>NW_028274820.1:30903168-40903168 GCF_037043125.1 Eumetopias jubatus
ATGTTTATTTCTATTCAAATTGTGCTGCCCTCGGGGCGCCTGGGTGGCTCAGTTGGTTAGGCGACTGCCTTCGGCTCAGGTCAAGATCCTGGAGTCCAGGGATCGAGTCCCGCATCGGGCTCCCTGCTCAGCAGGGAGTCTGCTTCTCCCGCTGACCCTTCCCCTTCTCACGTGCTCTCTCTCTCTCTCCCTCTCTCTCATTCTCTCTCTCTTTCAAATAAATAAATACAATCTTTAAAAAAAAAATTGTGCTGCCCTCAGCTCTATTTGCAGTAAACACCATAACTTAGTTCAATCTACTATTGACTTGATACCAGTTTATACAGAAGTTCATGCTTTCCACAATATTTTGATGCAGAGTAATTTATTGGTTCTTAACAGGCAAGTGTGACAGACACTATTGGTACCCCACCCACTTGCCTTGGCACTCATGATTCCTGAGACTGTCCCTTGCAGGCTTCTGTGACTCTGCCTGAAGGTTTTCTTTGGCCTTCAGAGCCCAAGAGGAACCTAAGACAGGCTGGAAGTGGTTGGCAAGTATTGTCCCTGGAAATAGCTCTCAAACAATGACTGATAGGAATTAGTGGGTCATAAGCCCAACTCCTTCATCCTTCAATGGAGGAACTGTGCACCCATGGTGCATGATTTCCTGGAGCTCCCCAGGTGCCCACAGCAGTCATTTATTGGCCTCATTTCCTTTCCTTTCTCCTGTCCTTATGCTCAGAGTGCTTCCTGGACTTGCCTCTAAAATGCTTTCTTTCAAATGCTTGTCTCAGGCTCAGATTCTAGTGGAACGCATCGAAGACATGAACGTGCATTTTATTACACGGCTCTACAAAGGAGGAGCAACTGAGGTTTAGAAAAAAGTCCTACTTACCCATTCATAAGGGAACACATGATCACGTTTAACCTGAGTTTTTATCTCTCTCTGTATTGTGCTTTCTGTGCAGAGTCTCCAGTTCACTTTCAAGGCCTTCCTGGTCTGGGGGGGCGTGGCTCTCTGTGAACACAGCTCTGTGGAATCTCCTTCTCCTCCTCCACGTGGACCAAAGCAGGAAGCCCAAAGAAGTGATGTTGGCTTGGGACAAACGTAGTTTCAGTTTTGGGACTGCTTGGCACTTAAGGCTCTGCCTCACTTGAACTATTTTGGCTATAGGTAATACCAGTTCGAGGCTCTTAAACAAAAAAGGACTTTTCTGAGGTTAGCACGTCTAAAACTATACTCTTAACTAAAAAGTTCTGTTTTTATTAATGATAAAATACACAAATACATAACTGCGAATTGAATTTTAAGCAATGCTTCTCCCACATTAAATATGACACTGAATGGAAGGGCCTGGGTTCATGCCAGGCATTGTTTTGTCACAACTTTTGCTCTCTGACACACTATTTATCCTGGCTGCAATGCCCTGACTCTTTCTGTCTACATTGTCAGGCCTGACAGAGGAGGCCTTTTGACTCCCTGCACGTAATGCAATACCCCACAATTACTATTATTGCTAGACATGATGCTTTGGTTTTCCTGTCTCCTTTCAAGGTTCTAGTCTTCTGCCTTTCTTTTGTTCTCAAATATTGTCTCGCCTGCTTCTGTGAGCCCTTGTGTGCTCTGTATACGTGACAAGGTATGCTTCCATGGCCGCTTCTTCTCTTACTGGGTATCTCCTTGAACCCCCAGGTCACTCATACAAAACGCCACCCCATCCACAGTTAGGCTGCCCTTCTGGTTTTTTGCTTGTAGGTTTTTTTCTGTCTCTGTAATTTGTTCATTCCCTTACCAGACTTGCTCTCTAATCAGGCACTCAGGATTTATTTTGATCTTTGCACTTAACATTAGTTGACACTAAGTTGTTTATTCACCAATTTGTTTTTCTTTTCTTTTCTTTGTTTTTTCCCTCTTCTATGACATGGGTAAGTTCCAGGAGGGCAGGTAGGAGATACTTGTTTCCTAACGTATCCCTGGGTCTTAGCACATGACCTACCACAAAGTGGATATTGGAATATTTGTTGGAATAAAAAGTCCTCTTGCTCAGGGAAGGTAGTAGAAATTCTGTTAGGAAATAATGCTGTTGGTATTTGGGCATGAAAGAACTGGCTGCCAGGAAGACAGGTGACTAAGAGCACAAAGCAAGACCTGCTCCATTGCAGTTCACTATAGAAAACTATTAAAATTTGCCATTTACGATACAATATTGGTTTTACAAAAAATGATACTTTGTGCTCCATGAGGTAATTCTCTGGTTTCATTACAAAGTTAAGAGTTTTATAAGGCATTCCACAGAAACAGCTCTGAATTTTTTTTTCTCCAACATATTTATCACTGAAATTAATGAAACTAGTAAGTTGAACAAACCTAATTTGTGGCATGTGATTAAAAAATAACTTGTTTTTTTCTAAGTGTTTGAACATTGCTCAGTGGACTAGTTTATCTCTTGTACCTGTATAAAAACACAAAACTAAAAAATCCCATGATTTCCCTAATCACTATTAAGTAGTAGCAGTCCTTTGATCAATTCAAGTTGCATGATACAGTTTTACTTCAGAATGAGAATGTTTGGTCGCATATGATGTCAAACTGTCTGATTATTTTATCTTATTTTATTTAAAGTAATCTCTACACCCATTGTGGGGCTCACACTCACCACCTGGAGACCAAGAGTCCCATGCTCTGCTCAGTGAGCCAGCTAGGTGCCCCCTGTCTAACTATTTTAAATTGCAATTATTACCCCTCCTATTTCTATTTAGATACCTGCTGCAGGGAAGGAAGCAAAGTGTGTGTGTTTCTTTCTCACGTCTCTTGTTCCCAGTTTCCCCTTATCTCCGGTGCTTAAACACCTCAGAGTGTGCAGGAAGGTGCAGGAGGAGACAGATGGAAAGGAGGAAAGACCTTCCCTGGCTTGTCTGGTCAGAGGCTGACTGAATACGGGTTCTCAGATGAGGCGCTGTCATGGGCTCTCCGGGGAGTGCCCTTCCGCCCCTACCTACTGCTGGGTGACTGTCACCAGTAGCTACCCTGATGGAGGTGATACAGTCTTCCCTAGCTTGTTGCTGACTCTTCAATGTCCGTAGTAGCCCTCAGGACCTCTGCTGAGTCCTGCTCCCTCTTCCAAGTGACACTGAGAGGCAGGGTCTAAGATTGTTCCACCCCGGATCTCTCTTGCTCCTCGTCGATGGCTAACTTCCAGGCAACTTGCAGTTGAGTAAGGCTGAGAATGTAGGGGGACATTCCCAGAGAAGCAGCCGCTTGCTTTGCTCATCAGCAAGCAGTCAGTCCACTCCTGCATTTCCTGGTATTCAAGTGCAAGTCTGACCCCGGCCTTTTTCACTAAGCTTGAGGCGCAGGAAATCTTCTGGTAAGGGTGGAATTCACAGCAGAGCTCTGAGCAACGACAGCCGCCATTTCCCATCTGTCCTGCCTCACTTTTCAGCTCTCAGCTTGAGTGTGATGTTTGAATATTACAATCAAGATTTGCACAGCTACTTTTACATTTCTCACAGCTTCTATTTTAATACACTGTTACACTGAAACAAGTTAAAACACACACAAACTCTCCATTTCTTTTTGGTTATATTTATATTTTGTAAGTGGGACTCATTTACTGTATCAGTAAACCAAAACAGATTTCTTAAAGGGTTTTCTCATGGTAAAATCATATTAAAATGTAATGTCTGCCTCACAAGTCAAACAACTGTTTGCTAAAAGTTTATCTAGTGGATAAACTAAAGCAAGAAATTTGATAGCATTTGATAGCATTGGGATAGAATCCCAATTCTGTGTTTCCATAACAATAATGCTAGCTAATATTTACTGAGTCCTTCCTAAATGCCTGGCACGGTGCTGTTTCATATAAATTTTGAAAAGAACACTGTTGAGTCATTTTTGTATATCAGGCACCATTCTGTACATGCATTAGCTGATTTAATCCCCATCACAACCCTGTGATGTAGACACTATTATCATCATCCTGATTTGAGAAGTAAGAGTACTGAGAAACAAATTGAAGCAATTTCTGTGAAATCAGATAGCCATGAAAGGTCAAGCAAAGATGTTTCCTGTAAATCATAGTCAGTTTAGAACTCAAAATATCTTGTTGAAACATTTCTTGGTGTCAGTTTTACTCTCAAGATTATCAGCTTCTCAAGGGAATCAACCAAGTATTAATTTTCTATGCCATGTACTTAGTGCACAGTAGATGTTAAAATGCCATTTTATTAAATCAAATACAACTTCGAAACTTGGGTTTTTTTTTTAAGCTTTTATTCATTTATTGAAAGAAGAGAGCGAGCATGGGGGCGGGTGGCAAGGGGCAGAGGGAGAAGGAGAGCAGACTCCCCACCGAGCAGAGAGCCTGATGCAGGGCTCAGTCCCAGGACCCTGGGATCATGAGCTGAACCAAAGGCAGATGCTTAACTTACTGAGCCACCCATGTGCCCCTGAGCCTTGGGTTTTTAATTCAAACATTTTTTTAAAAAAGTTTCCTATTTACATAGAACTAAAAAAATGGTCATTAGATACCTTGCCAAATTCCTGGTTGAGTGAGTTATTTAACAAAATTATAAACAAGCAGCAAGAAAATTACCTGGTTTGCATTATTTTACTCCTCCTGTAAACAATTATCAGTGATTAATATTTTGTTAGATCATTACAGGGATCCATGTTTGGCAAAATAATGGAGCTTCCATTTCTACGGTCCTTGTTTTGTCTTTAATTTTGAGCAAAATTAGGTCATGTCTTTCCTGAGATGAGGTCAGTATCTGTAGCCCTTGGCTTCTTGGTATTCTTAACAAAAGTGCAAATATTTCTGAATACCACAGCTCTTTCAGATAATAATCATACCTACTTCAGGAATCAAATTTTAGTTTGTGCTTGTTCAGTTACTCATTTACTTGCAGTTCAAAGCTGTGACATTTTATGTAAGAAATTTAGTCCTTGTTAAGAGCCATTAATATAGGAAAGATATTTATATTTCAGAACTAAAACTGGGACTTATTAAACTCTTTCATGTAAGTTCTCTAATTATAACTGAATGCCTTAATAAATACTTTGACCTTGAGAATATAAGTGGATTGAAAAGTAAAATACACTAATTCTACTTTAAAAATTAACTAGAATTTGGACTATAGCTTAAACATAATATTTGGTAATGTTTATTTTATAAATATTTCACTCCCTTCTCTTTCTGCCTTCAACTCCAAGCAAGAAAACACAGTGGTTGTGTTTGTATAATTATACGTATAACTACTTAGGCAACAAATAACTGATGTTGGGAAAGCCATTCTATCACATGTTCTCAGGTTTTAAACTAAGAACTTCTTGAAGAAAGCCCATCTCACATCAGAGACAAATATAAAGGAGAACTGTTTTCTCTTCTAAGCCACAGCTAGACGTTGCATTTATAAATGTTCTTTATTCCCTCAATAATCCATAAATGTGCTAATATTACTTATAATTGCCACAAAACTGCATTCTGTTTTTAAGCTTGTATATTATATATATGTATGTATATATATATAAGCCTTAAACCTTATAATAGCTTTGAATAAGAAATTCTTAGTGTCTCACAGAACATAGACTAATTAAATTGAAAGTGACAAGATTGTTAGTGAAGTGCCCTTGGAATGTGAAAGCTAAAATCCAGCGCATCATAACTACATAAGGTGTCCTAGCCTACTCGTAACAAAGCTGTGCCTGGGTTATAGGCATTGGCATTCACAGTGTATTTGGATAACCAGGTGCTCAATAATGTTCTTTGAGTCAACTAATCTTTCAAGTGCTAGTATTCCTCTTTTAAATGCTAAAATTGCAAGTCACCATAAAGACAGGAAAAATTTTTTTCTCCAAGAAGAAAAAAACTACACACAAATGTTCTCCTGAAGCAGGATCTCCTTCGGTTTAGGTGGAAAAAATGCCTGACAAAGGTGATAATAGACCAAAGAAAATTGAGCGAGTTTTTCAGTGGTGTAATGCTAAGATTATATAGAAAAGAGCAATTCATTAGTTCAAGGCTGGCCACAAATCGGACCAGAATTTGCAACTTCCTCTGCACTGTTACTTGAAAGGAATATTAAGATCCTATTTAGCCAGATTCTCGACCAGGCTCTGTGTTTCCTGAAGTTACTTTTGTCATCTCTTTTTAGGAATTAAGGTCTTACTAACAAGTAGCTAACAAATACATCACATCTCTGACTAAAACTCAGCACCATCAGC
The DNA here is from genome assembly GCF_037043125.1 of Eumetopias jubatus. NCBI lineage: Eukaryota > Metazoa > Chordata > Mammalia > Carnivora > Otariidae > Eumetopias > Eumetopias jubatus. The sequence goes on from NW_028274820.1 coordinate 30,909,374, forward strand.
GGTAGCAAAAAAAGGGAGTGTGATCTCAGTTACCTGAAAAAAAAAAGTCAGAAGTATGGGTTCATATCCAGGTCCCACGTAGCACTGGGATGGGAGGCAATTCAAGACATTAATAGGCAAGTACGTGATTGCGGTTACTTGGACGTACATTTGTATAAGTAAGATCTAGCATTCTTTTATTGTCTAATCTACTTTTCCTTCACAGCCTTCACTATGGCTTGTAATGATATTTTATGGGTGTGATTATTTAAACATTGCCATCCAAGTTGACACACATACCGCACACCGATGCACACACACGTGTGAGCTCTTCTGGGCCTTGAAGGCAAAACACGGGACTCTGTCTTTACTACTTGATGACCAGCCTCTAACTTGGGACTTGTCACATAAAAGTTGCTCAATAAGTATTTATTGAATGAACCTAAATTAATGAATAAAAAACCGGTAATCCTAAATTGTATATGATAGCGCTGGCTAACCTTTGAGGCCTTTGATGAAGGTCATGGGTTGGGTAAGGTTAACTATGTAAGCCATAAGCTATTTTAAGTAGTGACTGCTTCTGGGATGCCATGATCTTGATGAAAACAAGATTTTGTAAGGTGAAGAAGTGACTTCTACTCATTTTAAATATGATTATGTGAGCAGTCAGCAGTGACCACTGAATCAGAGTCCAGAACCGCAGAGGGGTTGGCTTGAGCTCTAAGGGCTGCATCAAGCTCTCACTCACGTGCTCTTTATTAAAAGTGTATATATGTTGAAAGCCAGCAGTATGTGGAAAAGAAACTTCTACTGGATGATTATTTACTTTGGGCTAAGAGTGAATACCGCAGCTGGATTCTTTCTGCATCTTTTTTTCTCATTTTGACCACCGCATTTGAGAATAAAGACATTGGATTGTGAGAGTGTTGTGGATATTTAAATCTGACTTCTCTCTGCTTTGAAAGACCAGCGAACTTTCTGTAGTTCTTTTTGCTTTCCTCCCCTACATAGAGGGCCCATCTTAGGGGCTCTTTTACCTCTGTTAGGATCACATTTTACTTCTGGAGAAGGGACATCCTTAGATCTCGCTCAATCGTGTTGAGCTGCATTCTCCCATGTCTCTGCCACGAGAGCACTGGAAACATATTTCACTTTGCAACGCAAATTAGAATTCCCCAGAAGTGAACAAAGCAATGCCTGGCACATGGAATGAACCTGAGGCAAATTTAAGTTTTGACTACAAGGGTTCATAACTTGAACGTGACAACCTCATTACTGAAGATAATTTTTTTTTTCACTAAAGCATGTTTTATATCCATCCAGACATTGTATCTCTTTAGGAAGTTTAGAAAGTTGGACTGGTTAGATCGGTATTAAATGTCCTTTGCTGACACACGTTTTGAAACACAAACACCTAATTATCCCACTTGATGTTGTCATTTCTATGAAGAAATTTTAGCACATCACACCAGATACTGGAGTGAGTCTTTTAAAAAGCAAGCAACCACCACCAACAACAACCCAACTGTGGATGGGTTTAAACTTCAGTTCCCAAGTACTAATAGGAATATTTAAATAATCACTTTGTTGGCGAATAAAAATACTGGCCATAATGTTAACCAAATGTTTAGTTACTTAAAATACAAACCGAAGTTAATTATATTCCACCCTGGGATGCCAGATGATGCTTTGCTACTCTGTAGTGATAAATGGCCTTGAAAACTAGGCAAATACCCTTCAGTTGCAAAAGGGGCCACAGCAGTGAGTGGATGAGAGACTCTAAGATCGGGGCCCAACTCCATCATCACCTTGATACACACATTGAACTGCTCAGACTATTGGTGGATGATCAATAACACAATCTTCCTTAATAGAGGGGCAATCAAGGTGGTCAACATTGAGCTGATGTATCATTTTTCAATCCCAGAACTTACCAACTGCATTCAAGTATTCATTTGTGTGTATTGGTTCTCACTATATTTTTGGTGTCTCCAAGACTAAAAATCCTCAGTAAATTATAGAATGATTTATCAGTTTGTGTCAAGATCAGGAATAAATAAGAGTGAGGCAAATTATATTTATAAAATGAGATTTTTAAATTTGAATGCTATCTTCTGTTGTATATAAAGAAGCCTATCTTTAGGCTATTCAAGGAAAGAACAAGAATTGGGGTTTGAAACAGAAGTCACAATTAGTCCTAAATAAATAGCTAAGAAACTGGCAGTTCTATTTCTTTTCCAGTCTGAAAAGAACCCAGGTTTCGTTTCAGGATTTCTGTCACTTTTCACGTCCTTTGAAAAAAATAGACAGTGAGCTACTCCAGCCATCCTCTTAATGTGTTCCAGTGCTAGAAAATGTTATGTAGCATATTAAAATATTCACTTAGCTTAATTTAATTATGCTTCTGTAGTTGAGGATGTTGAATTCTTCTGCATAAGTAAATGTTTTGCCACTGATATGGTACCATTTGTTTTTATAAGCACTTATTGATACCAGATATTTTCCATCATAAAAGGCTTAGGTTATAATTAAATTTCCCAATGGTTAGTAAATAATAATAATGGACAGTTTTGGGAGTAGAAGTTTAAGACTTCTCTGAAGGAGGAAGACTGATGTGCCTTAGGACTTTGATCTGACATTATACTATCTCTCAATCTTTTAGTAGCTCTTAACATAGGAGTAAGTATGTGAATGTAAATTGCAAAATAATTTAATGTCAATTACTTCACTTTTAGTTTAGTAAATACATAGACTTAGCTATGTATTTATAGATAGCAATGTAGACTGGGTCACGTGTACATAAATGTGTTAGACTTTCTTGGCAAAGTTTTGTGATTGGAATAAAGTTTGTCAGTCATTTCAGTGACCCACAGATCATGAGAAACATTGATAGAAACCCTTGCAGACAATTTTTTGCAGAGTCTATTGTGTTTTGTCAGGGAAAAAGCAGTGCTATGCATAATCTGGCTCCTAACGATATTTGCTATTGACCGATTTTATCTGAGAGGCTATCAGGAAAATACATAAATAAAAAAAATTAATCTTCTATAAATGCTAGTATCACTAATGAAGGTAAGATCATCTTTCTACAAAATGTGGTTCCTCTTTTGTGAGTTACTATGCATGAGAGTTTTCTTCTTTGTAGCTTTTTGGCAAATGGAAGAATTCTCATTCTTGTATTTCCATATTGTATGAATTGTAAATCACTACAAATGGACATAATTTTAAACAGAGTAAATCAGGTCAACAAAAAGATAGGATCTGAAAAAATGACAGCCTGAAAAACCAGAGGTTTACATAACAGAGGTTTAGACAAAGGCAGAAGGAAGACAAGAAGAAGTAAATCTGGTTTAGAATTGTAATTTAGTGATGTTTTGGGAGGGAAACATGTAGATGGAGTTGGTAGAAGGTGCAAAGTGGGGGAAATAAGAATCTATGCATTTGAATGATAAAATCAGTAAGCCATTGAACTTCTTGGTAGACAACAGTCATGGAAAAAATTTGTATTATTGATTTAAAAAGTACATAACTATATATAGTTAAAGTTACAGGGAAAGGGAATCCTAACATTTTGAGTAAAATATAACAAATTAGGATTCAGTATACTTAAGATGAGTAAAATATTACTGACCTTGATCTTAATTTCATATGCTAGTATTTTTGTTTTGTCTTGAATAAATAATTTTGTAGTTGTTATAGTAGTGGGTATAATGATGCCTGCTAACTATCATACTGCCACATTTTATCAAGATTATTACAATGCAGGATTTAGTTATCAAAGTCTTAGTCTCCTAAAGAGTGATTTTTCTTTTTCCTTCTGAATTTTGCAGGAACCTTCTGCAGTTGGGGAAGTATTTGTTTGATTAGTCTCGCACCTCACCTCTAGTAATTTATATTCCAGGAGTAAATGAAATACAGAAACATACTATATTCCCTAAGTTTTTGTGATAGGCATCATGTGTCTGATAATGTTTTATATAACTTGAAGTTTAAAGAACATGCATAATGAGAAAGACGAGGAGTCTTAAGCCTTGTTTATGAAAACACAGTTCCACTATGTATCACCTATGAACGTAGATTTCCCCTAAGTCAATGAAATACCACAGTGAATGGAAATGTGATACCACTTGACACTGAAGATACCATGGAAATGCTTTATATGAAAGCAAATCCATCCCATATGTAAAATAAATAGATTAATATTATAAATGTGGCAAACACATGGAACTCTCAGGAATTCCTAGAAGCTTTTCAAGAGTTTCAGTGAGTTTCAGTGAACCAGATTTTAGGAATCATTTTTCTTCTGTCTTACCTTCTACATAAGTGTTAGAATCATTACACTAGAGAGTTAAAAAAAAACCTTAGAAAATATGTGATCTTATTTTTCATATTGCATATTTAGAAACTACAAAAGCAATATAATTTATAATATGTTTAAGGCAGATTTTAATTTCCCCCTGAAAATATCAAAGAAAGTGTCTCCTTTATATGAGTTTTACAGATATAAGTTGATGCTTGAGTTATGAGAGTCTCAATTGAAGTTTAGATTTTGTGGGTGATTTAAGCAAGATTGTACTTTTCAAATAGTCTGTGGAGCAGGTAATTTTTTTTTTAATTTCAAATTATTATGGACTGGAACTTTGGTAAAACACAATAAAAATTAATGACTTGATAAATGATCAATTATATAGATTTGGGGGCAATGTTGTATTCTTAAAACATTTTTAAAATCTTCTTAATTTGACTTGGTCACAGATAAATGAAGTTTGTGGATCACATACTATAACTGGAACACCACTGAGTTAAGAAAATGGAGTATCAAGGAATGTCTCAGAAAAGAATTTTGATATTTTCTCCTGAAGCAAATGACACATGACAAAATTTGAGACTTTTGTCAAATGCCTTAACTGTACAGGCATAATACCATTGCCAGGATATTTCAATGCAAATATATCAGATAGTACTATTATTCCATTCTAAGCCTTCGTTTGCCATTGTTAAATGGCCATAATGATTTTACTGGGCCCATAAAGATTTTATCAGGATTGAATGAGGTAATCCATGCAGAGTTTAGTGCAGTGGGTAGTAAATAGTAGCTGTTATAACTCTTGTTGTACATTGCCCGCGGTTCTATCCCTTCCTATCTCATTCTCAATTTCTTTCTCAGCTTGAGAGGATATTTGACAGTAAGCATTACACTTGCCATGTGTTCATTTGAAAAACAGCATTTTAACAAATGTCTGGTCAGTTTTTACTTCCATAGCAAATCCCAAATTCTCATGTAATCCAAATCTCTGTCCACCACACAGAATTGCTAAAGGATCTTGAATTCTTCTGGGCTTAGCTTTTTGAATGACTCAGTTGTGGGTATCAGATTTAGCAGCATTCTTTCCAGAACACAAAGATGAGGGACATTCTCTTTGATCTACTTTTTCAACCAGATGTGTGCTGCAACACAGTCACTAGAAATCCTTTGGAACTATGAGATTTTACCCTAAATCAAGGGCATAAGGAGAAGCATTTAAGGTCAATTGTTCAGATATGACTGTACATTCCCATAGTGATATGCTTGTGTAATGCTATGCTGAAGTGTGTTGAGTCAATGCTTCAGGGGACTCTTCTTTAATAGAGCTGATTAAGATCCTGGTTGCCAATTAAAGGGTCAGCAGGAAAGTTGCCCTAGTCTATCCTATTGAAGATTATCTGCAATCAGTCCAGTGAGGAAATTTAGCAAGTCATGGGAGACCATAAAGGAGCATTAAAACAATTTGTAAGCTGTTACTACTGAGAAGAGTGACCACGAGTATCCCACAAATAACCATCACCATCAATGGAGCTACCCACCACTGACGGATGATGGACCTATCAGAAAGCTGCTAACGCTAAGTGAAACTGGTAAGCAGTCCTGTGAACCGGCCCCTCCCATGTGCTCTCTTATGACCGCCCCTCTCAGCTCTTACCCCATAGCCTCATGATGCCCACAGAACTTCTCAGATCTGACTTCCTCAGCTTCACTTCTATATCACCAGCCCTTAGCCTAGAGTCCAAAACATAGGAGAAGGTAAAGAAACATTTAATTAGGAAAAGAAGGAAGAAAGGAACTGAAAGCAAGAGGTAAATTAGTATATGGAAGCCGGCCTTGAGATTAGCAAGCAGATTGCCAGGTTTTGGGATGGGGAGGCGGGGGGCATCTGAAGGCCGAAGAATCCTTTTCTTCTTACTGTGAATTACCCTTCCTGGTATTGCGTGTGGAATGTGGACTGGAGTACACATTGTTGAAGATGATTGGTTGGGATGGAGAAAAAACAGTACACGTTGGCTTTTCAAATAAAATTCTTCATGTGAAGAAAAAGTCATATTCACTAGTAAATCTCATGCTGTTGGAAGTCCAGAAATTCTGGGATACATAAAATTTAAATTGCATTTCTTCTCCTACTCTAGGTAGGTGGCTTAACTTGGGAAGTTGTAATTTATTTTTATTTATTTATTTTTGAGTGTAGCTGACATACAGTGTTAAATAAGTTTCGGTGTACAACCCAGTGATTCAAGTTCTCTGTATGTTATGATATGCTCACTACAATAAGAATACCACCTGTCACTGCACAATGCTATCACAGTATCATTGACTATATTCTCTCTGCTGTACCTTTTATTCCTGTGATTTATTCATTCCAAAACTGGAGGGCTGTATTTCCCGCTGCCCGTCACCCATTTTGCTCAGCCCTCTCTCCCCCTTCCCTTTGGCAACCATTGGTTCTCTATATTTCTAGGTCTGATACCGCTTTTTGTTTGTTTATTCATTTGTTTTCTTTTTTAGATTTCACATACATGAGTGAAATCAGAGGGTATTTTGACTTGGGAAGTGTTAAAGAAACTTTTTGGAAGTTTGGAAAAAAACAAACCAGGGTCAGATACCTGGACTAAGTTATCTTTTCTTCATTTAGAAGAGAAATACTGTGGCACTAAATTGTCAGGGCTGTTTTATAGGGAAAAAAAATTGGGGCTTATGCTCTATAAATTTCAGTGTGGCTGCAAAGTATGGGAAGATCAAAGAGAATTCATGCTTGTAAGAGAAACCAACAAAAATAAAAGGATGCAGTAAAACAGTGATAAACGTAGAATTTATTTCAAAGTTCAGCCAAGGTACATGTCATTCTTAGAGCAAGAAGGAGCTGAAGTCTTCAACAATATATCCAAGATACTTCAGAGCATTGCAAAGTATGGACTTCACTAAAACAAACATAGCTTGAATTCATGATGCTGATAGTGTTGTGATAACATATAAAAGTCACTGTAGAGAGCATATAGGAGGAAAAGTATGCTTTAGGACTCTCAGCAAGCCGAGGCAGAGTCACTGGAAAAGTTGTAAAATCGTGTTGATTGGGGCCTTGACTCATCTCCAAATTGATTTGATGCCTGATTGTGACCTGAAGCCATTTATCAGGAGAAAGCAAGACAGATAATGAGTAATGCATCTAAGAAAATTATGGAGCTTGTAAAATGTTGATTTTGAAGGATAGTAATGTCTGTGGGTGTCAAACATGTTGGCTGAGAAAACGTGAAATTCTGATTTTTATCCTTTATGAGAGTGGCTTGAGAAAGACCATGATATATACCTTTCCCAGTTTATAAGACAACTTTGATTGTTCATTAATCAAAGTATGTATGCTTAATAAAGAGATGGATACCAGATTTTAAATCTTTTGAATCAAATGGAGATGGGCTTGATACAAAGAACCAGCCATGGTTCCCCAACACTTCCTTTTAAAAATAAATTTACTGATCCCAGGGAGAGGATGTGTTAATAAAATAGCTGCATACATTTCTTATGATGTAGATTTCTATAATTTTTACTATTAAATTTCATACATTCAAGCAGTATCTTTAAAACAGACGGTTTAAGATCATAGTTTTTAAAAAAAGTATACATTAAATTGAATTTTCATATATATTGAATTTTATATATATTGAGTATGTATGTATGTGTATATATGTGTATATAAATTTGTGTGTGTGTGCGTTTGATCCTCCATTCCACCTGCTCTTCTTTAGAGTCTCTCCTTTCTTCCATACACTGCAAATAGGCCCTTCTTTGTACTATCCCACTACTACCATCTGTTTTCCAAAAATATTTATTTTACTTTGTTTGCTCTCAGCCATTGCAGCTTATGGGACTCTAGATTTTTGACCCTGTGTATGTCCTATGACTTAGAGTGGCAAGGCACTTTCCCATTAACCCAGTTCCATTTTCCAGTCTGACAGAGAACAGACATCTCTTTTTTGCCCTTGGCAATTTTGACAAAGGTAAAATGCATCCTTGGTATTCTCCTATCTACTTTACCCACTCTCCACATACTTAAACTACCATTGTTTTCATGCGGTAAATGCTAAACAAATTTTCCTGACTATTAATGGAATTGAATTTTTTAAAATCTCTCTACCAGACAATATCTTTCTTACCCAGACCTTCATGACTGTAAGTAGAAATTAAGGCTCTCTTTTTATGTTTTTTTTATTAGGTGTCCTAGTCATCACTGATACCTCTTTCTTCAAAGCCCACTTTTCAGAGATTTTTAACCCTTTTTGATTTACTCCTCTGCAATTCTCTGGAGTCATGCATCTTACACTCTTTAATACCACACTGTATGTACTCTACCATCAGATCCTATCTCTTAGTTGAGGGGAAGTAATGCATTGCCTCATTGACAGAAACTACTGACGAATAACGCCCAGCCAGCTCTGAGTCTCTTGCTTCTGCTTTCCTCAGCTTCTCCCAACTAGATGGACCCATTGATATGCTCCCTCTCAATCAGCTGTAACTCACTTATGCTCCAGCTCCCAGACAGTTCTGCTGAAAGTCAGGAATTATTTTCAACTGGGTCCAGCCAATTGAAAGCTGACATTTATTGAGTGCCACCAAAAACTCCCCGAGGCTTAAAAGACAGGTTTTACTATTTTGTATTTACAGATGGAGATATGAGACTTGGATTATTTAACTTGCCATGAAGCACTGGTAGCTGGTATAAGTCTGATTTATAGCTTTTGGCTCAGAAGTGAGCCACCAAAAAGCACGGGCTCTGGTATCCCAGCTGGAGTAAATGAGTTGCCTCATGACACTTCAGAACTGACGAGCCAAGTGTCCGTGCTGTCCCAAATTCTGTCTCTCCCTTACACTGCGCCTGACCACTGTATTTGCCCAAGTCAGAAAATTGAGTTTCTGCTCTAAATTAATCTCTGAAGAGTATAAAATTAAAATTTTGGCTACTCTGCTTGTTCAAGTTCAGCTCTAAAACTGAAGCCCAAACTCAGTAGCCGGGCAGCTGATATCCGAGTTTTGATCCTGACAGTCTTCTCTAAAACCTCTATCCACTGCCGTAACTCGCAGCGTAGGTGGGTGATTGAGGTCCTGTTGCCTGTTGCTAGCTAATGACAATTACATACCAGACTACACATGCCTGAGCACCAATTGCTGTAGAGTTCTTCCTCTTCTGTACCCCACCCATCTAACTGGACTGCCAGTAATGTGCACCTTCCTTTCGCGTGTCCCTCTGAGCACCATGCCAAAGGAGCCCTCTTTAGCCACTGGAGCCAACTGGTCTCTGGCATGGGACACAAATCTCCTATAAGGACCTGGTCCCTTCCTTTCTTTCTAGGAGGTTTCTCTTACTCAGCCTCGTTGTGATGGTTTACTATAGTACCTGTTAAAGCATTTAACCACGGTTTATCCCAACAAAATTCTATTGGAAAGATTTTCAGTAACACCAGTGGTAGGATGGGGAGGTCAGTTTGGAGCTGAATCAGCTACTGTTATTTAGTTACTATTAGATAAATTTTAGTATGGTCCTCATTTATGATGCTGCTCTATGGATCTTTAGGTTTGCTTCTTTTCTCCTTTGTCGTTATACGTTGAGAAACTTTACTGGTGTTCCATGGTACCTGGGAAGACTAGAGGCAAGTGGATAGGGAATTCTTTTCCTAGGATTTTTATCTTGGGGGAGGGGTCCTATAAATTGGTTTTATAATATCTGCAGGGTGTGATGAAATGACAGTTTTCTAGATAAATTATCTCATGACTTTAGAAAGTAATTTTTACATTACATTATAATTTTATTACATCATAGTTCATTTCCTTTTTTAAATAGTAAAATATATGAAGGGTTTTAAAAAGAAAACACTAGCAGAATAAAATTTAACTTAAAAAATGTTATTTGGGGGCACCTGGGTGGCTTAGTCCTTAAGCGTCTGCCTTCGGCTCAGGTCATGATCCCAGGGTCCTGAGATCGAGCCCCGCATCGGGTTCCCTGCTCTGCGGGGAGACTGCTTCTCCCTCTCTCACTCCCCCTGCTTGTGTTTCCTCTCTCGCTGTGTCTCTCTCTGTCAAATAAATAAAGAAAATCTTTAAAAAAATGTTATTTGAGTAGAGGAAAAATATTGTTTGGGTTTTTGTTTGTCTTTTCCATATAAATAGATGAAGGCTAAATACCGCGGAAAAATTGTTTTGCTAATACCCAAACTGAGTTGTCTTTTTCCTTTGAAGATACACAGCATAGTAAACATGGTGTCTCTTACTTGGGACAGTTAAACTCATTCAGAAGTGCAGCTTTGGTTTATTTAACTGGATTTTCAGTGTGTGGTTTTTAGAGCTCCAGTTGCTCCCATGAATGGCACTTATAAATTAAGTTGTTCTACTAAAACACATATTTCAATTATGTACTCTTTAAAAGGAAAAAAAAAAACTTGCTCCTTTTTTTTTACACTTAAAAAATAAAAATGTATGGCCCATGCAATATGAAGTGATGGGTTACGAAATAGCATTTCAAATTACAATGCCTTTTCCCAGGGCAAATACATGGAATGCTTCCCAGGACTTTTGGTACCCTTTGAGATTTAAATGCAAGATAGTTTCCCTGCCCCCACCACCTTGTTTTGTTTGCTACAACTATTTGTGTGCAATAAAAGCACCAGTTGATGAAGTACATTCGTTTTAAAAGTATATAAACAAGGATCTGTTTACTGTTAACTTATGCCCTGAGCAAAGTTAAGTGAGAACATTTCCAAAGATGATTAAATCCTAAATTGAATACAAATCTTGAAAAGGGAAACTTTAAATAAAATAGTATTTCAAATCCTCCAGGAATACTGGTATAATATTTGCATAATGGAAATGGGAAATTGGCTACATATTCTTTGAAAAGAAATGTTTTGGTTTCATTCAAGGTTCTTCTATTTGCATGAAAATATAGCATCTTAGAAAAGTGTAACAACAATAGTTATTGAATATTAAAGATGTTAACTGCTAAATAGTATGATTTTATTGGATCTAATATCTCCGACACTCACGGGAATTTAAAAAATGTTTTTTCTCTAGGCGAAAACAAAGTTTATGTATAAACGCAAATATAGTATTACAGAATTTGATCTCTAGAAAGTTTTCAGTGGTCAGCTTCTGTGACACCACCCTTTAAATGGTACACATTTCTTTTTTTGTTTTAAGGTTTATTTGTTTGAGAGAGTGAGAGAAGGCACACATACATGCACCTGAGTGGGGCGATAGGCAGAGGGAGAGAATCTTCAAGTGGACTCCCCACCACCACCACCTGGAGCATGAAGCAGCATGTGGAGCTCCATCTCCTGATCTGTCAGATCATGACCTGAGCCAAACCATGAGTCTATTGCCCAGTCAACCCAGATGCTTCTAAATGATACACATTTCTTTTCTCTTCAAAGATTTATTTTAGAGAGTGTGTACACATGAATGGGGGGACAGGCAGAGGGAGAGGGAGGGACTGAATCTCAAGCAGTCTTCCCACTGAGCTCAGAGCTCAATCCTTGGACCCTGAGCAGAAGCCAAGAGTCGGAGGCTTAGCCAACTGAGCCATCCAGGAACCCCAATTATAAACATTTCTTAGGACAGAAGCTTATTGCCTGTCTGTCATCTGTGCTCAATCATGGGGCATACTAAGGAAAATATATTTTATATAAAGTATAATAGTTTCAAAGGGGATAAATGATTTTAAAAGGTTTCTTAAAAAAGTAGTGATAATTAAGACATGAACAGATGTGCCTTCCATCCAGGTGTAGTCCCCTTCATTCTATGATACCACAGGAGTGGTATGTCTCCATGGAGTTTCTTTCCAAGAAAACCCTTCTCTTTGGGACTTTGACAATTAACCCCCTTTTATTTAGCTATCAATTCTGAAATGCTGAATTTATATCATGTTATTTTGAATTCGTCTCTAGTTTTTCCCATGTGGGCTGCTAGCTCCAGAAGAGGCCCAGTATTGTCTCTGTCTTGATCTCCTTGTGCCAATTATCCCCTTAATCTTGGATTTCCAGGCCACAGGTCTCCAGTTTGGCAAAGATCCTGCCGAAATTAGTCTACTTCACCTTTAATATGCACAACACCACTATTGCTTTTCACCCCACCTTAGTATATAACCTGACCTGGGCTCAGTAAAACCATGATTAAGATACGAAAACAAACTCAAAAGAACTGATGTATCACAAGCAATGTGCTAAAGGAATAGCCATGATGAACCTGAGGTTTCAGGATTAGATTGTTTCTAGACTATGATTCAAACGTTCATTTATTTTCTCAGTGTTGTGGTGTCTAGTACACGTAGAGATAAAGCAAATACAAGCACGGATGTTTTGCATTTAACAAGCTTGTAAAACAGTGAGAAAGACATAAACAGGCAATTGGTGAATACTGAAAAATAGATTTCAAGAGGGGGAATTTTGAGTTCAGTTTGAGAACTGCTGAGTAAAAGTAATTAGAACACATTCCAGAAGATGAAGTGATTCATAGATACTGAACACCAGGGAGTAATTGGGATGGAGATTTGGAGTCATTCACACGTGTGTGTAGTTTAAATCATTGGAATGCATGAAATCACTTAGTGATGACTTATAAAGTGAAAAAAAGAAATAATACAGAACTCTAATAAAAAATGTAACATTTTATTGAATTGAGCTACCTGTAGATATTTTGGTCAATTCATTCATGAATCAAATATGGTTATTTTCAGGTTTTGTTCCATTCGAGTTCTTTATCCTATTGATAATTTAGTGTAGAGATTTGCAGAAGAGCCGTATATTTGCTTTTCTCAGATTCTGCTTCCATTTCACTTCTCTACTTCACAGCACTGAGAAAAATCAGGAAGCTGGAGAATGTCATAAGTCACTGTCATAATAGAGTTAAATTGAACTAAAATTCATTAAGGACTCCTCATTTACCTTTATTTTATTATTTTATTCTTACTACTTCTAGTCTCTTTAATCTTTTATTTACTTTTTTAGTTTTTTTTTTAAGTTTTCATTTAAATTCCAGTTGGTTAACATAGAGTGTGATATTAGTTTCAAGTGTACAATATACTGATTCAACACTTTCATACAACACCTGGTGCTCATCACAGCTGCGCTCCTTAATCCCCATCACCTATTTCATCCATCCCTCTACCCACCTTCCCTCTGGTAACCACTGGTTTGTTTTCCATAGTTAAGAGTCTGTTTCTTGCTCTGTCTCTCTTTCTTTTCAGGCTCCTTAATCTTTTAATAGTTGACAAAACTTAGGGCTTGACTGGCAAATTTAACCAATGTAGAAAAAAAAATCAATATATTTTAATGGCTAGTGTTTTTCAAACAATTTCTGTCAAAATCAGATTACTAAAAGTCAATAGATTAGGCTTTGTGGGGATGCCTAGGTGGCTTATTTGGTTAAGTGTCTGCCTTTGGCTCAGGTCTTGATCCCAGAGTCCTGGGATCGAGTCCTGATTCAGGGTCCCTGCTCAGTGGGGAGTCTGCTTCTCCCTTTCCCTCTGCTTCTCCCTGCTTGTGCTCTCTCTTTCTCAAGTAAATAAATAAAATCTTTAAAGAAATAGGTTTTATAACATTTTACTTGTTACATTTGCTCCTTGTTACACGAGGACACCTATTGTATTAATTGTATTAATCTGTGAGTAATATTGTAACATTTCTTACTAGGTTTATGAAAAATTGATTTCTAAAGAAGATCAGCAATTACTTTTAGTTTTGAAGATAAATCAGTGTTATTTCCAATGCTTTCCCCAAGGAACAGCATACTAACAGATAATTTCCCCAATAAGATATATGACATTTGGACTAAGTAGTACATTTCTGCAGGGCTCTCACAAAAGAAAGCTGTAGGACTCTGTGAGCTGATCTCCTTTTCATGATGATGGTGACTGCAGGAACCAATATCAGCTGTTTTATTTGTAGCATTTGCTTTACAGAGTAACTTCACAGGGAGAATATTTCCCAAATAGACTTTTAGGGTTTTTATTTCACACTCTTCCAAAATTAAAAGCAAAGTTTGCAAATTTTGCAAAACAAACAAAGAAATAATTTCTTCTTTCAGTCCTTTGAAAATGTGCTTGGATAATTTGATGGCAACCAGACAATGGAAAAGAAAAACATAATTCTAAAGAAGTTAACCACTGAGTGGGTCAGACTAAAATGTAAACAATAAATTTTAATATATAAAATGACAACCAAATAGAAAATGATGTAAAGTGGTAGGGTAAACAGCCAGACTGCATCACTTGTTCAACTGGGGTAGTCGGAATTTAGTTAGGGCTGTGTGAAAACAGCCATTTTTATTAGTTTAAAGGGATCCGTGATCTCATCTGTAGTGATAGAATTTTCTAGAGTTTTCCACATATAAATAACTTATAGAAAAATGATTTTGTTCAGACAGCATGATAGCATGTGGTTGATTCAAGGGCTTATATTCCATATCTTTTTTTCATAAGTCATGACCTTAGGAATTCTGGAATTAGGTCAAAGAGGTAGAGGATATTGAAAAATTATGGCACATAGGGTAAGTTTTTGAATTTTATTATATTGATTGAGTAGTTGGTTTTACATTCTTAGATCTCTGCTCAAGTCTTAATGAGTGTTGTCTCTATAAAAAACAAAACAAAACTCAGTTTTGTGATAATTACGTCAGTTTGCCATGTCAGTCCTTAACCAGCTTCCCAGAGCTGCTCTGGGCTCCACCCTTTCACTACAAACATGCTTAGCATGTTTGTTTTATGGATGTGGAAATTAAGACCGAAAGTTAATGACTTCCAAAGTCCTATAGATGGTGGTTATACAGTATCTTCATTAATAGATAAAATTCTAATTCCATATTTATAAAATGAGGAACCAGTGTGAAGAAGTGGTGGTTGTCCATCCAGGTGAGTGTGAGGTCATCCTTTACTTCACAGGGTTTCTGTCTGAGAGCTGACATAACTACGTCTGTAAAAATCTTTTATTTGAAGTTTTCAACTTATGTTGAATGTTATGCAACTTCTTCAAGCCCCAACTCTTCACACATACCAATCTACCTCGTGAAAAGAAAGTATAATTAGCCTTAGATGTTACCTGCCATTTTATTTTTTTGATAGCTTAGAATAAAGTGTCTCAAGTATCTGAAGACAACTTTCCAATTTCAAATATGAAGTCTGGTCCATTGAGCTCCATTCCTGGCATTCTCATTTTGTTTAGAAAAAAACAGGCCTGAAACTTTTAGTGACCTTGTGCATGATATTAGGCTTATCTGGATTCTTTGCTTAGAACATGACAAATTGCGCATCCGAAAGTCAAGGAAGTTATACAGCTGTTTCTCTTGTGTATTCCACCCCACCCACAGTTCATCAGTCTAATATTGAAGCATTATACTAAGATGTTCCTTTTTTACTATTTCCCATTTGTGGTAAGGGGATAATCTATGTGAGCAACAAATGATAATACAAGAATGAATCGTGAAGTTGTAAAATAAATACAGGACAAAGTGGTTCTGATACATATGTTTAATTTTGTTGTCCAATGCAATAGTAAGCACAAATTGTAATGTCTTCAAAATATGAAGAATAATTTTATACATTCAAGCCAAGATTTTTGTTATAAATTGATAAAGTGATTCTGGGAA
This sequence comes from Eumetopias jubatus, assembly GCF_037043125.1. Taxonomy (NCBI): domain Eukaryota; kingdom Metazoa; phylum Chordata; class Mammalia; order Carnivora; family Otariidae; genus Eumetopias; species Eumetopias jubatus. The sequence continues at coordinate 30,925,287 of NW_028274820.1, forward strand.
GAGGGAATTAGAGTGCATGTCCCCAACTTTCCTCCCTGTAGAATTAGCTACTGCTTCACAAGCTCCCTCCAGACTAAATATTATTTTGGGGAGTGTGTCATCCCACATTAAGCCTGCTGAACCATGTTGCACAACTCTTGCTAGTTCAGTGCTTAAGTGTCAGTGGATTACTTGGCAAGAGTGAATGCGAGTAAGGGAAGGGTCACATAATATCAAGGGCTTAAATATTTTTCCATTAGTCCTCTGAGAAAACAAAACAATGCAAATGATCTGCTTTTATATTATAAATACCTCACTCAAATAGCGAGATTTCCCTTTTCCTTTGGATTTATAAGGCACCTTTCTTTACAAAGGTACCTTCCATTCACTATACAGTGATAGAAAAAAATAGTGGGAAAGAGCAGAGAAAAAGAGGAGGAGAGAAAAATTTTCAAGGTGTGATAAAATACCTATCTAAAGATAACGTCTTTAATGAAGAAAGCTGGGTTGAAAGGAGTATTCTATGAGTCTGAATTACTAGGTATGGTTGGAATGGAGCCTTCCATGGCGGCTTTTGTTTAATGCAACACCTGTCCCTGAAAGATGTAAGCCGCACCCATGGATTTCACTGCATATGTGTGTTAATCATTTCCCCAGACTCAAAACTCCCAAACTCCAAAAACTTCCTAAACAGGTTTTCATATCTTTAGAACTCAACTTTGTAGTACAGGAATCAATGAGTCAATAGATTATCATGAAGTTAGCATGTCTCAAGGTGCAGTAGCTTTTCCAAGGGACAAATTTCCCTGTCTTTCTATATACCAAGGTGAGCACATGATTTATCATTCAAACGGGGACACTCTTCAGAATTTAATAATTACAAGGCCAGGAGGTTGTAGAGGGACTGTCCTGGGCAGTGGCCTGAAGGTCTTCCCGTGTATACTATCTTTTGTGAAATCCTCCATCTAGTCTGAAAACTTTAGAAATGCTAGTAAACTTTCTGGCACCTCATTCCTTATAAGGCCTTATCAGTATTACCAATTTTACCATTATTTTTTTTTTATTGGAACTTCAAAATCTAGTTATATGGTTGAAGCTTAGTTAAGATACTCTTCATTTTTTTTTCCTGGACTTGAAAGTGTCCTAATTGGTCCCAGAGATTGCAGTCTCTCCTCTTTCCAATATTCATCTATTTGCCTATGAGGAGGATTTTTCTAAAATCCTGAATATCTAATGAAATTGTTTTCTTCTCTGAACCTTTTCATTACTCTTAGGTCACTTAAATGCTTCTTAGGAGAAGAACTAGTTTTAGTTTTTTGCTTTAACTGCTGGAATTCACCCACCTACAGCCTGTGACCATAGCCACACGCACCCACTCCTGGTTTCCCAGGCTCGCCATGTTTTTGACATTGCGATGCCTTGATCAATGTTGGGCTCTCCTATGAAGAATCCCTCCTCCGTATTCCGAATAAGATAAACTTCCGGTTAGAGTCCCTCAGTTACCTTTTGATATTAAATTTTTGTAATATTGTAAAAGCACAGAATATTTTACTTTTTAATTTTTTTGGAATTTTCCTGGAAAGGCGGGCTGTGAAGTTGTCTCTATGCCTACCTCCAGGACAAACACCTAGAACCTCTTGATTTTAAAGGTAGATAGTGGACAGGGTGAAAAATAAAAACAGGGACAAAAATCAAGGACATATTTCATACTATATTTGTTAAAAGTTTTCTTTTGTATTCTATTATTGATTTTATTATATCTTTTTTTCTTTAAAGGTTTTTTTTTTTTTTTTTTTTTTGAGAGAGAGAGAATGAGAGATAGCACGAGAGGGAAGAGGGTCAGAGGGAGAAGCAGACTCCCTGCTGCAGGGAGCCCGATGCGGCACTCGATCCCGGGACTCCAGGATCATGACCTGAGCCAAAGGCAGTCGCTGAACCAACTGAGCCACCCAGGCGCCCAATTTTATTATATCTTAAAAATCCCAATCTGATGTTAATGAGTATAAAACTTAAAATAGCCAGTTATATCTTCAACTGTTTGAGGAACCTCCATACTGTTTTCCAGAGTGGCTGCACCAGCTTGCATTCCCACCGACAGTGTAGGAGGCTTCCCCTTTCTCTGCATCCTTACCAACATCTGTCGTTTCCTGAGTTGTTAATTTTAGCCATTCTGACTGGTGTGAGGTGGTATCTCATTGAGGTTTTGATTTGGATTTCCCAAAATTCTTGATTTTTTAAAAAATTTTTTAGAGAAAGAGCAGTGGGTAGGGAGGGGTACCGGGGGAGGGAGAGAGAGAGAGAGACTCTTAAGGGGGCTCCATGCTGGGGTGTCTCACCTGAGCCAAAATCAAGAGTTGGATGCTTCACTGACTGAACCACCCAGGCTTCTCCTTGATTTTTTAAAATGTATTCCCCCCCTTTTTCTTTTTATCAAGAATTTATTTGTATATTGTCTTTTGTCAGATATATATAAAACAAATATCCTCTACCACTTTGTGGCTTATCTTTTCATTCTCTTAATAATTTTTTGGTAAATAATATTGTGCAGTTTTAATGCAGTCCAATTTTCAGTACTGTCTTAGCTTGTCATTTTCTTTCCTATTTACCTAAACTTACTTTATCCCAATATTTTGAAAACAGTGTCTTAACTTCTATAGTATGTATTGTTTTAGTTTTGACACTTAAGTCTGTGGATCACTTAAAAATGAAGTTTGTACATGTTTTGAGGAATGGTTTGAATATATTTTCCATGTGAATATCCTATTGTCCATTATTTATTGAAACTACTATCCCTTTCTTATAACTTTGTAGTGATACCTTTTCATAAAGTTTTCATACATGTTTGAGTTCTGAGTTTTTTTCTGTGCTATCTTTTCTATTTTATTGATTTTATTTGTCTTTGTGCCAGTACTACATTGTCTTAATTCTTTTAACATTATGAGAAGTTAATACAACATTAAGATATTATGAATTAATATTTTATTATGATAACATTATGATAGGCTCCACCTTTTGCTTCTTCATGCATGTTAATTATTCTTGGCTCTTTGCTTTTCAATGTAAATTTTAGAATCATTTTTAAATTGGCATGCAAACACTCTTAATGGTATTTTTATCAGTTTCAAGAGAAATGAGATCTTTATCATTTCATGTTTCCATTCCATGAACATAATCTATTCATTTAAGTTTTCTCTAATTTCTCTCAATATTTCATATTTTTTCTGCTAGTGATCTTATATATCTTTTGTTGATGAATTCTAGATTTTGATGTTTGTAATGTATAAATGGTGTAGTTTTCAAATTTAATTTTCTGTTTTCTCTTGGTGTAAAAAATATATGTGATTCTTGAATGTTAACCACTTTGCTACATTATTACTGATTCTAATTCTATACCTGCTATTATTTTAGGTTTTCTATCAGCACATTCCTATTATCTGTGAGGAAATTATAGATTCAAACTGTCATCTCTAAAAATTCTTTTGTATTTAGTTCATTCTCTTTCACTAATGTACAAGTTAGAACCATTAGTACTGAATTGAATTAAAATGATGTGAGTGGACATTTTTGTCTCTTCCTAATCTTAAATGGAAAGCTTTCAACACTTCAACATCATGCATGATGTTTGGTAAGGACTTTTTGTAGATATCAGATTATCATTTCTTTCTAATCCTAGTTTACTAAGAATTTATAGCAGGAATTTATAGAATTACTTCAAACATTTTTCCTGCATCTGCTGAGATAATTATAAGATTTTCTTATCTGTCTTTTATCTCTCTGTGCCCAGCAGGAAAGAAAGAACAAAAAGATATAGATAGAAGTGAGACTATCCAATGAGAACTGGCGGAGAATCTCAGAACTAGTTATAATGGGGAAGCTTTACATACCAAAAGGAGAAAAGATAGAGCAGTGGATACCTAACTTCAGCGAGATACATAGCTGTAACAGAGGACTGCTCCAACTGAAGCTCTGATTTTGGGTTGAAATTATGTACCAGTGCAAATGGACAACACAATGGGGAGAGAACTGCAAGAATAAGTATCTGTACCACTTTTCTATTACCTTCTTTTGCCAATATCTCCCATTGACTAGGCAAACCAGGTAGCAGTTGAAGCTTGCTGACATGCCAAGGCACAAGTGAAGGCAGAGGTGAGCAGAGAATTGTCCTGGAGGGGCTAATGGGAATATCGAGAACAGATCTATTAGTGTGGTGAGTTACATGGGTTCATTTGAAACCATATTGAGTTCCCAGTATACATATAACTTGGGTGTGATTTGTTTACCTCTTTACTACGTTGCTGAATTTGGTTTGGGAATATTTCATTTTAGAATGTTTACATATATGATCGTAAGTGAGGTTTTTATGAGTAATGAGCTTGTCAGGTCTTAGAATCAAAATTACTCTGGTCATATAAAATAAGATGTATAATGTTTCTTTCCTTTCAACTCTGCAAAGTTTTGGAAATTATTATTAAAATTATTTCTTCTTCAAGTGTTTGGTATAATTCTCTGCTTATGTCATCAGGAGCAGAAGAATTCTTGAACGTTTCCTGATTATAGATAGAATTAATTATTGGTGAAAAGGTCTGTTCAGGTTTTCTATTTTTTTCTTAAATCAGATTGGTTATCTTTTCTAGATATTAGTCTATTTCATCAGATTTTGTCTTGGTTCTTGATAATTAAGTTCATGAGATCTTCTCTCTCTCTTTTTTTTAAGATTTTATTTATTTATTTGACAGAGAAAGATACAGTGAGAGAGGGAACACGAGCAGGGGGAGTAGGAGAGGGAAAAGAGATCTTCCTGCTGAGCAGGGAGCCCGATGCAGGCCTCGATCCCAAGACTCTGGGATCATGACCTGAGACGAAGGGCAGACGTTTAACAGCTGAGCCACCCAGGCACCCCAATTCATGAGATCTTCTTACTTCCTTTTAAAGTTTGTAGAATATGTTACAAAGCCCTCTTTTTCACTCGTGATGTTGGTTATCTAAGCTCGCTCTCTCACCTTCTTTTTTTTTGATAGTGGGTATATAAATTTTATTCGTCTTATTGTAGAACAAAATTTTGGTTTTGTTGATCTATCTACTTTATTGTAAATCTTTTTTTCTATTTTGTAAATTCTTATATTGTTTCCTTCTATATTTTTTCTCTCAATATTTTAATTCTTTTACTAACTCGATAGAGATGCTTAAGCCAATGTTTTTCAGCATTTCTTTTCTTAAAAAGTATACTTTTATATTATAAATCCACTAAGCTTGATTTTAGGTACATCCTAGAAGATCTGTTACTTGTATTCTCATTTTTATTCAGTTCAAAATAGTCCAGTTTTTATTATGATTTCTATTTTATGCATAGGTTATCCTGGATTCATGATCTTAATTTCTCAATAAATGAGGATTCTCAAGTTATATTTTATTTCTTGCTAAATCATATTCTATATAAATTCAATTCTATGAATTTGTTGAGATTTTGCCATGGTCTGAATTTTGTGTTTCCCGAAAATTCATATGTTGAAACCCTAATGCCCAATGTGATCATATTAAGAAGCAGGATCTTTGGGATGCGCTTAGGTCATGAAGATGGAGCCCTTATAAATGACAATAGTGCCTTAATAAAAGAAATGTCAGAGTTTGCTAGCCCCAATATAAGGATACAGTGAGAAATCTGCCACCAGGAAGCGGGCCTTCATCTGACTCTACTGGCACCCTGATCTTATACCTCTAGCTTCCAGAACTGTGAGAAATAGATTTTTGTTGTTTATAAGCCATCTAGTATGTGGTATTTTGTTATGGAAGCCCTGACAGACAAAGACAGACAGTTCTCCAAAGAAGACATCCAGATGGCCAACAAACACGTGAAAAGAGACTCATCATCACTTATCATCAGGGAAATGCAAATCAAAACTACAATGCAATATCACCTCATCCCTATTGGAATGGCTAAAATCAGTAAGAAACAACAGGTGTTGGTCAGGATGTACAGAAAGGGGAACATTCATGCACTCTTAGTGAGAATGCAAACTGGTGCATCCACTCTGGAAAACAGTATGGGAGTTCCTAAAAAGTTAAAATACAACTACACTATGATCCAGCAATTGCACTACTAGGTATTTACTCAAAGAATATAAGAATACTAATTCAAAGGTATACATTCACCCTGATGTTTATAATAGTATTATCTACAATAGCCAGATTATGGAAACAGTCCAAGTGTCCATCGACTGATGAATGGATAAGGTAAAGAACTGACTATATATATATATATATATATATATATATAGTCAGTTCATGTCTTCTGTCCATTTTTAATTGGATTATTTAATTTTGGGGTGTTGAATTTTGTAAGTTCTTTATATATTTTGAGTGCTAGCCATTTATCAGGTATCTGATTTGCAAATCTTCTTCCATTTAGTAGGTTGTCTTTTAGTTTTGTTGGTTGTTTCCTTTGTGCAGAAGCTTTTTTATTTTGATATAGTCCCAATACTTTATTTTTGCTTTTGTTTCCCTTGCCTCAGCAGATATAAGTAGAAAGAAGTTGCTATGGCCTATGGCAAACAAGTTACTGCCTGTGTTCTCTTCTAGGACTTTTATGGATTCAGGTCTCACATTTAGGTCTTGAATCCATTTTGAGTTTATTTTTGTGTATGGTGTGAGAAAGTGGTCTGGTTTCATTCTTTTGTATGTGGCTGTCCGGTTTTCCCAGCACCATTTGTTGAAGAGACTGTCTTTTTCCCTTTGGATATTCTTTCCTGCTTTGTTGAAGATTAATTGACAATATAATTGTGGGTTCATTTCTGGGTTTTCTATTCTGTTCCATTGCTCTGTGTGTCTTTTTATTTGTGCCAGAACCATACTGTTTTGATCACTAAAGCTTTGTAATACAGCTTGAAGTCCAGAATTATGATGCCTACAGCTTTGCTTTTTTTTTTTATTCATGGTTGCTTTTTTTTTTTTTTCCCCAAGTTTGCTTTGGATATTCAGTGTCTGTTGTGCTTCCATACAAATTTTAGGACTGTTTGTGCTAGCTCTGTGAAAAATGCTGGTGGTATTTTGATAGGGATTGCATTAAATGCATATATTGCTTTGGGAAGTTTTAACAATATTTGTTCTTCCAACCCGTGAGCCGGGAACGTCTTTACATTTCTTTGTGTCTTCTTCAGTTTCTTTCATCAGTGTTTTATAGTTTTCAGAGAACAGATCCTTTACCTCTTTGGTTAGTTTTATTCCTAGGTATTTTAGGGTTTTGGGTGTAATTATAGATGGGATTGACTCCTTAATTTCTCTTTCTGTTGCTTCATTATTGGTGTAGAGAAATGCAACAGATTTCTGGATGTTGATTTTGTATCCTGCAACTTTATTGAATTCACTTATCAGTTCTAGCAGTTTTTTTGGTGGAGACTTTCAGGTTTTTTATATAGAGTATCGTGTCAACTGCCAATAGTGAAAGTTTGACTTCTTCCTTGTTAAATTTGAAACATTCTTTTCCTTTTTTGTTTTTTTAGTTTCTCTATCATTTATTTCTGCTCTAATCTTTATTATTTCCTTCCTTCTGCTGGCTTTAGGCTTCATTTGTTGTTCTTTTTCCAGCTCCTTTACGTGTAAGGTTAGGTTGTTTTTTTGAGATTTTTCTTGATTCTGGAGGTAGGCCCTTATTGCTATATATTTCCTTCTTGCACTTTTGCTGCATCCCAAAGGTTTGGACCATTCTGTTTTCATTTTCACTTGTTTTCATGAATTTTTAAAATTTCTTCTTTCATTTCTGGGTTGACCTATTCATTGCTTAGTAGAATGTTGTTTAACCTCCATGTATTTGTGGTCTTTCCAGATTTTTTCTTATGGTTGACTTCTAGTCTCCTAGTGTTGTGGTCAGAAAAGGTGTGAGGTATGATTTTAATCTTCTATTTGTTGAGGCCTGGTCTGTGACCTAATATGTGATCGATTCTAGATAATGTCCCATGTACACTTGAAAAGATTGTGTATTCTGCTGTTTTAGGATGAAAAGGCCATCTGGTCCAGTGTGTCATTCAAAGTCATTGTTTCCTTCTTGATTTTCTGCTTAGATGATCTGTCCATTGCTGTAAGGGGGTGTTTAAAGTTCCCTACTATTACTGTATTATTGTCAATTAGTTCCTTTATGTTTGTTATTGTTTTATGTAGTCGGGTGCTCCCATGTTGGGTGCATAAATATTTACAATTATTGTAACTTCTTGTTGGATTGTCCCCTTTATTATGATATAGTGCCCTTCTTTCTCTCTTGTTACAGTCTTTGTTTTAAGGTCTAGTTTGTCTGATCCAAATATGCCTACTCTGGCTTTCTTTTGTATCTGTTTGCATGATAAATGTTTTTCTACCCCCTCACTTTCAATCTGCAGGTGCCTTTAGGTCTAAAATGAATCTCTGGTAGACATCATATAGATTGATCTTGTTTTTTTTTTTTATCCATTATGACACCTTATGTCTTCTTATTGAAGCATTTAGTCCATTTACATTCAAAGTAATTATTGGTAGGTGTGTATTTATTGCCATTTTTATTATTTATTTTGTCATTGTTTCTGGAATTTTTCTCTGGTGCTTTCTTGTCTTTGTCACTTCTGGTCTTTTGTTTCCACTCAAAGAGTCCCCCATAATATTTCTTGTAAGGCTGCTTTAGTGGTCACAAACTCCTTTAGTTTTTGCTTATCTCTCTTTCTTTTCTGAATGATAGCATTTATGGATAAAGTATTCTTGGCTGCAGATTTTTCCCATTCAGCACTTTGAATATGTCCCTTCTGGCTTGCCCAGTTTCTGTTGAGAAATCTCCATCTAGTCTTATGGGTCTTCCCCTGTAAGTTAAAGACTTCTTTTGTCTTGTTGCTTTTAAGATTTTTCTTTATCACTATATTTTTCAAATTTAAGTACAAAATGTCTTGGTGTTGGCCTGTTTTTGTTGATTTTGGTGGGAGTTCTCTGCCTCCTGGACCTGGATGTCTGTTTCTTTCCCCAGATTAGGGAAGTTCTCAGCTATTATTTCCTCAAGTATATTTTCTGCCCCCCCCCCTTCTTCTGGTACTCCCATAATACAAGTGTTATTATGTTTGATGGAGTCAGTGAGTTCCCTAAGTCTGATCTTGTGTTGCTTAATTCTTTCTCTCTTTTGTTCAATTTCATTATTTTCCATTATTTTGTCTTCTAGGTCACTAATTCATTTCTCTGCTTCTTACAGTCTGCTGTTCCTTGCATCTCTCTCTCTCTCTTTTTTTTTGATATATATTTCATTTCTTTAAATTTTTGTTTTGCAAATGTATACGTCTTTTTCCAAATCATCGGTTAGCTTTATAACTTATGTTGCTTCTTTCATCTATTTGAACTTTTTGACAAATATGTTTTGTTCTTTTAGATTGCTCTAGTTTTAAGTTTTGTGATCCTAATTCTTGTGTGTTTGTGTGTGTTTTAACTTTCACACTTTTAACATTTTATTTTCTTTTCATGTTTTCTAATGTTGGACAGTGACCTTATTAGAATGAGTTGTTTTGCACATGAATTGCATGTATACCTTGTGTTATGGATGTCCTTAATGTGGCTGCTTTACATTTGACCTGTGAGTTTTCTAGTTTGGGGTCAATTTTCATGGTAATTTCTCAGCTTAGGATTTCTATCCCCTATGTTTCCAGGTATGGGCTTTAAAGTTTCACATGTGATTATCTTTACCTATGGCAAATGCCCACTTTTGTTCCACTTGGGCTAGGGGGGAGGAATTTTGTTAGTCCTGATTTTATAGATGGTTCCCAGCTTTATATTGAGAGATTAGTTCCAGATTCACACATTACTGGGACCTGTGGCTTCAACTTCAGTCCCTATATGGGTCTTTACACCCTAGTCCCTTGGGCACATTCCATTATTGTACTTTATGGTCCATCTGCTTACTTCCCATTCATGCCATAGCTTATTTCTTTCTCTAACTTCTACCACTTTTTTTTTCTTTTTTGGTCTTATATGCTTTCAAACTTTGCCATGTAAAGAAAAACAAAAGTACCAGAAGCAAAGCAAACCAAAAAAACATATATATATATGTATATATTGTGGGGTTGTTTTTTTTTTTTTTTTTTTTTTTTTGGTCTAGCATTGCTGTTTGGTGTGATTTGAGAGCAGATCCCTTGTATTTTGTCTTTGTTACTGCCAAATTTTCCATCTCTTAGAATTTCTTCCTAACCAAGGTGACATCTTGGTCTCCTCTTTGCAAACCTTATCTCAACCATTTCTAAAATTCTAACTGGTAAAGTTAGATGCAGTTCTTCACTCAGGGTAATTGCAGGTTTTCAGCTTGCAACCTGAGAAATGAGTAAGAAACTTCACTTCTCCAAGGTTCTTTCAAACATATCTGGGTTTTTCTTAAACACCTTTCCTCCAGGAGCTTTGCCTAGGAGTACAGAGGCTTGACATTTAATGCTCTACCTATAGAACCTAGAAAAATAACTGATACAGGCACTGAATAAATGTTAAATGAATAAATGAGTAAATGGAAAAAATAAACTGCAGCAACTGTACCCAATTCTAGCATATATTTCTTTTTCTTTTCTTCTCTGTCCCCTCTTTTCCATTGGGAAGTGATTTATTTTTACATTTCCTATTACTTGATTACTTCCTCAAATCACAGATATCCTAAATACTCCTTACCCAAGTTTACATTAAGACTTTGTGTTAGCCAGACTTGTTATTAATGTAAAGAAGAGATTCAGGAATGTATAAAACACTTGATAGTACCTGATTTTCACAACAGCCATCTGTAAATATGTTTAGAGACTGCTTTGTTCTAGGTACTTGATAGTGTTTGACTCCTTGGGCAATAAATTTACTTTCCTAATCTCCTTGCCAGGACTTCTAGGATTGGGAGGGAGGTATGACTTACTAAACAATGAATAATCTAGATGAGTATTTTTAAAAATTTATACCTATTTCATTACAAAATGAGGAAATTGTTCAAAGTTAATATACAGAGGTCTCTATTCCACACATGAAATCTTAAAGAAATTAAAGACTATAAATTGGACTTTCAAATTTTAAGGGTAAAATTTACCATGTATTCTAAAAGAGTCATAGAAAACATGAAAACAAGTTTCCCTGGGCTCAAATGGACTTAAATGCATCTTTGCAGCCTGTCCCACTGGCTGTACATAATGACTTCTCTGTCTCGTGTATTTGGTCTCTTTTGGTTATTCTTGACACTTAAACTGTTTTTCAAGATATATTGAATTTCACCCCTTATAAATGGCCATTCTTTTTTTTTTAAGATTTTATTTATTTATTTGACAGAGAGAGACACAGCAAGAGCAGGAACACAAGCAGGGGGAGTGGGAGAGGGAGAAGCAGGCTTCCCATGGAACAGGGAGCCCAATGCAGGGCTCGATCCCAGGACCCTGGGATCATGACCTGAGCCGAAGGCAGATGCTTAACGACTGAGCCACTCAGGCGCCCCATAAATGGCCATTCTTAACAACTTTCTGCTTCTAGAGAAATCTAGCCCATCCTCTTTCACTTCTTTCTTCTTCCCTTAGAACTTTGTGCATACTTCTGAGTACTAATGACAGTATATTATGGTTATTTGCTTAATTGCCTATCTCTTATTTTAAACTTGAGTGTCTTGACATTTTCTTTCATCTGAATTTTATGTAATGTTTGCTGTGTTGCAGTGTTTAATTATGTTTGAATGAAGGAATGAATGAAGATGTGGTTTAATGTTTTTCCCTTTTTTCCTTCTCATTGACTTCTCATTTCTTTCCACCTTATTAAACAGTGACTAGTAAAGTGAATGACTCTAAGGTTTGTATCTACTTAGAACAACCTCTGGCTTCTAGTGGATCTCCATTTTGTAGAAGAAGTAGAATGAATCAGTGGGCTGGCAAGTTTTTTACATGAGTGGTCTCTGATGCCTCTTGCCCATATCTTGCATTGCTCTTGAGCTCCCATGTATAGACTCATTTGACAAGTAGCAGGAATATAGAACAAATACTTTTTAAAATATGCAATGGTTTCCCACAAACCAACCTCCCCCTTTGTTGCAAAGCACATTGCTTTTCTTGGGGATGAATAAAAACAAAAATTCATTCTTTTTTGCTGGAGAGGGAGCATGTTTTGGCCGGTAAAGAACATACAAACAATGAGGGACCATCTGAATCATCAAAGTTCAGGTTTGGGAAAATTCACGTTTTAGGACTGAATGCATTTTATTCCATTGCACTTTGAAAATCAGTAATCCTTGGGGTGCCTGGGTGGCTCAGTCATTAAGCGTCTGCCTTCGGCTCGGGTCATGATCCCAGGGTCCTGGGATTGAACCCCGCATCGGGCTCCCTGTTCAGCAGGAAGCCTGCTTCTCCCTCTCCCACTCCCCCTGCTTGTGTTCCCTCTCTCGCTGTGTCTCTCTCTGTCAAATAAATAAAAAGTCTTAAAAAAAAAGAAAATCAGTAATCCTTGTATGGCATATGTATCCTTGAATTGCCCCTAATTTTCAATTAAGCAAACCATGGCATTCTCCAGACATTACAAATAAACATAGGGTATTGTATTTTTAAATTATGCCACTTTCAAACATTTTTCTAGCTTTGTCCTTGTAGCATCAGATCTCTTTTCATTTTCAATTTGCCTCTTTCAAACCTGTGCCCCATAGGATATGCTGTCCAAAAGTAGAAAGTCTCTTTATTTCTGCCAAGTCTAATTTAGATACCGCTAATGCTTCCAATAAGCATACGTGGGAGAATGAATATGGGAGGTGTTGTTAAAGCAAAATGGCTTATGTCTGCAGCAGTTTGAGGAAAGGGTAAAAGCTGCTGGGAAATGAACTTTCACTAAACTGAAAATAAAAAAAATGCTAAAAGTATGTAATTATCTTGAATAGTAAATGAGTTTTGGACAGTTATCTAAAATCTATAGATTAATTGAAAAATTATGTTCCTTTTTGAGTATGATATGGCCTTGAGTTAATGAACCACAACATCCGTGATATGGCATTTTGTACTGTGGGGTATATTTTAAGTGAAGCTTAAACAAATAAGGACTCCCCATACTGCCCTAAGCAAAATTTAATTATTATTAGGTTTTGCCCAGCAGGAGGTACACATTCTTGAAATAATTAGACATGATAGGATATTGTTTTTACTTTTTTAAGTGTTGCACAAAACATATCTCATTTCTTCTAAATTGGTTCTGTAGATCAGATTTGTGGCATGGAATGGGAGCCATTTAATAAAGAATATTAATCACCATTGTAAAGTACTATTGATATAGAGGCTGAGGAAATTACACTGGATTTTTAAGTTGATAATGGTACAAATTTACTCTTTTGAATTAATCTTGAGGATTAACTTAATCATTAGATGTTATGCATTTAAAAATTAAGAAAAAAAGCATTTTAAATTGGGGGGAAAAAAACCCCTCCTGAACCAAAACACAAACTTCATGAAATTTTTTTTTCTTCATTGGAGGAAGGCAGGGGAAGACATGGAGGTGGGGCCAGGGCCAGGGGAGTAATATAATCTTTGATTAGATATGTGAATTATATGTTAATTGTGTTCTAAAAACAATTTGGGTCTATACAGTCTGTCTTGTCCAATCCCTCATTCTACAAATAAGAAACTGTGATGCAGATAGTCAAAATGATTAGACTAAATTTTAACCTTCTTAGATAATCATATTTTGAGCTTTAGAACACAGTATTCAAGAAGAGTCAATTTTAACTTTTAGAAAAATTTGTATAGAAAGCTTAATGAAATAAAAATGTGTCAGTATTACAAAAGAAATATGAAACTACCTTGAATTTTGCATAATAGAGGATGTGGTTTCGATTTAGCATTGATAGACCTGCACTAGTGCTTAGAGTAGTATTGCTCCAGAACAAATACCTTTTCCCAGCAAGAAAGGAAAGATATAAAGACAGGTTGCATATAATCAATCATATTGCCTCTTTCTGAAACCTCTGGAACCATTGACTTTTAACTTACCAAACTCCAGAACACTTATAACCTTCCCAGTAACCTTCTCCCAGTTTCACTCTGAAGGCTGTTGGCATCAGCATTAGTGTTAGAAGATGACAATAATAATCCAGCACCTTGTGTCCTGACTGCAAGGCAGATAGACTGGGTGTGGAAGAGGCCAGGGCAGAGTTAAGGACATGGAAGTGGCAGGGAAACATCAGGATTATAGATGCCCTGTCACGGTCAAAGGACACACTCAAGGAAGGAGTGATGGTGTGGATAAAATCCAAAGAAGGTGGTAGGGAACTCAGTTCAGTCCTAGGAAGCTCAGTAGTTAGTATAAAGAACCAAGGTATCCTGACTTGAGAATATTTAGCAATGACTTCAAGGCTCATGATGGTAAAAGCTAGATCAGGACTACTAGATAAAACCTGTAAAAACAGAAAAATAAGCAAACAAACAAAAACAGTGCTGGGAGGAGGTGATAGGGAAAGTAGCGTTAGGAAACAGAAACAACAGGAAAAAACAGGCTAAGAAGTGGTGGCGGTGTTTTAGTTATTCTATGGGAAAGGGTAACACTCTAGTAGCGCAAGGCCACAGACAAAAGGTGACCCAGTAGGAGATCTAGACTTTTCCAAGAATTATTCATAGTGATTGCACCTCCATTATGTGAGTTTCCTCTCCTCTGGGCTTAGGAAACCTGAATATTCTTTTGAAACCCTGCTGGTTTTCTGGGAGACAGCTACTGCTCTATTATACTTCTGGTCCATTATCCTTCCCAGGAGAGGCTGGATGAGGGAAGGCTTTTTAGAATTGCCTCTATTAGTTATTTCTCAACTCGTAGTCTAATTGCTGGTCAAATTCTATTGATTCTATATCCACATTGTTTTTTTTTCCCCATCTAAATCTTACTTCCATTTCCACTTTGGAATGCCTCCTCTTTTCTTCCAAACTGAACTCTATTCCTCTAATATTATTCATTCTAATCCATTGTGCGCGGTGTTAACAGAATTATCTTCCTGAAACTTTGATCTAACTGAATCATTTACCTGGTTAAACTTGTCTGATGACTACCCACTACAGAAAAAAATAAAGGCAAATCCTTCAATATGGAAACCAAACATCCCATAAAAATGTCTCTATTTACATTTTACAATCCAAGTCTCAAACAGTGTTCCATATTCTTAGACTCTTCCTTCACCATCCCCCCATTGTTTTCTTACCAAATTTTAACCATTTTTTGAGAGCCATATTAAATCCTTGCCATTTCCAATTAGTACTATCAGATAACCTGCTAAACAATATTCTTTTTCTACTCCCATAGTACACTGCTTAGATACAGATCATACTACATAATAACTTAATATCATCTCTCTTCCTTTCTAGATGAACAACTGCCTGGAAAAATGGTAGCCTAAGATCAGTATCTATACCAGTTCCTGGGCAAAATGCTAATTAATAATCTGATGGCATGGGTGGAAACTTCGAAGGAACAAGAATGAAATAGGATAATACAGTTTAGAAAGATAGGTATATACTTCTTTAAGAGTCAAAGTCAAGAAAATAGATGTGCTTCATTTGAATGCATGTATTTTAAAAAGCTGCTGAGGTAGAAAATGTTCTTCACGTATTGGATATGATAACTTGCTTCATGGATAATGATCAACCTCTGTCTTTAGGTACCTTATTTTTTATTTTTAAGTAATCTTTACACCCAGCATGGGGCTTGAACTTAGAACCCTGAGATCAAGAGTCATCAGGTCTACCGACTGAGCCAGCCAGATACCTTATTTTTTAATGTGTTCTTGAGGAAAGTGATCCTAGTGGTAGTGATGGAGGTAATATATACATACACTCAACAAATTGAACTCTCCCTCATAAAGAGAGACATGGCTTTCACCAAGTCTGAGTGCATTTGCAAAAAGCAATCAGTGACCTCCAGTATGGTTCTCTAAGTCAATGGGATCAGCAAGTTATGTGGTGTCATCACACTGAATTCCTTACATTATTCAGAAAAATGTATGGAACAAGAACCTATTCTGAAATGGGGTTTGATTTCCCTGTCCTTCATGCCTCCGCTGGTACCATATGTTAGTAGTCCTCTTATGTAGCTTTTGTGTATCTCACATAATTATTAATAAGAAACTCAGTTCACCGATTAAAAAGTAAAGATTATCATAAGATTTACTGCTTTTAAACCCAGAAGCAGTTGACCCTGGAGGAAAAACGAAGTGATATATGGTGCCATATCATTTAAACCTCATACCCATAATTCACGGGTCCATCCAGAAGCCGAAAGTGGAGACTGTGTGTGTGTGTGTGTGTGTGTGTGTGTGTGTGTGTGTCTGTGTTAGATAAGTGGAGGAGTGGATATCACAGCTTTCCTGGTCACACCTAAGGTCTTAAAATGTTCACTTTTCATCTTCTTATCTCTGCTTTCTACTAACTTGAAGGTTTCACTATACATAATGGAATGGGTTCATTGAACTGGAACCTGAGAATGCCTTCTAATGATTATGAACTTCTCATGCTAAGGAAAAAATAATAAAATAAATAAAAAGCAGAGGTTACAGTATTGGTTGGGGTGATGGATAAGATGATGTCTGGTGTCACAAAATAGGAACAGGAAGAAGTAAAACTGGAATGACATCAATGGAAAGAGGAATGTGTTTTATTAACTCTTCAAGCGATGCATTGATTAGACATCTATTTTGTTTCATGTTCAGCTTTGCTTTTTCCTTCCTTCCTTCCTTATTTTTTTTATTTTGTTATGTTAGTCACTATACAGTACAACATTAGTTTTTGATGTAGTGTTCCATGATTCATTGTTTGCGTATAACACCCAGTGCTCCATGCAGGGCGTGCCCTCCTTAATACCCATCACCAGGCTAACCCATCCCTCTAACCCCTCCCCTCTAAAACCTTCAGTTTGTTTCCTGGAATCCATAGTCTCTCATGGTTCATCTCCCCCTCTGATTTCCCCCCCTCCATTTTTCTCTTCCTTTAAAATGATGTATTATATATATTTTTTGCTGAGGTATATTTTATATGCAATAAAACTCATAGGTTAAGGTTATAGTGAGATCAGTTTTGACAATTTACAAACCCATGTAACCACCACCCAAATGAAGAAATGAGATATTTCCATCATACCATAAGTTTTCTTCATGCCCCTTTTGAATAAGTCCTCTGCCTCCCACCACCGCTAAGCTGATTTATATCACTATGGATTACTTTTTGGTTTTCTAGGACTTAATGTAAATGCAGTCATGCAACATAATTTCTTTGTATTTTGTTTCTTTTGTTCACATGCTCATTCCTAAAAATTATTGTTGTTTGCTATTCTAAAAATGTGAACTTAATCATGAGCTTACCTAGTTAAAAGAGAAGTCTTACTGATATACTATAAGGATTGCATTGGAATTTTGGTGGAATTTGGGAGAAAGGACATATTATTGGGTCTTTCTATCCAAAAATAGGCAGGTTTTCTTTTCTGGCTTTCATTAGCATTTGAAAGTTGCCTTAATATAGATAATGCCCATTACTTAAGTTTAAATATAGCTGTTATTAAATTCTTGTGTATGTGTAAATAAGCAAGAGTAGTCCCTGTCACCTTTAGACAAATCTTACTTGAAACAACAAATAAGGAGGTTTCTGTTAATCTCTGGGGAGTCTTTAACATGATGCTGTGCAGGTGGATAAAGGCAGTTCTCTGTAAATTTAGAATTGAAAAGGTTGTTGGTTAGAAAATGTGCATTGCAGGTGAGGAGGTTTTCCTTGGGAAATCTCATCAAGAAACTAGGCTGTTACCTTTTTGATGTACATCGTTAGACAGTTGAGATGAATTTGGGAGTCCCTAACTTCAATGGCAATAAAAATACCCAGGTGTTCAGGGAAGTAATTCATCAAAAAAAAGTGAGATGTTTGACTAGTGATCCAGGATCAGTGTCAAGACAAGGTATTTCAGGGACGGGCTGGTGCTAGACAAGGGGATGACAGTGGAATTCTTTCTCCATTAGCCTCTTGGCGTGGTATGCGTGCCCTTGGAGGAAGACCTGGTACATAACTGGGAGTATATGTGTGTCTGTGAATGTCAGAGGAAAAGACAGACAACCACTTCACAAAACTGTAGCTCTAGGAGCAGGGGGAATTTGGCATACAGCCAATAGTAGCTGTAGAATTTTTCTACCTTCAGGGAACATACGTAAATTCAAGTTCAAAAACTGAGAGAAGAGGAAACAAGAATGGAATTTCTGAAAAATAATTATTTGTATAATTGAGAAAATATCCTCTATATTGAAGGTGGACTTGTGAGAGATATTGATAGTGATTACACATGGAAGTTTCCCCTTATTTTTATTAATATTTAATATTTAAGGATTTGATAAGGAATATTTTGCTTGTATAAGTGTTAGTTTATTAATAAGAATATGCAATAAAAATTAAAATACATATAAAAGAAGAAAAAATAAAACTTATGTTCTTACTAATTCAGATACTGGTTCTAAAATTATCAGTTGTTAATAACCTTTTAGAATTTATTTCCTCTCTATATACAGTGTTTAATAAACATGGCACTAATTTTACATATAACATAGTGAGTTGGGTTTTTTTTAACCTTAGGGTATCTCAGAGATATCTCCATTTGAGTATACATAAACTGATATCTTTTTTTCTTAAAGATTTTTTTTATTTGAGAGAGAGTGTGCATCTGTTTGTGTGGGGGAGGGGCAAATGGAGAAGGAGACAAACCCAAGCAGACTCCACACTGAGTACAGAGCCTGATGTCGGGCATGATCTCATGACCCTGAGATCATGACCTAAACTGAAACCAAGAGTCGGATGCTTAACCGACTGAGCTACCCAGGGGCCCCATAAATTGATATCTTTTTAATGGTTGTTTTATTTTGAACTCTATGTTTGGTGCTTTTATTGGCTTAAGAAAGGTCAAAATGCTGAAGTGTTAATTAGCCAAGTAGGTTAATGTTCACTGCAGAAACTATAAGATCATAACATGGTAGTAATGTGTGAATGTTTTTCAAAAAGACTGAGTCTATCATGGCTTTGATTCAGTCATCAATTCTGTAATTCCACATCCAAAATCTGTAAGACCAAAGTGTAAACATACAGTAGTCCCAACAATCAGATTTTTCTTGTCATAATTATAGATGTACTTGGGGTGCCTGGGCAGCTCAGTCGGTTAAGTGGCTGCCTTCAGCTCAGGTCATGATCCCAGAGTCCTGGGGTCGAGCCCCACATCGGGCTCCCTGCTCAATGGAGAGTCTGCTTCTCCCTCTCCCTCTGCCTGCCTCTTTGCCTACTTGTACTCTTGCTCTCTGTCAAATAAATAAATAAATAAAATTAAAAAAAAATTATAGATGTACTTGATCCTGTTCCCAACTAATGTTAATCTCATGTTCTGTGACTCTGATCTTGGCCTTTTACCCACTGTACTTAGTGTATGTGTTTGGTATCCCTAGTATTTGAAGCTTGGCTTTTTCTAGAGGATCCTGGCTTGACTTGATCCTTTGAATCAAGGTTTCATGCTATGGTGGTTAGAATATGCATCACTGACACTTTGCTATTGAGGAATTTCTGCTGGAGTAGTACTTACATCCCCATAGGGAGGGTGGAAGAGATTCAGATTTTATATGAAGCCCCTATACAATTCACAGGTGTACAGTGAAGCTGGATTTAGGGCTTTAAAAACAAAGATTAATAAAAGGTGCTTTAATGTGTTAAAAGTAATAAGGTTTTCTAAGAAAAGGCTTATTGAATGGGTGATTTTTGCTTAAAGATATCAGTAAAAATATTGGGATCAATAGATATATAAAACTAGGTGAGGTTTTGGCAAGATGATTTTTCTGGAGCAAATTAAATTACTGTGGTTTTTCTGTTAAAGCTTCTTTGAAGAGTTGAATCTTGACCTGTGTTTTAATGCCAAAGAGATGGGTCTAAGTAATAGTTCCTCCTATGGAAGAAGTATGGCATGTATGATGAAATTAAGCCTTGCATGTGTATTAGCCTGTACCGATTTTTTTCTTTTTTTTCTCTTTTATTATTATGTTCAGTTAGCCAGTATAGAGTACATCCTTAGTTTTTGATGTAGTGTTCAATGATTTCTTAAAAAGAGAAAGGCTGAGCAAAGACTTGGAGAAGGGAGGAAGAGCCAAGGCTGAGATCAATTTAGAAGTAGAAATAAATGGTATATATGCTTTTGTTGTCATGATAAATCTTTGTGAGGTTTTGCATTACCTCACAATGCTGAAATACTATATTTCTATGACACTTGCCATACATGTTTATTTCTGTGTGAAATCATCATTTTTTAAAACTCCTTAAGGACTTAGAACAGAGAGACTTATAGGATTATGTGATACAATTTAAAGATCATTATGTTCAAACGTGCTGCTAAGCCCCAAACAAAATTTTTTCTTCATAGTAATCCATCACTAAATAAACCTCAATGTAAATAATTCCTAGTCATCTTTGAGAGTTCTTCATCAGTAGCTATAATAAGTTGTATCTATAATTTGTATGTTGAGAATATTTACGGGCCTTCTTGACTTGGTATGTTGCCTAATATATACAGCTAGACTTAAATAAAATCTCATTTTGAAATATTTTCCAATTTTTCTTCTAAAGGCAGATTAGTATTAAATATATATATATATATTTATATATATTAAAACCAACTAAATTCATATGGCTTAGATTAAATAAAGTGCTGCTTTCTACCCAGCAAGTCTGATTTCTTTTCAAGATTTGGTACTAGACTTGACGCTTCGCCTATAGATGCTAAAAATTGAGGAGAAAATGTATGCTATTTGATCTCTTTACTCTTAAAGTCTATTCTAGATATTTTTCTTTATTGTCAAAAGAAGACTAGAGGGGATTTATACTGCTTTTGTGGATAATGACAGGTCAGATGTACCTAATACTTTCAAAAAACATGTTTATGCAAAATTTGGAAAAAAATAAAATGACACTTTTTTGTTATAAGCACTTA
Organism: Eumetopias jubatus; assembly: GCF_037043125.1. NCBI lineage: Eukaryota > Metazoa > Chordata > Mammalia > Carnivora > Otariidae > Eumetopias > Eumetopias jubatus. Next base: position 30,946,212 of record NW_028274820.1, read on the forward strand.
GGTTATAAAGTCTTCAACATCTCCATCAATAAGAAGTAAATAGATAGTTTGTAAATAGACTTGCCCATCTTCATTAAGACGCCATAGGCCATTCTGGACGATCTTTTTGTCTGAATACACCCATATCAGATGATCTAATCAAGGAATATAGGAATTCAGCATGTTTGAAGTTCATAGGTTTTTACAAGTATATCATATATATCATAGATCTGACTGACTCTACCAACTGCAGTTTTGTTTTAAGATTTTATTTATTTATTTGACACAGCACAAGCACAAGCAGGGGAAGCATCAAGCAGAGAGAGAGGGAGAAAGAAGCAAGCTCCCAGAGGAGAAGGGAGCCTGATGTGGGCCTCTATCCCAGGACCCTGGGATCATAACCTGAGCCAAAGGCCAACGCTTAACCAACTGAGTCACCCAGGCGCCCCTATCAACTGCAGCTCTTAAGAGAACTTTGAGCCCAAGCAGTTCTGAAAGACTCCTTGCCACTGTTGCTGATGAGGGCACATTCTTACTTATTTGATATTTTCCTGAAAAACTTGGGACCAAAGCAAAGAAAAGCATCAATTTTTAGCAGGCCCAGGAATGACAGATACTGAATGTAGACAGAAAATTAGTCTTTTTTTTAAATCTCTTTGATCTATTGATTCAAAACTAATTGAACTAGCATTTCTTTTGTGAAAGATATATGATAACTAATAGTTATCTATGTCTGTCTGTCTGTAGGTAGGTAGATAGGTACCTGCCTACCTACCTACCAGGAAAAGCTCGCATCCACATATAAATATTTTCTTAAATGGAAAGGCTGCTGTCAACATTTTATGTCTTCAACATTTTATCATTGCCTAAATACAGAAGAGCTCTCTCTTATTACACCTTCGTTTAACTGACTTCTAAGATTAACCAGCATGGTTCATACTGATGGGTATCTTTTATGTATATTCAGGGTTAGTTAGCTTTATTCTAGAGCGTATCACTTACCTTTTTTCTGAACAGTTAGACTGCCTTTTATTGTATTATTGAAAGTATTGTGCTTTTTGAAAAACTTGATTAGGCCATTTATACTTTTTATAACAAGTTATTGTAACTAGTCAAATATTACATAACTGAGAAAGACAACTGTTGCTTTTATAAAAACCAATTTAAATGCTTTGGAAAAATCTGTCAATTATCTGCAGGCAAAGAGGTGTGCATAAGACACATATAAAAAGATAAGATTAATATAAAGAAGTCTAGGATAGTTTATGCATATTACTTTGTGAACAACTTCAACTAAAACTGGACATTGTAGGCTATCCGTAACAGTGGTTTATGAGTGAGAGACTGCATGTTACTTCAATGAACACACACACACGTTTTTGATAATTGGCTTCGACCTTACTAGATAAAAAGAAGCATCTATCAGTATATCAAATTCTTTTTTTATCAAAGAAATGAGAACACTATAAGAGACCCAAACTGCTATTTTAAAATACATAAAGGAACTCAAAATAGACTGATATAAAATAATTTAACCAGCCTGTCTTTCATTCTTTAATCTACAGTTCTTTCTCCCCTTCCTTTTTTACTGTTCCTTATATTTTTCTTTGTTTCCCTTTCTCTTCTCCTCTCTCATTCTCTCTACGTAAGCTCATTCTGTTTCAAATTTCTCAAAGTGCTTGTTTAGAGCACTTCTATTTGCATTATGTGTTTAGATGTTATGTAAAATTGTGATTCCAAATATAGCATTTCCAGTTCTCTGCAGTATTTTAAGAATAGCCCTTGGCACATACAAATATCTCTGTTACAAATTAAAAATAATAGAGGAGTAAATATCCAAAAATGTTTATATTGGTTTATTTGAAGGAAAAAAGAAGTTAAATTTCCATTCTAGAGCTTCAAGAGGTTGAATTACTTGTAAAACTGAGGAAAAATAGATGTAAAAATTATCTTGCATGTTACATAACTTCCTTAAAACCCTCATGAGATGCAAATCAAAGTGGAGACACCTCCAACATGGAAATGTCAAATAAATGGAAAATCTCTGGGATCAGATATGATGGTATGTTTTAATTCTCCTCATTTTTTCACATAAATTTGATTAGTTATTTGTCTTATAGGGACAATAACTTTCTCTCTTTAGGAATTAGCCATTTATAACTCTTCATCATTTGGGCACAGTATTTTTACAATCCCTGCTCAAGATAGCCTGAACATTTGGGTTTTGACTTTATTGATTTAACTACACTGTTTCGCGTGTTATGAGAAACGAAATAACTAATGAAGCTGATTAAGTAGAGCCTTTATTTACAGTGAAATTCTGGAATCAGAGTAAGCTATATGTTGTGAATGCCAAGTTTAGTTATAATGCTCAAGGCTGCCAGCATATATTATCTTTCAAGGGAGTATAAAAATAAGATCCTTTTTTGGGAATTTTTCAAGACTTCAAATAACACCTCTTACAACATTTCCACAATAGACAGTCTTCTATTTTATGGTATTAGTAAGTATACTGTGAACAAAAAGTGATAGGTTTCAGTCATACTTTCAAGGAAACTCCCTCACACGTTTGTATAAAATTTAACCCTTTACTAAACTTGATATGTATTCTAAAATTTAAAAAGATAAATAAATAAATAAAAATAAAATAAAATAAGACAAAATGCAGGTAAATAAAAAATAAACATTTAAAACATCGTTTTAAAAATAATGTAGAAGTAGTAAAGGGAGTATAATTGAAGCACAAAATTACTCTTGTAACATTAAGAAATAAGGGGTGGAGAGGGTAATGGAAATGTGCAAATATAGTGAGAATACTGCCATTGAGAATATAGACCAACTACCTGCATTTAATCGGTCCCATGAGACAACTGCTTGGGTGCAGGTTTGTATTGCCCATTCAAAGAAGGAGAACAACAGAATTTTCAAATTAAAAGGGGATTTAGAGACTGACCCCAAACCCCAAAAAACAAAACAAAACAAACAAAAAAAGCAAACCAAAAAAACTGAAAAACAAAACAAAACAAAAACAACCAAAACATTTCCCACTCAACACAGGAATCACCTGACGAGAAAATAAACTCAATAATATACTTAATTGATGCCATCCTCATCTCTCTTTGGACTCTGATGACCGAAACATTCTTACCTACACAACCAAAGCCCCCCACAACCAAAAACCAAAAACTTTCATTTCATGTTCTATTATCTCTAATTTTATAACATTCTTTCTTACTCCATTGAAATTTTGTTGGATGCACCTTCCACCCACTGGTTATAGTGTAGTTCCTAGTTATTTTATTCAAACATTTGTGTACCTAACATACTATACAGTGTATTCTAATGTATGTAATTAGTCAAAGAAAGTCAAATAGCCCAGCAGACCTGTTGAAGCAGAATTCTTGGGAAAGAAGCAATAAAGATGGTTTAAGAAGTATGTGAGTTCTACATCGCCTGTCCAGCTCTGGGGCAACATAAGCATCCAGCAGGGTTCAATGTCAAATTCTAGGAAGATGACTTTGACAAGTGGAATTCCTTCCCAGGTGTGTTCAGGGACTGGGTTATAATAACAATTAGTCCTTTCCTGCTGGATCCTAGGGGACAGTAGGTACTACTCATTCCCTGGGGCAATGGTGGTTGTGCTTCAGGCCCAAGATTACAGATAGCTTTGTCACATCACTGTTCTTCATCAGGGGGCTGGGGATCCTTGACTAAGAGGGATGATTATCTTCAGTACCAGGAATGTAACCATTTCCCACATAGCTTTGCAGGCCAACTTCTCTTTTCTGACAAGTGCCTAAGTGGAATCAGGCCTGAACAAGTAAACCTTGCCTATCAAAATATCTTCAGGTATTTTAAGGCAACTTGCATTTTTCCTTTAAATCTTCCTTTAGGTTATTCAGATCATCAGCTTTTGGCTTGGAATTCCTTGAGTGCAAGAATCCCTTTTTCATCCCATTTATCAAGCACATGTCTGTTTCATAGTATACACTTCAACATTTATTAAATGCATAGATAAGTAAACCCTAATCCAGGACATTGTTTCAGCATGCTTTCCATAATGTTGGAGTTCACGGAGACTCCCCCTAAAGTTGATGGCCAGACCCAGGGACTGTCTTCCAGATTCATGTGTTTCACGTTCTTTGATAATGCAGTATGTAAATTAGTAGAGTGCAAAATTAGATGTTCTTTTTTAGCAACAGAGTAACACTCTTGGCTCATATCAAGTTTGTGGTCATATAAAATCTTGGACCTTTACATGAACTCCTGTCATTCCACAAGTCCAAGCTTATATTACGTTCAAAAGAAAAATGGTCTCATCTTTGAGCAGTTACATCCTGTACTTAGAAAATTATCTTTTGAACTGAAAATCAGGGCCACATGGTTTTGTCTGTAACACTTTATCTTACTGTTTGCAGTTCAGATCATTCTGTCAAGTTCAGTTTGCATTCAAAATGTGTAATCCTCCATATTAACAACCCTCTATTGCCTTCTGCAGATCTGACAAACATGTCTTTTTCATATCTAAACAAAAATACTCAGCCATGGAGGTTAGGGTGAGTCCCTGTGGCATGCCATAATCAACTGGTTTTGACATGAATGCACTCATTACAGTTAGTGTGATATGTTTTTGATAAGCAGCTATGAATTAGGGCAATCTACATAAAAACAAGAACAACAGGAAAAATGTGGCAGCTATTACATTGCCTTGATCTTACAATCCAGCACCATATCAGATGGAGTATGGAAGGAAGGACTAGGAATGAACTTCCAACTTAGATCCACATTCCACGTGACCATTCTGTCTTATGTTCAGCATCAGTCTTTCTGAGTTTCAGTGTTCCTTATCTGTAAAAAAGATGCAGATAGGAGCATTAGATGAGATGGTGCATTAATTGTGCCAAGGACAGCTTGGGACTTGGAGTAGGATTGAATGAAATGTTGAATGCTTCCTTTGTAAAGGAAGACAATGAGGACATTTGGAACTGTGAACATGATAAGCCCTTTTTTTGCTATTTGTTGATCACTTCATCTTTTTATTTGATTTCAGTACATCTGAAGATTATGATTCTTTGAATTCTTTATTTTAGCTTGTAAATATTGGCATATTTTGGGCGCCTGGGTGGCTCAGTTGGTTAAGCGACTGCCTTCGGCTCAGGTCATGATCCTGGAGTCCTGGGATCGAGTCCCATATCGGGCTCCCTGCTCGGCGGGGAGTCTGCTTCTCCCTCTGACCCTCTTCCCTCTCATGCTCTCTATCTCTCATTCTCTCTCTCTAATAAATAAATAAAATCTTAAAAAAAAATATTGGCATATTTGTGCATCTCTGGTCTGGCACTGTTGAAAAGTAGATGTCAAAATGGGATTAAATGTGCAAGGATATTATTAGAGGAGCCCCTGTGTGGGAGAAAATGGAGAGGGAGTAGGGCATGTCTGGGATAGTTTTAAGACCACACTGTTGGTCTAACTCTGAGTGAAAGAGGAGGAGAGAGAGGTTGGGTGGAAACCAACAGTGTAGTATAAGGAAGGTTCAGTGAGGCCATCTGGGAGCCCTTCGGTCAAAGTCCTCAGGGGAGTCTGTGTCTTTGAGGGACAGTCCTGCTTTGGGACCCCTGTTGGCTCGTGGGAAGCATGGCCTCAAAGGCCAAATTCAGAGCACTGCACCTGCAGTTTTAAGCTTTCTGTGGTTGGAGGATGTGAGCCAGGGCCTCTTTGAAAAGTTTGAGTCTTTATTAAAGGAAAGTGGAAACAACATATAGTACATGGTCAACTATAGTAAGGATTATTGAAGTAACATTAGGAACATAATACATTCTTGTTATAAAGACTTGTTATCCATGAGCAGTTTTGAATGCAAAGATAATAATACATGTAAGTGTCAGTGCTGCTAAGTAGTACAAATGTGCATAAACATTATACATGTTTATGAGCATAAATGAACAAGAAGAGGAAAAAAGTTGGAAAGGAAGGAGGAGGAAGAAGAGGAGAAGACAACCCCACAATCAACACTGATACAAATGCCACCAAAATGCTATGAAACCCATGACATTATATAACTGAAAGAGACCTTAGGAATTACCTAATACAAACTGCTCATCTTAAAAATTAGAAGACAGGGGGGCACCTGGTGGTTCAGGTTAAGCCTCCAGCTCTTGGTTTCAGCTCAGGTCATGATCTCAGGGTCCTGGGATTAAGCCCTGCATCAGGCTCCGCGCTCAGTGGGGAGTCTGCTTGAGGATTCTCCCTCTCCTTTTTCCCCTCCCCCTGCTCACATGCTCTTTCTCGCTCTCTTTCTCTCTCTCTAAAATAAATAAATAAATATTTAAAAAAATGTCAAGACAGGACCAGAGATTTAAGCAATTTGATCAAGACTGCACAGATCCTTGATTCTGTTCTTACCATCTATCACTTCAGGTGCATACTTACTAGATGGAAAATTATGGAAGAGTCTAATACATAGTAGGCAAAATGACATGGCAGTGGAGGAGTGAATCTTCTCCCCATGGAGACACATCTCTCCACATGGCCACACAAAGCAAATTACTGCCATATGCAACATTCATATTCTGGAGAGTAGACTTCATTGCTGTTAACTCTTAAGTGAAATAGTATTTCAAGTATTGGTCAGCAAAGGTTGGAAGCTATGTTCTGCGATAAGCATTGGACATGATAGGAAAAACAGAACTCTCTTTTTTTAATTTTATTTTATTATGTTTTGTTAATCACCATACATTACATCATTAGTTTTTGATGTAGTGTTCCATAACTCATTGTTTGTGCATAACACCCAGTGCTCCATGCAGTACGTGCCCTCTTTAATACCCATCACCAGGCTAACCCATCCCCCTGCCCCTCTCCCCTCTAGAACCCTCATTTCGTTTCTCAGAGTCCATAGTCTCTCATGGTTCGTCTTCCCTCTGATCCCCCCCTTCCTTTTTTCCTTCCTACTATCTTCTTCTTCTTCTTCTTCTTTTTTTTTTTTACATATAATGTAAAACAGACTCTTAAATTACCAAAGGACTTCCTTATTAAAGCAAAAATGTTGTATGGAGGATGCAAGTACAGTTCTACCAACAGATGAATGGAAGAACGGCACAAATGACATGGGGATATGGGAGAACTAGTACCCTTCCTGCTGGATGTACAGAAGGACAATTTGTGCACCTGCTTTAGAGAGGGCAACGCTAGTTTGCACACCAGGGCCAGATAGGAAGACAGAAGGGCTCACAAAGGTCAGCTTTCAAACTCTGATATTTTAAACTTAAATATGCTTTCGAGGAAAGGAGTTTTTCCTTAATCCTACTGTCCTTCTTATTCTTCAGGCATATACTAAACAAAACAATTTAAAAAAAGTTTTGATGTTGGAAATGCACCAAATGGTATGATCTATCTTTAATGTTTTCTTTGTTTTTTGGTTTTTGGTTTTTTTAGTGACTAGTAAAAATCAGTGAGATGCTTGATGATTAGGGACTTTTGTTTTTCTTTACAAAAAGAACTATATCTATAGTTATATGCTTTTAAATTTCTAATAACTACAAGTAGAGATTTTCTTTCTTTTTTTTTCAATTCCAGAGAATGAGAAAAAGTAAATTATGTCTATTATAATTAGGGAGAATATATATAATACATAGATGATATTATACAAAAGATGTAAGTGGAGAGCATGGAATAAAGATGGAAAAGTTGGACAGCAGATTGTTTTTGACAAAGTTGTTCTAGATGAGTGCTGTAGGGATCACATCCCCACCTCTCTCCACCTGCCCATTTCCATGCCCCGCCGTACATCATTTCAGTTTTCAGAGGTTTATATGCAGGTTCTTGACAATAGGAAATAAATCCTGGAATTGTATTAATCCCTCTGAATTTTTGAGATTATGATCCCTTGACCCTTGGTGTAAAAACTAAAAAACAAAAATATTTTTCAGCAAATATATCCAGAGAATTATTTCAATGAAACTATTAACAGTGGTTTTGACTATTAAAGAAAAAAGAAAAAGGAACAAATGCAAGAAAACAGCAGTCTCCACTCATATTTAATTACTGTTCGGTTATAAAATCAGAAGTTTCTATGAGTTTTGGTATAAATTGGGAGGGAAGGAGGATTAAATAGTTTTTATATTTCTCAGTGAGAATTTTAACTTCAACCTAAACATTTCTTTACAATTTTAGGCAGTGAATTTTGTTGACTTATATACTGAAAGATTCTTACTTGAACTCAGAAGGAAGGGGAGGTCTGTCGACAAACACAGGTTCAAGGAATTCGAGGTATTCAGAACAAGTAATTTTTTGTCATTGACTCTTAGTTTTTAACACCTCCAGTTATTAATTCCATCATTCAGCGTTAAAGAAATGTAGCACCTTGCCCAAGGCCATGAGGCTAATCTATGGATGAACAAAGAGTCCACAAAAATCTTAATTTTTTCTTTTAACACAGAATAATAGACCACATAGTCTCTGAAAATTTATAAACATTAGGGTAAGCAATTAAAAACTATCAGAAACCAAAGAAAATAATAAAATCAGTATGGCCTTGGGGAGGAGGCAGTCTTCCATTTTCAAATGCTGTTATATATTTATAACTAAGTTTCCTTTGAGCTGACTTTGGGGTGCTTTTACTTTTAGAATCTGAAGACTGAAAGTAACCACCTAGGTCACTTAACTCTATTCCCCAACTCCATAAGCTGGCACTTCACTATGCCTGTCCGACTGATGTCTGCATTTTGAGTGACTGCCAGAGAAGGAGATTGCTAACCTCTCAGCTGGAAATTCAGACCTGTCTTGAAAACAGGGAGTACTTATCTATAACTTATATTGTTCTTAAGCGTTTGGACTTAGAAAAGTATTGGTCATAGTCCAACTGTTTTCCCCACTGCATTCATATTTTCAAAGTGAATCTCCAACTTTGATTTTCCATTTTTAAGGAAACTGGCGTGTTTCTTGAGTAGGAGACTCCCCACTTGTCAGTCCACTTCCTATTTAAGTGTTTAAAATGTTGATGTTTTTCACTGTACATTGTCTTTTTCAAGATTTTCCCTGGCATCATGGCATGGAAGTAAAATATCACTTGGTAGGATTAAGTTACAAACCTGGGACCTAGTGGGTATTTCAACTCCTACCTGCCAGGCATCAGGTATCTTTACTGCCTACAAGTCACTGCCCTAGCAACTAGGCACCTGCAGTTGACCTGTTACCAGATTGATAGCTGTGAAACAAAGTAGGTAGGAGGACAGATAAATAGTCCCGTGTTACCTGCTTTAAGAAATTGAACATCTTGTTTTGCGGCTTTAAACCTGTAAAGATGCCAAGAGAGTTTTATTCTCTTCCTTATCTAACAAACCAAAACTTGAGCTCTTAAAAAATCTGCCCCAGGACAGAAAGTTTGGCTCACCTTTTTATGATTTCTTTCAGCAGGAGGAAGCCAGAAAATGTGTTAGTTTGATTTGGGTTGTTGGATTTGCTACAGGAAAAATCAGACCACACTACAAAGATTTATCAGATAATTATGTTTTATTTAACCACAAACTAACAACTGAGGACTTACAAAGGATTTAAGATATTTGGAGAAGAAAAAAAATTCTGAAATTTTGAATTCCTTTTCTTCAAAATCACATTCACATTTCCAACTAAATAAACAATTATCTTCTCCATTCCTGAATCTGCAAGGCTCACTGGAATGTACAATGGGCCAAGGAACAGACACTGCTTTAAGGAAGGAGTTATAATTATAGTCCTGCTATAGATTAACTCCGATAAATCATTTATATTTTATTTGCCTCAGTTTATTTAGATGTATATTGTGATTAGCTGGTCTCTTTGCCTGATACTTACTTAGCTTGATTTTATAAATGTGGAAAAATTATTTCTAAAAAAGAATGAAGACAAATATCCTCATCAACTCATTTTGTGTATGTGTGTGTTGAAATATGTTCTGCCAAAAGAACATTATTTTGGACAAAATAGAGGTAACTCTAGCATGGTTAAACATTTTATCCTTGGGAAATGGATCATTTGGTTTCATAAATGTTTATTTGAGCATCACAGCCTTTATCTGGTCACTTGTTATTGGGATATTTTTGTTATTTGATTATTAATCCATTGGGGATAGGGCTCATTGAATGTATATAGCTAAAGATATGTGTGCATCTAAATTTATCTATCTTCCAGTTCCTTAAAAATGATTTCTTAGATAGAAGGAAATATTTGGGGTGTGTGTGATTTCAGAACAAAAAAAAATTCTGTAGATAGGCTAATGTACAGCAATAACCAAATACACAATAATAACATTTGCCACTTAAGTCTTTATTCATCTTTACATGAGACCTATACTTGGCATTATAGATACTCTTTGTAGGGTCCCTGGTGTCAAACAGTTTATGGTTTTAAGGAGAGAATATTTTTTACATAGTTAGATTAGTAGTTCCATGTATATTAGGGAATAAATATTTCTTACTTTATTATTTTATTCCATTTTTTTGTTTTGTAATTAGACTTGGAAAATGTCACAAAGCCAAGTCAGTGGTTTTGTGTACTACTTTGATCATGTTGCTGCTTTGGTGCATGCTTTTGTTGGCAAGATTTGGGGCCATTCATCCTTATCTCTGAGATGTATACACAAGCATACACACATATTCCTTTCAAACTGCTGTTTATCAGGGCGCCTGGGTGGCTCAGTTGTTAAGCATCTGCCTTCAGCTCAGGTCATGATCCCAGGGTCCTGGGATCGAGCCCTGCATTGGGCTCCCTGCTCAGCGGGAAGCCTGCTTCTCCCTCTCCCACTCCCCCTGCTTGGGTTCCTTCTCTCATTGTGTCTCTCTGTCAAATAAATAAAATCTTTTTAAAAAGTTGCTGTTTATCAAACTCTTCTCTCTAAAACAAATTCTTAGCCTCTGTGAATTCTAAGAATAGACATATTCTAAACTACCCAGATGGATAGTGACATTAATGATGCTGTAAATATTATTTGCAGATAAATGGATGGAGTGATTTTGAATTACAACATGAAATAGAAAAAATTAGAATAAGGTTTGAACTGGTAAGAATTATACTTAGTTTAGAATCCTTATTAGGAGTGTTCTTGCGAAGTACACCCACAACCTAAGATGTTACTCCTAGAGGAAAAATAAGCATCTTGACACAAGTAGGCCTCTCGAATATTCTATCTGCTTTTAGATAGAATATTAAAGCAGATAGAGTATTAGAGATAGTCTGTTGCTAACGTAAAAGAAGAGATGAATAGCATCCTTATAAGGAAGAAAAACCTCTGAAACTAAAGAGACTCGGTACATCACTAAAGCTTTGCTCCGTGAAAGGCCGATCTCCTCAAATGTCTTGAAAACATTAGAGTCAGGCTGATTGTCCTTGGGCTATCCTCTCACTGGTCACTGGCTCATGGTCACGTCTCTTTTTCTGATTTCCTGATGGACATTCTGTTCTACATTGCTACACAAACCACCAGACTGCACCCTCAATCACATTTGGAAGTGTTTCCTGAGATGTGGTTTTTGCAGTTAGTTTTTTTTTTTTTTTTCTACCCTGGCTGGCTGCTGGCAGGCAGTTCAATTTCAGCTAATCTTACCTCTTTTTTTTTTTTTCTTTTCTTTTGCTCCTGGTTTGTTTAAATTTAAGTCTAGCTGGCATTTATCAAGGAGGAAGTACTAAACAAATATTTTTAGAGTTTCCAAAATCATTTTAAAGATCCTCTCTCATTTTGACTTAACTATAATACAGATCAAGGTAGATTATGCTTGGTATTTTGGTTAATTTTCTCTTCATTCATTGCTATGGTAAATTTTTGTCCTTCTTTAGAAAGTATACGAGAGTAAAACTTGGTTACCATTGCTCTTTTAAGGGCTAGGTTTTAGAAAAAAAAATAGTGTTTTTGTTTAATGTTACAACATTGACATTTTAACAATGTTATCATTGCCAAAATTTCTAAATGAGAGAGAAAAAATATATAGAAAATCTATTTGTCAGGCTAGGTACCAGATCCTGGGTAAAGATGAATTTCACCATTCATTTATTAATTTATTTATATAATTTATTAATAATTAATAATTCATTGAATGAATGTTACTATTTGCTAGACATTATTCAAGGCACTGAGAAAACAACAACAAAAAAGACCAAATCCGGCCCCGATGGAGTTTATATTCTATAGGTAGTTGGGGTGGGGAAGATCAGTATGAAAAAATACACATAATAAAATTATTTGGTATGTTTGAAGCTAATAAATATACAGAAAAAAGATATCACAGCCTTGAGGAATTCTGATGGAGGCACGAGTGGCAATTTTAATCAGTGTGGTTGCCATGGGCTTCACAGAGCAGGTGATATGAAGGCCTGAATGTAGGAGCATATTTGGAATATTTAAGAATCACCAATAGTGTCAGTGTGGCTGGAGTGGAGTGAGCTAGGGGAGGGAATAAAGGGTGGCACCAGAATGGTAACAGAGGGCCGGATCTCATAGGGCCTCATAAACACTTGTGAGAATGTTGGTTGTGATTCTAAATAAAAAGGGGTGATGATATTGCAGGGATTTGAAGAGTAGAATAAAATGATGCAACATATTACCTGGAAAAATGAGTCTGACTTCTTTTTTGAGAAGCCTCTACAGTATTAATTGAGCAGAGAAGGACATTTATGATAATGATAGCTCAGATAAGTGAGGTGGGTATACACGGTTGAATTCTGGTGAATTCTGGATGTTTTGTGAAAGCAAAGACAGGAACATTCTCTGATAGATTGGATATTGGCATTGAAGAAAAAAATTAAGTATGTTAAGTTGTAAGGCTCCTTAGGATCACCAAAGGACTGTAGATCGAGAAGAGGACCAACATTAAGTTCAGGGATATTAATTATTAAAGGGTCAAGGAAAAGTGAACAGCATGGAGGACTCAAATAACAAGATAGTAAGAGAAAGTGGCGACCTGGAAACCAAGAGAGGAAAAGAACCATCAAATCAGCAACCGTTATCAACTGTTTTAAATGAATCTATTAATCAACCAGGGTTCAGGCAGAGAAGTAGAACCACTATGAGTATTGTAGAATGAGGAATTTATCAATTATGCAGTTGCAGGAGGAGCTAAGGAAGTAAGATCCAAAAAGGGGATTTAAGTGATCAGGGAGACATGACTAACCAGCCCTCCTGAAGCTCTGGTGTGGTGGACAGTTTGGAGTTTGCAGGGCTATATCTAGGAAGCCTGGTAATCCCAGCTGTCAAAGTGAAACTGGAACTGAGAGTCTGTAGAGAAGTCTATGGAAGGTTATTGACTCCGCATTTGGTGGCAGGCTTGGCTTGCTCTGGGTTAGCAGAGCTGGTAGTTGGGAAGAAAAGCTGCCAGGAGGGAGCGAGGACAAGGTGAAACCCGCAAGGACTTGTGTCTATTTCTTAGCACAGTTAGTCACTACAGTCTTCAGGAAGTAATGAGTGATTCTTAAATTCTATGATTCAAACTTGTGAAGATTTCCTTTTTGGCCAAATCTAACTCACAACTATAAAGGAAAAGAGATTCCAGAAAATGTAGTTAGAGCTTTGCTATGTTGACACAGTAAGAAACTACCACAGTGCCCCACTTTCCAACTCAAGAACCATATACACCAGTTTAAATCATATTTAATTTTCACGTGAATACATCATCAACATATTGTAACAGCCCAACCTAATACAACCAACCCTCATGCAACTGAAAACATACTATCCTATTCTCCAAACAGAGATACAAAGTCCACATAGCCCAATATCTGTATTTGGGTAATGGTCTAATATCTTTTAGCGAAGCCATCTTTCCCCCATTGATACTCATCAGTTTACATATTGAGATATACTTTTATTATATTAATATATCACATATCTTAAATATTAAGGGCATGGGGATGGGGAAAAGAAGAAAATCAATAATATGCAAGTATATTCATATCATTGTAAGGAAGAGAGACTCATAATTATGTTGGTTTTATTTCTGTATGTGGTCACCTGCTGATAGCTGTGATTTTTATTTTCCTTCTTTCTCTACACATTCCATTTTCCTTTGCCCTCTGAAAGAACACCAGTGTGATGCCTTGCCCAATGGGGTGATCCAAGCCTTTACTCCTGAAGAATCTATTGATTAACAATCTTGCCTGTATTGGGATATTTTTTTTTTTCATTAAATTTTACCATGGGGCGCCTGGGTGGCTCAGTGGGTTAAGCGTCTGCCTTCGGCTCAGGTCATAGTCCTGGGGTCCTGGGATGGAGTCTGAATCATACTCCCTGCTCAGCGGGGAACCTCCTCCTTCCTCTCCCTCTGATCCCCAGAATCAACTCATGAATCCTGAATATGGGAGAAAAAGCACTACATATTGCTTGTTGATGAAGATGACATACCAGATTCTAGAGAACATTACTCTGTCTTGTGATAGCAAGACAGTCCTCAAATGCCATAGGGTTTCAGGCAAACTAGGCAAAATCTTGCTCTTCTTTTGGTGTCTATGATGACTTCTGGCTGTTCACACTTAGAACCTGATATACTGGGGCTTTTGGGGACGTAAATCTGGTTGTAGGTCAAGAGCAATGCAGATGGATGGAAACAGGTCCTCAGAAGGTTCAGCATTCCCCTAAGAGGAAACTGTGTAAGGCAGGACATACAGATTCTTCAAGGAGAGGATGGTTGACTTCTGCTGGCAAAAGAAGGTGAACAGAATTTAGGGGCTTAAGATCTTTAGCTTCACCTAAATCTGTACTCATGTTAACATCTCAAATTTTAGGACCCCCGTGCTTCTCAATAAAAGACAGCGTAATATTGAGAATTCAAAACACATAGTAATTTTGCTATCCACAGAATGAGACTTGGGTTTGGTTTTAAGAAATTTCTACTTTGAGGCTCTAGGAGATAAGGTGTTTTTCTTTCCTCTTTCTTGAAATCTTTATAATTCTTCACTTGTATCTTTAACTGGAAATTTAAAAGCATGAGTTTATAATTTTCAGTTTCTTAGTTCACAGGCACACTTAGAAGCAAGCAGCCAACCAAACTCAATTCCTGTTTTCTCTAAATATTCTATGGCAGCAATTTCTCAGCCACCCAAAGCCTGGATTCTATGGGCATTTGATTACAGGTGTTTATAGATGATAATTTAAGTAATTGTCAATACATGCTACAAACTATCCCATGATTACTTTGCCACTATCCAAAGGGTCATGTATACCTCAAGTCTAAGCAGATCAGATAACTAATTCTATACTTTTATCCTTAAGATCATATCAACTAATAATCTGGTTTGCCATAAAGTAATATTTCCAACTATATTTTGGTAGAAGACTTGGATAATACCACTTTTCCAGGGGTTCACGTAGGCCTTAAATTTATCTTGAGGCAAAGAAAATTAACTATTTTATATATATGTGTATATATATATATGTTTATATTATATATTTTCTATTTTATGTAATATACACATATATTTTTATAAGTATTTAACATATTTAAATTTTGAATTTTTTGAACTGGGCAACATTGATATACTCAATTTTAGTTTCATTGTAGGACAAATCGAGAGATCTTATTCAAATAATTTCAATTTTAATACAGTTTTACTTAAAAACATTTAAAAAATACTGTATGAAATATGCACAACACCACAGTATAAAAAAAAGAAAATGTTCTGGTAATCCCTGCAGTTAGCATTTTTGCATATTTCCTTCTACTAATTTTAATATATTGCACATATTTTTTCATTTATATTACTTGAGCAGCACATTTTATAGTTATTGTCCCTTTTTTTTTTTTCCTTTTTTATGGCTTCTACCATAAGTATTATCCCACATCAGTAACAGGGTTTTTTTCTGCGTTTTTTGTTTTGTTCTTTGGATTTTTTTTTTATTTTTGGTATAGCATTATACTATTGCATCAAATAGATGTACTATATTTATTTAACCATTCCTTTAGTATTAGTTAGTTCTACAGTAAAAAAGCCAGTACCCTTTTGACTGCAATCATCAGCAAACAACCTAAACTAGCTGAAATCAAAACAATTTTTTGGCTGAGCTAACTAAGAACATGTGATGTAGTTACTCATGATTTAGCAACTTAAATTCAAATGTCCTTTTTAATGACTGCCAACATACTTAAAATAGGATAAAATGGAAAAGCCTGCAATCAAAATCCCCATTTTGGTAAAAAGAAGCAGAGAGAGAGCCCCCAGCGATCACTTGTCCAAATCTCATAACATATCCTGCAGAGCAGTAAGTACCAACCCTTCTCTGGGAGTGGAATGAGTTCCATGCCCAGATGGTCTTGTTCTCCTTTCTAGAAGGTTCTCCCATTGTTTATACTGCATGGTCACATCTGAAGGGCCTCTTTCTGGAAAAATGCTATCTTTATTGCTCAAGTGCTCAGGGTATGGGTTTGTCAGTCTAGAGGCTGAGGAATGGGTAGAGCTGTGCCGGTCTGAAGGCCTTCTTTACGGAAACATACCTCCCTCCCAAGATTAGAGAATGCCAACTTTCTTGCCTTGTGGTCAACTTCCAAAGGCAAAGATCACTGAGAAATCAAAGCTCATTCATCAAGACTTTGGCCTGAGAATTCTCATATCTTACGGAAAATCTTTTGGTGCTCTGTGCATCCCCCTCATCCTCTGCTAATGGCTTAGGTCTTTTTCTCAACAAATTTTGAATAGCCAGAAAGAAGATGGAGAACAAATCAGCTCTTGCCCAAAAGTTGTGATTCCAGTGGATAATGTCTAACAGTGGGACCAGTGGCTACCTCTGTCTGGCTGAGAGGTTTGGCAGGCATTGCTTGGAGGAGGAACCTGAAGGTGGGCATCATCTCACAGGTCTTCATCTTACTTCAGGTTTGCTTCCATCTCTGATTTTGCTGAAAACAAAAACCAAACCAAAAAAAAAAAAAAAAAATCCTCAAAGCAGAAAACACAGCTATTCTAAGCCTATCATGGTCCTGATTATTTCTCTATCATCCAGTTTGGACTTCTGCTTTTAGGAAGAAAGAGTTTTCCTTCTTTATGCTTCTAGACAGGCCTGTTTCACTGTTATGGAAATAAGACTTTAAGGAACACCACAGGAATAAGCTTGTAAAATACTAATTTTAAGACATTGAAGACTTTGTAATTCATATTTTGAGTCCCATACAATAGAATACATTTCCAAGAGCTGCTTTGCATCTATGAAAGAAAAAATAAAAGCCACCTTCTTAGCTAAGGAAGAAAGACCCTCAATTCCCTCCATCCAATTCTACATTTGAGTTTGACCTTTAACATGATTTCTCTTTTACCTTGCTTCCTGTGCTCTCAGCCCATCTTTTACCTAAGCTATGTTTTAGCAAACATTTTGTGCAGGTGTAAGTTCACAGCACCTCATATGCAACCCACCTCCTGTTTCTAACTTTTGGCATGGATCTCACTGGGAAAAACCATTTTGCCATCCCGCTTGTGAAACTTGGAAATGTAAGGGAGTTAACCTATTCTAGAGAAATCTCTTGACCAATGGGGATGAGAGCTGGTGGATAAATGTGCCCTTTTATTCCTTGGGCAGACAATGCTGGGCATATACTTCAGTGTTTCTCAATAGGTTCTGGGAGGATTGAACCCACATTGACCACCATGATGATTAACTTAGACAGCAGTCTTGTGTTGATTCTCTCGCTTTCCCAGTTCTCCACTCCCAGTTCCCTATTCTGATTCTGAGAACACTTCTCAAAATATGCTACCTGCCCTCAAATACTTGTCCCAGGCTCTTTTTTTTCTGTAGAAGAACTCAGGCTAAGTTACCTCCACTTTCAGAGGCAATCATTTTTTTTATTTGAAATTTTGCTAGTGACAAGCCATGGGATACATCAGGCATAGTTAGATTCGCAGGCTTAAATAATTCCATGACAATTTTAGTTCCACATCTCTTCTCTGATTTTATCTAAGTTTTTGATTCAAATAGACAATTTCTACACTGTCGCAAGATTATCATCAGCAATTCCTGGTTCGTATCTTCTACTCAAAAGAACCTCATTAGAAAAAAAAAAACAACATGCCATTTTTCCAAGAATTTTACCAAAAGTCCTGGCTGTGTCCAGTTGGCTTGGCTTACATCATATCACAGGCTCAGTCAGTCACTGGCCA
This sequence comes from Eumetopias jubatus, assembly GCF_037043125.1. Classification (NCBI taxonomy): domain Eukaryota; kingdom Metazoa; phylum Chordata; class Mammalia; order Carnivora; family Otariidae; genus Eumetopias; species Eumetopias jubatus. The sequence continues at coordinate 30,964,290 of NW_028274820.1, forward strand.
GAGCATGGAAGGCTTTGATCCCAGGAGTGATTGAGGGAAGGGGCAGAGGTATGGTTTGCAAAGGAAAGATCAGTTTACCATTCCAGAATAATAGCAGATATGTAATAAGTACTGTTTCTTTTATCTTCCTCCTCTTTTTGTTCTCTCTCTCTGTGCTATTTTAGCAGTACATATTTTTGGAAATGATTTCATTACTGTAAATTGGCTCTTTGTTTATTATACTTTCCCTTGTATAGAACAAAGGAGTAATTTCTTTTAAGTAACAAAATCAACTATTTTAGAATAATTAAAATATATGAGAAAAATAAAATAAGTTAGGAAATTACGATGAAACTAGGAGTTAGAATAGAAACCCTAACTCCTATTGGTGGGCATATGTAAATTTAATTTTAAGCTTTCTAGTGGTTGCTATGATCAAGCAAACACAATTAGTGAGGAAAATTTGTGGTTTCACAAAAGTAAAACAGTTGTCTAGAAAAGTAAAGATATTTCTCTTGCCAATACTAAGAATTCCTCCACTGGGTCTCACCAAGAGAACTGTGTACTATGAACAACGTACAAGTTCAGCCACTTTTTATAGTAAATACATTGAAGTGCTTGATTAGATCTGGTCCTTCTAAAGCCCTTCTGTATAAGCTCGGGATTATACTGAAACGTAATATGGAATAAACAGTTCTGTGGGTGCCAATATACTAAAATGTGGGTATGGGGTTCTCTAACAGCCTGACTTAATTCAAGAATAAAATGCCAAATATGAAGAGTAGTTTTTCCCTAGTATGTGCAATGGACATTTGTCCCTCCTGACCATCAACTAAAACAGGACAAAACAAAAGGTCCACTGTCATATAAACTTGGGGGAAACATTGGATATTATCTTAGAATTTAAAAATCATATTAGTTTATTAAATATTTTGAGAAAAATGATAGTAAACATTTTATTCATTCCCATTTCATTGACTCATTTATTTATTCAACATATAATACCTCCTCTGTTCTACAATATGTGCTAAATGCTAGGAATATGATGGTGAGTAAGTCCAAATACAGTCACTGTCCTCCTGAAGCTGATAATCTAGCAGGAGAGGTTAATATCGCTGATCACACTTAAGGACATAAAATTAAAAGCTGATGTAAGTGCTTTAAAAAGGATAGCCTGGCACTGGCATCTCCCAGGACTCTTCTAAGTGTTTTATATTTACTAATTCATTTAATCTTCCCAATAACCCTGGGAACTAGTTACTGCTGTGATACTCAATTTATGGATAAGAAAACCAAGGTCAGAAAACAGAGTCACACAGTTACAAAATAATAGTGCTGCAAGTCAAGCATAGACAAATCCAGGTTCAAAGTCTGCTCTTTTGCCCCTCTATCATAGCACATGATTTTACAGGACCATTAAAAAAAAGAAAAGAAAAAAAAAGACGGGAGAAGGGGTTGAGGGAGATGGAACTATCCTTATTTGTGGATTATGTGATGTGGGAAAATAGAGTTGCATGTAATTAATGTCTCTCCAAGCAGAATGACGTTTGGCTAAAATACTAACACCTGCCAGGGCATCAGCCCCACTCACTTATACTAAATCCACTGGATAAGTTATCATGCAAGGCAGCCTGCCCTACTCTACCATGCTATTCATGGAATCATTTAGAAATTATACAAGTGCCCAGGATTAGGGTTTTGTCCCTGCTCTGAAGTCAGAGTTCTCTTGCCACCGGTACCCCCTACTAGGGATTTGTTGATACCCAAGTGAATGATAAACCTTGGAATATTTTATTATTGGCTTGCTGGTGTGTTTTGACATTCTACTACTGTAAATAGAAATAATAGACCAGGCAGTGAGTTGGATCACAAGGTAATATGATTAACAAATTACCTCATGGCTCCACTAAAGGAAATCAGCAACATCTCGCATAATAGTAAATGGTGTTCCATTCCACCATCAACAATTAACAAGAAAGTAAGCTTAGATTGACACCATTTGAAACAACAAAACAAAATACCCCCCTCCAACAAAAAACCTCTACAGACTCCCTAGGAATTACCTGTAAACAATTAGGAGTCGGTTAAAATGTAGGTCATAACACCAGACTTCAACAAGGGAGAGAGAACTTATTCCTGAATGAGATATCTTACTGTAAAGGTGTTCATTCTCAAATTTATGCTTGAGTTCAAGATTTTCAAAATAATTCTATTAAAACTCAGGCAAGGTTTTAGAGACACATGAGAAAACTATTCTAAAAATTTGTATAAGACAACAGAAGTCAATGATCAGCTCAGTTTTTGAAAGAGAAAAACTGAGTGGAGGCTTCGCACGACTAGATATTAAACTGGGTCACAGAGCCGTCCTCACGGAAACATTGCATTTCTGACAGAGGAGCGAAAGATACGCCAAAAGAGTCCTGGGCACAGAGACACTGGGCAGAAGATTAAGGAGGCACCAAGCTTCAGGGAGAAAAGACGAATTATTTAATAGGTGGCACCAGGAAAACTTGGCTCACTTTTGTGAAGAAAAGTAGTGAGAGTACCTACATTATGTACAAAGGTAAATATTAGATGGAATAAAAACCCAAATACAGAAAGTAAAATATAAAACTGAAGCAGAAGAACTAAGTGAAAAATATTAATTTTAAAGGTAGATGTGTATATATCTAATTTCAGGCTTTTTTGTTGTTAAAGAACAATGTGTATGAAATGGAATATTGGGCCCCCATGCACTGGGGGCAGTGGTTCAGCCTGCTACAGATGCTGTAGATAGGTGATGTCTGTAGGGAAATTGATGATGCCAGTTTATTATGAATATACTTCTGAACAGATAATTTCCCTCTGTGTTTTATAGGCCTTGTTACTGATTTACTAATCCATACTGCATACTAGACTGTTTTTGGTTTTTATTTATTTTTAATTTTTTTATTATTGGTTTTAAATATTTTATTTGACAGAGAGAGCACAAAAGATCACAAGCGGGGGGGGCGGCAGGGGGAGAGGGAGAAGCAGACCCCCACTGAGCAGGGAGCCCGATGCAGGGCAGGACCCCAGGATCGTGACTTCAGCTGAAGGCAGACACTTAACTGACGGAGCCACCCAGGGACCCCTGTTTTTGTTTTTTACAATGAAGAGGGGAGTTAGAGATAACCAAGGAATTCAGCCCATGACAACTAGATAATAAAAAGTGGGAGAGATGCACACTGTGGTGGAGTGGTGCTAAGCAGGTAGGAGCAGTGAATTTGATGTGCATATACAACCCAGATGGATTGTGAAACAATGCAGAGTGAAAATGGTGGGGGGAGTCTTAATACAAGATTTATTTCAATGAAATAAAGAGATATAAAAAACAACTTTTGGGACATCTGGGTGGCTCAGTCAGTTGAGCATCTGCCTTTGGCTCAGGTCATGATCCCAGGGTCCTGGGATCGAGTTCCACCCACATCGGGCTCTCTGCTCAGTGGAGAGCCTGCTTCTCCCTCTGTCTGGGGCTCCCCCTGCTTGTGCTCACCCTCTCTCTCTCTCTCTGACAAATAAATAAATAAAATCTGTAAAAAAATAAGCTTTAAAAAAAGAACACAACAACTGTTAATACTCCTCATTAGGTATGGTACTGATCCCAGGTCACATAGTAACACTAATGCGGCTGCCAGTGGAAGGAGAGAAGGAAACAGAAATGGGGATCATGTTTCAAAGAGTAAGAATCATGAAAATGAAATAAAATGAAACAAAAAAGAGTATTTGTCCTGGCTATAATTGCTATGTAACAAATCCTCCCCAAATGTAGAGATGTAAAACAAGAAGGTCAGCTTAGAATGAGAAGATACTCTTCAAAACATCAAAACAGTACCCTCTTCTCCCTACCTCCTGCCCCCCCAAAAAACCTCTATAGACTATCTAGGAATTACCTGTAAACAACTTAGAAAACTGTTAAAAGAATTAACACAAGAATTAAACAAATGGAGAGAGATAAAATACTCTTGAATGAGATATCTTATTATAAAGGTGTTAAATCTCAAATTTATCTGTGACTTCAAAATAATCCAAATAAAGCTCAAGCAAGATTTTGGAGAAACATTTATTTACTCACAGATCTGTAAGTTAGAAATCCAGGAAGGCTACGCTATGTCTAAGGACTCAACTAAGAAGATTTAAATGGCTAGAGATGTAAACATCTGGGCCTGGATGATTTATTTCAAAGATGTCTTCACTCACAAGTTTGGAATCAAGGGTGAGATGACTTAAAGCCTGGACCAACTGGATCTGTTCATCAGAACTCTGACAGATGGCCTTTCTAGGTAGCTAAAGCTTCTCCTAGCCTCATGGCTGGGTTCTATGAGGAAATGTTCAAAAAGTGGCCTCCAGTGAATGGGTGTTCCAAGAGAACCAAGTGGAGGGTGTGTGGTCTTTAATGACCTAGGCTTAGAAGTCATATAGTATCAATTCTACCACAATTTATTGGTCAAAGAAGTCACAACCCCATCCTGATAGAAGAAGTGGGGTTAGAGACACCATCTCTGAGTGGGTGGAGTGTCAAGAAAAGCATGTGGGACTGGAGACATTGTTGAGGTCATCTTTGGAAAATCTGTCTCATTTGTGTACACGTAGATGATGATGACATTTCATGAAATATGTAATAGGTTTAATCAACTCTGCTCCTCAAGTCTACTCCTCACAAAAGGAAGGAAGGGAAAAAAATTGAAAGTGACATTTAACCAATGAATAAAAAATGGAAGAGGAAAGTGGAAGAAAGCAAAAGAGCAAAGGTTCTTTTTAAACACAGTTAATAAGATTTCAAATTGAAACATAATTAGGTTACATGAGGAATGTTCCTCCTCATTCTTAGGGAAATAAAGAGCAATTGATTTTTAAAAATGACATGACAATATTTTTTTTCTGACAAGACTCCTCTTTCTGTAGTGTCGCAAATGAATAAGAGGACGATTAAAGTAGGTAAAGGAAAATCAATTAGTAGAATATTAACATAATCAGAGGGAAAGATAGAGGTTGCTTGAAATAAAATAGAAACAGTGGAAATGAAAAGATGTACACTTGTTCAGGGTAGTGATATCAATGGGAATGCTAATGAATTGGCTGTGGGGGAGGAGGAAGTAAGAATCATCAAGGATAATTGCTAAACTGAGCAACTTTTCTGGAGGAGTTGGTGAGAGGCAGTTTATAAATTCAGGCTTAATCACAGATTTTGATAATCTAGAATTCAGAGCAGAGGTCTCTGATGAAGTAACATTTTGGAGACCTTTGTACAAATGTAGCTCGCTGTGAGTGTGGAAAAAAATTATCTATGAAGATTTAAAGTTCAGTTAAGTCAGTGTTTCCTAAAATATTTAATCAGAGTTTCCCTTTTTTGTATCACCTATAAAGTCATATGAAATATTTGAAATCTACAAATATTGTAAAACATTATCTTAAAGAAATGGATGGATCCATACTCTTCAGGAAACTCACCATAAGTAATTTTCTTTTGACCCATCTTTTAAATGTCTTATGAAGGCAATTTTTTGAAGATGGAAAAAATGACAGGTACTTAAAATACAATTAATCAGCAGGTACTGTTAAATTTTGGGTCATATGTTAACCAATCAAGCTGGGAAGAAGAGTAACAATATCTTGAGAAAACTGAGCTACTTGACTGTAACAACATTTATACCTAAAAATTAAGAGTTTTTATGTGTTTAGCACTTTACATGGATTAACTCATATATTTATAATCCTGAGTATTATTTTCACTTTAAATTTTTGGAAATGGATACAGAGAAATAGTCCTTGCAAAAAATTACCTATTACCTGTAAGTGAAGAAGCTAGGATATAAGTTTAGGTGATTCCTATCCATATCAAAGACAACTCAACATCTTAATGAAAGAAAAACATGAAAGTATTCATGGGAAACACTATCTTTTATGTTGCATTAAAAAAAGGATGTATGTAATGAGATTTAGTAACATTTGAAAAAACAGAAAACTGATAAGTCTAATCACTTTGGATTAGTGATTTCTTTTGAAATTAACTAGAGTATTTTAGATGATTTTTTCTATCTCATCTGGAATGAGGTGTGGAGGGTTGGCAACTTGTTAATTATTTGGCTATGACATTATGAGTAATATCTGAGTGAAAAATATCTAGACATGAGACTTGGAATGTGCTTCTTAATTAATTTTTGGCAGAATTGGAGCTTCTCATCTGTCTTTTGGCCAGGAATGCTAAGATTGGGTAGGGCATCATTATATTTTAGAATGCCTTATTTTTAGCATATTTCTTGGAAGAGATTTTTGGGAAGACTTACGTATTAGCAAATGGGAGCGTGAAATCATTAATGTTAAGATAAAAATTCAAAGTAATTTTTCATAATTTTTCTGAACAGCTCAATAAGGTAGAAACCTTATAATAGTGCATTGCCTTCAACTTTGTCTTCAATAAAAGTACAGATAAAATTTTCATTCTCATATTTGAGTTAGTAGGAGAAATCTGAAACAACGGATAACATAAAATATATGGTTATAAATCTCAGAATCATATTCCATGAATACGTTACCCTCCCCAAACAAAATCTGCCAATAGATGGTTTTGAAAATTATGGTGAGTAAATATAATCATAATCATAGTGTTTTATCTGACTCCTAATCCTCATATTTAAATTATACTATGGACAGACTTTTTAACTCACAATTTTTCTTTTCCTTTTTTTTTTTTAACTCACAATTTTCCTATCTTAACTTTTCTTCTGTATCTTGTGAGGTAGAAATAATTCCACTTTGGTAGTGAGGCTTCTCAGTATCAGTTACTTTGCAGATAATCTTAATTTGTCAATCAGCCTGAATATCTAGAGCCTACCTTTTTCCTCTGATCAAATCCCTGCCTTAAAACTCCCTTCCCTGGGCTTCATGCGAATTGTATCATGAGTCCTTGCCTTGATCATCTGCTTTACTCAGCACACTGGTCCTCTGAAATGTGAACCTCATCCTATCCATATAAGTATTCCTTGGAACCTTAGAAATGTGCCCTCAAAATTCTGTGACATCACTGAAATCTTGCGACCTGCTGTTTTGTCCACTGATACTGTTTACCACCTGTCTGGACCTCCAAAGCCGGCTGGTACTCTGTCAAGTTTCTCTGATCACCTGTTGAAAATCTTACCAGTTGTCCCTGCATGAATTTCCACCTAATAATGCCAGTTATTATTCAATCCAAATCCAGGCTCTGTATGCCTAGCTGGACTGTCTCTGGTGTAATGGAATCACAGATCTGGGTTCAATTCTTGGTCCTGATATTTAACAGGTATTTGACTTAGCCAAATTACTCAACTTAATTGAGTGCTATTTTCTTCATCTTAAAATGAGGATAGCAATAGTAATTTATAATCTGATACTGAATTGATTCTGGAGAGTTGGTACTAGAGATATGGAAATTACATAGATAAGTGTATTACATGAATTGAACACTGAATCTATGGACTAGCACTGTACTAAGCTCTTTATAGGAATGATAATGATGTCGGGATTGCCATGATTTCCATTTAAGTGCTTTGCTAAATAAGGTCTTACAGTTTATTCCAACTCCAGAGACATAATAACTACTATGATCTACCTGACACTAATATTGTAGGAAATAGAGATAAAGCACTGGGAATTGCCTCTAGCATCTGGGTATCAATTCTATCATGTCTTGTAGCTGGGATCATGACCTGAGCCGAAAGCAGACACTTAACCAACTGAGCCACCCAGGCGCCCCTCTTCCTTAATTCTTTTTTAACATTTTATTTTTTCTAGCTTTGTTGTTAAATACAGTATATAATACATATAACATACATAATATGTGTTATAGACTGCTTAGATCAGTAAGATTTCTGGTCAACAGTACGCTATTAATAGTTAAGTTTTGGGGAAGACAAAAGATAAAGTTATGAATTTTGACTGCATGGGGATCAATGCTCTTAACCCCCATGTTGTTAAAGGGTCAACAACCGTATTTGTGTGACCTACATGGCTTTCCATAGGATATCTGTTACAGGGACTAAACTTTGTTGCAATTAATGAAAAGAAAGTGTCTTAAATGTCTTTCTAAAAGTAATTTGTCTGGACCTTGGAATAAATTGAAATATCATTTACCGACAACCCGAGTTAATCATTTGAAACTTCTTTCTGCCACTACTAGATATAAAGAAAAGAGTTTGCTTAAATTCTTTTAAAAATGAATATTGGTGTCAAGAACTGTGAAGTGTCTGAGCATTTATACCACTTGAAAAGCTTTTCAGTTGGCCAGTCATAATTTAATGGATGCTGGCAGAAGATATAAGACTACTGGATCAGAGACAAAGATACTTATTACTCAGAGTACAGTAGGCAGCATGAGCTTCTTATTTTTTTTAGTTCCCCTTGTTGTCATTACCTACATGGGCGACACAGATGGTCCCAGGTGGAGGCTTCCCATGCCGGAGTTTGGCGTCACAGCTGAGGAATCCCAAGATAAGGGAAACAATCTTTTATAATACTCTAATCCTGCCTGAACTTGGCCCTGGATGGAAGAATATTATCTCTATTATGCTTGAAAATACAAAACACACAAACTCTCTGCTCAAGAGAGAGGCATACTCTCTCTCTTTCAAGGTTGTTGATAGTACAAACATCCTTGAAAAGATAGGCCAGATCACAAGCTATCCGTGCTTCTGCTTGTAAAATGTATGGAAATACAGGAGACCCACACAGAATTGTTTCCTAACAGTCGGTGAAATGGAACATTTTTTTTATGTGATTCTAAGTTGCACTTTGATTAAAATTCAATAGTTCTAGTTGATAATACCCCAATTGAAGAAATCTATTCATCTTGGTTTTGGGGATAACTACCCCTCTAGTATCCTCAGTAATTTTCTCTACCATTTTGAATAAGTAATTCCAGAAAATGTAATTCTTCTTTGGTATTTTGATGATCCATTCCAAATACTGGTGGCTGTGCTATATAATGAAATCTGTGATGATGAATATAGCAGGAATACTTAGAGGTAGAATCTGTAGAAGACAAAGGTCAACTTTTGTAGTTAACATCCTTAGCATTAGTTTGCTCATTCAACCTACATGCCTATTATATATTTAAGATGCCCAGCACAATTGTACTTATGCTGAGAACACTATAGTTAATGAAACAGAAAAAAGGTTTCCAAGTTATGGAATTTATAATCTAGTGGCAGAAAAAGAAATATTATCATCTTGGACATTCAAAGAAATGAAAATGATGCAGTTCCCTGCCATATCCACTGCCTCTCATTCCTCTTTTCTGTTCTGCTTTTCTCCATACTTACTGATTGGTGTGTGTGTGTATCTAATATATAAAACTTACTTTGCTAATCATTAATTTCTTCCTACTAGAATGTGTGAGGCATGAGGGCAGGGATTTCTGTTTTATTCAGTGCTATACACACAAAGTACAGAAGGTTTCTGACACAGGAAGAGATAAAACAAATATCTGTAGAATACAAACTTAAGTGGATGAATGAACTAGATTTTCAGGGATCAAAGGCCTCCAGAGGAAATCTTCCGAAAGACCACTGAATTAGAGGAAGAAGAAAACGATAATGGCCATTTGATAATAGATGTGACATTATTTACATATTATCAGAAAAAAAATCTTAAGTGAAACTTCACTGGGAACTATAATTCCTCTAACACTGAATGTATAAGAAATAGGAAATTACAGTTTATTACTTCTACTGGAGCCATGTTGATAACTTCCAGACTGGTGTGGCCTGTGGAAAAATGGTTTCATACATAAAAGTGTTCATGGAACTCCTTTTGGACAGAAAACAGATCTAAAATCCACACAGGCATATAGAAACAAGATATTTTCTAAAAATATATCTTGATAAACATACACCAGGTCAGTTCCTCCATATTTAGTTTTAAATCTCAATGGAAGGCAATTAACATAAAGTTGTATGGGAGGGTAATTCTGTAAACATATTTAATTAAAACTTTGCTATGACAAGAGTGGTTATTATGCCAATTCTAAATGAAAGATTTATGTTTTTAGCTTTACATACTCCAGTTGGCTTGGAATGGAAGAATCTGAGTTAAAATACATTTTGCCGGGTTACCAAAAATCTGGTCTTAACTGGGGCCTTAGAATTAAAAAGAGCTAAAGAAAACAGCCTTCCTTGTAATGCATGGTTTCAGAAATAATATTCTAGACAACAGCAAAATAGGATAGAAGAGGTGACCCTTTAAAAACAACCATCTAAAGAGCTTTTTGACATTTCTGTGATTTGCCTAAATGCAGTGTAAAGGAAAGGTTTCAGGATGCTGGATTTTTACATTTTATTTTATTAATTTTAGAGAGAGAGAGTGCAAGCAGGAGGCACAGAGGGAGAGGGAAAGAGAATCCCAAGCAGGCTCTACCCTCAGCACTGAGCCTAACACAGGGCTTGATCGCATGACCCCGAGATCATGACCTGAGCTGAAATTAAGAGTCGGATGCTTAACCGACTGAGCCACCCAGGAGCCCCAGGAAACTGGATCTTTTATATGTATATTTTCTTTTTTAAATGATGGTATGTTGCTCTTTTAGTTGAAAAATCTTCATCTAGGGCGCCTGGGTGGCTCAGTCAGTTCAGCAACTGCCTTCGGCTCAGGTCATGGATCCTGGGGTCCCTGGATCAAGTCCCGCATCGGGCTCCCTGCTCGGCGGGGAGTCTGTTTCTCCCTCTGACCCTCCCCCCATCTCATGTGCTTTCTCTCTCTCTCATTCTCTCTCTCTCAAATAAATAAATAAAATCTTAAAAAAAAAAAAAAGAAAAGTCTTCAACTACAATATCTTTGATGATGCTTTTGCCTAAGGAGAAAAACAACTTCTCATCCTGTTTTATCTTTGAGTTCAACAATTTTATTATTATTATTATTATTTTAGATTTTATTTGACAGAGAGAGAGAGGGAGAGAGTACAAGAAGGGGGAGGGGCATAGGTGGAGGGAGAAGCAGACTCCCCACTGAGCAGGGAGCCCGGTGCGGGGCTCGATCCCAGGACTCTGGGATCATGACCTGAACCGAAGGCAGACGCTTAACGACTGGGCCACCCAGGCACCCTGATTTCAGGAATTTTAATTCAGAATATTCATTTTTTAAAATCTTGCTCATGTTTTGTCAGTATCTTAAGGTATTCATGAGGCAGCAACTGACATGAAGTACCAAATGAAAAGGAATAAACCCTAGAAAAATTTGGATTCATAAGCAGGGAGTCTTTACATGATGACACTAAGAATTTCTCAAACCCTAGGGACTAAATGAACCAAATCATTTCTGGGTGTGACAGGTTTTTATATAGACATAATAGCATCCATTGTAGTAATATTGGACAATCAAGAAGAAATACCATTTTTAAACGTCTAGGACCTCTAAATATTTTTATGCAATATTTTTATTTTAATCTGAAGAAAAAAGGGGGCTATCTATTAATCTTAGGAAGGTATAGGAATTCATGATCTAATGGGACTTCTCCCTGTAATTTTAATCATTTTAATTCATAATGGAAAAAGCTGTGATTCTAATGTAGTTCAGTTTATAAATGAACGACGTGAAACAGCCTGTATTACTTTTAGTTAGTTATAAAAAAAAATTGCTAGTAGAACAAAAAATGTATAAGCCAATCAATATATTTTGCAATCTATTTCTAATGAAAGGAAGGTTAAGATACCAATGTAAAAAATGGCCCTTCTGACTCATCTTTTTATTTTATTTTATTATTTTTTGTCTAGTTGCAAAAAGACTTCTTTCTAGAATTCTGGTTACTTACCAGTAATTATCTGATGGTTAAAAAAATCATTTCTTTAATTCGGTGAGACTTTCATAGAAACATACACGTGGTGCTGGAGATGGTGGGCTCTTCCTAAGAGGACGTTGCCTGATTCAGTACCTTCGCTATTTATATCAGGACTCCCCAAGACAGGCACAATGAGCAGCTGCAGCTGAGAACTGCCGCTAGTTGTACCCCACCCCCCGACCCCCGAACTACGCAAGTTTGGCTATGTCATTCTACCCTCCAACCAATGGATAGGATTCTCTTCTATCACTTGGGCTAATGTTGGGAAGTGGAGATGGGACCCAAGGGAGAAGAAAGAACCATAGGGTTTGGAAACATTAGATCCTGCAACTCTGCTCTTGCCTAACAGAACTGAAAAAATTAGTCTTGGGTGGTGAAAAACAAAAAGAGCTGTCTCACCAAAAAAAATGATCAGAACACCCACGAGGATTCTGTTAACTCCTGACAAGGCCTATTGTATACATGGTACTTAGTTCACATAGGGCCCTTTGAGGAAGGGACTTGTTATCACCATTTTCTAGATGAAAAAAGATACAAGAGTTTATTTAGTTTGACTTAGTTTCACATATTTTAGGCCAAAACACGCTGACTTAAGATGACAGAGTTCAGTGATTTTCAGTTTGGGGACTAATGGGAAGAACACTTCACCCCCACTCCTTCAGAAGTTATGGCCACATTATACTTGGGCTACTTTAAAGGTCTCTTTACCACAAGTCTGCCCCAAGTTTGACAGAGGTAATTGCATCTAATTTTATATTATTTTATGTTTTTATCCCTGTTCCCCCTTTCAGCAAAGTCATTCTATACATTTGTAATACAGTTAGGTTTTTTGTTGGTTTTGCTTGTTTTTGCCGTATCCTTCAATTCTTTTCTGCCATCTCCTGACTTCCTAAGTGTTTTTGTTGTTGTTGTTGTTGTTGTTAATTTTGTTTTTGTTAAGGTTTATTCTCTGTCTTACAAAGGTCTTTGGATTTGAAAATGCATGATGCTATGTATCTACATTACAGTACCCCACAGTTTGATAATCCTAGACCTCTCCTCTGCTTTACCTTTTTATCTTTCTCTCCCATAAACACCTGTAACCACTGATCTTTTCACTGTGTCTATAGTTTTGTCTTTTATAGAATGTCATACACTTGGAATCATATAGTATGTGGCCTTTTCAGACTGGCTTATTTCTCTTAGGAATATGTACTTAAGTTTCCTGCATGTCTTTTCATGGTTCGATAGTGCATTTCTTTTTGTTTGAAATAATATTCCATTGTGCAATGTACCACAGTCTCTCTCTTCACCTGTTAATGGCATGTAGGTTGCTTCCAATTTGGGATGATTACCAATAAAACTGCTGTAAACATCCCTGTGCAGGTTTTTACATGAATCTAAGTTTTTTCAACTCGATTGGGTAAATACCTAGGAGCACAAGGGCTGCCTCAAAATAAGACTGTTTTTTGCTTTGTAAAAAATGGCCAAATTTTCCTCCCAAGTGGCTGTACCATTTGGCATTCCCACCAGCAATGAATGAGAGTTAATGGGGTTCCACATCTTCATCAGCATTTGGTGTTGTCAATGTTTGAGATTTTAGCCATTCTAATGCATGTGTAGTGGTATCTCATTTTAATTTGCAATTCTCTAATGACAAATGATGTTGAGTATCTCTTCATAAGTTTCTTTGCAATCTGCCTATCTTCTTTTGTGAGAATCTGTTCTGATCTTTTACCCTCTTTTCAACTGGGTTGTTTGCTTTTTTGTTGAATTTTTTTAGTTGTAGCCTTCAATGCCATAAGTGTCCCCCTAAGCACTATTTCATGATATTCCACACATTTTAATAAGTTGTGTTTTCATTTACATTTAGTTCAAAATATTTGTTAATTTCTCAAGACTTCTTTGACCCATCTGTTATTTAGAATCATACTGTTTAATCTTTAAATGTTAGGTTTTTCTAGCTATATTTCTGTTAATGATTTCTAGTATAATTCCTTGTTTGTCATCTTGCTTGTTTCAAGTTGTTTGAGATGTATTTGATGGCCTGGTATGTGATTTAGCTTGGTGAATCTTCCATATGAGCTTAAGAAGTATTCTGCTGTGTTGAAGTATTCGATAATTGTCAATTAGATGCACTTGGTTGATGATTCTGTTCAGGACAACTGTGTCCTACTAATTCTCTGCCTCCCTGATCTGTTGATTACTGAAAGAGGGATGTTGCTTTTGTTTGTTTGTTTGTTTTTCAAGAGTTTTAAGTACTATATACTCATAAATTTCAAAATTCTTTATGACATCTTCTTTGGGACTTACCTCATCCTTATTGTTTTTTTTTTTTCTCCCTAAACAACATATTTTGTAGGCCAAGTCATATTCTAAAGATGTATTTCCAGCAGCCATCCCAGAACCACAGCAGAAAGTGAGCATTAAGTTCCCAGAAATTTGAAAAGCTGTGGATCTCTGCTCTTAAAATCTACTTGTCACAGCAATCACTCACTATTCTGTTAGCATTGCTTAAGTGTGGGTCTCTGCTACCCTCTGTGGAGGCCGTGATCCTCCCGCTTCTGTCACTGCTGGGCAAAGTGTCACTGTCGTCGTCTTCACTGAGAGTCAGGAGAGCATGGCAATTAAGGACACAGACTCTGAAGTCATACTAACTGGATTTGAACCCCACCACATACAAGCCATGTGACCTTGGAAATCTCATTTAACCTCTCTGTGCTGCAGTTCCTTCATCTAGAAAATGAAAGCTAGACAGTGTCTAACACATTGAGATCACATTGGGTTATTGAGGGTTATTGAGGGGATTAAATACGTTACTGTAAGAAAAGTTCTTAAAATGGTACTTGGAAGTGAAGAGACACTGTCTAGGTAGCTAGAAGCCACTCTCAATCCCTTTTCCACATGCTATGTTTACTATAGAGCTTGGAAACACAAAAATTCATTCTCAGCCTTTCTTGATTTTAGGAGTGTTCATTGATCTATAGAGGGCTTCAAGAAATCACTTGCTTCCCTGATTAAAGGGGTAGTTGGGATTCATACTGCCCTTCTCCACCTTCTTCTTTCAACCTACAAAGCTGACACATTGGTTAGAGCTGAAGGAGAGCAAGGTCAAGACAGTTAACTGGCTCTTCAACCCTCATATCAGCCCCAAATGGCAAATTCTTACTTCTGAAATAAGATAACTAAACTGCAATTTGTCACAGACATAGCCAGTTCAATTGCACTAGTACAACTACTCCAAATACGATTCCCTTCTAAAATGCTTAGCTAGGGCTTACTAATATCAAGTACTGTGCTACACATTATATATATGTGTTATTTGTAATTCTCACAAAACTTCTTGGGAAGGGTACAATTATACCATCTTAAGGATGAAACTGAGATTTAGGGAGATTACCGAATTTGTACAGTTAGTAAGTAGAGGAGTAGGGCTTTGAACCTAAGTTTTCCCAATTTTACCAAGTTCTTAACCATTGATATCTTCATCTGCCCTGTAGATACAGAAAGCAACCTAGATGCAGGGAAGGAGAGCATTTGAAATTACTTTCATAAAATTAAATAGAAAAGTGGTCAGCAGTTAAAGGAAAAGGAGACACTGTACTTAAGTTATTTATATAGGTATCTAAAATGACCAAATTATACAGTTACTCAGTTTTCCAATTCTCTTTGCTCATCATAAAATAGGAAAGTGCTGCCTAACTTTGAAGTTGTGTATTCAGTCTTCCATGGTGGAAACCAACATGGTTTGTGCCTGAAAGCATTTTGTGTAGCATTTGTGAATGGGTTAGTGGTTGAAATCCACTTCCTAATTGTCATGTGTCCACCCACTGCTATTGTTACAGACTTAGTGGTAATTCCAAGGTCTGGTATGCTACAAAGAGGCATTCCCCACCCCGCACCCCCCCCAGCTTGGTATTTACCGATTCAGCAAAACAGGATAGATACAGATTAATTCTATTGCAACAAAATCTATTTCCATCACTTCTCATGTTAAACATGCTACTCTATTTTGTGAATAGACCCATGGAACTATAAATTCTTACCTTTAGAGGCTATAGCCTTTCCAAAAGTATTTGAAACTTGAAGAGATCTGTAAACATTTATGTAGGAATCATAACCACAACCCAAAATAAACAAACATAGGAAACCATTAGGGTGGCTGGTGAAGTTTAAAACAATAATAAATATGCTCACATTGCTACTAGGAGATAAAATAATAACAAAACCAAATATACAATTAAATATGTTTCTCCGCGTGGTTATGTATTTTTCCTTTAGAAGTAAATTTAACTCTTTTGTTGTTGAAATAGCTATATATTTTTGAATGAAACAATAAAAGACATAGTGAAAATGAAAATGGTAATGTCTACAGATGCTATGCATACACTGTGATCTTGGGTAATACAGACCACAATGATGATTTCTATCAGTCTGGTTTTTTGTTCCTTCTGAAGATTTAAGCATTGATGTCATTCTAAACAAACAGACCTAAATAAAAGTACGAAAGGAATGCAAATTTCCACTCATTCCTTCTACACTTTGCTCATTTCTTTTCCTCATTCATCCTGCAATTACTTCTATGGCCTTTGCTCTTACAGAGAGTGAGGGAACTGCAAAGCCACCACCAAAACTCATGTTTTCTGTGTAAAGGTTTACAATCGAGGATGCAAAACGAATTATAACAGTTCGGAAGTATAACACATGATGATGTGTAAAGTATGAATGAAGAACGAAGCAAATAGTAGCTATAGGGTTTCAGGGAAGAGAAAGTTCAATGATGGAGTGGAGGCAGAGAATGGATGATGATTATGTAGAGGAGGTAGAATTTGAGATGGGCTTGAATTCTTACTGTACTCTTGCAGCAAAAGGCACTTGCAGTTGCGGGAATCGACTTGTGCACTTCTGAAACAGCCTTCTCCCTGATGCTTTGGACCCATTCCTATCTCAGCGGCTGTGGCTGTGCAGGAAAGACTTATCATATCAGGCCTGAGGCACTTATCTGGGATCTCTCCTTGTGGGTTTGGCCCTTGGCTGACATCTGGAAATTCGACCTTTGAAATTTCTGATACACTGATAAGGTTGGTTTTACCTGACTAGGGCACTCAACACCTGCTTTGCTTCTGGGAGTATGGAATTTCATTAGTTCGGGTTTATCACCGTGCCTATGTGACCATCTTCCAATAAAAACCCTGCAGCCTGAATCTCAAACAGGTTTCCTAGGCAGACATATGGTTCTGTGAAAAGACACGTGCTTTTCACTGCTGAAGGTAGGGCTCCCTTGGAGCAGCCTTTTTCCAGAGGGAGAGTGTAGAAAATGTATATACATTAACATCTCCCGACTCTGCCTCTTCCCTTTTCCCTCACTGCAATCTGCCACGTATGCTTGCTGTGTTGTAGTGAATACAAGTTCTATGAGTCCTTCGAGTGAATCACCGAGTGTCTGGATGGTCTGTGTGTCCTCAGGACACCAGTCTACCAGCCCCCTTCATTTTTCATATTTTTCTTCCACCTAGAAGGGAAGCCATATTGAATTATTTCAGTGCAACTGATCACTCGATATGAAAACAGCATTAGGGGTTATGTCGCTGTCCTACTTAAAGTCTTCCAGTGGGCTCTCATGGTGCTTGTTGTCTTCTAGCTCTACCAATAATTTTCAAGTATCCTACACCTCTCACCTTGATGGCCAGCTTCTAGCCACACTCACCTCCTTTTGATTTCTTAAAAACACCAAGCTTCCCCCCTCCCCTGCTTATTTGGGGTCTTTGCTTGTGCATTAAGTCTTTCTGAAAGATTCTCCACCCACCTCTTCTCCCCAACTACCCACCAACCACATCTGATAGTATAGATTATTTTTATCCCCAAAGTCTTAGTTTAAATATCATCATCTCAAAGAGGACTTTTTTTGACTATCCAGTCTTATGTAGCACCTTTTTCCTCTGTTTTTTGCTTGCACAACACTTTGGTTGATTCTCTTGTCATTTACCACAGTTTTTAATTATATGTAGTTATATATTTTTTTGCTTTTGTGCCTTTGTCATTAGTCTTAAGTCTCATGAAGACAGGGCTAAGTCTAATTTGTTAATCCTGTATATTTAGTCCCTAATTCAGTAGCTTAGCACAGAGAAAGCACTTAATAATAGTTATTAAATACAATTTTAATTTGAATATAGGAGCTAGATGTAGTCAGTACTACTCAAAGCAAAAAGACTACAGGGAACTAAAAGTACATTCAATTACTTTGGGATTATATCAATTTTACTCTTAGTAGAATAGAGTTTGTGCAATTTTGGGGGCGGATAATGTCAGGTCAGAACAATGATACCTAAAGATTTTTTTTTTTGCAGTATTAGATAAAATAGAGGAAAGCTGGGGCGCCTGGGTGGCTCAGTCGTTAAGCGTCTGCCTTCGGCTCAGGTCATGGTCCCAGGGTCCTGGGATCGAGCCCTGCGTTGGGCTCCTTGCTCAGTGGGAAGCCTGCTTCTCCCGCTCCCACCACCCTGCTTGTGTTCCCTCTCTCGTTGTGTCTCTCTCTGTCAAATAAATAAATAAAATCTTAAAAAAAAAATAGAGAAAAGCTAAGTATAAGCTCCAAGAAGAACATTTCCACCCTGGAGCAATGTGTGTGAGAATGTGGAGGGGGAATTGAAGGGACCAGTATCTGGTGTGCTTAGGTATGCCTAAGAAATTGGAGATTTCATCCAAATGCAAATTACTGTCTAGGATAAGTTGAAACGTTCCCCTATAGAGATAACCAAATGATTTAATTCAAGAATCGATTCAAGTTTGTCATACTTAAAAAAGCTTGGAAATCAATTGATCATAGTTACTTACGGTCTTCTGTAAAAATCTACCCAGTGCCGTGTCATTTAATTTTAACCACTGGCCCCAAACTGATTATGAGTCACTTTCCCTGAAGGTTATTTCCCTCAAAGCCAAGTTTCAGAAAAATTCTTTTTTTTTAAATTTTATTTATTTATTCATTTATTTATTGAGAGCACACCAGTGGTAGGAGGGGCAGTGGGAGAGGGAGAGAGAGAATCACACGCAGACTCTGCGCTGAGCACGTGGAACCTGACACAGGGCTTGATTTCATGTCCCTGAGATCTTGACCTGAACCAGGATCAACAGCTGGAAGCTTAACCGACTAAGCCTTGCAGGCATCCCCAGAAAAATCTTATTTTAGTGAAATTGATTCTGGGAAATATTTTAAATTTCAAAAACATTAATATTTGTACCCCACATTATAATAAAATTTTTGGAATAGAGTTTTTGAGGTTATGTTTTCCATTGAGAGTAACTCTTATCAAAATCTTTCCAAATATGTAAATGTATATAAATGGGTCGTGTATATTTTTATAAAATGTACTTATAGAAATAGCCTTATATGGCTCCAAAGTTGGGGTGTAAGTATGGTCAAATCTAGCAACCTTGACTCATTTTGCTGACTTTAGCTAATGTAAGATAAGAAACTGCATCAAGCCAATATTCAGGAAACTTTGTTTAAATATCTTGTTTAAAATAGTTGGTTTTGCAAGGCATACCAACTCTATCAGAAGATCTATCTTAAAAAAGTTTTAAAAAGTTGGAATCAAATTGCTGCCCTTGCTGAAGAAATGCTTGAAAGGAATAATATTTATGTAGTATGCACCATACATATGTTATATGATTCACTAGACACAAAGTGGGCACGCAAATATTTGTTGATTATTTAATTTATCCAACATAACCAAAAATATATTTTGGGAGGACAGAGAATTCTTATCTTTTTTTTTCTTTCTCTTTCTGTTTCTCCCTCTTTCTTTCTTTCTTTCTTTCTTTCTTTCTTTCTTTCTTTCTTTCTTTCTTTCTTTTTCTTTCTTTGAAGGAGGAAAGGTAAATTGTCCTATGTTTAATATTAAGGAATAGCAAATCATAACCCCAGGATATTATATATGTAGGCTCAAAACTGATTCTGCTATGTTCATTAGAATGCCTTCCAATGAATTACATTCCAGTGCTTTTTTTCCTTTTAAGTAAAAATATCTCTTCTACTCATTATAAACTAATTGTACTTTCAGTCCAAGAAAATTATATGAAGCAAATTGCTCTTTCTTCCTTCTTTCAATGAAAGTAAATGGGGAAGCAAATAACAGAGAATCACAGATTGCTTTCTTTGCCAAGTAGTCTCATGAAGGGAAGACTGAATTAAAATGGTGCCCAGCTGGTATGAAGAAGCTAGCCGACAGAATTCTGGGGTGGAGTGGGAGAAGAATATGGGGCCAAGAATTCCACATCCAACTCCACCAATTCTATCTGGGTATTCTTCAACAAACTTCCCGATCTCTCTGATCCTAGTTTCTTCCTCCATAAAGGTGAAAACCATAAATGCATTGAAAACTTCCCTAAATATTCAATGAGACAAAATAAACTATCATCTGGTACATATCAGCACTTCGGGTATTACACGAAAGTCAGCTTCTTTCCTGTAGCTCCGAATAAGTCACTGGGCTAGAGAGCTTTGTACAAACTCAGCAGTTTCCATTCGGAAATATGTGGTGTCAGTTAGAGTTAAACTCTACCTATTTCCCTCCCTCCTTCCTTCTTAAGGGTTAGTCAGTTAAAAAAAAAAAAAAGTAGGAAAAGAAACATAGGTTTTTTTTTTTTAAACTTTCTTTATTTGTATTATTTTAACATGGTGTTTAGGACACTTAAGATCATTTATTTATATAGTGAACCATGCTGATTTGTCTTTACAGGATTGTGTATCTGCCTTCTCAGTAACTTTAAATGGATTTCTGCAGGGCAGCTCCAAGTTAATACGGCTAAATCCCCAAAGCTGGTCTCCCTGAGTCCTCATCTCTATAAAAGTCATCATCATCTATGTATTTGCTAAGCCATTACCTAGGAGTAAGCTGCCTTCGCTTTTCCTCTCTCCTCTCAACCTCGATATCCAAACAAGTATCATCAAAATGACCTTCAAACTATATTCCAAATCTGTTTGCTGCATTTCTGCTCCATCAACAACCTCCAAAGCCATCATTGCTTCATTCTCATTTCATCATTTTCATTTTATTATTTCATCAGCATTTCACCATCATTTTTTCCTAGTTAACTAAAGAAACAACCTAACAGGAGTCCTTCCCATAAGTATTTTCTGCACAGGAAAACCTGAGTGACATAATGAATATATAAATCATGACACTCATCTTAAATATCTTCGGTGGCTTCACCTTCACCAGCGTTGAAAATACAACCCAGATATTTATGGCTATGAACCACCACCTGATCTCTCCCCTGCCTACCTTCTTGACCTCAACTCACATCACAAGAATACTGGCCGTCTAACTGTTCCTCAGGCACGTTGTACACTTTGGAACGTTTTAATTCTGTGGAAGAGATTTGTTTCTCTTAAATGTTCCTTTCCTTTCTTCAAAAAGGCTGTTTACTTTTGAAAAGGAAATCAGAGCATGAATGCTACCTCTTCAGTAGGGCTTTGTTTAACCCGTCAGTCTAAAGAAACCCCCTCTGAACCTGTTGATCGCACACAGATTTTAGCTTATTTGCCCAGCACTTGTCGTACTCAGTTAGTTGTGGTTATTTTGTTCTTTTGCATACCTCTCCCTAGAATGCAAGCCCTGTGGACAATAATAAGTAATAAAGAATCAGAAAATGTTGAATGAAAAGGAAGGAAGAAGTGAATAGATGTTTGCTTTATTCCTTCTTTCATTTTTTAAGTCCTTGGTAGCTTAGATTTTGTGCTGTCTGCCATAGCAGCCAGCAAAATATTTTGCACAGATTTGGCAATCAGTGCCTATTTTTTTTAAAAGATTTTATTTATTTATTTTAGAGAGAGAGAATCTCAAGCCGGCTGCATGCTGAGCACAGAGCCCGATGCAGGGCTTTATCCCACGACCCTGAGATCACAACCTGAGCTGAAATCAAAAGTTGGACACTTAACTGAGTGAGCCACCCAGGTGCCCGCCAGTGCATATTTTTGATTAAAATGTTCCACTTCTCCTTCATTCCCGAGGGAGTAATGTCAGGGCAGCACTGTTTTCTTGTTCCATGTACGGCTACATTATTGCCAGTTTTTAGCACACTGTGTAGCTGGATTGAAACAGGTGTTTCAGAGGGTTCTAGGGTTGTATATTTCATAGTAAAATACACTAAAAGGAGTATTTCATGGTAAGGTAAAAAGTAGCTTTTATTTTCAAAGACATGCCAGTATATCTGCAGTGATTTAGAGACACTGTGAGTCATTTTACTGTAGCTTCCTGTTCTGAATGAAATTCAGCAGTTTACTGCATACCTTTAAGACCTATTAAGAAATGTAGAGGAAATTAGGATTATACGGTGAGCAAAAAAGTCAGAGAATTTTACAGGTGGAAGAGATCTTAGAGATTGGTAAGCCCATGTTTTAGTTCTTATATCAGGGAATTGAGATTGAGAACAGTTACTGGCTTGTCCAATTTCTTAAAAATGGGTTTAGGGATCTCTTACCAATCTTTATAATTACACTTTGAAAAATGCTATGTAACTTACCAAATTACCATATTGGCGGAGTAATAATTAAAAAAGAAGAGGTAATTAAAAAGAGAGAGAGATGGATAAAAAAAAGTTGTTTTTGTTTTTTCTGATCAGGACAAATTACATATGTAATTCTTTAGTCTTTAAAAAATATTGATGTATCATATTGCTATATTTAAGTGTATATTCTTTTTTGGGCCTCATTTTCCATCATAGGAGGGAGGAATCTTCTCTTCTTTTGAAATCTCAAAGTTAAGAGCTCCATGACCAAAGGAACAATAATAATCACTGTGATTTCCCAGTAAGGGAACTGCAGAAAATCATTGCAAAAAGACCATATGTTTTAGCATTCTGATAAACATGTATAAGGATAAGTTTTCTCAACATTTTTCAAGAGAAATAACAATCCTTGGAAGAGAAGTTATAGTGTACAGTTCTTCAGGAACACAGTCCAATATTCTTCCCACCTGATGCCTTTAAATTCTCCCTTTTGTGCCCCAGTCTTTTTTGGTTTTTGTTGTGTAGTTGTTGGGTACACCAAAAGGATTTGGTAAGACATGTGTTAATGCGGATGTTATTTAGCTCAGAATAAGAATCTTTTGGAGTCTGAGTTGGAAGGAAATGAATATTTCAGTAAATCAGTTAACTTGAAAAGAGGAGAAGTACCTGGAATTTGTTGGCGTCTAGATAGTTGCTGGAGAGCATAACGGGAACGTGGGATTACACTAGAAAGTGGTAAGTGTCCTTTGATCTCACCTTCCAGTCAAGGTCAGTCAGGACCAGTATGTTAACCACCCTAAAGACTTCCTGAAGAATGGCCACTGCAAAAGGGAAGCTCTCCATCTCTCAGGCGTGTGGCCTCAGATGGAAGTCAGGGTGGAGGCCAAAGGGTGGTAAGAAGTTTCTACCTCTTTCGAGGCCCATGGAAGCTACAATTAAATGATAAGAAATGGTGAAATAGGGAGAATCAAATCATGTTAGAACTAAACATTCTCTCCAACTTAGTAAAAATCATTTTCCTGCAACTATTGCAGATCCAAGTGTGCATAAAATATTATTAAAATAAATTATAAGATGTTCTTTTCCTGATTGAATGGAAGCTATTAGGGCCTTATCTGTTATCTAGCATAATCTTGTTGATCTTGTGGTGCTGCTTACCTTACAAGATTGGGGGTTTTTTTTGGATTTACGTTAGAAAAGATAAAACCTGTTTTTCAAGAGTAGGAATGCCTCTTCATTTTGCCATGAGCCACAGCCGCCAACTTCCAAAGTATTTATTTACATTCTTAAAAAAAAAAAATAGCATTGCACATACTTGGGGAAAAATCACACTATGATATTTGGTTTGAAATAGTTTCCTTTTCTATAACTTAAATTCACACCCAACACATGCACACTTTTTTCAAGTTGAAAACAAAAAGAGCTGGAAAGAGGAACCATGTGTCACTGCTATATGTTGTTTTTGTTTTGTTTTTTGTTTTTGTTTTTAGGTTTGAAAATGTGGAACCAGAGGAGCCAAAAAAGGAAGCTTAGAACTCAGTGAGTTAATTCCTTCATTTTACAACTGTGGGAAGAGGTTAAAGCCCGGTTGTTGATGGCAGAGAGGAACCAATAGCTGGCTAGATAATCAGATCTCCAGACTTACATCTTTCCTGGCACACTTTCCTGCCTCTGCTGATAAATTTGGGAATGAAGGACACAAAGAATCACTGTCACCAGCTATATTGTGTGCATC
Organism: Eumetopias jubatus; assembly: GCF_037043125.1. Lineage (NCBI taxonomy): Eukaryota > Metazoa > Chordata > Mammalia > Carnivora > Otariidae > Eumetopias > Eumetopias jubatus. Next base: position 30,988,316 of record NW_028274820.1, read on the forward strand.
ATTGTGGCATCTGGATCCAGTAGGGCCAGGATTAAATAAAAGGTTATCTTTTTTTTTTAAATGTTTAAACCCAATTCTCTAATTTGGAGAAAATATTCTTACATAATATAATTTAAGAACACTTAAATATAACAGTAAAAATTGGAAATGTCCTGGTCACTACTTGATATTGTCACTCTTTGCATTCAACTTCTTGACTCCTAATTACTTGAGTTAATTTAAGCACACGTTTACAGATCAGTAACTTAATGACAAGGAGTTTCAGAACAAGAAGGAAATTAGAATTTATTGTCACTTGTTGTCCAAAAGAAATCAGTTTAAATCTCCTAAAACTACATGTTATTGTAAGAATACGATTGGATTTAAATAAAAATGTAAGAAACACATCTATTAAAGAAAATGAAATATATCTGATGGTACTTACTATCAATTCTTTTTAAAATTAAACATGAATTATGTTTAGAGTATTTCAATTATATTCTTAGAAAAAGAAAAAAAATATTTTTAAATAGAAAAAAAAAAACCCTCTGTAGAGTAAGAAAACATAAAGTTATAAAATTAGGACTATAGTAAAGAGAAGTCTCTTCCTAGCTGGATAATGCCCTGAATATGGAAATTAAGAAAATAAGTAGGAAATGTCTTATTAAAGTAAGTTTTTTTAAAATTAGAGATTTTAGGGTGCCTGGGTGGCTCAGTCGGTTAAGTGTCTGCCTTCGGCTCAGGTCATGATCCCAGGGTCCTGGGATCAAGTCCTGCATCAGGCTCCCTGTTCAGCAGGGAGTCTGCTTCTCCCTCTCCTTCCCACTCACTATCTCTGTCTCTCTCTGTCTCAAATAAATAAAATCTTAAAATAAAATAAAATAAAATTAGAGATTATAATAGGCTGAAATTTTAGATAGAGGAAAGGAAAGCATACTCAGCATTACATTTTAGACTTCCTTTTCTTTTGCTATCTTTGAGGAGTGGGCCTAAATCATTGATGTTACTCATGTCAGTCTTGTAGGAGAAGGTAATGTCATAGGTGATAACAATTAATTTAGTCCATAGTCAAAACAGAATAAGGACTTTTCCCATCTGTCAGCATTTAATATAATTTCTAATAATTCAGGAGTTCAAAGTTTTTAACATCTTTCAATACTGAATATAGAAGGAAGTTAGGTTCTGAAAGTAGAAGCATAAACCTAAAATTGCTAATACCAGAGGATGTCAGTGGCTTTGAGTTCTTGGCATTTCCTTAGATCTACAACTATAGTATATATTGACAGGTTAAAATGTAAAGTATAAGTGAGTAATTATCAGTAAAAAATATAGGATATATTTTATAGGAAACAAGATAAGGAAATGTAAGTTTTAGTCAGGGTTATGATGGTGAATGTTTACCAACTGATCTTTCTGGATGTAGAAACATTCCTGACCATTTGCTGATTTCAGTGGTTTAACTACTCGCCACATTGCCACGTGTAGACTGTAAGTGTGGCACCTCTGAGTGTGGCTTTGGAAAGAGTTGTGGACTGCACAATGGGGTCTCAAGAATAGAGGTGTGTCTCCTCCAGCAGTCACCAATTTTTAGTTCACCCTTCATGCTTTTCTGTACCTGGAATATCCTACTTTTAGGTCTGGGCACAAAAACCTAATGCCTGTAGCACTAGTTTTCACTTCATTAAGTTATTAAGACAGCAGATTTGATAATTGAGTTGCAAAGTGTCCTCTTGACATTAAGAGAATGTATTCATTTAGAAAATGTTCTAACACAATGTGTTTATTTGCTTGAGAAAATTGTACACCCAGGCTCTATCTCACATTGGTCAGGACAGTGATACCCAGCCAGGAAGTGAGAAGCTCATTCTTGGCGCACTGGGCTTCATATGAATGCTCTCTTTTTATCTGTCTCTTCAATATCCTTATTTCCCATACTGTACTTGACCCTTAAGTCATCCAGGTCTTCACACCCGGAAACTCAGTGCCAAATGTGGGACCTGGTTTTAATAACACCATGAAATCCTGTGGTGTGAGTATGTTTTGTTTTCTCCTTAACTGTATTTCTTTTGCCTATTATATGTTTATATGAATTCTGATTTGCTGTTTTATATATTTTATCTAAAGCCCCCTAAGCTCATTTCGTGTATAGTAAGATAATAAAGGAAGGTTAAGTTAAAAACCACTTGCATCCAACTGTACCTCATTAGCTGTGGATTTTGCATTGCAAACTTAGCTACTTGCTACGAGTCATCTGTAACTTCCAAGCCCGTACTTGATGCTTTCACTGTCATTCACAAAATATGTAGAGTGTGAAAAAGTTGAGACCCTTGATGCACATGTTCCCAGATGAAGTTGAAAAAGGTGATCGTTTGACTTCTTGTTTCAGTTCTCATACTGTAAACAAGTGTCCTTTTCATGACCTAGTAGTGCCACATTTTTCACATGTTGTGTGTGTGTGCTTTTTGTTGGTGATCTTGCTTCTTAAAATGGCCAGCAAGAGTAGTTGTGAAGGACTGTCTAGTGCTCTAAGTGCAAGAAGTCTGTGATGTGCCTTTTGGAGAAAACATGTGTTAGGTAAGATTTGGTCAGCATGAGTTACGGTGCTATGGGCCATGACTCCAATGTTAATGAATCAATAATATGGTACATCCTAAATAAGTAAGAGGAAATTCATCAATCTAAGAAACACCTACATAGAAACATCCCTAATAATATTTGACCTAATAGCTGAGCACTGGGCATCAGACTCATCCATCTTGACACATAAGATTAACCATCACGCAAACCAGTTTAAAAAAAGCATAGTGGACAGTATTGTTGTGAAGTCAAAAGCCAAAGAAATATATGGTAACGTTACTCAGGGTCAGGAAAATGTTAGGCCTTTCTTGGCTAGTATTTTCTATAACTAATAATGTGTAAGAAATATGTATTGATTGGGCGCCTGGGTGGCTCAGTCGTTGGGCGTCTGCCTTCGGCTCAGGTCATGATCCCATGGTCCTGGGATCGAGTCCCACATTGGGCTCCCTGCTCCGCGGGAAGCCTGCTTCTCCCTCTCCCACTCCCCCTGCTTGTGTTCCCTCTCTCGCTGTGTCTCTCTCTGTCAAATAAATAAGTAAAATCTTAAAAAAAAAAAAAAAGAAATATGTATTGACTAAGGTATCTGTAAACACAAATACACAAACAAGGTTATGTATTGATGAGTTGACAAAAATACTGTAATCAGAGGCTCTGAGGAGCCTGCCCCTCTATTTCCTAGAAGCAGTGGCTATTTGCTAATTCAGTATTGGTGGTGATGGTCTAGAACCTAACTACCATGAATAATAAGAATCAACTGTATGTGCAGATGGCGCAAAAATCTGTCTCAGTAGATCATACCCCTAAAGTGATTCCCAGACCACACATCTTCATGTGTAATGGTCTCTCTTCCTGGATGCCTAAAAGGAAAATTAACCCCCAGATGTTGCATGTGGAATTATCTTTGCCACCACTACCATTCATTCTCCTTCCCCCTAAAATATTGTCTTTCCTTTACATTCCCTAACTCAGTGAAAGGAACCTTCATACAGTCAACAAACCAAGCCAAAAACCAGGACCCATTTATTCTATCTTCTCCCTTAATAAAACTCCCACGACTAGTTTATCAACACATTCTGGTTTTACTTGCTTATATTTTGACCTTGTACTGTCTCTCAATTCAACTCATTCCTCTCTCACTATCTCTGTGCTACAGATGTACAGCTAAGATCACTTGGCTTACCGTCAGATGGGGCTGACATTGATAATCAGAAGGAAATGAAATCGACCGCAGTTTAGTAGATGGAAAAGACTGGGCAAAGTAACTTATATATAAGCCTGTTTCCTCATTTGCAAAGTATGGATGATAAAAGTACCTATGACCTAATATAATTTGGAGGATTACCTGTCAACACATTTACACACAAGTGCTTTGTACAGCTGTGACTGACAATATCACTCGAAGAAGTGATTATTCTTAGTATATGTGCTGCCGAAGTGGGCACAGAAGTGATTATTCTTATTTCTCTGTAAGTCCATCCCTGCTGAGTGCCAGAAACATGACGATGAATGTTCGAGTGAAGGGAGCCATGTCAATGGCTTCTGTTCTTACAAAATTTATACCTTTCTGTGGAAATTCTATTTAAATAGGGTAATTAGGGTTATCTCAGCTTTTGCCTTTTCTTTTGCTTAGGCTGCTCTGTTTTCAGTGTTCATCTTTCCACTTGAGAACATTGAAATTGGAGTCAGAATTGACAAGAAAAGATAGGAAATGTCTTTACTTCATTTCTGCAACATCACACCACAAGAACGGGTCCAATTTATTTCTAGCAAAGGCAGTTATCAACGGGTTTGGTTTTTTTCCCGTACTGAAATATACATTCTCCACAAGACTAAAACCATTCCATTTGTTTCTTATTTTCGTCAACACACTGTAACTATCCTGAGGAACTGTGTCTTTAATTATTGTGCTTTGTACCCGGGACAGATTGCAAGGGCCAGGACAAAGCAAAGCAGGGAAGAATGTCTTTGAATTCAAATTTCAATCACATTGTTGTTTGAATCTGGAGATTAAAGATGTGGACAAATAAGAGCTAATGTGGGGCCTGGAGACAGTGAGAATGGGTGTTTTGCAGATGTTGAAAAGTTACTGAGAATTATAAAAGTTACTGAGAACTACTGGGGTATGCCAAGAATCTATGCTTATTATCTCTATGTGAATGCCTCTAAAGCAGCATTACCCAGACATATGGAAGAGGTTTTTCTCTCCCCAGAAAGAAATTAAAATTTACAGAAAGGAAGTAGAAGGAGCAGACAGAATTTATTTAGTGCATGGCTCCTGTGGACCATATTACTCAGAGAAAGACACTGAGCAAAACTCCCAGAAAAGAGTGGTTTTGTAGCTAACTAACTCAACCATGTGTTTAGAGCCTTTTCAATTTCCCCAGAGTTGAACTCTCTGAAATGCAACTGAGATCTCTTTAGTTGGTCCAAGAGGTTTACTTGAACTTTGAACAAACTTCTTGGAATCAAATAAAAAAAAACCTTAAAGGGCCCAACTTTACTAAAGAGTTCAGGATCCATTGTAAATCCCAAATTAGCAGAGATGATCATTATGCTTTAACTTTTTTATATCACTTCGCACTCTTGAGGATAATTCTGGCTTTATCTTACAGGTGAGAGGGTAAGAAAACTTTTTTTTTTTTTTTTAATGGCGCATCTTTTGTTTCTAAGCAGAACATACACACACAGATTCTATTTCATGTGAGGCTCCATAAGATGCAAGACATTATCTCTAGCAAACATCAGTTGATTAAAAAGAGAAAGATGAGGGCAGTACAAACAAGAAAAATTGGACGGATTGCTTCACAGCAAAGAAGAAATGTAGGAAGTGCTGCTTCACACCAACAAGAGTACTGGTATTGGGTACTCAGTTATGATGTCCCAAAGACGAGAGTCATACCTGTATTTTAATTGTCATGTTTCTTTCCCTCCATATTTTTACCCTTGATTAGTGCCTGCAAAATACTCTTTCTTGGAAAACTTCGTTTTCAGCCACAGGAGGCAAATTAGACATTTAGAGAAGTCTCAAAGCAAAGTAGGGTAGAAAGTCTTTGAATTCAAATTTCAGATTGTTGTTTTAATCATGAGATTAAAGATGTATGCTAATAAGAGCTAGTGTGCAGATCGTCAGAATGGGGTGTTTCACAGATGTTCCAAAGTTACTGAAAATTATAAAGGGAAATACCCAGAAACTGTGGCAATTACCTCTAACAGAATGTAAAACTACCCTTTTGCTAACCATATTTGTTATAAATACTTTAGATTTGTGGTATGACTTTTGCAGATATGAAATAAAGACAATTTTAAAAAAATGTTATTTAAAATAAGAAAAAGTAAAAATATTACTTAAAATAAAATAATTATTTAAATATTAAAACAATATTTAAATATATTATTTAAAATAAGTTGTTTCTAACTTCTAAAGGGATAACATAGTATGTATTTATGAGGAAGGACACCTGTACCCTTTCCTTATGCTTACAGAAACTGGTAGGGAAGGATGAAAGGAAACACTGGAATTTAAAAGCCTTTACTATGCTTTCTGTGTTGTAAAAACAAAGAGGTCATCTGGGGCTCTACCTTTTTTTTTTTTAATTTAAATTCAATTAGCCAATATATATTATAATGGGACTCTACCTTTAGAAAGAAAGAACATCTGAGGGGTGCCTGGGTGGTTCAGTCATTAAGTGTCTGCCTTTGGCTCAGGTCATGATCCCAGGGTCCTGGGATCGAGCCCCACATTGCGCTCCCTGCTTGGAAAGCCTGCTTCTCCCTCTCCCACTCCCCCTGCCTGTGTTCCCTCTCTTGCTGTGTCTCTCTGTGTCAAATAAATAAATAAAATCTTAAAAAAAACAAAAACAAAAAGAAAATCTGGAAGAAAAAGTCTTTTATTTTAATAAGGGTTTTAATGACTCTTTACATATGCAAAGGCCGAAGCTGAAGAGTAGATTGTATAAATGGCCATATGTGAAAATGTGATGGGAAATGTGTTTCAGCAGCACCTGAGGGTAAAATTACCTGAGAAATGGGATATCAGATATAAGAGGAGAATTTTTAAAAATATGACCAAAGCACAGAGAGACTAGAATCAGCAAAGGATGGTGGAAAGAGGGATTCCAAGAGACACAGTGGTCAACCGACTTGTGAGAACACCCAAAATCTTAGGAAAGTGATACATGCAAGAATGTTTTGGTGGTTTCTCTAAGGAATTAAGGAAAAAGTTAATTTCCAAGTTTGAATTATTGTAAAGATCAAAGAAAATGGTGGTCACATGAGATGAAACATAAGTGAGATATTCTTAATCTGCAAGAACACAAATGAAGGACTTGAAGTTAGTCAAACTTTGTATTTGCTGCAAAAATCGGACTTGGCTTAGCAGATTAAAAGGAAGTCTGGCTCATCACATGGGTTCAGGAGAGAGACCCATGTGTGTGTGTGAAGATCTAACGAAATTTTTGGTCAGAACTGATCCTAAGGAGGAATTAAACCAAATAAAACTTGAAAGATCAATGGGAAGAGAAATTTTTGAGTAGAGCAGGGACTAATTCCTAAGGCTTAGATTATACTTTGACACTAAGTTTGGTAGAGAATTCCAGGGAAAAAGGGTGAAAGAAAAAACTAGTTGGATCACACACACACGTGCACAAACACAATTACGTGTGTGGGGGTATAGGCAATGCTCCCTTAGAATCTATAAACCCAGTGCAGGGTGAAAGAGGAGGAGAGTCTTGTCTTGTCTTAGTCAATGCGTGTGTCTACGGGAGTTCACAAAATGGCAGTCTGGTTGAGGAATTTGGCCTGGGAAAGATGGTGATGCCTTGATCATTTAGTAAGACTAACCCACTTCTGATTAGAGAACTGACAGAGGGCATCGTGCATTGGGCCACCTGGGGCCCTGACAGCAGCAGCAGAACAGGAGGTAAAGGAAAATAAACCTCAGAAGGCAGCTAAGAGGCCTGTACTCCTGAGCACTTATAAAAATAACCCTTTGATTTATCTGGGGGACAGTTGAGGAGGATGGACTCCTAGAAATCTGCAGATGGGAGCCAAACTGGATAACAGCATTTTGTTACTGCTAGCATAATGATATTTCACTCCCATTCTGGTATGGATTGAGTCAAAGAGGTAACCTAATTTTCAATTTGTCTCAGTGTTCACTACTCTGAAACAAATTTCTCTTAACTTTCGGCTCTTCAGTTGATGTGATCAGTCAACAGCAGGTTTGCTGCTATGAATAACTTGCCACTCACCAGCTCGGCGGCACAGCCTGGACTCCCCATTGTCTACTATTGTGTAATTTGGAATGAGTCACACACATAAGACGGTATCATATGTAGAACACCTGCAGAATAGAGACACACCTTATTTGCTTCTTTCACGTTTGAAATGTATTATTAGCAGATAAGATTTTTTCATGTTTATACAAAAAGTACAACTTTAATCTTCAGGAAAAAAAATTTTTGTAGAGAATATTCTACTCTTGACTGTTATATGGGGGAAAGATAAACCAATGTATTTATTTGGTTTTATCTATGAAAAAGCTTTTGATATTTTTCTTACCAAAGGTATATTTTTATGTTGAAATAATACAGTTAAGAGGGGCAGTTTTTAGTTATGAGAAGTCTATTGACTAAATCAAAGTCAGAACAATAAATAATTCTCTGGCTGTGTATTCTGGGGGAAGTAGTGTTAATGATAATTACCTTATATTCTTTTTTGAGGTAGTAATAATAAATTTTTAAATCATAGCAATTTTGTGATGAGATAATTTGTGATGAGCACTTTGTATAGAACACAAACTTATTGTAATTGCTTGTTATCAGTAGAAATTGAACTAATCATGGTAGAGCCCTTGAGAATTGTTGCTTGACTGACATTTATCCACAGTTTCTGTAACTGACCTGTAAAAGAGATATTCAGTGATTTTTTTTTTTAAGTGTGAGGATGATAAAACTTCTTTTGGTTATTAATAGGGTAAAACTATAAAGTATTCAAGAAGTTATGAACAGAAAGACAAGAAAAATGTTTCTTTGGGCAATTGTCATTAAACACATAAAGGATAAGCTCTAAATAGCATTTTTGATATAGATCTGAAATTGGTAAACATTCTGAAAGGGGTCAGATAGTAAATATTTCAAGTTTTGTGGGCCATATGATCTCTGTTGAAACAACTCATTTCTGCCATTTTAGTGAAAGAGTAAGCACGAAGACTTCACGATGAGTGTGACAGTTTTGCAATTACACTTTGTTTTTAAAAAAGCAAGTGTCCAGATTTGGCCCATGGGTCATCATTTGCCGACCTCTGGTATATAGTAAAAATAATGATATAATTCTGGATGGTTTCCTGACAACATTAGGCCAATGGAAGACAATGACATAAAAAAGACTTTGATGGGCTGACATAATGAGGAACTTGATGAGAAATTAAGTGCTTATTTATTTATTAAACCAACATTCATTGAACAATGGTTAGTGGCAGGTTTTGTTATTACCTAGGTAAAAAGACTTGCAAGACGTGGGCTTTGCCTTCTGAGGAACAAACATGGATTGCATGATGACTGGTTGTTATACTTCAATAACGCTTTAATGTTGAAGAAAGTTTTTAAAGACCCAATTAGACTGATCAAAGGATTGGAAAGGTTTCTTTATAAAGATACACTTAAATCATTAGAACTCACAATCTGGAAAAAATAACTAAGAGGTTATGTGTCTGAATTTAATGGAAATAACTTCATAGATGCTAATAGGTTTCATGTGGTTATTTATATGGTAAAGATAGCTTGGGGAGTCACTTTTATTGAATGTTTTTGTGCATGCTACTTTAACAAAAGACAACAGTATAAGAGGAGAAGAAATAAAAATTCTAAAAAAGATGAGTAGAGCTGATACTCAGCATTTCAAATTTTCTTTATGTATTATTCAGATTTTTTTCTCTCTCTCTCTCTATATATATATATTTGTACTGTTATCATAGCTGAGATGTGATATTTTTTTCACTTAAATTGTGGTATATATTTTCATTTCAACAGTCATAATCCCATTCCATTTTGATATTCTCTTCTGATGCCTTTAACTTTTCACTCCACAGTATATATTACCATTTGATGTCTTCCTAATATACTTACTTAAATTGTGGTATATATTTTCATGTCATCAGTCATAATCCCATTCCATTCTGATGTTCTCTTCTGATGCCTTTGACTTTTCACTCTACAGTATATATTACCATTTGATGTCTTCTTCTTAATATACTTTCTGTTTAGCAGAATTTTCTCTCCTGAGCTCCAAATACTTCCCTCACCTGTCTGTTGCATGTTCCCTTGACTAGTCTACAGATACTCAACATATGTCCTGGAAATAAATTGTCATTAGCCCTGCTCAAAGCTATTATGCTTCCTTGACTCAACATTTTTTCAAATGGTGTTATAAACCAAACTCTGAAGGCCAGATTCTGAGAGTTAATTCTAAGATTTCTTCTCCTTCTCCTCTGACTCCCTAAATGATTATGCATTAAGTCCTGTCCCTTTTACCTCCTTGGAACTAACATCTTAGTCTATCCCATAATTTTGCTCATTGTGATTGTTGCCAACAACTCCTCCCTGTCTTCAGTCCATCTTCCTCCTTGCTGCAGAACTGGTCATTCTAAATATACATCTGATTCTATTCCTGGTTAAAATCCCTCAGTGACTCTCAATAATAATCCAGACTCTTTTAAACACTTAAGCCGGCTTACAATAAATGAGACTTCTCTTGTTCACCAATTTAGAAGGGTACAATGGCTGACAAGCTCCCTGGCCCAAATGATGTTATTAGGTGTCTTTTCTCTGTTTCTCTGTTTTTGTATCTGTCACTGCTCTCTTTTTTCTCAGCCTAGCTCTCTCTTTCTCTCCCACCTCCCTTTCTCCAAATCAATTAAAGAGTAATTAAAAAGTTAGATATGTGTCTAAGTATCTAAGAACAAAAGTGCATCCAAGAAAGAAAAAGAAATAGTTAATGTAAGGAAAAGAAGCCAAGTGGTGTAAACATTGCTTGAGCTAAGCTCGAGGATTTGTCTGGACTGACTGAAATCCCATTTGAGATTCAGGCGTATTATTAGACACTCAAATGATTTTTATTATTTTGAGTTATAATTTATATTAATGCATATAATTTATTTCACCATTTGATTTATTCTAGTTCACTTTTGTTTCTGATTATTGAGCAATTTAACTAAACAATATGCACCACTACTTTCTCCAATCATATCTTATTAAGTAAAAATATTAATAACAAGATGTGAAAAGTGCTTTGGATATCTAAAATATATAGGCTGATACAAAAATGCAGAAATTTGAAAGTTGCATATGTACACATAGACACATACATACAGGAAACCTTTTATTATTTCATATATTTCAAAGTATATATTGGTGTTCAGTTCATGATTTCTAAGTTAATAGTCTTGAAACAGTATACTTTTAGGTGCTGATTATTATGGGAATCCAATACGTCAATAGTAAGGAGGAAAACAACAGTTTTAAATTCAAAAGTATAGTTACAAATGTTATTTGTTACCCATTTTTTTGTACCTAAGATTTTTACTCACAGTGAGATCTGTAGACCTTTCATACTTTATACTAATACATGTCACAATGGAAATCAATATAAGGAGGGCATTAGCTCCAGCTCTGGGGTGGTCCTCTGGGTAGGAACAAGGAGTATCAATTTACATATACAGAATGATGTTTCAGGGCTTTTTAGTTGAAGTTTCTATCTGCCAGCTGATGAAGATGTTTAACTATGTGCAGATGCAAGGAAGAAGGGCCTACACAGCAGGTCTCTGAAGTGAATCTCCATCCTGATCGATCCACCAGACAAAGAAGGAATACTGCATTAGTAGATAGGATTTATTCATTCCCACAGTGATTTATGTATTTATAGTATTATGTGTAGAGGCTCAAAATCCCAACATTTGAATTCTCCCATTGAAAAGTGATATGAAAGACCATACTGATATTCTAATTCCTTATATGTATGATAAAGTTATTATTTTTACAAGGAAGGACATGATCTGTTATTTAAATTTTGTTGTCTCTTTTTCAGGTGATTACTTTCCAATGTAATTCAGGCTGAATCATTAATAATGAGTATCTAATGCTACCTAAAGACATAATACTACATTAAGCATTATGAGTATTTACCTTTTATTATTATGTTAGTATTTTATTATTTCTTAACTAATGATATTGAGATAAAGGTAAGGAAACGTACATTTAATAGATTAGCCATCGTGTTTGTCTGATTATGTTAATTTTTAATAATGTGGGGGAGGTTCTCATAAGAAATAGTATACTAAGATTTGCTGAGATTGGATATGTGCAATAGAAACATGCTTAAACTGAACCATATTGCTAGAAACAAACAAAAAAAGAGAAGGTAATCATCAGATTACTTGACATGGAATTCTGTAATTATTACATTTATTTAACTATATGATAAGAAATCATGGGAGATACAATGTAGTTCTAAAACATTGACTCTGAACTTGAAAGATTAAAAATTAATAGCAGAATTCACAGAAACTTTGATAATGATAGTAAATGTAACACCACATTAGGGAAGAAGTATACTATTTTCAAACCAAATTACTGGAAAACTCTGGTAACTCAGGAGCAGCTCAAGGATTTTGAACTCTTTAGCCTTGAACTTTATTAATAATAAATATATTTAAAATACTTAAATTTGCCTTAAAACAAATGAATAAATCCCTCAGCTTGAGTACATTAGAGAATACCCGTTGAGTAACTTTTGCTAAAAGATTAACTGGCATGGGCACTGGAACTCATTTTTGTGCAGACCTGAAAATCAATCTCTCCTACTAAACCCACCTCAAAATGCATTTGAATTTCTGATAGTGTATCATGGGTCTTCATTTGAATTCATACCTGCACACAGGCATATGTAAAATGTATGTCTTAGTACACAACCAGAACACACATACACCATGCGCCATTAACTGCCTAGCATGTCTCAACTATGTGTCTGTAAGCACACACTCATCATGGGGTAATAGTTTTTTCTGTAAAAAGTAGAATACGTAACTCACTGCACTGTGATACTATTGCATCACTTTAATATTTAAAAATTTTAAGTAAATATTGTATATTATGTTATTTTCATTTTTTTTTTTTTTAAGATTTTATTTATTTGACAGAGAGAGAGCACTTACAAGCAGAGGGAAGGGAACAGTAGGGGGAGAGAGAGAAAAACAAGCTCTTCACTGAGCAGGGAGCCCGATGTGGGGCTCGATCCCAGGACCATGGGATCATGACCTGAGCCGAAGGCAGATACTTAACCAACTGAGCCATCCAGGCACCCCATGTTATTTTGATATTTTAAGAATTGAGAGAAATTGGGGGCGCCTGGGTGGCACAGTCAGTTAAGCATCCAACTCCTGATTTTGGCTCAGGTCATGAGATCGGGTCCTGTGGCAGTCTCCTTGTTCATTGGGGAGTCTGCTTGAGACTCTCTCTCTGACTGCCCCTTCCCCCCACTTTCTCCCATGCTCTCTCTTGCTCTCTGTCTCTCAAATAAACAAATAAATCTTAAAAAAAAAAAGAATTGAGAGCAGTTGATTAAATTTGCACACTTTAAAGTTTCTAGATCAATTTAGTTCACTAGCTTATGGATTTGCAAGCAATCAATCAAACAATTAAACAATGTCTGGTTATTATGCTTTAAATACAGAGACTATTTCTGGATGATACACACAAAAAACTGTTACCATAGTTATTGTATGTAAGAGATCCTCAATTCTAGGTAGGAGGGAAGATTAATTTGCTTTTAGTTGTATTCTATTGCATACTCTTTTACAAAATGGTTATTGTTTAAAATTTTTACTATGTGCCATCTGTAACTTTTTAAATTAATTATACAGCAAAACGTGGTAAATGTTATAATTAGGAATTGTTTTTTGAAATGTCATTTGCAACTTCTTCATTGTGGGAATCCAAATGTTCTTGATTCTACGCAAACCGATATTAAGTAAATTGGAAACTGAAACATAAACGTTCTTGTCAATAAACTTTTAATAAGTAAATATTTCATACTTTAACTCAGGAAATACTTTGTAAAAATGCATTTAAATATTATTGTTTTTGTTGTTGAGCTTCCACTAAAAATTTCATCTGGGGAAAAGTTTCAATTATCTTTAAAAAAAACCTCACTGATAAAAGGCTTAACTTGATAAATTTTTCACTCCTATTGGGTCATTCAATTCTTAGAATTATCATATCCATTTTTGAGTGAAGAAAATTGAAGTTCAGAGAAGTTTAGAACCTTCTCTAAGACCAAATAATTAGTAAATGCCAGAGCTGTGGCTTGATCCACGTGTTTTCAACTCTCTATCCAGAAATTCCTTTTCTCATAATTTCTCCAAGGAGGTATGATGTACACATAAAAAAAAGTACATAGTTGAAAGTATAAGACAAAGATGTACAGTAGTTTATAGGACTTCCTCTACAAGGAACTGATAATTCAAAAAATGAGAAAGGAATGGAAATTGTAGTCCAGGAATCTTGTGAGGAGGCAGTGTGACCTTAGTACTCTGAACATCAGCACTGATACCGTGGGACTCTCTACTTGCATGTTAGCTACTAGGCCTTTGTTGGGTTCATCATGACTAAGTCCCTGTTTAAAGATTCTTTCTGATCTCCCTGTTGCTTTAGGATTGAAATCTTAACTTTTTTTGCTCATACTACTGTCTGAAATATAGTAAGTGCTCATTCACAAATTTCTGATGAATAAATTGTCCCTCTTGTCTGTCATCCACCCAGAGACAGCTTTCATTTTCTTGAACCTAAAACTGATTACTAAGATATGATTACCTTTTGGCGCACCTGGGTGGCTCAGTTGTTGGGCGTCTGCAGAATCAAGCCCTGCATTGGGTTCTCTGCTCGGCAGGAAGCCTGCTTCTCCCTCTCCCACTCCCTCTGCTTGTGTTCCCTCTCTTGCTGTGTCAAAAAAAGAAAAAAAGAAGATTACCTTTTATTGTAATTATATATAGCACCTAAGTATATAAATATTAAGAGGCCTACAGGGAAAATAGCAATGGAATAATAGTAGGGGACTCTAGCACCTCACTTATATCAATGGGTGGATCATTCAGACAAAAAATCAGTGAGGAAACATCAGCCTTAAGTGACACATTAGATCAGATGGACTAAACAGATATAGAAGTATCACCCCATCCAAAAGCAACAGAATGCACATTCTTCTCAAGTGCACAAGAAACATTTTTGAAGATAGATCATGTGTTAGACCACAAACCAAGTCCCAGTAAATTTAAGAGAACTAAAATCATATCAAGCATCTTTTCTGACCACAGTGGTTTGAAACTAGAAATTAATTACATGAAGAAAACTGGAAAATTCACAAGTATGTGCAGATTAAACATGCTACTGAATAACAAAGGAGAAGGATCAAAGAAAAAAAAAAGTCTTGAGACAAATGGTAATATGATATGCCAAAATTTATGGGATACAGCAAGAGCAATTCTAAGAGGGAAGTTTGTAGCAATAAATGCCTGCCTCAACAAAAAAGAAAATCTCAATCTAAATTTGTACTTCAAGCAACTAGAAAAAGCCCAAAGTTAGAAAAACATAAAAGGAAATAACAAGGATCAGAGTAGAAGTAAGTGAAATAGAGACTAAAAAGTTGAAAGATTGTTGAAATTAAGAATTGATGATCTTGGAAATGATAAACAAAATTGACAAATCTTCAGTTAGACTCATCAAGATATAAGACTCAAATAAAATCATGAATGATGATACCATAGAACAAAGGACTGTAAGAGAGCACTATAAACACTTACATAGCAACAAGTTGGACAACCTAGAAGGAATAGAAAAATTCCTAGAAAGATAAAATCAACACTGAATCATGATGAAATAGGAAATCTCAACAGACCAAATACTAGCAGGAAATTGAGTCAGTAATCAAAAACCCCCAACAAACAAAAGTCTAGAGCCAGATGGCCTCACTGCTGAATTCTAACAAACATTCAAAAAAAGATAATACCAATACTTCTCAAGCTTTTCCAAAAAATAGAAGAGGAGGGAACTCTTCCAAACTCATTTTATAAGGCTTCCATTACCCTGATAGCAGAACCAGACAAGGATGACACCTAAATAAATAAATAGTTAAAAAGAAAATTCAGGCCAATATCTCTGATGAACATGCATGCAAAAATGCTCAACAAAATATAAGCAAACCAAATTCAATAATACATTAAATGGATCATATAGCATGATCAAATGACATTTATTCCAAGGATGCTTCAACACCTGCAAATCAGTCAGCGTGATACACAGGATTAACAAAATGAAGAATAAAAATCATGTTCACCTCAACAGATGCAGAAAAGAGCATTTGACAAATTTCAACATCCCTTTATGATAAAAAAAACTCTAAACAAAGTTATTATAGAGAGAATGTACTTCAACCTAGTAATGGCCATATGTGACAAGCCCACAGCTGACATCGTATTCAGTGGTGAAAAACTGAATGCTCTTCCATTAAAATCAGTAACAAGACATAGATGTCTACCCTTACTACATTTATTTGACCTGGTCTTCAAAGTCCTAACCAGAGCATTTAGGAAAAAAAAAGGCATCCAAGTTGGAAAGGAAGAAGTTAAACTATCACAATTTGAAAATGACACCTTACTATATATAGAAAACTCTAAAAACTCCATCAAAAATCTGTTAGAGCTAATAAATTGAGTAAACTTGCAGGATACAAAAATAATATGTGAAAATCTGTTGTGTTTCATTAATGAACTATCAAAGAAAGAAATTAAGAAAATCCCCTTTATAACTGAATCAGGAATAATAAAATGCATAAAAATAAATTTAACCAAGAAGCTGAATGACCTATATATTGAAAACTCCAAGACATTAATGAAAAATTGAAGAAGACATAAATAAACTGAAAACTATTCTATGCTCATGGGTTAGAAGAATTAATATTGTTAAAATGTCAATACTACCTCAAATGATCTATAGATTCAATGCAATCCCTATTGAAATTCCAATGGCATTTTTCACAGGAATAAAATAAATAATTCTAAAACTTGTATGGAACCACAAAGGAGTGGAATAACCAAAGCAATATGGAGTTAAAAAACAAAGCTAGACATCATGATTTCTGATTTCAAACTCTATTTTACAGCTTTGGTAATTAAAACAGTTGGTATCAACATAAAAACAGACACATAGATGGATGGAACAGATTAGAGAGCCCAGAAATAAGGCCACACACATAAAGTCAATTAATTTATGACAAAGGAGCCAACAATATACAGTAGGGAAAGGACAGTCTCATGCAAAAGAATGAAACTGGGCCACTATCTTATACCATACACAAAATTAATTCACACTGGATAAAAGGCTTGAATGTAAGACATGAATCCATAAAAATCCTGGAAGAAAACACAGGTGGTAAGATCCTTCATAAAGTCTTAGCAATGGTTTTTTTAAAAATCTGACACCAAAAGCAACAAAAACAAAAAAAAGTAAGTTGGACTACAGCAAACTCAAAAGCTTCTGCACAGCAAAGGAAACCATCAACAAAATGAAAAGAGAACCTACCTAATATGAGAAAAGAATTGCAAATCATATGTCAGATAAGGGCCTGATGTCCAGAATATACAAAGGACTCATACAATTCAATAGCAAAAAAAAAAAAAAAAAAAAAAAAATCCATTTGAAAAATGGATGAAAAAATATGAGCACAAGATCTAAATAGCCACTTTTTTGGGTACATAATTTACCTTATTCATAACAGACCTCTTTTGAAAATGAAGAGTAACCTGGTGTTGTACTAGAATATTGACTGGGGGAGAAGAGTGGGGAAAAGAGAAAAGCCCTGATTATAACATTTTCCCATTTCTATGGTGTGAATACTATTACCATGACTAATTTCAAGCTACCAGCAGTTTAACAAATAGCCCACAGAATTTCTGAAACTTAATAATCAGCTCTCACAAGCTAGTACAGGCTAAACCTAGATCCAGCACAAAATTGAAAATGTTTATTAATTTTCTGTTTTTTTTTTTCCCATTCTCCCACCCCATCCCCTCTAGAACCCTCAGTTTGTTTTTCAGAGTTCATAGTCTCTCATGGTTTGTCTCCACCTCTGATTCCCCTTCATTTTTCCCTTCCTACTATCTTCTTTTTTTTTTTTTTAATATATAATGTATTATTTGGTTCCGAGGTACAGTTCTGTGATTCAACAGTCTTACACAATTCACAGTGCTCACCATAGCAAATACCCTCCCCAATGTCTATCACCCCACCACCCCATCCCTCCCACCCCCCCACCATTCCAGCAACCCTCAGTTTCCTGAGATGAAGAATTCCTCATATCAGTGAGATCATATGATACATGTCTTTCTCTAATTGACTTATTTCGTTTAGCATAATACCCTCTAGTTCCATCCACATCCTTGCAAATGGCAAGATTTTGTTCCTTTTGATGACTGCATAATATTCCATTGTATATATACACCATATCTTCTTTATCCATTCATCTGTTGATGGACATCTTGGCTCTCTCCATAGTTTGGCTATTGTGGACATTGCTGCTATAAACATTGGGATGCACGTACCCCTTTGGATCACTACATTTGTATCATTGGGGTAAATACCCAGTAGTGCAATTGCTGGGTCATACGGTAGCTCTATTTTCAACTTTGTGAGGAACCTCCATACTCTTTTCCAGCGTGGCTGCACCATCTTGCATTCCCACCAACCGTGTAGGAGGGTTCCCCTTTCTCCGCATCCCCACCAACATCTGTCATCTCCTGACTTGTTAATTTTAGCCATTCTGACTGGTGTGAGGTGGTATCTCATTGAGGTTTTGATTTGGATTTCCCTGATGCTGAGCCATGTTGAGCACTTTTTCATGTGTCTGTTGGCCATTTGGATGTCTTCTTTGGAAAAATGTCTGTTCGTGTCTTCTGCCCATTTCTTGATTGGATTATTTGTTCTTTGGGTGTTGAGTTTAAGAAGTTCTTTATAGATTTTAGATACTAGCCCTTTATCTGATATGTCATTTGCAAATATCTTCTCCCATTCTGTCGGTTGTCTTTTGGTTTTGTGAACTGTTTCTTTTGCTGTGCAAAAGCTTTTTATCTTGATGAAATCCCAATAGTTCATTTTTGCCCTTGCTTCCCTTGCCTTTGGTGATGTTTCTGGAAGGAGTTCTTGCAGCTGAGGTCGAAGAGTTTGCTGCCTGTGTTCTCCTTTAGGATTTTTATGGACTCCTTTCTCACATTTAGGTCTTTCATCCATTTTGAGTCTATTTTTGTGTGTGGTGTAAGGAAATGGTCCAGTTTCATTCTTCTGCATGTGGCTGTCTAATTTTCCCTACACCATTTGTTGAAGGGACTGGACATTTTTTCACTGGGGGGACATCCATTTTTTCACTGGACATTCTACTAACACCAAAGAAATACAAACAATTATAGGAACATATTATAAGCAACTATATGCCAGCAAACTAGATAATCTGGAAGGAATGGATGCATTCCTAGAGATGTATAAACTAACAATATTGAACCAGGAAGAAATAGAAAACCTGAACAGACCCACAACCACTAAGGAAATTGAAGCAGTCATCAAAAATCTCCCAAGAAACAAGAGCCCAGGGCCAGATGGCATCCCAGGGGAATTCTACCAAACATTCAAAGAAGAATAATACCTATATTTCTGAAACTGTTCCAAAAAATAGAAATGGAAAGAAAACTTCCGAACTCATATTATGAGGCCAGCATTACCTTGATCCCAAAATCAGACAAAGACCCCATCAAAAAGGATAATTACCAACCAATATCCCTGATGAACATGGATGCAAAAAATCTCACCAAAATACTAGCCAATAGGATCAAACAGTACATTAAAAGGATTATTCACCATGACCAAGTGGGATTTATTCCTGGGCTGCAAGTTTGGGTCAACATCCGCAAATCAATCAATGTGATATAATACATTAATAAAAGAACAAGAACCATATGATCCTCTCAATAGATACAGAAAAAGCATTGGACAAAGTACAGCATCCTTTGTTGATTAAAACTCTTCAGAGTGTAGAGATAGAGGGTACATACCTCAATATCATAAAAGCCATCTATGAAAAACCCATAGCAAATATCATTTTCAATGGGGAAAAACTGAGAGCTTTCCTCCTAAGGTTAGGAACGTGGCAGGGATGTCCACTATCACCACTGCTATTCAACAAAGTACTAGAAGTCCTAGCCACAGAAATCAGACAACAAAAAGAAATCAAAGGCATCCAAATCGGCAAAGAAGAAGTCAAACTCTCACTCTTTGCAGATAATATGATACTTTATGTGGAACGCCAAAAGACTCCACCCCAAAACTGCTAGAACACATACAGGAATTCAGTAAAGTGGCAGGGTATAAAATCAATGCACAGAAATCAGTGGCATTCCTATACACCACCAACAAGACAGAAGAGGGAGAAATTAAGGACTCAATCCAATTTACAATTGCACCCAAAACCATAAGATACCTAGGAATAAATCTAACCAAAGAGGAAAGGATCTGTACTCAGAAAATATAAAATACTCATGCAAAAAATTGAGGAAGACACAAAGAAATGGAAAAATGTTCCATGATCATGTATTGGACGAATAAATATTGTGAAGATGTCAATGCTACCTAGAGCAATCTACACATTTAATACAATCCCTATCAAAATACCATCAAGTTTTTTCAAAGAAATGGAACAAATAATACTAAAATTTGTATGGAACCAGAAAAGACCCCGAATAGCCAGAAGAGTGTTGAAAAAGAAAAGCAAAGCTGGCGGCATCACAATTCCAGACTTCAAGCTCTATTACAAAGCTGTCATCATCAAGACAGTATGGTACTGGCACAAAAACAGACACATAGATCAATGGAACACAATAGAGAGCCCAGAAATTTACCCTCAACTCTATGGTCAACTAAATAGCCACTTTTTAAAGAAGACAGGTACATGAAAAGATGCTCAACATCATTAATCATTAGGGATATGCAAATCAAAACCATAATGAGCTATCACCTCACAGGTCTTAGAATGGCTATTATAAAAAAGACAACAAATAACAAGTGTTGGCGAGGATGTAGAGAAATGGGAATTCTTGTGCACTGTTGGTACGAATGTAAATTGGTACAACCACTATGGAAAATAGTATGGACGTTCCTCAAAACAATTAATACATATGGGTATTTATCTGAAGAAAATAAAAGCACTAACTCAAAAAGATGTATGCACCCCCATACTCATTGCAGCATTAATCACAATAGCCAAGACACGGAAGCAACTTAAGTGTCTATCAATGGATGTATATATAAGGAAATTATTTTATATATATATATATGCACATAGATAAATTTTGCATATATACACGTATATATGTATACATATACATATATAATAGATAATTATTCAGCCATAAAAGAATGAAACCTTGCTATTTGTGAAAACATGAATGTATCTTGAGAGCATTATGCTAAGTGAAGTAAGTCAGACAGAAAGACATACACCAAATAATTTCTCTTATATGTGAAATCTTTTTTTTTTTTAAGATTTTATTTATTTACTTGAGATAGAGAAAGAGAGATAGGGAGAGAGCATGGCCAGTGGGGAGGGGCAGAGGGAGAGGGAGAAGCAGACTCCCTACTGAGCGCAGAGCCCAACAGGGGGCTCGATCCCAAGATCCTGAGATCATGACCTGAGCTGAAGGCAGACACTTAACCGCCTGAACCATCCATGCACCCCTCTTATATGTGAAATCCTTAAAACAAAACAAAAAATCTCATAGGTATTTAGAACAGATTGGTGTTGCAAGAGGGGTGGGGAGATGGGAGAAATGGATGAATTATTTTTTATTAAGTCTAAATAAATTGAATAAAAATTTAAAGAAGAGATGTGGTAACCTAACTCCACAATTGTTCTAATTGCCGTGTTATATTTGCCTTCTTACGTTAGAAATTGTTAGGTGTTCATTGGTCCCCATTTTCATGTTCAACTAAGTAGTCAAAATATCAGTATAAAACCTGTTATTTTATAAGGGGTTTTAACTATCAACTTGAGAAGGACTTGTGTTGAACATGAATAATTGTATATTCTTTGAATGAACTTACAGTTGATTTGAGATCTTCTATAATGTTTAGCAAATGGGCAATTGCTAAGCCTTGCTATTTGAAAAACACTGAAAAAAAAAAAACCAAGCACATGGTTTTTGCTAATGACAGATGGCTCACACTCATAGGTTCCTTTTCGTAAAACTTTATTTTCTTATCACTTCATTTGGGGTGAGGCAATCATGTTAAATAGTGAACCTTTCTTTTTCTAGACCTAAAGGTTTTAGAGGTTTGTGAACGAGGTCACATTAACTCTGGTGAAAAAAATGCAACACGTTAAGGCCAACACTCCCACTGATGAAGTGAATACACTTATCCCTGTCTCTCGGCTCCTAACTCGTTCCTGTCAGCATTTATGTTTCCAGAACTAAGTATCCACTGTCCTCATGCATTCTTTCTCTGCCCTGGTCACTCCCTTCTCTAAGAGTCTTAGAGCTGTTTTTGCCTCTCTGTAATAACTGTGTCCTGTAGTTCTATATTCTCTTTAAAATATAACTTGCTTTATATTTAACTCAATAAATACATATTGAGTAGTTATGTATGAAGTAAAGATATTCAAGGATGACTTAGATGCAGCTCCTACCCAGTAAGAGTTTTTGTTAAGAAAGAGAAAATTTGTTAACAGATATAATAGAAGGTTAGTACAATGACAGGGATTTATTTTTTTTATTATTTTTTTTAAAGATTTTATTTATTTGAGAGAGAGGGAGAGTGAGAGAGAGAACGAGCAGGGTGGACGGGCTGAGACAGAGGGAGAAACAGACTCCCTGCTGAGCAGGGAGCCCTATGTGGGGCTTGATCCTAGTACCCTGGGCTCATGACCTGAGCCAAAGGCAGACACTTAACGGACTGAGCCACTCAGGGGCCCGATAACAGGGATTTAAAGAACATATTAAAATTTGGCCAGATTGTTTCTGGCTAGCTATGGTTTAATCAATATTTTTCAAGTGTGCAAGGCTAGAAATAGATTTCATACATAGATTTTAACAATGGAGGGCAATTTACATTGCCTTCCTGAAGAATCTGGACTGTAATATTTTTAATGTTGAATGTTGTGAAAGCGGGAACATCTTTTGGTGGTAAACTAGGCTTTCACATTAGCCCTTTAATTTATCCTAGTAGGCAACAGGCAAGCATTTCTACATATGAAGCCAACCGAGGTCAAATGGAAATGTTTCATGTCAATGATAAATAAATTCATGGAACACTTACTACAGGCCAGACACTAGTCTTAATTCACTCATGTAGTCCTCACAATAATGCCTTGAAGACTATTACAACATACACGTTATAGATGAAGAAATAGTGAAGAAACAGACACAAAAAAGTAAAGTGAGTCATCTAGCTAGGAGTCATCACCCAAGGTGGTTTACTTCCAAAATTCATATTCTTAGTCTCTACCTGTAAGTCTCCTCTGGGTAGGAATGCTATATGATGCCATATCCACTTCAAGGAGCAACGTTCAGGGTTGGAACTCTCAGATGTGTGTTGCTAGGTGGAAAGTATGACTGTAGACTTGAGAGGAGCAAATGGCTAGGTAATCATAGGCTGTTCCCGAGACTTTGTATGAATCATACCATTTATTTTGGATGCTTCAGGAAATGAATGTAAGCTATCCTCTGTGAAATGCCTAATTCTCTGCTTTGCGTGAGGACTCTTGCCTGGTGTTTGGTCTCTGCCCCATGGGTAGGAAGCACCAAGAATTGCAATTATAAACTTAGATCTTATAAAGAGCACATGTATTTAATTGGCTTCTTTCATTGTGTACATATGGGGAGTCTCACATTGATAGATAAGCGCATACCACGATGGCGGAAACATGGTTTGCAAAATAGTCACATTGAAAGTTTGTTCTGCCTCTTACCATCACCTAACCATCAGAAATACCTGGCATGATAACAATATCACAGCAGCTGTGCTATTTTCAAGTGTTTTGATTCCTACACAACCTCCCACTATTACTCCCTTTTTAGATTTGCTGTTTTTATCCATTTGTAAAAATGAGTTATTACTTGAACATGAAATAGAGCAGGAGAAAATATGAAAGAAATATGCCAAAGTGGACATATTTTCAGGCACAGTGGTCATGGATGCAACTGACTTGCCAACGATGCACAGTTTATACATTATTAAAAAGTGATTCTGTTACCAGGAAGCCAGAGTTGAGACAGTCCAGATTGGTCTGTGACAGTCTCCTGCTGTTTTTTTTCTTTTTTGACAGAACTTAACTGTGAGTCAACAAAATGTTTTTCTGTATCATGCAGCTTGAGAGTATTAACTGAATACTTACCCTCAGAATTTGAATCATTGACAAAGAAGCCCAAATTTTCTGTTTCCAAAGGTTAATGATCAGTCAGTGGTTTTCTTTTAAGGTATGGTTGTTCTGTATGAAAAGGATCTTAATAAAATACATTGTCACACAGTTTAATGCTCAGTTTGCTGGGTGAGAAGGAAAACAGATCTGTTGCAGGGTGAATATAGTGTCATGATAACTGAGGTCAAATTTGCTTGCTCAAGAATCTGCTTTGAATTTTGGTTATTCAGCTGTGTTTACTAATAAACTGTGCAAGCATATAAACAAGCGGTCCTAGAGACACAATGGCTAGACTTTCTGTTTCCAAAATATTGGCCCAAATTGCAAAGTCCATTCTCAGAAAATACATTTCCTTTGGCTAAGCAAAGGATCGCTAAAGCAGATGAGATGGAGTTATTCTAAATTTGTGATATTTTTGATGGCATATTACAAACATTTAAGGTATATCCTAGGTATTGCTAACAAAGAATAAAAATGGAATGAGTCAAATATAAATACATACATTTAACTGCTAATGAAAACTTACAAAAAATAAAGGGGTAAAGATACTGAGATAATACAATTTTCATGTTTTTAAGACAGGGTATGCTAAGTAACAATGACCAAAGGGCTCTCCCATTGCAGCTAGTTCCTGAGTTGCTAACCTTCACACCCATTTTCCAGATAGTTTCTAAGATGCTTTTTTTTAAATCAGTCATACCATATCCATCAGATTAAATAGTTGATTTTTATCTGGTATTCTAGATCTGGTAAAAGAAAAATCCTGAGATTTAACATACCATAAGCAGCTCGAGTCAGTGACTTAGCTATTAACGTTGTATAAGTTAAAAATACGATACATTTTCCCCAATAAGTAGTGGTTTTAAAAACTAATTTACCTTTAGTTTGCTACTCAAGACAACATCCTTTTTTTCCCTTAACTTAGCTAAAACATCTTAGAGCTCAAAGAATTTATATTTCAGTCCCTGACTCAATTTTCAATGAAAGAGCATTTTAAAGAGCTACTAAAATTCCTCATTTTGTAAATGAGGGAAAGAAAAGCTGAGTTTGAAAGATTAAGCCTGACTACATTTATGGGAACGAGAATGGATTTTTCAGAAACATTCAGAAAAATGCCATTTTTAAAGGAATTTTTTCCTAGCTTTATAACATGGATCACTTGTTCATGCTCAGTATTCTCTAAAATTTCGTGGATTCTGGGTTTTGATCCAAGCCTAAGTATTTTGGGGGGTTAAATTTTGGCCGAACCTCTGGAGAAGATTCTTGAATCTCTCCTCTGTATCTCCTTGCAGCTGAGGTAAACAACGTTCAGCCTTGTGACAGAGCCCCACTGGAAGTACCTCCATCTGTTTGTCTCTATGAGGCCCGCTCTAGCTCCAAAACAGTGAAGAGCTCTGGATTTCACATCCCCAGGGTCAACCCTTAACCAGTGGAAGATTTGGTGGGTGACAGATGGTGGATGACAGTTTGGTGGCAAGCTCCACACAGTTTCTCAGAAGAGAGCCAACAGAATGGAGCATCATTTGCCACAACAGAAACCTTCTTATTAATATATCCTTTGCTGGCTTTTCTTTCTTTCCTGTCTCATCTTACCCCTTCCCCACTCATGCATTTCCTAAGATCACCTCCCAAATAGACTATATGCACATGAGTCCTTGTCTCATTGTCGGCTTTAGGGAACACAAACAGAAACAGATTGACTTCCAATTTCTGTGAAGAGATACTTCTAATATCAATAACCAAAGATTCAGTAGAGAGAGAAGAAAGAAAAAGAGAAAGAGGGGAAAAAAGGAGGGAAAAAAAGAACTTGGTCAAGTCTCTTACTATTAGCCACAACCTACGTGACTGTTGCAAAAATATGAAGATGACCTCTCCAATAGAACATGCCAAACCCGTTATGTCCTTTGTGCCTAACATCATTTTTTTTAAGTGAATAATTTGTTCTAATTTTGTTTTTTAAAAGATCACAACTTTTTTTTAAGATTTTATGTATTTATTTGACAGGGAGAGAGAGAGAGGAATCACAAGTAGGCAGAGCGGCAGGCAGAGGGAGAGGGAGAAGCAGACTCCCCACTGAGCAGGAAGCCTGATGCGGGGCTCGATCCCAGGACCCTAGGATCATGACCTGAGCCAAAGGCAGTTGCTTTACTACTGAGCCACCCAGGCGCCCCTTAAATTAGATTTTTGAGATGAATAAATGTAATAAATAATAATGAAAAAACATAACAAATAATTATTAAACAATTTAAATTTAATTTTGTGTAGTTAACAAAAGAAAATGAGAGGGCGAGGAATGATGGTGAGGGGTGAATAAATTGTCTGAAAGTTGATTTATTCTGCAAAATCCTTAATAGACATAGATCTAACTAATTTAATAAAATTTCACTTAAAAATAGTCATACATGGTGAACACTTTTTATAATTATCTCATAGACAAATAAAATGGCTATTCCAGAAAACTTGTTTTCCTAATTTGTAGTGACAATTTCCTGTTGACATGCACGCTATTTTATAGGGTCAAAGTGTCTCTTTGAAAAACCTTTGCCTTTTTTGCATTCCCTCCCTTACAAACAAAAATTATACATTTTTATTTTTTTATTTTATTATTATTATTTTTTAAAGATTTTATTTATTTATTTGAGAGAGAGAATGAGAGAGAGAGAGCATGAGAGGGGGGAGGGTCAGAGGGAGAAGCAGACTCCCTGCTGAGCAGAGAGCCCGATGTGGCACTCGATCTTGGGACTCCAGGATCATGACCTGAGCTGAAGGCAGTCACTTAACAACTGAGCCACCCGGGCACCCCAAATTATACATTTTTAAAGTATCATCTCATTAAAAATCTTAAGTGAATTGAAACTTTTCCTTTCCATATATTTGCATAAATATAATTTGCTTTTTCTTGACCAGATAAAAGTAAATCTTGCACCGTATCTAGCTTCAAGGTAAAAGTCATCATCCTTTTAGTTTGTAAATACATTTTGTTAGGCAGTATGTTAATTTAAAAAAAAATTAACATTAATGGATAATTTCTGGCAATCCATACCATTACGAATAACACATTTTTTTTTATTTTTATAGTAACTGCATAGGTGTTTGTCTGTACACATTTCACCTAAGTAAGAAAGTTGCAGGATGACCTCCAGTCTCAACTGAGACAAGAGCTGGGGCTCTAGAGCTTTCCCATCTTTCCTGTCTTAATTCTTTTCTGTCTCCCCTCTATGATGAAAAAGGAGAAAATGACCTCTTGATCAAAAGCCAAGAATATGACTAAATTAAATGAAAGTTGTCCTCTTTTCTTCCAAACCTTCTACATTTTGGCCAAAACATTCCTTGGAGACAGGAAGCAATTAATTGCATGTTTTGATTTTTTATCATCTGCCTTTCCATCTGGTACTTGACTGAACATTATATATAGGAGGGTGTGAACAGAAGATGCTGACTATGTCAGCAAAGAGTAACATTTTTGCAGTGTGCAAGTAAAGAAGCTGATAACATAATTATGACGTGGAAAGACAAATTATGGAAACATGCAACTGTGAATAATTGGAAAATTGGCTCTATAAGTTATAGTATATTCTTAGTTCAAAGATGTGAATGAAAACTCATGTGTAATGAACTTCTTGTCATCAAACAAAATTAGGGAGATTAGTTTCCTTAAAAATGTTACAACTAACATTTACGTTGAATATACTTTTAAAACCTACAGCTTTTTAATTAATAGTTAATTAACCATTAATTTTTAATTAACCAAATTAGGAGTGCTTGGGTGACTCGGTTGGTTAAATCTCTGCCTTCGGCTCAGGTCATGATCCCAGGGTTCTGGGATCAAGCCCCACATCGGGCTCTTGGCTCAGCAGGGAGTCTGCTTCTCCCTCTCCCACTCCTGCTTGTGTTTTCTCTCTCGCTTTGTCTCTCTCTCTGTCAAATAAATAAAATCTAAGAAAATAAAATCACCAAAATAATTTTAAATAATAATTAACCATTGATTATTTAGATGTTAAGATTGAGCATTTCTATATATGAGGATATTAATTTCATTTTAAAGAGAAGAGATCGGATAAATAGAAATCAAATATTAACGAAGGAAGGTACAGTGTGTTGAAATCATATCCTTTAAAGAGATAAGGTCATGTCCTATCCCTTAGAACCTGCGAATGTGACCTCATTTGTGAAAAACAGTCTTTGCAGATGTAATTAATATCTCAAGTGAGCTTATACTGGGCTATGCAGGTGGACCCTAATTCCAGTGACAATTGACCTTAGAAGAGGAGAAAGAACAGAGTAGAGGTCAGGCAAAAACAGAGGCAGAGGTTGGAGTTACTTAGCAAAAGAATACCTTGAAATCACCAGAAGCCAGAAAGAAGCAAAGAAAGTTTTGTTTTTTGTTTTTTGTTTTTCACTTATACATCTTAGATCCCATTCTGGCATACACAGGAGGGAGGCAAGAGTTTTCAATAACGTGTTTTAGAAAACTGTCCATTTTTTCTTATGTTCATCTGAATGTAAGACCTAGAAACAAAACAAGGTAACATTGAGCACTGAGTATTTTTGAATCCAGTATCCAAAAGTCAGGTCTTTCCCTCCTTCCTCTTCATAATGATGATAAACAGAGTATATAGGCTTCTCACATAGAGCCATTCCTGTGACAAGACTCCTGAAGACTATGAAGCCTCTGGTATGGGAAATGTGGCACTAACAGGAAGTACTGTGCTATTCTCTTAGAAGCAAAAGAATACTTATTCTTTGCCTTCTCTACTTATACCCAATACCTAGATGCAAATCAGAGATTCATTTGCCCAAGTCAAATATCCACCAAATAAATCTATTCCCTCATCATGGGCAGCAACTCCAGATTCATGCTGGCCAGTCAACAGGTTGAAATTTCAAAGTGTCCACTGGTCACTGTGTGTATTATAAGAATCTATCTGCTGACCAAAGATCTCGTCCTTAGCATAGTCCAGGTCATTGCCTCCAGGAACGTAGAGCCTTTGGAGAGAGCTCAGCACTAACGACATCTTGATTTTGGACTTTTGGCTTCCAGGACCATCAGAGAGTAATTTCTGTTGTTCGGAGCCACTGGTTTTCAATAATTTGCTACAACAGCCCTAGGAAACTCAGACAGAAGGTGGCTATGCATTTTTTTTTTTTTTTGTAGTTTATGTCTTCAGTTATTGTGTATATAGTCAGTATTACATATTAGGAATTAAAGCTTCTGTTCTTCACATTCTCCAATACTAATTAGTTTAATTCTCACAACAACCGAGAGTAGGTACTAGGAGAGTAGGGCAGGGTGCAGCACAGCCTCCATCAGTGGCTGGGGGTCTCATACCACACCAGTGTAGGACTGGGATTTTGGACCCTGGCTGGGCTCCAGAGTTGATGTGCTAAGTTATCCTAAATAAATGAATTGAGGCAAAAACAGGTGATGGAATTCAAAGTAATACTCCACAAAGATGCTTTCATCTTCTTTTGAATGAGAATGCTAAGACAGGGAATTTGAGTCTCTGAAAATCAAATGGGTCACACAGGAGGATAAACAAATACCCCAGTAATGAATAGTGTTGATTCTTCAAGTCTGTTTTCTCCTTCCTAACACCAAAGACTATCTGGCTTAGGCTGGAAAAAAAAAAAAAAAATCTAGTTACACATCTCCATCCTTCAGGTTTCATTGGGTTTGGAATTATGCAATGAATCTTCCCAACTCAAACTGCATGGAAAACTAAATGCTTTCACTTTACCTGACTGTGTCATTGCTTTAGCAGATTAATTTAACAGGTATAAGGGAAAAAAAAGATATTTGTGAATGCAAACAAAAATGAACAGAGTATTTCAGCTGATTCCAGCTTGTCTTAAAGTTTTCCCCAAAAGCCCATAAACCAAGGTTTATGGTTTATGGTTTAAGGTTTAAACCAACCTTAAAACTTTCTCTTGAAAACAGCCATCTATAATTTTAAGCTTGGCACTTCTGTGTTATATATATAACATATATAAAATATAATTTATAAAACATGACAATTTTATATTTATAAAATAATATATATATGCTCCTTAATTTCATTTTCCCTTTTTAAAATTGTTTAACCATATTCTTATTCTTAATACATAATATTTTGCTTTGGTTCTATGGCCTAAATATGTAAGGTAGTCGATCTACCCAATTAGCTCACTGGTAAAGAAATTCAGAGCATAAGAAGCTTACCAGGCAGAATGTTGGTGGATTATCCAAAAGTGCCCTAAATCTAATAACAGTTGTCCTGTTAAGAGATAAACGAGGCATTTTGCATCAGTTAGGCATTTTCAAGATGTAGGGATTTTTAAAATAAAACTCTTATGACTGTAGGTCTGTTTATTTCAAATCCATTTGAGTCAATATTGATTTTACATATCTACTTCTGAAACAAACCTATTATATACAGTCTTTTTAGCTTGGTATATGAATTTTTTCATCTCTAAATTTTAGTAATCAATTCTTATACTACCAGTGTGACTTTTTAAAAAGTATTTACAGAGGCCTGGACTAACCGAGGGAATGTTCTTGGATCGCTCTATTTGTGTGGCCTCTCCATCCATGAGCTGGCTCACTGCATTTAAGCACTTACTAGCAAGAAATACCAGCACTAAGCTGTTACTATATAGTGCACGTAAATGGTAAAGAATGAATTAACAGAAAGATATTTCATTTGTTGCTGTTTTTTTAATATCAACTGGAAATATTTTACCTGTCATAGTTTAAATACCTATGTACCTTTTTCAAAGTTTGTATATGGAGTTTTACTTCTGCATTCTTTAAAGAAAGAAGAAAAAGAGTGGATTTTTCCATTTTCTTTCTCTCATTTTCAAATACGAATCTACAATATTGATACAGTAAAAACATGCAGCAGCTACCATAGAAAACAGTATGGGAGTTCTTCAAAAAATTTTAAAAATCCGTATAATTTAGCAATTCCATTTCTGGGTGTATATCCAAAAAGAATTGAAAGTGCTGTTTTGTTTTTGTTTTTGTTTTTAAAATTTTAATTATTTATTTTAGAGAGAGAGGGTGTGCTTGCACATGCATGGATAAGGGGCAAAGGCGGGGAGGAACAGAGAGGGGTGGTGAGGGACAAGCAGACTCCCTGCTGAGTGCGGAGACCCACTATGGGCTCCATCCACATAGGTCCCGATCTCAGGACCCTGAGATCGTGACCTCAGTTGCAACCAAGAGTCTGTCACTTAACCGACTGAGCCACCCAGGAGCCCCAAAAGCAGGCTTTCAAACGGATATTGTAACTGCCATGTTCACTATGGCACTATTCACAATAGCCAAGAGGTGGGAGCAACCCCGAGTAACTTTGGAGGGATGAATGGATAAACAAATGTGGTATATACGTACAATGGACTATTAGCCTTAAAAAGGAAGGAAATGCTATCATACGCTACAATATTGATGAAACTTGAGGTTATTGTGCTAAGTTTGATAAACTCTTCCCCCCAAAAATCACTATCTGACTCCTATTGTAAGAATTCTGTAAAGTAGTCACATTCATAAAAGAAGAAATTAGAGTGGTGGTTACCAGGGACCGG
Organism: Eumetopias jubatus; assembly: GCF_037043125.1. Classification (NCBI taxonomy): domain Eukaryota; kingdom Metazoa; phylum Chordata; class Mammalia; order Carnivora; family Otariidae; genus Eumetopias; species Eumetopias jubatus. The sequence goes on from NW_028274820.1 coordinate 31,019,939, forward strand.
GGCAGAGAGAGAAAGGGGATTTGGTGGTTAATAATAGATAAAGAATTTCAAATTTGCACAACGAAAAAATTCTTGAGATCTGTTTTGCTACAGTTTGAATAAACTTAACACTATTGGTAAGTTTTTGGGTGACTTGGGGCATGTCTTATTCAAAAAGGAAAACACAAACACAAAAACCTTTCTTCAGTATACCAAGGCAAGCAGCCATTTCATGACTCACTTAACACATTGCAGTGGACCAGTTTACAGATAATTTTCCCTCTTGCGTGACATGGCCATTCCAAACCCACAGAGAATGCCTCATTTGTAAATTGGAGGTTTGTAGTATGCCTTACAGAGCTTGAATTCAGAAGTTTGTGTCTCACATCTGAAACAAAGGGAAATAACACACCTATTCAAAAGTCAATAAATCCCCTCAAAGTTTTTTTGTTTTGTTTTGTTTTTAAGAAAACATTTTCATATAAAGAGCTCTATTGAATTTCATAAATAGACTGGGGAAAAATATTAGGAACATGCATATGTTGTTTACTAGCATATGACACCTACAAAAAGTATTCGAAGAACACCTGAAACTTGTATTTTGTGTGTGTGTGTGTGTGTGTGTGTGTGTGTGTGGCTTAACTAGCAAGCCTACTATTAAAAAAAAAAAGGTAATTCAGCTAAAGGACAGTTTACTTTTTGTACTTGAGACTATCTTGACTGTCAAGGTGTATCAACTAAAAATTTTAAAATTTATACTGTCACATGATTATAAATTTTAGTTGTCTTAAGTTAGGAATTGGTAAAAAGCTATTTATGCTGGACTTGGGTCAAATGACTTATTTGCAAAAAAAGTAAATAATGGGAAGAAAGGGCTGTATAATGAGATATTGCAAGATTCAGATACTGGTTGGAAATAACCTTCAAAATTACCTTCAATTTCCCTTTGTTTTCAGTTTCTCAAAAAAAAAAAAAAAAAAAAAACAAACCCACACACGAATGAAATGAAATATAGAAGAATGTAAACCCGTATCAAAATAAAGTGTACCCAAGTATTGTAGTGTAAAAAAAAAAATACTTAACACTACTGGACTTTGCACTTTAAAATGGTAAATTTTATATTTTGTGCTCTTTACCACACTTAAGATAAAAAGCATGAATAAGAAAATCTCTGCAGCAGAAAGATGGTTCATTCTTAGAATACAGTTAACATTACAAAGTAATAATGTGAAGGTATATGTTAAAACATCTGCCAAAGGAATTTCATTTCGGTTCCTTAAACAGTGACTTCTTAGATACTATGTTAGACAGTAAATTCTAACTGGAAAGAATTTTGATCTAATTCTTTACAAGGATGGTAGAAATCCTTAAGCTTAATGAAAAACTCTATAGGAAAGAGAGAAACAAAGAATGAAAATAAAAAGGATTGGATTTGATTTGCCTTGATTACATTATATACCTACACACAGACACACAAACACAGCTTCTATGAACCCAAGCTATTTTGCAATTCATTCTTTTTCGCTGAATTTGTCAGGAAGTTGATTATTTTTTCTGTCCTTTTATTGCTAGAGTTGGCTTTTGGTGTGCTCTTATCTTTGTTCTACTTTCATATTGCAGGGTACCCGTTGCCTTACTGTAAAGAGAGAGAGTTGAAATTCTGGTGTCTAGAGTCCTCTCCTGGCACAGTGATCCCAAATCCTATCCACAATCCCCAGTGAGGACCACAGGGCCCTCTCCAAGGGGGTTCCCTGGAGGGTTCCATGGCCCATGTTACCGTGAGGGGCTAACTTCTCTGCATTCCTGTGGCCAGTTTACTCATAGAGCTGATGTGGTATCTAAAAGGCAGCTGATCCCTGAAATTTTGACAACCTTGAGGATAGACTTCAGCGTTATGCTTCATAGTGCTTAACATATAGCAGATGTTCATTATCAACACAAAAAGCAATTCTGGACTGTACGTTATTGTATTAAAAATTAAGTGCCTGTTGCTTAATTAAGTTTCTTATCTTTTCCTTGGGTAAAATCTTTTAGTACAATTTTTACCCAGGAGACTGGTTTAAATCAAATTCAGAATCACTAAATATCACCGCTTTTGTTGCATCCCTGCCCCCTGTGCTTCCTGGTTTAGAAATATTCTTTTCTCAGGTGCCTGGGTGGCTCAGTTGGTTAAGCGACTGCCTTCGGCTCAGGTCATGAGCCTGGAGTCCCGGGATCGAGTCCCGCATCGGGCTCCCTGCTCAGTGGGGAGTCTGCCTCTCCCTCTGACCTCCTTCCCTCTCATGCTCTCTCTCTACCATTCTCTCTCTCTCTCAATAAATAAATGAAAATCCTAAAAAAAAAAAAAAAGAAATATTCTTTTCTCACCAAAGAAAAAGCTTTGAGCCAATAGATGTTTAATTATGGTCTGGAGAGTTGTTTACACATAATTAAAATACATAGTTGCTAGAGTCATTGAGAAATAATAACTTTCAATAGCTGTCAAGTTATCAGATAGGCATTTAGGACAGGCCTCAGAACCCCCGTTTGCATATAGGTACAGTGAGAGTCATTATGTCTAGACATGTGTGAAATACGGCTTTGCGATTTATTTGAATTTAGAAAGGAAAATGATTCTGGGATTGTTTCTTCATTTGTAAAATGGGGATGGTAATAACTACCTTATATATTTTGTTGAAAGGATTCCTTAAGATGATATACGTAAACCAATTAGCGTTACTTGGTATAGAGAGCCTTGATGGATAATTCTGCTAGTATTCCTGTTATTGTCTAGAGTACATTATTACTCACCTTTAACAGTGGCTTGCTTTGGATTGTCAGATTAATTTGTGAGAACATAAACGGAAGGGTTGTGTGAGAAGTATAGGACCTGATCAGCATAAGATCACAGAACCACAGAATTTCTGAGAAGCGGTAGACTCCCGAGAGCACAGACATTTCCTCACACGCAGTGCATGACACACATGCATCATACAGATGAGGAAAGGGAGGCCCTGGGAGTTGGAGTAAGTATTCTCTGATCACACAGATCGGATGGGGGCCAGTCCTGATTCTGTGTTTTCAGTACTGCTGCTTTTCCACATACTTCAGTCTCCCCAGGGATGGGAGATTCGTGTGAAGAAACTTGGAGGCACGCAACAAAACAAGAGCTAGAGATGGGGTATCCATAAGCTCTTGACACAGTAATGCCGCGTGACAACCAAAATGCTGGGTAACACCCAGCAGGATTGAGATGATTTCTGTCGCATAGGTACTCAGGCTGGCTCAGAAGGCCAGCGTTTCTGATCTGGCTGGGCGCACTCATGCATCAGTGCTAGGTTTGGGCAGTGAGCCAGCTCTGTGCCTGGGGCTGGTTGGCTATTGGTTTTGGAATCTCAACTCTTCTCCACAGGGACTCTCATTCCCTAGCAAGGTAGTTTGTGCTCATTCACATGGAATTGACAGGAGCCCAAGAGAAACCAAGGCATCCATGTCTCGGAGGCTTTGGCTTGTGACAGCTACAGAGCTACTTCTGCCCTGTTCTACGGATCAAAGCCAGTCACAAGACCAACTTAGAACCAGGCAGTGGGGAAAGAGACTCCACTTCATGAGAGAAAAGAGCTGTGTAGTCCAATTATTAGGAATAAACACAGAAAGGGGTGAAGAATTGGAGCCACTTTTTAAAAACAGTCAATCACACGAGACCTTCAATGATGTGATGAAATTAACAACATTCCCATTTCTATGTTCTATGATTTTCCTCCCCCACCTAATTGATACATTAATATTTAGTTGGTGTCCAATTGATGTTATAAGAAAACCTCACTATTCAACAAGGAAAAAAAAAGCCAAAAGAAAATCTTTTAATGTTAATGAATTCAGTTGAATTGCAAAATGTCAATAGCACTCTGTTATCTTTTCCTAGGATGTGCTGCTTTATCTGCCTTAGAGAGGGTGTGGGCTAAACTATTATAACACCCCTGGCCAGTATTTAAAATCTCTGCCAATTACTTACAACTGGATTAGAAAAATACGCTCTCTTTGTGGCTTATTAAGCACCAGTGCTGCTAAGTATACTCAATCATGTGAACATAACCAGTTAGGCGCTCATAGAGTAATCATAACCCTTTTACAATACAACATATTGAAGACGTTGAAAATTATCACACTAATAATATATTTATATGTATTTTATAAATTTGTCTTTCACTTCTATTTTATATGTAGCTAAGAGTAACAACTACTAAAATACTCAGTTTTTTCAGTCTTTCTAATGACAAAATCAAATAGATTATAGTTGAAAAGATTTATATAGTAGAAATCACGTGACTCTCATCTCTGAGGTGAAATTTCTGCCCTCTTCCAAAATTTTTATTCTGTTTATTTACAAGGAGCCAGTCTCACCAGCTTCTATAGAACCATTTATACTTAACTCTTTAAACATTAGTTATTTTCTTTAAAGATAAAATTTAAGATACCAAAACAACAAAGGGATGAATTTCTGAAATTTATCTTCTATCATAAAAGAGGCAAACTTTTTTTTTAAAAAAGCTTAATTCTTTACAATTCTCTAGCTAATTGTATATGGAAAAAATGAGCTTATCTCAGCATACTAGTATTAAAATAAGCCTGCCTCTGCCTCTCTTAAAAAATTGGTAATTTTTGCTTAAATAAATAATGTCCATAACAAAATATACTAGAGGAGAGGTGGTCAGTTTTTCTATTCCATTGTAAATAAAGATAAACTTTAAGGGTGTTCTTTTATAAACCTCAAGACAATTTTATCTTAAAAAAAAATTTCATAGTGGGTTACAATCACCCTACCATGTAAAGAAGCACTGAAAGAAATTAGACAAGAAATAAATAACATCCAGTTCAGTCACGTTTAAAAGGGTAATGATATCAACTGAGCTTGAGGACTTCATCATCTCCGTTCACATCCTTTGATATTATTAGAAACAGTATTTAAATTGATGAAAAAAACTGTTGAAAACATTAAGATTTAAGGAACTGTAAATGCAAGGCCGTAGTTAAAAATGAATGTTTATATAAAAGGTACCTTATCTGCTTATAAAAAATTAACATTTATCGACATAATATCAAGATTTTCTGTTTTCAGAAAAAAATGATTTTCTGTTTTACATCTTTATTTCTTCAACCTTGAATGGCTTTCAAATGCTTTCATTAGCATAGGATCAAGGCTGTTTCAAAGTACATCAAATGCGATGTATTGGGTGAACTTGTAACACTTGACTGATATCAAGCCTTGGCTACTGTTCTCTTTCTGAAAGTACTATACTGCAATATTTTGTGCTTTGTTGATTTTCCTAGGTAGCTAATCTAGAAAAAGTGGCTCTTGCTCACAGTGATTTTTATATTCATGTAAAATGTTCAGTATTACATTACAGTCTTCTTAAATGCAATCGGATAAACTCCAACAACAACACCAGAAAACTCTGGCATTCACGTGGAGTAGGGTGCACTCATCTTGGCTGTTTTTCCAGTAATGTGTTTGGCACTTAGTGCTTATAATAAACAGCTCTCTTCCTGTGCTCTGAGGGAATTAGATCTTTCACTGAACTAAGTATTGCCTCCAGGGTATAGAGAAGATGGAAAGAATTTAGAAACCTCAAAGTTGGCTTCCATGAACACCTGGTCATTTATTTGAGACAATAAATGGGAAGTATGGCAACTTAAAAAAAATAATTCATTTCTAGACTACCAATGTATATGTGCATTTGTTTGTTTTCCTGCTTTACCACTTGGAATGACTTTATTGGAGCTGATCATCCAGATTCTGGATTGATTATCTAATTAAAGAACAAGATTAGTCACCAGTCTTTAGACCAGTTACCTAAAAAGCTACCAGATCATTATGACTAGAAATCATAGTCACATGGATAAGTTAGGGAGAGTTTGGAGAACGCTTACTCTTTGAAATTAGTCTAATGAATTCTTTTAAATGTTAGGTATATTTGTGATTTTTTTAGAGGTGTCGGAATATATTTAGCATTGAGACTCTATCTCTTCTTTTTAGCTGCTATTTTGGCTGTTTTATGTTCACTGAAAGGTAAGAAGAACTGTCCCATTGTCTTTCAGAGTAAAATTAATCACAAATAATAGCTAATAAAATATACTATTATATGACATATATTAAATTTTTGTAAGCCACACTGATCATATTATTATTATTATTACAATTTTACTGATAAGCAAGTTTAGGCTTAGAGTAGTTAAATGATTAGTTGTCCAGGGTGACCCAGTTTGCAAGTGGCGAAACTGGAATTCAATATCAGGTGTGATGATCCGGATTTTGAGTTCTTACTAGTTGCTACATTATACACTGAATCATTTGGCTGTATTAAGAGATTCAATCTAACATTACATTTGTAACTATGTACAGTCAAAAACACTCCCCGTGAATATGGATATGACAGGGACCTCTTTTTCTTCTCCTTCCTTTATGCTTGTTGGAACTTTCCTAAAAAGTGAAATGTCCATTTTATGAGAATATTTTCCATAAATTCTGAATATTTGCATATGTCATGTTGTCATCAATACAGAGCTCAGTGAGGAGAATGGCTTCACACATTGGGATCTTTAGTTTCCATTTGATAAAGAGCTCACAGTTTGTTTCCAAGGACTGATGAAACACAGTTCAAAGTAGATCTTATCCCCAGGCAAAATCAGTAACTTCCTATATGTATGATTGATTTCAGAGGTGCCAGGAGAGATATTCTGCATCATCCTTCCCTCACTTCCTCCTCTCACCCACCATGGACACCTTACCTACTTGTCACTAAAATCTGATCTACACGATGCACGAAACATGAAATAGTCCCCAGTGGGGAGAGTTGGTAGTTGGAGGAGACTACAGGTTTGGGGCTTGGTCTACGCCCATCCACAGAAGTTAGGAAAAGGCAGTCTCTCACTGGGGAAAGGTTATAACAAAAGTAAAAACAAAACTATGTTCCTTTAAAATTCTAAATGCTACCAGGGCCTAGAAAATGAGGTTTTTTCATCAATATCATTATACAATTTCATAATATTAGCTGTATGGAACCTTAGAAATCTCATCTGACCCTCTAATTTTTCAAGACTATTTTAGAAGTGGTGAAGTTTCTACATAAAATTTTGGTTGGAATTCAAAACAGAAGTGAGAAAAAAATATTTTTATTGCTATTATTATAAACTATTTCTGTTTTGCTTTTCTTCCAACAGTTCTATTCATGTTACTCCTATGGTAAATTACAAAAATGACCACAGATCTTATCCTCTCTGTATACACTTACCTTTGCAGTATGCCTCTTTTTCTTAATTTGTGGTAAAAACATATAATGGGAGATAACCCTCTCACTAAAGTCTTAATTGTATAATAAAGTATTGGTAGCTTTGAGCACTGTGTTGTACATCAGGTCTTTAGAACTTAGTTATCTTGCATAACTGAAACTTTATAGCCATTGAACAATGGTTCCCCAAATCTTCCATACCCCAGCCCCTGGCAGTTACTACTCTGTGCTTTGATGAATGACTAGTTGAGATATCTCATATAAATAGAATCATGCAATACTTGTACTTCTGTGACTGGCTTAATTTCACTGAGCAGAAAGTCCTCCAGTTTCATCCATGTTGTTAAATATGGCAGGAATTCCTTTGTTTTAAGGCTGAATAGTATTTTATTATATATATATATATATATATATATATACACACATTGTATATAGTATGTGTGTGCATGTGCGTGTGTATATCACATTCTCTTTATCCATTCATCTATTGATGGACATTTAGCTTGTTTCCATATCTTTATTATGGTGAATAATGCTGTGGTAGTACAAATATGTCTTTGAGAACCTCATTTCAACCCTTTTTGATATAGATGCAGAAGTGGGATTGCTGGATCACATATTAGCTCTATTTTAATTTTTTGAAGAACCTCTCTACTGTTTTCCATCATGACTGTTCCAGTTTACATTCCCGCCAACAGTGTGCAAGCATTTCAATTTCTTCACATACTCTCTAACACTTTGTTATCTTTGTGTGCGTGTGTTTGATAATAGCTATCCAAATAGGTGTGAGTTGATATTTCATTATAGTTTTCATTTGCTTTCCCCTGATGATTAGTGATGTTGAGTACCTTTTTTATGTATCTGTTGGCCATATGTACATTTTCTTTGGAAAAATGTTTATTTAAGTTCTTTGCCCATTTTAAAATCTGGTGGTTGTTATTATTGATATTATTTTTGCTATTAAATTACAGATGTTCTTATATATTTTGGAGATGAACCCTTTATTAGATATAGAGTTTACAAGTATTTTCTCTCATTCTAAACTTTTTTTTCATTTTGTGGCACCCTTTAATGTGCAGAAGCTTTTTAGTTAGAGGTAGTCCCACCTGTCTATTTTTGGTTTTGATGCGTGTGCTTTTGATGTGATAGCCAAGAAATCACTGTCAAGATGACTATCAAATAGCTTTTCCTCTATGTTTTCTTTTAGTTTTACAGTGTGAGGTCTTAACCAAAGAGGTGAAAGATTTTTACACTGAAAACTATAAAATATTGATGAAAGAAATTTTAAAAACACAAATACATGGAAAGACATCCTGCACTCATGGAATATAAGACTTAACATTGTTAAAATGTCCATACTACCCAAAGTGATCTACAGATTCAGTGCTCTTCCTGTCAAAACCCCAGTGGTATTTTTTTATAGCAATAGGAAGGAAAAAAAAAATCCTAAAATTCGTATGGAACCACAAAAGATCCCAAATAGCCAAAACAATCTGGAGAAATAAGAACAAAGCTGGAGACATCACAGTGATTTCAAAATATATTACAAAGCTACGTAATCAAAAGAGTATGGTACAGGCATGAAGACAGACCTATAGGACAATGGAACAGAACAGAGAACCCAGAAATAAACCCACACATAGACCATCAGCTCATCTTCAACAAAGATGCCAAGAATGCACACTGGGGAAAGGAGAGTCTCTTCAACAAATGGTGGTGGGAAAGCTGGATATCTAAATGCAAAACAATAACATTGGACCTTATCTTACAACATACACAAAAACCAACTCAAAGTGAAGTTTAACTTCACACCTTTTCCAACTTGCAACTCTGCCGTCAAGAGATAGAGTTCATTTTCCTTCCCTTGATTCTTGAATTGTTCTTGTAATTTGCTTTAAGCAATGGAAACTTAGCAAGTGTAATGCAAAGATTTGAAAACTATCTATGCATTGCATCTTGCTCCCTTGATGATCTTTGGAAACCAGATGCCACCCGAAACCCATGGTAGCTCTAAAGGATGAAAAACCTTCCTGCATGAGGACTCCGTAGACCACTCAACTTGGTAACTATCGGACATGCAAGTGAGATCATTCTCAACCATCAAGCCTTGGTCAAGCCTACCTAGAGAGGAAGATCTGCCTAAGTAATCCAAAAAATCATAAGAAGTAATAAATGCTTGTTGTTTTAGGCCATTAAATTTTAAGGTCACTTGTTATACTGCAAAAGCTAATTGACACATTCCCTAGTTTCCCTTTGTTATTGTTGTTGTAGATACAGATCTTTCAAAACCTCACAAGTTGCTTCCTAGAGTAAAGAAAATATCCAGGAATGTAAAAATAGGGATGTTCGCTCCAGTCAGTAATTCTAGGATAGAATCTAATTCAGAAACACAATGAATGCCACTGCTTAGTTCACAGTGCAAAGCTAGTTCTCCCTGTGTTGCCAATATTATATGTGAGGAAAATGAGAAATACAGTTATGTTTGGGTTGACACGTCTTCATTGCAAGGTTAAGCATTTGATTTGTTTATACTTTCCCCCATTTCCCCGGTTCAGCTGCACTGTCTGGGTTTTAACAGGCTTCAGTATTCCCTCATTCAGTGAGACAGTGTCTGAGTTAAGGATTAACATTTGTATAGTGAAACATAAATGCTCGTGAATTGTATATAATATTTTAGCAAAAGATTATTTAGTTTTACCACTTTTACAAATTTTTGGTCGAGCAAGCAGCCTTTTGTTATTCCCTTAGAAGTCCAATTTGATGGATGCTAGCAATGCAATAAGAAAAATAGATTCTTAAAAACTCTGTGGTTAAAAGATTTAATAGGTAGCCAGCCACTCCATGCTATGAATTAAAGAGAATAACTCTTACAGTTTATCTTTCTTATTTCTCTTTTTCCTCCATTCAATATGCCTGTCTTAACAAATGAATCTAAAAAGTTTGTTTTAAGTAGTACTCAAATAAGTGTATATCCTGATTAGATTAAATAAGAACAGTGCTTGAAAGTTTGTTTTTTTTTTTAATTCACAAAAAAAGTTCTTTGTGACTCCAGTGCATTTTTCTTTCGATCTCTTGTATGTAAAGTTTGTTTTTGAAATCATTTGGTTTCCCATCTTTTCATTTCTTCCCTTTCCAAAGTCCTTCTTGGACTCCTTATTTCAGTCTCCTGAAATAACCTCTTCCTGTCTTCAGAATCCAATGATCTATATATATATATTAGAGCTGGAAGCACCTTAGAAGTTCTTTAGAGTCTATATTTTAAATACATTTTTTTCATATGCTTCTATAGACATACAAAATTAAAGCAAGTTTCATAAATTACCTATTCTTAATAGTCAGTGATGCTTACAATTCTATTTTATTCCCCCATCTATTCTCTTCTACCATGGTCTCTTAATGTCAGTCCCCACTTACTAACTTGATTTCACATTTACTATTGGATTTTGACCTACTGACGCAAAAATTCCATTCTCTACTAGAAGGAAGAAAACAATCCACAGCTTAATTTTTTCTTCTCACCTTTCTATGCTCTTCTAGAAAAGCAGTTATCTCTATTCTAACCTTCCCATGAAGAAGAGATTTTGTCTCTCTAGACATCAGTCCCTTGGCCAGAACCATCTCAGGACTCTTCTACTCTTGGATCTCCTTTTCTTTGATTTCTTATTTATTACTTAGTATTCCTGAATTAATTTATAGTTTATTTCCTCTTTCTCACGGTACTATGTCTTGTCACTCTGTGCCCCCCAAACCCTGCTGCAAACATACACCCTACCTCAAGGTACTCATGCTCTTTTCTTTCCTAGCTCATCTTTATATTCCAGTGACTGTGCCCCACTCCCCTGCTCTTGGATACCACTCCCTTATATTTGTCATCCTGTGGGGCCCCAAGCAAATAGGAAGGATTTGGAATGCCTGGGATCACCTATGGATAGCAAGAAGGACTTTGGAAAGGGAAGAAATGAAAAGATATTACCATAAGAAATGGGTCCCTCTACTGGTAGAAGAAAATCATAAAGATTTTATTAACTAACTTTGGCCCTCGAGTGCCTTTTTGTCGCTTTTCCAGATAAATATTGGGCATTTAAATTAAATAAATAACATAAAATTTTGACTTTTCCTTGGTGAGAAACAAGTCAGATGACCTTTCATGTGTAACCTGAAGCCCAGTCTTTCCATACTTCCCAGAGCCAGGGCTCAGGGAAGGGCAGATCTTAACTCTCTATCTCCAGTGTCTGCCCAAACTTAGATACCCTCATGACTATGAACTTCCCCAGCTTCTACTCTCTTTTATGTTTCCCACATCAGGCTGTGCAATCTATCATTACTCCTGCTTATCTACTTCCACCTTTGAGAACTGGAGTACTGCTTCTTTCAAACCAGAAGGTATCCACCCTTGCCAGCCAGGCATAGCCAATGAAAGTGGGGTAGATTTTGAAATCATCTGGTTTCCACCATTACTCATGGGGCTGCTGACCGTAAGATGAAGATGCTTTCATATTGTCTAAAGAATCTCGCTGTGGAGTCTGCACTGAGTATCCTCTTGGGATCTAAATCCCCTCCCCTTACTTTCTCCTTTGCTCCTCACCAACTGGAATTCTCAGGTACTCAGGGTTTATTGATCTCAGCGAGATATAATAGAGGGCAAAGTACAGGGTCATAGGTCTCTTTAGGAAGGCTTATGTGGTTTAGAAGTTATGAAATTATATTTCTAACCAGTAGACTTCACTAAGGAGGAAAGACAGTCAGTATGGGTTGAGAAAATGCTCGAGTGACAATAATCTTTATGTGTGATAATTACCACAAGTACTCTCTTATACCACCCTTTTTTTTAGGCAGATTGAGTGTTGATTGCTTTTATTGCTTTTCTTATTAGCAGAATAAATCGCACAGTAATCTGTTATCTTTCACTAAGGCAAGATATAAATTATTTTTTGACCCCTTTATCTGAAGAACTAACTCAAAATTTTTCAAATTGGACAAGAAAGCAAAAAGTAAAATCTATTCTTAAAAGAGCAGGTGAATATCCTTAAATCTGTAAGGAAGATGGAAAATAATAATAGCAAGCTAAAGACAAATACATGTTGCCAGACAACGTTCCCTAGACATAATTTGTAGGGCCTCAGACACCCCATACAAAATTAAAAAGAGGAATTCCATGTTAAAATATCATTAAAATTTCAATATGACAGTAGTGGACCATTACTCTACACTCAGGCCCTTCTAGGTATAAAGTCCTGTGCAACTGCACAGGCCATCCAATGTAAAGCCAGCTCTGTCCCCAGAACTTTTCTTGAAAATACATACTGAAAGCTTTCAATCCCTTCCTCATCTGCCTCCTCCACTGCATCAACTAGTGTCTCTTCTATGCCTCAGAGACAGACTTGTGAAATGATAGTCTAACTGCTAATAAATAGTGCTGGGATTTCAACAAATATTTTTGAAATAATTAAATAAAAGGTATGGAATTATCAAGAAAATACTGCTGGAAGAATATACATACACACACATATATAGAACATAATAAAATGAAATTTCTGCTTCATGCTGTTAAATATTTCTAAAAGGTTTCAAGACTGAAATGTGAAAGATGAAAAAGTATAAAAGTTTCAAGAAGTTATAGAAGACAATAGAGACAGATGATTTTAGGTCAGAGAAATACTGCCTGAAGAAGGGGTTTCCCCCCCAAAAAAAGTAAGATTGGTACATTTAACTATATTATATTAAAAATTACTTTAGGGGCACCTGGGTGGCTCAGTTGGTTAAGTATCTGACTTTGACTCAGGTCATGATCTCAGGGTCCTGGGTTCGAGCCCCGCATCAGGCTCCCTGCTCGGCAGGGAGTCTGCTTCTCCCTCTCCCTCTGCCCCTCCACCTGCTTGTGCTCTCTCCCTCTCTCTCAAATAAATAAATGAAATCTTCAAAAACATTAATTTAGAAGATGCTTTAAACAAAATGCAAAGACAAGCTATAATCTGAGAACATTATCTGTCATACATAGAGCTGACAAAGGATTATTATCAGAATATATAAAGAATCCTTTTAAAAGGCAAGGATAAGTTTTAAGAATACAATAAGAAAAATGAATAAGTTTGAATGGTCAGTGAGCCTATGTGAAAAATGTTCCTTCTCTGAGCATATCGAGGTGCCATTTCACACCTCATATTCAATATCTTTGTCTCTTTCCACAAGTGTGTGTATGCCAGCAGCCTTGGACACAGTCACAGAGCTTCTGATTCACCAGGCTTGGGGTGGGGCCTTGGAAAGTTAACTTTGAAAAAGCTCTCTGAGGAATTCTGCTGTGTACCATGGTTGACACATAATTTCCTGAATCTCTACAAATTCTCGTCCAAAGCAATCAATCATCATATCCTAAAATTGTAACTTCTAGACAGTTTTTAAGTCTGTCATTTCCTCTCCATTACTTAGCTTCAGGCAGGTTTAGAAAGGGACTTTGGTATGTAAAACAAAGTTGGTCTTTAAAGCCATTTAGTTTTGTACCAGGGGAGTCAAGGCCATCAGCCAGAGACTCCATTACCACATGGGAACTGAGGATGTGTTCGTGAGTCTCCATCTATGTTTTCTTCCTGAGATGCCAATCATCTCCTCCACACAGTTTTTCCATAATTCTACACTTCATGAGAGAGATTTGCATCCCCACAACTCCATAAGGGCTCTGTCTCACTTGTGACTCTTATATTCCTAGTAGAGAGAGGGAAGGAAACAGGACTTCTTGGGAGAAAAACAAGGAGGAAGACATCAGGAAAGTTTTCTTTCAGGACATGGGTCTTAGGTTGCATCTGTAAAGATAATTGGCTGCTCTGTAATGGGGCAGGTAAAAGGCATGTTCTGATAACAATAACTTCTGTATCACCTGGCTCATAAACAGAAACTTCACATAGCACCTCACGAAAGTACACTTGCGCTAATCTCTCTAATACATAAAAGACTCTAAATATTAATGAAAGATAAAAAACATGTAGAAAATGGACAAAACACGTGACTGGAATTTACATAGAACAGTATTTATAAAACATAAAAAATATGCAATATTTTACTCTTAATAAAAATGCAAAGTAAAACTATCCTGAGATTGGTATTTCTCACTTACCAGCCTGGAAAACTTCAAAACTTGATAACATGCTCTGTACTGGAGTTTTTGGAAAGGAATGCTCTCACTTGTTGTAAAAATGATGAAGCCAAAGAGTATGTACAGAAATTAGTACTAAATAGGTATTAGAAAGAATGAGAAAAAATTTGTATAAATTCATGGAGAAGTGGTATCTAGTACATATTTTATGGGTAAAATCAAGGGGCAAAGAGTGCATTTAATAACTTAATAAGCTCTCATGTGTGAAAACAGATAATTTCCCAGAAAGAACCAAGGGAAGGATGAACCAGAAACTAATGAAAATGCTTATTTATAGTGAGTGGCAAGGATAGGGTGGAGCTGGATGTGGTAGGAGCAAGATTTCCTTTAGTAAATTTTTTTTTTATAAATTTCTTTTCTTTAACATGTAATGCATTATTTGTTTCAGGGTCCTCTAGTAAATTTTTAACATAGTTAAATGTTTACACATCAAGAAAAAGTATCAAAAGTAAAAGGAAGCAAACTGTAAATTGTAATCAAAATAGAAAAATGAACTAACTATATATTTAATAAGATAATACCATAAAAAATCATTCAAGTAACTTTTCAACACAGTGCTCTGACAATCCAATCTTAATAAGATCTCTACTAAGCATAAAAATATTAGGAAATAAAAATTTAAAGCTATTAAGTATATTTAGTAGTAGTAGTAATATTGGGACATTTCTGGTGTTATGTGTGTTATAGATGAAAATAAATAAATAGGTTAATGCTTATTAAAAGGAAGATTTTCACAGAAAAAGGAGGTATAAATATAAAATAAAGCAATGTAGGCAAAAGCTTGTTAGTATTAAAGTTTTGTTAGAAATAAGCTTGAACTCTTGATTAAAAATACTAACAGTAATTATCTGTGTCCAAAGGTCTAGAGTCAGTGATAAAAGCAGCAGTGAAATACCCAGCACTGAGACCTGTTTCTAAATACCATTACTGACGAAAGAAAATGAATATATATTATGCCAGTAGCAAAAAAAAAAAAAAAAAGTGCTAAAACACTAAAAAATTCTGGAAAGAAAAGATGGAGTCAACACTGACCTAAAGGGACTTTCGCTATTCTGGTTGATTTGAGAATCTAATTGGATAATGACAGATTTAGATTATAATTCCTTAAAAAAATGTGAGTCCCAAAACATAAAAATATAAAGGAAAGGACTTCTTTTATAGAATGTTAACTAATAAATATAAAGAAATGATGAGATTCGTGAGCTAACCAATTTGTTGCTCCCAATGTAATCACTGATTTAGGCTAATACTATAAATAGATGCTAACCATTGGCTAAAAGATTGTTAGGGGAGATAATTTTTGTTTGTAAGTTATCACCCTGCAAATTACTAAATATAAGGGAAAAAGTCACAACTAAGAGGTATTACGATCACCAACCTTAACCGCATGATCAAGCTGTCTCACCAATAGCGAGAAAACCTGATAGGATCTTATCTCCTGATGCGGTGCTGTAAAAAGCACACAGCATCACCTACGTGCCATTATTGCTAAACACATTGCATGTGAATGTAATTACAAGGAAATAAAATAAGGCAAATCCATAAAGTGGACCATTCTACAAGACAAATGGTTTGGACTCCTCAAACCAAAATGCAACCAAATGAAAAACAATGATGTCATGGGAAATAAGATAAAACAACAACTATGACAGGAGTGTATGGATTAAAATAGCCTAAAGAGCTATAACAATCAAATACAATGCATGAAATTTGATTGGAGTCCAAATCAGAAAAAAAAAAAAACAAAACTATAAGAGACTTTTGGGACATTTGGGGTTGTATGATTGTAGACTATACATTTATGAAATTATTTTTAGATCTTAGAACAATAATGTGGTTATGCAGGAGAATGCCTTTATGTTTAGAAGGTGATACTGACGTATTTATGAAGAACTATTATACCTGCATTCTACTTACCAACTGGCTAAAAATGTACACAAATATATAGATAAAGTGATGGTGAAAGATACAGACACTTGGTGAAGCTAGGTGAAGGGTTTACAGTTATTTATTGTAGTACATTTTTTCAGTCCTCTATGGAATTGGAATTTCTAAAAATATAAAGTTGGTGGTAGAGTAGGAAGAAATTTCTGTTTTTACCTTTTGCAATGTATTCTGCAAGCAATACCCCCTCTCTCTCGCAAACTGGTAACAAAAATCCCTCATTAAGCAGCCAAGCTGCAGCAACAATGGCCACACCACCACATCCCAAAACTGACTGAATTTTGCTCATTGTCCTTTGACTTCAGAGAGCCAAGACTTCTCGATCTTCCTGCCCCTCTACACACTGTCCCTAAAAGGAAGAAGCCCAGCTAAACAATGCCCAAAATTTATGTTAATATGCCAAAATATATAATATCTGATTTCAGGTTAAGGTAATTTCATTATTGCTATTGCTGTTGTATTTGCCCATTCATGTGATTTTTTTTCTCCCAGAACAAAGGAACCATATGAAACTGAGATTTATATTTTCTGCCTTTAGGAAAATTACAATAACCTAAAATCCTTTGAACATGCTAAATTACGTGGATTGTTGGGATATCCCACAAAAATTTCCAGTAGTTAAATATTCACCTCCTGAAATAGTCATCATACTTGTCATTTTTTCCTTCAGTGTCAGTCTTCAGTCTTTTTTAAAAGATTTATTTATTTTAGAGAGAGAGTGTGTGAGTAGGGGGAGGGGCAGAGGGAGAGGGAGACAATCTCAAGCAGACTCTTCCTGAGCACGGGCCCTGAAGCAGGGCTCGATTCCAGGACGCTGAGATCATGACCTGAGCTGAAATCAAGAGTTGGATGCTATAAATGACTGAGCCCCCAGGTGCCCCTCATTCTTCACTGTTAAAGCACATCTGTATGGTGTCTAAAACCTATGAATTGCTTAATAAATATATGGTGAATAAAGCACTGACTGTGTAGTGACTTGGAGACCAACAGCGATAAGCAATAGATCAGCGTGTGAGCATAAGAGAGATCTTGAAAGAAGATGAGTTGAGAGAAAAGAAGGCAAGTAAAAAAGGAAAAGACAAGGAGAATTTAAGGGAATAAATGCAGATAATAGCGCTAGTGGGTAGTGTAACCAGAGAGGGATATTTCATTGATATTCTTTAATATTCTTTCAACCATATTTTAAATGAATGCTCATGTAGCCACATGTAGCTGGAGTCTACCATATTGGATAGTGCAGCTTTCAGAGAATTCCATTATAGAAAGTTCTATGGGACATGACTCATTGAGAATGAATAGAGTGAAAAAAAGGGCAAAGAAGTAAAATCTGAAGATATCAAAAAATGTATAGATTAGAAAAAATATGTAAGGAAGGATAAATAAAAATAAATATTCAGCAGAGGAGTCTAGGAGAATAGGGTATCAAGGGAACCTAGGAAAGTGATATAATCAAGAGTGTTCTTCAGAGGTCAGCTTCCTTGAATATATTTACTCGCTGCTTTAAAGACATAGTGGAAGAGATCACAGAAATTCATTATAGGAGTAACTTTTCCAATGAAAATTGTCAAGTTTGAAAGGCCTGAAACAATATTTATGCTCCTGATTTTATATTCTATTGACATACTAAGTTTGGCTTCTAATAGAGCCTTACTTTAATATTTTTAATTATTACAGTAAATAATTCACATTAACATTAAAAGTTTTTCAAGGCCCCTAAAACCAGACCCTCCAAAATTGTATTTGCTGCATATGAAATAATCATTGCTGCAGCAAATGTTTCAAATGCTAAACTCAAGGCAATCCAAAAATGTGTGATGGAAAGAGAGGGGGAGTTAAGTCAAGAAACAACAATTAAGGAAATGTCTTAAACACCAACTCTATTTTGGTTTTCTCTAGCCTTTCCACTGTTCCCACTTGTGTTAGTCACCATCCCACAGTTTCCTTTCATGTCACTGAAGCAAGTCAAGTCAAAAAATAAAGAGTCATCCGTCTCCAAGCTTCCACTAGTCTAAAAACAACTTGCATTGCCCACTACTGAAGCAAGTCTAGTCATACTCATTTTATTCAAGTACATTTCACTGTCTGCTCAGAATAAACAGTATTGGAAAAATATACTATAGTAATCTTATGTGAGTTGTTTCCCCTTCCTTGAACTCAAAACATTCCTTAAATATGTGAAAAGGGCAATCCCAGTCATCACACTCAACAGGATTTCGCTGAATCCTCTGGCAGTTCAGATAAACTGCTAAAAGAATGTTTATTAGAAGCATGCATGCAAGTTATACATTGTAGGGAGGAAACTACTTGAAGCAGTTATTCTACCTGTAAACAAAGTTTGTCTAGATGGATTTTATTTTATTCCTAGAAATATGCCATGAGTTACATGGAAAACTAAAGGCTATGTCATCCTAATTGTGTTGGGCTGACTCTGCTTCTTATATAACTAGGAATGCCTATTCCCATAGATTTTGATCTTGGCCCAAGTAAAAACTTGACAACAAATGGTGCATTCTGCTGATCCTAAACATCACAACTCCTGAAAAAACCCACATCATCAGCTGCAGTGATCACAGGAGATGATGGAAACTGGTGTGTGTGTGTGTGTGTGTGTGTGTGTGTGTGTGTGTATGTGTGTGTGTATGCCATTGTTAAAACAAACGATAGCTAGAAGTTACCTATATTTTCAATAATAGTTTTAACATAAAGTATGACACTGAATATCAACATCTATATACCTTTAACTGCTTTGAGATTTATTATGTTTTTATTATCAAGATTCTACTCAATAGAAAAACAATAAAATCTGTTAGCATGAACAATTCAATATCTTATTTTATAATCATCTGAAAAATAGCATAGCTAAGTAGAAAACCATGGCCATAAAATCACATAGAGGCAGAATACAAGTGGAATTCATGTTATATTACACTTTGGGCATCCTCAGATGACTCGAGGCATGACCCAAATTGTTCATCATAATATGATAGCAGTGTTATGCATACATTTAAAATTATTTAATCTCATGGCTTCTTATGTTATTTCATTCTGTAAAAAAAATGCACAAATAATGCCTTTTTTAGGTAGCATGAAGCATTTGAACAAAAAAAGTTTTCCTTTATATCAATATCCAAAAGAAAAAAATCAAAATGACTCATGTCACCAAAAGAAACAGGAAAGAAATATTCTTTAAACACCTACTCACAGCTGTTACCATAAACTGCTGTAGGTTTATCATGTAAGATGGAAAAATAACCATAAAATAACATAATTGTCTTGAATTTTTTTCCTTTCCCCTGGGAAAGTAAGTGACCCTTACTTGACAGTGAAATTTTTTTTTCTACTTTAGTGCAGGTGAAAAGAAAGGAGGTTTTGGTGTTTGTGTTGAGTTATTGTCATTCTATAAGGATACCCTAAAGTATATTTTCGTATTAATTTCAAAAATTCTAAATCACATGCTATCAGTAAGGATAAAAGGCAACAATTTTCAAGTCATGAAGAATAAAAGAAACTTTCAGGTTAAAATTATATGTATATACAACAAAAGACCCTGAATAGCCAAAACAATCTTGAAAAAGCAAAGCAAAGCTGGAGGTATCATAATTCCAGATTTCAAGTTACACTACAAAGCTGTAATAATCAAAAGAGTATGGTACTGGCACAAAAATAGAAACATAGATCAATGGAACAGGATAGGAAGCCCAGAAACAAATCCATGATTATGTGGTCAATGAATTTTCAACAAAAGAAGCAAGAATATGCAATGGGAAAAAGTCTTCTCAACAAATGAGTTTGGGGAAACTAGATGGCTACATGCAAAAGAATGACACTGGACCACTTTCTTACATCATACACAAAAATAAACTCAAAATGGATTAAAGACCTAAATGTGAGACCTAAAACCATAAACATCCTAAAAAGAGAGCACAGGCATTCATTTCTCTGACGTTGAGCATAGCAACATTTTTCTGGATGTGTCTCCTGAGTCAAGGGAAATAAAAGCAAAAATAAACTGTTGGGACTACATCAAAATAAAAAGCTTCTACACAGCAAAGGAAACAATCAACAAAACTAAAACCTACATGGGAGAAGATATTTGCAAATGAAATACTTGGTAAAGAGTTAGTATCACTGGATGTTATATGCAAACAATGAATCATGGAACACTACATCAAAATCTAATGATGTGATGTATTGTGATTAATATAACATAATAAAATAAAAAAAGAGTTAGTATCTGAAAAAATACAAAGAATTATAAAACTCAACACCCAAAACCCAAAAATCCAATTTGAAAATGGGCAGATGATATGAACAGACATTTCTCCAAAGAAGATATACAGATGATCAATAGATACATAATAAGATGCTCAACTTACCATCAGGGAAATGCAAATCAAAACTACAATGAGATATCACCTCACACCTGTCAGGATGACTAAAATCAAAAACACAAGAAACAGCAAGTGTTGGCAAGGATGTGGAGAAAAAGGAAACCTCTTACACTGTTGGTGGGAATGCAAACGGGTGCAGCCACTGTGCAAGACAATATGAAGGCTCCTCAAAATATTAAAAATAGTACTACCCTGCAATCCAGTGATCACACTACTGGGTATTTACCAATACAGAAGAATAGAAAAACACTAATTTGAAAGGATATATGCACCCCTATGTTTATTGTAGCATTATTTACAATAGCCAAACTATGGCAGCCCAAGTGTCTATCGACTGTTAAATGGATAAAGAAGAAGTTATATATATATATATACATATATATATATATATATATAGAGAGAGAGAGAGAGAGAGATATAAAATGGAATACCACTCAGCCATAAAAAAGAATGGAATCTTGCCATTTGCAACAACATGGATGGAGCTACAGAGTATAATGCTAAGTGAAATAAGTCAGTCAGAGAAAGACAAATACCATATGATTTCACTCATATGTGGAATTTAAGAAACAAAACAAAGGGGAGAAAAAAGGGAGAGACAAACCCAAAACCAGACTCTTAACTATAGAGAACAGATGGTTACCAGAGGGGAGGTGGGTAGGGGGTGGGTGAAATAGGTGAAGGGGATTAAGAGTGCACTTATCACGATGAGCACTGAGTAATGTATAGAATTGTTGAATCACTACATTGTACACTTGATGGTAATATACTGTAACTATGTATATTAAATTTAAAAACTTAAAAGAATATGTATATATATGTAAGTCTCCTATTGATTCTGTTCCTCTGGAGAAACCTAACACAGTACTCAGTCACACATTACCCATAGCAAATTGTTGATACTCAAGAAGTGTTAGATGAATAAATAAACACAAATCAATTTTCTGAATCCTGTTAGATTTTGTATAGAAGAGTGCTGCAGAAGAGTGTAAACGTGTGACAGAGGCACAGTCAGTAGAGCTCCCAACACAAAATTTGATCTGAATACTTTGCTTAATATGAACTTATAAGCAAAATTTATGATGAAGGGTTTAATAAGTAAATAGTGATATTATATATTATGGTCCCTAAAATAGTAGCACAGCAACTTGTGCCCATTACACAAACAATAAATATTTGTTGGTTTGAGTTGACATAGTTTGAGTTAAAATGCCTCAGTTAATTCCATTTAGGCTAAAAAGTTCTGTTTTGGAAAGTATTATTTTTCCAGTTAAGGGGCATCGATGACAGCTTATTACTACCATATCTTGTCATGAGAAGACCATGTTTTGACAGTGACCTCAATCATGGTGCTAGTTTATTCTTTTTCTGAAAGCTGCAGCACCAAGCTGTAACTACCACCCACCCCCAGCAGGATGTTCTGCTCTGATTGGCAGAGTGAGTTTGAAGGTGGGCCTGCTCAGACTCTGACCACACTGATTGCATTCCCCAGAGCTGTGGTAATGAAATTGGAAGCCACCTTTGTGAAGCAAAAAGCCTCAAAGTAATTGCTATGTGCTGTAACCTTCCCTCTCGTTTGGAAAACAGAAATAAACAGTGCATTTTCCTCATGAACCTACTGTATTTACCAATATTGTTTATGGGGTATACTTTGCCAGTTGACATTACTTTAGTAAACTTATTATTATATGGTCAACACCTGCCCCATAAATACAGAATGGAGAAGTTATATTATATTTGTGTTTGGTGAAATGAAGTGTTACCCAAACTCTGATGTGGGGAAGACCTTTGGTGCTCTCTGTATTTATGGGAGCTACACGGCACTTAACGTATACCAAATTGGGTAAGCAAACATGCTTGACTCAAAGTTCAACTTTACATGATCTCTGTGACCGGAGATTGGGTCATTTGGTTTCTAATGTATAGTTTTAACTAAGTTAGGATTCTAAATATGTTTAAATTTTTTAAATTAGCTTTTCAAGTTTTTATTGAATAGCTGCATATTGAATAAAAAGAAGCCTTGTACGCTAGATTGATGGGTTTTTCACTTATTTGTGTAGGAAACCATCAGAAGTTTACTTCAAGGTTAGATATTCCTTAAGAGGATACAATTAGAAAGTAGCCTTATCTTTTTCTGAAGCAACATGACATAATGGTGGGGGAGGCTGAAGCTGGAGAGATCTGGACTTGTGGTTCAGCTCTTCTCTGCAGCTGTGTGTTCTTTGATAATTCATTTCAACTCTCTGAGCTCTGATTTCATTATTTAAAAATATGGACTCTATCCTGTAAGGCTGATTTAAGTGTCTAGAGATAATTTGTGCAAAACTATAAATAAATAAATAAATAAATAAATAAATAAATAAATAAATAAATAGTTTTTGGGCCTGCTTTTAGTACTAGTCTTGTACTCTTAGTAAAATATTTTATCATCTAATTACTCATAGTCATTTCCACTTGTCTGATTGTGAAGATACAAATAAAACTATTATCGCCAGCAACCACAAAGACATTGGTGAATGTGTCCACTTGTTAGACAATAGGGCTATAAGAAATATAAGATGAACACAACTTTCCAGCCTCTTTCCTCAAGTCAGTTTTCATTGCTACTGAAAAGGAATCTGGCCAGGACCTTCTAGAAGAAGTTATGGCAATAGAATCAGGGGTCAAATCTCTTGAATTAATTAACAATGATTTCTTCATTTTTCAGATGAGGAATTGAGACATGTAGAAATAAAGTGAACTAATAAATAACTCTGATATTTTTAAAAATATCTAACCCAGCTACTTTCATGCTGTGTGGCTAAGTTCCAAAGCACAAGGCGAATCATCAACGTAGACTTTCCATTAGTAAAGCATTGCCATAATTTTCTGTTCTCCTTAGATTGAAGGAAACAGTGTTACTAGGTAAAAATGTACTAAATGCCTATCCTGCCAAGGATACTGAAGATTGTGGATTGTAAGGTAAAATGGGATAATATCCATTAAGGAACTTCCTTACAGTGAGATATATGGAAGGTTACTAGTTTCTCCAGTTGAATTCCGTGTCCATTGTCCTCCTGCTTCATTTATTTAGGAGCAGAACTTGCCATTAGAAATATGCTGCACATATATCTTGGCTCACAGGTGCAGGTGGGTCTGTAGCCTGCCTTCCCGGAAGTAGAATAAGAGGGTCTGAGAAAATACAAATTTTTTATTTTGATGGGGAGTACAAAATTGTTTTCTGGTGGGTTTTGTCCCCTATTTTCCGGGCTGCTAATAATGCTTGGGAGCACTGGGTGTTATACGCAAACAGTGAATCATGGAACACTACATCAAAAACTAATGTTGTATTGTATGGTGATTAATATAACCTAATAAAATTAAATTAAATAAAAAAATAATGCTTGGGAGTCTCTACCCATCAGTGGGAAGAACTGACATACAATTAGTCATGTTTCTATACAATGGCATATACTGCAACCATTTTAAATAATTGAGGCAGTTTTATATAAAGTGAATAAATCTTAAGAGAATAGAGCAAAGTTTAGAATGAGTATATAATTCTATCTTTTTTTTAAATTCTGGAACTTAGCTTTATTTCATTTTTTAAAATTGTAAAAATATATAACATGAAATTTACTATCTTAACCATTTTAAAGTTTAATGTTCAATAGTGTTAAGTATATTTACATTGTTGTGAAACAGATCTCCAGAACTTTATCATCTTCCAAATCAGAGACTCTATTGGAAATATATGTGATATATAATGCATACATATATGATTATTTCTGTTATATATATATATATATGCATATATATGTAATTTAGCCTACACAGAAAAGAGTTTTAATAATAGAGCAAAGTATCATTTTAATTCCTTACTAAGAGAATATTATTATTCCTCCCAAGATATAACCACTCTTATCAGTTCAGTATATATCTCAATGATTACTTTAAATTAATTTTAAATGCATATGTACACATGAAAGTAGAACTATGCATACTATGGTACTGTATTAAGTATTTTGCTATTTTCTTTTTAAATCTAACACTCTTAGTGTTGTATTTGTGTCGGTGAATAGAACTCCATTCATTTTAACTCTTGATTAAATACATGATAATTCTTGATTATGTGTAATGCTTCCACTACCACCTTTGTTTTAACTGTTTTTGAAAGGAGTTTAATACACATATAAAAAAGTGAATATACTGGTCAACCTTTCTAGTCAACCCTCAGAATAACCACTATCCTGCCTTTGAAGAGCATAGGTTAGTTTTGCTTCTTTTTGTGCTATAAGTAACTGGAATCATATGTGACGTTCTTTTTGTGTCCTTTTATTTTTTTCCACTCAGCATTACATTTGTGATCTTTATCCCTACTGCTGTTAACAGTGGTAACTTTTTCATTCTTATTGCCATTTATTGCATTGTAAGAATATAACAAATTTATTTATTATTCTGCTTTTATCTATTTTTTTATTTTTTAGAGATTTATTTGAGAGAGAGCGAGCGAGTGGGGGGAGGGGCGGAGAGAGAGAGAGAATCCTCAAGCAGACTCCCCACTGAGCGTAGAATCGACAGAGGGCTCAATCCCAGGACCCTGAGATCATGACCTAGGCGAAATCAGGAGTCAGATGCCCAACTGACTGAGCCACCTAGGTGCCCCTACTTATTCTGCTTTTAATAGGAATTTAGATTTTTTTTTTAAATTTGGGGCTACTACAAATAGTGCTGTTATAAATGATCTCATTCATTTCTTTTGGTATACATTTGTACACATTTCTGTTGGCTCTATACCTGAGAGTGGAATTGTCGATTCATGGAGTATAAATAGATTCAGCTCATCCTAACAAATCATTTCCCAAAGCACCTGTACTAAATTTCAATCTAGTTAGTAGTATATATATAAATAATTTCTTCACACTACTGTCATATTTAACATTTTTGATCATTTTTATTATAGGCACTTTGGTGGGTATGCAGTGGTATCATATTGTGACAGACATACACATGCTATTATATGCATGGGCCATTTCTGGCAATACCGCATAGAATTTTAGTGATGGGCCTCACTCAGGGACCTAGAATTTGAGTGTGAACTTTATAGGAAATATTACTTTTCACTGTATGTTTTTTGGTATTGTTTGAAATTTTTACCACATACCTGTATTACCTCTTTAAAGTGCTCTTTTATTTCATTTCATTTTTCATTTTTCAAAAAAAGTTATGTAAGCCTAGAGTCTTCTAGCCTGTGGTCTTAGCCTGCAAAGCCATTCAGTTTTGTCTTAAAGCCCCCAGCAGTAGGATAATAATGTCCCGTAGGGAAGTATAAAGCACTACATGTTTTTTGCCAATTCTTAAGTTGTGGAAAACTCAGGGAGATAGGAAACAGGTCAGGGAATAAGACCGAAACCCTGGAGGAACATGGAAAGTCAAATATCCAGGGTTTTCTGAAATACCTCTTTCTGTTTTTCTTTTACCTGATTACAGATGCTACAAAATTACACACACACACACAAGCATGCACACTATCTCCAGGGAGTCAGTGGAGAATTGTGGAGATGAGTGTATGTCTCTGCCTCCTCCATCGTGGCTAGTAGATTCTTACTGACCTGAGGGGAAGTCAGGGGAAAAGCCATTGCCCTGGACTATAGAGATTTGACTAGCACCCCACTGTTGTTAAGAGGCACAAAATGCAAGGGGAAGGTGTAGACTTAAAGCACATAATATGACAACATTTTTATTTTTGATTACTTTTGGATAGAATTACACTGAATGACTCGATGGATGACTAGGGTTTTGAGAGAATTGTATTGTTTGGAAAATCCATGCTTAGAAATTAGTTACCTGTGATTGCCCTAAGAACCTACAGGACCAAGGCCAGTACCATTCTGAAGTGCTGTTAATGTTGCAGAGCCTTTAGCAGAGGGACAGTATGTCCCCAGTGCCCTCATAAGTGTGGCTGTGGAGATCACTCAGCAAGGGAGTGCCTCACAGTCTATCATGGCAATGAATTTGTGCCACTAGCAGAGAAATCTGAGCTTGTGATTATTCCTTTCTGCTTTTCAAAGGAATATTTATGTATGATGACTAACATAACATAATAAAATAAAATTTAAAAAAAGGAAATATAAAATAAAAAGGAATATTTATTAACCATTTCTGATTTTCCTAATACTGTTGTGTAAGATGGACTGGTTACATTTATAATTAGAATTTTGTTGTAGTACTGTGAGGACTCACATCTGGATTTGATGAAAAGAAATGCATTTTACCCGGAGAGGCCAGCCTTAGAACAGGATGACTTAATGTGTCTTTGGGTTGTGCCCTTTGGGGAGAGGGTGAGTACATTTCTTATTGTGAGTGAAATAATTATGTTAGATGGAGTTAGTCATCAGATTGTTTATATGTGTGTTAACTGGGCAGCTAAGAGATGAAATGCAAAGGACAGAATTTTAACACCCTTATTTCCTCTGCATTTCATGTACTAACAGCCAACTTCATTCTTTCTTGAGGACCTTTTTGGTGGGACAGTGTCATACCTGTTTTCCCGCCTTCCTTTTCTCTCTATAGCTAGTGAGGTATCTGACATGAGTTTGACTGACTGTATTACACATCGCTTTAGCCACAGTTTTTGGCTGGTGATGGCAACAAAGCAAACTCTTTGCTGGCATTTAACATGCAGATGCTAGAGTGGAAAATAGCACATTTCTTTGAGTTCACTAAGTTAGCTAATAACAGTCTAGAGCCTTGTGAGGACATAGTATTACTACCTCCTCTCCGGTGGAGAAATTTTACCTTTGGCAAAACCACAAGACCAAGAGAGAAAAAAGCAGAGCTGAGAAAAAGAGGAGACAGTGATTCCCAAAGTCACTAAGTCCCGTGTACCCTCTAAGTACCTACCCCCTGAATCAGAACCTTCTACAATGCTACAGCAAAGCAAGAACTAATCAAATAAAGAAATTGTGGAGGAGAGGCAAGTTAATTAAGTAATGGCAATCTAACTCTGAATCAACCTGAATCATATGCGTTTGGTAATTTGTTTTGGGTATTTAGAAGATCATGGTCATAATAGATCTGAAAATGCTTTATGTAAAGAAAAATGTTTTAGCTTGTTGCACTCTAAAATTCATGTCTTCATTGTTTAAAGGTGAACATTTATATAAGTAGGTATACAACTTTATATATCGTTTGATGCATGGTTTTCTACTCAGTTTGGCCTATGAATCAAATGCAGTTTAAGAGTATATTGAATAATTAAATAGTAAACATTTAAAATTAAGAAATAATATATTAAATATATCACTGAATTTTTATCAAAACAGGCATTTACATTAAAGACATAAGTCTATTCCATATTACACATAATATGTGGTTAGGATTGTTACAGGTAAAGCAGAAATATGCTCTTCTTACCAGGTATTTAATACCACCTAATAGCATATATAGAAAGATAAACACTCAGGGAGAAATAAAGATTTATGCTATAAAAGCATAATTTTGTATTTTATTTAAGATTGAGTCTTACATTCATATTAAAAACTGTGCTTAATGGTAGGAGCATAAAATTGAATTCTTACTGCATTAAGCCAGTTTAGCAAGCAAAAATAATTCAGTACCTTAAATATATCACATTTTTCAAATGATGCACTGTGGAATACCTTGCTGCCCTAATAATGGTTTGTAATATGGAGCACCCTAAAAGTCTAATCCTTTCAGTACATTGCTTTTTCCATTTTCTCAGCTGAAATGACCAAAAGAGTCTTTCTCATTCATGTTTTGAATGAGTTATAATCAAGCAGCATCCTGTGCTCAGTTAACAGAGAGCACCCAGAGCAAATAGGTGTGAGAGGAAACAGAATGTGATTCATTATTTGCCTGGACTTCAAAAGACTGTCTTTTCCCTCACACACTGTCAAAATCAGATGTTGTGTCATAAAGCTGAACCTTCTCACTAGACTGTGTTTTAAGCTGCTTAGCTGTATGTTGACTCCATTATACAGTGGCAGAAAGGAAAGGATATGCATTGATTTTTTTTTTTTTTTTTTGGTACTCTATTGATGGGCAGGAAGAAACTGCTTGCTTAAGCAGTGTAATTGGCAGATTTTAGACGTATTTGCTAAATGATAAATCACCGGGGGCTTCAGAAATTGTAAGCTTACTTATCTAATATGATGAGATTATTTTCAATATAGTATGCATATTTTCTATGCTTGATTCATGAACTACATGAGGTTATTTACCTATTACGTTGTTAAACTGTCCATGATGAGGAGCCTCCTCTATATAATGTAACGTATATTTTAAAATGGATATTCCTTAAGAAATATGATAGTAATGGGGCACCTGGGTGGCTCAGTTGGTTAAGTGCTTGGTTTTAACTCAGGTCATGACCTCAGGGTCATTAGATTGAGCCCCACTTTGGACTCTGTGCTTAGCATGGAGGCTGCTTGGGATTCTCTCTCTCCCTCTTCTCCTCTTCCTGCTCACACACACTCTCTCTTTCCCTCTCTCAAATAAATAAATAAATAAAATCTTAAAGAAAAAAATATAATTTATACTCTTCTTTATAATGATGCGTGGTTAAATAATTGGCTCTTAATTGCTCAGACATGGTAAAAATGTATATTTGACTAAATAGGGGCTTTGCAAAATTTTTTGAGGGTACATAGTTTGTGCTCTCTGTGTATTAAAGGTGAAGCAGGGTGGGTGGGGTATTACTCAGTGACACAGTTAAAACTAGTGCTTTTTTTTAATAAAAAATAAAACTAGTGCTGTTCTATATTACTACAGGGAGGCCAAAATTTAATGGGTTGAGATTGTATTAGGGGGATCTAGGCAAAATAAAAGTTTTTTTTTTGTTTATTTATTTTTTTACTCTGGAATTATACAAATTAATGATGCAAGCCTTCTTGGAAAATTCTTGCATGTGAATCTAAAGAGAAGTTAGATAGTTTCTTTCCAACACATTAAAATAAAACTGTGTTTGGAAAGAGGTTAGATAAACTTTGGAGGACCCTCAGGTTCTTGAGTCAGTGATTCTCTGCTGTAAGCAAGTGTAAGACAGTATGGATCTGAAGTAGGTATGTTTTAGCCAAGACTTTCTAGAAGCCAAGCGAGTCATCTGGTTTTAATGAGGACCCTTAGAATGCAAAAATTTTAATGTTTTGCTTAAGGGCACTTTAGTTTTAATTACTTGTATTTGACATGTGTTGAGCAGCAACTAGGCACTAGTAATTAACCAAAGACAGCATTTGGGCAAGACTAGCCTTATTTAGGTTGAAGTTTAAAATGACAGCATCTTTCAGGTAGAATAAGGGTAAAGAACTATAATGATAGGGCATTGATATTTCCAATGAAGCTTGAAAAAATTCAAAATAATCTAGGGTTAGCATGACCTTCTGTCTACTTTTTTTGAACATAGTCTTTCCAAATATGTAAAAAAATAGTCTGAATCATGTAACTTAAATGAGAGGATTGTGAATATTTGATCATATCCAGATGTTTTCAATCTCCACTAACTACAGACAAAAGGGCAGATTAGATTGCATCAGTTAAAGGACAGTTTCTTCACTAAGGTGGAGTATATTAGTACCTATACTTTTTCAAGTCTGAAGACCTGGTTTTTAATGTGAGCATGTTTTGTAGATATCCCCTAGGTAGTAGTGATGCGTTCAGTAACTTCTGATCAGGATAATGTGTAACAATCAAAAACTATCATGTGGCCAGTGATACTTTAAAATAAGTTTATAATTTTAAAATTATAATTATATCTACAGGCATTTGAAAAAAAATATGTGTGAATATGAGAGATACTGTTTATTGAATCTACAAAAATATCCATAATGGAGTTTAAGACCCCTTGTTATTACTCTAAGAACTCCTTGAAGCTTCCTTCATCTCAGGGATGAGATTTAATTATTAGAAGCGAATCTGTTTAATACCAATTTATTATTTAAACGAAGAAATCCTCATCACCCAGGGGTACCTGGGTACTCAGTTGGTTTAGCATCTTACTCTTGGTTTCCGTTCAGGTCATGATCTCAGGGTCGTGAGATCAAGCCCCACACTGGGCTCTGTGCAGTCTGCTGGAGATTTTCTACCTCTGCCCCTCCCCCTGCTCTCAGGCACTCTCTCTCTCTCAAATAAATAAATAAAACCTTAAAAAAAAAAGAAATCCTCATCATCATGCAAGACTATTTTACAGACACACATAAAGCTATATAAATACAAACAAATAAATAATTGATAACTGAGAAACGATGACTATACAACTGACCCTTGAAGAACACTAGCTTGAACCGCCTGCATATACTTATATATGGACTTTTTTGTTTTTGATAAGACAGTACAGTACCTTAAATGTATTTTCTCTTCATTATGATTTATTTATTTATTTATTTGAGAGAGAGACAGAGAGAATGAAAGAGAGAGAGCATGAGCAGGGGGAGGGGCAGAGGGAGAAGCAGACTCCCTGCTCAGCAGGGAGCCCAACAATGACCCCCGGATCATGACTTGAGCTGAAGGCAGATGCTCAACCGCTCAACTGACTGAGCCACCCAGGAGCCCCCCTTATGATTTTCTTAATAACATGTCTTTTTCTCCTTCTTCCTTTATTATAAGAATTCAGTATACAATACATACACAAAATATGTGATAAATGACTTCTTATATTATTGGTAAGGCTTTTCTAGTCCACAGTAGGCTATTAGTAATTAAGTTTTTGGGAAGTCAAAACTTATATGTAGATTTTCAACTGTGCAGAGGGATTGGTGCTTCTGACCTCCTCATTGTTTGAGGGTCAACTATACTTCAGAATTTATTGGGTATAAATTAGAAAAGGTTTATTCTTTATCTGTTATGATAAGCCAGCATATGTTCTGCTGGCCTGTATTAGAAGAAAATGTAGAATCTGTTATGTCTTATGTAGAGATAGTTCTAAAGTTATATTTCTTAGCTGTGAGAATGTTCTTTACTCTTTTTATTAGGTTAAAGCCTTTTTTTTTAAAAATGTTAATTTTACTTTTCTCCATTCTATGTATGATGTTAATCAGAACTGCTTAAACCACGTAAACATGCTCTTAAGAGATTGTTTGAATCTGTTCCCTTATGGATAGATTTATTTTATAAGAAGATTTATGTTTTAAGCACATAAACTTTACCTGTTACTAGTTTTCCTCATGAACATAAGAAAAAAGAATGAATAGAAATATGAAGTGTGTATCTATCATTACTTTGTAAAAATAAATTGCTTATGGCACAGAAGTTACATTGTGGTTGTTGAATTCACAGAAAGTATAAGAGACTGTACTCTATGTTAGTTTCATCTCCTTCCTCTAGCAAGAAACAGTTTTGCTATCCTGTTTGGCTATTGCTATAGCCTTTAAAAATTTGATTGTATTAACATCACCAAGTAGATCATATTTCTATGCATCACTATATTAAGAGGGCTGGCAAGTTATACCCTGACATTTTCTTTTTCTTTTTTAGTCCGATCAGATCATTTCCGAAAAGCTGTCTGTGCAACTCCATTAGCAGCACAGTTAATAAATATTAGACTTCCTGTTCACAGGTGTTGACCAGTTGAGCAGATTAAATATTTAGAACTGGCTGATTCTTCTTTGGTCATATAGGCAACCAGAGGTAACATGATTAATGCTAGGTTATTGAATATCAAATAGGAGAATTCAATGAAATGCTTTAGTCTGTTCCTTAGGGTTTCCTGGAAATACAGAAAGTGAATAACAAGAAAAAAAGGTCTGTAATAGTACATTCATAAATTTTATCAGCAAAAATTTAATATTTCCTGTCACCCTGAGCTTAGCACATGACAGCTTCATCTTGCTAATTATGAAAACCCAAACTTTCACATTATCTCTGACACCAGTTTTTCTCTTATACCATATGTCAAATTAATCAGCAAATTCTGTCATCCATAGATTCAAAATGAACATAAAATCTACATAATCTCACAATCTCTATATTTACTGCCTTGTCAAGGTGCCTCAAACTTTCACTGGAAGGATAGCAATACCCTCCTAATAAGTGGATAAAGTGTTGAGTAATATACATGCCCAGTCTGCAAGAGAATCATAGTATTGTGGTTGAGACAGAGAAAAACTTAAGGTGATGTAAGATTATATATGTGGGTGTATATAAATATATTTACAAATATGCATGTTTATCAGGTGTGCATTTATTTTAAGCATACATAGCTTTACGAAATATAGAATAAAACAAAAACCTCCAATACCATGAAAATAATACATATAATTGAAATGCTCTGAATATATATATTCATCAGTAATCTTCACACTGACAAGAACTACAGTGGCTTAGTCTGTTCCTCCAAGTCCACAAAATGTGGTTATCAGAGCTTCTGAAGTCCAAGCGCTAGATGGGCTTAAATATCAGTCTTGAAGCCTGTTTATGGTCAATCATAAATGCTGATTTTCATTCTTTGGAAAAAAGTTTATTATTTATTCTCACTAAGGCATAATCATCATTCCTATGAAAACAATGCATATGCCAAACAATTTTAGGTTTTTAATTTATAATTTATAATACAAGCTGAACAAAGTTGATCTTATAGGACTAATAATTACAGCCAAATAAGAAATCCATCAGAACTGTTACATATTCAAATCTGGTAGATAGAATTTTCACTCAGTTTTTGTTTATTAATTGTTTTCTAGTTTCTAGACCCCGTGCTCAGTCCAGGAATCCAGTAATGAATAACATAGACACTCTAAACTCCAAGTTCACACTTTACTTTCTATGATGTTTCAAGAAAAATGGTCCTTGCCATTTATCTGTGTAGTTTTTTTTCCTTTGTTTACAAGAATATTGTTAACAACTGCCTTATTTATCATCACTTAAAATGATCTAAAACATTGTGCCTTTTATATAAATACAAAACAATAAATTATTAGATGTAATTAGCTTATGAAATTATTAATTGTGTGCTACATTTTACAACTTGTAATTTCTACCAAATGTTTGTGTTTTTATTAGTGCCATCAAACATAATAAATGTTTGTTTGACTTAAAAAGTTCAATGGAATTATTGATACATTTTATAATAAGCTAATTGTGGTTTTCCATTTGATTTTCCCTTCATATATACAATATTATTTAAAAATAAGTTTTTGTAAAATCAGCCAAATGGTTTTTATTGTAATGTATATATTATTAGTAAATTACTTATTGCCATTTTATATGCCATCTGCTAAGTGCTAAGTTTGTATTTACCAAGAAAACAACTACTTCGGTGACTTAAGTCATGTCTTCTTCATCTTCTTCTTATAGTTAGCAGTAAGTGTAGGCGTGTGTCCGGGCCACTCGCCCAACTGTACTAGTGGTTCCCTTTCATTTCCTTTCCCTGATTCAGCAGCCAGCGTGAGTGACAGGATGGTCACCAATCTTCTAGACAAAAAATAGCTTGACAAGAGTTGGTGTTTCCACTGTGTTAGTCATATGGGAGTCCTCTCTGTGGTCAGTACCTGTATGGAAAAAGAATGAAAAGTGTGTTTTCACTGATAACATTCCCTCAAATGTATTTTGTTTCAAAGAACAACAAACCACAAAGATGATTCCAGTTAAGACATCCAAATGTTTACTCTGAGTCACAGACCAGCTACCACAAACGGAGGTAAGGGATTCCCTAAGTAGGTATCTCGGTTTTCTATAGACGCTAAAGGCTCCTAGATACGGATTTGAGTGGCCAAGTTTTATTTAGCTTGCTGACTTTTAAATTTCATTCAGTGACTTTTTTGACTATGTGCAAGACTCAGAGCAATGTTCTGTAATACATAGAAAGTGGAATAAAGAAGAGTTCCCACAGTGAAATAGTTTATAGGTATATCAGGTGAATGTAAGAAAATACAAAATTAGCTACATCACTAGACAGATTATAATTAACATCTTAAAAGAGTGTTTGGGGGAGTTAGAGGAAAAACGGATTGCATGTTTTTAGGAACATCAAAAATACTTCACACAGATAATAATATTGTCAACTCTCTGAGAAATTGTAGAATTTCAGTGATTAGGAAGAAGGTGACTTTTTAGGGAGAAGAGACATCCTGAGCACTTGTTTTAGGAAGAGAAATGATACAGTTGGATTGGCCTGTTGAATGCATGTAGGGAATTCGTAGGGCTAAAGGCTGAAAACTAAGTTGGCATTAATTTTGGGTGCTAGCTAATTTGAGCAAATTATATTTAATGTGGTAGCTATTTTATTTAAGTGTAACAACATGATCTAAGTGCGCTTTAGGAAAACTAATCTGAATTCTTCATTAGAATAAAATGGTGTCGGAAAGACTACAGAAATAAGATCAGTGAAGACACGGGAGGAAAAGAAGGATATAGTTAGTGTAAGGTAGGAAAGAAGGAACCAGAAGGGAAGAGTTGACAAAGTAGGAGTTATATGATTCGCTGATTATGAGAAGCATTTGATAGAAGGCACCAAAAACTTTTATTTTGACTTTGGTCTAGTATGGTCCAATTGTTTTTCACAGATTGAAGGATGTGAATGGATTTGGCTTTTGCCTATAGAGTTTGAATGTCCAGGTATTTCTCCAGGTAGTTTATCTACTGGACATTTGAAAATAGCAGGGAGTCGAGAGAAAATTGGAAATCATTCCGTTGGAGGTAATTATGACAGTTGCTAAATGACAAGCTAAAAGGTCTTTATTTTCTTGACAGTGTTATAGTATATTCAATGTGTAGTATGATTAGCTTTATGCTACATTTTCCCCAGTAACTTTATATTGATTTTGCTTCATTCATGGGTTCTAGCTGAAAATGCTTGGGTGTGCAGTGGCTGGTGGTGACTGTCATATTTTCCATATCCACTCATTCTTTCCATCTTTACTCAGCCAATAATAATAGATTTTATGTGCTCAACAAGGTAGTAATTACAGTGTAATACAAAGATGAATGAAATCTAGTTCTTGCCCTCACAGACCTAAGTTTGGTTGACAGAGTAGGAAGTCTTTGCTAGTAAGTCTCATTTTAGAATCGTCAGTTCATAATTTCCATTGTATTGATTAATTTGTGGTCAAGGCTCTCTTAGAAATCAGTTAGCTAGTATATTTACCAAAAATATCCAAGAACCATTTAGCAAGTGGATAGGAGAAAAAGAGAATTATTTAGGAGTCTGTATTCATGAGAAAAATCATACTTTGGCAATAATTGCCCTTCTGTGGAAAATCATCTTTTTCAGTTTGGCATACAAAACAATTTGGACTGCATTACTTGTTTATAATAATAGTGAAGTTTTATACTATTTAAATCATACTTTTGATTCTTGAGCTTAATATGCTACTGTCTAAATTTGTTTTAATATGTCACATTAGATTTATTTTGTTTTGAATATGGAGACTGACTTTCATGTTGCCAGGTATTTATTTGTACTTTTTTTTTCTTTCTTTTCTTTGGTGTACTTAGATTTGCTTTTTTTTTCTTTGCTTTTTCTTCTTTTCTTTTTTTAAATTTTTAATTTTTTAAAATTTTTTTAAAGATTTTATTTATTTATTTGACAGAGAGAGAGACACAGCAAGAGAGGGAACGCAACCAGGGGGAGCAGGAGAGGGAGAAACAGGCTTCCCACTGAGCAGAGAGCCCGATGCAGGGCTCATCCCAGGACCCCACGATCATGACCTGAGCTGAAGGCAGACGCTTAACAACTGAGCCACCCAGGTGCCCCTCTTTTTAAATTTTTTAAATGAATTTTGAAATGGAGATTCTATGTCTGCATATATAAAGAGCCGTATAGCCATATTGTCATTTTGACCCTAATAATACACTTAATGTTTCATTTAATTTACCATAGTCTTGGTAGGCAACAATAATTGGATGAACATTAGAAAAAGACTCCTCTTGACTATTTAATTATACTTCACCAGATAAGGCTAATTCTACCAAATTTTGTTACCTGCAGTGCTGACACCTTGGTAACATTAGCAGTTTTGCAAGCCACCAGAATTAAGGTATGCTTTCTGCAGGTTTAAAACTCCCAAACTCTATTTTTAAAAATATTTTTGAGCTTTTGAAAACTTTTCCTTGATTCCAGAATTCCATTTCAACTTAAACACTTTATACCTAAGTACATTATTTGTCAATGTTAGTATTTAATTTCTTCTCTATTGTAGTTAAGGAAAAAAGAAAAAATCAGGTAGTAATATTACTACTAGTAATAATTATTTTTTTGAGCATGCCACCTCTACCCGGAAAAAAATAGATTAGGCAATATGATAGGACATTCAATTTCCATTTTCTACTTGGTCACCTTTACCTTTCTGGATTACCTATGATTGTGAATTTATAAGAAAAACTCTGGAATTTTAAAACTTTAAGGCCACTGCTAACAGTATTAAGAAAGAAAAAAGACATATAGCTCTTGCCACTATCTTACTTTTAAGGCTATTTTGGGGGGTTAGGACTTACCAGGAGCTCTCCGTCTCCTCTGTAATTCTCACTAATGAGACTGTTTAGAAACCATCACTAACTTGGTGAGAGTTTTGTAAGGTATAACAAGGACTTCTCAGGGATTACATCACAGAAACTGAAGTAGCAGAAAAAAACTTCCATTAATATGGAATATTTGGAGCACTTTAGAGTATGTGCAGAGCAGTGTTTCCCTGTAAATTTGAGTAATATCTATAATTAAGTGTCTCCAAGAGTTTTGTGTACACATAGCATTATATGATTCCATGGTCTAACTAGTTCCTCATGCAAAGATCAAAGTTTTTGAAAATATAATGGTTTCTTTTTACTGGACTTACTTTTATCCTCTTTCCACTTTTTCCATTGGGGATACTCTCTCTAAAGTTGTTTAAAAAGAAAAGAAAACACCTTTAGATCTTTGGGTTTCCTTATTCAGCCAAGGAAAACATTGAATATGAACATCAAATACTCCAGTAACATTTCTATGATTTGTCATTAAACTAATTTTCTTCCTTTGAATTTTTTCTTAAACAGTGTTGAAGTCGGTAAAAGACCATGGTCCCCCAAAAGTCAACAATTTGCTTTAAATTAAATTTTTATTAATTCTGTTCAAATTTTTAAATTGGAAATTGAACTTTGATGGTTGCTCTATCTGTACAACACAGTGTTCATGTATTATGAAAGTTCCAAGACTTTATAAAGGAAAATGGTAATAAGTTTTTTGAAAGAAACTTCAAATGTTTATGTACAAAAGTATATGTAATGGGATAAACAAAACAGAAAAAGTTTCATAACTCACTAAAACAATTTCCATTGAAATGAATACTTTTTATCCTTAAGAGGATATTAAGTTAAAAATGTTACATTTAAAATACTATCTGTATACTCTATTTTAAAATGAAATAGGCGTTAAGAGTTCACAAACTGTTCATTATAAAACCAAAAGGGTATAATCTTCCAGAAACTAGACTTATTTTCTTTTTAATTGATTCATTAAGGATCTTAAGTAGGAAATCTTTATTTAGCTAGTATATTTAGAATCTGTGTGCTAAATCCATGGGTAGGTGTTTTTTTCCCCAAGATTTTATTTATTTATTCATCTGAGAGAAAGAGTGAGTGAGAGAGAGAGCACAAGCCAGGGGGAGAGGCAGAGGGAGAAGCAGACTTCCAGCTGAGCAGGGAGTCTGATTTGGGGCTCTATCTCAGGACCCTGGAATAATGACCTGAGCTGATGGCAGACATTTAACCGACTGAGCCACCCAGGTGCCCCTCCATTGGTAGTTTTGAGGAAGAAAAGGTAATTTAGGTAATTGGTTCTGTCTTGGAAATGTCCACTCAAGTTTTAAGGGGGGAAAAAGTTATATTGTTTTAAGAAATAAGTGGCTATTTTGCCTTGAACAAAGGTTCATGGACATAAAAATGTTAATGAACATAATTAATTTTCTACTCTTAGATATCTATTTTTATCTATATAATTTTTTACTAGCACTATCAAATTGAGTTAATGTTTTATATACAAATTAAATACTTATTATATTTAAATTTTGTGTTCTAAATCTTTTATCAGATTCAGTTCTGCAACACCTCAG
This sequence comes from Eumetopias jubatus, assembly GCF_037043125.1. NCBI lineage: Eukaryota > Metazoa > Chordata > Mammalia > Carnivora > Otariidae > Eumetopias > Eumetopias jubatus. The sequence goes on from NW_028274820.1 coordinate 31,058,682, forward strand.
TATTTAGTAATGGGAAAGAAATTCACCTCCATGGGCCTAGATAGCAACAAAGCTGAAAATAGTGTAGTTTAAAAATACCTAGAATAAGTCAAATGAAAAGACTGCATGATTCATGTTTTATTTTTATCTTTCAGTGTGTAGACACTTTTCACATCACTGATGGGTAGAGTCTGGGTTCATTTATCCAACTTTTTATTAAAATGTATTATATTATAAAGGTTGAAATTACGATCATTAGATATATTCCCAAAATTAAAAAAAAAAAAGTATATACTCAATGTAATGATATATTTTGAGATGTTTTCTAACATGAGATTTTGTTAACCTGCCTACTGAACTGTTTTTACAAAGTAATTGGTAGAAGGCTCTTCTACCAAAATCCGTGCCCCCTCCCTCCGGCATGTTATGGATTTCATTTATAGCCATTGTATCTCTCTGATGTGGCTGAGGCAAACTAAAGCTGAAAGGAAGTGTGTGCTCAGCAAGGATAGAGGATGGTTCTCTTTTATGGGAGCATAGCTGGGCAATCGTGTGTCAAATTCTGTGACTCTTTGATAACTGAATAGCAAACTAAAAATGATATAACATGTGCTCTCTACTTACCTTTGGGGTATATTCTAGTATAAAGTGTCAAAGAGTAAATGTTTAATTTACATATCATAGTAAAAGAACAATTGCCCACTTCAGGTGTTAAAAAGACTCAAAAGAGTGAATTGCCTGGTCTGTTCTTTTGGTGGGTTTTCACCTCATGAACACAAACTTGTCATTATTTTGCCTTTGTTCTTGCCATTAATGCCTCTCACAGTTAGCATTTCTCTAGAGACCATGTTCCCCACCACCACCCCACACACCTTTTTGGAGTACTTATGGTGTGAGGACATGACATACATTATTTCATTTTGTATTTTTCAATTTTAAAATTTCCATTTGGCTCTTTCTGATTGTTTTCATTTCTCTTTTGAGATTTTTTTTTAATTACAAGCATATTTTCCGTTGTGTCCATGACCATAATTATAACAGCTGGTTTACAATTCTTATCTACTAATTTCTGCATCTGGATCATCTCAGATTGGTTGCAGTTTCTTGAATATGGGTCAAATTTTTTATTGTATCCTGGGCATTGCAAAGGAGAGAATTGTAGAGACTCCACTTTGGGTGATAGTCTTAAAAAAGACTTTTTCTTTGTGTTAGTACCCCATTAACTAGGCTGAATTCAAACTCAAAACTCCCTTTCCTGGGGTGGGCAGACTTGGAAATCTGAAAGTTTAGTTTTTTAGCCATGCCTGGGTTGCTTAGTGGCTGTCATATATGCGCATCATTCAGGTGTTAGCCAGAGATTCAGACAGAGCTCGTGCAGAATTTGAGGCTTTTGAAACATGAATCTCTCTTTTTTTGTCTTTCCTCTTTCCACTTGCTGTGATACCTCCCAAAAACGTTTCTATGGTTCTTCAGGGCTCTGCGTTTTCATGAGTTCTTGCCACTTCTCATGTCACAGACTGAGTCCCACTTTCAGGTAAAAGCTATATAAAAAAAGAGGCGGGGTGAGAATCATCCAATGACATTTCCATCTTCCTGCTTTGGTGATGACTCAGTACCTTCTGCCTGCTTTTGGTGAATCTCCAGTGCTTCCAGATAATTATTGTATTTCTATATCTCCCGAAGACAGTAATTTTTGTCTGTTTGAGGAAAGTTCTGTTGGAAGTTACTCTATCACTACTTCGAAGCAGGATGTCCTCTGTAAATTTTCATATCTAACTTTCTGATAAATTTATCTCTAGCAGAGAAGAATTGTTTCATTAAATTCATGACATGTATGTATCTCTTTTAAGAATGGTTCTCTTCAAAATATCTTCAACTTTACTGTCCAATACTATAAAGAAGAATATGTTTTATTCACTATAATTACTGTTAAATGTCTGTATCTTACAATACACAGTTGCTCTTAATATTTGCTGAATTTCATGCAACCACCTCCACATAAAACAGGGCAGACCTGACCATTTTAGCATTAATATACATATTTTTATATTTTAAAAATAAAATAAATATAAAAATTAAAATAAATAAATAAAAATTTAAAAATATACATATTTTTATATTTTAACATCAAAATGTCTTTTGTCTAATAGTTCATGATGTCTTAAAATAATTGGCGGCATTTTTAGATATCTTGGTGGCACATACAATAATGGCAACTATAACTGATGATGTCTTTGATTTTAGGAAATAATTTAAATATTTTCCATATAGTCATCTAATAATGAGGGAATTGAAAACTGTTGTAGAAAACATATCCTTTTGTGTTCTTTTAGACTATATACTTTAATAATGATGAACCAAAGTTACTTTGCACTTACTTCATTCACCTTACTGAAACTTTTTAAAATATGTTACATAACAGAAACTGCAGATAAAATGTTAATCTGGATTTTTTTTTTCTTTTTACCAACATGAATATGTGTCTTTGTGTGGAAACAGAACAGTAAACATTAAGTAGTAAAATTACATCTTCTAGAATGACAGAATAACTAGCACTGTGCTATAAACTCAACACATTAGGGGTAAAAACCCAAGGAAAAAGATCATATTCTTGTGGGTTCTAAAATAAGGCATAAATAAATATCACCATTTTTCCTGATATAGAAATTTTCAGCTGTAAAAATTAATGACAAAGAGAAAGCTTTAAAAAAATAGATAAAAGGAATGTGGTTTTGAAACTAGGCATTTTGCCAGTTGTGATTACTGTCTAATTCCACAAATATGTTTTAAAGCCAAGCCTGTCAAATGAACTTGAAAGAATTACCAGAATTATGAAACCTTCTATGAAGACAACCATCCTGGGATCCCTGGAGACTCTCATATTACATCTTGTATGGTGGCCAAAAGCAGTCAAAACATTCTCTTTGCAGATTTTCTTCACTGGGTCATCTCATCACAATTTTAATGTTAGAAGGATGTTAGTGCTGGATGCTACAGATCCTAAGCAGTTAACTTATTTATTTACATTTCCCAGTTATGTGGTGGAGGGGGAGGTTGAACTATTGACATACTTTTGGAAGAATGGATGAACCTAGAAAAGGAAAGAAATGTAGAAGACTAAAGATTCACTAAAGAAGCTTATAGATACTTAATTGTATCAATAAAAATGAGAGCTGCATATCAAGCAATTATCAGCATTGCAAATTAATTGGTAAATTCCAGCTTGTAGTCCCATGTTTAGCAGACTATTTCCTCTCAAAAGAAATATTTGAATCCTTCTGTTCTTGTAGACTGTGAGCAATATTTTTTTTAAATTTGGGATAGACACATACCTGGTATTTGACAACATTTGATATGACTTGTTTTTCAGTATAAAGTTGCACCTTTATTAAAAAAACTTTTTAATATATTTAGATAAATCGCTACTTATTTGGATTTACTTTTTTTTTTTTTTTTCTGGTGAAGATTTCTCTCACAGTACATTGTATGTTTCTAGAGATGAGGCACTGGGATGTGTCCCTCTCTGTAAGACCTGGAGTACGCATTCAGAATTGTGTTAGCTGTACTTAGAAGTCCTCAGGTATCCTAGATTCATTCATATTATTCCTGATGAGGGAGCCCTGAAGGACTTTTAGCCCGACCACTGAGAAGCAGATGACCATACAACACATGTCTCACACTGGCGTGCTTTTAGCTTTACTAACTGATTTCCAGCATTTTTTCCTGCTTGTCATTTCTCAAAATTGAATTCCTGTGGGAAAAATTTTTGCCTTGATCTTTCCACCCTTTCTAATGCGCTTAACCTTGCCATCACAGCCCAATTTCTGGTCCTTTCATTCAATCGACAAATATTTACTGAATACATTTTATGTGTCACACACTGTTCTAAGTGCTTCCTATACATGCCTGAAACAAACACTGATTGCTTCCCTTATACAATTGACATTCAAGCAGGAGGTGGGGAGGAACACCATTAACAGTAAACAGAAAAAAAAAAAAAGAACTTTAATGGTATGCTAGAATGAGGTAAGTGCTAAAGAAAAGAAGAAGCTGGAGTAAGGGATATCAGCAGTAAAGAGAGCTAGGAGAGTTGTTCATTGCATTTTAAAGAGTGTGGCCACTGAGAAGGTGATGTCTGAGCAAAGAAAGGAAGTAAGCTTGGAGAAGATTCTTCTTCACAGAGGGACCACCAGCATGGAAGCAGTCCTCACATTTGTAAAGGGAGGAGGCCAGGAGCTGGAGCAATCTGAATGAGGGAGGGAGTCACGGAAGATGAAGTCAGAGAAGTAGTAGAGGGGAGAGTCCAAGCAAGGTGTGCACTATGACAAAGATTTGCTTTCATTCTGAGGGAAAATGGGAGTCGAGACAGGGTTCTGTTCAAATCTTCCAAGTATTTACTAGTCTCTATCTTTATTTCCCCTATTAATAACAGAAGTGTGTTGAAATACCTCATGGTAATAGTAGCTGTATGTTTTCCCTGTAGTCTTACAAATTTTGCTTTAAATATTTTATTAGGTGAATACAAGTTAAGGCCTGTCATATATCTCTGATGAATTCAACATTAAAAAATTATTGTTATAGTGCTATTTCTGATAAAGCTGTTTTGTGCCCTAAAATCTGTTTTGTCTAAGAGTAATAGATAGTTACCACAGTTTCTTTTGGCTACTATTTTCTGTTTTTTTTTTTTTTTTCCTTTTCCCACTTTATTACCTCCAACTTTTCCTAACTATCCATGGCTATATTGGTTAGAAGAAACAGATAGCTGAATGTTTATTTTTTCTTTGTTTTCTTTATTCCCTTTATAATCTAATCTGATAATCTCTGCTTTTCCACAAAACATTTTTTTTACATTTGTAGTTATTGTGATTTCTAGATCTTCCATATTTTTATGCTGTTTCATTATCTTTTTAAATTTTGAGTTGATTAATTTTTGTCATTATTAGCTTTAAGCTTTATTCATTTCATATGGTGATTTGAGAATTACAAACATAATTTCAGTGTTTAAAGTTTATTTTTGAACATTTATATGCTTATTCAATTAATTAGTGAATACTAAATTATAAGCTTCATTCCCACTGGATAACACCAGGAAAAAAGAAATTTCAAATTTAGCTAATATACATTGGAATTTAGGAAATTCCACTTTGATCCCTTTACTGTTAATATTGTCTGGTGCTCTAGTTTTGTTCTTTTTTTAGATTGAAGCTAGATGTGAGCAGTGGAAGGAATGGTAGGCAGAGTCCCAAGTCTTTGAGGGAGAGAGTGATAGAGACACGAGCTGCAAGGAAGGCCAGCAATAAATAGGTTACACATCAGAAACGTGAGAGCACATCTTGACCTTGTGACTTCCAAGACCCTGGGACTAACCAAGAGCCACAGGTACAGAGCATCCACCTCTGCCCCAAGGTAACCCCTAGACTCATCATAATGCATTCGCATTGTGGTTATAGCCCCCACTCCTCTCCATGAAGAAAGGTTGCCATGACAGTTCTGGTATAAACCCTGTAGGGTCAAAATCTCCCTTTCCCAACCTGTGGAAGTAGTCCCCCAAATGATTAGAAGCAGCCTCTGTTAGAGACCTCCCTGTCTGTGACACAAGACCCCGCAAACACAAAAGGAAAGGACCCCTGTGGCCTTAGGCCCCTCCGGGCCTGCCTGCTTTCCCACCTTGAGAGGGTACTGTCCTTAATAAACTGCTTTATGCGTGCTACTTTCCTTTTGGCTGTCTTTGTTCTAGTGCAGATCCTCACCTAAATTGTTTGGTAAGTTCCTTTAGTGGGGAATCCAAGAACCAAGACCTTCATCCACACAATGCAGACTCTTCCACGGGTAACACTTTTTACAAAAATGAATCCAAATTAAAACATCATTATAACTTTTATTCATGTTTTATAATAACATTTTATACAGACAGTAATTTTAGGATCTGTGTACTCATTTAACAATTCTTGCTCATTGTTTCATTTTGCAATGCTTACATTTTTTGTGGTGGAGTTATTTTTCCTCTTCCTACAATATATCTTTTGGAAATTTCTTTTATGACGGATTGTTAGTAGTAAACTTTTCCCTCTTAAACTATATTTCTCCCTCATTCTTTTAGTTCCAGTTTGATAGTTATCTTTATTTTTCTGAAAGTATTCACTTTTTTTCATTTCCATTTTTGTTTTGAAGTGACAGTCTTTCATGGTTTCTTTGTAGGTGATCTCTTTTTATTTTGACCTATTATTAAGATCCTCCCAATATCTTTGGTTACCTCCTGCTTAACCACATTGTGCCAGTGGATAACTTTTTATTCATACCAGTTGATATATGTTATACTTTCTTTATCTATACATTTGTGGAGCTTTTTATCCATTCTTGAAAATTGCAGTCACTTTTTCTCAAATATTGCTTCACATTCCTTCGTTCTATTCTCTTCTTGTTTAGATGTATATTGGAAATGCTCCTTCTATCCTCCATATCTCTTATCTTCCTTCACCTGGTTTACTTTTCTCTCTGCACCTTTTGGAGTTAGGTCTTAACATCTATGCTGCAATTCAAATACGTTGTTTTCATTGAATTGGTTCTGTTGTTCTATTGAATTTTAAATCTCAAAAATGTATTTTTTTTTTCTTTTCTAGAAGCTAGATTTGTTTTTTGGTTTTTGGTTTTTACTCTTCTCCCCTCCTCCATCTGGTTATTTTTATAGTATCTCATTATTTACTTTTTATTTTAATGTGCATGTAATTTCTTTAAGCACATCAAAGATATTGTATTTCTTTAAACATAAAGAAATTTTCAAATTTAGCTAATATACATTGCAACTTGCTCAAGGCTTAAAGCATCCAGATATTTTGCTGATACTGGCATATGTCATCAAGTTTACTAGACTTTTATTTTCATTCATTGCTTTGTATTCTCTGCTTAGGTTTTTAGCTCATAATATGCTCATGATAAGTTGTGAGTGTATGCGTGTATTTGTGTGTGTGTGTGTGTATGTATTTTTTTCTTACAATTATTGGAAAATTATTTTAGCCTTTTACCTTGGTTACAAATAGACATAACATTTAGTACAGGAAGAAGAGAATATTTACTTGCATCATTTTGACGTTATGTGTGACTGCCTCTAAAATGTTGAGCAGATGTTAATCTAAATGTAACAAAATTACCATCTTATTAAAAACAATAGGCATTTAAATTATTTTTTTAAAATCCAACTTGGGTGGTTTTGTTAGTTAATTAAATTTGTCTCTGAAGTTATTCAGAACAAATGATATTATTTTGCTTTATGTAATTATCCATGATAATGTGGGAAAATTAACAAGTCTTTGTTACTATTATTTTTTGATCTACTTCATTGTGGTGATTCCCAGGTTGAGGACAGCAAAGTTAGATAATATTTTAAGAGAATAGCTTTTATACATATGTGCTGCCTTATCTTTTCCTTATAATGTATATTAAATTTCCACTGTATCCATGTTTTTAGTAAAACATATAACCTAAATTTTTCAGTCTTTCAAGTCAACTATTTCTCAGAATATTATTCATCTTTCTGTGTCCTTTTAGAGGGCTGGGCTTTTAGGTTCTAGGATGATGTTGGATTATCCATTTTTGAATCAGCTATTTTGACACCCTTGTTTAGGTATATTCATGTTCAGATTTGTTATATGTCTTCTTGGAGAATTGTCCACTTAATCATTATGCAGTGCTGCTTATCATGCTTAATTATCTTTCTCATTCTGAATTATATTTTTTTTCTGAAATTAATGTAGATATTCCAGCTTTATCTTGTGTCAGCATGGTGTAGCTTTCCCCATCTTAGCTTTTAACCTGTCTTTGTCTTTATATTTAAAATACATTTCTTTATCTTTTTCTGTTTTTTTTTTAAAGATTTTATTTGTTTATTTGACAGAGAGAGAGACACAGCAAGAGAGGGAACACAAGCAAGGGGACTGGGAGAGGGAGAAACAGGCTGCCCACCAAGCAGGGAGCCCGATGCGAGGCTCCATCCCAGGACCCTGGGATCATGACCTGAGCCGAAGGCAGATGCTTAACGACTGAGCTACCCAGGTGCCCCTAAAATACATTTCTTGTAGGCAGTAGGGTTGGGTGCTGTTTTGTTTTGTTTTTGTTTTTTAATCTGGAAATCTTCATGTTTTAATTGGTGCTATTTAGAACATTCACATTTAAAGTAATTATTGACATAGTTGGATTAATATATACCATGTTTGTAACTGTTTTGTTCATTGCATTTTCCTCTGTTTTTCCTTCTCTTTCTGCCTTATCTAGCCTTATTTGAACATTTTATATGATTTCATTTTATCTCCCCTCTTAGTATTTCAATTCTGGAAATGTTTTCTAGTAGTTGCTCCAGACTTTACCATATACATTTGACATGGGTCTAGGTTCAGCTTCAAATAACATTATACCATTTCATATGCAGGACACATACCATAAAACAGAGGATTCTTAATTCCTTCCACTTGTCTCCTGTGACACTGCTGTCATTCATTTCACTTACGTGTATGCTATAACCAGCCAGTACATTTATTACTAGTATTGCTTCGTACAGTTATTTTTATTTATTATTTATTTATTTAAATATTTATTTATTTTAGAGAGCGAGAGTGTGTGTGCATGCACATGGCATGAGTTGGGGAGGGACAGATGGAGAGGGAGAGGAAGAGAATCTCAAGAAGACTCCCCACTGAGTACAGAGCCTGAGGCAGGGCTCTATCTCATGACCCCAAGATCATGTCCTGAGCCAAAACCAAGAGTAGGCCACTTAACTAACTGAACCACCCACACATGCCTGAACAGTTATTTTTAGATCAATTAAGAATAGTAAAATTTTTAAAAATTTATTTTGTCTTCATTTATTCCTTCTCCAGCCCTCTTTCCTTTTGCATAAATCCAAGTTTCTAACTTATATTGTTTTTTCTTTTTTTTCTGCTTGAGGAATTTTTTTTTTTTTAACATTTCTTGGAGGTACAAGTCTGCTAGAAATAGATTCTTTCAGTTTTAATTTCTTTATTTCTCTTTCAATCTTGAAGGATCATTTATCTGACTATAGAATTCCAAGTTAAATATTTTACTCCGCTTTCTTCTTGATTGCATGGTTTCTGATAGGAATCCAATGTAATTCATATCATAGTTCCTCTATAGATAAAATGTTTTAACTTCCTTCAAGATTTCTTCTTTGGACTTTCTTTCTTCATTTTAAATACGACGTGAAAAGGCTGTGGAGTTTTTGGTATTTATCCTCCTTGTTCTCCCAGCTGATGTGTGGATCTGTGGTTTGGTACTTGTTAAATTTGGTAATTTGTAAAATTTTTGGCCATTACTTCTTTTTAATATTTCTTTTGTTTTGTTCTCTTTTTCTTTTCCTTCTGGTATTCTAATTACATACATATTATACCTTTTGAAATTTTTCCACAGATCTCCAATGAGATCTCTGGGTTTGTTTGTTTGTTTGTTTTTTTCATACTTTTTTCTCCTTGCATTTCAGTATGAAAAGTTTTGGTTGACCTTTCTTCAAGTTCATTGAACTTCTCTTGTGTCACCTTTACTGATGAGCCCATCAAAAGCATTCTTCATTTCTGTTCTTGCATTTTTTATTTCTGGAAGTTCCTTTTGATTCTTTTATAGTTTCCATCTCTCTTCTTACATGACCCATATGTACTTTCATTTTATCTATTCATTACTAGAAGCTAGGATGTGTTTAATGTTTCATGTAGCTGGAGGTAACATGGGCTTCAAATTCTCCCAGTGACCTTATATTTGTCTTCTCTCTTGACCTTAGGCTTCCCTAAGTACTTTTCCTCATGCAGAGTCTGTGTCTTATGGCTCTTTACCTATGAGCTATGTTACTCTACTGGAGTCCTGATGGTAATATGTGGGAAAAGGTGAGTGTTCCATACCGTTATGGTTAAACTTCAGTCTTTTAATACATCTATCTAAAGACCATGACAGCATTTTTCTTCCTTGCTCCCTGTCTCTTCCCTGGTGCAGCAGATTGCACATCTATTTCCTTAAAACTCTGATTCCTGTTTAATATGTGTTTGTTTCTTTCACTTAAGTGAGATGCAAGGAATAGAGGGTATTGCGGTTGGGAGGAATTACCTTTCTCTTGCTGGACTAAGAATTTGGAATTCTAGTTTGGCAAAATCCTTTCTCCTGAAGGGTAGGTTTTTTTTTTTGAAGAAGTCTCTGGGTATATTCCCCACTGCCCTTGGCATCTCCATTCTCATCTCTGCATCAAAAAGACCCCCTCAACTTTCTGTTATAACTCATCTACACCCTCTACTCATTCCATAACTAAAGGAGTGTCTTCCTGAATTTCAAGCAATCTGGTGTGGCAATAGCTGCCCTTTGGCACAATTTTTTGAGTTTTCCTTTTTTTTTAAATTTTTTTATTTTTCTGTTAATCACCATACATTACATCATTAGTTTTGGATGTAGTGTTCCATGATTCATTGTTTTTGTATAACACCCAGTGCTCCACGCAGAACGTGCCCTCCTTAATACCCATCACCAGGCTAACCCATCCCCTCACCACCCTCCCCTCTAGAGTTTTCCTTTTTAGTATAAGTTTTCCTGAAACTTACTATTTGCTTTTATTTATTCAACAAAAGTATATACTTGCAGTATGGTATAGGCTGTGCCTTCACACTCCATTTTCCCTCACTCCAAATCCTGAACTTTCAAAATATATAACTATAAGTTGAATGTTTTAGGCCTCCTTTGGGGTTGATTTCAAATACTATGAATTTATCAGTTTTCAGAATAGTCAATCTTCTATGGTCCTGTTCTGAATTCTCTACAGTAACCCCTATATATTCCTGTAACTTGTATCACTACAAAGATATCTTGAAAAACACCTATAAGATATTGGTTCTATCTAGATCAGAACTTTATATTCATCTACTTTTTGTTCTGGTATACTCAAAGGTCTGGTGAAAATGTTCAAGTTTTAGAGACAAATACCTTCATGTGTTCAACATTCAACAGTCAATTCATGTAATCTGTTATATCGAGAGACTACAAAATAAATCACATGACAATATCAATAGATGCATAAAGAACATTTGGCAAAATCCAACACCTGTTCATGATAAAAACTCTCCATAAAATAGAAATAGACGGAAACTTTCACCTGAAGTCTCTCCACAAAATACATGTCACTAATATTATACTTAATGGTGAGAAACTCAAACCTTTCCACTAAGATCGGATATAAGGCAAGGATATCCCCTTTTGCTGCTTCTTTTCAACATCATACTTAGTCTTTGCTAAAAGAAAAAAGGAAGGAAAGAAAATGAAAAGTATACAGATTGATGGAAGAAAACATAAAACTGTTTACATATGACCTGATTGTCTATGTAGAAAATCCAAAAGAATCAACAAAAAACCTCTTGGAACTAATAAATTATTATAGCAAGATTATAGGATACAAGGTTAATATACAAAAGTCACTTGTTTTCCTATATACCAACAATGAACAAGTGGAAATTAAAATTAAAAACACAATACCATTTGCAGTAGCATCAAAAAATGTAATATTTAAGTATAAATCTAATAAAATATGTGTAAGATTTATATTAAGATTACTATGAAGCTCTGATGAACAAAATCAAAGAAATAAATGCAGCAATGTTCCATGTTCTAGGATAGGAAGAGTCAGTATTGTCAAAATTTCAGTTCTCACCAACTTGACCTATAGATTCAATGCCATCCCAATCTAAATCCTAAGTTATTTTATGGATATCAACAAACTGATCTAAACGTTATGTGGAGAGGCAAAAGGCCTAGCATAACCAACATAATATTGAAGAGAAGAACAAAGTTGGAGGACTGACACTGCTTGATGACAAGATTTACTATAAAATCTACGCAGTAATCAAGAGAGTGTGGTTTTGCTGAGAGAATAGATAAGTTGACCAATGGAACAGAATAAAGAGCTCAGAAATAGATTCCCATAAATACAGTCAACTCATACTTGACAAAGGAGGAAAGGCAATACAATGGAGTAAAGACAATCTCTTCAACAAACTGTGCTAGAACAACTAAATATCCGATTGTAAAAAAATGAATCTAGACATAAAGCTTACACCCTTCACACAAATTAACACAAAATGGATCATGGGCCTAAATTAGAATGCAAAACTATAAAATTCTACAAGATAACATAGGAGAGAACCTGCCTTTTTAGATACAACATCAAAGACATGACACATAAAAGAAATAATTGATAAGCTGGATTTCTTTAAAATTCAAAAAAAAGTCTATTCTGTGAAAGACAATTAGAAGACAAGCCACAGATTGCAAGAAAATATTTGCAAAGGACACATTTGATAAAGGACTGCAGTCCCTTACCATAAAATCTAGCAATCACACTTGGTATTTACTGGACAGAGTTGAAAACTCATGTCCACACAAAACCCTGCACAACAGATGTTTATAGTGGCTTTATTCATAATTGCCCAAATCTGGAAGCAACCAGAATGTCCTTCAGTAGGTGAATGGATAAACAAACTGTGGTATATGCAGATAATATAATATTATTCAGCACTAAAATGTAAGTGTTCAAAGCATGAAGAGATGGGGGAAGTTGAAATGCACACTAAGATTTACCAAGTGAAAGAAGCCAATCTGAAAAGGCTACATGCTATATGATTTCAGTTATATGACATTCTGGAAAAGACATAACTAGGGAGACCATAAAAAGATCAGTGGCTGCTAGGTTTGGGAGGGGTGGGGAGAAATGAATAGGCAGAGCATAGATGATTTTTAGGGCATTGAAACTATGTGATATAATGATAGATATATGTCATTTATACATTTGTCCAAAACCATAGAATGCACAATACTAAAAGTGAACCTGTGGGTAAACCATTGACTTGGGATGATTATGAGATGTCCATATAGGCTTCACCTTGGTAAAAAAATGTAACTTTCTGGTGAGTAATGTTAATAGTAGGGGAGGCTGTGCATGTGTGGGGGCAGGGAGTATCCCAGAAACCTCTATACCTTCTTCCTCTTAGTTCTCTAAACCTAAAACTTCTCTAAAAACCATTATTCAAAAAATTTTTAAAAACCTAAGAAATTAGTTAATTGAATATCTATGTTGTACCTGTCACTTTCATAAGCACTGAGAGCCTGTAAAAGAATAAGATGAACACTATTCAAAAGTAATTTACATTCAACTGGCTGAGAAAAATAATATATGTAATAAATATATAAATATGTAAATTTAATAATACATAATTTAATAAAACATAGGTGGTAAAAATTCTTTTTCAAAGGTAGTTAAAAAAAGCAATAATCAACAAAAAAATTTAAGAATGATCTAACACTAAAAATCTGAGAAGCCCACATGAGTACTCTTGTAATCATATTTCTGGCCTTGGAAAAGCAACTAAAATATCTTGGGATAATAAATATTCTTTCGAGTTTTACACAGAAAATATTTACTTTTTCTTTCTGATGTCTTTTTGCTATATTTTTTTATGACTTCTTTGTTAAACAGAAGATCCACAGTGTATTTGAGGCCAGTTTCCTGTAAAGATTTTTTTCCTTTACTTTTTTTGAAATGTTTAAAAAATTGATTTATCATGCACATTTTAAGAGTTTACTCTTAATCAAATTGAATTTAAAAAATATAAAAAACAACAACAAAAAAACCCAACTCCATATGAAATCAATAGTGAACACACTTCCTTTTAGAAAGTAAAATAAATATAGAATCTAAATCTCAAACTCAGTTACTAGAAAGAACAAAATGGATTCTAATTTTGGGGGGAACACTTAGAATATTTTTACTTAAACAATGAACGAATAAGATAGCTTTCCAATTCCTATCAGACTTACATATTTAAATTATTCATAGAAAATTAAATATGTGCTCTAAGCAAAATAATGCCTTCTTGCACAAGGGATGGCATAAAAATAATTCACCTTTATTAGAGACTTTAACTTGAATTTGTGAATATATAATATGTTCCATTTGGAACAGAAATGTTTTGATGGGCCAATCTGCCAGCAAGAAAACAATTGCATCCATTCCCTTCTGGAAGAATCCACAAATAAAATAATTTCTTTTAAGAAAGAAACAAAACAGCACCGTTTTCCAAGGAAATAGGAAAGTATCTTAAAATCAGAATAACTTGCCATATTCTTATGTTGTGTGTATAATATTCGTGGTTGGAATATGAAGGAAGGGAAGTAGAGTGGATCACAAGAGGTCTAATTCTCAAGCGTGATTAATTCTAATGTCTTGCTGCAGGGTTTAGAGAACTATAGTGAGCTAGAATCCAGGAACATTTGATTATATCCCAGTGGCAGTACTGGTCAGCTACTAAATAGATGTGGGTCAGGCTGTTATTATGTTTAGACCTCAATTTCTTCACACATCATTCAGCTATAGATAAAATATATAACAAAAACACATCTAAGATATTAAAAGCAGCTATCAAGTAATTCTTCTTCATATTGTTGAAAAGGGAAGTACATTTCAATTGGGTCAGATTGTACTTTTCAAATACATTTATTTAATGGAAATACAGGCACAGGGTTCTACTTAGGTAGATATAGTAGGTCAGATTTAATCAAAATTTTGTGGCAGTATATGCTAAAGGAATTCAGAATGGCATGCACCTAGGAACGCTGGTATTACAGTTTTGGCACCATTATTGGAAGATAATTCCTAAAATGATGCTAATCAATGAGTTAAATTTGCCAATGTAATATGCACATGCCGTAGACAGAAGGATTTAGAAATAATGCAGTGATATTTTATTTTATTACATATGTCAGCAAAATCTAAATAAGCCCAAACAATTTTTCAGAGCTACCATCTCATACCCACAGGGGCTATACACACTTCATATAATCTTAGTAGATTAATTTGCTTGGCAGAGAAAATTCAGTTGTGGGTGCTTAATGAAACTGTGACTTGCAATGTATTGAGCTGGAAATATATGACTATATATTTTTGAAGCTCAAATATTTGTATGCCACGTTACTGGCTTTATATACTAAAGACGAGTAAGTAGCATCCTATCTTAATGACATCCTAGTTGTTTTTAAATCTATCTACTTGTAGAATTTACAGGCAAGCTCATTTGATTCTTCATTACTGTCTTGTACTAGACCATGCTAGCAGAAAGAGCAGTATAGAGAAACAGGCATTCAATCCCATCAGAGCCTGAAGGTCTCTCACACTTAAAATTATACATATTAGAGTTAAGAATTCCTGCTTTTTTTCATAACACAAAACATCAATTTATGCTTTTATACTCTGTAATAAAACTATCAGAGGGCTGGATTTTCACTTTATAAGGAAACATGTCATTTCTCTATAGTCTACCCAAGAAGCCAAATTCTAATTGTAAGGGAATGTGGAGAGTTTGAAGTAAGAGAAAGGGTAGCTGTTACAGAGTTCAACCAATTGCTTCTGCTTTTTACAAGCAGTTATCACACTACAGTTATTATACCATAATTACATAGACTTTTGTGTTTATCTATTGCCTTTCTTGTTTACTAGATCATGTATTTCATGAGGACTCTGTGTTTCTACTCAGGATTTCGGAGAACACTCAGTATGTGAGCAATAAATATTTGTGGAATGAATGGGTAAACAGATGACTGGCTGGTAATGTCTATCTATGCTCTCAGAGACATTTTGAAGTAGTAATTGAAACTTTAACCACCAAAAGAAAATAAATAAGTTCATTTTTAAGAGTATTTTCAAGCTGGTAGAAAAATAGGAAACACATTTTATTCTCGGCCTCTGTTTTCTTCACAATTACAAAAATGTGTATTATCTCTTTCCCTTAAGCTTGGTTCTGGCTGCAATTCTGATTTCTATGTATATCTTTATATCTTTATATAGATACAATATATTACTATAAATAATTATGCATATATGCATACATTTCTCAAGAATAAATTGCAACCTAGGGAAAAATTAAAGTCCCAGACACCAAAATATAAAAATATTTCTTGAGCATTATTTTTTTATTATTATGTTATGTTAGTCACCATACATTACATCATTAGTTTTTGATGTAGTGTTCCATGATTCATTGTTTGTGTATAACACCCAGTGCTCCATGCAGTACGTGCCCTCTTTAATACCCGTCACCAGGCTAACCCATTCCCCCGCCCTCCTCCCCTCTAGAACCCTCAGTTTGTTTTTCAGAGTCCATCGTCTTTTCTTGAGCATTGTTCACAACAGTCTTCAATAAAAGACTGCATTATCATCATACACAAATATGTATGGTTTTCTGTGAAAAAAGAACAAATGGATTCTCTTTTCTCTCACAAAAAAAATGGATTTAGCCATCAACAGATGGCCTGAAACTTTTACTTATCTATGCTCTTCATGGTTTTGAATGTCTTGCCAACTTCCAGTGAACAGAATTATATGGATTTTTAAAAGCAAATAAATGAATGTAATCTTACACTAAGGGAAGAGGGAAGGTCGGAAAGAATTCTCTTGTATAAGCACTCAGTCTGTTTGCCATGTGGCATGTTTCCAGTGTGATAAAGAAGACTACCAAATTCTAAACTGATAGAAATGTTTTGTATATACATGCAGGGTATTTCTGTGCCAGCACTTGGCAGCACAGCTAGACCGAAAGCAGGGAAGCCTCCTAAGGGTGAGGGTGTGACATCCCAAACCATTTTCAGGCGAGGTTTTGCACTCGTGACAGTGTTTTCTTCAGTTGGGAAAACTCCTCTCTGTGTATTTGCTCGCTTGGGGGTGTGTTTGCACACAGATTTACAATGTATACCTCCCGGGACGGACACAGACATGTAGATGCCCCAGACAAGCTAATGAATTGGCCCTGTGTGAAATCAACATGCTTTCCCTATTTATTCTGTATTCATGAGAAGGAGGTTGACTTCTTTGTGGCAGGAGAGGAGAGAAAGTGGTTCATCAGGGGGCTGGATCTCCTATCTCTCCCTATTTGCTCAGTTTGCCCCAGTCCCATTTTCTACCCAGCAAGGCAATAACCCTGTAGTGAATGGTGTCCATTTCTAAGTAGGCAGTGTAATGTGTTCTCCTGATACTTGATGACTTACCCATTTTTTACTCATCTGTGTAAATAAATTATCAAAGAATTCCCCCAACTTTATAGAAAAGGCGCTAGTAATCATTATCTCTCTGTGTTTACAGCTCAGGGATTTTTTTCAGCCCCTTTTTTGATTTTGATCCTAAATGTCCTGACATTTAAACCAGTTCATGACCCACAGAGCTGTACGTCCTGCCCAGACAAAAGTGAGGTAGAAACAACCCTCGGGTTTCCATCAAGAAGAGCTTTATCACTTCAGCACCATCTGATCTCCATTCTTGGCAAAAAGTTCCTAACAGCCGTTTGTATATATATCTTAAAGGGTGTGAGTAGCTCTTTTCTCCTCAAATACTATCCCTGTTCAGTTACTCCAAGCGCATAAAGAGCTTACCTTGCCGGAGTCATACCACCTACAGAGGGTCTTAAGGGATTTAGGTGTTTTCTTTTTTTTTTTTTTTTCATCGCAGAATTTAATTCTAAGAGTTGGAAGTTACACAGAGCATTGAGTTAAGTGACAAAGCATAATTTAGATTAATGTGGCTAACTTAATTTCCAAACATAAATAAATGGATGTTAGTTTTCATATCATTCTGCTAGAGACCAGATGTTGGATTATAAGTGTATATAAATGAATGCATACACAAGAACACATCCATGTGTGCACATACACACCATGAACAATCTCTATTAGCCAAAGGGATAACAAGATTTGACACTATTACCCGTTGATCACGTTCCCTGAAGTACACAAACACATACACACACACAGACACACATTCATGATTCGAAATCATTCCAGGATACTTTTTATTCTTTTTAGGTAACATTGATCAGCCTAAAAAAAAACAAAAAAACAAACCCTTTTATTTTGAAATATGGACTCAGAGGAAGTTGCAGAACAGTAGAGAGTGCTATACCCCCTTCACCCACTTTCCCCAAGAATGGCATCTTCACAGCTGTAGTATAATTTTAAAGCCTGGAAATGATATGTTTCTACTAATTAGACCATAATCTTTTCACCATTTTAAAATCTGTGTTTATTTGTGGAAATATAAAGTGCTGTGCAATTTTATCAAGTGTATGGATTTATGTAACTGGCACCAAAATCAAGATACAGAACAGTCCCATCACCAAGAACAATTCCAGCTTGCATGTCTTTGTATTCATATCCTCAACATCACCACACACACAACCTGTTCCCTGGCAACCACTGATAAGTTCTCCATCTCCATATATTTCTCACTTCATGAATTTCATAGGAGTGGAATAATACAGTGTGAATATTTTAAGACTGAGAATTTCCATTAAGAATAATGTTCTTGAGGGGCACCTGGGTGGCTCAGGCGTTAAGTGTCTGCCTTAGGCTCAGGTCATGATCCCGGGGTCCTGGGATCAAGCCCCGCGTCGGGCTCCCTGCTCGGTGGGAAGGCTTCTTCTCCCTCTCCCACTCCCCCTGCTTGTGTTCCCTCTCTCGCTGTGTCTCTCTCTGTCAAATAAATAAATAAAATCTTAAAAAAAATAGAATAATGTTCTTGAGGTCCATTTAGATAGATGTATTTGATACTTCATCTTTTTTATTGGTGAGTGGCATTCCTTTGTATGGATGTATCAATATGCTCATAGGTTTGTCAAAAGAAGGATATTTGGGCTGTTTTTTAGAATTTTTCTATCATAAGTAAAGCTGCTCTGAACATCTAGGTACAGGTATGTATGTATGTATTGTATGAATATAAGTTTTCATTTCTCTGTGATAAATGCTCAAGAATACGATCATTGATTCATAGAGTAAATGCATGATTAGATTTGTAAGAAACTGCCAAACCTTTTTTTTTTTTGAGTGGCTATACATTTTACATTCCCACCAGCAATGTAAGAAAGCTCAAGTATCTCTGCATCTCCACCTCCATTTAATATATCACTTTTATTTATCTTTTTAATAGATAGGTAATGATATATCACCCTGGCTATATTTGCATTCCTCTAATGGCTAATGGTGTTGAAGATCTTTTCATGTACTTATTTTGCATTCCTATTGTGTTCATATTTTTTATTTGCTTTCTAATTAGATAGCTTGTTCTGTTGAGTCTGGAGAGTTCTTTATATATTCTAGATATAAGACTTTTATGTTAGATATGTAGTTTGCGTATATTTTACCCCTAGTTTCTGGCTTAATTTAAATCCCCATTACATAGATTCTTTTACATTACCCAAGTTTTTAGTTTTGAAGTCTCATTTGTTAATTTTTTTCTTCTATTGATTATGTTTTTGGTATCATGTCTAAGAACTCTTCACCTAGCCATGGGATTCCAAGGATTCTTCTATGATTTCTTCTAGAATTTTTATAGATTTTGTTTTAATATTTAAATACTAAAATTATTCTGAATCAAGTTCTCTTTTCTCTTCCATTAATCCGTATGTCTATTCCTCTGCCAGTATCTCACTATCTCGATTACTGTAGTTATATAGTAAGTTTTAACATTAGGTAGAATGATTTCCCCCATTTAGTCTTCTTTCTAAAATTTGTTTTAGCTTTTCTAGTTCCTTTAACTTTATGATTTGTAGAATAAGCTTGCTTGTGCATATAAGAAATCTTATAGGGATTTTCATAGGCCTTGTATTAAACTTATGTATCCATGTTGAAAAAGATTGATGTCTTTACTGTATTGAGTTTTCCTACCCATTTACTCATTATGTGTTCCCATTTATTTTGATCTTTTTTGATTTCTTTCGTCGGTGTTTTGTGATTTATTGTATATTGTTCCCTTTGTGTTTTGTTAGATTTGTTAAGTTGGTATTTTACTTTTTGGAGAGATTATAAATGGTTTTATGGGTTTAATTTTGGTTTCCACATGTGTGTTGCTGGTATACTAGAAGTGTGTGTGTGTGTGTGTGTGTGTGTGTGTGTGTGTGTGTGTGTGAAGCCTTTATCCTGTACCTTGCTGAACTCACTTATTGGTTCTGGAAGTGTTTTTTGTTGTTGTTTGTTTATTCCTTGTGATTTTCTACACTGACAATCAGTCATGTCATCAGCAATAAAAGCTAAGGAACAGTTTTATTTCTCCCTTTCCTGTTCACATGTCTTTTATTTCCTTTCCTTACCTTATTGTTCTGCCTACAACTTTCAATTTATTTTGAATAGTCCAAGGCATCATTGTTTTGTTTTATTTTCCTCAATTTTAAGGGAAAACACTGTCTTTCATTACTCTGTATGATGTTAGTTGCAGTTGTTTTATAGATGCTCTTTATCAGATTGAGGAAGTTCCCTTCTCCTAATTTGCTGGAAGTTTGTTTAAAAATTATCATAAATGGTTGTTCATTGAATTTTCTTAAATAA
Organism: Eumetopias jubatus; assembly: GCF_037043125.1. NCBI lineage: Eukaryota > Metazoa > Chordata > Mammalia > Carnivora > Otariidae > Eumetopias > Eumetopias jubatus. The sequence goes on from NW_028274820.1 coordinate 31,079,052, forward strand.
TTTCTCTGTATCAATTCCTATGATCAATAGCTGCATGTCAGATATGAGAGGATGTGTTAATTTGCTCCACTGTCGAAACCACCTTTAGTACAGCAGCTGCAATGAGTCACCACGAAGTGAAGTTGACAGTAGTCCACTGTCATTCTCCAAGATCCTTCTGTCTTCCGCACAGACTGGGTAGGTGATTCGAATGGGAATGCAATGGGCATCACCACTCCTACAACTTTCACATCCCGTACGGTGACAGTAATGTCTACAGTCCCTCTAAGAATGTGGTATTGCTTTTGGTTTACTATTTTCCTAGGTGAAGGTAGTTCTTGTGGCTTGATCCGACTTTATTCCTTCTGTCATATCCCATAACTTTTGTATCTATTTCCATGGTTGTTTCCCAGGTATCTGTCTGTATCAATTAAAACACTCAACTAGTTATTTTGGATATAGTGCATCTCACCATGGGTCAAACTTTGGGTCTCACTTTTAGGGGAGTGCTGAGATTTCAGACCAGGCACTATGGGATAGGCAAAGTGACCAATGAACAAAGCAGATTCCAGAAACAAACATTTTCCAATATTTAATTTCTGATAATAATGGCAATATAGGTTGGTAGCTGAAATAATGGAAATTTCAATAGTGATACAGAGATAATTGGTTGGCTATAAGGGAAAAACAATGAAATGAAGGGGAGGGGTGGAAAGATTGGATTCTTGCCCCACATATAAAGAACAGTACTGTCCAGGCTGGTTAAAGATCTAAGTGTGGAAAGCAAAAATGGAATTTTTAGAAACCAACATAGATTTTATTGTTCTACTTTGGGAATAGGGGAGAATTTCTTAAGTCACAAAAAATGAAGACAGTAAAAAAATGATAAATCTGACTAAATTAAGATAATCATTTCTGTTTATAAAAATTAAGAATGGAAAAAAATTTGTGATGTGGGAAGAGAGAATTACAACATACATAATCAGTAAAAGATTAGGATCCAGGATATAGAAAGAACACCTTTGAATCCATATGAAAAAGTCATGCAAAAAAGTGGGGAAATTGGTAAAATTAATTAAAATGCATATGATAGGAAATATTCAAGGTCCATAATCATCAAAAGGTGTTTCTCTCATTAATAATCAGAAAAATACATATTTCAATTACAAGTTATAATGTTGAGAGGCACCTGAGCGGCTCAGTCGGTTAAGCATCTGCTTTGGCTCAGGTCATGATCCCAGGGTACTGGGATTGAACCCAGCATTGGGCTGCCTGCTCAATGGGAAGCCTGCTTCTCCCTCTTCCCTCTGCTGCTCCCCTGCTTCTGCTCTCTTGCGCTCTCTCTCTCTCTCAAATAAATACATAAAATCTTTTTTTAAAAAAAAAATTACAATGTTGAGGGCTTGTACACACATACACATGCACACACACAGACTGGCAAAAAAGGTCAAGTGGGCAAGGATATGGAGCAAGGAAAATGTTATCCACTGCTGGTGATAGTTCAAATTGAGTACAAGCTTTTGCAAAACTGGCAATACCATTTAAAGATAAAGATTTGCATGATATAGGAGGCGGAGCAAGATGGCGGAGGAGTAGGAGATCTGGATTTCGTCTGGTCTCAGGAATTCAGCTGAATGGGGATCAAAACATTCTGAACACCTACGAACTCAACAGGGGGCGTACTGAGGAGTGGGGCCCTGAGTTCTCGGCTCCTCCGGGCGGAGATTGGGAGGCCACCATTTCACTCTCATCCTACAAAGCTGTATGAGAGCTTGCAGGGAACTAAAGCTCCTGAGAGCAAATGCGAGCAGATTGCTTAGCCTGGACTGACAAAGGGGCAATTCCACCTCCAGCAAAGACATTTGGAAACCACGGCAATAGGCCCCGCCCCCAGAAGATCAGCACAAACAGCCAGCCAAGACCAAGTTTACCAATCAAGGAGAACGGGAGAATTCCAGCACTAGGGGACTACTACACATAGAATTCATGGCTGTTTTACCATGATTCATTAGTTTTTCAAGGTTAATTTTTTTAACTGTTTTTTTTTAATTTTTCTTTTTCCCTTTTTCAACCAACATCTTATCAATCCCTTTTAAAAAAAAACATTTTTATTTTTCATTTTTAGAGTCATATTCTATCCCTTCATAGTAGTTACCCTTATTTTTGGCATATATATATATATAAGTTGTTCTCTCTTAAAAATTTTGAGATACAGTTTCTTCTAACAGATCAAAATATAGCCTAAATCACTAGTGTATGGCTTTGTTCTAGTCCCCTGCCTGGTCACATTCTCTTCCTTTTTGTTTTTTTTTTTTTTAAATGTTCTTCTTTCTTTTTTCAAACAACTTATCTTATCAATTCCTTTTATAAAATCTTTTATAATTTTCATCTTTACAGTCATCTTCCATCCCTTCATTGTATAAACCCTTATTTTGTACATATATAAGTCTTTCTTTACAATTTTAGGAGGCATTTTCTTCTAACAGACCAAAATATATCCAAAATCTAGTGTGTGGTACTGATCTATGCACCAGCCTGATCATATTTGATCATATTCTGTATTTTTTTGTTCTGTTTTTGTTTGTTTTTATCTTTTTCTTTTTTTTTTCTCTTTCTTTTTTCTTTCTTTCCCTTTCTTTTCCCTTGGTTTTAGGTCTTTTCTGGTTTGTTTAGAGTATATTTGCTGGGGACATTGTTAACCTGTTAACATTTTGTTCTCTCATTCATCTATTCTCCTCTGGACAAAATGACAAGACAAAAAAATCACCTCAGCAAAAAGAACAAGAGGTAGTACCCTCTGCCAGGGAACTACTCAATACGGACATTAGTATGATGTCAGACCTAGAGTTCAGAATCATGATTTTAAAGATACTAGCTGGGCTTGAAAAAAGCGTGGAAGTTATTAGAGAAAACCTTTCTGGAGAAATAAAAGAACTAAAATCTAACCAAATCGAAATCAAAAAGCCTATTAATGAGGTGCAAGCAAAAATGGGGGCACTGCTAGGATAAATGAGGCAGAAGAGAGAATCGGCGATATAGAAGACCAAATGATGGAAAATAAAGAAGCTGAGAAAAAGAGAAATAAACAACTACTGGCTCACGAGGGCAGAATTCAAGAGATAAATGATACGATAAGACAAAACAACATTAGAATAATTGGGATCCCAGAAGAAGAAGAAAGAGAGAGAGGGGCAGAAGGTATATTGGAGCAAATAAGAGCAGAGAACTTCCCTAATGTGGGGAAGGAAACAGCCATCAAAATACAGGAGGCACAGAGAACCCCTCTCAAAATCAATAAAAATAGGTCAACACCCGATATCTATAGTAAAACTTACGAGTCTCAGAGACAGAGAGAAAATCTTGAAAGCAGCTCAGGAGAAGAGATATGTAACCTATAATGGTAGAAACATTTGATTGGCAACAGACCTATGCACAGAGATCTGGCAGGCCAGAAGGACAGGCATGATACCTTCAGAGCACTAAATGAGAAAAATATGCAGCCAAGAATACTATATCCAGCTAGGCTGTCATTGAAAATAGAAGGAGAGATTAAAAGCTTCCAGGACAAAGAAAAACTAAAGGAATTTGCAAACACAAAACCAGCCCTCCAAGAAATATTGAAAGGGGTCCTCTAAGCAAAGAGAGCGCCTAAAAGCAGCATAGACCAGAAAGGAACACAGACAATAAACAGTAACAGTCACCTTGCAGGCAATACAAAGACACTAACTAAATTCATATCTTTTAATAGTTACCCTGAATGTAAATGAGCTAAATGCTCCAATCAAAAGACATAGGCTATCAGATTGGATGAAAAAACAAGACCCATCGATATGCTGTCTGCAAGAGACTCATTTTAGACCCAAAGACACCCCCAGATTGAAAGTGAGGGGATGGAAAACGATTTACCATGCTAATGGACACCAAAAGAAAGCTGGGGTGGCAATCCTTATATCAGACAAATTAGATTTTAAAACAAAGACTGTAATAAGAGATGAGGAAGGACATTATATCCTACTTAAAGGGTCTATCCAACAAGAAGATCTAACAATTGTAAATATCTATGCCCCTAACAGGGGAGCAGCCAATTATATAAGGCAATTAATAACAAAAGTGAAGAAACACATTGACAACAATACAATAATAGTGGGGGACTTTAACACCCCCCTCACTGAAATGGACAAATCATCTAAGCAAAAGATCAACAAGGAAATAAAGACTTTAAATGACACACTGGACCAAATGGACTTCACAGACATATTCAGAACATTCCATCCCAAAGCAACGGAATACACATTCTTCTCTAGTGCCCATGGAACATTCTCCAGAATAGATCACATCCTAGGTCACAAATCAGGTCTCAACCACTACCAAAAGATTGGGATTATTCCCTGCATATTTTCAGACCACAATGCTTTGAAACTAGAACTCAATCACAAGAGGAAAGTTGGAAAGAACTCAAATACATGGAGGCTAAAAAGCATCCTACTAAAGAATGAATGGGTCAACCAGGAAATTAAAGTAGAATTAAAAAAATTCATGGAAGCCAATGAAAATGAAAACACAACTGTTCAAAATCCTTGGGATACAGCAAAGGCAGTCCTAAGAGGAAAGTATATAGCAATACAAGCCTTTCTCAAGAAACAAGAAAGGTGTCAAATACACAATCGAACCCTACACCTAAGGAGCTAGAGAAAAAACAGCAAATAAAGCTTAAACCCAGCAGGAGAAGAGAAATAATACAGATCAGAGCAGAAATCAATGAAATAGAAACCAAAGAACAGTAGAACAGATCAACGAAACTAGGAGCTGGATTAACTAGGAGTTAATTCTTTCAAAGAATTGATAAGATTGATAAACCCCTGGCCAGACTTATCAAAAAGAAAAGAGAAATGACCCAAATCAACAAAATCATGAATGAAAGAGGAGAGATCACAACCAACACTAAAGAAATACAAACAATTATAAGAACATATTATAAGCAACTCTATGCCAGCATATTAAATAACCTGGAAGAAATGGATGCATTTCTAGAGATGTATCAACTACCAAAATTGAATCAGGAAGAAATAGAAAACCTGAACAGACCTATAACCACTAAGGAAATTGAAGCAGTCATCAAAAATCTCCCAAGAAACAAAAGCCCCAGGCCAGATGGTTTCCCAGGGGAATTCTACCAAACATTTCAAGAAGAATTAATACCTATTCTCCTGAAATTGTTCCAAAAAATAGAAATGGAAAGAAAACTTCCAAACTCATTTTATGAGGCCACAATTACCTTGATCCCAAAACCAGACAAAGACCCCATCAAAAAGGAGAATTACAGACCAATATCCTTGATGAACATGGATGCAAAAATTCTCACCAAAATACTAGCCAATAGGATCCAACACTACATTAAAAGGATTATTCACCACGACCGAGTGGGATTTATCCCTGGGCTGCAAGGTTGGTTCAACATCCACAAATCAATCAACGTAATACAATACATTAACAAAAGAAAGAACAAGAATCATATGATCCTCTCAATAGATGCAGAAAAAGCATTTGACAAAGTACAGCATCCTTTCTTGATCAAAACTCTTCAGAGTATAGGGATAGAGGGTACCTACCTCAATATCATAAAAGCCATCTATGAAAAACCTACAGCGAATATCATTCTCAATGGGGAAAAACTGAGAGCTTTCCCCCTAAGGTCAGGAACGCGGCAGGGATGTCCACTCTCACCACTGCTATTCAACATAGTATTAGAAGTCCTAGCCACAGCAATCAGACAACAAAAAGAAATCAAAGGCATCCAAATCGGCAAAGAAGAAGTCAAACTCTCACTCTTTGCAGATGATATGATACTTTATGTGGATCACCCAAAAGACTCCACTCCAAAACTGCTAGAACTCATACAGGAATTCAGTAAAGTAGCAGGATATAAAATCAATGCACAGAAATCAGTGGCATTCCTATACACCAACAACAAGACAGAAGAGAGACAAATCAAGGAGTCGATCCCAATTACAATTGCACCCAAAACCATAAGATACCTAGGAATAAATTTAACCAAAGAGGCAAAGCATCTGTACTCAGAAAACTATAAAATACTCATGAAAGAAATTGAGGAAGACAAAAAGAAATGGAAAAATGTTCCATGCTCATGGATTGGAAGAATAAACATTGTGAGGATGTCAATGCTACCTAGAGCAATCTACACATTCAATGCAATCCCCATCAAAATACCATGCACTTTTTTGAAAGAAATGGAACAAATAATCCTAAAATTTCTATGGAACCAGAAGAGACCCCGAATAGCCAGAAGAATGTTGAAAAAGAAAAGCAAAGCTGGCGGCAACACAATTACGGACTTCCAACTCTATTACAAAGCTGTCATCATCAAGACAGTATGGTACTGGCACAAAAACAGACACATAGATCAATGGAACAGAATAGAGAGCCCAGAAACGGACCCTCAACTCTATGGTCAACTAATCTTTGACAAAGCAGGAAAGAATGTCCAATACAAAAAGACAGTCTCTTCAACAAATTGTGTTGGGAAAATTGGACAGCCCCATGCAGAAGAATGAAACTGGGCCATTTCCTTACACCACACACAAAAATAGACTCCAAATGGTTGAAAGACCTAAACGTGAGACAGGATTCCATCAACATCCTAAAGGAGAACACAGGCAGCAACCTCTTCGACCCCAGCCGCAACAACTTCTTCCTAGAAACATCGCCAAAGGCAAGGGAAGCAAGGGCAAGAATGAACTTTTGGGATTTCATCAAAATAAAAAGCTTTTGCACAGCAAAAGAAACAGTCCACAAAATCAAAAGACAACCGACAGAATGGGAGAAAATATTTGCAAATGACATATCAGATAAAGGGCTAGTATCCAAAATCTATAAAGAACTTCTCAAACTCAACACCCAAAGAACAAATAATCCAATCAAGAAATGGGCAGAAGACATGAACAGACATTTTTCCAAAGAAGACATCCAAATGGCCAACAGACACATGAAAAAGTGCTCAACATCACTCAGCATCAGGGAAATCCAAATCAAAACCTCAATGAGATGCCACCTCACACCAGTCAGATTGACTAAAATTAACAAGTCAGGAAACGACAGATGTTGGCGGGGATGCGGAGAAAGGGGAACCCTCCTACACTGTTGGTGGGAATGCAAGCTGGTGCAACCACTCTGGAAAACAGTATGGAGGTTCCTCAAACAGTTGAAAATAGAGGTACCATACGATCCAGCAATTGCACTACTGGATATTTACCACAAAGATACAAATGTGGGGATCCGAAGGGGTACGTGCACCCCAATGTTTATAGCAGCAATGTCCACAATAGCCAAACTGTGGAAAGAGCCAAGATGTCCATCGACAGATGAATGGATAAAGAAGAGGTGGTATATATACACAATGGAATATTATGCAGCCATCAAAAGGAATGAGATCTTGCCATTTGCAACGACGTGGATGGAACTGGAAGGTGTTATGCTGAGTGAAATAAGTCAATCAGAGAATGACATGTATCATATGACCTCACTGATATGAAGAATTCTTAATCTCAGGAAACAAACTGAGGGTTGCTGGAGTGGTGGGGGTGTGGGAGGGATGGGGTGGCTGGGTGATAGATATTGGGGAGGCTATGTGCTATGGTGAGCGCTGTGAATTGTGCAAGACTGTTGAATCACAGATCTGTACCTCTGAAACAATGCAATATATGTTAAAAAAATAAAAGAAGATAGCAGGAGGGGAAGAATGAAGGGGAATAAATTGGAGGTGTAGACGAACCATGAGAGACAATGGACTCTGAAAAACAAACTGAAGGTTCTAGAGGGGAGGGGGTTGGGGGGATGGGTTAGCCTGGTGATGGGTATTAAAGAGGGCACGTTCTGCGTGGAACACTGGGTATTATGCGCAAACAATGAATCAGGGAACACTACCTCAAAAACTAATGATGTAATATATGGTGATTAACATAATAAAAATTTTTAAAAAAAGATAAAGATTTGCATACATTATGGACCAACAATTCCACTCTTTGATATACACATGTTAAAGGATAGGACTGGATTACTATATATGTGCTCCAGGAGTCATATATAAGAGCTGCCGCAATGTTCATAATAAAAAAAGATTGACAGTATCCCCAAAAGAAGCAACAACCCAAATGCACATTGTCAATACAATATGTAAATGAATTACTTCATTTATTTATAAAGATTTATTTATTTATTTTAGAGAGAGAGGTAGAGAGGGAGTGGCAAAAGGAGAGGGAGAATGAGAAACCCAAGCGACTCTAGGCTGAGCATGGAGCCCTACACAGGGCTCGATCTCACAACCTTGAGATGAGACCTGAGCCAAAACCAAGAGTTGGAGACTTAGCCAACTGTACCACCTAGGTACCCCATAAATAAATTACTTTATAATCACACATTGGATTAGCATTCAAAGGTGAAAATAATAAAAACTAAATGTGTCAACATGAATAAATTTCAGAAAACATACTATAGAATGAAATAAAGTCACAAAAGAATATTTGCAGAATACTCCCATTCATTAAAAGTAAAAAATAAAAATAAAGCAAATAATAGATTTTTTAGGAATACATAATAATATATTTAATAATTGTTTTTTTGGTACATAATAATATTACAGAAAGGCAAGGAAACAATTAACAAAATATTCAAGAGTAGAGTTTACCTCTTGGAATGTGATTAAATCTGATTACAGAAGGCCATCGGGGCATCTTTGGTACTGACAAAATTCTGTTTTTGAAATTGAATAAGGGTTATGCAGGTGGTTATTTATTATTATTGCTTAAACTGTACTTATAATTACATACAGTATTTTTTACATGTGTTGTATTTCCCAATAAAATAACATGAAATAGAAAAAAATGGTACCGTTCCATTTTATTCTAATTTATTTATTTATTTGAGAGAGAGAAAGAGAGAATGAGAGATAGAGAGCATGAGAGGGAAGAGGGTCAGAGGGAGAAGCAGACTCCCTGCCGAGCAGGGAGCCCGACGCGGGACTCGATCCCGGAACTCCAGGATCATGACCTGAACCGACGGCAGTCGCTCAACCAACTGAGCCACCCAGGTGCCCAATTTTATTTTACTTTAATCAGTTACTCTAGTCTTTTGTCTCTGACATGGATCACGCACACACACACACACGCATGCAACTCCCTTTTGCTTTTTTGCTTCACATTCTTCACAACTTAACCTTGTGTCTGATGAACTTATAAACTGAATAAAAATAGTTTTGTGGTTTTTTTCTCTACGCGATAGTTTTTTTCCACATGGTTGCATTTTAATCCTATTTCTTGTGCTCTAAATTTGATTAATACCTTTGAATATTGTTAGAACTTCCTCTGGGGTGTGGAAGGAGGGGACAACCTAAAGCTTTTAAAGTCAGTTTTCATTTTTAAAAAGCTTCTGGGAATTTTATAAAATCTGGAATTTATTATAATTAAAGATAACATTTTAATATCCTCCTTCAAAAGATCAAGTAGTCAGCAATTGAGGAAGAAATGTAACTGCTCTATATATCAATAGAGCAAAGTGCCTATATACCTCATTCATTTGGTAAGTGAATAAATCAATTTATTTTTTTTTATTTCTTCCACAGGGAAATAGTCCAGAGAGACATGTAACTTCAAGCTATAACTTAATAAAACCTTAGTTTATTAATAAGTTTCTTTAAGAAAGAATTTTCAATTTTTAAAGATAGGCACTAAAAATAACAAATTTGTTAAATGAAGGTATAGGAAGAAAAATTAAACAAATACATGCATCAATCCATTAAATAAAAAATGAAGTCTAATAAATTAGAATAATTAAGCAGTGTTTCTTACATAAAATCAGACTTTTAAAGTTATTAGTAAGAAGCTTCTTTTATGCAGGGATAAGATCAGCTGAGTGATTTTATTTATATGTCATCTTTATGTCTCCATCTGCTAGATAAGCTGTAACTGATATGAACCACATAATTAAATAGTGAAAATACACAGGCATTTATCAGGAGAAAAATATGTCCTGTTCTCCTTTTAGGACTTAGATTTATTTTTCTAATAATGAATTAACATCTTTCTTGTAATTCTTTGGATTTTATTATAACTCTCCCTGGGTTGGATCCTAAACAATCCTAAATCTATCACTCAGACTTAAACTGTACTATGCCCCAGGTGAACATGTCCTAGCGTACTGCCAAAGTTAATATCTGTCCAACTGGCCATGGTACTTGCTGACCATAGAAAAGTGCTTATCTGTGTGATCTCAGGGATGATAGGAATAACAACTGTAATATTTGTTTAGAGTACTTTGTAGTTCACAATGTGATATAAAGTATATAATTATATCCCATCCTTAGACAAATAAATGACCGATGCTTTTATTTTACAGATAGGGAAGCAGGCTCAGAAAGCTTAAGAGATATGCCAAAGTTCCACAACTTTTTAGTTCATGATGTGTTTATCTTGTAAGCTAAATCACTAACTGCTCTTTGGCTCTGGCCTATCATTTCAAGAACACTTTTGTATATAGAATAACCTTGTAAGATTGAGAGAGTGTCCCTTCCAGAGCAAAGGTCATTTTGCTTACAGCGCATCATAAAAGCTTTGGGCTCCCTTAGTTTGATATTTCTTAGCTGTGATGCAAACCTACTGTGTTGCTGCATCCATGTGCTCCATCCATCTTTCACTTTGGCCCCTTGGAAATTGGAGACAAGGGAAACTGACATGAAAATGAAGCCATAGATAATGGAGTCCTTTGCCTCTAATCTTGAAGTCTCATGTTTTTCTTTTTTTTTTTTAATTTTATTTTATTACGTTATGTTAGTCACCATACATCACATCATGTTTTTTGCCAACACACACAAAACTGGCCAACTAGCTAGTCTGAAAGTATGGTAAAATCTCAGACCTGTCACAGTTCTTGAAAAGAAATTGTAAAGCAGAGGAGCCAAATACTTCTTTAGTTTCATGGTTCACTATACATTTTATATACTACAATGAGTCCCAGGACCCCAAATCAATATATTCAGATCCCCAGGACTTTTTTTTTTTTTTTTGCAAGATACAGGAGAATGCATGTTATTGCTTCCAAACTGGGCTAAATATCTCATGGACAACCATTTTGAGTTTGTGTGTTTGTGTGTATAGACTATCTTTGGAAGGATGCAACCAGCTGCTGGCAATGGTAACATTCGGTGAAGGGAACTACACACTTCAAGATGTGAGGGAAGTTTTCTTGTTAACCATATTTATATTTGTACTTGCTGAATCCTGCTCTTTGTTGAAGGCAGTATAACATTCAATAAAACCAAGGTCTCCAGGTTCATATTCTCAGCTGATTGACTGTAATACATAGATCAGGTTACTTAAAATTCATTTCTATATGCTTCATCTTCTTTATTTGTAGAAGTGTGCTATTATAGTAACCACCTTACAGGTTGTGAGGATTAAAGGAGCTATTACCTAATAAATATCTCTTGCCAACATTTGATAGAATTTCTCTGAATCTTTGTCTAAGTATAGAGATTACAGTAACATTGAACAGATATTTGTCTAATTGCAACAGAATAAAGACCTTTTTATCCTCCTCTGTTAGGAGCTCAGAAGCTTTACTTGGTTTTCTTTGGCGCTTTTTACCATGTGGAAGACTTAAGGGTTTATAGACAGTTATACCAAGGCTGAGGTATTTCTATCTTTTAACCCATGTACCACTTCAAGGCAAGTTTTCTTTAAACTTTCCATGACAATCTTTCATTTATTTCTCAGTTTCCAAGACATTTCATTTCTGTGGTCTTTCTTTAGTGTGGCTAAACCACACTTCAAACTCTCCCTACCCTGGCAACAGCTCTGCTTCTTGGCAAATACTCAGTTGTTTAAAGTCGACACTGGGTTGTATAGCCTGCATTATAGTCCTCCCTGAAACATCATGGTCTGAAGCTATTTCAAAGTTCCAAAGGCTTGCTTTTGCTCTCCTGGAGCAGTCTGATGTCACTTAGATCTTCTGAGGTGAATAGTGAAAGCTCGTATGCCTTGGGAATGAGAATTTCCCCTCTCCCGCCCCTCTCCTCCTCACCCTGTCTCTCTCTCCCCCTTCCTTTTGTTCTCTCCCTCTTTCTCTCTCCCTCTCCCCCCCTCTTCCCTCTCTATTCCTCTCTCCCCTCCCTCCCTTGTGCTTAAACTTTCACCTTTCTCTCTTTTTCCTCTGCTGGGTGACCCAACAGAGATCCCCAGAGTATATATACATCATCAGTTTACTTTTCAAGAGTCACAAATAATTTCAAGTTTTAAAGACTAAATGGGGCTTGGTGAGGATTGATTAGTTGAACCAACTTGCTCTGTGGGAGGACACTCCAACTAATCAGTTCCTCTCCCCCCGCCCTCCACTTCTGGGGAAAAAAAAAAACCCAAAACAAACAGGCAAAAAAACAAAAAACAAACAAAAAAGCCTTATTCCTGAGGGTGGAGAAGAGAGCAAAGTCTATAAAAATTCATATTTTGGTCTGTTTGTTGTAACAGGTACAGTGTTTCATGTAATCTAAATACCATCATTTGCAAACATGGTATTTTTTAAAATAGAAAAAATTGCTACTTATTAAATTTAAGTACTTATTAAAGTTGAGCTACAAAATTTAGAATCTAAGACAGTGAATGATTAAAATTCATGAACTGTTTGATGGTAGAAAATCTCAGATATTTTAAATAAATTTGTAGGGGGAAAACATTCCTTCGGAGATGCTGAAGCACCTATATATATCTAAATGACCTTCTGTGTTTGATGGGGACCTAGTTGTGAGCACAACCACTGATGCAATTTTTGCACATGTACAAATTAGGAATATAATGAGAATTCTTTGGGAACATGTTATATACTGTTATGAAGCCCTGGGATATTTTCTCCCGCTCAATATGTGGATCAAATCCTTTTTTTGCTATAAAACTTCTAAATATGACATAGGTAAAAGGTCACTTTAGAAGAAGTCAGTGAAGGAGAAATCTAACCCATCAATGCTTCTCTCATCACAACATCCTAATTCCTATGGCTTTGAATAAAATGAAAAAGAAATAACTGTAACACATTTTTTGTCATCTGTTCCTGTGTATAAATGTTTTTCTCTTCTTTCCCAAAATGCACTGCTCTTCATTTATGGGTCCGTGAAGTTTTGGTCAAAGTGACTCTATACATACGGGGTTGGAGTATTTTACCTGGGTCACTGCAATCAACAAATTCAATGCTCTAGGGAGTGATTGGTATCAGGGTAGGCATTTGCCTTTAGCCAGTTCAATCAAAGTGAATGTCAAGACTTTTGATGGAAATGATAGCTCTCTTGTGAGAATGATATTTGGAAATAGCTGGCTCCATTTTTGCTACATTATAGAAAACCAGTATTAGTTAACAGGCAGAAGAAGGTAGCAATGAGAAGATCTTAGACAAATGGAGTTTGATGTCATTATGAATCCCTGAAATAAGTCTTGCCTGCATCCAGATATCATAGAGTTTGGGTTAGGATCTTTTGCTGTAGTGTGTAAAGTAGTCTAACTGGAGCTGAAAACTGTGCTTTTTCAATAGAATTTTGATCCATGAGTAGATCATGTGTATGTATATGATTTCTTTTTCTTTCTTTCTTTTTCTTTTGTAGTTAACACACAATGTTATACTAGTTTCATGTGTATCTTATAGTGATTCAGCAGTTACATATATTACTCAGTGCTAAGCAAAGTAAGTATACTCTTTTTCTTCCCCTTTAAAAAAGAGTTTTAATGAGGTATATTTTAAAAATTTTATTTAAGTTCCAGTTAATTAACCTACAGTGTAATATTAGTTTCGGGTGTACAATTTAGTGACTCAACACTTCATACAACACCTGGTGCTCATCACAAGTGCCCTTCTTAATCCCCATCACCTATTTCACCCATCCCCCATGCACCTCCCCTCTGGTAACCATCAGTTTGTTCTCTCTAATTAAGAGTCTGTTTCCTGGTTTGTCTCTCACTCTCTTTTTTCCCTTTGCTTGTTTGTTTTGTTTCTTAAATTCCACATGTGTAAACTCATGTGGTATTTGTCTTTCTCTGGCTGACTTACTTCACTTAGCATGATATGCTTGCTCTGCAGCTGTATCCATGTCATTGGGAATGGCAAGATTTCATTCTTTATTTTTTTTTGGTGGGTGGGGACAGATGGAGAGGGAGAGAGAGAATCTTAAGCTGGGTGTGGGACTCAGTCTTAGAACACTGAGATCATGACCTGAGCTGAAATCAGGAGTTCCACTTAACCAACTGCCACCCAGCTACCCAAAGATTTCATTCTTTTTTATGGTTGAATACTATTCCATTGTGTGTGTGTGTGTGTGTGTGTGTGTGTGTGTGTGTGTGTTTGTGTACCACATCTTCTTTATGCATTCATTAGTCGATGAACACTTGGGCTCTTTCCATAATTTGGCTATTGTAGATAATGCTGCCATACACATTGGGGTGTATATCCCTTTAAATTAGTATTCTTGTATTCTTAGGGTAAATACATAGTAGTGTAATTGCTAGATTGTAGGGTAGTTCTATTTTTAACTTTTTGTGGAACCTCGTATTGTTTTCCAGAATGACTGCACCAATTTGCATTCCCACCAACAGTGCAAGAGGATTCCCCTTTCTCTGCATCCTCACCAACACCTGTAGTTTATTGTGTTGTTGATTTTAGCCATTCTGACAGGTGTGAGGTGATATCTCATTGTAGTTTTGATTTGTATTTCCCTGATGATCAGTGATATCAAGCATCTTTTCATGTGTCTGTTGGCCATCTGTATGTCTTCTTTGGAAAACTGTCTATTCATGTCTGCCTATTTTTTAATTGAGGATTATTCATTTTTTGGGTGTTGAGTTTTATAAGTCATTTGTACATTTTGGTTACTAACCATTTATCACGTATGTCATTTGCAAATATCTTCTCCCATTCAGTAGGTTGCCTTTCAGTTTTGTTGATTGTTTCCTTTGTTGTTCAGAAGCTTTTCATTTGGATGAAGTCCCAGTAGTTTATTTTTGCTTTTGTTTCCCTTGCCTCAGGAGACATATCTAGAAAGAAGCATCTATGGCTGATGTCAAAGAGGTTACTGTCTGTGTTCTTCTCTAGGATTTTTATGGTTTTTTGTCTCACAGTTAGGGGTCTTTCATCCATTTTGAGTTTATTTTTGTGTGGGATATAAGAAAGTGGTTCTGTTTGAATCTTTTCCATGTTGTTATCCAGTTTTCCCAACACCAGTTGTTGAAGAGACTGTCATTTTCCCATTGGATATTCTTTCCTGTTTTGTTGAAAATTAATTGGCTATATAGTTGTAATAGTTTCAGAGTTTTCTATTCTGTTCCATTGATCTGTGGGTCTATTTTTTGTGCCAGTACAGTAGTGCTTCCATTACTACAGCTTTGTATAACTCAAAGTCTGTCATTGTGATGCCTCCAGGTTTGCTTTTCTTTTTCAATATTGCTTTGACTATTAGGAGACTTTTGTGGATCCATACAAATTTTAGGACTGTTTCTAGTTCTGTGACAAATGCTCTTGCATTGCATGTGTAGATTGTTTTGGGTAGTGTAGACATTTTAACAATATTTCTTCTTCCAATCCATGGGGATGGAGTGTGTTTCCATTTCTTTAAGTCCTCTTTAATTTCTTTCATCAGTGTTTTATAGTTTTCAGAGTATAGGTCTTTTACGTCTTTGGTTAGGTTCATTCCTAGGTATCTCATTGTTTTTGTAAATGGGATAGATTCCCTAATTTCTCTTTCTGCTGCTTCATTATTGTTGTATTGAAATGCATCAGATTTCAGGACGTTGATTTTGTACCCTGCTACTTTACTGAATTCATTTATCAGTTCTAGCAATTTTGGGGTGGGGTCTTTTGGGTTTTCAATATAGAGTATCATGTCATCTGCAAAGAGTGAAAGTTTGACTTCTTCCTTGCAAATTTGGATGCCTTCTATTTCTTTTTTTCTTTTTTAAGATTTTATTTATTTATTTGAGGGAGAGAGACAGTAAGCATGAGTGGGGTAAGGGACAGGGGAGAGGGAGAAGCAGACTTCCCGCTGAGCAGGGAGCCAGCTGGGGGCTCAATCCCAGGACCCTGAGATCATGACCTGAGCCAAAGACAGACACTTAACAGACTGAGCAACCCAGGTGCCCTGCCTTTTATTTCTTTTATTGTCTGATTGCTGAGGTTAGGACTTCCAGTACTATGTTAAATAACAGTGGTGGGAGTAGACATGCCTGTCTTATTCCTGACCATAGAGGAAAAACTCATTTTTCCCCATTACGGATGATATTAGTTATGGGTTTTTTGTGTATGGCCTTTATTATGTTGAGGTATGGTCCCTCTAACCTGACTTCACTGAGGGTTTTTATCATGAATGAATGTTGTACTTTGTCCAATACTTTTTCTCTATTTAAATGATCATATGGCTCTTATCCTTTCTTTTATTAATGTGGTATATCACATTGACTGATTTGCAAATACTGAACCACCCTTGCATCCCAGGAATAAGTCCCACTTGATCATGGTGAATGATTTTTTAGTGTACCGTTGGATTTGGTTTGCTAGTATTTTATTGAGAATTTTTGCATCCATGTTCATCAGGGATCTTGGTCTGTAGTTCCCTTTATAGCGGAGTCTTCTGGTTTTGTTATCAGGTGATGCTGATCTCATAGAATGAGTTTGGAAGTTTTCCTTCCTCTTCTATTTTTTGAATAGTTTGAGAAGAATAGGTGTTAACTCCAAATGTTTGGTAGAATTCTCCTGTGAAGTGAATGGACTTTAGCTTGTTGGGAGTTTTTTTATTATTGATTCAGTTTCTTTGCTGGTTATTGGTCTGTTTAAGTTTTTATTTCTTCCTCTTTACATTTTGGTAGTTTATGTTTCTAGGAATTTATCTATTTCTTCCATGTTGTCCAATTTTTTGGCATATAGCTTTTCATAATATTCTTATAATTGTTTGTATTTCTATGGTTTTGGTTGTTATTTCTCCTCTCTCATTTGTGATTTTACTTATTTGGGTCCTTTCTCTTTTCTTTTTGGTAAGTCTGGCTAGAGGTTTATTGATTTTACTAATTTTTTTCGAAGATTCAGCCCCGGGTTTGGTTGATCTGTTCTATTGTTTTTGTAGTTTCTATATCATTTATTTCTGCTCTAATCTTTATTATTTACTTCCTTCTCCTGGCCTTAGGCTTCATTTGTTATTCTTTTACTAGCTCCTTTAGGTGTAAGCTTAGGTTGTTTATTTGAGGTTTTTCTTCCTTCTTAAGGTAGGTCTGTATTGTTATATATTTCCCTCTTAGGACTACTTTTGCTTCATCCCAAGGGTTTCGGACCATTATGTTTTCATTTTCATTTGTTTCTATCTATTTTTTAAATCTCTTCTTTGATTACTTAGATGACCCATTCATTGTTTAATAGTATTTTGTTTAGCCTCTATGTATTTGTGGTCTTCCCAAATTTGTTCTTGTGGTTGACTTCTAGTTTCTTAGTGTTGTGGTCAGAAAATGTGCATGGTATCATTTCAATCTTTTTTGTATTTGTTGAGACCTGATTTGTGACCTAGTATGTGACCTCTTCTGGAGAGTATCCCATGTGCACTTGAAAAGAATGTGTATTCTGCTGCTTTAGGGTGAAATGTTCTGAATTTATCTGTTAAATCCATCTGGTCCAATGTGTCATTCAAAGCCTTTCCTTGTTGATTTTCTGCTTAGATGATCTGTCCATTGCTGTAAGTGTGTTAAATTCCCTTACTATTATTGTATTATTATCAGTGAGTTCCTTTATGTTTGCTATTAATTGTCTTATATATTTGGATGCACCCAAGTAGGGAGCATAAATATTTACAATTGTTACATCTTCTTGTTGGATTATCCCCTTTATTATGATAAAGTGTCTTTCTTTGTCTCTTGTTGCAGTCTTTGAAATCTAGTTTGTCTGAAGTAAGTATTGCTACTCCTGCTTTCTTTTGACATCCATTTGTGTGATAAATGGTTCTCCATCCCCTCACTTTCAATCTGTAGGTGATTTTATGTCTAAAATGAGCCTCTTGTAGGCAGCATATAGATTGGTCTTTTTTTTTTTAATCCATTCTGATACACTATGTCTTTTGATTAAAGTGTTTAGTCCATTTACGTTGAAAGTAGTTATTGATAAATATATATTTATCGCCATTTTATTATTTGTTTTCTCATTGTTTCTGGAAATTTCCTCTGATGCTTTCTTGTCTTTGTCACTTTTGGTTTTTCCTTCCCACTCAAAGAGTCCCCTTTAATATTTCTTGCAGGGCTGATGTAGTGGTCACAAACTCCTTTAGTTTTTGTTTGCCTGGGAAACTCTTTATCTCTCCTTCTATTCTGACTGACAGCCTTGCTAGATAGAATATTCTTGGCTGCAGATTTTTCCCATTCAGCACTTTGAATATACAAGGCCACTCCCTTCTGGCTTGCCATTTGGCTCTGCCATTTCTGTTGAGAAATCTCCAGCTAGCTGTATGGGTCTTCCTTTGCAAGTTAAAGACTTCTTTTGTCTTGCTGCCTTTAGGGTTTTTTCTTTCTCTATATATTTTGCAAATTTAAGTATAATATGTCTTGGTGTTGGCATGCTTTTGTTGATTTTGATGGGAGTTCTCTGTGCCTCTTGGATCTAGATGTTTGTTTCTTTCCCCAGATTAGGGAAGTGTTCTGCTATATTCTCCTCCAAAATATTTTTTGCCCCTTTTTCTCTCTTCTTCTTCTGGGACTCCTATAATACAAGTGTTATTACATTTGATGGAGTCACTGAGTTCCTGAAGTCTGATCTTGTGTTGCATAATTCTTTCTCTCTTTTGTTCAGCTTCATTTTTTTCAATTATTTTGTCTTCTAGGTCACTAATTCATTCCTCTGATTCTCCCACTCTGTTATTGATTTCATCAAGCCTGTTTCAAATCTTATTTATTGCAGTCCTCATCTCTGATTGATTTTTTTAACGCTTTCTTCTCTGTGGAAAGAGTCTAGTCTCCCTGATATCTTCTTTTCTTTTCTTGAGCCTACTGAGATCCCTATGATACTTTAAATTCACCATCAGGCATGTTACTTATATCTGTTTTGCTTAGATCTCTGGCTGTGGCCTTATCTTGTTCTTTCATCTGGGATAAATGCCTCTGTCTTTGCATTTTGTTTAAGTCTCTGCTGCCGTCTCTGTTTTAGAAAAGCCAGTTGTGTTTCCTGCTCCTGAAAGTAATCACATTATGATGAAGAGATCATGTAGTGTCCAGGGCCTGGCGCTTCAGGGAGTGTCTCTGGTGTGTGCTGTATGCGCTCTGCTCTTGTGTTTTGGCTGCTCTTTCCTTCAGGCCAGTCATCCGCAGAGCTCTCTCTGCCTGTTCTGGACAGTGTTTGGTCCTTGGCCTGAATGTGGTGAGTTTTAACTAGGTGTGCCTGGTCCGCTTGTGAAATGAGACCTGAAAGCACTTCCATGAGAACTGAGGCCCTGCAGAACTATCTGGTCAGGACACATGGTGTGGGCAGGGTTTTGTGCTGGTCTTCTGGGAGAGGGGCCTGCTATGCTGGGACTGAGGTAAGCTTGGCTGGGAAGGGCAGTCCCACCAAAGCACGGGGGTGTGGGGCTTGGTGTAAGCAAGTTACATAGCCAGTTTTGGGACTGTGTTTCCCAACAGAGTTGGCTCTGTATTTATGCTGGAAGGCAGGGGAGAGAAATGGCACCAGCCAGATCCCTTGTTCCTGGATAAGTGTCTCTGTGAATGCTGCCTCACAGAAACATTCCAAAAAGAGGGAATAATTTCCCCCTGTGTGCCCTAGGAGTTCTTCAGATAGCTGTTTCACGTCCACTGCACCTGCAATCCGTTTCTCCCTTAAACCATATCTCCACCTGTCCTACCTTCTTCAATGTGGGCTCTTCTTCCCCTTTAGTTGTGGAGTTTGTTCTGTTAGTCTTCAGGTTGATTTCTGGGGTATTTAGGATGATTTGATAGTTATCTAGTTGTGTTTGTGAGATGAAATGAGCCCAGGATCCTCCTGCTCCACCAGCATCTTCCTCAACCAAGCCCAGATAATTGTACTCTTAATCCCCTCCACCTATTTTGCCCATTTCCCCCTACCTCCTCTCTGGTAACCGTCTATCTGTTTGTTCTCTGTAGTTAAAAGTCTGTTTCTTGGTTTATCTCTCTTTTTTTTTCTTCCTTTGTTCATTTGTTTTGTTTCTTAAATTCCACATATGAGTGAAACCATAAGGTATTTGTCTTTCTCTGACTGGCTTATTTTGCTTAGCATTATACCCTTTAAATCCATCCATTTTGTTACAGATGCAAGATTTTATTCTTTTCTATGGCTGAATAATATTCCATTATACACACACACACAGACACACACACTCACACACACACACACACCCCATTTCTTCTTTATCCATTCATCTGTTGATGGACACTTGGGCTGCTTCCATTGTTTGGTTATTGTAAATAGTGCTGCAATAAACATAGGGATGGATATATCTTTTTGAATTAATGTTTTTGTATTCTTTGGATAAATACCCAGTAGTGCAATTACTGGATCATAGGGTAGTTCTATTTTAACTTTTTGAGGAATCTCCATACTGTTTTCCACAGTGGCTGCACCCGTTTGCATTCCCACCACAGTTCAAGAGGGTTCCTTTTTCTCCACATCCTCACCAACACTTATTGTTTCTTGAGTTTTGGTCTTTATCCATTCTGAGAGGTGTGATGTGATGTCTCATTGCAGTTTTGATTTGCCGTTCTCTGATGACAAGTGAGGTTGAACATCTTTTCATGTGTCTCTTGGCCATCTGCATGCTTCTTTGGAAAGTTTTCAGGTCTCCTGCCCATTTTTAAATTGTATTATTTGTTTTTTTGAGTGTTGAGTTGTATAAGTTCTTTACGTATTTTGGATACTAACCCTTTATCAGACATGTCATTTGCGAGTATCTCCCCCCAGTAAGTTGTCTGTTACTTTTGTTGATAGTTTCCTTTGCTGTGCTAAAGCTTTTTATTTTGATGTAGTCCCAATAATTTATTTTTGCTTTTGTATCCCTTGCTTCAAAAGACATGTCTAGAAGGATGTTCACCAGTATCAGAGAAACTACTGCCTGTGTTCTCTTCTAGAATTTTTCTGGTTTCAGGTCTTATATTAGGTCCTCAATCCATTTTGAATTTGTTTTTGTGTATGGTGTAAGAAAGTGGTCCAGCTTCATTCTTTTGCATGTGGCTGTCCAGTTTTCCCAACACCATTTGTTGAAGAGACTCTTTTTCCTATTGCATATTCTTGCCTCATTTGTTGGCAATTAATTGGCTGTATAATTATAGGTTTATTTCTGGGCTTTCCATTCTGTTCCATTGATCTATGTGCTTATTTTTGTGCCATTACCATACTGTTTTGATTACTACAGTTTTTAATATAACTTTAAGTCTGGAACTATGATACATCCAGCTTCACTTTTCCTTTTCCAGGTTGCTTTGGCTATTCTGGATTTTTTTATGGTTCCATACACATTTAGGATTGTTTGTTCTACTTCTGTGAAAAACTCTGTTGGTATTTTGATAGGGATTGCATTAAATCTGCAGATTGTTTTGGATGTCTTGGTGACATTTTTATAAAACAGAAAAACATTAAAAATGAGATAAATCACAATTTTTTGAAAAGGCTACAGATTTTGTTTGAATAGGAATATATATACAATTAGCATAAAATATAGGTAATGTGAAATAAAATACAAATAATATAAAAATTAAAAATAAAATACATATAAAATAATATGTATTAAATATGAAATAATATATAAAAGAGTGTATGTATCATTTCTACTTTTTGCTACTATTATGAACAATAGCACCATAGCCCTTCATCCATGTATCTTATATATAAATTCATTATAATATATATAAAATCCTCGGGGGTATGACTGACTGTCACTATTAGTCATACCAGTAGCTAAAATGTGTGTTACATCAGATTTAGGAGAAGCCAAATAGAGAGAGCAGCTAAACAAATATTTGAGAAACTTGTTTAGGCAGAGGAGATGTGGTTCAACTAATTTAATTACATATTTCATCAGTCTTTAGAATGGCTAAATAATAAATCTAATCTACAAAGTTCAGTTCAATATACCCTATAAGCATTGTCGTAAATATCCTAAAATAACTTAGAAATTATAAAGGATGGAATTGTAATTTGACTAAGCTGTCTCTCTTAATGGACTTCGTAGTGATCTTTAATATGTACCTTCTTAGCCATGCCACATTTTCAAATTTCATTTTTTTATTTTACTCCTAAAATATTTTTAATAAAGTTTGCCTCAAAATGTACAAACTTGCCAAATAAAAATGATTCTCCCCAAAATGTTTTGTATTACTGCTTATGGAGCTCATAGTATCTACAATTGTAAAATTATTACTGGTCTTTACGTTTTTGTAAACTCTGTTTTTCCACACTGTACAAATACTCCATTCACTGGCTCTCATTTTATGGAGAAAGAAAGTATAATTAAATCTCAGTTTTTCTTGGAAGCATCCTTTAATCTTTTGGCAGGAGGAGATATATTTATACATTTATAAAAATACTTTCAATATTATCAGAATAACTGCTAATCTCTAAGCCAGTAAGAGAACGGGGAGGGGGAAAACAGGAGGAGTTATTAAGATTCTTTTCTTTTTATGTTATTTTAGAACAAACTCTTTTTTGTAGAGAGTTTTGTAATATGCCTGGAAATTTTTCAGAAATGTCGCTTGCCCACTGGTTCTCATAGAGAGCAAATTGTCATAATGGCCTTTTCAAATATTTTATTCTTTTGTCTTTGGTCAATATGGCCTGAATATTCTCTACAATTTTTTTTTAAATGTGTTTAAGAAAAAAATATATTTAAGCATCCAGAAACTTCATAACATTTCTAAATATGGAAGTTTACTACTGTGTTGTCAGCTGTTCACATTTTTATGATTTTCTACTTAGAAGATATTTTCTATTCAGATGACCTCTCTACTCATCCTATATATATTGTTCTAAGTATTATCTTAATATGCTGATTCATAAATTAACTTCTTTAGTCCTGACTACTTATCTGAGCTTCATATTCTATATTTAACAGCTTAATATTTTTATAATTTCTAATAGGCAGTAAAAACTTAAGAAATGGCAAAAATAGAACCATTAACTTCTACCACCATCCCTGAGCCTACTTGTCACTGTCTTTCCCATCTGCAAAATAAATAAATAAATAAATAAATAAATACTAACAGCATCTATCTAGAAGTTTCCCTGGATTATTCTGTGTTTCTCAGTACCTATATCCAATCTCTCAGCAATATCAAAAACCACCTGAGATCTACCCACTTCTATCCATTTCTACTATGATCATCTCTGGTTGGGGCCACAACCTTTATTGTCTGGACTATTTCAATTGTTCTCTTTTCTGAATGGTTATTTCTACTCTTGAACTTCTAGAATCCATTCCCCAACCTTCACTGGTATTTTTTAAAGTGTTTATTTGGGGACACCTGGGTGGCTCAGTCAGTTAAGCGTCTGCCTTCAGCTCAGGTCATGATCCCAGGGTCCTGAGATCTGGTCCTGCATCAGGCTCCCTGCTCAGTGGGGAGCCTGCTTCTCCCTCTGCCTGCTCCCCTTGCTTATGCTCTCTCACTCTCTCTTTGACAAATAAATAAATAAATTCTTTAAAGTGTTAATTTGATTAAATCACTTATTAAACAATTATATCACTTATTAGAGGATTTTAAAGCCCTCAAATAGCTTATAGTAAAATCCCAGGCCCTGTAGGACCTGGCTCCTGTCTACCTCTCTAGTAATTTGATTTCCTTCCACTTTCCTTCTTGTTCTCTCTGCTCCAATCACGAGAGTGATCTTTCTGTGCTTTGATCAAGCCAATGGGCTTCCTCAGTTTGTTGAGGGTTGCTGGAGTGGTGGGGGGTGGGACGGATGGGGTGGCTGGGTGATAGACATTGGGGAAGGTATGTGCTATGGTGAGCACTGTGAATTGTGTAGGACTGTTGAATCACAGATCTGTACCTCTGAAACAAATAATGCAATATATGTTAAAAAAAAAAAAAGATAGCAGGAGGGGAAGAATAAAGGGGGGGGAATTTGGAGGGGGAGACGAGCCATGAGAGACTATGGACTCTGAGAAACAAACTGAGGGTTCTAGAGGGGAGGGGGTGGGGGGATGGGTTAGCCTGGTGATGGGTATTAAAGAGGGCACGTTCTGCGTGGAGCACTGGGTGTTATACGCAAACAGTGAATCATGGAACACTACATCAAAAACTAATAATGTAATGTATGGTGATTAACAAAACATAATTAAAAAAAAAAGCCAATGGGCTTGATCTTCAGGCCTTCACACAAGCTCTTGGTTCTGTCTATGATGTTCTCACACTTGATTTTTGCTTGACTGCCATCTCTTTGTCATTCAGCTCTCAGTTTGTCATCTTTTCTGAACACTAAAACTTTTTATTTTCTTTGTAGCAACAATCAAATTCTAATTTCTTGTTTAATTTTTTCCTTATTAAACATAAGCTTACTGAGTTTATCTTGTTCACTACTATATTTTTAATTCCCATGATATATAAGACATAGGAGAAACTAGGTAACAATTTGGGGATAAGAGTTAGTGTGATAGCGTAACTTGAATTGAGAAGCCTTTATTTCAACTCTGATTTATTTGACGAAATTGTGACAAGATCAGAATGCAAACGATTAAAACAGAGCAGAAGCATTGTTTAAACGGTACTAATTTACATAGTACTTATGGGAAGTTACTGTTCCATTATTGCATCTTCTTCATAAGTCATTTTTAGTTGGCTAATTATCCCCAAGTATTTTAATATACATTTTGTCTTTTGCCTTGGGGGAAGAAACCACCTCATGATGATACTATTACATGATGAGTTTATGGCTTAAGTCATCTCATTGTACAACTTTATTAAAACTCTTCTCATTGCTGCCTTGTCTGGAGGAAATTTCAGATGCATAATTTATTATTTTTCCTTATAATCCTCTATTTACACTGCAGCCAGAATTCATGTTGTTTCTCTGCCAAGAGTTAAACATCTCTCAGTAAAGGCAATATGCTCTCCTGGCTTAAGAATTTATTCATTGTTCTGATTTAGTTTTACTCTTAGGCCAGACAGAAAATGTGACAGCCATTAACAAGCTGCTCTCAGAAAGAATTTAGAAATATACATATACTTACATTTACACATGCACACACAAGCACACACACATATATTTCTATGTGTGTATAATAAGTGGTAAAACAAACACCCATTTCCATTGTAGTAGACTTTGTGCGGGGTCTTTGTCTTCTGATTCAGTTCTCTATTAAAGAAGAATTTTTACTGAATTTAAGTAAACCAGTAGGAACAAAAATATAGGCATTGGGATGTTAGAAATAATGCTCAGTGCAGCAAATTCCTTGTGGTATAATTAGACTACATTTTTAGGATGCCTTAAATATCCTGTTCCCATTCTCTAAGTGGCTACTTGCATGACATCGTAAAGTGTTAAATATTCAATGTAAATTGTATGCTCTAGGGCTTCCTCTTTTGGTACTTTTACATTAAAATGCATGCAGTAAAGCATAGTGATAATGATGGGTGAGAATGAACAAAGTGAGAAATGACAAACATCTTAAGAGTGTTTAAAGTGTATGAAAATTGATTTTCATTTTTTTGTGAGTATCAAATGCCTCAAAGATTTTCTTTTTGCATAATTCTAATATAATAAGACACAAGTATTTAAGATTTAAATTTTATTAAGTAAAGTCTATATACTTTGTGCCTTAATTTAATTTTTGACCTTCTACTTTATCTTGTCTGAATCTTACTTGAAGTAGCTATTTTTGTTTTATTCTGGTGTTACTTTTGTCCCTTTGTAATTTGGAGTCCATTTTTCTGTCTTTTTTAAAAACTCAAAAGCTACTATATTTGTCTTTTTAAAGAGCCTTAAAAAGGAAGACCCTTGAAGGCACACCATCCATTGTACTGGTATGTATGTTTTTGTCTCAATATCAGTAAATATTTGTTGAAAGATAAACTTGAAACAAAGTGAAAGGTTACGCATAATTACCCTACGTTATAAAGTCAGTTATTATGACTTATTTTACTTAACATAATGCTCTCATGATCTATTTGCTACAAGTAGTCAGAATGCCTTCTTTCTCATCGCTGAATAATATTCCATTGTATGTATGTATTGTGTGCATACACACACACACATACAGATATACACACACATATATACACACATACATCTCACATCTTCTTAATCCATTCATCTGTTGGTAAGCACTAAGGTGATTTTCACATCTTGCCTATTGTGAGTAATGCTGCAGTGAACGTGAAAGTGCATCTACCTCTTTGAGATTCTAATTTCATCTCTTTTGGATATATACCCAGAAGTGGAATTGCTTGATCATATGGTAGTTCTATATTTAATTTTTGAGGACACTCCATACTGTTTTCCATAATGTCTGTACCAGTTTTCTTTTCTACCAACAGTATACAGTGGTTGTATTTTCTCCACATCCTTGTCAACACTCATTATCTTTTTTTGTTTCAATAATAGCCATTCTAACAAGTGTGTTGTGATATCTCACTGTGGTTTTGATTTGTATTTCCCTGATGACTAGTGATGTCAAGTATGCTTTCATTTACCTTTTGGCCATGTGTGTGTGTTTTATTTTGAGAAATGTCTATTCCTAACCTTTGCCCATTCTTAAATGGTGTTATTTGTTTTTTAGCTATTGATTTATATGAGTTCCTTATATATTTTAGAAATTAACTCTTATCAGATAAATAGTTGGTAAACACTTTCTCCCATCCCATGCATTGCCTTTTCACTACGTTTTTTCCTTTGTCTGCAGAAGCTTTTTGGTTTGAAGTAGCCTCCCTTGTCTGTTATTACTTTTGTTGCCTATGCTTATGGTGCTATATCCAAGACATTGTTGTCAAGACCAATGTAAGGAAGATTTTCCCAGTGTTTTCCTCTATGGGTTTTATGTTTTCAGTTTTCATTCCATTTAGAGTTGGTTTTTTGTATATGGTATGAGATAAGGGTTCATCTTCATTCTTTGCACATGTGGATATCCAGTTTTCCCAGTACCATTTGTTGAAGAGACTATTCTTTTCCAGTTGTGTGTTCTTGGCACCTTGGTGAAGATCACTTGACTGTAGATTTATTTCTAGGGTCTCTGTTCTGTTTCATTGGTCTATATGTCTGTTTTTATGCCAGTACTATACTGTCTTTTTAAGTTTCAAGTATAATTAACATACAATATCATATTAGTTTCAAGTGTACAATATAATGATTCAGTAATTCTATACATTTCTTAGTGCTCATCAAGATAAGTATACTCAAACAGTACTTTATTGTTTTGATTACTGTATCTTCCTAATGTTTTCTTTATTTGTTTGTTTTTAAATTAGGAAGTGTAATACTTCCAGCTTTGGGCTTCTTACTCAAGGTCCTTTTGGCTCTTTAGGTCCTTTTGTGATTCCACATGAACTTTTAAATTATTATTTTTTAAAGATTTTATTTATTTATTTGGGACAGAGAGTGAGCACAAGAGAGCAAGAGAGATTGAGAGAGAGCAGGAGCAGGGGGAGAGGCAGAGGGAGATGGAGAAGCAGGCTCCCCACTGAGCAGGGAGCCCGATGCGGGGCTCCATCCCAGGATCCCGGGATTGTGACCTCAGCTGAAGGCAGATGCTTAACCGACTGAGCCACCCAGGCGCCCCTAAATTGTTTCTTTCTTATTTCTGTGAAGAATGCCATTGGTATTTCAGTAGGACTTTGATGTGGCCCTTTTCAGTTTTTGTGCTCCAGAGCATTGCGGCAACTTCTTTATTGTGTTCCAGAGTTCTTGCAAGCCATTTCTGCACTGGGTAGTTCTTAAATCATTGTTTTTGTGGGGAAACAAGTGCTAGGACCTCCCAACGTGCTATCCTGCTTCCTTCACTCTCTTACTTTGTAATTAATTGCTTTTGTGTCCATGTCCTTGAATTTTAAAAGCAGTATTATGTCTGTTCAGTCCCCAGTATGTTCCATATACACAGTGGAATAAATTTTAAATAAATCATTCAATATTCAGACGCATTGCAAAGATTGGCAAGGGAATGCAAGTGTTGATAACTCATAAATAGTAACTACACGGACTGTGGGTACATTAGGTTATTGGAGATTAAAATAATCTTTTCCTAGTGAATAACAACTTACATACATAGTCTTGAATTTAAGACCCACTAATATTAACTACTATGGCCTTTGAACCAATTATTGTTCAGTCATACCAAACATAATTATTAATGAATTAATTACTGAGATTTTCCAAATGTGGCTTTTGAAGATGTGCTTTAAATGCCATTTTCTATTAAAAGCAGCTTACCCGTGTTTCCTGAATCTCTACTCCCGGGAATGACATTATACACACTGTACTATTAGAAAAGGATCGCTGGCATTTGTGTAAGAAAGAGCAGTCTTCTCTTCAGCACTTTTGCTTCAGTGGTCAAACTTTGCCCACCCTCTTACTCATTATATTCTTGCTGTGTTATGTATTATTGAAGGAAGTTGTACTTCACTGAAACATTAGAACTCAAAGCATAAGAAGCATATGCTCCTTCAGCAATGCTGAAATCTGTGGTTTTCATTAAAACAGTAGAATTATGTGTAGGTTAATTACTCTCATTGAATCACACATACACACAGCTTAACTCTAAAGGGGAAACTTGGTATTGGTATTTGGAATACTGTTTCTTTTAGGTCAAGGTAACTATGTAGTCAAATGATACCCATAATCATACAAAAAATAGCATTAACTGCATAAATGCATATGCATGTTTTGGTTTTGGTAATGAAAGTTTCACAAGATAATTAGGAAACCATTTTTCCAAAAACAAGAGCTTAAAAATACCTAAAAAAATGAAATATCAATTATTTCTTTGCACACTATGTACAAATGTATAATATAGGGGGAAAACACAATAGTACTTTGGTCTTGGTATAAATTTCAGACGTAAAACCTAAATAATAGTAAAACTTTGGAAATGTTATTCACCATGTATTGCATGCCCAATGTGTGCCGGTTATGGTACCAACAATTTTGCCCATTTAATCTAATCACTGCAGTTCCCACATGAAACAGCCTGTACTTTCTCAGATTGTCAAAGGAAGTAGCCGAGGCTCTGAGCAGTGACTTGACTACTGGAAAGTTCACAGTCATGTCTGTCTGTTTCACCATGTAGCTCCCTCAAGTTCTCCCGGCATATCATCCTGGATTCATTCGGCCAAAATTGTCAGGGAAGTAGATTTGTTTCTAACCAGCTCTTATGGCTGAAGTTTTTAAAACACTCAGGGCATCAACTGTGAAATGACATTTAGGCCCGGGGCACAGGGTCAAATGGGACAAGACTCTTCTTTGATCTTGTTAATCTGACACAGCGTCTTGTATTCAAGGTAACGATCTGGGAAGTCAATAACCTTAAGGGTCTTTATTTTCAAGGATGAAGACTCATTTTCAGGAAGGCGCAAAAGGTTTGGCAGCTGAAATTCTTCGGTTGTGTCTCCAGTGTGTTCTTCTGTTTCAGCCTCTGATCCCAAATGTCTCGCATAGTGCAGCATCCGTGGAACTGGTGTGTCTGTCTCAGGCCCTCCCTGTTTCAGTCTGTTGTACAAAGCACAGATGGCCGACTCATCCTCCCAAAGCATCAGGGTAAACTCTTTGAAGATGGGACCTAGGTTCCTGATGATACATCATGTATGAGAGCCACTGAGTAAATCTATGTGGCCTCTTCCATGGATCATGAAGTCCCTTTTTGCTACAAGGGCTCCCAGATTGAAAAATGGGGCCATCTCCATGATCTGTTGTTGTCACCACTCCAGTCACTCAGTCTGGAGAAAGGTGCCATGAACCAAAGGATCCTGCTCATCTAGGCCAGCCAGCAGCCCGTTCTTTAGCTCACTGCAGACCGAGTGTCTGCAACGTATAGCAAATGTTAAGCTCCTTCCAGTATCAAGTTTTGTACATGATATAATATATCACATATATTATATTTACACATATTTTATGTATATACTTAGTGTTAAGAAGTACAGTGGGAGGAACTCCCAGTAAAGCTGGCCTAACCAAGAGAAAAGTCAAGGCCCCTCTCTTTATGACCTCGCTGGGCACAGGAAATATCCCTGTGGAGTGCAGTGATGTGAACTGAAATGGTCTCAATGTGGGCACTTGGCACACTTTACTAAACACAAATACAACCCCACCATGAGTAAACTTTAAAGTGAACATTAAAGATTCTTGTGATAAAATTAAAAAAAAAGAAGTACATTGGGAGAAAGCTAAAATGAAAATTATGCACAATACCAAGTACTGGTAAAAATATACAGTGACTGAAATTTTCATTATAGCTGGGGAAACTGATAAATAGTACAAACACTTTCAAAAATGGTTTGACAGTAGCTATTCATCCATGTAACTTAAAAATCTAGGTTATATACCCAACAGAAATTCATGTATGTGTATACACACATACATGCATATGCATCAAAAGATATATATTATAATATTCATAGAAGCACTCTTCATAATAGCCCCAAATTGGATAAAAATTTGTGGTATATTCATTCAATGAACTATGTGGCATGATAATGAACAAGCTAGAGCCTGACTAGAACTTCCTAACTATTATGTTGAGGGAAACAAACACAGAAGCATATATACCATGTAATTATATTTATATAAAGTTCAGAAAAGGCAAAGCTAATCTTTGGTGTTACAGAAGACAGGATGTGGGCACCTGGAAGTAGTGTTGGGAGTGGGCATTAGGCAACCTGACATTCTGGTTATCTCCTACTTCTGGACCTTATTGCTGGTTACTTAAGTGCATTTATTTTGTAAAAAGTATCATCAGTTCATATCATTTGATCTGTGTACTTTGCCAAATGCATGTTATGCTTCAATACAATTTATAAAAAATTTTTAAAACCCACTTTCCTCTTTTGAGTATGGGATTTAAAACATGTTTAGCTGACACATACCTTTAAAAAATCTATTGCATTAATGCTTCCTTGTTTTTTTCCCACTTATCCACATAGCTCATCTCTCTAAGTCAGTTGAATGGAAAAGGTCAAAAATGCTTATCTTGGTGTGAGTCACACCATATCTGACTTAGGTTGATCATGCAGTGCATTTTCTCACTTCTGGTGTGACTTCAGGGTCTATCGAGAAAACTCATTTTTCTCTACAGACATCTTCCCCATTTACTTGGTGTGGATTGAAATTCCATTCTGGGTCTTTGTTCTGTATGAAGCTTTTATATTTTAATAAACATTTACGTAGTGGATTAATATTTTGAGTTTTTTACATTTCAAAGTATTTTCTAAGAATAAACATAAAATTCTTGGAGCTAGAAGGTAGGAAAGATGCATCTGGAAAACTCAGAATGGAAATGTTGATACTTCTCCAGCTTCTGAGATTTATACAGAGCAGAGCTGTGGTTTGCAAACTGTCCCTTCTAGTAGGATGGAGGCAGAGAAGGCTTCTGAACTTAATATGATCCACTCTGAAATACATTTAATAATCTAGTAGCAACTTTGGGGCAATTCTTAGAAACACTGCATTTGTTAATAGAACTGAGAAGGAACAGTACTAAAAGCAGCAACACATTTTCTTTCCCCAGTGCCTGCAGGCCTGGACTTCTTTCTTGAGCAAAGAAACGAGTAGGTCAGCTCCATGTTTTTCAAAATACTTTATGTATCATCAGATTTGCTCTAGATTAAGAATTCACAAAACCTGCATGGCTCTAAACTGCAAAAACTATTTATTGAAAAAGAATAAATTCAGTGACATTCATTTTTGCTCTCTTCTTCCTTATTCATGTGTTTATCGTACATATTCTTTTAAACAAGATTTGTGATACATAATATGGAAACATGTAGATAAATACTTTGACTTAGAAGAAAAAAGTGAAAAAGCAAAACCTTCCATGAATCTAATGTAAGTCAAATGCTTGTTGCTTTTTTCCACTGTCACAGCCCTAATATTTAAGTTACTGCTAATCAGCGATGCTGCTGGGTTTGGAAACTTATATACTGTTATTCTGATGACACATGTTATGCAAAAAGCCACATTCATGACCAGGGACAGTGAGCAGGGAATGCTAGTAGATTCAGCCACCTCTGACCTTCATGCTTAGTTTTAAGGATAAGAGTGGCCAAGAAAAATTTTAGTTATTACATATACATCAAAATCAGTTTTTAAAAACAGGCTTAAATTCCTACCAGTTTTAAAAAAAGATATGATTTCATTGTTTAGTCATCCTAAAGAATTTACATTACTACATTTCTATCTCTGCTTCTGTTTTATCCTTCCTTATTCATATATATACATATATGATTTTTAATATAAAGTAGTTTGTGCATATTTGGGCAAGCTGGAGAAACCATCAACACATAATCAGCCATGAGAATGTATACTAGAGGATCTCACAGTTAAACAGGTTACATGATCATAA
This sequence comes from Eumetopias jubatus, assembly GCF_037043125.1. Classification (NCBI taxonomy): domain Eukaryota; kingdom Metazoa; phylum Chordata; class Mammalia; order Carnivora; family Otariidae; genus Eumetopias; species Eumetopias jubatus. Next base: position 31,111,582 of record NW_028274820.1, read on the forward strand.
TTGACAGAGAAGAGAGGAATCAGGCAGATGTCAGCCAGGAACTCCCACCTCCCTGGAAACTTGGATTCTAGATTAAAGACTTCATGCATTTCAAAAAGGACAACCATATACTCATCCTTAGGAAGATAATAGTGAGGAATTTTAAAACAGGATTTCATCACTGTTCCCTGTTAAATGCAGCTTTTGGTGGATGCATACATCACTTTGTTAGCAAAAGCCTGAAACCTGCAAGTTTGCAGAATTTAGGACCCACTTTCATATACATACTGCCATCTGCTGGTAATTGTGTGTATATCTGTCCATAAGAAGACCTAAATGACTGATTTTTCAGAAGGATGTGATTATTTCAGAGTTTTGGATTTTGAATGAATTCTTCTATTAATCGTTGGAAAAACAAATTTTTATCAACATTTAGATACAAGGAAACACTGGCTTTTTATACAGATTTTTTTTTCCTTTAGGTTAAATCAATTATTTTTTTTAGATAAAACAAGCAATACAAGTGAAATATGTGGTCAGCTGTTTATACATACATTGCACATGATCAAGCGATTTCCAGGGGCCTTTGGTTACTATCATCATTTTTGATAATTTTTAATTTATAGATTCTTTAAAGTTAAAATATCTGATCTAATAACTACTGCTATTAATATGGACGGTGTAATATAACATGATTACATATATTATCTCTTGATTCTTGCAACAGTATTATGAGGCATTTACTAGAAGTCTCCCCATCATAAAGATGAGTTCAAGAACACAGAGCTGAGTAGTGGTGTAGAAATAGATCACTGAATATTATTAAATATTGGATGAAACCTCTTTTAAATGGAGAAACGAGTCCTTTAAAAGGTTGATCTAGACGTTGATCGGTTGTAACTGTCCCAAAACTGCAAACCATTTTGTTCTTTTGTAATAAATGTCGTTACAATTCTACATTTAATTCTAAAGGGCTCTATGTAGAGAAAACACACGTGAAGATATATGGCTGCTTAAAAACACAAAGTTGAACAATTCAAATGTCATTATATAATAGTTCATATAACAAATGTGAGACTAAAAAGAAAATGCGAACATTTCAAAAGAGGATCAGGAACCATGCACAGAGAGAAATGTGGAAAACAAAAATGTTGAAAACACGGGGCGCCTGGGTGGCTCAGTCGTTAAGCGTCTGCCTTCGGCTCAGGTCATGATCCCAGGGTCCTGGGATCGAGCCCCGCATCGGGCTCCCTGCTCTGCGGGAAGCCTGCTTCTCCCTCTCCCACTCCCCCTGATCCCTCTCTCACTGTTGTCTCTGTCAAATAAATAAAATCTTTAAAAAAATGTTAAAAACATTGTTATGATAATTATACCTATGCTGTTATCTAATATAAATATGAAATGTTTTTCCCAAGTAGATTCTAGCGATTGAATTAATAAAACAGCAAGAAAAGTGTTAAAGCATAAATTTAGGATATATTTAGGGGACTCAGGGTTTTTTGTTTGTTTTAACCACACTTTTTATTTTCAGATCACTGTAGAGTCACATGCATTACAAGAAACAATACAGAGAGGTCCCATGTACCCTTCACCCGTTTTCCCCCAGTGGTAACATCTTGTAAAATTCTAGTACGGTATCACCCCAGATTGTTGACATTGATGCGGTCTAGAGACAAAGCATTCTGTCATCATAGGGATCCCTCTTGTTGCTCTTTTAAAGCCACACTCCGTCATCTCTTACCCTACTCCCTCCTTAACCCCTGGTAACCACTAATCTGTTTTCCATCTCTGTAAATTTGTCATTTTGAGAATGCTATATAAATGGACTTACACAGTGTATAAACTTTGGGGATTCGCTCTTTTCACTTGGCATAATTCTCTGAAGATTAATCCATGTCATACTGTGTATTTAGTATTCCTGTTAATTTCTGGGCAAGTATTCTGTGGTATGGGTGTACCACAGTTTGTTCAACCATTCACCCACTGAAGAATACCTGGGTTGTTTCCAGTTTGGGGCTATTACAAATAAATCTGCTTTAATCAGGCATGTACAAGCTTTTGTGTGAACAGACATCTTAATTTCTCTGGGATACAATGAATGCATGAGTGATCTCTAGTTTCTCCACAGCTTCACCAGCATTTGGTGTTTTCACTATTTTTTATTTTAGCCATTGTGATAGATGTGTAGTGATCTTTTATTGTGATTTTAATTTGTATTTCCTAAACGGCTAATGATGTTAGACATCTTTTTTTTTCAAGATTTATTTATTTATTTGAGAGAGAGAGAGGATGTGCATGCACCATTGAGTCAGTGGAGGGGCACAGGGAGAGAATCCTCAAGTAAACTCCCCACTGAGCCCTCGGGGCTCAGTCTCACCACCCACAAGATCATGACCTGAGCAGAAACCAAGAGTCCGACATTTCACTGGCTGAGCCACCCAGGCACCCCATGATGTTAAGCATCTTTTTATCTGCTTATTTCCATTTGTATATCCTCTTTGATAATGTCCTTTGCTCATAATTGGATTTTTTTACTGTTGAAATTTCTTTACATGTATTAGACACTAGTTTTTTGTCAGATATGTGGTTTCAAATATTTTCTTTAATTCTGTAGTTTGTCTTCTATCCTCTGACGAGTGTCTTTTAAAAAAGAACAGGGGTGCATAGGTGGCTCAGTCAGTTAAGCATCTGACTCTTGATTTTGGCTCAGGTCATAATCTCAGGGTTGTGAGATCAAGCCCTGCATGGGGTTCCGTACTGGGCGTGAAGCCTGTTAAAGATTCTCTCTTTCCCTCTGCCCCTCCCACCCTCTAAAAAAAAAAAAAGAACAAAAGTTTTTAATCTTGATGAAGTTCAATTTGTCATTGTTTCCTTTTAAGATACATAGGTTTGATGTCAAATCTTTAAACCCTTTGCCTAGCTCTGTGTCCCAAAGGTTTCTTCCCATGTCTTTTTCTAAAAGTTTCATAGTTTTACAATTTATAGTTAAGTCTATGAGTTACCTTTTACATAAAGTGTGAACTTAGATTGAGATTCTTTTTTTAATTTATTTTTATTTTTTTATTTATGTATGTACAGTGCTATAGCAACATTTAAAGGCTATCTTTCCTCCATTGAAGAGATTTTGCACATTATCCAAAGTCATCTGGACACATTAATGTGGATCTATCTCTAGATCCCCTGTTCTGTTCCACTGATCTGTGTCTGTCCCTCCACCAACATCACAGTCTTCATGTAGCTATCTAATAAGTCTTGGAACCAGGTAGACTGATTCCTTTATTCTTCTTTTTCAAAATTATTTTCATTATTCTACTTCCTTTGTATTTTCATGTAAGGTTTTCAGTAATCTTGTCTATATAAAAAATCTCGCTGACATTTTAATTAGAATAACATTAGACTTGTATATCACTTTGGGGAGAATTGGCATTTTTACTATGTTGAATATTCCATCCAGGAACACAGTCATTCTCTCCATTTATTTAGACCTTCCTTGATTTCTTTCATGAGCATTATATATAATTCAGCATGAAAATCCTATACATATATTTTTTAGATTTATACCTAAGTACTTCATTTTTTGAGTGATTATAAATTATAATGTTTTTTCTTTAGCAGTGAAAATTTAAGAAGCCTAAGTAAGAAGCTCTGCCTGAATCAAAAGACTTAAAGTCTAGTTGGAAAGACTTATAAATCAATGATTACAATAGAATTTGATTAAGTCAATAAACCTTTGTTCTTTTTGTTCCTTGTTTTCTGTCTTCCAGAAATGCTTATTGCTTGTTATAGTTTTATTTATTTATTTATTTTTATCTCTTGACCCTCTTCACGTATTTCTCCCACCCCCATTCCCCACCTCCACCTCTGGCAAGCACCAATCTGTTCTCTGCATCTATGCGCTTGTTTGTTTATGTATCTATTTTTATATTCCACATATAAGAGTGATCATGTGGCATTTTATTCTGTCTGACTTATTTTACGTAGCATAATGTTCTTTAGGTCTATTCATGTTGTCACAAATGACAAGATTTCATTCTTTTTTATGGTTCAGTAATATCCATTACACACACACACACACACACACACACACACACACACAGTACGACTCCTTTTACATTTATTCATTGATGGTAATTAGGTTCTTAGATTGTTTCCATATCTTGGCTATTGTAAATAATGTTTTGATAAACAGGGGGTAGAGATACCTTTTTGAGTTAGTGTTTTTATTTTCTTCAAATAAATATCCATAAATGGAATTACTGGGTCACATAGTAGTACTATTTTTAATTTTTTGAGGAAATTCCGTCATGTTTTCCATAATGGTTGTACTAATTTACATTTCTACCAACAGTGCACAAGGATCCCCTTTATGGCCTTGCCAACACTTGTTATTCCTTGTCTTTTTGATAATAGCCATGCTAAGAGGTATGAGGTGATATCTCGTAGGGGTTTTCATTTGCATTTCTATGATGATTAATGACGTTGAGCACTTTTCATGTATCTATTGGCCCTCTGCATGTTTTCTTTAGAAAAATGCCTCTTCAGATCTGCCCAGTTTTAATTCACATTATTGGCTCACTCTTTCTTTCTTTCTTTCTTTCTTTCTTTCTTTCTTTCTTTCTTTCTTTCTTTCTTTCTTTCTTCTTTCTTTCTTTCTTTCTTTCTTTCTTTCTTTCTTTCTTTCTTTCTTCTTTCTTTCTTTCTTTCTTTCTCTCTCTCTCTCTCTCTCTCTTTTTTTTCTTTTTGCTACTGAGTTGTAGGAGTTCTTTGGTATTTTAGATATTAGCCTCGTATCAGATAAATGTTTTACAAATATTTTCTCCCATTCAATAGATTGCCTTTTCATTTTGTTTATAGTGTCTTGCTGTGAGGAAGCTTTTAATATGAGGTGGTTCCATTTATTTATTATTTATTTATCTATCTATCTATTTTTGTTGCTTTTGCTCTTGGTGTCAGATACAAAAAAATCATTGCTAAGATCTATTTCAAGTAGCTTATAGCTTATGCTTTCTTCTAGGAGTTTTATGGTTTTAGGTTTTAGGTTCAAGTCTTTCACCCATTTTGAGTTAATTTTTGTATGTGGTATAAAACAGTGGTTGAGTTTCATTCTTTTGCATGTGGCTGTCCAGTTTTCCCAGTACCATTTATTAAAGAGACTGTCCTTTCCCTCTTATGTATTCTTGGCTCCTTTGTTATAAATTAATTGATCATATGTGCATGGATTTATTTTGGGAATCTCTATTCTGTTCCATTGATCTTTGTGTTTGTTTTTATGCCAACATCATACTGTTTTAATTACTTTAGCTTTGTAATAGAACTTGGGATCAGGAAGTGCAATGCCTCCAGCTTTGTTTTTTTCATTATTGCTTTGACTGTTCCGGGTTTTTGTGGTTTCCACACAAATTTTAGGGTTACTTGTTCTATTTCCTTGAAAATGTCATTGGAATTCTGATAGGAATTGCACTGTATCTGTAGATTGCTTTGGGTAGTATGGGCATTTTAACAATATTGATTCTTCCACTTCATGAGCATGGAACATTTTTCCATTTACAGTTGACCCTTGAAAAATATAGGGGCTACAAATACAGAGTTGAAAATCCACATCTAACCTTTGACTCCCCAAAGCTTAATTAATAATAGCCTACTATTAATACTAATATTAAGCCTACTACAAGCCTTACTGATAGCATAAACTGTTGATTAGCATATACTTTGTACATTGTATTTATTATATATTATATTCTTATAATAAAGTAAGAATGAGAGAGAGAGAGTACATGAAGGGGGGGAAGGTCAGAGGGAGAAGCAGACTCCCCGCTGAGCAGGGAGCCCGATGCGGGACTCGATCCCGGGACTCCAGGATCACGACCTGAGCCGAAGGCTGTCACTTAACCAACTGAGCCACCCAGGCGCCCCGTTTATGGTTTTTTATATATAATAGAATATCATCTGCAAATAGTCTCAGTTTTACTTCCTTTCCAACTTAGATTCCTTTATTTCCTTTTCTTGCCTAATTGCTGTGGCTAGGACTACTTTCTTTAATAAAAGAGCTGTGAGTGGGCATCCTTGTCTTGTTCTTCATTTTAGAGGAAAGACTTTCAGCTATTCACCATTGAGTATGATGTAGCTGTGAGTTTATCACATATGGTCTTTGTTATATTGAAGTATGTTTTCTCTTTATGCACTTTGTTGAGAGTTTTTATCATAATTAATGTTAAATTTTGTCACTTTTTCTGAATCTATTGAGATGACTATATGATTTTTATCCTTTTTGTTAATGTGATGTTGACTGATCTACAGATGTACAACCATCCTTGCATTCATAGAAAAAAACTTGATCATGGTGTATGATCCTTTTAATGTATCGTTGAATTTGATTTACTAATATTTTGTTGAGGAGTTTGCATCTTTGTTCATCAGAGATATTGGCCTGTAATTTTTTCTTGTAGCATCCTTGTCTAATTTCGGTATTGGTAATACTGACCTCATAAAATGAAATTGGATGGGTGCCTGGGTGGCTCATTTGGTTACGTGTCTGCCTTTGGCTCTGGTCACGATCTCAGGGTCCAGGGATCAAGCCCTGTGATGGGCTTCCTGCTCAGCAGGGAGTCTGCTTCTCCCTCTGCCTCTGCCCCTGCCCTCCAATCATATTCTCTCTCTTTCTCAAATAAATAAGTAAATAAATCTTTTTTTTTAGATTTTATTTATTTATTGAGAGAGAGAATGAGAGAGAGAGAGCACATGAGAGGGGGGAGGGTCAGAGGGAGAAGCAGACTCCCCATTGAGCAGGGAGCCCGATGCGGGACTTGATCCTGGGACTCCAGGATCATGACCTGAGCCAAAGGCAGTCGTTTAACCAACTGAGCCACCCAGGTGCCCCGTAAATACAATCTTAAAAAATAAATAAATAAATAAAATGAAATTAGAAAACACCCCTCTTCTTTTATTCTTTGGAAGAGTTTGAGAAAGTTTGGCAGAAGGATTTGGTTCACCAGTGAAGCTGTCTGGTCCTGAACTTTTGTTTGTTGGGAGATTTTTCATTACTGATTCAGTTTCCTTACTAGTAATTGGTCTGTTAAGATTTTCTGTTTCATCATGATTCAGCCTGAGTAAGGTGTATATTTCTAGGTTATTTCTGACAAAGATATATTAATCCATTTTTTGAAAAGATTCTCATTTAAATATTGAATGTAGTCCCCTACTGTGTATCACCTACATAGATTTGAGAGCCAAAGATGATGTTAGAAGGGTGAGACACCTGGTTTGTTTTATCATGCTCTGCTGCAAGGCACAGCTTTAGACTTGACCATATTAATAGTAACTATATGTTCTTTATTTTCAGGGACAGTCAGGACATCATATAATTAGATGCTTTTCAATAAAGATGACCAATTATACTTATGACTAATATGATTACAATTTAATGCCTTTAGAATACATAGTTTAAATGAATACATATACACAACAAAATGTCTTTCTCTATTGGATGTGTTCAATTTATATTTGGTCAATATAATTATTCTTTGTATTAATAATCTTTTTTGAGATAAAGGATTTTGATTTGAAACATGGCTTATGATCTTTTATTTTTTTTCAGTATGTCTAGAAATATCCAGCCTTATTAAATGATGCAAAATGTACTATTTGTATGTAGTCAGATTTTAGGATTAACTGAAAACCTATGTTGACATTGCCCTTTTGCTTATCTCACTAAGTTGTTACTCCACATTTAGGTGTGTATTCTTTTGTTCAAAGTAAGCATAAGCCTTTTTCCCTTAAGTGGAATTACTTTGTAGTAATCTCTGTGTATTCTGAGTGTCTGTATAAATGACTTATATTATAAGATCATGTGTCATAGAAGCTTGAGAAGATAGTATAATCCCAAAGAAGGAAGCAAACATCATCTACATTACTGTTATCCCTATCTACATGATATAATGGCATTTTTAAAAAGTGGACCTAATGTAAAGCCCCCTTCTCATACTCTCTCTCTGAATCCATCAACCATGCTTTGTAGATTCCAGTTCCAGATTATTACAAGATAAAATAAATTCCATTTTAAAAAGCTCATATTTTTATCCAGAATGTTGACGTTTAAGTTTAACAGCTGTACTGAGTTTATAACACATTCCACATATTGTTATTTTTTTTCTCAAATTTAACTATTGCCAACCCCACACATAGATCAAGCCATGCTATCTTTGTGAACTCCATATCACTTTTCGCCTGTGTGCTCAATTTTGTTTTCCTGATTGGCTGTTAATTAAATACACATTTCTTATGGAACTTCAGTGAAACCACCACCCACTGCCACCACCAAATGCACATTCCCACCACAAAGAGGACACACATATGGACCAGTAGAGACTGTGTCCTCAAAAATCTGATAGCCTGAGGAGAGATTTACACATAGGGATATATTGATAGATGTTTAAAAAACAGCTCTCAGGGGAAACAGAGAACCTGATGGCAAGTATTTGCCAATATTTATGGTGTAAATTCTCCCATCGTGGCTGGTTTCAAGCTACCAACTTGAAGTCACTAAACTAGATATAGGGAAGAAATATCCATATTTCACTATTGCAACCTGGTGAAAGCTGGCTGCAGCACACAGTTGGTTATGCAGACATCATTTATAGTACCATGTGATATATGATTTGATTGAGGCATGTCATCATGCTCAGGAAACAAAGACTTTGGGGGGGCAGTTGTCAACCAGAATCAGGGAAGTCTTCCAGTAGAGCAGGCATTGGTATACACTGAGTCATCTCAGTACTTCTCCAACTTGGTTCTCATCCTGATTTTTGGTGCCTATTACTACACAATAGTATTTTTTTCAATTACTCAGAAGTCATGAAATCCTAGATTTACAATTTCTTTTATGCTTTTCCCCACCACAACACATCATTTAGTTTTGAAGCCCCATTACTTCTAACTTTCTTAAAACATTGATATGGATCCCCCAACACTATGTTCTATTCATTGTGGTATCCTAAGTGTCTCATATTAGGTTATTCTCAGTAGATCTCAATTGAATAAATGTATTTCTTTTTTTTTAATTTTTTATATTGTTATGTTAAACACCATACATTACATCATTAGTTTTTGATGTAGTGTTCCATGATTCATTGTTTGTGCATAACACCCAGTGCTCCACACAGAACGTGCCCTCTTTAATACCCATCACCAGGCTAACCCATCCCCCCCACCCACCTCCCCTCTAGAACCCTCAGGTTGTTTTTCAGAGTCCATCGTCTCTCATGGTTCGTCTCCACCTCCAACTTACTCCCCTTCATCCTTCCCCTCCTGCTATCTTCTTCTTTTTTCTTTTTTTTAACATATGTTGCATTATTTGTTTCAGAAGTACAGATCTGTGATTCAACAGTCTTGCACAATTCCCAGCGCTCACCATAGCACATACCCTACCCAATGTCTATCACCAAGCCACCCCATCCCTCCCACTCCCTACCAATCCAGCAACCCTCAGTTTGTTTCCTGAGATTAAGAATTCTTCATATCAGTGAGGTCATATGATACATGTCTTTCTCTGATTGACTTATTTCACTCAGCATAACACCCTCCAGTTCCATCCACGTCGTTGCAAATGGCAAGATCTCATTCCTTTTGATGGCTGCATAATATTCCATTGTGTATATATACCACCTCTTCTTTATCCATTCATCTGTCGATGGACATCTTGGCTCTTTCCACAGTTTGGCTATTGTGGACATTGCTGCTATAAACATTGGGGTGCACGTACCCCTTCAGATCCCTACATTTGCATCTTTTGCGATAAATACCCAGTAGTGCAATTGCTGGATCGTATGGTACCTCTATTTTCAACTGTTTGAGGAACCTCCATACTGTTTTCCAGAGTGGTTGCACCAGCTTGCATTCCCACCAACAGTGTAGGAGGGTTCCCCTTTCTCCGCATCCCCGCCAACATCTGTCGTTTCCTGACTTGTTAATTTTAGCCATTCTGTCTGGTGTGAGGTGGCATCTCATTGAGGTTTTGATTTGGATTTCCCTGATGCCGAGCAATGTTGAGCACTTTTTCATGTGTCTGTTGGCCATTTGGATGTCTTCTTTGGAAAAATGTCTGTTCATGTCTTCTGCCCATTTCTTGATTGGATTATTTATTCTTTGGATATTGAGTTTGATAAGCTCTTTATAGATTTTGGATACTAGCCCTTTATCGTATATGTCATTTGCAAATATTTTCTCCCATTCTCTTGTTGTCTTTTGGTTTTGTGGACTGTTTCTTTTGCTGTGCAAAAGCTTTTTATCTTGATGAAATCCCAATAGTTCATTTTTGCCCTTGCTTCCCTTGCCTTTGGCGATGTTTCTAGGAAGAAGTTGCTGCGGCTGAGGTCGAAGAGGTTGCTACCTGTATTCTCCTTTAGGATTTTGATGGACTCCTGTCTCACGTTTAGGTCTTTCAACCATTTGGAGTCTATTTTTGTGTGTGGTGTAAGGAAATGGCCCAGTTTCATTCTTGCATGTGGCTGTCCAATTTTCTCAACACCATTTGTTGAAGAGACTGCCTTTTTTCCATTGGACATTCTTTCCTGCTTTGTGGAAGATGAGTTGACCATAGAGTTGAGGGTCCATTTCTGGGCTCCCTATTCTGTTCCATTGATCGATGTGTCTGTTTTTGTGCCAGTACCATACTGTCTTGATGATGACAGCTTTGTAATAGAGCTGAAAGTCTGGAATTGTGATGCTGCCAGCTTTGCTTTTCTTTTTCAAGATTCCTCTGGCTATTCGGGGTCTCTTCTGGTTCCATACAAATTTTAGGATTGTTTGTTCCATTTCTTTGAAAAAAGTGCATGGTATTTTGATGGGGATTGCATTGAATGTGTAGATTGCTCTAGGTAGCATTGACATCTTCACAGTGTTTATTCTTCCAATCCATGAGCATGGAACATTTTTCCATTTCTTTGTGTCTCCTCAATTTCTTTCATGAGTATTTTATAGCTTTCTGAGTACAGATCCTTTGCCTCTTTGATTAAATTTATTTCTACGTATCTTATGGTTTTGGGTGCAATTGTAATTGGGATCGACTCCTTGATTTGTCTCTCTTCTGTCTTGTTGTTGGTGTATAGGAATGCCACTGATTTCTGTGCATTGATTTTATATCCTGCTACTTTACTGAATTCCTGTATGAGTTCTAGCAATTTTGGGGTGGAGTTTTTGGGTGATCCACATAAAGTATCATATCATCTGCAAAGAGTGAGAGTTTGACTTCCTCTTGGCTGATTTGGATGCCTTTCATTTCTTTTTGTTGTCTGATTGCTGTGGCTAGGACTTCTAATACTATGTTGAATAGCAGTGGTGAGAGTGGACATCCCTGCCGCGTTCCTGACCTTAGGGGGAAAGCTCTCAGTTTTTCCCCATTGAGAATGATATTCGCTGTAGGTATTTCATAGATGGCTTTTATGATATTGAGGTAGGTACCCTCTATCCCTATACTCTGAAGAGTTTTGATCAAGAAAGGATGCTGTACTTTGTCAAATGCTTTTTCTGCATCTATTGAGAGGATCATATGATTCTTGTTCTTTCTTTTGTTAATGTATTGTATCACGTTGATTGATTTGCGGATGTTGAACCAACCTTGCAGCCCAGGGATAAATGCCACTTGATCAAGGTGAATAATCCTTTTAATGTACTGTTGGATCCTATTGGCTAGTATTTTGGTGAGAATTTTTGCATCCATGTTCATCAAGGATATGGGTCTGTAATTCTTCTTTTTGATGGGGTCTTTGTCTGGTTTTGGGATCAAGGTAATGGTGGCCTCATAAAATGAGTTTGGAAGTCTTCCTTCCATTTCTATTTTTTGAAACAGTTTCAGGAGAAGAGGTATTAATTCTTCTTTAAATGTTTGATAGAATTCCCCTGGGAAGCCATCTGGCCCTGGGCTTTTGGTTTTTGGGAGATTTTTGATGACTCCTTCAATTTCTTTAGTGGTTATAGGTCTGTTCAGGTTTTCTATTTCTTCCTGGTTTAATTTTGGTAGTTGATACATCTCTAGGAATGCACCCATTTCTTCCAGGTTATCTAATTTGCTGGCATAGAGTTGCTCATAGTACGTTCTTATAATTGTTTGTATTTCTTTGGTGTTGGTTGTGATTTCTCCTCTTTCATTCATGATTTTGTTGATTTGGGTCATTTCTCTTGTCTTTTGGATAAGTCTGGCCAGGGGTTTATCAATCTTGTTGTTTTTACTGTTCTTTTGGTTTCTAGTTCATTGATGTCTGCTCTGATCTTTATTATTTCTCTTCTCCTGCTGGGTTTAGGCTTTATTTGCTGTTCTTTCTCCAGCTCCTTTCGGTGTAGGGTAAGGTTGTGTATTTGAGACCTTTCTTGTTTCTTGAGAAAGGCTTGTATTGCTATATACTTTCCTCTTAGGACTGCCTTTGCTGCATCCCAAGGATTTTGAACAGTTGTGTTTTCATTTTCATTGGTTTCCATGAATTTTTTTAATTCTTTTTTAATTTCCTGGTTGACCCATTCATTCTTTAGTAGGATGCTCTTTAGCCTCCATGTATTTGAGTTCTTTCCGACTTTCCTCTTGTGATTGAGTTCTAGTTTCAAAGCATTGTGGTCTGGAAATATGCAGGGAATAATTCCAATCTTTTGGTATCAGTTGAGACCTGATTTGTCACCTAGGATGTGATCTATTCTGTAGCATGTTCCATGGGCACTAGAGAAGAATGTGTATTCCGTCGCTTTGGGATGGAATGTTCTGAATATGTCTGTGAAGTCCATTTGGTCCAGTGTGTCATTTAAAGTCTTTATTCCCTTGTTGATCTTTTGCTTAGATGATCTGTCCATTTCAGTGAGGGGGGTGTTAAAGTCCCCCACTATTATTGTACTGTTGTCAATGTGTTTCTTTGCTTTTGTTATTCATTGCCTTATATAATTGGCTGCTCTCTTGTTAGGGGCATAGATATTTACAATTGTTAGATCTTGTTGGATAGACCCTTTAAGTAGGATATAGTGTCCTTCCTCATCTCTTATTACTGTCTTTGTTTTAAAATCTAATTTGTCTGATATAAGGATTGCCACTCCAGCTTTCTTTTGGTGTCCATTAGCATGGTAAATGGTTTTCCACCCCTCACTTTCAATCCGGGGGTGTCTTTGGGTCTAAAATGAGTCTCTTGCAGACAGCATATCGATGGGTCTTGTTTTTTAATCCAATCTGATAGCCTATGTCTTTTGATTGGAGCATTTAGCCCGTTTACATTCAGGGTAACTATTGAAAGATATGAATTTAGTGCCATTGTATTGCCTGTAAGGTGACTGTTACTGTATATTGTCTGTGTTCCTTTCTGATCTTTGCTGCTTTTAGGCTCTTTCTTTACTTAGAGGACCCCTTTCAATATTTCTTGGAGGGCTGGTTTCGTGTTTGCAAATTCCTTTAGTTTTTGTTTGTCCTGGAAGTTTTTATCTCTCCTTCAATTTTCAATGACAGCCTAGGTGGATATAATATTCTTGGCTGCATATTTTTCTCGTTTAGTGCTCTGAAGATATCATGCCAGTCCTTTCTGGCCTGCCAGGTCTCTGTGGTAGGTCTGTTGCCAATCTAATATTTCTACCATTGTAGGTTACATATCTCTTCTCCCGAGCTGCTTTCAAGATTTTCTCTTTGTCTCTGAGATTCGTAAGTTTTACTATTAGATGTCGGGGTGTTGACCTATTTTTATTGATTTGAGAAGGGTTCTCTGTGCCTCCTGGTTTTTGATGGCTGTTTCCTTTCTCACATTAGGGAAGTTCTCTGCTCCTATTTGCTCCAATATACCTTCTGCCCCTCTCTCTCTTTCTTCTTCTTCTGGGATCCCATTTATTCTAATGTTGTTTTGTCTTATCGTATCACTTATCTCTCGAATTCTGCCCTCGTGATCCAGTAGTTGTTTATTTCTCTTTTTCTCAGTTTTTTCATTTTCCATCATTTTGTCTTCCATATCGCTGATTCTCTCTTCTGCCTCATTTATCCTAGCAGTTAGTGCCCCCATTTTTGTTTGCACCTCATTAATAGCCTTTTTGATTTCGACTTGGTTAGATTTTAGTTCTTTTATTTCTCCAGAAAGGGTTTCTCTAATAACTTCCATGCTTTTTTCAAGCCCAGCTAGTATCTTTAAAGTCATGATTCTGAACTCTAGGTCCGACATCGTACTAATGTTCGTATTGAGTAGGTCCCTGGCTGATGGTACCACCTCTTGTTCTTTATGCTGAGGTGATTTTTTTCATCTTGTCATTTTGTCCAGAGGAGAATAGATGAATGAGAGAACAATATGCTAACAGGTTAAAAACGTCCCCAGCAAATATACTCTATACAAATCAGAAAAGACCTGAAACCAGGGAAAAAGAAAGGGAAAGAAAGAAAAAAAGAAAGAGAAAAAAAAAAGAAAAAGATAAAAACAAAACCAGAACAATACAAAAAAAACAGCATATGATCAAATATGATCAGGCCAGTGCATAGATCAGTGCTACACACTAGATTTTGGGCGTATTTTTGTCTGTTAGAAAGTAGTGCCTCCTAAAATTTTAAAGGACGAAAGACTTATACATGTACAAAATAAGGGTTGATACAATGAAGGGATGGAAGATGACTGTAAAGATGAAGATTATGAAAGATTTTATAAAAGGAATTGATAAGAAGTTGTTTGAAAAAAGAAAGAAGATTTAAAAAAAAAAAGAAAAAAGAAAAAGGGAGAGAATGTTCTCAGGCAGGAGACTAGAACAAAGGCATACACTAGTGATTTAGGGTATATTTTGATCTGTTAGAAGAAACTGTATCTCACCATTTTAAAGAGAGAACAACTTATATATATATGCCAAAAATAAGGGTAACTACTATGAAGGGATAAAATATGACTCTAAAAACGAAAAATAAAAAATGTTTTTTTAAAAAAGGGATTGATAAGATTTTGGTTGAAAAAGGGAAAAATAAAAATAAAAAAAAACAGTTAAAAGATTAACTTTGAAAAACTAATGAATCATGGTAAAAAAAAAAGCCATGAATTCTATGTGCAGTATTCCCCTAGCGCTGGAGTTCTCCCGTTCTCCTTGATCAGTAAACTTGGTCTTGGCTTGCTGGCTGTTCGTGCTGATCTTCTGGGGGAGAGGCCTGGTGCCATGGTTCCCAAGTGTCTTTGCCGGAGGCGGAATTGCCCCGCCCTTGTCGGTCTGGGCTAAGCAATCTGCTCAGGTTTGCTCTCAGGAGCTTTTGTTCCCTGCAAGCTCTCGGTACAGCTTTGGAGGACTAGGGTGAAAATGGTGGCCTCCCAGTCTCCACCTGGTGGAGCTAAGAACTCAGGGCCCCACTCCTCATTGCACCCCCAGAGAAAAGCAGTCAATCCTGTCTCCCTGGTCTCCGGCCGCACTCCGTGCTCACCCGGCCTGTGACCGAGCATTTCTATCTCTGGCACCCGACCCCGTGTGGAGTCTCCAAACCCAGCAGATCCCTGCGGTGTGCTCCCACACTGCTCCTCCTGGGGGAGGAAGGGGAGTCTCCCCGGCTCTGCCGCTTGTTGGGTCCCTTCCAGAAAGTGGTTGCTTCTCTGTTCAGAGAGTTGTTGCTACTCTCTTCTTTGATCTCCTGTTGAGTTCGTAGGTGTTCAGAATGGTTTGATCCCTATTCAGCTGAATTCCTGAGACCAGACGAAATCCAGGTCTCCTACTCCTCCGCCATCTTGCTCGAATAAATGTATTTCTAAATAATTATGCTCATTGAGGTATTGAATAAATGATCTTATTTCTTTAGTTGTTCTTTAATTATCCTTCCCATCCATTTCTACTTCAGTTTTTATTTTCTGTTTTATTTCCTGTTCAGTTTTTATTTCCTGCAGCAAACGTTCTGTTTTACATACCACAACATTCATTCTCCCCCCTCCTGACTAACAAAGGTACTTAAGGTGGCAACACTCCCAACTAAACGACCGTATTTGTTGGCCTCTTTGTGGCTAGGAGTTGGCCTATTTGTGACTAGTCCCAAGCAATGATAGGTAATTAGAAGTATTCTGGAATAGTTTCAGGAAGTCTCCTTAAAAAGATGGTGGACTTTCTCCCTACTTCCTGTTTTCTTTTGCCAGAATACAGATGTAATGGCTCATGTTCCAACAGCCATATTAAGACACGAAATAACTTTGAGAATGGACTCTGAGAATCACCACTTGTTTCCATCATACACTGTATCTTCAGCTTGAGTTTCTAAATTACTTACTGTTTAAAGATTTCTCAGGGCCCCAGTTGGAATTCTTGGGGGCTTGTGTAGGTTTTGAGGCCCCTCCGGATATCAAAGCCCTAGTAAATCTGTGATTCCTGTTTGTCCCTGATTTTTGAAGCATCCCTCAGCCATCTCTCAGAAATAGCCAGGTTCTCTAAGCCCAAAAAGCTCATACATTACTTTACAGATAAAGAATCATTATGAACAATCCATCTAGCAGAAGTTGTCTCTCGATTGTATTTCTGTTTTCTGGGTTTAGCCTTTTTCTGCTATAGGTCACTGGAATTCACAACTATATGGAAATATCAGGAATCTATTTTATTCAGTTTGGAAAGGTTGGAAATTTTGGTCCTCCTCATAAGAGATGTGCCCGACAATATTATGGTATTAGTACCTTCCTGTCATCACAGTTGTGGAATGGAAATCAATTAAATATATGTAATTCTTTATAATTTACAAAGTCTTTGCACCAGTTATCTTATTGGAGCTTCACAAGGCCTAGTGAGGAAAGAATTAGCATTACTATTTTTTTTAAAGGTTTTATTATTTATTTGACACAAAGAGAGAGAGAACAGCAGGGGGAGCGACAGGCAGAGGGAGAAGCATACTCCCTGCTGAGCAGGAAGCCGATGCCGGGCTTGATCCCAGGACCCTGGGATCATGACCTGAACTGAAGGCAGACATTTCACTGACTGAGCCACCCAGGCACCCCAAGAATCAGCATTATTGTTTATATGTTGTGGAGGAAAGGATTGAGACTCAGGGTTTTCTAAGAAATCAGAAGTAATTAAATTCAATACAGGTATTTTTGATTCTAAGTTGCTTGATTCCCCCTCTTAATACCTCCTTGGACCTTTATTAAGCCGTATTTGAAATTATAACAAATGTTTTAAAAGGCAATTAATGAACTTTTGCATTTGAACTTCAAGAAGAAACTATTAATCCCCAAATATCTATTGGCTTTAATCATGAGTATGGGCTAAGGTATGTGGCAATAACTAACTGGTTAAACATTTTAGTGGCTTAAAACTACAAATATTTATTTATTTATTGCTTGTGATCACATTCAGAACAACTCAGCTAGACTAATCTGCTAGAGACACAGATCGATGTAGGTAGGCATCATCATGATTCTTGCTTCTACAGTCACTAAGACAAGGGGAAAAAAAGTGCTACAGGGTCCTGCATTGGCAATTTAATATTTCTATCTGGAAGGGACTACCATCCTTTATGGTTACAGTTTACTGGCCAATTCACAAGTCATGTGGCCCCAAGGGAGGTCTATTAGTTTTTAAGGGCTGCTGTAACAAATTACCACAAACTTGGGTACTTAAAAATGCAAACAAAAATTTTATCCTCTCACAGTTTGAAAGGCCAGAAATCTGAAATCAGAGTTTGGACAGGGTCATGTTCCCTCGGTAGGCTCCAGAGGAGAATTTCTTGCCTCTTCCAGATTTTAGTGGCTCCAGGTATTTCTTAGTTTGTGACTATGTCCAGTATAGCCACTGTACCTATATATCTTTATCTCCTTCTCTACATCTGTATATCTCTCGTGCTCATGTCTTTACATGGTCTTCTCCTCTGTGTGTGTCTTCTTGTCATTGGATGTAGACCCAACTGGATAACCCAGGATGACCTCATCTTAAGATCCTTAACTTATTTCCATCTGCAGAAACACTTTTTAAAAATAAGGTTGCATTCACAGGTTCTAGGGGTTAGGACACAGATATAACTTTTGTGTGTGGTGGGGTACAAGTTGGGGGGAGGGCACCATTTTATTACCACCTTAGGCAAGTTTCCCAAACCCTATTTCAAATATTGTTAAGGACAGTTACAGCAATACAGAAACCTCAAAAAAGGCTGAGTCAGAAGCTGTGGAAACCTGTGTGAAGGAAGATACATCCAGGGAACAGAAAGAGGGCAAAGGTTATTGCCTACTCTGATAGTACAGTGCCCTCAATATATTTGCTCAGAGAGATTTCAGAATTGCTATGGATCAGAGATTGCCAATTGTCTCACATTCCACCATTCTCTGAATGGGAACATTTATGCCATTATTGTGATCCTGTGGTCACATCCTGCAAAATGGATGTGTGTGGGATAGATAATTTATCTTATGTTTTTACATCTTCAAATCTAAAAGAGCCACATCTGGATAAAATAGAGAGACTACTGTGCATCATCACATGCCTCCTTCACTATGAGCTATGTCTTGACACTATGGTGTTTTGGGCTTTCCTTCCTTAGAGGAGTAAATTTATATTTTGTGTTGAAAGGGAATTGAGATACCTATTTTATGACCAGAAAGGGATGCTGTGATAGACATTAAGTATGTTACATATGTCTTTTCTGTACATGGTAGAAAGGTACTTATTCACTCACTTGACATTAAGCATGACCACATGTCTTGTTTGTCTAATGACATGTGAACAGAATTGTCATGTGAGACTTTCAGGAATTCTTTGAGACCCATATATCTTCTTCCTTTCATAGGAACTCATCATATCCCATATGGCAGAGGCTTAATTAGCCTTGATTACCAAATGAGGAAGTGTAAAATAAAGCTCCCATGATGGATATTTTCTGGAGTTAGGAATGAACTGTTGTTGTCGTATGCTGTTAGAATTCTAAGGTTCTTAGCTACTGCAGAATAACCTAGTTTCTTTTGACTAACAAAACTCCTTACCAAATAAAATTATAATGCTAAGCATTATGGATGATATGAGATGAGTAATATAAAATAAGCACTGTTTAATTATTTAATCAAAATGTTTCAAAGGCATGTGAGTTTTAAGTAAATGTATTTGATACACCTTTAAGTATTTGTGTTTGTTATTTTTCACTAATAAATTTACTTTTGTTTGAAGAGAAGTCCTATATTGCATACATCACTGTCTAACCAAAAATATTTGCTTTGATTCTTCTTTATCCTTGATGAATGCAGAGTCACAAAGGATGTTATAGAGGCTCCAGTGAAAACCTGAGTCTAATTGCTCCTCAGAAGTAAGCTTACAGAAAAGAAAACTCTTAACATAGGAGGTGACACCAGGCCCAGACATATTAATGAAAATATCTTTGATTAAATACTGTGCAGGGCCAAATTATGGCACTATTTGAATTTTTTTATACCTACATATTTTTGATGCATATATGATATTAATACATTTATCTCTTCATAAAAGTGACAATAAAATAAGTAATAAAGAGTAATAAAATGAGAAGTACTAGGATGAAGAAAATTATTTAAATTATGAAGTTTTGTTTCATGTCAGCAAAAGCAGCTCAGATTTTGTTTATGGGCTATAATTTCATTAAACAGTATTTTTTGAAAAAACAAAACAAAACAGTGTTTTTTGAAATAATTCCTAATATTAGTGAACATATTGTGTTTAAAAATTAAAATAATCTCGTATTTATAAAAAAATTATCTCTTCCTGGATTTTGCTTTTAAATCAACTTAAGATGGTTAAGATTTTGCTTTTGAATCAACTTAATTAACAACATATTGTTAGTGTCAATTAACAGTACAAAAATTTCATCTGATCAACATCAGACACATTTCACTTTATCTTCACTTAAGCGCAGACACAACCAAAGGATCAGTCTCACTGAGTTCCTGAGCCTACACAGGGAAGAAAATCAGTATGGTACCTTCAATATCTTCAGTGCTATGCTCAGAATTTTATGGTGTTAAGTGTCATTATCTTCAGTTTGTATTTGAGGAGCTTTCCCAGGGTCGCTAGCCAGGCAAGGACAGAGCTAACATTCTAGTTCTAGTCTGTCTGATTTCAAAGCCCAGGTTTATTCCAATCTATCAAGGAATCCCATTTCCACAGTTGATGAGGTCTAGTATAATTCTTTATTCCCTAATCTTGGTATTTATCTGGTTGAGATGAACCCTAAGTACTCAACTATACTTGGAGTTTCACATCTGCTACTTTTGCAGAGCTCATATAACTTGGTTTCTATTTAGATGAATAATTGCACCCTAGTTATCCTTTTGAAATTGGTATCTTAACAGTTTTCCAGCCCTCCCTACGTAAGGCCCACCCATATACTTCTAGATTACTGCCTCCCTGGTTTCCATACCCTGTATAATCTCATTCCCTTAAGTATAAGCACATCTATGAAAATGATGGGATATAACTCTCATGTATATGTTATGTTATGCAGCAAAAGTGATTTTCAAGATGTAATTAAAGTCCTTAATCAGCTGACTTTGAGTTCTCCAGAAAAGGGAGATCCTAGATGGGTATGACTTAAGCACATGAGCACTTAAAGAAAGTCAGCAGTTTGAAGCCAGAAAAACTCATCTGCTAGCAATGTAGAAGCAAGGTGCCATGTTGTTGAGACTGCCATATGTTAGGGAATGATAGGGATCCTCTAGGAGCTGGGACCTTACTCCTATAAGTCAAAAGACCTAAAATCTGTCAACAACCTCAATGTGCTTGGAAGTGGACCCCGAGCTCCAAAATGAGAACAAAACCCAGGTGATACTTGGATTTCAGTCTTGTGAGACCCCAACCCGAAAATCCAGTTATGCCAAACCAGTGCTTCTGATCAATAAAACTGTAAGGTAATAAATGGGTGTGGCTTTTAGCTGCTAAATTTATGGTACTTTATTAGACAGCAATAAAAAGTGAATACACAGAGAATTTACTTTCTATGTTTACTTATGTTTGGCTTTTGCTCTGAAAGATTAACTATCCTAGTCAGCGACACTGTCACACATCTAACTGTTGGTCTGAATACAATATAAAAATTACAGAATTCTTATCCACCAGATTATAATGCTCTATGAGTATCCTGGCTTGGCTAGGATAAATTTAAACATGCCACATCCCATTGAGGACTGGCTTCAATATTCTGCTATTTTTCATAAAGGTTACCTTTGGTGTCACCTTAAACCACTTATTCTCTGCCCTTTGATTTCTGACTTCCTCCTCTTTCCCAGTAGCCATTGATGAGATTCCTGTCTTTTTAGCAGCAAAGCCAGAAGGAATTACATCAAACATATTATTAAATGGATTAAAACATACTGTACTTTAAAAGAGGTTAACGAAGCTGCCGCTTTAAGTTTGGTTGTTAACATCAAAAAGATTTCTAGTAACAATTCTTCTGAGTGGAAAAAAGTGACGGATACAGATTATGTGACTTCAATTACACTAGCAGAAAGGATGTGCATTTTCTTTATTAGGATTTAAAATCATGTTTAACTTTCACTGAGTTTTGTACTTCTGATTAGACAGGTGTCCCTCCCTTTGATTTCATTGTGTTAACCTCTAAATGCTGTCTGTCAGAATCTTGGCCACTTTCAAGTGTATATACATATAACTGTGCTGCTCTCATTTTGTTCTTTAAAATATGCATAGTTCTTGGATCCCTTTAAGCCCATCTGTACTGCACACCTCTGTATATCATGTCAATAGTGGAAAGTTCATCCCGAGAACAGAGATGATGAACAGGACACCACAGCAGGAAAATTTAAAATAAAAGAAAAACATTTATTGGCATGAGCTGTAAGAGGGTGAAAGATGTGTACAGTGGAGAGAACTTTCTGCCAACTCCTCACTTTTAACTCCCAACAGCCCTCACCCAAAATAGAAAGAATTCCTCCCCATTTGATGTAAATTCCTTTGCAGCTAGAAGAATCTACATTGGACACAAGGGAAGAGATAGGCATGCTTTCAAGCATTCATAGAGGTTAGCAGGAAATTAGGAAAGACAAATGACAGCCCAAGAAAAAAGTAATTTGGCATCTTAGGAACCTGTGGAAGAAATCCAGAGCAAAGAAGGGCACGTTAAAGGCTGGGCAGTCCAGCCCCTGATAAATGTGATTTAAATTAAAACTACCTGTCTCTTCCATTTTTAAAATGCACATCTTGCTTTGTAACTGACAACAAACAACACAGTGGAAAAGTGTGGCCCTGCCTTCAATTTAATCTCTAGTCTTGAGTTAAGTCACTAAACTGTCAAAGCCATTGGACTGCAGATGTTTAAGTGACTGAAATAATATTTACCTAACTCATAGGGGCACTTTGAGGGTTTCATTAATTCTTATTTGCAAAATGTCTTTTTCTCTTAAAACCTTTAAGTGAAAAGTACTGAGCTATATAAAGTAGTATTATCATTTCCTTTTAACTGATTGATTGCAAAAATGCAGTCATATGCTAGTTGTCACCAATAAGAGTCAAGTCAAAATTTAAAACTGATTATGTCTTAAATCTTGCTTTTTTTTTTTTTGATGAAATGTTTCAGGCTAAATGTACAACATATCTTAAATCCATGGCAATAAAAGAGGTAGAGACAACTCCATATGCATGTTTATCTTACTATATTCAGTAGACAGGCATTGGTCTCAAGGTAATGGATAGTCATTATCTCAAATATTTGAAATTAAAACAACATTTAGAAAAAAAAAACCCACAATTTATATGCCCTTTTGGTTTAGCGCATTATTTCTTTAGCAGTACAGTGAATTAGACATCTCACTTTAGGAGTCTTTTATAGTTTTTATGTTTAATAGCTTTCCAACTGCTCTCACCAAATATATACACACGTACATACAAACACACTAGAGGGTCTTTTAGTAGGCAAATTACACTACTGAATATTATGGGAATCATAAAGACTGTAAGCATTCATCCCTAGATGAACCTAAATTTTACATTGGTAGGTAACATTTGTAAACAAAAAAGTAACTGAAAATAGAACTAAAATACAAAGCACCATAACCTCCAAGGGAGCACTAGAAAAATTAAGTACAAAACTGATAATTGCTCTCAAATGTATTTCTTTTAAAAACAACACCAAGATCACATTTTCTCTTTCAAGACTGATGTTATTATTTCCATGTAGAAACAGACTCACAGAGTCAAGAACAGGAGGAAAAGCTTATCTAATTGTCCAAGGCATCTTCAGGGTAAGGAGTCTAAGCTGACTGGAGCAAGGGGTTCTGATGGGGAGCAGTAAAAATGAGACTAGAGATAAAGGTTATGTTTCTATCTGGAAGATTTTTTTCTTAAGAACTTGGGTTCATTATTACATGAGCACACAGATTGTCATCTATGATGACAGAGTTTCATCTTTGCAGCATTGTCTTCTTGTTTCAAATAGACACCTGTCACTATTCCTACTTGGTTAATGTGAGTATAATGTAGACTGGTGCAGTAGTTGATGCTTTTTTATTTTACCTTTTTTTTTTTTTTTTTTTGCCACCCAGCATCCATCAATTCTTCTTCTGACATTAGCCACCAGTTCCCACTTGAGGGTCCATACCCGATTCAATCTCAGTGCATGGGTGTCTGCTGACAGCGTTCATGCTCCCAAAGATGGCACAGCTTAAGCCTTATTACCTTCTAGAACAGTGATTAGATTAATAATGGAAAGAAGGCTCAAGCCAAGCCAATCAAAGCCAAAGACAGTAAATTGAGACTTTTATTTTGATTAAGAGAAATGGACATATTCTTTAGTACAGAGCTAAAAATGATGTGGGTTAGAGCTGCTGCTACATCCCTCTTGACAAACTGGAGGAAGGAGAGCTGAGGGAAATCCAGGGGATTAAGAGGGAACCATGGTCCTGAGGATAGCATCTCTGTAGATATTCTGGATGGGACAGTACCTTGCTGACTTTGAAGATGAAGGAATGGGGCCATGACCCAAGAAATATGGGCAGCCCTTAGTAGTTGGAGAAGATGACAAATTCTTCCCCAGAGCCTCCAGAAAGGAAGGCAGCCTAAT
Organism: Eumetopias jubatus; assembly: GCF_037043125.1. NCBI lineage: Eukaryota > Metazoa > Chordata > Mammalia > Carnivora > Otariidae > Eumetopias > Eumetopias jubatus. Next base: position 31,135,526 of record NW_028274820.1, read on the forward strand.
GGCATCTTCATTTTAGCTCAGACCCGTGTCCTGTAGCTAAACTGGAGAGCTGTAAGATAATAAATTAAAACATTTTAAGCTACGAAGTTTATAGAAATTTATTACAGCAGCAATAGAAACTACAGTGAACGCGTAAATGCTCTCCCCTGCCCCTCACACACCTGTTTCTTTAATGAGTTGTTTTCTTTCACTTGCAGTTGAGTTGAGAAAATATATTAAAAGCTTTAAAATAATTTAAATAGATTTAGTGCTTTGTGACATGACCCAAGAACTATATAAAATATCCATAGTTCAGCAATTTGATCATCATTTTGAGAAATTGAAGCAAAATCTTGCTTATTTCTGGGATAAGCTAATTCTTTGGAAAATTGATATTGGACATGCTTATGTCCAGAAAAACAGAGTGAGCTTTAGGTAAATTTTATGTTGTTATCAGTTTTGCTTTACTGCCATATGTAATTCTCACTTTTTAAAGATAATGGCTTTCATAAGAATCTTTACAAAATCTATTGTTAGAAGTAAGCACAGGGGTAATAGGTTCCATTTAATAATGCAATGTAATTTGAGTAAAATGAATTTTCTCTATATAATGAAGAAAAAATTATATCATTTCAGAGTAACATAAGGGAATTCAGTATTGCATTTCATGAATGATTTCTATGAAGTATCTGTTTTATTTACTACTTATAAAACAGTATTGCTCATGAAATGTGGTTAATCATCCACTCACATCCTAGGAAAAAGAAAACAAAATGTTATCCTATGTAGAAATGATGCAGCCATCTCATTTAAAAACACCAGCTGCATAGTTTTTTAACTGTTTTCCAACTCATAATGTGTCTAGGAGTGTTAGTGGATTACAGAATCCCGGCATAAGGTTTTTATTCAGCTGTGGCTTGGCGCCTTTGGAGGAGATCTGCAATTGAATCAAGTAATTTGCAACCATGGTTGAAACATGTGTGTCTCTTCCTTTCTTTTTAAAAGCTGTATGGTTTGTGTCTCTACACAGGTACTTAAACAGCAATCGTGCCAATTATTAACAATTATGAATTAGTTTAAATTTGATATATACACTTAAAATGAATTTATCTATGACAATAATTTTATAGCTGTTACTGAAAACAAAAGTGAATACAATATTTGAAAAAAATGTAGTGGACAGAAAACCAGGCTTATAGCCAGGTTGGACAAATCTAAGTACATTTTGTGGTCCTAACCCAAAGGACCACCAAGAAAGTTATGCGACTATCTTGAAAACTTCTAATCTATGAGGCATGCAGGAAAGCAATGAGGAAAGTAGTTATTTCAAAAGACCTGTTTGGCTTCATTTTGACCTGTTGATAATGGAAGCAAAGAAGCCATAGGAAAACTAAGGGTCCAGACAAGTCTCCAGTTCTTGAATAAATCTATGAATAGCATCCACTTATTCTCTGGAACTGGATAAAATAATCCTTATGAAAGTGTTGAGTTGACAAGTCAATATCATAAAAGAAGAACTATATTAAGAAGAAGAATATTCAGGGTTTGAAATTTGGACCCAATTCTCAAGCCATGTATTAAGTCAAATAGTTAAGTAAAGAAATCTTTTCTCCACTTAAATTTCCTTCCACCCTCCCCCCAGAGAAAGAACTAACTTCACTTAATGTTATGGAGTAATAGACTCCCAGTATAGTATTTTAAAAACACTTGAAAAATTTTATTATGGTTATACCTTCTGAGACTACTTTCTATCAATAGAAAATTGTGAGCAACTTACCTGAAGAAATGAATGATTTATGATCACACATTTGGTCCATTATTGGTTCTTCAGGCACATATACTCGTGCAGGAGAAATCTTTATAGGGTTGTCTGCACAAGTGAGAGAAATCTTACTTGGCTCTCTGCACTGAGGATTGTTCATTATATGTGTAGGAGCCATCATGTTTCCTCGTGTCTCTGAAGATGCCATGTAATATCAATGCTACATAGTTGCAGACGTTTTCTGCTCTAGGAACTTAAAACAGAATTTGAGTATAAAAGCCATCATGAGATAAATGCTCTTTTATGGCTAGCATAAACCTTAACAGTATGCTGAATCAATTATCCTTTTGAAAACCATTCTGGTATTATAGTGTTACCCAGGATATATTGGCATATTGCATTTCTGGCTTGCTCTTTAGGGAAAAAAAAAACGAATGTTTACTGATTTCAACATTCCTTTCTGTGTATAAATGAGTGAAGCAATTATATTTGGTTCTAGCCAAGTCTAAAAAAAAGAGTATCCCATTTATCATGATAAACAGATCATATAAGTACGGCAAGACTAGTAACAAATAGGAGAGAAAAAGCATGTTCTTGGGACCACCAATACTTACTAAATTTTATAGGGGAAAAAAAACCTCAAGGAAACAATTTGCTATAATAAAATAATAATAAAATAAACATTTACTATATACACAATTTCTGTAATCTGTCATTTCCTTTCCATCTTTACTATGTTGCCTTAATTTAGATTATTATCTTTTCTCCCCTAGATTGTTGATCTTTCTCCCATGCAGCTAGAATATTCACACCGAAATATAAATCAAACCACATGATCTCCCTGCTAAAGTTTTTTCGATGGCTCTCTAATGTCCAAATCTATTACTTAACCCTTACTGAATGGTAGTTTCACTTCTTGCCACTCCTTTTTTTGTAATTTAGTAATATAAATTTTACTCCGTGGAGATCCACACCTACATTCTGACAGGCTTTCTTGCCTTATTCATATCCCCTGCCTGAGTGACCTATGTATTTTTCATCTGGACAATTTTAGTTGATCCTTACAAATTGGCTTAACTAGAATGGAATTATTCTCACAAGAGTATTCATGCTCCTTTAGAACCCCTCTCCCTTGCCCATCTCTATCTTAGCACTTATTACTGTATTTTGATATCATTTTTCTTGTCTTTCTGTCTCTTTAGACCCTAAGTTCCCTGAGACCATTTTTTGTATCCTTAACAACTAGCATAATACTTGACATATCATTAACTCGTAATAAATGTTTGTTAGGTTGAACTAAATTCAATTTACAGAGTTTGCATTATTACTTAAATAATTCTCTTGCAAATATTTAGGATAGTCATGACTGATATTATTATTCACATTTTACATGAGAGAAAACCAAGCATAAGGAGTTATATTGGCTGATTCCAAACCGCATGTTGAGTGAGAGGAAAATTTGAGACTAAAATTCAGGTTTTTTGCTATCGGACTCGGTTTTCTTTCCTTAGTATTTCTAGAATGCAGACACCAATGAATTAAAGTTCTTGTCTCAACTTCTACCCTAAACTCATTAGGTACGTTAGGCATGTTATATGAGCTCATTTGGTTTCAGTTTTCTCTTTTGTAAAATTTGAGCACTGAACTGGACTCTGGAGTCCTGCCCTTTTGTTTTATGGTCTACCAAGGCCAAAATAAACAGTTTTTACACAGCACTACATTACTCTGGTTTTACACTTCTACTCAGTTTTTTCCATAATCTTAACATTTTTAAAGACCTAACTTTTTGCTTATATTCAAATGATGCGTTCGTGTTAGTTATGGGGATATTGAGAGAGTCAACTCAGTAGCTCTACTCCTACTTTCCTTGGGTTTGGACCAAATGAGATAGAAGAGAAGACTTAGCAGATGGAGAAGGAAAACATTATTATTGAAACAGGCTGAATTAGAAGATATAATTGAGTGTGGCTCTGAAAATAAGCTTTTGAAGCCCTGTCTCTCAGGTTAGACTTCAGGATAACCCAAAAGCATAGGCTTCCATTGCTCTAAGTGAATAAAAAAAAAAAAAAAAAAGCAAAAAACCAAAAATAAAAACAAATGAACAAACAAAAAAAACCCAAAAATGAAACAGCAAATCTTTGAAGAGATGCTGATCCATTGATTAGCTTCCTTCAATCTACAAACATGACTAATAGCAATCATCCCTAGCCAGATAACTCACTTTCTTTCATGCTGTATCTACCAGTTATGTAACTATATCACTAACACTCTATAACAAACCATGCCAAAACTCAGTGGCTCAAAACAAGTATTCATTTAGCGCTTATCAAATGCTAGATGGTTCATTTGGTCAAAACTAGATTGCTTTACATACCTGGGATTTGACTGTCCATCGATTGATATAGGATGATCTTAGCTAGGACTGTTCTGATGACTAGGAAAATTCACGTGGTTTTCCTACCTCCATGAGATTCTCACATCTTTTAGGTAGATGCGCCTGAGCATGGTTTCATGATGTGACACAGGTACAAGAACAAGCAAGCCAAATTGTTCAAGAGAGAAGCAGAAGTAAGCAAGTGTTTTTGAGACCCTGAATAAATTATATTCACTACCATCCGTAGAAGGTCACATGGTCAAGCCCAGAGTCAGTGTGGGGGGATGTAGCTACAGAGATGTTGGAAGAAATGGAACCGTTAATCAGCTATACCTGGGGAGAAATAAGTGGCAGTAAAATAGGTCAGAAGTATTTAAAGAATAATCGTCTTCCTGGAAATGAAAAGACTGAGCTAAGGGATTATTCTGATATACATATAGATCATAATAGCTTCATACCAAGAACTGACTGGATCATTGTTTTAAGGAAAGGTAAAGTCATGAGTTTAGTATGTGAATCAGTGGGTTTTTCATAGAATATATATCAGGGTGTGCATGCATATATAGATAGATAGATAGATAGATAGATAGATAGATAGATAGATAGTTGAAACACCAATATCAGCTTGAAATCCCGAAACAGACCAGGGAAGAGACTGAAATCATCTCAGTTAAACTCATCACACCTATTAGAAAAACAGACTAAATATATTTACCATCATATCCTTTATAACATGAAGTAGAAAGTACATATAAAACTATGCATAAATGCTGTTATGCATACAGAAATAGCTGTGTAGCTCTTGTCAGACAAAACTTCCAGAGATAATAATCATAAAATGTGGACAAAATTAAAAAAAAAAAAAAAAAACCTCAAAGACACTGGAGAGTGACCAAAAGCAAACAGAACCCAGTCAATAATAAAAGGGTTAAAAAGCTACTGATAGAGACAGCTTTAGGTTGAATAAACAGCCTTTCACAAAAGGTACATACTATATGATTCCCTTAATATGGAACTTGAGAACAGGTAAAACTATTTGCTAGTGGGAAACAAATAGAAGTTTTTGTCTCTTTGGGAATTTATATTTGCTGGCAAGAAGCAGGAGGGACTTCCTAGAGGGGTGGTAATATTTTGTTTGTTTCAGAAACATTTGTATTTGTCAAAATGTATCAAATACCTTTTCAAATTGTGCATTTCATTTATGTAAATTTCACCTAAAAATAAACTAGAAACAAATATTGAACTCTGGCTGCTAATATGCAAGCTGAAGTACATGGGGTTAAGTAAACAGATGTCTGTAACTTTGAAATAAAGCAAAAATAAGGGACTAATAGCATAATAGCTAGATGGAAAGATACATAATAAAGCAAGTATAGTAAAATATTTGTTACAAAATCTAGATTGGGGCACCTGGGTGGCTCAATCGTTGAGCGTCTGCCTTCGGCTCAGGTCATGATCCCGGGGTCCTGGGATCAGGCCCCGCAACGGGCTCTGCATTGCGCTCCGCATCGGGCTCCGCATCGGGCTCCCTGCTCGACAGAGAGCCTGCTTCTCCCTCTCCCACTCCCCCTGCTTGTGTTCCCTCTCTCGCTGTGTCCCTCTCTGTCAAATAAATAAATCTTAAAAAAAAAAATAGATAGTAGGTAGATAGGTGTTCTGTGTAAAAGTATTTCTACTTTTCTGTATGTTTAAATGTTTACAATAAAACTGTAGATAAATGGAAATTATGCATATATAAAATAAATTACATATATATAACATTATAAATGTAAAACATTTTTCCATGGCACATCAGGAGGCTGAGCTCAACTGTACTTCATTGGCACTTCTAAATGCTAGTGAAACCTCCGATCTTCAAAAAAAAAAAAAAAAGAAAGAAAGAGGGTGGGAAGGAGGGAGAGAGAGAGAAAGAGAAAAAGAGAGAAAGCAAGAAAGAAACAAGAAAGAAAGAAAGAAAAGGAAGGAAGGAAGGAAGGAAGGAAGGAAGGAAGGAAGGAAGGAAGGAAGGAAGGAAAGAAGGAAGGAAGGAAGGAAGGAAAGAAAGAAAAAGAAAGAAAGAAAGAAAAAGAACAACTATGGCCCAGATGTTTGTGGGAGTGCCATTTTTTATAGATATGTGGTTGCTCCTGATATCGATGAGGTCAAGACCTCAACTATAGATCCAGGATAAAATCTATATTATGGCCCTCATCTCAAAGCAATGGGTAGATTATCTAAGAAGGTCCAATTAGAATAAATCTCAGTATGTTTACTAAATAGCTATTGGAGTTGTGGTCCCAAAACTATAGTAGCCTCTGGATCAAAACAACCTGAAGCTAAAGTCATGATGGTTATTCTACTTCCATAAATTTCCACATTGTTTTAAGGTATTTTCAATTATAATTTTAAGTGATCTTCAACCAAAGTCATACCGCTATTGCTTAAGCCTATGCCTTACATATATTTAAAAAAAAATATTCTGTCATTTAAAAAGTAACATTCTTTCTTTGGCATGTTCCTATCTTCTTCTGTGTTTGCCATTCTTCACCATGATGCTTGGGTATTATACAGGGTGCTATGCTGAACAGAACTGATATTTATGCCTGGTAGTTTTAGTCCCCTGTGCATTATCACCCATTCTTCCAAATTCCACTTCTGTCTTTTACTTACTTGCTGCCTACTTCCCCTTTGGCTATTCCAGTGTACTAGAGGTTCCATATGTGCTCAAAGACTAGGTTATTATTGGGGAAAAGATATTTCTCCTCTGCAGTGTATTAGAGCAGAGCTGTTTGTGCTCCTAGGTCTCACAAAGATTTTACTGAAACAGATTATAGCTTTGACTTCTGGCAGTCTGTCTGCTTAGAACACAGGCATGAGTCCATGGGTTTTGGATCCATAGACAAATGAAAAAAGAGATATTAAATTACACACAAAATCTCTTCTCTGTCCCAATTTTAGGGTTTTGGTATTCCTTGGAGCTTGCCATAATTGAGTCTTTTCTTTTTGGCTGAATTATTTTGGAGGAGTCTTCAATCAGTTGTGCAAATAGTGTCTGATGCTACCAGTCAGATATGCCTGATACGCTGAAACGCAAAAATTTCATCATCTTGAAGAGGAGGCAGGACATTGTGCTTAGTGGTTAACCTTCCTCTGCTTTAGAGTTGCATAGCTTCGGGGTGAACCTGAGATCAGCCTGTTTTTCTAATTGTGTAATCTTGGATAAATTTCTTAAGCTTTAAAGGCCCCAGTTTTCTAATCCCTATAATCTGCATCATTTGTTATAGTAGCTGCTAGCAACATGAGGCTATCAGGCACTTGAATGTGTTTTAAGTGTAAAATATATACTTTGGGGAGATTAGTATAAAAAAGAATATAAAATATCTGACTAATATTATTAAATATTGAATATATGTTGAAACAATATTTTGGATACACTGGGTAAGGTAAAGCCTGTTAACATTACTTGTATCTATTTCAATTTACTTTTTTAAATTGTACTAGAAAAATTTAAATTATGTAAGTTGTTCACTTATAGTTGAAATAATTACTTGATAATTATAAATGAATGAACAGTGATATAATGTTACATTATAATTCTTTTGGACAGCATTATTGATGATAATAATGTATCTATCATAAAATTACAATGAAAATTAAGAAAAAGTTTGTGAAGTTATTAACGGAGTTAGCGCATAGTGAAATCTTAATAAACATTAGGCATTTTATTTTTTTTTGATGAGCAATATACATTAGTAGTGATTGTGAAATTAAAAAGTTTGTATCTAAAGTACATAAAACTTAGAGTACATAAAGTTTGCATAAAGTTTTAGTTAACCCTGAAAAACCAAGCTCTGATATTTTTCTAATACACTTACTATGCTATTGGACATAATAAAGCCTTAAATTAGTAACTTGCTTATGAACATTTTATAAATGTCTATGACATAAACACTGTCATTATTCTAAATATAAACTTATAGTTTCTTTTAATAATAAAATAATTTTAATTTTAAACTTTAAATAGTGTTCAAAGTGACAATAAAGCCAACTCTATTTTTACAGTTTATTTAGGAGACCAAGAATCTCAACTCAGATTGTTATAAATTTCCACCATGGTCATTGACAGCTGAGCAATAATTCCCCTACCCTACATCTATTATTAGCATGGGCTATAGGCCATGGTATTTTTTCTTCATTCTTAACACTTATTCACTTTTGTTCTTCCTCTCTCTGACGCAGATTGAAAGAGATCAAATTGAAAAACAGCAGGAAACTTAAAAGAATTCCTCAAAACACAATAAATGCTTTAACTGATTTGATTATCTAGATATATAAAAGTGAAAGTGGCTCAGTTGGTTAAGCGTCTGCCTTGGGCTCAGTCATGATCCCAGGGTCCTGGGATGGACATCATGACCTGCTTCTCCCTCTGCCCCTCCAAGCAGAGAGCTCACCCTCTCTGTCTCTCTCTGTCTCTCTCTCTCTCTCAGATAAGTAAGTAAAATCTTTAAAAAAAAAAAAAGTGAAAAAAGTACAAGTTCATGCCTGACTGATCCAATTATTTCTCTCTTTTCACAGGTGACTTTGATTGTCTCCGTTTGTTGTAATTAATCCAAAAGCTTAAGGTTTCTCAATTGAAGAGCATATTATTTTACTTTTCTTTTCTTAGTCTTCAGGAATCAGTACAAATTCACTTGATTTTTTTTTTCATTTTCCTGACTATATGTGCTTGACAGTCATTAAAGCCAGACTCCTAAGGCTCAGAAAGATGTTTTAGGCATGCTGAAGCAAAAGGCAAAACACAGACATTGTTCATAAGGAGTGTGTATTCCTGTTCAGACTCTTGAAACAGAATAAGGTGTGCTTGAATTTGTGCTCTGCCATGTATCAACTGTGTCTGTTGGCCACTTAGAGCTAAGGTCTCAATTTTCTCATCTATAAAATAGCACCTGTGTCAGGGCACCTGGGTAGCTTAGTCTGTTAAGTGTCTGCAGGCCACCCCCCTCCCCCCCAGCCCTGCTCAGCAGGGAGTCTGCTTCTTCTGCCCCTGCCCCATGCATACTCTCTCTCATGTGTGTCTCTCTCAAATAAATAAATAAAATCTTTCAGAAAAATAAAAATAAAATTGCCCCTGTGTCATGGGCTTTTTATGATGATTAAATGAAAAGAATTCCTAGAAAAATCTACTTACTCTGGTTCCTAGAGTATAATGCATACTCAGTGCATATTAGTTGTTTTGTTATTATACTTGTTATTATTGACAAAGATGGTGAAAAATCACAGACCCAATGTTTTCTATATTTTAAGTCATTGAATTGTAAGTCACTAATACACAGTAGAATTCAAAGTGAAAAAAGAGGGATGAGTTGAGTTCACCCTATTTATTAATATTTGAGGCTTTGCAAATGACTTACTCTCTAAGAATTGTAATCTAAGGTTAACATACCTACCTCATAGTAATAGATGAAAAATATTGTAGTGGTGCTTAGGGTAGCAATGGATACATAATAGAAACTCAGTGAATGGTAACCTCTCTTTTTAAATTTTTATTTAATTTAATACCTGAAAAAAAGATGTCATTCCTCAAATATAGGCCTTTCTGTAATGACTTTGGGGTAAAACTTGGTGTCATGAATTTGAACCACTAAATGTCATTTTGAAAAAAAAAGTAACTACGAATGATAGAAAATCTCGTAAATATTTTTTTAAAAATTCTAATATATATATACTTCACTAACAACACTATAGTTTGCTAACAAATAGCACTATAATAACACAAAACTCTAAAGTTTTATAGTAATAGTAATGTGATAGATACTTTATTGAATATCTTCTCAAATGCACAGTGAGATTGAAATTGGGATAAGTGTCAGAAGTTGCCAGTTTTATTTCATTGTTTTTTTAAACAGCTTTTGGGCAAATAATATTATTTACCAGTAATTCTCCTTCATGACATTCACATTCATAACCTTAATTAGTTGGTTCTCACTTGAAAGTCAGAATTGCTTGGTGATGATTTTTAGGTCAGGAAAATTTTTTTTTACTTCTCACATTACTTCCTAGAATAATTTCTTTTTAGGTTCCTGACTGGGTTTGGACGGACCAGGTAAAATTCTTACAAAAAGTATGTTCCACCAATGGTCAAATATAAGGAAAGTTTACTTTGGAATTTAGAGGATAAAACATTGATTTTCCTTTTTATTTTATTTATTTTATTTTTTTTAAAGGGGAAGAATTAGGCATTTATTCTTCTTTTTTTAAGATTTTATTCATTTATTTGAGAGAGTGAGAAAGAGAGAGAGAGAGAGCACGAGAGGGAAGAGGGTCAGAGAGAGAAGCAGACTCCCTGCTGAGCAGGGAGCCTGATGTGGGACTCGATCCGGGGACTCCAGGATCATGACCTGAGCCGAAGGCAGTCGCCTAACCAACTGAGCCACCCAGGCGCCCCTGATTTTCCTTTTTAAACAGATAAAGATTTGTTTCAGTGTCAAAGAACTCAATGGTTTATATGCAAATTGAAAAATAAAAGTTTCAACTTGCAAAATTATATTTCAATTTGGATATAAAAATATATATCCAACTGTATACAGAGAATATTCCTTTTGCTTATTTCTTTTACAAATCCATTAAGCTCAGACAATCTTTCCAACTAATCGGACTTGTAATTTATAATGCCCCTGATTTAATTATAAACAACATGGATGGATAAAAAGAAAAAGAAAATAAATTACTCAAGCTGAACTTTCTTTTTTTTTCAAGCTGAACTTTCTTAGGCAATGATATTGTGTCTTTATGCTGAAGTACATTAAGCATAATAATAATAATTACAATACAATTAATTATATATTGCTTCAAATATTTTATACTATTTCATATTTTTTCACAAATATTGGTTAAGTTTGTATTATGAATTTGCATATTTGAAGAGCTTAGTGTTCAGAGTGTGTAGCTCAAATGAAAATGTTTACCGTGTAAACATTACTGTGTAAATAACCTTTGAAACATTTCTTCAAATATCCATAAAACATAAGAGTATATGCATTTTCTTTCCAAAAATATTATGGAATATTGAGATGGGTTTGGAGTAGATTTAGACTTCCTGACATGCTCATTAAAGTTACACGGCTTTCGGGTTTTAATGGCAGGAAGAGTTTTTCTCTTTCTCTTTTTTCTGCCAACAGCACATAACTTAAATGTATGGTTTTTATACTTTCATAGCAGTCGCTCTAGTGCTGTGGTTTTTTGTGCTATTCTAGTTGATACTGAAAGGTTGTGAATCAGAATTTATCCCAGGAGTGCCTGGGTGGCTCAGCCAGTTAAGCATCCCAACTCTTGATTTCGGCTCAGATCTTGATCTCAGGGTCGTGAGTTCAATCCCTACACTGGAAAAAACAAAAACAAAACAAAACAGAATTTATACCAAATTTCAGAAAGCAAGATAAAATCTAAAAGTAAATTAAAAAAACATACAGCTGTTTGCTCTCCTCCAAGATCTTAGCCCTGATTTTGATATTCCTGATGGTCTGCAGGAAACTGAAAGTCATTCCCACTGGTAAGATATGCATTCTTAGCTTTATAAAATGTTTTGCTTGTTTGAAAAGTGAATTTGACTGATATCAACATTTGTGACACATAATGCTTCACAATCCATCCTTAAAAATAATGCAACTCAATTTTTCTGACCTTATGCAGAATATTAGTAATTATTCTTTTTCATATAAAATATCAGAAGTTATTTGAGATAACATTTGCCATACACTAAAAGTGTGTTTTGAATATATCTCAAATTAACCACTGCAGTGATGTGACAATTGAATGTGTGTTTAGATGATTTTGGAAACATCAGATGAGTCTGTTCATTCAGATAAGATATTAGTAAGATTTGGGGGAGTTTTTGCATTATATAGTTGAATAATCACTTAAGAATATTTCATTTTCTCAGTCAATTGTAATTGTGTCCAAACTAAATATCAAAGATAATGTAAAATCAAATGCTATGGTGTGTGTGTGTGTGTGTGTGTGTGTGTGTGTGTGTGTGTGTGTGTGATCACTGTCTATCCATAAACAGAATCCTTCCTGGGAGCGCCTGAGTGGCTCAGTCAGTTAAACGTCTGCTTCGGCTCAGATTGTGATCCCAGGGTCCTGGAATCCAGCCCCATACAAGACTCCCTGTTCAGTGGGGAGCCTGCTTCTCACTCTCCCTCTGCCTGCCACTTCCCGTGCTTTCTCTTTCTGTCAAATAAAGAACGAAAATATTTAAAAAACAAAAACAAAAACCCATAATCCTTTCTTGTAGAGGTCTCTTCTAAGTACCTTTTAAAAATTTTTCCCCCAGAGAAGTCTGAAACACTTTTTTTTCAAATATTTTCTTTGTATCTCTCATATCAGTATTGGGTGTTGTGTCTTTGTGAGAATGTGTGTGTGTGTGTGTGTGTGTGTGTGTGTGTGTGTGTGTGTGTGGTCATCTGGTCCTTTAAAGGGGCACCAGTATGTTGCAATTGACGATTCTGTTCCCAGTTTCCTCCCTGTTCTAAGCAAAGAAAGGGAGTTCAACTTCCAAGTAATACTTTTCTAATGCTTTTTATGTGCCTAGCATTTACAGATGCTGAAAATCAGCAGTAAAAAAACAAAGGAAGAACAACAAAAAGCAAAGTAATTACACATGTAAAAATAAATATTGATTAAAATTCTATTCTTGATTTAATTATTTATACCATCATGGGGTTATGAATAAAATTTTTGATGGTTGAATGTAATAGTTTATTTTATTTGGCATTTTTCTATACAAAACTCTAATTCAGACATGAGGAAAGGACAAGAGAAAATGAATAAGAATAAGATGAAGGGAAAGGAAGTGAAAAAGAAAGAAAACAAAGAAAAAGGAGGGAGAGTTGAAGTGGAATGAGCCAAAACTATTTTTTGTTCCAGTAAAACATTAGGTTTAAATATCTTTTTAGTACCAACACATAAATGATCTTGTTTTTTTCTCCACCCCTTTACACATTTTATCTATCTCCCAAATAATGTTATCCTCATATATTTTTCTCATATGTATTGAGGACTAGTTTACATGATACAAATCCACCCATTTTAAGTGTATAGTGTGATTGAATTGTAATGTTAAATGTAATGGTAAATGTAGAGTCATATAACCTGCCCACAATCAAGAGAGAAAAATGTCCTTTCACCTGAAATAATTACTTTGTGCCCCTTTGCAGTCTATCCTCTCTCCCAGCCCCAAGCCCCAGACAACCATTACTCTTTCTTTACAGTAGTTGGTTTGGTTGTATGCAGTTGGCTATAGTTAGTTGGGTAAATAGGAGTGTTATTGTGAGCCATATGGTGTATATATATGTTAACTTTAGTAGATACTGTCATGTGCTAAAGTGGTTATAACGTTTTATATTCCAACCAACGGTATATGAAAATTGTAGTTGTTCCACATTTTTACCTACAGTCACTATTATAAAGTTTTTAGATTTAACTCTAAGCACTTCTTTTTGTGCTTGCATTTCCCTGATAACTGGAGATGTTGAGTATTTTCATGTGCTTATTGATCATTGTATACCTTCTTGTGTGAAGTGTCTGTTCAAATTGCTTGCCATTTTTGCTCATCTGTTACAGTGAGTTGATTATCTTCTTAATACTAAGTCGTAAGATTTGTTTCATATTCTGCCTGTAAGCTCTGTCAGATACATGATGTGCAATTGGAAAATTTAATCCATTAACATTTGTTGTAATATATGCTATAAATTTTGAATTCATCTACCATTTTATTGATAGCTTTCTACATGCCTTCTGTGTTTCCCCCCCTTCTTATTGACTCTTTTTGGGGGGATTATTTTAATACTTTTTAGAATTCTACTTTAATTTTCCTATTGTCCTTATTCCTATACTTCTGTGTATTATTTTTAGTGGTTGCATAGGGACCACAGTATACAATTTTAACTTTCCATGGTTCATGTGCAGTGAGTATTCTATCACTTTATGTCGAATATATAAATCTAGTCAATTCTTAAGTCCATATCTGTTCTATTTCAGTGTTATTTTCTTTTCTCCTGGAAGATTATTCCTTTTATTTTAATTTGGTTCTTGTATAATCAGTAATTTTGACTATATCCTGGACATGATGAATATTAACTTGTGAAACTTTTGAACTGAATATTTTCTCAGATGAGTTTCTTTATTTCTTTATTTCTTTAAACAAAAGAAACCTTTTGTTTAGCTGGCAAATATCTTTGTAGGACTTGAACTGCATAGTCTGTTGTCTGAGCAGGATTTCTGACCTAAATTCACACTTCTTGTGTCTTGTCAAGATACTGAGTCTGTCCTGCATATACATAAATCCAGGGTCATTCAGAAATGGGAACAAAGTTTGAGAGTCCAATTTTGTTTTGTTTTGTTTTTCCATCTCGATATTCCCCCACATTTTTTAGCAGTCACAGTTTCCCTGGCTTCATTTTTCTACCCCACCCCCAAGAAGGTTTGCAGGATTTTTGTTTGTTTGTTTACTTTATGAACCTTTATGATTGACCTTAACTCCAGACTAAAAGCTGTAAAAACTGAAATTCATTTCTTTTACAAATGTGCATTCCTCATGGCTTAAGGTAGTTTTTGGTTTTGTTTGTTTTAATTTTGGCAGACTAGTAATTAGGATATTTCTACCCTCATCATTTTCATTATAAGTGATGCATTTTTGCTTCTTACTTGTAGTGTATGTGTGCCACAAAAGTATAGCTAATCTAGACTGAACCCAAGAATCCTACTTTGTGAAAAGTAACTGAGTTCCATTAGCAGGAAAATAACTTAGTATATGCATTTCTAGCCATATACATGGTATTAAGGAATTGAGGAAAGAGAACCACAACACATTTGTTCCTGCTATTAGAAATGATTCAATCCTTGCTGAAAATTTCCTTTACTTGGACTCTGGCATTCCATTTATATCAAGCTGGTTCCACCTCAAACTTCTGGTGGAATACATTTATCTTCTAATATCCAGTAAAATTTAAGGAACGATGCCGTATTACTAGCTTGCAAAATGTGGAATATACAAAACAGATGGCTGAGGCACACTGATATATCCATTGTGAATACCAGGCTGTCGCCACACCTCTGGCACTTCTCCTACAGACTCTGCTTCATCTGTCATTGGTAATACATTTCACTTTATAAAGAAATAAAGCAGAGCAGACCATGCTCCTGAATACATTTTCCTGTTTAGGGGCCTCACATATGCTTCCATTATTATTTTAAGTAATTAACACAGAGTATTGGGCAGTTTCTGACTCGAAGAGCAGTTTTAATGTTTTCTCTTATGTTACCATATCTCTGGTATGTGGATGATAAAAAAAAGGTCCACATTCCAGATAAGCCTTTGAACAATTCCTTGAAATGAACGTACTCCTGTTGAAGAGAGCTGTCATTTCCCTCTCATCTCTTGGGGAGCAAGGTTTGGGAGGTCTCCTTTCAGATTAACTCTAGAAGAGGACTTACATTTGTTGCTCATATGGTCTAAGTTGACTGATTTGAAAGCATGTGCCCCACAAGTGTCATCCAGCTTGAAGCACTGACAGATCTGCAATTCCAAGTGTGTTTTAAAATTCTAAATATTCTCTTTTGCTTAATAAGATTTTCACCATGAAGGCAGCGGCCACCCACATACTCAAGGAGGATAATGGGAAGATGCTGCCTCTGCAACTGAACTTTTGTTAATGTGGGATCACTTCATTTCAACCTTAGATTTTGAAGAAAAATTACACTAGCTCATTGCAGTGGTTCTGATATGCTGTGAATTATAGAAGTTTTTACAAAGATACTTCTCAGAAGGAGTTTGTTATTTGATTAACTAGCCTTGCTTTGGTTACTGACTTCAAAAATAAGTGGATGCACTTCCCAATTTGTGTTATGAAGTTAATGGAGCCCTGGTACCGGAACTTGATATTATGAGAAAAGAAAATAATAAGTTAATATTGCATCATAAATATAAATGTAACCATTCTTAACAAAATATTACAAATTAGATCAAGCAGTATATAAATTGGATAATCATCATAGCCCAGTGGGATTATCCCCCATTTTTAATAAAAATCAAAATAGTAACCCTCATCAATCATATTGGAGAGAAAGGCCATTTATAATCTCAGTAGTTAAAAAACAGCATCTCTTTATCATATTAAAATTAAAATTTTTCTGATCACCAAGAGATGCCATTAAGGAAATGAGTAAACAAAGGACAGTCTTGGAGAAAGTGTTCAGTCACATATTTTAAAGAACTTACATCCAGGGGCGCCTGGGTGGCTCAGTTGTTAAGCATCTGCCTTCGGCTCAGGTCATGATCCCAGGGTCCTGGGATCGAGCCCCTCATTGGACTCCCTGCTCGGCAGGAAGCCTGCTTCTCCCTCTCTCACTCCCCCTGCTTGTGTTCCTGCTCTCACTATCTCTCTCTCTCTCTGTCAAATAAACAAATAAAATCTTTAAAAAAAAAAAAAGAACTTATATCCAAAATACATTAAAAAAACTCCCACAAATTAACCGTCCCCAAAATGGGCAAAAGACTTGAATAAATACTTTATAAATGGAAGGTACAAATGGGCAATAAGCAAATGAAATGGTGTTCAGTATTATTAGTCATCAGGAAGATGCATATAAAAATTACAATATGATACATTTTAAACCCAGTAGAAAGACAAACAAAAATGACTGATGACACCAGTGTTGGTGAGAAATTGAGTAACTCATTCTTCGCTGGTGAGAATGTAAACTTGTCAAGTACTTTGGAGAACTGCCTGCAAGTTTCTTTTAAAATTGAATATACTTTTACTTTGACCCAGCAAACACCAAAAAGGATGAAAACATATCCACACAAAAATTCATACAAAAATGTCCATAGCAGGGGCGACTGGGTGGCCCAGTCTGTTGAGCGTCTGGCTCTTGATTTTGGCTCAGGTCAGGATCTCAGGGTCCTGGGAGCAAGGCCTGCATTGGCTCCACACTCAGTGGGGAGTCTGCTTGAGGATTCTCTTTCCCTCTTTCTGTGTCCCTCCCCCTACTTGCGTGCATGCACTCTTTCTCTCTTTTTCAAATAGATAAATAAATCTTGAAAAAAAAAATAATAACTTTCATAGCAGCTTTATTCATAATAGCCAAAAATTGGAAATTTAAATGTTCTTCAACCAAACATAAACAAATTGTTTCTTTATCTAAAGATTAGATCTAAAAATCTTTATTTAAAGATTATCTTTATCTAAAGATAACCATAATATATTAATATACTATATAATATGAGATGATATAACATAATGTAATATAATACTAGTAATATACCATATGCTCTGAAGTTTAAAAAAATGAGCTGCTGACCAGTCAACAATAGGGAAGAATATTATGTAAGCAAATGAAGCCAGACTCAAAATAGTACAGAGTGATTTCATTTATCTAAATTCAGATAGAGAAACAAACTAATCTATGATTTTAGTGATTTTGATAATGACATGACAGGACTTTCTAGGAGCTTGGTAATGTTCTATATTTTGATTGAGGTGTTGGTTTCACTGATGTGTGCATTTATCAAAATTCACTGAACAATTAGGGTCCATGCTTTTAAGTGCAGGTTAATTATATCTCAGTTGAAATAAAAAGAATAGCATACTATCTAGAATACAGATCACCTGGTTTGTAAAACTGAACTATCCAACACCTTCCCTAACAAAAATGTCACAAGACATTTTTTAAATTGAATTTGTGCTTAAATTATAAAAGAACACTTTTTTGCTGTATTTCCTGTTTTAATATATTTTTATGAAAGACTTTTTTCAACTTTCTTGTTTCTCTTTGTAATATATATGTTCATGTAAAAGGTAAATTCAAGGAATACAAAAAGTTGATGATTTTGAACACTACATCAGAAACTAATGATATACTGGGGCACCTGGGTGGCTCAATAATTAAACGTCTGCCTTCGGCTCAGGTCATGATCTCGAGGTCCTGGGATCGAGCCCCGCATCGGGCTCCCTGCTCCGCGGGAAGCCCACTTCTCCCTCCTCCACTCCCCCTGCTTGTGTTCCCTCTCTTGCTGTCTCTCTCTCTCTCTCTCTGTCAAATAAATAAATAAAATCTTAAAAAAAAACAAACTAATGATATACTATATGTTGGCTAATTGAATTTAAATAAAAAATCAATACTACAAATCAGGAAAACAAAGTCAAATAAACCAAAAAACTCAACCATTAACTGTTTGATGGATACTTCTCCAAAGCACTCTGAATATGAGTTACCTTAAAGACTGCATTCAGGTAAAAATATACTCCTTCATTAACAACAACACAGAGAATAAAATGAATTGGCTTCACCTACTCTTTGCCTAAATAAGAGTATATAATTGGGAGTAAATTTTAAATGAGTAAAGGTATTATCTAAATAGTGTTTTGGCAAGCTTGCTTTATGGTTAATGTCTCCCCTAGGACATTTGAAACTATGGTTCATAACTCCTTAAATCTTTTTTCCTTGGCTTAGAGATTGGCCCACTCTACGAATGTATTACATCTATATATGTGGCCACTCTGTCTTAATATCACTTTCTTACATTTATTCCTTATCTGTTGACGTTTTCCAGGGACCCTTTTCTAATCACTTAAATAGTCTCCCTTGATGAAGTCATCCACAACAACAGAGTTAGCACACACATTCACTGAGGATTCATAAATGTGTATTTTAAATATAAATCATTTCTTGAGATTTGGAGACAGACTTTTAACGTTCACAGGCATTAAAAATTCAACATGTTCACAATCAAATCAAGTGTCTGTCTTCCTCCCCACATCTGCTAACAAACCCACCTTTTGCCTTGAATAGAAAAAACAGACACTTTACTGTACATGACAGAAACTAAAGAATCTTTCCGATTTTTGTTTCTTACACTTTAATGACCATACAGCAAATTATCTTATTCTATTTTCTAGATTTCTCATAGATAAGTTCTCATTCTCCATAGCTACTACTAATGCATTAATTTAAATCTCGAGAAGTGTTTTTGCTCTTCTTGGTCAATACACAGATAGTGTCTTTTTTTTCCTTACTTGGCTTCTGATTGGCTATCAGCGAGATCTTGTAATGGAAAACTTATAAGGTCATGTCCTGCTGAAATCAGCTTACTAATACTCTTCTAGTTAGGTTATTCCTGCGTATTATAAGTCTCAGAGCATACATCATTTTCTCAAGGGAGCTAGTATTCAAATTCCTCTCCTAATTCTAGCCTAGGACAGGTGCCTTCCTCTTGGATCCTATGGCATCTTGTATATAGCGTATCAAACATTTATTACTCCCAATAATATTTGTCTGTTTTTATTTGTCTGTCTTTTCTTCTTGACATGGATCTCATTGATTACAGGGATTTTTTTTTCTATCTCTTTATACTTAGCAATTAATTTTGGATTTGTACACAGAAGGTGTTAAATATTTTTGAATAAATGTCATATATTTAAAGTATTTCTCAGGGTAAACATAAATCTCTTTTAATGCAATAATCTTGACAATGACTAGATAATTTAGTCTTGCTATTGAATCCATTCATCATCTCAACAAACATTTGTTCAGTGGCTCTCTGTGACACACAGTGTGCTTCGTGCTTTGCATTTATGATGAATTAGGCAAGATCCCGGCTTTAAAAAGTTTTATTCCAAAAGAGAGAGATCCATTTAAATAACAAGAGTTACTAACAAAGAGTTATTGAATATTTTGGAACTATAAAATAGGTAGGTAGTTCTGGAATCGTATGGGAGATTGCTGGAAATGTAAGTAGCAGTTTCAACAAAGTCACGCAAGTGTGAAAACATCTTGACATTTAGAGGAGCTTCATAAGTGATTCAGCATGGTTAGGGTAGAGAGTAAAATGAAAGTTTCTGCAAGAAATGAGTTTGGCAAAGCACAACCAGAGTTTTCAGGCTCATGTATGCTATGGGAAGAATGGTGGGGCAGGAGGGAATAAAGAGGTCAAACTGGGAGAAAAGAAACAAAGCTATGTCCGATTATGATTACCGTAGGCCAGGATTGTAACTGAAGCGCTGGGGAGGCTGGACGGGCCCTAGGAGTAGAGATGTGGGTGGAATTGTGGGATTGGCCAGACACAGAGACAAAGTAACCAAAGAAGAACTGAAGCATCGATAGGGTCAGAACAGAGTCAGCTTCAGAGATTATGCAGACTCATAATTCTGGCTCTCTTCTTTATTTTAAGCCTTTGCTACACTGTTATCTGGACGTGGTGAAATATGTGATGTTGTTGGACATGTGACTGTATTCGGTTTGTTCTAAAATGGAAATCTAGCATAGGGAATTTCATAAAAGAAAACGTACTCTAAAACACCCATTCATTTGATATAAGTTCCCAATTAGCCAGTGGATGGATTTAATTCCCGTTTTTTTAGTAAGTTTCTTTCCCCCACATTTTTTATTTAGAAAAATTTCAAATTGATGGGAAAGTTCATAGAATTGTATAATTAACAGTCATTATCTTTCACCTAAAATTATCAGTTTTTTTAAAGATTTTATTTATTCATTTTGAGAGAGAGAGAGAGCGCAAGTGGTGATGGGGGCGCCGTCAGAGGGAGAAGCAGACTCCCCACTGAGCAGGGAACCTGATGCAGGTCTCCATCCCAGGACCTGGAGATCATGACCTGAGCCAAAGGCAGATGCTTAACCATCTGAGCCACGCAGGTGCCCCTAAAATAATCAATTTTTAACATTTTATAAGGTGCTTTTTTCCTTCCATATTCTTTTCCTATTTACATGCATTTTTTTAGCTGAGCCATTTGAAAATGAATTGCAGACTTGATGACATTTCACACCTAAACATTTCACGTTGTATGTGCTAAGAATAAAGAACTTCCACGGCACACCAATACCATCATCGCAGTAAAGGATGACTCCCGATTTAGTATAGTAGTGAAATAGTTATTTGCAATATTCACCCTCAGCCATAGCGCTGGTCACATTCCTCAGGTTCCTCAAGGTCAGGCCTGGTGACATCTCATCACTCCTCTCTCTGCAGAAATGTACCCTCAAAGGGGCTTTTCCTGATCACTCTTTCTGGCATCCTTCCGAGCCTACCACTTCATTCTGCTCCACCTCAATCACCTGCTTTGTTTCTGTTCTTACATTTGTTTACTTATTCATTGCATGTATATTCTTCCTTCCTTCCTATAAAATGTAAATTCTATAAAGAAAAGGATTTCATCTTATTCACCATTTTGCACCAGGACTAAATTGACTTAGTGCAGGGCCAAGATTTAGGAACGGTTTCCTTCTACTTTTGAATTTACAAGTTTCCTTTACATCTCCATCCCTTTTCAGTTAAATAAACAAAGTAAGACCTTTTTGTCTTGCTTTCCGTTTTTCAGAATTAAACTTTTGATTCTGAATGGTAACATGTCCTAGATCTTTTAATAAAAATCAAAATATTCTCATATATGTTCATACAGGATGAAGTGGTGAAAATAATTCACTTTACTACATTATTTTTCATGATTTCGTGTAAATTAAATATCATGAGATAGTCATACTACAGATGTTCTTTGTGTCTGCTAGACATTAAATCACTGTATTTTGAATTTTCTTATGTAAACACTTAAATTTTGTTTGGAACATGTTCAGGTAAATAAGAGCACATGGATCCTATTTTCCAATGCTGAACTCTTTGGAAAATACTTCTAAAGGACCCACGCCCAGAACCCTGATCACTTTCCATTTTGTAATTCTATAAAGTTTGAAGTATTTCCATAATTTGTAATTGCTGTATGTAGCTTGGTAGGATTTAAAATTAAGGTTGCCTCTCAGATTTGTTTTTATAAGCACCTGAATCTGGAAACCTGTCAAGGGGCACTTGCGCTTGCTGAAAACAAACATTCTTGATTTAATTTAGCATTTCTATTGCCTAAAATGCTCCTCTTGTTGTGTGGTAGGGTATCATCCCACGTGGCAGATGTACCACAAATGCTTTGTCAGGCACTTCAGCAGCATTTCCATTCGGGCTGCAAAGCAATCAGAAATGACCAGGAATTGATCACAGAATTGCTGAATGAAGATTGAACCAGTTTCCCTTGCACACTCTTGCTTCCTGTGGGAAAGCCCGGAAAAGGAAATTAAAAATCCCTAATTTTAGAATGAATTCAGCAGGACTCCATATTTTGCATGGTGACCACAAAACTTTTAAATTGTTTTGAAGTCTGTATTATTTTATCACAGGCTTTCACATTTTTCATCTCCCTCCCTTCTCAACTTTGTGTCTCCCACACCCACAAACACACATCCTCACACACCTGCAATGCCCTCAACGTAACTGAAAATGTTCCCTCTTCCTTCACTTTCTTTTAAGTAAGATTAGTTGGTTCCTTCAGGCCAGAATATGCCAATGTGCCTTATTCATTTTGATATATTGTTTGAATTCCATTATTAGTATGGGTAGAGAAATGCTGTTTATAAATCACTATGCTTGGGGCTGATGAAAGCAGAGAGATATTACTAAAAAGATATAATTTCTGTTCATAGGAGTTACATCATATTTATATACTTTCAGGTGCTTAAATTTCTGCTGAGTTTATTCAAAATGTAAAGTTCAGCTATTATTTTGGGCACATGAATCTGGCTGGCTTTTCTTTTTTAAGCATGATAGTGTGCTGAACTAATATCTAGACAACACGCTCATACCTAGTATCCGCTTGACTAAGGGATCCAATGTGCTTTTTAAAAAATTTGCAAGTGTGTTGGTAGCATTTATAAAAGCAAATGAAGAACATTAATATTGATAATAGCATATTATTGCCTATTTAAGAAGAGGTTATCTTTTACTGATACAACAAATGATTGATAAAATTAAGATGACATTCATAAAAGTATGCTTTGGTACACTGGGTAATAAAGAGTTGTCAAAAATGTGTTTTAAGTAACAAATAGTGTTAGCCTATTTTCCCTTTGTATATTTATTTATTTGTTGTTTCTTTTTACTTTTCGTCTCCCTGACTTATTTATTTTGTACTGAAGTTTGTTTCTCTTAACCCCTTTCATCGCTTTCCCCCAGCCCCCTACCTACCTTCCCTCTGGCAACCACCAGTTTGTTCTCTGTATTTAAGAGTCTGTTTTGGGTGTGTCTTTTTATCTTTGTTCATTTTGTGTTGGTTAACATTTAACACTTGAAATTTGTACTTGATGTCAACAGAAAGAGAAGTTGGCTTAGTGAAGAGGGAGGTCTTCATTGAGAGGATAAACCCATGGTCTCACAATTGGGCATGGCAGGTGTCTGATGACCCTGTTCATCAGTTCCCAGGTCAGAAAAAACTGTGCCTGAATTCCTTCTCCTTGGAGAAGCAGCGATCCAACTGTCAGCAGATTAAGAGAGAGAAGGCAAGTCTCTTCTGCCACTCCCTGCCAGGCCCTGTTAAGTGATTGGTTACATTTGCCTTGCAAGCAGACAGCCCTTAGCGATTCTTGTGTTTCTCTTCCTCCTGGTAACTGAAGCCTGATATTCCTTTTAACTAAGTAAATTTTAATTTTATACTTATAAATAAAAAGTCTAAAGTGCTAATTTTGGGGGTTAATCTTTTGAGAGTCATGCGTCTTTAGAGCAATCATCAATGTTGCATATTTGATTAGGAAGAATGTGAATCAAGCCTTGAGAGCATCAGCTGAGAGAGATAGAAGTCTCACGATTGACAGGTTCTTCTTTCTTTCTTCCTGTGTTCAATATTGCTTCTATTAGAACAAAGGGGGAAAATAGAAATTTTTCTTTAGGCTATATTGGTCATGATGACACATTCAGATAATAGCTTGTCATGGCTCATGAACAAAATTTTAATGGACAAGACTTATTTAAAAGGAGTATAGCATTCAGAAGGTATTTTATTTCATATATCATTGTAACATTCTTAACATATTTTTCTTTTTCAATACTATTTTCTAGGAACAAGAGATCCTAAGAGAAAAATAACACTTTTGCCTTTAAAAAACCCAAAATATATAGGCTTTAGATTATGCTATATTAGAAGTACCTTCAAGGATAAAGCCACAGGATAAAAAAGAGGGAGAATTTAACTGTGAGACTGATTTGAGTCAGGACTAGAGTCTTGACTCTCTTGATACAGGACCTGAGGTAGCCTTTCTGATCCTTTCAAGAAAAGGTGCCTTCCCGTTCTTCCTTGATTGGTCCAGTGGGTCAAATGAGATGATGTATGTAGAATTATATTGAATTATATTGATCACTTGTCAAAATTTAGGATGGCAAATTTGAATTTTGTTTGTAAGTCAATGAAGGGTAAACTCTTAAATATGTTCCTTCAAAAATTAGAATTGTTTCTAGTGGCAGTTATGTGTTGAGATTTTATGAATTGTTATAAATAAATTCTCAAGTCTTTATCATGGGTTTTGACAGTGTTTGGAAAAGAATTCTGCAAGTAAACCGACTTGTTTTTTAATTCAGGTGTAATTTTAAAAACATCATTTATGAATTGAAAGCTATATTTTCTGCATGCTGCCCAGTTTTTATCCAGACTTAGTCCTAAATTGGTAAGTTACTTTTATAATTAATCTAAAATCAGAAAAAATAAATAATATAATCACATTCCATATTAATAATAAATATTTGCACCATAATAAAAAGTATCCGTGTTTTATCAGAGGATTTTGACTTTATAATCTAGTGACTATATATCATTTGAAACAAAGGTCATTTATCAAATGAGGGTGTCAGACTAAATCTGAAACACTCTTCAGTTCCAGAGACTAGATTGGGTTATTCCATTACTACAGTCAAAACTTGCATATAGTTTTCTTAATTTTAATATTTTTTCCTCAACAGTGGTCCTTAGACTTCTGCTATGACTTACCAGCTAATAAACATTAGCAAACTATTATCACATACAAATCGGTACTTAAGAAATATTAATGGAAATATTTAGAAATTGTAAATCATGTTATACCACCATCCTATCGTTTTTGTACTTCAGGGTGTAATTTATTTTGCATGATTATAAGATAGTCATATTTCTGCTGGTAAAAGTGTTTCCAGTTCATATGAGAGAATTAAATATGTCAGTGTTTTATGGTCTTTTGTTATGGGTATGAAAATCCCCAAAGAACATTATAACTTCAGGTGCTTTTCCATATTAGCACTGGGCCAGATGATCTTTAAAATCTATTCCAGCTCTACATTTCCACAATTACTTGATTCAAAATCAGATATAATGTAGCCAAAGCCAAAATGAAATAAAACATGATATAAACTTTAAATTATTGAGTTTAAAAACTGTTTGAAGTAGAGTCTATTTTAGATTTTACTCTTTACTTTGCCTTCCACTTAAGAAAGAAAACCTAAATGATGTTGGGTCCTGATTAATGAGTCAATCAGGCTCTGACCTGGAAAAGAAACACCAGTCATTTTAACAGAGAAAAAAATAAATAATTTAAGAAATTGTTTACGGGTATTGGAGAACTGAAAAGGCAAATGCAGAACACTGAGTTATCACAGGAGTAGGAACCGAAGGAAGCCCTTACCACTACTGGGACCAGGAGACACAGGGAAGAGGTTAGGACCAGACGGCAGCCTGGAATTTAAAGAAGTGATCCCATGCTCAGCGATGGGCCCCAGACCTTTGAGGAGAGGGCACTGTTCACCTGGGCCGGTCCACAGGCGGTCAGAGGACGGCCCCTGCACATCTGAGGCTTGGACTCTGCCGAAAGGGTGCCAGCCCATAGGGATGGGTATTTATTTATTTATTTTTAAGTCTTTATTTTTATGCTTTTTAAGTTTTTATTTTAATTCCAGTGAGTGAACATACAGTGTAATATTTGTGTCAGGTGTAAAATTTACTGATTGGACACTTCCATGCAACACCCGATGCTCATCACAAGTGCCGCCCTCCTGAATCCTCATCACCTCTTTCACCCATACCCCCACCCACCTCCCCTCTTGTAACCATCAGCCTATTCTCTGTAGTTAAGAATCTGTTTTTTGGATTGTTTCTCTCTCTTTTTCCCCTTCACTCTTTTGTTTTGTTTCTTAAATTCCACAGATGAGTGAAATCTTATGGTATTTGTCCTTCTCTGATTGACTCATTTCCCTTAGCATTATAGTTTCTAGTTCTATCCATGTCCTTGCAGATGGCAAGATTTCATTCTTTTTTTATGGTTGAATACTACTCCATTGTTTATATTTATATATATCGCATCTTCTTGATCCATTCATCTATGGATGGATATCTGGGCTGCTTCCATATCTTGGCTATTGTAGATAATGCTGCTATAAACATCAGGATGCATATATACCTTTGAATTAGTATTTTTGTATCCTTTGGGTAAATACCCAGGAATGCAAAGCTGGATCATAGGGCAGTTCTCTTTTTAGCAGTTTGAGGAACCTCCATACTGTTTTCCACAGTGGCTGCATCAGTTTGCATTCACATCAACAGTGCCTGAGAGTTGCTTTTTCTACACATCCTCGCCCACACCTGTTGTTTCTCGTGCTGTCGATTTTAGCCACTTTGACAGGTGTGAGGTGATATTTCATTGTACTGTTGATTTGCATTTCCATGATGGTAAGTGATGCTGAGCATCTTCTCCTGTGAGACGGGTATTTCGGAGGGACATGATGTGGTGCATTCTGGGAGCGGGAAAGACAAGCTGCAAACTGGAACCAGCTTCGGCCACCAGGGTGCAGAACCAAGGCTGGAACAGTGCTGACCAGGCGGATTAGGAAGCAAATGGGAGGAATAAGTCTCTTCTGTCTTCCACACTGCCCTCTCCCTCTAGTAAACCTAATGGGGAGCCAGCTGGTCATTGTGAAATGTGGTTCTCACATCCCAGGCTTTCTCTTTCAGAGCAAAATGCAGAAGGAAGGGTTTGAGGCTGAAATACAATAGCTTAATAACCAACACAATGGAGAGATAATCATAACAATGATTTAGAGTATAAGTAAACATTCAAAACTAGGGAATAGCTGCGCTGAATTATAAAAACAAAGGCGGCATTTTTCTGAGGTTTGTATTTCTACAAATGGCTTTCAAATTATAGCATATTTATCTCATAGAAGAAAAAGTTTAACTCCCTCATCATTATAGTGAATAAGGAGTTATTTATTAGTTAGATGCTAAATAACAATTAAAAACTATCAACTTTTTATTAAATGAAAGCTGAAGCCCTGATACAAAGAGTACTTGTTTTTCACCCCATAGAATTCACATACATCTATACATGCAAATACAGACGGTCACACAACTGTTTTCCCAAACTTGCTAATTTTATTTTCCATCATGGAATAGTAGCAACTAATGGGCATGAGTTTACCAATTTGATGCCAGTAAGTTATTTTGAGATTCAAAACCTAAAATACACAGTAAAGCAAATGCTTTTAAAAATAAATGGTCAATTTAATGAAAACCAAAGCAGAACACAGAACTCTTCTCATGTGAAAAGAAAAGAACTATTGTAGTAGAAACCCACTAAAATAGCTACTTATAATTGAGGTGACTCTATGAACGCAGTAAAATTTACACAACCTTGTTGTACAGCACTTGGAATGTTCCAGCTACACTGACTAGTTAATTGACCCATCGAATTATTTTTCACTACTAAAACTGATTGACCAATTAATGAAAGTGACTCAATTAATTAGTTATTTGGGCATTATGTGACATAACAAAGTTTATGGAGATTTAAAATCTATTGTGTAACTAGTACTCAATTAAAATAATTATCAATAAAACATAAACGCTAAAGTAGAAACTGTTAAACAAATGACACTCACTTTTGAGTAGAGGAAATGATATCTGTAAATTCCTTTTTCCAATTTTACATAACTATTTAGATAATAAATACAGCCATGGTTCATTTTACCAAAAACTGGAAAAGCCTGTGCCACTCTTTGCTCAACCACCTTATAGATATTAATTTGAGCTACATTTGTAGAAAAATAAACAGATTTTATCTTTTTTGTTGAAATATAGATCTTTTTGCTATTTATAATGAGATTTCAATGAGATTGCCTGATTTAAATATTTTATATGTGTGCAGCTGGTGAAATTTTAGTTAAAAGAGATTTATATCTTCAGCTTTGTAGTTTCACTTATTTTGACAGGATGACACAAAATGCTGAATAAACTCTTTTATGGTACCAACACTAATTTAACACTCAGATTTCCAGAAAAAAAACTGCCATATTGTGTACACAGGACATAGCTCTGAACCTGGAAGAAAGCT
The DNA here is from genome assembly GCF_037043125.1 of Eumetopias jubatus. Taxonomy (NCBI): domain Eukaryota; kingdom Metazoa; phylum Chordata; class Mammalia; order Carnivora; family Otariidae; genus Eumetopias; species Eumetopias jubatus. The sequence continues at coordinate 31,163,854 of NW_028274820.1, forward strand.
TTAATTCCTATTAAATTAATACGATTAAATTCATTACAGCTTTAATAATTCAATCACTCATTCAGTAATGCTTTTTAATATTTCTTTTTTTTTAAGATTTTATTCATTTATTTGAGAGAGAGAATGAGAGATAGAGAGCACAAGAGGGAAGAGGGTCAGAGGGAGAAGCTGACCTGCTTCTGAGACTCCCTGCTGAGCAGGGAGCCGGATGTGGGACTTGATCCGGGGACTCCGGGATCATGATCTGAGCTGAAGGCAGTCGCTTAACCAACTGAGCCACCCAGGCGCCCCAGTAATGCTTTTTAAATAACATCTATGGTAGAAGAGATGGTGCTAGGACTTAATGAGTAATTTTAAAATGTATATGCATTCCAAGTTTTCTAAGACATACCAAATTAAAATAGTTTGTCCCTGTATCAAAACTATGTATTTTAATTTTTGGCTCGTAAATATAGTCTCCACGGTGTAAAACTTACCCCTTGCCCTTGAGGTCTGTACAAGTTAACAGGGGTAGTAAGTTGTATAAAAGACTAAAGCCCAGGCGGCTTTCTCAACTAAAATATTTTTTTAGAGCCGCAAGGATAGAGCAGATGACCTCTCATTATCTTTGTTCTAAACTAGAATTTTTTTGAGCACTGTTGTTGGAATATATTGTTTGGTGGAATTTCTGTTGCGATTGCTGTGACATTCTTTATTGTCCTAGGGATCTGGTGGCTGCCTTTTTGTGAACGCAAGTCATCTGTTTAGTGATATACCTCGGGGGCCTATTCAAACTTTTCTGTATAATAAGTCAGTAGACTTGACAGTTAATACTGCTTTCAGGGGCTGAATGTGGCAAAGTTGTGACACCTGCAAATTCCTGGGATATTGTAAACTGAAAAATCTAGACAGGCAAATTGATGTCCATTATACCTAATTATAGCCTGAATCCTGGCTACTTTTCTGCATTCAAGAGAAAGAGAGCAGCTATTGTTGCTCTGTGTTTTGAACCTTTTTCTGGAGAATAAAAGAATAATTGTCTATCCCAGTTAGTGATTCCTGAAATAAACACGTTCTTTCAAAAATATTTTGGCATTAGATGGGTGTGCGAGGCTTCAAGAAAGGATTTATTTGCTCCTCCTTTGCAGATAATCTCCTGAAAAGTATCCTTGTTTTTGTATTCTGGTCTCAGGTATAGCTGAGAAGTGTTCAGGGACAATTTTTTTACTTTCCAGAGGCAACCTGTACTTAGCCAAAGAACTCTGTAATGACCCCAGCTTAAGAATGCTGTGAAGCTATTGTTTATGACCATGAATTAAATATGATACATTGTTCACAAACTTTTCAGTGGATCCTGTTCTATGCAGTGACACTTAATTGGTCTGTAAATTATTTCAAAGCAGGTAGAATAGCTTCTACGTGGTCTGTAATTCTCATGCTTTCAATAAACTCAGTACATCAGAAGACAATGGAGAAGCTTCTAAATCCTTTGGTAATTAGTCAGCATCTCTTTAATAATTTTAATACTGTTAATTCTTTTGGTTAACGTAAATAATAAAAAAATACATAGAAAAATATTTTGATCCAGATTTAACGCTCTGTCCTGACAAAAAGGGACACATTCATCTCTCTACTTTGCTATTTTTATTGGTTGTATTCTTCAAGGAATTTTTTATTGCTTTTCATCAACATCATACGAGACGTCTGTTGTTTGGTCTTGTTCTCTTTATTCTTTATTAATTTTCCTCATAATTGAGATTCCTTTTTAAATCAAGTTGCTGAATCACTTCGCTTACCTTCTTGAAATAAATTGCGTGCTTTTTCATGCTAATGGTATTCTTACTTTTCTTGTGAAAAAAGACAAATTTTGTTATATTCATGTTGTCACCTTCAGATTTTTAAAAATATAAAAAATAAATAAATCAAGGTGTTTTCATCCACTGATTAAATTCTTCTTACAATTTCTGGACCATTGGATACCCGAAGACTGCGTTGAATGAGGTGCATGTGCCTGGTTGCATTTGCTTCGAAACAAATGACCGAGTGCTGAAGGCTCCCCTGGGTTCCATAGCCTTTGCCTTTCCTTGAATTCCATCAGCCTTCTGACCCAGGAGTTCCATCGTGGGTTTCTGCTTCATGCTTTGTTTTTCCTTTTCAAGTCTTAACTGGATGATCAAAGTAGCTTATAAATATCTGATCATCAGAGGTCATCTTCCTGGGGTTTGTACAAAATTATTTCTCCTATCCTTAATTCCTTTAGAAAAGACATCCGTGGCAATAAAAGAAATAAAAACAGTTTAAAATTCCAAATACCCTATGGGGATCTGGTGGTTATCAGCCCACCTTGTGTTTTGGTCTAGGTCCCAGAAATGTGGCAAATACAAAGTTGCACTACTGCAGAAGACAGACAAAATAATCTGTTGTGTCCCCAAAGTATAATCAGGCCAGGGTTTGAAAGTGTCGCTGAGCGATCTCCACCCCACCCAGACACAGAGCTGGCTTTGGGGAACCTGGTTTATCTGCTTCAAAAAAGAGGAAGGGGTTGGTTGACAGGATTTAAACCTGTGGCTCCAGGCAGTCTAGGCTCTTTAATTTGGATTCTTAGATCACGAAGCCAAGCCCTGTAGCTCTCAGAAACTCTGTATTTATACATAGATAACGATTATACCAATCAAGTTGACATTCTAGTAATAAGAATTTCACCAAGTTTCACTTTATACCTGCAAATGTGTTATTGTTTAATCTCATCATGTGAGTCAAGTTGAATCAAAGCCAACCTGACCTTTTTTCCTTACAATTATCAATTTTGAGTAATTTTATTTCACTTTCTTTCCGGCATTTATAGACTCTCTTCTCAAAGGACATTAGAGCTAATGTTTACAAAATATTATTAATGGTCCTTTATTATAATTATATTCTTTCAGACTATTGTTAACACATTATAGACATTCCCCAAAATAACCTTATTTATCATTTTTATAATTTTTTTTCCAAAATTATCACTTAACCCGTATATAAAATTATGAGATAGCTATCCCTACACAAAAATACAGATGTTTATGTTAATTTCTAAAACAAATTCTCAGAAACATATGTCATAGCTTTTTTGGTTAAAAAAAATAAAATATCCCAATTGCTAGTAAATGTAGCAAAGTTAAATTTTATTTATATTAAATAAAGACAGAAGAAGGACAGCAAGTAGTACTGAATATTTGTTTCTTGATTTTGGTCATAATATATACATATACACGTTGTAAGTAAAGTAGAACACAGTTAACCATTTGCCCCTTATAGTAGATGGCAAATTAACCTTATCTCTAAGCTCTGCATAACATGAATTTCAAGACTTTTAAATTATGATAGAACAGCCTCAAGGTTTAAAGCATTTGTTAAAAGAATCTCTTCGATTATGAGGCCTCAAGGAAAATGAAGTCTGTGGGCCCACCCCCCACCCCCACCCCTGGAATTTTTTTTTTTTTTTTAAAGGAGTTGCATTTTGACCTGGCTCTCTTCTTTTCGAGGATCGTATATTCTGTCATTTTGATCCCTTACTCGATTTCTCGGGTGTTTATAAAATTCTTTTTTGAAGCAAATAGTGATAAGACAAATTATTTTTACTCACATGTTTCTAAATTTCACCCAGTTTTTATATTTCATTTGAATAAAGACAGAATCATCACAGGTAAAATTAGTTGTAGCTTATATTTTTCAAGCATGAACATCTTCAAAAATCACGTTTCCAGACATTTCTAGGCAAGTTGACGTATACTAGCAGTTTAAATACACTCCATTCCCAAATATCTGGAATAAAAGCAATTCATATCATCTGAGTTTGAGAGGGGATCTAAAAAAGTTTTTGTGAATGGACTGTACTACGTAAATGAACAAATTAATAAGTAAAAGCTTTCAGAGTTCTAATGTGCAGGATATCTGAATTATGCCAATCTCTCTTTAGAAGACTTTTTATACATATCTCTGTAGAGAAGCTCTGAAAGACATGATAATTAACTAATACAACTGTAGCTCTGTAGCTCTCAATTCTGATAATCAGATGAGAGAGAAAATGAATTTCACTATGAAGAGGTATCAAGTTATTCCTTTTATAAATGCAGAGTCTAAAACAGACTGAATTACGAAACATCTCAATTCTTATCCAGTGTTTTGAAACTCCTATCAGCTCAGTAATCCCACCTTGCATTTTCCAACTACTAATTTTTCACCTTGGGTACTGTTGATTCGCTATGTTGTCAGTAACTATCTCACTGTATAACACATTTTTCCATATGCATTTTTCTTCATAAGTGTTTACATAACTAGAAGATACATACTGCATTTAAAAAAAAAAGCTGACAAGACACCCAAATCATGTCTTTTGCCATTTTAAACTCTGCAAAATAAGTTTAAAGCTTATGCATACATTTTCCCTCATTCTTCTGTTGTCATTTATTCTACAATCGATTCTCTCACCTATAAATCAGAAAGCAGCTGCTGTAATTCCAGTAGCCTTGAATAACATTTAGATGCATTGAAGCAGAAAACAAGCTTTATAGTTTACTTAAGTGGAAAATTACCTCGACTGTCTCATTGCAAGGTGCCATTATGTGAACGGCTTACGTGGGGTTGTGGAATGCATAATCTGGGCAGCCATATGTAGGAACAAAAAGTAGTACAGAAAAAAAAATCTGTGTTGTAGAGATTCAATACATATGTCATAATTCCAGTTGTTCCTTTGACAATAGTAGTGATAATTTTTTTGCTGATTTTTTTTTCAGGCTTTCCTGTAATTCCTGTAAAAACTAATACTGGATGTTTACAATATCCTTGGCAGTTTTCTAAGCATTTGTCTTTGATTCTCTTAATCCTCACAACAATCCTATGAAGTGAATATTATTATCCTTATTTTACAAAAAGGAAAATTGAGATACAAAGAGGCTCAGTAGCCAAGGTCAAACATCTCATGAGTAATAAATATCCTGAGCCTCTTTAGATTGCCTTTTCCAAATAGAGATCCTTGGATTTATAGCCTTTGCTTTTATCTTTTCTCTGCATTTATATATCTTCATGCTATGAATCAGCCCACAGTTCTACTGTTGCATATATGTCAGTGGGATATTGAGTAAAGGAATGAATGAATGAATGAATGAATGGTATCTGTCTTCAATAATAACATTTCCCCTATGCTACAGATATACATAAAGATCCAACACTATGTGGGCTCTCCATGTCTCACAAACACCTGAAATTTAACCATTTCTTTTTTTTAAAGATTTATCTGTTTATTTGAGAGAGAGCGCGCGCATGAATTGGGGTAGGGGCAGAGTGAGAGAATCTTCAAGCAGGCTCCCCGCTGAGCACAAAGCCCCATGTGGAGCTCCATCTCAGGACCCTGAGATCATGACCTGAGCAGAAACCAAGAGTTGTTGCTTAACCGACTGAGCTACCCAGGCGCCCCCAAGATGAACTGTTTCAATCCTGAATTTATTATTTACCACATCAACACTAACACCTCTAAGCCACTCACCTTATCTAATGGTCTCGATATAACTGTGTTGGTTATTTACCTTTTCTGTCCCCGAAACAAATCTACTAGACCAGAATCTATAAAGACCAGAATCTGTAAAGAATCTGCAAAGGGCAGATTTCTCCTTTACCATTGGGCTTCCTTTCAGTACCCATGGGTAATGATACAATGATACCGGCAAGCATGACTAAGGGAGAATAATTTGTTGCAATTTGTTTGCTATTCCTGTCAGCATCTCCTAACAATAGTTGGTTCCAGCCTCCAGCTTCTCTTTGCATACACAGAACCAGCTTTATTGTGTCCCTGCCAACAGTCCTCACTCCTCGGGGATGTGAGCCAGAAGAGTGCCTTCTCTGAGTTTCTAGATTCTGGTAACAGCAACTTCTTCCCTCTGTTCCCTGAGCTTAGGGTTATAGCTGCTTCCTGCAATTATATTCTTTGTCTTTCCTTTAACTCTCCCAGCCTCCAAGAGTAGTGTAACTAATTGCCTATATTAAATCCCATCAGTTTTCAAATATGTATTGTGGTTTCTCTTTCCTGACCAATGTGTCAATGCTATAATCATGTATTAGAATTTCCTTTGACTACTCTGATTCCTTTCTTTGACTCTTCTTGGCATTTCCTTTACCTACTCCCATTTCTTTCTCTTCCACATTCAACTGATTTCCAAAAACTACCTGTCAGAGAGTATCACAAAAAAATATATCTTGTCCTTTTTATGTCAATCAAAATGCAGTGGTAAAGATCAAGGAGTTTTGATCCAGAATGCCTGGATTCAAGCACTAGGTCTACTGATTGTGAGCTCTAACACCTGGGGGAGACATGTGGGTGGGTTGGTTTAACACCAACAACCCTGAACGTGCTAATTTAGGGAAGAATAATGGTGACTATAACTTGACAGAATATGCTATTGTGGGAAATATAATCTTTGCACATCTTTATTTCGGAATTATTCTGTCTCTGTTTTTCACAGACAAAGAAAGGAAAGAGGGCAAGAAAATGAGGGACAGAAAGTGGGTTTGAGGAAGGTGTTAGAAACAAAGAATTCAGTTAGAGTCAAAGAAAAAAAATGAAAATAATTTTTTTAAAAGATTATTTATTTTAGAGAGAGAGAGCACGAATGGGGGCAGGGGCAGGGGCAGAGGGAGAGGGAGAAATGTAGACTCCCCACTGAGCACAGAGCCTGACGTGGGGCTTGACCTCACAACCCCGAGACCATGACCTGAGCCGAAATAAGTCAGACACACAACCAACTGAGCCACCTAGGTGCCCCGAAAATGCAAAGAATTTTTAAAAAAATGAAGGGAAAGAAACACATACACAAATATATACACATATACATACATATACATGAAATTGTATACATACATGCAAATGTGTATATCTAGGCATACGCATGTGATACATTTTATATATTATGCATATAATTCATATTGTATATAAGTTTAACATCTTTCATTTCATCAGCACTCCTATTCTGAGACTCTTTGCCCAAATGACTATATTTGCCATTACCTCTTAAAAATTATAAAGAAGTTAATTGTTTATAAAGATTTGACAAATGCTAGACTTACCGAAAACAACATGCTATTTTAAACATATTTGTTACCCTCTTTTTTATTCCCTCTTTAAATAATTCTTGTATAGCAAATCAATTAAAACTGTATTCAATTAAATAAATTCATCTTTTTTTTTTAATATATAACAGTTTTATCAAAACTCCAAATGTGAGTTGTGGACATCTGAGTGAAAGAATACCAAAACATAAATATCAATATTGACTTAAATTGTATGGTATGGTAAACTTATGTTGCAAGATTATGGGTTGTTCTTGGCTAAATGCAGCCTTGTGATTACTGAAATTACACTAAGTCCTATGCTTAGATGATGATAAAAGAAATTCACTTATAATATCTAGCTTCTTAGAATATTCTTAAAATATATCTGTATCATTCAATTTGGTAGAAGTCATTATGAGTTGTGATACACAGTGGATGAGTTCTAGCGAGTAGATAATTCTAGTGTGTAGAATGCCAGGTATGTTATTTTTGCTCTTTGAACAACATTTGCTGAGCTTTGGTCTGTCTTGTCTGGGCGATATTAAAAGTTCTATAAACAAAAACTCTCCATCTGCTCTAAGTTCTTTAACTTTCTACCTCATAGCATTTGGCATTATTCCCAGCTCTCCCTGGGAATATATAATATATAGTAATTTATTGAGTTTTTAAAAAATTCAAGTAAAAGAGGGTATCTCTCATGTTTAAAAGAACAAAATTCATTTTCTACTCAAACTGTGCTGATATACTTTCCACACCTTAGTTATTATAAATAAAAGTAATTTTTTTTGCTTTTGTACAACTAGTGTTTTTTAAGATATTCAACGTATGTGGCTTATGAAATCCGAACATGTGGCAAATTTTCTGATGCTCAGTAAAGTTAAATGCAGGTGTTTCAAACAATTTCCTGGAGATACAAGCTACATTAAATTTGTTTTACATGGTAAATACCACATAGCGAAACAAATGTTGAAAATATTTTAAAAACAGCTGTATATATTAAAAAACAATACCTAAAGAGAACAGTCTATTGCTCAAAGTAGACTAAATAAAGGGATTATGGTTCCAATTGTGAAAAGAAAGGAATCTGTGGCTATAAGAATGTCTGGAGGGTAAAAGCCACATCTTGTATATCTCTTTATTTTTCTGAAGCACCTGGTTTGTACTCTATGCACAAAAACATTTTTACATGATGACTGAAAAGGCCAATGATTGCTAATTTTCACTTGTAGTTTTCTACAGATGGTAAGACTAACTCATTCCAGTCAATCAACACATACTTATTGACTGCTTCAAGAACCCTGACATTAACTGAAGATACTACATTGAGCGATATAAGCATGGTGTTAAGAGTCTGTGAGTTTAGAGTCTAATGGGGAAAATGGATAAAAAAAATTAAAAAATTAATTTAAAACCATCCAAAAGAATCTACAAAAATTATTTGCACATTTACTAATATGGCCCCAGAGAATTTTTGTCCTACATCAGCAACAAATAGCTTAAAAAATAAATAAAAAGTCAAGCCAGAAGCTATTTACAACACATATTATCATGCCAAATAATCAGTATCCAGAATATATGAAATACTCATTGGGATCACCTGTTTCAAAAGAAAGACACAGAGCATAAAATAAATAGAAAAAAAATATGGACAGGCATTTCTTAACAGAGGAATAAATTTGGTCAGTTGAACTCTTCATAAATAAAAGTGAAGGCATCAATGAGATATATTATAACATGCTCTAACTTGCAAAAGTAGAGATGCTTGATTATACCAAGTGTTTGCGAGCATGTAGAACAACCAGAATTTACATAAACTGTTGATTGGGTTGTAAACCAGAACAAGCCATTTGAATAATAATTTAGTATTATAAAGTAGAATATGTATATTCCCTACAACTCCCTTGTACTTTTAGGCACATGTTCTATAGAAACTAGAACTCCTTGCACAGGATTGGCTTCTGGAGAGGAACTTGGCACATTCTCAGGAGGTTCATCGAACCACCAAGCATGAAATGTGACCAGCGATGGGCCTGGGACATCTTACAGCATTGCTTTCAAAAGCAAAATGTTGGAAACGACCCTGTGTCCATTGGCAAGAGAGTGTACAAATAAATTGTGCTATATTCACATAGTGTGATAGTATGTATAAAAAGTGTGAAAAAATGAACTAGTATTATACCAACAACATAAATAAATCTTAAAAACGAGATTTTAAATGAAAAGGTTAACTCATGTATGTATGCACATATTGTGATAATATTTTCATAAATCACAATATATACATTGTTTAGAGATACATATATGTTCAAATACTGTAGGAAGACAGGAGGATGATTAATAGAACAAAATCAAAACAGCCAAGAGGAGGTAAGGCTACAGAGATGCACACAAGTAGAGATTCACTGCTATTGGTAATATTCTAGTGATTTTGTCAGTTGATAGGCTAATAGGTGTTTATTTTGTTAGTATGTTTCAAAGAGTACATATGTTATATTGCATATATAAGATATTACATAATAAACATTGCTTAAGCTCGGGTAGAGGAAGTCAGTTTTGGAGGCAATATTAAATTTGAGTTGTTGGGAAAATTTGCAAGCGTTTGAATCAGAGAGACAATTGGATATATTAATTAGAACAAAGAAAAGAGGTCTGGCAAGCAAAGAAAAATCTGGAATTTAAAGTCTTGGGACTCCTAAAAAAATGTTGGAATTCCACATACATCTATTTGGAATCTGTACACACACACATAAATTAGGTAGAGGAAGAGATAATAAAGTATTCTGAGAAGGACTGACAGTTGTGGTGGAAAGTAAATGAGCCATCAAGAAGGTGGGGATGGTTTAAGAAGGAGGAAACAAGAACTGTATAGATTCCGGCCAAGAAGCTGTTCAAAATGGAGCCAGAAATAAGAATATATAATTTGCAAACTGACAAGAGCAATGGGGTACTAGATGCAGAATCCAGACTGGAGTGAGTTAAAGAGTAAATGGAGACTCTTTGGAGTCTCATATAAACCTCCATAAACACCAAAAAAGACTATACAAAATTAAAAAAAAAAATCGCTTCATATGCACTGCTACACTGCTAAGAAAGTCAGGAAACATTCAGACCAAGCAAGAGTACAAATAAAATCCAGATCCTACACATGAAGAGGAGTCTGGAGAGAGACAGTGCCATAAAGCTGGGGTTCAAGGAGCTCTACTCTCCATGGAAGGGTGAGGCACAGAAAAACCTGCTCTGCAAGGGAAGACAGGATGCACAGTCACCTTCCTCAAATATGGCTCTGAGTGGAGAGAACAAAATCTCTCTTCTGAATGTTTGTCACCATGTGGGGATGCTCAGGAAGTTCTGTGGTCTGACATCACAATACCAGCATCATCCACTTAACCCCAAAATGCCCCTAAGGAAGCAAATTTATATGAAAGCATTACAGCTGATCTGAGCGGGCTGACTGGGGTTTGTAAAGGTTCCTCATTCCTCGGCAAAAGCTAATGCAAATCCTCTCTGAAGGAGGGTGCCTTGGACACGGGCCTTAAAAAGCATTCCCACCTATGGAATTCAGATGAACAGGAACACTTAATAGAACAGCAAAGCACATGCACAAAAAAAAAATAGTACAAATGAGTGAGTGCTAGCAGCATGGGGCCCACGGATGAAGACCCACAATAGTTCAGATATTAAAGTGATGAAATTCATGATATGAAATGTATCATTGAGAGCGGGCAAGAAATAAGAGATCATTAAAATAAAAGAAAAATGTAAAAACAACAAAAGATGATTTTTCAAAAAATAATACGAAGATAAAAACTCATTTGATGCGTTAAACCAGATAGTACACAACTGGTGTAAACTGGAAAAAGCTATCCACTCTCCATCTTGTGCCATTCTTGAAGTGTTCTGGGAATACCTGGGGAATGGGAAGACCTTTTCAAGGGGTCCATGAAGTCAAACGATTTTCGTAATAACAGTTGGAAGTTAATAGCTTTTTTCTACCTTGTTGATATTTGCAAAATTAAAAATGGGACAAAACTGCTGGAAGCTTGAATGATTGAGGCAGTGGTAGCAAACTATGCTAGGATTTTTTTTTTTTTTAATCACCATGCATTTGCAGTGAAGAAAGTGGAAAAAAGACCAGTGTGTACTTCACAATGTCTTGAAAGAAGCAGTAAAAATGACTACTTGTAATCTGTACCCTCGGGTACAATTTTTAAAAGCATTGTCTGTAATTGCATGAGTATACACAAAGCCCTCATGCTGCATACGGAACGATGATCACCGCTTCAGGGAAAATAACTTACACGATGATTTGAATTGTTAGTTGAACCAGCCGCCTTTTCATGAAACACAATATTTTTACTTGAAGTAATAACTAACAGACAAACCATGTCTATTCCTACATTGGTTCTTGGCAGATATCTTCTTGAAAATGAACAAAGTGAGCCTGTCATATCAAGGAAAACAGCCGATGATCTTATTGTCAAAGATAAAATTGGCACCCTGTAGCAAAAGTTAGAATTTTGGGTAACTTGTCTCCACAACCATAAACTTGACAGTTTCCCACTTCTAAAAGATGTATCTGATGAGCTCTGTGGTGCTAATAACAAAAGTTATTATTTGGTTTGTATTATAAAATGTGCCAACATTTGGGAGATCTGCATAACTCCATGAACAAGTATTTTGAAGTCATGCTTAGCTAAAGAATATACTTAAAATGCAAGATAAACTCTTGGATTTTAAAGTAACAGAATGTAAGATGTTCACTGACATGTTTTCATATTGCTCACTGCTACTATCCTTTAAGATACAACCTACCACTTGCCAAATTTTAGTGTAGTGACAAGATAGAATTATCTCTAGTTACCTGAAAAGGTTCTTAAAATTGTCTGCCCTTTTTCAGTTATGTATTTGTGTAAGCTCGGGTTTTCTTCATACACTTCAACCAAACCGTCATATTGCAAAAATCTGATTGCACAAGATAAAACAGCTATCTTCTATTAAAACAAATATTAAAGAAATGTACAAAAATGCCACTTCTTACTGAATTTCTTCATTTTTGGAAATACAGTTATTTACATAAAATATAATCATTTAATAAAATAAAATGGTTTTAACAATATTTTCCCTTATGCTAATAGGTAGTAGATTTATTATTGTTATTTTAAAATTATGTTTAAGTCAGTAAGTATCTTAACATTTTTCAGTTTCTAATCAGTCAATATTGATAGATATTTATATGGATGAACAAAAGCTTTTGGGGATGGTGAAATAATAAGAAATATATATATATATATTGGTCTCTGGCCCTGTTCCTCATACAGAGCTTCTGAAACCCTTGTCAATAGGGGTGCTAGGAAAATATTTAATTTTAACATGTACTCTTTGACTCTGGTTTCTGATATAAAGACCTCCTAAGAACATCATAGTTTCCTGAGTGATAGGAATGTCCAGCACCCAGCTCCTAAATCCCTTGGAATTTGGGGGGGGATGCGATAGGAATATCTTTTGTTCTGATGACATGATTCTTGGACTCTTGAATGGGGGTTAGCAGAAAGACCAAGCCATAATTAGAAGCTTGGAACTTTTAGTTACACTTGCCCTGTTCTCCAGGAAGGAGAGAGAGGCTGGAGAGGGGTCAATGATCAATCATGCCTAAGTGATAAGGCCTCCATAAAAATCCCAAAAGTATGGGATTCTGAGATCTTCCACCCTGTTGAACACATCCATGTGCAAGGAGATAGGTGCACCCCAAATCCACAAGCTCCTATGCTGGGACACTTCCAGATCTCACCCAGTATATCTCTTAATATATGGCTGTTTATCTCGATCCTTTATTATATCCTTTGTTATATATAATAAACTGGTAAGCATAAGTAAGTATTTTCCTGGGTTCTGTGAACTGTTTTGGCAAATGATCAATCCAAAGAGGTCATAGGAAACCTTTGGTTTTTAGCAAAATCAGACAAAGGTTATGGGTAACCAAAGGACCTACTACATGTGAAAGTGGGGGGCAGTCTTGTGGGACTGAGTCTTTAACCTATGGGGTCTGCCTAGGATGAAAACTCAGTACTGTAAGACGGGTTGGTGTTAGAATTGAATTGAATTGAATTGAATTGTTGGACCCCCAGCTGGTGTCACAGAGAATTGCTTGGTATAGAGGGAAAAAAACCCTCTACATCTGGTGTCAGAACTTTTGTGAGTGTGTGAGTAAAAGTGAAACACAGATGAGTTTTCTTAGAGAGGGATTCTCAGTAATTTTAAAGTGTGAAAAGAGTTTTTCAGATCAAAATGTTTGAGAAGATGATAGAGATACAAATACAGATATAAGTTATATATGACAAGAAGATATATCACTATCTGGTAGAGAAAGACCATGAAAGAAAAAATATGAGTAAGAATAAAATCGTGGAAGATAGATTAAGAATGACTAATGTATATTTTAACAGATCTCAGAAAATAATTAAGAAGGAATGTGGGAAGGAAAGTTGGCAATATTATGAAATATCATGTTTGAGAATATAAAAATTTTCCAGAGTTAAAAATGCATACATTTTCAGATTCAGGAAATACCATAGATCTCAGTCATGACAAATAATAAATTGATACTCAAGACATGTAACGAAATAGCAATATACCAAGACAAGGTGAGTATTTAAAATTTTACCAAGAAAATATTACTTATAAAGGATGTGTACAAGATTGACAACAGAATTCATAAGACCAACAATAGAAACCAGAGTCATTGTAGAAAATAACATGTGTTCTAAAATGGACTATCCAACTAACTATTCTTTAAGTTTCACAGTAAAATTGAAATATCTTTAGATAAATAGAAATAGAGTTTGTCAATACAGTCTCAACAATGTTGCCTTAGGAAGTAGAGAAAACATCCTAGAAGTAGGTCTGAGAAGCAAACAAGAACTGTGCCAAAAAATTCAAAGCATAAACATGTGGGTAAATCTAAACATATAGAACTGTATAAATCAACAAAAATACTTAATCTGTGGGGTTAGAAACACAGAATGACACTAAAGTGTTGGTGAATAATAGCTACTAACTAGGAAGTCATAGTTTGAAGAGAAATTGGTGCCAAAGACATGCTTGGCTTTAAACTTTAAGTGTATGTGCTAGACTTTTAAAGAATAGCAATTCAAAGAATTAAAAGAATCGATAAAGATGAATGTGTGGGGGAAAAGCAATTATTTTTTACTTTTTAACAAGCAAAAAAGAAATGTAGGAAGTAAAAGACAAAAGTTGAAACAAATGTGCAACATTAAATGGAACGAATAAATTCAAATGTATCCATTATCTAATAAACATAAATGGATCCCTTAATAATATGGCTTTAAGGTACATAAATCCAAAAATTGATAGAACTGCAAAGTCAATTTGAAAAATCTATTATATTGAGAAATAGATGGTACATCAAGCAGTCAATGTAGACAAGAAGAGAATCGTCATAACTTGACAAAGGATATCAAGATTAAGATTACAATATCATTCATAATGAATAAATGTTAAAGGCATTTTCTCTGGAACCAGAGATGAGAGAAGGATTCTAACTCTCACTACTTTCACTCAGCATTGTGCTAGGAATTCTGGTCTATGGAGCAAAATAAGAAAAATAAATAAATTTATACCACATTGGAAGCATGAAGCAAACTGACATTACTTACTGTTGCCATGAGCTGAATAGAAAAAAAATAATCAAAGAAGAAGACAGTACAGGAAGTTTGAACACAATTACAATACTATTCCTATTCCCATGTGTTACTATATAAGTCTCCATTAAAATATAATTCAAGATAAAAATCACATCTACACCAGCAAAAAAAAAAAAAAAAAATCATATGACAATAACTTTAACTGAAGATTGGCAGGAGTGCTTACTACTTCTTACTATTCAGTGTGAATTTATATAATATCAATGCTGTGGATCGATTTTATTTTTTCCTGGATTTTATCTGATCTATGTTGTAAGAAATAGCAGCAGAATGAATATATCCCTGAGACAAGACATTGAATGTGCATAGTTTTCTACCTCCACTGCTTCTGACCCTTCTTCCCAATGGGCTCTTGAAGAAAAGGCACGTACCAAATCCGTGGCAGTATACCACGTACCAGGACCTGTGGCTAATCCTACTTAGTAAATACACTGCCGTCCGTACAGCAGCTGCAATTCTCATCACTTCTATAAGCTCCTTGTGGTCCACTGCCATTCCCCACTCTCCATTTAGTTTTTCAGGGATCATGTTGGTGAAATGCATGGAAACAGAACGAAGGCCACCTCTACGCACACTGTATCTGCACCTGCATCCTTTCAGGGTTTGAGATTAGCTCCAATCTCTGTCATTCACCATACTATGCAATATCAATTTTGATTTATTTTCTTACCCAGGAGGTGAAGGCTGAGGGTAGGTTTATTGCCTTACACTTTAGTTCCTTCTCCAGAGATGGAGGAATTAATGTAAAATTTCTGCCAACTGCTAGTTAGGCATATTTCAATTACATATTTAGAAACTGGGGTAATTAATATTTGAAGTGTCCACGGATTTAGTGAGCCCACTATGAAGTTGATGGGCCTAGGACTCCACTCTAGATTTCTGGTTATCAACGTCAACTGAGACTTTAAATCTAACATCACTTTGGTGATCTGGTATCCCTCTTTCCCCAGGGTAGAGTTACCTGATAAAATTTCCCTGAGGTCCCTTTCGTGAAAGACTAGGGTGATGTCCATTACATCATGTGACCCAGGCTTGCAGGGTCCTTCCTGATGAGAACTTAGGATCATTTTTAGTTTGATGAGTACTGAACTGAGAATAGACTATGCTCTGGAAACTAGGAAAGGGGCTGTGACTTTCTATAACTTTGGCCTTTGTCCCTCCAAATTTATATATAAACACACACATACGTACACACACTTTTTGGCTCCCCATAAACCTTGCTACCAAACAACAACAAAACCAAGAAAAAACTCTAGTCCTTTAGACATCGCTTTAGATCTCTGAAGGTTCGATCCCTGGCTACTATTCTGACCTAACTGCTCACCAGCAAATATGCTCACTGGCTTCTGATGGTTAAGGGCTGCCACATAGCCAATGCTACTCTTGAATCTTATTATTTCCATTACTGAGCTTTGCAGTGATGAAGATGTTTGTATCCTCCTTCATAGAACATTATTTACCACTTGGAAAAGCCAAGTGTTCTCCTAACCTTCATACAAAACCTATGGGCAACTGCTGGGTTTTTCAGTCTCATAGCAGACCTATTGTGGATAATCACCTTATGAGCAAGCCTTTTGCTCTCTTCCTCCACAGTCTGCCATGCCAGTTGGGCCATGTCTCAGACATTTAATGTCAATCATCACTTTTTTTTAAAACATAAGTTTATTGAGGTATAATTTATGTGTGGTAAAATCTAGCTCTTTATGGTGTTTATATCTATAAATGGTAATGATCATAGCTGTGTAGCACCGTGATAATCAAGATACAGGATATTGTCATCACCCCCAAAAAGTTCCCTCATGCCCTTCACACAACTCCTAAACCCTGGTAACAGTGGGTCTATTTTCTGTTCTACAATTTTGCTTTTGCCAAAATTTCAAGGAGAAGAATCATTTGATATGTAGTCTCTTAAGTCTGGCTTCTTCCACTTTGCAAAAGTCTTTTGAGATTCATGCATGTTGTTACATGTATCAGTAGTTTATCTTTATATTGAAGATTAGTGGTCTATGGCATGAATGTGCCAATTGTTTAATTAATTCACTATTTGAAGGATATTTGCAAATTTTTGGTCATTCTGATTAAAACAGTCATACACATTTGTGTCCAGGTTTTATTTATTTAGGGTAAACACTTTGGAATAGGATTGCAGAGACATATGGTAAGTACATGTTCACTGTTATAAGAAATACCCAAACTGGGAGTACCTGGCTGGCTTAGTCAGTGGAGCATGCAACTCTTGATCTCAGGGGCAGGGTCAGTTTGGGCCCCAGGTTGGGTGTACAGCTTACTTAAAAAAGAAATAGCCCAAATTTTTTAAGGAGAGATGCAAAATGGTTCCACAAAAAAATGCAAGTTTTTTTCACCAACGGTGGATGAAATTTCGAGTTGTTTTGCATCTTTCCCCGCACTTGGCATTGTCAGATCTTGTGATGATGTTACCCTTCTAATAGGGGTGTATGGTAACTCCTGGTGGATCTCACCTGCATTTCCCTAATATCTAATGATGTTGAACATCTTTGTATGAAGTTATTTATCATGTATTTTCTTTGATGAAGTATCTCTTTAAATGTTTTGCCCATTTTTTTAAAAAAATTGGGATGTTTGTTTTCTTTATTTGTTCATAAGGGTTCTTGATATACTTGAGATAACAGTCTTTTCTCAGAAATACATTTTGAAAAATTTTTTCTCCTCAGTTTGTGGTTGATCTTTCTCTTAACAATGTCTTTCAAAGAGCAGAAGTTTTTAATTTGATGAAGTCTAATGTATTTTCTTTTATGGCTTATGCTTTGGATTTCCAATCAAAGACATCTTTTCCTAATTCGAGGCTGAAAAACTTGTCTTCTATATTTTTAATAGAACTTTTAGTTTTATATTGTGTATTTATATCAATGATTCATTCCAAGTTAATTTTTGTGTGGTGAAAGGTGTGTCTCATAAGGTTATCAAATTGCTCAATAATTTATTGAAAAGACTATTCTTTTCCCATTGATTGCTTTTGCAGTTTGTCAGAATGAGTTGTGTGGTTCTATTTCTGGATCCTATTCTCTTTCATTTATCTATGCATGTGTTCCTTGCTCATTACTATGCTGAATTTATTATTGTACATTTATAATAAGTCTTGAATCAGGTAGTGTGAGTTATCTCAATATGTTATTTTTTAAGAAAATAGCATTGGCTAATCTGGCTAAGAGATTTTGGCATTTTGATTGGGATTGGTTTGAATCTGTAGCTCAAATTGATAAATGGTGCCTTAACAATATTGAATCTTAAAATACATGAATTCATTATGTCTCTCCATTATTTAGGTTTTTGTTTACTCTCATTTATGTTTTATAGATTTTAGCCACAGATCTTGCATGCAGTTTGCAGTTTTTTAGATGCAAACATTTTGAATTTTGTTGATGCTGTGGTAAAAAGTAATTTGATTTTAATTTACAAACATTCATGATAATAATTAGAAATGAATTTCATTGTTTTATATTGAACTTGCATCCTACCACCACTCTAAACTCACTTATTCATTTTAGTAGCTTTTTTGAACATTCAAATTGTCTCCATTGACAATAATATTGCCTGTAAATATAGAGTGCTGAATGTATTTACTTCTATTTATTTCTTTATTTCTTTTATTTGCGGGGGGGACAGCAAGAAGGGCAGAGGGAAAATGAGAAAATCTTAGCATCTGTTCAGTGTGGAATCCCTCGAGAGGCTCAATCTCACAACCTTGAAATCATGACCTGAGCCAAAATGGAGAGTTGGATGCTTAACTGACTGAGCCACCCATGTAGTCCTAAGTGTGTTTATTTCTAATTTGTACATATTATATACATTTTTCTCCCTGTACAGAACTGACTACAACCTTCAGTACAATGTTAAATACAGTTCTTGAAAGTGGACATCCCTGTCAGTTCCTGATTGTAGGGGGAAATATTCAACATTTTACTGTCAAGTGTGATACTGGCTACAGAACTTTGGTGGATGCTTTTAATCAGGTTGAACACATTCCCTTAATTCATAGATGGCTTAGAATTTTTATCATGAATGAGAATTCATTTTTTTTCTGTGATTATGTTTTCTGCATCTGTTTTAAAGGTCACATCATGTTTCTTCTTTAATATGCTGACATGATGAATTGAGCTGTTTGACTTTGAAATGTTGAGCCAGCCTTGAATTCCTGGGATAAGCCCCAGTTTGGTCATTAGATATTAGCATGTTTATAAATTTCTGCATTATATTTGCTAATATTTTAGAATTATAATTTTGTATATTTGCGTGACGGATATTGGTTTGTAATTTTATTTTCTTTTTCTTTTTTTAGTGAGTTTTATTTCTTTTTTTTTTTTAGATTTTATTTATTTATTTATTTGACAGAAAGAGAGACAGCAAGAGAGGGAACACAAGCAGGGGGAGTGGGAGAAGGAGAAGCAGGCTTCCCGAGGAGCAGGGAGTTTGATGTGGGGCTCGATCCCAGGACCCTGGGATCATGACCTGAGCCGAAGGCAGACGCATAACTACTGAGCCACCCAGGAGCCCCTGTAATTTTATTTTCTTATAATTTATCTATATTTCTTATGGAGACCTCATAAAGTGACTTGAGAAATATTTCCTCCTTCTTTTTCACTTATATTATTTTCCCCTAAATATTTGATAAAAATTTTCATTGAAGTTATCAAAGGCTTTAATAGATACAGGACTATTTATGTTTTCTATTCTTCTTCTATAGCCAGTAGTTTGTGCCTTTCAAGGAATTTGTCCATTTCATCTAAGTTATCAAATTTTGGAGCATGAAGGTGTTCATCATATTCCATTATTAACCATTTAAGGTCTGTAGTCACAGACCTTAAATGGTTAATGTCACAACTTTCAAACTCTGATTTTGGTAATATAAGCCTCGTTTCTTTTTCATTTTGTTAGTCTGGCTAAAGTCTTACTAATTTGTTGGTATTTTCAGAGAACTACCTTTGGTTTTATGGATTTAAAAACATTCTTTCGGGGCACCTGGTTAGAGTAGTGGGTTAAGCATCTGACTCTTGGTTTTGGCTCAGGTCCTGATCTCAGGGCTGTGAGCTCAAGCCCTGCATCAGGCTCCATGCCCAGTGTGGAGTCAGCTTGAAGATCTCTCACCCTCACCCTGCCCCTCCTGCTTGCTCTTTCTCTTAAATCAATCAATAAATCAATCTTTTAAAAACATTCTCTCAATTTTATTAATTTATTCTCCTATTTTAAGTTTTTCTTCTACTTGCTTTGGATTTAACTTACTCTTTCTATTTATTGAATTGGAAGCTTAGGTCATTTATTTAATGCCTTTCTTATTTTCTAACATATGTATGTAATACTCTAAGTGGCTCTATAAACAGTGTAAATCCCAACATTATGAAATGTTGCAGTTTCATTTTCAATCAGTTAAAAATGTGTTCTGATTTTCCTTATGATATCCTATCTGTCCCGTGGATTATTTAAAAGGTTATTACCTAATTTCCAAGTATTTTGGGGCTTCCCAATTTATTTATTTTATTGATTTCTGGTTTGATTCTGCTGTACGCTGAGGGCACATTTCGTGTGATTTTACTTCCTGTGTTGTTTATGTTTGTTTTATGGCCCATAATGCAATCTATTTTGGTGAATGTTCCATGTGCACTCTTAAATGTGCATTGTTAGGTTTGGTTGTTGTTGGGCAATATTTCATAAAAGTCAAGTTGACTAGTAGTGTTGTTTAATATTCCTATCAGGAATCAGCAAACTTTCTCTTAAAGTCCAGATAGTAAATAACTTAGTCTTTTGGGTCTCCATCACAAGTGTTCAACTCTGCTGTTGTGACATGAAAGCAACCAGTAATAATATGTAAATATATAAATGAGATGGTGATTCAATAAAACTTTATTTAACTTTATTTACAAAATCAAGTAGTTGGCCCATGGGTCATAGTTTTCCGACTTCCATTTTATATCTTTTTGTGTTTAGTCTCCTTGTTCTCTCAATTACTGTGACTTTGATACATCTGTATATAATCATGGATTTGGACATTTCTTCTTCAGTACCATAGTTATCTGCCTCTTCACTAATAAATCCCCATTGTTAGTAGCATACATGTTTTAAGATTGTTATGTTTTCTTAAATTGGCTTTATCATTTTGTAATATCTTTACCTATGGAGATACTTTTTTTCTGAAGCCTTCTTTGTGGTAATATAAACAGTTCAACATTCTTTGGTTAATCTCTTAATGTTATATATTTTTTCCCTTCTTTTGCTTTAAACTTATCTTTGGTTTTATATTTTGAGTGGAATCCTTATAGACACCATAATTCCGACTTTTTTATTAAGTCCAGTCTGAAAATCTCTGTCATTTGATTGGGATGCTTAGATCATTTAAATTTAGTGTAATTATTGACATAAATGAATTAAATCTATCATCTTGGAAGTTGTCTCCTATTTATTCTAACCTTTATTTCCAGTGAAAGTCCATGGAAACTACCCTGTGAGTGAGGAGTTTGGCACTTGTCAACAAAAAGACAGAAACAAAAACAAAAACAAAGCCATGTATGATCGTTCAAGTCCACAGACAGTCACAAAAGCTTTACCTGGCAGGACTCATGGGTGGAAAGCTGCCTTCTCCACCCAAGACCTGGGGCATAGTCAGTGCATTAAAATGTCTGAAGGGAGTTGCAATCAAGGACTCAGGACCCCATAACTGGCCATGTTTTTATGAATATCTGCATTCCTGACCCTGGTGCCTCCCTTTAGAGGTTTCTCTATCAAGGAACCACAAAGGTAATTTTTCTCCATTCTAACTTAGTACTCAGTATTTTTCCACTCCTAGCCCTTGTCTTTCTCCCTCTTCTCAGACCAAATCTCCAGAAGTTTGTTAGCTTTTGTTCAGGTCTCTCTTAAAGGTGAGATGGGTTCCCTCCCATGTCTACCACCTGACCATCTATTGGTGGGGGGAAATAAATAGGGAAGAATTGAGACCTCTTCTGATTTTATTTATTTTTTTTTAAAGATTTTATTTATTTATTCATGAGAGACAGAGAGAGAGAGAGCGAGAGAGAGGCAGAGGGAGAAGTAGGCTCCCGAGGAGCAGGGAGCCTGACGTGGGACCCGATCCCAGGACCCTGGGATCATGACCTGAGCCGAAGGCAGACGCTTAACCATCTGAGCCACCCAGGCGCCCGAGACCTCTTCTGATTTTAGATTCTTGCTCATATCAATATAAGTGATTCATGCCTTCAGGGTTGCTTTCATTTTTGTCTTGTGACTTTAGTTGGCTGCTGCCCCACCTGACTGCTCAGATCTTTCCAGCTCAGCGGAGCTCCTGACGGTGAGTGGTTTAAAATTATCCCTGTCTCTGGAGCTCCCAGGTATTATATATAGTCTTTCTGGCCCACACGTCACCTTTAGTAATTTAGTAACATTTTATCAGATTCTTCCCTACCTACCCAAGTGGGGTGGGGGTGGTGAGGGAGCCTTTGGTTTCAGCCTACTTGGTGACTCTGTGACTACAACTATTTGATTGCTTCAAAAAAATGTCTTAACTCTGATGGAAGTGGTAGTCTTTCCATCTTTCTAAAACTTAAGTGCAAGCAGAAATATCTGGCTACCACTTTATACTAGCTGCTGAGAGCTAAACCATTAGCCTGTTAGAATTTTCTCCCAGGGAACCTTTGCCAGGTTTTTAAATTCCGTGTCACGAGAGAGTAGCTCCATACAGTTAATGCTCCTTATCTAGTTTCACAGTCCACTCCACTTGCCCCAACATCCCTATTATCCACTCTTATTTACTCCTGCTCATGCATGTTAGCTAGATCCAGCAGCTCTTTTGATGTAAATGCCACTCAGCCTGTAGCAGACACAGCACTTTTCTAATTGGATGATGCTGATATTTGGCTCTATGAATGGGTGTGATGTTCAGAAAGCGAACTGAGAACAGATCCAGAAGAAAGCATTGTTTTATAAAGCTCTTGCCATCTGGAGACATCCAAATAGTCCTCATGTAAGGGGAAGCTTTTTTCAAACAAGGAGAAGGAGGCTCCTTCTTTTGCCCTACATGATTCAGGAAACCCAGGTATCTGAGATCCTCAGATATCCCCATTCAAAGTCTCAGGATCCTATCTCTTCCAATTCCACATCCAGACGTTCCCCTCTGTCTACTGTTAGAATGCAGAAGGTGAGCATCTCTCAGTGGCGCCAAAGCCTGAGTGGGGGAGGGGCAGGGGGAGCAGGAGAAGAAGAGGATCTCAAGCAGACTCCCAGCTGAGCTTGGAGCCTAAAGCACGCCTGGATCCCAGGACCCTCAGATCACGACCTGAGCTGAAACCAAGAGGGGGAGGCTTAACTGACAGAGCCCATCCAGGCGCCCCAAGAACGCTCTTTTTAATCATTTCTTTTCCTTTCACATTCTGAACTCAGCCCAGATTTATTAGGAAATAAATCCTCCAGAAGCCTTTCTTGTATTACACACAAATTCATAGTGACATTTTATTCTTCTCTTATGTTCAAGAGTAATTCTGCCAGTAACACTTCGATTACATCCTATCACATGGTGACACATGTTGTTATTAGGATTTACCCATTTATTTTTGCAAGTATTTTATCCATACAACTAGACTAAGTTCCTTGAAACAAGGGGACCATAATTTATGCCTCCTTTTATTCCTATCAGAATTATGCTAAGTGTTCTATCTATGAGTGCACTATGTAAAGATTTCAAAGAGAGGAAGCAAGACTATAGTAAGTCCCTAATATCTAACACAGTCCCTGGCACAGAGAAGTACTTGGTAAGTTTTTGCTGACTGAGTAAATACATTAAGACTAAATTAATTTATGACAAGTATATATTCTGGTGTGTTTGCCCATGTGTGTGTTTGTGGGTGCTAATACTAATGTGTTATACAAATTTAATAACAATTTTTATTTGGGAATATCTTTGAAAAAGAGCTCATTTTTTCTGTAAATTTACTTAGTCTGCTTCAAATTACTATGAGAAAAGTCACTCTTTTATTCCATTTATAAGCCACATAACGATGAGCATTCTTGTATTTATTTCTCTATTTCTTAAACCACAGACCTACAGATGAGTTTGGATCAGATCCAAAATCTATGAGTACTTGAAAGCACATGGGGGCAGGCTGCAGTTTGTGGGGAGCTCTATAACTGCGGGCACATGACAGCTAGAAATTAGTAAACCAATTTGGGTGGAAAGAATTGAGCCACATCTTTGTTCAAACAAAATTTGCTGACTCTTGTTTATGAAATAGCCCGTGAGCTGATGTTCTTAAAAAAACATTGGTGCATGTCAACTAGCTTCATTTATTTCTTTTTCTTTTGTCTACATCTTCACAGGCCCTCATAATGTATGTCATGGTCAGAAGTAAGTGGGTTTCCTTGTGTGTTTACGAGTAGCAGAGACTTAACCAGTATTGTCAATGTAACTGAAAAAGGAAGTACTTAAAGTCTAATGAGAATATTCTTCCATTTCTAAGGGGAGTCCAAGTGATTCGTACAAGACAAAAACAAAAACAAAACCAAAAAAAACATTTGAGTGCTTGTTCAGTTGGGACCTTGTCTATCAAAATGTTATTAACAGACAGATTTTATTACTGAAAAATAATAAAAGACAAAATGTTGATAGATTTTCTCTGGTGGGCTAAATTGCTCCTCTTTTTGACAAATAAACGACAAGAGGGGGAGCCTGTCAGCTTTATCATATGACCTTCATTCACTTTTACTTGACTTTGAGTTATTTCAATTTAGTTTCCACGACTTTGACGTGGAATTTTTTTCTCTTCATTTTTTCTTCATTTAAGCAAGTATTGGGTCTCCTGCTTAGAAACCTTTTAAATTGCCCTCTCATTTTTATCCTCTTCTTTATTATGTGCCCCATCTATTTAGAAATACAGGTCAGCCACTTTTCTCAAGTCTGCTCTCACATCGCATTTTATTCCAATGCCGTGAAATCATAGTAGCATTGCTCAGTGCAAATACGCTTCTGTGTTTTGTACCCGCTGCTCTTTTTGAATAAAATAGGCTTATTTACCACCTTCTGTCTAATTCCCTGTCTATGTAGCTCACATAATTTCCAGTTTGTTAGGTGCCAGATCACTCACACAGGTCTTGACAATTTCAGAACACCAGCTATGTTAGCCCTGGTCTGCTCCGGAGAAGAACAGAAGGGTAGCTACTGATTCAAATGAGCCCTAGGGATCTCAGGAGCAATAGCTTATGAATCTTCTGTTTCATGTTTAACAAATAATGTAACATCCTGCATACATGCCTTCTTTTTTTCTGACATGGTAGCAATTGCTGAACTTTCCCTCTATTTTTAGTTTAAATTTCCAGAAAAGATTATATGGTTTTCTGAACTACTTCCACATTTCTATTAAGCCAAACTCTTTTATGTCTGACTATACTCTAGGCTTTTGGTCTGCCTAGGACTGAGCTCTCTTGGCTTAGAAGTCGGCCACTGATCCAACCAATAGTGAAATATATCATGGCCGGACACTCTGCAAGAACCCACGGTCAGGCAGGGCCCCTGATCCAAGAGTGTGGGCGTGGACAGGACAAGCACTGACTTATCTCCATTACTTTCTATTTCTTGATGCAGTAAACACATGGCATCACTCTCATGCGTACATTTCCAAAAGTGTTCCACTGAAGTTGGCCAATTAGCACATATTTAGTCATTCAGTGTTTTTTGAGTAACCTTAATACGTGTCAGGAGAATTTCATGTTTATTCATATGAGGATAAATTAGAGATAGAGGACTGAAAAATAAGACCAAAAAAATCCTTGCTCTCAAGTTGCTTCTGGAGCTAGAAAGACTGTCAATTACTTTTGATAAATTAACATGCATGACTAAGGACAGTTGAGAAATGAGGGAGATAAGAGGAGCAAGCCTGTGAAAGATCACAGAGGTCTTTGTGTATTACAATAAGGAGTTTTACTTTTACTCTCGTTACAATGGAGAGCCTTTGGAGGTTTTGTTGTGTTTTGCTTTGTTTTTTATTCAAGGGTGTATCATGGTCAAATTTCTCTTTTAAAATAAGCACTTCGGCTGTTGCCTGAAGAATGTTCTCAATGAGGATTAAGAATGGAGGCCTCGTGGCCCAGATAAGAGTTTCCTGACCTGGTCCAGATAAAATGATTGTGTTTTCAACTGTACTTGGAGCAGAATGTGATGAATATAGGTTGTATTAGGCATTTTAAAGGAAGAACCAACAACATTTACCGTTGGTTTTTATGTGGGTTTTACCCAGTAGCTCCAAGAATTGTGACCTGGGTAACTGATGGGATAGTAGTGTGATCATCTGAGATAGGATATATTTACTAAGAAATAGATCTATCTCGAGAATTTCTAAGGGGCCAGGGGTGAACAAGCTTTCTATTTTAACCATGGTAAATTTGGTGTGCCCATTATAAATTCAAGAAGAGATGCTGAAGGCATTTGTAAAAGTGAGACTGGAACACAGTGGAAAGAAGCCAGACCGGGGTTAAAGATTTGGGAGTCACAACTTCCTGATGGATTTTAAAGCCATGAAAGCCAATTTGAGTAGAGAAGGCTGAAATAGTGTTAATTTAAAGACCAAGTTTCTGATTCAGTAGATCTGAGATGGGCATCACTCCTCCCTCTTCCTCTTTTCCCCACATCTAGGTAAGACGATAAGAAAGCTTGGCTTCTTCCTCCTTTGATTCTGGTGAGAAGTTCAAACCCTCAGGAACCTCTGCCAGTATGAGGGAAACTTTACCTGGTTCTCTCTGCCCCCTAAAGACAATAAAAACTCTAGACCAGTCTCCTTTCCCTGCTCTCACAAGCCATTTTTGGACCTGCTTAGAAACCGTTCTGCTCTTCCTAAAAAGCCTTATTATATAATAAGCCTTCTCATATCCCTCTCGTATGTGTGTGGCATCACCAGTCTCAAAATAAGAACCAAACTTTGGGCAATGTCGATCCTGTTGCTTCAGGGTGGTCACAGGTGTTGCTCATCTGGAAGCAACTACGAGAGACATTTAATTAGCATGTTTTAATAAAGGGTCTTTCAATTTAAAATGCCGCTAAGAAATCAAGTAGGTCGAGGATAGAAAGTTGGCCATTGACCTTAGGGAGATCATTTGTGAATTTAATAAGAGCTATTTTAGTGGAATGGGTTGGGGATATAATGGAATAAAATAGAGTGGGCACAGAAAGTCTAGAGAATTTTCTCAAGAAGTAGCTCTTTAAAAATGGTAAGGTAAAAAAAAATGTTAAGGCATATTTCTATTCTGATTTGGTGGTCCAATACAAAATGGGAAACTGATCATGTGCTAGGGAAAAGAGGTGCTTTTTAATCAATTTTTGATAAATGCGATATATGTTCATAACACAACTGGCACCTTTATCCTTAGACTAGAAAAGGGAGAATTATATCATATTAGAGAATTCTTACATCATATTAGAGGAGGAAAATGAGGTTGACTCCATCTGATAGTGTCTGTTTTCCTTACGACACAAACTGAGATCATCAACTCAGTAAAGAGAAAGGATTTGGAAGAAATAGTCAGTGGAGAGTGGGACAGTGATCTTCTAGGTTATCTTCTAGGGTTCTGGCTTTGGGATGGGGGTCGGCAGTGATGAGATGTGTGATTGTAAGTTTGAAGGGAGGCCAGGTAATATAGGGAGCCAGTGTTGACTAGGAGGTTGTGACTGCCACTCTTAAACCAGAGCTCTGGGTTCAAATCCTTTCTTTTTTTGCCACTTATTTGTTGTCTGACTTTTGACAAAATACTTAACCACTGAAAAGGCTCACTGCCTTTTATAGTATCATTTTGACATGAGAACATGTCAGCATTAAAAGGTCTCAACACTACCACATGAAACAATTTCTTGCTCTACTGTAGGTAGATAATTTATCGTTTTGTCTTTAATTCTAGGTCTGTGGCAGACTCACATTCTACCACACAAGTGGGTGGCCCAGTGCCTAATCATGAAGTAAGCACTGGATTCATTCCTGGAAAATTGGAATTTAATCCCGGAAGAACACGGTAAGAAGAAGTTTATGTTCTGAATTTTCTCAAACACTCTCATGCCCACTACCATGGTTGCTTTAGTTTTGTGTCATTAGAATGGATAAAAATAGTCACTTTAGATAGTTTAATCAATTATTTGTTAATTTTTTTTTCTCTAGTGAAGCCTCTCTGGTGTGCGATCACTCATAAAATTGTCTTTCCCCCAAATTCATTGCTATATAATCTTTCAATCTTGTTACTTCCAAATCACTGACTATCTAGCCAAACTCTTACCTACAACTACAGCCAGCTACACTGGCATGTGATCTGTCTAGTTGAACAGATCCCACGCTGAGAATGACCCAGTGCTTTGTTTAATGCTTTGCTTTCACCATCTTGAAATTCTCTGGACTTGAGTTTTTTAAGTGAAGTCTGCTGGAACAATAAAGCATGCATGTGAGCTGAGGAGACACGCTGGGTGGCAGGGCACTCACGTGGTTGTGGTTCAGCAGTAGTCAACACCTGCTGGCTCAAGCCTCTCTGCATGGTGGAAGCATGAATGCACAGCAGTTGGCGTGGTACAGAATCATATGCCTGGGCTGCCAAGCCAGGATTGGAGGCCAGATTGGAGGTAGCAACGGCTATAACAGCAGAAAAATTGCCAGCAGCAGTGGCTGTGGGAGGGAGGAGGGACTCTGAATGGGTGTCAGGACCTGAGGTGTGAGGCTGCTTGCTCACTTATCTATAGAGCCTATCCTTGAGGTACCTGCAGGCATATTAACTCTCCAGTCTGTGTGGGACAGAACCTGCTGGCAGTCAAGCAGCAAAGTATGTCAGTCAATTATTGCAAAATAAAAGTTTATACATGGGTATTGTAATAAAGAATACTGGGAGCTATGACAACACTTCAAATAGTTTAGAATCTCTAGTTTTGATTACTAATGCAATATTGCAAAGAAAATTCCCACAGGCTTGGAAAAAGAAATGAAATTTAAATATCATTGAATTATTGGAAGAGAACAAAATTTTCATCTGAAGTTTTGGATGACTCTATTATTAACAAGGAAGACAATTTTACATTAAATTATTATTTTTTCGAAATTGAAAATACCAAAATAGAATGCATAGACAGGCATTTTGAATTATGTGCAAATCATGAAGCTGGTTTGTTTCTTTTTTTTTAATGTTTTATTTATTTATTCATGAGAGTCAGAGAGAGAGAGAGAGAGAGAGGCAGAGGCAGAGGGAGAAGCAGGCTTCCCGCCTAGGAGGGAGCCCAATGCGGGTCTCGATCCCAGGACCCTGGGATCATGACCTGAGCCGAAGGCAGACGCTCAACCGTCTGAGCCACCCAGGTGCCCTAAGCTGGTTTGTTTCTTATATGACCCCTACAAGTTATAGAAAATGCCAAAGGAAACATTAAAATGCCATTATACAAATTTACATTTAAGTTAAATAAGAAACTGATTTGTATGAAGAGTTAAATCTTTTAAAAAAAAATGTTCCATGAGAAACATCAGGTCCAGATGTGCTAAATTTTATATTTTGAAATAATTTGTTAGAAATTTATCCCAGTGTTGTTATAGCTTATAAACATTTTTATCGGTTCCAGAAACAGTTGTATCAGCAGAAAAATCCCTCTCAAAATAAGAAATTATCAAAATTATTTGCAATCGTGCATTTACCAAGAGTGACTAACATTGCTTTCAATTATATCAATTGTAAATAAAGTCACTATAAATATACATTTTGATGACCTTCTAAATGAAAACTGAGACAAAAATTATATGATTAATCAAGATACTACAGTAAGAAATTATTACTATTTAAGGTATTGTGTAAAATTATAACACAATTTATTTGTAGTTTATAAATTAATACTATTTTTCCTGCAGTACTAGTGTCCTTATCATGTTTAGAATTTTGTTTAGTAAAAAAATCTTTTAAGGGAAAGATTTTTATGTTTTTGCACTTCAAATAACAAGGTACTAAGCAAAGGACCCCACATTTTCATTTTGCAGTAGATAATGGAAATTATATAGCTGGCCTTATATAGATGCAGAAATTATTTCAAATCCTCCCTCTGCTTATAATCTTACCCAGCCAGAGTAAACTTTAAAATGTATTGTTGAAAGATCTAATATTGGGAAATTTTTAAATTCTTTTAGGACTACCCCTGAGAAGAGAGGTGGTCCACCATATATATAATGTATATGTCTGTCAATTCCCACACATAGACCTGTCTGTTACACTGCCGAACTTTTTATTTAGATGCCATGTGGCATCCCCCTGGTATCATATCCTGCTACAAATAATTTACGCTGTATGTTTAAAAATCATCAGGGTAGCCCACCTGTAAGACACTCAGTGAGCTATGCTACAGCGTGTAAACATAAGCTGGGTCAGTCAGATCTGACTCTTAGTTCTGTTTCTATTGCTCTAAATTGTGTGATCTTGGACAACTTGCTTAATTTTTCTTAGCCAGATATATTTATCTGTAAAATAATGGAGTTGTTTAGATGTCTTTTGAACTCCCAACTCTAAAATTTTATATAAACAAAAGTATTTTTGAATATTTAATCACAATGATGGTTGCTACTATGCTCTGAAATTTTATATAACTCTAAAATTTTATATAAACAAAAGTATTTTTGAATATTTAATCACAATGATGGTTGATTACCCAGTCATAAGATGCCTACCTCAAAATTTGAGAATTAAAATTTTAAAGCAAAATTAATAATTATTGACTTACTTAATGGAGAGCATCATGATTTATACATTCCAGGACTGCATCATGAAATCATGATAGATCAGCATCCTATAATTAAGTGGTCTTAAGTTTTTACAGAGGAATGCATGTCATGGCTGAAGCGCAGCAATGGCAAAGACCAGGATATATCACTGACGAACTTGGTAATAGGGGTTTTTTTGACACTCTTCAGTTTGCCATTTGCTGTATAACCCATAATCCCATTTCCCTTCCCAATTCCTCAATTCTCCCACTTTCTGACGTTTAACTTACAATATATTTCAGAGCATAGTAGCAAACATCAATATTTGTTCTCAAATCTACAAAAGCTTTTTGAAATCTAGTGTTACTACAATAAGAGAGTCATGCATTGCAGAAATAGCCTCATTTATCTTTATAGTGATATAGAAAGCACATTTGTTGTACTAAAGATGGAGCACCCAGTAATAACAAAAAGTAAGTTTCTTCCTATTCCCAAAGTGTCACAGGTCATTTAGTCAGAGGCCGATTGACAGGTATGGTATAATATGATCTGTTCTTGCACAAATGAGCTCACATTATATGGTGAAAAGTCCCAAATAGTGCATTGTGTTTGCTTAAATACTGTGGTAGAAATTAACAGCTCTGTTGATCACAGTGCCCGTGATGGCTGTTTGTTTCTAGAAATCTTTGCAACTTCTGGGTCTATTTATTCTGGGCCTACTCATGGTTTGTTTCCAGACAGTCTGCTGATTTCTGAACTGAGTTCAGGCTTTCTTGCTAACACAGCCTTATAAACAAGTGATGAGGAGATATGCAGTACCCCAGTGTTGATCTTAGATTTCTGAAGTAGTGTGTGGAATACTTGGCACACTCCACAGCCTTTGAGCAAATAGAGGGATTCAGATCAGTCTTCTACTTCTTAATTTAACTTTATATATTGGAAGAAACCATGTGGATAAAATTAGGAAACGTAGAATATTAGAACAAGAAACTATTCTGGAATGGAAAGCATGCTATGCTGTAGAGTCCTCTTTTGGATATAATATTGGCCAAAAATTTTACTGAAATTGAAGGGGAAAGTCTGAGTTATAGTTATTTCCTCCCTTTCTTTAATGCCATTTCATATTAAACCAACAGAAAAAAATAACTCGCTCCAAATTCTGTCACTGGGTAAATTACTAAATTTTCTAATGGAAACCAGCAACAAAATTAATATTTTACAAATGAATGTGACATCATTAAAAATGAATCACCTCAATGACGTTTGTTTTTATTCTGAAATAACATGTCTTTAGTTCAGAATTGCCTTATCCAAAATTACTTTTTGGATAGTCACTCTCTAAACCTTGAAAAAATATCTTTAACAATTTATCATTGATGCTGTCATCTTCTCTAAATATATTCCAATTTAGAGCTATCGTTAATAAAAACACTGTGTTTACTTATTGCACAATATAGTCATAAGGAATAATAATTGCCATTGAAAATGCTTTTATAGAACTTACATGCAAATAAAAATATACCTACCAGTTTTGCTCCTTAGTTTATCAATTATAAAATAGCTAGTAAAAATAAACAAAACTGTATTATCATCTTCAAGAAATACCTACCCTAGATGGAAATTTGGGTCATTTAAAAATTTTAAATCTGTACGTTCCATTGGTCTTTGTATCCAGCTATTTCATGTATCCAAGAATGTTAGATCTGAAACAATCACAACGTTTTTCACAGCTGTTATTGGTTAAATAGTGGCTTTCCCCCAATCCATAGGTTGAAGTCCTAACCCTCTGTGCCTCCAAATGTGATCTTATTTGGAGACAGGGAGTCTTAGGTCAGGCTGCCATAACAAAAATACTTATAGGCCGGTGGCTTAAACAAGAAACACTTATTTCTCATGATTCTGAAGAACAGGAGGTCACAAGGTATTGGCAGATCCAATCTCTGGTAGAGTCCCCTTCTAGGCTTGTAGACAGCCACCTTCTCTGTCCTCAGATGGTGTAGAGAGAGGGAGACAGCAAGCTCTCCTGTCTCTTCTTAGAAGGGCACTATCTCGTTGTGAGGGCTTCAACCTCCTGACCTAATTACCTCTCGAAGACCCCATCTTTAAATATCATCACATTGAGGATCAGGGTTTCAACATAAAAAATTCTGTAGGGACATAAACATTCAGTCCTTACCAAGGGTCTTTACAGAGAAAATCATGTGAAGATGAGATCATTACAATAGGCCCAAATATAAAATGACAGCTGTATTTATATAAAGGGGAAATTTGGAGACAAACACGCACATGGGGAGAGAGAGTCAAATGGAAACAAAACCAGGATCGTGGTGATGCTTCTATAAGCCACGGAATGTGCAATACTGCCAGCAAATCACTCAGGGTTAGGTGAGAGGCATGAGACAGCTTCTGTTCCATAGGCCTCAGGAAGAATCAACCCTGCCAACACTTTGATTTAGGACTTACAGCATCCAGATTCTGAGACCATAACTTTCTGTAGTTAAACCATCTATCTAGTTTGTGATACTTTGTCATGGTAGCTGTAGGAAACTAATATAATAATACCATGGTATATACATAAACCATATATATATATATATATATATATATATATATATATACCTGCATATAATTATATATAACTATGTATTTCACATGCACTCTATATGTATATATGAGTGTATGTAAAAGCAAATGGAGATATGGAAAGAAAATTCATTTCAGTGGCAATAAGAATATGAGACAAGGATTGTTAAAGAATTGGGTTTATCTTTAACATTCTAATTTGCACAAAGAGAACAAATTAATAGTCACCTGTACAATTTGAGCTTTGTTGAGGTTGTTGTTCTATCTCGCCTAGACAATTCCAGTAGTTTCCTACTGGGTTTATTTTACTTAATTTCTGTGTATTTATCATTTCTCCACTTAGAGAAATCTGCTAATGCTTCAACAACAAATCCTTCCCCTGGGAGGGCCAGGTGAAATTAGTTATTCCTTCCTCTGTGAACCTACGATACTATGCTTTGATTTCTGTTATGCACCAAAGAAGGTGATCTTTTATAGCAATTGTTGGGAGTATGTTTGTGTCACTTACTAGAGTGTGAGCCCCTTGATATAAGAGACTTTCCTGCAGGGGCGCCTGGGTGGCTCAGTTGGTTAAGCGACTGCCTTCGGCTCAGGTCATGATCCTGGAGTCCTGGGATCGAGTCCCGCATCGGGCTCCCTGCTCAGCAGGGAGTCCACTTCTCCCTCTGACCCTCTTCCCTCTCGTACTCTCTATCTCTCATTCTCTCTCTCTCTCAAATAAATAAATAAAATCTTTAAAAAAAAAAAAGAGAGACTTTCCTGCAAAAACAACATTTATCATCCCACTTTGTAAAGAGTGGAAACTTTAAAATTGCCGAATTTTACATTATACTGACACTTGTTTGTTATGTGACCTTGGGCAAAAGACCTAAATACCTACCACTTAAATAATAATACTTACCGTAAGGGTAATGGTGGTTATTTAATATGAAGCATATGTAAAATTTTTTGGCACCCTGTCTGGAATTTTGTACCCCATAATTAAAGTTTGTTGTTGCTGTTGTTGTTATAGTGTCTGCATTTATATAAAGATATTGGGATCCCATGTATTGTTTGGATCTATAGATGTTTATTGATTACTCTAATCTGTGCCCACTTCAAATCCTACAGCAATATATATATAAGATCCAGGATGAAGCTAGTAGGCTAGGAATGTTGGGAATAATTTACAAGGCAACACCAGGGGTAGCAATTATCTGGGAAGCCAGATGCTTATCTCTCATGGTGGCTTACCCCTAACCCTAAACTCTGTGTTACTCTCTCTTTTTCTTTTACTGCTACTGACCTCACTTTAATTTCTGTGTGCTTGACCTTTCTATTTGCCATACCCACTTTATTACCAGGGCCTGATTTTGCTTTCCTAACCTCCACAAGTAATCTGATCATCCCTCCTGTTTGTTCCACTTTTGCTTGAAGATTTGGCCGTGTACTTAGCCCTAGAAGATGTTCTATTTTAGAAAACCCGGTTGAAGAAGGTTGTATAGAAGAGATCTGAGAAACATGACAAGGATGGTAAACTGCCTGGAAACATTGTAAAGCAAAGACCAGCTGTTGATTTTGATGAAGCTAGAAAAGAAATAGGATATGAGATGGTGGTGCTAGTTTTCAAGAAATTGAAGAATTGGCAGCCAGAAGAGTACTTTTTCTGTCTTTCCAGAGATCAAGACAAGAAACACTGATTCGAGAAACGCCAGACATGGAACAGGCAGAATTCATTTCAATATACAGTTCTTTACACATCTTTAAATATTTTGCTTTCAAGATTTACTTTATTTTATGAAACATCTTTGAGTCTTTATTATGAAAAGGGAGATTCCCCTCTCTCAGGGAAAATGCGAGGAGCAGTTGGAGTATAAGTCATTTTGAGGAGCAGTTGTACCAGCCGCCCATTTCAGTCACTCAGCATCTGCAGCACCTGCCCCCACCTCCCGCCCGCCCTGCCGCCTCAGCCCAGCTCCAGGTATGGTGTATTGGGCTCAAAAAGCACAGTGGCCCCCACAGTCATGTTGTAGGGACAAATACTATTTGGGTCCCTTTTCAGCCAGTGAGGCCATGTACACTTTTCCATACTCTTCCTTCCTGCACCTCCTTCCCTCATCCCTTGTCAGATCTAATTGCCATCTTCAGCCATTCACTTTCATGTCTCTCTTCTATTGTCGGGTCCAAAAGTGACAGAATATTTGGTCTAAAGCACAGTTGTTGTTCAAAAGACTCAAAATTTCTGAATTTTGCATGATCTCTTCCTTTTGATTCCAGTAGTTCAGTGAATGAGCCCATCCTCTAAGCATTTTCTGTAATTCCTCATGCCTGTACATAATGCAAATTCCATGAGAATGCCTTCTAGGATGAACACCAGATAATGTCATTCTGGGCAGCACGGGGAACATTTAACCTTAATTAAGACATTTTAGCAGAGGCCAGATGATCAACTATTAGGAATGGTGCAATTCCTACGTTAGCAGGAGGTGAGAATATATTATTTGTACTGTATTATTTGTATTGTATTTTATAGGAAATCTGTGCCCACTTCAAATCCTCTTTGTCTCAACTCTTATTATAGACTGCTCTGTTGATAAATTTCCCCAGGATATATCCAGTTTCATGTAACTATAGCATAGAAGTGCCTTACCCCAGTCTTCAACCTCGGATTTCCTAGTTCTTGCCCTTGGCCTTCTCTGACGTGGGACTACCCGGGCAATGAACTTGGAACTTTACCCAGAATTTATATATCTGAGAAACTCTTGAGGCTTTAGAAAAGTCTTGATACTTTGTCTTCGATATGGCATAATTTCTGCCAAAAATCAGCTTCTTGCCTGCAAGTTATGACCTCATACCCATTCTATTCTGGAGAGGCAAGTAGATCCTTCTTACCAGAAGTGACACCAAACTGGATTATGAGTTTGCTTTCCCTGTGCACAGTGCCTTCGAAAATGTCACCATAGAAATTCTTGCTTTACTAGCATGGTATATTGTACAGTATTGGCTCATATCAAGGGACTCACTTTATGTCAAAAGAAGTACAATGATGGGTACATAATTATGGGATCTGCTGGTATAACACATATCCCTTTGCCCAGAAGAAGCTGATCTAATGAAATGATGAAATAGCCTATAACAATTTGGGCTTGTCTTCTGGGGTGTGAAATAGATATATATAATGAAAGCATATATCAGGCCACTCTATGTGTGTGCCCAGGACTTCTCTGCTCTTGTGTCTCTTCCTCAACAAAGAAGTTAACATCTCTTGGAACAATCTTTGAACATGGGGTTAGGAACTGATAAAAAAATACATCTTTTTTTTTTTTTTTGGTCAAGTAAGTGTTTTCATGAGGTTTCTCATATGACCCCCAGAAATTAAACATTTTGTTTCCATAGTAGTGGCCAATTTGATAACACATTGGCTCTCTCATGCATCACTCCTGGTTCCTGGGGTCACTGTCTCAGGTAAAACTATTCATACATCATCCTTTGTCTCAGGCACTATTTTCCGAGAAACATGGGATAAGACAATATCTAAGGTCCTTACCAACTCTGGCAATGTATTAATTTTCCTAAAGATAATCATATTCTAAGTCTAACTTTTCCATAATAGCCCAGCAGAAAGACCATGGATTTCTTTCTCTGAAAGGAGTTGTCACTATGTGCTTTTGATTGAAAAGCTGCAGGGTACATTAAGTAACACTTCTTAGTCTGTGGCTTAATGGGTACAATTTTATGATATCAATCATTTGCAAGACAAAATAGAGCCGAACCAAAATGGTATGACTAACACAACAGAGCCAAGTTTAGACATTAGCATTTGGCAATGAGAATATGCAATCAGAATGCTTGGCAAAAACTGCTGCTTTGGATTCATGTAGATGAGAATGGACAAGTTTTTCTTTGTGGCCATGAAAACCACAATTTTATTGTTATAGCATAAATAACTCTAGGCAAAGGGTCTTGGCAGTCATATCTGACTTACTATTGAGAATCTATAGACATTTTTTAATCCTTAAATAATTTTTCTTTCTTTAGTCAGATGTAAGAGCATGAGAAATTCTATCACTTAATCCTTTGATATGATTAAGCTTAGTCTGTGTGTGAGTGCTACCATGATGGATGAGGACCGGATTTGTAGACTTCACCACTGGAATAGCTAATTGGTTTGTTGCCACTTGAGGTTGAATTACTCTATTATATTTACATGAGTGTTGGGTTTTTCAGATTGTCACTTGAATGTCACTTCTATTTGTGGAGGCTGAAAAGCTAAAAATCAAGATTTCCCAGAGTTGCTTTCAGATTCTAGCTGTAAAATGTGTTTGGCCAGTTGGATATACGTGCTGATGGAAGGCAAAAATGAAGCGACACTTAACTTCCTGAACTCTTGACTATTACCAGAGTCTAACAGTATGGATATATAGGACTTCCCTATAGCAGCATTCACTGTTCCTTCACCAATGTGAGAGGTACTTAACAAGGTAACTGTGGCTATTTCTTGCTTTCAGGATAGTCCTAGTGGCAGCCTCAGAAATCACCCCCTCAGTGGATGAGGGCTGTATTACTCATGGAGAACTTCCAGGGCATCCCCTACACACCTTCAGCCCTTAGAATGAGTTTCTATATCTTCCTGCTGAAATACCCAAGGCTTTTTTTTTTCTCCCCCTGAACCCTGATATATGCATCAAACTAAGGAGAACTGAGTCCCACAACATGACAAACAGTGGAATTTTGTGTGATTGAAGGAATACCATCACAGAGGTTAAGAATGTAAAGTGCAATACATGTTCACGTAAAATTATTTTCTTAGGAAAATACCATGTGTGAAATGTATTAGCAAAAGGGAGAGGAGCAAGGTCCAAGGTGGAAGTCCTGGATTGTGTGTGTTTGGGGACTTAGGGGAGGCAGAGGCCTTGGTGATAGATCAAGAGATGACACGAATCTTTGGGCTTTTGGGTACTCTGGGCCTTAAACGATGATTCCTTCTGTAAACCACCCCCCCCAAAAAAAATCCACCTGAAGTCCTTTCTCAAAATTAAAAAAAAATATATTTCAATTTTATCTGACTTCAATTTTAAAAAAATATGTCAAAATACAAGATATACCTGCACATTGCAATGTGTTCAGATTCCTGTTTCCCATTCAGTGATCTTTAAGTCAGAGCAACATTTTAAGGGAGAAGGTCCATGTCACACATCTGGCCCTGATATGTTTCTTAGGTACATTAATTCTAGATCATCAGACACTTAAGGAAAACCATTCTTAAAGTCCATGACTGTGCACATTAGATGCCATCAGTCCCTCACAATTCCATCCATAGACAGACTCCGTGGTATATCGACTGATTATAACTTCAAGAACAATTCATGGATTCTAGAACCTGAGAGTGTAAATCATACTGAACTTCTAATTGGTTGACTATTAGATCTTCACTGACTTATTTTTTAAAGAATTCTAAAATAGTACCAAATCTCTTAGCATTATTATCTGCAATTCATTAAATACAACATGCATAGCAGAATTTTTTAAATTGTGTATTTTTCAGTTTTGGTGAGTGGTGAAAAAGCTTTCGAAGTACCTTTCCAATGATAGTCTTATTTTTGCAGGGAAATGTGGATTATTCCCCATGTTTACTCAGCAGCTCAAATGGCATTTGAAGTCATGGGTGACACAAAAAACTTGTCTCTTGATCATTTTGTGATGGCTCTTTCCACTCTATTTTCAATACTATATTATTTTACTATATTATATTACTATATAATTACAATACATTACTATATTTTAACACTATATTACATTTTTCATAATCTCCATTCTTAAACAGAGATCTGCATGGCATAGAAATTTATAAATTATAACAAATTAAATAGCATGGAAATCAGACAAAGATGTGATTTTTAAAAACAAAATCAAGGGTGCCTGGGTGGCTCAGTTGGTTAAGCGACTGCCTCCGGCTCAGGTCATGATCCTGGAGTCCCTGGATCGAGTCCCACATCTGGCTCCCTGCTCAGCAGGGAGTCTGCTTTTCCCTCTGACCCTAACCCCTCTCATGTACTCTCTCTCATTCTCTCACTCTCAAATAAATAAACAAAATCTTAAAAAAAAAAACGAAATCAAATTATGTTCAGGCATTGTGAAGAAACAGCTATGCAAATAGTGAACAGAAGTCATTCATCGGATTGAATATATATTTTTTATTTATTTTATTTTATTTATTTATTTGACAGAGAGATTGAATATATAGTGAATTAAGGTAAGCATGTAAAAAACATCATTTGCTCTAAAATTTTAATAAATAATAAAAAAAATAGAAATGTGGTAAAGTGGCCCCAGCTTAGATGTTGAAAACTCTGTTTCTGTTGCTCCCTACTTTACTGAACGTTAAACCTCTATGCTTGTGAAAGGGTTTGAGAAAAAAAAAATGGATGTTTTTAGCTTACTGACTATTAAGTACAAGGCTTTTCTTAGTGCAATATGATCACTGGTGACTTCTTTGCGCTGATATT
This sequence comes from Eumetopias jubatus, assembly GCF_037043125.1. NCBI lineage: Eukaryota > Metazoa > Chordata > Mammalia > Carnivora > Otariidae > Eumetopias > Eumetopias jubatus. Next base: position 31,203,412 of record NW_028274820.1, read on the forward strand.
ATTGAGAATAAATTTAATATTTAAACTTAATTAGAAATTTTAATATCTGCCTCTGTCAAGCTGTCTCAGTACCTAAAAAGAGGGATGGAAATGGATAATTTCTGAAAATATTGATCTTCCGTTGGCTTAAATAATTCCTTTGAGACAGAATGTAACATTTTAGTGGTTGCCATGGAGTTACAGAGGTGATGTATGAGTGCAGTGGTTTGAATCACTACTGCTTTAATGGCTGGAAGAGAGGTGATGGGAATCTTAGCAGAGTTAGCTTCCAGATGATGGAAGGTTCTCTCTCCCTCTCCCGTGAATGCCTGCACACAATTTAATGGCAGCATCTACTTGTTATTGTAAGTTCATGTCATAATTATTTGCCAAAAATTCCTTCGCTTAAGGAGACAGAAGAGACAACAAAGAAAAAATATCTGGCAAGAAAGTACAAATGCCCTGTATCCCTTTATCTGCTGCTCTTTGGAGACTTTCATGGGATAATATGATCAAACAACTGCTTTCTCTTGTATGCCAAAATTTCTCCAAGAAAATATTTCATTTAACATGTGGCTTTGACCTTTTCTGTCAACCACCTCTTTTCTCCAGCCATCTTTCATTCTTTACGTCTTTCTTTTAAATTAATTACTACATAAATTGCAAGGAAATCAAGCCAGATTTTTAGAGTTCCTTCTTTATGCTACTAATCTTTTCACAAAATAATTGATACTTGCTGATTCTTTTTTTTTAAATTTTTTATTGTTATGTTAATCACCATACATTACATCATTAGTTTTGGATGTAGTGTTCCATGATTCATTGTTTGTGCATAACACCCAGTGCTCCACGCAGAATGTGCCCTCTTTAATACCCATCTCCAGGCTAACCCATCCCTCCACCCCCCTCCCCTCTAGAACCCTCAGTTTGTTTCTCAGAGTCAATAGTCTCTCATGGTTTGTCTGCCCCTCCAATATCCCCCCTTCATTCTTCCCCTCCTGCTATCTTCTTTTTCTTCTTTTTTTTTTTCTAAACATATACTGCATTATTTGTTTCAGAGGTACAGATCTGTGATACTTGCTGATTCTTTTCCCCATTACTACATAACCCTTTGTAAGCTGCCTTCTACTCCTGCCCTAACCCCATAACCATTTCTTTCTTTGGGTCAATAGTGTCTTTCCAGTGACCAATCACAAAGATTTTCTGTTCCATATTTCTAGCCCTCTTTCTTAAACTCTGTCTCTGGTTTTAGTTTATGCAACATTATTTATTTAGTTCCTTTTCCTACCTTCCTGTCTCTTTTCTTTCTTGTCTTCTTTCTTTCTCTGTCACTTTTCCTGGTGTGTTTTCCAGAATTCCTTAATAAAGGTGCCCCCCAAAATGTCCCATTTCCTTTGTCACTGTACTCTTGGTCATATGCTTTCATGATTTCAAAAAAAAATCTTGAAATAACTTCCAGCTCTCTTGGTGACAAAGTTCCTCTTTCCATTAAATTCCAGATACTGCTCAATATGAATACTGAACTTTTTCTTGTGCCCTTAATTGAAATTTCTACATTATGTACCTATTTAAAATGTAATAAATTTAAATACTCTTGAATTATAATAGTGCTAAAAGATAAATTGTAAGCTGAGCACACCTGTTATTACCAAGAACATATCATCAGTGTTTGAAATTGTGGTGCCTAAGTCAGAGAATTTCACATATAAGAAAAAAATTTCATGAAAATTGCTGACCAATGAAGCCAGGTTTTGCAGTTAATCGTCTTTTTAGTTGACATTGATTAGGCTTGGTTTTATTCCAATGTACCTGCATTCATTAGATTTTAAACTAAAACTTCAATGGAAGACAGCACTGTAACTCATCTCCCTTTATGTTCTGAAAATCTGTTTCATGTTACCACATTGTGCATAAATAACACAGCCAGAGAATTATGTACATCAAGTGGACACTCATTCATTTAACACATGTACAACACACTTTGCTCACCAACTTGTTAACCACCACTGGGGGTCAATTCCAGGTCATAACATGAGTTATCTGGAATTTATCTAAATTAAGTGATGGCATTTATTTTTCAGCTAAATTTTACTTTGTTGAGAACAAAGATGTTATATTTTAAATATCAAGAAAAAGGAAAGTTAGAAATTACAAGCAAAAGTACTTTTGTAATTTGAAGGTAAAATACATAAAAAAAAATAAGGTAAATGTGAGTGAAAGAAGGATACTGGGGTAATTAAAAATAAAACCACCAGAGGCACCTGGATGGCTCAGTCAGTTGGGCATCCAACTCTTGATTTTGGCTCAGGTCATGATCTCAGGTCGTGGAATTGAGCCCTGAGTCGGGCTCCATGCTCAGTGTGGAGGCTGCTTAAGATTCTCTCTCCTTCTTCCTCTGCCCCTCTTGTACCTGTTCTCTCTCTCTATCTCTCAAATAAATAAATAAATCTTAAAAAAAAATACAACCACTGAATGCAAAACTCTTAATTAGTGTTTTCAGCCATCTTAAGTGATGGTTTAGTTATATGGCAGAAGGTCAGATCTTCTGTACTGTTTCTGCCCAATATAAATAACCTAGTACATTTCATGTTCACTTATTACTATAGACAGACACATTTTATTGCCATTTGAGAAACACATCAATAGCAGTAAAATCTCAGTTACTTGGAGCCAAACCAGTTGATATGCATTATAAGTAAAAATTGCAGTATTTCATTTTCTAGATAAAGAAAGCCAAAATAATTATATTTCATTTAACCAGGGATATGTTGAAGAGGTAGAGGATATTGAAAAAGAAAAAAAAAGATAAACCCTCAGAAACTAACATCTGAAATTGTGTGAAAATATCTCTGTCTCCCTTCAGGTCAAATTAATCGTTCTTTTCCTTGTTCTTTTCTAGCCAATTTATTCTATTTAAATAATTTGGATTTATTATTGTGTTAACGTTTTATAAAAAGGCAAATTGAGCACAACTCTTACTACCAACAACAAATTCTACGTGCTCTTTTCAGTATTTGAAACTGTAGAGCCTATGTCTTACGATTTCATACATAAGAAAGGAAGATACGTGAAGAGATTGTTTTAATTAGTTTATATTACTTTTTCTCCCATTAAACTAAGCTCCTTGAGAGCAGGAACTATGTCTAAATCATCACTGAATCTCAGATATTAACCCAGCATCTGAGTTGCCATTTCCACTCAATAACTGTTACAGGAATTAAAATAATAGTTTTATTATATAATAATTATAATAATATGCCTAAAATCATTCAAAATTAGCAAACATACTTGCAAATGCTAACAGTAAGAATAAAATATACTAAAGAAACAAGATTGGGGGGCGCCTGGGTGGCTCAGTCAATTAAGCATCTGCCTTTGGCTCAGGTCATGATCCCCGGGTCCTGCTCGGCAGGGAGCCTGCTTCTCCCTCTCCCACTCCCTCTGCTTGTGTTCCCTCTCTCTCTGTGTCTCTCTCTCTCTGTCAAATAAATAAATAAAATCTTTAAAAGGCAAAAAAAACCAAGATGAATTGCAGCCATAGCACTGAATAACACAAATTAATAAAGTTTTTAGATATTGCTATCATAAATATCAAAACAGCTAAAACTGGAGGATAAAATGTTATTAGGGGTTGTCCTAAGAAGGAAATACCATTCTCTATTTTTAAACGTAACTGAAGCTAGAAGTCTGTCATATATGATTCTTCATTCTCATAAACAGGAAAGATTTTGTCATACACACAATGATGTATATGAGCTTCTCTCCTAAGCCAAAAACACTTGAGAATTATTAACTCATTTTTCTTCTTACCATATACCTTTGTCAAGATAATCTGCATGCAAAACCTTAGGATTTTAAGGGAGTTTTCCACTTGGCCAACTTTGTAAAGAAAGAGACCCGTAACAAATATAGTTCCAAAACATAAAGGAAGAAGTGTGATTTCAGGCACTGTGAGTGGCTTGGGAGTTTGGGGTTTATAAAGATCTAGTTTGGTTATTGACTCTTTTCTGAGTGTGATTCTATATAAACTTCAATTTCTCCACTTGTAAGTCAGAAATAGTAGTTTACTTCTGCTCTTATCCTTGGTAATATTGACATTTTTTTCATGGCTATCCTCAATGTTCATCATATTATTATTTATGTTATTAAGTATATTGCAACAGTCATGTAAGGAGGAAGTCAAAGCTATTCTACATCCACTCTTTGGTATTTTCTGTTCATGTTAAATTTAGTTGGATTTTTATTTTTTATTTTATTTTATTTTTAAAAGATTTATTTCATTATTTGAGAGAGAGTGCATGTGTGAGCATGCGTGTGCATGTGCATGAACCCAGGGAGGGGCAGAGGGTGAGGGAGAGAGAGAGAATCCTCAAGCAGATTCCTCATTGAGTGTGGAGCCCACCCTGGGGCTCGATCCCCAGATCCTGAGATCATGACCTGAGCCAAAATCAGGAGTCGGCCACTTAACCGACTGAGTCACCGAAATGCCCCATAGTCATATTTTTAAAAAGAAATGCAACTGACTTGAAGACCCACCATTTCATTTCTAAATGGAGTTAGATGCTATTGAGATACAGTATAAGAAGGTATTTATAAGAGTAACAAACACCCAGTGGTGCCAAATGCAATTTTCCAGCAGATTTTTTTTTTTTTTTAATGCTGATTTGAGATTGGTCATTGAACGAACTGGAAATTTTAAAATAATTTTGGCATTTACTCATTGATTTCATATAAATATAAATTAAGTATTTTTAACAAGATATTTTAAATGGTTATTTGGCTTCATGAGGACAAAATGTAATAAAATGCTATTTGCTTGGTTTTTGTCATTTGGCCATAGATTTCACTGTCCACATGAAATCACATCCTGATTCTAATAAAACAAATTGGGGGCTCCTATAATCTGAGAAAACTTAAGTACCTTATATAAAAATGGTATAAGTTGCACCAAATTGAATTGTTATTATATACTTAAAAGATAATTACTTAAGGGTCATCTATTGTTTGATGATAGAAAACAAAGCTGACTCAGTCACAGACACTGCTTGTAGTTTGGACTATAATTTTCAGTGATATGAGAAAAGGTACAAGGTTCTGCATAGCTCAAGCTTGTTAAAGAACTAAAATTACATTTTTATTTCTTACATTTTTATATTCTCCCCCTCCCACCAGTATTGCTTTGGACAGCACTATAAGTAAATCAATGCAAGTGAATTAACTGTCCATTGTGTGTTGTTGTTAAAATATTGAATCATAAAATTTATGTTTGCAATGGTTAGTATCCAAAGCAATGGTTATTGGTTAAATTATTTTCACCAGGATGACTGCATAAGTTCAATGAATCTGTTCAGATAGCAGCATATGTTACTTCTTTTTAGTCATACATTGATTCTTTTTACTCATGTACAGTGCTGAACTTCAAAGATAATGCTAAAGGACATGTATCAAATCTGTGACTTATAATCTCTGTGAGGTACTCCTGTGGAAAAATCTACGCCTGGTGCTTTCTTGAGTGGAGAATCTCCTCAAAAATATAATTTATTTATTGCCATTTTTTTTTCAGTTTAGACGTTCTATACCTTGTATGTCAGTTTTGATAACTTATAGTTTCATGAAAAGCATCTATTTTATCCAGAATTACAAATTTATTTCATGCAGTTGAACAAAAACTCTCTTAAAATACTTATAATAATTTCTTATATATTGATGGTAACTTACCACTTAGTATTTTTTATTTTACATAATTTTATTATCTTCCTTTTAATCTTGATTTACTTTAGTATTTACTTTACTGTTTTACTATATAAATAAATCATTTTCATAGAAGGAGAAGTTAATTTACTCACAGATAATTAAATTACCCATACATCTGTTATTTTGTTAGTCTTAAATAATTTTTTACACATTAAAAAATGGGGAAATAACATTACCCAATTTTTTTCTCCTTTCTGTGACAAATCTTTTTACTTTTGTCTTTTCCAAGATGTTAGGGTGTATGATGTTCATATGGTAATTTGTAAGCTAAAACTCCATATTTAACTTATTTATAGTCACACATTCTTCTTGCCATAAACTCATCATCATTTCAAGGTTGCCTGAAGTTCAGCCTCAAGTAGTGAATTAAACAAAAGTTTATAAGCAATATATGAGCAATATATCCCCTGTGTTATTACAAAAATGTGTCTGTTACTTTTATATTTGATGACTGTGCTGTGTATAATGTCATTGAGTCATACTTTCTCTCCCTTGAGGAACTGCACTGTCCCATTGGCTTTCCCCATTGGCAAGTCCAGGTCATTTCCAAGTTATTGTGAATTAGCTATAGGAAAGGATTCTGTGGGCAAGTTCTTTCATCTGTTACTTCTCTCAGGCAACAGAGTATATTGCTTCCAGTTCAATCACTGTCTTCTACGCTGCCTAACTGATAAATTGGTTTATGAAAATATTGCTCATCTCTGTGATTGGAAATCAAGCCAAGTCCACGGAAGCTCCCACTGCCACCTCAGGGACCTACTTCCCATTATAGCAAACAGGGACCTGTCAGTTGGCGCCTTTGCTTGAGTCTCTTACTTTGGAGAAGTGTTACCTACCACTCAGTGTACCCTAAAGGGAGCTTGCTGTGTCTTCCTACACTCCCCTTTGGCCATTGCTACATTTGGCATCCCTTCCTATTCACTTGTGATACAAGGTTCACGGTTTCTGTAAGGTTTATCAAAGGTAGAATTTGCATTTTTGTTTCTCATTCTCTTTAGAAATTTTGAGTAAATCCCAAGAAGAAAGACAAAAAGACAGATTTAACTGCATCCTGTTAAAACTACAAATTGTAAAGCATATCTGTATTATTTTAAAAATAATAGCTCATGTGTGATGCTAGTAAATTGTATTATTTTAAACCATTGAACTTAGCAGAATACTTTATCCTTCAAAGATAACAGATCTTCGTACTAAGATAGAATAAATAGATAAAATAGATAGAATGCGTAAAAGTCAGAGAGGAAAAACTGGAAACGATTTCACACAGATTTGTTAGGTTCATATATGTCCCCTTTATAAATTTTTTAAATAAAAGTATTTTTTAATTTACATGTTAATTTTTGTGAACAATTAATTGCAGTAGTCTGCTCTTTATTACTATTTTTATTAAAATACATTTAACATACAATATTATATTTCAGGTGTACAATATATTGATTCAGCAATTCTATATATTACTTAGTGCTTACCATGATAAGTGTAGTGACCTGACAATGTTATTACAACATTATTGACTATATTGCCTTTGTTGTACTTTTCATCTTTGTGACTTATTTATTTTATGACTGGAAGTTTGTACCTCCTAATTCCTTTTATTTGTTTCACTCATTCACCCACCCACCTCCCCTCTGGCAACTACAGTTTGTTCTCTGTATTTAAGAGTCTGTTTTATGGCTTGTTTGTTGTTTTGTTTTTTTATGTTCCACAGATAAGTAAAATCATATGTATTTGTCTTTCTGTCTGACTTATTTCACTTAGCATATGGTCTTTGAGGTCTATGTATGTTGTCACAGATGGCAAGATTTCATCCTTTTTTATAGCTCAGTAATATTCATATATAGCATATATGTATATATAGCATAACTTCTTTATCCATTCATCTATTGATAGATACTTGGGCTGCTTCCATATCTCAGCTATTATAAATAATGCTGCTATAAACATGGGGGTGCATATATCTTTTCAAATTAGTGTTTTAGTTTTCTTTGGGTAAATACCCAGTAGTGGGATAACTGGATCATCTGGTATTTCTATTTTTAATTATGTGGAGAAACTCCATACTGTTTTCCACAGTGGCTGCACCAATTTACATTCTCATTTACAGTGCACCATGCTTCCTTTTTCTCCACATGTTTGCCACAGTTGTTTTTTCTTGACTTTTTGATTCTAGCCATTCTGACAGGTGTGAGGAAATATCTCATTGAGGTTTAGATTTGCATTTTCCTGATGATTAGTGATGTTAAGCATCTTTGCATATCTGTTGGCCATCTGTGTGTCTTCTTTGGAAAAAATGTCTATTCAGATCCTCTGCCTATTTTTTAAGGGGATTATTTGTCTTTTTGGTGTTGAGTTACATAAGTTCTTTATATATTTGGAACATTAACTTCTTATCAGATATTTCATTTGCAACTACCTTCTCCCATTCAGTAGTTTGTCTTTTATCTTTGTTGATAGTTTCCTTCACTGTGCAAAACTTTTTCATTTTGGTGTAAACACAATAGTTTATTTTGCTTTTGTTCCCTTGCCCAGGGTGACATATCTAGAAAAATGTTTTTAAGGCCGATGTCAAAGAGATTAGTGCCTATGTTTTTTTCTAGGAATTTTATGGTTTCAGTTCTCACAATAAAGATCTTCCCTTTGTTTTGTTGTTGTTGTTGTTGCTGTTGTTGTTTACTTTAAACTTTGTCTTTCAACTTAATGGTCAAAATTGTAGGGTATGGCGCTGTGGGGTATGCATATTACTCTACAAAATGACTCATATGTAAAAGCAGCATTCTTCTTTTATCCTTTACATATTCTTCTAATAACTAAACTTTTTATTGGTTTATAAAAGTAAAAATTTAAATTCCAAATAAAATTTTAGTGCATCAGTACCCTAATAAATTTAATTGCTACAATAGTCCAACAGATTTCTTTTCCAAAATATAAATTAATTATTTCAAAGCCATGTATTTCAGAGTATAAAGATATAGTTAAAAAAAAAATGTAAATCACTGGTTTTATAGAGTTGGTTGAAATTTCACATTTTATCTCCATGAGATCTTGTTTAAAATAGCGTTTTATGGCTTCTTGTAACAAGTACATGTATATTTCAGGTATAAAAATCAACATCACTTACCCAGTATGGTGAACCAGCAATAAATCTTGCAGGAAATGGTGGAGGGTAATATATTTAAGGCACACATCAATAGATGTCACAATATTTCTCAAATATTTCTTCTTCCTCTTTATTTCTCTCCACCTTCTAGGATTATACTCACTTTTCCAACCTCATATTACAGCTTGTGGTGACTACAAAGTTCTGTTTTAGTCTATGAATTTAAGTGGAAGTTGGGTGAAAACCTTCTAGCAAAAGTTCATTACATTTCAGATGAAGCTACTACTTTAATGCAACTACTCTATGCATTAAAGACATAATTTCTGCCACTATAACAACCTTCTTGGACTCATAGCACTGTAAAATATGCTAAAAATTGTGAAGCTGAAATGGAAACGACACCTGAATCTTCGATATTGTTGAGGCACTGAACCAACCTTGAAATTTCTATACTTTTTAAAATTTGTTTTCATTATTGTGTTGAAAAAAACAAAAAATATTGGTCCAATCTGAATTCTAAACCCAATAAAAGCATGCTTCTAGAAAGAGTTTGTAAAAAAAAAAAAAAAAACATTTTCAGATAAATGAAAGCTTCGAGGTTATATCACTAGCAGAATGCACTACAGGAGAAGCTAAAGGATGTTCTTCTTCAGGATGAAGGGAAATGGTACTTCCTTCACAGACAGATTGGATAGAGTCATATCTATTGATATATTCAGATCTGAAGGAAAGAATGAAGAAAGAGCACAAGAAATGATAAGTAATCGGATAAATATAAAAACTATGTTTAATTTTTAGCAAAATTTCATACAAGATAAATTACTCTTTAAACCCAGAATGATAACATTGTAGATAGGGTTTATGAATTAGGTAAAAATAAAAGTTATTACAACAGTCAAAAGAATAAGAGCTAAGTAGAATTATATAATGTTATAATATTTAATGGGAAATGTGAAGTAGGAAGTCATAAATGCTTACCTTAAGTAAGCTCTGATAATTTAAGAATACATTTTAGATCTAAAGCAACTAATCAGTGTATATAACCTTATAAAAAAAGAGTTATGTAGACTGGAAATGAACAACTGGAAAATAGTAATAACAAACCATTTATAATGACATTAAAGTAGAACACCTGAAGAATATTTTTTAAAGGCCTATAAAATGTGTACTTTGAAAACACAAAATATTTATAAGAGGAATTTAGAAACAATAAATAAATGACAAGGTATACAGGCTCATGAATTGGAAAAATTAATGTTAAAGTATCAAATTTCTCCACATTGATCTGTAGGTTCAATACACTCCTAATCAAAATCACAAGCAAGCTTTTTTGCAGACATTGATAAGTTGATCTAAAATTTATGTGGAAAAATAAAAAATCTAGAAATTCAAAACAGTAGTGAAAAGGAAAAGTACATGGAATGACTTACACTATCCTCTTTCAAGATCTACTGTAGAGCTGCAGTGAAGCAGAGAGGGGAGCATGTCATAAGGATAGCTACATAGATGAATGGAACATAATAGAGTCTAGAAATAGATTTATACAGCTATGGTCAACTGATTTCCAGCAAAGATGTCAAGATCCTTCAATGGAGAAAAGATAGTCTTTTCAATGAATGCTGCTGGAACAACTGGATATCTATATGTAAAACGTGAACATTGACCCCTCCCTATTATTATTTCTAAAATTTCAAAATGAATATTATTCATAAACATAAAAGTTAAAACTGTAAATCTTCAAGTAGAAAATATAGAGAAAAATCTGGGGTGCCCGTCTGACTTCGGCTCAGGTCATGATCTTAGGGTCCTGAGATTGAGCCCCACAGGGAGCCCACTGGGAGCCCCTCGTGGAGACCCTCATGGAGCCCCTCATGGAGCCTTCCCCCCCCACCCAGTTGAGCCTCAAGCTCAACGGGGAGGCCTGCTTCTCCCTTTTCCTCGCCCTTTGCCTCTCCCCCCACTTGTGTATGCTTGCGCACGCTCACTCTCTCTCTCAAATAAATAAATGTTTTTGTTTTGTTTTGTTTTTTTTAGAGAGAAAAACCTTCACAAACTTGGTGTAGGCAAAAGTTTCTAGGAGAGGACACAAAAAGCATTAACCATAAATGCATTAATTTTTAAGTTGGACTTCAGAACAAGTTAAGGTTTCTGCTTTTGAAAAAAGGCTCACATTGGAGGAAAAAGTATATTCCAAACATATATCTGACAAAAGGCTTCTATCTAGGACATACATGGACTTTTACAAATTAATACTAAAAAAAAGAACATTTTTCTAAATGAGCAAATCTCAAACAGATACCTCACAAAATAAGATATGTAGGTGACTCATAAGATCATGAAGAGATGTTCATCATAAGACAAGGGCTTAAACTTAAAACCATAATGAGATACTGCACCCTCACTAAGATGACAAAAATTAAAAATACTTACCATATCAAGTATTGACCAGAATATGAGCTATTTGAGTTCTTGTATTTCTTAAGTGACCTTGAAAAATATTTTGATGTTTCTTGTTAAAGTTTAACATATTTTATAATTTCCCAAGAGAAATAAAAACCTGTGTCCATCAATGACATACACCAATGTTCATAGCTGCTTTATTTTTATTCACTTCTGACTTGAAACAACCCAAATAAACATAAACATGTGAGTGGAAAAACAAACTAGTACAAGCATACAGTGGAGTATTACTCATCAGTTAACAAGAGCAAACTTCAGATAAGACTACAACAAGCGTGACTGGCTAAAGAAGCTAGACATACGGCCTGTATAATATTTTTTTATAAGGTCCTAGGAGAGGTAAAAATAAGTTATTGTGATCAAAATCAGCCGAGTTGTTGTCTGGGGTTAGAGTTCAGGAGAAAACCGAATGAATAGGGACATGAAAGAATGTTCTGGACATGAAAGAAATTCTCAGTATCTTGATTTTTGGTGATAGTTTAAAGGTTTATACACTTGTCATAGCATCATTGTGCAGAATTAAAATGGGGGCGTATCATTTAATGTAAATTATAGTTTAAAAAATTTGATTCCAAATAATATCATCAGAACTATGTTTCAGAAAGATAATTTGTCAATGATATTTATATGGTATGAAGGGCAAGAAGTAGACAGGTTGTGGGCTGGTAGCCCAGGTAAGAGAGTGATCATACTCTAGATAAGAGGTAAGGAAGCCCTGTGGTGGGAAAGATACCTAAAACTTAGGAAGGGAAATACCAAAGATAATTGAGGACTTTATGGCTTCACTTTAGCTAAACTTCTGAGGTTGCCAAGCCAAACTGTTGAAATACATAGCCCCTACATTGTCTCGTTTGAAGCTGTTATAATAATGTTATACTATACAAAAGAGTGATTAATGACAAAGAAACAAGGCTACAGTGGAACAAACTTAGAATATGAACAACCACTTGCCAACCAGCAGAGGCTCTTTGTATAGTCGATTTCTTGTTACAAATGGGTAATAATATGCTAAAACATACAAAAGCAGTATTTCCCACGTACTCATTCAGTATACCCTAATAACTATAGGAAAAATGATCACACCTTGGGTGAAAGTCCTGTGGATCTTTGGCTCATGTGTACCACACATTTTGAGAGGCATATTTGAAAAATATAAGAAACGTGGAACAAGTTTATATAAATTTTTTGTTTGGTATAGTTTTCAACAGTCATTTTTGTTACAGGAATGAAATACTGAGTGCGGGCTATACTGAAGGCATTTGGTCTTAAATATATAAGCAATGCATCATAATTATGCTAAGAAAAACTGGTTTGCTTACCTTTTAAAGATAGAATTAATATTTTGTTCACAATACAAACACTTTATCTACAAGAAAAGAATAAACTCTGACTCTTACTTTGTCTGATTTGCATGCTTTTTCAGTAAAAACAAAACTCTTGTTACAAAAAGAAACAGCTGAGGAAACATGAGAGACTATGGACTCTGAGAAACAAACTGAGGGTTCTAGAGGGGAACGGGGTGGGACAATGGTTAGCTTGGGCATGTTCTGCATGGAGCACTGGGTGTTACACGCAAACAATGAATCATGGAACACTACATCAAAAACTAATGATGTAATGTATGGTGATTAACATAACATAATAATATTAAAAAAACAGCTGGAATTGCTCTAAAAGGTGAAATAGAATTATTTTGACAAGATCACTATGAATTAAGGTTAACTATGCCGAGAAGGCAGAAGTAGCTAACATGGAAAGATTAATATTCTGATAAAAAGAGAAAATGTTTTAGAGACGGGAAAGGTTAAGGGTTAAATGCCGTAGTATTTGACTGTTGGCCAAACAATACTGTGTAGTTTATATCTTAGTTCAAGATCTGGGATGTGAGTCTTTGCTTTTGCCCCAAAACATAATAATAAATAGGTTTTGTTAATATACATTTAAAGTGAGGAATTTTGAGGGAGGGGTACTTAAATTTTGTTTAAGGAAAAGAGATACCACAACCTTGAGTAGTCTTTGCTCTGACAAGATTTTAGTAAAGATGGCATCTTTAAGAAAATGTATATGAAAGTGTCTTACTTGGAGAACATTAATTTTTTTGTGCTTAGTACTTCCCCAGTCATTAACATTTGAATTATTATTTTTTTCAATTTTTTATTATGTTAGTCATCATACAGTACATCATTTGTTTTTGATGCAGTGTTCCATGATTCATTGTTTGTGTATAACACCCAGTGCTCCATGCAGAACGTGCCCTCCTTAATACCCATCACCGGGCTAACCCATCCCCCCACACCCCTCCCCTCTAGAACCCTCAGTTTGTTTCCCAGAGTCCATAGTCTCTCACGGTTCATCTCCCCCTCTGATTCCCCCCCCTTCATTTTTCCCTTCCTTCTCCTAATGTCCTCCATGCTATTACTTATGTTCCACAAATAAGTGAAACCATATGATAATTGTCTTTCTCTACTTGACTTATTTCACTTAGCATAATCTCCTCCAGTTCCACCCATGTTGATGCAAATGGTGGGTATTCATCCTTTCTGATGGCTGAGTAATATTCCGTTGTATATACGGACCCCATCTTCTTTATCCATTCATCTGCTGAAGGGCATCTGGGCTCCTTCCAGTTTGGCTATTGTGGACATTGCTGCTATAAACATTGGGGTGCATGTGGCCCTTCCTTTCACTACATTTGTATCTTTGGGGTAAATGCCCAGTAGTGCAATTGCTGGGTAATAGGGTAGAGCTATTTTTAACTTTTTGAGGAACCTCTACACTATTTTCCAAAGTGGCTGTAGCAACTTGCATTCCCACCAACAGTGTAAGAGGGTTCCCCTTTCTCCAAATCTCTCCAATATTTGTTGTTTCTTGCCTTGTCAATATTTGCCATTCTAACTGGTGTAAGGTGGTATCTCAGTGTGGTTTTGACTTGAATTTCCCTGACGGCTAATGATGTTGAACATTTTTTCATGTGTCTGTTAGCCATTTGTATGTCTTCTTTGGAGAAATGTCTGTTCATGTCTTCTGCCCATTTTTTGACTTGATTATTTGTTTTTTGGGTGTTGAGTTTGAGAAGTTCTTTATAGATCTCGGATACCAGCCCTTTATCTGTAGTGTCATTTGCAAATATCTTCTCCCATTCTGTGGGTTGCCTCTTTGTTTTGTTGACTGTTTCCTTTGCTGTGAAAAAGCTTCTGTATAGCAAAGGAAACATTTGAATTATTAATAGTGAATCTTAGGAGATCATATTTGAAAATATGATCACCCAGACTCTGTCTACTCTAAGATGGTAAGAATAAAAAGTCTGTAAGAAATAAAATAATTGAGCAAAAGGAAAGAGAGAGAGAAACCAAGAAACACTTTTAACTATAGAGAACAAACTGAGGGTTACCAGAGGGGTGGAGGTGAGGGGGATGGGGGAAATAGGGGGTGGGTATTAAGGATTGCACGTGTCATGATGAGCACCGGGTGATGTATGGACTTGTACAACTGAAACTAATATAACACTGTATCTGAAATAAAAACAAAAACTTAAAAAGGAATATAAAGTCTGTAAGCAGTTATGAAATTTCAGGAACTTAAAGCTTATAATCAGAAAGTTAACTACATTCCTAATAAAATTTACTCATGTAAATGTAATTTCTCCTCTGACGACATAAAAATTCTTATTCCTGAAAGGCATCTTCAATGTTAAGCTGTCCACATTTTCACATAATGAGGAAACTCAGACCTAGAAAAACTCAGACCTAAGCTTACCTGACCTAGCATAGCAGCTAAAAACCTGACTCTAAAACAGGAACTGGAACTCTATTTCTTACTGGAATTCTGTTTCTTATTTTCGTTTTTTGTAAAATGTAGTTATTGGTGAAGCCTAACCATGGCATCACTGTAGTAAAAAAGTAAATGTGAAATGCTTAGAATGATACCGGACACAAAGTAAGCACTCATTAAGAATGACCTCTGCTATGGAAATTCCAAGTTCTACTCAGGTCTTTACTCAAGTGCATTCTCTTAATCTTTTCTAACATGTTTTCTCTCTTGCAATGTTTAATGAAGACATTTATGATACTTTTCAAATAGGCACTTTGTGAGGGGCGAAATTATCTTTTATTACATGTTACAGTAACCCTGTTATTAATATATAATGAAGTACTTGGGAAAATGGGGCAGATAATGTGATGAAAAATACAGAGATTAAAATTAATTTATGTGATTGAGATTGTAAATAATGATTTGTAAATAATTCCTAGGATCTTTGGTTTTTAATCTTAAACTAGCTCATTAATTAGCCATTAGTATAGGAAAGTGTTTAATCAGATACTGGTTTTCTTAGGGTAACAATTTTGATAATGAGTATATGGGTGTGAAATGCTAATTAATTAATGAGAGATAATCTAGAATATAGTTGCTATCTCTTCTCAAATATATATTTATTCAAGCAATGCATAATTAAAATTAGCTACTCCCTTTTCCTTCACTTTTTTTTCGAAGATTTTTAATCACAACCAATTAAATATTTAAGAAATACACTGGTAAGAACGGCTTAATTGCTTGTCATTGAAGGCAACAGCATGGTTCAGAAACATTTATTGTTCATCTGGCCCTACCATTCAGTCAATAAACTTGCTGCACATTCCCAAGAACTTCCCTTAAATCCATCAATTGGCCAACAGGGCCCAGATCTTTCTCCTTTTCCAGAAAGCTATGTCTCTGTCAGCAGGCCATTCTCATTGCCAAACACTGTCAAGAATTGTGAAAAACTGTGGGATTTTCCCTACTTGCAAGATACTAAGCTAATTTGCCACAGTTTCACGGAAACTGACAAAAGACAGGGAATTCTTGAATTAGAAGTGAGACCAAAGCAGCATTCCCCACGTCAGCATATTTGTGGGTCTTTAGAGCCCCCGTTCCCACAGGGCCATGTACATGGAGAGAAAGAGAATACCTGCACACACAGCGAGTTGCTTTACAGGGAAGAAACCTGGGGCCAATGGCCAGGTACTTCCTTTTCTCAAGCAGCAAACATTAGAGCAAGCCATAACCAAACCAGCTGCCTCCCCTTTTGGAGCAAACAGATACATGTAGTCACTCTGTGATCTTCTTAACCTACTTAGGTACCTATGTGACTATGTTTTTGTATGAAACGTCTCTGTATGAAGACAAGCCTTGCAGGCTGACACCATCAAGAGCATGCGGGGAGGCTCAGGGTCTGTAGTAGACTTCCTCTTCCAATACATACTTCAAAAATAATAAAACTAAACCCCCCAAAAAAGACTAAATAGTAAATTTAGAGACTGAAGGTAAACAAATTATCAATAACTGGAACATAATTTAAGTTAAGAATCCACAAACAAATCCCTCATCACCTTGTTTCCCCCTCTCCTTTTGACCTTGGCAGAGTCTCAGATGGTGATGTCTAACTGGGGATAGGTAAGCAGGGAAAGAGGAAAGAATACCCCAGCATTTTCTACATTCCTCCTGTTTGTGACCCTGATTAGGGAGAAGTTTTACCCTTTAAAAAAGATTAAAATATCAATAAATAAATTGAATTTGATATTTCAAATCACTAATGAAAACTATATTTATAACATAAAGGAATGGCAATTCCCTTACTATCTAAAAATGAGAAGTGAGAGGACCCAATTCCATAGGCGCAGGTCTAGTTCTTTTACATGTAGCAAAGAATGTTCTAGTTACTTCAAATTATATTAATCATGTTAGGTTTATTCTCACCGTTTTGGGGAGAGAATTGATGTGAATGTTAATGATATTTTAATAACTGTCTAGGGTGAGTTTAATTTCTTTAATCCATAAATCTATCAGATATAAAAGGGAAATGGTGTGGTCAAAATTACATAAATTTGGGTTGTATCAGCCTAACTCACAGTTATTTATTAACTTAAAACCATAGCTGTCTAGAATTTTAATACATACTAGGGCCTTAGAGTTCAGATAATATAATTTTTGTGTTAGATCAGTTGAAGCTTAGTCACATGTGATTAGTATAGGAAGCATGCACTACAGACTTGGTCTAGAAACAAGGGGCCTGGCATCCAATCTAAATATCTTCATACTGTAGCATGACTCATGTCAAATATTTGAACCTAACCCTTACAACAATAGAATAAGCAGAAATACACAGTCAAAACTAAACAAAATAAGCAGGATAATTGTCAAAATAATATGCAATTAAGGATTACGTCTAAACCTTGTCTCTATCTGGCAAAAATTCATAATTTCCCACTTTTGTTTCTTTTTCTTTGTGACAGACAATGATACTTTGGAACATCAAAGTTATGCTAAAATTCATTCCAGAATGATTTCCTTTGTCAGTTTTCATTAATACTATAGAGCTCTAGGGACACCTGGGTGGCTCATTTGGTTAAGTGTCAGAGTCTTAGTTTTGGCTCAGATCAAGATTCCAGGGTCCTGAGATTGAGTCCTGTGTTGGGCTCTCCACTCAGCAGGGAGTCTGCTTGAGATTCTTTCTCTCCCTCTCCCTCTGCCCCTCCCCCATGCTCTTTTGCTCTCTAAAATAAATAAATGAATAAAATCTTAAAAAAGAAAAGAGAGGGGGGATGTTTGTGACATAATTTTTAACTTGCAAACTAATATATTTGGCGTCAGGTTCAAAAAGAAAGTCCAAGGGGAGGAATAGCAAAAGGACCACATCCTGCTCAAGATGATCAACAGCACATTGCTTCCGGTGGCTAAGTCGCCAAAAAACAGACTTGGAGAGAATACCACTTTCCTAAACAACTTTTAACTGAAGTGGTTTATATTTGTTTGTCTTAGCTTTGTCCTGTACCCTACCGTCTACCAGCCCCTCCTCGCTCGCACCCAGAGAGACCACTCCAGACCACACAACAGGACATACTTGGGGTGGCCATGTCTGTCTGCTCCAAGGGCTTTTGAGATTGTCATTCTGCAAGATCAACAGGCCCTTCTGACTGACACTCTTTTTGGTATGTGGAAGGCGAGAACGCAGCCAACATTGGAAAAGCCCAGTTTCTAGGAATCCAGTGATTATTGATTGGTTAATGATTCTAGGAGAAGATATGGCTGGAAGATGCATTGTCCTACATTTTTTTTTTAAGATTGTATTTATTTATTTGAGAGAGAGAGAACAAGCATGAGAGCACAAGTAGGGTGGGCAGAGGGAGAGGGAGAAGCAGACTCCCCTCTGAGCAAGGGGCCCAATGTGGGGCTCGATCCCAGGACCCTGGGATCACGACCTGAACTGAAGGCAGATGCTTAACCGACTGAACCACCCAGGTACCCCATGCAGTGCTACATTTATGTCAACAAATTTTTAAAGATAAATTTAACCTTACCAGAAAATGAATTAGTGTCCACATGCTTATTTATATTATATGTAAGGCTTGCATTCGCTGTCTTCATCAACATTCATGGACAGTACTACAGAAAATGGGGATTTATGAGTGATGGTGAAATTAGTGTTAAGTAAGTGATGTTCAGAAACTGTAGAGGCAAGACTTTCTATTTTGTTTCGTGGTGATGTGAGTATTAATTGCATTGTTACTTAAAAAAAAAAATTTATTTATTTATTTCAGAAAGCATGAGTTGGGGGAGGAACAGAGGGAGGGACTGGGAAATAATCCCCAGCAGACTCCCCACTGAGCACAGAACCTGACTCCGGGCTTCATCCCAGGACCCTAAGATCATGACCTGAGCCAAAACCAAGAGTCTGATGCTCAGCTGACCAAGCCACCGAGGTGTCCCTAAAAAAAACTTAATTTTTTTTATCAAGGTATAATTGACATACAACATTATATTAGTTTCTCATGTACAACATAATGATTCAACATTTGTATATATTCAAGATGATCATCCCAATAAATCTAGTTAACATCTGTCACCATACATGCTTACAGTTTTTTCTTGTGATAAGAACTTTCAAGATTTACTCTCTTAGTAACTTTCAAATATGCAATACAACATTATTAACTATAGTCACCATGCTGTGCATTACATCTCCGTGACTTATTGACTTTATAACTAGAAGTTTGTACTTCTTGACCCCCTTTACCCATTTCACCCATCCCCTGTTCTCCAACCACCAATCTGTTTTCTGTATCTGTGAGCTTAGTTTTTTGCTTGTTTGTTTTGCATTTTGAATTCCATATATAAGTGAGATCATACTATACCTTTTATCTTGGTGGGAGAAATGACATTAGCCAGGATGGCACATTTAACAATAATCATAAAGTGATAGTTCCTGGACATTAACAGGAAGAAATGGTGCCTGGATACTTCACTGATTGGACAAGAACTGACTACAAAACATTTCCATATGGTGGTATCTCTTTACCTATTATTCTGAATCTTCACTGATATTTTAGTATACCCAATATGGCTTTATTTATTTTGTAATCAAACTGTTCCTAGACAAAAGTTCTATCAAATGAATTTCCCTGGAACCTGCACAACCAATAACATTAAGTGAAAAAGTGGAACTCAAAGAAACTAGTCCTGGAAAGACAAGTTTCAGTGCTCCAGTGCCTTGATGCAATTGCTGCTTCTCACATCTCAGTCCAATAAAGGCCGATTGGAACCAGCTGCTGCTATTCCTGGCCTCCTGGTTCACCCAGGGTTCTGTGCGTATGGAGGGAGGAAGGAAGGTTGGTAAGCTGAAGGTTTTATGGGTTTGGTAGGGAAACACCGGCTTTAAAAAATAAATGTTACTTGCAGTATATCTGTACAACAATGAGATCTACAGACTACAACCACACTTCCCAAACTGTGCACAAATTCACTCTCTCAAGAGCTTCAGCAAACTCACGAGGGAGCTGCATATTATTTTAAATTTTCAGAGGAAACACAGCAGTACTCAACATCTGTCAGACACCCCGTGAACTATTAACAGCTTCAACATTACATTGGGTTACATTCCTTTTGATGACATTGTAACTTGCTAAGCTGTGTTTCCTGTGGCTGCATGAGAGAAGTGCCACAGGAAAACCAACGTGACACAGGAAAAGAGTGTGTGGGTGCTTGATCTGATTTAAGGGTTTGCAGAGCCAAACAGGTGCACAAATCTAATTTGTAAATAACTAGTTACTTAAAAATGAACTAAAAATATTATTTCATTCTTCCCATTTGTGAGTATCTTTTCCCAGGAGCCTATTAAATTGTTAAGATGTAAATACTTATTAAACTGTTTGGAATTAGCTACTAAAGAAATGGAACTGTTAGGTTTTTTGTTTTGTTTTGTTTTGTTTGTTTTTTGGCCTAAGACATGCAAAAAAATTACTAAGATACTAAGTATTATGAATCCAAGTGTTTGCAAACCTCCCAAGCTTTGGGACAAGAGGAACTGTTTGGAATCATTTTTTAATGGGATGCCTTACACTCTCTTGACCCATTTCTTCTTGGGAGCTCTGAATACACCAGTTAAAATTTTAAGGTTCATCTGTCCCATTTAAATCACAGTGACATTTTAAAAATGTCACTGTGTGGTTGGGCCTCTATGCGTTGATTACTGTAAAGCTAAGTTTTTATTACTTAAGCACAAATATGAATTTAAAGAATCTGAAATACATTGATATTACAAATGAATTTGGCTCATTTAATGACATCAATATGTGCCCCCAATTTGAAATTGTTAATATGAAATGTATACCTTGCTCATCTCTTAGAACTAAAAGTCAATATAAAAAAAAAAGTGAAATTTGATGCAATTGAACTGCCTTTTTAAGGAGAACACATCTTAACCAAGTTTGTGACAACCCTTAAAATATTACAACCTGATTCAGCCAAATTCTCCATTCCCAAGTGGATTATCTGACCTTGACAAAGTAGACTTGTGGTTTAAGTTTTAGCACCTTGGGGGTTTTGTTTTCATGTAATATATGTCACTCTGCTTGTTGTCTGGGGGTGAATAAATCATTGCTTTAAGGAGGAGTATTAACGGTGTAACTGAAGTGAACTAATAACAATGAATAAACCTGGTAAAGAAGCCCAATAAGAAACGTTTTCTCTTGGCTTCATTTTATCTCCTCAAGGATTTTAGCATATTTTCATGTTAGATGATACAATGAAGCAGCCATTCATTTTTCTAAATATGTTGAAAATCATTTTTGTTAATTAAAATGTATTTCCATGATTCTGATTACAAAATCACATCTTAAGTATTTGTAATTAAAGTTTTTAATAGCTATCCATAAAGGTGATATAAAATGAATATAAAATCAGTGTACATTTCAACCGAGAGATGGTAGTTAAGGTTTATCTAGAGATAGAGACAAGAAGCATTCTGTTCTATGCTTACCGGTTATATCATCTGACTCAACAGTTTTCTTTTTGGTATGACTTTATGTTGAATGGAAATGGTCTTCGTTTTTAGGCAAAATGACCTCTAATGAGAATAAAGGGGGCTATGTGAGTAAAAGGATTATGTGAATCTGACTTTTTCCTGTGAGGGAAAAAGCCTGCAGGTTTTGCCTTAGAGATGAAATGACTGTTGAACTGGCTTTGGGGTGTTCCATCATGATTGTATGCATTAATGAAAGATTAAAGGAATAGGTTGGATAGAAACATGAAAAATGGTCACCAAGTTTCAATGATTTTGTAACTATGGTGTTGTCAAAGCATTGTTAATATATCTGATGCCTGCTGTAAAGTGGATATGAAAATATTTTAGTCCCTCCTGACTAAATAGCTTCCATCTCCCCACCCCCTTCACCTCCTACTCCTTCTTCTGAGAAATATACCTAGTAAGATCTAAGGTTAATGGAGAGATCATGGTCTTTGGGATCAGACCTAGGTTTTAATCAGAGTTCCAAGGTGTGCTTTCTTGGAGAAAACATTTAACCTGATGATGACTTGAAAGTAACAAATATGGATATATGCTTATTTTCTGAGGGTTTCTATGTGGATTAATTCAGTTAATGTATGTAGATTTTCAGTATGATGGGTTTCTTTTACCTCCCATGTTTTTATCTCTTTGCTCTGTAAGCTTCCTGGAAGTCTATAACCTGCCCAAGTCTCAATGTCTTCAATTATTCAGCTGAGTCTAATAATAACACCTACTTATAAGGTTGTTGTAGCAAATAATATAGCCCAGGTAAAATACAAAGTATAGCACCTCCATAGGGAAAGTAATCTATCTTCATTATCATTATTTCTATCATTTTTGTTGTTGTTACTATGATATTGCTACTTCTATTGTTACTGCTAGTTCTGGAACTTCCTTTTCCTACATGCCTCGTCCACAGTGCTTAGTACAGAGCGATCCTTCTTTTTGTGCCTGGAAAAATGGATTCGTTATAAGATTAATTACTTAATGAATAGAAATAAGGTTTCAACTTGGCACCATTTAAGTGTCTAAAAATTTTCAAAGGAACGTTTATGAAATAAATCACACTTTAATGAAAAGCCTGTAGTTCGAATGTGTTTTTTCGAAGGAGTTGACTGTGTCCCCACAGTTGGTCTCCTGTGTGAAAGCGGAGGATCCCAATGAGAACAAATTAAGGGAAGGGCATTCTATGTGTCTGCAAAGGCAGCCAGAATAATTTAGGAACGGCTTTCTACCCATTGGGAGATTTCATACACTCATCACTTTTTTTAGTCTGATATATGGGCAGTTCCTTCCAATATTCTTATTCTTGGCTCCCCTGAATGATTGCTTTGCCAGAAATAAGGCCACAGCTCATTGTTGCCAGATAGGCCATGCTCTGCATGAACTCAGAAGAGGGCCTGAGGCCTGTTTATGATACACGTCAAGTCTGAGGTGAGTTGCAGATTTCTCTGGAATTTCACAAAAGGAGCAAAGTCCATAGTGGTATTTAGCAATTGTTTGAAGTGAGGGAAAAAAAAAGTACAGAATGTTTTTTGTAATGTCAGATGACAGGACACAATACAATGTCTGAAAAAAAAAAAAAAAGCACAATGAATGAAAGAAATAAAAATGAAGAATTTAGTATGAAAATCATTTTCTAACTCAAGAAGAATACATTGAAAACTCTGAGGTTTCACATTTGAAAAGGAATCAGCCCTGAACTTTGGACTCTTCTACTTCATTTATTTATTTGTTTGATTCTTTTGTAATTAAAAACTTGTTAACACAACAATTCTTATATTAATTAATGAACAATAGCTGATGCCTTGCTTGATTTTTGTTCAGCGTTCTTATCAACAGTAAGATTGGGAAATGCACTCTAAAACTTTTGATGGTATTTTGATAATACTGTGTCAGACTCATCATTGAAATAGCTGTCTACATTTCAAAGTTAATTTCATTCAATAGAAGTTATGAAATTTTCTATTAACATTTTCCCTGAAATTTTAAAACCGAAGAACATTTCTGGAACCCACTTCTCTAAACAAGGGTTTGAAATAAAGCAGTTGTGATGCCTCTGGGCACTCGGGAGATTTTCCTGATCTCAGCCTCTCAAACCTCATAAGCTATAGAGACCAGATGAGCAGTTAAGGGGTAAATGCATAAAACAGAATTTTGTATGTGAAATTCATAGAAGCATGTCAAAATAAACTATTGACACGCTCATTTCAAAATCTTGCAATGTAACTGAGATCAAAAAAGTTTTGTTTCAAAATTACTTCTTGGTGTTGAATTTCTTACATGGATAGAAAACTTGCAATTGTATTATTTAAAGAGTCTAGAAATGTCATTGTGATAATACATAATGGTTTAAAAATAGACTATTAAATGTGAGTTCCCTGAAGACAGATTATCTCTTACTCATATGTGTATACACAGCTCATAACAAAATCTGTGATCAATAACAGATACTCAAAGCATGTTTATTGAATTTAACTAAACTGAGTCACACCACTTCACTATGGGGTAAAAAGAATACTAGAATGGAAATCTAGGGCAGTGGCTCTTAAGTTAGGTCATACAAGAAGTCTCTGAAGAATATTTAAAATACAGTTTCCTCTCTCAGTGTCTGTCTCTCTCTCCAAGCTACACACACACACTCACACTCTTTCACTAGGACTAAAGTAATAATGCAAAAGAAAAATTCAAGTAGTAAAGAGGACAGAAAGAAAAAAAGGAAATGGTAGCAAAACCCTAGACAAGGAAAACATTAACTCAAAATGATACATGCAGGGGCGCCTGGGTGGCTCAGTTGGTTAAGCGTCTGCCTTCGGCTCAGGTCATGATCCTGGAGTCCTGGGATCGGGTGCTGCATCGGGCTCCCTGCTCGGCGGGGAGTCTGCTTCTCCCTCGGACCCTCCCCACTCTCATGCTCTCTCTCTCTATTTCATTCTCTCTCTCAAACAGATGAATAAAATCTTTAAAAAAAAAAAATGATACATGCACCACCATGTTGATTGCAGCATTACTTACAATAGCCAAGATATGGAGGCAACCTAAGTTTCTATCAGTAGATGATTGGATAAAGGAGGTATAGTGTAAATACAATGGAATATTACTCAGCAGTAAAAAGAATGAAATTTTGCCACTTGTGACCCTATGGATGAACCTAGAAGGTATTATGCTAAGTGAAATTAAGTCAGAGAAAGACAAATACCGTATGACTTCACTTATATGTGAAATCTAAAAAACAAAACAAAACAAACAAACAGGAAATGTCAACAGACCTATAAATACTGAAAACAAACTGGCAGTTGCCAGAGGGAAAGGGGTAGGGGGATGGGCAAAGTAAGTGAAGAGGATTAAGAGATACAAACTCCCAGCTAGAAAATAAATAAATCACAGGAATGAAAAGTATAGCATAGGGAATATAGTCCATAATATTGTAACATTGTATGGTGGACAGATGATAACTAATTATGGTGAGCATTTTGTTATATATAGATATATATATATAATATATAACGTATATATATATGATATATATAAATTTTGAATCACTATGTTGTACACCTGAAACTAATATAATCTTTTATGTCAAATGTACTTCAATTAAAAAAAAAAACACCTTAAGCCTAGGTATTGAGAAAACCAGGTCCTATCTCAAAACAAAGGAAATATTTTTATTATCTATTTTATTTAGATCTGAATATAAGACATTGGTGAAGATAAAGAAGAGGAAACTTATAGTAAGCCCCCCTGTACCAAGTCATGGGACTTTTTATTTTTCTGGACTTTTCACTCTATTCAAAATATTGTTATAAAATATTGGGGTTTTTTTGTCTCTCCCTTGCTTTTTATTTTTATTTTTTTATTTTATTATGTTATGTTAGTTACCATACAATACATCATTAGTTTTTGATTAGTGTTCCATGATTCATTGTTTGCATATAACACCCAGTGCTCCATTCAATACTTGCCCTCTTTAATACCCATCACCAGGCTAACCCATTCCCCCACCCATCTCCCCTCTGAAACCCTCAGTTTGTTTCTCAGAGTCCATAGTCTCTCATGGTTCATCTCTCCCTCCGATTTCCCCCCCTTCGTTTTTCCCTTCCTTCTCTTAATGTCCTCCATGTTATTCCTTATGTTCCACAAATAAGTGAAACCATATGATAATTGACTTTCTCTGCTTGACTTACTTCACTTAACATAATCTCCTCCAGTCCCATCCATGTTGTTGCAAATGGTGGGTATTCATCCTTTATAATGGCTGAGTAATATTCCATTGTATATATGGACCACATCTTCTTTATCCATTTGTCTGTTGAAGGATATCTCAGTTCCTTCCACAGTTTGGCTTTTGTGGACATTGCTGCTATGAACATTGGGGTGCAGGTGGCCCTTCCTTTCCCTACATCTGTATCTTTGGGGTAAATACCTAGTAGTGCAATTGCTGGGTCATAGGGTAGCTCTATTTTCAACTTTTTGAGGAAACTCCATACTGTTTTCCAAAGTGGCTGTACCAAATATTACAAAGCTGTGATTAAAATATTGTTATAAAATAATTCTGTATGTTACTAAAGAAATGGCTCCATTAGAATTCCTTCTTTGAAGACTTTCCTCTCAACCCCTATGTAGAGCCAACATAAGTGAATAATTGTGAGCAAGAGGAAATGGAAGTTTAATAGAAAAAAGAAGTAGAGGCTCACAACACAACACTCACTTTCCT
Source organism: Eumetopias jubatus (assembly GCF_037043125.1). Classification (NCBI taxonomy): domain Eukaryota; kingdom Metazoa; phylum Chordata; class Mammalia; order Carnivora; family Otariidae; genus Eumetopias; species Eumetopias jubatus. The sequence continues at coordinate 31,229,734 of NW_028274820.1, forward strand.
TGTAGACTCCAATACACACATGTGACACATGAATTTTTATGCATTGACTACGCTTGGTCACCGACTAAGATTACTTTGGACAAATGAAACTTTCCATGCTTTGTTGTGTTTGCGAGTTATGTGGATTGACTCTTTAGAACACACAATAAATTTATTTTGCAGGCTTTGTAATACGGTGTACCCTACAGGGATTTTTATGCTATATTCTGATGACTGCCTGGTTTTAGAAATCCTTGTAAATCCTAAACTTACCAAATATACCATACCAGGCCAGTCTCCTGTCAGCTTTTCCAAACGGGTCCCTGAGATGTAGTTAGCAATTAAAGCAATATGTGAGAAAAAGTCGGCTTTGGGGTAGATACTTCATGTGATATAATTATGAGTTCCAAAGTCATCAAGTGAATATCTCATCCATATGCATGCATAAGTTTATGTTATATCTGGCTGCATTTAATTTGAAAATATGGTACATTTTTTAGTTAGTAATTTCTTCTTTTATTATAAATTCTTGGTTGTGAAAAAAAATTAGCATTCCCAGAATACTGGCTAAATCCATATACTCTAGTTAATTGTCTCATAGCTGTCCATTGCAGCTGCCTTACTTTCTCTCATAGCTGAGGTGACCTCATGATCAATCTCTCCGGAGAAAGCTGGTACGGTTGTACTGAGGACGGACCCCAACCTGCACAGGGAAGGGAAATTAATGGAAGACCTTGCCACTGTACAGAGAGTTTTGGGGTGAAGTTTTTACTGAATTCATTGGAGGAAAATAATGTTTTTAAAATTAAATTAGTATTTAATTAATCATTGCGTGGAAGTTGTATTTGAAGTCTAAACATTGAACAACTGCAAATGACAGCATCTATTTATATCCGATTAGCAATAAAAAGAACTGGTGTTCACAAGTAACCACCAGTTCACTTCTGGTTCACTTCTAGACGTTTACTACTGGTGACCATTCCCAGGGAGATCAGAGAATATGTGAGCAATCTAGAACACAGAACAGGAAAGAAGGATGGGGCGGATTACATACTCCAGTCTACAGGTGCATACGGATTTTTACAATTCCGAATGAGGAAATGTTGAATGAAACTTATTAGCAGAAACACAGCATATTGTGTATATATATATCATTACCTTAATTACCCTAATTATATCATAAACTAGAATTCTTTGCTTTTTAGAATATTTTTTTTTTTTTTGTCTTTACCAAATCCTGGTAACCAGCTAAAATTCAAAATTTTTTTTTTTTGGTAGCTAAAATTCTGGACCAGTTGGACCCTGGTTTACGAGTGAGATTCAAGATTTTATTGTAAAAAATTAGAAGCAGCGTCCTTTCCAGTGGGCTTAGCCCAGTTGATATGTACTTTGTACTTAAATAAGAATTGAGAAAGCACTAGACTGGGCGTTAGGCAATCTCTCTTCACGTCCTAGTGCTGCATCCAACTAGCTTGGAATGGGACATATAGACTGAGCAGGTACGCTTTCTTCTGTTTATAGAAGTCTTTGGTATTTCCCTTGCCTTAAGAGCAAGTTGACTCTGGCAAACCATGCAATTCCCAGGGTCTCAGTTTCCTCATATATAGAATGAATATAGTGGTGGTACATAATCATAACAGGGTTGAGGAAGAATTGATCGAATTAATACATGTAATGAGCTCAGAGAAGTTCCCTGCACATAATATATGCACAAGCACCATAGCAAGGCAGAATAACAGAGAGGTTAGGAGCACAATGCTACCAGACCTTGACTCTGCGGGTTCAAATTCAAGACCTACCCCCACCCCACCACATGCGAGTGGTGTGACCTGACTTCTCCAGGCCTCCATATTCTTATGTGTAAAAAGGAGAGAGAAGTAATATCTACCTCATCAAGACATTTTGGGGGATTATTTGAGAATATAGATGTAAAACACCTAAGTCAGCCTTGTAAAAGGTAGCTATATTTAATTATCATTATGAAACACTTATAAAATTATGTGTCTTTACTACCTACACAAAGTAATATTTGTATTCAAGTATACTTATCATGCTTACTTATAAGGAAAATAGCTACAAGGGAGAATCTAGAATCTTGAGATAGTGTTTGAAAGAGAGTAACTGATCCAAAGGGGCACTTGCACCCCAATGTTTATAGCAGCAATGTCCACAATAGCCAAACTCCGGAAAGAGGCCAGATGTCCATCAACAGATGAATGGATAAAGAAGATGTGGTATATATATATATATATATATATATACACACACACACACAATGGAATATTAGTCATCAAAAATGAAATATTGCCATTTCCAACATGTATGGAACTAGAGGGTATTATGCTAAGCAAAATAAGTCAATCAGAGAAAGACAATTATCCTATGATTTCACTCATATGTTCAATTTAAGAAACAAAAGAGAGGATCGTAGGGGAAGAGAGGAAAAAAATAAAACAAGATGAAATAAGAGAGGGAGACAAACCATAAGAGGGACTCTTAAACACAGGCAACAAACTGAGGGTTGCTGGAGGGGAAAAGTGTGGGGGGATGGGGTAACTAGGTGATGGACACTAAGGAGGGCACCTGATGTAATGAGCACTGAGTATTATATAAGACTGATGAATCACTGACCTCTACCTCTGAAACCAATAATACATTATATGTTAATTGAATTTAAATAAAAATTAAAAAAAAAGAAAGAAACCGAAGTCTTCAGAAAGTTTAATGTAAAAGCAAATCCAGCTACAAGGCATATTATTATTACTATGTTATAATATCACAATGTTGCACACTCCCTAAAAATAAAACCTCCTTCTAGAAAGAATCTCCAGTGATGTGGTATGAAATTGAAAGCATATCCTGTTTTCTAAAGGAAGAAAAAAATTCTACTCACCACGTAAATATACAAGTTATGTAAAAATTTAGGTGATTGCTCATTCTGACAAGTTTTGTTTATATTATTTACGGTCATGTTGTTTCATACAATATGAAATTGAAATGCGTAATTTCATGAAAGGAAAGTGTCGCAATCATGTGGTTATTGTGATTCTAGATGCTGTGAAAAAAATTGACTAAGCGGTGGTAATTATACAGAGCAAAATCTTCTTTTAGATGTGCCTACAAGGTACAGAGATCAAGAAGGACTCACCTAAGTCCTTCATCCTGGTTTTCCTTTTCTTCTACCTCTTTCTGTGTCCTAGGTGCTTCTCAAGGCAACCATTAAGTGTGGGCTCCCAGGCATTCCTCGCTAACTCCTCCATTTATTTTCCTCTTTCCTTTGGCTTCTGTCACCAACCCATACTCAGCATTAGCTACTTTCCATTAATGTCTTTAATCCAAGACCTGTTATGAGTACATCCTTAATACCTACTTAGCTCCCGATGGCCTCATAGGTAGCTTTATGCCTATTTTATATGTTTTCTATAGGCCTTTCCAGTGCCCTCTATCTCTTAAAGAGAAAATACATTCCACTGGTAAACTGTTATAATGGTTTCAGGTGACAGATGGAGAGGGAATGTATTCATGGAAACTTTTTTGGAAGACTTTTATTTTCCAAAATATTAAAACGTAAATCACCTAAAGGTAGATGCATAATAAATACTTAGCATGAATATGAGTAATAATGAATAATAATGTGTCTTATTCACTGTGGTTTTCCTCGTTATGTTGTCTCTTATCCATCTGTTCTCCATTTTGCAATGCTGATCCAGACAGTCATTTTCATATACGAGACTGAAAATATTTATAGATGGAGAAGAGCACAAGGTAGTTCTGTTACATTAATCAGATTTTATGTTAGCTTCAAAATGAGAAGTCTCCTGAAAAGCCAGAAGGAATCTCTTCCTATAAAAAAACCAAATGGCTATTGAAAACTTTCTTTAGGCAGCTTTAGGCACATTTTTCTGGGATTGATTTTGATTCAGAGCATAAAGAGGAAGTTAGCAATTTGGGGAAAGTTTTCCCTAAGGCAATGTGTCTGTGATAAAGCAGTGGATTTACTGACAGGAGAAAATTGGGATGCTGGGTCTTGAAAACTGATCCTTGCTATCAAATACAGTATTTGGGCTATTTGTATTGGGTGGTAAATTATACCTTCTGGCATTTTCCATCTTTTTTGGTTCTTATAAAATGCAAAATGGCCCACACCTGGCTTTTCAAAGCAATAGTTAATTGAACACTTGAAAGTAATGCTAGCATATAAAATAATTATATTTGGTCCTAAATTTTGATTCTTATAGTTTTAAACTTATAAATGAATGATGATACTATTGTTGCAAATCACATACCAATCTTTTCTTAGGAAATGCATGTCAAACACATCATTTGACAAGTCTGCTCAGTTTATTTTGGGAGAAGACATTCCTGGGTGAGAGAGTTGCCACCACACCTGAACTTTAATCCTGTTTCCAAAATTGTATTACCTTGGGCAAACCATAAATTATTACTGAGCTGTTGTTTGTTTTTTTTTCCTGTATTCAATGGCCTGAAGTTAATATATTTAATCAAAGTAATATGAAATGATACATAAATGAAATGAATGAGGTATGCCTTATGAAAATGGTCTCATGAAGTTTTGTTTGATAACACATTTGTTAAAATAATTTTTCAAATTTAATAATACTTTGATATCACTGCAGTCATATCTATTTTATTGTAGGAAAAAAACCCTAATATGAAAAGTCCTTTAATCATTCTTACAGGATCATAAATATTTTGTACATAGAATCCTTATGTTCCTTTTTCAGAGGAAAAAAAATATTACAACCTTAGAGTTTGGAGGAATTGGACCAAAGCAACCCACCACAAGCAGAGACTTATATAAAAGTTATTGTAATATATATCCCCTTGAAAAGATGTCATTCTACCTCAGAATACATATGTGTTTTTCCAGACCAAAAAATAAACAACATTTACCTTTCTTGTCATTTAGATATCATGTTTTCCCCCAAAACTTCAAGTGAAATCGAAAGAAAAGTGTACTTAGTTATTCTATAAGGAAACCTGTAGTTTTTTCTTGTGTTTATAACCAATATGATCTTTGGCAACAGTTGCTGCTGAAGTAGTACAGATTTTTGAAGATATCTTTAATTCTTTTGATAAAGATTTTACCTGCATCAGATCAGGGTTTAAGCTTTTTGAAGATATCTTTAATTCTTTTGATAAAGTTTTTACCTGCATCAGATCAGGGTTTACCGCCTCACTTGCATGAGCACCTTCCGCCTGGCAGAGGCCAGAGCAGTGTATTCATAATCTAATATTTTTACTAAAATTTACCAAAGCAAGTTATTTAAATTTAAATCACTTAACATTCTTGTCTGTTCACTCCAGCTTCAGTGTCAAGTGGCTGTGGAGTAGCCATGGACATTTTGGAATCTGCCTACGGGGAAATCGGGATATTTTGGGGTTTAGTAGGATATCTTTTTAGCAATCACTTTGGGATTTGGCAATGACGTCTGTGCATACACAGTTCATTTATAGTTCACCATTCCCTTGTAGGAATGAATTCCAGAAATGCTGTGACACCTTGTCCAACATGGTGGCATAAAGGTACAAAGCTGAAGATCATATCAAGGTAAGAACCCCCTGTCTTTCAGCGGCCGGGCCTTGCTGTGTGGGGAGTGAGCACAGTATGAGGTATAAAAAATATATTGAGTCTGTTGCTGAGATCTGTAAATTTTTTTTTCCCCATCAACTGATAATCAGGCTAAAACAACGTTTTTTTCTTTCAGGCAGATACTTAACTATGACCTAAAATCTTAGCACTGAGTAATAATAATAAAAACAAGTTTCTATTAGCTGTGCTGAAAAGCAATTTCAACTCTTTCTCCACAGAAATTATTACAAATACATTATCATATGAAAAGTTTTAAGCCAAAAACTGTAGGGCAAAATGTATCATAAAACTGTATCAGGCAGATAACTAAATTGAAAACACATTGATATTATGTTTCTGTTTTGCTTTTTTTTAGTGTGTGTGGTAGATATCAAAAGTTTGTTAATTTTGTGATTTATTTTCCCATTCTAGATAATTAATTTTCATACTGAAATTTAAATTCATAATTCTGTATTTTTAAAGAGAAGTCTCCAAATTGTGGAAGCTACAGACCTCATAAAACTGTATCTGCCTTATGTCATAAATAGTAATTAATTGATATCCCTCTTGGTTACATTATGACTGAAAACATGTGGGTGAAAACATCAAATTTACATCTGCAATCTCTAATAATTCATGCCTGATAAGTCCTAGCCAAAGAATCCTTACAACAGCCCCACAAAATAAAAACCTAATCTCGTAACAGTGACTATAAACAGGTACTGTTTTACCTGTATTAATTTATTTGTCACTATAAACTCATAAGGAAGATTCTATCATGATATCATCTCAAATAAGTAAATAAAACTGACTCACAGAGAGAGTCAGTGATTTGCCCACGCTCACGTCGCTGGGAGTCTAAACCCAGACCAGCCACTCTAGCATCTGTCCTCACTACTGTACATACTACCTCTCAAGGGATCCTCTTTCCTCTGGTAGCAGATCCCCAGATTTTAGACATGCTGAGAAGAACTTAAATAGCTTAGCAGTTGTTTTGTTTTCAAAGTTTTGTTTTTCCCCCCAGATTTGGGGAGTGGAATCCACAAAGCAATTCACCATCCCATCTGGGAAGCTTCTTCAGTGTTAATGAGGCTAGGGTCTCCTCTGCACACTAGACTGGTTGCAGGATTTACACCCATAGTTATACTTTGAAAATTCACTCAGGTGATTCTGCTATGCCTTTTACTCGACAAGTAGAATAATAATATGATGGCAAGAACAGAGTATAAGAAACTGAAGGAATCAAAATTCTTCTTAGAATGAGTTGGCATTTTCTTTTTGTTTTCTCACTTTGGAGTCCCCACAAACTGGTATGTTCACAGTAGTTTGTAGAAAGTGATGAAATCACACGCGCATCCTAGAGAAAGTATCCACAGCACTTGAAACGCTCTTGATCAGACAGTGAATAGTCAGTAATGATTCAAGTAGTACCTGCTCAAACTCTGAAACATCATTTGTGTTTTGCAATTTATAAATGTAAAAGAAGCAACATATTGTATGTTATTTAGGTACATGTGTATATATAAAAAATTAAAATTTGGAAATAATACTGCAATTCAGAATAGTGGTTATTTCTGCGATTGATGTTGGGGAAGGATAGGAGAAAGGCAGAGATGGAAGGGAGAGGTAGATATGAACTATCAATCATAAATACGTCCGTTTGCTTTAGTTTGGGGTTAAATGATGGGTCTTGGTGTTCATTATTTCAGTAAAAACAAACAAATACAATTAAAAGATAAATGCAAGCAAAACTGAAGAGTATATTATTTAGGCATATACATAAATATGATATAAATTATTTTTTAAAGGTCTATGCATAGATCTATGATGACAGTGTGTTATGAACCAAGGATTATTATTTTTGTGTATGTGTGTGGACTTGGGAAGCTTCTGATTTAGATTTAGACCCTGCCCCAGTGTGGTTGGATATCCTTACACAGTATTTCTTCCTATGTTCTTAGTGCTAATCCAGTCCTTAGAGTCTTTACTTGATTAACCCACAACCTAGGAGAGGTCCTTGAAGGAAGAAGACATGTATTTTTGTCTGGCTCCGTGCTGCCTCATGCAGTGCAGTGAACAAAATAAGAAGGCAGTCAGGTTTAACCAATGAATGAATGCTGGCTATTATGATCATTATTATTCAGTAACTCAAGTCTCTCCTACAGTATATAATCATTGTAACATACTTACCATGAAGTAATATGAAGAACCTGTAATAAATGTGGTCTGCTCCTTCAATGTGAAATTAAAAAATTTCCACTCTGCTATTAAAATTAGGTAGAACTTAATCAATTCTTTAGTTATTTTTAGATCAAAGGAACATATCATTGAGTACATGGGAATGACTACCGTGGAAATGAGTAGCCAAATAGTTAACCAGGCCAAGATGAAGAAAATCAATTCACTGTATTCCCACATCCTATTACACTTCTCTTTTTCTCATTTTCCAGTACAATTAATTTGAAAAAATACCTTTCTATTGTTAGTACCCGTGTAATATAAATCCTGGATATGTGTCAAAAACACAGGACAGGGTGCAACTCCGTGAAAGTATTGTTTAGATGATATTGGTTTTGGATACTTCTTATTAAAATTTGACAGAATTATCAGATGAATAAGATGAGTATGTTGGTATTAACAAGATCTTGTGATTAAGAGGTTTTCTTTTTACTGAAAATTCTTGACTTCTGATCAAATTGGATATGCTTCAGTAATTTTCTCTTGTATGACTTAGCATCAACTTTCTCTTGTACATTTAATTAAAACTTTGGTGTTCTGCTTTAAAATTCAACTTTCCTTCTGTAATCAGAAAGATGGTAATTATTGGAAAGCCTGTCAAGCCTGCCCTTAGGCACACGTGAAGGCCACAATTTTCTTTAATCATCATTTATTAATACCCTAAATCCAAATATTATCAAGTAAGCATATGTATGCATATAAATCAACATCTTAGTCAAAACCTTTAAAATTTTGCAAGGCACAAGATTACATAAGGGGTATGCCACAGGAAAAATGTGTTTTCCATTTCTTTCCAACTCTTGATTTTCTCCTTCATATTCAAAGTCTTTCAAAACTCTTTCCACTCATTTCTTGACCCAGTGCCTAAGGGTCCCACTGTTTGCTGGCTAATCATACTTTTCCATTTGTGTTAATGTTTTATAGGTGGTAACTCTCAAAATTTTGTACCCTTCTAGCTAAAAAATTTCAACAGAATTTTTTTCTCCTGTAATCCTAAGCCAATTTAATGCAGTTTCAGACATTCTAGCAAGGCATCCATGAAAGTAATTTTCTAATTGAAGAACTCTTTAGTATTTAAGATAATTAAGACAGTTCTGTATGGTTATATGATGAGGAAAGAGTGAATAATGCTACCTTTGTGTCTCTGGAGAGCAATTCTGAGAGTGGATTTCTCTCTGTTTAAGTGTAAGTTCTGGTGTGATGTATGAAAGACTATAGTAATAGCGTCTGGCTCTTGTGGTAAATAACTCTGGCCCTTTAGTGGTAGGCAAAGTGCAGGAAGTGCTAAAATATGGACCAGCCCATATTCCCCACTGAATTAACCTGGTTTTACAGATACAGGAACAAAAAGAAAAAGTCAAGGGTTAAATACATGAATGCTGGGGCTTTCAAACTGTAAAAGTGAAAGCAATTGTGGAAAGGCCATCCTCTAAATCATTTAACAGAAGGAAGCATTGTTACTATTCCTTGGGGAGATATGCTTTATGTGCAGAAACACTGGGGGAATAAAGTGGGCCAGAGGGTATTTTTCAGTTTTAGGTTCTGTGAAACTATAGTTCATTTCTAGCTTCTTTTGAAAATAAAAATGGTTAATTTCAGGGCCCACAGAGCTTTATTCCTAGAGTTGAGTTTCATGCTACTCAATATTTTCAGACAGTGCCTGTCTGGGACATAACACACTTAAGTGAAATAGCAGAATGACTGGAGTTTTGTGGTTCCATGAAGTCAGAAGCTCAATCAAAATTTCTTTTCCATTAGGTTATTTGGCACCTGTGATAACCAAGTCATAGCACTGTCTATCATTTGAATTTCTAGATATGCTTTTATGGAATTGCAATTATGCCCTTACATTTATTTTAAATAGAAATGTCATTAGAAGTCCATGAAACAGAGTAGGTTTATAGTGGAATGGAGTAGAAACAAAGGTAGTATTCTTTCTCTTTCCTCATCATATATCAGACAATATTTAAACAATACGAGACTACTTTTAAAGGTCTGCCATTTATTCACTGTCTGTTATAAATAGACCTATTTATTATTTATAACCTCACATTTAGAAAGCACTTTGCAATACATTTGACTCATATTTCATGAAGCTTTGACATGGTGGTCCTAATTTAATAGATGAGATCACTGACTCAAATGCCAAGCCTGCATACTTGTTGAAGATAAAGAGATGCTTAGGCATTTGAAGTTAAAGTGGAAAGTGACTAAAGGAAAAATAAAACAAGAGTGGAAATGTAGTATGTATATACACACAAAGGACACAGAAAGAAATAATTCTGTCTACCACAGCATGGGAAAACATGCTAATCAGGAGATGGGTATAAGTCTAGGAACAGGAATGTTTTGTGTGGAAGCTATGAGAGTATATATCATACACACACATATATACATATAATATACAAATACATATGTGCATTATAATAGTACATATATACACTATTATATATATATGTGCACCTGTGTATATAATGGTATATGTTACTGTTTAGTATAAATATTGCTATTTCTTACTATTCTACTACAATAGAATGTGCAAAGGGATGTGCTCTGTGTACATGTTTGACTCATAAGCTCACTCTCTAATGCAAAGAAATTAGAAAAGAATCTATAATCAGTTCAAGTTTTATTTTTATTTTCTTTATAAAGGTTTTTATTTTTAAGTAATCTCTACACCTAACATGGGACTCAAACTTATAACCTCAAGATTAAGTGTCCCATATTCTACCGACTGAGCCAGCATGAGCCCCTATAGTCAGTTCAATGTTTAATCAAGTTCTAAAATTCAGGAATATTATTCTCAAAACAGGGGTGCCTGGGTGGCGCATTCAGTCGAGCATCTAACTCTTTTGTGCTCAGGTCGTGATCTCAGTGGTGAGAGATAGAGCTCTGTGTCAGGCTCAGCACTGACTCTCTCCCTCTCCCTCTGCTCCTTGCCCCACTCTCTCTGTCTCTCTAAAAATAAATAAGCAAATATTTAAAAATATATTATTCTCAAAGCAAAACTTTTATATTTTATCTTTCAATGTATTACCTTATTTTTATATATGCATTTATTGATAGTAATAAATGTTATTTATATGTCTGCATTTATGTATGTATGTATTTATTTTCTCAAATTTTTTGAGATATAATTGACATAACATTGTATTAGTGTCCAATGTACAACATAATGATTCAATGTATATATATTGCAAAATGATTATCACATTAAATCTAGTTAACATCCATCACCACACATATTACAAAAATTTTTGTTCCTGTGAAGAGAACTTTTAAGATATACTCTTAATCTTATCAATTTTCAAATATACAAGGCAGTATTATTAACAGTAGTCACCATTCTGTACATTAGAACCTTGGTACTTACCCATGGTTTGTACCTTTTGTTCACAATTACCCTTTTTGTTCATCCTTAATTCCCAGCCTCTGGCAACCAACAATCTGTCTATGAGGGTTTTGTTTTGTTGTTTTTTAATTTATTTTTTAAGATTTTATTTTTTTAAGTTTTTATTTAAATTCCAGTTCATTAACATATAGTGTAATATTAGTTTCAGGTGTACAGCTTAAGGATTCAACACTTACATACAACACCTGGTGCTTATCACAATAAGTGCACTCCTTAATCCCCATCACCTATTTAACCCATCCCCCACCCACCTCCCCTCTGGTAATGATCATTTTGTTCTCTATAGTTAAGAGTATGTTCCTTGGCTTCTCTCTCTCTTTCCACCCCCACCATGATCATTTGTTTTGTTTCTTAAATTCCATATATGAGTGAAATCATATAGCATTTATCTTTTGCTGACTTACTTATTTCACTTAGCATTATACTGTCTAGCTCCATCCACGTTGTTTCAAATGGCAAGATGCCTTTTTTTTTTTTTTTTGGCTAAGTACTATGTCATTGTATATATAATACCACATGTTCTTTATCCATTCATCAGTCAATGGATATTTGGGCTCTTTTCATAATTTGGCTATTGTAGATAATGCTACTATAAACTTCAGGGTGCATGAACCCCCTCAAACCAGTATTTTTGTATCCTTTGGTTAAATACTAGCAGTGCAATTACTGGATCCTAAGGTAGTTCTATTTTTAAATTTTTGAAGAACCGGCATACTGGTTTTTTTGTTTTGTTTAAGATTCCATATATATATGTGAGGTCATAGGGTATTTGTCTTTTTTTGTCTGATTTATTTCACTTAACATACTGCTCTTAAGCACTGTCCATGTTGTTGCAAACGGCAAGAGTTCCTTCTTTTTGGCTAAATAATATTTCATTGTGGTTATATATAGAGTACATTTTCTGTATCTGCTCATCCAACAATGGACAGATAGGTTGTTCTATATCTTGGCCACTGTAAATAATGCTGCAATGAACTTGTAAGTGCAGAAATCATTTCAAGTTAGTGTTTTCATTTCCTTTGGATAAATACCCAGAAGTGGATTTACTGGATCATATAGTTACTCTATCTTTATTTTTTTTAAGGAGCCTCCATATTGTTTGCCAAAATGGAAAATTTACATTTCGACCAACAGTGCACAAGGTTTCCCTTTTTTCCACATCCTTGACAACATTTGCTATCTCTCATCTTTCAGAAAATAGCCATTCTAACAGGTGTGAATTGATATCTTATAGTTGTTTTGTTTTGCCTTTCCCTGATGATTAGTGATGTTGAGCATCTTTTCATATACCTGTTGGCTGTCCTACTAGAAAAATGTCTAGTCAGATCCTATGCCCAGTTTTTAATTGATTGTTGGGTTTTTTGCTATTGAGTTGAATGAATTCTTTATATGATTTGAATATACATATATATGATTTACAAATATTTGCCCCGATTCAGCAGGTTGCCTTTTCATTTTGTTGATGGTTTCCTTTGCTGTGCAGAAGCTTTTTAGTTTGATGTAGTCCCACTTGTTCATTTTTTATTTTGTTGCCCTTGTTTTTGGAAGCAGATCCTAAAAACCATCACCAAGACCAATGTCAAGGAGTTTACTGCCTGTGTTCTTTTCTAGGAGTTTTATGGTTTCAGGTCTTAGAATTAAGTCTTTCATCTATTTTGAGTTAGCTTTGTGTATGGTGTAAAACAGTGGTCCAGTTTCATTGTTTTGCATGTGGCTGTCAGTTTTCCCAACACCATTTATTGAAGAGACTGTTACCCATTGTATATTCTTGGCTCTTTTATCATAAAATGTTATTTATTTTATATTTATTTTAAAATGTATGTGCCTTTCCCCTCATCTTAAGCTTTATCTTGTTGATTTCTAGCCTCTTAAAGCTATTTAAAAATGTTTAACTTTTAGATTTTTAAGTTACCAAAGTAAGAAGATAGCATAATAAAAAATGAGAGCAAATACTTCAAAAATGCTTACTACCTACTGAAACCTATTCTAAGCATTTTACACATATTTAATCTTCCATCATTCCCTTGAAATGGGTGTTATTATTCTCTTTGCTTTCAGATGAGAACATGGCTATTGAGAAGTCCAAGTCATACAATTTGTAAGTAGCAGAACTTTGACTCGAACCCAGGACCTTCTTGCTCCTGACTTTTTGATGTCCTCCAATACATGTTCTATATTTCTATTTTCAATGGTTATAAAAAAATTTACCACAAGATTCTCTGGAGACCCATATGTTAATGGTCACCAGAACAATAATTACTATATGCACCATTACCACGCTTCCCTTATTGGCCTGGAACCAAATCTTTGCATGTCATATCATCATGCCCTAAATGGAGGGACTTACATATTAAGATTCTGGCATATACAGCTAGTAGGTTTTAAGCAAAAAACAAAAACAGAAACAAATGAGCAATAGTAAGGCAGGAAAACCAAGTTAACAGAGGGTCATCACTTCTAGCAATGCTGTTTTACTAACCTTGGTGAGAAATGAGTGATTGCGAACATCTGAAGAGTCAGACATAGAAACTCAGTAGAAAGGTATGGTCCCTGGCTCTGACATAATAAATATGCAAGCCTTCCTTCAAAAGAATTAATGGTCATTTTTCTCCTCTACTAAAATTCTTGTCAACATTATGTGAATATTTTGAAGATATGAGAAATCCTTTAACATTCTCTGCTTGTTATGAAAACAGAAGCTAACAGTTGTGAGCAGTTATTCCAAAAAGGCTGTTTGTTTTTAAAATAAGATGTCAGTAGTGGTCTGTGAAATATTTTTATTTCATTTGGGGCCCACTTCAGTTCAACCTGGGGATCAATTAAACCTGAGCTCACAGAATTTGGTAGGCATAACTGTTTATTGTTAATGTTTCTGAATTTCTTTCTTTTTTTTTTAAGATTTTATTTGGTCATTTGACAGAGAGAGACACAGCAAGAGAGGGAACACAAGCAGGGGGAGTGGGAGACGGAGAAGCAGGCTTTCTGCCGAGCAGGGAGCCCGATGCAGGGCTTGATCCCAGAACCCAGGGATCATGACCTGAGCCGAAGGCATACACTTAACAACTGAGCTACCCAGGCGCCCCAATATTTTTGAATTTCTCTCTGAACACTTGGGGATTGAACTTTTTAATATGCCAGGTGTTTGCAAGTGAATGGCTTTAGGCAATAAAATATAATTGGCTTTTAGATGTATTATTTTATATAATACAATGTCCCTAAAATGTAGACAATATTATTATCCCCATTTTATAGGTTAAAGAAAACCAAAAGCTGAAGTTAAAATACTACCTCACCATCACAAAGCTCCTGAGTTGAAAAGCCCATTTAAACCTATGTCCATCTGAATTTAGAGATCAAGTTGTTAGCAGTGCCTCCACATGAGGTTAGTTTAGTGTCTCCAGATACATGCTTGAGTCACGTGTGGAAGCTACATGAAGAACCACGATAGGAGCTGCTTTGTAACTTTTCACTGATAGTGAAGTGATCTGCCTTAACTGGGTGTGTTTGATTTTGAATCCAGGTTCTCTACTGGTAAGCCTTACCCACTTGAAGTGACATCCATCCAAAGTCTAACCATGATTCATATTGAGGCGATAAAAAGATGAAGACTACTTACCCCCAGATTAGTTTATTTTACCCAAAAGCAGTTGTGACATTAATTGATATTCACCTCCCATAGCAAGGTTAATTCTTACTTTTTGTAAAGTTAACTGAATTCATCTTTATTTATTGACTTGGTAAATCATATACATTCTAGCAAATGGTATTTGAGCATAAATGGTATTTTGAGCATGGTATGGTAAAAGTAGACATATGTGTTCATAAACAATATGACTACTTGTTATTGATGCTTCTATCAGGTCGATTACTAAATAGATAGAAATACATATATGGGGGCACCGGGGTGGCTCAGTTGGTTAAGTGTCCTTCCCTTAATTTCAGCTCAGGTCATGATCTTAGGGTTGTGAGATCCAGGCCCCCCCTCCCACCTCCCATCAGGCTCCATACAGAGCCAGAGCCTGCTTAAGATTCTCTCTCTTCCCCCCCGACCCTTCCCCACCCCCAGCTCTTTCTCTCTCTCTCAAACATATACACACACACATATATATATAAGCCTACATCTTATTCTTTTAAGGAAACATATACATATATATATACATATATATATATACATATATATATATATATATATATGAGCCTACATCTTATTCTTTTAAGGAAAGCGTAACTCAAATTTATTATTGTCTATAAATGATCATGAATGTGCTCTTAAAAGTTAAGTTTTGGGATGCCTGGGTGTCTCAGTCAGTTAAGCATCTGGCTTTGGCTCAGGTCATGATTCTTGGGGTCCTGGGATCGAGTCCAGTGTTGGCCTCCCTGCTCAGTGGGGAGTCTGCTTCTCCCTCTCCCTCTGCTCCTCCTGCCACTTGTGCTCTTATTCTCAAATAAATAAATCTTTAAAAAAAGTTAAATTTAAAATTTTTAAATATCACATTTATTAAATAACTTGACAAATAATACCCACTTATAAAATAACTTAGTCTAAATTGTTTTTAAGTAATTCCTCTTGAAGTAGAAGGAACCAAGTATATAAAGAATTCTTTAGCTTCTGAATGTACACACTTCACAGATTGCTGGAGGAAAATACGAATTACATTTCTGGTATCCACATCCAAATGTGTGATATCTAGGATGCACATTTAAAAAGTGCATTTTTCCTGTAACTTCCCAACCCCTCCTTAAAGGTTGTTATTATTTGTTTGTTTTTTGGTCATTTTGTCTTTGATTGTTAAAAATTACTTTAATTATAAATATTTTTTCTAAATTTGAAGCAGGCAATAATTAACTCAGCATTTTCTAAATAAAAAATGGAAACCAAGACTTTCACTGAAAAATGACATCTGAGCTAACCTCTGACCTTTTACAAAGTCCTAATAAAAACACATTAAGATACAGAAAAATCTGCCAGAATCTGGGAAGAAATACCATTAACAATGAAGCCAGCTGACCTGGATTTAGAACTTGAACCAGATCAACAAAACTGGTTATCTACTATTGCTGCTCACCCTAGATCAAGTTTGAAGAACATAGATATTTTCATGTTTTCTTAAATATTAGCCTCAGTCTCCTTGCTCTTGCATTCATGGTAAGATGGGTGTAAATGTGTAATTTCATATGAGATGAAAGTCCAAAGTCCTTTCTAATTATGAGGTCCAACTGAGTTTGTGGGCTCATAATTATTATTGGTTCTTTGCTCCTCATTACATAAATTGTGCTATGATATATACGCTGTCTATAGGTATTCTCATAGCATGCCAACTCTGGAGTGGAACCCAATTGAACAAAATGAAAACCAGTTAATCACTAGACACTGGGCTAATAGCTTTGCCAGTTCTAGGGTGACCAACTGTCATGATTTACCCAGCACTGAGTTTTCAAAGATGTGGAACTCACAGTACTAAAACTAAGCCATTTCCAGGAAAAAAACAGGAAGTTTGGTCACCCTAAATATGAACTTACTTTTTATCTGTGAATGTGACGGGGAGTCCAAACATGTAAGTGGACATTGAACAAGATATAAGTAATCTGCCTGTCTGTTCATTCATTTGGCAAATACAATCTGGAGCTTTCCCGCTTCAAGAAAAAAGAATGGATATTGAGAGGAAGAAAAAGAAAGAAAGCACACAACTTATAAAATATGATAGAATAGGGAAAAGGTAACATCACGCTGACAGGAGTAATGAAGAAATAGGCAAAAGGAAAACATGCTAGGAAGTTTTTGGGGGACATGAAAATAAAATGTAGAAATCTGGTGAGACATGATTCGAAGTCAGAAGAGGAAACCACAGTATCAGAGTGAGACAGGATGACTTGTAGAAATGGACGTAAGCTACAAAGACTGTAAGTTGTGATTAAAAGGAAGTAAAAGTAAGAAATAATTCAGGAAGAGTGAAATAGCTCTAACAAAATTAAAAAATAAAGCAGCATTGGTAGCAAAGTGCAGCATCTACAAAATGGGAAATTAAATTAGTAAAGGGAAAATGAGGTTTCCTAAAATGTAGAATAAAAAGAAAATGTAAAAAGTGAGAGAGAATATGATAGACAGGGAAGACACATGATTGTCATTATACAGTAGGAAGCAAGATATGGAAACTGAAACAATTGTCAAAGCAATGTTTGTAGAAACTTTTCTGAGTTAAAATGCACCTTAGTATACAGAACAATGCATTTATTTGGTTCAAAGAAAAAATTACACCTATAAACATCTTGGAAAATTATTGAATTGCAATTTTTTTATCTTGAAAGTGTTTAAAAGTATAGGAAAGTCACCAGAATTGTAAAATGAAACCTGTATACATCTTATCTAGATTCCATAGTTGTTTTCACTTTGTCATGATTATTTGTTACATGCACAAGGGTGTGTGTGCATGTATACGTGCACATGCACTTATATTCAGCACAAGAATCCATAGACTGGAAAAATATTTTATTACAAAGGAATAAAAAACCAGTTGGCTTCAGAATTCTCTTTTGTGAATCAAATTACCAGAGGACATGGAAACAATGTCTACAGTGTTTGAGAGGGAAAGAACATGATTCCATTACATTATGCCCAACTGAGTGTTCCTTAATGAATGCAGAGAGTATAAGGTCATTCTTATGTAATAAATATATCAGAAAATATATCACTTATATGCCCACAGTAAAAAAAATAATAATAATACAACTTGTTTAAAAATGCATGTTGCTAATTTTTTAGAGATTTGATTTATTTGAGAGAGAGAGCACATGAGCACGAGGGGGTGGGGGAAGGCCAGAGGAGGAAGAAGTTGAGCAGGGAGCCTGATGCTGGACTCAATCCCAGGACCCTGGGATCATGACCTGAGCTAAGGCAGACGCTTAACCGACTGAGCCACCCAGGTGTTCCCATGTTAGCTAATTTGAGAGATAAATAATATTAAAAATTCCAGAAAGAAAATTAGTGGGAAAAATGTACTGAGATAAGCATGAGAATCAATCACATGTATGATTAACTCTGATGTAAATCTGTCAAAACCATTCTTTAAAAAGAATGTAGATTCCAAAAGGTTCTAATTTTGAAGGTAAGGGTTTATATGATAATTAAAAACTGTTAGCAAAGAGATTAAATATAATGTCCAAGAGTTCAACCACACAACAGTATTAAGTTATATAGGAGAATGAGGAGGTGCAACTTTATTGATTTTCATGTAATAAAAAATATAACTTGAGGAATTCATAGAAAGTAACTAAAACAGTAACAACAAAAACAATTAAAAAGTGACATAAGAGGAGGAACAAGATGGCGGAGGAGTAGGAGACCTAAATTTTGTCTGGTCCCAGGAATTCAGCTGGATAGGGATCAAACCATTCTGAACACCTATGAACTCAACAGGAGATCAAAGAAAAGAATAGCAGCAGCTCTCTGAACAGAAAAGCGACCACTTTCTGGAAGGTAGGACGTGCGGAGAACTGAATCCCAGGCGATATTCGGAGGATAGATGGCGGGGGAGGGGGCCTCCGCCGGCTGCTTCTGGCAAGTGCTAGAGCCGCGGAGCACAAAATCGGACCATTTAGAAGTCAGCTCCGCTGAGGGACGTCACTGCAGTGGCTAAGTGGGGGGTGGAACCCTTGCTGGGACAGTGTGGTCTTAGGACCCTTGGGGGTCACAGAAAGACCGGGGGTGCCTGAGTGCGGCAGAGCCCCCAGGTATCGGAGCAAGGAAGCCGGCTGCAGAGACGGAGCCGAGGAGCGGGCTCTCAGCTCAGGGTTGCCATAAACCGTGTTCCGTGACCGAGTCGGGCTACTGCTCCCCCAGCAGGGACCCAACAAGTGGCAGATCAGGGAAGACTCCCCTTCCTCCCCTAGGAGGAGCAGTGTGGGAGCACACCACAGGGATCTGCTGGGTTTGGAGACTCCACGGGATCGGGTGCCAGAGATAGAAACGCTCCATCACAGGCTGGGTGAGCACGGAGTGCAGTCAGAAACCGGGGAGACAGGAGTGACTCACTGAGGAGTGGGGCCCCGAGTTCTCAGCTCCTCCAGGGTGGAGATAAGGAGGCCACCATTTTCACTCTCATCCTCCAAAGCTGTATGGAAAGCTTGCAGGGAACAAAAGCTCCCGAGAGCAAACCCAAGCAGATTACTTAGCCCGGACCAGCAAGGGTGGGGCAATTCCGCCTCCGGCAAACATATTTGGGAACCACAGCAACAGGCCCCTCCCCAGAAGATCAACAAGAACAGCCAGCCAAGACCAAGTTTATGCATCAATGAGAACGGCAGAATGCCAGTGCTACGGGAATACTGCACATAGAATTCAAGGCATTTTTTCCCCCAATTCTTTAGTCGTTCAAAGTTAATTTTTTTTAATTTTCTTTTTCTATTTTTTTTTTAATTTTTCTTTTTCCCTTTTTCAACCAACATCTTATCATCCCTTTTTTAAAAATCTTTTTTATTTTTCATTTTTAGAGTCATATTCTATCCCATCATAGTAGTTAACATTATTTTTGGTATATATATAAGTTGTTCTCTCTTTAAAATTTTGGGATACAGTTGCTACTAACAGACCAAAATATACCCTATATCTTTAGTGTATGGTTTGGTTCTAGTCTCCTGCTGATCACATTCTTGTCCCCCCCCCTTTTATTAATTGCTCTTCTTTCTCTTTTCAAACAACTTCTTATCAATTCCTTTTATAAAATCTTTTATAATTTTCATTTTTACAGTCATATTCCATCACTTCATCGTATTTACCCTTGTTTTTATACATATATGTTTTTCTTTCTTTAAAATTTTGGGAGGCAGTTTCTTATAACAGATCAAAATATGCCCAAAATCTACTGTGTGGCAGTGATCTATTCACCAGCCTGATCATATTTGATCATATTCTTCTTTTTTTTTTTCTTCCTTTCTTTCTTTCCCTTTCTTTTCCCCCCTTTTTGGGTCTCTTCTGATTTGTTTATTTATTTATTTATTTATATTTTTTTTTAAGATTTTATTTATTTGACAGAGAGAGAGACAGTGAGAGAGGGAACACAAGCAGGTGGAGTGGGAGAGGGAGAAGCAGGCTTCCCGCCGAGCAGGGAGCCCGATGCGGGGCTCGATCCCAGGAAGCTGGGATCATGACCTGAGCCCAAGGCAGATGCTTAATGACTGAGCCACCCAGGCGCCCCTCTTCTGATTTGTTTAGTGTATATTTTTCTGGGGTCATTGTTACCCTGTTAGCATTTTGTTCTCTCATTCATCTATTCTCCTCTGGACAAAATGACAAGACGGAAAAACTCACCACAAAAAAAGAACAAGAGGCAGTACCGACTGCCAGGGACCTAATCAATATGGACATTAGTATGGTGTTGGAACTAGAGTTCGGAATGATGATTATAAAGACACTAGTTGGGCTTGAAAAAAGCTAGGAAGATAGTAGAGAAACCCTTTCTGGAGAAATAAAAGAACTGAAATCTAACCAAGTCAAAATCAAAAAGGCTCTTAATGAGGTGCAATAAAAAATGGAGGTTCTAACTGCTAGGATAAATGAGGCAGAAGAGAGAATTAGTGATATCGAAGACCAAATGATGGAGAATAAAGAAGCTGAGAAAAAGAGAGAGAGACAACTCCTGGATCATGAGGGCAGAATTCAGGAGATAAGTGATACCATAAGACAAAACAATATTAGAATAATTGTGATCCCAGAGAAGAAGAAAGAGAGAGGGGGGGAGAAGGTATATTGGAGCAAATTATAGCAGAGAACTTCCCTAATTTGGGGAAGGAAACAGGCATCAAAATCCAGGAGGCACAAAGAACTACCCTCAAAATCAATAATAATAGGTCTACACCCCGACATCTAATAGTAAAACTTACGAATCTCAGAGACAAAGACAAAATCCTGAAAGCAGCTCGGGAGAAGAGATCTGTAAACTACAATGGTAGAAACATTAGATTGGCAACAGACCTATCCACAGAGACCTGGCAGGCCAAAAAGGACTGGCATGATATATTCAGAGCACTAAATGAGAAAAATATGCAGCCAAGAATACTATATCCCGCTAGGCTGTCATTGAAAATACAAGGAGAGATAAAAAGCTTCCAGGACAAACAAAAACTAAAGGAATTTGCAAACACGAAAACAGCCCTCCAAGAAATATTGAAAGGGGTCCTCTAAGCAAAGAGAGAGCCTAAAAGCAGCAAAGATCAGAAAGGAACAGAGACAATATACAGTAACAGTCACCTTACAGGCAATACAATGGCACTAAATTCATATCTTTCAATAGTTACTGTGAATGTAAATGGGCTAAATGCCCCAATCAAAAGACACAGGGTATAAGACTGGATTAAAAAAAAAAAGACCCATCGATATGCTGTCTGCAAGAGACTCATTTTAGACCCAAAGACACCCCGACATTGAAAGTGAAGGGGTGGAAAACCATTTACCATGCTAATGGACACCAAGAGAAAGCTGGGGTGGCAATCCTTATATCAAACAAATTAGATTTTAAACCAAAGACTGTAATAAGAGATGAGGAAGGACACTATATCCTACTTAAAGGGTCTATCCAACAAGAAGATCTAACAATTGTAAATATCTATGCCCCTAACATGGGAGCAGCCAATTATATAAGGCAATTAATAACAAAAGCAAAGAAACACATTGACAACAATACAGTAATAGTGGGGGACTTTAACACCCCCCTGACTGAAATGGACAGATCATCTAAGCAAAAGATCAACAAGGGAATAAAGACTTTAAATGACACACTGGACCAAATGGACTTCACAGATATATTCAGAACATTCCATCCCAAAGCAACAGAATACACATTCTTCTCTAGTGCCCATGGAACATTCTCCTGAATAGATCACATCCTAGGTCACAAATCAGGTCTCAACCAGTACCAAAAAATTGGGATCATTCCCTGCATATTTCTGCATATTTTCAGACCACAATGCTTTGAAACTGAACTCAATCACAAGAGGAAAGCAGAAAGAACTCCAATACATGGAGGCTAAAGACCATCCTTTCAAAGAATGAATGGTCAACCAGGAAATTAAAGAAGAATTAAAAAAATTCATGGAAACCAATGAAAATGAAAACACAACTGTCCAAAATCTTTGGGATGCAGCAAAGGCAGTCCTAAGAGGAAAGTATATAGCAATACAAGCCTTTCTCAAGAAACAAGAAAGGGCTCAAATATACAACCTAACCCTACACCTAAAGGAGGTGGAGAAAGAACAGCAAATAAAGCCCAAACACAGCAGGAGGAAAGAAATAATAAAGATCAGAACAGAAATCAATGAAATAGAAACCAAAAGAACCGTAGAACAGATCAACAAAACCAGGACCTGGTTCTTTGAAAGATTTAATAGGATTGATAAACAGCTGGCAAGACTTATCAAAAGAAAAGAGAAATGACCCAAATAAATAAAATCATTAATGAAAGAGATCACAACCAAAACTAAAGAAATACAAACAATTATAAGAACGTATTATGAGCAACAATATGCCAGCAAATTAGATAATCCGGAAGAAATGAATATATTTCTAGAGATGTATAACTACCAAAACTGAACCAGGAAGAAATAGAAAACCTGAACAGACCCATAACCACTAAGGAAATTGAAGCAGTCATCAAAAATCTCCCAACAAACTAGAGCCCAGGGCCAGATAGCTTTCTGGGGAATTCTACCAAATATTTAAAGAAGAATTAATACCTATTCTTCTGAAACTGTTCCAAAAAATAGAAATGGAAGGAGAACTTCCAAACTCATTTTATGAGGCCTGCATTACCTTGACCCAAAATTAGGCAAAGACCCCATCAAAAAGGAGAATTATATATATATATATATTCTCAAAAAAGAGAATAATATCCCTGATGAACATGGATGCAAAAATTCTCACCAAAATACTAGCCAATAGGATCCAACAGTACATTAAAAGGATTATTCACCACGACCAAGTGGGATTTATCTTTGGGCTACAAGTTTGGTTCAATATCTGCAAATCAATCAATGCGATACATTAATAAAAGAAAGAACAAGAACCATATGACCTCTCAATAGATGCAGAAAAAGCATTTGACAAAGTCCAGCATCCTTTGTTGATTAAAACTCTTCAGAGTGTAGGGATAGAGGGCACATACCTCAATATCATAAAAGCCATCTATGAAAAACCCATAGTGAATATCATTCTCAATAGGGAAAAATTGAGAGCTTTCCCCTAAGGTCAGGAACACAGCAGGATGTCCACTATCACCACTGCTATTCAACATAGTACTAGAAGTCCTAGCCACAGCAATCAGACAACAAAAAGAAATCAAAGGCATCCGAATCAGCAAAGAAGTCAAACTCTCACTCTTTGCAGATGATATGATACTTTATGTGGAAAACCCAAAAGACTCCACCCCAAACTGCTAGAACTCATACAGCAATTCAGTAAAGTGGCAGGATATAAAATCAATGCACAGAAATCAGTGGCATTCCTATACACCAACAACAAGACAGAAGAAAGAGAAATTAAGGAGTTCATCCCATTTTCAGTTGCACCCAAACCATAAGATACCTAGGAATAAATCTAACCAAAGAGGCAAAGAATCTGTACTCAGAAAACTATAAAATACTCCTGAAAGAAATGGAAAAAACGTTCCATGCTCATGGATTGGAAGAACAAATATTGTGAAGATGTCAATGCTACCTAGAGCAATCTACACACTTAATGCAATCCCCATCAAATATCATCAACTTTTTTCAAAGGAATGGAACAAATAATCCTAAAATTTGTATGGAACCAGAAAAGACCCCGAATAGCCAGAGGAATGTTGAAAAAGAAAAGCAAAGCTGGTGGCATCACAATTCCAGACTTTCAGCTCTATTACAAAGCTGTCATCATCAAGACAGTATGGTACTGGCACAAAAACAGACACATAGATCAATGGAACAGAATAGAGAGCCCAAAAATGAACCCTCAACTGTGTGGTCAACTCATCTTTGACAAAGCAGGAAAGAATGTCCAATGGCAAAAAGACAGTCTCTTCAACAAATGGTGTTGGGAAAATTGGACAGCCACATGCAGAAGAATGAAACTGGACCATTTCCTTACACCACACACAAAAATAGACTCAAAATGGATGAAAGACCTAAATGTGAGACAGGAGTCTATCAAAATCCTAGAGGAGAACACAGGCATCAACCTCTTTGACCTCAGCCATAGCAACTACTTTCTAGAAACATTGCCAAAGGCAAGGGAAACAAGGGCAAAAATGAACTACTGGGACTTCTTCAAGATAAAACTTTTGCACAGCAAAGGAAACAGTCAACAAAACCAAAAGACAACCGACAGAATGGGAGAGGATATTTGTAAATGAGATATCAGATAAACAGCTAGTATCCAAAATGTATAAAGAACTTATCAAACTCAACACCCAAAGAACAAATAATCCAATCAAGAAATGGTCAGAAGACATGAACAGACATTTTTCCAAAAAAGACATCCAAATTTCCCACAGACATATGAAAAAGTGCTCAACATCACTCGGCATCAGGGAAATCCAAATCAAAACCACAATGGGATACCACCTCACACCAGTCAGAATGGCTAAAATTAACAAGTTAGGAAACGACAGATGTTGGCAAGGATGCAGAGAAAGGGAACCCTCCTACACTGTTGGTGGGAATGCAAGTTGGTGCAACCACTCCGGAAAACAGTATGTAGGTTCCTCAAAAAGTTGAAAATAGAGCTAGCCTATGACCCAGCAATTGCACTACTGGGTATTCACCCCAAAGATACAAATGTAGTGATCCGGAGGGATACATGCACCCCACTTTTTATAGTAGCAATGTCCACAATAGCCAAACTATGGAAAGAGCCAAGATGTCCATCAATAGATGAATGGATAAAGAAGATGTGGTATATATATGTACAATGGAATATTATGCAGCCATCAAAAAAAAAAAAAACGAAGTCTTGCCATTTGCAACGATGTGGATGGAACTAGAGGGTATTATGCTAAGTGAAATAAGTCAATCAGAGAAAGACATGTATCATATGATCTCACTGATATGAGGAATTCTTAATCTCAGGAAACAAACTTAAAGGTGTTGGCGTGGTGGGGGATGGGAGGGATGGGGTGGCTGGATGATAGACATTGGGGAGGGTATGTGCTATGGTGAGCGCTGTGAATTGTGCAAGACTGTTGAATCACAGACCTATACCTCTGAAACAAATAATACATTATATGTTAAAAAAAAAAAAAACGAAGAAGTTAGTAGGAAGGGAAAAAAGAAGGGGAAATCGGAGGGGGAGACAAACCATGAGAGACTGTGAACTCTGAGAAACAAGCTGAGGGTTCTAGAGGGGAGGGGGGTGGGGGGATGGGTTAGCCTGGTAATGGGTATTAAAGAGGGCACCTACTGAATGGAGCACTGGGTGTTATACGCAAACGATGAATCATGGAACACTACAGCAAAAACTAATGATGTCATGTCTGGTGATTAACATAACATAATAAAATAAAATTAAAAAAAATAGTGACAGAAAACACAAAATAATCAAATGTAAATCTCTAGGATAATGAGTCTTCATTAAAGGTGAAGATAACCAGATAATTATACCAAAATTGGTAGCTACCTTATATGCTCTTAATTAACTGTTATCAAATATAATAAAAAAAAGAGATTCCATTCACAACAGAAATGAACACACAAAATCACTAAGGAGAGACTCCAGGATTTAACAGAAAGGTCTATTAAATACATACAGTCTTCCAGAATTATAATAAGTACTAGGAATAGAGTTGCAAAAGAGACTATAGTGTAATTAGAAAAGAGAGGTTTCTAGGGTGATGAGTGTTATAAAAGGGAAAATACAGGGCATTATGTGAGCATATAGCCTTTAATGAGAAGGAAATAGCTGGGTAGTTGGTAAAAGTCTACTCGCCAGAGAGGACCAAAGAGCTAAAAGCACAGAGGCAAGAAATGACCAGGCAATTGGAACGACTGGAAATCTATCACTATGGCCAGCAAGTGCTCTCACACTTTGTCATCAGGACAGAATTTACAAAATGTAGCCTAGGGGTGGCCTGTCAACTTTAAGTAAATATTTTTCTGTTTTCAAAATAATAAATGTTAAAAATATTTTAATATAATTTTCCTATTTCATACTCCTCTATGAATACTACTACTTGAGTCTTTAAGGTATCCAGATTTTATTTTATTGTGCATAACTTGAGCAGTGGATTATGTTTCCATATTATTTTTTTTATTTTTTTGCTGAGTTGAAGAAAGACTTAACTATTGTATCAGAAAGTGCCACTGAATTTCAAAAGGGACTCTTATTAAACAAGTTGTATGTCAATGAAATGTTTGAATACCAATTACATGAAGAAAATCCACAAGCTTCAAGAAAAAGAAATTGGTTACCCACCAAATACAGAAATATTTTAGCATTACTTTGACATCATTTACAGCATTAAATGGTTGACAACAATGAATAATTAGTGATTTCAGAATTTCAGGTAGAGTGACTTTAGCACCAGAAACCTATATGCATGTAAAATAACATTTAATTATAAGATTTTTTAAAAAAGTTTTCTGAAAGTCCTGATTTAACCAATTATTTCATAACAAAATGATTGCAGAAATAAGAACAGATGTTACCAACTTCACTGATAGATTAAAGACCTAAACGTAGAAATTAAAAACATCAAACTACTAGGAAACTGTTATGTTGAGGGTATAGAAGTCTTTCCTAAGCATAGCATAAAACCTAGAGAATCCAAAATAGCAACAATCAAATTTGACATTATAAAAATGTAAACAATTGGTATGTAAAAAGAGTGTTGGGGCACCTGGGTGGCTTAGTTGGTTAGTTGTCTGACCCGCTTCTCTCTCTCAAAAAATAAAAAATAAAAGCTCCTTTAGTGGGTATTCTGATTTGCAAATCAGAACATCTTTCTATAGTGTCTATCCTTGCAATGCTTCAGTGATATAGCCTCACGGAAATGTGTGAAGGAAAAGGGCTGATCTAAGTATCTCTAGAAATAAGTGTAGTCTGTAAGCCTTCTGTAAGCCTAAAGGCAAATAGAACTGTAGATATGCATTAAACTAGTTGATAAAATTTGTTTTCCATGGAGTATCAGTTACCAATTCTGCAAACACCATGCATGTGTTCTGGAATTGGACAATTAAATAAGTGGATGTTAGATGGTAGGAGCTTGTTGGATTGGAAACTCAAATCAGAAAGTGTAGAAAGCTAGCATGATCCATGTAATAATGGCTCAGACATCAATGTATACTCAGATTTAGCCTAATGATAGGTATTTTATTACACATAGACATTTATAGATATGTATATGCACACAGGTTAGTATACACACATATATTTCTTTGCTCTTTCAGCTTAGAGGGCCAAGAAGCAATGATACATGGTAGCAGTGATCACACTTGGCACCTAGAATTCTGTTGGTAAGTCCATTCTCTAACAAAAGAAGCCTGGGCTCTTTAGTGAAATGCCTGAATCTTGAACTAGGGAAGAAATATGCAGGATGAGCCTAGAACACCTTGCAGTGCCAGAAAGCAAGGAAGTGACCATCCCCAAAAGGATGGTGGAATGTCAAAGGGATATATCTGCCAATCAAAAGGGTTCCCAGTGACCACAGTGGAAACAATTGGAGAAAAAAAAATAGTACTGGATTATAAAACAAAGTTTAAAGTAAATATTCATGGGTTTATACTTCAGTAAATAAATGATTAAGTAAATAAGTGGGATAACATAGACAAATCTCCATGCAGAAGAATTCCAAATAATTTATGTCAATACTCTATTCTTAAGAGCATGAATATATCTCCTCACTCTCTAAATGGAGGCTCCATAGTGTCTTTCTTCCAGAGAATGGTATGGAAAGGGAAGGGAAAAAAATAACTTTGCAGTGGAGAGATCTGGCAAAAACAATCTCAGACCAGGCAACCAAGGTTAAGATTAGTTATAAATCATACTGATAGTCCATACACTTAATCTGATGTGAGAAGAGGAGAATGGTACTTTATCTTTGTGTTTTTCCTCCCCAAAGCATAGAACCCTAGTCTAATCATGAGAAAAACACCACCTGAGGAATGTTCTACAAAATGCCCAACTAACAATCCTCAAAATTGCCAAGGTTATCAAAGGTAAGGAAAGTGTGATAAACTGTCCCAAAAAAGAGTTGCCTATGGTGACATGGATATTAATGTAATGTGGTATCCTGAGTAGATCCTGAAACAGAATAAAGAAATTAGGGATAAACTGAAGAAAGCTGAATGAAGTGTGAGGTTTGTTAGTAATAGCATGCAATTATTGGTTCACTAACTAGGACAAATGTGCCATACTAATATAAGATGTTAACAATAATGAAAACAGAGTGTGGGGTATACAGGGACTCTTTGTACCGTGCATTATTTTTGTAAACCTGAAACTTCTGAAATACAAGTTTACTAAAAATAATATTTTTAATAAATTTTATTGGAACAATTGGTTATCCATGTACTAAAAAATCAGAGATTATTCAAAAATTTTGTAAATGTGAAGTGAATCATAAAACTTAAAGTTAGAACTAAAGATATGTATTTTCTAGAAGAAAATGGGTGAACATATTTGTTATACTAGATTAGGCAAATATTTCCTGAATATGACACAAAAAGCATACATCAAAAACTTTTAAAAATTGAATAGGATAATCAAAATTAAGTCCTTTGCTGTTTCAAATGCACTCAATATATTAAGACAAAAAGGCACGCCATTCACATTACTATCTATAAAACATATCAACAATAAAAGACATATATACAGAATATAATTCATTCTTAAAGTGATGTAATAAGAAGATAAAAATACCGATTTTAAAAAAGGGGAGATGATTTGACCAGACACTTCAAAAACAGAAGATACTCATTTATATGGCAAAGAAGCACAGGAAAAGTCCTCAACATCATTCATTATTCACTGGGACAGCACAAATGAGCATTTCAAACCCACCAGAATTGCTAGAATTACAAAAAGACTGATAATACCACGTATGGTGAAGATAAGGAACTACTGAAAATTTTATACAACACTGGTGGGCATACAATAAGAGACTGCTACTTTGGAAAGCTATTGACCTATTTCTTATAAAGTTAAGTACACAGTTATCATAGAACCTAGAAGTCCTTCTCCTAGCTTTTACTCAAGAGGAATGAAAATATTATGTTCACACAAAGAATTGCTACTGAATATTCATAGCGGCTTTCCTCATAACCTAAAACTGGAAACACCGCAAATGTCCATCAACTGGAGAATGGATAGACAAATTGTGATACAACCTATGATGGACTAATCCTCAGAAAGCGAGTACATTGCTATTAGATAACATAAGTACGTTTTAGTAGCATTCTGTTAAGTGAACACAACTAGCCCAAATGGCTACATTCTATGTGCCATTCCTAAGAACTTCTAGAAAAGGCAAAACCATAGCAATGAGAAAGCAGATGAGTATTTGCCTGGGGCTGAGGAGAGGGTAAGGGAAAAGAGGAAACCGCTGGGATGACAGAAATGTTCTAGATCCTGATTGCGCTTATTGTTTTTTGAATACATTTGTCAAAACTCATGGCATTATATACCTAAAAGGGTGATTTTCATGTGTAAATTATACCTAAAAAAGCAAGTAAATATATAAAATTACCTTCCATACAAATTGTAACTGTTCAGTTGTAAACATCTAACTGCTCCTTTCTTCTATGGCTCTTGATTTGACTGTTTGGAATGGCATATGTACATTTCACTTTTTACCTTATCGAACCTTAGGACTTCAAATTTATTTACAATTTTGCTAAGAAAGGAAAGAAGTTTTCTAGGGGCGCCTGGGTGGCTCTGTCAGTTAAGCGTCTGCCTTGGGCTCAGGTGATGATCCCAGAGTCCTGGGATGCAGTCAGGCGTCAGGCTCCCTGCTCAGCAGGGAGCCTGCTTCTCCCTTTCCCTCTGCCTGCCACTCTGCCTACTTGTGCTCGCTCTCTGTCAAGTAAATGAATAAAATCTTTAGAAAAAGAGAGAGAAAGAAAAGAAGTTTTCTGAATATATAGTCGTTGTGATTTGGTTACTGGCAGTAAATTTGCTATCCATTTCAATGGGGATAATAGAGTCATTTATTCCACTTATTTCAATTATTTTAGTCTGTTCATCAAGAAAGGTGGTTTATTGGGGCGCCTGGGTGGCTCGGTTGGTTAAGTGACTGCCTTCGGCTCAGGTCATGATCCTGGAGTCCCGGGATCGAGTCCTGCATTGGGCTCCCTGCTCAGCAGGGAGTCTGCTTCTCCCTCTGACCTTCCCCCCTCTCATGTGCTCTCTCTCTCTCATTCTCTCTCAAATAAATAAATAAAATCTTTAAAAAAAAAGGTGGTTTATATAATAAACAATCTGAATCAAAATCAAAATATTTTACTTGAAATATAAACTCATATTATTTAGATCCTCATCACAATATTATCTAATTCAGTTATAAATTATGAAAATATGTTCAAAAGATACAGTGTTAAAACCAGAACTCAGAGACATAATTTAACTTGTTTTTCAATCCATTCACTCTTTCCAGCTGTTTTCTACTGTTGTTTTACACAATATACTTGTAGCCTTAGTCCGTAGAGTTACCTTGAAAGAATTAATGGGCTTTTCCAAAAATCCATCTTGAAACTATAAGAAACCATGTTCTTTGGATCAATTTCTGTTATTTCACATTTTATACATATATTTTAAAAACCACAGATTAGAGGCATATTTCCTTTTCAGAAACATAACAGTTTGTACAAATTCAGTGTTATTAGTAGGCAATGCCACCAGTGGATGCGTCCTTAGAATACGAGCATAACTCAAGTTTGCTTTAGAAAACCACAGATCTGGGTTGAATTGAAAGTAACAGAATCAGCCTGGTGTGTTCCCTTACATTGGTCCAATTTAGCATTTCCTGCAGAAATCCAAGTTCCATTGGTGTTGTTAATCCTGTCCTAGAATTATCTCTAAATTATTTAGTCAATTAATTGAACATATTTTCACAGGTTAACTATTTCAAATGCTATTATTCACTTTATTTATAAAGAAATTATAAAAGAGAGGCTGAATGATTTGCCAGAGGTCATTAGGAGAGAGAAAAAGAGAGAAAGTGGGGGAGACAGGGAAAGGGAGACAGAGAGAGAGAGAGAGAAGAGAGAGAAGGAAGGAAGGAAGGAAGAAAGGCAGGCAGACAGGCAGGCAGGCAGGCAGAATTCAGAGCAAAGAAAAGTACTAGCTTTCCTGACTCCTCAGCTGGTGTTCTTTACTTTTTACCTTTCACAACACTGCTAATAAATACATGAGAGGATTGTGGGTCAGGGATAAAATATACAACTAAGTACCCCAGTGTGAATGCTGAAAACATGGAGCAACTTTTTCATTTTGTGTTCTGTAAGACTAAATTAGTAGGCTTTCCATGCTAGCAAACTTTAACATCTCTGAAATAAAACTCGTATGTGATACAAAAACATAACTTATTAATGGAGTACTTTTTTTCTTATTTATGAAAAAAATAAAAAGATTTCATAATAGAAAGGAGGTAGCTCTAGTCCTTATGAGCTGTAGTGCCTAAACCATGGGTGCTAGCCATGAAAATACACAGCTAATATTTCCGGCTGTGGAGAGCACAGTTGATGGAAGATCCTACCTATTGCCCCTCTGGATCTACCACCACAGTCATGGTACCAGTCATGCCGAGGCCATTCCCCTCTCAGGTAGCTCTCAGCCAGTTATGAATCTCAGCATGGTGCTAAGGCAGGCCCACTGTGGTGAGACTTGGAACTTCTCCATCAGGAGACTTAGCCTCATGATTTCCCACCATCCCAGCTGTAGTAACAGACTCTTGAAATATACTTCTTATTCCTCCCTCTTGTCACACAGGAGTAAGATCAGCATCAGAATCTGAGGGCGCTCCAGCATTTTCCCGTCTCTCCCCCATTAAATCTGTATCTAATTCCGTCTTGGCATCTCTTTTGAAGGCATGAACTAACACACATTTGCTCTTAGTAGCTCTGATCTTGAATTTCTGTATTTATAAAATAAAGAAAAGATCTTTATTTTGCTGACTGAGTAACATTTCACTTTGAATTCACAAAGAAATCATTTTGAAAGCACTGTTCAAAAACTTGTACATATTTTCATCTCATCTAAGATATACCATTTCCTATACAAAGAAAAACAAAAAACGTCAATAAATTATGAAATGCCAACAGTTATAAACTGTCTCAATTCCAGAGATATAAAAACCTGTTGTTTTAGAATCAGTGAAAGTAATCCTCATTTTCATCATAAATGTTTCTCAATAGAGACACCATGGAGCATACTGTTCATTTCTTGTAGCTGCTTTTGAGTGAAATAGTATTTTATGTCTTGAAGAATATACAAGAAAAAAAAAAAATCCTCTGCTTGCTTAGTTCCAAACACTTGCTAACACATCTGGTTGCACATAAGAAGAAACATAACAGCTTAATTATGCGTATGTTGCATCTAGTTTGGTGCAAATGCCCTTGAGAAAAAAATAAAGCTCTGAAAGTATGACTGATAATTGGATTTTATGAAGCGCTTTTATAATTTTCAGAATAACTTTTTCTAATTCATTAACTTCCACCAGAGTTCTAGGGGTAAATGAGTGTTTTTATTATCTTTTCACAGATGAGAAAATAGAAAAGTTAAGCAACTTCGGAAGGTCACACAGGAAAACAACCAAGGCCAGGTACATGCAGTCCAAGATTTTGACCATTTGACAAGGCTGCCTTCGAAGTCTGCTCCTTATAAAATATTATATTAGTTTTGCAAAAAAGTCATTTTAAAAAGGTAATTAGTTACAGAAAACTATGCTGAGATGACTTAAAAAATTTTACCAGCTCCTTGGGTTTTTTTTCTTCCCTTTTAGTTTTAAAGCTTTGAGAAAATTGAGAATGTTAGTTCAGGATAAGTTTTCTGAACTTTGAGTCTCTTGGCTTTTACTCATTTGTAAAATGTCATACTGATTATTTAAACTTAGTGGCTGCATTTTTGACAGCTGTGCTATGGCAACACTCGTGGGGAAAACCTTTAGTGACATTGATGGGTTTTGGACACCAGGATGACATTAATACCTTGTAAATAGTGGAGGTGCCACTGGGAAGCATCCACCTACCTGGCAAATAGCATAAGAAAGCACATCATGTATGGGCTGGGGAAATGTCACTGTAGCAGGTTTGGTGGAGGTGAATTCCTCTTTTTGTCAGCAAACTTTTTTTTCTTTCATTTCCTTCCGTCAATCATCTCAAATATTGCCGTGGAGAATTTTTCATAAGATTTTATAGAAAAACTTGGTTTTTCTTTTAATTCCTCTGTCCTCTCTGCTTCACCTTTTTCCCTTTTTTTACTTATTTTTCAGAAATAATTCTCTTCCTTCCTAGTTCATTTTCAGATATGTGTAGAA
Source organism: Eumetopias jubatus (assembly GCF_037043125.1). NCBI lineage: Eukaryota > Metazoa > Chordata > Mammalia > Carnivora > Otariidae > Eumetopias > Eumetopias jubatus. Next base: position 31,263,443 of record NW_028274820.1, read on the forward strand.
ACAGTTCTTCAGCAAATGGATTCCACTGCTGAGACTGAACGACATTCAACCAGGGCATGGGTGTCATTCCTTCAGAAATGCTTTGGAAATCTCAAATCTTCTTAAGGCATTTGCATGTTTCTTTCTTTTTTTTTTTTTAGATTTTATTTATTTGAGAGGGGGAGAGAGAGACAGCACGAGTGGGGTGAGGGGCAGAGGGAGAGGGAGAAGCAGACTCCCCGCTGAGCAGGGAGCCCGATGCGGGGCTCAATCCCAGGACCCTGGGATCACGACCTGAGCCAAAGGCAGATACTTAACCTGCTGAGCCACCTAGGCGCCCCTGCATGTTTCTTCTCAATGTAATACCATCAAAATTTTTGCTACTTAGTTTATTAAGAATGTTTTTCTAATCGTTGGCCTAGTTCTCAAATTTCCTACTCTCAATAACTTATGTTTTTAAAAAAGAAAGAAAAACAGCTATATTGAGTACTTACTAAGTGCACAGAGTTGTGTGAGAAGTCTGTATTTCTAGCCATTATCCCTGAGTTTTCTTACTCATATTTCTATTTCCTAGAAATTTGCAAACTCATTATGTCCTAGGCTCATTATTTTGCTTTCAAGTCTGTTTTCTTCTATATATAACTTCTTAGTTAGTGGTGCCATGATCCATCTGCCAAAAATTAGGAACCAAACTCTGATTCTTCCTTCACCCTAACTCTCCTATTTATAATAATTACTTCAGCACTTCAGATTTTTCCTTGTTAATCATCATTAGATTAAAACTTGCTACTTTTGTGTCTCTGCTTTTACTCAGGATCTTATTTTCTACCCAGACTAATGTAACAGGTTTTTAACTCATCTGTCAAACCTCTCTTATAATATTCTCCATTCTGCTACCAGATGAACCTTTTTAAAAGACACAAACTTGGCCATGGTTTTGCCTCCCTATAAAAAGCCCTTAATGCCTCATTTTTGAACCTGATGATTTAAAAAACATTCTTGAAGCTATATGAGGCTCTTATCTCTCCTATCCTGCCAATTGATATGTGACTATCAAATGTTATATTTTAGCAATACCCAGTACTGAAGATTGTTTCAAAACTGTATGTCTTCATATACATATTACTATTTTCTATGACTATGCTAGTTGATGACTCTCATCTGTGACTCCCATGAAAATCTTTTATATTCCCAGTACCAATCTTTTATACTCCCAGTACCAAGCTGTAATATTTAACTAAATTGACCAGGCAAATTATTTCTCTCTGGTATGGCCAAAATAGTAAATGTTAGTTGCTATAATAAACACATAAAACTTTTCAGTAGCTTGACAAGACAAAGTTTATTCCTCAATCTCTGGAAGACCTCTCCTTCCAATAAACTCAGAGTTCTGGCTGCTTCTATTCTATGGTTCTGCAATCTCCATAAGGCCTTCATGGTCATTACCAAAGAGAAGAGAGGGAGGAGGAAGACTTTCCTTTAAGTGACATACAGCCCATAAGCAGGCACAGTCATATGGCCTCAAACTGACTGCAGAAATGGTGGTAAATGTGTGGAAGCGTATGGAAGATGTTCTGCCATATTTGCTGGCCTGGTGCAGTAAGACTGAATCACAGCTTTGCCTACATTTCTTTGCTTTGCCCCTGCTCGTGTAGTTGCATGTGCTATATTATATTGCAGTCGTGTGCTTACATTTCTCTCTCTCCCACTTGAATAGGAGCCTATGAATATGACAGCAGAGGATGTGCCTATTTATTGTTGTCTGTACAGAATCACATAATGGCAAATAATAGATGATTATGTTTTCAGAACGTACTGATTTGATGTTAGGGTAGGAGCAGGACCAAATGCACTGAGACAGGTAAACATATTGAAGGTGTGGAAAACAGCTTATAGACTTTGAGGAGAATGGCTAGGCAAGTGAATATTACAGAGGCTTTTTAATTCATATATATGACATTTAATCTGAAATTTTTGGTCTATGTCGGTGGGCCTTGTTGCATACTTCTTATTTAAAATTCTAGTCAACAGGGATGACTGGGTGGCTCAGTAGGTTAAGCGTCTGCCTTCGGCTCAGGTCACGATCCCAGGGTCCTGGAGTTGAACCCTGCATTGGGCTCCCTGCTCAGCGGAGAGTCTACTTCTCCCTCTCCCTCTCCCTGTCACGCCCCCTTCTTGTTCTCTCTCTCTCTCTCTCTATCTCTCTGACAAATAAGATCTTAAAAAAAAGAAAAAAAAAGAAAATTCAAATCAAAATATGAACATAACTTCTCAGAATAATTTATGCCACCATTTTGCCAGAGTGCCATCGTACACTGACCGCACGGCAGCCCAATAGGAACAGATGGACGAAGTCCTTACTAGGGTAAGAATAACATTTTATCTTCACTAGCAGAGTTCCTCATATTTTTTATTACCTTTATGCTGTATTGTGTGCATCTTTACTGCAATTTTAAGCTTAGTTGTTTGTCATATGTGATACCGTCTTATAAGTCACAGAGGCCTCCTTTTTAATGAAAAGCTTAAGTGTCTGGAAGTCACAAAATATCTCCACTTGGACTACTGACCTTTCTCGGAGCGTGTGGCTCTAGAGAATCGTTGACTTCATAACCTGCCCTCTGTGATGCTTCCCAGCAGCAGCTCTTTCTCTCTTGACTATGCCACATATGACATTAAGTGTTTCTCCTTGTGGGGTGAAGAGCTTCATGCTTCAGCATCTCCTATGGTAATTATAGAGACAAATCACTGGTTACTGCTGCCAGCACACTGGAAAAAAATAGGGTTCTTGTATTATTAATTCTTTTGAGGAAATTGCTCTTGACATGTGCATGTTTAAGTTGCAAATAGCTTTGTTTTGTTTTTTATAAGATTTTATTTATTTATTTGACAGAGACAGACAGCGAGAGCAGGAACACAAGCAGCGGGAGTGGGAGAGGGAGAAGCAGGCTTTCCCGTGAGGAGGGAGCCAGATGTGGGACTCGATCCCAGGACCCTGGGATCATGACCTGAGCTGAAGGCAGACGCTTAGCCGACTAAGCTACCCAGGCTCCCGCAAATAGTTTTTCATAAACACTTCCATTCTGCATTGTAGAGTGCCAGTGTTCATGTTTAAGGATGACAGAAACTCAGCGAAATCCTTTGGAAGTGGGATGATTAATCTGCTAGAGGTATGTGATTCTGGGAAGACACCGTGGGTAGGAGACCTACGTGAGATTCCTGCAGTGGCTTGAAAGAAGTCACATAGACTGGAATTTGGCTGCTTGAACGGAAGGATTTAACCTAAGCATTTAAGCCTTAGATAGACAAAAGTGCTAAGAAGAGAAATGGGGAGAAAATAATTATCCTAAGTCTCCAGACAAAGACATAATGGAGCCAACAGAACCTACTTCATAGCTTAGGGTTTCAATATGGTCATATGAAAACTGGCACCAGTAATAGCTAGGTAGTTTAGCAGGAAGCTAATGTCCCTATCTGTTTTCACTGAATTGGCCACTCTATGGGAGCCTTGTACATCAGCACCTGGAAGTGGAGTCTCACTTGACCCCTGTGTCCTTAGCCATTGTCCCCAGAGCATGCCCACCATGTTAGAGTATCTGTGTTGGATTTGAAGTACAGGTAATGAGCCTCAACATCTTTGCTTCAGGATGGGCCTTCCTACTAAGAGTCTAAATCCTGAATACAGACTTTTTATTCCATCACAGTGAATTCCCCTCTGTCTGGGGGAAGGTGATCTTTGGCATCCTTTCCTTTTTCCTACTAGCAGATATCGGTTGAGGCAATCTGAATCCATGAAGCCAGTGAGCCTTTGTTACTCTTCTTTGACTGCTCTTGCTCCTTCCGATCTCTTACTTCCAACTCAAAAGTATTTGTATTTACTTTATACTAGATATTGGAGCAGTGCAATTTACCTAAAATGTCCCGTTACATTTTTTCATGGGACAATGAACACCAGTTTAATTACATTTCTATAAGTAAGAGTGATAATTCTACAATTCTTCCAAAATAAACATCAGCTAAGAGTGACTTGGTTTTAAATATAGAACAAGGATTCCTGGGATGCCCGGGTGGCTCAGTTAAGCATCTGTCTTCAGCTCAGGTCATGATCCCAGGGTCCTAGGATTGAGTCCTGCATCGGGCTCCCTGCTCAGTGGGGAGCCTGCTTCTCCCTCTCCCTCTGTTTGTCACTCTGCCTACTTGTGATCTCTCTCTCTTTGTCAAATAAATAAATAAAATCTTAAAAAAAAAATAAGAACAGGGATTTCTAAAAGGGACTGTGCTAGCACAGGGAATAGAAATCTTTCTACTTATTACAAGCAAAAAAAAAAAAGAGAGAGAGAGAGAGAGATTGATAGTAGAGAATTAGGTCCTCCCTTACACCGTCATGGAATGATGAGGGCTGGAGCCAGGGGACTGCTGTTCCAATAGTCAATTCATAATTGTGGTCCAGGGCTCAGCAAACTCCTGTGGCTAACATCTAGGCCTCTACAACTACCTCTTGGCAGCAGGCTACCAGACACGGAATGCTGGGGCCATTAGCATAACAGCTACTAAACACTTAACATCTCCAAGGACACTGTTGGAGACAGAAATACCTCACCTCTGTCTTCCAAAACTAACCTGAGTTTATCAGTTGCTACAAGCAAAGTCACATCCAGAACTTACTTCTAAGAAACTATGGGAAAGTAGATTTTAAGTTGCCCAGCCTCTGTAGTTGCAAAAAGGATGGGAAAGTAATTTTTTAAAAAGTTTTTTAGCCAATATAGTCAAGGAGGGCCTTGTGCTGAGTGCTGACTGCCTACATTTAGTGCAGACAGATAAACTATACAGACACAAAAAAGAGCAAGTATAAGAATGGTAGGAAGTGTAAAGCATTATTTTAAATTGAAGGAAACACATCCTATCTAAAGAACAATTCAGATTTTTTTAAATCATACATTTATATGAAAGCTCCAATTTTTAAGTATATTTTGAATGATATTTAAAAGAATAAATCACTAGATCTGGCTCAAGGATTTCTGTTTTGCTGCTTATGACTTAGCTAGCTGTGTTTATAATGAGTCATCAGCAACAGATAGAAAAATACTCATTACTAATTTTTATTTTCATCATCAAGAAATTTCATTTGAGGTGTGTTTATTGCTGATGTGGATCTAAATGGAAGCATATGCTTTTCCCCCATCTTGCGCTATTTAGCAGTGTGCATGATTTTCTCTAAAATTGCTCTGGTATTTGGGGGGCTTGCCTTGTCATGAAGTTTAAACAAAAGTTAAATAAAACTTCCTAAACCTGATTTTTTTCTCAGTTCCAAACTTACATGTCATTGTGTGATCAATGGTATTCACGTAAAGAGAAATATCTGAACACTGAGGAAAACTCAGTGAAGAGGCACCCCAACAATAGCCTTACAAAATACACTCTGACTCCTGTGAAATGTGTGACCCAACTAACTAATGTGTGCAGCAGTATACATTTGCCATTGCCATTCTGATATCTGAACTGCCTTCGGAGACTGTCGGCTGCTGGCTTGGTGGCTGTGTCACGGATTTGCTGCAGAAACATGACGTGCCTTGTGAATGTAATTAGACCAGTGACCAAAACAGCACGTTTTGAAAGTACATAACATTACAGATTTTCTGAACTGTTCCACTCCTCCAAGGATTTTATTAATTGGTTCTGTATGTTTCTATCTGCACTTTTTAAGACTACATTTTTTGAAATAATGACAAATGTGATATCACTCAGTTTCTCTGGAACAGATAAAGCTTTTCAGTCTTGCTGGAGCACCTGCAATTTTTAGTTTTATACTGGGGCTTGGATCTTGAGCCAAATACAGTCTTTTTGACAATCATCTCCATACTCATCTCACCTACAAAGATTTGAAACAGATATCAGATATGGGATTTTTTACCAGAAAATGTATGCTCACTTTTCCTTTTCTAAGGTGTGACATTGAATCTAGCCTTCCATTCACTTAAGGCAAGAGAGGTAAGTAAAGACTTAAAACAAACAAAAAAAAGTATCATAAGTTATTATCAATGATTGCAGGATTATTAAATAGTCAAAAAGAAGAATTCAAAAAGATGCACATTAATTAATCTGTCGTTTCATGCATCTGTTCCTCACTCTATCCTATTGTGGGCAAAGTCTGGGTCCCTTTGTGTGCTTTTATATGGTTAAATAACTATATCATTTCATATCTAAATTGGGACATTTTTGAGAATGAAATGGGACTCTTTTTCCTAATTATGTCACGAGAACAGGAGTGAAGTGAATCACTTCCCAGCAAACTTGGATGTAAACATGCATACACATCATCCATATCAGGTTAATGGAAAGGTTTACCTTTCCTTTCAAGCAGACCTCATTATAGGCCTATTTGTAGCTGATGTTATAGAGGTAATATCTTGTCTCCTTTTCTTAAATACATTTTCAACTGCCAAAACAGAAAATATCACTGGGAAAAATTGACATGCTTTTGTTTGTTATGCTGAAATGTAAATGAGGTCATCAGTTACTACCATGAGAACATTTCTTGAGAGAATATCTAAAGGTTGAGTAAACGAGAGACAAAATATACAGAAAGTAGGGCTGGTAAACCAAAAGCAAACTATTATTTCACTGTGCTGGGATTTATTGTATCTGAGAACTCTGACAACTAAAATGCAAATGGAAGACACAGGTCATATGAAGGACTAGAAAACAAAATGTAGATGGACCGAGCCAAATTTATTACCACTGCCAGGAAAACAAATGAAAGTTCACACACTTCTGACGCTGGTCAAAAAAAAAAAAAAATCAACTTTACATAACTAAGATGGCAGCATGATGCTATTGATTGTATATTTGTAAATAATCCCATTGCTGACTGGCAAACTGACCACTATCATCAGGAGTCATAACTCTCAAATGACAACAAAATGGAATATTCTGTTTTGAACAGGTCAAATAAGTTAAAAGCTTAAAGATATTGCAGCACTTAACACTAGTATAAAACTGTATACTTTTGTGAGAAACACAGTCATGTTTTCATACTGCTCAGAGAAGCCAAATGGTAATATGGTCCATCTGGATTTCTTGAAACTCTACAAGTGTAAACTCCAAGACGTTTTACTGATAGAAAATGGACAGCAGGATGTTGGTTAAAATGTAGTTAAATGTTCACAAAGCCTTTCCAATCCTATATTTATAATACCCAAACATATAGTGACATGCACAGTATTTCTTCTGTTCACAGAACCTTCTGTTAATGGGTTTCTAAATGATTAGTTACAAAAATAGATCCTATAATTGGTTTATAATTATTCTCTTAAGTATACTATATTTATCAACATTAACATAAACCTCTTATCAAACCAATTACTACACTTGCTTTCATAACTCTGTTCAATGTAGCAAATGTATTGAATAGTTGAGAAGAATATTAAGATAAAAATTCCCAGGTGCCTGTTGGGTTCAGTTGGTAGAGCATACGACTCTTGATCTTGGGTTCAGAGTTCAGGCCCCACATCAGGTGTAAAGATTACTTAAAAAAAAAAAAAAAAGAAAAAATTTCCTATTTGGAATTAAAAGATGGTATTATAAACAAGCCTGAGAAAACTCAAAGTATAAGTCCTTGTTTCTTAAAAAAAGTAGAGTATTTCTACAATCTAACTACAAGATTATATAGAATCTTGTTCTGTTAGAGAATTATTATCTATACTGTCTACTACTAATTGAAATGTTTAATATATTAAGACTGTTCGCTTGGGTCTCTCGCTAATTAGATACTATTAATGTCTAGAATAAAATAGACTAAATACCACTAATTTGACAAAAATATCTTAGTAATAGAGTTAAGGAAAAGTTTATATCTATATCTATTTATTATAGCTATGTAACTAGTATTCTGTATAACTACCTATCCTAGATGTTAGTCACAAGGAGAAATATTCAGTTCACACGAATTTTTCAAGATTATCCTTAGGATAGGAAGCAATATTGGCTTCTAAATAGTATCCATTTTCATTGGCTCCACTAAAATTTAGATAATATAATAAATTTGTAAAGGATTTTCTGGATCTCTATGTATTTTCCTTTATCTTGGACAAGTGGAGTTGATTTCTACCCTCCTTTATGCCCATCTGTTCTCTATGGACATCATTATAAAGGAATGTTCTATTGTTTTACAGTCAGAACTCCTAATCTAATTAGACTGTAACTCATTGAGGGCAGGAGCTGAATTAAATTTTCTCTCCTGACTCTTCCTTAACATCATATAGCACATAATAGATACTCAATAAAGCATGTTTTTAAACCTTAAACTTTTCATTTTGAGTAGCTTGAAATATACACGAAGATTGCAAAGATGGTTGAGGGAGTTCCTGCACACCTCCTGCTCAGCTTTCCTTAATGTTAATACATACCTTGGTGCTTTGGTCAATACTATCCCACTAGCTTTAGTAATAAGAATTTTACCAGTTTTTCCACTAATGTCTTTTTTTCTGTTTCAGGATCTAATCCAAGATACCGCATGGCATTTAGTCCTCATGTCTCTTCAGTCTCCTCAGATCTATGATAGCTTCTCAGTCTTTTCTTGTTTTTTTTTTTTTTATGACCTTGACAAGGAATTTGCTTAAATGAATGAACAAGTGAATGACTTTATTGAAAACCAAGCAATCTGCCTTGTTATGTGTTCGTGTGTAGAGAGTAATATGATGAAAAATATATATTCTATGATTACATTAAAATTCTCTTAATATTTCTGATGTATATTATTATCTAATGAGGTTTAAATATTGATATAAAAACAAATATACTAACCAAAGTAAAAATTTTTCTTCTGATTGTAAATTTCAGATGTGAAAATTATTTCCAATGATCAATGATCAAGAACTTCTTTAAGGAATAAAAATTAAGATCCAGGGCCTCTGGGTGGCTCAGTGGGTTGGGCGACTGCCTTTGGCTCAGGTCATGATCCTGGAGTCCCGGGATTGAGTCCCACATTGGGCTCCCTGCTCAGCAGGGAGTCTGCTTCTCTCTCTGACCCTCTTCCCTCACGTGCTCTCTATCTCTCATTCTCTCTCTGTCAAATAAATAAATAAAATCTTAAAAAAAAATTAAGATCCAATAAACCTAATGCTAGTGAGACAAGAGCAGAATGGATTACAGTTAAAAACATCTACTCTGGATTCAAAGAGACCTGGATTTTGTTAGTGACATGGCCATTTGTTTACTATGTGGACTTAGGTGAGTTTCTTATTTATTAAAACTTAATTTTTGTCTTTAGTTATATAAAGATAGTAATGTCACTTATCTCAGAGCTCTATTGTGAAGATTAAATGATGTAATTAATGGACCTTATTAAATTAAAATTAGCCCTTAATTAATATAAATAATAAGCCAAAAGAAAGAAAAAGGAAAAGGAGATAAAAAAGGAATGAGCATTCAAGAACATAAAATAAGACATATTAAAACTGAAGAAACTAGAAGAGATCAAATTAACAGATAACTAATGGAAAGTTAAGTAGACTTTCTCAAGAGAAAACCCAAGACAGTTCATTCACTTGTTCTCTGCTGACATTTTTATTTAATGTTTATCAGAACTGTGTAATTGTAGTCTTCGTCCATAAAGTTTTATAGTTTCTTTATAAATTAATTTATCTCAGTAAAGAACTATATTATTAATGTAACACATACTAATGGACACTCACACATATTTTAACAATCTATTATGACACTGAGGAACTTAATAAGAAATAGGCTTTGCTACAAACTTCAGGCACATTCTTTAGCAAATTTATCCATCGTACAAAAGTCATACATTTCCATAAATAAGGAGTACACTATGTTAGAGATATTTTATGGAGAAAACTTTTTCTTCAGGAAATAGAGAGATAATTTTTTAAATCTAAGTTATTTTGACACTGGCATTTTAGATGGCACTCATATCCATTGTTTCTGGCTATTTCTATTGTCCAGAGAAAGCAAAATCCCAGATTCACCTATCAATTCTTTTCTCAGACTCTTTCCTACCAAATTTGAAAAAAATCCCAAACAGTATGATTGATAAGGAGGGCAGCTAAATTAAGGGTAGAAAAAGCAAGCTGAAAGTAGTAATATTCTAGCATTTTTAAAAAGATTTTATTTATTTATTTGAGAGAGAGAGAGCGAGCATAATTTTCTTGTTTTAATTTCAATTTTCTTGTTTTATCTTCATCTAATCTGTGAAGTAAGTCAGGAGAACAACACTGAGTTTAGTATGTAATGGGAAAACTGAGCACAGACATAATAATAATTAGTTTTATCACCCAGGGATCTCCTGACAAAGATGGTACTAAATCTGTGCTCATTCCTTAGGCCATATGAAGAAATCTTTTAGCCAAAATGAATCATCTGGGATGGTATAATTTCCCAGTACTTGAACACACACAGGGGTCTCACCAAAAGCCTTCTGCAAATCCATAAACAGAACTGATTCTCAGAAACAACGTGGTACATAAATCAGGGAATGAAAGGCCCTTCAAATACCACCATTACCAATAGAATGGGAAATTTAGTCATATCTTGCTTAAGAATCTTATGCAAAAAGCTTAAACTATAGAGTTTTAATTGTGGAGTTTTTTCAATTGCACAAATATTTCAGGTTTCCTTCTATAATCAATTAAGTAATCAGTGTTTCTTAAAACAACAACTAGTGAATACCCGGAAGACTACTAAAAAGCCTTAAGGCATTCAAAGGAAGCATGGCCATTATCTCTCCCACAAAAGGATCATAATCTACTTGGAGATATAAGACTAATATATACACAATACTGTTGAACATAAAAAAAATAAACTAACATAGCCAATAGTGTATTGATGTGGCTATTAAAATGTCCACAGTAAATCACATAAGAGATCAGAGGGAAGAAAAATCATTGAGAACATGAGCAGTCAGGAAAGGATTGTTGTTGGAAATTTGAAATAGCTTGGGTCTTGAAAAGCCACCAAGATTTGAAAAGGCAAGGAGAGAAAAGAGGGTATTCTAAGTTAAAGAAAGAACATGAAGCATCACAATAAGAGCGAAAATTCGGAAATACCAAAGTTTGGGGATAAGTCAAAAAGATCTTAGAATTTTAGAGCTCGAAGGGACTTCAAACATCATACAGCTAGATCTCCTGTTTCTTCATTTTGGGATCCTAAGAGTAAGAAAACAGGCGTGACTTGCCAAAGACGCACAGCTTGTTAATGATTCAATTGGTACATGAACCTGGATCTCTTGATTTTCACAGTCCAGTGCTCTTTTAAATAAACAAGTTAAATTTTACTAGCTCACATTTAATTCAATATGAATGGAGCAGTTAAAATTATAGACTGGAAACAAGAGATTGCCAAAGAGAGGGCTTGAAAAATACGTTGTTGTAATTATTGTTAACCTGTGAGAGTTTGATCATGTTCACTTATCTCCTGTTCCTGGCACAAGATAGCACTTCTGAAATCTAACGTGGCCTCTTGCAATTATTTGGCATGAAATGACCTAAATAGTGCCAGAAATATCATAAGTGAGACTGTACAGCAATGTTTCCACCCCATTTTCAATGTTAAGATTCAAACACAGTTTGGTTAAACCTTCTGATGATAGTTCCAGACTTGGGAGATGTAATGCACATGTGTTAGACAGGGATCGTGTTGGAAGGGCTTATAATTTGATGTTGCAGATTTGATTCTTTTTTTTTTACTTTCATGACTGAAATGTGTGTTGAGGTCTAAACTCAAAGTCGGAAAATATTTTATACACTAATACAATTCAAAGTAAATAATAGAAAGGCAAATAATGATTTTTGTGATTAGACACTTTAGGATCCAATTAAAATCAAATAAATAACTGAAATAAGCTAATTAAATATACTAATACAAATTCAGTAGAACTTTATTAGTTCAATGAATATTTTTTAATTGAGTATTTCCTCTGTGCCAGGTACTTTCTGGGAGATCACAACAATGAAAATGACAAAAAGCAACAAAAAAGTCCTGTTCTTGTGAAATTTATTGGTTAGTGGAAATTTACATTCTACTTCATCTTCTGCGTGCTAGGTAAGGTGTCAAGTAGTTGGTGTGAAAAAGATGAAACAAAGGTGTTCGTCCACTTATGAATCCATTATTTTAAAAGAGAAGGCAGACATAAATTATAATTATAAAACAATAAGGTATGATCTCCCATTGAAAAGTGTACTCTGTCAGATCCAGCACAGAGAATAAGTCAGTCACTCCATGGGCAGCAGACAGGAAAGGTTTTGCTAAGAAATGGGCTCTCTATGGGTTGTATTTAGAAAGAAGAGATGAAGCTTACTGAAATAAAATCAAATACTTCAGCAAATATATAAAATCTGACAATTTTGAAGTTAAGATGAAGGGCCACTTAAGTAACAAGCAAAATTTCTTGTAAAATTATACATATTTCTTGGTTCCTATCAAATGAAATGTGAATAATTTTTCCCCTCCTATGTAATCCTAGTAGTCACTGTAATGGGATCTTTTATAAAAGTATTGAATATTGAATAATCAGGCTTAATGAAAGTAGTTTAAGAATGTTTTTGCATTTGCACAGCAAAGCATAGTTCATTAAATAATGTGTTAATGAAGTAGAACTATTACATATTAAAAAATTTGAGCCTTTGTTATTGGTTACCGTTCATGAGTTCTACCTTAAATTTAAGACATTGAATGAAGGCTTTGAAATTTAAGGCATTCCATAGTATAATAGCACTAAGTTCAGATGGAATCAGTTCTCCCATTAGTTCATTAATTTTTCTCTAATCACATAACATATTAATTGTACTTTTCACCTAGCCAGATAAAAATTAGTCAAAGAAACACAATATTAAAAATTTGCTGAATGTAGAAAGGAGTCATATACTTGTTTACTCTAAAAAGTTGGTTCAAATAATTGGAAATTTCTTTGCACTAAAAATCAAGCTGATAAGTTATATCAATTTTGGCAGCTAAATATGACTTAAAAGTAATTCTGGAACTTTATAAGCCCACCCAGTATTTTGATTTATTTTCAGTGGAAAGCTTTCTTTTTTCCTACTGAGAGATCCAAGATACCTAAATAAAAATAAAGGTATCCAATGACTTTAGAACTCCCTACAAGGATGGGGGGAAATGCCCAATGAAAGAGAAAAGAAAGAGAATGGATTTTAATATTAACTATTTGTGAAGTCCACTTAAAATTGTGCTGATCCAAAAGATCAAAGTTAAATCTACAGTTCTCTAAAAAGACAGTGGAGTTCAGAGAATAAGTGTTAACTATTTAGTAGAATAGGAAAAGAAAAAGCTCATCATGTTGAGAACAGAAATTTTAAAAAATGATTTTGAGATAGTTTATCAGACCTGTGCACGCTTGAAAGTTACGGTTGCAGAAAATATACAGACCTGCAAGACTACCGTGTATGCATGGAAGCAGATGGGTCCACTGACTATCTAAGCAAGTGAGTCTCCATGGATTGCCATTCCCACCACATATACTCAGAGTTATGAGTTAGACTGAAAGGAATAGACTGAGAAGGAACTTGAGACCGTCATATTCGGGAACATGTTTTTCAGATATTTTCTTCCAAGGAACTGTGTGTTATTTTTTACATGAAGAAACTGGGTAAAGGGTGAAAGGAAGATTTCTTTCTTTAAAAAAAAAAAAGTTTATTTGAGAGAGAGAGAGAGAGAGAGAGAGATCTTCATGAGTGGGGGGAGGGGCAGAAAGAGAGGGAGAGAGAGAATCCTTAAACAGATTCCCTGCTGAGCACGGAGACCTACTCTGTCCCAGTACCCTGAGATCATGACTAGAGATCATGACCTGAGCCAAAAGTCGGCCACTTAACCGACTGAGCCACTAGGCACCCCAACTAAGGGGAGATTTCTGAGGAGAATAATTATGTTTTGTTTTTCCTATTTAATGAGATTACATGGTTTATCTTAGCTTTTTTTTCTTCAATTTACCTTAGTTTACTATTTCCTTTTCATACAGTAATTAGAATCATTACATGTATTTTACTTGAAATGATTTTTCCCAGAATTGTTAGCCTTCCTTTGAAAAATAGACAAACTAATGTGCAATTCCTTTTGGCTTTCTGTCACTTTCTGTCATGGTGGCTGGGGGCGGGGAGGAGGGGTGTGTGCTTTAACAGACATACTTGAGTTTGAAGCTCAGTGCTGTGCCTTAACAGTTGTGTAACTTGGGACAAATTAGCCTCCCTCTCCGTCAGTCTTCTCACTTGCCAACTAGATTTTTGTGAGGCTTTCATGAGATAATAATAATTTCCCTAATAGGTAAATTTTCCCTAATAGCAGTTAAATTTTAAATTTTCCCTAATAGTTTTACTAAAATAAACAGCAGAGTTTAGTTGCCCATCTGATACTCTGGTGTGTTGCGTTTTGTTTTTCTCTTCAAGACAGATGCCACTAAAAGTTTAAACAACAGCAACATAAAAATCAATAAATATTGAGTCCCTACTGTTTGCAATGCTATGTTCTATATGAGTTACAGAAATGTAGTATGTACACTCTACCCTAAAAAGTATTATAATCCACTAAGATATGACTCTACAAATGAGAAGCTAAGCTACAGTTTCTGCTATATGATGCGGATTTTAGTTAGCGGCATACTTTCTTATACCCTGGACACTTATCCTGGTGATATTATCTGAAGTTCTGTATGGGATATGGTTAGGTGAATATGTATGTCCATGAATCTCTTTACCAATAAATAAACCTCCTTGGAGAGAATCCTACAGAGGCCAAACTTATACTTGATACACCAGACCATACTATAGCTACAGTTGTGCCGTATACCCTGTACCTCAACACATATAGGAAGCAATCTTTGGACAGAGGAGGTTCTTTGGAAGTCATACGAGCTCTTTCGGGTATTATTTTGAACATTCAAGGGAGAGTTTGCTAAACAGCACCCTAGTGATTACTAAAATTCCTTTCAGTTCTAAAAATTCCATGATTCTATGATTCTGTAATTTAGCCTATAAAAATACTCTCCAAAAAAATCACATGAGCCATTCAGGAAATAATACCACAAGGCCTGTCATGTTTGCGCTTCTGCCTTTTGGATGGACCACTGTTTGTTTTCATAGTTTTCCTCTTTATGGAACTAAATAGGAGGGGTGGATATCAAAATATTGTCCTTATTATTATCAGTTCTTAGTTTTGCGAGCTTGGAATTCATTTGCTGGAAAATCATTAGATTTATCCTGACTCTAGTTAGTTTGTGTTGGACCAAGGTTGGTAAGTAAAATAAAATACTGGAAACAAAGCTTCTAAAAGTTTTCCAAACATTATAAACCTTTATTTTCTCTTTTCTTTTTTGAGACATTCTTAAAAACTTCTGACGTGACTTGGAGTTTTTTTTTAATCCAGAGTTTTGAAAATGCAGTAAAGAGAAATTCACTTAAGTATATCTGATTTCATGTTTTTATTTTTTATTTTTATTTATTTATTTTTGTTTCAAGTTTTTATTTAAATTCCAGCTAGTTAACATACAGTGTAATATTAGCTTCAGGAGTAGAATTTAGTGATTCATCACTTACATACAAGACCCAGTGCTCATCACGAGTGCCCTCCTTAATATGATTTCATGTTTTTAAAGCGAGGGTTAGCAAGTAATGAAACTATGGAAGGTTAAACATATCGAACGATGTGACATCAGCTCCGACCTGTAATTTATTACAGCTGCAAGAACTAGAAGTGTAGCCAATTATCAAATATCATTGAACTTTTGGATCAATGGCAAAAATGGCTAAAAAAAACCCTACTTAGCCTTTCAGGTATTCCTGATAATTCATAATTATTCATGGAGAAAAAAGGTCATTCTAAGGGACGTGAAAATTATATACATATGTATTTCTATAATATATGTGGTATATGTTATATATATCATATAGAAATAATGTATATATGTGTAGAAATGCATATAATGTATATGCAAAAAACTATAAAATATGTATATATTATATAATATGTTTTATATTAAAACACACACACACCTATAGGTTCTTAATATATATTTCCATGTAAAAACTAAATAAAGCTCAGGGATTTTTTTTAGCAAATAATACTTCTTAACATGTTTTGAAAATAATTTTATTAATATAAATATTTCACTTTATTTACTTTTAACTTTATTTGTTTCTTTGTCAGATAGAGAGAGAGAGCACAGGCAGGGGGGAGCGGCAGGCAGAGGGAGAAGCAGACTGCCCACTGAGCAGGGAGCCCGACACGGGCCTCCATCTCAGGACCCTGGGATCATGACCTGAGCCGAAGGCAGACGCTTAACCGACTGGGCCACCCAGGCATCCCTTATTTTTTTATTTAAATTCAATTAGCCAACATATAGTAATACTTAGTTTCAGATGTAGTGTTCAATAATGTATCAGTGGTGAATAACGCCCAGTGCTCATCATATCACGTGCCTTCCTTTAAAAAACATAAAGGGGTGCCAAAGTCATGAGCCTCATATCCTTCTTAACCCTAAAATAGATTCATTATTTTATTGTTTTTAAGATTTTTATTTATTTATTTGAGAGAGAGAGAGAATGAGAGAGAGAGAAAGCACATGAGATGGGGGGAGGGTCAGAGGGAGAAGCAGACTCCCTGCCGAGCAGGGAGCCCAATGCAGGACTCGATCCAGGGACTCCAGGATCATGACCTGAGCTGAAGGCAGTTGCTTAACCAACTGAGCCACCCAGGTGCCCCTCATTATTTTGGAATTGACAAATTTCTCAAACAAATTTGAAGTATGATCAGCATGAATCACTCTCATATTTCATCTTACCTCAGATATAAAATTGTGAAAATATTATCAGTAATCCACAGAGATGCCACAAAGATGTTTATACATTTCTGAGTAATGAAGATTTGAATAGAGTATTAGTGAGTGTATAAATTAGAGAACACATTACCATAAAATGGTAAAAGACTATATGACATATTGCTATGGTAGGGCATTTTGAAGTTTTATGAATTTACCTCTGAAATTTTCACAAGTGTTGCCTTGAAAAAAAGTTATTTTTTACATTTTACTAAATATATGGATGTTTATCTGAATTCTTTTGTGAAGGAAAATTGTGATAATTTTAAGAGAAATTCTTAACTAATGATGTAATGTATGGTGATTAACATAACAATAAAAAATTAAAAAAAGGAAAAGTGATTGAAAAGCATTAATACTGATCAGGCTTTTCTTTTGTCTGTCTTATGTCAAAGTATCATTTCAGATCACATTAGATTAGGACCCTCAAACTCTTATAAGGAACATTATTTTATTGCCTTTTATGGCAAAAGGGTTTAATCTGAGCATCCGGAAGGAATTATTTTTCCTTGTGGGGAGGTAGGAATGTGAAGAAAAGCCCATAGCGACACACCCATCCATCCCTTCCTTTTTTATTTACAAACTTGGATCATTTTTGGTGTGTTTCTCCCCAGTCATGTGGCCCCTGGACAGAAGAAAGATGGGATATCATTCTTGATCTTCTCAGTTGTCAGTAGTAAATTTGAAAAGTTATCCTGGGCTTTCTATTGAATTACGTATCAAAGTGGTTTTCCTGTCCAGTCCAGCAGGAATCTGCTGAGGAGAGGCCACCACAGAGTCCTGGAAATCAATGCAGAGCATTCTGTGTCAAATTTAGTTTCTGTCACCCGAAGATACATTTTGGCTTGATACCGGTCAAGACAGCACAGAGAGAGAAGAGGTGGATAGAGACCCCCTCCGAAGTCTGTTTGCAGACACTTCTTGCTTTTAACCTTGATGTTAACTGGCTACACCTATTCTCATTAACATTCCCTTTGTACATTGCTTGCTAAATTGAAAATAGCTGGAATTTAATGAGTAAATTTCCCCACCCCATTAGGGATGGCCAGGTCATTTTTAGAATTTTAATACATATGTTTCTGATTTATTTACATTTAATTCAGAAAAAAGGTTGCCGTCTCCAAGCAGTTTGGTGTCCAAGAATGCTATTAAAAAAAAAAAAAAATCAAAGGTCATCGATATCCTCTCCTTTCTGTTTAAAATTCCTTTATTGTCTCCACTCTCTTAAATTTCCCCCGTTGTAATTTTAGTAGTGGCAAGGTTTCTTTACTTCTCCAGGGAGAGAATTCCATAATCTAATCATTTTTGTGGTTTCCCTAAAATTTAACTTTAACTTCTCTGTGGTTTCTTCCATATTCAACCAAATATACACATTTTTATTATTATTTTCTTTATACCACTGTAAGTCACTCTTCCTCTGCCCCAGGATATCTAATATTTATACTGTTAGGATAAAGATCAGTAGCAGTTTTTGACATTTTCTCTGCAACGTTTCAAAGAATTCTTTTAGTCATCGGTGAGTGCCATTAGGCTCAAACGGATGTTAGGTGTTCAAGAATCTGGAATGGTTCTCACCTGAAGCTCTGTGAAAGGTCAGGGTGGGGCGGGGGGGTGACTGAGGGTGGGGTGACTAAGCACAGCGTTAAGGCTGCGGCTGTGGATATGATCTCTGAAACACGGACCACATTGGCACACACTTTCTTTAGCTCATTCTTCAGTAAACATCTTCTTTTATCCCTTCTGATCCGTTCCATTAAGTCTACTGAGTCAGTGGGTGCTAATTTATACCATAATCCTTTGTTGATGTGTTAATGAAAATAAAAGTGTTGTGTATTTTTCTTTTTTTAAATTTTATTTACCTATGTGAGACACACACACAGAGAGAGAGAGAGAGAGAGCATGAGTGGGGAGAGGGGCAGAGGCAGAGGGAGAAGCAGACTCCCCTGCTGAGCAAGGAGCCAGACCTGGGGCTTGATCCTAGGATCCTGAGATCATGACCTGAGCTGAAACCAGGAGTGGGAGGCTTAACTGACTGAGCCACCCAGGCACCCCTGTTGTGTATTTTTCTGACAACATTTGCTGTACGCTGTCATGATATCACCAGCATTTTGTGTGTCTTCTTATAGCCCTTGTGGGTACGTTGTATCACCATTTTCAAATTAATACCTCTGCAACAACCAGCTTTGCCCAGCCCTATGGATCTTTATCATTTTTTAGAGTTGAAAAAAAGCATCTCTTTTCAGTGGGTGTGTAAAAGCTACTCGTCTCTACCACTTAATAAATGTGGGAACTGAGATGAGTCATCGAAGACTTGGAGAAGGAAGCATAATGAGTAAGTAGCAGGACTAAAATGAACATCTAAGCCTTCAGATTCATTATCCAGCAATCCTCGTCATCATCAATATTTATTAAAGGCCCTTATGTGGCAGCTACTGAGCTCTGTGAAACTTTGCATTAACAAAATATTCTTACTACTCTGTTCCAGAGTTCTCTCCTCACTCTGGTATCCGGTATAATGACATTGACAAGGCAGACATCCAGTAAATATTTTTAAGTTTGAATTTCTCCTTATTAGATTTCCACCATTTCTTAGGTACCCCTGTAGCTTTCCTAAGAAGAAAATAACTAGTTATAAGGTTCTTGGGCAGAGTGGATGCAGTCTTTGGAGTTCTAGTCATCTAGTTGTGTAAATGGTATGGAGATGTGTAAAAGACAGGTGGGCAACAGATCGAGTATCAGCCATGTATTAGTTCTCATGCTTGGTTCTAGCCACAAATGACAATTTGACTACCTTCCAATTTCCTTTCAGGCTTTTTCTACCTCTGTTTCAGCTTTGTTGAAATGTCATTGCTTGTTGTGGCTTTGGGGAGAAACCGTCTTTCCATATATCCCCCCATGATTTTGGTCCTAAACCACACTCTAATTATCTACTTGCATTTTTTTGCAAATTCATCTTGGCCCAAGATCCCAAACATCTTTTCAACTCTAACTGCTCCCACCTCCCTCCCCCACAGCTTCCCAACCCATTGTCAGCAAAGCCACTTTCTGGGAGGATCATATTTATTCAATCTTTGTCTAGAAAGCTCGTACTCCTTTTAATATTGAACAATTTTCATTTTCCAGTTGTTTCTTGAATCTCCTGGAGCCTCTCAGTTCATTTTTTATAGAATCATAGATTTGATAGACAGGAAAAACATTATGTATGTTACAAATAAGGAAAATAAGGACCAAAGAGATTACAGAAGTGTCCAGGTTCACATATTTTGGAAGGTCTTTTTCCTTACTGGTTTTATATTTCTGCCTTATCCCCATCTGCTTTTCCTTGAATTTGATTTATTTTTTTCCTAGCCGCAAGATATCTTCAGCATTTCCACAGCTTCTGGACTATTATAAAATCAATACCCACAAAGTTGTGTTTGAATCACATGTACATGATTATATGTAATATGAAGAGAAAGGGGTGATTATATTTAGAGAATACTTTTAACAAACAGTTTTTTTTTGAAGATTGGCAATATTTGATATCAGAAAGTACTTTTCTGCTTTTTCCATTCTATTACTTATTTATACTTTTAAATAATTGGGACTAGATTTTTTATTTTGGTTTTACAATATGAGACATAATATAAAATCAGATCCTAATTTAATATGATGTGAAATGTTGTAAATAGGAGATTCATATGGTTTTCCACATCATTTATACATTTTTGTATTAAGACCACAGCTTTCACTAGCCCATTAATCATGTTTTAATGCTGTTGTTTTTAATTCTTAAAAAACACATTTTTGTGTTTCTGCTTATAATATTCCAATTAATTTTCATCTTTATGACAACAAATATAATACATAATTAAGTAAAAATTACTTCTATATATAGTCATCATGGGTGTTTACTTTGACCAAAATGCTTCTAAGGCTACATCCTTCATTGTCTATAAATTATAAGAAAAAATAAGGTTCCCTACTCATAATTGCACCCTTGTTATCAGTGTCAGATTTGCACATTTTTTAAAGTAGTGAAATGTTAATTGTCTTGTGTTTTGTTAGGTGCAGTGTTATCACAAGCTACTGGTACTCATGTTTCTCCAAATTTCCTTTCTTCATCGAAACCCTGCTTTTCAGTAGATCATACTCTACAGCTGGGAATGACATGATGGACTGTCTCACTATTACTTTGAAGATGAGGAATCTGAGGTCTAGAAATACAAGTTCACGGACTTGGTTAAGGTCATGCTGTTTTCAGGCAGCCAAATTGGAGCTATCCTTCCATGCTGCTTCTGAAATTTCCAAGCAGTTTTACAGGGATTTTTGTGTTTGTTCTGATGCTCCTGTCAGGGTCATCCTTTTGATTTGTGGGGCTTAGGATGTGTTGATAAGCAATTTGAGGTTTTGTCCACATTTGACCTGCTGTCCCCACTACAACTTTTGATTTCCCATTGTTATTTTTAAAGTGGTGGTGTGGGCGGCAGAATAATGGTTCATAAATGGTGTCTACATCCTGATCCCTAGGACTTGTGACTCTATTGTGTTATATGGCAAAGGGAAATTAAGGTTCCAAGTGGCAGTAACCTTGCAAATCATTTGACCTTCAACTAGGAGAGTATTTCAGGTTATCCAGGTGAGCCCAATGTAATCAGAGGGGTACTTAAATGTGGAAGAGGGAAACAGAAGAGTCAGTGTCAGAGTGACAAAGTGTGAGAGCAGGCTCGTTGTTGCTTACTATAGACATGGAAGGAGGAAGCCAGAATCCAAGGAATGTTGGCAGCTTCCAGAGAGAAACTCAGCCCTTGTAACACTTTTAGCCCCGTGAGACCCATTTTGGACTTCTAACCTCCAGAACCGTAAGATACAACATTGTTTTAAACCTCTTGGTTTATGGTAGTTGGTTACAGGAGTAATAGGAAAGTGCTGCAGGTGGAAATTCTTCTTAGTTGTTTGAATCTGGTTTATGGAAAATGGCTCACTAGTGAAGTATTCCAAGAAGTCTCTTTCCCACTTGGGCTCGTGTTTGTTTTCACAAAAGCTACCCTTTATTTGGTGGACACACAGTGTATTTGCATTGTAGAGGAAAGGGGGTTCTGGGTCGTGCTCTGGCTGTGTTTTGCTGGAACAGGGTAATTTCAGACAGCTGGGATTATTGTCTTCACAGACCTCAGATAATTGGAGTAGGAGGACTATAGCATCATGGAGTTTTTAAGTAAAGACAAACTAGGCTTTGATAAGTTCTCCATGATGCGCTGTCGGTATGATCCCTCTGGCTTCCGTTCCTTCATTTATGAATTGAATGTAATAATACATCACTGTTGTTCTGCAGTTAAACTACATAATCCTTGTGCAATGCCTTGTAGAAAAACTGATCTATAGTAAACAATTGCAAACCACCATATTGTTATACAAATTGCCTTGAAACAGAGAATCCAGTTTATTCTGGATGCATATGCTTTCTAGGAAGGAAAAAAAAAAGTTCTATAGCAAAGTCAGTTTTTATCCCTTGAGGTACTGATTACCAAAATGACAGGGCAAAACCCATGCTTTAGCCTTTCTTTACCATCCCAAAGATGATCCTTTTTCTCTCTTCATGTATTAATAAAAGCAATATAGAGGTGGTAGTATCCTATTCATTTTTACTCTATAGTTAAAGTAAATTTGTAGTTACATAGATATATGTTACATATATGTAAATAACTTTTTTTTTTCTCTTTGGAAAGACAAACCAAATCAATCCTGATTTTTAAAAACATGGAGTAGAATTAAATACTTCAATATGGCATTGCTTTATGCTTTATGCTTTATGTTCTAATTTTTGGAAGCCAGTTTTTAAATGTCAATAATGACTATGATACAACCAGTTTTCTTACTGCTGTTCACTTCAATAAAATTCTTGCCGGAATGGTTCCCAACCAGTGTCAATATGTTATCCAACCTTTACAATAAGCTGTGTGTAATAAATAACTTAAGTTTGGCTCATTAGAGCACGGACACGTATGTCCTAGCACAATTTCCATTAAGGAAAAAAAGTCGTTTTGGCAGATGTCTGATCACTCCATAGTTTTCTCTCTTCTAATCTTGTTCTCCAATGGGACATCAGCCTGCCGAATCCTCAAACAACTCCTGTGTTACAGACACTCTGCAACACAAGCAATACTGAATTCCACTTAAGATAATGGCATTACTTCTTAGAAAAAAGGGTTCACTCACTTTTCTGCTCATCCAAAATCCATAGTAGCCGATAACTTTCATCCAAATCATCTGACACTCTGGGGAATTTCCGTGTCGCTTATTCACTTGTTATTTCTTTGACAGCCTTACAAGTTGACTAATTGTACCTTTAAAATTGCCAACTATCTTCTGAAGTTTTCTGGAACTGCAATTAGAATTCTTATTTAAAATGACAAAAATGTTGCTCCTAGTTTTTGCACTTCTGAGACTGATTATTTTTCGGTATCCAGGAGGTTGTGGAGATTGAATGAATCACCAGATGAGAAAAGGAATGTGTAACCTGTAAAACTATAATTATTAGTAGAAGCAGTGTTGTATCTTTGACATGTTTGAATAAGCATAGAGATTGTATATATGAAGCAGAGCCTCACAAAGTGTGGAAAGTAAAGGTCATGGTTGGGGCAAGAAATCATACTATTTTTAATCATGGTGATTCCATTATGATAATTCAATATTACATCTTAGTTTCCTCATCTTTGTTGTAATTTTTATTATGATTCTGATAAAACCAAACACATTTGTTAAGCAGTGTGTTTTGGGGTTTTTTTTTTCCTTTTTTCCTTTTTTTTCTTTTTTAACTAGCCATTATACATGGTGAGGTGTATGAAAGAGTAAGAATATGAAAGGGAGAAATAATGTGTGATGAGATGAGCCATTCCTGGCCCTTGCTGCTGGCTGCCCTTGTCTCATTTGCCAAGTGATTTGGGAGAGGAAAAAGTGTTTCTAAGTGTTGGAAATAAGCATTCAGAGGTACGTAGGGAAATACTAATCTAGATTAAGCCTAGTCATGCTCTCTAAACTCTCAATCTTTTTATTCAGTTCAATAAACATCTGTTAACCTGGCGAAGGACACAGGACTAGGCAAAGCTGCCTTCCTGATTATCAAGGACCTTTCCCTCCAGGGAAGGGAAATTAGGTTCTTGCACAGTTGGGTTATTGCAACTCAGACTCCATGTCCCACTCCGGGCAGGAATAGGGTAGTACAAACTGAGTCTTACTTTATTTACCAGAAAATCAAAGACGTTTTTGGAAACACTTCACAGATTTCCAGTTATGCCTTAGTGATTGGAAATTTGTCATGTGCCGACCTCTAATAGCAAAGAAGAACGATAATATTCAGGAGCTCACTGAGTCCACGACCTGAGCCAAAACCAAGGGTCCATCAGTCAACTAAGCTACCCAGGCACCCCGAGATTTTATCTTTTTTTAATCAAACTCCAGGACAAAATTTTGTAGTTTGTTAATAAGGAAGAATGACGGAATGAATATCGCTAGGACAAATAGTTTCTGCTGTATGTCCCAAGAAAGTACTTGGTTACTACTGATACCCCATAAGGAATTTAAATGAGCATTTTCATAAAGACTCAGAAAAATAGATAAAAAGATTTGATTTATTCTAAATGAAGCCAACTTACAGAGATTACTTATTAGATACTACATATTAGTGGATGTTGTGGCAAAGAAGAGAGTTTAAATACAACTGCTTCAATATTTCTATTGTTTTTCCACAAACTATCACAGAAAATTAAGTGTAACTTGTTTTGTTCATACTAAAATTTAGGGTATGAGAAAGAAACCTCAAGTCTTTCCTTAGTAGTTACTGCTTTTGGGGGAAAAAGGGGACTGTTCTTCAGTAAGTTTCTGTTCCTTCTTAAAATCTCTTTTCTGGACTTAGACATAAACAGTGGTGCACATATGTGCCCGAGATTTATGTCCGTACTGAAAATAACAATAGCACTTAGCCACTGTATTTGTTGCTTAGCAGAATCTTGTACATTTCAGGTAATTTCTGAAAGTACAAGCTCCTACATGTAGAGTTGAAGAGTCAGTAATTATGTTATTGTATACCTACAAATGTACAATATGTTCAAAATGTATAAAGTGATGACCAGATAAGAATATAAGGTTCAGATATTTATAGTAAAAGTGGCTGTAAACATTTAAAATACTGCAACAAATGAATACCAATAACTTTCAAAGAAAGAACTTTTATCACATTAAAGAACATCTTGACAGCAACAAGTGGTGAAGTAGAAATGGGATAGTGTCAAAATATGCATATTCTGAGCAGCTGCTTATGTCAGGCCCCCAATACTAGCCCTGTCTTGCAGTTTAGAAAATTTACGCACAGATAATAAATTTATGAATAGTAATTGGTTCACTGAGTACTAAGTATACTATTAAAGGTATTCAGTTTTTAAGTCCAAGAAATCTTTGTGTGAATCTTGCTCTCCTCTCAGTCTGTATCTCTGAAGTGAAAATACGCCACTTTTATCTCAGATAAATCATTAAGGTGTGCATGGCATACACTGTAGACCAGCCTTGGATGTGTTATTTTCCATCAAGTTGCTCAATAAATACTACTTGTTTTATTTATAGTAAACTTTTAAATACATAAAGAATTGCTATAGACTCTAAACTCAGTCCAGAGAAAGCCAATGATAAATAATTTATGGAAAAATTAGTAGAAAAATGGCCACTGAAATCTTTGGATGTTTCTGGTTCAGGTAATACTCATCAAAAGCCCAAAAAAGTCTAGAGAAAAATCAATGATTTGGAAACAATATTTTTGGAAAGCATGATTTAGAACCAATACCAGAAAAGTCTCCAGAAGTGGGCTTCTCAAATTAAATTAAAATCAATTAATCACTGTTTTCTTCTGCTGAGGATAAAATGATGCTGTTAGTCCCTGAGTAAAACAAAGCTCAAATGATTTATATGGAGTTTGATTAAAGATAAAAGCTGGGGGTGCCTTGGTGACTTAGTCAGTTGACCGATGGACTCTTGGTTTCGGCTTAGGTCATGGACTCATGGGTTGTGGGAATTGGACCTGTGTAGGGCTCTGTGCTCAATGGAGAGTCAGCTTGAAGTTTCTCTCTGTCTCTGTCTCTCGCTCTCTCTGTGTATGTGTGCGTCTTGCTTTCTCAAATAAATCAATAAATCTTTAAAAAAAAAAAAGAATAAAAGCTATATTGTGAGAGAGGCAGAGTAAGGAATACTAAATCTAACAGAATCCCAAAATAAAGTTACCATATCAAAGTGCAGTGCTGGGAACATAAATCATCTTAGTGGTTTTCTCATATATTACAAATCAAAGGAATTAATCATGTACAAAAATCTGTTGGGTGCTGGAGACATGTGCTCTATAAAGGATCTCAGGCCAATACAGAACTGACTCACTGGAAGAGCAACTACCTCTCAAGCCACCAATGAAGAGCTGAGATCAAAGCAGTGCATCAGTATCTGCACTCAGGGAATCTGGAAGCTGCAGTCAGGAACCCCTACTAACTCATCAGTTACTGCTCATATAACTGACTCTTGCTACTGAGAATGCTGCAATGTAAATATTGAAACGATGCAAAACACAACTTTGTTTCCTACTTACTTCCATGATCTTTCTTACCAGTGCAGAAAGGTGACTCTTGCTCTCATTTTTCTTTAAAAAATCTTACACGTTAATATAATTGACAGAAACAAGTCTACGTCCAGAAGCCTAGGGGCACAGAAGTCTTCGAAATAAAATATAATGCCTAATCTCTCCAGTTAGGAGAGTGAAATGAGAAAAACAATCCAGAATACCCACCAGGGATAACTATTTAAGATGGAGATTGATTTTTCATTATCAGGCCACTTAACATAATGATAAGAAAGGTCTATATAGCTTTGTGTTTGTGGTTAGTGTAATTTGTATTCACCAATATTTTCAAACTTAGTGAAGAATGAGAACAACTTAAAAATGATTTTGCTTTCTTGGCCAAGACCTTAAAAAACTTAATTTTTAACAGATCCAGTAAAAGTAACACTAACCATGAAAGTATATGGGAAATCACAGAAAGAGGCAAACACCGATTACATACATACATTACGTTTTTTTTTTTTTTTAAGGTTTTATTTATTTGACAGAGAGAGACACAGGGAGAGAGGGAACACAAACAGGGGGAGTGGGAGAGGAAGAAGCAGGCTTCCCACCCAGCAGGGAGCCCGATGCGGGACTCAATCCCAGGACCCTGGGACCATGACCTGAGCCGAAGGCAGACGCTTAATGACTGAGCCACCCAGGTGCCCTTGGTTATATGGTTCTATTACTCAATGCTGTACTCAAATTTTTTACTGTAAATTTGAACTAGAGTAAGAATACTTTGGAAGAAAGACTAAAAATAACTTTTATAAAGTCCAATAGTTAGGATATTTTTGAAAGTTAAAAAAATAAAATTACACAGTAAAGAGAAGAATAAAATATTCAAACTCATGGTTTAAAGATGCTGACAATATCCTTTCAAGGACTGATCTTCTAAACATTTATTCCATGAGGCCAGTTCCCACAAACCAGTATGACGAAAGTCAAACTTCAGGTTTTCCTAATAACAGTGAGGCAGGAAGGAGGTAACCATTTGAGCAAACTTTATTTTTGTCCAACCAATGGCTCTAGTGCGATAAAACTCTCTATGTTAACTAATCTTACATGCCCTACATGTTAACTACATTTTACAGTGTAATTAATACCAACGTTATATAACCTCCTTAATCCTCTCAGGGAGAAAGTTATAAGAGTATGAAGTCCAAATCCTATCCATTATATGAAACCAACTTTTTTTTACATGATTTTCTTTGTTTAACCTAAAATGTCAACCATCCAAATGAATGAAGTTTCAAAGAAAACTGCTCAGTTACAAAACTTAATTAGCAGCTTCTTTGGGGCATGTAGTGTTTGTCTTAATCTCAAATTGGACTTCGAAATTCTAGAGTTGAATTAGAAAATCTGAATTATAGTACTCTCAGTGGAAATCTCTTATTGGGTTAATGGGAAAAATTGGAATAAATCCTTCAGCCATGTGAAAGTCACCTAAGCCACAGACACACAATATTGCCAGGAAATTCTCAAAGCAAATAAAGTAGATTATGTGGATATATTTAGAATTTCATGAGAGCAACGATTCATTGCTAGGGTCAGTCTGATTAGACTGAATGGTTCTAATATTTACATTCTGGAATTACTACTAAAATCAAATTTTCTATAAATAATACACTTTTATTTGAAGGGTTATATCCTCAAATCTGGAAAATAATATAAAATGACACATCTAGCCATATAATAAGCTCCTTTGATATTGGAAAAAAACTGTCAAAATTATTCCTTTTGAAATGTTTGTATTTATAGTAACTGTAATATTTGATATTAAAATAACTCCTTTTTCTGTTAATTGTTTTAAATAAAAGTGTGGGTCTGTGTCATTTTATACATTGGCCTTAGATGAGAAGAAAGAAGCAGAAGTTGATCAGGGCCATCAAGAAGATACTGGCGTTGGGTGCCTGGATGGCTAAGTCAGTTAAGCATCCAACTCTTGATTTAGGATCAGGTCATGATCTCAGGGTTGTGAGATTGAGCCCTGCATAGGGCTCTGTGCACAGCATGGAGGCTGCTAAAGATTCTCCCTCTCTCTCTGCCCCTACCCCCTCCTTCTCAAAAAAATTTAAAAAGATACTGGTGTTGCCTACTGGGTATTTACCCCAAAGATACAAATGTAGGGACCCGAAGGGGTACATGCATCCCAATGTTTATAGCAGCAATGTCCACAAGAGCCAAACTGTGGAAAGAGCCAAGATGTCCATCGACAGATGAATGGATAAAGAAGATGTGGTATATATACACAATGGAATATTATGCAGCCATCAAAAGGAATGAGATCTTGCCATTTGCAACGACGTGGATGGAACTGGAGGGTGTTATGCTGAGTGAAATAAGTCCATCAGAGAAAGACATGTATCATATGACCTCACTGATATGAGGAATTCTTAATCTCAGGAACAAACTGAGGGTTGCTGGAGTGGTCGGGGGTGGGAGGGATGGGGTGGCTGGGTGATGGACATTGGGGAAGATATGTGCTACGGTGAGCGCTGTGAATTGTGTAAGACTGTTGAATCACAGATCTGTACTTCTGAAACAAATAACACAACATATTTTAAGAAAAAAGGAAAAGAAGAAGATAGCAGGAGAGGAAGAATGAAGGGGAGTAAGTCAGAAGGGGAGACGAACCAGGAGAGATGATGGACTCTGAAAAACAAACTGAGGTTTCTGGAGGGGAGGAGGGAGGGGGGATGGGTTAGCCTGGTGATGGGTATTAAAGAGGGCACATTCTCCGTGGAGCACTGGGTGTTATGAACAAACAATGAATCATGGAACACTACACCAAAACAAATTATGTAATATATGGTGATTAACATAACAATAAAAAATTTTAAAAAAAGATACTGGTGTTGCAAAATGATGGCCACTTCAAGAAAATATTTGCTCAGGAGTTCAGGAAAAAGGGTTGAAAATGGGATGACAGAAAGAATCAAAGGCAGAACTGATACTCTTAGAGGATTTTTTTTCTAATCAAGTTTCCTTAGAGTGAGAAGGAGAAGACAAAGTCTTCATTTATACATCCATCAGTGTTTTAAATCACTAATAAATTGAGTTTAGCACATAAAAATATATTAATGAAATCAATAGTAGATAAAGTTGTAGAGAGAAGTTATTACCAGTATATATTTTGAAAACAGTCAAATCAGTGCCTAAGCTTAGGGAAATATGACATTTATGTTTCGATATTACTTTTACCAAAACCTGAGTAGGTTCTAAAATAGTCATAAAGGAATGCAAAAAAATCCTAAAAACTAAAACAGTTCTAAAATCACCAAAATTTAATAATACTTTAATTTTCCCCTCCTCTCCCGTGATATATCAATACTTGTGATTGGATAAAAACATACTGGACTGGGAGTCATAATACAATTACCGAGTTCTCTCTCTTCACTAATAAACTCTATGATCTTTACCCAGTGTTTCAGCCTTTCTGGAATGTATCTAATAAAATGGGAAAAGATAATTCCAGACACCCCTGGAGAACTTAGAGTCTTTCCCTTACATAATGTGGAGCATTAAGATGGTGAAAACACAATGGGGGGGGGGAAAGCCAAGTGAATGGGTACAAGACAATTAAGTTTTGAAAGGGTAGACATAGGACATGAAACTGGGGATGGTAGCAGAATAAAGGAGGGCTGCAGGAACATGAATGAGTGGGAATTGCCAAGAGTTTAGGATAAGGGTAACAAAGACCTAGATGAGGAGTGAAAATGAAAAGTAAGAAGAAAGTGGAACAGAAGTCTGAAGCAGGTATTTGAAATGCAAATCCTGAGGTAAAACTATTTTCAGTGACCCAGGTGCACGCTGCTGGTCTAACACGTTAAGGTTGTTTCTGGAACCACCTAAACTGAGATTGTTACATTAGATTGTTTTTCAACTGGAAAAGAGACTGGACTTAGTGTTGGGGTGCTTTGTAATCTAGCAAGCCTAAGAAAACTTCTGATTCTCTAAACCTGATTAAATAGCCCCCATTAACAGAACCCAGAAACATCTTTATGTCCACAGAGATTTATCTAAGTTTAAGTTAGGATTGTCTACATTTATCAAAGAACTTTGTTCATTGCAAGAACTCAAAATATTAAATAATAGAGCTCTTTTATTACTGTATGTAGACAAAACATTAGTACCTGCAAAGTTCATAATGAAAAACAATTTTAAAAAAAGTATGTTACAAACATTTTTATTATGGAAGGATAACAGGTCACCATCTCAATGATTTGGATCAGGCTTGAACGGTTCATTGCTTTCCTTTTACTACCTGTCACTTAGGGACTCGGGGTTGACCTTCTCCCATGTAGTATTAATAATGAAAAGTATCTTAAGTTTCCCTTCTCGAGGTGGTTTATGTTCTTTCTTTGATGACAAAATTCCAGTGGACCTCTAATTAGAGTTTATTCTACCTGTGATATTTTAAAATGTATATATCCTTATTTTTTTATGATGTAACTTGTCAAGGGTTTCTTGTTCTAAAGAGGCCTTGGCAAAGAAGATATATTCTTGCCTTATGCCTCATGTACAAGCTACTCCCATCAAGGTTGGTTTAGAGAGAGGGAAAGGGTCCTTGTTTTCCCTAAGAAAACAAAAATAGATCCAGTCAGTAGATGGCTTCAACACTAATATTACATTTATTTATATACACTGTAACATATATAAACTTACGAAAGAAAATGCAACTTTAATTAAATGTCAATACAATTTTAATAACCTTTACTAAAACTGGAAAAAAACGGAAAAAATTATTTTAAGTGAGCAGTATTCTTTTTCTTTTCTATTCAATGAAAGGAAAACACTCCAGTCAAGTCCATTTCTTTATTCCCATTTTGCAAGGATTACAATCAGTTGAAATGCTAATTAGAAAGGACAGAAAATTGCTATTCTAGAGAGAAAGGAAATATCATAAGGTTTCTGCGACTTAGGGTCATTTTTATATTTCTGAATGTGAAAATAGCGTTTTCACTTACTAAAAGCTAGAATTTTATTTCATGAAGAGCTATGTCATTGCCACTTTGTTTTCTTGGGTTTTATTATTGCTAATGAGTATGAATGACTTTATTTAAGCCTAGTATTTACTTGAATTATTCAATGAAACTTTTCCTTCAGAACCACAAACCTTTGTTGAAACATAAAATGGATCAGAAGACTGTGGTTTCTGTAAAAAGATAATGAGAGCAGAAATTTTCAAATGTTGGGGTGAAGACCACACAATGTTACAAAAGCAGTTTAGAGAACTGACAAATTTAATACTTTGTTAAGGAAACATCAGGGAAGGGGAATCCACACAATCCCATCTTAGCTACGATCATTGGAATTTCATAAGAAAATCCTATTGTCTCTCTTCCTATAATTTTACAATCCTGGTATTCAAACTGTTTGAGAGAGTAAACAATTGAAAGACATGAAGAGGATCTATTTTACTGTTTTCACTTCCTTATCATCAGTATTCTATCTTCACTCAGAACATGGATTGTACTTTTTGTTGGAATTTTAAGAGAAGTTTAAGGGTTAGGGATTGTGAGCTCTGCCTGCCCATCATCTTAGTTTTTTTTTTTTTTGAATTTTTATTTATTTTTTGCTCTTTATTTTTTATTTTGTCATGTAATTTAGAGAAACATGATGACATCAAAATGTATATATCATAAGTATTCTAGATGTATGTATATTTGTATCAAGAATAGTAAGTAAATGCTTGTGCTTAGCTCCTTTTCTTCCAAATTAGAATATTACTAAAACCAATGAATATCAGTACTAAAACAATGTCCTTGTTTCCCCTTCCTATTACCTTCTCCTTTGTCCCCATGGGTAATTAATACTCTTCCAAGATTTGTTTGTATCATTTGCTGTTTTCTTAAAATAATTTTACCACACCTAAGTAATAGGATTTTGTCTCTGAACTTCCTTTAAATTGTTTTCAGCTCTATAGTTTTATATGCCTTGCTTTTTTTTTTCCAACATTCTATTTCTGAGATTCATCTATGATGTTGAGCTGTTGTGTGTCCCTAGGCAGAACCTTTTCACTGCCGCTATTAAGCCACTACTTTTCTTGAAGTGACACCCCTGCTCTACATACGGATGCTTTGTAATGATGATACACTTCAATCTTCTCAGCTTGCCTCTGCTAAACGTGAACTGGTGCTAGAGTGTTTGGGGCACTCTGCCATATCTGGGGTAGGGCTTCCACTATAAAAGTGTTAGGGGCTGAGGGGAGGAAGGAAGCCGCAAACATCCAGCTGCACTTGCCTAGAGGAGAGCTTCTGCAGTACTCAACTGGATGAGGTGGGAGAGGAATGATAGATGCTGGTGGCCAGAGAGAAACCGTGGTTCATGACTGAGAGTTGGAGAGAGAGGGAGCCTTGTCTTCTTGCTTGCACCTGCCTAGAATAGAACTTCCCCAGCTGGGGTGGGGGAAGAAAGGAGGACGTTGTGACTCAAATATCAGAAACTCATTGTTAACACCCAGATTTAGTAGATTTTCCTGAATACCTATTTGTCCATTTCCTGAAATCCTTTTGAACTCTTTGCAGAGATTGTGAATGGTTGTTTTCACCTATTACAGTTGTTGCATGGAGAAGAGTTACCATGGAGCTCCCCACACTGCCATTCTGGAAACTAGTTTCTCTGTATTATTATATTTAACATGCCTTGCTGTAGACAGAAGATAATTGTTGCATATTTTTTAAAATTCTGACAATCCCTGTCATTTTATCAGAGTGTTTAGATGTTTCAATTCAATACAATTATTGATATTTTTTAAAAGTAGGTATAGCATTTCTGTTTGTTGGTTTGCTTTCTCTCATTCCCTTACTCTGTTCCTCTTTTTGTCTCCTGAGTTAATTGCACATTTATCATTTTACTTAAATTGATCTCCTCTTTGTTCTTTGTATAGTTTCTCTCTCTCTCTTTTTTTTTTAAGATTTTATTTATTTATTTGAGAGAGAGAATGAGAGCCAGAGAGCACAAGAGGGAAGAGGGTCAGAGGGAGAAGCAGACTCCCCGCCGAGCAGGGAGCCCGACGTGGGACTCGATTCCGGGACTCCAGGATCATGACCTGAGCCGAAGGCAGTTGCTTAACCAACTGAGCCACCCAGGCGCCCTGTATAGTTTCTCTTTACATAGTTCTTATGATCATTCTCCAAAGGGATTAATGATAAATTTTCACATTCTGCTAGAAACAATATTTTACTACTTGCAGTGGAAATAGAAACCTTAACAGAATATATATTCCTTACCTCTCCCCTTAGACTGTATTTGCCATAATAACATTTACATTTCATCAGAGAATGTTAAACTTTTTCATTCAACCATCAAATGTATCTTAAAGAACTCGAGGACATACAAATTGTCTATCACATTTACCCAGTACTTAACTATTTCTGCTGCTGCTCTTCCTTCATTCCTAATGATCCAAATTTATGTCTGGTGTCTGTGGCCGAAAACCTTCTCGTAGTAATTCTTTTAGGGCAGGTCTTCTGGCAACAACTTCTCTTGATTTCATTTCATTTAAAAGTGTTTCATTTCCCCTTCATTCCTAAAGGCTATTTTCACTAGATATAGAATTCTGGGGTAAAAGTTGTATTCATTCAGCCCTTTAAAATTTTTATTTCATTCTTTCTGTCCTCCCTTATTTCTGAAATAAAATTTGTCAACCTTCAAATCATTATTCTCTAACAATGATGGCAGGTTTTTGTTTGTTTTCTGACTGCCTTGAAAATGTTTTTTCCTTGTTTCTAAGTTCTAGCAGTTTTATTACACCAGATATAAATTTCATGGGGTTTATTCTATTTGGGGTTGATAAGTTTCTGGAAGCTGTAAGTTCATGACTTTTATAAAATTGGGGAAGTGTTCAATCAATATTTACTCAAATTTTTTTTCTGCACTATGTTTTTTTCCTCTCCTAGTGTAATTTGGTGTTGTTCAATATGTTCCTTAAGCTCTGTATATTTTTTTTCTAATGTGTTTTTTGTCTGTCATTTATATTTATACTAATCTATCTATAGTTTTACTTACTCATTTCTCTGTTATATCCACTCTGCTAGTAAGTACATCCAGTGAGGTTTTACTTGGGAGGTTATTTTTAAGTTACAGAATTTCCTTTTGAGCCTTGTCTATACTCTTTATTTTCTGAGCATTTCTAGCTTTCCACTGATTTCAAAAGTGATCACTTGACTTTTTGGAACGTTTTTTAACAGCTGCTTTAAAATCTTTGTCAAATAATTCCAACATCTGTATCATGTTACTGACATACATTGATTATTGTATCACATGCCTGTTGATATTTTCCTTGTCTTTTGTGTATGGAAAACTTTCTAAATGTATCTTGGACATCTAGAATGTTGTATTATGAGACTCTCACAGCTTCTAAAACCTGTAGGTAATGTTTATATTTTGTTTAGCAGACTTGGGTTTAGGCCACTGTTCTAGCTAGCCAACTCTGAATTGTGTTTTCAACATTATTTTTGTTTTATTTCCAAAGTGTCCCTAACACACTGCAATAGTCTAGGAACTGGGTGGTTGTCTGTCTTTTAGTTTGGTTCCCAAGATGATTTGTCTACTTTTTAGGACAGATCCATGCATGCATGCATACCTTGGCATGTATAGGAGGGTGGATACTCCCAGGAGCTGGTAACAACTTCACAGATTATCTTTCTCAAGTTCTTCCTTTTATTGGATGTCCATGATATCTGCCAATTCTCTAGAGCCCCCCCCCCCCCAGTTTTGTTTCTCCAGCTGGAATGCTGGCACTTTATTTACCTCGTACTGCTGCACAGTCCCTGTCACAGTACTAGCATCTAGCACCAATTATCAAGTGGACAGAAAGAGAAAAGATCGACAGGAATGTGCCACGCATGCTGGGGCCACAGCTTCCCCAGTCTCCCCCAGAGAGGAAGGTTCACTTTCCTCAGAGTTCTAGATGACCATGGACTCCTGTTGCCTTGATGTTGCTGACAGAAAACCTCTTGTTCTATCTATAGGCCTGAACTAAAGAGTGATCCTACAGTAACCTGTACATATGCCAATGCTACCTTCCACTTAGGCCAAGGGATCCTAGAGGAAAAAACACAGGGTGGCTTGATTATTGATTCAATGTAACCTCTATTTCCTCTTTCCTCCCAGACTTCCTGTTACTATTTACTTTTTGGAGTTCACCTACTGTTCGATGCATTCTGTTTAGGAATTTTAGCTTCATTGAATGGACTCTGAGTACAGTATGTTCACTCCATCTTATCGAGAACCAGAATACTATTAATGTTGAAATATAATATCAAATCATAATTTCTTTATAATTTGCTAACCTAATATGACTTAGATGCATAGCTTTTGGTAATCATACTGGATAGATATTTTAATAATTTTATTTACTTATTTATTTGGGAGAAAGAGAGCAAGCACAAGTGGTGGGGGAGAGAGAGGGATAAGCAGACTCCACACTGAGTATGGAGCCTGACACTGGTCTCAATCTCACGACCCTATCATGACCTGGGCCAAAATCAAAAGTCAGATGCTTAACCGACTGAGCCACCCAGGTGCCCCATATATTGGATATATTAACATGCAATTTTGAAAGTCCTGGTAAGTAAGTCATTTTCAAGATCAGGGTAGATAATGGAATCCTAATAATCTATATCCTTACCCTACAGTAAAGGAATAGTGTCTTGACTTTGATACTTTTTATGTCCATCTAAAGGAAAATTATCACGCATTGCATACTTTCACATTATTAACCTTTTCTGAAAATAATAAGTATCCTATACAGATGTGATTTACACATATGAGCAAAATCAGAGCAGATTAATGTTTGAGAAATATTCCCTTAGAATATATCTTTCAAGGGTTCATTGTCCTGAGTTTTTATAGAGTTGGTCAGTAAATACCTCTTGATACAGTTTCTAGACACCTGCCTAGAATACTTAATTGAAAATAGGCCTTTTTTTGTTTAGATATCAATTGTCAAGTATGGGGATTTAATTACAAATAACAGACTGTAATTTTTGCCCTTCATTTAATAATATTTTTTTAAAACATGTTTTGACCTCTAACTGGGATAAGTATAAAAGTACCTGGTATCAGGGTCAACCTTTCCTTCAAGACAATGATCTAAAAATGGTTTTACACCAAATGCAGACTTAACAAAGGCCTATTGTGCCGTAACACAGAATATAATAACATATATCTTAATCTGAACTATTTTTAGAAAAGTATTATCATTTAATATATAAATTATGTGTGAAAAAGAAGTCCTATAATTATCTGACATACAGTGGGTAATTTTAGAAACACACCATTAGATAGGAAAAAATACACACCATCACATTCCTATACCATATTACCTAAGGAAATGCAACTCAAGATTTCACTGGATTTAAGTTCAAAATTGGGCATGATAAATTAGACTGCATTTACAAAGAATTGATGAAAAAGGGACGAAACCAAATTAACTTGGTCCCAAAGTCATTATCCTGGCTATATTTTTAAATGATCTTGTGTTATATCAACAATGTCGATGAATATAAATTATCCACGAATCCCAGGATACAAAGGGATCGAGCACACACGTTTCACACAATCTACAATGCCAAAATACAAGGTAGAAATATGTTACCAGCTCAAGAAAAGAAAATCCACTTTGATATTCAATATATAATCTCTTTTTGATAGACCTTCCTAATAGAAACATTTTGTACATCAAATAATAAAAGTGGCTTGTTTTAATTAGGGGCATTATTTTAAAGTGCTTTGGTAAGCTGCTTGTAATGTGTGTTTGCATGCACTTAAGGGATCAACAAAAGAAAGAAAAGTCTTTTGATGATTCAAATCCAGTGCTCCTCCCAATAAGATCACTTTTTGTGGGATCTAGGCTACGTCCCAAGCTAATGGTCCATTAACTAACATGGAAACTGGCTTCTGTCATTGCTGCAACTCAGTCTATAGACTGCGCAGTAATAACCTAGAACAGACTTGTGGTGACCAAGGAAAAGCCATATGCCAAGTCTGAATTATGATAGTTCTGCAAACGAGACATCTCACATTACCACAAACCTTTTATAGATGATTGCTGGAGTGTTTTTAATTATGACTCACATCATTTCATCATCTTGTGTTATCTTTGCTGAACATCAAGTACATATTCATATGGGATGTGTATTTATGATTGTTTTGACCATCCGGTTCTTCCCTGCTAGGATAATCTAGGGTTTGGATTTTACTTAAGGGTTGTTAGCATGCTTTCTGAATTTTAAGCAATTTAAACAATATAGTAGACATAGCATTCTGGATTTTGGTTTCTCATTAAAAGGCTAGTCTCTTCCTTTGAAATATGTTACATATGTATGTACTTGACACAGGAAAATCTAGTCAGAATCTAACTTTAAAAATGTATTTGAGACTGATGTAGTTACATTCAAATTAAATCGGAGACTTAAAGGAGAAACTGTGGAGAGAAATTTGGTCAATGACTTGATAAATTGTTAAGGTAGGAGTGTGCCTGTGTGCCTAATAAATTATGTACCTAGAG
This sequence comes from Eumetopias jubatus, assembly GCF_037043125.1. Taxonomy (NCBI): domain Eukaryota; kingdom Metazoa; phylum Chordata; class Mammalia; order Carnivora; family Otariidae; genus Eumetopias; species Eumetopias jubatus. The sequence continues at coordinate 31,301,387 of NW_028274820.1, forward strand.
AAGAGTGTGATACTTATGGTTGGTTGAGATTACTCCATTCCCAGGAGTTACTATCATGTTCCCCAATGAGCTTTGAGGTTTTTATTTTTAAAAAAAGACCATATGTTTTATTACTGAAATAGCTGCTTCAGGGTCCAAATTTTAATATAAATAAATAAATGTGTGTGTAAAGTATATATATGTATAGCATATATATTGTACATACACATAATGCTTTCATGTTAAGCTTAAATTCTGGTGACAATCAAGTAAATATGCTTAGTATATAGCAATGTAATTGTTCATACTTATTTCAAGGCTGAGTGTTGCATCTGTTTCTAAATAGAATTTGTTTTATTGTTAGCTCACATTTTATGTTATAGATCCAGTCTGTTTTTTTTATTTTCCCCACCACAGTGCTTCTGTCTTTTGCTCACTTGATCTATTTATCTTTTTTCTAAAGCATTAAATTTTTTTTTTTTACCACCTTTACTCCATGTTTCCACTGGCTGCTTTTCATTCCCTGTTGAACTGATTGGGCATATAAGCATCTGTAAAAGCAGGCTCTTCAATCTCTATTTGAAACCTCAGTGTGCCAACCTAAGGACTTATGTAATTGTGGTAAAATTGCTGTCCAAACATCAAAATTATAGGTCATCAGAAATAAGTTGCCCAGGATTCTATCCAGATGGGTCTGTGTCAAAATATTTAGATGGAATGTGGTGATAAAATGACTCACATTTTCCTCAAGTTTTGACTTTTTTTCAAAATGACTGATTGGTTAAGCCATATATTCTATCAGACTTAAATACATGATATACCCATATGCACATCAACACTTATTACATACTTTCATATTATGATAGTCTAATCACATATTATGATAGTCTAATCATACAATGCTATTCTAAAATAATTATTGCTATGAAATAAAGCTGTGTAGTATATTATGTGTTTGCAGATCTATGTACAGTAAACTACTGGATTTGATGAATAACACTATTAAAATAAAACAGGTGGAAACTTACATTATAATTTCTATCAAGTAGTTTTGAAAATAAAAGTTTAATATTGGGTATCATTTTAGACATGTGGTCATGGAGAATCCTGCCTTCTTTAGGCATTACTTTGATGTAGTGTCAAGTGCACACTTACTGTAGGACTTTTTCTAAAGCTCAAAATTGCACTGTAACAGAAAAAGTAATAAAGTCTTGAGGTTGTTACTGCAAAATAATGAAGCTTTATTTACAAACAAAAACCAGTAGCTAGCACACTTCACATGCCCCTCACTCTTTTACTTACTACTGTGAAGTGTAATTAATGGAGTGAGCAGCCTTAGCAATGCTTCAGAATTTCTGATAGTATTAGAGACTGTCTGATAGTGTATATATCTTCTTCGAGGAACTGAATTTGAAAATCATATGAAGCTGTTGTCAGGATCTTTTTTTTCCTTTAAATTTTTTTTTATTGTTAATCACCATACATTACATCATTAGTTTTTGATGTAGTGTTCCATGATTCATTGTTTGTGGATAACACCCAGTACTCCACGCAGAATGTGCCCTCTTTAATACCCATCACCAGGCTAACCCATCCCCCAACCCCCTCCCCTCGAGAACCCTCAATTTGTTTTTTCAGAGTCCATCGTCTCTCATGGTTCTTCTCCCCCTCCGATTTCCCCCCTTCATTCTTCCCCTCCTGCTATCTTCTTCTTCTTTTTTTTTCGTTAACATATATTGTTTCAGAGGTACATCTGTGATTCAACAGTCTTGCACTATTCACAGCACTCACCATAGCACATACCCTCCCTGATGTCTATCACCCAGCCACCCCATCCCTCCCACCCCACCCCCACTCCAGCAACCCTCAGTTTGTTTCCTGTGATTAAGAATGCCTCATATCAGTGAGGTCATATGATACATGTCTTTCTCTGAATGACTTATTTCACTCAGCATAACACCCTCCAGTTCCATCCACGGCATTGCAAATGGCAAGATATCATTCCTTTTGATGGCTGCATAATATTCCATTGTATATATATACCACAAATTCTTCATCCATTCATCTGTTGATGGACATCTTCAGTCTTTCCACAGTTTGGCTATTGTGGACATTGCTGCTATAAACTTCGGGGTGCCCATAACCTTCGGATCCCTACATTTGTATCTTTGGGGTAAATACACAGTAGTGCAATTGCTGGATCATATGGTAGCTCTATTTTCAACTTTTTGAGGAACCTCCATCCTGTTTTCCAGAGTGGCTGCACCAGCTTCATTCCCACCAACAGTGTAGGAGGGTTCCCCTTTGTCCGCATCCCCGCCAACATCTGTCGTTTCCTGACTTGTTAATTTTAGCCATTCTGACTGGTGTGAGGTGGTATCTCATTAAGGTATTGATTTGGAGTTCCCTGATGCCAAGCGATGTTGAGCACTTTTTCGTGTGTCTGTTGGCGATTTGGATGTCTTCTTTGGAAAAATGTCTGTTCATGTCTTCTGCCCATTTCTTGATTGGATTATTTGTTCTTTGGGTGTTGAGTTAAAGAAGTCCTTTATGGATTTTGCATACTAGCCCTTTATCTGATATGTCATTTGCAAATATCTTCTCCCATTCTGTGGTTGTCTTTTGGTTTTGTTGACTGTTTCTTTTGCTGTGCAGAAGCTTTTTATCTTGATGGAATCCCAATAGTTCACTCTTGCCCTTGCTTCCCTTGCCTTTGTGATGTTTCTAGGAAGAAGTTGCTGCGGCTGAGGTCGAAGAGGTTGCTGCCTGTGTTCTCCTTTAGGATTTTGATGGACTCCTGTCTCACGTTTAGGTCTTTCACCCATTTGGAGTCTATTTTTGTGTGTGGTGTAAGGAAATGGTCCAGTTTCATTCTTCTGCATGGGGCTGTCCAATTTTCCCAACACCATTTGTTGAAGAGACTTTTCCATTGGACATTCTTTCCTTCTTTGTCAGAGATTAGTTGACCGTAGAGTTGAGGGTCCATTTTTGGGCTCTCTGTTCTGTTCCATTGATCTATGTGTCTGTTTTTGTGCCAGTACCATACTGTCTTGATGATGACAGCTTTGTAACAGAGCAGGAAGTCCAGAATTGTGATGCCACAATTGTTTTTCTTTTTCAAGATTCCTCTGGCTATTCGGGGTCTTTTCTGGTTCCATACAAATTTTAGGATTTTTGTTCCATTTCTTTGAAAAAAGTGGATGGTATTTTGATGGGGATTGCATTGAATGTGTAGATTGCTCCAGGCAGCATTGACATCTTCACAATATTTGTTCTTCCAATTCATGAGCATGGAACATTTTTCCATTTCTTTTTGTCTTCCTCAATTTCTTTCATGAGTATTTTATTGTTTTCTGAGTACAGATCCTTTGCCTCTTTGGTTAGATTTATTCCTAGGTATTTTATGAGTTTTGGTCCAATTGGAAATGGGATAGACGCCTTAATTTCTCTCTCTTCTGTCTTGTTGTTGGTGTATAGGAATGCCACTGATTTCTGTGCATTGATTTTATATCCTGCCACTTTACTGAATTCCTGTATGAGTTCTAGGAGTTTTGGGGTGGAGTCTTTTGGCTTTTCCACATATAGTATCATATCTGCAAAGAGTGAGAGTTTGACTTCTTCTTTGCCGATTTCGATGCCTTTGATTTCTTTTTGTTGTCTGATTGCTGTGGCTAGGACTTCTAATAATATGTAGAATAGCACTGGTGATAGTGGACATCCCTGCCGCGTTCCCGACCTCAGGAGGAAAGCTCTCAGCTTTTCCTCATTGAGAATGATATTTACTGTGGGTTTTTCATAGATGGCTTTTATGATATTGAGGTATGCACCCTCTATCCCTCTACTCTGAAGAGTTTTGATCAAGAAAGGATGCTGTACTTTGTCAAATGCTTTTTCTGCATCTATTGAGAGGATCATATGACTCTTGTTCTTTCTTTTGTTAATGTATTGTATCACGTTGATTGATTTGCGGATGTTGAACCAACCTTGCAGCCCAGGGATAAATCCCACTTGGTCATGGTGAATAATCCTTTTAATGTACTGTTGGATCCTATTGGCTAGTATTTTGGTGGGAATTTTTGCATCCATGTTCAGGGATATTGGTCTATAATTCTCCTTTTTGATGGGGTCTTTGGTTTGGGGATCAAGGTAATGCTGGCTTCATAAAACGAGTTTGGAAGTTTCCCTTCCATTTCTATATTTTGGAACAGTTTCAGGAGAAGAGGTATTAATTCTTCTTTAAATGTTTGGTAGAATTCCCCTGGGAAGCCATCTGGCCCTGGGCTTTAGTTTGTTGAGACATTTTTGATGACTGCTTCAATTTCCTTAGTGGTTATAGGTCTGTTCAGGTTTTCTATTTCTTCCTGGTTCAGTTTTGCTAGTTGATACATCTCTAGGAATGCATTCATTTCCTCCAGGTTATCTAATTCGCTGGCATAGAGTTGCTGATGATATGTTCTTATAATTGTTTGTATTTCTTTGGTGTTGGTTGTGATCTCTCCTCTTTCATTCATGATTTTGTTGATTTGGGCCATTTCTCTTTTCTTTTTGATAAGTCTGGCCAGGGGTTTATCAATCTTGTTAATTCTTTCAAAGAACCAGCTCCTAGTTTCATTGATCTGTCCTACTGTTTTTTGGTATCTATTTCATTGATTTCTGCTCTGATCTTTATTATTTCTCTTCTCCTGCTGGGTTTAGGCTTTATTTGCTCTTTTTTTCTCTAGCTCCTTTAGGTGTAGGGTTAGGTTGTGTATTTGAGACCCTTCTTGTTTCTTGAGAAAGTGTTGTGTTGCTATATACTTTCCTCTTAGGACTGCCTTTGCTGCATCCCAAAGATTTTGAACAGTTGTGTTTTCATTTTCATTGGTTTCCATGAATTTTTTAAATTCTTCTTTAATTTCCTGGTTGACCCATTCATTCTTTAGTAGGATGCTCTTTAGCTAACTCCATGTATTTGAGTTCTTTCCAACTTTCCTCTTGTGATTGAGTTCTAGTTTCCAAAGCATTGTGGTCTGAAAATATGCAGGGAATAATACCAATCTTTTGGTACCAGTTGAGGCCTGATTTGTGACCTAGAATGTGATCTATTCTGGAGATTGTTCCATGGGCACTAGGGAAGAATGTGCATTCCGTTGCTTTGGGATGGAATGTTCTGAATATATCTGTGAAGTCCATTTGGTCCAATGTGTCATTTAAAGTCTTTATTTCCTTGTTGATCTTTTGCATAGATGATCTGTCCATTTCAGTCGGGGGTGTTAAAGTCCCCCCACTATTATTGTATTGTTGTCATTATGTTTCTTTGCTTTTGGTATTGATTGCCTTCTATAATTGGCTGCTCCCATGTTAGGGGCATAGATATTTACAATTGTTAGATCTTCTTGTTGGATAGACCCTTTAAGTAGGATATGTGTCCTTCCTCATCTCTTATTACAGTCTTTGGTTTAAAATCTAATTTGTCTGATATAAGGATTGCCACCCCAACTTTCTCTTGGTGTCCATTAGCATGGTAAATGGTTTTCCACCCCCTCACTTTCAATGTGGGGTTGTCTTTGGGTCTAAAATGAGTCTCTTGCAGACAGCATATTGATGGGTCTTGTTTTTTAATCCAATCTGATAGCCTGTGTCTTTTGATTGGGGGCCTTTAGCCCATTTACATTCACGGTAACTATTGAAAGATATGAATTTAGTGCCTTTGTATTGCCAGTAAAGTGACTGTTACTGTACATTGTCTGTGTTCCTTTCTGATCTTTGCTGCTTTTAGGCTCTCTCTTTGCTTAGAGGACCCCTTTCAATATTTCTTGGAGGGCTGGTTTTGTGTTTGCAAATTCCTTTAGTTTTTGTTTGTCCTGGATCCTTTTTATTTCTCCTTCTACTTTCAATGACAGCCTGGCTGGATATAGTATTCTTGGCTGCATATTTTTCTCGTTTAGTGCTCTAAAGATATCATGCCAGTCCTTTCTGGCCTGCCAGGTCTCTATGGATAGGTCTGTTGCCAATCTAATATTTTTACCACTATAGGTACATATCTCTTCTCCCGAGCTGCTTTCAGGATTTTTCTCTCTGTCTCTGAGACTCGTAAGTTTTACTATTAGATGTCGGGGTGTTGACCTATTTTTATTGATTTTTAAGAGGGGTTCTCTGTGCCTCCTGGATTTTGATGCCTGTTTCCTTCCCCACATTACAGAAGTTCTCTGCTATAATTTGCTCCAATATACCTTCTTCCCCTCTCTCTCTTTCTTCTTCTTCTGGGATCCCAATTTTCTAATGTTGTTTCATCTTATGGTATTGCCTATCTTTCTAATTCTGCCCTCATGATCCAGTAGTTGTTTATCTCTCTTTTTCTCAGCTTCTTTATTTTCCATCATTTGGTCTTCTATATCGCTGATTCTCTCTTCTGCCTCATTTATCCTAGCAGTTAGTGCCTCCATTTTTGATTCCACCTCATTAATAGCCTTTTTGATTTTGACTTGGTTAGATTTTAGTTCTTTTATTTCTCCAGAAAGAGCTTCTCTAATAACTTTCATGCTTTTTTCAAGCCCAGCTAGTATCTTTAAAATTATGATTCTGAACTCTAGGTCTGACATCATACTTATCTCCATATTGACTAGGTCCCTCTCAGACGGTACTACCTCTTGTTCTTTATGTTGAGGTGATTTTTCCATCTTGTCGTCTTGTCCAGAGGAGAATAGATGAATGAGAGAACAAAATGCTAACAGGGTAACAACGTCCCCAGAAAATATACTCTAAAGAAATCAGAAAAGACCTGAAATTGGGGGGAAAGAAAGAAAAAAGAAAGAGGTGGAAAAAAAAGAAAAAGATAAAGATAAAAACAAACAAAAACAGGACAAAACAAAAAAAAACAGAATATGATCAAATATCAGGCTGGTGCATAGATCAGTGCCACACACTAGATTTTGGGTGTATTTTTGTCTGTTAGAAGAAAGTGCCTCCCAAAATTTTAAAGAAAGAAAGACTTACATATGTACATAATAAGAGTTGATAAAATGAAGGGATGGAATATGACTGTAAAGATGAAAATTATAAAAAATTTTATAGAATGAATTGATAAGAAGTTGTTTGAAAAAAGAGGATTTAAAAAAAAAGAAAAAAAAGGGGGGAGAGAATGTGATCAGGCAGAAGGCTAGAACAAAGCCATACACTAGAGATTTAGGGTATATTTTGATCTGTTAGAAGAAACCATCTCAAAATTTTAAAGAGAGAACAACTTATATATATATATGCCAAAAATAAGGGTAACTACTATAAAGGGATAGAATATGACTCCAAAAATGAAAAATAAAAATGTTTTTTTAAAAAAGGGATTGATAAGCTGTTGTTTGAAAAAGAGAAAAAGAAAACCTCAGAAAGAAAATTTTAAAAATTAACTTTGAAAGACTAAAGAATCATGGTAAAAAAGCCATGAATTCTATGTTTAGTATTCCGCTTGCGCTGGAGATACGCCGTTCTCATTGATCGGTAAACTTGGTCTTGGCTGGCTGTTCTCGCTGCTCTTCTGGGGGAGGGGCCTGTTGCCGTGGTTCCCAAATGTCTTTGCCGGAGGTGGAATTTTCCCGCCCTTGTCGGTCCGGGCTAAGTAATCTGCTCGGGTTTGCTCTTGGGAGCTTTTGTTCCCTGCAAGCTTTCCATTCGGCTTTGGAGGATGAGAGTGAAAATGGCGGCCTCCCAATCTCCGCCCTGGAGGAGCCGAGAACTCGGGGCCCCACTCCTCAGTGCGCCTCGAGAGCAAAGCAGTCAATCACTCTGGTCTCCCCGGTCTCCGGCCGCACCCTTTGCTCACCCGGCCTATGACCCAGCGTTTTTATCTCTGACTCGGTGTAGCGTCTTTTTATCACCGACTCGGTGTAGCGTCTTCAAACCCAGCAGATACCTGCGCTCCCGCGCAGCTCCTCCCAGAGGAGGAAGGTGAGTCTCCGTGGATCTGCCACTTGTTGGGTCCCTGCTTCCAGAAAGTGGTCACTTTTCTGTTCAGAGGGTTGTTGCTATTCTTTTCTTTGATCTCCTGTTGAGTTCGTAGGTGTTCAGAATGGTTTGATCCCTATTCAGCTGAATTCCTGAGACGAGATGAAATCCAGGTCTCCTACTCCTCTGCCGTCTTGCTCCCTGTTGTCAGCATCTTTAAGTATAGCTTCATAATAACAAGGAATCACATTGAGAGAAATAAATTTTATTTTTTTTACATTTTTAAAATTTTATTATGTTAATCACCACACATTACATCATTAGTTTTTGATGTAGGGTTCCATGGTTCATTGTTTGCATATAACATCCAGTGCTCCATTCAGTACGTGCCCTCTTTAATACCCATCACCGGGCTAACCCATCCCCCCACCCCTCTCCCCTCTAGAACCCTCAGTTTGTTTCTCAGAGTACATAGTCTCTCATGGTTTGTCTCCCCCTCCAATATCCCCCCCCTTCGTTTTTCCCTTCCTACTGTCTTTTTTTTTTTTTTTTTAACATATAATGCATTATTTGTTTCAGGGGTACAGGTCTGTGATTCATCAGTCTTACACAATTCACAGCACTCACCATAGCACACACCCTCCCCAATGTCCATCACCCAGCCACCCCATCCCTCCCACCCCCCACCACTCCAGCAACCCTCAGTTTGTTTCCTGAGATTAAGAGTCTCTTATGGTTTGTCTCCCTCTCTGGTTTCATCTTGTTTCATATTGCTCTCCCTTCCCCTATGAGCCTCTGTCTTGTTTCTCAAATTCTTTATATCAGTGAGATTATATGATAATTTTCTTTCTCTGATTGACTTATTTCGCTTAGCATAATACCCTCTAGTTCCATCCATGTCATTACAAATGGCAAGATTTCATTTTTTGATGGCTGATTAGCATTCCTTTGTGTATGTATGTATACATATACACACCACATCTTCATTATCCATTCATCTGTTGATGGACATCTAGGCTCTTTCCATAGTTTGGCTATTGTGGACATTGCTGCTATAAACATTGGGGTGCATAGTCTCCTTCGGATCACTACATTTGTATCTTTGGGGTAAATACCCAGTAGTGCAATTACTGGGTTGTAGGGTAGCTCTATTTTCAACTTTTTGGGGAAACTCCTTACTCTTTTCCAGAGTGGCTGTGCCAACTTGCATTCCCACCAATAGTGTAAGAGGGTTCCCCTTTCTCTGAGGATGGAGAGAAATACATTTTATATACCAAGTCTTAAAAATATTGTTCCTGATCATTTTCTCTATAAAACTGAACCACCTGGATAATGGGAAGCAGATGGTTACACTATTTCCAATATAATAAACAATTTTATTTAACTACTACTTTAGATTGATTTAACAAATCTGTGATTTTATAATTGAGAAGAGCTCAGTTTTGCAAAAGATACTTTCCTTAAGGCCGTGTGCAAATCAGAGATTATTTTAACTTTGGCTAAATGACCATGCATTATATTTTATGTTCCTCAAAGTACATAACAGAATTTAAATATAAAACTAAGTAAAAATAGAGTAATACATTCTTAGGCCAACTTTTTGTTTTTCTTCATGTTTAAGTATGACAAATTTTTCCTCCATGCCAGATGTCCTGGGAATTATCACTCCGTGTCCTTTTTACATTTGCGTGATTTCCTCACACTCTGATAAAGCAATTGCTAAAAGTGTGGTGTATACATGCACTTATCCAGAAATTGGAAAAAAACATATTAATAAAAAGAAACCCTCTGTTTAGATTTTGTGGAGGCTTTAATTTGTTTCAGTATGACTTGTCAATTCCTGGATGCCTGTTTTACTTGTTAATCAGAGAAATATGTGTTTATTCAGCACATCTCTCATTTGACTGGCAGTTAATCTTCATTCTTACACATTTTGCAGCTATGAAGAGCTGAAACTTCCACTCTCTTTTAGTGAGAATAGCTACTTATGAACAAAATCAAACTAAATTTCTATCCAGTAAACATAAACAGGGATATTATCATACCATAGATGGCATCATTAAACCATATAACTGTTCTAAATTGGAATTTTCTGACCACTAATGAGTGAACTAAGAAAAGCTGGAGTGTGCACTGAATTTTTCACAAAATTTCATAGGTACATTTCATAGACATGTTTGTGTTGACTTGAAATATGAAAGTCTGGGTGCTGTAGCCATCATGCCATAGCATAAGGGATATAAGATGGGGTTATCATCCTCATTTATGACATTGACTATAAAATCCTTTTTCCCCCTCTGGGGAGGTTGAGGGAAATAAAACAAAAGGAGAGACAATGAAACTTGCTCCACATCACTAAAAATCATTGATGTGCCTGAGGATTGAGAGCTACAGAGACTGTGGAAACAGGAATTGGGAAGATCTGGTATTGCTGATAAAAAGGAAATGTAAAAGGACTCCTGCGTTACTCTAGTCTGAGACATGAACCTTGAATTATGTACCATTCCTTATGCTATGTTAACTTTGATTCTCAAGGCAGGGTAACTGTGGCAGTTAAATTGCAAACTCTGAGGCCAGTCTACTTAATAACTTTGGACTGTGAGCCTAGCATGCAACTTTTCTGTGTTTCTGTTACCATCTGTAAAAATGGAATGAAAACAATATTACCTAATTCCTAAGGTTGTTTTGGAGATGAAATTAGATAAAGTCTGTGAAACATTTCAAATAGTGTCAGGAAACTAGGAGTCACTACATAACTGATTAATGTTATTACTCACATCTTTGGGAGCTTGTCTTCTCTGTGTTCTAAAAGACATGTTGTATCTATTGAGAGAGACACAGAACAAGAGAGAGACAGAGAGACAGAAGAGAGAGAATGAATACAAAGCCTTGGGGAAAACTTTTGATGAACTACTTTGGAATCCCTGTTATCATCCTAATAGGTATCAAGATATAACATGTTGGCGTTTTTTATAAAAAAAAAAAAAAAACCATGAAGATGGAGATTTGTTTTACAAATTTTAGTTTGGATTCATCAGCAAAATGTGAATTTAGTACTACCATTAGTAATAACAAAATCATTACAAATCAGTGGGTTTTTTTTAATCCATTTCAGTGTATAACTCATTTTAGAGTAGAAATCATGGTTTCTTTAGCAAAAAAAAAAAAAAAAAAAAACCCTGAATATATACCATATACCTAAGGGTTCTCTGTGTGTGTATGTATGTGTGTGTGTTTAGAAGTTTTGTGAATTTGCTGAATTATATCTTTGTACCTCAAGCTAAGAACTTCTGAATAAGAGACCATCTCATGAGATATTTGATACATAATGAAAAATTGTTTGCTTCAGCCAAGGTCAAGTTTAACTCCTTGACAGAAATAATAATGAATTACAATTTCATTATAAAAAAATGCCCCAAGTATATAGAATAAGTTACATTTAAGATGTTAATTTTAAGATCGCTGCTGATGGAGTTATTCTCTGGGTACATTATTCATTCTTTTAATGTTAAACATACAGATCTAGAAAAAAAAAGCTACTTAGAATTTGCTCATATTCTCTAAAGCCAAGTTCAAGAAATAGCCCTCACACATTGATACACCAGGCAGATGAGCCAGAACACATGTATCCCTAGATGTAACCATTGATCACATTCCCTGATGTACGCCTAGCTCCAGAGCGCTTCCTTTGAGACCACCATGTTTCCCTAGTGACTTGGCACATCTGTAAAATGATGAAAGACTGAACTGGTAAGCTGGGACAAGGAGGTGTTATTATCTTCTCTTTTCATGATGTAGCCAGTAAGTTCAGATTACTTTCACAGAATTGCAGGACTTACTGGACCCACAAGGGCTAACTTTAATGCTAAAATAGTTAACTGCAGTGCTTTCTAATCTCCAGTTACTTCTGAAGAATCACCTCTCCTCAAATTAAAGAAAATCAACATAAGTCTGTGCCGGTAATTCTGTTTTTCATCCAGTAATTACACCTCTTACCATAATAGTGCAAACTAATGTAGGCCATGTACACAGCACACAAACACTGCACGCTAGTTACTGAAGACTTTGCAGAAATACTGAAATGCTGTGTCCCATTTCCATTGAGCCAGAAGACTTCTTTCTTAAGTGAAGTCTTGAAACAGGCAGCAGAGCACTTGGCATGTGGTTTGAGTGAGGATAGCAAGCTATATCTTGAGCTCAGATAAAAATAATCCTGGGGGTACCTGGGTGGCTCAGTCGTTAAGTGTCTGCCTTCAGCTCAGGTCATGGTCCCGGGGTCCTGGGATCGAGCCCCGCATCAGGCTCCCTGCTCTTCCGGAAGCCTGCCTCTCCCTCTCCCACCCCCCCTGCTTGTGTTCCCCCTCTCACTGTGTCTCTCTCTGTCAAATAAATAAATAAAATCTTTAAAAAAATTCCTGAAATTTGATGCTGCTGAAGGGAGAACAGTAGAATGAGGTTACTCAATGGAATTCTATTTTCCAAATATGTAATATTCAATTTACCTCTTTTCTATATGATTTAGTAATCTCATTAGGAGACATTAAAAGGATAATCATTCATGAGAAGCTTTAAAGGAATAATCAGTATATCACAGTGATAATTATCCATAGTGCTGATTATATGATTTTTGTCCTAAACAATGAGATACAAAGACCTGCATGGAATTCAATTTCTTTTCTCTTCATCTATTATTATTTGTTGCATCTGGTAAGTTGCAAAGTTTGAGACTGAATTTCAAATGAAATTTCATAATTGTATCCCCAACTAAGCATGTTTTCAATACATAAGGGAGAGAAGAGAGGAACACATCCAGTTGAATAATTAGATAGTAGAGAGAGAATCCCACCATCTTTGCTCGACCTCCATCCTCCGAACCTCTAAGTTCTCAAGGGGCTGAAAAATGCTACCGAAGAAAATTATCTTTTTGTCTTACTATAACCTCAAATGGCAGAGGCAGAGGTGTTGTACCTATGATACATTCCCGAAGTTTCCCAGCAGCCTGATGGTGAACCACACCCGGAACTCACACTGAGACACAGCTTTACACGTCAAGCAAACATGTTCTGTGCATCACACAGAAAAACCCCTGACTGTGTGTAGGGAGGACGGAAAGCAAACAAATTCTGTTTTCACTCATTTACACATTACGTTACCATAAGTTTTACCCTTTCCAAATAATATACAGATGGAAAATTAGGCAACATGCTGCTGTAAATCACAGTTAGGGCTGCGGTGGTGGCAGAAGAAAACAGTTAAGGGATTCACTTTTCTTCCAAGAAAATCTTTGCAAATCCATCTGAATCACCGCCAAAGGATTACTTCTTATCTGGCTGTAATAAATGCTCTTTCCACCAGTCTTGAATGTAAAAATACACCCCCTCGTTGAACTAAAAAGTACCGTCCACTCCAAGGTCAGCCGCGTTGCCCAGCTTTGCAACCGGCTCTGCAGCTTGTGTTTTCATGGAGGAAATAGGTGAGCTGACCCGGATGTAGTTCCGGCTTTTACGTTTCCTGCCTGAGTGGTTTCGAAATGAGTTTGAGCTTTAAGGTTCAGGTCTTTATGGCCTCCCTGGTGGCACCCATTTATTGGATTGGCGAAAAAGACAAGAAGGTGTTCTGTTCACTAGGATGCGGGAAAGACTTTTAAAGGAAATGACACAGGCAATGTTACAATGTATGATCCCTGGGTCTCCCCACGGGAAGTCCTGCTGAGAGCCTAAATCATTTGTGTTAGACTGATGAGTGAGGAAGGAAGTGGTATAAGTCGGATGCCCTGAGCCTACCGCCAGCATTGCTGTCACACAGCTCCAGGTTGTAGGCCTCTTCCAGATGGGCCTAGAGTCCCCAGACTCACAAGGGCAGCTTGCCGCCAGCCTGCCATGCCTAAAATGCGTAAGAATCGTGCTGCAGGGCTATATGTGTCTATGCATATACCAGAGTTCGTTTCTCGCTTTGCATCATTCCCGTCCACTAAATGTAGACACTTTGCAGTATTAAGAAGGCAAGAAGCCTCAGAATTTCAAAAAGGAGCCTTGTAAGGGATGAATCAGATTGGGAAAACAGTGGAAAAAGGAAAAAAAAAATACAAGCTAAGTGAAACTACTCATGTTATCATTTGGGGAATTAGGAACAGGTATAAAAATGGTGCCAATAATCCAGGAGAACAGTCTATAAAGAGACAGCATAGTTGGCATTTCACGTGACAAAAATGGAAAATTAAGGTAATTGTCCCTGAGTGCATTACATCATAAAATTGTGAGCTATGGCACCTCCAACTGGATGATTACTTCTTGAAGGACACAGCTGTTTGGTCCCACTTAGAGCTGAAGTTGTAAAGAGGTTGGAAACTTAAGTGCGTTTCCCCCCCCCCCCCCCTTTCAGTCTAAAAATGGTTCGGGTTGCACATTTGACTTGGCAGATAAGATTAATGACGTTGGTTTTAGATTTACTTTTTGGGAAACAAAAAGAATCCATGCATTCCCAAAAAGACTACACCAATTCTTCTGGAATATTTAAAGATATGAAAAGATTTTTAAGGTGGAAAGATCTTAGAGTTTTAGAAACTCCTATTCAGCAGAGCCAGAGCAGTAACTCCTTCTTGTTATCAACCATTTTTTGGAGCAAATTGAAGTTTACTTTCATGTATTTTCAAGCTTCACTGAAAGATATTGTGGGGTTTGGCTAAGGATACAGACAGGAGTTTGCCAATCAGATATTCTTCTTAATGGAGATACTCAGGCTTGCTTGTTTGCTTGCTTTCTAGTAACTTAACTGTAACATATGTACAGAAATGCACAGGCCAAGCAACAGAATATTGCCAACACCCACAAGTACCTCTTGTGCCCCCTTCCAATCACTAATACCACCTCCTCCCTCAATATTAACGAAATTTCCAGCACTATAGATGAGTTTCATCTGTTGTAGATTTTATATAAATGTAATTCTCGTAATTTTTGTATTTGACTCCTGTTGTGCTACAGTTTGTGGGTGAAGTCTACAGTTCTATCAACAGTAGTTTGTTTTCTTGTTAGATACTGTGCCATTTTATGAATATGCCACAGTTCTTTTGTCCAACTCTGCTGTTGATAGATGTTGGGTTATTTTCAGTCAAATTTAGCACAAAAAATGCTGCTATGGATTTCCTTAGGTACAACTTAGGGTAATGAAATGTATTTCTCTTGAGTCAATATTAGGGATGGATATTTTGGTCATGATGATTCTGTATATTCAGCCTTAGTAGATACTGCCAAACAGTCTTTCAGCATGGATATAAAATTTACGCTCCTACTAGCAGAGTGGGAGAGTTCCAGTTTCTCCATATGCTGTCAGCACTCGGTATCTTCTTTGTTTTAGCCATTTTGATGCTGTGCAGTGAAAGGTGCTTCTTTATTTTTATTGTTAATTTTTTAATTTATTTCTTTCTGGGAGGGAGACCACTGAACAGATGCCCAGAGTGGGCAGGGCAGGAAGCCTGGGGCCAGTTCCTGAAAATGTCACCCTTAGCAAACATGGGCCACATCACCCAGAAAGAATGTATGAAGTGGGTACGGAGCTGGGCACTTGTGCAGCAGGGGTGTGTGATACAGGAAGGTGATGAAATCCATGCAGTTAAGCAGGTAACTAAGGGAGGCATGCTGAGGTCAGAGGTGCAGGAGGCACCACAAGAAGTAGGTGGGGTTATGGAAGACAGTCCCACCTGAATGTTAAAACCTTAGTGATGCCTCTCAGCTCCTCCTGCTCCTTCATCCAGACACCTTGCACCTGCCGTGACTCTGTGTCCTGGAAGGTCTGTCTGTGCTCTAGCAGTCCAGTAAGCACTGCTGCTGAGTCCATGAATATAGGCTCCATTCTGCATCGATGATGTGGGTCTCCCACTCCAGGCTGGAGATGACAGTGGCCTGGCATCAGCTGTTCAGCAGCAGCCGATCGGCCAGCTCCCTGTAGAGGTGGTCTCTGAAGGAGAACACACAAGGGTTGCCATAAACCAGGTGTAGGGAGCCCAACAGTTCCCACCCCCCAATAGATCTTGGCCTTTTTTTACTGGTGGGAGAATTTCTCATTGAATTTTCTGAAAGCTTATAACTGTCAGTGAAAAATTTATGCTTGTCCACCTGGGCAATGATCTCCTTGAAGAGTTGACACCATTTGAGACCTACCATGTGTCACATCACCTTGTCCATGAAGCGGAAGGAAGTGTTGGTAAAGAGGGCCACCTGTTTCCCATGGGCCACCAGGCTGCTCAAGGTGGCAAAGATTTCCTCCTCTCTCAGGAGGAACTTCTCCATGTTTCGCTGGATCCACTGGTATATGAGACCCTTTGTGGCACATCTCAACCAACATGTATCACATCCTTGTAGAGGCCCACTTGGACAAACTCCATGTCATGGGCCAGATAGTGGTCCACCAGGCAGGAGAGCAATGCTATCTCTGGCAACAGGAAGATGTCCGTGAACTACTGGATGGAGGGACTTTTGCTCTAGAAGCCACCAATCTGCTGCAGTGGAGTGTGCTCGATGCTCCCATATAGATCAGTCACTTCCGTTCCTGCTCAATTAGAGGCCCCTGTAAGTAATCCCCAGTTGCACATAATGGAAGGCCTCTGTCTTTATCTGGAGGCCCCTATGAATGTCTTGGAGTATGCAGATAGCAAGTTGGAGTAGTAGTCATCCCTTTGAATCCCCCTTGGGTATTTGTGCTCAAGCAGGATGTCATGGTGTGGCACTGAACATCCCCCATTGTAGTGCATCTGTGTGCTATGCCAGCATATAGTCAGAGTTGAAGCTATACATCTCAGCATCACTCAGGCTCATCTTGTTATTGGTGTAGATGCCTGCTGGTTTCAGGAGACTGAAGACCTGGGGGGTTAGGAGTGGGAGGGGGGTGCAAAAGGTTATGCATCAGTCTCTGTATGTCCTGGTAAAGAACCTACAAGTTTGTGTCAAGCTTGATGCTGCTGGCAGGCACAGAGCATGGCCTGCCCAGACAGAGGTCTCTGGAGTGAGGAGGCTGCAGCCATGGCTGAAGGCAAGGAGAAGGCAGCTGGAGGCCCTCTATGGCCTCTACACAGCAGATAGTGTCAGCAAGTGCCAAAACCCCACACCCAGCATGCCTGCTGAGAGCCAAATGGGCTGCCTCTTGGGTGGGTGGATAGGCCAGTCCACCTCTCTAGCTGCGAGTATAACTCTGCATTTGAAATAAGTGATGCGGGTAAACATCCTTCCTTATATTTATTAACCATTTGGTTATGATCTTTATCAAAGTGATTTTTCTTTTGACCCTTTTTTTTTAGATTTATAGAGGTTTATATGAGTTTTCTTTGGTAAAATGTACTGCAAGTATTTTTCTCCACTTGATGTCTTGCTTTTTTTTTTTATTGCTGTATTTTAGTGAAATGAAATACTTAATTTTTAATGTAACTCTCATTTATTTTCCTTATGGGTAAACTTTCTGTCCTGTTTAGGAAATCATTACTTATTCCTGAAGTCATAAATTTTTTTTAAATGATTTTATTTATTTATTTGACAAAGAGAGACACAGCAAGAGAGGGAACACAAGCAGGGGGAGTGAGAGAGGGAGAAGCAGGCCTCCTGCGGAGCAGGGAGCCCGATGCGGGGCTCGATCCCAGGACCCTGGGATCATGACCTGAGCCGAAGGCAGACGCTTAACGACTGAGCCACCCAGGCGCCCCTGAAGTCATAAATTTACTCTTCTATGTTCTCCTCAATTAGCTGTATGTTTTTCAATAAGTGATTTTTTTTTCAAGAGAAGAAACAACTTGATAATAATAAAAGGATTATTATCACTAAAATCTGATATGATATGCAATTAATTTCCTTCATAAAAAAATCACTTGGTAATCTTTAGTAATGAAGAAATGTTGACAGAAAATTGCAAATACAGGGGATAATCACTGGGGATAAAATAAATTATTTAATGAAGTATGCTTCTACATTGAGAGTACTTTGGGGAAAATAAGTTGTATACCTTACTGTATTTCTGATTAATCAAAGATTTAAAGATCATCGTAAAATACTAGAAGGATTTTATGGTAGACTTTACAATGAAGTAGGGATCACTATATCAAAAACTAATATATGGTGACTAACATAACATAATAAAATAAAAATTAGAAAAAAATAGACTATATAATTTTTAAATATGTGAATAAATCTTACAAATCTGCAATACTTTTCATTTTCACATTGTTTAAAGAAAATCAGGAAATGGATTTGCAAAAAATGTACAGAAAAGACTCCTACATTATAAAAGCTCACTAGTCAATTTGAAAAACAAAGATCTCCATTTCGAGTAAATAGAATGGGGCATATATGTTCAAGGATTACAATATGTACTTCACAGGAAGAAGAAAACGGCCCAAACTACATGAACATATGTACCACTTGACATACAATGAAAGACCTTCATACTGATTCAAGGAAATACTCTGTGTGTGTGCGTGTGCGTGTGTGCGCACGCACGCGTGCATGCACTCATGCATGCACAGGCGTGCATGACCCTGCATGTGTGTGAATGCTGAAACTACTAAGAAATGGTTTTCTATACTATGGACAGAAATTTAAACATACCTAGAGTGCCCTTTGTCAATAACTATCAAAACTGAAAACTCACATACCTTTAACCCAACAATTCCATCTTCAGTAGATTATTCTATGATCATACTTCCATGGGAAGTTATAAAAAACAATTTTGAAGGCAGCATTCTTTGCAGTAGAAAAATATGTACTTAATGGAATAATACATTCATATATTTATTTTTATACCAGGAAATAGACCCAAGACAGTTTAAGTCGTTACAGGAAAAAATTGCATAACTATGTTTATTTGATTGACTTTGTATCAAAAATACAATTGTTCACGAAACATTTTTGGACACATATACAAGAAACCAGTAACGAGGATATTTTTGGAGGCTGGTGGTGTTTGGAATCTCTTACTTTTCATTTTAAAATTTTTATGTGTTTTGGTATTTTTATATAAGCATATATTTTTATAATGAAAAAGGAATGATTTCTCTGAATTTTAAAAATTGAATCCTTCTACACTAAATGTGCTTAGTTACTATGCTGTTTTTGTAACTGAGTTGTATAAAAATTACAATGTTTTCTTTTAAAAAATGTGGAATTGCCAAAGCTAAGCACACAATATCTGATGCCATAGAGTTGGCGAAAAAAGAAAAAGTAGTGAATTAAGAACTAGAAAACAAACAATACTACTTCTGAATCTATTTGATTTCAATTCCATGCTTTATCATCTACAATTGCCATGTCAATGATGTCACTGATCTCTTTTCATTTTCTTTTTCTATTCAGTTTTATTAAGACCATTTTCCTGTATATTGTATTTATCTACTGTATTAAATGGAAGTATAATAAAGCATTTTATTTTATTTTTATAACCATTCTTATCTGATCTCAACTATCTGTAGGCAATTGTACCAAGAAATAGCAGGGCTAAATTCATACCCTGAGTTACATATTCATGAGTCTTTTGGTTCTACTCTCTGTGTTCAGTAAGACCTGAAATTGTCTTCAAAATTATTCTTACTTAGAGGTGTTTTCTTGGACAAGTTTTCCCAATTTTTCTGACCTTGGAGCCATCTACTGGTCAGCAAGGTTTCCCCTGATCCCAAAGCCCAGAATAGTGCCCATCTGTCAAGACACCTCTAGTTTGCTGTTACACTACCATAATAAGACCAACTACTTAATGGTAATCCCTGGGTGCTTCCAGCCAGTCTTGATAGCATTGCTGTCACAGGACAGGTCCTGTTTGGTTTTTTTTTAATTGTTGTGATTTTGACTTTTAGATTTCACATATAAGTGAAATCATAAGGCGTTTGTCTTTCTCTGACTTCCTTCAGTTAGCATAATGCCCTCATCCATATTGTTGCAAATGATAGGATTTCCTACATTTTTTAATGGCTAAATAATACCCCAGTTGTGTGTGTGTGTGTGTGTGTGTGTGTGTCAAATTCTCTTAATCCATTCAACCATTCAATGGAACCTTAGGTTGTTTCCCTGTCTTGGCTATTGTAAATAATTCTGCGATGAACATGGAGATGCAGAAATCATTTCACCTTAGTGTTTTTATTTCCTTTGGATAAATATCTAGAAGTAGAATTGTTGGATCATATGGCAGTTCAATTTTGAGGTTTTTTGAAGAACCTTTATTTCTGTTTTCCCCTGTGGCTGCACCAATTTACATTCCCACCAACAGTGCAAAAAGATTCCTTTTTCTCCACATCCTCACCAACAGTTGATCTTTCTTGTCTTTTTGATAATAGCCATTCTAACACGTGTGAGGTGATACCTCATTGTGGTTTTGTTTTGTTTTTTTTTTTCCCCTGATGATTAGTGATGTTGAGCATCTCTTCATGTACCTTTTGACCATCTGTATGTCTTCTTTGGGAAAAATGTCCATTCAGATGTTCTTTTTTATTAGATTGTTTGGTTTTTATTCTATGAGTTCTTTATGTATTTGGATATTCTTTATTGGGTATATAATCTGCAAATATTTTCTCCCATTTGGTAAGTTGTCTTTTTATTTTGTTGATGGTTTTCTTTGTTGTGCAGAAGGTTTTTAGTTTGTCCCACTTTTTAAATTTTTGATTGTGATGTCTTTGCTTTTTGCTGTCAAATCCAAAAAAATCATCTTCAATATTCCCAAGTTTACTTTGGCTACTTGGGGGGTGAGGAATCTTCTTTGTTTCATTACAAATTTTAGTATTCTTTGTTCTATTTCTATGAAAAAATACCATTGGAATTATGATAAGGATTGCATTGAATCTATAAATTGTTTTAGGTAGTATAACAATAATAATAATTCTAATCCATGAGCTCAGAATATCTTTCCATTTATTTGTGTCATCTTCAGTTCCTTCGATCAGTGTCTTACGGTTTTCTGTGTATGGGCCTTTTACCTCCTTAGCTAAATTGAATCCTAGGTACTTGGTTCTTTCTCTTGTAATTGTAAATGAGATTTTTTTCCCTCAATTTTGCTTTCTCATAGTTTGTCATTGGTCTATAAAAATGCAACTGATTTTTATATATTGATTTTTGTGTCCTGCAACTTCATTAAATTCATTTATTCTAACAGTTTTTTGGTGGAATCCTTAGAGTTTTCCCCATATAATATCATGTCATCTACAAATAGAGAAAGTTTTACTTCTTCCTTTCTGATTTGGATTCATTTATTTCTTTTTCTGGCCTAATTGCTCTGGCTAAGACTTCCACTACTATGTTAAATAGAAGTGGTGAGAATGGACATCCTTGTCTTACTTCTTTTTTTTTTTTTTAAGATTTTATTTATTTATTTGACAGAGAGACAGCACAAGCAGAGAGAGTGGCAGGCAGAAGGAGAGGGAGAAGCAGGCTCCCTGCAGAGCAAGGGAAGGCCCAATGTGGGACTTGATCCCAGGACTCCAGGATCATGACCTGAGGTGAAGGCAGTCCCTCAACCAACTGAGCCACCCAGGCACCCCCTTGTCTTGTTTCTAATCTTAGAAGAAAACCTTTAAGGTTTTCACTACAGAGTATGACATTAGATGTAAGACCAATATGCTTTTTATTATGTTAAGTAGTTCCCTCTATACCTACTTTTTGATAGATGTCCATTTATTATAAATGGACATCTAATTTTATTAAATGATTTTACTGCTATTGAGATGGTCATATGATTTTTTTATTTCATTGTTCATTTTGTTTCATTTTGTTGGTTTTGATCCTTCATTTTGTTAGTGTGATGTATCACATGGATTGATTTGGAAATGTTGAACCTTCCTTGCATGCCTGGAATAAATCCCACTTGATCTTTTAGTGTATGGTTGAAATGAATTTACTCCTATTTTGTTGAAGATTTTGCATCTATTGTCATTGGGAACATTGGCCCATAATTTTGTTTTCTTGTGGCATCCTTGTCTGGTTTTCATCTCAAGGTAATGCTGACCTTGTAAAACAAGTTAAAAAGTGTTTCCTCCTCTTCTGTTTTTCAGTAGAGTTTGAGAAGTAGTGGTATTAATTCTTCCTAAAATGTTTGGTACATTTCACCAGTGAAGCCATCTGGTTCTGGACTTTTGTGTGGTGGGAGGAAAAATAGTAAAAGTATTTTTTTTTTGTCTTGTTTGTTTTGTTTTTTAGTTAATTTTCTTCAGAGCGCTGAGACACAAGTCACTAAAGATTAGCTGGACAAATATATTTTGTCTTCATGCCTTTATCAGTCTTTTAATACTTTCATTTTCAATAGTTTTTCTGTTTTCTTGAATTATGATATATCCCAGTAGGCTTTGTAGACTGTCCATAGATAAGCTCCTGGAAGAGGCCAATACACACATCTAGACATGCAGAATCTTAGTAGTAAAGAGATTATGATAAAAGAGAGTCACACATCTTCACTGTCCTCAACTTATATACATACATAAAAGTGTAATATACTTACATTTATACATAAAATATTGTTCTGACTTTCTAATGAGTAAAAGAAAAATAAACTATTCAGGGCTATATGAAAATGCCCCCTAAAATTCCTAGCAGGTTTTGTAACACCCCAGATTCTCACTTTTCTCATAATAATAACTGCCCTCGTCTACGTCTCACAAAGTTCTTTCAAAGTTCAAAGGAAATAGCAAACATAAATGTCATTGTTTACCATAGGGGGGAAACATAAAATATAGAAAAATCATAGCACTGAAGTTATGTTCCCACAGTTCATTCTGACAGCCCAAACCAAGATATGCAAATCATTGTTCACTTAGATTGGCTTTACACCTCTATTTAAAACATATTACATCATGACAAAAGGCTGGAACCTGAGCATTAAGTTTTTAATCAAGAAAGTAAGGATCAAGAGCAAAAATGTATTCTATGCCAGTTTTTCCATTGAGTAGGTGACACTAAGCCAATCATGTTTTTGGTAAGATCGCTTTTGAGCATATGTTAAGGCATTATTTTGCACTCTTGGTAATTAACTCCTCTGAACCACAGATTGTTTCTCAGTATAGTGAAAGAAAAGAGTTAGTCTGATCCAGAAGTGTGCTGTCTACTAAGTTCTAAACTCTTTGATAAGAAATAGGCAATTGGGAGAACATACACTTAAACAGAGCCAACTCTATAGGGAACACTTATATTTAGAAGGTACTGGAAAAATAAGCATACAATATTAATGGCATTCCAAAGATAATATTTTTTTTACTGAGAACTATATTTTAGAAGTTTACATGACTTCTTACAAAATAGGGAAATTCATGCATCCCACGTCTCCAATTCCTGACTTTAATAATATAATAGGAGATAATAGAACATCTGACTGCCTAAATTTCCTTGGAGAATATAAAAAGAGCCTTCGCTTTTCAGAGATAATCAGTCTGTAAACCACTTACCATACCACTAAGCTAAAGCACGCAGACTATTCCATTTGGCAACTATTTTATTGTATCTTCTTTGATTTTTTTTTTTTTAAGCAGTTTGTAGAGATTGGGTGTAAATTATGACAAACTTTGTATGGATCTATTCCTGCAGGGCTGTGTCATCATCTTGGTTAAATTCTTTGTTATGCCTCCCTCTAAAGTAGTGGTTATCTTTGAAGACTTAAAATTGTGCTCTGGCTTCACACGATATATGTCCTTCGAAACTATCATGTAAATGACTAAAGAAATCCTATTCTGAGATACAGCAGGGTTATTATGTACCACATGGACTATTTCAAGGAATGGCTGATATCATTCTTGAAATAGATTGTTCACAGAGGAAATATGCAGATTTTATATTAATGCTTTCTGTTACTGTTTCACCCTGGGACTTAACAAGATCCATGTGTTTAGTGAGATCTATAAGAAGAAACACGCTCACACTAGTGCATGCCTTCAGGGAATGGAGCCTTGTCCAAGATTAATTTATTAAGACAGGAGCACCCACTTGCCACCAATTTAAAGAATCAGGGTGAGTGAAAAGAATGAATGGGAAATTCAGGGTATTTGTCACAGCTAAACAGCATTGACTTGTGGTAAGAATACTTTCCATTTGCAGGGAATCTATTATTTTCCAAAATATTTTGTAAATGCTATTTCATCTAATTCCCAACACAAATTTTTATAGGTAATTAGAGAATGTCCAACAATAATAATCATAAAACAAAAACAACTAGTGGTAGTGGGTTTTTTTTTTTTTTTGCACCAGTCTCTTTGTGCTTTATAAATAATCATTTATCTATTTTTCACTAATACTCTGTGAGTTAAGTCCTATTTATAGGTCTATTTCACAGCTCAAGAGAATGCAGCAAAGAAAGATCAAATAATTTGTCCAAGGAAACAAAGCTAGGAAATGGCCAAGCCAGGCACTCTGTTGATGTCAGATCAATGACAGTCCAACTAGGCTAGAGTTCTTTAGTTCTTTTGACAAAATAAATTTGTTTCATTGAATAAATCTTTTTAAGATTAAAAAGACATTTAAGAGACCTTGAGCTGCTAATGAGAGTGAGAATAAACAAACATTATCTTGGCTTAGTTGTGTTTTTTTCATCCCTAGTGATGATCACTTTAATCACATTTATTTGACTGCCCATGAATGTTTGGATAGTAATCCAAAACACTTGACAGAGATTCAAGACTGTACCATGCTATAGTGTAGAATATTAGAAAGGAGCTGAATAGATGGGGACTACATTTTCCATCATATCCATCTCCAGGCATAGTACTGGTTCTCAAAAATAAAATGTGACCCAAGGTGTTTTAGAAGAAGTTGGGCTTTTTCTCTACCACCTCTTCTCTCCTCTGCCTACTTGGAAGTGATAACCAGGGCATTCTTGAAAACCTTTTGAGATTAGAGAGGGAAGTGTCAGCCAACCTGGAATATCCATTTTGATTTTCATGGGTGGTCTGTCGTGTCTTAGGATTATTACTCTGGGTATTATTTATTTAACAGGTTCTTTAACCTAACTTATACAATGCCTATTGATTTGGTTATAATTTTAAAAACCAAAAAATAAACTCACAAACCTAAGTTGGAAAAATTATATATTATTACAATTATATATTATTACAAAAATTATATATATTTTATATGTGTGGCAGTGTGGTGGAAGTGGGTTTGTATTTTCTTAACTTTCTGGGACATTGGGGCTTTTCCTCATTTTCCCACCATCTCAACCATGCAATTAAAGAGAACTTCTAGAGTAAACAAAATCAGTAGATCTTTAAAGTGACTTCTAAAAAAGAAAATGAGAATGATAATTTCAAATTAGCATGTAAAAAGGAAAAAATCAAGTAGCAAAACAAGTATAAAGCAAGCAGAAAAAAACAATTATCCAATAAAAAATTAGACAACAGAAAAAATACTAGAAAAATATTTAGGTAATCTCAGAAAGTTTAAATCTCTAGAAAGAAGTTTTGTATTTAGCACTAGAGCTGCCTGGATATCCAGAGAAAGATTCCCAATAAGGAATACATTAAACGTTTGAGGAAATGTTAACTATGGAGGATTCTTGACAAATGGTAGTAGTGACAATGCTTTAATCTTTTTCAGTTCTCATATTTGAAAAAAAAAAACAGTAAAATTATCTAGCAAAAACAAAAACTCATGGAAAGTATTTACAACATAACTAGGTGCAAGTTACCCCTGTGAATCCCAAAATACAAGTAGGTTGAATTAAAAAAGAAAAAAACGAACAAAAAACCCCACCAAACCTGCATGGCATCCACCTATGTGAGGCTGAAAGCAAAGGGAAGCTGCAAGGCATCTGACCCACCCAAGAGCAGTAGAAATTGCTGTGAGTCAACCTGAGAACATTAGCTGCCATGGGGAGGAGGTCTGCCGAGTGAAATTGTGGATGAGTACGTTGGATCCACCATAAGCACTAAAGTCTTTAAGAGCTCTGCAAGCTGACTACCCTGAAGAGAAACTGCTGAGAGTAATAAAAATTAAGCAAGATAAGAACAGAGAGGAAAGAAGAAAATGTCCAGATAAAAGTAGGTAAAGGTTAAGAGACCCAGTAAATCTCAGAAAACATGCTAGTATTTTTTTCCTCACTCAAAAAAATAACAAAATGGAGCACTAAATTCAAAAAGTTTCAGAACCATGTCTCCTTTTAAAAGTTCAGAAAACTATTTTGCATAATGACAAGCAACATAATTATCAAGGTCAAATTCCATACATATGTATTATAAGAAAAAAAGATAATATGGTAGAGAATAACATCCCTATCGAAAATAAAAATTTTAGGATAAGTTAAAAGCCAATTGAAAACGATAGTAGATATAAAATAACATAAATGAGAATTAGAATAAACGTAATTGAAGTGATATTACTCAGGAAAGAATTAAAAGAAAAAATGACAGCATAATTTAAAAAACAAGTAAATAAAGTAGAAAATGCCTTTTTTAAAATTTGAACTTTAAAATTTGACTATTTTAAAAAGCAAAAATAAAAAGTTTCAATGAAAAGTGTTGGTTACCGAAGCCAAGCAAAGAAAATCAAAATACACATGATATGACTTTCTAAAGAAGAAACCCAAAGCATGGAAAAATAACACACAAAAACAAACTATAACTTAAGAAAATTTCCCTGAAGTTAAAATAGTGTAAATTCATACTAAAGAAGATCCAGAGTGACTAACCCCAAGACATATTTTATTAAAATCATTACACTTGAAAAGATTTTTAAAAGCAAAAGCTCAATTGGGTATCAAGACAAATCTTAAATTATCATTACATTTTCAACAGTAAGGTTATTTTTGTACAAAAATAATGGAGTAATATATTAATACATTCAAGAAAATAACAAAAATATTTGAATCAACATAAAATCCACCAAAACTGACTTTCTAGTATAAAGGCATGAACAAATTTGTATCAACATGGAAGAACTCGGGGATTATTTTTTTCTGGAGCCTTCCAGAGAAATCTAGAGAACAATCTTCAGATAACCAAATGGCTCTAAAGGCATTGACACAAGGAGGGTGGTGAAAGTTAAGCATGTAGTTACTCACAGAATTAAAATTGAGCAAGGCTTAAACATGAAGGAGAACAGTAAACAATGATTGCATGACCAGACATTGTAGATATAATACAACTATTGAAACTGTGAGAAATTGGGAAAACACATGCAAAAAGTTAAACTGTTCTCAGTGATTACTTATGTGATGGAAGAATTAATGTCATTTTTCTGGGAATATGTGTATAATGTGGGATAAAACTCTATTATCTTGTGTGCCCTAGAGAACTTGGATTCTAGTTACAAAAGAAGGGAGATAGGAATGTAATGTAGAAGATCTATAAAAAGTCTGGTAGTCCTAAATTTGAATGGAAGTGGTATCAATAAGACTTCATGAAGCCTTAGATCTCTTTAAAGTGTCTGTCTAGGGCACCTGGGTGGCTCATTTGGTTAAGCATCTGCCTTCAGCTCAGGTCATGATCAGGAGTCCTGGCATGGAGCCCTACATCAGGTCCCTACTCACTGGGGAGCCTGATTCTCCCTCTCCCTTTGCCTGCCACTACCCCCCTGCTTCTTCTAAGTCAAATAAAAAAATAAATCTTAAAAAAAAAAGTATCATCAACTTAGCTTCTTTACTTAGTTCACGGTAAAGGTGTAAGAAGAAGGGCCAACTGAGTATTAATAAGAGTATTAAGAGTTTTTATTTCCCAGATTGGGGTCTTCATTATTTTTCCTACTATGGGAAATGAGTATCTCTTAGAGAAATGGCTGACTCTAATTCTGAAGCAGAAAATGTCCAAGTTAAGCATGGAACATGGTGTCACACAGGATTGTAACAAAGATATCAAAGATTTTTAGGGTCACATCAAAAGGACCAGGAACTAATTTGAAGTGAATGTTCATGCTAAAAGTAGAAAAATTTGAGTTTTGGAAGTGATAATAATTACAACTGGTAGAAATGAATCATACATGTTGTTTTACTTACTCTTTTTTTAATTTTTTTATGGTGTACTTTTAAGTAAATGACATTCAGTTTTTCAAATATTCTTGAAATTTTGTTCATTCTGGAGCAATAATGTCATGGAATTTGAATCTTAACTTTTGTTGAAATTTATAATACTAAAGGAAAGATAGATATTTTAAGCTTGAAAATGAAATTGAGAAATAATGTGGGAAGAGATACTAAAATAACTTCATGATTGCTGCAAGACTCTCCCAAATGACTACATTTTGGGTTGTAGGTAGCTTTCATCAAGTTTTTTTTTAATGCCATATTTTTGGTGATGTTCCTGATACTCTGCAAAAAGAGTTGATCTTTTCTAACATCTTAAAACAGTATGTTTCTCCTCTGATTTCATTAAATTAATGTATGTACATAATTTATATGTATTCCTAGGAAATCAGTTGAGAAAATATCCATGACTTCTTAGGTCCATATCCTTGGTCTAGTATCCTATAAATCACAAAGAAGAAGAAAAAAGTTTAAAAAGACAAATAATCTAGATTTCAATTGTATCAATAATTTAAATACTTTGAAATTTGATCAGCTTAATTTCATAGGTTTTTAAGGAATAATGTGGAAAGCCAGAGATGACTAGTAGTGATATTCCTATTGTTTTGAACTAAGAATGAGAAGTGATTTATATAATTGTGTAAATTATGTAAAACAATTATCAGAAGAACAAAGTGACACAAGCAAACTTACATCAAAAAAAAAAAAATCCTGAATAATTTACTAAACATGGAAGGGTATTGTGAGACAGGTAGAGAATTAAATCTGGAAAGTTGTACACAAAACAAAGGGGCACAAAAGGTGCATGCTGTGACTAAGCAAGGAGTTTTAAAAATGTTTAAGGACATCTTGTTAATTGATGAAAGGAATGAGCTAAAACTATTTTTGGCACCAAGAAGCAGCTTGGACCTTGTTTGCTTCTGCTCTGTCCTCTTTGGGAAGAAGCATTTGCCTATTCTCCTTGGATCTCACTCATGGTAGTTAAGCCATAGCATAAAGAGTATGGGTAGGTAGAAAAGGGCAGGATTGGAGGGCTAACCCTTGGTTACACTAAGATTCAGAAGTTGGGTGCACATACCCCTTCAGATCACTACATTTGTATCTTTGGGGTAAATACCCAGTAGTGCAATTGCTGGATCGTATGGTAGCTCTATTTTCAACTTTTTGAGGAACCTCCATACTGTTCTCCAGAGTGGCTGCACCAGCTTGCATTCCCACCAAAAGTGTAGGAGGGTTCCCCTTTCTCCACATCCCCGCCAACATCTGTCGTTTCCTGACTTGTTAATTCTAGCCATTCTGACTGGTGTGAGGTGGTATCTCATTGAGGTTTTGATTTGGATTTCCCTGATGCTGAGCGATGTTGAGCACTTTTTCATATGTCTGTTGGCCATTTGGATGTCTTCTTTGGAAAAATGTCTGTTCGTGTCTTCTGCCCATTTCTTGATTGGATCATTTGTTCTTTGGGTGTTGAGTTTAAGAACTTCTTTATAGATTTTGGATACTAGCCCTTTATCTGATATGTCATTTGCAAATATCTTCTCCCATTCTGTCAGTTGTCTTTTGGTTTTGTTGATTTTTTTTTTTTTTTTTTTTTTTTTTTTGCTGTGCAAAAGCTTCTTGTCTTGATGAAGTCCCAGTAGTTCATTTTTGCCCTTGTTTCCCTTGCCTTTGGCAATGTTTCTAGGAAGAAGTTGCTGCAGCTGAAGTCGAAGAGGTTGCTGCCTGTGTTCTCCTTTAGGATTTTGATGGACTCCTGTCTCATGTTTAGGTCTTTCAACCATTTTGAGTCTATTTTTGTGTGTGGTGTAAGGAAATGGTCCAGTTTCATTCTTCTGCGTGTGGCTGTCCAATTTTCCCAACTCCATTTGTTGAAGAGACTGTCTTTTTTCCATTGGACATTCTTTCCTGCTTTGTCAAAGATGAGTTGACCATAGAGTTGAGGGTACATTTCTGGGCTCTCTACTCTGTTCAGTTGATCTATGTGTCTGTTTTTGTGCCAGTACCATACTGTCTTGATGATGACAGCTTTGTAATAGAGCTGGAAGTCCGGAATTGTGATGCCGCCAGCTTTGCTTTTCTTTTTCAACATTCCTCTGGCTATTCGGGGTCTTTTCTGGTTCCATACAAATTTTAGGATTATTTGTTCCATTTCTTTGAAAAAAGTGGATGGTATTTTGTTGGGGATTACACTGAATGTGTAGATTGCCCTAGGTAGCATTGACATCTTCACAGTATTTGTTCCTCCAATCCATGAGCGTGGAACATTTTTCCATTTCTTTGTGTCTTCCTCAATTCCTTTCATGAGTATTTTATAGTTTTCTGAGTACAGATTCTTTGCCTCTTTGGTTAGATTTATTCCTAGGAATCTTACGATTTGGGGTGCAATTGTGAATGGGATCGACTCCTTAATTTCTCTTTCTTCTGTCTTGTTGTTGGTGTATAGGAATGCCACTGATTTCTGTGCATTGATTTTATATCCTGTCACTTTACTGAATTCCTGTATGAGTTCTAGCAGTTTTAGGGTGGAGTCGTTTGGGTTTTCCACATATAGTATCATACCTTCTGTAAAGAGTGAGAGTTTGATTTCTTCTTTGCCAATTTGGATGCCTCTGATTTCTTTTTGTTGTCTGATTGCTGTGGCCAGGACTTCTAATACTATGTTGAATAACACTGGTGATAGTGGACATCATTGCCATGTTCCTGACCTCAGGGGGAAAGCTCTCAGTTTTTCCCCATTGAGAATGATATTCACTATGGGTTTTTCATAGAAGGCTTTTATGAATTGAGGTATGTACCCTCTATGCCTATACTCTGAAGAGTTTTGATCAAGAAAGGATGCTGTACTTTGTCAAATGCTTTTTCTGCATCTATTGAGAGGATCATATGGTTCTTGTTCTTTCTTTTATTAATGTATCACACTGATTGATTTGCAGATGTTGAACCAACCTTGCAGCTCAGGGATAAATCCCACTTGGTCGTGGTGAATAATCCTTTTGATAGACGGATTCTTTTGGCTAGTATGTTGGTGAGAATTTTTGCATCCATGTTTATCAAGGATTCTCCTTTTTGATGGGGTCTTTGTCTGGTTTTGGGATCAAGGTAATGCTGGCTTCAAAAAACAAGTTTGGAAGTTTTCCTTCCATTTCTATTTTTTGGAACAGTTTCAGAATAATAGGTATTAATTCTTCTTTAAATGTTTGGTAGAATTCCCCTGGGAAGCCATCTGGCCCTGAGCTTTGGTTTGTTGGGAGATTTTTGATGACTGCTTCAATTTCCTTAGTGGGTTGCGGGCCTGTTCAGGTTTTCTGTTTCTTCCTTGTTCACTTTTGGTGGTTGATACATCTCTAGGAATGCATCCATTTCTTCCAGATTATCTAATTTGCTGGCATATTGTTGCTCATAATATGTTCTTAAAATTGTTTGTATTTCTTTGGTGTTGGTTGTGATCTCTCCTCTTTCATTCATGATTTTGTTAATTTGGGTCCTTTCTCTTTTCTTTTTGATAAGTCTGACCAGGGGTTTATCAATCTTGTTAATTCTTTCAAAGAACCAGCTCCTAGTTTCGTTGATGTTCTACTGTTCTTTTGGTTTCTATTTCATAGATTTCTGTTCTGATCTTTATTATTTCTCTTCTCCTGCTGGGTTTAGGCTTTATTTGCTGTTCTTTTTCCAGCTCCTTTAGGTGTAGGGTTAGGTTGTGTATTTGAGACCTTTCTTGTTTCTTGAGAAAAGCTTCCATTGCTATATACTTTCCTCTTAGTACTGCCTGCGTTGCATCCCAAAGATTTTGAACAGTTGTTTTCATTTTCATTGGGTTCCATGAATTTTTTTAATTCTACTTTAATTTCCTGGCTGATCCATTCATTCTTTAGTAGGATGCTCTTTAGCTAACTCCATGTATTTGAGTTCTTTCCAACTTTCCTCTTATGATTGAATTCTAGTTCGAGAACATCGTGGTCTGAAAATATGCAGGGAATGATCCCAATCTTTTGGTACCAGTTGAGGCCTGATTTGTGACCTAGGATGTGATCTATTCTGGAGAATGTTCCATGGGTACTAGAGAAGAATGTTTATTCTGTTGCTTTGGGATGGAATGTTCTGAATATGTCTGTGAAGTCCATTTGGTCCAGTGTGTCATTTAAAGTCTTTATTTCCTTGTTGATCTTTTGCTTAGATGATCTGTCCATTTCAGTCAGGGGGGTGTTAAAGTCCCCCACTATTATTGTATTGTTATCAATGTGTTTCTTTGCTTTTGGTATTAATGGCTTATATAATTGACTGCTCCCCTGTTAGGGGCATAGATATTTACAATTGTTAGATCTTCTTGTTGGATAGACCCTTTAAGTAGGATATAGTGTCCTTCCTCATCTCTTATTACAGTCTTTGATTTAAAATCTAATTTGTCTGATATAAGGATTGCCACCCCAGCTTTCTTTTGGTGTCCATTAGCATGGTAAATTGTTTTCCACCCCCTCACTTTCAATCTGGGGGTGTCTTTGGTTCTAAAATGAGTCTCTTGCAGACAGCATAGGAGAATAGATGAATGAGAGCAAAATGCTAACAGGGTAGCAGTGCCCCCCCAAAAATA
Source organism: Eumetopias jubatus (assembly GCF_037043125.1). Taxonomy (NCBI): domain Eukaryota; kingdom Metazoa; phylum Chordata; class Mammalia; order Carnivora; family Otariidae; genus Eumetopias; species Eumetopias jubatus. Next base: position 31,333,821 of record NW_028274820.1, read on the forward strand.
TACACTGATCAAATCAGAAGAGACCTGAAACCGGGGGAAAAGAAAGGGAAAGAGAGAAAAAAGAGGAAAAAAAAAGAAAAAGATAGCAAACAAACAAACAAAAAAAACAGAATATGATCAAATATGATCAGGCTGGTGCATAGATCAGTGCTACACTCTAGATTTTGGGCATATTTTGGTCTGTTAGAAGAAAGGGCCTCCTAAAATTTTAAAGAAAGAAAAACCTGTATATGTAGAAAAATAAGGGTAAATACAATGAAGGGATGGAATATAACTGTAAAGATGAAAATATAAAAATTTTATAAAAGGAATTAAGACAGGAAGTTGGTTGAAAAAACAAAGAAGAGGATTTAAAAAAGGGGGGGAGAGAATGTGATCAGGCAGGAGACTAGAACCAAGCCATACACCTGAGATTTAGGGTATATTTTGGTCTGTTAGAAGCAACTGTATCCCAAAATTTTAAAGAGAGAACAACTTATATATATATACCAAAAATAAGGTTAACTACTCTGAAGAGATAGAATATGACTCTAAAAATGAAAAATAGAAAATATATTTTTAAAAAAGGGATTTATAAGATGTTGGTTGAAAAAGGGAAAAAGAAAAATTCAAAAAAAAAAGTTTAAAAAAATTTACTTTGAAAGACTAAAGAACCTGATAAAAAAGCCATGAATTCTACATGCAGTATTCCCCTAACGCTGGAGTTCTGCTGTTCTCATTGATCGGTAAACTTGGTCTTGGCTGGCTGTTCTTGCTGATCTTCTGGGGGAGGGGCCTGTTGCCGTGGTTCCCAAATGTCTTTGCGGAGGCGGAATTGCCCTGCCCTTGCAGTCTGGACTCAGTAATCTGCCCCGGTTTGCTCTTGGGAGCTTTTGTTCCCTGCAAGCTTTCCATACACTTTTGGAGGACAAGAGTTTAAATGGTGGCCTCCCAATCTCTGCCTCAGAGGAGCCGAGACCTCGGGGCCCCAATCCTCAGTGCGCCCCCAGAGAAAAACAGTCAATCACTCCCATCTCCCCAGTCTCCAGCTGCGCTCCGTGCTCAACCGGCCTGTGACCAAGTGTTTCTATCTCTGACGCACGTCCCTGTGTGGAGTCTCCAAACCCAGCAGATCCCCGCAGTGCGCTCCCACGCCGCTCCTCCCAGAGGAGGAAGGGGAGTCTCCCTGGATCTGCCGCTTGTCGGGTCCCTGCTGGAGGAGCAGTGGCCCCACTGTGCCACAGATCACGGTTTATGGCAACCCTGAGCTGAGAGCCTGTGCCTTGGCTCCGTCTCAGCAGCTGGCTTCCCTGCTCTGATACCTGGGAGCTCTGCCACACTCAGGCACCCCCAGTCTTTCTGTGACCCTGAGGGTCCCACCCCCCCCACCCCCCCCACCCCCCGCTTAGCCACTGGAGCAACGTCCCTCAGTGGAGCCAACTTCTAAAAGTTCCGATTTTGTGCTCCGCGGCTCTATCAGTTGCCAGTAGCGGCCGACTGAGGCCTCCTCCCCCGCCGTCTATCCTCCCGAATATCGCCCCAGATTCACTTCTCTGCACATCCTACCCTCCAGAAACTGGTCGCTTTTCTGTTTAGAGAGTTGCTGCTATTCTTTTCTTTGATCTCCTGTTGAGTTTGTAGGTGTTCAGAATGGTTTGATCCCTATCTAGCTGAATTCCTGGGACCAGATGAAATTTAGGTCTCCTACTCCTCTGCCATCTTGCTCCAGTTACCAGTGCTGTGCTCATTTAAGAACCATCCATGTTATTGTAAAACGACTTTTCATATAGCCCATTGAGGAGGCAGAGTTGTGAATGGCTGACAATACATAAGGAGCACAATTCACATCCATAATAGTTTTTAGTTTATACAGTTTTGACTCCTACACTTGTCCCATTTTAGTATGTTGTCCTTTGAGAGTGGCAATAAAATAAATAAGCCATCCATTTTATAGATGAAAAATAGGACATTTAGAAAACTTAAGGGACTTGTCATAGCTCATGTGTCTGGTTTCTGCAGAGATGAACTCAGTATCAAATCCTATGACTCTGAATCTTTTATATGTAAGTTAAATCTTCATGCATTTGTGCACTGCTTGTATGTAGTTCAAGAAAAACTCTCCATTCCCCATAATTTTATGAAGGAAGTGAGTTCTAGACCATTTAAATGGTCAGAAAGACAACAGATAGGATTATTTTATAGAGAAGCAATTATCTACTAAAAATAATAGTTATCTCAATATATATATTTCAAATACATCTATTTGTAATCTTTAAATGAAAGAAACTATTAAAATAAGAAAAAAAGTAGTAAAACGTGGTGAAAGAATAAGCAGGAAGGAATCCTAATTGATGATATAAGTCAATTTTAAATAATAGGGAAAGGGAAGAAAAACATTAAAATTGAAGGTTGGAGGAATCTTTTTAAGAAAAGGAATTTCTTATATTTACATCAACATAGGGCCATACTACATAATGTGAATCCATTTTATTCAATAGATCATTTATTAAGACATTTATATCCTGTTGTTTAATCAGTTTGTCAAAAGTTAAAATTGGGCATTCAGTCAATTCCTATTTGTAATTAATAATATAGTATATTTGAGGAGTAGAGGTTCAATCATTATACCTCAATAAATGGAGCTTAGGTTTTAGGGTTTCTATGGCAGTGAAAGACATCATTATCTCAAGGGAGAGTCAAAATAGGACGCATAATGTAAACAACCTTTGCAGAGGTGGGATCCATTACTTATTAGCAATAGGACATCTAGTTTAATGGTTTGCCATTACAAAAAGTAGTCTGTGTTCTGCACATTTAGCCTAATTTCCTAATGATCTTATTCTCCACCATACCTCGGCCACCACTGCCAAGTTAAAAACTTAGACTTTGGCATTCCAATAACTATTAATTCTCTAAAAGTATAGTTTCACTCTCCCAATTTCCTGATTTTCAGTAGCAATCTCAATTCAGCATAGAATTAATCAAATTTTATTGTTTCCTACTTTTCTTACATTATCAACTTACTCTTTGGATTTCATCAGCCCTTATTTACAACTTCACCTCTCTTAATCAGTCTAACCTAATGATACTTCCTTAGGATAATCTCAACCCTGGTTGAATTCATTTCTCTAGTTCATGGTTTCTCTATATAGCTAAACATGTTTTAGAATCATATCACCATTCTTATTTTTTTAAAGATTTTTTAATTTATTTTTTGACAGAGAGAGACAGCCAGAGAGGGAACACAAGCAGGGGGAGTGGGAGAGGGAGAAGCAGGCTTCCCGCCGAGCAGAGCGCCCGATGCGGGGCTCGATCTCAGGACCCTGGGATCATGACCTGAGCCGAAGGCAGACGCCTAATGACTGAGCCACCCAGGCGCCCTCATCATTCTTATTTTAAATACAGGATTATTGTTTCTGGTAACATTGATAGCAGACTACATTTTTAGGCCAGTACTGATAACAAAATAGCTTAATATGTGGGATGAACATACGAAAAACAAAACATTTTCTTAGAAGTAGGAATATCTATGAAGATAGCAAGAATTTCAAGGCAAAAAGTAATTTGAAGAAGTTGTTTTTGCTCTGAACGTATTTGCCAATCATGATGAAATACAGCTGAAAAACTGAGCTGTGGTTGTGAAGGCTCAAATAGCCAAGGGGACATGCGGGCTATACCCTTGAAGACAATAACAGATTACAGCTGTCCATTCAGAAAAAGTTGTAGTCCTAGTTTGAGCACAAAAACAAAACAAAGCAAAGTTAAATCTTTTCTCCAAGAGATTTTGAACCCCTGGTCAGATAGCACATTGATTTTAGCTCAAACTTGCTTGTTTGAGTGGTCAAAGAATCTTCAAGCCTGGATTCATTTAAACTCTTCTTATTTGGTAGTACCTCAGGTGTTTGGTGAAAGCAAATGAAAATGCAAATAATCTCTGGAAAAGACACCTATTTTAAACATTAGTACGCACCTAGAAGCCATTGTGAAAAGTCATCACAGAGCACCAGGCAAAGAAAACCAAGCACACAGCAAAAAGTTACGACTGAACCTGAGCAAAAATGTTAAAGAGAAGGAGTTAATACAAAAAAAAAAAAAAAAAAAAAGATACTGAAGTTATTAGACCGGATGCTAAAATATATACATATTTAATATTTTTAAAGAAATGAAAGGGAAATTTCTCCAGAGAATCAGAAACTATAAAATCACAATGCAGATCTAAAAAAGAACTAAATTTTGGGTCGCCTGGGTGGCTCAGTCATTGGGTGTCTGCCTTTGGCTCAGGTCATGATTCCAGGGTCCTGGGATCGAGCCCCCATCGGGCTCCCTGCTCAGCGGGAAACCTGCTTCTCCCTCTCCCTCTCCCACTCCGCCTGATTGCGTTCCCTCTCTGTGTCTTTCTCTGTCAAATAAATAAATAAAATCTTAAAAAAAATACAAAAAACTAAATTTTAATTATATATAATTATTATTCACAGATACAGTGTGGTGATACTGCTAATAACCAAAACAATTAAAAAATCTTATACAGAAGTTACCAAGAAATCTATCTTACAGGAAGTAAAGTTAACCTTAACAACTTCTCACAAGGAAATGTGGGATCAAAGAATAGTAACATGCTCTTTAATGTCCTAAAAGGAAATAACTTCAACAAATGAAAATGAAATAGTTTGAGAACACATAAATGAGAGTCTGGGACCAGCAGACATTTACTAGACAAAGTTCCAATGAATGTATTTGAGGTAAGAGATGGTAAAAAGCAAAAAAAAAAGTGATAATTATAGAATGTATGTTTATGTAAATAAACATAAACTACATATAACAACACCTAGTGGAGGTTTTAGAAAGGCAAGTGAATTGAAAATATAAAACAACAATGACAAATGGTTTGAAAAGAGTTTAAATGCAGCTGGTATGTCCTAAGGTTTTTGTTTGAGGAAGTGGAGGTGGTAATTTTAGATTGGTAATTATGTGTGTCGTATTTTTTATTGAGTGAAGAAAAAGTTGGAATATGAGTAAGACTTCAAACAGGTGAAGAAAAAAATACTCAGCATGAAAGAAAAAAAAGCAAAACATGGAATGGACAAGAACAATAGTAAGCATAAAATAAAAGGAAAGATTTAAATCTAAATATATCAAAAACTTCAGTACATGAAGGTAGACTAAAGCCTTCAGTTAAAACAAAAGAAAAAATACACAGTTTAGATTAAAAACTCCAAATATGCAACATTCAAAAAAGACACATGGTACACAGTAGGGAACAGGTTGATAGTAAAACTTGGAAGGGTATACCAACCAAACACCAACCAGAAGAAATATAGTGTAGTTCTGTTTTTTGAGATAAAGGATGTCACATTATTGAAAATAAAAACCTAGTTTAAAGGATGTCACGTCATTGAAAATTAAAACCTAGTTTACCAGTAAAGTCTATCAATTTTGCATTAGTATAAATTCCAGTGGACTTAAGTCATGGAGAGCAACTTCTTTCATAATGGTACAAATAAGTCTGAAAGTAACAATAAACAAAATTAGGAAAAGCTTTCTATTGGAAATTAAGGAATATACAAATTATCATTGGCTGTGGAAAAATCAGAATAAAATTTAAAAATACTTTGAATAAACAATAAAGAAACAGTACATTCTGACAGTTCTGTGATGTAGTTATAATACTTAACAGTGAAAAATGCCTTCGGTCCTACATGGACAACTGACATATGGCAGAGATGGCATGGTATATCAGCCAGAAAAGAAGGGTCTTTTCAAAAAAATATGCTGAAAAAATTGGGTATACTTATATAAGAATATGGTATCAAATGATTTCCTAACAATATATAAAAAATTAGTTACAGATGAATTCCAGAACAAACTATGGAAAAGAAAACTATAAAGTTTAACAAAATATTACACTAAGTAGATAATAGATATAAGAACTGTGTAACCACATAAATAATCAGAAGATTGCAAAAAAAAATTGGTAGATTGCAAAAAAAGTTTGTAGAATAAATTACACATTCTTCAGGTTGTCAAAGTTTCAATGTCTGACAATGTTGTTAATAACATGGAGCAGCAACTTACATGGTTCTATTTATATGGAATGTTCAGAAAAAGTGCATCTGTAGCGATAGAAACAGAAGTTGTTGCCTGAGACTGCAAGTGGGAATGGAGAAGAACAGCGTTGGCCATGACAGATATTCTTAGGGTGAAGGAAATGTTTTAAAATTGTGTAATGGTGATAGTACATATCACCATATTGATGATAGGTACTGCTAAACTCTATAAATTTACTGAAAATGTTTAATTTGTTTATACTTGAAAACAAGGGTATTTTGTGTTATATAAATTAAACTTCAATAAAACTTAAATTTTTTTAAAGATTTATTTATTTGAGAGAGAGTAGAGTAGGGGGGTGCAGAGGGAGAGAAACTTCAAATAGATTCCCTGCTGAGTGCGAAGCCCAACAGGGGGCTTGATCTTACCACCCATGAGATCATGACCTGAGCTGAACCCAAGAGTCAGACATTTAACTGACTGAGCTACCCTGGCACCTCAGCTGTTAAAAATGTTTTAAAAATAATGTGTAGCAACATACACTGACACACAATTCTGACAAGAATGTGAATCAGAATAACCATGAAAAATAGGTGTAATCTACTAGACATGATAATATCAATATACCTATGACCCAGCATTGCCAGTCATTGGATATACTGAAAATTATTTTGCCCAGTTGCAAGAGTGTATCTGAATAAAAAGTGTCAAAGGACTAAGTTTGTAACTGCTTTACTAAAAACATCCAAGTTGTTTAGCAAACATCAATGTAAAAAAATCCAGCTCAAGTAAAGAGTATACAATTGATATAAAGCTTTATTCCATACTTATATGGTTCAAGGACATGCAAAATAAAATTGTTTTTTAGCGACATATATATCTTATTTGGGTGCACATATGTGGGAAGCCTATAAATCTACACAAAATCAACACCAACTATAGAGGGAACGTGCATGGTTCAAAGACATGCAAAATAACATTATACTTTTTGGCAACATACATATCTTGTTTGGATAAACATAGGTGGTAAGCATATCATTGAACAAAATCAATAGCAATGATAAAGGGGAAAGAGCAATGTGGATAACTGACATATTGTCAATGTGTTATTTCTTGAGCTATATACATTTCTTGAGTTATGTACATTTTACATTTTTATTAAATTGTGCATATAACTATGCTTTTTAATAAATTAGGCATGTACGGCTCATGCATTTTTCTGTATTTGCTATTTTTCAGAATAAAAAGAACAAGTAGACAAATATTTAGAAAATATGGATGATATTTAGACATGGCAGAAACTAGCTTTCAAAACTTTTGATAATATATATATTTAATACTATTTATAAGCATATATATACATATATATGATTGCTAATATATATATATATATATATATATTATTAGGTCCTAGACTACCAATACCATTGTTTTTAATTAATGTGCTAGAAATGCTAGGTAATTCAATAAGTTAAAAAAAAAAAAGGCATCAGGATTGGAAAAGACCAAAAATGTTATTTTTCACAAATGTGATTTTCTATATAGAAATTTTAGAGAACTACCACCAAAGTATTTTAATTAAAATTCAGTACTACTCCATGGTCAATTAGTCTTTGACAAAGCAGGAAAGAATCGCCAATGGAAAAAAGACAGTCTCTTCAACAAATGGTGTTGGGAAAATTGGACAGCCCCATGGCAAAGAATGAAACTGGACCATTTCCTTACACCACACACAAAAACAGACTCAAAATGGTTGAAAGACCTAAATGTGAGACAGGAGTCCATCAAAATCCTAAAGGAGAACACAGGCAGCAACCTCTTCGACCTCAGCCGCAGCAACTTCGGGCTAGACACATCTCCAAAGGCCAGGGAAACAAAGGCAAAAATGATCTCTTTGGGTTTCATCAAGATAAAAACCTTTTGCACAGCAAAGAAAGCAGTCAACAAAACCAAAAGATGACCTACAGAATGAGAGAAGATTTTTGTAAATGTCTTATCAGATAAAGGGTTAGTATCTAAAATCTATAAAGAATTTATCAAACTCAACACCCAAAGAACAAATAATCCAATCAAGAAATGGGCAGAAGACATGAACAGACTTTTCTCCAAAGAAGACTTACAAATGGCCAACAGACACACACACAAAATGCCCAACATCACTTGGCATCGGGGAAATACAAATCAAAACCACAATGAGATACCACCCCACACCAGTCAGAATTGGCTAAAATTAACAAGTCAGGAAACAACAAATGTTGGCGAGGATGTGGAAAAAGGGAAACCTTATTACCCTGCTGGTGGGAATGCAAGGTGGTGCAGCCACTCTGGAAAAGAGTATGGAGTTTCCTCAAAAAGTTAAAAATAGACCTATCTGACGACCCAGCAATTGCACTACTATGTATACACCCCAAAGATACAAATGTAGTAATCCAAAGGGGCACCTGCACCCCAATATTTATAGCAGCAATGTCCCCAATAGTCAAACTATGGAAAAAGCTGAGATGCCCATTGACAGAAGAATGGATAAAGAAGTGTGTATATATATATATATATATATATATATATATATAATGGAATATTACTCAGCCATCAAAAAAATGAAATTTTGCCATTTGCAAGGATGTGGATAGAACTAGAAGGTATTATGCTAAGCAAAATAAGTCAATCAGAGAAAAATAATTTTCATATGATTTCACTCATTTGTGGAATTTAAGAAACAAAACAGAGGAGCATAGAGGAAAGGAGGGAAAAATAAAACAAGACATAATCAGAGAGTGTACTGTAAGAGGCATTTAACCATAGGAAACAAACTGAGGGCTGCTGGAGGGGAGGGGAGGGCGGGGGGGGGGAATGGGGCAACAGAGTGATGGACATTAAGGAGAGCACATGATGTAATGAGCACTGGGTGTTACATACAACTGATGAATCACTGAACTCTACCTCTGAAACTAATAACACTATGTTAACTGAATTTAAATAAAAAATTAGTACTGTTGATGCACTTCATTCATTCAAAAGAAAAAAGTCATGTCTGTAAACTGCAAACATAAAGAAAATGTAATTTTTGAAACATAATTATATTACAAATATCTGTCTTATAGGAAATATGACAAAATATGCATATCTATTGTAGGGTACATACTATGCACCAATCGTTAGGATAAATATTAGAAGTTTAAAGAAAAAGAAGGCAACTGTGTCCATTCCTCATGGAGTATTTTGTGTTAGAAACAGAGAATTGATTAGCGAATTAACAATGTTAGGGTTGATAAAGCAAAGTTTGCAGCAAGTAGAGTAGTCACAGCTCTATTTGTTTCACTGGCAGAATTATAATAGCACCTCTTTTTAACCCTCAATTATGTACAAGTTTGGAAGATAAATTACATAGTCATCCTACCTATAGGAGCATTAGGCATATATATATAGGGGCTGCCCTAACCTGAACTTGAAGGTATGAGGAAAGATGTTACTGATGAAGTGGATGAGGTTGGCTCAATAAGCAAGAGCCAAACCCGCACCGCTGGAGGAGCTTGTAGGCTGTTTAAGGAGGATGAAGAGGCTATAAAGAGACCACATATGTTCATTGTGAGTGGAGGAGCAGAAATATGATTGCATATTGGAGTGACTTCAAAATTTTTGCTCTTCCTTATATATATATATAGCTGGAATTCTGGGGGAAGCTAAAATTTACAGAGATTACAGAGGAATAGAAATCAGGAACCTGAGAAGAATCAGAGAGATGGAAAGACACGATGCCATGGAAGCTGAGGGGGAGAAAGATTTAAAAGGGAAAATGTTCAACAGCGTAATGTACTCCAGAGAAGTCACGTCAGGTAAATAGACGTGAGATTCTTATTTAGGCTATTTAGGAGTAAAAACAAAATTGAAATTAAGGATGGCTTATGTACTCCTGAGTGTATTTATGCTGATTTTTCTCACACCTGACATCTAAACAAGAAAAGCCAAGGTCCTCCTCAGCATCTTACTGCTTTTTGTGTTTCTACAACAGATTGAGCCCAGGGGCTATTGACATTTCTTCCCAACTGTGCCTGAAATATACTCATTTTTCTCTTTTCTCTTTTTTCAACTCCTTCCTTTCTGTATAAATCAGTTTCTTATTGTCTGTTTCTTAAAACATCACTTTACCTGCTTAGAAGTAATGAAGTGTATAAAGTTCTGTTGTCATTTTTACATCAAGTTGAGAAAGAAAAGCCTTCTAGGGAGGCAGTTCTAGGAGCAAATTCTCAGGTCTGACATGAGAAGACCAGATGAAGACCAGATGAAACATATAAAGGTAGTATAAAAATCAATAATTATCAAGTTATTTTTAATACATTAATAATGCCAAGAAAAATTAAACCGTTCTCTTTCAAGTTGCTCAAAATGAAATACTTGTGTTAATTTTCTTTTGGTCTATCTTCAAACCACTCACATTTAAAAAATTTTAAGGCCTACAAAAAGGAAGTGAGGTTTTCTTAAGAAAACGGTTACTTAATCCTACACATACTGCAAGTGGTTAAGGCAGGGGTGGTATTAACGGAGTGGTTACAGAAATAGGCAAGCAACTCTGACATTACTGGATCTGTAACTTGGACAGTTTACTTAACCAATTCTGGCTTCAGTTCTTTTTGTAAACTGCGGCTGTAATTGTGTCTCCCATATGTAATTGCTGTGAAGCTTAAATAAATGCCCGGCACATACTAATTGCTCAATAAATATTAGTTATTTGTTACTAACCCATATTCTTTATTTTTATAGGAATTATATGATTTATTGTGAATCAGTTTTTGTTTTTACTTTCTACCTTGAACTTTCATACATTTATAAAAATGAGTCTTGTAGTGAGTATGGTGAACAGTTTTTATTTCATATACAGATTGGTATTAAGAATCTCAAACAAACTTCTTTGAATCTTAAAAGAGAAGGCAGTGTTCCCGATGTTTTACATAGAAAACTTCCTTTATTTTTCTCCTCTAATTTGTGTTTCCTTCTTCTCTGCAATAATTATGTTTTTCTTTGTTGGGACCATGAAACTCAGTAGAGAGCCATTATATCCACATCTTTTCTTCCCATATTGGCCACCTTAGTTCATTTATTAAGCCAGAAATTCATCTTAAATGTTCTTAATTCCTTGTTATATACCCACAAGCCATAATTTGTTAAATCACTTTTAATGATTTTCTAAACTTCCTAGACTAGTTTATATATTCCTTTTCAGTCTTTCATCAAATATTAAACAGACTCTATAATTGACAATAGAGATGCTTAAAGCAAAACGTGAATTTTTCCTTAAATTCTCTCTAATGTTTTATTATTTCTCCCATTCCTCAGTTTTTGCCCTCTTTCCATCCAAGCAGAAACACTTTACAGTTTCTTTTTTGCCAAGGATCCATCTTCTGCTTTCCATTCACTTCAACAGACTCCACATCCTGTGATAGTTTTATGAAACTATTTTCCACACAACTATATAAAAAAGAAAGTCTGGTGTTAAAACGTTTCTTCCATATTACCAGACAGTATTGATTTTGTTGTAGACAAGTTTGTTATGAGGCATAGTGCCATGTTTTGGTGTTGTGCAAATAAATATGTCCTGGCATTGTCAAAGATTAAGATGAAATGCACCATTCCATTTGGCCAATATAGTCAGCAAATTTCTGCTTCATTCATCTCTGGCAACAAACCCCTCATGCAAACACTGAGGGTGAGCATCCATAGAAACCAAATATTTGCAGAAAGGTGTTTAAAGAAAATTTAAAAATCAGAGTACAAATTGAAATTGCCTTTTGGTGACAAAATTAGTTCCAGTTTTTTAAAAAGTGCACATAGAGAACATGTGCCTAAGAAATAAAATGTGGCTAGACAATATTTCATTTACCTAATGTGATCTTCTCATTCTCTAAGGTGATAAAATGCATGCCTCTGTGCACTGAATCCCCAGGAACCACCATCTCAAAGCAATAAATGTTCATTCTGCTCTTATTCTTTGAAGGACAAAAACCTGTGTAGTTACAAAGTGCTGCAAACATAGAAATCCTTTCCACTTGTGGTTGGCTGGTGGAAATTCACTGTAGAGGAGAGACAGGAGAGTCTACTTGGCTTTTCCCTTACCATACTGGACAAAGAAAATGAAAGATTTTGAAAACTTGAAGACTTACTTAAAATATATATGTATTTTGTGGTTCAAAAGTGGAATTTTACCTATAATTTATACATACATACCCCCTTTCTTATTACAGTGTGGAAAAAAATCAGTGATGCCCAGAGATGAGAATTTCAACAAAACAAAACAAACATCTCTTATAATTTAAATGATCTGAAATATTTTGATTTTCTTCTGCTTAGCAATTATAGGGACAAGCTCCTAAAGCGTTTTGCTTTCATTACATACAACTTTCCAGAATATTTTATCTCCCCAAAAGAGAAACAGGGATCTAGCGTTTTTCTTACTCATACAAGTTGACATTCCTAAGTTTTAGCATTTATTAAATCCATATTTTATTTTTCCTATGCTGAAATTTCTTAAACTCTTGATACTCTGATTGACGTTACTAATACCCAAGTCAGTGACAAGTGCAAGTGACTTTGTAACCTTACTCATAGCGACAGACATAGGGTCATATGCACGTGATAGGCTCTGGCCAGACCCACACACTCTAGAGAATTCTTCCCACTAGCAGTCTATCCACTTCTAGCTCTTTTTTTTTTTCTCCTAATAGTTTTACTTTGATGGGTCGAGAGAATTTCAGAGTGGAGCTCTACAGTCTAGAGAGGTAATTTATTTTTATTGGGAGGGAGAAAATGTAAGTACGTTACAGGGCAACAAGAAACCCAAGGTAATGTTGCATTTCTTGGCTCTAATAGTCATTTATGTTCTCAGGTATACTCTCTGTACCTTATATTTTCCTCTGACATGGTAAGAGAACCACACTTCAGGGAATATTTCAAGGTAAATTATTTCCAGAAATGTAATGGTAAAGGAAAAGCACTGTATTCCTTTGCCACCATATCATGTAATGGTACATTTCCTAGCTACTTCACCTAATTCCCTGTGTGGGTCAAAGAGAGCATGTCCTCTCTGTGGATATTTGCTTTGGCACAATCTTGTCTCTCTAATTTTCTCCACCCTCCCTAACCTTGCTGAGGTGAGAGGCCCCTGAATATTCACAGCACCAGACAAAATCCACCTTGTCTTAAAGTTGGTCAAGGGGAAGGCAGCATTCTGGGTGTGGACAGGGGAACAGATCTATCTCTGTATTATCACTCTGCAATTCTGGTCTCAGTTGCTCTCATCATTTCTCTGGTTTGTTCTTCAACAGAGAGACACTTTGACAGAGTTCTCATTCTCTCTCTTTCTCTATTTTTTCCCCTTAAACTCTCAGACACTAGATTTTTCAGTTAAAGAATTTAGAGATTCAGAACACAGCTCAAAAGTCTACAAAAATTAACATTCTATGATTATTACAGAATAACTACATGATAGTTTGTATAAATACACCATCAATCAAAATATTTGGGTCAACTCTGTGCTATGTCACTGTTTGAAAAGAACTTTTTCCCCCTCACAGTGCTCTGTTGAATATTAACAGAGCAAAGTTTTAATATGTTGAAAAAAGCACTTCACATATCTTTTGTGGCAGTTTGATATCCTGCAAAGTTGTTTGTCTCTTGTTTGTAAATAGAACTAATTGCGTTAGCGCATCACATGGCCCACTCATTTCAGTGTTTTGTCTTATAACCACCACTATAAAGGTTTGCACATTAAGCAACCGTTTATGTGTTGTTTTTGGTAGCAGTGGAGAAGCTCATCTGTGAAAGAAAATCTCCTGGCACCTCAGTATGCAGCCCAGTGGTTGAAAACTATAAAGCTTACAATTTTGCCCTGCTGCTTCTGATCCAGTCCAGATTTTCTGCAATAGCCAGGAAAATACGGCATATTTATTTATGCTGTATTTACTTATGGCCAATGGATAAGAAAAAAACAGGAGATACCTAAAAATACTGATAAATTAGCTTTCAGGTACTATGCTTTCTTGCATATTATCTCATTTAATTCTCATATAAACCATGTGTTAGGGTTAATATAAGATTGATATGAAAAGCCTTAAATTTAGAGACATGAAGTGAATTCCCAAAAATCTCACAGCCACTTAGCAGGGGGCCTGCATTTGGATGTGGGCTGTTTGCTCAGTGCCTGCCGTACTCCACCAATGAATAGAGCGTATGTTTAGCCACTCATCTTTCAAAAATGTTTCTGCCTATAATTCTTGGTTCCTGACATCATTTACTGAGTCCTGTTCTCAGAGACAGATGAGTTGGCCAACATTTCATCTTTTCCCAAGACAGAAAGTTCTGATGAGCAGCACATTTATAGAGCAGAGGAGCAGCCCTGCTTTTGTGTTTTGTTTGAACCTCGTTGCTTAATTTAATAATCCATTTACTCATTAAAAAAAATGAGTGCGGTTACTTTCCATTTTTGTTAACATAAAAAAAGCAAGAGATTGGCTAACCTGTGGGAAGAAAGGAGATGATTTAGCTATCCGGCCTGAGACTAGATCTCTTACCAGAACTGATGGAAATCTAAGTCCAGAATCAGAGCCAGAAACTGAATTTTTTTCCTATTTGCAGAGCAAGGACTTGCTAGAGAAAGCTTGGTTCTCATTCTCAGTTTTCAGAAGAGGACACACTTAACCTGTGTATTTTGGGGGCTAGCCTTGTGCATTATCTTTTATGTTAGAATTTGGTGTTTGTGAAAATTTTGTTAAATTACTAAATTTTGTCAGATCTCCACCCGTGAGTAGGAGAAGCTTACTAAACATCATTACCACTCTCTACTTAATTCTTGAGGTGGCAGCTCTGGTCATGCTAGACCCTCTCTTTTATTCTTTCCAAACTCCATCGATCCTACCTGTTCTTCATTTGAGACCAGTGCACTACATCTCAGATCTTAATCTTCACAGGAACCACCTAAGGATTTTGTAAAAATGCAGATTTAGATACAGTGGGACCGGAGTTAGGCCTAATAGTTTCTGTTTCTAATAAGTTTCTAATAAGTGCTGCTGGTTCAAAGACCACACATTGAGTAGAAAAGTTTTAGCCCAGTTGTTTTGGAAGGGATGGTCCTGTACTACCAGCATTAATGTAACCTTGGAACTTATTAGAAATGCACATTCTCAGGCCCAATCTCAACATCAGAAACTCTGAATCTGCTGCCCACTGAAGTTTGAGGAATCACAGCTTTAGACCATTTTCTCTCTCTCCATCCGCTTTGCCAGTGTGTTAGCTCAAGTGCGCATTGAATCTCTCTTACACTGGCTAGAGGGCTTTCTGAGTGATCTTTTTCTTGCAAGCGATCTTTCACATTATTATTAACCACAATGATCTTTCAATAGAAAATTGGAAGATGTTCTCAAATCTCTCTGCCCTCTTTCCTTGTAAAGTGAAATCTCAAGTTGGTATCCCAGCATTTAGAAACTTATTAAAATAAATTTTAATGATTTGCAAACAAGAAGTAATGACTCAAAATAAAATTTCTAGTTAGAATATCATACACAGATGCACAAAGTTGTTTGGTGCAACATTTCATAGAAAAAAAAAATGATGGCTCAGGGAAATCCTTGTTCTTGATCTTGTTCTCCCTAACTGTGAAAGAAAGTGGGGAAAAAAGTAGAATGGTAAATCTGAGAGGTGCTACAGCAAGGTTTTGTCTTTATTTAAGAAAAATGTTGAGTAATGATAGTTCTTGTTGTTCTCTGAGCCTTGGTTGAATCATCTCTCTCAGCCTCTAGGTAGATTTTTGAATGAAATTCTAGACCAGGGAAAGAAAAAATGAGGTCAAACTGAAGAGTCTGGAAAGTTACAAGTATCTAATTGCTTTATACCCATGCCAGGCTTTTTTCTTTTAATATGAAGGGCATTAATTATAGCTGGGGTTATTTTTCCAATCACTGTGCCACGATTTGGCCTTTTGGTGCAAAGAATAAAGTTTAAAAATGTTTTTCACACCCTCTAATTTTGTTTCCCAAGATCTGTTTTTAGATTGGGTAGATGAACCCATTTACGAAGTTCATTCCAGAAGTGTTCGTGTGATATTTTCCTTTTGAAAATTGAGCCCATAGGGGTGGTTATAGTCAGTGTTGTTTAAAGAGGGATTTTTAAGGACTTGCCTGATGAATAGCTCAAAATTGTTTGAGTTTTAAAACTATCTTGGTATGTTACAAATGCTTTCCTTTCATTCGAAAGCTTTTACTTGTGCTTTGATTTTTTTTTAGGGATATTGTTAAGTAGTGTAAGATTCAAAGTTAAATTAATGAAAAATAGGTTAGAAAGTAGATAAAAAGTTAGAAGAAAGGACTTTCCAAAGAAAATAGACTATGCAGTCTTATAAACATTTGTATCAAGGTTTTCAAAAAGATTTGCTAAAAGTTACTGGCGGTGGTGGTGATGGTCATTAGGTTAGGTTAACTTCCTGATTAACGCTATATAAACAGTTGAGTGAAACTATTATAATGAAAGATTAAAAGAAATGCATTGTTTGTCTACACTGTTTCTTTTGTGTAACCCTAAGGAAAAAGACTGCCTTAGGAGAGTAAGTCCAAACACATGGAAATCATAATTATTGGCAAAACAGTGTTTAAAAAAAAATTCAAGTTCTGTGTTCTGATTTTGTATAAATCACTTATTTTTGGAGATTTAGTAAAATGAGTTGTGGTGTGGAGTAGAATATCACTGCGGATTCTTTAAGCCTAAAGTACTCTGATCTAGTTAGTAATTAAGAAATTAATGTCTTTTTTATAATGGAAGGTGACTCCCTGCTTTATTCTTTCCCTGCCAGGTACTCCTTCATTTCCTACCATATAGAAGTTCTACTAACATTGAAAATATATATCCAGACAGTCTTTCAAGTAATTTTTTTGAATTAACACATTGAATTAAAAATTTGTACCACATTCAATTGGCAACACATGTTGATTTCACTCAGGTCTTTCAAACAAGACCATTTCCTTATATTTTTTACATGGCTGTTTTTTAACCATTGGGGTAATAAAAATGTACTTTAAAAGTTTCAAAGATTCCGCATAGATATCCATAAAATGTAACACCAACAACAAAAAACTAAGAAGAAAGGCAAGTATATAAAAGCCATGTTGGTCATTTTTCACTTGATTGGTCTATTTTTCAGATCGGTCTTGTACGTTTAAGCACAAAGTTTTTTTTTTTTTTTTTAAATCTCCCAAAAATGAATGAGCCAGAATTTCACAGAGAGTACCAGAAATCAGAGCAACCACATGGAAGCAATACGGGGACGAGCAGGGGTGGGGGTTCCAGTGGGCGAGAACAGGGAACGGTCACGGATGAACTCTGGGGCAAGTTTACCACATAAAACCCTTTGAACAGCACTGCAGAGAATTTTGACTCCTTGAATTTTATAATATTCAGAAGATGGATGAAAAGGGATATAAGTTTGGCAGAACATTTGTGAAAGCAATGCTGTGAGGGCAATGTTGAGAGAATTAAGAGGTCTTAGTCTAGAATTAAATCATCTGCCACTTGTGTAATTAGCTTGATAGTGCACTTAATCTTCTCCCCAGTTTCCTTCTCCATAAGTGTGTAGATGAGAAAAGTTTTCCTTTTTATCTTATAGAAGTACATGATTAGAGGCACCGGGTGGCTCAGTCATTAAGCACCTGCCTTCAGCTCAGGTCAGGATCCCAGGGTCCTGGGATCAAGCCCCACATCGGGCTCCCTGCTCAGCGGGAAGCCTGCTTCTCCCTCTCCCACTCCCCCTGCTTGTGTTCCCTCTCTCACTGTGTCTCTCTCTGTCAAATAAATAAATAAAATCTTAAAAAAAAAAGTACATGGTTAAAATAGGTAGCATACTTGAAAGTGCTTTTTAAGAAGTACCCAGTTGTTTATAGCTCTAAAATATTGTTCATAATTAAATAAAGATAACCAACCTAGATTGGAAATTGAATAATTGCCACTAACCGCAGTACTAAATTTCTTAAATATATTACCTGATTTAAAACTAACAATAACTTAAAAAAAACTGTTGGGTAATCTTTTTAGTTTCATTTCAGTGAGAAAACAGGCATGTGTATGCTCTTGCAGTTTATTAAGTAGAGCTAGAGTTCAAAACTAGGACTGATGATATTCAAACTTGTTTTTTGAGTACCTAGTAAATTCCAGGTACCACGTGGAATTTATTTACTTTGTATCTCATAATAAGTATTGTGCTCAAAATTTCTTTGGTAGAATTGGAATTCAAACTAAGTCTATGGGTTTCTATGTTTCTGTTTTTCAAGTTGTCAAAACCACCATTACAATATTTCTTCCATAATTTGGTTCTTTGAGAGCTGAAAACTTGTCATACGAAATTACTTCACACAAGAAATAAAGTATCTCAAAAAAGTACAGACCCTCAAAATACATTTTGAGATTTCATGTTAAGCATTCCCATTTTCTAACAGAAAGCAGCCTAGCATATCTATGAAAAAATGTTTAACATATATGCCTATAAACTGCTAGTCTGGGCTAACCTTTAAAAGAGAAGTTCTCAGTAATTTTAGTAGCTTCCAACTTACTCTTTTTTTTTAATTTTTTTATTGTTATGTTAATCATCATATATTACATCATTAGTTTTTGGTGCAGTGTTCCATGATTCATTGTTTGTTCATAACACCCAGTGCTCCATGCAGAACGTGCCCTCCTCAATACCCATCACCAGGCTAACCCATCCCCCTACCCCCTCCCCTCTAGAACCCTCAGTTTGTTTTTCAGAGTCCATCATCTCTCATGATTCGTCTCCCCCTCTGACATACTCCCCTTTTCTTCCTCTCCTGTTATCTTCTTCTTTTTCTTTTTTCTTAAAATATGTTGCATTATTTGTTTCAGAAGTACAGATCTGTGATTCAACAGTCTTGCACAATTCACAGCGCTCACCGTAGCACATACCCTCCCCAATGTCTATCACCCACCCACCCCATCCCTCCCACCCCCAACCACTCCAGTAACCCTCAGTTTGTTTCCTGAGATTAAGAATTCCTCATATCAGTGAGGTCATGTGATACATGTCTTTCTCTGATTGACTTATTTCACTCAGCATAACACCCTCCAGTTCCATCCACGTCGTTGCAAATGGCAAGATCTCATTCCTTTTGATGGCTGCATAATATTCCATTGTGTATATATACCACTTCTTCTTTATCCATTCATCTGTCGATGGGCATCTTGGCTCTTTCCACAGTTTGGCTATTGTGGACATTGCTGCTATAAACATTGGGGTACACGTACCCCTTCGGGTCCCTACATTTGTATCTTTGTGGTAAATACCCAGTAGTGCAATTGCTGGATCGAACGGTAGCTCTAATTTCAACTGTTTGAGGAACCTCCATACTGTTTTCCAGAGGGGTTGCACCAGCTTGCATTCCCACCAACAGTGTAGGAGGGTTCCCCTTTCTCCACATCCCCGCCAACATCTGTCGTTCCCTGACTTGTTAATTTTAGCCATTCTGACGGGTGTGAGGTGGTATCTCATGGAGGTTTTGATTTGGATTTCCCTGATGCTGAGCGATGTTGAGCACTTTTTCATGTGCCTGTTGGTCATTTGGATGTCTTCTTTGGAGAAATGTCTGTTCATGTCTTCTGCCCATTTCTTGATTGGATTATTTGTTCTTTGGGTGTTGAGTTTGAGAAGTTCTTTATAGATTTTGGATACTAGCCCTTTATCTGATATGTCGTTTGCAAATATTTTCTCCCATTCTGTCAGTTGTCTTTTGGTTTTGTGGACTGTTTCTTTTGCTGTGCAGAAGCTTTTTATCTTGATGAAATCCCAATAGTTCATTTTTGCCCTGGCTTCCCGTGCCTTTGGCGATGTTTCTAGGAAGAAGTTGCTGCGGCTAAGGTCGAAAAGGTTGCTACCTGTGTTCTCCTTTAGGATTTGGATGGACTCCTGTCTCACGTTTAGGTCTTTCAACCATTTGGAGTCTATTTTTGTGTGTGGTGTAAGGAAATGGTCCAGTTTCATTCTTCTGCATGTGGCTGTCCAATTTTCCCAACACCATTTGTTGAAGAGACTGTCTTTTTGCCATTGGACATTCTTTCCTGCTTTGTCAAAAATAAGATGACCATAGAGTTGAGGGTCCATTTCTGGGCTCTCGATTCTGTTCCACTGATCTATGTGTCTGTTTTTGTGCCAGTACCATACTGTCTTGATGATGACAGCTTTGTAATAGAGCTGGAAGTCCGGAATTGTGATGCCGCCAGCTTTGCTTTTCTTTTTCAGTATTCTTCTGGCTATTCTGGGTCTCTTCTGGTTCCATACAAATTTTAGGATTATTTGTTCCATTTCTTTGAAAAAAGTGGATGGTATTTTGATGGGGATTGCATTGAATGTGTAGATTGCTCTAGGTAGCATTGACATCTTCACAATGTTGATTCTCCCAATCCATGAGCATGGAACTTATTTCCATTTCTTTGTGTCTTCTTCAATTTCTTTCATGAGTATTTTATAGTTTTCTGAGTACAGATCCTTTGCCTCTTTGGTTAGATTTATTCCTAGGTATCTAATGGTTTTGGGTGCAATTGTAAATGGGATAGACTCCTTGATTTGTCTCTCTTCTGTCTTGTTGTTGGTGTATAGGAATGCCACTGATTTCTGTGCATTGATTTTATATCCTGCTACTTTACTGAATTCCTGTATGAGTTCTAGCAATTTTGGGGTGGAGTCTTTTGGGTTTTCCACATACAGTATCATATCATCTGCAAAGAGTGAGAGTTTGACTTCCTCTTTGCCGATTTGGATGCCTCTGATTTCTTTTTGTCGTCTGATTGCTGTGGCTAGGACTTCTAATACTATGTTGAATAGCAGTGGTGAGAGTGGACATCCCTGCCGCGTTCCTGACCTTAGGGGAAAAGCTCTCACCCTTTCCCCATTGAGAATGATATTCACTGTAGGTTTTTCATAGATGGCTTTTATGATATTGAGGTATGTACCCTCTATCCCTATACTCTGAAGAGTTTTGATCAAGAAAGGATGTTGTACTTTGTCAAATGCTTTTTCTGCATCTATTGAGAGGATCATATGATTCTTGCTCTTTCTTTTGTTAATGTATTCTATCACGTTGATTGATTTGCGGATGTTGAACCAGCCTTGCAGCCCAGGAATAAATCCCACTTGGTCATGGTGAATAATCCTTTTAATGTACTGTTGGATCCTATTGGCTAGTATTTTGGTGAGAATTTTTGCATCCATGTTCATCAAGGATATTGGTCTGTAATTCTCCTTTTTGATGGGGTCTTTGTCTGGTTTTGGGATCAAGGTAATGCTGGCCTCATAAAATGAGTTTGGAAGTTTCCCTTCCATTTCTATTTTTTGGAACAGTTTCAGGAGAATAGGTACTAATTCTTCTTGAAATGTCTGATAGAATTCCCCTGGGAAGCCATCTGGCCCTGGGCTTTTGTTTCTTGGGAGATTTTTGATGACTGCTTCAATTTCCTTAGTGGTTATAGGTCTGTTCAGGTTTTCTATTTCTTCCTGGTTCAATTTTGGTAGTTGATACATCTCTAGGAATGCACCCATTTCTTCCAGGTTATCTAATTTGCTGGCATAGAGTTGCTCATAATATGTTCTTATAATTGTTTGTATTTCTTTGGTGTTGGTTGTGATCTCTCCTCTTTCATTCATGATTTTGTTGATTTGGGTCATTTCTCTTGTCTTTTTGATCAGTCTGGCCAGGGGTTTATCAATCTTGTTAATTCTTTCAAAGAACCAGCTCCTAGTTTCGTTGATCTTTTCTACTGTTCTTTTGGTTTCTAGTTCATTGATTTCTGCTCTGATCTTTATGATTTCTCTTCTCCTGCTGGGTTTAGGCTTTATTTGCTGTTCTTTCTCCAGCTCCTTTAGGTGTAGGGTTAGGTTGTGTATTTGAGACCTTTCTTGTTTCTTGAGAAAGGCTTGTATTGCTATATACTTTCCTCTCAGGACTGCCTTTGCTGCATCCCAAGGATTTTGAACAGTTGTGTTTTCATTTTCATTGGTTTCCATGAATTTTTTTAATTCTTCTTTAATTTCCTGGTTGACCCATTCATTCTTTAGTAGGATGCTCTTTAGCCTCCATGTATTTGAGTTCTTTCCGACTTTCCTCTTGTGGTTGAGTTCTAGTTTCAAAGCATTGTGGTCTGAAAATATGCAGGGAATGATCCCAATCTTTTGGTACCGATTGAGACCTGATTTGTGACCTAGAATGTGATCTATTCTGGAGAATGTTCCATGGGCACTAGAGAAGAATGTGTATTCCGTTGCTTTGGGATGGAATGTTCTGAATATGTCTGTGAAGTCCATTTGGTCCAGTGTGTCATTTAAAGTCTTTATTTCCTTGTTGATCTTTTGCTTAGATGATCTGCCCATTTCAGTCAGGGGGGTGTTAAAGTCCCCCACTATTATTGTATTGTTGTCAATGTGTTTCTTTGCTTTTGTTATTAATTGCCTTATATAATTGGCTGCTCCCATGTTTGGGGCATAGATATTTACAATTGTTAGATCTTCTTGTTGGATAGACCCTTTAAGTAGGATATAGTGTCCTTCCTCATCTCTTACTACAGTCTTTGTTTTAAAATCTAGTTTGTCTGATATAAGGATGGCCACCCCAGCTTTCCTTTGGTGTCCATTAGCATGGTAAATGGTTTTCCACCCCCTCACTTTCAATCTGGGGGTGTCTTTGGGTCTAAAATGAGTCTCTTGCAGACAGCATATTGATGGGTCTTGTTTTTTAATCCAATCTGATAGCCTGTGTCTTTTGATTGGGGCATTTAGCCCATTTACATCCAGGGTAACTATTGAAAGGTATGAATTTAGTGCCATTGTATTACCTGTAAGGTGACTGCTAACTGTCTGTTGTCTGTGTTCGTTTCTGCTCTTTGCTGCTTTTAGGTTCTCTCTTTGCTTAGAGGACCCCTCTCAATATTTCTTGGAGGGCTGGTTTCGTGTTTACAAATTCCTTTAGTTTTTGTTTGTCCTGGAAGCTTTTTATCTCTCCTTCTATTTTCAGTGATAGCCTAGCTGGATATAGTATTCTTGGCTGCATATTTTTCTCGTTTAGTGCTCTGAAGATATCTTGCCAGTCCTTTCTGGCCTGCCAGGTCTCTGTGGATAGGTCTGTTGCCAATCTAATGTTTCTACCATTGTAGGTTACATATCTCTTCTCCCGAGCTGCTTTCAGGATTTTCTCTTTGTCTCTGAGACTCGTAAGTTTTACTATTAGATGTCGGGGTGTTGACCTATTATTATTGATTTTGAGAGGGGTTCTCTGTGCCTCCTGGATTTTAATGCCTGTTTCCTTCCTCACATTAGGGAAGTTCTCTGCTATAATTTGCTCCAATATACCTTCTGCCCCTCTCTCTCTCTCTTCTCCTTCTGGGATTCCAATTATTCTAATGTTGTTTCGTCTTATCGTATCACTCATCTCTCGAATTCTGCCCTCGTGATCCTGTAGTGGTTTCTCTCTCTTTTTCTCAGCCTCTTTATTTTCCATCATTTGGTCTTCTATATCGCTGATTCTCTCTTCTGCCTCATTTATCCTAGCATTTAGTGCCCCCATTTTTGATTGCACCTCATCAATAGCCTTTTTGATTTCGATTTGGTTAGATTTTAGTTCTTTTATTTCTCCAGAAAGGGTTTCTCTAATAACTTCCACGCTTTTTTCAAGCCCAGCTAGTATCTTTAAAGTCATGATTCTGAACTCTAGGTCCGACATCGTACTAATGTCCGTATTGAGTAGGTCCCTGGCTGACGGTAC
The DNA here is from genome assembly GCF_037043125.1 of Eumetopias jubatus. Taxonomy (NCBI): domain Eukaryota; kingdom Metazoa; phylum Chordata; class Mammalia; order Carnivora; family Otariidae; genus Eumetopias; species Eumetopias jubatus. The sequence goes on from NW_028274820.1 coordinate 31,357,637, forward strand.
TACCTCTTGTTCTTTTTGCTGAGGTGATTTCTTTCGTCTTGTCATTTTGTCCAGAGGAGAATAGATGAATGAGAGAACAAAATGCTAACAGGTTTACAACGTCCCCAGCAAATATACTGTATACAAATCAGAAAAGACCTGAAACCAGGGGAAAAGAAAGGGAAAGAAAGAAAAAAGAAAGAGAAAAAGAAAACGAAAAAAAAAGATAAAAACAAAAACAAAACAATACAAAAAAAGCAGAATATGATCAAATATGATCAGGCTAGTGCATAGATCAGTGCCACACACTAGATTTTGGGCGTATTTTGGCCTGTTAGAAAAAAGTGCCTCCTAAAATTTTAAAGGAAAAAGACATATATGTACAAAATAAGGGTTGATACAATGAAGGGATGGAAGATGACTGTAAAGATGAAAATTATAAAAGATTTTATAAAAGGACTTGGTAAGATAAGTTGTTTGTAAAAAGAAAGAAGATTTAAGAAAAAAAGAAAAAAAAAAAAGGAAAAAAGGAGAGAATGTGATCAGGCAGGAGACTAGAACAAAGCCATACACTAGTGATTTAGGGTATATTTTGATCTGTTAGAAGAAACTGTACCTCAAAATTTTAAAGAGAGAACAACTTATATATATATGCCAAAAATAAGGGTAACTACTATGAAGGGATAAAATATGACTCTAAAAATGAAAAATAAAAAAATTTTTTTTTTAAAAAGGGATTGATAAGATGTTGGTTGAAAAAGGGAAAAAGAAAAATAAAAAAAAAAACAGTCAACAAAAATTAACTTTGATGAAATAATGAATCATGGTAAAAAAAAAAAAAGCCATGAATCTATGTGCAGTATTCCCCTAGCGCTGGAGTTCTCCCATTCTCCTTGATCGATCAACTTGGTCTTGGCTTGCTGGCTGTTTGTGCTGATCTTCTGGGGGAGGGGCCTGTTGCTGTGGTTTCCAAATGTCTCCGCCAGAGGCGGAATTGCCCTGCCCTTGTCGGTCCGGGCTAAGGAAGCTGCTCCGGTTTGCTCTCAGGAGCTTTTGTTCCCTGCAAGCTCTCGGTAGAGCCTTGGAGGACCAGGGCAGAAATGGTGGCCTCCCAATCTCCACTCAGTGGAGCTGAGAACTCGGGGCCCCGCTCCTCAGTGCGCCCGCAGAGAAAAGCAGTCACTCCCGTCTCCCCGGTCTCCGGCCGCACTCCGTGCTCACCCGGCCTGTGATCGAGCGTTGCTATCTCTGGCATCCGACCCCACACGGAGTCTCCAAACCCAGCAGATCCCTGCAGTGCGTTCCCACACCGCTCCTCCCCGGGAAGGAAGGGGAGTCTCCCCGGATCTGCTGCTTGTTGGGTCCCTGCTGGGGGAGCCGTGCCCCAACTGGGCCGCAGATCACAGTTTATGGCAACCCTGAGCTGAGAGCCCGCGACTCTGCTCCGTCTCTGCAGCCGGCTTCCCCACTCTGATACCTGGGAGCTCTGGTGCACTCAGGCACCCCCGGTCTCTCTGTGACCCCATGGGTCCTGAGACCACACTGTCCCGGGAGGATTCCACCCCCCGCTTAGCCACTGCAGCGACGTCCCTCCCACAAGCCAACTTCTAAAAGGTCCAATTTTGTGCTCCGCGGCTCTATCACTTGCCAGAAGCGGCCGACGGAGGCCCCTCCCCCGCCGTCTATCCTCCCGAATATCGCCTCGGATTCACTTCTCTGCACGCCCTACCTTCCAGTAAGTGGTCGCTTCTCTGTTCAGAGAGTTGTTGCTACTCTCCTGTTCGATCTCCTGTTGAGTTCGTAGGTGTTCAGAATGGTTTGATCCCTATTCAGCTGAATTCCTGAGACCAGACGAAATCTAGGTCTACTCCTCTGCCATCTTCAGAAGGGAGTCCACTTCTAACTTACTCTTGATGGGAATTATTAATAAAAGACTCAGTATGCCCCCAGACATTACTCTCTGTGGAATATTATGTCAAATCGGTGGTTGGTTGAATATGTTAAATAATTTTATCAAAAAATGTATAAGATATTTTTCCACTCATACAGAAATATCATTATCAACCATTTTCTCTGGTTTTACAAATAATTTTTACACCTGAAATTGCTACTGAATATAGCCCTGGTTGATATATTAAAACAAACTTTTCCTTCAATCATTTGTCTAAGTTAGTACCATCAGCTTTTGATTGAGATATTCCTACCCTACTTACAATTTGATACACGCAGGATATTCCTACCCCTTTCCAACTAGAAAATCAGTGTATGCTATAAAAAAGCCAGTAATAGGACATGGATCTAGGAAGGAAGCCTTTTTTTTTTTTTTTTTTAATTTGGGAAATAAAGCATAGGTTATCCTGACTAAATTCAAGAAGAGAAAATATAAACAACTAAAATATAAGGGCTTTGTACATGACATGCAGATAATGAAAACAAAACTGAAAAATAATATAAAATACTTTAAGAGTTGACTTGGGTAACAGGAATTGTTCACAATCTTACATCTGATATTGCATAGAGGAAGTATGTTCTTTTCATTCATATCTGAGTGTCACACATTTAGATAAAAAATGCAGGTGACTCCTATTATCAGACACCTGATTATAGTGGTCTACACATAAAAGAGTGTATTTTTCTCATACAACAAGAAACCCAGAAATAGGCAGTCACTAGCATTCTTTCTGTAGTTCAGGATATAGGGGCTATGGTTCTGTGTTTCCCTTAGCCTTTTCATCCTGGTCCTAATATGGCTGCTGTAGGTCTGTCCATCCATATGTGAAGCAACAAGAATTAGGATGGGACAGAGCAATAAAGGGTGCTTCCCAACTGAGTCTCAAGTCTTTAAAGTGCTTGCCCTAAAATTTCATCCAAGAACTGCTTACATTTTCTTGGCACCCTCATTGCCAGGAGGCTGGCCCATGGAGTTTCACACTGGAAAATTTGCCAGTAACCACAAATAGAGATTCTAATACTCAAGACAAAGATGAGAATGTATGTGGGAGAAACACACAGTAATTTTTTGTACCTGCAGCCTAGGGAAACTGTTTCACAACTGATAGAGTGAGAAAGGTGATATAATTGTTGATTATTAAGTCGTAGACCAGTAATAACAGCATGAGTTCAATTATTAGATGGGGCTGTGAGATTTAAAAGTTGGAATTTTCCATCAATCCATTTAAACACATTATAAAAAGGAAATTCATTTAGCCAGTTAAATCAAATAATTACAAGTATCAGTTTCAAGTTTTCATCAAGGAATTTTAATATACCTTCCACCTACTCTAATGCTATTAGTTGGCTTTTAAAGAAACAGAAATCAAGCCACACAAAATACTTCCAGAAAAAAATATGAGACTTCAAATCAGAAAGAGAACAATGAAACTTGCATGGCACTCATATTTTTGAATTTCAAAACCAGTCTTCAATTTGCTTCGTCATGTTATTTTCAAAAGTAAAATGTCCAAGTTATGACACTTTATGAATAAAACATAGTGGGAAGTGTGTGTGTGTGTGTGTGTGTGTGTGTGTGTATATGTATATGTATATATATATATATATATATATACATAGTTAACATCAGAGGCTTTTTAATGTATTTCTTACCTTCCTTTATGTTTTGCTTTATCACTTGGACTGTAAGTGGTATAAAAACTTATGGACATGGGGGATAAAACATGTTATTCAACATAATGTACCTATATTTTAAGGCTGCCTGGCTGACCACTATATTTGAAATATCTCCCTGCTTCATTTGTTATCTGTTTCTTAAAATATTTAATAGCAAAATGAACCCTTAATATACTTGCAGGATTACTCTAATCTACTTGGTCCTTTCTGTAGCAGATAGAAGTGACTAAGAAGGTACCAGTCAAATTATATAATTCCTTTTGGGAATCCCAGATAAGTTAATAAGGAGCAACTTAATTTAATGGTCCGAAAATGTGCTGTTTACATTATGCATCTGATTAAGTGCCAGAATAGTTTTTATTCAGTAAGTATGACTGCATTCATTTTCTTATATTACATTTTACAGATGACAGATGGCCCTAACATGTGTTCTCTCCTGGCGTGCAATCTAAATGCCTGATTCCAGTGACTGTGCATGTATGTGTTTGTGTACAGATGTGTATGTACAACAAATGGAAATGTGGACATCCACACCACATGTTCTTGTCTCATGTTGAAGGGGGGGAAATGACATATTTAACAAAAAATAGTTAAAGAGGTCAGAACCCTGATTATTTTCTTTCTATAGAAGGGACATGGGAGTAAAGGCCTTCTCAAACAACCTGAAGTAGATTGTTGGAAATATCCTCTATTCCAAAATGTTAGTGTTGGATGATTCCTTAGAAGGGATTTGGGATCCCCCATTTTAGGAAAAAAACAAAAAACTTGAAGTCTTAGCCTGAAGGGTTTAAGTAAATGAACACGATCACCCGTGTTTCAGGTGAGAAATAGCACTACTTCAATCTTTACAAGCAGGAAAAATACAGACCTGAAAGTTACTTAACATTTTTAGGCTGCTAGGGAAATGAAGTCACAGAGCAACCAAGTAACCAGAAATCTAGGGAGAGACAGGCAGTGCAGGGAGAAATAGGACCTGAACACTTGCTTACCTGAATTCTCCAAACACCACCATACTTCATATTTCCTGTAAAAAGATGCAGCTCAAACTTTTCATGTAATTGCTAAAGATTGAGAGTAGGGTAACGGGAATATGAAGCCTCTGGGGACAGGTACACTGTTTTAAGCTTTGCCTCCACGAAGGCCACCACAGACTCATAGGAAATATCAGGGAGAATCCTGAGAAAGCTTTTATAGAGGTGTTGGCTCTGCCAGGTTGAGGGCCAGGAGTGGTCTACAGACATCACTGCAAAAACTCCATCCATACACATTCTTCTCCCCTCATGGAAATGAGCCTTAATGCCTTAGCCTGCAAAGAGTACCACTTTAGGTTACTGGTAGAAAACCATTCCAGTGGGAGGAGATAAAAGGGGAAAAAAAAAAGCATTATCTCCTAGAATGACCAGGGATACATGCTATCCTTACTCTAAAGTTGTAGGAGAAGCTAGTATTATAAGGCCATACTACTGTGACCCAGGAACACAGCACCATCCTAAGGCTGTGGCTTAATCAGAACCCAGAAGAACATTAGTCCTTCCCATCCTAAAGATAATAAGTATAGCATAAAAGACAGTGGAATACAGTTGTGAGTCCTGCAAGATAGATCCCTCATTCCTCAGGCACAGGGAAAAGGAAAGATCCAAAACCAGTGTGGGGAAATAGTCATTGACAAGAATGCTTTGGCAGTCTACTTGATAAACAGATATCAGTAAGGGCTTTGAAGTTGGTGACACCTCTACATGTGTGACTGAGTGTGACCATACTAACAAACTTCAAATCCAGTCCAACTCCCTATTAGAATCACATAAAGCCACACACAGAAGGCCTAACAGAAGTTTTTCTAAGAATCCAACACATGTACCTGAGTAACTTTGCTCCTCGTGAAGGTGTCAGTTTTGAACAAATTAGGCAAATGAAAAGGCAAGAGAAGACAAAACCAAGAGACAAAGCAATTATCAGACCAGACTTAGATTAATTCTAAGAAATATTTTTTTATAATTAACCTGATTAATATGTTCAAGAATCTAATGGAAGGGATAGACAACCTATAAGATCAGATGGATAATCTCATCAGAGTAATGAACACTATAAGAAAAGTTTAAAATGGAAATGCTAGAACTTTATAATAACCTAAAAAAAATAAATAATGCCTCCATGAGGTTCATTGGTAGACTTGATACAGCTACGGAAAGAGTCAGCAAAATCACTCAGAATGAAACACAAAGAGCATAAAAGAAAAGAAACAAAAGAACAAAAGAAAACAGAAGAGAGCACCTAGGAACTACGAGAAAATACCAGTTTTGCATATGCATAGTTGAAATTCAAAAAGAAGAGAGAGAAAATGAGGCAGATCGGATGAAACATTTTAAGAAATAATATCCAAGAATTTTCCAAAATTAATGGCAGATATTGAACCACAGACCCAAGAAGCTCAATGAACACAAAGTAGGATAAATTAAAACATACACACACACAGAGTCTCGAGCATATCTTATTATAGTCAAACTGCTGAAAATCAAGTCAAATAAAATACCTTAAAAGAAGCCAGATGAAAGAAGCTCAATGAACACAAAGTAGGATAAACTAAAACATACACACACACAGAGTCTTGGGCATATCTTATTATAGTCAAACTGCTGAAAATCAAGTCAAATAAAATATCTGAAAAGAAGCCAGACGAAAAACACATATTACCTCTATGGCAACAAGGATGAGAATCACAACTGACTTCCATAAAAACCTAGGCAAACTAGAACATCATAAAAGGACATTTTTAAGTACTGAAAAAAGAAAGGAAAGAACATTAGCCCAGAATTCTAATCCAGTGAAATATCATTTGAGAGCAGATAAACACTTTCTGAAACAAACACACAAACAAAACCTAAAGACCTCGACTGCCAGCAGACCTCACCTAAAAACCAATCCTAAATAAAGTTTTTGCAGACAGAAGAAACAGAGCATCTTAAGAAGCCCACATCTATCCAAAGAATGCAGAGGATTAAAAGTTGAATAAATGGAGATAAAATGAAATTTACTTCCTTTTTTAAAGAGAGTTCTAAAAGATAATTATGTAAGTATAGTAAAAATGCATTTTGTGTTAATAATATATATAAAATGCACTGACAGGACAACAATATCACATAGAATCCAGAGAGCTATATGGTTGCCAAGCCTTTACAGTAAATATGGGGTGGTATATTATTTCGAAGTTGAATCTGAGCAATTAAATATCTTGTAAAACCAAGGAAAACTGCCAGTGTTTTTTAAAAGTACAAATAATAACTCAATACTCTGTATCTTCCCCCAGCCTTGCTGTGAAACTTAAACTGTTCTAAAAATAGTCAGTTTAAAAAATTGACAAAGTTGACTTTATAGTTTTTTAATTGCTTTATGAAATATCTTCTATGGGACTGAAGAGACAAGCAACAGAATGAAAGAAAATATTCGCAAATAACATATCTGGAAACGACATTTTTTCCAGAATATATAAAAACTTTTAACATTCAACCATAAAACAACCCAATTAAAAATGGGCCAAATATCTAAGTAGACACTGCACCACAGATATATAGTTGGCAAATAAGCATGTGAACTGATATCAACAAAAACAGTCATTAACAAATTGCAAATTAAAATCACAATGAGGTACCACCACAAACCTGTCAGGATGGCTAAAACTTTGAAAACAAAAACCTGAGAACACTAGAGGTGGATAGAAAGATATGGAAGTGAGGATCTGGAACAACTGAAGTGTCCTTCACTGCTGGTGGAAGTGCCATATTGGGGAAAAGAGTTAGACAGCTTCTTTGTAAAGTACAACTATGGCACAGTAATCATCCTCCTAAGCCTTTAAACTAAGTAAAGTGATCCAAAAACCTGCATACTGTATAATACCATTTATATGACAATTTAGATAAAAATCTAAAAACAGGAGAGATCTCAGAAGATGCTAGGGATTGAGGGTAGGATGAACACAATGGAAGCTGGAAGAAACACTGGGTGTTGATGGAAATGTGATAAGATAATGTGGTAGCAGATGCATGATTATATGCATTTTTTGAAGCTCATAGAACTGTACATCACAAAGAGTGACTATTAGCATATGCAAATTAAGAATCAACCAGGATGTATGGGGAATCCAAGATGAAATGCAGACTGTGATGAGTGAATTTAATTGTATTCCTAATGCATGGCTTATCTACACTGAAGAGAGTGGAGAGAAAGGAGCTGAACACACACACACACACACACACACACACACACACACACACACACACACAAGAAGAAAAAGTGTAGGGACAGAGCTGATACGAGAACTCCAGCTCTCAGGCCATTGCTTTCTGTTTGTGACCCACTGCCTCAATAATTTTCTCATCTCACTTAACTTTAGTTTGTGAAAATTATAACAAAAAAGTAAAGAGATCATAGAGATTTTTGCATCTACACAGTTTTTGTCATCATGAAGTCACTTTGTGGCCTTTACTTGTTGGGACGTGTAACACTGTTCTCAGGTTCCCAAATGTAAAACAGAAAAGGTGTGGTTGCAAGCAGTGTGGTCTCCCTCCCAACCGCTCAAAAGCAGCTGCTCATCTGAGTTTTCTTAAAAAATGATCTATCCAGTCAGAGTGTACTGCTCAGTTTCTTGGAATCCTCCACATCACCCACATCACCCACCTAAGTCTCTCCCACTACAATTCTAACATCTGACCTTTTTTTTTATTATTATTATGTTCAGTTAGCCACTGTATAGTACATGATTAGTTTTTGATGTAGTGTTCAATGATTCGTTAGTTAAGTATAACACCCAGTGCTCATCACAGCACGTGCCCTCCTCAATACCCATCACCTTGTAATCCCATCCCCCCCACCCCTCCCCTCTGAAACCCCCAGATTGTTTCTTGGGGTCCATAGTCTCTCATGGTTCATCTCCTTCTCTGATTTCTCCCCCTTTGGATTTCCCTCCCTTCCCCTATGGTCCTCCATACTATTGCTTATGTTCCACATATGAGTGAAGCCATATGATAATTGTCTTTTTCTGCTTGACTTACTTCACTTAACATAATCCCCTCCAGTTCCATCCATGTTGATGCAAACGGTAGATATTCATCTGACGTCTGAGTAATATTCCATTGTATATATGACCCACATCTTTATCCATTCATCTGTTGAAGGGCGTCTCGGCTCTTTCCACAGTTTGGCTATTGCGGACATTGCTGCTATGAACATTGGGGTGCACATGCCCCTTCTTTTCACTATGTCTGTATCTTAGGGGTAAATACCCAGTAGGTCAATTGCTGGTTCATAGGGTAGCTCTATCCTTAACATCTTGAGGAACCTCCAAACTTTTTTCCACAGTGGCTATACCAAATTGCCTTCCCACCAACAGTTTCCCCCTTTCTTCCATCCTCGCCAGCACTTGTTGTTTCCTGTTTTGTTAATATTTGCCATTCTAGGGGCACCTGGTTGGCTCAGTTGGTTGGGCAATGCCTTCGGCTCAGGTCGTGATCTCAGGGTCCTGGGATCAAGCCCCGCTTCGGGCTCCCTGCTCGGCGGGAAGCCTGCTTCTCCCTCTCCCACTCCCCCTCTTTGTGTTCCTTCTCTCGCTGTCTCTCTCTCTGTCAAGTAAATAAATAAAATCTTTATTAAAAAATAAATAAATACTTGCTGTTCTAACTCGTGTAAGGTGATATCTCATTGTGGTTTTGATTTGTATTTCCATGATGGTTAGTGATGTTGAGCATTTGTTCATGTTTCTGTTAGCCATTTGTATGTGTTTTTTGGAGTAACTTCTAACCTTTTGAGAGAAAAAAATATATTCAAAGAAAAGCCTACACTTTAGTAGTAGTGACTTTGGGCTTCTCTCATGTCACCAAAATATTCAGCTATTTGATCAATTGACTAATGATGAAGAAAGCTTACCTCACCCTCTGAGCCTGCCCTTCTCCGTCTTCAGACTAGTGTCCCACCCATTTAAGTCTCTTCTTGACTGAGCACCTTCCCAGACATGTCAAATGAGCTTTACCCTCTTTAGCAATTACTTATCATTATTATTGTTGTTCCTGTTGTTACTGTCGTTATTTGTTCAGCTTGCTTTGGCTTAATCTGAACCACCCCCCCCGCCAGCTCTGCCATGAAACCTACTTCTTCCAGTTTTTGAATTATTCATCAAAGCCTCCTGAATTATACTTTCACCAAATGCTAAAATGAATTTTGTTACAAATTCTATCTCTCTTCTAGAGTGATGCAAGTCCATCGAGTTTCAAAGTTCTACTGATGCTGCCTGTTGTAGTTACGAAGGTGTTGGTCGGACACAGGTCACGATCAAGGCAGTAGTCCAGGAGACATTTGGGTGTGTTCTGATTGCATTTCCACTCTATCAGTGTTTTGTTTTCTTTGGGAACAAATGTGTCATTCTTTCGCTAGGGATCTTGGAAAAGTCACTTAATCTCCCACTGTGTTAACTGCAAATAAGACAGTTGGAAGACATATGTCTACAAAATTCTTAGATAAGTACAAGTGATTCCCAAATGGTGTTTCTAAATTAGAATTTCTAATAAGTATATATGAGAACAAGAGAGATAAGCATTAGAACAAAACAAAACAGACAAAAAGACCTAGCAATGAGAACATGTTTTTTTGATGTTGGGATAATTCTCTCATCAGTTATAGTCTACAGCCCTTAGCTTAGTGTGATAGGCCGACTAATGGTCCTCCAAAGGTATCCATGCCCCAATCCCTGGACCCTGGGGCCATGTTATGTGGCAAAAGGGACTTGGCAAATGGATATAAAGCTGCTTGCTCATCAGCTGACCTTAAAGTAGAGCGATTATCCAAGAGGGCCCAGTGTAATCACATGAATCCCTAAAAGTGGAAGAGAAAGGCGGAAGAGTCAGAGAGAGATGAGGTTTTTGAAAGATTGGACTTAACCTTGCTTGTCGTGGACTGGGGAGGGGAGAAACATGAGACTGGAGAAAGGATTCTAGGACCTAATGGGCAAGGAAATGGGGCTCTCAGTCCTACAACCACATGAAACTGAATCTGCAAACCAGAAATGGATTCTCCCCATGAGCTTCCAGAAAAGAATGAGGCTCTGCCTGCCCTCATTCTCATTTCAGCCTTGTAATACTCAGAACCAATAAACCAGCCAACTGGACTTGAGAGCAACAGAACTGGGAGATAACAAAGTTGTGTTGTCTCGAAGTGCCAACTGTGTACTTTCTTTGTCAGGACAGAAATAGAAATCTCATATACTAACAGTAGTTCGGCACCATCGGACATAAAGAGTGCTCAACAGGGATCTAGAAAACAGACCCAAAATCCCTTCTTACAGAGAGAGGTATCTCTCACTCCCACTGCCAGTCTTAAATATGTCCTTTCCATTTTTTTAATATAAATGTTAGTCACTACATCTTCATATTAGTAAAGGATTTCATAACAACCAATCTTTTTTTTTTTTTAAGATTTTATTTATTCATTTCAGACACACAGATACAGAGAGAGAGAGAGAGAGAGCATGAGCAGGAGGAGAGGCAGAAGCGGGCTCCACGCTGAGCCAGGAGCCCGATGTGGGGCTCGATCCCAGGACTCTGGGATCAGGACCTGAGCTGAAGGCAGACGCTTAACCATCTGAGCCACCCAGGCGCCCCTCATAACAACCAATCTTAATATGAGTATCTGTTAAAGAAGCAGTGAGTGCTGGCCAGAAATTCTAGGACAAATGGGGCTCCTTCATATTCTTGTTTCAGTCAATGGACATCTCACAAGTTGTTCTTGGTGGAAATGCCCAGATACTACTTTTCTTCTGCTTTTTCTATTAATCTTAAAATGTCTAAAAATGGCAAGAAGCAAATGCATGCCATTCACTATTTGGGCAAATCTTTACCGCAAGGATCACAGGAAGGGCCAGTGTCCAGGGCTAACCTAAATCTTCATCCAGGCACACTCTTAATAGTATTATTATTAGAAATTTTGAAACGTTCCATTAAATTTACTACTTTACAAGTTACATAAGAACTCTAAATCTATGAAATATTGGCTGCCTCTTATTTTAACAACTATCCCAGCAGCTGACCTCTAACGTCTTTCTGGGTGGCCAATGCCTATCAATTTTCAAATGTAGATACACAGAAATAGGTGAATTTTGCAAACATTGTGATGCATTAATTTTTAAGAGCTAAGTGTAAGTTAGGTTGAATTGGACCACAGAGAAAGGTCTTTTTTTTAATTTTATTATGTTGTGTTAATCACCATACATTACATCGTTAGTTTTTGATGTAGTGTTCCATGATTCGTTGTTTGTGCATAACACCCAGTGCTCCACGTAGAACGTGCCCTCCTTGATACCCATCACCGGGCTAACCCATCCCTTCACCCCCCTCCCCTCTAGAACCCTCAGTTTGTTTCTCAGAGTCCACAGAAAAAGGTCTTAATGAAAGAAGCTCAACTCAGTCCTCTTGTGTATATAAGTAAACAGACGAAAAGTTTTTAAAGTTTATACGAGGGACACCTGGGTGGCTCAGTGGATTAAGCAACTGACCCTTGATTTCCAGTCAGGTCATGATCTCGGGGTCCTGGGATTGGGGCTCCACGTCTGGCTTCACACTCAGCATAGGGTCTACTTGTCCCTTTTCCTCTGTTCTTCGTCCTGCTTTTTCTCTCTAAAATAAATAAAATCTTTAAAAAATGTGTATATAAAAAACTTTGCATCTTAAAACCTCATTCTCCCTCCTAAGGCGTAACAACAACAACAAAGTGTCTTAAGGTCTAGACCTCAGCCCTTAGATTATGGTCTGCTGGCTTTGGTTTGAGCATTCCAATCTCACAGCCAACCCGGTAGTCCCGAATTTAGTTCCTTGCCTTCGTACACAAGAGATACGGGTTTAATCTCTCAAATCCATTTTCCACTTTAGAGCTGGCCAGAGCTCTGTAGATTTAGGCTCTCGGATTCTGGGGTGAGAAAGTTTGAGCCACACATGACTTTTCCTTGACCTCAGCGCTCATAGAAGGACAGTCCTGTAGCTGTCTGGGAATTGTTCTATGTGGTTTAAAGAGAACTGTCAGCTCTCTCCACAGATGCTATCACTCACGGTTGTGACTTCCACAAGAAAATCTTCAACCATGCCCAACTTTTTCTCGTGCAAGCCAGGCTTTGGAATCCTATTAGAACTGGAGTTTGAAAAATAGATTCTATTTTGATAATATGAAAGGTGTATTTTATATTATGCCTCATAGTGTTTTCATTCCATTTTTTAATAGTGTTGAACCTACAGGTCAAACTTTTAGTTATTTTGTACATGGGATTCGCCCTCAGAATCTGCCCATAAAGGACCATTTTCCTAGGTTCAGAGTTAGTCCGTCTAATTTATCAAGGACTTTGTTCCAGTGTTTAGTCTTCTGCTAATGCCCTGACAGTGTTGATGGGCCATGGTGATGTTGACAGGCCACAGAGCAGTTCAAATGCAAATGTTTATGTCCGTCCAAAGCACCCATATGGATAGGTACATTGAAAGAGTGTTTTTCCCAGGGGATAGATAATCTCTGTATAATCAAAATATTTCATGAGAAAGCATCACAAAGTCAGGCCAAGAGCCTTGATCTTGAGAGAATATTGAATATATAAAACAGGAAGCAATGCTTTTACTAAAGAGAAACAAAAGGCATAACTTTGGACGCATGAGCTGAATAATATTGTTGCATGTTTTCTGCCAAGAATGAGCACGGTTAAATGAAGGTTAAATATCTTTATTTATGTAAAACACTCACACAAGGCTACTCATCTTTTTTTTTTTTTTCTTTCTCCCTCCTGACTCTACTGTGAAGTACCTAATGACGCCTCTGCACCTGAAAAGAATGAGCACTTCTTAGCAAAGTTTGCCATCTTGTGGCAAATCTATTAATACAATTTACTGTTCTGGACTATTAGAATAGCTCAGGATTTAAAATTTATTAGAAAACTTAATGATGCATTAAAAGTATGTGTAATAAAATTCTGTTTATCCAGAATATTAGAGAAAATGGATGTTCTTGTTAACATTTTAAGTAGCTTTAAATTACCACAGATATAAATCTTTATATGTCTATGGTACTCTCAGAAACACTACAAGTTAGCAGTCCAAGCTCCAGAGACAAAGCGTCTGTTTTCAAACCACGGCTCAACCCAGCTGTATGGCCTTATGTAAATTAGTTTATCTCAAGATGCCTCAGTTTTTTAATATGCAGAATGCAAATAATTATAGTAACTCCCTAGGCTGAGATGACAATTCACTGTACCATGCAACAAATTTAGGAGAGTACCAGACAAAGTTAATCTTTCTATATATATTGTTGTTCTTACTATTACTATCATTATTATTATTATTCATGGCTTGAATTTTCTAGGATGGTTTTAATTACAGATAATCTATCTTATGATCCATTAATGTACAGTGTTTGTCATTTAGAGACTCTAAAGAAAGCATGTGAAGATAATAATACTTTTTAACAGCTATATGGTGTTTATAGTGTACAAGGTGCTCTTCTAAGTACTTCCCAGACAAATTTATTTCATCCTCACACAAATCTGACAAGATAGGGGTTCCAATCACCCCCATTTTACAGACGAGGAAATGGAAGCATGGTGAATTTAAGTAGCTTTCTCAAGGTCACAGAGCCAGAAGCAACAGCACCAAGGTTTAAGCACAGATAACCTTGCCTTATATCTTGTGCTCTGAACCACTGCACATATTGCCTCTGCGTATAATTTATATTCTTGGGAATCAGTAAATATTAGAGAGCTACTTTAGCAGTGAAAAGGTAATAGTACAGTATCCTACACGTTACAAGTGGGGAAATTGCACCAGAAATACCAGATTCTTTATTACTCTTACCATTCCACTCCCATATGGGACCTCGACTTGACATTATCATTTGTTCTTTCCCTATTTGTTTTTGTTCTATCTCATTTTCAGAATGAGTTCCTTGAAAGTTCCCTACTACTTAAAATTCCCATTCAAACAATCGAGTGGTGTATCATGTGTCTGTTTGCTTCTCCTCTTCCTCTGAGAAACATAGAAAAAGGAACATAAAGTAAAGCTCAATACTTTCACACCTGTCTTGGAAATACTCTATCAGTGGACACATTCATTCAAACTTTTCCCATGAGGTAGTCAATTAATGTTCATTGAATAAATGATGAATGAATGTATGCTGTATTAATACATCTAATTAAGATACTGGGGTAGGACAATCGATCATATAAAAAACACTGTATGTTTAAATAACACATGAAGGTCCTGAAAGCATATATATCATCTTCTCATCGCATTGTCACCATGAATTTGAATGGTAAGCACAGCAATTGCCATTATCTGGATATCACAGTTAAGGAGGGAAAGTGAAGGCCGTTTACCTTAGACTGGGCTGGCGCATGGCTAACTAGAAAAACCCGAATGGAAATTAAGAACTCTTTAGTATATATTCAATTATGTAGTGCATGAAAATACAGTTATGATTGTCATCATTTCTATTAAAAATAATTTTATGTTGGGGCGCCTGGGTGGCTCAGCCGGTTAAGCATCTGCCTTCAGCTCAGGTCATGATCCCAGGGTCCTGGGATCGAGCCCCGCATCGGGCTCCCTGCTCACCGGGAAGCCTGCTTCTCCCTCTCCCACTCCCCCTGTTTGTGTTCCCTCTCTGCCTGGCTTTCTCTGTCAAATAAATAAATAAAATCTTTAAAAACATTTTTTCTGTTGGTATTTGTGAGTCGTGTGTTGCTCAACAGCTATTTTCCAACGTTATGTTGTGTTGCTGTTGGGTAAATGCTTTTTCTCCATTTCATTTATATTTCTATCTTATTTTCTATATATTGAATGTATTTTATCATATTTCCTTTTCCTATGAGAAAAAAATCTGCAAAAGTCATTCTTCTCTTTCAACAAGGAAAACAAGTTCTGAGAAGAGTAAAAAAAAAAAAAGTGGGCTCAAAATGGCCCTTCAAAGTCTGCCTTGAGAGGAAATTGGGGAGTGGGTGGTTAAAGGTGAATAAATTTTACATTTTCAAACACCAGGCACATTTATCCTTTTACTTACTATATGTTTTGATCTACAGTGATACTTGAAGTATATATGGTAGAAAGTGGCTTGTGGGTCTGATGTATCAATTACCACAAGGGAATGAACTTTAGTGTTCCCAGAAGTTCCAAACAGTGGAATGACTGTGTGGAAACAAAGGGCGGTTTATACATTCGGTCTAAAGAGAGAAAAGAACCGGAGAGCATTACCAGGTTATCCAATACATTAACTGACGCCAGGATGTCATAAAACGGGGACCTACAGTTGGGTATTTCTTGAGATTAGTAACATTTCCTTCATGCCATTCCTGAATGAAAGATGAAATCAGATCAAGCCGTGGTTTTTAATAGGTGTACATCTGAACACTTTCTCCTTGACAGGGACTCTTTTGTAGCTCTACCTTTTTTTTTTTTTTCCTTTCCCTGTCAACTACCTTTTGACCTCAATTTCTCTACTTCATACTTAGCATCTTTTCTGTTTGACTGGCTGAAACCCCAGAATGGAATAGTTCACTAAATGACTGGCAAGTGATGGCTAATTTTGGAGGGCTTTACATTACTGAATACAACTCCAAAAACTTTTCAGTATGTGAAGATTCTGGTAAAAGGATTATATGATATTCAGACCCCCCCCCCAAAAAAAAACACACACAAAAGCAACAAATAAGCTTTGCTTACCTCTTCGTGGAGAGGATGGAAATTAAAATTTAACAAATACTGCTCTTTTATTTTTTCAGGCCTAAAAATAAATGACACAAATTAATGATTTATATGCTTATTACCATGATTCATGAAACCCTTATAGGAAAAGTTATAACATTCTGTACCTCATGCTTCTTCAATGTAGAAGAGAGAATTTTATCAAGAGATCATATATGCTACTATACAATTAGACTTCTATATAAATATGCTATTTTAAACTATATTTCCAAATAACTTTACCTGCAGTCAATTGGCACTTTCAGACTATAGAAAAATGATGATACCATTTGTTGAACTTTTGAATTGCCAGTTTTTATAACTATTTGATAATTTGCCAGATTAACCACTTACAAGCGTTCAGTTAACATTCAGCAAATGCTGACTGTCAAAAAATGAACTATTTAAATAAAAATCATCAAACCCTTTCTTATGTATTGCCTTTTCACAAATGGACTAAGTGATGTGCTCTGCAAATGGGTAGAAATAAGCTAAGAGCTCGCATGTGTTCAGATATTTCATCGCTCAGAAACAAGATTAGTTTTTCCCAGTCTTTGTTTTGCATGTTTGCAGACTGGAATCCAGTTGGGCTTTGTACTACTCACAGATCATAAAAGGCAAAGCACACATACTTGGATCTGGTGTGCGTCTAGTGCAAAATGACTATGCATTGGCGGAATCCACATAGAATTATACAGTATTCATCAGCCCACAAAAATGTAATGGACCAAATCAATGGGATAGATCATGCCAAGAGGAACTCAGGACAAAATGGTAAAATGTTTAGTGTATAACTAAACATTTTCTTTAATTTTATAAGCAAAAATGTATCATTATTTGCAAAGCTATACTGTCACTGATGATACACAATGACAGTATTAAAAAAGTTGACAATATGTTAGCATGTTATTAATTCAGTTAGAGTTAGCCATTCCAGGTAGCTAATTTGAGGAATATTATCTTTCTCTGTTTCTTCCTCTTTTTCTCTGTTTTTTTTTTCTCTCTCTTTCTGTCTTTCTTTCAAATGTGACTTTAAAACATCTCTGACATACAGCCATTTTTCTCTGTTCACTGATTAAAGGTCCTTATATGGACAAATATTTTACAATAAACTAATGCAGCCAAACTGGCTTTCAGATTATCTATTAAGTAATCTTATACAAGGATTTGTATAACTGCTTTTCTCCATTGGAATTAGATAAGAATAAAACTAAAAGTCATCAAATGGCAATAGAATAAAAGATGAAAAAGTAATAAACCTGGATTATTCACCTACCGTGCAATCCCCGAATGATGAAAACTTTGCATGTAAAGTAAGCCATCACATCCTTTTCATATAAATCAGTATTTCCTTAGTATTTACAAAAGATATACCTAAAACACTAGGAACTACATAATAGATTTCTTTGACTGGAACCTATATCCCTGGTTCTCAAAACATGATCCCTGGAACAAAAGTATCAGCTTCACCTGAAAGCCCTTTAAAAACACATTTTCGAGACTCATCCCCGACCTACTGAATAAGAAACTCTCGGGATGGGACTCAGCAGTCTGTGTTCTACCAACTCCTCTTCTAGGTGATTCTGATGATGTACACTAAAGTCTGAGAACAACTAGTCTAAATACACTGCATCAATGACTCTTTTATTCCTTATCCCTTTATATCTGTAGCTCTAGTAAAAAGTCATTCCCTTAAACCCTTTCTTCTCCTCCGTAGGTACGAAAGGGACACAAAAAGTTTTCCTTTCTACAAACGAATTTCTTTCACATTACAGAAACTTGTACTGGTTTTAGCAGTTGCTTCCTAACTCAAGATAGAGAAATCATTGAACTATAATGGTGTAACTGAAATAGCCAAAAAGTTTATGTCACATGTTCTCCTTTTAAAAATATGCTCAAATATTTGGAAAAGATCTAACCAGCATTAGGGGGGGGGGGGGAAAGAAAGAGACAAGGGGGTGGGGAGAAAAGGGAGGAATTTACATTTGTCTTAAAAGGTCTTTAATTTCAGAAAATGAGCTTTGTGCTCTCTAAAGGATGAGTGTCATGGACACTCCCATGATAGCATAGCAAACTTTAAAAAGTTAGGGTAAGCCAGATAGCTTAGCAGGAAATCTGGTTTGGTGTTAGAAGGATAATCACTATGTTAATGAAAATTTTTCAAAGTGTGTTACAGATTTTATATAGAATACACTAAGGTATCAAAAAACACAGAATCATATTATAATTTAAACACTGTCACTTTCCAAAAAGGATTGGAAATAGTCAGGAAAAGTAGATAATTAGTAAAGTCTCCAATGTGTCCATTTCTTCCAGAAACCAGTGCAAGCTTTAAGAGTTGTATTTCACTATGAGATGCCAAATATTATGTGTTCAGAAAATAAACTCTCATAAGAATACCTGCATTTT
Source organism: Eumetopias jubatus (assembly GCF_037043125.1). Lineage (NCBI taxonomy): Eukaryota > Metazoa > Chordata > Mammalia > Carnivora > Otariidae > Eumetopias > Eumetopias jubatus. The sequence continues at coordinate 31,376,395 of NW_028274820.1, forward strand.
TATTATGACCTATCTTAGGTTTGAATTCATCAGAATATCAAGGTCTTTTAAGGTGAGGACTGGTCTCTGAAAGAACACATTTGACAAATTGGGCCCCATTCTTTGTGCAACTGTAAGAATCCCGAGGATTTCATTTCCCCCCAGTGGATCCTATGAGGCTTACCTTCCTATCCTACCTTTTACCTTCATATGGAGTAATTTTCTCAGGCCTTGTTTTAGACCACTAGATATGAAATATAATGTCTTTACCTTAAAGTATAACTATGTTAAAAATATTTCCATGTTAAAAATATTTTTTCTCTATATAACCTAAGTTATTTGAAATTATTTTATTCCATCTGTCTATATATGCAAGATATCAATTTTTCTCAAGATCTTTGTGTTATATATATGGTAGGTAAAAATAACTAAATACTAGTCAGAAATAAACAGAAGGGAAAAAACTGGTAGGGCTACTTCTTTTTTTTTTTTTTTAAGATTTTATTTATTTATTTGACAGAGACAGCGAGAGCAGGAACACAAGCAGCGGGAGTGGGAGAGGGAGAAGCAGGCTTCCCGCTGAGGGACTCGATCCCAGGACCCTGGGATCATGACCTGAGCCGAAGGCAGACGCTTAACGACTGAGCCACCCAGGCGCCCTGGTAGGGCTACTTCTTAAAAAGTAGTAGGACATACTATAGAATAGGAACTCCCATAGAACCCTAGAACTTTCAAGCAGAATGTAGCTTTGGATTCATCTATTCTAGCTGGTTTAACTAAGAAGTCACATCACATTTCTGTGGTTTTCACCAATGTGCTCCTTCTCTGGGAGTTGGACCTGAGAAAAGCCCCACTAATAACTGTGTGTCCAGTGCGGTGTGAGGAACTAAATATGTTAGCTCTGCTCCAGGAAGAGAAGATAAATAAGCTGAAAGAGAAAGAGCCAGACAACTCTGTACGAGGTTTTAAAGTTGACAGAAAGCAAATTGGCAACCTGGAGTACAAAATGGAACATCCTGTCTGGATGAAACAATACTATGCTTACGTTTTTCTCCACTTTAGTTAAGAAATAATTGACACACATCACTGTGTAAGTTTAAGACATACAGCATGACGGTTTGATTTACATATATTGTGAAATGATTATCACGATCGGGTTGCTTAACCTCCATCCTCTCGTATAGATACCATGAAAAGAAAAACAATTTTTCCTTGTTATGAGAACTCTTAGCATCTACTCTCTTAACAATTTTCTTATATAACATATAGCAGCGTTAGCTACAGTCATCATGCTGTATGTTACGTCCCTAGTACTTAACCTATCTTAAACTGAAAACGTGTACCTTTTGACCACCATCCTGCAATTCTCCATCTCCCCACCCCCTGCCTCTGGTGACACAACTCTGATCTCTTTTTCTGTGAGTTTGGTGTTGTTTGTTTTCATTAGATTTTACATATACGTGAGACCGTACAGTTTTTGTCTTTTTCTGACTTATTTCACTTTTCATAATGCCTTTAAGGTCCATCCATATTGTCACAAAGGGTAGGATATCCTTGATTTTTTTTTATGGATGAATAATATTCCATTCTGTATCACAACTTCTTTATTCATTTATTTATCAATGGACAGTTATCTTGTGTCTATCTCTTGGCTATTGTAAAAAAAAAAATGCTACAGTGAACATGGGAGTTCAGATATCTTTTTGAGTTAGTGTTTTTTTTTCCTTTGGAGGTATTCCCAGAAGCAGAATTGCTGGACCAAATGGTAGTTCTTTTTTCAATTTGTTAAGGACCCTCTATGTTGTTTTCTATAATGGCTGCACCATTTTACAATCCTGTCAACAGAGCACAAGGGTTTCCTTTTCTCCACATCCATGCCAGTGTGTGTTATCTCTTAGCATCTTTTTGATAACCGTTCTAACAGGTATGAGGGGGTATCTCATTGGGGTATCAATTTGTGTATCCCTAATGACAGGTGATGTTGAGCATCCTTTCTTGTACCTGTTGTCCGTTCATACATCCTCTTCAGAGGAAAAAAAAAATCTATTCAGGTCCTTTGCTTATTTTTTAATTGATTTGCATCCTTTCATGTACCTGTTATCCGTTCATACATCCTCTTCGGAGGAAAAAAAATCTATTCAGGTCCTTTGCTTATTTCTTTTTTATTTTTTTATTGTTATGTTAATCACTATACATTACATCATTAGTTTTTGATGTAGTGTTCCATGATCCATTGTTTGTTCATAACAGCCAGTGCTCCACGCATAACGTGCCCTCTTTAATACCCATCACCAGGCTAACACATCCCCCCACCAACCTCCCCTCTAGAACCCTCAGTTTGTTTTTCAGAGTCCATCGTCTCTCATGGTTCGTCTCCCCCTCCGACTTACTCCCTTCAATCTTCCCCTCCTGCTATCTTCTTCTTTTTTTTTCTTAACATATACTGCATTATTTGTTTCAGAAGTACAGATCTGTGATTCAACAGTCTTGCACAATTCACAGCGCTCACCATAGCACATACCCTCCCCAATGCCTATCACCCAGCCACCCCATCCCTCCCACCCACCCCCACTCCAGCAACCCTCAGTTTGTTTCCTGAGGTTAAAAATTCCTCATATCAGCGAGGTCATATGATACATGTCTTTCTCTAATTGACTTATTTCACTCACCATAACACCCTCCAGTTCCATCCACGACGTTGCAAATGGCAAGATGTCATTCCTTTTGATGGCTGCATAATATTCCATTGTGTATATATACCACTTCTTCTTTATCCATTCATCTGTCGATGGACATCTTGGCTCTTTCCACAGTTTGGCTATTGTGGACATTGCTGCTATAACCATCGGGGTGCACGTACCCCTTCGGATCCCTACATTTGTATCTTTGTGGTAAATACCCAGTAGTGCAATTGCTGGATTGTATGGTAGCTCTATTTTCAACTGTTTGAGGAACCTCCATACTGTTTTCCAGAGTGGCTACACCAGCTTGCATTCCCACCAACAGTGTAGGAGGGTTCCCCTTTCTCCACATCCCTGCCAACATCTGTCGTTTCCTGATTTGTTAATTCTAGCCATTCTGACTGGTGTGAGGTGGTATCTCACTGAGGTTTTGATTTGGATTTCCCTGATGCCGAGCAATGTTGAGCACTTTTTCACGTGTCTGTTGGCGATTTGGATGTCTTCTTTGGAAAAATGTCTGCTCATGTCTTCTGCCCATTTCTTGATTGGATTATTTGTTCTTTGGGTGTTGAGTTTGATTAGCTCTTTATAGATTTTGGCTACTAGCCCTTTATCTGATATGTCATTTGCAAATATTTTCTCCCATTCTTTAGGTTGTCTTTTGGTTTTGTGGACTGTTTCTTTTGCTGCGCAAAAGCTTTTTATCTTGATGAAATCCCAAGAGTTCACTCTTGCCCTTGCTTCCCTTGCCTTTGGCGATGTTTCTGGGAAGAAGTTGCTGCGGCTGAGGTCGGAGAGGTTGCTACCTGTGTTCTCCTTTAGGATTTTGATGGACTCCTGTCCCACGTTTAGGTCTTTCAACCATTTGGAGTCTATTTTTGTGTGTGGTGTAAGGAAATGGTCCAGTTTCATTCTTCTGCATGTGGCTGTCCAATTTTCCCAATGCCATTTGTTGAAGAGACTGTCTTTATTCCATTGGACATTCTTTCCTGCTTTGTCAAAGATTACTTGACCAAAGAGTTGAGGGTCCATTTCTGGGCTCTCTTTTCTGTTCCATTGGTCTATGTGTCTGCTTTTGTGCCAGTACCATACTGTCTTGATGATGACAGCTTTGTAATAGAGCTGGAAGTCCGGAATTGTGATGCCGCCTGCTTTGCTTTTCTTTTTCAAGATTCCTCTGGCTATTCGGAGTCTCTTCTGGTTCCATACAAATTTTAGGATTATTTGTTCCATTTCTTTGAAAAAAGTGGATTGGATTTTGATGGGGGTTGCATTGAATGTGTAGATTGCTCTAGGTAGCATTGACATCTTCACAATGTTGGTTCTCCCAATCCATGAGCATGGAACGTTTTTCCATTTCTTTGTGTCTTCTTCAATTTCTTTCATGAGTATTTTATAGTTTTCTGAGTACAGATCCTTTGCCTCTTTGGTTAAATTGATTCCTAGGTATATAATGGTTTTGGGTGCAATTGTAAATGGGATCGACTTCAAGATTTGTCTGTCTTCTGTCTTGTTGTTGGTGTATAGGAATGCCACTGATCTCTGTGCATTAATTTTATATCCTGCTACTTTACTGAATTCCTGTATGAGTTCTAGCAGTTTTGGGGTGGAGTCTTTTGGGTTTTCCACATACAGTATCCTATCATCTGCAAAGAGTGAGAGTTTGACTTCTTCTTTGCTGATTTGGATGCCTTTGATTTCTTTTTGTTGTCTGATTGCTGTGGCTAGGACTTCTAATACTATGTAGAATAGCACTGGTGATAGTGGACATCCCTGCCGCGTTCCTGACCTTAGGGGAAAAGCTCTCAGCTTTTCCCTATTGAGAATGATATTCGCTGTAGTTTTTTCATAGATGGCTTTTATGATATTGAGGTATGTACCTTCTATGCCTATACTCTGAAGAATTTTGATCAAGAAAGGATGCTGTACTTTGTCAAATGCTTTTTCTGCATCTATTGAGAGGATCATATGACTCTTGTTCTTTCTTTTGTTAATGTATTGTATCACGTTGATTGATTTGCGGATGTTGAACCAACCTTGCAGCCCAGGGATAAATCCCACTTGGTCATGGTGAATAATCCTTTTAATGTACTGTTGGAACCTATTGGCTAGTATTTTGGTGAGAATTTTTGCATCCATATTCATCAGGGATATTGGTCTATAATTCTCCTATTTGATGGGGTCTTTGTCTGGTTTTGGGATCAAGGTAATGGTGGCCTCATAAAATGAGTTTGGAAGTTTTCCTTCCATTTCTATTTTTTGGAACAGTTTCAGGAGAATAGGTATTAATTCTTCTTTAAATGTTTGATAGAATTCCCCTGGGAAGCCATCTGGCCCTGGGCTTTTGTTTCTTGGGAGATTTTTGATGACTGCTTCAATTTCCTTAGTGGTTATAGGTCTGTTCAAGTTTTCTATTTCTTCCTGGTTCAGTTTTGGTAGTTGATACATCTCTAGGAATGCACCCATTTCTTCCAGGTTATCTAATTCGCTGGCATAGAGTTGCTCATAATACGTTCTTATAATTGTTTGTATTTCTTTGGTGTTGGTTGTGATCTCTCCTCTTTCATTCATGATTTTGTTGATTTGGGTCATTTCTCTTGTCTTTTGGATAAGTCTGGCTAGGGGTTTATCAATCTTGTTAATTCTTTCAAAGAACCAGCTCCTAGTTTTGTTGATCTGTTCTACTGTTCTTTTGGTTTCTATTTCATTGATTTCTCCTCTGATCTTTATGATTTCTCTTCTCCTGCTGGGTTTAGGCTTTATTTGCTGTTCTTTCTCTAGCTCCTTTAGGTATAGGGTTAGGTTGTGTATTTGAGACCTTTCTTGTTTCTTGAGAAAGGCTTGTATTGTTATATGCTTTCCTCTTAGGACTGCCTTTGCTGTATCCCAAGGAGTTTGAACAGTTGTTTTGATTTTCATTGGTTTCCATGAATTTTTTTAATTCTTCTTTAATTTCCTGGTTGACCCATTCATTCTTTAGTAGGATGCTCTTTAACCTCCATGTATTTGAGTTCTTTCCGACTTTCCTCTTGTGATTGAGTTCTAGTTTCAAAGCATTGTGGTCTGAAAATATGCAGGGAATAATCCCAATCTTTTGGTACCGGTTGAGACCTGATTTGTGACCTAGGATGTGATCTATTCTGGAGCATGTTCCATGGGCACTAGAGAAGAATGTGTATTCCGTTGCTTTGGGATGGAATGTTCTGAATATGTCTGTGAAGTCCATTTGGTCCAGTGTGTCATTTAAAGTCTTTATTTCCTTGTTGATCTTTTGCTTAGATGATCTGTCCATTTCAGTCAGGGGGGTGTTAAAGTCCCCCACTATTATTGTATTGTTGTCAATGTGTGTCTTTGCTTTTGTTTTTACTTGCCTTATATAATTGGCTGCTCCCCTGTTAAGGCCATAGATATTTACAATTGTTAGATCTTCTTGTTGGATAGACCCTTTAAGTAAGATATAGTGTCCTTCTTCATCTCTTATTACAGTCTTTGATTTAAAATCTAATTTGTCTGATATAAGGATTGCCACCCCAGCTTTCTTTTGGTGTCCATTAGCATGGTAAATGGTATTGCACCCCCTCACTTTCAATCTGGGGGTGTCTTTGGGTCTAAAATGAGTCTCCTGCAGACAGCATATTGATGGGTCTTGTTTTTTAATCCAATCTGATAGCCTGTGTCTTTGGATTGGGGCATTTAGCCCATTTATATTCATGGTAACTATTGAAAGATATGAATTTAGTGCCATTGTATTGCCTGTAAGGTGACTGTTACTGTATATTGTCTGTGTTCCTTTCTGATCTATGCTGCTTTTAGGCTCTCTCTTTGCTTAGAGGACCCCTTTCAATATTTCTTGGAGGGCTGGTTTCGTGTTTGCAAATTCCTTTAGTTTTTGTTTGTCCTGGAAGCCTTTTACCTCTCCTCCCTTTTCAATGACAGCCTAGCTGGATATAGTATTCTTGGCTGCATATTTTTCTCCTTTAGTGCCCTGAAGATATCATGCTAGTCCTTTCTGGCCTGCCAGGTCTCTGTGGATAGGTCTGTTGCCAATCTAATGTTTCTACCATTGTAGGTCACATATCTCTTCTCCTGAGCTGCTTTTAGGATTTTTTCTTTGTCTCCAAGACTCCTAAGTTTTACTATTAGATGTCGGGGTGTTGACCTATTTTTATTGATTTTGAGAGGGGTTCTCTGTGCCTCCTGGATTTTGATGTCTGTTTTCTTCCCCACATTAGGAAAGTTCTCTGCTATAATTTGCTCCAATATACCTTCTGCCCCTCTCTTTCTTTCTTCTTCTTCTGGGATCCCAATTATTCTAATGTTGTTTCGTCTTATCGTATCACTTATCTCTCGAATTCTGCCCTCGTGATCCAGTAGTTGTTTCTCCCTCTTTTTCTCAGCCTCTTTATTTTCCATCGTTTGGTCTTCTATATCGCAGATTCTCTCTTCTGCCTCATTTATCCTGGCAGTTAGTGCCCCCATTTTTGATTGCACCTTATTAATAGCCTTTTAGATTTCGACTTTGTTAGATTTTAGTTCTTTTATTTCTCCAGAAAGGTTTTCTCTAATAACTTGCACTTTTTTTTTTCAAGCTCAGCTAGTATCTTTAAAGTCATGATTCTGAACTCTAGGTCCGACATCGTACTAATGTTCATGTTGAGTAGGTCTCTGGCAGACGGTACTACCTCTTGTTCTTTTTGCTGAGGTGATTTTTTTCATCTTGTCATTTTGTCCAGAGGAGAATACATGAATGAGAGGACAAAATGCTAACAGGTTAACAACATCCCTGGCAAATATACTGTATACAAATCAGAAAAGACCTGAAACCAGGGGAGAACAAAGGGAAAGAAAGAAAAAAGAAAGAGAAAAAAAAGAAAAAGAAAAAGATAAAAACAAACAAAAACAGAACAAAACAAAAAAACCCAGAATACGATCAAATATGATCAGGCTAGTGCATAGATCAGTGCCACACACTAGATTGTGGGTGTATTTTGGTCTGTTAGAAGAAAGTGCCTCCTAAAATTTTAAAGGAAGAAAGACTTATATATGTACAAAATAAGGGTTGATACAATGAAGGGATGGAAGATGACTGTAAAGATGAAAATTATAAAAGGTTTTATAATCAGAATTGATAAGATAAGAAGTTGTTTGAAAGAAGAAAGAAGAAGATTTAAAAAAGAAAAAAAAAGAAAAAAAATGAGAGAGACTGTGATCAGGCAGGAGACTAGAAGAAAGCCATAGACTAGTGATTTATGGTATATTTTGATCTGTTAGAAGAAACTGTATCTCAAAATTTTAAAGAGAGAAGAACTTATATATGTATGCCAAAAATAAGGATAACTACTATGAAAGGATAAAATATGACTCTAAAAATGAAAAAAAAACACGTTTTTTTAGAAAAGGGATTGATAAGATGTTTGTTGAAAAAGGGAAAAAGAAAAATTCAAAAAAAAAAAACAAAAAACAGTTAAAAAAATTAACTTTGAAAAACTAATGAATCATGGTAAAAAAGCCATGAATTCTACGTGCAGTATTCCCCTAGCGCTGGAGTTCTCCCGTTCTCCTTGATCAGTAAATTTGGTCTTGGCTTGCTGGCTGTTCGTGCTGATCTTCTGGGGGCAGGGCCTGTTGCCGGTTCCCAAATGTCTTTGCCGGAGGCAGAATTGCCCCACCCTTGTCGGTGCGGGGTAAGCAAGCTGCTCGGGTTTGCTCTCAGGAGCTTTTGTTCCCTGCAAGCGCTCGGTACAGCTTTGGAGGACCAGGGTGAAAATGGTGGCTTCCCACTCTCTTCCTGGAGGAGTTGAGAACTCGGGGCCCTGCCCCTCAGTGCGCCCCCAGAGAAAAGCAGTCAGTCACTCCCATCTCCCCGGTCTCCAGGCGCACTCCCTGCTCACCCGGCCTGTGACCAAGTGTTTCTATCTCTGGCACCCGACCCCGTGTGGAGTCTCCAAACCCAGCAGATCCCTGTGGTGCACTCCTGCACCGCTCCTCCTGGGGGAGGAAGGGGAGTTCCCCGGCTCTGCTGCTTGTTGAGTCCCTATTGGAGGCACAGTGGCCCACCTGGGCCACGGATCACAGTTTATGGCAACCCCAAGCTGCGAGCCCGCGCCTAGGCTCTGTCTCTGCAGCTGGCTTCCCTGCTCTGATACCTGGGAGCTCTGCCACACTCAGGCACCCCTGGTCTTTCTGTGACCCCAAGAGTCCTGAGACCACACTGTCCCACGAGGGTTCCACCCCCAGCTTAGCCACTGGAGCGACGTCCCTCAGCAGAGCCGACTTCTAAAAGTTCCGATTTTGTGTTCTGCGGCTCTATCACTTGCCAGAAGTGGCCAACGGAGGCCCCCTCCCCTGCTGTCTATCCTCCCGAATATCACCTCGGATTCACTTCTCCGCACGTCCTACCTTCCAGTAAGTGGTTGCTTCTCTGTTCAGAGAGTTGTTGCTACTCTCTTCTTCGATCTCCTGTTGAGTTCGTAGGTGTTCAGAATGGTTTGATCCCTATTCAGCTGAATTCCTGAGCCCAGACGAAATCCAGGTCTCGTACCCCTCCGCCATCTTGCTCCGCCCCCCCCTTTGCTTATTTTTTAATTGTTTTTTGTTTTTTGATTTTTTTAGGGGGGAGGCAAGTTTCACTACTGAGTTGAGTTCTTTATATATTTTGAATATTAACCCCTTGTCAGATACATGGTTTATCTCTTCACTCTATTGATCATTATTTTTCTGTGTAGATACTTTTTAGTTTGATGTAGTCTCACCTATTTTTTTATTGTGTTGCTTGTGTCATATCCAAAAAATCCTTACCAAGACCCATGTCAAGGAGCTTTATTCCTATGTTTTCTTCTAGAGCTACATGGTTTCTGGTCTTACATTTAAGTCTTTCATGCATTTCTAGTTAATTTTTGTGAGTGGTATAAGATACAGGTCAAGTTTCATTTCTCTCCATGTGACTATCTACTTTTCTTAGCAGCATTTATTGAAAAGACTGCATTTTCTCCATTGATTTTTCTTGGCTCCTTTGTTAAATATTAATAGACTACATGTTTGGGTTTATTTCTGGGCTCTTAATTCTGTTCCACTGTTCTATTTGTCTGCTTTTATGCCAGTGCCATACTGTTTTAATTACTAGAGTTTTTTAGTATAGCCTGAAATCAGGAAGTGTGTTGCCTCCTGCTTTACTCTCAGGATTTCTTTGGCTATTTGGGATTTTTGTTGTTGCATATAAATTTGAGGAGTATTTTTTCTATTGCTGTAAAAAAATGCCATTAGAATGTCTATAGGGATCAAAATGAATCTATGGATGGCTTAGATACTATTGACATTTTTGCTACATTAATTCTTTTAGTCCATGAACACGAGATACCTTTCCATTTATGTCTTATTTGATTACTTTAATCAGTATTTTATAGGTTTCGGAGTAAATCTTTCACCTCCTTGTTTAAAACTCATTCATAAGTATTTTATTGTTTTTGATACTATTGTAAATGGAATTGACTTCTTTCTTTTACAGAAAATTAATTGTTAATGTGTAGAAATGCAACTGATTTTGTATGTTGCAACTTTACTAAATTTGTTGATAGTTCTAACAGTTTTTGATTGAATCTTTAGAATTTTCTGTATAAAATCATATATATTTATGATTTATTATCATATACAAATACATTATATATTTTCTATACAATCTACAAGAAATGGAACAATTCTTAGAAACATACAACTTACCAAGAATGAATGACAATTTACTTACTCTGTTTTGATTTAGATACCTTTTATTTATTTTTGTTGTCTAATTGCTCTAGCTAGGACTTCTAGTACCATGTGGTAGCAGTGGTAGGAGTAGGTATCTTGTCTTGTTTCTGATCTTAGAAGAAAAGCTTTCAGTCTTTCACTATTATGATGTTACTGTTGAGCTTGTCATATATGGCCTTTATTATGTTGAGATATGCTTGTTCTCTGCCCAATTTTTTAAGAGTATTTATCATGAATCGATGTTAAATATTGTCTAATGCTTGTTCTGCATCTATTGAGATGTTCATATAATTCATTTCTTTCATTCTATTAATGTGATGTATCACATTGATTGATTTGCATATGTTAAACCATCCTTCCATCCCAGGAATAAATCCCACTTGATCATGGTGAATGATGTACTGCTAAATTAGGCTTTCTGGTATTTTGTTGAGGATTTTGCATCTATATTCACCAGGGTATCATATATTTCCTTCTCTAGTAGAGTCTTTATCTGACTTTGGTATCAGCATAATGCTGGCCTTGTAAAATCAGTTTAGAAGTGTTCCCTCCTCTCTGATTTTTGGAGGACTGTGGGAAGGAGTTGTGTTAATTCTCTTTCAAGTATTGGGTAAAATCCACAAATGAAGCCATTTGGTCCTGGGCTTTTCTTTGTTGGGAGATTTTTTTTTTTTTTCCTGATTCAATCTCCTAATAGTAATTGCTTATTCACATTTTCTATTTTTTTCCTGATTCATTCTTGGTAAGTTGTATGTTTCTAAGAATTGTTCCATTTCTTGTAGATTGTCTAGTTTGTTGGTGTATAGTTATTCATCGTATCCTCTTATGATTCTTTGTATTTCTGTAGTATCAGATACAATGTCCCCTTTTTCATTTATGGTTTTGCTGATTTGTGTCCTCTCTCTTTTTGTCTTGGTTAGTCTAGCAAAAAGTTTGTCAATTTTGTTTATCTTTTCAAAGAATCAACTGTTTGCTTAATTTTTTCTACTACTGTTTTTCTGGGCTCTATTTCATCTATTTCTGCTCTAATTTTCATTGTTCCCTCTCTTCTGCTAACTTTGGGCTCAGTTTGTTCCTTTTTCTAGTTCCTTAAGGAGTAGAGCGACTTTTTTTTATTTAGGATCTTTCTTGCTTCTTAATGTAGGTGGTTATTGTTATGAACTATGCTTATATTTTAGACCACTAATGGGAGGTGGGTAAACTAGAGAAATAGCTGAGCTAATTACATTGCATGATATGCCAGCATAAGACTGAAGCAGATGAACACTGAAATGTGGACATCTTTCTGGCAATGAGAAGGGGACTGGGAATTTTTCTGAAATTTTAACTTAGTACATTCACTAACTATGTATTCAGTAACTTTTATGCCATTCACTGACAAAAAAATTAAGATCCTGAACTTCTTGGGGCGCCTGGGTGGCTCAGTGGGTTAATCATCTGACTCTTGATTTCAGCACGGAGCATAGTCTCAGGGTCGTGAGACTGAGCCCCGAGTGGGGCTCTATGCTCAGCATGGAGTCTGTCTATCCTCCCTCTGCTCCTCTCCTTACTCTCTCTCTCTCTCTTTATCTCTGTCTCTAAAATGAATAAATAAAATCTTAAAACAAACAAACAGAAATGATCCTGGACCTTTTGAAGCTTACACTCTAACAAGCTTGCGTTATTTATTTGTCTTCAAAATCATTAAATTTGACTATATTTATACTAAAAAAGAGATTAAGTTTCTAAGTCAGGAAGGTAAGTCCTCAGTGCCAGAAATTATATTGAGTTTCAGATAATAAAGTTAAGTTAAAATTGTTGTGCCTATGTTTATAGTAATTGGCGTAGCACTCTTCATGTAGTAACTACTCAAAAAATTCTATTTTATACTATCCTCCACCCCTTCAAATAAAACCAAATCTGAATGTTATTTTTTTACCAATTTTATTTTTTATGTTTTATAATTCATTGTGGCTTTTTGCTTTTGTTTCATTATTATTGAGTGATCTTCATCTACTTAATTCCAAATAAAAGATCTTGGAAAATTAATCTAATATTTCAAAAACATTTCAGCTCAATATAGAAACATACATATTTTTTTACTAAATAGCAGAATTCAATGTAGAAATGAGCTGCACTGGGAAGTAGTATGCTTTATTTCTCAGAAATAGTTCAGAGTTTAGCTGATAAAGTTACTGAAAAAGGAGGCAGCCACAGTAGGGACTGGGCTGAATTAGATGCCTTTTAAGACTCCCTCTAAATCTGAGATTTTATTATTGTATGAAAAAGAAACAATGGAAACATTTCCAAACAATGGAAAGAATACTTCTCTCTGGAACCATATTAGTTATTTCAATTAAAAAAAGTGTGAGAGGTGCCTGGGTGGCTCAGTGGGTTAAGCGTCTGACTCTTGCTTTTGGATTACATTAGGATCTCAGTGTTGTGAGATCAAGCCAGCTGCACACTGGGCATGGAGCCTGCTTACGTTTCTCCCTCTCCCTCTACCCCTCCCCCCTCTAAAAAATGCAATATTTACTGTGTCACAATTCATTATTAACTTTAAAACAGTAACAACTAGATAAGTAACAAATTAAATATTGAAATTGAGATAATATGTTTCTATTGCTTGTAATTCCAAATTAAAATCCCACATTTTGTTGCTGTCTCATGAGGTGTGGAGATACTAAGTAATTTATCCATGATGCCTCTGATAAATGAGATGGTAGTAGTTAGTAACTAATGAGGTACTTCAATTATTTGGCAAATCTGTTTGCATTCAAAGAGTCCACGAAAGAAGTGAGCATTCTTCAGTTTTATCACCCATTTATTGATTTTCTTTTTTTAAGAAATTACACATTTTTATTAGTAAATGCTAAGTATAATCTAAGACATGAAATGGGAGAAAATAAAATCATGAACGAGATGAACTTTTCTTTATTCTGTGATTAAATTCTTTTATGCTTCAAGTATTTTAGATGGAACCTTGGGCATACAGTTTTGTCTACACTAGGTGGAGTTAAAAGGCACTTAAAATAATGCTTGCCTGATGGATTTTTCTTTTTTCAATTTTCATAGCTTCAGTTTCATTTTTAATGACATCCAAATGGCTTTTCAAATATATAATCATTTTAAAAGCTATGATATGCTTAAATGAACATTAGAACTTTTATCTTTTGTAATCTTAACTACAGTCCTCTTGTAAGTGAAGGGGATAAATGTAAAGTCCTGAATCATTCTGGATTTAAGTATCTTAAATTGTTGGCAATAAATAATTAGAAATGAGAAACCACTCCAGGAAAACATCTCACTGAGCCCGTTTATTAAACACTGACATTTCCTGGTTCAAAAATATTTGAAGTTATTCCATCAAAATGTCAAAATAAACCAATCTACTTCCATAAATTAGGTTTGTCTGTTAATATTGCTGATGAGAAAAAGCAGTAACATGAAAATCACTTTGCTAAGACATTTCCAGATGATGTAGTTCATATACACATACATTTAACATTGTATCAATGATTATGCTTGCTTATAAAGCCAAAGGAAAAGGAAAATCAAGTAGAAAAACAAAAGCATGGTAATGAGAAATATATAAAACAAGAAGCAGTCATAAGCCAATTCTGAAATATTGTGAATAAAATTTAAAAAAGGACATTTAACTATGGGACATATTAATCTTAGTTTAAAATAGAAAAATGTTGTCATTTTGTATTTTTCCATATACTGTATCATCTTAGGTGCCTGGATGTTACTGTGATAAAACCTGGCTAATTCAGAAGCATGGAGTCTAGTCTCCCAAATGCTTCAAGTAACTGAAGGGCTTCAAATGTATAAATGCAAAAAGAAGAAATGGCAGGAGAAGAAAAAGCCACAGAGAAGAAGGAGCAAGAAGGAAAGATAACAGAGAAGAATGAAAGGCTCCATTCCATCAGGGTTCTATTTGCCAACTGATCAGAAAGACATAGTTTGTTTTCAGGCTTTTCTTTGGAAAGGCAAGAAATGAAATTAAATAGGCCATAAGACACAATATAAGGACACATGGGAAAAGGAGGAAGGGGGGGGGAAAGGTAGAAGAGAGGAAACATGGACTTTGATGATGAAGAGAAAGGAAACCAAAAATAGAGGAGACAAAACAATTCTGGAGAATAGTCTGTTACCTTCAAGAAAACCAAACATGCAGGGTTAGCAAGTGGGACAAGTTAGAATCTGCAAATAACCCAGTGCTAAATAACAAAAATTTTCCTCATGTCAGATGAATTTACAGATGAATCTGTAGAATTAAAACTGACTAGAAATTTTATGGTATCCAAGTGTAATCATAAATTATATAGTAGCAAAGAGTAAAGTTAGCAATCTGAGAAAAACCAGTTTGGATTCCCCTCCAAAATAAGGAGAAAAAAAAAAAAGAAATGAAAGCTAAAACAAACAAACAAGATACAAAATACAAAACCCACAGAAAGTTACAACAATGATGAAATATTAGAAGATCAATTTAACACTAACTGGTTTACTTTAGTAAGTAATGGAAAGTAAATGTCTGGTCCTTTATATAATCACAGAAACTCAATATGACTAATACTCACTTTGAAGAAAATTGACATTAACTTTAGGATTATCATCATATAAAGACTTTGCAGTTTTCAAATGAGCTAATTTGGAGCCACCAAACCATTCACATAATTGCATACTGAAACACAAGATGGATTTCCAACTCTAATTTTGGTAAAGAAGTAGGCAGTCCTGGGGGTCAAACTGCCAGCCAGGAAGGAATTCTGAAAAGGAATACTGGATGTAAACCAAAGACGGAGTCAAAAGAAGAATGAAAAGGAAGACTTTAAGGTTTTCTATAAATGTATGTATCACAGAATGTATGCTTGAGAGTACATGAGACACTGCAGACTAGTTGCTTCTCTCACTGGCTCTGGTCAGGGATGAGTAGTTACTAAATCATGTAGATGTAATTCATTCTACTTCACTTCTACTAACTTATTGATATTGCTGCGTGAATGATAAATAAGAAAAGGAAAAGTGTCTCTCCCCTTCTGCCTTAAATGAGTTGCCCTGAGTTTTGAGTGATCTCAGTACCTAGTCTTTCTACTCTAACTTCAACTGTGAAGGTTTGGGCTGGCTTAGAACAAGAAGTAAAATAAGAAATCAATCATGGTATCATTCCAGCTTTCAGTAACAGATAATTTTGATATTTAAGCTTTTCCTGAACATTAAAAAGGATGGAACGATTCTTAATTAGTTTTGCAAAAACATAATAATCCTGGTACCAATATCTGAAATATATCGCACAAAAAAGAAAACCATAGCTCACTTTAAAACCAAAATATGGATATAGTTTTAAATAAATCACTAAAAAATTCCAAATAATACATAAAAAAGAATTATGTGTCACCAAATAGGTTTTATCTTAAAAATTCATAGTTATTATAAAACGCCTTTTAAAAAATATATTAATAGTTTCAATATTTTTAAACTATATATCACTGTTTTATAAAAGAATAATAGCAGAACATTTGTTTCAAAACCAATGAATCAGGGCACCTGTGTGGCTCATTCAGTTAAGCATCTGACTCTTGATTTTGCCTCAGGTCATGATGTCATGGTAGTGAGAAGGAGCCCTGTGTCTGGCTCCATGCTGGGTGCGGAGCCCACTTAAGATTCTCTCTCCCTCTCTCTCTGCCCCTCCCCCATGCTCTCTCTCTTTCTTAAAAACAAAAAAAACAACAAAGAATCAACCAAACGACAAACAAGTTTTAAAACAGTCTACAAATGGTAAACTTGGTAAAAGATACAGTCACTGAAGAGCAAACAACCCCATCCTATGAAGTGAAATATTAGAAGCATCTCATTGAAGTCTGAAGGCTAACAGCAGCATTAGTATTTAATAGTGTTTTAGAAGTTCTGGACAATACAATGAGATAAGGCATGGTACCCTTAGGTATAATTTTTGGAAAAAATAAAGGTATTTAAGGAAATATAATTAAAAATAAAATTAAGATGAAAAAATTCCAAGAATTAAAAAAATTGTAAAGTGGCTAGAGATGAGGCAAATGTACACAGCATCATGGCTCTCATAGACTCCAAAAATAACCTTTATAGAGGTTTGAACTTTAACAAACTACCTTTACCTTCCAATGTACAGGAAAAAATTAATTTTGGTATTAGAAAACCAGTCTCATCTTTCTCACCAGTCTCTGCACTACTGGCTAATGTTGGAGACATAGGGTAGGGATGGTGGCCTTTAACTTGCTCATGAAGGGAACATCTCTGATATACCGTCTTTTGATTTACAGACCAGGAACAACAAGTTCAGTTATTTTAACTTTTGAATTTCTTACTTACATTAGCAATAATGCAAGGTGCCATAAAAAATTCTATTGAGTTGAATCCTCATGTCTACAAAACGTAAAGAAGTTACCCTGGAGATAGGAAGCTGAAACAGTTTAGAGGTGGCTATTGTGCAATTTTATTTATTTATTTATTTTTCTCTTCAAATTTTTTATTGTTATGTTAATCACCATACATTACATCATTAGTTTTTGATGTAGTGTTCCATGATTCATTGTTTGTGCATAACACCCAGTGCTCCACGCAGAATGTGCCCTCTTTAATACCCATCACCAGGCTAACCCATCCCCCACCCTCCTCCCCTTTAGAACCCTCAGTTTGTTTTTCAGAGTCCATCATCTCTCATGGTTCGTCTCCCCCTCTGACTTAATCCCCTTCATTCTTCCCCTCCTGCTATCTTCTTCTTTTTTTTTCTTAACATATATTGCATTATTTGTTTCAGAGTTACAGATCTGTGATTCAACAGTCTTGCACAATTCACAGCGCTCACCATAGCACATACCCTCCCCAACCTCTATCACCCAGCCACCCCATCCCTCCCACCCCCCACCACTCCAGCAACCCTCAGTTTGTTTCCTGAGATTAAGAATTCCTCATATCAGTGAGGTCATATGATACATGTCTTTCTCTGATTGACTTATTTCACTCAGCATAACACCCTCCAGTTCTATCCACATCGTTGCAAATGGCAAGATCTCATTCCCTTTGATGGCGGGGATGTTGTGCAATTTTAAATCAAGAGCTGTCTGAAACCTCCTCTGCTAAGAGATAGCTCCTCGCATCTCATTCTGATACCTTGTAGGAAGACATCTTTTTATTGGGTTCTAATAAGGAGAACTAATGAGAGGTGGAATCAGAGAAGAATTTAAATACACATAATTCTCCCCAAAAAGGTTTTGCTTACTTGAGATCACCACATTAAACACAGAAATTTAATTAAGTTGTAAAGGTGCAAGATAATCCCCAAAGCAGAATAAGAATGAAGAAGACAAATACGGATTTTTTTTTCTGTCTATCACAAAGTATATGATTATGTGTTTGTGCTTTACAAAAGTTACAAAAGTTACATTTTGCCAGTCATTTCCCCCTTCACTTTCTGAGTTTGGCATTTGACCAATGAAATTAAATCCATTTATAATTAAGCCATCAAAAGAGTAGGTTTTTAAAAACCTATTTGATAACAAAGGTGCCCTTATTCAATAAGCCTTTATAATCTTTAAATTGGAAGATTTCAATTCATCAAACTCATTCAGACCTAAAAGTTTTAAGATCAAGGTATCATATTTAGGCCAGGCTGAATGGTACTTTAAATGTGGTAGGCTCCACAGTCTCTTGAGGCTTGCTCATTAAACTTAAAAGAAGCTATTTGCAATATCAAGATGCATTGGTAATGCTAATGGGGGAGAATGCAAATATATTGGAGTATATTGGCCAACACCTAAAAAAAAAATCTCTTTTTTTATTTCCCAGCCATATTAAGACATGTCAGTACCTGCTCACCAATTCTGTGCGGTAGTTTGCAATTTATTCCTGAAGCCTCTGTTACACAAAGGTAACATACTTGAGGCTGAGTCTATAAAATACTGGTGCTCTATACATGTATTTACAGGGTTTTTTTTTTTCTCTCTGTGATTGATTTTAGATAATTTCTATCGCTTTGTATTCTCATTTACTAACCTTTTCTTCTGTAATGTCCCATATGTCAGATCATTGATAACTGATTTTATAAAAAGGTTCCTTTTTTTTACTTTTATGTCATTGTATATATATGTCTCTTTCTCTCCCTCTGTCTCTTCATGTATGTCTGTATCTGTCTCCCATTATGTATTTATATATATATACACACACACATATAAAACTAAAATTCATAAATATAAAAAAATCTCATTAGGGAGATAAAATATTTTTATCTTTAAATTTAAATAAATTTTATTTGTATAAGCAAAAATTTGATAACAGATTCCCTTTTTTAGTTTTCGCTTTCCCTTTTTCTTTTTAATTTTATAAAAATGTTTATATAGGTTGTGGAGTGAAATGTACAAAGTCAGTCTTTTTAGAGAATTCTAAATTCTATCCATATATCTTCCATCTAGTTACACTCTTAAAACACAATTTTTTTAGGGACTCCTGGGTGGCTCAGTTGGTTAAGCGTCTGCCTTTGGCTCAGGACATGATCCCAGAGTCCTGGGATCGAGTCCCACATCGGGCTCCCTGCTCAGAAGGGAGCTTGCTTCTCCCCCTACCTGCTGCTCCCCTTACTTGTGCGCTCTCTCTCTCTTTTCTCTCTGTTTGATAAATAAATAAATCTTTAAAAAAGCCACAATTTTTTAGGGGTGCCTGGGTGGCTCAGTCAGTTAAGCATCCGGCTCAATTTCCACTCAGGTCATGATCTCAGAGTCATTGGATCAAACCCCATGTTAGGCTCCGCGCTCAGTAGGGAATCTGCTTCTCTCCCTCTCCTCCTACCCATCCTCCTGCTCTCACTCTCTCTCAATAAATAAATCTTTTAAAAAAACACACAGTTGTTTTATTTTTTCTGTATTCTTCCTGTTGAAAAAAATATGAAGCAAAACAAATATTATTTGCATTCTCAAACTGTATCTTTTCTTAGGTAAGGATTGAATACCATCTGTAGTGTTTCACATCTTGCTTTTCACACTTACAACATAGCCTGATCATCCTTACTTAAGCATATAGAAAGATACTTTCTATTCTTGATAGTTCTTTCTTGTGTGGATCTTAATTTAAACAGTGTCATTGATGAAAATTTTGGGGGGTTTTGCTTATTTTGTTTTGGTTTTTTGCTATTTAAAATAGCGTAACAATGAATAATCTTGTGCTTTGCATTTTTATATCTGTGCCACTTTATTTTTGAGAACAGATTCCTAGGAGTGGTTTTTCTAGGTCAAAGGGTAAATTTATGTATCATTTTAAAAATCTTACGAAGTTACTTACCAGAGTGGTTGTATCATTTTTCATCTCTACCTGCTTGATTATGAGAGCCTGCTAAACTTTTAAGTTTTTGCCATTGTTATCAGTGACAAATCATACCTCAGTATGGTAAATTTACATCTTTTTTACAAGTAAGTTTGAAGAGCTCTTCATCTGAAATGAATCAGAGAGGGAGACAAACCATGAGAGACTATGGACTCCAGGAAACAAAACTGAGAGTTTCAGAAGGGAAGGGGGGTGCGGGGAATGGGTGAGCTGGGTGATGGGTATTAAGGAGGGCACATGTTGTGATGAACACTGGGTGTTATATGCAACCAATGAATCGTTGAACACTACATCAAAAACTAATGATGTACTATATGTTGGCTAACTGAACATAATAAAAAAATGAAGTGAATACACACACACACATACATACATATATATATATATATATACACACACACACACATATACATCTCAACCATAAAAGATCTTACTAATAAGTTTAAAGTACATGGTAAATTCATTTCTTAGGGCTTCTGTAACACAGTACCACATTCTGGAATGTCTTACATACTGAAATGTATTCTTACAATTCTGGAGGTTAGAAATTTGAAATCAAGATGTCGGCAGGGTTTGCTCTTTCTAAGGGCTCTGCAGGAGGATCTGTTCCATTCCTCTCTCCTAGCTTCTGATGACAGCCAGAAGTCCTTGTGTACCTTGGTCTGTAGATGCATCGTTCCAATATTTGCCCTCTCTCCATATGGCACTCTTCCTGCGCATCTCTGTCTTCCCATGGAGTTCTGTCTCTGTATATCGTATCCAAATTTCTCTCTTGTTATAAGGACACCAGTCATTAGATTAAGGGCCCATCTTTCTGCAGTATGACCTCAACTTACCTCAGCTAATTACATCTGCAAACCCTTTTTCCAGGTAAGATCACACTCTAGGTACTAGTAGTTAGAACCTCACCATCTTTTTTTCAGAAGTACACAATTCAACCCAGAACCCAAAGGAGTTGTCTCAGTATGTTGGTAATGTTAGACAAAGCCTTCTGGTGTTCAGCAACATTTGATTCTCCTCCCTTTCCACAGCCCATGGTTAGATGATATTGTATAGAAACTTTACATCTGAGGAGGGCCACATGATTATTTCTTAGCAATGGACTACAAATGGATGTGATGGAAGTAATGTGTGATATATGTAGGTTGATATATGCAGTTAAGAGCCCAGATGCCTCTTTCACTCGATCTCCACCCCCCACCTCCTCTGTCCAGACCCTAAAAACCCAGTGAAGAATTTTTCTCACAGAAATATTATAGAAATAGAACCCAAATTTCTGAATAACTCCATGGAAAATAGCTTCTCCTATTCCTAATTGTATTGAAATATTATTTGACAAGAAATAACTTTAGTGTTGTTATGTCTGTAAGAATGGAAAATTATTTAACAATTTCAGAAGAGAAACTTTAAGTGTTTGCTGCTGGTGGGTACTAGGTGGTGAAGAAACTTCTATCAGTGGCTGGAAATGTGGGTCCAAGTTATGCAGCCAAAAACTCTGGGTAAGATTGTCATCTACCATAACTTGGAAAGCAGAACATAGACTTATTTAGGCTACATCCCTACTCATTGCCTCTTGGAGTCTTCCTTGGATAACACTGCAGCAAAGAGGAGCTCAGAAAATATTTGGCCAGGTTGTGAGCAGAAATAGAAAAGGATAGAGAAAGTCCATAAACTTTAAACTTTTCAGAGTTTTAAAAGCCTACTGCTTTTCTCTGAGCAAAAATAATAGATGTGAATTAAAAACAAGAGCCATGAGATTTCTCAGTCGAGCTGTGGGACTTGGTCTTGAGGTAAACATCAGATGAATGTAATCTCTTTGCTTCAGGTAGGCCCAGACTTGGGGGAGGGAAAGCCATTGGCAAAAAACAAAACAAAACAAAACAAAAAAAACCCCCAAAAAACATAAGTCAGATTTGATATATATATGTCTAAAAAAGAGCTTTGGGCATGACTGCTGGCCTGTGGAGCTAACTGGAAACAAACAGATAAGAAGCATGAAAGGTTTCTAAGAGAATTAAAATGCCAAGGAAACACTGAGTTTGGAAAAAGGGAAAATCCTGGGATTGTTGAAAGAGTCTTAAAATAACACTCACAATAAATGCTGCAAGGGTGATGAAGCAATTTGATCCTCAGTGATTTGGCAACCTTGAAATGTTTTGTGAGTACTTATAATGAAATTTTCTATAGGCTTAGAAACAGTTTTCCTATTTGCTGTGAGAGTATTGTTGAATGCATTCCCCATTAAGATGATCTAGACCTAGACAATGAAGAGCGGTGTTATAAACTCCTTTTAGAACCCCACCTCCCACACACAAAAAATCAACAAAAGATTTACTTTTTTCCTCCAAAAAAATAAAAAATGAAAACCAAATATTTTATATTCCCCAAATAAAGTGCTTAATTAAATTAAAAATTATTTGTGTTGGGCTTAGATAATTAACTTTCAAAAATATCTTCATGGTTCTTTATGTTTTAACAGTTGTATTGAATAAGGGAATTGTATTGCCATTTGCATAAACTAGTTTCTGGAAATAATGTGATATAAATAGCAAATTCATGAAAGTTTGCTGTGAAAATTGATTTCAGATTATAATGCCTCCTAAGCTTCCTGATTTGTTGCCTAAAGTGTATGAAGTGGCTATATGGGTATGTACATCTATATATGTTGAGGGAGATTTACTGGCAGAACCAAGATTCGCATATTAGAAAATCTATTACTAAAGGAAAGGTTGTTTTATGCTGTGCTTTGTTAGAGGGATAAATTTCTGAGAGCTGAATATTTCCCGACCTTAGGGAATTCCCCTTAACTTGTGTTTGTTTTAGTATCCCTCTGCTGAGTTTGGATCACATAACATAAAAATCGTATTAAATATGGACTGTAGTCAAGACCCAGATTTTGTTTTCACGTATGCATTTACAGTTTTTATCTTGAGATAGTGAGGAAATGTGAAGAAAATGGCATACCAAGAACACATTGAGAGTGGCATACCTAAAACTGCGGCATATTCAGAAGTTAAATATTTAAGGACTTAAATATTCACAAATGAGTGTGGATGTGGAAGTGCTGTGATTTAGTTTGAGGAGAATATAACAGGTTAAGGGTTAAGACAAAAATGAGAGCATTATTTCCCAAAATGTGTTCTATAAAAATAAGTTCTAGGGTTAAAATAAATTGTATAGTGGCCTTAAAAAAAATTCAACAGGCTTCTTAAAGGTCTCCATTAATCTGCTAATATATATTGTGAGTCAAAATAATTGTGTGTTGGGGCACCTGGGTGGCTCAGTCGTTTAAGCGTCTGCCTTCGGCTCAGGTCATGATCCCAGGGTCCTGGGACTGGGCTCCCTGCTTGTGCTCTCTTACTATCTCTGTCTCTCTCAAATAAATAAATAAATCTTTTAAAAAAATTGTGTGGTAGAGACACATCAGTGTAGGCTGTGCAGTTTTCATACCTTTGACAACAAAGTTTTTATTAATAGAACTTTTTTAGCTCCAGTGTCCCAGGTATGGCCCTTAGGAAAATGACTAATTCTATGAAAAGAAGTGGCAATTACAGGAAAGACTGTGTGGTGCTTTTGATGTGAAGTAGTACTAACAGTGATCATCAAATATAATATGCCCCATTTAAAATTTATTCCTGATTTTGTAGTGAATGTGTCTGATGCACCAAGTACACATTCTTCATTATGACTGGCATGCATCAAGTCCTCGCTTTTAGTTTTCTGTTTCTGAGCACAGTATCATCTCATTCGTCTTAACTATATATACGTGTATTTAAAAAAGGCACCCATGAGCAATAAGTCAAGTACCCTATATAGCCAGGCAGGTTTTGCAAAAGTGAGGGGTATGTCTCAACCTGATGCGGATGTGGAGCACAGAACAATGGCAGCACCTTGGGGACTGTTACATTTGTGTTGGATGCGTACTTACAGTATTCTAATATGAACTGCAATACACATATCCAGATGTTGGCTATGCTGTTTTTTTCCCTAGACAAATAAAATGGCTGGATGTCAAAAGGTAACTCATAACATGAGGACCAGTGAATTAGAAGTCTCAGAAATGGTGTATTTCAAAGAACACTTGACCAGGCCTCTAATTCTAGCAATTTTGGGCTTGTCATTTAATCTTTATAGGTTTCCATAGTAAGGAAGTTGTGAGGGATTTGCACTGAGATATCTGGGGTTCGAAAAGATGATTAAAATCTTTGCTTGAATTGCTTTTGAAAAATAAAATGACTCCTACTTCCCAAATATATTTGTATGTGGTTTAAAACTACTTAAACTATTTAAATGATCATTTTTATTTCATTATGGTTCAGCTTGTCAAAAACGTTATGCTCTTATCACAGCTTAAAGATCTACCTTTCCACATTGTTAATATATAATTTACCCTAATTAATGTGTCTTTTGTGAATATACTATCACAAAAGCATTGTAAATCCATAATTACAAGGGGTTTCTCCATCTTGTATCTGTAATAAAACTTTGATAAAACATTCCAGTAACTAACTGTGGCAAGAGGAGGAAAAATGGGTTTAAGTCTCGTGAACTGTGATCAGTATTGGAATTTATTTAAAATTTAAGGAGTGAGAGGTGGATGGGGGAAGGGGCAACTGGGTAATGGGCATTAAGGAGGGCACTTGATGTAATGAGCACTAGGTCTTATATGCAACTGATGAATCACTAAATTTTACCTCTGAAACTAATAATACAGGATATGTTAACTAAAATGAATTTAAATAAAACATTAAAAAATTAATTATAAATAAATAAATCGTATGTTAACTAAATTGAATGTTAAAAAAAATTTTAAAGAAAAAAAATAAAATAAAATTTAAGGAGTTATTCTTGCCAAATACTAATAACCAATTTAGCAAGAATTGGCTCCAAAAATAAACTACTGAATTCAAAATTAATAGACATTTAGTCTCTGGGCATTTTGTTTCCATTTTATTTTTATTGATTCTTCGATCCTTGTTTAGACTGTGTTCTATCTTTTTAAAGTGTTCTACCACCATCTAGTGTCAAGAAATAGAAATTTTACCATTTTGGTTTATAGATTTTTCAATTTATAAAATAATATTTGGAAGTTTGTATGATTTTGACAATATAAGATAGAGAAAACATTTTCAGTGTCAACATTTAAAAGAGTCAATATTGGCTTTGTGGGAAATTTAACAAATTATACACAATGGCACCTAATATTACTAGAAGTGATGCATTATATGTAATACTCAGTAGGAATATTTATTAAAAGACATTTTCTTTCTAAGTTACAAAAGAAGCAAATAATGGGCCATCTAATCTTTTTAAATTTAAATTCCAGTTAGTTTTTCATTTAAATTCCAGTTAGTTAATTTAAATTCCAGCAGACACTGGAATTACTCATTGAGGTTCTCCTCCTGCTACAACAATTTTAACAATATTTTCTGCGGAATCTATTGAAGAAAATATAGTTTAATATTTCTTCTAGCATGGTTGAGCAACATCTGTTTCTTTGTTAGTGAAAGTCTCGGCTCATCCCTCTGTGATGTGGCATCTGTCACTGTTGTCATTGTGTTAGGCAACCTTAATTTCTTTTTTCTTTTTTCTTTTTTTTAAGTTTCATGTTTTGATTTAAATTCCAGTTAGTTACCATACAGTGTAACATCAGTTTCAAATGTACAATTCAGTTACTCAACACTTTCATACAATGCCTGATGCTCATCAAAGTGCCCTCCTTAATCCCCAGCACCTATTTCGCCCACCCCCCACTTCCCCTCTGGTAGCCATGTGTGTTCTCTATAGTTAAGTCTGTTAATTTGCCTCTCCCTTTCTCTTCCCTAGGATTGTTTGTTTTGTTTCTTTAATTCCACATATGATTGAAACCATATGGTGTTTGTCTTTCTCTGACTGACTTATTTTGCTTAGGATAATGCTTTATAGCTGTATCCACCTTGTTGCAAATGGCAAGATTTCACTACCTTTTATGACTGAGTAGCATTCCATTGTGTGTGTGTGTGTGTGTGTGTGTGTGTGTGTGTGTATGTGTATATATATATATATACCATGTCTTCTTTATTGATTCATCAGTCAATGGACATTTTAGCTCTTTCTATATTTGGCTATTGTTGGTAATTCTGCTATAAATATTGGGGTGCATATAGTTCTTCAAATTAGTAGTTTTGTATCTGGGTAAATACCCAGTAGTGCAATTGCTGGGTCTTAGGGTAGTTCTACTTTTAACTTTTTGAGGAACCTCCATACTGTTCTCCAGAGCGGCTGAATCACTTTGCATTCCCACCAGAAGTGTAAGAGGGTTCCCCTTTTTCCATCTCCTCACCTATACCTACTGTTCTCTGTGTTGTTAATTTTAACCACTTTGGTGTGAGGTGATATCACACTCTCGTTTTGGGTAAATGCACTGAAAGATACGGCATAATAGTACATACCTGGATGGACAGTTGCCTTTGGTAAAACTCAGTTTACTCTTCATTGTTCACTTCTACATTACTTACATATTAGAACCCTTGTTGATGAATTCAAAAACTTAATTAAACATTCAAAATTATGAATAGGGTGTCAGTGATATATTAGCATCACAAGTTATTCAATAGTAGTTAGTGTTTCTAGTTGCAGTTCCGATGAGTTTGCAGTCTGTGTCTTTATTAAATACATTATAATTCATCTGTAATTGCTCATAACCTGAAACTTAAATGTTCATTATTATTTTGTGTTTCATTAGCAATTAGTAATTGTTCAACATTTGTTATGTACTCATTGCTCCAACTCTTATAACCTTGAAGAGTAACATTGTCTCAAAATATTTTAGTCTTGTACCTTTAGTCAACCTTGTAGACAACATAATATTAAAAATTCAATATTGACCAAGTAGAAAATATAGCAATCAATAAGCTATTTGTCAGCATATGTTAATAGATTTATAAAAATTGCTGCTGAAGTGAATATATTGTGTTAAGGAATAAGGTCTTGTCCTTATTTCATTAAAAACTTTTGATACTTAAGACCAATTAATAACCACAAAAAAATTGTCAAAATGTCCTGTCTGCTAGTTGTTATAAGCCCACCTGGTTAAAATTTTAATACAAAGACTAAAAGAGTCACACAACAACTCACAGTTCTATGCTAATCACATTTCATAACAATGGCAAATTTGGGGAATAATCCTATGAGGAGTGAGATCAGCAGACATTTTTAGAGCTGACTATAATGTTCTGAGTTTCTAAAATTTGTTCTTTGATCATCTACCACTTCTATTTATTTGTGCATTAGAGGACAATGCCGGAGTGTTGAGGTATTATCTATAGTCTCATTCTACCTAAATTTACATCATCTCTTGTTTTTCAAGTCTTTCCTGAAATCCAGACTCATATATCAAATTGCCTACTCTGCCTTTCCCCTTGAACATATAATGGTATTTCATAATATACATGTTCAAAACACTAAACTCAGTTTCCCTCACTATCTGCTCCTCCCTGTATTTTCCATTTTTGTTGCTGGTAATTCACACCTTTATGTTGCACAATCCCCATATCTTCACTTCTCTCTTGTGTCACACCCCACACTCACTGGCAACCTTCAAATATAACTTGAATCTGATGACCTCACACCATGTCCACAGCTACCACCTTGGCCTTAACCACTGGCAACAGACTCCTAACTAGTGTCCCTGTTTTAATCCTTTCCCATCCATTCCCTCCTCCATAGTCTTAGCTCAATAAAGCACTGGAGTAAGCCTTTCAAATCATGTGTTTAATCATATTACTCTACTTCTTAAAACTTCCAGTGACACCCATATCACTTTGCAGAAAGGCCAAATTTTTTACGATGGCCTACAGATCTGGCCTCCACAGTGCCTCTCAGACATTATCTATTAATGCGCTTCCTTACTCAGTCTTTTCCAAGTCCTCTGCCCTCTTTTTACTTTTCTGAACACACACTGGATGCTTCCACCTCTTGTACTCGCTGCTGCATGGACCCAGGCCCCCAAGGTTCTTTCCTCCCTGTCCTCCTGTTATGGTCCTTAGACGTGATCTTAAGCAGAGACTTTCTCTAGCAATCTTCTACAACACCCCCATTCCACCCTTCTCTGCTTTGTCCTCCTGCACAGTGCTTATCACTATTTAACATACTGTTTACTACTCTTCTGTTGGTTTTGGTGACTATGTCCATTGTCTAGAATATAAACTTTAGGAATATACACAGTACTTAACTCTCTCACTCTCTGCTATATTCTAATACAAAGAACAGTATCAGTCTCTTAATAAATACAATGGCTGAATGAATGAAGGGACAGATGCAATCAGTTTTCACCTCACAAATGTTCTGGATTGACTTCAGTGCAAGAATTACATAGCTTTTATACAAATTGAGTCAATTTTATATACTTTTTAAAAAATAAGTACTGAAAATTATGATCTGATGTTGTAAATATTAAACCCAGTACTCTCTATCCAGGAAGTCAAAGATCTCTGTGGATTAATTCACAAGACAGAAAAGCAGGCCCGACCTCCAGGCAAATAATGTGTTTCATTCACTTTCCTTTTACTGTTTCTCACTGAATACCTGGCTTTCTACCAACTAAATACACAGTATCTTCTTTCGTATGTAAATCCTTTCAAGCTGTGTAACAGTAGTTCCAGGTGAGGATGCACTGTGGCATGTTGCAATGGAATGTCAAAATGTAGATGGGATTAAGAGGCTGAAACGCGCGCTTACTTGTTCCTGAGGTGCCTTCAGCTTCTCTTAAACATTTCATACAGCAAGCTGAGGATGCATAAGAAAAAGGTGTGTGCATGTATGGGGACTTTGGTGTGCTTTCTACCTTTCTCCTCATTTTTTGTGAGCAACAAGTCACGTGTAGTAACTACTTTTTTTGACATAAAGGCAATAATAAAACACCAGGACTAATTATTAATGAAGAATCAAACATATAAAAGGGAGACCATCTGTCTCTTTGTATATTGATTGATATGAAAAGAACTGATACCTTGAGATTCTTGACTCCTTCCACCCTCTTAATCTAATATGCTTATGTCTTTTATTATTCAGTCTTTTCTAAGCTCTATGATTGTGTAAGTTACAACTTGAATTTGAACTAATCAAGACAAAGGAAGAACACTATATTTAACGGCGTTAGTACATTCACCTTACAAACTTAAATTCACTCAAACAATTGCTAAAGCACAGCATCATTTTATTTACGTGCTTAACAACATTTTGGATAATATGAATACAGTGCATCTATATTTATTAATATCAAAGAGAACCTAAATAAAACTTTGAAAAACACCCCTCAATTTCCTCTCTGAAAACTAAGTAATTTTTTATGTGTTTACCAAACTGAAATAAGATTTTGCTGGATAATTTTTTTATGTGAGGGAAGTGTAATTTTTTAATCTATGTAATTTGTTTTCTACTTTTATAAAGATATAGTTTGCATACAGCACTCTGTAAGTTTAAGGTAATCAGCATAATAACTTGACTTGTGTATATTGTGAAATAATTACCACAATAAGTTTAGAAAACATCCACCATCTCCTATAGATACCCCCCCAAAAAAAAGAAAAAGAAAAAAAAAATTTTTGTCTTTGTGATAAAACCTATTAGGGTCTACTCTCTTAAGAACATTCCTAGGTACCACAGATCAATGCTAATTCTAGTTCATCAAACTGTACATTACATTGATGGATAATTTTAATAGGAAAAGTGCAGCACTGTATTTTTTGTTGACTGATGAGAAGGTCTGGTCCAGTTTAAACTTACTAAGGTTTACAATATCCTCAGAAACCATGAGTGGGGTCAACATTCCATTATGAAACTTTACCCTACTGCCTGTTATCTCCACATTACTAATTTAAAATGAAGTGTACTGTTCTAGGAACAGTGGAGACTCAGAGGAGAGGAAATGGTGGTATAAAAAAGGACAACCGGTTTTGAAAGACAGTGAGGAAATAACTTGAGAGAAGTGTCCAAGGTTTATTGATTTATTTCAACAGTTTTAAGTAGTGAATCTATGTTCCTTTAACTATATGCCCTAAACTGAAGCATACATGGAGAAATCATTCCTTTTTGGATTTCTTATGGTAAAATAGAACATATTAGAATTCTTATTTAATTATAGATAAATTAATATTTACGGTTGATTTAATTTACCTTTAATTTCTATTTTTTCCATTACAATTATTTTTTATAGAACCCCAAACAGTTAATTAAAAACATTACTTTTCCCTTTAGTTTTATCTTCATTGTAAATTCTTCTTTATTATAATACACTTACTTAGAAAACTATTTCAGTGATGTAGGAGAAAAACTGCCAACATTCCTAGATGAATTCTTATATTTCCCATTACTCAGTAATCTATTCAGGGAGAATATTAATCTATTAGCCTCAAAATGAAATATTAAAATTGGGAAATGAATAATAGAAATGCCATTCTTCAGTTGATTACAAAATTCACTAAATTTAAGAAAAGAGGCTGTCAAAAACAATTGCTACAGAATGAAACAAAAATGAGCTGTAATGTAATAATGAGATATTATAAATTCTTATAGAAGAAGAGGATTAAAAAATCAGTGGAGATTATTCTTTCCTTTATCCCTCTGGGGGGAAATAAAAAAAGAAAACTAGGTAATTGTAGCAAAACAATCTTTTTTAAAATACCTAATATGAATAGGGGTTAATGATTTGAAGCTTGACTATACAGTTTTGTGAATGACATATAAAATGTAGTGAGGTTTTATAAGGATGTGAGAATGTCAAAATTTCATACTTTAGGGATGAATAATGATAACAATTTTTCCTTTTATTGGTATATTTGTATTTATATATTTTATATTTTAAATATTGGGCCTATTTAGATATTTTAGAGAATATAAAAGAGAATAGAATATTGGAAACAAGTATGACTTTGGTATTTAAAATTATCTTAGTGTTGAGCAATATTCTTTTAATATATTCCATCCATTCCTTATCTTTCCAATAATTTTTGTACATTCAAGAAAATAAACTCATAATTTTGTAACGGTATCACTTTTAGGTGATTCATACCGAATATGATCCAATTTTTTAGCAGAATAATATTGGGATCATGTTTCTTTGTACTTTCTATTCTCATTTCAAATTATTGTTTAAGTGAGGTATTAGTCAAGTTTTCATGTGACTTTGTATAATTTATGTATGTAGTTTCCCATATCACCTAGCAGATAATTTGGTACACAGAAACCGTTTGATGAATATTTAGTAATTTAATTTGAGAAAAAGGAAAAACTTAGTATTTTGTAGGGAGTAGTTCAAATGGTTCCAGAGTATAAGTGACTTCTCAATTCTGTAAGTTATTACTATTCTTCATAGTAAGTAATGGAGTAGTGCATTATTAAATATTAACTCCTCAGCACCAAGGATCAAGGATCACTTTAATTTGTCCCCTGGAATAGTGATGTTGACAAATTTGTTTGACTGTTTTGTTTGATGCTAAATACTTAAATAAACCTAGAATCTATATACATAGGGGGTTATGATAGAAACAAAATTACAGTTGAAAATCCCTGGTTTTATAGATTTGGATTTCACTGATTAATGGAAATGGTGATTATTGTTTACAGAACACATTTGTCATCAACACTGGTCTATAAATGGAGCTATTTCCTATTGCTACTCTCACATTTTGCCATCTCCTATACTTTAGAGGATTTTTAAATCAAATTGTGAAGACTATGTTATTTCCTTTATTAATGTTCTATTCTCTATGCTGTGCTAATTATTGTAGATGCTCTGGAAACCCTTTTTTACAGAAGAGAAACTAAGATTCAAGATGATTAAGTAGCTTGTCCAATGTCATAGAAGTAGTAAAAATTCAGAAAATTAAGAAACAAAACAGAATTAACCAACTCGTGGTTGGAAAGTCTTAAATGTGAGGGTCCTCAGGATCAGTTTGATGGAATGAATGAATATTGTCCCTAAAGACCCAGTTATTGTCTTAAACTTTGCCCTCTACTCTATTTCCTTAATCCTAAACCTAACTTCCCTTTTGGTAAAATTATCATCATCAAAACTCTCCAGGACTACTCATCTACCTCTCCAGAGAGGGAGAAAGAGGATCATTACCTCATTCACTAAACAAAAGCCATTCATTTTCACTATGAGTCCCCTTGGATCACATTTAATTTTAATTACCTTGATGAGGGATTGGTGTTTTTCAGATTATTTTGGCAAAGGACTCTCTGGAGCTGTGATTATTGTCAATTTGCCTCAAACTTTATGCCTAGTAATGGGAGAGAGATGTTCCTTAAAGAAAAATCTGAAGCTATTAGAGAAATGGCGTGGGTGATTTGTGTTTTTCTCTATAGCTAGTAAATGACTGGATCTTAAGTCTAATCTAATTAGATATATATATCTCTTATATATATATATATATATATATCTCCATTTTGTGAACTAGATATACTAAGGAACTATCAAAAAAGTGTGTATACTCCCCGGAATTTAAGAACTTCTTTAAGAAATGTACACATCCATTTAACCAGTTGTCGGCTTACTGTTACTTTCATAAATACACAAATGAATTAGATAATAAAAATATTAGGGTACCTGGGTGGCTCATTTGGTTGAGTGACTGACTCTTGATTTCTGCTCATGTCATAATCTCAGGTTCCTGGAATTGAGCCCAGAGTGGAGCTCCACACTCAGCTGGGAGTCTGCCTGAGGATTCCTTCTCTCCTTCTTTCTCTGCCCCTCCCCTGCTCACACTGTCTCTCTCTCACTCTCTCTCTCTCAAATAAATCTTTTTAAAAAAGATAATATCATTACTAATTTGTTCAGATTTTATTCTTTGTGCAATATCTTTTCATTGTATACAATATGAAATATATGTAGAGATGAGGAAAGAAATTGCAATTTAGAGTCCAGGAAAAGGAATAAATGAGTAGAAATTTTGAATTCTACAACTAGTCCTGACCCCCACATGTAACTTCACCAAAGGTTGAGTAATTTAGGCTGTCTTAATTTTTTTTATCTGCAAATATAAATACGAAATATTTCAGTATCACCACAACCTTCATAGAACAAATAGAAGCTTTCTTAGTACTTTCTATATAGGAAAAATCAAAGTGAAAAGAGTCAGAATAGAGACAGTAGGAGCTGTTAAAAGAAGGCCAATCATGTATCAGTGTTTTTGGATGTAATATAAACATGCTCTTTCATATTTCATTAGTTCTTCTGACCTCTATTACTACTTCTACTACTCTAAGGGAGGTTTCCAAACTCATAAAACAGGTAAAATATACACAAAAGTAAATTTTTGAGGAAGAATTTATAGTAGATTTCATTTGGCACAGCGTTCAAAGGAAGACATGCATGGATGCCTGGGTGGCTTAGTTGGTTAAGTGGCTGCCTTTGGCTCAGATCATGATCCTAGGGTCCTGGTATCGAGTCCCGCATCGGGTTCCTTGCTCAGTGGGGAGCCTGCATTCCCTCTATTTGCGTCTCCCCCTGCTTGTGTTCTCTCCGTCTCTGACAAATAAATAAAATCTTTTAAAATAAAAAAAAAAAGGAAGACATGCATGGGAAAGAATTATTATGGGATTTAATCAGTGGTGGGTCTTAATTAAAAATTAGATCAAATTATTTTAAATTATTTAAATAGAAATATCACATATGTGATTTACCTAAAAGAAAATGAAATTAAAGTGATGTGGATTTTCAGTTTTAATTATTGAATATCTGGGTAAAATATCATGAGATCATTGCATTTTTCATCAATTACCCCCTTCATGAAAATGATTTCTAAAATGTGTCTGTATTTTATTATCATTATGCAGCGCTGTCTGTTGTAGAACCTGCAAGATTGCTGTTCATATAGGATACAATCTGAATACTGCTTCTTAGAGATGTGCATTACTATGATATTTTGGAACACCATTGTATCCTTCATTTTGCATTGATTCCATCTTCAAAATCTCAGTTATTATCTACATCTGAGCTTTTAGTCTTATCTCTAAAATAAGGAGTTTAAAAGATTTATACTGTATGGTAATACCATGAGATTTACTTTGGACATGAATTTTTTTTTTAAATTGCCATTGTTTAAAATATGTAGAGAAGTATGTCACCTGCTTTAGGTGATACAAATGATTAACTTTCAAGAATCATACAATTCAAGGCAAAACAGAAATTAAATATTAAAAAATAGAAAAAATATCAAGGCAGTATCTGACTAATTACTTAGCAAAGGAAAACATTCCTTTATTTTGCATATTTTTTGTTATAACCAACTTTTGATTCACATAGTTTGTACACATGCAGGAATAATATATAAAGTAGTTTTCAACCCATATGGCTTTGTCCCTCACCAGTTAGAAGGACCCACATCTACAATGCTGGAAGGAGGTCCCAGAAGAAGCCCCTGACAAGAATTACCTCTTAATTTCTTGGATGGTAAAGAAGTTTATGTTGTACAACTTATATCTAGTTGATTTTTTCAATGTGGCATTATTTTCTCATTAATTTTATAAACTGTATTTATGAGCAAGATATTGTATTATCTACTTATAATCGTTTTCTACCAATTGTTAACTGTTTCAATGAAGTCATACTAAGCTAAACCATAAAGGAAAGTGTTAAATTTTGACAGGATAAAATATAGCATTGCATAAAGTTTATTTACACAGTTAACATTTTAGGTCCTTGAAGCAGACCCAATATGTTTAATTGAAAAAAAATTAAAGGTGCTTTTAAAATTTCTACTTATTAAATAGTATGTAGGAAGATCCGAAGTTTACATTCACAATGATTTCAAACCAATAAGATTATTTTTTTTATTTTATTTTTTAAAGATTTTATTTATTTGAGAGAAAGGGAGAGAGAGAGAAAACACCAGCCTGGGGTGGGGGCAAGAGGTAGAGGAAGAAGGAGAAGCAGACTCCCTGATGAACAGAGAGCCCAATGCAGGACTCACTCCCAGGACCCTGGGATCATGACCTGAGCTGAAAGGCAGACACTTAACCAACTGAGCCACCCAGGCCCCCCAAGATTATTTATTTTTAAAAAATCATGATTTGGGGCTAAAATAGAACAGTTCCTGTCACTCTACCTTCTTCCTTCTTCTCTCATGATACTACACATTCAGAAAGATATATTTAGAATAGAAACAAGTATAGCTCTGGTGTTAGTTTGAATCATAAAGCTACTGTGATGTACCATTTATCAATGTCAGAAAATTTTCCTAAATCAAAGGCAGACTGTTGAGAAATTCCTACAAGAAATATCAGCTCAATCTCTGTTTAAGTGATTCTGATTTAAAAGAAAAAAAATTATGTTTGGGGAATCAAAGCACACTCAGATTAAGCAATCTGAAGAAAAATTTAAAGCTATAACTCAACCAATATAACATAGAATAGCAGGAAAGGGGAAGCCACTGAGAACTGTCAAACAGGAAATTAATGATACAATAGAACCTGAGAAGAATCCTACTAAGATGTTAAAATTTAGGAGAACAAGAACCTGAAGAAAAAAAGTAATCCATGAAGCTGTTGTAATAGTTCAGATGTGAGTTGAAAAATGTCTTGATTTGAGTTGTTATTTCTAAACGAGAAGGCAATGAATAAATTTATAAGGCAATACAATGTCATCTTCATAAAAATCCATCTATTTAGAATATAAACCATGTCAAACTCCACTGCTCAAAAGCCCTTGGTCACCTCCCATTGCACTAAAATCAAATGTATTGTTGATTCTCTACAAGGTTTAGTATGTCCTTGCTTCCATGAAAAACTTCTAGCACTATTGCCCTTGCTCATGTAATTCTCTCTACTGAGTTTTGCTACTCCCGGACAGTACCAGGAAGACTTGGCACTTGCTGTTCCCTCTTGTGAAAACTTTTAACAAATATACCCATGACTTTTTCCTTCACTTCATTCAGATCTGTGTTTGCATGCCACTTCCAAAAAGCCAGAGTCTACTCTACCAGAAAGAACAATTCCCATCACACTCTATCAACTTACATCATTTATTTTTGTATCATTTATTACTACATGATTTTATTTTTGCTTACTGTCCTTTTCATTCATGGAAATGCAAGTTCTGTGAATGCAGGAATCTCATTTGTATGTTCGTTACTACACATGGACTATGGTTGAAACTCAGTAAACATTTGCCAAGTGAGTAAATGATTATAGCTATGTATCTATATCTCTATGTCCATGTGTGTTTATATATCTAGCTATAGCTTTATATTTCACACACACTTTTATATAAGTAATCTCATCTAATCATTGTATTAATTCATGCAATTCTATTATATCTATTTTATAAGGAAATTTTAAAAATTGCCTACATTCACACTAAGATTTGAAATTCAGATTCTATGACACCAAAGTACTTTTTTTTATTAAATAGTCTGAGTACCCTTGAGCACCCTTAAATTTATATTACTGTATATTTTTACCTGATTTTTAAAACCTGCTGAGATTTTAAATTTGCATTATACAAGTCTATAGTTAATATAAGCAAAAATATTGTGTATTAGAAAATAAATACCACCATGATGTTGCTATCAATACATTATTTTAGATATACTTTCATTCTTGTTTCACCAATACTTTGTTATATATAAAATGTTTTCTAAAACATAATTTCATTTTTATACATGTTTATTTAAACATGCTTAAATAAAATTTAAGCCATTAAGTATATGCAGGGTTTTGCACTTACTATTTCACTACACATTATGTAATTTCCCCCTTGGACTAAATGTCAAATAATTTATTTTCCTTGTTTCCTCCTTTTTTAAAATTTATTTATTTATTTTAGAGAGACAGAGAAAGCGCATGCCCACATGGGTGGAGGGAGGGCAGAGGGAGAGAATCTTCAAGCAGACTCCCCACTGAGCACTGAGCCCCATGTGGGGCTCCATCCCCTAATCCTGATCTCATGACCTGATCCAAAACGGAGAGTCAGATGCTTAACCAACTGAGCCATTTAGACCCCCCCTCTTTGTTTCCTTTCTCATGTGGACCATCTTGATTGTTTTCTTTTTCTATTTTGGTTACCCTCTGTCAGTTGTTCCATATATTTAAGCACTCCTGCTTCATTCCCACCACATAACCCTTGTTAACCACCTTTCTTCATTTATTGGTATGTGTTACTCTCATACTTTATGTATGGAAATGGATACACACACACATAGTTGTAAGGATTTTAATTCATTTTTTGGTTATTTTTGTTTGATTTTGCTTTACATGATCGGGTCATGTGATACATACTCTATCTTGCTTTTCTCATACAACTCTTATTTTGAGGATATTTCTCAATCAATACAGCTCTAATTTATAATTTGAAAGGACTACAAAATATTTTGTTATGGTTGTAATTGATTTTATTTATCTTTTCCCCTTTAGAAATGGCTCTTCTCCTTTCATTTATTTTCTTGTCTTTTTTCCTTGTCTTTTTATTATTCCTTCTCTTCCTTCTTTCCTTCCATCTTTATAGTCTCTCGCCTTCTCTTTCTTTATAGTCTCTCGCCTTCTCTTTCTTTCTTCACTGAACATGGTATATGTCTTTATATTTTAGATTTTTTTTTTCATTTTTTCCCTATGGAGTTAACTATGGAAGAAATTGTCAGATGGGTTTGGGAAAACATTTTAAATAACTAAATTTTGTAACACACATATTTACACTTTTAATCATTCCCCTATTGTAAATTTAGACTTTTTTTTTAAAGTGATGCTGCAACAAATATTCTGATACATAATTCTTTGTATTCTTGTATATAAATAAATCCTTTGTTATTTCCATAAGATACATACTGTGTTTTGAAATAATTTATACTTGTATAATTGCTCCTTAATGCCAAATTATTTTGTATACCCACTAACAAATACTGTCTGTTTTACCAGACCAATACCATGCAGCATTTATTCATTCAACAAATATATAATGAACAACTTTTGTGTCCTAGATTTAATTATTTTCTTTTCAGTCTTTTCAAATGTAGTAAAAATTGGTATTTTATGTTTAACATTTATCACTGACTGGACTTTTCTCAAGTCTAATACCTTTGTTCCTCTATGAATGCCTTATTCCTATTGTATTCTACCATTTATTAATCTATGCATTTAACAGATATTTATTGTACAGCTACTGTATGGGCAGGCATTCTACTTAGCATGGGAATACAGGATCAATAAGACAAATCAAGTTCCTGCTTTCACAGAGCAATATTCCATGGGGTGTGGGAGAGGCAAAAAATGAATAAGTAAACAAGTAAATATTTAAAGTGATAGTTTGGGACATTTAAGCTTAACATGGCTATTGGGAATCCAAGCAGAAATTTCCATTACATAATTTACACATCTGTCATTCAGTGGAGAAATCAACACTAAAGATGTTGGTTTTCCGTTTGGAATAGTAAATTATAAAGCCTTGGCAGATTTGGGGGATATGGATTCTAAAAATTTATTTGGTGCCTCCACCTGTATTCTAAATATCATCTATGTGTTTTGAGTAGAGCCGTTTCTTGAGCTACTGCTGCTGGCTTGAATATGAGGAGTATCTATAGCTGCTGACTCAGTAGTGAGAGTTCTCCCAGTGGAAAGACCTAGGGCACAACTTTTCTTCTCTTCTCCTGAGTAGGAGGGGACCATATATAGAGCATTAGAACCCCAAATTTCTTAAATAAAACATCAACCATGATGGGGATCATTGGAGGAGTGGCATCAGACTTTCATGAGTGTTGTGTTTTATATGGTATACTTGCTGGTCTCTTTGACCTCAACTCATTATAAATTTTTTTTGCTACCTCCTGGGTAAAGAAAGCTGTATTTTGAAGCTGAACATGATTGATAATAAAGGCTTCCTCAAGATTATTGATAAGTGAGTGACAAAACCTATTGTTTAGATTTTCCTCCCTCATAGGATTATTCCCAATAAGATATTCTAGCATTTGGACTATCACAAAGATTTATAAAGCCATAAATGAGCACTTTATGGGAGCCAACAGCGGAAAGGAAGAAAAAAACAACCCCAAGAATAGACAAAATAGAAGGCAAAGAAAACTGAGAGAAATATAGAATATTGAAAGAGAATTCAATCACAAAATAAAAAATATTTTAAGTTTAAAATACCTCCGTTAAAGAGATTAGTAGATGAATTAAATAATGGGATTGCCATTATTGAGACCTCAGTTTGTGGTCTGAATAATCCATGTAAGAAACATTTTGTATACACAATTAAAATTAAAAGTGCTGCACTCAAGAGAGAAAAGCAAATGTCCTAGAAGACTAATGCAGAGGATATAAATAAAACATTTTTCATATGGAACAAATGGAGAATAAAAAATAAAAAGACTTGAATTCATGGAATGAAAACAGTCCCAAAATTTCAGATGAAAGAGGAGAAAAGAAACACACCTGGATACATAATATAATGATTACTACAGTATGAGAATAATATTTTGCAATTTTTTTCAGATTTTTTAAATAAAAAGAATGAAACTGACATTATTTTCATCCATTACACTAAAAATTAAAGACATTGAAATAACATGTATAGAAAACTACTAAAAGAAAAGAGACCAAGAATTTTAAACCTAACCAAGGCAACAGTCCTATGTCTTAAAAAAGGAGGGGAGGGAGACATATGTAGAGTCATAGCACATATGCTATTCAGGGCAAGAAGCATGAGTCTTAAGGAATGTTTAGGTGAATTCCCTAAATAACAACAAAAAAATGATCAGACCTCTTAGACTTAGGAAGATAAAGAGAATAGGTAACATGGGTAGCAATACATGCAACTTAATGTACATAAATGACTAGGAGTGTTTAATTTGAGTGCTGAATTAGGATTCTCGAAATGGATGCTCTACTTTTTTTCCTTACAAAAGTCAAATTTATAATTATATCAAGACTGAAAAATTTTTAAATGTTTTGAGAATGAAATATTTAAAATTAGAGATATATGCATAATTTCTAGCTAAACTTTTAGAGATATTGCAGGTTGTCTAATATTTAGTAAGAATACATTCTATCAATTATTACTTTTATTATTATATTCACCCAAGAATTCAACCAAGTAGTTGTATACTTGTACAAAATGGACATAGAACAATCTATAGCCAAATATTTCTCTTAATACAAAAGAATCCCTAAATGTATATAAAATGTTTATTATTTCACTGTATGAAATTCCAAGTTCACAAATGAATAACAAAAACAAAATTTTGCCTGACTCATTTTTATAGTATTATTACTAAAAGTAAACATTAGAGGAAAATAACCTTAAACCCTACTATTTTATTTTTTAGGCAAGTGCCTTAGGAGTTTCTGAGATTTAGTGAACTATATTAAATAACAATATGACTTAATAATATATTATTATCAGTTTTGAATTTATTATTTAAGATGGGTACATAGACTCCAAGGAGGGTTCTTAGTATTCATTAACATAATTACTGCTTTAGAAACAAGAACCTGAACTCTGAGAAACAAACTGAGGGTTCTAGTGGGGAGGGGGTGGGGGGATAGGTTAGCCTGGTGATGGGTATTAAAGAGGGCACGTTCTGCATGGAACACTGGGGGTTATATGCAAACAATGAATCATGGAACACTACATCAAAAACTAATGATGTAATGTACGGTGATTAACATAACATAATAAAATAAATAAATAAATAAATAAAATATGAAGCAGAAAAAAGAACCTGAATGAACCACAAATTTGGCTTAACAAAAGTATTCAAAACAAATATTCTGCTCTATATATCTGTATCTCTACGTACTTGTTTATCTCTCAGGGAGGAGCTCAGGTACAGATATCCAAGTCCTATCCACAAAAAGCTTTAACAGATATCCAAGTACTATCATCGTAGATAGAGACAGAAACCAAAGAGAAAAAAACACAAAAGATTCTGAAAGAAGTTGTTATAGAAGAAAGATATGGGAGAGAACATTATTCTGAAGATACTCTAAGACCATGAAATAACAAATGATACAACTGCCAATGTATAAGTAATCTGTTGGAGTGAATGGGAAACTCGAATATAGATGTGCTGGAGGTATTCTAATAATGGAGAGAGGTAGCAGCAAGTATTAGTGACTTAATCCTTTGGAGACTGGGTGGGATTCAGAAGTCAAGAGATGAACTCAGTATGAAGATAGGGCAAAGGAAATTATCAATCACAACAGTAGGGATACAAGATGAGAGTAGGGGAAACAAAATCATCCCCTTGATGCTCAGCAAATAGATGGTTGCCTACATTGCCATTTGTACTCCTGTGTTATAACTGAGACTCCAATTAATCAAAATTAAGTAAAACCATTAGAAAAAAATGACAAGTACAGGGAGAAAAAGCCAGGAAATAATGAAAAGAACTGGCAAAGTAGTGTCCCATCTTTTTACATTTCATCTGAAACTTTGGCATACTACTGGCATATAGATAGAAATAGGTGGGTGTGCTGATAAAGAAAAATAGAAAAAGAAAGAAACACATGAAAATAGAAAGCAATTTCAAAAAAAAACAAACCACTTGATAATAGATTAGTGATGTCGAGCCTATTTTCATGTATTTGTTGGACATTTCTTTGGAGAACACTTGGAAATCCATTGCCCCTCTCCCTTTATTAGAGATAAGATGTGATACACCATGTGTAAAGTTGACAGTTGCCATTGTTAATCATTGGGTTCTCTGCCCATTTTTTTTTTTGATTGGTGTTGAGTCATGTAAGTTCTTTATATATTTGGGCTTTTAACCCCTTATTAGATTTGTCATTTGCAAAAATCTTCTCCCATTCAGTAGGTTACCTTGTCATTTTGTTGATAGTTTCCTTCACTATACAGAAGCTTTTTACTTTGGTTTGGTTCTAATAGTTTATTTTTGCTTTTGTTTCCCTAGCCTGAGGAGACATATCTAGAAAAATGTTTCTACAGTCAATGTCAAAAAAAATTGCTGCCTGTGTTCTCTTCTAGGAGTTTTATGGTTTCAGGTCTCATATTTAGGTCTTTAATCCCTTTTGAGTTTATTTTTGCATATGGTGTAAGGAAGTGGTCTAGCCTCATTATTTTGCATGCAGCTGTTCAATTTTCCCAGCACCATTTATTAAAGAGACGGTCTTTCCCCCAATGCATAATCTTTCCTCCTTTGTCATAGATTAATTGATGATATAAGTGTATGTTCATTTCTGAACTCTATTCTCTTCTATTGATCACTGGGTCTATTTCTGTGCCAATACCATACTGCTTTGATTTCTAGAGTTTTGTAGTATATCTTGAAATCTGGGATTTTGAAACCTCCAGGTTTGTTCTTCTTTCACAAGATTGTTTTGGCTGTTTGAGTTCTTTTGTGGTTTTATACAAATTTTATGGTTATTTGTTCTGGTTCTATGAAAGATGTTGCAGGTATTTTCATAGGGATTGAATTAAATCTGTAGTTTGCTTTGGGTACTATGGAAATTTTAACAATCTTAATTCTTCCAATCCATGAGCATGGAATATCTTTCCATTTGTTTATGTCATCATCAATATCTTTCATCAGTGTTTTACAGTTTTCAGAGCACTGGTCTTTCACTGTTTTGATTTAAGTTCATATCTAGGTATTTTATTCATTTTGGTGTAACTATAAATGGAATTATTTTCTTAATTTCTCTTCTTGCTACTCCATTATTACTGTATAGAAATGCAACTGATTTCCTTATATTAATTTTGTATCCTGCAACTTTACTGAGTTCATTAATTAGTTTAAATAGGTTTTTGGTGGAGTCTTCAGGCTTTTCTATGTATAGTATTATGTCATCTGCAAGTAATGACAGTTTAACTTCTTCCTTACCGGTATGGATGCTTTTTCCTTCCTCTTCTCCTCTGATTGCTGTGCTGAGGAATTCCAATACTGTGTTGAATAAAAAATGGCTAAAGTGGGTGTTCTTGTTTTATTCCTTATCTTAGAGGAAAAAGTTCTGAGTTTTTCATCATTGAGTATATTAGCTGTTGGTCTTTTATATATGGCCTTTATTATGTTAATATATGTATCCTCTAAACACACTTTGTTGAGAGTTTTATCATGAATGAATGTTGAATTTTTTCAAATGCTTTTTCTGCATCTAGTGGGGTGATTATATGATTTTCATTTTCCATTTTGTTCATGTGATGTATCATGTTGATTGATTTGTGATTATTGAACCATCCTTGCATCCCTGGAATAAATCCCACTTGATTGTGGTGAAATATCCTTTTAATGTATTGTTGAATGTGGTTTATTAATATTTTGTTGAGGATTTTTGCATCTATGCTCATCAGACATACTGGCCTATAACTTTCCTTTTTGTGGTATCTTTTTCTGGTTTTGGTATCAGGGTAATGCTGGCCTCATGAAATGTATTTGGAACCTTTCTTTCCTCTTCTATTTTCTGGAATAGTTTCAGAAGAATAGATATTAACTCTTTAAATGTTTGGTAGATTTACTTGTGAATCTGTCTGGTCCTGGACTTTTGCTTTTGGTAGTTTTTGACTACCAGTTCAATTATGTTATTACTGATTGTTAGATTTCCCATTTTTTCTTGATTCAGTTTTGGAAAATTAAGCAGGAAATATTCTCATTGTTTCAGCGTTAAAAACTGCAAAAGACAATGCTGATACAAATCCCAAAAATAATAAATAATGCTTTATTTGCTCTTTGAACAGTAAGCAAACAGTGGCACCTGTCAGTTTTGCATATGGTGTAGCACATCTTATGTCTAATAAAGGAACAGGGGCAATGGATTCCCAAGTGTTCTTCAATATGAAGGTATTAGCTCTCATCTGGTGCAGTAAAACTATGTGAAAAGCTATGTGGGTGAGCCCATCTTTCTTTGATTTAACGTATGAAAATGTCAGAAGCAACACTGTGCTCTGTTGCAAATCATTACAACAGAAGTATTTGATAAATGGAGATAATGGAAGTATTTGTGGAAATATTTGATAAATGGAGATAATACACTGTCATTATTTGAATTAAAGGGTTTTGGTCCTATATGGATTATTTATTGCTTTATTTAAGCTAGTTTTCAAAGGTAATATTTAAAATTCAGACAGCCAGTATAGTATTGTATAATTTACAAAGTGGGTGTGACATCTAAACTATCATACAAACCAGACATGTTTGTAACAAACTCATATGACTTAAACTGCTTGAATCCAAGCCCAGTCACTAACGTGGCAACCTCAACTATC
The DNA here is from genome assembly GCF_037043125.1 of Eumetopias jubatus. Taxonomy (NCBI): domain Eukaryota; kingdom Metazoa; phylum Chordata; class Mammalia; order Carnivora; family Otariidae; genus Eumetopias; species Eumetopias jubatus. The sequence goes on from NW_028274820.1 coordinate 31,420,324, forward strand.
CAGAGGGCTCCTAGGAACGTAGAAGTCAGTACGGAGGTCAGGAAGTCTGTGTCCTAAGACAAGTATCTCAGACACTGTCTCAAACCTACTACTCTTCTAAGCAAATCTTTTGCAAGTTTGATAAGGCAGTTTCCCAGCTCACAGAAGCTTATAAATAGTAAATAAGAAAGATGGATTGGGAAGAACTCAGTAGCAGCTGCTGGCAGACAGATCAAAGTAGGGTGGGGGAGATGTAGGATGATTAATGAGACGGTCTTGCTCTTTAGAAGCTCACCACCTAGATAAGGATAGATTGTGAATGAAAGAGAGTAATTATAAAAATCAAAACACACAAAAAAGGTCATTCTGTGGAAAGGTAAAAGGATTAACATTTTCAACATGTTTCAAAGAGTTTACTTGCCCTTGAGGCTTTTGCTCTTTTGCTGTTCATTATAACATTTGATCATTTTAATGATACCCTAGCTCATTAAGATAAGTCTAACTTATATTCATCCATAGTATTTAAGTAGATAAGGGACATACATTATACTTGGGAAATCTATAAAGGCTGTTTTTTTTAATAAAGATAAGCCCTTAAAAATTAAGCTTATATCAGCAAGAAAATTACTTCATATACAAGCCTTTTCTCTGACAATGTTGGTTAGGAGTCTTTATGGCAATTTAAAACAATTCTGGTACCTACAAAGCTATGGGAAAGGTAATAGACATTCTTATGAATCTAATACTGCTCCTTTAGTTATTTCAGTGATGATCTCATGGAAGACAAACAAGAAAGACTGTTATACTTTGCAGTTATGGGGTAACAGTCCTCAAGATTTAACAAATAGATTTAATTAGCTCATATATAGGGTAGCCACCCCTGCATCGTTGAACTCCTCAGAAATAGTTAACGTTTACCTATTTGGTTATTGCAGATTATAAGCTACTCTCAAGTCTCTTAATTGTTGTGGTAGTGAAGAAAAGCAGATAATATCAGGTTAAAAACTATGTTTTTAGTAATCACTTTAGGCTTTTAGACTATTTAGATTTAAACTTTGTAACCTTTAGGATACATCTGAAAATGAGCAAGAGCATAGTCATGGAAGTGCAAGAGTTATGTTTTGAGTTAAAGTTTTATGAAAAATTTAAAATATGAGCACAGAAATTAGGGAGCACATTCAAGCAGGTATATCCTTCATCTGCCAATAATATAATTTTCACATGGCAAATAATTTTTTTAAGATTTTTATTTATTTATTTGACGGAGAGAGACACAGCAAGAGAGGGAACACAAGCTGGGGGAGTGGGAGAGAGAGAAGCAGGCCTCCCGCTGAGCAAGGAGCCCGATGTGGGGCTCGATCCCAGGACCCTGGGATCATGACCTGAGCCAAAGGCCGACACTTAACTGACTGAGCCACCCAGTTGCCCCACATGGCAAATATTTTAAAACACTGAATTAGTTAAATTGGGGTCAGGTCTAAGTAGCACTTTTGTGTATGTGTCCACTGGTCACCAGTCTAATTTAAAACTACAAATCATGAAAAAAAATTGAATATAGATGTTGCTTTATGTTCACTAAAATAGTTCTATACACAGCATCTCCTTTTGTCCTCACAACTCCAGAGTAAAGATGTCATTATTATAACAATTTCGTATTAGGAAGGGAAGAAGAAATACTTCTCAGATGAGGAATACTGAAAAGTGCTACCTTTTACTTAGCCCTTACTATTCTTTGCATACACTGATTTAATTCTTAAAATCACTCCATAATGTGAACAGTTCATTAGAACAGTTATTTTAACAGGTTTGATTTTTAATAAATGATTTTTGCCCAAGGTCACAGTTAGTAAATGATGAAGCCAGGGTTTGAAACCAAGCCTATCCAGTGCTGCAACTGTCTTAATTTTGTGTTTATTTTACCAAATTTTATCCTAGGTTATCAGCGTTATTTTATAAATTAGTAAATTGATATTCAAAACATGTCAGTGAATTGATCTTTGAAAACCCAGACTTCTGATTTTAAATACTAGGTTCTATCTATGTATTGTTTGCTTTCTACCTTGAGGTTAATTAAAATGTATTTGTGATATTTTTTTTACTTTCCTAATGGATCACAACAGTACTTTTCTCTGCAGTGTGTCATCACATATATATGCAAACTGCATGACCTTTATGAAATAACTATTCAATATATCAAGGTTTAACTGGAGCATATCACTACTTGATCAGGAAGAGCAAGGGCAGGTTAATTTTTAATATAAGCATATACAGAAATACCACAGCAGTGATTTTCATAAAATTTCAAATTTCTCATTTATAATCTACAGACACTCTAAGGGCACATATTAGTAAGATAATTTATTGGCCATGCAACCTGTATGCAGTTGTTATGGTATGATAATGAATGCCCCTTTTCCTATCTATGTTCTTTATGTAACAAAAAATGAAACAGAAAATATGCCCTCCATGTCACTAAGCATGTAATTTCTTCTATAAACTGGAACTAGTTCTAAGTTTGCCTGTGCTAGCATATTTAGATATTCTGATGAAGCTCAGGCCTGGTTGAATTGCAAGTGAATCACAGATGCCATGGCAACCAATCATTCTTTCCAAAAGCCTGTGCCTTCGGAGTTGTTGTTTTGTTTTTGTTTCTGTTCTTTGTGGGGGTTTTTTGTTTGTTTTTTGTAGCATACATATGTGTTTTACATTCATCAAGTCAATGCATGACATATGTAAATAATTATGAGATTTCTGGTATGGTTAGATTTTCCGCTATCTCACAATATGAAAGAAAATAAATATGAAAACAATATTTTGGGATGTTTTTTTTGTCTCTTTGGATAAAAAATTCTCTTATTCTTTAACATACTTAGTTCCAAAAACATTATTTTTCTGAATTATAAATTTCTAAAAGAGCCTTGTATAAGTCACATATATAAGGACATAATAGCAGTATCTCCTCAAGATCTGCTTATGCTCATCTGTAGTTCTGCCTGGAGTTTTTGACCTATACATATTCTGCACTACTTTATATGGCTTAAAATACTCAGTGAGCTCAAAAAGACACAGAAATTAGTATGTTTAGATTTTCTCCGTTTTGTAAATATTAATGTGTTTTAAGGATGAATCTTTTTCTGCTTCGTGTGTGTTTTGTTGCCCAAAAATCAATGAGATGAGGACAAACAGGCTTTTATTGGTACCTTAAGTAAATAACCATGGACCTAATTGTATAGTAACTTATCCAAGAAAATAAAAGCTTACTCTTAACTACTTCTGCAAAAAGCACAAAGCAAGCAAAATATTTCAAGGAGATTTTGAAGGTAAAATACAGGAAAATATTGCTGAGATGAAAGTAATTTAAAATAATCTGTATTTTAGGAATAGAAGGAAGTTATATAGAATGATCTGTATTTTTGGAAGAGAATTCTAGCAACAGATTAAAACATAGCTGGGAAAGACTACAGTGACAATAGTAGCAAGCAGAGTTCACTTCTCTTGAAAATATAGTCTGAAAAACAGCTTTGGCAGTGGAAATAAAAAGGTAAGCATGAGAAAAACAGAATTTTTGATGTGGAAAAATCTGGTGATTTGATGAATCAGAAAGGTGGAGAGTAGCAGATGATTATCAAAGCTTTACAGTCAGGTTTTCAACATTCTCAACAGGTGTTGCTGGAGTAGAATTACAATGTAATTTCAGTGTTTGAAGTTTTATTGCTGTTATTGTGCTTATTATAGTTGCTTAGATTCCATTTAGTTGGGGAGAATTCTGTCACTGGTCTTGAATGCTAATTTTGAACAAAAGCTCTGTATGTTCTCTTCATCCTGATATGTGAGGACTCGTCTCATAATTTTTTCTGACTGAACCTCTTTTGCTTCCTGAAACAAACAAAAACATTTAAATTATTCTCTTAAATTTCCCTTGAGTCGGAAAGAATTATCTTACTGTTGGATTGGGATACCTCCATGCTTAAGCTCTGAGTGTACCTGGAATCCTGGTCCTGACTGGACGAGCTTCTGGTGAATGAATGGGCTACCTAGTAACCTAAAATGTACTGCTTAATCTTTGAAATGCCTCTGGCAACACCAAGGGCCAGTTTGTTTGTTGATTTATTATTGCTGGCACAAAAGTTTAACCAGCCTGTCCTACCGATGTGACTGATAGGCTATGAAAGACCACAGTGGAGGTATCAGCTGACTTTCCTGCAATCAAGATTCCTGTGATAAACTGAATAACAGCTCCTCAAAAGATATCCACATCCTAATCCCTGAATGCTGGTTAATTTTACTTTATATGTCAAAAAAAGAAAAAAAAAAAGATTTTGGAGATGTGATTATGCTAAGTACCTTGGGATGGGGACATTTCTTGGACTACCCAGTTGAGTCCTAAGTACAATCATGTATATTCTTATAAGATGAAGGTAGAGGAAGACTTGACACTCACAAAAGAGGAGAAGGCAATGTGACCGTGAAGGCTAAGATTGGAGTGCCACGGCCACTGTAGGTAGCCCATTCATCCCTTAATAGCCAAGGAATAGCAGCCTCTAGAAGCTGGATGAGGCAAGGAACAGATTGTTTCTTAGAGCCTCCATAGAGAGCACAGCCCTTGCTGAAAACTTGACTTTGACCCGGTGATGCTGATTTCAGGATTTTGGCTTCCAGAACTGTAGATCACATATTTTGTTGTTTCAAGCCACCAGGTCAGTAGTAATTTGTTATAGCAGCTGCATGCAACTAATGCAGCTCCTCACACACATCTAGGTGGTTTGTAGCCTGGAGACAAAGTGCATGGTGTGAGTGGGAAATGTTCCAGGTGAGTCAAGCTTCAAATCTGTTGGACCCTGTCACTTGCCTGTGCTTTCCTTCTATTCTGTACAGTATCATTTGCCTTTATTAGAACCTCATGTGGACGTTCATGAGTCCTGTTGATTATGTCACCTGTGTAATCTTTGCAGTTCACACGATGAAGGTTTTTGTAACTATTCCTAACTCAATAATTTAAGCAATGGCTGAGGCTTGTGGGAGGATGAAAGAGAAGGACAACAGGAATGAGAAACCAGCATGGCCAGGCTGGCTCCCGGGCAGTCCCCGGGGGGAAGCTGTGCAAAGACTGAAAGCATACGGATGCCACTTACTGTTGGTAGATCCCATGTCTGGGGAATGTCAAAACGAACTACAGTCTGATGGACAGGAAGTCTTAGCTGTTTTTGTCTCTTTTAACAAAAATCAAAGTAACAGAGAGGTAGTCCCAGAATGCTAGAACCATTGAGTTTGTATGTGGAAGGGCATATTCATTTCCAAAAGGGAGCTGGTAAAATTTTTTTTTTATAAACATGATTCCTGTCAGACTAATAGTAAATAAAATAATTAAATAGGTCATAGGAGAAGGAATTCCATTGATTTTTGAAACATGGTATCTTTATTGGTAACTCTCTTCTGCACCCCTGTTGAAATGGATTTTGCACAGGAGAAACAAAGAAGCTCTTTCCCTACGCTAATACTGTCGAATGTATGTTCAGACTTGCTCAGGACCCTTGCTTAGCTTCAGCTTTTGCAGAGGTGTAGATAGAAGGAGTAAATTCCAACCTGCTGAGCTAGAAAAAAGTAAAAGTATGTAACACATAGCCTAAAACAACAACAGCAACAACAAAAACTACCCAACTCTGTCCTTAGATATTAAATAAAAAATATTCCTTATAAGGCTACTGAAATCTTGTGACTGCAGCCAATTTAGAACTACTTTTATGTCAGTGTGGAAGTTTCTTCTAATCCATGTCCTTTTTTTTTTTTATTTCCAGAAGTGATGGTTGATGCTATGTTAAAATTGGTACCAGCTCCTTCTGTGACTTTATTTCTTTTGGTATTAGTTGTCACTTTAGTCACCATTAATCACCTCAGCATAAACTTTTCAGTTGTTATCTAGAATTCCATAACTTAGATGCATTAAGAAATTAAGTAATCCTTCCCATTATAGGTTTATGTATCAAAATAATTCACAGATCAATTGTTTGGCACTCAAAACATATTTTCCTAATGAAAAACTATATTATAAATGATAGTTACATTCCCAAGCCTATTTAATCCATAGTCCAGCCTAAATGCCAGGCATGTTAAATAAAATGCAAAAAAAAATTGTGATATCACTTTTTAAGTATCATAAAATGTATGTAAATATAGAATATATTAAAATAATTGAGAAAACATTTTTCTGACATTTTCTTTTCTCAACAGCTTTATTGAAGTATAATTGATATACAAAACCTGCCCATAGTTAATATGTGAGACTTCATGGCTGTATGCATATGCATAAACAGTGAAGCAATCACTATAGTCAATGTAATAAACATATCCATCACCATCAAAAATTACCTTGTGTGTGTGTATGTTGTAAGAACACTTAACATGAGGTTTAACTTCTTAACAATTTTTAAGTTGGTGTGCCTGGATGGCTCAGTCGTTAAGTGTCTGCCTTCGGATCAGGTCATGATCCCAGGGTCCTGGGATATAGCCCCACATCGGGCTCCCTGCTCCACAGGAAGCCTCCTTCTTCCTCTCCCACTCCCCCTGCTTGTGTTTCCTCTCTCGCTGTCTCTCTCTGTCAAATAAATAAATAAAATCTTAAAAAAGAAAACAATTTTAAGTCCATAATAGTTGTTGACTATAAACCCTATGCTGTACAGCACATCTCTAGAACTAATTCATCTTGTATAACCTACACTTTATGCCAACTGACTTTTCTTGTGGATGAGGACAAATCATGTCAAACTGTCCTGAGTGGGGCTGAAAAATGGGAAAAAAAGATTTGAATTATTCAGAAAAAGGAAAAAATAAAATGGGTAAAAAATGTACAGAAAGTTGATTAACTGGGTGGCTCAGTCAGTTAAGCATCTGCCTCCACCTCAGGTCATGATCCAGGGTTCTGGGATCAAGCCCTGTGTTGAGCTCCCTGCTCAGCAAGGAGTCTGCTTCTTCCCTCCCCCCGCTCACTCTCTCTCTCTCTCTCTCTCTCAAATAAATAAATCTTAAAAAAAAAAAAAAGAATATCATGGGAAGGGAGAGATAGTGAATCTACTAAAATTCTAAGGGATTAGTATAAGAGATCATGTGTTCTGGATGTTTCACCAACTCCTTGAACTGTAAAAGAATGACTAAAGAGTCATTTAATTTATGCTAGCTTTACAAGTTTTACAATTCTGATTATAATAAAGATAAATCTGCAGTCCCTTAAGAGCCAGTTCCAATTAAAATAGTGTTCAGTAAAAGAGAAGATTATGACTCTGAGTGATGGAAGGACCAGGGTCTCTTGGCACTACCCCCATCAGAGGACCCAAGGTAGTTTGCATTAATAAAGTTAAAATGACTGGAGGATTTGTTGAATCCTGAAACATGGTATATGGTTATATCTAAACTTGCTAAAATAAAACTTAAAAGCAGTATTTCAATTAGCAGGATTTGGTAAAAACAATTGTAGAAGGCTTGCACATGAAAGTATGGCTCAAATTAGACAATTATAATGAAAATATTGTATGGTTGTTACCCCTACCTGAATGTTCTTTTGGAATGAATGTGTTGCCTGCATAGGGAATTCTCCACATATGAAAATGATCCAGGACAAAATGTAATGCAAATTTCTTTTTGGTTTTAATTGTGCATGCTTGATGGAAATATCTAAAATTACCTAAGCCCACTCAAGCCATTAATTTATAACATTAGCTATCTGAGGGCACCAGAAAATGTTAGTTTTAATTAAGAATCTATAATACACAGATATATTAGTACACATAAGTCCCTTTTTATCATCTCGTATGATCTATTAAAAATAACTGATAGATTCTAGAGGCAAATTATAGATTAATAGTCTTAATGAAGTAATTCCTATGTCCCCTCAATAGCATTGGCCATGCCTGATTGGTATGAATAATTCAAACTGTGGGATATGCTACATTAATTTTCTCTAATCATTTGGCCAATGTGGTCTTCTCAACTTCTATTTTGAAAGAAACCTTGGGTAGTTGGGTCGGTTTGTATTTATGTAGGATGGACTTCAGTACGGTATTTTTCTTCCACAAGGATATTTAAATTACCTTGTTTACTACTTCAACTTGATAAGAAGAGATTGAGGTTTGATTGAGTTGGAAAATATTTTTATTTATTTTATTGATGATAAAATGTTGGTACCTTAGTCTAAAGACAAAGTTAAAACTGAAATGCAAGTATTCAATAGTCATGTGACTACACAGGATGTCTGAACAACACAAATAAAGTACAGGGACAGAGAAAATGGAGACATTCTTATGTACAGTTTAGGCAAAAGTTAGAAGAGAAAAAGAGCTGTCCTGCAGACACCAAGATTAAGTTATTGTTCTTGCCAGTTCAAAAAGAAAAGCAAGAAAATTAGAGAGTAACTAAATTATTTGGTTTTTGGAGAAATCATAGACCACATCTGGTAATTTTATTAACCTCTATTTCCAACCTTACCAGAGAATAAAAACTGAATTTGCATGCAGCACGAAAGAACAGAAGACTCTCAAGAGTTCTCCGGCCATTGAGCCCTGCAACTAATCTCCTTCAGGAGTTTTCTAACCCCACAGCTGAATGGGCCAATCCCTATAATTCATTTCAAGTGTAGACTGCAGGCACTCAGCCTGGAAAAGAGCTGCATTACAATGCACTCCTTGTTGTCCTGTGACAACGAAAAGGATAGATCTGCTGAATGAGTAGAATTAAGATTGGTATGTTTGTGGCATCAAATAAACAAGATAGTGACAATGTTAACATGGTGTGGCTTTTTATCATTTCTTGAACAGTAGCCAATGGACTGGCAATAAGGTCTGGACATTGGGTTTTGGTGGACTGGAAGATAAAAGGAACCCCAGATGGGGTGTTATGTTATGGAAGTTCTTATAAACTTGGAAGGAAAAACCAAAATGTGCCAGATAAGAGTAAACCTTATTCCAGGATGTGGTCCTAATTCCCAAGATGGAATGTTTTTGTATTAGCTGGATGCTGAGGCCTCAAAGAAGTATTAATAGAATCTTTCCACCCTGGCTAGACTAGACCCCTACATCCTCTAAGACTCTTTGACCTTTCCTGTCTTAGTTCTGTTCTCAAGACTCTATTGGTCATTTTCTGTAAGCATCATACAGATTTCTCCTGTGTACATAGAACTTAGCCTCAGTCAAGTATTCCTGCTTTCAAAAAGATGATTTCAGTATTTTTCATAGCTTTTCTAGTTCTTCCAGGTAGAATATGTCACCAGGTCTGTATCCTGCCCTAGAGCAAAAATCTCCTTAAGCTGGGTTTAACTTTCCAATGATATTCTCTAGTCCTGGTATTAAGATTTTCTAAGGTGACATTCCTTTTCACTTGCCTGATTCTTGTTCATTTTTTCCCCCACAGAGCTCACAAGTCTCTCTCCTAATTTTCAACTTTTAACCATTGTTTTCACTTTTAAGACAGAGTGCATCCTTATAGTTTCCCATTCTTAATAAATTTACGTTTGCAAATGTGTAAACAATATATCCTTAGATTAAAATCATCCAGTGGAGTACACCATATTTAAAGTCTAGGGCTAATTTGGGAATAACTAATTCATCAAGAAATTTACCACATTAGCATTTTGTTCTAGACAAACCTCTAAAACTGAAGTGTTCATTTAATATGGGGAATATTATTTGTATATGTAATAATATATATGAATGTATAATGGATATATAATCATATTTATGTGTATATATAATATAATGTAATATGGCATCTGAATTTTATAGAAAATTTGTTTTTAGCATATGTGTCATCTAGTTGCCTATATATTCATGACCACTTATATCTACATATTTAGTAGTATTCTAAAGATCCTAATTTTTGTTTAAATGTTTTTTTTGAGGAAATAATATGTATTTCTCCCTTGAAATTTTCCCTTTTCTTTCTTCCCCTATGCTGGTGGGAGATTTTATGCCCATTGTCACAAGAGAGGAATGTTAGGACTGAGAAAAAGAAAGCACTTGTAAATGTCTTTGCATTTATTTTTGAAAGAGTAAACTCTTAGGAGAAGAGAAGTTTCAGGTACATAATGAACATGTTGAAGAAACAAAAAGGTAGAAATGTGTGTGTGTGTGTGTGTGTGTGTGTGTGTGTGTGTGTATTTCTGTGGACATATATACACATAGCAGAAGAATAAAGAATTTTCCTTAAAGTCAAGGGAAGGGTCAAGAAGAGAGACCTGTCCAGGGTGCTGTGCAAGTAGCAAAACCACTCTGAAAAATAGCTTCACAAAACATCCTAGCAGCTAGGAAATCAAGAACGCACTGAGATCTACATGCATCATGACTGTATGGCAGCCTCAGGAAAGCTATCTGACCACTCTGGATTGAAAATCTGGAGATTCAGCAGTAACCTGTGTGAACTGATGGAAGAGAAACACACAATCTCTCTCACCCCCAACTAAGCCTTGGCAAGGCCTGGGACAAATAGAATAAATTTATGGGAAGTTGTTTTTCTTGTCAGAAATTAAAAAGAGTTCTTGAAAGTAATATTTCTTTCACAATAACAAATGTTCTATTTTTTTAAATACCAAATGTTCTATTTTTTTAAATGATGCGATATGGAGAAAAATTCCTACCTGTTAGATTTACTAGCTGTTCTTGCAGAATTTTTCCCCTTTAAAGAGATTCAGTAGGAAGTAAGGCAGGTAAATTATCACTTACAAGAAAGAAAGCAAGCAAACAAGCAAGCAAGCAAGAAAGAAAGAAAGAGAGAAGGAGAGAGGGAGGGAGGGAGGGAGGGAGGAAGGAAGAAAAAGAGAGAAAGAAAGAAAAAGAGGTATATCTTCACTGGCTCTGATACACATTTGACCATTTGAAGAAGTTTCTTTTGATAATTCAATGAGAGCGTTTGGTATTTCAGTACTACTTTTTTCATCATGTAGTCAAGTTTTCATCCTCAAGAGGGCACTTTAATATAAGCTAAATCCTCTCCCAGAAGTGTTTTCAATTCTCTGTGGGCAGAATGCTTAATTTCACTGAGCATCTGTCTTTCAATACGATGTTTTCCATATGCAATGTCTTTACTCTTCATAGTGGGCCGTTAAAAACTAAATAAAATTGTCATTGTGTGAAATGTAGGATTTTATTCAAGATAGGTAAATTTCCTTTTTCCTTTTTCCTTTTTCCCATTTTCCTATGGAGATGAGCTTTGTCAGATCAATAAGAAACCAATGGGTATTTTTGTTCTGTGAATGCTAAGTAGAATTTAACTCATGAGACTTGGTTGAGTCTATGGGATTATTGTTCACATTGTTTTCTAGTTTTCACATGTTTGTCTTTTAATCAACTATGTATTTTTGATAAGAATTCAATCATGTTATAAATTCCTGAAGATGAAGCTTCTTTTCATTCTGAACAATGAAGGTGTTAGGAGAAGTTCCAGAATACTGTCAGAGTGGAAAAATAATTTTCCCTCTACCCTCCTAGGTTCTTGTCTGAGACCTCTGTAATAAAAGACAGACAAATAGGAGAAAAACCAACAAATTTAATAACATATGTATCTCCAGTATACATGAGAAATACCCAGAAAAACTGAGTTAATGGCCCAAAATGGCCCAAGCCACCACCTTAAATACCATCTGCAGCTAAAACAAAAGAAGATGTTGAGGAATGGGAGCCAGTTATGGGTGGTTACCAGGAAGAGCATAGTAATCAAGGGTAAGGTTATTATGCAGATCTAGGTTTTTGCCTTCCCCACTGATTAGAGTTTCTAGAGATTTATCATCCTCTCTTCCTGGTACAGAGGGGGGAAAACACTTTAAAAATGTAGATTTACCTTTTAAAGGTAAATGTGTCTTATGAAAGAGTAACTTTCACTCACTTTTTTCGTGTCTGCTTTTTCTTAAAAATAATCAACCTAAAATAATCCTTATACCAAAGACACATATTTTGAGATGGCAAATTCTGCTCCCTTCAGTAATTAGTGCCAAGTGAGTGGTAACTGTTGAAGTGTAAGACAGCAATAGGCCAGCCTTAAACTGAGACACCTTAAAGAAGATCAGGGATGGAAAAGAATAAAGATGCCTCAAATTATTTGAAATGGGCTTTCTTAATAAAATATCTTAAGTTTTATATTTAAATTTCATTAGTGTTAAAAATGATACCTGTATTTACTTACTTGGAGTATTGACAAATAAATATTGAAGGATAAAACATAATTAAAATTTTGAGGCCTTTGATGTATTTTAATATTTAAATTTCCAAGTTTCAAATGTTAACCATCATTTTCATGTTTAACCATCAATGTTAAATATAACTTTGTCTAAAAGTTTTCTCTTATGTTTCAACAACTAATTTTAGTATCAGAATGTTTTTATCACTCTTAAAATTAGGTTCTATGAGCACTGGGTATCATACACAACTACTGAATCATTGAACGCTACAACAAAAACTTACGATGTACTATATGTTGGCTAACTGAACATAATGAAAAATTTTAAAAAAATAAATTAGGTTCTATGTAGGGTTAATTGAGATAAGTTAGTTATTAAAAGAAAGTATTCAGCCTATACATCTTATAGAAAACAAAACTATGAAAAACACCAGTAAAATTTTAAAAATTATATTTGTAGTAGACTATCTTATCTCCTGATCTCAAGACTATATAATTCGAAAAATTATAAGGAAATGCTTCCTGTTGGTTAAGATTGTTTTCACAGGATCCTTATCCAACATCATGCCATATTTCTTGAATATAATTTTAATAAAACTACCACCAAGTATCTGTGCTATGTCAGGTTACTTAATTTTGTATCCTAGTGTCCTTCTTTATAAAGTAAGCATTCCACCTCAAAAACTTTCTACTCAAAATTTCAACTACCGGTGTCAATATACTTGTAAGGATTAAAGTTCAAATTTGGTATGAGTTTCTTGGCAGCTAGGAAAACAAAAAAGAGAAAAAGAAAACATTGCTGTGAGTTGCGTGTTGTTCCTGGTGATCAAATTACATAAAACAGCATGTACTTTGGAATTATGGTTAGAATTCTGTTCTGGGGCCCAGGAGGGATCAGAGATTACTAAAGAAAACCACAGTAATGTGCAGATTCTGGGTTGATACTTTCGATCTCAGGGAGCAGTAACTGCGTAGAGCTGGCACAGAGATCCAAGTCTAGTTGCTCTCATTTCCTGGCAGAAGACATAGTCCAGTTTTAAAAAAGTCTCTAAAACCTAGAAATATCCATAAATAAAATGTTTATTAATATGTGTCATGTTCCAGGTATCTTCCTTGAAAACATGGCTGCAAAACTACTTCAAGGATATGTCTATGATGGGGCTAGCAGTCTTTACTGGAGAAGTATGAGGAAGAAAATAAATCATGGCACTCATGCACAGGAAACATGTGAAAATCCAAAGCAAATAAAATATGTAAATATAAACGTTACAACTAATTACACTTCACCCACTAGTTTTGTTCAACAAGTATATGACTACTAAATTGATTGTACTGCACATTAAAAACTGATACTATGGCCCCTTAATCCATTGTTCCATTTGAGATCACCCATTCTTAACAGCTTTGAGGGCTTGAATTATGTCAAGACAGTAAATCTCCAGGAAATATTCATTTCTCACAGAAGTTAATTAGGCCTTGAGGATCATGACACTGGAGATTTTAGTAATTGAACTTATTCATACCAGCTGGGTAGCCCAGAGTGGCCTCTATTCCATATACTTTGTTTTTATCTTGAGGCTATTGTGAGCATTAGTAGATATTAGTTAAGATGTAATTTCCATAAAACTAATAAAATTGAGAGTTTAAAAATGCATAAGTATGATGTGATAAAATATGCCTTTATAGGATAGTGTCTTGGGGACAGTAAAAAATAATAAAGAAACTGTACTTTTCTTCTTTTTCAAGTTGAGCTAAACTCTTGAAGCCCCAGTTAATTGGGTGTCAAGATATCAAACAATAGGAAGGACTGATAAGCATTCAGTGAACTCTCTTCCCTCAAGAACTTACATTAGATAAATGATAAGTGAACTTTAAAGCATTAGGTTTTCTCTCTCCTCTTAACCTTTACATCACTTACATCCATTTAAGAGAAAGCTTCACACACCAAGCAGAGATCCAAAGGAAGATTAGAAAATGAGAATTGGTCTGCTACTATTTGCCTGGTGGAATGTTTGGTCTAAAGCTGGCCAAATAAATTAATAATGCAGAACTTTGTCACCTTTCTTCCCAGAGCTAGAGGTAAACAAGTGACAAAAGCTTACTATTTTTCATGGTACACATAGGCTCACTTCAGAAAAAGTAAGGTGTTCTATAAATACACACATAGTACATACCTATATATGTTAAATAGACATCACATGACAGTGATATTTTCCCCATGACTCTAAATAATATCAAGTACTTGTTCATTATATTTTCTTGAGAAAATATTTATGAAATGTGTTCTCCATATTATTATTGTAAATTCGTGGTACTGTGATTTGACATAAAAAAGCTGTAAGAGCCACTGCTAGGGCTTTTCATGGGGTAGAAAGATTAAAATAATGTCTGAAAAATCTGTTGCATAGTCAGCATAGAAAGGATTACTGGAATTTGCTCCAGAGATTGAAAATAAATTTCTTGGTGATATTTTCCAATAATAATACGTAATGGAGGAGTATTGCTATCTCTTTATGTCATTTATTATAAAACAACACTTGCGGTTGTGTAAAGAGATCTGAAAAATATCAAGATGCAAAGAGGGTATCCTCAGGGCTGAAACACACCTTAGAGTTTCTGGAGAAATAATGTGTGAAGAGAAAAAGAAGTAGAGGCTGAGATATGTATACATTCTACAAAATCAGAAGTTAAATGTCAGTTTTTCAGGAAAATTGACAAAGGGAGAGGGACACTATTTGGTGGACCTGTGTATACTAGTCACCAGAAGGAAAGACACTTATGAGACTGAGCTGGTATAGCCATAAATCTTTTAAGACCATCATCCACACCCCCCTCCTTTAAGTTAGTTTTTGTCTAGAAACATTAAACTTTATCAGACTCCTCTGAGAAATGAGACAATCTTTGGAGAAAAATACTCTGATGACAATTTGGAACTTAGGCTACAACATGAAGGAGCCCAGATGTGAGTCCAACTAAGGGAGAGAGAACCTAAGATTCTAAGATGGGAAAGGTGAAACCAGAGAGATGGAGAGTCTCTAGAGTCCCCATGTCTTCCTCATGACCTTCCACACTCTTCAGTGTGGAATGTGTGCACACTACACACCCACACGCGAGATACGGTGTCTTCAGTAAAGGTATCTAGGCCTCACAATATTGGAACTGTTTGTGGACATGGTAAACAAATAGTGATTACTGCACTAACCTGGCTGGAATAAAGGCAATACTGACATATTTAAGAAAGCATAAAAGCATGTGGAAGTCAGTGAAATAAAAGGAAAAAAGAGGACTTGTGACAGTCACGAGCTTTGAATTCGGTGGTTAAGCCACGGTTAATGAGATCAGTAAGAGGCAGAAGGTGATCTAGCTGACACCTGGCTTTCATAAGTGCCTATGTTTAGTAAACACAATAGTTTTCATCATATTGGTTTGATGGGCACCATTCTCAAATTCTTGAACTGGTAGAGTGGTTTCGAATCTACAAATTTTAAGGACAAGTCCTTATCCTTGGCTTAAGCGTAAGAAGTGCTACTAGTTTACCATTTCTACAAGTCCTCTGGCCTCTGGTCAGCCACAGGTTTCACTCTGTAACATGTCTGAATATTTTTTTCTTCTAATGCCTAAAAGTTAAATAAATGAGAAGATATGAATAAGAAGCTAGTTATTACAGTGATCTAGATGTAAGCTGCTGAATTTCTAAATAATCTTTCTCTTCAGGGAATTAAACTTCTATGAATGTAACTCTGAGTGCTCCTTGTTTTTATTTTTTCTATCCATGCTCCCAAATAATTTTATCTGAGAAAATGTTTCTGCTCCCTTTTGTAAACCTTCTGAAAATCAAAGCAAAGTGAAATCATCAAAATAAATAATCATCAAAATATAGGTGGGAGGTGATGACATATTAGAGCTAAAGAAAAAAAAGCATAAAACATGGTTGAAGCGGTCATAATGAGAAGTGACTGGTGGCAAAATGTGTGTCTGTGCTTGGGGTAGAGGAGGTGATAACTGATGAGTATCGTCGTTGGATGGTTTGAGGTCAACCAAGTGAAGAGAAATTTTGGAGATATGACATTGCATGTGTAGATTTGTGATTCATATGGGTGGTACCATGTTTCAAACCCAGGGAAAGAAATGATTTCTGTAAGATGTTAAGTATAGAAGAAAAAATACAGAGGCCTAGTGACAGAACCAGAATTGAGAACTCTCCCAAAACATTAGGATGACTTCAAAATACATTTCTCGAAAACAGAAATCATGACTTTACTTTCAGCCTCTGTATCCCTTTAAATCTAAAGTGGTTTTCTCGTAGACAGCTTTACACAGGGTGTTGGTTTTTTGTTCTTATTTGTTTATGTTTTGTTTTTTATCCATTCAGCCACTCTATGTCTTTTGATTGGTGAGTTTAATACATTTACACTAATTATTGATAGATAAGGACCTACTTTTGCCATTTTGTTAACTGTTGTCTGTTTTGTAGTTCTCATGTTTATTTATTCTTCTCTTTCTGTCTTTGTGGCTTAACATTTGTGTGTGTGTGTGTGTGTGTGTGTGTGTGTTTGTGTGTGTGGTGATATGCTTTGATTCTTTTTATAGTTTGTGTATCTGCTGTAGGTTTTTCCTCTATGGTTACCGTGAGGCTTGCATCCAACCCCTCATAGTTATAACAGTCTACTTTTAAACAGATAACCACGTAACTTGAATCTCATATAAAACCTCTATGCTTTTACTTGTATCACCCCCAACTTTGTTATTGATGTCAGAGTTCCCTTTTTCTTTTATTGTATATCCATTAACAAATTTTTGTGGTTATGGTTATTCTTTATACTTTTGTCTTTTAACTTTTATACTACGGTTAATGGTGAATTACATGCCACCATGATCCAGTATTCTGTGTTTGTCTATATATTTGCCTTTACCAGTGAGATTTGCACTTTCATATACTTTGGTGTTGCTTTATAGCATCTGTTCATTTCAACTTGAAGAACTTCCTTCAGCAATTCTTTTTTTTTTTTTAAAGATTTTATTTATTTATTAGACAGAGAGAGAGACACACAGCGAGAGAGGGAACACAAGCAGGGGGAGTGGGAGAGGGAGAAGCAGGCTTCCTGCCGAGCAGGGAGCCCGATGTCGGGGCTCGATCCCAGGACCCTGGGATCATGACCTGAGCCGAAGGCAGACGCTTAACGACTGAGCCACCCAGGCACCCCTCCTTCGGCAATTCTTACAGTGTTGGTGTACTGGGGACAAACTCTGTTTTTATCTTGGGGAAGGCTTTATCTTTCCTTTATTTTTGTGTGTTGTACTTTGTAAATGTATATCCAGTGCCAAGTATAAAAAGAAAGACACGGAATAAAAAAGGAGGGAGAATAGGGGAAGAAATGAGAGTACAAGTGATATATTAAAGAATAAACCTATGAATAAATGCAAGAAGAGAAAAGATAACTTTTTAGGAAGTGAGGTCAATGAGGTTTGCACATTATCATCAACTAGTATTCAAAGCTAGTATTTTTCCCTGAAGATACAATAGTTTTTATTTAAAATTAGGACTCTAGCAAGTGTATAAGAAGTCTTTTATCCCTAAAACCCATTCTCGGGTTGGCCTTTGCCCAACATTTTTCCTTTCCATAGTTTCAAAGGATTTGTGCTTTGTAATGGAATGGCAGGTTGGAAAATTGAGGGGACATTATCATTGCTGAAATAATCAGAGTTCTGAAGGGAGAGAAGCCTGTTTCTGAGTTTGTATCTATCCACAAAATGCACAATGAGTTCATTGTCTGGTCTGCCAGTATTCAAAACACAGCGTTTGACTGAGCAAAAGTATCAGAAATCCAAATTTAAGCAATTAGCCTGGCATACTGTAGCTGCTGGCAGTTTACATAGCTTGACACGGTCATTAGTTTTTATGCTGTTTTAGAGCAAATGTGTTACCAGAAACCCAATTTACTCCTGACAGAATACTATTAGGCAACCAAAGCATGAACACTGTCAAAGCATTTCTCTAAGTAAAACAGGCTGCTGACATAAGGTGCCCTATCAAAAATATATTTATGCACTTAGAGACTTTCTAATACTCTTTTTTTTTTTGGCCTCCTTATCCATTCTTATAACCATCTTATTTTTTCTACTAGAGTTATTAAACCAGGAACGTGTTTCTATGTTAACATTCTTACTCACGGATAGTGACACCCTGTTTTAAATGACTGTGGGACAGCTGTCCAGGATGTTGGTGGTGAAATAAAAAGAGAAAGAGTAACAGCAATGTATACCAAGTGAGAAATAAGGTTACAAGCAATGAGCGATGACTAAGAACTTCGGAGCTTGGAAACTTTCTTCAAGTGCCTTCACCCCTTGCTCAACCAAATCCTGATATTTGAAACCTCTTCAAAGGTGAATTTGAAAGACATGTCACAAGTTGACAAAAAAAATCTCAGCGTGATGAGAATGAGCGTATTGTAATATGGTAATGTTCTTTCTGACTCTCAAGCAGCAAAACAGCCGAAATACTGATTGTTAAAAGAGCCAAAATTTACTTCTTTCTGATTAGCATTTAGAACCTTGCTGTAAGATCAGAGAATGTTTCTCCTGATTTAGCCTAAGATACTGTAAGAAAGAGTTTCTCAAAACAAAGAATGCTTGTTGGGCTGGGGAAAGAAAACGTTCTTTGAAAAGGAAAGGAAATGGGGAAGGGAATAGTATATTTAGGGGAAAATGAGAAATTTTGCATTTAAAGCATATAATACATGAATTTTGTCATAGGAAAGGAGACTATTAAATTAACTTTGGTTCATATTTTTAAAGAGCATTTGATAGATCAATGATAGATGATACATAGATGATAGGTAGGTAGGTAGATAGATCAAGCAAGTTTTCAATAAGTTCTATATTTCAGGTACCATACCATTCAGATTCTGGAAATATAGCAGTGAATAAAATAAATATTTTTATGCTATCAGGTGGCTAATATTCTTATGTGAATGATTCACAATAAATACGTTAGGTTAGTCCAGTAGTGATACATCCTAAAAAAATAAATAAACAAGCTCCCATGATAGCACTGTTTTTATCTTGGGGAAGTGGATGTGGTCAGTAATAGATGGGGAGGTTAAGAAGACATCTAACATTTGTCTAAGGAGGTGACATTAAGTCCATATGAAAGTAAGGCTGCTTCAGGCAGAGGAACAGCACTTCCAATGACCCTGAAACAATGAGCTTAGGGAAAAAAGACCACTGTGGCTAAATCTTTTTGACACAGGGTGAAGGCGCCATTGGTAAGCAGTGAGAGGGAGAGCAGGCCCTGGAGAAACAGTACAAACACTGGCTTTGATCACTATGGATTATGGGGAGACAAAAATAGGCAATTAAAGGGCTTGCAACTGCACTGCTGGAAAGAGATAATGATGGCTTTGACTATATGTCCTGTGAAGACGGATACATGAGGATAGATTTGAGTTATATTTTGCAAACAGTGTTGATAAAAATTTCTCAGTAATTGGATGCAGGTACTGATGAAATAAAAAAGTACCAAGGTTGACTCTTGGGTTTTGATTTGAGTCCCAAACTGGAAATAACAGGTGAATACTTAAGCACAATATGGAACACCCATACTATGGTATACGACTTAGCAACAATAAAGGAACCATTGACACAAGCAACAACTTGGGTGTATCTGAACTCTAGAGAATTAGGCAGAATGAAAAAAGTCACTCTCAAAAGGCTACATACTCTCTTGTTTGATTTATATAGCATTTTGCAAACAAAATTATAGAGATGGAGAACAGATTAATGGTTGTTAGGGATTACGAAAGGTGACGGAAGGAGGTGGCTGTGGCCATAAAAGAGTTTCACGTAGGATCCTTGTGATGTAACTATTCTGTGGCTGTGATGGTGGTCACAAAAAAATCAATGCATGAAATAATATTTCTTAGAACTAAATACAAATACAGAAAAATGAATGCCTGTAAAATGGGTGGAATCTGGATAAGGTTAGTGGATTACACTGATAGGAATTTTATGTTTGTGATCTTGAACTACAGTTATGCAAAATATTATAATTAGGGGAAACTTTTTGAGCAATGTATGGAATTTTTTTGTATTATATTCCACAACTGCTGGGAAATATAGAATTGTTTCAAAATTAAATTTTTTTAAGATTTATTTATTTATTTTAGAGAGAGAGAGAATGAACGAATGCAGGGGGAGACATAGAGGGAAGGGAGAGGGAAAGAGAGAATAACAGGCCGACTTCCCCCTGAGCATGGAGCCCGTCACAGGGCTTGATTTCACGACACTGAGATCATGACCTGAGCCAAAATCAAGAGTTGGAAACCCAACAGACTGAGCCACCCAGGTGCCCCACAGAATTAAAAATTTAAAAAAATTAGCTGCTGGCCCCTTGAAAAGAAGATGAAAACAGACTGAATAGCTACATTATGAATTAGATCAGTAACAGAGTCCATGGAAAGATAGCTTCTGAGTTCATGGATTACATCATTTGAATTGTTCTTCTCTATTTTCTCTTAGATTGGAGCTGCTTTTTGTACAAACACAAATGAATTAATTCTCTGTGGTGTTTATTTTTTCTTAGTGACAGCTATTTTAACTTTGCCTTAAATTATAGTCATAGGGTGAGTTCTGTAAGTGCTTTCATGCTATCTATGGATTTTACGACCTACAACGAAATTGCCTGGAATGCTTATGAAGTAATGCAGAGTCTACTGTACGCCCTAACCTAGTCAGAATCTGGGTACACAGTCATGATCTCCAAGAATTCATTTATGGCTTCTTTCAAATGATTCCAGCATTTTAATGTTAAATGTAATATATTTATAGAGAGGAAAGGTAGCAAGCATCATGGTTGAGTCCTTGCTTTGAAGCCGAGCAGCCAAAGTTGGATGTCCTTTTTGGTCACTTCCTAACTATTGGGATTTTTTTTTTTTTTTTAAATCTCAACTTCCTCGTGTATTAAATGCCAATAATAAAACAGGATTTGATGAGGATTCAGAAAGTTAAAAATATATATTGCTGAGGTACCTCAGTGGCTCAGTCAGTTAAGCATCTGCCTTTGGCTCATGTCATGGTCCTGGAGTCCCAGAATCAAGTCCTGCAACTGCTCCCTGCTCAGCAGGTAGTCTGCTTCTCCCTCTGCCCCTCACCCCACTTGTGTTCTCTCTCTCTCTCTTTCTGTCTGTCTTTCTCTCAAATAAATAAATAAATAAGTCTAAAAGAAAATTATATTGCTTAGCAAGTTTCCTGAACAAACTACGTAGTAACATCCATACCGGTTTCTCTCTCTGTCCTTCTATCCATGTATGTATATCTATCTATCACATATCTATTATCTATCTATTGATCTATCACATATTAATCTACATTTCTTTATCTGTACTTTTTAAATACTTAAATGCTTGTGATGTTTTCTATTTTAAACTGTATCAGTTTTAAGACAACGACCTAGATGTTTATTTCTTTTATGTCTCACGGGGTCCTGGATGTCCTGGTTGGTCTAAAAGTTCTTGATTGACATCTTGTTTGATGATACAGAGATTGGTACTTTTGAAAAAGATGGGCATATACGTAGTTTAACCAAAATTGCAAGAAGTAATTAATGAACTTCATAAATTATTTCTTTGTTAAATCTCATATAATTCGCAAGTTCAGGTTTATAACCAGAATTTGACATTGACTTTTCTTTCTAGGACACTTGGACCCATTTTTTCCTCATTTACCTTATCTCTAAATTGGGCCCAGAGGAAATGTAATTGTGAATTAAAATATTGACAAGGAATGATATATTACATTCAGCATCTAATTTAGGTGCTGTTAAACGTATTGTGGAGCCTTCAAGCTAAATGAAAATTAACTCTCTGTTTTTGAAATAAGTAAGTTTTTTGTTATTGTTGTTTGATCTCACTTTTGAGTTCACAAAATATCAGACATACTAGCTCAGTCAAATGTGAATATATCCCTAACAGGACTGGAGGGTTCACCAGTTCTGTGCATCTTGGCATAGACATTTGTTAAAAACAAACGTGATTTTTTTTTTCTTCTCATTCTACTAACATCTTAAGAGCTACTAAATTTATCTAATCATTGTTGGCAAATTAGTCTCTAAATGATGTATGAAATGAAATATCCTTACCAACTTCAGATAATGGGCTGAGTTCTGTTATGCTCAGTTACCTCTTTGAATGTGTATGTGTGTTTCAATCCTATTTAAATGTTTTTTTAATTTTTTTTTTACTATAAACGTATTTTTAGTTTTTTTTCAAAACTTAGCTAAAATATTAGGGTAATCATTTAGATGTAATAACCATGAGAGAGTAAGTGGAGCCACTCCTGTTTATGCTTCTTTTGTTCCTGGACCCATATATTCTAATCTTCATCTACTAAGGACACAGCACCATATAACACTTATTGATTTAGGCTGGATGGATGAGTGGGTGGATGGATAGATGGATGGGTGTTTCGGTAGGTAGGTAGATAGATAGATAGATAGATAGATAGATAGATAGATAGATAATAGATAGATGATAGATAGATGATAGAATGAACATCTTGGGGGATAGCATCCTATCTTCATAGGGTTGTCATCTCAAAGTTGGTAACACAGCTGTCCTTTAAAAAGTTTACTCCATTAGCTCAGTGATTCTAAACTAAGGATGTTTTTTGTCTCCTCCCACCAGAGGACATTTGGCAATGGCTGGAAACATTTTTGGTTTTCACAGCTGGTTGGGAGTGCTACTGGAATCTGGTGAATAGAGTCCGGTGGTCCAGCAATGTTGATAAATATACTATAAGGCAATACAGTGTCCCTACAGAACAAAGAATTATCTGGCCCAAAATGTCCATGGTACTCAGATTGAGAAATCCTGGATTAGCCCATCAGGCCAGCACCTTCTGGCAAATGGGCAAATGATATGACTACTGCACCCATGACCATGTACCAATCACCATTTCTCTTTTGCCATAATGTACTTCTTTGGCCAGAGATGATATTATATGGTATGATATCTTACTGAATCAAATATTTTATTAGTCTTTAGGTAGTGTCCTCAAAGAATGATGTTTGATTAAGGGCTCAGCATCAGTTTCTGTTTCTGTGAATTTTGACATTTGGCAGTAGTATCAGCTAAATCTACCTTGGAGAATGAAAGACTCAGCAGCTTATCATACGTATAGATTCCACATCCAGTGATCATGGTAATTCTATTCATAAGCCTATTGTTGTCAGAGAGCTAAAGAAAGGGGCAGGTTATTGTGTCTATATAGCTCTTTAGTGCTTCTTCCATGCTGGATGCTCTTTGGTATATTAACATGTGACTCAAAGATCATTAAACTTTGTGACCACTCCCATATTGGTCATGCCAAAACTAAGATCAGTTTTCTTTTTAACCCCTCTGGATGATTTCTATTTTAATTTTTTTATTTTTTATTATTATTTTTTAAGATTTTATTTATCTTTTTGACAGAGAGAGAGAGAGCACAGGCACAGAGAGTGGCAGGCAGAGGGAGAAGCAGACTCCCTGCCGAGCAGGGAGCCCGATGTGGGGCTCGATCCCAGGACCCTGGGATCATGACCTGAGCCAAAAGCAGACGCCTAACCGACTGAGCCACCCAGGTGCCCTGATTTCTATTTTTATATACACTGCTTGGAACTTATTTATATATAAATGTTGAAACAGAGCTTTTTTGACATAATTTAAAATAGTTTCCTTACATATGGATTCCTCAGACTAACTCAGGAAGGGCTGGGACTTTCAGTTATAAGTCAATCAATGTAAATAACCACCATTAGCATAGCATATTTAAGAATACACTCTGGTATTTTATAATCATCAAAATTATATATCATAAATACACAGTAATAGTGATGTGAGGAAACAAAGGCAAAAGAAAAAATAAATTTCCTTTTGCCTACAGCCCACTTACAAGTCCTTGATGTTGACCCTTTGCTAACATTATCCCAATCCCACAGGATCCTGAGTCTACCTTAAACATACAGAAATTCTTTTGGAAACTTCCTTTATCTTTACCCCCCAAAATATATATTAGCGATCATCCTCCAAGCATATGGCCTACTGTATACATCTAAAGGGTCTCATGACTAAGGTTTTATTAAAGAGTAATAAATGACCTTTTCTTAACAACAGCTAGCCTCCTCAAGGTCCTGGAGACCTTTCTTCCAAAATTCCTTAGAGACTTATGCTATCCTTAATCCCCTCCCAAGTTGAAAGTATATAATCAGTGACCCAACACTACCCCATTGCAGCTCTTTCTGCCCAGGGGTCCTGTTCTGGTGCTTTAATAAAACCACCTTTTGCACCTAAGACATCTCAAGAATTCTTTCTTGACCACTTGCTTTGAACCCCTATATTTCCACACCAAATAGCATTTTCAGTAAGAATAGTTTTCCTAACTACTTAGAAAAATAAAGCTATTTTTACCTGCCTATTAATAGTTACCATAATAAAGAATACTTCACAAAGGCACATTATCTTTTTTCTTGAACCAAAGTAAAGCATTAGCTCTACTTGGCCTGGTTAATATGCTTTTTCTAGAATTAGAAGATAGAATTCTCAACGGAAATGAGCTAAATCCTGAGTGCAGTACCTAAGGTATTGTTCTCATCAGCCTGAATTTTAGGTAGTTAGAAACAAAGCCAATACAGATACACCTATTCTTTTCACAGAGGAAACAGACTCACAGGGTAAGCAGAGTTGACAAATTACCAAAAATACCCAAGCTAATTCTTAAACGGAACAATCTCCACCATAAATAGGATGCACAAATGCTTTGTGTGTAAAGATTTTAATATAACTAAGTCATTAAAACGGCAAAAAAATTCCTTTCTGCCCTTCTAGGTTCTTTGGCTGGTCTAATAATTAAATTGATAGAAGACAGATTAACAGGAGAAAAATATATTTCATAGGTATGGAAGCCTGATAAAATTATAAGACCCAAAGGCAGTCCACTAATGGAAGCTTATATAATATCCTGAGTTAAGGAAAGAAGTGAGGGTCTGGGAATACAAGAGAAAGACCATTCACAAGAAAGTGAGAAATGTTTGGAAAACAAAGGTTGCCCATTTATGCAAATAAGTTCCTAGGTAAAAAGGTATCCTTGGTAATAGCTCTCTTCCTGGTATAAGCCCCCTTTTCAATGTTAATTTAGGCAGTTGAGGGGGAGGTAAAGAGCTTTTCCTGAACTTGCAGTCTCTTAAAAATAATCAGTCTAAAATAATTCTTATACCAAAGAAGCATACTTTGAGGTGACAAAATTCTGCTCCTTTTTATCACCAATTCTTAATGGATTGAGTGGAAAATTTCTTTGGTATTTTCCAGCATTCATATTATAAAACTAATAATTCTTCTTAAGGAAAGGTTTTTGTAGTTGTTGTTGTTTTTAATGAATTCAGAATTATTTGCAAGCAAACATCTAAACCAAAAGGTAAAGATTATCACACAGCATTTAAAACCCATATGGAACGTGTTTTGATAAAGAAAATATTACAGTGCACAGTTGACCCTGGAACAATATAGGAGTTAGTTGTACCAGTGCCCCATGCAGTTGAATATCCATGTGTTACTGTAGACTCCTGTAAAACCTAACTGCTAATAGCCTACTGTTGACTAGAAGCCTTACAGGTAACATAGTTAATTAACACATATTTTGTATGTTATATATATTATATGGTCTAACCATAAAGTGACAGAGAAAAGACAGTGTTATTAAGAAAAGCATAAGGAAAATACATCTTAGTACTGTATTGTATTCATCAATACCATAAGTTTATATCTGTTTAGAAGATGAATCATCTGTCAGTACCTATATCAATATTGTCTTGCATGGTATAAAACACTGTAGATGTTACATGCATTACTAACATTAAATACTAAAAATGAAAAGCTAATATGAAAAAGAAATTTATGCATTGATAATGAAGAAACAGCAATATGGTTGCTTTATAGTGGCATATTGTAATTGATAACAATTACTTAACGATAGCCTGGCCTGTGCACTAATGAATGAATTGTTATAAAATCTTTGTGGCATACAATATTGAAATGTTGAGGGTTACAGGGTTCTTATCTTGTGGAGTTGAAGAATGAATTTCACAGACACAAAGGTGTGAAGTGATAGTTTATTAAGTGAAGGTGAGAACAAAAAGAAGGCCCTCTAGAGTGAGAGGGATCCCTTCATGGTCCTCAAATGATGTAGTTTTGGAATGTTGGTGAGGTCTGGAGCCAACGGTGGAGAAAGAATTCTTGAGACTCCTTTTGTGCAAAGATGTGATTTTATTAAAGCCCCGGGACAGGACTGGTGAGCAGAAAGACAGGAACGCACTAGGGTCATGAAGAGTGACCCATTATATACTTCCAAATTGGGAAGGGGTTAGGGGTAGTGTAAGTCTATAAAGAATTTTAGAAGTAAGGTTTCCATGACCTTGAGGGGGCTAGCTATTGTTGGGAAAAGATCATTTATTACTGTCTAATAAAACCTTAGTCATGAGACCCTTCAAACGTATATTGGTGGGTCATATGTTTGGGAGATGACTGCCAGTATGTATCATGGGGAGTAGAGATAAAGGAAGTTTCCAAAGGAATTTTTATATGTTCAAGTAGACTTACAGGATCCTAGGGGTCTGCCTAAGATTGCCTTTTGCCCTTAGCAAAGTATTAACATGGAGGTGATGTAGGAAAGACGTTATTAGGGTTCGAAGCCAACGGCCAAGAAAGAATTCTTGAGACACCTTTGGTGCAAAAAGGTGATTTTATTAAAGCACCAGAACAAGACCCCTGGGCAGAAAGAGCTGCACTGGGGTCATGAGGAGTGGCCCATCATATTACTGTCAAGTTGGGAGGGGGTTAAGGATAGCGTAAGTTACTAAGGAATTTTGGAAGCAAGGTTTCCAGGACCTTGAGAGGGCTAGCTATTGTTGGGAAAAGGTCATTTATTACCACCTAATAAAACCTTAGTCGTGAGACCCTTCAGATGTAATCAGTGGGCCATATGCTTGGGGGATGAGTGCCAACACGTTATCTTGGAGGGTTTAGAGATAAAGGAAGTTTCCAAAGGAATTCTTATATGTTAAAGTAGACTTACAGGATGGGGTGGGGGGGTGTCAGACTAGAATTGCCTTTTGCCCTTAGCAAAGTATTAACATCAGGGCAGCCGAGTTCCTAGAGGAATGTCACTCTGCCTATTTCAAGGACTTGTCAATGGTCTGTAGGTACGAAGGAAATTTAATAATTTTCCTTTTGCCTTTGTTTCCCACATCAATAGTCATATTCATAATACAGTATTGGAAGCATAGTTATATTTCTTTAAACTACCTGTAATGATAGGCTGATATACAGTTTCTCCAATTATGAGAGATGGAGTCATACTGTATGGTAATATAATTCTTAGAAAGCAAAGTTATAACACAGTAAGAAAACTAACACATTATTAATGTTCTATTAAATACCACTAACCTTATTCCTATGTAAAGGTAGGCTATCCACTTCCATAGAAGTCTTGTACAGGATGTTCTACATGATAAATATTTAGACAGTGATGATGACAGTGACACAGAAATGTCTCATACAGTTCTTGCTATACTTACTAGATTTCCACGTGAAGACTTTTATAATAGGTTTATTAACTGTACAGCATGATGATTATTTACTATTCATTAAGTAGAAGTGAATCATCATAAAGGTTTTCATTTTCATAATCTTCATGTTGAGGAGGCTAAGGAAGAAGGGGAACAGAAGGGGTTAGTCTTGCTGTCTTATGGGTGGCAGAGACAGAAGAGGTAGAAGGGGAGAACAGAGAGGCAGGCGCATTTGGTGGTGTAACTTTACATTTCTGTCTAACTTTTTTGAGATGAACTGCTCATATAGAGATGATTAGCATCACATGACATTTTAAGAAGATACCTGTAGTACTTGGGCTCACCACAATAGCAACAGGAAGTGGCTATGACATTATTACAGTGTGTAATGTATGTATTACAGTATGCATTACACTTCATTTTATGCAGTTATGGTTAAATATTGCATGTTTACATTTGTTTATATTTCTCTCAACTGAGAATGGTACCATGTACAATTTGTGTGTCTGCTTAAGTTTTGATAGGTTTTATTTATTTTATTTTTTCATGTTTAAGTTTTTATTTAAATTCTAGTTAGTTAACATATAATGTAATATTAGTTCCAGGAGTAGAATTTAGCCATTCATCACTTACATATAACGCCTTGCTTTCAGCACAACAAGTGCCCTCCTTAATCCCCATCACCCCCTTAGCCCATCCCCCTGCCCATCTCCCCTCCAGCAACCCTCAGTGTGGACTCCTTAGTGAAGAATCTCTTTTATGGTTTGCCTCCCTCTCCTTTTTTTTCTTTCCCCTGTTTTCATCAGTTTTGATAAATTTAAAATTTTTGAAATAGATTTGTGTATATATTATGGTAGTAAATGATAAAATAGATTAATAGCTACATGTATTTTATGCATTCATGACATACCTTTTTCTGAATTTTTTCAGTATTTCTAGTTCACATGATTTATCTTTTTTTAAATTATTGAAAATCTCTAAAAATTTTTCCTATGTATTTATTGAAAAATCCACATTTAAGTAGACCCACAGATTTAAAGACCATGTTGTTCAAGGGTCAAATCTATTTTCATTAAACTAACAATAAATGTACTGGTAGAAAAATAATATTGAGAATTTATCTTTTTTTTTTTTCAGAATGCATGAACTTGTCTATGAGATTGTGTTATACAGTTAAACTGACATTTATCGAAGACAAGGACAAGTTCTGATTTTGTCTTCAAGGGCTGTGAAGGTTCTTTTGACAACTCACACTTAATAGCCTGACCAGTAGAAGATCTCTGAGATCCTGGATATTTTTGTGACATTCTCCTAAGAATTAAAGATGCCCTAGTATTCTTTTACTCATAATCAACCACCTGGGAAGACATAATCATCTCTGCTCAAAGAATATCCCAGTCTAGCAGGTTTTTAAATACTGACAAATAAACTTTAGCATGAGTCTGTTTTCATTGCAAGATGAGGAATGGATGAGGCTGTATTTTTCTGAGAGACTACATAGATTAATCTGACAGTAAGGTAAAATAATTGATCAGATACTTTCCTTTGAATAGATTTTGGTATGACTAAAGGAATATAAAAGACAAAACACTAGATTATAGAAAGAAAGAAAAAATATGTGATTGGTCCTAAATAGGAGGAAGATAGAGTAACAGAAGACAAATGTTAATTACTTTAGAGTTTTGACCAAGGCCAGTCTTGCACTTCTTTAATATCCTTTCCCACAGTTTTGAAAATATTCTTTGGTTCAGAGAATTTCAGAATATTCCCTGACTCCTTCAAAACTGTGGCATTCAACTTATCGTAAAAGAGAAAGGTATGTGGTATCTTAGCTATAACAAAACCGGTTTTTAAAAAATTAAGATATAATTTTATTATAATAAGTGCACAGACTAAATGTATAATTATATGTTTCAAAAAATTAACACTTATGAAGCCACCACTACAAATAACAGAGTATTTTCACATCTCTCTAAGTTTCCTCATGCCCCTTTCCAGTCAATGAACTCCAAAGGCAAACATGATTTGATTTTTATAACCATACTTTGGTTTTGCCTGCTTTAAAATACATTATAAATAGAATTTAAAAAGGTGTACTCTTTTCTCTCTTGACTCTATAACTAATTCAATTTACTGTTTTAAGATCCATTAATGTTATCAAGAATGTGTATACTTCATTTGCTATATTGCTGAATAGTTTACCATTGTTACAGTGTACCACAAATTGTTCATCTATGCACCTGGTAAGGGATATTTGGGATATTTCCATCTTGGGGCTATTATTAACATTTTGTGTAACTATGTTGTGGTCATAGGTTTTCAGTCTTTTGGAAAATACCTAAAAGAGGAATTTTAGGTATTCCAGTCCTAAATTGTTCTCCAAATGACACCATTTTCTATTCTCAACAACAAGGAGAGTTCCAGTTGTTCCAAAACCTCACTCACATTTGATGTCAGTTTTTTTTTTTTCCATTCCGATTGGCATGACATTTTAATTCTAGATAGTTAATTATCCTTTTTTTTCCCTGATGATTATGAAGTTGCTCATATTTTCATGGGCTTATTGGAAATTTTTGTATTTTCTTTTTGTGTCCAAGTCTTTCCCCCACGTTTATTAGGCTTATTATTATTATTAGGTTGTAGGAGAGCTTTATATGTTCTGTATATCAACCTTTTGTCAAACAAATATAAGAAGTGACAGTTACCTTCTCATTTTTGTAAAGGTATGTTTAGACAGGGCTCAACAAACTATAGCCTATGGGCTAAATTCAGCTTGCTTCCTATTTTTGTAAACACAGTTGCACTGGAACACAATTTCATCTATTCACATTGCCTGTGGTTGCTTTCACACTACAAAAGCAGAATTAAGTAGTTGTGACAAAGACCATGTATCCCACAAAGCCTATAATATTTACTCTTTAACTCTTTACAGAAAAAGTTTACCAGCTCTAGAGGAGTAGAATTAATTTTTATGAAATACAATTAACTTTAGTTTTATTTTATGGTACTATTTTATGTATTTATAAAAACTTTGTCTAAAACACAACAATGAAGGTATTCTCCTATATTTGTTTCTAGAAGTTTTATGAGGTTAGAAACCAAGGTTACTCTCAACTATGGGAATATCAAGTTGTTCCAGCACCAGTTGTTGAAAAGGCTATCTTTTCTCTACTAATTACCTTGGCTCTTTTGTCAAAAATCACTTGACTATACTTTTTTTTTTTTTTTAGATTTTATTTATTTATCTGACAGAGAGAGAGAGACAGTGAAGGAGGGAACACAAGCAGGAGGAGTGGGAGAGGGAGAAGCAGGCTTCCAGAGGAGCAGGGAGACTGATATGGGGCTTGATCCCAGGACCCTGGGATCATGACCTGAGCTGAAGGCAGACGAGACACATAATGACTGAGCCACCCAGGCACCCCTGTGTATACCTTTAACAATCGCACCCTCTATCTTCTTCCACTGTTCTCTTTGCTTATCCTCACACTGATACCATATAGTTGATTTCTACAGCTTTACAGTAAGCCTTGAAATTATGTACTTGTTTTAAGATTGATTTCCCTATTCAAGGTCCTTTGAATCTCCAGATTAACTTTAGTTTCGACTTGTTAATTTCTTCAAAAAAGCTTTACAAGTTTTTTACCAGGATTACATTGATCCATAGATCAACATGTGGAAGATAATCATCTTAGCAATGTTGATTCTTTCAATCAATTAATATATATTTTTTAATGTATTAGTTATTTATTAAAGGGCTGGGACACAAGCCTTGAACTCTTTTTTTTGGGGGGGGGGTTAAATTATTCCCACAAACAGTAAAATAAAGGGAATGGTGGAAGCACATTTTCAGACATTAGACAATAAGTAGCACAAGGAAGTGATCTCTGTGGTAGAGTTCTTAGAAATTTTATATTAACTCTCAGATTTATAAATTATATCTTCTGCTGCTTAAATAGAGCACCAAATTCTAGAGATCAGTCTATTTCTTTTGTCAAAGTAGTACATAGTACTTTTAGACCAGGAAAGTAGGGAATAAACTATTATTAGTACCGTAGAATTTCACATTTTGGGTTGATTAGCACTAGCATTTCAAATCTGGTGATACTAGATACCTGTTGACTGGGATGAATCAAGCTCTCAAAATTAAGACTTTGGGATCTGGCATGGAAGCAATGTTGCAAAGAGCTATTTTGGACTGATGGGATTGAAGACTCATGAGATATAATGTCAAGGGAGTTATCTTCATGTTTTTGTTCTCAATGATACCATAATTCATCCCACTAGGAAGATTATGAGATTTTTTTTTTTTTTTTTTACTAAGCTTTGTCATGGTGTTGGGTAGATCATTTCTATGTATTCATACTGGCCAAGGATTACCTAGAAACAACCTTGTGCAAATTATCTTCCCCAATAAGAATCATAACAATAAAAATTTAAAATGTTCATCATTCATGTTCATTATGTTCTATTCCAGGCCTAGTACTAAGCACTTTATGTTATCTGACTTAATTCTCACAGCACACCTATGAGTTAAGAATCATTATTCTATTTTACAAATTAGGAAGCTATTTTTAGGAAAGTTAAGTAACATTAGCTGAAGTTCTTGGATGAATCTAATATTTGAATTCAAATTTGTTTGATTGAAAATTGCATTAAATCATTATATAATACTACTTCCTTGAAAGTAATTTCATAAAGGGCAGTTTACCATGGAAAATTTCCAGAAATTTCAATGAGTCTCCCTATGGCCCAACCTCTTTATATTGAAAGAATAGGCAAAATCACCTAATGGGTTTAAGGAAGCATGATCACATTGAGAACTATATTTGGCTAACAGAGATTAGAGTATGCAACAGTTGATGAACTCCTAAGAACTGAGGTCATAGAGTTTCTTATATTTCTTCCATAATCTTGGACAAGGAACTGAAATTTTCTTTGCCTCTTTTTGGAGTATGCATCGTTCTTCATTTTTTCTTATTTTCCTTCAATTTCCAAAATCAGAAAAAGACTTACACTTCAGCTCCTTCACATCCAATACCCATAAAGACTTTAGTGTTTCTTGAGTATATCACATTTGCATAAGAAAGAGCCTATCTGCATTTAAAAGCCAACAGATTAATTTTCCAGCAGAAAAATTGAGGACCCTGTTGGTGTGGTAGAATTTCCTTTTTCTTCTGTTTGCTTTGATTACTGCTGGGTCTGTTGCTATCAGAGAAACTTTGGGAGAAACCAGAATCTGAAACCATGAAACTCAGAGCTGAAAATCCAGTCAGTTCTTCTATTTGTAGTTTTTAACTGTTGAAAATTAACTAAAGGTGGGGGTCGTTTGGTCAACTACGGTAGTTGAGTTTAAAGTTATTCTGAAAACAAGCTTCATGACATAGGGAAATACTAAAATTTGGGGAAGTTAGTAGATAATATCCCACTGATGTGTGGGGTATAGGACCATAGTGTGGGCATGGAATTGGGTCTAGAGAAGAAATATGCTAGCATTAACCCACAGTGGTTGCCCTGAGGCCAAGGGAACCTGAGTTTTGTGTTCTGAGCTACAGTGTAATTAGGAAGCAAGGATTAGTCTGAATCCTTTTTTTTTTTTTAAGATTTTATTTATTCATTTGAGACACAGAGATAGAGAGAGCATGAGCAGGGGGAGAGGCAGAGGGAGAGGGAGAAGCAGGCTTCCCGTTGAGCCAGGAGTCCCATGTGGGGCTCGATCCCAGGACCCTGGGATCATGACCTGAGCCGAAGGCAGACGTTCAACCATCTGAGCCACCCTGGCACGCCTAGTCTGAATCCTTACATCCACACGAACAGACAAAGAGAAGGAACTGGTTCTGAAAGAACTTTCTAGAATGATGGCACAGTCTGATAAAGCAGAACAGGTAGATTCACGAACTAGGACTTCAAGCAATTCTCTGAAGCAGTATTATATTATCATGGATGACTATACTAACATCTCCAGTGATAATGGGCCAGCCGAGACACCAATAGAAATCATCCCATTGATGTATGGCAGGCCTAAATTTAGATTGATTTTATTAGAAGTAAACATACATTTTAAAGATCATGAAGTTTTTTCAGTGTATTTCTATAAAGTTTCTGCCTTTGTGTTTTAACATTAAAAAAAGTGTCTATATAAATTTTTAGCAAATTGAGAGGGTATATATGAGGTTATTCTAATTGGAAAGATAGGTTATGTTATGTGGTATTATTTGAGAGGCCTAGAAACACCAAACATAAAAAGGCAGTAGTCATTTTGGGTAACTAAGGTGGGTGCAGTGAGAGACCATGGCTGATGGTTGGCTAAAAGGGTATACTTACCGTATCTGTGAAAATGCCAGGAGTGAAGGAGACACATCTGTTTTCCACACAAGCCTGAAATCAATGGTCAAAAAAGAGTGCATTGTCCAAAATTCTGTCATTAAATTGAAATTGAACTACTCCTCATATTAAAACTAATTCTGTATTGTCTTCCTAATATTAATGATTGGCAAATAATTCTCCCAAATGAGGGAAGCCAGATAGGATAGAATATACTGAATTCACCAAGAAATGATTTAAGGTTTCTACATTTAAACAGCTGTGAAATTATGTGGATTATATGAATTTTTTCATCAAACTGAAAAATCTGATGCATATTCTGCTATCTCTTTGTGAGGTACTAGAAAGAACTCTAAATTTGGAAATAAGAGGTTGGTTTCATATACTTATGGTGTCACTCAACAACTGTGTGATACTGGACAGAAAAAAACCCTTGGTGTTTCAGTTTTCTTTGTTGGATAATAATAAAATCTACACAACAGGACTGTTCTGCAGATTAAATTATTGAAAAATAACTGAGTTTGTTACACAGTAGAGTTTATTATTTTAGAATATGTTTCCCTTTCTATGCTTACTTTGACAAGGAAAATGAATTATAGTAGGAGGAAGGGAAAAAAAAAAAGACCGACCAACCAACCAAACAAAAAAAAACTACCCTAGAAAGAAATATTATGAACCTATGAAGATTTGGGGGTTCTTGGGTGTCCCCATCTAAATTACGGCTATTTGATGAGGGAAGGTTTTGGCAGATTGTTGAGGAAATGTTTTATGGACATATATTTTGGATTCAGAGTATCTTTCACTTTGTAGTTACTTTGTATAATGCCTAGAAGGGTAAAATCAGGCCCTGGAATTGAAGCAAGAAGTATTTGTTAAAGCATTTGATCCTGGTCAAAATTTATAGAGCACTTAAGGTGTTATTTAATTTTTTTGAAGTTGTCTATCCATTTTATCAGCATATGGGAAGATTCAAGGATAAAAGACAATAACTGTTTCTGTTCAATAATTGTTTATTATCAGGACTTGGCTATCTTCTCTTCCATAAGTCTTGAATATAAAAGGTTGGGTGTAGCAGCAGGAAGTAGAAAAACCCAAATGTGTGTGTGTGTGTGTGTGTGTGTGTGTGTAAGAGAGAGAGAGTGTGCATAAATGCAAGTGTAGATGTGCTTGTGTATGAGTTGTACGTGTGTGTTGTAAATATGTGTGAATACATATAAGTGATATCTGTGAGTATAATTTAAGTAAAACAAAATTCAAGCAACTGTGATAATGTTGAATGAAACCAAATGTTAGTTTAATAAATAGATGTTATTCTGAATTGAAAAATATTATGACTGCTTATTTTGTGACAGTGCTTACTGAACTTAAGCTTTAGTTTTAAGGCTAAATAAATTTTGAATTTATATACCTCTTACAAAATAAATAGTGCATGAATTCAAAGTGCAGAGAATTAATAATTGAACTTGTAAAAGTACTCTCATTCAATTTGTAAAGCATTTCTATCAGTTTATGATGCATGTTCACATTGTCTATTGTTTTAAAATGAAACTGCTTGCTTAGGCATTATTGAAAGTATAATTGATAATATTAAGAGTTATCCATATCCATAATGTGCTACCATAAAATCTGGATTGACTCGACAATAGTTGAAAATGTTTTTTTTCCATTTTTTTAGTAAGTCATTTTCTGTGTTTAACTGTGTGCACAATGTTGTCTATGTGTGATATGCCAACAATGCACATATATTATTCAAAATTTATACCAACAGTATTATTTTTACAATAAAAATAATTCACTTAAATAATTTTCTAATTTAACCTTGGAAGTTAGTGGTAAGAAGGAATTTTAGAGTCAAACTAATCCTTACTTAATATAAGGAAATTTAAAATCTCTTAGTAGTCTGTTAAATGACTTTGCTCTTTATAGAACTCAGATCTATTATTAAAGTCTCATACCTTTGTGCCTCTGGGCATTTTAGTATTTTGCATATTAGAGATCTTAACCACTTTGTCCTATTTTGCCTAGGAATACAATTTTTAAGAGCAAAATGTGCCATTGGCACATGAGTTTTACATAACTCTTGAAAGTCATATATATCAGACTGTGTGATGTGAATTTTGATGTGTGGGTGAGATGTAAGGCTCTATATGTAGATATGGGACATACGCTTGGACTTGAGTTGATGTAGGAGGAAGACTATAATTTATACTGGATTGTGAATAGGTATACAGATTGTTATTGTCTATCAAGGAGTAATGAAATATATTATTGAAACCTTATTAGTAGAACCATTGTTTTACCAATATGCTGGTTCTCAAATCAACAGTTTCCAGAAAAAAAAACTTCTTGAGTTCTAGGCCTATTTATATAATCATTTATTTCCACTTAGACATCTCTATTTGTTACACCAAAACCTCCTCATCTTTAGATATATCCTCCTTCTCTTTATAGTTATTACTAACTTGGATCTTTATGGTAATACCATGATCTATCCAGTCAACAAAATAAGAAATCCAAGATTAATTTAAAATTCATCTTTCATTTTTCCTCCATTTCAAGTGAATCAAATCCTATGTATTTTATGGTCTCAACAAAGTTTAATACTTTCTTTTTTATTTATATAAATATATGTTAATATTTTATTATTTAAAATTTTATATC
This sequence comes from Eumetopias jubatus, assembly GCF_037043125.1. Lineage (NCBI taxonomy): Eukaryota > Metazoa > Chordata > Mammalia > Carnivora > Otariidae > Eumetopias > Eumetopias jubatus. The sequence continues at coordinate 31,457,030 of NW_028274820.1, forward strand.
TCTTCTTCTTGCATTAATTTATGTGCATAGTAAAATTTTCCACTTTTAAGATTTTTTTCTAATTTTAAATGTACTCTCAGTAAGGGGTTTCATTAATCATTTTTAATCATAAATTTCTTAATAATTATGTTTTATATAAGATCCTTAAGTAGCTTTCCATCATTAAAAAAAAAAGAAATCTAAACTTCTCAAAATAAAAGTCAAGATCTTTTATGATTTGTCCCTTTCTTCAGTAATCAGGCTCATCTGCTGCTAGCCTGCCATTGTTCCAACAAGTCCCATTTACTTGTAAATGAATGAACAATCCACACTCTGATAGTTCTGTCCTTTGCATTGTCTTTTTCTCTTCTTGGCAAATGCTTCATCACTTTGTGAATCTTTAAAGATTCAGAATAAAGATCCTCTCTTTTAGGAAATATTACCTGATATGTTATTTTCCAAATTGTCTGTTAGATGTTCCTTTGCAATGCTCTTTTATTCTCCTTTGTATACATTACATTTAAGGAAACTATTATGATTTAATATGATTAAGTTTCAAATTAACTAGACAACTCTGCCAAAAATGAATAGCAAGGGGTGCCTGGGTGGCTCAGTCATTTAAGCGTCTTGCTCTTGATTTCAGTTCAGGTCAAGATCTTAGGGTCTTGAGATTGAGCTCCTGTCGGGCTCCAAGCTCAGTGTGGAGTCTGCTTGCCCCTCTACCTCTGCTACTCCCCGCCTTCCACATGAATAAGTAAATTAATTTAAAAAAATTTTTTTTAATGAATAATCAAATAGGAATCTTTTGGGGGATCTCTAATATTAAAGGTAATTGAAACATAATGGTATTGACTGAATATTGGCAACATCTACTTGTACTGTGTTCAACACAAGGAATTACTAACTTCCTTTGATAAATGAGCCCTTGATGAAAAAGGTAGTTGAGATCGAAGAAATACATTAAGAGTCAGAACCTGAAAGACAAGAAGAAAAGTATGAGCGCTGCTCAGAAGTATTGAACAGAGAACTAAGGTTAAACAAAGAGGATGACTTAGTTTCAAAATGTATTTAATGTTCACAGGCACTCACTCACCCTTTTGCACTATCTTTTAGATTACCTTCACTCAGCCTGTGTGGCAGGACAGCGATTGCTGTGATAATGATGTAGTTTTTGAATATATATGAGGTTTTCAAGGTCCGGAGTCGACGGCCAAAAAAGAATTCTTGAGACATCATCAGTGCAAAATGTCGGTTTTATTAAAGCACAGGGAAAGGACCTGTGAGCAGAAAGAGCTGCTGCTTCCCCCTCCACCCCCCATTGTGAAGGGCAACTGGTTATATAGTTTTGGGGCTGGGGGAAGTAAAGATAAGGGAAGTTTCAAAAGGATCTTCATATGCTAAAGAAGACACAGGATACCAGAGGCCTTGCTATTGTCAAACCAAGGTTGTTTTTCCCTCTAGCAAGACATTAACATTAAGACAGTTAGGAGCTCCAGAGGAACATTATATTCCACCTGCCTCAAGTATTTGTCAATGGGGCTGTAGGTTATATGGACAATTAATTTTATCTACATTTCCTTCTGCCTTTGTATCCCACATCAGGATGGCTGTTGTCTCCTATTTCTTGTGTTCTGATCATGACTGGTCACATCCATCACAATTTAAAGTATTCCTATATTTGCTGGACCCATTGTATTGCAAATCCAGACCTTTATACTTCTTCCCCTAGATGGGTTACTTAACCAAGATTATCAGCTGCTCATTTAGTTAACAATTTTGTTTGGCATACAGATATTGTTTAGCCCATAACAACTTTATGCTTTAAGAAATCTAATATATTTGGAAAATTTTGGAAGACTGTTCAGAACATAAACATGACTAATAATACTTCCTTCCAAATATCTACTGGTAAGTAAAATAAAGCATACACTGAGGCTTGCAGCACATGCACATTATGCACAGAAAACTACCTTTTCAATTAGAACTTGTAAATATGATTTCCCTAAATTTGGTACCACAATTCTATAAGACACAGATGATTCATCTATTAGCTTGTAACTGGAAAATATGAGAAGGGCTGAAGAAAAATTTGTATGCCAAATCAGCTTTTCAGTGGGCAAAAATATCTAAATGCCAGATCACTTTAATAGAGGCATCATATCATAATGTCAGGTAATTATCTCCTCTACTCATCACGAATAAGTGATAGTTTGATTTGAACTGTAGCAATAATTTTATAGATTTCCAATTCACTTTCAAGGTAGCTAAATATGTCACTATCTTTGTCTTATACAATAGAAAATAGGCTGGCACTTTTTAAAGTATTTATTCCAGTCAAATAAAATATAAATTCTGTGCCTTTAAAAAGCTTTTGAATAGAACTTCAAAAATCAGATCTTTCCCCTCTTTCTTTTCTTAAAATAGAAAATACCACAAGTATCACTGGAATATTAATATTCTATTAAGCATTTTGAAATTTTATTGAAAAATACAGATTCCTATTTTTTTTAAAAAGATTTTATTTATTTGTCAGAGGGACAGCCAGAAAGGAAACACAAGCAGGGGGAGTGAGAGTGGGAGAAGCAGGTTTCCCACTGAGCAGGGAGCCCAATGCTGGGCTCGATCCCAGGACCCTGGGACCATGACCTGAGCCAGAGGCAGATGCTTAATGACTGAGCCACCCAGGCACCCAGAATCCTGTATTTCTAGGAGCCATTTATGTGTGGAGAATCTTCTAGGGATTCCCATCAATCAGCATTCCATCTGTGCTAAATTGTCTTGTGTCAGCTAGGCACACCCAACAGTCCTTCTAACGCTGGGAATTAATATCCTGTAATTCTCTTCCTTATGTCAATCATCATCAATTTGCATGGGATAAAGGGAGGCAGTAGCCACTTGGCAAGTCTCCGCTTCACAGTGGTGGGACCTTTTTACCCTCTCCTGTACTTCAGGCAGAAGTTTTTCATGACTTTTTATATCATCTTCTCATTTCTTCTTTCCAGACCATCACTTCAACATTGTCGATCTCGATTCTTCTCACCTATATATAAGTCCTGATTCTTATATTGAATTGCTTTATTTCTCTAATATCTCTAGATGGTCTCTTTCCCTGGCTGGACCCAGACTGGTACATCACCAAAAGGTTAACCCTTTATCTCCATGGGATATTTTTCATGTATGAAAGAATGGACAGCTTGGTAGGACACACATGGCATTTTGAGGGAGTCTGGGATCATACATACGTCAGCTGGGTCAGTCAAATCATCCTTAGTCTTACACAGAAAGCAGAGCGATCGTCAAGGGCACACTTTATTCACATAATGACTAGATCTCAGGAAGGAAAGACATTCTAGAAATTATTTATTCCAACACCTTAAACTGTAGCTGTAAATGTGGCACAGGTAAAATGAGTGACTTTGTTCAAGGTAATCAGGTAACTTGTTCCGTGTCAATCAGTAGGTTAATGATAGTGCTGGGGCTAGGAGAGGTGATAAACCCTGTGCTTGAAGAGTTTATACTCTATTGATTATAATCTAGGCAGAATTGTTCTTTGTCTTAGAGTTAATAGCTCAAAGGTGGCACACAAACAGATATTAATGTGTACCTATTACAATTTATATATGGAATTAATATATAAATACTTGGCTTTGCTAGAAAAACCACTACTATTGGAAAACTGATAATTTAAGTTCTTCGTGTTCTCTAAGGCAAGAGGTTTTTCTCCTCTCCTACTGTACACAGATTTTCTGTATTGTGAGTTTACATTGGCAAAAATTCAGAAAGACTATCAAAATATAACTATGTCAATTTAATATATACTTTATTTGTTGGGATTCCCAAAGATCACCCCCAGGTTTGATGATTTGCTAGGAGGTGTATAGTCATATTCACTGCTGATGCATTAAAGTGAAAGAATACCGAACACAATCAGCAAAGGGAAAGTCTCAAAGGGTAAACTCTGGGTGAAAATAGGGGAAAACTTCCAAAGCTCCTCTCTCAGTGGAGTCCACAGAACACACTTAATCACCCAGTAATGTGTTGTGAGCACACATGTGTAAAGTTTATTAAAGGCTCAGTACCTAGAGTTTTTACTGGGGGCTCATCACATAGCCACTGCGTGTCTGGCAAGTACCCAAAGTCCAGACTCTCAAAAGGAAAACAGGTCATGAACCTAAACCATATTGTTTGTTCAAGGAGTTTAGGCACAGCAAGACTCTTATCTACTAATGTTGGGGACCTTCCTAAAATTCAAGTTACCAGCCGCTAGCCAAGTACCAATCTTGTAAGCAGGCCTTCCAGAGCATAGAAGTCACATCTTCTATGTTAACTTTTCTGCACATCCTAACATTCACAACTTGATTGAAAATGTAAATGAAAAACAACCAAAGCTGTTGCCATAGCTGTTGGGGACTAAAATTTAGGTAATCCCTTTTAGTTTGGGAATGTTTGGGAGAATAGAGTGCTGCTTCTCTCCTTCTGGGATTTGGAGGGATCACTACTCTATATAAAATAGCTGCAGGGAAGATAGTTTAGCAGATTTTTCTCAGCCTGATAGACATTGGTTTCATAGTTGATTTGCCAGTTTTATACACTCACTGAGATAATGTCACTTGACTTACAATATTGCATTTGTGTTTTTTTTTTTCCTCTTACAGAAATAGAGAATTGTCTATGTCAATATTAGAGCTCACTTCTTAGGTACTATAATACCAAAAACACAATTTTGCCTTCTCCTTCACACCTGCTTAGTAGTTAGGCATTTCCTCCTCTGGGATCTACAGCTAATGGAATGTGTTTCTGTGATAATATATCACATTGTAACATAAAATTCATTAATGTAAATCTTTCTCCCCCCTCTACAAACTGTTTCTCCAAGATTGACTGTATCCAGACCTAGTATAGTACACGACTATTAGCTGTCTAAAAATATTTTCTAATGAGTATATTCTCTGTATGTCTCTGTTTGTACTGAAGTAATGGCTGGTAAAATAAATAACAATCATTAGAAAAACAATAAATCAGGCCTTGTAAACCTAAAGTGGAGATAAGATAAAATAGACAACAGACTATGTGAACTATTGAATATATTCTGTGTGCTTTTTGTGTTTCTTTGTACATGATTTATTTAAAAAGCTCCTAGGAGAGTCATTTTCTTATTGGAAAATGACTATAATCTTTAGATATTCCAGAATCTTTAGAAGTTGATGTTAGGGTAATAGATTGCAAATATGCTTCAAACATTTAAACTGTAAAAATTCAGAGAAAATAAAATGATAACTCTCACAACCTCAAACACAAAGATTATTGCACAAATGACTTCTAAGTAAATTGTGGCTGGATAAAGTGGAGAGAAGGAGAATAATTCTCTCCTTCTCAAATTGGAAGACTGTTCTCTTTCTATCAAGAGCCAGGAAATCTTATATAAGCCCTCCTACAACAGCTAAGCATTTAGATTCATACGTTCCTTGGTATTTACGAGCAGCTGTAGCTAGCAGAACTGGAGGAGAGTTCTACCTCCTGGAGTTTTAGAATTTGCAAAGATCTGTGCATAACAAATAGGAACAGAAATAACTAGAGCTATGAAATGCACTTGATGAAAACAGTTCTTAAAATCGGTACTTGAATCAATTCCAACCCTAGAGACTAAGCATTTTCTGCATTTACAATGACAGTCTTCATACAAGGACATGACCACTTGATAAGACACTTAATTGGATGCATCAAAATCAGGGAAGTGACAGATTAGAAAAAAATGGAACAACAAATAAACAAAGTTTATTTCTCTAAGCATTCCCTGGCTGAAGGCTTTTATCAATGCCTAGTATGGAATTTTTGGTAATAAATGTTGGGACCCCATTATAATTTTATGTACTTAAGTTCACTTAAAAATTATTAGACTTTGATTTTTTTTTAAAAAATAATAATTCTGCTACCATCTACCCAGATCCTCCAGGCTTCCAATTTTGTTTCCTAACTTTACCAAGATAATAATTGACATATTACATTTTGTGTGTTTAAGGTACACAGTTCAATGTGTTGCAAAATGATTAACACAGTAAAGTTAGTTGACATATCTGTCACTTCAATTCATTACCTATTTGTGTGTGGAGGGTGAGGATATTTAAGATCTACTCTCTTAGCAACTTGCAAGTATACAATACAGTATTGTTACCTATAGTAACCATGCTATAGATTCCCAGAAAATATTTACTTTGTAACTAGAAGTTTGTACCCTTTGCCCAACATCTCCCCATTTCCCCCAACCCTTGACAACCACCATTTCACTGTTTCTGTGAGTTCAGCTCTTTTAGATTCTGCATATAAATGAGACAATACATTATTTGTCTTTCTCTGACTTATTTCACTAGTATAATGGCCACAGTTCTATCCATGTTGTTGTAGATGACAGGATTTCCTTCTTTCTTATGGCTGAATAATTATATATATATATATATATCTTACATTTTCTTTATCCATTCATCTATAAACCCTTAGACTGCTTCATGCCTTGGCTGTTATGGATACTGTTGTAGTGAACACGGAGTGAAGATATCTCTTTAAGATAGTGATTTAATTTCCTTCGGATATATACAAAGGAGTAGAGTAGAGTTGCTGGATCATATGGTAGTTGTATTTTTAATTTTTTGAGGAACCTCCATACCGTTTTCCATAAAAGCTGGGCTAATTCATATTCCCCCAACTAGTGCACAGGGTTCCCTTTTCTCTACAATCTTGCTAATGCTTGCTGTCTTCTGTCTTTTTGATAATAGCCATCCTAACAGGAGTGAGGTGATAACTCCATTTTGGTTTTGATTTTCATTTTCTTGATGATTAATGTTCGTTCATCTTTGGAAAAATGTTTATGTATATCCTTTGCCCATTTTTTTATTTTTTATTTTTTTAAAGATTTTATTTATTTATTTGAGAGAGCGAGAATGAGAGAGAGAGAGAGAGCACATGAGAGGGGGGAGGGTCAGAGGGAGAAGCAGACTCCCCGCCGAGCAGGGAGCCCGATGCGGGACTCGATCCCAGGACTCCAGGATCATGACCTGAGCCGAAGGCAGTCGCTTAACCAACTGAGCCACCCAGGCGCCCTTTTGCCCATTTTTTAATTGAAATTTTTTTGCTCCTTTTTTTTTACTGAAGTAAATATTTTTCCAGTTATATTGACAAATAATTGACATATATTACTGTATAGGTTTAAGGCATACAGCATGATGATTTGATATACATGTGTTCTGAAATGATTATCACAATAGATTCAGCTAACATCCATCTTTTCATGTAGATGCAATGAAAAGGATAAAAAAACAGGAAGAAAATTATCTTTTGTGATGGGAACTCGTAGATTTATTTTCTTAACACATTTCCTATAGCAATAGCTATCATGTTGCACACTACCTCCCGAATATTTATCTTATCACTGGAAGTTTGTACTTTTGACCTCCTTTCTTCAGTTTCAATTGCCCTTCCTCCTACTCTCTGCCTCTGATAACCACAAGTCTAATCTCTTTTTTATGAGTTTTTTTAATTCCATCTGTAAATGATATCATACAGTATTTGTCTTTCTCTGGCTTACTTCACTTAATATAATACTTTCAAGTTTCATCCACATGTTGTAAATGGTAGAATTTCCTCATTTTTTTTGGCTGAACAATATTCCACCATACATTATGCCACAATCTCTTTATGCTTTCATCCATCATTGGACACTTAGGCTACTTCCACGTCCTGGCTATTGCAAACAATGCTCCAATAAATATGAGGGTGCAGATGCTTTTCTTTAAGTTAGTGTTTTTGTTTCCTTTAGATATATTCTCAGAAATGGAATTGCTGGATCTTATAGTAGTTATATTTTTAAGTTTTTAATGATCCTCCATACTATTTTCCATACTGGCTCTACCAATACAATCCTACCAACAGTATACAAAGGTTCCATTTTCTCCACATCTATACCAGCATTAATTATCACTTATATTATTTATGATGGCCATTATAACAGGTGTAAGGTGGTATTTCATTGTGGCTTTAATTTGCATTTCCCTAATGACTAGTGATATTGAGCATCTTTTCCCATACCTGTTGGCCTTTTGTATGTCTTCTTTGGAGAAATGTCTATTTAGGTCCTTTGCCCATTTTTAAACTTGTTCATTCATTCATTCCTTCATTCATTCATTCATTTAAATATTGAGTTGTATGAGTTCTTTATACATTTTGAATATTAACCACTTATCAGATATATGCAAATATTTTTTTCCCATTCTGTAGATTGTCTTTTCTTTTCTTTTTTTGCTGTGTAGAAGCTTTTTAGTTTAAAGTAGTACCAATTGTTTTCTTTATCGTGTTGCTTCTATTTTAGGTATCATATCCCCCCCCAAAAAAATCATTGCCAAGACCTATATCAAGGAGATTTATCCCTATGTTTTCTTCTAAACCTTCATAATTTCAGGTTTTATATTTAAGTCTTTAATCCATTTTGAATTAGTTTTGTGAGAGGTGTAAGGTATGGGTTCAGTTTCATTCTTCTACATGTAAATATACAATTATCCCAGCACCAATTTATTGAAGAGACTGTCCTTTCCTAAGGCTCCCTTGTCAATGTGAGTTGACATTATTTTAAATTTTAAATTTTATTCATCTCTACATACTTAAACCTATTTTTTATCATTTTCCTATTAAAAAAATCCAGGTTTAAGCATATGTTTTCTTTCGTTTAAAGGTTACTTTTTCTCCATTATATTTGAGATAGAATTGTGTTGTTTTGTTTTGCTTTGGGTTTTTTGTTGTTGTTTTTGTTTTTTTTGTTTTTCCTCTGCACTCAGTGACTTGATCACTAATCCTTCTGGTCATTAGAACCACCACCACTGCTTATTTTGTAGCCTTTCCTGTGGGAGCTTCAGGATTCTAGTATTGATACGATGTTGCACCATCTTTTTGGATCTTGGAAATGTGGAAATGTGGGCTAGGCCACACCTCCCTTTCAATCACCTTATATATTTTTTTAAAGTAGTTTATTCATTCCCATGTTTAACTAAAAGTGTCTGCAAAGTAGTAGAAACAAAAGACTTATATTAAAAAGCAACAACTTTCTGCCAGACTTCTCTTCACCACCCTCTCACGTGAATTTGAGAATTATTTTTTCTTTTTTGTTTTTTGAGATAGCTGAAACTGTATCTCAAAATATATGTTTATAGCACTATTTCTCAAGTTATCTAACTCAGATTTATCTATTGATTTTGCTATGCTAGGTGAGGACTTAGATTACCTATATTCTGCTCTCCCCTGTAACTCTTACCTTTATAGTTATACTTTTTTATTTGTATTTTTGTATTATAAGATTTTATGTATGTATGTATGTATGTATTTATTTGAGAGTGAGAGAGAGAGCATGAGCAGGGGGAGGGGCAAGCAGACTCCCTGCTGATCAGGGAGTCTAATGGGAGGCTTGATCCCAGGACGCTGGGATCATGAACTAAGCTGAAGGCAGATGCTCAACTGACTGAGTCACCCAGGTATCCCAAGTTATACCTTTTTGAATTCACTAATCAATTAGTTTTATATATTTAAATATTTTAATATATTTTTTAACATATCAAGTTTAAGTAATATATTTTTTAAATATTTTTATCTTAGTCCATTTTGTCTGCTCTAGCAAAATACCATAAACTGGGTGGCTTATACACAGCAGAAATTTATTTCTCACAGTTCTGGATGCTGGAAAGTCTAAGATAAAAGCACTAACAGATTTGGAATCTGGTGAGCATCCCCTTCATGGTCACAGATGGCTCTCTTCTTTCTTTCTATCTTCTTTCTCTGTCCTTAGGTGATGGAAAGGGCTAAGGAGTTCTCTGGAGCCTCTTTTATAAGGATACTAATCCCATTCATGAGGGCTATACCCTTCTGACCTAATCACATCCCATGGTTTCACCTTCTAATACCATCCATCACCTTGGAGGTTAGGTTTCAATATATGCAGTTGGGAGAGGGGCAGAGAGAATACAAGCTTTCATTCCATTTTATTTTAAAATCATATAAAATATTTTCTATTTTATGTTTGTGCTGATTCTAAAATTCTAAAATTAACAAAAATTGTCTAACCAAATATGCCTATACAAAAATCAGGGGCAACCAAACCAAATAATGTACTATGATCAATAGATTAAAGATGGCAATGCAGGGTTTTTTTTGTTTTTTGTTTTTTGTTTTCATTCTTTCCATTGACAATGGAATTAAAGACTTTTTTGCTTAAATCTCTCTGGGCTCTGTGACTGTTCTGACAAATAGGACATGGCAGAAGTAATGCTGTGTCACTCTTAGGCCCTGAATCTAAAAGATCGCAGCTTCCATTTCTGTGTCTTAGAAGCGCATCTGGGATCCCTCAAGTGCCATGGAAACGAGTCTGACTTCCCTGAGGCCATAATACTGAAGATAAAGTATGTATAAACTGTTTTTTTTTTTTCCACAGTCACAATGGGACCTGAGTTTTCATCCATTTTTTCTGAGGCAATAGACTTAAGAGTGAGTCAGTTTTGGGGCACCTGGGTGGCCTAGTCGGTTGGGCATCTGCCGTCCACTCAGGTCATGATCCCGGGGGCCTAGGATCCAGCCCCGTATGGGGCTCTCTGCTCAGTGGGGAGCCTGCTTCTCCCTTTCCTTTTGTCTGCTACTCTGCCTACTTGTGTTCTCTTGCTCTCTCTCTCTCTCTCTCTCTCTCTCAGAGTGAATCAGTCTTGTACTCCCTATACCAGTTCAGCCACCATTTGAGGACTACTGCATGATCTCAGTTGATGCCATATGAAATAGAAGAATTGTCCAGCTAATCAATGCCCATATTCCTAATCTAGAAAATTGTGAGATTTAATAAAATTGTTGTTGCTGTCACTAAATTTTAGGATTTTTTTTTTATGTCGCACAAGGTAACTAGGAGAGTATTGCATTGCCTTATTTGTTCGAGACTTTTATTTTCCTAAAATTTTTATTGGATTTTCCTTTTTAACTTGTAAAATTTGTCTTTATTATATAAATAATTATTTTCAAATGATATATCACTTTTTTTCATGAGTCTTCTTTACCCCCAGAGATCTCCCTCCATGTGCTCATTATCTTATTTTTACATACTGTAATGGCTGATTTAATGATTGATTTTTTTTGGTCTGATATAAAGTTGTCACCCTGGGACCTCCCTTTACTGCTGTTTCAATGAAGTCAAAGTTTCCTGATCATGTATCTTCCACTTTCATGTTTTAACTCTCTTGTTTAGATAAATATGTCTGTGAGATATTTGATAAGACAGAATGCTTCAGAGGTAAATATTCTTATTCCTTGCATATAAAAAAAAATTTTGGCTCTTTCTCATGACTGCATACATTTAGACTTTAGGCTCCAAATATATATTTTTTTCTGATCTTCAAAGTAATATTTGCATTGTCTTCTAAGATACTCTATTTCATATGAGAAAGTCAATATTAGTTTTATTCTAATTCTAGATAATCTTTTTTGTGTCTTAGGTGTTTCTTTTCATTCCTTGTACTGGCCCATTTTAACAAGTGATTTTTAGTGTGTAAAGCGGTTTTCTGGCATATTCAAGTAATAGATTAAGGAAGAAAAAAAAATCCCTGCTACTTTTTTTTTCTCATTTTTTTTTTAAGTTTCTTCCAGTGGGTAGAGATTTTTAAAAATGGTATCTGAAATAATTAGTGTTAAGGATCTGCTACTGGGAGATGACTTATCCAGGTAGTGGTTGGTATGAAAAAGACTTTAAAAATAGTAATAAAGAATTATGGCACAGGCCATTCCATTCACATCATTATACATGGTTAGTTGTCAGCTGCCCTGGTTAAAATTAAGATACTTTATTGAAAAGATTGTGAGCAATGGTATAGACTTAAATATTAAGTTTTAATAATTATTATTTGTTGCATGATTAATTATGATAATCTTGAGTTTGATTTTTTTCTCATTTCTGTTATCAGTTATTGGCTTCTCCCTCAAAACTCTAAGAGAGCCCAGTGGTGGTGTGTGAAGGTCCTAAATTTGTGGGAGGTTAGAATATTGGAGTTACATACCACTCTATTTTTCCCACTTTAAATGACAATAAAGATGAAAGGAAAATTTAAATGGAATTAATTAAAATGAGAGATTTATAGAATTTCTATTTCAAAAAGATGTTGGTAACATAGACAACAATAACAATAATTAACTAAAACATATTAAAGTAGAGCAAGTAAATCAACTGGTTAAGAGAGAAAAAAGAAAAGAACTAAAAGGTAGGAAAAGAAAAGAAAAAAGAAAAGAAAGAAAGTGCAGGTCAGAAAAAATATAAAAATTCAATTGCACATATTATGAATAATGTGCTCTGTGCACAACATCAATTGACATCACTGAAGGCAGAGCTCATGAATAAAGGGTTGAAAAAGTCAATTATCAGGAATTAAGAATGCATTCAACATTGTTCATTTTCTTCCCATACTGTGAATTTTTTTTTTAATCATTTCTCTCTCTTCCAAGCCATAAAGTGATTCTTGATTGGCTCTTTCCTTTTATTTTAATTTAATAAATAAATATATTAACTTATTTATTTATTTATTTTTGGTGCAAAAGGGAGCTTTATTAAAGCATGGGGAGAGGACCCAAGGGCAGAAAGAGCTGCTGCTGGCTCTTTACTTTTAGATGGGATTTTCCTGTTTTATTCTTCAGAAATGGCTGGTTTTGTATTCTCAGTCAGAAATAAATTTACTTCTGTAACTGCAACTCCTGGTTCACCCTTAAAAGGTAAAATAAGGAAATCACTTATGAGGGAAACTTGATATTTAAAATATGTACAAATGCCAATTGATACAAAGATGTATTGATAGAGACATATGAGTTTTTATTTGGTGATTCCTTAAGCTAACTGATTTTTATTAAATCTTTTAGGGACTTTCCATTCTTTACTCTCCTAATACCCACTGTATACCATAAATACTTACAAATATAAATATCAGTAAAGCTTTGACTCAAGAATTTAAAAATATATTCCTCATATGAAATACCATTAAGCATATTCTTTGTTCTCTATTCCTACTTAACAATAATAGTAATACCTGCTCTGCATATTTCATAGAATAGTTATAAAATCATATGAAATAATATACATAAAGGACCCTTTAATAAAGATCATATGCAATAATATACATGAAGAACCCTTTAAAAATATAAAACACCATATTACTATACAGTGTTTTTAAATTTTTTTTCTAAGATTTTTGGCAACCTTTTAGTGGAGAAATCATGGATGCTGTTAATAAAAAGGGAAGGCCGATAAGATTCTGATAAAATATTCAAGAATAATAAATATCTGCATAAGCTCTTCCTTGGATTCAATAAAGTGTAATGCTTTTAACCCCTCACCCCCGGACATATCTACTGCTCCTGGCACCCAAATATAGATTATCGGGGAAGTGTTGGTGCCACTTAGAACCCTCTAGGATTCTAACAGGTCTCCAGATCATACCCTGACACTTGAAGTCAGAGGAAGGCCGTCTTAGTTTTATTTTTTTTTGAATATTTAATTTATTTATTTGAGAGAGAGAGAGAGCAGGTGGGGGGGTGGGGCAGAGGGAGAGGGAGAAGCAGACTCCTCACTGAGCAGGGAGCTCAGTGCAAGGCTCCATCCCAGGACCCTGAGATCATGACCTGAGCCAAAGTCAGATGCCTAACCAACAGAACCACCCAGCCATCTTAGTTTTAATTTACTCTAAAGACATATTTGAACATATGTGCAATACTCCAGCTGGAGTGATTGTTTTAACAGCACTGACTAAAACCAAAGTTGCTTTTTTAGTGCATATGTCCTTTCCAGTGAAATGCGGGGCACATTATCTCCACAAGTAGAACCTATTTGGCACATTCAAAAAAGGAGGCCCTAAAAATTTGCCTATTGATATTATTAAAGTATTATTAAAGTAATATATACTTTCTTAGACAGTATTACCAGGGTATAAATTTTGATTGGAAACAATAAATTCATGGCTTTAGTCAAAGTAAATGACTCATTACTTTTTTTTTTAAGATTTATTTATTTATTTGAAAGAGAGAGCACAAGTGGGGAGAGGGGCAGAGGGAGAAGCATACTCCCCACCAAGCAGGGAGCCCAATGTGGGGCTTGCTCCCAGGACCCTGGGATCATGAACTGAGCCAAAGACAGATGCTTAACTGACTGAGCCACCCAGGTGCCCTGACTCATAACTTTAAATGTTTTAAAAATTTTATTTTATTTTAATTCAATTAATTAACACATAGGGTATTATTAGTTTCAGAGGTAGAGTTCAGTGATTCATCACTTGCGTATAACACCAAGTGCTCATTACATCACGTGCCCTCCTTAATGCCCATCACCCAGTTATCCCATCCCCCCATCTGGTAATATTACTCAGCTGTCACAAAAAAATGAAATCTTGTCATTTGCAAAGACATGCATAGAACTAGAGGGTATCATGCTAGGTGACTCATTACTTTTAATTTTAAAAAAGGCAATTCTCTCTGTCTCTTAATCCCATTACTCTCTATACCCATGTGATTAGGTTTTTCTAGGGTCAAGTTGTACTTCCCTCATCCCTCTTTTGTTGCAATATAAACTTAAACCCATAGTGGTCTTCTCTGCATGCCCAGATCCTAAATATGGAATTCAACATAGTCATCATCAACAAATCTTAGTTAATTGAATTGTATTTATTAGATAATTATGAACTTAAAAGATGTGGACCTTATACACTGAATGTTTTGGGTGAAGAATTGAAGTATATTAATTCTCATGACTGGAAGCTGTCATGCTCAACTATTTGAACTCTGAAATTTGAGCGTCCCCAGCAAATGACTCTCAGCAAATCCATTTTTTGCAATAAGTTTCTTTATCCATAAAGCTGTTCCAATTGCTGACAGGTGATCTATCACTTTGTCTTAAGATATGATAGTGCAAATTACTAAGTGAATTATTGGTATAACGTGGAAAGATAAAAAGAAGTAAATGGATATGGTTTGCCAGTTGTCTAAGTGCTTCATATTTTCTGGGGCACTGACATGGAGGGAAGTACTGTCTACTTGTTTTCAGAAACCAAGGTTCATGGCAAGCCTGTTACCCTTATAGAGATCATTGATTACTTAACCCAAGTTAATTATATACTGAGAAGTGTTTTCTACATATTTGAGGCATTTTGTGAGAAGAATATTATTAATTATTAATAAATATAGCAAATTATTTCACATAGCACAACTAGATATAAGTCATGCATCTATTGCCATATTTTTTTTCCAGTTTTGTTAAATGGATAGTTTTTTTTTCATTTGGTTATATCCATTTCCTTCCCTCCTAAATAATTTCTAAAAACCTTTAAACTTTTTTTTTTTATTTATACATACTCCAATCAGTTCCTACAGGAATCTGAAGCTGCTAAGGAGACATTTGAATGTAGAGAAGAAACCATACATGCTGAACTTGAGAATGATAATGTTTAAACACGTTTGAAATTGCAAAGGCAAATCGACATTACTGAAAAATACACATTTAATTACTGTTTATTCATCTGAAAATATTTGCTATCTGGAAGATAGTAAGATGGTAGTAAGGCTAAAGACATTGGAATAAGAATGTCACTGTGCTCGTATTGAATCCAGGTTCCAAAATTCCTTGCTGCGAGAAGTCATGCAGGTCATTTAACAACTCTTTGATCAGTTGCCTTATGAGCAAAGTGGGTTTTATAATAGAACCTAGTTCTATAAGTTTTGATTTTTTCCCCTATGGATGAAATACATATAAATGTCTTGGAATATTATCAAGCTTGAAAGAAGATAGTAAGGATTCTCTACACTCTTGGTACTTATGCCTTATGTGAGTTGGATTGCCACCGAGAGAGAGATTGTCAGAAAAAGAACACAGTGAGTGTGAAGAATGAAGAGAATATGGAAATAAGTCAATCAGAGAAAGACATGTATCACATGACCTCACTGATATGAGGAATTCTTAATCTCAGGAAAGAAACTGAGTGTTACTGGAGTGGTTGGGGGTGGGAGGGATGGGGTGGCTGGGTGATAGACATTGGGGAGGGTATGTGCTACGGTGAGCGCTGTGAATTGTGCAAGACTGTTGAATCACAGTTCTGTACTTCTGAAACAAATAACGCAACATATTTTAAGAAAAAAGAAAAAGAAGAAGATAACAGGAGAGGAAGAAAAGGGGAGTATGTCAGAGGGGGAGACGAACCATGAGAGATGATGGACTCTGAAAAACAAACTGAGGGTTCTAGAGGGGAGGGGGGTAGGGGGATGGGTTAGCCTGGTGATGGGTGTTGAGGAGGGCACGTTCTGCATGGAGCACTGGGTGTTATGAACAAACAATGAATCATGGAACACTGCACCAAAAACTAGTGATGTAATATATGGTGATTAACATAACAATAAAAAAGAAAAAAGAAAGAAAAAAAAAAGAATATGGAAATGCAACCAAAGGATAATACCTTGCAAATAACACATGACGAATGCAACCTTGATAACAGTTACTTAAACTAAACTAAACTCACTTTGTTTGAGTATGTATTACATGCTGGTCCCTCCACCTTTCACGTGAGACAACTAAGGTTTGATGTATTGTGAGTACTTTCTCAAGTTGGTAGAAAAAATGTATAGCAAGATTACTGAGGCTTTCATTCACTAGGGAACTCACTCTTAGCTGTTTCACCAGGTCAAAACTTCTTATAAATTGGACATGAAACATTAGGGGTGCCATGTCAGCAAATCTTCTTTCCAAAGCTCAAGGTCAATTTTTTTCTGAGCCAGGGAGGGAAAATGTAGTTGCTCTCCTGAAAGTGCAGTGTGCTGGATTCTAGATGCTGCTTTGGCACTCTGTGAATTTTAGCATGTCATTTGGCTTCTTTGAATCTCTTTTCTAATTAAAAAGCCCATTAAAACAAAATAAAACTACAAAAGAAAGAACTAAACTAGATCTCATTTACTCCATACAAATTTGTTTCATAGAGAACTGTGTTAGCCCCAAAAATGGCAGTATTAAAGTCTTATTTGAAATAATTTTTTTAGTCCAGTATTCATTTATACTGTCAAGAGATTTATGAACTATTCTCTTTTTGTCATTGCTAAGTAGCACCGTAATTGTATGTTGCTTCCAATGATGCCAATATGCATCTATTACATATTTCAAAGTAGTGAATTTTTATATTACTAAATGGTCCTTAAATGAATAATCAGAATAATTTATCTAATTCACTTTAATATTATTTCAGCATATTTGATTTCTCAGTATAATAATTTCATAAAGGAAAATACCTAACCATTTCTGTTATTTTCATAACATTTTCTGTGATATTCATTTGCATGAAAACCAAACTATTCTTATGTGCTTTTTTATGTATTTTATTATTCATATATATGTATTCTTATATATATTAATCTTATATATTATTATCATGTAAAAACTAGTATATTTTAAAGTATGAAAGCATTTCAAAAATCAATGAATCTTTTTTGAATATATTTCAGAAATATAGCTGGAAACTGAGGTTTTACCTGTACTGGAAACTCTCCTGAAAGAGATTTCAACTAAAGAAAATCAGAGATCAGTAAGTCAGTAAACATACAATGAGTACAGCTTAGTGAGGCTGAGGAGAGTGTTCAGTGTCACATGGATCTCAGCTTAAGATGTGTATCTTGCTATTTTAGCCTGTATGAGTCTCAATCTCCACCATTCTACAATGTGGATTATATTGTGATCATGTTGAGCAATTCCCCAGAACTAATTTCTCTCTTGTCTCCTCCCAATAGTCCATGGTTTTAATTTGCAGAATCTGGTGGTTTTAGGAAGCTGGCCCTATCTTCTTGCTAAAGTAGAGCATGTGACAGAGGCTTAGCCAAATAGTGCATCCCACCTCCAGTCCAAGTTAATGACCTAAATTGCTCAACCCAGAGTGTAAGTCACGATGTTGGCTTGATTTGTGGGAGTAAAAAGCACAGCTACTCTATGTATACACACCCCATCACCACTACAAATGTTTTGTAGAGGCAGCACTGGAAGGGTACAGGACTCAAAAGTCCCAGGAGGCATTTAGAGCTTTGATGAAACTGGAATCAAACTCTAGTGAAGCCCATGCTCCTTTTAATCTTTTCAGTTATATGTACCAGTAAATTTTCTTTATTTTTTTCCAAAGCATTCAAGATGGATTTTCAAGTATTTGCCATATAAACACCTGACTTAGGGGAGATAAGCCCTCTGGTCTGAGGATTCAAAAGTTTAACAATATAGGTTGACAATCCTCATCTAAATTCTCTGAGGAAAGATGTGGTTTGGATTTCATAATTTTTTTTTTTAAGAAGGAGATGTAGAGCATGTACTGCCGGAGGGATCCGGGGCAGTAACCTGTAATCAAACTCAGTATTTCTGTTGCAAAATGCGTGAACAATTACAATTAATGGGATTTTTTCCCCCCCCCAAAAAAAAAGGCTATAAATAGCCTATTGATTGTTCAACTCAGGATTTGCTGAAAAGTGAATTTTAAAGTAAAATTTTGATGCATATCTCTCTGGAGTTTGTGCAGTTGAGGATATATATATACCTCCTCTCTCTCTCTCTCTCTCTCCCTCTCTGGGTACACACACACACACACACACACACACACACACACACGTAAATACATGTGTGCATAAATGTCATGTCATACTATAGGTTCTTATTTGCTTTATAAAAGTCACTTTGTTAGTTCAGTTACCATAATCTGAAATGTTTCTTTGTGAATAGAGTTTGTAGTCGAATTACATCATTATCTTCATTAACATCATCTGCATTATCAAAAACTTGGATTATAGTTTACTTTTTTCCTGTTTCTAAAATGTACTTAGACTAAATAAGAGCAAAGTTTGCTATGATGTAAAAAAAATGTATTCTGAACAGATATGTTTTAATCAGACTTTTCACCATTTTCCTCCCACACAAAATATATTAAATATCAGTCTGACATTCATTATGATAAATAACCTAGCTCTTGAAGAACATGTGCTATGTCAGCAATTATTTGTTGTTTCTGATGACTAATAAAAATGGCACAAGTTAGTTCTTCCTTGACAGAAATTTTCAACAAATGCAAAATAAGATTTTTACTGTTATAGTAGTTTTCCCCCCACTAAAATCACATGAAGTATGTTAAAACAGATATAATACTCATGACATGATTAAGAAAAAAATATCATATTCAATATGTAATAGATAAATTTGAACTGTAGATTTTTTTCTATCAAGTGTATTAATCGTTTTTGGTAGTTCATTCTGTGTATTAAGGAATAATACTTTCTGACAGAGATAAACAATATTTTTTAAAAAATGTCTCTAACCTTTACTTCATTAGCTATTTCCAGTTATCTTGTATTATTCTCATCATTTCTTTATATAAAGAAATGAATAAATGAGGAAATAAGTGTCACTATTCTAAACATACTTTCTTCTAAATATAAACAGACTATTTGTAACCTAGAGGAAAATAAGTTTGTCCTAAAATGTTGTGGTTATCATTATTAATAATATTAGTAAAATTATGTTGCATTAATATAGCTTTTTAAACTTTCAGAGCACTTTGCTCTAAGTTAGCTTGAATTTTGCCTTAAGAATATAAATAATTTGCTTTTATATAATTTTGCTCTTAATTCAAATATATATATTCTTCTCAAATGTTTAGTATACTAACTGTGTCTGTCAGGACATAATTAAAAACCACAAACCCCACTATAGCTATTTTAAGTAAAGTATAAATTCATTAAAATATAAAGAGAGTCCATCAAATTTCCTTCAGTGCCAGAGAATCAGGCCAGCATCTACAGAGCCAAGAAGAATCACCAAAACATAACAGTTGTCTGCCCTAATAAACAATCTTCTTTGGCTGCTGCTGAGCCCAAGAATGACACCCACTAGTACAGCCTTTTTACTATGAGCCGGGCCGTTGCTACACCTGCACAGTGTCCACTTGTCCACCAGGCTCATGGAAGTGGCTCCTATATAGACGCTCATTCACGTCCCTTTTCTTCTAATCAACATCCCATGGGTTGTATGCCGATTGTGAAGTCTGTATCAAATATTTGAGCTTGACTTCAAGAGAGATGGGAATGTGTTCCTGGCTTTAACTTTACAGAGCAGAGGTTCTTAAAAAAGATAGTCCTGAAATTTAGAAGAGTGTGTGAAATTCCTGGTTGATCAAAACACAATGGGCTATTTTGGTCAAAATAATAGGATTTGAAAATTATATTTTTAGAAAACCTGAAAACTGTTCGCAGGGGCATTGACAACATGCTGTTACAGTGCTAATGGCGGAAGCAGCATTAGCAGTGGAAGTATTAATCATGGAATTGCCGTGTTGGCAGAGTTGTCTGTGAAGAGACAATGCCAGTTGATGGGGCAGTACCATTCCCGATGACAGAGAGAGCGGGGTGCTAACTGTGGATTCATGGGCTTCATTGCCTCGGCTGATGCATCCATATCTTGAGTGCTGACAACCTTGTCTTAGACATCAGCAACAAAACTGTTGCTTTGACAGTAATGAGAAATGAAGGTGTTTTCTCTGATGGTCAGTCCTATGGAGCCTTCATGTTTTGCATGAAGCAAAAGCATGAGTTGTCCTTAGAGATGCCAGAATTGCCACCGAAGACAATTGTAAGTACTTTACGTATTGAAGACAGCCTTTTTTTTTTTTTCTTTTTTCTTTTATGAGCTACGAGAAGATCTCTGAGAGACTCTGACAGTGTTTGGAAGGGAACTGATAGAAAGCTGAAGTCCCCACCAAACAGTTAATTTTAAGATTCTGTCTCGATCCCGAGATACATGAGGTCTGACATTCACATTTGTTTCACTGTTTTGAAGGGGTTGCCTTCTCATGATGTAAGGAAAATCACTACCAATAAATCACAGAATCTAAATCTCTATATAACTTAGAAATGTTTAGCATTGTCATATGAAATATCGACTTTTAGATATTTGTAACAAAATTGAAATCTTATATGGGAGGAAGCCCAATTTAAAAAAAAAAAAGAGTTAAATGCAAAAGATCTAAATGAAGCAGAGTTAGGGGTGTGGAAAAGGACACCAGTCTTTCCACTCACTCCCATTTCCTAGTTTAGCCTCTCCCTGCCACCCCCATCTCCAAAAACGTTTCTGGGACACTTCTCAGGAGCTTCTGTAAAAATTGAAAAAAAGAATGACATAATGAGTTAGGATTAGAGTTGCAAAGATGTGTAAGAGATTGTGTATAAGAGTAATTCCACATGTTCTGCCCAGGTAGGAGAGATTTAGAGGTTCAAAGCTAATGACAGTAAATTTCAACTTAATGTAGAGAACTTTATAATTTACAGAACTTTTTAATAAAAATGAAATAGGTAACTTTATGAGACTAATTTCCTGATCACTGTATATATTCAGAGACTGGACAGTCACTAATGGTATCCAAGGGAATTTAATTATCAGGAGAGTGGTTGTCTTTAGATTCTAGCATTATATGATACCATTGCCTGTATCATCTGCAAACTGCTCTTGCAATAACTTCCTGCCATGACCATTTGGTAAATTAAAAATATATTTCGAAAATTCTATAGTTCTTAATACAGTTTTAGATCCCAATAGTATAATGAATCCCACATTGCTCTTTTTCTCTTTCTTTTACTACAAGAAGACCTTTATTTCTTTGAAATTCGACACCTTTAAAAATAATTCTAGTTTTCCAGATGCTCTAGAGAAGCATCTAGAAGTAAAATGTAGAAGGTAAAGTAGAGGTAAAATGTAGGTATATTTGGCCATATTTACTGTACCACATATATGTATTTTTCTTTGTTTGAAAGATCTTCCAAAGGGAGGACAAAAGAGCATTTGTGAGCATTATGAGGTACACTAGGAAGCACTGCAGGCATTAAAAGATAGAATCCACTTAACAGATAAACCAATTTAAGAAGCACTTTACTTGAATTCTGAAGGTAATAGATACCGAGTTTCCAAGTTACAAAAACGCAGTATTTTTCTTGTTTGTGGAAGAGTAGGATGCTTTTTCTTCTGTGATAATGCCTCATACCTTTGCTTTAGGAAAAATGAAAACTTGTTCCCTATGTACATCATCTTGTCCTGGTATAATACATCTGCTTCTCTCTGGGTTACTTTGTATAAAATATAGTATTCATGTGAAAGATAAGAAGAAACATTGTAATAAGATGAAAGTTTTATCAGAGAAACAGTTAAGTATGACAGACCAAATATTTTACCTATGGACATAGAGTTTTCACTGATTTAACTGACAACCTACAATTTTATCTTTTTTAGTTGTTGAAGAAATGTATATATATTTATTTATATTTATAAATTTTATAAATAATAAATTATATTTACAACTTTATTTCTTAATTCTGCTTTTAATTTAACTTTATTTTGTGAAAAACAAAAGTGATTACAGTTAAGGGTTGCCTTAAGTTGATATTATTTGCTGTTTCTGGTATGCATTTTTATAGAATTCAGGGTGTTTTAAGAAGAGAGTTATGCTAAGAAACTAGGAACACAGTGATTGAAATTCTTTAAAGAATGAAAATTCAACATCTATGAAGGTAGGATCACTGATTTTAAATATTAATACTTTAAGGCACTTCTGCCAGTGTGCTGTGAAGTTCAGTTATACAGGAGGTATCATAGAATAGCACATGGAAGTCAATTTTATACTTCAAGTGACTTTTCCAAATAAAGGAAATTAAAATAATCCTCTAATAGTCACAGAGCCTGCTGCACTTACACAGAAAATATGTCTTCTAGATAATACACAGATCTATAACACTGGGTTTCAAAAGTGAGAGGAAGAAAGAGATAGAAGAAAGAAGATAACCAATTTGTACATAGTGTGTTAGAAATAAACTCTTCCGTTGAATAGATCGATCATAACTTGGCTCTTAAATCCATGATAAGGAACTATTTAAGCAAATAAAAAAGTCAACAAGTAGCAGCTAATCCAGAAAGGATGGCATGGGATAGAATATGAGACCCCCATTGATAGATACTGGCTGGCCAAGATGAGTTTACATGAACCTAGTACAGTTTAATCTTCAGGGCTCCTCAGTTGATCAGGCACCTTTAAGTGCTGAGGTTTGCCTTGGGGCTCACATGGAGGAAGCAGCAACCCTAGACCTCAGCCAGAGGTTTGCAGCCCTGGCCCGGCATGAGAGTCACTCATCAGCCCTAATGTTGCCCCTGGCTTTGGGGATGGGCAAGGTCAGAGGAAACCACTCCAGTGGTAAGCAGCCCCTGCTGGAATTAAGGGAGTATTCAAAACTTTCTTCCTGATGCCAAGAAAGTTATGACTATAATGCTGTTCAGTCTTTGCTGAGGTCAGACTGCCCGTGGGATAGTTGGAGGAACTGGATCAGAGAATATGGGCCAAAGCTGAAATTGGAAGGGCTGGCAGATGTGATCAAAGGGAAGGAGTTCCCCAAAGCCTGGCCTTACAGGAAGCACCTTCTAAGCAAGAATCCATAAAAGAGTTACAGATGCTAGATTTTAAACACTTCATCTTCTTTACAAGAAGATGAAGAAGGGCACTACATCATAATAAAGGGGTCTATCCAACAAGAAGATCTAACAATTGTAAATATTTGTGCTCCTGGCTTGGGAGCACCCAAATACATAAAACAATATATAAAATAATAACAAACATAAAGGAAATCATTGATAATAATACAATAATACTAGGGGACTTTAATACCCCCACTTACACCAATAACAGATCATCTAAGCAGAAAATCAACAAGGAAACAATGGCTTTGAATGACACACTGGACCAGAAGGATTAACAGATATATTCAGAACATTTCATCCTAAAGAAGCAGAACACACATTTTTCTCAAGTGCACATCGGACATTCTCCAGAATGCATCACATACTAGGTCACAAATCAGGCTTCAACAAGTGCAAAGATTGAGATTATACTATGCATATTTTCTAATCACAATGCTATGAAACTTGCAGTCAATCACAAAAAAAAAAATTGGAAAAACCATAAATACATGGAGGCTAAAGAACATCCTACTCAAGAATGAATGGGCCAACAAAGAAATTAAATAAGAAATTTTAAAAAATACATGGAAACAAATGGAAATGAAAACACAATGATACAAAACCTTGGGGATGCAACAAAAGTCATAAGAGGGAAGTATATAGAAATACAGGCCTACCTCAAGAAACAAACTAACAAAAAAAAAATCTCAATACACAACCTAACCTTACACCTAAAGGAGCTAGAAAAAGAATAACAAATGAAACCTAAAGGCAGCAGAAGGGAAATAATAAATATTAGAGCAGAAATAAAACAAGCAAACAAAAAAACCACAATAGAACAGATCAGTGAAACCAGGTGTGTGTTCTTTAAAAGAATTAATAAAATCGATAAACCCATAGCCAGACTTATCCAAAAGAAAAGAGAAAGGACCCAAATAAATAGAATCACAAATGAGAGAATACTATAACAAATATGTCGACATATTCCAAAAATAGAAATAGAAGGAAAACCTCCAAACTTATTCTATGAGGCCAGCGTTACCTTATTCCAAAACCACATAAAGACCTCACTAAAAAAGAATTACAGGCCAGTATCCCTGATGAACATGGATGAAAAATTCTCAACAAAATACTAGCAAATCAAATCCAACAGTACGTTAAAAGAACCATTCACCATATGATGGGTATTAAAGAGGGCACGTTCTGTGTGGAGCACTGGGTGTTATGCGCAAACAATGAATCATGGAACACTATATCAAAAACTAACAATGTAATGTGTGGTGATTAACATAACAATAAAAAAATTAAAAAAAAATTCACCATGATCAAGTAGGATTTATTCCTGGGCTGCACGGTGGTATGTTCACAAATCATACTATATGTGATACACCACATTAATAAAAGAAAGGATAAGAACCATATGACCCTCTCAGTTGATGCAGAAAAAGCATTTGACAAAGTACAGCATCCATTCTTGATAAAAACCCTCAACAAAATAGGAATAGAGGGAACATAACTCAACATCATAAAGGCCATATATGAAAGACCAACAGCTAATATCTTCAATGGGGAAAAACTGAGAGCTTTTCTTCTATAGTCAGGAACAAGGCAGGGATGTCCAAAAATTTGTATGGAACCACAAAAGACCTCAAATACCCAAAGCAATCTTGAGAAATAAAAGCAAAACTGGAGGCATCACAATTCCAGACTTCAAGTTATATTACAAAGTTGTAGTGATCAAAACAGTATGGTACTGGCATAAAAAACGGACACATAGATCAAAGGAACAGAATAGAAAACCCAGAAATGGACCCATAACTCTATGGTCAGCTAATCTACAACAAAGCAGGAAAGAATATCCAGTGGACAAAAAGTCTCTTCAACAAATGGTATTGGGAAAATTGGACAGCAACATGCAGAAGAATGAACCTGGACCACTTTCTTATACCACACACAAAAATAAATTCATAATGAATGAAAGACTTAAATGTGAGACAGGAAACTATCAAAACTCAAGAGGAGAACACAGGCAGAAACTTCTTTAGCATCAGCTGTAGCAACTTCTTACTAGATTTGCCTCCAGAGGCAAGGGAAACAAAAGCAAAAATGAACTATTGGGACTTCATCAAGATAAAAAGCTTCTGCAAAGCAGAAGGAAAGGAAGGAAACAATCCACAAAACTAAAAGGCAACCTCAAACACCCCAAAACACAAATAATCTAGTTAAGAAATGGGCAGAGGGCATGAATAGACATTTTTCCAAAGAAGGCATACAGATGGCCAACAGACACAGGAAAAGATGCTCAACATCACTCATCATCACTGAAATACAAATCAAAAGTACAATGAGCTATCATCTCACCCTGTCAGAATGGCTAAAATTAACAAAACAAGAAACAATAGATGTCAGTGAGGATGCAGAGAAAGGGGAACCCTCTTACACTGTTGGTGGGGATGCAGACTGGTGCAGCCACTCTCAAAACAGTGTGGAAGTTCCTCAAAAAATTAAAAATAGAACTACCCCATGACAAAGCAATTGCATTACTAGCTATTTACCCAAAAGATACAAAATATTGATTTGAAGGGATACATGCACCCCGATGTTTATAGCAGCATTATCAACAATAGCAAAATTATGGAGAGAGCCCAAATGTCCATTGACTCATGAATGGATAAAAAAGTGGCATATACACACAATGGAATATTACTCAGCCTTAAAAAATGAAGAGTGATATTCTGCTGTTTGCAATGACGTGGATGGAGCTAGAGAGTATTATGCAAAGCAAAGTCAGTCAGTCAGAGAAAGACAAATACCATATGATTTCATTCATAAATGGAATTTAAGAAACAAAACAAATGAACATAGGTGAAAAGAGAGGCTAACTGTAAAACAGACTCTTAACTATAGAGAACAAACTGAGGGTTGCTGGAGGGGAGGTGGGCAGGGGGATGGGTGAAATGGGTGATGGGCATTAAGGAGGGCACTTGTGATGATGAGCACTGGGTGTTGTATGTAAGTGATAAACTACTAAATTGTACACCTGAAACCAATTTTACACTATATGGTAGCTAACTGGAATTTAAATAAAAACGTGAAACTTAAAAACAAGAGAAAAAGAAATTAAGGTTACCTAAGAAAAAAAAAATGAAGATGCCCCATCATAGAGTGATGACCTGAGACTTTCTTTATTTTTTGGGTTTTTTTAAAAGATTTTTATTTATTTATTTGAGAGCACAAGCAGGGGGAACTGCAGGCAAAGGGAGAAACAGGCTCCTGAACCACCTGGGTATCCCAGGACTTGCACAAAGAAACAGATATTGCTCAACCATGCTAGAAGAAATATTAAACTATATTTTTTCTATAGATTCCATAGAAGATATTGTAAAATTATTGTCATATAAAGAGACTGTTAATGAGTATATAGCAAAAATAGAGAAAAAGAATCATTATAATTATAAAATTATAATTGTAGACAAGTACTGTATACATTTTAAAAATTTTGTGACATTTAAGTACTTACTAGTTTTTTAAAAATTTGTAATTTGTAGCCTTTCTTTTCCCATTCTAAATAAACATTCATTTCATGCCTAATTTTGTACTGCTAATTTTATATTTTTGAAATGAGATCCCTCAAATTGCATAAGCCTTCAGGTTCTACAATACAAGGATCTGTTCCAAAAGTTGGGTAACAGGATTGACTCCCAAAGTTCAGTACTTCATAACATTGCTTCTATCAGCACATTGAGATGGTAATTTTTCATTATGGGCAAAACTCCCACTGCAGTATATATGGCATTCCCTATTCCTGCACACACCTCAGATGGCAAATGCCTGTTACAAGTCTCCTCCATCCACTCCACACCACCCACTCCTTTGGTTATGTGATAGCTGAAATGACCCCCCAGATTTCCAAAAGCCCTGTCTGGGAACCAAGCCAGAAAAGCTAGATAATATTCACCAACAGTTCCTCTAGGGCAGCAGTTATAGATATTGATACTCATTGGTTTTGAATAGGCGTGTACATAGTGAATAGAGTATTAGTCATGATAGAACGTGGCTTCAGAATTCCCACTTACAATTTTTGTCTGACAATAAAGAGAGTATTTAGATCATGAATTGACACACTATGACCTGTGGAACCCAGTCCTGTGGCTTTTTTTTTTTTTTTTGTAAGGCTTCCAAGTTAAGCATGGTTTTTACATTAAAAGATTGCATAAACAAACACATTTTAAAAATATGCAATAGATACTATGTGTAGCATGCACAGACTGAAATATTTGCTATTTGGCTCTTTACAGAAAAAATTGCCTTTCTTCCTTTAAACTATGCCACAATCATCAAAAACAGGTCAACTGCCCACTCACAATTTTCTCTTAGCAAGGCTTACTTTGTGGCTATTACAGCAGCACAGCCTGGCTGTCCATATGGCTGGCACTTAAGTAAAGAAAATAGTGAGAAAAGTCTAGAGAGGGCTAAGGTGAGTGGGATAGGGAAGGAGATTAGGAGAAAAATAGGGTTTAAAATTTTTTTCCTATATTGTCAGTCTGTGTTCATTATTGATTTGCTACATATAGATCAATGACTATTTCATCAGATCACATTTTTATCTCTGTTTCCTCAACCTCATAAAAAAACCCTTTTATGAGCAAATTATTCTGTTGTGCCTTGTTAATGGTAGCTCCTACTTTTGGATCTAGAGGTAATTTTTCTGAGGTT
The DNA here is from genome assembly GCF_037043125.1 of Eumetopias jubatus. NCBI lineage: Eukaryota > Metazoa > Chordata > Mammalia > Carnivora > Otariidae > Eumetopias > Eumetopias jubatus. The sequence continues at coordinate 31,485,267 of NW_028274820.1, forward strand.
TATATTAAATTATTTCACTGTTTTTCATATGGTGTTACATGGAGTCCTAGAATTACACTGAGATATCTCTGGGACTGTTTTGGGAGGAGGGCGAGGCCAAGTAGATGGGACTTTAGGTCTTTGTGCATATTTCATCCATATTCATTCCACTTATATACTTCTTATCTCTGTTGTAATAAAATTTTAATTCAACTCAATATCAAAAAAGCAACCAATCTCATCAAAAATGGGCAGAGGAATTAAATAGACTTTTTTTTTTCCAAAGAAGATGTACAGATAACCAACATGTATGTGAAACAGTGCTCAACATCATTATCATCAGGGAAATGCAAGTCAAAACTACAATGAGAAATCACCTCACACCTGTTAGAATGGTGAGTATCAAAAAGACAAGGGATAACTAGGGCTGACTAATAAGGTTGTAGAGAAAAGGCAACCCTTTTGTACTGTTGGTGGGAATTGTAGCCATTATGGAAAACAGTATGGAGTTTCCTTAAGATGTTAAAGATAGAACTACTTATGATTCAACAATTCTCTTCTGGGCATATATCCAAAGTATATGAAAACAGGATCTTGAAGAGCTATGTGGACTCTCATGTCCATTGCAGCATTATTGACAATGGCCAAGATATGGAAATACCTAAGTGTCTATAAACAGATGAAAGGCTAAAGAAGATGGGTATATATGTGAAATGGAGTATTATTCAGCCATGAGAAGGAAGGGGATTTTGCCATTTGGGACAACATGGATGGAACTTGAACGCATTATGCTAAGTGAAATAAATCAGACAGAGGAAGACAAATACTGCATGGTATCACTTGTATTTGGACCCTAAACAAAAAGGAAGAAGCAAGAAGGAAGGGAGGGAGGGAGGGAGGGAGGAAGGAAGCACAAAAAAGTTAAACTCATAACAGCAAAGTAGAAAAGTGGTTGCCAGGGGCTGGGGGTGGGAGAAAGAGAGGCTGGCAAAAGAGTACAATCTTTCAGCTATACGATGAATGAAGTCTGAAGATTTAGTATAAAACATGGTGACTATAGTGAATAACACTATATTATATAGTTAAAATTTATAAAGAGATTAGATCTTCTCATCCAAATAAATAAATACATAAATAAATTAATGATGTGTTAACTACATGGTGGGGATCCTTTCACAAAGTGTGTGTGTGTGTGTGTGTGTGTGTGTGTGTGTAGTCACCGCAACGTACACTTTAAATATCTTATAATTTTATTTGTCGATTATAACTTCATAAAGCTGAAAAAAATTAATAGTCAAAAAATGTTTCAATGAGCTTGAAAGAGTTGCTAGCTAATTTAATCCAATTATTTTTCCTTCAATGCCATTAACATTTTCTGAACAGACTGCAAATATTTTGCAATTTATTTCATTCCCTAAGATGTTTTCTTCAATCCTTCTTAGAATTGATTTAGAATCAACACTAGCTAAAACAGAAGCAATGAGGAAATACTAAAATGTAAAACTAATTTCTTTCTTTCTTTCTTTTTCTCTTTTTTCTTTAATTTTCTTTTCTTTTCCTTTCTTTCATTTTTTCACAAGTTTCTACTAGGTTAAAAAAAACTCCCTGTAAAATATTCTTCACATTCCACTTATGTGATACTGCCTAAATAAAATTAGAGAAATGTTCAGTGAAGGTTTAGATGTCAGAGAAAATTACTTTTGTGTAATGGAGTAAAAGCTATTCTTATATTACAAAATGACTTTATGCGGGGTCATTATAATTAATACTTGCCTGAAAATATATTCTGCACTGTTACAAGATAGCATTTGGGAGATAAGTGCAATAGGATATGGGAATGTGGGGGATCATACCTTAGATTGTGAGCAATGGACCTACGCAGAGAGAAAAAAGTTTTAACCGCAGAGAAGGTCTAGCGCAGAAGGCATACTAATTTGGAGTCGTCCAGTTTGGCACAGAGCTGAATCTCATACACTTGTGTTCCACCGTCTTGGACTTGGAGGGGGGAGAAACGGATTGTTTCAGAGAAACTTAGAAGGCGATATGGTAGGGAGTCCTTCTCTCTTGGCAGCCCAACAATTGTGTCATAGGACTGGGAGGTCACAGGTAACACTGGTTCTGTACCATCCTCCAGTTCATTCAATTTCCTCAGTACCCCCTAAAGTACACACACATACAGAATCATTCATGTGCCTAGCCCCCAACTCCAGCAGATTTAGTACCCTTGACAGAGAAGAGGCATGTTGTAAAGAATATATAACTATATGTATTTAAAAATTTGGAAGCAAATAACTATCTTCCATTTGTGGCTCTGCCAGGTTTTAGCGATCACATACAGGATTATTGGGGAGGATCTATACATAGGGGTTAAGAAATTGAGATCTCAAACCATACTGCCTCCATTGAAATTCTGCTTTGCCACTTACTGGCTCTTTGACTGTGGGCAAGTTGCTTGACTTCCTTAAGTCTCTCTCTCTTTCTCTCATTTCCCAAAGTGGGTAATAATGACAGTTGTACTTACTTCATAGGGTTCTTATGAAGGTTAAATTACATAAGGCATTGAGAGCAACGCTTGGCCTATAGTAGTTGACCAATAAATGTTATTACTTTGGGTGCCTGGGTGGCTCAGTCAGTTAAGTGTCTGACTTGGGTTCAGGTCATGATCACAGGGTCCTAGGATCAAGCCACTCATCAGGCTCACCACTCAATGGGGAATGTGCTTGTCTCTCTGCCTCTCCCCCTGCTCATGCTTGCTCACTCTCCCTCTAATAAGTAAAATATTCTAAAAAATAAAATAAATGTGATCATTCTATAACTATATATTCTTATTTTGTCATATTTTCCTCAAATATAAGATGGGGACAATTATAATAAAACTGAAGTTTATGAATAAATGAGATATATAAAAGTCACCAATCACTTTATTGGATATTTCAAAACTAAATAGCACTTCTTAATTTTCTAGAGGGTTCAGTTGCCAATCCTTCAAAGGATTATTCAAAATGCCATTGAATGGAAGTACTTATATTACATTGTTGAATTCTGGAAATGAGACTATATTTTTTTCACTCTTACACTTTGCCTTATATACTGTTTCTAACTCTATTTATCCTAAGACTCAGAGAAATTTTAGATAGAAGAAGAAGCTATCTCATCTATTAGTAATATTTATTAGGTACTGCCTGCCCTCTTATCTAGAACATGGTAAAGACTACGTATATCAAATCCACAGATTTTTGGAAACTTTTGGAATTATTGCAATGCATGAAATGAACCATTATAAGCAAGGCAAGAAAGTATTAGATATTTGCAGAAATTAAACCAGAAATCCATAGAATGTTGAGGCTATTATTAATGTAACCCTTACCTTTTAACAGAAAGAGCAATTAAATCATTGCATTCCTTTACGTTATTCATATTCTTCAGTGAGACACTTGGTATGATCTTTCTTAGTGATCCATGATCAAAAAGCTACAACAATTTTCATTTGAAAAACATTTTCTTTTACTTACTTTGTTTTAGAGATAATATTCTGTCATGCTCTTTTAACAAGAGTCTTGTATTTGTCAACTGAATCATACCCATTTTTATAGCTTTAAGATTTTATCTTTTAAATCCTCCAAGTTTGTAAACTTCCTTCTTGTTTATAGATGCTGAAGGTGAGTCACTAAAGATCTAGATATTGTCATAATGTAGAATAAATGACTTAAAATATATGCCCTCTAACTAATGTATAGCATTTACATATTTTAAATTTAAATTCTCTATTAGCTAAATTTGTTTGTTTGCAAATCATAGAAAACTACTATGATTTAGACAAAAAGTGCTTTGGTTGGAAGAATGCATAGCCACTTAGAGACAAGATGACAGGAACTACTAGGGAAGGCAGGAACTAAATACCCTACTGAACCCTAAAGCAGAAAGAGGTAGGAGAGCAGGAATTTGATTAAGTTCAAGTTTAACTCAAGCCTTTTGTCTCTTCTTTCAAGCTTCAGGTTTCATGGACTGATATTCTTTTTGTACCAGTTTGGAGAGAATGTTTCTAGTTCCAGCTTAATCAGTGGAGGAAGGAGAAGCTCAGATTTAACTACTGGAAAGAACAATTACAAATCAATGAATCAGGCAGAACTATAGCATGTCTTTACCTCATATTTTTTTTTTTTAACAGTTGTACAGATTCAATTTACACACCAAAAAATTCAACCACATTAGCATGCAATTTGTTAATTTTCAGGAAATTTATAGAGTTATGCAACCAGCACCACAATCTAATTTCAGAACATTTCCATCATCCTTAAAATTCCCCACCAGCCACTTTGTAGTCTAACCCTGCTTCCAATCCCAGCCCCAAGCAATCTCTTTCTGCTGCTATACATTTGATTGCTAATTTTATATAAACGAACCATACAAGACATAGACTTGCATCTGGCTTTTTTCACTTAGCATAAATTTATTGAGGTATATCCATTATGTATCAGTATTTTGTTAATGTGTTGCTGAATAATATTCTGTTATATAGATACATCACATTGTATTTACTGGTTCATGTTTGTATTAGTTCCAGATTTTAGCTATTTTACAAAATGTTATGAGCATTCACATAAATCTTTATGTGGATGTAAACCTTCTTTTCTCTTGGATAATATTCACTGGAATGAAATTGCTAGGTCATATGATGAATTTATGCTTAACTATGAAGGAAATTGAAGGTCTGTTTTTTTTTTTTTTTTTTTTTTTCCTGAAGTAGCTATACCAATTTATATTCCCACCAACAGTATGGGAAGATTTTGGTTTCTTCACATCCTGGCTGACACTTGGTGTTGTCTATTCTTTTGATTATATCCCTTCTGGTGCATGGCTACTGTTTGTATTTGTGCTTTTAATTTGCATCTCCCAAAAGAATAATGGTGTTGAGGAACTTTTCATGTGCTTATTAGCTATTTATGTATCTTCTTTAGAGCACTGTCTATTGAATTATTTTGCTCACTTTTAAATTGGAATATTTGACTTCTTAATATTGAATGTAGAAATTTCTATATATTTTAAAAGATTTGTGATTTATTTGATTTATGTTGCTACATACAAGTTACCACACATTTAGTGGCCAAAACAACAAACACATTTATTATCTCACAATTTCCATGGGCCAGAAGTCTGGACATGGCTTAGCTGAGTCCTCTGCTCATTGTCTTACAAGGTTGTGATCAAGATTCTGACAGGGCAGTATTTACCTCTGGAGGCTCAACTGGAGAAGTATCTGCTTCCAGGTTCATTTGAGTTTTTGGCAGAATTCATCTTCTTTTTGATATATGAGTATTGGTCCTGGCTTTTTGCTGGCTGTTGGCTGGAGGTCGCCCACAGTTGCTTGACACTTGAGCTTTCTCATCATGTTTGCTTAATTTATCAAGCCAGTAAGGTCTCTTGCTCCAGTCTACTAAGACTGACTTACATAACATGATGGGAGTGGTATCTTATCACTTTTGCCATATTCTCTAACATGAAAGCAACTAAAAGGTACTGCCTACACCTACACTGAGTGGGAAGGAATCAAAGGCACAGACACCAGGAGGAGACTGTTGGGGACTACATAAGGTCTATTCACCACATATCATTTGGAAATATTCTCCCAGTCTGTAGCTTGTGTTTTGATTTACCTAATGATATCTTTTTTGTTTTGATTTAATGATATCTTCTGAGTATAAAACTGCTTATTTTAAAGAAGTCCAGATTATTTTTTTGTCTCTTTTCAAGGTTCGTACTTTTGATGTTACAGCTAAGAAATCTTTATCATCCCAAGGTCATGCTGGTTTTATCCTTTCACTCCTTCTGGCAGTTTGAGTATTTTAGCTCTACATTCTGGTCAATGATCCGTTTTGAGTTAATTTTGTGTAGTGTGAAGAAAGTGTTTAAATTCATATTATTGCATTTGGATGTAAAAATGGTCCCAGAACGATCTATTGAAAAGATTCTCCCCAGTTGGATTTTTCTCAGCACTTTGTCAAAAATCAATTGACCATATATGTAATGGTTTATTTTGGACTCTTAATTTTGTTTTATCCATATGGTGTTTTTATTACTGTAGTTTTATGGTAAGTTTTGAAATCTGGTAGTAGCAATCCTCCAATTTTCTTCTTTTTATAAATTGTTTTGACTATTCTAGGTCATTTGCATTTCTATGTATATTTTAGGATTAGCTAACAAATATGTATGAAACATTTTGTAGATTTCAGTGTATAAATATTGCATGTGCTTTATAATTATTTTTGTAGTCATTTTGTTAATTTTGATGCTGTTAAGATAAAATTATTGGTATTATTTTTGGACTGTTTGTAGCTAATACATATAAATATATTTAATTTTAATATATTGAACTGTGTTTTGTTACCTATCTAGCTTATTAGTTCTAGCAATATTTTTGTGGGTTCCTTATGAATTTCTACATTTAAAATATCTTTCCTTTCCTCCCTCTTTCTGCTCTCTCCCTCCCACCCATCCCTGTTCCTATTTCTACCTTTATCTTTCTACTTCTCTTTTTCTTTCTTTCTTCTTAGCTAGAACCCCTAGTACAATGTTAAATAGAAATGTCAAGAGTCAACATCTTTCTTTGTTACCAAACACAGTGAGAAAATATTCATTCACCATTTAGTATGATATAAGCCTCAGGTCTTTCAAAAATGACCATCATCAGGTTGAAGAAGTTCCCTTCTGTTTCAAGTTAAGTGCTGTTTTTGATCATGAAAATATAGAAAATATTTTCAAGTGCCTTTTCTGAGTCTATTAGAAGAATCATGCATTTTTTTGTCATTTATTCTATTTCTTAAAATGATGCACCCTTACATTCCTGGTAGAAATTACAGTTGGCCGTGATTTATAATTCTTTTCATGTGTTGCTGGATTCAGTTGGCTAACATCTGACTAAGAATTTTGCATCTGGGGGCACCTGGGTAGCTCATTTGGTTGAGTGACCAACTCTTGGCTTTGGTTCGGGTCATGATCTCAGGGAGGTGAGATGGAGCCCTCCCTTGGGCTCCATGCTCAGCGGAGAGTCTGCTCGAGAATTCTCACCCTCTGTCCCTCCCCCCATTTGTGCTCGCTCTCTCTCTCTCTGTCTCAAAAATAAATAAATAAATTGTGTGTGTGTGTGTTTTTTTTTAAGACTTTTGCATCTGTTTTCATGAGGACTGGTGATCTGTAGTTTTCTTACTTGCAATATCTTTGTCTTTGGTATAATGGTAACAGTGGCTTCAAAGAAGGAGTTGGGAGGTGTTCACTTCTCTGCTTTATGAGAGTTTTTGAAGTACCAGTATTACTTTTTTTTTTTAAACAAATATGGAAGTTTATTGCAGAATAATTGGATGGTACAGGTAAATGGAATGGAAATGCCTACATGTCATTTTGAGAATCATAATCTGAATTGAAAATCACTTCAAGCAAGATTTTACTTATTGTAATGCTAAATTTTGTTTCTTCTTTACATTTTCTTCTTTTTCTTTCTCAATTTCAGCAACATATTTCCTCAAGATTTTTAATCCAGTATTACTTCTTTAAATATTTCAGAGAATTCTCTAGTGAAGCTATCTGGTTTTGGGTCTTTCCTTGTGGGAAGATTTTAAGTAACTAATTTTTTACTCACTAGATTATTCAAAATTTCCATTTCTTTGTTAGTCAATTTCAGATTTTATGTTTCCATTTCATCTCAGTTATTTATCTAGTTGGCATAATGTTGTTCATATGTCACTGTAATCCTTTAAATTTCTATAGGGTTTGTAGTGATTTCCTCTCTTTAATTTCTGATTTAGATCATTTTTATCTGCTTTCCTATTTTCTGGTTTACTACGCTAAATGGAAGGCAGCTATGCTCACCACTATACCACCAATGCTGCACAGCACTATGCTAAATGTTTGACAATGTTTTTGGTTTCTTACAGAAACCATTTTTTGGTGTATTGATTTCTCTGTATTGTTTTCTGTTTTATTAAATTCTGCTCTAATCTTTATTTTTCCATTTTTCCTGCTTACTTTGGAATCAGTTTCTTTTTTTTTTTTCTATTTTCTTATAGTAAGCTTATTTTATTGATTTGAGACCTTTTTTATTGACAGGAGATTACAGCAATGAATTTCTCTCTAAGTGGTGCATTAGCTGCATCTAATGAATTTTAAATTTGTTGTATTTCCATTCTCACACAGATAAAATATATTTTAATGTATCTTATCATTTTCTTTGTACTTACGGACTATGTGGGGGTTTTTAACTTCCAAGCATTCCAGATGTCTAATGTAATTCCATTGTGGTTTGAAAACACACTTTGTATGAATTAAAGTGTTTTTGTATTTACTGAGATTATTTTTTGAGGCACAGCATATGATTTCTCCTATAGCATGTTCCTTCTGCATTTGAATATATTTTCTGTAGTCACTGAGTGGCCTTTTCTAAAGAAGTCAGGCCAAATTGGTCAATAATATCACTGAAGTCTCTTATTTCATTGCTGATTTTCTATCAGATTGCTCTATCATTTATTGAAAATGGTGTATTGAAATCTGTAACTATTATTTTTGAATTGTCTATTTCTCTTTAATGTCAGTTTTGGCTTTATAATTTGTTCTATTATTAAATGCAAATACATTTAAAGTTATGTTTTTCTGGTGTACTAACCATTTCATCATTATTTTTCTTTAGAACTTTTTTTGTTTTAAGAAATATTTTGTCTGATATTAATATAATCATTACATCTCTCTTATGGGTACTCTTTACATGATCAGTTTTTCACTTTTTATTTTCAACCAGTTCTGTCTTTGTAGCTATTTGTTCTAGAGAGCATATAGTTGACTTTTCCTTTTTTTCAAGTTTTTGATCTCTCCTTTGAATGGAGAGGTTAGTCTGTCACTCAAAATCTTTACTGTTACATATGGATTTCATTTTTCTCTTTGCTTTTTATTTTATTCATCGCTTTTTTATTCCTTTCTTCCTCTAATGTCTTATTTTGTGTCAAAAAATGTTTTTGTCTACCATTTTATTTCTTCTGATGATTTTTTTAACCTGCCTTTCTATTTCTTTGTTGTTTCTTGAGGACTTAAAAATAGATCTTAACATATCATACTCTATTTCAGACTACTGATATAATTTTGATAAAATTTAGAACTTTGTTCCAGTATATTTTCTTCCCCTCTCCTTTGTGCTTTATTGTCGTAAACATTATATCTATATATGTTATAAACCTCACTGTAGAATATTACACTCATTGTTCTATATAGTCTTATAATAAACTAATGAGCAGATGAGAAATATATATATAGATTCTTTTATACTTACCCTATATTTGCCATATCTGACATTCCTCACTTTTACCTATGAATTCAAGTTATTTTCTGATATCATTTTTTTTTTTTTACATCCTTTAGAGTTTCTTGTAAGAAAGTTTTGATCGTAACAAATCATCTCAGTTTCTTTATCTGGATATATCATTATTGTACCTTTATATTTTAAAGATAGATTTTTTTCTTTCCACTCTTTAAAAATGTCTTTCCACTTCCTTTGTGACTCCATTTTTTAAATAGAAAGTCAGCCACTAATTATATTTTTGTTCTCTTATACATGATGAGTTGTTATTTTTTTTCTTCCTGCTTCCAAGATTTGCTTTTTTTTCTTTAGATTTTTATTACCTTGACTAGGTAAAGTGTGTCTGTGTGAATCTCTTGCTTATTTTATATTCTTAGGCTTATTTTTAAGTCTGGTTTCCTGGGATTATCCCTCTGTCTGCATACCCTATGTACAGCCGAAAGTTGACAAGAGGCTCTCCTCAAACTCTTCAAGTCAACCGGGCTTACACTCTCTGAATATGGATCTATAGGGGTCCTGTAGAGTGCATTCAAATTCCAGGCCATTTTAGAGACTTTCTTTTATTTCCAATTTCTGCCAAGTGATCTCACATTTCTTCTTTCTTTATCCTCCAACCCCCACACACTCTCTATGTTGTTGAACCACATAGGTTGACCCACACAGACAGAGCTGGGGGTGAGGTATGGCAGCAGTCCCCATCATGAACACTACAGAATCACCCAGTTTCTATGAAAACTTTAGCATTTTTCATGAATAAATGCTTCTCTGTTTGTATGCTTTTGGTCCAGAATGTTGAAATAATTGTTTTTGACAGTTTTATTCACCTTCATAGTTGTTCTTTAAGGAAAGGACTGTCCACCTTTTCATCCCATTAGGTGGAAGGGCTATACACTCAAGTAATTAAAATCTAATAAAACTATTTCAAATAAAATTAAACTAAAGTCTAATTAACAAATTGAAGTCTATGACTCTACTCTAATTCTTTCCATAGTAGAAGGAATGTGACAACAGTGAATTGGGAGCCCAAGGAGAGCTTATGAATAGCCAAGATGAAATGCCAACAAAGTGGTCCTATGATAGCAGACATTTTTCTCACAGAGGTAATATGGCCCATAAAAACAATGTAGGTAATTTTATTATTGTTAAAAAAATGTTTTTGTTTTTTTTTAAATTACACTCCCTAGCTACTCCTTGCTGGTATATAAGTATATAATTGGTTGTTGTATATTAACTTTTTGTTATATACTAACACCCTTATGTAGACACTCAAACTCAAAATTCAACTACTGAACTCAATAAATGCCCTCAGGGCATTGATGATTTCAGGGCTCACCTAACACTATGGTTTTCAGTTTCTTTTTCATTTTCTGCTTCTGGGGATTTCCCTCAGCAGCTTGCAAGGTCAGCTATGCATTTAGAAATAGCATTTCTGTGTATTTTATGCCAGTAGGTTTTTTTCTTTCTTTCTTTCTTTCTTTTTTTCAGGATGTGTAGTCAGCACTGTTACTGGAAATAGAAGTTGCAATAGAGCTTTTCAACAAAAAATAGGAGGTTGTATTTGAATCTTTAAATATAACCACTTTAAAAAGTTTTATAAGCCCCCTTTTAAAATTGTATACACTATCAGAAAAAAGATGTAAAATATAATTAAGAACATTTATAAAATATCACTTCCGATGAAAGCAGGGCTCTTATTCCATACAACTGAATTTTTTTTTTTTTGATTCAGGAATTATTCAGAGATATTTCCTGATCTAGACAGGACTCTGCTGTGGGTGTGGGGTGAAATAACAAGTCTTCTGACTATTTAATTCCTAAATATTTAGCAATTGAATTAGCAAGTGGGATCAATATTTAGGCAAACAATCAAATAGCATTTGTCAGATGTAATGCTGAATACTTCAGAGATGATCAAACTAATATTTTCAAATTATAATTTAAAACTTAAACATAAGTTTAGTATGCTCACTTATTGTCTGTGAATGGTTTGACAGACACAGATAATTGAAATGTGGAGCTCTCAAAGTGAAACTGCTCTTCTCTTTTCATTGTCCACACATGCTTCTTTGTAGAATAAATCCTTTACATGGGTACTCTGAGTCATTCCAACTACCACTTTTTTAATGAAGGCTCTTAAACTCTGTCATGTAAACAATTATGATAACTTTCTAAATAGCCTTGAAATATTTGAAAATGTCATCCACACCAGGCTATCTGGAAGGTATTTTTTCCTATTCATTATCTCTGTAAGACATTATTTCTTGTTAAAATTATATGTACTAGTACATTTGTTTCTTTTAAGATTTTATTTATTCGAGAGAGAGAAGGAGAGAAAGAGAGCATGAGAGGGGTGAGGGTCAGAGGGAGAAGCAGGCTCCCCATGGAACAGGGAGCCCTAGGCAGGACTCAATCCTAGGACTCCAGGATCAGGACCTGAGCCAAAGGTGCCCAGTACTAACACATTTGATTGATACTGGGTTAAGTCAATGCTAAAAGATTCTCTTACCTCAGAGATTGTCAGATTATTCAGTAGACTAGTTTGCATGACAAGTTGAATATAGATTATCTCAAACATATTTAACTACAGAGACTGTGTTTGTAGAGTTTCTCTGGGATCTTCATCTTTCTCTTCACCCTGACCATTTTTCCATGCAGCATATCTTGAGAAATACCTCTTTTTTTCAAATTTCTTTTACTCTCATCCAAATCTCATTATATTAGTCTTCTGATTAGGAATTCTCAATAAACCCCCACTTCCTAAAAATGTGAGATAAGATCATTTACACCTTGTCCAGACCGTCTGGCCAGCATAATTTTTATCCCTCACTTCTTCCTGCCGCCATACCCCATACATTAGTCATTAGATACACCAGAAGTTTTATTTTTCCCCAAATATTGCTCTCTCACTACTATTTGCTTTTGAACATAGAGCTTTCTCTTTTGGGTAATCTTCTGCTATTCTATTCCTGCCTAAGTTCTATTATTTTAAGTATCCCTCAAATATTATCTGTCTTTTAAAAGTTATCTTGCATAACCAGACAATTATGTTCCCACTCTTCTGGACTCTGAGTGTGGTGTATATGGATATATTAAGTACATGCATATGTGTGTGTATTTATGTATATATGGTATACATGGATATATTAAAACAGGTATCATGTTGGCAGTGATTATTTTCTCCTAGAATGTGAACTTCAGTATAGTAAACTCTTAGTCATCATTTCATAATAGGAGGATAGAAATGGGATTCTGTTTTAGCTGAGATCCTAAGATAACAGTTACTGAATATTTTTATATTCTAACACTGTGGTAAGCAACCGATATTGAATTTGCATAGGAGATGGATAAAAATGGGTTTTGCAACTATTACTCATTTTCTGGCTATGAAATTAATGGGTCAAAAAGGAGTTTGGAAACTGGGGATATTTTATTGCAAAGAATTTTGTCTTGAATAACAGCCTATATTCCAGTAGTGAAAAGTTATTTTTCTTCAATTTGAACCTGGCAAGAGCAGCTTTAAAGGATACCATTTGGAGAGTTTGATATATGCCCTCTGGCATGTGCGGGCTACTATAAACTGATATATACATAGGAAATAGGAGGGTGAGAGTGTGACAGAAATTACATGTGACAACAGAATAGAGTGTTGTACTTAGACAAGTAATGACATTTCTGTAGATGTGGATATAGATTTGAAAATGTGTTTCCCAAAGATCACATGTGGTCATGTGAGGGAAAAAAAGGAGAAAACTTGTCTGCAACTGTCTTAAATGATTCTGATATAGATTTCTTAGACCTTGAGTCCTCATAGAGACCCTCTGAGTCTAAGTGAACTGTCCTAACAAAAGAGAGCCACAGGAGAATAACAAATGGAGAACTGCACAGTCGAGTTCTTTGCCTACTACGAAGTGCACAAGGTAAGTAGTGACAAGCAATGTGATGATGTCTGCAAAGAACCCACAAAACACTGAAAGGGAAATCGTATTTTTCAGCTTCTGCCATAGCCAAAGGACATCAATGTTAGTTTAAAAAATACTCACCTGGTCTCACTCCTCTCTTACCTGGGCAGATGCCAGAGGAAGACTGGGATAGAAAGCCTAACTGAGGGAATAAAGAAACAGCCAGTCATGACTCCCTTTTCCCACTGCTGACAAAAATAGAGCAGGAGAAAAACACTGCATTCAAATAAAGTTTGTAGATTTGACTGTTCCTATAATGCAATTATACTTGTGATCAGAAGTGACAGGAGGAATTTTTATCATCTGAGCATGACTGCATAAATCATAGGACTTGCCCTAGATTTTATCTAAGGGTCAGGAAAAAATGGGATATAGGAAAGGAAAGAGAAAATAATAATCTTGGTTTCTATTCACACCCTTATCACTGATTTACCACGGTTACTTCTGTAATGCTAGCACCCAGCAAAAAGTATGACATGTAATAGGCATTTGAGAAATTATTTATTGATTAAACGTATCATTCTGTTCTATAAAATCTAAACCAAGTTTCTATTATAACACAAAAGTCACTTTAAAGTTAAGAAAATATTATTTGGGTACACTAAATAAGAAAGAGCAGAAGTCCATTAGAATACTCTCTGCGAGGGGCGCCTGGGTGACTCAGTAGTTAAGCGTCTGCCTTCGGCTCAGGTCAGGAGCCCCACATCGGGCTCCCTGCTCAGCGGGAAGCTGCCTTCTCCCTCTCTCACTCCCCCTGCTTGTGTTCCTGCTCTCGCTCTCTCTCTCTGTCAAATAAATAAATAAAATCTTTAAAAAGAAAAAAAAATCCCTGTTAATGAGAAATGGAAGTTATTTCTGTCCCTAGAAATCAATAGATCAATATAGTTGAAAACTATACCTGCCCAAGCATTTTTTGAGTGCATCTTATAAGCTAAGAGTGGTGTTAAGTATTATGAATATAAAGCAATGAATTATACATAGTCTTGACTTAAGATATTTGTAGACCTGGGAGAAATAGATACTAGAAAAATAAGTTTTAAAGATATAGGTTTGGTTTTCGATATGCATTGGGTTCACTGTGGGCATAAAAGTGGAAGTGATCAATTAATTGTATCTTGGTTGCTAGCATGTCAAAAGATGCTTTGTAGGGTTAATTATGTCTCAACTAGGTCTGAAAAGATAAATAAGAATATGGAAAATGTAAATTAAAATGCTTAAAATAATATTTGAGATTAAAGATCTAATACGGACTACCTTGCCCCTCTAATTCAAAATTAGGAACTCATGAGGATATATAGTCATGGAAGGGCTGGACTAGAACCAAACTTGTCCATCCACAGTCACTTGTAAAGTCTTGGCATTGAATAGAGGGGGAAAACAATCATGAGAATGTGTAACCACCATCTAATCCTTTCATGCATTATAGGACTGAGTTCACACTATGTGGGTTGTACAAACGTTTATTTTGCTTAAGGATGTAAAGAAAAAGTAATTTTAAAGATGAATAAAGGGCAGGAAAATATCAAAATGACACAATAGATTTGGAAAACATCAAAAAAAACCCACTCTTTTATATATAAAAATAAAATCTAATATTACTGAAAGGTAAAAAATAAATCCCTCAATGGATGGATTTAGAGGCTAACTATAAAAGAAAAATAAAGAACTAGTGCACTGGAAAATAGAGCTAAATAAAGTTTATGTGGAACACAGTATAGGAAGACAAAAGCATAGGAAATAGAAAAGATAAATTTAGAGAAATTGTGGATAATGTGAGGTCTCATAAGGTTTAAATGGAGTTACAGAAAGAGAAGAAAGAAAAGATTGTTGTAAAGGCATTATTTGTAGAGATAATTGAGAATTTTTCAATACTTATGAAAAATATTGATCCTCTTAATCAGGAACCCAAAGAATCCTAAACATGTTTAAAAAATCTATGTCTTAATAAACCACTGGGTAACTTCAGCATGGCACATAGAATGCAAGCACCTTAAAATACATGTAGAGAAAAGAAACATTGTAGTCAAATAAAAATAAGACTTTTTTTTTTTGAGACACAGTGAGTACGTGTGTGCATGTGCAAGTGAGGGGGGAGGGGCAAAGAGAGAGGGAGAGAGAGAATCTTTTTTAAAGAGTTTATTTATTAATGAGAGACAGAGAGAGAGTGAGAGGCAGAGGGAGAAGCAGGCTCCCCGCAGAGCATGGAGCCCAATGTGGGGCTCGATCCTAGGACCCTGGGATCATGACCTGAGCTGAAGGCAGATGCTTAACCAACTGAGCCACCCGGGCTTCCCAAGAAAGAGGATCTTAAGCAGACTCCATGCTGAGTGCAGAGCTGGTAGCGGGGCTGGATCTGACGACCCTGAGATCATGACCTGAGCCAAAATCAAGAGTCCACTGCCCAATTGAAGAAGCTACCCAGGCACCCCAAGACTCGGACTTTTAAAGTACAAAAATGGATACCACAAGAGAATATATATAGCTGCAATAAAGCAAGTTACAATAAATAACAAATCAAAAATGTATCATCAATCAAGTATCTTTCAAAACTGAGAATGAAAGGACGTTTTTATCCTAACAAAAACAGATTTTGCTACCACTAAACCCTCCTTCAAGAGAATTTTGAAAGAGATACTTTAGAGAAATGGAAAGTATTTCTTGGTCCAAAGTCTGAAATTCAGGAATGTATGGTGAACAAACTAAAAAGTGAAAATATGTTGAAAAAAATCTAAAATAATGCTGACTCTGCAAATTAATAAATGCAATCTTGCTTCTGACAATGACAAACTAGGTGTCCCCTACTTGGGACAACTAGAAAGAATATAATAATCATCTGCCTTCATTAATTGTGAATCTAATATAGCAGTAAACAGTCACCAATACAAAACTTAAGAGAAGTGGGAAATCTGGACAGGCAAGAATAGCATTAGGTGTCACTTCTGTATTAGGACACTTGCTATCTCTCTCACCCTTATTATCCCACTCCTTCCACAGCCCTCTGATCCCAAATAAAAATGTTTTAGAGGCTGAGGAGGTAAGCAAGTCTTTTTTGTTCTAGGGTTACAAAAGTTGGACAGTAAGACATGCTACGGAGCTTGTCCTCTTAAATCCCGTTCATCATAAAGTTGCATTCTAGGGGCGCCTGGGTGGCTCAGTCGTCAAGCGTCTGCGTTCGGCTCAGTTCATGATCCCGGGGTCCTGGGATCGAGCCCCGCATCGGGCTCCGCCTCGGGCTCCCTGCTCCGCGGGAGGCCTGCTTCTCCCCCTCCCACTCCCGCTGCTTCTGTTCCCTCTCTCGCTGTGTCTCTCTCTGTCAAATAAATAAATAAAATCTTTAAAAAAAATGTTGCATTCTAAGAGACAGTAGTATAGTATTTGCAGAAAGGACAGCTCAGCTTCATGTTATCTCAGCTACAGAGTCAGATTAAGTTTATTTCTGATTGCTAGTAGCTCTTAGCTACTACTGAACTAAGTTTTAAAAATTAAAAAAATAAAGGCTTTGAGACATGTAAAGAAGGATACTGTATTAAGAATTCTATTTACCAATAAGATATGAAAATTTTAATATGTGTGTACCTATAAAATAGCATCAAAATATATGAAGTGGAAATTTACTAAACTTAAAAAGATAGCCATCCAACAGCCCTTGGACATGATTTTATATATCCTCCCTATTATCTAAAATGTAATTCATAAAATTATAAAATTAATATATATCATTAACATAATTGTGTGTTTGCATATAAAACAATTCAACAACTGTAGAATGCACATTCTTTAATGTGCACACATACGGAATATTTATAAAATTGATAATATGCTGGGTCATTTAACAATCCTTATTAAAATTTTTTTTTAATTTTTTTAAAGATTTTATCTGAGAGAGAGAGAATGAGAGACAGAGAACATGAGAGGGAGGAGGGTCAGAGGGAGAAGGAGACTCCCTGCTGAGCAGGGAGCCCGATGCGGGACTCGATCCTTGGGACTCCAGGATCATGACCTGAGCTGAAGGCAGACGCCTAACGACTGAGCCACCCAGGTGCC
Source organism: Eumetopias jubatus (assembly GCF_037043125.1). Classification (NCBI taxonomy): domain Eukaryota; kingdom Metazoa; phylum Chordata; class Mammalia; order Carnivora; family Otariidae; genus Eumetopias; species Eumetopias jubatus. The sequence continues at coordinate 31,502,586 of NW_028274820.1, forward strand.
AATCCTCACTAAAATTTAAATGATTGATATCATAGAGAATATGTTCTTTAGGCACAATCCAATAAAGCTAGGACTCAATAATAAAGGAATAATTATAAAATCATTTTATCTTTCAGTGGCTATATCAAGAATTAGTAAGATTCTAGAGCAAAAGCACTCTCATACACTCTTGTTGTGAGGAGGATAAATCTGCCTAGAAAACTGCCATTATCCATTACAGTTGAAGATGTACCTTCTGAGAAAGCATTACCATTAGGTACCTCCAACAGATATATTGTACATTTGTAATAGACATATATAAAAATATTTATAACAAACCAAATATCATTAAAGGGTAGAATGCATAAGTGAAACAATTTAAGCAGTGGCATAATATACCATAATAAAAATGAACCAAATCATAGGCAACAATGAATAAATTTCATTAAAAATATTGAACAAATGAAACTAGAAAAAAAATGTGCTTACTGTCTGAAACAATGTCTGTAAAGTTGAAAAACAGCAAAACTGAAATATAATGTCAAAAATCTAGTTAATAAATAGTACCTTAGGAGGAATGAGGGCATAGTGATGAGGTCGCTTTTGGGAGTTTTCAGTGTTCAATTTCTTGACCTGTGAGATGAATTTACAGTATTTGTATGGAGATAATTTATTAAGTTGTATGGGGGTGACTCATTGCCCAGGGGCTCATTATCTGAAAGTCCGTTCAGTCAAGTATAATCACTCACATATCACCATTTATGCTGGTTGTCAATTTAGCTGAGGCTTTTTGAGAGGTCCAGGTGTGGCCTCTGGGTATAGCCTGGGCTCACAATATGGTGGCTGGTTTCCAATGATGAGCATCCTAACAGAAGGCTGGGGAGGAGTGTATTACTTTTTCTACTTAACCTTGGACCTCAAACAGCATCATTGCTACTCTCTTCTGTTTATCAAAGCAATCACAGTGAACCACACAATTTTAGTGGGAGGGGACGCAGGACTCAAGTACTGTTTGGGATGTGACAAGTTTCTGGAAGACCATCTTAGAACTGAAATATTGTTTTACCCATAAAAGAACTTCAGACTATTCTCTATATAATAGCTGTTATTGAATAATTTTAGTAGCACAGATGCATGGTCAGATTTGTGTTTGAATTAGACAATTCTGAGAACCTTTTTAACTGCAAAGACTAGAAGAAGAAAAAACTATGCATTTCCAGCTATCATCACTTGTATGATAAGACACTGAACTTAAGCCTTTAAGTTTTACATAAGGGAATGGCATTGCAAGGGGACAAAACCAGAACCATGAAACTCAGTCATCTGTTTATCTAAGTCATCTACTTATCTATTTATCTCAAAAAGACTTTTCAGGTTTCTGACATGGGTGAGTGAACAGATGGTGATGCCATGTGTTCAGATATAGGAGGAAAAAAATAGATATTTTTGCACATATTCAACTTGAGGATTTCCCCAGAACACCCAGAAAAAGACATAAGCAGATAGATATGTGAATCAAAAGACTAAAAATTTTGGGTAGAGCAATTTCACTGTCTTGAGAATACAGATTTAAAAACCCCAAGAATACATTAGATATTCCAGAGAATGTGTAGAATAAGATTATCAGAGACCAGCATTTTGTGAACACCATCGGGTTCACAAAGAGTGAGAAGGAGCTACAGAAACAGAGGAGGAGAGTTATGGCAGAGAGAAAGCAGGGAGTTTAGAGATTGAAAGAGACTTTTGGGAAGGGCAGAGTCACTAAAGTACTGTGGTGCAGTAAGTTAAGGACTGAAAAGACCGTTCACCCTTCTTTTTTTTTTTAAGATTTTATTTATCTATTAGAGAGAGAGAGAGTACAAGCTGGGGGAGCAGCAGAGGGAGAGGGAGAAGCAGGCTCCCCGCTGAGCAGGGAGCCTGATGTGGGACTTGATCCCGGGACCCTGGGATCATGACCTGAGCCGAAGGCAGATGTTTAACCGGCTGAGCCATCCATGCGTCCCTATTTTCTTTTTTCTTCAGTTTCAGAGATATTGTTGAAAATTGCCAGAGAGAGTTAAAAGGAGTTAAGGTGGCAAAATGTGTAGTCTGCTGGATGAAAGTGAATATTTAAGTTGAGAAAGTAGACCATGTAAATGTATATTAGAGTTTTCGAATCAATAATGCCTGTGTGAATGAATGAATGAAAGTTTTAGGGTCATTTTATGGTCATTAGAAACAGTGAAAATTTTTCTATGAAGGTTCTGAGTAATCTTGCAACAAGACATGATGTTTTACTTTATTTAATCCAGTGTTCTCCAAATTAATGGATCTTGCAATTCTTTCATGAAATATTTGTAGAAGTACATTCCCCTGGGAAATATTGACATTGATATCCATGTTATAAGCCCGGCAGCTCAGCACTGAGAAGAGAAGGGACAGGCTGGTAGCTTATGGGGTTTGTTAGGCTGGCTTATGGGGTTTGTTAGGCTGCAGAATAAGTTCATTTTATTTTGTTTTATGATGAGAGAAATTTGAGCAAGTCTGTATCTGTGGGGAAAATTACATAAATTCGGGTAGAGTTTGAAAATGTAGGAGCACAATTATCTGTTAATGCAAAGTCCAGAGACCAAACTGGCTGCAGAATAAGGCAGCTTTGTGCAAAGTTAGGTAATTTGAAGTTTAGGTTCTTAAAGGACAAACGTGGGGAGACAAGTTATGAAAGAGACTGAGAAATGCATGCATAGACATTGAAGAAAAACAAACCCAAACCTATCTCTAGCCAGGGGTCAAGAGTAATAGCCTACAATCTGTTCTGCATTTAATCCTGAGAGAACTCTAAAACACAAATAAAAATTATTTAAATGCTTGTCCCATGAGGAAGAAGGTCAAACAATTAGTTTAATACCAAGTAGGAGCTTGTTGTTATATTCCTGTTCTCCTCAAGTGTTTCTCCAACTAGAAGAGCAGTCTCTTCCCCATTCCTTGCAAACGTGCTTCCGGAGACATTTTGAATTGACTGGTTCTTTTTTCAAAGCGCTCTGTCCTTGCCTTTGTAATCCACATGTCCTGTGAGCCCCCTTTTGATGACTCTGCGATAGAAGGCTCAGGGCTAATGTCTGGTTACCAAACCAGTGCTCTCTGAAGATGTGTGCATGTGTTTATTTTTATGTGTCTGAATTGTTAAGTGAAAAGACCACTTATATATTAAAATGAAAAGCAGCTACTTGCATTTAATTTTCAGAAACACAAAAGTTATTTGATTAAGCAAAGCCCTCTGTTTAAATTATTAAAACTTTTCAATCAACTTTTGATAGCCACCTAATTTCATCCTACATCCTAGCACACCATGCTTTTTTTTTTTTTCATGGACCCACACCATGCTTTTTATTATACAAGTTTAATTCAAGGCCTATAGCACACAATTCAGTTCAATAGTCTAAGTCCGTTGAAAAGACAAATTATTGTGAGTATTCTGAGAAAATCAGTTCCATAGAAAATGTATGGACTTTGACAGTCCCTAATCAAATAAGATTTTTAGTTTGGACTTTCATTGCCACATCTACCTGTTGTAGTTAAGCAAAAATACAGTGAGTAGAAGACTGCATCAATCAAGGGTCTGACAAGTAGAAGCTGATCAGAGTAGAAATGCCTCAGAATGACTCAACTAGATTGAAAGGCTGACAGCTACAATGAAGTAATAATTAAGATTAAATGAAATACTTTAACAAAACAGACTGATTGATTTTAAAGATTTTATTTATTTATTTATTTGACAGAGAGAGAGAGACAGTGAGAGAGGGAACACAAGCAGGGGGAGTGGGAGAGGGAGAAGCAGCCTTCCCACGGAGCAGGGAGCCTGATGCGGGGCTCGATCCCAGGACCCTGGGACAATGACCTGAGCTGAAGGCAGATGCTTAACGACTGAGCTACCCAGGCGCCCCAAAGCAGACTGATTTAGATCATCTTTTGAGTTTATTAGAAAACAGGTTCTTAAAAAAAAAATAAAGAAAAGAAAACAGATTCTTGATTGAATAATCAATAAAAAATGAACTTTTATTGTTTATTATTAGAGATGTGTTGTCCCCACTGAAGCTGACATGGCAATAAACTTCAGTTTTTGATTTTGCTTCATGGAGTGGGAGTGGCAGGTTGGGAGAACCCACAAAACAGTTGCTCCTCCAGTGTGAATGCAATAGATTTAAAAACACAAGATTGATTTTTTTTTTTTTTTTTTTTTTTTTTTAGAGAGGGAGAGAGAGGAGCAGGAGGGGCAGGGGGAGAGGGAGGGAGAGAGACTCTCAAACAGGTTCCACACCCAGCCTGGAACCCAACATGGGGCTCGATCTCACAACCCTGAGATCACGACCTGAGCTGAAATCAAGAGTCAGATGCTTAACCGACTGAGCCACCCAGGCACCCCCCAAAAAAACACAACACTGATTTTAATGACACATAGGATGTTCTATACAGTGTGTTGATGAGTTTGAAATTTTATACTGAACAGATTTTTCACAGAATGACGTGCAATGGGAGTAAGATAAAGTCGGGGAAGCCCAGAAATTGGATTCATTCAAGAGAAAAAAGAGTGATAGACATTAAGCAATGTTCTCTTTTGCATGCTCTGGGAGGCCCAGTACAATTTATGAAGGCATGAGTGCTCTTTCTGCTTCTTCTATGATGTAAATATAGGTAAGTTTCCTTTGGCTTGAAATACTGAGTATCTAGAGGTCTTGGATAACATATCTCAAAATAGCTGTTCAAAAATAAATTGAAACTAATAGCTGGTGGGAATTCTAAGTAAGAAAATAGCTAATAAATGGAAATTGTGGAAAGGAATTCAAGTGAGTAAGTTAAATCATGAAAATACCTGACACAGTTTGTAATAGAGAAGGGTACAGACTATACTTATTTTGGCAAATAACATAAAATGAGCTAAAAGATAGGTTGCCGGGTACTGCCGGCCTTGACGAAGCATGCTGCTATGACATGCACTGCCTATAAAGAGGGCCAAGTGGCATGACATGGCAGGTGGCCTTCAGGAAAAGAGGGCTTCAGTCCTCCAGCTGTATGAAGCTGAATTCTGCCAATAACCATGTGATCTTGAAAGAGGATCTTGAGCTTCAGATGAGCCCATAACCTCCACTGGCACTGGCACCCTAATTGCATCTTATTAGTCCCTGAGCAAAAGACTAGAGTCAGTCAAGCTACAACTCCTGGTCCACAGATTGTGAGGTAATAAATATGTGCTGGTTTTAGTCACCAAGTTTATAGTAATTTCTTACACAGCAATTAAAAAAACACATATACAGAGGGAACTAGGAAAAAGTTTTACCAGTCAAGTGCTCCTTGAGAAAAGCAATCACTAAGCTAAGTCTAAAGAATAAGCTAAGTCTAAAGAATGTTTATGATAGGGGCATCTAGGTGGGTCAGTCAGTTAAGCATCTGCCTTCGGCTCAGGTCATGATCCTGGGGTCCTGGGATAGAGCCCCGCATCAGGCTCCCTGCTCAGAGGGGAGTCTGCTTTTCCCTTTCTTCCTGCTCATGCTCACGCTCTCAAATAAATAAATACAATCTTAAAAAAAATGTTTATTATATGAGCAAAGTCTGCACATTGCGTTGACAACCCCACACTTACTTTTCCATTCAGTACATTGACATAAGTTGCTGTTGTAGTCCCCTGACCCTTGCAAAAAGGTTTTTTCTTAGGAAGAAAAAAATGATTGGGGAGATTTTGTTCCTTGGTCTATCAATTCATTGGCCATCTTAAATTGTTGTTTCCTGCTTGCCCTCAAGTGACAATTTCTGATTCCTGACATCTAGACCTGTAGACCAACTGTATCTTGCTGACTTGCCCAATGATGAAACAGGGATCACTCATGTAATCTAGAGGACAGCTTGGAATCTTCCAGCACTATATTTATATTTATTTGTTATGTCTCAGACACAAAATCCAACCCCGTCACTGATTTTAAAGACATCTGTTTACACCAGATATTGAGATACTTTTGCAGTCTTTCTTAAAAATACTCAAGGTAAGAGGGATGCTTCATATTGCACAGTACAGAAAATCTCCCTCTCTCTCTCTCTCTTTCACACACACACACACGCACACACACACAAATTTATGTTTTTCATGTGATCTTTTTGGGCCATCCTGACTACTTCTTGAAAAGTTACTCTTTCTCATTTCTGAAACAGATTCCAAAAATTATTGGCTCTTTTTCTCCTTCCCAGATATTCCTTTAGAGATTTTAAATAGTCTTCTCTTTATTTCACTGTTTTGAAGAACAATAACCACTATTTCATACTTGAGCATCTGCTCCAGGTGTCTCATTTGGCTCCAGTTGGATGAATAATGCATTTTTTTCCTAAATAAATATAATGTTCTCATCAAAAGACTTTGGACTGACCAAAGAACTAATGTACTTAGACCACTTTGAGTGTCTGCTCTCATTGCAAAGAAACTATCAAAACCTTAGTTTGATACCAGAGCTATATTTTCCTTTTCAGCAAAGTACCAGCCTCTGATTCCCAATTTTTGAATATGGATTGATGGGCATTTGCTTAACCAGAGATAATTACACTGCAGAAAAAAAAAAAAAAAACGTTATTCTCTGAACAACCTTGATCGTCTAAACTGTGTGCTGTATATGCTTTATCTCTGCATCATATGTACTTCTGATTTTGACTGGGAGCACTGTTATCTCTTTTTTATATAACTGGTACTTTGGAAACATCTTCACATTCCGAAGAACAAGAAATTTATCCAACATAAATGATAGGACCTTATTTCTTAGCGTTCAGAAAGGAGTTAGGAATAAAATTCTAAACTTATTAAAAGTTTAGAATTTTGCTTTAACTTATAATTTAATATTAAGGAATGAGGTAAAAGTTCAGTTTGAGGAATTTGAAGTTTCTTCAGAAGGAACAGGAATGAATATAGAGATGCTCAAAATCCAAGCAATAAAATAAGAGAAATAAGCAAGAAATAATTCTATTTTTTTATTATTATGTTATGTTAATCACCATACATCACATCATTAGTTTTTGATGTAGTGTTCCATGATTCATTGTTTGCGTATAACACCCAGTGCTCCACGCAGAACATGCCCTCCTTAATACCCATCACCAGGCTAACCCATCCCCCCGCCCCCCTCCCCTCTAGAACCCTCAGTTTGTTTCTCAGAGTCCATCGTCTCTCATGGTTCATCTCCCCCTCCTACTCCCCCACTTCATTCTTTCCCTCCTGCTATCTTCTTCTTCTTCTTCTTTTTTTAACATATAATGTATTATTTGTTTCAGAGGTACAGATCTGTGATTCAACAGTCTAAGCAAGAAATAATTCCAAAAGAGAAAGAAGTCATCCTATACTGAAAAAGAACATGTATAATTGGGGTTCCAAAGCCAAATGACAGAGTGCATGATACTCCCTTGACAGTGACACTTCCTTTACCAGACAGCCTGACTTTGAATTCCAACTTTTGTGCTTACAAGCTCTAGACGTGGGGCAAGGTTTTCAACCTCCCTGAACTGTAGTTTGTTCACCTCCCTGAACTAATTTTCCCATCTTTAAAATAGTACCTCACATAATTAAGATCTACTTTCTTAGCAATTTTCAAATATATAATACAGTACTATTAACTATAATAACTGTGCTCTACATCAGATCCCCAGAATGTATTCATCTTTTAACAGGAATGTTGTGTTCTTTCACCCCCTCTCCGCCTTGGCCCCAGCCTCTAGCCCTTCTAACTTCTAGTCGGGACACAAGCATCAGCTAATGCTCTGGTGGTACTCATTTTGCCATATGTAAGTGTATCAAATCAACATACAGTAAACCTTAAACTTACTTAATGTTGTATGTCAATTATATCTCAAGGAAGCTGAGAAAAAATTGGCACCTACCTCCTAGTGTTGTTTCAGGATTAAGTACGTGCTTGTAATAGTACCTAGAACATATTAAGCATTAGAGGTAATTCTCATTATTTTTGTAATGATAGCAAGAGTGGGAGTTAAGAACACATGGTATTAACTGAGAGAGTGATAAAATGAAGCACACAGGAAAGTACATCAAGAAAAAGGCAGTAGTGAAAAGAGAAGACAGCCCGTGGCCTCCAGGGGGAGTGTTGTATGCTGGAAGAGTTTAGTGGTAAACAGAATTTGTTTTCTTCTCTTCCTATGGTTTTGAGACACAGAACAAGGAATATGCTTTTTGAAAAGGGCTGTGGTGAAATATAGTAATACGGTAATTTAATTCAAAAGTTATGAGGACAGAAGAAGAAATTGGAAGGTGAATTGCCTTTGGGATTCCATTCCACGCACAAAGAAACATGGCAATGGTCAGCGGCACAAAATGTGAAGTTGCAGTCATTAACTTGATGCCATTGTGCCTGGGAGGAATAGTGCATTAGAAGGCACTTTTTTGTTGTTGCTGTTTGGTTGTTTTTGGGTGTGTGTGTGTGTGTGTGTGTGTGTGTGTGTGTTTTGCAGTCACATCTCAATTATCTGTACAAGAACATGGAAAATTTAAGAATTTCAAACTGCCTCTCTTTGGTCACTCATTTGTTTCTTTGGGTTGCCTGACAGTTGAATGATCAATTTTAAAGACATTTACGATGCCATAAAAAAAAAAAAAGCCATGGGAAAATGGTGAAGAAAGAGATTGACTTTGAGGAATGGGTAATAAAAAGTAGAAAGCTATCAGGCGCTGTTGTAATTAAGAGAAGATAAAGACATGCCATTCTGGGTTGTACAGCCTTGGTCATCCTCACCAGAACTGGGGAATTTTAAATCATGACATGGAAGACCTGAACAACTACATCTAGTTTCTGTTCCATAGGAAATGTTTCATGGAATTCCCTCCAGAGACAGTTCCTGATCTGTCCATGATTATCCCACAGCCCCAAAGTGAAGGCCAAAATATGTACTCGGATGGACGGAAGAGAGAAGAATTGAAAGGTACCTTCCAGTTTCATGTTCTCTGTTTTCAAGGCCTTCCATCGCTTGACGTATTTTTTTTAAAAAAACTTTTAAAGTTCATAATCAAAATTCCAGTTTATTCAGTGTGGCTGTTTCATCTGAGAAGGAAGAAATAATAGAATGTCAGCAATTTAGGTTTTTCATTACCAAATCCACTATTTTTACTGGGAAGTCTTAAGTCTCTTTCAAAACATCCTTGCCTTTTGAATAAAAGTATATAGTTGATGGGTTGTGAAGACTTCTCTTAAACAACTGAATCCTGTTTTATATTTTTGTGTGTTTATTTTTCATTCTACACTATTCATTCTTTTAGCAAACATTTATCAAATGCCTCCTGTGTTCCAGATTTTTCCACCGATGTTGTCTTTATTGCCTTTTACTATATACTTCAAACTCAGCAAAAACTCAAAAAACAAGGCCAAGCAAATTGTGATCTCAGTTTGGAAAGATTTCCAATTCTTCAATTTGTGTCTAAACTACTGTGGGAAAAGGGAGTGTTGTATATTTTGGCATATGATAAGTGAGTTGGATGGATCTTTTAGTTGTTTTATTGTTTAAACCTACTTTGTTATTTGCTTTTGTTTTGTTTTCTGTTTAGCTGACACATAACAGTAGACAGGGTCTAATATATTCATATATCTCATAAAACCACTTAACAGAGTGAGTTCCTCTGCCAAAGAACTCTTAGATCTTACCTAACATCCCTTCCCCCAAAATACTGTAACTCAGTTGAAAATTACAAACTGAAAATCAGGACTCATCCAGGTCTTTACTTTTGCCCCTCAGGTAACAACATAAGAAGCAAAGATCAGTAGACAGTTATAACCAGTTGGACAGATGGGTTCAAAACACAGTAAAATAAAAAATATTCTGTACTCCAATATCCATCCACAATATCGAAGAATCCTGATTTAGCTGAAATTCTTCACATCCATATCATATTTTGAAATATCCTGATTACTGCCATTGATAGAGGAAGCATATTTTCACATCGCTTTGTTTATAGATGACTATAAAAATTTCAGTTTTGAAATAATGTTAATTGAAGTATAATTCAGTGAGTTGAGAAAAAGGGAAACTTTTAAAAAAATTTTGCTTGGGCGCCTGGGTGGCTCAGTTGGTTAGGCGACTGCCTTGGGCTCAGGTCATGGTCCTGGAGGCCCGGGATCGAGTCCCGCGTCGGGCTCCCTGCTCAGTGGGGAGTCTGCTTCTCCCTCTGACCCTCCCCCCTCTCATGTGCTCTCTCTCTCTCTCTCATTCTCGCTCTCTCAAATAAATAAATAAAATATTTTAAAAAAATAAAAAATTTTACTTATTTATGTCTCTGATGCTGTCTTGTACGAAACAAGCAGGGTTGTCAAAAACACAAAGGCTTTGAGGTTGGGATTAAGAGATGAAAATAGGCAGGGGTTGCAAACTCTTACACCAGAGGGTGAGGCAGGTGACAAACAAGTAGGTGAGCTAGGTGGGCTGGAGAGGCCACACCTCAAAAACAGCTATCCCTGCTCCCCCAGGCTCCTCCCTAGGGAGAGCTGGCCCAGTGCTGTCAGATCTGATTTCCTCAAAAGATGGCAGAAATGCAGATTTCCTGGTGTATAAATATCAGAAACTGCACGTTTGAATCTCTGAGTTAGAATTAAGGTGGTATGTTCTCCATGAAGGAGTGGGGTTGACCAGGAGAGGTTACAAGGGGGGGATTCTCGGGAAGGTCCTGTGTCTTAATCTGGACTGGTGACATGGGCGTGTTTTGTTTGTGAACTTTTCAAGGACCCCTACACTTATGGTCTGTGCCTTTCCTCTGAGATAAAAAGGTAAAAAGAAATAAACAGAATCATTTCAAGATGTGAATATTGAAAAGATAAAATTTCACAGTTTTCTGTAACTATTGTTATTGCTGGTTTTACTATGATAGCAGACGTTTAAATGTTTTAATTATAATTCTGCACAGGCTTGTAGGTCGATTTATTTATTAATGACACTCATTTGGATGAGAGAGGAATGAAAGCAACCAAACAACATCTGGAGCAACCATATAAAACAACCTTACGGCCAGATCCTTTTTATAAGATCTTAGTATTTATTACTTCATGTTGCTGTTCCCTGTGGTTCTTCTGGATCATCTTCTAACCATTTAGCTTCACACACTATCAACTCCAGAATATTTCTTTGTTGCTACTAAAACTAAACAAACCTTATGGATTTTTCTTCTGGATGTATCATTTTAACTTCTGTTAATGAATCCATTTCTACCCTGACTTTCACATTTCACTTGTTACATACTTTTCTGATCCTCTATGATATTTTTTTTTAAGATTTTATTTATTTATTTGAGAGAGAGAGAGAATGAGAGATACAGAGCACAAGAAGGAAGAGGGTCAGAGGGAGAAGCGGACTCCCTGCTGAGTGGGGAGCCTGATGCGGGACTCAATCCCGGGACTCCAGGATCATGACCTGAGCCGAAGGCAGTCGCTTAACCAACTGAGCCACCCAGGCGCCCCCTCTATGATATTTTAAGATACAAAAAACTTTGCAAACCTTTGTCATGGACACCCTTTGAATAATGTTCAAATTATATATAGATTTTTGGCATCTCTACAATATGACACATAATGGAAGAAATGACTGATAATTCATCCACCTCAATCATTGACAATGCTGACAATTCTCATATCCCAGCAGGAGGCTGGAAAAAATATGGATAATATCTGAATGTTTTTATGGCATTCGGTTTGAAAAGGAATAACGTGCTTATAAATAAAACAGCTACAGAAAAAAAAAGAAAGGAGCAATCTCTATCTTTTGATAATCTAAAATTTTTGTTTATCTTTGATCAAAAGAGTCAAAGTAGAATCTAGTCCAGAAAGCAAATGCACGCCTAACCTTGACAAAACCTAGAAGAAACCTGGGTAGAATTGAACCTGGGAGAATGCATGTGTGCATACACACACATACACATACACACACACATATCCTTTTAGGGTTAAAAATGAATTTATTCATGCATTCATTTGGAAGATATTTATTGAATGCCCAAAATGTGTCATCTGCCCTATGAGGCATAAGAAACTTGAAAAACAATATAAATAAAACATAACCGATAATGACAAGGAATTCAATGTTTAGGGATAAACAAATAGTGTAGGCATGTACAGAAACAGAAAACTGTGTGTATTAACATGGGAACACTGTGGAGGGGCATCAATTTAGCTTGAAGGTATTGTGGGAGGAGCACAGAAGACTTCCTGTAAAATTAACTTTTAAAACATTCATTTATTCATTTCTTCAGAAGATATTTGTTGAGAATCTACTATGTGCCACAGACTCGTGCTGGTTATATGGCAATAAACTAAACATTGCAGTGGATGATTTACATTTACAGTTTACATTCTAGTGGATGGGAATCTAATGAGGCAAATAGCAGAAGGTAAACATTAAAAGAAATTGCAGAGTGATTTCGGGTAGAGCTTAAAACACGGAAAAAGCAACGAGAAATTAAGCAGGAGGAGAAAATAGTGATCATCACATGGAAAGCCTGTAGCTCATGGGAGAGTTTGGTGCTGCTAGGAAATCAGTTCAAATTCTCTGTGAACAACTTCATGCACAGATCATAGTAAGGTATTGATTAGCAAGTGCTGTAGTCATATTTTTATTTCTGATCGGTTCTTCAGGAATTATATGGGGTATGACAGGAATTATGAGAGAAGTGAATATAGAAGCCATACAACTTAGGATACTTCTGCATCTCAATATTGAATCTTTATAGCCTGGCATCAAGTCATCTGTCTTTTAAACAGACTCTACAAAGAGGCACAGTGTGAGAATTACTGGCTGAGGACCTTAGAACTATATGTGACCATATTAAATTGTGTTCTCCCAAGAAATGGTACTATTTTACATTTGCAGAAAACTGATGTAGAAGCCTTTCACAGAGTATAAGAGGTCAGAGGATCTTGTAGCACTCAGATTTTACTAAACAGTTCGGTTTTCTTCTGGTGGAAACATACTATTATATAACAATTATGTCAAAAAATGAATAATGTAAATATTTAGATGCTCATTGCTGGACTAGATCAAAATATATTCTGATGTAATTCTTTCATGTACTTGCTTTTCAAAATGCTTTGAAGTCGGGGCATCTGAGTGGCTCAGTTGGTTAAGCGTCTGACTCTTGATTTCAGCTCAGGTGAGGATCTCAGGGTCCTTGGTTCAGCCCCGCATCAGGCTCTGCGCATTTGGTGTGGAGTCGGCTTGTCCCTCTCCCTCTGCTCCTCTCCCCACTCACACTCTCGGGCTCTCAAATAAATAACTAAATCTTAAAAAAAAGATGTTTTGAAGTGTTTGGGCACAGGAGAACATCCTCTAACCTTGTCTCTGGATCGATTTGATCATAGCATGTCTAAAACAGTTCGAGCCCTACAGCATCTCTTCTTGAAACCTGAGACGTTTGATTGCCATGGAATTATATTCAAGCTTGTTTGAAGTGTATCATTTAATGTAATACGGAGGACATCCTCCTAAATTGCTTCTATGAGAAGGCAGCCATGACTAAGAAAACAGTCAAATGAGTTTGAACTCTGCCCAAGTGCTTTCCATGTGTAAACAGTCTAACAGTGAGGTGTCTACTACAGAGCAGGACTTCAGAGAGTAGGCACTCAATAAATATTGAACTACAGGAGTCCACAGCAAAATGGTCCTTAAAAAAAGAATGAATCAACTTCACTGCCACCAAGATTTACTTCCTGAAGACCAAAGATGCATTTAGTGCTGTGTATAGATATACATCAAGAAACCTATTGTCAGGTTCAATGATTTTAAGAATAAAAAGCATAAATATTGAAACAAAACAAAAACATATAAAACAAACACATAAGGATTGAATAACTGACTTTTTACCTAGTTAATGGTTCTTGAGTTTTTGCATGGAATATGAATCTACTACTGATATTGGTGTTTGGAATATTCCTTCATGGACATTTAGAGGATCTATACCTTCTGGCATAGGTAAGACAAATTACAGAGTTCATATCTGTATATCTATCTATCTATCTACCTATCTACCTATCTGTCATCTATCAATCGTCTATCATCTCCTCAATACCACCCTTTTTCCACAATCAAGGGCAAGATGTTTGAGAAACACTGCTATAAGATTTTTGTAGAAAAATGTGTAAAACACATCTTTGATGGAATAGATACACAAATCTCCCAAGCAGTTGTGATTGGTGAAATAGTGAGCTGAAGGTATAGAATAATTTAAAACACCCATGGAAATGGGGCAACTGGGTGGTGCAGTTGGTTCAGTGTCAGACTCTTCAAAGGTTTAGGTTATGATCTCAGTGTCGTGAGATCAAACCCTGCATTGGGCTCTGTGCTCAGCACAGAGTCTGCTTGGGATTCTCTCTCCCTCTCCCTCTTCCCTGCCTATTCATGCTCTCCCGCCCTCTCTAAAGTAAGTAAGTAAGTAAGTAAGTAAGTAAATAAATAAATAAATAAATAAATAAATAAATAAATCTTTTAATAAAACACCCATGGAAGTGAGGGAAACCTTAATTAGCTGGCTTACTGTTCTTAAGAATTCTCTTCTTGTCCATTCCTGAGACAATGTGTGCTGAATACACAGATACCTACATGCATACATGCATATCTGTGATGGATATACTCCAAGAGTGCCATCTACCTTGACCTAAAACTTTTTAATACTACTTTTGTTGTCTCTTTACAAGACTATTGTGCTATTGAATCTTGCCTGGCTTCTGCTGCTTTGCCTAAGCCCTTTGTATGGATGACAAAGTTTTTGTCCTGTGAGACTCTAACTTCACCATGGGTTCCACAGTCTGCATTCTGAGAGGACTTTTTCCCACCCTGCCTTTAGCCAGTCTCATGAAATTCTATTTGCATAGGAGGGGAATTTGTATATAGAGAATTCAAGTTGATTTACTAGTAGTATCAAATGTTAACTAGAAGGGAACCAGGGAACATAGGAAGAATATTTAGGGTTGTTGAATCCTTGCAATTTCTATGCCCTCTTTGTTTCAGGGTGAGCAGTGGCTATATGAGGAAAGGGTGAAATTATTCTATACCTATAGAAATTTTGACTCAAGGAAGATTGCAACATTTATTATAGGTTTCCAGAGATTTTATTGGTATTCTAGACACACAAGCTAACAAAGAAGTGGAGGAGAAGGAGAAGATGTCTATCCTATTTAGTTGGAATTATGTATTAAAATTTTCAAGACTTATATGCTTCCAATGAGTTGAAATATGTGGATATGTGTATTGTCTGGAAAAAGCAATACTATCAGTTGAAAGATAGACTTTTATTCTTATTCTTGATTCTGATGGTTGAAGGAAAGGAGCCAAGTATTTTATTTTATTTTTTTAAAGATTTTTTCTTTATTTGAGAGAGAGAGCATGAGCAGGGCAGAGGAGGCAGAGGGAGAGGGAGAAGCAGACTCCCTGCTGAACCAGGAGTCAAATGTGGGGCTCAATCCCAGGGCCCTGGGATCATGACCTGAGCCAAAGGCAGACACTTAACTGACTGAGACACCCAGATGCCCTGGGAAACAAGTATTTTAAATATATACTTAATAATTGTTACTTCTCTTGAATTTTCACAATCCTAAAAAAATGGTAGTCCATATAAAATATTGTAAATAATAAAAATGTTTTCAGTCAAATGTTTTCATCCAGAAATTACACTATCAATGACGTTCTTGTTCATAGCTGTAGATCAGTATTTGATTCCCTAACTAAAGCAAAACTATTCTTGGAGAGTTAGTTTCCATCCTGTTAATGGCTCTACTTCCCTTCAACTCATGCATTTTCTTTTCAGGAAACAGATAATATAAGTTATGTGATTTCAGTCCCTTATTCAAAATGACAAACAATTTTAACAATAATATTCTTTTTCCTTGGTCTTTCTTCAACTGTAGAAATGAATATTTAAGTGACATTCAGTAACAATGAGCACACCTAACAACCAGAGTCTAAAATTAGTTCAAAATAATATTTTTAAAGAAAAAATGTTTATTTTTCTTCATGATATTTTATTATATTTGGGTTCACATTGTCTATAGACTTAAATTTTTTCATTGATATTTGAAGATGGCTTTTTAAAAATATAGTGTCTTAGAGCATTTATACCTAGTTTAGTTATAAAATTAGAGAACCCATATTTTCTGAATCATAGTCTAATCTACCCCAAACTTTTAATGAGACAGTAAAAATTGCATACATAATTCTATTAGAAAATGGACTGCAGAATTTTTTACCTTCTACTACCCATCTCTCTGCTCTTAAATTGTGACCTATGGTAATATCTATAGCCAAGAATCTAACAACTATGTCAATATTAGCTTACTTGGGAAAAACGAATCCTAGATAAACACATTTGTTCATGTTTCTTGCTCTGTTATATTTAAAGTGCAAACTATGTATATTTCCAAGGTGCTGCAATGTTATATTAAACTGAAATTCTATGAAACTAAATATATTTTCATTGTCAATTAAATATTTTCTCATATATCTGAAAAAGCACATTTTAAAATTACTTGTAGTTAATGTAAATTAACCTGAAGATATTTCTAATAATATATCTAATAATAATTTATAAAAACCTTCTGTAAATGTTCTCTTCCATATTGAAAAGTCAGAACTCTTGTAATAAATCTTGTCATAGCAAACCAGAGTTTATATTTTGTAAAGATTTGCCATAGGGGCTCCTGGGTGGCTCAGTTAGTTGTCCAGCTCTTGATTTCAGCTCAGGTCATCAGTCAGTTAGTCGTCCAACTATTGATTTGAGTTCAGGCCATGATCTCAGGGTCATGGAATTGAGCCCTGCATTGGGCTCTGCACTCAGCAAGGAGTCTGCTTGAGAGTCTCTCCCTCTGCCCCTCCCCCACCTCACATGTGCTATCCTCTTTCTAAAATAAATAAATAAATCTTTAAAAACGACAATAAAAAAGATTTGCCATACCTTCTGAATCAGTGTGATTTATTTCACACACACACACACAGTGATACGCATATATACTTGCTTCTTGATTTCATTAAATTCCATGCAATGGGTGACCAACCATTATTTTTACTTCCAGATCTTCACAGGCACAGATTTGCACTTTCTTTCAGAAAGTGGAAGTGCTTCTTTTAGGAATTGGCTTGAGAAAGATTCTCATTATTGACCCACTAGAATTGTAAAATTTCTCACACAAAATTTGAATAGTCACTTTAAAAAAGGAAAATAGAAAAAAGATGTTTACTACAATGGAGAAATAACTTTACTAATTAGAGCTACAAAAATTCCAATTATAGGAAAAAACTCAAGATTATTGTAGCCCAAATGATCAATATTGAGACTCATTTCATATCATCAGCATCTGCATATACATAGGCAGGTAATTTTCTGAAATTGCAAACAGTAATTCAAGACCATTTTGAAATATTTCTACAGAAATTATTCATCAGCCAATCCAGGAAGAAATCAAGGGAATGGAACTAAAATGTGAATGAATGTTACTGAAGACTAGATATATTACGTAGACCAAGTTCACAGTCCAGGAGAAAGAGTGCACTCTGTTTTTTTTGTTTGTTTGTTTGTTTGTTTTCCCTCGGTCATGTGGAGATGAATTTGGACAGATCTCCAATGGGTAAAGGACTATGATTTTTCTACTTAATTTTGTAGCAGGTATCAGACATATAAACACAGTTCTTTCATAGGTCTAATCCATATTTAAGACAGTTCTAAATATCAAGTTCTGGTATTACAACTCGAGAAAATGCTGCAAGTTTTCACTTGTTTGAAGACAATTTGGGGAAGAAATCAAGAAACTTGTAGAAGCTTCTTTTATTAGTATGTTTTTTATAATCTGTCTTACAAAATTTCAACACAAAGTATATCTATTCTTAGTGTAATAGCTTGCAGTCTCAACACTAAAATGTGCTAGCTCTTTGTTCCCCTCTGTTGAGGAGCTTTGTGAATGCTTTTGAAGTATCGTCAACAAATTTTATTGAATTATCTATCATTTTGTACTTAGTTTTTTCATCTTTTTAAAAACAAAACTATTAGGGTATGTTTTACTTTTTTAGTAAATTCCTACAGGAATAAACACCTACCTTTCCCATTTAAATTCTGAACTTTAAAAAATAGATTAACATAAACTGAAATGTTTGCCTGTGTGTCTAGCCTAGTCACCTTTAACAATCCCTGTTATGACATGGTTGAAATAGTCACTATTTGAATATTCATTATTTGCTGTTTTATTTAACTATTATAATTTTCAAAGCTATAATCTGGTTCATAGTGTCAGCCTCTGATTTATTAGGTTTTTACCTGGGCAAAAATTAATGGTTCATAGATGGAAACATTAACACTTATGGCTCTTCTTACTCCTAACTCCCACCCTACAGCCCCAGTTCTCAGAGTTGATCTCATTAGTTCAGAACCAGTTCCTACTGATGCTGGAAGCCTTGATTTTACTCCACCCCAAAGGATGTGATCTCTAGACAATTTCTCACCCAGACTGGGGAGCCTCAGTGCTGATCAAACCCCTTAGATATTTGCTACCAAAAAGAATCATGACCCAGGTCTCTGGTGACAGGTAGTGGGGCTCTGTCAAAACATTTCCTACCTGCAAAAATTTCAACTAAAATTACTGTCTGCTTTTGTACCCCAGAACCTTTCTAGAACTAAAGACATATTTCAAAACTTACCCGTAGTTTTAGGATGATCTGATTCCTTTTCTTTTTATATTTCCTCTTACTGAGAAGAAAGTGCTATTTTTCATTTCCAAACCGTATAAAAATCCAATCCCATATCCGTTATTTTGTCAGATTAGAAAAGTGGGTCAAATGATACTTTGAACATATTTCAAAATGATGAGACTTTAAAGAGAGATTTGTAAATCAGATATACTTCCTAAAGATTACTTGGTTCAGAGAAGCTCATGGTAGTTTTGAATGTAGTGTCCAGCTTTCATTGAAATTATATCTATAAATTTTGAGGAAAGAGACAGAAAAGGAGAAGTAAAAGGAGAAGAAGATGGAGGAGAAGAAAGAGGGGGAAAGGCAGGAGGAGAAAAAAGAGAAAGAAGGAAGAAAATTAATACTCTTTAACTCACTCTGAAAGCCTTTTTTATATTTAAGCTGGTTAGATATTGTGTAATTAATATGTACATACCTGAGATATTAGCCCCTGTCTCTACTAAAGAGAAAAGGAATTTGGGAGTTAGCTGGCTGATTGATGCTACTAATTGGTGGTGCCATTTTTGCAGCCGGTCTCATGTGTTAGTGTGAAGGAAAAAGGTGCAGAACTTTGTAGTCTTATCCCTTACTGTCTTTGTAAGCAGCCATAGCTGTTCGCAGCAAACTCAACTGAAAACAGAGGAAATTTAATAATTCCTTAAAGATTGCAACTTTCTTTTTTTTTAAGATCTTTTATTTATTTATTTGAGAGAATGAGGTAGAGAGAGCATGAGAGGGGGGAGGGTCAAAGGGAGAAGCAGACTCCCCGCTGAGCAGGGAGCCCAATGTGGGAATTGATCCCGGGACTCCAGGATCATGACCTGACCCGAAGGCAGTCACCTAACCGAGTCACCCAGGCACCCAAAGATTGCAACTTTCATCACTTTAAACCTACAGACTTTTGAAAAGTATGCTATCTCTATCTCTTATTTCATATAAATTTGTCTTCAGTTATTTTGTACTTTATGTTCTGATATATTATTGCTGTGAAATGCCAATTCTGATCTTTTTCTTGTTCTCAGACTGAAATGTCTTTGTCTATCCTGCCATTTCTTATTTCATTTATTTTACTGGGATTGTTGCGATGACAAGTGCGAGCCAACTTCTGTAGATTTGATTGATAGGAAAATTGAGAAGATGATTTGGGCCAGCACTAAAAACAACTCGCTAAATCTCTAAGTGCCGGAAGACCATGGTAATGTCCTCTGAAAAGCTGTTTACTTTAAGCGATACATGTTTAACTTGGGTGTTTTAAGAGAGGAGAGCCACATTTAGAAGAACTGACATAAAAGTTTTCAGGTTTATTTACACATTAAAACAAGCTTCATCATTTAGATGGACGTAGCAACCTTAAAGATAGGCTAAATAGTAATAAATAATTATAATTCAACCTCAGATATTTAGCCAATAAGAAATATTACATGTGTGAAATAAATTGAGTGACTACACGCACTTCTGGTTGTTTCCTTTCTTCTTTAATTTACTTCCTTTTACCTTCATTTTGTCTTGCTACAAACAACTCTGAATCAGAGAACACAGAAATAAAAAGCAACTGTGTTCTCAATGAGCACAATCCTCTATCCTCCAAAGGATGTGAAATGCTGTGAATGCTGTGAGCATTTCTTTTCAATCACTTTTAGGCTTCTAGTATGACTCTCCTGAGTTCTTATTTCCCAACTATGTTAGTGAAGTTTTTTATTATATATTTTATGCCAAGTGTATGAGTTTACTGGGAAGTTCTAACTTAGGCAGCTCTAGGGCTCACTGGTTAGCAGCAGCTTGGCTGGGTCTAACTGCCTCAAAGCTTGTGTGACACCTGATTCAATGTCAGCAGGAGAATGAGGGTAAGGATGAATTGGCTAGTGTTTCTCATTATCCACAGGCAATTTGACTCATTCACACAGTAGATATAAGAATTGCTTAGAAGCAACAAGATCAGGCATGCCTCAACTCATGAGCACTTTTTCGTTCTCTGTCTCTATCTCATTTAGGTTGATCCAGTCAAGTCACATGACTAAAACTACAAGTCAATGCCATAACAGAATACCTGAGGGCAGAATAAAGAGATGGATTGTTGTTGTTGTCATTTTTGCAAATTCATTTTTATACTCATTGGGGGATAAGGTTTCCCTCTAGAAACCTTATTTATGTATTTATGTATTTACTTATTTAGTAATATATCAAAATCAAAATACTCTTAGCATGTGCTAGGTTCCAGAGATATATTGGTAAATATAAAAGATATGCAGCCTGTAGCCTACAGGTTGAAGGTTTTAGCATCTTCATCACCTGTGAGAAAGTTACATCTCACATACCCAATGACATTTAAAAGATTATAGATGACAGATTTCTGATTCTCTTGATACAGTCTTCATTATACAGGATCCTATATGCCTTTTATTTGAGACTGTTAAAAAGTAAACCCTGAACTACTACATCCAAGGAGGATGTTTAATTCTACAAAAAATTGCATCCATGCTCATAAAATTGCCTGATAAAAGAGGAATTTTAAGATTTGACACAACATTTCTCATCAGGCAAGATGGCGGGGGAGTAGGAGACCTAGATTTCATCTGGTCTCAGGATTTCAGCTGAATGGGGATCAAACCATTCTGAACACCTACGAACTCAACAGGAGATCAAAGAGGAGAGTAGCAACAACTCTCTGAACAGAGAAGCGACCACTTACTGGAAGGTAGGACGTGCGGAGAAGTGAATCCGAGGCGATATTCGGGAGGATAGATGGCGGGGGAGGGGGCTCCGTCGGCCGCTTCTGGCAAGTGATAGAGCCACAGAGCACAAAATCGGAACTTTTAGAAGTCGACTCTGCTAAGGGACGTTGCTGCAGTGGCTAAGCGGGGGGTGGAATCCTCCTGGGACAGTGTGGTCTCAGGACCCTTGCGGTCACAGAAGGACCGGGGGTGCCTGAGTGCGCCAGAGCTCCCAGGTATCGGAGGGGGAAGCCGGTTGCAGAGACGGAGCCGAGGCGCGGGCTCTCAGCTCGGGGTTGCCATAAACTGTGATCCGCGGCCCAGTCGGGCCACTGCTCCTCCAGCAGGGACCCAACAAGGGCAGAGCCACGGAGACTCCCCTTTCTCCCCCAGGAGGAGCGGCACGGAAACGCCCCGCAGGGATCTGCTGGGTTTGGAGACTCCACATGGGGTCGGGTGCCAGAGATAGAAACACTCGGTCACAGGACGGGTGAGCGCGGAGTGCGGCCAGAGACCAGGGAGACGGGAGTGACTGCTTTTCTCTGGGGGCTCACTGAGGAGTGGGGCCCCGAGTTCTCAGCTCCTCCAGGTGGAGATTGGGAGGCCACCATTTTCGCCCTGGTCCTCCAAAGCTGTACCAAGAGCTTGCAGGGAACAAAAGCTCCTGAGAGCAAACCCAAGCAGCTTGCTTAGACCAGACCGACAAGGGCGGGGCAATTCAGCCTCCGGCAAAGACATTTGGAAACCACGGCAACAGGTCCCTCCCCCAGAAGATCAGCACGAACAGCCAGCAAGCCAAGACCAAGTTTATCGATCAAGGAGAACGGGAGAACTCCAGCGCTAGGGGAATACTGCACATAGAATTCATGGCTTTTTTTTACCATGATTCATTAGTTCATCAAAGTTAATTTTTTTAACTTTTTTTAACTTTTCTTTTTCCCTTTTTCAACCAACATCTTATCAATCCCTTTTTTAAAAAAACATTTTTTATTTTTCATTTTTAGAGTCATATTTTATCCCTTCATAGTAGTTACCCTTATTTTTGGCATATATATATATAAGTTGTTCTCTCTTTAAAATTTTGAGATACAGTTTCTTCTAACGGATCAAAATATACCCTAAATCACTAGTGTATGGCTTTGTTCTAGTCTCCTGCCTGATCACATAATCTCCCTTTTTCCTTTTTTTTAATCTTCTTTCTTTTTTTCAAACAACTTATATTATCAATCCTTTTATAAAATCTTTTATAATTTTCATCTTTACAGTCATCTTCCATCCCTTCATTATATCAACCCTTATTTTGTACATATATGTCTTTCTTCCTTTAAAATTTTAGGAGGCACTTTTTTCTAACAGACCAAAATATGCCCAAAATCTAGTGTGTGGCACTGATGTATGCACTAGCGTGATCATATTTGATCATATTCTGCTTTTTTTGTATTGTTCTGTTTTTGTTTTTATCTTTTTTTCTTTTTTTTTTCTCTTTCTTTTTTCTTTCTTTCCCTTTCTTTTCCCCTGGTTTCAGGTCTTTTCTGATTTGTATACAGTATATTTGCTGGGGACGTTGTTAACCTGTTACCATTTTGTTCTTTCATTCATCTATTCTCCTTTGGACAAAATGACAAGACGAAAAAAATCACCTCAGCAAAAAGAACAAGAGATAGTACCATCAGCCAGGGACCTACTCAATATGGACATTAGTACGATGTCGGACCTAGAGGTCAGAATCATGACTTTATTTATTTTTTTTAAAGATTTTATTTATTTATTTGAGAGAGAGAGAGAGAGAGAGAGAGAGAGAAACAGCATGAGAGGGGAGAAGGTCAGAGGGAGAAGCAGGCTCCCTGCTGAGTTGGGAGCCCGATGTGGGACTCGATCCCGGGACTCCGGGATCATGACCTGAGCCGAAGGCACTCGCTTAACCAACTGAGCCACCCAGGCGCCCCAGAATCATGACTTTAAAGATACTAGCTGGGCTTGAAAAAAGCATGGAAGTTATTAGAGAAACCTTTCTAGAGAAATAAAAGAACTAAAATCTAACCAAGTCGAACTCAAAAAGGCTATTGATGAGTTGCAATCAAAAATAGGGGCACTAACTGCTAGGATAAATGAGGCAGAAAAGAGAATCAGCGATATAGAAGGCCAAATGATGGAAAATAAAGAGGCTGAGAAAAAAGAGAGAAACAACTACAGGATCACGAGGGCAGAATTCGAGAGATAAGAGATACGATAAGATGAAACAACATTAGAATAATTGGGTTCCCAGAAGAAGAAGAAAGAGAGAGGGGGGCAGAAGGTATATTGGAGCAAATAATAGCAGAGAACTTCCCTAATGTGAGGAAGGAAGCAGGCATCAAAATCCAGGAGGCACAGAGAACCCCTCTCAAAATCAATAAAAATAGGTCAACACTCGGACATTTAATAGTAAAACTTACGAGTCTCGGAGACAAAGAAAAAAATCCTGAAAGCAGCTCGGGAGAAGAGATATGTAACCTACAACGGTAGAAATATTAGATTGGCAACAGACCTATCCACAGAGACCTGACAGGCCAGAAAGGACTTGCAAGATATCTTCAGAGCACTAATGAGAAAAATATGCAGCCAAGAATACTATATCCAGCTAGGCTGTCATTGAAAATTGAAGGAGAGATAAAAAGCTTTCAGGGCAAACAAAAACTAAAGGAATTTGCAAACACGAAACCAGCCCTCCAAGAAATATTGAAAGGGGTCTCTAAGCAAAGAGAGAGCCTAAAAGCAGCATAGATCAGAAAGGAACACAGAAAATATACAGTGACAGTCACCTTACAGGCAACACAATGGCACTAAATTCATAACTTTCAATAGTTACCCTGAATGTAAATGCGCTAAATGCCCCAATCAAAAGACACAGGCTATCAGATTGGATTAAAAAACAAGACCCATCAATATGCTGTCTGCAAGAGACTCATTTTAGACCCAAAGACACCCCCAGATTGAAAGTGAGGGGGTGGAAAACCATTTACCATGCTAATGGACACCCAAAGAAAGCTGGGGTGGCAATCCTTATATCAGACAAAATAGATTTTAAAACAAAGACTGTAATAAGAGAGGAGGAAGGACACTATATCCGACTTAAAGGGTCTATCCAACAAGAAGATCTAACAACTGTAAATATCTATGCCCCTAACGTGGGAGCAGGCAATTATATAAGGCAATTGATAACAAAAGCACAGAAACACATTGACAACAATACAATAATAGTAGGGGACTTTAACACCCCCCCTCACTGAAATGGACAGATCATCTAAGCAAAAGATCAACAAGGAAATAAAGACTTTAAATGACACACTGGACCAAATGGACTTCACAGACATATTCAGAACATTCCATCCCAAAGCAATGGAATACACATTCTTCTCTAGTGCCCATGGAACATTCTCCAGAATTGATCACATCCTAGGTCACAAATCAGGTCTCAACCGGTACCAAAAGATTGGGATCATTCCCTGAATATTTTCAGACCACAATACTTTGAAACTAGAACTCAATCACAAGAGGAAAGGCAGAAAGAACTCAAATACATGGAGGCTAAAGAGCATACTACTAAAGAATGAATGGGTCAACCAGGAAATTAAAGAAGAATTAAAAAAATTCATGGAAACCAATGAAAATGAAAACACAACTGTTCAAAATCCTTGGGATAGAGCAAAGGCAGTCCTGAGAGGAAAGTATATAGCAATACAAGCCTTTCTCAAGAAACAAGAAAGGTCTCAAATAAACAAACTAACCCTACACCTAAAAGAGCTGGAGAAAGAACAGCAAATAAAGCCTAAACCCAGCAGGAGAAGAGAAATAATAAAGATCAGAGCAGACATCAATGAACTAGAAACCAAAAGAACAGTAGAACAGATCAACGAAACTAGGAGCTGGTTCTTTGAAAGAATTAACAAGATCGATAAACCCCTGGCCAGACTTATCAAAAAGAAAAGAGAAATGACCCAAATCAACAAAATCATGAATGAAAGAGGAGAGATCACAACCAACAGCAAAGAAATACAAACAATTATAAGAACGTATTATGAGCAACTCTATGGCAGCAAATTAGATAACCTGGAAGAAATGGGTGCATTCCTAGAGATGTATCAACTACCAAAACTGAAGCAGGAAGAAATAGAAAACCTGAACAGACCTATAATCACTAAGGAAATTGAAGCAGTCATCAAAAATCTCCCAAGAAACAAAAGCCCAGGGCCAGATGGCTTCCCAGGAGAATTCTATCAGACATTTAAAAAAGAATTAATACCTATTCTCCTGAAACTGTTCCAAAAAATAGAAATGGAAGGAAAACTTCCAACTTATTTTATGAGGCCACCATTACCTTGATCCCAAAACCAGACAAAGACCCCATCAAAAAGGAGAATTACAGACCCATATCCTTCATGAAATTGGATGCAAAAATTCTCACCAAAATACTAGCCAATAGGATCCAACAGTACATTAAAAGGATTATTCACCACGACAAGTGGGATTTATCCCTGGGCTGCAAGGATGGTTCAACATCCGCAAATCAATCAACGTGATACAATACATTAACAAAAGAAAGAACAAGAATCATATGATCCTCTCAATAGATGCAGAAAAAGCATTTGACAAAGTACAGCATCCTTTCTTGATCAAAACTCTTCAGAGTATAGGGATAGAGGGTACTTACCTCAATATCATAGAAGCCAGCTATGAAAAACCTACAGCGAATATCATTCTCAATGGGGAAAAGCTGAGAGCTTTTCCCCTAAGGTCAGGAACGCGGCAGGGATGTCCACTCTCACCACTGCTATTCAACATAGTATTAGAAGTCCTAGCCACAGCAATCAGACAACAAAAAGAAATCAAAGGCATCCAAACCGGCCAAGAGGAAGTCAAACTCTCACTCTTTGCAGATGATATGATACTGTATGTGGAAAACCCAAAAGACTCCACCCCAAAACTGCTAGAACTCATACAGGAATTCAGTACAGTAGAAGGATATAAAATCAATGCACAGAAATCAGTGGCATTCCTATACACCAACAACAAGACAGAACAGAGACAAATCAAGGAGTCGATCCCATTTATAATTGCACCCAAAACCATAAGATACCTAGGAATAAATTTAACGAAAGAGGCAAAGGATCTGTACTCAGAAAACTATAAAGTACTCATGAAAGGAATTGAAGAAGACAAAAAGAAATGGAAAAACGTTCCATGCTCATGGATTGGGAGAACCAACATTGTGAAGATGTCAAAGCTACCTAGAGCAATCTACACATTCAATGCAATTCCCATCAAAATACCATCCACTTTTTTCAAAGAAATGGAACAAATAATCCTAAAATTTGTACGGAACCAGAAAAGACCCCTAATAGCCAAAGGAATGCTGAAAAAGAAAAGCAAAGCTGGTGGCATCACAATTCCGGACGTCCAGCTCTATTACAAAGCTGTCATCATCAAGACAGTATGATACTGGCACAAAAACAGACACATAGATCAATGGAACAGAATCGAGAGCCCAGAAATGGACCCTCTACTCTATGGTCAACTTATCTTTGACAAAGCAGGAAAGAATGTCCAATGGCAAAAAGACAGTCTCTTCAACAAATGGTGTTGGGAAAATTGGACAGCCACATGCAGAAGAATGAAACTGGACCATTTCCTTACACCACACACAAAAATAGACTCCAAATGGTTGAAAGACCTAAACGTGAGACAGGAGTCCATCAAAATCCTAAAGGAGAACACAGGTAGCAACCTCTTCGACCTCAGCCCCAGCAACTTCTTCCTAGAAACATCGCCAAAGGCAAGGGAAGCAAGGGCAAGAGTGAACTATTGGGATTTCATGAAGATAAAAAGCTTTTGCACAGCAAAAGAAACAGTCCACAAAACCAAAAGACAACTGACAGAATGGGAGAAAATATTTGCAAATGACATATCAGATAAAGGGCTAGTATCCAAAATCTATAAAGAACTTATCAAACTCAACACCCAAAGAACAAATGATCCACTCAAGAAATGGGCAGAAGACATGAACAGACATTTTTCCAAAGAAGACATCCAAATGGCCAACAGACACATGAAAAAGTGCTCAACATCACTTGGCATCAGGGAAATCCAAATCAAAACCTCAATGAGATACCACCTCACACCAGTCAGACTGGCTAAAATTAACAAGTCAGGAAACGGCAGATGTTGGCGGTGATGTGGAGAAAGGGGAACCCTCCTACACTGTTGGTGGGAATGCAAGCTGGTGCAACCCCTCTGGAAAACAGTATGGAGGTTCCTCAAACAGTTGAAAATAGAGCTACCACACGATCCAGCAATTGCACTACTGGGTATTTACCACAAAGATACAAATGTGGGGATCCGAAGGGGTACGTGTACCCCAATGTTTATAGCAGCAATGTCCACAATCGCCAAACTGTGGAAAGAGCCAAGATGTCCATCGACAGATGAATGGATAAAGAAGAGGTGGTATATATACGTAATGGAGTATTATGCAGCCATCAAAAGGAATGAGATCTTGCCATTTGCAATGACATGGATGGAACTGGAGGGTGTTATGCTGAGAGAAATAAGTCAATCAGAGAAAGACATGTATCATATGACCTCACTGATATGAGGAATTCTTAATCTCAGGAAACAAACTGAGGGTTGCCTGAGTGGTGGGGGGTGGGAGGGATAGGGTGGCTGGTTGATAGACATTGGGTATGGTATGTGCTATGGTGAGCGCTGTGAATTGTGCAAGACTGTTGAATCACAGATCTGTACTTCTGAAACAAATAACACAACATATTTTAAGAGAAAAGAAAAAGAAGAAGATAGCAGGAGGGGAAGAATGAAGGGGAGTAAGTCAGAGGGGGAGACGAACCATGAGAGATAATGGACTCTGAAAAACAAACTGAGGGTTCTAGAGGCGAGGCGGGTAGGGGGATGGGTTAGCCTGGTGATGGGTATTAAAGAGGGCATATTCTGCTTGGAGCCCTGGGTGTTGTGCACAAACAATGAATCATGGAACACTACATCAAAAACTAATGATGTAATATATGGTGATTATCATAACAATAAAAAAATTTAAAAAAATTTCTTTTCATCAGACTATGGACTCTGTAAAACAAACAGGTTTCTAGAGGGGGTGGGGTGGGGGGATGGGTTAGCCTGGTGATGGGTATTAAAGAGGGCATGTTCTGCGGGGAGCACAGGGTGTTATGCACACACCATGAATCATGGAACACTATATCAAAAACTAATGATGTAATATATGGTGATTTACATAACAATAAATTTTTTTTTTAAAAATCCAAAAAAAAAAAAGATTTGACACAAACATTTCTTAAAAGAAGTAGTTCATACAACCCCCTCTCATTTCCATTAGCAAGACATGGATATAAAAACAAAGTAGAATATATAGTTATAAAAGACAGGTCATTGTAAGGGTCACACAAAGCAAAGCGAAGCGTTTTTTTAACTCAAAGAAAGTGGGCAAATACATAAACATGTATGTCATTTCTGGCCCAGGACTTTTAGGAAGAGAGTGAAAAATGTATGCAAGTCATTGAATAAACAGGAACATTAATAGTTTCCTGTTAAATAAGCAAGAAATTGTACTTGGTTTTATTTGTCACACACCCTGGCCCACTCTGAAACTAAGTGGTTGAATGAGAAGAGTTTAGGGTTGGAAGTCAAGATAATAGTCTGTTTCTACCATGATTTACCTGCATGTTATAAAATTATCATTTTTGTGTTTTGTTTTGTCATTTGTAAAATGTGGAGATTGAGTTCTAAATGATCTATGATTTCTAATTTCAAGTCCCATATACTGTTTGAAATGGCTTCCCATATTTTATTAAACCATGGCTATGTATTAATAATCCTTACCTAGTATTTATTGAATATTAGGGTAGAAAATATATATTCCTTGGTATTATAATGGATTTTTATGACAAAGCAAGCATGAGTATAATTTTAGATGAAAGTTTTAAAGACAAAATTCATTGCTGGTCTTAAATCTTTGCTGTTCTATTAGAAATCTACTTTTTTCTTTATTTATTATATTAATAGTATACTAACAGTTATATTAGTATACTAATATCTCATGTTTGTTTTTATTTTAATGATATAATATATACATATAATTATATTATTAACAATACTGTTTTCTGGAAAACTTATTCCCATGATGACTACTAAGCTATATAAAATATCACTAACTAAAATGTCTACATTTAGTGGACAAGAGAGCATGAATTTCATGAATTTATAAATCAAACAAGGTATATGGTAAACGGAATAGGTGGAGATATTCTGAACTATTGGGTAAAGGGTCTGCACAAAGAATTTCAAAAACATTTTTTAAATATTGGGACTTCTGAGCAAAATATGTCTGATGACAGAGTAAGATTCATATGCCACCATTTAAAGCCTTTAATATATGCCTCCCTACAGTCTCAGTCATTTTTTTTTTTGGCTTTAATCTAATTAACTAGCATTTTGTATATGTCAAACATCATGCTTGGCCTTCAGAAGGTGATATTGAGCAAGATTAAAACTCATTCATAAGGAGCCTCACATTGGTTTTGCTTTCTGGTTTTGATACCATGGTCACTTAAGCACTTTTTGTTTATTATTATTCATATTTCTTTGGCTCATGCCTTTTGTTATATTTTGCTCATTAGTCTCTAGTCCAATGTAAGACTACCTATTTCATCCTCTACCCTGATAAGCCTGTATCAATAAAGGCATAAAAACCAAGCCAATTGGCTGCCCTATAAATGAAGGTTGTTTGATAGGCACATAACCCCTAGTGGTTCCCTATTGATGATTCCCTATTCTATTCCATGCATGACTTTTACAAAACATTGCCCATCATTATCTTCATTATCTATGTTACAATATCTATATCATCTACATTATTCAGACATATGAGACATTAACTTAAATTTGTCTCATGGATTTCTACCTCAATTTTTTTCTGTATTTTTACCCATTCTTTCTGTTTCTAGTCTATCTTTGAAATATCCTTTTTTTATTGGTAGTTTGTCCTATTTATACAAGTACTTTATCCCAAACCCTGCTATTTTTTTGAAGATTCCAATCCATCAAGAAGCCTGATACTTTTATAGTCCACTGTTTTCTCTCCCCATTACCTTTCTACATACTCCATGCAATCTTGCCCAAGTTAACACCCCTTAGCAACCTGGCTAATCTCCAAATGATCTTCCCCATCTGTCCTTCCCTTATCCATAGAGCTTTCCTTATGCATCTATTTAGCTCAACTTTTTCACCATTTACATACAACTTAATTCCATAGAATATTAGTTTCTATTAAAACTTTCTCTGGAAATATTTCCTAGAACGTTGATGACATAATAACTTCTAAGTACAGAACATTTTCAAAGAGTATATTGTGAGATAGTTAAAGAAATTATAAACTCTCAAAAAGAAGTAGCCAGGTAATCTAGAATTTACACCTAGGTAAACCATTGTTTAAAAGCATAAATTTGTATTCATTAGTCTTGTGTCAGAGATGGAAGGAAAGTGAGAAATCAGTAGGTCCAATAACATCATTAAATATATGAGGAAATCAATTTAAGGTATTTAATATTTCCATTGGCTAGTGGTAGAAACCTGGTGTGTTTTATAACAGAAATATAATAAATGTACTGCTGGAAAGTAAAACAAATACCCCACTGAAAAAAATAAAGCTGAAACAAGAAAAATATATAAAAATTATTTTTCTCTTCTGGTTAATTTATGGAAATTATATATTTAAGATAATGTTTATTTATATTATTTTTAAATGTTTTAAATTTTTAAATATTTTTAAATATTTTAAAGGCTTATGTTAAAAACTATAGAGGCCAAAGTTATATTTGGCATGCCAAGATAGTTAAGTATTTATGGAATGTTATCCTAGACATCTTTTGTACTCTATTTTGTGATATATAGGACACAAATTTTCGGTCTGCATGTATTAGTGAGGATTCTTATCTTTGGATAGAGCATCAAGTCAAATTGGCTTAAAAATAATTGTTTTATTTAACTAGGAGTGCAGAGATAACTCTGGCTTCAGGGATGTTGGATTCAGATACTCAAAAAGAAGAGACATCAATTCCTCAACCCCAGGACGTGCTTCCTTTTCCTTCTCAGGTATGATTCCATTTTGTTTATGTAGCCATAAATGGTCAAAAGAAACTCCAGGCTTATAATTTTATCAATATAATGAACTCAAGGAGAGAAAGAAGCAAAAATCTTGAGACGGAATCTCATTTGCTTTAGACTGGCTTACACAGCTACATCTGACTTAATCACTAGGGCTAGAATAATGAAATACATGGGCTGGTTAGTCAGGATTAGATATTTGCTTATGTTTGGAGATGAGGAGTATTTCAAGCCCCATTAAATTCATTGGAAGGGACAATGAGAAAGAGAACCAGAGTGTTACTACCAGAAGGGCCACGAAAATTGGTAAGGCAAATATATTAGGTATCTATTATCAGACCTATAGAAAGAGTTTGGAAGTTTCCCTTGCATTTCTATTTTTCGAAACAGCTTCAGAAGAATAGGTATTACTTTAAATGTTTGGTAGAATCCCTCTGGGAGGCCACTTGGCCCTGGACTTTTGTTTATTGGGAAATTTTTGAGATTGCTTCAATTTCCTTGATGATTATGGATCTGTTCAGGTGTTCTATTTCTTCCTGTTTCAGTTTTGGTAATTTATACCTCTTTAGGAATGCATCCATTTCTTCCAGATTGCCTAATTTATTGGCATATGATTGCTCATAATATGTTCTTATAGTTTGAATTTCTTCAGTGTTGGTTGTGATCTCTCCTCTTTCATTCATAATTTTATTTATTTGGGTCCTTTCTCTTTTCTTTTTTATAAATCTGGCCAGGGGTTTATCAATCTGACATTCTTTCAAAGAACCAGCTCCTAGTTTCGTTGATCTGTTTTACTATTCTTTGGTTTCTATTTCATTGATTTTTGCTCTAATCTTTACTAATTCTCTTCTCCTGCTGGGTTTAGGCTTTATTTGCTCTTCTTTCTCCAACTCCTTTAGGTGTGCATTAGTTAGGTTGTGTATTTGAGACCTTTCTTGTTTCTTGAGAAAGGCTCGTACTGTGTACTTCCCTAGGACCACCTTTGCTGCATCCCAAAGGGTTTGAACAGTTGTGCTTTCATTTTAATTTGTTTCCATGATTTTTTTTTAAATTCTTCTTTAATTTCTTGGTTGACCCATTCATTCTTTATTGGATAATCTTTAACCTCAATGTATTTGGGTTCTTTCCAAATTTCTTCTTGTGATTGAGTTCTGGTTTCAAAGCACTGTGGTCTGAAAATATTCAGGGAATGATCCCAATCTTTTGGTACCAGTTGAGACCAGATTTGTGACCTAATACGTGATCTATTCTGGAGAATTTCCATGTGCACTCAAGAAGAATGTGTATTCTGTTTCTTTAGGATGGAATGGTCTGAATATATCTGTGAAGTCCATCTGGTCCAGGGTGTCATTCAAAGCCCTTGTTTCCTTGTTTATCTTTTGCTTAGATGATCTGTCCATTGCAGTGAATGGGATGTTAAAGTCCCCTACTATTATTGTATTATTATCAATGTGTTTCTTTAATTTTGTTATTAATTGATTTATATGATTGGCCACTCCCATGATAGGGGCATAAATATTTACAATTGTTAGATCTTCTTGTTGGAAACACCCTTTAAGTATGATATAGTGTCCTTCCTTATCTCTTATTACAGTCTTTGATTTAAAGTCTAATTTGTCTTATATGAGGATTGCTACCCCAGCTTTCTTTTGATGTCCATTAGCATGATAAATAGTTTCCACTCCCTCACTTTCAATCTGAGATTTCTTTGGGTCTAAAATGAGTCTCTTGCAGACAGCATATCAACGCGTCTTGCTTTTTTATCCAATCTGATACCCCGTGTCTTTTGATTGGGGCATCTAGGCCATTTACATTCAGAGTAACTATTGAAAGATATGAATTTAGTGCCATTGTATTACCTGTAAAGTCACTGTTTCTGTATATTGTCTTTGTTCCTTTCTGGTCTATGTTACTTTTGGGCTCTCTCTGCATTTAAAGGATCCCCTTTAATATTTCTTGCAGGGCTGGTTTAAGTGATCAGAAATTCTTTTAGTCTCTATTTGTCCTGGAAGCTTTTTATCTCTCCTTCTATTTCAATGACATCCTAGCTGGATAAAGTATTCTTGGCTGCATATTTTTCTCATTTAGCAACCTCAATATATGCCATTCCTTCTGGCCTGCCAGGTCTCTGTGGATAGGTCTGCTGCCAGTCTAATATTTCTGCCCTTGTAGACTATGGACCTCTTATTCTGAGCTGCTTTCAGGATTTTCTCTTTGTCTCTGAGATTTGCAAACTTCACTATTATATGTCAAGATGTTGACCTATTTTTATTGATTTTGGGGGGTTCTCTGTGCCTCCTGGACTTGAAAGCTTGTTTCCTTCCCCAGATGAAAGCAATATTGTGCATTACATATATAGTATAACATATATGTTTTGCATTATTAGTAATATATCCTATATATTACTAATTTTTAATAAATGTATTATATTATGCAGAATATATGTTGTATATACCTAAATATATTATATATATATATTACATTATATATTATTATATTACATGTTGTTATATATTATAGTTAACAATATAAAATATATTAACAAATTAATATCTAATACCAATTGATAATTGATATATATTATTAAGAAAAGTAAACATTAGAAGGATGAAATAAACTCTCACAGTGCATTTGCTCTAGTATGAATAAAAAGTATGTACAATAGGATTTGTATAGGTACACATTTATTTATTTTTGATAATTTACACATTTTTCTTTTTTTTTCTTGGCAGTTTCAAGTTTTTATTTAAATTCCAGGTATTTAACATGTAGTGTATTATTAGTTCAGAAATAGAATTTAGTGATTCATCACTCACATATAACACTCAGTGCTCACATTTTAAAAAAAAAACAACAAACTTAAGATTCTAATGAAATTCAATTGTACCTTACTAAGTAACTAGGTATTATTCAATCATATTATTTTTTTTACTTTTTAAGGTACTCACCATGATATTACTTAAAGGTAAGACATGATGCTAGGTTCTAAGCAGTATTTCCTACTGTAACTGCACGAATATTCTAATTCCCATCTTAACAATACATTTTCATTTAAGAAGCTGACAACTCTTTTTTTTTTTAAGATTTTATTTATTTATTTGAGACAGAGAGAATGAGAGAGAGAGAGAGCACATGAGAGGGGGGAGGGGCAGAGGGAGAAGCAGACTCCCTGCTGAGCAGGGAGCCTGATGTGGGACTCAATCCCAGGACTCCAGGATCATGACCTGAGCCAAAGGCAGTTGCTTAACCAACTGAGCCACCCAGGAGCCCTGACAACTCTTTTATTAGGAAACAAAATAAATTAAGCAAAGCCTGATTTAATTATGTAATTGCTCATTTATACATTAAAATTAAAGCTTTTTTTCAGAATATAGCTGAGAAATAGGACTCAGGTCAAATATTACATTTTGAAGCCTTCCATGTATTAGGTTTATTTCTTTTTTAAGTATAGATGACATGTGATGTTAATTAATTTTAGGTGTACAATGTAGTGATTTGGCAATTCTATACATTATACAATATTTACCATAATAACTGTAGTCACCATCTGTCACCATACAAAGTTATTACAGTGTTTTTACTATATTCCCTATGCTGTAGTTTT
This sequence comes from Eumetopias jubatus, assembly GCF_037043125.1. Classification (NCBI taxonomy): domain Eukaryota; kingdom Metazoa; phylum Chordata; class Mammalia; order Carnivora; family Otariidae; genus Eumetopias; species Eumetopias jubatus. The sequence continues at coordinate 31,537,749 of NW_028274820.1, forward strand.
CATTATCATTGCTTATTTATTTTATAACATATATATATTTATTTTATTTTTGTACCTCTTAATCCCCTTCACCTATTTCACCCAGCCCTCCCCTCTGACAACTACCAATTTGTTTTCTGTATTTATGAGTCTGTTTCTATTTCTTTGGTCATTTGTTTTATTTTTTTAGATTCCACATATAGGTGAGTCATATGGTATTTGTCTTCCTTTAACTTATTTCACTTAGCATAATACTCTAGGTCTATCCATGCTATCATGAATGGCAAGATTTTATTCTTTTTAATGGCTAAATAATCTATTCTCTCTCTCTCTCTCTCTCTCTCTCTCCACACACACACACACACACACACACACACACACACACACACACACACATACATATATACCACACCTTCTTATCCATTCATCTATTGATAGACACTTGGGTTGTTTCCATATCTTGGCTATTGTAAATAACGCTGCAATAAACATAGAGATTCATAAGTCATTTCGAATTAGTGTTTTCATTTTCTATGGGCAAATACTCAGTAGTGGAATTACTGGATCATATGGTAATTCTATTTTCAATTTTTTGAGGAACCTCCACACTGTTTTCCAGAGTGGCTGCACCTGTTTACATTCCACCAACAGTGCAAGAGAGTTCCCTTTTCTCTACAACCTCAGCAACACTTGTTATTTCTTGTCTTTTTGATACTAGCTGTTTCTGACAGGTGTGTGCTGATATCTCAGTGTGCTTTTGATTTGCATTTCCCTGATAATTAGTGATGTTGAACATCTTTTCAAGTGTTTCTTGGCCATCTGCATATCTTCTTTGGAAAAATTTTTTAATGATTTAACATTATTTAATACTGTGTATTCTGTGATCTTCAATCACTCAGTCTTTTGTGTAGATATTTTAAAAATAAAACATATCAAAATGATAAAACTTAGTCAATTTTATTATCCTTAATAATTTCAATAATCTTTATCCCTAAAAAATCATAAAGGTCTAGGACTGTAATCCTGCCGCTGCAGCCAGAAAATTTTCATTTTGTCAATGTTAAGTAATTACCATCTTTTTTGTTTTGGTAGGGGATCATTTTTGACAAAAGATGCCCTGCATTAAGATAAAATATGTGATACTTAGAGAAATGTTCTTCTCTTTCACTATATTCTACTCTTTAAATATAGTCTTCCTAATGCAGTTCATATTTTGAAGTTTGAGATAATGGAAAACCATATTTATTCTCTATTAAAAAAAAAACTTTTGTTTCCACTACTTTCAAATTTGTTCTCCTTTTATATTAAAACACCAGGTATCACCCACACTATTTGAATATTCAGCTACTCAAAATTTGTTAATATCTCTGTTATTCTTATTGTTTTTGGTATTCTGACACATTAAAAAAGAAGAAAGAGCACATAATGTTTGCATAGTTCATTTACTTAAAGATAAATCCTATTTATTTATCAAGGAGAACAAATAAGTCATAGACCAAAAGAATTGCTTTTGGAAATAGAAGCTAATAAGTAAGATCTTTTTTTAATGATCTTATGATACCCCTTGTGAAAAAAGGAATCTGCAAATGGCAAGATTTCATTCCTTTTGATGGCTGCATAATATTCCAGTGTGTGTGTGTGTGTGTGTGTGTGTGTGTGTGTGTGTGTGTGTGTGTACCACATCTTCTTTATCCATTCATCTGTTGATGGACATCTTGGCCCTTTCCACGGTTTGGCTATTGTGGACATTGCTGCTATAAACATTGGGGTGCACATACCCCTTTGGACCCCTACATTTGTATCATTGGGGTAAATATCCAGTAGTGCAATTGCTGGATTGTATGGTAGCTCTCTATTTTCTTTTTTTTTTTTAATTTTTTTTTATAGATTTTATTTATTTATTTGAGAGAGAGAATGAGATAGAGAGAGAGCACAAGAGGGAAGAGAGTCAGAGGGAGAAGCAGACTCCCTGCTGAGCAGGGAGCCCGATACGGGACTCGATCCCGGGACTCCAGGATCATGACCTGAGCCGAAGGCAGTCGCTTAACCAACTGAGCCACCCAGGCGCCCGGTAGCTCTCTATTTTCAACTTTTTGAGGAACCTCCATACTGTTTTCCAGAGTGGTTGCACCAGCTTGCATTCCCACCAACAGTGTAGGAGGGTTCCCCTTTCTCCACATCCCCGCCAACATCTGTCGTTTCCTGACTTGTTAATTCTGACTGTTGCGAGGTGATATCTCATTGAGGTTTTGATTTGGATTTCCCTGAGGCCGAGGGATGTTGAGCACTTTTTCATGTGTCTGTTGGCCATTTGGATGTCTTCTTTGGAAAAATGTCTGTTCATGTCTTCTGCCCATTTCTTGAGTGGATCATTTGTTCTTTGGGTGTTGAGTTTGATAAGTTCTTTATAGATTTTGGATACTAGCCCTTTATCTGATATGTCATTTGCAAATATCTTCTCCCATTCTGTCGGTTGTCTTTTAGTTTTGTAGACTGTTTCCTGTGCTGTGCAAAAGCTTTTTATCTTGATGAAGTCCCAATAGTTCATTTTTGCCCTTGCTTCCCTTGCCTTTGACAATGTTTCTAGGAAGAAGTTGCTGGGGCTGAGGTCAAAGAGGTTCTCCTTTAGGATTTTGATGGACTCCTGTCTCACATTTAGGTCTTTCAACCATTTGGAGTCTATTTTTGTGTGTGGTGTAAGGAAATGGTCCAGTTTCATTCTTCTGCATGTGGCTGTCCAATTTTCCCAACACCATTTGTTGAAGAGACTGTCTTTTTGCCATTGGACATTCTTTCCTGCTTTGTCGAAGTTTAGTTGACCATAGAGTTGAGGGTCCATTTCTGGGCTCTCTATTCTGTTCCAATGATCTATGTGTCTGTTTTTGTGCCAGTATCATACTGTCTTGATGATGACAGCTTTGTAATTGAGCTGGAAGTCCGGAATTGTGATGCCGCCAGCTTTGCTTTTCTTTTTCAGCATTCCTTTGGCTATTAGGGGTCTTTTCTGGTTCCGTACAAATTTTAGGATTATTTGTTCCATTTCTTTGAAAAAAGTGGATGGTATTTTGATGGGGATTGCATTGAATGTGTAAATTGCTCTAGGTAGCATTGACATCTTCACAATATTTGTTCTTCCAATCCATGAGCATGGAACATATTTCCATTTCTTTGTGTCTTCTTCAATTTCTTTCATGAGTATTTTATAGTTTTCTGAGTACAGATTCTTTGCCTCTCTGGTTAGATTTATTCCTAGGTACTTATGGTTTTGGGTGCAATTGTAAATGGGATCGACGGCGTGGATGGAACTGGAGGGTATTATGCTGAGTGAAATAAGTCAATCAGAGAAAGACGTGTATCATATGACCTCACTGATATGAGGGATTCTTAATCTCAGGAAATAAACTGAGTGTTGATGGACTGGTGGGGGGTGGGAGGGATAGGGTGGCTGGGTGATAGACACTGGGGGAGGTTATGTGCTATGGTGAGCGCTGTGAATTGTGTAAGACTGTTGAATCACAGACCTGTACCTCTGAAACAAATAATACATTATATGTTTAAAAAAAAAAAAAGAAGAAGATAACAGGAGGAAAAGAATGAAGGAGGGGACATTGGAGGGGGAGACAAACCATGAAAGACTATGGACTCTAAGAAACAAACTGAGGGTTCTAGAGGAGAGTGGGTAGGGGGATGGGTTAGCCTGGTGATGGGTATTAAAGAGGGCACGTTCTGCATGGAGCACTGGGTGTTATACACAAACAGTGAATGATGGAATGCTACATCAAAAACTCATGATGTAATGTATGGTGATTAACATAACATAATAAAAAAATTATAAAAAAGGGCAAAGGGGAAAAAAGAGAGAGAGAGGCAAATCAATAAACAGACACTTAACTCTAGAGAACAAGCTGATGGGGGAGGGTGGTGGGGGATGGGTGAAATAGAGGATGGGGATTAAGGAGCATACTTGTGATGAGCACCAGGTGTTGTATGCAAGTGTTGAATCACCATATTATATACCTGCAACTAATATTATGCTGTATATTATCTAAGTGGAATTAAAATAAAGTCTTAAAAAAATTTTTAAAAAAAGCAATGTTATGATTATCATTTCTTTTAACTATCATGAAAATAATAGCACACATGAGTATATCACAATCCTTGAGTGTTTGAATTACCACATGTAAATAATTTACTTAGTTTTCCTTTAGGGAATATGATTTTATTTCTCTACATTATGAGTATGATGAATGGTATCTCTTGTCTTACTTGTATATGTCTTCAACGCATATGTCCCTTCTGATAGAGATGTTGACATCATTATTTTTTGTCTCAATAAAAGATAAAGTACATTTGCTGATATAAATACTATATAAAAGTTTTTGAAAAACTGCTTGTCTCCAGGTATCATGTTGAGAAATGTACACAATTCTTGATTTCTATAGCAAAACTTCAAGTATGAATTACAGTGTCCTCAGATGAGGAAACAAGTGTTCAGAGAAGCCAAGCAACTTGTCTCAGTTAATAGAGTTACTAAGTCTTAACACCAATATGATAAGCCAGATTTCACTGGCTAAAATTTACATTCTTTCATGCACCACCTTTCCTCAATTCTCTCTCTCTCTCTCTCTCTGCATACACACACACTGTTGACCTAAATTAAAAGGTAAACTTAACACAAGCACAAAAAGATGAGTTTGTTTGGGTATAACACAGGAATTGCAGCACTAAAAAAGAAGAAAGTTGTCAAATCAATAACTTCAACTTTAAAACACTGGTGGGGGACAGACAAAACTAAACCCAAAGCAAGCAGAAATCAGGAAATAATAAATATGGTTAGGATGAAAATTAGTAAAATAGAGAGTAGGAAAATATAGTAAATCAACATAACCAAAACTAGATTTTTGGAAAGATCAACAAAATTGACAAACCTTTAGCTAGTTTTACCAAGCAAAGAGAGTGAAAGAACAAGACAGCAAGAGAGAGAAGACTAATTGCTAAAATTGGGAATGAAAGAGAGAACCCCATTACTGACACTATGGAAACAAAGAGGAATGCTATAAAAATACAGGAATACTATTAAAACTGCATACCAACAAATTAGATAACTTAGATGAAATGGACAAATTTCTAGGAAGATTCAAACTATAAAATTTGACTCAAGAAGAACAAAACAATCTAAGTAGAGCTAACAAGTAAAGCAATTGCAATGGCAATTAAAACTCTTCCAACAAACTAAAGCTCAAGCAAAAATAGCTTCATTATTGAATTCAATCAAACTTTTAAAGATAGATTAATAGCAAACATTCTTAAACTTTTCCAAAAAACAGAGGAGGGGACACTTCTCCATGGATACTATGAATTCAGTATGTACCCTAATAACAAAACCAAACAAAAAAGCATAAGGAAAAAAAGTTACAGATCAATGCCTTTAAAAAATTCTCAACACAATACTAACAAACCAACTCTAAAACATATAAAAAGGATTCTACATCATTACAAAGTGGAATTTATCCCAGAAAGGCAAGGTTGGCTTAATATTAAGAAAATCCAGGACAAAATCTTCAGGATTATCTAAGTAGACTCAGGAAAAGCTAAGAATAGAAGGGAATCTCCTCATTCTGATAAAAGGCATCTATGAAAAATTCAGAGCTAGCCAAGGGTGAAAGACTGAATACATTTCCCTAAGATCAGGAGCAGGATAAAAATATGCTCTCTTGCTTCAACTGGATGTTCTAGGCAGAGAAATGAAATGAAATGATGAAATGAAATGAAATGAAATATGAAATGAAATGAAATGAAATGAAATGAAATGAAATGAAATGAAATAAAAGTCACCCAGATTGGAAAGGAATAATTAAAACTATTTATATTTGCAGATGCAATGATCTCATATATAGAAACTCCTAAAAACACATAAGAAATTATTAGAAGCTATTTATTAGTTCAACAAAGTTGTGAGATAAATAAATATTAATGTAGAGAAACATCAACCTTATTTATATACACTAACATAAATAAAATTATGAAAACTTTTTCATTTACAAAAATTCCTAAGAATTTTGCAATTGTGAGGTAGTATGGTAAGCACTTATTTAGTTTTGTAAGAAACTACCTTATTATTTTCCACTTGCACAAAATTATAGATGATTTATTTTTTGAACATCCAATTACATGCTAAAGCTTATTTCAAGGTACACTTTTAGGAGCTTGAGGAAAAAGTAATGCACAAAATACAACATTCCTTTTGTCATTCTTGTTTAGGGGACAACACAAACAAGCAAGTAAAATGTATCAGTCCTTAAAAAGTGCAATGCAAAAAGTGATAAGGGAGGAGAATGAAGAAATGTTGGAGGTCGGGACATTTTTTATAGTAAGGTCAAAGAAGACCTTTGGCAGGGGATACCTGTAGAAATGAACCTCGTGAATCGTGAAGTTTTAAAATTTCATATTTCCTGGTTCATCAACATCCCAATGAATAGTGTATGAGCATACTGCTCAGGCAACCAGGTGCACCACTGCGATGAGGCTGGTCTTTGCTGCAATTTCCCTTTCTTGCCTTCCACAACTATGACCTTGTGACATTCAAATGTACCAATGAAATCTGCTCATATCTTTTCCTTGTGTACTCTACCTGCCCCCCAAAAGAAGCACTTACCTGTAGGTCCTCACTGTGTCCTTGCTCCCTTGGAGCTCCTCTCACACGGCTTCCTGTCTGCTCTACCTCCCCTTCTAAGACCTGTGAGTATAATGATTTTTTTTTTCCACTTACAAATGCCTCTCCACAATGTTATTCCATGGTCACACCTGACAGATCACCCTAAAGCCCCATTTTAAGTAATAGAATTATTCTTCACAACATTCCTGTGACTATTTGGAGGAATTATATTCCAGATATTCCTTAACGAGTATGAAATACACTCCTCAGAAAGCATAGAAAGCAAGAGCCATCTGTCTACCAGGCACTATAGGCAGAGTATCTACAGCCCATGGTACCTTTTAAGGGCCCAGAAATTTTTCACATTTTAATTTCTTTTAAAGTCAGAAGTAAATGAAGGCAAATATTCCTATGTCCATGAAAGGAATGATGCATCTCCAATAAGAAGCTGAGTGAATGATAGGAGTGAGGTAGAGTTAAATTCAAATAGTTGGGAGGTTGATGGGAAAGATCACATAGGTCTTTAAGGCCATGTTCATACTTGAGCGTTTACTCTCAGAGAAAGGAGAATCAATTAAAGAACTCTGAGCATAGATTAACATGTTAAAAGATCACTATTTCTGTGCTATAGAGAGTAGATTGTAAGGTCAATGATTATTGAAGATACTGACAAAATCAAAGTGAGATCATCCTCATAGTAGGATGGTTCTGGCAGAAACGCCAAAGTACTTGCTTACTGAATGCATTTATAGGGGTCAAAAATTCAGAAGTAGCAAAATTAAAACCACTAGATCACTAAAATAGTAATCAGTAAGAGTTTAGTATGCACATAAAAACAGTTTGTGACCTGGGAGCCCTCAATTGAACAGTGGAATGAGGCTCAGAGGTATATTGTTATAGGGCAGCTCATGTAGTAAAAATGTGGAGGCTGTTATTCCTTACAGTGACTGGTTATACCATTAGCATTTCCTGAATGATAGAGGGTTGGTTAAAAGTGGTTACCTCATGCTAATTTGGGGGAATAGCTTTATGGTGTTCAGAGGGATTTACAAAAGGTGACCCAAGTTTCACTCGTTTTGCAAAATAGGCTCAATTAAGTCTTGCTTATGTGGCTTAATTGATTTTGTCTGCTTGGGAACTTTCAAGCCTGATTTCCATTTTGTATTTAATTTTAACATAACTTAGAAGGATTTGCTGTTGGCTTGTGTCTGGGGGAGTAGAAAAAATAGAGAGTGTAGACAGATGTACTTCATTCTCCTAACTAAAAGCAAACAGGATCTGCTACTATTTGCCTCCTATTAATTTCCCTAGTAAAAGGCCATCACTTCTTTCCTAAGATCTTCATCATTAGCATCAGCTGCTTCTTATCTATTTGGACAAATAGATGCAGAAATGTAAACTAAGTGTGATAATGGCTGAATAGTGACACTGATAAAAGTATGTACATTTTTTTGTTTTCTGCAGTCATTTTTTTTTTTTTTTTGTATATTAAGATCATTCACTCTTCAGTCCCTATCATGGCGTTAGAAGCAATTACAGAACATATCTGGTATTGTCAAAAATTAATGTCTATGCCAGTGACTTTCAAACAGTGCCATCCCGGCAGGGGAATGACCTGGTTGAGAAGGGGAGTGCATGATGGCCATAACACACAGGCAGTAGTTGGATGACAAGGTGGTGATGGGCAGAAAGGAGGGAGCATGGTGTGGAACAGAAGTAACATCTGAAAATTTTACTGAGGATGGGCTCTGCTCCACTACAATTAATGACCCACTGTAGGAGAACATGCACTTAGATTTGGTTTTTTAGTGATTCTTCGATCTATCTCATTTTTCTCTCTCTCTCTCTCTCTCTCTCTCTCTGTGGGAAATAATAGTAAGCATTATGTGAGTCAGCTGCCCAAGGGCAAGAAATGTTTAAAAAAGAAAAACTAACTTTCTAAAATGTAGATCAAAGTCCTAACTGTGGCTTCATTAACTGAATGCTCAACACACTAAGCCTCAAACCAGGCTATGGTTTCTGTAGAAAATGAGAATACAATCAAATGACTTCCAAAATTTAAGAGCTTACTTGAAGTATATAGGTGTTTATGTGTGAGAATTGCAGTATATGGGCCTTTCTGCCTAGAGACTGTGAATTTACGTTGTTGTTTGTTTCAAAAAGAAAAACAATGGGAATATATTCCCCAAAGGTGGACACCCTAAAGCACAATATCAACAGGTCAAGAAACTTCTATTATCTTAGTGTAAATTGATCTGTTTTAATTAAAGCTCAAAGGAATTATCAGAGAAACTCGCGGCATGATAAGCAATCAGTCAAAAAGGATTGAGGTGCCCTACCTAACTTTTCATTTTTTAAGACAATATGTTTCATATTTGCAGCCTTAACAAGGCGTCTAGACGGTGATCAAAGTAAGTGATGATACTTGATAATATTGGCGAATGAAGTCTTTCAAATGAGAGAAACTCTAACCCCTTGCTGCCTTTTACGCATATCACTTTGTCACTTACTGGAGTTTGCTTTAGTTTCTGGCTTTTCTTTTGACCTGATTAACTTCACTCAGTATTTAAATTTTATTTATTTATTCATTACTTGCTTCTGCCAACTTCCCAAAAAGATTTCAGGTAAGGGTATCTAGAAAAACCTTAACAGAACCCTAGGCATTGTTCCTGCTTTTAATTTACAAATCACTGATACTTCCATACTTCCATAAGACAGGCTTATCAGGTCTCTAGCATTTTGCATTTCATAAATGGCATTTGTATTATTTATCCTGCGATGTTCTCTCTGCATATCTACTTATAGTTTTAATGTTTCATTTGGGATCTTGAATTTACATGCTCTGCATATCATTATTTCTTACTTGTTTGCTTGCACTTAACCCACTACCAAGAAAAAAGAAATGTGTTTTTTCGGAGTGAAATGTTTTTAAAATATGTAATCTCTCTGACCAAAAATTATGTAGTAGCTGAAATATTATTTGATCTTATTTAATTGGGAATGTTTTCAGAGAAAACAAAGAAAAAGAAAGTTGAGATCATAGCACTCAAGCTAACATCTGAAGTAAGCTATCACCTCTAATGAGGTATCATTCTGTGAATTTAGACCGGTAGAAGCTGCCGAAACACCATTTGTATATTGTAGTGCGGACTGTGGTTCTCAAACTAACAAAATTGAGAATCTCTTATAATGCTTGTCAAAACACAGATTGCTGGGCTCCACACCCAGTGTTTTTGTTTTTGTTTTTCTTGATCACCTTTGTATTCCTAACACATCCAGAAGGCTTTTTTTTTAATTCCTAATGGATACTCAACAAATATATTTTTTCTTTTTTTATGTTATGTTAATCACCATACATTACATCATTAGTTTTTGAGGTAGTGTTCCATGATTCATTGTTTGTGCATAACACCCAGTGCTCCATGCAGAACGTGCCCTCTTTAATACCCATCACCGGGCTAACCCATCCCCCCACCCCCTCCCCTCTAGAACCCTCAGTTTGTTTTTCAGAGTCCATCGTCTCTCATGGTTCATCTCCCCCTCCAACTTACTCCCCTTCATTCTTTCCCTCCTGCTATCTTCTTCTTCCTTTTTTTTTCTTAACATATATTGCATTATTTGTTTCAGAGGTACAGATCTGTGATTCAACAGTCTTGCACAATTCACAGAGCTCACCATAGCACACCCTGTGTTTCTGAATCAATATTAGGGCTGGGTCTGGGAATTTATTTTTCTATCAAGTTCCCAAATGAATGAAATGAAGGTGATATTACAGGCTTGAGAACTACTGATATAGTAAATTACACCAAAGTTTAAAATAATTATTTAACTCTTAAAAATTGTCTTTTGGATATAAAAAAGCATGAAGTCTGAATTTTGATCTCAGTTATACTACCATATATTACTCTATGCAGGTTCTTTTCAAGGTGTCCATGATTGGTGGCAGAATTTATTTAACATTTAAATGCCAAATACAAAGCAGTTTGCTTCTAAGACATGTACTGTGTACAGATAGGAAGAAAAGGCTTGTCAAGACAGAATTCTATTTCATTGTGCCTATTCTAAGAAATAGAATCCTTAATTTATTGATGTTTTATGACCTACATAATAACAGTCAAAAGTATATTAATTAAAAATATGGTATAGAAAAATAACATAAAGCCAAATGTTTATAATTCTTCCACACACCCAGAAGTAATAATTTTTAATTTTGTTATTTAACATTACAAATTGTATGTATGTATGTGTGTATACATTTATGCATATATTGACATATTGTTTTAAATCAGATTTCTTTGACTTGACATGTGTAGTAATTACTTGTAATTTTATTTTCTTGCCAAAAATGTTATTATATAATTTTAAAATAGTTATATAGTAATTTATCATAATTTAACCAAATTCTGTCTCTATACATTAGATTTGAACTATTAATACTTACACTGTAATGAGACTTTTATGAAACACTCATAATCATATACTTGCTGCCTACACCTGTGAAAATATCTACCAAATGTCTCAGCTCTAACCAAAACCATTTAATCCAGATGTATCCATAGCCTGTAAAACTCTGTGAATCAAAACATGTTTTATCCAGTATGACCATTGATCCTGTGTAACATTTTAAGTTCTTTTGCTGGAGTTTCCCCTCCTATTTAAAGTAAGATCTCTATCCACACAGAGTCATGGCAATTCTTGCATAACACTCTTGTATTTCTATGGGTCAATAAGTATTCACTGCTTTTCTGCCCTAACATAAGCCAGATACCATGTGTCTTTGAAAAACTGTATTTACCTTTAAATATCTTCCTTCTAAAACTCCTGTTAAAGGATAGGTAAGGTACAGATTACCATAAGGCCAGGGATTTTTTTTTTCTCCAGATTTTATTGAACAGATTTTCTTTTTTTTCTTATTTATTTTATTTTATTATGTTATGTTAATCACCATACATTACATCATTAGTTTTTGATGTAGTGTTCCATGATTCACTGTTTGCGTGTAACACCCAGTGCTCCGTTCAATACATGCCCTCTTTAATACCCATCACCAGGCTAACCCATCCCTCCACCCCCGCCCCTCTAGCACCCTCAGTTTGTTTCTCAGAGTCCATAGTCTCTCAAGGCCAAGAATTTTGACCATAGATCATGGCAGGGTCTTGTCAGAAACAATTCATTTTAGAGATACTTCTGGCATGTGGCATTTTTTTAGCCAGATGATTTTATGCTTATGAGGAATGAGAATTTTTCTGTACTTACAATTTGATTTTCTTGCTTTATCTAATTTAACTCTTGGTTAAATCCTTGTATCTCTCTACAAACAAAACATTATTTACTTATAGCAAATCTCTTCAACTCAAGACTCAATATTACCACCCCTCCTTACTTTGATACCCATTAAGTTGGGCAATGATTTTTCTCTCTTATCTGGCCCAGTCTCACTACAACAGTGATATTACTTCTGGTGATCCTTGTCCTTAAGGACTTGAAACTGCCTTGGGAACCAATCTGAGAATATTAAGATTAATCTCCTACTGTGATTCCCATCTAGGATCTGTGGAAAACAGACCTTGAACAGTGCCTGGCACATAGCAGATGTATAAATAATATTTGTTAAATGAATGAATAATGTTTAACATTATTAAAATTTAGCATACACTTTACTTCTTAACAGAAATTGGTACTAAGTTGTACTATTTCTAAAAATGTATAACCAATTATTAAATAGATTTAAAAGGTCCCTGTGATCCTCTCTTAGGACTGTACTTCCCAAAATACCTCTATTCTCCAAACTAACCATGAATGAACCATATGAACAAAAATTTCACTGTGTTTGTCTTAACAACCCACCTCCCTCATATTGATATATTACCTGTGAAGTTTCTTGCAAAGCTTCTCTAGCCACTCAGTGTCTCGAGGATTTATCTTCTGTCTTCTGTATTGAAATATTTCCAACTTTTCTTGAATTTCCAGTTTCTGTCTTAATACTACTTCCCTGAGTTCTAAATTTGAGAGATGGACCTGTAAGATTGATGCCTTTATTAGAATGTTGGCCTGGTTTTGATTTCAGTTTCACCCTGAGAGCTATCTCTCCTTCTCCATGTCAGTTCCCCACTCTGAAAGTGAAGGGCCATTTTTTTGCCAGAGTTTTTTTCTGTGTCTTTCACCCCAGGCTCTCACCCACCTCAGACAGGGAAAACTTAACTTTCAATTAACATTAGATATACTTGTGGGGCGCCTGGGTGGCTCAGTCGTTAAGCATCTGCCTTTGGCTCGGGTCATGATCTCAGGGTCCTGGGATCAAGCCCCGCATCGGGCTCCCCGCTCAGTGGGAAGCCTGCTTCCTCTCCCACTCCCCTTGCTTGTGTTCCCTCTCTCGCTGTGTCTCTCTCTGTCAAATAAATAAAATCTTTAAAAAAAAAAAAAACATTAGGTATACTTGTTTTTCATGCCCAATTAATTTACAAATAATATGTTTTTATAAAGGATTTGAAGTACTGAATATGAAATACCTATATAAATCCATTAAATAATAAGGGAATAATGTAGGATCAAAGAGTATGTTATATTCCCCTTAAATTTATTTAATATTAAAACTAAACTTAATTCCTGTCTTTCACCTGCAAAGTCCAAAATGAATGGTGGATGTTGATGGCTAGAAAAGAGGAAGATTGACTTTAAATAAAAAACAATACCTAGTTATGACAATTATAACGTACTTTAAATGTGTTCATTGTGTGCTTATGTTTAAGATTTCAACAGCATTTATGGAATAAAAGTTATGAAAAATTTAGATGTAATGATATTTCTGGGTTTACAATAGTAACAATTCTTCTGTCATAGAATGTATACTGTCTTGGCATTGGGCATAAAAATATTGCCTAGCCACATGAAGTTATACCATTTGAAATTGTATTATTCATTCCAGCATGCCAATCTTAAATGCAGGGACCAAAATGGTTTTTCATCTTCAGAATAATAAATTTACAGTTTCATTAGCTTGCATCCTTTTTTCCCCAATACATGCAAAAGAGTTTAAATATTGAATCTGAGAAACTTGACTCTCTATTTAAAGTTTGATGACTTAATGGCAGCAGGAGATTAAGAAGGAGCCGACACACTGGCCAAATGCCACTGCTCAGTAGGAGTTTTCCTTTAATGGAAGTTTGTTTTCCTGCTAGAAAACTGTGTGAGACTTAGAGTTTAAATCTGAGCCCTGCAATTTATGAGTTACCTCACAAAGTAATTTGCTTTAATGCGAGTCTCAGTTGTATGTTTCTAAATGTACGGAAAATAAATCCCTACTTTATGGAACGGTATGACGATTCAGTGAAATGTTATATGAAATGATTTTTCTAAATGCAGAAAATACTAATTGTAATAGTATTTTCCCAAAACTTTACTTTATTGTCATCTGGTCCGATATTTTCATGGATGGGAATCATGCGAAAACTATTTCTAAAAAATTCAAAATATTTACAAACACACAGAGAGAAATTAATGCTAATCTCTTGAAGAGGCAAAACAGCATCGGATGTTTGAGGAACGTGTGTAATTTGGTAAAGCCAGAGGGAAGAGAGGATAAAAGGAAGTAGTGTGAAACCCAGCGAGAAAGTTAGATACCTTCCCCTTGTATCTTATGGGTGAATAAATGTTTACCACACAGACACTGAATTTACTGACCAGAGAAACTGCAGTTACTTTCCCTCTACCCCTAGATAGCCACTGGCCTGTCTCTTTGCTTCTGAGCATGGTTTTGGCTGAGGCAAAATCCATTCACTTTCTTCCTTTACATTGTATCTGCACAAATAGAATTACCCTCTTCTTTCTCTGTGGAGCTGTTACAATTTAATTATAACTTTATCGTATCATTTAACAGGTTCTATGTGTTCTATTTATAGAAGTTCATTCTATGGTCACTTCCTAAATGTAAATTTTTCTACTATAAGATCTTAACTCTTAATCATCTTAATATGCTCAAAGCATGGAATAGATCACCTTGCAAGTAGTAGGCACGAGAGGTGTTTATTAAATTGACTTCTAAAATTTACATAGTACATTACTGTACTCTGCACTATATTTTTAATGATGTTTATTTAGCAAATATTATTGCCGTATCATCCAGAGGCATACACTGTTACTACTGATCACTTAAAATCAATGAAAGTGGCGGGGGGAATTTGCAAGGCATACTTGCTAATCTTTGGTATATACAGGAATTTCACAAACTAAACTATATCTGTGAATCACATATACCCATATGAGTTACAGAGCATAAGATCTTACTTGTGGGAAAGGACTACAATATTAGGAGGGGAGTATTAGCAAGAAAAATACCATATCCCTAACCTAACTTTTTTTAGGAATAAAGCTGATGTTTTAGTCTGGATATTTTTGAATTCTCTTTCAGTGGGTCCAAAGCCAGAGATGGAATAATAGGCACTATATATTGAATCCTTTAAACTACAGCAAGGGATACTTCAGTCAATAAAGTGGCAAGAAAAGAAAAAATACAATTTCTAATTGGTGACTTGGGCTCTGCATCTACAAGAAATAGAGAAAACAACAAACAATTGGATATTTTCAGAAATATGGGAATCCTTCTATGTTATCTGATGGTATATTTATTACTTGAGCAATGAGATTCTTATATAGAGTATATTCCTACTACTGACAGATGTTAGACAAACTGTATATTTATTAGCACCCAGCAATATTTTGTTATTGCTAAAATAGAAGAGAGATATGATTCTTTAATGAGCATATTATTCTGTGAGCCCATATTGAATCCATTCTCTGACTTTTATTTTTTATTACTGGGAGAAAAATTAGAAAAAAATACTTATATTTATACAGAATATACTTCGAGTCCAAACTTCGAGTCTAGGTTCAAAATCTGCTTAGGCACTGACTGTCTAATAATGTGCAAATGAAGACAATCTCAGTTTTCTTGTAAATTACAAATCAAGAACTATTCATTATATCTATCTCACAATAAATAAAATAGATAATTTATGGAAGACATTAAAGGCACTTTCGAGCACATAAATGCTTCATAAAATATGATGATGCTTAGAATTGTGGATGTAGAAATGGGGACAAAATATGAATGTTGGCATAATAAAGCTAAGTAGGTAAAAGAAATAAGAACCAGAAGATTATATATGGTATGCTACATTATTCTGTAATATCCAAAACAAATAATGCTGTAAAAGTTAAAATAAGTAAAAGAATATAATCAATTCAAAATTGTGTTTATTCATGAAGAGATGAGGGACAGAATAGGAACGAAGCACATAGACTATGTAAATCATTGCCAAATATATTAGAGGAAAGGGCTTGAATATTGTCCGTAATTGTGATTCATTGTGTTCTGTTTCCCTGAATTCCATGAAAACCACAAAAGAAGTATGATTATGTTGCTGTGAGAGAAAGGGGTATGGAAAGGGATTGGAAGAGGAGTGGATAAACATATATTTTAAATCTAATGTTTCAGGGGTACCTGGGTGGCTCAGATGGTTAAGCATCTGCCTTTAGCTCAGGTCATGATCTCCAGGTCCTGGGATCGAGCCTCAGGTCAGGCTCCCAGCTCAGCAAGGAGTCTGCTTCTCCCCTTCCCTCCCGCCCTGCTTCTCCCCTTCCCTCCCGCCCTGCTTATGTTCTGTCTCTCTCTCTCTCAAATGAATAAATCAAATCTTTTTAAAAAATCTAATGTTTCAGGAAGTACTGAATTCAATATGATCTCTATGTTATAGGTCCTGACAGAGTCTTTTCAAAAGTCCATAACAAGGGGCACCTGGGTGGCTCAGTCAGCTAAGCATCCAACACTTGATCTCAGCTCAGGTCTTGATCTCAGGTTGTTGTTAGTTCATGCTCCGTGCTGGGCTCCACGCTGGGTATGAAGACTACTTAAAAAAAAAAAAAAAAAAAAGTTCACAACAAAGGAGTTGAAGCTGATTGTGCATGAATGAGAAAATTGTAGATCAGTTACCTAAATGTTCAGGATCTGACCTGCTCCAGGTTAATAATAGTTTTGGAATTTGCATGCCTAAGTCTAGAAAGCTTTAAAAGAGCACATTTTTTAAAAAAAAAGATTTTATTTATTTAATGGAGAGATAGAGACAGCAAGGGGGGGGGGAACCAGCATGAAGAGTGGGAGAGGGAGAAGCAGGCTTCCCGCTGAGCGGGGAGCTCGATGCGGGGCTCGATGCGGGGCTCGATGCGGGGCTCGATGCGGGGCTCGATGCGGGGCTCGATGCGGGGCTCGATGCGGGGCTCGATGCGGGGCTCGATGCGGGGCTCGATGCGGGGCTCGATCTCAGGACCCCCGGATCATGACCTGAGCCGAAGGCAAACGCTTAACGACTGAGCCACCCAGCCGCCCCTAAAAGAGCACATGTTTAACTGAGGATATTTTAAGATGAAATAAATATATGAAGGAATTGTAATCCATTGCTTTAAGACAGTTTTTATCCTTATTAGTTCTAATAAATAAATTGACCATGGAATATCATTCTAAAAAATGGAGTATTATTCAGCACTAAAAGGAAATGCACTATCAATTCATGCAAAAACACAGAATAACCTTAAATGCATATGAAAGAGGCCAATCTGAAAAAGGTAAATACTATATGATTCCAACTATATGACATTCTGGACAAGGAAAAACAATGGAGATAGTAAAAAGATTAGTGGTTGCCAGGGGATATGTGAAGGAAGGCTAGGCAGGGCACAGAGGGTTTTTAGGGCATTGAAAATACTCTGTAAAATAGCATAACAATAAATACATGCCACTATATATTTGTCCAAACTAATAGGATGTATGACAATAAGAATGAACTATAGAAAAAAACTGTGGACTTTGGGTGGTTGGAATGTGTCAATATAGGTTATCTCTGGTAACAAATGTGTCACTTTGGTGGGGGTGTTTATGATGGCGGAGGCTATGTATGTGTAGGGCAGGGAGGTATATAGAAAATCTCCTCACTCTCCCCTCAGTTTTGCTGTGAACCTAAAACTGGTCTAAAACATAAAGTCTAAATAAAAACAAAAAATAAATGGTTTGCTTCTCACTGGAATTGAGTCAGGGATCCAGTGTAGAATATGTGTAATAAAATAGTGTGATAAAAAATGAGCCCCAGACACTTCAAACAATTTTTCTTTAAATGTAATTCATCTCCACTGAGCTTGTTATAAGGATTGTTTGTCAGTATTTAAAAGTGTCTTTTTCTTTTTTTAATATTTTATATATTTGAGAGAGAGAGAGAAAGTGCGAGAACACGGGGGGGCGGTGGAGGAGCAGAGAGAAAGGGACGAGCAGACTCCCCGCTGAGTGGGGAGCCCTGAGCAGGGTTCGATCCCAGGACCCTGAGCTGAAGTCAGATGATTAACTGACTGAGACAGCCAAGTACCCCTTATGAATGTCCTTTTCTAACAAATATATGGAAAGTTGGTTAAATACAAACTGACTAAGCAACTACTTTGATACCAGCCATTCTGGCATATACTGCACATGGTATCCAGGCTAAACCAACACTTTAAAAAAAAAAAAAGATTTTATTGATTTATTTCACAGAGAGAGAGAGAGAGAGAAAGCACAAGCAGGTGTAGCCCCAGAGGGAGAGGGAGAAGCAGACTCTCCATTGAGCAGGGAGCCTGAATGCAGAGCTCGATCCCAGGACCCTGGGATCGTGACCTGAGCCGAAGACATGTATAAACCACCAACCCACCCAGACACCCCCAGGCTAAACCAACACTTTAATAACATAATTATTTGCCTGAAACGTATATAACAATAGAAGTAGCGCACATCTGAAATACAAATATTAAGACTAAGTGCTCAATAAAACTATTTACTAAAAAGTTCAATATTTATATTTATTTGTTAAAGCTCCAGGTCCTGAAAAACTGTAGGAAAACCAAAGAGGTTGCATAACATAATTTGGCAAGAGCCACGACTGATATTCAAGTTCCTTTTTTATTCTCTACTCTTTTAAAAATGTCAGGTTTTGTATACTGTAATCAACTGGAATGCACACGTCATCCAAATAGAATCTTGAATAATGAGAAGTTTGGCAAAGACACAATCCTCAATCTTTAATATTCCAAATATGAAGCATTTGGGAAATTTGACACATTAGACTTCAGATGTTGTCTGTTCATGACAACATTATCAATAAGAAAATGGAAACACAGTAATGTGTTTTGCTGACAAAGATTGTAACTACAGTGAAAACAGGAACATTTTCTATTCCAATTTATTCTGGATCTTTTAAGAATGTTGTTCAGAAGCAAAGCACAAATGAAACGGAGAATCCTAAGGGTGCCTGGGTGGCTCCATCAGTTAAGTGTCTGCCTTAGGCTCAGGTCATGATCCCAGGGTCCTGGGATCAAGCCCCCCATCGTGCTCCCTGCTCAGCAGGGAGCCTCCCTCTCCCTCTGCCTGTCACTCCCCACCCCTCCACCTCTGCTCATGCTCTCTCTCCATCTCTCCCTCTCAAAAAAATCAAAAAAATCTTTTTTTAAAAAAAGAAAAGTGGAATCCTAAATATTTTATTCAAATTGAATTGTAGTTACTGTATCAGAAAAAACACATACATTCCTGGGCATGCACAGCACTTTTAACTTTTATTTTTATGTAACTTTAGACTTAAAGAAGAGTTTCCAAAAAGAGTAATGATTTCCTGTATATCCCTCATCCAGCTTTCCCTTCTATTAGCATTATACATAATGATAGAATATTTTTTATAACCAAAGAATTAGCTTTGGTGCAATAATATTAATTGAAGAACAGAAGCTACTTAGATTTTACCAGTTTATTCACTAATATCCTTTTTCTGTTCCAGGATCTAATCCAAAATGCCATTTACATTTTGTTGTCATTTCTTCTTAGCCAACTCCAATCTATAACTCTCTTTCCTTGTTTTTCATTATCTTCACTCGTTTGTAGATAACTGGCGAGATATTTTGTAGGATGTATCTCAATTTGTGTTTGAATGCTGTTGTTGCATGATTAGATTGAGGTTATGCATTCCTGGGAAGTAGCAGAGAAGTGATATGCTCTTTCTCCGTGTTTCACATTGTGGGGGTGGTGATGGTAATAACGGTGTCCACATTCAGTACTGGTGACATTAACCATGACCACCTGGATAAAGTGGCATCCTCTAGGATTCTCCAGTAAAGTTACTATTTTTCCCTTTGTAATTACTAAACGTTTTGAAGGATATACTTTGAAACTCTACAAATATCCTTTTTCCTTAAAATTTCACCCACTAATTTAGCACCATAGGTAGTATTCTAGTGGTGATTTTCCACATCCCTCATTCCTTCTGCGTTTAATCACGGGAACATATCTGTAAGAAGTTACTACTTTTCCTTCACTTATTTATTCCTCCAGTGTTTATTTAAATACTTATGAATTCATGGATATTTATTTTGTTTTTGGATTATAATCTAATACTTTTGTTATTTATTTTGTTGCTTGAGCTTCCCCAGCTGTGGACATTAGGAGCTCTCTCTCTTTTTTCTTTCCAGTTTTACTGAGATGTAATTGACATACAGTGCCTCCGGTCTTTCAACGAGTCTTCACCAACCCGCGCATCCTCTCTCATTATGGACTTTCTCACTTTCTAGCACTTTAAGAGGCTCTAGGTTCATCTTACATTTTCCTCGCTGTAGTTCTGAAGCCTAAATATTTATATATACTTATATATGCTTATCTATACTTACACTTTTTACCCTATTTTATAAATAACACAGTCTCAAACTTCTTAAATTGCACCTCCGTTTTACACCAATTTACCAGAGTACAGAGTTTTTGTGCAGTTCTCTTTGTCTTTAGCTTTTATAGAATCCAGTCAAAATGTTGTTTTCCCAAGTTACATATGTCAGCTTCTTTCCCATACTCTTCAGTTTAGTTTCCAATTCACTGGAAGACAGATTCATTCGTCACAGCCTACATTACATTCCATCTTGCCTCTCACATTCTAGTCGATTTTTTTTCCAAAAATTAACATAGAGGCAAACTCATTTTTTGTGTGTGTGCTGTACTCTGTCAGTTTTGACAAATGCGTAGAGTCATGTAGCCATGCGCACCTATGTGCAGAGGGTATGTTCACCCTATACCTTTCTATCAGCTCTTACCCATAACACTTGGCAGTCACTGATCTGTCGTTCTCCCAGCTTTGCCTTTCCTAAATTGTCGTATAAATTAAATCATACAATACGAATCTTTAGATATTCTTTCACTTAGAAATATACATTTAGGATTCTTGAATGTATCAATTCAAGATACATGGTTGTTTTTTTTTTAAGATTTTATTTATTTATTTGACAGAGAGAGACACAGCAAGAGAGAGAACACAAGCAGGGGGAGTGGGAGAGGGAGAAGCAGACTTCATGCGGAGCAGGGAGCCCGATGCGGGGCTCTATGCCAGCACTCTGGGATCATGACCGGAGCAGAAGGCAGACACTGAATAACTGAGCCACCCAGGCGCCCCGATACATGGTTGTTCTTGAACTTATCAATAGTTTGTCCCTTTTGGTTGCTCCTGCAGCATTGCATTCAACAGTGCACTGTGTATTTTGTTTACCATGACTAATCTTGGGACATTTGAGTTGTTTCCAGTTTGGGGAAATTATGAAAAAGGCTCTATTCAATTCAGTCATTTTTGAATCTTCATATTTCTTAAATATTTGTGTTGTGATGATAAAACTGTATTCTAAAAGTGTTTTTAAAAATGAAAGGAAAAGTTTCTAATGAGTGCCTTTCAGTTATTTTATTAGTATGTGGTTGCAAACTGACTTCAGAGCTATTCTACTCGGTTTAGGGACAAACTGTGTCATTTTAATACCTTTTATGATAAGGTAATTTAAGAACCAACTAGTTTCTATCACAACTTTTGTGATAGAAAATATTTTAATTTTCTCAAGGACTATTGGCCATGTTCTAAAAGATTAGTGAAAATAATATTTATAGTAATTCTGTCTCTAGCACTAATAATTAGTTTTTAATTATGTGTCTAATGTATAAAAGCCTAAATTCTTTATAAAATTCTGAATTGGTATTGAAATTAGGTCAGACTCCTATGTGTACATTGAACAAAATATCTCAAATAGTTAAATTACTTTATAAAACTAATTTTATGCCAATTCCCCAAACTATTTTAGGAACAGAAAAGATAAGCTTTGTCTTCAAAAACGTAGTCACTATCTATCCTTTTCTTTCCACAACTGCAATAAAATAAAAAGGATTTTTAAAAAGCTGGTTACCGTTTTACAATGGAGCTGTTTAATAGCTTTAAAAATTCATTGATTGGATGGTTACAAGACCAAAACTAAGGAAAGATAATTTTAATAATCCTTCCTTTATCTAGACATGCCGGTGCTTTTTATTTCATAAATGAAATTTTTATTTCATTATCATTATAATAAGTAAACAAGTGCCTTTGTCAGAGGCTAGAATTTCCCCACTTCAGTTAAACTTCAGCATGACTTTTGTGTAAGGACATACATAGAAAAGATAAATCAATCCCAATTATTTTTTTTCTTGACAACTTCATAGTTCTCTGTATTGCTTTCATTGATTTTATTGTGATATTATTAAATTATTAAAATCGAAACTATTCATTATTATTAAATGATAGTTAATAATTAAAAGAATCATAATTAATTATGAACAATTATAAATAATAAGTGATTAATAATTGGTATATTAAATTTATTTGTTTTCTGGCATTTTCACTTTTCAAATGGATGAATCCATTATAAGTTTTGTTTCTAGTTAATATTGTCTTAAAAATCATTAATCATAGTGTGTCTCTGTTGTTAGATATAAACTTAAATAATGCAGGACTCAGGTTATATCAAATGAGTCATAGATGCTTTTAATTTTGTATAAAGTGACATAACAGCACATCATTTAATGGAGACTTACTGAACATCAGCAAATTCTAATTTACATAATTTTCAAAATTAGGCAAATTATTTTTACTTTAAGTATTTATTATCAAACTGTCTTTGAGTGTTGGAGTAATATTGCATAAGGTTTATAAGTGTCCCCAAGACTTACAATATAATCATCTAGCACTTATAATAAAGTTAGTCATATTAAATACAATTTTTTTCTAGGAAGTTCTCCTTAAGAATATGTATTTCATTTCAACTAAACTAGTAATTCATAAAACCCCTAAAATCTGAGAACTATAGAAAAAGTATGTCTGTTTTTGCATAACTGACACCAAATAGTAGTGGGAAAAATAACTGGCCATTGACAAGAGATTAGAATAATCAAATTTACTCTAAAAATCTATTAAATCATCAAGAGCTTAATAATGAAAAACTAACTTTAAATTTCAGCCTAGCTATCTCTCAATGTTCTTTTTTGGCTTTTTAAGTAATATTGCTAATATGTAAACCAAACACTGGTAATATTATTGCCATTCTCAAGGTATCTACAGTCAGTAATAAAGCCAACATAATTTATTATTGTCAATATGAGTTCCAGAAATGGGAGTTGGCAATCCCATTCCGGTGTAGCTTGAGAGATGTGCTTAATTTTGTTGGATGCTTAGTGTGAAGAACCAAGGCAACTGTATACGTTCTTCTTGATTGGAAGTACTTTCAAATTTAATAGTGTTGTTATTCCTGTTTTCCTTACATAATAATTGAGAAAAATGAAGATAGGAGATAAACTCTGCCACCTAATAATAGTATTTTAAAATTGAATTAAATGACTCAAAATATCATAAGCTAAGCTAAAATGGGTAGACTGATTTTCCAAATACTTATAAACCCTCAATATTCTTTCAGTTATTTCATATACTGAGAATAAATATTGTAAAATAAAATGTATAAGAATTTCCTTTTCACTTTATTTTATTTAGCCTTAGAGTTTTGTTTTTTGATATTCTTTTCTGCCTCTTTAATTATACTTTTTGGTGGTCACTGTCATTTCAATTGCTTTCACATAAATGATATCAAATCACAGCTGTCAAATTGTTGTTATAATTACAGACTTTTCTTGAAAGGTCCTTGTCGGCAACATCTTGGATCTTCTGTTATTAGCCTAGATGACTTATAACAGAGTGTTCTCATTCCCTTCATTTAAAAAACTTTTTGCCAAATTTCTTAGTAACTGATTGAAATGGTCTCCAATATTATGTCTTTGTTCTCTGTTGTCCTCTTACAACTTCATTATTCTGAATTCAAAAACCATCTTTCCTTATTTCTAAGAATGGTAAAAACATCTTGAGACTGTTAAAGAAATCTGATGTAGATTTTTATAATAGGTAAGAAAGACATATGTTTTGGAAGGAAGATAAGAGTTTTATGTTTTGTTTTTGTTTCTTGAATTTTTCAGAATAAGCAAATGTGATTTTGTGTGTATATGTAATGATATGTTCCCTAAAGTCAGTGATTGTATGTCCTATATTTAAAATGTTTGTTGTATGATTAGTATCTTTACTAAACAAAGACATCACATGAGATACTTATCCTTAAAAAAATCAACCAAAACTTTACTCATCAAGTCAATGAATCATTTGCTTTTGTTTCTGATTTACATGTCTTTGTCATTGGCTTTCAGTCATTTCATCATGATGAAATGCCAATATTTCTGCCTTTTCTGTAACTCTATCACCAGCACACTAAAATGTATACCCATTCCCCTGCCCCCTTGGAACAGTAGAGGAACAAAGTTCCTTTCCGTCTCTGAGAAGCGGTTCTCCAGTAGAAAGGTGTCCATAGTGGCAAACTCAGAGCAGTCATCCAGAATACATAAAGAGTCCCTTTTGGACAAAAATAAACATTAGTCAGGTTATAAATGTTATACATTTAAATATCTGAAATTACATAATGTTATCCCTCATCCTCCTTTTTTTCACATTGAAAAAGAAACCTTTTATTGGCACAGTCACTCTCTTCCTTGTTGAATTAAAAGGGTGAAACAGTGAATTTTTGAAAAGTACAGTTGGTTTCTCCCAAACTAGTTGCACTGTGGTATTAGAAGTGTGTGATATCAGATTAGAGAGGGGTTTCGGGCCGGGGGAGGGGGAGGTTGAGAAGGGAGAGGCCCTCAGCATTAAGTAAAATTTAACTTATCACTGGCTTAAAATATGAATCTTTTTTGTGTGGCTGGCAAAGGATGCACATTTTACTAATTCACTTTGCTTTCACTTTAAATCCCGCAAACTTGTTTCAGTTGCAGTGTGTAACAAGGAGAATCAGTGCCACAGTTTCAAGGCATATCCCAAAGGTGGAAACTTTCTGAGTCTTAAATCAAACTCATCATCTAGATACGCAGAATTCCTCCAACTTGGTCCTTTTTGTTTGTTTGTTTGCTTTATTTTCTCTAGTATCTTCATCACTGAATTTCTTGGGGGGTAGGAGTGTATTCCACCTATAATACATACTTTCTAATGAGCTAAAGACCACAACTCTCAGTGATGAATGTACATAAATATGGATAGTTTTCCCGTTTGGAAGGTGATATATGATATTCATAACTATAGGCTATATTAACAAACAAGTGGGCAGAATGTAATATAATTTTCTTTATATCCTTATTTCTAAAATATTGAACCTTTACCCCACAGAGGTAGTGAAGACCTATAATCAGTCAACTAAGTGACTTGATCGTTTTCCTTGGGATTAAATCTATATTTTTAGATTATTAAAAATAAATCAGAGGCATTAGGGGAATGGGCACTAAAATCAGGACCTGCTTCTGCTGAGACTCATATAATACCATTTCCTCTTTGATCAGAGCTCAGTCAGGTTATTGCTGAGTCTCTCCTCCTTAACTAAAGCCTTTATATCTCTTGTCTTCTTCTTCTTTCTCTAGCCCTACCCTGTTTTTCTCCCTTTCATTTTCTCTCTCTCCTTTTGCATGCCATTTACTACTTTAAGCTCAAAGCAATGAAAGTGATTGAAGCAAGAAAACTACAGTAAACAACTTGAATGTACTTCGCAAACATAATAGTGAACAAAAGGAAGCCAGGCACAAGAGACTGTATACTGTATGATTTCATATATATAATTTTTAAAAAATAGGCAAAAGTAATAGGGTGTCAGCAGTCAGAATGAGAGCTGACTTGAGGAGAAGGTATTAACAGCAGAGAAAATAAGAGGCATTTCTGAAATAATGATCTCTACTTGATTTGGATTCTGGCCACATCAATTTATTTTTTTAAATTCATTTAAATGTCCAGATGCATATTTAAAGTCCATACACACATCCATGTTAAACTATATCAAAATTATTTTTATTTGGTAACTAGCAGTTGGTAATCCTAATTAGAGGAATAAGTCCCTGACATTTTCTACAAAGCACTCAAATTGACAGCTGGGTGGCGGGTAGGCGTGGGGTAGAGTCTTACCCTATATTCCACCCAGCGCTGTAGGACTTGTTGCCACAGAAGAACTTAATTCACTCTTGCTATGTTTAGGTAAGTTTGCTAATGCGTGACACTGTATTTGATGGTCTCACAATCTCTAGTCTTCATCTCTAATATCTATCTTTTTGTTAACTTCCCCATATGTACTGTTGCTTAATACTAGACACGTGAGCTGAAAATAAACTAATTTCATCACATAGTTAGCTGAATCTGCCTTTTTACATTCTCTATTCCATATTTTTCCTTTTTGTTTTAGTGTTCCAAGTGACATTATATAGTCGTAATATAGATCCTTTAAAAATTTCCAAACTTTAAAAATATCCAGTGACAACAGTATTCCTAATCTGGCATTCATTCTTTTCCCTGATACCTGAGAAATCTCAGTTTGTTGGGTTTTGGTGGCAGTGATGGAAGGAAACTTGTCAGTTACAAACCAATAGAAATAGAATAATTAATTCTCAATTTAGTTCATGGGAAATCAGGGTTAAGTTTGAGCTATATATCATTTGCTGGTGAAATGGAAGAAGACATGGTCTTAAAAGACACTGTTAAAAAGCCATCTGATTCTCAACTCTTTAGCAATCAGAATGTACTTTTCATATTGGCTTCTTCATAAAAGGAGTTGAAAGCACTCCTTTTAATTATTAGAACAATTAATATATGGAAAGCCTTTTACTTTCTCCTAAAATTTTAGAAGAATTAATCAGTGAGATAACTGAAGCTGGGGTTTTCTTTGATGAAATTTTGAATAATGGATTCAGTTTCTTCAAGAGATTTTAGACAGGACAGATTTTCTATCTCTTCTTATGGTAAGCTCTAATAAGGTAAATTTGTTATCCAAATGTTCAGATTTATACGCAATTTTTTTCTGGCATTTTCCAATGTCCCCTGCCATTGGGTTGGTTCACTTTTTTGACTAACCACCACATCTCCCACAATACTTTTCTGCTGTATTTTACTCTGAGGTATCTCTGCTCTGAGATAGTTGCTTTGGGCAATTAGTATACTTTCTTCTTTTTTTAATCTGTGATTTTTTTTCTTCTCTTAGAAGAAAGTTAATCTCTTAGATTAACTGAAAATGGACTTTGCCAGATATTGGTCATTTCACTTTGGCACAGCAGGAAAGATAGGAAGGATATTCTGTCTCCTACCATTCTGTTCATATTAGAAGACTCCCCTGTCTGTTTTGAGAATAAAATTAAGGAAAAAAAATGTTTCCTTCCCTAATTCTCTCCCATGATTTCCTCTAAATAGTGCCCGCAATGAACACAAATTCAGGTTGCTTGTGAAAGTGCAATTTCCCTGATTCAGAAATTTGCCCATACGAAGAAATACGTATGTGCAAGAGGTAGTATTAAGTTTGGGAGGAGCCAGGATGAGAGTGCAGAATCGTGCTAATAAAACAATAAACTTGAGAGCATGGAATGCATAAGTTGGAGTGTATTTTGAAAGAGAAGGATGAAACAGAAATTTTACGTGGCAGTTTTTGCTCAGAATTACCGTGGCAGTTGAATTTAATGTTTTATGAGATACTTCTTCATTCAACCCAAAAATGTAAATGACCCTACGCCAGTTTCCCAAGATGGTAACAATTAATTAAGGAAACAAAGCTCTGTGACCTATATGTAGTTAATCCCTTTGCAAGAAAATTTCTATTCCTTTAACACACACTCTTAATCTTACTCATATCTTATTACCTGGAGCTAGTATGCCTCCAGCTTTTTATTCTTCCCCAATCTTTCTGTGCCTTTGTGGATGATTCTCCCTTTGCTTCATTACCATCTGTACTTCTTCCCAATTCCCAGGACAGGAATTCTCATGTATACTTGAAGGTGCCTTTAAAATTATATTATACACCATTGGACTATTTTTATATATGCTCTATTTCTAAGAAAAATTATGAAAAGCTTTGTGTTCTGTGATTAACTACAAATATCACTAACCAGGTAATAATTGCTACACCTGGGCTTTGAGCCCTGTTTCGGTGTTTAGTATATAATATCCAGAAGACAGTCATTTATGTGAATGCTGGCACTGCTTTTACCTACAAGGTAGAATGCTCACCAAGTAGAACAGATTCTTTTGAGGCAACAAAAGTGTGCCTCCGAAAACATATATCAGCAAGGTGCACTTACAATGCCAGCAGTTTTCACGTTCCATGCTAAGTACTGAAATTGCTTTCTTAGGCTTCACTTTCCTTCCAGTAGTGTGGACATTGATGGGATAGAGCTTATTGTTTTAAAACACTACTGACATTAAAAAAAAAAAAAAGAAAGGTAACTTCTCCTGAAACAAGATTTAACATGAACTCTAATATACCCCTTAGCAAGATTACTATATTTACTGAATATAGTAAGATTTACTCATGTATCATCAAAAGAGAAACAATACAGTCTTTTCAAATAGGAAGATTTCTATGGCAATGATTCAATTTAACTCTCATTCATTTTCTCTCTCTCTCTCCCTGTTTGGAGAAAGAAAAAGCCGGGAGGCATAAAGGAGGAAGCTGTGATTATAAATCCTAAAATGTAATTCAAAATACAAATTTTCATAACTATATTCATGTCATAAAGTATGATTTCCCTGAAGTGTGCTGTCAAAATGCAGACATCAGCATCTAGGTATTTCCTATATCTGCTTTGAATGTTACTTCAGAACATCCAAAATAATTTCTTGTTGTCTCTGGAACACAAATACTAACTCTTACATTTTTTTTCCTCATCTACACAAGGCAGTGTTAAGGAAAGGTTATATTTTGGATGTGTTTTAGATACAAATATTTTTAAAAGTTAAGCTACTTTTAAATTCAACCATTAATGTATATACAACCACCATCACAATGAAAAGACTACTTAATTTTAACCTTCTGCAAACATACCTTTGTTTTTTTTTTTAAGATTTTATTTATTTATTTGAGAGAGAGAGAATGAGAGAGAGAGAGCATGAGAAGGGGGGAGGGTCAGAGGGAGAAGCAGACTCCCTGACTCCATCCCGGGACTGCAGGATCATGACCTGAGCCGAAGGTAGTCACTTAACCAACTGAGCCACCCAGGTGCCCCACCTTTGTTTTTTGTTTGTTTGTTTGTTTGTTTTTAAGATTTACTTATTTATTTTAGAGAGAGAGTGAGTGAGCACAAGCAGGGGGAGGGCCAAAGGGAGAGGGAGAGAGAGAATCTCAGTCAGACTCCCCGCTGAGCACAGAGCCCCACATGGGGCTTGATCCCACAACCCTGAGATCATGACCTGAGATGAAATGGAGTCGGATGTTCAACCAACTGAGCCATCCAGGTGCCCCATCATACCTTTGACCAGTACCCTTTTTTAAAGAAAATATACATGGATGTGATCCATCTTTGTCTTTTATAATTTTTTGTACCTCTTCATACATAGATCATTTAAGATATCTCATAGTTCCAAAAAACACTTTACATATAAAACTTATGTCAGATGATTAACTTGATAGCTGGCATCATCTCCTCTCAGTATTCTAATGACAAAATATACACACGCACACACACACACAATGCACCTATGAAAATTTAAAATAGCATTAAAACTAGAACTTAAAGAAAATGACATAGTAGTACCAGAAGAGATTTCCTAATTTCTTCTTGTTAACTCCTTTCTTTTTAACGCTGAGTAATCCATTGTCGGGCTCAGTTCATTTATCCATTCACCTACTAAAGCACAGCTTGGTTGCTTCCAAGTTTTTGCAAGTATAAATAAAGCCACTATAGAGGCGCCTGGGTGGCTCAGATGGTTAAGCGTCTGCCTTTGGCTCAGCTCATGATCTCAGGGTCCTAGGATAGAGCCCCACATCAGGCTCCTGGCTCAGCAGGAAGCCTGCTTCTCCCTCTCCCTTTGCCTCTCCCCCAGCTCATGCTCTCTCTCTCTCTCTGTATCTCTGTGTCTCAAATGAATAAATAAAATCATTTAAAAAAAAAGCCACTATAAATATCTGTGTTTAGTAGGTTTTTGTGTAGACATAAGCTTTCAGTTCTTTTGGGTAAATATCAAAAAACGTGGTTGTTGGATCATTTGGTAAGTATGTTTAGTTTTGTAAGAAACTACTACTGTCTTAAAAAGTGGCTGTGCCCTTTTCTATAACCACTACCAACCTCCTAGAGTTCTGTTGCTCCACATCCTTGCCAGCACTGATATTGTGAGTGTTCTGGATTTGGACCATTCTAATAGGTGTGGAGTGATATTCTATTGTCATCATTTCTTCAAAGATTAAAACTTTTAGAAAATAACAGGGTAGAAGTTCAGGCTTTTAGCTGGTAGTGAGCTAACAGATAAAATGCTCTAAGTATTACCAGAGCTAGTGAAAATTGGGAGAGACCTGAGAGTTGAGGATTCTAGAAACAACACTTACTTAATATACCTAGTGCACTGCAAAGGAATAGCATAATGTTTAAGAACATTGTTCTAGTTAGGAATCAGAAAGAAATCCAGAAAATCTGGGTTTTAATCTTTGATTTTCAAACTGCTGTGTATTTAATCAATTTTTTAAATCTTTATATGTTTCAGCGTCTTCATTTTTAAATTACAGTAATAAAAATACTTCCTCATATTGCTATCGATTAGGAGAAGTTTACAATATACATGGTCCAGTACCAAGTAGGTGGTAAACATTTACTGTATAGTGGCTTGTGTGTGTGTGTGTGTGTGTGTGTGTGTGTGTGTGTGTTATTATGCTATTTCAATCCAGGTTACCAACAATACTTGAAAGATTCCCATTTGCTGAGATGTGGTCTATGAATTGGGCCCATTGGATCGATACCCACTTGAACAATCCCAGAAAGAAGTTCTACCAGGATCCATGTAGACCAAAACAGACTTGAAGAATAGTGAAATACATGATATAGGAAATCCTGGATATAAAGAGGTACCCCTATTTTGAGGAAACACTTTTCTAATGGAACCTATATAAAAATACTACCAAATAAAGTATAAGGAAATTCATATTACATATGTAGATCTCTGATAATCTATTGAAAAAATAAGGGGAAAGTAAAAAGAATGGCAATATCCTCAACAGGATGTAAGGGTACATTTCCCTTCAATACAGCAGCCAAAAGCCATCAGAAGAAAACAGACAAAAATAAAAAGGTAAAAAGATGAATTAAAAAAACTGAATGAGATGAAAAGTAGCAAGGATAAGATAAGAAAATAGGAAAATGAAATAGAAAAATATAAATTCACAAAAGAAAGTTGCTACTAAGGAAAATTAAAATTGTGAGGTAAAAAAAAAAAAGCATGTAAATTCCTCTGAAAGCAAAAACATGAAAAGATAAAGGTAGGTAGGGAGGAGATGACAAATTCTATTAATTTATGCTTCTATCAAGTGTATATTGAGTGTCTATTTCAGGAATAAAACATATTTATAAACACATTTATAACAAATAATCTTTGTCCTTGAAGTACTTTTATTAAGGTAAAGAGGAACATAAAATAAATTATACATAGTAAATAATTTATATAGCATATAAAAAGATTTTTAAAGGTAATATTGGAGCATATTTCATTAAAGCCAATAAGAGAGTTAGCACGTGACTATCTGAGTGAAAAACTTTCCTAATATAGGGAACAACCAATACAAGAGCCTGGAGTTGGGAAGATTTCTGTTGTGTTTAAAGAACAAGGCCTGTAAATACTTGGAGAGAAGGAGTTAAAGAGTCTAAGATTTGTGGTTGTTCTAAGACCTTGAAGATCATTGCAGGCACTTGAGTTTTCACTCTGCGTGGCTGGCGTTCATTTGGAAGTTTTTAAAAGAGATAAAGGCATCTGGCTGCTCTACTGAAATTAGGCTAGAGAGGCAAGATGAAAAGAGGTTAGGGTGGAAGCAGTGTTATAGGTAAGGGATGCTGGTGGTTGGACCAGTGCAGTAGCAGTGGGTGCACGATAAGTGGTCAGAATCCAGATATAATTTCAAGTTAAAGCTAACACCGTTTCTTAAATTGTACATGGGAACAGAAAGAGAGGAATAGGAGTTGCCATCAATTGAGAAGGAGAAGGTTGTAGGTGAAGCAATTTGAAGGAAAAGATTAGAAGTTCACTTTGAGCCATATTGAGTTTGTGATAACTTTTAGACATTCTGGTGGGGTGTGGAGTTGGATATGCAAGTCTGTAGTTCCTGTATCAGCTGTAGACATACATTTGTGTATTATGAGTAAACTGATGATATGAAAAGCCATGAGTCTGAATGACATCATCTAGGAGTGAGTGTAGATAGGGAATTAAGTTCAATATAAAGAGACTGGTCAGTAAAGGTGGCAAGAGAAGAATTTGGGTTAATAGTTTTACTTTTCCCCCAGCACTTTAAAAATACTGTGCAATTGTTTTCTGGTTTCTGGTGTGTCTAATGTGATATCAGTGATTATTTGGGTCATTTGAATAACTGCTTCATGCAGTGTATTATTTTTCTCTTTTTGTCTTTAATAGTTTCAGTTAACTTTGTGTTCCACAGTTGACTGCGATGTGCTTAGGTTTGTTTCCTTTTCATTAGTCCTCTTTGGTATTCACTGAATTTTTGATTTTATAGTTTTATTTCTTTCACTAAATTTTGGAAACTTTTGACCATTAAGTTGCCAAACATTTCATTACTCCTCCTTTCGATTCTGAGACTCTAGTTATATATGTATTTGAATATTATCTCTATTGTCCTAGATATTATCTCTAATGTCCTAGAGTCTACCATCATTTATTAATCTTTTTAATCTCTGCTCCAGATTAAATGAGTTTTATTCATTTATCAAGTTCATCAACTTTTTTTTTCCTTGTCATCTTCATTCTCTGTTAAGCCCATGAACTTAAGTAAATTTTTGTTTCAAATAGTGTGCTTTTCATTTTTAGAATTTTTATTTGGTTCTTTTTTTCATAGTTTATATTTCCCTGCTGGAATTTTTAAGTCATTTTTTTTGTATATTTGAACATATTTTCATTAATGTCTTTAAGTATTATTGTAATAGCTTAAATTTTTGTCTACTAATTCTGATGTGTTTATCATCTTGGATTAATGTTTGTTGATTATTTTTTTCCTCTTAGGAGAGGTCATATTTTATTTTCTTTTTATATGTTAAATCATTTTGGAACATATCCCCAGATATTTTTTGTACGTTCTATAAACTCTGGACTCTGAAATGTTCTGCTAAAAAAAAAATGATCTTTTTAAATGAGCATGCAGTTAATCTGGTTAAAATCAAACTTAAAACAAACCCCCTTCATTATCTGGTAAGCCAAACTTCAAGTCAGTGATTTTTACCTCAGCCAGGCTGCTAGGAGTCTTCCCTGTTTATCCCTGGTCAGGGGGTATTCAGACCTTAAGGCAGAGTTGCTTCCTGGAAAGTTTCTCTTTATTCTCCAGCTTGTGTGGATAGCCCTGTTTTTTCAAGCACAAGCCTAGAGTTTAACCGTGTTACATAAGCACACCAGGCCTTTCCTCACGATAAAATACACAGAAACAGGAAACTCACCTAATGCCTTTTACTTTTTCCAAGTGTTGACTTATTTCCGGTTTCTGTTTGCTTTCGTTCACTCTTCATGGACTCTGCCTACTTCATTGTTGATGTTGTCTCCTGTTGTTATTTTTCAACATTTAGATTTGTTACCTGTGAGAAGTTTGGTTTGATCAGAGTTATTTAGCCGTACTGGAAAGAAACGTTCATTTAGTTGCCTTCCAGATCTAAGTTTTTATTTTTATTTTTTTTAAAGATTTTATTTATTTATTTGAGAGAGAGAATGAGAAAGAGAGAGAGCATGAGAGGGGAGAGGGTCAGAGGGAGAAGCAGACTCCCCGCCGAGCAGGGAGCCCGATGTGGGACTCGATCCCGGGACTCCAGAATCATGACCTGAGCCGAAGGCAGTCGCTTAACCAACTGAGCCACCCAGGCGCCCTCTAAGTTTTTATTTTTAAGTAATCTCTACACCCAAAATGGGGCTCAAACTCACAACCCTGAGTTCAAGAGTTGCAGGCTCTACTGACTGAGCCAGCCAGGTGTGCCTCAGCTCTAATTTTTGACTGTGAAGTGAAAGCCTTGTTCCCCTGATAAAGGCATTAAGGCCTAACCAGAAATCTTGTCAATGATACAGTACACGCTGCAGTTTTCACTGGCAACACCTGGTGATGAAAGAGAAAGAGCTTCAGCCTTCCAAAAGAATATGACCCTTCTTTCTCCATTTCCTCATTTACTTACTTATTCAACATTCATTTATGAGCCACATATTTAGCTATGCACTTGGCATATGGCTATGAAGGAAGTTATAACACCTGTCCTTACAGAGCTTATTATTAAGAAAATGAGAGAAGTGTGAAACAGTAGGCAAGTAAGTAAGAAGATGGTCTATGATGATAGATGATAAGTGTCATGTAAATTAGAAGGCATAGAAACAAACATGTGACTGATAGCGGTTCTTGAGGATTTGTACTTTGTAAGCAAGGTGCTCCTTCACTGAGAAGCAGGGCACTGAGCACAGCCACGATGGAGACAAAGCCAGTTAACCAAGTGGATATCTGGTGTCTAAGAAGCAGCCATGCTCTGAACAGGAGAGGCCACTAGAACTGTAAGGAATAGTGTGTCTAGAACAGAGTGATTCATTAGGTAACTCATGAGACTTGAGGACAGAGATATAACAGGGAGAAATTATATAGACCTATTCATACATTGTATGGAAATCACCTTTTACGGTGAATGTGAA
Organism: Eumetopias jubatus; assembly: GCF_037043125.1. NCBI lineage: Eukaryota > Metazoa > Chordata > Mammalia > Carnivora > Otariidae > Eumetopias > Eumetopias jubatus. The sequence goes on from NW_028274820.1 coordinate 31,572,471, forward strand.
CAGGAGCCATTAGAAGGGTTGAAGCTTTGGAGTGACATTATCAGACTTAGGCAGAAATCAAACTGGTGGCTGTATTTGAAAGCCGACTGTAACAAAGAAACGTAGAAAGAGATTGTTTTGTGCTGGTCTCAGCCTCTTAATAACCAATAATGTGGTTGAACCTGCCCTTGTGGTTCTTACCATGATTGCAAGACGCCCCTTGCAATATCCATCAGGAAACTTGGGGGGAGAAAGTTCTGTTACTCACAGGTCATGGAAGCACACAGCACACCCAGGTCCACACAGAAAAATAATGGATAGAGAAAAAGAGAGAGGGGTTCAGTTTTTGTTGGAGTCCAAGGTGAGGCCTGTGGTTTTGTGTGCCAACTCTTTATTGAATTTAAAACATAAGAGCAGGAATTTAAAGTGTGGGAAGAGCAAAAACAATCGACCCAAATGGTCAATTATGGAAAGCAACCAAGATCTCTAAAACAGAGGAGCCTGGAGTGGGAACAGGTTGCCTGGGTGGGTTTTGGGGGGTGGGGATTCGGGTTGGGAAGCTGAATTTTGCCTGGCTCTTCATCTAATAGTGTGACTGGCAATGTGTTTATTCCAGATAGCCATCTTTGAAGTGAATGCATCTTTGAAATAATGCCTCAGCAATCAAAGCTTCAGTGAGGTGCTTGCATTACAAATCAGAGAAAACCCAACTGTCAGGGCTTATACTACAGAGGCTATCAAAGACAGCCAGATTATCCACAATGGGGTTTCATACCAGTGGGGTGTAAGGAAAATAAAAGTCTCAAGATAACTCCAAAATTCTTTGTTTGAGTAACTAAGAATAAAGAACCTTATTAAGGAATATTAAAATGGAGCAGGTTGCAGGGGAGATTGAGTTGAATTTAAGAGGTCTTATTAGGCATCAAAGTGGAGAGGTTGAAGAGGCAGGTAGATATGGGAATTTGGAGTACAAATCTACACATATGAATCACACAGAGTTGTGAGTTGGAGATAAAAATGTGAGAAGTATGTACAACTATGACAACTGTATGTGAGTCTGTATGCACAATGCTACAAGAGTGGGCATCAAAGAAGTGAGTGTAGTCACAGGCCAGTCAAAGGCCACAAGACCACTGTGCACAGAGTTGGTGAACATTAACTCATGTCAGTCCTCTGCATAAATCCGTGGCTATTAGATAAAACAGTAAAATCACTGATTTGTATAAGATCCTCATTTTAGGTAGGAAAAACAGAAAGGTAAGATTATAAAATGTTTTATCCAATGTAAAAAAAAATGATGATAGAGCTAATACTAAATAGATGTCCCAGCTTACTGACTAATAATGAAAAGACTGCTTATAAAATAAGAGGGAAAAAGGTATGAACTATTTTTCATGAAAGACTCAAAGGATAGATGTCTATGTTGATGAAATAATTAGAATCTTTCCTGTACTTAGCTTGATTAAATACATTTGAAACCCTTTGCTGAAAGATGCTTACATAGAACTAATATTCTTTTTTAAAAAATTCAGAACCCTATCAAATTGAGGGAGTGTGAATGTATGTGTCATGTATGATTTCAGCATCTTTCATCAATTCTTTTACCATTTTTTTCTTTTATTTTTTTTTGTTCAGTGATTGAATAAAAGAGAAAAGGAGCTTATATTGTAACTTCAGAGGAAATGATATACCCAAAGTCAGTGACGGTTTATTTGCATTTTATAGAAACATTTACTGAATTTCTGGTAGACTCATGCTTGACCTCCTAAATTTTTACTTTTATATATAAGATTTAAAAAATCTGCTATAAAATATTTTGCCTTTGAATGCAAATATAAAACTCTCCAGATGAAATAATATTTTGCATTTATATGAAAGCATTTGTATTGAAGAATTCCAAGAATATTTTCCCAAATTTATAAATAACATAATTTCCATACTGTTGGATTTCAGTTGCTTTTAAGACACTAGACAGTAATTTCACCACCAGGCAGTAATTTTCAGACCTTAAAAAAAAAAAAATTATACCATATCTATGTAGTGAAGTGGAATGCTAAATATATAGAGCATGTTTACCATTGTGCCTCGAGGAATATGTACTCAAATTATAAGCAATAATCTTATTTTCAGGAGTAGATATTTGTCTCTAGAAGAATGGGTTTGAAGTAGAAACTAGGTAATATTTTTCCTTCTCTATTGGATAATTGTGTCATACTCCCTAAGTGCAACACATGTTTTCTATGTGTACAACTCTCTCCACTTACTTCACCAAGATTCTATGGGGAAGTGATTTTCTTAGTAATGTGACATCTCTGTTGTGCCAGTATTTTCCATAATTTCAGAAATGAGTTCCTCAGTATTGATTGGTTTTATTATGGTCCTCCTACATGTCAATTGATGGGAACAAAGACAAGTTTAAGTAAAGTATACCCCAGGTAGAAAAAGAAAAATGTTACTCATTGCTTTATTTTCCTTCTAACCAGAGCCTGTACCTGTGATTGAGAATGCAATGCCACTACTTTTAGTCTTTTTCTAGTAATTAACCCAAGTTCTAATAGTTTGTGTATCTTTACCTTACTCTATAATGCATTTATCCTTCCAGAGGACTCATTCTGACAGCATGTTCTAATTGTTTTACTTCACTTTTCTTAAGGCATCATTTCTACTCTGATTCTTGAATATAGTTTATTACTTATGCACCCATGTTTTTATGCAGCTGGTGCCTTTTGGGTTATCAAGTTTCACACTGAATTCCAAACAAAGGGGATGGAAGAAAACAGGGATTGTTTTTTAATGCCATGTTCTGGGGTCTCTACAGCATTAAGTAATGTCAACCGTTTAATCATTTCTGTTTCACGTAGCATTTGCTCAGTGCCAAATTAGAAAAAAAAAATCAAAAACAGTGTTTCTCTTCTACACTTCCAAATGGTACTCCATAGAAAACAGGCTGTCTGCCAGAGTGGCGCTGAAGCCCGTGCCATGTGGAAAGTTCTTACCTGGGCAGTTCTCGCAACAGGGCTTTCTAGGATAATCATATTACTTTTTTTATTTTACAGATAAAATAAGTGAGGTTGTTAGATTGTAAGTAATTCACATAATTTATAGAAATTTTATAGTGTAGGTAATATAAAGAAACAGTAGAGTCTGGATCTTTAATTCCTATTTTGCCCTCTGCATGCATCCCATTTTGTTTTGTGTTTTTATTTTTTTTTATTTTTTTATTATGTTAATCACCATACATTAAATCATTAATTTTTAATGTAGTGTTCCATGATTCACTGTTTGCGTGTAACACCCAGTGCTCCATGCAGTACGTGCCCTCTTTAATACCCATCACCAGGCTAACCTTAATGATGTTGCCACTTGCTATTTTTGCCACATATTATTTATTATTCTGAATAATCCTATTTACTTTTATTATTTATATTGTGAACATATATTTGAAAGTTAGCATTGTGTGTGTATGGGTGTTTGTGTGATAAAATAGATTGGTGTTATGGTGCCTTTTAATTTTTTGTTAATTACTTTAATATAAATAAAAACTTAGATTCCTCTTAGTTCAAAATCCCCATAATGGGTTAAGTGAGATGAAGTCACTTGTCCAGGACCACTAAGATAGTTCCTGGCATGTGTGACAAGCTGTACTTCAGTGTTTTTGCTCCTAGTAAAGATTTCTTTAACTTTCCCTATGATGAACTCATTTTTGAATATTAGAATTATTAAACTGCATTACTATGTGTATGAAATCTGAAAGAAGAATGTGGGTAAAAACCAATTTCTTTTCTTTTCTTAAAAATCAGAGCAAATTAAAAATCAGAGAAAGACATGTATCATATGATCTCACTGATATGGGGAACTCTTAATCTCGGGAAACAAACTGAGGGTTGCTGGAGTGGTGGGGGTGGGAGGGATGGGGTGGCTGGGTGATGGGCATTGGGGAGGGTATGTGCTATGGTGAGCGCTGTGAATTGTGTAAGACTGTTGAATCACAGATTTGTACCTCTGAAACAAACAATACATTATATATTAAAAAAAAAAAGTAAAAGATAGGAAGGGAAAAATGAAGGGGGGGAAATCGGAGGGGGAGACGAACCATGAGAGACTGTGGACTCTGAGAAACAAACTGAGGGTTCTAGAGGGGAGGGGGGTGGGGGGATGGGTTAGCCTGGTGATGGGTCTTAAAGAGGGCACGTATCGCATGGAGCACTGGGTGTTATACACAAACAATGAATCATGGAACACTACATCAAAAACTAATGATATAATGTATGGTGATTAACATAACATAATAAAAAATGTTAAAAAAGTAAAATAAAATAAATCAGAAAACAACAGGCAGGAGAGACTTAAAATATAAGAAAAAGCAACAGATCACAGTAACCTGAAAAATAGAAAAAATACATTAAAAAATAGAAAGTAAATGAAGCTTTTACATTTACTTTTAGAGAAACTTTTAGTTTATAGTTTCTAACCTCTCTGAATTTCTCTGGTATTTTATTTTACCACTTTCATAACATTTATATATTTTAATGTAGAATTACACATATTTATTTAACTCCTTTAGCTGACCAAGTCACTTTTAAGTCAGTTTATATGCCAAATGGCCCACCACATTACTCGGCCGTTTTTTTCCTACAAAACCGGAATTCAATATTGCCTGGCATTGTTGCTTTTAATAAATATTTTAGAAAATGAATAAGTCGGAAAAAAAAAAAAGAAAATGAATAAGTCGGTAAGGGAATGAATTTATCAATGAGCTAATAGCTCCTGCCAAGTGTTGTTAGAGATAAGTGGTTAACACTACTGATTGAGACCATTACTGATTTATGATTGCCAACCTCAGCTGGGACCTCAGAAAAGCTTGGTAATTCTGTTTAAATTTTTACCACTCCCTTCAAATTCACTATCCAATTTCCCTCTTTATCTTTTTAGCACATAACCAAGACTCTATTTTCCAGTGAATATTAAAGTCGGTAAGCGGGAACTTTCCTTTCTCACTTTCCCTATGTATTCCACATGGTAGAGCCCTGTATTTCACTGTATGAGTATATGTCAATCTAGTTATTGTTTATGTTGTTAATAGCATTTATGATAGATATATAGACAAACTATCACAGGTAGATAACAGGCATAACATGAACAATCTTACATATTCTCTGGTGATTGTGTGTAAGAGTTTAACTAGGTCATATATCTAGCAATTGGATTTCTGGGTCATAGGATATGCACAACTTCAGCTTTTTTAAATAATGCCAAATTATTTTCCAAAATAGTTGAATCTATTTGCATTCCAACAAACGGAATGTGACTGACCACATTGTTCTTCATCTTTGCCAGTACCTGATGTTGTCTCTAATAATTTGTAAACTACCAACTTGGTGAATGTGGAAATACTTTCATCTGCTTTAAGTATGCAATCCCTGAATGCTAATGAATTGCGATATTTTAAAAATTCTGATTTCATCCTCTGTGAAGAGCCTGTCCATAGTTTTCTTTCTTCTTTTTTTTTTCTTTCCTTTGCCAACTTTTTAAAATATCATCTGGAGGGCACCTGGGCAGCTCAGTTGGTTGTGTCTGCCTTTGGTTCAGGTCATGATCCCTGGACCTTGGGATGGAGCCCTGGGATCAGTTGAACACCAAGCCCCTCCTCAGGCTCCCTGCCCAGTGAGGAGTCTGCTTCGCCCTATGCCCCTCCCCCCTGCTTGTGCACTTTCTCTCTCAAATGAATAAATAAAATCCTAAAAATAAATAAATTATCATCTAGATATTTAGTCTTTGTCAATTTTAAATGTTGTAAATATATTTTTCCATTTTTGCAATTTGTCCATTCATTCTCTTCATGGCACTTTTGATAAATAACATTATTTACTTTAAGGTGGTTTAGTGCTTAGTAATTGTTTTCCATTGTCAAATTATCTATTTCTTGTTAAATGACACTCTGTATTAATTTCTGCAGCTATATAATGGCTCAGTATTTGATAAAGCATACAGTCTCCACTTTTTCCACTTCATGAATGCCTTGACTAAAGATATATAACCTGTAAATAGTCTTTTGTTCACCCATGTTAACTTTAGATACAAAATGTTATGTAGAAATATCCATGCACATACAAAATGTGTTAAGATTTTAGGATTATGTTTGAAATTGCCCTGAATCAATAGATCAATAAGGAGAGAATTGAAGTCTTTACAAAATTATGTATTTGAATTCATGAACATTTAATATCCTTCATTTATGTCCTTAAAAATGTTTTTCTATTGACTTTTATATATTTTTGTAGAGTTCTCGAAATTTTTTCTTGCATATTTCCTAGGACTCTAATGTATTTTTACAGTAATTTAATAGAAATATATTCAAGTTTAAATTTCTAGCTTCTTTTCTGTTAATGTACAGAAATATAATTGATTTCTACAGTGACCTTTATTTAATCAACTTGTTAAGCTTATTAAATTCAAATAATTTATGCATAGATTATTTTATATATTATATATTATCATTTTTCTCTGATTAATGTTTATTTCTCTGTAGAATCCCAATACACTCTATGAATTACTCTTGTACTTGTAGAGTGCCTAAGACCACTAATGCAATGTTGCATAGAAATGTAAATCGTTCTATATTTCATTCCTGATCTCAGAAGAAAAGCTTTCAATATTTCACCATTGGGGATCATTTTTGCTCTAGGTGTTTTATAAATATCTCTTATTAGACAAAGGGAGATCTCTTCTATCTCTGGATTACAAATAGGTTTTTCTTTAATTTTTTTTAAGTTTGTTTGTTTGTTTGTGTGTTTATTTATTTATTTAATCTCTACACCCAACATGGGGCTCAAACTCACAATGCCAAGATCAAGAGGTACATGCTCTTCTGACTGAGCCAGCCAGGTGCCTTACAAACTTTTTTTTTTTAAGACCTCTTTTTTTTAGAGAAGTTTAATATTCACAGAAAAACTGAAAGTAAGGTAGAGATTTCCCATACTTTCTCCAAAGAGTTTTTATCATAAATTGTTGTGACATTTTACCATGTACTCTTTTGTCTATCCACTTAAAGATTACAAAGTTTCTTTTTATTCCAAATTAAAATGATTCCTTTTTCACTTGTATTTCTTTTACTAATCCCCTATAAATTCCTTAGATTTCTAAAATTAAACTACGATGAACATATTTTCCTATGACTTTTTTTTTTACTGGTATTTTGTTCCAGAGTTTTTCATCTATTTTTACCAATGAGATTGGACACTAGTCTTTGTTATCAAGGTTAAGCTGCTTCATAAAATGGGTTTCTCCCTCTCTCTCTCTTTTTTCTATTACCTGAAAGAAATAAGGTGAGATAGATGTTAATTTATGTCCTAAATATTTAGAAGAATTCACCAAGAATATGATCTGAGGCAAGTTTTTCCTGGTAGGAAAGTCTGTTTTTCAATTTTTTTTTTTAATTATAGGTTTCACTTCCTTTGTGATTATAATGATGTGGGAAACAAAAGCAAAAGAAAAAGTAAATGTCCTTACTTTTTACAGCCCATTGACAAGTCCTTGAAATAGGCATAGTATCTTCCTTTGGGAGTTCAGCTGCCTGGATGTTGACACTTTGCTAAGGGCAACAAGCAATCTTAGCCCAACCCCCCGGGATCCTGTGAGTACTTTAACATGTAGAAATTCCTTTAGAAACTTCCTTTATCTCTACCCTCCCACCCAAGATATATGTTGGCAATCATCCTCCAAGCATAAGGCCAACTGATACGCATCGGAGGGGTCTTATGACTGAGGATTTACTAAATAGTAATGGATGAACTTTTCCTAACAATAGCTAGCCCCCCTCCGGGTCCTGGAAAACTTGTTTCCAAAATACCTTGGAGATTTGTGCTGTCCCTAACCTCTCCCAGCTTGAAAGCATGTAATCAGCACCCCTCACAACCCCGATGCAGCTCTTTCTGCCCATGGATCCTATCCCTGTGCTTTAATAAAACCACTTTTTTTGCACCAAAGATGTCGGAAGAATTCTTTGCTGACTATTTGCTCTGAACCCCAACATTTTCACAGCAATAACATTTTTTGGATTTTTAAATTTATTCTGTTTGAATACATTTTATTTTGCTAGACATTTGTACATTTTATCTATATGCCATTTAGATGACATACAGTTATTCAGAATAGACTTCCAATTTTTAATGTCTAGAGTCAATAACAATATCTTATGTTTTATTACTTATATGGTTTATTCCTTTCATTGATAAGGTCCAATAACAGTTTATCAATTGTATATATCTATTCAAAACATCATTTTACAGCTCTGCTGGTCGTAGCTGTATATATTTTTTTCCATTTTCTTAATTTTTACTCCCATTTGTATTATTTCTTTCCTTCTACTTTCTTTAAGGTGTCATTTGTTTCCCCAATTTCCTGAGAAGACCTCTTAACTCTGATGGTTAACTCTTGCCATTAATATCCAAGAACACTTTAAATTAAAATTTACCCCACTTGTTTTTATAATATGCAGTATAAACTTGGTCAGCCAAAATTTTGAAGGCAAATTCTTATATATATATCAATCTTTTCTTATGATATGTAGATTTTAGACTATAAGATCTGAAGCAAGTGTTTTCTTTGTAGGAAAGTTTGTTTTTGTTTTTATTTTTCAAGATGATAGGTCTTAGTTCCTCTATAATACATTATTTAGGCTACACATTCTCGGCTATGGATAATTTAGGCTACATCCATCCTGCTTTGAAATATTTTACTTTGTTGTCATTTTTAATTTAAAATTATTTTCTAATTTCCAGTGTGATTTCTTCTATGATATGTGGATTGTTTCAAAGGTTAACACTTTCCTCAAATTTGGAGTTTTTAATTTGGAGATTTTAAAATTATGATTTGGTTGCTGATGTCTAGCTTACTTAAATCACTTGGACAAGAAGTATACTTCACTCTTGTTAGATGTGGTTTTTTTCTAGGGTTATAAGGTCAAGTTTTTAATTTTATTTTTCAAGTCTTCTATACATTTATTATTTAATTATTTAAGGTTGGTAGTTTACAAATTATTAGAGACAACATCAGGTACTGGCAAAGATGCAGAGCAATGTGGTCAGTCACATTCCATTTGTGGGAATGCAAACCTTTAAATTGTTGACTTTTTTGTTTTTGTTTAAATATTTGGCTGCCTTTTTAAACATTACTCCTTGCTTGTCATTATGGGAGAATATTTCTTTTTTTAAGATTTATTTATTTTTTATTTATTTATTTATTTTATTCATTTGAGAGAGAGAGAGAGAGAAGGAGCAGGGGGAGGGGCAGAGGAAAAGGAAGAGGGAGAGAGAAGCCAACTCTGCTGAGCACGGGGCTTGAAACAGTGTTTGGTCTCATGACCCTGAGATCATGACTGAGCCAAAATCAAGAGTCAGGTGCTTAACTGCCTGAGTCACCCAGGCACCCGTATGGTAAATATTCTAAATATTTAGAATATTTCTAAAATAAGAAAGATACCCATACGTATGCTGGGTGTCTCCAGTTTTATTACCAACCTCCTACTAAATCTGAGTTTTGTCTCCTAATACTCATGCTCTACAAGTGAATGGCAATTAATGTTACACTTGCCTGTTTTTGCAAATACCATTAAGTTGAAATCACTTCAAATAACATTCTATTATTCGAATTTTTGTTTAATTTTTGGCTTAAAAATATTTCTTATATCTTAGCTTATTGATGAATTTAACATTTTGCATTACACATTTTCTCCAACTTTTTTTAGCTTTTGCCCCCTCAAAGAACTGTCAAAGTATACTTGGCATATAGCTGGAAACAAGAGTATTTTAAATATATTAACTTTATAAGCAGTACATTTTAAAAATAAATAATGATTGAAATGTTAAACATAATAGCTACATTGGAGAAAAATATAAAATCTATTATTAATGAAATTTATGTTCCTGGAAGATATTTCTGGGTTTAAATCAGGAAGTGACTACCATGAAACCAGATGGGAACTATAAAAGTGCTAAACTGATCTGCCAATTCTAGACCTATATGCCCAATCTACTGAATATGTAATTTTTACTTTAATTTTAATATTTCATTTTCTTAATAGTATATTTTTTCTTTTTCACCTATGCTTTAGTCAATTTTCATAGTGTTTTGCTATTTATTGTTTCCTTTTTTATGTTTATTTCTTTAAATGCTTTTTTTAATCCTCCCTTTAAAGAGTCAACATTGGAAGGTGGTGTGGATCTAATTCTCTTCTTGCTTTCTTCTGGGATTCACTCTTGCTTAATTATTTTTCTTTGATTTTGCTTTATTTAATCATGCTCTCAGTCATTAGATTTTTTTAAATCTATTGTAATATTTTATGGTCTGGTTTGACTTATCTTCCTCTAGTGAGGATTTGAATTTACTTCAGATAGATAACTCTTGCCATTAATATCCAAGAACACTTTAAATTAAAATTTACCCCACTTGTTTTTATAATATGCAGTATAAACTTGGTCAGCCAAAATTTTGAAGGCAAATTCTTATATATATATATATATATATATATATATATATATATATATATATATATATATAATTCTCAGGTGAGATTTCTATACCCTTCTGTAAGTATTAGGGAAAATTAAAAAAATTAAATTTTCATTTTTCATTGAGATTTTTCTGGTTAAGGCAACTGTCTTAAAGACAATATACTCCCTTAGGACTTTTCTATTTTTAATATCATCTTGTGAAAGTGCCTATATGTGCAGAAGTACTTCATTGTTTTGTTTTTAAAGCCATTAAAAAAGTTCACATTTCAGAAAGACGTTACACTCTGCCCCATAGTGTCTCTTTATAACAACAAGATACAAGATATTGGGAGATAGACATATATATTCATACTTACTGTTTTTTGAAATTCTTTAAACAAAAAATATATAGAGATAAAATCCTAAAAAAAAAAAAAAAAGGAAAATGGGAGCCTGGATAGCTCAGATGGTTAAGCATTCGCCTTTAGCTCAGGTCATGATCTCCAGGTCCAGGGATTGAGTCCCACATCAGGCTCCCAGCTCAGTGGAGGAGTCTGCTTCTCCCTCTCCCTCTGCCTCTTCCCCTGCTTGTGCTCTCTCTCTCTCTCTCTCAAATGAATAAATAAAATCTTAAAAAAAAATATAGAGAAAGATGTACCTACATCTGTATCTATCTATATCTATGATACATGCAGAAACAGGTAAATTTGTTGTAGTAACAAGAAAGCATGTGAGGAGGAGATGAAATATTAAATTGAGTTTAAATATCAAAATTCACAAATGAAACAAAAATAGACAAAACATTTAATTAAGACATCTTTCTAATTTAGAATGTCATTGTGGTACATTTTTTGTTGCTATTTGCATTACTGAGGCTGTGATGTCCTTGAATTTGATTGTTTAATGGGATGAAATGCCTCTGTATGTAGGAAAAACAAATTTTATGAATAATAACAAAGTCATTTAATATGCATCAAATGTATTATAGAAGTATTATTTTTATCTTTCTAATAGCTTTTTATTCCTTTAACTAGCAAGATATAATCAGACAATAATATACAAATCTGTCAAGAAACTCAGCAGGTTGTTTCAAAGTAAAAGTCCTGGAACTCCAAGACAGGAAGGGGCAAAGATTAATTGTATTGAAAATAGTTTTGTGTAATAAGGATTTTAATTCCCAGCCAGTTGTTACATAAGCTTAGGCCATTCACCTACTGACTGATGGCCTCTCCTTTGTTTGGTAAAAATAGATGTCATTAAAGATTTAAAAAATGCCAATGAATAACAAAATAATACTACTACTTGCATGTAAAAAAAGCTGAGTTGCAAATAGATATCTCCTTACAATTTCATGCCTGATAAGTTAAAAAGAAACAGAAACCATTTACATCTTCTTGAGAACAGCTAGGATAAATTAAAATATTTCGAACACATGCTTTTTTTTTTGTACTTTCTCTAAGTATTCATTTTAAAGATTCAAGGAAATATATAGAATTTTATCTACTCTGAGTAATTAGATTATAGATAGCTATAGACATTTATTACTTTCTGCCAGCAAGGATATGCTATTTTCAAGATAAAAATTAAAGAAAAATATATATTTCCCTTGCCAGAGAAAATAATGATTTTAAATGTAAAAATGTGCCTTAGGTTGTTAAAGGTAAACTAGCTGCCAAAATAATATCCTTCTTTTCATGCATAATATGTAAGAATGAAAAGAGTTTTTAAAAATAAATATAGAAACTGAACATTCAAAACATTTTTGTGTTAAATGTTTCCTGATAATTCATGAAAAAAAAGCAGATGATAGTTCTGTTTAATTAAGCTCTATTAGACTTTTATCTCTTACTGGACTATTTCAGGTTTTTTGAGAATTTAAATATATATTTAAAAATATTATTTCCTTTCACACTAAATATTTTTAGGTAATATTAAATCTAGAGTAAAATTAAAACTAACTTCTCTATGAATAGCTACCCTAACAAAAACATTTTACTTACTGGTGTTTTAAAAACCAATAAGTTTCATGATTATAAAAAAATAAAATAAATTTAAAAATGAACGTAAAGAGGTTGGAGCAAGATGGCGGAGGAGTAGGAGACCTAGATTTCGTCTGGTCTCAGGAATTCAGCTGAATGGGGATCAAACCATTCTGAACACCTACGAACTCAACAGGAGATCGAAGAGGAGAGTAGCAACAACACTCTGAACAGAGAAGCGACCACTTACTGGAAGGTAGGACGTGCAGAGAAGTGAATCCAAGGCGATATTCGGGAGGATAGACGGCGGGGGAGGGGCATCCGTCGGCCGCTTCTGGCAAGTGCTAGAGCCGCGGAGCACAAAATCGGACCTTTTAGAAGTCGGCTCCGCTTAGGGACGTCGCTCCAGTGGCTAAGCGGGGGGTGGATCCCTCGCGGGACAGTGTGGTCTCAGGACCCTCGGGGTCACAGAAAGACCAGGGGTGCCTGAGTGCGGCAGAGCTCCCGGGTATCGGAGCGGGGAAGCCGGCTGCAGAGACGGAGCCGAGGCGCGGGCTCTTAGCTCGGGGTTGCCATAAACTGTGATCCGCAGGCCCAGTCGGGCCACTGCTCCTCCAGCAGGGACCCAACAAGCGGCAGAGCCGGGGAGACTCCCCTCCCTCCCCCGGGAGGAGCGGCGCAGGAGCGCACCACAGGGATCTGCTGGGTTTGGAGACTCCACACGGGGTCAGGTGCCAGAGATAGAAACACTTGGTCACAGGCCGGGTGAGCACACAGTGCGGCCGGAAACCAGGGAGACGGGAGTGATGGCTTTTCTCTGGGGGCGCACTGAGGAGCGGGGGCCGGAGTTCTCAACTCCTCTGGGTGGAGATTGGGAGGCCACCATTTTCACCCTGGTCCTCCAAAGCTGTACTGAGAGCTTGCAGGGAAAAAAAGCCCCTGAGAGCACACCGAGCAGCTTGCTTAGCCCAGACCGACAAGGGCGGGGCAATTCAGCCTCCGGCAAAGACATTTGGAAACCACGGCAACAGGCCCCTCCCCCAGAAGATCAGAGCGAACAGCCAGCAAGCCAAGACCAAGTTTACCGATCAAGGAGAACGGGAGAACCCCAGTGCTAGGGGAATACTGCACATAGAATTCATGGCTTTTTTTTTACTAAGATTCATTAGTTCATCAAAGTTAACTTTTTAACTGTTTTTATTTTTCTTTTTCCCTTTTTCAACCAACATCTTATCAATCCCTTTTTTAAAAAAACATTTTTTGTTTTTCATTTTTAGAGTGATATTTTATCCCTTCATAGTAGTTACCCTTATTTTTGGCATATATATATATAAGTTGTTCTCTCCTTAAAATTTTGAAATACGGTTTCTTCTAACAGATCAAAATATACCCTAAATCACTAGTTTATGGCTTCGTTCTAGTCTCCTGCCTGATCACATTCTCTCCCTTTTTTCTTTTTTTTATCTTCTTTCTTTTTTCAAACAACTTATCTTAATTCCTTTTATAAAATCTTTTATAATTTTCATCTTTACAGTCATCTTCTATCCCTTCATTGTATCAACCCTTATTTTGTACATATATGTCTTTCTTCCTTTAAAATTTTAGGAGGCACTTTTTCCTAACAGACCAAAATACGCCCAAAATCTAGTGTGTGGCACTGATCTATGCACTAGCCTGTTCATATTTGATCATATTCTGCTTTTTTTTTATTGTTCTGTTTTTGTTTTTATCTTTTTTTTCTTTTTTTTTTTCTCTTTCTTTCCCTTTCTTTTTCCCCGGTTTCAGGTCTTTTCTGATTTGTATAGAGTATATTTGCTGGGGACATTGTTAACCTCTTAGCACTTTGTTCTTTCATTCATCTATTCTCCTCTGGACAAAATGACAAGATGAAAAAAATCACCACAGCAAAAAGAACAAGAGGTAGTACCGTCAGCCAGGGACCTACTCAATACGGACATTAGTACGATGTTGGACCTAGAGTTCAGAATCATGACTTTAAAGATACTAGCTGGGCTTGAAAAAAGTGTGGAAGTTATTAGAGAAACACTTTCTGAAGAAATAAAAGAACTAAAATCTAACCAAGTCGAACTCAAAAAGGCTATTGATGAGGTGCAATCAAAAATGGGGGCACTAACTGCTAGGATAAATGAAGCAGAAGAGAGAAGCAGTAATATAGAAGACCAAATGATGGAAAATAAAGAGGCTGAGAAAAAAGAGAGATAAACACCTACAGGATCACGAGGGCAGAATTCGAGAGATAAGCGATACGATAAGACGAAACAACATTAGAATAATTGGGATCCCAGAAGAAGAAGAAAGAGAGAGAGGGGCAGAAGGTATATTGGAGCAAATAATAGCAGAGAACTTCCCTAATGTGAGGAAGGAAACAGGCATCAAAATCCAGGAGGCACAGAGAACCCCTCTCAAAATCAATAAAAATAGGTCAACACCCCGACATCTAATAGTAAAACTTACGAGTCTCGGAGACAAAGAGAGAATCCTGAAAGCAGCCCGGGAGAAGAGATCTGTAACCTACAATGGTAGAAATATTAGATTGGCAACAGACCTATCCACAGAGATGTGGCAGGCCAGAAAGGACTGGCAAGATATCTTCAGAGCACTAAACGAGAAAAATATGCAGCCAAGAATACTATATCCAGCTAGGCTGTCATTGAAAATTGAAGGAGAGATAAAAAGCTTCCAGGACAAACAAAAACTAAAGGAATTTGCAAACACGAAACCAGCCCTCCAAGAAATATTGAAAGGGGTCCTCTAAGCAAAGAGAGAGCCTAAAAGCAGCATAGATCAGAAAGGAACACAGACAATATACAGTGACAGTCACCTTACAGGCAATACAATGGCACTAAATTCATATCTTTCAAATAGTTACCCTGAATATAAATGCGCTAAATGCCCCAATCAAAAGACACAGGCTATCAGATTGGATTAAAAAACAAGACCCATCAATATGCTATCTGCAAGAGACTCATTTTAGACACAAAAACACCCCCAGATTGAAAGTGAGGGGATGGAAAACCATTTACCATGCTAATGGACACCAAAAGAAAGCTGGGGTGGCAATCCTTATATCAGACAAATTAGATTTTAAAGCAAAGACTGTAATAAGAGATGAGGAAGGACATTATATCCTACTTAAAGGGTCTATCCAACAAGAAGATCTAACAATTGTAAATATCTATGCCCCTAACGTGGGCACAGCCAATTATATAAGGCAATTAATAACAAAACAAAGACACACATTGACAACAATACAATAATAGTGGGGGACTTTAACACCCCCCTGACTGAAAGGGACAGATCATCTAAGCAAAAGATCGACAAGGAAATAAAGACTTTAAATGACACACTGGACCAAATGGACTTCACAGACATATTCAGAACATTCCATCCCAAAGTAACAGAATACACATTCTTCTCTAGTGCCCATGGAACATTCTCCAGAATTGATCACATCCTAGGTCACAAATCAGGTCTCAACCAGTACCAAAAGATTGGAATTATTCCCTGCATATTTTCAGACCACAATGCTTTGAAACTAGAACTCAATCACAAAAGGAAAGTCGGAAAGAACTCATATACATGGAGGCTGAAGAGCATCATCCTACTAAAGAATGAATAGATCAACCAGGAAATTAAAGAAGAATTTAAAAAATTCATGGAAACCATGAAAATGAAAACACAACTGTTCAAAATCCTTGGGATACAGCAAAGGCAGTCCTAAGAGGAAAGTATATAGCAATAGAAGCCTTTCTCAAGAAACAAGAAAGGTCTCAAATACACAACCTAACCCTACACCTAAATGAGCTGGAGAAAGAACAGCAAATAAGCCTAAACCCAGCAGGAGAAGAGAAATAATCAAGATCAGAGCAGAAATCGATGAACTAGAAACCAAAAGAACAAGAACAGATCAATGAAACTAGGAGCTGGTTCTTTGGAAGAATTAACAAGTTTGATAAACCCCTGGCCAGACTTATCAAAAAGAAAAGAGAAATGACCCAAATCAACAAAATCATGAGTGAAAGAGGACAGATCACAACCAGCACCAAAGAAATACAAACAATTATAAGAACGTATTATGAGCAACTCTATGGCAGCAAATTAGATAACCTGGAAGAAATGGGTGCATTCCTAGAGATGTATCAACTACCAAAACTGAACCAGGAAGAAATAGAAAACCTGAACAGACCTATAACCACTAAGGAAATTGAAGCAGTCATCAAAAGTCTCCCAAGAAACAAAAGCCCATGGCCAGATGGCTTCCCAAGGGGAATTCTATCAGACATTTAAAGAAGAATTAATACCTATTCTCCTGAAACTATTCCAAAAAATAGAAATGGAAGGAAAACTTCCAAACTCATTTTATGAGGCCAGCATTACCTTGATCCCAAAACCAGACAAAGACCCCATCAAAAAGGAGAATTACAGACCCATATCCTTGATGAACATGGATGCAAAAATTCTCGCCAAAATACTAGCCAATAGGATCCAACAGTACATTAAAAGGATTATTCACCATGACCAAGTGGGATTTATCCCTGGGCTGCAAGGCTGGATCAACATCCACAAATCAATCAACGTGATACAATACATTAACAAAAGAAAGAACAAGAATCATATGATCCTCTCAATAGATGCAGAAAAAGCATTCGACAAAGTATAGCATCCTTTCTTGATCAAAACTCTTCAGAGTATAGGGATAGAGGGTATATACCTCAATATCATAAAAGCCATCTATGAAAAACCTACAGCGAATATCATTCTCAATGAGGAAAAGCTGAGAGCTTTTCCCCTAAGGTCAGGAACGCGGCAGGGATGTCCACTCTCACCACTGCTGTTCAACATAGTATTAGAAGTCCTAGCCACAGCAATCAGACAACAAAAAGAAATCAAAGGCATCCAAACCGGCAAAGAAGAAGTCAAACTCTCACTCTTTGCAGATGATATGATACTGTATGTGGAAAACCCAAAAGACTCCACCCCAAAACTGCTAGAACTCATACAGGAATTCAGTAAAGTGGCAGGATAGAAAATCAATGCACAGAAATCAGTGGCATTCCTATACACCAACAAGACAAAAGAGAGACAAATCAAGGAGTCGATCCCATTTACAATTGCACCCAAAACCATAAGATACCTAGGAATAAATTTAACCAAAGAGGCAAAGGATCTGTACTCAGAAAACTATAAAGTACTCATGAAAGGAATTGAAGAAGACACAAAGAAATGGAAAAACGTCCCATGCTCATGGATTGGGAGAACCAACATTGTGAAGATGGCAATGCTACCTAGAGCAATCTACACATTCAATGCAATCCCCGTCAAAATACCATCCACTTTTTTCAAAGAAATGGAACAAATAATCCTAAAATTTGTATGGAACCAGAAGAGACCCCGAATAGCCAGAGGAATGTTGAAAAAGAAAAGCAAAGCTGGCGGCATCACAGTTCCGGACTTCCAGCTCTATTACAAAGCTGTCATCATCAAGACAGTATGATACTGGCACAAAAACAGACACATAGATCAATGGAACAGAATCGAGAGCCCAGAAATGGACCCTCAACTCTATGGTCAACTCATCTTCGACAAAGCAGGAAATAATGTCCAATGGAAATAAGACAGTCTCTTCAACAAATGGTGTTGGGAAAATTGGACAGCCACATGCAGAAGAATGAAACTGGACCATTTCCTTACACCACACACAAAAATAGACTCCAAATGGTTGAAAGACCTAAACGTGAGACAGGAGTCCATCCAAATCCTAAAGGAGAACACAGATAGTAACCTCTTCAACCTCAGCCGCAGGAACTTCTTCCTAGCAACATCGCCAAAGGCAAGGGAAGCAAGGGCAAGAGTGAACTATTGGGATTTCATGAAGATAAAAAGCTTTTGCACAGCAAAAGAAACAGTCCACAAAACCAAAAGACAACCGACAGAATGGGAGAAAATATTTGCAAATGACATCTCATATAAAGGGCTAGTATCCAAAATCTATAAAAAACTTATCAAACTCAACACCCAAAGAACAAATAATCCAATCAAGAAATGGTCAGAAGACATGAACAGACATTTTTCCAAAGAAGACATCCAAATGGCCAACAGACACGTGAAAAAGTGCTCAAAATCGCTCGGCATCAGGGAAATCCAAATCAAAACCTCAGTGAGATACCACCTCACACCAGTTAGAATGGCTAGAATTAACAAGTCAGGAAACGACAGATATTGGCAGGGATGTGGAGAAAGGGGAAGCCTCCTCCACTGTTGGTGGGAATGCAAGCTGGTGCAGGCACTCTGGAAAACAGTATGGAGGTTCCTCAAACAGTTGAAAATAGAACTACCATAGGATCCAGCAATTGCACTACTGGGTATTTACCTCAAATATATAAATGTAGGGATCTGAAGGGGTACGTGCACCCCAATGTTTATAGCAGCAATGTCCACAATAGCTAAACTGTGGAAAAAGCCACGATGTCCATCAGCAGATGAATGGATAAAGAAGAAGTGGTATATATACACAATGGAATATTATGCAGCCATCAAAAGGAATGAGATCTTGCCATTGGCAACGACGTGGATGGAACTGGAGGATGTTATGCTGAGTGAAATAAGTCAATCAGAGAAAGATATGTATCATATGACCTCACTGATATGAGGAATTCTTAATCTCAGGAAACAAACTGAGTGTTGCTGGAGTGGTGGGGGTGTGGGAGGGATAGGGTGGCTGGGTGATAGTCATTGGGTAGGGTATGTGCTATGGTGCAAGACTGTTGAATCACAGATCTGTACTTCTGAAACAAATAATGCAACATATGTTAAGAAAAAAGAAAAAGAAGAAGATAGCAGGAGGGGAAGAATGAAGGGGATTAAGTCAGAGGGGGAGACGAACCATGAGAGATGATGGACTCTGAAAAACAAACTGAGAGTTCTAGAGGGGAGGAGGGTAGGGGGGTGGGTTAGCCTGGTGATGGGTATTAAAGAGGGCACGTTCTGCATGGAGCACTGGGTGTTATGCACAAACAATGAATCATGGAACACTACATCACGAACTAATGATGTAATATATGGTGATTAACATAACAGTAAAAAATTAAAGAAAATGAAAGTAAAAATTCATGATAATATTTATGATATAATTTTGTATCAAAGCAAACCAGACAATATCAATTATATCTTGTAGTTGTACAAGAACACTGTTAATTATCAGCCCTTAATAATACTTGATGCAACAAGAAATTATTGTTAGCATAGGTAATTGTAGCACTCTGTAAACACAAGCATACAAAACTATGATTTATATAAATAAGAACATAAATTAGCAACAAATGTAAATAACATGTGACTTTTTAAATGTCACAATAAGTAGTTGAATACATATGAAGTTGGAATTTCAAAGGAATATACAAAAACAATGTTTATTATATGTAAAATAACAAAAAGAAGAAGATAGCTATAACATGATACTACGAATTGAATTAAATACCTTAGAAAGCTTTTGAGGATATGGGGAGACATTAAGAAACTCAAAAACTAATACTACTAGTTAATAATAATAAAAAAAGAAGTGGTTAAAGAGTTAGAACAAATTTAACAATGTTGATCAAATAGAGGAAAGAAATTAAAGAGAAAGACAAATTATCTTAGAAAATAAGACTAAAATAGAGGGTATTCAAGGGAGAATAAAATTGATGATAATGCAGGAAAATAACCAAGAGAATGCATAAAATTAAAGAAGTAATAATGGTCAGAGGAAGGATGGGTGAAGGGAAAGACAAGCAAGGAAGTTCCAAAATTTGGTCTCTGGGGAAAAATAAAAAATTGAAATAAAATGTTATTTAGTTTGTAAACGAGTAAGTATATTTCAGTATAATGTAAAAGGCTTAATTTCTTTGGCAGAATTTTTATTGGTATTGCCTAGTCATTGTCACCATAAGTCAAACAAATATATAAATACTTTAAATAATAAATATTTTAAAAGTTGTAAGAATTTCTCATTACTCTCTGGAACTATTGTCAGTAACCTAATATTGAGTAATAACAAAAGCTTGTTTAATTTAATAGGATAGAGCAAATTAAAAATAGCGGAGATCATGATTATGCTTTGGGTAGATATCACCAAAGCCAAGCATCTTCAGCAGTAAATCATCTAGCCATTTCAGTAGTGCTCTGCTTTAAGCATTGTATACTTACTGTAGACTATTGAGGTATTTATTGAATTCATGCTCAATTTATATATTAACTTGTTTAGAATTCACATTTTTTATAAAAAATGTTGTCTTCCTATATAAAAACAATGCATATCCTACTATTTTTCAACTTTACTCTTTTGACTCTCTGTGGTATTTATTTATCTGACATACAAAGAGATGCATATATTTAATGTATGCAATTTGATAAGTCTGGACATATGCAAACACCTGTGATACCATTTTTATGATCAAGAAATAGGCATATATGATACCTCCCAAAGTTTCCTCACATCCCTTTGTTTTTGTTTTGTTTTTGTTTTTTTGTTTATATATTGGAACACTTAATATTGTTTCAATATCTATACTGTCTAAAGTGATCTATAGATTCAATACTATCTCCATCAAAATCCCAATGGCATTTTTTTACAGAAATAGAAAAAATATCCTAAAGTTTATATGCAACCACAGAAGACTCAGACTGCAGAATAGTCAAAGAAATCTTGAAAAAGAATGGAGCTGGTGGCATTACACTTCCTGATTTCAAAATATATTTGAGTTGCAGAAATTAAAACAACATGACACTGGCAAAGAGACAGATATATAGACCAAAGGAACAGCATAGTTCATAAACCAACCCACACATACACAGTTCAATGATCTTTGATAAGGTGCCAAGAATATACAATGGGGAAAGGATCTTCTTTAACAAAGGGTGCTGTGAAGACTATAAATCCACATGCAAAAAAAGAAAGAGAAAGAAAGAAAAAGGAAGGAAGCAAGGAAGGCAGGAAGGAAGGAAGGAGGGAAGGGAGGGAGGGAGGGAGAGGGAGGGAGAAGAAATTGGACCCCTACTTTACATCGTATACAAATATCAAATCAAAATGGATTAAAGACTTAAATGTAAGACCTGAAATTATAAAACTACTAGAAGACAACCTAAAAAAGCTCTTGCAATGATTCTTAGATATGACACCAAAAGCGCAGGCAGTAAAAATGAAAATAAACAAATGGGACTAAAAAGATTCCACACAGCAAAGGAAACAATCGACAGAATGATCTATGGGAGAAAATACTTACAAACCATTTATCTGATAAGGGGTTAATATTATATGTGTAATATTATATGTTCTAAAATCTCCCAATTCCTTGTGACACAAGATTTTGGAACTCTGTAGTGTTTAGAATTTTTGTTATACAATGGTTTTTATAATATTCTTTTGATTTTTATCAATTTTTATTTTTTTATTGAAGTATAGTTGATGTATAATATCAGTTTCAGGTATACAACATAGTGATTTGACAATTATATAGTTACTGTCTGTCACCATACAGACAGTAAGGAGCGTTATTGACTAGACTTCTTATGCTCTCATTCCTGTGACTTATTTTATACCTGGAATTTTTTACCTCTTAATCCCTTTTACCTGTTTAGTGCATCCTCTCACCCCCTCTCTGAAACCATCATTTTGTTCTCTGTATTTATGAGTCTATTTCTATTTTGTTTGTTTGTTCATTTGTTTTGTTTTTAGATTCCACATATAAATGAAATATGGTATTTGTCTTTTTCTTACTGACTTTTTTTACTTAGCATAATACTGTCTAGGCCCATCCATGTTTTATGAATAGCAATATTTGATTCTTTTTTATGGCTGAATAATATTCCATTGTGACTATACCGTATCCTTTTTTTGTATAAAAACTAAAATTATTATATATATTTTGAGTCCAGTATTGTTAACATACAGTATTTATTATATTAGTTTCAGGTGTACACTATAGTGATTCAACAATTCTATACATTACTCAGTGCTCATCATGATAAGCATACTTTTAATCCCCATCCTCTATTTTGTGCCCCTGCCATGCCCTCTACTCTGGTAACCATCAGTTTGTTTTCTATAGTTAAGAGTCTGTTTCTTGGATTGTCTCTTATTCATTTTTGTTTCTTAAATTCCACATATGAGTGAACTTATACCACAACTTTTTTGTCCATTCATCTATACCATACACTTAGATTGTTTCTATATCTTGACTGTTGTAAATAATGCTGCAATAAACATAGTGGTCCATATATTTGTTTCAAATTAGTATTGTTTTTTTCTTCAGGTAAATATCCAGAAGTGGAATAACTGGATATTGTGTTATATGGTATTTCTCATTTTAATTTTTTGAGGAAACTCCTCACTGTTTTCAGTAATTGTTGTACCAATTTACATTCTCACTAACAGTGAACAAGAGTTTACTTTCTTCACATCCTCACCAACACTTGTTATTTCTTTTTTATACACACACACACACACACACACACACGCACGCACACCATTCTCACTGGTGTAAGGTAAAATCTCTTTGCAATTTTGATTTGCATTTCTCTGATGATTAATGATGCTGAGCATTTTTCATGGGTCTGTTGGCTACCAAAATGCGTCTTTAGAAAAATGTCTATTTGGATTTTCTGCCCACTTTTAATCAGATTTTTTTTTGAGTTTTGATTATCTATTTGTTGAGTTGTACAAGTTCTGTTCTTGCCTTGAACTTGATTTCTTAGAACTGTCTCTAGTATTTCTTCATAAAGTGAGTCTGGTTTGGGGCTCAGTGTTTACCATATTTAATTTAATTTAAATCTAATTTAATTTAATTTGCTTTTCTGCAAAGACTAAGGTGATTCTAAAGGACATACCAAAATCTTGGGGATAGAAACTGGGAGAGACCAGCAGCACAGACTTAGGTAGGCCTGTAATCTGCACTGACTGTTCATCATAACTGTAGCAGAAATCAGAGAGAGGTTAACAGTCACATTATGAGGCACAAAAAATCATCTGATACTTTTTTTCCTTTGCCATGTTCAGAACTTCTCGTATTCCACACTAAACCTACTCTGGCCCTGACTCTTCAAGGTGACCAATATCTTAAAAAAACTTAATATCCAGAAGATTGTGAATGACAAACTTTAGTCTTTTCCTTTACAGCTGAATCTGGGCCTGTGATTGATATTCATCATCTCCCTCCTTTCCCAGCCATTCCGTGTTTCCCTCACTGTCAGCCAACCCTTCAACTTATCTCATAAGTAGCCCAAACTTTCATTTCTAAGGAGTGTAAGCCCTTGGTTTTCCTTCTTTGTATCAGGTTGCTGTTGAAAATTTACTCTTTTACCACCAGATACGAAATCAACAAAAGATGGCTCAGTGAATCTTCCAAGTTCCAAGTTCCAGACTTCCCATATATAGCTTCAAATCTAAATCTTTATGATAATTGGTTTGATTACTTCAAATAGTATAAATTTCCTTTGATTAATATTTCATTAAATTCATAGGTGGAAGTCATAGTTTTAAGTTTATCATAATCCTTTATTTGCCTTCTGGTTAAGATGCCAGAACCCAGGAAACTGGTTCTCTAAGCCAGAATATACTGAAGTTGTGGGGACAGGAGACCCAAAATCTGATCACTGGAATGGTAGTAAAAGAGGCCCCTCCTCTTTCTACCTTCAGTTTCTAGACCCATGGGACTACAACAGTTGACACTGACCATTGTTTCAACAACTTGAAAGTCAGAGCCCTCAAATTACAGTCTTAGTTCTGTAGCTGGGTTCCTACTTGATCCATTAATAACTTAATCTAATGTTTTATGAAGCTGTTCTGAGGCAATGAGGGATATTATAGGACCGGAGGTTCTGAATGCCACACCTCCCTTACATAAAATGCTAGATACCAAAATCCATGCTTATAAATCAGGATTTGAAAACTATCGGATAGTGATGCTGCCTGAAGCACTGTGAATAGGGGAGACAAATGTTTATAACTGATGTCGATTCCAGTAAAGATGAGTGGTTTTCCTCCCCTTGGTGAAAGAGGTGCAGTATATTCAACTTGACGTCAAGTGGCTTATGTGGTCTTCATCTGGGATGGTATTACATCAAGGGCCCAGGTTTGGTCTCCATTGTTGGAAGAGCAGAATTTTGGTCCCAACCTTGGTGGTCTCAATTGTTGTATGACGGCTGCTCTGTTATTTATTCCATTATGGTGGCTGTGGGCAGGATTTCTCTGTCTTCCATCTCAAGTCATCCTGTCCACCCAGTTTCTTAATGCCTCCTCTACACTCTTTTCTGGGTTTTGAAATGAGACAAAAGTTTCACACATAGTGCACCCTCCCATGAGTCCATTTGTACATTTCTTTCCCAGACCTCTTAGTTCCTAATTTCCCTAATTCCACCTCCCAGGCTCTTGGTCAGCTAGCCATAACATATAAGCCAGTATTCCCTCCACAGAAAGTAGACATGCAAGGCACTGCTGAAAAGTCTTTTGACTGAGAGTTCTTCTCTCACCATTGATTACTAAAGCCCTCCTTGAATGGAGCTTTAGCATGGCAGTAGTGAATTTTTGGATTGCATTAACATATCATGTTGAACTGTTTCTAAACCAATCCTAAAATTTGTCTTCTTTGTCATTTGGTCACAGGGAAATGTTCATAAGATCTTGGTAGTTGATGGAGATATTTCAGTGCAACAGAGGTAGATAAAGTATAGACTAGGGCTATACTTAACACTTAGGTTAAACCTACTTAGTTATAATGTGTTATTATATTTATATATTGCTGGATGCAATTAGCTAACGTATTATTGAAGAACTTTAGTCTGTAGAATTCTTTTTCTGTCAAATTTATGTCTATTTTTGGCATCAGAGTAATACCAACTTCATACAATAAATTAAGGAGTGTTCTGTTATCTTTCTTAATTTGAACAGCTTGTGTAGAATTGTTACTGTTTTTCCTTAAATGTTTGGTAGCAGTTATGTGGGTCTGCATTTTTCTTTGTTGGAAAAACTTTAACTACAAATTCAGTTTCTTTATAAGATATAGGACAAATTAGCCTTTTTATTTCTTCTTGGGTGAGCCATGTCAATTTGTTTTATCAAGCAATTCATCTAAGGTTTTTGGCATGGGATTTGTACCATATTTTTGTCCTTGGGGTCTGTGTTAATGTTCTCCCTGTTTTTTCCAATACTTGGCAATGTGTGCCTTCTTTTTTTTACAGTCAGTTTTATCAATGTTGTTGATATTTTCAAACACACAGATTGTGTTTCATTTATTTTCTCCATTATTTTTCAGTTCTCAATTTTCTTGATTTCTGTTCTTTATTCTTTTCTTCCTTATACTTGTTTTGGATTAATTTATTACTGTATTTTTTTTAATTTCTTAAGCTGGAGGCTTAAGCAATATCAAAGATTTGAGATCTTTATTCTTCACTTATACAAGTATTTAATGGCATAGCTATTCCTCTAAATATTGCTTTAGTTGTATTACCAAAATTTTAATATGTATGTTTATTTTTTATTAAATGAAAATATTTTATAAGTTTCTTATAATTTCCTTGTTGATTCATTCATTATTTGTTTTAATTTCCAAATATTGTAATTTCTTTTTTGTTAATTTTGCCTTTAATTCTGTTATTAGCCTAGGGCATACATTCAATTATTCCAACTCTTAAATTTGTGAAGGTTTGTTTTATGGAGCAGAATATGGTTTTATCTTAGGGAATGCTCCATGTGCACTTGAAGGAATATTTACTGTGTTCTTAGTGGACTCTATAAATATCAATTAGATCAGGTTGGTTGATATTTAATTTTAAGATCTTCTTTATCATTACAAGTTATCTGAAACTCTATTGGTTTTGGATAATTGATAACTTTATCATCATCTACTGTTCTTCATCTTTGGGAATATTTCTTTGCTTAAATCCATTTAATCTGATATTAATATAACTATTTCCACTTTCTCTTGATTATTTTTGCTTAGTATGTAATTTTCCATCTTTTTATACTAACCCCTTTTATATTCAAAGTGTATGTTGTGTTGTGTGTGTGTGTAGATGCATGTTGTTGGGCTTAACTTCCTTAATTATTTTAATCTGATGATTTCTGTGTTTTAACAGGTTTTCATAATCTATTACAATTATTTTAACGCAGATGTCATTGGATTAAAGTCTACCATCTTGCTAGCTGTTTTCTGTTTGTTCCATCAGTTCATTGTTGGAGTTTTCCTCTTTTTCTCTGCCCTCATTTTCATTAGCTACTTCTAACTTTTGGCATTTTATTTTAATTCCCATAACCTTATTATTCTTTTTTAAAAGTTGTTAGTTGTTTCTTTAACTTTTACTTCTTTATTAATCAGAGTCTACCCTCATAACCTTATACCACTACTTCATTGTAATTTAAGCAATTTTTAACATACTTTTAATTCTTTCCTTACAACATTTGTACTGTTCTTGATACACGTTTTAATTATGCCTATGCTATAAATACACACTAAAGCATGACTATTTTACTCTAGAGAGTCAATTGTCTTTACATGAAGTGAAAATTAAGAAAAAAAACATGAAATTTGTAGTTACCTCCACTTACTCCACTTCTGGCACTCTTTATTTTTTTGTGCAGATCCAGGTTTCTCTTAAACAATTTTCACTGCCTAAAGAAACTTCACTAGTATTTCCTGTAATCCAAGTCTGCTGGCAACACATTCCTTCATATATCATTGGTAGAGGAAAAATCTACTGTAATCTTTCTCTTTATTTATCTGTATGAAATGTGTTTTGTTTCTATGACTGTCTTAAAGATTTTCCCTTTTACTTGAATTGTGAGCAGTTTATATATGATATCCCTAGATATGCCTAGGTGTTTTGTTTGTTTTTTCAATAGTGTTTGAAGTTATCTGAGCTTCTGCTTCTGTGAGTTTTGTGTTATTAATTTTGTAAAAGGTATCCATTTTTGTAAACATTTTGTCCTTTTCTTTTTTATTCTGGGATTTTAATTATATATATTAGACTGTTATGAGTCCATTGTCTTCCTTCTTGTTTCTGTTTTTTTTTTTTTTCCTAGCATTTCCACTTGGTTATTTGTTATCATTTTCTTCTCTGTTAAAATTACTTATCTGACCTTGAAAAGTCCACCTTTTCCACGAGAGTCCTTAACATGTAAATCATAGTTATTTTTAAATCTTAAAATGCAGCTGACATTTCCCAGGGTCATCTGTATTTCTTTCATATTTCTAAATTTTGAGCGGGGATACACACACACACACACACACACACACACACACACACACACACATCCTTACAGAAAAATTAAAATGCATGTTCAAAATTCGTATTGGTTATTAATCATTTCAACAAAATTAAAAGTGTATTAATATTCTTAATCTTACAGCAGTTATGTACAAATAAAATTTCAATTAGTCCTAACAGTGTTTGATTTATGCAAAGCAAAGAAAGATTATATGTAGAAATAACGAGGTGGCCACTGTATATCTCCTTAATTTGATTTTAAATTGACAATAGTGTCATCTATCAACTTGGGGTGGATATAATAAAACATGCCAGCAAACAGAATTGGTCTGAAATTCATTAATATCATTTTTGCCTTCTGGTTATAGATTATAAATAAGAAACTTAAACAATAAAGTGCAAAAAATCCAATGTGTTTTATTGCATTATAAGCCTTGATTTAAACTAGTTTTTTTAGTAATATATTCTCCACACATTTAAAATTTTTCTGACTTGATTGGTGAAAATAAATTGCCCCCATATTGGAGTCAGACTTTCTTCTGAAGAATATGACATTCATGGCAGTCATTCTTCTCTATTACCAGAGAAATGCTCAGGCAGGGGGTATGTATGCAATTTGATCTTTATCACTGAAAATACTAAATGTTACCTTTAAACATACAACTTTAAGCTTGAAAGATTGTTTTATTTTTTATACAAAATAGGGAAGATTAAGATGAAACTTTTTATTCTGTAACATATTTTCCATCTAGGATACATGACCAGTAAAATTTGGAAGCAATAACACATTGGTGATATTCTGTTTTGAATTTAAATTAAAATCTTCAAGTAGTTTTTGGATGTGTCTTAAAGGTCATTGTGCAGTATCCAGGGAGCTTAATATGCCAGAGCCAAATATTTGATTTTAATGTAGTACTTTGCAATTGACTATAAGTATACTACATATCCTTTCTAGTTCTTATCTTTTTCTCTGGGAGAAAGAAATGAATTTTATTATGGTAATCAAATCTTTGTTAAGCATCTGAAATGCAAGGCTATATAAAACATGTACATCTTAGCCTTTATATTAAATTGTTATAATGATCACTGGTTGTTATTACTTTTAATTTTAATGAATTAGAATTCATTGTAGGCAAGACAACACTGCTGGTGTCATTTCAAAATATGACTTGTCATATAATACGGAGTCTTCTTTCCTATTAGGTTACAGTCCTTTCAATGAACATGAAAAATTCTATTTTTACTACCAATGAAGCTCTAAATATAAATGAGGACCTTGCATTTACGTACTATTAACAGCCTACATATGAACAAGGGTGGTTGAATATCACCTCAAATTTCATTGTCTTATCCAACATAGGGGACTTAGAATAAGGTTGATAAAATTAAAATATTTGATAACTTGATCATAAATAGTAATGTAAAATCTGTAAGTATTCCTGGCAAAGACTCCTTAAGAGCATAATACTTAGGAACTGAAAAAAATTCTAAAAATGACAAAAAAATATGATGACTGAGGAAGTATCCTAGAGTAAAAAGAATGAACTGATTCAAGGACAAATATATGAGAATTTTTCCTGCTACAAATATTTTACAGCAGTATTTCTGTTTCTAAATCCTAAATACTAGCTCTTTTGGCATAATTCTTCATCATCATCATCATCATCATCATCGTCGTCATGCCATTTGTTGTAGATAGCACTTATTACTGTATTTGTTATGCACATCTTACTAACATGACCCTTCATCCTCTCATCTCTGAAAGACAGAAATTTTAATTTTGAAAAATTTTATAGATGAAAAGTAGCCCAGAGGAAAGCAACTTGCTCAAGATCACTCATTTAAGATCTAAAGACATTACTGTTTTTCACAGCATTGTGTTTGATTTTATTTATTTATTTTTCTCCTTTAAATTTTTATTGTTATGTTAATCACCATACATTACAATATTAGTTTTGGATGTAGTGTTCCATGATTCATTGTTTGCGTATAACACCCAGTGCTCCACGCAGAACGTGCCCTCTTTAATACCCATCACCAGGCTGACCTATCTCCCCACCCGCCCCTCCCCTCTAGAACCCTCAGTTTGTTTCTCAGAGTCCATCGTCTTTCGTGGTTCGTCTCCCCCTCCGATTCCCCCCCCTTCATTCTTCCCCTCCTGCTATCTTCTTCTTTTTTTTTTTTTTCTTAACATATATTGCATTATTTGTTTCAGAAGTACAGATCTGTGATTCAACAGTCTTGCACAATTCACAGCGTTGCATTGTGTTTGATTTTAAAGTTGGAATAGAAATAATGGGAACATGTATATCCCTTAGATCACACAATTAAAATTTAACTTCCACTCCGTATTAAATTATCATCATTTTTCTTGCTTTAAAAACTAGCAATTTTGAAGGAGTCACTGACTTTTCATTTACCTCGTTGCTCATATTCCCTCCTACCGGTGGTATTTCTTCCCTTGAAATATCCTTATGTGTGTCCTTTTCTCTTTATTTCCATCACACTGATTCATATCCCAATCTCAGAACATCATAATAGTCTCTTCGCCTCTAGCTTCAAATTCATCCCCCTGCCAGCTAAATCCTTCTAAAACATTACATTCATCAGATGACTCCCATGATCAATTATTGAGAAAAATCTCCACAGTTGCTAGTATAGTTTAGGCTTCCATCATTGTGTCTCGCACACAAACTAATGAAATCATTCTCATTATCTCTAATCTTGCTCCTTGGTAATATACTAGCCACTCTGTTTCCTTAGTGAATTTATTGAAAGGCAAATTTGACCATGTTTTTTCCTTATACCAATGACTCAGTGTCTTCTAAATATTAAAGGTAGATCCGGGCTCTTCTGCACGTAAAGAAGACCTCTTGGTCTTTTCACAATTGCTTATTTTGCCCTAAGATTGATTTGCCATTTTCTAACACTCTATGTTGATTCTGACCTCTGTGTATTTTCTCATGGTGACCTCTTGACTGGAAATCTTTTAGACTATCATCTTCCCCCTTGCACTTTCTCTTCCCTTCCCATCTCCTATGCTTTACTACACATCTCATTTTTCAGGGCTGAGCTTAAGACATATCTTCTAAATAAAGCATTCCCTGTTCTACTCTTATGACCCAGATTGGATCAACTACTTTTATTTTTTTTTTTTTTTGGTACTGAGGTGAAATTTATTTAACATAAATGTAACCATCTCAATGGGTAAATTCAGTGACATTTAAGACATTTACAATGTTGTGTAGTTATCATCTATATCAACTTTGAGAATAGTTTCATCATTCCCCTAAAAAAGGTTTGTACATGTTAAGCTTGACCAGTTGGTGTCATATCTAAGAATCTGTTGCCAAACCCCAGGTCATGAAGGTTTTCTCTAAGAATTTTATAGTTTTACCTGATACATTTATGTCTACGATCCATTGTGAGTTAAATGTTGTATATAATGTGAGATAGGGGTCCAACTTAATTCTTCTCTGGATAGTCAATTGTCCCAGCACAATTTGTTGGAAAGACCATTTTTAACTCATTGAATACTTTTGGAACCATTGTTGAATTGGCCATAAATGTGTGGATTTATTTCTGGACTCCCAATTCTATTCCATTGGTTTGTATGCCTATTTTATGCTAATAACACATGCTTTGATAACTTAGCTTTGTAATAAATTTTGGAATCTGAAAGAATGAGTCCTCCCATTTTGTCTTCTTTTTCTAGATAGTTTCATTTTAGGAGCCCCCTGCAATTCCATATAAATTTGAGAATTAGCTTTTCCATTTCTGGAAAAAAAAAAAAGGCTGTTGAAACTTTAATAGGGATTCATATCATTTCATTTGTAGATATCTTTGGGTATTATTGCTACCTTAACAATACTAAGTCTTCTGATCCATGGTTTTTGTTTATTTAGATTGACTTTAATTTCTTTTGGCAATATTTTGTAGTTTTAACTGTATGAATCCTTCACTAGCCTGGTTTAGTCCTAGGTATTTTAGTTTTTTGGATGTTACTATGAATAGAATCATTTTATTAATTTCCTTTTTCAATTGTCCATGGCTAGTGTACGAAAATACAACTAATATTTGTGTGTTAACCATGTGTCTTGTACTTTGCTGAATTTTCTTATTAGCTCTAATAGGTCTTTTTGTGGGTTCTTAGGATTTTATATATATCAAATTATGTTATCTGCATTTGGTTTTACTTTCTCCTTTCTGATTCTGATGCCTTTTATTTCTTCTTCCTGATGAATTTCTCTGGCTAAACTACCAGTACAATGGTGAATAGAAGTGGTGAAAGTGGGCATTCTTATCTTTTTCCTGATCTTAGTGAAGCTTTCAGTTTTCAACATGGAGAAATAGAAGATATAGGTTTTCTATAAATGCCCTTTATCAGGGAAGAATTTTCCTTCTACTCCAAGTTTGTTGAATATTTTTATTATGAATGCATATTGAATTTTTTCAAATGATATTTCTGCATCAATTAAGATCATTCTTGTGATGGTTAATTTTTTGTGTTACCTTGATTGTGCTAAACAATGCACAGATAGGAGGTAAACACTCTTTCTGGATATATCTGGCAGTGTGTCTCTGGAAGAAATTAGCATCTGAATCAATGGACTGAGTAAAGCATATCACCTTCAGTAATGTGGGTGGACATTTTCCAATCTATTGAAGTCCTGATAGAACAAAAGGGTGAGGGGAACAATGAATTCACTCATTCTTTTTTTTTTTTTTAAGATTTTATTTATTTATTTGACAGAGAGAGACACAGGTAGAAAGGGAACACAAGCAGGGAGAGTGGGAGAGGGAGAAGCAGGCTCTTCGCTGAGCAGGGGGCCCAACGTGAGGCTCGATCCCAAGACCCTGGGACCATGACCTGAGCCGAAGGCAGATGCTTAATGACTGAGCCACCCAGGTGCCCTGAATTCACTCATTCTTAAGCTGAGACATCTATCTTGTCCTATCTTCAGACATTGGCACTCCTAATTCCTGGATATTCAAACTCAGCCTGGTCAGACTGCTGTTTACACGGTCAGCTGTCCATCATCACCCAATTCTCAGGACTTCAGATTCAGACTGAATTATACAACTGCCTTCCCTGGTTCTGCAGCCTGATGGCAGATGTGGGACTTGCTGGCCTCCATAACCATGACAGTCAATTCTTATAATACATCTCTTATGTATATTGTATTGATTCCATTTTACACAGAAGTCTAAGACAATCATTCTTCATATTTTGTTGTTTTTTCCTTCATTCTACTAATGTGGTATATTACATTGATTGATGTTTCTTTGTTGAACCACCCTTGCATTCCTCAGATAAATCTCACTAGATCAAGATACATAATTCTTTTAATATGATGGTAACTTTGGTTTGTTAGCATTTTGTTGAAGATTTTTGTAACTGTATTAACCAGTATTATTTGTCTGTGGTTTTCTTGTGATGTCTTTGGCATTGATTTCTGGTTTTATTCCATGCTTGGTCAGAGAAAATACTTGACACGATGTCTATCTGTTTGACTTTATTGAGAATTGTTTTGTGGTCCAATATATGGTCTGTCCTTGAGATATTGCATATCCAATTGCTATTCTAAAACTATTTCTCCCTTTAAGTATGTCAATTTTTACTTAATATGTTCTGTGACTCTCTTGTTTGATGCACATATGTTCATAATTATTATATCTTCTTAATGAATTGATCTTCTTATCACTATATATTATCTTTTGTCTCTTGTAAAGGTTTTTACTTTAAAATCTATCTTGTCTGGTATTAGTGTGCCACTCAGCTCTCTTTTGGTTACCATTTACATGGAATATCTTATTCCATCCATCCTGTCATTTTCAACCGATTTGTATCTTTGGATTTAAGTCAGTCTCCAATAGATAGCATAGAGTTGGATCATTTTCCTTTATTTTTTACTTTTTTAAAGTAAATTTTGGTTTAAAGTAAATTTTGGTTTAAATCCATTCTGCTGATATTTGCCTTTTAATAAGAGAAATTAATCCATTTATATTTAAAGTAATTATAAATGAAAAAAATCCTATGCCATTTTGTTATTTTTTCTGTTTCTTTGTTCCTCAGTTCTTCTATTTTGGTCTTTCTATATGTTTAATTAACTTTTTATAATGTATTATTTCAATTACTTTCTGATTTTATTTTCTGAACATTTTTGGCTATTTTTTCGGTGCTTACCTTGGGGATTACATTTGATTTCTTAAATTTATAACATCTATTTTGAATTAGTACCACCTTAGCTTCATTGTATACACAAAACTTGGTCCTATATATAGCTCCTTCCTTCCCCTTTGTGCCATCAAAAATTACACCTTTATGCATTGTGTGCCCATTAATATAGATTTATAAATACTGTTCAGTGCATTTATGTTTTTGTTTTTTTCAAATATGTGGGAAAAAGGAGTTATAAACCAAAAATGCAATAATACTGCCTTTTGAATTTACCTATTCAGTTATTTTTACTAGTGTTCTTTATTTATTCATTTGCCTTCAAGTTACTCCCTAGTATTCTTTCACCTATTCCTGAAGGATTCCCTTCAGCATTTCTTATAAAGCAGGTCTAATGGTAACAAACTCACTCAGCACTTGTTTATCTGAAAATGTCTTAATTTCTCCAATTCTGATGTAGAATATTTTTTTTTAAGATTTTATTTATTTATTTGGCAGAGAGAGAGAAAGCACAAGTAAGCAGAGTGGCAGGCAGAGGGAGAGGGAGAAGCAGGCTCCCCACCGAGCAGGGAGCCGGACGCGGGGCTCGATCCCAGGACCCCAGGATCATGACCTGAGCCGAAGGCCGCCACCCAACCGACTGAGCCACCCAGGTGCCCCCTGATGTAGAATATTTTTAAGATATAGAATTCTTGGTTGTCAATTTTTATTCTTTCAGGACTTCACATACATCTCCCACTACCTCTAGCCTCCATGGTTTTTGCTGAAAAAAAAAAAAATGCTGTTAATCTCCTTAAGGATCCATTATGCATGATTAGTCCCTCTCTTTTGCTGGTTTGTCTTTTTTACAATTTGATGTTTTGGGTTTTTTGTTGCTGTTGTTGTAATGTCTGCATTCTTTGTTGCATATAGTCTTTGAAATTTCTGTTCCTGTAGCTTGTGGTCACCCAGTGTTTTGACAGACACTCCCTTTGACAACTGGAGCCAGAAGAAAACAGAAAATGAAAGAGAAAGAAAAAGAAAATGAGAGAAATACTCTCAGTATTTGCAAATGGGCCATGAGTTGGGGCACTCCTTCAGTGCTTACTTAGCCAGGCCATGTAAAACTGCCTCAGGCTCATTGCTTTCACTGAGTCTAATGATCAACCAGATATGAAACTTAAGGACTTTTCAGGTCTCTCTGAGTGTAAGCATCTTGACCTGGACATATGCGTGGATTTCTAAATTCCCTGGTATACACAATGTCTTCAATAGCCAAATTACCCAAAGGAACTCTCTCTCAATTTTGTCCTCTAAGACTTTTGGCATGTTTATTGTTTACCTTAACTGTAAACATCTGCCCCAAGTTGCAGTGATTTGTTCATTTACTTGAAATGTTTTTGAGGAATGTCTTCATATAGCCATTTTTCCAACCTAACAAAGTTCCATGGTAGGTAACGCATGTAAGTACACAAACACTACATACACAGTCCATCAGTAAGTCCTATATCTTGAATCCCCACACTTTTCCATGCTGATTTCCTCTCTAGTCCCTATTACCATTACCTCTCCCTGGGCTACTAAGACAGTTTGTATAGAGGGCTACTCACAATCTGTTTTTCCCTAGCAGACAGGCATAATGCTTTGAAAGTTAACCTTTCAAAGTTAAACTTCTGTCATCCACCAAGCATAAAACTATGGCTTTTATTACTCTTAGGATAAAGAATGATATTTATGACATGGCCTTTGTGACTATGCATATAATTACATGTAGTTATTTTCTGTTGTTATTTACATTCTCATTTATATCCAGAGAATTATAATTATTCATAAAACATGAATAAATGTAATGGTAACTAACTACTAAGTTATATTGAAGATTAAGTAAATATGCGTAAAGTATATTAGTTCTTAGAATAAGGTCTAGTACATAGTAAGCAGTGATATATGTTAATTATCATTATCCTAAAATTACTATAAACAGTTAACACAAATCATGTAGATTTAATTGGTTGATTTAAATATATTAAAAGGATGATTTTAACTGCACAAGTTTTAACCAACACACCAAATGTAGAACAAGTCCTCACTAAGGATGAGATTTCAAAATTGTGAGGTTATTGTCATTATTTTAATCCTCATAATCATATTAAAGAAGCATTTTAAATATATTTTGAGGTATCTGTCAAATAAATGGATAAACATGTTTACCATAAAGTATAGAAAAGCAGATAAGCATATTGTTTAACATATTATACAAGACTAACTATATGAAGTATTTAATCTCTCTGGGTAAGAAGTGGGCCTAGATAATTCTATAAGACAGACTATATGTAGTAGCAAGTGTATGAAACTGTATCAGTGTTGTAGTTTAACCCTTTATTATTGTACTTCATGTGGTGATATTACCAGGGTGACCTTTGATCTTTTTTCTTTTTTTTTCTTCCTGAAATAGCAAGAAATTTGTCAACATCGATTGCTCACTACCATTAACAAACATCTCTTCTTATCTCTTACTGAACATCTCTTCTTATTCATCTTTATAGAACTCTTAAATATTAAGCATAGCTGAAATTCAGCAGAGTGTAGAATAAGATGCTATGAGAGTCTGTAGAGTTTGTGATGATGCAAAAATTATTTAAAATATCAAGAGATACATCTTAGAATAACTCTAATATTTCTACAATACATTTTTTTAAAATATGATACTATTTTCTCCTTGGCTATGGTGGAATTATGCCTTGTGTAGCTTACAATCAATCTTCAAGCATGTCTTAATCAACATTTCTATCCTCTGATTTTCTTCACTTTATATTTTGCCATATTTACCCTATGACATTTTCTTAATGAGGTTATTTTCTCTGCTGGACTAACATAAATTGCTTAATTAATTTCCCTCACATCATTAAAAGCAATGAACTCCATTAATGTTACTGAGACTGAATATAAATACAGTGTTAGAGAATTGAAATGATCATGAATCTCACTGTAGCAATTGCTTTGCATAAAACAGTCCAAATAGTGTTGGCCTACTTAGTGTAAGAGTTTCAACAATGAATCTCAGACATCTTGGGTTATGATCCAGAGTCCAGTACCTGTAGCTTTAGCAGATATAGACTAATTGTTAACTCAATACAGATTTCATTGACTTTATCTGTATAAAAAGATAATTGTTAAATTTTAAAGAATCAGAGAAAAAGAAGATATCAAAAATGGTTTTAATGTTTGAAATTGAGGAATTAGTAGACTCCAGAGATTACCAACTTTAGGTAGGGTCACAAGATTGATAGATCATTATTTTGCCAGTTAATCTGTATTTCAAGAAAGAAATTTTTTTTTAAAAAACCTTATACACAAAAACAGAAAAAAATAAACTGGGCCTTTATTATGTTCTGGTATGTTACCTCTAAATGTACTTTGTGGAGAGTTTTATCATGAATAGATGTTGAATTTTGTCGAATCTTTTGTTGTTGTTGTTATCTACGGAAATGGTCATAAGGTTTTTATCTCTTCTCTTCTTAAAGTGATATATCATATTGATGGAGTTGTGAATACTGAACCACACTTATATCCCTGGAGTAAATCTCACTTGATCATGGTGAATGATTTTTTTTAAAGTATTGTTGAATTCAGTTTGCTAATATTTTCTTGAGAATTTTTGCGTACATGTTCATCGAAGACATTGACCTGTAGTTTTCTTTTTTTCTCATGTCTTTTGTCTGGTTTTGGTATCAGTGTAATGGTGGCCTCATACAATGAATTTGGAAACTTTCCTTTCTCCCCTATTTTCTTGGAATAGTTTGAGAAGAATAAGTATTAACTCTTCTTTAAATGTTTGACAGAATTCACCTAAGAAGCCATCTGGTCCCGGACTTCTGTTTGTTGGAATTTTTTTTATTACTGATTCAAATTTCATTACTAGTAATTGGTCTGTTCAAATTTCCTATATCTTCCTGTTTTACTTTTGGAAGATTATATGGTTCTAGGAATTTATTCATTTTCCTAGGTTTCTGAGTTGTTGTTGTATAATTTTTTATAATAGACTCTTACAATCCTTTGTATTTTGTGATATCAGTTATTTCTTCATTTCTGATTTTCGTTTTTTGAGTCCTCCTTTTTTTTCTTAATGAGTCTGGCTAAAGTTTTGTCAATTTTGTTTATCTTTCCAAAGAATCTGCTCCTGGTTTCATTGATCCTTTCTACTGTTTCTGTTTTTTCTTTGTTTTGTTTTTTTTTAGTCTCTATTTCATTTATTTTTGTTCTAATCTTTATTATTTCCTTTTTCTACTAACTTTGACTTTGTTCTCCTTTGTCTACCTCTTTTGTGGGTAAGGCTCATTAGTTAAATATTCTTTAAAAACATTGATTTAAAACACAATTAAATCTCTCAAAAATCATAAATATCAGGACAAGAAGGTAGCTCAGTCTCTTGAGCATCTGACTCAGTTTTGGCTCCGGTCGTGATCTCATGGGTCATGCGATCACGCCCTATGTCAGGCTCTGTGCTCAATGGGGAGTCTGCTTGAAGATTCTCTCCCTCTGCTCCCATCCCCCTTGCTCACTCTCGAGTCAATAAATAAATCTTAAAAAAAATCATATTATATACCCAGGCCCTCTTAAGTATTACAACACTAGAAAAAATTATAGAACTGTGATTAAAGTTGTATGTGCTACTGTTCTTGCACACTGATTTACTCCTTTTTATCCTCATAGTCATTTAAATCCTACGGACATATAGAAATACTTACGTGTATATATCCAGGTTCAAGAAATAGAACACTGACTTAATGATTCTGAGATGGCAAGTCTGGAGTGATTTTCAACTTATTTTTATTATGGGAAATAAATAGTTGTTTGAGTTTCCATATTAATTTACATTTAGGGTTTGATGGCTATTCTTACATAAATTACCAGGGAAATTCTATGTTTTGTAATGTCAGTGTTGGTAATGTGGAACTCAGATGTCTCAAGCCCATACCATTTATTCCATCCTGGCTCTCCAGTCCACTTCCTTCCCAAATTTACCAAGTCATATAGAGGGTGTTTGACCTCATTTCACTAATTATATCAGTATGTCTACTTAACAGTAGACACTGAGAGAGTCTCAGAGTGCTCAAAAGGTGTTATTTCCCAGAATATGAGAAGCTAACTTTGTGTATTTCATTTCCATTTTGGTACATTTGGCTCATTCATTAGTTTGCTACTTTCCACATACCTGAAACCAGGCTTATTTCCCATCATCCCCTTATCTTTCAATGAGTTATTTTATTTATAGTTTCACATATCTCTTCACTTAACTAGAAAAAATTGCATTTATACTATATAAAGCAATGTATAATTAATAAAAGAAACCAATGCCTGTGCATTATAGCATATACATATAATCATAACATAATTCTGTCTTAATATGGTTAAATTTTAATTAAGACTATTTTTGGTACTTTTTGTGTTTATTTACATTATTTGATTATCAGTCTGTTCTTACAACATTTTGTACTCTTATTTGAGTAAGTTATAATGATTTTTTAGTATTGGATGCCAAATTAAAACAATCTGAACAGTGGGAGGCCCTATTGGCTTACTCTTTGTCCCTTCAAAATTATCTTAGAGATTTTTTTACAGTTTTTTCACAATAAACACATAATCCAGATGTACTTTTTCTTACATCACAATATGGAATGAGCTACTAATAGTGGAAGTCTCTTTTAAAGAGAAATATTATTTCAGATAAAATTTTAGTGTTAGGGATATGCAATAGATTTCTTTAATAAGCATTTAATGAGCATATATGATACAACATGGTTTTTTCATTCAAGGTACAACTAAATAAACTCCTTTATCTCTTGATTTTATATTAAAGTAGAGTTCAAGTAGAATTATTTTATAACTCCTTTTTATTCTTGTTGCTATTGTTACATTTATATTATTATTGATTTTATCAGAATACTATATTCATTTTTATTTATAGCACATTATATATAAAGGGTTTAGTGTTATACTGTAATCTTAATATATTTGCATATTTTTATTTTTCAAGGAAAAAATACATATTTTAGGGCTGAAGGTCGTAATTTCAATTTGTTTTTTTGTTTGTTTGTTTTTTTGTAAACTAGGACTTTACCCCAAAGAAAAATGTGTTAGCACTAATGTAGGCAATTACTTCGCTTGTCAAGGCATTTTGCTTCAAATTTCAGGGTAGCTCTGAAATATCTGGAAGAATTAGAAACTAATGATATGCCTTTTGGTGCAGCAACTTGACATGTTGATAGATTAGGTATTCCCAACAAACACCACTGTAATTACTCTGTAGTCACAAAGGTCAATGTGCAGATCTTTTTTGATCATGCTTCATGTCTTCTGCCTTGTTAAATCAGTAATTTATTATGGAATTCTTACCTTCAGAGATTGAAGCTCATCTCCTGTCCATTTATTGGTCTGACTATGCCTAGATAGCAAGTAACAATAGGAAGACATACACACACACACACACACACACACACACACACACACACACACGAAGGCTACCGGGTATTTCTTTTTCTTTGTATTACTTTATATGTATTTGTTTACTTGTCTTGAATTTTGTTGGGGAGAAAGAGATAAAAGGAGACTGGCCATTGCATTGGTCCAAACTCAAAAACCGTAGAAAAGATTTTCAGAAAGCAGCAATGAAATAATATAGTTAAGTCTTTTTTCCCTTTGTAGTTAATGAATTGATCCTTGGATAATGGTAAATGAGCTATTATAATTTTAAATTGTACAGTTTTGCCCAAATTATTCATAAATGGAAATCAGAGACAAAATTTTTACAATATGTCAGGTGTACTCTGAGGGTAAACAGTTTACCATCAGCTTTGCTGCTTAATTCCATTCATAGAACACTTGACATACATATAATTTTGAAAACTATTTTTTATTTTGTAACAGGAGGACATTTGAGGGTGTTAAAATACTTTTGCTGGGGTTTATTTGAGTGGAATTAGTAACCAAACATAGTGGGAACAGGCAAACACGTACTCTGGTCTTCTCAGTTTTTATCACTAACCAGCATATCATTTTAATTTCCCATTGTCTGAGTTTCTTTAGCCACAAAAGGTGGTTGCTGAGCTAGATTATATTTAATATCTTTTCATATTTGGTCATTTTACTTTTAAGTTTCCCTAGATCTCCTGGTGAAGGTAGCTCTGTAAGAGAAGAAAAGGCTGATTTAAGATGGTAAGATGATATTTTGGCTGTAGTGCAGAGTTAAAAAATATTGATTCTCAATTTAACTTGTCAATTCTGTTTTATTTGTTCTAAAATAAATAAGAGATAAACACACTAAATATATGTGGGGCCACAAAATATTGATCAATTAAAAGAAAAAAAAAGAAAGTTGTTATCTAATCAGTGTAACTGCCCAGCTCAGCCCAGGCTTAGATTATTACTATTAAGAACTGTACTATTCCTGTATTTTTCCCTTAATCATAACTCTAATGATCTCAAGACCATATATATATTTTTCTTCTTAAAGTATTCAAGCTCCAACTCCATCTCAAATTAATAGCTTTTGAAACCTAATCATCCAACTATTTAATTACAAGTATTTCTCCTCTATATATTTCCATAATTATTTTTATCGCTCTAGGCTATTAAATACAAGGCCTTCAGATTTTGGCCTTTACTCACACATTGCACTTATACTTAATTCTAATACTAGGGAGTATTTTATGATCAAACTTGGCCTGAATCCATTAACATTGATCTTATCTTCATAAACCCAGAAATACATATTTACATTTAACACAACATATGTGATAGAATAGAATATAGTGTAGATAGAGTGTGGCAAGTTTAGAGGGTAGCAAAGGAAATCTCAACCTTCATTAGCATGTGAAAGGAAAATTCTGTAAGTAAGTAGAACTAAGATGGCTCCTAGTAGACTAGCTGTACATGAGATCCAGATAAAATCTCCTTGAGCCCCCCAACCAATTTCATGGCCTATAAAAATCCAAATCTCCCCTGAAGATTTTTGCTAATTTTTTCAGTGCTTTTATTCTCCTGGCCTCCTCTACTTCTTGGGTGGTGACTTCTTTAACTATCACTTTGAATGGAGTCATATCTTGCATCAAAAAGGCTAATGCATCTTTATGAAACCCACGTTTGTTGCTTCCTTGCTTCTTTTCTCTTCACCCTCTCCTTTTATTATGCAGAGTACCCTCTCCTTTTATTATGTTGAGTCTACATCTTTATTTGCATGCCCATGTAACTGAGGTACACAGCAGAAAAAAAAAATGTTCATTTGTGCAGTGCACTTGGGAACAGTGTTGTGCTTATGGATAATTTTCTTTTTACAGAGACTCTGTGTAAAGGGGATTTACTATTATACAGAGCCAGATCCAAACCTAAGCACAATGAGGGGAGAGAAGTTGTAGTAATAAACAGCCCTATATGATTTTAGGAGCCAATCCAAGAAGAATTCCTTCTGAGAGCAGTACCAAAGAAGAGATTTCTAACTGCTAAAAGTTAACATATACTACAATGACTAAATCTCAGTTTCCTAGTAGTTAGGTTTTCTAAAGGCATGCTGAGATTAAGATATTTGCATTGTATTCCATCACAAGATCTCAAAAGAAAAAGAACATGTTAACTATAATCAAAAATTGATCATTACTCCAATCATAATATTAGGTATTCTGTATTTCTCTTTAGGGAGGATACTTACTGCTTCATACTCACTGTAGTATATGGAATATAGGAGGGATTTGCTTTATTCTTAATTCTTTCATTCCACCCTCAGAATAAAGAATGACTGACAGGCTTGTGTTTCAGAAGAGGTCTTTCTCAGTTTGTGAGTTTTTATACCTAATTCCTAATCTTCCTTGTGAGCCTTCTACAATGACCTTGGGAGTAGAGTAATTGGATGCAGATTTACCATATGTCTGGGACTCCTAGAGAATCTAAACTGGAATTCAACCCTATACCTCAAAGTTGAAAAAAATTTTTAATTGTTGATCTGCTTCTTTCTCTCCTGTGTATGGTGACCTCCCTCCCCATCCACTGAACTGCCAAAGTTGAAACGGTGATGTGTTACATCTTTTCCAAAAATAACTTATCCTATTTAGATTTCAGGTAATTAGGTCACTTTGCAGCCTAAGATCTCAGTTGGACTTAACATTTTTCTGTTTGAAGATTACCTTTATTTTTCTCATTTTTAGTGTTGGAGTGACATTGCCCTGCATATTCTAATGGAAGCAGAAGTTTCAAGCCATGCTTTCTTAAACAGTTATCTCACTTTGCAAATTATAAATTTCAGTATTTGTAAATATTAATATCAGGATATTTCTCACACTAAAATGCTTAAGAGAATACATATTTTAATATAAAGATAAGATGATCTCGTAAGTGAGGTATTATAATAAGTGATATTCCAACATCATAAGAAAACAAAATTTTGTAAGAATAGTAATCACATAAAGCATGAAAAATGACTCCTGAGCAAGATTCTGACATATACTACAACATGGTGCTAAAGGAAATAAGCCAGACACAAAAGAGCAAACATGGTGTAATTCCACTTACATGAGGTGCCTACAGTGGTCAAATTCATGGAGACAAGCAGAATGAGGAGTGCCAGGGTAGAGCTATTATGTAATGCGTACAGAGTTTCAGTTTAAGAAGTAGAAAAATTCTGGAAATGGATGGTGGTGATGGTTGCACAACAGTGCAATGTACTTGTCACTGAAATGTACACTGAAAGTGATTAAAATGCTAAATTTTATGTTTTACCATAATAAAACAAAAACAATTCAAGTTTGTCAAACCGATTGACAAGTGATTGTTTCTAAAGCTGAGATTAGGAAAATATAAGAAGAAATCAGAGCATCTTGTCAGAAAGTAATAAAGTGCTTAAAAAAAAAAGAACAAAGGAAAGTACAATGTCAAAAAGATAGAGAAGTTGGGCTGAAAACACTCCCAATAGCCAAATTTGGAACAATTTGAGCAATATGTAAATAACAATATTTGATTATAACCCAAATAATAAAATAAACATGCATGAACACACACTGATATAAATAAAGGATTAAATAAATGGATAAAATGGGGGGGAGGAGATAATACTTCTTAGAGGAAAACCTCAATTAGTAAATATAAAAATAATGAAATACAAAAATACCACAATAATTATCACTTCAGGCAAGATCCACA
Organism: Eumetopias jubatus; assembly: GCF_037043125.1. Taxonomy (NCBI): domain Eukaryota; kingdom Metazoa; phylum Chordata; class Mammalia; order Carnivora; family Otariidae; genus Eumetopias; species Eumetopias jubatus. The sequence goes on from NW_028274820.1 coordinate 31,616,522, forward strand.
AACCACACTTGAAGGTGAAAGTTTAAGGAGAAAGAATATTTTTATATTCTTAAAAGATATATTCCTCAATATATGTGTTATTACAATGGAAACAGAATAACATTATATTGGAGAAATACAGCAGATGCTGTAGAGTTTCTATTTTTCTTTCCTTTTTAATGCATACAAATATAATGTTCCCCCTGATGTTATTCACTGAGAATGGTACATCACCTCTGTTGTATTCTTCTCCAAAGTTCATAATTTCAACTGTTATTATAAAAAAACAAAACAAAACAAATTCTACAAATTGAGGGACTCTATAAAATTCTAAATCAATATTTTTCAAACTTGTCAAGATAAAGAAAACAAGGGAAGACTGAAGATCTGTCACAGATTAGAGGAAGAAAAAATCAATGACAAATGAAATGTGACTACTGAATTGGATCCCAGAGTGGAAAAAAGATATTAGTGAAAATAATGGTGAAATATGAATAAATTATATAGTTTAGTTAATAACTAATTTCTTAGTTTCAATAATGGGTATGGAAGATGTTAAAATTAGGGAAAACTGAGTGAAGGGTATGGGGAATTCTGTACACTATTTTTGCAACTGTTCTGTTAGTCTACATTTATTTCAAAATAAACAGGTTTTAAAAAATGAATTTCACCCACTCATTAAGATAGGACTTTTGGGGGCAATCATTTCTCTATTTTGGGGGGGAGAGTAAATTTTTTTAGATATGTGAAAGCAACAAAACAGTATTTATTTACTTGAGTATATATTCATTAATTCTTTGGTATTCATTCATTCATCCATCTATCCATCCTTTCATTCACTTAAGGGTATTCCAATATTCAGTTTTCCCCAAATTACTTAGGTTTTGCAACATGTAAATATTTTTAATTGATACTTTAATATAATATGTAACACAGTTTCTCATGTTAGATTCTTATATGCTTAAATTTTAAATATAGTATAAAATACATTTTCTCCTTTCAATAAGGACTACCTGGAAATATCACATTAACATTAGTTTGTTAAAGTCTAATTCTTGTCTTGACTGCTATTTGTGACTAATTTATTTTTAATAACCTACCAACCTTTATCAGTTATTATTGTTTTGTCATCATTTACTTTTCTTATTTTTCTTAAAATGCTCAGCAAATACAAATGAAACCTGAGGAACAATAGAGCAATCTAAAAGTAGTACTTTGCTCTTCTGTTTGTTTAGTTGCAGCCATTTCCAAAATGTTCGTAATGTGAGCTCAAAATCTACAATGAGACTATTAAAAGAAAAAAAAAACCCTACTACTATTTATCCTCTAAGCAAACAAAAACAGATCTAATGCAAACATAGTTTCTTCTTTTCATTCCAATCATTGCAAATGATTCCAATCTTCAAAAAGCTTTCAGTCACTAATCTATCAGGCATGAAGTGTGTTTAAACACCAAAATAAATGAATATATGAAAACGTTTCTTTGGGAATACAGAACCAACTGTTTATGTTATGTATTTTGAGTCGATTTAAGAGTTGATTTCTGACTTGTTATATACATTCCCAAGGGCTGTAAGGCTACCCATCACTCTTCTTGACAAAGCAGTAAGAAATCTGACAGTTGTCAGAAAAGATTTCAGTGAGTGTCCTAAAAATAAAAGGAAAGAGTATACTCTTGATCTTCATTCAAGTGATCTCAGCTCTAGAAAGTGCCAGAAGAATGAATAGAAGTGATAGTTTCATTTTGAAATATACTGCTAATTGATATTAAAATTATAATAATTAAGTCTCTGGAGTAAACTTGAACCAAAACTGTAAAGTAAATGACTTCAACTTGGAGATTGTTGGGTTTTTTTGTCTTTAAAGATTTTATTTATTTATTTGAGAGAAAGCGAGAGCAAGAAAGTGAGAGAGAGAGAGAGAGAGCAAGCACACACAGAAGGAGAGGGAGAGGGAGAAGCAGGCTCCCCACTGAGCAGGGAGCCCCATGCAGGGCTGGATCGCAGGACTCTGGGATCGTGACCTGAGCAGGAAGCAGATGCTTAACTGATTGAGCCACCCAGGTACCCCTAAAGTTGGGAATCTTAAAGGAGATTATTGTACATTGTTTTTTCATTCTACTGTGATTTCTAACTCTGCAAACTTTGTACCTACTAGTGCAACCCAACAACTCTATTCCTCATGTATACCTTTGTGTGGAGACTGGACTTGTCCACTAGTCCTTCTTTCCTTTTCTTCCTCTCCTCCTTCCTTCTGAAAAATGTCTATGAAATGCTGATGACACACTAGGCTCTAGGCTAAGAGAACATTGTGTATAAAATAGTCACAGCTCTTAATCACACACAAAATGTGTGGCTTATTATCTAGCAGATAAAAAAGACAATAAACAAATAAGTGTACAGACATCTCTTGTATTCTATGATGCATCTCCTTAGCTTGCCTCTGATATTAGCCTGTTAATGTAAGTTGTGGAACACAGCTCTGGTGAGACCTGACTTACCTGGTGCCAACACTGCCAATTCCTACACTTAGCATCTTGCCACATTTCTTCCTCAGTGCCTTCTGCAATACCACTATAATTATATTGGCCTCTGAGCACATGCTGTTAAAAAGGTTGGGGTGGGGGGTGCCTGGGTGGCTCAGTCATTAAGTGTCTGCCTTCAGCTCAGGTCATGATCCCAGGGTCCTGAGATCGAGCCCCACATCGGGCTCCCTGCTTGGTGGGAAGCCTGCTTCTCCCTCTCCCACTCCCCCTGCTTGTGTTCCCTCTCTTGTTGTCTCTCTCTCTGTCAAATAAATAAGTAAAATCTTAAAAAAAAAAAAAAAAAGAGTTTGGGGTGGGTGGTTGAAGCCCCTGTAAGCAATCCTCTCCTGCTGGAAGAAAGCAGCTAATAGAGAAAGGCTTTAGCCTTTCTCTGTTAGGAAGTCAATTCTAGCAGGCATTTTGAATAATTATCAAGGGCTGCTAGTAGAACTGAGCATCTATAGTTTACTAATGTGAAATATATAATGCATCCTGATACAGAATTTTCTTTATCCCATGAATTGCTCACTTTATTCTATTATATCATTAGTTTTTGATGACTAATCAATAAAAGGGTGTTACAACAGAGAAACATTTGTGGATTTTTCTGGGGGTGGGGAGGCTCGTGAGGAGTTAATTCTGTGGGCCTGAAATTGACCTGAGCAGCTTTTCTGCACAGGGCACAGGCAGGTGCTTAAATTATGAAATGCACTGGTTATTACAATGGGCCCTGTATTGAATTTTGGGATGGTTTGTTTAAGCTTGGCAGTAGTGATTATTAATAGCAGTTAGGTTGATAATTTTATACTTTCTGAGAATCCTGGAGGACTCTGCTATGGCACTTTTTACATAGCAAGAAATGTGCCTACATTGCTAGAAAGGTATAAGAAGTGCCAGCTAAGACTCTATTTCGAGCTTCCTGGTTCTACTGTTGTTATAAGACCACCTTGTGGTTTCTGATCAGACCAGAGAGAGAAAGCATGACAATTACGGTTCTTATAAAGCAAGAAAAATGAAAACTTGCATCTGTGATAAAATCATTTGTCAAGATGCATATTCTTAATGCTGTTTCTATCTTTTATCTTTTTCCTAAAATAAACCATAGGTTAATGAGCATTGACATTTTGGGTCCTATCAATCTTCTAACACTAAAACCCTGTCTAACTCCCAATGTTTTGCAGAGGAAATCATATTAATCAGTGAGGAAGCTACATTATTTTTGTTGTTATTGCCATTAAGAACAAAGTATTCAATGTCATGTTGGTTTAACATTGAAGAAGGTATAGTGTAACTTTACATATTAACAGATTTAAGGAGACAAATCTTGTGATTGTCTCAATAGAAAAGTCATTTGAGGGGCGCCCAGGTGGCTCAGTCAGTTAAGCGGCTGCCTTTGGCTCAGGTCATGATCCCAGGGTCCTGGGATCAAGTCCCACATCGGGGTCCCCGCTCAGCAAGAACCTGCTTCTCCCTCTCCCTCTGCCTGCCACTCTGCCTACTTGTGCTCTCACTCTGTCTCTCTGTCAAATAAATAAATAAAATCGTGAAAAAAAGAAAAAGAAAAGGGCATTTGACAGAATTCAGTATTCATTCCTGAGAAAAGCTTTCAGCAAACTAGGAACTGAAAGAAACTTTCTCAACCCTAATAAGGGTCATTTATGTAAAACCTACAGCTGATATAATACTTAATATTGAAAAGCCATTATCAGGAATAAGACAATGATGTCCACGTTTACTACTTTTATATTCAACACTGTAGGGCCATAAGGTAGTGCAACATAGCTAGTGCAATAAGACAAGGGAAAACAGCATCCAGATTGGTAATAGAGACATGAAATTCATGTTTAACATGGAATGTTGACACGATTGACTATGTAGAAAATGTAATGGAAACTAAAATAACATGCTAGAATTATTGAGTAAGGTTTTAGAAGACAAATAACTGGAAAAATATATTTCTCTATACTATCAGTGAACAACCAGCATTGAAGCAATACAAACATCAAAATTAAATATAATTAGCAATAAATCTGACAAAAATGTTACATTTGTACACTAAAAATGGGAAAACATTGTTGAAAGTCACTAAAGATCTCAGTAAAAGGAGAAATATACTTTGAGGTTGACTATCAATATATTTAAGATGTAAAATTTCTCAAACTGTAGACATAATGCATTCCCAATCAAATATCAAACAGGTTTTTTTTCCTAGAATTAACAAGGTGATTATAAAAGTCAAATAGAAATGCAAAGAACTGGATTAACCAAAGGTCTAAAAACACAACCTACTCTCAAGACTCATTATAACTCTAGAATTATCAAGAAAGTATGGAATTGGAGTCAAGGCAAATGAAGACTTGCAGAATAAAATAGAGAGTGCAGGATTAAACTTACATGTACATTGACAACTGATTTTACAAATGTGCAAAGTATACTCAAGGGAGAATGAATAGTCTTTTTGACAGATGTTACTGAGATTATGATATATTTTAAAAAAAAACCTTTGATAAATGTTTTATGCCACATGCAAAAATTAATTCAGATTGGATCATATATAAAAAGTGAAATCCTAAAATTATGGAATTTTCTGAAGAAATCTTAAGAGAAAATCTTTGTGACACTGGGTTAGGCAAATATTTCTTAGATATAACAACAAAAGCATATTCCATAGAAGAGAATTTGATACATTGGACTTTGTGAAAAGTAAAAGCTTCTGCTTTTCACAAGTCACTGTTAAGAAAGCAGAAACACTACAGACTCGGAGGATATTTTTTGCAAATCCTGTATCTGATGAAAGATCTACAAAGAGCCCTCAAAAGTCAATAATAAGGAAAAAAAATTAAAAACACTTAAATAGCTACTTCAAAGAAGGTAGAGATTTCCAGTAAATATATGAAAAGATGTTCAAAATCATTGATTAGTAAGGAAGCACAAAGCAAAACCATGATGTCACTAGATCCCTATTGTAATGGCTCAATTTAAAAAAAGAAAGAAAAAGAAAAAAGAATTGACCATATCAAGTGTGGCAAGGATATGGAGGATCTGAGAGACTTACACGCTCTTGGTGAAAATGTAAAATGGCTCTTCTGCACTTGCACTGGTGGTGGTGGCAGCAGGTGCACCCTCTGGGTGAAGAATATTGCCTGTGAGTTGGTGGACTGGTACCTGTCCGGAAATGCTTTGCCAGCAACCACATCATGGTCACCAAGGATCATGCGTCCGTCTAGATGAATGTGGCTGAGGTTGACAAGATGACAGGCAGTTTCAATAACCAGGTTAAAACCACAGCTACCTGGGCGCCATTTGCAGGAGAGAGGAGTCAAATGACCCCATCCTCTGACTAGCAAAGGCCATGGGCAGCATTTCAAAGAACTTCTGACTGGAGAGGATCATGGATGTGGAATATTTGTCACAAATAAATAGCAGCTCCTCCCCCCAAAAAAAGAAAGAAAATGTAAATGGCACATCCACTTCGGAAAACTCTTTGCTTGTTTTTGTGTTTACTATCGAAAACAGCCATTCCACTCCTAGGTATTTTTCCAAGAGAAAAGCTTATTTATCTGTGGATATAAAGACTAGTACAGAAATGTTCTTAGCATCTTTATTTGTAATAGTCATAAATAAGGAACGATCTATTAACAGGTAAGTAGATAAAAAAAGTATAGTGTAGTCATACAACAGAATGCTACTCAGCAATAAAAACATAAATATGATACATGTGTTACTTCTTTATTATGCTGAATGAAAGAAACCAGGCATAGAAGAGGATATACTTGGGGCACTAGGGTGGCTCAGTGGGTTAAGCATCTGCCTTCCACTTGGGTCATGATCTCAGGGTCTTGGGATTGAGACCAGCTTTGGGCTCCCTGCTCAGCTGGGAGTCTGCTTTTCTCTCTCCCTCTGCTCTTCCCTGTCCCACTTATGTTCCCTCCCTCTCAAATAAATAAATAAAATCTTTAAAAAAAAGAATAGTATATATTTAACTTGATTTATATAAAACTAAAACTAAAAAATGCAAAGTAATATATTGTGACATATTTTACATTTCATATACTGTTATCATTTTGTTTTAGAAAGTTAACTATATTTTAAAGTTATTAAAATAAGTAAAAATAGATCTTTAACTTTAACTTCATTTTTAGCATTATAAGAGCTCCGCATATGTGTCTAAATCCAAATTTTATCTGTATTATCATCCTTTTTTCCATAAAACTTCTTTAACATTTATTTTAGTAGAAGTGTACAGGTAATATATTCTCTCAGCTTTCATTTGTTTAAAAAATCTGATTTCACCTTCAGTTCTGAAAGATATTCACTTTGGGTATAATATTCTAAGTTGAATTTTCCTTTTCATTTCATTACTTAAAGGATGACTCTCCAATGTCCTTTAGCTTACACTGTCTCTATTGGTGAATCTTAGGTATTTTATAATTTTATGCTTCTGTAAATAATGTGCTTTTTTTTCAATGATTGACTTTAAAATTTCTTTGGTTTTCAAAAGTTTGTCTTTGCTGTATCTGGAGGTATCATTTGAATTTGTGTGTTAGTGTATGTGTGTCTATGTTGGTTTTTAACCTATTTTAGATTCACTATCTTTCTAGGATATATTGTTTAACATTTTTAATTTTTTTCTGGAAAATTTCTTGACATTTTCTTTAAAAATTTATTCTATTCCTTTCTTTCTGGTATCCCAATTACATTTTAAACAGTATGTTTTCCTTAGCGATTTGTTATGTTAACTGCCTTGTCTCTTGAAAAGTTGTTGTTGTTGTTGTTGTTTTGTTTGCTTTCTTCTCTTCCTCCTTCTCTTGGTGTTGTGTACTTTTTCACTGAAAACCTTTTCATTCTAGAAAACCTATGTAGCACACATATATGGAGCACTAAATCAATCAAGTACACCTGACTTGTGTTTAGGTTTTCTAATTACTCTGGTTGCTTTCAGGACTACTGTTTCTCTTAATCATTCCTTGTATGTGGGGGAAATAAGAGGCTATTTCACAGCCCTAGTTAGAGAGCTAAGACTGGCTGTCTAAAACTGAATCTACATAATTTCATGAAATATTTGGCCAATATTATTCTCCATTTCACACAGAACAAATTCCTACTTAAGAGAATAATCTTTGGTCAAAGTCTCTTCTGAAATCCTAAATCATAATGATGCCTACATTTGTTGGCTAGTAGACTGAATCACAGGGGATGGACTTATCTATATACATTGGATATAACAGCTAGGTGTTAAATTTTTATTTGGCAAATGACATTTGTTAAAAAACACTAAGGGAATACTTTGGCAAGTGGAACTATGAAAATATGGTGAAGTGAAAATAATGTACTAACTCTTTAACATGGAATACAATGTGGGCCACCTAGGTGGCTCAATCAGTTAAGCATCCAACTCTTGATTTCCGCTCAGGTCATCATCTCAGGGTTGTGATACTGAGCCCTGCATCGGGCTCTGCACTCAGTGGGGGAGTCGGTTTAGAAGAGTCTCTCTCGGGGCGTCTGGGTGGCTCAGTTGGTTAAGCGACTGCCTTCGGCTCGGGTCATGATTCTGGAGTCCCCAGATCGAGTCCCGCATCGGGCTCCCTGCTCGGCAGGGAGTCTGCCTCTCCCTCTGACCCTCTTCCCTCTCGTGCTCTCTATCTCTCATTCTCTCTCTCTCTCAAATAAATAAATAAATAATCTAGAAGAGTCTCTCTCTCCCTCTCCCTCTGCCCTTCCCCCCACCTCTCTCTCTCTCTCAAATAAAAAAACCCAAATCACCAAAGCAACCTTGATAAAGAAGAGCAAAGTTGGAGACATCATACTTCTAGAGTTCAAGGTTATATTATAAAGCTTTAGTAATCAAAACAGTATGGTACCAGTACAAAAACTGATAAATAGTTCAAGGGAACAGAATAGAAAACCCAGAAATGAACCCACAATGATGTGGTCAATTAATCTTTGACAAAGCAAGAAAAAATATCCAAGGGGAAAAAGACTGTTTCTTTACCAAATGGTATTGGGAAAACTGGACAGCTACATGCAAAAGAACGGAACTGGACCACTTTCTTGCACCATACACACAAATAAATTCAAAATGAATTTGATAAATATAAGACCTGAATCCATAAAAGTTCTAGAAGAGAACACAGGCAGTAACTTCTTTGACGCATACTGTAGCAACTTCTTCCAGTTATGTCTCCTGAGGCAAGGCAAACAAAAGCAAAAACAAAAACCTATTGGGACTACATCAAAATAAAAAGCTTCTGTACAGTGAATGAAACAACAAACTAAAGGCAACTTATGAAATGGGAGAAAATATTTGCAGATGACGTATCTGATAAAGGGTTAGTATCCAAAATATATAAAGCACTTATAAAACTCAACACCAAAAAAGGGAATAATCCAATTAAAAATTGGAGAAGACACGAACAGATATTTTTCCAAAGAAGACATCTAGATGGTCAAGAGACACATGAAAAGATGCCTAACATCACTTATCATCAAGGAAATGCAAATCAAATCTACAGTGAGATATCACCTCACACCTGTCAGAATGGCTAAAATTAACAAACAATAGGTGTTGGTGAGGATGTGGAGAAAGGAGAAACCTCTTGCAGTGTTGGTGGGAATGCCAACTGGTGTAGTGACTCTGGAAAACACTATGGAATTTCCTCAAAAAGTTAAAAATAGAACTACCCCATGATCCAGTAATTGTACTACTAGGTTTTGACCCAAAGAATACAAAGATACTAATTCAAAAGGATACATGCACCTGAAATTTATAAGAGCATTATCTACAATAGGCAAATTATGGAAATAGCCCAAGTGTCCATCAACTGATGAATGGATATGGAAGAAGTTGTGTGTGTATACATATACAATGGTATACTAATTAGCCATTAAAAAGAATGAAATTTTGCCATTTGCAAGGATATGGATGGAGCTAGAGGGTACTATGCTAAGTGAAATAAGTCAAATACCATAGGATTTCACTCATATGTGGAATTTAAGAAACAAAACAAATGAGCAAATGGGAAAAAAAAGAGAGGGGCAAGCTAAGAAACAGAGTCTTAACTATAGAGAACAAACTGATGGTTACAAGACGGAGGTGAGTAGGGAGTGGGTGAAAGAGGTGATGGAGATTAAGGAGCACACTTGTTGTGATGAGCACCAGGTGATGTATGGAGGTGATAAATCACTATATTGTATACCTGAAAGTAATATTACACTAGTATGTTAGTACTAGTATGTTAACATACTAGTAGTATGTTAACTAATTTAAATTAAAGTGTTAAAAAAAACTAAAAACAATTTGTGTATACATTCACCAGTGATAATGTAGACTTAGATTATTCTTAGATTTCCTTAGTTTTAATGTAATGTCCATTTTCTGTTCTAGAATTTCATACAGGATATCACTTTATATTTAATTGTCCTGTTGCCTCAGGCTCTTCTTGCTCGTGATAGTTTCTCGGACTTCCTTGGTTTCTGATGATCTCGACAGTACTGAAAAATAATTTCAGGTGTTTTGTGGGATGCTCCTTTATTGGAATTTGTTTGATGTTTTTGTCCTAATTAAGTTGGAGTTAGGGATTTTGGGAAGAAGACCACAGAAGTAAAAAAATCATTTTCCCCATTATATCAAGGGTAAATCCTAACATGATTTATCGTTGTTGTTGTTGATCTTGAACACCTGGCTGAAGTAGTGTTTGTCAAGTTTTTTCATTGTAAATTACTGTTCCGTTTTGTTTTTCTGCCTTTCACACTATTCAAACTTGCAACTTTGTCATTTAGGAGCTCTTCCAGTTGACTCCTGTTTGTCTTCAATACAGCCTCATCAATATGAGGTGTGTTTTTGCTTTTGTTTTTTGTTTGCTTGTTGGTTTCTGTTTGTTTTTGTTCTTCTTAGCATTTCTTTGCTTTCTGTTCCATGTTTATCTAGTATATTTCTCCAAGGAGCTTTTTTGGTTGTTTTTATTGGAGAGTGTTATTTGAAAATACAGTCTAAGTGTTAGGTCTGTTGCTACTGGGGTATGGTTACCTTTGGGTCATCTCATCTGATAGATCAAGGAAATAAGTGTGTATATTAATCAACATATAGGCACATATTTATTAATATTTTTCTATATGCAATATCATCTATATCTATTTGATGTGCAATATAAGTACATTATGAGGTCTCCACTTCTTATCCATGACCACCTAGATCATTCTATTCCCATCCCCTTGCTTACCTATAATCTCTCATTTCAAAACAAAGAGAACTGGCTCCCACAATCCATAACCCATTTACTTAATTTAATTCCAGTGTATGTGGATAGTAGTATCATAGTTACTAACTCATATCCACATAGCCCATGGAAATAGTTTATAAACTAGAAAACATGAAATTCCTTTTGTCTTTAATCTTGCAGATTCTATTCTTTTCCAAATTGATTTGTTCTGGCATTGCTTCCCCCTAACTTAAGTGAAAGTGTTTCATACATTTTTTTTTAAAGATTTTATTTATTTGACAGAGAGAGACACAGCGAGAGAGGGAACACAAGCAGGGGGAGTGGGAGAGGGAGAAGCAGGCCTCCCGCTGAGCAGGGAGCCCGATGCGGGGCTCGATCCCAGGACCCTGGGATCATGACCTGAGCCGATGGCAGATGCTTAACAACTGAGTCACCCAGGTGCCCCTCATATATTTTTAATACTGTTAGATACTGCTATCATAGTCTGGATGCCTTCCTGGGATATCCCAACCTCCTAAGTATTTTTTTTAATTTGCATAAATGAAGGTTTCCCTTTTGTGCTTTAAAGTTCTCTGGATTTTGACAAACACATAATAATCATATAGTCATCATTACCCTGTCATACAGAATACTTTTGCCATGCTAAAAATTATCTGTGCTTTATGTCTACAGCCCTCACACCCTATCCATCCCCAATACCTGGCATTCACTGATCTCTTTTGTCTCCAAAGATTTGCTTTTTCTACAGTGTCATGTCATTGGACTAATATGCCATGTAGACTTTTTCGGATTGGATTCTTTTTCTGAGCAATATGTATTAAAATTCCTCCATATCTTTCCATTGCTTGATAGCAAATTTCCTTCTTATTTCTGAACAGTATCCTATAATATGTGTTTCTCTAATTAGGTTATTCATTTACCTATTGAAGTACATCTTGGTTGCTTCCATTTTGGGGGAAGTTATGAATAAAGCTGCTATAAATATTTGTGTCCAGGTTTTTGTGTGGTCTTAAGCTTTCAAACTAGTTGAATTAATATGTAGGAATGTGATTTTTGGATTGCATGGTGAGATTATGGTTAGCTTTGTTTAATACTGCCAAACTGTCTTTCCAAAGTAACTGTATTCTCACCGGAAATGAATATGAGAGTTTCTGTAGATGGGCATCCTCATCAGCATGTGATTTTTTCACATTTTGTTGGTTTTGCCACTGTTGTTGTTGTTTAATTGTTGTCTTTATTATTCTAATACACAATGTAGTGGTTTCTAATTTTTTAAATATGCTATTCCCTAAAAATAAATGAGGTTCAACATCTTCTATATTCTCCGTTGTCATCTATATGCCTTCCTTAGTGACTTGTCTGTTCAGATATTTTGCCCATTTTTTCAATGGGTTGCTTGATTTCTTATTGTTGTGTTTAAGATCTCTTTGCATTCTTTATCAGATATATGTTTTGCAGATACTTTTTCCAAATCATGGTTTGTCATTCTCTTAACAGTGTCTGTTACAGATATTCATTTGTTATAGCTCTATTTATTAGAAAGACTGTTATTTCTCCATGGAACTGTCTTTGCTTCTTTGTTGAAATTCAGTTGTCTATATTTATATGAGTCTATTTCTGGCTTTCTCTTCTGCCCTACTTATCTGTATGCCTATATTTTTCACAATTCCACACTGTCTTGTTTACTGCAGCTTTATAATAAATCTTGAATTATGTAGTGCCAGTTCTGTTGATCTACATGCCTGTTCTTCTACTACCACACTATCTTAATTACTGTGGCCTTAAAAAAAGTACTGAAGTTAGGTAATGTGTGTTTTATAAATTTGTTCTTCTTCGGTATCAGGCAGGCTATATTTTTTTAATATTTTGGCTTTTCATAGAAACTTTACATTCAGTTTATCAATATATTAGAATTCTTTTCTGTATTTAGATTAGGGTTGAATTAAATTTATAGATTAAAGTTGAAAGTTAACATCTTAATCATAGTGAATCTTTCAGTCCATGAACAAGGACTCTATCCTCACTCATCCTTGATTTTTCTTGAGGGTCTTCTTAGACTTATGCATTATTTAGAACTGTGCTGCTTAAATTCTAAATATATAAGGATTATCCTGCCTTGTTTCCATCATTTACTTCTAGTTTAAATCCATTTTGGTTTTGAACATATTTTATTTTATATCTATCATTTGAAACATGTTAAAGTTCTTGACACAAAGTGTGTCATATCTTCATGAATATTTCATTTGTTTTTGAGAAAAATGTGTATTTTGCTACTGAAGGATGGAGTATTTAATAAAAGTCAATGAGGTCAAATTATTTAACAATAGCCAAGCAATTTAACTTACATATATATAAGTATATGTATATGTATATATATGAATATACATATATTCTATAGAAGGAAGAAGTATTAGAATTTGAAGAGTGAACAAATCTATTCCAAATTTAATAGGCTATAAAATATGTTTCTATTATAAGATGGTAAAAAAGAGAGGGGACAGAATTAAAAAAAAAGATAGAACGTGGTCATTTCAATATACCACATCCTGGTGATTTTAGTTTTAATATGCAGCACTAAGACCCACAACACACATACACCCAAGCAAATAAAAACCACCACCACTAACACAAACTTTTTTATGACTTAGGTGGAGAAAAAGTTAAAATACCCCTGGTCCTTTTGTAGGTGACATACTTATTGGAAAATTACAGAAACCCTCATTATTCCCTAGACAATTAGTTTAAAAGATCAGCAGTTCAGGGCAAGTCAGAATTCTCTAACTCTGAAAAGGTTAGCCTAGTCAAGTTTCTTTGGCATCATAGGAAATTTCTTTAAAGCAAAAAAAGTATAATCAGAACTCACATAGAAGACTCTATTAGTCTTTATAATCACACGACTGAAGTTGTCCTAATCATCTGCTAACATTTCTTGAGCTATTATATATCCCCTTTCATGAATTTATCTCCTATAATAATGTTTACTTGAATATATATTAAATTGTGGAATACCAGTCTCTTATTGGTCACTCTGAATGTCACTCGACAGGTCCCAACGTATCTACAGGTCAGTAATGTTTAAATGAATATTCTTAACTGGTACTGTCTCCTATTTGTGGCAGACACTTAAAAGAAAGTTGCAAAATTTTTAGTCTTTTATTTTATTTTATTTATTTATTTGAGAGAGAGAGAATGAGAGAGAGAGCACATGAGAGGGGGGAGGGTCAGAGGTAGAAGCAAACTCCCTGCCGAGCAGGGAGCCCGATGCGAGACTCGATCCAGGGACTCCAGGATCATGACCTGAGCCAAAGGCAGTCGCTTAACCTTAACTGAGCCACCCAGGCACCCACAAAATTTTTAGTCTTTTATGTACCCCAAAAGCATATTGTCTTTTCTGTGTTTTAATCTATCTCAAAGCCACACAAAGTCATTTCCCATTTTTAACACTTACATTCTAATTGCTGCTGAAAACATCTTTTAACACTTTTTAATTTTCATTTAATGTACAATTACTTTGTTCTGAGATAAATAAAAAAATGATGCTTGCTTATACTTGGAACTTATGCGTAGATATATAGAGAGATAGGACGGTGACCTGGTATACTTACAGGAAACTAAAAACATTATAAATTATTTCTTTTAAATATAAAATGTTATAAATTATAATGTTGGTAATAGTAGAAGTAGCAAGTATAGCCGAAGTGTCAAGAGCAACCATAGAATCAGAAGCATGGTTTAGATAGTGAAAATGTTGGAGCACTGTCCTAGTCTACTCTGCTATCAATAAGTTTCACTGGGGCGCCTGGGTGGCTCAGTCGGTTAAGTGTCTGCCTTCAGCTCAGGTCATGAAACCAGGGTCCTGGGATCGGGTCCCGCATCAGGCTCCCTGCTCAGTGGGGGATCCTGCTTCTCCCTCTGCCTCTCTCTGTCTCTCATGAATAAATAAATAAAATCTTAAAAAAAAAATAAGTATCACTGCACTCTTGGCAGGGCTTTTTTTTTAAGTTTTTAATCATTTTTATGTCATTTCCTTTTTTCTTATCTGAGATGACTGGCTTAGCCTCTGCATCTCCTTCTAACTAAATTGTTGAATCTACCATTTGTACATCTGCATTTGGGGGAGAGGTGTTATCTAATTAATTTCTTTACAAATAGAGGGTTAATAAGCTTTAATAGAGAAGTCGGGCTGTATGACAGTTTGAAATGTGGTCTAGAGTGATAGAGTGATAGAATGATTACCCATCAGTGTTAATGAACTAAAGGAGAGACACTAAGACAACAAAAGTTTATTGAAAAAATAATGAGTTGTATAAACTTGAGATTTATGTGGAAGACAAAGTATTTCTGACAGCACATTTCTTTGGATTTGTGAAGACATTCAATTATAGAAATTTAGCAAATCTTTAATGAATGAAAGGATAAAAGTGAGTGTTAATTTGAAACAATGAATATAATTAGATTCTGAAGGTTGGGTTAATTGAATTTCCTTGGGCTATTAAAAAGAATCTGAATCCAGGAAATCAGAGGTCCAGTTCAAATTTAACTCATGGTTAGTTCTAAGCCATTTACTGCCCCAAGACACTTTTCTTCCGGAAGGTAATTTTCAGAAGTGAAGGGTGAAGAAAGTTGCTCTGAATGTGGAGTGAACTTATACCAGGAATCATGTAAAAAAAGAGAATGGATGTTGTAAAATAGATTACTTGTAACTATGTGACTTCAGGAGGAGAAGGGTGTACAATAAATGCCTGACTTAACATATGAAATACAAGATGTATAGAAACAGATACTTGTAACAGTACAATTCAACAGAATACACAAGAATGTGTGAGGTCCCAAAGAAGTAATTCTGTAGACTGGTAACTGAGTTCTCCAGAGGAATTAACAAAATCAAATACATGCCTTCTTAGGTAATTTTAAAACTATCTCGGTTGTCTTTATTTTTCATTTACATATAATTTTAAAATAAATCTTAATGTCATAAACATAGCACAATCCCTAGCAATGTCTTTGAACTAAGAGTTTTGTGTTGTTGTTGTTAGATCACTGGGATTATTCAAGCTAATAATATCCAATGCCAAATTTAGATATCAAGAGGTAATCAAAGAACATGAATACAAATTTGACAGAATATGACAGAGAATTTCTGAAAACTCTTTATGCACTTACTTGATTTTCCAAATGCAAGTACGTTAAAACATAAAACACATACTAGAAAACAATGATTAATTAGAACCTATAATATGCATATGTATTTTCTGAGAACAATGAGTGATCATAGTTGCAAAACGATAAATGTAGAGTAATTGTGTGCTTTTGTTCAAAGGTGAAAAAAATTTTTGCATGTGTGATAAAGGTATAAATAATCTCCACTCATGAAAATGGATGAATTTGTTTGAAAATATTAAATTCTACATTTGTTCCGTTCTTGCTTGTTTCCTCATAAGCTTATTTAAGGTAAAAAATGTATGAAATAAAAATGTGAAATATCAATCAGGGACTTTAGTCAAATAGCATATTGAAAGTATATTGCATAGCTTAAGGAACCTCTGGGTGGGCCAAAAACAAGACTTGAAGTTCACACAGTTGGGAACAGTACCCAAAGAAATAGAACAGAGATGTTCCTCCCAATGGGCACAGACTCTGCAGACAATGTGCAGTGGATACCTCTGATGTGTCCACATCTGGAAGCCAAATTTGACATGGGTCCTGATTTTTTGTACTCACTTTTTTTTTTTTTTTTTTTTTATTAAATTAGTCACCATACAATACATCATTAGTTTTTGATGTGGTGATCCACAATTCATTGTTTTTGTATAACACCCAGTGCTCCATGCAGTACGTGCCCTCCTTAATACCCGTCACCAGGCTAACCCATTCCCCCCACCCATCTCCCCTCTAGAGCCCTCAGTCTGTTTCCCAGAGTCCAAAGTCTCTCATGGTTCATCTCCCCCTCCGATTTCCCCCCTTTCATTTTTCCCTTCCTTCTCCTAGTGTCCTCCATGCTGTTCCTTATGTTCCACAAATAAGTGAAACCGTATGATAATTGACTTTCTCTGCTTGACTTACTTCACTTAGCATAATCTCCTCCCGCCCCATCCATGTTGATGTAAAAGTTGGGTATTCATCCTTTCTGATGGCTGAGTAATATTCCATTGTATATATGGACCACATCTTCTTTATCCATTCATCTGTTGAAGGGCATCTCAGCTCTTTCCCCAGTTTGGCTATTGTGGACATTGCTGCTATGAACATTGGGGTGCATATGGCCCTTCTTTTCACTACATCTGGGTCTTTGACCCAGGAGTGCAATTGCAGGGTCATAGGGTAGCTCTATTTTTAATTTTTTGAGGACCTCCACACTGTTTTCCAAAGTGGCTGTACCAACTTGCATTCTCACCAACAGTGTAAGAGGGTTCCCCTTTCTCCACACCCTCTCCAACATTTGTTGTTTCTTTTCTTGTCAATTTTTGCCATTCTAACTGGTGTAAGGTGGTATCTCAATGTGGTTTTGATTTGAATTTCCCTGATGGCTAATGATGATGAACATTTTTTCATGTGTCTGTTAGCCATTTATATGTCTTCTTCAGAGAAGTGTCTGTTCATGTCTTCTGCCCATTTTTTGACTTGATTATTTGTTTTTGGGTGTTGAGTTTGAGAAGTTCTTTATAGATCTTGGATACCAGTCCTTTATCTGTAGTGTCTTTTGCAAATATCTTCTCCCATTCTGTGGGTTGCCTCTTTGTTTTGTTGACTGTTTCCTTTGGAAGATTTTTATCTTGATGAAGTCCCAGAAGTTCATTTTTGTTTTTGTTTCACTAGCCTTTGGAGATGTATCTTGAAAGAAGTTGGTGTGGCCGATGTCAAAGAGGTTATTCCTATGTTCTCCTCTAGAATTTTGATGGATTCCTGTCTCACATTTAGGTCTTTCATCCGTTTTGAGTTTATCTTTGTGTATGGTGTTAGAGAATGGTTGAGTTTCATTCTTCTGCATGTGGTTGTCCAATTTTCCCAGCACCATTTATTGAAGAGACTGTCTTTTTTTCCATTGCATATTTTTTCCTGCTTTGTCAAAGATTATTATGACCACTAAGCCGGCCTTGCAAGAAATATTAAGTGGGGTTCTATAAAGGGAGAAAGACCCCAAGAGTGAGATACAACAGAAATTTACAGGGACAATCTATAAAAACAAGGTCTTCACAGGCAACATGATGACTATAAATTCGTATCTTTCAATAATCACTCTCAACATGAATGGCCTAAATGCTCCCATAAAACGGCACAGGGTTGCAGACTGGATAAAAAGACAGGACCCATCCATATGCTGTCTACAAGAGACTCATTTTGAACCTAAAGATACATCCAGACTGAAAGTGAAGGGATGGGGATCCATCGTCCATGCCAGCGGACCTAAAAAGAAAGCTGGGGTAGCAATTCTCATATCTGACAAATTAGATTTTAAACTAAAGACTGTAGTTAGATACACAGAAGGACACTATATCATTCTTAAAGGGTCCATCCAACAAGAAGATCTAACAATTTTGTACTAACTTCTGAATGAAATTGGTATATGTGATTGCCAGATGCTAGGTGACTTATCTGTGCCCTCACTGTACTGAATCATATGGTTTCTAAAGCATAGGAGACATAATACCTTGTTCAAAGGCAAATACCCTCTCTACTGGCAACAGCAGACTAATTGGTAGCCTCTCTGCCCTAAAATGAGATAAATTCCCCCTCCCCCCAAAAAAAACACCAAAAGATAAATTAATTAATTAAAAAATAAAATGAGATAAATTGAAATTATGCAAGCTAATGATTCACATACCTTTACAACCCAGTAAGCTAGTTGAACTATGGTGTCCAAGGTCCTGGGGAAGAGAGGGTTGGAGCTGAATCAGCTGTTGTCATGCATGTGTGAATTGTAGGGGAACACTACCAGTTTCTGATTCTGCATATGAGGAGCTTAGAAGTCACCACTATGTCCTAACAACAAGTGAAAAGCTGATCAAACTGAAAAATAGTTAACTTTTTGGATCCCTGTGAGAGGTGTGGACGTAAGAAAAATTATTGCAGCTAAGATTGGAGAGATAGATAAATACAGGGAATCACAAATGGAAACTACTGTGGAAACCAATGCTGGGATAGGAAAACCTGAATTGTAACTGATGAATTTCTGAGGCTCAGCACAGGCAACCCTGAGAGTTAAAAGCTGCAGAGGACCCAGTCATGGGAAGACACCTGCTATGTTGTAAAATTTACACCAGGAGTTCAACCAGATTCCCATAATAAATATCAGAGAGAAATGTCCTCATATTTCTTAAAGGGGAGGAGAAAAGGACCCATTTTTGAAATAAACCAGAACACTTTTTTCTTGGACACCTGGGTGGTTCAGTTGGCCAAGCATCTGACTCTTGATTTTAGCTCAGGTCATGGTCTCAGGTCATGAGATCAAGCCCTGTCTTGGGCTTTGGCTTGGGCGCAGAGACTGCTTAAGATTCTTTATCTTTCCCTCTACCTCTGCTCTTCCCTGCCCACTGTTCAATGCATGCTCTCTCTCTCTTGCTCTCTCTAAAATAAAAACAACAAAAACAACAACAACAACAAAACAACACTTTGTTCTTCTTAAAAAGCCTGCCTCAGGATAAACTAGTTAACAAAAGCCTAACTTGCTGGGGTATTATCAGAACCTAACTAACCTGAAAGAAGGAAAATACCCAACCCCAGTCAGCTCTAGCCATCCTGTCCCACCCAAGGCAGAGAAAAAACTGAGAAACATTCGTGAAGTTTTAAGTCCAGAGGCAAGATTCACTAAAAGATTGAGACCTAATCATAATATTATGTGAATGCTTCCCATCGCTCCACACCCCACCACTATCATTTTTTTTTCTTTTTTTTAAAGATTTAATTAATTTACTTATTTGTCAGAGAGAGAGAGCATGCACGCACAAGCAGGGAGAGCGACAGGCAGAGGGAGAAGCAGGCTCCCCACTGAGCAAAGAGCCCAATGCGGGGCGCCATCCCAGGACCCTGGGATCATGACCTGGGCTGAAGGCAGACGCTTAACCAACAGAGCCACCCAGGCATCCCCCACTGCTATGTTAATAAAGGCCTTTCTATAGCAATTCATTTTACCTGGTACATCATGTCCAGCTATCAAGAATAAACTACAAGTCATAGCAAGATACAAGATAATGAGAAGAAGGATTTAGGATTATTCTATTATATGAAGTACTCACACTACCCATGAAATGGTCTATTGAAAATGGACTTGAATTTGTTGTAAATGTATATTGCAAACTCTAGGGCAACCAGTAAAAAAAGTAAAAAAAAAAAAAAAAAGTACAAATGATATGCTAAGAAAGAGAGAAAATGGAATCCTACAATTCTTAATCAAAACCATAAAAGACAGGGGCACCTGGGTGGCTCAGTTTGGTTAAGTCTCTGATTCTTGCGAGTGGCTGGGTAGCTCAGTTGGTTAAGCATCTGCCTTTGGGGTCCTGGGATCAAGCCCCACCTTGGGCTCCCTGCTTGGCAGGGGGCCTGCTTCTCCCTCTCCTCCCCACTCATGCTCTCTGTCACTATCTCTCTCTCTCTCTCAAATAAATAAATAAAATCTTAAAAATGAAAAGCCTCTGATTCTTGGTTTCAGCTCTGGTCCTGATCTCAGGATCATGGGATAGAGCTCCACATCTGACTCCAAGCTCAGCATGCAGTCTGCTTAATTTTCTCTCTCCCTCTCCCTCTGCCCCTCCCGCTCTCTCCCACGTGCACCCATGTGCTCTCTCTCTCTCAAATAAATAAATAAATCTTAACAAAAAAAAAGAAAGAAAGAAAAAACAAACAGGGGCATCTGGGTGGCTCAGTTGGTCAATCGTCCGACTCTTGGATTTGGCTTAGGTCATGATCTCAGGGTCCTGAGATTGAGCCTGCCTCGGGCTCAGCATTGGAGTCTGCTTGAGATTCCCTCCTTTTCCCCTTGCCCCTCCCCCTTCACTCTCTCTCTCACTCTCTAAATAAAAATGAATAAATAAAATCTTTAAAAGAAAACACAAATAACAGAAAAAGTGGAAGACAAAATAGGAAAAAAGAACATGGGCAACAAATAGAAAAAAGGTAATAATTAGGGTAGATATTAATTCAATTATATCAATAATCATTTTGAATATCAATGATCTAATGTATAATTAGATGACAGAGATTGCCAGAGTGGATTCAAAATATGACCCAACTACATGTTGTGTATAAGAAACACACTTTAAGTAAAAGATACATATAGATTAAAGTAAATGGATGGAGAAAATTATACTGTGCTAATACTAATCAAAGAAAGCAAGAGTAGGTATGCTATATTAACTTTAAACAGAGCAAACTTCAAAGCAAGGAAAGTTATCAGAGGGGCACCTGGGTGGCTCAGTCAGGTAAGTGTCTGTCTTCGGCTCAGGTCGTGATCCCAGGGTCCTGGGATCAAGGCCCACGTCGGTTTCCCCACTCAGCGAGAGCCCGCTTCTCCCTCTCCTCCCCACTCGTGCTCTCTCTTGCTCTTTTCTCTCTAAATCTGTCTCTCTCTCTCAAATAAATAAATAAAATCTTAAAAAATAAGTTACCAGAGATGAAGAAGTCATTACATAATGTTAAAGGGGTCAATTCTCTTTAATACCCATCACCATTACAATTCTTAATGTGTATGCACCTAACAGTGCTGTCAAACTATGGAAGGCAAAAACTGATAGATCTGCAAGGACAAATAAATGAAACCACTATCATGGTTAAAGACTTCAACACTCCTCTCAGAAATGGATAGATCTAGCCGGCCCCAAATCAGTAAAGACAGTGGAACCTAATAACACCATCAGTCAACTGGATATTAATTGACATCTGTAGATTACCCCAATTTAACAATAGGAGAATACACTTTCTTCCCCAATTCACATGAACTGTTCACCAAAATAAACCACATTCTGGACCATAAAATACACCTTAACAAAATTTAAAAGAATAGAAATGATACAATGTCTGCTTTCAGACCACAATGGAATACAACTAAAAATTAATAACAGAAACAAAACTGGAAAATCTTCAAATAGGTGGAGATTAAATAACACATTTCTGAATAATACATGGCTCAAAGAAGAAATTTCAAGAGAAATAAAAAAATCTATTTAAATGAGAGAATACACGACTTATCAAACTATGGAATACAGCAAAATCAGGTCTTAGAGGGAAATTTATAGCATCAAATGCATATATAGAACAGAAGAGAGACCTAAAATCAATCAGCCAAGTTTCCACCTCAGTACATTATAATAATGAGGGAAAATTAAATACAAAGTAAGCAGAAAGTAAGAAATAATAAGAATGATAGCCTCAATCAATGAAATTGAAAATAGGAAGTCAATAGAGAAAATAATAAAAACAAAAGCAGATTCTTTGAAAAGATCAATAATATTGATAATCCTCCAGCCAGGCTGGCTAAGAAACAAGAGAACCAAATTTTTGGTACCAGTAATGAAAGAGAGGACATCACAGTAGATCCCGTGGAAACTGAAAGGAGAAGAAAGGATAATAAAGGAATATTATGAATAATCTATTTTTGCCAATCTGATAACCTCAGTAATATGGAGCAAGTCCTTGAAAGACATAATTTTCCATACAATATAAAGATCAGTGGCTGTGGGGGACAGAAAAAGGGAGCAATGACCACACAGAGCTCAGATTTTTAGGGCAGTGAAAATACTGAGTGATATTCCAGTGATGGGTATATATGATTATACATTTGTCCAAACCCATAGAATGTATGACATCAAGAGTTAACCCTAAGGTAAATTATGAACTTTGAGTGATCATTACATGTCATTGTAGATTCATCCTTGGTAAAAAAAAAAAATGTGCCATTCTGGGGAGTGATATTGATAATTGTGGCAGCTATATATGTGGGGGTGCAGGAGGTATGTTTAAAATCTCTCAGCTTGGTTGCACATCTGAAAATTCTCTTAAAAGTCTTCGGAAATAAATAAACTTAGAACGTGCACATACAAATCTGCAGGGATGTGAGCTGAAGCAAAATTCAGATTTTTCCTCATATCTAGTCACCCAAATTTCATTCTTCATTGTATGTAATTTACAATTAATTCTTCTGTTTATGAAAAAGTAAGATAATATGATAAGAAAACACAATTTGGCCTCCCTCTCCCGATTTTTATATTGAGAATTTCCTATATAATATTTCAGCCAATAATGGTAATTTGTACTTATTAATCACTATGTGCTAGGCACTGTTTTAAATATTTTATATCCTAATCAATCCTCACAAATATATGAAATATTTACTGAAATCTTCAGTCCCACTTAAAGATAAAGGAAATATGTCATTGAGAGTCTAGGTAAATTTCCCAAGACAACACAAATAATAAACAGAAGAACAGAGATTTGAACTTATGCAGTCTGGGTATAGACTCTGCTGTTCAACTT
Source organism: Eumetopias jubatus (assembly GCF_037043125.1). Lineage (NCBI taxonomy): Eukaryota > Metazoa > Chordata > Mammalia > Carnivora > Otariidae > Eumetopias > Eumetopias jubatus. The sequence continues at coordinate 31,639,709 of NW_028274820.1, forward strand.
CATTCTCTTTTGTCTAAATTAGACCCTGCAATAAGGATCATGAATGCAAAAGGGAGGCAAATGGGGACTGTTGAATTTAGAAATGGATGTATTGATAAACTGCCAATAATATTTAATAATTGAAGTAATTATGAATGCATGTTTGCCTGGGACAATCCTGGGTTATTCCCTCTGTTCTCTTATTACAATTAATACTGCCTCTTTTATTCTCAATTTTTCCTTGTTTGGGAAATTAATTATAAATTTATCTTATGAATAATGCATTTGTGCTATTAGAACATAGGCTAACATTTCAGAGAGTCATTGTACTTCAAAATAAAATCAAAGTCTGATAAATATATGAAATATCTGGGGTAACCATATAGGTAGAGATTACTCATTGATATTGTTGATGGAACCGATGTGTGCTAAATATATTTCTTCACATACTTATAAAGTAGGGAAAGTAATCATTGACTTCCTATTTTTTATTTAGTGATACATTTCAGTTTATCCACTGTGGTTTTCAATCTTACCTCATATTGATAAACTCTGAAAGATACCTAAAGCTAAAAGAACAGATTGAGCTTCCAGTTTGAGAAAAATACATTGTATTAATTTAAAATATTTTTAAATTTATCATCATTATTCTCCAAACTTCCAAACTGTAGGACCCTTTATTGAAGATGTGACTTGGAAAATTTCAGATGCCCTTTCTGAAAGGAGAGTTATGACATTATTTAAGTGGATTATAGCTGCCGTATATTTATTGTTTTATCAACTGAGCAACCTTATCAAACCCTCCCCCAAGAAGAAAGTTAGAAAAAACTTTGGAGAGTATTTTACGGGTCATGAATTAAATAATAAAATAAATCTCTCGTTCATAGAACATGGTGATTAGGATAAATTATATTTGTTTTTTTTTTTAATTTGACTCATCAATTTATTTGAGTATTTCTATGCAGACCAAAAAATATTTAATGTAAAGTACTTAAACCTAATTATATAAAACCAGTAGGCTACATAAAACAAGTAACACACATAGAAGTGAAAAAAAAGATTTCTAGGAAACAGTAACAAAATTTTGACAAGATTGCTCTAAAAACATGAATGTATGCAATTTGCATTGGGTAATTGGTACCATCACTCAGGGCTGGCTGACAATAAGTTTTTGTATGTATGCATGTATGTGTTTTGTAAATCTCATGTTGTTTTTCATTTTTCCAATGTCCGTTTTTTCTTTTGGGTAATGGTCTTTGTTATATAAGGTTATGAGTGATATTAATGAAAGCACCTAACAGAAATACAGAAAGTATCAACCTTGTCATTACTAGGGCACAAGATTAAAGTTCCTTCTTAGCAAAACACAAAAGGGAAATCAGAAGAAGTGATTTAGTATTTTCAAGTAGGAAATTAGCTGCTTAAATGCATTTTTTGCAATTTACTGTTTACAAATGAGAAAGCAAAGCATGTGTTTCAACAGGCGCAGGGTTCTCTTTTAACTCTCCAAAATTCATGTACATTTCTGACAATATTCCAAGTAAGGGGTGCTAGCAACTCAAATTCAAAACAATACTGAAGAGAAAATTTAAGGGTCAATATTCAGTAGTATTTTTGTTGAAATATTGTCAATAGAAAATCCCCATTTATTAGTCTCCTCTAGTTCATTGCTACATTACCTCTAAACATTTTATTTCTTCCTAAAGATGATATTTCATTTCACCTTATATCTAAAAGGGTAAGGATTTTCCTCTCAGATAAATGAATGTAATTGAAGTGAATATTTAAAAAAGAACTACATCAGCTTTCTATCTCTTCATTTGATGAAATCTCCCTTTTAAAATAAAACAAATAGTAACTCTATCCATTGTAAGCAAATTATCTCCCTATATTAGTGCATGTATTATGTTTCTCTTTCTAAGTCTGAAAATGTCTCAATGAGTCTTCCTTGTCACCTGGTTATTAAAAATAGAGCATGATGTCTTCTACCTCTTTGTTTTACTTTACAATACTTTGGTACTCAGATCAGATCAGAAGTGAAAAGAGTGTACAGATAAGTGGGAAACAAGGATTGCATAAACAAGAATAAGCAGGTTTTGAAACTAATCAAGAACCTTAGTAATTGGTCATGTGGATCCCAAAGGAGGTGCAGGAATTAGCTACTATGTACCAGCAGGAATATGATGGTGCTTTCTTAAGGGTGGCAGGGCAGACAGGTATAGAACTTGAGGCTGGGTAAACAAGAATTCATAGACTTGGGGGCACTTTCCCAAAATAGAGTTTAACAACCAGCGAAGACCCAGAAAATAGGACAAGTTCATTGCAAGAGTGGCCCTTAAAAGCCTGGAGAGAATAACTGTCCACACTGAACAAAGTGGAAATGCCTGAGTTTCCCTGGGATACAGTTCTAAAAGGGGTCAAAATGGCTCAGAAAAGTGACTTTGCAGGAGGGAATGTACTATGTGAGACCAGACCACTCAATGGAGGATTATATTCTGTAAGAATGCCCAGAGAGCACATTCATTTACCAAAGTCATCAGGAACATGCTGGCGAAAGAGTACTGGTACCATTTTGTACAGGAGAGACTTTCTTCTGTAGGCCAGGACTGATGGTAAGAAAGACCATCACAGATTTTGGCTTTATAGCAATAGAAAAGATGGAACAGCAAAGCAATAGTGGGGAGGTGGGAGTTTTTAACTTCCAGAAGCCAAGGGACCGCAATCACTATAGTGACCTGCATATCAGAAAGATAAGCAAGGGTCTCAACCCACAGGAAGTTAAGGAGATGATTAATAAAACATAGTGTCTTGGAAAGCGAAAGAGTTGGGCAGAAAATGGATTCGAATACAGGCAGCTTCTTTTCTTTTTATATCACTTGTCTTGTATTTGTGTATCTTCCTTTTCCTTCCTTAGATGCATATTTATCTCACAATATAAACTTTTCTAGATTATATTTGACATATATGTGTATATGGTTGTGCATATAACATATATCTCCACCATGTTTTGGCACTCAATAACCTTTCCTGCCTTTATTCATTCACTCAACTGTTGTTTATGGAGGGCATATTACATGCTAGTTTTACTAGAGATACTAAAGTGAACAAAACAACATTTGTGTCCATTTGGGACTTACATTCTCTGAAAGAGAGAGAGAGAGAGTAGAGAAACAATCATGTGAAGTACCAGGAAGTGATTGCTGCTCTGGAAAAAATAAAGCAAGGTAAATGGGATGAGGTGCCAGGAGTTGGCAGGGAAGTGTAGTTTTGTTGTATTCTCCTCTCTTTCCTCTCTGTTATAAAGAACAATTTTCATCTCAGTCTGAGGAGGTTTGAAAAGATTACTAAGGGATAGTAGTATTTGTGATTTTCATTAATTGTGAAACGTAAGATTCCATCATTTTTTGGTACAGGAAGCATTTGGAGAGATCGGACAAAAGAATCTAATTATTCTCTTTGGACCAGCACTGAGTCCTCTGCTTATATATTACCCCCAAACCTTACATCACTATCTCGCACCTTTGTATATAAATTATAAAGACGAAAAACCAGAAATGATTTAAACTTCCGTTTGATCCTTGTATCTGAGCATCCACCACAAAATCAAAGTTTTCTCCAAACACGTAGGTTTTACTATTTCTATGAGATGTTTTATAGGCAAACATGCAAATTAGTCAACCAGATATCCAAGCTCTAGTCTCCTGTTTTGAATTCTGTGAAGTGGTTTAAACACTGCCAGGGTAAAGCAACTGTCATTGCTGGTAAAGGCTGTCATAGGCTGTTTTGCTCAGGTGGTAGCAAGGTAGTATTCGCTGCCACTTTTAGGATAATAGTTAAGAATCTCACATACTGTTAAATTCTGTCATAAAACTAATAGCCTAGTTTAGGCAAAGCCAATGCCACACGGATCTTCCAGTTCAGAGAAGAGATATATTGTCCCCAAAATAATAGGTATAATCAGTGGCCCTGCTTTCTTCCTCTCTTCAGCACCAGAGAGCATGTGATCTGTTTCTCTCTTGCTATTTGAACAACAGTGTTTCTACCCTGAACAGATACCTGAGTCTTCCTTGACACTAGCTGCTGTTTGAAGAAGACATTTGGCAGCAATTGGAAAAATTACAGTGGGGTTATTTAGAAGACCTCATGTCCCACGGCATTTTTTTTTTTTTTTTTTTGTCATGCTGCCTTTTCCTGGTCGCTGTGTAGAAGCACTAATATGACAGCATGCTACCTAACCTATGTGCCCTGAGATTAATTAGCTTGCCTGGACCTCATGGTATCATCCGTAAAATGAGCCACATGGAAAAGAAACGGCAAAACCATACTAATCCTACGAATTATGGAACATTCCATTTTGGTAGAATTTCATCTTGAGAGATACATTTCAAACTGTAATTTATTTCATTTTTATTTGGAAAACAAGATTGTAATCTCAAAAAGATGGTAATCATGTATTAGAATTAGATTAGGGATTTTGCTAATATGAGAGAAAAATAACATGTTGGAAAGCATTATTGTTAAATCCCTGGGAAGTCAAAGTTGCTGGAAAGGCATATTTCAAATTGGGTCACATGCACGTTGCTGCAGCCTTTTGCAACCAAATCTATGCTAGGTGATGGGAAAGCGAAAGAAAATAATGCTGGAGTAAAATCCTCCCCTTAAATACTGGATGCTGGCAGCTGCGGCCAGATTGCTTATGCTCTAACTTAAAATCAGTATAATTCTCAGTCATTTATCTACTCCCATATAAGGGCTTAAAAACAAAAGAGGCCAAATTTGAGCGTCCAGGATAAGAAATATGGCTATGTTTAAATAGCTTTGGACTTAAAGAAATCTGATTAGGGGCAAGAACAAGACTGCTGGTAAGTAAATAATAGAAAAGGAAAAGAATGGCTTCCATGTTATTTTTTTCTGATTGGTCTTGTACTGAGAGAGCAGAGTTTCAGCTAATAATACCTCTGCTGTCATCCTAGTAATGCATGATATGAGCTACGTCTCTGATTATCCCTGGATGCTTGGCTCCTAAAAATATATTAATGGCATCAACAACAAAGGCAAAGACAAATGGGAGAAATAAAACTCTATCAGCATAATCAGTATGGTGGGGACCACAAACCAGAACAGAGAACAGCATTCCTCCTATTTGCAAAGCCTTCCCCTTCTTTGTCTGATTGGATCCGTCTCCTGCATATTAAACACACCTGGAATCCCAGTGAATACTCTGCAAAGAGTTCAGCAGAAATCATTGATTACAGGGCTATTGTTGTGTGAGCTACAGTTTGTTTTGTTTTGTTTTGTTTCCGCATATAAAGGTCTAGAAAATCTCAGCTATGTGTGGATCCTTTACACTGATTTTGATTTTGTCAGTTTTCTCTGAGAAATTAAAATCTTGGGAAACATCTCTTCATAGTAAAATGGAATGGGGACACGATTAGTAGATTTCCCCATTTCTCTGAATTAAAATTCACCCTAAAGCATTTCAACAAGAAATTATAATACCAAATATTCAAAGAGGAACCAAAAATACTAGCAATGAAACAAAGAGTTGCTAGCATATATTTATCTCTTCTGAAGCCTGAAATGACAATAAGTAGCGTAATGACACACAAGAATAATCTGGAAATATTCCGAGTACTCCAGCAATGTGCAGTACTCACTTCTTGCCTACGCAAGTACATCATTCTAGCAATGCTTCTCTCTTCCTTCTGCATATTTTATTTGTCCTTCTCTACTGGTTTTTTACCATCAGCAAATGCTTCCATTTCAAAGCCATTTCTGACTTAACCTTTGCTTCAAGTTTCTGCCCATTCCTCTGTTGCACTTCTCATTGAGAGTGTTATCTATAGTTTCTGCCTATAATGCCTCCTCTCTTTCTCATTAACCCTCTCTAATCAGACTTTCACCTCACCATAACATTATAACTTTTTTGCCAAAGTAACCAGTCAGCCTCCATACTAAATCCAGTATGAGGGGCGCCTGGGTGGCTCAGTCGGTTAAGCTTCTGCCTTGGGCTCAGGTCATGATCCCAGGGTCCTGGGATCGAGCTCAACATCGAGCTCCCTGCAGTGGGGAGTCTGCTTCTCCCTCTCCCTCTCCCCCAGCTTGTGCATTCTCACTCTCTCTCTCTTGCACACTCTCTCAAATAAATAAAAATCCAAAAAAAAAATCCAATATCAAATTTCAGCCATAATCTTAATAGGGAATTTAGGGAACATTCAGAAGCTGTTTCTGAGAGTCAAGAGACAACTATTCTTTTGCCGCTATGCATGTTGTTCCCTGATCTTTAACCTTCATGAAAGCTAACAAACTTGGTGCTTTATGAAGGCTATTGTGCTTTATGAGTTTGATTATCAATCAGAACCCAAGACCGCTGCCGCTATTTAATCATTGTAGGTCTTACAGGCTGGCATCGTGAAGAGGAAGGATTTACTTTCAGACCTACAACTCAATATGGCAAGGCTACTTTGTGGTGAGGCAAAGAAGAGGAAGAAAGAGCTCAGATTTCAATGCCAGGGCAGTTGCTGACCCCCTCTCAGTACAAAGCAGCAAAACTTGTGTGGTAGAGGTATGTTTGCTTGTTTGTTTATTATTTATGAGTGAAAAGTTTTGACTCCTGTAGAATTGGCAAAATAAATTCATAAGGAAAGGCAGACTGAGAGGAGACAGAGAAGGACTATAACTGGGTTAGTACTTAATTGATTTTTATTGTAAGTAGAGTTGCTGAAAACATAAGAGTCAATCATAGTAGGTAAAACAGACAGTTGAAAAAAGTGTTATTGTACAAGGAAGGTTCTGTTGGAAATTTGAGAAATACTGCGATCAGTTATGATTTTATTCAGATATTGTCATTAGTCACTAGCCACACTCCCAGGCACATGACACAGGAGAGAGGCGACCATGGAAGCTTATGAATGTAGTTCAAAGGAATGTGACATTTTGCTTGAAAGTATTAGCAACTGCCTGATAAATCTTCATTCTCTCAGATCTGTTAGTTAAATGATCGGAAGACTTCCAATTTCATGGTAGACATAATTGAACAGAATGGACTGTTCAGACTGAGTTCCAGCAGTATTCAACACACAGAAAATCCCCCAGAATTTAGATGTAATTGCACTGACCAATTTGGAATGAGTGAAGTCATGAATTGAACAAGTTTATGCTGAAAATTTTACCACTTGATTGTCTTACCTTCTTTAAAGAATGAAATATCCCTGGAAACCCTTAAAATGTTACATGTACAAGCAAGGTGGACCTAGCCAAGACAAGCAATCACCCAGCCAAAATGATATGCCTCTGGTCCAAACAGATCTACGTTGTGATACAGGCGTTCCTTTTGCCTGGGCCACCTTATTTCAACCTCATGTTCAGAGGGTGATAAACCACATAGGAAACAACCTCTTTCTACCATATCTGCCATGGATTGCTCTAATAATGAGGAGCCATTCCAAAGAACAAAGAAGCCTAATAGAAAAGTAAAAATGATAATAAGAGAAATGGAAAAAAATGGTTTAGGTGAGTCAACTGTTCGGGTGATGGATAAAGAACAGGATGAGATGCAGAGTGAGACTGGCATTATTGTTCTTAAATACTGTTGATACATAATCCCCAGATCACGATAGTAATGAATCCCAGCTCAGGTGGCTGCCTCTCTTCAAAGGCACCATAAATCCTTCCCCATTTCACCTAAGTTGGACAAATAAAAGTCCAGTGATGCTTAAGAACAGCGGAGTGGGGAGCACCTGGGTGGCTCAGTGGGTTAAGTGTGCAACCCTTGATTTCGGCTCTGGTCATGATCTCAAGCGTCTTGGATTCCAGCCCTGAGTCAGGCTCCACCTCGGCTTGGAGTCTGTTGAGGATTCTCTCTCTCCCTCCCGCCCGCCCCGCCCCGCTCCCCACTCGTGCACTCTCTCTCTTTCTCAAATAAATAAATAAAATCTTAAAAAGGAAAAGAAGAAGAATGGGGGGAATAAAAGGAAATGGTATGATACATTAATAAAGGCTTTCAATTGCTGGCCTGTGGTTGGATGTCAAGTAATGCTCTTCTTTGTGCCTTTAATGGTCAAGCCAAAAAGAAACCTTTTTTTTTTTAAACGGTTTTATTCAGGTATAATTTACATACTATATAATTTGCTCAAACCTCTCTTTGCAGTTAATATTAAGCAGTACTGAATGTCAAGATTTATGTCTTAATTCTATTTTGTATTATATAAACAAATGTCTCCCCATCTACCTTTCATTGGTTAATATATGTTTTTACATTCCTTTGATTTTAAAATTTTGAAAATATTTTTGCCTTAAATATATTTATTATATTCTGTAAATGACAGGTTTTCTTTTATTCCATTCTAATAGTCTCTTCTTTTAAATAGATGATTTTAATATGCTTATATTTTATATTTTTCTATGAAAATTTCTTTTATAGTTATTTTTCAATTTAAACTATAAACATCACTTCCCAATTCCAAACTCTTCAGTTATATTCCCATCCTTTGAACATAACCGTAAATTAGCATGCTTTATCTACCAAGAGAAAACCACACACACACACCACGCACACACATATTCTTTTTATGGTTGTCTAGAATTTTAGTTCCACTGAAAATATGATGTTATTTTGTACTAAGTATGCACCATTTGCCAATAGTTCCTGTTTTCTTTCTTTTTTTTTCTTTTTTTCATTTACCACCATCTTTAAGACAAGAAAGATTATTTTATGTTAGAATCTATTGCATTTCGGTATTCAGTTTCAATAAAACATCTTGGAAATTAACAAATTGAATAGCTTTCCTTTACAGTGTGTATGTTGAGGACAACTTTTTCATCAAATTTTTGAAAGTTAGAGAATTCATTAGTAGGCAATCATGAGCTACATTGATGTTATTGCTACAGATTCTATTGTGTCTGTTTTTAGGTAGCTTTCTTTTCCCAGGTTTGGAGGCTCCTATTGAGATATTCTCAAGGGCAGAGATTTTTTTTTCCTCAGCTGTGTCCAGTTCACTAACAAGCCCATCAAAGGTGTTCTTCATTTCTATCACTGTGTTTTATCCCTAACATTTCTTTTGGGTTCTTAGGATTTCCATTTCTCTGCTTATATGGCCCATGTATTCTCTCATGCTATCTGCTTTATCCATTATAACCCTTAGCATATTAATCACAGTTCTTTTAAATTCCTGGTCTGATAATTCCAGTATCCTTACCATGTCTGTTTCTGATGCTTGCTCTGTCTCTTCAAATTGTGTTCTTTGCCCTTCTGGTATGCTTTGTCTTTTTTCTTGATAGCTAGACATGATGTACTGGGTATATGGAACAGCTGTATATAGACCTTTGGGGTTGCAGTATGAGGTGCGGGGAGAGGGGAAACATTCTATAGTCCTATGTTTAGGTCTCGTGATATTTTAGTCTTTTAGTTAATGTATGCCTCTTCTGGACTATGAATTTCACAAGGATTTCTCAGGTTTTTTTTTTTTTTTTTCCTTTCCCTTAGGTGGTACAGAATGGCTAGAACGGGCTATACTGGGCTATTTCCTTTCTTCCCCTTGGAAAATTAGAGCTGGCTGGACTTGGTTATTTTTCTTGCAGGTCAGCTGGATCTCATAACACCCCAGCAGGTTAGACTCTGGTTAAATAGTTTCCCCTGACGGCAGGCTTAGTTAAGGAGAAAGCAGCTTGGTCTGGTAATTTCTTTTTTTCTTTTCTTTTTTCTTTTTTTTTAAACTTTCTATCATTGTTTTTATTACTGTGGAAAATTTCAAACAGTCACTAAAGTAGAAGGAATAGTATAATAAACTCCAAAATACTAAGCATTTCGTCCTCAATAATCATCAACATTTGCCAACTTCAAATTTTCCCCTCCCCCTGCCTGAAACATAAGGGGGGGAAGTTTTCTCCATTACTTATTGAGGGAACCTGGTCAAGCTCCTAGAGGTAAATCTTGTGGGGGCCATTTTATGACTTTTCTCTCCCGGAGTTGTTTGTGTTGAGCCTCCAGTAACTCGGCACCTAGAGTTCGGGTTTCCTACCCTAGTTCTCGTTCTGTGGTGGTTTCTGCTGGAGTCTCTACTGTGGTAAGTCATAACTCCCCTGTAGTCCTGTGTTTGTGTCTCCAGTGTTGGGGGCAGTTGGTTTGTTTGCCCTATGTCCTGTCTTTTCTTAGAGAACCACGAAGAATTAATGATTTTTCAGTCTGCTTAGCTTTTTCATTTGTTATAACACAGCAAGAATTTCCAAGTTCCTTACATGTGTAACTGGAACTGGAAATTAGGGTTTTTTTTTTAAATTAATGGATTATATTTTAGAGTAGTTTTGCTTATAGAAAAATTAGGCAGAAACTGCAAATTTTCTATATATCTCTTCCTCCACTTATAGTTTCCTGTATTTAGTTTCCCATGTTAGTAATTTCCTGCATTAGTGTGATACGTTTGTTAAAATTGAGTCATTACTGATATGCTATCATTTCCTACAGTACCTGGTTTATGTTAGGGTTCACTCGTGTTGTATATTCTAGAAGTTTTGATAAATGCACAGTATCATGTGTATATATATATATATCATTACATTGTCCTACAGAATATTTTCACTGCCCTAAAATTCCCTGTGCTTCATCTATTTATCTTTCGCTCTTACCCCTAATCCTCAGCAACCACTTATCTTTTTACTATCTCCATATATTTGTCTTTTCAGAATGTCATTTAGTTGGAATGATACTGTATGTAGTCTTTTCGGACAGGCTTCTCAGTAATAAACATTTAGGGTTTCTCCCTCTTTTTTCTTAACTTGATAGTTTGTTTCTTTTTATTGCTGAATAATTTTCTATTGTTAAGATGTACCAGTTTATTCACCTATTGTATGACATTTTCGTTGCTTCCCATATTTTACAATTATGAATGAAGTGATGGAAACTTCATGTGCTGCTTTTTGTGTGAACATAAGCTTTCAACTCATTTGGGTAAATATTTAGAAGAGTAGCTGATGGATCCTGTGGTAAGATTGTGATGAACTTCTTCATAAACAGCCAAACTGTATTCTAAATGGAAGTGGTTATGCCATTTTTTTTTTTCCTGCAAGCAATGAATGAGAGTTTCTGTTGTTCCACATTCTCATCAGTATTTGGTGTTGTCAGTGTTTGGGGTTTTAGTCATTCTAGATGCACAGTGGTATCTCATTTTAATTTGCAATTCCCTAATGACATAAGATACTGAGCACCTTCTCATGTGCTTTCATTTGTCCTTTTATTTCTTCCTTCTCACCTCGTGTACATTTTATGTACTTTTTTTTACTTACATTAGCAAGGACTTCTAGTACAATGCTTAGTAAGGGTAGTGAAAGAAGATATCCTTGTCTTGTTGATCTTAGGGGGAAAGTATCTGGTTTCTTGCCATTAAATATGACATTAGTTTTGTTTTTATTTAAATCAAGTTGATTAATCTCCCCTCTATTTCTAGTTGGAAGTTTTTTGGTTTTTTAATCATTAATGGTGTTGAATTTTTCAAATAATTCTTGTGTATCTATTAATAACATTTTTCATGTTTAGCCTGTGATGGTTTATAATAATTAATTTTAAAATGTTGATACAGTCTTATATACCTGGAATCAATTCCACTTGTTCATGGTGTATAATTATTTTCATACAGGGTTGAGTTTTATTAATGTTTTGTTGTAGGTTTTTATATCCGTTTTCATGAAACATTTTGGTTTGTAGTTTCTTTATTTTTCAATGTTGCCACCAAGTTTTGTTACTTGAGTAATGTTGACCTCACAGAATGAGTTAGGAAGTGTTTGCTAGCTATTTTCTGTGCAGACTGTACAGAATTGGTATCATTATTATTGAAATGTTTGTCAGAATTCTCTAGTGAAACCACCTGCAACAGGTAATTTCATTTTGGAAGGTTGTTAATTACTGAATTGATTTAATAGACATCTATTCAAATTCTATATCTTCTGTGTGAGTTTCATTAGATGATGACTCTCAGGGAATGTTCTATTTCATCATGTTATCAAATTTGTAGGCATAGGGTTGTTAATATTTATTTACTAATGTTGCCATGTTCATGGGATCAGTAGTGATGGGCACTCTTCAACTTCCGGTATTTGTAATTTGTGTCTTCTCTTTTTTCCTTTGGTAGCCTGACTAGAGGCTTATAAATTTTACTGTTAAAAAAGACTGAAAAAGTAGTGGTCCATAGTTTGTTTTGGCAAAATTGAAAGTGTTAGCCTAGTTAAAGCAGAAGGTAGAAACACCTAGTGAATTTGCTTTGGGAGAACAAGTTTGAGACAGAATGTTAATACTGCAAGTTATATGTTACTAATTTCATCTTACTAATGACTATAAAGTTGAATTCAAAAAGGAGTCGAACTGTTGGCAATCAGGGACTCACTGAAAGAAATAAAACAGATTTTCTAGAACAATCAGCATGGGAAGTTGTGACTGTTTCTTTATAAAATCAGAATAGATGAGTTTGAGAAGGGCAATGAATAACATTTTGCTATCTTGGGTGAAGAGAACATTAAAGGAGGCATGTTTATAATATTCATTGCTAATATGCATGCCATTAACTTAGCTCTTAGGGAATATTTTCATATGGACATCCCAATTCAGATTTCCTGTAAACCAATCAAATTAACAGAGCCTAGAAAAATTGAACCAACCAACTGAGCTACAACCATCCAGCAGACTTCACATAACATGAGTTAAAAATAGAGGTGCCTGGGTGGCTCAGTTGTTAAGTATCTGCCTTCGGCTCAGGTCATGGTCCGAGGGTCCTGGGATCGAGCCCTGTGTCGGGCTCCCTGCTTGGCGGGGAGTCTGCTTCCCCCTCTCCCACTCCCCCTGCTCTTGTTCCCTCTCTCACTGTGTCTCTCTCTGTCGAATAAATAAAATCTTTAAAAGATAAATGTTATTTTTGTAAGTCATGGAGAATTTGGTTGGTTTTTGCAGCAGAAAAGAAGTTGTATAGTACAGGATGAGGGACAAGGAACCATTAAAACTATTATTTCTCTAAAAAATTCTAACCTTCCCAATATTTTATGTATGTTGTGCATTTTTTGTCATTAAAAAATGCTTTCACACTGGGGACATCCTCATAATGTTGTTAGACCAAATTTCTAGACTTTAAACTTTAGAGTCTAGAAAACTGAGGTTTATAGAGGTAATTTTCTAGTTCCTAGGAAGGATGAGGAAAGACCTAGGTCTTTTGATAATACAGCTAGTATTTTTTATTACACTAAATTGTTTTGAAATGTATTATGCATTAACTATGTAATTTTACCTGGTTTATACTTATATTAGTCATTCAAATAGCAGTACGAGAAATTAAAACACTCTTCAAAGAAATACAGATATTAACTTCTTCATTGGTTTGAGAAGGCCATAAATCATTCAGAAACCAGACTATGTGTGGTCATAAAAAGCACATATATCACCTTGATTTTCAGAAAATATCACTGCATCTGGCTTCCTGATTTGTATCATAAGTGACACTTAAGATACAAAGAAAATACAAACGTTTCCTTCTCTGCACCACACATTCTGACACCTGATTTTATTTTCATTTGTTTTCACCTCCAAGACATACATATCATCTGATGTCCTTACATAGATTAAAATTTTTTTGAGGACAAAAACTTTTTTTTTTTCTATTAACAGATTCACCATGGCTTTAAGAACAAATAGTAGATGTTTAAAATTTTTAATTTATTCAGTGACCAAATAAATGTAACTTTCAGTTTTCTTACCAAAATTTTGTTTAATTTTTGTTAAAATGCTACTAATCTATGCAAAGGCTAAACTTAAATTGTATTTCTATGCATGAGCATTTTTCTTCTGATTAAGGAATAGTAAATGAATAGCCCTTCTTGTGTTCTATACTGACTTTTTGGAGATTACCTGTTAGTATAACATGTATATATCTGTCAGACAAAAATAAAAACACAGTTCTGACCTCAGAGTTCTTATGTTATAGAATGCTTTTAGTAGAGGTTTGGTATGTGGACAGTTGCTATTATTAATAAAAACTTTTAAAGGAAATTATAAAATTGATTCTCTGAAAAAGAAATAATTTCACTCTGCTTTATATTCATGAAATTTAATTTCATGGTTATCCAAAAAGTTCCAAACTGTCAGTGAAAAAATGTCTTCAGCCTAATTAATGTCAAATTTTGGGAATGCGCAGTCTATGCTTTGAATACTGATATTCTGGTTAATAACAAAATTAAACCTTGGTAGACTTTAAGAGGCAATGTATTACCTGTTAGTTTCATAAAATGTTGATCCATATTTGAAACTTTTACATAAATCTTCAGTGCTGCCTCATTGCTGCTTAAATCCATTTATAAGTTATTATACCATTGCTCCATTCTGAGAGGAGGTAATTTGTCACTATTCCCTATAGTCCAAAATGTAATAGTTCACCTGAAGATTGTTGAGTAACCCCTGAGGCTTTACTCCATGCAATCTCAAAACGATCATGCTTTCTCAGTAATGATCATGCTTTCAACAGCAGAAGTAGACATCTATATAGATAATCAAGTCAATTTTATTCCAAATTTTTCCTCAGAATGCATAATGGATTTATGTGTATATAAATAGGTTGTTACATGAAAGGTTAACATTATTGTTTTAACTACTAAAATATTCCACTGTGCTGAACAAATTGTTTTTGTTTTGTTTTGTTTTGTTTTCTGTAATTTGGCTACTACAAAGTTCTTTGGGGTTTTTTTTTTTAAACACTATGATGTCCAAATCCCCCTTGTGTGTTGGCTTTTCTAGTTGGTCCATGTTTTTATCTTTGATCCTAAGAGTCTTATTTGGCTCTCTAGAATTTAGGGATGACTACTTTATCCTTAAAATCTAATTTAATTAAATTCCAAACTCCTATATTGAGCTAGGATCTGTGTTCAGCTCTGGGGCTGAGTCGGGTAACATTGCCCTATGAGTCTCCCTTGGGAGTGGACAAAAGAATATGAAAGGAGGCAGGGAAAAAATAATTACTATAAGGTAAAGATGTTAACAGGAAAATATTTGTTTTATGTGAATAAAGATGACAGTGCTACTAATTCTATATAAGAAAGATTTCATGTTTATGTGCTACCAATAACCATCTGATTGTCTTATGTAAAGCTATAATCTATAAATTTATATAATACCTCCAGACTTAATACCCTCAAACTTAAATTGTTTGCTTATTTTCTCCAAGTATTACAGTTTTAAATACATCATTTAATTTCCTAAGCAATTCTTAATACTAAAAAGAGTACATGTACTTTATTTAATAAATGGGTTGAGCTATTTTTATGGTCCCCTTTGAAGCCAAGAGTATGAAATCACATCTCTTGAGTGATTCTGAAAGTTCTGAGAAAGCATTACAGATGAATTAGAAACCCCACATATGTATCATAGTTTCCTGTTAGTAGAGAAGGCACACTGAAAACAGAGATCAGCTGCTACATTTAATTTTGGAAAACCTCAGATAATAGTGATATTGACAAGAGTTTGAGATACATATGTGTGTGTGTATATATGTGTGTATTCTATATACATGGAAGACATGAGAATAAGAGCCTTATATTACTCCTTATGTGGTTTATTTTGGTGGTTGTTATTCAGTCTTTGTAATATCTTATTTTTAAAATACCATTCTGGTTCCTATTTTCTTAGCTATTAAAATATTTTGAGGTATAGTTTGACTTTAGGACTATTGACTTATTGAACTAGTTCTATGGTCTTTGATAGAATGTTTTAATTTCCCTGGTAAGACTGAAACATGCTGTCTTGTTCCAGATCATGGGTATGGTGGTCTGTATTTCAGCATTAATTATGATGTCAGCTATAGTTTTCGGTTTCAATTTTGTTTTTGAGATTTAATTTATGAGGTTGAGAATTTACTAGTATTCTTAATTTACTGAGCAATTTTATGATGAATGTGTGTTGGATTTTCTCAACTGTGTTTGCTACATCTTTTGCAGTGAGCATGTAGTGTTCCTCCTTTAATTTTAAGAGAATAAATGAAGTAAATAGAAGGGTTTTTTATGTTGACAACTTTGACTTACTCTAGGATTTTGTTCAACTAGCTTCTTTTTTTTTTAAGATTTTTTTTAAAGAATTTTTTTTTATTTATTCATTTGAGACAGAGATACGGAGCAAGAGAGAGAGCAGGACCAGTGGGGAAAGGCAGAGGAAGAGGGAGAAGCTGACTTGATGCTGAGCAGGGAGCCCGATGTGGGTCTCGATCCCAGGACCTGGAGATCATGACCTGAGCCTAAGGCAGACGCTTAACCATGTGAGCCTCCCAGGCACCCCAAGATTTTTTTTTTTTTGAGTAATCTCTATACCCAGTGTGAGGTTTGAATTCCCATCAAGCGTCACATGCTCCACCCACTGAGCCCACCAGGCATCCCTCAACTGACGTGGAAGTTTATATCCTAGATATGACTCTTTCTTCCTTTTCTTTATTGCATTTAATGCTATAAATCTAAGCACTGATCATTATGAGACAGCTTTTATTAAGTTGTTTTTATCAATTATTTTGGGGGTTTTTAAATTTTTTTTTTAGACCCATGGTCTATCGGAGATAGGTTGTATAATCTTCAAGCCTGTGGAGATTTTCTAGATCTATACTACTTAGTGATTTAGAATTTGATATTACTAAAGTTCAGAACAAATTCTGTACAAATTCTCTTCTAACAAAATGTGACCTGTTTTGCAGCTCAGCATATGGCTTTTATCATTGAATATTTCCAGTACATTTGAGAGAAATGTGTATTTTACCAATATTGGGTGTGATGTTATATAATATCACTTAAGTCAAAATGCTTGGTACAGTTCTTCCAATCTTCTATATATTTACTGATTTTCTTTTGACTCCACTGTGGTGGAGTCAAAGTATTTGACGAGCTAAACAAAAACCACTGAATGGGCTTAACCATCTTCCTCTGATCTTGGGCATGCTTGAAAATGAAATCTGTTGTTTCACTAATATCAAACTTTTTTTTTTCCTAAGGGAAAACATGAATATGAGTGTACTTCAACTCTGAGTTACATATAAAATAGTTTATTTCCTTGAAAAATGCTTTACTTTCTATTTAGCCCATCTGGTGTCAGAAGAAAACTCACCTTCTTGGATACAAATAGTTACCTTGCATATTTTAGAGGAATGTAGAGAAATATGCTAATTCATTTTAAAATGATTATCAGTTCCAAGAAAGAATCCATATAAGATTCTCCATAAAACTTGGCATATGCACTTCATTGGGCACAGACCTATTTTAATGCTCTCCTGGTGAAATGATCTGTGCAGCGGTCATAAAATATGTTATACTAAATATTCTTTATGCTAAAAAATGATTCTTAAGCTCCAGATCCACATAATACGTAAAACATCTGATAACATGGTGCCTGATTTAATCTAATATGAATCATAGGGTTATGATCCAGTGCAGTGTTCATCTCTGACAGGCGCACTACAAACTGCATTGCAATCTGAGGCCAGTAGGCATACTAAATCCTTGCTCTACCTATCTACAATTTATAGCTAGAGGATTCATATCTTAACTCTCTTCAAATAAAAATAACCGTACTGGTAGTAGTAAAAAAAAATGTTTCTTATTTAAGTGTAAATCAAAGAAGGAGGTAAAACGAAGTGGTAATTATTTCAGCTCTTTTCTCACCACATTGTCTCTCAAGGTCATGTAAAATGCATTGCATGAAGTACTGGAATGCTTTTATATGTACTTTATCTTTGGATTTGTTTAATCATAGGTCGCTAAACTGATTAATGCATGCAATAGAATACAGTCAACATCTACATGTATCATTCTTCATCTCTACAATAAGATATTGAAGGAAAAGATCGAGTTGGAAAAGTATCAAGTTCCATTAATAAAGAGTTTGAGGATGCACATATCAATACATACTTTAATGAACAAACATGTAAAAGTATAAAACACTTGAGTGAGAATTATAAACACCAATTTCAGTATTGTTTATAGCTGAATTGGGAAAGAAGTACTTAACCTGCATCTATAAAACATCAAAATGTGAAATAGGTCTCCTAGGGTGCTCATGGACAAAGAAGTAATGTACTGGTATTTCAAATTTAATAGTAAATAGTAACTTATAACTTTTCTCTGTCAACAAAGAATGACTTGGGCTATTTTCTGAGTATATGCACCATCTAAAAAAAATGTAGGGCACAGAATATTTTATCTAAATTAATAAAATGTGTGTACCCGAGAAGTGACATTCATTTGTTTATTTTTTCTCCCATAAAGCATTAGCCAGAGCAATTCTATTACATATTTTCTACCCATCTTTGTAGAATTATATTTTTGGTAGGAATATTCCTAGGAACCTCCCCTTTGGTCTGTTTGGCCCAATGATAGTGACATTTATAAAAATTACAATTGTTAGATTTATTTGAAATTATCTGCATGTAGCAGCACTTAGACTTTTAAACACAAATCTGGTGGAACTCAACAGTATTTGTCTTGACTTTTAAAGCCAATGTCAGGGCACCTGGGTGGCTCAGTCGGTTAAGCGACTGCCTTCAGCTCAGGTAATGATCTCTGGGCCCTAGGATCCAGGCCTGCATCGGGCTCCCTGCTCAGTGGGGAGTCTGTTTCTCCCTCTACCTCTGTGTGCTTGCTCACTTTCTCTCTGTCTCTCAAATAAATACATAAATCGTTAAAAAAATAAATACAGCAAATATCTTCTGTGAGGCAATCTCATGATCCCTAAAAAGGCAAGGAGGTAATTCTCAGGTTCGGAAAACCTGAAAGCTAGTTCTTACCTTTTTAGTGCTGTTATTTCGTGTGTGTGTGTGTGTGTGTGTGTGTGTGTGTGTGATGCATATTAAAATCATACAAAAATACCTGCTGTTACATAATATGTATGCACATATTGTATGTATATAATACGCATGATACATAAAGATCATGGTTAACCTTACCAGGAGATAAAAAATGAGAAGGCTCATATATATAAAATCCTTGTTGATTGACAGGTCACATATTTGAAATCTCAGCAGTAAAATATTTTTCATTCGGGTTAAAGTGCATTTTCCAAAACTTTTGTCAAAAGAAAACCAATTTACCCTGTTACCCAGGCTCCCCCCACATAGTAATGTATTAATAAATAATGAAAATTACCATGGATTAATTTATTTTAATCTAGTTCTACTTAGCACGTGCTTGATAGATGGGTGAATGGCATAGTGTGTAAGAAATAGTATCTGATAAATATGCCAAGGTCATGGTCACAGAACAAATGTTATACTGATAAAAGGATTGCAAAGAAGTGTCTATCAGGAGATAAGATTTATACCCAAGCTTTGTTTTTAGAAACAAGATGAACACATTAGGGTATATCTTCTTTCCATACAACACACACATGGACACGCATATGTTCACACATATGCTTATGTGTGTGTACACATATTTTTGCTATTTCTTAAAATCATCAAAAATTTTATACAAATGTATAAAACATAGGACAGTAAAACTCAACAAGGGATATACTTTTGTATATATTTATCAATATATACATCTAGACTATTAACATCTGAACTCTAATAATTTTAGTCACTAAATGTTAACATAATGAAAAATAAAACCACTTTAAAAAGATGGAACTTATGTACAGATTAATGTTAGTTTATGCATGAACCCTTAGGCTTCAGAGTTCTAATACTGAGTTTTCAAATGAGCATCTCTTTTTTTATGGAAAAAGAATTCAATTTATTTCCTATCTATAAAGTGTAAAAAAAAAAAAGTGCCTTGGGTATAAAATCTAAATGTCTACCATCTGCTCAGTTAGGAGTTTAGAAATGTCACTCTTCGCGACCTTCAGTCCTTATTTAGTGTTTGGTGCAAAGAAAGCAGGTGCCAGGAGCCCCTCCTGTACCAGGCAAAGTGACACCTTCTGAAGGATAATGTGTAAGCCTTCTGTGAGGAAGAGGGGTGGAGAGCAGGAAGGAAAGAGGGAGAATGGAGGTGTGAGGCTAGGGACAGTTATGTACTTTGATCTGTATTGGGAAACACTTTAATTTGCAAGAGGGAGGATCTTTCTTCTTAACTGCTGAATACAAGTGGCCTGAGCCTGTCCTAGGTAAGTTAAACTGTTTCCTGTGCATGGGGCCAACCCCCATCCCACAGAGGCACAGATGCAGCCTCTATGAGTTAGGAAAGGCATCCATCAATGTGGCAAGAATTGGTCACCTTTGGACTTGGTGAACTTGTGCAGTTATAAAGAGTCCCGGCAGAAGTGAGAATCACCCAGTCTCAGAGCTGTCCGTTTGTAGAAGTAATGGTCTAACACTGCTGTGCTAGTCTCTGGGATACAAACAGCATTTGAAGTCCTTCTGTCCAGACAAAGCAGTTGGAGTTTTTCCAGCATAAATTCATGACCCAGACATGAAGGGAGATGCTGAGGGTGAGGAACACAGCTGTGAGGATGATGGTCCTTTTGAAGTTACTGAATACAAGGTTGACCAGGCCAGCCTGGAAGACAAAGGTGTTGAAGAACAGGAGGAAAATGATGAAGTTGAAGAGACTCGCACTATCCTGGATGAGGAAAAACACCAGCAGGATGATAGGAGCCATTCGAAGTAGCTCTGCGAAGGAATTAACAAAGAGCTCATAGGACAGCAGCAGGACCTGCAGGGAGAGCAGTTGTTATAGTTACTGGTCTGGAGCATCTTCCTTTTGCTGAGTGGAGCACCTAGCTTTCTCCCCAGCAGTGAGGGAGAAGCACTAGTTCCTCAGAATCAGAGCTGTTTCCTTAGCTCTAAGACAAGGGCTTCAAAGACCCTCTACATCGGTTGTCACAGGGAGGCCATCCTGACTTCCGGAAACTGGTTTTAAACCCCGGAAGTAGATGGCGGATGCAGGCTCTGACTGAGCTGTGCTAGCACAGCCTCCGGTCCTTGGCTTTCCCACAGCACTCAGTGGCCAGTCCTGCCGCCTTGTTTGGGCGCCTGCTTACCTGGGTCCACTCTTCTCCTCCTTTCACAGCATCGCTCCTCCAGCTCTTGAGCCTCCCAGCTGCCGCCCAAGGCCTACTGCATACATGGCAGAGCCTTGCTAAGGGCCAGCCCCAGGAGAGAGGCCTCGCCTCTGCTGAAACCCTTAGGTTTCCACACCATGGGCAGGTGAGGGCCGGGGCAAGCTGAGGCGCTCCTTGAGGAAGAAGTGCCTCTGGAGGAAATGGAGTTGGGAGTCGGCATCTTGGTGCGCAAGGAGCGGGCCGCTCCAAAGCCTCAGACTTAATTTCCCAGGTCCAGCAACTACTTTTTAGTCTCCTGTCTTCTACATTGCTTACCTATTCCAATTTTCTTAGTTACAGCCTGTGTGTGTGTGTGTGTGTGTGTGTGTGTGAGATTGTGTAAGTGCGTGCACGTTTGTATGTGCATGTGTGTTAATTTACTGTCTTTCTCCCACCACTCCTAAAATGCAATCTCCATATTTGTTGGAAATTTCGTTTATTTTCTTTTTGCTGTATCTGCAGACCCTTAAAAACATGCCTGGTATATAGTAAGCACACAGAAAACATGTTGAATGAATGAAAGATGAATACGAATGACTTATCTGTGTTAATAATCCACATCTCAAACGTATCCTGACCTACTTATGAGATATGAAATGTATGACTTATATAGAATTAAACATGTGTCTAATCGAAAGACTTGTATTTACAGGAAAGCCAGTATAATATTTACATATTATACGGGGAAAGGATACAATTTGACTAAACTATATTAAAAGATACATATTTTATATCAATCTAAAATGCTAGTTAAAAATTACTAAAATTACAAGGGTTTTATTAACATTAGAACAGTTACATTATTGAATATGTATATTGAGATTTTATGAAGACACACACAACTAGGTAATCCAGCCATTCTAAGAAGTTTATTGTGAATAAAATCAGGCTTAACATTTTGAAGGGTCTTTTATTACTTACGGTATACAGAAACTTCTTATAGAAGACACTAAGAGAAATAGTTCACTTGCAAAATCCATATTCAAAAATAAAGATCCTTTGGACAGATGGATAATGATGTGAAAGCAGTTTAAGACATTTAAGATTTTTGAAGTTTATCTATTACTGCTGATGATAAAGTTGTAGGAAATTGCAATCTTTGCCCAAAAGACTAAGGTCAGCATCTCATTGAAATATCTTTTTTAAAAAGTAAATTAGGTAGTACTCTGTAATCCTTATTCCTGTGTTCAAGGATCATATGAAAGGGTGCTGATAAAGAAGAAAACTTGAAGCACAAGGCTGACTAAACAAATTCACTAAGCTCTATGTTAGTCTCAAGAGAAAAACAATCCAATGAAGTGACAGAGTGTTGCTGACTCCAGAAATTCTTGACTTTCACCGCTGTCTCCAATTTCCTAAATACGATTTTAGGTTTGTGGTTGGCTAACATTATTAACAATAGAATTCTATGTTATATATATAGTATATTCAGAAGCACATGGGAAAGGTTTATAAAATTCTTCCATAAAGTTGTGGTGTCATATTCATTAGTTATATTCACACTCAGCTTTTTTATTATGTAATAGAAGGCATTCATCACCATCAAAGACAGCTATAATTGACTCTTTGCAAGACGGTAAGCATCCTAGAACATAGCTCCCCTTTCCTCCACTGTTCAAACTCTACACAGCAAAAATTAAAAATGAGCACATTTTCTAGCAATAACCCACGCTAGGGTAAAACCTATCCCGTTTATCTCAACGTTATTTTCTAGCTAACTATTGAGTCATGCTAATATGCATCCTATAAAGTTTGAAAAGAGGGAAAAAACTAAGTTATTGAATGTATCATCTGCAGTGCATTTATAAATGTAGCATTTATGAAGTCTTGTGAATATCTCTACTCACATTTAATGTGCCTAATAAATCTGTACATGTAAAAATTGAAGATCAAAAAGGTTAAGGTAGCTGTTGAAAGTTGCACAGCTAGTAAAGGCCAAAACCAAAATTCAAATCTAGATTGTTCCACTCAAAATCTCACATTGTTAACCAAAATGTTACATTGAGAGTTCTGTCTTTGTGGTTTAAAATTTTTTTTTTAGCAGAATGTATATGCTAGTAACCTTAAAAGGAAGATAGTGTTTTCCTTTTTATTGATAGTTATGTTGATTATAAGAATAATTGCACATTGAATATTTAAGGAGACTTACATAATCAATAGGTAGTTTATATCAATAAAAATGTCACTGGCTTCAAACGAAAAGTATAAATCTATAAAACCAAGGAAAATGGGGGAGATGATGACCATGAAGTTTAAGAAGATGGAAAGCATGTCATTAATGGAACAAGAAAACTGAATCCAGGGTCAGAAATAAAAAAATCCAGACAAACGAATAATTTGAATGGAGTATACACAAGAACCTTAGAAATTCATGACATTAGGTACCTCTATAAGTGAGGTTGAAAATAGCTGACACAGGATATTGTTTTGAAATTCTATTTAAGATTTCAATTGTGTGTAAGGGGGAGTGAAATGGAACTAAATAGAATCTATTGATGAAATACAAATAAGTTCATATGTGATTAGTAAATAGAGGAATGATTATCACTTTTAGATGGACTGTATGTTGATATATATGAGAATTTTCCCAGCAGTTTAATATTTTGTGCCAACAAGGACCAGCAGTTGAATGCAACAGAAAGTGCCACCTGAAAGCAACAGGGTACTGCACATACATGATGCAAATCCCACCCCACATTCTTCCTTTTTTTGCTACAGGCTTTGACTTAGAAGTGTTATTGGGTGGGGTCTTCTCTAATCTTCCCATAGTTCAGTGCCTTTGGCTCTTCCTTACATCCCCTCTGTTGAGCTAATTCATTTTGTTTTAGGTAAGATCATATATTTATTACAGTGCTCCATTATTTGATGATCTGCCATGCTTATGTAATACTAGTATTTTTCCTTAGGAATTGTTGGTATTCCAACTCTAAGTTCCATTGATACCGAGTACACTGTTCCTAATTTGTTTTTTTTCTTCTAACTCTGTTTAATTTAGCACCATGTAAAAATTTTTGGCAACCTGTGCATTATATATGATGAATAATAAGTCTAAACTGCCCTGGAGGGGCGCCTGGGTGGCTCGGTCGTTAAGCATCTGCCTTCAGCTCAGGTCATGATCCCAGGGTCCCAGGATCGAGCCCTGCATTGGGCTCCCTGCTCAGTGGGAAGCCTGCTTCTGCCTCTCCCACTCCCCCTGCTTGTGTTCCCTCTCTTGCTGTGTCTCTCCCTGTCAAATAAATAAATAAAATCTTCAAAAAATAAAAAAATAAACTGCTATGGAAAGATTTTCAAGATACATGTAGAGTTTTTTAAAAAAGGAATACGTAATAGTATGCATAGTGTGATTGCATTTTGGTATGAAAGAGAAAAAATGAAATTATATATAGATTGGCTCTTGTATCACAGAATATATTTAAAAGGTTTCCAGGTAGATAACACAATGGTAGCTACCTAGGTCTCTATCTCCAAATACTTTTTTCCTAAAGAAAAAGAAAAAAGAAAGAAAAAAGAGAATATACTAAAATCATGCCTTCAGCTTTCACAAGTTGAAAATGGAGAATGCCCAAACTGTGTAAAATTAAAAGTAGGGAAAAGAGAGAAGTCACTAGATTCCAGTGTACACTGTGTATTAATCCTGCCCTGCTGCAAGGCTTTGTGTGGAAAAGAGCAGACAGGAGAGGAGGAGAAAAGGGGAGGGTGAGAGGGAGAAAGGGGTGAAGGAGGAAGTGCTAGGAAGAGAGAACAGAGGAGCTAGTGATCTAAAGTTAATCTAAAACAACTGCCATTAAGAGTATGACAAGTATGGGGCGCCTGGGTGGCTCAGATGGTTAAGCATCTGCCTTCAGCTCAGATCATGATCCCAGGGTCCTGGGATCAAGTCCCGCATCGGGCTCCCTGCTCAGTGGGGAGCCTGCTTCTCCCTCTGCCTCTGCTGCTCCCCCTGATTTGTGCGCTCTCTCTCCCTCTCTCTGTCAAAATAGATAGAATCTTAAAAAAAAGTATGACAAGTATAATAGTGAAACTACTTTGTAATATAAAGTGTTCAGAATTACCACAGCATGATTTTCATAGAAGAAACTTAAGTTCTTACAATGTGAAGTGGCTGTCTTTGAGACACACAGTATCAGAGAGAAAACAAAGGAAAAAGAGAGGTACCCCTTGGGGGGGGGATAATGGGATATAACCAAGATTTTAAACTAGAACCTCAAATATCTTTTTGAAAATAAATGAAGACCTGAATCTACAAATTAAAGGGCAAATAGGAGAAAATTATCTCAGAATGATTAGGTCTTAGAAGTATCTTAGTAAAACTATTAAACTTTGAAGAGAGAGATGAAAAAAATATTCAAGTTCTTTAGTCAAAAAGATCAAA
The DNA here is from genome assembly GCF_037043125.1 of Eumetopias jubatus. Lineage (NCBI taxonomy): Eukaryota > Metazoa > Chordata > Mammalia > Carnivora > Otariidae > Eumetopias > Eumetopias jubatus. The sequence goes on from NW_028274820.1 coordinate 31,665,094, forward strand.
TAACTTACAGGGCAAAAAGGAATTAGACTGATATTCAATTTTTGAAAAGCAACATTCAGAGCAAGACCATAATGGAGCAGGGTATGTAAAACATCATTAAAAGAAAGTGTGAACCAAGGATTTTATATCTAGTTAAACATTCCTCAAATAAAAAGGTTATAGAAAAAGTTTTAAACATATACGAACTTAGGGAATTCTTTACTAATGAGACCTTCTTGGGGAAATTAGAATGAGCTCCATTAAAGCAAGAGATGCCTGGGGAAATTTCAACAAACGGATGGATACTGAACATTTTAATGTATGCAATTTAAACTTACTGCTGAAAAATGGAGATGAGGACAGACTACTAATGTACAAAATCCATAGATGGTGACATAGTACAACTTTTTTTAATGGGAGGAAAAAGAAAGGAGGAATTTGGATAAGCTCATTGATTCTTTTTAAATTGATGTATAACATTATATTAGTCCTTGACACATGTATAGGCAAAAGGTAGGAAATAAAGGATCCCATTAAAAACTGACAAACCAGATTTTTTTTAAAGATTTTATTTATTTATCTGACAGACAGCGAGAGAGGGAACACAAGCAGGGGGAGTCAAGAGGGAGAAGCAGGCTCTCCACGGAGCAGGGAGCCCGATGTGGGGCTCAATTCCCAGGACCCCGGGGATCATGACCTGAGCCGAAGGCAGACCCTTAACGACTGAGCCACCCAGGTGCCCCACTGACAAACCAGATATTAAAAGTTGGAGTATGGAAACTGGGAACTAAGGGCATTCATAACTTACAAGTACAAAGGTAGTAACTAGAACAAAAATACAAACCTTCCAAAATACGCTTTAGTTAAAATGAGATTGTATCATATAAAGAAGCATGAAATTAAAACATAAAACCTATAATTATAAAATATTGTTACAGAAATAAAGCCAAATATATTTGGCAGAAAAATAAATGGGGACAAATTTAGTTTACCTGTTAAAAAAAGATACTGAATTTGCTCACAAAACAAGATGCAGTTGCTATTTTCAAGAGGCAGATGAAGAGAAAGTGATTTACAAAGACATTTTTTTTAAAGATTTTTTTAAATTTATTTATTCATGAGAGACAGAGAGAGAGAGAGGCAGAGGGAGAAGCAGGCTTCCTGCTGAGCAGGGAGCCCGATGCGGGACTCGATCCCAGGACCCTGGGATCATGACCTGAGCCGAAGGCAGACGCTTAACCATCTGAGCCACCCAGGCACCCTACAAAGACATTTTTTAAGGAATGTCTAAAGTTATATTTGGCAATTAGAAACTGTAAGAAAGTAAGGGTAACAATGCTATTTATTGGACCAAGTATATTTTAAGTCCACAAGCTAAAACCTCATTTGACAGAAATGTTGATAAATCATAGTAATTATGATAGAGAAGAAAATAATTGATGTAACTACTGTCTTTTGATTATCTACTAAAGATTAAAGGAAAAAACCTACACAATTATTGTAATCTAGATGTTTTTCACAGGATTATAGTTTAACAGTTTAGGCACCATGTATATTTGAAGATTGAGCAAATTAATATATTATGAAAGTCAATGCTCAGTTGTTAGAGAATGTAGTTAGACTTAAAGAAAGGGGAAAGCTAGACTAAACCCCAGGGTGTTGGTGTGAAATGGGTAGTATCAATAAGAACTCATTACTTTCTAGGTCCATCTTTGGAGAGATCCTAGAAGCATGGCACCACAGGAGAAAATGAGTACCCCAATTTTCTTGATACTGGTTTTTAAATCTATTCTCAGTTAAAAGAGTCCAGCTTCCTTAAAGAAATCGTTGATCGCATGGCAAAGAGAAAGCAAGATGAGTTTGGAACATCTTGTGGTATAAAAAGTAGGAAGTGCTCAACAGATAAAGGAGGCATTGCAAACAGACAAAACATTATATTGGTGAGATATGTGATTGGTACCTAAAGTTAAACTTCATTCATTCTTCTTGCTGCATTATTCCCATGGTATGAATAGACCAAAATGTTTTTATGTATTCCCTTCTTGATGGGCATTTAGGCAGTTTCCAGTCCAGATCTATTTAGAACAGTGCTGCTATGAATATTTTTATACATGTCTGTTAATAAGCATGTGTATACATCTACGTTGGTATATATTTTAGAAGGGGGACTGCTAAGTCCTAGGGTATATATTTTAGAAGGGGGACTGCTAAGTCTTCTGTTAAGGTTTGACAGATACCACCAAACAATTTTCTAAAGTGGTTATCCCAATTTACTTTCCCACCAGTGGTGTGTGAGTTCTGCTTGATCTGTATTTTCTCCAAATCCTGTAATTTTCTTCATTTCTATGTTAGCCATTGTGATTTTTTTTTAAAGCCTGTAAAGAGAAACAAATTATCTTGAAATCATAGTCATATGACAACAGACCTCATAGCAGTTACTCTGGAAGTCAGGAGGTGGTAGAAAATACATCCTCAAACAGGTCTTCCAGCTTCTGCCCTTGACTTTGTATAGCCCATCAGCAGCACAGCAACCCAAGTCCTTTGATCAAAACATTAAGTCCGATCATGTCACTCTTTGCCTCAAAATTATCCGATGGCTTTGCCTCTCATTCTATTTAAAAAGCCCAAATTCTTAATACAGTATAAGACCTTCATGAGTTGGTCCCCTCTTACGCTTCATTCTACTCATTCAGCCCTGACCGCCTACTCTTGATCACACACCAAGCATGCGCCCACTCATGTCCTTTGCACAGTCTGTTCCTTGGCCTGGAAAATGCTCCCCCCAGATGTCCACATGTCGTCCTTGTCAAATATTTTCTCAAATTGCTTAAATAGCAACCTTTTTTTTTTTCACTTCATAGCCTCTGTCTTTCATTATTCCTTGATATCTATCCCCATCTAAAATATTTTTTGTCTTTATCTCATGTGATACATAATTGGTGAGTTTTTTAATCCTCTGTTGTGTAGCCACAGCTTAAAACAACTATCCTGTAAGAAAATCTTGAAAAATCAATAAATTGCTTTTTCTCAATGGGTTTGCTGCCAGAACACAGGTGTTATGAAAACCACCACCAAGCCTAAACAAAAATGGGAAAGGAAAAGACATCAACACTGTTGTTATTGGACATGTAGATTCAGGCAGGTCTACCACTACTGGTCCTCTGATCTACAAATGTGGCGGGATTCAAAAAAGAACTATTGAAAAATTTGAGAAGGAGGCTGCCAGGATGAGAAAGGTCTCCTTCAAGTGTTCCGGAATCTTAGATTAAACTGAAAGCTGAACACAAATGTGGTATCACCACTGATCTCTCCCTGTGGAAATTCGAGACCAGTAAGTATTATGGGACCTCCGTTGATACCCCAAGACACAGAGATGTTATCAAAAACATGGTTACAGGCACATCTCAGGAAGACTGTGCTGTCCTGATTATTGCTGCTGGTGTCAGTGAATCTGAAGTGGGTATCTCCAAGAATACACAGACCCATGAGCATGCCCTTCTGGCTTATCCACAGGGTGTGAAACAACTAATTGTTGATGTTAACAAAATGGATTCCATTTCTGTGAGACTGGTGTTCTTAAACCTGGTCACCTTTGCTCCAGTCAGTGTTACAACTGAAGTAAAGTCTGTTGAAATGCACCATGAAGCTTTGAGTGAGGCTCTTCCTGGGGGCAGTGTGGGCTTCAATGGCAAGAACTTATCTGTCAAAGATGTTCATTGTGGTGATGTGGCTGGTGACAGCAAAAATGACTCAGCGATGGAAACAGATGGATTCATGGCTCATTTGATTATCCTGAACTATCCAGGCCAATTCAGTGCCGGATATGCACCTGGGCTGGATTGTCACACAGCTCACATTGCTTGCAAGTGTGCTGAGCTGAAGGAAAAGATTAATCATTGTTCTAGAAAAAAGAGCTAAAGATGGTGCCAAGTTCTTGAAATCTGGTGATGCTGCCATCGTTGATAGGTTTCCTGGCAAGCCTACGTGTGTTGAGAGTTTCTCTGACTAGCTGGGCCATTTTGCTGTTGGTTATATGAGACAGACAGTTGCTGTGGGTATCACTGAAGCAGTGGATAAGAAGGCAGCTGGATCTGGCAAGGTCACCAGGTCTGCCCAGAAATTCGGAAGGCTAAATGAATATTCTCCCCAATAGCTGCCACCCCAGTCTTAATCGGTGGAAGAACAGTCTCAGAACTCTTTGTGTCAGTTGGCCATTTAAGTTTAATAGTAAAAAGACTGGTTAATGATAATGATGCATCGTAAAACCTTTGGAAAGAAAGGAGGGGGCGCCTGGGTGGCTCAGTTGGTTAAGCGACTGCCTTCGGCTCAGGCCATGATCCTGGAGTCCCGGGATCGAGTCCCGCATCAGGCTCCCTGCTCAGCAGGGAGTCTGCTTCTCCCTCTGACCCTCCCCCCGACCCTCCCCCCTCTTCATTCTCTCTCTATCTCATTCTCTCTCTCAAATAAATAAATAAATCTTAAAAAAAAAAGAAAGGAGGTTTTGTGGACTATTTGCTTATTTTGTGTGTGTGTGTGTGTGTGTGTGTGTGTGTGTGTGTGTGTGGCAATTTTAAGTTACTAGTTTTTAAAATCAGTACTTTTTAATGGAAACAACTTGACCAAAAATCTGTCACAGAATTTTGAGACCCATTACAACCCCAAGTGTAATGGGGGAAGGGGAAGAAAAATTAATAAACTAATGTAACATAGAAATTTATATTGAAAGTACATTTTTAAGCTTAGTTACTTGTTTGAAGGAAATTGGTGTTATTTTCTCTACTGCTTTAAGTATTTCTTTCTCTTTGGTTTCAGAGTTTTAATTGTATAAGCCTGCCTGTGCTTTGGCTTTATATTTATACTACTGTGTATTCACACTTATTTTTGAAATTGTGGCTTGATAAGTTTCATACATTTTTGGAAAATTTTCAGCTTGAATTTCTTCAAACATCCATTCTCTCATCTTCTCTATTCTGGAACTGTATTTGCACACATTTTGAATCTTTCTAACGTATTCATATGTTTCTTTCAGACTTTTCTATAATTCTCATCTCTGTTTTCTTCACATTTCTACCTGGCTGTATCAGTCTTTGAATTCCCTAATCCTCTCTTCCATTGTATCTTCAACATCTATTTGTAGATATTATATTTTTAATGTCTAAGAGTATTTGCCTTTTTTTAAATAAATAGATTATAATTCCCCAGTGAAATTATCCATCTTTTAAAAATCCATTTTATTAAAATTAGTAGTTTAAGTCCATTTTGAAAACTCCAGTATCTGGATCACTTGTGGGTTTATTGTTTTATCTCTGTTCTTCTTGATTTTTGTCACTTGGTCTTATTCTTACTCGGGATAATTTTTGTTGAATGCATTGTACATGAACAATAGCAAAGGCCCGAGATGATGTTTTGTTTCTCCACACTGTATTTAATTTTCTTCCTAAAGGCAAATGGAGTATAGGCAGATCATCTTACTCCAGCTCACATTTGTCTGTTTTTTTCCTTCTAGAGTTTACCTCTTTCAAGGTCTGACACGAAAGCCTGAATTTTAACCATAGTCCCTCATTCTTGTCAAGCTGTAAAACCAGTTTTTGTCTTCACTGTGTATATTCTAGAAACCCTGATTAGTGTTATAGACTCTTTGGTGTCTGCTTTAACATTCTCAGCATCTCCTCCAATGCAAGTATTATTTATTTGAAGATGAGATTATATGAGGCCTTTGGGGCTCATTTAATTTTAGTTCCATAATAGTGACACTCCTTAAATCCCAGCTGCCTTTGTTTTTCTGATGGGTTTAAGCATCTTAAAAAAAACACTTGTTTTAGTTTCCACAAGAACAGTTAGTCTAATACAACCTTTATCATTCTAGCTAAATGTGGAATTTTCTCTAGAAATATATTTGAGATTAAAATTTGCAGCTATTTCAAAGGGGAGCAAGTTGTGTTGACTGAGGTCCCAGAAAAGAAAAAAAAAAATCCTTCTTTCGTTTTTAGACGGATACATATTAAACTCTAACACCTTTCTTTCTTTTGAGTCAGGCTTTTAATTTTAATATCAGAGAATCTATTGATAACTTTCAATTGTGTTAATTTCTTGCACCATAGTGGTTAATGGAAACCTATCTATATCTGTCTACATATGGAGAGAGAGAGTTGGGAGCTATCATTTTTATTGTGAGAGCCGTTGAATCTTCCTAATAACAAAACAACAAATAATAATAATTCTCTGTATTAAGCAAAAGAGAAATAAGCAAGATTGGCTACATAATTTGTCATAATTTGACAGAATGTAACATGAAAATGCAGGGCCCTTATTTAAAAATGAAGAATTTCAAGACACCTAAAGCAGAACATTAAGTAGATTTTAGAATAACAACTGTTCTTTCTTTATTTCTAAAGTTTATAAATAGGCTAGGGTAGAAGTAACTCTAAAAATTCCCCTCATTGTAATGTTCCAAGTAATTTCTGTAATGGTAAGTTGTTCAGTGCCCAGTATGGTATGTATACGGTAATACATAATCTACTAGGGAAAAAATTCCCTACAATAAGAATGTATTTAAGAAGTATTTTTTTTTAAGTATATAGGTGAGCTATGTAGGAAAATAACTTATACCTCTCTGGTCATAGTTACAAAAATACATAAACATACATTTTATACATTAACTATAATGTATATTTTCTTCTTGAGAGCTCCTCTGAGAGCGGCCTATATTACACTTAGTCATGGTTTGCATTCTGCTGTTACAGACTAAGCCCAAATATCCACAAACGGTACAACTTCTTTTTCATGTCGTGATACTTTTTCTTGGTAAAAATTAAATGTAAAAGTTGATACTGTAGTCTTATAACCCTTCTAAATAGAAACATTTGACAAAAGTGACTTTGAACCATTGCTTAATTTAAAAACATAGTCAATGACTTAATTTTTTTCCCCATACATCATGTTTTCTCATGCTTTGAAATTTCTTAATCTGTTCCTCTGGCCTAAAATGCTTTATCATCCTGATTTCACTGGCAAGTCCTTGGTTTAATTTTAGGATTCAGTTTAGACAAAGTCTTGTTGGAACTTGCTGGCTGTTCTGACTCTGCTCCCTTAGCATCTTATACAGACTTAGAGCCTCCTGGGCCCTTAGGTACAGAATATCATATACTCTCAGTGTGCCTGCCTTTTATGACAGTGCCCTGCTTTATTAATCTTTGTGATCTCAACCTTTCTCAGGTGTTCAAGAAACAACTGTTTGACTAAACTGAACTAAAACAATTGTGTTCTTAATTTCACTCGTCAAATGTTTCTTGGGTGCCTAGCATTTTTTGGACAACGGACATATACTACTCAGCAAGACAGATGTGTCACTGCCCTTAGAGAACTTAAAATACTAGCAATAAAAATTAAAAACGAAAAAGAAATATTGTGAACATTGCTGTAAGGAAAGTAAAGAGGGTTAAGGGCATGTAACTGGATCTTAGGACCCCAAAAGTACTTAGCTTAAAATGAAGTTGCTTAAGTGTTGTATTTAGTATTAGCGTTACAAATTATCAGAAAGATTGTGCAGACAACTAATCTTGTTAAGTCTATTTTCTCTTTGTTATTAGATAATGATGTCATCCCCCATTTACTTATTTCAGACTTGGCCTTTGTATTCATTTGAACCCTGAGGCAAAAAGATAAGGGACTGGTGTTTTAAAAGCTAGATATTGAGGTTTTGCATTTTCTTAATTCCAACGACATTCCCTTATTGACACTCCCTGGCCTCCCTGTTAGGAGCCTAGCTGACATTTCCCATTTATTGGCACCAAGTCAGCATGGGATTAATACTGCCTCCCTCCAACAGAAAGAATAAAGAAAATAGATTTCTACAAAAATCGTAAGAAATAACCTCAGTGTTGTTTTCAGAAATCTATGACAGACCTTAAATTTATGCCTTCCTATTATAAATATTTACTGTATATTCTTTGATAATATTAAAATATACAGTAATATACAGATAAGAAAATAAATCATATGTCACATAAATGTGCAACATACTACTTTTAGTGTAAGTGTCTTGTTTGAAGATGTAGGTAAAATAACAGTACATCAAAAACTTTTAATCACTTTAAAAGCTTTGTTAGGGAACTTGATTATTCAAATGTGGCATCAAGTAGTATCACATCAAGTTATAAGTGGAGTGGACTCCAAGATCACCTGGTCAGTCTGATAATCTTCATTTATGCTTAGATAACTCTTCATCTAGATACCATTCATAAATAAAGCTGAATTATTTGCCCTCCAAATCTGATTTTTCCTAATACACAGATGGTAACTTGTTGGTTTATATCACTAGCACTTAATTTATATTAAATTATCATTTACTTTATTGTCATCGTTCTTTGTAAAATGAACATTCTCAGCTTTGGCTAAAAGCTGTGTAAGACTTAAAGAGTGAATAGGGTCTTGGAGGACATGCTAAATGAGAAATTCTTGTGGTCTCCTATACCTACACCTACTATTCCTTATTGCCCAAGCCCATGTTTCCTACCATAAATGATTTTAGTAGTTTAATCTCTGTTATTTTAGGGAAACTGCTGTTTCAGGTAACTTTAGGGGACAAGTTTACCGTATTTAGATAGAATATCTTGAGAAACACCCTGTGCATTTTTAACCTTTAAGTACAAATCTGCTAAGTAATCATACATTACAGAGAAGCACAGTTTCTCTAAAAACAAGGGAAAAAATTCTTACTCTTAGGTAAAATAAGATAGCCCATTTATAGCATAGGCCACCATGTTTGGAACTTACATTCCCTCTATGTGTTTGAATAGTAATCAGAGTTCTGATCTTGAGAAAAACTTAGGAGAGATACCTTAAAGTACTCAAATTCTAATTACTGAATGTAATTAAAATGTGGGCTTTGGGGTTGGTAGTTTTTCAGTGGATACCATGATCAACTAATCAACTACTTTTGATCAACTAATCTGCTACTTTCTTTGCCAGCATTCTTGAAAGACTGAGGCCACAGGTGGATAATTTTCTCTCTCCTACCCATTGGGGAAGATAGCAAATTACCTCATTTACATACCCTGGCCTTTGATCTTGGAACACTAGGACTAAATTAGTTTAGAAAAATAATTATAGTCTAGATAAGATTCTTCTTTCCTAAGAGCAAAGGAATAATACAGCAAATTAATTTTAACACATTATTTCTAAAGCCTACATGGCCAGAGGTATGACATAACAAATCTATGTTTAAATTTTAAATTGGTTTCCAAAAGTCTTTTTAACAACTAAAACATGACACACACAAAAAAAGTCTCCATTTTTAATATCAGAGGAAACTTTGCATGTATATATCTTCTAGACCTCACATCCATATCTGGGCTAAAGAAAATGTTGAATAATGACTTATTGAAAGAAAAAATATTTAAAACTCTAGAAAAAATTTCACCCCTACTTAATCTTTTCTTTCCTAAATTATGTATTTTAAGGATTAAATACCATTATTCATATTAATTTTGCTTTCAGTCTCTAGGGACCCAAGAAGTAAAAACTATAGGAATAAAAAAATCAGAGAAAAAGTGAAGACTTTAGTAGAATAAAAATAGAGTAATTCAGATTTTCTTCCAGAAAGGTGTACTTGTGTTCTTTCTCCAAGCACACCATTTGTTGAAGGCCCCATCTGCATAATTTGCAGGACCCAGTAAAAAATGAAAATGTGGGGCCTCGTGTTCAATTATTTTTTTTTAAAGATTTTATTTATTTATTTGAGAGAGAGAGAATGAGAGATAGAGAACACGAGAGGGAAGAGGGTCAGAGGGAGAAGCAGACTCCCTGCTGAGCAGGGAGCCCGATGCGGGACTTGATCCCGGGACTCCAGGATCATGACCTGAGCAGAAGGCTGTCGCTTAATCAACTGAGCCACCCAGGCGCCTGCCTTGTGTTAAATTATTAACATTTACAAGACAGCCATAGCAGAGGATAAAACCAAGTGTGAGGTTCTTTTCAGCTTGGGGCTCTCTGTGTGATTGCCTAAGTTGCATGCACATGAAGCCACCTCTACTTCAGTATTTTCCACATAGTTCCTTCTTACTCTGAAATGGCTTGTCAATTCTTTGCCTTTATCCATTTTAAAACCACACTAGTACTTATTAGAAAGTAGATGGATATTTATTAAAAACACTAAACATGTTCACAATTTTTGATGTGAAAAAAGAATGTTAGTACATTTGGTGAGTTTATTGGTTGGCAAATAAAGAAAATTATCCTTGGTTAATTCATTATAAATACTGGGTGAAGTAAAGCCAAGGATGAACTTCCTAGTTGAATTGATATCAGTTACTCTGTAATTGATTTATTTAGATAAAGTCATTTAGCCCTTGTCTATTATGCTTAAGACATTATTTTTTCTAATATCACTGCAATGTGGACTAAATTTTGTTAAGTACCCACTGACAAGTTGAGACCAATTAAATGTAATAAATGAACCTTATTACATTTATATGAAAACTGTTAAATTTGATTACAGGCAGAACATGTGAGTAAATTGAGAGTGAGTAAAGGTCACTACTGAAAATTATGTTAAATTTATTTTAAATTAACATAGGAAAACTATTACTTGATGGCCCATAAAAATAAGTTTTGCCTATGTTTGAAATGTATCTGTAATAAGTTATTAGTTTCATAATTAAAATTTCAAAACAGACATGTATACAGTGCACTGATTTGTTTTTTCATATTTAATATACATATTTCATATTTAATATATGCATGGTACAAAAAAAAAATCAGGGGCCATAACTGAAAGCCGGAGTCCTCGCCCATCCCAGTACCACTTCTCACAAATCTGATTGTTACCTCCATATCACTGAATAATGTGGTCTGTGTTCTTTATTTATCTTTAGAAATTATCTCATGACTTACTGCTATGATGGCTGAGTGTAGATCAAATTCACCATCTTGTCACTACTCATATTATTTTAATTTTTTTGGTTCTAGGATATTTAAGTAATACATTGAAACTTCCATTTTTTTGTCCTAACTGGTTTACATGGTGCCTCTTGACTTGCCTCTCAAATGGAGAAAATTCCTCCTAATATGAGTGCATATTAGGATCCCTCATGGCATGAATTTCCCATCAGTCATTTTCTGGCAGTTATAATCTTTGCTTTCATGTTGTCTAGGCTGATTAAAATTTACACTGTTGAATATTGAAGTTTTCAGCCAAGATGAAAATAAATGTTTAAATTCTATGCCTTAGAACCATGCTACTTGCATAGACAATCATATACTGATGACAAACTTCTTTCTCTCTGGGTCAGTGTCCTAGCTCCGAGCTGCTCAAGAATGGAACTCACACTTTGTTGAAATGGATTCTGTTTTCTTACTCGTCATCTAGGTCTCAAGAGTGCGATTTGTTACAATTAATTTTATATTCAAATCCGGCTTGTCTTGTTTTCCTTTTTCTAGAATTTCTATTTCACTTTTATGCTGTTCTTATTGACTGAAGTAATGTGAGCTTTCTTTAGCGTGGACTATTTATTCCATATATATTTTTTGGTATGTAATCAGTTCCTTTTCTTCAAGACTATTTCTTCTTTAGATGTCCCTCTACTTACATTCTTATTTTATTGTTGTATTTCAAGTTCTCCTTAATGCACATACCAAGTTACTGTTTCCGTTTTGCTGGAATTCTAGATGAACTTCACTATTGTGGATATAGTCTTCCTTTATTTTACTTATAACTCATATTTCTCTTAGTAATATGTTCAAAGAACATCCTTAAAAAGAAACAAAGATAGGAAGGGAGGAGGGAAGATACAGGGAGCATGGGAGACACAGGAGGAGAGAAAACATGGGAAGTAAAATTTCTGTCTAGTGGTCTTGGTAGACAGAGAATTTTAGGTTCCAAATGGAATTTTACAATCAAAGTGTTAAAGATACTGCACAATTTTATTTGTAGATTCCTCTCTGATGAAAATCTGATGAAATTCTCCTTTACTTTCTCTCTAGAAACTTAATGCTCTGCATTTCAAAGTTATGTATCAAGGGGAAGATTTTTTTTTAAGATTTTATTTATTTATTTGAGAGAGAGAGAATGAGAGAGAGAGAGCATGAGAAGGAAGAGGGTCAGAGGGAGAGGCAGACTCCCTGCTGAGCAGGGAGCCCGATGTGGGACTCGATCCCGGGATTCCAGGATCATGACCTGAGCTGAAGGCAGTCACTTAACCGACTGAGCCACCCAGCCACCCGCCCTCAAGGGGAAGATTTAGTTAGTTATATTTTCCACCTATTCTCAAGGGCACTGAGCATGCCCTTTTCTTGTGAAATTTGTGGGTTTTTTTTTTTCCCTCCAGCTTTTATAAATGACTTCTCTTTCTGCTGTAGGTATTTCTCCCTCTCCATTTTATTTTTCTCTTCTCCCAAGCTCAAATTCATGCCATCCATATGTGGACACTATTGGAATGCTGCACTAGGTTGCTTTTCTCTCAAAATCAATCTCTCTTAGTCCATCTAGATGTCTTCTTTGGAAACATGTTCATGTATTCTGCCCATTTTCCTAACTAGATTATTTGGTTTTGGGTGTTGAATTGTAGAAGTTTTTTTTAATATATATTTTGTATACTAACCATTTATCAGCTATGTCATTTGCAAATATCTTCTCCCATTCAGTAGGTTATCAGTTCAATTTTGTTGATTGTTTCCTTTGCTGTGCAGAAGCTTTTTATTTGATGTAATCCCAATAGTTTATTTTTGCTTTAATTTCCCTTGCCTCAGGAGGCAACTCTAGAAAAATGTTGCTACAGCCAATGTCGGAGATTATTGCCTGTACTCTTGTCAAGGATTTTTATATTCTTAGGTCTCACACTTAGGTTCTTAATTCATTTTGAGTTGATTTTTGTGTAAGCTGAAAGAAAGTGGTCCAGTTTCACTCTTCATGTTGCTGACCAGTTTTCCCAACACATTTGTTGAAGAGACTGTTTTGTCACTGGTTGGATATTCATTCCTCCTTTAAAAGAAAATTGACCATATAATTGTAAGTTTATTTCTGGGCATTCTGTTCTTTTGATCTATGTGCCTGTTTTTGTGCCACTACCATACTGTTTTGATTATTACAGCTTTGTAATAATGTCAGAAATTGTGATACCTCTAGTTTTGTTTTTCTTTTTCAAGATTACTTTGGCTATTTGGGGTTTTTTTGTGGTTCCATATAAATTTTAGGATTGTATGTTCTAGCTCTCTGAGAACTGCTGCTGATATTTTTTTCATAAGGATTGCATTAAATCTGTAGATTGCTTTGGGTGGTACAGACATTTTTTTAAAATTTTAGTTTATTATGTTATGTTAATCACCATATATTACATCATTAGTTTTTGATGTAGTGTTCCATGATTCATTGTTTGCCTATAACACCCAGTGCTCCATTCAATAGGTGTCCTCTTTAATACCCATCACCAGGCTAACCCATCCCCCCACCCCCCTCCCCTCTAGAACCCTCAGTTTGTTTCTCAGAGTCCATAGTCTCTCATGGTTCGTCTCCCCCTCCTACTCCCCCACTTCATTTTTCCCTTCCTACTATTTTTTTTTTCTTAACATATAATGTATTATTTGTTTCAGAGGTACAGGTCTGTGATTCAACAGTCTTACACAATGCACAGTGCTTACCATAGCACATACCCTCCCCAATGTCTGTCACCCAACCACCCCATCCCTCCCACCCTCACCACTCCAGCAACCCTGTTTGTTTCCTGAGATTAAGAATTCCTCATATCAGTGAGATCATATGATACTTGTCTTTCTCTGATTGATTTATTTCACTCATCATAATACCCTCTAGTTCCATCCACATCGTTGGTACAGACATTTTAACCATATTTGTTCTTCTGGGGCACCTAGGTGGCTTAGTCCATTGGGCATCTGCCTTGGCTCAGGTCATGATCCCGGGATCCTGGGATGGAGCCCCACATTGGGTTCCCTGGACAGCAGGGAGTCTGCTTCTCCCTCTTCCTTTGCTGCTCCTGCTGCTTATACTTGCTTATGCTCTCTCTCTCTCCCTGTCAAATAAATAAATAAAATCTTTAAGAAAATAAAAGTAAAACAAAACACATTTGTTCTTCCAATCAAAGAGCATGGAATATTTCCATTCCTTTGTGTTATCTTCAATTTCTTTTATCAGTGTTGTATAATTTTCAGAGTACAGGTCTTTTATCTCTTTGGTTAAGTTTATTCCTAGATATTTTATTGTTTTTGGTGTATATTTTTCTATTAAGTTTCTGGGTGCTGTTCCTCCTTTATGGGCTGTCTTTGATGCTCTCTAATTGTGGATTCTTTTATTTTTCTTAATTTTGGGTTGTAAACTAATCTTTAATGCAGACTGGTTAATTTATGGCAGTTCTATGAAGGCTTAATTGTGGAAATACCTCTCTGTATAGCAGGTAGATTTGATCATACTAATATTTTGGTTTGGCAGTATAAATTCAGACTCTGACTTTTTGGTAGCATAGGCTAGAAGTTTGATTTATTTCATAAGTGGCAATTTTTCTTTTTTCTTCTCCTTCCCTTCCTAAGGAACCTTGACCCTGAGTGCATATTAGGATCCCTCATGGCTTCTTGGTCAGTGGGTAGAGTTCTGTCTCCTGTTCCTTAGGGCAGCCTCATGAGAATCTGTGGAGAAATCTCACTTGCAGTTCCCTGGTATGTGCAGAGTTAAAACCTTATTTTATAATTTTCTTGCATATTATCCATCATTGTAGGATCTTTGGGCAGAAAATGGTCTTACACAGTTCCCCATGCTGTCAGATCATTCTTAAGAGTAGGTTACAAATTACTTGAATTTTCTGTTTCCCCACACATATTCTAGGTTTGGCTGACATTTTCTTTAAATGGCTAGATTGCAAGTACTTTAGGCTTTGGAGGGTCATACTGTCTTGTATCCATTCTGTAATTACAGCATGAAAGCAACCATAAATAATACACAGATAACTGAGTTAGGTTGTGCTCCAATAAACCTTCATTTATAAAATCAGCGACTGGGCTGGGTTTTTCCCACGGGCCATATTTTGCTGACCTCTGATTAAATTAAATTTTTATTCTGATTCTCTAAACAGAAATCAGGAATATATGGTTCTTTATAAAAACATACGAATCTACAAGAGCTTTTGTTAATGTGTGCAAGTCAGAATATATGCAAATATGTATAACAGTGTCTGTGTGTGAGTATATGGGTAAGGGTAAGAGCGTGTCTGATGTGGGATTATGTGCATGCACCTGTAATTTTTTTCTCTGGGTAAAGTCTACATCTATTTTTAAATGTTTGAAAATCCAAGGCTCTAAAAATATTAATGACATTATGCAAATATTTCTGAATTCTGAAACTCTAGAATTCCCTAATAAGCTTTTATCTTAACACATTCCCTTTCCAGCATAAAAATAATTCATTGCATTTATTTAAACTTTAATATTCTGGTCCCCTTTTCACTTAAATGTGGGCAAGGAAGGGAGAGCAGGTGGGAGATAACTGAAAGGGAGTTGGATGAGACAAGATGAGAACATTATTTTTGGATAATTTTAAAAGCATGCCATGACATTTAAAGAACTTAAGGTCAACTTTTTGAACAAAATACTTTGTGTCTCACTAATTTAAACTGCTAATTTTAACCTCCCATCAGCAAAACCACATACTTGATGTTCAACTTCTGATGCAGAGTTCAAACCACCCATCTGGACTGACTCTATTATTTTCATCATTAAATTTTTGGCTCCAAAAATAAAAAATAGTGCAATCATAGCTTTAACTTTGAATGGAATACACACTTCTCTTTCCTTTTTCTTCCTTTTCTTTACTTTTCTTTCCTTCCTTCTTTCCTTCCTTTTCACTTGGGCTAAGATAGATCTAGTAAACAGGTGTTTATTTCTGACTTTTAGCCAAAGTTTCTGTTTAGAGGTAGTAGGTCATCACTGGCAGGTGTTTTTTGCTTAAGTTGTTTCTTACAGAATAAAGGTAAATGAATAATGTTGTAATAAGTTCTTTCTGATCCTCTGTTAGGATTTAATTCTCTTGCTGTGTATTCTTAGTTAATCATTAACAATTATAAGTAGTCTCTTATGATATGGCAATCTGCAAATCTACTTAGAAATATTTAACATTTGAGTACAGTATAACAATAGGTATTGATAAAGTTTAAAAATCCAACTTGAACAGTCTGACAGTCAAAAATAAGTTACATGTCATAATTTGAATATTAACTTTTTGAAAAAAATGAAATTTATTCTTAGTAAATTTCAGGAACATATTTTAGAGTTTTACAACAACCAAGAGCACGTTATTTATACATAAAAGGCCATGAAATATTTCTTCCTACACATTGAAAAAAGAACAAAATCTACAATTCTTGTTCCTCTAATTTCACACAGTGGTACTTCTAGAGTAATTACACCCAAGTTATTTGTATATTTTCTTTGTTTTGTTCTTCTCATCATTGAAAAAACAACATATATGTTTTAAAAATACATATTTATAGGGATATTGTGTGGCACAGTCGGTTAAGCCTCTGACTCTCGGTTTTGGCTCAGGTCGTGATCTCACGGTTTTGAGATTGAGCTCACCATTGGGCTCCTCAATCAGCAAGAAGTCTTCTTCAGACACTCACTCTCCCTCTCCCTTTGCCCCTCCTCCTCCCTGCACTTTCTCTCCTTCTCTCTCTCTCTCTAAAATAAGTAAATCTTTTAAAAAATACATATTTATGTATATGTGTTTATATATGTGTGAGTGTATATATAGAAATTACTAAATACAACTGGACTGTGTGGATAAATACTAAACAATCACCTGCTAACAATGATGTAGTTTTATTTTTAGGGGGAAAAAATCACAATTAACTAACATTAACCCCTTGTAAATTTCTTGCATTTCAGACAGGTGTGAAACACATTTTTTTCTTTCTATGCGCTGTCACCCCACAAAGTTGTCTGATCACCAGCTTCAAATTTATACATCCCAAGGGAAGCACGCTATATTTATGTTTTCCTTTTAGAGCGGCATGTATTTTTCTATTTAGATAAACTTGAAAACATGTCATATTAGCCATTTAAGGATCCAGATCAAAGCCATGCTTTAAGAAGAAGTGGGTCTGGGAAGGAAGGCTCAAAGGAAATGAAAGTCTTGAAATAAAGTGAAATGTTTAACCACAGTCCCCCATTCTTGTTCCTCTGTTCATCTACTAATTAATTCATCCTGATTAATGTTTATTATTTATGCAATGCTAGACTCTATTCTAGAAGTAGAGATTAAGTGAATAGAACAGACAAAAGTCTCTACCATTTTGGAGCTTATATTCTAGTGGAAAAAGTCAAACAAAGTCCTACATAATATAATAACATGGTCATGAGTGCTGGGGAAAAATAAAAATCAGGAAGGAGGATAAGGAGTTTGTGCAGGGAGGTCCAGCGGAGACAGGAGAGGAGCTATATGGGTGTTAGAACAAAGGCACTGAAGAATGGTATGGATTTGGATTTCTTTGTGATAACCTACAGAAACAAGAATAAGGAGACTAATAAAATTAGGCCTTATGGTCTCAGGCTAATAATCATGTCCAAGACACAAGGAATCCCTTTGGTGAACAGTTGCTTGTCTTTTTAGTCTGTCATCTTCTCCTAGTAACTTGTGAGAGCTCATTTTTTTCTTTTGTTCAACCCTGCTTTAGGAGAATTTTCATGTTAATTCTTGGCCAGTACAGACCCCATTGCACTACTTATTGGAAGCAATACTTTCAGTTCCTGACCTTTTCTGTATGATACACTACTGTAAAGATTGTGGAAGGGTTTGAGATTTTACCCTAGACGCTACAATTTAGCCTGCCATAATTTTATAGATGCTGGCGGAACACACAAGACTCCTGGGCCAGAGACAAAGAAGTTTATCATTCATGGCCCAGCAGGAAACACGCTGTGGTTAGGATAGGTGAGCGGGCAAACCTGCTTTACCTTTTCCCCAGAAGGAGACATTATCTTGCATAACCTGGCAAAGAAATTTATCTGCCTCTACCCTGGAAGGAGTTACTATCTCTTTCTTGTAAGGTTGTTTTCTTTATGAAACTTTGAGAAGATAGTTCAGAACAAAAGCTGTCATTAGCTCTTTACAAGATGCATAGAATCACAAAAGACCTGTGGAGAATTGTTTCCCCGCTAACTTCTTAATTGCTCAGCAACATTCCAAGTGCCAAGACTTGCATGCTACCATTGAGATTTGTAATCCTGACTACTTTTCTCTTAGCCGTAGTGCCTTAATTTCTGATCCCTTCCCTGACTCTATGGATCTTCCAAATCCAGGATTCCACGTCGGTTATTTTATAATAAAATTTAATTAAAATTATGTTAAAATATAACTGACCTGCATCTTACAGAAATTTGAAGTAGCTGAAGTTTGATTTAAATAGTCTAAACTTTTCTTATAATATTTCTGGGTAGAATATGTTTGTCTATTTTCTTGCCTTAAGGAAGCGTTGTGAAAAGGAATTTATTTTGTAGTGTGTTAATAATTGATAATGGACTGAATTAATTACCCCTGCAAGGACATTTGTGTTTTAACAAGTGCATAGTCATAACCAAAGGAACTGTCATTATTTGTACCAGCAATAAAGGTTAATGGAAAAGTTGTTTTGGATCAGAAAGAGACTTTTGTGACCTATCTATAGGACTCCATCTGATTGAGAAAAAGACTTCATCATGTGAGTATAGTGCGTGACCTTAGCTGCCTAAAGCAGGCCCTGGTGACCCAGACCTGCTTAATTCAGAGCAGCTCTGCCTTCTTTTTGTTACATAGTGGATCCCCACTAAAGATGTCTTTGAATTAAGAGATTTCCAGCTCAAGAAGGGAAAACAGCAGCAATAGCAACAAAAAACATCTGAAGGTCACTGGTCTAATTTATTTATGATTTGGAGTTGTCCATACCTGAGTTCTTGCCTCTTCTCTTGTCTGTTAGACATCACTGAGGTGAGGAGGCAGTATTTGGAAAAGATTATTTCTACCTATGTTTCCTATTAACCACAGGACTAAGTTGTTTTTTTTTTTTTTTTAAGATTTTATTTATTTATTTGAGAGAGAGAATGAGATAGAGAGCATGAGAGGGGAGAGGGTCAGAGAGAGAAGCAGACTCCCCGCTGAGCAGGGAGCCCGATGCGGGACTCAATCCCGGGACTCCAGGATCATGACCTGAGCCGAAGGCAGTCATTTAACCAACTGAGCCACCCAGGCGCCCGAGGACTAAGTTTTTAAATCCAAACTTATTAGTATCTGGAAGAAATACATTAGTCCATGGTGATGCAGTAATTCTATATTCTAGAGAACAAATGTTTGATAGAATGTGTAAAAACATTTAAAAATACTCAGATTACCTGAGAAAAACATGTCTTTCAATTTATTTAAGGGGCATTTACTGCTAATTTCTACTATACATATTCAGAGAAGACACATATTCTTTCTTTATATTTGGTGTGACAGGATGCAGTGTCCATGAGTACTGGAAACTTGTAACAGTCTAAGAATGTGACTTTTGAGTTGTAGAGTCGAGTCAAGTAGGATGCTTATAATTGGTGGAAATTTGCATTATGACTTTCCAGGAAAATTGATTCTTCTTACTATGACTGTATTCCCAGAATACCCAATTATTTCAACTCAACGAGATATACCAAAGACTTCTGTCCTAGTGACTCAATCATTAAAACTGCATGACAGAAACTTGATTATAATATCCAGAAGAGTTCATATTTATCAAAATAAAAAAATGCTGCTTTTTTGGGGGGATATTATTTTTCTTGTAAAAAAAAAAAAAAGGCTTTCTTTTTTCTCCCCCAAGTAATTACATAGTTAAAATTTAAAGCTAGTTTTATGTTGGTTACTAGTCTTAAGGAGAAAGGAACTTAGAATAATTATTTAAACAGCGTCCATGTTTTTGATGTCCATAGAAATCCAAGCAAAATTCCTACTCTATAGTAAATTCTTCCAGGTTAGGCTCATGCCACTGCCCCTCACCCTCAATGTGTGTTTGCCTTTAGTCTGCATGATCATTTGCTAAACATGTTGTGATAATCTGTCTACTTGGGTTGACAGCACTGAGTTCTGTTTAGGGCCAGGCTGCATCCCTCCAGGAGTTACATAAATAAATTACTGTCACTTCTTCTACTGCCTGTTAAACCTAGGAAATCAATATGCTTTTGTGTGTGTGTGGGCTTCCAGGAAGATTTCTCATAAAAACTGTCAAATAAATACTGCTTGATAACTGAACTAGTTCCAGTTTCAAGCATGTGAAGTTGCTGTTTTGGAACACACTGTAAAAGCAAAATGTTAGTACAGATTTAATGTGGATATTAAAAAAATACAAAAAGAATTCTCATAGGAATTTTCTTATAGATGGGCTCTGTTCTCTAAACAGTAAATAGCATTTTGTCTTTTGTCTCATTGAGTTGTCTGACAATTTGCTCTACATATTTCTAAGATCACTCTTCAAACAGTTGTAGTGAATGTTTTCTTTTAAATTTTTTATTTCCTTTTATTGTCTTTATTTCAGCTTTATATGGGATTGAAGTAATCAACTTTGCAACTCTTCAGTGAGTTTTGGCAATTTATATCTAAAATTGTCTTTTATGTCTATACTTTCAAATTTACTAGTTTAAAATTTATGTATGAAAAATATGTTCATTAAAAAAATAACTTCTCAATTTATAATGTTTATTTGGGTTTACTATTTTTTATCAACACTTTGCCAAATAATTAACTCTATTTATTTATTTTTTTAAGATTTTATTTATTTGACAGAGACACAGTGAGAGAGGGAACACAAGTAAGGGGAGTGGGAGAGGGAGAGGGAGAAGCAGGCTTCCTGCTGAGCGGGGAGCCTGATGTGGGGCTCGATCCCAGGATCCTGGGATCATGACCCGAGCTGAAGGCAGACGCTTAACGACTGAGCCACCCAGGCACCCCTTAACTGTATTTTTTAAAATAGATACTATGCTTGATTGCTTTTTCCTAGTTTATTAATATGTTTCTGTTTTAATTTTGCATTAAATAATGAATTTAAAAACTGTGAAATAATCCAGACTTGGAAACAAATTTATAGCTTTAAATTCATATGTTAGAAAAAAATAAATGCTGGAAATAAGTTAGGTATCTATTTCTTAGAGAAAAAAAGCAAACCCAAAAAGTAAGGAAAATTAAAGATACAGATGGTGGCTAATATTGAAAACAGAAAGGAATGGACAAGTCAATTAAAAAATTGATTTTTCAAAATTAATAAAATTGAGAAAAATAAAACTAAAATCAAAATATTTAAAAGATGTTACTACCTATCACACATACTTAAAAAATAAGAAAATATTATGAATAACTTCATGTCAATAATTAAAAAAAGGCATGCCATGTACAACTCCTAGAAAAATACATCTTACCAAAACTGCATCAAGAAAATTTGAAATCTAATATTCCTGTAACTACAAAAGAAACATAATCCATAATTTCAAATTCTCTCTCAAAGGAAACTCTGGATTAAGGCAACTATTCTGAATAAATAATGAGTAAGTAATATCAATATTACATAGACTAATACAGAGAATGAAGTTTTAATGAGGTCAACACAAACCTGATAACTAAACACTATTCAATACTAGAAATATGTAAATACTCCCCAAGTTACTCTATATATTCAATGTAATCACAGCATTCCAAACTTTTTATATTCTTATTGTAGAACTTGACAAACAATTTTAACTTTATTTGAAACTTTGACGGCCAAGAATAGTCATGGGGTAAATAGAAGATAGGGAATATATGCTTTACTGGATATCAAGAGGTTTGATAAAGTGGGATTGGGGGTCCTAAAAAAGAGAAATAAACTAGTGGAACTCAAAAGAGAGTTCAGAGACAAGCCAAGGACATGATTTAAAGGGGAAAAAAAAGTGGTATTACAAAAACCCTGGTAAAGAATGGTTCTTTTCAGTAAATGGTGCTAGATCAATTGTATAACCTTGTGGGAGAAAATAAAGCTTGGTGTTTACCTTACATCACACACAAAATTCAATCACAACAGAAATCAATAGGTAAAATGCAAAATAATTAAATTCCAGAAGTTAATGTAGGCAAGTATCTTATCATCTGGCAGTAGGCAAAGATTTAATCAACAGAACATTAAAAATAAGCACTAAACATAAAGGTAAAAACTGATAAATTGATCCATATGCAAGAGATACATTCCAAATCATTTAGAATTGCATTTTGTTTATTAATCAAAAAGAAGAAACAACCCAAATTCCCCTTAGCAGCAGGATGGATACATAAACTGTGTTTTTTTAATAGACTGGAATACAGTGCATCCTTAAAAATCAACAAACTGCACCTCCATACAACACAAATGGATCTCACAGATAAAAATTTGCAAGAAGCCAGACCCAAAAGTACACATCTCATATGATTTCATTTGTATAAAACAAAATGAAAAACTAAACAGTGGTGTTTAGAGATTTTAAAGCTATAAATAAATGCGAAGAAATAAATGTTAAAATACAGGTAACATTACATGAGAGTTTGAGAGGGGCTGTGGTATACTGGATACATTGAATCTCTTGACCTAAGTGTCTCAGTTAGCTGCATGTTTACTTTGTGATATGTCATAAAATGTTGACTTTGTGATATGTCATAAAGCTGTAGAATTCTGTGTTCTTCGTACATTTTATTACATCCCACACATAATGGTTAAAAAAGGAGAGCCGGAACAATGAGGAGAGAGAGAAGACAGAGAAGTAAGAGGGGAGAATCTCCATGTTCTATTCAGGGTATTAGATGGTATTTCTGAAAAACTTCTCCAAAATAGATGTGTATTAATTTTGCTATATTTAAATTTGGGTTTCCAGGTCCTAACTTAACCCTAGTTCATCTTTACCAGTCTTCAGAAAACTCTAAAATCTGGATTATTAATGTTATCTGTTAACAATTTAAGTCACAAATAGAAAACAGATCATCAACATCAAACCATGATATTTGCGGTTTCAGCTGGCTAGTAACTTACTTCACTTCCTAGAAGTCCACATTCCCCATTTTGTTTCCTGAGGAACTCTTTTCAAAAGAGTCCTGAAGATAGGAGTTAAAATACATTACAAAGAAGCACTATGTAATCTTTGTTAAGTATAATTTTATTTTATTTTTTAAAAGATTTTAATCTTAAAGATTTTAAGATTTATCAGAGCGACCAAGAGAGAAACAGCATGAGAGGGGAGAGAGTCAGAGGGAGAAGAAGCTCCCCATGGTTAAGCGACTGCCTTCGGCTCAGGTCATGATCCCGGAGTCCTGGGATCGAGTCCCACATCAGGCTCCCAGCTCAGTTAAGTATAATTTTATTTATTTTTTTTAAAGATTTTATTTATTTAAGAGAGAGAGAATGAGAGATAGTGGGCACGAGAGGGAAGAGGGTCAGAGGGAGAAGCAGACTCCCTGCTGAGCAGGGAGCCCGATGTGGGACTCGATCCCGGGACTCCAGGATCATGACCTGAGCCGAAGGCAGTCGCTTAACCAACTGAGCCACCCAGGCGCCCCTCAGTTAAGTATAATTTTAAAAGGAAGAAAATTCTGTCCAATCTTTCCATGTATACCAATGAAGCAATGAATCTCTAGACTATTTGATACCTTTTTAAGTCCTAATGTTTGACTTCATTATAGTGTCACGTTAGCGAATCCACAACAATTACCTTAGATTTGACGCTTAGTGACTATTTGTTAATATCTAATTCTATTTATTTTTAAGCCCATTTTAGATTGAAAGTCCTTCCTTGAAGGAAGTAACACTTAAATGGAAGTCTTTTATATAAATGGAATAAAAATTATGCTATTCTGGTGTTCATTTTGGAGGACATGGGCAGTAGTCAGAATCTCAAGTTTGCCTTCCATGATGTGGAATACAGTCTGACAATTCCGTTCGTGTGTTCTGGATGTTAGTAGAAATTCCAAGATTTAAATAAAAATTTATATAATTAAATACAATCAGTATAGGTAATAATTCACTTGGAAATAAAAATTTACACTTTTTCACGACCCAGTCAGTTTTCCGATCATGGTAAATGACTTATTCTGCTTTGGATTTGTCAGGTGACCCTCATGGCTTTTCAACCAGTCTTTAAGAATGCCAAGTTAGCAGCTTCATTCAAAAATAAAAAGTGACTTTTAAAATTGGAAAACCTGAGCTTTTTAAAATTTAATAACAAGAGGAAAGATCTTCACTAGAAGGGGAAGTTTAATAGTCAATTATTTGATTTAGGTGCATCCCAAAGCTAGCAAAACATACTAATTTGTATTCAGTTCTCATGAATAGCAGCAGTACACAGCAAACAAATTCTGGCAGAGAGTTCTAAGATCATAAAAATCTTGAGTTGCATTGAAAACTATTTTTGTCTAGATTTTTAAAAGCTGGCGTTGCTTTTATTATTTATGTTTTATTTAGGTATTTGAGTGGCACAAGCTGTTCTGTACTACACAAAGTTTGGTCAGCATTCTTGGCAGGCTACAGATGAAGATTTCGAGAACCTTTACTATGTTACTATTTCCACTCTCCCAACCCTGCTTTCTCACCTAATTTAAAGCAATACTTTCTCTAGCACCATGGAAAGGTGTTGAAAGGTCAAGTAAAGCATGTGAAACCTAACTATAATTTGATTTTACACTAGCACTTTACAACATATTTAGAGATGCTTAAAAATAGTTCACCTATTCTTTCTATATGGTGATCACAGTATTGTATCTTTTGGCATAATATATTGAAGATGGTCTGGCACAAACAAGGCAACTTGTGTGTTCATACTGATTGAAGAGTAAACAGAGAGGCTGGATTTCTCTCAGAATAGTCTTCATTTTTCCAGTTGTGGAAGAGGAAGAAAGTAAGACAATTGCTGTATTTCCAAATTTGTAATAATCTCTTTAGTCCAACTACACAGATGACTGATCATGAATATGATGTTTCAGTCTTTGAGAGCACGTGAACATTTGTTCTTACCAGCTTGTCGATAGAGTAATGGTACCATTTGTGCAACTCATATGTTCCTGTGACAGGTACGACTTTCTATATCCCTTCAATTCCATCTTCATATACTGCCTTTCACGATCTCATAATGATCATTAGAAAATTTTCAAAACAGAATCTATCATCGTGTAGCTTACTTTTTTCCACTTGGTAACATACCAAAGACAGTTGTGCCATACTCTGTATCAGTGAGTACTTAATACCGTTAATTATTTTTCTAAGCTTTATTTTCCCTGCTCTTAAAGCTCAAATATTGGAAAAACCACTCCGTGGCATATCAAATATAATATTCTGAAATTTCAAAATTTCATTCTACATGTAAGGATGGGAATTCCTAATGGGAATAACCTTTAAAACAAGTCAGTAGAAATATCAGCAAACAAAAGTCTGCAGTTAAACTGATAACACCGTAGGTCTTAGGCATCCCGTGAAGATGAGCCACTGAATGAGAATACCATGCGTAAGGTGACAGTCACCCAGCAGATGATTATGAAAGAAATGTCGATAGTAAGGCCTATGGGTGCTAATTTATGGCCTTTAAAAGTGCAGTTAAACGCATGCATCACTCTTTTTTTAGTGAGAATTATATAGAGCAATATAAAAGGGAAGCAACCTTTCTTCATTTATTATTTTGTTCTTTGAAAAGCTTGAAGAAAATAAAACACCTTTTTTAAATTCCTTTGTAGATGGAGGTAGTTCTTATCTGTGGAATAAGGTTTAAGCTTCACATCCCTTTGTAAATTCTTCCTACTTTTCTTTTATCTGTTTCAACAGGCCAGCAGAGAGGCTCCCTGTTAGCTAATTTAACATCTGCAGATTGTGTTCCTTATGAGCGTAAAATCTGAATAACTTAGATGTCCTAAAATTCCTTATGCTGGTTCAGAAAGCTTGCCCTAGCTCTGAGACCTCTCTCATAGCCAGGAACACACAGAGTGAATTTTGAACTGAATGAATGAGACAGAGAGACTGTATGCATGGACAGGTTCCTGGGATGAGCTCCCTGATAATTTACTGCTATATTTCTAGAATTGAAGACCTTTCACATGTAAAGCATTCATTCCTTCTTCCACTTGAATCTCCCTAACTCAATGTAGATTCATTAAACACTATAAATGAGTACTTAGGAAAGTCTTTTGTGTGAATGGGTGCTCACAAGTTATGAGAAGTAAAATGAACAGAATATTCCAGAAAGTTGGTAATTTAATAGTCATATAATTTATATGCTAAACCACCCTAAAAAAAAAAAGTTCTATGCAAGCGGTTGCATCCTACTATGGTACAAGTGCCTGAGCATACTCAGGGTAAAGGAACATTCAGAGTGAAATAGAATTACTCACATAACGCCTTCTTAGAGAAATCCTTTCTTTAGCCAAGAGCAAGAAGAAAGTGATCAGAGATTGGGGAAGGAAATTGGCTACCTTCTAGTCAGCACGAATTTTATAAGGTAAAACATCTCATTAAATGGCCTCATGGCTTTATTTATTTTGCCTTTTAATAATCACCACATTTGGTTTCTTTTGTTGATTAAATGACTAAACTGCCATCTCCATTAAAACCATAATTTTTTGCACAAAATCATAATTATTTGCACAAAATTGTATTCCCAGATATTAACATTGGCTATATCGGAGTGGCCAATCAGTAGGCATTTGTTGAATTGTTTAATAACAGGTAGAGATGGAAACAAGTAAGTCATAAACAGGGTTCAATTCATCAGGAGAAACTGCAGAAATGTCATTATCTCCCAAATTTGGACTCCAGAATGAAACTTTTTTCTCCGATTCAGATAAATTAATGCTTCCTCTCCCTGAGGAATTTGAGGTAAACCTGTTAAAGTTTCTTTATCTTGATACAAATTGTTTTTGTCATAGAAGTGAACTCAAACATCAATGAGCCCCTAGCTAAAATTGAAAATAAATCAGAAATCAGGTTGTTGGTGCCTATCATTCCCAATGAAGCACCAACAACACAGAAACATTTCAGTTAGGACAGATACACCTGCAGACACACTGGGTTTAAAGAAAGCAGGTGACCAGCAAAAGCAAGCAAGACTGCAGAATAGTGAATTATCCTTTCTGGTAGAAGAATAGAGAAAACAATATTCATAATATTTCTAAATACTTTAATAATTGCTATCAGATTCAAATGCAGATCTTGAATTACTGAAAAGTGTTAAGAAAACCTATTTTTGCTTTTTAAAGATGTGGATGTTACTACACTGATAAATAGAGAATCTATTTTTTTTCTACCTGGGACTTGGAATTTTTAACATTCAGTTGATACATCAGAGGTAAGCACAGGGTCATCCCTGGACAGGGATGGTCGCTTTGGTATTCACAGAAGTGCTGACAATTGAACTGAGTTTTAGGAAGGAATAAGACTCACTTAGAGTAAGGTGTAGGTGAGGTAATCCAGACGAAAGAAACATCATGAGCAAACACCTGTTTTAAGCAGGGTATTGACTTGATCGGGTTGAGTTATAAATGGTTTGCTTTGACAGCAATGGTGAGTATTAAGAGGGAAGGCAGAGAAATTAGGATGAATTTTCACAAACTGAATATATCTGTATAAATAGCACTAAAATGAAGAGATAGAACACCGTCCATACCTCATAATTACCTCTCCTACTCCTTTCTGGTCACTGCCACATGAAAGGATAAACACAGTCCTGACTTCTAAAATATTTTTTTTTTTTTTTTTGCACTATACGTGAATGAGATAAACAATGTACTTTTCGTTTGGGTCATTTTTAATTCAGTTTCATAAATTTATGGGTTTCGGCTCTGTTGTTACATGATTTAGATATTTCGTCTTATTGCCATGTAATTGGTGTGACTGTAGCACCATTTATTTATCCATTCTATTGCTGAATGGTTTTGATTAGTTTCTAAGGTTTTGACTACTTCAAATAGTGCTATTGGTAAGGTGCCTGGCCAGCTCAGTTGGTTAAGTGTCCAACTCTTGATTTCAGCTCAGATCATGATTTCGTGGTTGTGGGATCTTATTCCCAAACTGGGCTCCCCACTCAGTGGGCATCTGCTTGAGATTTTCTCTCTCTCCTCTCTCTCTCCCTCTGCTGCCCCGCCCCCACCACCACTCGTGCACTCTTTCTCTCTCTCAAATCTTTTTTTTTTTTTTTTTTTTTTTTTACAAGACCAGTGCTCTAACCCCTGACCTATGGAGCCAACCACTCAAATAAATCTTTTTTTAAAGAAGATTTTATTTTATTTGATAGAGAGTGAGAGAGGGAACACAAGCAGGGGGAGTGAGAGAGGGAGAAGCAGGCTTTCCCCAGAGTAGAGAGCCTGATGCGGGTCTTGATCCCAGGACCCTGGGATCATGACCTGAGCCAAAGGCAGACGCTTAACGACTGAGCCACCCAGGCGCCCCTCAAATAAATAAATATTTGAAACAAAAACAAAAACAAATTTGGTATTGCAGTGAACATTCTAGTACATATTTTTGGATGGAATTTTGTGTGTATTTATTTTAGACATAACCATAGAACTCCAAGAGTGTATAAAACATATTTCCAGTTTTAGTAGAGATTGCAAAAACATATTTTCAAAAAAGTACCAACTTACACTTTCTTCAGCAATACAAGAGTGTTATCATTCTCCATATTTTCTCCAAAATTTAGTGTATTTGTCATGATTATTATTGATCCTCACAATTCTGGTGGATTTGTGGTCGGTACATATGGTGGTTTTAACTGACATTTATCAAATGATAAAAAAAAAATCTCCAATTTTTGTTGTGTGTGTTTCTACATAGTCTCTCGTACATTCTCTTTATCCACGTTTTCTCAGAAATATTGGGAATGTACTTCTCCACTTTAACCACTGACTTTTTACTCTCTTGATAGTTGATAGGCAAAAGTTCTTAATTCTATAATCCTCAATGGTTAATACTTTTTGCAACCAGTACAGAAATTTTGATCTTCTCTAGTGTCATAAAAGTGCAACTTTCATCTCTGAAAGTTGGATTTCATGCATGCATGACATATATTCAAAATACATGGTGTTAGCCCTGGGAGTTTACTATGTTGTCTTAATGTGCCTTGGTACACAGTTTCAGAACTACAGAGATAGTGCGAATTCATGTTTCTTCTGTCTGCTTTAGCAAGTGTTATTTTGAAGGAGTTTGCCAATAAGTTAGCAAATAAAGATATTAATAATTACTTCATATGATCTCTTCTTCAGACCTGTCATCATATTCCCTATTTAATCCTGAGAGTTATGGTTTTTTATTTTTCCTTTGCATCTTTTGTTTTTCTTGAACAAATGATTAAGGGGCTTACTTAATTTATTGTACTATTTAAAAAGTAAGCTTTGGTTTTGTTGAAATTTCATATTATACATTTGTTTGGTTTTTTTTGTTAAAAACACTCAGCCTTTTATTTTTATTTCTTATGTTCAGTTAGCCAACATACAGTACATCATTAGTTTTTGATGTAGTGTTCAACGATTCATTAGGAGTATATAACACCCAGTGCTCATCACCACCCATGCCTTTTAAAATTAGGACAAAAAATTTTAAAACTTATTGCTTTTAGGAACCATAACTGGATTTAGTCACTCTAATATTTCTTACAATTTATTTTTCATTTCTGAAGTGTGTTTTTCATTTATTAACTCTCTCCTGCTTATTCTCACCTCATTTCTGAGATTTTTATTTTAAAATAGCAAATAATTACTTTCATCTGCTTTATGAGTGTGAACCTAAGTCAGACTTTAATTGTGGGTAAGGTGTTATTTTTCTCCTTTTCCTCTGTGATAACATGGTGATAACATGTGATACATGGTGTTTGACCTCTATTTTGAGTTACTCATTTTTATATGAGATTAGTTGTCCTAAAGCCTTAAGAATGAGATAAAAATTGGGATAATTTTTTGTAACTTAAAGTAATGGAGTAAAGATGTTCGTAATAGTTCCTTATTTTTGAGATTTTTTTGAGATTTTAGTGGTAAGACTACATTCTCATTATAGCAGTTGGTCTTCTCTTTTCTTTGTTCCTCTCTCTCCTGGTAGCAGTCTTGTTACAGGTTGTTACAGTTTTCTTGATTGTTTCAAAGGACAAACTTCTGAACTTTTGGCTTTGTTAATTTACTGCTTATTTGCTATGCCATTGATTCCTTCCTGAATTCCCTTCTTCTACATCCTTGCCATTTAATTTGTTTGTTCTTTTCTAGCTTTATAAGATGAACATTTAGATAACTGACTTTAGGCCTTTCCTATTTTCTGTTATAAGAATTTAAAGCTACGCTGTTTCTCTAAGCATCATTATATGCCATCTGCTAATATTGATATGAAATATGTTCATCGTAATTTATTTAAAATCACTTGTACTTTTTTAAATTGACCTGTGAATTCTTCTTTTTTTGACCTATGTGTTATTAAAAAGCAAGTTATTGTTATTTTTAAATACTTAGGACTTTCTTAGGTATCTAATTTTACTGGTTCTAATTTGCTTCTGTGCGTGTCAGAGAACATAGTCTGAAAGAGTGCCCTCCTTTGAAATTGAATGACATTTGTTTTCTGGCCTTGCTTAAGGTCTGCATAGGTAAATGCTTCAGGTGAGCCTGAGAAGAACTTATATTATCTAGGTATTGAATGTAGTTTTCTATAAATACCATTTGGGGAAAGTAATCAATAGTGATATTCAGAACTTCATATCTCTATTGATATTTTGCCTAGTTGGTCTGTCAATTACTGAGTGGTATTAAAGATCACAATTATGATTATGGATTTGCCCGGTAGTTTTGCCAAATCTTACTTTACCTATTTTGCAGTTCCATTATTTCCATTATTTGGGGAATACATATTTATAAATGTTAAGTTTTTCTGATATATTGAGCCTGTAATCACTGTGAAATGTCACTTTTGCCTTCTGGTAATATTCCTTGTCTCGCTATCTATTTGTTCCTATATTTAGACAATTATTCTAGTCACTCTAGTTTTATTATGATTCAGGATGCATAGTACATAATCTTCTTTTTAGTTTCAGTGTCTTTGTGCCTTTCTATTTAACATGTATCTTTAGTAAAAGCATATACTTGAGTTTAAATTTTTCATCTAGCCTAAAAATCTCAGTCTTCTGAGTGTTTAGTCTACTTACTTGTACTGTATTTATTTAAATTGGTTGAATTTTTATTTTGTGATTTTTATTAACAGATCATATTTTTATAGCAGTTTTTTAAACATTTTATTTGTTTATTTATTTGAAAGAGAGCTGGGGAGGGGCAGCAGGAGAGAGAGAGAGAGAGAGAGAGAATCACAAGCAGGCTTCATGCCCAGCGTCTAGCCCGATGTGGGGCTCAATCTCACGACTCTGAGACCATGACCAGAGCAGAAATCAAGAATCAGATACTTAACGGACTGAGCCACACTGGCCCCTAGAGCAGTTTTAATTTCACAGAAAAAGGAGCTGGAAGTACAGAGAGTTCCTGTATACCCCTCGTCCCTCCACACATGTAGTTTCCCATTATGAGTATATTGTATTAGTGAGATTCAGGTGTTAAAAGGATGGGCCAATATTGTTACATTATTATTAATCAAAGTTCTTAATTTACTTTCCTCCTATTGTCAATTATATTGCTTTTGACAAATGTATAACTACATATATCCACTGTTACGGTAACAAACAGGATAAATGCCATTTTCTGCCAATTTTTTTCCCTCTGTCCCTCCCCTGAACCCTCTAACAACCATTGAGCTTTTTTACTATCTCCATTGATTTATCTTTTCCAGTGTGTCATATAGTAAATCAACTTTTCAGATTGGCCCCTTTTTTTTACTTAGCAATATGTATTTAAGGTTTTTTCATGTCACTTCATGGTTTGTTAGCGCATTTCTTTTTAGTCCTGAACAATATTCCATTATTTGGATATGTCACAATTTGTTTACCTCTTGAAGGACATCTTGGTTGGTTCCTAGTTTGGGCAATTATAAATGAAGCTGCTATGAACATTCATATGTAAGATTTTGTGTGGATACTTGTCCTCTAAATTTGTTCTGTATGTAAGTTTTCAACTTATTTAGGTAAATGCCATGCAGTGCAAGTGTTGGACTGTATGCTTAGCTTTGTAAGAAACGGTCTTTCAAAGTGACTATACAGTTTTGCATTCCATCAACAATATGAGTTCCTGTTGATCTATACCCTCACCAGCATTTGGTGTCGTCAGTATTTTGGATGTTTGCTGCTCTCAAAAGGTGTGTCGTGGTATCTCATTGTTTTGTTTGTTTGTTTTGAGAGAGAGAGCACTTGCACTCACACATGTACTCACACATGTGCAGGGTAGGGGCAGAGGGAGAGGGAGAGAGAGAGATTTCTTAAGCAGGCTCCCTGCCAAGTGCAGAGTCTGATATGAGCCTTGATCTCACAACCCTCAGATCACCGACTTGGGTCAAAATCAGGAGTTGGATGCTTAACCAACTGAGCAACCCAGGCACCCCTATCACATTGTTTTAATTAGCAATTGCTAATTGGTAACAAATGATGCTGAACATCTTTTCAAGCGCCTACTTGCTATCTGTATATCTTCTTTGGCGAGGGATCTATTTATATTTATCCAAGTTTTAATTAGGTTGTTTATTTTCTTGTTGATTTTTAGGAATTCTTTATATAGAATACCATTCTTTCATCATATGTGTTTGCACATATTTTCTGCCATTTTCTGCCTTTTTATTTTCATGACAGTATCTTTTAAAGAGCACACATTTGAATTTTAGTGAATTCCAACATATTAATTTTTTTCGTGGATCACTCATTTCAGGTCGTAAGAAAAATTTACCCCCAAACTCAAAATCATCTAGAATTTTTTGTCTTTTTTTTTTTCTCCTGAGCTTTATAGTTTAGTGTTATATATTGTGGTCTATGATCCATTTTGAGCTAATTTTTCTGAAAGGTGTAAGATCTGTGTCTAGATTCAAATTTTTGCATGTGGATGCACAGTTTCAACACTATTTGTGTTGAAGAGGCTTCACTGTCTTCTTTGTCAAGTGTCAATTGAGTATATTTGTGTGAATCTATTCCTGGGCTCTCCTGTTCCATTGATGTATTTGTTCTTCTATAAACACCACAGTCTTGATTACTGTAGCTTTACATTAAGTCTCAATGTGGGTAGCATCAGTCTTCCAACTGTGTTCTTCCCCTTCACTGTTGTTTGACCATTCTGGGTCTTTTAGCTCTTCATATAAATTTAAGAATCAGTTTGTCAATAACCATAAAAAACTTGTTGGAATTAGGATTGTGTTGACTCTGTATATCAAGTTGGGAAGAACTGACATCTTGACAGTGTTGAGACTTCTCCAAATATGAATACGGCACATATGATTTCTTCAGTTTTTTGATTTCATTCATGAGCTTTACATTTTTCCTCATGTAGATTTTGTACATATTTTCTTAGATTTATATGTGTTTCACTTCAGGTATGTTAATGTAAATGATACTCTGTTTTTAATTTCAAATACTACTTGTTTTTTATTGGCAGTCCTTTTTTTTTAAATTGCTGTCTTTAGAAAGTATATTTTCTACCAATCTGTCTTTGACTTCATAAATGTTTTCAAGTCTGTTGTTAAGCCCATCCACTGACTTTTTGGAAAATATATTAAAATTCTCAAATTTAGAAGTCCCATTTGTTTTTAATTTTTATTTTTTGAGATTATGTGTATGCATTTCTTTACATATTTTAATATGTTTATAATAGTTTATTTAAATTCCTTTTCTAGTAGGTATAACATCTTGATTGCTTCAAGGATTGATTTTTTTTTTCTTGAGTATGAGTCATTTTCCTGTTTGTTGATACATTCATTTGCTTATTTTTAATTTGAAATTTTTTAAAGATTTATTTATTTTAGAGAGAAAGAGCAGAGGGAGAGGGAGAGAGAATCTCAAGTAGACTATGCTGAGCACAGAGTCCGATTGAGGGCTTGATCTCATGACCCTGAGACCAGGACCTGAGCTGAAACTAAGAGTCAGATACAACCAACTGATCCATCCAGGTGCCCCTTAGTTTCAGATTTTGAACAATATATTGTGCAGTGTATATTGTACATTTTGAACAATGTATTTAGAAGTTCACGGACTATGATGTCTCTGAAGAGTAATTTTCTTCTAGCGTACAGTTAATTTGAATGGACTCAAACTCCAGACTGGATTTCCCTGCAGATAATGGTAACTGAAATCTCTGCTGAGATTTTTTTAGTTTCTAGAAGCTATTTTTTCTTTGTCAGCTGCCACCACTCCCCTCCCACTCCCCCCCCCCCAGCCCTTCCCTGTGGTTGTATAATGTAGTGGTCAGCAAAGGATTTGGATAAATTTTACATGCAGATTTTGGCATTTACCCTTGATTTCCTTCTTCCCGTGTTCTTCATTTAACTCTCTAGATTTTTACTCTGCTCCAAACTCTGTGCTCTGACATACAGCCAGGAAGGCTCTAGCTTTCTGCCTTCCCACAAAGGACATAGATTCGAGATTGTAACTGAACAAAGACTCACAAATTTGTTACTTGGACAAGTGTGGTTTCTTCTTTCAATTATAGACTCTTTAGTATTAGTTTCTTTTTGCTTTTCATTGCCTTTAAGTAGACTTTTCTGAGATTTTCTCTTGGAACATGAACCTAAATTAACTATGCTATGTTGATAGTGAAGGAGTTTAGGACATGCCATCCCAAAATATGCCACTTTGGTATATAGGTTATTTTGACTTGAAGTCTCTCT
This sequence comes from Eumetopias jubatus, assembly GCF_037043125.1. Classification (NCBI taxonomy): domain Eukaryota; kingdom Metazoa; phylum Chordata; class Mammalia; order Carnivora; family Otariidae; genus Eumetopias; species Eumetopias jubatus. Next base: position 31,699,818 of record NW_028274820.1, read on the forward strand.
CTCTCTGAATTCCCCTCATCTGCCTAAAGAGAGATCCTCATCTCAATCATGATAAATCCCCTCCCTGGGGGTTTCATCAACCAGAACAGATTGGCTACTGTCACAGAAAGAAAACTAGAAGTTGACACCAGTTTGGCACAAACTGTCATATCTCCCAATCCATTCTTCTAAGGGCCCATTTGTCATTCCTCAAAATCACTTACTCTCCCCTAAAATGCTTTCAGTCCTCTGCCCATTCCCTTATTAAGATGGTGTATAAGCTTTCACAATTCCTTGCCTTTTAGGTATTCACTCTTTTTTTTTTTCCCGATGGAGTTAAAAACTCATAAATTTGTATGCCTATTTTCCTGTTACTCTGTTTTAGTTTATTTATAGGCTAAGCTATCAAACGTAGGAGTGTCAGAGGGAAAGTCTTCACTCCCTTACAACAGAATTCAGGAGTTCTGAGTTATGAATCATCTACAGTAGTGAAAGTCATGGTCGTCTTTTATGCTTTCATAACATATGCATAGGGGGTGAAAAATGTAATAAATACAGTTTTTACATTTTGACATTTTATTAGTACATGAACATATGCTAATCTTGCCAAAACAAGACCTTAAGTTTTGATCCTTATTCTCTAGAAGAGCACTGCTAGTTGTTATTTGTATCTTTTTTTTTTCTAACCTCTGTTTCAGAAAGACCGTTTTTGCTGGGTTTTCATTGTGGGATGATAATGTTTTTCTCATATAACTATATTGCTCTTATTTTGTTGCTTTGTAGGTTTTATGACTGCTGCCTATTTTTATTTACAGAACAAGGAGCAGGTGTTTCAGCAAGACTTTGCTGATGGATTAAAACAAACAAACAAAAAACCCTCCTACAATTAAATAGTAAAATAGCAGACAGTCTAAGTGGACAAAAAGGATGAAATGTTTGGGAAAACCCTTTGCTAGTTGCTTTAGAAGTTAAGCATATAGCTACTCTGTGACTTTGCAATTCCACTCCTAATTATGTATAGCAAAATACTGGAAAAGTAAGTTAAAAGTCTTGTACATAATGTTTGTAGCATGTTTGTGCAGAGTAGCCCAAAAGTGGAAATAACACAGATGCCCATCAATGGGAAATGGATAAAGAAACTGCAGTATAATCATAAAATTAAATACCACTTAGTCATAAAAAAAAGAATGAACTACTGATGCATGCAACAACATGGATAAATCTCAAAAACAATTATAATCAGTTGCAGAAGTTTTACACCCAAAAAAATATCTATAAGAAGTTGCAGAAGGGGTAAAACTAAACTACGGTGATAGAAATGACTTTTCTGGATGTTTAGTGGTGAAGGAATTGTGTTGTTTGAGTATTGATTGACAAGAAACACATGAAAATACTCTGGAGTCATGGGAAAATGATCTGTGCCTTGATACTCAGGTGGGATATAGGAGCTGATAGAATTTCAAACCCTAACTTTGAAGTAATTTTAAGATCTGAGCATGTCACTGTAGGTAAATTGTTCCTTAATAAAAAAATTAAAATGAATATGCAAAATGCTTGAACAGAAACTTCAGTATTATCAGGAAAAAATTACATTAATAGATATGACCTCATAACAAGTGGCTATGATTAAAAAGACTGAGAGCATCAACTGTTGGCTAAAATATGAAAAAATGGTAAAATGTTATTGAAAATTGGTAATTTTATTTAAGGTTTAACATAACCCTACTCTACTACCCAATAATTTATTAGTATTACTGACTCAACCTGAATCATCTATAGGAAGCAGGTGATAAAAGGGAGGGAGTGCTTCCTGGGAGTCTGGGGGCAGGTAGTAAGCTCAGGCACCCAGGGAAGCTGAACATTGAGTGTTCCTTGCTCCTGTAGGAGGGCAGTGATATGGAGTGGGGGCGGCTGAAAAAAGGCATCTACAGCAAGTCCTAGTATCCTAGGGAACAGGGTAGTGACAGGTTAGGTAAAGAAAGGGGTCACAGTGACTGGGAGTTTGGTTACATTGAGCCAAGTTTGTTGACTGGTCAAATAAGTCAATACATTGGGAATAGTTGGATTTGCACTTACATGACGCACTGACAAATGATAGACACACATGGCTGGGGTAAAGGTCAGTTTGAACCTTGAGATTTGGGCTTGGAATTGAAAATACGGGTATGAACTCTTATTATCTTTTTGAATATACAACTTAATCCCATTATTCATGGATTACATGTTTCAGGATGTGTTTACTTGCTAGAATTTATTTGTAACCTCCAAATCAACCTAGTCTTTTCATAGTTATTTGCAGATACGAATAGAGTCGTAAAAAATCAGAGTTGTGTAACTTGCATTTTGCCAACTGAGGGCAAACAAAGCAATGCCCTGTTTTTTGTTTAAATGCCCGTATTGTGAACAATTTTTGTTTTTTCAGCCTCCTTAGTGCCATGGTTATCACATTTCTGTACTTGAGGTGGGGGCAGATTTTGTTGCTAAGTAGCCTCCCAAGCATAGTGCTGAAGTTCCGTCTAGTCTTCCATTTTTTTTTTTTAATTTTTAATTTTTTTTCTTTAGAGAGGGAGAGAAAGGGGGCAGAGGGAGAGAGAGGGAGTCTTTTTTTTTTTTTTTAATAAAGATTTTACTTATGACAGAAAGAGAGCACAAGCAGGGGGGAGCAGCAGAGGGAGAAGCAGGACCCTGGGATCATGACCTGAGCCGAAGGCAGACACTTAACCGACTGAGCCACCCAGGCGCCCTGAGAGAGAGGGAGAGAGAGAGAATCTTAAGCAGGTTCCACGCCCACCATGGAACCTGATGCAGGGCTCGATCTCATGACCCTGAGATCATGACTTGAGCTGAAATCGAGAGCTGCTCACTTAACCAAATGAGACACCCAGGCACCCCTCCATCTAGTGTTCCTATGTACAAGGTAACTATGATGTATTTATGGAAAGAATACATGTTTTAGATAAGCTTTATTCAGGTTTGACTTATAATACTGTTAGCCATGAGTTTTATGTTAATGAATTAATAATATATATTAAGTAATAGGTTTTCAACCAGAAACACACACAAAATATGGTCATGTATTGATCAGTTGGTGGAAATGTGACCAGAGGCTACTAGGATATTAACCCTATATCCATAGGGACAATGATTCAGTATTTCCTAATTTGGAAATTGCAATGACTCCATAGAATAAAATCTGTTTTTATGCTATAAATAATGAGAATCAACTCTGTGTGTGTGTTTATATTCACAGATGAGTATAGGCTTACTGATAGCCACTTACCATTATTCTTGGCTTCTAAATAGCATCTGCACTAACAAGACTTCTTGTCCAGGAATAACTTATACCAGAAAGTGAAGACATGCTCAAAGAATGATAAAGACATGTCAAAGTATATAAAAGCCTACTTGATAGTTCTCTCACTAAGTATTATCTAGGACAATTGGGCATCAAATAATTAATACTATCAGAGTATACCCCCTTTCATAAAACAGGAACTCATGAGTCCATACTGACACAAATAAATAAGGGAGAAAAGAAAACTCTTCTTTAATAAAATAACAAAATAAGGAAGTAATGATAGACAATAATGGGAAAATAAGATGGTGGCTGAAGCTTTGTTAAGGAAAGGTATGCTGGTATAATATTAAAATATCTCTTTACACAATGATGATTTTACCATGGAGAAATCTGACTCTGGTTATGAGGAAACATCCTCCAGACCCAGGTAGGAGATCATCTTATACTGTGAAAAGCCAGCAAAATTTCAAGACTGTTAAGGTTATAAAAGACAGGACAGATTAAGCAACTCTTTCAGATGGAAGATTTATGAAACATGAAAATCAGAAGCCATCTGTTTCCTGGGCAAGTAGCTGGACTGGAAATGAAAATGTACATTCGTGTGATGGTTGGCAAAGTTACAGTGCCGTTTGTGAACTGGAACATAACATTTGTAGGAATCTTGATTTCCTAAATGGGCAGGTTGTATGAGGGTAATGTAGAAGAGTGTCCTGATTTTTAGAAGGTATGCACTAGAGTACTTGTGTTAAGGAACCTGGACTGGATCACCTGATGGAAGAACCAAGTGGCACTCGGAGATCTTGGAGGATAGGAGGTTTATTTAATGCAGGTGGGCTTGAGGAGAATGATTTCCAAAGGTCTGAGACCTGAGCACAAGCAAAGGAGGGTAATTTATACACTTCTACTTCTGCATACTTGGTATTTTGGTGCCCATGGGCGTGCCTTTTGGCGCGCGTGGGAAGCAGAGCAGGGAGAAAAACCCAGAAGAGCCCCAGGGCAGGGACTGGGACTCCCTTGCTTACTCCATCGGCCATCTTGGGACACAGATTTTTCCTCTTCACTTGAACAGTGATAGGGCATTATAATAGAAAAAGATCCTCCCTCCCTCCCTCCCTCCCTCCCTCCCTCCCTCCCTTCCTTCCTTCCTTCCTCTCATGTATGTTTGTATGTATAATTGTATCTATGTAATAGATCTATATAATCTATAGTAGAGAGCAATATTTCTTATTCATTTTACTCAGGGGAAACTTTTAGAATAATTTTTACGTTTAGCCACACAAGAAGTTATTATATTCACAGCTTTTAGTAACTTAATGAGGTCATTAATTTGTAGATATAATATTACAGTGATAATTTTCACTGCTATTTTAAGTAGAGACTGACATTTTCCTGTGGATTTGCCTATTTTGACCAATTCATTAGCTTACTCTCTCTGTGTGGTTTACCATCCCCATCAATTATATCTACTTTAAGTCAAGAAGGCGGGTAAAGAAAATGTTAGTTTCTCATGTAAAAAAATGTATACAGTTAGATCTTAAATTCTTGTCACAAATTTCTTCTATACACATTGCTAATAAAGTAGATAAGTTGTACATGATTTATTTAGTGGCAGTTTCAAGGTTCCCCATTCTTAAAACTAAAGGCAGCCTCCTTGGAAAGAACAAAAAAAGGCTCTTAGGAAGAGTTTACTTTTCTTAAATTTAATTTTGTTTCTTTGTATAAGTTTTTTTTTTAAAGATTTTATTTATTTATTTGAGAGAGAGAATGAGAGTTAGAGAGCACAAGAAGGAAGAGGGTCAGAGGGAGAAGCAGACTCCCTGCTGAGCGGGGAGCCCGATGTGGGACTTGATCCAGGGACTCCAGGATCATGACCTGAGCCGAAGGCAGTTGCTTAACCAACTGAGCCACCCAGGCACCCCTCTTTGTATAAGTTTTAAAATTCATAAGGTAAATTTAAGTTTTTGTTAAATTCCTGGAGTAAGTAAAATCAAAGTAAGTTGATTTTCATTAATTTTATTAACAGTGTTCCATAGCAAATTTTAACTCCGTTGTAATCCAAAACAGTATGAATATAAATTAGTCTAAGACACAAATTTATATGACTTTGAAAAAACATCCCTTTACAGAGTGGTATCATGGAAGTGAATAGGTAGGCATAGTAATTACAGAATTTTCATAGAAAGGCTTTAGTTCCTTGAACTCCTTTTACAGGCTTGTGTATGTATAAAAAGTATTATTTGTAGGGGCGCCTGGGTGGCTCAGTCATTAAGCGTCTGCCTTCGGCTCAGGTCATGATCCCAGGGTCCTAGGATCGAGCCCCGCATCGGGCTCCCTACTCAGCGGGAAGCCTGCTTCTCCCTCTCCCACTCCCCCTGCTTGTGGTCTCTCTCTGTCAAATAAATAAATCTTTAAAAAAAAGTATTATTTGTATATTACAAGTAAAGAATTGAAATGTCTTTAATGTGAGACCTGTGCTTAGATTTTGTTGCACAAAATATTTAATTCTCAGGCAAAATTGAGTTAAATGGAAAGGGTTTTATTTTCAATTGAAATGAAATAAATTCTCTAGCTCAAGATGCCTGTTAAACACAGTGGCTTGCTCACACAGAAAAGAATGGAAAATAGTAGCAAAATATTCACTGCTTGCTTATCTCAGTTTGTGTGCCGTCTTACTACACACTACAGTTCACTGCCATTTTCTTCTCTCAAAGTGCACTACTCTGGCTGAGCCAAAGTTTCAGAAAAAGGGTTACACTCACTCAGTCAAGAAAGGAAAGTAAATATTAATTTTCTCCTGTAGTGCTTCCCATCTTTTTTTTTTTTTTGAGGAAAACCATGTTCAACATTTATTACATAGTAAAGGTTAAAAGTGTTAATATATAAAGAACTTTCTACAACTCAATAAAAAAAACAACAGAACAATAAATGTGCAGACTTGAATTAGAAAGTCACTTAAAAAGAAATAGAAAAAAAAACCACAGTGCTCAAACTAACAAAAAAAAAAAAACATTAAAACAGCAAAAGTATATTTTCACCTATCAGATTGGCAAAACAATTTTAAAGATGGGTAATGCTTGATGTTAGTGAGATGGTAGGGAAATGCATTCTCCATTGGGAAGGGGGTATATTGAGAGAGCATTTTAAAGGCAATTTGGCAGAATCCATCAAAGATTAAAATGTGAATATCTATTGACCTAGACATTACGTTTCTAGAAATTTATTCTGCAGATTTTCTCACTGAAATGCACAAAGATATATGTCCAAGGTGGTTCACTTCAGTTGCTTGTACAAGTGATAAGTTTGAAACGTTTTTTTCTAAATTTTATGTTATGTTAATCACCATACATTACATTATTAGTTTTTGATGTAGTGTTCCATGATTCATTGTTTGCATATAACACCCAGTGCTCCATTCACTAGGTGACCTCTTTAATACCCACCACCAGGCTAACCCATCCCCCCACCCCCCTCCCCTCTAGAACCCTCAGTTTGTTTCTCAGAGTCCATAGTCTCTCATGGTTTGTCTCCCCCTCCTACTTCCCCCCCCGGTTCATTTTTCCCTTCCTACTATCTTCTTCTTTTTTATTAACATATAATGTATTATTGGTTTCAGAGGTACAGGTCTGTGATTCAACAGTCTTACACAATTCACAGTGCTCACTATAGCACATACCCTCCCCAATGTCTATCACCCAGCCACCCCATCCCTCCCACCCCCCACCACTCCAGCAACCCTCAGTTTGTTTCCTGAGATTAAGAATTCCTCATATCAGTGAGATCATACGATACATGTCTTTCTCTGATTGACTTATTTCACTCAGCAAAACACCTTCCAGTTCTATCCACGTCGTTGTAAATGGCACGATTTCATTCCTTTTGATGGCTGCATAATATTCCATTGTGCGTGTGTGTGTGTGTGTGTGTGTGTGTGTGTGTGTGTGTGTATACCACCTCTTCTTTATCCATTCATCTGTCAATGGACATCTTGGTTCTTTCCATAGTTTGGCTATTGTGGACATTGCTGCTATAAACATCAGGGCTCACATACCCCTTCAGATCCCTACATTTTTATCTTTGGGGTAAATACCCAGTATTTGCCAATTTACTTCCAATCCAGATCGTATGGTAGATGTATTTTCAACTTTTTGAGGAACCTCCATACTGTTTTCCAGCTTGCATTCCCACCAACAGTGTAGGAAGGTTCCCCTTTCTCCACATCCTCACCAACATCTGTCGTTTCCTGACTTGTTAATTTTAGCCATTCTGACTGGTGTGAGGTGGTATCTCATTGAGGTTTTGATTTGGATTTCAATGATGCTGAGCGATGTTGAGTGCTTCCCATCTTTCAGTAAGACTTGAGACTTATTGATTTCCTTCCTCATTCTCAAGCCTAACCAAAAGAAAAAAATTTTCAAGTTTTTTTTGGCAACATGATTTTCCCTAAGATTTCATTTCCATTTAAATCGAAGGATCTTGCCATCTGAAGCCACAAAATTTTCTCCAAGGCCTTGCATAGACTTGTTTACTTGGCTTATGTATTAAAAACTGTCTCATAAGACTAATACTGTAACAGAACTAACGTGAGTTCACTTCTTGGTGAGTTACAGGAAGAGACTATACCAGGTAGAGTTGTCACACAAAGGATGTTTTTTTGCAGCAAAGAAATTCCTGGGGAAATACGTTACAAAGCTGTGACTCCCCAGTTAGGGGTGAGTGGGTTTCTTTTATTTAGGTTTAGGATGAAGATTCACAAAGGGGAGTTTTGTCATACCGTGTACAGATGGGTATGATGTCATGCATGAGTACTTAGGAAACATGCCTATCCATGCATTGTATGTTATGTTCATGTGGTTTGTGTTCCTCCTTGAGCAGAGATGTTAACATTATAATGAAGCAGAGGTAACTCTTGGATGATGGGAAGGGGGCTATGGATATGTTCTGAGAGACAGTAGAAACCGGATGGGGCACTGGTTGTGATGAGCCCTGGGTGTTGTATGTAAATGATGAATAACTAAGTTTTATACCTGAAACTAATATTACCTTGTATGTTAACTAACTGGAATTTAAGTAAAAGACTGACACTAAAAAATAAGCAAAATAAAAAATAAATAATAAACTAGATGGGGTTTGGAGCTCCTTACCTCAGGGAAGGAATGCAGGGCCTTGCTTACTTTTGACACACACTGGGAGTTTTGCTACTCATGTAGTATCTCTGATATGGCTAGGCTCTTTCCTTGTCTGATAGAGACTGTTCATTTTTGCAGTACCTTTTCCACTTAAAGTCCTTAACTACCAAGGTTTCTGCATTTTTTTTTTTTTTTTTTTTTGTAATTCTGACACTTTCTAGGAAGTTCTGCAAGACATGCGCTTGGGCAAGGAGGGCGTAGATCGCAGAAAATAGCTGGGAGCCTAAAATGACTTTGTGTCATAGAAGCTATGTCTCCTTTTTCTTTTTCTGGGGACCCCTAACTCTTTCTACTTAGAGTTTTTGAACTGACTCTTTATCTTCCAAGCACTAAGCAAAATCTGTCCCATTTTCTTGAAAGTATTCCTGCAATGCACCTTTTGGCTAACGCATCCTGCTGCAAAGTCTTCCTCTGCTACACCACTTGATTTCTTTACTTAGGGGAGGATTTATGTTCTCTTTGTCAACATTTCACACCATTGTTAAATGTGCTCAAGTGAGCTGGCCCTTGAGAAATAGCCATTTTATAGCATTATCTAAAATTGTTTTTTATCATCAAGAATTATAGTCCCTCCACACAGGTGTTTTGTTTCTAGATAGAAAGACAATAGTAGATTTCTACCTTTGCTTATCACAAGCAATATTTTGCTACAGAAAAAAAAAAGTTTTCTTTAATTTCGCCATTCATGAGTATTTTTACTGAGGTGTAATAACCCCAGTTAGGGGTGAGTGGGTTTATATTAGTTTATATATAGTTTGGTTTATATATTAGTTTCAGCTATACAACATAATGATTCAGTGTTTACATATGCTGCAAAATGTGCACCACAATAAGTAGTTACTACCAGTCTTCACACAAAGAGAACATCTTTCTGTTTATGATGAGAGCATTTAAGATTTACCTTTAGCTGGGCGCCTGGGTGGCTCAGTCGGTTAAGCATCTGCCTTCGGCTCAGGTCATGATCCCAGGGTCGTGGGATCGAGCCCCGCATCGGGCTCCCTGCTCAGCAGGAAGCCTGCTTCTCCCTCTCCCACTCCCCCTGCTCATGTTCCTGCTCTTGCTGTGTCTCTCTGTCAAATAAATAAAATCTTTAAAAAAGAAAAAAAAGATTTACCTTTAGCAACTTTCAAATATACAATGCAATGCAATGTTATCGACTCTAGTCACCATCCTATAAGTTACATCCCCATGACTTATTTCATAACTAGTATTTCATACCACTTGACCCCCTTCATTCATTTCACTTAACCCCTCACCCTCCTCTCCTCTGGCAACCACCCTTCTGTTTCTCTCTATCCATGAGTTTTGTTTCATTTTGTTTGTTCATTTGTTTTTTAGGTTCCACATACAAGTAATAAACAGATTTGTCTTTTTCTTTCTGACTTATTTCACATGGCATAATACCCTCAAGCTTCATCCATTCTTTTTATGGCTGAGTACTATTCTTATATACCTACATATCTATATATAGATATATAGTACATATATATGTATTCTTAATATTCCTTATATATATATATATATTCCTATATATATGTACAGTATTCCACTATATATATATATATATACACACACATACACCCCCTCTATATCATCTCTATGCATTCATCCTTTGATGGACACTTAGGTTGTTTCATATCTTAGCTATTGTAAATAATGCTGCAGTAAACATAGGGGTGCATATATCTTTTTAAAATTAGTGTCTTTGTTTACTTCAGATATATACCCAGAAATAGAATTGCCAGATCGTATGGTAGTTCTACTTTTAATTTTTAGAGGAACCTCTGTAATGTTTCCATACTGGTTGTACCAATTTATATTCCTAGTAACACTGCACAGAAGTTTCCTTTTCTCTATGCCAACACTTGCTATTTCTTGTCTTTTGCGGGGGGGGGGGGGGGGTTGCTGCAGAGGGAGAGAAGGGAGAAAAGAGAATCTAAAGCGGGCTCCATGCCCAATGCCGAGCCTGAAATGGTGCTTTATCTCACAACCGTCGGATGATGACCTGAGCTGAAATCAAGAGTCAGACACTTAAATGACTGAGCCACCAGACGCCCCCTTATTTCTTGTCTTTTTGTTAATAACCATTCTAACAGGTATGGGATAATACGTCATTGTGTTCATTTAGATTTCCATGATGATTAGTGATGTTGGCATGTTTTCATGTTGGCCATTTGTACCTCTTCTCTGGGAAAATGTCTATTCACATCCTCTGCCCATTTTTTAATCAGATTTTTTCATTGTATGAATTTTTTTATATATTTTGGATATTAGCCCTTTATTAAGATACATGATATGAATGGAAGAAATTATTGCAATCTGTTGCCTTTTGGTTTTTTTGATGGTTTCCTTCGCTGTGCAGAAGCTTTTTAGTTTGATGTAGTTCTACTTGTTTATTTTTGCTTCTGTTCTTTTGCTTTTGGAGTCACATAAAAAAGATCATCACTAATATCAATGTCATGGAACTTACCACCTAGGTTTTTTTTTTTTTTTTTTTTTAATGAGAGTTTCATGGGTTTGAGTCTTTGGTTCAAGTCCTCAACCAATCTTTGATTTTTGTATATGGTATAAGATAGTAATCTGATTTCTTTTTTTTTTTTTTTTGCATATTTCTGTCTAGTTTTCCAAATGTCATGTATTGAAGAGAATGTCCTTTCTCCATTTTATATTCTGGTTTTCTTGAACATAATTTACCATATAGGCATGGTTATATTTCTCTCTATTCCATTGATTCCTATGTCTGTTTTCTTGCTAACACCATACTGTTTTGATTACTATAGCTTGGTAATAAAGTTTGAAATCATGGAGTATGATTCCTCCAGCTTTGTTCTTTCTCAAGATTGCTTTGGCTATTTAGGATCTTTGTTGTTCCAGACAAATTTTAACATTGTTTGTTCTATTTCATTTTTAAAATGTCATTTGGTATTTGATAGGGATTTCATTGAATCTGTAGATTTTTTTAAGGTAATATAGACATTTAAAAATATTAATTATTTCAATCTATGAGCACAGAACGTCTTTCAAATTATTTCTGTCTACTTTAATATCTTTCATCACTGTATACACATTTCAGGAAACAGATTTTTCACTTCCTTGGTTAATTGTATTCCTAGGCATTTTATTCTTTTGATGCAATTGTAAATGAAATTGTTTTCTTAGTTTCTTTGTAATTTGTTAAAAATGGATAGAAATGGAACAGATTTTTGTATACTGATTTTGTACTCTGCAACTTTACTGAATTTGTTTATAAGCTCTTTTTTTTTTTGTAAAGTCTTTAGTGTTTTCTAAATATAAAATCCTGGGCACCTGGGTGGCTCAGTTGGTTAAGCGACTGCCTTCGGCTCAGGTCATGATCCTGGAGTCCTGGGATCGAGACCCACATCGGGCTCCCTGCTCGTCAGGGAGTCTGCTTCTCCCTCTGACCCTCCCCCCTCTCATGCTCTCTATCTCATTCTCTCTCTCAAATAAATAAAATCTTTTTAAAAAGATAAATAAATACAAAATCCTCAGTTCTGCAAATAGTGACAGTTTTACTTATGCTTTTCCAATTTGGATACTTATTTCTTTTTCATGCCTAATTGTTGTGCCTAGGATTTCAAATAGTATGTTGAATAAATTTATCAGAAGACCCTAATGCACTGTATACCCCAGGCTTGAAAATACACACACACACTTACACACACACACACACACACTTTCACACACACACATTTTCACACACACACACACACTTTCACACACATTCACACAATCATACCTTAATTTTTTAAATAACCCATTTCATGTCAGCGCCAGTCATATTTAGGTAATTGTGTGGTTTGACATTTCTCTAAGAACTCCAAGTATATGTAGATAAAGAAAAATAATTGAGACCATCATAATATTAGGTCTGAAAAGTCAGAAGCTATTCATTCTTTCTTTGCCAAGTTTTGCATTAATTTTCCAAACAGTAACATTTATCAAAAAGAAAAATTGGTCATACATATCTCTTTCCTTTTTCTGAAGATGTATTAAATTGAAAATAAATGAAGTAAAAGGATGTAATTTCATAACAAAAAGAAAAAAAAATTGGGGTGCCAGTAGTAGACAAAATATTTTAACACAGTTGTAAGTCCCAAAGAACAGATCAGTAAGGGTTAACCAGTAACTGGGAGAAGAACAAGCTTTAGCCTAGGTTCTGATGCAGAATTATTGAGCCAAAAGTAAGACCTTTTCCCGTGGATAACCTTGGAGATCAGTATTTTGAGAAGCCGGTAATAACTTGGGGCAGATGTGAGACACAAAAGGAAACCTAAATATAAGTGAAACAGTATTTGGAACAATAGACCTCTCCCCTCCAATACTGATAAAAAGTCTTCCACATAAAAAAACTATATTCTGCCACCCGAGTAAAAAGAAAGAAATGAATGGCCCCAGGGAAGAAAGTTATTCACATACTGGCATTTAGACAGCCCTACTATAAAAGCCTGCCCTATCCTCCAGTCACACACTAAAGCACTGAATCTTCATTAATAAACCACAACAAAGTACATAGGGCTCCTGGGTTCTGTTTGCATTATCTCCTTGTTAAATATAAACAGATAGTTAAGACCAACATAGATTCAAGGAAAGCCTGAAACATGGCAGAGGGAGATAGGGAGAACAAGATGTATCAGCAAAGTCTTTCTCAAATAAATATATCTTCGGAAGAAGTGTATATGGAGTGTGATGCTATTCAAAAGAAGTAAGAGAAGGATATTGGAAGGTGAAAATAAATGAAAGTATCTTAGTTGAATAGCAATTAGTAAAAAGGGCAATGGACAATATTCAAAGAAAAGAGAAATGGATGACATGGAATATGCAAGAGGAAGGTGACAACAGAGAATATCAGTTGAGGCTGTCCAACATCGATCTGACAGGGATTCTCATAAGGGCAAAATATAGAAACGTGTTTTCATATCGAAGGAGCATCCCAAAGCCCATGAAAATATAAATCTCAGTACTGTGATAAATTGTTGTGAAATTGCAGGAAAACTAAAGAAATTTAGAAGTTGTTTTTCTTTTTCTTTTTCTTTTTTCTTTTTTTTTTTTTTTGGTCTGGAGGAAGGGAAGTGAGGAGGCAGAAGAGGCTGAGGAAATAGTTAACTTGCGGAGGAGGGATCTTTAATTAGCATTGGTTGTCTTATCAGCAACCCTGGATAACATGACAAAGGAGTGCTGATTTTTTGTTTTTTGTTTTTAATTTCGCAAGATGATTTTAAACCAGATGTTCACTACTTAGTATTTTCAATTAAGTTTGAGTTAGAATAAAAAGTATTTTCAGATGCGTGAGGAATCAGAAAACTTCTTTCCACATATCCTAGGAGGTTACTTAGATGTTTTAGCAGGATAAGGAAATAAACCATTAAATAAAAGGTGACAAAGGAAATGACATCAGAGTTCCAGTCCCCTGGAGTAGCAGATCTAGAGATGGCAGTCAGTCCAGACTACAGAGGGAAGGCTGCAGTTTCCAGGAGAAAGGGAGGTGTTTGGTGAATAAAAAGGAATGTTCAAGAGATTCATCTTTTTTTCTTTTTTGAGTATTTAGAACAATTTAAGACAGGCAATGCAAGTTGGGAGTCAGGAGAATCACAGGGAGAAAGAGCTCTACAAGAAATAAATAATAGTTACAGAACACTTTATGAATTTTGGGCAAAGAACAAAACTTACAAATTTGATCAGAGTAAAACGCTGTGTCCTGATTTAACTAAAAATAGTAATTAAATTTGGAAATTGAAAGAATTAATGATATTTGAGAAATAGCCTTTTATCATAATAGAGAAAAATCAGTGAACCAAAATTAGTAATATAAGCACTCAGTTTTTAGATAAAGGGTTAAAGGGGAATGGGTTGGGGAATTTTTTGTTATTAAAAGTCCTGCTTTTTTTAAGCATTTGTAAGATTATTTTGATAATTCTTCAAGCTAATTTTTTTTGTACACCAATCACTAATATAATTTGCATTTTGTCATTTCAAAAATTTGTTGACACTCCTACTCAGTGTCAAAGGCAGTGGCAAATATCATACATAATTGAAATATCAATAAATATAACACAGAATGGTTCCCTAAATCACATCTTCCTATATTTTCAAAACCCAAACAATTTTGTTTTGCTATATTTACAATCTCCTTTTCTTCCCTGGTTCTTTAACGTTCACATGCCAGTTGTGATGTTTTGATTTTCTTTTTTTTTTTTTTTTAAAGAAAACTCATCATAAAACATCTTATGTCTTTCTATCTTCAAGCTAGGAGGCAGTCCTCAAGGTACAGAGCCATAGCATTTCCTTCTGGAACATTGAAAATTTCCTTGAAAAATGAAGGCAATTGCTTATTGAAACGTTTTTCAGAACATAATCCAACAAAAACAGTATTTCATTTGCATGAGCCTCACATACTTTCTAGCATCATCCTAGAGTGTATTAATCAAACTCGGGCATCTGCTGATATTCCAACAGCAAATTTAAAAATAAAACTCTCAAAATCAGAGACTGAAATCAGTTGGAATTCGCTTGGAAGTCCACTCACAATGTATGTATCTTCCAAACGGTCTTATTTTGTCCGTTTCTGGTTTCATTGGGAGAAACAATGTTACACATTTCTATCTTTTATATACGTTGGGAAGTTACATGTAAATGGCTTTGCACTATTCCTGGCACAGATCAAGTCTGTAATTCACGGCAGGGCAGTAGTGTGATCGTTGCTGTTGATGGTTTTGATAAAATTTGTCATCATCATTGCAAAACCCAACCTTCTCCATAGAGCTTTTTATTTTTCCTGAGTGTTAGTTGACAGATGGGATATCACTAATTCTCCCTTCAAGCTAAAAATATGCATGGCTGCAGAAATGTCACCGGTAGATAGATAGTTACACTGAAAGAGATGACATTATGAGAAATACAAGGTTTGGTCACAGAGTAATGCAACTGCTTTCCTTATGGCACTGGTGAAATGCCTTCATAGCTAATTCCAAATGAGCTGCTACTCTGAAGATCTGTCAACCATTGAGAATAAGTGTCAGGTAACTGATGACTTAGGAAGTCAACTCACATTTGATTATATAAGTTCTAGTATGTCTCAAAGTGTTTATTTTATATTCCTATTCTACTGATGACATATTACAGAGATCTATATTGAAGAGAAAATATAGAATAATAGCAAGATTAAAAATTTACTCATAATACTCCTTAAATATGTGGAGGAAATCTAGCATTTTTTGTTTTCTCTAAAAAATCCAAATATGCTAGCAGTTTTCCATTTTGCTGTGTTTTAAAAGAAGAAAAAATACAGTTGACCTTTGAACAACAGCTTTAGACTGCCTAGGTCTACTTATGTGTGAACTTTTTCAATACAGTACAGTACTGCAAATGTGTTTTCTCTTCTTCGTAATTTTCTTAAGATTTTCTATACCTTTTTTATTAGAAGAATGCAGTATATAATACCTATAACCTACAAAATATGTGTTAATAGAC
The DNA here is from genome assembly GCF_037043125.1 of Eumetopias jubatus. Classification (NCBI taxonomy): domain Eukaryota; kingdom Metazoa; phylum Chordata; class Mammalia; order Carnivora; family Otariidae; genus Eumetopias; species Eumetopias jubatus. Next base: position 31,715,769 of record NW_028274820.1, read on the forward strand.
TGTTTAAGTTATCCATAAGGCTTCTTGTCAACAGCAGGCTTTTAGTAATTAAGTTTTTAGGGAGTCAAAAGTTACACTTGGATTTTCAGTTTTACAGGGGTTAGTGACCTTAACCCTCACATTGTTCAAGGGTCAGTTGTGTAGTTTAACCTGCCAGCATATGATCTCACAGTCTTCACAAGTATAAAAATCTATTTTCAATGATTTAGTCACTTTCAGATGAATACTCTTTCAGGCCAATAGGTACACGTAAAAATGTTCAAGTTAAAACTGTAATGATAGATCACCCCAACTTGTTAGAATGGCCATTATCAGAAAGAGGAGTTAAGAAATGTCAGCATGAATGTAAAGAGAAGAGAACCTTAGAGCACTGTTGGTAGAATTAGAAACTGGTGCAGCCACTATGGAAAACAGTATGGAGGATCCAAAAAATTAAAAATAGAACTACCCTAGGATCCAACAATTCCACTCTTGGGAATATAACCAAAGGAAATGGAAACACTAACTTGAAAAGATAGCTGCACCCCATGTTCATAGCTCCATTGTTTACAGTAGCCAAGACTTGAAAACAACCTAAATGTCCATTGACGGATGAATAGATAAAGGAGTTGTGGTATATAAATAGACAGTGGAATATTATTCAGTCACACACACACACACACACACACACACACACACACACGAACAGGAAATGTTAGCATTTGCAGTAACATAGATGGAAACTCAAGGCATTGTACTAAGTGAAATAAGCCAATAAGCTGTATAATTGAAAGACAAATACTGCATGATCTCATATGTGGGATCTCAATATATATGTATCTAAATATACAATACTCTGAAGATCTGTCAACCATTGAGAATGTCAGGTAACTGATGACTTAGGAAGTCAACTCACATTTGATTATATAAGTTCTAGTATGTCTCAAAGTGTTTATTTTATATTCCTATTTTACTGATGACATATTACAGAGATCTATATTGAAGAGAAAATATAGAATAATAGCAAGATTAAAAATTTACTCATAGTACTCCTTAAATATGAGGAGGAAATCTAGCATCTAAACATACATAAAGAGATCAGACTTGTGGTTACCAGAGGCAGAGGTTTGGGGGGAGGAGAAATTGGAGGAAGATGGTGAGAATGTACAAACTTCCAATTACAGGATAAATAAGTGCTAGGGACATAATTTACAACATGAGGACTATAGTAACACTGCTGTAGGATATACAGGAAAGTTGTTAGATTGAATCTTGAGAGTTCTCATTACAAGGAGAATTTTTTTCTTTTTTCTTCTTTCTTTGCTTTTTCCTGGATCTCTATGAGATGATGGCTGTTAACTGAACATCTTGTGGTAATCATTTCACTATACATGTAAATCACACCTTCATGCTGTATATACTTAAACTTACACAATGATGTTTGTCAGTTATTTCTTAATAAAATGGGGTGGGGGGAGAATTCTGCCTTTGAAATGCTCTCATCTTGTTCTCATTTTCTTCAAGATGAGGTCATGACCAAACAAGTCCTTCCATGTTCTTATAGTAATAGAGGATAAGGAGGCCTTGAATCTCCTTTTGATTTTTAGCAGCCCTCTCATATGTGCTGTGTTGTCCCTGGTGTAGTCCAGGCTCTATGCTTGTGATCGATGAGATGGGACTTTCTGGTCTTTGGGGGGCAGTGTTCAGGCATTTACTTTTGAATGCCATGGTGTAAACTCTTTGTCCTCAGTCAGGAAATCCTTCTTTGAATCTTTTTCAGCCTGACTGTAAACTTTGTAACCTCTTCATTACCACACTAAAACTTGGGAATATCTTACTCTCTCATCACACATACTTTTTCTGGGATTCTGGACGGAGGCTTGTCTTACCTACTGAGCCACCTCAACTGGCACTGATGGGTTTTTGTTTTGCACCATGCTGGGTACCCAGCTATTGCAGCTGTACTTTCTAACACTTACTGAATTAAATTTTCTAGGGGGAGGTACTATGTTTATCAACCTTTATTATTTTTTTTTTAAGTTCTTCAAATCCTAATACTCTAGTATGGTACCTATCTGCAATAATTAATAATAATTGAGTTAATCAAACAAGTTGTCAGTCAATTAATATGGTGGCCATGCTAATTAATTAAGGAATGGGAAAAAACGTAGGATGGGAAATTGCAAAAAGGTAAAGAATAAGATTCAACAAATATATGATTTTAGTGTGCACAACATGTGAGCTCATTGAAATCAATCATTTCCAAAGATGAAAAGCATGACCCATCTCTTCAAGGGTGAATTGAGTGATATAATAATGGCCTTGAAATATCTAGAAGTGATTGACATCTCGGGTGGTTGAAGGGTCATTGCTGTTGATGGTGAAATTGTAAAAAAATCTGGCAAGGTAGGAGATGGTGATAAAAACCAGGAGCTTGCTGATGAAGTCATCAACGAGACGGATTGCATTTTGAGTGTTAGTTGCTAACACCACAATGTGAAGAGGCTAGTGCCAAGGTTTGGGGAAAAATTTCCAAAAAGTGCATTGCTGTCTGGTGGTGGCAAAAGCATGGTCTGCAATTAGCATGGAAATCTACTCAGTCTTCTAATGAATTAGGAAAGTTAGAGAACAATACTCTCTGGTGAAGAGAGCTGGAGGAAAAAAGTAAAAATTCAGTTAAAGCAAAGAATTGAACTGTTGTGTATAGAAATATTTGATGATACAAGAAAAAGGTATCTTAATAGCATACTGTTACCTTGGGTCCACTGGAAAGCCCAGGGATAGTTATGAAGATGGGCATAGTGAGGTGAGCAGTTTAATGAAATAATGATACCAAACCTAACGTGGTGTGAGGGAGGTGGAGTTTTCCTATGGTAAATGAGATGAAGGAAGCAAAAATATAGGAACAAATTCACAGTGGCATGGAATTGATAGTGGCATGGAAAGGAAAGTAAATAATAAACAGGAATTGTGTTAATGAGAACCTTGGAGGGGTGATCAAACTCAGACTGTAAAGGTCTCAGTTTTTGTGTGGCCAAATTGCTTAGAACTTGTGGTAAGGTATCTCAAGTCATGAAAGTTGTCATATATTAAGCCTTCTTTCAGGAATAATGAAAACCATCTATGTTGTAATTAGTGCTGCCACATTCATTAATTTGCTTTTGTAAATGAAGGGCTAATGAATTAAATGGAGGCAGCTATCAATTTTTCTTAAACTATGCATTTAATTTTTTCAGACACAGAATCTATGCCAATACTCAAAAAAATACTTTTAATTACTGTCCATTGATTAAACCATGAATATAAGCCTTTATTCAACAAGTAAAAGTAAATTCAAGATTAATAGATATAAATGGAGAAATAGGTTGACCCTTAAAACCTATAGAAACTGAAAAATTGGTAAAATGGGAATACACAGTACCACTGAAGTACACAAAATATGAAGTACATAATATACACAAAAGGAAATCTGGCAAGATCCATTACTCAAATTATATTCTAGACTCTGAGGCACCAAGATGAAATTTTGGTTTCCAAAAGTTCTAAATGGAAACCCCCGTAACTTAGAAGATAATTCCTAAGATTTTATAGGAAACTCTTATCTTCCATCTCTCTAATTTTAGTCCACATGGGGAATTCTCCTCTCCCCTGTTTCTCATTCAAGTTCTAATCTCTTTCAAATTTATTATTTGTATAATACTTTCTGTTTAAAAATGCTCTAAGAGATTCTTGAGATCCACATTTTCTCTCTAAGAATGTCATTTTCCTCCCATTGTACAGATGAAAACAAAGTATTGCATGATGAGTTTACATTGTTGGTTCATACAAATTAATAGAGCCAATATAAGAAAATAAGCTTTCTATTTTAAGTTATGATATTACATATAGACTTTTTACTTCTCTCTTTCCCCCCTTCCACATACAAAATCTGGCATCATCTTCAAACTGAAATCACTCTCTACCTCAGAGGTGAGATACTTTGTTTTTCATGCCAACTTTTCGCTGACTTTTTCACCGTGGCTTTCACTGACATCTTTTCCTATCTGAACATTGTTAGCATGTAAAATGAAATTATTCCTCATTGTATACAATGTGCTATAATTTCTTCATCCTAGAATTATAAGATCAAATGCAAATTATAGGTTATGCTCAGAATCTGAAGATTTTTCCCAATTCAAGGACTTGCCATGAATCTGCTTTCCCTTACTGTTACAATGCAATAAAATGACATCACTTACTGCACTGAAACCACAGTAGAGCAGAATATAAGACACTTCCTCAAGAGAGACATCACTATATTTCCTCCATTTTTAAAATTTCCATTAAATTGTAATGGATTTTATGTACTTCATTGACGAGAGAATTTAAATATATTGGGATCCATGGCTTATCTTTCTCTAGAAGACAAGTGAAAGAAGGCAACATGGCACAATAACCTAAGAGCCAAGAGATAAAGATGTTAATTTCCATTCTGGCACTAGTTTCCTTAATAACCATGAGATACCATATCAGCCTCAGTTTCCTCAGCAGTGAAAAAGTGCAATTGGAACAGCACCACTTCTGTCGAAGGAGGTCAAACGAGAGCACTTATTTGACAAATCTTTGAAAAATACAGAGCATTTTAGAAAAGCATCATATTAATAAAATCACAACATCTCTGCTCTATTTCAGCTCTCACTATCCTTTGATGAAAAACTAGCAAAAGAAAAAAAACAGAGAAAACACTCCCAAACTTACTTCACATCTTTAAATTCTTCACTTGCCTCTGGGCTACCTTACATGTCATGATCTCTATCCAAGAGACTTGTCCATTCTGTGTCCTGCTCTGTGTCACCATCCATAAATTACTTTATGGAAGCCTCCCTTTCTGTCTCCCTTCCCCTAGCCTCACCTTAGCCCAGCTCCCATTTCTGTTGCTGTCCCCTCTATATTTTTCCATCCAGAACACTTAAAACTGTGTGATGTAATTATATATTTATTTTCTATATTCCTTAATAGAATGAAAGTTCTGAGAGCTGGAGAGTTATCTATCTTATCGTTGTTTTCCCCAGCCCCATCACATAGTCAAGCTTCCTAAAAATGCACAAATAACTACAACAGATAATGAGTCCATAGAATTTTTTTTATCACTTTAAAGTGGCAGCCAAATAAATTTAGGAGGTAGAGCTTACAAGATGAGGCTCCTCTAATTTTTTTCCATAGCATATATTCTTTTTTTTTTTTAAGATTTTATTTATTTATTTGACAGAGAGAGTGAGCATGAGCAGGGGGAGGAGGGGGAGGGGCACATGGAGAGGGAGAAGCCAACTCCCTGCTCCCTGCTCAGCAGGGAGCCTGGATTGGGGCTGTATGTGAGGCTTGACCCAGAAGGCAGACCCTGAACCATCTGAGCCATCCTGGTGCCCTCCATAGCGTATATTTTGAGAACTAGAGATTCGGTCTTCTTTTGGGGTGAATTATCCATTACTTTATGATTTTATTTATTACTATTAGCTTATTGAGGAATAATTTATGTACAAAAAATACTGTACAAGACATTCACTCTTAAATGCACAACAGAAAAAAGGACTGACCAAAAAAGGAGTCTTGAGTCTGTCACAAATATAATATTCTACATATCACTTATTGAATAAACTTATCAAGATTTTTTCTTGGTCTGATAAGCCACAATCAGAACTCCATTTTACCGTATGATCTTTACTCGTTTAAGTCCACATATTCTTAGAGCGCTTTCAAAAATGCATTTCATGAGCCTCTATATTCTGTATGAAATTGCTTTGTTGAGTGGAAAAGAGTTATCAGTGATTAAAGTTTCTCCAAAGGAACTTAATTTTCTAGGTTCAGATATCAAACACAATAGTATTCAAGGATAAGACCACAGAATTTCTTTTCCTCCATAAAATACTAGCATCCCTGTAACCTCGGTTCAATTGGAGGTGATTCTGGTGCAGTATATGGAACATACTGATCTTTACAACCACTTTATCACCTTTTCTATTTTCTGAGCTATAGTGGTGTTCTTCCTGCTGGGCATATTCATTTTTAATCATGTTTTCATTGTGCTATTTTCTGCTGTGCTCTCAATTACCATATGTATACAACCCCTCGCTGCTTTATTCCCTTCAGTCTGTTTGGAAATACATAGTCTTCTGGCCTAGGTTTTTGGTTTTTATTTTTTATTTATTTTATTTTTTTACCTTGTGCTAAGTACTTCATCATCTGGACATCTTACACTGTTATCTACTTATCACACTGAGGTCTCAAATTCAACACTTCTCTTCTGAGACATGTGGTGTTTTTTATGAAAAAGTTAGAGGAGAGGCACAGGAATCACCATACGTTTTCTTAGTTCCTGACCATTCGATTTCCCAATCGGCATCTTTCCCCTTATATTGAATAGTTCTCTACGGATTGATTTTTGTAAGCATTGTGCAGTTAACTATTTTATGGTATCAAGGCAGGAAGAAGATTTACCCCGTGTAGTGTAAGACTGGCTGTCTACGCCCTGGCTAGCTTCACTTCATGATGATTACACGTGTTGTTTGACATTGCTTGAAAATGAAAATATTCATTGTGCACTTCTGTGAATTTCCATTTTTGTCAAATTCCTCTATACGATTAAAGGTTTTTACCCACTCACCTTTATGACTAAACAAGAAATCAGGAATATGTTTCTCCAGTCTTTTAATAAAGCCATAATAGTGATCTTTTTAAAAGTTAAAGAAATTTGAGAATCTGGAAGTGTAAATTCTCTACACAGACAGTCAAATCAATTTTCACATATGCTTTTTTGACTGAAAATGATTAAGAAGTCAAGTATATTTTTGCACTTCCCCTTTCTAGTTCCTTTGCCTTTGACATATGCATGTGCACGTGCGTGCGCGCGCGCACACACACACGCTCTTTTTTGCTTTTATTTCTCAGTGACGATGGACTTTACGCTCCTGCTGTTTCAAATCTATCTCTGTGCACAGCAGATGAATACTGCACTGAGACAGCTAACATAAATCCCCAAAATATTTAGTAAAATGTATGTGGGCTTAGCTCTTGACAGGAATAGAATTTCAACAGTGCCACTCAGTGATATGAGATTGTCTTTACAAGTACTTCCTGCAAGGCCAAACCATCCTGTCTTCAAATTTATACGTAATATATGAAATTAATCAGGGTGATTATCGGTTGGTTATCATGTTTTTTTAAAGGCAGACATAGGCTACACAGCATGGGATCTGTGAGGTGGTGATCGCTCAACATTTAGGAAGACATATATAACTCTTCAGTGTGTCAAGTTTCCTATGGCCCCTTGTACTCTGCTGTGATGAGGCAAAGCTATTGTTCTGCATTATCAACTATATTTCCTATGCTATCACCATCTGGAGGAGGAGAAAGAAAAAGTAAGCACTAATGTAATTTTTTTCTTACCCAATACATGCCCTGTCCCCAGAGAACCTTAAGCCATTAAGGTATAAGTGATATCTAAAGATTAGAAAGCCTATATCCTTACTCCTGTTTTATGCTGGAATCTGCTCTGGCAGTTTTAGCTAATTAGCTAATTTATTCACCAATGATTTCAGCCAAAGAGGATTCATGAGATTCATTCATTTATTGATTTGTTCTTTGAATATTTATTTCATACTGTGCTCTGAAGATACAATCGAGAAACAGCAAAAAATCCCAGCTCTCATGAATTTTACATTCTAATAGGAAAAGAAAGACAAAAAAACAAAAATAATTAGCAAAAAGATGGGACATCAGATATCATTAAGTGCCATAGATGAAAACAAAGGAAATAGGGAAAAGAATTGCTAAACAGAATGATGGGGCTCAATTTCAAATAAGGTGATTAGGAAATACCTTAGTGAGGAAGTGTCTGGGGATAGAAGCCTCAGGAAGTGAGCATGAGTGTTACCGATAAAAGAGCTTTCTAGCCAAAGCCAAAACCCAAACCCAAACACCTATAGATATAAAAGCTCTTAAGTGTATATTGCCTGATGTGTTTGAAGAGCAAAGGTCCAATGTGGCTAAAACACAACAGATAAGGGGGATAATAATAGACCATGTGGTCAGAGAGGTAATGTGGTTAGAGAAGAATGATACGCAGATCTCCTGAGACATTATAGGCTACTGTAATGATTTTTGCTTTCTCTCTGAATAGTAGGGGAAGCCATTACTGGGTTTTAAAGCATGGAATGGCATTATATAATTGGCATTCTAAAAGACTATGTATTGATGTCAATATAAATATAGATATGGACATTTTCCCCTAGTTGCAGTGTGGGGAATAGATAATCGGGTCGAAATCAGAATCAGGGAACAAATTAGGAGGCCATCACAATTACCCAGACTAGAAGTACGCATGGCTTGGATCATGTCACTGTGGCAGATGTAGTAAGCTATTGAATTTTAAATATATTTTGAAAGTAGAGCTGATAGGATTTGCTGCCAAAGTGAATGTTGGCTATAAAAGAAGAATAACTAAAGATGACAAAACAAGATTTTTAGCTTAGGCAGCTGAAGAACAGTGTGGCTGTCATCAAGACAGAGAAGATGTCAGGGGAAGCAGGCTTTGGGAGATAGGACAAGGCTGCTTTGGAAATGGTGAGTTCAAGGTGTCTTTGACTAGTTAGGTAAAGATAACAGGTGGTATTGTACGGCGCTGGAATTCAGGACGTAATGGGAGAAATCCAGGCTGGAGAATACTTTTAGAGTTCATTCATATTTAGATAATTAAAGTTTTGATTATCAAGGAGTGGGTTTAAATAAAGGACAAATATCCAAATATTTTGTTTAATGGTTCTTTGATGTTAAGATAATGGGAAGCCAGAAGGAGTAAACACTGATACAGAAGGGAAACCATGGGAGGGGGAAGTATCCTGGAATACCACTGAAGAAGTATTTTTAGAAAGTGGCTATGCCTAAAACTATAATGTTATATGTCAATTCTCTCAATTAAAAAAAAAGTGGGAGTGATTAATATGTAAAATACTGCTGATAAGTAAAGGATGGCAAAAACTGAGGGCTACTTCTGCATTTAACAATGTGAAGTTTCTAGGTGATTTTGATAGAAGTAGTTGTGGCATGAAAGTCTCCTTGGAATATTCTCAAGGAGAATAGGCTTCAGAGAGTAAGTAGAAGCAATTATTTTGAGAAGATTGTCTGTTAAATGGAGCAGAGAAAGAGGGATGCTTAGGGAGAAATGGGGCCTGTGTGTGTGTGTGTGTGTGTGTGTGTGTGTGTGTGTGTGTTTCAAGATAGCACATATCACAAACAAATTGTATTCTCTGGGAATGGTACTATATGAAAATAAACTCATTCCATCTTTGACCTGAATTTTACACTTTATTTTAATCATCCACTAAACTATCTCACTAACCGCTCTGTTAAAATCTTCTTGAATTAGTGACTTGACTATTTTTTACTCATACTGCCAAACCATCAATAAAGTTTTGAGTTCCAAACTCCACTTTCATTGGAGTACGGGAGAGTCTTAACATCAATACAAATGTCTTTCTAAACAGGAAATGCAGAGATTGAAACTCCTTTTTCTACATCTCAAAAAATAAACCCAAAAGGTAGTATAAGACAGGGATGTCTCTGTTTTAATCAGTAGTTTTGCTTCCTGGTTACCAGTAAGTCATACCTTTTGGGGACATAGTGGGAGTGTTGCAACTGAGGTTCCTATGACTAAAAATGTGAATCCGTAATTATTTTAAGCAAGCAATTTATAATTCTGTTTGTATTATGCCACAAAAGAAATGTTTCTGAGGTAATGCCTCCTTACATTGAAGATTATAATATACCAATAGGTATTCTAAAATGTGGAAGGAACTCGGGAATATCTAAAGTTTTTGTCAGCGGCACCTGGGTGGCTCAGTCGTTAAGCGTCTGCCTTTGGCTCAGGTCACGATCCCAGGGTCTTGGGATCGAGCCTCACATCGGGCTCCCTGCTCAGTGGGAAGCCTGCTTCTTCTCCCTCTTGCACTCCCCCTGCTGTGTTCCCTCTCTCGCTATGTCTCTATCTGTCAAATAAATAAAAAATATCTTTAAAAAAATAAAAAAAAATAAAATTTTTTGTCAGTTATTGTCACAAACAATGCTACATAACAAACCACTTATTAACCTATGTCCCCAGCATCCATGAGGTGGAGAAATGCTGTCCACTGTTAGTACGCAAGACTGCAAAGTCACTTGGTAGACAAAAATAGGAAGGTGTGAAAAATAATGCAGTTCATTTTTTACCCTGCTGTTGCAATTTGCTGTGTTTTTCTTAACCAACTGAGCCACCCAGGCACCCACAATTTGCTGTGTTTTTCTAACTGGCTCAGGATATATCCTAAGTAGTGAATATTAAAAAGAAAAATGATGGTATGAGAAGTAAACTAATACAGTTCTAATTATTAAATACAGAATAATGTTGTGATTGTGAACAGTTTTTGAAAACAGATAGGAGTTTATTATCTCAACCCTTTCACTCAGTTAATTGTGTGTCCATAGACAAATGTGTCATTTTTTCATTGAATTTATGATAGTTTAAGTTTTATATATTTATATACACTTTTTTGGTCTGCTTCTCCTAGTGAAGTGGAAACTCCTCAAAGATCTAAACCGTATTAATTTTGATCACCAGTGTATCACTAGCCCTTAGCACATAATAGGTACTCAGAAAGTACACATTGAAGGAAAGAGGGAAGAAGGGAAATGTTGAGTAAGCAGGAGCCAAATGAAAGGGAGAGAGGAGAATTGTAGGCAGAGGGGAAACAGAGAAGTGTGCTCTGAGGTGAGAAGGAATGTGGTATGCAGACCTGGGAGCAATCTGTCCAGTCCAGTATGATTGGCTGACAGGAAAAGGGCAGAAAAGATTTAGAAATAATCCATACTCTGAGGGCACAGGATGCAAAGGTCATTGTGAATAGTTTTAATGGCAGTGAGAGTTTATTTATGTGTTCTATAAGAGAAAGTTATGAGATTTCTCTTCAAAAAAATAGTATTCTGGGGTCTGCTAGAGAAGTTCTGGGAAGACATGGTGCTGAACATATATTCATCTAGCTGCACACACATTACTTTATCACTTCTCCTGAGCCAACCACCTCAAGGAGTGGGGCAGGCATGGAGCTCCAAGCATGCTCCAATAGAGCGCTGGTGCTGGTCTTTCCCTCTGCTCAGAGCCTGGAGAGTGCTGTTCTAGAGAACTTGACTGGACTATGTGTAAGAGCTTGACTGGCCCTCTGGAAGATAAGGAATTAACAATTGCCTGGGTTGGTCCTGCTGCTGCTTTCTGGGTTTGGGAGAGCTCTAGGAACTGGTTGAGGGGAGAGCTTCCCCCAGATGCTCCCACTGCCCAGCCACCCCTCAGGCAAAGTCTTTTACTTGTTGAAAATGAAGCACATCACATCCCACCAAAGCACGTTATGGGACTGAAAAATGTTTTCCAGACTAACAAATGTAAGTCCATAAATGGTGAGACAAAACCTCTGGTCTCATAAAATCAAGTAGAAATCCTATTTCAAAGTATCAAGGATGATATAAAACACCTGAAGGAAAATATGAGATTTGGGGGGGAAATTCTGAAAACCAAAAATAATACTCAGATTTTCAGAAAGTGAAAAAAATTGGACAGGATATCAGAGTTAGCTGAAAGAAAATTTCCCTGAGCTCGAGAAAAGCCAAATATGCACACTCCAAGGGCAAGAATGTAAGTGCCAGGAGAAGTCTGCCTGCCTCGTTCTCCCCCAAGTCCTCAGGGCAAGAAAAGTACCTGGCACAGGGGCGCCTGGGTGGCTCAGATGGTTAAGCGACTGCTTTCGATTCAGGTCATGATCCCGGAGTCCCAGGATCGAGTCCCGCATCGGGCTCCCTGCTCGGCAGGGAGTCTGCTTCTCCCTCTGACCCTCTTCCCTCTCATGCTCTCTCTCTCTTTCTCTCATTCTCTCTCTCAAATAAATAAATAAAATCTTAAAAAAAAAAAAAAAAGAAAAGTACTTGGCACATAGTAGGTCCTGAATGGATTTTTGCTTTGAGAATTAATAAACCTGAAATTTGCTTCTGGCTCAATTTGACGAAATGCTTTTAAGGTATGATGTTAAATGACATATAATCTACTTAGGGAAAAGGGGATCAAGATGGAGAAAAAAATGCGATTGTAGTTAAAAATGAAACAAAATGGAAACTTGTTGTTCCATTTCTTCAATATGCCTCAACATTTTACTCTTAATACAAAAGGTAGTAAATTATTATTGATCACTAATACAGGCCATAAATATCAGTCAGTCATGGTGATGCCTTAACAAACTACCATAGTCAAAAGTGATTCAAAGATACATTTAGACTAAATAGAGGCTTAAACAAAAACTTCTTAACACTGATAAACTTGGCATGTAATTGTATGAATAAACGTTATTTTTAGCAAAAAGGTCGGTATTTAATATAGTACTTAATTTCCTTTTAAAATTTCCAAATACTTGTGAAATTATAAGTAATGGGCTTTACGTCAGCATATAGCTTTTAATGCCATGGGAGTGGAGAGGTTATCAAGGATAAAGAATGCATCACTGTTGTTTTACCCTTAGTAGAATATCTCGTGTCCCTTGCTGAGTGAGAGAGGGAACATGGTATCAGGAGCAGAAAACTAAATTTCATGATGTCTGGGTGGCTTTCTGTATGTACAGTTGTACAATTTTGTTGATGGCTGCTGTATATAAGGATGATTGCTACTTCTTAGATTCTTGGAAATTTTACCAAGCAGTTTCTCCCTAAAGCTAATAATTTCATTCTTTAGAATTTTAATGATGTTTAGACTAGTCAAAAAAAACCAGATCCCCAAACACATATTGCAAACTGTATGAAGAAGTATTACATTCTCCTTCTCTGAATGTTTGCCAATAAGTCCAAAAAAATTTTGTAGACTCCCGTTTTCCTTTGGTATATAGGAAAGTATAAAAAAAGATATAACAGCAACTTTTCACAGGTCTCTTGGGACGATAAACATCTATCTCCTTCATGGCTTTTAAGGGATGGAATCATTCATATCCTACTTTTAACATGGTTCTAATAGTAAATGTCTATTGACTTATTTTACTTCAGCCAATTTTCTCTGTATCACCCATCACGTCGTCTGATGCTAATTCATTACAAATGATGAACTATCCCATTGGAAGTATGAGTGTGCAGTGCTGCCAAACTCAGGAAGACAAAAAGAATATTTTTATTGGTACCATGTATTCATCTGGTGAAAATTTGCTCAATTGTTCTATAAAAAATCTCTAAGACACTTAATTTATCAGATTGCTTGGAGCATAGACTGTATCTTTGAGGTTTGCTCTGTAAAAACATGCTCTGCAGTATCATTAGGCGGAATGAGAGAATGATTATATGGAAAACCAAATGAAAACTTTGTTTCTGACTCTTTGGAATCGTATTCCTCTATGACTAAATAGAAGGGCAAAAATAATACCTTTGGCAAAAATGGAAGAATATATAACACTAAGTACAGAAGCATGCAAATAGAAGATACCACATGGAACTTTTGCAAAGTGCTCAAGCAGCTTATTCTGCTGATTAAATATTAGTTTTTTGGGGTAGGAAATATTTGTTTTGTTGAGAATGTTCTTTTCATAAGCATAATGACACTGAGTGCTTTTCTCCCACGAACAAGTTTATTTTTAACATTTCCATCTAGTTTCATTTTTTGGTTGAATGATAAAGAAGCTCCTTGGATAGCCCCATTTCAGCACCTAATGCCCTGCAATCTGATCTCCCACAGAGCTTATTTAATCAAAGCAACATGAAACTTCAAGCTATATAGTCACCTTTGGGAAGGGCTTGTAATTTCATGTTTTATTTACCTTTATTTATCTCCCTTTCATAGAAACACTGTACCAATTAACTGAGAATCCTGTGTTTGCACTCAAACCAATGCATCCCTTCTAAAAATCAAACTCTGGACTACTTTTCTCCAGATGTTTCTAGGGAATTCCAGTTGTTGCTATTCCTTTCATGTATCTTTTTAAATTTTCCACTTCAGGTCCCTGGGCAAATGCTAGAGCCCTGGGGAAGCTTGAAATTAACCATTACTACTGTTTAGATCCCTCTCCTCTTGTCATATGATTTTTTTTTTTTAAGATTGACCTTTATGAAGACTTCCGCACACCCCTGTCCTGCTTGTGCCCCAGTACCACCAGCCTTGATTGGACACCCTCCACAATTTCTTTTATGAGCAGCGGAAAAACTCCTGATGGCACCCCCCCCCCTTTTACATGCTCCAGGTCAAATTAGACTGAGTTCCACTTAATATAACCCAAAAAAGCAATGTTTGCATTTGGGATGATGTGAAGTGCCTAAGGTATCTCTCTGTGCCTTCCTAAAATGGACGTTCACTTTAATACCATTTTTCTCTTAAAATGTGAGCTTGGATAGGGCTAGCTGGAGCCAGATATTTAAAAGCATTCAGACTTTGTGCCATAATTTAGATCACAATATGGATGCAGCCACCATCCCTGCCTCATCGGGATAAGGGAATTTCTAATATTTTTGCCTGCTATTCAAAAGGCGAATAAAAAGAAAATCAACAAGAGTGAGGGAAGGTTCAGGAAAAAGTAGAGAGTGGTGGTCTGAGTCTTACTAAAACAAATTCTTATCTTTCCTGGCGCCACAGTCAGTGTCCACTATAGAGTAGTGCCATATACTACTTTTCTAAAATCATGGGTTCTCATGAATTTTTTGAAGTATAATTAACATACAGTCTAATATTAGTTTCAGGTGCACAAGATAATGATTCACCAAGTCTATACATTACTCAGTGCTCATGAAGAGAAGTGTGCTCTTAATCTCCTTTATCTAGTTCACCGACCCCCTCCCACTTCCATCTGGCAACTACCAGTCTTTTCTACTTACGAGTCTTTTTTGTCTATTTTTCTTTGTTTGCTGCTTAAATTCTACATATGAATAAAATGATATATTTGTCTTCTCTGACTAACTTATTACACCTAGCATTATTCCCTCTGGGTCTGTTCATGTTTTTGCAAATGGGAAGAGCTCATTCTTTTTTTATGGCTGAGTAATATTACATTGTACATATATATCCCATCTTTTTTATTCATTCACTACAGTGGACACTTGAATTGCTCATCAACAAAACAAAAAAGCAACCTCCTAAATGGGAAAAGATATTTGCAATGATATATCCGATAAGGGGTTAATATCCAAAATGTGTAAAGAACTGATACCACTCAACACCAAATAAAATAATCCAATTAAAAATGGACAGGGCAGCTGAATAGACATTTTTCCACAGACAACATACATATGGCCAACAGAGACATGAAAAGATGCTCAACATCACTCAGCATCAGGGAATGCAAATCAAAACCACAGTGAACTGTCACCTCACACATGTCAGAATGGATACAATTAAAAACACAAGACATAAGTGTTGGCGAGGATGTGGAGAGAAAGCAAGTCTTGTGCACTGTTGGTGGGAATGCAAACTGGTGCAGCTACTGTGAAAACAGTATGAGGTTCCTCAAAAAAATTAAAAATTGAAATACCATAGGATCCAGGTCTCCCACTAGTTGGTATTTACCCAAAGAAAACAAAAGCACTTATTCGAAAAGATACATGTTCTCATGAATTTTTGACGAATAGGTTATTCTCTAAGAAGGGTTCAGGTAGATGAGGATTCATCAAGCTGGAAATCCACAGAGTTGTCGATAAATGAGGAGATTCATTCATTCCACAAAACCTTTGAGTTCCTCTGTATTTATTGATGAATAAGACAGTTACTAAGTGTTGTGTATGTGCACGCATACATTTGCTTATGATTTAGGATACAGAAATTTTCAGTGACATGGTTTTCTTCTATTATGAACACATTTTTATTAATATCAATTGTAATAAAAGGGGCCTATTTCTAAAATTTATTTTATAATCCATTAAAAGACTAATGTATGTACCTAGTAAACACCATCTACAAAGTAAACTTGTAACTCTTAAATTACATTGACTTTTTTTTGACAGTCATCATGTCTAGGCTTCTGATTCTTGATATTTCACTTGGAATGTCTCTTGTTTCATTTCTTAGGTTGGATCCACTGTTTGCTTATTACTTCTTGGTTTACCTTTTGAATTTGCCAGAGCACAACTTGAAGCAACTTTCCTAAGAAAAGAGTATAAAAGAGGTAACTTTGCTGAGTTTTTCTGTTTGAAAATGTTTTTATTCTATACCTGTGTGGTTAACAATTTGGCAGCTGATGAAAGTACATGTTGAATAATTTTTTATCGATATTACTTTCTGAATGCTGTTTATATGTAAATGTCTTTTATTCTCTCCACTTTTACATTCTTTGTTTTATTTCAATCCTTCTGAAATTTCATGATGATGTGTCTGTGTATGTCTCTCTATAAAGTATTAGATTCTCCATTGAGCCTTTTCCTTTTTGTTGTCACTCTCTCTTATATATCTATATTTTGAAATATTTAGTTAATTCTTTAAGTCTTATGTTTGATTTTAATTTTTTAAAAACAATTGTGTCAATCATGTTTAAAAACATGATCCAGTGCATTCAAGAAAAGAAATCTATGTAGGTCTTTGAATGGTTGAACTTTAGAGGCGAAAACTTTTTTTCAGGGGACATAGAGCCTTACCCACGACCAAAATGAAAAAGTAATAATAGTAGTCTTTGCCCTTCCTCTCCACCTTCCCTTCTTCCTCCTCTTCCTCCTCATCCTACTATTGGTGATTATGTAATGCTGTTGGGTACATAAATTAATACAACCTTCCCGGAGGGCACTTGTTTAGTGAACACCGAAGCTTTAACAGTATGAATGTTAGTTAACCACTAATACATATAAAGTCTGCCTCTAAAAATTTATACTTAAGAAATTATAAGAATACCCTAAAAACATATTCAAGAATAGGACAACTGATGGTCAATATTGAGAAAATAAATCACTTGAGTTATAGGTAAGTGCAAGTAACCAGTGAAAAGTTCCTGAATTAATAGAGTGACTTATTTCAAATTAAATATATTAAAATGGGTAGATTCCGCATCAGTTAATTCAGTGGCTCATACATATCACTGAAGAACTTATATTTAATTCTCATATTGGCCTATGGCTCCTGTCTACAAATAAACTGGCAAGAATTATGCTGTTACAGTAATTGATTAAACAAGATTCAGACTAATTTCTGAAAAAGTTATCAAGATTATGTTGGCAATTAGCATGATGATCAGGCTTGCTACTGGAATTGATAAAGGTTTGGAATTTTATGTGACCAGACAGGAATGGATCTCACAAAGGTCTAAAGCCAGGACCCACTGAACAATGTTTTTGGGTGACTAACTTTAACTTTATTGAATCTCAAGGAGAGTTCACAGTAATTGGTTTGTGCTTAGAACCTGGTGCAATAGAGAGAAACATATTCAAGTCTCCAGAGTAGCTAAGACAGAGTCAGGCAGGGGTTATTGGGGATGGGTGGCAGAGCACGGGAGTACAAAACACTAAAGGCAGGCTTCTAAAATCTACAAATTCTCACCATGCTTAAGTGGAATGAATCACTTACACCTCACATACCACTTATGCCTCACATACCTGAAGTGAGCTATTTTTGGGGGTCTAGAAGTTGACCCCTGGACAAAGTCCTCTTTTGTTTAGTCATCCCCATAAGCATCCATACCTTCTGTCACCATGAAAAAATCCCATCCCTTGTGTCCTTCGGTTTCTTTCTATCACTGATATAATTATCCTTGCTGATAATCATGCGGGTAGTATACTCTGCAACTCTAGCAATTGTTAAGAGAATTGGAAAATACTTGGGACAAAATTTTCAAGATAGAAACTTCTATCTTATTAGGACATTGTGTTTATAAAATAAATAGAGGTATTTTCTAAATTAATTGGGACTGGATGAAAAAGAGTAAGAGTCAGTCTGACTTAGAACTTCAGATAAGCAGTAATCTGTGTGTATCAGAGACACGAATGCTTATGTCTGTATAATTCAGTGGGAGTTTCTAAAATTTACGTGATTTTGAGAAACTCTTTGGGAAATTCTACAGGACGGAAGAAAAACATTATAGAGATAATATCAATATTTAAAGAAAATAATTTGACCTTTGTGGTACAAGGATGTGACGATAATAACAATAAATCAATGACATGTGTCTACTTAACCTCATTCATGGAATAAGTAATGCTTTTGCTGTTGAAAGAAGAAATTCATCAGAGCTCTAAGTGTTTGCTTTTTTAAATGCAAATGACATAAGTAGTGCTGAGATAGCAAACTGAATTGAGGATAATACATCGCTAAGTAAGCTTTTTAATTCAAGATTGATAGATAAAGCACAATCAATATCAAGGACTGAGCACGGGTAACTTCAAATAGTCTGATTTTAGCACATCACAAAGTAAACTTACAGAATTTTCATGAGAGGAAGGTTTCCATTAGCCATCCGTGGAATTTGAAATATTATAATTTTTCAGCAAAGGAAAAGACATAAGCTTGATCCACCTGCCATTGTCTAATATCATAATGTTATTTTTCCTTCTTTTCTTTCCTTTTTCTCCAATTCCAGTAATTTGAAAAGATTCACAAGATACTTAAATTGAAAAGAACATAGGATATACTGGTACTCAACTGTCAAGTGTAGGTCAAATAATTGAGGTCCTTTCTCCTTTTAGAAAAATACATCTGTAAGATGTCAAAATGTCCTGTCTCTTAAAGATAGGTCATAGAGGTTAATGGCTAAGAGCATAACAAAGAGACGTCATGACCTGGATTTGAATCATAGTGAAAACATTTACTAATCATGTGATGCTGGTCAAGTCATTTAAAATGCCTAAGCCTTAGCTTTTTTTTTTTTTTGTCTCTATCCACCTGTATTCATTAGGTCATTATGAGGCATAAATCTAAATAATGTATGTTAAAAGTGCATAAAGTTTTCTGACAACCTTAGCAGATGGATCTAGTGTGGAACACTATCCAGGCAAAACTTCATAAAAACTATTGATAAACCATGACCAAACTTCATTATATGTCAAAAATTTTTTTTTTCAAAAAATGGTAAAAAGGAAGCTCTGTCTCAAATTAGAAAGAGGAAGAAGAACCTCAGAGTAAAGAAATCAAGTTGACTTTGGTGATCCTTGCCAGGCACTGAAGGCTTGGTTTCTCTGTGGACTGTGGTGGATAGTGATGTGGCCTTACTTGAAGGCAAGCTGGAAGCTATAAGTAAGACCACTCATAAAGCCAGGGCACTTGAAATGATAGATAATCTCTAAAAATGAAGGAGACAAGCTACAGAAAGGAGTTTTTCTTTTCTTTATGCTACGGATGGGAAAAATAAAAGATCTGTGAAAACTTGAATGTCCAGTACTGGAGCACACATGAGAAGAGATCAGAATTCCATAAGACAACACAACTTTAAAATGTTACATAAGAGAGCATAATGAATATCTAGATATGAAAAATATAGAGTGATTTTTTTAATATAATAAATAGCTTAAAAATAAAATTTAAAAATGAAGAAAATTAAAGAACTGTTAGACATGGGAATACACATGCATAAGAACAGAAAGATAAACATATGAGAAATAGGAAGAAAAGAGAGAGTTCTTCTTGCACATTTATAATGGTCGTTTCCAGATGGAAGAATACACAGAATATGGGACAGATTACAGCAGAAGAGAATGGACTAGAAATTTATGGGTTTGAAGAACTAAAATAAAAACCTGAATGCATAATTGAAGAATCACAAACTAAGCAGATAAAACACCCAGAAACATAATAGTTAAAACCAAAAGGAACGACACGTAGATGCAATAGGGCAATAAATAAAAGGTCAAGAGTTCATGTAAATACATCTCTGATTTTCAAACAGTAAAAAATTATGTAATTTTCTGTATTTAGCTTAGGAAAACACCAAACACGAGAGCAAATGAAGACATTTTTCAGGAATAAGACACGATATTACTTATAATCTGACATTAAGAGAATGAAAATGTCTTCAATAAGAAATAAATGAGTTATCAGTAAGAAACAAGATAGTCAATACAGAAATTCTGCTTCTGGCCAGGATGGAATAACATGAACCAGATCTATGCTTCCAAGTGAAACTATATAAAAAAAATTAAAAAAAAAAAAATGAACGAGATTAGGAAAAAGTTGGTTTTCAAGACACCGGGCATCACAAAATGTAGAAAAAGGATCCCTTAGAAATGGGGTGGGGAGGAACATGGGCCCTAGGAAGACCCATGCTTACTGCATTAAGATTTTTCAGACTGAGGCGTAACAGAGGAGAAGCCCAGGTATAGTCCTGCAGGTCTCTGTGTTAGCAATAGCTGAGAATCTGGAAGATCAAAGCAGCAGGGGTTCACGGCATGGAATCTAGTGAGGAAAGAGTTCCAGGGAGTGAATTTCAGAGATCAGTAGAAGGTTCCCTTGAATATTCAGCTGAGTGCTTATCAAGGCATGCATGTGAGGAAACTAATCAAGGCCAGGAAAACACCTGAAAGAATTAGAAGGAACAGTGATTGATGCTTACAAAGAGCTAGGAATAGTGCCTGCTCCCTTCAGTGATACTGGAAAACTTGGTGATTCACAGAACATTACACAAAGTGTTTCTTTGAGCGTATGTACTAACGGTATAACAATTCATTTAATGTTCTCTTTGCTCATATCCAATATCTGTCAATGATAGGTCATTTTTTATTAGGTGATATTTGCCCTCACCAAAGGTTGTATTTTCCTACTTTCAACTTTTCCAGCTTTCTCAACTCGGTCTATGAAGCTAGCATTACCTTTATGTAAAAGGTACTCATAAATTTAGCATAAAGATTATTTTATAGCCCATTTGTGGTACATTGTAGATTGATTTATCTGCTCATTAACCCTTCCTAAACTTAGAGAAACTATTAAGATATGTTAAATATATTCATGTATTTTGCCCTGGATTCTGATAAACAGAGTAAGCTAATCTGTGGTCAAAGAAATTACCTCAAACACCTTCTAATGAATTTGCTTTCTTCACTCTTCCAGCTACATTGCTAATAGCAGTCTTTCAAAATACTTTGGAGTTTCTGTTGATTTCTCGAGGGCCTTAAGGATTTTGACTGAATGTGCCTATATATGTGTGGAAGGGTTATTTCTTGGATGCTTAATATGTTAATACATTTATAGAAAGACAGGCTTTTAGCAGTTTTTACCTGCACAAAATAGACACTAGAGTTTGAGGAAATGTTCTTATTTTTCCTATTACAGAGTTCTCTAGTCATGAATTAGTCTCAATGTTAAAAGACAAAATAAAAAAAATAAACACTATTCCAGAGCAAATACTGTTTTTAATACAAAAAAAAAAAAAAAACCCCACAGATTAGCGTATGTGTTTGAAGACATAAGTCCTTTCTCCACTCTAACAAATTCAAAGAAAGAAAAATTCTTTGTGGGCCACACCAACAACTTCCTCATGTTACCTTGTACAGAACCCGACAAAACTGTAGGCGGAGTGCTGGATCCACCAGAATAGCGCTCCTGTTATGAGCCAGAGAGCCTTAGACCACACAGAGAAGTACGTGCTCCAACTTCTCCTTCTCTGCTCACTCTCACTTGCCCAGACCGAAAGTTCTTCCCTTTGATCTTCTCATGAGTTCCCTCATCCCAGTAGAAGCAGAACGCTGACACGGAAATCCACGCTGTGGGAGCACAGCGAGGAGGGCGGCATTGCAGTCCGCTGTGGTGCCGGATAAACAGAGCTGGGGGGAACAGGACGGTTTTCCTGCCTGTTTGTCCTCTCAGCAGCCTCAGGACTTGTCCCCATGTCTAGAAAGGAAGTGTTGCACCAAATCACAGGTTTTCAAACCCACAAAGATTCTTTGAAATTTCTTGGAAACTCCTCTAATGATGTGCTTTTGATGGGAACAAGGGGAAAGTTAAGGGTAGGTGGGACTTCTGTCTTAATAGAGCAGCTTTGTTTTTAGCTTTTTTATATTTGGGCTTTCTTACGATTTGAATTAAAAAGGTTGGAGAACTCTTAATCCAAGTGATCTCCACGGTCCTTTCTATCCCTGTAAGGCTGTAAGGCTTTATTCCACGATCACCTCAGTAAACAGCCATCCTTCTGACCTATCATCTTAACTATTTGACGTTCATTTTAATATCGATGTCACCCAAGTTACCTAGTCACAGATTTCTAAACCAAGTATAAATACTCTGCTAGCCTTGACAAATTCCTTTAATTCACAATATGCTATTTTTAGACAAATTCAAGAACCTCTCTTTCTTACAATTATTACGTCACTATGGTTTCTCCATTGAAAATGTGGACCATTACAGATTGATCTTAGCAAACCTTGATGTAGCACTGGAATGATTCAAGCTATAGCAATATAATTTACTGTCACCTATTCTTTACTCAAGGAAATAAAATACACATAGAATTTATTTTGGTTTTGTCCTGCTTCTCTCCTTCCTGGTCTTTAGTGATGCTTCCTCAAGCAAATAACAATTTATTGATAATTCATTTGGAACAGTATCTCCTAGTTCTGCCGTAGTACTGTCCTTGCTGCCAATAGACCTCAGTAAGGCAGCCAGACAACTGGCCATAGCCGTCTTCCACATAAGGTCACTCCTGATAGTCCCATTTTGTCCTGAGAGAAAAGATCCTCTTCTCCCTAAATTACTAGTATGGGACCGAGATTAGACTGTGGTATTTAGTAAGACTTGCTCAAGTGTTGAGAGGTGAGAAGAACCTGTGTTCCTGGCCATACACCCTGTCTTATCTATTTCAATAACTGATAAGACACAGACCAAATCTGATCATTCAGTTTTACAAAACTCCATGAGGGAGATTAATTAGTCCATACCAAATTAGAATCTGCACAGTTTTAATGCAGATAAATTTGAAAACCTCTATGAAATATATACAAATTCTTTTAAAACCTTTTTTCTAAATAAGTTAATATGTATAATTTTTCCTAAAATTATTCTCCCCAAAACCTATCCCCATAGAGACAGAAGATTCAAAGAGACCAATGCAAAAGAAAAACTAGGAAAAAAAATAGTTAAAGAAAATCTCACCAGGGATTTTCACAGGGGAAAGACACCAGGGAGAGGCACAGGGGAGCTAAACAAATTATTTGAAAAACAAATAACCCTCAACTGCATAAAGTATTGTAAAGTATATGAAAAAGAAGTTTTGAAAATTTGTTTGGAATTAATACAACATAGATATCAAAACCTGACAAAAATTATACCCAAACCAGCAACTACAAAACAAACCTACTTATGAGTAGCCTTGAAAGAAAATTTTGCAGTATATTAATATAATATAATATTATGGCTGAGTTAATTATTTCCAGAAAGGCAAGGGTGGTTTAATATTAGGAAGTCAACTAATAAAATCCTTCATGTAGTTAGAATCAAGGAGACTAATCATATACACCTCTTAATTGGAAAGAAATGGCATTTGAAAAAAAAAAAAACTATTCATGTTAAAACCCTAAATATAAGCAGAATTATTGGATATTGCTTTAACATGATAAAAAATGCAGATCAAATAAGTCTCTGGAATATGAAAAAGTATCAATGGAAAAAGTAATACAAACATTAAGAGAACTTAGCAAAAAAGCAGATTATAAAATTAACACTCAAAAATTCTATACCGTGTGATTTCATTCATATGTGTAATCTAAAAAATAAATGAATAAATGAAAAGTAGAATCAGTCCTATAAATACAAAGAACAAACTGATGGTTGCCAGATGGAAGGCGGGTGGGGGGGTAGGCAACATGGTTGGAGGGGAGCCAGAGATAAAGTCTTCCAGTTACGGAATGAATAAGTCACGGGGGTAAAAGGTACAGCATAAGGAATAATATGGTCAATGGTGTTGTAGTAGTATTATATGTTGAGAGATGGGGGTTCCACTTGTGGTGAGCATCGCATAAGGTGTGGAGATGTTGAATCACTATTGTACATTGAAACTAGTGTAACATTGTATGTCAACTGTACTCAAATAAAAATTAAATGTATAGCCTTCATATAAGCAAATAAACATTAGTTAAAATACATAATGAAAAAGAATATGCATTGATATCAGTAAAGAAACTAACAGCATTCTAGCATACACATGTTAAAACATACTATAAAACATCCATCAGTGAAGTTTCGACTTTGGCATATTAATAGGCACACAGAGATGAAACAGAATAACAAATCTAGAAAGACACCTAATTGCACATGAAATTTTTCCATATGATCATGTTCCATTTCAAAGTTTTGGGATAAATAGATATTTTTTTTATTAACCAGGTGCTTTTTAAAAATATATTATTATATTTGACTTACAATGTTTATATTAGAAATGGATTTAACATATGTGAACCATCTGGGTAGTTATGTATAAGGAAAAAAAAGACAAAATGGATCTTTGTTTTATACTTTATGAGAGTAAGCATTTGAGATTCTCAGTAAAGGATCTAGAGGAGGTAAGGAAACCAGAACTTTTGACAATATCACAGGGTTTTAGAAACAAAAAAGTTTGGAGCTGTCAAGGCAGCCAAAGTTGAGAAAACCATGATGCCAGGGTAAAGTGAGGTGTAGGAGTTTGTGCCTGAAACACCTCACGGATGCACAGGGCCGACTCTGGGAAACTAGCAGTGCTGAGAAAACCCAGAGTCCAGGTCTGGAACTAAAGAAGGAGCTTCATTAAGACTTTTGGAGGGCTGTACCCTACAAACTACGGAGAACTAGAGTTAGACTGAACCTCCCAAAAATTGCGATCCACATTCGAATTAGTCAATCCTATCTGCCCAACAAGGAATAAAACATTCTCTGTAGGTAAGGATCTTTCTACAAATCTTAAAAAAAATGTATTATACAAAATATCCTATATTCAGGATAGTATTAAGCTAAATTAAAGAAAATCTAAGACTATAACCACAGTAGAAAACTCAATATGGTAAAGATAGGGATCCAACTCATTTTGACTTATAGATTCAATTGAATTGCACTCAAAATTCCAGAAGTTTATATTTGATGGAAACAAACAATCTTACTCTAACATTTATTTATTAAGATTGAGAAAAGAAGCAAAAGAGCAAAGAAAAACTGTTAGAGGAATACATGCCCTGGAGACTTATCCTACCACATATTAATACTTATTGAATGAAGTAGATATAACTATTGCAAGGACAAAAATACAACAGTGAAAGAACAATCTGGAAACACACCCATCTGTAAGAGGAATTCCTCTTACGTTTAGAGTTTTAACATGAGTAATTTTTTTTAAATGACAACACTGCTGTTCATTTGGGAAAGGATCATTTTTTTCAAAAAATGCTACTCGCTCAGGCAGATATTTGTATAAAAAAGGTAAACCATCATTCAAATGAAAATAATTCTGAATGTTACTCTAAAGACAAGTTCTTAAGGATTAATATATCAGAGAATTTTTTCATATCCCTAAGATATGCAAATACTTCTTTATTTGGCAAGATAAATGCATTAATAAATGCTTAGTCTTAAAAGAAATATTGAAAAATTATATTTAGACAGGTTTGAAATGAAGAAGCTATGCTTATTGAAGGATCTCATCCTCGAAGTGAAGAGTCAAGACAGAGAGAAATAATGGGCAATGAATTATATTTGACATAGACTGGTAACCACAATATAAAATAAGCTGAAAACCGTTAAAAATTGAGAAATGGATAGCAAATGTGCAAAAGAGTGGAACAAGATCTTGCTACTGAGTTCATCTATAAAACCAAAAAATATATGAATTAATCATTAGGGATATGCAAATTAAAACTTCAGTAAGATACCACTACACATGATCAAAATGCCTAATTTTAAAAAATGTCCAAAAATGCCAAGCATTCACAAGGATATAGAGCAACCAAATTGCTCATACAGTGCTGGTAGAAATGTACACTGGTGCATCTGTTTTAGGAAATTATTAAACTGGCAACATCTACTAGAGCTGAGCAAATATGAACCCTATGGTCAGCAATTCCATTCTTTGTCATTGACTCAACTCAGTGTTTACATTCATTCAGTAAAATCAATGTAAACTCTTATTGTTGCACTATTACTATAGTAAAATTGGAGATAAGCCAAGTGTTCATGAATAATAAAATGGATAACTCTATTTATTATATTTGTAAAAAAGAATACTGTAGTGAGTATATTAATGAAGGAATGTTGCTACATTTTATTTTTTATAAATATAAAAAATACTGTAGTAAGTACATTAATGAAAGAACACTGCTACATGCAACAGAATGGATAAATATCATAGGCATAATGTTGAAGAAACAAAAGAGAGTGGACGTATTTAAAGGTAAAGACCAGGCAAAACTAGAAGTCACAATCAAGGTTAATTGGGGGAAGTGAAACTTTATTGTATACTGCACTGTTCTATTTCTGGATCTGCAGTCTCGTAAATGGAAGTGTTCACTTTGTAAACAATGATTAATTTACTGGTGACTTGTTCAATTTTCTGTATCCTTCAATAATTTAAAAATGGTGGCTGATTCTCAACCTTCATTAATAAAGAGTTAAATTTCTTAATGAAAAATCATTCGTGTTTATAACTATAATAAATTAGTAATTCTAAGTATCTCAGAGCCGAAATTATTACAGGAAATAAGGGAAATCCCACATTTTCTTTCCTCCCCAGACAGAAAAAAAAACCAGAATGATTCATAGAATACTTTTCATTAAGTTTGAGGTAGAGAGATTTTGAGCACGTACCTTCTACATACTCAGTGACAGTAGTCGCTTTCAGGAAAGGCATTTAAAGACTATCTTTTGAGTGCCAAATTAGCACATAAAATCACACATATATTTTGTAAAATATAAGGATAAAAAATAAAAGAATGTATCTTTCCTAATTACCTATGGACAGTTCACCTTTAGGGAGTTAAATTAGGTTTATTATTGTGGAAGACATGCACCATTTAAATGTTGGAATTGTAACACACAGGTGCTGTTTGCTGCACACTAGCATTTTTAAGAAGATACATAAATCCTTGTGCTTTTAGTGTTTATTTCTATTTTCTTCTTTTAAAAAAATATTTATTTTAGAGAAAGAGCTTGTGCAGGGAGCAAGGGCAGAGGGAGAGGAGAAGAGAACCTCAAGCAGACTCTTTGCAGAGCTTGGAGCCCCGATGCTGGGCTTGATCTTAGGATCCTGGGATCATGACCTGAGCCGAAACCAAGAGTCTGATGCTTAACTAACTGTGCCACCCAGATGCCCCTGGTGTTTATTTCTTTTAACTCATGAAAGGCTTCAGTTTTAGTATTACCTCTTTTCTAGTACTACAGATATTAGTAAAAATCTGCTGGTGCCTTTTGTGTGATCTTTAGCAATGTCTTTATTTATTTATTTAATTATGTGAGTCACCATACAGTACATCATTAGTTTTTGATGTAGTGTTCCATGATTCATTGTTGGCGTATAACAATGTCTTTTATCTTCGGAAACTTAACTTGTATCTGCCTCTATTCACTCTATTCCTATAGAGAGAGACTCGGAGGTAGATAGCCCAGTTTCACACTATTTTATAGACACAAATTACATTCTAACAGTCATATATCGGAATAAGGCTATGCTAAAGCTCAAGCCTTCAAGAGAAATAGATTTGTATAGGAAAAATATAGCAAGAGGTTGAAAAAGTTCAAAGAATCAAATGAATAGGGCAAGATACTTGGTCAACATATAAAATGAGAACATCAAATTTAATATCATTATGCAGGAATAACATGGACTTCCAGGGCAAGTATGACTAACGCATGCCATGCTGAAACATTGTGCCAAAGGAAACCACGTCCATTATTGTAAAGAAAGTGCAGTTTGGGGGCTACTTAATAGCCATGACATCATATTCTCTGCCTAGTCAAAGACCAAATCAAGACCTCACAAACAGACATCTTGCCATTTATCCTTCTTTAACAAATAAAATGTCTTACTTTACCTGTCACTCTTTAGGACAACAGCCCAGCCCTCTGCTCTCTCAGAATTCTGGAAGAAAAATCACCACCACAATAAAAATGTTCTCTTTTTCTATATGTTTAATTTTTTCATGTGTGGTATTTATAAAATGCAGTATTTGTGAAAACATTTCTTTTGCCTAAAGGAAAAGAAAATAAAATTGCAACTGGTTTTTAGCCTAAAAGCAAAGTAAGATTCTCCCAATTGGCTCTTTTATTCAAAATTGAATATTAAAATCAAATAGTTCCTGGCAAAGACAGTGATGATCAAAGGTAAAGATTATGAAAACCAAGGATTTGTTTAAAAAGGGAAAGGAAACTTGGCCTTGTCACTAAAAGTGAAAATGGTATTAACATATCAGTCTCAATATGGACTCATGGATATGGCAGAGACCAATTGATTGGGTTGGCAAACGCTTAGTGGAAATCAGAAATTATTGTACAAGGAGATAAAGAAGTTACAGTCAATATAAGCAAGATGCTCTCTTAAAGAATGCACTCTTTCTGTTAACATCTAAATCCTGCTGGCTACATGTGTGTTTCTGAGGTTGAGAATAATGAGACTTTAATAATTTTATTATTCAGGGATAAGTTACTAAGCTCCTAGTAGGTGGCAGGCACTGGTTCCAGTCTTACAAATGCAAAGATAAGTAAGACGTACCCACACATTGCTAAGAATCAAGTATTTTAAAGGAAAAATCTTAACATGAGTGTTCCACCTGCCAAAAATTTGACGGTCTGTGTTTTATGTAAGAATAAAGGAGAAATTAATACTGCCAGTCAACAGATATAATAAATTTTTATTAAGAGCTTATTGTGCTCAGCATTGTCCAGGACATTATATTATAGTAATAAAGAGTTAAAGCATGATCTTAATACTTAGTAAGATTTAAAACTTGCTAGAAAAAAAATTAAAAGATTCCCCACATAAGGAATATAAAGGTTAAGTACAATATCAAGAATCCATATTTTGGGAAACAAAATAGTAGCATTATGAGCACAGAAGTGCTGGATAAAATTTCTATAATATGGTCCAAAACAAGTGTGCCTACTCTAGCATTCATATTTAATATGCTACTGGAAGTCCTCATTATAGTAGTCCAGCAAGGAAAAGAAGTAAAAGGTATTAGAATTGGAAAGGAAGAAGTAAAATTGTCTCTATTTGCAAATGATATGATTTTATATATAGAATCTCAAGATTCAACCAAAAACCATTAGATTTAATCAGTGAATTTAGTAAGTTTCAGGATACAAAATTAGCACAAAAAATCATTAGCTTTTCAATACACTAAACAATGGATTTTCTGAAAAAGAAATGAAAAAATCAATCCCATATTACAATAGCATCAAAAACAATAAAGTGGGTGCCTGGGTGACTTAGTTGGTTAAGCAACTACCTTCGGCTCAGGTCATGATCCTGGAGTCCCTGGATCAAGTCCCAAATCGGACTCCCGGCTCAGCAGGGAGTCTGCTTCTCCCTCTGACCCGCCCCCCCACCCCATGCACACGCCCTCTGTGCCCTCTCTCTCTCTCTCTCATTCTCTCTCAAATAAATAAAATCTTTTTTTTAACTATTTATTTATTCATGAGAGACAGAGAGAGAGAGAGAGAGAGAGGCAGAGGGAGAAGCAGGCTCCCAAGGAGCAGGGAGCCTGATGCAGGACTCCTGACCTGAGCCACCCAGGCGCCCTCAAATAAATAAAATCTTTTTTTAAAAAAATCAATAAAGTGCTTAGGAATCAGTTTATTTAAGGAGCTTTCTCAGAAAACTATAAAACAAAGTTTTTTTAAAAGTTGAAGACACTTAAAAAAAATAAAAAATAAATTGAAGACACAAATAAATGGAAAGTTATCCCATGTTTATGGGTTGGAAGAATTAATGTTAAAATGTCAGTCCTACCAAAAGCCATCTATGGGTTCAAATACAAATTCTGTCAGGATTTGAATGACATTTTTTACAGTAGTAGAAAAAAGACTCCTAAAATTTATATAGAACCACAAAAGACTCCTAATAGCCAAAGAAATTATGAGGAAGAAGTAAAAAGCAGGAAGAATCATACTTCTAATTTCAAGCTATATACAAATACAAAGCTATTATCATCAAAAACAGTATGATGCTGGCATTAAACAAATGGACCAAAGGAACAGTATATAAAGCCCAGAAATAAAAGCCAAGCACATATGGTGAACTAATATTTAACAGGGGATCCAAGAATACTCAACGGAGAAAAGGCATCTTTTCAATAAATGGTGCTGGAAAATTAAATAATCACACGTAAAACAATAACACTGGATTCATAATCTCTACCACTCACAAAAATTAAAATGGACTAAAGACTTAAATGGAAGACCTGAAACCATGAAACTCCTAGAAGAAAGCATAGGAATAAAGCTCCTTGACTTGGGTCTTGGTAACGATTTTTTGGATATGACACCAAAAACACAAGAAACAAAACTGAGAATAAACAAGTGGGCTACATCAAACTAAAAAGCTTCTGCACAGCAAAAGAGAATATCAACATAGTGAAAAGACAACCCATGGAAAGGGAAAAAAATATCTGCAAACTATGTTTCTAATAAAGGGTTAATATCCTAAATATGTTTTTAAAAACTATCACAAATGAACAGCAAACACACACACACACACACACACACACACACACACACACACACAAATATACATAACCCAATTAAAAATGGCCAAGGACCTGATTCGATATTTCTTCAAAGATCTACAAAATGCCAGCAGGTACATGAAAAAGTATTCACCGTCATTAGTAATTAGGGAAATGCACGTTAAGATCATAATGAGATATTACCTCATGCCTATTACAATGGCCATCTTCAAAAGACAAGAGATAACAAGTAATGACGTGGGGAAAAGGGAACCCTTGTGCACTGTTGGTGGTATTGTAAATCGGTAGAGCCACTATGTAAAACAATATGGAGGATCAAGAAAATTAAAAATAGAACTACGATATGATCCAACAATTCCCCTTCAGGATATATTCACTTTTGGGATATATCTACTAACTCAAAATGATTCTGCATCTCCATGTTCATAGCAGTGTTATTTATAATAGCCAAGACATGGAAACAACCTAAGTGTCTATTACACACACACACACACACACACAGGAATATTATTTAGCCATAAAAATAAAATCCTGAGGCACCTGGGTGGCTCAGTCGGTTAAGCATCTGCCTTTGGCTCAGGTCATGATCTCAGGGTCCTGGGATCGGGTCCCGCATCGGGCCCCCTGCTCAGCGGGAAGCCTTCTTCTCCCTCTCCCTCTGCTCCTCCCCCTGCTCATTCTCTCTCAAATAAATAAAATCTTTAAAAAAAAAAAATCCTACCACTTGAAACAATTGTGGATGGACCCTGAAGTAATAGGTTAAGTGAAATAAGTCAGAGAAAGACAAGTAATATATGCTCTCCA
The DNA here is from genome assembly GCF_037043125.1 of Eumetopias jubatus. Taxonomy (NCBI): domain Eukaryota; kingdom Metazoa; phylum Chordata; class Mammalia; order Carnivora; family Otariidae; genus Eumetopias; species Eumetopias jubatus. The sequence continues at coordinate 31,747,161 of NW_028274820.1, forward strand.
CTTGTATGTGGTATCTTAAAACAAAACAAACATTAAAAAGAGATCGGAGTACTTGTTACCAAAAGGAGGATGGTGGGAGGGGTAATTAGAGGAAGAAGGTCAAAAGCTATGAACTTCTGTCATGAGATAAATAAGTACTGTACAGTGTGATGATTACAGCTGACACTGATGTCTAATATATAGGAACGTTGTTAAGAGTAAATCCTAAAAGTTCTCATCGCAAGGAGATTTTTTTCCCCTTTTCTCTTCTTTCTTTTTATTTTATCTGAGAAGTTGGATGTTAGCTGAACCTAACCTATCGTGGTAATCATTTTATAATTCATGTGAATCAAACCATTGTGCTGTATGCTTTAAACTTATACAGTGATGTATGTCAACTAGAAAAATATTTTATAATATTGAGGCATCATTAAAGATGGACATAGGAACAGCAATTAGTTTGGAAAGGATAAATATAGAGGCTAGGAAAATTATTATTGAGATTTAGGTATATAAATTATTTATCTAGTTATTGGAAATTTAGAATATGAAAAACATTGTTCTGGGTTCTGGAAAAAAAACAAGGAACAAAAAAAATAGTCTTCCTATATGTATGAAACTTACATTCTAAAGAAAGAATTTTTAAAAAGAATAATGTATAAGGGTGCCTGGGTGGCTCAGTCATTAAGCATCTGCCTCTGGCTCAGGTCATGATCCCAGGGTCCTGGGACCGAGTCCCACATCGGGCTCCCTGCTCAGCGGGAAGCCTGCTTCTCCCTCTCCCACTCCCCCTGCTTGTGTTCCTGCTCTCGCTGTCTCTTTCTCTCTGTCAAATAAATAAAATCTTTAAAAAAAACAATGTATAAAAACATAGCATGTCAGATGGCTTTAAGTGACACAAAAAAACAAGAATATTGATAAAAGGCTAAGTAGTGTATGTGCATTATGGAGGGGCTTGTTTCATATTGGGTGGTCAGGAAGACCTGACTATTAATTAGGTGACATTTAATCAGACATAAAGTAAAGGAAATCCATTGAGTTTTTTTTTTTTTGCCACTAAAAGTGAAGTTTATAAGTTTTAAAAATAAGAAAATGAGCCATGGTCTGGGTCAAAAATATGTCTGATAGCTTGAAAATAAAGTAATATAGCTAAAATGTAGGAGTATGTTTGATTTCTCTTTTCAGGATGATCAAGGACTCCAGTGTACTGGGTAAGAGTGAATAAAGAAAAGGTAGTAGAAATGAAGATAGAGAAGTCATAGGAAGACAGATCATACAAGGTCAATGTAGGCAATTGAAAGGACTTTTAATTTTACTCAGAGTTGTGTAGGAAAATTTTGAACTAAGGAGGGGATGACATTATTTGAACTTTTTTATTTTTTTTCAAATTTTTATTTAAATTCTATTTAGTTAACCTATAGTATAATATTGGTTTCAGGAGTAGAATTTAGCGATTCTCAGTCAACTATAATACCCAGTGTTCATCCCAACAAGTGCCGTCCTTAATGCCCAACACCCACCTAGCTCATCCCCCACCCAACCTCCCCTCCATCAACCCCCAGTTTGTTCTCTATATGGTTTGCTTCCCTCTTTATTCCTCTCCCCTATGTTCATTTGTTTTATTTCTTAAATTCCCATATGAGTAAAATTATATGGTATTTGTCTTATTTCACTTAACATAATACACTCTAGCTCTAAATGTCCATCCACTGATAAATGGATAAAGGAGATGCGGCATATATACATAATGGGGTATTACTCAGCCATCAAAAAGAATGAAATCTTACCATTTTCAACAACGTGGATGGAGCTTGAGTTATGTTTTAAAGGGTTCACCCTGGTCACTAAGTTGTATGTAGACCAAAGAGAAGAGCAAGACCAGAAGAAACAAGATAATTGAGTAAATAGATAAATCTAAATCAAAATGATGATGTCTCAGACCTGGAGTTTGGCATTGGAGGTAGCATGAAAAGGGCAGATCGTAGATGTACTTTGAGGACAGAGCCAATAAGACTATCTGATGGGATGGGCATGGGGTGTGAGAGAATGAGAGCAATTAGTGATTCCAAAGTTTTTGACATGATCAACTTAAAAGACACAGTTGTTATTGCCTATAATGTTAATGAAAGAGACTGAGTTTGAGGAGAAAGATCAAGTTTTTTTTATTTTGGATGTATGAATTTGAGTCATCTGTTGGACCCCCAAGACGTGGTGAATAGATCAAGTATGCAAGTCAGTGGATGATTCTGACTAAAAAGAGTAATGTAGTTTCTTTGTGGTGATGTAACAGTTCTGCACCCCTATTATAGTGGTTATATGAATCTATACATAGGATAAAATGTCACAGCATTATGCACCAAAGAATGTTTTGAATGAGTGCATATAAAAACTGAGAAAACACAAATAAGACCTGTGGTTTAGTTAATAGAATTGCTGTAATGTGAAAACCCTGGTTTTGCGAATTGTACTCTGTGTAGACAGTATTATCGAGGAACCTGGTTAAAGAGTAAAGAATTGTCTGTACTATTTTTGTATTTTCTGCCTGCTAAGTGAGTCTAAAGTAACTACAAAATAAAAAACCTGAAAATAGAAAATAGGACGATAATGGATAACTCAGTATGAGTTCTAGCAGCATACCACCTTTACAAGTGCTCCTTGGTTAGAGGCTCTTTCTCTGCCTCCATGGCAAGTGAAGATGTCTAGTGGTCCCAGAAGGAAAGCCCTGCTTGAACCATTTAAGAGAAACTGTGAGGAGGTAAACTGGAAACAACTAAGTAAACACAAGAAATTTCAGGAATTTTGCTATGCAGGGAAAATGAGTGTTAAGAATTAAGGATCAAGTGACTTTTTTTAAGATAAAAAAATATATATAGTTTTATATTCTCATGGGAATGATCCAGTAGGTTTAGAAATTTAGATTTAGGAGAGAGAGCACAGTTGTTGGGATTTTATCTTTAAGGAGGCGAGAAGGAATGAGATCTAATGCACAGGTGTTGGCTTTGGCTTCAGGTAGGATCAGAGGCAAATAGATCTCTTTCATCTCTTTTTTTTTTTTTTTTTGAGAGTAAGAGTTGAAAAAGTGAGTAATCTTGTAGAATTGTAAGAGAGCATTAAGTTCTCACTTGAAACTAGTGATCATGAATTTTCAGAGCAGTAGGTCTTCTTAGTTGTGACTTCCTTTAGTCTTTCAGTAGTGAGAATTTACTATGACTGAGGTTTTCCTCAAGGAGCTGACAAAAACAGGAGGAGTGGGCGAGGTAGTTAAGGGTATTTTCCAGAGTGAATCGGATGATATGTGTTGGAGTCTAAGCTGGACAGAAGAAAATTAAGGGCTTTTGGGCAACTTTTGCATGATAAAGCTTTGTCATTTGCATTTAGGTGTCTTTTCTACTATATCTATCTATCTATCTATCTATATATATATATATATGACATGTGTCACGTTCAGAACTTTGAAAAAAATAGAATACTTTGTTATATATGTAAACTTATAGTCTTATAAACAGCATTTTTACTGCCTTCATGGCAAGTGAAAATTTCTAATGGTACAAGAGTAAATTTGTATTTGGTATTAATCCATACCCTGCAGAAGAATAAGCTAATTTTTAAATACGTATGAGCAGGAGGGGGGCAGAGCAAGATGGCGGAGGAGTAGGAGACCTGGATTTCGTCTGGTCTCAGGAATTCAGCTGAATAGGGATCAAACCATTCTGAACACCTACAAACTCAACAAGAGACCGAAGAAGAAAGTAGCAACAACTCTCTGAACAGAGAAGCGACCACTTACTGGAAGGTAGGACGTGCGGAAAAGTGAATCCGAGGCGATATTCGGGAGGATAGACGGCGGGGGAGGGGCCTCCGCCGGCCGCTTCTGGCAAGTGCTAGAGCTGCGGAGCACAAAATCGGACCATTTAGAAGTTGGCTCGGCGGAGGGACGTCGCTGCAGTGGCTAAGCGGGGGGTGGAATCCTCCCGGGACAGTGTGGTCTCAGGACCCTCGGGGTCACAGAAAGACCGGGGGTGCCTGAGTGCCCCAGAGCTCCCGGGTATCGGAGCAGGGAAGCCGGCTGCAGAGACGGAGCCGAGGCGCGGGCTCTCAGCTCGGGGTTGCCATAAACTGTGATCCGCAGCACAGTCGGGCCACTGATCCTCCAGCAGGGACCCAACAAGTGGCAGATCCGGGGAGACTCCCCTCCCTCCCCCGGGAGGAGCGGCGCGGGAGCGCACCGCAGGGATCTGCTGGGTTTGGAGACTCCACACGGGGTCAGGTGCCAGAGATAGAAACGCTCGGACACAGGCCGGGTGAGCACGGAGTGCAGCTGGAGACCGGGGAGATGGGAGCGACTGATTATCTCTGGGGCCGCACTGAGGAGTGGGGCCCCGATTTCTCAGCTCCTCCGGGTGGAGATTGGGAGGCCACCATTTTCACCCTGCTCCTCCAGAGCTGTACCAGAGATTGCAGGGAACAAAAGCTCCTGAGAGCAAACCCGAGCAGCTTGCTTAGCCCAGACCGACAAGGGTGGGGCAATTCTGCCTCCGGCAAAGACATTTGGGAACCACGGCAACAGGCCCCTCCCCCAGAAGATCAGCACGAACAGCCAGCAAGCCAAGACCAAGTTTATCGAGCAAGGAGAATGGGAAAACTCCAGCACTAGGGGAATACTGCACATAAAATTCATGGCTTTTTTTTCACCATGATTCATTAGTTTTTCAAAGTTAATTTTTTAAACGTTTTTTTTAAATTTTTCTTTTTCCCTTTTTCAAACAACATCTTGTCAATCCCTTTTTCTAAAAAAAAAATTTTTTATTTTTCATTTTTAGAGTCATATTTTATCCCTTCATAGTAGTTACCCTTATTTTCGGCATATATATATATAAGTTCTCTCTTTAAATTTTGAGATACAGTTTCTTCTAACAGATCAAAATATACCCTAAATCACTAGTGTATGGCTTTGTTCTAGTCTCCTGACTGATCACATTCTCTCTCCTTTTTTTTTTCTTTTTCTTTCTTTTTTTTTTAATCTTCTTTCTTTTTTCAAACAACTTGTTATCATATCAATTCCTTTTATAAAATCTGTTATAATTTTCATCTTTACATTCATCTTCTATCCCTTCATTGTATCAACCCATATTTTGTACATATATGTCTTTTTTCCTTTAAAATTTTAGGAGGCACTTTTTTCTAACAGACCAAAATATACCCAAAATCTAGTGTGTGGCACTGATCTATGCACTAGCCTGATCATTTTTGATCATATTCGTTTTTTTTTCATATTGTTCTGTTTTTGTATTTATCTTTTTCTTTTTGTTTTTTTTTTCTTTTATTTCTTTTCTCGTTCTTTTTTCTTTCTTTCCCTTTCTTTTCCCCTGGTTTCAGGTCTTTTCTGATTTGTATAGAGGATATTTGCTGGGGACGTTGTTAACCTGTTAGCATTTTGTTCTCTCATTCATCTATTCTCCTCTAGACAAAATGACAAGACGAAAAAAATCACCTCAGCAAAAAGAACAAGAGGTAGTACCGTCAGCCAGGGACGTACTCATACGGACATTACTACGATGTCGGACCTAGAGTTCAGAATCATGACTTTAAAGATACTAGCTGGGCTTGAAAACGTGGAAGTTATTAGAGAAACCCTTTCTGGAGAAATAAAAGAACTAAAATCTAACCAAGTCGAAATCAAAAAGGCTATTGATGAGGTGCAATCAAAAATGGGGGCACTAACTGCTAGGATAAATGAGGCAGAAGAGAGAATCAGCGATATAGAAGACCAAATGATAGAAAATAAACAGGCTGAGAAAAACGGAAACAACTACAGGATCACGAGGGCAGAATTCGAGAGATAAGTGATATGATAAGATGAAACAACATTAGAATAATTGGGATCCCAGAAGAAGAAGAAAGACAGAGAGGGGCAGAAGGTATATTGGAGCAAAGAATAGCAGAGAACTTCCCTAATGTAAGGAAGGAAACAGGCATCAAAATCCAGGAGGCACAGAGAACCCCTCTCAAAATCAATAAAAATAGGTCAACACCCTGACATCTAATAGTAAAACTTACGAGTCTCGGAAACAGAGAATCCTGAAAGCAGCTCGGGACAAGAGATATGTAACCTACAATGGTAGAACTATTAGATTGGCAACAGACCTATCCACAGAGATCTGGCAGGCCAGAAAGGACTGGCAAGATATCTTCAGAGCACTAAATGAGAAAAATATGCAGCCAAGAATACTATATCCAGCTAGGCTGTCATTGAAAATAGAAGGAGAGATAAAAAGCTTCCAGAACAAACAAAAACTAAAGGAATTTGCAAACACGAAACTAGCCCTCCAAGAAATATTGAAAGGGGTCCTCTAAGCAAAGAGAGAGCCTAAAAGCAGCATAGATCAGAAAGGAACACAGACAATATACAGTGACAGTCACCTTACAGGGAATACAATGGCACTAAATTCATACCTTTCACTAGTTACCCTGAATGTACATGGGCTAAATGCCCCAATCAAAAGACACAGGGTATCAGATTGGATTAAAAAACAAGACCCATCGATATGCTGTCTGCAAGAGACTCATTTTAGACCCAAAGACACCCCCAGATTGAAAGTGAGGGGGTGGAAAACCATTTACCATGCTAATGGACACCAAAAGAAAGCTGGGGTGGCAAGCCTTATATCAGACAAATTAGATTTTAAAACAAAGACTGTAATAAGAGATGAGGAAGGACACTCTATCCTACTTAAAGCGTCTATCCAACAAGAAGATCTAACAACTGTAAATATCTATGCCCCTAACATGGGAGCAGCCAATTATATAAGGCAATTAATAACAACAGCAAAGACACACATTGACAACAATACAATATTAGTAGGGGACTTTAACACCCCCCTGACAGAAATGGACACATCATCTAAGCAAAAGATCAACAAGGAAATAAAGACTTTAAGTGACACACTGGACCAAATGGACTTTAAAGACATATTCAGAACATTCCATCCGAAAGCAACGGAATACACATTCTTCTCTAGTGCCCATGGAACATTCTCCAGAAGTGATCACATCCTAGGTCACAAATCAGGTCTCAACCGGTACCAAAAGTTTGGGATTATTCCCTGCATATTTTCAAACCACAATGCTTTGAAACTAGAACTCAATCACGAAAGGAAAGTCGGAAAGAACTCAAATACATGGAGGCTAAAGAGCATCCTACTAAAGAATGAATGGGTCAACCAGGAAATTAAAGAAGAATTAAAAAAATTCATGGAAACCAATGAAAATGAAAACACAACTGTTCAAAATCTTTGGGATACAGCAAAGGCAGTCCTGAGAGGAAAGTATATAGCAATACAAGCCTTTCTCAAGAAACAAGAAAGGTCTCAAATACATAACCTAACCCTACACCTAAAGGAGCTGGAGAAAGAACAGCAAATAAAGCCTAAACCCAGCAAGAGAAGAGAAATAATAAAGATCAGAGCAGAAATCAATGAACTAGAAACCAAAAGAACAGTAGAACAGATCAACAAAACTAGGAGCTGGTTCTTTGAAAGAATTAAAAAGATTGATAAACCCCTGGCCAGACTTATCAAAAAGAAAAGAGAAATGACCCAAATCAACAAAATCATGAATGAAAGAGGAGAGATCACAACCAACACCAAAGAAATACAAACAATTATAAGAACATATTATGAGCAACTCTTTGCCAGCAAATTAGATAACCTGGAAGAAATGGGTGCATTCCTAGAGATGTATCAATTACCAAAATTGAACCAGGAAGAAATAGAAAACCTGAACAGACTTATAACCACTAAGGAAATGAAGCAGTCATCAAAAATCTCCCAAGAAACAAAAGCCCAGGGCCAGATGGCTTCCCAGGGGAATTCTATCAGACATTTCAAGAAGAATTAATACCTATTCTCCTGAAACTGTTCCAAAAAAATAGAAATGGAAGGAAAACTTCCAAACTCGTTTTATGAGGCCAGCATTACCTTGATCCCAAAACCAAAGACCCCATCAAAAAGGAGAATTACAGACCCATATCCTTGATGAACATGGATGCAAAAATTCTCACCAAGACACTAGCCAATAGGATCCAACAGTACATGAAAAGGATTATTCACCATGACCAAGTGGGAATTATCCCTGGACTGCAAGGCTGGATCAACATCCGCAAATCAATCAATGTGATACAATACATTAACAAAAGAAAGAACAAGAATCATAGGATCCTCTCAATAGATGCAGAAACAGCATTTGACAAAGTACAGCATCCTTTCTTGATCAAAACTCTTCAGAGTATAGGGATAGAGTGTACATACCTCAACATCATGAAAGCCATCTATGAAAAACCTACAGCGAATATCATTCTCAATGGGGAAAAGCTGAGAGCTTTCCCTCTACGGTCAGGAACACGGCAGTGATGTCCACTCTCACCACTGCTATTCAACATAGTATTAGAAGTCCTAGCCACAGCAATCAGACAACAAAAAGAAATCAAAGGCATCCAAATCAGCAAAGAGGAAGTCAAACTCTCACTCTTTGCAGATGATATGATACTGTATGTGGAAAACCCAAAAGACTCCACCCCAAAACTGCTGGAACTCATACAGGAATTCAGTAAAGTAGCAGGATATAAAATCAATGCACAGAAATCAGTGGCATTCCTATACACCAACAAGACAGAAGAGAGACAAATCAAGGAGTCGATCCCATTTACAATTGCACCCAAAACCATAAGATACCTAGGAATAAATTTAACCAAAGAGGCAAAGGATCTGTACTCAGAAAAGTATAAAATACTCAGGAAAGAAATTGAAGAAGACACAAAGAAATGGAAAAACGTTCCATGCTCATGGATTGGGAGAACCAACATTGTGAAGATGTCAATGCTACCTAGAGCAATCTACACATTCAATGCCATCCCCATCAAAATACCATGCACTTTTTTCAAGGAAATGGAACAAATAATCCTAAAATTTGTATGGAACCAGAAGAGACCCCGAATAGCCAGAGGAATACTGAAAAAGAAAAGCAAAGCTGGCGGCATCACACCCGACTTCCAGGTCTATTACAAAGCTGTCATCATCAAGACAGTATGGTACTGGCACAAAAACAGACATATAGATCAATGGAACAGAATCGAGAGCCCAGAAATGGACCCTCAACTCTATGGTCAACTCATCTTTGACAAAGCAGGAAAGAATGTCCAATGGCAAAAAGACAGTCTCTTCAAAAATAGTGTTGGGAAAATTGGACAGCCACATGCAGAAGAATGAAACTGGACCATTTCCTTACACCACACACAAAAATAGACTCCAAATCGTTGAAAGACCTAAACGTGAGACAGGAGTCCATCAAAATCCTAAAGGAGAACATAGGTAGCAACAATTAATGCAATATATGTAAAGAAAAAAAAAAGAAGATAGCAGGAGGGGAAGAATGAAAGGGAGTAAGTCAGCGGGGGAGAAGAACCATGAGAGACGATGGACTCTGAAAAACAAACTGAAGGTTCTAGAGGGGAGGGTGTGGGGGGATGGGTTAGCCTGGTGATGGGTATTAAAGAGGGCATGTTCTGCATGGAGCACTGGGTGTTGTGCACAAACAATCATGGAACACTACATCAAGAACTAATGATGTGCTGTATGGTGATTAACATAACAATAAAAAAATTTTTTAAAAAGTGTATACTCCACCATTCTAGGTGATAGGAACCAACCATGGGTTCTTTTTTTTTTTTAATTTTTTTGTTGTTATGTTAATCACCATATATAACATCATTAGTTTTTGGTGCAGTGTTCCATGATGCATTGTTTGTTCATAACACCCAGTGCTCCATGCAGAATGTGCCCTCCTCAATACCCATCACCAGGCAAACCCATCCCCCTACCCCCCTCCCCTCTAGAACCCTCAGTTTGTTTTTCAGAGTCCATCATCTCCCATGGTTCGTCTCCCCCTCTGACATACTCCCCTTTTCTTCCTCTCCTCTTATCTTCTTCTTTTTCTTTTTTCTTAAAATATGTTGCGTTATTTGTTTCAGAAGTACAGATCTGTGATTCAACAGTCTTGCACAATTCACAGCGCTCACCATAGCACATAGCTTCCCCAATGTCTATCACCCACCCACCCCATCCCTCCCACCCCCAACCACTCCAGTAACAGTTTGTTTCCTGAGATTAAGAATTCCTCATATCAGTGAGGTCATGTGATACATGTCTTTCTCTGATTGACTTATTTCACTCAGCATAACACCCTCCAGTTCCATCAACGTCGTTGCAAATGGCAAGATCTCATTCCTTTTGATGGCTGCATAATATTCCATTGTGTATATATACCACTTCTTCTTTATCCATTCATCTGTCGATGGGCATCTTGGCTCTTTCCACAGTTTGGCTATTGTGGACATTGCTGCTATAAACATTGGGGTACACGTACCCCTTCGGGTCCCTACATTTGTATCTTTGTGGTAAATACCCAGTAGTGCAATTGCTGGATCGAACGGTAGCTCTAATTTCAACTGTTTGAGGAACCTCCATACTGTTTTCCAGAGTGGTTGCACCAGCTTGCATTCCCACCAACAGTGTAGGAGGGTTCCCCTTTCTCCACATCCCCGCCAACATCTGTCATTCCCTGACTTGTTAATTTTAGCCATTCTGACGGGTGTGAGGTGGTATCTCATTGAGGTTTTGATTTGGATTTCCCTGATGCCGAGCGATGTTGAGCACTTTTTCATGTGCCTGTTGGCCATTTGGATGTCTTCTTTGGAAAAATGTCTGTTCATGTCTTCTGCCCATTTCTTGATTGGATTATTTGTTCTTTGGGTGTTGAGTTTGATAAGTTCTTTATAGATTTTGGATACTAGCCCTTTATCTGATATGTCATTTGCAAATATTTTCTCCCATTCTGTCGGTTGTCTTTTGGTTTTGTGGACTGTTTCTTTTGCTGTGCAAAAGCTTTTTATCTTGATGAAATCCCAATAGTTCATTTTTGCCCTGGCTTCCCGTGCCTTTGGCGATGTTTCTAGGAAGAAGTAGCTGCGGCTAAAGTCGAAAACGTTGCTACCTGTGTTCTCCTTTAGGATTTGGATAGACTCCTGTCTCACGTTTAGGTCTTTCAACCATTTGGAGTCTATTTTTGTGTGTGGTGTAAGGAAATGGTCCAGTTTCATTCTTCTGCATGTGGCTGTCCAATTTTCCCAACACCATTTGTTGAAGAGACTGTCTTTTTGCCATTGGACATTCTTTCCTGCTTTGTCAAAAATAAGTTGACCATAGAGTTGAGGGTCCATTTCTGGGCTCTCAATTCTGTTCCATTGATCTATGTGTCTGTTTTTGTGCCAGTACCATACTGTCTTGATGATGACAGCTTTGTAATAGAGCTGGAAGTCCGGAATTGTGATGCCGCCAACTTTGCTTTTCTTTTTCAGTATTCCTCTGGCTATTCTGGGTCTCTTCTGGTTCCATACAAATTTTAGGATTATTTGTTCCATTTCTTTGAAAAAAGTGGATGGTATTTTGATGGGGATTGCATTGAATGTGTAGATTGCTCTAGGTAGCATTGACATCTTCACAATGTTGATTCTCCCAATCCATGAGCATGGAACGTTTTTCCATTTCTTTGTGTCTTCTTCAATTTCTTTCCTGAGTATTTTATACTTTTCTGAGTACAGATCCTTTGCCTCTTTGGTTAGATTTATTCCTAGGTATCTAATGATTTTGGGTGTAATTGTAAATGGGATAGACTCCTTGATTTGTCTCTCTTCTGTCTTGTTGTTGGTGTATAAGAATGCCACTGATTTCTGTGCATTGATTTTATATCCTGCTACTTTACTGAATTCCTGTATGAGTTCCAGCAGTTTTGGGGTGGAGTCTTTTGGGTTTTCCACATACAGTATCATATCAGCTGCAAAGAGTGAGAGTTTGACTTCCTCTTTGCCGATTTGGATGCCTTTGATTTCTTTTTGTTGTCTGATTGCTGTGGCTAGGACTTCTAATACTATGTTGAATAGCAGTGGTGAGAGTGGACATCCCTGCCGCCTTCCTGAGCTTAGGGGAAAAGCTCTCAGCCTTTCCCCATTGAGAATGATATTCGCTGTAGGTTTTTCGTAGATGGCTTTTATGATATTGAGGTAGGTACCCTCTATCCCTATACTCTGAAGAGTTTTGATCAAGAAAGGATGTTGTACTTTGTCAAATGCTTTTTCTGCATCTATTGAGAGGATCATATGATTCTTGCTCTTTCTTTTGTTAATGTATTGTATCACGTTGATTGATTTGCGGATGTTGAACCAGCCTTGCAGCCCAGGGATAAATCCCACTTGGTCATGGTGAATAATCTTTTTAATGTACTGTTGGATCCTATTGGCTAGTATTTTGGTGAGAATTTTTGCATCCATGTTCATCAAGGATATTGGTCTGTAATTCTCTTTTTTGATGGGGTCTTTGGTTTTGGGATCAAGGTAATGGTGGCCTCATAAAATGAGTTTGGAAGTTTCCCTTTCATTTCTATTTTTTGGAACAGTTTCAGGAGAATAGGTATTAATTCTTCTTGAAATGTCTGATAGAATTCCCCTGGGAAGCCATCTGGCCCTGGGCTTTTGTTTCTTGGGAGATTTTTGATGACTGTTTCAATTTCCTTAGTGGTTATAGGTCTGTTCAGGTTTTCTATTTCTTCCTGGTTCAGTTTTGGTAGTTGATACATCTCTAGGAATGCACCCATTTCTTCCAGGTTATCTAATTTGCTGGCAAAGAGTTGCTCATAATATGTTCTTATAATTGTTTGTATTTCTTTGGTGTTGGTTGTGAGCTCTCCTCTTTCATTCATGATTTTGTTGATTTGGGTCATTTCTCTTTTCTTTTGGATCAGTCTGGCCAGGGGTTTATCAATCTTGTTAATTCTTTCAAAGAACCAGCTCCTAGTTTTGTTGATCTGTTCTACTGTTCTTTTGGTTTCTAGTTCATTGATTTCTGCTCTGATCTTTATTATTTCTCTTCTCTTGCTGGGTTTAGGCTTTATTTGCTGTTCTTTCTCCAGCTCCTTTAGGTGTAGGGTTAGGTTATGTATTTGAGACCTTTCTTGTTTCTTGAGAAAGACTTGTATTGCTATATACTTTCCTCTCAGGACTGCCTTTGCTGTATCCCAAAGATTTTGAACAGTTGTGTTTTCATTTTCATTGGTTTCCATGAATTTTTTTAATTCTTCTTTAATTTCCTGGTTGACCCATTCATTCTTTAGTAGGATGCTCTTTAGCCTCCATGTATTTGAGTTCTTTCTGACTTTCCTCTTGTGGTTGAGTTCTAGTTTCAAAGCATTGTGGTCTGAAAATATGCAGGGAATGATCCCAATCTTTTGGTACTGGTTGAGACCTGATTTGTGACCTAGGATGTGATCAATTCTGGAGAATGTTCCATGGGCACTAGAGAAGAATGTGTATTTTGTTGCTTTGGGATGGAATGTTCTGAATATGTCTGTGAAGTCCATTTGGTCCAGTGTGTCATTTAAAGTCTTTATTTCCTTGTTGATCTTTTGCCTAGATGATCTGTCCATTTCAGTCAGGGGGTGTTAAAGTCCCCCACTCTTATTGTATTGTTGTCAATGTGTTTCTTTGCTTTTGTTATTAATTGCCTTATATAATTGGCTGCTCCCATGTTCGGGCATAGATATGTACAACTGTTAGATCTTCTTGTTGGATAAACCCTTTAAGTAGGATATAGTGTCCTTCCTCATCTCTTCTTACAGTCTTTGTTTTAAAATCTAGTTTGTCTGATATAAGGATGGCCACCCCAGCTTTCCTTTGGTGTCCATTAGCATGGTAAATGGTTTTCCACCCCCTCACTTTCAATCTGGGGGTGTCTTTGGGTCTAAAATGAGTCTCTTGCAGACAGCATATTGATGGGTCTTGTTTTTTAATCCAATCTGATAGCCTGTGTCTTTTGATTGGGGCATTGAGCCCATTTACATTCAGGGTAACTATTGAAAGGTATGAATTTAGTGCCATTGTATTACCTGTAAGGTGACTGTTAACTGTCTGTTGTCTGTGTTCGTTTCTGCTCTTTGCTGCTTTTAGGTTCTCTCTTTGCTTAGAGGACCCCTCTCAATATTTCTTGGAGGGCTGGTTTCGTGTTTGCAAATTCCTTTAATTTTTGTTTGTTCTGGAAGCTTTTTATCTCTCCTTCTATTTTCAATGATAGCCTAGCTGGATATAGTATTCTTGGCTGCATATTTTTCTCGTTTAGTGCTCTGAAGATATCTTGCCAGTCCTTTCTGGCCTGCCAGGTCCCTGTGGAGAGGTCTGTTGCCAATCTAATGTTTCTACCATTGTAGGTTACATATCTCTTCTCCCGAGCTGCTTTCAGGATTTTCTCTTTGTCTCTGAGACTCGTAAGTTTTACTATTAGATGTCGGGGTGTTGACCTATTATTATTGATTTTGAGAGGGGTTCTCTGTGCCTCCTGGATTTTAATGCCTGTTTCCTTCCTCACATTAGGGAAGTTCTCTGCTATAATTTGCTCCAATATCCCTTCTGCCCCTCTCTCTCTCTCTTCTTCTTCTGGGATCCCAATTATTCTAATGTTGTTTCGTCTTATCGTATCACTTATCTCTCGAATTCTGCCCTCGTGATCCTGTAGTGGTTTCTCTCTCTTTTTCTCAGCCTCTTTATTTTCCATCATTTGGTCTTCTATATCGCTGATTCTCTCTTCTGCCTCATTTATCCTAGCATTTAGTGCCCCCATTTTTGATTGCACCTCATCAATAGCCTTTTTGATTTCGATTTGGTTAGATTTTAGTTCTTTTATTTCTCCAGAAAGTGTTTCTCTAATAACTTCCCGCTTTTTTCAAGCCCAGCTAGTATCTTTAAAGTCATGATTCTGAACTCTAGGTCCAACATCGTACTAATGTCCATATTGAGTAGGTCCCTGGCTGACGGTACTACCTCTTGTTCTTTTTGCTGAGGTGATTTCTTTCGTCTTGTCATTTTGTCCAGAGGAGAATAGATGAATGAGAGAACAAAATGCTAACAGGTTTACAACGTCCCCAGCAAATATACTGTATACAAATCAGAAAAGACCTGAAACGAGGGGAAAAGAAAGGGAAAGAAAGAAAAAAGAAAGAGAAAAAGAAAAAAAAAAGAAAAAAAAGATAAAAACAAAAACAAAACAATACAAAAAAAGCAGAATATGATCAAATATGATCAGGCTAGTGCATAGATCAGTGCCACGCACTAGATTTTGGGCGTATTATGGTCTGTTAGAAAAAAGTGCCTCCTAAAATTTTAAAGGAAGAAAGACATATATGTACAAAATAAGGGTTGATACAATGAAGGGATGGAAGATGACTGTAAAGATGAAAATTATAAAAGATTTATAAAAGGACTTGGTAAGATAAGTTGTTTGAAAAAAGAAAGAAGATTTAAGGAAAAAAAAAAGGAAAAAGGGAGAGAATGTGATCAGGCAGGAGACTAGAACAAAGCCATACACTAGTGATTTAGGGTATATTTTGATCTGTTAGAAGAAACTGTACCTCAAAATTTTAAAGAGAGAACAACTTATATATATATGCCAAAAATAAGGGTAACTACTATGAAGGGATAAAATATGACTCTAAAAATGAAAAATAAATTTTTTTTTTAAAAAAAGGGATTGATAAGATGGTTGAAAAAGGGAAAAAGAAAAATAAAAAAAAACAGTCAACAAAAATTAACTTTGATGAAATAATGAATCATGGTAAAAAAAAAAAAAAAAAAAAAAAGCCATGAATCTATGTGCAGTATTCCCGTAGCGCTGGAGTTCTCCCATTCTCCTTGATCGATCAACTTGGTCTTGGCTTGCTGGCTGTTTGTGCTGATCTTCTGGGGGAGGGGCCTGTTGCTGTGGTTTCCAAATGTCTTTGCCGGAGGCGGAATTGCCCCGCCCTTGTCGGTCCCGGTTAAGCAAGCTGCTCGGGTTTGATCTCAGGAGCTTTTGTTCCCTGCAAGCTCTCCGTACAGCCTTGGAGGACCAGGGCAGAAATGGTGGCCTCCCAATCTCCACCCGGAGGAGCTGAGAACTCAGGGCCCCGCTCCTCAGTGTGCCCCCAGAGAAAAGCAGTCACTTCCGTGTCCCCGTTCTCTGGCCGCACTCCGTGCTCACCCGGCCTGTGATCGAGCATTGCTATCTGTGGCACCCGACCCCGCACGGAGTCTCCAAACCCAGCAGATCCCTGCAGTGCGTTCCCGCACCGCTCCTCCCCGGGAAGGAAGGGGAGTCTCCCCGGATCTGCTGCTTGTTGGGTCCCTGCTGGGGGGGCCGTGCCCCGACTGGGCCGCAGATCACAGTTTATGGCAACCCCGAGCTGAGAGCCCACGACTCTGCTCCGTCTCTGCAGCCGGCTTCCCCACTCCGATACCTGGGAGCTCTGGCGCACTCAGGCACCCCCGGTCTCTCTGTGACCCCCAAGCGTCCTGAGACCACACTGTCCCGGGAGGATTCCACCCCGCGCTTAGCCACCGCAGCGACGTCCCTCCGCCGAGCCAACTTCTAAAAGGTCCAATTTTTGTGCTCCGCGGCTCTATCACTTGCCAGAAGCGGCCGGCGGAGGCCCCTCCCCCGCCATCTATCCTCCCGAATATCGCCTCGGATTCACTTCTCCGCATGCCCTACCTTCCAGTAAGTGGTCGCTTCTCTGTTCAGAGAGTTGTTGCTACTCTCCTGTTCGATCTCCTGTTGAGTTCGTAGGTGTTCAGAATGGTTTGATCCCTATTCAGCTGAATTCCTGAGACCAGACGAAATCTAGGTCTCCTACTCCTCCGCCATCTTGCTCCTTCCTCCCAACCATGGGTTCTTGAGAAAAGAATCAACAAATCTCAGCTAGAAATAGGTATTAGGCAACAATAAACAGGAAAGTTTTGGAAAGAATGGACCTCAAGTAGAAAAGACACTCCAAGAGCTGTTGCTGTAATTCAGATCCTCATGTGATTTTTTTAAATATTAGAAATAAGTATGTGTACAATGTTCAACTATCTATGAGAAGAAATCAAAGTTTATCCTGGTGATTTAACCTAAAACACTAGATGAATATCCAGTACCATACATCTCTACCACCACCAGCAAACATCACCGAGGGGACCGTAGATGTTTGCCAGCATGCTAAACTCAGATATGAATGCAACTTCTCACGTTAATTCTTTACAGCATTCATGCCCAGGCAAGAATCAATGAAGATATCTCAGCATCTCTAATCTTTAAATATTTTTTATATGTTGTGCTCATAAAGAATGTACTCTCAGATAGACATGGATGGTAAGGAAATTAAGGGGTTTTGTTTTTTGTTTTTTTTTCCTCTCCATACATTTGTTCTTTTTAAATGACAAATCTACTTAGGGACAATGAGATCAATGTGTTAGTGCAGCTACAGATAGAGTAAATAAAGTCTATAGGTTCTCTGTATAATTAAATGGGGGTAAGGGTGATTTCCTATGTACCATTTAGACATTTTCCCTATGTCATCTCTGGAGTAATTTTTTGGACTCATCTCAAAAATAAAAAACTGCTTAAAAAGTAAATAAATAAATATATATGTATGAGCAATGTTAAATACATTTTTTATAATTTAAAATATATGAGCGATTTTTTTCTTATTGGAAGTATGTTCTCAACTTCTATATTTCATATGGTTCCAGTGATTTTTTTAAGCTTTGTTAATTAGTAGGAATTTATTGTGTCTGTTACATGATCCAGCACCACATTTATCTACTGGAAAGAAAATGGAGCTAATAGCAAATAACATTTATTTAACAGTTATTAATAATTTCACTGGCACATATTTGATACATATCAGTCCCTAGTATTGTAGAAGATACTCAGATCATATACATTAATATCTTTCTTTTTTTAGAGTTTGTTTCATAGGGCCAAAGATAATTGTTTTCCTTATTGATCAAATAAAGCATTAGGGTCAAAATCACCTCTCTAGTTTCTTTGTGCATTGTCATTGTGTTGTATCTTCACTTTCCACTGACCAAATCCTGCCTTAGAATTCGCAAGTTGGTCATAAAGGGTATAAACATAGGCATCAAATTTGTGCTTGCCATATCCTCATGTTTGCAAATTCTATATATAAACTATTGAAGTTTAGAGATGATATGGTATTTGCTACCTCACCAGAGACCAAAGAGCAATCCTTACCTGAAAAGTGCAGTAAGTCATATTTTGATCTGAGTAGCTCTTAATACAGTCAGGTCTCTCTTATTGTCTGCCAGTCTGCCTACCTACAGAGACAACTTTTATCTAGGTCAGCATGAATTGTTTTTAGTGGAAGATAAAACTACAATGCAAAAACCACCAACAGAAAACAAAAACAGAAAAGAAATAAAAGAATAATAAAAGTAGCTTACATCTCAAAATTCAAGCTCAGATAGAGAAGAATTTTTTTTTTCTTAGAAAACCTCCCTAACTCAGGGACCCCAAGAAATGGTCCATTATCAAAATAGGTGGTTTGGCTAATTATCCTTTCAATGAAAGAAAAATGATATAGGCAAATGGATTTCTTGAATTTAAAACCAAGCACTTCATGTCTTACTACATTCCTGGGAACACTGACCATGGATTCTTAGAACACCAAAAAATAATTAGCATCTCCATAAAAGACATTCTCTGTTACTTCACACCGTTTATACCTGAGGCTGGGACACAGATTTGCTACTCAGGTTGTATGATCTTGACTGGTTACTTGATTTCTCTGAACCTGATTTTACCCGGTTATGGGAGTGAGGCATGTTAATAAATAATAAAATGTGCTAACTCCTTGAGAAGATGCAGATCAGGACCAATGGATCAATAATCACAACAGCTAACACTTAACATACTGTTTCCCATGTGCCACAGACTGTTGGGAGTACTCTACATGTGTTCACTTATTTAATCCTTGCAACAACCATGTGAAGCAGGTGCTGTTATGAGGTCCAGCTTTCAGATAAGAAAACCAAGTTCTAGAAATAGAAAATAACCTGACTGAGATCATTAGCAGAGTTGATTTTCAGACCTGTGTTCATCTGGCTTCAGAATTGCAGAAATTAATTTATAAATCACAAAGGTCTATGCAACCTCCCATCATTTTTTAATTGCATAAGGTCATAACAATTGTGATTTTGACCAAAATAATATCAACCACAAAAACCACCTTTCTGCATCACTAAAAGAAATTAGGCACAAGAGAGGATTACAGAATGTTGCTGCAACTGTATTCCACTACTCTTGTGGCATCAAACAAGTGACAGGGGGAAAAAATCTGTGTTCTAGGTCATCTGATGCCTTGAACAATTTTGCAAACATGGAAAATTTGACAAAACCCAAACTCAAATTGCCCCAGTAATTTTTACCCATTTGATGTTTAAAGTATGTGTATTGCTAGGGAACTAAAAGCTCCACTTGTGTAATTCAACTTGTCAAAATGTTTCTAACGGCTCTGTGCTGTTGTAGAATATTTATGATGATTCTTTGAGAAAATAAAATTGTGTTGACTCTAAGAAGAACTAGAATGACATAAGTTGGTTTAAATGCCTTTTTTACAGAAAATCTGTATATTTGCAACTCTGTCTTGCATCTCAAATTAGTTAAGTTTCATTCTTTAGACATTTACTAAGTAGGAACTATGCTAGGGTCACCTGGGTGGCTCAGTCAGTTAAGCATCTGCCTTCAGCGCAGGTCATGATCTCAGGGTCCTGGGATCGAGCCCTGCATCGGGCACCCTGTTCAGCGGGAAGCCTGCTTCTCCCTCTCCCTCTGCCTGCCGCTCCCCCTGCTTGTGCCGTCTCTCTCTCTCTCTGTCAAATAAATAAAAATTTAAAAAAAAATTAAGAACTATGCTATTAACAATAACCATTATTTATTGAATACTGATCATGTGCTAGGATGCATATTAAGATGAATTGTAAGATTCTCAAGCCCCTGGCTCGGACTATTCTCTGATTCCCAAGCCTTGTAGATGACTTTTACTTCTTTTATTAGCTAGAAATTTTTCAGCTATAAGTGTGAGGATCTAATACAAGTTGATGTTAGCTAAAAAGAAAATTTAATGGTTCCTATAAATGAAGAGGCCAGTGGTATATCACATCTGGTCAGCTGGCTCAAGGGACTGAGAGCATTTTTGATCATCTACTCTTTCTCATCTCTTTGCTTTCTTCTATATTGTTTTTGTTTATTCTTTATTGCATAGTCTCTCTTTTGGCAGCTGCTGTGTTATATTCTAACAGCTTTCAAGCACCGAGGAAAGATGGCTTCTGTTGTTAGTAGTTTCAGCAAAGGTTGGTTGTTGCTTTTTGACCTGGTTTGGGAGGTAACCTTATACCTGGTTCCATGACTCCATCCTACCAGAACTATAGGAGAAGAAAATCCATACTTACTAACGGGTTAAAAAGCTGTTAGAATATTGCATAAGTATTCAGGAAATTCTTGGGATGTTCTTATACTAAAAAAAATCTGAAATTAGAATTTAATTGTATATTCTATAATTTTATTTGCTAAATCTGGCAGCTTTACTCAAGAGTTTATTAGTCTATATGATAAATTAACCTTTTCAAATATGATAATATGCATGTCCTAAAGGCACACTCATAAGCAGAATGATAATAAACCAATAAACCAAACAATACATGTCAAGAATGACATTTTTCTAGTGTCAGGAATTATTCAAAACTCTTCTCATGCAGTAAGTCATGTAATCTTGTAAAAACCCTGGGAGGTAAATAATTTGGTTATTCTTATTTTACAGATAAGGAAATTGGGGCACAAAGTTGTTCAATATCCTGAATGTGAAGAAGCTACCAAGTATTGACAGCCAGTGTTGAACCAAGTTGTGTGGCTCCAGAGATATCTTACAGGTAATCTTTTTAATAGTTTCATGTCTTTTGCATTTCACGGCAGCGTTAACAAACTACTCTGGTAAAAACCAAACTTTTCTTTTTCTACTGACATCTTCATAGCCACCTTCCTTGGGCTACATTTGCAAAGAATATGAACTGTTTCATATACTTGCATTCCAAACGCACTATTATTACTTGGTAAGTTAAGAGACTCATTTGCCCTATTAGCCTGAAATCCAGTATCTATCCCATTCTCAAATAATCTGCTAAAAGAGAGAAATCTAGCTTCATCTCTAGAGGACTTGTCTTACTAAACTGCACAGCATTTTCTTCTTGCTGTCACCCTATGTCACTGAAGAAGGGCAGTCCTTAATACTGGGGCAGATGATGTTTTACACTCTTAGGTAGCCACCTATTGTGGCTCTGTGTTCATGCACAGAACTCAGTGCTTGTACAAGAGCATTTGAATGAGCCATGGGTTCTCCATGCTTGGGACCTCAAACCTCAATATCCAAATATTCTTCTACACTTGGGGAACAAAACAGTCCCCAGTGCAACCTTCCACCTTGTGGACCAGAATTCCCATAATCCCTTTAATTCATTCGGGAGGAAAGAGAAGAAAACAAAATTCTGGCAACCCTTTTTGGTTGGTCAACTTAATACATAAATTAGGCTTTCTCCCTGCCATTCTTCCAAACCTAAATATAAATGTTGCAGGTGAGAAATTTTTAAAGTAAATTTCATTATAACAACTAAATTCCAATTCTCAGCTCTCAGAGGAATGTATTTCTACCATAGCTGCTACAGCTGAACAGTCAACACAGTTAGATTAGAGGTTTGAAACCAGATTTATAAAGATATTCTTAAATTTCCCAGAGGTTGACTTTTTTTTTTTGACTGCTTAAATCCTGCCAAAATAAGCATAACTTCCTGACTGACTGCCAGCATGTCTACTGAAAGGTAAGTCATTTTAACATAAGTATATTATGGTTGAAAGTGTCTGGGTAAAACATGTGCAAACTAGGTGGTCTGTTAGGTTCAATTTAGATGCCAAATCCCTACAGATGTATACAAAACCAAAGATACCATGTTAAATCCATGTTTAAAAAACTTATCAGTACTACTTAGGAAAAAAATGGAGAAAAATTGATTTACTGCAGTATGTCATGTGTCTTCAATTTCCCTGCTCTCCTCTAGACACCAATACTACTTTCCTAACACAGAGAGTAAATACCTTTTTTGTTAAACAGGTGTATTCATATGGTAAGCAGAAGGCATTGTGCCTTCCATGACAAGCAACGTTTTAAAATAAATTTGCCACCAGGCACCTGTCACCGGTCTTGTCCAAGGAACAAGGGAGGCCCATGGAGCTGTGCCTCAGTGCCATTCATTCTGTTCCTTTCTTACCACTCCAGCCACCTCCTGGGTCAAATAGGATTTGTCTCAGGTTGTAGCAGCTTGAATTTTTCCTTGACAAGGAAAAGTCAAGATAGGGAGCTGAGTTGATATAGAAATGAATGGAAGAAAAATCTACAAGCATATGGTTTCAGTGAACCTCTGAACTCCGTGCATTATAATTACCTGGATCCTTTGCTAAAAATATTTATTCTTTGGGACTACACTGGATCACCTATTCCAGTTGGGGGCAGATGCCCCTCTGGATGGGGCAGAGGGATTGATAATTTAAAGATTTACTGCAGTCTTCTAAAAATGAGGTAATTATATATGTTTTTTATGGCAGCAACCTCAAGAGTATGGAAAACTCTAGTATAAACTTGGCACATTATTCTGAAGAGGGATGTTTAACAACATATGGCATCCAGTAGGCTGGATTCAAGTCCTGACCTGTCATTGAGAGGCATCTGTTACTTAACTTCTTAGAGTCTCAGTTTGCTGAATTAAGAGAACTAGATAGGAACATGGGCATGAAGCACTTACACAGCATCTGGCATTTACTAAGCACTCAATAAATAAAAGCATTATTATGAAAAAGCACGTCAAATAAACTTGAATTTCTGTTACAACACAAGAGATTTTCAAGAAATGTTTTATTTGAAGCTGGTCCTTTCAGACTGTGCTTCATTCTGCTCTGCCTGTATTCATACTACTTTGAAAGGTTTGGGAAGCTCTGATCTGAGAAAAGAATTTTTTTTTTCTTTAAGGCATTGCTATTAACTAGTCCTTTCTTTGAAATGTTGCTATTATTAGTGTTTGCTATTATATGGTCCTTTCTTTGAAGACTTGCTATTGTAAAGACCCAGGACTGACCGTAGCTGAGAAAAGGACTAATGCTAACTAAAATATACTTTAGACTAAGGTATATTTAGGTAGGGATGCTAAATCATTGATTTTAAACCAAAAAAAAATGTGGAAAGGATTTTGAATACCATATTGGCATGATCAGCATATTCTTTCTCTTAGTTGAGCTATAGAAGAAGCCAAATATCTTAAAAGGCAACAACGTTTTAGTGAAAAATTGTATTCACAGAAATAAAATAAGTGCCAGAAGCTAAAGTCTGTTCTATATTCTGAATGCATAGGAATGAGAAGGTCACTAAAAAGGAGATTGACTCACAAAGAAAGGACTTCTGTAAACCAAATGTTAATGGCAATAGATTATGGTATAATTTTGCTGCAAGTTCTGGAATCTGCCCAGTCTCTTTGCCTAAAACAGCCATCTCCACTTGGGATTTACATTTATCATCAACACTGGCAAATTCGAAATCCATTAGCTAAATCTTCCTTTCCTGTGAACACCAAACACAAGATTACCTCCAAAGTTTTCCTGTGAACACCAAACTCAAGATTACCTCCAAAGTTGTCCTCTCTATTGGTGTTTCTCTTCCCTGTTTTTTCTGTGAAGGCTACAAAGTGCACTTTTTATAACTTTAACAAAGTTACTTTCTAGTTATGTTAATTCATTAAGCTATAAAGACTGTAACCTGTTGATGAGTCTTCCTATGTCTGAAAAAATGTTACACATATATCAACAGATATCTGTCTGTCTTTCTGCCTCTCCACCCTTCCATCCATCCTAATTCTGTTCAAAAAAAAAAAAAAAAAACCCTAAAAATAATGACAGTTCAGTTCCTGTTCCTAAAACTGAATTCTGAAATGCTACAACAACTGGTATATCTGAAATTACTGGCCGATTCCAGGACTGGTGTAAGAAATGTTCCTGGTGAGTCTGTGATATTTGTATGAGAATGCAAAGAAATAATAAAAGTCTGATAGTTTTATATCCAAAGGACTTTGGGACCAAAGCAAAGGAACTCCCACTGAACAAAGATGGGAAAAGTTGTGCAACAAAAATGAAATCAGATTCTATTCATTAATATAAATGGAGTGTATATTTTAAAAGTGAGTTAATAAGGATACTTAAAGAGAAGATGCAGTCAAACAACAATAATAAGATATAACACAAACAAAAAACTTTATTGATTACCACCTGGGTATTTAGAGCACCACTTCCTTACTCTGAAATTGGCAATTATAGGAAAATTTAATATCTTCCCTGCTGATCTCATATTAACTGTATTTTAGTATAATCAAATACTCTTAGCTAATGATGAAGAGGGTTTTTTTAGAGAAGAACTTAATAAAGAAGAAATATCAGAATTAAAACATTGCCATTTTGCAGTTTTTAATAAAATAATTGTTTTAGGCAGAGTAGTAAACAATTAAAGGAAAAAAATGATAGGGAACTTTATAAAGGAGAAATTAGGCTGTTACCACCAGAACATCAATGATCAATCTTGTGATTAATAAAAGTGAGACAGCCAGATATATTGTACCTCTTATAAGCATAATTCCTAAAGTTGAACCTGAATTTATGCAGACTTGTAGATAATAGTTCCAATTTTTAAGGAAAAATAATTCCTCCAACAGTTTAAATAGCATCAAAGAAAGGAGGTAGACAAATCAAGAATGAATGTAGTTCATACTATTGGACAATTTACATGGCTTTTGCAATGTGACAGCATTGTGAAACAAGAAAAAGGATTTGAACAGAAGAAATTCTAGTTTTAGACCTCAGAAACAGAGCAACCAACCCTATGTATGTAGTTTGAATGAACTGCTTTTAAATAGACATTTTGAGACAAATGATAAGCCATCAATATGAAATGGTATTAAATATAAAGGAATTGATACATTTTTGGATCTAATAATGGAATTTTGCTAAAGAAAAAAATTCAAAATTTCGTGAGATGTATACATCATTATATAGTGCACCACCTTATTCTTTTATTTTAACTTTATTTTTGATAATTTTCCTTGCCCTGAAGTCGGCTTCATCTGATGTTAATATAGCTACTCCAGTTTCCTTTTGATTAGTGTTAGCATGGTATTTCTATCCTTCTTTAGAGAGAGTCAAGTTTCTGACCTATGTAATTTTCCTTTAGCCTGAAAAAAAACCTTTTTAAGATTTTTTTTTTCTGCAGGGAAGGACTGTTTGAAAAGAATTTCCTCACATTTTGCTTCTCTGAAGATTTCTTAATCTCTCTTTCACTATTTTTGCTACCTTTTTAAAAATTCCAGTATAGTTAACACACAGTGTTATATTAATTTCAGGTGTACAATATAGTGATTCAACACTTCCATGCATTAGTCAGTGCTCGTCATGATAAGGGTACTCTTAATCCCCATCACCTATTTCACCCACCCCTCTACCTACCTCCCCTCAGTTTGTTCTCTGTGGTTGAGTCTGTTCCTTGGTTTGCTTCTCTCTCTCTCTCTCTTTTTCCTCTTTGCTCATTTGTTTCTTAAATTCCACATGTGAGTGAGTGAAATTATATATTTGTCTTTCTCTGACTGGCTTATTTTGCTTAGCATTATACTCTCTAGATCCATCCGTACTATTACAAATGGCAAGATTTCATTCTTTTTATGGCTGAATAATACTCCATTGTGTATATATACCACCCCTTCTTTGTCCATTCTTCTGTCAGTGGACATTTGGGCTGCCTGCCTGGTTTGGCTATTGTAAATAATGCAGTAAACTTCAGGATGTATATATATCTTTTAAAATTTGTGTTTTCATATTCTTTGGGTAAATAGCTAGTAGTGTGCTTACTGGAGCATAGGGTATTTTTTACTTTTAACTTTTTGAGGAACCTCCACACTGTTTTCCACAGTGATTGTATCACTTTTCATTCCCTCCAACAGTGTAGGAGGGTTCCTTTTTATCCTATATCTTTTCCAGCACCTGTTCTTGAGTTTTTGATCTTAGCCCTTCTGACAAGTATGAGTTGATATATCATTGTGGTTTCAGTTTGCATTTCCCTGATGATGAGTGATGTTGAACATCTTCTCACGTGTCTGTATGGCATCTGTATGTCTTTGGAGAAACATCTGTTCATGTATTCTGTTCATTTTTTAATTGGATTGTCTTTTGGTGGTGAGTGGTATAAGTTCCTTTTTTATGTTTTTATTTTAATTAAGTTAGTTAATGTAGAGTGTTATATTAGTTTCAGGTGTAAAATACAGTGCTTCAACAGTACAAACACCACCATGTGCTCATCACAGCAACGGTACTCCTTAATCCCCATCATCTATTTAACCAATCCCCAAACCCCCTTCCCCTCTGGTAACCATCAGATTGTTCTCTATAATGAAGAATCAGTTTCTTGCTTTGTCGTTCCCTCACTCTCTGTCTCTCTATGTCTCTTATTTTTTCACTTTTCTTGTTTATTTTCTTAAATTCCACATGTGAGTGAAATCATATGGTATTTGTCTTTCTCTAACTGACTTATTTCACTTAACATAATACTCTCTAGCTCCATCCATGTCATTGCAAATGGCAAGATGTCATTCCTTTTTTTATTATGTTAATCACCATACATTACACCATTAGTTTTTGATGTAGTGTTCCATAATTCATTGTTTGCATATAACACCCAGTGCTCCATGCAGAACATGCCCTCCTTAATACCCTATACAAGGTTAACCCATCCCCCCACCCCCTCCCCTCTAGAAACCTCAGTTTGTTTTTCAGAGTCCATAGTCTCTCATGGTTCATCTCCCCCTCTGGTTCCCCCCCTTCATTCTGCCCCTCCTGGTATATTCTTCCTTCTTTTTTTTTTTTTAACATATAATGTATTATTCGTTTCAGTGGTACAGGTCTGTGATTCATCAGTCTTACACAATTCACAGCACTCACCATAGCACATACCATCCCCAATGTCTATCACCCAGCCACCCCATCCTTCCCACCCCCACCACTCTAGCAACCCTCAGTTTGTTTCCCAAGATTAAGAATTCCTCATATCAGGGAGGTCATATGATACATGTCTTTCTCTGATTGACTTATTTCGCTCAGCATAATACCCTCCAGTTCCATACACATCATTGCAAAAGGCAAGATTTCATTGCTTTTGATGGCTGCATAATATTCCATTGTATATTTATATACCACTTCTTCTTTATCCATTCATCTGTCGATGGACATCTTGGCTCTTTCCACAGTTTAGCTATTGTGAACATTGCTGCTATAAACATCAGGGTGCATGTACACCTTCGGATCCCTACATTTGTATCTTTGGAGTAAATACCCAGTAGTGCAATGCTAGATCGTATGGTAGCTCTATTTTCAAGTGGTTGCACCAGCTTGCATTCCCACCAACAGTGTAGGAGGGTTCCCCTTTCTCCGCATCCTCGTCAACATCTGTCATTTCCTGACTTGTTAATTTTAGCCATTCTGATTGGTGTGAGATGGTAACTCATTGAGGTTTTGATTTGGATTTCCCTGATGCCAAGTGATGCTGAGCACTTTTTCATGTGTCTGTTGGCCATTTGGATGTCTTCTTTGGAAAAATGTCTGTTCATGTCTTCTGCCCATTTCTTGATTGCATCACTTGTTCTTTGGTTGTTGAGTTTAATAACTCCTTTATAGATTTTGGATACTAGCTCCTTTGGATAAAGGAGCCCTTTATCTGATATGTCATTTGCGAATATCTTCTCCCATTCTGTTGCTTTTCTTTTGGTTTTGGTTGCCTTCGATTTCTTTTTGTTGTCTGATTGCTGTGGCTAGGGCTTCTAATACTATGTTGAATAGCAGTGGTGATAGTGGACATCACTGCCGTGTTCCTGACTGTAGGGGAAAGGTCTCAGCTTTTCCCCATTGAGAATGATATTCGCTGTAGGTTTTTCATAGATGGCTTTCATGATGTTGAGGTATGTATGCTCTATCCCTATACTCTGAAGAGTTTTGATCAAGAAAGGATGCTGTACTTTGTCAAATGCTGTTTCTGCATCTATTGAGAGGATCCTATGATTCTTGTTCTTTCTTTTGTTAATGTATTGTATCACGTTGATTGATTTGCGGATGTTGAACCAGCCTTGCAGCCCAGGGATAAATCCCACTTGGTCATGGTGAATAATCCTTTTCATGTACTGTTGGATTCTATTGGCTAGTATTTTGGTGAGAACTTTTGCATCCATGTTCATCAAGGTCTGTAATTCTCCTTTTTGATGGGATCTTTGTCTGGTTTTGGGATCAAGGTAATGCTGGCCTCATAAAACGAGTTTGGAAGTTTTCCTTCCATTTCTATTTTTTGGAACAGTTTTGGAAGAATAGGTATTAATTCTTCTTTAAATGTCTCATAGAATTCCCCTGGGAAGCCTTCTGGCCCTGGGCTTTTGTTTGTTGGGAGATTTTTGATGACTGCTTCATTTCCTTAGTGGTTATAAGTCTGTTCAGGTTTTCTATTTCTTCCTGGTTCAGTTTTGCTAGTTGATATATCTCTAGGAATGCATGCATTTCTTCCAGATTATCTAATTTGCTGGCATAGAGTTGCTCATAATATGTTCTTATAATTGTATTTCTTTGGTGTTGGTTGTGATCTCTCCTCTTTCATTCATGATTTTATTGATTTGGGTCATTTCTCTTTGCTTTTTGATAAGTCTGGCCAGGGGTTTATCAATCTTGTTAATTCTTTCAAAGAACCAGCTAGTTTTGTTGATCTGTTCTACTGTTCTTTTGGTTTCTAGTTCATTGATTTCTGCTCTGATCTTTATTATTTCTCTTCTCCTGCTGGGTTTAGGCTTTATTTGCTGTTCTTTCCCCAGCTCCTTTAGGTGTAGGGTTAGGTTGTGTATTTGAGACCTTTCTTGTTCTTGAGAAAGGCTTGCATTGCTATATACTTTCCTCTCAGGACTGCCTTTGCTGTATCCCAAAGATTTTGAACAGTTGTATATTCATTTACATTGGTTTCCGTGAATTTTTTAAATTTTTCTTTAATTTCCTGGTTGACCCATTCATTCTTTAGTAGGATGCTCTTTAGCCTCCATGTATTTGAGTTCTTTCCGACTTTCCTGTTGTGACTGAGT
Source organism: Eumetopias jubatus (assembly GCF_037043125.1). Classification (NCBI taxonomy): domain Eukaryota; kingdom Metazoa; phylum Chordata; class Mammalia; order Carnivora; family Otariidae; genus Eumetopias; species Eumetopias jubatus. The sequence continues at coordinate 31,776,289 of NW_028274820.1, forward strand.
TCTAGCTTCAAAGCATTGTGGTCTGAAAATATGCAGGGAATGATCCCAATCTTTTGGTACCATTTGAGACCTGATTTGTGACTAGGATGTGATCTGTTCTGGAGAATGTTCCATGGGCACTAGAGAAGAATGTGTTTTCTGTTGCTTTGGGATGGAATGTTCTGAATATATCTGTGAAGTCCATTTGGTCCAGTGTGTCATTTAAAGTCTTTATTTCCTTGTTGATCTTTTGCTTAGATGATCGGTCCATTTCAGTGAGGGGGGTGTTAATGTCCCCCACTATTATTGTATTGTTGTCAATGTGTTTCTTTGCTTTTGGTATTAATTGCCTTATATAACTGGCTGCTCCCATATTAGAGGCATAGATATTTAAAATTGTTAGATCTACTTGTTGGATAGACCCTTTAAGTAGGATACAGTGTCTTTCTTCATCTCTTATTACAGTCTTTGGTTTAAAATCTAATTTGTCTGATACAAGGATTGCCAGCTTTCTTTTGATGTCCATTTGCATGGTAAATGGTTTTCCACCCCCTCACTTTCAATGTGGGAGTGTTTTTGAGTCTAAAATGAGTCTCTTGCAGACAGCATATCGATGGGTCTTGTTTTTTAATCCAATCTGATACCCTGTGTCTTTTGATTGGGGCATTTAGCCCATTTACATTCAGGATAACTATTGAAAGATATAAATTTAGTGCCACTGTTTTGCTTGTAAGGTGACTGTTACTCTATATTGTCTGTGTTCCTTTCTGGTCTATGTTACTTTTAGGCTCTCTCTTTGCTTAGAAGACCCCTTTCAATATTTCTTGTAGGGCTGGTTTTGTGTTTGCAAATTCTTTTAGTTTTTGTTTGTCCTGGAAGCTTTTTATCTCTCCTTCAATTTTCAATAAGAGCCTAGCTGGATATAATATTCTTGGCTGCATATTTTTCTCGTTTAGTGCTCTGAAGATATCATGCCAGTCCTTTCTGGCCTGTCAGGTGTCTGTGGATAGGTCTGTTGTCAGTCTGATGTTTCTACCATTGTAGGTTACAGATCTCTTGTCCCGAGCTGCTTTCAGGATTTTCTCTTTGTCTCTGAGACTTGTAACTTTTACTATTAGATGTCGGGGTGTTGACCTATATTTATTGATTTTGAAAGAAGTTCTCTGTGCCTCCTGGATTTTGATGCCTGTTCCCTTCCCCAAATTAGGGAAGTTCTCTGTTATAATTTGCTCCAATATACCTTATGCCCCACTCTCTCCTTCTTCTGGGATCCCAATTATTCTAATATTGTTTTGTCTTATCGTATTGCTTATCTCTCAAATTCTGCCCTCATGACCCAGTAGTTGTTTATCTCTCTTTTTCTCAGCTTCTTTATTTTCCATCATTTGGTCTTCTATATCACTATTCTCTCCTCTGCCTCATTTATCCTAGCAGTTAGAGCCTCCATTTTTTATTGCACTTCATTATTAGCCTTTATGATTTCAAATTGGTTAGATTTTAGTTCTTTTATTTCTCCAGAAAGGGTTTCTCTAATAACTTCCATCTTTTTTTCATGCCCAGCTAGTATCTTTAAAGTCGTCATTCTGAACTCTAGTTCCGACATCTTACTAATGTCCGTATTGATTAGGTCCCTGGCAGTTGGTACTGCCTCTTGTTCTTTTTTTTTTTTAAAGATTTTATTTATTTATTTATTTATTTGACAGAGAGAGAGAGAGACACATCAAGAGAGGCAACACAAGCAGAGGGAGTGAGAGAGGGAGAAGCAGGCTTCCCGCGGAGCAGGGAGCCTGATGCAGGACTCGATCCCAGGACCCTGGGATCATGACCTGAGCTGAAGGCAGCCATCTAATGACTGAGCCACCCAGGCGTCCCCTGCCTCTTGTTCTTTTTGTTGAGGTGATTTTTTTTTCCATCTTGTCATTTTGTCCAGAGGAGAATAGATTAATGAGAGAACAAAATGCTAACAGGGTTACAACGTACCCAGAAAATATACACTAATCAAATCAGAAAAGACCTGAAACCAGGGGAGAAGAAAGGGAAAGAAAGAAAAAAGAAAAAGATAAAAATAAACAGAAACAAAACAATAAAACAGAATATATTTAAATATGATCAAGTTGGTGCATAGATCCGTGGCACACACTAGAATTTGAGCATATTTTGATCTGTTAGAAGAAAGTGGCTCCCAAAATTTTAAAAAGAGAAAAACTTATATATGTACAAAAATAAGGGTCACTATGATGAAGGGATGGAATATGACTGTAAAGATGAACATTATAAAAGATTTTATAAAAGGAATTGATAAGAAGTTTGTTGAAAAAAGAGAGAAGATTTAAAAAGGGGAGAGAATGTGATCAGGCAGGAGACTAGAACAAAGCCATATACTAGACATTAGGGTATATTTCAGTCTGTTAGAAGAAACTGTATCCCCAAATTTTAAAGAGACAACAACTTACATATATATACCACAAATAAGGGTAACTACTATGAAGGGATAGAATATAACTCTAAAAATGAAGTTAAAAATATTTTTTTAAAAACGGAATTGATAAGATGTTGGTTTAAAAGGGGAAAAAGAAAAATTCAAAGAAAAAAAGTTAAAAAAAATTAACTTTGAAAGACTAAAGAATCATGGGAAAAAAGCCATGATTTCTATGTGCAGTATTCCCCTAACGCTGGAGTTCTGCCATTCTCATTGATCGGTAAACTTGGTCTTGACTGGCTGTTCTTGCTGATCTTCTTGGGGAGGGGCCCGTTGCCATGGATCTCAAATGTCTTTGCCGGAGGTGGAATTGCCCCACCCTTGCTGGGTCCGGGCTAAGTAATCTGCTCGGGTTTGCTCTCCGGAGCTTTTGTTCCCTACAAGCTTTCCATACAACCTTGGAGGATGAGAGTGAAAATGGTGGCCTCCCAATCTCCTCCCCGGAGGAACGGAGAACTTGGGACCCCACTCCTCAGTGAGCCCCCAGAGAAAACAGTCAGTCACTTCCGTCTCCCTGGTCTCCAGCCGCACTCCGTGCTGTGACCAAACGTTTCTATCTCTGGCTCACGACCCCGTGCGGAGTCTCCAAACCCAGCAAATCCTTGCGGTGCGCTCCCATGCCGCTCCTCCCTGGGGAGGAAGGGGAGTCTCCCCGGATCTGCTGCTTGTTGGGTCCCTGCTGGAGGAGCAGTGACCTCACTGTGTCGCGGATCATGGTTTATGGCAACCCCGAGCTGAGAGCCCATGCCTCAGCTCCATCTCTGCAGCCAGCTTCCCTGCTCCGTTACCCAGGAGTTCTGCCACACTCACAGGCACCTCCAGTCTTCCTGTGGCCCTGAGGGTCCTGAGACCACACTGTCCCGCGAGGGTTCCACCCCCCGCTTAGCCACTGGAGCGAGGTCCCTCAGCGGAACCGACCTCTAAAAGTTCCGATTTTGTGCTCCGTGGCTCTGTCACTTGCCAGAAGTGGCTGATGGAGGCCCCCTCCCCTGCCGTCTCTCCTCCCAAATATTGCCTGGGATTCCCTTCTCCGCACGTCCTACCTTCCAGAAAGTGGTCGCTTTTCTGTTCAGAGAGTTGCTGCTGTTCTTTTCATCAATCTCCTGTTGAGTTTGTAGGTGTTCAGAATGGTTTAATACCTATCCAGGTGAATTCCTGGGACCAGACAAAATCCTGGTCTCCTACTCCTCCACCATCTTGCTCCTGCTCAATGTCATTCTTTTTTACGGCTGAATAATATTCTACCCTGATCTTCTTTATCCATTCATCAACTGATAGACGCTTGGGCTGCTTCCTTATCTTTTTTTATTTTCTTTCAATTTTTTTTTTTTCAAATTCTAGTTAACGTATAGTGTAATAGTAGTTTCAGGAGTAGAATTTATTGTTTCATCACCTGTATACATCACCCAGTGCTTATCACAAGTGCCTTCCTTAATAGCCATCACCCATCTAGCCCGTCCCCCACCCATCTCCCATCCATCAACCCTCAGTTTGTTCTCTTAGTTAAGAGTTTCTTATGGTTTGTTGCCCTCTCTTTTTCCCCCTTCCCCTATGTTCATCTGTTTTATTTGTTAAATTCCACATACGAGTGAAATCATATGGTGTTTGTCTTTCTCTGACTTATTTCACTTAGCATAATACTCTCTAGATCCATCCATGTTGTTGGAAATGGCAAGATTTCCTTCTTTTTGATGGCTAAGTAATATTCCATTGCATGTATATGTGTGTGTGTGTGTGTGTGTGTGTGTGTATGTATATATATATATACACATACACACCACATCTTCATCCATTCATCAGTCAGTGGACATTTGGGCTCCTTCCATAATTTGCTATTGTTAATAATGCTTCTGTAGATATTGGGTTACATGTATCCCTTCAAATCAGTGTTTTTGTATCCTTTGGGTAAATACCTAGTTTTTGTTCCAGTACCATATTGTTTTGATTACTACAGCCTTGTAATAAAACTTGAAGTTTAGAATTGTGATTCCCCCAGCTTTGTTTTTCTTTTTTAAGATTGCTTTGACTATTCAGCATCTTTTTTAGTTCCAAATTTTAGGATTGTTGTCATTGTGTAGAAAATGCTATTTGTATTTCAGTAGGGATTCCTTTAAATATTTAGATTGCTTTGGGTAGTGTAGACATTTTAACAATATTTGTTCTTCCAATCCATGAACATAAAATGTCTTTACATGTCTTTTTGTCATCCTTAATTTCTTTCATGAGTATTTTATAGTTTTCAGTGTACAGTTCTTCATCTCTTTTGTTAAGTTTTTTTCCTATGCATTTTATTACTTTTGGTGCAATTGTAAATGGGATTGTTTTCTTAATTTCTCCTGCTGCTGCTTCATTATTAGTGTAGAGAAATGCAATTAATTCCTGTACATTGATTTTGTACCCTGTGACTTTACTGAATTCATTTATCAGTTCTAGTAGATTTTTTGGTGGAGTCTTTTGGGTTTATTATATATAGTATCATGTCATCTGCAAGTAATGAAAATTTTACTTCTTCCTTATCAATTTGGATGTCTTTTATTTCTTTTTGTTGTCTCATTGCTGTGGCTAGGACTTCCAGTTCTGTTGTGAATAAAAGTGGTAAGAGTGGACATCCTTGTCTTGTTCCTGATCTTAGGGGGAAAGCTCTTATTTTTTTTCCATTGAGTATGATGTTAGCTGTGGGTTTTTCATATAATACTTTTATTATGTTGAGCTATGTTCCTTCTAAACCTATTTGTTGAGGGCTTTTATCATGAAAGGATGTCGTATGTTGTCAAATGACTTTTCTGCATCTATTGAAATGATCATATGGTTCTTAAATATTGAACTACACTTGCATCCCTGGAATAAATCCTGGTTGATAGAGTGAATGATTTTTTTTACTGTATTGTCAGATTTTGTTTGCTAATATTTTGTTGAGGATTTTTGCATCTATGTTCATCGGAGATATTGGCCTGTAGTTCTATTTTTTTGTGGTGTCTTTATCTGGTTTTGGTATCAGAATAATGCTGGCCTCATAGAATGAACTTGGAAATTTTCCTTCCTCTTCTATTTTTTTGGAATAGTTTGAGAAGAATAGGTATTAACTCTTCCTTAAATGGTTGGTAGAATTATCCTGTAACTGTGTCTGGTCTAGGACTTTGGTTTGTTGGGAATTTTTAGATTACTGATTCAGTGTCCTTGCTGGTAATCAGTCTGTTCAAATTTTCTATTTCTTCCTGTTTCAATTTTGGCAGTTTGTATGTTTCTATAAATTTATCCATTTCTTCGAGGTTGTCCAATTTGTTGGCATATAATTTTTCCTAATATTCTCTTACAATTGTTAGTATTTCTTTGATGTCAGTTACTATTTCCCTTTGTGATTTTGAGGTGTTTTTTTCTTTGATGACTCTAGCTAAAAGTTTATCAATTTTATTGATCTTTTAAAAAAACTAGCTCATGGTTTCATCTTTTTTTTTTTTAGTTTTTATATCATTCATTTCTGCTCTAATCTTCATTATTTCTATCCTTTTACTGGTTTCGGGTTTTGTTTGTTCTTTTTCTGTCTCCTTTAAATGTAAGATTAGGTTATTTGAGATTATTTATTTATTTATTTATTGCTTCTTGAGGTTGGCTTGTACTGCTATAAACTTGCCTGTTAGAATTGTTTTTGCTGCATCCTAAAGATTTTAGACCATTGTAGTTTCACTTTCACTTGTTTTCACGTAATTTTTTATTTCTTCTTTGATTTTTTTGGTTGATGCATTCATTGTTTGCTAGCATGTTATTTAACCTACATGTATTTGTAGTCTTTCCAGATTTTTTCTTGTGGTTGATATCTAGTTTTATAGTGTTGTGGTCAATGAAGATGCATGGTATGAATTTGATCTTTTTGAATTTGTCAAGAATGTTTTGTTGCTTAATGCATGATCTGTTCTGGAGAATTTTCCATGTGCACTTGAAAAGAACGTGTATTCTCTTTTAGGATGGAATATTCTGAATTTAACTGTTAAATCCATCTGGTCCAGTATGTCAGTCAAAGCCATTGTTTCCTTGTTGATTTTTCTGTTTGGATGATCTGTCCATTGATATGAATGCAGTGTTAAGGTCCCCAACTATAATGGCATTAATATCAATTATTCCTTTTATGTTTGTTATTAACTGTTATGTGTATTTCAGTGCTCCCACGTTGGGTGCAAAAATATATACAGTTGTTATATCTTTTTGTTGGGTTGTCCCCTTTATTATTATATAGTGTCCTTCTTTGTCTCATATTACAGTCTTTGTTTTAAAGTCTATTTTACAGATGCCTGGGCGGCACAGTCAGTTAAGTGTCAGACTCGGTTTTACCTCAGTTCATGATCTCAGGGTCTTGAGATTGAGCCCCTCATTGAGCCTTGCACTCAGTGGGGGTCTGCTTAAGATTCTCTTTTTCCCTCTCCCTTTCTCTCTGCCTCTCCTGATCATGGTTTCTCTTTCTTTCTCTCTCAAATGAATAAATAAATCTTAAAAAAATAAAATATATTTTGTCCTATATAAGTATTGCTACTCTGGCTTCCTTTTGACATCAGTTTGCATGATAAATGTTTCTCCATGCCCTTGCTTTCAATCTGCATGCATCTTTAGGCCTGAATTTCATCTTTTGTAGGCAGCATATAGATAGGTCTTGTTTTTTTATCCATTCCATTACCCCCTTTCTTTTAATTGGAATGGTTGGTCCATTTATATTCAAAGTAATATTGATAATTATATAGTTATTGCCATTTGGGTACTTTTTTGTAGTTCTTCTCGGATCCTTTCTACTCTTGTTCTCTATTTGCTGGCTTTCGTTAGTGATATACTTGAATTCCTTTCTCTTTATTCTTTGCATATCTGTTACCAGTTTTTGATTTGTGATTGCCATTCAGTTTATATATAACATCTTCTGCATACAGCAGTCTATATTAAGTGATGGTTGCTTAAGTTGGAACCAATTATTTACTCCTCTCCCCACCCTCCTGTCACATTTTAGGTATATGGTGTCATTCTGTACATCCTATTATTTTGTGAATCCCTTGACTATTTTAAAGATATATTTATTTTTACTGCTTTTGTGTTTACTACTTTTCATATTCTTATGGTATTTTTTTCCTACTCAGAGAGTCCCCTTTAACATTTCTTGTAGGACTGGTTTAGTGGTCATGAACTCCTTTAGCTTTTGTTTGTGTAGGAAACTCTTTATCTCTTTCTGTGTTTCTTTCTGTTCTACTCTTTCTATCAACCTTGCTGGATAGAATATTCTTGGCTGCAGATTTTTCCCTTTCAGCACTTTGATTATATCATGTCACTGTCTTCTGGCCTGCAAAGTTTCTGTTGAAATATCTACTAATAGACTTATGGGGTTTCTTTTGTATGTAACTGTCTTCTTTTCTTTTGCTGCTTTATTATTATTTTTTTTGAGGGGGGTCAGGGGCAGTGGGAGAGAGAGAGATAATCTTAAGCAGGGTCCACATCCAGTGCAGAGTCCAACATGGGGTTCGATCTCACATCCCTGAGATCATGACCTGTGCTGAAATCAAGAGTCACATGCTTGACTGACCCACTGAGGCACCCATTTCTTGCTGCTTTAAAATTTTTCCTTTATCACTACTTCTGTGGACCTCTTTGGGTTGATTTTGTTGAGAGATTTTGTGCCTCCTGGATCTAGACATCTTTTTCCTTCCCCAGATTGGGAAACTTTTCAGCTATTATTTCTTCAAATAAATTTTATGCCCCCTTTTCTCCTCTTCTTCTGGGATTCCTATAAAGTGAATGCTATGTTGGATGTAGTCAGTGAGTTCCCTATGTCTACTCTTATTTTGGCATAATTTTTTTCTTGCTCAGCTTGATTAGTCTGTCTTCCAAGTTGCTAATTTTTCTTTGCCTCCTCTAGCCTGCTATTTATTCCATCAAGTGTATTTTTAATTTCGTTTATTGTGTTATTCATCCCTGATTGATTCTTTTTTTATCTCTTTGTTAAGGAACTCACTGATGCCCTCCATTCTTTTCTCAAGTCTGGTGAATATCTTTATGATCATTACTTTAAATTCTCTGTCAGGTTTATTACTTATGTCTGTTTTGCTTAGGTCTCTTGCTGTGATTTTGTCCTCTTCTTTCATTTGGAACATATTTCTCTGTCTCCTCATTTTATCTAACTCCCTGTGTCTGTTTCTGTGTGTTAGGGAAGTCAGCTATGTCTCTTGCTCTTAAAAGTAATGGCCTTATGAAGAAGAGGTCCTGTAGTGCCCTGCAGTGCAAAGTCCCCTGTTCTTCAGAACCTGGTGTTTCAGCAGTGTTTCTTATGTGTGTTGCATACACCCTTGTGTTGTGTCCTGTCCACTTTTTGGCCCCAACCTGGGTGGGGCATGCAGTGTTAACAAGGTCCATACCAGTCTACTTATGGAATGAGACCTGGCATTCTTGGATCCACAAAGTGTGAATGGTCAGAGCACACAATTTTAACAAGGTATACCTCCGGATTCCACAGGGCCTGCCACCACTTCCAGTACCAAGGTCCTGCAATGTGCAGAGGTGGGAAGATGCAGTGCTGGCAAGATTTGCTTTGGACTTCTGAGAGAGGGAACTCACAGCCATGGGACTGAGGCATATCTTATTAGCAAGGGCAGATCCACTGATGTGCAGGGGGTTGGGGCTTTGTAAAAGCAAGTTAGGTAGTGAATGCTGGTGCTGGATTGGTTTTAGTAGGTGCCTATGTGATTATGCTGGGGGTATGGATAGGCGAGGGAGATGGTGCCTACCAGCTCCTCTGTTCTTGAAGAGCTCTTGAGTGAATGCTGCCCTTCTGGGAGGAGCTCTGGCACGCATAAATAACTCTCCCTCCCATTTACCCAAGATTTTTCAAACAGCAGCTTCTACACTGTATCTCTGTGGGCTGTTTGTTGTGCTTTCTCTTTAAGGGTGGGGACTTAGCTTCCTATACCATCCAGACTCCCCAGCACAGAGCCCGCTGACTTTTATAAATCCAGGCTTTTAGTCCCTCTGGTCATAAGAACTCCTGAAATTCTGGTCTTCTTGCTTTCAAAGACAAATATTATGAGGATTCATCTTCCCCATGTGGACTTTAAGGTATGATAGTCTGTTTCTCTCCCTTCTCCTTGCCTATGGCTCCCTTCCCCACACCATCCCCACCCCCTGCAGAAGGTTATGGTCTATTCATCTGCCGACCATGTTTCTGCCCCTCCTACCATCTTACATGTAGCTTATTTTCTATCTTTAGTTGTGGGTTTTTTCTGCCAATCTTCCAGTTCTTTTCTGGGTTATTTATACTTACCGAGTTATATCCATGAGTGTTATCCAGTTGTGACCATTAACTCGTTGTGTCCATGGGATGAGGTGAGCTTAGGGTCCTCTTACTCTGCCATCTTTTCAGGCTCTCTTTTGAATTTAGCTTTTTTTTAAAACTGCATTTTTTGTCCCAATAGAAGAAGCTAGACTTATTCATTAGTTTGATTGAAATATAATTCACATACCATAAAGCTTACCCATTTAAATTATATTGTTTTCAGTATATTCAGAGAATTATGCAAAAATCACCACAGTCTAATCTGGAATATTTTTGTCTTCCCTAAAAAAATTTTATACCCATTAACAGGTAATGCCCACCTCCTATTGTCCATGCCTTATTTCTAAGCAACCCTTAATCTATTTTTATATCTCTCTAGATTTGCCTATTCTGGGCATTTCTGTAAATGGAATTACATAATATGTGGCCTTTGGTGAGCATTTTCTTCCACTTAGTAAAATTATTTCAGGGATCATCTATGTTGTTACATGTATCATTACTTCATTTCTTTTTGTTGCCAAATGATATTCCATTGCATGGATATGACACTTAATTTATTTTTAATTAGCTGATAATATTTAGGTTGCTTCCACTTTTTGGCTTTTTTAAGTAATGCTGCTGTACATTCATATACATGTTTTTGTATGGACATAGGTTTTTATTTATCTTGGAAATAGACCCAGGAGTGGAATAATGGACTGTATGGGAAACTCTATGTTAACCATTTTGAAGAACAGTGAAAATGTTTTTAATAGCAGCTGTACCCACCAGGAATGCATGAAGCTTTCAATTTCTCCAACATTTGTTAATTTCTTTTGTTTTAATTATAGCCACCCTACTTGGTAAGCAGTAGTATCTCATTGTGGTTTGAATTTGCAGTGCCATAATGAACAATGATGTTAATCATCTTTTCATGTGGTTATTGACCATGTGTGTATATCTTCTTTGAAGAAATGTCCATCCATTCAAATCTTTTCCCCCTTTTAAAATGGGTTGTCTTTTTATTATTTATTTGTGAGAGTTTATATATTCTATATATGTTCCTTATCAGATAAATGATTTGCAAATATTTCCATACATTGTATATTGTCTTTTCACTTTCTTAATGATATCATATGTACTACAAACATTTTTCATTTTCAGTTAGTCCAATTAATTAGTTGGGATTTTTTGTGGTTTCTTGGTTTTTGGTTTTTTTGCTGTGTATGCTTTGGTGTCATATCTAACAAACATACTCCTAGATCTTCTTGTAAAGTTTTATAGTTTTAGCTCTTAAGTTTTGATTTATGATCCATTTTGAGTTAATTTTCATGTATGTTGTGAGATAGGGTTCCAATTTCATTCTTTTACATTCAACTATCCAGTTGTTCCAGCCATTTGGAAATTGGGAAATGTGAGTCCTCCAATGTTCTTTTTCAAAATTGTTTGACCATTTGGGGTCCCTTCAATTTCCATATGAATCTTAGTGTCAGCTTGTCAATATCTGCCAAAAAAAAAAAGCCAACTATAATATTGATAAAGATTGCATTGAATCTTTTGATCAATTTGGGGAATATTTCTATCTTAACAATATTGTTTTCCAATCCATGACTATGGGATATCTTTCTCTTTATATGCTCTTCTTTAATTTGCTTAACTATGTTTTGTTTAGATATACAAATCCTACACTCTTTTTATTAACTTATATTTATGTGTTTGATTCTTTTTGGTGCTATTTTAAATGGAATTGTTTTCGTAATTTCATTCATGTTCTTTGTAAGTGCATAGAAATACTACTATTTTGCTTTGTTTTGTTTTTATCTATCTTGTATCCTGTTACATTGCTTAATTGTTTATTTTAGTAGTTTTCTAATAGGTTCCTTAGGCTTTCCTATATATGACTTTATGGGTATGCAAATACAGATATTTTACTTCTTCCTTTCAATCAGATGTCTATTATTTCATTTTCTTGCCTATGTGCCCTAGCCAGAACCATGAAAACACTATTAAATAGATGTTGAGAAAGTAGATGAACATTTGGGGGGGAGGGAGAATTCAACTTGTATTCTTCATTAAACGTTGGGAAGAATTTACAAGTCAGCCTGTCATTTTCTTTGTGTGAAGTTTTACTGTACTAATTCGCCCTTTTATATACTGTAGTCAGAGTTTCTATTTCTTAAGTCAGTTTTAGTAGTTTGTGTCTTTCTAGGAAGTCTACATTTCATCTAATATTTTGGTGTAAAATTGTTTATAATATTCCCTTAAATATTATTTAAGTAAGATCAGTAGTGATAACCCCTCTTCAAATCCTGGTTTAGTAATTTCAGTCCTTTCTCTGTTTTTTTCTTGGTTTTGCTAAGTTTCTCAAGAATGGCTTATCTTTTCAAAGAAGCTCCCACTGGTTTTGTTTATTTTCTCTATTGTTTTTCTATTTTCAATTTCATTAATTTCTACTCTAGTAATTTCTTCTTTTTTTATTTCAGTTTTTTTCTCTTTTCTTAAAGCTAATGCTAAATATTTGAATTATTGATTTAAAATATTCCTTCTTTATAAATAGATGTTTATAGCTAAAAAATTTCTCTGAGTACTGCTTTTAGCTGTGTCCTATTAATTTGTGATTATTGGGTTTTATTTTTCATTAATGTCAAAAAATTTTCTAATTTAGTTTTTCCTTGTTTAATTGATTATTTAGGGATGTGTTCTTTAGTTTGCACATATTCACATATACACCAAATTTCTTCTGTTACTGATTTCTAATTTAATTCCATCCTGGTTGGAAAACATACTTTCAATCATTTGAAAGTATGATTACAATCATTTTAAAATTATAAAGCCTTATTTTTATGCTATAAGCTATGGTGTGTCATGGAGAATGTCCCACATTTATATGTATTCTTCTCTTTTTGGGATGATATGTTATATAGATGTATTTTAGGTCTAGTAAGTTTATAGTGTTATTCAAGTTTTATATTTCCTTTTTATCTTCTGCCTTGCTGTAATACATATTCATTATTGAAAGTAAGATATTGAAGTCCCAACTATTGTGTTCAGTTCACTATATCTTCTTCAATTTTGTCAGTTTTTATTATGTATTGGAGGTTTTGCTACTCTGCACATATTTGTTTATAACTGTTAGATCTGCCTGGTAGATTGATCCTCTTATCATTAAAAATATCTCTGTTTTTTTGTCTTAAAATCTGTTTTATCTGCTGTTAGTGCAGTCGCTCCAACTTAGTTTTGATTACTGTTTAAAAAATACACTTTTCCATCCTTTACTTTCAATCCATTGATATATTTGACTCTGAACTATGTCTCCTAAAGACAGTATATGATAAGATAGTGTTGTTGTTGTTGTTTTGAAATGCAATATGAGGATCTGTGCATTTTGATTGGATTTTCAAACTACTTACATTTAATATGCCTTAATATTTTTGCACTCATATCACCGCCTTTTTTTTATGTTTCCTGCTTTTTTATTCTACTATTCTCTTTGCCTTCCTTTGTATTAAGTGGATAGTTTCTAGCATAATATTTTAATTCTTCCAAAAATTCTAATTCAGTTTGAGTTTTAATAATCTACATCAGTGGTTTTAAGAAGGTGGAAGAGAAAAATGAATGTATCCCTCAGCGAAAGCAAATCATAATTCCTAGGATTTCTGATACTCCATTTTGGAGAATAGTCATTTTTAACTGCTAAATGAATCACTGTCATTATCAAGAAGTGTTATTAATGGAAGTGTATCCTGTAATAAAATAGGGGGTGAAAGCAATTGAGAACAATTGTTCTATATTAAGCAAGAGAACGTTATACTTTAGGAGTCATTAGGAAATAGGAACAACCACAAAGTAATTCAGGGCTTTATCTGGATGAAAACTGAGAATTGTATCAACAACAGTTCAGCATAATGTTTAAGGAGTATATGCATATTATGTACATATACACATTTTATGTTGATACATGTGTATGTACATACATGTGTATACATACAAACATATATGACTGTATTTTTTAAATATTTCTTACATAATAAGTAATGCTGAGGTGCTTAATCCAGTTAGTTGGAAAAAAATCTTACGGTTTTTTATTTGTCAGTATATAGGGCATTTTCGGTAAATCTTGAATACAAGATGATAAATCAGTTTCTCAAAAGAAGCCATACATTCAGTTTATCTCTTTAAGTACTAGTTGTCGAAGATTGTAGAAAATGAAGAGGCTCTGATTAGGAATTAACCTGTCAAAGCAAACATCTAGAACACCTGGATTTGGGGTATTTCTCTAAAAAATTATCCATGTGTTTTTTGTAAGAAACCTAACACAACTTATGAAGCTTGAGAAATCATGGCAAAGGTATCTCTCCTTTTTGTGTGGGTAAGTTCCCTATTACCTAGATCATCTCGGACCACAGGTGGGAGTGGATGGTTTTATTAATTCCAGGAAAAACCCTCAACCTGATTCCTTTTCCTGTAGCACAAATTCCTCCTGCCCTTGAGTTTAGAATTTTCAGAAATTGCATTGGATAGGATTCTTTCCCAAAGTTATCTTGAATTTTGTTCTTTAATTTTGGAGAAGTTATAAGTCAAGTTGTTGACCATGCATAAGAAGTAAAGTCTTCTGGGTTCCTTGAATTCCTGGTTCTCATACATCCATAAATCTTTTTTGAAAGCAAAACATTTTTGCCCATTACCAACACTGGAATATTCCCTTAGTCTTAGCACTGTGCCTTTCTGAAGAGAATACAGCAGATTCCCCGTTAAATTTTAAGCTTTGAATTCAATGAACATACAATGCAAGTGTCCACTTGCACCCAAAGAAACATCCAAAACACTGTAAAAATACATATTAGATGTTTATTTGTAGAATAAGATGTATTTCTAAAAGAATAATCTTAATAATCTTAAAATATTGATTTATAATGTTTAAATGGAGGAAACACTAAATATTGGAAGGCAATATTTATACATTATGCATATAATACCATTCACTAAAAATAAAGATATGTGTTAATCATAAAAATAAACTTTGAATTCAGTTTTCAAATAAATATAATCCTCACTGTTTCCAGACGATGTTTTGATAAAACAGTAGGCTTTTCCATTGTACAAAGAATAAGCTTTGATTTTAAAACTCAAAAATTGTCAAGTAGTAACTTGAAAATGCCTAAAAGATTTTTAAAAACACCATCGTTGAAAAAACTTCTAGTCTTCTAACCTTGTAATTGGCTCTAGCCAATATGCCTCAAGATACTATTGTAACAGATTAAGAGTTTCAGTATCTTGAGTTTATCAGGTACGTGTAGTTCAAATGCTGACTCGACAAATTTTTTAAAAATCTCTAGTGAAAAAGAAAAGTAGTTATATTTTTTTAAAAAACAACAGTTGGGGTGCCTGGCAGGCTCAGTTGGTAGAGCATGTAACTCTTGATCTTGGGGTCTGAGTTCGAGCTGCAGGTTAGGCAGAGATTACTTAAAAAAAAAACACACATTTAAAGCTCTTTTGCTTCTAAATATATTTTGCTTCTAAATATATTTTGCTTGGAATGACGTATGATATGAAGTAGTAGTAGGTGATGAAGAAACAGAAAATATAACCATCAAGTATAAAAATGCTTTATCATCTGAAGATAAAAACCTATTAATTCTGTTCTCTCTTTAAAAAAAAAAATCACTTCTTACAGCACAGATGCAGGAAGAGCTAATTAGGGCAAAATATGCATTGTAAAGGAATCAAGACATTTGTATAGGAACTAAAATAACACAATCCGCAAACAATGAATCATGGAACACTACATCAAAAACTAATGATGTAATATATGGTGATTAACATAACAATAAAAAAATAAAAAATAAAATAACACAATCCAAATGTATGATTCTAGTACCACTTTCCCATATATATTATATAATAAATATTTAAATAATATATAATATATATGTATATATATTTTTTCAGAGAATCTAGAGAATCAAGAGTTGGAATTGTGTATTCCTTACCTGCTTTGTTCAAATACCAGAGCATCTCAACTGTATATTTTGTTAAGTGTTAAAATTCATTTATAATTTATTTTCTAACAAGCTCTTTTAGGGCTAATTGACTTTTCTGTTTATTAAATGAAAACCTAGATCCTTTCAGCCTTTCTCACCTGGGGTCACAAAAGAGAATTGAGCCCTGATGCCTTAAAGCATCTGTTTGGTGTCATGAATTAACTTTTCCCTTATGCATCTAGAATGGCACTAGCTAAGTACTATGCTTGGGAAACATGAGAACAAAATATAATAAGTAAATAAATACATTTCAATAAAATTATATGCCTCACATTTTTTGCAAAATTTTTCAGTTTTACCTAACAAATTTTAAGAATTAAAACTACTTAGAATTTTAGCCTTCATTGAACATTCAGTGATCAACATAATCAGTATCCTGCTCTGTTTATGTTACAAATGGACCTATAATATAGATTGTTTAATATAGCCAAATATTCCCCAGGTATCATCTGCAAATGTTAATACTGCATGAAATGGTAAGTACCTCTAGAACCATAAATACAAACATCAAAACAGAAAAGTAGGTAGATGCTTGGCACTACTGTGTTGGCATTATTTGCATAGAAATCTATTGTATTTTTGCTATATGAAAAGAATTTTGTATGTTAGAAATAGAAACAAAAATGTATTTGTCTTTGTTTAAAAGCAGATTTTTTTTTAATTTTTTTATTGTTATGTTAATCACCATATATTACATCATTAGTTTTTGGTGCAGTGTTCCATGATTCATTGTTTGTGCATAACACCCAGTGCTCCATGCAGAACGTGCCCTCCTCAATACCCATCACCAGGCTAACCCATCCCCCTACCCCCCTCCCCTCTAGAACCCTCAGTTTGTTTTTCAGAGTCCATCATCTCTCATGGTTCGTCTCCCCCTCTGACATACTCCCCTTTTCTTCCTCTCCTGTTATCTTCTTCTTTTTTTTTTTCTTATAAAAGCAGATTTTTTTTTTAATATTTATTTTTTAGAGAGAGAAAGAGCATGAGCAGGAGGGGCGGTGGGAGAGGAAGAAAGAATCCCAAGCCAACTCTGTGCTGAGCATGGAGCCTGACACAAGGCTCAGTCTCATGACCCAGAGATCATGACCTGAGCCAAAACCACGAGTTGGCTGCTTAACCGATTGCACCACCAAGGCACCCCAAAAAGCAAAGATATTTTTAACAGAAGCCTCTACAAGCATTCTTTGACTTCATTGGCCCAGAACCTGGTTGCATTCCTGCCCAAACCAGGCAATGACAAGAGAAATCTGAACATCATTCTTAGTGTAGAACAGTTATGATCCACGCTCTACAGGAAGGAGTGAACAGGTTAAAAACTGGACATACAGTTTGCTACACAATCCTATTATGTACCCCTTGTAAGCCAACTTTTCTACTTTCCAAGATAACAATTTTCTCTCTTTTCCTCCATTCATTCCTTCATTCCTTCAGCACACAGGAGTATTTTCCATGTGTGAGGCATTATTCTTGGTGCTTTAGATATTTCAGCAGATAAACTCTCTACAAACCTTTCATAGCCCTCTCCCCCCTTTCTGAATCAGCTGATGATTCCACTTGATAACTAAATAAGAAAATAAAAGTAATCAAATAAGGATTCACCTTCCCATCACAGAATGTACGCACATTCATTTAGATTCTGCTGCCTCTCTTCTGTGATAGTAGAGGAAATACATTTTTTTGTTTGTTTTTAATTTGATATCACTACTGCCTTCTCAGTGGCTTTTTATTCTGATTATATGTTCTTTTTCCCACATCATCAGTTTTTCCTTCTCTACTAATTTGTTCATATATTA
The DNA here is from genome assembly GCF_037043125.1 of Eumetopias jubatus. Lineage (NCBI taxonomy): Eukaryota > Metazoa > Chordata > Mammalia > Carnivora > Otariidae > Eumetopias > Eumetopias jubatus. Next base: position 31,793,857 of record NW_028274820.1, read on the forward strand.
GTACATACAAGCATTTTATAGTATCTCCCATCTTGAATACACATTCTCCCTTAATAGATGCATGTTTTTCCAGTAGCCACTGCATTTCTTTACTCCCCTTCTAAGTAAAACTCCTCAACAATATCACATATATATTTTCCAGTACTTCACATTCACTGCCCTTATGATTTGTGAAGTCCATATTTCACTGAAACTTCATTTGTCAACATGATTAAGAACCTTCCTTTGGAGTGTTTCAGTGGACTTTCTTCTGTCCTCACTCTAGGCAACTTTTCGTCATGTTCTACACTTGACCAATAAATACTTCCTAAAATACCTCCTCTCTGTTTCCATGATGTCTCACTCTTCTTTTTTTTTTCCTATTTTATTTTTCTTTCTTTCTCAGTTTGTATGTGCTATCCTCTTCTCAGATGAGTTATTTAGGATTTGTTGCTGGCCTCTGTTTTCCTCCCTGCTATATCTTCTCCTTGGTAATCTTATAAATTCACATGTCTTGAAATAGCACATATGGGATTATAATACCCAAATACATATCTTACTGAACTATAGCATTACACATATCATAGATTACTTAGTATTTCCACTAAAATGTCTCATAAGGGCACCTGGGTGGCTCATTTGGTTAAGCGACTGCCTTCGGCTCAGGTCATGATCCTGGAGTCCCGGGATCGAGTCCCACATCAGGCTCCCTGCTCGGCGGGGGGTCTGCTTCTCCCTCTTACCCTCCCCCCTCTCATGTGCTCTCTCTCTCTCATTCTCTCTCTCTCAAATAAATAAATAAAATCTTAAAAAATAATAAAAAATAATAAAAAATAAAAAATAAAAGTCTCATAAGCTTGACAAACTCAAAAAAATAGGCCCTTGATTGTCCTTCCTATTTTCCCACCAAAAATCAGTCAGTTAACAATCCTGTTTCTCTACTAATCTTTCTCCTCTCAGTGAATTCCTAGACATGTCACCCAGTTATTTTAATTTGCATTCCTTCCACTCATTACCAACCATTTTCATACAAATGCATATACGTTACTTGTCAGCGGCAAATTCTTGTGCCTCAATCTAAAAAACATCATATTTTTTTTTCTCCTTAAGTCCACTCCACCTTAGTCATTATTTTCCATTTAGAATATGGCAGTGGCCTGCTCAGAAGTTTGTCTTTTCCTCTTGCTCCTCTGATTCATTTTCCCTAGGACCGCCAAACTGAACTTTAAGATTTAAGAATGTGGTCATGTGATGTACCTGTGCTACCTGAAATTCTCCAGTGACTTCCATTTGTACTTATAATAATGTCCAGGCTCTTTCCTATGGCCTACAGAGCCCTCAATGAGTTGACCCTTATCTATCTCGTCAGCCTTACCTCATGTCATTTCCCTCTGTCCAGTGCATTCCTACACACAGGCTTTCTGACAGTTGATAAAATACATCAAGAGAAGTATGAAAACCTGGAGTTTTAAGTTTGACATATAAAACTACACTATCCAAGTAGGCAATGCATTTTTAATGCCTCTTGGTGCAATGAAACAGCAAAACACTTTGGAACCAGCCAAGTTCTTAACCTTTGGAAATATAACTTGCTTTTCACAATAGAATAGGGCTCTTGAGTACCACGTGAGGTTCACTGTAATCTCAATTTCTGGAACCAAACTTGACCTGAAACAAAGAATTTAACCACCTCACATTCTTTAATCAACCTTAATCGTTGCTGCCCTTCAAAAATGATGCTATTTGATTTCTAAATATTCAGCTTAAATTTTTACTTTGATAAGTTTTTGGCACATTGCCACCACTGGAACATCTTTTTTTTTAAATGATAAGATACAGTCTTTGCCCTTAATGAGCTCCTGGTTTCAAATTCCCCATCTCTGTCACTCATTTCTCTGACTTTGATTCCAAGCCCACCAAGATACCCAGACTTATCACAGTTCTTCAGCTTTGAATCCCATTTCATTCATTCTATTCTGGAATCTAACCAATAAGTAGATCTTTTTCTCCATGTGAGGTTCTGTGTTGTTTTGTCACCCCCTTTTTCCAGAAACCAAAATAAATCTTCTAATTTTTTTGACTCAGATCCAAAACAGCACTCAGTAACTTGATAAATTGCCTAACTCAATTCAAGTGATGTGACTTATATTCTTTCAGCTTTTCTTTTGAATGTTCCTATCTTTCCAGTATTTTCCAGAGTAGTAAACAGAAGATGCCATTCTTTACAACTTTTCATCTAATCCAAAAATACAACAGAGCGGTGATTATTGGTTGGTCATATTGGAATACCCAAAGATTACTCAACTCAAACACTAATTGAGACACATCAGCCTAATCTTATCAGAGACCTAGACCAAATTATGTCACTAACCTTCTCATTTTATACACAAAATGCTAGACCGTAGTTTATTCAAGAGAAATTGAATAGGTTGCAAATTATGCCTATCTAACAAAGGGTCTATATTCTTGTAAGTTTCTTGTAAGGGAAGTCTATCTGAGGACATAACTAGTGTCAATAATTTTTCAAGGCTTGAATTTCATCTTTCAAAACACTATAAATAATCCAATTTTAAGCAAAGAAGCCAATTTTTAGGATTTATTTATTTATTTGAGAGAGGGAGAAAAGCTCAAGCAGACTCCCTGCTAGGGGAAGAGCCTGCTGCAGGGATGGATCTCAGGACCCTGAGATCATGACTTGAGCCAAAATCAAGAGTCAGACGCTCAACCAACTGAATCTTCCAGGTGGCCCCAAAGAAGTCAATATTTTAAAGTGTGTTTGCTTACCAGATCTACAAATTAAGGCATTCTCATGCAATTGTAAATTCACATGAAGAATTTATTTAATTTGCAATGAGTTTGCCACTATAAAGGTTCCTATGGAAAGCAACATAACAAGGTGATATATTAGAAAGAAAATGGGGGGAACAAATTGGTTCTTATCTAGGATTCAACAGTTTAACTTTATGATTGTATTAGTTTTCTATGGCTGCTCTAACAAATTACCACAAACTTGGTGGCTTAGAGCAATGCACAGTTCTTACAGATCTGAAGTCTGAAATCAGTTTCAATGGCAAAAATGAAGGTGTCAGCATGTCTACACTCCTCTGGAATTTCCAAGGGATAATCTGTTTTCTTGTTTAATACACCTTCTAACAGAGAGTAGGACCTAGATATCTTTGGTCTACCCAAAGATTATTCAGCCTACTCTGATGACCTTGTATATAACCTCTGAATCTGTTTCTTCTATAAAATGGACTAATCAGGTATTTGAGAACTGAATGAAATGAAAAGAATTAAAGTTGTCATTTCAGAGGCAATTACATCATCTCCTAATTTCCATTTATCATTAGCTTTATGGTTTAATATAAAAACTTTTTTTCATTCTAAATGACCACAATTTTTCAAGAGAAAGTGTTGTTAAAACAATTAATTGTCCATGTTTTTTTATGTGACTGCATCTAATCATTGTTTGAAATACAGTACTTCTCTGACTGTCCAGTTTGCTCTTTTAGGTTATTAGAAGTTTAGCACATTAAGAAAATGTAATCAAATCACTGATTGCCCAGACAAAATATCACAAAGGCAAATGCTGAAATATCTCTTAATGTTTCAAAAATTCATTTTGAGTAGATTGATGAAAATTATCTGGACTTTGCCATTGGAAATGCAGACATCCTTGTTCTAGCTTAAACCTATCAGCCAAGTCACTTCTTCCATTATAGAGAGTCAGACTAAGCAAAAATAATACTGGCAGTCAGAGTATTAAAGGGAAAATGAAGGTATCACTTTTAAACCACTCTAAATTATATATCTCAAGGTTTCTGAAACTTAGGAAGACAGCTAAAGCTTTTTTGGAATATTTGAGGTAGAGAAAGCTGTCAAATTGATACAGGCATTTGAGAGAGAAATTGCTTTTTACTAAGGAGGAGACACTGATTGACACATATTAGCCTAATCCTATCAGAGACCTAGACCAGAGTTTGGGTAAATAAATTTTATATTGCAATAATAAAAAAGTATTAAATTTATATTGTAAATATGGCTAAGGACCTAGTCCTCTACTTTGTAACAGCATCAGCTATGCCACACTGATGTTTATTTAAGTCATTATAATGCCACGTTTTAAATCTTTTTTTTCTAAAGCAAGTTTTCATATAAACAGTGTTGATACCTGAGTAACAGTTTAGACTGTATCTTGCCTAATCTGTGGACGTGATATTTATTTATTGTGAAATGTATCCTGAGATATTTAATTCTCATTGCATATGGTTGGCTACTTTTCATTATTCAAGTCCTGACTCGGGTGTCACCTGCTAGGAGAAGCATTTCATTAACACCTATTCTAAATTAGTGTTTCCTACCTAGCTACTCTCTCTAACCTCACTCTGTTTGACTTTTTGTATATTTGTCTCTTTCTGGCATTACCTTCTTTTATTATGTCTTTCGATAGCACGTAAGCTCCATAAAAATAGAGACTTTTGCACCTCAGGTACCTCGTAGAGAACCAGTTCTTCTATGCACTTAGTACTTATGTAAATGAAAGACCCAAAACAATCTGATGAAGGCAAAAATACTTTTCAAATCTTGATTTCTATGATTACATACTGTTTGACATAGTTACGTCCCTAAGGTTGACAAACTCTAATGACTTTCAGTGTTCAAGAGATTCCCCGGAGCTTGGCAAATTCAGAGAGTATTAAAGATCCTTGTTCTCAAAGGACCCTGGAATGCAGTTCCTGTACTAATCACAAAAGAGAGCTGTAGGGCCTATTTTTTCCAGAAACATGACCTACCTAACAAGAATCATACCTTAGACAAATACTCTTTAACTCTGGTATTAAGACAGGAAGAAAAGACTATTTTTTTCCCTTTGTAATCTTCTCTGATAGAAAGGGCATCATTTGACTCAGACATATGCTGGAAGATATATGACCTATATATTATATATATTATCTTAGCTGAGATGCTCTGTTGCACCTTCCTCTAAAGAATATTATTAAAAGTTCCAAATGGTTTATTTTTAGTATCTAAACCAGTGGAAATGGTACATTAAGTATCCTGTCCTAAATAAATATTTTTACTCCCTTCAGTGCCATTCCATCATGTGAAGTGATCCAGAAGTTTGAGCAGTGTAAAAGAGAATGCATGTTAGAAACTAAGGTTTCCATTCATGAGTTCACATATAAATGGATTGCATCATTCTAGAAACAGAGAAACAAAAACACAACCATTTCAGTAGTTGTACTCACCCATATTTAGGGTTGAATTTATTGTTCTTTTAATTTGGCCTGTTATTCCACTAACTTACTAGAAAAGAACAAGTAGGCAAAACTGCCAAATTGATGCAGAATTACGAGATGTCGCTTTTGCCTGCCAGTATCCAACAATCACACTTTTCCTGATAAAAGAGAACCACCTGTCTCCTGCTCTCAATCCTTATAGTTTGGGCTAGGATAACTCTACTCAGTAGTCCAGAAGTAGGCCTTGATTAATATAAAAGAATCACCAAATTCCACTCTCCACCTCCACGTTAATACATAGAAGTAACACCATTAAACCATGAATCAAGCTTCATTTGAAAACAGTCCCATCCCTGGATTTTCAATTCTGTCAGTAAATACCCTTTTAACTTAAGCTGTTATAGGTGGGTTCATTTTCACATGCAAGCTATAACATTACCAATTAATAGTCCACACATTTTACATGTAATACTACTAACTTTCCGAAAAGATTGTTTAGAATCAAAAGCTATATACAAGAATAAAATAAATAGATCTCCCGATTTTAGAAGATTCCCTGTGAAGTGAATGCTAAGTGCGAATTTCCTTGTTTCAGGCTATGAGTACACATAGGATCCCCCACTTTCACAAAAAGTTACATGCACCTAAAATATTTAAAATTGAAAAAACAAATGTATATGTGCACTTTATAGATAAATAGGGAAAGAGCTATAATAGCAGTAATGGAAAAATAGAAGATGCTAGTTTAAAAAAAATCTAAGAATAAGGCAAAGCTGTTACACAAACATGCATAGCTAGTAACAGATCAGGTACCTTATACACCTAAAGCCACAGAATTGTGTTTTGTTAAAGTTTCAAAAGTCGTGTGATCATTTAAAGGGGTATTTAGAAAATATGAGATAAGAACACTTTAGCAGTGACTCTCTAGGCTGGGACCAATATATTTTAGGGAGAGGAAAGCCAGTTACTTAATAAAGAAAAGGCCTGCTGACCTTGATGGCAGCCAGACTAGGAAAACATATGGCTAACACCTCCTAGTATCATCACAACTGTCTTTCCCTCAATATTGCAAGCTCTTTGAGACAGAATGTAATCATAGCCATCTTATAGCCTAAGCACATCACTTAGTGACTGGGACAGAAAAAGAATAAAATATAGTACACCTGCATTAGTGAGCCTATAAAAGAATAAATACACAAGCAAATGGATTGTTTAGCTCCTACCAACTTTAAAAGGTTGTCAATTTGAGCCAACTTTTATCTTGAGAATTTCAGGTCACCAAAATAATTAAACATCCTTCTGATACCCATTTGAAAAATTCAGAGTGAACTGCAGAGTCACATATTCTATCTTTGTGTACATATTCATTGTCATCTGGAGCATGTCCATCTCTGATAATTCTGCTGCTTTAACATCATTCCAGAAAAAGAGTGGAACTGCCTATTAAAATAGCCATAAGTTTTGCATCTGACATTTTAGAAATATGCTAAATAAGTAAGTCTGTAATAAAAAAAAAATCCTAGTTTCCCAGTGGGAGGAAAAAATCACTTAACTGGGGTAGCAATCAAGTATCTTCAACAATATTAAAATATTTACAATATTTATTATCTCCTTATGCAACTTAATGCTGTTTTTCTTTCCATGTGGAAAATCTGTGAACTATGTATATTTTCTAAAAAATAAGACATATTTTTAGAAGCATGGTTTTTACCAACAAGTTAGCTCTTTTACAACTTTGTTTTGGGAAATGAAATAAATAACTGTAAGGGTATTAAAAATATATATAAAATGTTAACCCGTGATCATGAATGTTTTTAAGACACAAAAAGAAAGTTGTTTAGAATTCTGAAGGCAAGATTAAATTGATCACTAGAGAATTCAGAGTGCCCTGAACTCCAAGCTTTTTATTCTCAAGATATAGCCAAGGTAGCATATAAAGGTTTCAAAAAGTAATTTCCCTTAAAATGAAAAAACATAATCTTTTGCACCTGCCAGTAAACAACTCAACACTCTGCTCTGAACTACACCTCATCCATTTAGACTCTTCAAACCAGTTCTTTAAGCCCGGACTTTTTCAAAAGACAGAATAAAAACTAAGATTAATAGAGCAACATTTCAGTAATCTTGATTTTAATAGAAAATGTTATTTGTATAGCTCCTTAGAGTTTAGGAAGTGCTTTCTTACACTTCATGTAATTTAAACTTCTAAATAGCCTCTTTGAGAGTTGCAAAAATGGCTCCCTTTAACCACTTATGGGCAAATGACTTATCTGATGTTTCATAGTTTGTAAGTACAACATTTCTGAACCTTTCCTAGAAGGTTCTTTACAACACAAATTACCCTACATATGTGAATGTGGGTATCATGAGTTTTAGATACTGCCAACTCACAGAACCTGCCAGGAAAAGAAAATGACATTATTCATGGAGTTCCATAACAAGATATATATCTACAGGAACAGTGCTATTTATGAAGGTACTTTTTGTTCTAATGAATATTTGATTAAATTCTTTGTCGAGGGTGCCTGGGTGGCTCAGTTGGTTAAGCAACTGCCTTCGGCTCAGGTCATGATCCTGGAGTCCCGGGATCGAGTCCCGCATCGGGCTCCCTGCTCAGCAGGGAGTCTGCTTCTCCCTCTGACCCTCTTCCCTCTCGTGCTTTCTCTCTCTCTATCTCATTCTCTCTCTCAAATAAATAAATAAAATCTTTAAAAAAAATAAATTCTTTGTTGACAATCAGGTTGTTTATCTGCTTTGTAACAAACTACCTTAAAACTTAGAAGCTTAAAACAACAGTCACTAGTTTTGCTCACAAATCTGCAATTGGGTCGGGTCATAGTGTAATAGATTATCTCTGTTTCAGTGGGATCAGGTGAGGAGGCTCTAAGGGGACACAAAAAGAGGTCACATAGCATTGAGTCTGCAGTAGCCACAAGCTTGCTCAGATTCAAAGGAGGGAACATAGACCCCACTCTCTGATGGTAGAAATGGAGGAAGGGAGAGATTGTCGTGACCATTTAGAAATATGTAGACAATATCATTACAACAGTTTTATTTGCAAACCCTTAACTTTTGAAGAGTTGTTGGACACAATCAAGCAGTTATGTTACAGGGTAGTGTTTTTTAGAGATTTTTGAGTTAGTGTTTGTCAGCATTTTTTTGTGGTTTTCCCTTTTTTTAAAAGACAGTAATTTGGAAATAAAATTTTAAAAATATCTTCTGATAGATGTATAGGCATTTAAGGTTTATAAGCCTGCATAGTTGAGTAAAAATGTGGAAAGGTAATACAATTTTTCTTGTTTCTGCTATTAGTTTTTAAAACTTTGAAATTTTATCCACATAAAAATATCCTGGTTCATGGTGCTTGGCAGCCAAATTATACTGTATTCATGGCGAACCATAGCATTTTAACAGTTTTTTTTTTTTCATGTTTCACTAATAGCTGACTCCAACTCCTTAAAAAGTAATGATTGGTTCTAGAAAAATTAACTTATCTAATCAGTGTAAGTCAGTCTTAATTGAGAGTCCATTTTTGAATTCTTGGGAGTCTATTTCTTTAGTTAATGATCTTTTATTAGTCTACATAGTGAAAAGAAAATTTGTTTCTTCCAGTGTTTTATTATGAAAATGTTCAAATATATAGAAATTGAAAAAGCAGGAAAAAACTGAATGCCATTCATGAAATGTAATTATAATCAAAATGTTTCAATATTTGTCTCCTTCTTTCTTCTGAATTATTTGAAAACAAGTTATAACATCATGATATCTACCCCCAGTACTTGAGCTCACAGTTCTTAAAACTAAGGACTTTTCCCCCTTCCATAACTACATTATAATTATCAGCCTTCAGAAAATTAACTAAAACACTATGTTCAAACATTCCCCCATATGTTCCAGTAAACCATTTGTAACTGGTTGTTAGGTATCTTTAGTCTTTTCTTAAACAAAGGACCCCTCTTCCACTAAAATTTCCATGGCATCAACATTTTTTCATAAAAACAAGATTGGTGATTTGTCACAGAAATTTTTTAAACAGCAGAAATTACAGCTTTAAACAAAACATGTATACCTTATCAGGTCTTCTTCCTAACAGTATTGAAACATTTTAATACTGCAAGCAATTTAAAACCAGTTCTCTTTCCGGTGTCTCTGTACACACACACACACACACACACACACACACACACACACACACACACGCGTGCGCACGTGTACATGCACACACCAAGCACTCATTTCATGTGAATGGTTAAAAAAACAAAGTAAAGTACTTACTCATTCACTTTTCTACTCAACAACGAGTGTGTTAACACCTAACTTGTGCTAAGTGTAAGAAAAAATATCATTAGGGTTTTATATTAATTCACATTTAGTAAAGCATAACAAAACATTGCTTAGACCAAAACAAAATGCATTTTTAAATTAAGTTAATTATATTTACTTTTGTTTTTTAAATCAAAGTACAATAAACTGAATTTGTCTTAAGTGTACAAATCATTGTGTTTGGACAAATAAATATGTGGAAACAAAGCCACAGTCAATATACAGAATACTTCCATCATGCTCAAAAATTTTCCATCATCATTCAGCAGTCTCTCACTCCCTCTACTCCCAGATCCAGACAACCACTGGTCTGCTTTCTGTCAATATAGATTAGTTTACATTTTCTAGAAATTCATTTAAATGGAATCCTACAATAAGAATATTTTATATTTGACTTTCTTAAAAATGATGATTTTGAGATTTATCTATGGTAGTACATGTATCAGTAGTTATTTTTTAATAGCTCAGCAGTAATTTAATGAATGTTTAAATTATATATATATGTAATTTACCTGTTTTGGGGAATTTAAGTTATTTCCCACTTGGAACTACTCTGAATAAAGCTGCTATAAATATTCACAAACAAATATTTTTGTGTATGTATATTTTTATTTCTCCTAGATAAAAATCTTGGAGTAGAAGGCTTGGAGGATATGGTTGGTGTGTGTTTAACTTTACAGGAAGATACAAAAACTGTCAGTTTGTAGTAAATGTTAAAATCAATTCTGTAAGTCCTCTAACTTTCCTCTTCTTGATAATTGTTTTTTACAGTTTTTCCAAAAATATCAGAAATGGCTTATCAATATCTTTCTCAGAAAGCATGTTGGGATCTTTTTTGTTATTCTATTGAATCTATATATCACTTTGGTGAGAATTGGTAGCTTGAAGTAGTAAGTCTTCTAATCCATGAACATGATATTTCCAACATTTATCTAGGTTTCTTTAATTTTTCTCAGAAATTATAACTAGATTTATTTCAAAGGTTTTGCCTTTTTTATTAAATTAATTCCTAAGTCTTTTCTGTTTCATGCTACTGTAAAAGAAATTGCTATGTTATACACTTGTGATATGTTGTTTAATTCAATTTGCTAATATTTTTGTTTAGTATTTGAGGGGTCTGTGTTCATAAGCAAACAATCATTTTACTTTTCTGTAATATCTTTGTCAGACTTAGTATCAAGGTAATGTTGACCTCATTTTTTAAATTTTATTTTATTATGTTAGTCACGATACATTACATCATTAGTTTTTGATGTAGTGTTCCATGATTCATTGTTTGTGTATAACACCCAGTGTTCCATGCAGTATGTGCCCTCCTTAATACCCACCACCAGGCTAACCCATCCCCCCACCCACCTCCCCTCTAAAATTCTCAGTTTGTTTCTCAGAGTCCATAGTCTCTCATGGTTCCTCTCTCCCTCCGATTTCCCCCCTTCATTTTTCCCTTCCTTCTCCTAGTGTCCTCCATGCTGTTCCTTATGTTCCACAAATAAGTGAAACCATATGATAATTGACTTTCTCGGCTTGACTTATTTCACTTAGCATAATCTCCTCCAGTCCAATCCATGTTGATGTAAAAGTTGGGTATTCATCTTTTCTGATGGCTGAGTAATATTCCATTGTATATATGGACCACATCTTCTTTATCCATTCGTCTGTGGAAGGGCATCTCCGCTCTTTCCACAGTTTGGCTATTGCGGACATTGCTGCTATGAACATTGGGGTGCATATGGCCCTTCTTTTCACTACAGCTCTGTCTTTGGGATAAAAACCCAGGAGTGCAATTGCTGGGTCACAGGGTAGCTCTAGTTTTAATTTTTTGAGGCACCTCCACACTGTTTTCCAAAGTGGCTATACCAACTTGCATTCCCACCAACAGTGTAAGAGGGTTCCCCTTTCTCCACAACCTCGCCAACATTTGTTGTTTCTTGACTTGTCAGTTTTTGCCATTCTAACTGGTGTAAGGTGGTATCTCAACGTGGTTTTGATTTGAATTTCCCTGATGGCTAATGATGATGAACGCTTTTTCATGTGTCTGTTAGCCATTTGTGTGTCTTCTTTGAAGAAGTGTCTGTTCATGTCTTCTGCCCATTTTTTGACTTGTTTTTTGGGTGTTGCATTTGAGAAGTTCTTGATAGATCTTGGAAATCAGCACTTTGTCTGTAGTGTCATTTGCAAATATCGTCTCCCATTCTGTGGGTTGCCTCTTTCTTTCATTGACTGTTTGCTGTGCAGAAGTTTTTTATCTTGATGAAGTCCCAAAAGTTCATTTTCGCTTTTGTTTCACTAGCCTTTGGAGAGGTACATTGAAAAAAGTTGCTGTGGCCGATGTCAAAGAGGTTACTGCCTATGTTCTCCTCTAGGATTTTGATGGATTCCTGTCTCAAATTGAGGTCTTTCATCCATTTTGAGTTTATCTTTGTGTATGGTGTTAGAGAATGGTCTGAGTTTCATTCTTCTGCATGTGGCTGTCCAATTTTCCCAGCACCATTTATTAAGGAGACTGTCTTTTGTTCTATTGCATATTTTTTTTCCTGCTTTGTCGAAGATTATTTGACCATAGAGTTGAGGGTCCATATCTGGGCTCTGTATTCTGTTCCATTGATCTATATATCTGTTTTTGTGCCAGTACCATGCTGTCTTGATGATTACTGCTTTGTAATATAGCTTGAAATTGGGAACGTGATGCCCCCAGCTTTGTTTTTCTTTTTCAACATTCCCTTGGCGATTTGGGGTCTTTTCTGATTCCATACAAATTTGAGGATTGTTTTTTCTATCACTTTGAAAAACGTCATTGGAACTTTGATCAGGATGGCATTAAAGGTATAGATTGCTCTGGGTAGCATAGACATTTTAACAGTGTTTATTCTTCCGATCCATGAGCATGGAATGTTTTTCCATCTTTTTGTGTCTTCTTCAATTTCTTTCATGAGTGTTCTGTAGTTCCTAGAGTATAGATCCTTTACCTCTTTGGTTAGGTTTATTCTGAGGTGTCTTATGGTTTTTGGTGCTATTGTAAATGGAATCATTTCTCTAATTTCTCTTTCTACAGTTGCATTGTTAGTGTATAAGAAAGCAACTGATTTCTGTGCATTGATTTTGTATCCTGCCACATTACTGAATTGCTGTATGAGTTCTAGTAATTTGGGGGTGGAGTCTTTTGGATTTTCCACATAAAGTATCATGCCGTCTGTGAAGAGAGAAAGTTTGACTTCTTCTTTGCCAATTTGAATACATTTTCTTTTTGTTGTCCAATTGCTTTTGCCAGGATTTCTAATACTATGTTGAACAATAGTGGCGAGAGTGGGCATCCTTGATGTGTTCCTGATCTTAAGGGAAAGGCTCTTCTCTTTTCCCCATTGAGGATATATTTGCTGTGGTTTTTCATAGATGGATTTTATGAACTTGAGGAATCGTCCCTCTATCTCTATACTCTGAAGAGTTTTAATTAGGAAAGGATGCTGTGTTTTGTCAAATGCTTTTTCCGCATCAATTGAGAGGACCATATGGTTCTTCTCACTCCTCTCATTAATGTGATCTATCACATTGACTGATTTGCGAATGTTGAACCACCCTTGCATCCCAGGGATAAATCCCACTTGCTCGTGGTGGATGATCCTTTTAATGTATTGTTGGATCCTATTAGCTAGGATTTTGTTGAGAATTTTGGAATCCATTTTCATCAGGGATATTGGTCTGAAATTCTCCTTTTTGATGGGGTCTTTGCCTGGTTTGGGGATTAAGGCAATGCTGAACTCATAGAATGACTCTGGAAGCTTTCCTTCGGTTTCTATTTTTTGAAACAGCTTCAGGAGAATAGATATTATTTCTTCTTTGAATGTTTGGTGGAATTCCCTAGGGAATCCATCAGGCCCTGGACTCTCATTTTTTGGGAGGTTTTTGATCACTGCTTCAATCTCGTTACTGGTTATTGGCCTATTCAGGTTGTCAATTTCTTCCTCTTTCAGTCTTGGCAGTTTATAATAATTTCTAATAATTTTTTCTATTTCCTTGGTTTTAGTTATGATCTCTCCCCTTTCATTTATAATTTTATTAATTTTGGTCCTTTCTCTTTTCTTTTGGATAACTCTGGCCAGTGGTTTATCGATCTTACTAATTCTTTCAAAGAACCACCTTCTAGTTTTGTTGATCTGATCTCCTCGTTTCCGGTTTCTAATTCATTGATCTCTGTCCTAATCTTAATTATTTCTCTTCCAATGCGTGGCTTAAGCATTGTTTGTTGCTTTTTCTCTAGGTCTTTAAGGTGTAAAGTTAGTTGGTGAATTCGGTATTTTTCTCTTTTTTTGGGTGAGGTTTGTATGGCTATGTATTTCCCACTTAAGACCACTTTTGCAGTATCCCATAGGTTTTGGACTGATGTGTTTTCATTCTCATTGGTTTCCGTGAATTGTTTAAGTTCATATTTAATTTCCTCGTTGACCCAAACATTCTTGAGCAGAGTGGTCTTTAGCTTCCAAGTGTTTGAGTTTCTTCGAAATTTTTTCTTGTGATTGAGTTCCAGTTTAAAGCATTATGGTCTGAGAATATGCAGGGAACAATCTCAATCTTTTGGTATCGATTGAGACCTGATTTGTAACCCAGTATGTGGTCTATTCTGGAGAAAGTTACATGTGCACTCGAGAAGAATGAGTATTCTGTTGTTTTAGGGTGGAATGTTCTGTATATATCTCTGAGGTCCATCTGGCCCAGTGTGTCATTCAGAGCTCTTGTTTCTTTGTTGATATTCTGCTTAGATGATCTGTCCATTGCTGAGAGTGTAGTATTGAGGTCTCCTACAATTAACATATTATTATAAATATGACTATTTTGGTTAACAGTTGGCTTATGTAGCTGCCTGCTCCCATGTTGGGGGCATAGATATTTACAATTGTTAGATCTTCTTGTTGGAAAGACCCTTTAAGAATGATATAGTGTCCTTCTGTGTCTCTAACTACAGTCTTTAGCTTAAAATCTAATTTGTTTGATATAAGAATTGCTACCCCAGCTTTCTTTTGAGGTCCGTTGGCATGGAAGATGGATTTCCATTCCTTCACTTTCAGTCTGGATGTATCTTTAGGTTCAAAATGAGTCTCTTGTAGACAGCATATGGATGGGTCCTGTCTTTTTATCCAGTCTGCAACCCTGTGCCACTTTATGGGAGCATTTAGGCCGTTCACGTTGAGAGTGATTATTGAAAGATATGAATTCATTGTCATCATGTTGCCTGTGAAGACCTTGTTATTACAGATTGTCCCTGTAAATTTCTGTTCTGTATCACTCTTGGGGTCTTTCTCCTTTTATAGAATCTCCCTTAATATTTCTTGCAGTGCCGACTTAGTGGTCACATATTCTTTCAATTTCTGCTAGCCTTGGAAGTTCTGCATCTCTCTGTCCATTCTAAATAACAGCCTTGCCAGATAAAGAATTCTTGGCTTCTTGTTTTTCTCATTTAGTACCCTGAATATGTCTTGCCAGGCCTTTCTGGCTTGCCAGGTCTCTGTGGATAGGTCTGATGTTATTCTGATGTTCCTCCCTCTGTATGTAAGGAATCTCTTCCCCCTAACTGCCCTTAAGATGGTTTCCTTGGTGCTAAGATTTGCGAGTTTTACAATTACATGCCGGGGCATTGGCCTGTTTTCCTTGATCTTGGGAGAGGTCCTCTCTGCCTCTAGGACACGAATGTTTGTTTCATTCCCCAGATTAGGGAAGTTCTCAGCCATGATTTGCTCAAATATATCTTCTAATCCTCTCTCTCTCTCTCCACCCCCTCTGGGATTCCAATAATTCTGACATTGGAATGTTTCATGTTGTCACTTATTTCTCTGATTCTATTTTGGATTTTGAGTTGTTTTTCCCTGGCCTCCTGTTTTCCCTTTTTTTTCTGTCAGTTGGTTTTCTAGATCACTAATTCATTCTTCTGCTTCATTTATCCTAGTTATTAGATTATCTAGATTAGATTGGATCTCATTGATAGTATTTTTAAGTTCTGCCAGTTCAGCTTTCATTTCTGCCCTTAGAGACTCTATGATGCCATTAATCAATTTCTCCATTCTAGCTATTGTCTTCACAATTGCTACCCTGAATTCCATTTCTGACATCTTGGTTATATCTGCACCCATTTGTAAATCTGTGGCAGAAGTCACAGTCTCTGAATCTTTCCTATTTTGGGGGTTCTTCTTCCTAGTCATTCTGTTGAGGGGTGGTTGAGGGAATGTACAGAGTCCAAATTATTGACCACAACCCTAGCAAGATGCACCTGTTTTATAGGGACCTTAGGGTTGTCTGTCTTTTGTTTTCCTAGCCTGTCTTCTGGGGGAGGGCCCTGCCACGCTGTTACTGAGGCAACCCTGTTTGGGCAGAGTTGCTCTGCCCCCTGAGAGGGGGGATGGGCTCTGTGAAAACTGGCTTTTTGGGGCTTTTGTTCTCTGGCAGCTTTCCCTGGTGGCTTTCCCTGTCTCTCCTGAGAGTCAGAGCAGAAGAGACCGTTTCCAACCCTCTGCCTCAGAGGAGAGAGATCACAGTCTGTTCTTCAGTGAGCTCTCCAGGCCACACTATCTCCATTTCTGTCTGTGCTGCTATAAACTGCAGCATCCTGGGTTGTGCAACCCTCAGCAGCACTTCCAGTTCTTGCCTCCAGGTTGGGGCACGTCTCTGCCCTTTGTGCTTCTAAAACTGCCAGCTGCCCCCAGTTTTAATGCGCAGCCCCTCTGCTCCGGGTTTCTGTCTGGGGGGCTGCCCTAAAGTCCTTTCCCTGTGGCTGCCGATCTGCGAGTCTGTGCCCGGTCCCCAGCGCAGGAGGCTTTTGCTGTGTTATTTCACCTTCCCAGTGCCAGCGCTTGTGGCAGCTCCCTCCCCCTTCCATTTTATCTTCAGATATGTGCCCACAGAATCACGGCTCCCTGCTTCATACCTCGAAACCAACTGCTTGCAATATTCTGTTTGTAGAGATCCAGATCTATCTTCTTACATCTTAGTCTGATTTCGTGGGTGTTCAGAGTGGTCCTGGTAGATATCCAGCTCAATTCCGGGACCCGTTGGAATAGGGTCCCCTACTCCTCCGCCATCTTTTCCTGAGTTGACGCTACATTTTGAAATATACAAGGTCACTGTCTTTTACAGTGTCACACACTCTGTAATTGGCTAATTGTTCCTTCATGGTGTCCTTTAACTTATTCCTCTATCCCTGTATTTGCTTATATATGGATGTGAATTTAGAGGTTTCATTAGATTTAGGGTAAGCATTTCTTATAAGAATAATTTTTAGATGCTCTTATGTACTTCTTATTGTAGCACAGGAGGAGGAATGTCTGGCATCTCCCTATAAAGGATGCAATGAGTAAGGTAGTCCCTGCCAGCTGTCTCATTTATAAAGAGAAAGCATTCCTTTGGGAAAACATAAGTAATCTGTCATGTTATGCTTTAGCACTGTGCAAATACTGTATTTCCTACGTTCTTCTGAAAATTCTTGCCTGAATCAATTTTTATAGTGGGGGATGTAAAATGGCGATTTTCCTAATTCTCTCACTTCTTCATTTATGAACTGACATGAACAGATTTTTATTTACCCACAATTTGACAACTAGCATCATTAATTACAGGTGACAGATTTGCTGCAGAGAGCATCAAGACAGTCGTTTGAAGAGCTAATCTGGATATATCCATAAGGGCACTGGGAGATGGATGTAAGGAGTCTTATATGATATGGCCTGTTCTGAAACTAGAACAGAAAAGCAAGTTCTAACCATAAAAAGTCAACCTAGAAATTTGAAGGAAACCACTGCCAGTTATATGAAAAATAACAGCCATTTTAAGAATTTGAAAATTGTAACTCAGCAGTACCAAATAAAGCCCAGGAGTCTAAACATCCTGCATATTTTTATTGAGGAAGTACAGACATTTAAACTGTTAAGCAAAAGGAAAGGTACAAAAAAGGTGAAATGTACTCTGAATGAACTTCAAGAATGCCAGAGGAAAAAAGTAAATTAATAATATAAATTTAGATAACTCTAAATAAATTATTTAACCTGAGTGTGTGTACACATGCGTGTGTGTGTGTGTGTGTGTGTGTGTATGTTCAGAATGTTCAGTAATGGAAGGGAAGAGACTTGAAGTCATCTACATCAACAGTGCATTGGTTATGTGATAAATGCTTTGAGCTATAACTGACCAGAAGTTTCCCAATAGATACTCTTTTCCCTGAGGTCAACCAATCTCACCTTTAAGTAGTCCTATTTCCTTGCATCATAGATACAAAATCCACTGTTCGGTAGCATTAACATATTTAACCTAGTTTCAAACAAACATATATTAAGCACCTACTACTTTGCAGTGTACTGATGCAAGTACTAGATTCCATACATTATAATTCCTTAATTCCTACTATTACTATATGACAGCCCTTTAAAAATTTGAATTGATTTGTGAGAATTTCAAGGCAGTCACCACCTTGAATAAAGATGTCATGGAAAATAATAGAGACTCATTCAGTTTTCAAGAAAAAAATAAAATCTGTTCATTTATTAATATAGTCATGTTTATAATGATGTGGGAACTTCAGTAAATTGACATTATGGTAACTGTTAGTCATCATTTATGCTAAATTATTTTAACTTTTGTAATTTAGGAATAGTAGCAAGTATTCCCTTTTGTCCTGGATTCTTTGTCTACTTGTTAAAAGATAAATTAAGGCTCTGATATATTTACATTATTAAAACCAAATATATACATATATTCATTGAACAGTGATATGGAAAAGTAAAACAATATTGCCAAAATTCTCAGTAACTCTCTGGCTCCTGCAGCAGTGCTGGCTGAATGCACATGCTTCTCGACTGCTGAATGACCTCCCACTGAATTTAATTTGAATGTTGTTCCGACAGCTTTAATCAACCATAAAATGTTACCAGCAGAAAACAGACTGAAACTTTAAGATGGCTTGCATGAGTATTCAGTATTGTCATAAATAATAAGCTTTGTTTTAGATGTTCACTCTTGCCCTACCTCAACCCCTATTATACTTCTCAAATAAAATTGAGCTACACAATAAAAAGCTTGGTAGAATATGATTAATTAACAGCCATTTCCCCCAACAATGGGATCTTCCTATTCAGAAAGGGAAAACAAGTGAGAAATATCCTTGCTGAACAAATTAGGGCAAGAAATCTCTCAGTAAATAAAAAGGTATTATAAATTTAGCACTCTAGTATTCAAATGGAAAATATATACCTGTTGGTACACTGCCTACCCCAATTGAAATACTTCCACAAAAGCAATAGTAATAAAAGAGCAGGCCAGAATTCTATTATGCTTCATTTCCATGAAGTCAGGCAGTTAAGTGTGCTTGACATAGGTATATTTGTGTGGGCTCTATCTCTACACACCAGGTAGCCTACTGTCATGGGTAGCTTAAAGAAATCTGACACTTTGGAACCGCTGTGCCCCAGTAAGAAATTTCTTGATTCTTTACATTTGCAATTGAATTTTGAAAGAATGCTCATTCAGTGGTAGCAATACACACCAGACACACTGTTGTCACAATTGTAGCTGTGCAAAGAATAGAATTCTGAAAGTCCATTTTCTGCTGATAGCTGTGGTTGTCTTTGGTGTTTGATCTGCAAGCAGAGGCATGCAGAACTATTAAGTGTTCAAAGTCAAACAGGACAGGCAGATCTGAAACAGAGGCAAGAGCAGCTCATACTTTGGTGATCTGGGGGAGGACAATCTCCACACATCTATTTGTCCTGTGCTGAGACTTATGCAAACAAAAAATCCTTCAGATGAATGAGTTTCAGTAAACACAGACCACTCCAGTCATCTTTGTATAATAGGCACTAAACACATTGCCTGGCTCAAGGAAATTCTTACTCATTGAGATTTCCCATCACCACCAGTACCTTATTTGATTCAGAAAATGCTTATAATATCTGAGTTACTTCAGGTAGGTAGAAAAATAGCTTGATATCTCTATTTTCTAAGTTGATTTGTTTGCTTAATGTAGAGAATTTTACTTTGAGTAAAAACTGCAAGGGTATGAAAAAGAAATTAATGATAATTGAACTGGAGTTGTCACTGAATCACTGAAGGAAAGGCAGACAAAAGGAATGAGAGGCTCATTTCAGCAATGGAGACTGATGTCAAGCATTACATTAGATGAGGGACATTTTTTAACCTCTCAATTTAGTTTATCATTAACTGTAGTGCAACTTAGAGGTTTATATCTTATATTTGTTTGCCTACTTAAATGAGAGAGAAAGATACAAGTAAAAAGGCAGAGGTTTGGTAATTCCATTATAGTCTTTCTTTTCAATGTTCTTCCAAATTTATCTTAACAAATATATTAAAATAGTATTTCTAATAAAATGTACATCAGTTATACTCTTTACTTATTCCCAACCAGTTCTCTTAATTTTAAAGACAACCTTAATCTTGTACAAAATTTTTGAAAAAGAAAATTACAAAGAAGAGATTAAAAGCCACTTGTAATAGTCCCCCAGAAAATAATGTTGGTAGAGAAATTTATAGATATGCATTTATTAAATAAATGGTTGTAAAGCAAATACTCAGTGCAGTGTATGTAAGATATGTACTGTAGATCTCAGTTGTTGTTTTTATATTTCCTATTTGGTAAGCAACTTTTTTTACTTAGAAATTACCCCATGTTATTATATATCTTGCAAAAAAACCCATCATATTTAATGTTGAATAGCAGTCTATTAGGTCAATATACCTAATTTTAAGTAACTAGTCAACTAAATAGAAGTTATATGGACAGTAAGGGGTTGAAAAAGACATTGCCAGAAAAAAAGGAAGGTGCAAACAGTATAATAAATAATCTAACATCATGATAAATGATATAAGAATTCAGAGTTGATCTAGATCCAGATTTTGTTTCCTGTTTTGGATTAGGAGTTGGTAGAAATTTGCTATTTTAGTCAGGTTAATTTGAATGACTTCTCTCAGTGTTGGTTACACATTTGTAAGTAATACTCCCATCTACACTTACAATGTCAGCTTTCCTATTAACCTTCTAAAAACAATTTAAAGAAAAAGCAATTCAAGCATTGCTATTTTGTACCACCAAAAAACAAACAAACAAAAACCCAACCAAACAAAAAACAGTACTTTGTAGTTTATACAAAGTTTTACCTTAGCTCTCAATTTCATCATCTTTTACTGAATGTTAAAGAACATTAAAAGGAAGCATTGCACCCTGCTTTATCATATACCCTCAGCCTCTATTAATATTTATGAAAGGCAGAAAACCATTGATTTGGATCATTATGGATGTTTTTCCTCATGCTACAAACCAAAGTCAGCTTGATCAGCTCTTCAGTCTCTAACATCAAAAACTGTATGTCACAAAAATTATTCCTTAATTCTTAATAAGCCTGGCTTTGGATTAAATCTGTCATCCATTCCTTGCACAACACTCCTGCCTGCGATTTTGCAAAGAAATTGTGGAGAAATATAAAACTCTAGCTAAATCCATGATTTTTTTTTCTTCCAACAATGGCAGAGTAGGTTTTTGTTTTGTTTTGTTTTTTTAATTGAAGTATAGTTGACATACAGCGTTAGAGTCAGGTGTACAACATATTGATGTGACAATTCTGTACATTACTCAGTGCTCACCAAGATAGGGGTAGTCACCATCTATCGCTGTACAACATTATTACATTATGGACTATATTCTATATTCTACACTATTCATGTCCATGACATACTTATTTTGTAACTGGACATTTGTGCCTCTTAATAACCTTTGTCTACTTCACTTGTGCCTTCACCCACCTCCCCTCGCAACCACCAGTTTGTTCTTATATTTAAGAGTCTGCTTGGGAGGGGCGGAGCTAAAATGGCACATAATAGGAGGACACTTGGCTTGCCTCCTCCACAGCCAGATAACTATCAAATCATTCTGAATACCCCCCAAAATCGACCTGAGGAATGACAGAACAAACCACACAACTAGGGGGAGAGAAGAGGTCACATCGAGGAAGGAAGGAAGTGCAGATACATGGTTTGGGGGAGAAATGGGTCATGGGTGTTGCAGAGGGGAAGGAGCCCTATTTATGGAGAAAGAAGAGAAGAGTGGAGTGCACAGGGGATTGTACAAGAAAACACTTCTCCAAAGCCAGTGGCTGGGAAAACAAGAGGGGCTGATTTTCATGAGCTTTTGCAATGGGGCTCAAAGACGAGTTTTAGAGGTCCATGGCATGGCTGGCATAGAGCCCTGAGGATGCTACCCTACTCCTGGAGAGAAAGCAGGGAAGCAATCCAGGCCCACAGAATGCAATCTGAGGATCACCTAAGGTGCATGGGAGACTGTTAGCTCTTCCTAAAAAGTATTTGTGAGAGGCATTGTTCACAGAGTCACCTTTCAGGGGACAAAAGAACCACCAGGTGCCATTTCCCTCCCCTACCATCAGCATAGGCTCAGAGACATTTGCTTAGGGTGGTTAAATTTCACAAAGGCTGTTCAATCTGCTTTGCTCCAAATCCCATGCGTTGTGCTCTAGTGCAACTGCCCTTCTTGGTCAAACCTGCATCAGTCCCAGCACAGCAAGACCCTCCCCCAGAAGACCAGCACAGCTCTCTCCCACACCAGGTCCCTAAAGTTTGGAGTTTTAAGTTAGTTGGCTTGGCTGGAAGAGAGCCCAAAGTGTACTGCACTGCTCTAGTCAGGCAACCAACCCAGAGGAAGATAGCAAGAAAACAGTGATCTGAAATGATTGGGACCCATGAGGGGAAATATTTGCTCTTCAGGGACTTCTTTCATGAGAGAAGCAAGCATGGAGTCCCCTCTATGGACAAAGGAGCTGGCTGTCACCATTTCCTTCCCCTGCCCCTCAGCATAAACCAACTTCATTAAATAGCACAGTGTCAACACTGGCTGCCTAACCTACTTACATCAAGTACCACCCCCCTGCACTCTGCTGGTACTGCTTTTCTCTGACAAGTGTGCCTAAGGACCAAGGTAGTGGGCCCCCTCTCGATAAGACCAGCAGAAACTTCCACAAACACCATGTCTACTGACCTTAGAGTTCTGCAAGGCTTCAATTCTTGTGGAAGTAGCATCAGGTCTCATTTAGCAAACCAGAGCATAGTAGTTAAAACTTGCCACTCTCTGGACAAGGTCCAAACATTGCCCAATACAGACAAGGAAAACCTCTACAGATGACTGACCTGAGGGATTGAGCAGCCAAAACACAGCAGCAGCATGCATGCAGCACACACCAGAGACACTCCCTGAAGCACTAAACCCTGAACGCTATACGACCTATTCATAAAGCCATTACTCTCAGGAACTGGAAACAGGTTTTTTGTTTGTTTGTTTGTTTTCATTTTTTGTTTTTTTTTTTGAGAGAGAGAGAGGGAGCATGCAAACAAGGGGGGCATAGGAAGAGGGGGAGAATCTTAAGCAGGTTCCAAGCCCAGCGTGAAGCTCAACCCTAAGATCATGACTCGAGCTGAAATCAAGAGTCAGATGCTTAACCAATTGAGCCACCCAGGTGCCCCATAATGGGCTTTTCTAACATACAGAAGAAGACTGAGCTCTAGACAAAATGTCAAAATGGAAAAATTCATCCCAAAAGAAAGAATAAGTAAAGGTTACAGTGAGAGATCTAATAGAAATAGATGTAAGTAATATGCCTAATGGAGAATTGAAAATGACAATCATAAGAATACTGGCTGGGCTTGAGAAAAGCATGGAAGACCTCAGGGAAAACCTTACCACAGAGCTAAAAGAGCTGAAAAACAATCAGGCAAAAGTGAAAAATTCAATATGTGAGATTTGAAACTGATTGGATGTAATGACCACAAAGATGGAAGAAGCATAGAAAAGAAAAAGTGATATAGAAGATAGAATTATGGAAAATAGGGAAGGTGAACAAAAGAGAGAAAAGGAAAATTATGGATCATGAGAGTAGAATTAGGGAATTCAGTGACTCCATCAAATGTAATAACATTCATATCATAGGAATCCCAGAAGAACAAAAGACAAAAAGGGAGCAGAAGTTTGAGGAAATAATAACTGAAAACTTCCCAATCTGGGGAAGGAAATAAACATCAAAATCCAGGAGGCACAGAGAATGCCCATCAAAATCAATAAAAGCAGGCCAATACCAAGACAAGTTGTATTTACATTTGCAAAATATAGTGATAAAAAAATCCTAAAAGCAGCAAGATAAAAGTCCCTAACTTACAAGGGAAGACCCATAAAGCTAGCATCAGATGTCTCCAAAGAAACATGGCAAGTGTGCTGAATGAGAAAAATATTCAGCCAAGAATACTCTATCCAGCAAGGCTATCATTCAGAATAGGAGACATAGAGTTTCCCAGACAAACAAAAACTAAAGGAGTTCATGACCACTAAACCAGTGCTGCAAGAAATATTAGAGGGGACTCTTGGAGTGGGAAGAAAAGACCAAAAGTGACTAAGACTAGAAAGGAACAGAGAAAATCTCCAGAAATAATGACAAAACAAGTAATAAAATAGCACTAAATACATAAATATTAATAATCACTCTGAATGTAAATGGACTAAATGTTCCAATCAAAAAACATAGGGTGTCAGAATGGATAAAAAAAAAACAAGACCCAGGGCATGTTCTGCATGGAGCACTGGGTGTTATATGCAACAGTGAATCATGGAACACTACATCAAAAACTAATGATGTAATGTATGGTGATTAACATAACATAATAAAAAAACTTGCACCCCCCCCCAAAAAAGACCCATCTATATGCTGCCTACAAGTGACTCATTTTAGACTTAAAGACACCTGCAGATTGAAAGTGAAGAAATAGAGAACCATCTATCATTGCAAATTGACATCAAAAGAAAGCCAGGATGGCAATACTTCTACCAGACCAACTAGACTTTAAACCAAAGACTATAACAAGAGATGAAGAAGGGCACTATATTGTAATAATGGGGACTATTCAACAAGAAGATATAATAGTTGTAAATATTTATGCCCCCAACTTGGGAGCACCCAAATTCATAAAACAAGTATAACAAACATAAAGGAACTCATTGATAATAATACAATAATATGAGGGGACTTTAACACCAGACTCACATCAATGGACAAACAATTTAAGCAAAAAATCAACAAGGAAACAATGGCTTTGAATGACACACTGACCAGATGGACTTATTGGATAGATGCAGAAAATTTCATCCCAAAGAAGGAGAATAAAATTCTAAGTGCACATGGGACATTCTCCACAACAGATTACAGAGTGGGTCATAAATCAGGCCTCAACCAGTACAAAAAGATTGAGATCATACCATGCTTATTTTCCAAGCACAATGCTATGAATCTTGAAGTCAACCACAAGAAAAAAATTTGGAAAAACTACAAATGCATGGAGGTTAAAGAACATGTTACTAAAGAATGGATTAACCAGGAAAATAAAAAGAAATAAAAAAACTACTTGGAAACAAATGAAAATGAAAACACAATAGTCCACTACCTGTGGATGCAACGAAAGTAGTCCTAAGAGGAAAGTACATAACAATACAGGCCTAACTAAGAAACAAGAAAAATCTCAAACAATCTAATCTTACACCTAAATGAGCTGGAAAAAGAACAACAAATGAAGCCTAAAGCCAGCAGAAGGGAAGTAATAAAGATTAGAGTACAAAAAAATTATATAGAAATTAAAAACAAAAAAACAGTAGAGCAGCTGAATGAAACCAAAGGCATATTCTTTGAAAGAATAAATAAAAATGATAAACCCCTACAGTTATCAAAAAGAAAAGAGAAAGAACCCAAATAAATGAAATCACAAATGATAGAGGAGAAATAAAAACTAACACCATAGAAATACAAATAATTCTGGGCGCCTGGGTGGCTCAGTCATTAAACGTCTGCCTTCGGCTCAGGTCATGGTCCCAGGGTCCTGGGATCGAGCCCCACCTCAGGCTCTCTGCTCGGTGGGAAACCTGCTTCTCCCTCTGACCCTCCCCCTGCTTGTGTCCCTTTCTTGCTGTGCCTCTCTCTGTCAAATAAATAAAATCTTTTTTTTTAAAACAAATAATTATAAGAGAATATTATGAAAAATTATATGCCACCTAATCAGACAATCTGGAAGAAATGGATAAATTCCTAGGCACATACAAACTACCAAAACTGAAGCAGGAAGAACTAGAAGACTTGAACAGACGAATAACCAGCCAAGATACTGAATCAGTAATCAAAAATCTCCCAAAAAACGAAAGTCCACGGCCAGTTCTACCAAACATTTAAAGAAGAGTTAATACCTATTCTTCTCAAACTACTCCAAAAAAATAGAAATGGAAGGAAAATTTCCAAACTCATTCTATACCAAAACCACACAAAGACTCCACTAAAAAAGAGACTACAGGCCAATATCCCTGATGAACATGGATGCAAAAATTATCCACAAATACTAGCAAATTGAATCCAACATTACATTAAAAGAATCATTCACCATGATCAAGTGGGTTTTATTCCTGTGTTGCGAATGTGGTTCAGTATTTGCAAATCAACGAATCTTTTATTAATGTCACAGCACATTAATAAAAGAAAGGATAGGAATCATATTCTCTCAATAGATGTAGAAAAAGCATTTGACAAAGTACAACATCATGAAAAAAACCCTCAACAAATTAGGAATAGAGGGAACATACCTCAACATCATAAAGTCCATGTATGAAAAACCCACAGCTAATATCATCCTAACTGAGGGAACACTGAGAGCTTTTCTTCTATGGTCAGGAACAAGACAGGGATGTCCACTCTCACCACTGTTACTTAACCTGGTACTGGAAGTCCTAGCCTCAGCAGTCAGACAACAGAAAGAAATAAAAAGCATCCAAATCAGCAAGGAAGAAATAGAACTGTCCCTATTTGCAGATGACATGATACTACATATAGAAAACTGAAGTGATTCCACAAAAAAAATTGCTACAACTGATACATGAATTTAGTAAAGTCACAGGATACCGAATCAATGTACAGAGATCTGTTGCATTTCTATACACCAATAATGAAGCAGCAAACAGAGAAATCAAGGAATAAATCCCATTTAAAATTGCACCAAAAACCATAAGATACCTAAGAATAAACCTAACCAAAGATGTTAATGACCTATACTCT
This sequence comes from Eumetopias jubatus, assembly GCF_037043125.1. NCBI lineage: Eukaryota > Metazoa > Chordata > Mammalia > Carnivora > Otariidae > Eumetopias > Eumetopias jubatus. Next base: position 31,820,528 of record NW_028274820.1, read on the forward strand.
GAAAACTGTAGAAAGAAACTGAAGAGGACACAAAGAAATGGAAAAACATTCCATGTTCAAGGACTGGAAGAAAAAATCCCATTAAAATGTTTATACTACCCAAAGCAATCTACACATTCAGTTCAATCCCTATCAAAATACCACCAGCATTTTTCACAGAGCTAGAACAAATGACCCTAAAATGTGTATGGAACCACAAAAGACCCCACATAGCCGAAGCAGTCTTGGAAAAGAAAAGCATAGTGGGAGGCATCACAAATCCAGACTTCAAGCTCTATTACACAGCTACAGTACTCAACCTAGTATGATACTGGCACCAAAACAAACACCTAGATCAATGGAGCTAAAGAGAAAACCCAGAAATGAACCCACAACTATATGGTCAACTAATCTTCAACAAAGCAGGAAAGAGTATTCAGTGGAAAAAAAGACAGTTTCTTCGACAAATGGTGTTGGAAAAACTGGACAGCAACAAATAAGAGAATGAAACTGAACCAGTTTCTTACACCATACAAAAAATAGATTCAAAATGGATGAAAGACCTAAATGTGAGACAGAAAACCATCTAAATCCTAGAGAAGAACCCAGGCAGCAACCTCTTTGACATTGGCTGTAGCAACTTCTTACTAGATATGTCTCCTGAGGCAAGGGAAACAAAAGCACAGATAAACTATTGGGACTTCATCAGGATAAAAAGCTTCTGCACAGCAAAGGAAACATTCAGCAAACTAAAAGGGAACCCTCAGAATGGGAGAAGATATTTGCAAATTATATATTTGGTAAAGTGTTAGTATCCAAAATAAATGAAGAATTTATACAACTCAACACCCAAAAACAATCCAGTTAAAAATTGGGCAAAAGACATGAATAGACAACTTTTTGAAGAAAAAGAAGACATACAGATGGCTAATAGACACATGAAAAGATGCTCAACATCACTCATCATCAGGGAAATACAAATCAAAACTACAATGAAATATCACCTCATACCTGTCAGAATGGTGAAAATTAACAACACAGGAAACAACAGGTGTTGGTAAGCATGCAGAGAAAGGGAACCCTCTTGCACTGTTTGTGGGAATGCAAACTGGTGCAGTCACTCTGGAAAACAGTATGGAGTTTCCTCAGAAAATTAAAAATAGAAACTATCCTATGATCCAGCAATTGTACTACTAGTTATTTACCCCAATAATACAAAAATACCAATTCAAAGGGATACAGGCACCCCAGTGTATATAGTAACATTATCAACAATAGCCAAATTATGGAAAGACCCCAAATGTCCATTGACTGATGAATGGATAAAGAAGTGGTATATGCATATATATGTAATGGAATATTACTCAGCCTTAAAAAGAATGAAATCTTGTCATTTGCAGTGATGTGGATGGAGCTATGTAGTATCATGCTAAGCAAAATAAGTCAGAGAAAGACAAATACCATATGACTTCATTCATATGTGGAATTTCAGAAACAAAACAGACGAACATATCAAAATAAAAGCATGAACCCAGGAAACAGACTCTTAACTATAGAGAACAAACTGAGGGTTACTGGAGGGGAGGTGGGCAGCGGTTGGGTTAAATGGCTAATGGGTTGAGGACACTAGTAGTGATGAGCCCTGGGTATTGTATGTAAGTGATGAATCACTGAATTTTATACCAGTAACTAATATTACACTGTATGTTAACTCCCTGGAATTTAAAGAAAAACTTGAGAACGAAACAAATATTTTTTTAAAAAATAAGTAAAAACTCAAAAAAAAGTCTACTTTGTTTTTTAATTGTTTGTTTTGATTTTTAGATTGCACATATAAGTGAAATCATACAGTATTTGGTTTTTTTCTCTGATTTATTTCATTTAGCATAATACTGTCTATGTACAACCACACTCTTGTAAATGGCAAGATCTCATTCTTTTTTGTGAGTAATACTCCAATGTGTGTGTGTGTGTGTGTATGTGTATACACTACATCTTCCTTATCCATTCATCTGTTTTTTTTATTTTATTATTTTTTAAATTTTTTTTATTTCAGTATAGTCAACATACAGTATCATATTAATTTCAGGTGTAAAATATAGTGATTCAACAAAAATTCCATTAATTACTCAGGGCTCACTCTTCATCCCCTTTATCTATTTCACCCATCTTCCCACCTACCTCCCCTCTGGTAACCATTTGTTCATTCTCTATGGGTGAGTATGTTTTTTGATTTGTCTCTTTTTTTCCCTTTGTTTTGTTTCTTAAATTCCACACGTGAGTGAAATACGGTATGTGTCTTTCTCTGATTGACTTATTTCACTCAGCATAACACCCTCCAGTTCCATCCACGTCGTTGCAAATGGCAAGATCTCATTCCTTTTGATGGCTGCATAATATTCCATTGTGTATATATACCACATCTTCTTTATCCAGTCATCTGTCGATGGACACTTGAGCTGCTTCCATAGTTTGGCCATTGTAAATAATGCTGCAATAAACATGGGGTGCATATATCCTTTCAAATTAGTGTTTTTGTATTGTTTGGGTGAATAGCTAGTAGTGGTTCATATGGTATTTCTATTTTAATTTTGTGTAGGAACCTCCATACTGTCTTCCACAGTGGCTGCACCAGTTTATATTCCCACCAGTAGTGCATGAGGGTTCCTTTTTCTCCACATTCTTGCCAACACATGTTGTTTCTTGTGTTTTTTTTTTTTTTTTTATTTTAGCCATTCTGACAGGTTTGTGAGGCGATGTCTCATTGTGGTTTTGATTTGCATTTCCCTGGTTATGAGTGATGTTGAGCATATTCTCATGTGTCTGTTGGTCATTTGTATGTCATCTTAGGAGAAATGTCTGTTCATAACTTTTTTTTTCTGTTCATGACTTCTGCCCATTTTTTAAAATTGGATTATTTGTTCCTTTGATGTTGGGTTGTATAAGTTCTTTTATATTTTGGATACTCTCTATTAGATATGTCACTTACAAATACCTTCTCCCATTTAGTAAGTTGTGTTTTAGTTTTGTCAGTTGTTTCCTTTGTTATGCAGTAGCTTTTTATTTTGATGTACTTCCTACAGTTTGTTTGTGTTTCTCTTGCCTCAGGAGCCATATCTACAAAGATATTGTTATGGCCACTGTCAGAGACATTACCACCTGTGCTCTCTTCTAGGATTTTGATGGTTTCTTGTCTCACATTTAGGTCCTTAATCCATTTGGAGTTTTTTTTTTTTTTTTTTAAGATTTTATTTATTTATTTGACAGAGAGAGACACAGCGAGAGAGGGAACACAAGCAGGGGGAGTGGGAGAGGGAGAAGCAGGCTTCCCCCAGAGCAGGGAGCCCGATGCAGGGCTTGATCCCAGAACCCTGGGATCAGGACCTGAGCCAAAGGCAGGCGCTTAATGACTGAGCCACCCAGGCGCCCCTGGAGTTTATTTTTGTGTATGGTGCAAGAAAGTGGTCCAATTTTATTCTCTCGCATGTAGCTGTCCAGTTTTCCTAACACCATTTATTGAAGAGACTATTTTTTTTTCCACTGCATATTCTTGGCTCCTTTGTCAAAGACTAATTGACCATATCATTATGGGTTTATTTCTGGTCTTTGTATTCTGTTCCATTGATGTATGTGTCTGTTTTTGTGCCAGTACCATAGTGTTTTGATTACTAAAGCTTTGTAGTATAACTTGAAGTCTGGAATTGTGCCATCTCCAGGTTTGTTTTGGTTATTCAAGTTATTTTGTGTTTCCAGACAAATTTTAGGATTGTTTCAGTTATGTGAATAATGCTGTTGGTATTTTGATAAGAATTGCATGAATCTGTAGATTGCTTTGGTTATTGAGGGACACTTGGGTTGCTTCTATATCTTGGCTCATAAATAATGCTGCAGCAAACACAGGGGTGCACATATTTAAATTAGTGTGTTTGTTTTCTTTGGATAAATATCCAGTGGCAAAATTACTAAATCATATGGTGTTCCTCTTTTTACATTTTTGAGGAACCTACAGAACACAGATTATTTTGACTGAGAGTAACTCTCCCCTCAAAATACTTGGAAATCTGGATGATATTGAAAAATAATAAAATATATTCTTGAAATCTTTGAGGTAGGAAAACTTGAAAGGTCATGATCTTACAGAGAAAAAATGCCCCAAAATGTGGACCTTACATGCAAAGCTGCATTTCTTCTAAAAATATTAATACCTTAACCATAACACTATAGATATTTTGTTTTTCAAATAATTCTTTGTTCTGGGGTGTGGTCCTCTGCATTACAAAAGCTTAGCATCCTTAGGAGTTCAATCCATGATAGGATTAAAATCCTCTATAGTTGTGCTAATTGCTTAGAAGAGACAAAAACTATTTTTTTCTGAAAGAAAATAACATCAGCCAAGTACTCAAACTATGTCAACAAGTTTTTACACAGATATTTGACATTTTTTTAATGTCATGAGAAAAGACAATAATTGATCAAAATCAAGAATAAAAAAGTCACTGGAAATACACTCACAGAATTTATAGACATTCACTTAACTGAATGCATATAAGACATTACATCACATGATGGATAATTACAGGACAAAACTGATAATGTGAAAATAATGGAATGCAATTTCTAGTCTAGAACTAAAATCAAATAAAAATTGAAATTAACATAATATATTAATAGAAGACTAGACACTATGGAAGAAAGTATTATTGAATATAAACATATGTCAACCAAATACAAACTCAAGAACCAAAAGATAAAAGTAGAAAAATTCAGAAAGGAGTAAATGACACATGGTTATGGTGAAAATATTTAATTCCTGATCACAGGGCCACAAGTAGAGGATACTGTTGCAGAAGCAATATTTAAAGATATAATGACAGAATTTTTGAAATTTGATGAAAAACACCAACCTACAAATTTAAGAGGTTTTATAAACTTTAATGAATATACACATAAAGAAAACTATACCTAGGTACATCATAGGACACTACTGAAAACCAAAGATGAAAAGAAACTTTAAAAGCATCTAAGGAGGGGTGCCTGGCTGACTTTGTTGGTGGAGGGTGCATCTTTTGATCTTGGGGTTGTAAGTTTGAACCCCACATTGACTGTAGAAATTACATAAATACAAAATTTAAAAAAAATTAAAGCAACTAAAGAAAAGAGACAATAAAAAATGTAATCACAAATTTGTCAACTAACTTTCCAACTTACACTGGAAGCCAGAAGAGGATGAAATGATATTTTCTGCCACTGTCAAATTCTATATGCAGTAAAAATATCCTTCAAAAAATAGACAAAAATTTCATATAATGAAAAATATTAAAGAATTTGTCATCAGCACAACTGCACTAAAAATAATAAGATGTTCATTAAGCAAAATAAAGTGATTCTAGATGGAAGTTTGAAAGTTCATGAAGCAATAGAGAACAATGGCTAAATCTAGATAAATAGAGAATGATAACTTTGTGGGATTTAAAACATTGGAAATTAAAAGACATGGCAAACAAAGAGCAATACAACAGTCAAAAAAGGCAGGAGGAAAGTATAAATGTATTGAGTGTTGCAACTTCTCTATCAATGTTAATTCATATTACATCCACATTTTAGAGTCTGTGGAGTAACCACTAAAAGAATAGTAAGAGAAATCATAATAGCATGTTAGTAGAGCAGGAAAATGAAAAATAGTAGTTCATCCAAAAGAAGGCAGCTAAGGAGAAAAATGTATATATTTATAAAGAAAAGATACATGAGAAATAGTAATAGTAAGATAGTATATTTATTGTAAAATATATCAGTAATCACATTAAATTTAAGCCGACTTTGTCATTAATTTATTAAATATTTACCAAGCGCCTGTTATCTGACAGTTATTCTACTGGATCATTGTCTACTGCATATAGGTGCAAATTCCACAAATGAGCTATGCCATAGATATTGCAAAAGTTTCAATAATCCCCTAAAGAGGCTCATTATGCATACAAATATGGTTTTTTCTCTATCCCAATCTGAATTTTTTGAAAGATTTATGAAAAATATTTTAAGTAACATAAGTGACAGCAGTGTTTTATATAATGTGGCATGAAATGTTATCATCCTTAACTCGAACTATGTTTTACTTTCATCCCTGTCTCCTTCTCAAAATGTTCCAAGAGACTTTTTCTCTCTAAAGTTAATCCATATGTGCTCCATTTCTCAACTCTACTAATAAGAAGCAACCTCTGTATTTCTTCTTGTTCTGTATTTTAAAGTTATTAAATAGCCTTGTGTAGAAATAGAAATACCAATGCTCAGGACCCATCTCAAACAAACTAAATCAAAACCTGTAGTGCTGGGATTATAGTTTTGGCATTTTTAATGCTTATAAGCTAAGAGGTGGCATAAGAGACCCTTCCATAATTTGGGAAATGTATATTTTCAAGTAGACAATGGTTACAAGTGTCAATACTTTTATAAATATTCACTAAGCTGTATACTCAAGAGGCTATGCATTTTATGTAAGTTTTAATGCAATATATTTTTTGAAAATCAAAACTAATATATAGGTTATATTTCAAAGTCACTAAAGGTAAAGACTCCCCCCCCAAAAAAAGAGAGACTATAATAAAGACAAAACTGGGTGGTGAATGTAGATAAGAATGAAAAAAAAAGATATAAAATATATATAATTCATTCTATAATATAGCATTAGTAGAATTGGAATGATTAAAATCAAATACACAGTTATAAAGAAGAAAAACATGGGTAATTAAGTAAGAAATATAGATCAGAACAGGAAACAGGGATGGGAAATATAATTGGTGTTCAGGAACTTGGGTAGAAGTGACTACCTTTGGAATAAGATAATGACTTTAGTTTCCACTGAGTTTTAAAGATCACAAAAATATACATACTCACAAGGTATTTGGGGAGTTAAGAGTGGCATGTGAGTGCCAGTGATTGAGTTTGAAGACACAGATTTAGAACTTTTCAAGTTTCAAATGGATAATTTCTCTCAAATTGTTGGTTTAACAAGAGATTAGCAGATATATTAGGACAAAACCCTTGAGTACTACCAAGATCAATGGCCTGGAAAAGAAGAGGATTGAACAAAAAAGAACACAAGCAACCTGAAGACAGAGGAACATCAGGAACATCAGATGAACAGAGCTAAAGATAAAAATAGTTTCAGAGGAAGAAATTAACTGCTGGTGTCCAGAGACAGTGAGAGATACAAAGGGAAAACAATTAGAAAAGGTCAATGAATTTTTCCAGATGAATAAATGTCACAGGAAAGTAAATTTTTGTGTATTTGTCATGTAAAAATAGAAGAGGCCAAAGTGAAAAGGATTTTGAAAGAAATCATGAGATAATGAATCTGTTGTGCCTGGGGAAATCAATTACAGAAATTAGGTGTTAATGCATTTTAGAAAACAAGTAAATTAATAAAAATAGTAATAATAAGTGCAGGAAGAGCTGAAGATCAGTGGGCCCTTACAGAACTTTTATAATTAGGTGCTAAATACATTTTGCATCTACTATATAATATTGTCCATAGTTGGGGCACCTGGGTGGCTCAGTCGTTAAGTGTCTGCCTTCGGCTCAGGTCATGATCTGGAATCAGGCCCCGCATCAGGCTCCCTGCTCAGCGGAGAGCCTGCTTCTCCCTCTCCCACTTCCCCTGCTTGTGTTCCCTCTCTCACTGTCTCTCACTCTGTCAAATATATATATATATATATATATATATATATATATTGTCCATAGGAATTGCTTAATATGTGTTAATGAATGCTAGACATTTGTAGAAAAACCTTATACCCACAGTTCTATTGTGTGGGTATTTGTTTTGTGCAGCAGAGAAGATGAAAATTATTACTATGGACAAAAAATATTCTTCAGAAAAAGTTAAATTCAAGAAAGAACTTTGGGAAAAGTTGAGAATATTTTACCCATAGAGCTTCATTTATTTTCATAAGCTTTCATTAGTAGGAGTACACTGGTCTGTCTTCATAGTCCAATTTATACTTCCTTCTGAGTAGTCAGTTCTATACATAGAATCATATTGGGAGCTTTGATGAACTTCTTTGAAACTAGTACCAGTCATAAAGGAATTGAAATGCTCAGTACCTTTGAAGCCAAGAAGGTTTGTAAAGAGACACAGTGTCAAGGTTAGAACTTTTATAAGGAGGAGATTTCCCCAATTGGTGAATGATGACAAATTAACATCTAACCCACCACCTTTTCAAAAACCACAGTTTATAATTTGGTTTTATGGGATTAAGGAGTCATTAAATATTTCTTGAGGATGTTTAGATCGATCATATCTTGTTTATCCTACATCCATAAAATCCAGATTTCCTGTGTCCAGCAATTCTTAGATATTGAGTCTGATATATAAAAGGAAACAGGTGTGGGGTGTGTGTGTGTGTGTGTGTGCGTGCATGTGTGTGTATGTGTTTTCAGGTCATTTAAGAGAAGTTTAAAGTGCTACTTCTCGGCTAAAACAACTTACACTACTCTTTATATCCTCAATGATGCATTGATGTCAAAGGGAACTAAAGTAAAAAGGGGTAATGTTAATTCCATTTTAAACACAAAATTACTTTCTCTGCTTGACTTATTTCACTTAGCATAATCTCCTCCAGTCCCATCCATGTTGATGTAAAAGTTGGGTATTCATCCTTTCTGATGGCTGAGTAATATTCCATTGTATATATGGACCACATCTTCTTTATCCATTCGTCTGTTGAAGGGCATCTCGGCTCTTTCCACAGTGACTATTGTGAACATTGCTGCTATGAACATTGGGGTGCATATGGCCCTTCTTTTCACTACATCTCTGTCTTTGGGGTAAATACCCAGGAATGCAATTACTGGGTCATAGGATAGCTCTATTTTTAATTTTTTGAGGCACCTCCACACTGTTTTCCAAAGTGGCTATACCAACTTGCATTCTCACCAACAATGTAAGAGGGTTCCCCTTTCTCCACAACCTCTCCAACATTTGTTGTTTCTTGCCTTGTCAATTTTTGCCATTCTAACTGGTGTAAGGTGGTATCTCAGTGTGGTTTTGATTTGAATTTCCCTATGGCTAATGATGGTTTCACTTATTTGTGGAACATAAGTAATAGCATGGAGGACATTAGGAGAAGGAAGGGAAAGATGAAGGGGGGTAAATCGGAGGGAGAGACAAACCATGAGAGACTATGAACTCTGAGAAATAAACTGAGGGTTTTAGAGGGGAGGGGCCTGGGAGGGGTTGGGGGGATGGGTTAGCCCGGTGATGGGTATTAAGGAGGGCACATACTGCATGGAGCACTGGGTGTTATACGAAAACAATGAATCGTGGATCACTACATCAAAAACTAATGATGTATTGTATGGTGACTAACATAAAATAATAAAATAAAATTTAAAAAAAACACACAAAATTACATTTCAACTCAGTAGTGCACTATGGTCAACCAAGATCTCTCAGTATTCTCACAATCCTAGATAAGAAAGCAAGCCAATGGATATTAGTGATTTACCAAATTTCTCATAGAAAATTAACAAAGTGCAACAATGAATCATGGAACACTACGTCAAAAACTAATGATGTAATGTATGGTGATTAACGTAACATAATAAAATAAAATAAAGAAAATTAACAAAGCACTATTCTGTTATTTTTGGCTTTTCATTATTTTTCTTCTTGGATGGTGTATGAATTCATGCTATATGTATTTATTTCCAGATTTACTGAGAGATAACTGACATACAACATTGTATAAATGTAATGTATACAATGCATTTATTTGATACACTTAGATACTGCAAATGACTATCACCATAGAATTAGTCAATACTTCCATAACATTACATAATTACCATTTCATTTTTGTGAAAACATTTAAGATCTACTCTCTTAACAACTTTCAAGTATGTAATATAGTATTATTAACCATAATCACCATACTGTATATTAGAAGCCCAGAACTTATTTGTTTTATAACTGGAAGTTCGAACCCTTTGACCAACATCTATCTGTTTCTTGGAAACCTCAGTCCTGGGAAACCATTATTTTATTCTCTGTTACTATGAGTTTAGTTATTTTTCAATTCCACATATAAATAAGGTTATATAGTATTTGTCTCTAATTATTTGACCTACCATAATGCCCTCAAGGTCTGTCCATGTATTGGAAATGACAGGATTTCCTTCTTTGTCATGACTGAATATATTCCATTATACACACACACACGCACACACACGTACACTGTATCTTTTTTTTTTTTTGATGTAGTGTTCCATGATGCATTGTTTGCATATAACACCCAGTGCTCCGTGCAGTACATGCCCTCTTTAATACCCATCACCGGGCTAACCCATCCTGCCACCCACCTCCCTTCTAGAACCCTCAGTTTGTTTCTCAAAGTCCATAGTCTCTCATGGTTCATCTGCCCCTCCAATTATCCCCCCTTCATTCTTCCCTTCCTGCTATTATTTTTCTTCTTCTTCTTCTTCTTCTTCTTCTTCTTCTTCTTCTTCTTCTTCTTCTTTCTTCTTCTTCTTCTTCTTCTTCTTCTTCTTCTTCTTCTTCTTCTTCTTCTTCTTCTTTCTTCCTTTCTTTCTTTCTTTCTTTCTTTCTTTCTTTCTTTCTTTCTTTCTTTCTTTCTTTCTTTCTTTCTTTCTTTCTTTCTTTCTTTCTTTCTTTCTTTCTTTTCTCTTTCTTTTCTTCTTTCTTCTTTCTCCTCCTCCTCCTCCTCCTCTCCCCCTTCTTTCTTCTTTCTTCTTTCTTCTTCAACATATAATGTATTATTTGTTTCAGAGGTACAGGTCTGTGATTCAACAGTCTTACACAATTCACAGCGCTCACCATAGCACATACCCTCCCCAATGTCTATCACCCAGCCACCCCATCCCTCCTACCCCCCACCACTCCAGCAACCCCCAGTTTGTTTCCTGAGATTAAGAATTCCTCATATCAGTGAGATCATATAATACATGTCTTTCTCTCATTGACTTATTTTGCTCCGCATAATACCCTCCAGTTCCATCCATGTCGTTGCAAATGGCAAGAGTTCATTCCTTTTGATGGCTGCATAATATTCCATTGTATATATATACCACATCTTTATCCATTCATCTGTAGATGAATATCTTGGCTCCTTCCATAGTTTGGCTATTGTGGACATTGCTGCTATAAACATTGGTGTGCACATACCCCTTCGGATCCCTACATTTGTATCTTTGGGGTAAATACCCAGTAGTGCAATTGTTGGGTCGTATGGTAGCTCTATTTTCAACTTTTTGAGGAACCTCCATACTGTTTTCCAGAGTGGCTGCACCAGCTTGCATTCCCACCAACAGTGTAGGAGATTTCCCCTTTCTCTGCATCGCCGCCAACATCTGTCATTTCCTGACTTGTTAATTTTAGCCTTTCTGACTGGTGTGAGGTGGTATCTCATTGAGGTTTTGTTTTGCATTTCCCTGATGCCAAGTGATGTTGAGCACTTTTTCATGTGTCTGTTGGCCATTTGGATGTCTTCTTTATCCATCCACCCATTCATACACACTTGGATTGTTTCCCTATCATAGCGATTGTGAATAATGTTGCAATAAACGTGGCATTGCAGATACCCCTTCAAGATCCTGACTTCAATTCTTTTGGATATATACATATAAGTGAAATTGCTAGATCTTACAGTGGCTGTATTTTTAATTTTTTAAGGAACCTCCATGCTACTTTGCATATCAGCTATACCAATTTACATTCCTATAAACAGTGTACAAGGATTTCCTTCTCTCTACAGTCTAAGTACTTGTTATCTCTTGTCTTTTTGATAAAAATCATTGCACAGGTGGGTATCTTTGAAGACAATTGATATTGCACCTTCATGTACTTGTTAGCCATTTGTATGTCTTCTTTGGAAAAATGTCTATTCAGGTCCTTTCCTAAGTTTTAAATTAAATTGTTCATTTTTATTTTATTGAGTTGTGTAAGCATATATTTTGAATATTAAGTCTTTATAAAAGACATATTTTGAAAATATATTTTCTTCCATTTCATAAGTTACCTTTTCATTTCGTTGAGTCTTTTGCTCCACCAAAGACTTTTAATTTGACATAGTTCACTTATTAATTTTTGCTTTTGTTTTCATATCCAAAAATATTGCCAAGGAGCATCTTCCTGATGTTTTCTTTCAGTTTTACAGTTTTAGATCTTATGTTTAAGCCTTTAATCCATTTTGAGTTAATTTTTATAAATAGTATAATATAGGGGTCCAACTAAATTGTTTAGCATGTGCTTATCCAGTTTTCCTAACATTTTTTTATTGAAGAGACTGGCCTTTCTTTTTTTGAGTATTCTTGGCTCATCTGTCAAATATGAGTTGATTCTATAAGCAGCGCTTTACTTCTGAGCTCTCAGTTATGTATCTACATGTTTGTTTGTAGGCCAGTATCATACTGTTTTGATTCTTGTAGCCATGTGGTATAGTTTGAAATCCAGAAGTATAATGCCTCCAGGTTTGTTCTTACTCAGAATGGCTTTGGATATTCATGTTCTTTTGTGGTTCTATACACATGAATAAAAGGATTTGTTGTTTTCTGTTTCTGTTAAAAATCCTATTGGAATTTTGATAGGGGTTGCATTCAATGTGTAGACTGCTTTGGGTAGTATGGATTTTTTTTAAGGTTTTATTTAAATTCCATTTAGTTAACATACAGCATAATATACACCATAGTTTTAGGTGTACGATATAGTGATTCAACACTCATACAACACCCGCTGCTCATCACAGCAAGTGTACTCCTTAATCCCATCACCTGTTTCACCCAACCCACCACCGACTTTCCCTCTGGTAACTATCAATTTGTTCTCTATGGTTAAGAGTCTGTTTCTTGGTTTGCTTCCCTCTCTCTTTTTTTTTCCTTTGTTCATTTGTTTCGTTAAATTCCACATATGAATGAAATCATATGGTATTTTTCTTGCTGTGACTGACTTATTTCACTTAGCATAATACACTTGTGTTCTATCCATGTCATTGCAGATGGCAAGATTTCATTCTTCTTTATGGCTGAGTAATATTCCTCTGTGTGTGTATATCTGATATATATAGATCTATCTATATATATATATTATTTTTTATCCATTCACCAGTAGATAGACGCTTGGCTGTTTCTGTAATTTGACTATTGTAGATAATGCTGCTATACACATTGTGGTGCATGTATCTCTTTGAATTAGTACTTTTGTATTCTTTGGGTAAATACCTAGTAGTGCAATTGCTAGATTGTAGGGTAGTTTAATTTTTAACTTCTTGAGGAAACTCCATACTGTTTTCCAGAGTGACTGCACCAGTTTGCATTCCCACAAACGGTGCAAGAGGGTTCCCCTTTCTCTGCATGCCTACCAACACCTGTTGTTTCCTGTGTTGTTAATTTTCACCATTCTGACAGGCGTGAGGTAATATTTCATTGTAGTTTTGATTTGTATTTCCCTGATGATGAGTGATGTTGAGCATCTTTTCATGTGTCTATTAGCCATCTGTACGTCTTCTTCTTCAAAAAAAAAAGGTCTATTCATGTCTTTTGCCCAATTTTTAACTGGATTGTTTTTGGGTGTTGAGTTGTATAAATTCTTCATATATTTTGGATACTAACACTTTACCAAATAAGTAATTTGCAAATATCTTCTCCCGTTCTGAGGGTTGCCTTTTAGTTTTGCTGAATGTTTCCTTTGCTGTTTATCCTGATGAAGTCCCAGTAGTTTATCTGTGCTTTTGTTTCCCTTGCCTCAGGAGACATATCTAGTAAGAAGTTGCTACAGCCAATGTCAAAGAGGTTGCTGCCTGGGTTCTCCTCTAGGATTTTGAGGGTTTTCTGTCTCACATTTAGGTCTTTCATCCATTTTGAATCTATTTTTTGTATGGTGTAAGAAACTGATTCAGTTTCATTCTCTTGTTCAGTTTTTCCAACACCATTTGTTGAAGAGAATATCTTTTTACCATTTCATATTCTTTCCTGCTTTGTTGAAGATTAGTTGACCATATAGTTGTGGGTTCATTTCTGGGTTTTTTCTTCTGTTGCATTTTTCTATCTTTCTATTTTTGTGCCAGTACCATACTATTTTGATTACTACAGCTTTGTAATATAACAAAGTCTGGAATTTTGATGCCTCAAGCTATGCTTCTCTTTTCCAAGACTGCTTTGAGTATTTGGGGTCTTTTGTGGTTCCATACACATTTTAGGATTGTTCTAGCTCTGTGAAAAATGCTGTTTATATTTTAATAGGGATTGCATTCACTATGTAGATTACTTTGGGTAGTGTGGACATTTTAACAATATTTGTTCTTCCAGTCCTTGAGCATGGAATGTTTTTCCATTTCTTTGTGTCCTCTTCAATTTCTTTTTTTTTTTTTGTATTTAAATTCATTTTATTTTTTTATTATGTTAATCACCATACATCATTAGTTTCTGATGTAGTGTTCCATGATTCATTGTTTGCATATAACACCCAGTGCTCCATCTGTACGTGCCCTCTTTAATACCCATCATGTGGCTAACCCATCCCCCCACCCCCCTCCCCTCTAGAACCCTCAGTTTGTTTCTCAGAGTCCATAGTCTCTCATGGTTCTTCTCCCCCTCGGATTCCCCCCCATTCATTTTTCCCTTCCTGCTATCTTCTTCCTCTTTTTTTTTAACATATAATTTATTATTTGTTTCAGAGGTACAGGTCTGTGATTCAACAGTCTTACACAATTCACAGCACTCACCATAGCACATACCCTCCCCAGGGTCTGTCACCCAGCCACCCATCCCTCCCTCTTCAGTTTCTTTCATAAGTGTTCTATAGTTTTCAGAGTATAGGTCATTAACATCTTTGGTTAGGTTTATTCTTAGGTATCATGGTTTGTGGTGCACTTGTAAATGGGATTGATTCTTCAGTTTCTCTTTCTGCTGCTTCATTATTGCTGTAGTGAAATGCAACAGATTTCTGTGTTTTGATTTTGTATTCTGTGACTTTACTGAATTCATATATCAGTTTTGGCAGTTTTTGATGGAGTCTTTCAGGTTTTATAGAGAGAGTATCATGTCATCCGCCCATAGTGAAAGTTTTACTTCTTCCTTGTCAATTTGGCTGCCTTTTTTTCTTTTGGTTGTCTGATTGCTGAGGCTAGGACTTCCAGTACCAAGTTATTAATAACAGTGGTGAGGGCGGTCATCCCCGTCTTGTTCCTGACCATAAGGAAAAGCTTTCAGTTTTTTTCCCATTAAGGTTATTAGCTGTGGGGTTTTTGTACAGTATGATTTTGAGGTATGTTCCCTCTATCCCTACTTTGTTGATGGTTTTTTATCAAGAATGGATGTTGTACTTTGTCATATGCTTTTTCTACATCTATAGAGAGGATCATACGGTTCTTAACCTTTCTTTTATTAATGTGGTGTATTGAGAAGTTTTGCATCCCTGTTCATCAAGAATATTGGCCTATAGTTCACTTTTTTAGTGGAATCTGTCTAGTTTTGAAATCAGGATAATGCTGGCTTCATAGAATGGGTTTTGAAGTTCTCTTTCCATTTCTGTTTTTTTTGGAATAGTTGGAGAAGAATGTTAACTCTTCCTTAAATATTTGGTGGAAAGGAAGTCACCTGGCCCTGGACTTTTATTTGTTGGGAGTTTTTTGATTCCTCATTCGATTTCTCTGCTGGTTATTGATCTGTTCAAGTGTTCTATTTCTTCTCATTTCAATTTTGATAGTTTATATGTTTCTAGGAATTTATCCATTTCTTCTAGGTTGTCCAATTTGATGGCATACAGTTTTTCATAATACTCTTTGATAATTGTATTTCTGTGGTGTTGGTTGTTATTTCTTTTCTCTTATTTGTGATTTATTTATTTGGGTGTTTCCTTTTTTTGATAGGTCTAGCTGAAGTTTTATCAATTTTATTAATTTTTTCAAAGAACCATCTCCTGGTTTTATTGATCTGATCTTTTTTTTTTTTTGGTTTTGTTTTTGTTTCTTTTTTTTTTTTTAAAGATTTTATTTATTTATTTGACAGAGACACAGCGAGATACGGAACACAAGCAGGGGAAGTGGGAGAGGGAGAAGCAGGTTTCCCGCTGAGCAGGGAGCCCGATGTGGGGCTCGATCCCAGGACCCTGGGATCATGACCTGAGCCGAAGGCAGACGCTTAACGACTGAGCCACCCAGGCACCCCTGTTTTTTGTTTCTATATCACTTATTCCTGCTCTAATTCCTTCCTTCTGTTGGCTTTGGGTTTTGCTATTCTTTTTCTAGCTCCCTTAGGTGTAAGGTCGGGTTGTTTGAGATTTCTTTTTTCTTCTTCTTCTTCAGGTTGGCTTGTATTGCTATAAACTTCCATGTTAGAATTACTTTTGCTGCATCCTAAAGATTTTGGACCACTCTGTTCTCATTTTCATTTGTCTTCATGTAATTTTTTATTTCTTTGAGTTTTTGGTGGACCCATTGTTTAATAGTATGTTATTTAACTTAAATGTATTTGTAGTCTTTCCAGATTTTTTCTTGTTGTTGATTTCTAGTTTTATAGTGTTGTAGTGTTATGGCTAGAAAATATACATGGTATGACTTTGATCTTTTTGAACTCTTTAATACTTGTCTTGTGGCCTAATATGTGATCTGTTCTGGAGAATGTTCCATGTGTAATTGAAAAGAATGTGTAGTCTGCTGATTCTGATGGAGTGTCCTGAATGTCTGTTAAGTCCACTTGGTCCACTGTGTCATTCAAAGGCATAGTTTACTTATTTATCTTCTGTTTAGATGAAATGTCTATTGATGTAAGTGGGGTGTTAAAGTCCCCTACTATTATTGTGTTATTATCAATTAGTTCCTCTATGTTTATCTTTAATTGTTTTATATATTTGGATGCCCCATGTTGGGTGCATAAATATTTACAATTGTTATATCTTCTTGTTGAATTTTCCCCTTTATTATTAAATAATGCCCTTCTTTTTCTCTTTTTATAGTTTTTTGCAGTATGGATATTTTAACAATACTAATTCTGAGCCATGAATTTAGAATTTCTTTCCATTTAATTTCTTTCATCAAAGTCTTATAGTTTAAAGGGCACAGATCTTTTACTTCCTTAGTTAAATTTACTCATAAGTATTTTATTGTGTTTGATGCTATTATAAACGGGAATGCTTTCCATTTTAGATATTTCATTGTTAGCATCTTGAAATACAACTGATTTTTTTTTATGATTTTGTATCTTGAAACTACTGTATTCATTGATTAGTTCTCACAGCCAAAACATATCCAGTTTCTTATTTCTGAACTTTTTCCAATTTCTACATTTTATTCCCATAAATAATCCTGGATTCAACTTCCAGTTGTGAAAGAAAAAAAAAAGGAAATAGATAATAGCCTTAATTCATTTGTCTTAGACTGTTCTCCTAGAAATAGAATTACTAGCTCAATGAATGTGAACATTAGTAATACTCATTTTACATATCACTCTCTAGAAATACTGCATCATATTCTTCTTTAATTATAGAAAGCACTATTTCACTATATCTTTGTCAAAATAAATTATTTTCTTTAAAATCTTTTTAGTTTTATTAGCAAAAATACAAGAAGATACATTAATTTGTGCTTCTTTCATGATTTGAAGAAAAAATATTTCAGTGTACTTTAGCTATTTGGATTTCTTCTCTCATGATTTTCTGGATGTGTCGACTAATAGGTTACCTCGAAATCTTAGTTTTCCAAATTTTGGATGTTTCTAATTAATTTTCTGTATAAGGAAAAAGAGCAACTACATCAGATGATGGCAGGAAACACAAGTTTTAAAATTCACTTATTTAATTGGAAATAAAGGTGAATATTCCTGATGTAAGTATTAAGTATTAGAAGCATATGTTATAATCATCTTTATGTAGTGTTTTTTAAAATAGGAAAGAGTTAAGTGATTTTGTCAAGGAGTTGAGCAAATGAACATTCTAGCTTCAGGTGTTATCAGTCTATGCAAACACAAAGGCAATTTGGCATAGTTGCTGGTAATATAGGCAATCTAAGGAATGAACTTAAAAATAAAAAGTTATACCATTCCCTTAGTACAAGGATATGGAACTATATCCATAAAATATTTAAGGGTAATAGAGAAATTAACTTATTTGGATGTTTCATTGTTCTTTTACTCTCCTAGATTTATTTGATTTAATTACAATTTCACAGGCTGCACCTTGTGACAGGTACTATTTTTAAAATGATTTCTAGAACACATTGGTTTCTCCATTGTCCTATTCTTAATGTGCATGTTTCAGAGTGTGTATTGTCAGCATTCATTATATTTGTTTATTGCTTGTTAAGTAAAGGTATTCTTGGGAGCCTTTTAAATATATACTATATGACCTTAAACTGATATTATATGTTATTATATATAAAATAACCATATAATATACAATATATAATATTGTATATTATATGTTATATGATCTTAAACTGATGTCCATTTAGTTATTTACTTTTTATTTTCTACATTATTCCTGTCAGGATATCACTATTGCCAATGGATGTATATTTATCATTTCTAATCCCGGGGATCCCTAACCTCTCCATGTTTTTTGTTTCTAATCAACTCATGATCGTGTTCTGGGAACTTGAGAATATTAACACTGTATTATGTAAATAATGGGGGGGTATTAAATGTAAATTGAAAATATGGCTACTTCTCTCCCTGTCCTAAGATGTTTCTAGTAGAGATATTTCTCAAGCCTTAAGTTATCAGATGGTCTTACAGGAAAAGTCTTCATTATTCTAGAGGAATTTTAATCTCTATCCCAGGTTTTCCTAGTTTAGGATCCTCAAATTGAATGCATGGTAAACAGATATCTCAAAAAAACTGTATGCAAGTGGAGTGCAAATAAGAAAATAAGCATTTCTGAAGCACTTTTATTTAAGCACCACAATCTATGTTGTAAGCAATTGTTCAGCTTCTCAAATTGAGTAGCGCCTTTCACCTGTTGAAATTCTTTCCAAGAAAATTAATAAGTCAAACTGAGTTGTATTGAATTACATAACGTTTTGGCAACACATAGTCTTTTTAAGTGCTTCAGAGAAATAGATCTGAGTACACTTTGTTTTCTTAAATTAGTTCTTATACAAATTTGCAATCAGACAGGCAACATGAATGAATAACAATGAACACCACAACCCATACATAGATAAATAATAATTATTTCGCTGTATTTGTTCTCCCTTTCTGTCTGCCTACACACACGCATATGGATGTAATGATGTGTGTTGGTATTCAGGTATGTATTTATATTCATGTATATGTATAAATATAATTTCACAGTAACCTGAGGACCCTAGGACAGTTTTCATCTTAAATATTGTAGAGTATGTTCAATGAAAATAAGGACATATCCCATTAATCATTTTTATCAATAATTATTTCTTACATTTAGTCAATATGTCTTTTCAGTCTGTTAAATAGAAGAGCTCCCTAACTCCTTATCTTTAATATATTGGGATTTGGTTAACACCATGCCAGATACCTTACAGAGTACCACAGTCTAGATTTATCTTACTGCTTTTTCATGTGTACTATTTTTTTTTAATTTTCTCTATTGGCATTAAAATACAATTTATATTTGAAGGTTTGATTAGATTCAGGATAACCTTCCATTTATTTGTTTTCAAAAATCTATCTTTGGTGAGTCTTTATGGTACATATTCTTTATTATCAGATTGGTACAAAGGATGTTACTTCTGGATATCATTGCTTCTTGGCATTTTTAGTGCATAAAGCCATATACTTATTTTAAGCTAAAATATGTCTGTAATATGTTTCAGTTAATGCAGAAATGTATTTTTACTTTAAAATCTACAAGATTTTTCTTCAGTTCTTTCTTTAGAGTAAGTCCCATTAAGAATGTAGTAGGAAGAGCCTCTCTTCTTCAGTTTATTTGGTTTTTAATAATTTGACATGGAGTTGGGATCAGTTTTCTCAGTGGTACTCAATTTTAGATGTTAGAAATTCTTTCCAAATGTTTTGAATGTGTAAAATATTCACTTAGTCTTAAAAATTCAAAATTGTATAAGAATATACTCAGAAATTTTTGCTTTTTCAAAAAAGATTTTTATTTATTTATTTGAGAGGGAGAGAGTACAGAGTGAGAGGGAGAAGCTGACTCCCTGCTGAGCAGAGAACCCAACTCTGGTCTGGATCCCAGGACCCCAAGGTCATGACCTGAACTGAAGGCTGATGCTTAACTGACTGAATGAGCCAGGTGCCCCAGAAAATTTTTGCTTTTGACTCTACACTCATTTTGACTACTACTCAGATATAGGAGACCCAACATCTTGTTTTGTATAGTTCTATGGTACTCCTTTGTGTTGATGTACCATTTGTTTTTAAATTTAAAGAGTCCCTTAATTTGAACATTTGCAATGTTTTAAATTTTTGCTGTAACCAGTGCTACAATGGATAACACTGGCTTCAGTTTTTTCCACCTTATTCGCAGAAGACTACGTTTAGGTTGGATGCCTAGCAGTGGATTTGCTAAGTGAAAAATCAATGCAGTGTTTCATGGTGGTGTCAGTTTCCCCCGATATATTTTGTATCATTTTACCCATATACACCAGGGAACTATGAGACTAGCTCCCCCCCACGTTAAGGACAATAGAGTGTTTTGTCAATTTTTGTAGATTTAGTCGAACTAAAAATTAAGAAAAATTTAAAATATGGTTCTTAATTTGAAATTCTTTTGTTATGTGTGAGTCTGAGGATTTTTCCTAAATTTAAACATATTTACACTCTTTTTTTCTGTCAATGGTATTTTTATGTTGTCCATTTTTCTATGAGAATTTGATTTTTCTTAAACAAATAGATACATACAGAAATATAATAGGAAGGACTGGAAGGGAGGGAGAGGAAGAGAAAGAATGAACACAAGGATTAAACATCTATGATAAAAATCTGCACATATATTCTGATTTTAGTTTGAAGTGTGTATTTCTATGTTCCAGGATTTTTTTTTTTAAAGATTTTATTTATTTGTTTGAGAGAGAGAGAGAATGAGAGATAGAAAGCACGAGAGGAAAGAGGGTCAGAGGGAGAAGCAGACTCCCTGCTAAGCAGGAAGCCCGATGTGGGACTCGATTCCGGGACTCCAGGACCATGACCTGAGCCGAAGGCAGTCGCTTAACCAACTGAGCCACCCAGGCGCCCATGTTCCAGGATTTTTTAAAAATAACGATATTTATTCATCTTTTATTGCTTCTGAATTGTGAGAACTAATGCTCAGGCTTCCAAACTCCAACTTAGGATAATTAATAAATGTTTTCTTTTAGAACTTATACGATTTATTCTTAAACATTCAGATTTCTGAATCATTTGGAGTTTATCCTAGTGAACATATGATAGACATTTTCAGTTTTTCTGTTTTTTAAAAAAATACTGAATTGCCTTTATTTTTAATTTTTTTGTATTTACCATATTTTTACTCTTTATTCTTTTTTATTATGTTATGTTAATCACCATACATTACATCATTAGTCTTGATGTAGTGTTCTGTGATTCATTGTGTGCGTACAACACCCAGTGCTCCATTCAGTACGTGCCCTCTCTAATACCCATCACCAAGCTAACCCATCCCCCCACCCCCCTCCCCTCTAGAACCCTCAGTTTGTTTCTCAGAGTCCATAGTCTGAATTGCCTTTAAAACATTGATCAAAAACTCTATTTTTTCCCCTGAGACTTAATCTACTATGTACTATAATTTCATAGGTACTTGGGTCCAATTTTATTTTTGGTACCAGTATATTTCTGATTATTCATGTACAAACAGCACATTGTTTTTATGAGAAAGGCTTTTTCTTTTTTTTAAATATCAGGTAGAGCCAATTCTACCCTGCCTTATCGATCTTTTTTATGGTTTCCTTATCTAGTAATTTTTTATATGACCTTCATAATGACCCCAAGTCTTGGCAGTTTTATTGGGACCACAGTAAATTTACATTTTACCTAGTGTGGGTTGATGTTTTTATAATATTTGATTGTTATAGTAAAAAAAATGGTGTTTCCTTCCATTTTGTCAAGACTACTTTTGTGTCTTAAGTGTTTAAAAGTTTCCTTCTCTAGGTTTTGCACTTTTAATCCTAGGTATTATCTTTTACTTTTTTTAACAAGGTTTTCTTTGTAACTATTCTTGGAATATAGGAAAGCTTTTAAGTTTCATAATTTTTAATATTCTGATGGCTTACTGAAAGGTTTGTATTGGGTTTTATTCTTTTTTAACTGTCTCTTTAACTTTCTAGACATACTATCATAAAATAAGGAAATTAAGAATTTTTCTCTTTGTTTCAATTCTTATTTCTCACATTTCCTGTGTTCTTATTGTTTTGAATAATAACTGCAGTTCATTGTTAAACATCAGTATAAAAAATAGTGGTCCTTTTCTGTCTTTTAGTGGTAATTGCTCTCTTCTTTCTTGGTGTGTCAGATATTGACTTTGCAACTGATGTATGTAGATTTACGTAGATTCAAGGTTAGGAAGTCATCATAATTTTTTATTCGTACTTTGTTAACAAATAGTGGACTTCTAAAAAGTTTTTATGTCAATAGTGTGAATTACATTAGTGGATATACAGTATTAAAACATCCAATTTCTAGAATAAATCCTCCTTGACCATGAGGTCTTATTTTTAATGTGATTTTAGATACTTCTGCAATTATTTTATTTGTGATTAAGCAGGACTAGTCTGTACTTATTTTTTATTGCATATCTTTTATGCCATTATAACTTTAACATCCTAAAATGAAATTACAATCTTGATTGGGTATAACATCAATATCTTCATTAATAAGAAAAGTTCTGAATGTTTTCTGGTCCTTCTTAATCTTTGTAACAATTTAACTGGCATTAGAATTGATTGCTTTTCAGTATTTGATAGAATTTTCCAGTGAAATTCAATCTGGTTCTTGTGGAGGGTAGCACTTTGAAACTGGTTTTTTGTTTGCTTTTTCTGACATTTTTAAAATCTGAAAGGCAGTAGGTATACAGATTGTTTTGATGCATTTTTTATTACAGAAGCTTAAAAAGTAACATTTTTGAAATGGAGGTTTTTTACCTCTAATGCTGTTTCATCCAGGAAAGACTTCTTTTTAGACAATAATTTTTCATTCTTGTACCCAGAAATCAGCTGATGATGAATGGATATATTACTTTGTTGATCGCTTATAGAACTTAGAGTGAAAAAAATAAAACAGAAAGAATGAAAAACAGGTTAACTCAGATTTTTTAATATCATTTATTTTCCTCTGCTTTTGATATCTGAAAGAAAAGTGATAAATAATTCCCAATCTGACAGCTATTATTTATTTTCTCTCTTAATTCATTAAAAATAAACTCAGAATTGTCATATCTATATTCATGCATTTGTCAATATTTTAATTTTGAAAGGAATTTTTTCCCCACAAAACACAATTGCAAAATGCTCTCCCCTGTGACAACCACAGATGTGCCCATGGAA
This sequence comes from Eumetopias jubatus, assembly GCF_037043125.1. NCBI lineage: Eukaryota > Metazoa > Chordata > Mammalia > Carnivora > Otariidae > Eumetopias > Eumetopias jubatus. The sequence goes on from NW_028274820.1 coordinate 31,843,984, forward strand.
TTCTAAATGTTTTTTTTCTGAAATATTTTTATACAAAGCAACCAAAAGCTTTCTGTGATTTTTCCTTTGCTCAGGGCATACTTCTGATTGGCACATACCACCTGCCCAAAGCAAAATTCTTTGTAATTTTTATTCATCAGTGTCAAAAGGGTATCTTAAAATCAGAGAATGTAGTATTTACAAATTCATGAATAATGCTCAATACCCTATGTATATATATATATATAAAAACAACACTATGTGAAAGCAGTTTCTTTATAATTATAAAGTGCATAGAGAGAAATTAATTTTTTGCCTTTATTGATATCCATATAGGAATATTTACAGGTCTGAGCAATTAAAATATCTGAGAGTTATTTCTTCTAGGATTTATGAATGTCTTACACATAATTCAATTAAGTTATAGAGAAATGAGTACTGTTTGAGCCCCAAACTTGCTGTTTTCTCCCCCTTTCAAGTTTTTGTTTAATTTCCAGTTAGTTAAATAAAATAATAAATTCCAGTTAGTTAGCATACAGTGTAATATTAGTGTCAAGTGTACAATATAGTGATTCAACACTTCCGTACATCATCCACTGCTCATCTCAGCAAGTGCACTCCTTAATCCCCATCACATATTTTACCTAATCCCTACCCACCTCTCCTCTGGTAACTTTCAGTTTGTTCTCTATAGTTGAGTCCGTTTCTTGGCTTACCTCCCCCTCTCTTTTTCCTCACTTGATGTTCATTTGTTTTTTTTTTCTTAAATTCTACATATGAGTGAAATTATATAGTATTTCTCTTTCTCTAAAGGACTTATTTTGCTTAGCATAATACTCTAGTTCTATTCATGTCATTGCAAATGGTAAGATTTCATTCTTTTTATAGCTGAGTAATATTCCATTGTGTGTGTATGTGCATGCATATATATGTGTGTGTATATATATATCTCACTTCTTCTTCATCTCTGTGTCAGGCAGTGGACACTTGGGCTGTTTCCCTAATTTAGCTATTGTAGATAATGCTGTTATAAACATCAGGGTGCATGTATCCCTCTGAATTAGTACTTTTGTATTCTTTGGGTAAATACCTAATAGTGCAATTGCTACATTGTAGGGTAGTTTTATTTTTAACTTCTTGAGGAAACTCCATACTGTTTTCCACAGTGGCTGCACCAGTTTGCCTTCCTACCAGCAGTGTATGAAGGCTCCTTTTCCTCATCAACACATGATTCCTGTGTTTTTGATTTTAACTATTCTGACACATATGAGGTTATCTCTCATTGTAGTTTTGATTTTTATTTCCCTGATAATGAGTGATGTTGAGCATCTTTTCAGGTGTCTGTTAGCCATCTGGATGTCTTTGGAGAAATGCCTATTTGTGTCTTCTACCATTGTTTTAATTGGATTATTTGTGTTTTTTGGGTGTTGAATTTTATAAGTTCTTTATATATTTTGGATTATAACCCTTTATCACATTTGTCACTTATAAATATCTTTTCCCATTGCATAATTTGCTTTTGGTTTTGTTGGTTTTTTCCTTCACTGTGCAGAATCCTTTTAAAAGCAAAAATAAACAACTGGGATTTCATCTCCCCTTTCCTTTTTAAAAAATATTTTCCTTTCATTCAGCAAATGCTTCATAAACACATGTTATTTCTCTTGGAAATATACATAATTACATCTATGTCATTTATGATGTCCTTACCATGTTGTGGATTTAATGACCATGAAATAGTAAATTCTGGCTCAATTTTATGTTACTTGCTTAAGAAAACCTATTAAACATCATGAAATTCTTCCAGATTTAGTGAGTTGAGCTCTTTCCACTTTGCTATTGGAAGTGTAAGTAAACACAAAGAACAATTTAAAAATAATTGTCAAGATACTCAAAAACGTATAATCTTTGATTTAGTTATTCTCAGTTCATTAAGTGTCTACCTTAGGCTCAGGTCATGATCTCAGAGTCCTGAGATCAAGCCCCATGTCGTGCTCCCTGCTCCACAGGGAGCCTGCTTCTCTCTCTCCCTCTGCCCCTCCCCCACTCTTGCATGCTCCCTCCCTCTCTCTCTCAAATAAATAAAATATTTAAAAATAAAAATCAAAAAGTAAAATAAAAATCATGTTGAAATGTAAGTCTTAAAATACTAAAACAATTCTTGCCTAAAAATTTCAAAACAATTCTTGCCTAAAATTTTTCAAAAACAATTTTCAAAAATAATTCTTGTCTAAAATTTACCAGAAGCATTTTCTAGTGACCTGTATAGGTATCAATAGTTTTTCTAAGTGCCATAATCTACAAATTCATTCAAATTAAATTATTCAATACTTGTAATAGTATATTGACCAAGCTATTATGGACTTATTAAATGACTAATGCCAGTGTGATTTTCAGAAAAAAATGAGGGCATTCTGTGTCAGCTTAGAAATATAATTACACCATTGTTGTGCTCAACTATCATCAAAGAGAATACAGAATAAGATACAGTACTAATGACCTTACTTTGCTAGCTGAATTTTGGTTTATAAAATTATTTGAAATGGGAGAGAATATGTAGAGTCAATTAAAACTTAAATATTTAAGAAATGGTAATCATTTGAAAGCTACTAGGTTGTTTTTATAGTTCTTTGACATAAATGAACAAATGTAGAAAATGTTTCATTGAGGAAGGCAAAATTATAAATTACAGTCTCTTTTAATAGAAATTAAAATCTCCAAAATGTTATAAGACTAAGAGAGGAATGGTTTCTAAAGCTGTCACTAATTACCTTAGTTTTCCTTAATAATGAACCCCAGTTTTGTTCAACTCAGCAATATGCTTAAATAAAATAATCAGCAATTTCCTTGGAAAGATGGATGCATTCATTCCCAATGATTCCTAACTAAGAATTAAAACACGATTAAGGTTAACTAACTAAGGAGGAAATTTTTCTCATGCAAATGACAATGTAGTCAGCAGGACATAAGCATTAATTGGTAAATATTTTCCATTGTATAAAATTCATCTTTAGCCTGCCCTTAATTGAAGTAACTTCTTTTAGATTTAATTATATTTTTTTAAATCTTTATAAGTTCATTTTTCTTCACCCTTATTGAAATATTAACATATAACATCTAAAGGTTAAGGTGTACAGTCTGATGATCAGATATAGGCATACATTGCAAATCTCACCACAATAATCTTAGTTAATACCTCCATCCTCTCGCTCTTAATTTGGGGGAGGAGTGGTAATATTTAAGATTTACTCTCTTAACAACTTTAAAGTATATAATACAGTATTGTTAATTATTGTCAAGATGTTATACACTAGATTCCCAGAACTTACTGATATTATAGCCGCAAGTTTGTGCACTTTGACCAAATTGTCATTTCTGCCACCCACAACCCCTAGCAACCACCATTTTGCTCCCTGTGTCTATGAGATTGGTCTTTTTAGAGTCTGCACATAAATGACAACAAAAGGACCTAGAGAGTACAATACGAACTGAAATGTCAAAGAAAGACAAATACCATATGATTTTACTCAAATGTGGAATTTAAGAAACAAAACGAACAGAGGGAGGGCGCCTGGGTGGCTCAGTTGGTTAAGCGACTGTCTTCAGCTCAGGTCATGATCCTGGAGTCCCGGGATCGAGTCCCGCATCGGGCTCCCTGCTCAGCAGGGAGTCTGCTTCTCCCTCTGACCCTCTTCCCTCTCATGCTCTCTCTCTCTCTCATTCTCTCTCTCAAATAAATAAATAAAATCTTAAAAAAAAAAAACGAACAGAGGGAAAAAGGACATAAACAACAAAAAAGGCTCTTACAAATAGAGAACTGGTGATTGCCAGAGGGGAGGTGGGTAGGGTGATAAGGAAAATCGGTAAAGGCGATTAAGAGTGCATTTATCTTGATGAATATGAGAAACATATAGAATTGTTGAATTATTACACTGTACACTGAAACTAAACAGTAATACTTGATTTAAAAAAAAATTTTGTCATTCTCTGACCCCTTAGTATAATGTCCTCAAGCTCCATCTATGTTGTTGCAAAAGTCAGAATTTCCTTTCTTCTCAGGGACTTCCAGTGCTGTATTGAATAGGAGCCAAGAGTGGACACCTTGATCTTATTCCTAATCTTAGCAGGAAAGTTTTCAATCTTATACCATTGAGGTTTTTTTATATGGACTTTCTATGTTGAGGTGCATTCCTTTTATACCCAGTTTCCTGAGTGTTTTTAACATGAAGAGATGTTGAATCTTGTCAAATGCTTTTCCTGCATCTAATGAGATGATTTTAAGATTTTTTCCATTTTTATTTTTTAAATTTATTTCTATTTGAATTCAATTAATTAACATATAATGTATTATTGGTTTCAGAGGTAGAGGTCAGTGATTTATCAGTCTTATGTAATACCAAGTGGCTCATTACATCATGTGCCTTCCTTAATGTTCATTACCCAGTTACCCCACGCACCCCACACATCTCTCCTCCAGTAAACCTCAGTTTGTTTCTTATGATTAAGAGTCTCTATTGTTTGTCTCCCTCTCTGATTTTTTCTTCATATTATTAATTTATTACATTTAATTATTTGCATATATTGATCTACCCTTGTATCCCAGGGAAAAATCCCACTTGATCATGGTGTATAATCTTTTTAATGTCCTGTTGGATTTAGTTTGCTAGAATTTTGAGATTTTTTGCAAATATATTTGTAAGAAAACCATAGGCTGGGGCACCTGGGTGGCACAGTCAGTTAAATGACAGACTCTCGGTTTCAGCTCAGGTTATGATCTCATGGTTGTGAGATCCACTCCCACATTGGGCTCCATGTTCAGTGTGGAGTCTGCTTGAGATTCTCTCCCTCTGCCCCTCCTGTTCGTGTGCTCTCTCACTCTCTCTCTCTCTCTCAAATAAATAAATCTTAAAAAAAAAAAAAGAAAGCATAGGCCAATATCCCTATACCTAGTGTCCTAATATGACTTTGGTATCAGGGTAATGCTGGCCTCATAAAATAAAGTTTAGTTTAGGAGTGTTCCCTCCTCTTCTGTTTTCAAGAAGAGTTTGAGAAGAACTGGTATTGATTTTTTTAAAGGTTTGGTAGAATTCACCAGTGAAATCATCTGGTCCTGGTGTTTCCTACTAGGTATAATGTCTACTCTTTCAGTTCTGAGTCTTCTTTTTTTAGTCTAGCTAAGGGTTTGTCAACCATTTTTATATTTTAAAAAAACACACCTTTTAGTTATAATGATATTTTCTATTGTCTTTTTAATCTCTATTTTTGCTATAATCTTTGTCATGTTTTTTCTTCTACTAACACTGGACTTAAGTTCTTTTTCTAGTTCCTTGAGGTGTACATGTAGATTGATTATTTGAGAGCTTTCTTTTAAGGTAGGTATTAACTTCCCTTTTAGAACTGTTGCCGCTACATCACATAAATTTTGGTATATTGTGTTTCCATTTTCATTTGTTTCAAGTTTTTTTCTATTTGTTTTTATTTCTTTGATGCATTGTCTGTTCAGGAGCATGTTTAATTTCCACACATTTGTGAGTTTTTTTCTATTACTGATTTCACTTTTCATAGCATTGTGGTCAGAAAAGATACCTGGTATAATTTCAGTTCTCTTACATTTGCCAAGATGTGTTTTGTGACTTAAGATATGGCATATCCTAGAAAATGGTCTATGCATGCTTGAAAAGAATGTATATTTTGCTGCTTTTGCTTGAAATTATCTGAATATGTGTTTAGGTCCATTTGGTGTAGTTCAAGTCCAGTGTTTCCTTTCTGATTTTCTGTCTGGATGATATATCCATTGTTTAAAGTGGAGTTTTCAAGTCCCTTACTATTATTGTACTATGTTTCTCCATAGTGATATATTAATATTTGCTTAGTACATTTACATGCTGCAGTATTGGTTGAATATTTATTTATGATTATTACAGTCTATTGATAAACTGACCTGTTTATTGCAAAATGATTTTTTGTTACAAATTTTGACTTACGTCATTTTTTTTCCTTATATAAGTACATCTACCCCTGCTCTCTTTTGGTTTCCATTTGTATTGAATGTGTTTCTCCCTGTCTTCACTTGAGCCTATTTGTGTCCTTAAAGCTGAAGTGTCACTTGTAGGCAGCATATAATTTATTTTTTAATCTATTTAGCTACTATGTCCTTTGATTAGAGAGTCTAGTCCATTTACATTTTTAAAAAATATTTGAGAGAGAGAACATTTGTGTGGGCAGAGGGAGAGGGAGAATACTCAAGCAGACTCCCCGCTGAACATGGAGCCTGATGTGGGGCTCGATCTCATGACCTGAGTCGAAATCAAGAGTCAGCCACTTAACCAACTTAGCCACTCTGGTGCCCCTAGTCCATTTACATTTAAAGTAATTTTTAATAGGTAAAGACTCACTAATGCCATCTTACTTTTTTTCTGGCTGGAGACTTGCCAAGGAAGCCACTTTGGGACCATGGTATGTGCCTGGGCCCCGAGAGCCTACAGGGAGTGACCAAAGACAATGGGCATAAGCCTGTGTTGGGACAGGTTGGCTCTGATGTCTGCCCTGAAATCAGACACTTTACCATCCTTTTCCCATGGGAGAACATCTCTCTCACTCTTTCTGTCTTTGAGAGGCTGCCTAGACATGGGGGATATGTGAATCTGTCCAGTACTCAAGAGATGAGTTTTGATTGAAAGGAATTTGAGTTTTATTCAGGAGCCTGGCAACCTGGGGAAAAGGTGGACTCTTGTCCAAAAGCCCACTCCAAGGTTTCTACCTGGCCCAAGTGTTTTTAAAGGGGTTTAGGGCAGTAAATCAGCAAAGGAAGTGCTGTGGCCTACAGCATTTCTTGATTATGTGGAGACTTGATGATGCCAGCTACAGACATTATCTCAATGGGAGGGTTAGTTGCAAGGGGCTCTGGTTCTTGTGATAGGCAGGAGTACTCTGTTCCTTCTGCAGAGGAGGGCAAGGTCTACAGATCCACAAAGAAAGATTAGTAAGAGATAATTTATGTGACCTAAACAAAGAAAAACATTTTCCAGAAAAATTGCGGGGCTAATTAGAAAGCTGAGGTGGCTTCAAACAGACTTGCTGGCCTCTGTGGCCAGAGAAAAATCTGGTCCTTCACTCCTCAAGGCCAGTCATCTGCAAATCTCAAAGTACATTTATTCTGTTACAGATCAAGGGTCTGATCTTTAACAGTTAGTACCTAGTACTCACATTTAAGTCACTACTCCATGCATTTATTTCTTAAGTTTATATGGGCTAATATTTTTTTACTTTTGTCATTTTGATTTACATTTGAGAGAAATTCTGAGAACAGTCTAAATTTTAAAGAATTATTTTTTATTCCAAACCATCTGATGAAATATAATACCTGTAATTTGTTTACAAGTTCTGAGAATTGGCACCAGTATGTGTTGTTAAAAGTAATTGCAATTACTCAGTTTTTTCATGTATTTAATTAGTGCAATTTGAATTGATAGTTTTCCCAGTTGGTAACAATGATAATTAAACCAAAATGTAATTCATTTTGTAGGTGTCCATGAGAGATGTTATATGAATGAATTGAATATGCATCCATTCTTTAAAGATATTGTTGGGGCGCCTGGGTGGCTCAGTCGTTAAACGTCTGCCTTCAGCTCAGGTCATGACCCCAGGGTCCTGGGATTGAGTCCCACATCGGGCTCCCTGCTCCGCGGGAAGCCTGCTTCTCCCTCTCCCACTCCCCCTGCTTGTGTTCCTGCTCTCGCTGTCTCTCTCTGTCAAATAAATAAATAAAATCTTTAAAAAAAAAAAAGATGTGTATACATACAAGATGTTGTTCTTCAGGATTTCCAATGAATAAGAAATGTAACTATATTTTAATGGGTTCTAAACATTTTCCATTAAAAGTAACCGTGTATCATGGTAGTTCTTAAAAATCCAATTTTAACCCAATTGTCAATTATTATGTTTTTATGATTGCACCTTGTAAACCTTTGTAGGGCTTTTTATGAGAAATCCAGTTATCCAATGAATAACTTCAAAACTGTGAGATTATCTATTTTTAGAACTGATTATCAGTAGTATAATAAATACTGCTGGGGTAGGAATACAATTTAGACTGAAAACAGAAACACTAATTCCACCTACACTTATATTCTTCTAGTCAAAGGTCAATGAATTGGAACACATGTAACAATACCAATATATAGATACAGGTAGATAGCCAGAAATGGAAGGAAACTGAAAATATTGGTGAATAGCAGTAAAATCAGTGACTCAAAACACAAAACCAATTCAATGAGTAGTCTAAATTGTGTAACAAATTACCACATTTAAAATTCTTGTGAATGCATGGATAGTATTTGGGAAAACAATCTATATACCACTTACAGAGGAATCTGTTTTGTTTTCTTGGACTATATTTGTGTGTTTTCTGAATATTTTTATTTTTTTAAAAAATTTTAAGACTAAATGACTAAGTCTATATTTGATTAAGTTATTCTAATACTCTCAATTCAGCATTTATTTAAATTGTAACACATTAAGATAATTATAGGTTATAACAATATCTGTTATTAATATATGGTCATGAAGTTCTATCTGTTTCACTATATTAATAATATAATTTATGAAAATACTAGCTAAATATTCTATAAGTAATATTTATCATGTAAATAAATTTGGTTCTTAATCTTCAAAACCTTCAGTTGTAACTTGGCAATCGTTATATTTGTCTCTTTTATCAACTTTATTTCAGTGTCAACAGCCTTTTCCACTCTTAAGTATTCTAATACTGAGTCGAATTCTTGATTTCCACACTATTCTCTGCTTTGTTTTCTCAATATAAGTGACAAATCCATCCTTTCAGGTGTTCTCATTTATTGTTTTTTTTTTTTCAATAGACTTTATTTTTAGAGAAATTTTACATTGACAGCTGAATGGACCTGAAGGTACAGAGGTTTTCTGTATACTTGTTGCCCTCACCTTTACAAAGCCTCTCCTATTATCAGAATCCTGCGCCCAAGTGCTTTGATATAACTGATGAACATACATTGACATATCATTGTACTCGAGGTCTATAGTTTACCACAGAATTCACTCTGGTGTTGAACATTCTGTGTATTTGGACAAATGTATAATGACAAGTATTCACCATTATAGCATCCGACATAGTGGTTTTACTGCCTTAAAATTGCTTCATGCTTGACCTATTCATCCTTCCTCCTGCCCAATCTTAGGCAACTACTGATTTTTTTTTTTTTCTGTCTCCAAAGTTTTGCCTTTTACAAAATGTCATATACCGATAGCCATATAGTATATAGCCTTTCTGGATTGGCCTTTTACTTAGTAATTTGTATTTAAGTTTCCTCGATGTTTTTTCGTACCTTAATCACTCATTTTTGTTTAGCAATGAATAATATTCCATTGTCAGGATATACCACAGTTTATTTATAAATTGATTTACTGTAAGACATCTGGGATGTTTCCAAGTTTGGGCAATTATGAATAAAGCTGCTAAAAACGTCCTTCTACAGGCTATTGTGTGGACATAAGTGTTTGATGCCTTTGGATAAATGACCATGATTGCTGTATCACAATCTGGTATTTTGTATTGTAATATACTACCTAAATGTCTTCTAAAGTGACTGCATTCTTGTGCATTTTCACCAGCAACAAATGAAAGTTCCTGTTGCTTCAGAACACCCCTGCACTTGGTGTTGTCAGCGTTCTAGATTTTGGCCACCCTAATAGGTGTGAGGTGGTATCTCAGTGTTGTTTTTTTTTTTTTTTTACAGTTTATTTTTTTTTAATTTTTTATTCTTATGTTAATCACCATATATTACATCATTTGTTTTGGTGTACTGTTCCATGATTCATTGTTTGTTCATAACACCCAGTGCTCCATGCAGAATGTGCCCTCTTTAATACCCATCACCAGGCTAACCCATCCCCCACCCCCCTCCCCTCTAGAACCCTCAGTTTGTTTCTCAGGGTCCATCATCTCTCCTGGTTCATCTCCCCCTCTGACTTACTCCCCTTCATTCTTCCTCTCCTGCTATCTTCTTCTTTTTCTTTTTTCTTAAAATATGTTGCATTATTTGTTTCAGAAGTACAGATCTGTGATTCAACAGTCTTACACAATTCACAGCGCTCACCGTAGCACATACCCTCCCCAATGTCTATCACCCAGCCACCCCATCCCTCCCACCCCCGACCACTCCAGCAACCCTCAGTTTGTTCCTGAGATTAAGAATTCCTCATATCAGTGAGGTCATATGATACATGTCTTTCTCTGATTGACTTATTTCACTAAGCATAACACCCTCCAGTTCCATCCACGTCGTTGCAAATGGCAAGATCTCATTCCTTTTGATGGCTGCATAATATTCCATTGTGTATATATACCACTTCTTCTTTATCCATTCATCTGTCGATGGGCATCTTGGCTCTTTCCACAGTTTGGCTATTGTGGACATTGCTGCTATAAACATTGGGGTACACGTACCCCTTCGGGTCCCTACATTTGTATCTTTGGGGTAAATACCCAGTAGTGCAATTGCTGGATCATATGGTAGCTCTATTTCAACTGTTTGAGGAACCTCCATACTGTTTTCCAGAGGGGTTGCACCAGCTTGCATTCCCACCAACAGTGTAGGAGGGTTCCCCTTTCTCCACATCCCCGCCAACATCTGTCGTTTCCTGACTTGTTAATTTTAGCCATTCTGACGGGTATGAGGTGGTATCTCATTGAGGTTTTGATTTGGATTTCCCTGATGCCGAGCGATGTTGAGCACTTTTTCATGTGCCTGTTGGCCATTTGGATGTCTTCTTTGGAAAAATGTCTGTTCATGTCTTCTGCCCATTTCTTGATTGGATTATTTGTTCTTTGGGTGTTGAGTTTGATAAGTTCTTTATAGATTTTGGATACTAGCCCTTTATCTGATATGTCATTTGCAAATATTTTCTCCCATTCTGTCGGTTGTCTTTTGGTTTTGTGGACTGTTTCTTTTGCTGTGCAAAAGCTTTTTATCTTGATGAAATCCCAATAGTTCATGTTTGCCCTGGCTTCCCGTGCCTTTGGTGATGTTTCTAGGAAGAAGTTGCTGCGGCTGAGGTCGAAGAGGTTGCTACCTGTGTTCTCCTTTAGGATTTGGATGGACTCCTGTCTCACGTTTAGGTCTTTCAACCATTTGGAGTCTATTTTTGTGTGTGGTGTAAGGAAATGGTCCAGTTTCATTCTTCTGCATGTGGCTGTCCAATTTTCCCAACACCATTTGTTGAAGAGACTGTCTTTTTTCCACTGGACATTCTTTCCTGCTTTGTCAAAGATAAGTTGATCATAGAGTTGAGGGTCCATTTCTGGGCTCTCGATTCTGTTCCATTGATCTATGTGTCTGTTTTTGTGCCAGTACCATACTGTCTTGATGATGACAGCTTTGTAATAGAGCTGGAAGTCCGGAATTGTGATGCCGCCAGCTTTGCTTTTCTTTTTCAGTATTCCTCTGGCTATTCGGGGTCTCTTCTGGTTCCATACAAATTTTTGGATTATTTGTTCCATTTCTTTGAAAAAAGTGGATGGTATTTTGATGGGGATTGCATTGAATGTGTAGATTGCTCTAGGTAGCATTGACATCTTCACAATGTTGTTTTAATTTGCATTTCCCTGATGACATAAGATGTGGAGCATCTTTTGATGTGCTTATTTGCCATCTGCATATTTTCTTTGGTCAAGCATCTGTTAAGGTCTTTGGCTCATTTTCTGATGAGGTTTTGTTAGTCTTGAGTTTTAAGGCTTCTTATATGTTAAATGTTATAATTGGATAACAATTCTGTATCAGATGTGTCTTTTGCAAGTATTTTTTCTCATTCTTTGGCATGTCTTGTCATTCTTTTCAATTGTCTTTTATGGAGTAGGCATTTTTAACTTTAATGCCTAGTTTATCAGTTACTTCTTTCATGGCTAGAGCCTTTGGTGTTGTGTCCAAAAAAAGTCATCACAGTACCCAAGGCCATCCAGGTTTTTTTTCTTTGTTGCCTTCCAGGAGTTTTATAGTTTTGTGTTTTGTGTCTTCTTCAATTTCTTTCATTACTGTCTTCCAGTTTTCAGTGTTCAATTCTTTCACCTCTTTGGTTAATTTATTTCTAGATATTTTATTCTTTTTACTGCAGCTATAAATGGGATTATATTCTTAATTTCTCTAACAGTTCATTATTTGTGTATAGAAATCCAACAGATTTTTGTATATTCTTTCTCCTGCAACTTTAGTGAATTCATGTATTAGCTCTAAAAGTTTTTTTGGTGGTGTCTTTAGGGGTTTTTGTGTATGTTCTCTCCAAATAGACAAACTATGTATTTCTTCCTTTCTGATTTGCTAGTTGCTCCATCTAGGGTTGCCAATACCATGGTGAATAAAAGTGGGGAGAGTGGGCATCCTGTCTTCCTAATTTTAGAGGAAATGCTTTCAGCTTTTCACCAACAGGTATATTAGCTGTGGGTTTGTGATATACTGCCTTTATTATGTTGAGGTATGTTCTGTCTAAATTTACTTTGGTGAGAGAGGTTTTTTTTATCATAAATGAATATAGAACTTTTGAAATGGTTTTCATGCATTTACTGACACGAACATATGATTTTAACCTTTCATTTTGTTAATGTGGTATTTCATATTGATTTGCAGATGTTGAAATATTTTTGCATCCATAGAATAAATCCTACTTGTTCGCACTGTATGTCCTCTTTAATGTATTTTGTTGAGGATTTTTGCATCTGTGTTCATAAGGGTTATTGGCCTGTTTCTTCTCTTGTGCTGTCCTTTCCTGTTCTTAATTGAGCAATTTATGATTCCATATTCTCTCCTTTTTTTAGCATATTGTCACAATCATTTGCATTTTTTGAAATTTTTTAGTGGTTGCTTAGAGTTTGCAATATATGTCTGTGCCTAATCCGTATCCAATTTTAAATAATACTGTAACATTTGATGGGTATTAAGAGATCCTTATAATTACAAGTAATCATAATCCCTCCCTCTTATTCCTTGTATTATTGCTATCATTCATTTCACTTATGCATAAGCAAACATAAGAACATATGAAAATGTGTGTGTGTGTGTGTGTATGCACGCATACAGATGTCTTTTGAAGAGAAGTTTTTATTTTGATATCCAATTGATAGATTTTTTTCATTTATGAATTATGCTTTTGGTATAATGATTAGAAAATGTTTTCTTCTAGAAGTTTTATAATTTTAATTTTACATCAAGTCTATTATCCATTATAAGTTTATATTTCTATATGATGTGAGGTATAAATTTTTTGGGGGGTGCAGTAGGGATATAAAATTGTTCCAACACATGCATGGTTAATTTCTACAAACTGGCTAAGATTTTCATTGGAATTTTATTGACTCTTTTGATAAGTTTTTGGAGAATGGGTATCTTAACAACATTGAGTCTTCTAAATCATAAACGATTTACCTTTCCACATATATTATCTTAATTTCCTTAGCAATTTTATAGTGCTAGTGTATAGGTCTTTCACATTTTTTGTTGGGTATACCCCAAAATACATCATAATTTGCCATATGCAGTGTTGCTTAACTTCTTGCAGTGATTTTATAGATTCATCAAATTTTCTACATAGATATTCATATCATCTGTGATAAAGACATTTTTATTTCTTTCTTTTTCATGTGGATGCCTTCTTATCCTTTTACTTCAATGCCTAGACCTTCTGTGTAATGTTGAATAAAAGTGATGAGAGCAGACACCTTTGTCTTTTTCCTGATTTTTTAGGGAGAGCATACATTTCTTTGTCATTAAGAGTGTTATTAGCTTAAAAACTTATTAGCTGTTGGTTTTTGTAGACGCTCTTAATCATGTTGAGGAAGTTCCCTCCTGTTTCTAGTTTTATGAGAAGAATGTATTTTGGATTTTGTCACACATTGGTTATTTGTCAATTGAGATAACAGGATTTTTTTTAGTTTATTAATATTGTGAATTACATTCCTTGACATTAGAAAGTTAGACCAAGTTTGCATTCTTGGGATAAACCCCAGGTCATCATGATGTATTATCTTTTTAATACATTGTTGAATCAGCTGTGCTAATTTCCATTTAGAATTTTTGCATCTATATTTTTGAAGGATATTGTCCTTTGTTTTACATTCTTATATTGTCATTCTTTAGTATATTGGTATTCCTATAATGCTAATCTCATAAAATGAACTTGGAAACATTCATTCTTCTTCATTTTTCTGAGGATGTTTCCATGGATATGGCATTATTTATTATTTTAATGTTCAGCAAAGCCATTTGGTTCCAGGGTTTAATTTGTTGACAGTTTTAACACTACAAATTTATTTTTTTGAGTTGGAGTAGGACTTATCAAGTTATTTCTTTCTTTCTGAGTACTTTGATAGTTTGTGTTTTTCAAAGATTTTTGTCCATTTCAGTTTATTCATTTCTTCGTGAACATATTTCGATATTCTATGTTTCTCATGAATTATGTCTGTGTCAGCTAACTTCTTGACAGATTGGCATAAAGTTGTTCATAGTATTCTGATTTTCCTTGAAATAGATTCTGTCGTGTGACATCATGTCTCTTATCGTGAAATTGGCTAATGTGTGACTTCTCTTTTTAACCCGAACAATTGGTCTAGAGTTTTATCAATTTTATTAATCTTCTCAAAGAACTAAGTTTTGAGTTACTAATTAAACATTTTGTATCAAGTGCAAAAGTATTTAAGATTTTTATGTTTTTTTAAATTGGCCAATGTATCGTTATCAAATCACTTTATTTAGCCCTGTCAATATGTTTTGCTCTGAAACCTATATTTTCTGTTACCGGCTTTGGTTTAACTAGTGTTCTTTTACGTTTCTCATTTTGTTTCTTTATGTTTACAGTATGTTTCTTGTTGGCAGTATAGGATTCTCACTTTTTATCCAATCCAGTCAATTATTCCCTTCAATGGTGGTGTTTAGACCAGTTCCATGTAATGTCATACTTTTAAGTTTAAGTGTAACCATAACAATTTTCTATGTATTTTCTATGGGTGCCTTTGTTCTTTTTTTTTTTTTTGTTCTTTATTACCTTTTTCTCTTTTTCCCTTTGTTCAAATCTAGTACATTTTTTAAATGATCTACTTTATCAGTTTTGTTGACATATTGACAGCAATATTTTGTTGTTGAAATTTTAGGGTTACTTTAAGGCTTAGAGTAAAAATATTTAATATGTCATAATCTTTTAAAAAAAATATTTACTTGAAAGCAAGAGCTAGAGAGAGAGCACAGAGGGAGAGGGAGAAGCAGACTCCCTCCCTGCTGAGTGGGGACCCTGATGAGGAACTCAATCCCAGGACCCTGAGATCATGACCTGAGCCGAGGGGTGCCCCTAATATAACATAATCTAACTTAAGTGAAATAACTCCAATTTACAAATAGTATAAAAATAGTACAAAAGTATACTTAGGTAACTCCCTTCCCAAATTTTATTTTTGTTAAACAATTTTTACATATCATAAATACCAGATTGTATCACTGTTGTTTTTTAAAAGTCAACACTTTAACGAATTTTAAATGATACAAAAAATGTCATTATTAACCCATGTACTTATCCTAATACTCCTCATTCCTTTGTGTGCATTCATATTTATATTGATCATTTTTCTTCCATCTTAAAAACTACTTTTTTTATTGAAGTAGAGTTAACACACAATTTCGCATTAGTTTTAGGTATACAACATGTTTTGGCAACTCTTTAACTTATGCTATGTTCACCTAAGTGTAGCTACCATCTGTCACCATACAGTGCCATTAAAATGCCATTGATTATTTTTCCTATGCTGTACCTTTCATCCCCATGATATTCATTCCATAACTGGAAGGCTGTACCTTTCACTCCCCTTCACCCACTTTGCCCATCCCCCAGCCTCACTCCTTTTGGCAAGCATCGGTTTGTTCTTTGTATGTATGGATCTGTTTCTGCTTGTTTGTTTGTTTATTCATGTATTCCTTTGTTTTGCTTTTTAGATTCTACATAAAAGTGAGATCATATGGCATTTGTCTTTGCCAATCTAGCTTCTTTAATTTAACATAATACCCTGTAGGCCTGTCCCTGTGGTCACAAATGCCACGATCTCATTCTTTTTTTATGACAGAGTAATATTCCTCTGTGTGTGTGTGTGTGTGTGTGTGTATTCTACATATTCTTTATTCATCTGATGAATACTTGGATTGCTTCCATATGCTTCCATATCTTGGCTATTGTAAATAATGCTGTAATAAACATAGGGAAAGATTTATCTTTTCAAATTAGTGTTTTCATTTTCTTTGAGTAAATACCCAGCAGTGGAATTACTGGATTATAAGGTATTTCTATTTTTAATTTTTTGAGGACTCTCCATACTGTTTTCCATAATGGCTGCACCAGGTTGTATTCCCACCAACAGTGCATGTTTCCTTTTCTTCCACATCCTTACCAACACTTGCTTTTTCTTTTTAATTCTAACATTCCGTTAGGTGTAAGGTAGTATCTCATTTTGGTTTTGATTTACATTTCCCTGATGATGTGGCGACTCATCTTTTCATGTGTCTGTTTGCCATCTCTCTGTCTACATTTTTCCAAAACTTTGGAAAAATGTCTACTAGGTCTTCTGTCCTTGGTAAAATTGGATTATTTATCTTTTTTCAGTGTTTTTTGGTATAAGTCCTTTCTGTATTATGGATATTAACTCCTTATCAGATAGATTATTTGCAAATATTATTTCCCATTAACAGGCTTGCCTTTTCATTTGGCTGATGGTTTTTTCATTCTAAGTTTTTATTCTGTGTAGTCCCAATAGTTTATTTTTACTTTTGTCTCCCTTGTCTGAGGAGACATATCTAGAAAAATATTGCTAAGATTGATGTCAAATAAATTATTGCCTGTGTTTTCTTCTAGGAGTTTTAAGGTTTCAGGTTTCACATTCAGGTCTTTAATCCAATTAGAGTATACTTTTTAATATGGTATGAAGAAGTGATCCAGTTTCATTATTTTGCATGTAACTGTCCAGTTTTTCCAACACAGTTTTTGAAGAGATTATCTTTTCCTCATTGTTAATTCTTGCCTCCTTTGTCATACATTAATTGACCATACAACATGTTTGTTTTTCTGTGTTCTCTATTCTGTTCCATTACTCTTTGTGTCTTTCTGTCAGTACCATACTGATTTGATTACTACAGCTTCCTAGTATATTTTGAAATCTGGGAATGTGATATCCCAGCTTTGTTCCTCTTTCTCAGGATTGCTTTGATTATTGGGTTTCTTTTTATAGTTCCATACAAAATTTTTTTATTCTAAGATTTTATTTATTTATTTGAGAGCAAGGGAGAGAAAGAGCATGAGCACGGGGGAGAGGGAGAAGTAGATGCCCTGCTGAGCAAGGAGCCTGATTTGAGACTTGATCCCGGGACCCTGGGATCATGACCTGAGCCAAAGGCAGACTGAGCCACCCAGGCACCGCTGTTGGTATTTTGATAGGGATTGCATCGAATCTGTAGGTTTCCTGGGCATTATGGGCATGTTAACAATATTGATTCATCCAATCCATGAACATGAAATAATTTTACATTTGTATCATCTTTAATTTCTTTATTCTTTGGTATTTTTTTTTGTTACCGTTGTAAATGGAATTGTTTTCTTAATTTCTCTTTCTGCTACTTTGTGTAAAGAAACTCAAACTAAATTTCTGTATATTAATTTATATCCTGTAACTTTACTGAATTCAATTATTACTTCTAATAGTTTTTGATATAGTCTTTAGGGTTTTTATGTATAATACCATATAATCTGCAAATAGTGACAGTTTAATTTCTTCCTTACCAATTTGAATGCCCATTATTTCTTTCTTTGATTGCTGCAGCTAGGAATTACAATAGTATATTAAATATAAGTGGTGAAAGTGAACATCTCTGCTTTGTTCCTGATGTTAGAGGAAAAACTCAATTTTTCACCATTGAGTATGACATTCACTGTGGTTTTCATCTATGGTCTTTATGGTGTTGAGGTATATTCCCTCTAAACTTGTTTAGCTGATGGTTTTTATAAGTGGATATTGTACTTCACCAAATGCTTTATCTGCATCTACTGAGAGTTTTATTTTAGAAAGAATGCAAGTGGGGGAGGGGCAAAGGGAGAGAGAGAGACTCTCAAGCAGACTCCATGCGTAGCTCAGAGCCCAAGGTGGGGCTTGATCCCATGACCCTGAGATCATGACCCAAGGTGGAATCAAGAGTTGGATGCTTAACTGACTGAGCCACCCAGGTGTCCCTGCATCTATTGAAATAATCAAATAAGTTTTTTTAAGATTTTATTTATATATTTGGCAGAGTGAAAGCACAGGGAGCAGCAGAGGGAGAGGAAAAAGCAGGCTCCCTGCTGAGCAGGGAGCCCGATGCGGGGCTTGATCCCAGGATCCTGGGATCTTGACCTGAGCCAAAGGCAGATGCTTAGCTGACTGAGCCACCCAGGTGCCCAAATAATCAAATAACTTTTATCTTCCATTTTGTTAATGTGGTTTGTCACATGATGGACTTGTAAATTTTGAACTATCCTTGCCTCCCCAGAATAAATCCCACTTGATTATGGTGAAAGACCTTTTTAAAATATTGAGAGATTTTTGCTAATATGTTGAGGATTTTTGTATTTATATTCATCAGGGATATTGACCTGTAGTTTTCTTTTTGTAGTTTTTATTTTGGTGTCAGGGTAATGTTGACTTCATAGAATGAATTTAGGAAGGTTCTTCCCTCTTAGATTTTTTGGAATGGTTGGAGGAGAGTAAGTATTAACTCTTCTTTAAATGTTTTGTAGAATTTACCTATGAATCCATCTGGTTCTGAACTTTGTTATGATGGGAGTTTTTTATGAGATTGAATTATGTTACTAGTAATTAATATGTTCAGATATTCTACTTCTTTCTGATTTAGTTTTGGAAGATTGTATATTTCCAGGTGTTTATCCATTTCTTCTAGGTTGTCTAATTTGTTGGCATATAATTTTTCACATAGTCTCTTATAATCCTTTGTAGTTCTATGGTATTGTTACTTCTCCTCTTTCAGTTCTCATTTGTATCCTGTCTCTTTCTTGATGTCTCTGGCTAAACATTTATAAATTCATCTTTTCAAAGAACCAGCTGTTGGTTTCATTGGTCTTTTTTTCTTTGTTCTCTGTCTCCTTCCTTCTACTAACTGGGGCTTTGTTTGTTCTCCATTTCGTAGTTCCTTTCTGTGTAATGTTAGATTTTTTTTTTTTTTTGAGATTTCTCTTGTTTCTTGAAGCAGGCCCATATGTCTATAAATTTCTCTCTTAGAACTTCTTTCACTGAATCCCAGGTTTTGTACTGTTCTGTTTTCATTTTTCATTTGTATCCATGTATTTTTTAATTTCCTCTTTGATTTCTTTGTTGACCCATTCATCGGTTGCTTAGTAGCATGTTGTTTAGCCTCCACATACTTTTTTTCTAGTTCTATGCCATTGTTATTGCAAAAATTGGATATAATTTTTTTAAACGATTTTTTATTTATTTATTTGAGAGGGAGGATGAGATAGAGCATGAGATGGGGGAGGGTCCGAGGGAGAAGCAGACTCACTGCTGAGCAGGGAGCCCGATGCAGGACTCGATCCCGGGACTCCAGGATCATGACCTGAGCTGAAGGCAGTCACTTAACCAACTGAGCCACCCAGGCGCCCTGGATGATATAATTTTAATCTTTTTAAATTTATTGAGACTGTTTGGGGGTCTGACAGGTGATCTATCCTGGAAAATGTTTCAGCTTTTTATCAGGTGGATTGCATATAGTTTTTTCTAAGATTTTTTTTCTTGTTCTTCCATTGGCACATATTCCTCTCTCTCCTCATTTTGTTTCACTTTCTGCATTTGTTTCTGTGAATTAGGTGGAACAGCTACTTCTCATAAATTTGAAGTAATGATCTTGTGCATGGTTATTCCCTGTGTAGACTCTGTGTGCCTGGTCACTTTGGCTGGCTAGTTGGAATGGTGTTGTGTGGGCTGGGGAATCTCAGGACACTTGTGCTAGTGACCTGATAGGGTGGCCTCAGGCCTCCCTGTCCAGAGGGCCCTGTGGCACAACAGTTGAAGATAGAGTGGCAGTCTGTGTGTCCTGGGGCTCTCTGTGCAGAGAATACCCTAGTGAGGTTGATGGAACTGTGCCAGGACATGGGCAAGGGGGTCCTGGGATATTCTGTGCAGGAGGCACCTTAGCAGGGCAGCTGGAGCCAAAGTGGGGTGCAAGCCAGGGTCCTGGGGCATTCTACACAGAGGTTGCTATGGCAGGACAGCTGTAGTTGGAGTGGGCATAGGCTGGGGTAGACATAGGGCTCTCCACAGAGAGGGTGCCCTGACAGAACAGCTTATGCTCAAGTGAAGCATGCTAGGTTGTGGTGGGGTGTTCAGCACAGGGGTTCTCCTGGCAGGGAGGTTGGAGCCAAGGTAGGCACAGGCTAGCAGTGCCCAGGACACTCTCTGCAGGGGGTACTCTGAGAGTTTTGGCTGTAGCAGAAGAAGGTATGAGCCAGGAGGTCACAGAGTTTGCTGTCTACATCAAGAGTACCATAGCAAGCTGTTTGAAGCCAAAGTGCTATGGGCCTGGAGTTTTCTGTGGTGCTCTGTGGGTGGTGGTTGGCTCAAAAGCTGGAGCTGTAGTGAGTGCTGCTCCGGAGTGTCCTGGTGAACACCACACTGGGGCTGCTTTGATGGCTGGGGCAGGTATGGTTTAGGGACCCAGGACTTGCTGAGGCTGCAGGCCAGACCTTGCTCCTATCTGCGCTATCAAGGTATATAAGGAATGCAAACACTGACACTTTCCAGACCCTCAGACTCAGAAAATTCTAGAAGCTCCCTTGCCATCTGGGGGTCCTAGGGCTAGTTCCTTTATATTCTAGTTGTTCTTTTTAAATTGGAGCTTTTTATAGCCAGGGTATTCGTGGCTCATGTGGGCTAGGACCTGGGAGGCTCAGTGAAGCTGCAGGCTGCCGTTGGCACAGGGAAGCCTGTTCCTAGCTACTCTATCAAGATGGAAGGAGAATGTAAACAGTGGTTTTCACCAGCCCCTTCAATCCAGAGAACTTTTCAGCACTTGAAAAGTGGCTGGATCTTTCATATACTAGTTGCTCTTTAAAATGGCAGCTTTTGGGGGGCACCTGGGTGGCTCAGTTGGTTAAGCATCCAACTCTTGATTTTGGCTCAGGTCATGAGACTGGTTCCTGCCTCAGGCTCTGCGTTCAGTGGGGAGTCTGCTTAAGATTCTCTCTCTCTCTCACTCCCCACTCCTAAAAAATAAAAATAAAATGGCAGCTTTTTTTTCCTCTGCCCCAGGGCAGGCAAATCTGCTCCTACTCCCTCAGTACTATTCCTCCCTGCTTCACTCTACATTGTCAGGGGTGGGGTTCCCTTCATTACCAAGTATCTGTCTCTCTTGCTGTTTTCTATGTGCTCTATCTTTTGTTGCACAGCAGTTGTTCAGTCTGCCCTCAGCTTTTATTCAGGAGGAACTGCTCTATAAATAGGTGTAAATTTGGTATGTCTGTGGAGGTGAGTTCAGGGTCTTCCTTCCTAGCCATATTGGACCAGAACTCTGAAAGCCTACTTTCACCTGTTTTTATAGTATAGATCTGGTACATCAATTCTCTCAGGGTGTAGTTGAAAAAAATTATTTATTTTACCTTCATTTGTATGAGATTTTCTCTCTTCATCGAATTTGTGCTTGACAACTTTTTATTCAGTACTTTTAAGATGTTGATCAACTGTCTTCTCTCTTGCTTCGATCTAACAAAAAATTGCTTTCATCCTTATTGTTTCTCTGTACATATACTTTTCCTCAGGATGCCTTTAAATATTTATAACCAATTTTGAGCCATGCTTTGTATAATTTTCATGTTATTAGGGCTTGATGTTCCTTGAGCATCCTAAATACCTGGGTTTAGTTTTTATCAAACTGGGAAATTGTTGGGTAATTATGTCTTCAAATATTTTTCAACCCCTCTCTCTTTCAGGGACTCTAATGACTACTTGAAGTTGTTCCACAAATCCCATTGGGTTGTTTTTCCTTTTTTCCATTCTTATTATGCTTTGTGTTTTAAACAGTTATTGTGAAGTATCCATGTTTATGAATTTTTTTATGCAATGTCTTATAGTAATTATATCCAATGTATTTATTTTATGCTAAACATAATTTTTGCTTCAAGAAGGTCACATTAATTTTCATATCTTTCCCCTTAAAATGTCTAGCCTTTTGTTTAGCTTTTCGAACATACAAACTATAACATTAATTACGTATATGATATTTTTAGTATCTGTCACTCCTGTGTCAGGTTTATTTCATTTCTTTTCCTCATTCTGGGTATATTTTTCTGCTTCCTTGCATGCTTGTTAATATTTGAGTGGCTAAAAGATACTATTGTATCTGGTGTCTATTGTAATAATGCTGCAATAGAATAGGGGTACATAAATCTTTCCAAGCTAGAGGTATTGCAAATCTGGACTCCGAGTTATATTACAAAGCTGTAGTAAACAAAAAAGTATGGTACTGGCACAAAAAGAAATCCCAGAAATAAACCCACAGTTATGTGGTCAATTAACTTTTGACAAAGGCAAGACTATACAGTGGGGAAAAAACCAAGCTCTTCAACAAATCATGTTGGGAAAACTGGATAGCTACATGCAAGAGAATGAAACTGGACCACTTCTTACACCGTACACAAAAATAAACTCAAAATGGATTATGAACCTAAATGTGAGACCTGAAACCATAAAAACCCTAGAAGAGAGCCCAGCAGTAATGTCTCTGATATATCTAGAAAAATGTTACCACAAAAGATATCTCCTAGACAAGGGAAATAAAAGGCAAAATAAAGTATTGGAACTACACCAAAATGAAAAGCTTCTGTACAGCAAAGGAAACAATCAACAAAACTAAAAGGCAACCTATGGAATGGGAGAAGATATTTGCAAATGACATATCTGATAAAGGGTTAGTATCCAAAATCTGTAAAGAACTTATATAAGTCAATACCCCCCAAAACAAATAATCCAGTTAAAAAATGGACAGAAAGCATGAACAGACATTTCTCCAAAGAAAATGTACAGATGGCCAACAGATACATGAAAAGATGCTCAACATCTCTTATTAAGGAAATGCAAATCAAAACTACCATATCACCTCACACCAGTCAGAATGGCTAAAATAAAAAAAATACACGCAACAAGCGTTGGTGAAGATGTGGAGAAAAACCTACACTTATACCCTGATGGTGGGAATGCAAACTGGTTCAGCCACTGTGGAAACAGTATGAAGTTCCCTCAAAAAATTAAAAATAGAAGTACCAAAATGTCCAATAATTTGACTCCAAACTCTCTAGAACTATGTAGACTTTAGCAACATCTGCTCAACTCTGGGAGTCCACCCCCTCTGCCTAGGTTACCCTTTTGGCTTTAAGGCCTGGAAACTCTCATTACAGTAAGCTGGCTGACTGCAGGGCCCATTTGGTTTGTTTCACATCCCTCAAGGATTACTTTCCTTCTTTGTAGGATTTTCAATTTTTTGAAAGCCATTGTTTTAAGTGAGAACATAAATCTATTCCCTGTTACTCCATTATGAGAAGCAGAAGTCCCTTCTTTTTGTAATCATTAAACATTAACAGAATGTTCATCATCTTTCTTTTCACTGTAGTTTCTGGTGATTTAAAAAAAAAAAAACCTTTTAACTAAATAGCCATTTTCTACTGTACCATTTTCTTATTATTCTAAAAACATATTCCTTCATTTAATTCTCCTTCAGTGTGATAAACTTTGCTATCTTCTCTACCTATTAGTATTTTTAACTACACCATTAGCCTTTTCCCCCCAGTTCTCCCTTAATTTTCTGACTTATTGTCCAACATACTTTCTGAAAGTTGTTTTAAAGTCACATTTTTTGTTGTTCATAGGAATATAATCAAAATACTTGCAGATGTGATTCTAAGTTTCAAATATCCAATACTTCTGGGTCATATCTGGATGAAACATTAGGTTTTTTGTTCCATCCATACTCATGGATGCAGAGAATCGATTGAATTATTCAATATGCAAATCAGGTATTGTAGATACGTTAATATGCCTCTAGCACTAAAAATAATGAAATCCCAGCACAAGAAAGAAATACAGTCAGAGTAAGTAGGACACAAGAGCTGATAATCTTCTGTTTGTGGGGATGAGAGAAAAAAATGAGCAATTGTCAGGATTTGGGAATATTGATAGCCATGGCTTATTTTTGGAAAAGTCCATAATTATCCCTCCAAGACCTGACAGACTTCACTGTGGCTCAAAATCTGTAAGAATGTATTAGCACTTTCTTAGCTGAAATAGCTTTGCAGTGATAAATACACTCTCCTGAACCTCGCAGAATATTTCACTGATACGAGCTATTTCTACTCACTGTTACTCTCTCTCTGTGCATGAACAAATGGTTTTACTTACACTCCATTTACAAAACTGCTGTGGACAAGAAATTTAAAAATGACAGCCCTGTATACCACTGATAGCAACTATATTCCAATGGAGTGGTCTTAGGATGCCAGTGAAAGTCTTCTGTAACTGAGTATGTTTAACCGGCCTAAGTACTATCAAAAATGAATTCGTGGGCTCCTGGGTGGCTCAATCGGTTAAGCATCTGCCTTCGGCTCAGGTCCATGATCCCAGGGTCCTGGGATTGAGTCCCACGTTGGACTCCCTGCTCCTCAGGGAGTCTGCTTCTCCTGCCCCTCCTCCCACTTGTTCTCTCAAATAAATAAATGAGATCTTTAAAAAATGAATTAGTAAAAATATGAAGCTATATACATTCTTGAATGGGATTTTAAACCATATTATCAAATCTATGACTATATTGTAAAAGCTGAAATGTTTTTTTCCTAAGATCATCTCCTTTACTTTTTTTCTCCTCACCCTTTCTATCATTTTTTCATTTCCTTCCATGCTATTTTCTTTTTCTTCAATTCCTATAAAATAGTACTGAATGGCTTTTAAATTTGGTGATTAAAAAAATGTTTTTTGCCTAGTTGTTAGTAACTTTCTTGAACTCCAAACTCCCTTGGTAATTAATGCGACTATCAATCATTAAATTTGGAGTTAACTTTCATATTGTTCATTCAAATCCACAAGATTTCATTAAAAATGCCTAATGAACTTCGAGTTACTGAAAATAGCATTTTCATATTAACACTTGCACAAAGCAAACCTAGCCAATTGCTAACTCATTTGATTACTTTTCATAGAACATAGAGAAGAAAAATCCTTATCCCGTTATTATGTATGAAAGGGAAAAAATAGATTCCAGGAGAGTTAGATAAATATGTGTATATATAAACTTCTCCAGAAAGAGTAGTTTATGGACATGTCTTTCCACCCTGTGTACATTTCTTTATTCATACAGTATAATTTTATAAAATGTTCATAATCTGATTCTAAAGGTAGAGTAGAAATTTAGGGGTTTGGGCACTAGTGAGTGAAGGAAGAAAGAATCAGATATCTACTTAAAGATGTAAGAAGAGTACATAGCAGAAACGCAGGCACAGATGGGTTGATAATTCAATTAATATATAAATCAACAAAAATAATAGCCACTATTAAGTGGGAAGTACCCAAGACGTTATATGATTGACAGAATACACATACTTGCTTAGGAATCCAATAGAGGTCTGAAATAAGATTTTAGTTTGAGTGCCAAAACTCAGTAAGATTAAGAATCCCAAGGAACTCAGTATGCCTGAAGAGAATTAACAAACACCTATCATTTAGCACCTCACAGGATACTGTATGTATCATGAAGTTGGAGATGGTAAAAGAAAGAGTGAAGAATAAAACAGAAACAAGGGTAGAAGTAATAGGATTTTGAAAAATCTGTTATACTACTATATTACAGTTATAGTAGTTACAGCCTAATCTTCTGAAGAAAATACTTCAGACAATTGAAAATAAATAGTAGGCTATAATTTGCTGTGAGAGCACAGAAGTACAATTTAGATGATCTGTAAACTGAAAAGTTGAAATCTAAATGTTTCAAATTATTTTGACTATTCTGTTTTCAAGCATGGATAAAATATTTGGAAATTCATGCTCCTACAAGTTTAACACTTAATATCATACTCAGTGATTGATTTTATCTTATGCAATATAATGCTGTTTGTGATAAATTGATCCTTGATATAAATTTAAAGTTAATTTATATTTAATTTAAAAACTAGCTCATCTTTTGGTTTCAGGCCCAAGATGTAAAAGTGTCATAAGTTGGCACTCTTTGTCTACAATAAGAAAAGCTCGACAATCTAAAAAGGAACCACTTCCTTAGAACTACCAGAAAACTAGGAGCACAGGGCAAACAGTTATCCCCAATTCTGGAGAGGCAGGAACAACAGCAGCTGGAAGCCATTAATGATAGTAAGACTGACTTTACTGGAAAATCAGAAATTGCTGCCAGCTGAGTATGGACTGGAGCAAGAAACTCCTTCCAGAGGCTGCACTAGGCTTTCACAGGGAAAATCTGAGAAAAACAACCTCATGACTTTGAGGAATAAAGGAATAGAAACCACTACGATACCCTCCAAAACCCTCATAATGAAGCCAAATCTCTTAGAGCTTATTTCCCATGATGGAAAGGAATTACACAACACTGTACCGATTCCAGCTTTCCTATATCAAAAAGAGAAGGAAAAACTAATTCACAACAAGGCTTCAAAAAAATAGATTGAGAATGCTGGAAGCAGAACAGATGAGAGAACAACAAAGACAAAAGTTGTATCCCTGGAAAAGAACCAGAAAAACTTCAGAAAGGCAAACCCCAAAGAGAGGGGAGAACTATTAGCCTGGAGATTTATTCCAAAGAATGTGGCTTGCTTTCCTTCTCTCACATCCAACCATCATCCCAATAAACCTCAAGTATATTAACAGTGGACTGCAGTTGAAAGAGGTCCCACGGTGTATACTCTGAGGAACAGGGCAAAAAGAAGCCCTAACGCCAAGAGAAAAGATAAAAACAAACAGTACAGGTATGTGAAACTTATCACTAACGAAAGCTGAAATGCTAGGCAAATTGGTATAACTTCTCACATTACACCATAGATAACACCTATTACACATACAATTTCCAACTTTGAACAAAAATTACACAACCTAAACAAAACAATCATCAGAAACAAATTCAGATGTGACACAAATGTAGGTACTATCAGACAAGTGTTTTAAAATATTCTGTCACCAGAGAACAACAATGTGAAAGAATCAAGAGCACATGCAAGAAATCAAGAAGTAACAGAAATGAAGAATGCCTTTGATCAGCTATTCAAATTTAACACACCAAGGAGAGTCCGTGAACTTCAAGAGAGTCAGTGGAAACTTTTCAAACTGGAATGAGAACATGAAAAGAAAATGAAAAAGACATCAGAGCATCTAAGAACTGATGAACAGTACCAAAAGTTTCAATGTAGGCATAATTGGAAAATTGAAGAAAGAGAATGGGGCAGAAGAAATGTTTCAAATAGTAAGAGAAAACTTTCAAAATTATTTAGAGACAAGTCATAGATTAAGGAATTTCAAAGATCATCAAGCCCTTGTCGTTAGGGAAAAGAAAATTAGACAACAAAATACTCCATGCCTTTTAGAATAAGCAAAAGTTAAAAAATTAAATCCTAAGTTGTCAAGGATTTGGAGAAACAGGAGATAATTTCCATCACTGGAAGTAATGAAAATGGTACAGCCACTTTGGAAGACTCATTGACAGTTTCTTAAAAAGCTAAACAGCTTTATCTTTGATCTAGCAATCACATTCTTAGTATTTGTTCACCTCTTTTGAAAACTAATGTCCACACATCCATGTGAAAGTTTACAGCAGCACTATTTATAATTGCCCCAAACTGGAAGCACTCGCCATGTCTTTCAATATGTGTGAGGATAAACAGTGAACTATACCTACTATTTAGCATTAAAGGATAACAGGTAATGAGCTTTTATTATGAGTGAATGTTAACTGCATATTGCTAACTGAAAGTAGTCAGCCTGAACAGATTACATATTGAATAATTAAATTTATATGACCTTCATAAAAAGTAAAAACTATAGGACAGAAAGCAAAAAAGTGGTGACCTTGGGTTCTAAGCAAGAAGAAAGTTTAATAGGTGAAACAGGATTTTTAGGGGATAAACCAATTCTTTGTGATACGGTACTGATGATTACATTAGACCATGAACTTGTCAAAACCGTTACAACCTCATAGCACAAAGAGTAAAACTTAATGTAGAAAATATGTTTTTAAATCCATTAGGAGGTTAGGGGTTCCAAAGATGTAAAGCAAACTAGAAGAAAAAAAATCTAATTGTATCAAAATGTAGGACATAACCTCATTAAAAGGGAAAGGCACAAGGTAGTCATCTAAGGAACTTTGGAAATGAGTAAAAAGTATAAGACTATAGATAAGAGAAGCTGTATAATAACAATAACACTGCATTAGTTGGTAAAGCTGTTTCTTATCAGAGTACTGATTAACAATTGTGAAACCAGTGTACTTGTATACTAGAATTGAACTATTATGTAAATGGATGAAAGATGGTGGCACTCGGGTTCTCACTGTTGGAGTGGGAGATAAGCAAAGAGGAAAAGGGCTAGAATGAAATGTGTGCATTAGATCTGGAGGCATGAGGGTGAACTTGTGTTTAGCTTAGAAAAGACACAGATGAATAACTTGTAATGGTGGAGTAAGTGTTTTATACTCTCTTTCCCTTACAGAACACTGATTGAGACAACCACCCGTGGACAAGGAAGACTGTGGAAATCCAGGGATCCAGTGGAGAAGTTTTAGCACATTGTTAGGAAAAAAAAAAAAAAACCCGGGTGAAGGATGGAAACAGGTAATGGTTCATTTTACCCACATCACCCATCCCCTAAACCAGCACAGCTCAGTGTTAAGAGACGGTTTTCAGTCCATGTTTTCTTCCATGGGGAAAAGTAAGAGTGTGTAAATAATGCACAGCTTCCCCATCAGGGCAGACACAAAGTGTCTTTGCCCTATTCAGAATACTGAGTACTAAACTTCATGACTTGGAAGCAGTGAGTGGTTAAGAAAATGACAGCTAGGTCATGGCAGATGTACCAGATGGATGCAGATTCTACTAAACATGTCACAGACACAATCAGGAAGCCCCCAGTGAGCCACCCAAAGGGCTCATGGGCACTCCCAGCAGCAGCAAGAGAGTGTCACAGAAGACTAGTGAGTGTGTTCATGAAGCTAGCCCAAATCTATGGACCTGGACGAGTACCACAATCTTGAGCATTAGCACCATTCTAGGGAAAACAAAGTGAAGACTGTCAACAACAGGTCTGGCTTCATGGTATTGAGAAATATCTTTATGAGAGGATTGATAGAAGAAACATGAGTTTTAAGAATTCTGTTACACAAGGTAGCATAAAGTACTCAGCAGGTGTATCTATGTATCTATAGGAAAAGCCTCAGAAAGCCTCAGAATCTCTAGCAGGGCTGACAAGGTATTTCTCTCAGCTAGTTAGTGAAGAATACAAGGGGTGACTGCTTCCTCAACGGTGAAATCAGCAATGCAAGATTTCAAGGAACATGAAAAAAATCAACAAAAATATGACAACACCAGAAGAACACCACTTTTCAGGAATCAACCACACAGAAGTGTAGATCAATGATTTACCTGATAAAGAATTTAAAAGAGCTATTTTAAGGAATCTCAATGAGCTACAAGAAAACATTTAAAGATAACGCAGTGAAATCAAGAAAAAAATACAAAAACAAAATGCAAAGTTTAACAGAGAAATAATTTAAAAAGAACCAAATTCTGTAGCTAAAGAACATAGTGAATGAAATGAAAAATGCAGTTGAGAACATCAAAAGCGTACTGACTCAAGCAGAAAAAAATGATTCTGTGAAGTAGAAGACAAGATCTTTGTAATTATTCAAAGGAGAACAAAGAATGAAAAAGGATGAAAGACATGATCCATGGAATATCATTAAAGAAAAGTTGGAATATCCAAAGGAAAATAGAGGGAGAAAGGAATAAAAACCTTAAAGATTTAATGACTGAGAACTTCTCAAGTCTGGGGAGAGATTTGAACATCCAAATTAAGATAATATATCATCCCAAATTTTCAAACTAAAATGATTGTCCCCAAAAACATTATTGTACAGTTGTCTGGAATCAAAGACAGAGTATTTTAAAAGCAGCAAGAGCAAAATTCTCTCATAGAAGGGAATCCCCATAAGGTTACCATTAGATTTCGTAGAAGAAACCTTGAAGATTAAGAGAGTGGAATGGTATATTCAAAGGACTGGGGGGGGGGGTGGGGGAGAGCGGGCAAGGGACCCTGCCAACCAAAATACTTTACCCTGCAAAGTTGTCCTTCAGAAGTGAAGGTAAGGTAAAGACATTACCAAACAGAGGCTGAGGGAGATAATTACAACGGGACCTGCCTTACAAAAAAGGCTGAAAGGAATTTGCCAAGTTAATTAGAAATATGAAAACATATGAAAGTATAAAATACACTGGTTAAGTATACAATCAATTCAGAATACCCTAATAATGCAATGTGTTAATTTGTGGAGTGTCAGTTAACCTTACTGTAAGGGTTAAAGGAAAAAATATTACAGATGTCTAAACTACAATCATTTTAATGGTTATACAATAAAAATATAGAAGTTGCAACATTAAAAACATAAAATATGTAAGGAGGAGTAAATGATTAGAGTTTTTAAATGCAATCGAAGTTGTTAGCCTAACATAGGGTTTTACAGTAACCACAAACCTAAAACTTAGAGTAGGTTGAATTAAAAAAAAAAAGGATTAAGAGAAGTGAATCAAAGCATACCACTATGGAAAATCCTAAATTAACAAAGGAGGACAAGAAAGGAAGAAAGAAACAAGAGAATCACACAATCTTACCTACAAGTCCTTACCTATCATGAATTCTTTAAATGTAAATGGATTACATTCTCTAATCAAAAGATGACCAAACTATGTGCTGCCTAGAAGAAACTCATTTCAGCTTTAAGAAGACATAGAGGCTCAAAGTGAAGTTATGGAGAAAGATATTCCATGCACATGGAAACGTAAAGAGGGCAGGAATAACTGTACTTACTTGAGGAAAAAAAAATAGACTTTAAGTCAAAACCTATCACAAGAAAAAAAACTGTAATGAAATAAGGAATGCCATATTATAGGTAAAGCTCTCAGTCATCAAGGGTATATAGCAATCATAAATATACATGAACTCAACATCAGAGTACCTAAATATATTAAGAAAATACACATACATATTAAGAGAGAAATAGACAATACAAACATGAAAGGACTTGATTACCCCACTATCAACAATGGATAGATTATCCTAAAAATTTAATGAGGAAATTTGTTAGTACTATAGTTTAGAATGGACCTAATAGATATATAGAGGACATGTCTACCAACAGAAGCAGAATACATGTTCTCAGGTGAACAGGGAACATTGTTCAGGTTAATGGATACAATTTATGTTTTCTGACCACAATGACATGAAGCTAGAAATCAATAGCTGGAGGAAAGCTGGAAAATTCACAAATGTGTAGAAATTAAACACACTCCTGAACAACCAGTGAGTCAAAGAAAAATCGAAAGGCTAGTTAAAAAATATCTTGACACAAAAGAAAATAGAAACACAATAAACTATAACTTATGGGATGCAACAAAAGCAATTCTATGAGGGAAGTTTATAGAGATAAATATCTCAAATAACCTAACTGTACATTTCAAGGAGCTAGAAAAAGAACAAGGTAAGCCTAAAGTTAGTAAAAGGAAGGAAATAAGATCAGAGCAAAAATAAATAAGGACCAGAAAAACAACAGAACGTCGAGCTGGTTTTGTGAAAGATAAAAGTGACAAGCATTTAGCTAGACAGAAAGAAAGAAAGGAAAAATCAAATTCAGAAATAAAAGTGGCGATATTACAGTTGATACACTACAAATACAAAATATCCTAAGAGATTACCATAAGCAATTATAGGCTAACAAATATACAACCCATTAAGATTAAATTATTAAGAAATAAAAAATATGAACAGTCCAATAAGGAGTAAGAAGACGAAAGCAATAATCAAAAACCTCTCAACAAATGAAAGCCCAGGACCAGATGGTTTCTTTGGTGAATTCTTTTAACAGTTGAAGAATTACCACAGCCATAAAATGAGTTTGGGAACATTCCCTACTCTTCAATTTTTTTGAGGCCAGCATTACCCTGATACCAAAGCCAAACAGGCTAAAAGAAACTATAGACCAATATCCCTGCTAAATATAAATGCAAAAAATGTTAACAGAATTCTATCAAATAAAATTTAACAGCATATTAAAAGGATTATACTCCATAATAGAGTGGCATTTATCCCTGGGATACAAAAAATAATTCAACATATGCAAATCAAAACGTGATAAGCCATTTGATAAAAATTTAACATCCTTTCATAATAAAAATGCTAAACAAATTGGGTATAGAAGGAACATATCATAAAAAACACCATAAAAGACAAGTCCAGACCGAACATATACTCACATGAAAATATAAAAGCCAGTCTTCTAAAATCACAAACAAGACAAGGAGACTCATTCTCATCACTCCTATTCCATCATAGTACTCAAAGTCCTAGCAAGAACATTCAGGCAAGAAAAAGAAATGGAGAAGTAAAATAGTTTTTTTGCAGATGACATCTTATATGTGGAAAATTCTAAAGACTCCACTGAAAATTGTTAGACCTAATCAATGTATTTTCATTACAGTCGAAGAATACAAAACATACAGAAATCAGTTGCATTTCTATACACTTACAGCAAAATATATGAAGAAAAAAGAAAACTGTCTTATTCACAACTGCATCAAAAACAGAAAAAAAAAATACGTAGTGATGTATTTCACTAAAGGGATGAAAGATCTGTACATTGAGAAAAAAACTTTGATGAAAGAAATTGACAAAGACAAAAATGAAAGGAAATATATCCTGTGTTCTGGGATAGAAAGAACTAGATGATAAAATATCCATACTCCCCAAAGCCATTTATAGATTACATAGAATTCCTAACAATTCTAATGGCATTTTTTCATAGAAATATTTTTTAAAGTGCCAAAATTTGTATGGAACCATAAATGACCTTGAATAACCAAAGAAAAAACAAAGGTGGAGTCATCACACTTCCTGTTTTCAAACTATATTACAAATACAGTCATCTAAATAAACACATAGACAAAGGGAAAAGAATTCTCTCAATAAATAAAAAATAAACACTTGTATTTACAGTCAACTCATATTTGAAAATGGACCCAAAAATACTCAGTGGGGCAAGAATAGTCTCTTCCATAAAGGGTGTTTAGAAAATTAAATAATCATACATAAAAGAATGAAATTGGACCCTTACACCACTTATAAAAAATAAACTCAAAATGGGTTCAAGATTTAAGTCTAAGACTGAAACTAAAACTCCTAGAAGAAAGCAAAAGAAAGACTCCTTGACATTGATCTTGGCAATGATTTTTTTTTGGATGTGATATCAAAGACACAAGCAGCAAAAACAAGTGGATTATGTCAAACTAAAAAGTTTCTTCACAAAAAGAAAAAGAAAGCAACAAATGGATGGAATGGGAGAAAGTATTTGCAATCATCTATTGGATAAGAGGCTAATATCATCCAAAATGTAAGAAACTCCTACAACTCAATAGCAAAAAAAAAAAAAAATCTAATTTAAAAATGAGAAGACCTAAATAGATTTTTTTTCCAGAGAAGACAGATAGATGGCCAACAGGTACATGAAAAGTTGCTCAACATCACTAATCATCAGGGAAAGGCAAATCAAAACCACCATAAAAAAACCACCTCACAGATGGAGGAGGAGCAAGATGGAGGAGACCTAAATTTCATCTGGTCTCAGGAATTCAGCTAGATAGGAATTAAACCATTCTGAACACCTACGATCTCAACAGGAGATCGAAGAAAAGAAGAGCAGCAACTCTCTGAACAGAAAAGCAACCACTTTCTGGAAGGTAGGACGTGCGGAGAAGGGAATCCGAGGCGATATTTGGGAAGATAGATGGCGGGGGAGGGGAACTCCGTCAGCCACTATGCAAGTGATAGAGCCGCGGAGCGCAAAATCAGAACTTTTAGAAGTTGGCTCCGCTGAGGGACGTCGCCCCAGTGGCTAAGAAGGGGGTGGAACACTCGCTGGGACAGTGTGGTCTCAGGACCCTCGGGGTCACAGAAAGACCGGGGGTGCCTGAGTGCGGCAGAGCTCCCAGGTATCGGAGCGGGGAAGCCGGCTGCAGATCCAGGAACCGTCACCAACCTGCTATCTCAGTATGCCCCAGATATTCTGGAATACAGAGGGGAAAAAAAAGAAAGCCTTGGTTTAAAAGGACAACTAGACTATAAAAGAACTAGACCTAGAATCCTGACAAATGGCAGGGTAGCTTCTGGAACTCTAAGTGAAAGGGGCCAATGAGCACCATGGTTTATGTTGCCCCTCAATCTTCATAGCACAGATGGGAGCAGGGTCCAGACACCCTAGCTGACCTACCACCTCAGTGAGCCCCAGGCCTCTGGCCCACACCTGCCCCAGTCAACCAACCAAGGCAGCTCCATTGTGGTGCACACTTACACATCTCTGGTCAGCACTCACTACGACTCCAGCCATTGTGCCAAGGTGACACAGGAGCAAATCACACTGGAACACTCCAGGTACATACTGCTTTGACTCAAAATGGCCTGCTAGGATACCCCTGGCTCAGACCACCTGGGGACCTCCTGGCTCACATCTGCTTTTGTTCTACCACCCCACCAGATGCCAACTGTCCAGGCTGTCCCTTAGCCCACACCCTGCCTCAGCACGATCCACTCTGCCAAGTTTCCCCCTGTGCTGAGCATCAGGGAACTCCTGGCTCTCACTCACTAAAGCTGTCCTGTTCAGTGCCTTCTGTGTGGAAAGACCTCGGACCCCCTCTCCCCAGCCTGCACCCCACCTCAGTTCTAGCAGTCCCTGTGTGAAGCACCACAAGAATCCCAGGCCCTTGCCCTGCCCCAGCTCTAGCCAATTCATGAAGGTGAGTCCGGCATGAGTGCCCCAGGACCCCCTGGCTTGCACTCACTTTAATTTTAGCTGTCTTACCAGGGTTTCCCCTGTGTCCTGAGCCTTGGGACACCTCCCCTGGCCCCTAGCTCGGCTTGTGGTTAATTATGCTTCAGCTGTTCTGCCAGGGCAGTCGGCATGGACAGCCCCTAGATCACTCCCACCTATTCCCACTTCAGTTCCAGACTCCTCACCAGGCAATTTCAGCACAGGTGCTAAGGGATGCCCAGTCTACACCAGGCATAGCTCCAGTCTTCACCCAAAGTCACTAGTCGCACAGAACGTATACAGAGGATGACCATATTGCAAGACCATTCCTTCAAGTTTCAGAGAAGTAACTGTTCTGCCCAATTCATAAAAACAAATACAGAAAGTCAAGCAAAATGAGAAGACAGAGAAATATGCTCCAAACCAAAGAACAAGACAATCTCAAAATACAACCTACTGCATGGGAAAAGATATTTCCAAAGATGTATCTGATAAAGAATTAGTATCCAAAAAATATAAAGAACTTCTACAACTCAACACTTAATAAATTCAATTAAAAATGGGCAGAAGACATCAACTGACATTTCTTCAAAGAAGAAATACAGACGACCAACAGATACATGAAAAGATGTTCAACACCACTCATCATCATGAAAATACAAATCAAAAATACAATGAGGTATCATCACCTCACACCTGTCAGAATGGCTAAAATCAAAAACACAAGAAACAACGTGTTGGTGAAGATGTGGAGAAAAAGGAACCCTCATGCACTGATGCTAGGAATGCAAATTGGTGCAACCACTCTGGAAAACAGGATGGAGATTCCGTAGAAAATTAAAAATAGAATTACCATAGGATCTAGTAATTGCACTACTGGGTATTAACACAGACATTGGAAAACATTAATTCAGAAGGATATATGCACCCTTATGCTTATTGCATCACTATTTGCAATAGGCAAATTTGGAAGCAGCCCAAGTATCCACTGAATGATGAAGAGATAAAGAAAATGTGATACATATACACAATAGAATATTATTCAGCCATCAAAAAGAATGAAATCTTGCCATTTGCAAGAACATGGATAGACCTAGGGAGTATAATGCTAAGCGAAATAAGCCAATTAGAGAAATACCATATGATTTCACTCATAAGTGGAATTTAACAAAACAAAAGAGGAAAAACAAAGAGAAAAACCAAAAAACAGACTCTTAACTATAGAGAACAAACATGGGCACCAGAGAGGAGGTGGGGTGGGGGGATGCCTGAAATAGGTGAAGGGGATTAAGAATGCACTTAATTATGATGAGCACTTAGTAACGTATAGAATTGTTGAATCACTATATTGTACACCTGATAGTAATAAACACTGAATCTTAACTATACTGGAATTTATCAAAAAAACAGAACAAGACAATCTCAGAAAAATGACCAAATGAAACAGAGATAAGCAATGTGCCTAATAAAGAGTTTAAAGGGGCGCCTGGGTGGCTCAGTCATTAAGCATCTGCCTTCAGCTCAGGTCATGATCCCAGGGTCCTGGGATCGAACCCCACATCAGGCTCCCTGCTCTGTGGGAAGCCTGCTTCTCCCTCTCCCACTCCCCCTGCTTGTGTTCCCTCTCTCTCTGTGTCTCTCTCTCTGTCAAATAAATAAAATCTTAAAAAAAAAAAAGTTTAATGATCATAAAGATGCTCCCTTGGGGTGTCTGGGTGGCTCCGGCAGTTAAGCATCTGCCTTCAGCTCAGGTCATGATCCCAGGGTCCTGGGATGGAGCCCCACATTGGGCTCTCTGCTCAGTGGGGAGTCTGCTTCTCTCTCTCCCCCTCTGCTTGCTGCTTCCCCCTGCTTGTTTGCTCTCTTAGATTTTATTTATTTAATTGACAGAGAGAGAGAGGCTCGATGCAGGGCTCGATCCCAGGACCCTGGGATCATGACCTGAGCGGAAGGCAGCCGCCTAACCAACTGAGCCACCCAGGCTCCCTTAAATAATCTTTTTTTAAAAAAAGATGCTGACTGGACTGGAGAGAAAAGAAGTACTTAGCAGGAACTCGGCAAGAGATAGAAAATATAAAAAAGACCAATCAGCCTACAATAACTGAAATTAAAAAATACACTTGAGGGAATCAACAGTAAATTGGCCAAAGAGAACACATCATTGATCTGGAAGACAGGGTAATGAAAAGCACCTAGATTGAACAAGAAAAAGAATAAATTAAAAATGAGGATAGGTTAAGGGATCTCTTGGACAACATCAAGCAAACAACCCTTCATATCTTAAGTGGTCCATAAGGGGAAGAGAAAAAGGAGCAGAAAACTTATTTGAAGAGATAATAGCTGAAAATTTTCCTAACCTAGGGAGAAAACAGATATCCAAGTTTAGGAAGCACAAAGAGTTCCATAAAACATGATTATCAAGGCAGTCCACACCATGACACATAGTAATTAAAATGTCAAAGATTAAATATAAAGAGAGAATTTTAAAAGCAGGAGAAGCAAATAATTACATATAAGGGAAATTCTAAAAGGTTATCAGCTGGTTTTTCAGCAGAAATTTTTCAGGCCAGAAGAAAATAGCATGATAAATTCAATGTGCTGAAAGGAAAGAACTATAACCAAGAATGCTCTACCTGGCAAGATTATCATTCAAAATTAAATGAGAGAGAACTTCCCAGACACAGAAACATTAAAGGAGTTCATCTCACTGAACCACCTTACACAAAATGTTCAAAGGACTTCTTGAAGTTCAAAAGGCTAAATTTAGAAGAAAAGTATTAATAAAAAGATGTAATACATGACAATATATACATAAAATGTGAAGTTGGGAGTATGAAGTTCTTTTAGCATAGTTTGAACTCAAGTGACCATCAATTTAATACAGACTGATACACATACTTAAGCTGTTATGTATGAATCTTGTGGTAACCACAAACCCAAAACTTATGATACACAAAAAATAAAAAGAAAGCCAAGCATAATAAACACTAGAAAGTAATCAATCTCAGCAAAGAGACCAAGATAAAAAGTAAAAAAACAGATAAGAATTATAAAAATACTGGAAAACCATTAAAAAATGGGGGGAATGGGTTAGCCTGGTGATGGGTATTAAAGAGGGCACGTACTGCATGGAGCACTGGGTGTTTATATGCAAACAATGAATCATGGAACACTACATCAAAAACTAATGATGTAATGTATGGTGATTAACATAACATAAAAAGAAAAAAATGGCAATAGTACATACCTATCAATAATTACTTCAAATGTAAATGGTGTAAATACTCCAATGAAAACATATAGGGTGGCAAAATGGATAAAAAAACCAAGACCCATGTATATGCTGCCTACAGGAGACTTATTTCAGATCTACAGATACATACAGACTTAAAGAATGGAAAAAGATAATCTATGCAAATGGAAGCCAGGGTAGTGATACTTGTAGCAGACAGAATAGACTTTAAAACAAAGACTATAAGAGACAAAGAAGAGTATTACATAATGATAAAAGGATCAATAAAACAAGGTGACATAAAAGTTATATCTTATGCATCCAATATTGTAGCACCTAAATACATAAAGCAAATATTAACAGACATAAGGAAGAAATTGACAGTAATATGATGAAAGTAGTGGACTTTAACACCTTATTTACATCAATGGATAGAGCATCCAGGCAGAACATCAATAAGAAAACAATATCTTCAAATTGTACATCAGACCAGATGACAACAGATACATACAGAACAGTCCATCTGTAAACAACAGAATACACATTCTTTTCAAGTGTACATGGAACATTCTTTAGCATAGATAAGAGATCTCTATAAATTTAAAGAAATGAAGTCATATCATGCAGATTTTCTTACAACAATGGTATGGAACTAGAAAATTATCACAAGAGAAAAAGTCTGGAAAAAACACAAGTACAGGGAGGCTAAACAATATGCCTCCAAGAAACCAATGGATCAATGAAAAATTAGAGGAAATTTAAAATATATGGAAAAAATGAAAATGAAAACACAGTGGTCCAAAATCCAGGATGCAGCAAAAATACTTCTAAGAGGGAAATTTATCAAAATATAAGCCTATCTCAAGAAACATGAAAAATCTCAAATACTCTACTCAACCTTACATCTAAAGAAACTAAAGAATAATAAAAGCTCAATATTAGTATCAAGATCAGAACATATATAAATAAAATAGAGACCAAAAAAAG
This sequence comes from Eumetopias jubatus, assembly GCF_037043125.1. Taxonomy (NCBI): domain Eukaryota; kingdom Metazoa; phylum Chordata; class Mammalia; order Carnivora; family Otariidae; genus Eumetopias; species Eumetopias jubatus. Next base: position 31,883,317 of record NW_028274820.1, read on the forward strand.
TAATAAAAAAGATCAACCTCACCAAAAGCTGGTTCTTTGAAAAGAAAGCAAAACTGATAAAACTTTAGCCATACTCACAAGAAAGAGAAGACTCAAATAATATCAGAACTGAAAGAGACGTAACAATGACACGACAGAAATAAACAAGAAATATAAGAGAATACTATGAAAAATTATATGCCAATAAATTTAACAACCTAGAAGAAATGGATAAATTCCTAAAAAGAATAATGAATTTTCCAAACTGAATCAGGAAGAAATAGAAAATCTGAACAGACCCATTACTAATAATGAAAATTAATAATCAAGAAAATCCCCACAAAGAAAGATACAGGACCAGATGAATTCACAGATGAATTCTACAATGCATTTGAAGAAAAGTTGATACCTATTCTCCTGAAACTATTTCAAAAAGTAAAAGAGGAAGGGACTTCCAGGGAAGATGACGGAGTAGGAGGACCCTAGGCTCACTGAGTCCCAAGGATACAACTAGAGAACACTCACAGCAGTGTAAATAACTTAGAAAACAACCTGAAGACTGGCAGAATAAGCTCTACAGCTAAATGTAGAGAAGAGGTCACATTGAAAAGGGTAGAAAGGGCAGAGACATGGTGAGAGCCAAATGGACCCAAAGGACTATCTCTGGTTGTGGGGGAAGGGATGCCATGGGCATGGAAAGGAGAGAGAGAGACCCCCACAATGGGGCACCCACAAGGGGAAGATGAATCCCCCTAACATTTGGCTTCAAAAAAAAAAAAAAAAACAGGGGGCGGAGGAAGATGGCGGAGGAGTAGGAGACCTAGATTTCATCTGGTCTCAGGAATTCAGCTGAATAGGGATCAAACCATTCTGAACACCTACGAACTCAACAGGAGACCGAAGAAAAGAATAGCAATAACTCTCTGAACATAAAAGCGACCACTTACTGGAAGGTAGGACGTGCGGAGAAGTGAATCCGAGGCAATATTCGGGAGGATAGATGGCGGGGGAGGGGGCCTCCGTTGGCCGCTTCTGGCAAGTGATAGAGCTGTGGAGCACAAAATCGGACCATTTAGAAGTCAGCTCCACTGAGGGACGTCGCTTCAGTGGCTAAGTGGGGGGTGGAATCCTCCCAGGACAGTGTGGTCTCAGGACCCTTGGGGTCACAGAAAGACCAGGGGTGCCTGAGTGCGGCAGAGCTCCCAGGGATCAGAGCGGGGAAGCCGGATGCAGAGACGGAGCCAAGGTGTGGGCTCTCAGCTCAGGGTTGCCATAAACTGTGATCCGCGGCCCAGTCGGGCCACTGCTCCTCCAGCGGGGACCCAACAAGCGGCAGATCCGGGGAGACTCCCCTTCCTCCCCCAGGAGGAGCGGCACAGGAGCGCACGCAGGGATCTGCTGGATTTGGAGACTCCACACGGGGTCGGGAGCCAGAGATAGAAACACTCGGTCACAGGCCAGGTGAGCACGGAGTGCAACCAGAGACCGGGGAGACGGGAGTGACTGCTTTTCTCTGGGGGCGCACTGAGGAGCGGGCCCCGAATTCTCAGCTCCTCTGGGTGGAGATTGGGAGGCCACCATTTTCGCCCTGGTCCTCCAAAGCTGTACCGAGAGCTTGCAGGGAACAAAAGCTCCTGAGAGCAAACCCGAGCAGCTTGCTTAGCCTGGACTGACAAGGGCGGGGCAATTCCACCTCTGGCAAAGACATTTGGAAACCACGGCAACAGGCCCCTCCCCCAGAAGATCAGCACGAAAAGCCAGCAAGGCAAGACCAACTTTACCGATCAAGGAGAACAGGAGAACTCCAGCACTAGGGGAACACTGCACATAGAATTCATGGCTTTATTTTACCATGAATGATTAGTTCATCAAAGTTAATTTTTTTAACTTTTTTTTTCTTTTTCCCTTTTTCCCTTTTTCAACCAACATCTTATCAATCTCTTTTTTAAAAAAAAACTTTTTTTTTCAAAGTCATATTTTATCCCTTCAGAGTAGTTACCCTTATTTTTTGCATATATATATAAGTTGTTCTCTCTTTAAAATATTGAGATACAGTTTCTTCTAACAGATGAAAATATACCCTAAATCACTAGTGTATGGCTTTGTTCTAGTCTCCTGCCTGATCACATTCTCTCCCTTTTTTCTTTTTTTTTTTAAATCTTCTTTCTTTTTTCAAACAACTTATCAATTCCTTTTATAAAATCTTTTATAATTTTCATCTTTACAGTCATCTTCCATCCCTTCACTGTATCAACCCTTATTTTGTACATATGTCTTTCTTCCTTTAAAATTTTAGGAGGCACTTTTTCCTAACAGACCAAAATACGGCCAAAATCTAGTGTGTGGCACTGATCTATGCACTAGTCTGATCATATTTGATCATATTCTGTTTTTTTTGTATTGTTCTGGTTCTGTTTTTATCTTTTATTTTTTTCCTTTCTTTTTTCTTTCTTTCCCTTTCTTTTCTGATTTGTATACAGTATATTTGCTGGGAACGTTGTTAACCTGTTAGCATTTTCTTCCTTCATTCATCTATTCTCCTCTGGACAAAATGACAAGACGAAAAAAATCACCTCAGCAAAAAGAAAAAGAGGTAGTACCATCAGCCAGGGACCTACTCAATACGGATATTAGTACGATGTCAGACCTAGAGTTCAGAATCATGACTTTAAAGATACTAGCTGGGCTTGAAGAAAGTGTGGAAGTTATTAGAGAAACACTTTCTGGAGAAATAAAAGAACTAAAACCTAACCAAGCCAAAATCAAAAAGGCTATTGATGAGGTGCAATCAAAAATGGGGGCACTAACTGCTAGGATAAATGAGGCAGAAGAGAGAATCAGTGATATAGAAAACCAAATGATGGAAAATAAAGAGGCTGAGAAAAAGAGAGAGAAACAACTACAGGATCATGAGGGCAGAATTCGAGAGATAAGTGATATGATAAGACGAAACAACAGAATAATTGGGATCCCAGAAGAAGAAGATAGAGAGGGGCAGAAGGTATATTGGAGCAAATAATAGCAGAGAACTTCCCTAATGTGAGGAAGGAAACAGGCATCAAAATCCAGGAGGCACAGAGAACCTCTCTCAAAATCAATAAAAATAGGTCAACAACCCGACATCTAATAGTAAAACTTACGAGTCTCAGAGACAAAGAAAATCCTGAAAGCAGCTCGGGAGAAGAGATATGTAACCTACAATGGTAGAAATATTAGATAGGCAACAGACGTATCCACAGAGACCTAGCAGGCCAGAAAGGACTGGCAAGATATCTTCAGAGCACTAAATGAGAAAAATATGCAGCCAAGAATACTATATCCAGCTAGGCTGTCATTGAAAATAGAAGGAGAGATAAAAAGCTTCCAGGACAAACAAAAACTAAAGGAATTTGCAATCACAAAACCAGCCCTCCAAGAAATATTGAAAGGGGTCCTCTAAGCAAAGAGAGAGCCTAAAAGCAGCATAGATCAGAAAGGAACACAGACAATATACAGTGACAGTCACCTTACAGGCAATACAATGGCACTAAATTCTTACCTTTCAATAGTTACCCTGAATGTAAATGGGCTAAATGCCCCAATCAAAAGACACAGGCTATCAGATTGGATTAAAAAACAAGACCCATCAATATGCTGTTTGCAAGAGACTCATTTTAGACCCAAAGACACCACCAGATTGAAAGTGAGGGGGTGGAAAACCATTTACCATGCTAATGGACATTAAAAGAAAGCTGGGGGGCGCCTGGGTGGCTCAGTTGGTTAAGCGACTGCCTTCGGCTCAGGTCATGATCCTGGAGTCCCGGGATCGAGTCCCACATCGGTCTCCGTCCTCGGCAGGGAGTCTGTTTCTCCCTCTGACCCTCTTCCCTCTCGTGCTCTCTATCTCTCATTCTCTCTCTCTCAAATAAATAAATAAAATCTTTAAAAAAAAAAAAAGAAAGCTGGGGTGGCAATCCTTATATCAGACAAAATAGATTTTAAAACAAAGACTGTAATAAGAGATGAGGAAGGACACTATATCTTACTAAAAGGGTCTATCCAACAAGAAGATCTAACAATTTTAAATATCTATGCCCCTAACATGGGAGCAGCCAATTATATAAGGCAATTAATAACAAAAGCGAAGACACACATTGACAACAATACAATAATAGTGGGGGACTTTAACACCCCCCTGACTGAAATGGACAGATCATCTAAGCAAAAAGATCAACAAGGAAATAAAGACTTTAAGTGACACGCTGGACCAAATGGACTTCACAGACATATTCAGAACATTCCATCCCAAAGCAACGGAATACACATTCTTCTCTAGTGCCCATGGAACATTCTCCAGAATTGATCACATCCTAGGTCACAAATCAGGTCTCAAATGGTACCAAAAGTTTGGGATCATTCCCTGCATATTTTCAGACCACAATGCTTTGAAACTAGAACTCAATCACAAGAGGAAAGTCGGAAAGAACTCAAATACATGGAGGCTAAAGAGCATCCTACTAAAGAATGAATGGGTCAACCAGGAAATTAAAGAAGAATTTTAAAAATTCATGGAAACCAATGAAAATGAAAACACAACTGTTCAAAATCTTTGGGATACAACAAAGGCAGTCCTGAGAGGAAAGTATATAGCAATACAAGCCTTTCTCAAGAAACAAGAAAGGTCTCAAATACATAACCTAACCCTACACCTAAAGGATCTGGAGAAAGAACAGCAACTAAAGCCTAAACCCAGCAGGAGAAGAGAAATCATAAAGATCAGAGCAGAAATCAATGAACTAGAAACCAAAAGAACAGTGGAACAGATCAATGAAACTAGGAGCTGGTTCATTGAAAGAATTAACAAGATTGATAAACCCCTGGCCAGACTTATCAAAAAAAAAAAGAGAAATGACCCAAATCAACAAAATCATGAATGAGAGGAGAGATCACAACCAACACCAAAGAAATACAAACAATTATAAGAACGTATTATGAGCAACTCTTTGCCAGCAAATTAGATAACCTGGAAGAAATGTGTGCATTCCTAGAGATGTATCAACTACTACAATTGAACCAGGAAGAAATAGAAAACCTGAACAGACCTATAGTCACTAAGGAAATTGAAGCAGTCATCAAAAATCTCCCAACAAACAAAAGCCCAAGGCCAGATGGCTTCCCAGGGGAATTCTATCAGACATTTCAAGAAGAATTAATACCTATTCTACTGAAACTGTTCCCAAAAATAGAAATGGAAGGAAAACTTCCAAACTCATTTTATGAGGCCACCATTACCTTGATCCCAAAACCAGACAAAGACCCCATCAAAAAGGAGAATTACAGACCAATATCCTTGATGAACATGGATGCAAAAATTCTCACCAAAATACTAGCCAATAGGATCCAACAGTAAATGAAAAGGATTATTCACCACGACCAAGTGGGATTTATCCCTGGGCTGCAAGGTTGGTTCAACATCCACAAATCAATCAACGTGATACAATATATTAACAAAAGAAAGAACAAGAATCATATGATCCTCTCAATAGATGCAGAAAAAGCATTTGTCAAAGTACAGCATCCTTTCTTGATCAAAACTCTTCAGAGTATAGGGATAGAGGGTACATACCTCAATATCATAAAAGCCATCTATGAAAAACCTACAGCGAATATCATTCTCAATGGGGAAAAGCTGAGAGCTTTTCCCCTAAGGTCAGGAACAATGCAGGGCTGTCCACTATCACCACTGCTGTTCAACATAATATTAGAAGTCCTAGCCACAGCAATCAGACAACAAAAAGAAATCAAAGGCATCCAAACCGGCCAAGAGGAAGTCAAACTCTCACTCTTTGCAGATGATATGATACTGTATGTAGAAACCCCAAAAGACTCCACCCCAAAACTGCTAGAACTCATACAGGAATTCAGTAAAGTAGTAGGATATAAAATCAATGCACAGAAATCAGTGGCATTCCTATACACCAACAACAAGACAGAAGAGAGACAAATCAAGGAGTCGATCCCATTTACAATTGCCCCCAAAACCGTAAGATACCTAGGAATAAATTTAACCAAAGAGGCAAAGGATCTGTACTCAGAAAACTATAAAATACTCATGAAAGAATTTGAAGAAGACACAAAGAAATGGAAAAACGTTCCATGCTCATGGATTGGGAGAACCAACATTGTGAAGACGTCAATGCTACCTAGAGCAATCTACACATTCAATGTAATTCCCATCAAATTACCATCCACTTTTTTCAAAGAAATGGAACAAATAATCCTAAAATTTGTATGGAACCAGAAGAGACCCCGAATAGCCAGAGGAATGTTGAAAAAGAAAAGCAAAGCTGGCGGCATCACAATTCCGGACTTTCAGCTCTATTACAAAGCTGTCATCATCAAGACAGTATGGTTCTGGCACAAAAACAGACACATAGATCAATGGAACAGAAGAGAGAGCCCAGAAATGGACCCTCAACTCTCTGGGCAACAAATCTTTCACAAAGCAGGAAAGAATGTCCAATGGAAAAAAGACAGTCTCTTCAACAAATGGCGTTGGGAAAATTGGACAGCCACATGCAGAAGAATGAAACTGGACCATTTCCTTACACCACACACAAAAATAGACTCCAAATGGTTGAAAGACCTAAACGTGAGACAGGAATCCATCGAAGTCCTAAAGGAGAACACAGGTAGCAACCTCTTCGACCTCAGCCGCAGCAACTTCTTCCTAGAAACATCGCCAAAGGCAAGGGAAGCAAGGGCAAACATGAACTATTGGGATTTCATCAAGATAAAAAGCTTTTGCACAGCAAAAGAAACAGTCCACAAAACCAAAAGACAACCGACAGAATGGGAGAAAATATTTGCAAATGACATATCAGATAAAGGGCTAGTATCCAAAATCTATAAAGAACTTATCAAACTCAAAACCCAAAGAACAAATAATCCAATCAAGAAATGGGCAGAAGACATGAACAGACATTTTTCCAAAGAAGACATCCAAATGGCCAACAGACACATGAAAAAGTGCTCAACGTCGCTCGGCATCAGGGAAATCCAAATCAAAACCTCAATGAGATACCACCTCACACCAGTCACAATGGCTAGAATTAGCAAGTCAGGAAACGACAGATGTTGGCAGGGATGTGGAGAAAGGGGAACCCTCCTACACTGTTGGTGGGAATGCAAGCTGCTGCAACCCCTCTGGAAAACAGTATGGAGGTTCCTCAAACAGTTGAAAATAGAGCTACGATACGATCCAGCAATTGCACTACTGGGTATTTACACCAAAGATACAAATGTAGGGATCTGAAGGGGTACGTGCACCCCAATGTTTATAGCAGCAATGTCCACAATAGCCAAACTGTGGAAAGAGCCAAGATGTCCATCGACAGATGAATGGATAAAGAAGAAGTGGTATATATACACAATGGAATATTATGCAGCCATCAAAAGGAATGAGATCTTGCCATTTGCCATGACGTGGATGGAACTGGAGAGTGTTATGCTGAGCGAAATAAGTCAATCAGAGAAAGACATGTATCATATGACCTCACTGGTATGAGGAATTCTTAATCTCAGGAAACAAACTGAGAGTTGCTGGAGTGGTGGGGGGTGGGAGGGATGGGGTGGCTGGGTGATAGACATTGGGGAGGGTATGTGCTATGGTGAGCGCTGTGAATTGTGTGAGACTGTTGAATCACAGACATGTACCTCTGAAACAAATAATGCAATATATGTTAAGAAAAAAAAAGAAGAAGATAGCAGGAGGGGAAGAATGAAGGGGAGTAAGTCAGAGGGGGAGACGAACCATGAGAGATGATGGACTCTGAAAAACAAACTGAGGGTTCTAGAGGGGAGGGGGGTGGGGGATGGGTTAGCCTGGTGATGGGTATTAAAGAGGGCACGTACTGCATGGAGCACTGGGTGTTATACGCAAACAATGAATCATGGAACACTACATCAAAAACTAATGATGTAATATATGGTGATTAACATAACAATAAAAAAATTAAAAAAAAAAAGAGGGTCCAAGTTTCACGGGTTCTTAAAACCAGCAAGACTTAAAAACGAATTTTAAAAAATCAGCAGGTTTGGCTCTGGGAGGGCCAGGAGGACTAGAGGAAACTAAGTCCCCCCTGTCCTTTAAGAGACAGCACAACACAACAGCCCCTGGAGAAACAACATATAAGAAGTAGTTTGAAAGGTGTCTGGGGTAAGCGGGAAGGAAAATTATTTACTCATCTCAGAGCCTGTCCCAGAGGGACAGCAATGTCTGGGGAACTCCTCCAGGAACAAAGGAACTTATAGGCATTGTTTTCCTCCCCTGCCTCCCCCTCTTCCCCTGCATAAACATACAGGCACCTGAGGAATTGGCTACCTAACTTCTAGAATGGCCACCCAGTCCCCACACCTGTGCTTTACCTAATCCACCCCTCCAGATGTCCCACCTTAGTCCAGTGCAGCAGGGCCCCTCTTGCAGAAGAACCTTCGGGCAAAGCATCCTAGCATTGCCACCCTGCTGCCCCACACCTAGCGCGTTCTTCTTCCACGAAGCCAGGAAGAGCTCTGCGGAGGACCTGGTCATTGCAGACCCTACTAGCACTGCTGGCACACAACCCACACTGTGCTTTCATAGAGCTGGATGGAGACACATAGTAATTAAAATGACCAAAAGTAGTAATAAAGAAAAAAATATTAAAAACAAGAGAGAGAAGACAATTACATGCAAGGGAAACCCCAAAAGGCTATCAGCAGATTTTTCAACAGAAACTTTGCAGGCCAGAAGAGAGTGGCAGGATAGATTGTACGTGCTGAAAGGGAACAATCTGCAGCCAAGAATACTCTATCCAGGAAGGCTATCATACAGAATAGGAGGAGAGATAAAGAGTTTCTCAGGCAAACAAAAACGAAAGGAGTTCATGATGACTAAACTAGCCCTAAAAGAAATAGTAAACGGGACTCTGAGTGGAAAGGAAAGATCATAAATGAGAGTATGAAAAATAAGTGTATCTGTAAAAATCAGTCAAGGGACTCACAAAATAAAAGGATGTAAAATATGACACCATATAAATAAAACATGATGAGGAGAGGAGTAAAAATTTAGTGTTTTTAGAATGGGTTCAAACTTAAGCGCCCATTACCTTAACATAGACTGCTGTATGCAGAAGAGGTTCTATGCAAACTTGGTGCTAACCACAAATAAAACCCAGTAATAGATATGCAAAGAATTAAAAACAAAAAAAACGAAGAAAAAGAATCCAAGTGTCTCACTAAAGAAAACCAGCATCAAGAGAAGAATGGATCAGAGAAGAACTGTAAAAACAACCACAAAACAAGTAACAAAATGTCAGTAAATACTTATCTATCAATAATTACAACCTAACGGGATTAAATGCTCCAATCAAAAGACATAAGGTGACAGGGTGGATTAAACACAAACAAACAAACAAAACCCATCTATATGCTGCCTGTAAGACTCATTTCAGACCTAAAGACACCTATAGATTGAAAGTGAGGGGATGGAGAAACATTTATCATGCAAATGGAAGTCAAAAGAGCTGGAGTACCAATACTTATACTGGACAAAATAGACTTTTAAAGATTGTAACAGGAGACAAAGAAGACACTCTATAATAATAAAAGGGACAATTCAACAAGAATATCTGAGAATTGTAAATATTTATGCACCCAATATGGGAGCACTCAAATATATAAAACAGTTAACAACAAACATAAAGGAACTAACGGATGGTAATACAATAATATTAGGGGATTTTAACACCCCACTTACATCAGTGGAGAGATCATTCAAACAGAAAATCAACAAGGAAAGAGTGGCTTTGAATGACACACTGGACCAGATGGACTTCATGAGATATTCAGAATATTACATCCTAAAACAGCAGAATACAAATGCTTTTCAAGTGCACATGGAACATTTTCTAGAATACATCACTTACTAGGCCACAAAACATGTCTCAACAAACACAAAAAGATCAAAGCATACCAGGCTCCTTTTATGACCACAATGCTATGAAACTAGAAAGCAACCATACACACACACAAAATCTGGAAAGAATACAAATACATGTAAATTAAATAACATGCTACTCAACAATTAATGAGTTGACCAAGAAATCAAACAAGAAATAAAAAATTACATGAAAACACAAATGAAAATGAAAACACATGGTCCCAAATCTTTGGGATGCAGCAAAAGCGATTCTAAGAGAGAAGTTTAGAGCAATACAGGCCTACCTCAAGAAGCAAGAAAAATCTCAATTAAAAAACCTAACCATACACCTAAAGGAGCTAGAAAAAGAAAAACAATCAAAACCCAAAACCAGCAGAAGGAAGGAAGGAAATAAATACTGGAGCAGAAATGAATGATATAGAAACTAAAAGCAAAAACAATAGAAAAAAATCAATGAAACCAGGAGCTAGTTCTTTGAACAAATAAAAAAAAAAAATTCAATACCTTTAGCCAGACTATCATAAGAAAAGGGGGGCAGGGGGAAGATTGAGTTAAAAAAAAGAGAGAGAGAGGAGACTTTAATAAACAAAATCACAAATTAGAGAGGAGAAATAACAACCAACATTACAGAAATACAATTTTAAGATATTGTGAAAAGTTCTATGACAAATTGGACAACCTGGAAGAAATGGATAAATTCCTAGGACCATATAACCTACCAAAACTGAAGAGGAAAAAATAAAAATTTGAATATACCAATTACCAGCAAGGAAATTCAATCAGCAATCCAAAAAAAAAAAAAAAAAATCCCATACACAAAAGTCCAGGACCAAGATGGCTCCAGCAGTGAATCCCCCAAACATTTTAAGAAGAGTTAATGCCTATTCTCTACCTATTCCAAAAAATACAAGAAGGAAAATTTCCAAATTCATTCTATGAGGTCAGTATTACCCTGACTACCAAAACCAGATAAATACACCACAACAAATAAAGAGAAGTACAGGGCAGTATCTCTGATGAACATAGATGCAAAAATCCTTAGCAAAATACTAGCAAATCCAATCCCACGATACATTAACATAATCATTCACCACAATCAAGTGGGACTTATTCCTGGGATGTAAGTTTGGTTCAATATTCACCAATCAATGTGATACATCACATCAATAAAAGAAAGAATAAAAATCATATCCTTTTAATAGATGCAGAGAAAGCATTTGACAAAGTACATCATCTATTCATGATAAAACCTTCAACAAAGTAGGTTTAGAGGGAATGTACCTCAACACAATAAAGGCCTCATATGAAAAACCCACAGGGAACATCATGCTCAGTGGGGAAAAACTCATACCTTTCCCAAGGTCAGAAACAAGATAGGGATGTCCAATCTCACCACCTCTATTTAACACAATACCTGAAGTCCTTAGACCCAGAAATGAGACAACAAAAAATAAATAAATGTCTTCCATATTGGTAAGGAGAAGTAAAAATTTCACTATCTGCAGATGACATGATACTATATAGAGAAAATTCTAAAGACTCCACTCCAAAACTGCTAGAACTAATAAATGAGTTCAGTAAATTCACAGGATACAAAATAAACATATAGTAATCTGTTGTGTATCTACATAGTAGTAATGAAGCAGCAGAAAGAGGAATTAACAAATCCATTTACAATTGAACCAAAAATAATAAAGTTCCTAGGAATATAGTCATCAAAGGAGTGAAAAACCAAACAAAAACAAACAAACAAAAAAAACCAAAGACATTCCATGCTCATGGATTGGAAGAACAAAAATTGTTAAAATATCTATACTATCCAGGGCAATCTACAGATTCAATGCAATCCCTATCAAAATACCAACAGCATTTTTCAGAGAACTAGAACACATGATCCTAAAGTTTGTATGGAACCACAAAAGACCCTAAAAAGCCAAAGCAATCTTGAAATAGAAAAGCAAAGTTGGAGTTATCAAATTCCAGACTTTAAGTTATATTACAAAGCTGTAGTAATCATAACAGTATGGTAATGTCATGAAAACCAGAAACATAGATCAATGGAACATAATAGAAAACCCAGAAATAAACCTACAATTATATGGTCAATTAATCTTTAACAAAGGAAGAAAGAATATGCAATGGAAAAAAGACAGTCTCTTCAACAAATGGTATTGGGAAAACTGGACAGCTACATGCAAAAGACTGAAACTGGACCACTGGCTTACACCATACACAAGAAACAAACTTAAAGTGGATTCAGACCTAACTGGGAAACCTCCTAGAAGAGAGCATAGGCAGTACTGTCTCTGACATTGACCATAGCAACATTTTTCTAGGTATGTCTCCTGAGGCAAAGGAAACAAAAGCAAAAATAAACTACTGGGATTTCATCAACATAAAAAACTTCCACACAGTGAAGGAAACAATCAACACAGCTAAAAGGCAACCTACGGAATGGAAGAACATATTTGCAAATGACATATCTGATAAAGAGTTAATATCTAAAATATACAAAGAACTTAGATAAATCAACACCTCCCCAAATAATTAATCTAGTTAAAAAATGGGCAGAAGATATGAACATTTTTTTCCAAAGACCACATGCAGATGGCCAACAGGCATATGAAAAGATGCTCAACATCACCAATTATCAGGGAAATACAAATCAAAGCTACAATGAGGTATCATCTCACAACTTTCAGAACGGCTACAATCATGTATTCAAGGAACTCCAAGTGTTGACAAGGATGTGGAGAGAAAGGAGCCCTCTTGCCCTGTTGGTAGGAATGCAAATGGGTACAGCCACTGTGGAAAAGAGTTTGGAGGTTCCTCAAAAAATTAAAAATAGCAATACCATATGATTCTGTAATTCTGCTACTAGATATTTACCCAAAGAAAATGAAAACACTAATTTGGAAAGATACATGCACCCTTATGTTTATGACAACATTATTTATGATAGCCAAGATATGGGAGTAATGTAAGTGTGCACTGATAGATGAATGGATAAAGAAGATGTGATTATATATATGTACACACACACACAATGGAATATTACTCAACCATAAAAGGATAAAGTCTTGCTTTTTGCCATAATATGGATGGATCCAGAAAGCATTACACTTAGTGAAATAAATCAAATAAACCGTATGATTTCACTTATTGTAGAATCTAAAAAAACAAAACCAAGAAACAAAAAGCAGAAATAGACCCATAAATACAGAGAACAAACTGATGGTTGCCAGAGAGGAAGAGAGCGGAGGGACAGGCAAAATGGGTGAAGGGGAGTGGGAGATACAGTCTTCCATTATGGAATGAGTAAGTCACAGGGATAAAAAGTACAGCATAGAAAATATAGTTAATGACACTGTAATAGTGTTGTATGGTTACAGAAGTTGCTGTGGCTGAGGTCTAAGAAGTTACTGCCTGTGTTCTCTAGGATTTGATGGATTCCTGTTTCACATTTAGGTCTTTCATCCATTTTTAGTTTATCTTTGTGTATGGTGTAAGAGAATGGTCCAGTCTCTTTCTTCTATATGTGGCTGTCCACTTTTCCCACTACCATTTATTGAAAAGACAGTCTTTTTTCCATTGGATATTCTTTCCTCCTTTGTTGAAGATTAATTGGCCATACAATTGTGGGTTTATTTCTGGGTTTTCTATCATGTTCCATTGATCTAGATTTCTGGTTTTCACGCCATTACCGTACTCTTTTGATTACTACAGCTTTGTAATCTAACTTGAAATCTGGAATTGTGTCAAAGATTGAAGGTCCATTTCTGGGCTATCTATTCTGTTTCATTGATCTATGTGTTACACATTAGAGCTGTGTTACACAGCTCTAAAGGCAAAGGAAACAAAAGCAAAAATGAACTATTGGGACTTCATTAAGATAAAAGGCTTCTGCACGGCAAGGGAAACAGTCAACAAAACTAAAAGGCAACCTACAGAATGGGAGAAGATATTTGCAAAGGACATAACAGATAAAGGGCTGGTATCCAAGATCTATAAAGAACTTACCGAACTCAAGACCCAAAAAAATAATCCAGTCAAGAAATTGACATAAGACATGAACAGACATTTCTCCAAAGACATACAAATGGCCAACAGACACATAAAAAAATGTTCAACATCACTAGTCATCAGAGAAGTACAAATAAAAACCACAAGGAAATACAACTTACACCAGTTAGAATGGCAAAAATTAACAAAACAGAGAACAAATGTTGCCGAGGATGCAGAGAAAGGGGAACCCTCTTACACTGTTGGTGGGAATGCAAGCTGGTACAGACACTCTGGAAAACAGTATGGAGGCCCCTCAGGAAGTTAAAAATAGAGCTACCCTACAATCCAGCAATTGCACTACTGGGTATTTACCCCAAAGATACGGATGTAGTGAAAAGAAGGGACACATGCACCCCAATGTTCATACCAGCAATATTCACAATAGCCAAAATGTGGAAGGAGCCGAGATGTCCTTCAACAGATGAATGGATAAAAAAGATGCAGTTCATACATACAATGGAATATTACTCAGCCATCAGAAAGGATGAATACCTACCAATGTGATGTGATGAGCACTAGGTGTTATATGCAACTAATGAACCATCGAACACTACACCAAAAACTAATGATATACTATATGTTGGCTGACTGAATTTAAATAAAAAGATAATAAAAAAATAAAGATTTTATTTTTAAGTTATCTCTATACCCAGTGTGGAGCTTGAATTCACAACCCCGACATCAAGAGTCACGTGCTCTACTGATTGAGCCAGCCAGGCATCCCTACAGTGAGGAATTTTTAAAACATATAATCATTTTTGCATTTTTGATATATGATTGTGACAGCAATATTTAACATGAATTTTGCAGAAACAGATCAGTGGCAGAAAGATCATTTAGGAGTTTTTGCAGTAGTACAAAAGAGATTATATAAGCCTTAAAGTGATACTAGATATGAAGGATCAGGAACAGAGTTGAGACCTACTTGATAATAATAAGTAATTATAGGATGTGTGCATGGGATGCCTGTCTCTCAGTCAGGTAAGCGTCTGTCTTCAGTTCATGTCATGGTCACAGGATCCTGGGATCAAGTCCCGCATCAGGCTCCTTGCTCAGCAGGGAGTCTGCTTCTCCATCTTATCTGCCTCTCCCCCTGCTTGTGCGCTCTCTCTCTCTGACAAATAAAATCTTCAAAAATAAATAAATAAATAAATAAATAAATAAATAGGATGATGTTCACATCTGAATTCTTGGCTACAATTCCAGAAGAAAATTAATAAATTGGAATATTTGTGCTCTCACAGGAGCTCTCAGAAACTTGGAATGCCTGTCTCATTAAAACTTAAATACATTTTTAAAAAAATTTAGGCCATTGAGAACACAACCCAAACTGTCACAAGATCAATCTAGTTAGCATGCTGTTGGTGGCACCACACCATGCTCAGGACCTCATAACCACTACTTTGGGTTCTATTCCACCTGAACCCTTAGAGCTAAGAGTGGGTCATTTGGTAGGAGAAGGGAACTCTAAGGGCTTCCTCTTGACCCATCCTACCATAGCAGCCTCAGGGTCTCAAGACAGAAATTCTGCCAAGTTGTGGCATATAACTCTTCGGTCAGAAACTGGACATATAGCTGCTAGATAAGTCCAAAGTCCCACAGAGCCTTCCAGGAGCAGATATGGATAAAGTCTCACTAATCAAATGCCTGCTAATCATATGACCATCATTATGGACAGGGATCTCTGGGGACTTTCTAGCTCTCTAGAAATTACTTTTCCCTTGCAGCTTCCAACTCTTGAGCTCTGGGTTCTCTGTCTACCTTTACAAACAGCAATAATAAACAACCCAATGGTTATTTTGGAAGTTCTAGAAAAAATATTGCTATTACTAATTTAGGATAATCTTTCTCAAGAGCATCCACCTTCCTATTCACACAAGGAATATTGAATCTGTGAATGGAATTAAAACTGGAAATTCAATGAGAAGCCATGACTTTCTGCTTTCTGTGGTTTATGTCAGGTTGCTGTCTACCAAACAGGATTTATATATATTTAATTCTTATGAATTCCATGATTACTTATCATTTGTAAGTTTTTCTGATGGTCAGACATATCTGATTATTACTCTGGCCTTGATAGTAACAGGAATCCACTCTGCTCTTAATAGTTAAATGAAGCTTCCTGGTTTCTACAACCATTGAAGCCAGAAAGGCATTGAAACTGCAAAATATTCCATTAGTATATCCTGACTACAGAAACAAACAACAGGAACACTTTTCAAGGAGCTGACATTCTCTTCCATAGTGTGTTTCTTAGGGTATTAGTAAAAGAGCATTCCTCTCTTACAGATTGTGGTGTGCAGGTACCATATCATTATGTGATTCTCATTTTAAAACTTTGGGAGTCCTCCCTCTATATTTAATAAGGTAATTTGGGGCATTTACCATGGGCCGTATTTGAGTCCAAGTACAGCAAGTCCCATCTACATAATTAAGAAAATTCATCTTTAAACACCAACACATCTTACAGTGAATATCGTTATTTCTGTCTGAAGACTTTTTTCTAGCAGCAGGAGGTAGATAATTAATGTTCCAGAAACAGCTCTCAACCAGTAATGGACAATTAGCCACTGCATAAAATATACCAGATTCTTTGCCTGTAAGATAGGATAATTGTGACATGGACTGTAGTTTAGATGCCAGTGTTCCTAGAAGAACATAATCACATTTGTTTATAATGTTAACCTGCTCAATCACTCACCTATTGTACTGGAAATCCTAGTCAATTCATTAAGGAAAAAAAATTAAAATTATAAAAATTTGAAAATAAAAATTAAGAATAGCTTTATTGGCATATAACATAATCCTGTAGGTAGAAAACTACAGAATCTTAAAAAATGATGATAGAATAGAAAAACTGAGTAATAATACATTCAGCAGGTTGTAAGATACAAGATAAAATGTAAATATTAGTTGCATCAAAAATCAAATGTACTACTGCAAAAATAAAGTGTTAATAAATAAATAGAATTTCATTCACAGTACATTCAAAAATAGTAATAAATAAATTTAACTATACAAAACATGTAAACTGAAAACTACCAAAGATCACAAGGGAGAATTTAAATCTAAAACAGAGAGATACACCATGTTTGTGGAATCGAAGATTCAGTATTGTTAAGATGGCAATTCTTCCTGGGGTAGCCATGAGGATCTAACTCTCAGATCCAACTTTATGAACCATAATTGATCTAGGGCCATAGCTGTGTGCTCTGCAATCCATGACTGTATTTGTACTAGGACCAAGCATTCTTGCAGGTTATTCATAGCCAGTAACTGAACACAGCAAAGAAATCAAGGCTGGATTATCATGAATTAATGTGACTCAAAGACTCAACAAATGTCTTCCAAATTTTCCTCAGAACTGCCAGTCTAAGATGCTTCCATTCACATTTTCTTTCTTCCTTCTATCTCTACTTCATTTGGTATCATACTTTCATCTTGAGCTGATGGCTCTCCTGTCTCCCTCTCCATTTTTTCCTCATAATCATGTTTCTTATTTCTTACATGTTCAATACTCTTGCTGTCTGCTTCTCAGAACTTAGAATAATGAACTCCCTAAATTTATCCATACATTTACTAAGATCCCAACCAAAATCTCATGCTTTTTAAAATTAAATTGATAAACTTAATCTAAAATTAAAATTGAAATGCAAAGGGCAATGACAAGCTAGAACAATTTGAAAAACAACAGCTTGAGGGACTTAAACTACTTGATTTCAAGCATTATTATAGAGGTATAATAATCAAGACAATGTAGTGTTGGTATAAGGATAAATATATACAGATAGATGTAGGTCATTTGGAGAGCCCAGAAATAAACTCACACACATTCTATCAATTTTTAACAAAGGTGCCAAAGCAATTCAATGGGGTAAAGATAGCCTTTTCAACAAATGATGCTATAACATATGTTGGGGGGTGGGGGGTGGAAAGTAACTTTAATTCTTACCTCACACTGTATGTAAAAGCTAACTTTAAATGGATCATAGAACTAAACATAAGAGCAATTACTGTTAAAACTTAAATATTAGAAGAAAATTGTGTGATACTAGGCAAATATTTCTTAAACAAAATGCAAAAAGCATAAGGTACAAAATAAAAAATTAAAAATTGAAGTACATCACAATTAAAATCATCTGCCCTTCAAAAGATACACTTTAAAATGTGTGGAAAATGTATACAGTGGGTGGGAATGCATACTGGTTCAACCACTATGGAAATGAGCATGGAAGGTATGTAAAAACTTGAAATTAGAACCACCATATGATCCAGAAATCCCACTTGTGGGTATATATCCAAAGAAAAGAAAATAAAAACGTGATTTAAAAAAAAAAAGATAGATGAATGAAAAGTCAAGCTATTAACAGAAAATATTTCCAAAATAAGTGTTTTACAAATGACTTTGATCAGAATACATAATGAAGTCTTGCTACTCAACCATAAGAGGACAAATAACCTCCTTCAAAAGTATGGACAAATTTTTTTTAACAGTTATTTCACTAAAAAAGAAAGAGATGAATAGCCAATAAAGTACACTCAAAGATCCTCAATATCACTGAGAGATTGAATGTACAAATATCCACCAAGCCAGATATAAAAATATTATACCTCTATAATAATGTTTGACCCACTATCTGCACAGTCCAGAAGCCAAACCATAATCTCTGTATCAATCAATCAGCCCAAAGGGTCAGGATTTAATTAATAAATGCCAGCTTCCCTAATTTTTGCCTCTATTTCCAACTCAGGACCAATAGAGAAAACCAAATACACTTTGCTAATCAGTCACATAGAATACTCTGCCAAATAGCCCATCTCTAGCTTCCCCATGCCAACAAACTCCCATCAGGGACTACCTGAAGCCTTTCCTCTCTTCCACTCCCCTGCCTGCCCTTGAGTCTCTGCCAAATCCAAGTAATTGGCTTACTCCCTTGCTAGAGCAAGCCCTGAATGAACCACCTTTGCTTGTCCTCATTTGGGTGGTTTTTGTTTATTCCTACATGAGTCATTAGGGAAATGCAAATTAACACCATAATGAGATACTACTACACACACGCTAAAATGATAAAGTTAAATGGCTGAAAATCCAACTGTTAGTGAGAATATAGAACAGTTCTCAACAGGAGGTGATTTTTGCCCCCAGGGAACATTTGGCAGTATCTAGTTGGGGTTATCACAGCTGGGGGATGGAGAAAGTATGCTACCAGCATCAAGTGTAGGTAGTGGCCAGGGACGCTATTAAACATCCAAAATGCATAGGAAAGTCCCCCAAAACAGAATTCCCCAGCTCAAAATGTCAGTAATGTTTCTGTTGAGAAATCCAGATACAGAGCAAATACAATCTTCATATATGTATATCATATGATCCAGCAATCACACTTCTAAATATTTACCCAAGAGAAATGAAAATATCTGTTCACACAAAGACCAGTAGAGGAATATTCATAGCAACATTATTTGCAATAATTAATAAACTGGAAAGAACAAAAAGAACAGATAAATAAATTGGGTATCTATACTATGGAATTATACTCAGCAATGAAAAGGAACAAAACATTTATATATACACAACATGGTGAATTTCAAAAACATTACACTAAGTAAAATAAATCAATGCAAAAAACTATAGTTTTTGATCCCATTTTTATAAATTCTAGCAAAAGGAGAACTATAGTGACAGCAGTTAGATCAGTAGTTTCCTGGAACCAGGGTCAGGAAAGAGCGTGGAATGCAAAAGGGCAGACATTAGAGGATGATGTAATTTTTCTATACCTTCATTGTGGTGATGGTTAAATGTACAGAATTACTAAAATTCATCAAACTGTTAGGGAGAAGCTAGATATGAGCAGTGGAAGTGGCAGATGGGGGTGGGGGTCTGATAGAGACAGAAGCTGGAGGCAAGGACAGTGATAAACAGGTTACACATTAGAAGCCCAGGGGCACAACATCCCGACCTTGTGGCTTCCAAGACCTTGGCTCTAACAGACCAAGAGCCACAGGTGCAGAGCATGCGCTAATTCCACCTCTGCCCCAAAGGTAACCCATAGACTCATTATAATGCATCTGCACTGTGGGTACAGCTCCCCATGGAGAAAGGCTGCCTTGATGGTCCAGTACAAACCTTGTAGGGCCAAAGACTTCCCCTTCCAAACTGTGGGAGCAGTCCCCAAAATGATTGGAAGCAGTCTCCATTAGAGACAACCAGAAGGCATATCACACTTCTCCCAGCCCAGAAAGACCCAACAAATATCCAATCCCAAAACAACCTAGGGACTGGATCCATCTTAAGGAACCTGCCTGCTCTCCCACCTTGAGAATGTACTTTTGCTTTAACAAACTGCTTTGTGCTTGCTAGTTTCCCTCTGGCTGTATTTATTTGAATGTGGATCCTCACATAAATGTTTTCATGGGGACTCCAAGAACGAAGACCTCCATTTACACAAAACATTCTCCCACCAAAAACAAAACTATACATCTAAAACGACTGAAAATTAGTCCATGAAAATTTACATATAAATATGTTTTTAAAAATTAAAACAAAGAACTAGACAGTGTTCATTTAAGAATAATTAACTCTGTTGAATGCTTCCAGAGAGGTAAGATAAGAATGAAAACAAGAGGGAGCCACTGATGACCTTATCAAGAGCAGTTTGAGTAAAGTGGCAGGTTCAAAGGTCAGATTTTAGTAGGCTGTATATAAATGGGAAGTAAAAAAAGAGACAATAAGTATATGCTCCGTTTTTGAGAAGTATGGATTGAACGACACAAAGGCTATATATATAGGGAGACTCTTTTAGTAGAGAATAGACTCAGAGACCCAATGAAGACCGCAAAAGAGAAAGAACGACGGGAAGGGATTAGCCTGAAAGCTTAATTGGGGTAGTTGTCCTTCATCAGGATAAAGGATGTTCCCTCATCCAAACCAGGAAAAAGGAAATCATGCCACATGTGGTCATAAAAACATTTATAGGAAGGACAGGAAACTCAGAAAGCGTTCTCAATTCTCAGTTTTCTCAAAGTAGGAAGCAAGAAAATTTGCTGCAAGTGAGGGAGAATAGCAACCTCGAGGAAAGAAATTATGCTTTATAGCCAGAAGAGAGGAAATCAGTATGATCTATATCTAAGAGCGGTCAAGGAAAGGATTGCATAGTGCTATTGGTACAACGAAGTTGTAGATCATTAACTGACTGTGGTTTATATTTATAAATTTGGTACCTTTAGAAAGTGTAGTCTTGAGAGTTAACTAAACTTATTTTTGTGATGATTTTGCAATATATACAAATATCGAATCATTATGTCATACACCTGCAGCTAATATGTTCTTTTCTATTATACCTCATTTATTAAAAAAGTATAGTTCTACACATTTTTTTAGATGCAAAAAAGTTTAATTTTAGCACGATGTATTGGTGTTTCTCTTGGCAGGTGTGGCTGAAGGAAAGAGATATAAAGGGGCCAAGAATGTTGGTGAAGATACTGTTTCAGATGACCAATCGTGGAATTCAGAACAAGTAGAAGACAGTTCAGGAAACACCTATTCATTTTGTCAGGATTACTTATCTTTCTCCAATACATCCTTGAGTCTGTATAAAACACACACACACACACACACACACACACACACACACACACACACACACACACACAGTTAGGCCAAAACGGTTTCAAAGGAAACAGCTTCCTAAGGCAAATCCATAAAGACAGAACAGGTAAAATCAGTTATTTCTTTCAAAGACTATTTATCACTGGTAGTTACGGTTTTTTTATTAAATATCTGTTGTATAAGTCAGAAGTAAAAATGTTTAAAGTCTTAGTTGAATTTCAGTGAAAGCTGTAAATAAATATTTGCAAATGATAGATCCCTTAGATAATCTTCTGGTTTATGACTATCCTCTTATCACTGTGACATAACGATTGATAGAATTGATCTGGTTTCATAATTATGCATAATTCTTTCATGTTTGACATGAAAAGTATCTGTTAGGAGTGGGAAAATTATCAAGCCTTTTTAGTAGTATTTGTACATCTTCATGATTTAAACTAAAAAGCAAAAAAAAAAAAAAAAATACCCACATCTGTCAAATTCAAGCCTTTACGGGGGCACCTGGGTGGCTCAGTTGTTAAGCATCTGCCTTCGGCTCAGGTCCTGATGATCGAGCCCCTCATCAGGCTCCCCGCTCCGCAGGAAGCCTGCTTCTCCCTCTCCCACCCCCTGCTTGTGTTCCCTCTCTCGCTGTGTCTCTCTCTGCCAAATAAATAAATAAAATCTTAAAAAAAAAATTCAAGCCTTTACGGTTTCATCTATATGCAAAATAAAATGGTGTTCCTCACTTGGTTTTTTAATTATATAAAGTGGTTTGTGTATAGTGGTTCCAGAAATGTATATATTTATATATTAATATATAATAGCTTTTATATTTAATATACCTCATATATAAAAATACTGTTAAGAATTAACAAGGTTACAGTTTTGAAAATTCTCATATAACAAACCAAGAAAGCCTCAAAACACCTATTTCTTACCTAGTTCAATCTTTAACATTATCCACAGCCAAATCACATTGCAGTTGAGATTACTAAGCCTATAAACGAGTATGTCTCTATATATGTGCTTCACACAAAAAAAGCCACATGTGACACTGACTTAGAATACACACCTTGAAAACCCATTCAGCAATTTATGAAGCTATAGGAGTCTTTTTTTTTTATGATGTGCTTCATTTTCAATATGTTGTGATCCAAGATACCGAAACTTTGGAAGTAAAGCCCAAGGTCGTTTACAAGAAAATATCGATTATTTTAGAAAGTAAGTAGTTAGAAAAAAAGCCTACACATCTATACAAGCCAGGTTAAGTACCACTTTTGAAGGCGAGGAGAATTGCATTTGTCTGGATTGTAAAACCTAAGTTTAGATAAAGAATCTGGCAATAAAACTGAAAGGCAGAGGGATAAACGGAACAGGGTATTATTAATGCTTATCACTCCTTAGGTTCATGCAGTTCAATGACAGTTTCAAAGGGATGTGCTGATAAAGGATTTGCCTGTAGTTTGACACAGTGTGTGGCGGTTCCAGTAAGCCTCTTGTGGAAGAAAGCAAGCTAAGACACTTCTGAAGCGTGAATAGATGAATGACAGTTCTGAACCCAAGTGGCAGCCAGCCTTTCCCTCAGGCTTTTGTGATATATATATGGAGAGAGAGAGAGACAGAGAGAGAGCGCTATATATATCTCAACTTACTGTGCTAATACCAAAATAGTAACCCAAATTTCCACCTTAGTTCCACAAATTCTTGTGAGAGCATAGAACAAAACCCTAAATATTCAGGAAAATATCATTGTTTTCAATTTATGACAAATCTTAAATTTGCTACATGTTTCTAAACTTTATCACTGAAAATGTGATGGTATTAGTAGAAATGGCAAAGAACATGCCAGAAAATGCAGAATATGCATTTATTTATTCTACCAAATGAAACATTTTTAAAGACAGTGAATTCCGGCTAAATATTAGCTCATCATTTTGAACATATATGCTCTATTTGACAAAATATGTAAATAACAGTTTGAAACTGAACAATATGTTACTCTTATTATTTACCTGAAGATCAACCAATTTATACAAATTGCTAAAGGTCCTGTACACAGGCCTTCACCTGCATATGACAGGATAAACGTTCTGAAAATAAGTCAAATAAAGACTTTTAGTTCCTTTATCTTTGTACATATGGAGTAATTTTATAAAATATAAAAATTACATGAGTTTGCTTTATATAATATAGAAAACATTAAAAATATAAATCTTCCTTAATACAAACATAACCACCATAATACTGTGATCTATTTTATTTTTTCCTGAAGAATTATAGTTGAAATTATTCTTAATATGCATTCTGAGACTTTCTCATTTGTATTTTCATGAGGAGTCAAAAACTCATGAGGAAAAATGGCCAAGTACAAATATACTTTCTCATTGAAAATTTTTATTAAATCATCTCAACACCTGTAAGACTGATGGAGATTAAGCGTTTTTGAAATTGATTTTTAAATATAAAAACAGTACAGTTAAGCAGGTAAAACAGTCATATGTATTAGGAGTATAGATGATAAAAAATAAAATGAGTCTTCTTCCTCTCTACAACACTGTAATAATCCACCTAAGAGACGACCATTTTTTTTAAAGATTCATTTATTTATTCAGAGTGAGTGAACGAGCCAGGGGAGGGACAGAGGGAGGAGATGGAGAGAATCTCAAGCAGACTCAATGCTGAGAAATGGAGCCTGACGTGGGGCTCGATCTCATGACCCTGAGATCATGGTGTAGGCTGAAGCCAAGAGTCGGACACTTGGCCCACTGAGCCACCCAGGCACCCCAAGAGGCAACCGTTTTGTTTTTTTCTTCTGTGTTCTGGTGGATATTTATGTCTTCAGATAAAAAGCTCTCTTTCCTTGCCCCCACCCCCCCTTCCCTTCTCTTCCCTACCTATACCCCCCTCTTTCTTTTCCTCTCTGTGTACATGAATGCGAGTGTAAGATACACATATATGCTTGCTAACATTTCCGTATCTGTAAGTAGGGATCTAAACTCAGTTCTCTCAAGTTCATGTTTTACCACTTGGCTTTTATCAAAGGTCTACAATAGTACCTGTTTTCCCTAATTGAAAGAAACCTAAATTGGATTTTTACTCTTACAGAAGACAAAAATGAAAATAGTGTTCAGCATTTGTTTTGCAGAGAGCCATTATAGAGACATCATGCACCCTGAGTAGGGGGAGTGACCCCCCCACTCCTTCCCCAGGAACTACCCTGAGCATCTCAGCATCAAACTACCATAGCTCTGAACTGTATCTGTGAGCATCTGTGCTTTAGCTCGATTTTGTGCATCTCTTAGCAAGATGTGCCCTGAGGTATCAGAAAAGCCTAAGAGAGGTTATTTCCAGGGGTCTGAGAACTCTCCCAGTGTTTCTGTATAAATTAATGATAATCCCTTCTTCACCTTCTGTCATTTCAGCTTACAAAAGTCTTCATAGCAATGCCCTACTTTCAAATAATGGAAGAAGCCTCCAGTTTTAAAGGGACCTAAGGCATTTAGCCAAAATGTCTTATATTTGTTACCCTTGAAGGCATTGACGTTGATTTCAGTCCTTTATTTTTGAAACAATGATGCAGTGTGCATAGCACTCTATAGAAGTGTGGGAGTGTTTCTGTAGAAAAAAATTTCTAGAGATGGAGAGTCTGATCAAACTTTTGGGCACTTTTAATTCAGTATGTGTTGCTAGTTTTCCAAACAAGTTGCACAAATTCACATTCCAATGATATCTTAATAGCCTGTTGACCCATGTTGTGGCCCATATTAGGCATTGCCCAAATATTTGTTTTCAATATAACAGGTGAAAAAAATGACCTGTCAATGTTGTTTAGTTGGTATTACCTTACCTATGAGTGTACTTGATTGTTTTAGTTTTACATTTTATTATTTGTATTTTGTGTAGGATTTTAAATTTATTCCTACTAGTAAATTTATTCATATTAGTACTTATAGCTGATCTGTATAACTTTTATGTACCTCATACACAGTGGAGCTTATACATAGGTATACAAAGGTAACAAGTATAAGACATTTTGGCTAAATGCCCTAGGTCCCTTTAAAACTGGAGGCTTCCTCCATTATCTGAAAGTAGGGCATTGTTATGAAGCATTTTGTAAACATGCTAGTGTACTATTACTAGAATATTGAAAAGGACACAATCTCAAGTGTAAAGCGGAACAAATTACCACAAGGGGAGTTTTATGCAATGGAACTTTACAGCATTTCAGAAGAGCCCATTTTTCTTCCCATCCACGGTCACCCCTTCTCCAGAAGCAACAACTGTTCCTCCATTTTAACAACAGAGATTTACTCTGCCAGTTTTTGAACTTTCTAAATCAAAGAAACATCAATCCAAATTCTTTTGTGTCTGTGTTTTGTATCTCGATTATCTTTGTGAGATTTATTCCTTTGTTGAGGATGTTTTATGTTTCTTTTGAATTACTGCACAGTATTTGTGTAATGATGTTACAGTGTATTTATCCATTTGCTGTTGAACATTTGGAATGTTTCCAAAATGCTGCTGTGATAAATAGTATTAATATTTCCATAATATCTGGGGTTTTTTAATGTTCTATATATTTCCCGGTATGTGGGTAGTGATTGTGTATCTTCTTACTGATCTATATGACTTCTCCCTATGTACCTCATACACAGTGTAGCTTAGACATGTAGCTTATACATTCTCCTACTGTCTTTTATTTTTAATCTCCTAAGAACATTCTAAGCAACAGATGTACTTAATGTTAATTTATCAATCTTTTCCTTTATAGTTAGAATTTCTTCTCTTAAGAAATCTTTCCTTGTGTCAAGTTCGTGAAGTTATTCTCTTGTGTTCAAAAGGCTACTGTTTAATTTTTCATTCGATAATTTACCTGAACTTGATTTTGAGTATAGGGAAATGAACAGGATTGTTACTTTTTTTTCCTTCATATAGATATCCAATTGATATTATATAGCTTGGTAAACTGCTTTTCCCCCTTTCTCTGCGATGTCCCCTTTTATAACCATTTTATACATAAATCCAGTGTCCCTATCTGTGGGGGTCTACCCAGACACTCCATATTTGTCTTGTTGTATATCCTAGCACCTAAAACATGGGTTTCAATACTGTGGCACCATAATAATTCTTGATATCCATTAGAGTAAGTCCTTTCACTTTTTCCTTCTTCTTTGAGATTCTATTTGTTATTTTTGCCCTTTAAATTTCATACATGAATTAAGCACATGGCTCAATTTTCAAATATCGAGGTATTTTAGTTAACTTATTTCTGACTTCTGTATTTATTTCATTGCAACTAGAGATACAATCTGTATGATTATCTGTATAATTGGTATAATTCTTTCGAATTATTTTAGAGCTCTCTTTTTGGCCTCGCATGTTGTACATGCACTTGAAAAGAATGAACATTTTGCAGCTTGGCAGGAAGGGATGGAGTTGGGAGCATGTTCTATATGTATCAATTACGCTAACTTTATACATCTTTCTCTAAGTTTTTATATCTATCCTTGTTTTCTAATTTCTTATTCATAAATGTAAGAAATTATAATAAAATCTCTTTATGATATTGGATTTGTCATTTTCTCCTCTTGAATTCTTCTAGTAAATGTTTTATTATGGTCTTTTGAGGCTATGTTTTTAAAGGCTCAAACCCTTTGAATGGTTTTACCTTCCTGGAAATCAACCCCTTTGATGGCTATCAAAGGGCTATACCCACTTTTCTATTAATATCAGTATAATCTATCTTTATTTAATCATCACTTTTATATTTCCTGTATCTTTATTTTTCAGCTGTGATTCTTGTAAGCTGCCTATGCTATTTGATTCAGTCTGAAAATGTTTTCTTTTTTTTTAATTATTTTGAGAACTCTTTTTTTTTTTTAATTATATCTACCTGACAGAGAGAGTGAAAATGTTTTCTTTTAAATGGAACATTTTTTCAATTGAATGTCATTATTATTTGAGTTTGTATCAACAGTATTTGGCTCTGTGTTCAGCTTACTCTGTATTAGTATCTCCTCTTTTGCCTTTTTTGTCATTTCTTTCTTTCTCCTAGCATTCCTTGAGCTATTCTTTGACTGTCACTTTAGAAATTAGAACTTTTTTTTTTTAAAGAGAGAGTGTGCATACGCATGTGAGTTGGGGGAGAGGGGCAGAGAGAGAGAGAGAGAGAGAAAGAGAGAGAGAGAAAGAATCTCCAGCAGACTCCCTGCTGAGTGCAGAGCCCAAGGTGGGGCTCAGTCCCACGATCCTGAGATCATGACCTGAGCAGAAACCGAGAGCCAGAGTCTTCACGGATTGAGCCACCCAAGTGCCCTAGAACCCATTTCTAATCCCCTCAGCATGTGACCTTATCCAGGACAGCAGAAAGAACTTCAAACATTAGTCTCTCTAGAGGCTGATCCCCTCCTTTCAATGTTGCCACCATTTTGACCTTTCTCACCCCCACTTAGGTGGCTATTTTCAACTTCATAGACATAGAAACATACCTATTTTTTTCTGTTTTATTTTTAAACTCAATATTCTGCCTGTGAGATTTATCCATGTTGTTGCAAGCATCATTAGTTTTTTATAGCTCAGTAGTATCATATTTTATGAATACACCATCATGTATTTAGTCTGTCAGATTATTTTTTATGGATTTCTGGACATTGTAAAAAACATCAAAATGATCTGAAGGCTGAGATGATGTTAACTTCTCATAAATAGGATTAATATTTGCTTTTAGGTGGTATCTAGTGGCAAATCACTTTAATCTAAAGTTTTTGAGATGTTTGGAAATTGGGGTTTTAGGACCAGTATATTTCCAATTCCTTTATTTTTGGGGTGTATTCCTTTAGGAAAACAACTGAAAGTGTGGGTAATGAGTCACACGTCCTCATCATGAGTGGGCAATGATCATTTTTTTGCCCACTAATCCCAGTAAAACTGTCAAAATTTCTGCTGTGTTCTCAGTTTCTCAATCTCCTCTTTTAGAAACAGAAGGTGTCTCAAGGATCTGCATGACACCAAAAGCATTTTGCCCATTTTGCAATGAAACAAAATTTATTAAAAAAAACACAAAAGTTTCTTTTCCTGTACTTTAAAATACAGAGGAATTACTTCATATTGTCATACTTCTGTTACTTCTTTTATATAACTTTACTATTTTTCTTCTCAACACTAGCCACCCATTCACATTTGAAATAAATGAGAGTTGTCCATGTTCAACTTGTCATTTTATGTGTTTCAATTCTCTGTATATATGTATATACATATATACATATATATCTATTTATTCTGTGTATATTATAAAGTTCCACATTCTCTACTTGACATCACCTTTTCATCAATCTTTGTTCAAAAATTTTAATTTTTCCTGTTGCATTTCTATTTCTTACCCATTGTTAATAATAGTAATTAATGTTGAAAAAAATCTGTCTACTTCATTTTAAGCACTTTTAAGCCATTTTCATTATTTATCTTTCTTGACCAGAGTGCATTACTGAATTTAATAAGATTCAAGTTTGATTGAAAACTAAAAAAAAAAAAGAGAGAGAGAGAGAGAGAGAGATAAGAGATTTAACATAGAAACAATTAAGCAAGACTGGTAACAGTGAGAGATCAAATGAAACGCAGAAAGGTCTGAAAGGGAGGCTTTGAATAGTATATTAAAGCAATTGTTATGTGGTCTAAAACCTGAATGGTGATGCCTACTGATGATTCTTTAACAGACCAATCCTAAATAAGAGTATCTCACAAATTTACTTGAAAACAGATATAGGACTAATTCTAGACCCCAAGAAATTCACATCAATTTGCAAATAGATATAGATGTAGAGATATATAATCAAATACAGATAGACAAAGATAAATGAGACTACATTATATATGAAAAAAAATAAAGAGGTATATTTATTTTTCAATTTTCTCCAGCTGGTGGTTTAAATACAAAGTATGTAGTCTGATTTCCATAAACGGCAGCCGCAAATCAGTCTCATTGCATTAGTGCAATTATGTCATATATAATGCAGAAATTAGAGGTTTACATAAACATGCAATCAAATACATTTCAAGAATCAAAAAAACTTCTAAAAAAGTTGCTTTTCTTCTTATGTACAGGATATTTAAAAACTATTTCACCTCTCTTGGTCCTAGTTTCTTTGTATATGTGAAATCAGATTCTAGTGATACCTACCTCAAATAACTACTACAAGGATTATTTTAAATAGATTATGTGGAGTGCTTAATACAATGGCAATCTCTTTGTTTTTGCTCAGTAAATAGTATTTGAATTTGAATATAAAATTAATCTAAATGCCCAAATTATGGGTTTCATTTTTCTTTAAGATTTTATTTAAATTCAAGTTAGTTAACATATAGTATATTATTAGTTTCAGGGGTACAATTCAGTGATTCATCAGTTGCATATGTGTTTCATTTTTCTATCTACAGCAGTTAAAATGTGAAGCTGTATCAATCACATCTAGAGAAAAATTGATTTTTATTTCAAAATTATAAACATAAAGATCCATGTCAGATTTTTTGTTGTTATCATCTAAATAAATAGGCAGGAAGTAAAACTGGGAGCAAGTGACAAATCATACTATAAAAGTAATAAATGCTGTCCAAAGAGGATGTGCAAGATGATCCATTTGATTGTAGAAAAAGTATTAGAAATGTTGTTTCCTGCTGCTACTGTTCATATGTCTACAAGTTTTCTCAAAGGAACAACACTGCCTGGCCATTGGCCATTTGTTTGCACAAAATGTACAAGGACACAGACATCAGAACAAATAAACTCAGGAAAAAAATCCTGAAAATTCAAAAAAAGTAAATTTAAAAATAAATTCTGTAATACAGAGTAAAGCATTTTTGTGGTGTTTTTTTTTTTTGAAACAACAGTACAGCCTGATTTCCTAGTCCTTTGCCTTTCTGCCTTAAAAAAACTCTACCAAAGGAAATCATAAGTAATTAAATATATACCATTAAAAGATTTATCAAAACAATTGAACAGAATAATTTGGAAAGGCATCATTCAGTTTTTAAATGAATTTGGGTTTTCTGTCACATACATTTTATACACTATACTTGCTGTGTGTATTTTACCAATATAGATGTTTCTATTTTCTATTTTTCATATAATTTAGAAAAATTCACAGAGAACCTGTACTATGCATTAGTACATATTTAGTTTTGTTCTGTACAGTCAAATATGAAACATTTTAAACATTTTTCCATTTATAGCCCCATTCTATTTTTAAATCACTCTGACCTACAGGTTTTTAGAAATCAATTAAGAAAAAAGTCTTGAACTTCTTTCCATTTATTCTTGCACTGTAATTTAGTATCTAAAAGATCTATTCAGTCTGTTTCCAAATATGCCTGAAAAGATCCTTATTCAGTTAAACTTATAATGGGAAACAAGGCTTCAGACACTGAGCTTATTTATATTTTTTTCAAGACTAGAAAGTATTCTTATTATCACAGTGTTAATATAATATTTTTTAAATAATTTAGAATAACAGGAAATTGCAAAGACAGTACAGAAAGATCCTGTGTAAACTTCATCCAACATCCTTTATTGGTGACATATTACATAAATAGAATCAAAAGGTCACATACTGTGGATTATTTTTATATAGTAATCTCAAAATAATGTAAGTCTAGAATGGAGAACATATTAGTGATTTCAAGGGTTAGGAATGGTGGTTAGAAGGAAGTCGGTGTGGTTATAGAGAGGTGGCATGACAAAAATCATTGTGGTTACACGATAATTCTATATTGTGATTTCAGCAGTGGTCATGTGGGTCTACACATGTGATAAAGCTACATAAAACTACACACCCATGCGAAGGTCAATTCTCTGGATTTGAGATTGCACTGCAGATACCTAAGATGTAGCCGGTAAGAACCAGCATGGGCCCGTCTGCCACAGATGATCCACCTGCTGCTAATGCTAAAAGTTCAACTTGCCAGGTACAGAGCCCCCATAAGATGGTATCATCCTTTGAGAGTGGTTGTTGATTACATGGGACTTTTCCCTAGTGGAAGAAGCAGTGATTCTTCTTCACTCAAAAAAGATTTGGGGCATGAATTCAACATTCCTATACATAGAACCTCTCAGCTCATACCTTTATCCAAGGGCATACAGAGTGTTTTGTCCATGAACCTGGTATACTGCATACATCAAACATAAGGCACTCAATTTAAATTTAAAAATGTACAGATCATGGGATACACTGGTGTGATCACATACTGTACCACTAGAAGATGCTGGCTTATTAGAAGAATGGAATGCCTGTTGAAGTTGCAGCTGAAAGAACAAGTGAGATATACTGCCTGTGATCTTCACTAACTTCTTTAGTTCACCATCCATCAGGATGCCATCTGTACTCTAGGTCAAAAACTATTATTCTACCTATGTGATGCTCCTAAGAGATAGAATACATGGTTCTGGGAACCAAAGTTTAGAATTAGGAGTGTCCTGCTTATAATCATTCACTAGGTCTCACTTCAAGAATTTGTGCTTTCTGTCTCTTGTTCCCAGAAGGAAAATTGCTTCTACCAGAATTTCTGTAAATATTACATTAAATTTTCAGCTTTGCCCACTGCCTGGTCACTTTTATCTGCTCATGCAAGACAAGAAGTCAAGGAAAGGAGTCGCCATTTAGGGAGGGGTAAGTGACCTTGAACATCAGGAGACAGAGCTTCTGTAACATATTGGGACAGGGAGGAGTATATTTGGCATCCAGGTCATCAGACAGGGCCTCCTCTATCTCTTGTAACTTACCTAACCAACTATTGCTTTGGAGGAGACTAATGATAGTTTAATTTTTCCTCCTGTAAATAAAATACTTTTTTTTTGCTTGAATACTCATGATGACATCTTTCCATTTCTTTGATGTTCAAAAAAATTAGAATATATTCCAATATGGACCATTCTCTAGTGATAGGTGCTGACAGCCTGAAAGGTACTGGTAACTTGTTCCACTTGCCTGCTGAAAGAACCCAATATCTGAAGTGATATTGAATAGAATAGTGGAAAATATGGATATGTAGTTACTTGCTATTTATTAAATTGACCTGAAAAGAAACAATAGAAAGAAGCCTTCTCCAACAAGTGATACTTTAACTCTCAATACTTCATTAATAATTATATTCCTCCTCATCTTGTCATCATTTTTGTCTAGCACACAAGGCCTCCAGATCTTCCCTCAAAGAACTAATTAGATTACTGCTTCTCAGCCTATGTGTAGATGTATCAAGGTTGCTTGTCTATGGACTATACTTTGAATAGCAAAAGAAAACTAACTTAATATGGCATGCCACTAATGTTTATTTCAGCCCCATGTATTTTTCTCAATATTCCATTCCCATAATTTGAAGTCCCACATACCTGGACAATAGGGATTTGAGCTTTAACTAAAACTCAGTGTACCTTACTATGTATAGAAAACCCCAAGACTCTACCAGAAAAACAGCTAGAATCGATAAACAAGTTCAGTGAAGTTGCAGGATACCAAATCAATTACACAAATCTGTTTTTATTTCTATACATCAATAATGAAGCAGCAAAAGAGAAATTAAGGAATGAATACCATTTAGTTGTACCAAAAACCATAAGATACCTAGGAATAAACCTGACCAAAGAGGTAAAGGATATGTACTCTGAAAACTATAAAACACTGATGAGAGCAACTGAAGAGGATACAGAGAAATGGAAAAACATTCCACACTCATGGACTGGAAGAACAAATATTGTTAAAATGTCTATAATACCCAAAGCAAGCTACACATTTAATGCAATCTCTATCAAAATACCAACAGCATTTTTCACAGACCTAGAACAACAATTCTAAAATTTGTATGAAAACACAGAAGACCCTGAATAATCAAAATAACCTTGAAGAAGAAAACCAAAGCTGGGGGCATCACAATTCTGGACTTTGAGTTATATTACAAAGCTGTAGTGATCAAGACTGTATAGTATGGGCAAAAAACTAGGCACATAGATCAATAGAACAGAATAGAAACCTGGAAATGAACCCACAACTGTATGGTCAACCAATTTCCTAGAAAGCAGGAAAGAATATCCAATAGGGAAAAGAATGTTTGTTCAACAAGTGATGCTGGGAAAACTGGACAGCAACATGCAAAAGAACCAAACTGGACCACTTTCTTATACCAAACACAAAAATAAATTCAAAAGGATGAAAGATCTAAATGTGAGACCTGAAACCATAAAAATCCTAGAAGAGAACATAGGCAATAACTTTTTTGACATCAGCCATAGCTACTTCTTTCTAGATATGTCTCCTGGGGCAAGAGAAAACAAAAGTAAAAATAAACTATTGCAACTACATCAAAATAAAAAGCTCTGCACAGTAAAGGAAACACTCAACAAAACTAAAAGGCAACCTACAGAATAGGAGAAGACATTTGCAATTGACATATCTGATAAAGGGTTAGTATCCAAAATACATAAAAAATTTATACAACTCAACACCAAAAAAACAAATAATCCCATTAAAAAATAGATCGAGGACACCAATAGACATTTCTCCAAAGAAGACATCTACATTGGTGGGG
The DNA here is from genome assembly GCF_037043125.1 of Eumetopias jubatus. Lineage (NCBI taxonomy): Eukaryota > Metazoa > Chordata > Mammalia > Carnivora > Otariidae > Eumetopias > Eumetopias jubatus. The sequence goes on from NW_028274820.1 coordinate 31,917,477, forward strand.
GAGACAAACCATGAGAGACTGTGGACTCTGAGAAACAAACTAAGGGTTCTAGAGGGGAGGGGAGGTGGGGGAATGGGTTAGCCTAGAGATAGGTATTAAAGAAGGCACGTTCTGCATGGAGCACTGGGTGTTATATGCAAACAATGAATCATGGAACACTACATCAAAAACTAATGATGTAATGCATGGTGATTAACATAACATAATAATAAAAAAAGACATTTACATAGCCAACAGACACAAGAAAAGATCATCAGGGAAATTCAAATCAAAACTACAAAGAGGAATCACCTCACACCTGTCAGAATGGCTAAAATCAACAATACAGGAAACAATAACTGTTGGCGAGGATGTGGAGAAAAAGAAATGCTCTTGCTCTATTGGTGAGAATGCAAACTGGTGCAGCCACTCTGGGAAACAGTATGGAGGGTCCCCCAAAGGTTAAAAATAGAACTACCCCATGATCCAGCTATTTCACTACTAGGTATTTACCCAAAGAATACAAAAATATTCAAATGGATACATGCACCCCAATGTTTATAGCAGCATTATCAACAACAGCCAAATTATGGAGGCACTTTAAGGGTCCATCAGTTGATGAATAGATAAAGAAGATGTGATACATATATCTACAATAGAATATTACTCAGTCATAACATTTACAATGACATGGATGGAGCTACAGAATATTATGCTAAGTGAAATATGTCAGAGAAAGACAAATACCGTATTTCACTCATACATGGAATTTAAGAAACAAACAAGTAAGCAAAGGGGGGTGGGGAAGAGAGAGACAAACCAAGAAGCAGACTCTCAACTATAGAGAACAAACTGGTAGTTTCCAAAGGGGAGGTGGGTTGGGGATGGATGAAATAGGTGATGAGGAATAAGTAGTACCATGTTGATGAGCACCCAGCATTGTATGGGAGTGCTGAATCACTATATTGTACACCTGAAACTCATATCACACTCTGTTAAGTAACTGGAATTCAAATAAAAATTTGAAAAAAAATGCAATTAATAAAAATAAAATTCAGCATATCTTAGATATTTCCTGTCAGAGTCCATTCTTTCTGATTTCTGACTTTAATTTTTAAGTCTCAGGTTCTTTCCTGAGCTATATTGTCCTTCTTCTTTTTCTAATCTGTCTCATCTGTTTGGTTTCTTATGCTACCACAGTCAAGGTATTGACATTGATAGTCAAGATACAGAACACTTCCATCACCACAAAGGTCTCTTACATTGTTTTTTTGTTTTTTTTAGTTTTTCTCCTGTTTTTTTAAATTTTTTAAATTTTATTTTATTATGTTATGTTAGTCACCAGACATCATTAGTTTTTGATGTAGTTAGTGTTCCATGATTTATTGTTTGCATATGACACCTAGTGCTCCATTCATTACATGCCCTCCTTAATACCCATCACCGGGCTAACACATCCCCTCACCCCCCTCCCCTCTAAAACCCTCAGTTTGTTTCTCAGAGTCCACAGTCTCTCATGGTTCATCTCCCCCTCCAATTTCCCCCCTTCATTTTTCCCTTCCTACTACTTTTTTTCTTTAACATATAATGTATTATTTGTTTCAGAGGTACAGGTCTGTGATTCAACAGTCTTGCACAATTCACAGTACTCACCATAGCACATACCCTTCCCAATGTCTATCACCCAGCCACCCCATCCCTCCCACCCCCCACCACTCCAGCAACCCTCAGTGTGTTTCCTGTGATTAAGAATTCTTCATATCTTTTACACTGTCTTTTATCATCACATGTACTTCCCTCAGCCTCTTCTTACACCCTGGCAACAACTAATATATCTTCCATTTCTCTGAGCTTGTCATTTCAAGAAAATTATGTAAGTAAAATTATATAATCTTTAACCTTTTCAGAATGGCTTTTCCCCCCATTGGCATAATTCTCCAGAGATTTATCTAGGTTGTTGCATGTATCAATAGTTTGTTCCTGTTTATTGCTTAGTAATATTTCATGGTATGGATATACCACAGCTTGTTTAACCATGCAACCAATAAAGAACATTTGTCTGGTTTCTAGTTTGGGGCTATCACAAGTAAAGTGGCTATAAATATTCATGCATGTGTTTTTGTGTCAACATAAGCTTTTATTTCTCTGGGATAAATACCGAGGAGGGCAATTGCTATGAGTGCCATTGCAATCCCTGTCTGTCTCTGGAGGGAGTCTCAGCTCCACACCAGGCCTCCACTGATATGCGTCTTCACCATGTTGCTTCTTGCGCCCAATGTTCCTAGCTTGTCTGACTTCTTTCCACCTTTCATTCTTTCCTATGTTTATTTTACATAGAATGTCCAGGGATTTTTGTTGTAATTAGCTCGAACAATAAGGGAAAGAACATCTACTGCATCTTCTCAGAAGCAAAATGTCTTATTTACTTATTTTTAATCCTTTACAATTATGCACTCCTCTTAGTTGGAGGCATATTAATCTTTTTTTTAAAATTTTTTATTGTTATGTTAATCACCATATATTACATCATTTGTTTTGGTGTACTGTTCCATGATTCATTGTTTGTTCATAACACCCAGTGCTCCATGCAGAATGTGCCCTCTTTAATACCCATCACCAGGCTAACCCATCCCCCTACCCTCCTCCCCTCTAGAACCCTCAGTTTGTTTTTCAGAGTCCATCATCTCTCCTGGTTCGTCTCCCCCTCTGACTTACTCCCCTTCATTCTTCCCCTCCTGCTATCTTCTTCTTTTTCTTTTTTCTTAAAATATGTTGCGTTATTTGTTTCAGAAGTACAGATCTGTGATTCAACAGTCTTGCACAATTCACAGCGCTCACCGTAGCACATACCCTCCCCAATGTCTATCACCCAGCCACCCCATCCCTCTCACCCCCAACCACTCCAGTAACACTCAGTTTGTTCCTGAGATTAAGAATTCCTCATATCAGTGAGGTCATATGATACATGTCTTTCTCTAATTGACTTATTTCACTAAGCATAACACCCTCCAGTTCCATCCACGTCATTGCAAATGGCAAGATCTCATTCCTATTGATGGCTGCAAAATATTCCATTGTGTATATATACCACATCTTCTTTATCCATTCATCTGTCGATGGACATCTTGGCTCTTTCCACAGTTTGGCTATTGTGGACATTGCTGCTATGAACACTGGGGTGCATATGGCCCTTCTTTTCACTACATCTGTGTCTTTGGGGTAAATACCCAGGAGTGCAATTGCTGGGTCATAAGGTAGCTCTATTTTTAAATTTTTGAGGCACCTCCACACTGTTTTCCAAAGTGGCTGTACCAACTTGCATTCCCACCAACAGTGTAAGAGGGTTCCCCTTCTCCACAACCTCTCCAACATTTGTTGTTTCTTTCCCTGTCCATTTTTGCCATTCTAACAATTCCATTTACAATAGCACCAAAAACCATAAGATACCTTGGAATAAACCTAACCAAAGAGGTAAAGGATCTATACTCTAGGAACTACAGAACACTGATGAAAGAAATTGAAGAAGACACAAAAAGATGGAAAAAGATTCCATGCTCAAGGATCAGAAGAATAAACATTGTTAAAATGTCTATGCTACCCAGAGCAATCTATACCTTCAATGCCATCCTGATCAAAATTCCAATGACATTTTTCAAAGTGCTGGAACAAACAATCCTAAAATTTGTATGGAATCAGAAAAGACCCCAAATTGCCAAGGAAATGTTGAAAAAGAAAAACAAAGCTGGGGGCATCACATTGCCCGATTTCAAGCTATATTACAAAGCTGTGATCAGCAAGACAGCATGGTACTGGCACAAAAAACAACATATAGACCAATGGAACAGAATAGAGAACCCAGATATGGACCCTCAACTCTATGGTTAAATAACCTTTGACAAAGCAGGAAAAAACATGCAATAGAAAAAAGTCTCTTCAATAAATGGTGCTGGGAAAATTGGACAGCCAAATGCAGAAGAATGAAACTCAACCATTCTCTAACACTATTCACAAAGATAAACTCAAAGTGGATGAAAGACTTCAATGTGAGACAAATCCATCAAAATCCTAGAGGAGAACATAAGCAGTAACCTCTTTGACATCACCCACAGCAACTTCTTTCAAGATACATCCCCAAAAGCTAGTGAAGTAAAAGCAAAAGTGAACTTTTGGGACTTCATCAAGATGAAAAGCTTCTGCACAGCAAAGGAAACAGTCAACAAAACAAAGAGGCAACCCACGGAATGGGAGAAGATATTTGCAAATGACACTACAGATAAAGGGCTGGTATCCAAGATCTATAAAGAACTTCTCAAACAACACCCAAAAAAACCACAAATAATCAAGTCAAAAAGTGGGCAGCAGATATGAAAAGACACTTCTCTGAAGAAGACATACAAATGGCTAACAGACACATGAAAAAGTGTTCATCATCATTAGCCATCAGGGAAATTCAAATCAAAACCACATTGAGATACCACCTTACACCAGTTAGAATGGCAAAAATGGACAGGGAAAGATACTTATATTTCTTAAATCCATTTCTCAAAATGCTGTACTTCCATATCTGGTTTTGTATATTCATTCTGCACATATATAGCATGGATATTTCTAGACTTTCCTATAATTTCTGCCTATTGGATCAATATTTTTCTCAACAGAAGTTTATTTCATATGTTAACATAAAACTTCCATTTTTTTAAGAAACTCTGATCATAAAAATTCAAACGTAGTGGCTTATCTGCATTTATTTTTTTCAGTGCATGTAGAGAAATCCCTGATTGTGAAACCATGGACTGAAAGGATTTCTTAGTAGTGGGCTCTCCATTTTCCTGTGACTTGCCCTTACTGCTCACCCCATACTGTAAGCTGTGGAAGCAGGTAATGTATCTGTGATGGCCTCATACATGTTTTTACATCCCTGCTGCTATAGTCTTTGAACTTTATGCCCCACAGCAATGAAATGGGCTTCATCTGTGATGACCATCTTTCCTACTGTTCATCATTATCTCTAGCCTTCATTCCTTCAAACCTGGGTATCCTAGTATGATTTTCTGGGATTTTCATTTCTTTTCTATTCTGTGACATTTCCTCCTAACTATGCCCATGTCACTTTCATCACCCTGCCCCTATCTTCAGTCTAAGTTACAGAGGTCCAGGACCCACACGCTAAATAAAGTTCTTAGCTAATTTATATTTGCCGAAGCTACTTCACTAGGAAGCCATAATGAAGTTGCTGCCACATTTTTGGATTATTTCTCAGCTTAGGGGTTTCTATTTAAATCACTTTCACACCAATTTTTCTAGAAATCTCTTAAGAACCTATTTTTAAATATGTAAGATGAAAAATGTATTATAAAACATAAAATCCTTATGAGAGCTAGGTATGCAAAATAGGTGGCTGAAACCCTGACACGCCAAGCAGCTAGCAATGTTTTCTTCAATGCATATTCCTCTTACTATTCATAATTCAAAAGAATTATACTTAAGCTAGCTACTGCTGGACATTTTTAAAATCAGGGAACAGATTCCAGAATGCCTTCTGTGGAAATAGCATATGTCTTCACGAGCAGTGCATACTATTTTCATTTTGGGTTTTCATGTCTCAAAGGGAGCATCTGCTTATGAAAGTCCATCACGTGTGTATAAGTTTAGTGACAAAGAATGCTGGGAAATGGAGTTAGAGGAATCTAGCAAAAGGGACAGAGATATGCAAAAGACATTTTGGCAGACAAAACACCATTTTTATACTGTACTGTCTTCCAATGTCTGATAAGCTTAACCTTTCCAAAGAAGTTTGTACTCATATATAGATTTTATATATTAATTTCTATGAGATTCTCATGAGGGGATGGCTTAAATATCATTTATTCAGGCAGGCCCTGAGTGGTAAAAAACTGAAGAGACCTTTCTTAGCTACCTGCAGGAAGCCACTTAGGTTGGACACACAATGGCTTCTGGTATCTGAATCTGTATAGCATTCAGATCATGATCCCTCCAGTTCTGGGGCAGTGGAAATCAATGGCTCAGACTTTACTGTTTAAATTCCACTGCCATCAAATTCACATAAGGTTTTCAGCTTGTGCAGAGGCCTATGTTTGTGGAAATTTATAAACTGATTAGAAATGTGCCATGGACTAACCCACACTATACTAGGCATCTGCTCCAAAAGATTATATATATATATATATATAATATATATATATATATAATATATATATATATAAAATACACACACACACACACACACACAGTTGGCTTGAAATTATAGCAAAATAAAGAACAATTTAAAAAGTTGCAGGCACACATCATATTCATCAGAGAAGGGAGGGAAAACATGTAACAGATCAATCTATTTCAAATGAAGAAACAAATAGGAAGCCTTAACCACGACAATGAGTTATGAAAGTAGAATTTAAAATTAACTCTGGTAAAGAGTAGACCAATCATCCTTTAAATTAAATTAGGATTTCAGGACTAATGAACAAAAGGCAGACACATATTTAGATATTTTTACACCTTAATTTTCAAGGAGGTTGAGAAGAATGCTGAAAATCTTCAAATCAATAGGCTCAATTTCCCTGCCATTTTCTCCCATCAGTGATGGAAATGTAGATAACAAGATAAGCCAGATTTTATTAGTTTCTGCAGGCACTGTAAAAATAATAATATGAATATAGAGGGTGCTTTTCTTAAAAGCCAACTCACAGCCTTTTATGAAATCGTCCCCATGCTTTGCAAGTCAGTTCAATTCTTATCTTTAGGACAGGATGTGGTGAATATGTGGCAAATATAACCACTTTGTCTTGGTTTATAATTTCTCCATCATATCTGACCATATACCTCAAGTAAACTCTCCCAATGTTGAGCTTTCAATGGAGTTCTTATTTGTAAAAATTAACATTGATTAATTACTACTACTATGTGATATGCCTTCTACTCCTAAAACCATAAAAAGATAAATTGGTAAAACGTAATTGTAGATATCAAAGAATATGGATGTATGTTTTAGCGCAATTTTCTCATAGCTTAAAGCAGTTGTTATATCGTTCTTTTTGTTTTGTTTTACGTTTATTTTATGGCTCAGAGACTATATTTACCAAATAGAAATCTACATATCCTAAGGAACTGTGAGCTTACAAAATTTGAAAGAATGCAATATTTAGCCTTATACTGACAAAACTGATCTTGCTGAGCACTACGACAAAGTGTTTCAGGAAAAAAAGAGTACTTTTTTTATGCAGTAAGTGTTTTGATTCGGGTTGAGATTATATTTTTACTGGTACCATTGTTTACTATGGATATTTTGATTTGAATGTAACATTTCCCTTAGCAAAGAGCATTGCTACATCATAAATCAAGACAAGGTCAGTCCTGCATGGCAGAAAATTAATCTCATTTTACACAGAAGTTAATAGGAATTGAAGGCATATAATTAATATAATGCTAATTCCTCAGTTTTGTCTGCCTGACTCTAGATTAATTAAAGTCCCAGAATCACTCCAAATCTAACAGAGCTCCTGTAATCTTATGGTCTCTGCAGGATAGAATAAAGGATGAGCTAGACCATACAACAAGTTGCTTCAAGTCGCTCTCTCCTTGAAACAAGCCTCAAATTTCAGACTACATAGATCCAACAAGGCATGATTCTATTACCAGAACAAAGAGAAATATTCGGGTGAACTACATGAAATTGCCAGTTTTTACCATTCTGCACCGAAAATAATTATGTATGGTTTGACCTCGTATTGGTTTTACAAAATTGTTTTCAAAACATTTAAAAAGAGATATGGAATCATTGCAAAGTATAATTATCTCTCTACAAATACTCAGGACCATCAGCGATGAAAATGATATAAATTAATTAGTTTAACACACACCAAAAGTAAAACTTTTTCAGTGTTGGAGCTGCTTTGGAAGTGAAAAGGAGCATCAATTTTTATGGAAACATTATTTCAGTTGAGTGGGATTTACTCTCATTATATAAAAGGTAGTCTTTTAAGTAAGCAGTCATAAATATTAATAGTTCTTGCATATTGATTTATACTTTGGCTTGTTTCTAGAATCATTTCAAGGGATCGGCCATGAGTTTTCTATGAGCCAATGTGAAAAGGGAAACCTTGCATATGACTCATATCACTGTGTCCTTGCAACAGCATCCCTCAGGAGATATAACATTATTTTGCCTTTAAGATCTAGTGAGGTAGTGAACAATAACTTATATAAAATTCAGAAAGTACACTGTAACAAAGTGCATTGTAACATTAATGGAGAACATGGTCAACATGGTACAAAGAAATGCAAAATTGTGAAATGCAGATCAATATATTTTAGTAATTTTAGCTGGAACTAGCCTAGGATATAACTGTAATGTAACTGGTTGCAACAAAAATACGCAGTAATCACCCATTCATTATTTAAGTTATTCATTTATTTATTTATTCCACACATATTTCTTGAAGAGTTCATACAATACAGGAACTATTCTAAGTGCCGGGTTGCCTGGTCTTATGGAACTTACACTCAGTTGGTACTACAGGACTACCTATGAGCTCTGTGTTTTAGAATAAGATACAATATCCTCATGTACAATTTAGTTGTAAGACAGCAAAGAAAAATCTAACAACTTCCTTCCTGCTCCACTACAATTTCCTTAAAAGACACTATCAGCTCCTATATAGACTACTGCCGGAAGATCCTCATGCCCTCCTATAGTCTTCACAAAACTGCCCAAATATATTTGAAAAACATAAGCCAAATATTTTCCCTGGTCTGCTCAAAACCCTGAATTTTTTTTTTTAATTTCCTATCTCACGGACAGTTAAAAATTTTTACCATGGCTTACAATGGGTAACCTTTGTCTTGCCTTGGACCTAATTTATTATCAATTTCTCCTTGACTGAGTATCCATTATTTCAGATGTCTTACTGTTCCTCAAACATGACAAATATGCTCCTACCTCAGGATGTTTGCCCTTAATTCTTCCCTCTGCCTAGAATACTCTCTCTTCTGGAATCCACAAAACTCAGTCCCTTGTTTCCTGTTGAACTCAACTCGAAAATGTTTTTATCAGAGAAGGCTTCCCTGATCACTTTACATATAACAGCTCTGATCTCAGCTACATACCACCTGACCCTTATTACTAAATTTTGCTTTATGTTTAATACAAACTAATATTACACTTGTGTTTTTCAACTTGGAGTCACATAAAGAAAACAATTAAATTAAATATTAATATATGCAACATATTATGAATGCACTCTGATGTTGATATTTAGTTTCTCTCTAAGGGTCTGGTGAGATTCTTTATTCAGCATTAAAAAGAAAGCACCACTTGCCTCTTGCTTCTAGACGTCTCTTTATCCAAATTCGCCCAATCCCCCTCTCTTGTGCATAACCATCGTTTTCCTTACACTGTAAATTTTTCTATTTTCTTTGTTTCTGATCATCTATTACCATTTGCAGGATATTTTTAGTTTTGCATCCACATCTATGGGAAGCTCCCTTTGAGTACAGTATTTATCAATTTATTTCTGTGGCAATATGTTTTTCCAATAAATTATGCAAAACTCTGCTGGTTTCTATTCGACAAGAAACATCTGTTATATATCAGACACTGTCCAAATATTGGAGATATCTCGAATAATACACCCAGGCAATAATCAAGTAGATAAAAACTAAGCTCCACTTCCTAAATGAAAAAGCACCAAAGAATTTGTGGACATATTTTAAAACCACTACATGAATAAACCTTTCAAGGCAGGGATGATCTCAATATAAAGTACAGGAACTCCTCTGTGGCCATCAACAGATTGAAAACTGAAAGAAGAGAGGTGAAGGAGCTGTCCTGGGGCATCTGTCTCTTAAAAGACCTAAAGAATCATTATGAAATATACCTGTAAACTCATTTCCCAGCCTTTCTTGTAATACTCTTGGTCATGTGATTATCCTGACCAATAAAATATGAATGAAAGCAGTTAGTAGGTTTCCCATGTCAATATGAATAATTATCCATTATATTCTCTGCCCTTTTCTCCTTCCCCTGTGTGGCCGGCTGGTAGCAAAGAGTTCCAAAATGTCAGTCACATGATCAAAGAAGTCTAGATCCCAAAGTCACCATTTGAAGAATTGCCCAGGAATCTAATTAGAAAAACACTTTTTCTTAGTGAAAAAATTACACTTTTATGATGTCAAGTCCCTGACATTTCAGAGTCCATCAGTTACAACAGACCATCTTGTTCACTCCAAATAACCCAGAAACTTGTACTTTGAAGTGGTATTCATTTACACTTTATAGTGGTGTTGTTTTCTTCTATGACAAAAACATACATGGCAATGGGTAGTAACCTTTTTCTTTTCTTAAGATTTATTTATTTTAGAGAGAGAGAACATGAGTGGGAGGGGCAGAGGGAGAGGTAGGAAGAATCTTAAGCAGACTCCACACTGAGCACAGAGCCCAGTGTGGGGCTTGATCCCAAGACCCTGAGATCATGACCTGAGGTGAAATCAAGAGTTGGATGCTTAACCAATTGCGCCACCCAAAAACTTCTTTTGCAAAGGGCCAGCTTCTAAATATTCAGGCTTTGCAGACTATATGGTCCCTGACGTAACTACTCAACAACCCTGTATACAGCAAAGGACAATACATAAGTGAATCAATATGGCTGTCTTCCAATACCTCTTTATTTACAAAAACAGGCCAAAGGCCAGATTTGGCCCATAGGCAGTAATTTGCTGAACCATGGCTTATAGTAGGACAAGGAAATGGATAATGAAGGATGGAAATGTTGTAATCCATGTTATACAGTAGCAAAACATGTAGCAAAACCCTTGCTGACATTATAGAGGAGGCCATCCTTGTGACTAGTACCTTAGGAAATCCAGAAAAGGTCATTTTAAAATCCCCACACTAGTGTGCATTTGCTAATAGTGACTGAATGTAACAACATATAGAAAGAAAAGAGCCAAACAAAAAGAGTGGGTCATTCAGCAGGTACAACTGATAAGAACAATCTGAGATTTCAAGACCTGGAAAAGCTGAATATTTTCAGAACCCAATAGAAGAGATTAAATTTTAAATGGCTTTAAGCAACCAAGAACTAGAAAAGTTTCTCGCTTACCTGAAGTCAGTCAAGGGTTATAAGACCAGGTTACGAGAGTGACCTTCACATTTACAGCTTTAGGGACACCACGGGGTTGAGGGAGGAATAGTGGGGCCAAAAAGCCAAACAGAGCCGGCTGGAAGCAATGTACAGGTGCTCAGTAAATTTTTATAAGATGTGTATTGCCAAAGAAAAAAGTTAAAAAAAAAAAAAAAGCTTTGGGGTAACTACAGATAATGAAGACTATGTAGTAAAAAATCTCCCCAAATCTCTTCCCGGAGACAGGACTAACAACTGCACTGTGCACCTATAAAAAGCCATACAAAATCACACCCTCAACATTGCTTTCGGACAGAGAATGCAAAGTTACTGTGAATCAAGAGGAAAAGCACAAGACTATCAGTGCTGCAGTATGATATGCTCCCACCCAGCCCTCTGTGTCCCAGAGCTTTGTGGCAAGCAAAAGCAGAAAACAACTGCAACAAAAACAGAGGAGGGACACTGGCTAAGGAGCCTGAGGTTGAATTTAAACAACCACAGGAAAGATCAAATCTACACTAAAGTTGAAGATACTGGGGGCTGTGGAAGCAAAAAAAAAAACAAAAAAAAAAACAGATCACACAACAAACTGCAGGGAAGGGATTTCAAAGTCCATGGTCTTAAAGAGCCAAAACACCATAAAACAGGACAGATGCAGGATTCAAAGAGATGAAGAAAAAAGAAACAAAAAGCAAAATCAGACCTATAATTACAGAGAAAACACTGAGGGTTGCCAGAGGGGAGGGGTGAAGGGGTGGGCGAGATGAGTGATGGAGAGTGGGAGACGCTGGTTTCCAGTTATGGGACGAATAGGTCATGGGAATAAAAGGCACAGCATAGGGAATATAGTCGATGGTATTGTAATAACATCATATGGGGACAGATGGTAGCTACGCTTGTGGTGAGCCCAGCATCACGTACGGACTTACTGAATCACTATGTTGTATCTCTGAAACTATTTCAACATGGCTTGTCAACTGTACTCAAAAATAATATAAATAAATAATACAAAGAGATGGACTCCACTGCCGGCGCACAATGTCAGGAGGTAAATGATTTAATGGAGCAGGCTTTGTAATCAGGAATGGTAACTTTACTGAATTTCATGGAATAATCAAGGGAACAAGATAATAATGCATCTTCATTATGGGGTACTCACCAGTTCATTCAGTGACTCTCATTTTCAACTCAACATTGTTGTTTTTGTAAGAGAAAAAATATTTTGGTTTATTCAGATACCTTTTCCTCTCTCATCAAAGACTTGCGAGGGGAGGGGGCGGGGAAAGCATGATAAAAAAGATAACACAGGGCACCCGGGTGGCTCAGGCGGTTAAGCGTCTGCCTTCGGCTCAGGTCACGATCCCGGGGGTCCTGGGGTGGAGGCCCAAGCCCCTCGTCAGTCTGAGTCGGGGCTCCCTGCTTCACGGGAGGTTTGCTTCTCCTTCTGCCCCTCCCGCTCCCGCACATGTTCTCTCTCTCAAGTAAATAAATCTTTAAATGTTTTAAAAAGAAAACAAAAACAGTATTTCAAACATACAGCTTCTGGGGATGAAAAGAACAAAAGGAAGGGAAAAGTGTGCTCCGACAGTCAGGCGGTAAAAGGGAAGATGAGAATAAGTGAAAATGTAGGGTCATCCGAGTCAGAAGAGACTCGCTTCTCCTTCACCACCAAAGCAAAGGAAGGGACAGGCTTCCGGTGCATCTAACTACCGATGGTAAATACACTTACAGTGGTGAGCATTTCCTAATCTATAGACTTGTCAAATCGTTATGTTATTCACCTGAACCTAACATAACATAATTTGTCTATGCTTTCCTTCAGTTAAAAATCTTATAAAGAATGAAATTTACAAAAGTTTTGCTAAGTTTTGAGTTCTTTGCTGAAGATAATAAAATTATTTATAATTTATAAATATATTAAATTAATATTTATAACTTATAAGAAAATAATTCCATTAACGGAAGAATAGTCATGCATAATACCTGGATATCATTCAAGATAAACACAAGAGAAGTAAAGTCCGCAGAGATCTATTGCAGATAATCATTAAAAAATTTGCATGCTACTTAAATGAGGAAGCTTCCTATACACATAAACATATACCAACACCATCAACCCAAAGAAAACTTTAAATGTACACCCCCAACAGATTTTAAAATATTTCAATAAGCGTCTGAAGATATGAAAAGCAGGGTGCCTGGGTGGCTCAGTTGGTTAAACATGGACTTTTTTTTTTTTTTGTAGTGTTCCATGATTCATTGTTTGTGTACAACACCCAGTGCTCCATGCAATACGTGCCCTCCTTAATATCCATCACTGGGCTAACCCTTTCCCCCACCCACCTCCCCTCTAAAACCCTCAGTTTGTTTCTCAGAGTCCATAGTCTCTCATGGTTCATCTCCCCCTCTGATATCCCCCCTTCATTAACACTCACCATAGCACATACCCTCCCCAATATCTATCCTATGACCCAGCAATTGCACTATTGGGTATTTACCCCAAAGATACAAATGTAGGGATCTGAAGGGGTATGTGCACCCCAATGTTTATAGCAGCAATGTCCACAATAGCCAAACTATGGAAAGAGCCAAGATGTCCATTGACAGATGAATGGATAAAGAAGATGTGGTGTATATACACAATGGAATATTATGCAGCCATCAAAAAAATGAAATCTTGCCATTTGCAATGACATGGATGGAACTAGAGTGTATGATGCTAAGCGAAATAAGTCAATCAGAGAAAGACAAGTATCATATGATCTCACTGATATGAGGAACTCTTAATCTCAGGAAACAAACCAAGGGTTCCTGGAGTGGTGAGGGGGGTGGGAGGGATGGGGTGGCTGGGTGATAAACATCGACTCTTGATTTTGACTCAGTTCATGATCTCAGGGGCCTGGGATCAAGCCCCATGTCAGGCTCCGTACTCTGCTTCTTTTTCTCCCTCTGCCTCTGCCCCGCCCACCAGCTTACGCACACTCTCTCTAAAATAAATAAATCTTAAAAAAATAGATATGAAAATCTGCCTTAAATCAAAAATGAAAAAATCAAAATCAAAATGAATAAAAAAGGAGCTTCATCCAACCAAATTACGACTGAAAATTTCAAAAGGATGGTGAGCATTTTTTTAAATATATGAATATAACCATACAAGCAGAGATGAGGGGAAGACTACTGCATCAATGTTATATATTTTTAAGTGATATATAATTGATATATATTAGTTTCAGGTATGCATAAGGATTCTATATCTATCTATACATACATTGCTAAATGATCATAAGGCCAGTTAGCATCCATCACCATACATAGTTACGAATTGTTTTTAAATGTGATGAGAACTTTTAGGATGCACCAATGTATTCTCTTAGCAACTTGCAAATGGACATCACAGTATTATTATAGTCACCAAGCTGTACATTACATCCCCAGGACCTTGTTTCCTAACTAGAATTTTATACCTTTTGACCACCTTCATGTTAATCTATTTTGTCATCAGGAATAATGCAACTAAAATGTGGGACGAGAAGGTAGAGAAAACACAAAACGTTTACTGTTTTATAGGCAATAGGTTGCTATCAATGGGTGCTGCTCCCCTCCCGCAAAAAACTGATAAAGCCGATGTAAAAGGTTAAACAAGTAAACAGGGAACTAAAGTCACTGAAGGAGATATAAGTACCAAGATGGCCCCTAGAACAAAACATTCAACCTTCTTAAATATCCAATTTTTTTAATAAGAGGACAGAGAATGTACATCTTATACATAAGGATAGCAAATATAACAAAAGGTGCATCATTTTAAATTATAACTCATTTGAAAATAAACTTATCAGTCCTAAAATAAATGTGAATCAGCTTAATCCATCTATTAAGAAAAGAAATTATTTGCAATCTGGCACACACATAGGATCACAAAAACATGATCATAAGATTTCCAATGTTAAAAAAGGAAACCAGCAAATAAAATCTGAAAAAAGTTATAACGTAAGGGGCCAATATCTCGATGAGCAAAATTTTCCCTTTTGTTCTCTCACTGAACCTTGTAGTTGCAATCTCCCAATCAGGAACTGAAGCTTCGCTGAGTTTCATCAAGTAACCAGGAGAACCATAGAACAGTGCATGTTCATTACAAGGGTATTCCCAAGCTAGTTCAGCCGGACTGTTTTCAACTGAGCATTGGTGTCTTTGGGGGAGACAAAACATTTTTGATTTATTTAGATGTATTTTCCTTTCTCCTCCAAGACTTGTGAGATTCAGTCTCCATATGTGTTTTCCCCTCCCTTTCTGCACCATGCCCAATCACAAATGTTCTGTTTTTGTTATTTATCTCGCTAACCCAGTTATATATGTCCTTCCATCTGTCATTAAAATAACACAGTTTATTTAGCCTTCTTTTTCAGTGATGCCTCAAGTCATGCTAGCGTTGGTGTTGTAATGGTTCTGGTTTTCGTTTCTGATCTGAACTCTTAGAAAACACGTTCACAATATTTCCGATGTTAAAAAGTAGCACTATCTCCATACAAAGTACAATGGTTAGTCCACAGCCCAAGTCAAAGAATGTCTGCTATCATTCCCAATTACAACACACTGAAGTTGTACACTTTTATCACAATATTCAGAGTGATGCAACAATGGATAATCATCATGAACTGTCAATCATCATTGTCAATCAGAGTCATCAGAGATAGCAAGGTCAGAAACAGTGACTACATTTGTGGGTAATTTCAACTGTATCCCTTCCACATGAAAATGAAAGATTAAAAGTTCCTAAGAAAGAATATGTTAAGATAAAAAAAAAAAGTATTTTAGGACTCATGCAGTAAACCTCTTAAGTTTACCCTCCTTCCTTTTTGAAGTAGTGTTTCAAAAAAAAAAAGGAAAATATACAGCATTCTTTTCATAAGTAAGATTCTGTATCATAAAGACACACTAGCATGTACCTGTTTTACAGCATGCAACACACAAAGGGGGTGGGATGTTCTCCTTCTATATAGGACACAGTAAAGCACAGAAAGGTTGCCACATTACACAACTCCCGGGCAAGTGAACAGCTGCACGTGGCTTCCTTGAGTCCCAGGTGCTAGTGAGTTAGCAGTTAAAATGTGAAAACACTCCATGGCAACCAGACCCCTCAAGAAAAGGGAGCCGGGTAGATGTGGGTGATGGTGCCTGGCGGAGCCTTCAAGGTGCCCATCTAAACCTGGCGTGCCAAGCAGATACCTTGGCTCTACATTACTGTTGCCAGACCTGTAATATAGCAATTTATACAGACATTTCTTCCTATTTCAAGCGACTCATGAAATAATATTGCTAACATTTTCCTCCCTTCCCAGAGCATAAATTAGTAACTCTCCCTGGCATAATATTTCCTCAAGTCAATTCTAATTCCCATGGAAGAGGCAACATACAGGGTAGAAGCAGCCTGTGTAGAGCTGGGCAGGAGATCAAATTCTTTCTGATGAAAGCCTAACGGTATCCTACAACCTCAGAGGAAATCAGTTGCATGCCAGTGATGTGGAATGAAATGTTTAATGAAGCTGTCAATGCAGTGTTCAGATGAATGTATAGGTCTTTAGTGGGCTGCCACATTCCTGGACACTGCAGATGACTCCTCTGAATAGCTTCTGGTCTTAAAGGAGAAGAGTTTTTCTAAATGTTAACTATTTTTCGCAGTTAATCTTGAGTATAGATTACTGAAGAATTTTAATTTGATCAGATTACTTTCTGTAAAGTTTAAAGGAGAGCTTGAAATGCAAGAGTTGACAGCACAAGATGCTCCACTATTTTCCTTATGTAAGACTATATTCTTTAAGTGTGTCCACATAATTCAATTACTTGGCAGAGATCATTTTAGTAGCTGGTCATAATATTCTAATTTTAAAAGCTTTAGCAGGGGCGCCTGAGTGGCTCAGTTTACTAAGCATCTGACTCGTGATTCTGGCTCAGGTCATGATCTCATGGGTCATGAGATGGAGCCCAGTCTCTGCTCTGTGCTCAGCGGGGAGTCTCCTTGAGATTCTCTCCTTCTGCCCCTCACCCTACTTGCACACATGCTCACATGCTCTCTTAAATAAATCTTTAAAATTTTTTAAAAAAATATAGACCAGTAAAATTGCTCATTTTTCTCTGAATATACTCAAGTCTCTGATTATTGTATGTTAATCTACCTGCCATTTGACAGTGATTCACTACCATTTATACAGCCCCTTTGAAGGTATCTGTTTCAAATATATACACATATATAGTCATATATACATATATGTTCTAAGTAAGACTATCAACAAGTATTCACTATTAATTAAATGGCATTAAAAACTTCAATTTCTATACTGAGTGAAAATATCTCTCCTCATCAATTTGGGGAGTAGGGAAAGGATTTATAGAGAAACAAAAAGGGTGAGTGTGGAAGAAAAAGGCATCAGAGGAGGGCCCAGGACTTCCTGTAGACTGTACTGAGGTTGTCCAAGCCTTATCTTATGTTATCACAGAATAGGTCATCCTCAAGAACTATAAAGCAAAATGTTTAGTTGGCGTGAACCTGAATAGTTATCAGTATCTCAAAAGTGTAGCCCCTATTACATTAGTCATGTTCAAAGTGTTTTATGATTCACTTGGGCTGGTAATAGTCACACATAACCAATTCTGGTAAACCTGAATGAATGTTCTTTTAACTGTTCAGACTCAAGCCAGCCTGTCAGGGTTTGACTTGCAGCTCTGCTGGTTAACTGAAAATTATATAAGCTCCTCTTTGCCTTTGTGTTCTCAATTTTATTTTATTTTTAATCTTTCCAGTATTTCACCTTTATTGTTTTAATTTTTTGAGTACAGTTAACACAAAATGTTACACAGTTTTAAGTGCACAGCATTGTGATTCAACAACTCTATATGTTATACTATGCTAATCTCAAGCGTAGTTACTATCTGCCCCCATACAACATTATTATAAAACCATTGGCTATATTCCCTATGCTGTACCTTTGATTCCTGTGACTTATTCCTTCTGTAACTGGAAACCTGTTTCTCCCACTCCCCTTCATCTATTTTGCCCATCCCCTCAGGCCCCCCAACCATCAGTTTGTTCCCCGTATTTATAGATCTTATTCTGCTTTTTGTTGTTTATGCATTTGTTCATTTAGATTCCACATGAGTGAAACCATATGGTATTTGTCTTTTGCAGTCTGACTTATTTCACTTAGTATAATACCCTCTATGTCCATCCATGTTGTTTCCTCAATTTTAAATGGAAATTATAATAGTGCTTACTTCATAAGACTATTTTTAACGTTAATTAAGATGATACACCTAAAAAACTTCCAACATTACCTAATACAGGGTAAATTTTATAAAGCATTAGGTTTCTATGATTAAGACATAATTAAAACGCAATAAAAGGTTGTATACATCCTACAAACTAAGAAGGAGAATCAAGTTCCTAAACATAATTCCAACAATAACTCTTAATCTGTAATATTTATAATCTTTAAGAGGTTTTTTGTTCAATAAAATCAGATAGGTGTGCTCAAAGAAAAGCAAATGCCTGGTCCACACCCCAGGTTCTTCCAGCTTTTCTTGGCATGATGCTGATAAAATACACATGCATTTGTTTTATTTTGCTTTGCTTTATTTCACTATGAGTAGTGACTTCCTCTTGTTTCCTTTGTTTATCATTTATTTTATCTTTGATATCTTAAGAATTTCCCCTGGCAAACACCAGCCCCATATGTAAAGCAAAGGTACCTTTTTTCTGTAAAGCATCAAGTGAATAGTCTAAGTACTATAAATACTGTATCAAGGACCTCTCCATTTGCTTAAGGTGATGGAAGATGAATAGAATTGGGAAAAATTTATGCAATGAGTCCTCTGTAGACTGGACAAATTCCATAGCATATTAGTTGTCATAAATCAATAAAATTTTTTGAGATTCTGTTGTTTCAAAGCTCCTACCCTTTTTCTGTATTCTTTTGTACTACTCCTGGTACCTAGGAGTCAAAGGTTACATTGTGAACAGATGGTGGTAGCTGTGATACACTCAGGAATGTATCAGTTCTGGGAAACGTTCCAGAATAGCATCACCCCACCCCACCCCCGCTCAAATCACTCTCCCGAATTATCTTTCTTGGGTAGTTATCTTAAAGTCTATTATTAATAAGTTATTTCCTTAACCCAGAAATATCCCCTGTCTTTAAAATTCCTCTAATTAAAATGTAAATGCTCATGAAAACATAAGTGATTATTTCTGGTTTCAATGTTCATTGATAAAAACTTAAATTACCAGTGTACACTTTACAAATTTATTATTTAGCACATGCTGGACATGCAGATATTTTAGGAATGAGCCACAAAACAATTCATCTGGATTAAAGTAAAAAAAAAAAAAAAGTCAATTAGATAGGCCCCAAGATAAACACTCCAAATATACTAATTTTGCCTGAAGCTGACACATTTGCCAATTATTTAATCCAAATTATAATCCAAATTATAATTTAATAATGATGTATCATTCACTGCTGTATTACTAAAGTCTAGCAAAGGGCCTAGCTTATAATAGGAACTCAATCAATATTTATTAAAAAGCTGAATGAGTGACTGAATAAATAATTATAGCAACAGATTCCAATTGTTGTACTTGCAATTTGACCTGGACTTGGGTTTAAAACTCTATCAGTTCTTCAAAAGCAGCTACCATTTCCCTTAGTCAAGTATAAATCTCTTGATTTCTGCTTCTGGCTAAAATGGAATAACAGAGACAAGGTATAAATGTAATAACATAGGTACAAGATCAAACTGCAGCATTTTGATCAAAGAAATCAAAGATCTAAATAAATAGATATTCCATGTTTATGAATAGAAAAACTCAATATTGTTGACATGTCAGTTCTTCCCAATTTGATCTATAGAGTCAATGCAATCTCAATCAAAATCCCAATGAGTTATTTCTGGATACAGACAAACTGATTCTAAAGTTTATATGGAGAAGCAAAAGACCCACAATAGCCAAAACAATATAGAACAGAGTCAGAAGACTGATACCATCCAACTTTAACATTTACCATAAAGTTACAGTTATCATGATAGTGTGGTATTGGGAAAAGAATAAACAAATAAAAACATAAACAGAATAGAGAACCTAGAAATAAACAGTCAGCTGATTTTTAACAAAGGCAGTTCAAGGGAAAAGTACAGTCTTTTCAACAAATGATGCTAGAACAACTGGACATGTGTATGCAAAAAAAAAAATGAGCATGACATAGACCCTATGCTTTCCACTAAAATTAACTCAAAATAGATCACAGAAATAAATATAAAACTATAAAATTTCTAGAAGATAACATGGAGAAAAAAAATCTAAGTGACCTTGGGTTTGGTGATGAGGTTTTAAATACAACACCAAAGAAAGATCCATGAAATAAAAAATTGACAATCTGGGCTTTATTAAAATTAAAAATCTCTGCTCTGCAAAAGATACTGTTAGAGAAAGAAAAGACAACCACAGACTGTAAGAACATATTTACAAAGCAAGTATCTGGTAAGTGAATTCTATCCATAAAATGCAAAGGGCTCTTAAAACTCAACAATTAGAAAATAAACAACCCAATTTTAAACAGGGCAAAGATATGAACATATGCCTCACAATAGCTATATACGCAAATGGCAAGTAAATATATGAAAAGATGTTCAACATCATATATCATCAGGGAATTGCAAATTAAAATCATTACAAGATAACATTTTAGAATGGCTAAAATCCAAAAAAGGTAATACTGAATGGTGGAAAAGAAATGGAGCATAAGAACTCTTGCTCATTGCTGTTGGGAATGCAAAATGGTACAGCCATTTTGGAAGTCAGTTTGACAAATTCTTAAAAAACTAAGCATAGTTTCCCCACACAATCCAGCAGTCACACTCTTAGACAGTTACCCAAATAAGTAGAAAATTGATATCCACATGAAAATCTGCACATGAATGTTTATAGCAACTTTATTTTTATTGTCACAACCTGGAAGCAACAAAGATGTTCTTCAATAGGTAAACGAATAAACAAACTGCAGTGTACTGCAGTGCAAACAGTGGAATATTATTTAGCAATAACAAGAAATGAATTATCAAACCATGAAAATATGGGGAGGAACATTAAATTCATTTTGTTAGCTGAAGCCAGTCCCACAAGGCCACATACAGTATGATTCCAAGTATACAACATTCTGGAGAAGGCAAAACTATATAGACAACGTTAATGGTTGCCAGGAGCTTAGAAAGAGGGGAGAGAGGAAAGATGACTAGGTGGAACACGGTAGATTTTTAGGGCAATGAAACTATTCTTTATCACATTGTGGACGATGGATACACGGCACTATATGCATTTGTCAAAACCCGTAGAACTGTATTACACCACACACACACACACACACACACACACACACACAATGTCAGAAATGGGGTTCATCCATTTAAAAATTAAAGTAATTAACTCTATTAACTCTAGTAACAGGCTAAGTGAAGAAAAATCACATGATCATCTCAATAAACAATGAAAAAGCATTGATAAAATCTCTCAGAAAATTTGGAATAGAAGGGAACTTCCTCAGTCTCAAAAAGGGCATTAAAAAAACCCTATCACTGACACCATATTTAATTGTAAAAGACTGAATGTTTTTCCCTAAGTTCAGGAACAAGACTATGATGTCTGCTTTTAACACTTAGAACACTGTGATTGAGGTTTTCCGAATACATCTAGATTGGAAAGGAAGAAATAAAGCCGTGTTTGTTAACAGACGACATGATTACAAATGTAGAAAATATGACAAAATATACCCAAAAAGCAAAATTCATTATCATATCCATAAATCAGTTGGAGTTCTATATACTAGCAACAAATAATCAGAAATAGAAAATAAACAATCCCATTTATATGAAATACAGATAAATGTGAGTGAACATGTGAAATCTTGGGTAGAAACCACAAAATATTACTGAGAGACATTATAGACCTAAATAAACACAGGGATCATCTGCATCTTCATGGTTCAGAACACTTACTATTCCTGTCAATTTTCCAAAATGATCTATAGATTCAGTACAGTCCTAGTCAAAATTGCAGTGGATGTTTTTGCAGAAATTGATAAATTGATTTAGAAATCCATATGGAAACACAAAGTAGCCCAAACAACTTTTAAATAAAAGAGCAAAGTTGGAGGAATGATGATACGTATGTTTAAGACTCGTATGCTATCTAAGTATACAGTATGTTAAGACAATAACGCTACATAATGCAGACAATAGTGTCCTGACATAAATACAGATAAATAGGTCAATACAATAGAATGAGGAACCCAGAAATAGACCTGCACCTACATGGACTACTAACTTCCAACAAAGGTACAATGGCAAGTTAGTGGCACAACAGTCTTTTCAACAAATGATGTTGAAACAAATAGACATCCGTATACATGAAAATAAATTCGTATTATATCTTACTAGCTAGCTCAAATTATTTAACAGGCATAAAGATAAAATCCAAAACTATAAAACTCATAGAAGAAAACATAAAATATTTGCTTCCTTGGATTAGGGAAGGATTTCTTAGTTCTGAAAAGCAGGCTCCACAGATGGACCAATTGCTAAATGGTACACCTTCAAAATTAGAAAGTGATGCACTGTGAAAGATATTATTCAAAGAATCAAAGGACTAGCCACATATTGGGAGAAAATATCTTTGAAGCATATATATGGTAATGGACTTGTATTCAGAATATATAAAGAACTCTGAAAATTAAGTAATAAGGGGGGTTGCCTTCAGCTCAGGTCATGATCCCAGGGTCCTGAGTTCCACACTGGGCTCCCTGCTCAGTGGGAAGCCTGGTTCTCCCTCTCCCACCCCCCCTGCTTGTGTTCCCTCTCTTGCTGTGTCTCTCTCTGTCAAATAAATAATCTTTAAAAAAAAGAAAACTAAATAATAAGAAACTTGGTTTTGAAATGGGCAAATATTTGAAAGTGGAGTTCACTAAAAAGAGCAGAGCAAAAAAGAAAATATGAACCACATACTTCATTAGAAAATGTAAATTAAAACTGCTTGAAATAACACTACATATCAATTAGAATGTCGACAATTTAAAGCCCGACTATATAAAGTGTTGTTGAGGATAGAGAGGAACAGAAAGTCAACATACATGGTGGAAATGTAAATGGTACAGACACTTTGGAAAATAATCGGACAGTTTTCTAAAAATTTAAATATGCACATATCACATGATCTAGACCTGCCCTTCCTATGGATAGATCAAGAGAGAAAAGAATGCATATAGTCATACAAACACATGTACACTGATTTTCATAATGGCTTGAGTTGTAACAGCCAACACCAGAAACAATCCACTTGTTTGTTACCAAGTAAATAAATTCTTTTTTTTTTTCTAATTCTTAAGAATTTGTGGTAGGGATAGCGGAGCAAGATGGTGGAGGAGTAGGAGACCTGGATTTCATCTGGTCTCAGGAATTCAGCTGAGTAGGGATCAAACCATTCTGAACACCTACGAACTCAACAGGAGATCGAAGAAAAGAATAGCAACAACTCTCTGAACAGAAAAGCGACCACTTTCTGGAAGGTAGGACCTGCGGAGAAGTGAATCCGAGGCGATATTCGGGAGGATAGTCGGCGGGGGAGGGGGCCTCATTGGCCGCTTCTGGCAAGTGATTGAGCCGCGGAGCACAAAATCGGAACTTTTAGAAGCCGGCTCCGCTGAGGGACGTCGCTCCAGTGGCTAAGCGGGGGGTGGAACCCTCGCGGGACAGTGTGGTCTCAGGACCCTCGGGGTCACAGAAAGACCGGGGGTGCCTGAGTGCGGCAGAGCTCCCAGGTATCAGAGCAGGGAAGCCGGCTGCAGAGACAGAGCCGAGGCGCGGGCTCTCAGCTCGGGGTTGCCATACACTGTGATCAGTGCCACACAGTCGGGCAACTGCTCCTCCAGCAGGGACCCAACAAGCTGCAGATCCAGGGAGACTCCCCTTCCTCCTCCAGGAGGAGCGACGTGGGAGTGCACCACAGGGATGTTCTGGGTTTGGAGACTCCACACCGAGTTGGGTGCCAGAGATAGAAACGCTCGGTCACAGGCCGGGTGAGCACGGAGTGCGGCCGGAGACCAGGGAGACGGGAGTGACTGACTGCTTTTCTCTGGGGGCTCACTGAGGAGCGGGGCCCAAGTTCTCGGCTCCTCTGGGCGGAGATTGGGAGGCCACCATTTTCACTCTCTTCCTCCAAAGCTGTACGCAAAGCTTGCACGAAACAAAAGCTCCCGAGAGCAAACCCGAGCAGATTGCTTAGCCCGGACCGACAAGGGCGGGGCAATTCCGACTCCGGCAAAGACATTTGGGAACCAGGGCAACAGGCCCCTCCCCCAGAAGATCAGCACAAACAGCCAGCCAAGACCAAGTTTACCAATCAATGAGAACGGCAGAACTCCAGCGCTAGGGGAATACTGCACATAGAATTCATGGCTTTTTTTTACCATGATTCTTTAGTCTTTCAAAGTTCATTTTTTTTAACTGTCTTTTTTTTGAATTTTTCTTTTTCCCTTTTTCAACCAACATCTTATCAATCCCTTTAAAAAAACATTTTTATTTTTCATTTTTAGAGTCATATTATATCCCTTCATAGTAGTTACCCTTATTTTTGGCATATATATATATAATGTTGTTCTCTCTTTAAAATTTTGAGATACAGTTTCTTCTAACAGATCAAAATACACCCTAAATATCTAGTGTATGGCTTTGTTCTAGTCTCCTGCCTGATCACATTCTCTCCGCCCGCCTTTTCCTTTCTTTCTTTTTTAAATCCTCCTCTTTCTTTTTTCAAACTTCTTATCATTCCTCTTATAATTTTTTTTATACTTTTCATCTAAACAGTCATCTTCCATCCCTTCATTGTATCAACCCTTTTTTTGTACATATATAAGTCTTTCTTTCTTTAAAATTTTGGGGGGCACTTTCTTTTTTTTTTAATTTTTTTATTGTTAGGTTAATCACCATACATCATTAGTTTTTGATGTAGTGTTCCATGATTCATTGTTTGTGCATAACACCCAGTGCTCCACGCAGAACGTGCCCTCTTTAATACCCATCACCAGGCTAACCCATCCCCCAACCCCCTCCCCTCTAGAAACCTCAGTTTGCTTTTCAGAGTCCATTGTCTCTCATGGTTTCCCTTCCGACTTACTCCCCTTCATTCTTCCCCTCCTAGCTATCTTCTTCTTCTTTTTTCCTTAAAATATATTGCATTATTTGTTTCAGAAGTACAGATCTGTGATTCAACAGTCTTCCACAATTCACAGCGCTCACCATAGCACATACCCTCTGCAATGTCTGTCACCCAGCCACCCCATCCCTCCCACCCACCACCACTCCAGCAACCATCAGTTTGGTTCCCGAGGTTAAAAATTCCTCATATCAGCGAGGTCATATGATACATGTCTTTCTCTGATTGACTTATTTCACTCAGCATAACAACCTCCAGTTCCATCCACGTCGTTGCAAATGGCAAGATCTCATTCCTTTTTATGGCTGCATAATATTCCATTGTGTATATATACCACCTCTTCTTTATCCATTCATCTGTCGATGGACATCTTGGCTCTTTCCACAGTTTGGCTATTGTGGACATTGTTGCTATAAACATTGGGGTGCACGTACCCCTTCGGATCCCTATATTTGTATCTTTAGTGTAAATACCCAGTAGTGCAATTGCTGGATCATATGGTAGCTCTATTTTCAACTGTTTGAGGAAACTCCATACTGTTTTCCAGAGTGGCTGCACCAGCTTGCATTCCCACCAACAGTGTAGGAGGGTTCCCCTTTCTCCACATCCCCGCCAACATCTGTCGTTTCCTGACTTGCTAATTCTAGCCATTGTGACTGGTGTGAGGTGGTATCTCATTGAGGTTTTGATTTGGATTTCCCTGATGCCGAGCGACGTTGAGCACTTTTTCATGTGTCTGTTGGCCATTTGGATGTCTTCTTTGGAAAAATGTCTGTTCATGTCTTCTGCCCATTTTTTGATTGGATCATTTGTTCTTTGGGTGTTGAGTTTGATAAGTTCTTTATAGAGTTTGGATACTAGCCCTTTATCTGAGATGTCATTTGCAAATATTTTCTCCCATTCTGTCGGTTGTCTTTTGGTTTTGTGGACTGTTTCTTTTGCTGTGCAAAAGCTTTTTATCCTGATGAAATCCCAATAGTTCATGTTTGCCCTTCCTTCCCTTGCCTTTGGCAATGTTTCTAGGAAGAAGTTGCTGCGGCTGAGGTCGAAGATGTTGCTACCTGTGTTCTCCTTTAGGATGTTGATGGACTCCTGTCTCACATTTAGGTCTTTCAACCATTTGGAGTCAATAAAAAAATAAATAAAATTTAAAAAAAAAACCATTTGGAGTCTATTTTTGTGGGTGGTGAAAGGAAATGGTCCAGTTTCATTCTTCTGCATGTGGCTGTCCAAATTTCCCAACACCATTTGTTGAAGAGACTTTCTTTATTCCATTGGATATTCTTTCCTGCTTTGTCAAAGATGAGTTGACCATAGAATGGAGGGTCCATTTCTGGGCCCCCGATTCTGTTCCATTGATCTGTGTGTCTGTTTTTGTGCCGGTACCATACTGTCTGGATGATGACAGCTTTGTAATAGAGCTGGAAGTCTGGAAATGTGATGCCGCCAGCTTTGCTTTTCTTTTTCAAAATTCCTCTGGCTATTCGGGGTCTCTTCTGGTTCCATACAAATTTTAGGATTATTTGTTCCATTTCTTTGAAAAAAGTGGATGGTATTTTGGTGGGGAGTGCATTGAATGTGTAGATTGCTCTAGGTAGCATTGACATCTTCACAATGTTTGTTCTTCCAATCCATGAGCATGGAATGTTTTCCCATTTCTTTGTGTCTTCTTCAATTTCTTTCATGAGTATTTTATAGTGGGGGGCACTTTCTTCTAACAGACCAAAATACACCCAAAATCTACTGTGTGGCACTGATCTATGCACCAGCCTGATCATATTTGATCATATTCTGTTTTTTTTTTCTGTTTTTGTTTGTTTTTATCTTTTTCTATTTTTTCTCTCTTTCTTTTTTCTTTCTTTCCCTTTCTTTTCCCCTGGTTTCTTTTCTGACTTGTTTAGAGTATATTTTCTGGGGACGATGTTACCCTGTTAGTATTTTGTTCTCTCATTCATCTCTTCTCCTCTGGACAAAATGACAAGACAGAAAAAATCACTTCAAAAACAAGAACAAGAGGTAGTACCATCTGGACTCAATATGGACATTAGTACAATGTCGGACCTAGAGTTCAGAATCATAACTTTAAAGATACTAGCTGGGTTTGAAGAAAGCATGGAAATTATTAGAGAAACCCTTTCTGGAGAAATAAAAGAACTAAAATCTAACCTAGTCAAAATCAAAAAGGTTATTAATGAGGTGCAATCTAAAATGGGGGCACTAACTGCTAGGATAAATGAGGCAGAAGAGAGAATAAGTGATATAGAAGACCAAATGATGGAAAATAAAGAGGCTGAGAAAAAGAAAGATAAACAACTACAGAATCATGAGGGCAGAAATCGACAGACAAGCGATACGATAAGACAAAACAACATTAGAATAATTGGGATCCCAGAAGAAGAAGAAAGAGAGAGGGGGGCAGAAGGTATATTGGAGCAAATTATAGTGGAGAACTTCCCTAATGTGGGGAAGGAAACAGGCCTCAAAATCCAGGAGGCACAGAGAACCCCTCTCAAAATCAATAAAAATAGGTCAACACTGACATCTAATAGTAAAACTTACGAGTCTCAGAGACAAAGAGAAAATCCTGAAAGCAGCTCGGGACAATAGATATGTACCTATAATGGTAGAAACATTCGATTGGCAACAGACCTATCCACGGACACAAGGCAGGCCAGAAAGGACTGGCATGATATCTTCAGAGCACTAAACGAGAAAAATATGCAGCCAAGAATACTATATCCAGCTAGGCTGTCATTGAAAACAGAAGGAGAGATAAAAAGCTTCCAGAACAAACAAAAACTAAAGGAATTTGCAAACACGAAACCAGCCCTCCAAGAAGTATTGAAAGGGGTCCTCTAAGCAAAGAGAGAGCCTAAAAGCAGCAGAGATCAAGAAGGAAACAGACAATATAGAGTAACAGTCACCTTACAGGCAATATAATGGCACTAAATTCATATCTTTCAATAGTTACCCTGAATGTAAATGGGCTAAATGCCCCAATCAAAAGACACAGGCTTTCAGATTGAAATAAAAAACAAGACCCATCGATATGCTGCCTGCAAGAGACTCATTTTAGACTCAAAGACACCCCCAGATTGAAAGTGAGGGGGTGGAAAACCATTTACCATGCTAAAGGAC
Source organism: Eumetopias jubatus (assembly GCF_037043125.1). NCBI lineage: Eukaryota > Metazoa > Chordata > Mammalia > Carnivora > Otariidae > Eumetopias > Eumetopias jubatus. Next base: position 31,945,983 of record NW_028274820.1, read on the forward strand.
ATCAAAAGAAAGCTGGGGTGGCAATCCTCCTATCAGACATTTTAGATTTTAAACCAAAGACTGTAATAAGAGATGAGGAAGGACATTCTAACCTACTTAAAGGGTCTATCCAACAAGAAGATCGAACAATTGTAAATATCTATGCCCCTAACATGGGAGCAGCCAATTATATAAGGCAATTAATAACAAAAGCAAAGAAACACATTGACAACAATACAATAATACTGGGGAACTTTAACACTCCCCTGACTGAAATGGACAGATCATCTAAGCAGAAGATCAACAAGGAAATAAAGACTTTAAATGACACACTGGACCAAATGGACTTCACAGATATATTCAGAACATTCCATCCCAAAGCAATGGAATACACATTCTTCTCTAGTGCCCATGGAACATTCTCCAGAATAGATCACATCCTAGGTCACAAATCAGGTCTCAACTGGTACCAAAAGATTGGGATTATTCCCTGCATATTTTCAGACCACAACGCCTTCAAAGTAGAATTCAATCACAAGAGGAAAGTCAGAAAGAACTCAAATACATGGAGGTTAAAGAGCATCCTACTAAAGAATGAATGGGTCAACCAGGAAATTAAAGAAGAGTTAAAAAAAAATCATGGAAACCAATGAAAATGAAAACACAACTGTTCAAAAACTTTGGGATGCAGCAAATCAGTCCTAAGAGGAAAGTATATAGCAATACAAGCCTTTCTCAAGAAACAAGAAAGGTCTCAAATACACAACCTAACCCTACACCTAAAGGAGCTGGAGAAAGAACAGCAAATAAAGCCTAAACCCAGCAGGAGAAGAGAAATAATAAAGATCAGAGCAGAAATCAATGAAATAGAAAACAAAAGAACAGAACAGATCAACAAACCTAGGAGCTGGTTCTTTAAAAGAATTAACAAGATTGATAAACTCCTGGCCAGACTTATCAAAAAGAAAAGAGAAATGACCCAAATCAACAAAATCATGAATGAGAGGAGAGATCACAACCAACACCAAAGAAATACAAACAATTACAAGAACATATTACGAGCAACTATATGCCAGCAAATTAGATAACATTGAAGAAATGGATGCATTCCTAGAGATGTATCAACTAGCAAAACTGAACCAGGAAGAAATAGAAAACCTGAACAGACCTATAACCACTAAGGAAATTGAAGCAGTCATCAAAAATCTCCCAACAAACAAAAGCCCAAGGCGAGATGGCTTCCCAGGGGAATTCTACCAAACATTTAAAGAAGAATTAGTACTTATTCTCCTGAGACTGTTCCAAAAAATAGAAATGGAAGGAAAACTTCCAAATTCGTTTTATGAGGCCACATTTACCTTGATCCCCAAAACAGACAAAGACCTCATCAAAAAGGAGAAGTACAGATCCATATCCTTGATGAACATGGATGCAAAAATTCTCACCAAAATACTAGCCAATAGGATCCAACAGCACATTAAAAGGATCTTTCACCACGACCAAGTGGGATTTATCCCTGGGCTGCAAGGTTGGTTCAATATCCGCAAATCAATCAACGTGATACATTAACAAATGAAAGAACAAGAATCATGATCCTCTCAATAGATGCAGAAAAAGCATTCGACAAAGTACACCATCCTTCCTTGATCAAAACTCTTCAGAGTATAGGGATAGAGGGTACATACCTCAATATCATAAAAGCCATCTATGAAAAACCTACAGCGAATATCGTTCTCAATGGGGAAAAACTGAGAGCTTTCCCCCTAAGGTCAGGAACACGGCAAGGATGTCCACTATCACCAGTGCTATTCAACATAGTACTAGAAGTCCTAGCCACAGCAATCAGACAACAAAAAGAATCAAAGGCATCTAAATCGGCGAAGAAGAAGTCAAACTCACTCTTTGCAGATGATATGTTACTTTATGTGGGAAACCCAAAAGACTCCACCCCAAAACTGCTAGAACTCATACAGGAATTCAGTCAAGTGGCAGGATATAAAATCAATGCACAGAAATCAGTGGCATTCCTATACACCAACAACAAGACAGAAGAGAGACAAATTAAGGAGTTGATCCCATTTACAATTGCACCCAAAACCACAAGATACCTAGGAATAAATCTAACCAAAGAGGCAAGGGATCTGTACTCAGAAAACTATAAAATACTCATGAAAGAAATTGAGGAACACACAAAGAATTGGAAAAACGTTCCATGCTCATGGATTGGAAGAACAAATATTGTGAAGATGTCAATGCTACCTAGAGCAATCTACACATTCAGTGCAATCCCCATCAAAATACCATGCACTTTTTTCAAAGAAATGAAACAAATAATCCTAAAATTTGTATGGACCAGAAAAGACCCCAAATAGCCAGAGGAATGTTGAAAAAGCAAAGCAAAGCTGGTGGCATCACAATTCCAGACTTTCAACCTATTATAAAGCTGTCATCATCATGACAGTATGGTACTGGCAGAAAAACAGACACATCGATCAATGGAACAGAATAGAGAACCCAGAAATGGACCCTCAACTCTATGGTCAACTCATCTTTGACAAAGCAGGAAAGAATGTCCAATGGAAAAAAGACAGTCTCTGCAACAAATGGTGTTGGGAAAATTGGACAGCCACATGCAGAAGAATGAAACTGGACCATTTCCTTACACCACACACAAAAATAGACTCCAAATGGTTGAAAGACCTAAACGTGAGACAGGTGCTATAGCATCCCGATGTTTATACGGCAATGCCCACAATAGCCATCAAAATGCTAAAGGAGAACACAGGCAGCAACCTCTTTGACCTCGGCTGCAGCAACTTCTTCCTAGAGACATTGCCAAAGGCAAGGGAGGCAAGTGCAAAAATGAACTATTGGGATTCCATCAAGATAAAAATCTTTTGCATAGCAAAAGAAACAGTCCACAAAACCAAAAGACAACCGACAGAATGGGAGAAAATATTTGCAAATGACATATCAGATAAAGGGCTAGTATCCAAAATCTATAAAGAACTTACCAAACTCAACACCCAAAGAACAAATGATCCAATCAAGAAATGGGCAGAAGACATGAACAGACATTTTTCCAAAGAAGACATCCAAATGGCCAACAGACACATGAAAAAGTGCTCAATGTCGCTCGGCATCAGGGAAATCCAAATCAAAACCTCAATGAGATACCACCTCACACCAGTCACAATGGCTAGAATTAACAAAGCAGGAAACGACAGATGTTGACGGGGATGTGGAGAAAGGGGAACCCTCCTACACTGTTGGTGGGAATGCAAGCTGGTGCAACCACTCTGGAAAACAGTATGGAGGTTCCTCAAACAGTTGAAAATAGGTCTACCATACGATCCAGCAATTGCACTACTGGGTATTTACCCCAAAGATACAAATGTAGGGATCCGAAGGGGTACGTGCACCCCGATGTTTATAGCAGCAATGTCCACAATAGCCAAACTATGGAAAGAGCTAAGATGTCCATCAACAGATGAATGTATAAAGATGTGGTGTATATATTTACAATGGAATATTATGCAGCCATCAAATGGAATGAGATCTTGCCTTTTGCAATGACACGGATGGAACTGGAGGGTATTATGCTGAGTGAAATAAGTCAATCAGAGAAACACATGTAACACATGACCTCACTGATATGAGGAATTCTTAATCTCAGGAAACAAACTGGGGGTTGCTGGAGTGGTGGGGGGTGGGAGGGGTGGGGTGGCTGGGTGATAGGCATTGGGGATGGTATGTGCTATGGTGAGCACTGTGAATTGTGCAAAACTGTTGAATCACAGATTTGTACCTCTGAAACAAATAATGCAATATATGTTAAAAAAAAAAAAAGAAGACGACGAAGAAGAAGATAGCAGGAGGGGAAGAATGAAGGCAGGGAAATCAGAGGAGGAGACGAACCATGAGAGACGATGGACTCTGAAAAACAAACTGAGGGTTCTAGAGGGGAGGAGGGTAGGGGGATGGGTTAGCCTGGTGATGGGTATTAAAGAGGGCACATTCTGCATGGAGCACTGGGTGTTATGCACAAACAATGAATCATGGAACACTACATCACGAACTAATGATGTAATGTATGGTGACTAACATAACAATAAAAAAATTTAAAGAAGTAAAAAAAAAAAAAAAAAGAAAAGAAATGGTGGTACATCCATACAATGGAATCCTACTCAGCAACAACGAAATAAGAAATTGTTGATACATGCGGCAATATGTGTACACCTCCAAATTATGAGAAAAGAATCCAGACACAAAAAGAATACATATTATGTTGCACAATTTATATGAAGTTCTAGATCTGCCAATTAATTTGTAGTGACAGAACATCAGTGGTCATGGTGGGGGGAGGGGTGCAGTGGGATGGAGGGATAATGAATAGGTTTAGACAAACTTTCCAAATGATGGATCTGTTCACTTCCTGATGTGATTAGTCATCATTTCATCAGTGTACACATGTCAAAACTCATAACATGATACTATTTAATATGTTCAGTTTATGTCAATTATACCTCAATATAAATTGGGGAACAAAATAGTAAGAAAAATACAGATGGATAAGTAAGTGGACAAATATATTCAGGGTGCCAATCAATCATTTTCATGCAATTATATGTAATAGCTATACACTATTTCCCATAACTAAGATTCCATTTAATTCTAACAACATTTTTTTCTACATTATTAAGCATTCCCTAAGCATCCAATGCCATGCTAGGAGCTGAGAATTTAAAGAGGTAGTAGAGTCTATGTGGAATATTCTAGAATAAATGGTTAAGAGCACTGGATTTGTAGCATAATGCCCTGGGGTCACCATCCAGAACCACCCCTTCCCACCTGAATGATCATAGGTAAATATTCAAGTTATCTAAGCCTCATTTTTTCCGGGATAAAACAAAATTAAATGAGATGGTGTATATCATGTTCTAACTAATGCACAGGGCATGGTATGTGTTCGATAGATTGTTACAACTGCCTTGGCACTAGTAAAATAAAAACAATGCTTTCAAGTGTATCATTAAGAATTTAGAGAAATAAAAGGAAAGCCTGATTTAGAAAACACTGATAAGCTTTTAATAGGTTTATTTCTCCTAATAGGAGAAATGTTTAATTTGTCTAAAAATACATTTTCTTGAAAATTTCTGCCTTTAGCATCCTATTTTTCAATGGCTGAAGAAACCCAAGATTCCTTCAAAATGTCAGAATGGTACACACGACACCAACTAGTGTTGTCTCAGTTAGCAAACTGCAATTCAATTATCCACATGCAAGATGAAGAAAATAAACTTCAGAACCCATTTTAAAGGCCTTCTGTCAGCTGTAGCAAAGATCACCTGCTGTTTGAAAGTTGTATTCAGCCAAAACATCTAATACACCTTCAAAATGTCTTTTTTTCATTTCAATTAGGACATAGAATGTCTCTACTGAAAATCCTCAGGGCTTTCTCAATAGTTGAACCATATTTCTGGTCATCACCTTTGGGACTGAAGGCAAGCAGGGTAAAGAAAAAAAAAAAAAAAGAATGAATAAAATCCCTGTTTAAAGCATGGTTTCCCTTTGAGAACATCAGCAGGAGGGACAGGTACCGTGAAGGATGTAGGCTTGGCTGCCATGTAGATTCCACTACTCTTTTCTTCAGAATTTCCAGGCTGAGTACCTATTTCAGTGGCCAAGTAGGGCCGACACTTAGAGGCAAAGAGACTTTGTAAACCTATATGCATCTTATAAAATGCCCAGTATTTATGTACTTATGAAGTATCTAAGCCCCTTGATGCCAAGGTCTAGGGCTGATCTACAAGAGTAGATAATATTTTGGTATTTTGAGGCTGGATCACTCCCTGCCTGAATGAGTCCTTCTCCACTCCAATCATTGATGGGGCACAAACAACCCTGGCATTCTGCTTGTTAAACTTCTACCCATGGTGAACTGGGCCAGTACACTGGTCAAGGGAATGCATTTCCTACTAGGCATTTGAAACTTATGGGAGGAAAAGTAAGTACAGTGGGATGGGGTGGTTATTGCTAAATGACATTGATGCTGTAGAGAAAATTAATGAAATGCTAAAGATAGTCATCAAACATTTTAAAACCAAGTATGTAAGTCAAATGGCCTGTTGGGTACCATGCAAAACGCCCATCTCCCATATCAGGAGTATAGAAAAAATATAACATCCTGGGCAGAAAAATCAAACCCAGGAAATAATAGTTTGAGCAGTTGAGCTACAAAAGGTTAAATAATCTATCCAGGGAATCTTTTAGGTCAAGATCAGTGTCCTGGTTAGGAAATCCTATGAGGATGACACATGGAATGGAGACCTCTGGGAGAAATCCTGTAGATTTTAGATGCCTCAGATTCTTCTGAACCTTCTGAACCTACAGAAATGGCTGACCCCTATGAAGAGCTAGTGCTTTCCTCATGCTGGTGGGCAGGGCAGATGCCTCTCTCCATCAAGGAGCCAGTTTCCCCCTAAGGATATGCCCCATCTCCCTTTCTAAGTAGGCACATAGCTATGGTTAAATCACTGTATAGACTAGTTGGGGATATACCAGAGCTGTTGAAAAAAGTCCTAGATTCCTAAGGAATTGCAAGACGTATTTGGCATGTACTTACAGAAGTTACAGAAATATGCATGGGAATGCATTCTGGGAGTGATTGTTCATGGGCCCAGAACAAAAAAGTGGACCAGACAGAGTTTACAGACTGGAAACACTCTCCCGAGATTTAGAATTTTCAACAATTGAGGACTTCAGAAGATGGTTCCTCATAACACAGAAAAAGCGAAGAGAAGGCCTATATTAAAGCCAAGTTGAATTGCTGTGGCAGATGGTGGGAGAAAAAATTAAATGGCTCCAGTAACTGAGCTTTCTTTAATAATACACTATATATGTTCAGAACACCCAGCAGATGATTTTATGTCATAGGAAGATACAGGGCCATAAGGAATGCCACTGGAGAAAGGCAGAACCAAAGAATTAACTGGTGGTTCTCTTCTCCAGACAAGAGCTGAAGGAAAGAGAGGCCTTTACAGAACTTGGCTTGCTGAAGGTAACCAAGTCCATAGACACTGTGAACAGGAGCAAGGTCTAAATTTGGATGCCTTAAGCAGTATCATATTGATTGATGGTGGCAGAGTTGTAGCCAAAGAGGCCTGCAGCTAGAAACTTACTGAGTGGGCTAACAGAACCAGAAGAATCACAGGAACAAAATGGATGAGCATCCAACAAGAGGACCCCTCAGCTTGTACAAGAATGACTGGGAATATGACAGTAGTCACTCCTATAAGAAGTCTTTGCAACCTTGCCCAGTCCACAGACCTAAGTCAGTATGGCCATTTATTCAGTTAACTATGTTCCAGGAAAAACAAAACACATATTTCAAGGAATATTGGAAACAGGATCTGAGTTCAAAATAATATTTAGAAAACGTAAGTGGTATCTTGGTCCCGCTTCTCCAGTGAGTCTATGGGAATCTGGTAAGAAACGGAGTCCTGGCCAAAGTCTGACTTAACGATGGGCACCCAGAGCATATGGACCCACTGAGTGAACATTCCCCAGTTCCTGAGGGTATAATTGGGATTGACATACTTGGCAGTTGCTCCACCTGCCACACTGAGTCCTTGACCTCCGAGCTAAGAGCTACGCCAGTGGAACCCTCTGAAACTACCCTCGTACAGCCAAAATATTAAGTCAAAGGCAGTATGACATTCTGGAATGGAATGGCAGAGATCAGTGCCACACTTAAGGATCCTAAGGATTTTGACAGTACTAATCCATTCTTATAACTTTTAATTATTGTTGCTTTGAGACCTTCTTTTCCCACCTCATTTTTTAATGTTTCCCCTTTTCTCTGATTCTTTCCCTTTGAGAGCAGAATAGCATTTTATAAATACCCACCTGTTTTGGAAAACTAAATTTTATTTTTCACATTTTAATGTATACTTTTGGATTTTAACTGGCATACTTATTTTTTTGAAGTCTAAAGTTATTCAAGCTACTTTCCTCGACATAAAGATGTTCACTTCTTTGTGCCAACTACTGAATAGCACTACTATCTTATTATTTTTGGCTTAATTTTACCTTTCTTTTTATAGCACAAACAGGTTTTATTTTTATAGTCAAGAGTAAATTAAATTTGCCAGTACCTTTTATTAATTACTATGTTACTCTGTTACCCTGTATTTCTCTATTTTGCTTCCATCTTCCTTTTCCTTTTAATTGCAACATATTTTTAGTTGTTTCACAAAGTTCCCTGGTTATTAAAATATCAGAATATTTCTATTTCTCAGTAAGTCTTTAGTTTGCCCTTCCTTTTTTTTTTTATTAAGTAATCTTTATGCCCAATGTCGAACTCAAACTCATGACCCTGAGATCAAGAGTCACATGCTCTACAGACTGAGCCAGCCAGGTGCCCCATAGTTTGGCCTTACTCTTGAATGATGATTTAGCTGGGCATGCAACTCTAGGTTGATAGTTATTATTATTCAAAAACTTCTAGTATATGATTTTATTGCATTCCAGCATCTGTTGTTGCTGAAGAGGAGTTTATTGTCTGTTTAATTCTCATTATCTTATCAATCCTCTGGCAGCTTTTGAAGTGTTCCCTTTAATCTTGATAGTCTACAGTTTAATTATGATGTTTGTGTGTTTTTAATTTTTATCTTATCTATCTCAGCTTGCTCTTCAATATTTGAGAATTCTCAGCTGTTATCTCTTCAAATACTGCTGTTTTTCTCCTTTACTCGGTATTTGTTTTTCAATCTCTTAAAATTGTGATGTAGCCCCTAGGGCTCATTTATTATTTGTCTCTTTACCTATCACTTATGTGCCCTGAGGTGAATTCATTAGGAAAATATTCCTATTACTCTTTCTCATTTTATGTCCAATCTAGAGCTTTTACTTTTTTTTTAATTTAATGAATATGTGGGTTTATTTACAAGATGTTCATTTTCTTTTTCATACCCACCTTTTATTTCATTTATATTTTGTTTCACTATTTTATAGATGTGAGCACCCTACACAAGGTCATTTTAAATTTTGATTGTTTTAGAAAATCAATTTCATTTAGAGTAAATGTATCTTTTCGTTGTTGATTTCACTTTACTTGGTATGCTATTTCTTTATAGCTCCTCCTATGTATACGGTACCATCGTTAGTTCCTTCATGTTCTTGAGTTTGGGAATTTTGGGTGGCAGAGACTTACTCTAAGTTGTTTGTTTTTTTCCTCCCTGCGTTCTTGCCCTCCCCCTTCATTTCCTGCACATCTTTGACTAATCATTCTGAACTTACCTCCTGCCCAACTTCCCCAGACTCTAAGTCAGGAAAGAGGTCTTAAAATAGGGGTTTAGAGTGACTTTTACAAAGTTTGAGTATATAGCAGATCCAGTAATGGAACTAATGTTTGCTTTCACAGTCGTGAATCTGGGCCCTACAACCTCCCGAGGCCAATACTTGTATATAAAATGTAAATGTAGGCAACGTTTATAGGATGTTAGTTTACTTGCCTTTTCTTTGTGCTGGAGGGGCTGTGGTTATCACTGAGGCACTGGTTTCATAAAGTGAATTAAATTTATTTCATCATCTTGAGTTATGTACTTTTAGCCCCAACCATCACTAGAAGGTTAATTCTCAGACACTAATGCCCATTTGCAGACCTGGAGCCAAGCAGATCCAGGATTCACATTAACTCATCATTTTCCTTTATCTCTGCCATTTTTTTATTTATATTTTTTAAAGATTTATTATTTTAGAGAAAGAAAGAAAGAGAGAGAGAGAGCGAGCATGAGCAGAGTAAGGGACAGAGGGAGAGAGATAGAGAAAATCCCAAGGAGACTCCCTGCTGAGGGCAGAGCCAGACACACAGGGCTCAATCTCACAACCTGAGCTAAAATCTAGAGTGGGAGGCTTAACTGACTGAGCCACCCAAGTGCTCCATCTCTGCCATTTTTAGTCCAAAGTTCAATTTAGAAAGTAAAAAATTACTTTAAAAGGTTTATCTTAATTTCTATTTGTAGCGAAAATAGATCCCATATATCCAAGTGTTATTTTGATTAATTTAAAATAAAAACTTCCAATCCTATTTCTAAGAGAGTGATAGATTGGAAACAAAGAGCACAAAGATTTAATTTAGTGACCATGGAAAGAACATTTCTATGTCTAATATGTCTTTCATCTTTTACATCTCATAGATAAGTATAGATAAGTAGAATAAGGAAAAACTAGATATAACACCCCACACTAAATTATACATACACACACACACACACACACACACACACACACACACAAATATAAGCTACGTAAACTGGCTCTATGAGCAAAATCTCTGAAAATAAATTCCATAGAATAGAGATGAGCTAATTGAAGGATGACTGTTACAGGACAATTAGATATATAGAATTGAATATCTGACTGTGAGCAGCAATTCAGTATCAAGGAAGGAAGGAAAAGGAGGGAAGGATGGAGAGAGGGAAACATGGAGAGAAGATGGATGAGGGATAGGAAGGGAATTTGGTGCAAAGACAAAACTCTCTAATTTTGAAGATTATGAGATATTAATGCAAAATCTCACTCCCTGGGGATTTAGAAAAGTGTGAACAGCTCCCTTTCAGAACTATTTTAAATGTACTTAAATAGCAGCCTTAGCTAGGAACTTATTAGTGAAGTTCCTTCCACCTTAGTCATTCCCTACCATGCCTTGGAGCTAGACATAGTGCCTCATACAAGTTCTTTCAACTTCGGCATATTCTATGCATGAAACTTTGAGCCAGTTTTGCTGAGATTCACACTTCAGTATTACCGATCTAAGAGGTTTCTGAGCACATATAAACCTTTGGATACTGATTTGAACTACACTCTAGGGCTTCTAGGGTTGTCTGCTACTTAATTAGACCTTCCACATAGGAAAAGAGCAATGAGCTGGTGTCCCATCTCCAACAGATGCCGGTGCCAGATGCTCAGAGAAACACACATTCCATTTCCTATAATGTTGTCTACTCTTCCTTTTTATACCGTGTCAAAGAAGTCTTTTCTGAGAATACTTCCAGAATTACAGTGGAAACAAATAGACTAGAAACAGTAAAAGTGCTAAGCTTTATTTCAAAATTTTTGCTGTATATGGTTTTGATGAGTCTTCTCTCTTTTCTCTTGTTCTGTTGCTCATGCTTTAGCTTCTACTTAATTCTCTTTGGTGATTCTACATTGGAGTAAGAGCCTTGATTATCCACAGTATTACAGAACACTGGATGATGCCTGAAAGTCCACAGTCAGACAATCTGTCCACCTTAAGGCAGGTTTTGAGAAAATGTTATGTTGAGCACATTGCCACCTGATGTGAAGAAAGAGGTAAGAAAAGAAAGAGTATTTTTTCAAGAGATGTGAAGATTTTGAAGAAAAACTAATGATAAATTATGTGCACTGTGTTATTTTGCTCAAGGCAGTCTCTAAAAGGCTTTCCATGAGGGCATTAGAAGGAAGAACTCAAAGAGAAGGACATCCAGCCAGGCAGTAAATCCCATGTATCTAGAATCCCCACAGAATTTGTCGTTAATATCAATAATGTCACTATTTGTCATCAGATATTACATCTGATAAAAGAATGTGTTTGAGAATATTTTCTTAGAACTAGGTCAAAGTCTGTATTCAGGAGCATCTGGGAATTGCGGTTAAATTCTTACTTAATATATTCATCAACACATAATGAGATATAATAGAACATAGGTTTTGATAGCAAACATTCTAATTTTTCCCACCTACTAGCTATGCTACAGTCTCTCAACTCCTATGTGTCACTTGACGATTATAATAACAATCATTATTAAGTTCAAATGACATCAGGGTGCAAAGCATCTAGCATAGTGCTTAGTGCCTAGCTGGTGTTTAAACAATCTCAATGTCCTGCCCACCATTCCCATCCCCACCACCAAACTCTTCTCTCAATGATTATTCTTCATATGACCCCTCCTCTATGTCTCCTCAAATGTGATAGACCTCAGATATCAGCTAAATGATATCCTGCCTTTGGGATAGTTAGAAAAATAGTCTTGATTGTCTATCTCATGTTTTATGCGAAATCCAAAGCGCTCTCTAAAATTTCAACAAATTCCCAAGAATTTACATTCATGGTCTTATCTGGATCCTAGTTTCTGCCCCAATGAACTCTCAAATTCCTTGCATCTCACCTTCTGCTGCCAGTTATTTCTCTTTACTCCAAGCTGATCCCTATACCAAACTAATTCTCACCCTTGATTTCAACAAGAATACAATTACATAAGCCGTAGAGATGCACACTGCAGAGATGAAGAACTCAAAACAGAAAAATACATGTCCTTGTTTCTGCACTTTCCTTGTCTGTCCAGAGTTGGAAATTTCTTTTTGGACAATCTCTTTTTTTTCCTCAAGGTCCAACCCCTAAATCTGTTGCTTAGAGTTCCTCTCTTATTTATCGTCCTTCATTCTTATCATTTTTTTTTCTCCACCACTGAATTTATGTTCATCTTTTACTGTTTAGATAGCTTTCCTGCATTTTCTTGACTTGCTTCTTCAGGAGCTCACCTTGTACCCTCTATTAACTTAGTACAGCACATTCAGTTCCTTCACTCAAAGGAGCTAATGTGATATAAAAAAAATTTTTTTAATTATATCGCATATATGAGTTCTGAATATATTTTCTCAAAGTAAATATTAATAATTATTTTAGACATAAATATTATTGCAAATATAAAGGTGAAATATCTTTCTATATTTATTTCCCTTTTTTTCCCCTTTTTTTGGGGGGATTCATTCATTTTTATTCTATCACTGAATTACTTTTAGCCTCCATGGATTAAATGATCCTCAACACATTGCTTGCACATTGTATACTGAGTCTTAGCCCAAGAATAAATAAACCTTAACTTATAATAATCAGAACAAGTCTTCCTGCCACAGAACACTCTATACAAGAAAGCTTTCATTTTGCTCTGACCCCAACTAGAGTGCAGTCTTCATGAGGACAGCAATTTTCTTATTCACCGGAAAATCCCAGCAATAGTTCGATAGTGCTTGGCATAGTAGGTGCACAAGTATATTTTACATATATTTCTATTGCATATTATATTATACTATGTTATAAAATAAGTGGACAGTCTTTGAATCATTGTTCTCATTATTCTGCCCATAATAGCAAAATATTGTTCTGATTATTTATTACTGTGTCACAACTATCAGCACAACAAATGTAATATTTTAACACAAAAGTTGATTATTTCTAATGGTTCTATAGATTAAGTGGGCTCAGCTAGATGGTCGTCACTTGAGGATCGCCCAACATGAGGTAAAGACTGGGTCTGAAGTTCCCTCAAGACTCAGATGAAATGTATGTACACTATGACCTTTTCACTCACATCCTTGGCCCTTCAGTGTGATCGCTAGCTGGAGAAGGGGCTTGAATTTCTGTTTTGGTAGGTCAAGCCTCCAAGACATTAAGGCAGAAGCTGCTAGTCCACTGAAAAGCTGAGCATAGAACTAGTATAGTGCTATAAACCAAATGCTCATTTTCCCCAAGAATTCACGTGAAATCCTAATGCCCACTGTGACAGTTTTTGGAGGTGATTAGATCATGAGAGCAGGGCCTTTATAAATGGGATTAGTACCCTTAAAAAAGAGACCCCAGAGCTCCCTGGCACCTGCTACGATGCGAGGACACAGTGAAAAGATAGAAAGCTTTGAACCGGGAAGCTAATTTCAACCAGAATCCAAGGTTGCTCGCACCCAGATCTAGGACTTCTCAGCCTCTAAAACCATGATAAATGTTTATTGTTTATATGGTATTTTTCTTATAGCAGCCCAAATGGACTAAAGCACATAATATTACTTTTCCCATAATCAACTGGTCAGAATAGTCACTGGTAGGCTAGCCCAGAGTCAAGGGAAGGAAACCATATTCTACTTCTCAATGGGATAAACATCATCAGTAGCAAATACATTGAACCCTAACCAGGGATCAAGCCCCATACAAAATCAAAAATGTGTATTATCTCATTTAATGCCCATAACAACTAACTGAGATAGGTACTACCACTGTCTTAGTCACACAGTCAGTGAGTTGGAGAGCTGGCTACTGCTCCTTGTGGTCTGACTTTGATGCCCAGGCTCTTTATCATTATGACACATAGGTTCTGATTTAATTCACCAGAAGATTCTCCCAGTATGATTTATTGCCATCCATCTTTTAGCGCACGGCCAGCAGTTGACACATTCATTTGTTTTTGAGAAGTCCAGTTGTTTTTGCAAAGATGAGATTGCAATTCAACCTGCAAGGTTTCGTTTTGTTTTGTTTTGAAGTCCATTGCCAATCACCTACATGAACCCACAGATAAGACTGGAAATTTATACTTGGTCATGGTTGCTTGTGAGGAAATAAAAAACCACCTATGTTTATATTCTGATGGTTTTTAAAATTTATAGTGACTTGATATTGGGTTTCAAGCTTGAGACAGAGCTCAGAAACGTTTGCTCATCCAGCATTATATAGATCTTGCCCAGAGAGCATTTCAGATAATTATTTCAAGTTCCTATTGTTCCTTTAGTAGCAAAGATGTTGCCATAAAACTCCTTTTAGCCTGATCTCTCTAGTCCTAAATGTATGAAGTTATATTTGGCACATGAACAAGCAAATAAACTAATATAATGAAAAAATACTAGAGCATGCCTGCTTCCATGAACACCTTTTATAGTAATCTAGAATAGCTTGGTTATCAAAGCCTGTAAAATAAAAATTACTCATTTTTGGCAAGAAGTTTCTTCTTGTTATTTAAGTATGATCAATTTTTTCCCAATTGAACTTATTCCATTTAACCAAGAAATCACGAGGGGGCAAAAAATAAAGACTTCCATACCTATAGAAGTAAATCACTAAAATAATAAGAGCAAAATTCGTTTTATAAAGCACCCTACACCTCCCATTGCTCAAAATGATCCATAAAATATACAAATAAAAATATTATATAGATCTTAAGGTAATTTCATGAATGTTTAAATTGTTTAATCCTTACTTTTTGTCTAAAAACCACTCTGACAAGTTGATGGTCTCAATGTTTGAGCAAAGACTTAACATTCTGAATTTCACATATTCAGTGATCTATTTTCCTTTCATCTTATGGTTTGTCATTCTGTTAGCAACACAGTATCATTGAATGATGTTATCACAGAATTAGCCTTAACTTGCAATCCCAAATTCATTTGTTTAAAAGGAATGAATTTATTTGTCTCTCATCAAATCCTTACAAAATTTGTTCCTATGATTATTTCAGTACACTGTTTCAGAAAAGCAGATCCAGCATTTCAAATTTCCCAAGTGACTGTGAGAAACAACTCAGTGGTGGTGGAGACTCAAAGAAGAATGTGAACTTGCAGTTTAAAATTAAAAACAAAATGATAATCCATGGCAATCAGTCTTTCTTATTTCTTTTGCCTACTCTCCAATCATCTTGAGGGACTAAGAAAATGGAATGGGGCCCAGAATTATAATAGCCCAGAGCATAATCACATAAATAGGACACATGTCTGAAATCTTGAGTTCATTTCCTGGCTTGCCCTTCTTTGGTTAGGATTTGCTTGGGGGGCTGGGAGGGATTGTGTGAATGCATAACCTAAAATACATGTTTCTTCCAAAGAAAGATGCATGATGCTATCTTTCAACACTCTTTGAAATCCTTAATTAAAATTTATAATGTTGGGGGTGGCAGAAATTATGTAAAACTTAGTCTAATATTATGTGAAGATTTCAGTATTAGACAAACCTTAGTATGATTTCAGAATAAAAGAAATCCTCTATTCTGAAGATTAAAGACAGCACCAAGAGTAACTGCAAGCTTTATGATGAATCTTTTTCAAAATGATGTTGTGATTTTCTATCCACACTTAGTAATCATAGTATTCTGAATAATAATGAGTACTTTCTAAATTCTAAATGCAATTCCTAAAATATGGTTGAAAACCTAAGAGTTCAGCCTTTCTTTTGTCTCTAAGGATTTGACTAGTTCAATGTCTAAGCTATATAGAAGTATTCCTTGTGTCATTCGGTCAGTTAATGTGAAAAACAGTGACCAAAGTTGAGGAATATGGGATTTAATAAAAACAAATTCTTGGGGCGCCTGGGTGGCTCAGTCGTTAAGCATCTGCCTTCGGCTCAGGTCATGATCCCGAGGTCCTGGGATCGAGCCCTGCACTGGGCTCCCCGCTCAGTGGGAAGCCTGCTTCTCCCTCTCCCACTCTCTCTGCTTGTGTTCCCTCTCTCGCTGTGTCTCCCTCTCTGTCAAATAAATAAATAAAATCTTTAAAATAAATAAATAAATAAATAAATAAATAAATAAATAATAAATACAAATTCCTGCTGTGTGGGGAAAAAAAAATAGAAGAGGGAGGGCAGGTGCCTCTCAATTGAATAATTTATTGAAATACCAAAAACATATGACAAACAATATACAATAAAACACTGTCACTTCTATTGTAATAAAATACAAATCTCCTGAAAGCCTATGAGAAATTATAATTCAGTGGAGGGAAAATATGCAGACTGTTCTCTTGATCTTTATGAAGTAAAAGATAATGAATTCATAATAACCCACTTAGGAACAATAAAGGTCTTTCATTCTAAGCTGAATGAAGAGGAGAAAATGAGGGGACAGACGAGATAGCAATAAAGAGAAAACACTATTAAAACATCGTCCTTCAATTAGTTTCTACCACAGAGGATCATGTAGAACACACTGTCAAGATCAGGGACCAAGGCAGTCAGGAGGTGATATATTGGCTTGTGGCAGGGATTGACTGATGTGCTATGTCAGGAGTATTCTACAGTAAATTAGATTAATTTTCATTGAAAAGTATTAATAGTCACAGTGTATTTAGTACATTGGAATGATGAGATGATTCTCTGGAGGAAAAAAGTGAACTCCTCACAAGTGAGAAGACTATTACTTGCATTTTTATTGAACTATGACTGTTCTTATCAAGCACAACACAGCTAGGTTTTCCCTCTGATGTTAAGACAACACAATAATTTGATACAATAACATTATACAATGTTATGCTAGAGTTCCTAAACTCTTAATAAACCTTCAAACTGGACAGAAAAAAAAAAAGCTTTAACTTTAGGCAGTAAGAAGTTTTCATACAGTAACTATTTGCTTTCAAAGGGATTAAAGTTTGTGTATCCAAAAATCAACACCAATATATTCAAATAATATTTTAATGTGAAAGTTTACCTAATGAATTTGAGCAGTATACACAACAAAACTGCTCCGGTTCTGGAAAAACAGCCTTGTCTACTACTCAACTCAATGTCACGAGAATTCCTCAATAGTCTATATAGCTTCGACTCGTAATAAAATGCCATTTTGTGCTTTCATCATTTTTTATATAAAATCATAAACTTGTATTTCTTCAAGTTTAGATAAAAGTTAAATTATAACAAGTATTTTCAAGACATTTTAAGAAATGCTAAATACCTTTTATATCCTAAGTCCTTGGAATAACCAGATTTATGCTAGTATCTGGCACAAAATCATAAAACTTTTGGACCTTTAACTGGGCACAAATATAGCTGAATAATAAGCAAAATAAATGCTCAAAGATGCATTACGTTATTTCAGAAATGTACTTTTAAACTATCTGACATCACACTTTTTTCTCATGTGTAACTGAGAAAACAATTTCTTGAGGGATAATACATGGGGACATATTTGAAATATTAAACAATTAGATTGTAGTATTGAAAAGGAACCTAGCATGGGTCTGCACAGACATCATTCAGGAATTTCTGAATCATCTTGATGATTAGTACATGTGGATTGGATAAGGCTTTCAAATGTTTTGCACTACTAAATAAATGTGAGGGATTATACAGATGGAAATCTGAATTTAAATTCTATGACCATGAATGTGTCAAGGGGAAAAGATAGAGACACTAACAAGATTGAAGATTTTTTTTTTTACAATGATGATCTAAAAATGAGTCTTGTAGTTTGAGCAAGGAACATTCATTTAAGCCATGTGGAAAAATAAAATATAAAGTCCAATGTTAAAAAAGAAGAAATATGGTTAATTTAGATTACAAAGCCAACTGCCTCAAAAATTTGCAGGCTGCTAAATTTAAAGGGAATTTTTATATCAACCCATTTATAACTTTTAAGTGTCCAGCTGCCAAAGGAATGCAGATATCCAAGCTGATGACCAAAGCACAGATCCCCATAGGTCAATTCATTTTCTTTACTGGAAGTTAAATGAAATGTCCCTTTGCACACAAGTGGAAAAACAGTTTATCAACAAGTTATTTTAGTTGCTGTAATAAGACAATTCAAAAAGAATCAAAGTCTCAAGAAATTGTCAAGATATTGAGGTAACAAGGTATCCTTATCTGCAAATTACAGAATTTTGTTTTAGTTGAAAAGATGGTATTACCAGTCAGAATAATCTGGGTGGTAATCTCAGCTGCTCAGTACTGTGGGGGCAAAGGGCAGCTATCCCATGATTAGCCACTTTGGCAGGAACATTATTTTTAAATTAAAAGTAATCAAAACCCGGTCGGTTCAGAGAAAGCTCTTTATATCCCCCTCAACGTCCTGCCTGTATCAGGGAAGGAGATTACTAACAGAGATTCCTCTTTACCTAAGAAGCTTTTTTGAAGATTTTATTTATTTGAGAGAAAGAGATAAAGAGAACAGGAGGGAAAGGGAGAGAGAATCCCAAGCTGACTTCACGCTGAGCACAGAGCCCAAAGCAGGGCTCGATCCCCAAACCTTGAGATCGTGATCTGAGCCAAAACCAACAGTCGGACACTTAACCAACTGGGCCACCCAGGTGCCCCTATCTAAGCAAGTCATCTGTGTATTAGGACAACCTTCGTTTTCCGAACTTCTCCTCTTACCTTCGCACTGATGGTCTTTCTCCCCTTTGTATCCTCAGACTCCACTCCTCTCCTTAACTCATAGAAGCCTCATGTTGCCTGCCTCTGGAATTTCCATGTCTGTGTGGATTCCCCTTACGTATACTATTAAATTTGCTTTTCTCCTGTTAATCTCTCTCATGTCAATTTGATTTTAATTTGAAGGACAACAGTACAACAGAGTTTATTTTGTGTGCACCCAAGTGGCTACTAGCAAAACCATGGCTGGCAAAAGCAAGTTATTATCTAAAATAATGATACCCAGCCTAAGTAAAATAGTACTGGATAAAATTAATTCAGTCAGTCAAAGTTCTAGAAGGCACCTAGTACTACTTATCACAGTGGTTGGCATTAAAGTATTCCATTAGTAATCATTTTTCTGAATTACTTAACTCAGATGTTCCAGAAATATTGCTGTGGTGGTATCAGTCCCTGAGGTACATTTTACTACTGCTTTTGTATTTTCCAGACTTTAATACTTTTTATAAGTTGCTAGGTTTAATAACCTGAAATATTTTTGCACATATATTTTGTTTTGACAATTTTTAAGTCTTAGAAGATTGTTCATAAGAAGGCCCGCTCACCCCATACACAGAAATTAAGTTTGTTTTTTAGACCTAGAATTTCATCTATATAGTGAGAGAAAAATGTAAAAAAGTTTCCTCACACTTATGACCCATAGGTTCAGCAAGAGAAAGCAATAGCTATTGTTATCTTCCTTAGTTTAAGAGAATCAAGTAAATCATGTGCACATAAAATGATCACTGATACTTTATTTTGGTGTATAGGTAAAAATGTGTATCATTGGCACAAAGAAAGAAATAAACCCCATGCTGAGGAAGTTGAGATTCCCACTTGGGTTTATAAGTACATCTACTGGACTCTTGTAAACTAATTTTTACTTACCAATAAAGTATTTTTACTTACACAGTCATTTTTTTGTATTTTAGTTTTAAGATAATCAAAAAGTCTTTTTTTATCAGTTGGATTCATTAGCGCTAGCTAATGATACCTGAAATAATCAATTTTTGTGTGTAAAATAAGCTTATGACAAAAAAGTATTACTTAGGTATAAGAACCCAATCATTTAAAACCAACATTCAAACAAAACACACACACACACACACACACACACACACACACACACACACACACACACACACACACACACCAACCTTCCAACAAAGGTATTTCCTCCTAAAAAATAATTGTAGTTTTAGGGCTACAAGGCAAAAGTCATTCCAACTATTACGACAAACATTTTATCATAGCAAAGCTCTTTGCCCAGTTAAGTAAATATACTCAGATAAAAATTCAACTCAATTATCTGATCCAGAGTAAGTACTGATTTAACTTAAATTTTACAGTAATTCATAGAGACACTAACATTCTTTCTTATCTAAACAATGGCTATCTAATGACTAAACCAGAAATCATTATTGAATTACATAGACCTTCCCATCGAGTGCCACTGAGATTGATGCCATCTCATTTCAGCTATAGTTTTATTAAAAGCTGAATGTAAGATACTTGTGGCTTATGTTATTAGGCCAGAAGTTGTGATAACATATCTCAGATTTTTATTAATAGTTTTAGGATCTGTAAGGGCCAAGGGCAGGCCACCCCAAGATAGGCCACAAGGCATGTAGATTATCTTGAGCTGAAAAAAATCAAGGCCCAAAAGAATCAAGAAGCAATTTTTATCTTCCCCACAAATGCCTAAAAGAATTTACAGAGGATCTGCTACAGGACGAGAATGACACCACAGATAACTATATAACTGTATGAACTAGGGGTGGTAGACAAAGAGGAATTTAACAAACTCTCTTAGAATTCTCTTTGTCCCATTGTTTCTGTGTGGCCCAGCAAACATTTGTTTACCAAATGTTTACTCTTCCCTGTGACTTTCCTTCCTTTTCTTTGAAGTCCCAGACTCTCCCTCCTTTCTTAATTCAGAATGACCTACACACCTCATTTTGCCCATGTTTGGAATTTCATGTGTTTGTAAATTACCCATACACATGAAATTAAATTTTGTTTTCTCCTATTAATCTGTCTCATGTAAGTTTAATTCTTAGCTAAGCTAGAAGAACACTTGACAGAGCAAAGTTTTTCCCTTCCCAGCAAAACAAATTCAACCTTGGACTCCCTTAAAGTCACATAACATACATATATGATATAGAGAAAAAATATATCTCTTATGGCCACAAAATCCTCTAAAAGATTTTTATCTACTGGTTCTGATCAAGCAACAAAGGAAACATAGTTCAAGGCCATGGAGGTCTAAAAGGAAATCCAATCATGAATATCCCTCAAAGTACAGGAAAGAGGAAATAGTTAAAGAAACCAAAGTAAACTTATAGAGACAAAATGTAAAATCTGAATCTATAGAAAATGCCCAACAATATACACATAGACAAACAGGCATAAATAAGGGGGGGCATGTATTTTAGAAAAGCTAATGTGAATCCATTTTGGTGTTGAAATCAAGCAGACTTTTGACTTCAGGGTTTTCATTTACTCTAAGCCTTTGGACTGTGATTTCAAGATAATCCAGACCGAATTTCTTATGAACAGCTGCCTTTCTGTTGTTATTGGAAGATAGAATTACCAGCTTTTCAATAAGTTTTGTGATTTCTGATCACACAACTTCAGTACTTTCCCCCAAGTTCAATGGCAAAGTTGGTCCTTTACTTAATCCCTAACCATTCCAGTCATCTTCCTTTTGTGTTATGTGAATGTTTTTGTCTGTTCTACTAATACATGTGAGACAGAGCAGGAACTGGACTTAACTCCCCTCAACTCTGACTGTAAAATCCAGCCTTCTTTGGCTGCCTCTACAAGAAAACAAAAAGTTTAAAAAGCTGAAACTCTATGCTTCTTGAGTAGCATATTCTTTCAGGAATGCAGAAGGTAGATGCTTCCTGAAAAGAGGATGCTCACTACCAAGACTGGTGAAACCAAACCAAAGCAATCTGTGCCAAGATGGAACCCGTGCTGAAATTTCACTGACTTTTTCCCTCATTATAATAATAAAAATCACACCCAGGGGTAGAGATATAACATATTAATTGGACATGCAATGCATAAAGAAGCATGATCTTTCAGTGCACAGGTGCTAATAAATCCCTACCTCTCCATGCTTAGATGCCATCCTTTTCCCACCCAGACTTCTTTAAAAAACTCTCCCCGACCTCTCCTTGTGGAGTCAGCCTGAGGAGTCTTTCCTCTGTGCTGCCTCCCTTGTTTTGAAACTTAAGCCCCCATAATGCCTTGCCTGAAACTCCAATTTGGCCTCTTGTCAATTTCTATTCCTTGGAGACCCCAAGGGCCTGGTTCAGCAACACACGGGCCTAATATAAACTCAACACCACAGAACTTGACTCAATAGTGTTGCAGGGTTCTTGTCTTGAGAAGTCAATCTTACAGACACAAAAGGGCTAAGTGTAAGTTTATTAAGTGAGGGTGAAAACAGAAAGAAGGCTCTCTGGAGTGAGAGGGGTCCCTTCCTGGTCACCAGATGATATAGTTTTGGAATGTTAGTAAGGTCCAGAGCTGACAACCAAGAAAGAATTCTTGAGATGTCTTTTGGGCAAAAAGGTGATTCTATTAAAGCCCCGGGACAGGACCCGTGGGCAGAAAGAGCTGCACTGGGATCATAAAGAGTGGCCCATTCTATACTTTCAAGTTAGGAGGGGGTTAGGGATAGCCTAAGTCTCTAAGGAATTTTGAAAGCAAGGTTTCTAGGACCTTTGAGGGGACTAGCTATTATTAGGAAATGGTCATTTATTACTGTCTAATAAAACCTTAGTCATGAGACCCTTCAAATGTGTATCAGTGGGTCATATGCTTGGGGGCTGATAACCAACATGTATCTTGGGGGGGGGGGTAGAGATAAAGGAAGTTTCCAAAGGAATTTTTGTAAGTTAAAGTAGACTTATAGGATCCTGGGGGTCAGGCTAAGATTACCTTTTGCCCTTAGCCAAGTGTCAACATCCAGTCAGTTGAGTCCCTAGAGGAATGTCACTCTGCCTATTTCAAGGACTTGTCAGTGGGCTGTAGGTAATAAGAAAATTTAATAATTTTTCTTCTGCCTTTGTTTCCCACATCAGTAATATAGAACACATTGGTAGCTCCTTAATTTAGCACAAATTTTTTATTACTCTATTTTAGGTAATACTATTTTATCTTTTCTGATGTCTAAATTAAGCTACTGGATTATGATTGGTCTGAATTAAAAGGGTATACCAATTGCCTTAACTAAGTATCTAGTATAGTATCTGTATATTTAAATAATTGGCGAATTCTCTGAGGACACCTTCAACATGTTCTGCAAGCAATCATGATTGTTTTTTTGTGCCCAGCATGAAGTTTCTGAATCGATGACCACATGTGCACTAAGAAATTTAAAGCTCAACTACACACGTGCACATAAACAGCATTATTTTAACGTGTCACATCAGTAAATATATAAAGCACATAGCTAAGAAATATCTTTTATCTTCTTCAATCCATATATTTGTTCTACTCCATGATTCTTGCAAACTTTAATATGGACAAAATCAAACATACTTTAGTAATAAGTATCTTACTGTCAGCACATAAAGAACACAGAAGTTCCCCTTTTGTAAGGGAAATCTACATTTATAAAGGGAATTACCATTTTTAAGGATATCTCCCTCTGTAGGCCAGGCAGAGAAAGACTACCAAAACACAAGAAATCTTGGGTGCCTGGGTGGCTCAGTTGGTTAAGCGACTGCCTTCAGCTCAGGTCATGATCCTGGAGTCCAGGGATCGAGTCCCACATCGGGCTTCCTGCTCAGCAGGGAGTCTGCTTCTCCCTCTGACCCTCTTCCCTCTCATGCTTTCTATCTCTCATTCTCTCTCTCTCAAATAAATCAATAAAATCTTTAAAAAAAAAAAAACACAAGAAATCTTATCAATGGAGAAGACAAGGACCTAAAGGCACAAATTAACCTTACGCTTGTTTACTGTGCTTTTCTTGGTAACCTCGAATAAATGCCCCCCAACACACACACACACACACACACACACACACACACACACACACACACACACACACACACATCCCCATCTTTCTTTTGTCATTACTTAGGATAGTATTTAATTTTGTTAGCTTGGGCCTTCTCTGGGAGTTACTCATTCTGGGTATCTCCCATGTATATATGAGGTATACATGTTAATATACTTCTATCCAAAGAAAAGAAAAAGAACCTCTCCCTCCCCAGGATTTAGAAGTATTTTTTCAAATGGATCTTCCCATCAAGTCACTGATTTTTTTCTAATATGATCTTCGTGATCCAACTACTTATTTACATTTTAAAAAGTGAAATGAACAAAATCTACTAACTTTTCAAGGTCATCCAAATGACTATTTTGAGTTAAAGTATCACATAGCTTGAAATAAAAATTATGGGTTTGCCTTCAGAACCAGTGTTGGATTTTTCCTTTAGTTCTGAGATTTGACTTGCTCTACAGTAGGAAATAAAAGGTAAAATAAAGAACTACCTCTCCAAAAAAAAAAAAAAAATCTAGTTAAAAAAAAGAATTTTACTTGAATTATCTTGTGATTCTAGTGTTGTTAAACAGAAAACCACAGGCCCAAAATGGTGTTACTTAGGCCAAGTCACCAAACCAGACCTTATAGAAGATCTTAAGATTTACATATTTATTTGAGAGAGAGAGAGAGAGAGAGAGAGAGCATGCAAGTGGGGGGTGGGAAGGGGCAGAGGGCAAGGGAAAAAGAGAATCCTCAAGCAGAATCCCAATGAGCGTGGAGCCCGATATGGGGTCTGATGCCAGGACCTTGAGATCAAGACTTGAGCCGAAATCAAGAGTCAGATGCTCAACCAACTGAGCCACCCAGGTGCCCCCAAACCAGAGCCTAATACCTAGTTTAATTACACTTTCAACTTTCCCCAGAAATGTAGTCTTCATGGTCAGCGATCAGCAATCAGAGAATCTGTCAAAGGAGCCCTCTCCTGGGACAAAAGAAATGAGATAATCTGCATGTTAAAAGCCTTTATCCTTACCCCTTTAGAGAAAGTGACCTTCCCTAAAACAATCCTTTATTTCTTTTAACTATTAACTTCTTGCCCCACCCCATTAAAAAAAAAAAAAGCCTTTCATTTTGTACAGCTCCTGGGAGCTCCCCTTTACTTGCTAAATGGGATGCTGCCCAATTTATGTATCACTTAATAAAGTCACTTAGACCTTCAAATATACTCAGTTGAATTTTGTTATTTTAACACTAGTATGCACGCATATACCTACGAGAGCGCACAAATGTTGGCAGTGTGAAGTCTTGTATTTGAATTTCACTTCCGTTGTTACTAGCCATATGATCTGTGGCAGGTTATTGCACCTAACAAAATGCTATTGGCATTATAGAATGTGAATATTTTTAAGTAAGATTAAGAACTTCTTCCACCTTTGTTGTAAAATTTTATTCTTTTTACTCTGCTTCAGTGATCTTCTTAAGTTGCTTACCCTAAATAGTTATGTTCCAAGAAACATTACCTTTTAAGTTCCCTAAGGATGTGTCTACTTGCTTGCGATTCCCACTTTTTTGTAGCCTAGGAAATTCAAATTCACTGTGCATAACCAAAACTCATCATCTTCCTCCTTTAAACTTTCTGTCCTCCTAAGTCATACTAAGTCTAGAAGCGACTCTCATTTGATCTGCTACTGTCCAGCATGGTCATTTTTTGTTCTCCTCTGCTTCAGCTATAGGACCAGATGTTCTTGGTAACTCAACTCTGCCATTCTCTTAGCTGCAATACTTTAATGAATTCCAGTTTCTTACCAAGTAGAATTCACTTTCCATAATACTATCCAGGACCTCTATGCGGTCAACCTGTCTACCCTTCTGGTTTCAGCTTTCATCCTTTCTTGACTCACCACTCATGCTGTTTTTGAACTGTCTGTATTTATCTACAAGTACCAGGTTAGTTACAAATCCTCTCCCTTTCCTCAGGATTCTCTCTCTGTTTATGCTTTCCTACCTTCTCCAACTAATACTAGGTCTTAAGACACAGATCAGGTGTTATCTCCTGTTGAAAATAAAACTCTATTCTACTTCCTTTTGCTCCCTCCTCAGATTCTTACAAAATAAAAATTAATTTACATTTTATTGCTACCTTTCTAGTGTATTTTAATTATCTTTGCCTGTATCCACACTCCCTTATTCCTCTGTGGTTCTTGTCTGTTGACTCCTAACCACCTAAGAGGCACTCCGTGTAGATATGAAGGATAAATGAATAAATAAATCACATCTGAGCTAAACTTTAAGATAGTGACGTGTGCAAATGACAGAAAGGTTGTTCCAGACAAAGGCATAACCTGAGCAGAGGCACAAAGAGGAAAGCAGAGAGTATATCCAAATCAACATGAAGCCAGTCAAAATGAAAATGATTACAACAGCACGGTGCAGTGACTACTACTGACCTAGCTGTGTCCTCTCCGGGTGCTTGAAATTGTCGGGAAAGCCTGTCCTAGCCAGGTATCCTTCTTTACCTCAGTACCTTATATAGATAACAAATGGATTTGCTGAAAATGACTAAATTCATACTTTATAGTAAGTACCTATATAAAGTCAACAAAAACATAATTCCATACATCATATAGTAGCAAGAACAGAGTTCTGTGGATTTTCCAATTCCAACTTGATCGGGAAGTGATGAAAGCCTCGTGATTCCTTTTTTTTTTTTTTTTTGAGAGGCATGAGCATTTTTTTATTATGTTATGTTAGTCACCATACAGTACATCATTAGTTTTTGATGTAATGTCCCATGATTCATTGTTTGCGCACAATACCCAGTGCTCCATGTAGTACGTGCCCTCCTTAATACCCGTCACCCGGCTAACCCCCCTCCCCTCTAGAACCCTCAGTTTGTTTCTCAGAGTCCATCGTCTCTCATGGTTCGTCCTTGTGAGTGATTCTTAACATTAATAATCTGTTAAGTTTCTAAGACAACAGTCTCTCCTCCAGGTTTCAGTGCTCTTGGAGCACACCGTCCTCATGCCCCACCATTCTATGCTGAGTGCTCATCCTTGCACTGCAGGATTTCTTCAGTCTCTGTTTGAAGGTCACCTCAAGTTTTGTTTCTTGTTTTTTAACCCAAGTGATAGTTAACGTAGCTTTGTTCCTCTATGTTATGCTCTACAAAATGTCTGGCCTCCATTACTGGGTTCTGTGGACTGACTTCTATTTGGGGGGACCTGAATTTTTCTGTCTCTAATCTTAGGACATTGTATTCTCTAGCCATCTGTTTCTGGGTTCTGCCTACACAGCAGAGATAGAAAAAAAAAAGTTTTATATTCTCCTTCTTTTGTTGGTAAGAGTAACTTCCAGATTGAGAGTGAACTAACAGCAGAAACTCCACTGCATGGGAATTGTGACTTTCAGGTAGAACACAGTGACACCCACACCCACATTCATCAACTCAGTTAATATCTAATAGACAACTTCATACTCAATTTCATGAAACTCAGCAAGGGAACATTTTGTGGTGGGAAAATAGAATTTATGAAGCTACTACACTTGCAAAGTCTGATGAGGTCAACATCATGGAGGGTTTTTAATGAAGGGCTATATAAGGCCTGAATGAATAAAGGCCGGAAGAAATAAAGGTAATTTAATCAAAATAGTACCCTCAAAACAGTGATTTCTCACAATAAGGAGTAAAACAGTTGTTTTTACTTTAACATTAAGAATCCTAAGTGAGATGCAGGTGTTCTCAGTATATAAATTAGTCTGCTCATAAACATATCATGTGCTCCAAAATTCTAAATAGATTTGTTTTTAAAGATAACGTGGAATTTTCCATTAAAAGATGTGACCTGTTTTTCAAAGCAACAATAAACTTTTTAGGTTGTTTTAATACTAAAAATAAATTGCCCCTGAACACCCATGCATTTATGCAAGGGTAGTGTCCACTACAGCATTATTCCTAATGGACCACCATACCTGCCTGAAGTAGAAAAAATGACCTCTATTTATCCTTGGAAATTTAGAATCCTTAGCAGCATCTGTTATGTTTGATAACAAAGTTAACAATCTTAACTTTGCAGAACAAATTATAATGTTCAATCAACATCGAAAAGGCACATTGGAACTTATTGGAAAGTTATTTTTAACACATTGAAAATGTGGTATATATTGAAAAAAGAGATCCATTTGAGTTTATTTAAATTAAGCTTGTTAAAGTTTGATCTTTAGACAAATGTTCTATCTATAATTTAATTATTGTGTATTTAATATTTAATTATCAGCTCTTCACTGAAATATTTTAGCTATCATGGCACTTTATTTTGTTTTTCTTTTGCTATTACTAGGACATCCATGGATGTTTTCCTTTAAAAAAATAGCAATATACAGAAATGTAACACCAATTTCAAATTTTAGTCCTGAAAATTTTAGAGGCTCATTAGTAGAGCATTTGCTCTCATCTGTGATTTAGAAAACATAAAATGCTACCAAATGTACAAAAATTTCAATATGAATTGTTTTCCTGACGCTGTAAGTAGATACTATGGGATGCCACCCAAATCATCCCTTTAAGGCTAACACAGGCATCCTTCAGGAGCAAGAAGTTCTGACTTTTGTTCGTCACCAATGACCTCCTCTTTAGGAACAGCACTCTGCAAAAGAGAGGTTTCATTCAGGGTAATCCATTCTCACTCTCCCCAGAGACAACCAACATCCAATAATTCTATTATTGTGGAGGTACAGAGATCCAACCTCCTTGCCACAGTTTGGAATAAGTCTGGAGGATTAGATTTCCAGAGTTTCAGTGGGGTCTGATGAAGCCTCCGCTGATATTACAGCACTATTCCAGTTCTTATTCTGCCCACTTCCACTTCCCCAAATCTCTTACAGGAATCACTGGTACCACCCTGTGTACCAACTGCATGTAATGTCTATCTTGGAGCCTACTGTCTGAGGAAAATGACCATGAAAGTTAGTGCTGGGCAACAGGCACTAAAATGAGATCTCGGAACCATACTATCCACTGTCTAGGCACCATTCATCACTGGTGCTAGATGAAGCAAAGTTAGACCCTAGCGTGTGGGATTTTTTTCATTGGTACACTGGGATAGGATGGTGATAGAAGGGAATGTTTTGGTCATTGTATTATCTCAGACATTTGAGAGCTTCAGGGAGGTAGCAATTTTAATGACTGTAAAACAAAATGGCTCTTCCTGAGTGCTACCGATGCATTAGAGAAAAACATAAAAAGGTAGAGAGTGATTAACCTAATTCAAGGCAAAGTAGGAAAGCCAGAAGACCTCCCTGGTAAAATATAAAAAGAATCCTATCTCCTGCATCCTGCAGGTAGTTAAGGCTGAGGATCAAACCCCAGGACTTAGCAAAGTGGGAAATCTCTCAAGAATATTGAATTCTCAACTCCAACAAGTCGCTATGCCAAGGTCAGATCTGTTATTAGGTAGGAGCGAGAATTTTAGGATTAAGTTTGGCAAGTCTATGTCTACAAGCTAAAATATACTGAACTCCCACATGCTCTAGAACTCTCTAGTCCTGAAAAAGTGGCTCACTGCTCTTTGTTAATGGCTGGTGTTCCTTCCACTCACTCGAACATCAAGTTAGAATTTACTGACATGGTGATGATTTCCATGATTCAATATTTAAAATTCTAGCAAGGACCCAAAGAGCTAGGTGCTAACGTTCTATTAGGATGGCTCTAGAATCATGGAAAAAGTAATACCCCTCACAAAGTGAAGTAAAAATGACCAAAAATGCCATGGAACACCTAGAAGAATTCAGAGAAGTCTAAGGGAAGTGGACATGCTAGAGGAGGTATACTACATAAAACCAGAAAAACCTGAAAACTCAACAAATGACTATATTCCACAGAGAATACCTGGAGGACCCTCTGTTTACCAAAGTGTAAGAAATCTGTTAGTGCTAAGGGCACCAGAATTATGAAGAATCTCAGTAGAAGCTGTCCTCTGTAAGGCAAGGATGAAAGGAGGATACACTGTTACTAAAATGGTTTTCCTGATAGCAATGTCAAGGATGTAATCCCAAAATAATAGAGGCCATATGGTGTTACTTAACCATTAGAGACAAAATTGGAGCAATTATCCCAATAAGCAGCAAGGCTGGACTGAAAGCAAAAGTGGACTGACTCATAGAAAGCCTTGGAAATGGTTAACAGAACACAGTGACCCTAGGGAAAACATAGGTTATTATTTAACACAAACAGAAATCAGGTTGGATGATCAGGAGGCTAAGAATGCCCTAATACAACTCACACTCTCTTGCAGAATTTCCAGACCTGACCAATTTTCAGATCCAGAACCCCTTTGCTATAGGACAGACCAGGTTCCCAGGAAGAAGGATTCCATCTCACTACAGAAAAAAATAAAATAAAATTTCTTCTAGCACTTTATCAAAAGTATCTATGGCCATTTACTAAATTAACCTTGCATTGAGAAAAGGGAATAGGCCTATTCTTTCTAACACTGAGACATAGTGTCCAAGTGGATATTGCTACCTAGAAAAATGTAGTATCAACATGTCCATTCCCTATGTCCACCTCTGTTAGACTGAACGAATGTGGAGGCCTGGCTGTTATCTGTGGCCTGGCCTAGGTCTGACTTCAGTGTATCTACTGGGTCCACTAATCTATCTTATTTTGGGGGGTCCTGAATGCATCATTGGAATGGCTGCACAGTATAGTTGTCAGCATTCCCACATTGGTTCTAAGGTTTGTGAGGCAAGAGCTATGGTAGTGGGTAAAGCCACATGGAAGCCTCTGAAACTAACCCTACTCTCAGCCAGGATATTAAACAACTGTATTCTCTATCAAGGAGAATTATTCAAATATTTAAAAGTTAAAGTTTTGATGGCCCCCTCATAGAAACCAGACAGATCCTGAAGAGTAACAATGGCCTACTGCAAACTCAACCAAGTAGTAGCCCCATTACAACTTCTGGGCCTAAGTCCTATTTTTTTCGTTGAAAAGATCAATCGACCTGAGGTAAACCACCATTAATTTCAAGAAGACATTTATTTTCTCCCCACACATATTAAGAAACAACTTATAGGGCGCCTGGGTGGCTCAGTCGTTAAGCGTCTGCCTTTGGCTCAGGTCATGATCCCCGGGTCCTGGGATCGAGTCCCATATCGGGCTCCCTGCTCGGTGGGAAGCCTGCTTCTCCCTCTCTCACTCCCCCTGTTTGTGTTCCTGCTCTCACTGTCTCTCTGTCAAATAAATAAATAAAATCTTTAAAAAAATAAAAATAAAAAAAGAAACAACTTATATCCACATGGGAATGACTCCAGGATACACTTCCAGTTTTCCTCCAGGAATAGGTTTAGTCTCCCGTACTCAATTGATACTGTCTGAATATACATCATTTATATCATCTTCAGAATATTACATTAGTGCAGCCAGTAACGACAACATATTAATCAAACCAAATTACTAGTTCAATTTGGCTAAACAAAATGACAACATGTTAATCAAACCAATCAACACTTTTCTGCTAAACATGTCTCAGGCCTTCATAAGGCACACTAGAAGATCTTCTCTAGAAGATTTTTGTCGGAGTTTTTATATGTCCTATGGTCTAGGGCATGCCAGCACATATCCTTTGTAAATGACTATTTTATCACGTCTTCTATCATCAAAGCGACACAAAAATGCCTGCCTCGACTCTCCATTATCTACAGGTGTGTCATCCAGACTTGGGATGACAGTTCTAATACATTTACTTGATTACACAAAAGTGTCACCTTTGAGTGAGACCAAAAAAAGAATGGAGCTGGACAGCAGGCTCTGTGTTCCGTACAAGCATCCCTGCCTCTTGGGCCATATGATCCGATCTCAAACCCCATGGTTTGAGAAGTATTTACAGTAGACAAAATATGCAATCTGGAGAATTCTCCAGCAGGAGAATGGCAACAAACTCCTAGGGTTCTTGATCATGACCATGTTATCCACAACAGAGTGTTAAGTAATTTGAAAATTAACCTGCATTGTCCTTCTGGGCCTTGGCGGTGATATGTCAAGGGTCCATAGAGCCAGTTATCAAGTATCCATATAACCAGAAAGTTTCATGAGTTGCATTCTATGCTAATAAAGGGTGGTCCCAACAACAATTCCTTCTGAGATGGAACATGTGGGATGGAGCCTGAGCAATTCAGAGGATGTAAGGATCTGTTCACAAACAGATTTTGCTCTATGTCTCTGAGTCTCTGTCTCTCAGCTCACAACAGTGACTCTATGACAGGGAGGATACCTCAAGAGGACATGATAGAGGAAACAAAGGCCAATTTTGTATCATGGATGCATAAGCTCAGTATGAGACTTTGGCAGAAAAAGTAATTGTTACCGCAGGTCACAAGTGAGGGTACCCAATTTAACCATAGGGGAAATCCTTGCAATGTCAGAGCTTTAGGCAGTGAAGACCATCTGTTTTGGCGGGGGGGGCAAGGGGGGGAATGGACTGAAAGAACACTATTTATAGTCTCCTAAGCAGTAGCGAATGACTTGGCTATTGGGTCATGGACATGGAAAAAAACAGAACAGAAAATTAGGAGGTCTGAGGAAAAATGTATATAAATCGATCTATGTATTGTAGTTTTGTGTCCACCCAAGAGTATCTACCACAGAAATGGCACTAATAACCTAGACAAAATGACTAAGCTATGTGGTAACATCCAGCCTCTACCACTGGCTATTCCAGTGTTGTGGATTCAGAGTACCTTTGATGGACGGGATGGAAGCTACACACAGACCCAGTAGCAGAGGTCCCCATTCACTGTCTGATTTATGTACTATCAGTACTGAACATCTAAACTTTCAGCAACAGACACTACATCTCAGGTGGTGTGCTAGAAAATGAGTATCAGCTGGTTATCCAAGGAAAAAAGAGCCCTTATTTCTGTGACATATATAATTCTTCCAATATGGTAAATTTCAACTTGCCAAATGATACTACTGAACTCTGAGATGCGAAGAGATGCACACAATCACCTCTGAAGAGACAATTCAAGCCAGCTACAGCACAGCAATGCCAGCATGACACTATCTGTTCAGGAGACCAACCACAAACATGGTGTCATGGATCCTTTCCAGCATGGAATGGGCAGTGGATCATCTTCACTATGATTGATCTATAAAATATATTTCATTAAAGCTGCTTCTCCAACTAACAGGGATAAAATGAACACAAACTATCTGACGGTTAAAAGAATGTTTGATCCCCTAAAGGATCCCATGTGACACTGAAGATAAGAGTCTTGCCCAGCAAATAACTGGGGTTGTGGAAACAGGGTCATGGGATATTTGTTCTATCACCTACCACACCATACAGAAGCTGCTGACATGGTAGAACAATTAAATGGACATTTGAAAGTGCAGCTACCTGCTCAGAATTATGATATTGCGTACAAGCCACCATTTTCCAGGACTCCGAATATACCCCAAGTCAATGACAGCTGTTTCTTTAATAAGCTGACTACATGGAACCAGTAAGGAGGATATATAAGAGACCAAGGTTTCTAAAAGCCATGGTTTCATGTTTGGCAAGTTAGTGTTTCCAGGTCCTGAAATTCTGAAGTCTACATTTCTACAGGTCTTATTCTTTCTCACAGGAAGTAAACACTTCTACCGGGGGACTGAGCAAGAGCTCCAGTGACTTTCAAGCCTTCATTCCCCGGCAGAAGAGACTAATACCCGCTGAGAGGGCAAAGCTCAATTCCCCCCTGAGAAAGGGGGGGATTGTTTCACCCTAGTTTATACTCTCTTCTGAGGGACAGATGGCATCAACTGTCCTGAACACCAGAGCTCAACTTGAGATACCCCTGAAGGGCCGTCTTAGATCCAGAGCTCCACTCATGCCAGGCGGAACCCCTGTGGAACCGCATCATGGTTCACATTCTCCCCCTGCCCCTTCTGTTTCCCTCACTCCCTCACAGATGCTGGTCCCAAAGAGTACTCCTCAAACCCCTTTTTTGAGAATCTCCCTTTTAGCATCTACCTCCACGAAAACCCAAAAGACGACAGATACCACCGATGTCAATGTCCTCTTCGGAAACATTTCCCAAATCCACAACCCTGTATTTTTTAGGCCATTTCATAGCAAAGTCCTAAGATTTCAATTTTTCTATTCTTGCTTACTCTTACATTGAAAAAAAAAATACTGGAAACAGTGTTCATGCAATCTGGCACTCAATTTTCAGAGTACATTTATATGTGTTATAAGTGATTCTTTTATGAGGAGCAAATATCCAGCTGTGAACGAAATTACCCCTCACCTACAACCTCACCAGAGAACACACACAGTCTGACTTCTCAGCAGATCTGGGCTACTAAGGGAAAACAACCACAACACTACTGCTCAGTCTAAGACAAAACCACACACCTTTTAGCCAAGTGCCACATGTCATCCCCTTGGTCTATAATTGCCTCACTATAAATAGCAGTTTCCTTTCTCCTCTAAAATTGCTCCAAAGATTGATGCACAAGTTCCCTTATAATTTTAACACATGTATAGGTGGTACAGCCTTCCACCCTTTCTAATTGTGATAAAGGCTTTTGTGAATTACAAAGACTATTTGGCTTTTTAACACATCATTAAATCTTTATGCACTTTTAGAACTTTCTGAAAAATCTACTCACTTTTCAAGTCCATTCAGGATAGAAGTAGTACTAAAATAAACAGGGTGTTAAGATAAAACTCCTTTCTAGTCCATTGTATGGGTGAGATAAACAGTACTTCTAGGTAAAATTTCTCTTGTTACATTCATCGGTCTTCATTTCACAAACCTCTTACTTTTCTTTCTTAAAGTCATCTAGCAGCATGGAAAGTCATAGAATTCACATACTGCTTGTGCTTTCCCTTCCCTTTTTTCCTATTTTCAAAAGGATTGCTTCTATAGCAAAGATGTAATGTTCTAACTGGCTTCTAAACCATGTATTTTAAAGTAAATGAGCAAAAAAACTAAAAAGTAAAAGGGCAAACTAGAAATGATTAACCAGACAAATGTATCTCTTTATCTATTGAAGTCTATGGTAAGATGTTATAGTCAAAGAATCCGAAGAGTTTCTTGACATGTCAACATATGATGTATGAACAAGATGTATTAGATCAAGGTATCAACTTCACTGCAAATGGCACATTACAATGTCAATACCTTGAATCGATTTCTACCCCATAACTCACCTTTCTTCCCATTTTATCCTTAATGTCCCTCAATTCTAATGATCAGCAAATTTTAAAGTCAATAATAGAATTCATCTCTCATTTTTTTCTCTAATACCTCATGTATTATTCCCACCACATATGTAATTGCTGTCATTTTTAAAAAGACATGAAAATAACTTTACTGTATAATAGATTAATTATAATTGGTCTTAAGGTAAAATCTACAACCAATGCCTACAAGATGGAAGAGAGAAAGGATTCTTTAAACTTTTAGAAAAATAAGTTTATAATGTATATAACATGATGTCCAATGAAATATACCACTTAATGTGCTTTTAGTCAAGTTACACTTAGGAAAATAGAATTACTTTACTACCTGTTTGTCTTTCTGTGTTTCTCTTCTCTCTTCTGGCCTATATTGTTTCTTTTAGAACCCCAAACATAGCAGTACACAATTTCCATAGAATGCTTTTAATAGTAAATCAATGAGTGATTGAATTTGTAACTGACTGGGTTTAAAATAAGTTATAGCATTAAATCTATATCAGCCGAGAGGCAAATCTATTTCTGAAACAAGATCAAATAAGCCCAACAACATAATAGAGTTGTTGGGCTTATTTGATCTTGTTTCAGAAATTACTCACAGAGTAATACGTAAAAGTAAGTATCATTATAACTATGGTAGAATTCCTGAGCAACTACCAGATCTTTCAACAAGGCGATTTTGAAAAATTACTCTTTACTTTTGTTCTTATTACAAACTCAAATGAAATAATTATCTCCCATTAAGAGTATAGAATTCTCGTATTTAAAACAAGAACATGAAACTGGTATTGAAAGCTAGGAATTCAAAATATACAGTCCCGGACATGAAGGCTGGCCATGTCACAGAATTCAGAGTGTCTGTTCAGCCAGAATTCATTGTCCAACAGTCCCTGCAATCTGTGGCAGATTAAGTAGAGGTAATAAAGCGATAAATGAATAGGCCTGAAGCATTTAAAAGTGAAAGCTACCAGTTACACCAAACTGAGCACTATAATAGCTTTCTTATAGTGCATGACAGTGGGAAGTGTCTTTTACTCAAGAATCAGTATGGTCGACTAGGAATTTAAAATCCAGTTATGGTTTCGTGAGATTAAGGAATTCAACTAGACTTTACTCAGTTCACTAAGTGAGCAAATCAACTCTCCACTGCATGCTCTGGCTGGCTTTTTTCATCACCTGGGGATAATCTCATCTTCCCTTGCATCTCAACAGAGAACAGGAGGTTTAACTGAAAAATTTAGGGGGAACATAACTACAAATAAAAAACTGTTATTATCCTAAAGTGAATTAGTTCTTTATTCATCACTAAGGTATTTGTGGCTATATATGGAATCTACTGCAAGCACATTAAAGTTCAGGTTTTTGTTATAATGGTTTATTTTTTCCTGCCTTCTCTTTCTCTTTACCTGATGAGAATTCTGAGTAACTTGAGAGACTTCTAACTAAAGACTAAGTCCTTGGCCTTACACAGTTTATCGCCTTCCTCCAAACCTTATCAAGAAGACACCTGGGAACTACTTATAACTTTAAGAACAACTTATTTATCTGGTAGATACTTACTATCTGTCCTTCACCAAGCCATATTTTCCCACTTTGGCAAAACAAAGATGAAAGTTATATGGTTTCCACCGGTTAAGATCTCACAACCCCTAGCTAAAGATTCTTAAGGGACGTGACTCTGCAGGACTCCTGGGGAATGATCATTGCAAATTTATCACTTGGAACCACTCATTCTAGAAAACATCAGGGCTAATAACAGACCTAGGACTAGACTTTATGAAGGAACTCCAGGCTTTTTGTCAAAGCACTTTGTCCCCAAATCACAACCCCTTGAGCTTTGCCTTTTTCCAGTCAAATTCTTTCAGCTTTTGCATACTCAAATTCACTACAATCCAATCCCACAGTGAGGTATTTAAGAGCTTACTCTCCAGTTATAGTATCTATATTCAAATCTTGGTTCTTTTATTTACGAGTTTTATATACTTGAGCAAATATGGAAGAATTCTATGCCTCATTTTCCCCCATCTGTAAAATAGGGGTACTACTAATACTATTAGTGCTAGTACCTAGGGTTGGTGGAAGAGAACTTAACATACATAAGGCACATAGAATGGTTTCTGGCACATAGTAAGGATTCAGGCATCATCATTGTCATTATTGTGTGCCATGGATAAACTGAGAGGTGATTGGTTGCAAACTGCTTAGCACTGAAGAGGCTATTCCCAAAAGTCAAATGACCCAATCAGTGTAAATTTTCCATCAAAATCCTCTCTGTATTAAAATAGGCTAAAAATGGCTAACTTGATACTGAACAGTGGAACTTCATAGTAAATTGTTTTTTCCCCATGACTTACACACAATCTAGATCTCTCTTCTGAGTTAAACGATACTTGTATTCATCCAAAGACCAGGGCCTATAATAGAAATATCTTTGCATATTAACAGTCATCCTTGATCCATTCCTCTTAGAAGTTCACTTTCTATATCTATCTAATCCATCAGGGAACCTATTGGACTTTATTTCTGAGACCATTTCTAGATTTCATTTCTATCTTTCCATTCTCATTCCCAGTTACTACGATCCCCTACCTCAACTGCAGGGGATGATACCATGGCCGCTCCTGCCAATCTGTTAACCTACTCTGCCTACAGCCCCAAGAATAATGTGTTGAAAAGACAAATGGGAATAGGTCTCTTCTCTTACAAAAAAAAAAAAAAAAAGAAAGAAAGAAAGAAAAGAAAGACTTTGGAAAAAAAACACACACAAAAGATTTTGATGGTCACTGGAATGAAATCCCAAGTGTTTACCATAAACTATAAGGCCCTCTAGGATTTGTAGATCAAATGCAACTCAGGCCAGTCAACATCTCCCCCCAGTTTCTCTCCTTGATTGGGTTTTTTCAAATCCTCCAGGCAGCTGTACTTTCTTCGCTTCCCTAATTGCTATTCCCTTTGCCTGGAAAGCTCCCTAAAACACAGCCAATATCCGTTTGACCTACTAATGCCTGTTCATCCCTCAACTGTCTACTCTAGGTCCCTTTCTCGAAAGAAACCAGTGTAAGTCCTATCATCTTTGAGAAATCATTCTTCCCTTTACTAACACAATAAACTGTACAATTAACGATAGGATTAATATGTTTCCCCCAGCTTAATCCAAGTTCCACCAGAGAAGGGGCCTCGCTTTTTTTATTCCCAGTTGATTCCCATTGATCTTCAGTTTCTGTCTTTGATGTACAAAGAGTTAACTCAAAAGTTTATTAAAACTCAGCAGGGTCATCACAGGCCAATTAGTATTTCAGAGAGCTTAAATTTATTAAAATCTAAAACCTTGATTCTTAATTCCACATTTAATTTCAGAGTAAGAAAGAACCACCTCCACTTCCTAACGTTTCACTGTTCCTTTATTAACAGCAAATTCAGGCCTCACTTCTGGAGATTTGCCCAGCTCTTCACAATAGACAAATGATTAGTACTTTATTCATATGCTAAAGAAATGAACATTGTGTTTCTTATACACACACACACACACACACACACACACGCGTGCGCGCGCGCGCAAAGTTACCTCCATCTGTGGGAGCTTTCATTTTGCCTGAAATCAAAGGGGAAAATAGTAATACCCATTCTAAGGCCTCAGCAAATGGAGTATGAGAAATTAAAAATTAGCCTTAGCTGGGTGTTATATACAAACAATGAATCATGGAACACTACATCAAAAACTAATGATGTAATGTAGGGTGACTAACATAATAAAATAAAAAAAAATGTTTTAACTATTAAGAGAAATTCACAAAGTACTGCTGCCCTTATAGGACCGTGTATCCAAACCCTGAATTAATGCATTTCTTTTATATTTTTCTTTCCGTTTGCTTGTGACCGCACATCTTACATGGTGATCCTTGTGCAAGAAAGTTTTAAAACAACAAATTTTATCCCCATACTCCAATTTTCAATGATTATGAAAGCAAATATACCTCTGGCATATAATTTTCTAAAACCATTAATTTATACTAAAACTATATTTTCTTCTATATTTCAGGAAAGATACTTCAGGTGTGTTTTCCAGTTATAGCTACTCCTTTTCCACTTTTTTGAAAGGTACTCCTTTTTCCAAGAGTTACTTAAACGTTTGTATTCTTTTGGATCCTGACCTGGTAATCCTAGAAGATTTTTCTTTTTGTTTACCCAGTATCTGTTTTCCTTCCCTGGGAGAGAATTTACTTCCTCACCCCTCAGCAGAGCTTGTGATTTGTTTTGATCATGGAAATGGGAGAAGTTTCATGTGTTACCCACAGAAGCTCTAAGGCTCCATTCGTACTTCATGTTCTCTCTTCCTTCTGCATAATGATAAATGATGTTCTATACAGAAGTTGTGCAGGAAAGCTGTATCCCAGAGATAAGAACAGAGTCAAAGCCCCCCCACAACGGACACGTAGCAAATGAGAGAAGGAAATCTTTGTTGTAAATCACTGAAGTTTGGCAGGAAGAGGGGTGGTTGCTGCAGTGTAACCACACCTACCCTGACTGATACATCTATATCATAATTTCTACTCTATCCCTGCTCTCTGCCTCTGTAGCCATAGCTTTAGTGGTCACCTATAGACTAATTATTCTCCCCCCAGAATCCTCAGCTCCACCAGGAAAATCACCTCATTGTTGTATGTTTATTTTACATGCCTCTTAAACAATTTCACCTGGATGCTGTTCAATCAATTTTTAATAATGACCAAAACTAAATTCATCATCCTTCTTTCAAAGTTATCTACTTGCCCTTACAAGGCAAGATATGACTCCTCTGTGGCAATCTTCCTCAACGGTTGTCTCTTTCAACCTCACCCCATATCTGATTGTCAAATTTGGTCAATTCTGTCAATTCTGTAACCCAAATAGCTATTAAATCTATTCCATTCTCTTCATCTCATTGCCAAAGTTCTGGTTTAGAACTTTATCATGAATCCCCTAGGATTTAAAAATAACTCACCAAATTATATCTACTTCTAATATGGCATAATCTCAGTTTATTCTTCCAAGTTTCACCAGCATGGTCTTTCTAAAATTCCAATGTGCCTCTATCACTTCACTGTTTGGAATCTACCAGTGGTAACCCAGGAATTCTGCACAAAGTCTGCACCCTTGGTACAGCATTTGAGATTCCTTATGATCTGACCCTAATCCCCATCTTTAGTCTTACCAACTGATACACCCCCACATTCATATTCTAATTTGCCTGACTTCTGATGGCATCATTTTCTCTAAAACCTCTGTTCTTTTTCATGTTTTTGTTTACTGATGATGCTTTGCTTCCCACAAATGGCTGGCTAATTCTCCTCAACAATGTGAGCCTAAGTCTTAACACTTGCAGATCAGCAAAAGCACTCAGCAGGTGCAAATGAGCACCCTTGGACCTATCCAATATACATGGGTGGTAGGAGAAAAAAAATTCTATTCAATTTAGCTATCACATGGGATGATAAGTACACAAGCCAGTTTACAGTAGGTTAACAATTAAATGGAAGGTGGGTCTTGGAGACAGTAAGTGCAAATAAGTCTCTTGCTAGTGTGGATCAGTCAGGATATAGAGACATAGTAAAATAGCTTGAGTAGACATAATAGGAAGAAAGAATTTTCTCAGAATAGGGTATCAGTGTGAAATTTGGAGATAGATTAGTTAGAGCTGCTAGAGGGGATTAGAGTCAAAGGTAATTGTTTTTGAGGGGGTGAGGGTCTGACACAGTGCAGTGGTAGATCAAAATGGAGTCCTCGAGAAACTCCACTGTTTTGCCCGAGGAGAAGTATAGAAATTTATGTTTGGTCATGTGGAGTTTGAAATGACAGCGGCACTGCAAAGTAGAAATATCCTACAGATTTGAAAATACTGGTGTGATCATAGAAGAAAGGTCAGGGTTGACCTTTTGTAAATCCCATCCATTGATTTCCTCAGAAAACCAGCCCAAGAAAACTATCAAATTGTTCTCCGAGGGATGAGGCATGGAGTTCCATTTATCATCTTCCAACTTATTTTTCAAAATAGCATTTTTAATGTGATTTTGCCAACTATCCTTGACAAAACCATCTGACAACACAAAATGAATTTTCTGTCTTTAAAAAGCGTGAATGAAATAGAAAACCATGTTTGAATGATGTGAAGAGCTGGACAGTGTATAAACCACTCAGACATATAGAGAAAGAAACAAAGAGCCCCAATAAATATTTGAAAGAAATGGGAAAAGAGAGGGAGGGAGAGGATTTTTAAATCTCTTAATTTTGCTAAAAAACAGTCTATCGGGCAGGGGGTGCATACTGTGATCTGCCTTTACTGGAGTCAACTAATTGCTTTGGGGAAAGTAATTTTCTCTTCCCTAAGGGGACCTAACAAAATCAAAATCCACCCCCCAATTTGTATCAGTGTTTTGAAGATTCAATGTTGCTTATAAAGCTAGTGGTCGCCTTACAATAGTTATTCTCCATGTATAAATTATCAATCTACATTCAAACAGAGAAAGATAAAATTAAATACTCAATATATCGCCTTGGTGGAATATTTTGTCTACAAGCTCATCATTGTCTCTAATTAAAACTATCTTTCCTAAAAGTAAGTGTCTAGAGATTCCATAGTTTTCTCTCACCTACATAATATTCAAAACTGTGTTGGCAGAGTGCCTCCCGCCTTAAACTTTTAGACTGGAGCATGCTTTGTTACAAATACTCAGGGCTGGTGTTACAATGTCTTGGAAATACTTCATTTTATTGTAATTTCTACATATTTCTGACTATTTCCCTAGAAATGTAATAAAAATGGATGGGGATAGTTATATTGTCGATTGCTCTAGCAAAACTTCTGTATATTTTGTTAAAAACTGCACGTGTCTATGTTTACAACATCAAAAATCCACATGACATATGAATATGCAAAGGAGTTCCACTATCAGACAGCTAGACATTCCCACCACATTTTCTTTCCCTTTTCACATTGCTGATTTGTATTTAAAAAAAAAAAAATACATGTTCCTGCCATTAAGAAAAAAGAAAAAAATTTTATGCTCTGATTAATATTAAGACACTTCAAACATCGCAAAAATGCACTTCCCATATTGTTTGGCACTGCTTCTGTTTTCATTTCTAGCTTTTAAATCCCTTTAGAAGTCTTGTGTTTTCCTTTTTTCATGCTACAGTGCTTTAATTTATCCTCGTTACAAAGTCCCAGAAAGCGACCAAACCTCTTTGGGCTTGTAGGAACCATCTGACCGATTCCGAGCTGGCAGAAAAGGGAGCACTTACACACAGCTCTGGTGGCCAGTGTGAAATGCATTAGTGGCCTCTATCTAGAAGGGTGGGTAAGTGTCCACATCAAGAAAATGCACCATTGCCATTGACACTAAGTCACGGAGTAATTTAATGTGAATGAGAAAGTTCCAGTTCATGGTCTTTTATCAGTCACAATACCACTCTAAGCTCTCTTTGTACATTCTTTATCCATGTCATCCAACTGTAGCTTATCTCTTATGGAAATTATTATCTAGTTCTTGCAATTATTAGCATGGATAGAGACCAGAGAGCTATTTTAAGATGAAAATTTTAATGGTTAGGTCAACGAAGAAGAGCATGTTAAAAAAAAAAAAAAATCAAAGTTTTTTTTGGACATTCAATCAAGAAAAATAATAAAGGATAAAGAAGGGTGAATGATGTTATCTCTGGTGTAAGAAAAGTATTATTGGTCAGAAAATCATCCCAGATGCAGATTCTACTTGACATTGTTGAGAGAAAACTAATTTCTAAATCTTGAGTTTGTTTTTCTATTTATATGCCCAACTAAAATACGACCATGACATAGAGACACCCAGGAAGGCTAATAATTCGGCATCTAAAACAACATTCACCAACCACTTCTACTTGGAAATGAGGAAAATCTGAAGACTGTGTGAAGTCAGGCCAACGAGCGCTGCACATAACAGCTACTTAAGAACTTAAAGACTGGAGGCAAATTCCTCAATAATTCATTAAAAATGGGCATAAACAATTTATTATCTTCATTTATCCAGATCAAGTAAAAATTACGTACATTTATAAGTTGCCACGGGATTATACTGTATTTTGTATAGTTAAATACAATTCTTTATAATTCTTTCCATTTATGTGGCTTCTCAAGGTCTGCCTGCTTGGAGAGGCCTTTTCTAACTACACAATTTAAAATACTGGCCCCTTTCCATGGAGAGCCTACTTTATCCTTTACATTGTTTTATTTCTTCAGTTTTTTTCCCCTTCTTATCTGCAATGATATTATCTGCATATATATTAACTTGATTACTCTCTGCCTCTTTCCCAATAATGTAAGCTAACGGGGACAGAGACCACCTCCACTTTATTCATCTCTATACCCCACCCCTAGAACAAAGCCTGCCACATGGAAGATGCTCATTGTTCTTGAATAAATGACAACAGTTAGTTACTTTCACATAAAGTTACCACATTTCAGTCAGAAATCGACCAATGTATGGTTTTCCGCTGTACTGGAAAACCTATTTTAACTCACCCCTCCCCCACTAACATAAACATTTAAGGCACTATTAATAATCAAAAGGAAGAGGAAAAAGTACACAGTTTTACCACTTTATCACCCAGTAAAACATTCCTTTTATGTTTCATCTTTAGTGTAGTTGACCTGACCATCTTTCTGGGGAACAAGGTGCACAACGTCCACTGTTGATATGAATTTATGGGTGTGGAAAGAAAGTTTTTGCTTAGCATTGGACCGTTTGGGAGATTATCTTCTCCAATAATTCACATTATCTTAAAACGTTAGAGCAAAATCACTGTGCTAAGTATCTCCACAATAGCACTGACATGGAATGGCATGTAAGTGAAGGAAAATGTTAGTAATTAATGAAACCTCACCTTGAACTCCTTGGGAGCTGACAATGTACAAGTCTCTGGATCTGTGTTGATTCCTGAATAGCACTCACCTTAGCAACTGCCTTCAGTTTAAATGAGACTTAGCATCAGAAATCATCCTAAGTGTTGTCAAATATACAATTGAAGTCATATATATAGTAATGTTCTAAGTGCAAAGACTAAAATTCAGGATCACTGATTATCGGTTT
Source organism: Eumetopias jubatus (assembly GCF_037043125.1). Taxonomy (NCBI): domain Eukaryota; kingdom Metazoa; phylum Chordata; class Mammalia; order Carnivora; family Otariidae; genus Eumetopias; species Eumetopias jubatus. The sequence continues at coordinate 31,990,242 of NW_028274820.1, forward strand.
AACCTTTCAATTCTCAGATATAATCAGAATTGTTACCTTCAGGAAAACCTCTGGGAAGACTTAGGTATCCTACTCAATTGGTCACCTTCCTGTGGGGGGAGAAAAGTGAAAGAAATAGAGGCGGTAATCAGTCAGCTGTTCTAGAACTAGTCACAGAGCACAAAGGCAGTAATCACTTTGACAAATTTCATAGAAATTATCTCAACTCTCATCTGTGGATTGTTATCAATAGTTTCCTTCCTACTAGCATATGTCTCTCCTCCATATTAATAATAAATATCTCTAAAGGAATTGTGACCTTAACTTGACTAATTCTTGTTATTTGTGGAAGAGGGAGGAATATAAGAGAAAAACTGGAAGGGTTGAGTATAAAATACAGTGACTGGTGAAACTGCAAAGACCATTTCATCCATTCACCATGTGTTAACTTGTACTCTCCTCTCTTTCCTTTCTCTCAAACCAAACAATAAAAGAGGCACTGGGGATGCTTTTGGCTTTTTCACTGTTTTTTTTCTTTTCCCCCTCAACACACAGGTGTGTTTTAAAACATGATAGATGTAATTTTTTATTTGCAGTGAAATTCTTCCAGCACAATTACAATGTGCATAGCCTTCAACCATTTCCAGACTTGTAACAAAATGCCACTAAGTTTTACCTAGCATATTATTAAAGTATATGATTTCTGTCCCCTCCAACGTACACACGCAGATACACATGCCATTTTTTTCCTTCCAAATCTCAGTATTGTGCCTACAGTGACCAGTCATGAAAATGTTACTTCATGAATGGGATCTGTCCTGCATCTTTTTTTTTTTTTTTTTGAAGATTTTATTTATTTGACAGAGAGAGACACAGTGAGAGAGGAAACACAAGCAGGGGGAGTGGGAGAGGGAGAAGCAGGCCTCCCGCGGAGCAGAGAGCCTGATGCGGGGCTCGATCCCAGGACCCTGGGATCATGACCTGAGCCGAAGGCAGATGGTTAACCAACTGAGCCACCCAGGCGCCCCTGGCCTGCATCATTACAATAGCTTTGTATTGAAGTGTAGCGAATAAGGAATTGAAGTTCTGAGGATCATTTTATGGGGATCCTCACTGTATGATACACTATTTTCAAATGGAGTTGTACAGAGGGGGGAAAAAAAGAAAGGATCAGAGACAGACAAAGAGACAGATTTGAGAAATCATCAGGTCTAATCATGAACACAAGTTCAAAACAGTTGAATCTTTTCTCTTTGGTACCTGTGACCTCCTTCCAAAACTGTCTTGCTTCATCGGTCCTTCCTCTTCCTCCTTTCTACTCAGCCCAGCCTTCTGGAATCAGAAGTGACCTAACTGCCTGCCCTCTACACATCTTCCAAAGAAGACTTAGAAGAAAGGGGAACATTGTAGTAGGTATTATAAAATAGGCATTTTATGTATGCAATCTTATGTAATAACAATATATCCTGAATGTCATTATACCCATTTCACAGGTAAAGGAATGGAGGTTTCATAATGTGTTCATTGCTGCCCAGATTCTAAGTGAAAAATGTGGATTCACACTGTTTTATCTGACCTTAAAAAAACCTTGGTCTCTTCAGCCCATGGCACGGTGTGTCCCTCTGCCTCCTTATCTAGACTTACTCTCACTTGGCCAGCAGTTGGACTGAATTAACTAGTTCCACCAGAGCCTAAATAATGAGTGAGACTTAATATGCTTTCCCTCCAAGGAGTGCACATATTTACACAGGAGAAAACATCTTTAACTAATGAAGGATTTCTTAAGTTACAATTTCTGGGCTAAGTATCACTTTTCTGGTAGAATGACATTGGGGCTGAATGCTCTACTTGCTTCATTCAGCAAGCCATGGCTCTCAAGTAGTCAACTATATTTAGTCCAGACAAGTAAGTGTTGCGTTACACAATGTGTGTGTCTGTTTTTTTGTTTTTCGTTTTTCCTTCTTCTCCTGGTGATTGTTACTGGCAGGCTTTGAAAGCAGTTGCAATAACATCTGGGAGAACATTGTTTGCTGGGGGAATTTTGTTCAGTACTTAATAAATGCATTTGTCATTCTTCTAATTTTCTTTCTATACTCTTCAAATGCTGTTGCTTCCAAGGCTTAAATCGAGATAACCTCAGTTTGATTCTGTTATTGTCTCTCCTGTCTCCTTCAGGATATCGAGAGAGAGAGAGAGAGAAAGAGAGAGAGAAGCAACATGAATGTTGGATAGTAATAGGCTTTGCCACAGGTATTAATGCATCACATTCTAGGGTTGTTTGAACTGCTTTAGTCATGCCACAGGGATTAATAAATTAGCTTCACTTTGTAGCTACTTCCTCAACTACAAATGAGGTTAATAGTAGCACCTCACCGGGAAGTTGTCTAGAGCAAATGGCTTCACATACACAACAGTTTAAGAGTTAAGGGTCAAGTTCCAAAGCCTAATGTCCTAGGCTCAGATCTCACTGTTACCTCATAGTTTTGTGGACTACGTTAACTCACTTAGCTTCTCTGGCTTGGATTGCTATTGTACAATAATTACAGTACTTACCTCCTTACTCATATGATTAAATGAACAATGTATATTAAGTGTATCAAAGAGTGCCTGACACATTTTGTTATATGTTAAGTTGCTTTGTAATTCACTAAGTACTTCAGAAACATACCACACATTACTGTGTTGCATCCTAAGTGGCAAGAAGGGATTCCTTATTTTCTTCAGGATATGAAAAAACAGAATTCATAGCAGGCTAATAAGAGAGCCATGTATTTGCCACTGTGTTCAATCCTTGTATGACAAAGTAGGTCATGTTCGAAGTGCATAGGATTCACCAATGGCATCAAGGGAGAAACTAGGGAAAGAAGAGGCTAGAACACTGAGGGCAGCATGAGAATTCAAAAGGATTTCTCAGAGCCAAAGAGGAAAAATTCCATGAGACCTTAAAGGAGAAAATCTAACTTTAAAAAAAATAGCAAACTGGATTAGAAACAAGAGGTCACAATGATAAAATACAATCATCTAGAAGTGGTCTTCAAAGCCAAAGTGATTACAGCAAAGTTGGGAAATTTTATAGACAAAGGAAGAGTATGGTTGAGCATCATTTTATATGGCCTAACTGTACAGTGTACTGGTGAAATATTTTGAAGGCCCAAACTCAACTGCAAGAAACTCTTTCTCCAGAAATACTGAGATACGATTAAAGCGAAGTACTGTTGGTAACACTGTTATTTTCAGTGAGGAGAAATTCATTCATGGAGAGCCTATAAAGTGAGATATGGAAAGTAGAGGAAAGCAGAATAGATTAGAGGAATGCTCCAGAGACCAGTTAATTTATTGCCAAAAAAAAAAAAAAATCAACTATCACTAGTACTGATCCTATCTGCACCACCAACAAATCCCCCGTCAAAGCCATGGGCTGCTACTTGAAATCAGTCAGACATACAAACCAAACACATAAATCTTTTAACAAATCTCTACATTTGAAAGAGAAAATAGGTAAAAACAAGCAAAAAACCAGCAACATCCCAGGAGACCCGACAGTTAGTGAATGTGCCCATTCAGGGACTGCCTACAGGTTAGTCCCTTGCTCCAAATACATTTTTCCATGTAAACTGAACATGTTAATATATTCTATCATCTAAATGTTCTTGATTAGAAACTTGAAATTAAACATCTACTTTTAAGAATGAAAATGCCTCTGCAAATGTGAAGAAATTTGCCTGCTAAACATTTAATAAAGATGAACTACATTGGAGAATTTGACTTATAATCCAAGAGGGTCAAAGGTAAATAACTTATAAGAAAAACTCAAGGAGGCAAGTTGACCTCACTATGGGTTGAGTCAGGACCTACAATGACAGAATAGCATCCACTAGGTACATGGGGAAATCAAAGAAAGAAGCAGAAAGAGAAATAGAAAAGGAAGGACCGTTGTTAAATTGTGCATAAATTCTAATTTTTGCTTTGGACCATCCTTACCCAAGAAAGGAAATCAAATCTTGTCTTTGTCATTCCATTCTAACCTTCACAGCCCCAGAACTTGGATTATATTTTTAAAGAAATACTTTATTTCAGTTACATTTGTCATCAGTTAACAGGCTCCTGTACACTGATTTTGAACCTAATTATGGAGACTCTTCTGGGAATGTGCACTCAACGTACATTTGAAGTCACTAGAATGTACTTTTAAAAATTTTGACAAAAGCTAGAGAAGAACTTACAAACTGCAACTGGAATGAAGAAAAATAAACAAAGGTTCAGGGAAGAGTAGGTCCATGTGTAAAGGCTCAAGCCATTATGCAAAGACAAGAACAAAAGGGAGTCCCCAGCCACCATAGCTATAGGGGTAGGAAAGTAGGTGAGGAAAACTTTAGCCTTACCAGCTCAAGTTGCCAAAGAACAGACTTCAGTGCTGGCAGAGCAGCTGGAAACTTAAAGAAATCCTGGCTGCAAGAATACAAAGGAAGGAGACAATTTAAGTACAATATCTGCCCAAATCCCTAGCAGCTAAATTACTCATGCATGGGGAAGAGATCCTGAATCAAGGTGTGTAACTAGGCAGGAAACCAGAGCAATCTACTCCTGAAAGATAGAGCTGCAGAGTCAAGCCATGAGTTTGATGCTTTCAGAATTGAGAACATTTCACTGAACATTAGCTAAAATATCAAAGACTGACAATACTATGCACTGGTGGGAATATAATACAAGTAGAACCGTCATTCATAGCTGGTGGGAAGGTAAATTTCTCCTGCCAATTTAAGAGAATAGGGCAGCAGCATCAACTGAAACGTACATGTGACTTACTAATCACACACATAGATAGGTACCCAAGAAAGAAAATCTATGTCCAAAGATCTGAATGTGAATGTTCATAGCAACTTAATAATCACTCAAAACTATTGATAATGCAAACGTCTGTCAATACATCAGTGGATAAAACCAATGATGCTATTTTTGTATAGCTGAATACTAAGCCATATAAAATGATTCAACAGTCGATAACAACATGGATACATCTCAAAATTATTGAGTTAAAGAAGTCAAATAAAAAGAATATATACTGCACTATCCCTTTTGTATGAAATTCTAGAAAATGTAAACCCATCTATAGTAACAGAAAGCAGGTCAATTATTTCCTGGGTTGGGAGAGACAGACTACAAAGGGAAACAAGGAAACTTTTGAGGTGATGGAATTGATCTGTATCCTGAGTGGGGTGGTTGTTACCCAAGTGTGTCCATTTGTCAAAACTCACAACACTACACACTTAAAATAGCACCATTTATTGTATGCAGCCTGGACTTCACTAAAATGGGTATCAAAAAGTGGGTGGCAGCTTCTACTTCATCAGAGTGATTTAACAGTAGTTTTTCAAATACCTTTCAACAACTATTTACATAATCCCGTTTTTTTAAAGTAGCAAATTCAGGAATACTTGTGACCAAACGACAGCTATGTAGGCTGTTCTATCTGGTATTTGAACACTTCTTGCATTCTCCAGGTCTTCCTCCTTTGTGTGCACAGTATTCCTCCTTTCCCAACAGTTTCTACTCTCTCGTCACACTTCTGACGTTTAAAAATGCTTATCACCTGAAAGTAATTTTAACAGTTTAGCAGTTCAATGCAGGAAAAAAAAAATTAGGCTCTTTTAAGGAAAGATCTTTTGTAAATGAGTCAAGAAATATTGTGGGGAGAGGAAAAAAAAGGTAAATATTTTACTTTTATTTTGATAGCTCTTGAAGGCCCTTTAGATATTTTATAGCACTGCAGACAACTGTGAGATCCACCTTTCCCCTTCTCTATTAAGGAAACCCAGATTTTGCATGGTATGGCTTTGCTCTCAGCTGCAAAATCAAACAAACATTCCACTTCATTCTCCAACTTCCCTTGTGACAAGCAGTGGCCACATAACATAGCTGTGGTCAATGGGATAGAAGCAGAAATGGTTGGGCAGAGCTTATGGGGCAATTTTAACGAAAAGCTGATGCTATTAGACTATGATTTTTATCCTATACTTTTCCCCTTATTCTTTCCTTCAATTCAGACACAATGCCAGGGTCAGAGAAGCCATCTTGCACCCACAGGTTGTAAACAAGAGAACAAAAGCATAAGGACAACTGTAAGGTTGGTGGAGCAAAAGTTAGGTGGATCCTGAGCCCCGATATCTTCCTTGGGCTACCAAGCCAACCCTGCATTTGCTAAACCTAAACTTTTTGTTACATGTTAGACAAAAGGAAAATACCTCATTTGATTAACTTGAATTTTGTGCGGCGCTGAGCCTATTCCTAAATGATACATGTAACCCCACCACCTCCTAAGACAAAACGTTTTACAAATTAGAGAATGGAGGCAAAAGAGGGTAAGTGGCTTCCTTCACTAAATTCTCCTCTCTCACTTTAATTAACAACCAAGTCCTGAAATCCAGGTCTCTTGATTCTCTGTGCCATGCAAAATTCCACCAACAGATGAAAAAACCTGTGGGAGAAAACTGCAAAGACAAATGTATTTCTTCAATGATAAAAGTTTAAGAAAGCTACATCAAACTCTTACAGTTTAGCACCTTGAACCACAGACCTTTACATTAAAGGATTTCTTTGTGTGTTAAGAGTAGATATGATTTGCAGTGGGATATACTCAACAGGGGTTAAAATACTTAAAATCGGGTATGTGTCTTTCTAAAATAAAACTATATTGAGAAAATAAATTTGAAATATACCATGGTCTTGAATAGGGGACTCAACATTGTAAAGTCATCTGTTCTCCCTGAGTTAATTTACAATCCCAATAAAAATAGATATCTAGGAGCTAGGTAATCTAGTACAAAGTTCATCTAGAAGACAATCAGGAAGAATAGCCAGGAAAACCTACTCTCCCCCCAATAAAATAGAAATAGTTCCACCTGGTATTAATAAACATAAATTCACCATAATTAAAACTGCATGATATTCACACATAAATAGCACATACACACAAGGTAAGTATGTGAGGTGATGGCGGTGTTAATTGACTTGATGGGGGCAAACTTTTCACACACAATGTATATCAAAATCACATTGTACACTTTAAGTATCTTAATTTTGTCAAGTGTATCTCAATAAAGCTTTTATTATCCAAATTTGACTGTAAATTTAGTATACAACAAAAGTATAATTATCATCATAGTCATGAAAAGTAAAGGAGATCCACTCCTTACACTCTTCTCTAGAGTAAGTTCCAAGGAATTTTGGAATTTAAAGAGTAAAAAGTGAAAGCATATAAACATCAGACAAAAACATAGGTAAATTCCCCTGTAACTACTGTTGGATAAACATCCCTAATTAAGATTTGAATTTAGGTGCAAAGGAAAAAGACCGTTAAATTTGGCAGAGACTATGTCAAAATAAATAAAAATGTGTTTCCTGGCAAACCAATAACCACAATAGTGATACATGAAATTAAATACCATACTGACATAATAATACATATTCAACTTATAGACAAAATACTAACATCACCAGAACATAGGAGCTTTTAAAACTGCAGAAGAAAAATTGGCAAGGCCTAAGAATGGATGGTTAACACATAAAGAAATATAAATACCTCCTAAACATGTACGTTCAAACTTGTTCATCCTAACTGAATGCAAATTAAAACTCAGTTTCTATTTCTCAACCACACTTTTAGAAAATATGAAAACTTTTCACATTATACTTTGTTGGCAAGGTCAGGTAATGTAGTTATTTTCAGGTATTTCTACTAGGGATGCAAAGTAGTAGAAGCTATTTAAGTAATTTGATTAAGGCAACATCTAGCAAAATTATGTAACCATTTACCATTTTTACTTAGCAATTCTACTTCCAGGAATCAACCCCAAAGGTACACATTACAGACGTATATGTACAAGGGTCTTTACATAATAAATGCCCAAGAATAGGGGATTATTTAAAGGAACTATAGTTTGTCCTTGAGTGGAATACTATGTAACTGTAAAAAAATAAAAATAAAGTAATATCTCCTTTATGATTAAACCTCCAAGACTTACTTTTTTCTTTTAAAGATTTTATTTAATTATTTGACAGAGAGAGAGAGAGAGAGAGAGCACAAGCAGGAGAAGTGGAAGGCAGAGGGAGAGGGAGAAGCAGGCTCCCCGAGGAGCAGGGAGCCCAAAGCGGGGCTCGATCCCAGGACCCTGGGATCATGACCTGAGCCGAAGGCAGCTGCTTAACCAACTGAGCCACCCAGGCGCCCCATCCAAGATTTACTTTTATATGAAAAAGAAAAAAAGGGAGAAAATTGGGCATCTAAGAAAGATAGAATTGTATATGAATTTAACTGTAATTGAAGGTTAAACCATATTTAATTAAAAATAGAAGGAAGAAGATACAATAGTGACAAAAGCTAGACTTCCCTAAATATACATTGTTTTATAAACTTTTATGTAAAACTCTAAGTATTTCATGTAATTACAAAACACAAATTTGAAAGTGATATCGAAAAGCTTAGATGTGCAACAAAATGAATAAAACTATTAATTTGATAACATAATCACAAAGAGAAAAACTATTCCCAGTTACTTTAAAACACAGTAACTTCATGTATACAAGGTGAGATAAGTACAAAGCCAAAAAAGGGTTTTAAAAATTCTTAAACTGTTTTCACAAATTGCATTTTTGGTGGCAGTGTATTTTTTATTTGTATACTATTATGCAGTATGTATTGTGAGATGAAGAAATTGAGTAATTAGTTCCTGAAATCCAGGACTTTATCCATTGGAAATGGAGACATGAGCTTGGTAATGTCAAATACACTCTGTAGGACTAAATTGAATTATTAGTGTAAATTCATGATTTTAGTCTCTACAAAATAAACTAACATTTCTAAGCTCTGTTCAATAAAAAAGCCTTGAAGCAATGACAATAGTAATAATGACCCTTTGTATCTAGATTGTGATCTCTAATGATTTCTAAATACTATTTCTCCACTAAAAGCATTTTGTCTTCTTAAGGCAAGAGTGATTTAATATCCAGGCAGGAAAAAGGACAAAGGTTTCCAGAGAAATCTTGCCCAATGGAAGTTAAGAAGCTAACAGACTACTGGAGGCTTGTCAAATGGCCAAAGCGAGGGAGCAACACAAGGAGTTGCCTACACATGAGTAGGAATAATAGAGGCAGATTCAAAGCTACAATGGACTTTAACACAGAAAGTATGTTTAAATGCATGAACTCATAATAGCCACTGGAGAATTGGCCACCACTGGCAGATGCTGTTTTTAAAATTAGTCAATAAAAGCAGGTTATAAAGCATTTATCCATTCTTTGGGGTAACCACATATTGATGAAATATGATGCAAGTTTCCTCTTTGTAGAGGTATTCTTGCTAATGGAAAAGGAATGATGTAATTAACCTATCTCCATTTTATAACCCCACGGGAAATAATTGATCTAAGCCATGATCATTAATGACTGTTAAAAATATTTGAAGTGGAATAAATAGGCATTATATGCTTATAAGAATATTACATATGAAGTATATTTGCCAAAAATATTCACACCCAAATCAAGCATTTGCCTGTACCTACCAATTTTCAAGAAATACTGGGGGCAGTTAAATCCTTTAAATAACCCAAGAGGAATGTAATTAGTAAATCACAGGCTATGAGAAAGTCCCCAAGACACATTTACAGGATTATTTAATAACTAAAAGGCCAAAAAATTCTTAAGAAACTTGAATATATAGACCTTAATTGATACCTCACCTGAACAAATCAACTATAGAACAGTCAGAAAATTCTGAACAATGACTATACATTTGATAATATTAAGTAGTTCTTGGCAACTTTTAGGTGTGTTCATTGTATGGCGGCTATTTGGAAAACACCATTTATGGTAACATACTAAAATACTGACAGATAAAACGGATTAAGTGTCTCAGATGTGCTTTAAAATGACCTGGATCTTGTAGGTGAGACCAGAGTTTAGAATTTTTTTAAAGCTGGGTGGTTGAGTTCATGACATTATTCCCTGTGCATTTGTGTAAGATAAACATTCCGTATGATGAGTCTAAAAAATATTTCCAAAAAATACACACAGATACGCAAAACAGCTGATATAGACGGTTCTCCAAGGGGATCTAGAGCAGTTATATTTACAAAATTCTTTCATATTTATCCCACACACTGGTTTTACCCTTTAAGCCAAAAACTATTGTTTTGACTGCAGGGACAATGAAAGGTGGCTGAGAAACGTGGCATTGGAACATGATACTGGACAGAGACTTTATACATGACCTTGTCTCTAGGTATAAAGTGAGGCACCTGGGATGTGCTCATGGAGAATGCCAGATGGAGAATAATTTACTCAACTTGGCAAATTCAAAGGTTTTCGCTCAGAATTATACCATCATAGCAACTTAGTATTATCTTCAAGTAGGGTTGTGTTTGACGATGCAGTAACAGGTAGCGTGTAGCTTTCTTTTCCCCTAAAGCAATGTGGAGAAATTAGGAGCAGGGCCAATACAAAGAACTTGGCATTGCACTTTGCTGGATTTTGAAGGCAGATGGAGAGCTGTACAAATATATTTCTATCTTCCCTAAGATAACCAAAGGTTAATTTGAGTTGCTTCCTCTATATTAATGAATGAGAAGGAGAGTCCATAGTCAACTAGAAACATTATTACAATCACTGATCTTTAATTTTATTCAGAGGACTAAAATTCCAGTCTATACAAGAGTCAGAATTCAGGAAGTTGTATTGTTTCATGGCTATAAAGGTTTTTTTTTTTTAACATAGAATTAAAATATGTGTTATAGACCTGTTTTGCTTGCTGATAATTTATCGTTTTCAGCATACTGTATGCATTCTTGCTAAGTGTTAAAAAATTGTGGGATACTCTTTTTCTATTCAAGTTTTTGTTTTGATTGTAGAAAGCTAGAAAATAAAAAAACAAAGAAAAGAACGGGAAAAGGAAAAGGAAAACATTATTTAATAGGAGAATATGCTGAACTAAATCTCCATCATTTTACTTGAGCATTTCTCCCTTGAAGGGAGAGAAACTTAGGCTTTGTATAATTATTTTCAACAAGACATAATGATATGCTGAAACATAGGGACTTACTACAGCAGGCAACAGAACAAGTAATGTAAACAGTTTCGATTTCAATGATGCATTCTAGTTCTTTTTAGTAATATGTAATTTCAAAGTCAGCACTGGTAACTGCTGGTTGGTCATAAAGATCTTGGGACTATTATACTTAAAATGGGTGGGGGCGCCTGGGTGGCTCAGTTGTTAAGCTGCTGCCTTCCGCTCAGGTCATGATCCCAGGGTCCTGGGATAGTGCCCCGCTCCAAGGGAAGCCCGCTTCTCCCTCTCACTGTCTCTCTGTCAAATAAATAAAATCTTTAAAAAAAAAAATGGGTGGGATTGGTGTCTGTGTGCATGTGGTCGCACAATGCCTGTGTATCTCAAATAGTTACTACAGATTAGCCAACTTTGGATAGGATCTAAAAGTCTCTACAAACCTAGTGGTCTAATTAGAGGTTTTGGGGAGTTTTTTGTTCCTTTGTTTTCATTTTTTACAGAATTTATAGTTAAAGGAAAAGCTCAATATTTAATATTAACATAGTTATTTTTCCCTTAAGATTGGAGAGTCTCATACCTGTTGTATGCCTGCATGTACAAGCAAAATAGTTTGCAGTTTCTGATTTCCCATCCTATGCTGGATATGTCTATAAAAAATCTTATAGTTTAGATATACAACTGTTTTGAGTATTGCTTGGAGCAGCAAAATATTAGCTACCTCTTCAGAGTATTAATTACATCCACACTGATCAGTTAATATAAAACCATGAGAAGATCATGACTGTATCACCCCATGCTCATGGAACAATTAACTAAATTGGCAATTTGATTAATGGATTTCATGAATTAAGTTAACCAATATTTCATTAACTAAAAGACAGCCCAAGTATGCAGATCATATATGACTAATTATTGCCTCAAGATAGGAGCTGCCTAAATTTAGATCTGTGTTTACTATATGGAAGAGAAATGTTGAAATATTTACTATTTAATATCTACCTGTTCTCAACACTTTTCCATTCTTACCTGGCAAATGTGAAATTACTACATACAAGAATTCTGTAACTTCGGTTATATGTTCTTCAAAATAGAAACAACAACAAAAAAAGCAGTTAAATAGATCTACAGATAGTATAAGTAAAAACATACAGTAACAATTCAGTTGGTAGCCTAGAGAGAGAAATCAATTTCAATAGTTTACTAATAAACCATTAGACCACGTAGTCTCTGTTGCACTGATGGGCCATATGGTGATGGATTTATTCTATGTTGGCAGCAGAAAAATTTTACGGAAAAGAAATTAGATTGACGTTTTATTTTTACACATTGCTAAGTTTATTTATGAGTTAATTATATGTGAAATATGGTGCGTGCCTGTTGATATGAGGCTTACGTTTTTAATCAAAGAAATTATTTAAGATGTATTTCCATTCAATCAGTAACTGATATCTGAGCGAGTGAAGGTGAGTGAAGGAGGACAGGTCTGGTGGCTGCAGGAACAAAAACTCCTTAAAATTTGCTCTTCCATCTCCAACGAAGCTTCTGGACAAACCTGGATTCCTAGCATCAGTCTGGAGCCAACTTGGCTTTGAACAAAGTAGGGGGAAGGCATCGAGATCAGCTTTTTGGTCTTGGCCACAGAATGTAGTACAGTTCTGCCACCTAGTGGTTGGGTTCTCACACGTGACTTGGCTGCACTCACTCTTGTGTGTGCTCCATCTACATCTGCACAGGAAACAGCGATGATGCTGGAAAGGGCCCGCAAAAGCGTGGCAAGTCACTTTGTCATGTGAACAACAAAACTATCCAGGTTTTAAGAGATAAACACACATGCTCCTACATTTAAAGTACAAAACGAGAAGCTCTTCATAATATGATTGCTCTCTGCCCACTGTCCAACTTGTCCTGCTCCATGAAGAATAACTTGCTGTTACCCAAATGCGCTGTATTCTCTCAAGCATGTCTTCTCTGCGTGCCCAATACCCTCACTCTTCTGGGCTGCACCGAACATTCCTTTATCTTTCAACTTGACAATTATGTCCCCACAAAGCCTGCACTTGCTCCCAGGCAGTTGGCCTCGTGTCATTTTTGTCAATGACCCCATTGACAAATGGGATCTTACCTTCTTAGAAGGTAAGTTCTTTAAAGACAAGGATTTAACCTTTATATATTTCAATTCCCTCAGGGCTTACTGTGCCTCTGGCCAAAAATATGTGATATAGACGTTGTCTGTGAGTCTTTGGAAGGGGTGTTTAATTCCTAATTTAGCACAAGTATTATTAAGTAAAAATGAAGCCAACATTGTTTGCAATACTATTTTCCAGGCATGGTCTCCTAACGCTTCATAAACCACATTTCTCTGTGTTTCCACATGATTTAAGGACATTCATGTCAAATATATGGCAAATTTGAATCATTAGCCTTATGAAGAATGCAATCTTTAACAGTGCTGGAAATCTTCAAGGTTGATCATGAAAGCAAATGTGAAGAAATTATAAACATTTCAAGTTGAATGGGTGAAATGAAAAAATAAAACTAGAAGGCATAGATATACTCTATTCAGAAAATCAAATTCCCTGGATTAGTCTTCAATTTGTGCAAAACCTTTCATCTCAAATGCACAATATAAATTTTCATGATGGTTAGAAAATTATATAAAAACACCACTTTTTACTTAATTTAGCTCATCCTGGCCTATCTTCAAGCCACGCCTGCTTGCTATATTGATCAACACCATTTACTCATTCCCATATTACATAACTGAAATAGTTATGGAAGAATCAGCTTAGATTTTTCTTTCATGATCTGTTGAGCTTACAGCTAAATCCTGATTTATAATTTTGTTGTCCAAAGATGTACCCAAAAACATAAAGTTTGAGGCTGGAGGCTGCCATATGGAGTTTGCAAAACTATTTCAGAGTTTGCACCAAAATCACTTTTGCATGTAGATTGAACAAATGATACAGACAAGTATGAACAGCACAAGCTTAAAGGGACCTGAAAAATGATTAAGTGTGGCACTTTTTAGCAGGTAAGAGAATACAATCCATCTTGAAAATGTTCATATGCCAGAGTTCACCTGCCCCATTTCTCATGTCTTGGATGACTGGCAGATAACTTTGATAAATTTAGAATAAACAAAATGCCTTATGTGTTAAGTTTAGTAAGTTTCAAAAGAGGTTATGAACAGCTCTTACTAAGTACCATGTATGTCACAATATTTATGTGGAACCTTAGCGTACTGGCTTCCCTGTGCCTTTAAGGACCTAATAATTCCATCCATCCTTTGGAAGGGAATTTATTTTAAATACAAATGCAAAGTTGTCTTAGGTTAATTGAAATCAAATAAATCACTATTTCCCTAAATAAAAACTAGTTCTATTTATTGTTCTCTCCCTTTAATCAAAGAGATTTTTAATTGCTGCTTTCATTCAGATTTTTCAACCTAAGCTCAAGGGGCATAATACAAACCCAACAGGCCTTTAGCTCTATATGAAGAATAGTTTCCAAACCTTTATTATTAATAGGTCCTGGGAGCTTTTAAAATACAGATGCTTTGGTCTCAGCCTACAGAAATACCTACAGAAATTTCTGTAGGTATTGACCTACAGAAATACCAACTCTGAGGGTAAGGCCTGGCGAATCTATTTTTAAAGTTGTCCAGGTGACTTCTACCCATGTCCTTCAAAGACTAGGGAATAAACTGGTATTTGTGAAGAATTGGTTCTCAAGGTGTGGTCCTCCAAACAGCAGTGCCCACATCACCCAGGAGCTTATTAGAAATACAAATTATCACACCACACCGAGACTTACTAAAAATCAGGAATTCTGAGGCGGAGCAAGATGGCGGAGGAGTAGGAGACCTAGATTTCGTCTGGTCTCAGGAATTCAGCTGAATGGGGATCAAACCATTCTGAACACCTACGAACTCAACAGGAGATCGAACAGGAGAGTAGCAACAACTCTCTGAACAGAGAAGCGACCACTTACTGGAAGGTAGGACGTGCGGAGAAGTGAATCCGAGGCGATATTCGGGAGGATAGACGGCGGGGGAGGGGCCTCCGCCGGCCGCTTCTGGCAAGTGCTAGAGCCGCAGGGCACAAAATCGGACCTTTTAGAAGTCGGCTCCGCTGAGGGACGTCGCTGCAGTGGCTAAGCGGGGGTAGAACCCTCATGGGACAGTGTGGTCTCAGGACCCTTGGGGTCACAGAGAGACCGGGGGTGCCTGAGTGCGCCAGAGCTCCCAGGTATCAGAGCAGGGAAGCCGGCTGCAGAGACGGAGCAGAGTCGCGGGCTCTCAGCTCGGGGTTGCCATAAACTGTGATCTGCGGCCCAGTCGGGGCACGGCTCCCCCAGCAGGGACCCAACAAGCAGCAGATCCGGGGAGACTCCCCTTCCTTCCCGGGGAGGAGCGGTGCGGGAATGCACTGCAGGGATCTGCTGGGTTTGGAGACTCCGAGCGGGGTCGGGTGCCAGAGATAGCAACGCTCGGTCACAGGCCGGGTGAGCACGGAGTGCGGCCGGAGACCGGGGACACGGAAGTGACTGCTTTTCTCTGGGGGCGCACTGAGGAGCGGGGCCCTGAGCTCTCAGCTCCTCCGGGTGGAGATTGGGAGGCCACCATTTCTGCCCTGGTCCTCCAAAGCTGTACCGAGAGCTTGCAGGGAACAAAAGCTCCTGAGAGCAAACCGGAGCAGCTTCCTTAGCCAGGACCGACAAGGGCGGGGCAATTCCGCCTCCGGCAAAGACATTTGGAAACCACAGCAACAGGCCCCTCCCCCAGAAGATCAACACAAACAGCCAGCAAGCCAAAACCAAGTTGATCGATCAAGGAGAATAGGAGAACTCCAGCGCTAGGGGAATACTGCACATAGATTCATGGCTTTTTTTTTTTTTTTTTTACCATGATTCATTATTTCATCAAAGTTAATTTTTGCTGACTTTTTTTTTTTATTTTTCTTTTTCCCTTTTTCAACCAACATCTTATAAATCCCTTTTTTAAAAAAAAAAAAAACATTTTTTATTTTTCATTTTTAGAGTCATATTTTATCCCTTCATAGTAGTTACCCTTATTTTTGGCATATATATATAAGCTGTTCTCTCTTTAAAATTTTGAGGTACAGTTTCTTCTAACAGATCAAAATATACCCTAAATCACTAGTGTATGGCTTTGTTCTAGTCTCCTGCCTGATCACATTCTCTCCCTTTTTCCTTTTTTTTTTCTTAAATCTTCTTTCTTTTTTCAAACAACTTATCTTACCAAGTCCTTTTATAAAATCTTTTATAATTTTCATCTTTACAGTCATCTTCCATCCCTTCATTGTATCAACCCTTATTTTGTACATATATGTCTTTCTTCCTTTAAAATTTTAGGAGGCACTTTTTCCTAACAGACCAAAATACGCCCAAAATCTAGTGTGTGGCACTGATCTATGCACTAGCCTGATTATATTTGATCATATTCTGCCTTTTTTGTATTGTTTTGTTTTTGTTTTTATTTTTTTTTTCTTTTTCTCTTTCTTTTTTCTTTCTTTCCCTTTCTTTTCCCCTGGTTTCAGGTATTTTCTGATTTGTATACAGTATATTTGCTGGGGACGTTGTAAACCTGTTAGCATTTTGTTCTCTCATTCATCTATTCTCCTCTGGACAAAATGACAAGACGAAAGAAATCACCTCAGCAAAAAGAACAAGAGGTAGTACCGTCAGCCAAGGACCTACTCAATATGGACATTAGTACGATGTCGGACCTAGAGTTCAGAATCATGACTTTAAAGATACTGGCTGGGCTTGAAAAAAGCGTGGAAGGTATTACAGAAACCCTTTCTGGAGAAATAAAAGAACTAAAATCTACCCAAATCGAAATCAAAAAGGCTATTGATGAGGTGCAATCAAAAATGGGGGCACTAAATGCTAGGATAAATGAGGCAGAAGAGAGAATCAGCGATATAGAAGACCAAATGATGGAAAATAAAGAGGCTGAGAAAAAGAGAGAGAAACAACTACAGGATCACGAGGGCAGAATTCGAGAGATAAGTGATATGATAAGACGAAACAACAATAGAATAATTGGGATCCCAGAAGAAGAAGAGAGAGAGAGAGGGGCAGAAGGTATATTGGAGCAAATTATAGCAGAGAACTTCCCTAATGTGAGGAAGGAAACAGGCATTAAAATCCAGGAGGCACAGAGAACCCCTCTCAAAAATCAATAATAATAGGTCAACACCCTGACATCTAATAGTAAAACTTACGAGTCTCAGAGACAAAGAGAAAATCCTGAAAGCAGCTCGGGAGAAGAGATATGTAACCTACAATGGTAGAAACATTAGATTGGCAACAGACCTATCCACAGAGACCTGGCAGGCCAGAAAGGACTGGCAAGATATCTTCAGAGCACTAAACGAGAAAAATATGCAGCCAAGATTACTATATCCAGCTAGGCTATCATTGAAAATAGAAGGAGAGATAAAAAGCTTCCAGAACAAACAAAAACTAAAGGAATTTGCAAACACGAAACCAGCCCTCCAAGAAATATTGAGAGGGGTCCTCTAAGCAAAGAGAGAACCTAAAAGCAGCAAAGAGCAGAAACGAACACAGACAACAGACAGTTAACAGTCACCTTACAGGTAATACAATGGCACTAAATTCATACCTTTCAATAGTTACCCTGAATGTAAATGGGCTCAATGCCCCAATCAAAAGACACAGGCTATCAGATTGGATTAAAAAACAAGACCCATCAATATGCTGTCTGCAAGAGACTCATTTTAGACCCAAAGACACCCCCAGATTGAAAGTGAGGGGGTGGAAAACCATTTACCATGCTAATGGACACCAAAAGAAAGCTGGGGTGGCAATCCTTATATCAGACAAACTAGATTTTAAAACAAAGACTGTAATAAGAGATGAGGAAGGACACTATATCCTACTTAAAGGGTCTATCCAACAAGAAGATCTAACAATTGTAAATATCTATGCCCCGAACATAGGAGCAGCCAATTATATAAGGCAATTAATAACAAAAGCAAAGAAACACATTGACAACAATACAATAATAGTGGGGGACTTAAACACCCCTCTGACTGAAATGGACAGATCATCTAAGCAAAAGATCAACAAGGAAATAAAGACTTTAAATGACACACTGGACCAAATGGACTTCACAGACATATTCAGAACATTCCATCCCAAAGCAAAGGAATACACATTCTTCTCTAGTGCCCATGGAACATTCTCCAGAATTGATCACATCCTAGGTCACAAATCAGGTCTCAATCGGTACCAAAAGATTGGGATCATTCCCTGCATATTTTCAGACCACAATGCTTTGAAACTAGAACTCAACCACAAGAGGAAAGTCGGAAAGAACTCAAATACATGGAGGCTAAAGAGCATCCTACTAAAGAATGAATGGGTCAACCAAGAAATTAAAGAATTAAAAAAATTCATGGAAACCAATGAAAATGAAAACACAACTGTTCAAAATCTTTGGGATACAGCAAAGGCAGTCCTGAGAGGAAAGTATATAGCAATACAAGCCTTTCTCAAGAAACAAGAAAGGTCTCAAATACACAACCTAACCCTACACCTAAAGGAGCTGGAGAAAGAACAGCAAATAAAGCCTAAACCCAGCAGGAGAAGAGAAATCATAAAGATCAGAGCAGAAATCAATGAACTAGAAACCAAAAGAACAATAGAACAGATCAACGAAACTAGGAGCTGGTTCTTTGAAAGAATTAACAAGATTGATAAACTCCTGGCCAGACTGATCCAAAAGAAAAGAGAAAGGACCCAAATCAACAAAATCATGAATGAAAGAGGAGAGGTCACAACCAACACCAAAGAAATACAAACAATTATAAGAACATATTATGAGCAACTCTATGCCAGCAAATTAGATAACCTGGAAGAAATGGGTGCATTCCTAGAGATGTATCAACTACCAAAATTGAACCAGGAAGAAATAGAAAACCTGAACAGACCTATAACCACTAAGGAAATTGAAACAGTCATCAAAAATCTCCCAAAAAACAAAAGCCCAGGGCCAGATGGCTTCCCAGGGGAATTCTATCAGACATTTCAAGAAGAATTAATACCTATTCTCCTGAAACTGTTCCAAAAAATAGAAATGGAAGGGAAACTTCCAAACTCATTTTATGAGGCCAGCATTACTTTGATCCCAAAACCAGACAAAGACCCCATCAAAAAAGAGAATTACAGACCAATATCCTTGATGAACATGGATGCAAAAATTCTCACCAAAATACTAGCCAATAGGATCCAACAGTACATTAAAAGGATTATTCACCACGACCAAGTGGGATTTATCCCTGGGCTGCAAGGCTGGTTCAACATCCGCAAATCAATCAACGTGATACAATACATTAACAAAAGAAAGAACAAGAATCATATGATCCTCTCAATAGATGCAGAAAAAGCTTTTGACAAAGTACAGCATCCTTTCTTGATCAAAACTCTTCAGAGTATAGGGATAGAGGGTACATACCTCAATATCATAAAAGCCATCTATGAAAAACCTACAGCGAATATCATTCTCAATGGGGAAAGGCTGAGAGCTTTTCCCCTAAGGTCAGGAACGCGGCAGGGATGTCCACTCTCACCACTGCTATTCAACATAGTATTAGAAGTCCTAGCCACAGCAATTAGACAACAAAAAGAAATCAAAGGCATCCAAATCGGCAGAGGAAGTCAAACTCTCACTCTTTGCAGATGATATGATACTGTATGTGGAAAACCCAAAAGACTCCACCCCAAAACTGCTAGAACTCATACAGGAATTCAGTCAAGTAGCAGGATATAAAATCAATGCACAGAAATCAGTGGCATTCCTATACACCAACAACAAGACAGAAGAGAGACAAATCAAGGAGTCGATCCCATTTACAATTGCACCCAAAACCATTAGATACCTAGGAATAAATCTAACCAGAGAGGCAAAGGATCTGTACTCAGAAAACTATAAAATACTCATGAAAGAAATTGAAGAAGACACAAAGAAATGGAAAAACGTTCCATGCTCATGGATTGGGAGAATCAACATTGTGAAGATGTCAATGCTACCTAGAGCAATCTACACATTCAATGCAATCCCCATCAAAATACCATCCACGTTTTTCAAAGAAATGGAACAAATAATCCTAAAATTTGCATGGAACCAGAAGAGACCCAGAATAGCCAGAGGAATACTGAAAAAGAAAAGCAAAGCTGGCGGCATCACAATTCCGGACTTCCAGCTCTATTACAAAGCTGTCATCATCAAGACAGTATGGTACTGGCACAAAAACAGACACATCGATCAATGGAACAGAATCGAGAGCCCAGAAATGGACCCTCAACTCTATGGTCAACTTATCTTTGACAAAGCAGGAAAGAATGTCCAATGGAAAAGAGACAGTCTCTTCAACAAATGGTGTTGGGAAAATTGGACAGCCACATGCATAAGAATGAAACTGGACCATTTCCTTACACCACACACAAAAATAGACTCCAAATGGTTGAAAGACCTAAACGTGAGACAGGAGTCCATCAAAATCCTAAAGGAGAACACAGGTAGCAACCTTTTCGACCTTAGCCGCAGCAACTTCTTCCTAGAAACATCGCCAAAGGCACGGGAAGCCAGGGCAAAAATGAACTATTGGGATTTCATCAAGATAAAAAGCTTTTGCACAGCAAAAGAAACAGTCCACAAAACCAAAAGACAACCGACAGAATGGGAGAAAATATTTGCAAATGACATATCAGATAAAGGGCTAGTATCCAAAATCTATAAAGAACTTATCAAACTCAACACCCAAAGAACAAATAATCCAATCAAGAAATGGGCAGAAGACATGAACAGACATTTTTCCAAAGAAGACATCCAAATGGCCAACAGGCACATGAAAAAGTGCTCAACGTCGCTCGGCATCAGGGAAATCCAAATCAAAACCTCCATGAGATACCACCTCGCACCAGTCAGAATGGCTAAAATTAACAAGTCAGGGAACGACAGATGTTGGCAGGGATGTGGAGAAAGGGGAACCCTCCTACACTGTTGGTGGGAATGCAAGCTGGTGCAGCCACTCTGGAAAACAGGATGGAGGTTCCTCAAACAGTTGAAAATAGAGCTACCATCCGATCCAGCAATTGCACTACTGGGTATTTACCACAAAGATACAAATGTAGGGACCCGAAGGGGTACGTGTACCCCAATGTTTATAGCAGCAATGTCCACCATAGCCAAACTGTGGAAAGAGCCAAGATGCCCATCGACAGATGAATGGATAAAGAAGATGTGGTATATATACACAATGGAATATTATGCAGCCATCAAAAGGAATGAGATCTTGCCATTTGCAACGACGTGGATGGAACTGGAGGGTGTTATGCTGAGTGAAATAAGTCAATCAGAGAAAGACATGTATCACATGACCTCACTGATATGAGGAATTCTTAATCTCAGGAAAGAAACTGAGTGTTACTGGAGTGGTTGGGTGTGGGAGGCATGGGGTGCCTGGGTGATAGACATTGGGGAGGGTATGTGCTACGGTGAGCGCTGTGAATTGTGCAAGACTGTTGAATCACAGTTCTGTACTTCTGAAACAAATAACGCAACATATTTTAAGAAAAAAGAAAAAGAAGAAGATAACAGGAGAGGAAGAAAAGGGGAGTATGTCAGAGGGGGAGACGAACCATGAGAGATGATGGACTCTGAAAAACAAACTGAGGGTTCTAGAGGGGAGGGGGGTAGGGGGATGGGTTAGCCTGGTGATGGGTATTGAGGAGGGCACGTTCTGCATGGAGCACCTGGTGTTATGAGCAAACAATGAATCATGGAACACTGCACCAAAAACTAATGATGTAATATATGGTGATTAACATAACAATAAAAAAGAACAAAAAATAAATAAATAAATAAAAATAAAAATCAGGAATTCTGAGGGTGGAGCCCAGAAGTCAGCATTTTAACAAGCCCTCCAGGTAATGCCAAATCATGCTAAAGGTAATGTTTGAGGTACTGGTTCTGAAAACTAAGTTGAAAATTGAAGGTTCATCTAATTCATTGAAGCTTACCAAATGCTATTTTGAAAAAATATAAACAAAGTCCCTAACCTTATGAAGGGCAAAGTATAACCAATTCTATTAGGTCTTTGTAATCTTTATAATTTTTTTTAAAAGTTATTTACTTGTTACTATCTCCATTTATAACCATTATGTATTTTTCTAGGTTACCATTATAGATTCCATATGCAATGGGTGAAGCTTTAACACATTTTTATTCAAAGAACTCTATCTCCTGAATAAACTGTTCTCACAAATACCCATTCTGTGGATTTTCAAAGTTTCTTCTTTTTGTAAGGATCACAGAATTTGGAGGGGCTTGTAGGGCTCATCATTTTGCCTCATTTTACAGACTGATGAAGTAAAAAGCATAATTACCCTTTGAAAATTGATCACAAAGTCTTGCACATGATAAAAGAGCCCTAGGTAGTTACAAAGCTTTCCCCAATATTATCTTGTTTCTCCTATCATTGTGATAAGGATTAATGTTTTAACAACATAATGTAGAAAATGAAGTTAAAGGACTCTCTGATTGTGTTAGTTCACAATCCTCTGGGAGATTCCTGAACGTAAGGTGAAATTGGCCCCTAGTATGTAGAGGGCAGGAAGAGATGGAAGAAGGTGGCAGGCAACTCCAGGTGGGGTAGGTGGCAGTTTTAATAAACAAGGGAACTTACGAAGAAGACCTTGCTGCAGCAAGATGAATGGATCCCCATATCTGCCTGCTGCATCTTTAAAGTTTATATAGAGAGAGGTCTTGACTGGGTTCAGTCATGTATACAGGACAGGTGTTCTTGACACTACATCACCATCTCAAGGCTTTGTCCTTGGAGTAGACTCTGGGAGTAGGAAAACAAGTAAAACCCACCTTCCAAGAGTGGGGAAGGGGTCAGGAGCCTCTGATCACTCTATTCCAGGTGACTGGTCAACTGGCAGTATCATCTTTTTGATAACCTTCACAATCCTCACCTTGTAAATACCTGAGCCCAGGTTAGAAACCAGGTAATATAAATATAAGCTCCATGTTCTTTACAGTAGATCCCACTGCCAAGTCTATTGAATGCACAGCGTAGTCGTGTAAAGGAACCAAAAAAGAGAACCTCATCTCTGGGCCGAGAGAAAGGACATCATCGATTTTCTATTCAGATGCCCTTTGAACAGAGACAGCTTAAGAAATAGTGCTTGGAATTTCCAGCCACAAGCATAAAGTAAGAAAACCAATTCATCGCTACTGAGGATACTGATTTATGGAGGTTCACAAATGAAGTAAACTCAGAAAGCATTCACTATGGTACCTGCACAATATTGAAGGTTGTTTTTCCCCAGCATCAAAAGCTTGAATTCACTATTCTTCACGCTCTAAGACAAATTAGTGCTACCACAATCTCAAGAGCTCCTATTTTCAAATATCCTATCAAAATTTAAAATGAGTCATTTATTTTTTGAGACATCAGATTTTAGCTGAACTATTGATCATTTTTGTGTGGTAAATATGAATTGCTCTACAACATTCAGCATGTCAGATATTTCCCATTTATTATTTTCAGCCAAATCAAAACTTTTAGCAGCCAATCATCATAGTTGACAAAGCCAGTATCCATCTTTTTTCAAAACTCACTTCCCAGGGCGCCTGGATGGCTGGGTCGTTAAGTGCCTGCCTTTGGCTCAGGTCATGATCCCAGAGTCCTCGGATCGAGCCCCGCACTGGGCTCCCTGCCAGCTGGAAGCTTGCTTCTCCCTCTCCCACTCCCCCTGCTTGTGTTCCCTCTCTCGCTGTGTCTCTCTCTGTCAAATAAATACATAAAATCTTTAAAAAAAAAAAAAAAAACCTCAATCCCTACAATTGGTCAAACAATGACACTTAGTGCTCAGGTTTGAGGTACTTAGAAGAGGGTCAATCTGCATTCTCCCAGTCACGTCCAGATTATGCCATGGGACCTTTCCAAAGGCTCCTGAATTACGGTTCTCAGTCTCCTCAGGGACCCAGAAAGCTATCACTTTCAAGACTGTTGCACAAGGTTGTGCTCTATGATTCCAAGAACCCATTCTCAAAATTTCAGAAGGGGTGTCCCCTCCCTCTTCAGGTATTCCATCCTCACAGATTACAATTGTTTTTAACTACTACTTTTCTTTCAAAATCCCAAAGGACAAAGGCATCTCTCCTCCCTCCTGCTCTCAATTTCATTCTCTGAACATCCAATCAATTTGCTTAATGGACCAATACTTTACACCTTCTCAACTACAGAACTTGTGCATTAGGGATCCGCCTGATTATGTCCTCACATTCTGTGGAAAACTTTTCTGTCTCTCAAATTCCGAAAGGCCATTTACTTCCTTTGAAGCCAGGAGATCCCAGACAAAAATCTATTCCCGGCCACTCTGATGAGTCCATGGCAAATATACCTGCTAATGATAATAATCAATTAAACAGGAAGAGCCAAATCAGTGTTTTACTATGTCACTGTGCGTATTTATTACTGAATCACTCAGAAACTGTGTAGCCTAGAAGAATTTCAAAAGCATGTAAGAACATTCTTTGATTTTTTTTTTTTTCCTAGTTAACCTTAAAGATCACATCAACTTCTTCCTATCAAGAAGCTCAGGGAAAGAACAAAGTGGATTTACAGGAGTCCTCTTTTCAAACAGCAACAGCTCTTCCCACAAGTGAGGTACAAAGGATACATGTATACACACATACCCTGTATAGACTCTGCCCTCACTCACGGACCCTTCATGCCACAAGCGCTCTCAAGGTGGAGGTTGAGGACACAGGTTTATCCTGGTCTGAATCAACCAGGAGAGCTGAGGATACACTGGGGAAACTGGAGCCAGACTCCATAGCTGATTGGAGTGGGGAGAAAGAAGTTAAGGGAAACAGGAGAGTCGGGGAACAACTCAACGGCTGTAACCCACCTCTGTGTCCATCTTTCACTGAGAATTGGCTTTTTAGATACAGGAGCGCAGTCTTACAAAAATTCTAGTGAGCTTAATTTGGGACACAGAGTGTAATGGCTCTGAGACCTGCAAGCTCCCTGGGGACCATTCACCCCGAGAGTCGCCCAGGAGAAAGCGATTTAGGTTGGCCATGCAGGAGAGAGGTCTGAGCATTAAACATTCAGCTATCAAAATTTTCAGCTTCAATCAAAAACTTTAAATTGCCTTTTTAATTAATCACTTCATTGCTAAAGCCTTATCTTTCCCTGCATCCTACTAATCCCCAGAATTTAAGTTTCTGTGTCCTCTTTTCTAGAGGAGAACTACCTCTGAGTATAGCTTCTATTTGTATGTGTTCGGGTGGGGGAGGGAGCTTGCTTTCAGAAAACTAAGGCAGAGATTTCTAAGTTTTAACTAAACTCCAGGGGCTCTCAGTTTTGTTTTTTGTTTTGTTTTGTTTTTTAGTTTTAGGTAACTGGAAGGCAGAAACATTCTGTAGTTTACGACTGTGATCAAAATTCCAGAGGACCAAAGACCAGATTTTACAGAGCAAACAGGCAAAAAGCTCAAGTGATCCAAGTGATGTAAGTCCCTTTGAGCCCCAAGAATAGTTTAATCTTAGTAAATTGCCACTTCCCTCATTGTCTTCTGTGAATGAAATCCTGTATCTAGCCTCTTCAAGCTAGAAACCTTTTCATCTGGCAATGCCTTACCTGCAATGATTTGGCTTTTCCTCTGCCAGAACAAATTCAGCCCTTTTCCTACAAACCCACTCAGCAGGCTCTCATGTGGGCCTCACTCATGTCAACAGCCATCACGTCTCCCTGCCTAGTGTTGACACTCAGACAAGCCTGGTTTTGAAGCCTGCACTCCAAGCTTCCACCCTGCTTACTACCTGGGAAAACTTGAACCAGTTAGGCAGTCTCTGGGAGAGTAGATTTCCTTAGATGTAAAATGGTTGTTACAATACCCAGTTCAAGAGAGTGTGAGGA
The DNA here is from genome assembly GCF_037043125.1 of Eumetopias jubatus. Classification (NCBI taxonomy): domain Eukaryota; kingdom Metazoa; phylum Chordata; class Mammalia; order Carnivora; family Otariidae; genus Eumetopias; species Eumetopias jubatus. The sequence continues at coordinate 32,016,261 of NW_028274820.1, forward strand.
GTAATCGGTAGGGTATGTATTAAGGTAGTTGGCATAGGGATGCCTGGGTGGCTCAGTTGGTTAGGCGGCTGCCTTCGGCTTGGGTCATGATCCCAAGCTCCTGGGATCAAGTCCCGCATCAGGCTCCTTGCTCAAGGGGTAGCCTGCTTTTCCCTCTGCCTGCCGCTCCCCCTGCTTGTGCTGACAAATAAATAAAATCTTAAAAAAAAAAAAAAGTACTTGGCATAATGGATGGCACATATGAACTCTGAAGCATTTTTTTTCTTTTTTTCCCCCTTTCTTGTGCTTCCCTTCCTTCCTTCTGCATTATCTTCCCCTTTCCTGGGCTGTGCCTTTATCACCCATCTCCCAGCTTCCTCTCCTCATTCCTTCTTCCTTCCTCTTCTAATTCTTCCTTCACAATTGTGATAGATGTTTTACATAATAAAATGTCTGATCATAACACTCCTGGTTTACATTTTTCAAATTCTCCCCAGTGAAACAAAGCTATGGATGCAACTCCTTCCATCTTGGCTCTCAATGCCACTCTTCTGGAGCACTGCTGATGTGGTCACAGCAAGGTCAGCAAGACCACCCTGCAGTGTGCAGCGACGGTACTGTCATCGTGGAGGCAGGTACTCAAGATACTCCCTCCTAACCCTCATAGCCGTCATGGAAGGAAGATGATTACTGTGATTTATAAATAAGGAAGCCAACAGGCACAGAAGGTAAGTAAGTTGCCCCAAATGACATAGGCAGTAGGTGGCAGAGACCAGTTCACCATGTCCCCAAAGTCTCTGTTTATTCCTCTGACTACCTCCTTGCCCTCTTGCCAACCTATTTGTTCCAATTCTATGCCTTCAATCATGCCCATTCCTTGCACCTGGAATGCCCTTCACTCCCTGCTCTACATGGTAAACTCCAGATCATGTTTCTAAGCCAGATCAAACGTCATCTCTTTTCTGAAGCATTTCTGGTGTCTAAAGGCAGAGATAACAGCCTTTGTCTTTCCTGAGCCCAGAGCGCATTCTATATAACTCTTTATAAATAACTATTAAAGCACCAGTAAACTGTGAAATCCTCAAGGGCAGAAACTATTTTATTCATCGCTGAATCACAGGTCCTACTATATATTAGGATTTCAATAAATCTTTCAAATTCTTTTACACATTGTCTCATTCCCCCTGAGCCCTCCATAACTACCTTATCTCTAAATGTTAGCGTGCCCCAGATCTCAGTCCTTGAACTTCCTGTTCATTTGTATACTTGTCTCTTAGATTATTTCAACCAGTTCCTTAACTCTAAACACTGTCTAAATCTGAGGATGCCTACATTTCCTTCAGTTTGAAAGTCATATACTTAGACTCAGATTCAACTATGAATTTAACAGCTGTACTTAAATTAGTAATGTATCTCATAATTACAATTTAGAGAACTCAGCCCCCTGTCCTCCCCACAGCCTGTTCCCCCTCATAGCCTTACTATCTACACCAACATCAACGTCATCCTTCCAGTTGTGGTACTGGGGTCCTCCATGAAACTTCACCTTCTCCAGCAACCTATGTCCACTCCACCAGCAAATCTTATTGGTTGACACCATGAACTAGATCAATAAGCTCTTTCTTCCACCCCAAATGCTACTACCTTAGTCCAATATTCACTATTATTGGAGCTGTATTCTATCACCTCTTGCTCTTTTCCACACCAGTTCTCCTGAAGTCTATTCTCCATACATCAGCATAATTGATCCTTTCACAACAGAAAACCAATAACCTTTTTGTTTAAAACCTTCTAATGGCTTTCTGTCCCACTTGAAATCTAATTCAAAGTTTTTACAGTGGCCTGCCTGTCCCAGTATGATCCATACCGCACCCCTATCTCTCAGATTTCATTTCTTACTCTTCTCCCTGTATCTCCAAATGTTCTTTACACACACAAAATTCCCCCATCTTAGTGTCTATGTGCTTTCTGCTCCTTTCAGAACTTCCCCCTTCCCAAACACTCATGAACTCATGCGCTCTATTCCTTCAGGTCAGTGCTCCTATGCTGTTCTGTGATCACACACACCCAACTGTTACTATCTGTGGCTTCACAAGCTTTATTATTTTTTTTAATAGCACTCATTACCATCTGGCATAACATACATCTACCTGATTATATGCCCATTATCCATTTCCCTATTGAATGTATGATCCAGGAGAGAAGGAACCTTGTTTGGTTTGCTATTTGAAACCCTTGTATAAAACAGTACTAGACTCACTAATGTGAGTAAAGCTTACTCTCTGTCAAATGAATGGAAGAGTAACCTAATCAATGACAAAAGGAAAGCTATCGATGTGGCCTTGACTAAAACTCCATCTCCTCATTTTTTTGCCCATTTTTCCATCAGTTCACTATTTTTCTCTCTCAAAATACAGTGAAATATCACAGGAAACCTAACTGCTTCCTGTGACTTGGCATTCAGCATCCTGAATCAAACCCCATGATGCTCTCGAGTTCATGGACCACTGAACAAATGGATTAAGTCCTACTTGCTTAGCCAAAAATTTAACTTTGAACATTGGCTATTTCCTACACAGGGACTATTAACGGTGGAGGGCCTTGAGGAGAAGCCAAATTCAGTCCAGACTTTCTGAAATTCTCCCCGGGTGAAATGGTAATGACTAGGAGCAAGTAGGGGAGTGGGAGAGCTTGCAGAAGGAATATGTAGAGAACTTAACAGTGAGCTGCCCCGAAATAGGCACTTCCCAAGCCTTCTTTAGATTAGTGAAAAGAACAAAAAGATTTTTCTAACCCAAAACCCCTGGGGCCACACTTTCAACAGATTAGCAAACCATGTAAGTGTTCTTGAGTTGAGGCCAGTGAAACCTTTGATATCTTTTAAACTGAAATGAATTAATCTCCCATTAGCTTCTAAGATTACAGTATTATGCACATTGGGCCCCATTTCATAAATATCCCAAAGAAGTAGAAATGTTGGCTCAGACTCTATATGCCAATATAACATTATAGATCCCTAGATAGTCTTTTATCCAGGTTATTATCTCAGTGATTTCTTTGAAGTATAGCTCCATTCACACACAAACAGGGTTGGACTAAAAAATAATCACCCATATAGTAACATTAATAAGTTAATGTAAATGAAAGATTTCTCATTAAAACCCCGTACTCAAGGGAAATACTGCCTTAAAATTAAGCCTGCTCTAGAACATTTTAATAACTGGAAGTGTTTAGGCACTGAAAAATTCTTGGAACAAAAGTATGCACTTATGTAGAGGTGCCAGAAAATCTGGGACCTTACTGTTGAGGTCAAATGGTTCCATTATTTTCTGTAGGTTCATGCTCTCAGTGAATCAAGGCATTAGAAGAGCAGACCACAGATGTCCCCTGAAAAAACAAAAAACTGGCAGGAATCCTGAAATGAGACTATTTCAAAAGTGTTATTTTTGATTGATTCTTGGTGGCTTCAAGTGAGCCCTTTAGTAGAAAGACGATCTAAACACAGCTCTTTTTAACCTTTGCAAAAAAAAAAAAAAAAAAACTGACTCAATCCAGTAAATACGTATAGAATGCTCCTTTTGTACTTTTTCTTGTTCTTGGCTCGCTAGGAGAGTACAAACAGGTCTAAGATACAATTCCTGCCTTCAGGGCCCCTATAAATTGATAGTCTGAAAGCTAGGACCATGATTACAAGAAGCAGGAGATGGTACGTGAGATGAGCAGATGAGTGCCAAATGCTTTGCGAATTTAGACATTGGGAAGATCCCATCTAACTGAGAAACTCAAGGGAATGCACAAAAAGAGATCATAATTGAGTTGGATAGTGAAGGTCGAACTGCATTTGAGGGAAGTTTTAAACAAAGAAATCCTCAGTGGTAATGCAAATCACCAAACCCTGGATATGTTAAGGTAATAAAAGATGATTGATGTGAAAGGTGGCTTTCAAGAGGACACTCCAAGATCCCTACTTCCTGATATCCCATTATGTTGTCACCTCCCTTTGTATGGAAGATGGACCCCAACACTAGCTTCTAATGAACAGAATAAGGCAGAAGTGATGCGATGTCATTTCCACAGGTCACAGTGACTTTAACTTCCACCTTGCTGCATTTTCCCAATGCCTTCTTGGCTTGCAAACTCTGATACAACAAGATCCCATATTGGAGAGGCCCATGTGCCAAGGAATTGAGGGCAGCCTCCAGCCAACACATAGTGAGAAACTAAGCCCCTCAGTCCAATAACCCATGAGGAACTGAATCCTGCCAACAAGGACATGAATGAGCTTGGAAGCACACCCTTCGCCAGTTGAACTTTGAGATGCTTATAGGCCCAGCAGACACCTTGCCTGCAGCCTGGCAGAGACCCTGAAGGGGAAGTTTTAATTAAGCTGTGTACAGATTTCTGAGCTAAGATGCTATGACGTAACTGTTGTTTTAAGCCGTAAAGTTTTGGAGTCCTTTGTTATGGAGGGATAGAGAATGTTTGCAGTCCAGATTAACTGTGGCTTGCTGCATGGAATAATTACTTACATGGTGCTTCACTCTTTTCAAAGTACTTTGCCAGGCATTGTCATTTGATTTTTAACAATCCTTTGAGGTGGAAAAAGCAGGTGCAGTACTCCTTTTATAGATCAGGAGAAACTGCTGTGGTTTTATGGTTTAGAGTCACACTACTAGCTAGTGTTTTGTCTTTTCAGTGCTCTTTTCATTACAACCCTCAGAGGAATAGAAGGAAATGTGAAAGATTTAACATACACTAATATTATAGTCTTTAATGGGGACGAACATAGATGGCAAGTACCCGGTCACTAGGGAATTGGTTTTGCCATTTATCTCTGCCTTCCTAATTCGTAAAATCTGAATACTTCATAAATAAGCCTTCCACTGGATTTTATAGCTTTGTTTTGGTGTCTTTGTCCTTCTAAGTATGTCACCAAAATGTCAAAGTGTGTTGACATTTCAGTTGGTTTTGAATGGCCATTGATTTTTCAAGAAATTGAAAACATCTGATATGCAAACAGGCAGGTTTTTCCATATGGCATATAACATAGGTATAGAATGTAATATATTTTATTGAATTGTTCTGAACACCCATCGAGCACCTATTAAATAATCAATGCTATTCCCTATCATTAACATGTTTATGTTACCATAATGAAATTATAAATATATATCTTCTCTCACAAATGAGGGCATGCAGGACAAAAATTAATCTTGACAAATGAGTTAAGATGAACTCTAATAGAGCAATACTTTCGTAACACTAAACAATGCTGCATTTAGTAATATTTACAACCCTCAAACCCCTCAGACTTCCATCATTTTTAAACACTGAATGATTGTATATTCTTTCTTCTTAGCCATCCACGTTTTCATTTTAACTGGCACCTTTCATTTCTAACTTCCTGCTCTTTCTGTTAAAAGGAAACTCACGAAATACTCGATGATTCTAATGATGATGTTTACAATAGGACTACCCAGGCTCTACTACACAAGAGTTAAATATGAAGGAGGTTATGGGAGCCAGCCTGTGTGAGTTTGAAGCCTGGCCCTCAGAAGAAGGGAATATTAGACAGCTTCCTTACAAACATCTGTGCTTCTGATAACAGGAACTGCAAACTTATGAAGTGGTTATGAAGATTAAGTGAGTTGATACTTTGAATGTGAATTTGAATCCCTGGTGGTGGGTGCCAGATATTACTGTTTAATAAAAATATTTCCAGGGGGCACCTGGGTGGCTCAGATGGTTAAGCCATCTGCCTTCGGCTCAGGTCATGATCCCAGGGTCCTGGGATCGAGCCCCGCATCAGGCTCCCTGATCGGCGGGAAGCCGCTTCTCCGTCTCCCACTCCCCCTGCTTGTGTTCCCTCTTTCACTGTGTCTCTCTCTGTCAAATAAATAAAATCTTTAAAAAATTTCCGAGTTGATTCCAATGAGCCCACATTGTTCTAAATCTGTGGCTCTCAACCTGGCTGCAAATTAGAATCACCTGGTAGCTCTCAAAATTACCAACGCTTGGCTCCTGTATTCATTTCCTATTGCTGCGGTAACAAATTACCATGAATTTAGGAACTCAAAAAAACACAAATATATTAACTTACTGTTCTGGAGGTGAGAAGTCCAAAATGATTCTCACTGGACAAACCTCAAGATGTTTGCAGGGCTGGGTTTCTTCTACAGGCTCCGGGGGAGAATCTGTTTACTTGGGGGTTTGGGGGGTTTTTTCTTTCTTTTTTTTCTGGCTTCCAGAGGCTGCTTGGATTCCTTGGCCGGTAGGCTCCTGATTCCGACGTCAAAGCCTATGGGTGCCTGCTGGAGTCTTTCTCACACGGCTTCAGTCGGACACTGGCTCATCTGCTTCCTTCCCTCTACTACGTTTAAAAACCATCGTAGGTACATTGGGACCACCTGGATATTCCAGAAAAATCTAAGGTCAGCTGGTTAACAAAATTACTTCCATCTGTTACTTTAATTCCCCTTTGTCATGTAACGAATTTTAGGAATTAGGAAGTAAACATATTTGGGGGGGCCATTATTCTGTTTACTGTAGACACCCATCCTCCAAAGCCTCAGATTTGATTGCTCTTGGTATGGATATTCTTCACAAACACACTAAATGATTCTAATGTCCAGCTTCTTTTGAGGACTACTAATTTGAATATAATCAGGCTTCCATGAAACATCAGACCCATGAAATGTTCAATAACTGTCAAATTAGATTTGGGAAGCATTTAATTAAATAAATGAGGTGTTAAAGACAGTAAGAAATTCCATGAGAGTAAATCTGTTCAGCGTTATTTATGAGTCTCACAAGCTTTTTGGAGTAACACCTATTAAAAGACCAAGGAAATATTTTTCTTTTCTTTTTTAAAAAGATTTTTTTATTTATTCATTTGAGAGCGAATAGGGGCGGAGGGAGAGGGGAGGCAGACTGCCTGCTGAGCAGGGAGCCTAATTCTCCTCCATCCCAGGACCCTGGGGTCATGACCTGAGCCGAAGGCAGATGCTTAACCAACTGAGCCACCCAGGCACCCCCCAAGGAATTATTTTTCTATGTAAGGCCTTTGGGATCGAATGTTCTAGGGATGAAAATGAGTGTAATGACACTAATTTGGTTTTGTTTTCTTTACTCATATGCTTTACAAAATTTTTTGTTGTTGTTTTACTATTAAACTGTTGTATTCAGCACATGTCAAGAGCTTAAAACTCAAATTCAAGACCATCTATCTATTCAGTATTATGTTACCACACATATTAATAAGAACCATATGGTCAATATAGTATAATTTAATCATTCTTTGAGGAGAAAGAGATAAGGAAAGAGCTAGAAAGATCCAAAAATAGAACTGTTTTGTTAAATAAAAAAAAAATGGTGTTTTCATGCTAATATCTGAGGACTAGTTTGTTTATACAAAAATCATTTAATGACTTAAGGGCATAAAAAAATTTAATCACTCTATATATGTATACTGTTTAGACAGGCCATCCCTGAAAAATCATGACACTTAGGTGCATATTGCCTAGAAGACTCAAGAATATATAAGTATTTAACTATTTTCCTCAAACTTCTCAGCAGAAATCTACCTTCTTGAGTAGCAAATAAATGTGGAGCATAGAGTGTTGGAAATTTTCGTATCCATTGAAAAGATGGATTATTAATCAATAATTGAAATAATTTGCCAGCTACATTCTCATGTTTTAGAAAGGGGATAATTCAGAACAAATAAAGAGACTAAATGAATAGCTTTGGTAGCCCAAGAGCAAAAAGGCTACTTAGGAAAGAATCTCCCTTCAGATAAACAAAGGTAAATAGTTATTTCTGGTTATTGAATTATTTACAGCCCATGGATGAAATGTCCCCAAATGTAAACTGGATTTACTGTTCAACAGAGCTTCAAGGGTCAGTAATTAATGAGTGTAGAAGTTCAGAGTTCAAGTTATTGTTCAAGGTTACCAAGAAAATATTCAACCCTTGCTCTATTGCCTAACTCAGAAAATACTGTTCAGAGTTTTTTTTGCTTTTTGCTTTTTTTTTTCCATCTTGGAAATGGCACACAGTGACAAACAATGGGAACAGTGGTGAACTACACAGCCCTGAAGCCCAGCTACCTATGTGAAATTCCTGACTATACCTTTTATTGGATGTGTGACCTTGAATATGTTAGTTAACCTCTATGGCCTGGGATTTCCTGAGTAAAATCGTGATACCTCAATGCTTGGAACTTAGTAAAGACTCACTAAATGTTAGCTCTTATTATTTATAGTTCATTATATTTATACTTATTACAAAATAATGTGATCAAATGCTTAGACAAATTTAATTTAAATGTCTTGTTTTGTAAATGTTATTAAAAGTATATTTGTAACTTATATAAGAAGTTAAAGAACTAAGTGGAATTTAATTTGAAATCTTGCTATATGAGATGGGCATAATTTTTCCACTAATTAATGCCACTGATTTTTAGAAACAGAAACACTTTTAAAAGCTCAATTCTCATATTTACAGATAGACACACTGAATCCCAAAGAGTTCAAGTGACTGTCATATTTTTTAAACATAAAATATAAAGGACAAAAAGGCAAAGCGGCAAAGATTTCATGCTTAATAGAGTTTCGCTCTATTAAGATCTAAAAACTACTTAAAATTCTTGAGAGAAGCTTTTTAGTATTTAAGAATCTCCAAAGAAGTCATTTAGAAAACATGCATTAAATATTTACTGTGTGCCAGTCACCGGTCACCACTAAATGCTGAACCAAAGTTGAACAGTGATAAAAAGGTACATGGGAATTAACAAAATGAGATTTTTTTTTTTAAGAGTGTTATAATGGAAAGAGACCTTTTACTCCAACATTTTTGTATTACTGACAAGGTTATTAAGTTTTAGAAAATGTTTAAATAACTTGCTCATAATCCTTCAGCCAGAAAAGCACATATTTTAGGTTCTACAACTCCCATTTTGCCTACCCAGCAAGTATTGAAATATTCAAAGGAGATTTTGAGGCCTAAGGGAAACGACATTATCTGATCGTTATATTGAGTAAAAGAGGATAAATGCAGTACTGGAAAATTCTCTTAGCATTTATTTCAATTTAAAAACCAGTAAGAAACCATTTGTGAATTTTCTCACAGGAGATCAGATTTTAAAAAGAAGGGCTTGAATTGAAGAAGCTGATTTTTATTTTGAAATTACAACTAGCTGTTAGCAGGCTATAGTGAAAACAATGAGAGGCTTTCTACCGGCAGTTAGGGCCAGAAGCACAAGCGTCCTCACTTTGCATATATCCCTCTGACTACAGATTTACGGCCTGGGAGTCTCCATCTGATCCTTCTCTGACCTGAGCTACTTACCTCATTCCAAAGGAGAATCGTCCTGTTTTTCCAATCTCCTTACAACGGGTTTCTGCAGTATGCTGCTCATTGTGCTGGTCTAAGAACCTCACTGGGTTCCTGACTATGTGTTTTTCTTCTGATTTCTGCTCTTGTACACACAATGTCAAATCAAAAAGGTATTGATTTTTTTTACACTTGAAAAAATGCAGTCTAAAAATATGAAGCCTAACTCACTAAGCAGTTTCCCCGTATCCAGCACAGTGCTGGGCATTATCTCTTGGAGAATCTCATTATTCCTCTGGTGTACTTACTATAGTAATTCTTTGATTTCGTCTCCCCACTTCCAGTCTTGCCTATATACTGTTGCTAGATAATCTTCTTAAAGCCCAACTCTAATTATATTATTCCCCTGATTAAAAACTAAAAACAACACACACACACACACACACACACACACACACAAATGAACACAAGTTTAAAAAAAAATAGTGAAAGCAGAATAAAGTCTGCATTCCAGCTAAAGGTAATGTATCAGAGTCAATTTCCCGGTTTTGATATTCCACTCTAGCTGTGTAAGATGTCACCGTCAGGGGAAGCTGAGTGGTGGGTACAAGAGACTGTTCTATGTGTGTACTTCCTGTGAGTCTCCATAATTAGTTCAAAATTTACATTTTTTAAAAAGTGAAACCCGGAAAAGGATTTCTTCACATTTTCAAAATACATAAAATTTTGTATTGTAGATCAGCATGCTCTCCCAAACAGAACCACTTAAAATTTTTTAAATATGCCTTGTGTTTACGAAAACACCTTAGCCTGGATTAATGCCTCTCTCACTCGTTTTGACTCATCAAACACACTTTCAAGATGTGCCTAACATGCTGCTGTTCCCTTCGAGCACTGAGTGATCATCAGCTGAACACAATCTCTCCCACCCACACAACCTTGTGCCGTCTCCTTTTCGGCACATCTGCCGTGTATTATTCGATTTGAAGAGTGATGTTTCAGCTCCCACTAAATTGCTCTTAGAGGACAGAGTTTGTGTCTCACTTATCTTTTTAGTCCCCAGTGATTCTAGTGAGTGCTTTGCTCACTATTAATTGAAGTAAAAGGAAGAATTCCACCTTCAATATGCAGGGGCCATTGTCATGTAAAAGTAAAAGTGGGGGTCAGATGTAATCAACAAAGAGCTCAAAAATTTTATACATACTGAGAGGCAAAATAATACATGTCTTTTTAATCTAGTATAACTTTTTGTGTTTTAAATATACTTTCTTTGGATATTCTCTGTTAGACACAGTAGAAAATGACCAGGTTGTTCCGATACAGTTGATAGAGGCTCTGACACGGAACTTGACCACAGAGTCAGACTGAACAACATGAAGGCAAATCCGAGGGGTGTACAGCATGGGGGTTTCACACCAATTAAGAAATGCCAAATTAGCCAGGTCTCTACAACCACACCTCAGTTTCACCCTTCCGTATGTTATGTTTTTCTCCATATAAATGTCTTTCTCTTGGTTTACTTCCCTTTATCTTCTCATTATTTCTCGCGACTGCTCAATAACAAAGGGTCCAGAAAATCCCTCCAGGGTCTGGGATGCAGCTCCTATCAAATAAGTTCGGCCATGGATGTCTGGGTGGCTCAGTCGGTTAAGCATCTGTCTTCAGCTCAGGTCATGATCCCAGGGTCTTGAGATCGAGTCCCTCATCGGGCTCCCTGCTCGGCGGGGAGCCTGCTTCTCCCTCTCCTTCTGCCTGCCACTTCCCCTGCTTGTGAGCTCTCTCTCTCTGTGTTAAATAAATAAAAATCTCAAAAAATAATGGGTATTAAAGAGGGCACCTACTGCATGGAGCACTGGGTGTTATACGCAAACAATGAATCATGGAACATTACATCAAAAACTAATGATGTATGGTGATTAACATAACATAGTAAAATAAAAATAAAAAATAAAACACAATTTAGGTACTTGATAAAGAGACAGGTCCACTAGTTTATAAGTGGAACCACCTGAAATTATTTATTTTTAAAGACAAGTAATATATACAGTTGACCCTTGAACAACACAGTTTTGAATAATTTGGGTCGGCTTAAATGCAGATTTTTTTCAATAAATACACAGAGTACTGTAAAAAATAAAATAAATAATTAAAAAAAAAAAGTTCTGCCATGACCTCTTGTAGCTCACCACAGAGCAGTGTTCCAATCCCGAGGCTCGAATGATGGTTTGTCCAGCACTCGGTCTGACACAGCATTAGTATTTCAGCACCTGTTTTGATGAAAGAACTCTTAAGCAAATAAACAATAATACAACAGTGTAAGAGGAAGCTCGCCTTAAAAAAAAACAAAGTGTGTGTACCCATTTACTGAATGTGAACCTCTGCATCTAGTTTCCAAATTTGCTAACACAACTTATTTTAATCCACTAATCAAGGGGAGTTTTCAGATCCTGTTTCCTATCTTGAGCTATTTTTGAGATGAATAAGCCGCTGACGTTTGGTAACGAAGTCACATTCAGTGAGGCATATTGAGGGCTCCTTAAATGATAGGTACTGCACTGACACTGAACATAGTTCACTTTTTTCCTAGTCTTTGTGATGAATTTGAAGGTGGCACATATTCCTTCGAACTCCCCATTGGCATCTCCTTGTTAACAAAAGGGTTTTAATGAATCAGCTGGAGCCGGCGACATCTCTGAAGGTTTGTACAGCCTACTAGTCCCAAACACGGATCTACCCAGGATCTCAGCTCAGTAGCATCACAGTCTGATGAAAGTCAATTAACTGAAAATTACTTTTTAGTTTATTAATCACACTTTTTCCTCAACATGTACCAAGTGATAATGTACTAAAGGGCAGCTTAATTTTTGCTTACCTACAATTGATCCTCAGCCGAGGTCATGCTTTTAATTATAGAACTTTAAAAACACACTCTTCAAACTACACCCTCTTCACCTCCTGCACTGAACAATTTCTTTCACAATTTGCAAAGTCAAAGGGAAGGATATGTTTCTCAAGAAGAGTGCCTTGCAAATATATTTTGATAATTACCTTAAGTGCAGAGCCATGGTAACTCTGTCCAATATAATCTAGAAAGACTTAGCCAGACACAGCTTTTTAAATTAGATGAATGAATCCAAATAAACCTATGTTGTTGGCACCACAGAACTTCACAGAAGCAGTAAGAAATACATTTATTTTAGTTCTGTAAGCTTATGAGGAGATAAACTCACATTAGTTTTCATTGCAGAGACTGAGGTTTCTAGGTGCCATTATTCTGAGTATCCTCAAGAAGATTTCTTCGACATTATAGCCAGGAGTTAGAAGTGAACATCTAGTTCCCTATAAGTCTCCATAAAATCCCCAGAGATATTTATTACCTGAGAATTGAGGGGAAAATAATATAGTTTGGTATAATCTATGAAAGGTACTGGTAGAAGTAAAGTGTAATCAGTCTAATTTAAAACATTTAATCGTATACACCAAAGAAATAAGAATTTGATGATTTCAAAGTCAGGAAACACTCTGGATACAGAGCCCATTAATTCAGAGTTGTGTCGAGAAAATAAATATAAATGTTGAGAATTTAATAAAAGCTTTTGAGGAAGCAAAGATATTAAAGCAGTTAGGCTTTGAGTATGGTTGCTTCTCTTACATGTGTAAATATATTTTATATAATGAAAAAATATAACACTGATTTCCTGCCCTCAGAGAGTATCTGGATCGAGCAAATGTCAAGATTTAGTCACAGTAAATACAGAACACATTGAAGAAAAGTACTAAGGAATAAACTGTAACATGCGCTGAAACCTCAAGGAATGTTTAAAATTTGTGCCCCTATTAATAAAATAAAATTTGTACAAATGTAGACGAGAAAGAAGGGAGAAACATGTACAAATGCATAGATCAGACAACCTAAAACTGAAGATTTTTTTATTAAAAGCTAGGTAGGAATTCTTTCAGGCAGATAAATCTAAAATTAATATAGAGCTAATAAGTGTGTGAGTTCTTGAGTAGAGTAGGCAGAAAATTAAATGGCATACCAACCAGTGGTAGAAGACACCTAGGTTTGGGGCGCCTGGGTGGCTCATTCGGTAAAGCATCTGCCTTCAGCCCAGGTCATGATCTCAGGGTCCTGGGATCGAGCCCCACATCCCCCTGGGATTAAGGGGAGTCTGCTTCTCCCTCTCCCTCTGCCCCCACCTTGCTCTCTCTCTGTCTCAAATAAATAAAATCTTAAAAAAAAAAAAAAAGAGAGACCTAGGTTCATGGGATAAACGATTGCATGTGTTTGTGCGGTGATAGTTTTCATGAAGGCAGTAGAAGTCAGATGTGAGAGTCAGGAGTAAATCTGAAAGGTATTTCAAATGAAGAAATGGTATAATCTGATGCTACACGGATGACAAACTGGATATTTAATAAAGATAGGAGTTAAATTTGATTCCAGATTTTCAGGACTAAGAGAATACAGGAAAAAAACACCATTAAGTAAATCTGAGGTGTAAGAAGGGGAGTGGATACAGAAAATATTCAGAGTGGATTATAAACAGAATCCAAAGGAGACATATAATATCATTAAGAATTATTCAAGGGGCACCTGGGTGACTCAGTCGGTTAAGCATCTGCCTTCGGTTCAGGTCACGATCCCGGCATCCTGGGATCGAGTCCCACATTGCGCTCCTTGCTCAGTGGGGAGTCTGCTTCTCCCTCTCCCTCTGCCCCTCCCCCTACTCATTCTCTCTCTCACTCTTTCTCTCAAATGGATAAATAAAAATCTTTAAAAAATTATTTAAGCAGGGGTAGGGGGTGCCTGGGTGGCTCAGGCGTTGATCAATCAATCCTTGATTTCAGCTCAGGTCATGATCTCAGGGTCGTGAAATCAAGCCCCAAGTCAGGCTTTGTACTCAGCAGAAAGTCTGCTTAAGATTCTCTCTCTCTCTCCCTCTGCCCCTCCCCATCCCCCACCTAGTTCACACACACTCTCTCTTCAATTAAAAAAAAAAAAAGATTTATTCAAGTAGGTGTTTGGTATTAACTATAGATTGCTCCAAATGTGTAAGTCTTGGGTGAGTGGTTTGGCTAAATATTAAGAATTTGTGAAGCATGAATAGAAAGATGGTTTTACTTCCTGAGGGTTGAAGATGTGGCCAAAATAGGGAAGAATGGATAGCCATGGATTACTTTGAAGGTTGTCTCCATAGAGAATAGAGGAAGAATAGAGGAGTAGGAAATGAAATAAAGGATTAGTAGAAGGTCAGAGTTTAGTGCAGTGTAGGGAAGGGACCACTTTTCTCATTAAGCTCTATGGGCATTCTTAGAATGCACTATCATTACTCGAAATAAAATATCTTTGTTTAAAGAGAAATTTTTCAATGAGTGGCTATAATAAGTAAACCTTCAGATTTCAGTGGCTTTGCATAAGGGAAGCATATTCCTTGCTCTCAGGAAATCTAAAACAGATATTCCTTGATTGGTCCGCAGCCTTCCCAGTGGCCAGGCCCTGGAACCTTGTCTCTTGTGGCTTCTCTCCTTCTAGGGCTTCAGTGTCCTCTGCATTTGGCCAAAAGATAGGAGCAGAGAATGAATTATGTTTTGGAGGTTTTATGAGCTAAGTCTAGAAATGGGGTGTGTGTGTGTGTGTGTGTGTGTGTGTGTGTGTGTGTGTTGGCCTGTCACTTTTCCTCACATCCTATTGGCTATAACTCAGTCACCTGGGCTTAACTGCAAGTGTATTTGGTAAATGTAGTCTAGAGGCTCAGGAAAACAAGGAATCTGGTTTGGTGAACAGCTAGTCAATCTCTGTTACACTCAGTTCTGGGATATATCTGCTAAATGATGATAAGGATAAAGGGGTAGGAACCAGATAAAATTTCAACATTTAATTTTTGATGTTATTCACATGAGTATGGAACTAGATCATTATTTTTTTTCATCTTTCATCAAAATGTTCATGTTTTAGTTTTCATCCTGCCATTGAGTTGATGAACTTCAGCAAATCACATTTCCCTTATGCATAGTTATACCAATGCTGGTGGTAAAGTAAATATTATACTAAAAATTTTTGTGAGCAATAATCAAAAGAAATGGAATTTGTTATATTGTGTTTGACAGAAATATAATAAGTGAACCAATGTACCATTCACTCATTCTTTGTGGCGAAACAGGCAAAACAAGGAAGAAAGCTGGCAGGACTGCAGAACATTTCACCTTCTTTGGACCGCATGAGTCAGAATAACCAACAAAACAGCTGACTCGGGAGAATTAGGATTTCAGTAAAGGGGAACAAGCATACTCCTGGTTAACCTAGCAATGAGGCCACGCATTATCCATAATAGCACTATGATATCATAAATCACAAGCAGATGAACCAAACAGTCATTTGAATCAGAGAAATGAGTGTCTTACTTGGAGGAACATCTGAAGACAAGTCTACTGAACATGTCTCTTAAGAAGATGTGAGGTAATGACAAGAAAGAATTTTAATTAAAAATGGTTAAAATTGATCAAAAAACAGGAAATAATAAGGGTTGGAGAGGTTGTGGAGAAAAAGGAAACTTCATCCACTGTCAGTGGGAGTACAAACTGGTATAGCCATTATGGAAAACGGCATGAAGATTCCTCAAAAAATTAAATATTGAGCTCCCATATGAGTTAGCTATATACCACTTCTGGGTATTTAATCTAAAGAAAATGAAAGCGGCAATTTGAAAAGATATATTCAGCCCAATTTTCACTGCAGCATTATTTACAATAGCCCAGATATGAAAACAACCTAAATATCCATGGATGGATGAATATATAAAAAAGGATGTGATAATATATCTATGTCATATATATTTCATACTATTCAGCCATAAAAAAGTAAATTCTATCACTTACGACAACATGGATGAAACTTGAGAATATTATGCTTAGTGAAATAAATCGAAGACAAATACTATATGATTTCACTTACATGAAGAACATAAAAAATAAAACAAGCAAAACAAAACTCATAGGCATGGAGAGCTGACCAGTGGTTATGAAGGGGGGAAAGTGTTGAGGGGTAGGCAAAATGGGTGAAGGGGGTCAGTTGTATGGTGATGTATGTTAACTAGACTTACTGTGTTGATCGGAAGTGTTGATCACTTCATAGTGTATACAAAGACCCAATGATTATGCTGCACACCTGAAACTAATATGATGTCATATGCCAATTTTTTCTTTATTTAAAAAAAAAAAGAACTGATTCTAGTTTGTATGCTCTCTTCTGCGGAGTCTTGAAAGTATTTATTGTTTCTTCCATCAATTTGCTTAAATTTAGTGGCAAAATGTCAAGGGGTTTTGCATGCTTACACTGTCTTATCATCACCACTTTGCTCTTGGCTGCCATGAAGAAGGAGCTGGCTTAGGAAATAAGCATCACTGACCAGCATAATTTTGTTGAGACTTGTAGCAACTGTAGCAGTCATGGCTTAGATCGGTAGATCTCAAGCTTGTCTACATGTTGAAATATAGAACAAAAATGTAAATACCGGGGTGCCTGGGTGGCTCAGTCATTAAGAGTCTGCCTTTGGCTTGGGTCATGATCCCGAGGTCCTGGGATCGAGCCCCACATCAGGCACCCGGCTCGGCGGGAAGCCTGCTTCTCCCTCTCCCACTCCCCCTGCTTGTGTTCCCTCTCTCGCTGTGTCTCTCTCTGTCAAATAAATAAATAAAATCTTTATTAAAAAATGTAAATACTGCTGCCTGATCCTCATCACTACTGACTCTGGTTTTCTTGATGAAATCTGTAGCCTGGTAATCTGAATTTTTAAGAGCTCCCTAGGTGATTCTTCCATCAAGTCAAGGCCAAGAACCACTAGTTCAGGTTTTTCTCCTTTCTCTCTTTCTATTGACCAGGAAACTGGACTGTATCTCTGAGAGTACAGTGAGAATCCAGGGAAGTAGAATTTAGAGTCAGCACTGAGGATTATAATTATTAGCTGGACTTCATTATGTTCCTTGAATATATCCATTTGTGTTTATGTGTCAGGCATTGTTCTCCAGTCTTGAAATACACAGTGAACAAAGGCACACAAAGGTCTCTTCTCTTGTGAAGCTTATGTTAGCCAGGAGAGACACAATAAACAATACAATAAACAGAATAAATGCCACTGTATATTAAAAGGTGATCAAATGCTCTATAACAAAAGAAAAAGGAAAGCAAGGTATGGGGGAATCAAGAATGCTGGGAGAGGTGATAGAATTACACTATTTTTTTTTAAGATTTATTGATTTATTTTAGAGAGAGAAAGTGGGTGGTGGCGGGGGGGAAGGACAGAGGGAGAGGAGAGAGTCCCAAGCAGACTCCATGCTGAGCACAAAGCCTGATGTGGGGCTCAATCCCACAACCCGGAGACCATGACCTGAGCCGAAACCAAGATTGGATGCTTAACTGACTGCACCACCCAGGCACCCCGCAGAAAAGCTTTTTTTTTTCTTTTTTTAGACAATGACATTTTTTTAATTATGTTATGTTAATCACCAAACATTACATCATTAGTTTTTGATGTAGTGTTCCATGATTCATTCTTTGCATATAACACCCAGTGCTCTATACAGAACGTGCCCTCTTTAATACCCATCACCAGGCTAACCCATCCCCCCAGCCCCCTCCCCTTTAGAACCCTCAGTTTGTTTTTCAGAGTCCATAGTTTCTTATGGTTCATCTCCCCCTCCTATTTCCCCCCTTCATTTTTCCCTTCCTGCTATCTTCTTTTTTTTTTTTAACATATAATGTATTATTTGTTTCAGAGGTACAGGTCTGTGATTCAACAGTCTTGCACAATTCACAGCGCTCACCGTAGCACATACCCTCCCCAATGTCTATCGCCCAGCCACCCCAGCCCTCCCACCCCCCACCACTCCAGCAAACCTCAGTTTGTTTCCTGAGATTAAGAATTCCTCATATCAGTGAGGTCATATGATATTTACCTTTCTCTGATTGACTTATTTCACTCAGCATAATACCCTCCAGTTCCATCCACGTCATTGCAAATGGCAAGATTTCATTCCTTTTGATGGCTGCATAATATTCCATTGTATATGTATACCACATCTTTATCCATTCATCTGTTGATGGACATCTTGGCTCTTTCCATAGTTTGGCTATTGTGGACATTGCTGCTATAAACATCGGGGTGCACATATCCCTTTGGATCCCGAATTACACTTTTAAATAAGGGCATCAGAGAGACCTTTCACCTGACCTTTGCTAAGCACCTTCTGCGTATTGTTTCATTCCTTTTTCCCTCAGAGACTGTGGCTATTATTATCTACGTTATACAGAAGTAACTGAGGCTCCAAGATGTAAAGCCACCTGCTTAAAATCATCCAGTAACTAGGTATAGAGCCATTAATAAAACTCAGGTTTGTTTGAGCCCAAAGCCAATGTTCTTACCCACTGCACATGATTCCTTCTTTCTTTTAGTCATATTTTTATTTATCAGATTAATATACCTGGTTGTGTTCCCTCCATTTAGGCATCACATGGTTCTTCCTGGATTGTTAATCTGGTCTAATGTTCCCCGGGGATAGTTTGTCCCTAACAGAAGCCTAACTATAGCCTTGGGACAATGATGCCAAGTTCCAAAAGAAGATATATATGATTTATTTCACATCTCTGAGTTAGTCTAGATATGTGCTGTTTTCAATGACTATCAGAAGTTGAAACCACAATTTCTAATTTGCTGATGTTTAATGGTCGGATTCTCACTATATATTCATGTGGTTTAAGTTGGCAAAGGAATTGTCTGGGCCCTCTCATTTCCTAACACATCACCTCGGGAGTTAGGATTACAACATGAATTTAGGTGGGACACAAATAATCAGTCCATGGCAGAGGTGAATACAGCACTTCCTGAAATCATGGAAATGCCAGGGAACAATGCTTGCATTTCTAAAGATGTGATGGATATAAAACACAGGTATGTGTGTGTGTGTGTGTGTGTGTGTGTGTGTGTGTGTGTGTGTAAATGATATCTTTCCTCTGCAATATTTCAACTCTACCATGATATGGGAAATTAAACTGAATATGCATGTATTGAAATATCTGGTCTTAAGTATAAGCTTTTGGGGGGGCACCTGGGTGGCTCAGTCGGTTAAGATTCTGCCTTTGGTTCAGGTCATGATCTCAGGGTCCTGGAATGGACCCTGCATCGGGCTCCCTGCTCAGTGGGGAGTCTGCCTCTCCCTCTCCCTCTGCTCCCCCACACCCCACTCATGTGTTCTCTTTTTCTCTCTCAAATGAATAAAACAAGTCTTTTAAAAAAAGTTTAAGCTCTTTTGTCCATTTGCCACTATTTTTACTAAATAACTATTTTATCAAGAAGATATCCTTGAGGGTTAGTTAAGTAATCTTTGCTCCAAGGCAACTTTTTAGACATTTAAAAGGAATATTCTTTGTGCCATATTTAGAATATCTAAAGAGAATAGTTAGTAAATCAATATGGATACTGTGAATAGTCAATCTTCTTCTATCTTTAAAATATATCTTTGGTTATGTCTGTTCTCAAAGTTCTTGTCCAAGTCTTTATCTTCTACCACAGAGGAACTTACACAGATCCCTTCCAATATTCACTGTGGCTGAAAGAATAAAACCCAGAATCACGTTTGGTCCACAAGGCTTTCAGAGTCTGGCTCTTACAATACCACTGTCACATAGCATTCCCCACCTTGCTCGATACACTCCAGCCACAGTAAACCTTCTTTCTTTTCCTTGGACATGTCCCCTCTTGCCCACCCACAGACTTGGCACATTTCGTCTTCTCCCAGCTTTCTCCTAACTGGTTCGTTTTCATCATTTATGGCTCACCTCCATAGTCCTACCATTTAGTAGACATACATGTATCTATTAATCTATTTAACATCCCTATTATGTTATCGTGCTGTTTGCTACAGTCTCCCTTGCACTCTCTGTTAGATTACCCTGTTGTTTTCTGCCTACCACTCTTCCTATCTTGTTTATGTATTTGTTTCCTTGGTTATTTTGCCTCACCCACTAGAAAATAGACTCCCTGATACATAGACCTTATTATCTATATGCACAGACCTTATTTGTATCCACACAACACTGCCTTCAATAAACAGTTGTTAAATCAAAAACTAATGAGTAAATTATCTGCACACTATGAGACAGACATTAAAGCCTGATGCATTTTATCCACTGGATATGAAAGAAAAAGGGAGAAAAATATGTTTGTCTGTGCGGAGATAAACATGTATTCTGTGCATTCTGTAAGCGTGAGAATGTGTGGGTTGAACTTTCAGAGCAAGCCCAAATACACACTTTTGAAATATGAATTCATACAGTTGTTTCGCCATTTTATTAACTGTAGTTCCAATCAGTTGTACAGTGATTTTATTTTTTACTATATAAAAATTACCTTTATATTGGTTTTGGGCATACCTTATATTAGCTTTTGGGAGAGTTATTTACGCATGAATACATTTGTACCTGCCCACTGTGAACAAATAACCAAAAAAAAGCCAGGCCTAGGAGGGATCAAATGTAATAACCAGGCCTTCAGATATGCAAAGGAGAAAAGACATTCGGTAGTTTAATGCTCCTCATAGCTGGAGAATTCAGATTCAAGACATCAAACTGTGTAGTGCTCCACTGAACGACACTGCTTTACGTGCTTGGAAAGAAATATAAAAAGAAAAGGACCTTCCCATTTTGCTAAAGTTGGTTTCCAATGCAAAAACAATAGATGAGAGGAATTTGGCATTTAAGGAAACACTGTTTTGTCAGAAGAGGGATTCTCAGGAGGGCAATATGACATTGCAAAGGTTGCATTCACCTCCCCAGCAAGGGTGTGGATTTATCTGAAAAAAAAAAAAAAATAATAGGAGGAAAAATGAAGAAAGTATATTGCTTGGTTGAATGATACAGAGGGAAATTACCCATTTAAAAATCCCACAGACAGCTTCTGATACGTGGTTGCTGGTCTCAGCAATGCTTTGGTCAATCATCTACCTCAGGGCTGTATGAGGACACAAATGGGAGATACCAAGACCTACTTTCCGCATCTACATTTGCTCCATCTCAAGCACTACTTTTATCTGGAGTGCTCTGTCACCAAGCTGAAAGAAATCCTCTGCCATGTGAAGGCTCTCTTTTAAAATTGTATTATCATTATTTTTTAGATTATTTTTTCTCCTGTTCCCAGCCAAGATACTAATATTATTCAAGTGCTTCAAAGATATATTGCTTGCACTTTGCAGACAATATCAGGTATCGCCTCTGGTTAAGCCTTTATGAAAAAGCTGATTTTTCTCTATAAGAGAAAACTTGTGTAGCAGGACAACAAAAGACTTGCATACTGCATTCTTAAATCTGAATGAACCTGCTGGATTGATAAGAACACTCAAACCAGAATTAGCATATTGTTCAAACTCAGCCTCTCAGCAGTGGCCCTGAGCTATATAATTCACTTTCTCTCATTCATTATTATTCTCAGATAAAGGGAAAGGAAAAAGAAACTCCAATGTACATATTAATATTGGAGTTGTGTGAAAGAAAATGTAGCTTTCTATAGGAGGATGAAAGGATGAAAGATGATGAGATTTCCATATGGAAAACTCCTGAAGAGTGATGCCAGATAAAAACCTAAAAACCTAAAAACATTGATTCCTTAAAAAAAAAAAAAAACCTGAAGAAATCTTTTGCTTTGAAAC
The DNA here is from genome assembly GCF_037043125.1 of Eumetopias jubatus. NCBI lineage: Eukaryota > Metazoa > Chordata > Mammalia > Carnivora > Otariidae > Eumetopias > Eumetopias jubatus. The sequence goes on from NW_028274820.1 coordinate 32,038,269, forward strand.
TATTACAAATATTGGTGTTATTTCAAATCTGCAAGTGTCTAAATCATTATTTCCAGACATACGTAATACAGAATCAGGTGCACAATTAATTAAATGAGAAATAAACATATTTCTCAAATATCCTTGAAAAAAATACTAGAAAATTCTATTTAGACTGTGTTGAAATCTCATTAAATCTACTAATCTCCTAATTATACTTTTAAGGTTATAGGAAGATTGTACCATCATCTCATCTCCATCCTTTTCTAGAAATCTTCTCTACCTTCAGCCATTCTTATATTCAAAACCACCCATTTTGTCAGCTAAATCATTCTACTAAGCTCCTTTACAACAAAGTGCTACTAAGTAACAACCGCTATCCCAGAGGAATGTTTTATTTAAACAAAGGGCTATGAGAAAGAGAACGTTTAATCCAAAGGAACAGTTCTCAAACAGTAAAATATCAGGTATTCTTGCCAGTGCACACATAGTAGGAAACACGGCCCTCCACAATTAAAACCACACAACGTGCCATCTGTTTTGCCTGCATGTGGCCCAGTCCTCTGAGACCATGGTCCGCCAAGTTTAGCACACATCTGAAACACCTGGAGGACTTCTTAAAACACAGATTGCTTAGTCTCATTCCCAGTTTCTGATTCATTAGGTATGAGATGGAGCCAAAGATTTGGTATTTCTAATTATCTGCAATGCTGCTGGTTGGTGGGCACACTTTGAGACCCACAGATCTGAGTTAATGATTCTCCTACTTATCCGAAATCCACTAAGGAGCTTTAAAAATCCGGATGCCGCCCACAGAGATCCTGATGTCATGTGTCTGCCGTGTGACCCAGAATTAGCCTTTTCCAAAGATCCCGAGGTGATTCTATTGGGCAGCAAAGGTTTTGATTCACTATTCAAAGTACATTAGTGATAATAATACGAATATATAATTAGATAATACTGTTCTTATACTCCCAACCTAAACTAACAATATCAGATGTGTGCTCACTAACCACCAATCATGTGTGTCAGGTACTAGGAGTCCTCAGGCCCGCAAAGTCCCATGTGCTGTGACCCCTGGAAATCTTTCTGACCTCACATCTCAACATTTTTCTGCCCCACCTGCCCACAGCCATTCTGCTCTGGGCACAAAGGCCTCCCTGTTGCTCCTTCAGCACATCAAATGCACTCTCGGCTCAGGGCCTTTGCACCCACTGTCTGCCCTCCAGGAACGCCCTGTGCCCGTGGCTTCCTCCCTCCCTTCCTCTAGATCACCTCAAGTATCATCCCTTGAAAGATACCTTCCTGACCTCTTTGTCTAAGACAGCCCTGCCTCCCCTCCCTCACCCACTTTATCTCTTTATCCCCCCACTTTGTCTTGAGAGAGCTTAGTACTCCCTGAGTTAGAATACCTTTATTTATTTATTATCTGTCTCATTCTACTAAACATAAGCCCCATGGCAGTAGAGTCTGATTTTGTTCGGTTTTATTTTTATGTAAATTCCAGTTAGTTAGCATAGAGTGTAATACTAGTTTCAGGTGTGCACTATAGTGATTCAACACTTCCGTACATCACGCGGGGCTCATCACAACAATCGCCCTCCTTCATGCCCGTCACCTACTTCACCCATCCTCCCATCCACCTCCCTTCTGCTAACCCTCAGTATGTTCTCTGTAGGTAAGGGTCCGTTTCTCGGTTTGCTTCCCTCTCTTTTTTCTCCCTTTAGTCATTTGTTTTGGTTCTTAAATTCCACATATGAATGAAATCATAGGGTATTTGTCTGTCTTTCTCTGACTTATGTCACTTAGCATAATACTCTCTAGCTCCATTCATATCCTTGCAAATGGCAAGATTTCATTCTTTTTGATGGCTGGGTTATATTCCATTGTGTATGTAGACCACTTCTTCTTTATCCATTCATCAGTCGATGGGCACTGGGACTATTTCCATAATTTCGCTATTGTAGAGAATGCTGCTCTAAATCTTGGGGTACATGTGTCCTTTGGAATTAGTATTTTTTTATCCTTTGGGTAAATACCTAGTAGTGCAATTGCTGAATTGCAGGGCAGTTTGAGGAACCTCCATACTGTTTTCCAGACTGGCTACTAGGTTTTGTTCACTGCTATATACCCAATGCCTAGTGATGTTCCTGGCATATAATAGATACTAAATTAGTATTGTTAAACCTCTGAAAATGGGATTCATGGTTTAAAAAGAAAATAGGCATGAATGATATGAGAAGAATAATCCATATGGCTAGAAAAGCACAAAAGATGAACAAGGAACCACTCTAAAAAGTGGTCAAAGAAGACTTCCCAGAGGTGATGAGTTCTAAAGTAAGTACTGAAAATAAGTAGTCATCTTCCAGGAGAAGGGTGGTAGAAATTGCTCAGAGTATAGCACATTGATGAACTCAAAGAACACTAATAGGTAATTCAGCATGGGTCTACTAAATTTCCACTAGGAACAACATGCTATAATTGAAAAATAAAATATACAAAAATGACTCAGATTGAAATCCAAGAGCATGAGATCCTGAAAGGCTAGAATCAGATTGATGGATTTTAAAAATCTTTTTCCTGCCCTACTACTCTAGCAGGTGACACTATGCACATAGTATGGTCTCAATTAGCATCTCGATGAATTAGTTTGTGAATGAAGGAATTGCAAACCATGAGATTTCAGGATCTCATTTACTTTTCCACCGTGACTTACACACAGAAGGGGCTCAAAATAATTATTGATCAATGATCCCCTAAGATGAATGATATTTACTATACTTTACTCAAATTCCAGACTATAGGACTCAAGCTACATGAACATTCCTTAGGTATTATCATTATTGTATCTGTCAAAAAGAAACAATAATTATTTCATTCCATTATATTTTCTTCACAAGCCACCATGTAATATGACTGTTTCCAGCTTTGATTTTATGCTAAAGTTTCTTTACAAAAATTATTCAGTAAATTATTTGGTGCAAGATGCCTCTTTGTACTAACCAAAAGACAGGCAAAATCTTTTGTTTTTTAAGCCTGTCAACCTCATGAAATAGTACATCCAGGTTTTTGTAATCTTCTTATCCTATTTTTAATCTTGAGATACCTGACAAATTCTTAACATTCTTCTATTGTGACACATCTTAAAAAAGACACCACAGAGAAAACTAGACTGAATACTTCTCTGACAATCAAGTTTTAAAATTAATTAAGTTAGATTTAATAAACACTACCTTTTAACTCCAAGCTTCCTCTGCTAGAATCCTGAAGATATCAGAAACATGACTGAGGTGAAATAAACAATATCCATCACAATTTTGATAGGCCAGCTCTAAAGTAGCCCAGTGATCCCTACCTCTTGGTATTCGGGCTCTTAGGGTAATCCCCTCGCCTTGACTGTGGGACTAGGTCTGTCAATTCACTCTAACAAAATACGCAAAAGTGATGAAGTGCCACTTCCAAGGAGAGGTTCCAAAAAGGCAGTGGCTTTCATCTTGGACCTACTGTAGCTCTATCTCCTTTTTGAGCCATCAATCATGGAGCCACTCAGGCCACCTATGGAGGAGACCCACACGGTGAGCAAGGTGAGGCAGCCTGCTGGAGCCTGCATGAGTGAGCTGAGGAAGGGCCTTCACAGGAGTCCTGCGATAGCTACATGAGGGAGCTGCGAAGAGAATTCTACAGCCCCAGCTGAGCACTGAGGTGCATTTCAGTTCTGACTGGCAGCTTGTCTGCAACCTCATGTGACACTGAACCAGAGGTGCCCAGCTCAGCCATACCTAGATTCCACGGAAACTGGGAGGTTATTAATATTTGATGCTATATATTGCCAAGTTTTGGAAAATTCTGCAACTAATACAATAAGGAAATCTAAGAAAGATGCCATTATTTGATTTCTACCCTCACGTGGTTGCCTGCCTTCTCCTCCACAGAGGTAATCTAGCATATTGGTTGAGCACTAACTCTGAGGGCCAATATCTGAGTGTGAACTACTGCTCTGATTCTTATAAGGAATAACGTGATGATAACACCATCTACCCCACAGACTGTGATAGTAATTAAATGTGATAATTGATACTTACTGTTCTGAGATCATGGTTGCTCTTATGATCCCTTCTTTACAGATCTACATTTATATTCTTCACTTCATGTAGACAACAGGGGAATGAACAGATGAGTTCAACCCTCTTAAGGCTCATAATTTCTCTTCCCTCCTTCTATGGTTTTCCTTTTTGCCATTCTTCCTCATGCACCCAATATTTTTGAAGTTACATTGCCTTGATGATTTTATTTATTGGGCACTGAAAAGAGTTTACAGCCAACAGACGTGTCCATCTTCCTCATGTAAGAGTTTCTGGCTGGCTTTGGCTTAATCTCTTTAAGATCACTGAGTCTCAGATAAAACCTATTGATATAACTAAAATTTTTTAATAAATATTATAATTGACTTGAAATGCTTGCTTGCCGTCATTTTAAAATCGGTTTACTTTCTTGATACTAGAAGTCTATAACGATTACATTTGGAGACATAAATCCATTCCTATAAGTAAACTTCAAGTTTCTTTAGGGATTTATATACTTTTTACCAACCAGCTAAAATGAAAAAAAAATTTTTTTTCACTGAGCATTTAAGTGATTTCTTTAAAAAAAATTATTCATTTATTTGAGAGAGAGAGAGAGAGAGAGAGAGAGAGAGAGAAAGCATGAATGGGAGAGGGAGAGAGAAAGAAAATCTCAAGCAGACTCCGGGCTGAGCACAGAGCCAGATGTAGGGCTCGATCTCACGACCTGGAGATCATGACCTTCACTGAAACCAACAGTTGGATGCTTTACCCACTGAGCCACCCAGGCAATTTCAATAAAGTGACATGTGCTCCTAAGAAATGCTCAGTGATTCTTTAGCACAAGGTTGAAAAATATCGCAAACTTAGAACACAGTGAGAAGTAGCATGGATGCCTGCTTAAGAGTGCCAACCTTGGGAGCTAGACTGCTTGGAATCAAATTCTATTCTTACTTCTAACAGCACCACCCAAGGCAATTTACTTCACCTCTGTAAAATATGGATAACAATGGTATCTGCCTGGTAGAGTTTTTATAAGGATGACATGAGTTAATACTTCTAAGTTACCTAGAATCTGGTACATAACATATATCATATTGCTTGATAAATAAGAATAAAATAAAGAGTGAGGTTTAGAGTTCTCTGAAATGGAAATTTATTTATTTATTTATTTATTTTTACCATGAAATGCCAGCTGGAGGCTTAATCTTTTTTTTTCTTTTTTTATTATTATGTTATGTTAATCACTATACATTACATCATTAGTTTTTGATATAGTGTTCCATGATTCATGGTTTGAGTATAACACCCAGGGCTCCATGCAGAATGTGCCCTCTTTAATACCCATCACCAGGCTAACCCATCTTCCCACCCCGCTCCCCTCTAGAACCCTCAGTTTAAAAAGAAACCAAAACATAAAAGAGAAAGGAGAACTTCATGATAATCTTAAGTGTTCCATCTCTGAGTCCTATAAAAAATAACTCATCTTTTTTCAAACACATCACAAGAATATCTATGTTCAGAAGAAACACAGTGAGCACTCAAGGACCGTCCAGGAGATGACACTGGTTGAAACAAGCAGAGACTTGAATGGACACTGTGAATAACATGGAATCAAACCTACTATTCTAATCATATTAATTGGGATACAAGTGGAATTTGGAGGTTGTATAAAGGCAAACCACTTTAATTCAGCAGTTCTGGCCAGTAAACAAGTGTCAGCTGAGGTGAAAATTTATTTGTGCATTCACTCATTCACTTGGCATATACTGAGAAGCAGATTTCTTGAGAGACCAAGATGAATAGTTACTGGCTTTAGGAGGCTTACTCTAGAGAAAGAATAAGCATCCATGAAAAACAGACTATTCTGTGTGCCCTAATGAAGCCATTTCACTGATGTAATGATAATGTAGTGAAAAGACAATGTGGAGGAGATAATAAATATGGGCTTTTCAAAAGAAGTAAAAACATAAAGACATTTTAAAAAAGAGCAAATGTTGAAATGATAACTAAAGGCAGGTGATATCCCAGGAAGAGCAATCAGGCTCTACAAAAGCATGGACGGGCACCTGAGTGTTGAGAATTAACAAAAGCCAGAGATGCTGTGTGTGAAATGTATGGGAGAAAGTGATGGAAAAGAACATAGATACATAGTAGGGGGGAAAGCCTTGAAAGGGCTGAGTACCATGGTATGAGATACATAGTTCTTCTTAAAGGCCAAGAAATGTTCACAAAAATGAGCTGCTGGTCAGATAAGCTTGGGAAACGCTGAATAGCACATGTCATTGGAGAATAAATGTTTGTCTATAAAGGTTCTAAGCAATCACAAAGAAATTATTTTACAGACTTATTTGAATAGGCAAATTCAAATGGATTCCATTTTGTGGAAATAACTGTCCTTGGGAATATATTTTAGAGAATGTTATATTGTAGGCAATCGGGAGTAACTTCGCTTTTTTTTCAAAGATTTATTTATTTATTTGAGAGAGAGACAGAGAGAGTGGGGGAAGGGGCAGAGGGAGAGAGAGAGAATCTCAAGCAGCCTCCCCAGCTCAGAGTCTGATGCAGGGCTCGATCTCATGACCCCAAGATGATGACCTTAGCTGAAACCAGGAGTCGAGCTCAACTGACTGAGCCACCCAGGCACCCCAAACTTTGTTTTGATATGGAAGACAAGTTTGAATAGGAAAAAAAAGACTCAATCAGAGAGAAAGGAAGGAAATGAGTAGAGTGCCAAGCAAGGAAAGGGCAAGGGGATGTCAACAATGAGAGCATTAGGAGGCAGAACAACAGGACATGGTGTCCGATTAAAGGTGGAGTCAGAGGGCGCCTGGGTGGCTCAGTTGGTTGGGCGACTGCCTTCGGCTCAGGTCATGATCCTGGAGTCCCGGGATCGAGTCCCACATCGGGCTCCCTGCTCAGCGGGGAGTCTGCATCTCCCTCTGACCCTCCCCCCTCTCGTGTGCTCTCTCTGTCTCTGTCTCTCTCTCATTCTCACTCTCTCAAAATAAATAAATAAATCTTTAAAAAAAAAAAAGGTGGAGTCAGAGGGAGAGAAGTAAGTTTAAAGTGACCGAGAGATTTTATCATTTATTTTTTTATAATAATTCTTTTTAAAGGTTTTTATTTATTTATTTGTCAGAGAGAGAGAGAGAGAGAGAGAGAGAACACAAGCAGAGGGAGAAGCAGGCTCCCCGCTGAGCAGAGAGCCCAATGCAGGGCTCGATCCCAGGACTCTAGGATCATGACCTGAGCTGAAGGCAGACACTTAACTGACTGAGCCACCCAGGTGTCCCAGAGATTTTATCATCTAAAATTGAGTAGTTGTTGTCTTCCTTTTAGGTGTCAAACACAAAAAAGTTTCGGAAAAATTCAAACAAATATAAGAGAGACACTGACCTTAGGAACTTATAGATAGGTAGAGAATGCTAAACCAAAACAGAGCAAATGCATTAGAGGTATCGTTTCTTCAATGTTCAGGGATTTTACTTGTGGAGCCATTTTTCCTATCCCTGCAGAGCCCCACCCCTCTTTAATATTCCTGTGAAAGCCCTTAACATTCCTGTTGCCACTGCACTTCTTTCTCCAGGAAAGATTCCATTCACTTACACCCAGGGTGAATTTAAATAGATGCATTTGTCTCTTGGATATTTCTAATTTAAGCTTATTAGTCTAAAACACATTAGAGGCTTTACCTTTGGGACATAAAGTACATCAACAAAGGGAAGAAGAGTATGTTCTTGGGGAAAAAAGAGTTTGAATCACCCTAAAAATCACAGGGCACAGGTGGCTGGCCTACTCCTTGTTAAGGATAGCTCTGGACCTGTGAGGAGGAAGAAAAGTAACATTCCCTTAATTTTCTTCGCAATGCTTATGAAGTACACATCACAGCATCAACTTTCCAAAATATCTAGGAATACACAGAATGAAATGAACATTTCCTCAAGTGCAAACCACTATTCTTTACATCAGAATAGACAGAGAGGTTTGTTTTAAAGATGCAGATTCTTGGGGCACCTGAGTGTCTCAGTCAGTTAAATGACTGACTCTTGGTTTTGGCTCAGGTCATGATCCCAGGGTCGTGAGATGGAGCCCCACTTCGGGCTTCCTGCTTGGCGGGGAGTCTGCTTGAGATTCTCTCCCTCTTCCCCTCCATCTGCACTCTTTCACTCTCTCTCAAATAAATAAATAAATCTTTAAGAAAAAAAAAAGATGCAGGTTCTCAGATTCTATCCTTAGGAATCTCTAGATTTGAGACCAGGAATCTGAATTTTTAACCAACACCCCTAAATGACTCTTTATGAACACTAATATTCAAGAACTATTGACTACATAAAATGTATGGAAATTATGTTAGGTAGAAAGCTTAATATAAAATATAGGCAAACAACATCTGGTTAATCAGATTTGGGGCTATTTTTCTCGGCAGTGATAGAGAAGCCAGAAAGCAAATTTCACTGTGAACTTGCTTTAGGTAAGTTAATTATAGAGGGATTTACCGGTATTTCTCAGAATGGATTTAGAATCATTTTGGAACATTTTTATTATCTTGATTTTTAAGAAAGGATTTAATTTTAAATCATTCTAATTTGAAATAGCTAGTCAATATAATCAAATTTTAACCAAAAATGGTATTGGTATTTATTTGACATTACTTCAGTTTGTTGTTCACAAATTTGAAATAGCTGAAGATCTTCTTAGGCAAGACAAAAAATATAATCTTAAAATAATTATTTTGGAACATTCACATCATAAAACTGAATGATTCTTTTGTTTGCTATTTAAAGATAGATGTGATATTCTATGAGGACAACCATCTCCATTTTAAGTTTATAGTTACATTTTTAATACAAAAAGCAAATTATTCACAGTTTAGATTTTTCCATCAATAAACAGGTATTAACACATATGTAATACTATTTAGAAAAAGCTCATAGGTTACATTTAAACTTTTCTGGAGACAAATGTTCTGTGCTTATTTTAAATGTTGTATAGATGATATCTGCCCAAGTTAACCTGAAAACTGAAAATACATTTTTACCCTGTTAGTTGACTTCATCTTACTCCTTTTGTTTATGCTCTGATTAGAAAATTATATTTTACTTGCTCAAAACTCAATTTTTCAATTTAATATTCATTTAAGCAACACTTCTTATGCTTGGCTAAATATAAGGATCACTAGGGAATTTCTTAAACTTACTAATCTCGGGTTCCACAGAGAAATTTGAGGGATAGGGCTAGACTACTATGTGTTTTAGAAACTCACTGGGTAATTCTAATGTCTGGCCAAGGTTGAGGTACCTGGTTTATGGGAAAAAGACACAGTTCTAAATGTGCAGAAGACTCTCTTGTTGTTAGATTTGCTTATCACATAAGGAGTTTCAATTAATAGACTCCAGCTGTGTGAATGACTCACACCTGCTCAGTGGCATGGTGTATGCATGTGTGTGCATACTTTGGGATTTGTTTGTTCATTTGCTTGTTTTTACCATTAACAATAAATACAATTTTCTAAATATTTTACTCTTCACACCAGTCTCTCTTAGGCATGGCTGGATGCTGCAGTCAAAGCCAAATTTTGCCTTACATGTCCAAAGTGTTGCTGCCACCAAGTATTAGTGAGGGAAGGAGCTGAAGACAGCCCAGATTTGTTGTTAGACATAAAACTTACCTTAAATGTTTTTTTTTCAATATATTGTCTGAAATACCTTAAAACTTAAAGGCATAACACACTTGAGTCAAAATTAAAATATACGTCATTTCCAGTTTGGTATGTATTGGTTTCAATATATCAAATCAAGATTATGCTTAAAATAATATGGAAGACTATTTAATGATAAAAGCATGAAAATATACTCAAAATACATAGTCAAGATTTGACTTGAAATATATGTACAACAGAATCTCAATTTTATCGTGGAAAATGTTCTCAATATAAATGGGGCAAAGACAAAAGCTATAAAATACAATGTTAACATTGCTTACTTCTAGGTGATGAGTGCCAGCGATCTTATATTCTGTACTTTTCAAATTTTCCCTGAATGAACATTCCATTACAAAGCCAGATTACTTCCCAACTGGTTGTATAAATCAAAGGGATTCATAAAAAATATTTATATTAAATTTATTTTCTAAAAATATACTGTTATTTTTTATTAAAAAGTAATGCAAAACTACATATTTTACCCATACTTTTCTGATTGTTGAATTCTGAAATTAAAGGAGGAATGACTTTGCCTATTTTTACCTTAGGAGAAATGATCTAAGTTGAGTCTATTTGGCTTATGCAACTTAGTTGGTTGGATTCACACATTTGCAGAACCCAGGAAGGCAAATATGTTCAAGAAGATGCGGCAGAATATCCACATGCCAACTCTCATTTTATCTACCCATTTTCTAATTTGTCTTGTGTCTTTTTCTTCTATACTCTTCTCTCACTTTTAATAGCATGTTCACAACAAAAGAAAATTTTAATTTTGGCATTTTATTAAATGCCACTGGATAAGTGCCTGCAACATGCTCAGCTGCTAACATATATGAAATAGAGAATGCAGACCTTGTTTCAGAGCCTATAAGCCAGACAAAAATAAAGCAATTTTTAAATCTCCAATGACGTCTCTATTTTTACTCTTTTAATTTTTTAAAAGATTTTATTTATTTATTATTTTAGAGAGAGAGCAGGATCGGGGGAGGGGCAAAGGAAGAGGGAGAGAGAGAATTTTAAGCAAACTCTGCAGTAAGCGCAGAGCCAATCTCCAAGGCTCAATCTCATGACCCTGAGATCATGACCTGAGTCAAAATCAAGAGTTAGATGCTTAACCAACTGAGCCACCCCAGCGCCCCTGATTTCTCCATTTTTAAAGAGTAACAGAAAAGATCTCAATAAACTAGGACCTCATTATTAAGTAAATTTATGTTTAATAATATGAAGTAGAAGTGGTGGTTAGAACAACATTAGGTTAAGTGATTTGATGTTTGAGGAAGGACGGTATGTTAATGACAGAGGAGGTTGAAAGGTGAGAGACAGAGCTAAAATTGATGTAAATTAAATAGAAAAAATTAGTGGATGTTGAAAACACCTCATCAGAAACATGCTGCATGGTTCAGAGCTGACTACAGCTTTTTCTCCTAAATTTCTATTTCTCTAATTATATTTATATGTTAGAATGGTAGCTACGAAGCAGCCACTTCCATCCATGCTTCTAGATGAAGGGCAATTATATATAAATTTTAAAAACAAAATTGCTCAGAAATCCTGTTCTTAATAATTGTGAGCTAATAAAAATATATGTAAGAAGATGTTTTAATGGCATATAATAATGTACATAATATAATGTCAGCTAAAACCAGTGGGATACAAACTTATAAATAAGGTGAGATAGTAACTATTTAAAAATATATGTATATGCCTAGGAAAACAGACTGGAAATAAATGTACCCAAACCAATGGCTGTTAATAGTTGTCTCTGGAAGAATCAAGAGCAATTTTCAAATCATTTCTTCATTATTTTCTATTTGTAAATGCTTATTTTAAAAAGGAACTAGCTGTTTATTCAAATAGAGGAGTGCCAAAAGTACACACAGATATGTAAAATAAAGCTAAAATAATTTGAAATGAGGAAAATTTAATCTAACAAAACCAAACAATCAAAACAGACTTACTTAGACATGCCAAACATAGAGCTTAAGAATTGATATTTAAAAACAAATGAAACAGTCAATAAGGAATACTAGAATTTAATGGAGACACTTTCTTAAGGTAGGCTCCACGCTGGGTGTGGACCCCAATGCAGGGCTTGAACTCACGACCCTAAGATCAACACCTGAACCGAGATCAAGAGTCAGATGCTTATCCGACACCCAGGCACCCCCTTGGCTTTCTTAATCACCTTTTTGTGTATACTGTTAGTCCCAGGAGGTGAGAGGAAAAACATGGAGTTTGTGAGATCCTCATTGGAACATATAGAAAAATAAGAAACTGAGTAAGGGGTACAGGTACTGTTTCTCAAAAAAGTAGGCAAACACATGTTTGTTTTCAACTGATTGTTGATAGTTTCAGAATGGAGTCTGTGATTCAAGCACTAAGGTGTGAAATACACCATTTTAAAGTGAAAAAAATGAATTCAATGCTGAAAAGAATTTTCAGACTGAAAGGAGTTGAGGGAGCTACTTTAGTCCCACCTTCCTCGCCTCTTAGGTAAGAGTCTCCACTTAAACACTTCCCCACAAGGCAACCTAGTAAGTCAAAATGTCATTCTACATTCACATTGGCCCTAATGACTTCTCCCAAGTTATAACAAAAGGAAGCTACACAAATTTGGCCAATGCTGTCATCTACAAAACAGGCCTTCAGCTATTGGATGGGAGTTATCATGAGCACAGCCAGACTAATCTTTTTTAGACTTCTCTTTTTTATTTTCATGCTCTGGCTTGATTTATTCCTTAAAATTTGGCACCCAGAACTAAAAATTACTTCAGATACGGTCTTACCAGAAGGGGAGCTTTCAAAGGAAATGTATCTCAGATCCCCACAAAATACTCAAAGTCACAAATCTTTTCACCATAACATATAATTATTGCAATATAACGCTCAATGCACTATTGAGTGAACACACACACACACACTCACAGGAAGAAAGGAGAGCAAGTAGCTTGCAGGGTTAAGTATTTAGCAATTAGCTGTGGGATGTCTTTTGGAAAGGCAAGATGGTGATGCAGAATGGTGACGGATAAATCTGGCCACTGAACAAGAACCAAGTCAAAGAGCTGTATGTGTCATCCTCAGGAGTACTGACTCTGTTCAGCCTTACAGAGCACAAAGATTGGTGTGTATATATATAAGCACCACTCTGATGACCAGGAAAAATATAGTTTGAATGGTAGCAACAGAAGAGGCAAGAAGATATATTGAGAGAATGTTGCAATCATCTATGTGAAAAAATGATGTTCTAATCTAAGGTGGTGAACTCGAAGAGAAAGGTCATAATTGAGACACATTCAGAATTAGACTCAAAATTTATGTTGTTGGTGAGGGAGGGAGTGGCAGCAAGGATTATGCCAGGTTTCACCTCACTTCTTTAGGCATAGCTAGTACTTTTTATTTAATTTTTCAAACCTGAGGTAAACAGCATGGATAATAAGCTGTATTAGTCAATAAAAAGCTATTCTAGCAACCCAGTGGTAATTAATACACTAAATGGAGTTAGAAAACATTTTGCTGACAGCAAAATATTTAGAGAAAATAGATATTTATGCAAAATTATCAAATGCTGATAATAAGCACATTTAAAGGAAAATACAAACTCATTTTAATTAATAAAGCCAATTAAAGACTTAAGAAACTTAAACAGAATTGTGATACATGTTATCACTTACCAGGAGAGTAAACCCACACCATCACATGGTATGATGATAGATATCCAGTAGGTAGCTGGATATACGGGCCAGGGTTTATGAGGGGATTCTTAACTAGAATTTCACTCATGATTCCTAAAATTACATAAATTCTCAGTTAAAGCCACATGATTGTGTAAAATCTGAAGGTGGATAGGTTCCCATGAAGTCAAGTTGATGTATTTAATGCCTCTCCATCTGCTTTCTCGTTGGCATTATTAGCAACTAATTGATTGTCAGACTTCTACCCCTCAAGAGTCCACTTGGGAGCTTACCTAACTTAATGAAAATTTTGCTCACATCTAAATATTCCAAAATTTACCTCGTGTCTGTTCTAATTTTTAAAATGACTTGGACACTTTCTTTCAAATTTCCATTCACTGCCACACTACAAACTTCCTGTGAACCAAAGTTGAGAATACCAAAAACAGTTGATAGTCTCTTGTTCCATCTCAGCTGGACAATCACAAAGTCAATTTCCTTTTCCATGAGTCACAAGCATGTGGATCAGCTCCAATAAAGACCAGCCTTGTGCAGGTGTCTTCTTTCCAACACTTAGTGATGTCTAAGATTACAAGTAGAGTGGGTAGTGGTGAAATGCACAGACTCTGGAGCTAAGCCACCTGGGTTTAAATACTAACTCTGTCACCTTCAAGCTCCATATTTGGGCAAGCAACTTGACTCTTTAGGTCTCAACATTCCCATTCTAAGAGGAGAAAATAGTATGTACTTCTTGGTGTTGTCATAAGGAGTACACAGAAAGTGCTAAAAGAGTGTCTGTCTCATTTTAAGTGCCACGTAAGTGTTAACTATTGTTTTTTTTTTATTTGTTGTTTTAGCATTACTTTACCTATCCATCAATCTTTCATACAGAATTCTTGGAATCTGGCATGACATTATCAAAAAATGTGAAAAACACATAACTAACTAATACTATCAGCTTCCTATAATGAGAAAAAAAGAATGTGGGTAAAGAATTTCTATTTAATTCATGTCAGTAGAAAAATATGCTAAACTTTCATTCTATTATGATGCCTGTACATTTTTATAACAATCAATAATTTAAAGATAGATGATGAATATTTTATGGATTGTAGCTGTGGTCAATCACTAATAATTCCCAGCTATGTGTAACTTCAATAAATATTTAATATCTTTAGCCAAAAATGATCAAGGTGGGAGGAAAATAGCTTTGGCAAGTAGAAGTATAATTTATTTTGAAATGAAAAAGTCTTCATGTATCCAGCAGAATCAACCATTAAATATAAAAAGGCAATCAGCTCTAAATTGCAGGAGTATCATCAGAGATACGGCTCTGTCAGGACTGTCATTAGCAGGCATTGGTGATGGTGTTTACTTTGCAGAAGCCTCTGTTGCTCACAACACAGAGCCACCATCTCATCTTTAAAGTGAACTATGGGAGACTCTGGGAGCTGCTCTTCAACGCTACAAGGTTTTATCAGTGTCTTGAAGACTCCTTTGCTGTATAAGGATATCTTTGTTGCAAGTAATAGAAAATACAATCTACATTGTCTTACACATGCTTTGGTTCTTGTAACTGAATCATTGAGAGGTAGGATTGGCTTCAAGTATGTTTTCTCACAATTTACCCTGCATTTCTTTTTGATTCTCTTTGGTCCAGCCTCATCTATGCACATTTCATTTCCAGCCTGGTGTCCATCATGTGGCCAATTGGCTGAAACAGTATCAGGTCCCACCAACCACATACACTATCCTCCAAAAGACAGACAGCTCTCTTCCTTGGCCACAGGTCAAAAGCTCAGCTTCACTCAGTTAGGACCAGCTTATGTCACAGGTCCATCCCTGATCAATTATTCTGCAAGAGGAATATGATTTTGCGGAGTGGTTATGGCCGCTACAGAGTAGGGCATAGGCAGAATAAGCGTTACTACAACGATGCTCTTTTTTCTTAGCTACTATTTTAGAGTCAGGTCTGAGATTCCATTCCTATTCTTATCAAAACCTTCATTCCTTATATTTCATGCAACTAAACCGCCATCAGTAGGATCAACACTGGGGTACTGTTTTCATAAATGTCATGAAGACTCCAGATGAGTCAGCTGTCGAGTTTGTACGCTACATCAGCAGAAGTTCTCATATCCAGGACTACACTGATTGCTACTTGTTCAGACAATGGACAGTGTTGGTTAAAAGGGTACATTTAAAAAAAGAATATAAGCTATATTATTAATATTTAACACTCATTTAATAACTTTAATTATTTTAAGTTATTCCCAAGAAAGAATATACTTTTCTACAAGTTTGTCTCCAACATTTCATCAGAATATTATTTGTTCATTCAGCCGTAAATCAATATAACATACAATTATACCTATGACTTTTCTGAGTAATGTATGAGCTGTTGGTTCTGGATTCAATTTTATAGCTTCTTTATATACATCTTAATTTTCTTCTGTCCATACATGTAGGAATTCTACATTTTGAGTAATTTAATTTGCCAGAACATTTACCACTAACTCCTATGTATTGTCTTCCAGTAAATCGATGCACTATTTAACTGGCCCCAAATCAGCTAATACTTTAGAGTCTTTATTATTTCTCATTTTTCAGAGTTTTTTACAGCACTGTAATTCTCAGGTGGCATTTTTCACCTATCTTTATCAAAGGATGAAGTAGAAATTTGTATCTTTAATAATGATACATTGTAAAATTCTTTGGTTAGTGAATACAAATGACCCCATAAGACATATTCTTGTCTTGTGTTTTTTCTAAAACAGAAAAATTTTTGCCTGCATCATCTTTTTAAGATACTCTAGATTCCTTTAATGTGTAGGCTGAAATCAGCAATGTCCCATTGAAGAGAAAAATAAAAAGTCTTTCCAAAATCTTAGGTTTTTCAAATTGAGTTGTAAAAGTGTGTTATCTAAAATGAATTTGCTTTTCATATAACTTTACTTTTCTTCACATGTTTCTTTGAATAATTCACCATCCATCCATGCTGGGTTTTGTGAGCTGCACTAAATTGGTAGAGATAAAAAGATTTGTGTTTTTAAAGCTCTAAGATTTGCCGATTTAAAAAATAGCAATTTTGGATATAAGCTGCATTGCTGCAAGTGGTTGCTGTGATTTCTTCTTTGGATTTCTGATTCTAGATGCTGCATGCTCTTATTTTTATGCCATTATTTATGTAAGTAAATGTGACATATTCTCATTTAGACCTGTTTCTCCAATTTTGTAGAGTTGCTCTCTAATCCAATTTTCTCTGTTGATAAATGACTTTAAATTTTCTGTAAGTCTCTGAGCAGCATGCATATCACCAGGTAATTTCTCCCAGTTGGTGTTCAACATGAGGATCCCATGATTTTCTTTCCAACATCTATACCAAAGTCAGTTTATTAAAAACAAGTGGGCTACCCACACTTTTGATGCAATGGCAGGATCTTTTTGAGTATGGTTGATGAAAATTCTACATTGTCCCTGCTGTGTAAGAACTATAGATAATGGATCAGTTATAATTTATAATTTGAATTTGCATTTCTGAGCTAGGAAAAAAGTTAGAAACTTGTAAAAAATCTTGTATATAAAATTATAGATTGTTGCTTTTTTATGATGTTCTATCCCACACATAATTCAAGAACATTTTATTTTTCAAAGCGAATGTATCATATATTTATAAATTATATTATAGCTTTTATGCCAAAAACTCTCCTTTTCCACTTATATATCATTGCTTTCCCTTGTTAATCAAACCAAAGGATTAAAATAGCATGTGTACAATTGTTGGGGCAAGCAGACTCTATGATGCCCTCAATAATTCCAACATCCCAATATTCACAATGTTGGATAATTCCTTCCCTTTGAGTGTGAGCTGTCCAGTGACATGTTTGTAATCAATGTACGATGACAAAGGAGATGGGATGTCACTTCTATGATTAATCTACATAAAATTGTGACTTTGGTCTCACTTTCAGATTCTATCCATCTTGGCTTACACGTTTTGATGAAGCAAGCTGCTTTGTTGGAGAGGCCAAAATGGCAACGAACTAAGGGTGGCCTCTAATCCATGGACAGCCAGTAATGGAGGCCCTCCTTTCAACAACTCTCAAGGAAGTAAATTCGTTCAAAACCTACATGAGTTTGGAAACACATCCTTCCACAGTTGAGCCTTCACATGAACTGCAACCCTGGCTAACACCTTAATTACAACCTTGTGAGAGCCCCTAAAAGAGGGGACCAGACTAAGCTGTGTGCAGACCTCTGACCCACTGAAGCTCTAAGATAATAAATGTCTGTTGCTTTAAGTCATGCATTTATGGTGATTTGTTATACACCAGACAAAAATCATATACACTTGCTATAAACAAGCTTGAGAAAAATCAAAACTAATTCTGAATAAGCTCAAATAATAAGACAACATAATCAGATCTAAGGACTAATCCACTGTCATGGTCCTTTACAGGTCTTTAGTCAGTGTTTTTTACAGAAGTATGGACAGCATTAGATTCTGGTAAGTCAGTGAAGTAAAGGAATATTGAAAGTTTTTTTAAATTTTATTTATTTATTTGAGCGAGAGAGAGAGCCTGTGCACATGCGCGTGTGGGGGGAGAGGGGCAGAGGGAAAAGATTTCAAGCAGACTCTGGGCTGAACACAAAGCTTAATGCTGGGCTCTAACCCATGACCCCGAGATCATGACCCAAGTGGAAACCAAGAGTTGGACGCTCACCAAATGAGCCACCAAGGTGCCCCAGAATAGTGAAAGTTTTAAATACTCTTACAGATTTGGTCCATTCATCCAACAGTGTATTAAGCACCTATTAATTGACACAATCTAAGAAACCAGATGTAAAAGAGAAAACAACACAAGGTCCCTGCTTTCTTGGAACTCACATTCTTGTGGGAATATGGTAAAAATTAAATAAATAAACTAAAAGAATTTCAGAATGTAAGTTCTAGGAGAGCAGGAATCCATCCCCTTTGGCTGTTGCATTATCCTCAGACCCCTCAATAATGAATGACCCATTGTAGACACTGAGAAAGTATTTGCTGAATAGATAAGTAGTAGTTAATGAAATGGAGAAAACCAAGACAGTATAATGTAACACAGTGACTAGAATTGTTACTTTAGATGGAGAAGTTAGTGAAGGCCTTACAAAGAAGCTGACATTTGAGTTGAGACATGAAGGATGAGACAGAGCTGTCCTTTTGAAAGTTCAGGAAGAGCATTTAAAAGAGAAGACTGCAACAAAGGCAAAGACATTGAGGATTAAGGGTGTAGCCTGTGGCAGGGGACAAGTTCATATATAAGCAAATTAACCTGTCCACCTATTGAGCAAATGACATTGCAAGCAAGCATATCTCCTGAGGAGTTTTTGGGCATGAATAGAAAACACCATTAGAATGTTCAAATGCCCCCAATATATTATAAAAAAAAACTTTTCTTTGCAAGGGTGATAGAAAACATAGTTAGTGCTCATTATGGGCTTAACTATCCTCTCATTAAGAAGGTCATTAACATTAGGACTTTGTAAATTGAACATTCATTAATGATGTATTTTAATGTAAGACTGTAATTTTATTGTAGTTAATACACTTGCTCTCCAATGTAGTACACCATCTCTATCTATCATTTCACTATACTTTTGTAAGAATCATTTTCTTAATCTAAGGGGCAAATGAGAAGAGTAATTTAGCAAGTTTAGCACTGGAATTGTTTATTATATTAGAAAGCTTCTGTAAGTTTCAGAATGATAGTTCTAAAAATATTTGCATCTGTCTTTCCCTTTATGCAAATTTAATGAAAGTTCCAAAGAACAAGGAAATTTTCTAATGTGTACTTCATCATGTTGAATTCAGTTCTTTTAGGCAATTCAGTCATTCTATTATATTATGTATAATATATGTAAATTAAGTTTCTGCTTATTTATCTATTCATTATACTATTACCAGAAAACAGCGGGTCATATTATTAGAGTTTAAGTTTCAGATGTTTTGCCTTAAATATAAACTTCGTAGTATACTGGAATACTAGTTTGGGAGAATCTAGAGCATACCTCAAGAGATAGCAGACATCTTCTAGAGCAGTTGGCCAGGGTGAGTTTCCAAAGTGATAATTAGCATAACAGGTATTTCACAGCCTTTACTGAATATTAAATATAAATGGGAATATATACATATAGTATATATATATATAGCTATATTTTGTCTTTATCACAACAATTAGGACTGTTTCTACTAAGAAGAAAGATAAAGTAGAAAGCTAAGAAACTAACAGGCTGGAGCAACATGAATGGCATCCTCAGTCTTCCCTGTAACATATCATGATCTAAGGCAAGGAAGAAGAATTGAACACCTCAGACAAGTGCACTGGGGTGTTCATTCCTGGTTCAGAAGACTTTTCTAGCATTTTCATTCACATAACATTTATCACTAAGTTTTGCCAACATAAGGGTAAAGATTAGCCACTCACCTGATAGCACCTCCATTCCCTTCTTTAGGATTACTGCCATTACCTTCCTAAAGCGCTCAAGGTATATTTCATGTTTTCATGTACCTGGTTCTCTCTGCTGTGATTCCATCATTTTCCTTTTATTGAGTCCATATTTTCTGCTAAATGTTTTCTTAAAGATTTACTTATTTTAGAGACAGAGAGAGTGAGAGCAAGTGGGAGGAGGAGCAGAGGGAGAGAGTCTTCAAGCAGACTCCCCACTGAACTCAGAGCCTGTCACCAGGCTCAATCTCATGACCCCTGAGATCATGACCTGAGCCAAAACCAAGAGCCGGACACTCAACCGACTGAGCCACCCAGGCACCCCCTTCTGCTAAATTTTAAAAGCCTCTAGAGTGACTTAGATGTACTAGTTGCTCTTTAAGACTGCCAACAGTGTCTCTCTCTGATGCTCGGATATGTCTTTAAAAATACACCTTACCAAAAAGCTTAGAATTGTGTATGGTATACCGAAGTGTTGTATAAGGGTTAGCTGTTCCTACTACTATTAATTCCACTACTACTATTTATAGTGTCTGAATATCTTGATTCAGTCTTGGGCTCAAGTCATTAATATTTATTTTGGGTTTTAGCAGTGAGCCCCAGTAAAGGAAATACGTTTCAAATCCCCCCATTTTCTCACCACCAACAGACTGAACCCTTAAGGAAGTGTTATAAAGCAGTATTGACACTGATATCCTCTCTTTCAGAAATTATATGCTTCTTTCATATTATTTGCTGTATCTTCTGAGGTTTCAGAGTGTAGTTTCAGGAATAGTTTTAACAATGATCTGAATAATACGCATTGTGCAATATATTTCACCATCCCTCTCCTCTAATTTGTGGACTTCATGTTTAATCCCTCAGAATGAGTTCTTTCTAAGATCTTTTAAGTCCTATTTAAATAAGTCCTGAGTAAGTCCCACCCCACAATTGCTATAGACATAAGTGGAAATGCCTAAATTCTGGAAACAATATGTTTAAAAAAATTATAATTTAGATTATCACTCTACAACATAAGAAACTTGGAATGAGTCTATTTCCTTTTAATTGATATTGGAATTGATAAATCCCCAACTCTCGCATCCAGGACTTAGCATTCTTCATCCATAACCCAACTATGGCACTTTAAAAATAGCATTCACCATTATATAAGATCAACCTTATACTTACCACTTCCATGGCACTACCATATTTTCTAACAACTCTCTGGAACATACATTTACCTGGAAAATAATTACAATGTCATACACACTATTTGATTCAGAGCCAGGCTGAATGACAAAATCTTCTATCTGTACATTGATTGAAAAAGAAATGTACACCAGAGAAAGGTAAATGTTAAAATCATAACCATAAAAGTGATGATTTAATTTACTCTGAAAATGAAATTTAGCTATTGGCCAGAGAGTATGTATTTCAGATATCAATCCTGTAAAATTAATATTTAATAATCTGCTATGAAGCTTGTCCTTTTGTGACCTGAAATCCTAGCCATAAGCTATGGAAACATGAAAATTCAAGGTCATACAGTCAATTATTTGGATACAAAATGAATATGAGTGTCATTCTTCCTTCGATTAGAGACTAAGAGCAATCTTAAGAAATCTTAAGAAAACAAGGCATCAATTTTTCTGCCCTGAGATAGGTCTACAAATACAAATGTACTGTTCTGATTCAGAAGATGACACCATTGACCCATTATGAGTCATTGCAGTACTTTTCCATTTGCTGAGAATTTTTCCCTATTTTACCCCTTTTTACATTGATTTATGGGATTGGATCTAAAGTCTCCAATCGCACTGAAATCAAGCGACCCACCCAGCAGACAACGAACAGAAAATCAAACTCCAAATCACGTTAGAATCATGACTTGGTAATGTACCCATATACATTGAGTCTAAGTCATAGACTTCACTTATTCGGTATAGAAAACTTAATATTTTCAATGGGACAGTGAAGCATGCTCTATATTGAAGGATTGAGGATTAATAAGTAACACCATATTTTTCCCCAAGTTTGGAAATAATGAGAGATATAGAAATCAGACAGAGATGAAAATGGCAGGAATGTGTGGTAGTTGCAACAAATTCACTGCTTTACCCTCAACTCACACACTCAGTTCCTGGCAGGTCACCCTAAGCAGGAAGGCACTGTATCAAAAGGCAGAGAACTGACTGGGAATACACTATCAACAAAGAGATGAGAAGTGGCCACAGTATGCATCTCGCTACCTCCTCCCAACCTCCCAGCCAAAAATATTACTTCCCATTCCTAGGAAAGAGTAAGAGAAACAGCAAGAAACTGAACGTGTTTCCCCCACACATATCTGTCTTGAAGAATAAAAAGAAAATTCCTTCTCCTTCCTTTTGGAATCATGAGGAGTGGAAAATACGTTTTCCTACTTCCAACACTCAACACAAAATGCCATCCTCTTTCCATAGATTGTGAATTGCAAAGATCGGTTAGTTTTTTACTTCTTTACCTTTATTATCGATTTCAATATCTCTTTCAAAACTTAATCTTAGAAGAGTGACACATCTGATTAAGCCTGTGTAGAAATCCCAAAAAATAACTACCTCACTGACAGAATTAGAAATAAGTGTGCCTTTAATTGATAGGGACTTATTTTAGAATTCATGTGGGTTAAGGAAGTAATTTTATTTGATAGTTATAAAAATCATATGTAAGAGATCTGATTACAAAATTAAAGGATTTATAATTTTAACCTTTAGCTGGCCTGAAAAATAATCTCCTTAATTCAAAATAGCCTTTTCTACATACTTGCTTATGAAATTTTCTTGGGAATTATGGTTATCTTAAATTACACCATATTCAGCAAAACATTTAACAATGACAAATAGAAGTAGTAAAGTCTTATATTTTCATACATTCTCTTCAAAAGCAGTTTAAAATTCATGCATACTTTTCACAAAAATATTCACTTTAAATCTCTTTCAAATTGAATCTTCATTGAGTATTTTTTGAGATACAATTGACATATAACATTGTATTAGTTTCAGTTGTGCAATATAATGATTCAGTATTTGTATATACTGCAAAATGATCACCACAATAAGTCTAATTGGGATCCATCACCACTCACAGTTACAAATCAAGTATTTTTTAAAATGAGTCTAAGTAAATTGATTTTACCATTAATCCTGTGAGCAAGAGGTGTGAGGAGAAAAAAAATGCTTGACTTTCTGCTTGTTCCCTTCCAATCATAAATTTAAATTTTACATTTCGCATTGTGTCATCCAACTGACTAGCTTTTTCTCCATAGATCACCTAAGAGAGAAATCCTTTATTTATAGGATATTTACACAAAGTACAAGCAGAGTGAAAAAGTTGTTACCAGGCATGATTCCTTTCCCATCTCCATTCCTGAGGAGTATGTTACAATGAGGGATATCAAATGACTATAAATCATACTTGTCATACATTCCTTTATAGGCACTTGATTTAACCTGACATATTCAGCAAGGATTAGAAAAATCAAAGTGTTGTATGGTTCATTACTCTTTTACAAATATGAAAGCTTTTATAAAATATTTTTATCTTTTTTGACATAAATGTTTTTTGTCAAAACTTCAAAGCTGCAAAATTATCTGATTCAATTTCTGGAAAACGTCTTCCATATAAAATAAGAGGCAAAACTATGCTCAAAACAACCAGAGAAAGCAGATGCAATATTTTCTTACATAAAAATTAAAACTTTTTTCTTTTCTTCTATGATAATGAGTCTATATTTTCTATCTAGAGTCAGTTTTATAAATTGCATTTTTCAATAGATTATGCTTTATTAATATTTATGTTACATTTTTAACTGCATACATTTTTTAATCTTAATTTTGAATTATAATCATTAGTATTATATACTTGCCTTTTTTGCCTCATTTCTTTACATGTGTTCACTAGAAGGTGCAACTGTAACTTTATTATATCTGCTAGCAAAAGCATCCTTTCCCTGAGACCAAGATTTCTTGTCATACAGAGCCTAAGTTTTCAGGGATATAAACCACAATTTCTCCAAATGAGTCATTAGGGATGACTTGGTACCTGGAACCCTGGTTTCTACCTGTTAGAGGCCAACACCATATTTGGCTGTTACTTCAAAGTACGTGCCTAAACTGGATCCTCCTCTCTACATTTAAGAGATCGTTCCAAAGTTTTATCAGATCTGTAGCTTCTGGGTGATATGGATTTGTCCATGTGCTCATGGTCACACCTTCATTGCAAAGTAGGTCACTTGACCTTAAGCAATGCCATGTAGGGACCCATAATAATAAACATTCAGAATGTCTAAGTCCCAGATAGTGGTGCCAGTTAAGGCACTGCAGGCAAGAAAATCAACACATACCCAGAATGCATGTCAAACACAAAAGGACAACCATTTCCCCCTCTAAGATAGAAGGCGTTCGATAAAATCTACTTGCCACAGAGAACTGGCTGGTCTTCTCAATAAGTCAGTGCTGGTTCCTGCAGCTACAGCAAAGGCTGGATGAACCTGTAATAGGAAACTCTTGCTTTGGGACTCAAGCAAAGTCTCCATTCTGCAACTATAATCATCCCATCCATGGTCCTATAACACAATCTCTGGTATATACCAGAACAGAGGCTTGGACAAATCAGCACATCAGCTAGTTGTTCAATGTCATCTCTGTAGTAAATGCTGTACCATGGGCATTGCTGTGGATACAAAAATCTGCCAGCTTCAGGCCTGATCCTGTAAGATTACCCTTCCATAAAACTCTTCATCTCAAATGCCTCAATCTTTTTTCCTGCCGGCCTCCTGACTAACTAGCCATGCTATTTTTCATAGCCAAGGATTCCATATATATATATATATATATATATATGTATATATATATATTACCTCTGACCAATTCTCTCTCCACATCAAGTAAAAGACAAAGTGCATTATTTAAGGATACTCCTAGCAAAAGGGTTTTCCTTCAGTACTGCCCCTAAGGGCCACATTTGCTGTAATGAAACAACAGTCCATTTTTGGCTTATGCTAACTTATCAAATTAACCCATCCATGAGCCAGGCTGAGGTATTTTTCACTATGTCCTCTTGTCATAGAACTTCACCACAAGGTGTGAGGATGCACAGAACACTGAACCCCTAAAAAAGTCATCATGGTAGCAGGTCCCTAAATCTCAATACAGTATACCTCACTCTCTGGAGTGTATGTATTTTAATACATCCCAAGTTCTTTCCACTTCCTGCTCTCACAGTATTACTATGATGATATCAGTTTACAGTGAATGAACATGATGTTCTGTGGAATGTCTATATCAGTACTGTCCAGCAGAAAAATAATGTGAATATAGAAATAATTTTTAATTTTCTTTCATTCACATTTTTGAAAGCTGAAACAATTGAAATGAATTTTAATATGTATTATTTAACCCAAAGCTGTTATTTCAAAATGTAATCACTATAAAAATATACATTGGATATTTTACATTATTCTTTGATACTAAGACCAAAATCAAGCATACATGTATTTTACACAAACATCACATTTCAATTTACACTAGCCACATTTCAAATGCTCAATAGCTACAGGTAACCTTTACTTCTGGCCAGGAGTGGATAAACAGGGATAAGACTTACACCTCTACCAACCAAAAAAACTGGACAAAATATGTGAAATAATGGTCTTCGAGATGCTGGTCATTGGAAACAAAAGACAGGGCCCCAGTAGAGATAGGAAACAAATGAAGTCAGCTCTATGATTGCCCCAGCCACTGCCTTGAGAGAATGGCAGGATGTTGCACAAGGAGAGGAAACCCACGAGGAGGTGAGCAGACCCCCTGATTTGAGGATAGGGCTTGAGAGTATAAGGAGACTAAGGCAGTTACAGTTCTTAGGAAAGAACCAGAAAGGAAAATGGTACACACAGAGAGCCCCAGAGATCTTCAAAGGATCATCATGTGCGTGAGGATACTACGTAAGTCAGGAAAATAATCACATTAATGGTTTAAAGAAAGCACACACTAACACAAATCTAAGAATAGTGTGCATTCCCACCAGGCATTGGGGCGAATACACAGAAGTGTCTCTGCTTCAGTAGTGGGTAATAATTAGATGTAGAATAGACACTGACGTTGTCCCTCCTAAAAAATCCAAAAAGCAAGACCCAAAGGGATCAAACAATTAACAAATGACTCAGCTACATCCCTAAATTAAGACTTGAGAATATTTATAGGACTACAAAAATATCCAGCAAACAAAAACAAAAACAACTGATAAAATTCAAAACATCTGGCCTCTAATAAAATAATTATGAAGCTTACAAATAATCAAGAAAATATACCCCATAATGAGGAGAAAAATTAATCAACTGACACCAACTCAGAATGGACACAGATGTTAGAATTAACAGACAAGGGGTGCCTGGGTGTCTCAGTCGGTTAAGCGTCTGCCCTCGGCTCAGGTCTTGGTCTCGGGGTCCTGGGATCTAGCCCTACATCGGGCTCCCTGCTCAGTGGGAAGCCTGCTTCTCCCTCTCCCACTTCCCCTGCTTGTGTTCCCTCTCTCACTGTCTCTCTCTCTGTCAAATAAATAAATAAAATCTTGAAAAAAAAATTAACAGACAAGAACATGAGAGTAGTTATAACTACATGCTCTTAAGTTCAAAAATGTAAGTTGAGAGGGACTTCTGATTTCAGACACAACATGGAAAAAGCTTGAAAGTTGACTCATTCTTAAAATGAGAAAAAAAATGGGACAAATCAAAAATCAATGATCTGTCTTGCGGACGTCAGAGAACTGAAGTCACAAAACCAAAAACCACCCTGAAATCTCCAGAAGCAGGTGCAACCAGAGACACAATGCCTGAGATCTACCTACCTGGAGAAGAAGCTGCTAGAGCTATAAACTTGCGGGAACATTTAAGTGGCAATTTTGATAAATTGCTGGAGGCTGAATGAGGACTAATAAAAGACCCAGAAACTCCTTGAGGGTAATCCTAGGGGGTACCATATTTTTGTGGGCTTTCTCTCCAGGGACACAGCAGATCTCATTGGGAGGATTGGAGAAAGATCTCCAGTAGGGATTGAGGGAGGTCAGGGAGAAAGACAGTGAAATACACCTAAAGCCTTCACCATAACAAAAACCTTCTCTCCAAGAGTAAAAACTTTGTCAGTGCATAATTCCAAAACTTTATGCCAGGTAGGGGAAGGGGAAAGGAATTTCTCACCACTCCAGCCCCTCTCCAGCCTTCCTGTTTCATCTAAGGGAGTAAATGGAAAACGTAAACAACATAGATCAGAGCTTCAAGGACATAGACTGGAAACACTGAAGTCAAGTAAAAGAATAGGGTAAAATGCAGGGTGGTAAATGGAGGGGCAGTACTGAAGAAACAATTGTGAAGAGCACAATCCCAAGACACAGGTCCATCAAAAGACTGAGACTTAACTGGAAGATTATGCCCTGCTTCTCTTAACACCCTAGTACAGTGACATTGGATTATACCTGAACAACCTGTAAGACCCAGACTCTGTCTGATGAGAGTACATAAGACAGCCCAAAGTCAAGAGGGGAGGAAAATCAAGGACACCACAGGAATCAAAGCCTCTAGAACCTATAGCTCCCACAAATATTAATCACGGCCCTACTCCTAGCCATATTAACACAAATCCCTAAACTAAAGGCCTATTTACCTATTACCCCATATAACATGTATGGCTTTCAACAAAAAAAACACAAAGTACGCCAAAAGCAAGGGGGGAAAAATACTCTAAAGAGACAAAGCAATCACCGGAACCAGACTCAGACATGGCACAGATACTACAAACTGTATGATTCCAATTGTATGACATCCTGGACAAGGCGAAACTGGAGAGACAGCAATAAGATCAGTGGTTCCAGGTGTTCAAGGAGATGGAAAGAAAGATGAAAGTGTGGATCACAATGGAGATTTAGGTTAGCGAAATTATTCTGTATGCTACACCAACAGTGAATCCATGACACCATGCATTTGTCAAAACCCATAAAAATTCACAACCAGAAGAATGAAATTTAATGTAGGAAAAAAATGTGAAATACATTTGGGAGGTTAAGAGGTGCCAGAAGATGCCATGAAATAACCTAACTGGTAGGGCAGAGAAAAAAGATTCTGACCAAAGTAACTTGAAAAATGAGTTGAGACTATAAGACTAAAGGTAAAGGAAAGAGTACGTAAGCACTCTCCTCTAGACCATAAAATTGCTTATAGTGGGAGTAGAAGTTAAACATTTTGAAACTGCCAGAGTTGTTTGCTGGAACCACAAGACTTAAGTACATAAACGCAAGAGGATGGAAGCCAGATTTTCTTGCTGTTGGAGTGCAAATTTAAAAGATAAGCAAAGGGAGTATCCATGTGGCAAATGGCCAGAGTTCGACAACTCAATAGTAACTCCCGGTTAGCTCAATATAGATACAGATATCCATCTGTATACATATAGAAATACTTATATCTGAGGGCGCCTGGGTGGCTCAGTCAGTTAAGCATCAGACTCTTGCTTTTGGCTCAGGTCATGATCTCAGGGACGTGAGATTGAGTCCCACGTCGGGCTCCGCGCTTAGTGCAGAGTCTGCCTGTGATACTCTCTCCCTCTCCATCTGCCCCTCCCCCTGCTCATGCTCTCTCCCTCCCTCAAATAAATAAAATCTTTAAAAAAAAATCCTTATATATGTGTGTATATACACAAGCTAGTATACACATATAAATTTCCTTGCTCTGTCATCTGAGAGCTCTAAAAGCAATGACCCTCCAGTAGTAGCAAGCACATTTAATACCTACATCTTGGTTTCTAATAATTTTCTTCTTTAAGAGGAACCAGAACTCTTTGGAGAAATGTCTGACACTAGAGCTCAGGCCAGGAATACACAAAATAAACACGGAGCATCTTGTAGCACTAGAAAGTAAGAAAATTATCAAAAAACAAACAAAAAACCCTCACAATGATAGGGATATGTCAAGAGACACAAGAGCTAACTTAAAGAGTTCTCAATGGCCAAAGCTAAAACAACTGGAGCAACAAAATAAATAAGTAGTAATGGATTATAACCCAAAGTATAAAATAAATACCCATGAGTCCATAATGGTATAAACAAATGATTCTATAAATAAATAGGACACTACAGACAAGTCTCCTGTTCAGAACTCTGAATAATTTCTGTAAATACTCTCCCTTCAAGGACAAGAACATAACTCCCCATTCTTTAAGGGTTGGCTACATATAGTGATTCCCTCCCAAAGAACTCAGTGTAGAAATGAGGAAAAATAAGTGACTTTGCAGCAGAGAAATCTGACAGACTCTACCTCAGCCAGGTGACTGAGGTTAACTACAGCAATAATAGGCTGGTTAATGGTATGTACTCTTAATTCAGTGTGATAAAAAAAGGCACGTTTCCTCTTGGTCCTCCTTCCAAAAACCCTGGTCTAACTATGAGAAAAACACCAAACATCAACTGAAGGACAGTCTACAAACCTGACTCAAAAATGTCACTCACCAAAAGTAAGGAATGTCTGAGAAACTGTTAGAGTCAAGAGGAGCCTGATACAAGAAAACTAAATGTAATTTGATAACTGGAACACATAAAAGATATTAGGTAAAAAGCAGGGAACTCTTAATAAAGTACGGACTTTTACTAAAAATAATCCATCAATACTGATTGATTGATTACAACAATGTATCATACTAATACAAGATGTTAGTAACAGGGAAACTGGGAATGGAGTTTATGAGAAATCTCTGTACTACCTTCACAACTTTTTTGTAAATCTAAAAGTATTCTATGAGAAGTTTATTTAAATGTGTCAGTGACATAGATGATCTTAAAAAACTCAAACTGAACTTCTAGAGATGAAAACTACAATGTTAAAATTAGGGCCTGGATAGGTATTGCCTCAGATGCAAATTTTAAGGGGGTGCCAAATCAAGATAAACAATATTTTAATGCAAATATTTTTTAAGTCATAAGTAATGCAAAAAGTAGTGTGATGAACATAATAAAAAAAATTAAAGAGAGAAAGAATTCAAAAATGCTGTGTCAAGCTATAATGGAGACTGAGGCAAAAGGAAAAATGTGAGCCCCATATACATTATTTCTATGTGTTCTTTAATGGTTTCTTCAGAACACTAGAGTAATTGAAAAAATATTGGAAAACTGAAAGTATATACATTATTTTAAGTTTAATTATTTAGGAGGTATATCCATATCACTTGATAAAGTTTATATTCATCAAACAAGTTACTTTCATTTATTTCAAGTAATAGTCAAGATCAAAAATGAGATAAGCAAAAAACTAGGTTTGGAAAATATTACTGATGAGTTTACTCTGATGAAACCCAGGAAAATAAAACTATAATATTCTGTTTGGTATATAAATAAACATTTAAACTTAAATAGTGTATATTTTAATATACCTACTTTTTAATTGTTCAGTATTTTTCCAATCCTGGTGTGGAACAGAAAGGTCAGCAGCAGACTCACATATGCACAGTCACTTGAGTTATAGAAAAGGAATTAGCACAATTCACTTGGCAAAGAACGGTACTTTCAATATATGATATTAGACAATGGAAAAATCAAGGATAAAAAGATCTTGACTCCTTTCTCACACCATGCATAAAAATTAGTTCACAATGGATCACAGACCTAAATATGAAAGGTAAAATAATACATATTCTTGATATTACTTTTACATTAGGTAATGCAAATATTTAATAGGATACAAAAAAAAAAACACTAAAAGTTGTGAAAAAAAGATTTGGACCTTACTAAAATTTAGTATTTTTATTTAGTGAAAATTCTGTTAAGAGAGTGAAAAGATAAGCTACAGTTTGGGAGGAAATAGTCAGTACATATATCCAATCAAGAATTCATACCCAGAATATATAAAGCATTTCTACAAATCAATAAAAGAAACTCAAGTGACAAATGGGAAAAATGTTTGAATAAGCACTTCACAAGAGGCTATCCAAATAACCACACACAAAAAAGTATATATATAGAATGTTGCTCAGAAGTATTAATCATAGAAATGTAGACTAATACCAAAATGAGATATCACTGCATGTGTACGGAACTCTGTTATTTACCCTTGGGGATAACTTAAATAAGGGCCAATAATAAAAATTAAAAAAGTAACTGCTTTAGTTTTTCCATATCTCATAAACAAATGTTGCTTTTTTATTTCATGAAAGAGAAAGACCAAGCAGTCTGGCAGCTAGCATAAATTTTGAGTTTTGTTAATAGAAATCAGAAAATATTAAATATCTAATGCTATAACTTAATATAACTGATTAAATTTACATTAATATTTTATCACATGATTAACAAAATATGTCTTAGCTACCTTCAAATACACACAGATTCTCAAAGAAATGACAAATAAATTTATTTGTGCTATCCCATGGCTGTGAAAAATTTGTTATTTCCAAAATCATTCTAGTTGTATTTGATCAACTAGATGATCAACCCATGAATTAATTTTTATGAATTAATATCAAGAACACACAAGGATTCATTACATGTCAATACATGTAAAAGGGGCATTTTTAGCATTCACCACTTCTTACCCTTGTCTTGGTTTGCTCCAAAGCTAGGCACTTTTTGACATTTCCATCAAGGAATAAAAAAGGCAGAGTTGCTAACGGAAAACTCATGACCTCTGTCACCCCCTCCCCCCCAGCATATATCTGAATTCAGACATACCCTACATGTTCCAAAACCTTGAATTTAAAGGCAGGCTTCACACTTAACAGAAATATATATGACAGGAAAGAACAGGTTTTATAAAAGCACTTCCTTAGTTTGGTGTTCTTTAGATTTTAAAACATTGGGGCGATGTCCACTGGGCAGGACTTGGTGTTAGATGAGGGATATGCATATATTCCGTAAAATGTGAGAAAAATTATTTTGAGCACCGTTGCTTTTCAGAGGATTTTAAGATCAACTTTAGGAACAAATACATGCATAAGTTCAGAATCTACAGTTAAAATAATCTGTGCATATAGTCAATCATAACAGGGTGAAAGATACAGAATTTTATAAATTTATGTCTTGGAATGTTGTAAAATTCAGAAGGAATGATGGGGCTATTTCATTTGTGAGTTGTCTTAGATTGTGGAAAATTAGAGGTTAAGGTAAAGGAGAAAGCATTTTCCATTTGTAAATTCAAAAATTGATTCTTAACTAATATATGCAAATTACTGAAATAGTAAGCATCAAAATGTTGCCACTGTTCATAGTAAAAGAGATCAATGTTTTGTCAGCTTTGTAAATAACCCTTAATAAAGGTAACAGAAAATGCAATTTGAATAACTTGCACTGCATTTTTCTGAGGGAATTTTAATTACAAAGAGAGTCTTTTATTTTTTCATTGTTGAAGATAGGTCTCGTACCAGCTTCTATAAGGTAAAAAAAGCAAAAAACAAAAAAACACGGTATTTGTACCAGGTTTAAGGGCCATGTTTTAAGGTGGCCATTTTTGAACCAATTCAACTGAACATATTTTCAAAAAGGGCATATTTTGAATTAGAAAATGAAACTTACCAGGCTTTTCTTCACCTGGTTATTCCCTGATAGTTTTGCTTACTTGAAAAGTTAATGCCTGGGAACATAAAGTAGCATCAATTTGCCTCCAGGAACACATTCTTGATCTCTTGGCCCCAGATGATTCCCTTAAACTTCATCCTGTGATAGTGAGGAATAAATTGTTTTTATTTTTACATGACTTTCACCCTTGACAAAATCTACTGAATTGTCAGAAGAGTGCCTGTGTTCCTATGACCTTATCACTCAAAAGTACTAAAGTAACAAAATACTTCTTCCTGGATCCCATAAAGAAAGCTTTTTTTTGCTTCTTTTTTTTTTTTCTTTTTAGTAGTAAAGTCTCAAGAAAATAAGATTTGCTGCCAGCCATCATAATCCAAGCTAAACAGATTTTTCAGGATTTCACTCCTTCTGCTGGTTCAGTAAAGGCCAGAAAGAATTTAGTACTTCTTATAGACTTGATATTTAACTGATCATCTAAGAAAGAAGGCACCTCTCCAAATCACTATTATTTCATGGACCTGAGAGGATCTATGCATTTCAGCAGTTATAGTCACATCCCTTCTGATCTAAATTATGCAGATAGGTTTTGGAACTATGCCGCCGATTTCAGGATTTAAACCTAAACCTTCCCCAGCATAGGAAATGTAACCAATAACATTGTAACAACTTTGTAGGGTAACAAATGATAACTAGACTTATTGTGGTGACCATTTCATAATGTATACAAGTACTGAATCACTACGCTGTACACTTGCAAGTAATATGTTATATGCTAATTAGTTTTCAATAAAAAACTAAAGTAAAGCAAAAGCAGAAACAAAAATCTTGATCTTCCTGCTCTGCCCTGCTTCCAGCCCCCATCCCACACTCTTTCACCTTCAACCACATTCCACTTTAACAGCCTCCACTACTACAGTACATATTTATCCATTCATCACTTGAATATATATTACGTCCCAAGCTTTCCTAAATACTGGAGAGATCAATGATTGAAACAAAGATCTCTCCTCTTCTGGAGGTTATATTCCGTCATAAGGGGTAGAGAGAGATTTTAAAAAAGAGTGAAAAATTAAATTATACATATTAGAAAGTAATATGTACTATGGAGATAAAACAGAGGGTAGGGGAAGTAAGGAAGATGGGTTGCAATTCTAAATACAGTGGTCAGGCTAGGCCTAGCAGGAAAAAGACATTTAAGGGGTGCTTGGGTGGCCCAGTCAGTTAAGTATCTGCCTTTGGCTCAGGTCATGATCCCAAGGTCCCGGGATCCCAGGACCAAGTCCTGAGTTGGGGGGAGGAGGGGGGGAGGTCCTTGCTCAGCAGGGAGTCTGCTTCTCCCTCTCCCTCTGCCTGCCACTCTGCCTACTTGTGCTTTCTCTATATATCAAATAAATAAATAAAATCTTTTTTTAAAAAGACATTTAAGTAAATTTTAAATGGGGTGAGGTCAATATCCCAATAGATATCTGGGGGAAGAACATGCCCATAAGTAACAGCTGGTGCAGAGGCCTGAGGCAGAAAAAGAGCTAACATGCTCTAACATGTCCTTAAGCCTGGAGACAATAAATAAGAAGAGTAGCAGATGAGGCTAAAGAGATGAGTCAGATCAGGCAAAGGGCATTAGAGGCCCTTGTAAGGAATGTGGCTTTTACTATGAAACAACGGGAGGCAATAATACTGACATGATCCATCTTAAGTTTCCAAGTTTATCCATCTTAAGTTTCTGGAAATTAGGACGCTTGGGCAGGGACTACTAACAAGAAGCTGTTGCAGTAATCTAGGGAAGAACTAATGGGGGCTCAGGCCAAGTGATAGGATTATTTTCATAGCAGTGATAAGAATAAGTTATAAAATGAAGATATTCTGAAGTAAGAGCTACCAGGATTTCCTAACAAAATGATTGTGGGATGAGTGAGATGGAGAAGAATAAAGGAAGACATCAGAGTTTTAAACATCATAAATCACTGATTCTATTCATCAGCCATTATTCTAAGTGCATGGAAAGAAAGGGAGAGAAACAGAGACAGAAACATAGAGAGACAAAGGAAGAAAGGAAAAAATTCAAAGAAAAATATTGAACATCAAGTGATAAATGTTTATTACTCTGCTGTGGGTGGTATAACTGAAAAAGAAAGAGCTGAATTTGAATACTAGTTCTGCCATTTATTAGGCAAATTATTTAGCTTCCTGACCTTCCATTTACATGTTTCTAAAAATACATATCATCTATTTATTAAACTATTGAGAGGAATTTAACAAGATAACATAAAATGCCTAGCATATTTTTCTTTTTTTTTTTCTTAACTGTTATGTATTACTAAACAAATAAAATAAACTGAGGTTATTTAAAGACCAGCTCAGGAATTCTCAAACACATTTTTTTCTCCTGTCATTAAATCTCTATCTACTATATTAGGTTTATAGTCCCTATATTTTCTCTCCCCATAAAAATTACTCCAAATTCCTCAGAAATGATTATGGCTATTTCCTGAGAGCAACTTAAAATGAAGCAATTTCATATCAATATATTCATATTGAGAACTAAGCCTCTGTTATGATTTTTTCCTAAGTGGAAACCAAAAGGACACATATAGTACCAAATAGGGAAAGAAAAAATAAACACCACAATACTGAAATTATTTCATAAACTGACGTTACCAATTAAACTCAAATCTACATCATAAAATATGACCTGAGCATTACTAAATATCTAAATGGAAAAAGCATGTCTTCTCTATATATGCGACTCAGAGATTTTTTATTTTTTTTAAGATTTTCTTTATTTATTTGAGAGAGAGAGAGCACATGAGAGAGCACAAACCAGGGGAGAGGCAGAGGAAGAGGAAGAAGCAGGCTCCCCACTGAGCAGGGAGCCCAGATGTGGGACTCAATCCCAGGACCCTGGGATCATGAGCTGAGCCAAAGGCAGACACCTAACCAGCCAAGCCACCCACATACCCCAGAGATTTTTTTTTAAAGTCTGTTCTTTAAATCTTTTCAACAATCTTAAATTAAGTTCAATAAAGGTTTATTTTCCCCAGAAAGATTTCATGGAATATTTTAGACCATATAGTAAATGTATATCAAAACTCACAACCACATCAAAACATAACTTGCCTTTCAGTTTGTTCTCAAGGTATAAATTTAAACTCATATATAAAAGGCCTTGGCATGTAGAACACTAGTAAGCTACTATTAAATGAATAGAGATACTTCTATCTCTCATATAATTTCATCTACCAAATAACAATTCATATTATTTTACACTCAATGACAGCTTGGAAATTAGTAAAAGAAGGATCAATGGGGGATGGAAGGGATGAAAGGTGTACCAGATATTAAACAAAGTTCTTCATGAAGAGAAAAGTTGATGCCAGGTGAATACTTGCTTCTACACAAAGGACTGGAGAGGAACAAAATGATGAAAATTTATGTGAATATTAAGAAAAAAAATCCTCATTTTTAAATTTCTTTAGAAGATAAGTGCCAATAGCAGAACGAAACCACAACTCACAATTATTGTAAAATTTATAGCTTACATAGAAGTATAACTATGACTGTAATAGCTCAAAGAAATGATTAAAAAATTGAGACTATAGTGCTATAAGTTTCTTTTTTTTTTTAAAGATTTTATTTATTTATTTGAGAGAGAGAATGAGAGAGAGAGAGCATGAGAGGGGAGAGGGTCAGAGGGAGAAGCAGACTCCCTGCTGAGCAGGGAGCCCGATGCAGGACTCAATCCCAGGACTCCAGGATCATGACCTGAGCCGAAGGCAGTCGCTTAACCAACTGAGCCACCCAGGAGCCCCTAGTGCTATAAGTTTCTTAAATTATATCTGAAGCAGTATAATACTATTTGAAAGTACAGTGTGCTAAGTTAAAGATTCATATTGTAAACCTTAATACCACCACTAAAATATTTTCTTTAAAAAGAGACACAACTAACTCTGCAAATAAAATCAAATACAACAACAAAAGAAAATACACACACACACACACACACACACACACATTCAATTCAAAACAAGGCAAGAGAAAAAAATTGAACAAGAAACAGACAAGATGAATGGAAAACAACTTGCAAGATTACAGACTTAAATATAACCATATCAATAATCACATTAAATGTAAATGGCCTATATTCCAATTAAAAAGCAGAAATTTTCAGATTGAAATGAAAAATTAATCCCCACTGTATTTTGTCTATTAGAAACCCATTTTAAAAATACAGAGACAGGTTAAAAATCAGAGAATGGAAAGAGATATATCACACAAACCCTAGTCATAAGAAAGCTGGTGTGGCTATATTAATATTGGAAAAAAGTACACTTCAGAACAAGAATATCACCAGGGATAAAGAGAGCTATTTTATAATGATAAAGGGTCAATTCATCAAGAAAATGGGCAAAAATTCTAAGTTTATATGCTACTGTAAAATCTTCAAAATATATGAAACAATAACCAAAAACAATACAAGGAAAGTAGACAATACTCTCAGTAATTGATAATACAAGCAGACATAAAATGAATAAAGATATACAAGACTTAGACAAAACTGTCAGCCAATTGACCTAGCTGACATTGATAAAAACACTCCACCAAAACACAGCAGAATATACATTCTTTTCAGATTACATGGAATAGTCATGGAGATAGGCCATTTGTCGGGTCTTAAAATGTCTTAATAAGTTTAAAATGAATTAAATTTTCCAACTGAATTAAAGTAGAAATCACAAATATAGAAAATCCTCAAATATTTGCAAACTAAGTCACACACTTTTAAATAATGCCACTGAATCTAAGAAGTCACAGAAGAAATTTAGTAGATGTATTGAACTGAATGATAATGAGAACACACATATCAACATTTGCAGAATACAACTATAACAGTATCCATAGTTTTCACTAGTGAATTCTATCAAACACTTAAGGAAGAAATAATGCAAAAACATCTCAGAAAATACTGGAGTATGGGGGCACCTGGGTGGCTCAGTTGGTTAAGCGACTGCCTTCCACTCAGGTCATGATACCAGGGTCCTGGGATCGAGCCCCACACTGGGCTCCCTGCTCCTTGGGGAGCCCGCTTCTCCCTCTCCCTCTGCCTGCCGCTCCCCCTGCTTCTGCTCTCTCTGTCTGTGTCAAATAAATAAATAAAATCTTAGAAAAAAGAAAAAGAAAATCCTGGAGTATGAAAAACACTTCACAATTCATTTTGGGAGACCATCATTACCCTAAAATAAAAATTATACAAAGATATTACAAGAAAGCAAACTACAGACAAGTGTTTTCTCTAGGAATAGATAGTAGGAATGGAAGGAAAACTTGTATTCCCTAGAATATAGAAAGAAAGTCGACACTAAGAATATAAAGAATGTTCCTCAACTTGATAAAAGATATCTATGAAAAAAATTAATGGTGAAAATTGAATGTTTTCTCTTTAAGATAAGAAAAGTCTAAAGGATATTGACTCTCAATACTTCTATTATATATTACAATGGAAGTTCTAGACGGTTCCTTAAGGCAATAAAAAGAAATAAAATGCTTGAAGATTGAAAGAAAGATTTAAATCTCTTCACTCATAGTTCACATCATGTGTATAGAAAAATCCTAACGAATCTCCAAAATCTACTACAACTGGTAAATGATTTTTACAAGGTTATAGAATACAAGAGCAACATCCAAAAGTTAAATGTATTTCAATATAATAACAATAAGAAGTTGGAAAATAAAATTGCAAATACACTTTACAAAAGTATCCAAAATTTAAAATATATTAGAAAACTTAAAAATATTAAGATACCAATTCTCCCTTAATGGACACATGGATTCAATATTATGCCAGCAAAATTCCTAGCAGATTTTTCTGAGAATCTGACAAGCTGATTTTAAAATTTAAGGAAATAGGGGAGGGCAGTGACAGATAGGTGAAGTAGGTGATGGGGATTAAGGAATGCACCTGTCATGATGAGCACAGGGGGATGTATGGAACTGTTGAATTACTACACTGTACACCTGAAACTAATATATCACTGTATGTTAACTAACTGGAATCAAAAACTTAAATAAAAAAAAAGATATAATTGTTTCTAAAAAAAATTGAGGAAATGTAATGTAAATAACCTACGAGTGAGTATAATGGAATATAAGGGAAAATGAAATATATTTACATTTCCATGGTAAATAACCAATGTAAAAATCTAGGTATAACAATCAAGACAGTGTGTTATTGGTATGAAGCTAGTTAGGGAGACCAATTGAACAGAATAGAAAGTCCAACATATTTTACACATGTATAATAAATTGATTTTCAACAAACATCCCAAGGTAAATCAATAGAGAATGAACAGTCTTTTCAAAAAACTATACTGGAAAAATTAAATATCTATATGGAGAAAAAAGGAACCTCAACACTTCTTCACACTATACACAATTTAGTTGAAATGGATCACAGTCCCAAAAACATAGAAAAAAAATTTGGGTTAGATAATGACTTCTTTCAACAGAAGAAAAGCACAACTATTAAAATATTGAAAAATCCCACTTCATCAAAATTAAAACCTTATGGTGTTTAAAAACCACTATTACAATGAAAGATAAAAATGAAAACAATCTATAGCCTAGAGGATAAGTCCCAGTATTCTCGGGACATATATTTAACAAAGAAATTGTACCCAGAATATATTAAAAACCTCTTACAATTCATTATTAAGAGAAACAACACAATATAATTTGGTAAAATTTGAATGTACATTTCACAAGAATAGATATGCAAATGATGGATAAGTGCATGAAATGATGCTCAATATCATTAGATCAGGGAAATGATATTAAATACAAAATAAATAAGATCTTGAATGGTTAGAATTGAAAGGACTCTTCCCAAATTTTGTTGAGGATGTAGAGTAGCTATAGCTTTCGTGCCTTGCTGTTGGAAATGTAAAACAATATAATCACTTTGGAAAAGGATGAGAGTCTCCCCAACAGTTAAGCATATACTTCCCGTATCATCCAGCCATTCCACTCTTAAACATTCAATCAATAGAAATGAAAAATGCATGTCCACACAAACATTTGTGCAAAACTATTTACTGCAGCTTTACTCATTATAGTCAAAGCTGGGAAGCAATCTAACGGCCATTGACAGGTGAACAGAGGAAGAAATTTTGGTATAGTCAATCAATGGAATATTACTCAGTAATAAGACTGAACAAACTAATGTGATACACCCAAAGGAATCTTAAAACATTACGCTAACAGAGAACCCAGATGCAAAAGAATAGATACTGTATGATTTTATTTAGGTTAAATTCAAGAATAGGCAAAACCAGAGAAAACATTTCCTTGTGGTTTAAGTCTTTGGGGAAATTCAGAAAGCAGTCAGTGGTTGCCTGGACCTGGATTTGGAAAGAACCTTCCTGTAAATGGACATGAAAGAACTTTTTTGGGGTAATGGAAATTTTCAATATCTTGATAGGGTAGGGGTTACAGAAATGTACACTTAAAACCGGCACAAGGAAATAATAAAACAATAATATTACTAAAAATTATTTTTATATTTTGTATTACATAATTATAAAATATTAAATAAATAAATAAAACCAAATAATCTATGGTTGAATTAACCTGTTCTGTAAATTGATCACTTCAGCCCACCTGAATTATTTTCTTTATATGGTTAATGAAAATAATACAATTCCTGACGCAGAATAGATATTCAAAAAATATCAGTTGCATTCTATTCAGTCATATTAAAGTACACAGATAGAGATAGGTATTTTTTAACACCTGGAATATACTCTGTTTTTTGTCCACACCTAGGAATTGTCTAATAAGAACCACATAAAAGGAAGCTATACTACCATTAGACTTTCTTTGAGCATACTAGGCTTTTCTTCAGTCCTTAAAGTAAATTCACTAAAAATTTAATTTTAAAAAATCCAGTGACACGTTTCACCGTATTACGCCTTTCCATTGCAACTGCAGAAAGAAAAGTCAGTTATCCATTATGGAAGGTTAAAAAAACTCAGGGCACCATGGTTTTTCATTTAAGATCCAGAGTTTTTACATTCCAAGAAATACAAAAATGCAGAACTAAGAATATACACTTAAAGCTATTCTCAAGTAGACAGGCGAAGAAAGTAACTGCACTTAAAACAGAAAAAATATGCTACCTCATTTCAAACTTGGTATTTATTTTCCTAGTACATTTAGAGCTTTGTTTTAGCAAACATATGCCTCCTTGTGTTGCAGAATTCACTCACATCAATAAGACCACCTTATGCGATAGTTGATTTTCAATGTATTACTTACCAAAGTAAATTAAATATAAGGTTTATCTAGACAATGTCAAAGTATCTAAGTGATAAAATTTATTAATTTTAAGCAAAAAGATATACACTTCCATATCAGAATGAAGACTTTAAATCTTCAGTTTGTTCACAGCCCAAAGTCAATGATCTCAGGAACTGATATTTGAAGAGAGAAATTTAGAATGTAGAATAAAATGGGTGGACCAAGAACAACTTAATCAATGATTCATTATCTTTTTTTCTCAATGATTTTAACAGCTTTAGTGAGTTATAATTGACATACAAAAAATGCACATGTTTAATGTATACAGTCTGATGATTTGGGACATATGCATACCACCATCACCACAATTAAGGTAATACATGTAATCCATCACATCCAAAAGTTTCCTCATCTCCTTTTGTGTTTTTTTAATATTTGTGGGGTTTTTGTTTGTTTATTTTTTGTAGTAAGAATACAACATGAGACCTACCCTCTTAAAAAACATTCAAGTACACAGTACCATATCATTAACTTCAGGTACTATGTGGTACTTCAGATCTCTAGACTTATACAACCTGCATAACAAAATTTATATCCATTGAACAGCATTTCCCCTTTCCCCCTCCTCCAACCTTTGGCAACCACCATTCTGTTCTCTCTTTCTGTGAGTTTGACTATTTTAGATATCTCATATAAATGGAATCATGCAAGATTTGTCCATCTGTCCATCTGTGCTTCTCTTATTTTACCTAGCACGATGTCCTCCAGGTTCATCCATATTGCTGCAAATGGTAGGATTTCCCTCTTTCATGAGAGTGAATAATATTCCTTTTTATGTATTTATCACATTTCCTTTATCCATTCATCTGTTGATGTATATTTGGGCTGTTTCCTCCTCTCAGTCACTATGAATAATGCTGTAATGAAGAGAGAAGTGCAGATATCTCTTTGAGATCCTGATTTCATCTCTTTCAGATATATACCCAGAAGTGCGATTGCTGGATCATACATGAATTTTATTTTTAATTTTCTGAGTAATCTCGATACTGGTTTCCATAGTAGCTGCACCATTTTACGTTCCCACAAACAGTGTAGAAGTGTTCCACATTCTCCGTACCCTTGCTAACACTTGTTATCTCTTGTCATTTTGATAAGCCATCCAACAGTTGTGAAGTGATATCTCACTGTAGTTTTGATTTGCATTTCCCTAGTGATTATTGATGTTGACCTTTTCATATATTTGGTGGCTACCTGTATGTCTTTAGAAACATGCCCTATTCAAGTCCTTTGATCATTTTTTAAATGGATTTTTTCTATTGAGTTGTAAACATATCTTGTTATGAAAACTTAATCAGATAAAGGTTTTGCAAATACTTTCACCAATTTCATAGGCTGCTTTTTCACTCAGTTGATTGCTTCCTTTGCTGTACATACACTTGTGAGTTTGATAGTATCATTTGTCTATATTTGCTTTTGTTGCCTATACTTGTGGTGTCATATCCAAAAAAAAAATTGCCAAGCCCAATGTCAAGAAGCTATTTCCTTAGGTTCACTTTCAGTAGTTTTACAGCTTAGGCACTACATTTAAGTCTTTGAGTCTTTTAACCACTTGTGAAATATATTGTGAAATAAGGGTACAGTTTTATTCTTCTGCATGTCAAATTCCAGTTATTCCAACATCATTTATTGAAGAGACTACCCTTTCCCCATTGTGTATTCCCCATTGTCAAAGATCAGTTGACTGTAAATGCGTTTATTTCTGGGTTCTCTTTTGTGTTCCATTAGTCTAAATGTCTGTCTTTATGCCAGTACCATGCTATTGTAATTACTATAGCTTTGTAATATATTTGGAAACTAAGAAATGTGATGCCTTCAGCTTTGTTCTTCTTTCTCACAATCACTTTGGCTATTCTGGGTCTTTTCTGTTTCCATATGAATTTTAGGATGTTTTTTTCTATTTCAGTAAAAAAAAAAAATGCCATTGGGATTTCGATGGGGACAGCACTGAATCTGTAGATCATTTTAAGGAGTATAGATGCCTCAGCAATTATTAAGTCTTCCAATCTATGAAAATGGGATGTCTTTTCATGCGTTTGTGCTTCTCTAATGTCTTTTGTCAATGTTTTGCAGTCTTCAGTATACAGCTTTTCACCATCTTGGTTAGGTTTATTCCTAAGTTTTTTATTCTTTTTACACCATTATAAATAAGATTGTTTTCTAAATTTCCTTTTTGAATAGTTTATTGTTTCTGTATAGAAACACCACTGATTATTTGTATGTTGATTTTATATCCTTTAACTTTACTCAATCTGTTGATTTGTTCTAAGAGTGTGTTGGTGGGTTTTCTATAGATAAAATCATGGCATCTGCAAACAGAGACAGTTTTGCTTCATCCTTTCCAATTTAGATGCCTTTGTTTCTCTTTCTTGCCTAATTTCTCTGGTTAGGACTTCTATTACTATATTTAATACAAGTGCTGAGAGTGGTCATCCTTGTCTTGTTCCACGTCCTAAAGGAAAAGCTTTTAGTTTTTCCAACAAAGAATTCAGTCTGATGGAGGAGCAGCTGATGGAAAAATTTTTTAATTAAAGAGACACTATGACATGCAAAGTTTTTTCCCCTATTCACTGAATGCTATAAAATGAGAAGTAATTTAGAAGAAGCTTAATGGGTTGTATATCTGGTATTTTATTGCTCTTTTGTTTGAGGAGTCCTCCTTTTCATTTAGACAAAGTAAAATCTTCTTAAAATGTCTCATATTGATATTCTCCTTTCCAGGTTTTCAATGCATATTTTCTGAAATATGAGTTTAACATATTTTTCTGTAATATTAAAGGGAAGTTGTAAAAGAGAAGTAATTCTTCTCACACTATTATGGAACGGGATCAAGTTTCTCCAAACAATTACACATTTTATTATTATGTATGATAATTTTATACCAAGTGCTGTCTTAGCTTACCAATATGTTACAGTCTCCTTATACAACAAACTGTCTTCTGTTTATTGGTACCATGATGCCTAGTGAATGTTAAGGACATTGCAGATGTGCAATAAATGCTTCTTGGTTTGTATGTGGATTAATATATGTTATGGACTAAATATTTGTGCCTCCACAAATTCATATTTGAAATCTAATCCCTAGTATGACATTATTTGAAGGTGGGGTCTTTGGGAGGTAATTAGGTCATAAGAGCGGATCCCTCATGAATGAGACTGGTTTTCTTGTAGTAAGAGGCCAGAGAGGTTGCTCTTTTTACCATCTGAGGATACAATGAGTTCGCTGTCTGCAAAGCCAGAAAAGGGCCACCAGAACCCAATCATGCTGGCACTCTGATCTCTGACGCCCAGCCCCCTAGAACTGTGGGAAATAAATTTCTGTTACTTATAATCCACCTAGTCCATGGTACTTTGTTATAGCTGGCCAAACTGACTAAGACAATATACTTAGAATTATCCTCAAGAAGAATAATCATTCTTCCTTAGACCATATTTTAAGCATTTTCCTCTCACAGATCTTACTTTAATTTCTACTGTCATTGGAAATATGATACCTTTGGGGCAA
Organism: Eumetopias jubatus; assembly: GCF_037043125.1. Taxonomy (NCBI): domain Eukaryota; kingdom Metazoa; phylum Chordata; class Mammalia; order Carnivora; family Otariidae; genus Eumetopias; species Eumetopias jubatus. The sequence goes on from NW_028274820.1 coordinate 32,082,584, forward strand.
ATATATTGGTTTCAAAGCAAAATTTTCAGCTTGTCACTTTTTATCCTAAAAATAGCATTTCTGTCATCCAGCTTTAATCATGTGAGCATTCAGCTTTGGCTTGGTACACCAGGTACTATAGAGATAATAGGGGATGAAAATCAGTAAACCTAGATTCTAGCTTCAGTTCCTTGCATTTCACTCTCCTCTATCATAAAATGAATGCTACGGTCTTTGTCCTAACTAGTCCACAGGAAAAAGTGGGAATTCACAATAATATTTTCCTGTGGTTTAGGTGATCTGGGAAAGGTGCCAAGAGAACACTACTTTGTATGCATCATTGTCATCTCTGATTTTCAGCACATAATAATGAGTTATCAGTCATGTCTTATTCTAAAGTATATGATGATAATAACTATAGCACATGTATCTTTTCAATATAAGGGGGGAAAAAAACAACTTGATGATTTTCTGTATACTCCTAAAATTTCATTAGGCATTCCAGCTCCTGGTTTGGACAAGAGCACTCACAAGCAATTTTTTAAAATAAAAATGGCCTCTATCACTTTTTTTTTTTTACTACAAAGTTTTGCTATATAAAGCTAACCTAAGGAAATCAAATAAAGTAGACATTGGCCTAGACCACCAGTTTCCAAAAGTGGCTGCATGAAATAATGACTTTAGGATCTTTAAAAGTGCTGATTTTTGGTTAGTACCCCCCAGAAATTCTGATTTAATTGGTATGGGGCACAACCTGGATATTTGGATTTTTTAACAGCTCCTCAGATGATTCTAATGCAGAGCCAAGTCTGAGAAAGACTATCCTAAGCAAATGCCCAATCTCATTTCAGTCTTTTATCTCAACTGCCCCTAGCTGCGGAAGTTTTTCAAATTAAGTTTTGTTCTCAACAAGATTTTAACTTTGCAAATACTTATTTTATTTAGCAATCGCAAGTCACCTGCTTTACACATAACATTTCTTACTATCACACACTAAAGCCTTCACGTTTGGCTCTAATTGTCCTTATGGCACCCACTAATTCCACGTGAACATTATTATTTTCCCTGATCCAACTAGCATTTTCAGGTTTTTATAAAATTCAGAAGAAAACATACTCTCTAGTTTTCATCTTTACCCAAAATTATACTACTCAGTGATATGTTATTCTCGTATGTACAATGTCAGGGAGACATCACCCCACTGGGTACATCAACTGGTTCTGTTTTCACCAAGGTGTGCTCCACAAGGCATCAGAATCAACTCTGCATGTCCCATTTCCTCAGGGCACCAAAGTTATTTTAATAAAATAATCTGTTGCAAGGCATCCATTGGAAAAATCTCACCGCTGTGCCTTCACTCAAGCTGCATATTTTCCTTGGAATAACCTTTCTTATCCCTATCATCTGGTTTTTGGACTGTCGAACACAGGTTCATGTTTCAGGCCTCAGATTGGTCATCCTATCCACCATGAGGTCTGTTCTTAGCCTGCTTTTCCCAGAAGGATTCATCACTCCATTCTTTGGGCACTCAATGGGCAGCTGATGTTTCTATCATAGACCTAAAATTGTCTTATACTATCAGTTTACCTGGTGGCTCTCTTTACGTGGCTATAAATCAGTCAAAGATAGGAAACATGACCTCCTTATTTTTATGTCCCAAGTCCCCATCACTGTACTTAACACTGTAGGTACAAAATAGGTATACACTTATCCAGTGAATTAAGCTGTTTTATTAATGATAAGAATATGGGGTTTGACTAATTCAAGAAGATATACATGCCCCTACGTTCACTGTAGCATTATTTACAATATCCAAGATGTGGAAGCAATCTAAGTGTCTATCAATAGATAAATGTATAAAGAAGATGTAGTATGTGTATGTACACAAACACACATATATATACAATGGAACACTGGCCATGAAAAAGAGTGAAATGTTGCCATCTGTGACAACATGGATGGACCTAGAGGGTACTATGTTAAGTGAAATAATTCAGGAAGAGGGAGACAAATACCCTATGATTGCACTTATATGTGGAACCTAAAAAGCCCAAACAAACCAAAAAATGAACAAACAAAACTAAACAGACTTATAAATACAGAGAACAAATTAGCAGCTGCCAGAGGGTGGGGAAATGGCAAAATAGGTGAAGGGCATTAAAGGTACCAACTTCTAGTTATAAAATAAGTTATGTCATGGGAATGTAAAGTACAGCATAGGGAAAACAGTCAATAACATTGTAATAACTTTGTACGATAACAGGGCAACCACACTTATCTTGGCGAGCATTTTATGATGTATATAAATGTTAAATCACTATATTGTACACCTGAAACTAATGTAATATTGCATGTCAACCATACCTCCAAGGGAGGGGGAGGGGAGGGAAGGGCAGGGGAGGCGAGGTGAGGCAAAGCAAGATGAGATGAGACAAGACAAGACAAGAAAATGGGGTTTGGAGCCAATATCAGCACAAAGTTAAATTTTGCTTCTCCTAGTATATATTTAACACATTATATAAATTTTCTAAGCCTCAATAACCCCATTCATAAAATGTGACTCACAGAGTTGCTTTTGGGGAATGCTATGAAGTACACTATGATGTTATATGTGTAAAATATCACATTGCACATTCTCCTCCAAGCCTCATCTCTGGTAAACTAGTACTAATGGAATTCAGCATCAATGTCATTTCTTCTCTCCGAAGCCTTCCTCCACATTATAAATTTATCAGCACCATCTCTCCATATTTCAACCAAACTCTACCTGTCCTGAATATTTTACATTTACATGATTTTTATTGAAGTGTAATTGACATACAATGTTACATTGGTTTCATGTGTACAAAATAGTGATTCAAAAAGTCTATGCGCACCGCCAAGTGTAGCTACCATCTGTCACCATACAGCACTATTAGAATACCATTGATGATATTCCTATGCTGTGCCTTTTACCCCTGTGACTCATTCATTCCATGACTGGAAACCTGCATCTCCCACTCGCCTTTGCTCATTCTGCCCAACTCCCAACCCCGGTCCACTCTGGCAATCATCAGTTTGTTCTCTGTATTTATGGGTCTCTTTCTGCTTTTTGTTTGTTTATTTGCTATTCATTTGTTTTGTTTTTTTTAGATTCCACATGTAAGTGAAATCATGCAGTATTTATCTTTCTCTGGTCTGACTTACTTCACTTAGCATAATACCCTCTAAGTCAATCCCTGTTGTTGCAAATGGCAAGGTCTTATTCTTCATTATGGCTGAGCAATATTCCATTATATATGTACGTGTGTGTGTGTGTGTGTGTGTGTGTGTGTGTGTGTGTATCTCTCACATCTTTTTCTATCCATCACTCTAAACATTTTAAAACAATTTGACAACCATCTTCTTATTCTGTGATATCAAATGATGTTGAGCTCTGGTTTCTAACTACTGGAGGCCAGCCCTTATTTTTATCAAAGTGCACATAATGTAAGAAAAAAACACATTTGCCACTAAAGCTATGATGCTGAATCCTGAAGTTAATCCAGTATCTGCCAATTATAAGGAAATGTCACTATGGGAAGAATAGCAAAACAGGACTACATGGCACCTGGATGTTTGCATTTACTATTCCTACTTGCTGCTGTCTTTCTATATTACAATTTACAAAATCTAATACCTTGGAGAGAGAAGAGATTGGTACTGGGCAAGAAAAAACGAGCCCCTTTCCCTCTACCCCAATCTCTTCCGGCCATAACGCTAAATAAGAATAGTTATTATAGCTAGTTTAAACTTCAAATGAATTTGTGGCACTATTTATCAGATTATCAATTGTTTTTTTAGTTATAAATGCATAACGATTTGACAATTGTCAATTTGGAGGACGGCATTTAGGGAAAAGAGAATGCAACCTTAGTTTCTTTACTGGAGAGGAGTGAGCGAGCAAGCAATGTTGAATTGACTTCATTTATTTCAAACAATATAGAAATACACCATATAATCTATGTAATAAATATGTTTTTGATGACTTCATAAAAATCCCCTGGTTGACAATAAACTATTTAGAAGGCCCAATCCATTTAAGACATAAGTACTCATTTTGGAAAGCAAATAATTATGTGGTTTGCTTCAAGTGCAATACAACAGTACATGCTATAATTCTATTGTAATATATGGTAGAATAACCAAAACTCTAGTTAGTTCAAAAACTTCTGATTTCATTAAGAAATTCTAATCTTGTTCCTCAGGAAATTGGCACATGCTATCTTTTTTTAAAGTTTTTCCTAGTTATAGAAACATAAGAATCTTTCACTATTAAGTGTCGCTGTTCACTGCACTTAGGATTAGCCTATAGATATCAACTAATATGTTACTCTCTCAAAAGGAAAAAAAGTCCTTCTTCCATATCAGGACTGGGTTAGATACATTCCTCTGTAGTCAAGAATTAATAAGTACTTATCCTTATCATAGAACTTATCACATGTCATTGAAATTGTTACTCTGCTTCTGTGGATCACTAAGCCCCAAGCTCCTTGTCTTATTAGTATGTGCATATATGTATGTATATGATTATACATATGTGATTTATATAGGTATTTATATATTTTTTATAAAATATGTGTATAAAGTCATACAGTTTAGTGTGTAGTAAATGTTCCATTATTGTTTCTCAATAAATAAAAATAATTGAACTCACTGGTGAAGAGATGAAAAATGGCAGTGAAATAAACATATCTTTCCAGACAAATAAAAGCAGCAATAATTCACTGATGGTAAAGATACCGTACAGACTGTTAAAGGAAGCTATTCTAGCAAAAGATGGAAATCTAGGGGCACCTGGGTGGCTCAGTCATTAAGCGTCTGTCTTCAGCTCAGGTCATCCCAGGGTCCTAGGATTGAGCCCCACATCAGGCTCCCTGCTAGCGGGAAGCCTGCCTCTCTCTCTCCCACTCCCACTCCCCCTGCTTGTGTTCCCTCTATCTTTGTCAAAAAATAAAATCTTAGGGGGTGCCTGGGTGGCTCAGTCGTTAAGCGTCTGCCTTCGGCTCAGGTCATGATCTCAGGGTCCTGGGATTGAGCTCCGCATCGGCCTCCCTGTTCGGCGGAGAGCCTGCTTCTCCCTCTCCCACTCCCCCTGCTTGTGTTCCCTCTCTCGCTGTGTTTCTCTCTGTCAAATAAATAAACAAAATCTTAAAAAAAAAAAAAAAAGAGGCATGCAGGCATAGGTAAATTCAGTTATGGCAGATGACTGTGTAATTGTGTTTAGAAAATGCAGAGTAATTACCATATGTCGGCACTTCACCAGAGGATTAAGTAAAGGATTAAAATAAATACAAAATAAGTAAATAAGTAAAAAATAAAATCTGAAAAGATGGAAATCTAGATCTATATAAAGCTTTGGAAAGGATAAAAATATAGGGTAATATAAGGCACACTTTTTAAATTCCTTTAAAAGACAATATTTAAAGCCAAAAACTGTAACAATATACTGTGATTTCTATAAAATCTTTATGAGTATAATATATAATAACATTGTATTATATATACAGTGGGGGAAAATGGGGATATATCATTATAGAATTTATATAATCTATGTGAGTATAAGATTTTTGAAGATAGATTATGATAAATTAAAGACATATGTATTGTAAAGGATTCCAAAATAAGCAAGAGGTATGACTAAGAAAACAACAGTAGGGTAAAATGCAATCATAAAAAATACACAATTAATACAAACAAGGCCGAAAAGAAGAAAATAATTATAAAAGCAACAGAAATACATCAAAAAATGCTAGCAAGATTGCTGATTTAAATGTAAATACATAAGTAATTACAGTAACTGCAAATGGTCTAGAAATGGCAGTTAAAGGAAAGATGATTGTGTTAGACTTAAACAGTAGACCCAGCTCTATGCTGCCTACAAAAAAAAAAGTCTTAAATATAAAGACACAGATGGGTTAAAGGTTAAAAACTGGCAAGGTATATCATGCAAGAACGAACAAAGGAAAGTTGAGTTGCCTAAAATGGCTTTACTCATAATCACCGAAAATTGGAAACAACTCTAATGTCCTTGAAATGGTGAAAAGATGAACTGATACACCCATACAGTGAAGTATTACTTAGCAGTGTAAAGAAATACACTCTGGATTCACATAATAACAGGGATTAATCACAAATATGTTACACTAAATGAAAGAAGCTGGTCTGAAAAAGCCACATAATGTATGATTGATTTATATGACATGAGATAGGCAAAACTATAGGAACTTAATTCAGATCAGTGGTTGCTAAGTGCTAGTTGCAGGAGGAGGGGTTAATGATAAAGGGACATGAATATTTAGGGGTGATGAAATTGTTCTGTATCTTGATTGCGGTAGTAGTAACATGAGTCTATACATTTATCATATTCATCAAACTGTACACTTAAAACGGTAAATTTTACAATATGTGAATTATACCTTAATAAATCTGACTCCAAAAAAGTACTTTAGACATTAAAGACACGTTAATAAGCAGGTCAAATATTTTTCCTCTCTTAATACACATTAAAAAGAGGTATGAATGTCCCTTTGGAAATATGTGTCAAGCAGCTCTGTATTTCAAAACCAGCATCAAAGCTTGAGGGTTAGTGCTATTAATTTTCTCTGGTTCAGCTCTAGGTACCCTGGAGGGCACTAAATAAACAGTCCTTGACTGAATGACTTTTCTTTATAGTTCCTGAAGCACAAAGTTTAGACACCATTGACTGAAGAGTGGAAAAAGGAGGTAGGAAACTATAATTTTTTCAGAGGACAGAAACAAGCCCCTGGCACTGTGCCCCATAGCTCAACCTTCATGTTTAAGCATTGTTTAGAGGAAATAAAGCAAAAGAGTCAGAGAATTACAGGTCCCAGCTTCCTTGTTCTAAGTCTTATTCTTCCTCCTTGATAACTCACCCCTCAGGCCTTCCCCCTTCCCCCCTGTCTGTCTCTGTCCTCCACCCCCAAACCCCCCCCCGCCACACACACATATTTACTTGCACAGGTACTATATACACTGAAATTCTGGGTATTTTTTATTCTCACACAACTGCAAATATCTGAAAAGGGATTTATTTGTATTTTGGAAAGGATCAATAGATTAGGATTTGGCTGCAAGATATGAATCACATTTGAGCTAGAGGGGAAGTGCTCTCCTAAACTCCTCACATTACACCTCTATGACTGGCCACTCCCCTAACCACACAACAGCCACTTTTTGTCATCTTTAAAGTATTACCAAATATACACTGAACTCTGAAAAGATGCACAGTGTTGTCTGGATTTTAAGGGCTTTGCAAAGCCAATTTATTTGGATACAGACTTTCTTCCAAAGGACTTAAAATGCAATGGTTATGCCTCAAAGCCATTGACCATTTTGCCCTACTTTAGGAAGGATATTTGCTTTTTTGTTGTTGTTGTTTTAAATGTGTCCATTAGCATTGCCTTTATTTTACAAAATCACATATTATGCTGCTATAATCAAAAAGTTCACATAACTTGTGTTCACTTGATAGTAATTATCTAAAGGATTTTATTTTTAAAATTTTTCTCTATTTATTTTATTTAAATTCACTTAATTAACATAAAATATATTATTAGTTTCAGAGGTAGAGGTCAGTGACTCATCAGTCTTATAGAATACCCAGTGCTCATTACATCATGTGCCCTCCTTAATGTCCAGCACCCAGTTACCCCATTCCCCAACCCCCTTCCCCTACAACAACCCTCTGTTTCCTGTGATTAAGAGTCTCTTAAACATTTGCCTATGAGAACCTTTGGAATCAGTTTTACTTATAAGGATCTGTTTGTGCCCTAAGCCTGACTGGTCTGCTAATCTTATGTTTTACTCATTATTCAATACTGTACACATCTCCTTTGGAAAAGTCACCTCATTATATTTGGAATTTTAACACAAATTACAGAATATTCTCATTCTCTCTAAATGTAATTGCTCAACATTCCCATTTCATTACAGTTTCATCAAACAGTATTTCTAAGTTTTCCTTCTCTGGGTATACTTTTCACCCTGTAAAATCACATCTCTTTCTCTCTCTCCTGCACTTTGAGCCATTTGTATCTGAACAGTGCTCTAACCCAAGCTACGTGCCTGTTCCACACTCTGGTGAAAGAACTATATCAAGATGCAGAGTAGACGGGTGCCTGGGTGGCTCAGTCGGTTAAGTGTCTGCCTTCAGCTCAGGTCATGATCCCAGGGTCCTGGGATCGAGCCCCGCATCAGGCTCCCTGCTCAGCGGGAAGCCTGCTTCTCCCTCTCCCATTCCCCCTGCTTGTACTCTCTCTCTCTCTGTCAAATAAATAAATAAAATCTTAAAAAAAAAAAAAAAGATGCAGAGAAGGATAGATAAGAGGGGCTTGAACTTTGAAGTAAGATGGAAACTGTGTTCGAATACTGCCTCTTCTGGCTGCAAAGCACATAGTATACCTAACTAAAACCCTCCATGGTTCATTCTCCTTTCATAGATATTTATAAAACACTATCATCTGACCCTTGTTGGACTCACCAGTCTGTATTCTCAGCAATTTCACCCACCCCTTCACCAACTAACTTCCAATAATTAGGAACAAATAAGCCTATTCAAGTTCCTAAACATCCCAGGAACTCTCTCAACTCCTGCTTCTTGAACATGCTTTGTTTCATTTGCCTAAAATACTGAAACCACCAACACCTCACTTTAGCTAACTCGTACTATTGAAATAATGCTCAGAAGTGATTTTGCAAGTTAATGAATGAATGAAGGCTAATATAGGGTTGCCACATCAAAAAAGGCTTCCCAGAAGAGATCAACCTCCAACGATGGGTATCTCAATGGGCAAAGTGAGAAATGAAATTCATACAGGGGAACTGCCTGAGCAAAGGAATGGGGGTAAAGAGGGAAGGCAAGTAGAAGAGTGAAAAAGTTGAGGAGAAATGCAGTAGTACAATGGGACTTAAGTGAAGGATATTACCTGAGCAGGATCAATAACAGCCAATATAGCAATTGCCTTGGGCAGAGAAAAGTCATAGGTCAACTTAAAATATATCTTTGGCTAGATTCCAAGACTTGGTAAATTTCTTCAGTAAAGATTTAACTTCCCTCTGCTGTCTTCTCCCTGCTGTATTTCATGCTTCCACTTTTCTCCTTTTGCCCCTCCTGTGCAGCTCTTTGGATTGATGATTCTGCTGAATGGTTAGCCTAGTTTTGGACTAGAGGTTTTTGGTTTTTCATGAAAAGATGAGACACTATTGGTGATCCATTTATGTAGCCATTCAGAAGTCAAGTGTAACTTAAAAAACAATTCTGGTTAACTCATTTTTTTTAATTTACTAGAATTATTAGCTACTCACAGTAGCCCACATAATCAGAAAAACCACTTGGACTACCAAGCCCTGAGGAGGACAGGAACCAGGACTCCTCTGGAAACCTCACTCAGAAATAGCTTTGAGGAAAGACATCAAGGGGAAGTATCAATGTCGAAGGAAGTATCTCTGAGGCTCTGCCATCAGAATGAGTGAGTTCTGACACTGCACAAGACTCAAAATCCCAAGAGTCAGACTGGCCTCACTTGGATCCCATGTGGATTCTCGGGCCAGTGAGACGAGGCAGTGGGGGACATGGGAAATGCAGTGCATGTGATTAACAGGTCCATCATGACCCCTGAAATGGAGGTGGGAAATTCCTAAAAGAAAGGCAGGATGTCATTACCAAAGTAAGAATAAAGGGTGACAGGCAAAATCGAAAGATATCTCCTACAATGTTGACACCTCTTCTGGGTAAATCTGACCACAGGCATGCAACAACTATTAAGGTAATGTTCCCAGCGAGTTTTTCTCAGTTTCAGTGATCTACAATCCACTGTGTGTCTGTGAACTCTGTTATGTGCTTCAAAGCCACAAGTGAAGTCTGAGGCAGGAGACCCAAGAGATTCCATTTACCAAGTGAGCAATTAGTTCTGCATTCTCCCACACCCCAGACTTGTAACTTCCGGAGGATACCTTCCTATCCTACCTCAAGTACATTCTTTTATTATCTAAAAATCACAAACAGGCAGGACTCCAGAAAATGTGATTCAACAAGTGATAGACAGAACTCTCAATGTAGAATAGGGCCAGAAGGTGGAGAGCTCCTTCTCTGGTTATCCATGCTCCACCACACTGACCTATGGAGGGTGTATTGTGTTGTTTGCAGGAAAGTAGATTGTTTGGTGGTTTGTTAAACTCTGTGCAGAAAGAGAGGTTAATGAAAAAATACAATGTAAATTTTTTCCCAAATTTCTCTTTTTGTGCCCAGCTTGAAAAGACATTGGAGAGGACCCGGGAAAAAAATGTGAACTAGGGAGAGTTTTGGGTGAGAATCCTTCCATCTCCCCACCTAGCCCTGTTTCTATACCTGGTTCTTGCTTCGATGGACACTTCTATGCTCACCATCCTCTATCCCTCCCAATGGTTAACACCCAAAAAGGGTCTATTGTGAGCCATTTGCCCCTTACCTTAAATTTAGTTTGAAACTATTGAGCCTGAAATCCAGTTGGAATAAAACTTTGTTCTCTGTTGAAGGAATTTAAGGCATCACCAAAAAAGTTTGGATGGCAGAGAAACTTCTCAGGGCCCCAAAATGATATCATATGAGCAGTTAATTATCTCACAGATTTAAATAAAGAATTACGTTTAAAATTATATTTTAAAGAATCTCTCTGAGTTTTCAAGCTCTCTGTAATTTTATCAAACTGCACCTTTTATCAACCACCTTACTACAATAGTAAATTTATTTGAGGGTATTAATCAGAAAACACCAAAATTATGTATTAGGCCAAAAACCATAATAAAGTAAAAGGTACCAAGTGATAGCAATTTTGTACATTTTAAAAAACACTTGTTTCAAATCTAAACTACCCAACCAGCCAGATTATTGACCCAGCATTTTTCAAGTTTCATAAGAAATTCCTCTCCTACAAGTTAAATTAGTATCCTGAAACTAAATCTAAATTATTTTAGAAGAAAACCTAATTCTAAAAAAAACTGTAGAAGAGAAGGAAAGACAAAGAGAGTTTTCTGGAAGTTTTTCTGTAAATGTTCCCTTTCATAATGAATTATTTTATTATACAAGCAATATATGGTTATTGTATAAAAATTAGAAATTAAAAATATCACCTTTAATCCCAGAAATAACGACTGTTGACAGTTTGGTATATAGCCTTTCATACTTTTCTACACATAATATATCTATATTACAAATTAAATCATACTCCAGGGGCGCCTGGGTGGCTCAGTTGGTTAAGCGACTGCCTTCGGCTCAGGTCATGATCCTGGAGTCCCAGGATCGAGTCCCACATCGGGCTCCCTGCTCGGCAGGGAGTCTGCTTCTCCCTCTGACCCTCTTCCCTCTCGTGCTCTCTATCTCTCATTCTCTCTCTCTCAAATAAATAAATAAAATCTTAAAGAAAAAAAGAAATTTTAAATCATACTCCATACATTATTTTTAATCTTTCTTTCATTAAATAATATATCATGCACATCTTCATTTCCCAACAAATATGAATGTAAAAATATTAACGTACTCTTAGTATACCAATGCCTGAATATTATGCATTCATATTTATTTACCAATCTCTTATCTTTTGAATATTTTAGTTGTTCCCAAGTTTTTCTATTATGTATATGAGAAACCTATGACTATTCTTGAATAGGAAACATACCATTTATTAACTATGCTTGAGTATCAGAATACAGCAATGTTTCATCTAGCTGAAAACCACCTGTCAAGTAACATCAGTTACCTGAAAACATATTTAAAACTGAGCATGTTGCAGGCACATGTTTTTCTGACCTCCAAGTGTGCCTGAAAGCTCATGGTGGGAGATGGCCCCAGCAACCCTCTTGTCATTCCTTGGCCACTCCTCTCCCCTGTCTGTGACATGCCCTATAATAAAAGTAGAGAGACTAGAAAAGAAAAACACACGTGTTTTTTGATCATAAAGGTAATCCTCAGTTCTTTGCTCAGAACCATGTAATGTTATTCAAAGCACAATTAGAATTAGTTTGCTTTCAATCCTTCAGAAAAAGAGAAACAAAATAGAAATAAAGATATCCAAAAAATAAAGGCATTTTGACTGTTGCCTTTGGCAATAATAAAAATGATAATGATAATAATGACTACTCTAATTTAAATATATGTAACATTTGTTGGATATTTTCCTTGTGTCTGGTACAGTTCTAAGTGGTTTATATTCACTAAACTCTTTAACCCTATGAGGTAGATAACAATATTGTTATGCTTACTTAACAGAGGGGGAAATTATACTAAAAGTAGATGAGTACTTGCATTCGTAGGAAATAATGAATATATACAGTAAATATGCTTAGACAAAGGGAAATAAAACCACTGTAGGTACAACATATGTGCTCAATACCATGATTTATATACATAGTTCAAAGATTAAAGATTAAATCACCAAAAAGATTTCATAAGGACAGGTGTTAATTTGAATATTCTTCTAAGCAGCAATATAATATTACAATGTGTTTATTTGAATATTGTATTCAGTCAGCATGAGTTCAGTGATACTTATGCAAAGTCTATTTGATAATTAAATTGAATTATTCATTCTAATTTCAATTAGAGTATAATTAAATTATTTTTATAGCATGAAAATAAACATGAACATATCCTCAAATTTAAAATATAAGCTTATTGTTGATGTCAGAATTCAAAGAAGATTCAGAAGCTGGTTTATGATAGGAAAAATAAATTTTAAAAAACCTGGAAGAAGATATGTTACAACTTTACAATGAATGTCAATTGCAATTTGCTATATCAGAATACAAGGAAGAACTTGTTTATTGTGAAAAAGAAATGTCATATATTAGACATTAGAAGAATTTTCAGCAAAAATATGTCATTTGGTAAGTTTCCTTTCCAAATTCAAAAAATAAGCAATAAAATTAGTGACTAAAATCAGAAATAATTGTAAAAAATTTTTTAATAATTTTAAACAAAATTTGAGTTTATGAGTTTTACAATATATAGAATGACTTGAGTGCTGCAAAACAAACAAATAATACTCATGAAAGAAATTGAGGAAAACACAAAGAAATGGAAAAATGTTCCATGCTCATGGATTGGTAGAACAAACATTGTGAAGATGGCAGTGCAACCCAGAGCAATCTATACATTTAATGCAATCCCTATCAAAATACCATCCACTTTTTTCAAAGAAATGGAACAAATAATCCTAAAATTTGTATGGAAACAGAAAAGAACCCGAATAGCCAGAGGAATGTTGAAAAAGAAAAGCAAAGCTGGTGGCATCACAATTCCGGACTTCCAGCTCTATTACAAAGCTGTCATCATCAAGACAGTATGGTACTGGCACAAAAACAGACACATAGATCAATGGAACAGAAGAGAGAGCCCAGAAATGGACCCTCAACTCTATGGGCAACTTAATCTTCGACAAAGCAAGAAAGAATGTCTAATGGAAAAAAGACAGTCTCTTCAACAAATGGTGCTGGGAAATTGGACAGCCACATGCAGAAGAATGAAAAGGGACCATTTCCTTACACCTGTGACACACAAAAATAGACTCAAAATGGATGAAAGACCTAAATGTGAGACAGGAGTCCATCAAAATCCTAGAGGAGAACACAGGCAGGAATGTCTTAGACCTCAGCCGCAGCAACTTCTTCCTAGAGACATCACCAAAGGCAAAGGAAGCAAGGGCAAAAATGAACTACTGGGACTTCAACAAGATAAAAAGCTTTGGCACAGCAAAAGAAAGTCAACAAAACCAAAAGACAAGTGACAGAATGGGAGAAGATATTTGCAAATGACATCTCAGATAAAGGGCTAGTATCCAAAATCTATAAAGAACTTATCAAACTCAATACCCAAAGAACAAATAATGCAATCAGGAAATGGGCAGAAGACATGAACAGATATTTTTCCAAAGAAGACATCCAAATGGCCAACAGACACATGAAAAAGTGCTCAACATCGCTCTGCATCAGGGAAATCCAAATCAAAACCTCAATGAGGTGGGGCGGAGCAAGATGGCAGAGGAGTAGGAGACCTGGATTTCGTCTGGGCTCAGGAATTCAGCTGAATAGGGATCAAACCATTCTGAACACCTACGAACCCAACAGGAGATCAAAGAAAAGAATAGCAAAAACTCTCTGAACAGAAAAGCAACCACTTACTGGAAGTAGGACGAGTGGAGAAGTGAATCCGAGGCGATATTCGGGAGGATAGACAGCGGGGGAGGGGGCCTCCGTCCACCGTTTCTGGCAAGTGATAGAGCCACGGAGCGCAAAATCGGAACTTTTAGAAGTCGGCTCCGCTGAGGGACGTTGCTCCAGTGGCTAAGTGGGGGGTGGAATCCTCGCGGGACAGTGTGGTCTCAGGACCCTCGGGGTCACAGAAAGACCGGGGGTGCCTGAGTGCAGCAGAGCTCCTAGGTATCGGAGCAGGGAAGCCGGCTGCAGAGACGGAGCCGAGGCGCAGGCTCTCAGCTCAGGGTTGCCATAAACAGTGATCCGTGGCACAGTCGGGCCACTTCTCCTCCAGCAGGGACCCAACAAGCAGCAGACCTAGGTACACTCCCCTTCCTCTCTCGGGAGGAGCAGTGCAGGAGCGCACCACAGGGATCTGCTGGGTTTGGAGACTCCACACGGGGTCAGGTGCCAGAGATAGAAACACTCGGTCACTGGCCAGGTGAGCACGGAGTGCGGGCCCGAGACCAGGGAGACGGGAGTCATTGACTGCTTTTCTCTGGAGGCGCACTGAGGAGCGGAGCCCTGAGTTCTCGGCTACTCTGGGGAGAGATTGGGAGGCCACCATTTTCACTCTCAACCTCCAAAGCTGTACAGAAAGCTTGCAGGGAACAAAAGCTCCTGAGAGCAAACCCGAGCAGATTGCTTAGCCCTACCACAAGGGCGGGGCAATTCCGCCTCCGGCAAAGACATTTGGGAACCACAGCAACAAGCCCCTCCCCCAGAAGATCAGCATGAACAGCCAGCAAGCCAAGACCAAGTTTACCAATCAATGAGAACAGGAGAACTCCAGCGCTAGGGGAATACAGCACATGGCTTTTTTACCATGATTCTTTACTCTTTCAAAGTTAATTTTTTTTAACTTTTTTTTTAATTTCTCTTTTTCCCTTTTTCAACCAACATCTTATCAATGTCTTTTTTAAAAAAAAAATTTTATTTTTCATTTTTGGAGTCATATTCTATCCCTTCATAGTAGTTACCCTTATTTTTGGCATATGTATATAAGTTGTTCTCTCTTTAAAATTTTGAGATACACTTTCTTCTAACATATCAAAATATACCCTAAATTTCTAGTGTATGGCTTTTTTCCAATCTCTGGCCTGATCACATTCTCTCCCTTTTTTTTTTCTTTTTTTTTAAATCTTCCTCTTTCTTTTTTCAAACAACTTCTTATCTTATCAATTCCTTTTATAAAATCCTTTATAATTTTCATCTTTACAGTCATATTCCATTCCATCATTGTTTTATCCCTTATTTTGTACATATATAAGTATTTCTTTCTTTAAAATTTTAGGAGGCACTTTCTTCTAACAGACCAAAATATACCCAAATTCTAGTGTGTGGCACTGATCTATGCACTAGCCTCATCATATTTAATCACATTCTGATTTTGTTAAAGATTTTATTTATTTATTTGAGAGAAAAAATGAGAGAGACAGTGAGCTCATGAGAGTGGGGAGGGTCAGAGGGAGAAGCAGACTCCCTGCTGAGCAGGGAGCCCGATGCGGGACTCAATGCTGGGACTCCAGGATCATGACCTGAGCCAAAGGCAGTCGCTTAAACAAATGAGCCACCCAGGCGCCCAATCACATTCTGTTTTTTTGTTTTGTTTTATTCTGTTTTTGTTTACCTTTTTCTTTTTTTTCTCTTTCTTTTTTCTTTCTTTCCCTTTCTTTTCCCCTGGTTTCAAGTCTTTTCTGACTTGTTTGGAGTATATTTTCTGGGGACGTGGTTAACCTGTTAGCATTTTGTTCTCTCATTCATCTATTCTCCTCTGGACAAAATGACAAGATGAAAAAAATCACCTCAGCAAAATGAACAAGAGGTAGTACCGTCTGCCAGGGACATACTCAATATGGACATTAGTACAATGTTGGACCTAGAGTTCAGAATCATGATTTTAAAGATACTAGCTGGGCTTGAAAAAAGCGTGGAAGTTATTAGAGAAAACCTTCCTGGAGAAATGAAAGAACTAAAATCTAACCAAGTCGAAATCAAAAAGGCTATTCATAAGGTGCAATCTAAAATGGGGGCACTAACTGCTAGGATAAATGAGGCAGAAGAGAGAATCAGTGATATAGAAGACCAAATGAGAGAAAATAAAGAAGCTGAGAAAAAGAGATAAACAACTACTGGATCACGAGGGCAGAATTCAAGAGATAAGCGATACGATAAGATGAAACAACATTAGAATAATTGGGATCCCAGAAGAAGAAGAAAGAGAGAGCGGGGCAGAAGGTATATAGGAGCAAATTATAGCAGAGAACTTCCCTAATGTGGGGAAGGAAACAGGCATCAAAATCCAGGAGGCACAGAGAACCCGTCTCAAAATCAATAAAAATAGGTCAACACCCCGACATCTAATAGTAAAACTCACAAGTCTCAGAGACAAAGAGAAAATCCTGAAAGCAGCTCGGGAGAAGAGATATGTAACCTATAATGATAGAAATATTAGACTGGCAACAAACCTATCCACAGAGACCTGGCAAGCCAGAAAGGACTGGCATGATATCTTCATAGCACTAAACGAAAAAATATGCAGCCAAGAATACTATATCCAGCTAGGCTGTCATTGAAAATTGAAGGAGAGATAAAAAGCTTCCAGGACAAACAAAAACTAAAGGAATTTGCAAACACAAAACCAGCCCTCCAAGAAATATTGAAAGGGGTCCTCTAAGCAAAGAGAGAGCCTAAAAGCAGCATAGACCAGAAAGGAACACAGACAATATACAGTAACAGTCACCTTACAGGCAATACAATGGCACTAAATTCATATCTTTCAATAGTTACCCTGAATGTAAATGGGCTAAATGCCCCAATCAAAAGACACGGGCTATCAGATCGGATTAAAAAACAAGACCCATCGATATGCTGTCTGCAAGAGACTCATTTTAGACCCAAAGACACCCACAGATTGAAAGTCAGGCGGTGGAAAACCGTTTACCATGCTAATGGACACCGAAAGAAAGCTGGGGTGGCAATCCTTATATCAGACAAATTAGATTTTAAACCAAAGACTGTAATAAGAGATGAGGAAGGACACTATATCCTACTTAAAGGGTCTATCCAACAAGAAGATCTAACAATTGTAAATATCTATGCCCCTAACATTGGAGCAGCCAATTATATAAGGCAATTAATAACAAAAGCGAAGACACACATTGACAACAACACAATAATAGTGGGAGACTTTAACACCCCCCTAACTGAAATGGACAGATCATCTAAGCAAAAGATCAACAAGGAAATGACTTTAAATGACACACTGGACCAAATGGACTTCACAGACATAATCAGAACATTTCATCGAAAAGCAATGGAATACACATTCTTCTCTAGTGCCCATGGAACATTCTCCAGAATACATCACATCCTAGGTCACAAATCAGGCCTCAACTGGTACCAAAAGATTGGGATTATTCCCTGCATATTTTCAGACCACAATGCTTTGAAACTAGAACTCAATCACAAGAGGAAAGTCGGAAAGAACTCAAATACATGGAGGCTAAAGAGCATCCCACTAAAGAATGAATGGGTCAACCAGGAAATTAAAGAAGAATTAAAAAAATTCATGGAAACCAATGAAAATGAAAACACAACTGTTAAAATCTTTGGGATACAGCAAAGGCAGTCCTGAGAGGAAAGTATATAGCAATACAAGCCTTTCTCAAGAAACAAGAAAGGTCTCAAATACACAACCTAACCCTACACCTAAAGGAGCTAGAGAAAAAACAGCAAATGAAGCCTAAACCCATCAGGAGAAGAGAAACAATAAAGATCAGAGCAGAAATCAATGAAATAGAAACCAAAAGAACAGTAGAACAGTTCAACGAAACTAGGAGCTGGTTCTTTGAAAGAATTAACAAGATAGATAAACCCCTGGCCAGACTTATCAAAAAGAAAAGAGAAAGGACCCAAATCAACAAAATCATGAATGAGAGGAGAGATCACAACCAACACCAAAGAAATACAAACAATCATAAGAAGATGTTATGAGCAACTATATACCAGCAAGTTAGATAACCTGTAAGAAATGGGTGCATTCCTAGAGATGTATCAACTACCAAAGTTGAACCAGGAAGAAATAGAAAACCTGAACAGACCTATAACCCCTAAGGAAATGAAGCAGTCATCAAAAATCTCCCAAGAAACAAAAGCCCAGGGCCAGATGGCTTCCCAGGGGAATTCTACCAAACATTTCAAGAAGAATACCTATTCTCCTGAAACTGTTCCAAAAAATAGAAATGGAAGGAAAACTTCCAAACTCGTTTTATGAGGCCAGCATTATCTTGATCCCAAAACCAGACAAAGACCCCCATCAAAAAGGAGAATTACAGACCAATATCCTTGATGAACATGGGTGCAAAAATTCTCACCAAAGTTCTAGCCAACAGGATCCAACAGTACATGAAAAGGATTATTCACCATGACCAAGTGGGATTTATCCCTGGGCTGCAAGGTTGGTTCAACATCCACAAATCAATCAACGTGCTACAAAACCTTAACAAAGAAAGAACAAGAATCATATGATCCTCTCAATAGATGCAGAAAAAGCATTCGACAAAGTACAGCATCATTTCTTGATCAAAACTCTTCAGAGTATAGGGATAGAGGGTACATACCTCAATATCATAAAAGCCATCTATGAAAAATCTACAGCGAATATCATTCTCAATGGGGAAAAGCTGAGAGCTTTCCCCCTAAGGTCAGGAACACGGCAGGGATGTCCACTCTCACCACTGCTATTCAACATAGTATTAGAAGTCCTAGCCACAGCAATCAGACAACAAAAAGAAATAAAAGTCATCTGAATCGGCAAAGAAGAAGTCAAACTCTCACTCTTGCAGATGTATGATACTTTATGTGGAAAACCCAAAAGACACCACCCCAAAACTGCTAGAACTCATACAGGAATTCAGTAAAGTGGCAGGATATAAAATCAATGCACAGAAATCAGTGGCATTCCTATACACCAACAACAAGACAGAAGAGAGACAAATTAAGGAGTCAATCCCATTTACAATTGCACCCAAAACCATAAGATACCTAACAATAAATCTAACCAAAGACGCAAAAGATCTGTACTCAGAAAACTATAAAATACTCATGAAAGAAATTGAGGAAGACACAAAGAAATGGAAAAATGTTCCATGATCATGGATTGGAAGAACAAACATTGTGAAGATGTCAATGCTACCTAGAGCAATCTACATATTCAATGCAATTCCTATCAAAATACCATCCACTTTTTTCAAAGAAATGGAACAAATAATCCTAAAATTTGTATTGAACTAGAAGAGACCCCGAATAGCCAGAGGAATGTTGAAAAAGAAAAGCAAAGCTGGTGGCATCACAATTCCGGACTTCCAACTCTATTACAAAGCTGTCATCATCAAGACAGTATGGTACTGGCACAAAAACAGACACATAGATCAATGGAACAGAAGAGAGAGCCCAGAAATGGACCCTCAACTCTATGGGCAACAAATCTTTCACAAAGCAGGAAGGAATGTCTAATGGAAAAAAGACAGTCTCTTCAACAAATGGTGTTGGGAAAATTGGACAGCCCCATGCAGAAGAATGAAACTGGACCATTTCCTTACACCACACACAAAAATAGACTCCAAATGGTTGAAAGACCTAAATGTGAGACAGGAGTCCATCAAAATCTAAAGGAGAACACAGGCAGCAATCTCTTCCACCTCAGCCGCAGCGACTTCTTCCTAGAAACATCGCCAAAGGCAAGGGAAGCAAAGGCAAAAATGAACTATTGGGATTTCATCAAGATAAAAAGCTTTTGCATAGCAAAAGAAACAGTCCACAAAACCAAAAGATAACCGACAGAATGGGAGAAAATATTTGCAATTGACATATCAGATAAAGGGCTAGTCTCCAAAATCTATAAAGAACTTATCAAACTCAACACCCAAAGAACAAATGATCCAATCAAGAAATAGGCAGAAGACATGAACAGACATTTTTCCAAAGAAGACATCCAAATGGCCAACAGACACATGAAAAAGTGCTCAACATCGCTTGGTATCAGGGAAATTCAAATCAAAACCTCAATGAGATACCACCTCACACCAGTCAGAATGGCTAAAATTAACAAGTCAGGAAATGACAGATGTTGCCGGGGATGTGGAAAAAGGGGAACCCTCCTACACTGTTGGTGGGAATGCAAGCTGGTGCAACCACTCTGGAAAACAGTATGGCGGTTCCTCAAACAGCTGAAAAAAGAGCTACCATACGATCCAGCAATTTCACTATTGGGTATTTACTCCAAAGATACAAAGTAGGGACCCGAAAGGGTACATGCACCCCGATGTTTATAGCAGCAATGTCCACAATAGCCAAACTGTGGAAAGAGCCAAGATGTCCATTGACAGAAGAATGGATAAAGAAGAGGTGGTATGTATACACAATGGAATATTATGCAGCCATCAAAAGGAATGAGGTCTTGCCATTTGCAACGACGTGGATGGAACTGGAGGGTGTTATGCTGAGTGAAATAAGTCAATCAGAGAAAGACATGTATCATATGACCTCATGGATATGAGTAATTCTTAATCTCAGGAAACAAACTGAGGGTTGCTGGAGTAGGGGTGGGGTGGGAGGGATGGGGTGGCTGAGTGATAGACATTGGGGAGGGTATGTGCTATGGTGAGTGCTGTGAATTGTGCAAGACTGTTGAATCACAGATCTGTACCTCTGAAACAAATAATGTAATATATGTTAAGAAAAAAAAGAAGAAGAAGAAGTTAGCAGGAGGGGAAGAATGAAGGGGGGTAAATCGGAGGGGGAGACGAACCATGAGAGATGATGGACTCTGAAAAACAAACTGAGGGTTCTAGAGGGGAGGGGGGGATGGGTTAGCCTGGTGATGGGTATTAAAGAGGGCACGTTCTGCATGGAGCACTGGGTGTTATGCACAAACAATGAATCATGGAACACTATATCAAAAACTAATGATGTAATGTATGGTGATTAACATAACAATAAAACATTTTTTAAAAATTAATTAATTCAAAAAAAAAGAATCTTAACAGGCTCCACCCTGAGTACAGGGCATCACACAGGGCTTGATCTCACAACCCTGAGATTAGGACCTGAGCAGAAATCAAGAGTTAGATGCTTAACTGACTGGGTCACCCAGAGGCTCCTAAGCTGTGGAATATTTTTGAATCACTTATATCTGTCAAGAGTAATTACGGCTAAATATGAAGTATTTTCTTTCTATAATAATAAATAGTATTCTAGTTACAGTAAGTCAAAATCTGAATTTACTGGAATTTTAAGACAACAAACTTATTTTCCTGTATTGCTTTATTCTATAGCATGATACCTACTGAAAATATTTGTGCTCAATTTTCTAAATTAGTATCTATAATCTCTAGATACACATAGATGTGTGTGTACAAATGCTATGAACAATTTTAGTGTGTAGAACTATGAAATGATATACAATATAAAAAATTTAATTATCTTGTGTTTTTTTGGTTTGGTTTGGCTTTTTTGCGCCATTGCTCATTGGTTGAGTTCTACACAAGTTTACAAAGACTTACTGTCTGTCAACTCCACTTCAAGATTTCTTGAAACAAAAGAAATTCCATTCAATAATGGAAGAAAAAAAGAGGTTGTGCAATTTAATTTTGTCACTAATATCATAATGACTGTGAATGAGTTAAACCTGAAGTTTCAAGGAAAGGAAAATTTGAACTACATGAATTTATGTTGAAATTGAAATTCCTCACAGTAGAATCAATAAAAATGCTTTAATATATATTTCTAACATGAACCAATATGAAGAAAACTTTCATTGAAATTGACAGAATTATGTAAATTGGCTGCCAAAATACCAAAACATTTGATAAATACTTTGTTGACATTGTTATGTTTAGGTTTTCTTTTTAATTTGTGCAATAATCTTTTGAAGTTAATGTATTAAGTTGACACAAAAGTTAGTGAATTTTCTTAATTTAGAAAAATGTACTTTCATAGTCATTTGTGCTTCTCAGTCAATTCATTATGAATGAGTACTGCTAATGTGGACATTAATATTAAAGGAAAACTATTTTTTAAAGAATTTATTTATTATTTATTTGAGAGAGAAAGAGCATGAGCGGGGGGGAGGGCTAGAGGGAGAGGGAGAAACTGACTCTTCTCTGAGCAGGGACCCCGATGCGGGACTCAATCTCAGGACCTTGGGATCCTGACCTGAGCCAAAGGCAGATGCTTAACTTACTGACCCACCCAGGCGCCTGGAAAATTATTTTTTGGTACTTGATTCACTTATTTGAAGTTTTTAAAATGTGTTCAAAGTAACTTTGGTAGGTGAACTTACTTTTACAAATGTAAATATTACAAAATCTTAAATATAGGTCATATATTTCCAATGTAAATGTATGGTTCAAATTGACATGTGCTATAAGTATAAAAATACAGTCTCAATTTGGGAGAATACATTTGCAAAAGACACATCTGATAAAAGATTATTATCCAAAATATACAAACTTATTACCAAGGAAAATTTGTAAAATATCTTAATAAATTATATACTGATTATACATTAAATATTAAAATAATAATACTTTGGTATATTTGGTTAAATAAGTTATATTTTTTTAAAGATTTATTCATCTATCCAAGAAAGAGAGTATGCGCACATGAGTGAATGGGAGAGGGAGAATCTTCAAGCACACTCCCCACTGAGCGGGAAGCCTCATGCAGGGCCAGTCCCACAACCCTGGGATCATGACCTGAGCCGAAACCAAGAGGAAAACAGAGGGCTTGGTCTCACAACCCTGAGATGGCTTAACAGACTGAGCTTAACTGACACTTAACTGAGTGAGCCACTCAGGCAGCCCTAAGTAAGTTATATTCTTAAAAAGTAAACTTATCTGTTTCTTTTTACATTTTTAATGTGGCTGCTGGAAAATTTAAAATTACATATGTTTGCTCACATTACATTTCTATTGGTTATCAGTGATATATAATAATTTTCTCTCTAATCTCCAGATTTAAAATATGCTTTAAATTCTGTCTTCTTTTTCCAGAATAGTTTCATTTCATGTTTTCTCTATAAAAATTATGTTTATTTTAGAAATTTAGAAAAATACAGAAAACTAAAATAAATTTTAAAATCACCCATAATTGAACTCAGAATTACTATCAATATTTTGATGTGTTTTCTGGTCTTCTTCCTAAGTCTCTCTCTACTCTCTTCTCCCCTCTCTTTCTCTCTATTTTTCTCTCTCTCCCTTTCTCTCCCCTCTCTCTACACACCCAAGAATTAACAGATATCATTATATTTTTTCCAGACAAAATATTTGAGCCAGTGAGAAGCAATGAAAAGTAAACCCATGATGTAACCAAGAAAAGATTAAAGAAGCTACGCCTTTGGGGGAATGTAATGATTAAAAGCAAAATATTCCACTTCTCTCCAAAAGATAAAGTGAAGAGAATGAAAAGATAACAGACTGGGAGAATACATTTGCAAAAGACACATCTGATAAAAGATTATTATCCAAAATATACAAAGAACTCTTATAACTAGACAATAAAAAAAAAACTGATTCAAAAATGAACTGAAGGCCTTAACAAACACTTCACCAAAGAAAACATATGATGGCAAACCAACATATAAAAAGATGCCCCACATCATATGTCATCAGAGAAATGCAAATTAAAACAACAATGTGACACTATGTACCTATTAGAATGGCCAAAACCCAGTTCACCAACAACATCAAATGCTGGCAAGGATGCAGAGCAATAACAACACGCATTCATTGCTTGTGGGAATGCAAAATAGTACAGCCACTTTGGAAGTCAGTTTGGCATTGTTTTACAAGACTAAACATACTCTTACCATACAATCCAGCAATCACACTAGTACTCAAAAGAGCTTAAAATGTATGTCTACACATAAACCTGCACACTGATGTTTATAACAGCTTTAATCCTAATTGCCCAAACTTGGAAAAAAACAAGATGTTCTTTAGTAAGTAAATGAATAAACTGTGGTACATCCAGACAACAGAATATTATTCAGCACTATAAAGGAATGAGCTATCAAGCCATGAAAAGACCTGGAAGAAACTTAAATGCATATTACTAAGTAAAAGAAGCCAATTTGAAAAGGCTACATACTCTATGATTCCAACTACATTACTTGCTGGAAAAGACAAAACAATGGAAGGAGAGAGGGATGAGTAGGTGGAACATAGAGGATTTTTAGGGCAATGAAACTATTCTGTATGACACTGTAATGGTGGACACCTGTCATTATATACTTGTCTGAATCCATAAAATGTACAGCACCAAGAATCAGCCCCAGTGTATACTATGGATCTGGGGTGATTATAATGTGTCAATGCATGTTCATCAACTGTAACAATGTACCAGTCCAGTGGGGGATGTTGATAGTGGGGGAAGCTGTGCATATTGTGGGGGCAGAAGGTATATGGAAGATCTCTGTACCTTTCACTCAGTTTTGCTGTGGACCTAAAATGGACTTTAAAAAAATAGTTTATCGTTAAAAAAAAAAAAAAGCACAAGATACTCTATTCTTCTTTTTCTGAAGTTAGGTAAGTTTCCTTTCCCTGTGGATTTAGTGTCTACGCTTCCCAAAACAAGTAACACACTTTAGAAACAGTGAGATGTTTTTCTATTTAAGCCCACTGAAAGCAATTTACAGAGATGCCTAAAGTTAAGTCATTTAAACAGACTTGTACAATGTTAGCTCCTTGGAAGATTAATTCATGTCTTTAAATCATAAAAACTTGGACAAACATGTCATATGTAGTTCAAGTAATCATTGACAAACATGGATTCTTACTCACCATCATCACTACCGTCAGTGACTGATAGAATAATCTAATACTTCTATGTATGTAGAACACAAGCCCACATGCCTTTGAAGTCTTTCAATTTCATTTATTCAATGAATATCCTATATCAGTTATTGAAATAACAGTAGTTTCAGGTAACTTTTTTGGTCACTGTACATATTTTTTTAAAAAACTGACTATAAATTGTGTGTGTGTGTGTGTGTGTGTGTGTGTGTGTGTGTGTGTGTCTGGTATTATCAAAGAGGAACTTCATTATATTTTGTGCTTATTTTTTAAAAAGCTATATTAGAAGGTAAGCTTTAAGGTAGGTTTCTCAACATAACTATGCATTACATATATTTCTTCTTTACATAGAAGTTGAAGTTTGTAGGGTGCCTGGGTGGCTCAGTTGGTTGTGTGTCCGGTTCTTGATTTTGGCTCAGGTCATAGTCTCAAGTTGTGGGATTAAGCCCCACTTTGGGCTCTATGCTGGGTGTGGAGCCTGCTTGAGTTTACTCCCTCTCTCTCTCTCCCCTTCCCTCCCTCTCTCTAAAAAAAAAAAAAAAAAATTGAAGATTGCGTTAACTGACAATGAAAGCAACTTAAACTCAATCCCTCCATGTTAAATTTTAACTGTCCCTGTGCCTGTCCCTGTGCTACAGACTATCCCACAAAATCCATTGAAACATGAATTTCTGCTAGATAAGAGTAACATCACTTGGAAACAGGTTATTCACCTTATGAAAATTATCAACCATCCAGGTGTATTTTCTTCTTGTTCTTCCTCCACAACATCTATAAGAGCAACATACCCCTCAAGCAGAGGGACTTTCAGATATAATGTATATTTCAACACAGAAGTACATTCTTTCTCTATACTTTATGAAATAAGCCAGAGTTAGGAATTTATGAACTATCTCACCTTCTCCAAGGGGATGTAATTTGTCCTGAATTGAAGCATTTAAAGAGTGCGTCCTTCTTACATCTTTGATCATTTATCCAAAGTAATTACAACTAATAATTGCGTGACTGTAACTATCTTCACTAATGTCCTTATAGCTCTGTAAGCAGAAAGAAATAAAACTTTTTTTCTGTTTTGTTTTGTTTTGTTATCTAAACATGATTAATTTCATACATTTTACCCATATATTCCTCAGTGCAGAAAATGCTGTTACATTATTTTGGATTAAAAGTTTGTGTTTGTGGCCTTTCCTTTCCATTTATTGCTTGGCTCGTTGCATCAACCAAGAAGTAATGAAGTTTAATTACCTTTATGAAAATGAACTTAAAACTGTTACTATATTACACAACTTCTAATGGCAATACTACTTTGGAATGAATAGCAAAAACAAACCAAGAGTGTCATAGTACTTATAGCATGAAAAGTAAGAGCAAGGAATTCTTATTTATTAAACAATGTTAGCTTTTCATAGTACAGAAAATTGATTATCCTTTCCTGATTTGTTTGTTTTCTTCATACTCTGTGGAGCTATTACAGTGCTTCCGTATAATTCCCTAACTTCTTATTTCCTACTAGCAATGGTGTAACTATTACTTTCTTAGATGATACATTGTGTTAAGTTAAAATGTAATCAAATAATAGAATTTATAGCATCTAGACTCCTAGAATACAGATTTTTTTTTAATCTAAAAACAAGTGTTACACATTACAATTCAAACAAACCAGAGAAGCTGGTTCGTCTGCTTGATTTGCATACACAGGCTATCAAAGATTGGGGCAGGGAGCAACATGTAAAGAAATTTGTACAATGTCTTCATGGCTTGCAATAATTTTTTCTTTCTCTCTCACGGAGCTCCAGAATTTTTTCTTATTCAATAATTAAAATGTATGACAAAACTGGGATTACCAACACCCACGGTTGGAGGAAGGGAAAAAAGACATCTTGTAATGCTTGACATACAGTAGTTAATATTCAGCAGGTACTGAATAATATTGAGGGATTAAGAAATTTTGTCTCTGGAATTTTGTCAGACAAGGATGGATAGAAAATTCATCTCCAATATTTACCAGCTATGTGACCTTGGGCAAGTTACTTAGGTGTAACCAATTTTTTATAAAACCTTACAGGATTTTTATAAAGATTAAGAAAGAAAATGCATATAAAGAACTTAGCACAAAACCTTGTTAATGGTAGATGTTCAATACATGTTCGTTTTTGTTGTTATTATTATTGCTATTGTTAGTATTACTAGTTGATCCTTGATACAAAGCAGAAGTAGGTATTCAATTGATGTCAGTTTTTTATCATTGTTAGTATTGTTATTATTATGAGTACTATTATTTTTTCTCTTTCTCAAGCACTATACGAGCAGAGTATACCCTGCCCCTTCACTCCCATCATATGTCCAGGAGGAGGATATCTCTACTCTGGGATTTGTATTGTTGGTTTTTTCATTTATTTATCCTTGAGGGCACCAACTCTATTTCTAGCACACGTGGTAGATGCAGAGTGAACACAGAAGTATGAGGTACACATATTGATAAGAACCTGGGTTCCATGCAGCAAAGACTACTGACAGCACCACCAACAAATTAGAGCCTGTGCATCACTCCTTCACAGCATCTATACTAGCTTGAAAAAGTTTCACATTGGTGGGGAAGAAGCCTGTCTTCTTCCACATACTTTCAGAATGAGAAGAGCAATAATAAAAATGTTTGCTAGCCTCAACTTACAACTGATTCACTTTTGAGTAACTTTGAAGATAACAAAATTCCAGTGGCCTTCACTGTAACAGAATGGACCTGTTAGCAGCCAAGCTCTTCCCTAAAATGCATTATCATCTTAGGAAAAATCCTGGAAGATGAAGAAAGCAAAGAACAAAGAATATCATTTCAAGATAAAGGAATATTTGCCACAGAATCCTTCTAAGTATATAGAAAAAGACAAAGACTCTTTGGGGAGTACATTTGTTATTTCTTTTTATCCTTCTAAGATGCACAGATGTATGTGCTTCATTAAATTTGCTGGGTAATTTATCAACACAGGAATATCAGTTCAAAACCATTATCTGGAATAAGGAGACATGGTCATTAAAAACATAGAAGGAATAATAAGAACTGAGAAAAACAGAATTGTTGAGATGAAGCTTTCTTGTTGCTATTTTCCTTCCCTTATTTTTCTTGACTCATCCAAAAGGATGAAAGATGCCTGTTAATAGTGGTAAGGAAAGAAAAACATCAATGAGATGTATCATGCACAGCAAAGGAAAAAGAAATCAACACAAAAATGCAAAAGCAAAAAAAAAAGAAAAGAAAAGAAATTGGATAGAGAGAGGAAAAAGAGGAAATGGGATGTTAAACAATTGACCTATAAAAATAATAACAAAGGAAATGGGAAGAATATTCCAGAATATTAAAGAAGCTGAGTCAAGTAAGGAAGAAGTAGCATAAAAATAAAAAACAAATAAAAGAAACTCTGAAGAAAGAAGAAAAGACAGCTGAAAGTTTTCAACAATTTGAAAAAAAACAAAAACCCAAGAACCTTAAGTCAAGGAAAAGAATGATCACAGCAAACTCCTGCCAGAAAAGAAATACTAAAAGAAGATTCAAAGAGACCAAACAAATTTTGAACACATTTTTCTTCAAACGGACTAATGTGAGTACACACTAAAATTACAAAGAGTAAAAATTCATTCAGATAAAAATCAAGGTCATAAAAGGGAAATACTCTAAGGAAGTCAGATAATCTAATTATAGGGCATCAGCACTCCTTAAAAAAGTGCTTTTACTGTTTCATGAAAGCCTGTTGCCAAGCCACAAGTAGGTAGGGCGGGGGTGTGGTATCAAGTGACTTTTCTGTGTAACATGACACAAGACAAAAGATGTTCCAGTTTTATCAAAGGGTCAAAGAAATTATATGTTTCTCTTTGGACTCAAGAAAGGGATAATCTCGAAACTCAGTCAAGTCATAACAGAAAATAAGTGAGTTAATTTTATGTCTGAAAAAGTAAAAGAGAAAAAGAATAAGCATTGGGGCGCTTGGGTGGGTCAGGTGGTTAAGCATCTGCCTTTGGCTCAGGTCAGGGTCTCAAGGTCCTGGGATCTAGTCCCATGTCAAGCTCCCTGCTCAGCAGAGATACTGCTTCTCCCTCTCCCTCTACCCCTCCCCCTGCAAAGGCTCATGCACACTCTCTCGCTATCTCAAATAAATAAATAAAATCTTTTTTAAAAAAAGAATAAACATCAATTAATTACTGATTTCAGGGGAAAATGTAAATTTGGGGAGAAACACTTTAAAATGTTTAAAATGAGAAGTATTAACAGAAAGTAAACCAGAGTGATTAAGTGTGATGGTTACAAATCAGAAATCCTGGGTTTGAATTCTGCCTCTACCACTTACTAAATGAAAGAGATTTAGCGAGGAGCTGAAACATTGTGTCTGTTTACTCCTCTATAAAAGGGATATTATAAGGTTTTCTGAAGATTAAATAAGATATTGAATATAATCAGTCAGCATAGTACTTGGTACATAGTAAGTACCCAACCACTATTACTATATTTGTGATAAATTAAAACTAATGATGTACTATGTGTTGGCTAATTGAACTTAAAAAAATAAAATAAAATAAAAAATAAATTAAAAAATAAAAGTTCAAGTATAATACCAACATTCAATAGTGTAAGTTTGAGTGTCTAAAGTATAATATTTAATAGACTCTATAAGTTTAAAAAGTTTAAAAATAATGAGATTTATTATTGAATGATCAACACTTAAATATTTTCAGTTCTACAATTTTTCTTTTATTAATTGTTCATCTTTTGAAATCTAATTACTATTTTAAGATTTTCTTAAACTTACATCCTTCTTTACCTACTTCATTTAATTCAGTTTTTAATACATTGATTTTTTTTTCTTGTTTGATAGGTTTTTAAGACAACAGATTTTCCTTTGTATACTTCAATTGTAATGCATAGGCTCTAATTCACAGTGTTTTCATTTTTGTTAATTTCAATACATTCAGAAATCTTGGCTCTGATTTCATATCTTTTAAATGCTTTTCATCTGTACTTGGTGAAATTAATAGGGGAGTCTGACTATATCTAGAGAGCAGGTACTGTTTTTGCCTTATTCACTGTATTTCAAAGTAGCACAATGTCATTCACCGAGTAGGGAAAATAATTCAAGATGGACTGATGAATTATTAATTAGTCTAATTTTCAAATTTAAAAAATGCGAAATGGTAGACTGAGTAAAATATTTTCCAGTTACTTAAAAGCCATTAAATACGACATGATGGAAAAAGGAGGAAGTGCTGAAGGAGAAGGAGGAGAAAGGGGAGGGAGAGGAAAACAATAATCTAGGATTTAAAAGCTTCTAGGTCTAGACACATACTGGACAGTAACATGCTGCCATCTTCTAAGGAATCACTAGACTCAACTTCCTTAATATAAAACAGGGAATTCTCTTGCACATGATGTCCAAGATCCTCCTCTATACATGTGTTGTTATGGTTCAACCTAATGGATAGATGACAGATAAATAATATATACATCCATATACACATCTTCACACGTGTATTTCCCATCATTAACTGATTATTCACATACCCCAACAGGGAATTATAGCGCCTCTGAATTAGAAACACCCCGTAGTTCACCATCTAGTTTAACAATTCAAGTGAAATCTAAATTTCTTTTTTTTTCTGTTTTTTTGTTTTGTTACTTTTTTTTTTTTTTAAGTAAACTCATGCTTTACAAAACTAGCCAGCCAGGCGCCCCATCCCTAAATTTCCTAAGCAAAACTCTCCACCAACAGTTCATCCACCTCATTGGCAACACCTGTAGAAATACAGAACTATAACAGGAGTCTGTTTTGAAATGCTGACTCATATAAAATGTATTTTGCGGCACATTCTAATTGTGCCTGATGGACCTACACCAAGCAAAGCCATCCATTTTTATATAAAGTCACTGATGCAACTTTTTTAGTCCATGTAGGACTGCAGGACCACCGTAACTCAAATTTATACAAGGGTAATATAATACATATTAACAATCATTCTGTTTGTTACTAGATGAAGTCTTCTCTTCTGCTTCATTGATGATTCCACTAACCTGTCATCCAGTGAAGCATGTCAGTGTGAATTGTAGGTCACCTCGTATCTCACGTAAAACTCGTGTCCTCTTCTGAGATGCCTGGATGTGTCTGCCAGAGAAACACGCTTTAGCTCTCACGCAAGCCTCCGTTCCCCTTTTCCTCAGGAAGCTTGTTGTTTCGAAGGGGTTACTGCAAACATCCCAAACTGAAGTTCTGGGGTCAGGCAGGCCCTAAAATTGCCGGCAGCCAACAGCTGAGGACCCAGGTCAATTGGGGAGACCACGCCCCTATGAAAATGTCAGCAGCCGCTCAGCGAGAGTTCCCACGGATTCCACGTGGGAATGCGTGTCAGAACTTTTGAAAACTTTGAAGACCAAACTTTTAAGTGGAATCTCCCAATTTTTATATGGTGGCAACTATTTCAAATTTTTCAAAGATAACACGAAGACTGAGAAGAAAAAGGGCGTGTCTGTGGGCTGGATTTGACCCCGGGCTTCCAGCTTCAAATTTCTGGCCCGGGGTTCTGATGTAGCAAGGTTCTGTTCGGCATGACTTGGCTGTTTATTCTTCACTGGGGGCGATGACAGACTGGATTTTAGGAACGAAAGCCTATATTTACATTCACCAGATATAAAATTTTGTAAATGAGATGTGTCAAGGATGTTAGAGCTGTGTTCCGTGCTTTCAGAAAACTCGCTATTTTAAAGTCATAACCATAAATATTGGATTTCAGAGTTTTCAGATGTTCTGACTTATTCAGATGATAAAATGTTTTTTTCAAGGAAGTATTTAATTTCATTAGACCACAATCAAACTACAAACTAAGGAGAATACTAAAACTCTATTTATTCTAGGTCCATTTATTATCTGTCCCTATTTTTTCAGCAGTTTTTACCTTAAAGATGTTATATTAATTTTCATCCCCTTTTCCAAGAGATGGCAGTAATTATTTCTTGTTTTTTTTTTTTTTTTAAAGCGGGCCACTGCTGGAACAAGAGTGGCAGTGGCCCCAGGAAGCTCTAGCTGCCTCCTTTTTTTTTTTTTTTAAAGATTTTATTTATTTGACAGAGAGAGACACAGCGAGAGAGGGAACACAAGCAGGGGGAGTGGGAGAGGGAGAAGCAGGCTTCCCATGGAGCAGGGAGCCCGATGCGGGGCTTGATCCCAGGACCCTGAGATCATGACCTGAGCCGAAGGCAGACGCTTAACGACCGAGCCCCCCAAGCGCCTGACAGTAATTATTTCTACAGTCCAGAGCAGGGATCAGCAGACATTTCAGGAAAGGACCAGATAGCAAACATCTTAAGTAAATATTTTAGGCTTTGCAGATCATATGGTCTCTCTTGCAACTATTCTAATATACCATTGTAGTGTGAAAGCAGTTCCACTAACATTTTATATATGTACTAAATGTGAAGTTCACATAATTTTCATATGCCAGAAAATGTCATAATTTTCCATTCTTTCAACCATTTACAAATATAAAAACTATTCTCAGTTCATGGAGCATACAAAAACAGGTGGTGGGCTGAATTTGGCCCACAGGCTATAGTTTGTGAACCTCTGATTTTAGAGTTCATCACTCCTAGGATCAAGGTACCTGGAATACCAACTTACTTATAGATATTTAATAATGTCTTAGTTATATTGCCAAATTATTAAGAAAGTGGGTTAAGACGTGGAGAATAACATCAAGTGTATTATTTGAAAAACATTTCACCCAGAACCAGGGGACTTACCTGTATGCCACAAAAAAACTATCACATAAAAACTGCTAATTTTGTCTTTCCCCCTGTGAAATTGTCTTATTTTACAAATCTGCAGTCTAGGAGAAAGTTTAGATTTTCAATTAAAATAAACGGTACAGTTGACCCTTGAACAATGCAGGGTTTAGGGGCCATTGACCCCTGTGCAGTTGAAAAATCTGTGTATAACTTCTGACTCCACAAAAACTTAACTACTGATAGCCTACTGTTCACAAGAAGCCTTACCAATGACAAAAAGAGTCAGTTACCATACATTTTGCATGCTATAGGTATTAAATACTGTATTCTTATAACAAAGTAAGGTAAAGAAAATGTTATTAAAAAATCATAAGGAAGAGAAAATACATTTACAGTTTTGTATTGTGTTTACTGAAAAAAAAAAATCCTCATATAAAGTGGACCCACACAGTTCACACCCATGTCGTTTAAGGGTCAACTGTACTCCTAATGTTTTTCTAGCTCTGACGTTCGCCAATTGTTTTTGAAGATTATATTTCTGACCATCTTACTTTCTATTAACATAACAGAGGCAGACGATAGCCAGGTGTTGTAGGAGCGTCCCTATCCCATGGGCTACATGAGTGGATACATTTATAGATATGTTTTTCTTGATCTTACCTTTTGAACATATTCCAAGGAAAACTTGAAAAAAATTGTTTATTAAATGTCCTGGTGGGTTTCCTTTTTCAATTCCCTAAGCAAACAATCATTATCTTATACTTTCTCTAGAAATTAAAAAACACACAGGAGATTTATTTCATACAATTCCTAGAGGTTGTTTATATTACCATGACATTATAAAACCATTTATCATCTAACCCTTCTGGTGTGTGTACTCTGTCTCATGTACTACACAAGATGCTCCCTTTCACAAAGATGTTGCATCCAGAATAAATAAACCTCTGGGAGGAATGTGAGTGAAGCTAAAATTATCTAACAGCACAATAAATGGTATTTTAATGATTTTTTAGTATTATCACTCACCTATTTCACATATGTCCTGAAAATATATAAAACTAAGAACATCAAACCATAAGATCCTCTGCAAATGTTTCTTTTTTTTTAAAAGTTCAGGGCCTGGACTCAGCATTTTATAGTTATTCAGTGTCTTCTGGAATAGATCGCTGAGAGTTAAGCTTACCTTTTCACTTTGTACACAGCAGTGGGTGGATGTCTGTTGTATTTCAGGAGGTAAAAAGGGCATCCTAAAGTCTTCATACAACTGTGCTAATAGAATGGCTTAACTAACATTGTGTTATATTGAAACCTTGAAATGGAAGTATGATTCAATATTTCTAAAGTATGGAAAATTTCAGGAAAGATCAACTTTTGTGTACGCTGTCCTTAATGTTGCCAGCTATTTCATCAAAATCCAAGAAGAGGATGTCTGGGTGGCTCATTTGTTGATTGTCTGCCTTCGGCTCAGGTCATGGTCCCAGGGTCCTGGGATCAAGCCCCGCATTGGGCTCCCTGCTCAGCGGGAAGACTGCTTCTCCCTCTCCCACTCCCCCTGCTTGTGTTCCCTCTTTCGCTGTCTCTCTCTTTTTCTTTCAATTAAATAAATAAATAAAATCTTTAAAGAAAAAATTAAAAAATAAAATCCAAGAAGAGCGCTTGCTTTTCTTCCTTGCAGAATTTATTGATTTTATAAAATATTTATAACTAGGTGTCCTTCTAATGTCTTACATGGTGATAAATCTCGTAAGATTTTATGTCCAGAAATTAAAGGCCTCAGAAGAAGTCATCATTGTATTTTGGTGGTGATGGTGTATGTCTGTGTGTCTTGCCTCTGTAGCCATTTATTTAGACATTGAAATTATATGAAAAGAGGTCATCCAAAATGGAACAACTTTTAACAGAAAAATAAAGATGAAATTCATCATACACCTCTGTAAGTTCCCACAAAAACTGTCACTGATCAGCATTTCTTAGATTGATCAATGGTAAATATGTAATACTCTTAATAATATTATCTAATTCAAATTTAAATGCTTTAAACTTAAGGAATTCACAGGAAACTTTTGCCAAATGTTTCAGTGAAAATAGATAATATATGTCATGAAATCCCCATGATGTAGTATTCTAATAATTATTTCTGAAATTAGTCTCTCTTTCACTACACAACATTATTACAATATTATTGACTGTGTTCCCCATGCTGTACTTTTCATCTCTGAAACTAGTATAATCTTGCATGTTAATTATACTTCAATAAATAGATAAATAAAAATTTTAAAGGCGTTCTTTTGTCTTCACATTCTTCTACAATCACTTAGATTTGTCATTTAACTAATATTTTCTAGAATTTCATTTGAGACCTAGAACTGATCAGTTTCATCTAGTATATACTATATCCTGCCACCACAGGCAAACACATACTGTTTGAAAAAATTAAGAAAAATTGAAGCTAAGTCACATTATAAAGAACTATAATGAAACTAGCTGTTGCCCACTTGCCATCCAGCCTTAAAACAATTTTTTAAAATTATTAAACTGAAAATATTCAACTGGCAAGTGTGCTTTATGAACATGAAGTCATTTTAAGGGAGAAAGCCCTGCAGTAGAAATCAAGAGGAAAATTTTTAGTGCTCACTCTGATACCAGTTAGCGATCTACTCTTCGGTAAGTCTTCTAAAATCATTGTTTGGTCATCTGTAAAGTGGATTTATAAGACCTGTCCAAATGATAAAGCTTTATTGTGTCTTAAAGAAGTTAATACATATGGAAGTGTTGAAATTTATAACGTTCTCAAATTTTAGTCTATTATTGAATCAATTCTACTTACATTTACTTATGTATTAATCTATTACAGTCACATTTCTATTTCACTTTCAGTTATAATTAGAATTATAAAATTTTCAAGAAGAAAGTGTGGGATAGGTGCAGGATTATAAGATAAATAAATCTGATGATTTGGGAAAATCTAGATTCTTTTCACCCTGCTCCACAGCTTCAGCCTCTGTGTGTGTGTGTGTGTATGTGTGTATGTGTATGTGTGTGTATGATCTTTACAATGAGAATTGTACATTGAGAAATTCAAGCCCAAAGATCTATTTTATGTCTGTTCTTGCCCATGCTGGAGCATGCTCCCAGGAAGAAGTACTAGACTGAGGTTGTAAAGTGTTATGATTCACTTTGTTTACAACCATATCATCAATTTAATTACAGCAACCAAAAGCAACTCATTAAGAGCTACATGATGTATCTTCTGCTCATGTGTCTGGCTATTAGAAGTCTTTTTGTTTAAAAAAAATTAGACTGTCTTACCCAAAGCAAGTTACTTAGTAGTCTAATACATATCCCCACACTAATGATTTAGAATACAAGACAATGATATACAGGCTGCTAGTGAACTAAAATTCATTCACCATGACAATATCAAGAATATTAATGATGTTGTTATATTTACTCATATAACACTACTTTTGCACTCTGTATTCATTTGTAGAGGAATAATGATACTAAATACTAAATACTAAAATTTGAGGGGTGCCTACCTGGCTCAGTTGGTAGAGCACATGACTCTTAATCTTTGGGTTATAAATTTAAGCCCCATGTTGTGTGTAGAGATTACTTTAAAAAATAAAATCTTAAAAAAATACTAAAATTTAAGATGAAAATGTCCTTATGAGACTGAAAACTGCAATATCTGAAACAGGCTTCAGAATTTAAAATACTTCAGGACATTCAGCAGTATCTGTCTAGCAGTATCTATCAAAATTCTCTCATATTATACATAATCCACATTTGCTTTCAAGAATACTCAATACAAATAAAATTTGTCCCCAATGAATCTCTTCCCTTGAAAATATTTGTTAAATCTCCCCTGATCCAGGTTAAAACCCATAATTATTCAAAAATCTTTTTCAAAGTTGACC
The DNA here is from genome assembly GCF_037043125.1 of Eumetopias jubatus. Lineage (NCBI taxonomy): Eukaryota > Metazoa > Chordata > Mammalia > Carnivora > Otariidae > Eumetopias > Eumetopias jubatus. The sequence continues at coordinate 32,119,363 of NW_028274820.1, forward strand.
TACTCATGTGAGCTGCTCATATTTGTTATCAGCTCTAAATTCTATCCAATATAATACCTTTTGATTAATCTTTAAGTGACCTATGTATATCAGCATCAGATATTTATTAATTACCCACTCACTAGGCATAGAGCCTTACGGCAATTCAGAGAGTAAAATTTAAATACTGTTCTTCAGTACCATGGAATCCAAAAGGAAGAGAATACACAAGGAAATTTCCTGAGTCCAGACAAGGACAATATATTACACAGCAAATATTACTGGCAAATATTTTACAGTTTCACAACTGTAAAGTACAAGAAAGAAGAATATGATATTATTGGGAAAATGGCTTTGCATCATAATACAATCAATTTTACCTGTCTCAGGAAGTATTCATTGGGTTGTTTGTCATGGTGGCTTTGCTTTGACTCAACACCTCCCCTCTCAGGCTGGGTAACCAGATGGATGAGTTTGAACAGATCCATCTTCCTTGTCTAAATACCTGGAACATTTAAAATAGATACCACATTGACAAGAATGCGGAGAAGTAGGAGACCTAAATTTTGTCTGGTCCCAGGAATTCAGCTAGATAGTTATCAAAGCATTTTGAACACCTACAGACTCAACAGGAGATCAAAGAAAAGAATAGCAGCAACTCTATGAACAGAAAAGCAACGACTTTCTGGAAGACAAAATGACAAAAGAGAAAAACTCACCTCAAAAAAAAAGAACAAGAGGCAGTACCGACTGCCAGGGTCCTAATCAATATGGACATTAGTAAGATCTTGGAACCAGAGTTCGGAATGACAATTTTAAAGATACTAGCTGGGCTTGAAAAAGACATAGAATACTAGAGAATCACTTTCTGGAGAAATTGAAGAACTAAAATCTAACCAAATCGAAATCAATCAAAATGGAGCAATAAAAAATGGAGGCTCTGAACTCTAGGATAAATGAGCCAGAAGAGAGAATTAGTGATATAGAAGACCAAATGATGGAGAATAATGAAGCTGAGAAAAAGAGAGATAAACAACTACTGGATCACAAGGGGAGAATTCAAAAAGTAAGTGATACCATAAGATGAAACAATATTAGAATAATTGGGATCCCAGAAGAAGAAGAAAGAGAGAGGGGAGCCGAAGGTATATTGGAGCAAATTATAGCAGAGAACTTCCCTAATTTGGGGAAGGAGACAGGCACCAAAATCCAGGAGGCATAGAGAATCCCCGTCAAAATCAATAAAAATAGGTCAACACCCCAACATCTAACAGTAAAACTTACAAGTCTCAGAGACAAAAAGAAAATCCTGAAAGCAGCTCAGGAAAAGAGGTCTGTAACCTACAATGTTAGAAACATTAGATTGGCAGCAGACCTACCCACAGAGACCTGGCAGGCCAGAAAGGACTGGCATGATATAGTCAGGACACTAAACAAGAAAAATATGCAGCCAAGAGTAGTATATGCAGCTCGGCTGTCATTGAAAATAGGAGAGATAAAAATCTTCCAGGACAAACAAAAACTAAAAGAATTTGCGAACACCAAACCACCTCTACGACAAATATTGGAAGGGGTCCTCTAAGCAAAGAGAGAGCCTAAAAGCAGCATAGACCAGAAAGGAACACAGACAATATACAGTAACAGTCACCTTACAGGCAATACAATGGCAATAAATTCATATCTTTCAATAGTTACCTTGAATGTAAATGGGCTAAATGCCCCAATCAAAAGACACAGGCTATCAGATTGGATAAAAAAACAAGACCCATCAATATGCTGTCTGCAAGAGACTCATTTTAGACCCAAAGACATCTCCAGATTTAAAGTGAGGGGGTGGACAACAATTTATCATGCTAATGGACATCAAAAGAAAGCTGGGGTCACAATTCTTATATAAGACAAATTAAATTTTAAGCCAAAGACTATAATAAGAGAAGAGGAAGGACGCTATATCGTACTTAAAGGGTCTATCCAACAAGAAGATCTAACAATTTTAAATGTCTATGCCCCTAACATGGAAGCAGCCAATTAATAACAAAATCAAAGAAACACATCGACAATAATACAATAATAGTAGGGGACTTTAACACCCCCCTCACCTAAATGGACAGAGCATCTAAGCAAAAGATGAACAAAGAAATAAAGGCTTTAAATGACACACTGGACCAAATGGACTTCACAGATATATTCAGATAAAAAGCACAGCAAAGGAAACAGACAACAAAACCAAAAGACAACTGACAGAATGGGAGAAGATATTTGCAAATGACATCTCAGATAAAGGGCTAGTATCCAAAATCTATAAAGAACTTATCAAACTCGGGCGCCTGGGTGGCTCAGTTGGTTAAGTGACTGCCTTTGGCTCAGGTCATGATCCCAGAGTCCTGGGATCGAGTCCCACATCAGGGTCCCGGCTCAGCGGGGAGCCTGCTTCTCCCTCTAACCCTTTCCCCTCTCATGCTGTTTCTCTCTCTCTAAAATAAATAAATAAAATCTTTAAAAAAAAAAAAGAACTTATCAAACTCAACACCCAAAGAACAAATAATCCAATCAAGAAATGGGCAGAAGACATGAACAGATATTTTTCCAAAGAAGACATCCAAATGGCCAACAGACACATGAAAAGTGCTCAACATCACTCAAGCATCAGGGAAATCCAAATCAAAACCTCAGTGAGATACCACCTCACACCAGTCAGAATGGTGAAAATTAACACGTCAGGAAACAACAGATATTGGCGGGGATGCGGAGAATGGGGAACCCTCCTACACTGTTGGTGGGAATGCAAGCTGGCACAACCACTCTGGAAAACAGTATGGAGGTTCCTCAAAGAGAGGAAAATAGAGCTACCCTATGAACCAGCAATTGCACTATTGGATATTTCACCCAAAGATACAAATGTAGTGATCAGAAGGGTCATGTGCACCCCAATGTTTATAGCAGCAATGTCCACAATAGCCAAACTATGGAAAGAGCCTAGATGTCCATCAACAGATGAATGGATAAAGAAGATATGGTATATATATATATATATACAACAGAATATTATGTAGCCATCAAAAAAATGAAATCTTGCCCTTTGCAATGACATGGATGGAACTAGAGGGTATTATGCTAAGCAAAATAAGTCAATCAGAGAAAGCTAAGTATCATATGATCTCACTGATATGTGGAATTTGAGAAACAAGACAGAGGATCATAGGGGAAGGGAGGGAAAAATGAAACAAGATGAAACCAGAGAGGGAGACAAATCATAAGAGACTCTTAATCTTGGGAAACAAACTGAGGGTTGCTGGAGTGGTGGGGGCTGGGAGGGATGGGGTGTCTGGGTGATAGACACTGGAGAGGGTATGTGCTGTGGTGAGCACTGTTAATTGTGTAAGACTGATGAATCACAGACCTGTACCCCTGAAACAAATAATACATTATATGTTAATTAAAAAAATAAATAAAAATAAAATAAAATAGATACCACACCATTATAGGTGTGATCAGAAACCAATGTTACTGTTCAACAATGTTTACTATGTGTAATTACAGTTTCTTCAAATGTAAATATCTTAAAAGTGAAATTGATGGCTTATGCATATATATTCCTATTCGAACACTGACCTGAACACATCAAAGGCATGTGCTAAATATGTATTGATTGTTGATTGATAAAAGCCAAAGGAGTATAATTTGCTCAATACTATTTAAATAGTTCATTTAGTGGTCTGAGAAAAACATGGAATCTTGCCACAGGCTCAATACTATGTAATCATCTTTTATAAATATTGGCAACTCTGATAAAGATAATGGTACTTTTTTTTTTTTTTTACCCACCACCAAAATACTAATAGGTCAGAGGTCTGGAAAGGTACTCAAATTATTTCAGGTCCTAATTTATAAACTAAGAATTTGTCTGCTTAAGGAAATTTCATAATGGCCATATTTTCACTTTAAATTACAACCAGGTAATATTTTAGGAAAACAAAAATTGTCAAGATGTGTTTGTATATCATGGTTACTTAAGTAATAAATGCTAATAGGAAAAATGCAGTAATCAAGCATAATTTCCAGGTTATTTTCAAGAGCTCATCAAACTGAGAACGTAATTATAGTATTGTTTCAAGGCATAAATTTAACATTCTTAATAAAGAGTCATGTTTTTAATGGTGAGAGTTATTTTTATAGATATAAATTTTTATGATATCTGAATTATTTTCTAAGCAATAAAAATTTCCTATACTTTTCAAGGATATCTCTATATGTCTCTCTCTTTCTCCCAATTTGAGAAATAAAAAAGAGAACTTTGTTGTAGACAAAGCAAAGACTAATAATTAAGTTCAGGTAACATTAAGGTTTTCCATTTGTTTTTCCAGTTTCTGCAGGCAGTTCTCTTCCTATATCTATTTTTGAAAAACAAATTTCTCTGTGTGTATATGTGTGTGTGTGTGTGTGTGTGTATGTGTGTGTTAACAAAAAGAAGGTAGATAAAACATACATATCCCTAGCACCTCTTTGTGATTTCATGTCTCTTGCCTCAGGAAAGATGGCTATCATGGGCTCAGTCATTCTTTCTCTTTGAATATATGTGGTTTTTGGTAAGACACCATGTTAATGACTCTCCTTAGATAAAGGATCTTCTCTGAGAGTTCTCGTGGGGAAAAAAAAAAAGAAACCTGAGGAATAAATTGGGGTATCAGAGCTTAATCAAAAAAGAATGGATATAGGGCAATCACAGTAAGAAAACCCAATAATAGAAACTCAAATCTTTTATGTCCTTTTATGTCTCCACTCCTTCACAGTCAAGTCTTACTTCTCATTGTTTGATTTCATTGAAGGACTGGGAAATGGAGCAAGGAAGGGCAGATTATCCAAGCACTATTACCTCACTTGGTTGATTTCTCTCAGGAGAAAAACATTTAAGACTAAATTTTCTCTTCCCTGGGTAAGACGTTTTGACCATCAGAGTTAGCTTTTATTTATAATATATTTTTTAGTCAAAAGATATAAGTTGCAAATCCTGATTATATGTGAACACTAGGAAAAATTTTGCTTTAATTTTAAAATTTTAAATACTAAGTAAGTATTAATTAAATTTAAAGGAAAAATAAAAACATCTTGTGAGATATCCCTACAACACAGGCTACTTCCCTCACTATCCCCAACACCAAGATTAAGTAATTACATAACTGCATTGTCTATAGGTTACAAATTTTAAAGATATTTTAAAGGCAAAGTGCAATTTATGTTTTTAAGATTTTTTTATTTATTTACTTGACAGAAAGAGAGACAGTGAGAGAGGGAACACAAGCAGGGGGAGTGGGAGAGGGAGAAGCAGTCCTCCCGCTGAGCAGGGAGCCTGAGGTGGGGCTCGATCCCAGGAGCCTGGGATCATGATCTTAGTCGAAGGCAGATGCTTAATGACTGAGACACCCAGGCGCTCCCAAATTGCAATTTAAGTAAATCAAATATTAACATATCATGTAAAAAGCAAATTAATACAAACACATGTAAGAGGGCAAATATTTCTTTATAAATATTGTCATCCCTGATTAGTAATCTTATTATTAAGAATACATTTCACATTATTTAGTACCTGGAGTGCTCTACACTGACTTTTTCATCTTTCTTTCATATTTTCTCATATATATTTAAAACGTAAAACATCTTAAATCTTTTGTATAAAACTATATATATAGATAGCCATAGTTTTAGTATATTTTAAGATTATATTGCTAAGAAATTATTATGATAATCCTTTCCTATAGTAAAGAGAAAATTGCATTTATCTCTATATTACCAAAATAATCATTTGAAAACTGAAAAACATTTTCATTTTACTTCATTAGCCTTTTAAGATGATTTTTAATATATGAAGTTGCTCTATATAAAGTACCAAGATATTGGTAATACTAGATAGGTTGTCATCTACTTGGGATGGTTTCAGGATGACTCCACTTAACAGCAAGTGTGTTACCTAAATGAAAATGGAATTTATGGGATGCTTGGGTGGCTCAGTTGGTTAAGCAACTGCCTTTGGCTCAGGTCATGATCCTGGAGTCCCAGGATCAAGTCCCGCATGGGGCTGCCCGCTCAGCAGGGAGTCTGCTTCTCCCTCTCATGCTCTCTCTCTACCATTCTCTCTCTCTCTCAATAAATAAATAAATAAAAATCTTTAAAAAAAAAGAAAAGAAAATGGAATTTATGTACTAGCTCTGTCTCTAAAGAAAGAATGGAAGACAACTTTTGAACATTATTCTCTTCCTGACTCTGTAACAGGCTTTCACTTAAATTATCTAATTTAAACTACTACTTTAAAGTATCTATCCACATTTTTTAGGTTAGGAAACTGATATTCAGAGAGACCATGTAATTTCCTTGTGGTATTTTTATAATTGTGGTTGATTTGTTGTTATTTGCATACTAACTACTAACTTGTCACAATAAATATATCTCATAAGGCTGCACACATATGATAAGCTAAAATTAATTTACTGTAAGTGAGGCTGGGGTATGGGAAGTCTAAATGAAGTTATATATAGATTCTAGAGTTAGGTTTCAACTTTATTTAAGCCTTCTAGAGGCAAGATTTAAAATATAGTGATTTTTATGGCATATAGCATTCCACAAGTTAAAAATAAGCAGTTGCTGAGGAAAAGCACATTGATAATCAGAGACTAAAGAGAAATTACCCTTTTTATAATCTTCTGGTGTGATCACTAACATTTAGAGAGTTTCATAAAACCATTTTTGAAAACCAATGTAGTCTTATGATATGATACTATCCTGGAATACAGAATGATTATTTTGGCAGCAGTTTATTAGTTGACAGAGAAAGAAGAGGCTTTTCCTTTAGGAGAATTTTATATATCCATTGAAAATAATGTTTTTGAAAAATATTTATTGCCTTAGGTAATGGTTACAATAAAATATTAAGTGGGGAAAATATTTATATTTCACAATAAAATGTTAAGTGGAAGAATATAAAATTTATACTTTCATACACTTACCATATTTGTTTTCTTATAAACTCTTTTCTAGATCTAACATAAATGCTTCTAATTTGTCCCTACTGGAAACAGAAGTAATATCATTAAATATGTACAAATTAGATCATACCTTTCTCCACCCACAGCCATCAAGTGTTAAGTAACATTTTAATAATATTCCAAAATAACAAAATATAGTAAGGCAAGGTAAGTACCATTAATAATTCTCTTTCAAATATAAGTTCTCCATATTTTTTATTTCACCAAGAGAATGAATTGGTAATTTACCAATGGTCAGAAGATCTAAATTCCAATTTGCCATAGTACTGTAGGACCTTAAAGTGCACAACAGCATATCCCTTCCTAAGGTGATGCATGTATGCATAAGTAAAAATAGAAACTGAAGTGTTGTAAGGAACACACCCTTCTTCTACTCATTACCATTTGTCTGGCAGGTTAACTAGCCTTGGGCCAAAATACATCATTTCAGGTCACCAGGCTAACAATTTCCAATTCCCAGCTCTCTAGTAAGAAGTATCAACACATTCCAGAAAACAGAAAATATTACCTTCAAAACATTTTGGAAACCTGCAAAGATATAAACCAAGCTTTTCATTATTGCTGTAAAATTTAATGACACTTCCACTTATAATAGGCTTTTTTTTTTTATTCAGGATTACATGATGTGGCTTCTATGTCTTTCTCAACTTAACTTTTATCCCTTTACCACAGCTCATTAGGTATGAAAAAGAAGAGACATGAAACACAAATTAAATGGTTTTTTGTTGGTCCCTTAGGCAAAAAAGACATCTACACTCCCTAGAGAATTATATAGACTCCAAACATCAGTAGGAGTTCTTTCTTAGTTGTTTTGTCTTCTACCGTGTATTTAATATTTTCTACTGTCCTTGATATTTCCTTGAATAAATATTATAAGACTTCAGCTTAATTACAGTCATGGCAGAAAAGTTGGAAAACACACACACAGACACACAAAACAAAAATCACAAAGAAAAAACATCACCACTGCTAAAATTTCATATATATCAGTTTTCTTTTCTACTCAAGTAAAAACATGCATATTTTTAAGTCATTTCATAATATACATACTATTTTTTAGAATTTTATCAATTCTAGCAATGTATTTTGCAACATAAATATTAGGAGCTAAATGTTATTCTGTCATATGGATATACTGTCATTTACTTAACTGAGGTTATTTTTTTTTTTTGCTATTAGAAATAAAGCTACATTGTGCACCTTTGTGGACATATTTTTACATTTGAATTTTCTTATAAATTTCAAGAATTTTAATATTTAAGTCAAAATATGAAATATATTTAAAATTCCATTGCCAAAAGATAATTTGTATAGTTTCATCATTTTCCCCTGCTTAAAGCAGTGTGAGAGGGCTCCTTTCTAAGAAGTCTACAAAACAATAGGTTTCCTTTACTTTTCCAATTTTATTGATAACTATCACATCTTATGAAATCATTTTCAGAGAGTGAAAACTTGAAAGAATTAATCTCCACTATGAGAAACACTAAAAGAATTTCTATAGGCTAAAGGAAAATGATATCCGATGGAAACTGGGTTTTATAAGAAGGAATGAAGAACACCAGAAAAAAAGATGGTCAGCAAATATTAAGGACCATTGAAATTATTATTCCTATACCTACACATATTTTTTTGTTTCCTTGGAGACAATTAGCCATGTAAAGTAAAAATTATAACCAAAAAATGGGGTTTTATAACAATTATATTGTCAATTAATCTTTGACAAAGTAGGAAAGAACATGCAATGGAAACAAGACAGTTTCTTCAACAAATGGTGTTGGGAAAATTGGACAGCTACATGCAAAAGAATGAAAATGGACCACTTTCTTACACTATACATAAAAATAAATTCAAAATGGATGAAAGCCTTAAATGTAAGACCTGAAACCATAAAAATCCTAGAATAGAGCACAGGCACTAATGTCTCTGACATGAGTCATAGCAACATTTTTCTAGATAAGTCTCCTGAGGTGAGGGAAATAAAGCAAAAATAACCTATAGGGACTATATCAAAATAAAAAGCTTCTGCACAGTGAAGGAAACAATCAAATAAAATCTAAAAGGCAACCTAATGAATGGGAGAAGATATTTGTAAATGGCCCATCCAATAAAGGGTTAGTATACAAAATATATAAAGAACTTATAGAACTCAATACCCAAAAAATGAATAATCCAATTAAAAAATGGGCAGGGGATATGAACAGACATTTTTCCAAAGAAGACAAACAGATGGCTAGCAGACACATGAAAAGATGCTCAGCATCACTCATTATCAGGGAAATGCAAAGCTATAATGAGATATCACCTCACACCTGTCAGAATGGCTAAAATCAAAAACACAAGAAACAAGTGTTGACAAGGATGTGAAAAAAGTAACCCTCATGCACTGTTGGTAGGGATGCAAACTGGTGCAGCCCTCTGGAAAACAGTATGGAGTTTCCTCAAACAGGTAAAAATAGAACTAACCTAGGATCCAGCAATTGCACTACTAGGTATTTACCCAAAGAATACAAAAATACTAATTGAAAGGGATACATGCACCCCAAGATTTACAGCAGCATTATCTACAATAGCCAAAATGGAAAGAGCCCAAGTGTCCATTGACTAATGAATGGATAAAGAAGAAGTGGCATAATTTGCAACGATGTGGATGGAACTGGAGGGTGTTATGCTGAGTGAAATAAGTCAATCAGAGAAAGACATGTATCATATGACCTCATGGATATGAGGAATTCTTAATCTCAGGAAACAAACTGAGGGTTGCTGGAGTGGGGGTGGGGTGGGAGGGATGGGGTGGCTGGGTGATAGACATTAGGGAGGGTATGTGCTATGGTGAGCTCTGTGAAGTGTGCAAGACTGTTGAAGCACAGATCTGTACCTCTGAAACGAATAATGCAATATATGTTAAGAAAAAAAAAAGATAGCAGGAGGGGAAGAATGAAGGGGGGGAAATCGGAGGGGGAGATGAACCATGAGAGACAATGGACTCTGAAAAACAAACTGAAGGTTCTAGAGGGGAGGAGGTGGGGGGATGGGTTAGCCTGGTGATGGGTATTAAAGAGGGCATGTTCTGCATGGAGCACTGGGTGTTATGCACAAACAATGAATCATGGAACACTACATCACAAACTAATGATGGGATGTATGGTGATTCACATAACAATAAAAAATAAAATAAATAAATAAATAAATGAATAAAAATAAATTTTAAAAAGTGGCATATATATACATATATGTACATACAAATACATATACTTACAATAGAATATTATTCAGCCATGAAGAAGAATGGATTCTTGCCATTTGCAACAACATGGATGGAGCTACAGAATATTATGCTAAGCAAAGAAGTCAGTCAGAGAAAGACAAACACCACATGATTTCACTCAAATGTGGAATTTAAGAAAACAAATGAGCAAAGGGGAAAAAAGAGAGAGAGAGAGACAGACCAAGAAACAGACTCTTAACTATAGAAAACAAACCAATGGTTACCAGAGGGGAGGGATGGGGGCATGGGTTAAATAGGTGAAGGGGATTAGGGAGGGGACATGTCCTGTGATGTATGGAAGTGTTGAATTAAAATTTAATTAAAATTATACACTTCAAACTAATGTAACACTGTATATTAACTATACTAGAATTAAAATAAAAACAATAAAAATGGTTTTTATAGAATATTTAGAAGTAAAATATATGACAACTGAAAATATATTTTTATAAATTTCTTAAACTGCTCATGAGTATTTTTAATGTATGCCATAATAAATTATATATGCATATTTTATTATCTAAAGAAACACCCCCAAAACATATAAAGAAGGGTAACTAAAATGCCATAATATAAAATGGAATACAAAAACATATTTATATACTTCCAAAAAAGACAAAAAGTAAAGAACTGGGGGAAAACGAATAGATTTTTTTAAAAACTCAAATATCAATATAAAATTCAATCATGTCAATAATTACATTAAAAATTACAAACAAAACACGTGCCTTAAAACACAGACTGTGACTCAACCATGGTTATTTACAAAAAATATACTTTCAACATAAAAGTACAAAAATTTTGAAAGTTAAAATTTTTTTAAAGATTTATGTATTTATTTGAGAGAGTATGTGTGTGTTACCAGTGGGGAGGGACAGAGGAAGAGGGAGAGAGAATCTCCAGCAGACTCCTCACTGAGAGGGGAGCCCTACTCAAGGCTCAATCCCACAACCCTGGGACCATTACCTAAGCCGAAATCAAGAGTCAGATGCTTAAGCGACTGAGCTACCCAGGCACCTGGAAAGTTAATTTTTTTTTTTAAAAAAAGGACTAACCATGCAAGCATTAAGTATAAGAAAGCTGGTATAGATATACTAATACTGATGTCAACCAAAAAACTTGAAGATGAATAGCACTACCAGGAAATGAGAAAATATATCCAGTTGGGTGATAATAAAAGTACAATGAATTAAAATTTATGAAATGAAGCAAATTGATCTTTAGAAAAATGTACATTTCTTTCCAATTTCCTAAATTGTGATAAAATATGCATAATGTAAAATTTGCAATTTTAACCATTTAAATGTACAGTTCAGTGGTATTAAATATATTCATAATGCTGTGCCACCATCACCACCATCCATCTCCTTAACTCTCTTCATCTTGTAAAACTGAAAGTCAATACCGTTAAACAATAATGGCCCATTCTCCCTTCCCTCCAGCTTCTGGCACCCACCAATCTATTTTCTGTCTGTATGATTTTGACTACTCTGAATACCTCATATAAGTGAAATGATACAGTATCTGTTTGGGATTTTTTTTTGCGTGTGTGACTGGCTTATGTCACTTAGTGTAATGTCTTCAATGTTTATCCATGTTGTAGGATATGTCAAAAATTCCTTCCTTTTTAAGACTGAAAAATATATGCATAAACCCCATTTGGGTTATCCATTCATCTATCAATGAACACTTGGGTTGCTTCCATGTTTTAGCTATTGTGAATAATGCTGCTATGAATATGAGTGTACAAATATCTTTTTTAAGCCCTGTTTCAGTTCTTTGAATGACATTTATTTATTATTTATTTATTTGCCTTATTGCTCTAGTTAGAACTTCAAACACTATGTTGAATAGAAGTGGCAAAAGCAGGAATCCTTGCCTTGTTTCTGATTTTCAAGGGAAAGTTTTTGGGTTTTCACTACTGAGTATGATGTCCACTATGGATTTTTCATATATGGCTTTTATTATGTTAATTTTCTTCTATTCTTCACTTGTTGAGTATTTTTGTTGTGAACATATGTTGATTTTTGCCAAATATTTTTTGTACATCAATTGAAATGATCATGTGGGTTTTTTTCCTTTATTCTATTTTTTTAATATTTTATTTATTTATTTGAGAGACAGCAAGAGTGAGAGAGATCGCAGAGGGAGAGAGAGAAGCAGGCTCCCAGGGAGCCCCAATGCAGGGCTCAATCCCAGGACCCTGGGATCATGACTTGAGCCAAAGGAAGATGCTTAACTGATTCAGCCACCCAGGCGCCCTTTCCCTTCATTCTATTAATGTGGTATATTACATTGATCAATTTTTGTATATTAAATCATCCTTGCATTCCAGGAATTAACCCCACTTGGTCACTGTGCATAATCCTTTAATGTGCTACTGAATTTAGTGATTTGTTGAAGATTTTAGCATCAATGCTCACAAGTAATATTGGTCTAAAATTCTCTTTTCTTGTAGTATCTTTGGCTTTGATATTAGAGTAATGCTAGCCTTACAGAGTGAGTTAGAAGTGTTCTTCCTCTTCGATTTTTTGGATGTTAGAGAAGGATTGGTGTTAGTTTTTCTTTGAATATTGTATAGAATTCATTAGTGAAGCCATCAGGTCTAAGCATTTTCCTTGTCAGCGATTTTTGATAACTGATTCGCTCTCCCTACTAGTTATAAATTTATTCAGATCTCCTATTTGCTTGTGACTTGGTCTTGGTAGGTTTTGTTGTATCTTCTTGTTATACTGAAACTTTTACTAATATGTAATGTCCTTTGGATCTTGTCATATTTTTCATTTAAGTTAAAACTTTTGTCTGATGTTAGTGTAGCCAGTCTTGTTCTCTTTGGTTATTAACTTGCATGGAGTATTTTTTCCCATCCTTTCAGTTTTAATCTACTTGTGTCTTTGGATACAAAGTGAGTCTCTTGTAGACAGTATATAGTTGGATCATGTGTTTGTTTGTTTTCCATTCTATCAATCTCTGTCTTTTGATTGGAAAGTCTAAACCATTCATATTCAAAGCCATTATGGGTAAGGAGGGATTCATTTCTGTCATTTTGCTATGTGTTTTCTACATGTCTTTTAGCTTTTTTGTCCTTCATCTTCTATATTACTATCTTCTTTCATATAAACTCGGCTCTTTTGTTTGGTGTTTTGTTGTTGTTGTTGTTGTTTTTTGTAGTGAAACATTTAAGTTCCTCTCTCCTTTCCTTTTGTGTCTATTCTTTAGCTATTTACTTTGTTGTAATTGCCATGGGGTATACATTTGACATCCTAAAATTATAACACTCTAATTGGAGTTTATACCAGGTTACCTTCAATATCATACAAAAATCGCTCTTTTAATAGTCCATGCTCACCCTTTTCAGCCACAAAATTATATCTTTACACACCATGTGGCCCAAAACATTCACCAGTCTCTTAAATTATGTAGAAATCAATAAGGGGGGGGGGGTAAGAAAACAAAAAGTGGAGTTACAAACTGTTGTTACAATAATATTAGGTTTTATAATTGCCCATGTATTTACCTTTATTGAGATGTGTATTTCTTCATGTCTTTACATTGCTGTATACTGTCCTTTTATTTCACCCTGCAGGACTCCCCTGAGCATTTCTTGCAATGTAGGTCTAGGGGTAACAAACTCCCTCACCTTTTGATTATCTGAGAATGCCTTAATTTCTCCCTCAGTTTTGAAGGACAGTTTTGTTGGATATAGAATTCTTAACAGGTTTTTTTCTTCTTTTATAATTTTGAACCTTAATGGTGTCTGTTATTGTTTCTGTTTTTTATTGTTATAGATTCCCTCTATGCGAAGTAGAGGTATAAACCTAAGGTCCTTTCAAGGCTTTTCTGAAACTGCACCTTTCTCTGGGCACATGTAGTCACTTTCTAATTTTCCTCACATATCCAGTTGCTTTTGGGTTTTTTGTTTGTTTGTTTGTTTGTTTTGGTTTTTTCCTCTGATTTCGAATGTCTTAGTCTTCAATTTCTGGCTTCCAAAGGGGGAAAAAATTAAAATGAAGAGGAGATATAACACTGGAGATTTAAATCCCCTGGAAGTCTTTTCATTCACAGGTGCAGGGGCTTGCAACAATGGAAAAATGCAATAATAAGGACTGCTAAGCTCTTGTCTGTACCTCTCTGATCAGAAACAGTAATCAGAATAGAGATCCCCAGGATTTGGAGAATAGAATTCTTTTTGCTCCCCCTGGCTCTTGCAAGCTGTGTGCAAGCTAGTCCAGGAACACATGAGAGATGGGTACCTGCTACTGCAGTAAGAGCTGAAGTCGCCCAAAATTAACTGCAAGTTACTGTCCAGGCCTTCCCCTGGAGGTTGCAAGATTTTCATGGATTCCAGAGTTTCAAAACAATTACATCAGACAAATTCTTCCAGTACAATTACTGTCTAGGTAGGGAGACAGATTCTAGAATCTACTTCCTGGAATTCTACCATCTTCTAAGAAAGCTCTCAAGGGAAATGTATTATTCTAAATGCTATATTAGAATATTTGAAAGGTGTAAGGCAATGACTTCTGTTTTCCAGGTTTAAAATCTATAGAATATTAAAAATAGAAGCTACAGTAATTAGGAAAATCAAAATAAAGAAATACAAATTCAAGTAGAAACAAGAAATAGAAAACAGAAAAATAGAGAAAATCAACAAAATCAGTTAGTCTTTTGAAATGATCAGTGAAATTAATAAACCCCTAGAATGAATATGAGTAAAATCACAAAACCCCTAGAATGAATATGAGTAAAATCACAATCAGTGTATGACTGATACTACAGTAAAAGTATTATGATGGAATATCATGAGCAACTTTATACGTTAAATTCAACAACTTAGATTACATGGAAAATGTATTGGAAGACACAAATTACTAAAATTGACCAGAGAAGAAACTGAAACTTTATATAGCCCTCTTTCCAAAAAAGTGATTAAACTTGTAATTAAACAATCCTCCATAAAAAAAAAAAATACCTTTAGGCCCAGATGGCATCTCCAGTAAATTCCAATAGACATTTAAATAAAAACTAATTTAAATAAAAATTAAATTAAATTAAATAAAAACTAATACCAGTCCTAAACAAAATCTTTCAGAAAACAGAAAACTCTAGGAAGTTACCAATAAATATTGGTATTTATTTATTTATTAATTACCAATAAATATTGGTATTTATTACCAATAAATATTCATTTATTTTATAAGGCTAATATTACTCATTATCATAATCAGACAAGAACATTATAAGAAAATAAATTTACAAACATCTTCAAAAATTATATTCAAAAATCCTTTTAAAATATTAGTAAATCAAATCCAGTCATATATAAAGACTGTATACTATGCTCAAGTTAAGTATATCCAAGGAATTCAAGGGAAGTTAAGTTTAGGATAATCTATCAATATAATCCACTACTTTAAGAGTTTAAGACAAAAAAAATCATATGATTATTTTGCTAAATGGAGAAGTAGCAACTGACAAAAACAAAACAATTTCTGAATAAAAACCTCTCAGCAAATGAAGAAAACTTCATCAATCTGATAGGAAACATGATAAATAAAAAATTACAACTAACATCTTATTTAACAGTGTAATAGTAAATATTTTCCCTCTGACATGACATAAAAAGGAAAGATACCTAATCTAGGCACATCTACTGATCATGGCATTGGAGTTAATAGCCAATGTAAAAGAAAACACAGCAAACAGATGTGAAATGAGGAAAAGTGTCATTATTCACAATTGAAATGATTATGTATATAAAAAAATCCTAAGAAACCTGCCAAAAAAAAACCCTGCTACAACTAATGTTGCAGTTTACAGAATTAATAGACATACAGCAGTCATGTTTTTATTATACAAACAATAAACATTTAAAAACAATTTTTTAAATAACATTTAAAATAGCACCAAAAATGTTTAGGGATAAATTTAATAAAATAAAACACAAAATTTATATACTAATAATATAAAATGTTGCTAAGAACTATTGGATAAATGGAGATATAAATCATTTTTATGGATCACAAGACCAAATATTGTTAAGATACCAAGACTGATCTATAAATTCATCATAATCCCAATAAAAATTCCAGCATGTTTTTTACTGGAAAATGATAAGTTTTAAATGTATTTGGAAAAGCAAAGGACAAAAGATAATTAAAACTATCTTGAAAAAGACCAAAGTTAGAAGATCTAACCTTTGACTTCAGACATTTGTATAAACCTACAATATACCAAGATGGTGTGGTAGTGGTGAGAGCATAGACAAATAAGTCAATGGAAAAGAACAGAGTGTCAAAAATATGCTCCCTGTATAAGTCAAAGGGTTTTTGACAAAGACACAAGAGAAATTCAAGCAAAAATGGAAAATCTCTTCTAATAAGGGTGCTAGAACTCAATATCCATATGAGAAAAAGAAAAAGCCAATACAAAGTATGTAGTCAAAATAGAAAGATAATAGGATAATAGAGATATGTCAAGCAGTTCACAATTAAAAACATGTATTAACTTCTGGATTTGGTGATTTTAATTTTTAATGCTATTTGTCAGCTTTTTAAACTTGTAAGATTTTATATTTTTCTCAATCTAAACAAATACCTCCTTTATAACAAAATTTGTGTTTTTCATTTTATATATAAATATTTTGATAGGAGACTTTTCACCTAATTGAGTAAGCTACAGATCCCACAAAACCTGGTCTACCCCTGGTCCCAAGCTTGCCAGTTACCCAGCTTTGAATCACACAATCCAAAATTGGTGAATTTTGCCAGGAACACAAAGCCGGGCCTATTTACAAAATCCTATTAGATTCTTTTTTTATTGTTAGGTTAATCACCATACATTACATCATTAGTTTTTATGTAGTGTTCCATGATTCATTGTTTGTGCATAACACCCAGTGCTCTATGCACAATGTGCCCTCTTTATTACCCATCACCAGGCTAACCCACCCCCCCACCCCCCTCCGTCTAGAACCCTCAGTTTGTTTTTCAGAGTCCATCGTCTCTCATGGTTCATCTCCCCCTCCAACTTACTCCCCTTCATTCTTCCCCTTCTGCTATCTTCTTCTTTTTTTTTCTTAACACATATTGCATTATTATTTCAGAAGTACAGATCTGTGCTTCAACAGTCTTGCACACTTCACAGAGCTCACCATAGCACATACCCTCCCCAGTGTCTATCACCCAGCCACCCAATCCCTCCCACCCCCCACCACTCCAGCAACCCTCAGTTTGTTTCCTGAGATTAAGAATTCCTCATATCAGTGAGGTCATATGATACATGTCTTTCTCTGATTGACTTATTTCACTCAGCATAACACCCTCCAGTTCCATCCACGTCATTGCAAATGGTAAGATCTCATACCTTTTGATGGCTGCATGATATTCCATTGTGTATATATACCACCTCTTCTTTATCCATTCATCTCTTGATGGACATCCTGGCTCTTTCCACAGTTTGGCCATTGTGGACATTGCTGCTATAAACATTGGGGTGCACGTACCCCTTCGGGTCCCTACATTTGTATCTTTGGGGTAAATACCCAGTAGTGCAATTGCTGGATCGTATGGTAGCTCTATTTTCAACTGTTTGAGGACCCGCCATACTGTTTTCCAGAGGGGTTGCACCAGCTAGCATTCCCACCAACAGTGTAGGAGGGTTCCCCTTTCTCTGCATGCCCACCAACATCTGTCGTTTCCTGACTTGTTAATTTTCGCCATTCTGACTGGTGTGAGGTGGTATCTCATTGAGGTTTTGATTTGGATTTCCCTGATACCGAGCGATGTTGAGCACTTTTTCATGTGTCTGTTGGCCATTTGGATGTCTTCTTTGGAAAAATGTCTGTTCATGTCTTCTGCCCATTTCTTGATTGGATTATTTGTTCTTTGGGTGTTGAGTTTGATAAGTTCTTTATAGATTTTGGAGACTAGCCCTTTATCTGATATGTCATTTGCAAATATTTTCTCCCATTCTGTCGGTTGTCTTTTGGTTTTGTGGACTGTTTCTTTTGCTGTGCAAAAGCTTTTTATCTTGATGAAATCCCAATAGTTCATTTTTGCCCTTGCTTCCCTTGCCTTTGGCGATGTTTCTAGGAAGAAGTTGCTGTGGCTGAGGTGGAAGAGGTTGCTACCTGTGTTCTCCTTTAGGACTTCGATGGACTCCTGTCTCACGTTTAGGTCTTTCAACCATTTGGAGTCCATTTTTGTATGTGGTGTAAGGAAATGGTCCAGTTTCATTCTTCTGCATGGGGCTGTCCAATTTTCCCAACGCCATTTGTTGAAGAGACTGTCTTTTTGCCATTGGACATTCTTTCCTGCTTTGTCAAAGATTAGTTGACCATAGAGTTGAGGGTCCATTTCTGGGCTCTCTCTTCTGTTCCATTGATCTATGTGTCTGTTTTTGTGCCAGTATCATACTGTCTTGATGATGACAGCTTTGTAATAGAGCTGGAAGTCCGGAATTCTGATGCGGCCAGCTTTGCTTTTCTTTTTCAACATTCCTCTGGCTATTCGGGGTCTCTTCTGGTTCCATACAAATTTTAGGATTATTTGTTCCATTTCTTTGAAAAAAGTGGATGGTATTTTGATGGGGATTGCATTGAATGTGTAGATTGCTCTAGGTAGCATTGACATCTTCACAATGTTGGTTCTTCCAATCCATGAGCATGGAACGTTTTTCCATTTCTTTGTGTCTTCTTCAAATTCTTTCATGAGTATTTTATACTTTTCTGAGTACAGATCTTTTGCGTCTTTGGTTAAATTTATTCCTAGGTATCTTATGGTTTTGGGTGCAATTGTAAATGGGATCGACTCCTTGATTTGTCTCTCTTCTGTCTTGTTGTTGGTGTATAGGAATGCCACTGATTTCTGTGCATTGATTTTATATCCTGCCACTTGACTGAATTCCTGTATGAGTTCTAGCAGTTTTGGGGTGGAGTCTTTTGGGTTTTCCATATACAGTATCATATCATCTGCAAAGAGTGAGAGTTTGACTTCCTCCTTGCTGATTTGGATGCCTTTGATTTCTTTTTGTTGTCTGATTGCTGTGACTAGGACTTCTAATACTATGTTGAATAGCAGTGGTGATAGTGGACATCCCTGCCGTGTTCCTGACCTTAGGGGGAAAGCTCTCAGCTTCTCCACATTGAGAATGATATTCGCTGTAGATTTTTCATAGATGGCTTTCATGATATTGAGGTATGTACCCTCTATCCCTATACTCTGAAGAGTTTTGATCAAGAAATGATGCTGTACTTTGTCGAATGCTTTTTCTGCATCTATTGAGAGGATCCTATGATTCTTGTTCTTTCTTTTGTTAATGTATTGTATCACGTTGATTGATTTGCGGATGTTGAACCAAACTTGCAGCCCAGGGATAAATCCCACTTGGTCATGGTGAATAATCCTTTTCATGTACTGTTGGATCCTATTGGCTAGAACTTTGGTGAGAATTTTTGCATCCATGTTCATCAAGGATATTGGTCTGTAATTCTCCTTTTTGATGGGGGTCTTTGTCTGGTTTTGGGATCAAGATAATGCTGGCCTCATAAAACGAGTTTGGAAGTTTTCCTTCCATTTCTATTTTTTGGAACAGTTTCAGGAGAATAGGTATTAATTCTTCTTGAAATGTTTGGTAGAATTCCCCTGGGAAGCCATCTGGCCCTGGGCTTTTGTTTCTTGGGAGATTTTTGATGACTGCTTCATTTCCTTAGGGGTTATAGGTCTGTTCAAGTTTTCTATTTCTTCCTGGTTCAATTTTGGTAGTTGATACATCTCTAGGAATGCACCCATTTCTTACAGGTTTTCTAACTTGCTGGTATATAGTTGCTCATAACATCTTCTTATGATTGTTTGTATTTCTTTGGTGTTGGTTGTGATCTCTCCTCTCATTCATGATTTTGTTGATTTGGGTCCTTTCTCTTTTCTTTTTGATAAGTCTGGCCAGGGGTTTATCTATCTTGTTAATTCTTTCAAAGAACCAGCTCCTAGTTTCGTTGAGCTGTTCTACTGTTCTTTTGGTTTCTATTTCATTGATTTCTGCTCTGATCTTTATTATTTCCTTTCTCCTGCTGGGTTTAGGCTTTATTTGCAGTTCTTTCTCCAGCTCCTTTAGGTGTAGGGTTAGGTTGTGTATTTGAGACCTTTCTTGTTTCTTGAGAAAGGCTTGTATTGCTATATACTTTCCTCTCAGGACTGCCTTTGCTGTATCCCAAAGATTTTGAACAGTTATGTTTTCATTTTCATTGGTTTCCATGAATTTTTTTAATTCTTCTTTAATTTCCTGGTTGACCCATTCATTCTTTAGTGGGATGCTCTTTAGCCTCCATGTATTTGAGTTCTTTCTGACTTTCCTCTTGTGATTGAGTTCTAGTTTCAAAGCATTGTGGTCTGAAAATATGCAGGGAATGATCCCAATCTTTTGGTACCAGTTGAGACCTGATTTGTGACCTAGGATGTGATCAATTCTGGACAATGTTCCATGGGCACTAGAGAAGAATGTGTATTCCGTTGCTTTGGGATGGAATGTTCTGAATATGTCTGTGAAGTCCATTTGGTCTGGTGTGTCATTTAAAGTCTTTATTTCCTTTTGATCTTTTGCTTAGATGATCTTTCCGTTTCAGTCAGGGGGTGTTAAAATATCCCACTATTATTGTATTGTTGTCAATGTGTTTCTTTGCTTTTGTTATTAATTGCCTCATATAATTGGCTGCTCCAATGTTAGGGGCATAGATATTTACAATTGTTAGATCTTCTTGTTGGATAGACTCTTTAAGTAGGATAGAGTGTCCTTCTTCATCTCTTATTACAGTCTTTGTTTTAAAATCTAATTTTTCTGATATAAGGATTGCCACCCCAGCTTTCTTTTGGTGTCCATTAGCATGGTAAATGGTTTCCCACCCCCTCACTTTCAATGTGGGGGTGTCTTTGGGTCTAAAATGAGTCTCTTGCAGACGGCATATTGATGGGTCTTGTTTTTTAATCCAATCTGATAGCCTGTGTCTTTTGATTGGGGCATTTAGCCCATTTACATTCAGGATAACTATTGAAAGATATGAATTTAGTGCCATTGTATTGCCTGTACGGTGACTGTGACTGTATATTGTCTGTGTTCCTTTCTGATCTATTCTGCTTTTAGGCTCTCTCTTTGCTTAGAGGATCCCTTTCAATATTTCTTGGAGGGCTGGTTTTGTCTTTGCAAATTCCTTTAGTTTTTGTTTGTCCTGTAAGCTTTTTATCTCTCCTTCTATTTTCAATGACAGCCTAGCTGGATATAGTATTCTTGGCTGCATATTTTTCTCTTTTAGTGCTCTGAAGATATCATGCTAGTCCTTTCTGGCCTGCCAGGTCTCTGTGGGTAGGTCTGTTGCCAATCTAATATTTCTACCATTGTAAGTTACATATCTCTTCTCCCGAGCTGCTTTCAGGATTTTCTCTTTGTCTCCGAGACTCGTAAGTTTTACTATTAGATGTCAGGGTGTTGACCGATTTTTATTGATTTTGAGAGGGGTTCTCTGTGCCTCCTGGATTTTGAGGCCTGTTTCCTTCCTCACATTAGGGAAGTTCTCTGCTATAATTTGCTCCAATATACCTTCTGCCCTCTCTCTCTTTCTTCTTCTTCTGGGATCCCAATTATTCTAATGTTGTTTCATCTTATCGTATCGCTTATCTCTCGAATTCTACCCTCGTGATCCTGTAGTTTTTTATCTCTCTTTTTCTCAGCCTCTTTATTTTCCATCATTTGGTCTTCTATATTGCTGATTCTCTCTTCTGCCTCATTTATCCTAGCAGTTAGTGCCCCCATTTTTTATTGCACCTCATCAATAGCCTTTTTGATTTCGACTTGGTTAGATTTTAGTTCTTTTATTTCTCCAGAAAGGGTTTCTCTAATAACTTCCACACTTTTTTCAAGCCCAGCTAGTATCTTTAAAGTCATGATTCTGAACTCTAGGTCTGACATCATACTAATGTCCGTATTGAGTAGGTCCCTGGCAGACGGTACTACCTCTTTTTCTTTTTCCTGAGGTGATTTTTTCGTCTTGACATTTTGTCCAGAGGAGAATAGATGAATGAGAGAACAAAATGCTAACAGGTTAACAATGTCCCCAGCAAATATACACTATACAAATCAGAAAAGACCTGAAACCAGGGGAAAAGAAAGAGAAAGAAAGAAAAAAGAAAGGGAAAAAAAAGAAAAAGATAAAAATAAAAACAAACAAAAACAGAACAAAACAAAAAAAGCAGAATATGATCAAATATGATCAGGCTAGTGCAGAGATCAGTGCCACACACTAGATTTTGGGCATATTTTAGTCTGTTAGAAGAAAGTACCTCCCAAAATTTTAAAGGAAGAAAGACTTATATATGTACAAAATAAGGTTGATACAATGAAGGGATGGAAGATGACTGTAAAGATGAAAATTATAAAAGATTTTATAAAAGGAATTGATAAGAAGTTGTTTGAAAAAAGAAAGAAGATTTTTTTAAAAGAAGAAAAGAAAAAAAAAAGGGAGAGAATGTGATCAGGCCGGGGACTAGAACAAAGCCGTACACTAGTTATTTAGGGTATATTCTGATCCATTAGAAGAAACTGTATCTCAAAATTTTAAAGAGAGAACAATATATATATATATATATATATATATATATATATGCCAAAAATGAGGGTAACTACCATGAAGGGATAAAGTATGACTCTAAAAATGAAAAATAAAAAATATTTTTTTAAAAAAGGGATTGATAAGATGTTGGTTGAAAAAGGGAAAAAGAAAAATTTAAAAAAACAGATAAAAAATATTAACTTTGAAAAACTAATGAATCATGGTAAAAAAGCCATGAATTCAATGTGCAGTATTCCCCTAGCGCTGGAGTTCTCCTGTTCTCCTTGATCGGTAAACTTGGTCTTGGCTTGCTGGCTGTTCGTGCTGATTTCTGGGGGAGGGGCCTGTTGCCGTGGTTTCCAAATGTCTTTGCCGGAGGCAGAAGTGCCCCGCCCTTGTTTGTCCGGGCTAAGCTGCTCGGGTTTGCTCTTAGGAGCTTTTGTTCCCTGCAAGTTCTGGGTACAGCTTTGGAGGACTACAGTGAAAACGGTGGCCTCCCAATCTCCACCTGGAGGAGCTGAGAACTCGTGGTCCCGCTCCTCAGTGCACCCCTAGAGAAAAGCAGTCACTCCCGTCTCCCCGGTCTCCGGCCGCACTCCGTGCTCACCCGGCCTGTGACCGAGCGTTTCTATCTCTGGCACCCGACCCCGTGTGGAGTCTCCAAACCCAGCAGATCCCTGCAGTGCGCTCCTGCGCCGCTCCTCCCAGGGGAGGAAGGGGAGTCTCCCCGGCTCTGCCGCTTGTTGGGTCCCTGCTGGAGGAGCAGTGGCCCGACTGGGCCGCGGATCACAGTTTATGGCCACCCCGAGCTGAGAGCCCGTGCCTCAGCTCCGTCTCTGCAGCCGGGTTCCCTGCTCTGATACCTGGGAGCTCTGCCGCACTCAGGCACCCCCGGTCTTTCTGTGACCCTGAGGGTCCTGAGACCACACTGTCCCACGAGGGTTCCACCCCCCGCTTAGCCACTGGAGCGACGTCCCTCAGGGGAGCCGACTTCTAAAAGGTCCGATTTTGTGCTCGGCGGCTCTATCACTTGCCAGAAGCGGCCGACGGAATCCCCTCCCCCGCCGTCTATCCTCCCAAATATCGCCTCAGATTCACTTCTCCACACGTCCTACCTTCCAGTAAGTGGTCGCTTCTTTGTTCAGAGAGTTGTTGCTACTCTCCTCTTCGATCTCCTGTTGAGTTCGTAGGTATTCAAAATGGTTTGATCCCTATTCAGCTGAATTCGTCAGACCAGAGGAAATCCAGGTCTCCTACTCCTCCGCCATCTTGCTCCGCCCCCAAGAAAATGCCTAGCTTCTTTAGTAATTAAGAAGCTCACTACTGTGAAATATATCTCTTTCACAAAGTGTGATTCACAGCAGGATTTCCCTTCATCTAATTTCACCTTTTTCAATCTTGAAGTGTTTTTCTATGGGAAGAAATGCATAGTCATTAAATTGGATAATTTCTTTAAATAAACAATTACTTCAGCACTTGATTCTGATATTTCAACAAAAGAAAGAGTAATGATAAAGATTTTGTATGGAGAGGAGATTATCTTTTTTGGTAGGACAACTTCATCAATATTTCTATTTAAAAAATGGACCTCTGAAGCAATGAATACAGATACAAGAACTCTGAATAACCTGAAGTAATAGTTTTCATTTGAAATTTTATCTAATGTGGATACTGTACCTATAGAAGAGAGAATTTTTTCCTACCCTAAATGTTTTTATGAAAAGTATCAGCACCTCAAGCATGATTTTTACCTGGACAATGTCTCCTATAGATGTTCTGATGAGTAGAAATATTTGGGCAAAGGGGAAGAAAAAAAAACCTATGTCTCCAAATTCATTAAATTGTGTCCATTCTTTTAAATTCCAGTGTCAAATATTAGTATGGAAGGAATATTTATTGTTACAGGTAATCAGGTTCACTACACTTACGAACAAAATAAACTTAGTAGTGAAATGTGAGGTTGTTGAATGTTTTGCTTTGTTTAAAAAGTACCTTTTGTTTGTTTGCAAGAAAGTAATTTTATTTTTTTTTAAGATTTTATTTATCCGACAGTGAGAGACACAGTGAGAGAGGGAACACAAGCAGGGGGAGTGGGAGAGGGAGAAGCAGGCTTCCCGCCGAGCAGGGAGCCCAATGCGGGGCTTGATCCCAGGACCCTGGGACCATGACCTGAGCCGAAGGCAGACGCTTAACGACTGAGCCACCCAGGTACCCCTGTAAGAAATTAATTTAAAACAAAAGAATTTATAAGATTAACACAGGGAACAAACTGATGTTTTCCAGAGGGAAGTGGCCTGGGGAGCTGGGCAAACTGGGTGAAGCAGAGTAGGAGATATAGGCTTCCAGTTATGGAATGAATATGTCATGGACATAAAAGGTACAGCACAGGGAATCTAGTAAATGATATTGTAATAGCTTGTATGGTGACAGGTGGTAGCTACACTTGTAGTAAGTACAGTAAAATGAGAGGTTGAATCACTATGCTGTATGCCTGAAACTCATTTAACATTGTGTATCAACTATACTCAAATAAAAATATTAAAAATAGGGATGCCTGGGTGGCTCAGTCGTTAGGTTTCTGCCTTCGGCTCAGGTCATGATCTCAGGGTCCTGGGCTCGAGCCCCACATTGTGCTCCCTGCTCAGCGGGAGGCCTGCTTCTCCCTCTCCTACTCTCCCTGCTTGTGTTCCTGCTCTTGCTCTCTCTCTCTGTCAAATAAATAAATAAAACCTTTAAAAAATTAAAATAAAAATTATAAGTTATAAATTTTCAGAGTTAAATGTAAACTGTAAAATGTAACATAGACTAGAATCAACAAAAGGTCTGCATTATATACCTTTGCTTAACAAACACTACTGGGTGCGTCAGTGTCTCCAAAGAGCTGAAACTCAATAAAATATTTGTTGAATGAATGAGTTGTTAAAAACCATCTAGCAAACACTAATATTTATATCCTTAGTCTATTTGTCACAGCCTCCTTCAACTTGAACACGCAGAGAGTAAAACCATCCTTACCAGCTGAAACTTGAAGTGATAGGATTGTGAGAAGACAACCACCATTCTTACTATAAAAATGCCACTTTTGGGGGCACCTCGGTGGCTCAGTCAGGTAAGCATCTGACTCTTGATTTCCACTCAGGTCATGATCTCACAGTCGTGAGATGGAGTCCCACTTCGGCCTCCGCGCTCAGTGCAGTCTGCTTTAGATTCTTTCTCCCTCTGCCCCTCCCTGCTTGTAGCTTTCTCTCTCTCTAATATAAATAAATTTTTAAATGTCATTTTTTAATTTTCCTATATATAACTTGGAACTTTTAAAGCTAAACATGGTTGAAAAATATTTTTGGTCATTTTTATCAGCCAAAAAAACTGAGAAAAAATTATTGTTTTAAAATATATACATAAGAGTTTTTATTTCTACATTGCTTATAATTTGAAAATGCTAGAGATAAGTTTTCTGTCCTTCAGTCAGTCTCCAGTTAAATACATTTTAATAGAAGCAATACAGTGGAATATTTGTAGCCATTAAAAAAAAATGGTAGAGGGCACCTGGGTGGCTCAGTTGGTTAAGCAACTGCCTTCAACTCAGGTCATGACCCTGGAGTCCCGGGATCGAGTCCCACATCGGGCTCCCTGCTCAGCAGGGAGTCTGCTTCTCCCTCTGACCCTCTTCCCTCTCGTGCTCTCTATCTCTCATTCTCTCTCTCTCTCTCTCAAAAATAAATTATAAAATCTTTAAAAAAATAAAATTAAAAAAAATGGTAGATCTTTGCTTCCAGCCAAGATGGGGTAACAGTGACCAGATTTGCCCTACCTGAAATGTCTAAAAGAATCTAAGCAAAATAAATGAATCAGAGGCTTTCAAAGTATCAGACATTATGGGGCACCTGGGTGGCTCAGTCGATTAAGCAACCAACTCTTGATCTCAGCTCAGGTCTGATCTCAGGTTTGTGAGTTTGAGCACCATGCCCACTGTGGAGCTTACTTAAAAAAAAAAAAAAAATCAGACATTAGGAAATGAAGACAATGAGATGAGCTTTATGATTGTTCCAGCTTACTGCCAGGTGTAACTTTACATGCAGCAACTCAGGGAGAAAAAACCCAGGCAGTGCCTGGCAGTGTCCATAACGTGGGACAGAGCTGAGAGTCCAGAGAAACCAAGGAAATGAGAATATGCAGATCAGAATAATGGGAAGAAGCGAGCTCCACAGAGAGAGAGCCCCAAAGATGTACAGAGGGTCAAGTATTCATTTAACTACTGATCAGTGCATGAATGTGAGGAAATTACCCAAGACTGAGGAGGAGGAGGAGGTGATCATCTGAAATGATTACAGCAAACAGTGCTTGGAGCTCCCACAGGGCTGAGAATGATGCCTCTTCCCAACAGCTGAGAGTGGAAAATCTCATAATGCCTGAGCATGTAGCACTAACAAAGGACTCACTTCTGTGATGTGGCAAAATTAATTCTAGACCGAATGTATCTACAGTCCCACCTAGCAAAACTTAAAGCAAGACCCAAACACATCAACCTGCTTACAAATACCTGTATTCCAGAATAAAACTCAAGAATATTTTCAGAAATACAAAAATACTCAAAAAGGTAAATTTCACAAGACCTGCCATCCAGTGAAAAATTACCAGGCATATAAGCAAACTATTAATTTGACATTTAATTTACACAATAAATGGCCTTAAAGAAATTAGGACTGTCTCAAATAGGTTTTAACTCTTTCTTCTTATTCTTATTTGTATCTTACCAGGAATAATGGTTATTTTTTATTCCAAGATTTGTAGCAATGAAAGGAATATTTGCTTTTGCTAAGGTTATTATTTAATCTTGACAGTTTAGTCTTGCAGTCTTGGCTCTAAGATATACGTATATATCTTAAATGTATCATATATCTTATCCACACACGCATACACATATAGTCTTTAGACTAAAGAAACCTTCTAAACATCAGATAAGTTAAAACAAAAGTAAAAACAATCATAAACTAAACCTGCTTAGATACAGTTTTTCATCTCAACTAGTACTAAATTAAAAACTTGGCTAAATATTTAGTCCCTAGCATGTATACAGATGGATTCTCTGTGTGAGTGAAATCTGAATAAACAGAACAAAATAGCTAAAACAGCCAAAGTGGCAAATTTAAGGCTCAGAAATCTGGCTGCCTCTAGGGTATAATTGCATTTCTTTCCAGGGAACCTCACACCTTGAATTAATGGAACATTTAGATATTTTTTTTTTACCTTTATCTCCATTTGATATGTAACAGACCAAAAAAGAAAGTACTACAAAAAGTGGTTCTGAGTCTTTACCAAAAACAATCCTAGACTGACCTTTTTAGTATACAGATCAACTTAAGGACACAGCAGTTTCCTTGTATATGTAAATGGACAACAGTTCAAATGGCTTACAGCCCGACAATGCTGTATCATTCTACTAAATTAATAATAAGTTTTAAATGCCGAAACACCCCATAGGAAATTAAAAGCAAAACCTATAATTCCTGCCTAGGCAGGCTGTTAAAGAAATTATTTTCCATTTAGGATAACTCAGCAACTTAGTTAATCACCAACTTAACCAATGAATTTTAACAAATAGATTTTGTTCTAGAAGTTCATTTGCAAATTTGTATTTTCTTAGCCTAAAAACAAATCTTAGCTAGATTTAGTTCCTAGGCAGGCCACTAAGGCCTATTTAGAGTCTAATTTAATACATGCAGCATATTCTATGATTACTAAGGAATAGAAACACCCTTTTAAATATTGATTTTCATTGATAAATAAATGACAGAGTTCTGACTTGGAACTTGAGAAACGCATCATCCCATGTTCCAGTGGCACCTAGGACTTCCAACTTCTTACATGTTCCTCTTCCTAATACTAAGTAGAATCAACAGACAAAACTATAAAAAGCCTTTATCTTGTTGGTTGCCTTTATCTTCCAGGGGAATGAATGTAAGCTTCAAAGGGCAGAGAGAACACTAAAGAGGCAGTTCTCAACAAAAGGCCAGGACAAGGGGTAACTGTATAGAATCAATACTACAATTGGAGAGTTTGAGTGGGAAATGATGGTACAAAAGATATGAGGTAAATGAAATACAATTAGAAACTCCAGGAACTACAAGCTATATAGAAGCCACAGTTCAAATACAAGGTAATGGCTTCAAATTGGATTAAATGGGCTTTAAGAAATAGAATGCACCCTGATACATAGACAAAATGATTAAGAAGCTGAAAGATAACAAGGAACCAGTAATGAAGACATATGTTTGTTCTCCCAACAAGAAAAAGTGGCAATCAGAAACTCCAGGAGATAAAAACTGTATGCGAAGATTGCTTTCCAAATATCATGGCAACTAAAATGTGGCATCGTTTTTAGCAGCTGGTAGAAATCAAAAGGGAAGAATACATTTGAAGTTGATAGTAGACAGAAGGACCTACCTTTGGAATTCAAGAGAACAGGATATAAGTTTAGCAAATTAATTTTCTCTTTACTGAATAGTATTTGCTTAACTGTAAGCGAATTTTGTATTAGTTGTCAGCTTTTAGAATTAACCTACAGAGAAAACATCATGTCTAAAAAATAAAAAGAATCTGAATGTTAGTCAACCTTCAACAACATAAAAGTAAACATATATCTGACTAAAGTTGGGAAATAAGAATGGGGAAATTAGGTGGTCAAGAGAACAGGAGGACTGATAGTATAATTATTAAAAGAACAGAATCCACAGTTGAAACAATAATATATCTACATTATAGATACTTTATATACTATATAGTTAGAAACTTCCTCAAGAAAGAAACTAAAAAATGAGGATATAACTGCATCAGCTGATAGAAAATGATACATGTGAGTTAATCCTCTTCTACCATAATAGGAAGGAAACAATGTTTTCTAGAATTGATAAATGAAGAGACAGCAGTATAAGTATACTGTTTCAAATAACTAGAGGACCCCAAAGAAGAAAACAATTAAAAGGGGTTGCCCTGCTGAGGAGCATAGATGCTCAGATAGCTGTGTTTTATTATAGATGTTTCTGTGCCATTTGACTTTTTAACCATTTGTGGGCAATATCTTGATTTTTACAAATATTTTATATAATAAAAAGGAGATAAGTAGAGCACAAATACCCTCAATAGCATGTGGGAGCAGGTTCGGTATGAGTTCTGAGCAGGACTGTATGAGCCAAACTATAGTATGGAATTCCAGAAAATCATATCCTTTGGAAATGTGCCAAAAAATCACAGAATCTGGGAGAGGGAAAAGCCCTTTGCCTATTTTCTGTCCAATCCTACTCAGAGAATCCAGCCCCCACTAATGATTCAAGCACCTTTTTAAAAGCATCTATCTACCAATTAGGACCTAGAGACTTCCTCAAACTTCAAAGTCACCAACAGTTAGTCTACCATCTCAAACACAGCCTCTCCCAGTCCTCACCATGAAAGCATTCTTTCTAGTAAACTTCCTCTGTCAGAGTAATCCCTGCAGTTCTGTAAGGACTTTTATCTATGAAAATCACCTTTGCTGCAGAGATGAAATCCATGTGCATTATCTAGTTTTTCTAAAATTACTCTACTTATGGACTTTACAGATATCATTCTTTTCAAAAAAAAATGTATGTATGTTAGAAAACTAGAAATTTTAAAGAGAAAAAAAAAAAAAACAGAACAGGGTAAAGAATAATATGTTGACATTTTAGATAGCATGCCCAGAGACCTTACTGTAAAGATTGAAGGGGGGCGCCTGGGCAGCTCAGTCGGTTAAGCACCCACCTCTTGATTTTGGCTCAGGTCATGATCTCAAGGTCATGAGATGGAGCCCCATGTCAAGCCCTGTGTTGAGCCTGACGTGGAGCCCCTGTGTCAAGCCTTGCGCCTGGCCACTTGTTGGGCTTCCTGCTAGGCGTGGACCCTGCTTAAGATTCTCTCTCCCTCTCTGCACCCACCACCCCCGCCCCCCCCGCCCAGAAAGACTGAAGGAAGTGAAGCAGTTGGGCATGCAGAGTTTGCAAAGAAAGGGAATAGCTGACCAAAGACCCTGAGACTCTGAGGTAGAGTATGCCTGGGGTTCTCAATAATGCTGGAGTAGAGCGGTGGGGACCCGCCATATTTAGAGATTAGGCACCCCAAGACTTTGGGCCTTTCTCCAAAGAAAGGGGAAACATTGGAGATTTTGAGCAGAAGAATGACATGAATGTGGTCACAAGGGCTACTGGGTTAACATTATCTGAAAATATGCAAAAAACAGAAACAGGGAAATCAGCACTGGTGATGAGAAATGGATAAATTCTGGTTTTACTTTGAAGGTAGAGCTGATAGGGGAGAAAGAGAGGAGTCAAGCAATAAATCAAAAATTTCAGAATAAAAACTGGAAGATTAGAACTGCCATTTACTGAGATGTGGAAGACACAAGGAGAAAAAGGCCTTGGAAGGGGGCATGTCAGATGTTCAGAAATATCTGACTAGAACAATTATTTGTAGGGAAAAGGAGATCATATTCATACTTTCACCATAAGAAAAATCTGGATGAGGGGCTCCTGGGTGGCTCAGTCAGTTAGGCAGCTGCCTTCAGCTCAGGTCGTGATCTCAGGGTCCTGGGATCGAGCCCTGCGTTGGGCTCCCCGCTCAGCAGGAAGCCTGCTTCTCCCTCTCCCACTCCCCCTGCTTGTGTTCCCTCTCTGGCTGTGTCTCTCTCTGTCAAATAAATAAATAAAATATTTTAAAAAAAATCTGGGTGAATCAAAATATTCTTCTCCTTTTTTGGTAAATGTAAACATGCCCATTTTGTGATTTCTAATGTTACTAGTAGTATCACTTTTTGGAGTGGTTTACGAGGCCCATCTCTGGAGTACTCTCCTGTCCCGAATATTGTATAAATATGTATTGTAGAAGACTCTACCTGTAACACAGCAATTAGGCATGCAAATAAGCAGCTCATTTATTTTGGTCCTGGGAAAATATCATTAATCAAATTTATGAATGCAATGAAATCACTTCTTCCATGTTTATTAAAAGTCATTATGAAAACGTTATCTCTGGGCTCAGCTGACAGTTTTAAACTTAATGTGGCTTTTAATCAATGGCAACAAAATCAATTATGTCACCACCAGGCACCTTAAGGAAGGTAAATTACTACCAATCAAAAAGTGTTCTCCCTTAAATTTATATTCTCAGAGATACACATTTTTTTAAAAAGTAAACTAGAACCATAAAAGAAGGAACTATAACCATGTTTACGTGAAGGTCATGCTGGGTAGTAGAAAGGACCCTCATGTAGGAGAGAAAAAAAGCAGTCTGATTTCTATGGTCTGCTACATACTAGCAGTGTGATCTTTTAAAAAGTCACCTGATTTTATTGAACAGTAGATATTCATTCTTTACCATGCTTTCTTATAGCTTTACTATACAATATAATTGTAACATGGTGTTAATCCTATAAATTACATTTAAATGTTTTTATAGATACAGATAATTATTTGCATTTTTATCACAGAATCTATTCATTTACCTACCAATTAAAACATTATTGCTTGCTTGCTTAGTGCCAATCAAACTTTGAAAAGATCTTCATTTGCATGGGAAGTTCAGGGATGTGGTCAAGACAGAAGAAGAATAGATAGGTGAATGGACAGATAGGTGAATCTACCAAATGATACTGTGGAATAAAACTGCTTTATAAATTTTAAAATGCTATTCCAATGTTGATTTTGAGTATTCAAGTGAAGTATCCACCTGCCTTTATAATGTATGTTTTTCCTCCACAATAACAGGAGATAATAGATTTTAGATTTTAAAGGAGTCTTGACAATTCATTAGTTAAATTAACCTTGAGCTACGATGCCATCTTACAAGGAAAATTAGTATGTTTTTTAATTCCCCATCCCAAAATATATCCAGCCATAGTACTCAGTACTTACCATGACAAGATAATATGATGAAATGACAACATCAAGATTCTCCAACTCTAAAAAAGAAATAAAGATATGCCCTAACCTAAATATAACCCTCATTAAAATTTCTTAGAACAAAATTACAGTCAATAAACAAATAGAAATTCTCTTATAAATCACAGTCAAAAAGAGTAAATCTTCCTGCCCTTAAGAGTTAAAACCACTAAGAAATTAAGAGTCCAAAGTTAATTCTCATCAGTTTCTTATTCCACTCAATCTCAACAGACTGAATTCCTGATGCTGGGGAGAAACAGCTTTCAGCAGCTCCAGCCTTGGTACTTCTCTTGGAAACTCAAGAATGAATACATTTATCACTAAGTCTCTTATGAGATGTACTTTTAAAAGGTCTAAAAATAGGCCATATAAGATTATCACAGCATTTGCCCATATCCATGAAATTCAGAAGAAAAAAAAACCCATGTTACCCAGCTCCTAAAAGTTATCATGGACAAAATTATGCTTCCAAATTTAGTACTCAATAATGCCAAATATCACAGTAGAGCCTCATTGGGTATCTGAGGGAAGGAAGGTGGATAGAGAGATCTTGGAGTCAGCCTGGCCAAGATGCCACTCAGTCTGTGAGAGACGCTCAGAATCCTCAACCTCTGAGATTAAACTCACTTTCACCAAATGGGTAATGATAGTAGTTTATCAAGAGGGGTGGGGGGAATCATCCATTGTACTATCCCCATCCTCAAGTTGTTTCTTCTATAGGTTTGTTTTTTGCAATGTTTGGAAAATTGCAAAAGTGGCAGGCTCAGACATTTTAGGTGCTTTTCTTTCCCATTCGGTATATTCAAACCTTAATTTTCATTTCTCCTTTGGGTTTTACATTTCTCAAACCCCAGTGTCAGCACTGTTAAATGACTTGTAATGGATATTTTCATCCCTGTGTCTCATTTATGTTTCTACTGCCTCTTCTTATAGGACACTTAGGTTTTAAATCTGCCTCTTAAGACAGGGTTCTTCTTCCCCAAAGTTGATTCGAATGAATAATCATCATCACAGACTTTATATTAGTTTACTATTAATACTCATGCCCTGTTTTTTGTAGCCAAGGGAGAACCAATAAGGCTTCTCAAAACACTGTCATTTATCTCACACCTGTTAGAGTGGCTAGTATCAAGAAGATAAGCAATAACCAGTGTTGGTGAGAATGTGGAGAAAAGGGAACCCCTGTACCACTGTTAGTGGGAAAGTAAGTGGGTCCAGCCACAATGGTTCCTCAAAAAATTAAAAACAATGGTCATATAATCCAGCAAATCTACTGCTGTGTATTTATTCAAAGAAAATGAAAACACTAATTCAAAAAAATATCAGTACCCCCATGTTCACTGCAGCATTATTTACAATAGTCAAAACATGGAAACAATCTAAGTGTCCATAGGTGAGTGAATGGGTAAAGAAGAGTGATAGATAGATGACTGATAGATAGATGATAGATAGGTAGATAGATAGATAGATAGATAGATCGATAATAGATAGAATATAGATAATAGAGAGAATATAGATATATAGATATAATAGAACACTGTTCATCCATAAAAAAGAATGGAATCTTGCCATTTATGACAACTCATGGGTGGACCTTGAGGGCATTATGCTAAGTGAAATAAATCAAAGAGACAAAGGAAAATATTGTATGATCTCACTTATACGCAGAATCTAAAAACAAAACAACCAACCAAGCTCATAGACACAGAGGACAGCAGACTGGTGGTTATCAGAGGGGAGGGGATTGATGCGCTGGGCTAAATGGGTGAAGGGGGTCAAAAGGTACAAACTTCCAATTATAAAATAAATAAGTCACTGGGCTATAACGTACAGCATGGTAACTATATGTTAATAATACTGTATTGCATTTTGGAAAGTTGCTAAGTTAGTAGATCTTAAAAGCCCTCATAACAAGAAAAAAAATCTTAACTATATATGGTAATGGATGGCAACTAGACTTATTATGGTGATCATTTTGCAGTGTATACAAATATCAAATCAGTACATTGTACACCTGAAATTAATGTTATATGTCAGTTATACCTCAGCTAAAAAAAAAAAAAAAAAAAAAAAGAAACCCTGCCATTCCTAGCATTTCCCTTTGCAATTGCCCAAAGGCTCATCTGACGTTCTAACAATTCAATTTTTTTCAATAAACTTTTTTATTCCAGAAGAGTTTTAGATTTGAAGAAAAGTTGCAAAAATAGTACAGAGTTTTCACCCAGTCTCCCCTATTATTAGCCTGTTATATTAGTATGGTACATTTGTCAAAAATAATTAACCAATATTAATACTTTACGTAAAGTCCATGCTTTATTCAAATGTCTTTGTTTTTACCTAATGTCATTTTTCTGTTTCATGCTCCCATTCAGGAAACCACATTACATTTACTCTCATGTGTCCTTAGGCTCCCCTTGCCTGTGACAGTTTCTGACTTGCCTTGTTTTGGATGGCCTTGACTGTTTTAAGTAGTACTGATAATCATTTAATTGCTTAAGTTGGTTTCTTTCTGTATTTGATGGACTGGTAGTGTTTGCTGAGTTTAAGTGGCTTGTCCCATTTGCTTTTGTTGTGTTTCTTAGTCAAGACACTTATTTTTCTAATATACTTCTCTAGATTTTATTTTCTGGAGCCTCCCATAATGAGGGAGATAAAATCAGTGAGTCTGAGTCTCCCCAAAGCATTTTGTCCATTTCCTCTTCTTTTGTTTCCCCTAACCTTAGAAACTCTCTCTTTAGACTGACATATACACAAAGCCCCATCTATTGTTGTTGTCTGTCTCATTTTTGTTGTGCCTTTCTATAGAATAAAAATTCCTTAACTTTCTCAAGCATGCTCTCTCAGGAAAATGGGGAATGCCTGCCTGCTCCCCTGCAGTTACTTACCTACTAAAAGTTGGAATATTTTGCACTCATTTGCCTAATTTCTCCTCTTAAAAGTGCCCAATTTCCTTGCAACCAAATGGTACAGTCATCCTAATCTTCCAGGTATTTTTATTCAGTTATTCGTACAAGTGATTCTCTCTCTCTCTCCATTTTTAAGAAGGAATCTTCTTTAGAGCATTTAGGCTTAGGTTCAACACTTCTTTGATATCTGACTCTCCTGGCCTTTGAGATCTCATTTTCCTCTTCCTATTCGCTGAGGCTGGCAGCTAAAATATCAACTTTTCTAAAGAACAACTCCCTTTTTTCCAGCTTACTTAGCCAGTCTTCCTTCATTTTAAATTATTCCAGTTGCTTTTTAAACGCCTGGAAAAAGACTTGATTTTCAGAGGTAAAAGATACAACTCCTTTTAATTGCCCTCTTAGACTGTGGGTTTACAACAACTTAACTCTGAGCTGTATCTTTATCTTATCCCAAAAGGATAACATATTCTGTGCATAAAAAGGGCTTCCATCCATTCTTAGTTATTCATTCATAAAAACCTACCACAGGGTGGGGGGATGGGTTAGCCCGGTGATACGTATTAAAGAGGGCACGTTCTGCGTGGAGCACCGGGTGTTATGAACAAACAATGAATCATGGAACACTACATCCAAAACTAATGATGTAATGTATGGTGATTAACATTACAATAAAAAATTTAAAGAAAAAAAATCTACCACACTTCCCTGGGAAAACCCATAATTTGGGCCTGTGAAATCGGGATCCAAAGTGGAAGTTTATTCAGTTAACAAATCTCAAACCAACCGAAACCACACAACTTATTCTTCACAAATTTTCTTTCTTGGCCCTGAAGACAGGTGACATGACATAAAAATGAAGAGAAGAGGAGTCAGTGGGGCCAGCATGGTCTACACTGTCCCGCCACAAACAGGACAAAGCAAGAACCTCACTGGCATTCCATAAAATATGCAAAACTCAGCTGCCTTGCACTTTAAAAGCAATAAATATTGTTACTCCTTACAATGTCAAAAAGGACTAATGTCAACTCAGCCTCACCTAAAATACCAGGCCACGTTGTGCCTATGCATTTCAAGGTCTTGCCATCACAGTCTTACCTAAAGGCCTCTATATCCAGGAATGCGGAGGTCACCTGTGTAGCTAGAGTTTGTCTAAGACACAGGTGCTTGCGGTCTTGCCCAAATAAAAACTGTCACTTTCTTGGGACAAAGTTATTATATGCTTCAGTGACCCATCAAAGTCAAAATCCCACCTGGCCAATTTACTAAAGCCTGAGGCCTAATGCCACCCACCCAGGGTGAATGAGCTAAAAACCAATAATAAAATTGTAAAAAGCAGCCATATGGCATGCTATAGAGTTACCACCTACTGAAGTCAAAAAACCACGACTCCCACCTCTACTCATGCCTGTTAAGCCGAAGCCCAAAGCCACCCTCTTGGATCATTTAGGGTCTTGCTTTTGAAAGATGCCTCTATCTCCAGAATTCTTTCTATTCAACTTCTTCCCCTTACCTACTGTCAAAGTATCAGGACAACTGTACAAGACTCAGGCATTTGCACATTTCACGTATAACGATCTCCCATTGAAGTTCAGAACCAACTGAAAGCTGATCAGAAAGTCAGGAGGTTGGAGACACTCCCTTTATTACTGAGGAAACTGTTGGGGTAACAGCTTACCTATGTAGCTACAATGCATTCCTAATACTGCACCCCCCAGTTAGGCTGTCTACCCTACATTAGGGAGAAAAACAGAAAAACAGAATAGTTCATCTAATAAAAACACTGTGTTTGTAAGGTATGCCATTATTTTATGTACCACTGAGAAATGAACCCTAACATTTAGACTAGGACCTATCATTTATCATAAGATATATATCTATCCAGAGATGCTAAGGTCTTAAAAATGTGTGTTAGAACTGAAGAAATATGAACCAGGATCTCTACAGGCAGGGAGATCCTTCACAGAGTAAGGAGAAGCAGTTACCCTGCACCTGCTCTTTTCATTCTCGCCCCCGGATGTGAGTTATGATGGCTGACTCCTCCTCTGGGGAGCAGTGAAAGAGGGCAGAGAGACCAGGCAGTGCTATACTAATTCTTGAGTGCCTGGAAATATGAAAGAAGGAGAAAGGAGCTTCCCTCAGGTAACCAAAAATGAAGGTTCTATTTTTCTGGTTTTTTTTAAAGATTCATTTATTCAAAAGAGAGAGGGGGCAACCAGGAGGAGGCAGAGGGAGAAGGAGACAAACAGACTCCCCACTGAGTGGGGAAGCCCAATGTGGGGCTCCAGCCCAGGACCCCTAGATCATGACTTGAGCTGAAATCGATTTGGAGGCTTAACCGACTGAGCCACCCAGATGTCCCAAGATTCCATTTTAAAGAATTTGCAACGGTAGAAAAGATGGTACCAAAACTCATCTCTAAAACCCTAATATGGAGAAAACCTTTTCTTCATAGAAGGAAAGATCTAGAGGAAAAAAAATCTAAGTATAAAATGAATGCTTATTTTTAAGCATTGGGAGGTGTATTACCACCATTGCCATCACAGTGGAAATTTCAATTTTAAGAACATAATGAAAGCATAGTAACCATTTTGGAACTACCATTTGCAATTTGCAAACATTGAACCAACATTATATACAATCAATGGAGACCGGATCAGGAACTTGATTTTACCAGAACAACACAATTTTATGTTTGGTCTAGTGAGCTTAATCAGTCCTGACTGTTTCTGAATGGTCTCCTGGTTGCTTTCCCTTTAAATCAGGGATATTAAAGTTTTAGTCTCCATGGCAAGAACAGATTGTTCATTTTCTACTTTATACTGAATAAAAGCATGCTTGCGCAGCATCATGGATAAAGGGACATTGGGGAGCCTGGTGAAAATGACCACCAAAAGCAAATTAATAACCGAATGATTGGGCCTGAAGGTCTCAGAGGTATTATATTAAGGCAGTATTTCATGGTTGTTAAGGGCATCATCTGCGGAGTCCAACAGACCTAAGCTCTGGTATTGATCCCACTACTTACTAATTGGCAAACTACTTAACCTCCCTTTACTTTCTTCATCTATACAAAGGAATAATAATTCCTTCCCTCAGGGTAATATGAATTATGAGGCAATGTGTATATACCAGTAGTGTAGACTCTGATCCACAGAATATGGTCAAAAATAGAATTTCTCATTTTTTGCTATGGGAGAACACACAATACAGATATAGTTCCCACATAAGATGAATACTGCTTTACCACTGTAGGAATCATTAGTGTGGTTCAATAGTTGCATCAAGTCCTCTGCATTCTGGTCACAGGGTAGAATTGTCTCTCCAGCCCCCTTGTGGTTGCTGGGATTAGTTCTGCCCAGTGAGCTGTAAGTAGAATTTACGCACGTCTCTCTCCAGACAGAGCATTTAAGTGTTGATGTGAGACTCTCTAGATCTTTCTTTTTCTTTCCCCAAACTGGCAATGTTCCACATGGTAGTTGCTCCATCAGCATCGGTCCCAGAATAAACACAACATAAAACAGAGCTCCCAGTCAACCCTAAATCAACGTGTAGCCTGAGTGTTGTTTTAAGCCCAGGAGATTTGGGGATTATTATTACCACTGCATAATTTAGTCAATCCTAATGAATACAATGAATCTCACCTCTAAGAAGCACATGTTGTTATAATTACATCATCACAATATCAACTTTTAAATGTCCTCTATCATCTTTTTATGGTTGTAATCAAGCAGGTAGTTGGCAATACTGTTGAAGTTCATTCATTCAACAAATGTTCCAGGCACTGCACTGGGTTCCAGGTAAAGAACAAGTAGACATTGTACCTTTCTTCATAGTTTACTGTGAAGTTGATGGGGTCATGGGGGCAGGAGGGGTTCATGGATACTTTTTTTTTCCTAAGTAGGCTCCACCTCGAGTGTGGAGCCCAACTTGGGGCTTGAACTCACAACCCTGAGATCAAGACCTGAGTTGAGATCAAGAGTCAGACATTTAACCAACTGAGCCACCCAGGTGCCTGGAAATCATGACTATTAACCAAAAAACGTCCAGAAGATTTTGGCTTGATTAGTTAATTTTCTATCATGCAGCAATCTATTGCGGCCATACTCCTAATCATTATATTCACAATAGGTTTATAATCCCATTGATTTCCAAGGTATCTGAAACTCTCAGTAATGGTATCACTCCTTAAAACTGAAACGTACCTGGGGGAGGTAATCATTACCTGGTTGAGCCCTTGTAGGGATGAGTCTGTTTAATAATTTTTATACATTACAAAGCTATTAGAGATGAAAGCCCTGTGGAAAAAAATAAACTCAGCATATCAGAGCTTTGAGGGGAAATGACGGTAAGGCCGTAAGAAACAACCTCCATAGAGAGTGCCCATAAGCTTAGAGTGGTAAGTGGTGGGGACGGATGCAGCAGAAAAGCATCATCAAGTGAAGAGAGACTAACGAGAGGAAGATAGGATATTGGAATACACACTGGATTAAAAATCAGTTCACTAGATTGAAGTTCTGGCCATATTATTCATTTGCTGTTTGATCTAGAATAAGTCACTGGACTTTTCTTAGCCTTAGAAGCCTCATCTAGAAAATGTGGATGATAGGATTTTTTTTTTAACTCCAATGGTTGTGGTAAAAACTAGAAGTGAAAGCATTTTGAAAACCCGAAGTGTTATTCAAAGGAAAAATGTTAATAATATAAACATGGAGAGACCTGAGGAAGACTTCACGGACTATACAAATTTATCACAATTATTTTTTTAAAGATTTTATTTATTCTTTTTTGAGAGATTGAGAGTGAGAGAGCGCACAAGCAGGCGGAGGGGCAGAGAGGGAGGGAGAAGCAGAGCCCGCTGAGCAGGGAGCCTGATGTGGGGCTTGATCCCAGGACCCTGGGATCATGACCTGAGCCGAAGGCAGATGCCCAACGACTGAGCCACCCAGGTGCCCCATCCCAGCTATTTCTGCAAGAGGGAACGTAATGGCGGAGGTCAGCAGTTCTCATCCTGTAATAATGTGATAAGACTTTTGAACATTTTACTTTGCCTGAATGTTTACTTTCTAGGTAAACTAGCAGGGAGACAAGGTGCTCCTAGAGTAAATGCATTCATACCGGCATTCCAGTATCCTCCTTCAATGGAAGAGAAAGGAATTGAGTTACAGCTGACAACAGAATTCAGAAGAGTTTTAGAT
Organism: Eumetopias jubatus; assembly: GCF_037043125.1. Lineage (NCBI taxonomy): Eukaryota > Metazoa > Chordata > Mammalia > Carnivora > Otariidae > Eumetopias > Eumetopias jubatus. The sequence continues at coordinate 32,160,290 of NW_028274820.1, forward strand.
ACCCTGTAGAGAATGACAACCAGCTGGAGCATCATCTGATGTGAGTCCCGGGCAGAAAAAAAGTTTGAGAAATGCTGGCCTAACTGAATTCACAGCAAGCCTTTCATTTTTCTAATTCAGCAATTCTCTGATCTCTACGTGTGCCTCGAACATCAGTTTAGGAAACCATGCCCTTGGACTCCGGGTACACAAAAGCCTCTTTATTATTTGAGGAGTGAACTAAGGAACAAAACAATTAACTTGCACAGGAAAAAAGGATTTGCACTTTCCTCTCTGCAAACCTGAGGTAAAGAACAACCACCTCTTATGACATTCTAACCGTTCCAACTAATAAGAGCACATTTATTCCACAACTTTTAGAATCAAAATAACTAGGCTTTAGGAAAAATCATGAATCATCAAAGTAAAGATGTGTGACTAATGCAAAATTTTAATAAACATTTCCCCGAGAACTTTAATCCAACCCTTCTTTTCAGTCTGAGATAGTCTAATTTGGGCAGTATGGAATTTTTAAAATTTGCATATGCTACTACTAATCTGACACTACATCTAATTGAATTATCATGCCCTCAGTGACGGAACCTCCACTACCACATGTAACCAAAGAAGAGAAACAACTGCCTAGTTCAGGTTTTCACTCAATTGCTGAGGTAACTCAAGCAAAACATGCTTTGCCTGAGGGGGAAAAAAAAACTTTCCTCAAATCTTGAATTTATTTTATTAAATTCTGGCCTAGAGATAACAGCACATCTTAACATCTGACATTTACATTTGTGTGGTATCTCCACCAAGAACCTTCCCTCCCTTAAGTTGTCCTCATACCAGATTAGGCAAAAAACTAAATAAATAAATTCTTTATTATCCAGGACCCTGGGTTTTTCCTTAGGGAAAAAGATTCCTTATAGATACGTTGCCTTTTACATTAAAATGGATTCATTCATGAACCTGGAGAATTTCTTAAATATTGTTCAAACATATGAAAGATTAAAAGAGGAAATGCTCTTGGGGACGGAAGTTTTTTGTTTGTTTGATTGCTTTGGTTTTTAATGAAAAGAACATTTCTAAAGTAGCAAGATAAAATAAATTTAAAAAGCAGAATATTGTGAATTAGAGTAAAATAACCTGAAATACAATATGGAGAGCTTTTGACATCTCCCACAGTCATAAGCGATATGGTTGGAACATTCCTAAAAATAAAGCTCCATATTGATCAAAGACATTTTTTGGGCTATAAGCTCCCCTAAACCAAGAGCTATAATTAAACTAATCTATCTTGCACACCCAGCATATAACACATTGCCTGGCACGGAGTAGGCCCTCAATAAATATTTATTAGGAATCCCCAGAACAGAACCACTAGAGGTATCTCATTGTGTAACATTTATGCTTCATGAGTCAACACTTAAATTTTTTTTACACACTTAAAATGCATTTAATATTTACTGAACATTCTCCTAAACAGCTCTAAAGGCAAAATTGTGTTTGGAATACCTATCAATACAAGTAGTTTGCATGGTGATTTAGGATTTCTTCAAAAAGACAGATACTTTTAGGCCCTAAGAATCTTAAATGATACATATTGCTTTCAGATAAAGAATCAGCCAGATGTTAATGTAATTAAGAACAGGTACTATAGTTGACCTTGGCCCAAAAGGGTCACTTGGCCACAGCTTATATAAGGCCAAAGAGTGCCTCAATAGGCAACTACAAACATTTTTCCTTCCATAAAAGATCTATTCCTGTCACCCCTCTTTCAAGACAAAAATTTAATGATGGGCTGGAATGCTATCTCCTGTATAGAAAAGGTTTAAGAGGGAAACACTGAGATTACTCCCTGAGTCAGATGCTGTTGGCTGACTGACCCAACTGCCAATCCCATTCACCCTCTTTCTTAATGCTCATGCTAAAGAGGCTGAAAAAGTTAATTATACACTTCTCCACCATAATCTGTAGCTACAGACAGTCAAATGAACAGGTCTGGCCAGTCAGACATAAATGATATTATGGTACATGATGACGAGAAAGAGTGTGCATTCTTGATACACAGGGCAAACCTAACTTACACCGCCGCTTTCTCCTGCCTCCTGAGTGAGTGATGTGATAGCTGGTGCAGGAGCAGCAATATTGCAACATGAGATGCTTGGTCTTGATATGTGAAAATAAACCAACTGGAAAACCACTGTTTATTTAAGCCATAGTTAGTTGGACTACATGTCACTTGCAGCCAAAAAACATGTCTAACTAATATGTTCCTTCTCACACATGTGTATTTCAAAGTTTAGTCTCGAAGTGGAGCCCTTGTGGAAACATCAGGCTCTTGCCTTCATAATTATATTCAAAGGTCATTTGAGCTCAGGATGTTTATCATGAGCAGCAATATATAGTCTTTCTTCCTAAAAGGCCTCTTTTATATATCCCATCATGTTGTATATTTAGTGATTTGTTGACATTTCTGCTCACCATTATCAGAAAAGAAATTTCAGGGCCCCATCTTATCTCCTCAGTATCCTAGGTACTTGGAATAGCCACCAACTCTTGATTTCCGCTCAAGTTGTGATCTCAGGGCCCAGAGATCGAGCCCCGCCTCCGGCTCAGCACTCAGTTCAGAGTCTGCTTGTCCCTCTCCCTCACTCCACCTCCTGAGCTGGCTCTCTCAAATAAATAAATAAAATAAAATCTGTTTTAAAAAGACCTAAAACTAAAACAGCTTTCTTGTTATAAAAATACAGAATTGAGACACAACCCTGACAAAGATCTTCCAACCAGTTAATCTTCTGTTCATCAGATGCCTGTGGGGCTCAGCCACATGTCAGGCAGTTTTAGGCACTTGAGATAGAAAAGGGTTAGCACAAACATCCACTCCCCTCAAAAAGTAGGTGAACCAGATTTATAATTAATGAACTAGATTAACTATTTAAAACTCCTCCTACATAGAAATTTGGGAACACATGCTATACGCACAACTCAGCTTACTCAACTATAAAAACATAAGTCAATATGATCTTTTAATCTTTAAAGGTTAATTCATTCACTCAAAAAATGTCTACTGACCAGGTTTTCTCCTCCCAGTCCCCACACCGATGCATGCACACATCGTTTCCACAAGTACCGTGATAGAAGGATAAATATAGCAACCTTAGTGCCTACCCTCGTGAGACTTCCAGTCTGATGAGGAAGACAAAGATTTCAATTTCTTGTGATGAGTATTTTCAAAGGATCTAGAATTTTTAATATTTCTTTTCATTAATATTTATTAAATGATTGAAAATCTTAAAATCTTTTCAAGAAGATACTTGTGGGAGACATATTTTAGTATTTGAACATTCAGGTTTAGAACCAAACTTAATCAGCTCTTAATTGTACAATATATGGGACAGAAACCAAACACATAGTAAATATTCAAGGGCTATTTTTTTTTTCTTTGTGAGAATCAGGGGAAATATGCAAAAGGATCCAAGGTACTGATGAGAACATTTATACACCTAATAAGTGAGGCTCGTAAAGCACCACAAAAACAATTTTATTTTTTTCTCGCCACTGCTTGGGCAAATCTTGCCTTTGGGGCTTTTCTTCTCTTATCCTTTTGGATATAATTCAAGGCTAGTACCTTGCCTTTCAGATTGTTCCCAGATAAAAATCCCTCCCTTCACATTAGTACAAAACAAAACAAAGCAAACTCATGTGGATGGAATGAGGGTTCGATGCAGAGTAATAATCAAAATTCCAAAGTCCATCTGAGTTAAAAGCTTTTCCCTTGCCCCGTCTGGGGAGGGCAGGAGGGGGAGGCCAGCAATGGAACCTGGAAGGGCACTTCTCTCTGTTCCACCAGCTTCTTGAACTCATCCTCCCTCCACTGAAAGCAGGAGGTGGAGCTTTTGGTCCCACTGAGTTGAAGAAGTCTGAGATAGAAGGTACGAGGGGACAAGAAAAGTCCTATTTGACCAGTACTGATCTGGCCTTGCTTTTTCCATGTTTAGCAGGTGTTCAAAGTTGACTTTTCTAAGCCCAATTTAATCAGTTCTTTGAAGACCTTCAGGCTCTGGGGAATCTCTCATCGCAGAATCCGACCTGATTCTGGTGAGGCTTTCATGATTGGACCCTTACAACCTACTAGAGGCCCCTGCCTGTCTGCACTTCACCTTCCAGCTTCTAGTCAGCACCATCCCCACACCCCAACCCCCACTTTCCCCCCCCCACCACCCAGATTGATTAATCACAAAATGGCAACCCTCCACAGGGTTGATGCAGCCTTGCATAGGAACACTGGATGAGTTCTAGCTGCCTCTGTGCAGGGCACAACCCGCACAGTTGCATTACCACAGCCCTGTGTCCCCACAACCTGCCCATTGGGGATTCAAAATTTCTCCTCCAAGCCCTTCTGGTTAGGATCTAAGACAACACATCTCCTGCTCTGTGCTCACTGTCCCATATACAGTGCATAGAAAACCAACCCCTTACACTTGTCGTAGGTGGGAATACAATTACCCATCAAGTGCAGCCTTCTTTTCTTTGGACCCTGTGGGAGACAAATCTCCACACAGCCTCTTGCAATTTATTTTTTTCTGCTGTGAAATACAAAGCAGTCTACCGCATCACCCTAACTCCGGGGAAGATAGCAATGGTTTCCCTATAGTCCCAGCACCCCGTGTAAAAGTTGAAGTGAGGGAAAGCACATACTCCCAATCCTCTACCTGCATATTTAGAGCACACCAAAAACTTTCTAAACTCCAATTTCCTACCTCTCTCAGATTCTTGTACTTCAACTCTCCCATAATACATATGTTTAAATATACTCCACTCATGGGGCGCTAGGGTGGCTCAGTCGGCTAAGCATCAGCTCAGATCATGATCTCAGAGCTCTGAGTTGGAGCTCCACATCGGGCTCTGCATTCAGTGGGGAGTCTGCTTAAGATTCTCTCTCCCTCTGCTCCCCCCCCACCCCCATGCACTCTCTCTCTTTCTCTCTCTCTCTCCCCCAAATAAATAAATATTTTAAAAAAAAGATACTCCACTCACATCCAGCACAGATGGTCTGTCAAATCTTGCTTGGGAATATAGAATACTTGGCACCTCTTGCCTTGTACCTTCCATCAAAATTAAGACTAGAATATTTTGATTTTTATGCTGTGTAACAGTAATTAGAATCAGAATTTGCAGATGATCCAAGGGAGAAACATATTTTTTAAAAACTTGAAAATTAAATGAGTCTTAGGTATAAGCAAGTTAAATACAAATTTTAATATTTCATATGTATATTATATATTTACAGAGACATATGTATTCGGCTTCCAGAATTGATTGGTCCTATCCTGGAAAAAGTGTTATATGCTCCATGGCAGATGGGATAAGGAAAGGCTGAAACAAGGGTTTTCAGCCAGATGATTAGAGGGTATAGGTAGCCATATAATTTAATGCCCAAACCTGACACTTTTGAAAAATAAAGTGATCTCTGAGAATACATCCGGACAATAGATGTAAATCAGAACTGTCCCAGACAAACTGGACACCTGATCACTCTATATATAATGATCGAAATAACTGCACTCTGCAGACTGACTGGTAGTTAGAAACCAGCAATGAAATTGACTTCTGTATTGAGCCAATGGAGATTGGCTCCAAAGGGAATGCTAATGAGAGTGAACTCTGGATCAGAATGAAAATATGGAAGGCATTTTATTTGTAATTAATGATGACAGCACATCAAGTCCCAATGTTATTCCTGAATGAAAGATGGTCTACTGAACAGGCCATATTAAAAAGGCATTGTACCAGAAGGCAGGGCATTAACTATAAAGTGTCCTAAGAAGAAATATCATGATTAATCATTCAAATAAATATAGATGGATTAGTAAAATCAATCAAAGTCATATAAAATATGAATGAGAAAGAGTGATCTACATGTCAAAATGGGTGCTTGTCTTGAAAAGACTAGACAACAATAAACACGCTATATACCAGAAGTGCTTAAAAGTGGGGAATAGAATTGTTTACAAATGGAGCCCAGTTAGAATACTTGAGGGAGGGTGGGGAGAAAGGGAAAGGTCATTTCCTAATTTACATGCCTTTTAGCCTGTGGTTGTTATTTAGTTCTACCCCTTGAGGCTTTTAAAAAGGAACTTGAAAACATGCATGTGTGCACGCGTGTGTACGCGCGCGCGCACACACACACACACACACATTAAAAGTTAAAGCCATGTTCTCAATGATAAATTTAAATTAAATTAAAAAGGAAAAGTTAAAGCACAAGACTAATTGCCTTGAATTAAATATTATATAAGGCGCAACAATGAAAACGTCACTGGTTAGCTATAGAGACTAACAGTCATAGCTAATATTTGCATACTGCTTAAATGGCACTTATTAATCCTCAAAATAACTCTGAGAAGAGCAGTTATTATTCCTATTTTATAGATGATCAAACTAAGCTAAAGTGAGGTTAAGGACCTTGCCGAAGTTCACACAGCTAGGAAGGGATGGCAATTAAGGATTCAAATTCAGGTAATATACTTTCACCAGGCTGAAAAGCCCTTATGTTCATCATTTCTGTGTGTATGTGGCAGGGGGAAAAGAGAAAAGTGTCCCATAAGGCCAGACCCGAGAACAGATTAATAATTTGCTTCAGTATTTCAGGCTTCTCACATCGCCAACCCTACTATGTTAAGTAGCCTACATGTAGCTACGGCCATGCAGTGCTGCCTATACACCAGGGCTTGCTTTTGTGCAAACACAGCAACTTTTATTTTTAATGAATGGAAACATCAGATCTCTTCTACTTCTTCCTTATCTCAGCTGATTCTGATAGTCTTCGAAAGGCAAAAAAGGTATCTTGTGGAACATTCTGGAAGAAACCAAAAGCTGCCAATATGGCTTCATGCATATCTGAAGCATTGCAGTGAATAGATCCTTATGCTCTCCTTTGTCCTGTCACTGCTCCTTAATGTACACTTGTCTAGTGGACATTGTGAAAATTCTCTCTTACAGAAGTCTAATGTGTTTTTGGTACACGTTAGGTAATAGCAATGAACTACAAAGAAAGAATGATTTTACTGTTATTTTGGCACTGCTGTTGCATTCCAGAAAGAATGGTTTTGGAAGAGGAACTTCTAGCATTTTTAGAGTTTCACTACTTAACAACATTTTAATTTTTAATATATTCGAGTTCCTAGTTTTAGTGGTGTTCACAATGGAATATATAGTACACGTGTCTTCTAAATATTGTTGTCTGTCTGAAAGAATGAGTGGTAAAATTATTTCCGTAGTTTCAATGTTCTGACTAGGTTACAAAAGCAGGCAGTTGTTAAACAACTTAACATTAAATATTAAAGAATAAATGTAACATTGAAGCAGTAAGTTTGTCTCCGGCTCCATATAACTCAGTCCTTGTTTAACACAAAGTTAGTATATCAGGGTGGAAAAATTAATGGTAGTGAAGTTTCGATTCTGAAATTAAACACAATGTGCTTCTAAACATAGAAAGATGCCTGGAATTTTACCTTTAGGACTGTATCTGTAGCTCGAAGCCTATTATAGCTATTTCTGTGTGCCTTCTTCTCTTTTGTGCCTACGTCACCGATTTAAGGTTTTTATTTATTTATTTAATTTCGAGAAGAAAGAAGAGGTTCTGTGGAGAGCAGTGCCTGTGTGTGCCAACCCCAAATAGGGCTAGAGGACCAACGGTGGGGGGGAGGGGTTCGCTGCAAGGGCGCTGTGTGGCAGCATAGGAGGATAAGAAGGAAGGTAATTCAACACTCCCCTCTAATCTTATTCCACCTAAGAAAATTTAGGAGAATGCGAAAAAGCAGCAGCCCAGCATTCTTGAGGGGGGCGTGGCTTCCCTCCAGGGGCTGTCCAATCGCATTCCTTCAGAGGGAGCAATCCCGAGAAGATTGATGGGGGTTGCTAGGAAACAGGAGCGTCTCCCTCCCGCCTGACCCAGAGATTGTTCTGCACAAGCCCTCTCCAGGGGCTCGCAATGTGCAGTTGAGCGGTGTGTGGGGCAGAGGGGCACACCGGGCTCTCAGGCTCACTCGCTCCCTCTGAGCACTCCCTCTCCCTTTCTCCTCCAGCATGCGGTCAACCCGTTGCACGGGGATTGCTGGAGAGTTCTTCCAGGGCGGTTAGTCCCTGCTCTCCCGCAGGCAAGAGCTCGAGCAGAGCTTCAAAGTTGGAGCCGCAGATCTTCCTGCCGCCCCACGCCCCTTCACCCCACCCCTCCGAAATTCACCCACCCTTGCCTGCCCTGCCTAAGGATTTCCAACAGAGTGAGGCGAAGCAGCTAGCGAAACCGCCCTGGCTCTCCTATAATAACCCTCTCGTCTAGGTACCCTGGCTCACTGAAGACTCTGCAGATACACCCCTATTAAGGGAGGGGGAAGGGGGAAAGGGAAAAAGGAGAACGAGAGAGGGAGGAAAGGAGAAAGAGAAGGAGAAGGAGAGAATGCCAGAAGGCCCGTGCCTCTGCCCAGAGTCCCAATTAGATGCGACGGTTTGAGCCTGGCCAAGGTGAAGGAAAGTTGCTTTCCGCGCCTGGGAAGTGGGTTTGCCTGTAAAGCGGAGAGGGACTCGGCTGGGAAGTGCTCTCCTCCCCGCCGCCGAAGACCACTGGGTCTCCCCTTTTCCCAACCCCCTCCCTCTCTTCCCTTCGCACCCTCCCTTTTCCCACTCCCCACTGACTCGGAGGCCTGGATGCCCTGCCACCGGGCAGTGGTCCAGCGCGCAGCCGGGAGGGGGCGGGGGCAGGGGGCACTGTGACAGGAAGCGGCGCGCACAAGTTGGCCATTTCGGGGGCAAAATAAGTTCTTCCTTGGATTTGGAAAAGACAAAGCCAGCAAGCTACCTCTTTTGTGTCGGATGAGGAGGACCAACCATGAGCCAGAGCCCGGGTGCAGGCTCAGCCGCTGCTGCTGCCACCGCGGTCAGCTCCAGTCCCTGCCAGGAGTTGTCGGTGAGAGGTAAGGGGCCCATAGGAGGACGTGTCCCTCTGCAGGGCGCCCAGCGAGGGCACGGAAGCTCGGGTGCCGCGTGGGGCAGGCTCAGCCGGGAAAGTTGAGGCAGAGCCCAGACCAGTCCCTACAGTTCTGCCGGGGGTGGGGCGGGAGGGGGACAGAGGAGATGTGGGTGTGCGTGAGTGAGAGTTTGTGTGTGTGCGCGCACGTCTGTGTCTCCGGGAGGGAGGCAGATTTCAGGGCACAGACCTGCGACCGGGGTGCAGGGTGCGAGAGGTGGAGGGACGAAGTGGCGCTCACAGACCCCCAGAGAGACCGGTCTCGTCAGCCAACCACCTCTAGCCTTGCTCCGGGCTCAGGATTCGCTTCTATTCGGGGGCTCCTTAGGCTTTGTGCACAGAAAACCTTGCGATGACTGGCTGCCACACTGGCGGTTTCATGTGGGTGTGGAGGTGGCCAGGCGAGGTGGGCAGCGGGCAGCGGGACCTGGTCCGTGTGGCAGCCGGGATACGCTCTGCAGCCAGAAGCGGCCAGTGGCTCGCTCTCCTACCAGCACGCTTGGAAAGGAGCCCTAACTCAATGCCCTTTGCTCTTTTTGGCTTGAGCGAAAAATCAAAAAGCCAGACTGGGAGCATATCTCTTCATCGCTCTCGTTCCATTTTCTTATCTGATAGTGAGGTAACTCAAAGAGGGCGGGAGATTCGCGATCCCGAAATAGACTAGGTAACACATCCAATAAGCTTGTTTCTTAAGGATTTCATTTAGATTCCTTCTAGTGCCTTCCCTGGGTTAACAAACGTGGAGGACTGCCTAAGATACAACACTTTTGGATAGCTATCTCAAGGGGACATGCCCCTGCCTTTTAGGTATTTTAAAGCATTGTAAATTCTGATTAGGAATAAAACTGTACACTTTTAATGATCTGTGGTCAAGTGCTCCGTTAATTTGCTGATAAAATATGTCTACTGTTACTGAATAGTGATGTGTTTGAGGTAAATATAAAGATAGTTACTTCTCAGGTGTATGCAGAGTTGAGATTAATGAGAGCTGAGGGCAGTGAGTTAAGGATCTCAGGGATAGTTCATTACTTTGAGTTTCTCTGCTTAATTTTATTTGTGCTTCCTACTCTTAGCACTGTTCAGTAGAGCTACATCGTGTTTCTTTGGGGGAAAAAATTAAGCATCGATCTGGAGAGAAACATGATTCATTTACCTAAATCTAAGTCTGCTTCGGTTTATCCGATCACATATTTTAAGGCTGCTACCGGAACTCTGTTTATGCAAATATATTTAATAGAGGCATAAAACACCTCCATTCCTATTACACTAAACTTGGAGGAAATTATACAGTTCCTACCCAAAGGTGTTTAGGACACTATTTAGTTGATTCTGTAGTGCTATGCATCCTTTTTCTCAAAACAGCCCAATAGAATTTGAATAGATCCTAAAAAGCTATTGCACACTGGACCTTAATAAAGTGATTTTTTTTCCCTTTCACAACAGCATTGTCTTGGATTTACAAAGATTTTTCACACCTGTAGGTTTTAGCTGTCCATCCTTTCAGGTTCTGATCACCCAGCAGGAATACATGGATATTTTGGATAGACATGCCCTAAGGCTGTCTTAATTTATTTTCAGAGTAACACAGGTGTTCGGGATGGAAACTGAGGAAAAGAAGTCTTGAAACTTACGTTTTCACAAACAAAACAATGAAAATTCCAGAATGTCTTCATTCATTGGGCTAAAAAGAGGGATAAATGTAAGAATATCTCTTAGTATTGTTAAGTGCCCACTGACTCCCGCAACAAAATCTAGATATAAAACCTCCTGTTCTGTGAGCCAGAACATTTGACAATGAAATGGTGAAACCTAACTCATAAAAAATTATGCCAACGCAAGGAATAGGTTATATTTGGGGATTAGGGGAAGGAGGCACCTTCCTATTTAAATTGAATGGTACTTTTCACACTTTAGGAATATGTGATCAGTAAGTTGAGAAAATGTATGGAAAGCTATATAAACAGAAAATTGTATAAATAATGAAAATATATTCTATGATCCATTCATTTGTGTTTGATGGTCTTTTTAAGAAGTTGTGGTGTACACAGGGAAAGAAATGAGTATAAATCAGATATTTACCCCACAATTACTAATCATGTCAAAATGATAGCCCATCTCTGATTTTATGTCACTGCAATTTAAATTGGTAAGTTGAACAAATGCAAAGATAAAGTTGAGTGATCTTTATTTTTAATTACATTTAAGTTAATACTTTTGAGTGAAAAAATTAGGGTAATTGTCAGAAGGTCACCTGTTTCACTTCTCTTCTTCATGATAGGTGACCAACCAAAATCGCACACGATTGAGGATGGTCTTATTTTGAAAGACTCCCAGCAATAACATTTTTGCAATTTACCTAGGTACATTGTCCTCTCTCTTATTTCAAGTCAAACTCTTTTTTTTTCCAAATCAAAACATTTTGTCTTTCTTGTCCAGTCCTCTAATCAATGTCAGTCACAAAATGGTGCATGATTTTTTTTTTCCAGGTTCCTAGCTACCTCCTGCCAAAATATAGCCCACTGGCTTGGGATGAAATGTTTCAGTTTCTTGTTCTGCACTCAACATCATCCCAAGATAGCATTAAATAAAAGAAATGAAAATTAATATCTAATTTCCTTTGAAAACCAGAAGAATGAATGGGATGTATTTCTGCACACTGAAATATGGCCAGAGTTCCAGGGTGAGAATTGTTTCCTCCAAGGGTTACTCCCAAAAAAATGAGTAATAAAGTACTCATACTTATCTCACTTTGCTATTTTACACAGAGTTTATTGTGTATTTTTGTCTCTTCTAAGATTCTGCTAAATGCATCCAATTCTGTATTGGATGAATTTGTTGAAATTTTTCCCAAGAAGTAGCATAAAATTATAGAAGATTATCCACCATGACTGAACACATAAAATGAGTACAATCATAGTAATCACAGAAACAGTAGAAACTATTAGGTCATTCCCCTCCTTCCACTTCTAATGTAGGCTTGGTCCCCATAGCATACTGTATTTTGGAGTATTTCAGTCCAGTCTGGTTTTAAATGTCTCAAGTAATGACTTCTTCTAGCGCCTTTGAAAGACTATTTCACAGTCTAATAGTTCTGCCTATTTTGAACTTTGTTGTGATATTCAGCCTAATTTTCCTGTGGTTCTATTTTATCTTGTTACTTACTCCCTATCATAACCCCACTGGATCAGTCAATTCTCTTGCCTCATTTAGACTCTTCATCTAACATTCACACGGGACTTTTGTAGAATATGAAAGCCTTATACAGTTACAGGAGAGAATTCAAAGGAGACAGTTCTATATCTGGACATCTTTTCTAAATATTTAAGACACATCTTTCAGGTTGTTGATATGTATGTGTATGATTATATGTTCCTAATAATTTATTTTACTAATAGAAGTATGAGGAAATTTTTCATCTCTGACAGTAATGACCTATGTGAATATTGAGATGATCCCTTCTAAGTAATGTTCTATGTGGATGCACATTTATGAGACATTTTCATTGCAAATTCAATGTCAACAGAACCCCTCAATGCCCACACTACAAGGGAATTCTGTGACATGCTGGTCTGATGCTCCATGAAGCCTCAGAAGCTGTTGTCATGTAAATTCTACTATTGAAATCAAAGTGATTTCCTTAATTAATAGAATGTGCTAGGAATATAATAGTGGATATAGTTTAGATGCATACGTGTACATGATATACATAGTAATTCTGTTAGAATACAGTAGTCCCTTCATACAAAACACAATCTGAAAGGCCAGTAAAATTAAGCTCAAATTCATCACTGTGCTGTATCATGAAAAGTAAACTCAAATCATGCATATAACTATGTGGAATATATATAGATGTATATGGAGGTACCATATGTGAAGGTTACTTTAAAAATAGAAAAATCTGAAATAACTACAGGAGAGAAAGAGGTTTTTATTTTGTTCACTTAAAATCTGGTTCCAAGACATCCATGTGTAGGCTTCTTTTAAGATTCTTAAGCCAATATCTTGGTAGACTCACCATCCCACTCAATTGTTTCTCCAAGTCGCAGGCATTGAAATGCAAGTTCTGCTAGACAGTAGAGGAGTAAATGATATAATCAGGAAATAAGTTCATAGGTTACACTTGGCAATTTCAGAAAATATAGGACTAGGAGTAAGGTGAATCACAGAAATTTAGTGCTGTCTTCTTCACTGCGTGGTGAGCACTAGATTGTACATGGAAACGCTGATGTGGATTAAGTTAAGGAAACACTGAGGAGAAGTAGCATTCCAAAACTGACTATGTCTTTCAGGGAGTAAAACTAGACCGCACGGAATAAATAATTTTTGAACCAGTATTCTCCCTCCTAAAGCCCCAAAGTGTTTTTATCGTGCCATTCATCACATAGCGAGTACCCTCAAAATGATTTTCCTTAGAAACAAAGGGGAAATCAATTTTCTTGGTATAGGAAAAGTAGGCCATTAACGTACTTGTGACTTCTCCCTGGAACAGAAGCCTTCTAAGAAGTTGGTATCTACAGAGAATATATTTCCTCATTAAATGAGTAAACTTTTTATGGAACTGGAAATTATACACTGGACAGAGAAATAAATTTGGAAAACATTCAGATATTATCTATACAAGCATAGACTGAAACATCATGTTTGAAAATAAAACCATATATACAAGGTGTCTCCATAAAAAGCCCAGGGTAGCTCTCATTTTTAATTCCTTGTCAGAATTTACTTCACTATCATTGTCTGTACACCACTGCACACACCCACACCCAGCTACACACATTTGAGTAAATTCAGTCGGAAGAGTATATGTAGCAGCAAAGAAACAGAAATTTCAAAACCATGATACTAAACACATAGTTTGAAAAAAAAATTACGGCATATATATGGGAGTATTAAGATTACAAGAATTTGAGGAGACTCCCCTAAAAACTAGATTACCATCAGAAAGAAAAGGTAACTGACAGGGAGGCAATTTGGTCCATAAATATTTATTAAGCACCTATTATAACCAAAACAAGATTCTGGACATGCGATGGGGATACAAAAGTATGTTAAAACACACGCAAAATTTCACAAACGTGTAAAGTTCAAAGTATCCCAAAAATTAAACTCAAAACTCTAGAATAGTGAAGAGGCTACCCAGAACTATCAACTGGATGAAAAAGGTCAGTTCCTTCATTTGACAGAGGTATTTAGATTGAAAATTTCCAATACATATGTATTTGAGACACTGCTAGATGTTGTGAGGTGACAAAACTAATGGTAGGTCATAATAATAGATGATAATTATGGACCAACTGCCATATGCCAAGAATTCTGCTAAATCATTCCATGGGTTATCTGATTTAACGTTCACAAGAACCCTGTAAGGCACATACTATGATCTCCATCTTACTCAGGGAAAGGGAAGCCCAGAGAGATAAAGTCATTTCCCCCAGTTCAGGTAGTTAACAAGGCAAGAACTGAAATTCAGAACTTATGTTCTTACCCCAAGTCCTACTCTGTTAACTTCTAAGTTATATTGCCTCTCAATTTTATGCTGGGTTTCATTATATTCAACAGTCATTTTTGAGCTCCAAGTAGAAGGATGTACTTCAGCAAAGAGGAAGACCAACCAGTGAAATAGAACCCACGGTGGAGTTCCCCAGGCTCAGGCTTGACACATCCCCAGACAGAGCCAGTGTCTTCTGAGGGGCAAAGAAGTACAAATGGGAGAACTAAAGTACAAAATTATCTACAGTTAACTAGAATGAAGGGGAAAAAAAAATTGACAATCAGAAACATCTGTCAAGACAAAAGGTTTACAAACAAGCTGAGAAATAAACACCAGGTGTGAAAATGTGAGCAAATTCTATTTCCTGGAGCCTGATTTCGATGAACACCACAATCAGCAAAACTAAATACAGTGGTAAGAATAATCTTACAAAGAGCCAGCATGGAGGTGAATAGCATTTCTGCTTGTTAAGGCCAAAATACTAAGGTTTCTCTCCTCCTTTACACCCTAATTCCTTCCCACCTGGAAAACGAGCTAGTAAAAACATTTTGTAGATTAGTAAGAATTCAAAATTTCTTTACCCAGCTGAAGTAGTCATCCATTCTTTACCTAAGAAATGCTCAGCATTTTACACATTTGGGCTTTTATTCATAACATATACAACAACTTGAAAAAGTAAACGCTCAGGGGTTTCCATTTTTAAGTACACTAAGAACAAGAGAAGCCAAGTAACATGCTAGGGATTCCAAAGACTGGGTCCATCAGCAGGAATGCTCTGGGAAAATCCACATACGAATCTCTGACCGGGGTGTTTTCCCACAGGCAGGAAAACTCCTGTCTTGATTGCATGAATTTATACTTCATTCCAGACAACCCAAGAGCTGAAATATGAGTCTTTACGTGAAAGTCTTTCTCTGATTTGTGATTTGTGCTAGAGTATTTTATGGACATAAAAAATGAATGGATATCACAGATCTGTCCCTCCATCTGGTGGAGACCGTTTCCTTTGATTGTTAATAATACATAGTGGATAGATTATTAGTAATATTTTCTATTACGCTTAACAATGTCAATGTACCATGTGTTGGTGAATAAAAAATAATGGAAACTGCTTTCACAAAACATGTTGAAATGCATGCCAATTTGGGAGATGACACAACAAGGTCAAAACAGTTGGAATTTGTATCTGCCTTGAGGAGAAAAAGAGATCTGGAGAATATAATTAACTGTTTCTATTTTGAAGCATCTTATAAAGAAGCAAAGACCCTCCACATTCTGATGCATTAATCCCAGTGATTACTGTCAAGTCCAAGTCCAGATATTGGTGATCAGACCATACCTCACTTCAGAATTAATAAGGAGCCAAGACATGGAACTTAGATTCCTGATACATCTCCTCCACAGATTGAGGGATCTTTGCTCAAGACCTGCCCTTGGGAAAGATGTTTTAAAGAATGCTAAAAGCCCTACCTCCCTCCAAGAAAAATTTCTTCCAGTACCTGCCTTGGTTCGTTAAATTCTCTGAATTTTAAACTGAATTACTTCATCCCAAAAGTACAAAAGACCGTATGTTTCTGGGTCCATGTAGTTCACCAACCTTCCAATACATTGGATTTATAGGTTCATTTTTTTTTCCCAAAAAAAAAAAAAACCTAACTTCATCTAGTATGATGGAGAGTGGCAGAATGGACAGCTATAATTTGTGCCTACTTCACAATTTTGCCTAAGAGATGTCCTTTCTGGCTCTGATTTCCTAAACAAACATGATGCGGAAATTTTAGAAGAAAGAGACCATCGCTGTGGTTATTGAACAAATGAAGCCTTGGTAGGAAAAGACTGAGGTGTTAGAGAGTGCTCATCTTCCCCACTTTTTTTCCTGCTAAAATCCTAAAGCTGGGGGCACCTGGGTGGTTCAGTCAGTTAAGCATCCAACTCTATTTCAGTTCAGGTCTTGCTCTCAGGGTAGTGAGTTCAAGCCCTACATGGAGTTCGCCTAGCATGGAGCCCACTTAAAATAAATTGATCAATTTAATTAATTAAATCCTAAAGCCATATTTGATGCTATGTGATGTAGGTAGGGAATCCACTAATTTTAAGTATGTCCCTTAGATGGAAAAGGTTGGAACAGATAAAGTAGGAGAGAATGAGAAAACTGAAGGACAAAGTCAGAGGTAAGGGACCTTTTCTTCCCACCCTCCCATCTACTACACAAACAACAATCATCTGGACTCTGTTGCGAATTGTGTTTATCAAGTTATTGCCCAAAGAGCCTGCCTCAGAATCACTTTGAAGTGTACTTAAAATGAAGACTACTGTGGCAGACATATTAACCAGACTGATGTTGTTTAGTTTGGGGTTCAGCAATACATGTATTAAATGCTTTTCCAGAATATTCTTACGTACACTCAAGTCTTGGAAGCACTACTGTTATAATCTGCTCAGGCTGCTATAACAAAATACTATAGACTGGGTGGTTTAAACAACAGACATGTATTTCTCATAATTCTGGAGGCTGGGAAGTCCAAGATCAAGGTGCCAGCAGATTTGGTTGCTGGTGAGAGCGTACTTCCTGAAGGACCACTTTCATATGGTGGAGAGAGAGTTCTGGTCTCTCTTCCTCCTCTTACAAAGATGTTAATCCCATTAAGGGAGTCCACATCCTTCTGAGCTCATCTAAACCTAATTACCTCTCAAAGGTCCCACCTCCAAATACCCATCACATTAGGGTTAGGGCTTCAACAGATGAATTTGGGATGGGAGGAGAGGAAGATACAAACATTCAGTCCAGAACAATGAGACACAGAATAATGGTCGTACAGAGAACACCCAATGAATCATTCTACAAAATTATTCTCCACAGCAAATCCACTCTGATTAGATTAACCAGTTGTCTAAAATAAATTCTACAAGCCAGAATATTAATTAATTAATTAAGCTCAACTAATGAAGTGCAGTCCCCATGAGCTGTGTGAATAGATTCATTTTCTGGAAACCTCATATTGTTTTCACTGCAAGGAAATTTTTCTTTTATAACCTACAGCAAATTCCACTAAGAAACACAAACATGATACATATTTATTAAAATGTTAGAAAAGGGGGGTTATTTGAAGAGTATTATCAATGAAAACATTCTATTTCTGGGAACAGAAATGCTTCTTGATTTGGATAACTGCACACTTAAAACTCAAATTGTCTTTACAACTATATCCCTTTGAGCTGGGGGATGTGGGAAAACATTATTTGTCACAGTTCTCCCCTTTGCCCTCCAGATCTACAGAGCAGGAGAAAAAATTAAAAAAAAAAACTTCATTTGGCAACTTCTTATACATTCTCCACTCAGCTTCTACTTCATTCAAGTGAATGGTTGCTTAGCTGAAGCTGGCAATCCTCACAAATACTGCCAAAGATAGTTTCCTAAGCAGCGTTCAGAGCCACATGGGAAAAAACTGAAGAGGGAAGGAGGGATGGGCAGCAGGGGGTTGGGGAGGCTTGGGCTGGGCCACCAGCTTCACTTCCTAGGGGGCCTGAGCAACCTCTTTGTGTTCACTGGCATTCCACACTTAATAAATGACTTCATGAAGTGAAAAGCAATAATAGTAATAAAAAAAAAAACCATAGACCACATCTCCCCACTCTCCCCAACATTAAAAAACATTTGCATTCTTAAAGCTCAGGCTGTCTCAGGCACAAATATGTTAAATTGCTGGAAGTTACACTGTGTCCCTGGCAGAGCGTGGCTCCCTTACCCTCTGTGGTTGTTGTAGTGCTTATACTGGTAACGGCCCTTCTCCCAGCCTCTACCACTGACCCAGAGTTCTATCTAGTGAAAGCTAAAAGCCCAACACCACCCCAAACCGGTGTCTTCCTTCTTAGTTCCAGATTCTAGTAGGAGTACCATCATTTCCCCAGAAAATGGTTCAAAATCTGGGAATTGCACAATGAATTTCTTTTCTGTCTGGTCCTCTACTGAGCTTTCCCTTACAACTCATCTTGTGTGTGTCTTCTTTTCTCTCGGACTACTGCCAAAACCTTCGCCCGACTTCCATCGCTTGTCTCCCAATCTTCTCTAGCAGTTCATCTACTCCAGTCTCTCCTTCCTCATTATTTATTTGCCGGATACTGAGCAAGTGCCTACTGGGTATATCCAGTCATTGTTCTAGAGATATCATAGCAGTGAAGGACAACCACCAAAAGAATTTAGAAAGACTTTTGTACTCATTCAGCTCTCACTGAAGAGTGAGAGTCAGACAATAAACAAGAGAACTAAGATGCTGTAGAGAAAAGGCCAATTTCAAATCTCATCTTATTTAAGTCCATACTAACGATGCTTACATTTGTCCTACCAAAGCCATTTTTATCCACAATATTCATGTGATCCTCATCAGATAGGGGCTTCAATAGTGAAATACTATTTTGACCTGAGTAACAGGCAGGAAGAGCAATAATTTGTGGAAGAAAATCAGAAGGCAAATTTATTTTCGTTTTTCATTGCCCCTTTAAAATGCATTCAGTAAAATATATACTCTGATGTAATTAAATGGTAAACCTTAATTACAGTCTCCATTCAAAAATTAGTATGCCTAGACCCATACAATAATTAAAAGTTTAAATTTTAAAGTTGAGTCTCCTCTCTGTCTCCAAGAGAAACCTATTTAAGGTGGGAAGTTGAGAAAGAAAGATCCAAACCTCCTAAGGTTGTCTTCTCTTCCACCGTTCCTTGTTTCTCTTATTAACTCAAGTTCTGACTCTTCCAAAGTTGAGGCTGGAGGGAGGGCATAAGCAGAACAGGCATGTGAAACAAGTTCTTGTCTGACTGGTCCCATACGCTCTGGACTCCCAGATTTTTAAAGCTGACTCCCTCTTAGACTGTGCATTTGCGTGCGTGAGTGTGTGTGTGTGCGTGCGCGTGCGTGCGTGTGTTGAGACTTCTTTCTTCATTGCTGAGGGTCTTACCTCAATTTTCTTGAAACAAACTTCCCTTTGTCTGACCACGCCTCTTCAGCACCTGCTCTTTCAGTAGTACACACTACAGAGACTCATTTTTGGGGTCTCATTGCCTCTCTAACCCTTTCTCCAGGGTTGGGGGTCTATCTCGTGCCCACCCCACATCCCGCTTTGGTTCATGAAAAACACTAACACTTTCTTGTAGAGACCACCCTCAGCGTGTGGACCAGTCCCAGCGCAGCAACATTTCTGTACCGTTCCACTGCCAAAGCATATAGACATCTTACCCTTCCCTTATCCTATTTCCCAGTCTGGAGTCAAACCTAGCCCATTTTGTGAGGCTATATGCTTTGGTGTACGTAAACATTTCTTGATACTCTCTCTCTTATGAACATCCCTTGACCATACTTGGACATAATGAATGTAGTGCATCTGCTCGCTTAGATGTTCTGTGGTTTCTGACTTAGCTGCGAATTTAGCAAAGTGCCTCACTACCACTACACCAATAGATGCTTGTGGGATGTATGAGTATGGTAATAAAGTCTAAGTAAAAAAGATTATAACTTTTATGACCCAGAAAAAGTGTTTTTTATGGGGCTACCTGTATAAACACTTACAGAAATCAATGCCTATAAAATAATTCAAGATGTGGCTAGAACACCCATCTGTCTCCCTGCCTAGAATTAGCTCCAAAAGGACAAAGATCTTATCTTTTTCAGCAGTCTATAATAATGAATGTAACATATAATGATATTTAACACATATTTAATAAATGAAGGAATCTGATTTTAAATTTTATTTATTTATTCCCTGGGTATATTTATTGCTGAAATATTAACATTAATTTCTCCCCTTCATAGGTTGCACTTCATAAGTAAGAATTAATGTTATAATCTTCATTTTATTCCATAAATTATATCATTTTCTTAAAGACATTTTGGATCACCAATAAAAGAACTCCTTATAAAAATTTTAAAATTCGGCATGAAAAGTAACATCAATTTAATTAAATAAATCCTTACCAAATGATGCCCCCTACTTTTAAGGCACTGGGCAAGACACTGCGGAGGAGAGAGAAAAAAAAAAAAAAAAAAGAATCACTGTCTCCCTAAGAATTTATAATCTAATAGGAGAGATGAGATATGTGTGTATGTAACTATAGTAACAGGAAAATTCAGAGCTCACTTAGAAGATCCCTGAGTGGATAATGACACTTCTGCTTGGTATGAATGTAGAAAGTATCATGTAAAAAAAAAAAATGGCTTCAATGTTGAACGCTGAAAAACGGTTAAGATTTCAGAAAGGGGAGAAAGTCATCTAGAGGTATGCAAAGGTAGAGATGTGGTGTGTGGCTACATTTGGGGACCAGTGTGTGAACCGGCTTAAGGGTAGAATGTATGGGGGTCAGGGGGCTGGTAAAACTCTAAAAGCAGGTGGAATAATGGCTAACATTTTTACAGGCAGAGGGAAACCTCTGAAAGCATTTGAGCAAGGGAATCTTAAAGCACAATGTGAAGCTAAATGTGAGGAAATAAAATTTAGGACTCGGGGAGATGAGCCTGCTTGTTACGGCAACAGGTGAGAGGTAATGTTGGCCAGTGACAAGGGGAACAGAAAACACGAATACAGCTAACAGACACAAAGATGAAAGGGCCTAGTAGGTAGGAATTAGCTGCTAGGTGACAAATACCAGCTAAAACAGTTAAGCTAATCATCTTCCTCCTACAGTAGGAAAGGGTATGCTGTATCAAATCCCTGCTTTAATAAAGGGAAAAGAGGGCTTCACAAATGGCTATCTTTTAGGAACTTAGGTGAAAAGAAAATTGTAATAAAGTAATAACTGAAAACAAGATTTAGAAATGAAATCATTATTTTCTATGTGGTTTTGATTGGATAGAATTTATCCCCAGGGAGCAGGTTAAGCCACCCCCTCTCTCGCCAAGCCTTTGCAAGAGCCACCCACTGACCTCCTTGACTCTGGGCTTACCCCTCCGAATCCACCCAACAAGCTCTATAGCCAGAATTATCTCAACACAAATCTGAGTCTGTTTCTCTCCACTTAAAACTCTCCAAAGATGCTTCCATTGCTTTTGGGATAATCAAAACAGGCTTTACCTGGTCCACTATGACCTGCGTATCCCTCTAGATTTGTGGCATCCCCTTCCATCCCCACTCCTTCCAATCAAACTGAATACCTTGCAAGCCTTGCCCTCACTCTCTCCCCAGAAAGTCTCGCAGGCTGGGCAACTTCCCAGAGCACTGGCCCACTCCATTAGAATTTTCAGGGCTCAATTAGAATTCCATACCACTGGTGACCTCCTCTCCGTAGGTTGCTTCCTGCTGCTGTGAACACCCCAAACTGCCTACACTTCCCTTCGGCATGCTTTATTATTGTTGCCTAGCTCCCCACTGTAGTCCTTCAGTGCTAAAAGACAGAGACCAGGCTTGCTTGTTCTATTACCCAATAAAGCGAGTATCACATAGTGGAAAATCAGTACATATTTATTGAATAAACGCAGTAGTGGTTAATTAAATCACTCTGGAGCTCATTTTTCTCATCTTTAAAATTGGATATTGATTTTTAAGATTCCTTTTAGTCATATATTTTAAGTCACCTTTGTCAATAAAGAAGACAGAATTCAGCATCCCAAGTCAGAATCAGTATACTCCAAAACCAGTGGGTCCTATTTATAAATTTATATTTTAATTACTGTCTAAATAGCAAAATTACTAATAATGCTCGGGATGTATTTCCTTATTCCTCTACCTGTCCTCATTTTGCCAACATTTCTCCTCTTCACGTCATCTTCAATAGTGCAATATGAGTAGTAAAGAAATAGAAGTAAATAATTAAATAATCATAAAAACCGAGAGTTGAATCAACTTCCAAAGAAAGTCAGCATCCAGGCAGATTTCTTCCTCCCTGGAATTTTCATAAATGGAAACACATTTCAGACATTTTCAGAGAAGAGGATCCATAAATCTCATTTGATAATACCAGTTCCCACCACCTGCCGTGCATAACACTGCAAGGCATTCCATTTGACACAAACTCTGTTACACTACTTCTCAAAATAAAATAAATGTGGCTCACACATACATTCTCTACAGCATTTCCAGGAGAATGTGAAGAATACTGTGAACAACAATAACTTTCATGGAGTATGTACTGTATGCGAGGTATTGCTTATTTGCTTTACCTATATTAACTCATTTAGTTCTCACACCAGTCCTATGGAGTAGGTACCATTATTAACCCCCTTTCACAAAGGAAGAAACTGAGGCACTCTCCCAAGTTGCCACAGTAAGGATATAGCTAGGATTTGGACCCAGCGGTTTTAGCTCATGAACTTGACCGGTTGACTATACTACCTCTCTTGAGAAATCATCCTAAAACTAGAAACTTCAATCTGCAAAAACCAGTTTGGAAGGATTATATTCCTTCACTTGAAAATTAAAAAAACGAAACTCAAAACTTAGTGACATTCCGAGCTCTTCGTAGAAAATAAAAATCAGTGGAACAGTCAAATCTTGGCTCAATTTGCTAATATTATTGGGCAAAATACATTTAACTGTTTATGTTCCTTAGGTTCACTTAAAACCTTCTAATTCCAGTAGCTTGAGAGTCAGGTGCAAGTAAAAGAGCCACTTCTAAGCCTTTATTTCTTCACAAAAAAAAAAATTGTTCTTTTGATCTCCAGAATTTGTCCACAGCTTGAAAGGGCAGAATGGCAATGCTCTTCATCTTTATGTTAAAAGGAACAGAATTTTAAGTAAAAAAAGAAAAAAAAAACTTTTCTTATTTTCGGGGGGGGGGATCTCAGAATCCTTTGTATAAAACAAAAATAACTGATCCATTGGTGAAACCAGTGGGCAGGAAAGGAAACTGTCCTGCTTTATTCCTTTTCCTACCCATCCAGCTCTCAGACTAGGTACGCTGACATGTATCTCCTCCTCGAATTGATTTATTAAGCTGAGTTTACAAGTTAAAAAGGAAGAGATGCTGAGAAGATAATTACAGGAAGACAAATCAAGAGAGACAACTCTGAAAGAATAGTAATTTTACTGCTTGAAACTGACCTAAAATCCCTAGGAGAGGACAGAGCAGCTTAAAGCAACCTTTTCTCTCTATTCAGAAGTGATGGCGAATTAAGTGTGTAGTTTAGCTGCACTTTGCTTTTCCTTGTATCCTAGGAGAAGATCTCTGACAGACTGGGAATTTTTGCTTGTTTGTAATGTAAACTCAAAATCTAGAGACAGTTCTTAACAGCGCATGGGCTCATTGGAAAACCCTAATTCCCAAAACAAACAAAGAGGAAAAGGTGAACATAATAATCCATCGGCAAAAGGAAAAAGAAAATAGGATGTTTGAAAACACTTATTTTGATAATCTGGTTTTAAATATTCCCTAAGAAGAACGCTTGACAACATTAGCAGTCTGACTACAAGATCCGACCTTGCTCATCCATGAAGATGTATAGGCTTGTGGTTTACATGGCTTCGTTAGTTGTTTTAATTATAAGAGCACTTAGTGAACATTTTATCTATTTTTAGTTCATCAACTAGTCCATGCAGTTCTAAGCAAAGAGGAGGTTTGAGCATTTGCAGGTAAACAGCAACACTTCGTTAAGTGTTCATTTTGATGGTAGAAATCAAAGCATTAGTATTCTAACTTACTCAAATTGGCTATTTTCATGCTTGCACCTACCATTTCGGTTAGCTAGTTAATGTTACCTTCTGGTGTCAACTCCGTGGCTCCCTTCGTTTAATCATGATACTTTTATTCACCCATTTGACAGCTGTTAACTAAGCACATATATCAAGTTTGAACTTTGTTAGGCACTGGCAAGCAAAAACATAAAACAAAAACAACAAAAAAATGGTCCCTGCCCTCAAAAATCTTTATTTGCAATTTTAATACTCTACATTAGAAGATTTTTTTTTAAAAAAGCGTTAAGGGCGTCATAATCCTTTATCTGATTGTTCAGGCAGAAATGAATCAATAAAGTCTCTAGGGAAATAGATATGCTTCTTTGGGCTTTCCTAAAGGAATGACAGAGGCTTAAGAGTCACCCCAAATGAAATACCACTCCCTTTTTCTTGGTAACAAGATTTGCTTAGTGCTTTACAAAGGAAAATGTGTTGCAATGAAATGCACGGATGACTGAGGGAACACTCTGGGTTCGAGTCCTTACCATCTCAGGACATGTAAAAATGCCTCCACTTAATTTAATTTAGTATATTTTGGCACGTCCATCTCTTCCCAGAAACTTTGAGGCCCTTCTGGATGTGTTTGACCCTGTAGGAGGTACTGGGTATCTGTAGATTTGACATCAAGTAGCTCGTGGTCCTACACTGTAGCACTTACAGAAAATAATGACAATATGCTCAGGATTTCTAAAAATTTAAGAGGCCCTCAATGGAATGTAGACCCCAAAAAACACATTTTCTAATGTTCTTTTCCTGAGGCTAAGAGGAATTTGGTATAATTATGGAAACAAAGTATTCTTGGACAATTTTTTTAAAAAAGTAATCTGAATCGAATGGTAATGGAACATATACATGGGACCAATTCAAATTTTACAGAATAAAAAGCATTTTGCTGCCAATGTTGTTCTGAAATTAATTGCAAAATGTGTTTTTTTAGTGACATCAAAAATTATAAACTAATCAATAAATCAACTGAGGCTAGATACCACCACCAGCTTGCAAATTGATTTACAATCTATTATAATTCCTCCACAGAGTATAATGGGCACTTTCCTTTCACAGTTTAATGTTTCTGTAATTGAGATATAGCTCAATTTATGTGCACATTTTATGGAATAACACTTCTTTTCCAAAATGTCGTTCTTAAATTCAGGGTGAATCTTATAATAACTTGTACCAGATTTAAAGAAATACATTAGTTGCAAGCACACTAACTGCCTATCTTATAAACTATATGTTCCATAATAATTGTAAATATCTGAATCAAATTTACTTTGAAATGCTTCACATTTTGCTATAAATGGAATGATAAACTCTCTTTCATCTGGTTTCAAACTCCAGAATCACTTGCTTTGAAATACCTCATTACCAGAATCAGAAATTATCTCTTAATATTCTCGTTATCTCTGCTTGAAGATAAGAATTTTCTCTTATTAATCTCTATACATTTCTTGTAGGGAAAGCCAAGTCCCGGTCAAATGTTGAATGAATAAATGAAATAATGCAGAAAAGAATGAGAAAATAAAGACATGGGACACAATGAGCCCTCAACAAATATTAGTTGAATTACAATGAGCTACTTATGTTGACCACGGAGTATGTTGCCATAGTTCAGTGATAAAAGTTTTATTATCTTTCTGTAGTGTTTGCCTTTGTACCATCAAGAGGAAATTAATAAATACCAATGGAAAAAATTGTTTTAATATTTGATGTCATGTATATCTAAAGCCTGCATATTTTAAAGAGTCTTAGTATGTCCGTCTTTGGCTCAAACATTCTTCTCATATACCCAACTATTTTTATGTTTTTGCCTGTTTCAAAATCTCATAACTTTTACCCTAAAGACGACTTTTTGAAGATATGAATTCACACAAAACACAAACTTCTTCAGTGATTATTTTCTACACATATTCTAATATTAAATTACTTTTAATGTATTCTCACCTTTACACTTTAACATCGACATGCCAAACCCCTAACAGCCATGAGAGACACCAAACCTAGCATTTTGTTTCTAAACAGAACTTATCCACTCAGACTTTTTGCTACAGTTTCTCATTTATGTTATAGTTTCTCCCCTGTTGCATTAAAGCTGCACATTAAACTCAAAAACTGCCTCAAATATGGGGCTAGTACAAAGAAATGTATTTTAATACAACTAATAAAAATTAAATAGTTGCTTTTTTGTAAATATTCAGTGACCTCTAAACTAGAAACTGTAAATGTATTTATAAGTTATTTATTATCTAATAGCAGAGACCATTTTCCCACTGAGATCTCTTGGGATATAAATGTAAACAGGCAAGAACAAAGGATCTCAGACCAAGCTCTGGAGTAATGCTATTTATAAGTCACACAAAAAAGGGGAGCAATCAAAAGACGCAGATAAGTGCCGGTCACTGAAGTGAGAGGCAAGATAAGAAAAAAATGGTGGGGAACTAGGTGACTAAGTCAGTTGGGCATCCAACTCTTGATTTTGGCTCAGGTCATGATCTGAGGGTCATGAGCTCAAGCCCCGAGTTGGGCTTGGCACTCAGTGGGGAGTCTGCTTAAGATTCCCTCCCTCTACCCCTCCCCCCAACTCACGTGTTTGCTGTATCAAGTAAATAAATAAATCTTTAAAAAGAAAAAGAGGGGCACCTGGGTGGCTCAGTCATTAAGTGTCTGTCTTCAGCTCAGGTCATGATCCCAGGGTCCTGGGATCGAGCCCCACATCTGGCTCCCTCTTCAGCAGGAAACCTGCTTCTCCCTCTCCCACTTCCCCTGCTTGTGTTCCCTCTCTTGCTGTCTCTCTGTCAAATAAATAAATAAAATCTTTAAAAAAAAAAAAAGAAAAAGAAAAAATGGTGATCATGAAAACAAAGTTTTCTGAGAAGAAGGCCATGGTAAATGACTGAGAAGGCAAAGTAGCTCAGACAACTGATGGGACCAGTGCTTTAGCATCTTGCTCCTAAAAACTAATGAGATCAATGCATTCGGCATCTTAAAAGACATCGGAAGTTACCATGGAGTTGGGAGATAGAAACCTGTTCAGAGGGGGACAAAGTTGAAAATTGGATTTGAGGAAATAGAAATAGGTACTACATCTCATTTGTATAGCTTTGCGGTAATGGTGGGCAAGGCAACGGAATGCAATGCAAAGGAATAGAATGGAACATGGGTTAAAAGACAACCTATAAATATTTCTTAACTTTGACTGAATAACGTGACATAATTCCTCAAAGATGAGATTGAAGAAAGAATCTTGGGGCCAGATCAAAAGGTCTTATTGACTTGTTAAGAATTTTCTTGTAAGATTTTAGGCTCAGAGTAATGGTAAGCCATTCAAGTTCCTGCACATGTGCATTTGATTATCTAGTGGGGGAGAGAGAAATTAACTGAATGTCTCAAATAAATATAAAATTGTAACTTCCATGCCTGCTAAAAATAAGAGATACACAATGCTGTGTGAACACATAATAGGAGGAGGGTTTGATATTACGGAAGTCAGGCTTCCATGAGAAAATGACAAGTGGAGAATGAGTAAGTGAAGAGGAGAGGAAATAAAGTTGTATTCAGAAGGCTGAGCAGTAGCACAGATCCTGGGAAAGGAGAGAGTATGGCATCAATGAGCAACTAAAAGGCCAATGTGACTGGAATACTGAGATCAGGGTACAACACTGCATATGTTGAGAGTTGTCCTTAGCCTAAGAACAATGAGAAATCACTCAAGTACTTAAAATAGGAGTGGAGTCATGCATGCTTGTATTTAAAACAAAACAAATACTGGAATATGGAAAATGGGTGAGGTTGGAGGGGTGTGAATGCATACAGGTAGACCAGTTCATAGGACTTTAGTAGTTGTGCAGAACACAGAAGATGGCAGTTTGGGCAGAGTTGGCAGAAATGATGAGGAGTGGATGATTGAGAGAAGAATTTCAGGAATTAAAAACTGAAAAGACTTGGTGATATATGGGTTGTGGATGTAAAATTTCATCTTGATGTTTACACAGTTGTTCAGGACATTCACGATGAGTCAATCGAGCCATCAATCAAAAAGCATTTATCGAGTGCCTGCTACAATGTCAATATATCATTCCTTTTACAGAAGACTTGAAATTATTTATGCATTAGAAGCAGACATCACATTCTAGGCATTGTTTATCTCAATTGTTCTTGACACACTGAAAACAAACAAGACATTGCTGGTGAATATCCACTGTGTCTTCGGATTTTGGAACAAACAGTGCATTCAGAAGCTACACTAAGCTCATCCAAAAGGGATGACAAAACCATCTCTACCCAGTACAGCCTGCACAACTGGTGCAAACAGATGAATGTGGCAGTTGGCTCAGAAGCCCATAGAGGGTGATTCACCAACACAACCACAAGATTCTACTACATACTCACCTCCTCCTGCCATGTGTCCTAGTAAATCCAAAGTCACACAAAACCCTAATTCCACTTTTTTTTAAAGATTTATTTATTTATTATTTTAGAGAGCAGGGGGAGAAGGAGGGGCAGAGGGAGAAGGAGAGAGTCTTAAGTAGACTCCATGCTGAGCATAGAACCCAACAAGGGGCTAGATCTCACAACCCCAAGATCAATACCTGAGTGGAAGCCAACATTCCGATGCTTAACCAACTGCACCATCCAGGTACCCCCCCTAATTCCACTCCTAACTGAACCTTGTAGGACTGAGGAGAAGTGACAAGGGCAACCCTAGTCCTGGCTAGCATCATTGGAACACCAAGAAGAGAGACTACTTTGAAAATGCTGTAAAGATGAGTTTTCTTGTTTCTGTCTCCCCACCCTCTGGAAAAGATAGCCAAGACTTCAAAATAAATCTAATGTAAGTTTTAGAACATGAGGGTTCTATTCTCAGTATCACCATTGATTGTGGTAGCTGTGAAAGTCTGCTCAGAAAGACATATTTTTCATTAGTCAAACTATTACCTGATACATGAGGAAATCTATTTTTTCCTTCTGTTTTCTTCCTCTGTTACCAAATTGAATATATTTGAGAGAAAAAGCACCATGAAGAAGATGAGCACCACACTTGGTGTTAGGAGAACATGTTATGAATTCTGATTCTATCACTTATAAGCTGTATTCTCCTGAAAGGTATATTATTACATTTCTCCAACCCTCATTATACTATCTACTTCGCACCGTTGTTCAGATCAAAGAAGGTAACAAATATAAAATTACCTAATCAGGTCTGGCACTTAGTAGGTGCTCATTAAATGTTTGCTGAATCTTCCCAAGGCTGAACTACTTCTGCAGCTGGAGTCATATCCACTGTTGCAAGTGTCTTAATCCTTATCTAATATTAATAATCCCCCATTATCAGTCAAACTAATTTAATTCTTTTTATAAGCCAGTCTGGATTTTAAAATAGGCTCACTAACCAAATGATTTCTACTTCTCTTTTGGAATTTTCTTTAGAGATCCCACTATGAATTTTACAGTCTCCTCTATGAACCATATGTTATATTTCTTATGTTTATGAAGATTATATGTGTGATATAAAATGAAGAAAGTGAGGATTCCATAGAAATTATCATGTGGTGCAAGAGGCAAAATAATGCAGGATATTTCCTGGCTTCTTTCATGCTCAACTGCTGGAGCTTTAATAACTTCTGCACTGCAGTGATTATGAAACTAATGCATATTTTTAAATGTTAACTCAGAGTGTCAGACGTTTACTTATATTTGGCAAAATCTTAGGAAGAACAAGTTTGAGGGCTACACAGTAATGTGGGCTGTTAGACATACTTTCCGTTACTCACGTTTTGTGAGGAGTCTTACCCCCTAATCATTTTTATCTAAATTATATTGTAATCCTCCCTTTCTGAGACACTTCAAGTTAGAAATAAGAACTTGATGTTAATGTTAATTACAGGAGCAAGTTGAAATGTATTTTCACAAAAGCATGAGATTTTGAAAATCAAATAATCCCTTGGAGATTTTAAGTTTCTCTTAATAGGCAGAGGAATCTAGGATAAAATTTGGGGAATTAATAACCCATTTTATAGGGAGAAAGAATCTTGCATCTCTCAGCACAGAGAATGATCTGATTAGCTTTCCTTTTTTCTAGCTTAACTCCAGAAAATGTCTTATTTGTGGAAGCAAATGGAAAGATGCTTCAAGAAATCACACTACTTCTCTACAGTCAAAAGCATGACTCCATTCACAAAACAGCACCTCTCTCAGCTTAGCACACTTCGCCTGAAGAAAATTAGAATAACTGCCTTAGAACCCATATGTGGAATCATCAGTATGTTTGTGGTATTTTTTCATCTAAAACCTGAGCACCTCTAAACGAGAGATTTTATATTTAAAAGTGAATATCCCTCTTTGAAAGCTGGGGCTTGATCTTTTAAAGCTAAATTTTTTTTTCTTTCTCATTCACATTCCCCAAATAGCCCTTTCAAGTTTTAGAAACCCTTTTCTCCAGTGAATTGTAGTATCCAAACCAGCTATTGTTTTGTTTTGCTTTTTTTCTTTTTTTAACGACAAAATGAGCTTGTTTATGAAGCACATCTTGCTGAATAGATTGAGGTACTGATGAGCTTAATGCTATTTTATCAGGACAAATTAGGAAGTTAATTCGGAGATGCAGCCCCCTGATGATGAGCATGCTTTTACCTTTTCTCATTACTTTTGTTTATTCCATATGCATACCTGTTCCTGGCAAGTTACCCACTTAGTGAATTTCTTGCCAAAATTCACATCAGATATTTTGTTGTATAACTTAACTACCCAGAATAAATCTTTGACGCTAAGGTTGTCATAGGAGACTATGAAATAATATGAGTAGGAACATTTATATAAAGCGTATTTCTTTCTGGAAGTTTGATCTCATTTTCAAGCTCAGTACCTCTGACAGGAAGGACGCAGCAGGAAGCAACTTATCAAATCAAAGACTTGTGGATATTCTCTATTGCAAATATCAAAATCCCTCAAAATTGTTTTGTAAAATGACTGATGTTCTACATCCACCAGGTAACTAACAATGCAGCACTTTCACATCTGACCTGAATAGTAGAGATGCCTGACTGGCCCAGCCTGTTACAGAATTAAGGGCATAGAAGAGCCAATGATTCAGCTAGGTCCCTCAAGCAGAGAGAGGGGGAAATACCTGTTGTCTGAGATGCATGCTATCAAATAGTGAGTGCTTCGCTCTTTGTTAAGGAGCACGAGTGCACGAGTGCGAGCGCACGTCACAGTGAGAAGCCCAACTCATCTCTCAGCATTTTCCTTAGCCTGCTGTGCTACCTGCATTTTTCTGATTTCATCAAGCAGAGGAGGGTTATTCCAATAAGCACTTAACAGAGCTTTAACCCATGTTATCTCTCTATGTGACCAATTTTTCAAGATAGCAGAGGCAAAACAGGATGCTCAAGCAATGGGCTACCAATCACCCATGTACCTTGGCCCCGATCTTTGATATCAAAGTCACCTGCCTAGACCCAAACCTCCAGGAAACTTCAAAGAAACGTTCAGCTCCTCAAGAGCTCTGCTCCTGAGAGATGCCAGTTGGAGTGAAAGACACGAAGTCCATTACTACCAACTGGCATTTCTGTTTGATTGCAAGCTATTACAATCACCCACCAAGCCTTCCTATCACTTTCACACAATCAATAAGCAACAGGCTCTTTAAGCAGACACTGGAGGGAACCATACTGGTAGCTTGAAGGGAAATTTTGGTAGCTAATCAGAGCACTTCTTTTCCTGCCTTTTTTTTTTTTTCATTCCCATCTCCCTTACCCAATCAACCCCCTCCCTGTTCCCACCCCCAATCCTCCAAGTCAGATTCTGTTTGGTGGGAAATTTTTGTCTGATTTATAGACACAAATTAAAGGCAATGATTTCATTAGATTCTTAACTCAGGTGTGCCTATCATATTGTTGTTGATCTATTTTTGTAAATCTTAGTTATTTCAATTGTCTACCATCCCAATAACAGTAAGCATGTTATTTGCTGGTTCAGATTTTCTTCTGGTGAGGTTTTGTTTTGTTTTGTTTTGTTTTGTTTCCTGCTGTTGCTTCCTTAGGATTCTTCTGGTTTCCAAAGGACAGCTGAAATGTCAAATATTTTTAATTTTATTATATAGGCCATCAGTTATGAACAAGTGTAGGTAATCAGCATGCTTGTATTCACAAGAAAATGTAGACACCTTCACTCACATGCAGGCTAAATTTTAACCATTAGGGAAATAATTCTCCTTTCATTCATGTTGGCTTTAAAGTGATTTAAATTAATTCCAACCACCCCTTGCTCACCCCATTGGATGGGTTTAACACCCTTTGATGGTGTTGTTTGGGCTTTTCTCTCACATGCTAATGAGGCATTCACTTTAGCTGCCACAACCCCATATAATCCTTGGGCAATTCTCACACTTGCTAATGACCTCTTCTTTAGAGAGCAGGGAGTCTTGGAGGAGAGGAGGGGAGGGAACTGAATTACTGACCTCATATAGACTACCCTGAAAATATTTTCTGAAAATAGACTTCTGCTGCAGACTGCTCCTTCTCTGGAAGAGTAATTGTTGCTGAAGAAGAGACTCATTGCTACCTGCCACGCACAGACAACTTGGTATCCGGAGCTAACAACTGTTGTTTTTCTGCAGCCTCCTTTAGCACCAAGAGGTGATTTTTAGAAAGGGAAGTAGTCTGCCCCCCTGGGAGTCTTGCCTTAACCATTAGTTTTTCCTTGAACATGAATTTCACAAATGTCCAAATAATGAGCTACTGCTAGTGCTTGTTCCCTCATAACTATGGGTGAAAAGACTTGATTAAGCTGGATTAAAGAAAAAATATGGAAGAAGCTCCTGTCTTACTACCCAAGGAAATGAGTATTTCTCCATGGAGTCTTCTAAGGCTCTCTGGATTTCAGCTAGCAAACATGCCTTCCTCAAGCAACTTTTGGAAAATACCTAGATGGAAGATGTTATCTCTACTGGAGAATTTGAAGCCCAAACTGAATATGTTGAGTGATTCTCCATGTTGGCTGCCCATTAGCATCACCTTTAAAAACTCTCCCTGCTCACACCCCACCCCAGACCAATTAAATCAGAATCACTGGGGCTGGGGTCCAGGCTTCCATATTTTTTTTTAACCACCCTGCATGATTCCAATCGATAGCCAAGGTTGAGAAACAGGACATTGGGAAACAGGGAAAAAAAAATACTGACAATCAAGAACAGAGACACAACAGTTAGCTTCCACTGCCAGGAGTACTCTGTTCAAGCACTGCCCGCAATTCCATCTCCCTTTTGTAGGAACACATCTGCCAGATCTAGAGTGACAAAATCTTCACACTTGGCTACTCTTCTTTACATGATTCTGTTTTTCAGTATTGCCTTGTGCCCCATGAATGGATCCTTGTAAGACTTAGCACTTCATACTGCCAGCAATGTGGAGTGATCATTATCTTGTCTGTCAAAAATGCAGGCATAGCTAGTAAAACGACTGCACAGGGAAAAAAAAAAGTGTTAATAATAATTGAAATTTCTTAATGAATTTTTTCTTGTATCTATTTTTTCTTGTATCTTCTCCATCTAGATAGATTTATTCTCTTCTGTCTAAAAACATGCCCAATTTTTAAAAATTATTAAAAAATTCTTTCCAAGACTGCATATTCCCTCAAGTTGCTACTATCCTTTTAACTTTATGATTAAACTTAATGTAAGAGCAGAATATCCTTAGTTTCTCCATTTAGTATCTTTACTTAATCTCACAATCCAGTTACTCCTTAGCTCCCTGCAATTTGGCTTCTGTCCCCACTACTCTACAGAATGAGTTCTTCCTAGTCCTAGATCAGCAATGTACTCGTAATCCAATGATCACCAAACCCAGAAACTTCTCAGTTTTTGGACTCCTGAAACTCTCTGCAGCACTAACTACATTAAAGCATCTTTTAAAACCTCACCCTGTTTTGTCTTCTATTGCTATGTCATCTTTTCCTTATTCGGTCCCTTTCACCTCAGTATTTTGCCCAGTTCATTCCTCAGCTCTCCTCTCTTCTTTTAATGCCAAAAAATCTTAAACTAAGGTCTACAAAATTTGGGGTCTACATGTTGGCACATTTTTCTGGCAAAAAGATGTATAACTTTCATCATATTCTCCAAGGATTTCCTAACTCAAATAAGGTAAAAAACTTACAAGGTGCCCACTCAGTCAGAAATCTTATCTACTCCTGTGTCTGCACTATCATCTTCTAAGCAGGTAACTTCGGTTCTGCACCTCTCATCTCCCCCCGTGCTGCAGGTTCGAAGTTCCAAAGTCTACAAAATACACAGCTAGCCTGTCAAATGTATCATATCTTACCTTATCAACCAGCACCTCCTCATGACTTTCCTATGCATTTTAATTGAAGTATCATTTTCTTGGATGTCCACTGATATGACCCCGGAAAACTAAAAGCATTTCTGCCCCCACATCTTGAGTCAAAAATCCAGTTGGTTTCTATTTCCAAATGACCTCTTGAATCCACTCCTCTTGCCCATCCCCTCATTTACTATCCTGCTTCAGAACTTTATTTCCTCTTACATATGATATTACCGTCATCTCTAATTTGTCAGATTCCCTTCAGTTTTTCCCAGCCTAATCATCCTACATCCATCTTTCAAACCCATCTTCCTGAGTTACCATTCCAATTATGTTTTTCGCCTGCTTAAAACTTTCAATGGTTCCCAGTTTCCTCCTGAATGATTCAGGCTTTCAAGCTCCCTCACTTGGTGGTCCAAATTTACATTCCCATGTTCATCTTCCAATTGCTGTAAGCCCCGGAAAGCTCCTCATTCTGAAAAAGACAGTCTGTTTCTCTGATGGCTAGATGGTGCTTAGAATATGTTCAGGACAAACCATACACTCTTCCATCACTTCCTTCAAAAATTTTACATGTCCTTCAAGGTCTACCTCAGATGCAGCCTTCATGATATACATACAAAGCTCTGACTGAAATATGAGTTTCTTTCCTCTTCTCTTTCTTGATCAATCAATAAATAAAACCCAAGACCCATTCATCCTTTAAAACATAAATCTAATGTCACCTAATTCAAGATAAGCTTTTTGGGGGGTTTTTTTTTTGGTTTTTAAAAAAAATTTTTTTTACTCCCTCAGCTTCCTAAATACTATATTGCACCTGTTTGTGCACCATCTTTAGTATTACTTACTACATTGTATGCTAGTTGTGATTCCGTCTTGTTTTTTTATACCCCAAAGTTAACACATTATCTAGTGCATACTGAGTGCACAATTAATATTAAATGCCTCTGAATCATGTGATATTACCAAATTCAATGCCCATAATAGTTCCTGTCTATGCTGTCACAAGTCATCTGAGAGTGAACTCAATCTTAATTGCCACATACTCAATAATGCCTGCTGACTGAATTGAATTATTTAGGATTTTTGTTGTTGTTTTTGAGAAAACTTAAGATGTGCCAAAACTGGCAATTACTTTAGAAAGATTTTATTTATTTATTTATTTGGGGGGGAACTGCCCAAGAAGGGGGTAGAGCAGAGGAAGAAGCAGACTCCCCATTGAACGCAGAGCTCAGCATGGGGCTCTCCCAGGACCCTGAGATCATGACCGGAGCCAAAGTCAGATGCTTAACCAACTGAGCCATCCAGGCGCCCCAACACTGGCAGTTACTTTAATCTAGAAGTCCCTGAATACAACCTCCAGTCCTTCCAGCTCTCTCACTTCTGGTTCCCATGTCAATTGCTCATCAACTTTCTGAAAATTCCAAACCTCAATTCACTTCTCTGGGTTTATTAGTCCGTCCTTAACCCTACTTTATTCCTTCTTGACTGAAAATGAATTTTACGGTTTGTTATATTCATGTTCTCCAACTGGCACCCTTGGCTCACATATGTCCTTACCCATTTACTGATCTCACTTCAAAGAAGGCCCAAATGGACCTTCAGACAGTGTAGGGCCACTGAAAACCAACCTGCCAACCAATACTGTTCTTCATTAAACAAGTGTGACTAAAATAGAAAGAAGCCTTAACTTCTTCCCACTGTTGCCAAATCTCTAAGGGTTGTTGTTCTAGTTGTTTTCTTTTGTTTTTTCCTGTCCCTGGATAAAATCTCAGCCAGGCTGATCTTCTAATCCAATATCTAGTCCATTCCAAAGCACAGCCAGTGAAGTGTGAACTCAAATAGGCAAATATAAAGTTCCTTCCTTCCTCCAGCTCACTTGAGAGGACTGCCATGGAGGAAGAATTGCATTCAGCATCTTTTCTCTTTCTACTCCGTTTCCCCATTTTTTAGACAGTGCCCTGGCCCCTCCACAATTAGGCTGAGGTAGGTAATATAGGGGAAAGAGATAAAGGAGCAAAAGAAGTCTATTTGGCAGGCCTGTTTGTGACTTGGCATCAGTTTCTTCTGTGCAAAATGTATACCCAGAGGTGACTTAGGGTACACATTTATGGTTTGTACTGAATGCTGCTCTCTTGCCTGACCTCCCCTGACTTTACACTCAGTATGTCTGTAACTCCCTAGATGCTGCAGTGTCTTTCTGCCAGATGCCACCCCATCCCAAGTGGCCGCTTGGAACAGGGTTTCTTTTAAGGAAACCATGGGCTGGCTCCCTTGATAGGGAACATATCTGGTAAGCAGGAAATGACCCCACCAATAGTGGAAATTCAACTAGCTCCCAAAGCATCTCATTGTCTTGTTGTTTCGCTAGATTCAGCCAGACCCTTAACTTTAGACTAAACTCGGGGGGACTCAGGTCAAGTTTTCCAGGGAGTTTTCTCAAATGCCTTTCTCTCACTTAGCTTAAAATGTGCAAAAGCACTCTACCTCTCTCTATGGGTGTGCCTAGAATGAAAACCAACAACACTTGCAGAAAGAGTACCTCTTCTTCAACACCTCTTGGATCAAATTTGACTTCTCTCTTATATTCAAGAAGGGTGATGAACTAAGCATTACAAAATCGATTTGATAATACTTTCCATTGTCTTGAATAGGTAAGCAGTTACCTATGGTACTATTTTCTGCTTTAGGGCTCCAGCCCAAGTGAAACAGAAAGAGCCTCAATTGTATATATTGTCATATTTCTCTACTAGTATTATTTACTTCAAAGACATAGTCTCCAAACCTTAGCTGACTACTGAGCATGATCCTTCCATTCCTTTAATTATCCTCACCCACCTTGTTCTTTGTTTTCCCTCCAGAGCTATTCCAAAGTTTCTCCTCTCTACTCAGTTGTTATCACCTTTAGTGGGAGCAAGAGATCTTGCCTCTTATTTTATGTGGAAAACTCCCAACATCAAGCATGAGTGCTCTCAACTGCCCATCCATTTCAAAACTTAACCTAAATTGTATGCCCATTATGGCTTCGTCTTGCCATTTTTCTCCAGTGTCAGAGAATAAGGTTTCCTGTCTAATATCTGAAACCAAGCACCTACCTTTTCAAGTTTCTCCAACTACCTCTTCTGGTTTCCTTTATGCCTTCCTGCAATGTCTTCTACAGGCCAATTGCTTCCCAGTTGCTTCCTCAGACAACTGCTTTTCTCACTCTATACATATTTCATAAATAATCATATCTGTGTTTATCATTTCAACTGCCTCCCCTATGCTGATGATTCCTAAATACCTATCTCTCTTCATTGATAGATCTATTCTGCACATTCCACCTGAACATCTCACAGACATTTCAAACTCAGTGTCAAAAACTGAATCCATTCTCTCTCCAAAAATAGGATTCTGCTCTGTGTCTCAGCACCACCTGGACACCCAAACAAGACATGTGTCCATCACCCTTGACTCCTCCCTCTATCTTCACATTTAATCATCCTCTAAATCCAAGAGATTTTTAACCCCTAATATTTTTTATCTTTTCCCGCTTCTACGTCTTTACCTCCCTTAAATTAGACCTTAATCATTTCTAATCTGGTCAACTACAGCAACCTCCTAACTTGACTGTTTGAAG
Organism: Eumetopias jubatus; assembly: GCF_037043125.1. Lineage (NCBI taxonomy): Eukaryota > Metazoa > Chordata > Mammalia > Carnivora > Otariidae > Eumetopias > Eumetopias jubatus. Next base: position 32,198,371 of record NW_028274820.1, read on the forward strand.
TCCTGTCTCCCTCAAAAGCCAGGGTATTAATCATCTATTGTTGTATAACAAGTTACACCAGAATGCACGGGAACAACAAACACTGATTATCTCACACTATTTCTGAAGGTCGGAAGTTCAAGAGCAGCTTAATTAGGCGATTCTGGCTCAGGGTCTCTCCAGAGGTTGTCATCTGAAGGCTTAACCAGGACTGAGGGATCCACATTCAAGATGGTTTTCTCATGTGGCTGCTGGCAGAAACCCTCAGGTCCTCTCCACAAGGCTTCCTGAGCATCTTCCCAATGTGGCAGTGCTCTTCCTCAGAGCCAGGCAATCTATTACAACTACATATCTATCAGCTCACCTACTGACAACCTAAAATATGCCTCCCATTACCCATAGGCTACAGTCAATGTTTTCTTGCATAGTTTATGAGACTCTCAATGAGATGAACCCTACAACTCCAAATTCTTTTACTCCTTTTTTATATAGTGTCTTCTAAAAACACCAAATTTCTTATTATTCCCTAACCTCTATGTTGTTTCTTGATGCCAAGACTTTTCTCAGGTTACAATTTCTGCATAGAATTTCTTGCCCTCTGTTATTGGTTAAATTATATTCATTTATTGAGACCCAACTCATATATTGTCTGCTCTAAGAAGCCTTCTTAGAACTGGGGACTCCTACCCCTAGGTCCAGGATTCATCTTACTTCCCTAAAACCTCCTATGATTATAATAACTGGTTTCTATTGTAATAACTTGGGTATATTCTCTTTATATCAATATGTTGTAAGCTCACTGAGGGCAATACAATTATCATCTTGTATCTCTATATAAATTAGTATAACATCAGCTGCTATATTAATTCCTAAAATCGTTATTTATATCTGTTTTGATGACATACTTCATCCTCAGTGCTTCTTGGAAAACTAGTAGTACAATCAAAATGGTCTGACGTTTGTTGGATAGATCATCTGTAGTCTTTTCTAGCTTCTTAGAGTAGGATTTTTAGATCTAGGCCACCCTCTATAGCAGACCAAAAAGTGGTGAGCCATGCTTAGTTAAAAGTCTTCAAGGAAAACATCACATCCTGATGTCAGAATGTTCTGTGTCTGCCTGATTTGTCAGCCTCAAGACAATCAGAAGGCAAAACTCAAGGCTGAGAACCAGAAAACCAAATCCAAGGCTAGTGAGAACTAGTATGTTACCAGGTGCCCTAGAAAAGCAGTGCTAACAACAGACAGCAAGAATCGGGCTTAGCATGTTCTGGGTGGGCTTGCAAATGGTGTTAGGAATGAAAATGGACTATCATAATCAGTGTTCTGAAAACATTAGCCTAAACAATGATACTCTAAATAGGAAAATGACTATGTTGATTTCCGGTCAAGTTTGGTTTCTCCATTTTCTAGTTGAAGACCTAAATCTGAATTAAAAAATGAGGAAATTAAGATTCTTCTTACTAAGGGAAGTGTTGTATTTAAATTTCCCTATAGATTTAGATGTCTCAGAATTTTTTTTCCTCTAAAATATGTTCAAGGGAATAAAGATACCAAAAAGAATTCACAGTATAAAACTTTTAAAATAATGAGATTTAAATTCTCTTTAATTTAAACACTATCTTTATTTTGTTAAAAATCTTTCAGTAAGGGGAAAGATATGGGAGGTAAGTATTAAACAGAAGCAGCAATAAGTAAGGTCTCAAATATCAAAAGAAGGACATGACTGCCTTAGGCACTGTATTCTTCCACAGGAAAACAAACAAACAAACAAAAAACTCTTAAGGCTCAGGCTTTTTTTTTTTTACTCAAGCTAAAGCTCTCAGCAGAAGCTACATGAATTTCATCAATATGTTTATATGATTCCAAGCCAAGAAATTCTGCAAAGATTACCAAAGTATCTGATGTAGCTTCTGGCAAGGGATGAAGTTCATCTCACAAGGACGTCAAAAAAAAAAAAAAAAAAAAAAAAAGTCTGTTAGAAGAGTTGCTGATCCAATCAAGAAGATTTTAGATTAAAATGTGAAGAGGAGAAACACATCCTGATAAAAGTATAAGACTGAATAGCAAAAAAAAACAACATATATCATAACAGAAAAACGAACATCAAGGAGGAATACCAAGTAACTCTCCATAAAAAAGCAGGAGGTGGGGAGTGTGAAAAATACATCCTCAATGCAATACACCAAGGCAGAGAGAATAAACACAATAAACATAATAAATTTTGTTTTGAGACAGAAACGATCTCATAGATATATTCTAATTTCAGTGGTGTAGCTAATGATGAAGATATGGAAATTAAAAGATACACTTTGTTAGAAAAATTTTAAATGGGTCAGAGATTAGCTTCTCTTTTAAGAAGATGTGAACCACCATTAAAATCACAGCCATAAAAGTGGAAGAGTAGCCAAGTTTGCTTGGGTAAGCATAGAAGGAAAAAGACATAAATGCTATAGGGAGTTGGGCAATAATATAGGCCATATATTTAGATGAAGCACATGAACACAGCTTTTCTAATAGATGCTTGTACACAAATGGGCTCAAGTAATAACCAAGAGACAGTGTTTAACCATTAACCATCTTTTCATCTGCTGGCAATCTCTTTTGGTCAAAAGATGAGTACTCAATAGTCATGCCTTGATTTGAGCCATTCCCACCTTTCCCCCAGAATAGTCCTCCACAAGAGGAGGCATAAAAACCTACATCCTGCTCTCAGCCTCACACGGTCCTGAAGCCAGTTTTGATTAGGGCACATAATGTATGTTAAATTCAAACCCACCCAGAGCCCTAAGCCCAGCTTTGATGTAACTGGCTGGAGCCCTGCCTGTCTACCTGCTTACTGCCTCTGAGTCTCCCCCATGCCATTCTGCATATCCCACTTATGACCTGACTTCTACTTAGTCACCAATTACCACTAGAGGCCCAAACTAGGACAAGATTCCTATCTTCGGCACGAATCCACTTGGCACCTTGACACCTCATAAAACTTTATCCTGAGAGGAGTAGTCCTAAGACCCTAGATCTCTAGTTGCCAGTAAATGCTCTGCTTAAAACTGAGAGGCCAGTCATAATCATAGTATATTACTCTCCTGAGCATCATCTGGAGACTCTATTCCCTTCCCCTGACTAAACCATGTTTTCTAGTTCCAGATTTCTCTCTTGTCCCATTGGCCTTCCAATGAGGTCAGGCATGCTTTGTCACCAAACCTGTAGAAGATGTGTTATTCTGCCATTAATTTACTCTCTTTGAAGATCACAGAAAAATAATCTATCTGCAAACAAGTAAGTCTGGCTGAGACTGAAGGACTGACTGGGGAAATGATGGGTGGCGTTGGAGAAGGGAAATACATCATCTAGCCAAATAGATAAACTCTAGTCAGGGAAGAATATTCCTAAAATTTTGGAGACTAGAAGACTTTTTTTTAAGGGGAAAAAAAAGGCTGACAAAGAATAAGAAACTAAAATTAAATCATGACTGTACAATTTTAAATTCTCACATAAGGAAAAATAAAAATCATCAAAATAAATTATTGTTGCTGGATAGGGGACTGCCCAATATGATGAGATTTCATAGCATAAGAATATTCAACACAGTTTTGTTTTTAAGAGCAAAATAATACAGAAGCCTACATTCATAAAAAGGAGGCTAGTAAATGAATTCTAATGGATATAATAAATTATTTTGAAACAATTAAAACTATACTATATATAAATATTGCATGCTATGGAAAAGACGTTATAAAAAAGAACACAAGATAGAAATATGAATATGTGGGGTGTGTGGGTGGCTCAGTCAGTTAAGCATCTGACTCTTGATTTTGGCTCAGGAAATGATCTCAGGGTCATGGGATTGAGCCCTGGGTCCCACTCTACGCTGAGCATGGACTCTGCTTAAGATTCTCTCTCTCCTTCTGCCCATCCCTCCTCTTCATGCTGTGCTCGCATGCCATATCTCTAAAAAATATATATACATATGAATATGGCTCTAATAAAAATATATACATGCATGAAAACAATATATGTTAATATATGAATATTATTTCTAACTGGTGGCATTTCAGTTGGTTTTTTTTTTAATTTTTTAAAGATTTTGTTTATCTGAGAGAGAGCTAGAGAGAGAGAGAAGGAGCACAAGTGGGATGGGGGGCAGAGGGAGAAGCAGACTCCCCACTGAACAGGGAGCCCGATGTGGGGCTCAATCCCAGGACCTGGAGATCACAACCTGAGCCAAAATCAGAAGCTCAACCGACTGAGCCACCCTGGTGCCCCTGATTTTCATTTTTTCTTTTATTCTTTGCACTGGTCTCTGGTTTTCAAACTTTCTTCAGTAAGGATTCTTTTTATAAACGGAAAAAAAGAAAAAAAAAACATTTTAAAGGTCATGTACAAAAGGTGGAAGAAGGAGCACACAACCACAAATGGAATACAAAAGAACGGTACAAATCTTTAAGAACAGTGCCAGGAACGCAGAAGCAATAACTCAAGCTTATATTAGGGGAGATGAAAATAATTTTAAAAGTTATGTTTAAAACAAGAAAAGAATAGGCTATACCCATTCCTTCAAGCAGAAAGGGTCATGTTAACATTGCCTCTCTGTCTCGGTCAAAGCAAATCACCACACTGGAAGGATAGCACATGGCTAAGGGGGATTCCAGGATGGCTGAGAATACTGTAAGGAAGCACCTCACTAGGTTAAAAGATCTTACATCCCCAAGGTCAAAGAATTTTACTGTCTGGAAGGAATTTACAGATATAACCGTGACACCTGACACATCATCTCTGAGAAATCCTAACAGGTAGAAAAACCTGAAAACAGACCAATACTTACCCCCTTTTCCAACAAAGACATAAAGAGAAACGTTATGAGAATTGCATGTACTGATGTTAACATTGTTTCTGGAATAGATTTTTAAAGGAGACTGTGATCCCTTGGAAGGTGATATGGAACTCTTGAGTCAGATTATTTGCAGTGTAAGGCAAAAGTAGTTAAATGTAAAATGTAGTTAGATCAGTATTTTCTTCAAGGGGAGAATATGGTATATGATTTCTAAACTCTTTCCTGGTTCTGAAATTCCACGATAAGCAATGGGGTTTTTTTTTTTAATTTCATATGGCATGTGGAACTGCCTTATCACTGTAGACAAGATGGACTGGTGTAGACCAGAGAATATTAGGCTACAAGTTCATATTAATAGCTGGATAAATGGCCCACTTCATGTTGATTAATATATCCTATAATCCTTGGTTCATTCACTCTGTGTAGTGATTTGCCATGGAACTCTCATCTCTTAACTGACCATGCTATGTGATCAGGATGATAAATACACAGACGACAGGTATATAAGTTCGATAGATGTTATCAATTTGTAGGAGGAAATAGGTTTAAATAAATTTTGATCCTAAAAGATTGTGGTACGTTACTATGTGACATCGTGAACAGTATGTACACATATATACCAAAATATTTTGATTAGATATAGAGAACTGTACCTTCCAAAAAAAGTAGGTTTAAAAAATACGGGATAAGGGAAATTCCCTGCTAGCATTTCCCATGAAAAAGGCCTACGACTTTGAGGTTTCTACAAATTCAACACAGCCTAAAGTGTGACCCAGTTATCCTATGTGACACACTGAACAGCCAGTATTTTAAAAAAAGACAGGTGTTTTACTGTTTACAGCAAACTAGGAAGAAAATAGAAATAGTGTTGGCTCCAGTTGCTTGGTCTACATTCCTGCTCCTCCCTTCCCTCTCTCCCTCACCCACCCCCTTGAACCTCCCCATTAGAAACTGCATCTTCTCCCTGAGTTGTGTCTCCCATGGCTCCTATTTTATTAGCTCATTACTCCCAAAACCTGCCCAGAGAAGTTCATATCCAATTATTCAACTGACTTATTTTGCCAAGGAAGACAAAGTTACCTAAGAAATAGGAATCAAACTATTGTGGTGACTAGATCAGGCTAACCAGTACAGACAAATTTATCTCCAATGTATTTACTCCAAGTGATACACCGAAAACAAAATACAGTCAGTGTGAACTTGGCCTTCTTTCTCTTTGCTCACAGGGTAAGACCATCACCATCTTTTTTTCAATCAAAATTTTTCAAAACATGGGTTTCACTAATGGAGAGTGAGCCTGTAGGATGAGAAAGGCAGTCCTCCCACCCTCCGCTGCCATGTCCCAGGGCTCAGCTAGCATTCTGAGCAGTTTTGCATGCTACATTTAAAAGGCACATGAGGTTTTGGGAATGAGTAATCATGCTGATAAAGCACATTGGAACCACCAAGCATGAGGACGACTGTAGAAACCATGGTCATTTGGCAAGACAAGATTTAGGAGGAATACCATAATTCACATAACACATTTCAAGACTCCTCATGTGCATATGCTATCAGCTCTTTCAGAGTATCTCTAGAAGGATGAATTAGTATCAATGAATAGAACATATGGGAAGGTTATAAAGAACAATCTTGAAACCATGTGGGCTACTTTAATAATGTAAAATGCAAACCTCGAAGATTTAGTTCTAAAAGCATAAACTTATGGGTGGTGAGACAACCAGCAGAGCAGTACTACTGTCTCTATCCTAAGTTTCTCCTTCCCCTAAAAGTTCTTTATGACTTGTCTTCAGTCGCCTCCAATGAGCAGGCTTGGGGTGGTCTCCTGCCAAATAAATACATCCCACTTTAATACACGATACTGAAGAAAATCCTTTCTCGTTAGTACCCTATAGCATAATTTAGACAGACTGAAGCTTTCAGTAAGACCTTATTAAATACTAAATGACTGCAGAGCAAGAATAATCACAGAGAGTACAAAAACTGTATACAGAAGAAGCCCAATATTCTGGGCTCATGTAGCTGGCCTGTTCTCAGAGCCCCCAAGCCCCTCCCATTTCACATGCTCTCAGGAATTGGCTACCCTTTAGCCACCAAGGACAAATGCAATTTTAGAGGTCTCTCTCTTTGCCCCCCACCCCAAATCCCTGAATTCTGACCAGCCATTATGTAGTGGGCACCAATGTACCCTTCCCCTTGGCAGCCCAGATCAAGACACTTCAACAAAGCACTCTCCTCTCTACCTAGGATCTCTCTTCCTACTCTCTGGCCTAATCCACAATACAGCTTCAATATTCAAGTATATCTTTAGGCAGTACAATCATCAGAGTGTTTGTAGAGCAGGAACAACACTCCCACACAGTAAGCAGGCTGATTTTTTCCCTCACAATATCTTCCAACAATTACAGCTGTAACAAAATTGACACAGAGACCTCCCAACTGTAGAAAGCTTTCTAACAGAAGTTAAGGGACCCACAATTCATTCGATCAGAGAAAATCTTCACATTGGCTGAGAGGGTTGAGCCTTTGGGATTAATGTGAATCCACAATCAGTTTCTAAGATTAGAAGATACTATATTTCATTTGCATTTCCTTTTTCTCTGGATATTTTCTATACCATGTCACATTAATTAAATAGAAAGAATAAAACATTAATGTGTCCTAGAATCAATTAGGAATGGAATATGCACTCTCTCTCTCTCTTTCTAAATGTGTCTACATTATTTATCAATGACTCCATTTTTAATTTAGGGAAGTTTTTTTGTGGCCGGGGGGTGGGGAGGGGTAGACTGGGGTAGGGAATCCATGCCAACAGCGGCTGACAAGCATGAATGAAGAGGCCAATGGCATAGCACCTAATATATGCCTGAAGAAATTCCTTGCTATACATTTGAATACTGGGGTATCATTCTACCTCTAGGTTTTCTTGGTTTGAACCCTATCCTGTCTTCATACTCCTATTTTATCCCCATGATTTCAACCAGCATAGAAACACTGACAAATCTAGAACCAGCCCTGCATTTCAAAACATTAAATAACCCATTTAGAAGCATAAACTTAGGTTGTATTCCTGAGAAAAGGAGTTCTTGGGATAAGTGAGTGTTGTGTAATGTTCACCCACCTGTGTCAGAAGTGAAGAATCGCAGGTACTGACAAAGCAAACCCTGCACATCAGTGACACCGCCCCAAGTTTACCCGCACACCAATGAGCTCAGAGTTTCAGCAGCTAGATTGTTAATTTGAACATGGGAAACCAGTGTCTTTGGGAAAAAAAAAAAAAAATTTTTTTCGATAACCACAATGAGTAGTAAAATAATTCTTACAATTGACTAGTACATTTTCAGAACAGAATATAACATAAATTGATAGAGATAATTCATCGATATATGCATTATATTTAGTTCTACATTTTTACAACTATGCATATATCTGTTTATCTACCTATCTATAGATAGTTCATATATATTAGTATCTGGTGTCACAAAGAAGCAAAAATATAACAGAACTAAAATTTAATGCAGGTCATAATCACAGCATTCTTATTTAATGGGAATGCCATCACAATATTAAATAATCCATAGCTTGCGGGGGTTGCGAGTCTATGTACCTAATGAGATAAAATAAATGACAAAGAAAGTAATGACCGTTGGATTCAGGTTAGTGCATACTTAAGGGAAAATCTGCTTATTACCCCTGGTTTTGCACTGTGAGTTTACACTTGCGTTATTTTTCGTTCTGGGGGAATTCCGGTGGAGCAGTGGTGAGCCTTAGGAAATCAAAGCCGTAGTGCCACGAAGTAGAAAATCATGCAGCATACCCCAAAACTGAACCAAGTTCAATTTCCACATTAGAAGGGGTGAATTCTTTGTTCTCAGATTGTGTTTCTAGTTGCTTATCAAGCATTCTGTATCCATTCATTCGGCAAGTCCTTATTGAGCTTCTGCAATGTGCAGAGAATGAGCTGGTCATTATGGTACAAATATAGAAAACAAGATTCCTTCTCTCAAAATATTCATACACAGTGAGGAAAAGAGAATAGTTAAGTAAAAAAATTAGGCTCTAGTGTGTTAAGAACTAAAAGAGAGGTAGGTCTAGAGTGCTATCCCAGCAAATAGTAAGGACAACTAATCAAGAGGGTAGGATATATCATGAAGGCTTCTTGAAGGATGTGGTTACAAAGCTTCTTTGTGAAGGCTGTGTGGGCCAAAGAAAGAGGGAAAGTCAGTATTCCAGGAGGAATGAAGAACTAGTGTTCAAAGAGGCCTTTGGTTTGAAGCAGAGTCAAGCAATGGATAAAGAAGAAAGTTTGTCCTTATTTGCCATGCTGAGGGGTTCGATTCTTTATCCTAAAGGCGACAAAAAGTCAAGATATTGGGCGCCTGGGTGGCTCAGTTGGTTCAATGTCTGCCTTCAGCTCAAGTCATGATCCCAGGTCCTGGGATCGAGCCCTGCATCGGGCTCCCTGCTCAACGGGAAGCCTGCTTCTCCCTTTCCCTCTGCCTGCTGCCGCTCCCCTTTCTGTGCCCTCTCTGTCCAATAAATAAATAAAATCTTAAAAAAAAGTCAAGATATTGAAGAAGAGGGCATTTTCAGATTTGCATTAGAAAATCATTCTAGGCAGCAGTTAAGGAAAATGGATCACAAGAGATCAAGCCTCATGTCAGGGAGACTCTTCAGTAATGTAGATGAGAAATGACAGTATGTGAACTCAGACAATGGCCATGAAGATTTAGGTCAACAAGAGATTAAAGAAGTATCTCCTCAGCCATGAAGGAACTTCAGGACCAAGCAGATATAAATAAGCAGGAAGAGGAAGGCATCAAGTGACCTGGATGCCCAGATGGTCTTGCCATAACATTCACTGAGGTGGACAATGTAGGAAGAGTCCGAAGTCCGGACAAAGGGGAGACTTCAGTTTGAGACATGTTGACATCCGAGTGCCTGAGGGATGCACAGATGGAGATACACACCAGGCAGCTGTACAAACCAATCCAGAGCTTGGAAGGGATATCTATTGATTTGGGAGGCATTAGCACGTGGGCTATCACTGAAGGAGTGGGATTGCATCAAGTCCCTCAACAGGTTGTGTGTGAGAGGTTGATGCCAGGAGACTGAGCACTGAGGACATGACCTTCTCACTTAAGGAGCCTGAAGAGAGTCCAAAGAGATGGGAAGACAGCCAAGATGGCATGATGTCGTTGACACCAAGGGAGGGGGGTTTTGAAAAGCACCTGCTGTGTCACAGGCATCGTGCCAGACACTGTGGGGATCCACGTGAGGAATAAGTCTCTGCCTTGAAGGAGGCCATTAAAAAAGCATGTGCAGATTTAATCGTGATTTCACAAGAACAGAAAGTGTCAGGTACCTTTAAGAAAAATGTTCGGATAAGTGCATAGGAGCTCAGAGGAGAGAACAATCACTTCCAGCTCAAACACAGAAGGGACCCAGCGGTGGCTGTTGTATGAACACACAATTCTGATTTATAGTTGAAATGGTATAATTTAGATCTTTACTTAACCACATTTTTTCCCCAGATATTTTCCTTAATTAGCCCAACTGGAAGTCATCTCTACCTCCTTTAAAGACCTAAATATTGCATCTCAATTATGATAGGAATCGCCATCTTTTTACTGTTAGATTTCTATTTGTTGTTTTCTTATCCGTCTACTAAACTATAAAGCTCTCTGTGGCCCTGAACTCTGTCTTACGCCTCCATGAGAGTGCTAACCCCCATCCCCAATGCCAGGACCAGCACCCCACGACATTATAGCCTTGTTCTTAGAGTCAGTCAGTGCTGGGCTCAAGGTCCACCTCTGCCATTTGCACAGCTATCAGCATCCTGACAATGCACAAATGATTAATGCCCACCAAAGCCACAGTTTTCAGTGAAAATGGCAATAATATAGTCCACAGAGGGCTGTTTTGAGTATTAAGTGTGATAATATTTCTGAAGCCACCTAGTAAATTATAGGACACTTAGTAAATATTCAATAACAGTTTTTGTTCCATGCAGAGCATGTAATAAATGCCTGCAGAATGAATGAATAAATGAATTAATGATCACATGGCAATGAGTGTAGTCTATGCTTCTAATAATATTTTTCTGAAATTTTCATAATTCTTGACACATTTACAACCTCCAGCTACCACTTTTGACTTAGTGTTATCTGAGAAATGTATTATGAAGTGGACTGATTTCTTTCAGTGGAATCTCTAACTAGAATTAACATAGAAAATGTGGCCATAGTGCTTAACCTAATCAGATAATCAATTATTAGTAACACCCTATTCATTAGGAAATCAAGTTAGTTGAGATTTTGCTGAGTATTTGTATTTCTGTACAATAGAGTTAAGGAGCCAGACAGGTTTTAAGTCCCACCTTTTCCACTTGCTAGTTTTGTGATGTTGGCCAATCTATTAGCTCTCTCTCCCGGCCTCGGTTCCTCAGCGGTTCAATAGCAGTGACAGGATAACCAGGCTCAGAGAGGCGGTAAAGAGGATTCAGTGGCTAAAAAGGCTTCCAGTCCCTGGCACAGAGTAAGCTCACTATAGGTGTTACCACTTACTTCCTATACATCTATTCAGATTTTGGTAGTTAGTGTTTTCTTTTATATTCAAAGTTATCAATTTCCTGGAGATTTCTGCAAGTACCAATTTAGGCAGGCAAGACAGTTGGGATGACATACATTGTTCCTTCAAAAGTGTTTTTAAATAAAGCTTTGAGGACATACCCAACCTGTTTTTCTTCTTTTCTTGCTATTGTTTCCAATGACCAGTAAAGATTATAGGGGACAGTTTCCACCCAGAAGTAAGATAAGTCTATGAAGATGAGGCATCATCAGTCAGAAAAGCAGTAAAGCAAGCCCTGGTGTTCCTTGTAAGGGCCTGAAACCAGCCCTGATCCTTCTCCCCTCCCTTTCTCCCCCTTCCCTCTCTATCAGCCAGATCCGGATACACAACTTGCTGTGTGACCTGGCCTAGTTAATTATCCTTCCCAAATTCCTTGTCTATAAAAGTGAGAATAAGCATCTGCCTTCGGCTCAGGTCATGATCCCAGGGTCCTGGGATCGAGCCCCGCATCAGGCTCCCTGCTCGGTGGGAAGGCTGCTTCTCCCTCCCCCGCTCCCCCTGCTCGTGTTCCCTCTCTCGCTGTGTCTCTCTCTCTCTGTCAAACAAATAAAATCTTAAAATAAATAAAATTAAAAAACAAGTGAGAATAACTACTTCAAAGACTAGAGTGAGGATTAAATGAGATAATACAATTAAGTCCCTAAGCACCATACCTGGCAGATAATGAGTGCTTAATATGTAGCTTAAAACTAATAACTCTCAGTTTCAACTATAAGCAAAATACAGTAGTTATGTCAGACCAACCTCACACTATCCACAATTAAAATCCTGGACAAAAAATAAAAACCAGCAGCCTGAGATCCCGGAGGATTCACTAAAAAAAGCGAGCAGCAAATTGAGGTGATACGATCCTTCTAGGCAGAACAGTAAGTACCTCAAGTGGGTGGTTTTCTCAGTAGACTCTCCAGTTTGCACTGGCAGGAGAGAACAGAGCTCAATTAGGAAGAAGGGGGTCTGGCTTTACTCAAGAGGCAAATGTCAGACAGAGTTCAGGGCTGCTAGAGAAGCTGGAAGTTAAGGGGCAGAACACAAGAAAGGAGTCGAGAAGGGAAAGCCCCAAAATATGGCTTTACATTTTTTTTTTTAAGTTGTACATAGGGAGAACTAAGAAACAACACAGAGCAACAGTTAGGGGCTCAAGGGTAGAGCAGATATTACAGAGATGTCTCACGATGGAAAAACAGAGATTAGTGTGTTACGCCCCTCCACTTAGAGCCCTTTGGGTAATACCTCAAGCTTTTAGTTAAGAGCCCTTAAAACCTCACCTGAGAGTAAGGACAGATAAGATAGAGTCTAGCACTGGGGCAACAGCCTGGCTCGGTCGAAGGCACATGCAACTCTTGATCTTGGGGTCCTGAGTTCAAGCCCCACTTTGGGTGACGAGATTACTTAAACAAAAATTTAAGAAAACTATATAGTCTAGCCCTAACGAAGCAACCATCTAAGAAATCAACACAACCCGTTGCCACCGTATCTGGCAGGCAGAAGAAAACTTGATACATAACTTCATGTATATCATGGTCAGTGTTCGTCACCAGATACCAAAAGAAACACAAGGAGTTGGAAGAGATGTTCAGGCATTTCAGATATTAGTTATCTGACTGTGACTTTAAAACGGCCATTCTAGGGCGCCTGGGTGGCTCAGTTGGTTAAGCGACTGCCTTCGGCTCAGGTCATGATCCTGGAGTCCCGGGATCGAGTCCCGCATCAGGCTCCCTGCTCGGCAGGGAGTCTGCTTCTCCCTCTGACCCCCCCCCCATTGCTTTCTCTCTCTCTCATTCTCTCTCTCTCAAATAAATAAAATCTTTAAAAATGAATAAATAAATAAATAAATAAAACGGCCATTCTACAAATACAAAAATTGAAATTAAAATACAAAAATGAAATTAAAATACAAAACTGAAAATACAAAAACTGAAATTAAGAATTCAGTGTTGTGTTTGATAAAAGATTAGAAATAGCAGAACAGGTAATTTAATGAATTAAAGACATGATAGTAAAAAGTGCCTGAGTTGATGCCTATATGAGAAAAAGGATAGAAAATCCAGGAAAAAAGCCTAAGGGAGATACAGGATTGAATGAAAAGTCTAACATACATGTAATCAGAGTACTTAGAAGATAAGAGACAGAACAGTAAAATATAAATATTTGAAAATGGGCCAGGAATTTTCCAAAATTAATGGAAATGTCTAATTTCATATATTTAAGATTCAAAAAGCTGTATAAACACTAAGTAGGGTAAATATGAATAAACCCACACTTAGGAATATTATAGTAACACTAGTAAAAACCAAAACAAAGCGTTTAAGAGGTACCTAGAGTGGGGCTAGGATACATATTATCTACCATAAAAAAAGCTAAATTTAAAATTTACAGCTAACTCCTAAAGAAAAATGTGGAAACATGAAGACCATGGACCGATGTATTTAAAGTGCTGAAAGGAAAAATACTGCTAACCCAGAATTCTGCACCCCTCAAATATTTTTTCAAAAAAAAAAAACTAAGGAAAGATGAAGATTTTTTTTCTAAGATTTTATTTATTTGACAGAAAGCACAAGTAAGCAGAGAGGCAGGTATTGGGAGAGGGAGAAGCAGACTCCCCTCTGATCAGGGAGCCTGACATGGAGCTCGATCCCAGGACTTTGGGATCATGACCTGAGCAGAAGGCAGAGGCTCAACTGACTGAGCCACTCAGGTACCCCGAATATATTTTTCTTGAAACTTAAAGCTGAGAGCGTTTTTTTTGCAAGCAAGAAGTATTAAAAAGATTTCTTAAGGCTGAAGGGAAAAGATCGAATAGAAACACAAACTTCAGGGAAAAGGGCAAAAGCAAAGATGCATTTATAGGTAAAAATAAATGAATATTGACTATTAAAACAAAAATATACAATGTCTTCTGGAACATAAATATAAAGAAATAAATATATAGAAGTTCATATTAGTCAAATATGTGGCAGAATGAGCACAAAAGGAGAGAAACGGAGGGGTGCCTGTGTGGCTCAGTCGGTTAGGCTTTGGACTCTCTGGTTCTGCTCAGGTCATGATCTCAGGATCATGAGATTGAGGCTTCCCAGCCCCAGGCTCCACGCTGAGCCTGGAGTCTGCTTCAGATTCTCTCTCCTCCTCTCTTTCTGCCTCTCTCCTGCTTGCATGTGTGCACACTCTCCCTCTCTAAAATAATCTAAAAAAAATAAATTTTTAAAAAGGAGAGAAATGGAATTGAATGGCTGTGTTTTACATATTCAGGAAGGAGTAAAAGTATATTGTAATCAATATAACCATTACCAGACTAAAAAAAAAACATGCAAAGATTAAAATCTTGAAGGAATTTTAAAATGGAATAATAATGATCAATGAAGAATTGAGGAATCCAAAGGAAGCTAGAAAAAAGGAGAAATAAAGAATAAACAATAGGATAAATAGTATGGATAGCAAAATGGTACACTTTGAAGAGATAAACTGGTGATTGTATTTAATATAAATGAACTCAGCTCTCTAATGGAAATATAAAATTTGCCACACAAATAAAAAAACAAAATGTAGGCATACTCCATTTACAAAAGAAACACTTAAAATGTATGGACATATAGTTTGAAAGTAAAATGATAAAAATAGATATGGACATGTAGTTTGAAAGTAAAATGATAAAAATAGATCTACTATGTAAATATTAACAAAAAAATTATATGCCTGTGTTATTATGGGACAAAATAGATCTTAAGTAGAATTACAAGATATAAGATGTGCATTTCAAAGTAATAAGAGTCAAGTTCATAGGAAGTTATGAAATCATAAGTTTGTGATACCTAATAGCATAAATTTCAGTTATATAAGGCAGAAGTTGACAGAACTAACGTAATATCCAAATCCACAATCATAGGGAAGAGTTTAACCCACTTATTTCAGTTACTAATAATAATAATAAGCCCACAAAAGACCAGTTAAGCATGTAGAAGCTTAGAAGAACATTATTAGCTAACTTGACCTACTTTGGCTTATAGAATATTCCACCCAACCACTGCTGAGTACTCTGTAATATATATATATATATACATATGTATATATATGTATTTATTTATACATATATATACATGTAGATAAGTTTAAAAAAAGATAGCTTTTCTCAATAAAGCAGGAAAAAATGATAGTTTTTTAAATTGAAAAGGAGGACTTCTATGTTCACAAAGTGTTCAGGAATAAAAGAAAGTCTTTCCAAGGCTCTGGTGTCCCAAGATAAACAGAGTTTATTGATCAAGAGTCTATGTACTTACCCAAAACCATGAATTCTTAGGAAATAAGTCTGTGTCCTATCTATTGTCCTCATCTCAACTGGAGTACATTTTAGCTACACCCCATCGAATGTTACCACAAACTAGGAATCTTCTTAGATTAACTAAAGGGGGGGATTGATACCAATAAAACAGGTAACTCATTTACTCTAAAATTAGTCCCATTCCAAGTTAATGTTATCCCATTATAAGATTGCACACACCAATGAAATGTAGCCGAAAAGTTAACCACAAATTGTCAGAGTCTAAGGACAAATGTTTAATGGAAAAAGGAGTAAGTTATTCTTTTTCTTTTTTTTTCTCAAGAATACAGCTGTTTGCCACATTACTTTGAAAGTCTGGGACCAAAGTAGCTCTGCTGGGGGAGCAAAATACTAATATTTTGCAGTTATTTAGAGAAAAGATTTCTCACAGATGTGGCATTATACAAATGGAATTTGAAGAAGGTATAAGATAGTGGCCAGAAAGTCAGTGAAGAGCTACAATATAATTTTGGAAATCAAAGAAAGATTCTGATTTAAAAAAATAATAGCAGTGAGAATTCATCAATGAAGGTCTCCTGAAGGACTGGGCTTTACAACATAAGTGAGGAAATCTGAAACTTAAGCTTATGTAGCTTTTTCCTGTCACTGGCCTACTAGGTTTTTAAAAAAAAAAAAAAATCCCTCATTTTTTTGCTTATAAACTAAAAAAATTAAACTATCTGACAGACTATACCTTGTAAATTAATCTATCATCTGTTCATTCAACAATCATCAACAATTCAACAATCATCCACTAACTGTATTCTATATTCATGGACTGAGCTAAGTGCTGGGGATAAAATGGAGAACCAAAAAGTCTTTGTTAGTCAAGAAAACAAAATAAAAATAAATTATGGAAGTACCAACTAAGGAAAAAAGCAAGTTTCTGAGACACAAACTAGCAACAAGAAGCAAGAGATCTGTTTTCTATCGGTGGGTCATGGGGTCCAGCACTGAAGGGTTGACACATAAATATAACAAGAGCAGAGAGTGCTCAGGAAAAGGAATCAGGCCTCCCTCAAGTCAGGAAAGGAATCAGAGTACCACAGAACTGAAGGGTGGCCTATGGGACTAGAGCACCCCTCCTAAGTGGAAAGAGTGGACTGGAGTGAGTCACCCCCACAAAAACTGAACAAAGTAGGAGATCAGAGTCAAAGTACAGATCTTGTAGCAATTAGTTAGACTCAAACAACCTCACTGATATATTACAAAAGGGGGGGTGGGGTGGTGTTGGGGAAAGGGGAGCAAGTGAGGATGAACCCATACACTCCTGTCTTGAGCATCTAAGTAGATTGTGGCACCATTTTTCTGGGATTGAAAAGACTAGAGGTTGGGGAAGGAGGAGAAAGGAACACTTTGTAGATGGGAACAAAAAGCCCTATGTTGGGCATGCTAAGTTTAAAATTTTAGTGATAAATATTGAATTTAAGAATGAGGAGGCTTGAGAGGGAAGTTTAAAGACTTTCATTTGCTTATGTAAGAGGAGAAATCATTTGGGGGATTTCCAAAGACTTGACCCATTCCTTCCCTTAGATGTATGGTTTACCCTGATGTCTAACAAAGAAGGCTTTGGTTGGGTATCTCAAATTTTTGAAAGAACAGAGAAAGGATGTTAAAACTCTCCCAGGAACTGACTCCACCTTTGCTCCAGAAAAGGGATTAAACATTAAGAAAAAGGATGGAAACAAAGTTGAAAGAATAAACCTAATATATATGAACCATTTCTTTTATATATATATATATATATATGAACCATT
Organism: Eumetopias jubatus; assembly: GCF_037043125.1. Classification (NCBI taxonomy): domain Eukaryota; kingdom Metazoa; phylum Chordata; class Mammalia; order Carnivora; family Otariidae; genus Eumetopias; species Eumetopias jubatus. The sequence goes on from NW_028274820.1 coordinate 32,215,883, forward strand.
TCTATTCAAATTTGTAAAGGATGTGGGAGGTACACACAAATTCAAAGAACTGCATCTTGTAAAAGTCTACTTTATATGCCTATCAGCATATATTTGGACGGGAGTTTTCTTCATTTCTCACGGACAAAAGGGGGAAACTGCCTCGAAAACTGTAGGGTTCTGAAGTTATATTAAGATGAAACTTCCCAGGGGAGGCAGTTTTTGCTCAAAAATCATCTCCACTCTTTCCATATTGTTGGATGATTACTGTCTTCTCTGGTCCTTAAAACTTCAAGAATTTTAGCATTTTCATTTCCTCTCCAATCTGAGAGCTCTGAAACAAAAGGTGGGAAAGAAATGAACATCAAAAAGAGGACAGGGGTGCCTGGGTGGCTCATTCGTTAAGCGTCTGCCTTCGGCTCAGGTCATGGTCCCCGGGTCCTGGGATCGAGCCCCGCATCGGGCTCCCTGCTCGGCGGGAAGCCTGCTTCTCCCTCTCCCACTCCCCCTGCTTGTGTTCCTTCTCTCACTGTCTCTCTCTCTCTCTCTCTCTCTCTCTCTCTGTCTCTGTAAAATAAATAAATAAAATCTTAAAAAAAAAAGAGGACAAATTCTTTGAAAACTCCTTTACTCTCAAAAATCAATTAGCTAGAGGCAGGGAAGAAAGTAAAATAGTAACTCAAAAACCATTGTGATGTGTAAGTTGCTTTTCTTAAACACAGATATTTCTGTCATTTTTTTTTCTTGATTATGGGTATATTTTAAATAGCATTTCATGCTGGGGTTTATTATGTGAGTTGTTTTTATATCCATTTTGTCAAATTCCTTAATATGTTATTTTCATGGATTTAGATAGTGGTTATATCCTCTACTACAATAAACTACTAATTCACATAATTATTATATTAATTATTTACTATGTGCCGGAACACTATTCTGCAGTCTTTCGTATACTGGTTTAATTCTTTAACTACTCTAGGAAGTAGGTATTATTATTAATCCCATTTTTTACATTTAAATTCAATTAGCCAACATATAGTACATCATTAGTTCAGGTACAGAGTTCAGTAACTCATCAGTTACATTTAACACCCAGTGCTCACCCTATCACATGCCGTCCTTAATGCCCATCACCCAGTTACCCCATCCTCCCACCCACCTCCCCTCCAGCCACCCTCAATTTGTTTCCTATAGTTAAGAGTCTCTTATGGTTTTTCTCCCTCTCTAATGACTTTCCATTCAGTTTCCCTTCCCCGTGATCCTCTGCACTGTTTCTTATATTCCACTTATGAGCGAAACCATAGAATTGTCTTTATCTGATTGATTTAATTTGCTCAGCATAATACCCTCCAGTTCCATCCATGTTGATGTAAAATGGTAAGATTTCATCCTTTTTGATGGCTGAGTAATATTCCATTGTGTGTATGTACATATATATATTACATACATACCTCTTCTTTATTGATCCCATTTACAGAGGAAAACAGCTATTAAATCACTTACTCAAAATTAAATGACATATCTAATAAGCAGCTGGCTCCTTATTCACCATAGTTGAGGTTAGATTTTGAACATTATATGTTTAGGATATCAAAATAATTTTAACATTGGCCTAAGATAGCAAGATCACTTATGTAAATCATTATTCTAAATCATATGTAGCCAAATTAAATTCTTTTTATGTTCTTACTGATTAAGATCATAAAGCATTCCCCTTATTGCCGAAAGACTCATTCATTCATGTCCACATCAAATTATCGAGCATTTACTGTGTGTTGGAGGAACGAGCATACTTCAGTAAATAAAAGAGACAAAGATCCCTATACTCCGGTAGCTTGCGCTGTAGTGGGGGAAGGTAAATAATAAACATATTACCTGGGGAAACAAAAAAAAACAGAAAATTAAAATAAGATTTTAAGTGCCATGGAAACAGAAAAAAAAGAAAAAATCAATCAAAAGAAAGGAACCAGTACTGGTCGGGCATCTGAAGGGGGTTTTATCTCCTACAAGAAATAAGGCTCAGTAAGATTAAGGAATTGGTGTTTTCTTTTTAAAGCAATTTTCTGTCAGCTGAGTAACCAGTCATAACATTACAGAGTGAAAGATTCTTAAAGTCAGGAGTTTTAGTTCATGGGGTGATTTGACCTTGCTAATACTTGAACCTAAACTTTCTAATTTAGGAGAATCGGAGCATTATAAGCAATCCCATGGGAAACTACACCAACTAGTGTATGTATGTGTATGCATATGTGTATATGTCTTTACACATACACACTTCAACACTAAGTGGATAGAATATATGTGTTTATATCTATGTATAAAGAACATCAACACAATTATGAACACTTATTTAAAACTAATATTTGCCTGATTATGGCAAAAATATGGGTATTGACATCGTCACCATATGAAATTTGTCAAAGACATACAGATTGTTCCAAATTAATAGATCCAAAATGGATTTCTTAATTTCCCCCCCCAAAAAAAATCTGTTCTTTCTCTACCACTACTTTCCAGTCACCCAGACGAAAATCCCAGTTTCCTCTTCTTATCTCACACCGATCCATCAGCTTGTCTTGTCTCTACCCTCAAATCAAATGTAAAACCCAACGCATTGTCCTCCCACTTCCACCATTACGCGCCACCCAGGCCACCGTGCCCAGTCCATCGCCTGATCCCCTGCACCCTCCTCAGCTGCCTCCGGCTTCCACTCTTGACAGCTTTCCGCCCCAAACCTTCACTCTCTCCACTCAACAGCCCAAGTGAGCTTTATTAGTGCTTTCAAGCAGACGATTTTCAAAAGGCTAAACTCATAATTCTCACAGCAAATGGAGCATAGACACCTTTTAGAGATTTTTAACCAATTAATGACAGGACCAGAAGGAGTTCGAAGCTGGTCCACCGCTAATGGGAGAGATATGGCACCTGGGAAAGGCGTACTGAAATCCATTTGCTGATTTAGAGACAAATGGGATAATGTCGTGCAGGCCATGTAACTGTAACTCTGGAGTTATCTTTTCCGCCAGTCAGAAATCATGTGCAGGTCTAAAAAAATCCAAACATCTACAAGGTAGCACGTAATTTCACAGAATCTGGATCCTAAACAACAGCGAAGAGAATGTTAAAGTTATGCTCCCCTCAGGAATTCAGTCATCCTTGGCAGGGTCCATTGGCTGCTTTAGAGCAATGAAACCACACATGGCCATCCTCTGGCCTTGTTTCCAAGTTTGTAAGTTTTCTCAGCAAGCATAACATCAGGTTCCACCCATCACTATTCTAAAACTCGTCCTCTTAGGATAAAATACAAATTTCCTCCAAAGGACTGCAGAGTCGACATCATCGGGCCCGTCACTGCCTCTGTGACTGTATCTCTTTCCATTCTCCTCTTCAGCCGCCATGAGCCTACCTCGCTGGCCTTGTTGCTCCAACATGCTCTTCAGACCCTCTGCTCTTGCTTTTCTCTCTGCCTATTCTTCCTACACGCAAGAGAGCAATGGCTTCAGTCTTCACAACATCAAGTCTGCTCTGGTGCCTGCATGTGTGTACACACACGTGCACACACATATACACACACGTACACACGTACACACACATATACACACGTGCACGCACACACATATACACACGTACACACACATACACACATGCACGCACATACGTACACATACGCACACGCATGAGCACACATACATACACACATACACAACAGACAACATACACACACACACACACACACACACTTGCCACGTCTATCCCATCCCTTTCTAATGTTTCTTCGTAAAGCTTATGATATCATGTAATAATATTTCTTTATGGAACTATTTGCTTATGGTCCATCTCTTATTAGAATATTAAGGAATTTTTATTTATTTTATTCTTCATGGCATCTCAGACACCTGTAGTAGTGCCTGGTACATAATATGCACTCAATTTTTTAGTAATGTTTGAAGTATACATAGATACTAAAGAGCATTATCTCAAAAAATATTTTAATAGTTTCTTATTTTGTAAAAGCAAATAACAGCAATAAATTAAGTAATTCTAGAAAGCAGTAGTAAAGCAGATGTCAGCAGGCCTTGAAAGCTTTGTTCTTTGTAGGTGGGAAGGCTGCATTTGCTTAGGTCCCACAGACAAAAGGGATCCAAGTTGAAATCAAGACAGCCCTCAGAGGCTGGCAATACCAGCAAATGCAGACAGGTGGGGCTTTTGTCATCAGGAAGAACGATCCAGTAATCAATTAATAATGGCTATCATGGGGGTGTGGACATAGAATCAGCATAATTTGAGCTGTAGACCGCTGCCATTCATCGAGAGCTTGTTCTGTGTGAGACATTGTACCAGAGACTTTTTCTGTTACCTCATTGATTCATCATCAAAACCCCTTGAGGTGAGTCCTCTAATACCTGTTTTGAAATAAGGAGACTAAGGCTCCGAGAGGTAAAATTTACGTACAACTCGTAAGTAACAGAACCTGCATTAGTCCATGCACTTCACACTGATCTTTGCTGCCCCCACCCACTATACACACAGGAGATAGGTGCGCAAATAGGGACACTTGCACACAGAGAGGTCCACCTGTGGGTTGTAGAAACACAGACAGGTAGCTAGGATTCAGCAGAAGAACTCAGTGAAGTTGGGTGACTGAAAGAAGCGGGCAGAATTATAGCTACCAAAGTCATTAGGGTCAGTGCTTAGAAAAATGAGAAGACCATATTCTAAATTCTAATGAGAAACAAGGGCTTCATCACAGTGAATGTGAGAGTTCACTAACAGAAACTAATGCATGCTCTTAAAGCAGGAACTTCTTGAGGTAACATGTAACTGCATCAAGAATTCCTGAAATTCGGGGCACCTCGGGGGCTCAGTCAGTTAAGCTTTGGACTCTTGGTTTCCATTCAGGGTTAGGTCAGGATCTCAGGGTCCTGAGATGGGATGGAGCCCTATGTTGGGCTCCAAGCTCACTCAGTGCAGAGTTTGCTTGTCCCTCTCCCTCTGCTCCTTCCAGCCTCGCCCTGAGAGCACACGTGTGCACACATGTGTTCCCTCTCTCTCAAATAAATAAAATCTTCCAAAAAAAAAAAAAAGAATTCCTGAAATTCCTCCTCACAACCATGGCCAAGTATCCTGGCATATCCCCTGTGCCATGACCCCATAGGTAGCAGATGGATAGTCTCAGAAAAAAAGCAGCCCAGGAAGAGAGCTAGACTGTTACAAAAAAAATCAATTCATTGTAGGAGTATTTTTTGAGCACTTACTCTTATCATGCTGGACCTGGCAGTACCAAGAAATAAACACTGTGTCCCCTAGGTCCTTTCATGACAGCTGAGCTTTGAACTTGAAGAACACATCACTTAATAACTGCCTAGCCTATTTTCAAGCCATTCCACCGGAAATGAAAGATAATCTCCCCTGCGCTCCAACTCCACTGTTTCACGTAGGTAGTTCGGTATTAAGTTCATAAATCACTTCCCCACTCTGAATTCCGGAGGTTTTCATTCACACGCAGTTATAGAAGACAACCGAATGATAATAAAAGTCGTTAAACCTATAAGGATTGTGGAGGAGAGAAATGAATTCCCGATTTGGATTGACATCAGTTACTTCCCTCACTTAGAGGCATGCTGTTTTGTAAATAAGAATGGGATTTATCTCAAACAACAACTGACCAAGTGATTCAGCAATGAAGTACAAACTCATCCTTGAACATCAGTCCCTCTGCATACAATTCTGTTTTCCTACCTCAAAAATCACAAAAATCACAAGGACAAACCAAAGTGAGCCTAGTTTTTGCTTTCTCTTATTGTTTAAAGAGAAAGAGAAAAAGAAAAGTAACACATGAAATGAGGGAATTATGTAAAAAGTATTCAAAATGATGTATGGTATGTTTATTTTTAAACATCTGATTTTAAGAAGTGACTTTTTTTATTTGGCTATGGAAGTTAGGTCTTTCTTCAGGTTCTGCCTTTTTCCCCAGGAAAATCACTAATTCTAAAAACAGTGCTTATTGTTTGCCTAGCTGCACAAGGGCTGGTCATCCAAGGACTGAAGGGTAAATTAACTAGTGCCTTCACTTCCTCACGTTATGTTTGTTCACAAGCTGCCTTCGTGTTAATTCTTTTCAGAGCACTTGTGTTCGGTAATGAAGGAAGATCAAGAGATCCCTTTCATGACTACAAAGTTAATTACTGCAATCAGAGAGCATTTGCAATCGTGGTTTGTTCCAAGCTTATCAAATCCTTAAAAGTATTCATTTGCTTGAATCCTGGACATATCACCTAAGATAAAGGGGTCCATAAATGTGCTTCAATTAACCTTGCTGATTTATCTCTTTTTCCCCCCCCAACTCAAGTTCATTGAACTGTAGACAAAGAAGACAATGAACTTGGTGGTGGATTAAAAATAGAGAAGTTGTCATGGGGAATGATCCATTTCCTTTCCCCTATAAATAGATGTAAAATTTTGGAAAGGTGTTCATTATAAAAGAGAATATCTGATTTGATAGCTGCAAGAGCAGATTTTGTTTCAATTCTGAAAATTAAAATTACATAAGGCCTGGAATTAAGATCTTTCCATTTCATTCAGTTCTGAATATACTTATGTTTATTATGGTAACATTGTGCTCAACTCTGAAAAGGGCCCAAAGGACAGACAACATGAGATCCAGACCCTGCCCTCAAGCAGCACAGGCAATTTCTACAATTAAAAACAATGGAATCAAATATTCCCACTAGGTAGAATTGTATTAAATATAAGAAAACTCTGAATTTACAGCCCAACAAAATAAAAATGGTTTAGAGAAGGGTCTCCACCCAGGGCATGGGACACAGAGACCTAGATACCAGCCCTGCAGCTACTGACCAGCAACTTCATGTGCCACAGGTGGAGTTAGTCACTCACTCTGTGAAGGGGACATATTCAAGGAGGGAAAGCTGACCTTTGACATCAGCTGTGACATGGCTTCCAATCATGGACTATCACTTGCGTGCTGTAATTTAACAGCAAGTTTTCACAACAGAAACACGGGAGGAGTAACACAGATCATCTAGATCCTTTGCCAGCCTTAGGAGGTGTTCAAAGGACAGTCCTGGATTGTCTTAACTACAGACAACAAACTGGTGGCTGCCAGAGGGGAGGTGGATGGAGGGATCGGGGAAATCGGTGAAGGGGCATTAAGAGGACACAGCAGAATGAGCACTAACATATAGAATGGTTGAATCACTATATTGTACACCTGAAACTAATATAACAGTGTGTTTTAATTAGCCCTGAATTAAAAATAATCAAGTAGGGATGGGGAAGCAGAGGCAGCAGGCTGACATGCTCGTACTGATGTTGAGCACAGCATCTGGCCACAACTGTCTGACTCTGCAGCCTCAGCCTCCCACGATTTCCTTCATCAACTCTCTACTTGACACAAGGTCATCTGCCTATTGCTCTATGAACATACATTTCATTTTCCTGACTTTGTGCCTTTGTCTTGCAGTTTTTACGCCCTCAGAACACACTATTTTTCTCTTGATTTAGCATCTGGAAGGGCTGATTAACTCCCCTTTCCTCTCTTGTACCTTTACCAGCTAGACCCAACTGGCAGTCATCTGCGTGTCTCTATACTTACTGTCTAGACCATATTGTACGTACTTCTTGGATTTAGAGATTCATTGGGTTTTCTTTCTCACCTCCTTCTGCTTTTCCTTTCTGCTTGCCTGCTCACTTGATTCTATTCATTTACTGTCTACTCTTCTGTCAACCCACCCACAAGTATCTATTCCTGTGCCTGCTGTGTGCCCGTCAATATGTCGGGCACTGAGCAAACGGAGGTCTTTATGAATACTTGTTCACCTGTTCTTTGAATAGCAAGTTGGGTATCTACGCTTCCTATTGGTAACTCAAACTACTTGAATCTAAGCTAGAAAATCACTAACATTTTCCTTAGTTGAAATTAATTATTTTCACTGAACTATGACTCTGTGGTAAAGGTAACACAATACTTGTGCAACTTGTGTTGTGAGAACATCTATTCCTATTTACATCAGTTGATTTTAAAATAGCAATGATAATACAGCAATTCTGAGTTTCCAAATATAAACTGTATTGGCAATAAGAGGTAAAGGGGGGGAGATATTTCTCTTCCCCCAGAGCATACAATATCTGAGTCTAAGACAGATACCATGAAGAGAAGCAGAGGACCTCATCAAATTGTAGAAAAACAGCAATAAAACTCCTCAAAGTGATACCACCCACAATGGATAAAGCTTTTCATACTACAATTTATTTGCCTAGAAAAATACCTGTTTCCTTAACTTCTACTTATAAACAAATAGACATGTTGGAATGGGAATTTACTGAGCTATCAGTCAAAGGTGATTAATTCTATCAACCCTTGTTGCTCTTCTGTTTCAGGACAAGTTACCTGGCTTTCTATTGCTTCTCTTGCACCAAATACTCAGTTTGTCTGAATAACCCCCGGCCCCAACTCCCTCCACCACAATGTCCACATCCTAACCCCCAGAACCTGTGAATGGTACTACACATGGCCAAAGGGACTTTGCAGATGTGATTAAATTAAGACTCTGTAATGGAGCGATTATCCTTTATTTTCCAGGTGGGTTCAGTGCAATTCCAGGGGTCCTTGTAAGATAGACTTTGTAGGATAGAAAAAGAAATTTGATAACTCGAACAGAGATTGAAGTGATACAGCCATAAACCAGGGACTGCCAGAAGCCTCCGGGAACTAGAAGAAATAAGCAATGGGTTTTTTCCCCTAGGGCCTCCAGACAGGAACACAGCCCTGCCAACACCTGGACTTTAGCCCCATAACACTCATTTCACACTTCTGACCCCCAGCACTGTGTGCAATTGTAAGGCACCAAATTCATGGTCATCTGTTCTAATGGCAAAAGAAAACCACTACACCATCAATGCATGTCTCTGCTGTTGACAGCTCATCTGATTTATAAAATTGAAGTACATCCCTTGCTTTGGGCCCTTATATATTAGCAGTGATGACAACCACTACAACCACCACTGGCATTTCAATAGCTCCTGATCTGTGCCAGGCACTGAATTAGACAACTTGCTCACACTATGTTATGAGGGAAGCTTTGATGAAACCCATTTTACAGATAAGGAAACTAAGACCAGGATTCCAGCCCGAGACCACATGATTCCAAAGCCCGTTATCTTAACCACTGTGCTCTTCTGGATCTTTTGCCTCTATCCCATATTCTCTCCCTTATTCTTAGGTCCCCATCAGTGGGGAAATCAGGGGGGAAAAAAATGCCTGTTTCTTTCATTTCTTTCCGGGGAGGTTTTTAAAGAATGAAGCCCTTGATTCACACTCACCTCTAAACAAACGATTCCTAAGGAAATCTATACAGAGAGAAAGAAAGGGAGAAAAAAAATGGATAGGAAGGAAGGGGAGAGGAAAGTATTAAAGCTGTATATCCAAATAAATGTAACTGTCTGTTCATCTATGAGGGGTGTGAAAGTTGAGAACATCTTGAATAGGTCAAGATACGGAAGGACATTCACAATGTAGGATTAAGCCTAAAAAAATAAATAAATAAAATCAAAGATAAAGACAGACATAGTTTGTAGGCACAACCAAGAGAAAGACCAGCTTGATTCAAGCAACAAGTATGAATTAGCAAAGAACAGAAAGAATTTATGTAACTAAGTACAGATCAGTTCTCGGAGAAGCTTAACTACCGGGAGGAGTTGAGAGCTCCTCTGAGCTGTCAGAGGATGGAAAGCCCTTCTTGAGTCTTGAGATTAGGCCAAGGAAATGAGAGAAAGTTCTTTTTTAACTTGTTTTGTTTTTTTCTCCCCGCATGATCAATCATCCTAAAAGTTTAAGTTCAGAATCAATCTTACAAGGAAGATAACTTAAGAAATGTTTACATGAATTCAGTAACTATTCCTGATTTGGGTTTTAGATTCACAGGTTAGAGATACTAAGTATTCCTTAAATTTGACACGCTCTCCCTACTGAAAACTGGAAACCCCTTGGTAAGCTCACTTTCACCGAGTATACACAGCGTACTACATGGTGCTCACTCCTCTCAAAGAGGCAGTAAATCCATCCACAGAATTACAGAGATCTTCTCAAACACACACCAGCTCTCATCTCTGGTTTAGGAAATGTCTGGGAACAGAAGTGCAGGAGAACTGATCCAAACTCTGTTCATTACTGTAGCTATCTATATCTCTCATTAATTCTCATAGTGCTATAGGGTAATGTTACTACCTCCATTTTACAGATGAGAAATCCAAGGCTCAGAGGATTCCAGTAACTCGACCAGTCTCACAGATATTAAATAAAAAAACTAAGTCTGAGCTAAGAATGCATCCATTCAGTGGCAGAGAATTAAACTCCAACACACATTTTAACTATAATATCTCGTTCTCCGTCCATTTCCTATAATTGCAAACATTTTCATAAATTGAAGAATCATTTGAACTAGGGGATTTTCCAAGGCTTTGATTGTCCCTCCTCTCTGAACCAAGCATTAACACATTTTTATGACAAAGAACTCTTAGGCCTACACCACAATCTACTGTTGACAGTTTGAGACCAAAGAGTCTCTTAAAGCTCCCTTTCAGAGAAATCTTAGAAATAAGTCCCCTCCTCTTCTACAGTTCTTTTATGTGGCATGGAAGCTTCTTGCCTGGAACTTAATTTTTTTTTTTTAAAGATTTTATTTACTCATTTGAAACACAGAGATACAGAGTGGGGGGGAGAGAGAGAGAGAACATGAACAAGGAGAGAGGCAGAGGCAGAGGGAGAAGCAGGCTCCCCACTGAGCCAGGAGCCTGATGTGGGGCTTGATCCCAGGATCCTGGGATCAAGACCCTAGCAGAAGGCAGACACTTAACCATCTGAGCCACCCAGGCGCGCCTGAAACTTAATTTTTTAAAAAAAATTTATACTGGGAAACTTAAAGCACAAATGGCCAGTTTTCAAGTACAATTTTCTATGCAAAACCCGGCCAAAATGGCAAATGCCGGCTGAAGTGTAATATTAATACCTGATCCAGACAGAGAACAAGACTGGTTACCCACGCAAAGCCAAAAAGCCTTCGGGAACACCTCCAAAGTAGGGACAGAGTGGCCATATTTACAGCTTCCTGGCCTCCTGAGAGTCATAAGACAGTTTCATTTCACATTCTGTCCTGTCTTCCTTGCTAAACCTCATCTTGATTTGAGGCTCAGAAAACTCAGCCCCTACAAAGCTAAGTTTCTGTACTAGGAAGCGGCTCCGTTACATCAAATGTGTTGAGGCCATTACTCAGAGAGGGGGCACTAATGAATTCTTTACGTGGCTCTGAAGATCTTAAATCACATACAGAAAACCAGAAATTTTTCAAGTCAAAAGTGAGTGTTTAACCATAAAAGAGAAATACTGGGGAAAAAGCCTCTAGACCGCTTCAGTAAAGTGACCCTTAAACTATGACCTGCTTATTAATGAGGAGAGACTAAGATTCAGAAAGAGAAAATTCACTCAAATCACATCAGCTACTTTCATAGAATAAATGGAATTTTCTCTTCATTAACTTAATCAGTAGAGACTGAAACTTACCACCTTACCCAGGATAATTAGAAACAATACCTATTCATCTTAAATCTTCAGTTATCTCCCTGTATGTAGGCATGATAGCTCCAGCCTGAACCTGACTCAGGATGCTTCTTGGGCCATTTAATCTAATGGTTTAGTAGCTCTTTTTTTTTTTTTTTTTAAGATTTTATTTATTTGACAGAGAGAGACACAGCGAGAGAGGGAACACAAGCAGGGGGAGTGGGAGAGGGAGAAGCAGTCTTCCTGCCGAGCAGGGAGCCCGATGCGGGGCTTGATCCCAGGACCCTGGGATCATGACCTGAACCGAAGGTTGACGCTTAACAACTGAGCCACCCAGGCGCCCCTAGTAACTTATACTCTTAAAAGATATTCCTAAAACACTGTCTCTCTTGTTAAAATCATTCTCTCTCCCTCTGAATGAAAGCATATGGACAGGAGACATCCAATGTAATACTAGTGATACAAAGCGCAGAGCACCTACAGGTGGTATTATGAGAAACTTTTTTATTCTATTTTCCCTTGTTTTCCAAAATATGAACACGCCTTACTTATTGGAAAAAAAGTTATTTTGGGGGGGGGTGGTGCCTGGGTGGCTCAGTTGTTGAGCACCTGCCTTCGGCTCAGGTCGTGATCCCAGGGTCCTGGGATCGAGCCCCGAGTCGGGCTCCCTGCTCCGCGGGAAGCCTGCTTCTCCCTCTCCCACTCCCCCTGCTTGTGTTCCCTCTTTCGCTGTCTCCCTCTCTCCGTCAAATAAATAAAATCTTTAAAAAGAAAGAAAAAAGTTATTTTTTAACATGAATGTCAATTATATATTCTATCCCTTGCTGAAATAGAAAGCCAACAGATTTCAGTATGAGGTCTATTCAGCCAAATTTTAACAAAATGGTTTTGAAGGAATTTATCTGGCCAAGGGAACATTTCAGTGTAGAGAAAAAGTTCTGTGTCATGAGATGAGGAGAACTGGCATTTCCAAGAAGTAAGGGGCCGGAGGGGAGGGGGGACCACACTCATCATTATTACAAATCATCACTGCTTGGAGGTGGGAAAAGTTGGATCTGATCCAATGTTAATTTTTGAGAGGCCTCAAGGAACATCTGCCATGCCGAGATCTCCAGTCGATGAGTGGTTAGGAGAGCAGCCTTTGCAGAATACCCTCCGTGAACATGGTCAACATACCACAGTTCAGAGGCTGGCAATGATCCTACAGATACTTTTGATTCAGTGAGAGCAGTCCATCTATAAGTGGGGTTTCCTTTAACCAAGCTCCTGAAACTGAGGTACGGAAGTCAGAATGTCAGTTTATTAATTTGCAAGAAGAAACAATGGTCTTAGAGACAGGAGGACCTGAGCACCTAATTCTGCATAACTAGCCCAACTGCTGCTTTTAGACAGACCACATCAGGAAGCCAAGTCACCATCAGAAAATAACTTGAGTAGGATGAAATCACAACTAACAGAGTTAGTTCAAATTAAAGGAATTTATAAAAGGAACTTTCCAACTGCTCTGCAGAATCCCTTCATAACCCCGCTGAGGGTTAGTGTCGGAGATCGCTGTTCCGATCTTTAATTGTCCAGTGAAGCTAGAGCCTACAATCTTACTTTCAAATTCTCGGCCAAGTCGCACGTCAGTCCCCAACTACTAACCCCAACTTCAGTTTTTCACTCTAATTTGTGCCGTGTTTTAATTAACAACCCCAAAGTTGCCTTAGAAAGTGTTTTCTACCTTGCTCGGCCTGAGCAAAAACTGCCTGACACCATTTAGTGAAGCCAGACAGTTATTTTATTTATGTCCCAATATCTTGACACCGAATGCAATTAAGGAAGCTAGAAAATGGAGAGCTGTATGACACGAGGAGCATTTGCCTGATGTTTTCCAGAAAGCACTGGACATTTCTCGAATAAGACAGTGTGACTGGGGTCACGCCGAAGAAATTGTTTCTGTTGCCATACGTCCTTCTTAGTGGCAGGACAAAAATAAACACTAATGTTCTGAAATACACACTCAAAAGTATTCAACTTCGGTTAATAACATCAGTGCCATTAATTTATCCTTTACTAATTTGGAACAGAGGATTTAACTTGAGATAAATTGAAGTTATCAGAAAATGCAACAGCACTTAAATTTAAATCTTCTATACTTTTGAATTTTGGTAATCCCAGACATAATCCAAATTAGCAAGGTTTCCCAGAACTAAACTGGGAAACAGGTTTTCAGTAACACTATTTTTCTCACAAGAAACTGACACCAAGGAGGAAATTAAATACAATCAGAGCAAGACGGACAATGTCCAATTCAAATGCATTTTATTATATTCTTATTTCAATGTCATACATGAAACTATTAACTAGAATATTATAATCACCAGCACAATGTGCTAATCTACTGGATAAAAGAAACTTTGAGAAATGATTTGCAAGAATGAGTTTAAAGGCCTTGAACACAGAATCCAGAGGTTAAAATTAAAGGCTAAATTCTTTTGTATAAAATAAGATGAATCCAACTGATCAAGATACTAATAACAAAAAAACTGGAAGAAATCTCATTTCTGGAAGCCCTAAACCTTGACAGTTTAGGTATAATTTTTTTGCATACTATTGCTAAGATTGTTTCTCTTTATAGTCTACGTCATTATGTTTCCTTTGTTTTTATTTTTGTTAAAGATTTATTTATTTGAGAGAGAGCACACACACACAAGAGGAGGGAGGGGCAGAGGGGGAGAGAGAGAGAGAATCTCCAGCAGACTCCCCACAAAGCAGGCTCAGTCCCACAACCCTGAAATCATGACGTGAGCCAAAATCAAGAGGCAGATGCTTAAATGACTGAGCCACCGAGACACGCCATTCCTTTGTTTCTAAATTAACTCATTTTCAATCATTCATAAGTTGCCCAACTACTTTGTTATTGCACTGTTTGCTAAATCCAATTTATTCAAACTGGGAAAGATATCCAACCATAACTCCTCCAATTTATTCACTGACCTTCAAATTTTGGACCTCTCCCCCAAAGAAAAACCCAAAATACCTCTTACAGGAAACAAATCTACACATCTGTGAGTTTATATAATTTCCAAGAAAGGACCCATTTTGAGGGTCTAATGCCTCAAGCCGAGTCTACTGTTGGCTTTCTGAATTAAAAAGAATGTTGCATTTTACACAAAATTGACACTATGCCCTATTTGCATAGGCTTTCCTATACCAATGATTGTTACCTTGGACCTTCACAGCAATGCTGTGAGGTAAGCACAATGGAATCAATCCTCACTTCATTCTACTAATGAGGACAGTGAAGAGCAGAGTCAGGGCCTTGTCCAAGATCACACAACTAGGAAATGCTTGACAGAACTACACCTAGGTCTTCCAGAAAAGCCCTTCTTACAGTCCTTACTCTACTAAAATAAAAGATAGTAAGCCTACCTGAGACAAGTAAGTGTGAGGCCAATACAAACAGAAAAGAAGAAGCCAACTTCCTAAATTATCTGGGGAATTGTCTCAATCCTACGCTTCACTCCTTGGCTGGGACAGTTATAGCCCCAAGGATTTTTTTTTTTTTTTTTTAGGATTTTATTTATTTATTTGACACAGAGAGAGACCGTGAGAGAGGGAGCACAAGCAGGGGGAGTAGGAGAGGGAGGAGCAGGCCTCCCACTGAGCAGGGAGCCTGATGCGGGGCTCCATCCCAGGACCCTGGGATCATGACCTGAGCTGAAGGCAGATGCTTAATGACTGAGCCACCCAGGTGCCCCAGCCCCGAGGATCTTAAGGGTTGATCAAACTGGCTGGCTAGGCCTGCGTTGCTCCATCTCCTGCTGCATCCTGTGGTGTACACTCTTCTGGGGACCAAGTACCATGTACCCAAGTAAAAGAAAACTTATTAAGTCAGGTTTTTTAAGTAGCTGCATATCCCTTATAGATGCCTGCAGCAAGCAAGTTTTCCCTATTTGGAAATGGTACACATTTCCGATAGATACGTGGAAGTCACCAGGTTATCACATTTTTAAGAACCTAAGACTCTAGAATTGTGCTTCACATTGTAGGATCCATATTCCAATCAGGTTCTGATAAAGATCAGAACCATGGACTCAAGCTCAGCTTTAGATTCCCTTAAGAATTCAATTATCATTCTCCTTTTGTTGTTATTCTTCACAAAATTCAACCCTCGTAACACTGTAAAATGAAAAGACCAGATAAGAGTAAACAGAATGCTCTCCATCTTTATTTGTTTGTTATCTACTTTGTTTCTTTCTTTCTTTCTTTTTTTTTTTTTAAACACAGCATTTTGGCCCTAGCAAACACCTGGGTACTTGAGAGGTCTAGCACCTGAACACATTTCCCTAAACAAATAGAAATAATGCAATGCCAGGTTCAACAGTAAGCCTATGTGTCAAAAAGTAGCTAAAAGTTGAGACATGAGAGTTACTTTTGAGGAGGAAAAAATGAAACAGAACAAACATAAAACAGAACAATCTCCTAGGAGATGATTTCCCACAAGCTGTATAAACTTCCTTTAGCTGAACAAATAATCCAGATATGATCTTTTGCTTTTCTAATTTGGGGATCCATCATAATCACCTATGGTTTTTTCTCACTGGAAACCTTGACAATGAGACAAAAGATGGTTTTCATTTTTCCCAACATAAT
Source organism: Eumetopias jubatus (assembly GCF_037043125.1). NCBI lineage: Eukaryota > Metazoa > Chordata > Mammalia > Carnivora > Otariidae > Eumetopias > Eumetopias jubatus. Next base: position 32,232,075 of record NW_028274820.1, read on the forward strand.
GTCTTATGGTATTTCTGGAATCTGAGCTTTCCTGATATTAATGATTTTATAGAATTTAATTTAGTTTTTGTACTCATCAAACCTAACTTTAGACTAAGCACAAGTTTTCTAATCATTCCCCAGAAAGCCCCTAGAGGCAGGCACAGCTGTTGTTTAGGGCCTCTTCACAATATCCCACTGACCACTATCTCTCCATACTCCACTCCCTCAAAGAGGTGGGAGAAAACGCCCTGTATTAAGTCGCCATGTCAAAGTTCCATGAAATGTCACCCTATTCTGAGGACCTTCTCAGAGAGAACACTCTTGAAATTTCATCTCAGATAATGGAGCAAAGGGACCAAGCAGACAGGAGAGAGGGAATGTGAGCAAGTGTCCTGGAAGAATGGCTTGCATTTGAAGGTCACTGAAACAACTAAGAATGTGTCAGTGTCTAAGACCTTGGTGCAAAATTCATATGGATGTGTTAACTGGGAAAGGTCCAGCTATTGGGGAGATTCAGGCTAAAGTAGTTAGCTCAAGTTTGCTCAGCTTGACTCAAAACTCATCCTACAAAGATGATTTGCAAATGCCTCACCGCTTTCCCTTTTCACCTTCCTCTTATCCAGTCTCAGATATCCTCTCACCCATGAATGTTTGAGTAGTCTTACCTCAAACTGTAGCCTTATCTTGGAATAGGTTGCTACCTACCCCTTCAAGAGAAGGAGGTCTTTCCTGCTTTAAGGAAAGACCCATTTAAGAAGGGCAGGACCTCCTGCCTGCTTCCCATCTTTGCTACAACAACTGAAATACCAGTTGGGCTTATCTAATGCCCTATCTTATATTGGAACTGCCAAAAGAGGGAAATTTTCACTTTGTTCTCTAGGAATGTGCATTCATTGATTCATCCCAATTTATCTTTGATTAAACTTTGATTCAGCCAAGTGGAATGACTCATCAGGAAACACATGAAAAGTTGATGGCAGAGTCAGAAAATCATAGTTCCATTGAATACGTTCCATTGAAACACAAGACTCCATCATCACACCTATGACTGAAGCAGAAAATCAAACAGTAAAATGTGTTTATACCTTTTTAAAAGGGGCTTTCTAGTCTTAACCTGCCCTAAAGGACCCAAGACATGTATGATCTAAGACCTTTAAAATAAACCGAAGCTTTGAGACTTATGTAAAATGTGCACATACCCCCTACCAAAAAACCCTGAAGTTGACCTGATTTCCCTCTATGTATATGCTTGTTTAATCCCATTATTCCTTTCCTCCCTGTTGATTTTAAACTAACTCTGACTTAGGTGCTGATTGCCGATATTATGTATTCCCTTAGCCTCTCAGATTCTGCACAATAGACCCCCCCTTGAACAATACAACCATGTATGTTCATACTGCCTATTAACAAAAAGTACTAGTGCTTTTCTCGCTTCTTCATGGGTTTTCAAGAAGACAATTTTAAACTAAACATCTTTTTTATAGATATAAGTAAGAAAAGGGGAATAAATTATTCCTAGATTTTGATTAGGTCTTTGAGTTGACTAGCTAAGTTTTATTATAATTAATTTCTAAGAATACATTCATAATCATCAATGACATCAACACTGATACTGTTCTATTACCACCTGAATAGTTCTTTAAAGATTCAGAACATAACAATGGGTCACAAAAAGAAATCATCCTTTCAGATGTGCTTTTACGATGAACCACAACACATTTAGTTTCTTCCTTTGTAACTCCAAATATAGATGGCAGACTCTAACTACCGTTTACAAACATGCCAAAAGGAAGCATCAAACGTTTGGAAGTTTGCAATACAAAAAAGCAAAGAATGGTGACTTACGCAACTCTAATCAACTCCATATTAATTTCAAGAATTTTACACCTAAAGGATTCTGATTGCTATCGCTCTTACCATGAATAAATTTTGCTCCTGAAAACTGGTAATTAATTCTTACACCTTGGAAGACTGAAAAGCTTAGACTTCTGAATACATTTACATGGAAATTAACATTCTTTTCTCCTGTCTCTTTGAAATTTCTTCAGAGATTACCTTTCCTCTTTCAGTTCAGACTGTATCAAACATCCATTAATATAGTTCTCTTTTCTCCATATTCTCAAAGGCTTAGGGTTTAGAGAAACCTCAAGTGTCCCAAAGTCTGTAAATTAAGGACAAGCCAATCAATGTTAACTATGAATCAATTCCTTTAACTTTCAGAATAATATTGACTATATTGTTGGGCTAACTTGACACAGGCCTCTATTTCCTGATCATGTACAGTTACCCCTCCATTTATGCAGCCATTTTTCTGAAGTCAAAAAGAGACTTAATAAGGGAGCTTCTGTATAACACAGATCATATTTTGGTATGAATATGAAATCTGGTAGGCAACGCTAAAATATCATTGAATGTTATACAACTTTCCAATGAGATATTCCCAACAACTGCTTTCTTCATTCCTTCCTTTTTCCTTCTTTTGTAAAATTGTCTTGCCTTTTTCTTTCAACGTCATTTATTTTTCAATCTTTGGACCATTTATTTTCCCATTAAAGTGAAACCCAAGGAATGGCTTTCATTACATCTCAAAGAAGTGAAATGCTGCTAGACTGGCACCAATATATAGGTTCCTTCATTGGAGAACTGAGAGAGTCATCTCTATTTCCCATCTTTGAGACAGATTCTTCCGAGTGGATAAGTGATTCGAAAATCTAAAGGTCATTTTGTTGCAAGAGGAAGCTAAGTCTAAACTGGCAGCATGGTCCCAGTCATCTATACACCAAGTTTTATGCAAGGAAAAAAGGTCTTCAAGTTTAAAAAAACAAAAGCAACTTTAAAAAAAAAAACCCATATCGATCCATTAGCATATACTTATACCATCAAATCTGGCAGTAAAAGAAACGCCAGAGTCTTTCCCTTGCTTTGCATGTATCATTTTGAGAAGTACTTGTTTGGACAAAATGCTGACAACAAAAGAAAAAGAGGGGAAAATGAAATAAATATAAATTAGTTTGTCAAATTATTTTGTCATTTCTTATTCCTGAGGGTCTCTAATCATCTTGGACTGCCAGGCATACAAGACATAAACGTTATTTGATAAATCTCATCTCTCTTCTTTGGAAAAACTGGTCTCTAAACCATGACATTTTAATACTATTTTTAAAGATCACAAGGCAAGATTATGTTGGTGAAGTTTATTAAAATGTAAAACTGGAAGGTGAGTCTACAAAAGACTAAAGCAAACATACAAGTAGCAAAGTACCATCAATGATGCATTGGACTTCAGCCCATCTGAAGATAATCTGCTTCAGACGATAAAACTTACCCTTTTTTCTTATTCAGAACCATGGACTATTTTAACAAAAATTTTATACATTTATCATCTTAAAGATAAAATAAAAATTCATGAGAGACATAATTTACAATGAATTCATTCAATTATTAGACCATTTTCAATTCTAACGTTTTTACAGCTTGGAAAATTCTTTTATCCCTCAAGATGAAGGCATAATATAGTGCTAGAATATTCCTTAAAGTTTAAAGTCAAAGGAGATCCTCCTTCTGCATAACTCATTGTTATCTCTATCAACAAAATTCTATCTAGAATTTCCAAGTCAAGTGGACAGTAGTTAAATGAGGGAGAAATTAGAGATTACTCTAGAACTCCAGGAGTATGCTCTTAAACTGGCAACACTGACCATAGGTCAATATTGACAATAGGGGCTGATTTTTAAAATTATCTTCTTTAATTATCCAATAATAGCAATACTAAAAGAAAGCCATTTTGTAAATCACAATTTTACCACCTTAGCAAAACAAGTCTTCTCATTACTTTGTATTCCCTTCCAGGGATTTGTCCATATGGCTGAATATTTTTACCTAGAAGTTGCCATACAATTTTGCACTCAGATTTTTTCACTGAACACTGTAACACTGAACATATCTTTGCCGCTTTCTAAAATGTTCTTTGAGGAAATACATTTCCCTAGAAGACAGAATTAGAGCTATAACAGTGATTTAGGAGATTAAAAGCAGACACTGAAAAGAATTTCACTTTAGCAAGAGTAGCTAAATACAGAAATCATTTCTTGGTAAGTTTTTATAAATACATTTTTCTGGAAGGTCCTTGAACATATGATACAAGTTCCACGTCTTGAGTTCCCCAGAGTGTAACTTATAAAGATTTTGTCCTATCCTTCCCCCCACAACCCACCACCTCCTCTTCCTACCTCGTCCCCTTTGGTATACTCAACCCTGTCTAATTTTCTTGATTTATCTTGCTTTTATTCACTGTTTTTTAGCAAACTGTCTTGAATCCAAGTATTCTCTCAGTGACAGGCCAGGTGCACATGGGCAACTGGCTTTACCTCTCAAGTCTTAGTATCAGCCTCTAGAAAATGAGGGTAATATTAATCCCTCCTCACAAGTTTGCTGGGATAAATTAAGGAGGGGTTCCACGAGAGCCAGTGTCTATCGTGATTAGGAGCACAGATGCTGGAGCTATTCTACATGGATTCAGAGTTTTGTTTACTTCTAGCTGTGGGATCTTGGGCAGGCTATTGAACCAACATCCTGCCTCAGCCTTCTCATCAGTTCAGTAAGGAGCATAACAATAATGGCAAATATGTAATCCTGCCTGGGTTGTTGTGAGGAACAAAGGAGTAAAATAGGTAAAGCAGCTTAGAATTGTGCCTGGCCCATGCCAGTATTATGTATATATTCATCATGATTACCTGAAATGGTTGGCATACAATTGAGATCACTGTAAGCAGTCAGTACGTGGTAACTAGAGATATCACTTTCTAGTACTCAAGGAGAATACTTTCATAATCTCTAGTAATCTAGGTCTGTTTTCATTCACTAAACCTGAGGGATATGAACCTAGTTCAATTCAATCAGCAATTATGTAATAGTCACCAAGAGCCAGGCACTGTTGCAAGCACTTTACAAATGTTAGCTCATTTAATTTTCACAGGAACCCCATGAAATAGGTACTCTTGTTTTCTCTACTTTACAAATGAGAAGAGTGTAGTACATAGAGGTTATATAATCAGCTCAATGTCACCAAGAGACTCCACATTAATGAATCTAGCCCAGTGCAAGGAGCCATTAGAACTGGGATTCTCACCCAGGCTATCTGGCTTTAGAGCCTATGCCCTTAACTATGGCACTTTATGGCTACCAAAAAAGGAAAACATTCAACCCACAGGCCCTTTTCTCATGCATGCCCCTGGGCTATATGCCAAGCACCACAAGCCCCATCTTGATACTTGAAGATCTATGGGAAAAAGGTCTGTAAACATTTAGGCTCCATGCCCAGTGGCCTCTCTGGCTTGTAGCACCAATCTCCCCAAGCCCACACCCTGCAGTGGCCACACACAGAAGCCTAACAGTTCAGGATATGTCTGGGAAATTCCAAAAACAGTAGGCAGATGAGAAGCAGTGGGGAGTTTTATCCATGAATGTCTTCACATAAGAATCTAAATGCTGATGGAGGGCATGTTGCCCTCCATTGAGGAGAGACCAGCTCCTGCTGCCAGGAAGCTCAGCATTGACAATCACCACTGAAAGGGAGGCAGAGAGCTGTGCCAGCTGGGGATAGACGTCTGGCAGAGGATTAGAGGGGCAGCACACCAACTAATCCAACCCAGAGCTGGATTTAAACACATTTCCCCTCTAAGCAAGAGCTTGTCCAGTCCACTACTGGAAGAATAGAGCTAAAGATATTCATCCAGAAGCAAATCAGTTTCAAGGTAATGAGGGCGTAACTCCTAATTATGCATCATTAAGGAGGTCTCCTGACCAGAACATAACGGAGACTGTACTAGACTGAGCATACCTTCAGAGATTAAAATACTGATCATCTTGGTTTAAGGCTTTTTCTCCATATAAGCAAAGTGTAGCAGAGTACCTTGACAATTAGCTAAGTAGCTCAAAGGGTGCTTGTGCTCTTTCTCTCCCTCTTCCTCTGCATCACACACGTGCACAGACACACGCTCGCATTGAAGAAAATATCTTAATTTTTAGCTTTAAAAAAAAGAAAGTAAGAGGTTATTTTGCTTCAACACCTGAATTATAACCTAAATGATATAGTTAAGGTCCCACCTTTCATTTATAGTCAAAGCCACCGCATGCTTCGGTTTCCCACGGGCCGTGGTTAGAGTACATACAAGTGGCAATGAGGCTTGAGCTTAGCACTGCACTCACAGTTCCAAACCCTGGGTGCTGGTCCTCGCTATTGCTGACATTCTGGAGGTTCTCAACCACTCCAATTCTCTGCTTTCCTTCCAGTCCCTGTAACTGCAGGGAGCCCCCCTACCCCCCAAGCCAGTCATATACACCGCAGCTTACCTCAGATATGTGTGGTGATATCAGAACCCACTTCTTCATATTTGCCCTCAGACCATCTAATCACTGATGCCATGAAAGACTGCTTCTGGTACCCTATGTGATTTTCACTCTCCATTTTCCTATTTGCTTGTCAGCTTTGTATTTCAACATCTCAGCCTCAAGTGAGAAATCCCCCTTCCACCAGCCCCAGCCCAGAGGAACCATCACTGGTGGGCCAAACAGAGCCACCTCTCTGCCCATCCCCCACCAAAGGAAGACACCTCAGATTGTAATCTACTCAAACCTGTCTATTAGGCAAGTCTTCCAATGTCCTGGAGAGTCACTTTAGACCTTGAAATGTAACATCAATTGTATGGATCTAAAAATGCTGAGAATTTTAAAATTGGGACACATATTGAGTTTTACCATAAATGTCTATAACTGATATATTCATGTCAGAAAGGATATTTTAAGAGTTGATAGAGATGAGGAGACAAGAATGGGAGGAGAACACACAGGAAGTGTGATTTATCTTTGCATGGCTTCAGGAAAACCTTTGTCCCCATTGGGATTAACTGCATAGAGAAGCAATGGAAATTACCTACTTGAGCAACCAACATCAGAGTATCTTGCTATTAGGAGTGGAACTCGAATTTCATATTATCTTGCAATTTAAAATGCCCATTTTCTTTTATCTCAAAGCCAGTTTGGATTATGACCTCATACTCACAGTCCTACAACAATCAAGAGACAATTTGTTTGTAATTAAGAACAGGCTGCAAATGTAGCTTCTGTCTTCTTTTTTTACCCTGGCTATTTAATTTACTTATATTTTCATTTTTCCTTCGTGTAAATGTAACCAATTAAAAATGTAAGTAATATAATCCACTTATATCTTCTAACTCCGCAGTTATGGTCTCTAAGAGCTCTGGGAAACGTACCTTCAGTGCATATGCAGCCTTTAGTCCGGAAGCCAGTAGTACGGGAGTTTGGTCAATTATATTCTCTGTATTTGGAAGTCTGCAAGGCCCATTCTCATTGCCACCACAGAAATTAGTTCATTAATTCACTATCTGGACATTTTCCTTGTATATAGAACTACTATGCTGAAGGTTGTGGGAGATAACAAAGGTGGCTAAGATAAATTTCTGCTCTCCAAACACAAGTTTTAGTTAAACATGAGGCAGAATTTATTTTGTGCCAGGTGGAGGTCTACGAGCCCATAACTGAATGTGATGGGAGTACCAAGCAAGTCCATTCCTGGAAGACACAGAAGTCGTCTGAAAGCCAACTTTGACTCGAACACTCCCGGGCAGCCTTGTGGAGCCTTCTTCCATCACACCAGAATCAAGGGCACAGCCACCTGACAGCTCTTCCTTCTCTCTTTCACTGCAGATTAAACATTGATCAGTTTGATCAATCTCCCCACTTTGTCCAGCTATATCCCCATTTTTCCACATGGGTATTTCCCCTAAAAAAGTCTTGCTCATCAAGGCCCACGTTGGCCGCTGCCTCTCAGAGAATCAGGAATGACCCGATTTCCTATCTCACATGACTACACATTTCTCCCTGTGCTGTGAAAACCTTGCGTTAGTGGCTACTTTGACAGCCAGCTTCAGTAACAACAACAACAATAGTGGGCCTTTCAGGGTACATGCATTCTCTCACTGACTGCATGAGGAAGATAGGACTATTATTTCCATCTTACAAGAGGAGTAAAGAAACTTAGGTTAAGTACTTGTCCAGTCACCCAGTTAATAAAAGAGCCAGGACTTGAACCCATAAAATCTTAGTCCAGAGCACATCTTTTTAACCACTACATGCTGGTAAGTAATTAACCTACTAAATCAAATACATTTATGTAAGTTTGCAATCGTTGCATTCATTTGAAAATTTGGTAAGTTTCATCTTACTGTCTGCACAGCTATTCTCAAAGTGCCTCCAAACTCCCCAACAGTATAGGATCAGCATAGACATTGCTCATAGGCATGATTCAGGAATACATTTTTGCTGCTGCAGACATTCATTAATTTTTCATGGAACAAATATACGTTGAATGACAACCGTCTGCCAGGCTATGGGCTATGATAATAAAGAATACTGTTCTCTCTTTAGAGAAGGGAAATTTTCCCTTTTGGGGAGTCCAACTTAAGCTAAGGTTCTACTTCAAAAGGATTATACATTCCTGACTACCATTTTACCACTTGTTTGTCACCAAAAATCAATTCTTGCATCAAAATACCCCCTCCCTGCCCCATTCCTCTAACTCTCTCTTGATTTAGGATTATTACCTTTAGTAAGTTTCCCTCTGCTAGGACCCTGATGACTGCATTGGTCAGGGATAGTTAATTCTGACAGAAGGGCTTCAGCGTATCTCCATCTCCTACCAAGTGTCATTCTATGAATGTCAGTCACCCACATGAGCAAGTGGAGGGGGTCGCTGTCAAGGCCAAGTATCAATGGCAAACAGTTGCTGTTAAAGTCTCACACTAGTTATCTCTTGGTTACCTTGCTTGTACTTATGCAACAGTATTCCAAATAATGTTGAGAAGCAGTAGAAAACAGTGCAAGGAGGGACTTTAACATCAGACAGATTTGGATTTGCCTCCTACTCTACCATTTACCGGCTCAGATCTCAGTCACACTACTTTACCTCTCTGAACCTCTGTTTTCTTACCTGCTACTTGTGAGAGCTCAAGGAGGCACTCGAAGTAAGGTGCCCGGCAGTAAGAGTAGGTGCTCAGTAAACATCTCTTATTATCAACTCCAAGTCCATATTTCTGCCAGGCTGTAGGGTCCTTCCAAACCTATTTCCAGGTCATATATCCTCAGCACTTAACACAGTGGCTAGCACAGAATGGATGACTAATAATTGTTTATGTAATGAATGAATGAATCAATTGTTTCTGATCTAGACAGTGGACTCTCCAGATGAAAATTCACATGGATAACCTCCCAGACTAAATTTACCTTAACTGGTGATTCATAAATACAATTCTAGTGTCTCAAGCCTTATTCCAAAATGCCAGCTTACTGTAAAAGGCCAACTCACATAAGTTTAGAATACAAAGCAAAATTTTTGATTTGTCGCCTTGCAACGGCATTTAAACATAAAAGGCCTCAAGAGTAGGGGTGAGATGGGATGTGACAATGGGAAAGCTAGAGAGATTATAAGGGAAAGAGAAAATATATGAAAGCAATGGTGATTTCAGCTTCAAAAAGAATTCATTCAAAGCACAGATTAATAAATTATAGTAGCAAGCAGTTACATGGCAATTTTCATCTTCAAAGCTCTGGATCAACTTATACTCTCTTTGCGTGCAGATGAGGAATGCCAATGCCATTTGACAGCTGGATAAATGGATATAGAAATTCTCAAATACATTTCTAAAGTCACAGAGAACTCCGTCACAGTCAGGATGGGTGTCCAGATTTATGCTCATTGCACGGACCTTCTTTGATCATAAGAGGTGAAGAAAAGATCAGTTAAGTGGTGGGGTATGAGAAAGAGAAGGGAAAGAGAGAAGAGAAATAGAGTAGAGAATATTAACTAAGTAGTTATGTTTCTAAATATATTATATGCATTATTTTACTTAATCCTCAAAGCAACGCTTAGTTTGGATATTACTGTGAGAAAACTCAGACTGAGAAGTACTCAGAAATTCATCCAAATCAAATACCTGCTATATAAAAAAGATGAGATTTAAACCCAATTTTGTCTGATTCTAGAGCCCAGGGTTTTACCAATATCCTTGTCCACAAGGTGCTAAAAGGCATCTACTACCCAGCAGGAGTGAGCACGTGTGTGGGCATCTGCTCATGTGAGTCAGATGAAAGCAAGGAAGAGAATCTGCCTGTGATGTAACCCAGTTGGCCACTGTTCCAGATGCTGTATGCAAAAACAGTTTCTCTTTGTTCATTTGCCCAATATTAGGCTTACATTTGCATAAAGCAATTAGGAAAAGCAATCTCCAATTTCCTTGTAGGGAGAGTTTGAGCTATCCTCAGCCAGGAAAAATGAAACCCTTTGTTTCACCTTTAGCATCCCCCCCATTGTTGAAGGGATCAGTGATTATTCCAGATTTACAAACATACATTTTTCCAGTGTAGGTAGATAGCAGGACATACAACTCTAGAGTTTGTCTACCTAGGTTCACATTCTGGCTCCCCCACCTATTAACTGTGTGTCCTTTGGCTGATTATTTCCTGCCTCCATTTCCTCATGCGTAAAATGCATAAAACAGTAGGACAGACATCAGATGATAATGAAGATGATAATGAAGATTCAAAGAGTCAAATACACATCCCAATACATAATACATGCAACATAAAAACTCACTCTTAGTGTTATTACAGAGTATATCACCTGCTTAGTTCTTAAGTCTGTTCTCTTTAACTGGACTGTGCTAACACCCGACGAAGTCTTGTACCCACCACAGAAGACAGGATTCATTTCAGTTTTGATCAGAAAGAGATGTCACTGTCAAAGAAATGAACTTGATTGCTTTTAAATTCCATGTCCCCACAGTGAAATATACCAAACCGTTCCCTCTTACTTCTATTCAAGTATGTGTGAGCAATGACTTTTATTTAAATTCATAATGACTCTTACTCCCAACAAGCTGATAGACAAAGACAGATAGCAGAATAATAATCAGCAAGTGACTATCCTTTGTTTTATTCTTCTGTTCACTCTGCTTCATCCATGCCTTCTTACAAAGGAGAACCTTTGCCTTACATCTGTGATATAAATTTATGACACTATTATCTGACCTCAAGATATTTGAAGCATTTATTGTTTATTTAAAATATTTTGAATAAAAAAAGCAGCCATTTCTCCAGAAATGATGAGGATGCTGGTATATGCTTAGCCTTGTTTAAATGCCTCACCTTCTAAGAGCAAACTAGAGCAGTGGGAAATCCGCTGTGTTTCTGGAAGACATGGAAATAAGGGTTGGGCAGGCTTACTTACCTCAGTGTGAAAACATAAGCACTGAGCAAAGGCTTTTGAAATAGTAAAGAACAGGTAAAACTCTGTAGTACTATTGATTTCAAAAGTACAGAGGGAATATTCAGAACAGGAAGTAAACATCAAAAAGTGATTATAAAATATTGCACATACCATCTTCATTGTCATTCACTGTAAGTAGAAATCAGCTATAAGTTGGGATCAGGTTTAAAAAAAAAAAAGGCCTTTCTAAGGAGGTTTTATTGATGTGCATTCATTTGTTAGAGACCTCTCAATTCTCCTGGGTTCCTGAAACTGTCAGAAATTCTACAAGTGTGAATAGTGTTGTATAAGCAAAATTAATGTCTTCATTGCTGAGTGTGATATTTTAGGCTTTATTTATGCCTTATTAGCAGGTTTTTTTTAAAACTAGAGATGGAAATCTGCTACCATTTACATTCTTCAGCCTACCTGACCTTAGTCATTATTTCAGTCTGGCGTTTATCTTGCTGCTGTAAAGCAAGCATTCTCATCCATGCGTGAATTTCACATCACAATTTATTTTAACTAACCACCACCTAAGATTTGAATATAAAGACCTAGTCAATTAAATCAACACTGGAAAATAAACAGGGTACTGTTTGCTTTCAGATTTACTCCAGTATGACCCTTTGAATAAGAAGGATACGTGAGGGGGTGTGTGTGCGTGTGAGGGAGAGAGTCGAGTAGAGAGAGGAGGAGAGAGCAAAGAGATGAAGGCGGTATTGTACTAACATTCCTGCATCTCCTTGGTAAATCTCAAACATCATTTCTACTAGAAGTAGTTTTGTTTTCAAACACTTGAGACTAATTGCTGGTTTGCTGGGAGAGGACAGGGGTATTATTTCCAACTACACTGTTGAATACAGTTGTTCAGACATTCTCGCATAACCACTACCAACCTCTGTAAAGGCAAGTCTGTGCAGTAGAGAGATGGTATAGAGAAACCAGCAGAGAGCTAGGGACCAAGACACCTGGGTGCCAGGAGCATAAATGCTATTAATTACTTTGAGGCCAAGAGCAAATCACTTGACCCCTCAAGGCTTTGGCATCTTACATTAAATCATTAATGAAAGAGACTTACAATTCTAAACCTCTTTGTCAAAATTGTTGTATTGACAAAAAAGCTAAGGTCTACCTGTGTTCTCTAAGCAAGACCAGAAATAAGGCACCGCTGCTTTGAGCTCTAAATGGCACTGGCTGTCTGGCAAGATGGTATCAAGAACATTGCGGAATTCATTTGGAAAGGGGCAAGAGCAAGAATACCATATTGAGCATGTTGTATCTGAGGGGGCCAGTGAGGCACCAAAATGAGGGTGACATGGAACAGGTGGATAAAACAGCTTTAGGCATCAGAAGATGAACAGAAGTTAGAATAGAGATAGCAACTGAGGTCATGGGAGGAGATGAGAGTCAACTAGACAAATGATAATGTACAACACATGCACACATACTGATAGAGAATGCCGAGAAAGAAGAGAAAGTTGGAGGGGCCAAAGTCTGGACACCTTGGCCATGCCCTGAGATGCATGACAGCCCAGCCCCTCTGCATCTACCTACCCCCTCCTCATTTTGTTTGCTGCCAGACAGAACCACAACGGAGCTAAGCAATGTGGCCAATCAAGAACTGGCAGAGTGCATCACAGTGTGTATCACTGATACTCAATTCCTAAAATGGTATACCCACACAGTAGGACTTGTGTGAAAGGATTCCCTTATTCATGGTTTCACTCAGCAAGTATTTATTGAGCACCTACTATGTGGCAAGCTCGGTTTTCAATACTGGAGACATGTAAGTGAGCAAAACATTGCCTTTTAGCATTTAACTTGTGGCAGATGGCATCAGGTAAACAATAGGCAAGCAAGCCCTTGGTGCTAGGAGAGAAATAAGCAAGGTTTTAGGAATAGAGAAGGGGCAGATTTAGGTAGTTTGGTCAAGAATTTGCTTGTCTCAGGCCCCAATGGGAAGCTAATGCTCCACCGTATCTGCTGTCTGGGTCACTGCCATGCACCTTGCTTATGCAGTCACAATCACATTCATTGGCCATATAGACAGCTGTCCTCCCAAGAATCCCCACTGCTCAGGACCAAATGGGTAGCAAATTAATCTAGTGAGCAGAAGAAGAGTTCAAAAGGGGTTATACAGGAGCATAGTATTTAACAGATGAAAGCTTCCAGCATCCCAGCCTTCATGCTGGTTTGTTGATGAGTTTTTAATTTCTTCCTCATGGCCTGTTGGATGAAATACCAAGTAAGGAAAAAATCTAGGAGGCTTTCATTTGACCCCTAAAAACCTGGAAGTTTCTGCCCTTCCCTGACACAAATAAAAAAGCAATCTGATCAAATAATATCTACATACTTCTATATAACACGTACCCTCCTCTAAATAACTTTTTATAACATCTTTTTTTTTCTAGAATTCCAATTTGGTAATTCAAATCTTAAGCACAGGCCACTGGATTAAACCTGAAACCAAGCATGAAATATACATACTTAGATTTGAGCACAACACTGTGCTATAGCATTAGATTTGAGAGGAACCATTAAATCTATATCAGTGGCCCAAAAGTCAAATGTCTACCGATAGATGTGTGTTTCAGCCATCCCTGTAAGGACCTTCCCATCTCTTTAACTGTACCTATTACCTTGCCAAGGAGATGACATGTAGAACAGACACATTGTGAAACCAAAGAGAAAGGCTCGACCAATGTTGGAAAGGACTCTTCAGCAAGAACAGATCCACCTGGTCAGTACCATGGAGGAAGTCATGAAGGGCTGCATTGCAGTGTGAAGTTACTGAGCACCAAGCACCGTGGGGAAGGATACCACTGGGAGGCCCGTAAGACACCAGGAGGAACATGGACTTCCGAAACATTAGAATTAGCAGGGATCTTGAAGTTGAGCCAATCAAGACCCCTCCTTGTGGGTAACTGGGCCCCTGGGGGAAAAAAAGGGGTCTTAGAACATAAAAACTGGAAGTGGGAAGAATCCTTTGAGATTAGGCAAAGTTCTCATTATCATTGTATCCCATACTCATTTGGTCCTGGGAATCCTCTAAGATGCTTGTTAAAAATAAAAATTCAAAGCTCCTCCCCTTCCCCAGCATCAACAATTTTGATTCATTCTATCTTGAGTTGTCCTTAGAAATATCATTTTTAAAAAATGTTTTCTACGATCTAGCATATTTGAAAAAGATTCTGCTTTATGATGTAGAGATTCAATTAGATCCTGTATTCATCATGCAGCCTCTGCATGAACTCATATGTTTTAGTTGCCAGACTTACCACTACCGAGTTAATAAATTCATTACTTTTTTCTCAGATGCATTAGTGAGCGCCTGATATGTGTCAGGAACTCTCTGTGTGGCTACAAGGTTGGCTGGGATAGAATCCCTGTCCCCAAGGCAGGCTCTAGCTTGTCCATGATGCTAGTAAAGTGGCTCCTCAACACAACACCCCAAGAGCAGAAGGCTTATAGTGCAATTTTGTTGACACTGCCTGCATCAGAAGGTACTTTTTGGAAGTTTCAGTGTATTAGTTCTAAGGCCACAGTGCTCACTAATTAGAGAGTTAGGACTTCTGATCCTAATTCAATATATTTCTTTGACCATGCTATTTGCCCATTTCAAAAAAAATTACCTAGAGTTGACCATGCTTAGTGCAGTCCTAATAACCCCAAATAATGTAACTGTTAATACTATCCCCATTGTGAAATTTGATTAGGTACCTGATACAACTTTTTTTTTAAATAGCAATAAACATTCAGGTAATACAGAAATTGTGTAGGTTCAGTGAATCCCAGGGAATTGTTTTATTATTCTCAATATCGACAGAACCCTATGCAGTATAACATCTTCTATTAAGTTGGACATTTATATAAACAAAATAAAGAGGAGTAAGGTACAAATGATAACCATAATGACATTGAAAAGTTAAGAAGATGATGCCGGAGACAAAAAGGTCAATGAAATTGGAATTAGCAAATTTAGAGAAGACTGAGAGGGAGGATCTTCTTCAGGTACACAAGCAAATACTACACAATGAACGGTGGCTGGCTGAACCCCATTTGTAATGACAGCAGAAGAAAAACATGGGCCCAAGTATGCATTCCTTTCTAAGAGCTAACCTTAAAAGGGAGTTGAACGGATGCTAAGAAAAGTTGCTAAACATAGGATCTTATTACCAAAATAGAGAGGAATTGTCATTCACGGGAAGACTTCTTACTGAAGGAGTTAAAAATATATATATATATACTTATATTTCTATAATATATATAAATTTATATATATGTGTGTTTGTGTATATATATATATATATTTGCATGTTGTTATATAGACCTATGTTGTGGTGCTCTTCAGTGGCTGGGCCCCAAGGGCAGGCCCTTGCAGAAGGGTGCTTGATCCAAGACACTTGATAAAACTGATTACAAAATGTCATTTAATTCAACAAGGAAAATTCTGAGGACTCTAAGGACCTCTCTCCCCCTCCCCCAGCTGTAATCTTCACCTTTTTGCCCCGCTATGCCCTCACATGCACGTGAACCTGGGGAGGCATAGATTAAACGGAGCCACACTAGTTTGTCCAACTCTCCTGGCTAATGCGTGACTCAAGATTTGTGTGAAAGGCAAGGGGTGGGACAACAAATCGATTTTACATCACATGTGTTTACAATTATAGAGCAGCACGGCAGGCTCATTAATTATAAATGAGGTAAATCTAAGAAAATACAGTTTGTTCTAGACTTCCTTGAAGAAGTACCTCGGTCACCACTTCACAGGAATGGGTAGGTCATGCGTGTATGATCCAACGGTATCAAGAGGACATACAGATCAACAGATTAAACAGATCGCTCTGACCCTGCCTGAAAACAAATCAGAATGGTTGTTGATTCCTTTTACAAACCCTGCATATAGAAAACTGCTCTCTTCCTGAGAGACTGCTCAGGAGGTAGGAATGTCTGGGAAGCGGTGAGGAAATCATTTTCCAGGCAAGGCACTCATCGCAGAACTGAGGTTTCATTAGCACAGAATGTAACCACAAGGTTTCAGAACTCATGCCGCCTAGCTCTATCGTTTCCAAAAAGACTTCCTTGAAAAATAGAAGCTCCATGTTGCAGAATCATTTTCCTGGGATTTCTTTAAAAGTTTCTTCGTGGCAACACAGTGGAGCACTCAGCGGCAAACAGCCCAACTCTCCCATTGCTGGGAAGTTTTCCTAAATGAGGAGCAGAATTGGTTAAATCCGTGTTCCTCAAATCTAATGTGCATTTGAAACACCTGGGGATATTGTTAAAAATGCAGATTCTGATTCAATGGGTCTAAGATGGGACCTAAGAGTCTGTGTTTCTTGCACCGTCCTAGTCAATGTCTCTGGTGATGGTTCACAGAAGACAATCTTGAGTGGCCAATGTTAGTTAGATCATTTGCAAAAGCCAATTCGGTTTGGCACTCACCCAGTGAGCATTTCGTCTCCAGCCAACATTGTGCTGGGTGTGGTCTTCCACAGTGGAATCACAAAGATGGCAGTATTATTTGGAGAACTGAGTTCAGTTGATGTGGTGACATGTAATAGTATTACCAAAGTTGTCTGTTGATGAAAAAAGACAATCTCCTGAGGTATTGGTTCGAAGTCATTCAGTGGAATTAAGATGGAGTCTGGATGTTAGCACTTAACGGGTGAGTCATATCTTTGGACTGCAAACACTCCTTATCATTACCAAAGGTTTCCAGCATTAGAATTGGCTAGACCTGGATGTGAATCCTAGTTCTTCCACTTAATAGCCCCAAGTTTGGGGGAGTTTCCTAACTTGTCTCCACACTGATTTTCTCATCTAGGAACCTGAGGTAACAGAATTCACCTTTAAGGATTGGATTGAGTATTAAGTGAAATAATGTATGTAAAACCGTAAGCACATTGTTGGACATAGAACAGGTATTCCAGTTACTATTGCTGTATAACAAATCACCCCAACGTTAGTGGCATAAAACAACCACTATCACACTATGCCATGGATTCTGTGGGTCAGGAATGTGTCAAGGGCCTGGCTGCCTCAGGGCAGTCAGGCCTTTGACGTGGTACCTCAGGGCTCCAAGCACAGGTTGAACAGCGAGTTAGGCAGACACTTGCCTCTCCTTTCGGAGCTAGCTTCAAAGATCATGCAGCATCATTTCTTCCACATCCTACTGATTCTGACAAGCCCGCCCATACTCAAGGGCAGGGGAATCAGACTACACTTATCAGTGAGACAGTAGCAGAGTCTCATTGTAGAAAAACATGCAGGACAGCCATCTTTGGAACATAAAGTCTACCGCAGTAGGCAAACAATAATTATTTCTCTTCTCCTTGTGGGCTAGAAACCTATCCAAGAGTCGTGCTATTGTGACATTTGCCACTCTACCCTTGCCTACCAAAAACTCAGACCTGGGCCCTCCAGAGGTCATTGTCTCATCTGTCTCCTCATCTAAGGACTCTCGGGCAGTTCCTAGTTCATAAACATGACTAAGTATGTTCACAGAAGCCCTCACCCCAGAGTGCAGACAGCTATCATCTTCTTCAGCCAAGGGGCCCTTCGGGTCATGAAGAGATTTTCCAAAACAAAAGACCACTCTTTCTCATGAGCTAAAGGCATCTTCATGGGGCAGGGGAGAGTGCTGCACCCAAGCTCCTTGATGACAAGGGCCCTATTTCGGATTACTCTCCAGTTCCTAGATTGGGGTTACCCTACAGTGTATGGTTCAGAATTGTTGCTCAACAATGTTGCACAAATTCAACTTCATGCTTTGTGTTCTTACACAGCTTCGTCTCCTCTTCAGATTCATGTGTGAATCTAATTCACCATCTCCCCCCCTTTCCTCCATATTTCCCCCAGTTGGCCATTTCACAGTGTATTCCAGTTACCCAGAACCATACAGAACATAATTCAAAAAGTATCACTTTCTGCTCTCCTTCCTCATCTCAAGTAAGTTACTTTTGAAGCACATAATTGAAAATGAAAACACTAAGGTCCCTTTCAAACCCAATCTCAGAATTCCTGCTCCAGTTAAGTGTTTGCATTCTCTGTGCAAATAACCTGGGAATCTACTGCATATTAATACAGTAATTTTCTCTTGTACCATTCTTCTTAACTGAATCGGTCAATATCCATCATTCTAGACTCATAACTATGTGTCAGGGGCCAGATCTGAGTACCGGGAATAAGAAACAAAAGTGAAATGGATGAGATGTTCATTTCGAATTTGCAGCCAGGATTGAGGCACAGGGAGCAAAGACCTGAGTGGAAATTAAATTTAAGTAGTAAACAAGATCTCAAGACCCAGCCAGGAGATTGACCTACGGATAGGAGAGAATACAAATTTGAGTAAGTCAGAGTCCTATTTTCCAGGAAAATTAAATAAAAAAAGCATGAGGAAGACAAGTGCAAAGATAATTATAACACAAGGCAGAAGGTGATATAGCACAAGAAAGACACAAATAGATTCACAGGAAATGTTGTGGAAGGTTTTAATGAAAGACATGTCTTTTTAACCAAACAAGAGTCTCTCATAGCAGAAAGCCTCTCTGGAAAGACATAAAAGTCTGTTACAGTCTGGTCCTAGCTATAGTTCCTCTTCCAGAACTCTCCCCACCCCCCACCCCCAATTCACCTATGTTCCACCCTCTTCTTTTTCTGACTAATTCTGAAATCCCACCAGTCCTTGAAGACTCCTTTCAGGCAGCTCTTTCTCAGGTGGAGGAATTAGTTTCCAGTCCTCTGTGAATCCCTCAGCCTATTATACATAAAGCCGTCACAACACGTAATATAGCATCTTTCCATTTATCTGTATATACCCATCTTCCTTAACAGCCAGAGGTTCTTGAGGGAAGAAACTACCCTTTCCTCCTTATTCCTTTATCTTTAGCACAATGGTTGAAACCTTAGCACTGACCAAACAGATATAGAATCTATAGTCAGGTCAGAAGTCTGATCAAGAAAAAAAATGCAATGAGAAATTGCTGTTTTTTTGGATGCTGTACATATCTGTATTTGAGTTTAAGCATGCAGGAATTCAACTAGGAGTATTCGATCTTTGGCCTGCAGACCAAATCTGGCCCACCACCTGTTTACGTATGTAAACTTTTATTGGGACACAGATGCACCCGCTTGTTTTTGTGTTATCCATGACTACTTTCACACTGCCACTGCAGAGCTGAGTTGTTGCAATAGAAACTGTATGATCAGGGCACCTAGGCAGGTGACTCAGTCAGTTAAGTGTCTGACTCTTGATTTCAGCTCAGGTCATTATCTCAGGGTCACGAAATCAAGCCCCGAGTTGGGTTCTGTGCTCAGCACAGTCTGCTTGAGTTTCTCTCGCTCTGCCCCTCCTCCTCACCCCACCCCACCCCACCGCCCTGTCACCCTGTCTCCCTCCCTCTCTCTCTCTCTCTCTCTCTCTCTGTAAAGTAAAAAAATCTTTAAAAAAAAAAAAACCAAACCATACGACCTGCAAAACCTAGAATATATACCAGCTAGCCCTTTATGGAAAAGATATGCCAACCTGTGATGTGTAATATTTAGAATAACATATCATGTCTCAAAATCACATATTATATCCTGAAGACCATTTTCCCCATGCGAATACCTGTGCATGTAGTTTCTAAGTAATTTTTATTGCCATGCTGCTACCAAGACCCTACAATAGACACTGTACCATGGCATGCTCCAAGACTTCTCCTCTGCCCCCTTGGAATTTAAAATTAAGACCACAATATGTGCCCATTAGGAGCATGAGCAGTTCCTCTGCCTCCTGCAAACCCCAGAGACTATCAAGGACGGAGTGTACATGACAGAGAGGCACTTCCCATGGCTCATGGATAAAAACATTCACGAAAGTCCAACATATTTGGACTATTCACAGTTTTGCCCCAACATCTTTTCAACCGACTTCCAGAGAGTTTGAACAAGATTGACTGTCTTGTGAACTTGTGCAACTAGCATTCTGAGACTCACCCCCTTCTTCCCCTGTCAGTGGGGCAGTGGAGTAATCAAGGGGTTAAACTAGGCAAGTTGTAAGCAGGATGAAGTCTTCCAAGTCCTGCCTCAGGCACTCTGCCAACCCCTGGGCTGGCAATTCTTCACACCTTCTTCTTCCCCTCTCAGTAGGCTTTCACTTGTCTGATCACTTGTAAGTGCTCAGGTGTGACTTGCCCGACATGTTGACTGCCCTTCATTTGCCACCACGAAGCAAGGCATCCATGCCCACATCTGTTCTATTGGTGGGAATTTTATCATTTAGCTAATGAGTAGGCAATGAAACTGGTCAACTAAGTGCAATTAAGTCTGAGCTTCCCACAGTGCAATGCAGGGGTGGAGATACACAATTATAGGGGTTGTCGGGATACACAGATTCCAAAGAGACACAACTCTTTCAATACCAAAGGAGTTTTTGTTGATATGTTATCTTTTCCTAGTATAAAAAAAAAATACCTTCCAAGATGAGGGGTTTGCAGCTGCCACAATTTATTCCTGAAGAAAGTAGTATTCTTTTATCTGCTCTGATTTCACCTTCCTAAGAGTGAATCCAGACGCAGTCACCCAAAATTACTTCTGTTTAGCTTCCTGTTATGAGATCATTCTTATTAGTTGAAGAATGCAGATGTTCTTTACAAGTAGCATAGTGTCATGATTAAGAGTTTCTATTCCTCAACTGGATTGCCTGGGTTCAAATCCCAACTCCACTGACTTCTAACAAAGCAATCTCTTCCCATTGCAATACCTCAGCTTCTTCATCTACGCAATGATGATTATAGATTTTACTGCCCACAGATGTCAGAAGGATGAAGTGAGTTAACCAATCTAATCTAACATTCTTAGAATAGTGCTTGGAGTAAAATGTGTGTCAATGGTATTATTTTTCACTCGATTCATCTACATTTTTCTAGAGAGTATCTTTGTGCTACATATTGTTCAGCACAGAAACAACCCTATCCTATTAATGGCAAAAAAAAAGAAATGGTTTTGAAGAAAATGTTGTTTTATGCTTCTGCTTCTAAACACATTCTTCTCTGACATGGAGAAAAGCTAAGATTTCTAAATTGTTAACTTTATTCTTTCTCATTAGCAAAGGAGCAATCCACTTATGGCTCTTCTCTTGGTTGTAAAGGAAAACTGTAATTTCATATATACATGTATAAAACTTCAAAACTCTAATTTCAAAATACATGCATAAAACTTTTCTAACAGAATCTGATCAAGTTACTTGTTATAGGCTACTGTCAGACAACAGAAATAACCCCACAAGCCACATGGGGAAAAATATCTGTCTCATTATAGTTCTCTCATCGCTTTGATCATGTAAGAACAACTGCATTCTTTCTATAACCCAACATGCTCATATTAGTGTCAAGAAAAATAATGTAACTGGTTGCTATAGTGGAAGGCTATTAAGAACTATACTGGGCTTCACTGGAAAGGAATGGGCCAATATTCCTCTCTCCCAAGAGCTCATTTTTCTAGCATCACACTTGTTACTCCAGTTAATTTATTTTATGCACTTTCATAAGCAAAGGTAATATTTTACCTTGCTAGTGGAAATCACACTACCTGTAACTCTTCCTTTAAAAACTTTACAAACCTATTTAATTTCTGCCAGATTTGACAGGAAGGACAGATGTTTCTTGAACTTTCAAATGTGCATATGAAGAAACACACTCCAAAAATAACTTTCAAAATAATTAAATAACAAGTATTGGTCAGACCAATGTTCTTCCAAAAGTTTGATTCCTAGATCTTAAAAACAGACTCCTAGCATAACAACGTACACTCCGTATGTTGACTTTTTTGTCTTTTATTCTCTAAACCTTAGCATTCTGTCTTTCCCTGGAACTCCTATAAAGAAGAAAAAAAACAAAACCCTTTCAGAGTCACATATGGCATCCTAATTGTCAAATACTCACAAAATGGCCTTTTCTCTGCCCTTATCATCACTGAATCTGCCAAGACAATTTGACGGGGTTGGTCATCACTGGATCTTACAAACTTACTTCTATGATGACACTTTTCCGAGCGTTCCTGCTCGTCTCCTAGCCCGGCTGTGCTTTCTTCACGTCTTGGCCTTCTTCACTTTCTATCCTTGACTGCTATCCCATACCATGTCATCTTTCTCAATGAACTAATCTCATGCCATGGTTTTGATCATTGCCACTAATATTAACCTCTGTAGAACCATAAGCCATAGTCCCAGCTACCTACTGCTTACCTCTCTGATTAAGTACCAGCTACTCAAATCCCAAAACTAAACTCATCATGTCATCTTTCCTTCCCCAAACAAGCTCTTCCTCCTAACTTTCCACTTTCTATTGGTAACTCTACCATTCTTTTGGTCACCTGGGTTTGAATCCTAGCCATCATCTTTGATTCTTCTGGCTCCCTACTCACTACACAAAATCAGTTATCAAACTCTTTCGATTCTTGCCATGAAATGACTCTCAATTATATCTTTGCCTTCCATTATATCCTTTCCAACATTAACTCTTCCTGGAAATGCAGAACTTGTTTCCTGATAAGCTCCCCACTCCTATCTGATCTGTTATGTTTGCATACTGATGTTCTTACGTGTGTGCATTCATTTCAACATTCTTCCTGCCTTGTGGCTTTCACGTCATTATTCCGATACAAGAAAGTCTCTCCAGAAGCTACCAAACACAATGCAGACTTTTGTTAGGCTTTCTTTTCACAACTCTCTACAATCTGGACCCAGTATTCTCACATTTTTACCCCTCATCTAGCAAAGAGTCCATTCTAATTTCCTTCCGGTAAGCTTTGACAGTTTCTGCCAAACACCTTACTCACTCTTATTTGATTGCCCTCTTCTAAGCAAGTTTTATCAGTTTTTCAATGTGCACGTTAAATTCTACTTTCTCCATGATTCTTTCCTTGTCTAACTATAGACCATGTTTATATTGGAACTATATGCAATAATTTTCAACCAGTTTTGATGAACAAAAATGCCAGTTTTACAGGATTTACCTTGATATGCTGTCTGATTATTTGTTGCAATAGAGATCTGTCTTCTAAATACTAACTGTGTTATTTACTAATTGTAAAATTTTGAACAAGTCAGTCTCTCTAAATCCTTAATTTCCTCATCTGAAAACATTGTTTAGTTGGGCTTGCTATACCTATTTCATAGGATTTTTGAATTTACAGAAAATAGGTTTGAAAACCTTAGGGGTAACAATATCATGTATACTAGAATATCAGTACCTCGAAGGTGAATTTCTGTGCCTTGTTCCAGGAATTATTCAAATCCCCCATTAGGAACATACTAAGTATTCAAATAGCTATTAAATGACTGACTTACCAACTGAGTGGATACATCTAAGAGTTAGAATCCGTATGTTTATTCCTTTTTATCTTATATGGCCAAGGACAGCTACTGAGCCTGTTTTTTATTTGTTATCACCAAAGTCTAATACAATGGTCAGCCTATAGTAGGTCATCAATATATATTTGTGGAATTTAACTGCATTTTCCTGAAGTAGTGAGAATTGGCACATTATAAATACTCAATGAGCCTGGAATTAGAAACATAAGCCCTCGCTTCCAATAGCTACACTGACTTCAAGTATTGAGGGGTTACATTTTAGGATGTGTATTATATTCTGTAGGGACAATCTTTCAAATTACACAAAATATAGACACCAAGGGTCTTCCACATACTAGGTGTATTAGGAGACACAAGAATGTAATTGACCATAAGGAGCCTACAAGTTAGCAGAGAAGTGGGGGGAAAAAATGAGGAAGTAAGCTTTAGGGCCGTGTGTACTAAGTGCCTAAAGAACAGATATATCCAAGTCCTGTAATGTCAGGACTCAAGCACACTGAAGTAGGAGGCAGGTCTAAGCCAGAGGAGAGGAAAACTCCAAGGCATATTGGAATCAGGGCTAGGAAAAAGAATCTGGCTAAAGAGTCATTTTTTAATGTCCAAAGAGCATGATGGTAAGTTCAGGTGTGAATCAAGCAGAGGATTTTAATTCAGACACTATAGATCAACAGATATGGAGTATCAATAATGACATTAAGAACATAAAGAATAATAACTAATATTTTTGAGCATTTACTGTGTGAAAGGCAAAGTCCCAAGAATTAACTCATTTCATCCTCACAATAGTTCTGTGAAGGAGGTATTAACTACTCTGCCAATTTCCACATGCATAAAGTAAAGCTTAAAAAAACTCAGTAAATTTTCAGTGGTCACACAGGTAATGGGAGGAATAGATAGCAGGTGCTTATCAGGAATTAAGTGCCACTTGAAGAAAGACAGAAGACCATCCTGGGTGATCATTCATTTCCAAGGAAAAACCACTGAAGTAACATTTAGCACCACCCCTCGCAGAAGCAGGGGGCTTAGCATGATTTACAGAAGTTCTGTGGACTCCAACAATAGCTTTGGGATCCAAATTTAGAACAAAATGGCAATGTTAGGCAGTAAAATGGAGACACAGAGTATGGAGTACCTGGGGGTAGGACTGATGGGGAAATAGCACAGGCTGAGACGCAGGAGCTCATTCCCAAGAACTTTGGATTTCCAGCCTATGGAAAAAAGACAAGGGACCTTACATACAGAAAATGATGGCTTTGAGGTTCTTGTCATTCCTCCTGCCTGGAAGGACCAGGCAGGAGTGAACCTACTGTTGGCCCATCCCTTCTGGAGTTAAAGAGGACACTCAACATCTAAAATTTAGGAGTTGACAGACATTGGATTATAAGAGGGCCTCATAGACAAGGAAGGACTTGACTTGGATATTCAGGAAATAGAAGGACTTCTAAAGACTGGAAAAAAGAAAGAGATTTCTAATTAAGCAAAGATGTAGCAGGGAAATAGAGTAACCCAAGTTTGCTGAGGTCAAGTATTTAGGAAAGTAGCTGACCAAAGTGGAAAAGGATTCCAGACTGGGGACTCCATATGGTATTTGGTAGGATAAACGGGGCCATATCTGCTCCTGAGATAACAAGTAGAAGAAAATGCCTTGTCACTAACTACCGATTGTCCAAGAAGGACACAGAGGAGTTAACAATCAGTTCAGCATGAATTCTACAGCATGCATATTGCTAAGGCCTTTGATCTCTCCACCGTCCCTAATGCTAACTGATTTGGGCCTTTTCGTTACTGAATTGGTTCCTTTTCCGGGAGATGCGCCAGACAGGTAGGAGGCAACACCAAAACCATCAGTTCTGCTGCTTGTTAACAATTCTGCCATTTGAAACTATGGGTTAAAATGAAATTTGGAGATTACTTTTGGATTCCATTTCTCTCTTCTATTTCTGCCCATCAATAACATGGAATTAGTCATAAGCCATAAATCTCTTCACAGACATTTTAGGGTTAGATAACTCAAATATTTACTTGTCAAGAAAAAGAACTTCATATTCCCATAAACGTCACAGGAAATCTCTCTGCAGGCAGCTTCATTCCAGAACAAAGCCCTCTGACAACACCAGCGTCCTTCACAGACACACAAACAGATGTATTTCCATTCCCTTCTAGCTTGGGATACCTGGTAAAATTCTCATCATTCTCTCTTCCTTTTCTATCTTCTCCTCACCTACCACTCTTCTCAGTATTTCTACCCCCACAGTCCCCTCCCCGCTTTCCCCGATACACACACACACATACACACACACATACACACGCACGTGCACACATGCGCGCGCACACACATACACACGCACATGCACAATACACACACGTGCACACATGTGCGCGCACACACGTGCACACTTGCGCGCGCACATACACACGCACGTGCACACATGTGCACACGCACACAGATACACACGCACGTGCACACATGCGCGCGCACATACACACACGTGCACACATGCACACACGTGCACACATGCGCGCGCGCACACACACACGTGCACACATGCGCGCGCACACACACACACCGGCTCACATGGAGCCACCATTCTCATATACACACACTCAGATTTGTTTTTTCCCACCATCCCTAGTGGAGAAAATACTATGTGAATACCATAAACTCTTTTCTCCAACTTAAAATTTGTGAAAGTTTATCAGTTATCATCAGTAATGGTCCCCCACGTTTTGTTCACATGGTTGGAGGGGATTGAGTCAAATGGAGCAGGGAGGACAGTCTTTCTTTATTTACATATGAAACTAGATAAAAGTTTCTGCGTGATAGTCAACTTCATCTGCAAGGGACCACAGAAGTTTGGAAAGAAATGATGTTAAAATAGCTGGAATGGAAAAGAGCAACCAGCCACCCCCGTGGTTATCCTGCCTCTCCTTTAGGCTTCAACATTCCTTCAACAGTAAATATACGTGGCTGTAAGTGCTGCATTCCTCAGTACAAGGAAAGTCTCTAAGCGAAACAGTTATCCTTACAGATATCCCATATAATTAGAAATTCCCTACGTAAGACAAAAAATACCCCACCAGTTGGCATTGTACTTTCAAAAATGCTTCCTCTGACCTCCAACTGATGGTGACTTCTAATTTTTCAGTATCAAGTTGGTCTTCTCCCTTACCACCATGGTTAAATATTTGCAAATATACATGCAAATAGTTATTAATGCTAGAAAGATCTGACCTGTAGCAAATCTTTCAGATACACAGATTTTTATATTTTTCAGTGCCTATTTGGCAGGCCCTCATTTGGTCTCATAACACTCAGCAAAGCAGGCATTATACCCAAAATGTTCAGAAAAGGAAACTGAGTCCTAGAGCAGCCAGCTCCATGAATTACTAGTTCATCCAAATAGTAAGCAATGGAATGTGAGATTCAAATAAAACAGCTTATCTGTTTAAGACACCACACCACCTTTTACAAAGAAAAAGAACCCTTGTAGCAGCACTACACAGTTACCATTTTACTATTAAAGACTCTGATGTGCACATTCTCATTTTATACAGATAGTTATAATGCCTTGCAGAAGACCTTAACATTTCTTAATAACATTCTCATAAACCACATGTCCATCCCTAAAGCCCCTCAACAAGAAAAGCAGCACAGGGATTAACCATATTTACAGAGGAGGAACAGAGTTTTAGGGAAATGTAGGCTTGCCCAGAGCTATGTGGTCATTAAGCAGTGAAACAGAACTAACCCCCAGCTCCTCCCAGCTTACTTTTCCCACCATGTCTGAAAGTGCTGTGAGCTCAATTAAGTTTCAAATTCTGTCTGAATTGTACTAAGAGATATAGGATAGGATATATGATACAGGAAAACACTGACATGGTAATGAAGAGCCCAAGGGTCGGGGGCAAAGGCTGATAGAAACTTAAGGGAAGTACGTGAAGATCCTCGTGGGCTGGCAGGTAGGCCAGGGAGGAAGAGAGTTTCAAAGTTATCTCCAGGGACCATGTGCTGGTTCATTCTACCTGCAGGCAGGAGGTGAACCTTAACTCATCAGAAGGGGAAGAAGGCAAGGAGTTCTTCTTCAACTAAAGGTCAATCTGACTGTCATAGCTGCCAGCCTGTGAAACATTTATTAGTTGTTTGTTTGTCAAATCAAGGCAGGTTCTGGATGAAATCCCAAAAGGGATCATGTCCCAACACACAACAAAGTTCTATTTTGCTCAATTCCACATGGGAATTTTTGTTGGACAGGTGGCATCTCATGCTTATGGTCAAAAGAGACCCAGGTACTTTTCCTATATGGCTCTCCATCTTTGCATGTGGCTTCCAAGATCTCATGTTTGTTTTCAGTTCAGTCAGGAAGGGAAAAGAGCATGGAGTATATCCCACGGGGAGGTTTACGTAAGCCATATTCCACTCATTTTCCATCGCCTGAATTGAGTCACAGGAGGCTGGGATAGCTCTTGTTGTTGTGCACTCAAGAAGAGGAGGAATATGGTGAACTCTCCCACTACTCTACTGTACCATATTCTCTTCTTTTGTAAACCAAAATCTGCATATGAGAGTTTCTTTAAAATTGAATCCGTATCTCATGAAATCCTCTTGATAGGCTCAGAGAAATAGTACTTATCTTTACTATTTTAACAGAAGTCCTAAACACTATTACTAGGGCCCAACAAGAATACCAACCATTTGATTCCATTTCAAAAATGGTAATTGCTGTGGTTCACAAATAAATGGCCAAACTCATCTGCTTGTAAGATTTCCATTTAGCATGAAATGGAAAGCAAAGCCTTGGGTTTGAGAGGATGGACTCAGGAGAGGGCAAGCCCCAGATCTGAATCCTGACTGTGCCTTTTACTGGTGATAGCTCATGTTTAATAAGTGCTTTCTAAGAACCAGGCCAGTGCTTAGCACTTCCCATGCATTATCATAGTTAACCATCACAGCAACACTTGGAGAGCAGATTTCATGGATGGTATTAGAGCCTGAGTCACTTGCCCAAGGACACAACAGGGTACAGAACGAGGCTCAGACCTGAAGTCTGAGATTCCAATTCTGTGCTTTTCTGGCATTTACTGAACCTCTCTGAACACTGGCTACTTCACTAATAAAACCTACCTCAGAGATTTGTTGCAAACAGTAAGTAAATGAGCATGTATGTAACACATTACCAGGCACATAATGAAGGGCTCCATTTGTTACAATTAGTAAGCACAGGAAACAGCTACTTTCTCAATAGGAGCTTCCATCTCCTATAGCTTCCTTTGTTCTTCAAAAAATTTATCTGAGAAAATTTTAATAAAAATATTCTTTATGACACATCCCCTTGAGACACAGCGAACTGCAGAAATTTACCAAGGGGCAGCTTTGCTTGTAGTTAATAAGGGTTCCAACAGCCCTTGCAGGGACAGGCCATAGTACAAAATAAATAGGATCTTTAAAGCAGCTATAGAAGCAAAGGAGATGAAATATAATGGCAAATCTATAATCAAACAGTCAGCGGTGGCTGATCTATCAATCTCTAAGCTGGCAGATGAGAAGAATAAATACTCTCATTATGAATTCAGCATGCCCCACTTAGTTCTATATGAAATCTGTGGTGCACATATTCTGCACCACTTAGATGCTCCTTTGTCAGATTTGACACAAGAGCATTTCCCATATTTCAAAGTTTCGCTCCACTGGGAACATTCTGGAGGCAACAGCATGGCAGTGCATTTAGCCTCCCTGGTTGGATGGCAAGGAGCTAAGGGCAGGAAGGAGCCACATATTTATTTCTTTGCGAGGCTCAGTGCCAAGAGAGCAGAGGGTCAGGAAGCAGGGATTGAGTGATTTCACACTCACCCTCTATCCTTAAGCATTACCCTTCCTCTTCTGACTCGGCTGCTCCCAGAAAGAACACATAATAGAACTGTACTGGGAGATGCCAAAGCCACACATTTAGGCTAAGTACAATGCATGGATGCTTTCGAGCAAAGTCAAGAACAGAGTGGCATGTTCATGTGAGGAAACCAGTCTGACGGGGGCAGAGTTTACTTTTTAGGATGTGAGATAGAAAGCCGAATTAATTCTGAGTCTCACATAATGACAGAACTTGAAATTCAGCTATAAAGCCAAACCTTCTGCTCTTTAATACATAATCTCAACATATTTCATCTCCCCACCTTGCCTGTGAAGCAGATGTTCTTTTCCACATTTTACAGATGAGGAAACCAACACTCAAGTTAAATGACTCGCCCAAGAGGACATATTTTATATGCGTCAAAAAAACAAGTCATTTTTCCTCTGAATCCACTCTCCTAATGCGGTAGGCACTGAAGTACAATAGAAGGTTTTTGAACTTGCCAACTCAAATGCCTTCTAATTCCATGATCCATGGTCAAAGCATAGCCTAGAATACCATGCACTTCCACAGATTTACAGAATGTGCCAACAGTTTAAATCCTATCACCATTTCCTGACCCCACCTTTATCAGATGGCAGAGTTGTAGGTGAAGGGCAATCATGTTCCTCAGGGAGATACATCTGGAGCTTTCCATTCTGAGACACCATTTGGACATCTTTGCCCACCTCTTAGACCAATGTTGCTCTTCCCACCCATACACCATGTAGTCGGAACTCCCCGGAGCGTTTCATCTCCCTGCTCCTCTTAGATCTTTCTGGAGTATTTCACATAATAAATCATTTAACCTACAGTAATTCAAGGTCCTACCAGCAGACGAAATCAGCCAAAAATGAAAAAAAAAAGAAAAACCCTCATAAAAACTGCCAACAGTGAGAACAGTCAAGGAAGAGTCAACATACAACAGTCAGTGTATTCAATGAATACAATGAATAGAAAGGCTTTGGTCAATTATCACTTCCTAATGAAATCAGACCCACACTACCCATAAATGTCCACCATAACTAAGGGCCATAATGAAAGAGCAAGAAAATGGCCCAGCCTACCGAGCAGCCGCCTGTAGTTCCTGAACCATGAGGATTAGATAGGTCCTTTAAAGTGATGAACTGCCAATTGTCGCACCCAACCACAAGGCAAGGAAGGATCAGTACTTCCAGGCCAATGAAATTGTGCTACCATTCAGCCAAAGGAGTCACTGAAACTTGAGGAAGCAGCTTTAGTCAGAAGCTGGCACCAAAACAGTCTTTAGAAAATTCAAAGAGGGGTGCCTGGGTGGCTCAGTCGGTTAAATGACTGCCCTCAGGTCATGACCCCGGGGTCCTGGAATCAAGCGGGAGGAGGAGCACAAGCTCTCTCTCTCTCTCTCTCTCTGAGTCAAGTAAATAAGTAAATAAATAAAATCTCAAAAAAAAGTTAAAAGAAAAATCATAAATCATGTATAAATCTATTTCTTGGAGGCAAAAAAAAAGAAGTGAAAAAAATTGCCTAATTTTGATAATATATTTTAACTTGCCACATTTGGATGGAATGAGATAGGAAGGGTCTTAACTTTACCTGCAGAGAGCCGTCCAGAACGAGCAGCACACACACTACTAACTGGAAACTTGTTGAAAATACCACGAACTCCAAAGTTCCCACCAGATCTCCTTAAATAGAAGCTCTGTGGGTGGAGCCGGCAATCTGTGGCTTAGGGAGTCCCCCAGGTGATTCTGATCATGATCAAGTTTGGTAACTACTGAATTAAGACAAGCTGAATACCCCTTTTAAACCTTAACTAAAGTAAAATCAGGGCCAAAAGCACAAACAGAAGACAGAAAATGTCAGTTTATTACCTAGGACAAAACTGTAAATGCTTAAAAGCCCTTTCTACCAGTTTGTGCTGTTTGACAAGGTACAGATCCTCATTCCTTTCTCTGGCTTCCTCATCTCTGAAATGGGAATAGAAGTATCATCTAGTCCACGGGGTAGTATGAGGATTAAGCAAAATAATGCTCGTAGTCATGAAATGTAAGTGACACAATTGTAAGCATTCAAAAATATTTGCCATTTTTATTAAAAGTTCAAATTAACCCGAAAACAAAACATCCAAACCGCAAGGAAATGCCCACAGGTGTAATCAGATTTAAGCAAACCAAATGTAAATGAGAAAATTTACAAATTAGGAGAAAAAGCAACCAAATACAAATTAGAAAAATAACATACCAATATAAAAAAAAACTTTACAAACTAGGGAATTGCACGTGGCGATGCACATGAAAATATCCCAACTATGAAGGGAGTAACATGAGGGGTGGTTAATGAGGTCTAATGATCATTCCATCCATCCAGCTTCCATTTTGAGAAGGAACAAGTCAATGTAAACTGCCTTTAGGGTAACTAATTCTGGGAATAACTCATACTCTCTCAACCTGGAAAATTGAAAATGGGGAGCCAGAAGATAAGATAAAATATCCCATGGCCATACTCTCTTGGTTCAAAAATGGCAACCAAGGGGCACCTGGATGGCTCAGTTGGTTAAGCATAGGACTCTTGATTTTGGCTTAGGTCGGGAGATCAAGCCCCACCTCAGGCTCTGAGCTCAGGGTGGAGCCCACTTAGGATTCTCTCCCTCCCTTTTCCTCTGCCACCCTTACCCCTGCAGGCCCATGTGCGCTCTCTCTAAAAAACAAAAAACAAAAATGGCAACCAAGCCCATTTAAAAAGCAAGATCTTTTTGATAAAATTGTTCAAGCAGCAAGTTCTGTTGCCAGTAAGAAACATAAAATAAGACCTAACAAAAATAAAAAAATAGATCTCTCTGCTTATTCAAAATCAAGTTTCTGAAGAAAGTTTGTAACCCCCAAATCAGCTGAATTTTTAAGAAAGGTCATAAGGAAATATCAAGAAATAATTCAAGATTTAAAAGAGAAATTATGGCAGAAATAGGCTGAGAGGTGATTTTAGGGAAGCAAGAAAGACACTCTTAAAAATACTTGGGTCATTTCAAAAATCAATCTTAAAACTGACTGAAGACTTGGAAAAGCAGAAAGAAGTCTTTTGCAAGGACTTCCACCTCACTGACTTCATTCATCCAGAACCTGCCTTGATTGATCTGTCATGTTCCTCCCAGAGCGACGGAAATGATTTTCACCTCATCCATTTTTCCCTGTGGCGCTCTATTCTTTAGCACATTGTAAGCATGTCGGCTGGAAATGTACAGATCAACTGTACAGTCCACATCTAATTCAACCTTTGGAGGTACATGAAGGAGGTAACATATGTATATGTGTGGATTGACCTTGGCAGTCAGGCAAAGAGAAAACAGTCATTTCTAGCCCACCGTTTCCCCCTCCTGCAGGGTTTTCCAGAGCCCTTTCCACCCAGACCTTGTGAAAGCATGGAAAAATTTCATTCATTTGGAAAAATAGTCTGCATTATGGAGCAGAGATAAATGTGCTCTCGAGTTACTGGGCAGGACAGGTGGCATAGGTAGTAAGTGGATGTTCCCACCCAGGTATGTTGAGTTATCTTTGAAGAAAGGTGTTTCAGAAGATGAACCAGTGGGAGAGACAGTAGAATTAAGTTCCAGTTTCAGCTCTGCTCATGCTTGGCTACCTAAGATAAATTCATTCCTGCCTCTGGACCTATTTCTGCATCTTTAAGGTTAGAAGAGTAAGTTGTATCCCTGGTTTCCAAATCTAGAGACTTATAAAAGTCTTTCAATGATATTTTTGGGTGCCACCCCAGATCTTTTTCATCAGAATCCCAAGAAATAGGGCCCAGGATAGCTATTTTGAAAAAAAAAAATTCAGTTCTGTAGTGGTTTGTAAGTTACTGGATTAGATGATCGCTCAAGACCGTTTTTATCATATATGTTATATGCCCAGGGTTGGTTTGTCCTCTAAATAAAGGATAGAGAAGATATGACTTTTATTTCCCCAAAAAACCTTAAATGTAAAGAAGAAGCAGTACTCCTTCATTGTTCTGGTTATCTCTTACTGAGTACCAAGCCACCCCAAAACTGAATGGTTGAAAATTACATTCATTTTTTCCCACAAATCTGCAATTTCTGCAGAGCTTGGTGGAGACAACTCATTTTCTCCATAAGTTACATCTGGGGCAGCTCAAGACTAGGGTCTGGAATCACCTAAAGATTTGTTCACACATGTCTGGTGGTTGCTACTGGATGTCTGCTGGGACTCAGACTAAGCTGGAACTCTGCCACATGACCTCTGCATGTGGCTGTGGAGCTGCTTCACAGCAGGGTGTCTGGGCTCTAACGCTGAGCATCCCTAGAAAGAGAAAGTAGCAGGAGCAAGACGCCTCATCACTTCTCACAGCCTAGCATCAACTAGGTCACACAGCAGTTTCTGCCTCATTCTCTTCATGAGGAAGTCACAAAATCCTGCCAAGTTTCAAGGGGAGGGACAGTAGACTCCAACTCTTGAGGAGAGAGTGGCCCAGTTCTGGAAGAGCATGGGGGACCAGAAATATTTTTGGAAAATAAAATCTACCATCCCAATGAGTGAAACAGAAGATTATGATGGAGAATAATCTCTGATTATGGCTGGAGAAGAGCCATATAGGAGATTATAAAAGAAATTGAAGAGTTTAGATATCCTGAGTAGGAAATTGAGCCATTGAAGGGTTTTGAGTAAAGATTTCTTTGAGCAAAGGACATACTGAATTCTACCCCAGCAGGAGAGGTACATTGTGAATAAAGGTGAGCTTCGTAAAGTGCTTTAGGGGACATGTTTTATAGGCCTGGAGAACTCAGTTCTAGTTCTTCTCTGTGACTTCTTACCATCTCTACAGCTGTACATTTCAAAAGAAGGACAATGGAAGCACTTTGGGGCATCTACTATATGTCAGACATTTCGAATGTATTATCTTACATGAACAGCACAAGAACAATCACAGGCCAGTATTACTCTCCCCCCTTGACAGGGGAGGAGACCCAAGCACAGAAACATTAAACAACTGGACCAAAGTCAAATAGCTTGTAGTTCACTGAGCCATGATTAAAGCCCAAGTCTGTCTGCCTACAAAGCAAAGATTTCTCTCACTATGTCATGCTTATGACCATGTCAGGTCATGTCAGTGATGGCTCCATCATTTTGAAGACGAAAATGACGTTTTATGCAACATGATAAACAATGTAGTAGTTCCTCCCTCCATATGCTTTAATGTCAGGTAATGGAAAATGAAAGCACCAGAAAATTTCAAATAAATTTTCTGCTTTGGGCTTAGAATAAGGACCTTTCTGAGAGATACTGGAAAGGCAGAAGCTATATCCCATGATCCAATATCTGTAATATGGCCTTCCCCCATCCACACACAGAGACACCCCTAAGTGACTCAGGAAAATATATTCTCTGAAGAACCCAAAGAAAACCACAATAAAGTAGGGGAGAATTTGTAGAGACTTTATGGTCCTTCATTATTCCCTTTCTATCAAAGAGTGTTCACACCTCATATTACTTCTCCCTTAAAGTTGCTTATAGTGTTCTTATTCTGAAATTCAATCTGCAACCTTGACCCCACCTCATCCTGTGTCCAGGGACAAATCAGAAGGCTGATAATGCTAGTTTTTTGAACTTCTATAGCAACTGTTCACACCTAGGCATCTAAAATGTCCTCTATTTATTGAAAAAAAGTTTGTGATATTACTCTTGCCAGAATTTATATTCTAATAAGAGATTTGTAGGTATAAAGAATAAATCTAGGGGCACCTGGGTGGCTCAGTTGTTAAGCATCGGCCTTCGGCTCAGGTCATGGTCCCCGGGTCCTGGGATAGAGCCCCGCATCGGGCTCCCTGCTCAGCGGGAAGCCTGCTTCTCCCTCTCCCGCGCCCCCAGCTTGTGTTCCCTCTCTGGCTGTCTCTCTCTCTGTGTCAAATAAATAAATAAAATCTTTAAAACAAACAAAGAAAAAGAATAAATCTAGCAATAGGATTGCAGGCCTAATATGGGGCTGGGAACCAGGTTTTCTGAGGGCTAGAAGGAAGTGGTAGCACCCCCTCCAAATTTATCATATATACACTAAAGCACGAACATATTTCAAGTCTGACCCAAACCACTTCCATATGTAGTTCCTCGAAAAGAGAGCTGGCTGAGAAAATGATAATAAGATATTCCACAGTAACTTTTTTAATAATTACAGAGCAATATCTGTATCCATGAGCAATATCTCTCTTAAATTCACAAACAACATTTCGCGGTAGGCGCTATTAGCATTATCTTACAGATGAGAAAACTGAGATGCAGAGAGGAGTTTAAGATCTTAAAGCTGCTTGGCAATGTTAGTGCCCCAGTTTAGCCCCTCTCCCTGTGAGTCTGTGACAAAAAGCCCCCCCCACCCCCCGTTATGGGCACTGCACCCCCCCTGCCTCCCCAGGAGCACAACTCACACACACACACACACACACACACACACACACACACACACCACTAAGAGGATGTTTGTGGCTTAGAGGGACCCAAGCACCACATGAGGAAATGCTAAAGTTTTTCTTGGAGAAGTGCAGTAGCAGAAGGGCAGCCCCAAAACTCTTGCCCTCTGTAGCAGCCTCATGTCATATTGTGACCCAGGTGTTGTGGGGCCTTGAAAAAACTGCAGGGGCCTATGTTGTTAACGCTACTCTGTGATGGAGATCATGAAGAATTTCCCACTGCTAGGCCCCAACAAGAGGAAGGAGTATGAGGTTCAGAAGCAGGAGTAGTGAAGGTTCCCCCACAAACCACTTGCCAGAGGTTCCAACGAGAGAGGAGCCAGGGAAGTTCCCAACTTCCCGTTCCCATATCTGCACCCCAAGGGTGTCGATGGGCACCAGCCTCTCAGAGGTGAGGTGCTAACTCCTACTCTATGTCAACATTCTGGTGCAGGAACAGCTGAATAAGGGGGTGCATATGCTCCTAAGGAACTTAACAGGAACTCCAGTCTGGTGACCAAAACAAGAGCAGAGATAGATTTTCTATGTCACTGAATATGATATGCCTTACAAAAGATACAAGGAGAGCGCTCTTGGAAATGTATGGATTGGAGAAGCAGAAAATAGGCTCTGCTTTATTCCTCATGCCCAGGCCCTAGGTCTCCTGTTCGTTCCCCTTGCTGTGGCCAAATCTGGGTGCACTGCCTGTCTTGGCATTTCATGGCCCAGTGTGATAAGTAGCTGATTTATGATGAGAAGGAAGGCCAGGCTCTCTCATTTGCATATTTTACCTTATGGAAATTTCCCTTCGATCTCATAACTCTCCCCGTGCTGGCATTTGGGTCATTTTCTTCTCCAGTTGGCTTTGTTAAACAGCCGCAAAATGTCTGGGCGTTTGGCCACAGCAGAGGGGCAGGAAATGCTTGACTGAGATAAAGTGTATTTGACTTGGCAGGTGTGCCCAAAGCCCCCAAGGGCAGTGGGATGTATGCTTTATCTCATTATTCACAGCCCTGCTGCTGGGGCAGAATGGGGCATTGGCCCAAGGATCGGAAAAGGCCCCTCTCATTTTAGCCCTGGCCCACCTTGGAGAAGGCAGACCTAGATATCGAACATCACCCTCCAAACTGGGAAACTTGGACACCAGAAAATCTGACAAAACAGTCAGGAAGGTGAAAACAATATTAACCAGAAATCTTTCCCAGACACCTGCAGCCACCGCAGATCCAGGGCTTACAGCCACCTCACTCTGTGACCTTGGAGAAGTCACACAGCCTTGCTACACCTTCAATTCCAGCATGACAGGAATGCCTTCCTGCAGAGCTGCCCACTGAGAACTTAGGAAACTAAGAAATTGAACCACCGGAGTGAAAAGTTTGTGGACAAGATCTGCTATCTCATCATTACAGTAAAATGGATGCCTACCCAATTTTTGGACACCCATGGCTAGGAGGAATTTTTTAAAAGAAGGGCCCCATTCCCAAGGTTTCTGAAAGAACTCT
The DNA here is from genome assembly GCF_037043125.1 of Eumetopias jubatus. Lineage (NCBI taxonomy): Eukaryota > Metazoa > Chordata > Mammalia > Carnivora > Otariidae > Eumetopias > Eumetopias jubatus. The sequence goes on from NW_028274820.1 coordinate 32,269,552, forward strand.
CTAGTTTTACAAAAGGAGAGGAACTTCTTTTATGTAAAGTTGAAGATAAAGTATCTACCTGATTAAGTGAGCTCCTGAGAACAAAGACTCCATCTGTCCCATTCACCTCTGTATCTTGAGTGCCCAAGCCCCAAGTGCTCTGAGTAATATTACTTAAATGAATGAATGACGGAGAGGGCCAAATGAGAACTAAGATGGGTGTGTCTACCCATACTTAAAGCAAAGTAAGCCCTCAATAAGTATTTTTCTTTTTCCTTTCCTCCCCTCTCTTTCTTTTCTTCTCTTTGCCAACAATACAAAGCTTCTTCCAGCTACGCATCAAACGTTAAATATTTTTCAGTAGTATTGAGTTCCTGAGCACATTTTTCTAATATTCTCACTTTGTTCTCTAGCCTTTATTTTACGACCAATTCATTTGTCTTCCATCCTTGGAGGGAGGGGGGCAGACAAATGAGAGAATGGTGGGCTGGGCTTACTGTAACCCTACCCTTGGGAAACCCGTCAAATATATGACTGGTAGAGGGTCAGCCACGGATAGAAAAGAATATATCTCTGGAATGACTCCAGTGGAAATTTATGCTGGATTGGGGAGGAGAGTGAAGTTAAAGAAAAAGACTGCTAAAATTCCAGAAGTAATTGTCAACATTAAATTGAGGATGGAAAAAAAATGTGCGAGTCAAAGTATACCTTAGAAATCATTCAATCCAACCCCTTTGCTCTACAGATTGGAAAGCGAAAGCTCAAGAGACTGTCCAAGGTCACATAGTTCACCAGCAGCCAGCCATGGCCTTCCTCACCTTTGTTTCTCCTTCTAGGCCAGGATGAATGCCTCACCTGATGGATTCGCTAACGCCAAAAGCAGGAAAGCTGATTGCACGGGGCTTCTATCACTGTCCTCAAAAAGAATATGGGACAAAGATCCAGTGGTACTTTTAGTGATTCTTAGATGAAGTAGACCACTTGGAGTCAGCTTCTTTGAATAACAGTCTTGGCAGACATCATGCAACTTTGGCCTGAGAAAAATTAAAAAGAGCCAAGTGCCCCGTAATAGCTTCCAATTCTAATGTCGACTCTATGCTGATCTTGCAGACAGAGCACAGCAAAGACCCCCAACACCTTTCAATGGGGACAACACGCTCAAAGAGGACTTCGGAGTCATAAACTCAGTTCCAGTTCTGGCTCCGATTTCAAGTGATTTAACAACGTGGACAAGACCACTCACTGCTCCCAGCCCTCAGAGGAGATGGAAGAGACATTTTATAAGTTTGCTTCCACATACAAGTGTCCATGATTCCATTATGCATCCAATTATCCTGAGAAAAATTTAAGCAGGTCAGCCTTGAGCCAGGCAGTGAAAAGTTAGCACCCACACCAGCTTCACTAAGTTTCAGTACACTCCACAAAACTGTGTCTCATCCATAAAACGTGGTCTCTGTTACAGCTTCTAAACCCTCCCTAACATGTATCAAAACAGAAATGATAATGCACCGTCTAATATCTAGGGGGTAATTGGGATTTCAAAGCTATTATTTTAAAAGAAAATCGACAGATTTATTTTTCTCTATTTCAGGCCTATTTTCTGGGAGCCCATTTTATCTCACAAAATGGCTTTTCCATGGGCAATTGTGATATTTAATATCCTCAGTCTTCTACATAAATCAAAGCCTCTTTTCTCCTTATAGGTGTGTTCTCTGGACACTCTCATTTGTCCACATCATTAGGTATCGAAGAGTTTCAGCCTCAAGCACATTCCACAGAGTCCAAGTATAACCTCAACACAAGTACCCAAAGAGATCAATAAAAACCTCAGGAAGACTCTGTTGGAGTATCTCGGTATCATCAGCTCTGGCTGCCAGCTCCGCTCTACCCGTTTCTCACTCCTGCGTCCCGCCACGGTCACATCCTAAGTGGTAACGATCTCAAATACCAACACAGTGAGGCGAACTATCATCCACTGTTTTTATTAACGATTTCTTCAAGATCCCATCACAGTCCAATAAACATGCAGTTGTTCGATGTGGTGGTTCCAAAAGCAGCTAATAGCAGGATGTCATTTGGAGGAGCTCGGGCTCACTTACAAAACCCTTGCTCTGTTAATTGTGATTTCACAGCCCACTGAACAGCGCCGGCCCCAGCGAGCACTTGTGGCGGGAGCAGTCAGCGTTCTGCGCTCTGGGGCGCACCCCTCTCCACTGTCGTTTTTCCCATCGCCCCTGCGCTTGACTTGTCCTTTTTCAAAAGCTCGGTATAGTAAAGTAGCAGCAGCCTTTTCTTTTTTCTTCACCTGGCAGGAGACAGCCTGCAGATATACCTGTCGTCTTGCTTTTGGTTTTGTTTTAACCTTTCACTTTTTCACCATTGTTCTCAGGACAGTAGCATGTGGCCAATGTGTGCTTTCTTTCTACAGCTGGCTGCCCTTGATCCCTGGGATTAAACAGTAGAATACCTCCTTCTCTGCCTTGGCTCACCCACACCAATATCTTGCCCCCCCTCTTCTTTTAACCTAATTGTCCCCTCAGGAAGGGACATGATTTTCTTTTTTGGGGGGACATGATTTTCTAATGGAAAAAATCTGTCAGCAGGAATTCCAAATCATTTTGGGGAAAAGTAACAGGACTCTATCTAGAAGGACATATTCGAAGAAACTTGCACAGTGTGTTACATCCACAGATGTTCCCAAATGTGTACTACATACAGACGAGATTTTATCCAGGGCTGGGGTCCTAGCCTGAGTTTTATTTTTTTTTTAAGATTTTATTTATTTATTTGACAGAGAGAGAGAGAGAGAGACAGTGAGAGAGGGAACACAAGCAGGGGGGAGTGGGAGAGGGAGAAGCAGGCTTCCCGCAGAGCAGGGAGCCCGATGTGGGGCTCGATCCCAGGACCCGGGGATCATGACCTGAGCCTAAAGCAGACGCTTAACGACTGAGCCACCCAGGTGCCCCCTTACCTAAGTTTTAAAGCCACACTTCAGGGGCACCTGGGTGGCACAGTCAGTTAAGTGACCAACTCCTGGTTTTGGCTCAGGTCATGATCTCAGGGTCGTGAGAATGAGCCCCACATCAGGCTCCCTGCTTAGCACAGAGTCTGCTTGAGACTATCTCATCCTCTCCCTCTACCCCTCTGCCCCCCCCACCCTGTGCTCTCTCTCTCTCTCTCTCTCTAAAAATAAATAAACAAATCTTAAAAAAAAAAAGACTCTAAAAGAGGGATCTCCTTATACCATAGAACTCAGATTCTTCATATGAAAAATGAAGAAGATCAAGGGTCAGGCTCAGTGATTTCTAAGGCTTTCCTACTAAAATATCTTATAACCCACTAATACTCAGATTTTAAAAACAAGTCCACACATCTCATTGTGATGCAGGCCATTTGGAGAAAGAGGCAGTGGAACTAGTGAAAGAACTATACTGTGAAATTTCTCATAGAATTAGAACGCTGTCCCGTTGTTTGCTAGTTGTCATAAAATCAGCTCAAAACCCTTAAAAGAACCCTAATCTTTGTCCTTTCGTCTCACCCATGACAAAGATAGCGGCATTGTTCTTGCTATCTATATGCCAAGTCTCCACAGCTCTAATACGCATTCCAGAAGAGCATGAGAGGGCAAATGTTTAAGACTTTGTTTCCGTCAACATGCAAACACCGTTTAATGTACTCAGATGCCAACATTCAAGGGATTTCAGGTAAAAATCTATGCAACATCAGTAATATTGAAAGAAATCCATATGCCCATTCTTTGGGCAGTTTTCACTAAAATATATAACTAAAATTTGATATTCTCATCAAAAAAAAAAACAGAGCTCATTTTCTAATTCTTATTACCACTACAAGTTTTCCACCTAATGAAGAAATAACATTTTCAAACAAAATCTGCTTTCCCCTGGGTACTCCGTTTTCCTCTGGGTGTCATCCTTTGGGTGACATGTGTGTGTCCCCCCACAGATCCTATCAAGCAGCAGCCCTCCCACTGCAAAATGGGTCACTGGTCGGATGTGGCGGGAGATGCTTGGCTAGTTTCGCATCCATACCACTGGGACCATTTTGCCTACAGTTTCACAGCAATTGCAGTTCAGGGCTTTCAAAATTCCCCAAGATTATTACTCCATATGTATGCTAAACAGCAAGGTGTAAATGTCTTGTGCTAAGCCACAAGGTAAAGAAACATCTGGATGGTGGATGGAGTTGGCTCTGAAGATGGCCCTGATGAGATGACTAAAAATGCCAGGTATGGAAACAAATTCATGTCCAGAGGTCCCCTCCATGGTTAGGATCATTTCCAAGTGTCATGGCCTAGAGGAAAGGGTCTCCTGAAACTAAACTGGACCGTGTATAGACTTGAGACAAGATACTTTTGAGGCCATAATACTGTAGGAATTTAAGGTTAGCAAACACACATGTGTACAAGGAAAACGAAACCCCAGAAAGCCACTGCAAGTGATGTCCATGTCATGCTCTTCTCATCTGCCTTTCAGAAAGAATCCCCTGGGATGTTAGGACATGATCCTCAAGAGCAGGCGGTTATAAAAAGAGGGTCAAAGAACTGGGTATCAGATAGATCTGTTCTGAACGACAGGAATCCTGAGCAAGTAGTAGTTAAATTTGCCCCTAAGCCAGTTTTACTCATCCCCTTACAACAGAAGATCTGGAAGAAGTAAATGAGTATGTATATGTAAATGAGGATGAGTTCAAAAAATATTAATGACTTTTTCCATCGAGGAAGGACGTGTCTAGTGAAAAAGAAAACTAGGAGGTCTTGTACAGTGTGACACAAAGGAGAAAAATATTCATTTATTTAGTTAACAAATATTTTTTTGCATACCTGCTATGTGTTGCCTGGCAACACATCCATCGCAAGGCAGGATGATAGTAACCGACACAGATCTGCTGATACTCATGAGCATAGCTATGATAACCAAAGTTTGCCAGGTAGCATGTACCACAGTTTATGACCGATGACTCACTTTTGAAATAATGGACCATGACCACACATGTAATATAAGTATTTTATAGAAGAATGCAACCTGGACAAATCAAGTGATGTCAACTCTATGAGTCCTGTGAGCTAAAACACTGAATTAATTTGTCCAGATTTGGAAAAATAGGTTGAGTTAAGCCTGCAAAGGAAAAGCATAAAATATTACAGTCATGTTTTCTGGGGGCTAAAGAAAATGGGCCGTAAAAGAGAAAGAAGTGAACGGGTAAAGGGCTGGACACTGGTGATGCTAAGACTAAATTGAGCAAGACAAGGGATATTTGACTGTGTTCAAGTGGCCACAGGTAAGGCATACAAATTTAGAGCAGTATCTCAGACAGCTGGTTGGAGAGAAGACAGGCATGTGAAATTCAGCACACGAGGGCTACAGTGGGCAGAACCAAACTTAGAGGAGACGGACGCCATCCAACAGTGGTTGCAGGACACGGAAAGCCAAACTTGCAGCTACTGTGATCAAAACAGCAACCGGGATAGGAGGAAAGCTTGAGTTTCAAGAAAATAATGTTTACCTAAGAGATCAGGATAGGAAGAATAATTAAAATCGGCTTTCTATACAATTATTCATGACCTTTTTAAAGGAGAGTCCAGTGCGAGCAGAGATATGGAGCATCAGGAAGATACTAGAAGCAGATGCCTGCTTATGCACTCTCTCATAATAACTGATGGTGGGCATCGGTTTCCCAGTTGTCTGAAGTGGCACCAGGCCCCGGAGAGGGCAAGATGGACACACTAAAAAATTAACCATATCTGGAAAGGACAGTAGTATCCTCTGCCCTTGGACCTCTGCCCTGACAGTTTGTCATCCTACCTTGACGTGATCATCTAGCCCAATCTGTGCAGTAGAGACAAACAGTTACGGCAATAAGAAGAGGCATCTTTTCGTCCTTACCAGGTTTGGCACCCTGGAGTGCTCTACCAACATCAGTTTGAGTGACATTGCACATTTAGCTTTTAAAGGCTATCAGAGCCCCCAGAAACCATGTTTTCTTGAATGTAGCAGGGATTCTGTCCGCTCATCCTTACCTCCTTAGAACCTACCAGAGGGCCTGACACGTCGTAGATTCAGTAAGTGATTTTTAAGAAATTATTGAGCTGAATTTCTTGAACAATGGAACATGATAAAGTCCAGGATTAATTCCATTCACTTTTCAGAACGCACACAGTAAAAGCAGCAGTTGCCCCACCTCAGAATGGGCTCCTCTGGTTGGAGCTTATCACCCCTGTTGCCATCCAGCCTGAGCGGGTAAATCACACCATCATCAGGCTGCAGGTGACTGGTGTACTGGCCAATGGCACGCTGATTCCTGATTTCTGCTGACATACAGGAAGGAGAACCCAGTGGCTAGGCTAGCTTCCAGCTACAACGAGAAGGAGGCCCCTGCATGGCCAACACCCACTCACCAAGAGGTAAGGCCCCTCATCGTACACCAGGGCCTCTCCCCAGGCAGTAAGGGATCCTCTCCTGAGGCCGAGCGTCATCAATAAGCCCACAGTTGCAAGTTTATGTCATTACCCCTGTGGCCAATTTGTCATACAAAACCATTAAACACACACACACACACACACACACACACACACACACACACACACACAGTTACTCTAGGCATTCTTTTTCACTTTAGCCTTGCTTTTTCATTTTAAACTTTTCACTGAAGTGTAATATACAGACAGAAACATGCATCATCTTAATGGTGTAGTTTGATGATTTTTCACACACGACACCCCCCCATGAAACAAGAGCCCAGATCAATAAATCGGAAGTTACCAGCACGCAAGAAGGGCCCTCACGCTTCCTTGCAGGCGGTAACTTCCCAGATCCCCAAGAGTGAAATCCATCCTGACTTCCAACACCAGAGATTACTTTTGCTTGGTTTTGGCTTTTGTACAAGCAGATTGAGACTGCGTGCGCTCCTTTGTGTCTCAAGCCGACCCTTCCTTGCCTGGGGAAATGGGCCTTTGTGTAACAGCCGAGTGCCATAATTCCACGCTGGTAACTTGGGTGTAACACAAGAAAAGGAAGGCCCACCTTGAGACTGCGTTAGAGGAGGGTTTTGTGTTCTACTGGGTCTTTTTTTTTTTTTTTAACACAGATAATGTCAGAACCAGTTTAAAAGTTCAAGCTCTACAAGAGACACTTTAGTCTTGCTGGTTGCAAATCTCTATGCCTCCAGTTACAGCTTTGTGTTAGCAGCTCCCCACGTTTAGCTGTGTCCTGAGCCAGAGGGATCAGTTCTCCCTGGAAAGCATGTGGGGAAGAAAAAGAAGATGGCACAAGGCAGCCCGGACTTGTGGGCACAGGCATGAGCAGTTGCCGTGGCATTTAAAAACTAATAAGCATTCCAGCCAAGAGGGCCCAAAACCTTCACACCTGAGGCTCTGATGTTTTGTGATAATGAAAATTAAGACCATTTGTGGGCAGAATTGTAAACATTCTGCTTAGTGTACCAGTGAACGTCTTAGTCCAGATGGACTCAGAACAAGAGGTGTCCAGCCCTCTCTCAATAAAACTCAGTCTGACAGGAAAGGATTAAGGGACGAAAACATGTTTTTCAGGAGAAAGGGAATAAATCAATTCGCTATGAGCACCTTGCATCTTTTTCTTAGGTGATCACATTCCACTTTCTCCTGGCATTTTATGGTCTCTAGCACCCATAAACGCCAAACAATCCAGAATTTACCCACCATCGAGGAGCTTTTAGGTCCCACCTGGCATCATTCAGCCAGCCAGGGATTCTCCCAAGATCACTCCTAAACTTCAGCCACGTGAAAGTCAGCGTAATAGAAGATGACCACCAGGTGGTTCTGGTCACTGATTGAGGAAATAAGGACTGGGCAATTAAAGTGATCCAGTCCTGAAACAACACTGGCTTTGGACGCCAGGTGGTTACATGGAGAGTCCAGAATATCCCCCCAACTACACTGGAGCCAATAGCAAATTATCCTCACTCCCAAAAATTTTAATAGTAGCTAAGAGGTACTGAGCTAATGTTTTGTATTATTTCATTTAATCCTATAAACAAGCCCATGAGATAGGTACCACCATTGACTCCATTTGACACATATGTAAAACGAGGAACAGGAAGGTGGTCATATGCCGACATTATAGATTCAAACATGTGTTTGGTTATAGAGCCCACATTGTTTGACAGTGGCTTTCAACTTTTTTTTTGGCCATGAGCCAGTAAGAAATTATTTTACATTGTAACCCAAGACATACACTCATACACACCAAAAAAGTTTTAGAAGCTAATACTCAGCCTTACTACATGCCTTGGATCAGTGTTTTGGTATTTTCTATTCTATATTAAATTCTTCCATTTCCTTTTAAAATGCTCATTGCAAGTCACTAATGTATTTCATGACACAAGAATAGCTTGTGATCTGCGGGTAGAAAAACCCTGATTGAAGAAGGCAGTATGCGATATTGCTTTCCCAGGCTTTTCCTATTTGATTCTCTAGGAATAGATTTTTAAGACCATATTGTTAAATATACCACTAGCGGTGTGCTGGTAAATGTTTAAGTACCTGATCTGTAGGATCTATGAGGAGAAACTGATTGTTAATGTGTGCTGATTTCTGCAATGTAAATACTCCCATCATGCTAATTTAAAGCTACCAATGTGATACCACTGACACACAGAATTGGGAAGAAATACATATAATTGGCCCTTGAGAGCTCACACCAGCTGACTAAAGCCCACTAATAATTTTCTCTAAAATTTTTCAACAAAGAAGAACTGGAAAAATGTCTTTTAAATTCACATCCGTGACCAGAGAACTTCATTACACTGTAGATAACTTGTCAATGGCATTTCATTGCCTGGCACTGAATTGTCTATTTGATGAGAGAAGCATTATTCTATGCCCATGATTTCACAGTGGCTGATATGTACAAGTTGTTTCTATTTGAGTATGGAGTTTTTAAGTGCTATAACTTGAAGAACACCAATTAGGCCCTCATACTGCATTATACGTACACTGAGGTATCTAAAATGCCACAATTTAAAATCTTTCTCTTTCCTTAGGCCGGTGCTTTGGCCCATTGAAAATCTGACCATCCCTAAATGGTTAACAAACTAACTTACATTAATGTACTGAAAACTGACAGCTTAATATAACAGATGACCTCACTTGTTATAAGTAAGTTTTGAGAACATGGGAATCCTGATAAAAGCATGAAAGAAGGGATGACTAGGGTAGTAGCATTTCTAAGAAAACCCATTCATAGATGGGGGTAACACAATGAGAACCATCATGAACCCTGGGTCCATCTGAGATTCTGGACAGAATCAGGTATCTATGGAAGGGCATACCTGGGTAGGAGAAAACTGCAGGATTAAATAAAATAACCTACCTAAAACATTAATCACAGTTTCTGGCAGAGCGTGGGTGCTCAATAAATTTTAGTATCTTTAATGGGAAGGAAATGGGAAAAGGAGAGGTTCTACTCAGGAATCATTTAGTGACAAGTGACAAAACAGATTTCAAACTGACTTAAGCAAAAAGAGGAATTTGCTCTCTCACATAACTGGGAAATCATAGCTGGATTAAATAGTATAGATAATATTGTCAGGTTTCACTATTTCTCTGTCTCTTGGCTTTGCACCTCAGGCTCTTGACTCATGGTGATAAGATGGCTGCCAACAGCTCTGGGCTTATATCCATTTCTCTAAGTCACTCTAACAGAAAGAGGATTCTTTTCTCCTGATGGTTCTAAAAAGTGTTCTCAGATTAACCCTGGTTGGCAATGATTTGGTCACAGACTCATCCCAGAACCAATTGCTGTGGCCAGGGACACGTAGCACATTCTGGTTCGTCATATGTATCACAAGCCACCTATCAAGCCAGGAATGGATTAACCCTACCTTATGAACATATGTGTTGGTTCCCCAAGAATAATTGTGGTACAGTTTCTACAAAAAAGATTAGAAATGGATACTAATCAGTCAAACTACAAGGGAAAATCCAGTTTTGTCCTAGTTAATGAGAATTTTGCTTAAAACTGAAACTTCCCTCAAATTTCCCAACATTTTATTCAGCAAGTCAATTCAGGAATGATATTCAAAATGTTTAACTAGCATCATGTTATGAAAACAGACAACAACCATACCTTTGGCGCTGGAACCTAAAGATCCTCCTGTACCAGAATTTAACACTTTTGTTGTTGGGTCATGAGGAAATTGGGAAAAGTGATGGAGATATGCCAGAGGAGGAACCAGAGCAACCAGGAAAGTAGAGGAATATACAGAGGGCTTAGTGGATTTACTGTTCACCAACCAAATGGAATTATTTTAACACTTTAACAACTAGTACAGCTGTACCAGTGTATACCAGTCGGGTTTCATCCTTCACTGACTCTATTAGCAGCTTTATCATAAAGAAGAATATGTTATTGGGTATTACCTATCTTACTTTTGGAAGAATGGCCTTTGAATTGTGAGATTGCTCTATTAGCAGGAGGACTCTAGAAGATGCAAAAAGGTTTTCAGCTAACAGGATCTAGGATAAATGCAAACATATACACAAAGAGAAATAAAATCAAACTATAATAGACAAAATGGTAGTGGAACCCATATTTTCTTACCATATTTTATTTGTGACAAATATAGTCTTCACGAACTCATTCTAACAATACCTGGTAGCTAGACTTAATGGATATTCTACATTAACCCATACATTTACCATTTCTGGTGCTCTTCATTCCCTCCTAGACATTTGAATTTCCATCTGGTGTCATTTCCTCTTTGAAGTAATTCCTTTAACATTTCTCATATTTTAAGTCTGCTGGCAATGAAATCTCTCACTTTTAGTTGCCTGAAAAATCTGTATTTCACCTTCCTTCTTGAAGCATATTTTAACTGGAAAAAGAATTTGGGGACGCTTGGCCAGTTCCCCTCCCCCCGCAGAACTTAAAGATGTCACATTCCACTGGGTTATGGCCACCAGTGGTTTTGATGAAAAGTGAGCCCTCATTCATATTGTTACCCTGCACATATGTGCTCTTTTACTCTGTTTTCAAAGTTTTCCCTTTGTCTTTGCTTTTAACAAATTGACTATGATTTGCCTAGAGTATAATTTTATTTGTATTTATCCTGCTTAGGGTTTGCTGAGTTCCTTGGTTTTGTAAACTCAAGTTGCATGTGTATTAGGCCACTCAATATCATCCAAGTGAACACTGAAGCTTTGGTCAAAATTTTCAATGTTTTCTCTCTCTAGTCAGATTGGATTATTTCTTTTCATCTGTCTTCAAGTTTGTTTTGTTTTTTTGGTTTTTATTATTTTATCATCTCCAATTTGTCGTGCCCCCTCACACACATTTTATATTTAAATATTGTACTTTTGAGTTCTAGTATTTCCGTTTTTTTAAACATTCCATTCTCTCATAAGATTTCTCATCTATTCGTTCATATATTTAAATCTTTGAACATATTTATAATAGTTTACTTAAAGTTCTTGTCTGCTAATTTCAAAATAGGAGTCATTTCAGGGCCTATTTCTATTTAATGCTTTCTGTACTCTGAGTCTCATTTTCCTGTTTTCTTATATATCAAACAATTTTTAATTGTATACTAGTTATTGTGGAATTATACTGAAGGCAGTCTAAATTATATCATCTTCCTTCAAGAGTTTTGAGTTTTGGCTTAGCAGGTAATTAAATAACTGGTGGATAATTTTAGTTTCGTTAGACTTAGTTTTAGTCTCATTAGGGCAGGTCTATTTTAGATGTAGTCCTGTAACATGCCCCTCATCCCTGAGCTTGGCCCTTACTTATAGAGGGTAGTCTTTCTGAGAATTTAATTAAAAGTACAATAATGCCTGGTGTGGTCTCTCCACTGGAGCTGGGATAGAACTTCATTAATTTTCTGATATGCATGAGCTCTGATATTGACATTTATCTCTCAAACTTCTTGCAGGCAGGTGATCCCTGCCAGACCTCACTGAATTTACTCTGTATATAACACAACCAGCCTTTGCACCACCTAGTTCTTATGCTCACCATCTCTGTGTAGCTTTCTACCCTACAAATTGCAACCACTTCAGAAGCCAAGAACTCTAATCTCTGCCTCTTGAGGTCAACAATACTGTCACTGCCTCAGGGCAGAAATGTGCTCCCACGTGGAATGTTGGGAAATTCATAGAGTAATCATGGAGTTTCCCTCATGTGTTTCTTTCTCTCAAAGGTCATAACTTGCCTTATATTCTTATATGTTTTATCCAGTTTTATAGCTATTTTCAGCTGGAGGGCAGATTAAATACCAATTGCTATGACTGGCCAGAAACAGAAGCCAGCTACAAGTATTCTAACAATGTCTTTGACAGTAGGCAAAGATGGTGGTATTTCAGACATTTTACCATTTACCTACTGAGGAAAATTTGAGAGATGGGTGTGATATTTGGGGGGAAATAGGATGATATGTGTTGACATGTGTTTTCTTTTGTAAGACTTTATTGGGCAATAATGATTAAAAAAAAAAAAACTTCCTTAGGTCCTAATTATGTATTTACTTCTCACTATTACCTTGAACAATTTGCATTACAAATTTCTTCCCCCCACACTCTCTTCTTAGCAATAGAGGATGTAATTCTTTCTCACCAGGAAGAAGTAAAAGTTAATTCATTGTGCAAAATACTTTGACATTATTCAAGAGAAAGAACTATATACACATAGAACATTATAAATAACAGCCAGTTGATAGATCACATGACCAACAGGTAAAAATGTTCTCCTATGAAGAATATTTCTCCATCTTTTCTCCTTTACCATTTTGTCCAGAGCTAGAGGGCAAGCTTTTGAAAACCCAGTTTCTGTACTTTCTGTTCATGCTGACAAACCTGTAACTTCTATTAGAGTTGGCAGCTTCTACGAGGAAAAGGACAAAGGTGGACTGCAGGGAATTTGGGGAGGCTCCAATTCCAAGGCTTTGTAAGAAGGTTAGGAAACTTAAGGATGAAAAAGCAGCTGAAACGGCAAAACACACCCACACACACACGTAGGAAAATACCGTTTGGTGTTTAGAACAGTAAAGATTTACTTTGGCGAAAGTGAATAAATCTTTCATATACTCTATATTGAATGAGGCAAGTTAATATTATTGATTGGAAGTAAATTACCAGCAATCACGCTAAGGACTAAAGTATAGCACAACTGTAAATCTGTTTGCCTACCTCATAAAAACACTCTTTTCTAAATTCAGAGGGTAAAGGAAATAGTATATGTGATTTTTTGCAAGGGGCAGAGGGTCAAAGTTCAAACAGTGAAGTGGGCATTTCTCCTTTTCTAATCATCAACATCTCTTTCTGGCTCCATCATCCCAACTGGCAGCATCTCCCTCCTCCAGATAGCCGCCTAGAGTTTGGGGCCTTCCTCTCTCTTTACTGTGAATAAAACAAGATCACAGGAAAGAGTCTGGTCAATTCATTTCCACTACTTGACTTACGTTTTTGGTTATGTGAAATTTTATATATATTGTGGTATCTCAAACTTCCTCAAACTAGAAAAAATTGAGAGAAAGCAAAACTTTCCTCCTTAACTTCAAATCTAAATACATGGGCCTGTTCTCCACTCTTCCACCTTGTCATTCATGCATCATGGAACCTGACCTGTAGGTCCTGTGTTGTTTTTCATTCTTCATTTTTCACACCCGTGTATGTCCTAACCTTTCTAATTTCTCCAAGTGCTCTCAACTTTTCTAGTTTTACTCTATATCTTTTTCCTTAAAAATCAGCAATTCAAAGTCAAAGGAAGATTGAGAGTTATTTGGGTCAAGTTTCTCTAAGCACCAAAGTTGAATCTTGACCTATTAGAAGGTCACTTTGGGGGGAAAAAAAAAAGGAAAGAAAAGTGGTCTTTTCAGCTATCTTCTTCATTCTCTGCAGGGAATTTCCAAATTATTTTCCCAATCCTCTGACCAATTTCTCAAAAATTTACATGGCACTTGGAATTTATCATTTAACCTGTATGTGACAACTATATACGTGAGGCACTATGGGAAGTAGAGAAATGTCTAAGGCATTGTCCTTAATATCCAATAGCTTACAATCTAATGAGGAAGAAAGAAAGAACAATTTCCAATTGCTAAATTTCAATTAAAAAAAACCTAAACAAATAAATATAAAACCAAATATGATCATTATGATAAACATAGCACAAACTATACAGGAATTCAGCAAATGGAATTAGACTACCTTACAGTTGGAGTAATTTAAGCCAGATGTTTTAAGCTAGATTTGTTAAAAATTATTGGGTTTTAAGTAGTCAGCTACTTATAATGATTTCTTAAAGACTTCTAGAAAAAAAATACTTTTGTTGCCTAGGAAGAGTAAAGGAATTAGAATTGTGCATGATACGTCCTGCTATTAAAAATGTCAGTAAGCTACAGGCTCTGTTTACCCAACTGAAAAATGGCAGTTCAGAGACAAAGGCCATGTCTTTTATTGCCTGTAATTCTGGCAGCTGAATATTTTATAACCAGATGTGCAACCGAATTTCATACAATATCACTAATCCTAAAGTTTCTCCAGATCAGTTGGCTGTGCAACGAAGGCTTTGAACACTCAAAGCCCTTCAGCAACTTAAGGGTTTCTTTTTAGGAGGGAGTGGACATGGGGGCTGGCCTTATATCTCCCCTGAATAGACTACTTATTCACTGAGTCAAACTGGATTTCATTTTCGACACTGTGTCCCTGGGCAAAGTCAAGAGAGGAAGGAAAATACCTATTAGCATATGCAGAGCATGCGGATGCTTCTTGCCCACATATTCCAGGGGTTATATTCACAGCAAACCTCTGAGATACTATTAATGCACCGATTAATAAAACATTGGTGAGCAGGTTGCCTACAGAGAGGGCTACACATGCTTGTTTATAGTTGACACATCACTCATCATCCCTGAACGGAGAGCTCTGACTGCAGAGCCACTGTTCTCCAGCTGCATATGAATGTGGCTACAGTAGGGAGCCTGTTTATCTGGGGAATGTGCTGCTGACTGATTTATAATGAAAGGAACCTGAAAAGAAGTGGTTGGTGCCCTTTGCCACAATCCAATAAGCTGTTACTCAGAGATAAACAGTTGCATTAAATTAAGCATGTTTGTCTATTTTCCCATGTTAAATTTTAATTTCCTGTTCTTTTAGCTCTTAGGACTTCATTTTAAATAATGCTAAGTGTTTTTAAATTATTCATGGCCCTACGGTCTTAATCATCTTAAATTTTGCTTTAAGGAAAAGGTAAATAAGAAAATATTAAGACCGTGTATTTAAACATTACTCTAATTGATTTTTAATTTGTAATTCTCTAAGATTACATTAAATGTTACTCCAATATGCCTTGTCAGAGGGCTTAAAGGAAAAATATTTTACATAACATTGTCAGTCAACTTGTTTTTAAGATCTGTATATCTAATTTTTAAACGTATATAATATACGTAATATGTAATGGATTGCTTTTTGAGTCAAGCACTTAATAACAATTACCACCTTAAAGGAAACCCATGGGTAAACTTATCTTTAAGATTTTCATGAATAGGGGCGCCCGGGTGGCTCAGTCAGTTAAGTGTCTGCCTTTGGCTCAGGTCATGATCTCCAGGTCCTGGGATCAAGACCTGCATTGGGCTCCCTGCTCAGCCGGGAGTCTGCTTCTCCCTCTCCCTCTGCCTCTCCCTCTGCCTCTCCCACTGCTTGTGCTCGCTCTGTCTCTCTCTCTCTCAAATGAACAAATAAAATCTTTAAAAAAAATAAAAATTATTTTAAAAAGATTTCATCAATGACAGTGATAGTTGGTAGAAACAGAGATGAGTAGTTTTCCATCACTTTCTCAATCAAAATACCTAAGCATTTAGAATGCCATTTGACAGCAGAGATAATGTCCATTTGTTTGCAATTAAAGTTTATATTCTGCATAGCCAGCTCACAGCCTAGCACACACATAGTAGGTGTTCAATAAATATTTGATGAGTGGATGCATCTCTGATGCTTTGAAATAGGATAACATGCATGTTCCTAAGTTAGTATTCTCCTGACTGAAGTTTTCGCTTGAGTAAATGTAGGTCAATCTGAGGCCACGTCCCTCCAGCTTCATAGGGACCCACCTCAGCAGCAACTGCCAAATAACAAAGGCAGCATTACACCCCGGCATCTTTACAGAATAATTCCTCTAGTTCTACCTGTTAGCGGTTCTACCATCAGAGTATAATAGGATAAGAGCCCTTGGGATGATTAGTTAGGTGATGAAATAAAATAACCCCTTTCTCTACTTTAGTTCCCTTTTACTGTGCCACAAATAAAATAGTAAAGAGTCATCTGCAAGCATAATAGCCATGATGTCTCTATTCCTTCAAGAAGTACTTGTTGAGTACCTTCCGGATTGCAGGCAGACACTGACCCAGGCCCTGGATACACAATGATAAATAAAACACAGCCCCTACCTGCGAAACAGGTAGACTGATATGCATTAGGGCTTTCAGTGGAATGTGATGTTCCCTTCCAAGTCTGCTTTGGCGAAGAGCATTTTCTTAAGAGAAAATTAAGTTTTCCATAAACTTACATAAGGTCATCTTTAGAGCAAACTTTCTTCCAATTCAAAATATATCTACACTTTTTTTCATAGATATATGGTAAGATGTGTTGATGACCTTCTTTTAATTAGCTATTCTCTTTTATTAGGTCCATAAAACAATTATTTTATAGAGCTATTTCTGCTGCTTTATCATTAACGATAATGATCGCAGTGTCTTTTGCCTTCCATTGCTGTTTTGCTTCAAAGGGAACTGCACATAAAGATCAAAGCAAGACTAGAAATTGATACAAAACAAAACAAAACAAAAAACCTACCACAGTATGAACTTTTTAAAAGATTATTATTATTAGACTTTCTGGTGCCCTGTGGCAGATCTCCCAGAGAGGCTCTAGGCTAACACTGAGCATTCCAATGACTGCCTGTTGTCATTGCTGAGGCTCACACCTAAATAAACAAAACAAAACCCAGATGACTCAAGAAAACAACCCATCACTTGCTCCACGCGAAAGGGACAGAAAGCACGTGGAAAGCCAGGCTTTAAAGGGCACTGCTAACATGAGAAGGGAGAAATGTCAAAAATGTTGAAGCACGTACTGGACTAGTTCCTGTCTCTAGTTTTTTTGTTGTTGTTGAGATTTGATCTTTTTTTCTTCATACCTTAAAAATCCTCAATGTTGTGCTATTTTATTTATTCCCAATGAGCAGACAAGGAAACAAGTAAGAATTATAATAGCAACAGCGAACATTTCTGGAACTAGCTACAGTAGAAGTATAAAGCAGGAAGTAAATGATTTGACTGGGGAAGGAAGATGGGAAAAAATTCTTGGCCTTTCCTGATGGTGACTACTGAGTTTTAAATGATAAGTGGGTGTTTACCAGACAAATGGATATTGAAGGGCATTCGTGGCAAAGGGAAAAACATTAGCAGAACCAAGGGGCCATCAACATTCTAGATGTCCTCTCAGATAAACCTGGTTCGGTAACAGCTGGGACATAAGATGTGAAGGCAGAGGTGGATGGAAACGATGGGCCTGGCGAGCAGTGAGATTTGAGAGCCAGCCAGGGACAAGATCATAGAGCATGACAAAGTCAATTCTTCAACCTAGAGGCAAAAGGAAGTCAGTACAGATTGACAGGAGATGGGCCATTCTGAACAGCAATTAAGATTATGCATTATTCAAGTACCTTCTCTAATGGGACCCCATTCAGATGATTAACATTTGCTAACCTCTCTGACAGCACACAGGTGGTATGGCTTTCAGACATCCTAAGTTGAGATGCAGCCAGGAGAGCCCCCTCCTTCATAAAACTCCACATGATCATGCACAAAAGCAGGAGAGCGGACAGGCACACCAAACCACACACAGGGACAGGCACCTGTACCCTGTCAGGAGAATGCACCAGGAATCTCTGCTATCACCTCTCCCACCCAATTCTAAAAATCGTAAGCTTGCATCATCTGGGGAGAAGGGCAGTGAACAGGCAGGGCGAGGGCACTGGCCAGTGTTTGCTCTAGTGCTCGGCATCTGAGTGGCAAGGAGTACAACAGTAGGTCCACTGGGTTTGTGTGCATGCAACCGGGCCACTCCACACCAGGATTCTGGAAAGCTCCCTTGAGAAGACCCTAACCTATTGTCAGAACATGATCCTCATAGCTAGGCTTTGTCTGATTCCTAGAAGGTGCATATGTTCTAGCCTTTTTGTAAAAAGAAGCTTGATTTATGGAACTGTCCTAAATTACAACTTGTTATGCAAACCCCCATACTAGTAATCACTATACTCCTCTAAATGTGAGGGCCACGTCGGGAGTTGCCTGCCACTGGTTGGAGGAGGCAGAGATCAGCAAATGGACTTTACTCAGCATCTGTAGTACAAGTTACACAATAATAAATCTGAAAATTTTGTACTTGAGGAAGGTTATCTTTTCCTAACTCGTAAAAACGTGCTTTTAGGGCCTGAAGCAGCTCTATGGGAATCTACTGCTATGGTCCTGTTAGCGAAAACAAAAGCCTAGCACAGTGGGGTTATAAACAAGGCGGTGGCTTTGAGAGATGTTAAACAGGTAGACTTTACAGGACTTAGTGGCTAATTAAGTGTGGGAAGGAGTTAAACGGGAAGGGCTCCAGCTTGCAGGTTTCTGGCTTGAAAACCTGGGTCCAGAGAAGATCCATTCATAGAGATGAGGGAGAAGTTATAACCCAGAGGCCTTGAAATGTCAGAGGAATGTGTAGGCAGAGCTGTTTAGGAGGCAGCTAACCTAGGAGTCATTTCAGTGATAGTGAAACCGTGAAACTAGATGACCTACAGGAGTGGGGCTGGGGAGAAGGGCTTCAACAATGGAATCTGAGATGTAGAAGCAAGAGAACAGAAACCTAGGAAGTTAGAACAGATAGAAGGGAGTCAGAATTTCAATTAAGGTCAAGTAAAATGAAGACTACAATGGGGTCAGTGGATTTGGAAACTAGTAGATCAGTAGTAGCTTTTTCCAGAGCTCTTTTTTTTTTTTTTTTTTAAATCAGTGAAGGCAGAATCTTGATCGCAGTGGGCGGAGAGTATCTGAAATGAAGGGAGGGCAGGAAGGTGGTTGTAGAAATGCAGAAACACTGAAAGAGTTCTCGTTGTGTTTTGTTTCGTCCCCAAATGGAAAGAAAAGAGTGAATAAAAAGGGGTCGTCTATAAATGGAGCTGAAAGAGAAGGGATCAAGACTCATATCCAAGTTACTGCCCTACCAATAGCAAAGTCAATGACTGAGTGGATCGAGTATTGAACTTGGCATTAGGAAAACCAGAGTCTAAACACTACCTCCATTCTGGGTACACTTTGTCAAGTCACTTTACCTCTTTAGTCCTCAGGATCCCTTTCTGGGAGATGGAACGATTGAGGTCTATATCGCCGCGTGTTGTAAGGACTGGGTGAGGGTGTCTGTGGGAGAGTGTCTGGTGCAGTGATGCAGTATGTGTTTGCTAAATGCTAACTTGAGTCATGATCCCTTCAAAGATCTGATTGGGGGCCATCCATGCAATCACTGTTGTTTTCTTTACCATTTTTGTACATATATTTTTTATCTCTTTAGGAATTTGGTGACAGGCTCTGTTAGTCTGTTCCTCCCTTATTTGAAGGACAGGCCAAAGATCCAGTTTGGAAATGAGAGAGGAAGACTAGCGGGCAACACTGGCTTCATCCATTGATATCTCCCAGAGGTAGAGAAACGGGATTCATGAAGATGTTGACAAGACTACAAGTTCTTACGTTAGCCTTGTTTTCAAAGGGATTTTTACTCTCTTTAGGAGACCATAACTTTCTGAGGAGGGAGATTAAAATAGAAGGTGACCTTGTTTTAGGGGGTCTGTTTCCTATTAATGAAAAAGGTACTGGAACTGAAGAATGTGGGCGAATCAATGAAGACCGAGGGATCCAACGCCTGGAAGCCATGTTGTTTGCTATTGATGAAATCAACAAAGACAATTACTTGCTGCCAGGAGTGAAGTTGGGTGTACACATTTTGGATACATGTTCAAGGGATACCTATGCATTAGAGCAATCGCTGGAATTTGTCAGGGCATCTTTGACTAAAGTGGATGAAGCTGAGTATATGTGTCCTGATGGATCCTATGCCATTCAAGAAAATATCCCACTGCTCATTGCAGGGGTCATTGGCGGCTCATACAGCAGTGTTTCCATACAGGTAAGATTGGCCAGTGCTATTGCTAAAATGTTATGTCTCTTTGGTTTTATGTCCCGGGGAAACAAAAAGAAAATATTCTAATGATTTCATTAATGGATGATATTAACAATATAACTGATGACTTCTATGGGTATTTGATAAGACAGCTTTGCAGAAGGAACATTTCTCTAGCAATGAAAATTGTTTAGAAGTGTATCAGGTAGCTACTGTAGCATAGCAAACTACCCCAAAATTTCATGACTTAAAACAACAATTATTTATTATTATAGTTTTTAATTCTGAAGATCAGCTGGAGTGAGCTGATTGAGGCTGGGTTCAGCTGTGGGTGGCTCTACTCTAGGTTGTCCCTTATTCTCCACCTGGAATCAGTCAGCTGGCCCAAACAAGTTCTTCTCGGAGACATGGTAGAGGTGCAAGGGCATGCAGACTTCACTGCACATGCCCCTTCCAGGCTTCTGCTTGTGTCGCATCTGCTAGCAGCCCATTAGACAAAGCAACAGACAGGACTCAGCCCAGAGTCAAGGAGCAGAGAAATGTGTCCTACTCACAGAACAAGTGTTGCAAAGTTATGTCACCAAGGATGTGGGGATAAGTTGGCGTGGTGATTTGAAGCCATCGATGCATCAGCCACGAGAAGAAATAACATCTAAACTCTATTTTTTTACACTAATTTTTACTAAGGCATCATTTTGTTCAGAGACTAATCGTCAACAATTTCTCATGGTGTAAATCTGAAAAATGCACACAGAAAAACCACTGAATTACTACCATAAGGAAAAAAAGGGAACAATTCAGCATGCAACTTAAATTAGAAAGAAAGCTGATAATTGGCTCTCGTAATTTTGTTGGGAAAAGAAGGAACGTTTATTCAAAATCTAGCAATGCTCACTTACAGGGTCACGGAATTTTAGAGACAGAAAAGAGCTGAGATATTGTCTAACTCAATCTTGTCACTTTCCCAAGCCCCGGAAAGACTGGTTTCATGAAAACACCCATTGGTAGGTAGCTCAAGAACTAGAACTCAGATCTTGTGTACTTTTGTGCTCTTTCAACCATCCCATATGATTTCTATATGTTAGCTGTAGTTCAGTATTTTTTGTCACAGTAATAAAAGTCCATGATTCTAAGTCATGTACTTTGCCTCCTACCAAATAACTACAATCAAAGCCACAAGCAATAAAGGAAGTCTGATTACATTTATGCTGTCTTTACATGTCACAAACCACTGAAATTGGCTCTATTTGCATTGGAATAACCTTATTTCTAGCTCCCAGATTCCTTGCATTTAAAATTCTGTGCTCTTCTAAATGAGGTACTTCAAATTTCTTTCCTTCTCCAGAACACACCCTCATATTATGAGTAATTAGGATAATTGGTTTTTCATAAATACCCTTTGACTTCATTAGGTGGATAGAAAATATTGCACATCTCAAAGCATATTATGTTAATTTTGCCACTATTTCTATATTTGGATCAGGAGAGATGGGATTTGCTATTTGAGCAGAGAGAATTAAAAATATGTATCTCTTATCTTTCAATAATAATTTCACCAGATGAGTGTCAATCATTTTATAAATATTTACATTATACCTGATATTACCACTGGTAAGGGATTACATATATGCTTTTCTGACCTTAGTTTCTCCCAGTGCAGTAAATAACATTCTGCAACAGATGTATAAATACCTATTTATCCAAAGTAATTAACAAACTGTGCCAGGCACATAGAGCTTTTTAAATCTAATTTTACTCGTTTACTACCTATGTACTCCTCAAAAAAAGGCAAATCGGTTTAGAAAAAAAAAAAGTCTGGGCTATTAAAATCCTGTACAAGTTCACAAGGGAAGAAGCCACTTCTTAATCATCAAAGGACCTGGCTTATTTCATTCCTCTGACCAGTATCACCATAAAGTCACAAATGCTGATATGGTTTCTGTCTCCATAGTATAACTAAGGAAACCAAAAGTATCATGCTATAATGAAAAGGATATCGATTTTGGCACCAGAAAGACTTGGGTTTTGATTCCAAATCCATCATTTCCTGGCCTACCTATAAAATAAGCAAAATAGCATCTATCTTGAGAAGTTGTTGGGAGGATAAATTGAGAGCATCTGTGGGAAATGCCTCACCAAAACACTAACAGATTCAATAAACGGTAACTATTTTGTCCCCCACAATGATAGGAAAGGTCAGTGGAAGAGTCATACCTCAAACCAACTCCACGGCCCTCCCAGCGGCCAAACCACTGTTGGAGCCCCATGTACTTCAACAGCAAGTCAATCTGTATATATCCCCTTCTTTGCGTCCTGCACCGTGACAAGGGTAGAAAGACCACTAAAGTAAGAGAGAACATAGCCGTGGCCTCAAGGAACTTAAAATCTGGCTCCAGGTACAGTACTCCTGTGAAATTAACAGTAGCTACAATTCAGAATATGTTTATGTGGCTCACAAGGTCAAAAACGACTTTTTGAAAGGTTTGGAGGAAGACTGATAGAATGACAGTTGCACTGGAGAAAGGCTAGGGGGGCCACAGTATGAATGAGATGCCGGAGGCCGATTAGACTATGGTGGTAAATGTCCCGGGGCCAGAGGAAAAGACCTTGACACAAGTAACGGGGTGAGCTGGAGAGGAAGTACAAAGAGGGCTTCACTGCCTCCTAAAAGGACACCTCCTGGTGTCCTGAGTACTCAGGCTCTGACTAGACCACACACTGGTCCCGTCCAAGGTAAGCTAGGAGGTGGAGTGATGTGTCTACACACTGGACTCCAGACAGCTTTCCAAGGCACCCTTCCCCACAGGGCCTTGCTTTCAGCTAGGCATCAAGAATGAAGAGAGGTCTTAGGGGGCTCTTAGAGACAGAGCTGGGAATTAAAGTGTGTTATATATTTGAAACAAACCTTTTAATAAGAATTTTAAAACCAATGGTCAAAGGCAATCCAAAGTGATACATTTCTAACGGTGAAATGAAAGCACTCTTGTTCACTAAGGAAGAAAACATTTTAGGAGAGTGGCTTTTTCAGGGTACCCCTTGCACTCACCTACTGCTCCTGGACTGAATCTCATCATAGACCCCGGTCTCTGGTAACTGTAGTGACAGTGTGTAGCTGGTGGCCACAAAGATTCATTCACGTCAGTCAACACTGCAATCCATTTTTAACTACTTCAGACTCCCTGAATATTTATTGGAAAGAATCTTTGCTTGAACTGAGCAGAGGGCAAAAAGAAGGTGAAGCTGTAGAAGAAATGTACTATCACGAATCCACCACTGTTAAGAATTCCTATCATTGAATTGTAGTGCCCAGTCCCAAACCACAGCACAGAGTTTTCTGTCACAAAATTGCCTGGTGAGAGAATTTTAGAGAATGATAATAATCTCCGCGTGTGAGCCTAAATTGCTTTATTGGTGGGATTGCTCCAGGAGATATTTTCTCTCCAGCTTCCTCTTCTTTCATTATCTCCTCACTAACAGAAAAGAACTCTCTGGAAGCCAGCAGAGGAGATGCCCCCTGCTGGGCTAGCTCACACACTAGGTATTGTTTGCAGGGACTGAAAACTGCCTGAAAGGGGAAATTCTTAATGATTTGCTGAGTTAAGCTGTATCACCATGGATGAAGACCTTAATAATTATTTTCCCAACGTTCTTATTAAGCAGTGCAAACTAGTCTGTGATTGTCCTTTTTATAAAACAACAGTATTGATTTCTTAACTGGGTAATCAATGAAAGCTAGCATCAAAAATCCTTCTTTATTAGCAAACATACAGCGGGTCTATTCGCCCCCTCTTGTGAATCTGTTTCTTTTCAAAGCACTTTTAAGATGACTCTGCTCTTCGCCATAAGCCTGCGACCGACCCCCTCGGAGGGAAAACAGTTACTTATTCAAGAAGAGGGTCAGGTGGGTTGCCTTCAGCTGGGCGATTGTCTACATGGCACCTATTTTGAAGCACTGTTTATGCTTGCGCCCTTTTAAACAAGCTGTAGTTAGAGCTCAACTGTCAATTCAAAAATGTCCCTTGAATCCTTCCAAAAAAATGGAAGGATTTTTCACTCCTTTTCAGAGGCTGGATCATTTTTTCAGTCTTTCTTGCCAACCTGGAGCACATTTCAACTGAAATGGCAGGTATAAGTTGACCCAGCTGTGTCCCTGAGTGTTAAAGTGACCTCACAACAAATGAGGACGTGGGTTAGATGGCATCTACAAGGTGAGCTCATAGAAAGGGCAGAAGAGACCCTTGAGCCTTGAGAGGATCTCACTACCTCTTTCTCATGCCTGGGATAGTCAGATGCTTTTTTTTTTTTTAAAGATTTTATTTATTTATTTGAGAGAGAGAGAATGAGAGATAGAGAGCATGAGAGGGAAGAGGTTCAGAGGGAGAAGCAGACTAAAGGCTGAGCAGGGAGTCCGATGTGGGACTCGATCCTGGGACTCCAGGATCATGACCTGAGCCGAAGGCAGTCGTTCAACCAACTGAGCCACCCAGGCGCCCAGATCGTCAGATGCTTTAACAGAATTTTTAGCAATATCCACATCCTGGGACCCCTCTTACCCTGGGAGAGGGTCATTATAACATTCTTGTTTATCAGGACATGGATTTGGACATGCCACGCATTGCTCACATCATCTCCCTGACAAGAATAACTCCTTAGACTAAATAAATCCCTTGCAGTGAGTTTCACAGATTTTATCTAAACGGGGCAAGGGGAACAAACAGCGCATCAAGACACCATTCTATGATTTCTCCACCCAAGTGCACAGTGCCAACGTGGTCCACCCCGGGTCAGTCTGTATGAAGCATTGCCCTCCTCAATGCTTCCCTCCTTTCCTTTTAAATGCTTTGGGAAGAGTCACACATGAATTGCTGGTCTTATCATAACAGCATTAGAAAAACAGTCAAAGGACTTGGAGGGACAAGAGCCTTTGCGCAGTTAGCTGTGTCCAAGTATCAGACTGCTGGATGGAAAAATTTGTAATTTTTCTGTGGATAAATCAGGTGCATCTAGAGCAGCGTTCCTCAGCATTGGCACTATTGGGCTGGGGCTGCCCCTGTGCTTTGTAGGAGGGTTAACAGCATCACTGGCCCCCACCCACTGGAATGGATGCCAGCAACACCTCAAGTTGTAAAGTTGTGACATCCAAAAATGTGTCCGTGCCTTGCCAAATCACAGATTTATGGCCCTTCCCCACTGGCAGTCACTGACCTAGAACAAGGCGCATTTAGGGCCAACGTAAGGGACATGTCCTAGAAAGAAAGAGCAGGGGGTATGAGGAAGTGAGTCCTCTGTCACTGGAGTTATTCAAACAAAACTGGCTCAGTTTTGAGGAGAATGAAGCAACATATGGCATTTAAGGACATTTCTTAATTTTATAATTATATGTTGCACAAGCAAAATACTCTACCACTGGGGTATAAAGGATTACAAGGGAAGTAGTGTCTAAAACATGAAGCAAAATAAATGACAGTCTTTTCTGTCAGGCTCACTTTGAAGAAGCCCAGCCAGTTGTTATTTCACTTGATTATGGCAGTATTTTTATGAATTTGGTGAATCGAGCATTTCAATTACCTACATATTACAACTGGGACTCTCATAAAATCGTTTTTCATCAGAAAATAAGCATCTATTAAGCATTTATATTTCAGGAACATCAAGAACACAGTTGTGTAGAGTCTGTGTAATGTGGAGCAGAGAGAATATAAAATAAAATTTAAAAATAGACACTCATGAGCCCCTGAGGCTTGGATAAGCAAATTAGGAAATATCAAATCCATACATAAAACAGGGACAAGAAAAGGACCAGAGTATCACTTGACATCATAAGCCCTAGGAGACTAGAGAGAATAACAGAATGAGCAGAAAGGAATGGATGTGAACAGGAAAAAGACATTCAGATCAGTGTAAACAGAAAGCCTGCCTCTGAAGTCTCCCTGGAAAGTCACTTTCTCATAGTCTCCCAGATACCATCTGCACATTCTTTCATGAAAGAGGGAACACGGTGTTTCTTCCACCTGGAATGTAATGTTCTTTAGCTGTCTGCAGACCTTGCCAAACCCTACCTACCTTCGGTTCTCAGTTCCAACCCTACCCTTCTTGAGAAACCTTTCCCAAGTTCCCACTACATAAACACACACCCCTGCTACTATCTTATTAAGTATAATTGTTTATTTGCATATCTTTTCTTCCACCAAACTATAAGCCACCTGAGTTTAGGAAACATAGCCTTTTGCCTTTGTACCAAGGGCACTTAATATAATCCCTCTACCAGGCCAAGAAAAAACTTTTTTTTTTTTAATGAACCGAAAGAATCAACAGGATGATAACCTACTACATATCCAGAAGATTAAAAATCCCTAAACAAATCTTGGATTGGTGGGTCACAGCTATGACCCACCTATTCTAGATCAGTCTAGATGTTTGTAAGTTCAAAATAAGTATTTTCGAACAGTGGAAAACCTGGGTTTGATGCAAAAGAAAGATGAAGCAGCAAAGTGAGCATGTGGGACAAAGGTCTCCCCCGACTCTCCCGTCTTCCACTGCCCATACATGTGCCACGAAGGATGCCTTGATTTGAGAGCAGCTCTGGGGGTTCTACTTCATTTGCCCTTAGAAGCTGGGCACTCAGGGCCATTCCAGATACGGTCAGGACCACGTCCCTAGTCCAATCTAGTTCTACACAGTCTCTCCACACAGAGTCATCAGAGTGCAAAGCATGTCACATACTGCGTGCATAGCTAGTGCAAAAGAGAAGGAAACATCATCCTGTCCTCAAAAAGAAAGCAGAGTGACAGCTTTAGAGATCCATTTGTGAATCCATCTTTAGTGTGTCTTTCATCACAGAAGTAAAGATGAGAGTTGCACGTAGTAAGCTTGATATTGCAGCTACAGTGGTCATAGCACAGATATGCTATAACTACACATTTTTAGCATGGCTTTCTTGAAAAATTTCAGTTCACTGATTTAAAACTGCATGTGGGGCGCCTGGGTGGCTCAGCTGGTTAAGCAACTGCCTTTGGCTCAGGTCATGATCCTGGAGTTCCGGGATCGAGTCCCGCATCGGGCTCCCTGCTCGGCGGGGAGTCTGCTTCTCCCTCTGACCCTCCCCCCTCTCATGCTCTCTCTCTTCTAATAAATAAATTTAAAAAAATTTTTAAAAACAAACTCTGCATGTGGACTGATGAGGATTTATTTAAGCCTTCATTGCCTCTTTCCTCACGTCTAAGATGGAGATATTAGTAATACTCTCTTACTGGCTTAGTATAGTGTTTCACAAAACACAAAACACAAAACACAAAAAATAGTGTTTCACGCATAATGAGCATTTAAAATTTTAGATTTTAGTACATATTATTGTTGATATTATAATTATCTGTTAGCTTTTTTTTTTTAACTTTTAATATCTCCAGTCCAAGAGAAACAATTCTTGGGGGAAACCGAGGGTCATAAAGGT
Organism: Eumetopias jubatus; assembly: GCF_037043125.1. Classification (NCBI taxonomy): domain Eukaryota; kingdom Metazoa; phylum Chordata; class Mammalia; order Carnivora; family Otariidae; genus Eumetopias; species Eumetopias jubatus. Next base: position 32,297,190 of record NW_028274820.1, read on the forward strand.
CAGGTACCAAGTTTAAGTCTCTACCACTTTGCAAGTAGCAGAATGAACATTAGGATCACCACAGCCTGCCTCCCACATTGCCTTCCTGATCATCCTCACACATAGCCTAAGTTTCAGAAAACTCCAACTCAAATGTCATCTCAGATAGAATCTTTTTATTTATTTCCTTTCCAGACTTTTCATTCTAAAGCAATCTCACAGAGCTGATTGTTTTGAAACTTCCCTCATTGCTCCTGCTTCCCCTCCTCCGAGAAAAGGACAATGCTGTTCAAGGACTTTATCATAGGGAAGGAGGCAATAGCAGTTTTAAAATGCTTTTGTTAACATTGTGACATCATAGAAATTTCTCACCAGAGGTAATTATCTAAGATGCACTGGCTTTTTTTTTTTTCTCTTTGCTTTAGGGTTAATTTACTCACTAATTAATTTCCCTTCTGTCATGTGTTTATTTGGAAACTACTCTTGTGAGAAACAAGCCCCATCAGGACCACCGTCCACTGGGCAACACAATGGCCCATGGCTGAGAAGCAGCTTCTATTGCAGCCACGTGTCTATGATGGAGGTCATAGGATGATAAGCAAGGAATGCAGACATTTCTGACGTATCAGCAAGTGTTTTATACTATGAGATAGATGAATAGCTAAGCTAATTGAAATAGGACTCCTTTAGCTAAGCCTGAGATATGATTTTGCTTTAACAACACAAAGTTCTCTTTTCCAAATACCATTAAACATGTGCCTTTTAAATGGGTCAATATATATATAAGGCTCAGTATTTCAATATGGTAGGAGCCAACACTTAGCAGTTTATAATAATGAAATTTCATTGATTTAATGTAGTAGAGGTGCTTTCACTGGTCTATGAGAAATGCAGTTGAAAACTTACGGAGCATTTTTCTAATTAATGGACTTTGGCAATCTAAGAACAGTGTTCCAAAAACACTTGCAGTTAAACTCTAAGCAAACGTTGATACTCTAGGCAGTTTATCAGTGGGACTTGGGACACTAAAATTGTGGTGTTGCTATTTTTGTTATCACCACCTGGTACATTATGGAAATCCCTCTGTTACTAGTGACAAAGTCTTGATTCTTGCCAGCTTTGATTTTACCTTCCAACAGAGGGAACTGGCAACACAGGGGAGAATACAATAGAAGCCCACTTTCAAAAATTATATTCCAAATATAGACCAGATTTCCTTGCCAAGTGGTCAGAATGGCAAAGCATCTTGAAACATTTGCCATCACTTAATAGGGTTGAATGTGCAGGGCATGCATCCCAGGGACGAGTTGCTTTCTCCTAGGCACCGTGCCTCCAGCTTGGGTAGCTGCCATCAGGTTCACAGTGAGGCCTCACAGAACACAAACCAGGCAATTAAGCTTTCCCAATGTGGAAAGCAGATGTGATTGAACACATCATCTACAATGTGTTCCGAATTTTTCTACAGCAAAGTAACTTTCCACAGAAGTGAAAACTGTATGTGTGTATTAAGCACAGATTACCTACGCTTACACAATAGTTGTGAGGAGTATCACTGAGAACCAGATGTAAAGAAAGGCTACAATAAACACAGGTTGATGCCAACCAGTAAATGCCAAATGCTACCGATGGCTATTTAACTGACTCTCAGTTTTTATTTCCACATTCAAGAAAGCCTTTATGTTCACTTTTCTGAGATGCTTCCAGGGATTTAAATGTTCTTCGGTCTTTCTATACTGTCCAACAACCAATATTATTTATGATCTGCTTCCTTCCAAGAAAGATTCAAGTGACCCGTAACAACACGAACAGGACAACAAAGGGGACATACGTATTTGAGTAATTACTACCAACCAAATAAAACTGTTTTAAGCAGACTCAAACATTTCTTTACACCTCCAATCTTGATATTTCTAGTACGAATTTACTCATCGTTACTGGGATTACATGAACTCACAGCCAAGGCTGGAATGAGTGTTTTGTCCATTTTATCTTTCTTCCCTGATTCTTTTCAAGTTGGATATCATCCACTATGGCCTTTTTAAAACACAACTTTGATCATGCCATTCCCTTAATTAAAAATTTTAATAGCTTTTTCTCTTTTAAAGAATAAAGTCCAAAATCACTAGCACAGCATATAAAACACTTAGCAGTCTAGCCACAGTCCCTCGGTTCTTCCTTACCTTCTACTAAATCTTGCAAAGCATTGGTTGCCCCAACAATACTAAACTGTATTATTACACTATTAAACCAAATACCCTTCTCTATCTTCCTGTTCTTCCATCTGCCTCAAAACTTTCTTTTCTCTTTCTCTGCCTGGCAAAGTTTTACCGATCCTTCAAGATTAAGACTAAACATTTCCTCTCCATGGGAGCCTGCCATGACTCACCTGAGTGTCATGAATTGCTCTTTCACCTGTGTTTTGTATAAGTTTGTATACATGTACCTCAAAATTTTAATCCTTGGTTATGTTTCTTTGTCTTGTACCAGACTATAATTTCGTGGAAGATAGTAGGAGTACATTACTCATCACAGAAAAACCTAAATTTTAGAATACTGCCTGGTACCATTGGCATTGATCAAAGTTTGCTGGATGAATGACTGTGGGGTGAAACGCTATCAGCATCTCTATCACCTTTCCTAAGTGCCAGCCAGTGAGTTAAGTACTTCATATGTGTTTTCACTACATCCTCACGTAACTTTTCAAGCAAGGGACTACTATTATTTCCTTTCTACAGATTAGGAAACTGAAGGCTCAATAGTTAAAATAACTTGCCTAAGGTCACGCCACTAGTGAGGGAAGGAGCTGCGTTCCAAATGTTGGCCTGTTTGATTCCAACCCTGTGGACTATTTGCTTTCATCCCTGACAGCTCTGTTGAAGGAATGAACAGTTAACAGGGAAACCATGGATAACACAGTCCTATTTGCTACACATAACATGGTATAGAACCTTCTGCCCTAAATTTTTGCCCCAGGACCTCAGAAGTAAATATTAACCTATAAGCTATAGCCCTCAACTTCTCCCAAGCATACCAACAACTTTTGGCCTTTGGTTATCAACCAACAAGGGTAGAAATTCCTTTCTTATTGGTAAGACTATATTTGTCATATTGTTGTTATAGAAGGGACTTCAGAGTCACAGAAAATATGCTTTAGTACAACTTGTGGCTCTGTTAGATCCTCAACAGACATTGTCAAAAATCAATATCCAAGGTACTAAAGGACATGCTTCTAGCAGGTCTGTTGGTGTCAGGTCTTCCTGGGAACCATGCTTTCGCAGGTGTGGCTGGCAAACATTAATATACCCTGGACCAGATCTGACATAGACCTTTTGATCCCACTGTCAATGACTGGAACCCAAATGAATTTGGTTCCATGATTTCTCTTGAACATAAACTCATGGAGGACAAAGGGAGCAAAAATCAGATGCAGACTGATTCCATGGGCAAATACCTTCTGGTTCTTCTCCTAAGTACTTGCTAAGTCCAAGTGGAAACAAAGTTATTCCCAAGATAGTGCCTCGTTAGTAAAGGAGCAAAACAGACACTTGCCCAATGCAGAGTGGCACTGTCATGATGAGAAACCTGACATGTCTTATAATGCTGGTCTCCCGAAACAAATGTGATTCAACGGATCCTATGAGGTCTGCATATCATTTCAGCTATGAGAATGCCAAAATGGTTAACCTTTCTATTCATAAATCCCTTTGTCACAAATGAAGAAAATGAAAGTGTATTACTACTGTCTGGGTTGCAAACCACAGGTGTTGAGTGCAATGATTTCAGGAGGGGTTAGGATAGAAATCAGGTTAACTTCAAGCCATTTTTGTAAGTTTTTGCCATGAAAAAGGAATCCTTTGTCTGGGCTGTCTATACAAAATCATGGGGACTGAGTCATGCTGTTGAACAGGAAAGGCAATATGAATCTTTGACTAGTGTGTTTTGGGGCCACAGCATGTAAGAGTTAGTGACTTTTGCAGATTATACTGAGTAAACTGGCTTTTGCTACACTCTATTATGTGATTTCCTAAATCCAGATTAATCTCTGGCCTTCATACATGGGCTGCAGTCAACTGTTTTCATGCAAAATGTTCCCAGATGTGCTGCAGGTAGTGTGATCCAAAAAAAAAAAAAAAAAAAATGACTAATCCTTTCCACAATAACAATATGATTGGCATCCTTTATGGGCAGATAACTCGTGTGATGTGAACAGCTTGAATTCCTCAGGCAGTTTCTCAGCTCTATACCACCTCCAGTTGCAGTTTAAAATACAAGCCAATCTGGGATTTTGTACAGCTAACAGTGCAACTTTATCATTTGGAATAGAAGGGTCACTGAGGTCTCTTACCATCACAACTTCTAGAACCTGCTTTATGTAATAACATGTGTTATGAGGCAGCAGATGGTTCAAAGTGCAGCACTCACTGTTTCTCTTCCAGGCTTATATATAATCATGTAATTAAAAGAAGGAAACAAAGCTTTCGGCCATTGCATGTGTGATAAAACAATTAAAGTTATAGACTTATTCTTAGGCAACAACCCCAAAGAGATAGGTGAATAGCAAAGAAGGCAAAGGCAAACCCATGGAGTCTATTATCAAGTCTCCTAACTCCCAGGACAGCCACAGGGGTTATTTTTCAAATGTATATGCTTCAGTGCTGTAGATAGCACTTCTCTGGGAAAGTAAGCATTTGATGTCTCTTACCATCTGGAACTCTTGTAGGTAAGTACAAGTCCACATAAAAATCAGTCATCGTCATTCTCTTTAACTTATTAGCACAGCCTCAGAAGCCGATGACAATGAAAGGGCTGAAAAGCATCCTTGTGAATGGACAATCCCTTGAGTGGGGAATCTATTTCTACCGGACTCTAAGTTTGCGCACCCCTGTCTTCTGTTGAAAAAAAGTAATTGGCATTGTGCCACCACAGAAGGCACAAAGCTTGTGTTTGGAATGTGTACATCGTGGGTATCCTGGGAAGGGTGACCACAGGATTGATGTGCAGGCTCACGGGGGCCTGAAATTTCCAATTCATATTCCCTTTTCACAACAGCAAAGAACAAACTACCTGAGCTCTTTCCCATGGTTCATACTCTTTCGTTATCATGATCAGAACATCACTGAAATGAAGCATGACACCTGGAATCCTACAAAGAAGAGTCCCCCTGACTTGCTAAAAAAAAAAAAAAAAAAAAAAAAAAAATTCAGAGAAGTAAAACTTCCAAATAAACTGGTGTTTACCTCAAAATTCCCAACAGTGCATAAGGATGGTTTTGATGCCTATAGTAACATCCACCCACAATCAGCTACTGCCTGTTGGGAAGGTAAAAATGCAGACACTCCCAAGAAAGGATAAGTGAGCCAATTATGGCCCCTTATGTATCTTGCACAGGATGCATTTGTCTCCAGAAAAATGCTACCTTACCAGCAGACCTTACTATCAGGTCATTTGGTGAATCCTGCCTTACATATACATTTTTATGACTCCCACTTCAGGTGTATGTTGTTCGAGAACTAAGGTTTCATGGATAAGGCCCTTAGTTTGTTTTCCTTAGAATGAAAAGACAGTTTTCTAGCCCAAAAGGAACTGGTTCAGTGGCCAGATCCAGCTGATATCATATTGACTTCCTTTTGTATACTTCTAGTTAGTGACAAAGATAATTTGAAGAAATCAATTTTAATAGTACGAAATCCTTTGCTTCAGATTCCTAAATGTCTAAGCCAATTCCATGTCTTATGGTGTCATCTCATTTTAGTGGAAAATTGGATATAATTAGTGAAAGATCCACATTGCACAGCAAATTGTTTATCAGTAGTGTTTGAGAGTATCTTTACATTGTCTGCTGGTGGCCAGCTATTTTTTTCCCCATAGAAATCTATCCTTGTAATAGAAAAGATTACATGGGAGAACAGCAAACTACCTACTCATTCATCAATTCATTCATTTTACAAACATTATGGGGCATCTCTATACTCTGCAAGGCACTGAGGAATCAGAAATTAACAACACACATCCCCTGTCCTTAAGAGTTCTCCTTCCAGTAGAGGAATTAGTGAATAAAAATCACTACTATACTTTGATTAGTACCATGAGGAAAATACATAAAGGAGCACAGAAAATGGGCACAACTCAGCTTGATGTGAGGCATCAAGAAAGGTTTCCCAGAGGAGGGGCCCTTGAGTGGATTCACTGAGCAGACAAGTGGTAAAGGTCGTTTTAAGCAGAAGGAACAGTGTGTGCAAAGTCATGTAGATTTGAGAACATCGTATGCAGTAAACTTTATGCATAGACCCAGCACATAACACACTGGGGAAACTACATGGAACCGAGCTCCTCTGGAGGGGACAAGAACCGGAAAATGGTGGCAGATGTTCAACAACATGTAACATTGGTTTGTTGGACAACTATTGCAGGCAATGCCCATCCTAAATAACTCCAGCTTGCAACTATGAAAATGAGAATAGTACAAGAAATCTTAATTTTAGACCATGTCATCTGCTAAAGTGCATAATAGTACCTGGCCAAGCCCAGCAACCTAAATGTTTCTCCTCAAGCCAACAGGGTCAATAATATATTTATGACTTGTCAGGTTACAAAGAAAACCTGGCAATGGCTAGTCCTGCATAAATTCAAACCACCCAGAAAATGGATACTCTGAGGTGTGTGAACACTGAATATCAAACTATAATACATGCTACATGGGGGAAAGGGTTCCGTTAAATCTGTGTGCAGCCTCCCCAGCCCTAGGAAATAACAGGCTCTGCCATAAGGTCATTGTGTTTCTCACATAAATCATGAGGCCAAACATGATCATGATATTTATAGCTTGAAGCTTTCAACCTCACAGTTCAAATTTCCCAGTGGATTCTCAGACAACTGCTGTTATCTCTGAAGATGGTCAATCAGAAAACAAATGCTCATGGAGCCACTGCAAAATACAGACTGAAAAATGAAAAAATATATATATATATATACTTTTGATAACAAGGAGTGATTGCTCAGGGCCCTCAAACCAAGGAGTTTATGCTGTCAGAAATTTAAAAAAAGACAAACATGTTATAACTTGAAATATATCATTGCCATAGCGTAGTGAGAAGAATCACATATGGCAGAGGTTCAGAGCTTGGATTGCAGAATGGATTGAGTCTGGGAAGGTGAGTGCAGTGCCAAATCCTATCACTTTCGGGGCTCTTTCACAAGATCCAGAGGCACTCTGTGCCTCAGTTTCTCAATCTATTCAACAGGCTAAAGGTAATATCTACTGCATAGATTGTTACGAGAATTAAGGCAGATAATACATCTACAATAGCTAGAACGCTAGCTGGCACAAAAATATTAGGACTATTAAAAATACGAGGGATCTTTAAAAGGCTTCCCAAAGAGGGTAGTCTGCAAACAGTAACTCAGAGAATAGGGACTGTGGGATAGTTTATCCCTGTTCACCCTTGAGGAATTGTGAGCTGGTCTCTAAAGGGAGTAAACCCCTCAATAATCCATCTTTGATTTTAGCTCCCCTTGGATTTCTGGTGCTGAACTGCAACACTCAACTTTGCATTTATAACGTCATTTTCCCCCCTAGTTTTCTTCTTCTTTGGTCACTTTTGTCATTTTAACTTGAATCCAGAAATTTACACCTCTCCCTATGTTCCTATCACCTTATTGCCAGAAGGGAGTCTAGTCCTTTGGGGGAAATCAAGAAATTGGGCTCTTATCTTAGCTTTTTCTGTTTATCAGTTGTGTAAATTCTGGAAAGTCACTTCACCCTTTGACCTTCAGCTTCCTCACCTATAAAGCAAAAGGCTTAGATCATCTTCATGTTTCCTTCCAGTTCTAAAATGTAAAGATCTTACAGCTTATTTAAATTTTTTTTCCAAAGTCACTGACGAAAATTTCACCTTACTTGAGCACCTCATACAGACTTTGTATCAAACTGTTCTCTTAGAATATATTCAACTTTCTCATCCAATTCCTATCACTTTCCCTTTTCCACAAGAGTCCAAGTAATGTCACTGATGCCTTGTGGAAGTCATGGTCCTCCAGGGCTACAATTCTTCCCTAAATTGTTCAACTAATGCTGAGATGTTCTCTAGTGAACTTCATTCTTAGTGAATCGGTACTGTGACTTTCTAAGCACTTGCATGCTCTCTAATAAAATACTCCATTCTAGAAGAGTTACCGAAATACATCCTGCTTATTGATTTATTCACTCTTAATTTATATGTCCTGAACTTGCCCTTCTTCTTTCCTTTTCAATCCTCTGACAGTCCTCCCATTATTGATTTCTCAAAGATTACTGATGGTGATTCCATAGATTCATCTGCTATTTCCTCCAGAACTCAGAACTGGGAGCAAACTCAAATAACATGATTTTATGGGTTTTTGTTTGGACTTCTCTCCCACATGGATGTGAGATAACGTTTTCATGTAATTGTATTACCATCTCCAGGTTAGAACACATTCTTGCTGGAGAGACGGAAGAAGCCAGAGGGACTGGACAAGGTCTTTTCTTTCACCATCTAGAACCACCTTCGCCAGCCAATGATTCTCCCTTCTTACCAAGTCTTCTGCTGAAACATAATTTAAACACAAAACAGCAAAAACATTCACTTTGGTCCAGTTTCACATTCTGTGCTTTAGTCTTGCTACTTCTCACGGGTTCATTCCCATCTTCTCTGCTGTCCGTGGGGATGCCCAAGAACCCAGCACACCTCTAGCACCCATCCCTTGTCACTAGTACTGTTATCACTCAAATGCCGCCATGCAGGCTAGCAACCAGTGGGTTCTTTGGAGATCTTGTCTTTTCTGTTTTGTTGAAAAGATTTTATATGGTCAGAGTCATTTTCAGGTCTTTCTATTTCTCTTAACCTATGTACCTTTTTAGAGTCTCTGTCCATGAGAAGTGTACCTCTACTTTTAAACCATTTTTTGCTAAAGCATATATAATTTGATCCTGGTTTTCCTTCCTCCACTCCTGCTAACAATATAACTGGATAACTTTCTCCCAAAATTTCACATTACTTCCCCATCCTACAATGGTTCTTCTTTTACTTTTAAAATGATGTCCAGTGTAGGAGTTCCCCTTATTCCTTCATGCTTTCTCAGAGAAACCAGATGGCCTGTAAAGCAAGTCAGGAATGCCTCAGATGCCCAGTTTTGAGACAAACGAGACAGGAAACATCCAGCTGACAACTATCTGGATATCCCCCAACCCTAGTCTCAAGTTTTATGTTAGTAAGAAAGCTCCTACTAACAACAGCTAGACAATCCCTGGTGGATGCCGCAGCATCGCTTCTGTTCTTCTCCCCTGTTCTTCCTACCCGGATGTCTTTCTGTGCTTCACCCTTCAGATTCATAGTCACACACTATGAATAATTATAATAATTGTGATAATCGCAGTTTTATTCTAGCCCACCACCCTCCCCAAGTGCTATACAGCTCATTGTGGCCCTTCCCAGTGCAGGGAATTTTTTCCACATCCATTATTCTATGCCTAGTTCCTTCTATTGTACAACCTGCTTTGTCTGAAAAACTGTTGTCAGACATCCTGGAGAGGTAGACACGCAGCCACGGGATCCTATCAGTCAACAGACAAGAACTCTTTTCTTAAGCAGCTTCTCATTACTTGTACCCCTCTGGGAGAAGAAAGTTTTGGCAGCTTAGAATCCTTTCACTTGGCTCCTCACTGCCAGAAAATAATATCTCTGGCCATTTTTCAGGTCCTTTCATTCCCTGCCTCCCTGAGGGGTTAAGGTCTTGAGGAATGTAACTTGGAGATGAGAATAAACTGTAGCATCAAGAAGAGTCAGCTTTTCCAGTGCTACCCAGAAACACCGATGCCAAGCCAAGCCTATGCATGGACAGGGCTCTCTCTTATTGCCAGTCTGCCACCATGGTACACAAATCTGAAGGCAGCCAGATAATCAGTCTAGAAGTAATGACAGTACTTGCTTATTCCCACATCTATCAGGCTGAGTAAACAAGCGATACTCCCATGTTCAAATGAATCAGTGTAGGCCATTGTGTTCAGGGTCTCCTGGTCTTGATGAAAGAAGAAATAAATGGCATACGAGCTTTCAGCCACCCAGCCACCTCCGTTTCCCCCAATTCCTCCATATCCTAGGATATTAAAAAAAAAAAAAAGTTTTTACCAAGTGCAAGAAAGATTTGGGTCTTAAATTTGCTTTGTTTTGCATGGCAAGTGTCATATTTTCTAGCTGTTCCATTTGTAGTTAAGGGAGGGGTACCAAGATTTGAAAATATATAGAAAACATTTTTGATAGCTCTGGGCTATATCAAGTGTTGGTTTTAATAGCAGGCCAGATCTCCAAGAACATGCTGTGTGGCTGTGTATGAACTTGGCTGTTGGTTTCCTTTGCCAGATGAAATGATGATTAATCGGGACTCAGATGTCAGTTGTTTTATGTTACTCGTGCTCTTTGCTAACAGCTGCCTATTTCAAGCTGTGCTTCCTACATGTCAAATGTAAACCTGAAACCACAAGTTCCAGAAGAAAACTTTCAAAGTACTCATAGAGTATATCAGAATATTCAGTGTTGTTTCTGATAAAAGTACAATTAGTATATTATGTGACTTAGCTGAAGTCAGTATAGAGATGGGTTCGGAATACGTGAAGTGTTCTGGAAAAATAAACTTATTATTTATTTATTATTATAAAACAAACTTATTATTAGGTATACATACAATATTTGTAGATGTTTTAAGATATATATTTATGCATATACTCAATGCATAAAATGCTCCTTGATATGCTAGTGTCACTTTCCTTTTTTATTCTGCAATACATAAAAACAGTGAAATATTACCGGTAGGTGAACTGTAACAAATTTAAATTCTTTATTCAAGCTTTAAAATTTTGAAGTAGATGGTTTTTTTCTTGATAAGGTCTTTAATACTTCCTTATTTGCTTTTTAATCAAAAATGCCATAAGAATCGCATTTGTATGCTTTCTTTTCACACAGCCCAAACAGAAACAACATTTTAAAAGGAAAAAGAAAGCAAAGAAAATATTGGTCAAGCTTTTCAGAAGTTTAGAAAAGCATATCCCTAAAATTTGGAGTGGACCAAAAAGAATTGATTTTTTTTTCTTAACCTAGATAATAAATGTCTAATTTGGACTGTCCATGTGGCATAAGGTTCCCAAATTAAACTCTTTCAGAGATTGCCATTTTTAGCAAAAGAGGGGGAAGTGAGAATCAGACAACACCCAGGCTCTCTCTATACACCACAGCCAAGTTGTTTAAAAACCAGTTTGGCCAATTCCCTGTAGTTCACTGCCTCACTGAGCTATATCAAGACTCCAGAAACTTAAAACAACCACAGGTAAGACACCTGAACAGGACTGATGGTAGCCCGGAGACTAGCATAAAGTCTGGGAGACAGAGAGGACTGCCCTCTCGTTTTTCTACTAATGCCCTTTGCCAAAGCCTAAACCACCTGCTTGAAACCTGCTCTGTCATATCCAAAATACAGTACCCAGGGAAGGGTCTGGTGATGTCAGCGATCCAGAGGTGGAAAGGGAGCTGGGTAAACAGTCTGGTATTATTCATTTTTCATGTCCATTTACCTCCAGGTTTCTAAAACAAGTTCTTCTCCCTCCCTCCTCCCCACTAGGTGGCAAACCTGCTAAGGCTCTTCCAGATCCCTCAGATAAGCTATGCGTCCACCAGCGCCAAACTCAGCGACAAGTCGCGCTATGATTACTTTGCCAGGACGGTGCCCCCCGACTTTTACCAGGCCAAAGCCATGGCCGAGATCTTGCGTTTCTTCAACTGGACCTACGTGTCCACCGTGGCCTCGGAGGGCGACTACGGGGAGACGGGGATCGAGGCCTTCGAGCAGGAAGCCCGCCAGCGCAACATCTGCATCGCCACGGCGGAGAAGGTGGGTCGCTCCAACATCCGCAAGTCCTACGATAGCGTGATCCGCGAGCTGCTGCAGAAGCCCAACGCGCGCGTCGTCGTGCTCTTCATGCGCAGCGACGACTCACGCGAGCTCATCGCCGCCGCCAGCCGCGCCAACGCCTCGTTCACCTGGGTGGCCAGCGATGGCTGGGGCGCGCAGGAGAGCATCGTCAAGGGCAGCGAGCACGTGGCCTACGGCGCCATCACACTGGAGCTGGCCTCGCACCCCGTCCGCCAGTTCGACCGCTACTTCCAGAGCCTCAACCCCTACAACAACCACCGGAACCCCTGGTTCCGGGACTTCTGGGAGCAGAAGTTCCAGTGCAGCCTCCAGAACAAGCGGAACCACCGGCGCACGTGCGACAAGCACCTGGCCATCGACAGCAGCAACTACGAGCAAGAATCCAAGATCATGTTTGTGGTGAACGCCGTGTATGCCATGGCTCACGCCCTGCACAAAATGCAGCGCACCCTCTGTCCCAACACCACCAAGCTTTGCGATGCTATGAAGATCCTGGACGGGAAGAAGTTGTACAAGGACTATTTGCTGAAAATCAACTTCACAGGTAAGCGAGCAGCCTTTACTCATCTCCTGCGCGGTAAACAGGTTGAATCAAACAGGATTCAAATACCTCTGTCCCTGACCCAGAAATCTTCATTTCAGAGCCATAAAAAAGGGTTCAGACTGTTAAATATTCCGAGATGCAATATGATGGCCGTGGTGTTCTAACTTACTTTTGAGTGAATATCTTGGTTGATGCACTACATGAAATTGAAAGGCTCCCTAGGCTAGGCTGATCTGTGGTAGCTGTCTACATGTGGGCTACGCTACATTTGCTCTCTTTTTTGTTAGCTGTGGGGTATGACACGTGTGATATGGGCATTTAATCTTCTTTAGCAGAATTGGAAACTCTCTAAGGAACATGAACTTCCAAGCCTTCCTTTGGGGTGATTTGAGCAAAAGAATCTCATAACTTTCACAGTGGGTGAGAGAAAAAAGTCGCTGTTTTCCCAGAGCTTAATTAGGGGCAAAAAGGGAAAAATACTCAGACCATGGTGATTTCCAGGCATTTGGGTTGATTTCTTCTGTTATGCAGAAACATTTTCATGTCAGCATTAAGAGTCGTAGATTTTCTCAAAGGATGTTATGAAATGAAACTTTTTCTGGGAGCCTGAATATAAACAAATTGAAGGCTGATGGAAGTCATTACAATATAGTAGTGAAAAGGCAAAGGTGTGTTTGAAATGGCTTTTGTTTCCTCTTCATTTGATTCTAAATATGATAAAGTATTTCTAAAGATAGCATTGCATTTCAGTGCATTACTAGCATAAAAGGCACAAAATTTTTAAGTTTGCATTCTCTACAACGGTACATGTGATACCAGTGCATTAAGGTATTGGTTCTGAGGACTTTAGCTTTACCCAAATCATAAACAGTAAGTAATACTATAGGGCACAAAAAAAACTTGATGCCAGAAATATTACAATTATAAAATGCTTTCATTTGCCTAAGTTGCTAATAATCATCTCCCATGCCATTAGGGCATCATTCTAATCTACACAGTCTGTTTCAGTTGGTTTCTCCCCAAAGACAGGAAAGTTCATATCCTCGAATCATATTCTTATTAGAATAAGTGGCAGTTCTCACATCTCCTCTATAGATGATCATTTGGAAGTCAAAATGACCTGAAAAATCAGTGGTAGGACTTATGATCATTGGTTCCAATTCCAAAATTCTAATTCCCAAACCAGTCTTGAAAATAAGCACAAAAATTACCCGCCTGCATTTTGCACATCTTTTCCTCATTCTACCCAGAGGGAGCCAAAAGTAGTAGAAATCAGTTATGTCAGTATTTTCTCCTACTCATCTACTAGATATCCTTCCCATTGGAATGACTATTTATAAGTGGTAAAGATTAAACTCTTTCTGTGCCCTGTATTCCCACAGGTGCATTCCATACAGAAATAACAAATATATATTTTATGTATAATATCAAATCACCGTTTATCTCAAAATCCCAAATCGATTTCCACTGACATCTCCAGAAAATAAGAATGGACCATAGAAATCAGGAAAAAAGAATAGCTTTGCTTTAAATAAAATGAATTTCACAGGTATCTGTAAATAGCATCTACAATGCACTTAAAGATAAATAAGATAAGCACCGTCCCTACCCTCTTCTCACTACCCTTGGGGTTATTATTTATCTTTATTCACTACATGTATTCATTAACCTTATTATTCTAGTCCATTCCTCATTCTTCAGTATACAAATACACAAATCTATCCTCTCATCAGCAGCTACTATAAAGGGAGCTCTTAGATTTCAGTGAGCCCTTGCAAGGTGTTTTAGGTAACCAAAATATTTTCCTTCATTTCCCAGACTGAGTCTTAAATGGCAAAGAAAAGTGAAGAAATAAGGCCATTATTTGGTAAATAAAACAAAAGTATCTTCTTTTTGTCTGTCTCGTTCAATTACTGGCTTTGATTCTACAATTTGGTTCAGCTTTGTAAACTTGACCACAAAGTGCTGTTTTAGCCTTCTCAACTTGTTCGACATTACCAAGCCTTCTCCACCTCTGAAGAGAGCAGAAGGGTGAAAAACAGGCAGAAACTACAGACAAGACAGGGAACTTAGACCAGCCACCCGTGCCACAATGCTTAGTAACGTGGGAATTGGACCAGAAAGTGCCATACTATGGGAGGACACTGAGATGCTAAAGGAGCTAAATATGGACATCTTAAAAATAAGGCTAACCTGGTTACCTATTGAAAAGCAGATTTTGTTTTACATTTTTCTCTGAAATAGTATCTCTGTTTTTCTAACCTGAATAATGACCCAAGGGACTAAGCACAAAAGTAAACCGCAAACCATCTTTGCTCAAGTGGGTTGAAAAAGTCCTCTTCCGGCCATCTGCTCGTACCCAGTGCATTTCCTCCAAGATTTTTCTGACAAGGCATAGATGGTTGCAGCCAGCCTCCTAAGGGCTCTAGTCATTACAGGATGGAAGAGCTAAGTCTCCTGAGAATTTTAACTACATAAATTAAAACACTCTTTGGTTCCTCGGTATATTCCTACCAGCTAGTTCCAGCATCGGCCAACATAAGTATCCTTGGAGTTAACCCAGTTTGATATTCCTTTTACAAAAGAGATTTTGCGGAACTATAGTTTGTTCAAGATTCTTCAGAAGAGTGAGCTCTCCTGGCATAGGACCTAACCGATATCTACCTCTTGCTATGCACGCCACATTCCTCCTCCCTTCCATAAAGACTACTTGCAGTTCCCCAAGCACATCATACCTTTATGATGTCCTTGTATCCTGTGTACATGAGATGTACATGTAATGTGCATGTCTGTTTCCTCCACCTAGGACCTCTCACCCAATCTCCATCCACCCTATCTAGTACCTTCTCTTACTCGGTCTCCACTGCTACCACCCTGGTCCAAGCCACCAGCATCTCTGGGCTACATTTCTACAACAGCCTCCTAATTGATTCACTCTTGCCCCCCTCCATCCCAGCCTCCACAACCCATTCTCTCCACGGCAGCCAGGATGCTCTTTTAAAACTTAGAGCAAGTCACTCCTCTACTCACAACCTCTTAGGGAGTTCCCCCATTTCACCCAGCAGTAAAAGTCAAAAAATCTTTGCAATGCCCCATAGATGTCTTCCCCGATGCACCCCCTCCCTGTCCTTCTTGCTCTCCTGTCATTACTTTCACTCCCCCTATTTCTCTCTTTGCTCCAGCCACCCTCATTACCAAATTCAGGGCTTTTTCTGCTGGCAGTTCTCTCTGTCTCTAATGCCCTATCCCCACATATTCCTGGGGCCAGTCAATTCCCTTATTTCCTTCAAGCCTTTACTTCAGTGTTAGCTTTCCTGAGGTCTACCAGGCAATCCTCTGGAAGTTGTAATTCACTGCCCCCACCCCACAACAGGCATCCTCATTTCTCTCTAACCGCTCTACTTCTTTTATACACAGTGATTTTTTTCCCTTTTCTTTCATACCACCTCATTTATTTTCAAGTTTATTCTCCATTGTTTGATCTTCACACTTGAATATAAACACCATGAAGACAGAAATCGTTATCAGTTTTTTCACTGACATAGCTCAAGCATAATGGCCACTCAATAAATATTTGTTGGTTATGAATATCACTTGACACCCAAACTCATATTTCCTTCTCTGTCTCCATTACTACATTGTGAGCTTTTTCAAGGCAGAGAATATATGTTTCATCTCTGATCTCAAATACCCAACACGGTTTCTGGTACAGAGTGGGCATTACATAAATGTTTCCTGAAGGAATAAGCAATGAGGAAAATAATCAATAGATTTATAATATTCTTTTTATGAAAATTTTATGTACTGTGTTCACTAACAAATGAGTTTCAACAAAGAAAAGTATATGGCTTCTAGAATGCCTTGCTTTTACCTAAGCACTGTCCTTTAGTTATGTTCTATCATTGTATTTGAGATACATTTAAAACCTAACAGCATTAGCTCTGGATCTCTTATCCATCCCTGTTTTATAGATGAAGCCCCAAAACTCACAGCGATTTGTCCAAGGTCACCATCTCGTTAGTGGCAGGAGCAGACTGAAATCCAGTCACCGGGTCTGGGGCTGCTTTTGGGTGTCACCAAGGATCTTGGGACGTTGAGGTCTTTGATCCCAAATACCTAACATCATTTCTGACATACATTAGATTTTAATGGGATGTTGATTGAAGGAATGAAAGACGATCAGTCAGTAAGTTTGAAATATGTTTCTTTGTGGGCTCCTTCTTATGATTCCTTTAATGCTCCTGGGCCACTTTACCAATTTGTTGGAGCTGAGGTGTTTTATAAAACACCCACACTTTGGAAGCTGAGCCTTTGAATCAAAACCTTAGGATATTAAAAAAAATTTTTTTCAAAGCCTTTTTTGTTGTTAGTAAAATGATTTCCATCTGAAAGAGCCATGTCATCCAGAATTCTGAAACAAATATTTAAATGCGAATTATGTTTGTTGTCATTTGACTTTTCAAAATGACTTTGAGTGAAATTCCATGTGCTTATCATGTAAAAGGAAAGCTTAAACTACCAAGTGAGTTAGAAAGAGAAGAAATAGAGAGGGCCATTAAACATCCACAGAAATGCAATATCACTCTCAGCTGTGTGTTCACAGTAGAGTGCAATCTCTCTCACTTTTTATTCTGAGACCAATTCCAGAAAGTGGAGGAGAATAAAATCATAGAGTGACAAAAGGCCTTCCTCAAAGATGAACTTGCCCCTACTCCTCACTTGACAGGGGTGGAAATTCAGGATGTCAGCATTATTATCTTCACTTACTGAAGCACATAAAAGTGAACTCAACTGTCAGAGTGATGTGGTAACCGGAGTACACCAAATTCAAAAGAGAAAAGGAAGAGCTCCCACTTACTGAACATCCTGCCAGGGGTCCTCCAAGACACATCCACAATCGGGGAGGCATTCTCTTGGAAATCACACTCACAGCATTCCTCTGTGTGATTTGCAGGGGCGGGTGGGCTAGAATGTTTGAGAAGGGAGAAATTGAGAACTTGACACAATAGGAAATGTATCCAAGATCACATAATGAAATAGGTGACACCAAGATCCTGATGTAGTTATTCATTCCACAGATGTGATTAGACTTCATGCTGGGGCCTGGGGACACAACAGTGAACAGGAGCAATGCAGTCCCTGCTTTCTGGAGCCACTCAAGTACAGAAGCAGGATGCTGGGGGCCTGCGGTATTAGGGTCTTGCCCTAGTCTTTGTGTTCTGTTTTGATTTCGGTTTTTGTTTTGAGTTGGGAAATTATTATGTATCTTAAGTTAGGCCCAGAAGAAATCTCCAACTCACTGAACAAATCTCACTCCCAGGGTTTGACTTGCAAGTGAAGAGGACGACTCTTACGCTGGACTTGTGGTCCTGATAGGACTGTATAATAGGACACACAACGATGACAGTTTTTGTTGTTGTTGCTCATTTGGTTGGTTGCTTGTTTTTTCCTTTTTTCTTCTTTTGGGAGGTAGGGGCTAGGGAGGTGAGGCACACTCATCTCTTGGTCTCAGCAAGGAGACAGACTGCTGAGATCAGAGACCTGGAGCCTGGTGGGGATGGTGCAGCCTTGTTCTTATGTCTACAATTCTCCATACCTGGAAGAGAAGCAGAGGCAGAAACTGAGGAGTCCCGCCTCACTGTCCCACTCACCTCTGCATCTGACTCATCCACTAGGTCCAAGGATTACTCCTGGTTGAGACTGTAATCACAGAGCACAGGCCAGGAAGTGCAGATTTTCTGGAACACTGCACTCCAAGGAATATGTTTGAGCTGGCCCCAACCCAGCAAGGCTCTCCTCTTGAAAAGTACAGGGCCATCCAAGGCACAGCGAGGAAGCCAAAATGGTAATGGCCACATCTTTAGATGAATGGGCTTTGAAGTCCCTGAAAGAGCAAACTGCTCTTGATCTTGCTTCCTCCCCTGGAACATTTGTAGTTCCCACAAAAGCACAGAATCTTGTTCCAGCTCTGCTGATCAAAAGCATTTCCAAAATGTAAAGATAAATATCCTGTATTTCTTTCTTCCCTTTTCTCTCTGGTCAGCTTCCTGGAGTCACAGGAATAAGATTTAAACCCCCAAAGGACACCACTAATGTGGTTACTTATTTGTTTATGCACCATGCATCTCTGCTTTGGTGTCTTAGAAGCTTGAGAAATGATTCTCATTTTAAGATCACACAGTGGAGAACAGGAGTCTCTAGAAAACCTCATTTTCCACTTTGGCCTGAGCTTTCTGCTGGTGCTGCTGCTTATTATTCTCATCATATAGTTGTTATTATTTCATAATCCTTATGATTCATTTGAAGCGCCATCCTGTCTATGAAGCAGAAAACAGTAATTACGCCTCATGAAGTAGGAAAGAAACGAATTCTACCACTTTGCTAATCAGAAAAAAAGTACAATAAATACGCTATCCTCTAGATGTTTCCAGGCTTTTTGGACACTGTGGTATATTTATAGGAATATCACGTACAAAGGTGTCTGGAGATTGAGGAAAATATTCTGAGCATTTTCTAACACTATAGCTAACGTGTCGTTTAAAAATAAGTTTAGCCTATGTTCCTGACCTTTGGGACACCTGGTGTTATCCCACAATAACCTGGTCTTTCAAGGTTTCTAATCTCAGTTGAATTGGAAACACGTGTTTTTCTACTTCATCTACCTTTGTGCTACTACTTGTCTTCGACAGCATACTGGAGAGCCAAAATAGATAAAGGAAGTGCTTCCAGTGGATTCAGAAAAAAAAATTCTGTCCATGGTGGCAATCAAATACTGAAATAGAGGACTTTTCTCTGCAGATTTTAAAAGATTAAATTGTCATCTAATGAAGCAGGAGATTATGGGGGATGCCTCCCAGAGTTGTGTTTGGTAAGCCTTCCTAGGAACCTAGTGGAACTGTCCTAACACCTGAGCAGCGAGCACAGTTTCTGAAGAGTAAGGGTGTGAGGTCGCATCCTGAGGAGCAGGCACTGAGGAGGAAAGCTAAACACTCAGTGCCTGGTCACTATTCTCACCTCCCTCTTACTTTAAACGTTCAACAGGTGTCCACAGTATTGTTAGTCACTCTATGTGAGATCTCCAGGAAAGATTACATAGTTATCCTTCACATTTTGTTCTTCCAACCCCTAAGCATTATACCTGGGGTAGTATAAGCCCTCATTTGTATCTAGTTCATTCCAAAACTATGACGGTTAAAGGATACATCCCACTGTCTGGGATAATTTAGAATCTGATAAGGTGGCTGAGTCCCCAGAAGTTACAGTACTAAGTAACATTTCAGAATATTCAGAAACTTAATTCCATAAAAAAAATTATAAACAATTTCCCTAGCACAGAGTTGACCATATATTACATTTCCAAAATAATATCTCCAATACAAAATTATGTTCATACACACACTAAGCCGCTGAACCAAATATGATTAGATGTTCTATGACTGACCATCAATATATTATTCTTTAATTTTTAAAAAATTTTCCTCCAGCTTTATTGAGATGCAATCGACATATAACATTTTGTCAGTGTAAGGTGTACAACATGTTGATTTGATATTTATTTATTGAAGAATGATCACCACCACAGCATTAGCTAACACCTCCATCCCATCACATAATTACCATTACTTTTCTGTGGTGAGAACATTTAAAAACTACTCTCTTAGCAACTTTCAAGCATATAATACAATATTTATTAACTATAATTACCATGCTGTATATTAGGTCCCCAGAACTCACTCATCTTACGACTAGAAGTTTGTATTCTTTGATCAACATCTCCCCCAATCCCCTAGCCCCTGATAAACAACCATTCTAATCTGTTTCTATGAGTTCAGCTTTTTGAGAGTTCACATATAAGTGATATCATACAGTATTTGTCTTTCTCTGACTTACTTCATTTAGCATAATGTCTCCAAGGTCACTCATGTTGTCACAAATGGCAGGTTCTCCTTCTTTCTCATGGCTGAATAATATATACTACATCTTATTTATCCCTTCATCTGTTGATAATTTGGTTGTTTACCTATCTTGGCTATTGTAAATAATGCCGTAATGAACGTGGGTGTGTAGACATCTTCTCAATATCCTGTTTTCATTTCCCTTGGAAATACACCCAGAAGTGGGATGGCTGGATAATATGGTAGTATTTTTTTTTAATTATGTGAGAAACCTCCATATTGTTTGTCACAGTAGCTGTACCAGTTTACATTCCTAGCAAGAGCATACAATTACCTTTTCTCCATATCCTTGCTGACACTTGTTACCTCTTGTCTGTTTGAAGACAGTCATTCTAGCAGGTGTGTGGTTGTATCTCCTTGTGGTTTTGATTTGCTTCTCCCTCATGATTAGTGATGCTGAGCATCTTTTCATGTACCGATTGGCTATCTTAATATCTGCTTTGGAAAAATATTTATTCAGTTACTTTGCCCATTTTTAATTGGATTGTCTGTTTGTTGCCATTGAGTTGTGTGAGCTCTTAATATATTTTAGATATATTAACCCTTTATCACATAGATAGTTGGCAAATACTTTCTCCCATTCCATGGGTTGCCTTTTCATTTTGTTGATGGTTTTCTTTGCTGTGCAAAAACTTTTTCACTTGATGTAGTTTCGCTTGTTTATTTTTGCTTTTGGTTGCCTTTGCTTTTGGTGTCAAATTCAAAAAAATCATTACCATGACTGAGGCCAAGGACCTTACTCCCTATGTTTTGTTCTAGGAGTTTTATGGTATCAGGTCTTATATTCAAGTCTCTCATTTATTTCAATTTTATTTTTATGTATGGTGTAAAATGAGGGTCCAGGTTCATTCTTTTGCATGAGGCTGTCCAGTTTTCCCAGCTCCATTCATTGAAGAGACTATCCTTTCCCCATTGTATATTCTTGTTTCCTTTGCCATAAGTTAATTAACCATATATGCATGGGTTATTTCTGGTCTCTAATCTGTTCCAATGATCTATGTGTCTGATTTTGTGCCAGTGCCATACTGTTCTAATTACTGTAAGCTTTGTAATATAATTTGAAATTGAAGTGTGATACCTCCACCTTGGTTCCTCTTTCTCAACATTGCTTTGGCTACTTGGGAGTCTTGTGTGGTTCTGTAGAAATTTAATTCTTTTTTCTATTTCTGTGAAAAATGCCATTGGACTTTTAAAAGGGATTGCACTATATCTGTAGATCACTTCAGGTAGTATGTACATTTTAACAATATTAATTATTTTAATCCATGAGCACAGAATATCTTTCCATTTACTTGTGTCTTCTTTGGTTTCTTTCATGAACATCTTATAGTTTTTAGTGTATGGATTCTTTACCTCTTTGGTTAAATTTATTTCTTTGCATTTTATTCTTTTTGATGCTGTTGTAAATGAAACTGTTTTCTTAACTTCTCTTTGTAATAGATCACTGTTGGTGCATAGAAACACAGCTGATTTTGTATATTGATTTTGTATCCTGTAACTTTACTGAATTTTTTTATTAGTCTTAAGTTTTTTGGTGGAGCTTTTAGAATTTTCTATGTATATAATATGTCATCTGCATATTGAGACAGTTTTACATCTTCCTTTCTAATTTAGATCCTTTTTATTTCCTTTTCTTTCCTAATTACTCTGACTAGGACTTCTAGTACTATGTTGAATAAAAGTAGAAAGAGTAGCCATCATTCTCTTGTTCCTAATCTCAAAGGAAAACCTTTTAGCTTTTCACCATTGAGTATGATGTTAGCTATGGACTTGTTACATATGGCCTTTATTATGTTGAGGCATGTGCCTCTATACCCATTTTATTGAGAGTTTTTATTACGAAACGATGTTAAATTTTGTCAAATGCTTTTTTTCACATCTATTAAGATGATCCTATGATTTTTACCCTTTATTGTGTAAATGTGGTATATCACATTGATTGATTTGCAGATGTTGAAGCATCCTTGCATCCCTGGAATAAATCCCACTTGATTGTGATGTATGATCCTTTTAATGTACTGTTGAGTTTGGTTTGCTAATATCTTGTTGAAGATTTTTGCATCTGTGCTCATCAGGGATATTGGTCTGCAATTTTCTTTTCTTGTGTGTCCTTGCCTGATTTTGATATCAAGGTAATTCTGGCTTCGTGAAATGAGTTTGGAAGTGTTCCCTCTTCTATTTTGGAAGAATTTAAGAATAATGGTATTAACTCTTTTTAATGTTTGGTAGAATTCACCAGTGAAGCTGTCTGGTCATGGACTTTTATTTGTTGGGAGGTTTCTGATTACTGACTCAATCTCCTTACTAATAATGGGTCTGTTCAGATTTTCTATTTCTTCGTGATTCCGTCTGGGTTAAGTTGTATGTTTCTAGGAATTTATCTAATTCTTCTAGGTTGTTCAGTTTGTTGGCATGTGACTGTTTGCAGTAGTCTCTTATGGTCCTCTGTGTTTGTGTGGTATCAGTTTTTTCCTCTTTTATTTCTGATTTTATTTATTTATTGTATGTAGTTAGTCCCCTTCCAGGGAGTGAGTGGGTGAAGGATGTTTTCTGTCTGCTCCCTCTGCCCCAAACCCTGGAGTAATAGCTGCAGTGAGTGCTGTCCATTAATAACTGCTTCTCTGTTTGCTGTAGTCCTGTGGATTTGGTTGATACAGGCCCTGTTGTCTTTCAGAGGTAGGTGTTTGGGGGGCCCTTCCCTCAGGTGGGAGTCTTAAAAGTTGGGATGCTACATGTTAGGTCGAAACTCTTTACTCCTCTGGGAGAAGCTGGGAGTTGGGTGTTCCCTCCTGACTGTGTGGTGCTGTGCTAGGGGTGGGTTTATGGCAAGAGTGTGTCTCAGCCTTTCCTATCCATTTCAATGTGGATATTTTTTTGTTTGCCCCATGTACAGACGTCGCTCAGCTGAAATGGATTTCTTTAGAGGGAAATGCTCCATGTGTAGCTGTAAATTTAGTGTGTCCATGGGAGGAAGGGAGTTCAGGAGCTTGCTGTGTCACTCTCTTTAAAGACTGCCCTCTGGTTTCATTCTTACAACTAAGAATCCTGATGAGTATAGTGTAATTCCTTTATGAATGTTTATCTCCTACTGGCCATTAATATTAACTGATTACTTGTCCATTCATTCATTCCTCCTAGCAGATATGCAGCAAATTAACAAAAGTTTCTAAAATATCATAGAAAAAATTAAGGCAATTGAATGTGACTTTAAGTAGTCAACCAATTCAGAAAAGATCATTATTTCTGTTTTAGTTGTAGAATGAATTTATCATGTGTAGAACCCAAGTCAAGAAGATTAGTTTTCTTTGAAAAAAATTAAAAATACCATTGATACTTCCATAAATTAGCACTTCTTAAGAATTTTTTACCACAAAGTTTTGTTGGTAGGCTATCTGGTCACCAACAATCACATGGTAGCACTGTACCAGCTTCTTGGGGTACTTAAAAAATTTTTCTCTGTCTTTAAAAGGCTCCTGGTCTAATAAAACCTGAAACCTTGATTATCTCAATTTTTTAAAGATTTTATTTATTTATTTGACAGAGAGAGACACAGCGAGAGAGAGGGAACACAAGCAGGGGGAGTGGGAGAGGGAGAAGCCAGCTTCCCACTGAGCAGGGAGCCCGATGCGGGGCTCGATCCCAAGACCCTGGGATCATGACCTGAGCCGAAGGCAGACGCTTAACGACTCAGCCAGCCAGGTGCCCCTGATTATCTCAATTTTAATAAAAGTAGAAAACAAAGAAAATTTAACATTTCTTAATAATCAAAAGCAAATCTTTGGATAATGCAGTTATTTATATCCCCTTCATTTTTATTCATCAAGAACTCTGTCAGTTCCAGAAATATTTTAAACAGAAAAAATATAAATAAAATGTTTCTAAAAGAAAAGCCAGAGTGCCAATTTCCAGAGATGGGTTCTTTCACCGCTTTTGCCTACCTAAATTCTCCCTACGAATTTATCCTGCGATGACTCCCCCTCCACCTAATTCCTCCCTTTTCAGTATGGAAATTTATTAAGTTCTTTTTCTGTCTTTTGCCTGGCAAGGGTCTTTTGCTGCTGAATTAATGCACTAGCTAAACAATGCAAAAAAAGGAAAAGGAAGGTATACTTTGTTTTAGTTTTCTTCAGAACATTATATCACAGTTTCCTTTAAAATATTGTGGCAGACACCTTGAGAAGTAAGATCAATTAACTGGCAACAGAAATAAGAAAACAAGAGCTTTCCATTCCACTTTGCTGACATCTACAGTTTAAATTTAGCCATCTAGGGACGCCTGGGTGGCTCAGTCGTTAAGCGTCTGCCTTCGGCTCAGGTCGTGATCCCAGGGTCCTGGGATCGAGCCCCACATCGGGCACCCGGCTCGGCGGGAAGCCTGCTTCTCCCTCTCCCACTCCCCCTGCTTGTGTTCCCTCTCTCACTGTGTCTCTCTCTGTCAAATAAATAAATAAAAATCTTTAAATAAATAAATAAATATTAAAAAAATAAATTTAGCCATCTAAACTACTAGACCAGGGATTGAATTAATTGATACAATTCCCTGAGTGTGCAGGCTCCTCCCTTTTTACCATATCTCAAGCCACAATGTGGCAGGGAGTTTACTTTCTTGTCCCTCAGGTGTGATGGGCTATCGCAAGAGCTCACACAGTCAAGAAGCTAAAATGAAGACACTGCCCCAAAATCAGAACTCTAGAATCTTAGTAACAATTGTGAAGATGTAGATCAACTAGCCTTTATCATTTTAAAAACACTTTTAAATGCACTATGACTAGAACCTTACCACAACCCTCTGTACTCAATTGAGTAGATATTATTGTTTATTATTTCACTGATGAGAAAATGGACGATAGGACAGTTAGTTGGTCACTTGCCCAAGGTCAAAAGAAAAGAACCCCTCCTGAATTAGAATTCATGTCCTTTGATCATTATCCAGTGATATGACCCTTCAACTTCCACTGTAACAGGCAGGTAATGATACCTGTCTCATAAAGCGGAAAATGTTACTGGAGGCAAAACCGGTCTCATTATATTTGCTGTTGGAGCCTTGACAGAATACTGACACCAAGCAGAGCAAGAGACACTGAGTCAGGAAAACTCACCTTCATTCTAGATTTGCCACTGCATGGCTCTGTTGCTTGGGGGCAAATCACGTAGCCCCTCCAAGACTCATCTATTAATATTTTAGAAACATGACAGATCTGTTGCCTGCCGAATAGAACTAGCAGACACGGTATTTTTGCCCTTATCTTTCATATGACTGAAGTGTTCTTTCTTCTGGGAAGATTAATATTTCTGGGTATAGTTAAAGAGGATGGTAATCCACATTCCACTCACGCTGGGAAGACTTCCTAAAAGAAATAGGATTAGAAGTGGACTTTGAAGAACCAGGTAAATTTCCTGTAGTCATTCAGTATTTATTGCTGACCTTATCTACATCAGTCCCAGCCCCAGACCCTAGGAGTTAAGCAGTGAAACTTAACAAAGTCCCTTACCCTCTCAGAGCTTCTGTTCCATAAATATGCTAGTAAATCCATAGCATGTCACAGGGAACTATAAAACAAGGCAAGTAAACTGGGGAGTCCCGTGTAGGTGTGTTGGAGGAATAGGGGGCAGGTAGGGTGTTACCGTCTTATATAAGGTGGTTAGGAAAACTTCACTGACGATTTGATGTATGACCAGAGACCTAAAGGAAGTAAGAGTACAGGCCATGGGGAAATATGAGAAAGAACATCCCCAGGAAGGAAATAAGAAGGCCTGAGGCGAGAGCCTACTTGATGTGTTTGAGGGGAAGCAAAAAGGGTGGCCAGAGGGACTTAGCGTCTTTGAGGTGGAGGAAGTGAGGTTAGGGAGGTGGTAGAGTCCAGAACCTGGAGGACCTTGTAAGGACTTCGGCTTTTACCCGGATTAGGTTAGAAGCCATAGGAAGCCCCACAAAAGAAATGACAGGAGCAATAGCAAAGATTTAGAATAGGGCACATTTTAAAATTATGATTACACCCTGAAAAAGCTAATCAGGAAAGCCTGTCAATGTTGACATCCTAATACATATCTTCTATAAATACTGAGGAATCTAAGACATTTTAATTTCTGAAGAGTAAGCCTTTTGTTAAAATTTCCAAGGTATTCAACTAGAACCCAAATCAGTTCTGTCTATTGTACGTTAGCAGCTAGGCACTGATGAATTTACTTTTCATATCCAGTTGTAATTTTTATATTCCACCTCAAGACTGGACAAAAGAACTCACCAAAATCACCATGTGATTCTGTAGAAATTTGTACACTCTCCATCCGGGCTTCCTACCATACCATTGTTGATCCTACATACACAAAGAAAAAGAAAAAATCACTGAGTGATGTTTGCTTTGCCCCGAATGTCGGGGTGATAATAGGATATTCTTCTCTCTGTACACCTGTCTTCCCCACAGCACAGAACCCCTAATCTAATTGTGCAATGTCAAGCAATCCACAAGTTGTTTGGGCCTCTTGCATTTCCTGTGCATATTAGTGATGCAAAGTGGCCTACTTCTATCCCCATAATATTTATTATTAATGATAGGACCATCGTGTATGGGCTTCATTGATCAAAGTATTAGGTCATTTCTGCAACAATTATTGAAGCATCTTTCTTATGTTAGAGACTGGAAAGAAGACAAAGAAAAAGATATGCTCACTACCCTCACTGCTCATCTTCTGGGAGAGACAAGCAAATATCTTGAAAGAATAACATGAGGCAGGATGCCCAAAGAGCTGTAACAGAAGTATTAAGGCAATAAAATCACTTGTTTGGCACTTCACATTTAAAAATATACACGTACATACAGCATCTCATTTGATTTTTAGATCATTTGCAAACAAACTGTGCTTATTAATCATTGTTGAAAGTAATGCAGTTTCCACCTAGGGAGTGAGAGGAGGGAAGGAGTAGCCCAAGAAAGGCCTCTTGAGAGGACCTTAAAAAATAAATCATTTTAAAATCAGGTGAATATTTGTGTAAGTTAATATGCAAGGCATGTTAAAGATCCCAAAACTAGAGCCAGTGCTTTCTCATCAGACGGTGGGAGCTCCTGTTCTTTGGTTTGTGATGACCTTGGATTTTCTATTTTAGGGACAATTGCATAGATTCTGGCCTGTAGTGGTTTTACTCAGTCTCATCTCTTGTCAAAAGCTCAAGAGGCTAGAAACTTCTGCTCAATAGTGCTTAAGAAAGAAAGCATTGAGACCCATTATGTGATTGTGGTCATCATTAACTGTTTGATAACCCGGCAAACACAAATTTTGTTCTCGAGAATAACATGGGTATAAAAGTGAAATGAGAAAAAAAATGACATTCTGCTAGAAATTCATGAATAGTTACTGCTTTTATTATGAAGAAAAACAATGTTGATGTATTCTGTTTCCTCAGCAGTTTCATATTCTGGTTCTACTTCACCAAGAATGACAAGGTGATCTTACCTGGTTCCTCCAAATTGGAAACCACTCATATAATGTATGCTCTGAAAATATTCCCTCTATGAATTTGGAAATATCTTCTTTCCTGAAGCCACTCTTAGCTTAATGACTTTGTCATAGAAAGTAACTCTATAATTGAAGGTAACTTGCATAAAACCAAGCATTGTGATATATATAAAATACACTGAACAAGAATCAGGGGATGTAGAGTTTGCCCCAAGTTGTGACTTTAATAGCCCAGAAGCCTTGAGCAAGTTACCCAAGCTCTCTGGGCCTCAGTTATGTCACAGATCAAAGAATAGAATCTTCCTTTAAGGAAACTTTTTTTTTTTTTTAGAAAAATTTAATTAAAACACTAATCTCTCTCTCTCTCTTTCTCTCTCTCTCACTCACACACACACACACACACACTCCACATGACATACAAATACACACATTGGAGTAAGTTCCTAGCTGTTTTCATAAAATCACCACAGAATAGTTTTTTTTTTTTTAATTTTTTAGTACCACTAAAACAATGGGCCAATTTTCCCATTTCATCAAAATTTCATGTAGTCAATTCTGTTTCTTGCCCTGTGGGAGCATCTTTAATCGACACTGGCCAGTGGGCATTGTTCCTGTTTGTTTGGACCTCATAATAAAATTGCCCAGAACATCTATTTTCGTGTGAATTTCACCATAAGGGGAACATCAGGTAAGAAGTAGGGAAAGGAGGGAAGGAACTGACAGTAACTGATTTCAACCATAAATTTTTGTTTATAGCACATGAGGTGCCATCCAGTTGCTTCATAAGCCATCGTTAGAGGAGAAGTTCATGATAAGGGACAACAGTAAATTTGCTGAAGGGCCAGGAAAAACCATTTAGCTTTATGTCTTTTCAATATTTTTTTCAGATTGCTAATATAAAGGACCAACTTTCGAACTTTAAGCCATTTTTAGCCTAGTTCTAAAAGAACCAATAAAAGGAATTAAATTACTCCATGAAGTGTTTTGTTTCTCTGTCCTTGGCATTTGATTTTTCCTTCTTGCAATGTCCCCATTCACTCTCCAGGAAGTGTCACCTCCAGGGACTAGTGAATGTAGATGAGTAGAAATTCAGCGGTTTGGATGACACTCTTTTACCAATCCAATGCCTCCATGGCAAATCACCTTAAACCTTGAACGATATCCTTGATGCTACCTCACATCCATCTGACCCCATACAGAGACATTTCCAAAGAGCTCACAAAGTGGATCATTTAGGCAAAATGGGAAGGAACCTTCAAGATTACTTAGCCAAAGTTTTTGAGCTTTTTTAAAAATTTAGCATAATTACTTCCTAAACTCTATTAAGAAATATAATACTTAAAACAGATAAAATTGGAGTCGCTGTGGTTGAACTCAGGAGGTATTGTGAACGCTGATATCCATCCGATAGCCTGCTTTCCTTCCCTCCCTCCTCTTCCGTCCCTTCGACTCATTGCCGGATGAGGAAATCAGAGGCATATTTCTATCTATGTAATAGAAAGTTTATATAATAGATATATAATCTTCTACTGATATATCATTTATATATATATATATATATATAAAATAGGTGTTATATGATACAAGCTTCTCTACTTACTGACTTTATTTTCTTAAAAGATTTTATTATTTGTCAGAGAGAGAGAGAGAGAGAGCACAAGAAGGGGGAGTGGCAGGGGGAGAGGGAGAAGCAGACTCCCCGCTGGGCAAGGAGCCCGATGTGGGACTTGATCCCAGCACCCTGGGATCATGACCTGAGCCAAAGGCAGATGCTTAACTGACTGAGCCACCCAGGTGTCCCTCTACATACTGACTTTAAATTTACTAATTTTTATTCTGACTAGCAAATTTATGGTCTAGAACAAAAAATTGTACTCACTCTGCCCCAACCAAATGAGAGTGTGAGCAATCTGCTGTAGTCAGTGTCCATAACCAGTGCAGCTCCTTCATTTCAACCGTTTATATGGAAATTACCCTATTTTGAAAGGTTAAAAAGTAGTGAGAATGGGTCAAGGCCTAATAAGAAGATATATTTGATTATAAAAGAAAAGAGGCTGAAATAATTTTTTTCAATGTAGAAAAGTGACCAACTTTGCAATGCACACATGAGGTTAAGCTCGGGAGAGTCCCACGGATTCTCAGTGACAGAGTGTGACTCAAAACTTGGCACAAACTTATGCACTTGTGCTGATACATTTGTGCATCAGGAGAACAAAAAGCAACTGAGAAAAGATGGTCAGCGTTGGAGTGGGTAGCTTGAGAACTGGTATTTACCTCTGATGCTTATTTGCTTTGTGTTAATTCCAAACTCTGTTAGAATTACAATCAAGAACTTGAAATTGACTCACCTTAAAAGCGGTAATGTTGAAAATTTTGTTCCCAGCCACAGATGACTCGGGGGCTTTAAAGCCTGTTTGAATTCTAAACAGAATCACAGTGGGCATCACAGTTGTAAAGGGGAATATAGCGGCTGAGAAATCCCTCACAGCATTTGTAGGGCACCTCAAGGGCAATTGCCTCCCGGCATATTTTTCATATGTAAAAACTGATCCATTTGGAAAGAGAATAATATGTCCATTTTACCACTTCATATGTTTAGTGAAAATGATGGGATTGTGTATAAACTTCCCTCGGTCACTTTGGTTTTAGGACCAAAGGGATTTATGAACACCTTTTTGGAGCCTCACTCATTCATATATAGAGAACGAGGTTGCTCTGCATAATGAACAACGAAACTGAGTAACATCAAAACCCCTTATCTTGAATAAACTGGTCTACTTAGAGGACCCTATACTTAAATTTTTATTTTCCTTTGGAGATATAATTTGATTGAGAGTATGAAGCCTAATCATAGCGAGCCCCATTATTATCAGAACTTCTTGAGTTGTTTCAGAGTTCCAAGATTATTTTCCATTTTTCCGCCTAATTTAAAAGTACAACATAAAAATAAATTGTATTGTGTTTCAAGTAATAAACTCTATAGTCATCTGCTAAATGTGCAAACTCTCCCCATAAAGCTAATTAACTAGATAAAAGGTCCATATCGGGCTTGAAGCAGTTCCTGTCTCTAAGGGCCTCACTCTGTAATTAATTATGTTTCTGAGAGTCTCAACGCTTTTGCAGCTTCATGGGTCCTTAGAAATGAGACATCTTGGGCATCATCCAAAATATCTTAATCTCTCAATCTGCTTAGAGTCAAGTTCCTACAAAGAAGCAGAGTTAAATGTCTTTAAAATGAGGCCTATATATCCTATTCATTTAATCAGTTACTCACCTCAGGGTTCAGATAACACTAATTGAATTCTAACCAACCTCATTTTTAAAACACTGTTAACATCGGAGTGACCATTCGTTTGGGGTCCATGTAGCATGTTGGCTTGGCTGAAATCAAAGATATTAGCAAAGTATCAGTTAAGCCCTGAAAGTGTATAATGCCACACAGATGTGTTGTTGGTAAAGAGGACACGCCTTGGTCCCTATTAGAGTTTCAGATGTTAGGTAAGATGTATACGGACACGTCCTAGTGGAGAGCCATCCCGCTGTGTTAACTTCATCCCTCTAAGGAGGAAAATGCCTTGCCAATTCACGGCCTTCCTAGAGACATGACATTTTCTCAGCTAGAACCCTGGGTGAGCATGTGCCCTGCTGAGGGCAAGATCCTAAAGAAATGCGCTTGGAGATGGGGTCTGCTGGAATCGGCACCTGGGAGGGAGGAGAAAGCCTAAGGTCATCTTCCGTACTACACCATTTTGCCTGGCCCTCCACCTTGGGCTTCCCCACACGTCCAGACCAGATGGCTTTTTAAAGCTCCTCAGGGGAAAATAGCCTATAAACCATATAAGCATAATCAAAAGACATTTACAGATGACACCATGTCTTTATAAAGCCCATGCCTTGGAGTCAGCACCTCAAATTACATGGCTGTGTCACTGCTGTCCTCTGAATGTTCTCACCCCCTCTATATTCAGTCCCCAGATTTGAAAAACTTTCAAGTTATTTTTAAAAAACAAGGGTAACATCAACTTCAAAAAACAACTAGTAGCGGATGGGAGAGACATTATCAGAAGAAATGCACCCTCTTGAAGATGTGAGCCACCCTCCCAAGACTGCCTAAAATGAAGCTTTCATTTCTCCCCTTTCCCCTCGGATTTCATGGTGGCACCCTAAAGAAAGCTTGAAGAGGGTCAGAATTTTTAATTACAGGCTCCCTTGCAATGTTTACCAAGCAGATACTAGCCCTGAGTGCGGAGTTAGGCTGTTTAAAGTCACGTTTTAATCTCTTTTGTAATTGCAATTTGATTGCTGGTGTAAATTACCTAGTAGGCTTGCCACCTTCAGCGCCAGCCATTTCCCAGAGTGCATAATTTTGAATTAAAAGGCTGATATCCATCCAAAAGTTTCCCAGAATGTTTCATGGGCTCAGTGAATTATGCATTAAACAGAATTCTTTAAAAAGAAGGCAAGAGGTTCCTTTGATGTCAGCTGGGGTTTTTCATCATATTATGGACTATTAATTTCTAGACTCTTTTAGAGGTGGTTTTTTGAAATCTATGTTCAATTTAGGACTTATTACTGATCTTTCTCTAACCTTTATATTTTATTGTAACAGCATCATATGTCACCCTGAATATGGCAGGTTCTGGCAGAAACCTGGTGGTTAAGTTCTTAGGGGTGGGGGCGGGGGAGGATGAAGAAAAGAGCAATTTGCTGCAAACACACCATCTGCTGGACAGAACGTGTATATACTTTGAGGAGGTGGCCCTCATATTAGGAAAATATTTTAGAAATCTCATGAGGACAAAACCAATCAGGGAGCTGAGATGCATATGGGAACTCAGCTGTGTGACATCTCTAAGCTGTCTCCAAATGCCAGTGGCTTCCTGTGATGACTTTTTTAACACCCAATAGAGATAACCTTTGGTTGTTATGTTTGATTTTGAGCTATGTTCCCCATCCAAGTGTAAGTTTACAGTTTAGAGTAAGCAAACTCGATCCCAAGAAAATAAACAGCTCCCCCCACCCCGATGTAAAAGGAAATAAGGAGAGCCAGGTTTCCACCATCATAAGCAAATGAAGATTCTGGGGAAAGTATTACACAATTCCATATTATTATTCCCTCTCTCTCTCTTTTTTTCCTGAACACAAAGTACTTTGAAA
Organism: Eumetopias jubatus; assembly: GCF_037043125.1. Taxonomy (NCBI): domain Eukaryota; kingdom Metazoa; phylum Chordata; class Mammalia; order Carnivora; family Otariidae; genus Eumetopias; species Eumetopias jubatus. The sequence continues at coordinate 32,330,220 of NW_028274820.1, forward strand.
TTTGTCAAGAGCTGCACTTTCCTACGCCCTTGTAAGTTGAGTGAACATCAACTTATCGTTCACCATGGGCACTGCTCAGAGTGCTCAAAGTGAACACTATAAATAATTACATCAGAACAACATAGCATAGACCAGGACTGTTCTGGGCAAATCAGGATAAAATGTCTCTCTATTTATAGGTAGTCAAGTCTCCTCACAAACAGAAACCCCCTTTCAGTCTGTACCACGGGCCAACTCATGTTAGAGAAGAACAAAAGGAAAAGGTTGAAATGATCCAGTGTAATGTAAAGATCCCAGATGGGGGCAGAGAGGAGAAAGACTCAGGTTTTCATCACAAATATATTCAGCGTAGACATGATTCCATTTTTTTATTCATGCATTAATTCATCCATGGCTAAGTACCAGAAGAAAGGTCAGATACGGGTGGTAACTGGATTTACTGTGGTGATCATGGTGCCATACATACGAATGTGGAATCATGACGCTGTACACCTGAAACTAATATAATGTTATGTCAGTGAGACCTCAACTTAAAAATAAAAGGTCCGGTAAAGTTTCAGGAGGGTCTAGAAGGAAGCTAAGTCAGGTCTAGCTGAGAAGATACACCGTTTCATGCAGAAGGCAGCGTCTGAATTGAGCACTGAACGAGAAGCTGGGTTTGGTGGATGGATATTCTAGCAAAAGTAGAAGCTGTCAGTAATTAACTGGGCAAACCAAGAACAGTATGCTGCCCCATCACATCCTTACTATGGCTTTTCGACAAATTTTCCTGAAGCTTACCAAGTGTCAAACGCTTTTTGACACACTGATGGATAAAACAGGCATCTATTCTCACTTTCAAGAAAATACAGCCTGGGAAGCAGTAGGATTCGATCATCTGTTTTTCAGAGCCCTTTTCCTAATTAGAGATAAATGTGGGAATCATTGGCATATTTAAACTGACAGGAAATAGGTAAAAATCACTTAGGGAAAAGATGTAGAGAGAAAGTGAAAAAGACACAGAACAGAATCCTGAATTATTCCAATATTTAGAAACAGGATGAAGAAGTTCTCAGAGGGAAAAACAGGTGTTCTAAGAACACTAAAACAAAGAAAAAAAATCTTCTTTTCTCCAATTTCAGAATATAGGTAGAGCTCAGAGGAAATGAAGCTCGTCAAGCTGTAGATAAGATATGGCTTTAAGCTTCCTCATTATCCAACAATTATCACGATAATTTCAAAATTATGAATAGCTTTCTCCAAGGAACCCTAAATGCTTTATGTGTCCCTTCTAATGTATCTCCCTAGGATTGTTATTAAATTATAAAATGATACATTATTGAAAGTGAAGCAATAAGGCCATTACCATCTATGCTATAGTCAGTTTTAGATTTCCTGTGGGGAAATACTCTCTTCTCCCCTTTCACTTTCAATGAGGTGAATCAAAGCAGAGCTACCATTCCAATCTTACTTATGAATATAAAATTAACTCAAGATATAGCTCATTCTTCTCGGCTCCCTCCTGGATAGTGTACTCTGTCATGCTGTCCATCATTTTTTAATGAATATTACTCAATACACTGTTTGGGTCCTGTTTCCAGTCACTTTTTATGTTAACTATTACAGAAAATTTAAAATACGCCTTAGGCTGGAGGTCAGTGCAAGGAACAGCAGATATTTCCTGGATTTGCTAAGCCTCGTCAGAGTTCAGCTGTCATCCTGTTAGGCTTTGGTATTCATTTATCCATTCAGAGCATACTTAGGAAGCACCTACTATGTGTTAGGTCCTGGACCTACACGCAGAGGCAAGAAAGGTGTCAGTCTCTACCTTTAGGAACTTAGAATCTCTTGGAGAATACAAAGGAATAAAGAGGTGATTACAATGCAATGTGACAAAGCGAATCCACTTGGGACACAATGGACCATTCACTTTGTTATCCATTCCTCTTTGGGCTTCTGTGACTTCTATTCCCATTCACAACACTATTCTGTGACTTCCATGACCCTATACCCTCTTTCTCCTTGCTCACCAGCCCTTCTTTCTCAGGTTCCTTGGTATGCTTTCTTCTCTGCCTCCTGTGTCCAAACTCTAAATGCTGGGGTACCCCAGGGCCCCATCCTCTCGATCCTCTCTTTGTAGTCATCTGATCAAGTCCCTAATATGAAACACCAGCCATGTAATGGTGAATCACAAATGTGTTTTCTCCATTCCTGATCTTTCTGCTGGTATCTAGGTTTATATATTTAATGACTTCATTGACATCTCATCTTGGATATCTAAAATAATCTCAAGTTTCACCTATCCATTACAAAGCTCTTTATTGTCACTTCTCCTCTCTCCCTGATCCCCAGAAAACACATACCTGTTCCTCTACCTATTGTTCTCAGTTAATGGCACCATTATCCATCCATTAAATAAAAATCTAGAGTCAATCACAGATGGGTTCTCTTTTTCTCATTCCCAATGTTCAGTGCATGAGCACCACTTCAAAAGATAAATCTTGGGCGCCTGGGTGGCTCAGTTGTTAAGCGTCTGCCTTCAGCTCAGGTCATGATCCCAGGGTCCTGGGATCGAGTCCCACGTCAGGCTCCCTCCTCAGCGGGAGGCCTGCTTCTCCCTCTCACACTCCCCCTGCTTGTGTTCTTGCTCTCGCTATCTCTCTGTCAAATAAATAAATAAAATCTTTAGGAAAAAAGAAAAGATAAATCTTAACTGACCACTTCTTACCATCTGTACTCCTCTTCCAAGCCATTCATCTTCATCTCTTGCTTCTTTCCCTGAAACACCAAATTAATGGTTTTCCTTGTCTTCACTCTTAGGCCCTTGGAGTTCCTTTTCCACATAGTCATCAGAGTGAGCTGTTAAAAGTGTAAATCTAATCATAATATTCTCTGAACACTTTTCATTGATGACAGAATAAAATCTAAACACATTACCAGAGTCTCTATGACCCTGCTAAGATCTGGTCCCCTACTTGCCTGCTCCAACTTTATATCTTGCACCACTTTTCCCTTATTCTCTATGCATGAGGTGCACTGGCTCTCTCTCCATCCATTAATCACTCCCAAGCACATTCCTTAGATACTCTCTATTCTGCTCCTTCAGTGTAGAATATTTTTCCTCCAGAGCCTTAGATGCCTGGCTCCTTCTTATCTTAAAGCTCCGCTGCAATAGTACTTTCTTAAAGAAGTCTGCCTCGGTCACTCTATCTGAAGAATCTTCCCAACCGCCATGACTCATGGTTCTCTATACCATTGCCTTCTTTTAGTTTTCGTCACAGCACTTAGCACTATTTAAAGTTACTTTGTTTGTTTGTAGCCCACTGGAATAACCTCCATGGAGACAAGGATCATGGGCATGTTGTTGATGTTTTAGCCTACCTGTTAGATAAATGAATGAGTTGAGGTTAGAATCAAATACTAAAAGGATACAAAGGAGTGTCACTTATCCTAATTTTAGGAGGTCAACTAAACATTGTACATGTCTTGAGCCCTAAATAAGAATTAGTAAAGAGGGACCCTGGCAAAGGGTATGACAGATGCAAAGGAACATAGGCAAATACCATGGAACTTTCAGGGAATGGAAAATTTTTCAGTACTCATGCAGCATAGAGCTTAAGAGGGTGGTCTGGGGAAAGGAGTGGTGGGGACAAGTGTTGGGGAGAAGGAAGGGGTACAAGGGAGTAGTAGTTAAGCATGTGTTAGGGAGGTAAAGGAATCACATTATCAAAAGCATCACGTCTCCAGCTAAAGTGTTTGAACTAAAGCCTTTTTGCTTTCAGGGCTTTTGCCTCTGAAAGGTTTAGACCTAGCAAATGTGATTTTAGGAAGATTGTTCCTGCTGCACTGTGGAGAAGGCATTGTGTCGCAGAGGATGTTTCTCAGCTAAGGTCTGGAAATTATTTCCCAGGCTGAAAAATCTCTGGAAGTACAACACAGACTTTCTGAGCTGCTTTAGAAAGTGGAATAGTTAAGAGAACTCACCTCGTGGAGCTGCCATTGAAAGTAAGAGAATTCAGATGTCTGAATCTGGGAATATGAAGAGAATCTGAGGTCTTCTAAAGTGTCTCAGCCTCTTCCTTCACCCTAATTAAAAAGATGGCAATTTTTAAATTAATCATAATTAGAACTCACAAACATGGTCTCAAAAGTTATCAATAAATGAGATGCTCACATCAATAACACTAAATTTATCCAAGACACTGATACCACAAAAGGAACTATCTGATATACAGCCTAGAACCAGACAGGAAGTTTGGATCTGCTGAAGTAGACCATACACGTCATTCCCATACATGTCCCCTAGGCCTGTCTCCTTAGGGCATTATCTCTAGATCGCTGCTTTCTATGGAGACAGCAAAAAAAAGAATCCTTCCTCAAATGACCCATTTATAGAAATCCTCAAATCATACCGTGAACGTGTTCATTTATTTAGCCTCGAAGACCAGCCCCACGTGTCATTCCTCATCATTCATTCGGTGAACAATCCCTGAAATGCTTACTATGTGCCTCTTACTGTGCTAAATATTGAGAATGAATAAGACATGGTTTCTGCCTTCAAGACAACCAAAGCAGTGTGTGAAAATGACTATGGCAGATACACTCAGTGCTTCTGGAAGCACCATGAACAGATATGTAAATCAGACTGGGAGTCCAGGACTCAGCATAGGATAGGATGGGTCATAGTTAGAAACCCAAGCGCTGGACTCACGCACACCTGGCTTTGCTTCAGAGACTTTTCACTTAGTAGTTGCATGACGGCAACCTCGGTCCCCACATCTGCCAAACGTCACTGAAGACCCACTTTATCTGGTTAAATTAAATGAGTTGATATATGTAAAGCACAAAACTGGATACAAAGCACTACTCAAATAGATTCGTGTGCAGCAGTAATCATAAGTATAGTTTAGGATTCCTTCTTTATATGATTATAAGTTGAGAAGGTATCCAGTAGAGTAGAGCAAAGGTATTTTTATTCAGCAAAAGAAGGTGCATACATGCCAAATGGCTCAATACCCAGCAGATGCCTGCAGCCTTAGTCACTTCCCAGCAACACCTAAAAGTCCAGAAACTAATAACTACCATTAGCAATAAAAGAGGAAGTTCTGATCCAGCAGTGCTGTATAATGTGGGTCAACTTCCTAGGCAGGCAGATGTACACTGTGAACTGAAAGCTTCTCTTCCGGCCACCGAATCCCTATCTCATTGATCAGATCTCTGATGGGCACTGGGCAAAGAAGCCTGAGGCTGTCCCCCCACCCTCCCACCCCACCCCCCGCCATCACACGGGGACCCGAAGCACCTGTCCCGGACCTCCTCGCTGTAAGACGTGTCAGCTCGTGAAATGGATGCCTGCAGAGCCCGCTCCCACAGCTCCAAACTCCTCCACTAGAAAGAACACTTCACTTTACAGGGCAATTATCACAGCCAGAGATGCCTGTGCCAGTTCCTGAATTCATAGGATGAAAATAAAAAAGAAAGTAGTAGCTGTCGTTGTTTGTATGTCTTTATGCATGTGTGGGAAGCAGCAACTCTAAGGGGGGAAAACTCAGTTTTTCACCTTTCCCCTTTATTCTTGCAACAAAGTTTTTGCAAATTTCTTCCTCCTCTAATCATACATTATCAAGAGCAGCTTTGGAAAAAAGGGCTTTATATTCATTCCAATTGCTACCTTAAAAATGTTACTGCTTGTGTTTCAAATGAGTTACCACATAGCATATTCAAGAAGGACAATCGCACACCCTAGAGCCAACAAAAGAAACGCTCCGGGGACAATTTTGCAACCGTTTGAAGAAAAGTATGGAACACTGACCATTGTGGCGGCAACAATCAGGGCTGGAGAGGCTGAGCCGAAGCTAATGCAGCACTGCCCAGCAGGCCCAGGGGCGCGGCCACAGCGCCAGGCTATGATCAGCGACAAAGAATGCACTCGCCTCCAAAGCGCGATTTCAGCGGAGCAGTTCCTCAGAGGCCTTTGACCCAAGATGTATAACGTTCTAACCCATGAATGCCCGAATCACACTCCGTCTCCACCTCCTCCCAGAGTCGTCTGTCGTTAGTTCTGAAGTGGAAAGCTCTCGCTACCGTGAAAATAGTCAAAAACAAAACAAAGGCCGAAAGAAAGGAAAGAAAGAAAAACCTGCCCATCCCACACTCCATCCACAGAACGTACCCTGAAATCCAAATAAAATGGCAATAGAAGGTGGAGATGTAAGGATAACCTCGGCCCGCTTCCAGGTGATCCTGGAGATGACAATGCTTCTCTGCTGCCCTTGAATGCATTCTGCCCACCCTTCCAACAATTATCTGGTCCCAGAGGTCCGTATTCAAGTCCATGAACCAGAACAACGCTTCCGTTTTCCACAATATGATTGCGGAGCTTTACCAAATAAACCCCTGAGCAGATTCTCACAGTGATTTAAATTTATACCCCGGTCTCCATACCCAATACTCACACCCCTTTCTGTGGGTAAGTTTTGATGTGGAGAAGGAGCCTGGCTCATAACATAGGGAAAGGGCGTGAATGTTGTGGATAAGAAGGGTGAGAGGTCAAAACTCGAGCGTGCGGCGATTTTGCCGAGAGGGAGCTGTGAGCGGGGCTCGTCCCGGCTGCCAAGAACAGACCCGCGCGCGCAGCAAGCCCGGCCGCTCTGGCTTCCAGCAGGCTCTCCGCCTCCCGGCTTGCGCCGAGAGGTGAGAAGGTATTACCTTGTTTCAAAGTCATTACTCTAAAATAGATAACAGGAGGCCACCTGGGTGGCTCAGATGGTTAAGCGTCTGCCTTCGGCTCAGGTCATGATCCTGGAGTCCCGGGATCGAGTTCCGCATCGGGCTCCCTGCTTCTTGGGAGCCTGCTTCTCCCTCTGCCTTTCTCTCTCTCTCTCTCTCTGTCTGTCATGAATAAGTAAATAAAATCTTTAAAAAAAATCCTTCTAAAATAGATAAAAGGAAAGAATAACCTCAAATTGGGTTTTCCCAAGTAAAGTGAGCAGGTAGTATGCCTTTGAGTACTTTCCTCAAGCAGATAGTCAATTTTCAGTTTTCACACGAAAGCCTTGAAGTATTAGCCCCAAATATATGAGGGCCCTTCAGAGTGGCAAGACCATACCCACTGCACTGTGTAATAAAATACTATTGCCTTACATGTTTATCCGTATCAGCTGATGTTTGGGGAGGTTCCTTGCTTTCTGCTTTACATTAGTCATTCTTTTTCTGATTCCTTTATCCATCGCCCCAGCACACATCTGGTTAAGTGCTAGGTACTAAGGTGATAACAGTTAGTAAGACAAAATCCCCGTCGTCAAAAATTGTATAGGTACTCTGAGAGGAAAGAACCAGGAAGGAAAGCAGGCCCTTGCTTCTACAGACCAGAACAGACTCTCCAAAGCAAACGCTTCCGGCCTTCCAGTATCTTGCCCCCTCAACATCCCCCAGTGCCTACCCTCCAGCAAAAACGTCCCTAATTGTGCAGACAAAGTCAGGAGTTCTTTCTTCCTCATTTGCATAGCCGACGTTACGTCCTACAAAATCCGACATTTCTTCACTACCTCTAGCTTTCTACATGGGTGTATGTGCTGAGGTTCTAATGATAATTCTTTGAACAACAGACCTAAGCCATTTAATGGAGGCTAAAAGCCAGCTGGCTGACCACACAGTGGCTACACGATGGTGCACACTGGTGTGCTTGTTCATGTATTCATTCAACAAACACTTATCGACTGCCTACCAGAGGGCTCTCTCTCTCTCTCTCTCTTTTTTTTAAGATTTTATTTATTTGACAGAGAGAGACAGCGAGAGCAGGAACACAAGAAGGGGGAGTGGGAGAGGGAGAAGCAGGCTTCCCGCAGAGCAGGGAGCCCGATGTGGGACTCGATCCCAGGACCCTGGGATCATGACCTAAGCCGAAGGCAGACGCTTAACGACTGAGCCACCCAGGCGCCCGAGGGCTCTCTCTCTTAAGCCAGGAGTCATGGGGCACTTCTGTGTGCTGGACACTGGTCTAAGTGCTCTCCACTTAGTGCTCCCAGGAATCCTACGGGTTGCCAAAACACACCCCAATGACGTGACCAGTAAGTGAGGAGACATTCCAACACAAGCAGTCAGTTAGACTGCAGGGAAAAGTGATGCATGGCACAGCCCAGCCCGGATGAAGCTCTCCGGCGGAGCAAGGAAGCAGCTTAGTGAGGGTGAAGCATACTCTGCTGGGGCTGTACACATGGGCTCTGGGACCCCAGAAAGAGCATTCACTTATGGCCAAGCATCTCTTGTGTATTTGCGTTTTCCATTAGCACGCCTCCTTAATTCATTCTCCCCCTGCTCATTTCGAAAAGGAAATCAAATTTAAAAATCTAATTTTCTAACTAGTGGGATTTTTTTTTCCCCCGTCCCTTGAGATTTGTGAGGTAATTACACTTGGCTTAAAACACCTGTTTTTCAAGAACTTATTCTGTATTAGCCACGGTCCCTGGGGTGGAAAGACAAGTACATCATCAGTGGGCTGGTCAGAGCCAGGAGCAAGCAGACAGCTTGGAATTCCTGTCAGCCACATCTCTTGCTCCACAGAGGCCCAGGGTCACCACGTCTGCCTGTGTTTCAAGAAATAAATCTAAATTTTTTATCTCGATGTCTTAAGAAAAGACACTAATTCAGATATTTTGGAAATCATCGGAGGACAAGTAAGGCACATTTCTCAGGCTGGACTTAGCCTATGGGTGTCAGCTTACCATTCCTGTGTGAAAGGCAGTAAAGTTTGGCTTCTGCCTTTGAGGGGCTCACGACTTAATGATAATAAAATAGAAAAATGGAAGCGAGACACAGGAAAAAAATAATTATAATGTGAGAGAGGTGGTGAGCGCCAAGGAAAAGGAGCGTGATACACGGGATCACAGAGAGGAATGACGCTTTCGGCCAGGAGATGCAAGGCATTCCAGGGCATTCCAGGGAAGAAAAAGCATAGGAAGCACAGGGAATGATTTGAATGAAGCTCTGCAGGTGGAAAAGTGCAGGGCGCATATGGGCAAAGAGGAAGCGGGCAATGAGGTTTCCTCGTGGATCCTGAAGGGACAGCACAAGAGGGATGGGGGGTAGGGTGACAGGGCAGGACCCAGGAATTCACGGCCATGCTTGATTCTGTGGGGTGTGGTTCCAAGATGCACTGGTACGCAAGATGGTAGGCTCCTTTAGTAAAGTGAACACATTAAAATAAAATTCGGTAGCCCAAAACTTAGGGCAAGGCTACACATCCTATCAATTTCCAGATGACTTTCAAAGCAGACTCACAGTTTAAATGCTCAAAGAGCTAAACGCTACATTCAGGAATGAAACTTGTTTAACTTTGTTAATCCCGTTTATTTTTTTAATTTTTAAATTAATTTTAATTTTTTAGATTAAATGAATAATTTAAATAATTTAATTTTAATTAAAATTACTTTTAATTTTTTAATCCAGAACTTTTTTTCTTTGAACATTTATTTTTACCCTAAAAAGAACAAACAAACAAAAAATTCAGTCAGTTTTCCTAGATGCAACCGGAAAGCCACTTAGGCCTTCGTGCAATGGGGTGATGGGATACTGGTGGTTGCGGCACCTTAAAGACATTTTAAAAGGAACCAGAAAAACAAAGGGGAGAGACTGGGTACAGAAAATCAGCTAGGAGCACATCCCAACAGTCTGCAGGAATACTAATGGCCTCCTCTGATAGAGCTCTCTGTGTATGCCAGACATCCCTGGGGTGGTTGTTCATATTGCGCACATGGTCATGAGAACAAGAATTGGGATGAAAGCAACGGTTGTTATCCAGTTTCAGGGCGAAGATGGATCAGCCAGAGCTCACATCACATCACCCTTCCCATCCTCTCAGTTTCCTCTTTTTCTGCTCTGCTCCTGCCTTTTCTCCCCCAGCTCTGGTACATACGCCCTGCAACTCCAGTTTGAAAGGAAACAAACGTTTGATATTTGAATGCTGCCATTAGATTATTTTTTGACTGAGATTCATTTTCCTTTCCTTCTTTACTGCTCTCTGCCCTTTTCTTTAAGACCTATTATAAGTTAGAACTAACAGGGAAAGCAGGTGGTTAGCATTGTGGTGGTAGGAGGGATGTGGGTAGTTCAGGGCTTTAGGATGGGATCTAGTGCCAAATCCTACTTTCTCCTTTTCTTCTCCTGGGCTCTAAACACATAACGATGGATCGCCAAGAGGAAACTAATTTCAGTTTTTGTTAATAACTAAGCAAGTACCTGATCTCCCCTCCCTCTATCCCCCTTCATAGAAGACTTTTCTGATATTATGGCTGGAATACTGGGCAAAAGCCAGAGGGCAAAAAGGCTCTGGTTTCCACAAGCCCTGTCCAAGTGGCTGGATCCTTAGAGCAGATTCCAAGCCTACTAACCCAAATACCCATTTGTATGAGTAGCAAATGGCAAGTCTTCCTCCCAGCCTGTCCCAGGTGGGACAGAGAGCCGGGGGAGGGTCGCACCACCAGTCAAGTGCCACCCCCGCCGTGCACGGTGGGCATGAACATGGCAGTGAGGTTGGCCCCTCTGTCAGTAGGTTACTGGAGGTAGAAGAACATCTGCCTGTCCCTTTTAATTATGGCGATAACTGTCACTGCTCTCCATGGAGGAGAAAAATACTATGGGAAAGAATGGAAATTAAGGAGGAGAAATTCCCTTTTCTTAGGGCTGATGCTAAAACATGAGCCACGAACAAAAGTGTTCTCCTTTCCCCAAATGGTATTACTTTAGGAAAGCTGGACAAACCTTCTGGCCAAACTTCTTTTTCCCCCGAGAGAGCAGATTCCATTGTCCATAATTACTCCATGGTGGCCTTTCATATTGTCCTTTGACAATCTCTTTCGATATGAACATCCCTGAAAGGCTTAACCTCAATAGAATCTAGAACTCCGATGGGAATTAGTTTTGCTTAGGGCTACATGGGAAGCTTAGGTATTAGGAACAAGAAGGTATGCTGGAAAAAAAAGAGGAAGAGAAAAAGGAAGTAGAAGACCCCCAAGGTTCTTTTGTCTACTTCATGTTGCACACCTGCTTGGATGCTGATAGGAAAATACCCTAATTGTCTCCAGTGATTTTAAGGATGACTTTGGGTGAAGTCCTGAATGTGAACAATGCCCTCTCCCCTGGTTTTTCAGTAAAAACACCATACAGGAAATGTGGGAATATAAGCAAGAAAAGTATATATATATATGATTTTATAATAGATAAAGTCAATTTGGTGATAGAATACGAATATATCCCTTAAGCATAACAATTATATAGTAAATGTAATATATAATTAATATATTAAGATATATATTATAAATATATCTGTTATATAATATATAAATATATAATTTTTATCTGATATATGTAATTGTTCTGTTTAAAGGAATATGTTTATCTCTCAACCATTTTATCTACCTTATGAATTTAACATAATTGGAGGAATGGCAATGAGATTTGTAAGAGCTAAAATGATTTCTGAGGATGATCGCTTTCTAGGAATATTTTCTCAGAAGGAACAAAATAACCAGATTTATGATACCATTGGCATCCTTATTTTTACAATAATTCGAAATAGAAATTACGGCACAAATTGAAGAGAAAAATGTTAAGTTAACTATTTTCAAATTTGCCACCTTAATTATTTCCAGGGGAACAGAAACGCTTTCAGGAAGATGTGAGTTTGGAATTTTTTTTCAACAATGTAGGGATGTGCTTGATGACCTGACAAGGTCACTTGAAATCTTGTAGTTCAAAAGTGCGGCCCCTCTCTGCGCAGACAGAAGACAGGCTATGAATGCTACCGCAGCTTAGGAAAAACCTGACAGGCCAACAGTAGGCCTGCGCGCTGGGAGAAGTCACTTATTTTCCTTTGTGTTATCTTCACATGATACCACACCGAGAGTCACACGCATGTCTGTGCATGCATAAGGCAGAAGAAAAATTAATTTGCTTCCCCCACAGGAAATTTCAGTTACCTCATGCTACGCTGCTGGGCTTATCTTTGGAAAGTTCATCCTTGAAGAGTAAAATTTCTGTTATTCCGCTTTTCATATAAAGTAGTATGTTGTTTGCTTAAAAATGGAAAGTTGGTTTTACTAAGCATGCTTACTATGACTATGTTCTTCAGAATATTAGCTCTGCTCCCATTTTTCACGTGGGCTTCTCTTTTCAGTTGGTACTGCTGACTTTCTAGAACTCCTCTGAATGGGATTTTCTCAGCCATTTTCGCCTTCTGTCCCTATCACATTGCACTGAACTCTGCCACATGCGATCTGTGGCACTGCCGGGAGGAGTGATGCAGGCCAGAACAATGGGGAACATGGCTCTTCTCTTTTTAAAAGTCACAGAGGGATGTGTACTTCCATCCTGCTTTGGGGGAAAGACTTTTTTTCCCCCCGTTTTCTTCTTTTTTATTTTTTTTTAAATCTATGCTCTACTACTTGATGTGGTCACATTAAAAAACATGAGGACAGATTAAATTTGTCCTCAGAATTCACAGTGTCTTTTCTCCAAACTGAAAACCTTTGGTGAAGGCTGCAAAGTCCCAGCGTTCTCAGGTGCTTTGGTTTGTGTTAGGGACAGCCCATTAAATCGGAGAAAAGCCCCACAGAGACCCTACTTAGTTCTCCCCACTAACACCTAGTCTTTATGTTGTGAGTCTGCTCCAAAAGAGCGTGGGACACCTACCCCAGCTCCATGCAAGAGTTGGCTTCTCTCCTAGGAGGGGATTGACAGCAAGGAGACATCCAGCTGAGGTGACTAGTTTTTCAAAAGGGGATGAAAGGAAAACCATGGAGATCCGTATGAAATGGGTTCTGTGGTAGAGGCGGGGGTAACGCTCAGTACAGCTATCATTTATGTGGAAAGGAGAGGACTTTGAAGGAGAATTGAAGGGAGCATGTAAGTGGAACTGTCTGCAGAGAAAGAAAAAAAAAAAAAACAGGGAATAGGAAACTCAGTATCATAACACCATAAAAATTGATCTGGCCGGGGGGGTTTCAGTTTATAAAGAAGTGAGACATTATCAAATAATCTTTAGAAATCCAAACATGTATTACCCTTGATGAGGATTTCTCCATCTTGGTAGCGTTGACATTTATGGCTGGATAACATTGGTGGTGGGGATGTGTTCTGTGCACTAGACTAGTTAGCTCCCCCCTTACCCCCCAACGAGGCCTCTACTCACTGGGGCCAGCCGCAACACCAGCCCTGAATCCTGACAACCAAAAATGTCTCCAGATGTTGTCAAATATTTTCTGGGGGCAGAATCACCCCTGACTGGGAACTTACAGCCGAGACCCATGGTTTTTTACCTTGGTGGCAAAGTGATAGAGTAAACCATCAAAACAAAGGTGCAAAGGCCCATTTCCCTAAGACTGGTATTTCATCGGTCTCTGATAGAGCTCAGAGTTCGATGTGTCTTTTAAGTTCCTAAGATGATGCTCTTCGGTCTAACAAGTGTACTCATCAGTTTCAGAAACAATCAGTGAAGGCCTACTCTGTGCCCAGCATTGCTGCAGGTGACAAGGGGACAGAGACGAATGACACATTGTCGTTGGCCCAGACAGGCTGAGGATCAAGGGGAGCCACTCCTCTATTTTGTTGTACTTGATTCCCTTAAAGTTAAACATACAGGACACTGTGTCAGCGCACAGGGAGAGTAGGTAGCCTGATGGCACGGTGTTCAGGATGTCACTACCCTTCCACCTGCACGGCTCAAATCCAAAGTCAGAGACGTCAGGGAGGTGAAGCCGCTGGAGCCGTTTCAGGACTTTATGCTTCTTCATACATGTACACACTTTTACACACACACACACACACACACACACTTCACTGCTGGGTCCATAGCCATACAGATAAGCCCTGTACACACACACTTCACTACCATATGCATACCCATACCTACAGGCACTTGTCACCACTGTATATGCATACACACATGTACTTCGTACCCCCCATTCTTCACTTCTGTGTACATGTACATACATACATACACTTGTTCCCACACACATATGACAGAAATGCCATGTGTACAGAACTAGTCATCGCAGCCCTGGGAGATGCTCTCAGTGACTTGCCCACATCACATTTGCACTCACCGTTCTCAAACGTGCCAGTGGCTTCTCGGTAGAAGCATCTGTGACTCTGCCAGGAGCTTTTCCGGTCACCGGAGCATGTTCTGCCTGTGCCAAGAGCAGGTCGAAAGTGCCATGAAGCCACCACCCCCGAGCAGCTCTCAACCAACGACAAACAAGAGTTGTTTGTCACCCAAGCTAGTGAGTAAGCTGGGATACTGGGTCCCTACCCCCGATCGATGCTGTTTCCCAAAGGACCCCAGTGAGAATGAGACCCACTGGCACTCAGTGGTGCACTCTGTTAGATTTTGTCCAGGCTATACCTTGCTTCTCTACTCCCCTGCAAACTCCCACATCAACTATTTGAACTCAAATCTAGTCTTGGGGTTTGCTTCTGGGACAACCCAGGTAAAGACACAGCATTATTTATATAAGCTAAAGGTGCAATGAAAAGAAAAAACAAAAAAGAAATGCCCCTCCACAGAAGCATGGCTAAAGAAATTGTAGCACATCTGTATAATAAAATACTGTAGCTTCTCACCACCTCTTGAATCTCACCAAACTCAACTGTGAGCAAAAAATGTTACAAAACAATATATACTTTATGATGACATTAGTATAAAGTTTAACATCAGGCAAAACTAGTTCCGTGTACTAAAAGGTGTGGTGGTGGCTCTCTTTGGGGAGAAGGAATAGGAACAAGGGGACCGGTAATACTCTATTTCTTAACAGCCGTGATAGTGCATGTATATGTTCATATTGCGATAAGTCACTTATTTTTGTGATTTTTCTATAAATACAGTCCATTTAAAAGTTTTAGAAAGTCTAAACATTCATCATAGGGTCTGTGAGAAAAGCAGATTATGTAACAGGGAGGGCAGGAGTGGAGAGGGGGGGTAGAAAACAATGGGGTAATAACCATAGCTCGCACTAAAGAGGATCCCTGACCAAAGATTCAGCGGCTACTGTGAGACCTCCAGCTGAAATAAACCAAGTAAACAAAGGCTAACCCTGAGCCTGATCTGTGAATTGGGAGAGAAAGGGACTGGCATCTCACTAATTTTCACTCATTGTGCCTTCCCTCCCCACTCCTCAATCTTAGTCTAAGAGTACATTGGTCCTTGCTGAGCTGTCTTGAGGGCTGAAAACTTCAGCAGTAATATGTAGAATAGGGAAACCAGGGTAATATGTAATAAAGCATTAGAAGCATTAGCTGTAATAACTTTTCAGGAGAACTTAAGAGAGTCCTTTTCAAAAGTCGTAATACCCAAAAAAAACCTATGTTCTTTCAATAGCTTTTCTCAAACGCTCACTTCCACTGGACTATAGGTACTTACTAAGCATTTCTCCTTTGTGAGACTGACCACCTTAGACATCTAGATGGTGCTTTGCCCCAGCAGCTATGTTCTGTTGATAAATAACCATGAGAAATGCCTCCGCAATTTTGTTCCTAATCGGTAGGGAAATTAATTACTGATACCATGGATTCATTCTTAATATTTCCTATTTCCTATCTCCCTGCTGCATGATGTTTGTAAAACAATTCGTTGCTCTAGCCGAAGGATTCTGATTTCTTTACCTCTTGACCTCCAACAAGGTCTTTCAAGGGAGATGCCATTTTCTGTCTTTTCATTTATGTCTTTATTCCAATTCATCAAATTAGTTCACCGAAACCTCAGTGATTGCCTGGCTGGAAAATGTTGTAAATTGGAGCCATGTTGCTGTTAGTAGCTTCTGCGATCTTCATTAGTATTTATGAATGTGAACCCAGGCCGTGGCAGTAATATTTCCATTACTGAAAGCCTGTTAAGAGCCACATTATTGTCTTAGCTTAATTGGACTTCTCTCTGAGAGGAAAAATTAAAGAACTGATTTAATTGTCTCCTGCCATTGACCTATGATATCTTTAAGGCACGGGCTCACCTCATCTCTACCAAATGGGCTTTAGGAGAGCCAGTCACGTTGGCACTAAACTTCTCAGATAAATCCATTAAAAACTGGGGTCAAAACTAATTGGATAATGAGCTGAACTGAGAAGTCATTCTCCCGACTTCAGGCCACATCAGGCTCCTTCTGAAAAGTTGGGACCTGATTTTGAAGAGCCAGATAGTGAAAGGACTTGAAATTAGATTTTGGAGGTTGTCTTTCTGCAAAAGAATTCTGCCATCCTTCCAGTTCCTTTTCCCTCCTCTCATTTGGGTTCTTTCATGCTGTTGCAACAACAAATGGGTTTCTAATGATGTTTGCTCCCTTGATGAGATTCAACTTCAGAAATAGGCAACTCCCCAGAGTCTCCTCACTCCAAAGAACCCTACAACTGATCTCCACGATTCTGGTTCACTGGACTTTATTTCCCAG
The DNA here is from genome assembly GCF_037043125.1 of Eumetopias jubatus. Taxonomy (NCBI): domain Eukaryota; kingdom Metazoa; phylum Chordata; class Mammalia; order Carnivora; family Otariidae; genus Eumetopias; species Eumetopias jubatus. The sequence continues at coordinate 32,346,632 of NW_028274820.1, forward strand.
GTGAGCCATTTGACTTAGAGGCAACTCTAAACGCATCGGGAAGGCAATGAGATCAATACCCTAGAGCTTCCAGCTGCTTTGTCATTGAAGTGACTCCAGCAGCACCTGAGAAAGAGCCTGGTTTTCCTCCCTGCCCCCGCACTACCAGGCCGGGCATGTTTGGAATAACCTCAGAATCAGGATTATTCTCTCTTGTGGAATATTTGACAGGCACGGCTCATCTTTTTCTTCTAGGTTCTCCTTTCAGTGTTCGTCATTGTAGTATAAACACAGCAACCCTTCATTCCGAACTGACACATCCGCTGACAGTGGATCTGTGTTTAGAATTCGTAATGCATTTATTTGAAGTACTTGCATGTATCTTATGTATTCAAATGACTTAGACACTAGACCATACTTTGCTGCATGTTGAACAAAACAAATTTAGTGCCAGGTAAACTGGTACTAAAAAACAAAATTTCACCAAAAGTGCTCTTTGTTCACCACCCTCTTCTCAAGCACTTGTTACAATATTTGCAAAATATCATTTCTGTAAGTTACTTTGCAAGCTTTTGTGTCTGACCTTGCTCAATTATTCTTCATTTTTTTAACTTTATAGTTTCTTCATTTTTATCAAAATAATACAAGCATATAGTTTTTACATAATTCAACTAGCTTATGAGAAAGAATAACTGTCTCTTGCTTCTCTCTTTTTCCGGCCACATCCATTCTCCATAGATATTCACTTTGACTCTTTTAATGTCCTCCCTCTATTTTCTGTCTCTCTTTCTGGAACTCTCGTTGATTGAATGTTGAAATTCCACGGAGTAGTCTCTAGTTTTCCTGTTTCTTTCTACTTTCCTTCTCAGCATTGTTGTCAAACTTTGAGAGTTTTCTCAAGTATACCTTTCCATCCTTACAATGAATTTCTAGTTCTGCTGTTTCATTTCCAGAAGCTCATGCCTTGTTCTCTGATTGTTCCTTTTTAAGAAGATACTGCACCCAACTCATAGATGCAGTGTTTTCTCTGGTCTCTGGGAGCACATTGGTGCTTTAAAACCTTTGCTTCTTGTTCCTTGTGCTGCCTCTGCGGACTTCACGTTTCTTTGTTCTGCCTGTCTCAGTCGCTCTCAGGTTAGAAGTTTACTCAAATGTAAAACTGATTGTCAATTTCTGTTTTCCTTTTTTTATTATATTTCAAATCGGTAACATATTCGCATGCCTCAAAATGCAAAAAGTCTATGAACCAATTGAATAAAATTTTCCCTCCCATCTTTGTCATGCAACTGCTCTTTTCTGATTGCCCTTTGGTAACCACTTTCTTGAGCATCCTTCCAGAGTTCCTTTATGCACATAATGAAAGAACAGATTCTTCTACTTTTTTCCATCTACATAAAAGACAGCATATTAAATGTTATAGTATGTGTACTGCTTTTTTTTACTTCTAATGGTGTCACTTTTAAATTTGTTATATCTCCATAACATGTGGCACACAGAACGATTCCTCATTTCTTTTCATAGCTATATAGTATTCAGTTTTCAAATTACTGATCACTTCCAATATTCTTCTATTATAAAGTTCTGAAATAAATAACATTGGAAACATCATTTGACACATATGCAAATATGTCTGTAGGACACATTCCACAAACTGGAGATGCTGCGTGAAAAGTTACATGCATTTGTAATTTTGAAAATCTATGTCAAGTTACCCTCTGTTGGAAGTACACCAATTTACCTACCTACCAGTAGTGTAATGAGGCTTCCCTAGAGCCTCATTAACAGAATAGGTGTACTTATGCAAAATAGTTTTAATGTGTGTATTAGTTTTCTATTTCCTTTGGAACAAATTATCACAAATTTAGTCACTTAAAGCAACATAGACTTATTAGCTAACAGTTCTTGGGGCTAGATCCAAAATGGACCTAAAGTGAATTGCACCTTCACATATTTTGTTAAATGTATCCTGAGTTTTTTATTGTGTTTGATGTCATTTAAATGGAGTGGTTCTTTCCCTGATTATAATTTGTATGCACAAGTTATTCATATTTTCCAGTATATCTTAGCAAACCTCCTAGTAATTCATTACATTGACAGGAGCAATTGATTTTAATTACATGCTCAGTCCCCAAATGTGATAATCAGGAGAAATAAACATTTGCGACATTACTCCCCTTGAATGACAAGATTAATTAATACATCTTACTGTGTCTGGAAGAGCATATTCTCACATTTTAATTTTTAAATATTTTTATTATGAAATGCTAAATCATACAAAGAATATACTTAGTTCAGTTTATGGAGTACAACAATAAGATAATCACAGGAAACACTTCATCTGAACAAGAAACAGAAGATACCAAATTGGTAACCCCCTCTGCACTCTTCCCTGATCCATCCTTCTACATACCTCCTTCTCACCCAATATGCATTATCCTGAATCCTCTCTTTATCATTCATTTGCTTTTTCTTAGTTTATCACTTCTTTATATATCTCCAAATAGTATGCTTAGTTTTGTTCATCTCAGAAGTTTATAAAAGTAGAATCATAGTCTTCTCACACAATATTCTTTCTAAAATACATCCATCTTGCGCAACCTGGGTGGCTCAGTTGGTTAAGCGACTGCCTTCGGCTCAGGTCATGATCCTGGAGTCCCCAGATCAAGTCCGGCATCGGGCTCCCTGCTCAGCAGGGAGTCTGCTTATCCCTCTGGCCCTCCCCCCCCTCATGTGCTCTCTCTCTCTCTCATTCTCTCTCAAATAAATAAATAAAATCTTTAAAATAAAATAAAATAAAATACATCCATCTTCTTTCCCATAGTTGTTGTTAGTTTTATTTCACAAAAATATGATATTGTGAATATAGTACAGAAAATATTTTTTGGTGCCAATTTTTTGGAAATTGAAGTTGTTCCTACTTGTGTTTCCCTTATACGCATACTAATCCCATTCATCTACATGTTCCAGGCACACATGTGCAAGAATTTCTCTAGGGTACATGTGTAAGAATGTGATTTCCAAGTAATAACAGATACACAAGTATTTAACTTTACTACCAAATTGTATGCTCCAAATTGCTGTGTATGCGTTCCTTTTGCTCTGTATATTTTGATGTAGAATGTGCCAACTTTTTATGGAATAAAAGTTTATGTGTTTTTAATGAAATGCATCATATAGTAAATTTTGGGGTCCATACAATCTCTACTGCAACTATTCATCTCTACTGGTGTAGTAGGGAAGCAGCCACAGATAATATGTTAACAAATGAGCATGGGTATGTTTTAGTAAAATTTTATTTACAAAATAGGTAAGAGGCAGAATGTAGCCCAGGGGCTATAGCTTGCCAACTCCTGCTGTATAGATACTTCAGTATAGGTATTTCATTTTTTAATGATTTTAATAGCAAATGTATTACCAAAAAACAGAGACAGATAAAACAAATATGACAAAATATTAACAATTAGTTAGTTCTAGGTGAGCCCAATTACTGTGGTGTCCATTGTACTTTTCTTTTACCATTTCGGTAGATTTGAAATTTTTCAAAATATAAAGGTAGGGAAGAAAAAACTGACGAAAGTCTAAATATATTCTGTCTCTCTGCTTTAAAATAGCCTCATGAAATAATGGCAACATTCTCTAAAAGCAGGAGCTAAAGTCCCTATTTACGATCCTTTAAAAATGTATTAACCGTCAATATTTTCCAACAATTACGGAAAAACGTGGGAATTGAAACGTTATTACTATAGCCTCAGGAGTAGGAATCACTATCAAAATTATGTTAACATCAAACACCGTTTCTTTATTCTACGCTTAACAAATCATTAAAAATTTTAGAGACTCCTTTCATATATCACAAATAAGTGAAACCTTGAATATTTTAACATGTTTTACATCAAATGCAAGAACCTCAGATGTGTTATTAATTCTGTCAACCTCAACTAGGCAAAGAGTCTCCCCCAATATTCAGTTGATGATATTAGATCATTTCCAGAAAAGATTTGTAAAGGGAATGTTTTCTATCTCTAGTGTTTATACTGTTGGCTCACAGGCCAACAACAGTCCTTTCGGTAACACTTTCCAGCTCAGAACACACAAAGCAATCATTTTTATCATCTATCAAATATATTACTTTTAAGAAACTTAAAAATATTTGTGAAAATAATGAATTTAAATTAAGAATGTAAAACATATTCCTTTTACAAATCTTTCACAGAATAATCTAACACCAATTGAACATTGGTAGAGATTGATTGCATAGTTGAGAGTAAACAAATTAATAACACATCTGAGGTTGTTATACTTGATGTAAAATGTGTTAAAATATTCAACATTTTACTGATTTGTAACATGAATGGAGTAACATACGAAAGGAGTCCCTAAAACTTTAGTGAATTTTTATAAGCATAGACCAAACAAGGTTAGTTTTATGTAACATAAGAATTCTGATACTAATTCCTACTCCTAAAAATATAGTAATAAGTGTTTCAACTCCTATTTTTACTTGTCCCAACAGATATTAAAGCATAGTCGAAAGCTGTATCAATGGCAAAAAGACTGCACCACTGTGGAAAGAGATCAAGAGAAAAAACAAATAGCAGAGTTAATTATCATACAGTTTCATATCTGGCAAGTGCTAAAAATAAGTGGAAAATGATCATTTTATATTTTTATATTACTTTATTTATAATTTTTGTTTATAATTTACAGATTAAGGAACAGAGTCAGAAAGGTTAATTTGGCTACCTATTAAAGGACAGAGATGAAAATCACATATAAACCATCTAAATCCTAAACTGTGCCTTCATCTACCACATCCCTCTGCCTCACTATGAGCTCGAAGCCACTTCACAGCTAGAATACAGACACACACAAACATATGTAATGAGGTCGTGGAATGTAGCAGAAAGCTAGGTAAAGGTTAGTTAGTAAAGCTGAAGGGAAAAAAAAAATCCAAAAACCAAAAAAACAAAACAGTTGAATTGCAAGTGAGATAACAAAATCATTAAGAGAAGAAAAATCATAAATGAGGAATAAATTTGGCATACTGGACCACACTTGCTAACAGACTTGATATGTGGTGTGAAACATTATGGTAAACCACCCAACACAGGTCTCCAGGGGCACCTATGAGCCCTAAGCAGGAGAGGGATACTCGGTAAATTGTCAAGTTTTCTTTCACCAAGGACCCAAGTAACTCAATGAGGGACCCTTCTCCTTCATAAAGCATCTCACCCAAGAAGGGTAAGATGTTTCCGCACTGGCTGGAACAACATGAGCCCCAGAGAAGGTGGAAGGGAGTTCAGGGAGAAGACAACAAAGACAGAAATCCCTGAGGAGTAAGAACACAATGTCCTCCAAATTCCATTTTCTCATTCCCCAGTAGGGTTGTAGCTGCACACATTAGCTAACCTACATTTCTTGGCCCCTCTTGACACTGGGTGTGCCCCTGGAAAATTCATTTCCACTGAATGAGATGTGAGTGGAGATATGTGCCACTTCTAGGTTTACCCTCTTAAGAAGCAAGGACACCTGCCTCCACGTTCTCTCCTTCCACTGGATGGTTACCGATATGGAGGATACCCTGCAAATTGGCACAGCCTCAAGACGGAAGGACCCGGGTTCCCAAATCACCATGTGGAGGAGAGACACCCACAAACCAGACCTCAGATGGCCTCATGAGGGAGAAGTAAACATCCATTGTGTTTGAGCCATTGAACAATTTTGGGTCTATTTACTGACGCAGGCAAGCCTCTCCTAACTAGTAGAGTCAGTCTGTGCATCAGTAGATATCAGCAACATTCTTCTTCTACATCCAATGAAAACTTAAAGATGGACAGTGTGAGATATTAAGCACACAGACCAAAGCAGGGAGCATAAAAATGGGTGATCAGAGTGGCAGCAAACACTGGCAAGAGAAACAGGATGAACAAACAGCTGGAAGACAAGAAACCTAGATGCTCAGAGATCCACTCCTCTTGGGAATCCTTGCAGCAAGCTGTGAGACAGGGAGAGGGTTCCTGACTCTGTATAGTCAGGAACCAAATTTAATGCACTGTCACCTAGCTCCCATATACTGTTGGTGCCTTTAAGATATCCAGGTCACATGTGTTTATGCGAATAGAAGCAAGCTACATAGAGCATGAATATACCCCAAAACATGAAAATATTAGGGTTAAAGGATTATGGGTGCGTTTCCATTCTTTTCCCTTCTGAATCATCTGAACTGTTTAAAAGCATACCATATGCAGCCACTGTAGAAAACATCATGGAGTTTCCTTAAAAAATTACAAATAGAAATACTATATGATCCAGTAATTCCACTACTTGGGTATTTACCCAGCAAAAACAAAAACACTAATTCAAAAAGATACATGAACTCCTATGTTTACTGCAGCATTATTTACAGTAGCCAGGATACAGAAGCAAACCAAGCGTCCATTGATAGAGGAATGGATAAGAAAGATGTGGGGTGTGGGGTTCATTGGTACAATGGAATATTACTCAGCCATAAAAAAAGAAATGAGATTTTGCCATTTGTGACAACATGGATGACCTCAAAGGCATTATGCTAAGTGAAATAAGTCAGAAAAAGATAAATACCATATGATTTCACTTGTCTGTGGACTCTAAAAAGCAAAAATCAGACTCTTAAATACAGAGAACAAAACGGTGGTTACAGAGGGGAGGTGAGTGACGGGATGGGGATTAAAGGTACAGAATGGGATTAAGAAGTACAAACTTCTATTGTAAAGTGACGAATTCATGAAGATGTAAAGTATAGCATAGGGAATTCAGTCAATAATATTACAATAACATTGTATGGTAACAGATGATAACTACACTTACCATGGTGAGCATTGAGTAATATAGAGAACTGCTGCATCATCATGTTGTACACCTGAAACTAATATAACATTAAATGTCAGTTATACTTCAGTTTTAAAAAATGGTTAAAAAAAGTAGCATACCGTACATTTGTAATGAAAAACTTTTTCATTTTGAAAGAGAAAAATTCTTCCTATTAATTTTATATTTTCATGAAAACATTTAACATTTTGGTGTCTATCCACCATAAATATGTAATAAGGATGAGACACAAGTTTTGCCTGATTCCTACTGTGAAATCTTTGAGGGAATGAATATTCACACACCACAGAGACTATGACTACGTTTGCCAGTTGCCCTGTTACATAATCAGCTCCTTTGAAGGCAGGCGCTGTATTGTGCTCATGATTTTCCCTAGCACTTGGCACACAGGAGGTACTCAGAAATGTTAAGTGAATGAATTCATAAATACACGAGTACTCTAGTAGCTTTTAATGTGTAAACTCAATGATAGTCAATTATTTCAGCCTTGGAATCCCTGTTCGCTGTTTTTTCAGTTATGCTAGGAGTGGAACATAAAGTAATTGATCTCATCTAAGATACCTAAACAGTGTTCTTTTTTTTCCCCTTTCACTTCATGGGTCACAGCTCCATTCAACCCAAATAAAGGTGTGGATAGTATTGTCAAGTTTGACACTTTTGGAGACGGAATGGGACGATACAACGTGTTCAATTTCCAGTACGTAGGTGGCAGGTACTCCTACTTGAAGGTTGGTCACTGGTCTGAAACCTTATCACTGGATGTTGACTCGATCCACTGGTCCCGGAACTCAGTCCCCACATCCCAATGCAGTGATCCCTGTGCCCCCAATGAAATGAAGAACATGCAACCGGGGGATGTCTGCTGCTGGATCTGTATCCCCTGTGAGCCCTATGAATACCTGGTTGACGAGTTTACCTGTATGGACTGTGGCCTTGGGCAGTGGCCTACTGCAGACCTGTCTGGCTGCTATAATCTTCCCGAGGACTACATCAAGTGGGAAGACGCCTGGGCCATTGGGCCAGTGACCATCGCCTGCCTGGGTTTTATGTGTACCTGCATAGTTGTGACTGTTTTTATCAAGCACAACAACACGCCCTTGGTCAAAGCATCAGGCCGGGAGCTGTGTTACATCTTGTTGTTTGGGGTCAGTCTATCCTACTGCATGACGTTCTTCTTCATTGCGAAGCCATCGCCAGTCATCTGTGCTCTGCGCCGACTAGGGCTGGGGACCTCCTTTGCTGTCTGTTACTCAGCCCTGCTGACCAAGACAAACTGCATTGCCCGCATCTTTGATGGGGTAAAGAATGGCGCTCAGAGGCCAAAATTCATCAGCCCGAGTTCTCAGGTTTTCATCTGCCTGGGTCTGATACTGGTGCAAATTGTGGTGGTGTCTGTGTGGCTGATCCTGGAGGCTCCAGGCACCAGGCGGTACACCCTCCCGGAGAAGCGGGAAACAGTCATCTTAAAATGCAATGTCAGAGATTCCAGCATGTTGATCTCACTTACCTACGATGTGGTCCTGGTGATCTTATGCACTGTATACGCCTTCAAAACTCGGAAGTGCCCAGAAAATTTCAACGAAGCCAAGTTCATTGGTTTTACCATGTATACCACATGCATCATCTGGCTGGCCTTCCTCCCTATATTTTATGTGACATCAAGTGATTACAGAGTAAGTCTTTGAATGTTTTCTTCTCTTCCTTCTTCCCTTATCCTGCCAATGTTTTGTTATGTAGGATTTAAAATAGACTTATTTCATCTCAGTTATTAGGTTAATTGTAAACGCCATGATGAACCATCCTACTATATATGGAAATTAATCCAATGTTTTAAAAGCACTTAATTAGTGAATACTATGCACAAAGTATCGTATTAGGCACTGAAAGGAAAATAAACGTAAATGACATGGTCATTCAAGCAATCTATAATCTAGTAGGAGAAAAATGTAACACACACACCCACCTAAAACTTTTAATTACATTTAGAAAGTGATTCCCCAGAGGGTAACAATTAAACCCACTAAGAGCTAGGTGAGAATACTTCAAATAAAACAAAAGAGGACCTGGCTGCCACAGATTAATCTATAAATTAAAGGAAACTTTCAACCCTAAGCCAACATCAGATCTAAACACTTTCACTCAAGCTTCAAATAAGCATCATTACTTCTCTAAAATAGATTAAAATAGGGGTGCCTGGGTGGCTCAGTTATTGGGCATCTGCCTTCGGCTCGGGTCGTGATCCCGGCGTCCTGGGATCGAGTCCCGTATCGGGCTCTCTGCTCTGCGGAGAGCCTGCTTCTCCCTCTCCTCCCTGCCTGTGTTCTCTCTTGCTATCTCTGTCTCTCTCTCTCTCAAATAAATAAATAAAATCTTTAGAAAAAAATAGATTAAAACATAATGTTAATTTGTTATACTTGTTCTACAATTTTAGTTCCTGTAGATACATGCTAGCTATATATATATGTATGTATATATATATAAATCCTTGAACTAGTTAAAAATATTACTGTATATATCCAAGCAATCTAATTAAGTCATTATTCATAAGGTCTTTAGTAAGGCATAGTTCAAATTTCTGGGCATCAATATAATTACCATCTCTTCTGAAAGAAACAGTTCATCGTTCCATCATAATTTCTCAAATTGTTGAAACCATCCATCAGTTATTTTTGCATTTATATTTCTGATTTTAGTATCTTCCGAGGACTGAGGATGAGAATTTTTTTCTCTTGAGGCAACTGATTTTATTCTCCATATTTCTTAAGTTGTCAGAAAGTTTTCCAGAGGCAAAATGTTTCCTTGTTACACCATAATTTCACAGAGTAAAGTGCTTCTGTAGGCTGTAACAGTCCCCATATCTTCTAACAGCAATTCCTATATTATCAAAATCTTTAATATTGCAGCTCAAAAAGAAGGCAAAGCTATTTAAAATGTGGCCTCAAGAGGTTAGCAAAGCTCAGTGTTTCTCATCTTTTAAATGATTTGCAACCATGTGACTCAAACTGCAGACTAAACTAAAGGAAGAACAAGAAAATAAAGAACTTAAGTTCAGGGTCGGGGTAATGGTCAGGCATGCTATGACCACCTGTAAAAAATTTTGAAAACGTGTCAGTAGAGAAAACATTGGAACGGAATCAGCAAAATCAAAGGTCATATCATATGAGCCACAAGGGAGTTAGAACCAAAGAGTGTAGGGATTAAGATGGACAACTAGAGCTAATGTATTTTAGTGCTGCCATCTCCATCCTTTGTTATGTACACATCCACTCCTACAGATCTGGAAGGACTTAAGTTCTTAGGAAGATACCTTCAGCAGACATGATTTAGGGTATGGGGACTGTGAACCAATTACAATATTAATTAGTTAACTCTGGATATATGATTTGAAACTACTCATTCTCCAAAAAGCTACCAAGAAAATAGAGCAGAAAATACTAAGAATAAACAAATAGCATTATGAAAATTTAATTTTATTGAATGTATTAACATTTATTTCTAAAAGACCAAAAAATGACTTTTTTCCCCTCACATGATAGCAATATAGGAGATCAACAGACTCAGTGGGATTAGCAGACGATACCAGAAGTTTCACCACATGGCATAAAGCAAAAGGGGCAGAGGTGGCAGAGCATTTTCAGATCCAAGCTAATTAAGGCATCCAATCACACTGAAATCATCTGAGCTCTCACTCCTTGCAAATAATGCCAATTCTAAATTTACAAAAGAAATGAGAAGGTAGAATGGAGCCTCCAACACATTGATTTTCAAATTCGACTGTTCAGTGAATCAACTGGGTAGCTTTGAAAAAAAAAAAAAAAATATTGGTCCCTGGAGCACAGCCCCAAAGATTCTCATTTAATTGGCCTGGGCTATGGCCTGGACATCTGGATTTTTCAAAGCTCCCCAAGTGACTAATTTGCAGCCAAGACTGAAAACCCCTGCTTTAATGAATCACGCACTCTTACTCTCTCACAGATGTTTTTAGTTTGGTATGTGCTGTTTTGAAATTCTTTGAAATATTTGTCAAAATTAGAAAATTGAGGAATTTTATACAAATATCCAGATTCCTGGTTTCTCTTAACAAAGTAAAACATGTGGACTCAAATTCATGCATGTCCACTGAGCTGGACCTTAGTGTTTATGCCTCTAGACAGAGCACACAACTACCAATCCCTGAATGCCTACAATTGGCTCCCTTCACTTATGCATATGCATGAACCTATAAGCATTTGAACTTGGGACCACTGTTCTAGAAGTTCCAGAACAAGAATGAGATTTAAAATTTCCCAGAGAGAGAGCAGGTGGTTCAGAGAGAATGAGCAGCATTAGAAAAGTACCCAGCCATTTACAGGCAGCTAGTAGGAGTTTGGCCATCAAATAGTCAACAAGGTATATGACTCAGTACTTTGCCACCCATTGTGAATTATAAATAAATATAAAGCACTATTCTCATCTTCAAAAAAGCTCATATCCCAGATGGGAAAAAAATTAACAAGCATGAAAGAATTCAAGATTAACACAGAAGAGTTTATAATTAAATTGGTGATACAAGCTCTTAAATGCCTACTGGTTTGAAAAAAAAAGAGTTGGATCAGTAAGAATGGTCTTTCTAGGAATACTCCTTCAAGAGGGGGGAGTTCACACTGTACCTTGGTAGGAAAGTGCAGTTAGAGAGCTTAGGGAATATAGGGCATATAAGGAATATTCTTTTTTTTTAATAAATCTTTTTTTTTAAGATTTTATTTATTTATTCATGAGAGACAGAGAGAGAGAGAAGCAGAGGGAGAAGCAGGCTCCCTGCTGAGCAGGGAGCCCAATGCGGGACTCGATCCCAGGACCCTAGGATCATGACCTGAGCCGAAGGCAGACGCTTAACCATCTAACCACCCAGGCGCCTGGGAATATTCTTGAGGAAGAGAGGAATGAACCAAGCAGAACACAGGAATACTGGTCTTACTCAAGTAGAAAATGGGTTGGGGGGAGGAGTCTAGTGAGAAACTAATGGGAATTGGCCACTGGTCAGATTATAACAGGCAGAGGAATTCATTTAAATAATGAATTTAAATAATTCATTTAAATAATGAGTAAGAGCTCTGAGGTCCTGCTATTTTTAAATTTTTATTTTCTTTTGGTTGGTTGTTGGCGCAGGCAAAAAGTGACATGATGAAAAGTAAGAGGGGAAAAATGGGAACTAACTCTTACTGATCAACTCTCAGCCTTATGCTAGATACTTTGCATATGGGAGTTCACTTATCCTTATTAGCACCCTGAAAGGCTAATGTTAGTATCCCTATGAGTAAACAAACTCAGGAGATAATTAACTTCCCAGGTGGCACAGTTAAGAAATAGTAGGACAAGTTTTTCCGACACAAATCCATGACTTCCATATTACACCACAAGCTTATCTATCCTTAATATGGTGGATGGGTTTGAAAGAATGGAGCCTAGAACAAGCAGAACTAATTGAAGCTATTACAAGCATCCAAGACCCAGCAAGCAAGAACTTGAGTAAGAATCCAAAAATTCAAAGATCTTTGAGAAATATCCAGGCCATCTCCTTCTGTATCACAAGATATTGTAAGAATCAAACATTGAGTCATCAGGGATCCAATCATAGCTTTAGTGGTACAAATAAAAACTAGGTCATGTTTGGAGGGAAAGTTATCCATAAAGGATTTAATAGTAATTACTGAGTGTTTTGTTCATTCATGTCTTCCAAAAATATTTGAGCACTTATTATGGGCCTTGCAGATACAGTTATCAACACAGACACACATTTTATAATGTTTATAACTTACAAGCTGGTGGGGAGCGAGGGGAGGATAGGGGTGGAGAGGAAATAAGGAACTGATGAAAATTCAGGGTAATTCATGCAGTGGTTCAAGGGCTGTGGTGGAAGGAAAAGGGGGTGATACCATTGCAGTGCTCCTCAATCTTTAGTGTGCAGACAGCTCACCTGGGTGCCTGGCTAAAATAAAGATTCTGATCCAGTAAGAAAAGAGGCAGTCCCAGATTCTGGGCTTCTGGTAAACTCTCAGGTAGTAGAGATGCTGCTACACAAAGGACCATACTCTGAGTACCAAGACGATGGATTTTATAGGGCGCAGCACAGGTAAAGCATTTCGCTCACAGCAGGCAGAGCCTTTGGAGGTGACTGGAATGTTGACAAGGTTCAAATACTTACAAAGAAATTCCAGTTTTCCCCTGTTGACTATTTTGAAGATTTAAAAAAAATATATCAAATCTCAAAATCTTTCAAAACATGTCTGCCACCCTTGCTAGCGTCCATTTCATAACACTCTGTTGAAGGATGGGAAGGAGCTAGCCATAGGAGTTCTATGTGCTAATCAAAAGAAACAGCAACTATGAACACCCCAAGGCAAAAAAAAAGTCTTGGAAAAGAAAAGAAAGGTATATATGGCTGTAGTTTAATGAATAGATGGAAGAGTGATTTTATAATGCAAGGTGGGCAGGGAAGCTAAATCATGTAGGACTTTATAGGCCATTGCAAAAAGTTTAGATTTCAGTCTATATGGAAAAAGAAAGTATTGAAAGATTTTAAGTGGAGGAGTTTAATCTCACATTTTATGATCTCACATTCTGGACAAAAAAATATATATCTATCTCTATATCTATATATCAAGTTGCTGAAGACACAGACTTAAAGGTAAAGGCAGGAGTGGGGAGACTGAGTTAGGTGGCTGTGGTGGGTGTTCCAATCACATGGTAGAATAGTAACAATGGAGATGGAACCTGTCAAGAACTGTCAAGGGTTTTTACCCATCTTGCAATCTAACAGGTTAGACTGCCACAGTTTTAGGGATGCTGGCGGAAGACATGAGACTCCTGGTTCAGAGACAAAGGACTTTATTACCCACAGCCACCACTGTAGCCAGAGTGCAGCATTTATGTAAGTGCCCCAGGCCCCAGTTTTCACTAGGCAGTGCAAAGTGGGCTAGCTGACCCTTGTATAAGCAGTCCTCAATACAGGATCAGTATCTGCCTTAAGACTGATTTTGTCCTACCACAGCACTGTTACTGAGTCTATCCTTATTTAAAATATTGGTAGTGTGTTCATCATAGGGTTTTTTTTTAACGATTTATTTATTTATTTGAGAGAGAGAGAGAAAGCACATGTGAGCCGGGGGGAGGGGTAGAGGGAGAGGAACAGAATCTTAAGCAGACTCCCCGCAGAGCATGGAGCCTGACCCAGGGCTCAATCTCAGGACCCTGAGATCATGACCTGAACCAAAATCAACAGTCGGATACTTAACTGACTGAGTCACCCAGGCATCCCCATCATAGGTTTTTAGCATTCATTTTTAAAACATACTGCAATAAAACATTATTTCTCTTAATTACTGAGTTTTCGATGCCCCCTTACACCTGCATCTCAAGCAAGTGCCTCACTTGCCTCCTCGTAGGCCCAGCCCTGCCTTCCCCCTAGAGGGTCAGTGTAGGATGGTGAGTTGGTTGTCTATAACCAACAGAGCATAAAAATTTGAGATTTTTCCCTCCCCAAAGTTTCCCAGTGTATTGGGTCTGGTGTGTATGGGACTTCAGTCACCCTTGGGGATGGGGAGATTTTGGTCCTATCCATAAGCACCGTTCTCCTCAAAGCAGCTAAAATCAGGGTGGAGGGTAAAGGAGGAATCAGGCAGCACAGAGGGAGAGAGTAACTCCATGCCATTAAGTAAGGCACATTAGCTTTCAGTTTTAAGCATGCAGCCGCTACTCAGCTGAACCGAACAAAGGTCCAGGGTTTCTGAGCCCCCCAAACCCTAAAATGCATGGTAAGATCAAAATTACTGTCACTTCATTTCAACTTTGGGAACTCCCTGCCTCAGAAGCCAGAGCCAGCTAGCTTTCTGCCTGGGGCACATGATTTGTGCACTTAGGCTAACTCAGCCTTGACTCACATGGCAGGGACTTTTTTTAAAGAAGTCCATCTTAATCCAGGGCATTTGCTGTCTCATTGTGACATCTCTTAGAATCTTGCCTGGTTTTAACATAAGGGCTGGGGAAGTTGCCCAGTGCTTGCCAATTGCAAGAATTTATCTAGATTTCCTTGTGCCTCTTTCAGTCTTTCATTCTTGAGTATGGCCCCTTTGTCAGCATTTTAAACCCAATCCGAGTCAATAAGAATCCAAATACTAATCAGTGCCTCATCTATGGTTTTCCAGAGCATTTTTCTGTCTCAGGGAAATCCTGCAGAGACAGCCAAGGCTCCCTTTTTTGCTACCAGGTTCTGCTGCAAAAAACAGAGAGACCTTTGTCATCTTGGAATGGATCTAAATTTGGTATGAGAGACCACAGCACGGGATGAGCCCTAGCAGGGCCCAGCTCCTGCCATTCTTCTTTAGCAAGGGTTTACAACCCAGCCCTCAGCTCCCAGGAGAATCATCCAAAGTGCAGATGATTCACCTGGTGTCTGCCTTCTCTGAAGGTCCCGCCTTTCATGCTCAGTATAGGTGCATGTCTCTGCAAGTTGGATGTGATAGGGAGTCAAACTTTTTGCCCACTCAGGACCTGGATCAGATTAGGAAGGAAATTGGGATGCCTGGGTGGCTCAGTCGGTTAAGTGACTGCCTTCGGCTCAGGTCATGATACCAGAGTCCTGGGATCGAGTCCCACATGGGGCTCCTTGCTCGGTGGGGAGCCTGCTTCTCCCTCTCCCACTCCCCATGCTTGTGCTCTCTCTCTGTCTCTCTCTCTGACAAATAAATAAATCTTTAAAAAAAAAAAAAAGATTAGGGAGGAAATCCACCCCACCCCCTAGAGGAGAGTTAGCAACAATTACAGCACTGATCCAGCAGCTCTATCTGAACCTAGTCCCAGTTACTCAGCCCTTAGCCCCTCCCCAGATCCACCTCATTCATTAGTAGGGAATAATGTGAGCACTATTACTGCTTGGTTGGCCAGAGAATTTGGTCAACATGTTTGCTACTGATTCCCATGGACTTCTCTCAAATTTTGTTAATTCAGCCCCTACGGCCCTCAAAAACTTCCTCTTTGAAAAAGCCATTCCGATCTCATTGCCAAAACTGTTGAAGACTGTATCATCTGAGACTTGACTCTACTTGTAAGGTAACACATTAGCTTGCCAGGGTTTTGTTGATGCTGACAAAAAAGCATTTATGACTCAAAGCAATAGTGGTAGCCAGAGGGTCGGCATTGTCTCTGGTTCCTTGGGCTCCACTCCCCATGAGCTGTGCAAAGTGCACCACGTGACCACTGCACAGACAGTGGTGGCAGCACATGGCAGGGACTGTGAGCTTCAGGAACGTGAACCTTCTGTAATGGATGATATGCTGGCTCTTTGCTCCACAAATAGGCACGATCTCC
Organism: Eumetopias jubatus; assembly: GCF_037043125.1. Lineage (NCBI taxonomy): Eukaryota > Metazoa > Chordata > Mammalia > Carnivora > Otariidae > Eumetopias > Eumetopias jubatus. The sequence continues at coordinate 32,362,823 of NW_028274820.1, forward strand.
GACTTCTAAGTCTCTTTGCTATACTCATATACCTGAAAAGAAAGTCCAGAACAAAGGCAGTCAGGGCTCGTGCTTGAAAGACATTTTAGAAGCATAAGACACCGTAGAGAATTATCTTCCAAAAGAACAAACAGAACTTGCTATGGGACTGGATGTGTGGGTGTAAGAGAAAAGGCAAAATCAAGGATGACTCCCAGGTCTTGCACAATCGGGTGGGATTTGATGTCACTTACTCAAGTGGAGACACTTGGGGGAAGGGATCCATTTTGCTCACATATTAATCCCAGTATGCCTAGTACATATCCAAGACAATATGCCAAGATAGCAATTGAATATATGTTTGGAAGCCCAGAAGACAGGTTGGAACTAGTAATAAATATTTGAACAACATCAGCATAGGACCTATTTAAGCCATGGAACTTGATAAGATGATGAAGAAAAGAGAATCCAAACTGAGGTCTGGGACGCTCCAACACTTAAAGTTCAGGGAGAAGCAGAAAAGCCAACAAAAAAAACCAAGACAAGGAACTTTCAGTGAGGGAAGGAAGGATGTCTAGGAAGCCAAAAAGAAGGAAGTAATTAACCACGTCAAATAGTGCTAGGAGTTTGAGGAAAATCAAAGCAGCAAGGACTTCAAAGAGGCAGAACAAAGAATTATAGATAAATACAGACTCAGTAGTGTGACTTATTAAAGGAACTGGACAATTGAATTTATGAGGCTACTACTCGGGCTTGTAAGAAAACTAAAAGGTGTCAAATTAAAACAAATACATTAAATAATATGCTGCATAAACTATGACCAATATGCATCTTTAGTTCCGCCGCCCCTTGCCCCTTTAGTATTCTATGAGCATAATAATCCCCCACCCCTGGATGAAAATCCCCATGGACACATTCAAATCCTGAGCGTTCACCATAGGTGAGGCCCCATTCTGGTGCTGGGGATAGAGCAATGAATGAAAATGCTCACAACCTTTGTAGGCCCATGAATGTGTGCTCAATCATTTTCAATGAAAAATAGTCTCTATTAGGAAATTAAAATGTCTAGTCCTGGGTAATTCTCAAAGCCATACCTTAACTTAACATCAATCCTCATTTTCTCCCAAAGTCTGGCGTGCCTCCGGCTGAGAGCCTGCAGTGCCTGACTTTTCTTTTCCCTTTGTTCACACTCCCCAGTCCACCAATTGCTGTTTCCCTCTCAGCCCTGGTTAAAACGTAATAAGGAAGGAGCAGGACAGTGCTCACATAACTGGATGCTTTTATGATCTCTGCAGTGTTGGCTAAACACACATCCTTAGGATACCTGGAAGGTGATTAAGGGTTGTTTTCATGCAACCTTCAGAAATTTCCAGCTGCTTTCTTTTCTCCTGCTGGACCTTGAGTGAGATGGCTGGGAAACCCTATTCTAAGTCATCCCTTGTGGCTCCACGCTCAGTCCCAGGGCACCCAGGTATACCCTGCCACCGGCCTCTTTCTAGGAAGGACTCCAAGCTCCTCCACACGGGCCCAAGACGACCCTTGATGGCTTTTCCTAGCGTGGCCCGTCTTGTCCATGCGTGGCACTCACATATCCTTTGATTTGATAAATTCTTAGAGAAAAGGACAAGTCTCAGTACAGTAGCAAGCTCTGCCAAGAAAGTAATTAGTCTTTTCTCACCTTCTAGATTTCCAAGACAGGAATCAGGCTCCAAACCAGGGCATCTTCCCCCTGCAGGAAAACCTCAAACCTTCTGTGAATGGCCATAGTGGAGCTCTCCTCTCTAGGCCTGAGGTGAGGAGATGAGCACAACCTTCCTTCAGAGAGGAAGGGTCTACAACTCATAGCACGGCTCTTTCCGATACATCCTCCTCATAAAAGCCTCTCCTCTCCTTTTAATGTGTTCGAGTGTGGGAAGCTTCAACGTTATAGACATGTTTTTAGAAAAGGTTTCCTTGAAAACTGGCACATTTGAACTTGCCTTACCCTCACAATAATGTCTGGTATCTCTCCTCTTGGCTCCACAGTCAAAGCTGAGGCTGGAGAAGTAGAGTTCTAAAGGAAGAAGACAGTTCTGATATTATATATGTAAAAATAAAAACAAATTACACCAGAAATTGGACTTGCTATAAATAACACAGTTATGATTTATCAAGGCTTTTACATCGTGGAATAAGATAGTGGACTCTTTTCTGAGCAGTTAGCAAAAGGGAAAGGAGCCTGCAATGTGGGGGCCAAGTTGGACAGTTAAAAGGGATAAGAGGTTTAAAATAGGACAGATTGTGCTTTTAGCATATAAAGTAAACCCAGAGTCTGAAGAATTATGCTGTAAGTATAACCTGATTTTTTTTTTTTTTTAGTCAAAAACAGAATGCAGCCTCCTAACGTTATGTGGCTTCTTCAGTGAATTGTTCAGTCTTCAGCTTTCTTTGATTAGAGAAGAAGGTCGGACACTTTAGGGCATAAGAGATTATGCTATCTGGTAACAGCATTGCCTGGAGAAAAAAGAAATCTAAAATTACCTCAGGATTTACCATAGCTACTCTGAGTAGAAACTGATAGAATAATTAATTTCCATTTTTCAGTGCCGAAAGCAATAAAATATGTAGAAGCTAATTTAGGATTTTCCAGAAAATGTATGGGAGCTGAAGTTAGGACAGTTGATGAGATCAGTGAAGATGAAGAGTGAATTAAAGACATGCTAAAACCTAGTTTTGAGGTGTACTTTCAGGGGAGGCAAAGAGGAAGCAAGTGAAATTCCTCTGTGAAGAACAGGTGTATGGAAGCCTAGAGAACAAAATGACTGAACAGTGAGTACCTGATGTATCAAAATTCCAGAGAGGTGCCAATAAAATAATTAAAGATGGGTACCCCAGAAGAAAGTTGACAGTGTTCCCCAATTTTGAGTAGGAGAACCAATGGCTGATAGGTAGAACTCCTAGCAAAAAAAAAAAAAAAAGAGAGAGATGGAGAAAAACGCAAAAGGCCCCAATTTGTTCCTGATTATAGGAAACCTTAAGCAAGCCAAGTTGACTGAAACCATCAGCAATCTGGTCACTTCATCACTGAATATTGATATTTTACTCTCTAGGATTCTGACTTAGGCGGTTCTGCAGAAACGTCTTTCCACAAATATAAAGAAGAAAACAAACAGAACAAGAAAATCCATGTGAAGTCTTGGCAAGCTTTCAGGAGAACCTGACACAAATGAGTTTGTTTAAAAATCTTCAGTGATGTTTCCATGAACATCCCAAACTCAGAAGAGCCCATTTAGTTATGATTTTGGTTTGGTTATACTAACAATAGAACTGTGGATGATTTGGGGGTGTTTATTTTTCTTACTTTTGTCTTTTTTCAGTGTTCTTTTCAGTAGGCCACATGATCGAATTTACAGTCGGGCATTTAACTTTAGGCCACCTTCTCTTGTAGGTGCAGACCACAACCATGTGCATCTCCGTTAGCCTAAGTGGTTTTGTGGTCCTGGGCTGTCTGTTTGCACCCAAGGTGCACATCATCCTGTTCCAACCCCAGAAGAATGTGGTCACACACAGACTGCACCTCAATAGGTTCAGTGTCAGCGGAACGGGGACCACGTATTCTCAGTGTAAGTACGGAACTCGGCGCTGACCCGCCCGTGAATGGCACCGGAATAGGGAGCAGGCTCAGACGGGAAGCCAAGGACAGAGTCAGGCAAGGATAACAAACGTCCATCCCCGCGAACAACCTCAATTCGATTTTAGTAAGTCCTGGTTCAACTACATGGGTCGGGTACCGTGCTAGATGCGAGGGATACAGAGGTGAGTGGACAAATCAAAGCTCCCGTTTTGGTAGTGCATGCAGTCTAGCAGGGAAGACAAACATTAAATTTGCCGCAGCAGTTAGGATGTCTGGCCCAAGTTGTGGAGTCAGAGAACCTACTCCCTAGTCCTGACTCTGCAGTCAGTTCAGGGGGTAACCCTGAGCACCTCACTCTATTATGTGCGGCCTTACTTTTTACTATTAGCCTAGAGGGTTGGACCAGACTGGTGCTCTGTAAAGGATGTTCTATGTCACAGAGATGATGAAGGTGCTTCATGAAAAATTTAAAAGGGAAGATGGCTGAGTAAGATGGAAAATGGTACATCCTAAATACCCCCTTGGAAGTTCAAAGCACCTCCCTGAACGTGAGCGTGTTAGTCTTAAGAAACCCTACAGCAAGGCAGCCTGTTTAACCTCTATTTATTCTTTCTTAAACGTATTCGACCACAGTTAAACCAGCTAATGTGTTCCCATGGAACACCCTTGAAAAATGCTGGAGTACATCTCCCTCGGGCTTCAATGACACGATGCTTTTCAGCTGTGAGCCAGCTGAGAAGCAGTGTCAAGGGCAGGACAGCAGAGGAATGCTCTAGTCCACGCGGTCTCCCCTGCTGGCCTGCAAATATCTGAAACACTACCCTTAGCGAATCACTCATTTAATTGTTAGGCACAAGGTACCTAATGGGGACAGCGTTTTAAGCCATTTTCAGCTTCTCTGTGGTATGAAGCCGGAGAAATTCACCGTGACAGAAGAGGGGGGCGGGGGAGGAGGGGCGAAACCACAGGAAGGGGAAGGAAGACTGGAGTGACAGAGACAAATGACTACTTCACCATTTTGCCTCGAGTCGATGGGAAAGGATGCTTCAAAATAGCTCAGCATCACAGAGTGAGCAATCACATTAGTGCCCCAGTTTCTACAACAAAGTATGAAATGTAACAGGGCTGCCCTTCCCCCAGCAAACAAAGGCAAGGCTTCGGGCCGAAAGCAGGTGTTCCGGGCACAACTCTGGGTGGAGTTAGGGATGTGGAGATAGGGAGATAGGAATGTGACTGTCTTTCCAGCTGCAAGTGCCAGGTGTCCCCATGGCTGAGTCCCAGGACAAGGTAAAACTTGTAAAATAATTTTCCCTGGACCTTAGAGAAACCTGCTTATTTCTTGAGCAAACAAATCTCTTTTCTAGAGCCCAACTATAACAGCTAGCAAGTCCAGACAAGAAAGAACTGGCAATAACAAAACAAAACAACAACAATAAGAGCAGGAACTATCATTAACTGAGTGTTTTCTATCTGCTGGGCATGGTGCTCAAGGTTACACACGTGTGTGCACGTGAGCTGTAGCTTATTTAACGCACACAATGCCCGGACATCCAGAAACCAGCATCCCACATGTTGAAAGTGGCCCAACTGGAATTCAGAGTCCCAGTTTCTCTGATTTCAAAGGCAGTGCATCAAACTACTGTATCAAACTACAACAAGCCACTCGACTCGTTGTGCAAGCTGGGAAGGTTCCCGGGAAGTGAGGTCCAAGGGAGGCTTTACCAGGAGAACAATAGGAAAGTTACCCTAGGCTCGAGCAAGATTTACTTCCGAGCAAAAGTCGTCTTGTTCTCAGAGCTCAGAGTTCCTGGTTGTTATTCCAACAATCGAACAAGGTCCCTAAATCTTCCACACACATGGATACATGCAAACCTCAGTAATTTTGAAATGGCAGCATTTCCTGATATATATGCTAGGAATTAATAAATTCCTCAAGGAATAACAAGGACACTTGACCCAACCAAGTCTCTCTTCAGAATTTTAAAAATATCCATTTACACAAAAATAATGTATTTTGACCACAATGGACCTGCATAAGCTTTCACTCAGAATGCTAATCTGCTAGTGGCCCAATTAATACTTCAAAGTCAGCATCTACCCAGCCCAACATTTTAGAACAATTTTGTTACTCAGCGAAATTTTAGGTAAATTTTTTTCTTCAAAAAAGACTTCATTTTTTAAATAGTTTTTCTCTAATCTATATTAATGAAGTGGTATTAAAATAATAAGGTAAAGAAGTAGTCATGTGATACCTCTGGGCATTTCAAGGTGTATAACTAAATACATTAACCCATTATTTGTAATTCTTTATCTTTTATTCAAAATAGTTTTACTTGTGGGCTCATACTTCTCAAAGATATATAATGATTCAAGAATGGACTCTGGGTTTCCTGACTTGTGATTAATATCTTACCCATTTTAATAAATTAGAACTACAGTCATGGAATTCACTCATTCATTAAATGCTTGAGTACCCTCTATACAACAGAAATTTCTAAGCACCTGTGTACATAATGGTGAAAAGGACAGACGCCCTGGTCCCATGAAACTCGGTGTCTGGACCAGTTTTGTCCGTACAGTAGTGTGTAACCCATTAATAGGTCATGAAATTTATGCAGTATGTTTGGCCAGCATTTTTCAGAAGAAAAAAAATAAAATATATTAGAATCATTATAAGTAATAAGGGTAAGTAGTATTTCATTAAGTTTGCTCCAGAGGTGACGTATATATATAAGGTCCAAGTAAAATGTTTGTTACTGTGAACCTGCAACCAAAGAAGTTTGAAAGACACTGGTCTATGGTGTCTAGTTTACAGATGAACAGTTATTGACCTACTGTTGTGACCATTTAAGCAACCAGTTTAATTTCTCAGTGCCTGTTTCCTCCATTAAATATTCAGCTCAATTTACATTCATTTCCCTCCTAAATACCAGGAAGTACATAGTTTTATAAATCAAGAAATATCCTTAAATTGCTCTGAGTTCATTAGGTAAAGCATATGTTTTACTTAGTTGGCACATAATTTATGTTCTGGTAAGTATTATTCAGGCATTTTATTGTTTTGAGTTATTGTTACCAATATTGCTGCTGGTTTTCTAATTTAATCCCTCCAGATGTAAAAATAACAACTCCATGTGTTAGATGAGAATAAGTTAGTTTAGCAACAGGGTTACCCCCCAACACACACATACATCTAGTTAGCTATTCCCACATGGCAAACTTCCCCAAAATTTTGTGCCTTCAAAACAATAACCCTTTAAAAAAAATTAAAAATAAAACACAGTAACTCTTTTATCATCTCATGATTCGATGGGCCCAGAATTCAGGCAGGGCTTGGCTGAACAGTTCATCTGCTCTTATGAGGCCTGGACTGGGTCCTTCTGTGGTTTCAGCTGAGACTGAGCTGATCCAGAGGACTACGGTAGTTATACTCACACTTGGCAGCTTGGCAGGATGCATTGCCATGGAATGATAAAGAGGATGACAAAGCCTCTCGAGATTCGAGGGAAGGGCCATAGACCCCCTCACCTCTGAAATAATTTGTGGCCATTTTTATTATGCCACATTTACCCAATCCTTCCTCCAACAGTGCAGTTTTATCAGGAATCACAAAGACGGGACACACGCAATCTTGTATAATGCCAAGAAGTTACCCAGGCTGGGAGGTGCAGCCAAATTCATTCCCACTTAATTCTCAGGCAAGAGTAGCAGAAATATCACATCCCTTAGGAGCCTGGGTGGGCCACCTCATGGCAGCTAAGGGGACTGATAACAGACAGAGTAATAGGATTGGATTTTAGAAGCTGAGCCGTTGCTCCAAAAAGTTGAAAAACATGACCAAACTTAGAAGCAGGCATGGAAGAAAGGACGTGGTTAGGGACATCTCAGAAAACTCGTGTTCTGCAAAATGTTTACATCCTGCTAAGTGCAAAAGAGAACAATTTTAGTTATATCTGATTAGCTATACGCAGTGGGAGTCAAAATAATACAAATGAAGGGAACATTAATTTTTCTCTATTAAGTACACCCATAGGCCAATGGCTTCCAATATTTGTGTACCACACAACCAAAAAGAAAACCCCTCTTTGAAATGGAGTTCCCAGGCCTCACCCAGAGATATGCTGAGTCATATAGTCAGGGTCAAAAGCAATCTGGTTTGTAACAGATACTCCAGCTGGTTCAGTGGAAGTGGCCCAAGGAAAATATTTTGAGAGCCTCAGCCTAAACCATGCTGCCTGCTTCATCTGCTATGATCAGTGCAGGACAGCGAGAGCCTCTGAGAGGACCCTCAAGAAGGAAGCAGGCAGTGGGATCAGAGGGGGAGAGGTGTTCTGAACTCCCATCCTCTGCCTCGTGATGCCAACAGCCACAACCCCGTGCAGCTACTATTTCCCCAGCTCTCTCTGGAACCCTCCGGAGAAGGCATTTCTGGTACAGAAATGGGTCACGTGGCCCATTTTGCCAAAGACAGGCAATCAAGAACATAAGCTGCAAGTGTAAATAGAGCTGCATAATCTTGAAGGAGACAAGCTGGATGTACACGTGAGGGTATGCAGCAGAAAACCCTAGGGGCCCCATGCAGGTCAGAATGTTGCTGACACTACCATGAGTGCGTATCAGCCCTGAGTAGGGAGAGAGAGGTGAGAAATGGAGTGTGACCAATCATTGTCAGAGCCATTATGTATCCAGACTTGGTCCTTTGGGGATGTGTGTTTCTCTTGCTCATGGTGATCATTCAGATGTATGTATGCCATTATCATTAAGAACAGTCAAGAGGCTTCTGCTGACTAATGATGCTCAGATTTGGGTCCCGGAGGAGCTGCAGGTATAATGAGATTGATTTCCTCTGCTAAAACCTTATTCAGAAAGTCACTTGTCTAGGTGGTGAAGTGCGAATGGCTTCATTAATAGAATTATCCTTTATCACAAAGGATTTTCACGTTATAAGGAGCAGTGGTATAAAAAGATCAAGTGAACCGTCTTTCAGAGTCATGCTATCATTTTCCACAGAGCTACAGCAACCAAAAGCAAGCATCTGAGGACCAGACTTTGCATTTGTCAATGGCCAAGCCTTTGAAGTACCCCAGTTAAAAGGGGGCAAACCATTGCTCAAGTCTGAGTATGACTTTATAAAAGAAAAAAAAAGGCATATAATGCCCAAGTTTCTTCTCGACAGTGCAAGTCCAGAAAATCAGCATAATATGCCTGCACTTGACAATCGAGGGAGTCCCATAATGACACTAGACCATAATGTACTAGACCGGCCAGGCAAATTAGCACGTTATTTAGCAATGCAGACTGAATTGATGATCTTCTCTGCTACAGGGATAAGTATATTATAAACATAAATCCTGGCTGGCCAATCCGGGAGGAGCCGAGAGTATTCAGCAAGCTAAGCCATCTGCTGCTTCCAGGCAGAACAGACCTAGTGCATCCACATCAGAGTGATGTCAATCCATTTTCCCTTCAGAGGGGAAAGTCACAAGATGCCTCATTCCATCCTCTTGCACCCCTTCCTCCTTGAGGGTGGGAGAAGAGAGAGGCCCTGGCTCTCATAGATGACCCTACATGTATCGGGGAACAGATGTTCACACTTCCCCTTTCTTCTATGTAACATTTCTGTTGTATTTGTCTCACAACTGCCTTTTTTAACGCCTAAATCTCTTTACCTCTAATACTTCACTAGGTTTTCCCCTAAGCAAATATAGCCTACCTTCTTTAATAACAGTGACCAAAGGAACTCAAGCTGGAAGAGAATGCTAAGGATCATTCATTCTAATAACCATATTTTGGGATGGGAAAACCGGAGCCCTCTCTGTTAGACACTTTAAGGAATTTGATAAGTGAAGTCACAGATAAAACTCTCAAAAGCGGCTATGTGCCTCTCCTGGTCTCTCTGGATTTTCTGCCTCAGCTCAGTTACCAAATGCACCTCAGAGATTATTCTGACAGTGAGAATCATAGCATCTGCAAATTCAGTGATTTCTTTTTTAAATTAGAAGCCTTCTCTTCAGTGCCACACATGACAGCATCTTGTTCTACTGGCATAGGTGCGAACTTGTATTCCTCTCAAAACCCCATTCCAGGAAGTTCAATGGCATAAACCATGTCCATCAGAGACCCCAGGGACCCCACACCCGGGCTGCACACAGGGAAGGTGTGCTATTCCCGAGGGGCTACCCACAAAGCTGCCCAGAAAACGTGCTCCGGTGAGGACAAAACAATACTGTTAATGGTGACTGGCTAAATGTTTATGTCCACGATAAAATTTCTCTCATTTAAACAGTAGTTTAAAAGTAAGCATCGTTTGTTTTTTTAGGCCTCACTGTCTTGCATTAAATGACATTGTACAGTTCCCTTCTGTCCTCTATCATTGAATACAATGTAAACTCAGTAACTCAAAGAGAGCCCCTCAACCAGCAATGCCAACAGTCATATGCATTTCCATGTAACTCCAAATTTATTAATGCCTTTAGGGACATGGTACAATGCTCACAACTATGCAGATATGTTAACTAAAAAAGGAAATATGTATATAATCAAATACTGCCCGTACATTGACTTCAGATGGTCAATTCCTTAAAGCAAGCAGAGTCTAACATCAATTTATTCTGTATTATTTCTCCTTCCAAATTCCTTTTCATTTTGTTTAAGTGAAATTCACTGGAGAACATCCATACACTGAAATGTCTGTATCCCTAGAATGGGAAAATGCTTATATATGGAAATTTTTTTTTAATGTCTTCCCTACCGAGAGTAATGTCAGAGGCTTTGGGATAGGGACTCCTTAGTAGGTAATTGTGATCAATTTAATGGATAATTTACTCCTTCATTCAAGAAGGTTTTGCGCTGAGGCTCAGCTCTAGGCACTGGGGATGTGGTACTGAACAAAACAGCCAAACCAAGAATACATAATAAATCAGGTGTTGATAAGCAACGTGGAGAAAATAATGTGCGGTAAGGACAAATACGGCCGCCTGGGGACGCAGGGTTCCTGTTTTTTATACAGTGGCCAAGGAAAGCCTCTCTGATACGGTGCCATTTGACCAAGAGCATGAATGAAAGGAAACAACGGAGCCCTGTCTGTATCTGGGGAAATGCAAAGGTCCACAGCTGGAAGAACAGCAGAAAGGCCAAGAGGGAAATGACAAGGATGAAAGCAGGAGGAGATGAGGAGAGGGGTCAGAGCAGGAGGACCTTGGAAATCACTGGCAAGACATTTCCTTTTTTTTTCCTGAAAGAACTGGGGAACATGCACCAAGGGTGTGGAATGACCTGACTTTAAAAGCATCGCCTTCATCACTTTGGCTGTGTGGGCAGGACAGGAGACGGACAGCAGGCAGAGACATAATTTAGGAAGCTATGGCTGAGTCCAGATGTCCGTGGTTCACGCCAGAGTGTGGCAGCGATGGAAGCGAGCGAAGCGTTCATATGCTGTGTGTAATTTGAAGGTGAAGCTGACAAGATGAGCTGTGCGAGAAGAGAGGACTAATGCCTGACATTCTTTTATTAGAGTTTAACACTTGTGGCCTGATTTTGATCCCTAGACAAAGTAACACATACAGCTCTTAGTAGCTGTTTGAGCCTCAGGGTGAAGGAGCTTCTGATCCTTGCCTGAAAAACACATTTGGGTAAGAAAGAGGAAAAATCAGAGATGTTGGACAACTAAGAGGAAGCAAAAAGGATGCAAACTAGAATAGCACAAAAAATTACTAAGCCCTTCCATTTTCACATTATTTATCGCACATCCACTTTCATACACCCTGAGCGGGGCGGGGGAGAGTAACAGAACATGATTAGAAAGAAAGCATGACGGGGCACCTGGCTGGTTCAGTCAGTAGAGCACTTGACTCTTGATCTTGGGGTCGTGAGTTCAAGTCCCATGTTGGGTGTGGAGCCTACTTAATAAATAATTAATTAATTAATTTTGAAAAAGGAAAGCAAGCATGACAGCATATCGTGGCAACAGTGAACTGGGGTGTTTAGTCAGAGACCAAGTGGAATTTCTGTTGATAAGGTAATTAAGCTGTATTCTGGGTCATAAAACAGTACATGCCATGTTTTCTCGTTCCATGAATCTTGTCTCACAAGAAGTAGGTCACTGAATGAAGAAGGCTTTGCGTTCATAATCTCTAACTCTACATTTGGAAATTAAATCTTGGGTCTGTAGATTTTTATCCCCCACCATCATGAATATGATTTCCTCTTAAATCTACTGTTAAATTTAAGACCATGAGCCGAAGAATCTAGCCTCATTCCTTAATAACTGCCACTGTGAAGTGTGACATAGCAAGGCCACCAAAACAGTGGTAGTAGTGTCATCATCTGTGCGGACCAACTGGGACTAAGCAGCAGATGAACATCTGGAATGGGCCCTCGGGGCCCCAGCCCAAGTAAAATCAAGGTGATGAGTAAGAAAACAGGTTCGATAACAAAGCAGGAGGACAAAGCAACAGACAGCTGGTAGAAACTGAATTCCATGACCATAAGCATCAAAATATCTAAACAAGCAGACATGCTGGGAAAAATTATTTGGGGTTACCAGGAGCAAGGAAACGGAACAGATGGGAACAAACTGGAATGTCTGTTCTGTTTGAATGTTTGTTTGACTTTTTTCCCCGAGTCTGCTATATTACACAGTTATAATAACACATTGATTCTCAGGAACCAAGTCTCAGCCACTAAATTGACTAAGAGACTTGGCATCCGTAAGAATCTATTAAATATGTTTTAGCATTGATTGAGGGCCCAAGTACCTAAAAAAAAAAAATGGGGTCATTTTCCCCACAGCCTGGCCAGCCTGTGCATTACGGGTGGAAGAGAAATGGATTTCACAGTGTAAGACAAAGCAGCCTCTTGGCTGCATTGATTTCCAATGCCGCCCCTAAGTGTGTGAAGTAAAATCTGCCTTTTGATGGGTGTGAATGGCCCTTTTGTGATCAATGGTGGAACTTACTCGGTCCTTTTCCACTATCTTCAGTTTTCACGTTGCATCGCACCACCTTAGCCTGGAGTGACTAACACCTGCTGCTCACCCCCCCACCCCACCTCCAACAAAGCCAAAAATAAGCCAGCATACCTCTTATTTCTGACAGAAAGTATGATTATAGAAATCTGCTTAACTGCACTTAAGAAAATAGGCTAAACTTACACCATTAAAAACCTCAGGAGAATTTCATTGGAATAATAGCAAAAGCTCATCACAAACACACACATGGAAATGATAGTACTTTGCTCTCCCCCAGATTTCACTACCTTGGGGAATAACAGATGGGCTAAGATGGGAGGCATATGTAAAATATTTATGAAAGGCAAAGTAATTGAGATAGTAAACTCATAAAACAGTAATTTCCTCTACTATATTCAGCAGCACGGGCAAAAATGAGGATATTTTTTACATAATAAAATAAAATGCGCTGGCAGAAGCTATAGACGAAACACTAAAAGAGAAGCAGAAAAACACAAGTTACCGCCTGCTTCAATACACTTAAAAGTAGAGAAGAAATAACTACAGAAAGAGTCGTTGGGGGGGGGGGTGTTGCTGTCGTTATTCCTGGTAAGAAAACCTTGAATTTGTACGATGTGTATTATCAAGGCCTGCCATTGCTGTGAATTTCTATCTTCCTCTCAAAGAGTTTCAACGCTCTAACATAGGGCGTTCCCTTCACTGTTCCTGTGATGCAGGTAGGTGAGTCCAAGTTCTTCTGCAGATTTCCATAATGGTATCGATGGGGGTCCAGGGGAACACGATTTGAAACTATAACTTAGGATTTTCCACGCAGCCACCTTTGTAGCCCCCGTCCTTCTTACCCACCTAATCAAGATCCACTCAAGTTTTTAGAAATTTTAGAATGCAGGGAGCAAGAAGAATCATAAGATCACACTGAATAGCCGAGCTCCCAAACAGTATGGGGACTATCACAGTGCCGAAGGGAAGAGGGTATTAGACTGATCCAAGATGGACACAGAGGGGCATGAGCATACCAGTCCCTGGTTCTCCTAGACTTACCCCCATGACCTATCATTCCTCTTCAAGCTCTGAAAATGAAAAATCTGCACAGAAATAATAAAACTTGATCCGGAAAAGATGAAGAGATTAGTCAGAATGTCAAAGGCACCATGCCTGCCACGGGATGTACACAGCCTGGGCCAGTTCTCGCCACAGGGGTGGTGGATAGTCATTGTCACAGTGTGGCTGGAGAGGCAAAAAGCCCTACCTGTCCCAAAACAAGACTGCCCCTATGCCTTCTATCTCCTGGTCATTTCTTCAGGTGAAAACATTATTTCCTTCTCGAAACTTCCATTGGTTCTCCTAGTTCTTTGAAATGTAACCATTTATACAGTCATTCAGAGAATATTTATAGAGGCTCTATTCCATGACCAGCATTTGGGATAAAATAATGAAAAAGACAGAGCCCAGCATATTTTCTAGTCAAGAGTATTAATAGACATAAGACACTAACAACAACAACAACAACAAAACAACAACAAACAGGCAAGAAAAAAAATCAGTTTTAAAATTAGGTAATGTGACAGAGAATTACTGGCCAGCTATTTAAATTAGGTGGCCTGATGATAGCCTTTTCCGGGAGGTGATATTTCAGATGCAGATGACAAGAAGAAGCCAGACATGTGATGGAGAGAGGGAAGAACATTCCTGGCAGAGGCAGCGGCTACCGCCAAGGCCTGCCATCGCAGGGATGTGCTGCACTTGAGGACAAATGCAGATAAAGTGGGGGAAAGAAACCATGGAATGAAATGAATATGAATACAGAGAGATAGGCATGGTCTCAATCACCCGGGGATGTGTAATCCAGAGGAAGGAGAGCGCAAAGGAGGCCATTAAGGGAACACAGGGAGGTGACAGACATTTCAACATACTGTCACTGCTCCACGGACTATGTGTGGCAGGGCAGCAAGAGTGGAAACAGACACCAGCAGCACAACTGTCGTGGTGGCCAACAGCCACATGATGGGGGCTTGGCCCAAGGTGGTGGACGCACAGATGGGTAGGCGGATGCGGGGAGTGAGTTGACTGGGCCATGCGACTGGTCTGACTTGGGAGGAAGGACAAAGAAGGAAGGAAGTGTCACCGTTAGACTTCTGGCTCGGGTCCCTGGCTGGAGAGTGAGGCCATTGATGGAAGAAAGGAAGACTAAATGGGGACAGGTTAGGGAATCAAGAGTTACCCTTTGCCACTTGATTTCAAGAATGCCGGCAGAGCACACATACTGAAGAGCCTGGCATGCCCCCTACATTTCCACCCAACGGTGGTCGAACGTCACCTCACCTTGTTCTTTCTCTTGCCTTACCTAGCTTTCATGAAGCTAGGGTTACATAAAGTAGGAAGAAGCTTTATAAGGAATAAAGTAAAACCCTTACATTTGAAATTATTATCATTATCCCTTTCCATCCAGTATTTATCTGGCACCCGCTGTGTTCTTCACTATAGAAAGATAGATTATGCCATGTTTTCTCCCAGAGTTGTGCCTTTTAGTGGGATCAGATTGTCAAGAAAATTGAACCCGATCCTGCAAATGATCAAAGGAAAAACATCTCCAAGAGTTAGCACGTCACAGGACTCTGCTTAACCTCAATCACAGAGACTTGTCTTTATGGCTTTTCTTACACACCTAGCTGAGCAATCAATGCAAAATTGAGAAGTTGTCGGTTCCCTCGTGGTGAGCCTGCTGAAAGACTTCAGTGCCCCAAATATGGTGATTGAGCACATCACCTCAAAGTTTGTAATTAGTTTCTGCTTTGTGTTTAAAGAAAACCCTATGGAAAATGCCATTTTATGGGGCAAGAATATTTCCACTATCAGGCATAAATACTTCAGCAGGAAATGAGCTTATATGATTATTAACCAAGAGACAGGCACTTAAAGAATGGGAAAGCTGATGTCAGCTTGACCTGGGCTTTGGTCGGGTAGCCAAGAGGATCAGTTCCTTCTCAGCAAAGCATATCATCATGGACAGGCCAAGAGATGCAACATAAACAGCTCTAAAAGGAAATGAAAGGCCATCTCTGATTCTCTTGGCTACATAGTTGCGCAGCCCATGGAAACGGGGGCTCCTTGCTTTTTTTGTCCTCATTCAGTAAAAAGACAAATGTAGATTTGTATGTAGATTTCTCATAAAAGCAAAACCTTTAAATAAACAAGAGATATGAATTGCATCGAGGAAAACTAAATGCCGTAAAAAGAACAAATATACATACCCATGTTATACTCACACCCTGACACTGTCGTCACTGTTGTCATTAACAAGAGCCTCATCCATTTGGAACGTCTCCCCTTCTGAAAATCGTTAAGAAACTGAGTTCTCAGCACCCCAGCCCTTGCTAGAGTGTTCACAGAGGTTATCCACTTGAGCAATGAAAATGCATCAAACCATTCTGTAAGGCAGTGGAATTCACAGATGACTCCTGAGACTATGTAAGAGGCATCCCTGCCCAGAGAGCGCAAAAGTAATTGAGGTACTAAAAACTCTAATTAATTTAACAATCTTTAAGAAAATTGCAGTGAGCTTTCAACTTTGCACATTCTATCTTAACCAGTTTATAGCTTACCAAAGCTAATTTTAAATCCACAAGCGACTCCTTTCAACAATGATGATGCTCACAAATTCTCCAAGAGGGACGACATTAGTGGAGGTATGCGCCAGGATACAAAGTTAATTTTGAGCAGAACTGACCTACTACAGCATTAAGTCACTCAGCCTTTTCCAAAGCTAAATTAAAAATGGGTTTTTGAACTTAATTTTACCTAGTGTCTGGGATTATCCATTCCATTACCTATGTGGTTTATTTGACTAAACTGAATTTTCTTTTTTTTTTAATTTTTTTATTGTTATGTTAATCACCATACATCATTAGTTTTTTATGTAGTGTTCCACGATTCATTGTTTGTGCATAACACCCAGTGCTCCACGCAGAACGTGCCCTCTTTAATACCCATCACCAGGCTAACCCATCCCCCCAACCCCCTCCCCTCTAGAAACCTCAGTTTGTTTTTCAGAGTCCATCGTCTCTCATGGTTCGTCTCCCCCTCCGACTTACTCCCCTTCATTCTTCCCCTCCTGCTATCTTCTTTTTTTTTTCTTAACATATATTGCATTATTTGTTTCAGAAGTACCGATCTGTGATTCAACAGTCTTGCACAATTCACAGCGCTCACCATAGCACATACCCTCCCAATGTCTGTCACCCAGCCACCCCATCCCTCCCACCCCCCACCACTCCAGCAACCCTCAGTTTGTTTCCCGAGGTTAAAAATTCCTCATATCAGCGAGGTCATATGATACATGTCTTTCTCTGATTGACTTATTTCACTCAGCATAACACCCTCCAGTTCCATCCATGTCATTGCAAATGGCAAGATCTCATTCCTTTTTATGGCTGCATAATATTCCATTGTTAAACTGAATTTTCTGACCTGCTTTGTTTTCCAGCTTCTGCAAGCACCTATGTCCCAACGGTGTGCAATGGGCGGGAAGTTCTCGACTCCACCACCTCATCTCTGTGATTGTGAATTCCAGTTCAGTTCTCGTGTTTTTAGACTGTTAGACAAAAGTGCTCGTGTGCAGCTCCAGAATATGGGAACAGAGCAAAAGAACCCTAGTACCTTTTTTTAGAAACAGTACGATAAATTATTTTTGAGGACTGTACAGTATGTAGTGATGTGCTAGAACTTTTTAGGCTGATTTTAGCGCCCCTATTATTAACGATTCCCCGGAACATGGAAATAACCATTGTTTACAAGAGCTGAGCATTGGTGACAGGGTCTGACAGGGTCAGTCTAAACAAAAATATGGTGGCAATATTAGGTAACTTTTTTTCCTATGAAGTTTTTTGTAGGTCCTTGTTGTAACTAATTTAGGATGAGTTTCTATGTTGTATATTAAAGTTACATTATGTGTAACATTGTTTTTCTCAGCACAAAATAAAAAGCATCTGTATTAATGTAAAAATATTGAGAATAAAACCTTCAAGGTTTTCCAGCATGGTGGATATGGCTTATTCTTTTTTAATCACTCCAAGTAATCTGAATATGTTGACTTTAGATTATTTCTATTTTTAATGTTGGATGTAATTGTCTACTGTGCTTCTCTTTACACCTATATATGCTCTGAACACAAGCTGTTACCCTGCTAGAGAGTTCTGAGCATATCTGGACTTTGCAGATTACAAAGATCAGAACTGGAGGATACCACAACTATCCGGCTGTATCAGTGGCCAGGTGACAATACACATACAAGTTTCTTTAAGCCACATCTGTAGGCAGCCCAGAATTTGCCCAAATGGGCCTCTGATGCAGTAAGTAGAGGGTTCTTGGCATGCAGACACTGTGGCCTGCCAGGGAAGGCTGGATAGCTCTCATTTTCAAAAGCATAAAGACAGGAAACTATTCTAATAGAAATATTCTAAACTAACCAGGAAGTTACTAGGAAGGAGGCTGGGAAAGCATCTTGTCAATCCATTGGAAAATCACTCCCACCACTGAGAGCTAAATGGGGCAATAAAATGCAGGATATGTTATGTTCCAGTGCATTTCCAAAGTCTCAGGAACAATACTCAGGCACACAGGCTTGTCATTAAACTTGAATATTTTACTAAGCTCAATACAGGAGTGAACAGGCAAAGCGTGGATAAAGTAAAACTGGCTTATTCGTACCCACGCTTTCCTACTTCCCCTTGTAAACGCTTCAGTCACAAATCGTTTATCAATGTAGGAAAATTCACTAAGAACTCATCTTCCTGCCAGGTCGTATTCCAGGTACCATGACTAGAGAACATATTCATTTCCTGTGGCTGACTTAACAACTTGCCACAAACAGGATTACTTAAAGCAACAGAAAAATTATTCTCTTACAGTTCTGGAGACCAGAAGTCCGAAATCAGAGTGTTGGCAGCACTGTCCCCCACCAGAAGTTCTAGGGGAGAATCCATCCCATGCCTCTTGTAGCTTCTGGGGTTGTCAGCTTCCTTGGCTTGTGGACCCATCACTCCAGTCTCTGGCTCCATCTTCACGTCACCTTCTGTGTGTCTAGCTTCCCCTCTGTGCGTTTCTGATGACCATGCTTGTAATTGGATTTAGGGCCCACCTGGATAGTCCAGGATAATCTCAGCACAAGAGCCTTATATTAATCACATCTGCAAAGGCCCTTTTTCCAAATAAAATAACATTCCCAGATTCCAGGGGTTAGGATATAGACGTATCCTTTGGGGGGAGGGGCACTCTTCAGCCCATGAAAGAGGGATCATTCGATGTAGTTCCTGGCTTTAAGGAACATAAAGGCAGGAAATTATTCTAATGGAAGAAGTGTGAATGAGGAAAATAGCGAGAGGAAGGAGGAGGAGACTGGAGGGCCCATGGGCTCAATAACCACGGCCTGGTTCATCGGGACGTACCGATGCTATTTTTAAAACATCTAGAAATTGTGAGCAGGTGCACACAGCCAACAAGCCAGGGCTTGAAGGACATACAGTGAGGAGTCAGATGTTTGAAATTCTCTCCTCCCTTCTGAATGCATTTGGATCAGCAACCTAACCAATCCATCCAGAATGCACAACAGTGCAAACCAGTCCCCGAACTCATATTCAAAGAAGAACCTGGATTTGGGGGGAGTGGGTGGGGAGGACTGGGGTGTAGATTCAAGGCCTGAGATGGTAGAAGAGCGTCCTGCTGTGGTGGACAGTGGCGGGGGTGCTAGGTGAGTATGCCCCCAATGAGAATCTGTTCAAGATAAAGACTGAGGCAAGGCTGATGGAGAATAAACATAATCCATTGATGGAATAGGTCAGAGGGAGGAAGGCCATATCAGATGCGTGGTTCAGAGACACAGCTGACGCCTAAAACAATCAAACTGATCATGGATCTTTTTAAACAAGACAATGAGGGCATGGGTGAATCTTGAGAACACCGTCCTGGAGAGCTCGATTTTGATCTACAGGCCACTGTAGCTTTCACACTCCACCTGCACACCAGAAGCGAAGTAACTTGACGATTCTCGTCGTTTTCTCCTTACTTGCCCCAAGCCTTGTTCCCTATTGGAAAGAGAATTACCTAACACGTGATCCCTAGAAATAACCTTTTGAAAAATATTCAGAGTATGTATGGGAAAACAGCAACTATAAAATCATTTTTACATTAGCCATTTCAAATAAGTTTTTTGTTTTTTTTTAACTCTGGTAAGAACATTTCATCCTTCCAGAATATAAAACTGGTTGAGCCGATCCATCTTTGCAAAAACTTCCTGAATTTCAGGAACCCAAGCAGCATGATCTACCCTACTCATTAACATATCATAACCACACTCTGGGTGATGATTGTTGGTCTTCTGAGTGTTTCCGGTTTCTGAAATGCTCGGGGTCCTCTCTAGCTTAAATCTTAATAGATTCTCTTGCCCACCCAGATTCATCATGGTAATATAAAAAAGCCCCAATTTCTGGGGCGCCTGGGTGGCTCAGTCGGTTAAGCATCTGCCTTCGCCTCAGGTCATGATCCCAGGGTGGGATCAAGCCCCACATCAGGCTCCCTGCTCAGTGGGGAGCCTGCTTCTCCCTTTCCCTCTGCTGCTCCCCCTGCTTGTGTGTGTGTTCTCTGTCAAATAAATAAATGAAATCTTTAAAAAATTAAAAATTAAAAAGCCCCATTTTCAAGCTGTGGGGCAAGCTGGTTGGCAGACCACACAGGGGACAGATTAAGAGAGAAGCTGAGAAAGGAGGTAATTCAGACAGTGCACCTTTACAATCTCCACGTCCATTTTCCCTGGGCTAGCCCCTGCTTTCCTCACTTAGCCATCTTGATAGCTTCGGGCCCCAGAGCTCTTCACTGTAAGCCTGGAGAAGTCAACAAAAGTGAGGTGCCAGGAAGACGGAACACCACTGTGGGTTCAAACCACCGGAACTCTAAAAACAAAGGCCCAAACCTGCGAAGAAGGCAATGATCACTCCTGCCTTGTGACACAAAGTTGAGGTTTTCAGAACTCCCACTGGTTTAATTCTTTTATTTAACCCAACCAATGGTAATCTGAAAGCAGCCATCTGAGATAAAGGAAATATTGCCCTGCTGTACACCAAATCTACCAATACCCACAAGCTATTTTAGATAGAGTTCTTTCTCTAAGACTCATTAATAAGATGAGGAAAATTCCAACAAATTAAAAGCTAATTGGAGGTCCATTTCTCAAGGCACCATTATTAAAGGAATCCTAACTGTCTTTTGTAGCTCAGTAGGTCTTAAAATAGGGTTTGGTAAATGTGTGTGGATGAAGGTGTGTGCTTCCTGGACACTGGCAAATGGATGAGGTGAACCTCTCCAGTGCTGGGACTCAAGAATCTCTGCTGAAACTACTCTTGGGGCGCCCGGGTGGCTCAGTCATTAAGCATCTGCCTTCGGCTCGGGTCATGATCCCAGGGTCCTACGATCGAGCCCCGCATCAGGCTGCCTACTCTGCGGGAAGCCTGCTTCTCCCTCTCTCACTCTCCCCTGCTTGTGTTCCTTCTTCCTCAAATCATAAAATCTTTAAAAGAAAAAATTGAAACTACTCTTACACATCAAGAGCCCCTACTTGAGGATACTATGGTTCCTTTAAATGGATCCGTATATGAGATTAAATATTATCTACAAATCCAGTTACCTTAGCAATAAGTATTACACAAATCCCAACGAGACAAGGTGTTTAAATCAATCTTGCTGGTTGAATCTGAACCTATTCACATACTTTAGTTTTATCATTTGCTAATCAATACTGAGAAGTGAGTCCCAAAACTACAAGAGGAATGCAGAAGAGTATCTGGCTTTGCCTTTGTGTGGGTGATTGAGCCTGGGTGGCTCAGTTGGTTAAGCATCCGACTCCTGATTTCAGCTCAGGTCATGATCTCATGGTTGTGAGATCGAGCCCCGTGTCGGGCTCTGAGTTCAGTGGGAGTCTGCTTGTCCCTCTGCCCCTCCCTCTGCTCAAGCATGCTCTCATCAAGGGAAGGTGATGGGTTATTTTCTTCCTGAACATCTCTAGAGACTTGAGAAAATTTTGAGGTGGTAACCACCTAATGGGCCAAGAATCTGTATGCAGATTCTCCTGAATAGTTTTGCTCATGGGTGGCAGCAATTAAAACTACTGGTCGGCAAACCATAGCTTGAAGACCAAATCCTAGTCCAGTACCTGTTTTTTTAAGGCCTGGGAGCCAAGAATGCGTCTACATTTTTAAATAGGTGAGAAAAGAATCAAAGAAGAATACGTCATGACAGGTGAAATTTAAATGACACTCAAATTTCCGTGTACATAAATAAAGTTTTATTTGAATGCAGCCACGCCATCTGTTCACATGTTGTCTGTGGCTGCTTTCATGCTACAGAGTTGCAACAGAGACCACATGTCCTGCAAGGCTGAAAATATTTACTACCCGATCCTTTACAGCAAAAGTTGGCTGGTCTCTGACCTAGACAACTGCAAGAGTAATATCAATTGTGATGGTAGCATCAATATCCACTGCAATAGTGTTATCAATTTTCAATTACTTGTCCCCATCTTCAAGTTTTACTTCATTTATGATCCTAAAATGAACTCATCTGAAAATATTAAGCTAAAAGAAATAAAATCCAGCAAGAGTGTCATCTCTGGCCAGGCAATGTGAGGATGAAATCCATTTTAGCATCCAATGAATACAACAGGTGTTTTTTGTTGTTGGTGGTGGTTTGTTTTTTTTTTTTTAAGTTTACTCATCTTGGGACCTTTTCTTTTTTTTATTATTATTATGTTATGTTAATCACCATACATTACATCATCAGTTTTTGATGTAGTGTTCCATGATTCAGTTTGCCTATAACACCCAGTGCTCCATGCAGAATGTGCCCTCTTTAATACCCATCACCAGGCTAACCCATCCCCCCACCCCTCTCCCCTCCAGAACTCTCAGTTTGTTTCTCAGAGTCCATAGTCTCTCTTGGTTCATTGGGACCTTTTCTTTAGGGCAACCTGAATTTAGGGCTTCGTCCTGTAAATATGAGATAACATCCATAGTTATGATAAAAGAGATGTGAGGATATTTTAATTTCTCTCAAGAGGAAGACCTACTCTACATATCTTCTGTTCAAAAAAGATAAATGTGAGCAATACACTGACTTTAACCTTGCCAGTGAAGTCATCTTCCTACCCCAACTTCCAGGAAATTTACTTTCATGAGGAAGAGAGAAACGATCGGCACATTAGCCTTCTATTAGGAATGACCATGAGCCACAGGAAGTAGTTCTATTGACAGACGTCAAATGACAGTTGACCCAATTGGTCTGGAAGAATCACAATCATGACCCATTAACTGGGAATCTGGACACTCTGGTTCATAAATGATTAGACCCAAGCAATTATTCCATATAACCATTAAACCATCTTTTCTCCTTGTGAAGAAAATAATCACAAAACTCTACACAAAAATACTATGAAACATTTCTAATCCTGGAAAGGGCTTGATTTACTAGTAACCAAAAAGGGGAAAAGTCAACAAGAATAAAATTCAGTCTTTTAAATCTAGCAGACACATATCAAATTGCTCAACATTGTTAAATGGCATGATGTAATTTATCCCAGATGACATGGTCTCATCCAGTGGAAAACTGATTTAAATATGTTTTGACAGAGCGCTAGGAGATATTATAGGCAACAATGGACTTAATGTAGTATTTCAGGCTTCAAAACCTGTGCCTTTTAGAAAAATAACCTATAACTTCTTCTACCATATATGAGGGGAAAGAAACAACAAATGTCTACTAAAAGTCACAGAAACATGATTAATTTGTTTATGCCTTTAAACATTCCACTAAGCTCTGCAAAGGCAAGACATAAAATTACAGTGAATTTCATAGCGTAGATTGGTCTGAATATTTTCCTGATATTCTTTCTGTCATACGCCTTCAGTGCTCAGAATAAAATGACAAATCACTGGGGAAAGGGGAAAGGCAGCTCCCTTCCAAAGATGGGACTGAGCTGACAAAACCTATTTTATATCTAAAATTAGAAATAAAATAAATTCTTCAGTACCAACTACATTTTCAGAGAGTTCATTAAAATTTAAGGCATTTTTTTGACATGTCAGAGATTTTAGTCCAGTGACAGGAGAAGAAAGAAGCCACCTGGGAGCAACTCCCAATTATCTCTATGGCTTGGTATATACACGTGGAACACAGCCGAAGATGAAGAGGTGACAGGTGACTATGTGCAACCTCCTGACTCTGTCCAGCCTGGACACCTTTGCCAGGGCTCCTCTGAAAAGGCGCATCTCCAATGTACTGTCACTCTTCTGTTTAAATTTTGATCAAGAGGGGGAAAGGCTCATCAGAGCACAGTTACCAGGATAAATGTGAGCAATGCCAAAATAATTTCTTGTAATAATTTCTAATTAAAAAACAAGATTTAAGAAACTGCACGTGAAAAAAAAGCTGATGCTAAGTGATGCCCTCCCTGAATTTCACGACAAACAATAAAACCATGGCAACCTCACCTATACTCATGAATCCCACAGCAAAGATGTACACAAAAGGAACACTCATTCAACGATAACAGGATGGTTCGGTGTCTTACCCACCAGTGGAATAACTGCAATTATTTATTTTTCTCCCACTTTCCACAAAAATGAAGACATTACCTGCCGATCAAATGTTACAAGTCATACCTCATTGAAAGACTTGGGACAAAACTCTCACAGACCCTGCCCTTATGGCCTGCCTCTCAGGCAATCACCCGTCTTTTTAAAAAAATCTAGATTAAGATCTACAAAGATTACTGTTTATTGAAAGCAAACCAGAGGACCTTAGATCATCAGTGGTCAGTAAACTCCCCTCTTTCCCAGTTCTGAAACAATAAATGTTTACACACAATTAGTCAGATCCAACTTCATTCAAACTTCTTTCAACAGGTAATATTCAAGTCGTGCTAATTCTGGTAATCCATCCGTCAGAGGAAGCATCACCATCACCTGGATCACTTTTGAGATAAGAACAACATGTATTTCCTAACTACTTATGGTACAACCACATTCTTATTATGAATACAATTAGACGCAATTTCCCAAAATTGAATTCCTGCCTTATATACTCAAAAAGAAAAACTTCTATGGAAGTCATAATCCTCAATGTCTTAGCAGAAAAATAACCATATAACTTTGACGCTTGACGTAGGGCCAATACCCCACTGATTTTCTGCGAACCATGAAATTATCCCAATACCTTTGCACAGTTATGTGCAGTTATACACAAGCCATTCCACTTTCTTCTTCTTGATTTTGCACGTGATTTGATAAACAAGCTTTCTCACTCATTTGAAATTATACTTCAAGTATTACATAAATGGTCTTAAGCCATTTGGTTTCCACAATACCATGGGCTTGTTTGTTTTAATGGAATGACAGGATTCTCTTTGCCTTTTTTTTTTTTTTAATACTCCTTCGACTCTTTCAGTCAAGCCCTTCTTACCAGTTCCAACAAGGGTGAAATTTCAAAGGCGAATGTAAGTTTAGGTAACCCAAGCACATGTTTACATGTTTATTCTTCCTGAAAAGTTACTGCTTACTTAGGCTTCTGAAATCAAGAAAGACCCTATGGAAAAATGAAAAATTTATTGTCTTTCTTTGTTCATCATTTTTTAATAGAAAAGATGTTTTAAGGTCTGTCAGGAAAATAAATAATGGGAAAAAAAACTATACCTTAAAATTTTTCCAATCTTCTCCCAAACTATAAACAAAGAAAAGACATAAATAGAATCACAATGCATATGCTCACATCTGCCCTCCAAAGCACGCTTTTTATGTAGAAGTTATAAAGAATAAAAGTTACCCATTAATTATATGGCATGCATCAGCAGTGCACTGGTGGGCTTAACCTTGGGTTTCAGTTATGTCTATTTACAGATAAATCTCTTCCTGAGTTGAGCTTCATCTTCAGTTGAGACCCAAGCCATTTGCTTTCCTATTTTTGGCAAAATACTTGACCATGTGATAAGGCAATCAAACGTTTCAACCTCCTTCCCTTTTCAGCGGCATGGCCCTCCTCTGTGAGATCACCAATGTGCCGGGATACAAAGACAGAATCTAAGCTACGGTCCTGTAGGACTAGAGATCAGGTTTCTTTGTTCATTAGTCTGAAGGCTACAGCACTGTCTTTTCATATATTTGGGGATCTTGAGGATTTCAGTTGAACAGATTCAAAATGGTCTTCTTTTTCCTATGAAGAAAAAAAAATTGAAACAAAATGAACTCATTCAAATTCCACTAAGATTTTAGGATCTTATGCGTCCAGAAGGAAAGTTGTGGAAATCATTTTAATCTACATACATGCCAGGTGTGATTAGGATTTTACATTTAAAGGAGAGTGGCAGATATAAAACAGATAGTGTGCCCACCCTGAAGGATGCTTTTGACATCCAGGAGATAAGACAGACAATCCAAAATAGAAGCTAACACATGATCGCAACAGATACCAAAAAATACAGCTTCACAAATTTTTGTGAAGAAACCACTGAGACCAGACCCTTCTTAAGGGGACATCTGACCTAGGTGCTGAAACAGATGACCTTGCCATAAGAATTTTGGACAAAAGAGGTCTGACAGAAGCTACATATTTGCAAGATAACATAGGATACATAGTAAGAAGGAGAGCAGAAATAAATAAGGAGGACCCCAGTAAGACATAAGATCATTTGGGTTCCCTGACATGTTTTAGGAAAACCTTTTGGGTACACACCTTCCAAAGATATTAAAAACAAGTCATCTTAGATAACAAATCAAAATTTTAACTCAGATACATCATTGCTGGCTTTTGTTACATATTACATTCAAAATGCAGCCTATTAAAATAAGCACTTCTTTAATGGGGAAAAAGAGAATTAAGAGAATTCTCCCAGGTTTCACTGTGAAAGTCAGAAAAAACTTTCTGTGGAGTCTGCTGAACTGGGGGGGCGGGTACTATGCTTTCAAAGAGAGTAACAATGAAGAGAACTAGGGTTGTTTTTAAAATAAAGGAAATAGGCGGACCAATCCTAGGTGCAAACAGATGCGTGTCTGAAGTAGAGAAGTGAAATGAGAAAATAAAAGTGAGCAGACCCTGAGTATCTGTCAGAAAGAATAAGGCCACTTTTGTCTTTCTCTCATTTGAGTGGAGAAATCCAAGACTTCAGATGAGCTTTCGGGCTACAGGGAAAGGAGTATAGGAAAAACGTCACCATGTGAACACCACTGTCTCACTTTTCCTTGTCTGCGCTGAGATGACATGCCCCCACGAGGGCAGACCGTGCATCTCCTCAGTGCTCGCACGCCATCACTCTGAAGAAGTTTGCCTGGAGCCTCATGTTGACCAGACCTCACTTCATTGAAATAACCGTTGATAATTCCAGTGTTTACTAAGCCCCAATGCACTGCAGGAACAGGACTAGACTTTAGGGATATACAAAATGTCTGTCCTCAAGGAGCTTGCAGTGTATCGTGGGAAAGAGCTTTAGGGTACCAGCAGTAAACTAAAAAGGAAATCTGAGATTTTTATGGTCTTTCCTTGAGAAGATTTGATTCAATATGTTCCTGAGGGGAGAAGGGGCAGAAGCCTGTTGGTGATCCTCAAGGTACGATTTGAAAGAAAACACTGAAAACACTTTATAAAATCATGTTAGCGTCATAGGGCTTTAGATGCTGTGTTCTCTTTGTTCACATGGGATTTTGCTATTATTGAGATGGTGGGATATACATGTTCTTACACATGTACGTGTGTGTGTGTGTGTGTGTGTGTGTGTGTGTGTGTACTTAGCACCACTGAGACTTATGGATGACAAGAATCGTAGCTTATTCATTTTTTAAATTCCCAAAACTTGACTCCAGGCCTAGTACATGGTAGGCTGTCAATGCTTATGCAAATGTATTGAAATGCCACATTTCAGAAAGGAAAACACTGGATTGGAACTCAGGAGATGGGTTTTTAACTCCTACCTAACCCTCTCTTAGACAAATAGCAGAACCTCTCTAGGTATCAGTGTACTCAAACATTAAATAAAGATGCCATAGTCTAGTTCTAAATTCAAGAATTTACTCAAAAGCCAACTTTTCCCAGAAGCTTCTCCTTACCTGTCACTACCTTATTGCACTCCCTTCTCTATGCTCTTGTCACAATGGATTTTGGTAAGTGCCTGTGAATGATGTGCATGTGCCATGTCCCAATAAACTAGACAGTCTCTGACATAAGAAACTATCTAATTTGACATAGCACCAAAACCGGGCAGAGTGTCTCTCAGATAGTATCCCATGAATGACGGTAGAATGAACAAAGAAAAGAAAACAAACAAAAAACCCTGAAGATACATTTTTAAAGTTGCTGAAAAAAGTCAAGAAAAGTCAACCCATAAATAAAACCTCGTAAGTCCAATGGATTGGGAGGAAAATACCAAATGAGTTCTAACCTTTAGGACAGGAGTAAGCATATATAAGATAAAGCAAATCTTAAATGACAGAACAGTTAAGAAACTTACAACCATTTTTGCTCCACAGAGCCAGGCATAACAAAATTTTTAAATGGGACACACAGTAAGACTTGTCCGATGGTATTAATAGCAGCTTCATTCATAGCTAAATATTAAAAATAGCCCAAGTACTCATCAATAAGAGAATGGCTAAACAAATTTTGGCATATCCATACAACAGAATGTTAACCCCGAATAAAAAGAAATCTACCACTGATTAACACAGGGTAGATAAATCTCGAAAACCTTTTCCTGAGTGAAAGAAATCTTACACAAAATACTATACACTGTGTAGTTACAGTTAGATGAAGTTCTAAAACAGACAAAACTACCGTTTAAAAAGATTACTACAGTAGTTTCCTCTGGGGGTTGAGGGTGGGGATCAATTGCAGGCAAAAGGACATGAGTCTACTTTCAGGAGTGAGCTTAATATTCTATTTTTTGATAGGATTTGGGGTGACACAAATATATGCACTTCCCAAGGGTTCATCAAGTTGCATACTTATTATGTGTGCATTTCACTCTATGTAAACAATGTCCCTTAGAAAAAAACTGAAAATATTGAATTCTCTCATCAGTTATACATATCCTGAAGTGTTTAGGCGTGAAATGCACTGAATCCTGCAGCTTGCTTTGAAATGCATCAAAAAGGATTTATTTGTAAATGAACAGAGAGAGAGAGAGATTTAGAAAGATAGGTAATAAATCAAATATAGTAAAATTTAGGCAGTGGGTATGTGGCTGTACCGTTGTACAATTCTTCTACTTTTCCAGAGTATTTTAAATTTTCATTTAAATGATTTTTTTAATCATTATGGCAATTAAAGTTGCTATTCAAAACAAAAAGAGGGAGAAAGACTTTATCCTCCATCATGTTTCCTGTGACTGTTTTCAGTAATCTTTCAAGCTTTCAATTCTCTGGCCATAAAATAACAAAGGAGGTACTGCAATATGAGAAAGACTTCAAAGTTTATTAATACTTGTAATTCCCGAGGTGTCTGGGGGGCTCAGTCGGTTAGATGTCTGCCTTCGGCTCAGGTCATGATCCTGGGGTCCTGGGATTGAGTCCCGCATCGGGCTCCCTGCTCGGCGGGAAGCCTGCTTCTCCCTCTCCCTCTTCCTGCCACTCCCCCTGCTTGTGCTCTCTCTGTCAAATAAATAAAAATCTTAAAAAAAAAATACTTGCAATTCCCACTTTTTCTTTTCATTCAGCTTAGAGGTCACTTTCTCCTCAAAATCCTACCTGGCACCTGACTGCTTCCTCCATTATAAGACAATGCCCTTACAAAGAGGGACTTACAAGATCAAATCAGGTAAGAGAAGTCTACATATACTGACGATGAGCGATCATTCTCCACGGGTCTCTTGTGTTTCTGCAAGTCTTCTAAGGAAGACGTTAATTGTCCTTTATGGTACACAATCTTCTCAAAGCTGTTTATATTACAAAAAGCCTTCGAAGAACACAAGCAAAGTTTGCTTGCAGCCCTGATACTCTCTCCTCCTGTGGAGCAAATGGCAGACTTGCTTCCTCACTGTTAGAGAAGATTCAGATTCCCCAAGCTAAGGGCTCCTGTTCTACAGTATAACACACTGTGTATCACCTAAGCCACCTCACTCTGTGGGAAGTGGGGCTTGAGGAAGCAAGAGAAACACTGTCATTTTGGCCACTGCTACTGCTGTAAATAATAGGCTTGTTTTGTTTCTGACCCAGGAGACTCCTTTCTTCAAAATGTCCATGAAAGTACGGCAGGCTAATTTGGTGGCTAGTAAGTATATTGCAATATCATAACCTTCGTAGTTCTTCACTGTTTTGCTGATGAGATGGGAAACTGACAGACAGGTGTCTTTCTAGAAGAATAAGGATGACAGCCTCACAAACTGGTTAACAAGATTTGAGCAAAGTCCATGAGAATTAGCAACAAACATGGTGAGCAAACTGTATGATCCACAAGGCAATTAAAGTTCTCCATTTCACTGCCTGGAAGTGGAAAGGAGCCAGGGAGGTGGTTGTAGGCTGAATTTCGGGAAGTGGTTCCAAGAGTTCATCGTTCAGCTGCCTGCATGGTGGCCTGGATGTTAATTCTCCTCTGAGCAAGAGGACTTCCTCACCAATCAGGCAATCAGTTGCAGGTGTGCCCCTTGGTAACAAGGAGTATTAAAATGCACCCTGATAGGAAAAGGTTTCACCCCCTTTCAGACAGAGGTTACAGAGACATGCACCGACAATGACCATTAAAGAAAAAATAGAAATCACTTATGGGCCGAAATTAGGTGAACTGTTAAAATTTTTGCTGATTCTCTTTGGACATAAGGTGGCAGGAATCAATGATCATTAAGAATGGCAACAGCTAGGCCATCCTAACGCTAAATACCTCTTGCACTCTGTCACGCCAACTTTGGGTGTGTTCAAAAAGGTCTCAGAGATTTTGTAGTGAGTCCCATCTGCAGTAACAGATTGGCCTTCTTTAGCAGATTTCCCTGAGGAATTGCCACAGAAAAACCTAGTGAGGGAATGACTAGCACTGGGGCTCTTACTGCCCCAGGTTAGGTGTACAATGTGGAAAGTCACTGCAGAATGATAAACTGACCCAAAGGAATCTTAATAGGTTAATATGATCAGCCCTAGCCTGGAAACTTCCCCTATCCTTTATTTTAAAACCAGGCAATAATTTAGATTTATGAAAATGGAGCAAGAAGTAAGGTGGATTCCCTTTTTTTTTAAAAGGCCCCAATATGCAAAATCAACACAAGCCTAAATCAACAAAAAGACAACACACTTCTAGCCTCACCCCGAAATCAATCTGGCTGGACTGAGACAAGGAGTCCCAAAGCTGAAATAGATGATGTCGGGAATGATAACCTTGCTATTCAACATAGGATTTTAGGTGGACGAAAACACCGGAAGTTTGCTTGAGTAACTGCTATGCTGCTTAAAAGCAAAAGCAAATGCGTTTGCTTGCTGTCACAGAAAGTGTCTTTCTCTACACCCTTAACCTCTTCCTCCCCATCTATCTTGACTTTGGCTGCTTTCCGGGGAAAGGTGATTAGTTTTCCTGTCACCAAGAGGGCCTGAAGGCCAGGCACAACCACCTGAGTTGGCTCAGGAGTCTTGAGGAGGGGAAGGATTCAAACATTTAAGACTCTTCATTGCAGGCACCAAAGTCAGCATCCTACCAGAACCTGTGATAGGAGAGGGACGTGTAAATTCCACTAATGGGGTTTAAGCAAGGTTCTCAGCAGGGAAGCTAAGATAATGTGACCTTGTGTGAGGGGTTCTGCAGGACCAACCAAGATCCTGCTGTTGTTGCTTCTACATCCGAAAATCCACAGGACTTGATGGTACATGGGTATATCTCCGCATCTGCTAAGTACCAGAAGAGATTCCCATGGTCAAGAGCAGTCCCACGGAGAGGAGAGCTAGAAGGGCATTGCAAGGGTTCCTAATCCCTCTGCCATCTGCAACAAATTTCTGTGGCAGGATTACACACAAGTTTCTCTACCTGCCGATGCCAAAAGGTGTCACAACATAAATGATGCAATGTCGGTGTCAAATCAAAAGCCTCAATCTCAACAGCATTGCCTGTATTGTCAGACTTCTGCCAACAAAGATGGCTGATAAACCCCCACAAAATTCAGGAAACTAAGTAAGTAAAGTTTCTTGAGACTATGTGATCATAGTTGCAATGCTAACCCTATCTGCCAGTCATGGAAAAACAGTCCAGCACTTGACTAGACTCTTCGCTATTGGAGACAGCATGGCCTCACTTGAATATGCTACCTGCTCTTTGACATCAGCTAACCTACCAAGTAGTATCTTTTGAGGTGGGCCCAAACTAACAGGCTACGTTAAAAACTGTCCAGCAAGTTGAATCACAGTCTCCACCTTTGTGGCCTCACAGCCCTAATGACCACTTTGTGATAGAATTCTCGGTGATTAATGATTCTGCCAATTAGAGACTTCAGCAATGGGAAGGAGCCTTCACACAGAGGCACCTTTGGGGATTTTAGATTCATCACCTTGATATGGCTACCAGGTAGGGCTCTTCTGAAAAGCAGCTATTAGTTTATTACTGAGTTCTTGTCAAAACTGAAAGCCATTCCCATGTGCATCTTGTGATTCTACAGCCTGGTAGTCACATTCATGGTGGGTCAGCAAGGTGGCAAAGACCTAATAAGCCTCACTTGTCAAATACAAATGATATATTCAAGAATGCAGCTGGTCCTGCCAGCAGCATCTCAACCTCATATGAAAAAATGGCAGAATACCCTTTTGGGGAAACTTTATCCCTTACCCCATCACCAAAAACGAAGCCACTGGCTCCAGTCCTTGGTTCATCTAAATTCTACGTCATGCCTGGGCCTGGTTCACTGATGGTTTGGTTGAGTTGAAACCCAGTGGGTATCCACCAGCTGCTGTAGCTGTCCTATCTCAGTACCAGGTATGCATAACTAAAAACCTACAAAATTGCTTGGCTTAGTGGGCAGAACCCAAAGCCATTCTCATAGCTGTGGCCTTGATAAACCTTATTAGATCACCACTAACTCTTGAGCAATCGGCAAGAGTCAAACTATTTGGTCTGCCACTTGGAAAACTATAGACTGACACATCGGTTACTTCTCTCTGGGGCAACAAATTCCAGAAACAAATCTCAGCTGATCAAATAATCCGGGTCACTCGTGTAGATACTTCCATTAAGGACCCATGGTCTGAAAAGATCGAAGAGAATTAAGCACATGATAGAGACTGCATCAGACAGACTGACACAAATGCTGCATGGACCCATCCTTCTGCCTGCCATAGCAACGAATCCACCATCACACACTGGGCACAAAGTAGAGGACTCTTTTTCAGATGCAGAAGTTACCAAGCATGCAAGACTTGGGATTCATGCCAAAAACTGACAAGTTTTTCCATGGCAAAGTGATGTGGTCACACCTCTGATCACTTCTTTGGGCTATCAGTAGTGCCTTACCCTTTGACACCTGTTCACGTTATGGTGTTGCTATTCCAGTCAGATCCGCTAACTCTAGCCACACCACTATGACCCTTGAAAAAAATGTGTTTCATGTTTGTGACTTTATGGATCTTTTGCAGTCTAACAATGGTACCCTTTATATCACAAAAGCTACCTGAAAATGGGCTGAGAGTAGAGGTGTTCAGTGGACCTTCAATACTTCATACTGTTGAAAGGTATCATTGAGCATGACAAGGACCTTCTCAAAAATGAATCAAAAAGATTTGACTCTATCTCCACCCTACCTCCTCCTGGCCCACACATTTAATAAGGTCGTTCAGTTATTAAACATGGTTGTCCCCAGAAAGGGATCATCTCCTCTTGGCTGTGTCATGCATAATTATCAGTAAGAAGGTTAAGGTTATACGTACTTATATATGGTTATATACACTTACATAAAAATCCAGGATTCTACCCTGACCACTCATGGACATGATGTGTCCTTTTTACTCAAAAGCAACCCGAAGGATGTCTTGTGGTAGCTCTGCCAGAAGGAAGTCTAGGAGATTCAAATATAATTCTAGTGTAACCATCTGTATTGCTTTATTGAATTGTCATGATTCTAGATCAGAAGGATAATAACCACTTAGTTGACTACACAGCTCATCAAGACCTCCTACCGTAGCCCACACAAACAAAGAGAGAAGACATATTTGGTCTCCATCATAAGTTTTTTTAAATGCCTTTGTCCCTCTTGCACTTGAATGTTCTGGTACATAGGTCTGGGTGTCAGTAAGGGGATAAGTGGAAATAAGATGAAGTTTTAGCTGCAATGGGAAAAACTGACTTTGTGGCAATGGAAGAAGATCAATAATGCAGCCTGGTAATGAGGTGCCTGGAGAGAATATACCTTAGACCCCGAGAGAGATGAAGGATGGAGGGATATTAATGATAATTTGTTTTTCAGAGCCACCCTGTCACCTTCTATGAAGGATAATGCATTAGTGTTCCCCTCTCAAACTGTTGCCAAGTACCTAAAATTTAATTAACTACTAGGTCTACCATACCCACCAGATGTTCTAACCTTAAGTAAGTCCCTTTAAACTTACTGAGAAATCTGTAAGAAACAGCAGGGAATGGCCCCAGCTTCTGCCCTAAATAACACCAACACCAACATTCCCATTGCCATTGCTCAGTCATTCCATGGAGTGAAAAAGCACCATCCAGTTTACAGCATGGACCAACAGGAAAAGTGGGGCTGAGTGCCCTTAAGCAGTCTCTCAAAGACAAAGAAGAGAGACAATTATGTGAAGTGAACTGGGAACCCTAAGGTTTACTAGCTGCAAGGAGGTTGCAGGCACCATCAGCCTGTATTGCCTAATTAATGTAGGTCCCACTTGGTGTCTCCAACAATTGTCTCTCATACTTTCTTTCCAAAGGCACCCTATGTATCTTCAGGACTGTACTTCTTGTGTAAAAGCCAGGCATTAACTTCTCTCCTAAAAACATAGTGGCTTACATTTGTACTCTAGAAGTGGTAGTAAGAGGTCATAATTCAACTATTTATGGAAATAGCCCCAAAATATCATTAACCTTTAGACAACTGCAAGGACTTTCAAAATGAGACCACTGTTGGTTATTCAGAGGTTTCTAAAGGGATAACTGATGTTATTCATATTCACCCTATAGGCAGTTATTCAATTAGAAAATGTGGTAAAAAATTTGTCCCTGACTTTAGCTAGAGTATGGCATGACACCACCTCAGCCTCTGATGACATTTAGGTCAACATCAACTCATGGTTCAAACATCATTATGGATGATATAATTGCCCTCAACTTCACCCTTGAGGGTCAAGACGGTCTGTGGAGGCACTCATCTATCTTGGGTATCTGGAATGCCATCATCCTAGATCAAAAGACAGGGACCACTTGGTTGAGTGTACTGCTCACCAAGTTCCCCTACCATGGCCATGTAAACAAAAGTGGGAGTATTGGGTTCTGCAAAATTCTGAAAATATCTTTGACCTTCTTCCACATGAATCTTATGGAGTAAAGATCTCAGTGCCAATGGAAAGGTCTCAGGCTGAGTAGAAAAGTCAGTACTAGGACTTAAAACTCTCTAGCTTTTTAAGGTGGACCCTCATGGTTTATGGGATTTATTTAGCTAGTTGGATCTGGGACCCTGGGGATACGTTTGAGGTTAATAATGCAGGTTCATCTCATCTTGCTGTTTCGGGTCCTAATGGTAGTAGCTTTATTTACATGATATATGCTGTAAATGTGCCAGATTTGAACCTAGCCTCAGTCAAACAGATTTAAAAGAGGGGTGGATAGCATGGTACACTAGTGGGAAAATTCACCAGAGCCAAGATGGTGCAGAAATTAGGTTTGGATATTTTGAGGAGATAATTCTCCATGGTTCTTTTGCATTTTTGTAGATCTTATGAGCAAGACAATGATTTCCCTTTGTTCAAGATTATCTTTTTAAAGATTTTTGTATAGAAAGCAGCCTTGGAAGCTTAAGGAACTGTATTTTTCCAGAGCAAATGGCAGGATGGTGTGTCCCTCTGAAGCAATGAACACACACACTACTTGTCTAGTACAGTAACAGTAGTATCTCTCTTTGGAGGAAAGGATTGGCATGATTCCTGCCCATTCTAAAACAATCAGGTTCCCAAAGCTTAGAGTTCCTTTCCTGTAATGCAAGCCACTGAGTGTGCAAATTTCATCTGTTCCTGTCCACAGAACCCTGAGGAAAGTGGGATTTGGGGAACTGGTATGAATGCTAATACCCTGGCTAGGGCATCTGCTGCGAGCACTGAGCTGTGCTTTGTCTCTGACCAGGAGTCTTGTGTCTCCTAAATTGTCCATGATACAGTGGCAGATTCGTTTGTTATCTTGTAAGTCGGGTGAAATCTCAGTTATTGACACTAACTATACATTTGTTATTCCATAACAAAAACATCCTTCCTAAAGTACCACAGTGAAAAAACGTAAAACCATTAAATAACCATTAGAAAGGGAATATGGCTTATTCATTTTGTTTTTAAATTATCCCTTATAATGCACTTATGTGCTTAAATTGGGAGAACAAAAGGAAATAGTTACTAAAACATTCTCAATAAATGTAATCTTCTGTCACTTGTCCCTCCTGCCGAAAATCATTTGAAACACATTCTTCTGTTTCATTCTATTTTTAATGCTGAGTGTAGGTACACTGGTAATTTCTCATATTTTAAGTCAATGGTGAAGAATGTCAATAAAATGTGTTTACAAATAATATTTAAGGCTTACTGTTAATCTGTTTGGATACCGTAATCGTTTCAAAGCTGACAAATGTGATGGCATCTGATAAGTTATCTTTAATACCTCAACAGCTTATATAACTTTTACTTTTTCTATGTGAAAAAACCATGTTACAAAACAAAAAAACAAAAAAAAGAAAAGAACGAGTGAATAAGATCTTTTTTAACCTAAAATTTTTAATATTAGAAAACACATTATCTTTGTAAAAATTCAAATATTCTAAAAATGTACTACTTCAAAAACTAAAGACTCCCATTGGTTCAAGACTCCCCCAAAGCAGCCATTGTTCATAGTCTGCTTTGCAAAGACTGACATAAATGGATGTTTAATAGATGTAATAGTCTGTGTGTTGTTTTTACTTTACTTATCTTGGACCAATGGACATACATATGTCCATTTCTAATAGCTGCATAGTTGCACAGGATTCCATTACTTTGATATATGGAAATTTCTTATCTACTCCTTCTTCATGGTGTGTAAGGTTGTTTCTACTCTGTTAACCAGAGGGGGATGGGCAGAAGCAATGCTGCGGTGAATATTCTTATATTTATATCCTTGTGTACTTTTTTTTCCTCTTTTTTTTATTATTAACATATAATGTATTATGTTTCAGGAGCACAGGTCTGTGATTCATCAGTCTTACACAATACACAGCAGTCACCACAACAAATACCCTCTCCAACATCCTTGTGTACTTCTAAGAGTATTTCTGTTGGATAAATACTATGGAGAGAGAGAGACAGACCAAATGACAGCGTTGCATGAAAGCTACTATTAGTTTACTCTGGCCCGTCGTTAATAAATGCACAGTAATACCAGGTTAAAATTCTGCTCTCACCTTTGTTGCCAAGGATTTAAGTTTTCCCAGTAGTGACTGTTTATTGGAATATACAACTTCTTCCTCATTGTCTTCTCCTTCCATGAGAGCACAACTGTCTGCCGCTGGGAGTTCACACTCTTTTGAGTTAGTGGTCATCACTAATTTGGAATATTTGTACTCCAGTCTAAGTGGTAAATAAATAAAGTGGCTATTTAGTGCAAATTAATACTAACTTTAGGTGGTCATACATCAGGTCGTTAAATGCTCTTGTAGTATAGTTGCTCTGCTAACCAATGTCCCTGACCTATAGCCAAAGCACTATGTGTTCTCATTAATCTACCATCTACACACGAATCTTTTCCAGGATTTCAGAGAATTGTGGCAGTATAGTTAACTCTTATCAGTTATTTTACATTGATTAAATGGTCCAATTATGAAGAACTTTTGAAAAACAAAGAGAAATCTTGAAGTCTGAACGCATTTTCTTAATATATAAATATTTGGAAGCTCAGGCATTATATGAATTTCCATAGTTTAGTTCATAAGGATGAGAATACCAAATAGGTAAGTGACCTGGTCTTGTTTCTGTATATAATTCATTTCTTCCTACTCACCACCGTGGATATTATAATGGCCTTGAGATATTACAATATAGAAGTTTCAGAGCTCTGCTGATATATAAATTATTTTAGAAGAATCAAATCTCATAAACAGATTCATATATATTCAGGAAATAGGCTCAATATTCAACCTTAGATTCCTGAGGTCCTGAGTAAATAAAGAGCATATTTGCCCAGATACTTAGTCTGTTTCACAAGAAACTGAAAAAGAAATATTGGAGCTAGAAGACACAATGTTGTCATGAAAAGAAAAATAGAGAAAACCTGACCTCTGATCTCAGCTCTGCTCCCATTCACCTCTGCACCCAGAGCCTCCATTTTTCTCTATTTTGTAACAAATGGGTCTAATTCAATCACCTCTAACATTCTATCATCTATTAGCAGAATAATAATCATTTCTGTTTCCTTTAAGGTTTTTCCTCTAACTCCTTTGTAGGAACAGTTTCTTGTCTCTCTGAGAAAAACTATAGGATGTAATAATAATTGGGTCTAAAACTTTCACAACAAAAGAGATCCTTCAGTTCTTACATGGTCACTCCAATGAGATTACTTACTTCTGATTCTTTTTCCAGAAGTAGCAAGTTAGAGCCACCAGCAAAACCGCGGTGAATGCTCCCACTCCTGCTCCCACTTTCAGCCAAAAGTCAACTGTTTCACAGGTTGACAACTTTTTCTCAGGCAAAGAAATTCCTTTAATGCACCATTTAGGTTCATTCCATACATACAAGGTTTCCTTTAAAAAAAAAGCACACACACACATAGATGACATAAGAAAAGAGATTCAGAAGGAGAAGAGTTCCGCTCTTTATTCATAGTAGGCATAGAGGATTATTCAGCATTCATCTAAAAGAAGCTCCAAAAAGAAAAGAAATAAGGAAATAATGAACGAAAACACAACAAAACCTAATAAAAACATGGATCGCCAGATCAGGAGGCTTGGTCCATGCTGAGGAGGTTGAATAAAAATGACTCTGTCTGGACATACCATTTGGGCTTTTTTCCTCAAATTTCTTATGATCCCTGACTTCTTAGTCATGTTTTTAATTGAAAGTTTAGGTTGTTTAATATAGAATGCGTTTCACCTACCCATGATGTAGGTCCATTTCCTCCACCAAGCTTCTCCCCTGAGAAGAAGAGCAAACCCTGGACCCAAGATAGGCAGGCACACCATGACGGGTAGGCTTGGGTAAGTGGTGGTAGGGCAGGCTGCACACTTATTTCCCATGCATTATTCTGGGTCATCACTGCCTACAGTAGGTCCTTATTCTTGTCCTCCCAAAGCAGATGACTCAGGGTTGTTAGGGCAATGTTTTACAAACTGCAAGTTGCAACTAACTAGGAAATAATGAAATCAAAATACGGGGCGCCTGGGTGGCTCAGCTGGTTAAGCATCTGCCTTCAGCTCAGGTCATGATCCCAGGGTCCTGGGATCGAGTCCTGCATCGGGCTCCCTGCTCAGCGGGGAGTCTGCTTCTCCCTCTCCCTCTGCCTGCCGCTCTCTGGGCTTGTGCTCTCTCTCTCTCTTTCTCTCTCTCTCTAATACATAAAGTCTTTTTAAAAAATTAAAA
The DNA here is from genome assembly GCF_037043125.1 of Eumetopias jubatus. NCBI lineage: Eukaryota > Metazoa > Chordata > Mammalia > Carnivora > Otariidae > Eumetopias > Eumetopias jubatus. Next base: position 32,402,178 of record NW_028274820.1, read on the forward strand.
AAATAAAAAGTAAATAAAATAAAATCAATATACTGAATATCAACCATGATTTTTTTCCAAATAAATAGATCAAATAACACTAACCAGAAACGAAAATTAGAGTGCAGTGCATGCTTCCTTTTATAGTTCAACAAATACGATGACCAGTAGCAATTTATATGATGATTATATCCAGTGACATTAAATGACATGGAAGACTCAATTTTTTGATCATTGTGTCTGATTAAATTTTCTGGTGTCTGATAGTCACTTTAATATCAGAAGGATAACACCATAATGTGTCATTTTATTGTACAGGTACACACACTTCTGCAGTTAAACATGAAGTACAGGAGAATGGTATTTACTTTAAGGAAAAGTTTCAACCAAGTTTTGGATAAGAATTCTCATCATGTTTTTTGGAAAGGACATTAGTAATTGCAATTTTTTTTTTACCACATGACAACTGTACATTTTCATTAAATTTAATGTAATTAATTTTAAAATGGGTCACATTATTTTTATAAGAATGAGATGAGAAATGAGGGGCATGTTCAAATACAAATGCTACATCTCTCAGTGTAAATAATGACAATAGAGAGAAAAACATTAACTCTAAATCAGCACATGTTGGCTTCATCTGAATGCGTTCTAACAAAAAAAAAAAAAAAAAAGGCCATGCAGGGATGCCTGGATGGATCAGTCATTAAGCATCTGCCTTCGACTGGGGTCATGATCCCAGGGTCCTGGGATTGAGCACCGCATGGGGCTCCCTGCTCAACGGGAAGTCTTCTTCTCCCTCTCCCACTCCCCCTGCTTGTGTTCCTTCTCTCACTGTCTCTCTCTCTCTGTCAAATAAATAAATAAAATCTTAAAAAAAAAAGACCGTGCAATACTTTATATGGTTTCATAAATGTGTAACACCCAGTGAAAATGGCAAAGCTCTAATGTCTAATGACAGTCATAAACAAAACGTTAAAACTTCAAACTAAAAAGATACTTGTAAACCCAGGATACTTAACTTTTACATAAGCTCCTCAAATTGTTCAAGAAAAAAAAAAAAAAGATTAAGCCATTGGCCAAAATCTCTCAGTCAGTCCATAACTATTGATCAGAATGGCTTATCCCTTCATCCGGTCACATGTCATTGGCAAAGGAGAAAATGGCTGACTCCGCTGCTGAAAAACGTATTCTTCCAGCATGCTGAGATATTTTGTGAACAGGATAAATCTGATAAGCTTAAAAACATCCCTCTCAGTGATAACACAGTATCTCTTCAAATCTTTACGACTGCATGGCATTTAGAAGTAATGCTTACTACATACTGAGAAGCTGATATAGATTTCTAAGATCCAATTTGATAAAAGCACTTTCCCCACAAGTTGTGCCACTCTCTCAGTTTACAACCCTCTCTGTGGAGGACTTGTTGTAGTGTGTAAATTTAACTTCATACACACCTGGATTAGATACATTTACAGAATTGGGAAAATATACTCTTAGTCAATACAGAGAGAAAACCTGTAAATGATAGAGCAGGAAACACAGTGCAATTATTAAAAAATTAAATGATACCCAGAGCGATATTTGGCAATCACTGTATTTTCTCTCTCATGAGGTTTTGGCATCAAAAGAAATCTACCCTTGCACATGAACCTACCGTAGGCCCCCCCTTATCTTCAGTTTGACTTTCTATGGGTTCAGTTAGGAAGCAGATGACCCTCCTGATTTATCATCAGAAAGTCAAGAGTGCCCTAATTCTCTGTCACATGTCTACGTCATTCCCTTCACTTGATCTCAACATGTAGGCATTTTATCAGCTCACTTCATCACAAGGGTGAGCACAGGACAAAAAGATATTTTGAGAGAGAGACCACATTCACATTACTTTTGTTACTGTATACTGTTATGATTGTTCTATTTTATTATCAGTTGTTAATCTCTTACTGTGCCTAATTTAGACATTAAACTTCATCATAGGTATGTGTATATGTATGTAAAAGGAACTACAAAGTATACATAGTGTTCAGTATATCCATGGTTTCAGGCATTCACTGGGGGTCTTGGCACATATCCCCCATGGGATAAGGTCAATTGTAATGGAAAACAGTGAAAGCTGTCATTTGCACTACATAAAGCTCACTAAAGAGCAGACTTTTTAAAATATTTTATTCAGAGACTGGAAGTAAACACCCCCTTACTGGGTCATACCCATTTGTTTTGCCGTTGCAACCAAATACACTAAGCAAGGCGCATGAGCTTTGGAATGGAATTTATATTTTTTTTAATTGAAGCCTGATCTCATTTGGCAAATATTTTCAAAATCAGTATCTAAGTATAACAGAAATGTATACTTAACTATTTCTCAAGTTACATTTAGGACTATAGGAGGGAAATTATATATTTCAATATGACAAACACATCAAAATGTTCCTAAAGATTATTTTTAAGGCAAAAACAAGTATTTAAAAAGAATCACCTTGTAACTATCTGTTCCAAATATTCTTATAACATGCTGAACAGGATTTTTTCAATAGAATTTAAATGAAATTAGAGAGATTATTGCAACCTCATGGTCTTAACCTTCTCATCATTATCTTCGAAAAGAGAAATGTTGAATATTAGAGAATGTTTACATAAAAGGTCATCTGACTTTTCAAAGCCCTTGAGTTGAATGTGGTGGACAAAGAAGGGAATGCATCCGTTTCTCCTTTATTCTTTCAAAAAAATGATAAGGGTGTCATCATTTTAGAGAAACAATAAAGAATTTTGACCGTGAGACATAAAATATGTATCGTTATTATTACGAGGACTAAAAAGAAACCATGTTTTTTTGAAGGCCAAGAACTTTCACCCTTGGCCCACTTAAAAATGTTAACAAGAAACTGGCTCACCAGTGCACAAGATGCATGAGCAGCACTGTCTGTGTGCGCTCTCAACCGTAAGGAGCTATCCAGAGGCAAGCACACCTGATGAATGAAATAAAACTTCGCTCATTTTTGTTTTCGTGTTGTCCATTTGGGAACTTTTCCTGTTTTGTACTCAATTATTTCATGACAACACATTTTATATTACCTTTATGCTTAGACTTTATCATAAAATGTGAAAATAAGTATTGTTCCATGAAATTTAATTTCATTTTTAGGCGGATTGCTACGTGTCTGCGAGGGTGTCTGTGTACACCAGCTTTGCTGTACAATGTATTTCTTACCATAGGTTCATTGTCATTAAAGTTTGAAAAATCCCTATGTAGAGAAGAGTTCTCTGTTTTTTCCCTAGAGGTAAAGGCTACTAACACTCTAAATGCAGGAGATGAGGTAGGGCATTCGGACTTCTTCTTGTACTCCTGCCCTCCGACCTGCCAATGACATGCTCCTCCAGACCTTCCCAGACAGAATAGTGCTCCCGCTCTGAACCCTTCTTGCCACAAGCCTTCTAGCATTCTCCCCACTCCAGGCAACCTGAACGTCAGACCTATTCCATCCGCATCCCAGTTTTCAGAAAACCCATCAGAATCTGATTCTCTGATGCCAATTCCCCACTAAGGTTACCACCACTAGCAGTGACTTATTATCATGTGTGTTTTTTTTCTTGTCATTTCAATAAAATTCAGAGAGGTTGAAGTAGGAAGTCATCTTGAAGGAAGAAAAGTTTGTGTTTTTCAAATGGCATTCCTCAAAGCTAGTACAGTGAGCTAGGCACTCTCAGACACTCCTAGTAGAAGGGCAAAATGATACTGCCAAAGCAAGTCAGTACCATGTCTCAAGAATCTTAAAAATGTCCATCTCCTTAGATCCAACTAATCTTTTTCTCATAATAAAATCTAAGGAAATAATCACATTTCCAACAAGGAAGTTCATAACAGAGTTATTTACAAAAAGGATGTCTTAAATTTTTCTCAAAGGTCCAATAGGGGAGTTATTAAATCCCAAAATATATATAATAGAATATTTGTCAGTAACCAAAAATCACATTTTCGAAAAAATTTAATGACAAGGGAAATACATCAACTGTAACCACTGCTGGGGGTAACCTTATTGGGGAACTGGCATCAGAGAATCAGATTCTGATGAGATTTCTGAAAACTGTCATCAGGATGGGATAGACCTGATGTTAAGATACATGCTTTACTCTTTAGGTATGCTTTAGTGAATCATTTATACCATCCCCATCTTAATTATACCTATAAGTGCATTATATAAATCACATCTTGGTTTAATGATACCATTCCTTTATAATCCAGGTAAATATCCATAGCCTACAACTCCTTGCACAATTTATTTTCCCCCATGCCAGTGCACACGTTGAGCTACCCCAGCATGTGGGAGTTCACCTACCAAACTTGATTTTAAATGCATATTAATGTAACATTAAGTTAAATATAAGCTTTAGCCATGGTTCTGAACCTGAGTTTCTGTGATCTAAGTGATGCCAGACTAATCAATTTCTCTTTAATCACATAGCTCTGCTTAGATGGATTTTCCCCTTACCTGAAATCCTCTCTTACATGCTCCCTCAATCTCATGGAAGTCATGCTCTGTGCACAGAGGGCAAGCTTCAGCACTCTCCCACAGAAAATAGAATGTACATCCATCACAGGTGCCTGCTGGGCACTTGCTGAAATAAAAAATGAAATGACAGCTCTTATAACACATTCAATCAAGTCCAGTCAACATTTGAGTGTCCACTGCATCCTGGACAGCAATGTGTGGGTGCTGAGAAAACAAACAAAAAATCAAAAGGAGATAAAACCACAACTTCACACCTACTAGGATGGCTAGAATCAAAAAGACGGATAATAACAAGAATTGCAAACACGTCAAGAAATTAGAAACTTCATACACTGCTAATGGGAATGTAAAAAGGTGCAGCTGCTTTGGAACAAGCTGGTAGTTCCTCAGATCATTAAAATGAGTTACCACATGATCCAGTAATTCTACTTCTAGATAAAAATCCAAGAGAAATAAAAACATATGTCTACACAAAAACTTGTCCATGAATGTCCATAGGAGCATTACTCATAAGGGCCAAAAGGTGGAAACAACTCCAATACCCATCAGCAAATGAACAGATAAATATGATGTGCTATAACCATTCGGTGGAATATTACTAGGCCAGAAAAAGGAATGCAGAACTGATACATGTTGCAACTTGGATGAACCTTGAAAATACACTAAGTAGAAGAAGCCAATCTTCTACTAATATATAGAATATAAATCTTTTACTAATATATAGAATATAAATCTTCTACTAATACATAGAAACTTCTACTAATATATAGAACATAAATTCTATATATTAAATAATGCTATTCTTATGAAAGTCCAGAAAAAGAAAATCTATAGAAACAGTAAGTTAGTGTGGTTCCTTGGGGCTTGGAAGGGAGCTAAGGTATAGGGAGGTGAGAGCTAAAGGGTATAGGGTTTCTTTCTAAGGTGATGAAAAGCTCTTAAAAATGACTGTGCTGATGATTGCACATATCTATGAATATACTAATAACCACTGGCTTGTCTGTTTTAAGTGAGCAAAGTGTATGGCATGAGAATCGCATCTCTAGAAAGCTATTTTTGAAAAAATTTAAGGGAGAGACAGAGATAATGACCAAAAAAAAGCTCTGGGAAGACTTCTTGGCAGAAGGGATGCCTAAGACAAGTCTAGAATCTTCAGTAAGAGTTAGCCAGGAGAGAAAGGAAGAAAGCAAGGGAAAGCCTGCTAGAGGGATGAAGTGGTAGATGAATTATAAGGGAAGTACAAGGTAGTACTTGTACTACCTTGTACTTCAAGAGCAGGACAGTGAGTGGGCGCTAGGCATACAGGCAGGAACTAGGTAGTAGAAGGGCAGTGCCATTTCTGTTTAAGGTAATGTACTTAGGCAACGGTTCCAAGGAACAGAATGATGAACGGGACCATGGTCTAGAGGGTGAGGGTGGGCGGTGGGCAGGGGGAGATGGGGAGAAACATGAAAACAAAATTGCCTGAAGTATAAAAACAGACAAAACAACTATCAGGTCCACACACAGCTCAGTGATGCAAATGACTGTGCAAACCTGGGTTTCCGCAGCCTGATGATGACTTCTTTCAAGAGGTGGTGACCATCACCACTCGGTGACCAGGGATGGGGCTTAGACACAAGTGCAAGATCGCAGAGAACCAACCACACAGGCAGGGCCTGAATGGAGACTAAGCCGCTTTGTGGTGCGTGGGTCTATTATGTCAACTTGCCTGTTTCATTTTAGGGACAAATAAACACCACATGGCTCAGAAATTAAACTGCTGTTACTATGTACCGAATCCTTATTGACTGAAGCAAGAAGTTATTTGGAAAGGTTCTGGTGGGAATCGCTGTTTTGTTCATGAATTCATTAAAGCTAAGGGAATACTATTCCGTTCATTTGTCTACTATACTTCCCTTAAGCTGCGTACATACACAACACTGCCCTGGAAACCTCCTTTAGACCTGAGTTGCTGAAACACCTAGAGTAAAAAGACAGACAACACAATAAAAGGGAGAACACCAAAACACCCCTTTTTAAGTTTTAACTTCAGATGCCTTTCTGATGATATGCAGTCTAAAACTGTAATTTTCAGTCTACCAGCAAAGTAAAATTTCATACTCTTAGTATATATTTTAAGGACACCCTACAATATGAACACTGAAACAAAAATCTACGTGCCTAAAACTTGACTACATTTTATTTTTTTTAAAGATTTTATTTATTTATTTGAGAGAGAGTGAGACAGAGCATGAGACAGAGGGTCAGAGGGAGAAGCAGACTCCCCGCTGAGCAGGGAACCCGATGCGGGACTCGATCCCGGGATTCCAGAATCATGACCTGAGCTGAAGGCAGTCGCTTAACCAACTGAGCCACCCAGGTACCCCCAAATTGACTACATTTTAAACTAAGTAATCATGGGTGGGATGTAAATAAAAGCACAGCTCTGTGTAAAGTGCTTCAGAAATAGAGGTTCACCACTGTTAGAGCTAAGAACAGTGATGAATGGGGACTCTTTGGAAAAATGGCTTAACTCTTACCTGCCTTGATTTCTATTTGTAAAAAGCAGTAAAGTATATTCAGACAAAGAAACAAAAAGAGATTTAAAAAAAAAAAGGTAAGTACAATAGATGAAAACCATGCCACTTAAAAAATTATCGCTATTTCCCACCTTACACATCAGGAAAACCAATTCAAAATTGCACTTTTGAAAAAAAATTGGGTAACCAATTAGAAAAGTTCTTTGAGAACACAATTACTTGCATAACAATGAATTGAAACTTTAAAGGTAATTAACTTTTTGATCATTTAGCATAAATTACCAATATACTTTCCTGCTCAATTCTCTCCATCCCAAATTATTTTTATCTTTCCAACACAGGCACATTTTCAAGGGCAGTGAGGGCTGTTTATCTTGGGAAAATAAAAGGGTAAGTCTGGTAAAGTTTGAGAAAAAAAAACTCAACAAATGAAAAAGAAAAGGGGAAAAATAATTAAGGATGCAAAAACCTCTGGAGAGAAAACTCGGGTTACAATTCTGGCTGGACTTACAAGTGATTTTGTGTTTTTTTCCACCAGTAACACAGCCCCTCCCCCCACTGTTTCATATTTGTAATTCAGCAGAAGTGAAATGTTTCACTGCCTTCATAGGGTGGTTATAAAGGACAAAATGAGAGAACAATTTGGGAAAGTTTCAAGTACTGCAAAATATAAAAGACTATTAACAATGCACATCACTTTCTAAAGAACGGGGAAAACTACAGAAATGGGAAAAAAATCAAGACATTGATGTAACTTAAAAAGCTGCCATTAAGTGTCAAAATACTGCAATGATTCACTGCATTTCCCTAGTAGACTTCACTTTTTAAAAGATAATCTTAGGTGAAAAGTAGTTTGGTTTAGAATCAATTCTTTAATTCTTTCAACCCCACGAATCATTTAAAATGTGGAACATCCAAATTTGATTGTTATAAACCCAAGTTTCACAGTTTGAATCAGGCCTTCCCTATGAAGTGACAAGGATGTGGGAAGCAGTACTGATTTCAATAGTGCTTATATGTAAAATGAAAATGGAAAAAAAAAAGATGCAAGAGAGAAAACACAAAAAGATTTTCTTCTACTAAGAACAAAAAAGTGTGTTGGTAAGAGACAAATGCTTTATCGTCAAATATGTGAAACCCTGTTCCCTTTGATGACCTGAGTCACCATCATCTCTATCCCCTCCACGTTGGCTTTTCAAAGGTGGCAATAATTGTGCTTCTTTTATAGTTTTTGGTCTACAAGATCACCATAGAAACCAGGATAGGTATCTGAAGAGCACTACATGAATCATGGAGAGTTTGGGCATACAAGGCTAGAGTTCCACAGGATGACCCCATGGCTGTGAGTTCTAGGTAGAGTAAGCACCATCGACTCAAAGGACAACCAGGTGTACCCTAATGTGGTTTCACTGTTAAATGAGGAAGACTTTCCAGTTTCCTGATTTTGCTTCCGGGATTGCCTTACCCATCAAGATAGCACAAGCAACATGTTAGAATTAAGATGAATCTTTTTTCAAGGAAGTTCCATCTTGGATTCTAAAATCGGATACATATTCTGGGGGGAAAGTGGATGGGGCTACGAGTTATTAGTGTGCTCCTTTAAATGAATCATCTTACCTAAAGCAGGATCTCCTTGGTTCATACTAAAAATTCATGGACAATAATCTTATTTTCTTATGAACTATTACAACCGAATACTCAACCTATTGTTAATTGTTTGGAGAGTTGATAGAACAGTGTAAACTTGTTTTTGCCTAAACCTTATTCAAACTCCAAAGTTAAAATCAATTCATGTACGGTTGTCAGTATGGTTCTGACACTTCTGTAGCTGGTCTCAAGAGACTGGGGGAAAGGCCATACTTTTAAGTGCTAGAACTTTTATCATTTGGTGTCAGAGCTTAATTGTCACTCAGCTTCTTTCTTGTGAGGCTTTTTTGTGCTTCCTGGGGTTTCCCAATCTTGGAGTTCTGAGACTGGCATCCTCTGGCATGGGTGATGCTCTCTGACCAGCTGCTGGTAAATCCCCTTGGCTTTGGCTTCTGAGAAAGCTCAGCATTTCTCTGCTGAGAATGCCAATGGACAGAAAGCCTTCTTGTGCGGGGTCCATGAAATGGCTTTGGATCTTGCTCTAATTTTGTTTGCCCTGAAGCTGAAGAGTATAAATCACTTATGATTGAGTTTGAACATAAGACTTTTTGATCCATACCTTTTCGATCCAGGGATATAAAATTCTACCAGTCCCCTGCAAAAACCTCCCTTTTTGCAGATTCTCCCCTGGGTTAATTACCAAAAGCCAAAATCTGATCAAGACCTGTACAAACTACATTAGCTGACACTGCCCAGTCCCTCTGCAAAATCTTTCAAAGTTTTATCATCCTTATTTCAAAATGGATCCTTAAACTTTATGACTGCTTTGTGATCTTTTTATGTCATGTCCTAAGATTACTCATTAGTGTTTGCACTGTATAATTTTAACAATTCTGTATTAGAATTTTTCCATTTCTTGATCATAATGGGTTTTTATTTATGCTTAGAGTACTTTTATATGCCTCCTCACTTTTCATTGTTCTAAGAACACACTTGGCTTTAATCTTTTAAATTCTGTTGCCTTTTAAATTTAACTTGTACAGAGTTAGATATCTATTATCTGTCCATAAATGGTTCAGAGGAAAAAGAAAACAAGGAACCCATTTAACCAATCATTATCCTCTGGCTTTTACCACCTTAAAATGGATAGACTTTTTGGCTGCAAGAGACTCTCCCAAAGACCAAAGAAAACACTAGTGTCCTACAGGTCCGGTGATTTTGATAGAGCAACTCTAAATCAGAGCCTGTGGAATAAAGCCCTGGCATATTCAACCTCTCAATGCTATCAGGACAGACCTCTGAAGCATTCCTTTTGTGAGATACAATATTCACAGAGGCTATGCTTTTTTTTTTTTAATGGGGTGCAGCCCCTCTCCACTTGGCCCTGAACCATCCACTAGCCTGACTCTCTGAGGCCGAGGCTACATTTATGATAAAGATGAATTTGGATTTCAAAGGAGGTTTTGGCAAAACAGTTTGAGACTGATTTATAAACTACCCAAGCAGTTAAATATAGCTATAAGTTGAGAGAAAGAGAAGGAGAGAGGATGATGGTTGTCCTCTAGCTCATACTATTACTGAAGACGACCTCATTGGAGGAAGGATGACTCATGTTAAAAAAGGCACCAAAAACTTGCAGATCAACTGAGTTATCCCCCAGATAATGTGATATTTGCCTCTTTGCTTAGTGTGCTTCTCTGTAAATCTCTACCTATAAAGAACTGGAGGGAAAAAATGGCAAGATGAAAACATGATGGAAGAAAAGAACAATAGACATAGTCAGGGCATCATTCCATCTTGACTGGGCTACCACAGCTACACACCCCGGGTCCTCAGTGTTCCCCACGGTGTCAAGTAAATGGGTCTGACTCAGGTCTCCCATGTGCTATGACAGCTCTACCATCAGAGTGAAAATGATTCCTTTTGCCCATTTTCTAATAACACCTCTTTTAAAGATTGTATTCATTTGAGAGAGAGAGACACAGTGAGAGAGGGAACACAAGCAGGGGGAGTGGGAGACGGAGAAGCAGGCTTCCCACTGAGCAGGGAGCCCGATGCGGTGCTCAATCCCAGGACCTGGGACCATGACCTGAGCCAAAGGCAGACGCTTAACAACTGAGCCATGCAGGCGCCCCTAATAACACTTTTTTAGAAATTCCTCATATATTTGAAATTTCTCATGTATTTGAAAGAACACTTTGGACATAATGCTGGGGTCTAACATTTTTCCTACCAAAAGAAGAACCCTCAATTTTTCTAACCACCTAGGATCATGACTGGAGGTTTGGAATGTTTCTCAGGCAAGGCTGAAGGGCGATCTATTGAGGGCTATCAGCAGTCTACTTTGTTAGAAATTCATTCAATGGCCAAGACACAAACTGCACCAGGAAATCCCCAAAAGCCCACTCTGGCTCTCAGATTTCTTCTGCCACAGACATCATGCTGCTAAGTTTTTATCTAAAATGTCTCACACCTCCCAGACACTTTGTGGAATTAGAAACCAACTGCATTTGCCAGACCAAACACAGACAGGATGCAGTTTTCCAATTGCAGATTAGGAGACAGCCCTGATAATTTACAATTCCCTCTAAATTTCCTATGAGATACACAGAGAACACACATTGCCCCTTTTCTCCTGCCCATCCACGCTGTCTTACGATATTCTCATTTTCCCAAGGCTAAGGGTCTTATGACATTTTCTCAGGTCACAAGCTTCAGAGCCCCAACCAACATCACTACTACTCAAGTCTCCTTTGCCTGCTTTGCCAAGATTCTTGGCCAAGAGAGGAGAATTCTCGGGGGTGGCATCCCTTCCAAACTGCCAAAGTCTGCTTTCTGAGACTTTTTGGTCATAGCATATGAGATTATTCAAGGCAAGTGCCTGGTTAACACCTTCCTCCGTCTTCTGGAGATCTTAAAGCTCCCCCCAACCCCCCAAAATTGCAAAGTAAATCCTCTTCAAAAGTAGCCTGAGAAACCTGGCTCTGTTCACATTTCCTTACTTTTAATAGGAAATCATTATACAGCCCCAAAGCTAAAAAAAAATTCTAATTTCAGAACAAGCTGCTGTTTTTCATATGCTGATCCCAGAGCTCCCCCTTGTGCCCTCATGGGGAACTGATTCAAGCAAGAACTGAAGGTTAGCACCTTTGTTAGGTTGTGGGGTTTCAGCCGTTGCCTAGAGCAGTGGTCCTCAAACTTCAATGTGCATCATAATTATATATATATAGTTTTATCAAATACAGGTGAAGAACTACCCTGTAGACCAAGACATTTTAAATTAACCTTTCAGAAAACTAAAATGTAGAACAAAGTTTGAGAATTTGTCCCAGAAAAAAACAAGCCAAATCACCAAAATGTGGATTAAGATTAGCAGTTCCAAAATTTTAATCTGCATCAGAATTGCCTTGTGTTTTTTATAACATTTTATTTTTTAAGATTTTATTTATTTATTTGACAGAGAGAGAGACAGCGAGAGAGGGAACACAAGTGGGGAGTGGGAGAGGGAGAAGCAGGCCCCCCCTGGAGCAAGGAGCCCGATGAGGGGCTCGATCCCAGGACCCTGGGATCATGACCTGAGCTGAAGGCAGATGCTTAACCGAATGAGCCACCCGGGTGCCCCTATAATATTTTATTTTTAAGTAATCTCTACCCCCAATGTGGGGCTCAAGCTCATGACCCTGAGATCAAAGGTCACACGCTCCACCAACTGAGCCAGCTAGGCACCCCAGAATTGCCTTGTATTTAAAAAAAAATATTCCTGTGCTCGACACTCAAGTGATTCTTTTGGTTTCATGAAAGATCTAGAAATTGATTTTTAAAATAGACTCCCCAAGGTATTCTGCCACAGGTGATCTTAAGACACCCTGGCAAAGACAGCTAAATTCCATAAATAGAACTGCTAGAGGTCAAAGGAAAAACTAACTTTTCCTCTCCTTACAAGGAAAAAAAATCAAGTTTCTAAATGCTATTATCATTTAACATCATGAGACTATTTTTTTTGTAATTACTTTAAAACATCAGAACCAACCTTGGGAGAGTGAGAGTGAGACACTTTCTAAAGGACACACCTTATCTTTGGTCATATTATCTACTTAAGCCAGAGCCCTGGAAAAGGCTTTGGAAGCCATCGAAGGAGACTCCAAGAGACCAGACTCAGAGAGGCTAGTTGCTAAGTCCAAAAAAAAGACCTTATAGGTGCTACCATGAATAGAAGAAGCATGTGAACTCAAAGCTATATGGTGGGATATTGGAGAATAATTAAAGCAACTCTAAACACACCTTCTCGTAAACAAAGTGTGGTTTGCTGCCCTGACTCCAGCTTGGGTGCTGGCCCAGGGGTCCGCCACCACATGATGCTCTTGAGCATCAGCCTCCCTCTGTCTCTTTCACTGATGTCTATTACCTTTCATTGTTCTCCTCTCATCATATACTTCTCTCACCTTGAAAAGGTGAAAAGAAAAATTAATTCCCAGATCCATGAGAACCAGAGAAACACAGTTGGTGAGATGTGAATACTAGTATACCTTTATGTCCCAAAGTAAACCCACAATATTGTTAGCACTGCTAATATTTTTAAGATATCAAGTAGTTGACACAATGCTTAGACCACTGATTTCCAATACTGTGCTGACATAAGCAGAGCTTCAAATCTCTCAAGGGTTATCGTGAAACTATCAAAAACAAAACTAAGTCAATCATTTTCTTTTTTAAAAATATACACTTTCGCTAGCTTGATAGAGAAAAACCTGCAAGTCAAACTGACCCAAAAGCACCTTAATCCTGCACAAAGATTAGGAATAATCTACATACAGAACAATGAATAAGTGCAAAGAATGAAAATCAGCAGACATTTAAAAGTATCACTCATACCATGAAAGCAGTAGGTAAGTTGACAGTTCTGAGTCCATGAAATTGCTCATTTTCTCTTAGTTTCCCACCCAAGTGGACTGTATTAGTCAGACTGAGACTGTGGAGAGCTGTTGCCTCAATGCCAGTAAGTTAAATGAATTGTATTATGTATTCTACAGATGAGACTCTACCTTGGTGATTCTGCCACCATTCATCAGAAAATGGAGGAGCTGGAAATGGAGCATACAGATGATCTACCCTGGCCTCTATCCTCTTATAGAGAAAGAAGCTACGATTCAGAGGGTAGATTGCTTCCATCTAGATCACCAAGGTAGTTCACTGTTGATGAAGAACTACAAGCTAGGTTATATATAGCACAGCCCTTAAGCAAATTGGGACTAAACACTATGAATAAATAAAGGATACAAACACAATAATTATATATTAAATAATTTTCAAGACTATTAGACAGTTAGGCAAACAGGATGAGAAGATGCCATTGAAGAGACTGAGAAGTACTGAGATTGGCGAGAACCTATTCCTCTTAAGAGACGCTCAGCACATCCCTACAACAAAAACCTACATATTCTTCTGTTCTTCCTGCTTTGCATTCCTAGAGAATGTGTTTTAAAATAGTAAGATTCTGGAGAGTTTTGCTGCCTCACAATAAATACAAATGTGAAATAACCACATAGAAGTAAGAATACCTGGGGACTGAAATCACTCCTGCTCCTGGTTTGGTAGGATTGCACCTCATTTTCACAGCAGTCGACCGGCCATTGACACAAGATGTTGTAGTTGTAGACGACCTATCACGGGGCAAATGGCATTTTACAGAACAGACAGAACACAGATCACCAAGACATAAATATCCTGTGTATAACTGCTCCCATACTCTATGCAACAACGAAAAAGAAAAATGTGTCCAGGTTCACTAATTAAGAATTTTAATACAAACTGAGCTCGTTTACTTTCACTGCCTAGGAAAAGTGGACTGTCTTCTCGGGTAAAGTAATAAGTTATCATCAAGGTGTTTAGTCAAGGTACCATAATTATAATCAAAGTCATAATCACAAAAATTTTTCAAGGGAAGAGAGGTTGTATCTACTTGGGCTGATGTTGAAATATGTGAATTACAAATGCTACCTGGACAAGGAAGTAGAGTCTCTTTTTGCCTAATTTAAAAGAATATATATATATATATATATATATATATAACAGACAAAATAGAATATAAAGAAAAAATATAGATAAAATACATATAACCAGAAAAAAGATATATATTTATACATATCAGAACTTATGTAATACTTTCAAAATAGTTCATTTTTCCTACTTTATACTAAGTCTTCCATTTAAGAACCAATCACTGAGGATTAAGTGTAATAAGCTACTATGCTAGGTACCATGAAGAGACATTTTTTTGATTAAAATAGTCAAGGGAAGCAGCATCTTCACTTACTTATAAAAGAAATGTACATCTGGTATTTGGCTAGGGGGAACTGGGAACATTTCTTCTTTTATATTAATATTTTGCAATGTAGTTTCGACGGTCACTCCTAGATGACAATAAAAAGAAGCTATTAAGCAATACGGAAAAATTAGATTTACTTAGTCTGTGTATCTGAATTGAAAGCAGCTTTAATCTGATACTGTCATTTGACTAGAAATATTGTATTAAATTTATGCATTCATGGTAAGATCAAGAACCATTCCAAACTCTAAAGAACAAAAAAGAAAAGAATCTACTCCACAGCCCTGTAGTTTTGCTCAAGTCACTTCACATCCCTGGGCCTTACGTCCTAAATCTGTAAAATTCATGAAATAATTGAAATGATCTCTAAAGCTCCTTCCAGCTCTAACATTTCAACATCCTAACATTATTAAAATTCTTGGCTTCTGATGAGTTTTGTTGCACAAGCTGGGCTATTTTGCTAATACAGCTTTTCACTCAATATAGACACACCTGAGAAAACAAAAATTTTTGTACCCAATAATTTCCAGAAAGCAACTCCAAATTTTGTTTAATCTAAAAGTCAGGCATTTCTCCCATCCCTTGGAGACAAAATGACTGCAGAGCCAAAATGCAAGCAATAGCAGCAACCTCTCCTTCTGACATGGAGTTCTGAGACTGAGCGCAAATTCAGTAACTGACCTTGGTACTGAAAATTAAAGCTGAATTCCTCTGGAGTCAATAGCAACAGTCCTCAAATTTGCTGCACGTTAGAATCACCTAAGAAGCTTGTTAAATTATTATACTGTTATATGTCGTATCATCATCCCAGAGGTTCTAATGAACCCGATCCCTAAAAATCACTAAGAGGTCATTCTTAAAACTTTCCTATGCCCTCTAGTCCACAAAGACAGAAAGGACAGACGGGGAATAAAGCTCAGCACACTCACCTTTGCTAAGTGTCACCAGCTTACTTTTGGTATGAGAAAAGATTATGAAAGCTGGTGGCAGATATTATGATTTAGGTTTACACAATATCTGTTTATTGTTCTTCCTTTGTTTATAGTTTTGGTTTCTAAACTTATTCTGCTTCTTAAACTCCTAGAGAATTTGATGAAAGGCACAGACTCTCAAAAAACAGCCTATCACATATGAGTTAATGCATAAATTCAGCAGATGCTTGCACTCACTTAGACTGATCAATAGATCTCAACTGCAGGGACTTTTGAACCATGTTACAAAGTGATGATTTAGAATTACCTGTGGCCTTCATCATCTATGGCAAACACCAACACAATGACAAGTTATCAGTACTGTAATTTTAGAATAACTGCATGCATGCATACAGGAACCAAATGTAGCTTACCTAAAAATCTATCTGCCAGAATGATGGACTGTGATGATAAGGCTGCTCGGAAACCCTTACTTTCAGAAGGAATAATAGTTGACTGGCATACATATGCTCCTACCAAATTCGTGTAATCATCTGACCCTGCCACCATTTCCTTTACTGTGAAGTCTGTTATATTGTTGGTACAGAGAGCCATCTTCTTCCCCTAGGAAAATAAAGTCATAAAGAGGTTTTACAGAAGAGTCAGTCTTTACATTAGATCTCAGAGAGCTCATGGCCCCAAGAGAGCAGTAGGCTCTCTCCTCACTACAGAGATTCTGCTTTAACTGATATGGTTTGGGGCCCAGGTGCTGGCATTTTTTTTTTTAATCTCTTGAGGAACTCCAGTGTTTAACCAGGGTTGAGTCATTTAAATTATACTGAATATAGAAATTCAAGACTGCACTGCTCTTCCAACTACAAGCATCATTTGTGCTGGAAGAAAGCCATCTAACTTAAGGAACTAAAAGTCACCCATGAAACCTTCAATTCAAAGGATAACAATGCATTCAAAGAGACCAGATAACTCCTGGTGAAGGTTTTAATGTCAAAGAAAAAGACGTGCTCTTCCTTCACCTTTATGGGCCTACTGTGGCAGAAAGGTAATGTGAAGTCTGAAGAAGAAAGCATAGAAGTCTTATTGCAGCAAAAATCCTAGGACACCATCTAAATTGTTATTAGTTGGTCACTACAAGCGTCTTTATTCACCTACTCAGATTCAATGACGTGTAACTACTCAACTAAGGAAGTTGAAGGGAATACAGGAGTTTACTTTTTAAATCATTTAATCAGTTGCAATATATAATTTATAAAAATTGGAAGACAGTTTAAATAAACCATAGTCCCACTGCAAACAACTACAGCTTTATAATTTCTATGTAGGAATGTATAAAGGGGAGAAGGAAGATGATTTTATTGATCTTAGATGTAGGTTGAGCGCACATGGGCACAAAGAAAGGAACCTAGATTGAACTTTCTTCATGTAGCTAGCAGTCTAAACTTATAAAATGTTCTCCCTCCACTAAGCCTTCTCACCACAGTACAGGGGCACTATATTGTTACCAAGCTTAAACTGTTGAAGCTGAGAAGAGGAAAACAATGGAAAAGATCAGAGAGAAGCTACTGAGGAAAGAAAGAGGAAAACAGCAATAAAAGGAAAGGAATGAGAATAAAAAGGAAAGGAAAAGAGGAAAGAAAAGAAGAGGGGACAGAGGGAAGGCAAGCCAGTGCTAACACAGGCATAGGGACAAAAAGAAATGTAACACATAATGTAACGAATCTCCTTCACCATTCCACTCAGTATTTAGCAGAACAGGCATTTAGTATGTATTTATTTACTGAATGAACTGAGTGACAACCTATCGAGTGTGTTAGATCACTCCCTTTAAAATCAGAACAGGACAAACACCACACCACGTAAAATTTATAGATCTTTTTGCCTGAAAACGTCTGTGGTTATCAGATCTCTTTTTATTTCCTTCGCACAAAGTTTGGCACAGCATCTCATAATGAAGACCACTGGAAATATCAGAGTTAATATGGAAAAAAACATGGAGGAAATGCCTTATTACATTTTCATCTTTGCTAATGGTGTATACATACACGTACTTCCCAACCCTAACCTCGTAGATCTATAAAAATATTGGGCATCTAATCCTGTAACTCTTCCCATTACCAGCATTAATTAAAGCTTCTTCCCACAGAAAGATAAGATCCGGGTATTTATTAGCAGATACCACCTGATCAGCTGACATGTGTTCTCTGTTTACCTCCTTTTTTAATTTTACACAAACTTCCTCTTGGAGGTCTTTTTCTTTTTAAAACAGAAAATCGACAATATGTGGAACAGTAGAACATTTTCAAACCAAAACTGCCTGCCTAAAAAATAGGTGGGACTGACAAGCCCAAACCAGTTGGACAAAAATGAAAGATCCTTCAAGCACCTACACCCTAACTCTGAGCTCTGGGGTTCCAGGGGCTGGGGAAGAAGTGCTTTGATGGATGGAGATGCAGACAAGGCTGGCCCTGCTGGAGAAAGCTGCCAGCGTGCTAGGAGGCAACACAGGGTTTAAGCAATCATAGCTCTGTTTCGGACATTTGGTTGTTAGTTTCTGTAGAGATTTTATTGGGTCATCCACACAGAAAATATCAACTCAATCAGAACTGAAATACAGCTCCATCTCACTCTGACAGCCAGAACTCACCTCATGCCCACATAAACTAATATTGAAGAAGTGGAAGTATTTGGTTCCTTTGGAGGTAAAGCTGGGTCCATTCATTAATGAGCCCACGCTGCTGAGGTTGCTGAAGTCATAGTGCAAACTCTGATTCTCTTTTTCATGGTGGAAAAAGCAGTCACTATAGCAAACTGAGTGGTCCTTTGATTAAAGATTAAGAAATAAAAAAACATATATATAGTAGAAAAGGAAACATTAGCTGCTCTGAAAAATGTGTTTCAAAAACAGTTCTACGTTTAAAAACTCTTTTGGTAATTTTGTCTTAGTTATATTTTATCACATGAATATGGACAATTTCTAAACAATAATTAAAATATTCTAAGATATACTTGCTGCTCTCCATACATTCCTATGGCCAACCCCCAGAGGGAGTTTACTCGTTCTCCCTTAACAGAATACACAAAAATCGAATTTTAATATTTTTGGAAAACATTCTTATTTGGGTGCTTTTCTTAATATCTTATGCCCCCAGGAACTGGGGCTTTCATGGCATATAATATGTGTTCAAGTGCTTAATAAATGTAAGAGGAAAGAAAACAGGAAGAAGAATGAAAAGGCCATTTCTAAATACAACTACTTCATAGTTCCTGGAGAAACATGAAGGATATCTTGTGAGTGTCTCTATTAAAGTGTGCTTTCCTGGGGAGAACCAAAAGACACACTCACTTACCTGAGTACTTCTACTCCCAGGCCCACATGGAATACAAGCCTCCTTGCCATAGACCTGATGTATGGACAGGTAGGTGTCGGGTGGACACTCCTTGCACTGGTTGGTTTCTTTCTCAATGTAGTGGCCTGGGGGGCAGGGGACACACGATGAGCCCGACTGCTCAGAACCGAGGGCACAGGCACGGCATGAGGACGCCACCCCATCAACTGCATTAGTGGCAGTGATAGAATAAATCTTCACCATGTCATTGATGAACCGTCTATTCTAGAAAGAGAGCAGAAAGTAATGACTTCTGCCTTGGGGCTTAATTGTACAACCAGATTGTTTTGTGTTGGTATCACCAAAATAGCTAAGCAGAGTGTTCCAGCCTAACAGTTTATAATCGATAGTGGATTAATATTATTTCTTCTTGGTTCTTTTAAAAAAAACAATCTTAAATCTTAACACTAGGAGCTAATTTCCATAGTAATGGAGTTCCAGGAGGTTATCCACAATCACAAGATTAGGCATATTTCTAAGCTTTACATCTGGAAGAACTGGTATGGTTTAACAGAGGAGCAACTTTATCTCCCATCATGGTTTATTCAGAGATAAGCCTAACTGTAATGATACAATAGGATGTTTGCCGTCTAGCAAGTGGTAAAGCCTTAGATGAGGGGTTAGTCTTGAAAGACTAGAACTCTGCTCCTCACCAAACACTGTGATGCCATCATACCACCCCTTTGAGCCTTTCTCTCTCTCTTTCTCCAGTACTTTCCCTATGGTACGGATTTCTAGTGAAGGAATGCCTAGTAGAGAGCAAATCCCTGGGTCTAACTATACTTTTCCTTTTTGTGACACTGGGTCAATTAAGATCTAGTTCTCACCAGGCAGTGGGCAACATTTTATCAGTAGAGAACAAAGCTACCCTAGACTACTTAATGTTTTTCTCTGGGGTAAAGACAACAGGAAGACAAGGAAGCACTCCATAGCACGTTCATGCCCCACCTGATGGTAACCCGAACACTCATCAAGAACAATTAGCGTCAAGTAACATCTGAGAATGGGTTTCCCAATGAAAGCCCAAAGAGAAAAGAGAAAATGTTCTGCATTTGTCACCACAGTTTAAAGTGGTTTACCTTGTTTGCACCTTGGGAAGGTCACGTCTATGGAGATCCACAAAAGTAACAGTCCTGCTATTATTGAAACATAGAGTGGAACTTACTTAGGGGAGGATTAAGGTCTACTCTAGCAGGGACAGTAGAAGAAAATAAATAATTCTGTTAACCCAATTGTGTGTACATACACACTCTCCAGACTATAAAAGGAGACATCACTACAATGAAATAATAAGCCAACACCAGTTAATGGCTCCAGGACAAATGTCAGATCATTCACAAAAAGAGGAAGATAGTCACTAGCCTTCTCAAAGTCTTAGAAAGCTTTAAAAAATATGTTTTTAAATAACTACAAAATCAGATTTTCTTTCTCTTAAGCTTTCAACAAATACATCTGTTTAGTATAGGACAATCCAAAGAGACATTGTGTTATTCAATTTCATACATTCTTGCTCTCAAAAAATATATATACCATTTTTATCCAAATCCACTCCATAACCAAATGATTAATCCCACATCAATAAAAAAACAGTCTTTTCCTCCAAGAGATTTGAGTGATCATTGTGTATGAATGTCCACTGGGAGCATCATCTTTGTATTTGAAAAAAAAAAGTGCTTGGAACTTACATCTTGACCCTGATTGGTTCTTTGGAAAGCCCATGTAAACGTAAATGTTGCATTCTTGAAGATGATATGGGTATAAGCTTGCTTTTCTTTGGTTCCACCCCATGATTCCACCACATTGGTACTTTTTCTATTTATATCCTAATATATAGTAGAAAAATATAAACAAAAAAGCACAAATTCAGGATTAATATACATATGTATACATTACAAATATGTGTCTTTATGATAACCCCTGTAGGGTCAGTGAATATTTATCTGCAGAGCACATCACCCTAGAACTCTCAAAACCTCCCTTCAAGTCTACACAAGCACTTATCAGCTTAGTAATTACAATTTTTCAACCACTCTGCCAATATAACCTGAAAGAGGTATCAAATTATAGTACATTTAAGAGTGTGTGTGCATGCGTGTGCCTGTGTGCACATGACTCTAGCTTAGGAAATACACTTCGAAAGGAAAACATAATTCCTCCAACTTTTCACAGTAAACTTCTAGGGTCCTCAGAGAATAGCAAGGTTTTTCCATGTTTGCCTTTTTCCTTGAGAGATTCTGATAGGCAGCTCTTGCACAGCAATTTTAAGTTCCCTCTGAATTACACTTGCAACTTCCAGGCTTCTCCAAGTGTACATTAACCAGAATGTTATTCTAAGTCCAAAGAATCTTCTGCTCAAACTTGAACTCCAAAGGAATTCGTGTAATATTTTATTTCTGATTTCCTTAGCTAAATTCAATATTTAATATTCTACAAATGTGTAACATTCCAACCAGTGTGCTGGCATTAATGTGATTAGAAAGCAAATTTAGTAAGTCAACCAAATAATGCAATATGCACCTAATTAATTTGAAGTGAAAACCAAACCTAGCCTTGAATTTTCTAATTAGTGGTCCCTACAGAAACCCCAGTAGATGACTTAGAAATTTGGATGGGTTTCTGTTACATTGTCTGGGATGTTGACAATATGGCGGCATAGCCCAAGATATGTCTGTTTCTTTCTCTGTTATAAACATAGGAGTCAAACCTTATAAAGTAATCAAATATGCTATAAAGAGATATGTCTTGAGTTCACAACACAGACAGGAATAACAGAATGTGCTGGTTACACATTACAGAATTCCCCACGTTACCAAATGACCAAACCACTGATACATGCCTCTTCCTAAAAGAAGCTCAGAATATCGTGGACATTGCTGCTATAAACATTGGGGTGCACGTACCCCTTCGGATCCCTACATTTGTATCTTTGTGGTAAATACCCAGTAGTGCAATTGCTGGATCATATGGTAGCTCTATTTTCAACTGTTTGAGGAACCTCCATACTGTTTTCCAGAGTGGTTACACCAGCTTGCATTCCCACCAACAGTGTAGGAGGGTTCCTCTTTCTCCACATCCTCGCCAACACCTGTTGTTTATAGCAGCAATGTCCACAATAGCCAAACTGTGGAAAGAGCCAAGATGTCCATCGACAGATGAATGGATAAAGAAGATGTGGTATATATACACAATGGAATATTATGCAGCCATCAAAAGGAATGAGGTCTTGCCATTTGCAACAATGTGGATGGAACTGGAGGGTGTTATGCTGAGTGAAATAAGTCAATCAGAGAAAGACATGTATCATATGACCTCACTGATATGAGCAATTCTTAATCTCAGGAAACAAACTGAGGGTTGCTGGAGTAGTGGGGGGTGGGAGGGATGGGGTGGCTGGGTGATAGACATTGGGGAGGGTATGTGCTATGGTGAGTGCTGTGAATTGTGCAAGACTGATGAATCACGGATCTGTACTTCTGAAACAAATAATGCAATATATGTTAAGAAAAAAAAAAAAAGAAGAAGCAGCTAGCAGGAGGGGAAGAATGAAGGGGAGTAAGTCAGAAGGGGAGATGAACCATGAGAGATGATGGGCTCTGAAAAAACAAACTGAGGGTTCTAGAGGGGAGGGGGTTGGGGGGATGGGTTAGCCTGGTGATGGGTATTAAAGAGGGCACATTCTGCGTGGAGCACTGGGTGTTATGCACAAACAATGAATCATGGAACACTACATCAAAAACTAATGATGTAATGTATGGTGATTAACATAACAATAAAAAAATTTTTAAAAAAGCTCAGAATACACAGTGTTCTATTAAACATCACATTTCTAGATGTTTATTCTAATAATAAGTGGAATTTATTGCATTACCATAAATAATTCCATCTTACTTTTGTAAAACACTGCATGCTTTTGAAAGCATTTCTATACACTATTTAATTGACATCACAAAAAATCCTGTGAGAAAACCAAATCAAACAGAGAGGAAAGAAAACTAACAGATTCTGCTATGAGCTAAAAACTCTTAAGATTGATTCATGAAAATAAATAGGTATGATCCCTACCCTCAGGAGTGCTTGTCAAGTGAGAGAGAAAAAAACATCAATATAGTCATGTAATTAAAATAGAGTTTTCTCGAAGAGCTTTTGGAGCACACTAGAGAGAGCAGCTAATTTTACTTAAAGGATTAAGAGAAAGCTTCCCAGAAAAGGTGAAGTTTGAGTAGCCCTTGAATTATGAGTGAGAGTTCACCAGACAAGAGCAAAAGGAAGAAAGCTATTCTGGCTTACAGTGCCAAGGCAGGAGAACTGAAGTACAGGGTGTTCCTCTAACAAATTCACGGTGTCCTAAGAGGTGTGAGTAGTAACAGTGGACTTGTGAAACAGAAGCTGGGCAAAGAGTACAAAAAGCCATACTGATGCCATGCTAAGAAATTTTAAGCGTATTCAGAGGCTATTGGTTCTCAAACTTTAGTTGATATTAGAACCACCCTCATGGCTGGCTAAAATACAGATATCTGGGCCCATCACCAGAGCTTCTTATTAAGAGTAGGATGTGGCTGAGAAACCTACGTTTCTAACAAATTCTCAGGTGATGCTGGTCCAGAGACCACACTTTAATAGCCACTGCCATAGGCAGTAGCCAACCAGCAAGGTGAAGGAGGCAGATTTGCTGTGGAGGCCGCCATTACTGTTTTTATGTTTATAAAGGTAATTTTGACAGCAGCATATATGAGAGAATGGAGAGAGAATACAGACAGCTGCTGAGAAATAATGAGAGTTTGGACTTCAGCAATGGTACTGAGAATGAAGAAGAACTAACAGATTAAAGAAATAGGGAGGCAGAGCTGGGAATTGAAGAATTATTAGTTATTTGTGGCGTATTAAATGGATGTGTTGAAGATTATTCATGATCTTCTTTCACTATGACAAAGTCCTTCCCCACCCCACCCCCACCCCCACCCCCCTGCCAGGAAGAAAATAGTCTGCCTTCCTTGAAGCCGGTAGTAATCACAAATATTTATTTATTATTTATTTATTCATTTATTCATTTATTCATTTATTTTTAAAAATTTTATTTATTTCTTTGATGGAGAGAGACATAGCAAGAGAGGGAACATGAGCAGGGGGCAGTGGGAGAGGGAGAAGCAGGCCTTCCGCAGAGCAGAAGCAGTGCGGGGCTCAAACCCAGGACCCTGAGATCAATGCCCTGAGCTGGAGGGAGACACTTAAAGTCTGAGCCACCCAGGCACTCCACAAATAAATATTTAAATCTTCATCTAACTTGTATATCATGGAGGAAACTGTTAACAGACTGCTAACTAGCTACTAAAAGACTACTGGGAAAAAAGCAAAAACAATGTCTAGGAAGTCACTACTTACAGTATTAAAATCTTAGCCAACAACCTTCTAATACCCGCACAAGGTCTTAATAAATTTTATGTTCCTACTTTTCTCAAGCAAAGAGTTGAAATGTGTAGGGAATCTAGAAAAAATTGGGCAAAATTATGACATGCACATAATAAAGTTCTTTGCCTACATTTATTAAATTTAACACTGAAGAGTTTCCTTTCTTCCCAATGCCCTACACCCCCATTATTTTCTACCCTCACTTATAAATACAGGTTTTTCCTTCCTAGTGGTGTGAACTACAGAATGGTTATTAGAGGAGAATTTCTTTGTGCTGGTGGCATATCTTTATGAAGGAGTTTTTACCAGATTAATATTCCCTGACTTCTGTCAGTCACCCAAGCCCCCTTGCTCAGTCCTCCCCATGAGGAACACAAGCTTTCTTTGTGGGCTGCACTGCACATTTCTTAGTGACTTCTTTAGATATTTTTTAATTTTTTGCAAGGAGACCTAAGAATGGGAAGAAAAATGGGACTCTTATCCCAACTTGCATGAATGAACTGACACTTGAAAGAACATGCTAAGCTTAGAAACCTGCCTTTGAAAGCCCCTCTTTCACTTACCACCATGAAATACAGAACACAGTCAGCCGAACAGAGGGTCTCAAAGACAAATGTTATTCTTCCCAGTTCAGAACCCATGGCTCCAGTCATAGATGTTGGTGGCCTATTTGACAGATTAAAATTATAATATTTATTGTATATTCTAAATACAGTATGGCACAAAACTAAGCCACTTTTTCCATTAAGCTGAAAGCCATGCTCTTCTCTTCCCCTAATCCATGGCTCCCCACAGCCACAACTTCTTCCTTACTCCATCTCTGCATGTCCAGACCATTCCAGTAAGGAGTCTACACAACGATGGTAATATGCTTGAATCTCCTGGTGTAAATATTACCATCCATCCTAAAGTAAGAAAAATATGCCTTATCGGGAAACTTCAACATGGGGAACTAAAGCAAAAAGTGATTTAAACAGTTATAACATACTACTTAACAGATAAAACTGAGACAAAAATAAACTTATAAACCAAAAGATATCCCCAAAAACAACAACTTGGACAAAGACCTCTTCATTAAGCATCCAATAATCATGATTTATGATTTTAACAATAATTGTTAAAAACTTTCAGCTTCATCTAAATATACAATGAACAGTTATAGTTACAATTTTACAGATATTCTTAAATGTAATACATTATCCCAAAACAGCTTGTCATTTGCTAAGTCCATCACAGTGTAAGTATATTTTATGAAGGCAGTCCTACTTCATCTATTTCTATAGGGAAACAGGCATGAGGATTCTTACAGAAAGGAATCAGAATTGGTTTTCCTTACTTAAATCCTGGGATATGCAAGTTTAAGATCAGGTAATCATTATCCGAACCTCCAGCCCCACTCTGGATATGATCTCCAGCCACCTCCCAACCTGGAAATGAAATGAGGCATCTTTATCAGTAAAAATCCCATTATTGATTTCCAACAACCTTTTTAAATATGGTATAAAAAAAAGGACTATTAGTGTTTATGTTCAAAGTTAGAAATACTCCATGTTGATCTTCTACTTAGATGATTTGTCCATTGCAGTGAGTGGGGTATTGAAATCCCCTACTATTACTGTATTATCATCAATGTGTTTCTTTAATATCATTATTAATTGGTTTATACAATTCGCTGCTCCCAAGTTAGGAGCATAAATATTTATAATTTTTAGACTTTCTTGTTAGATCCTTTAAGTATAAGTGTCCCTCTCTTCATCCCTTACTACGGTCTTTGCTTGTATGATATGAGGCTTGCTACCTCAGCTCTCCTTTTTTGTCCATTAGCATGATAAATGTTTCTCCACCCCCTCACTTTCAACCTGGAAGTGTCTTTAGGTCTAAAATGAGTCTTTTGTAGACAGCATACGGATCGATCTTGCTCTTTTATCCACCTGATACCCTGTGTCTTTTGATAGGGGCATTTAGCCCATTTACATTCAGAGTAACTATTGAAAGATACGAGTTTAGTGCCACTGTATTACCTGTAAAGTCCCTGTTTCTGTAGGTTGTCTCTGTTTCTTTCTGGTCTATATTAGTTATGGGCTCTCTCTTCACTTACAGGATCCCCTTTAATATTTCTTGCAAGACTGGTTTAGTAATCACAAATTCTTTTAGCTTCTGTTTATCCTGGAAGCTCTCTATCTCTCCTTCCATTCTGAATGGAAGGAGATATGCTGGATAACGTATTCTTGGCTGCATGTTTTTCTCATTTAGTACCCTGAATATATCATGCCAGTCCTCTCTGGTCTGCCAGTCTCTGTGGATAAGTCTGCTGCCAGTCTAATGTTCCTACCCCTATAAGTTAAGGAGTTCTTCTCTTGAGCTGCTTTCAGGATTTTCTCTTTATCTCTGAAATTTGCAAGCTTCACTATTATATGTTGGGATGTTGATCTATTTTTATTGATTTTGAAGGGTGGGTTCTCTCTACCTCCTGGACTTGAATGCCTGTTTCCTTCTCCAAATTAGGGAAGTTCTCAGGCATGATTTGTTCAAATATACCTTCTGTCCCTCCCTCTCTTTCTTCTTCTTCTGGGACCCCAGTAATTTTAATATTGTTTTGCTTTATGATATCACTGATTTCTCAAAGCCTCCTCTCATGGTCCATTAGTTGTTTTTCTCTCTTTTCCTCAGCTTCCTTCCTTTCCATCATCTTGTCTTCTATGTCACTGACTCCCTTCTGCCTCATTTACCCTAGCTGTTAGAGCGTCCATTTTAGACTGCATCTCAGTTAAAGCACTTTTAATTTCGGCCTGATTAGATTTTATTTCTGCACTAAGAGATTCTCTAAGTAAAGGAGGGAACAAGTGGCTACGTTGAGTATTATCATGAGAAGCAGACCAAGTTCTCTAAAAGATCAAACAAAAGTTCTAGATAATCTTTACTAGTAAGTGAATACACACACACACACACACACACACACACACACACACACACACACACACAATGCTTTCATGAGTTCATTCAATTCCCTGGCCTTCCCAATCTCATTTTTCCTCCATAGATCTTAACTTCTTCAACTTAGAACTCAATCACAGGATCTTTTAGGAACACAAACCCTCGTGGTCGAGTAGTACCTACTGTATTTTCTCTTCTTCTCTCTTATGATAATTTCCTAGAAGTGGGATTAGTGGTCAAAAAAGAGAGTATTTCATAATGTTTGATATATATTATGGCTTTGTCTTTCCCTCTCTCACTCATCTGTTTAACCAACTTTATTCATGGACCTACTATTTTTCAATCTTTGTTTTCAGGTGTTCACCTCATTTCCTACATCCCAAGTATATTTATTTCAGATAGGTGCTGATTTAAAACAGATGCAATTTAAAAAAGAATTATTTAAAACAATAAAATATAATATGGAGAAAAAGTGAGCTCATAAAAAATGCTAATGAAATGAAAAAAGTAAAAGGATGCATTTTGATATAAAATCCTAGTATTCGTGAACACCTACTCCTAGCATCAAGTTTAAAAATACACATACAGATACTGTCACTCATTCAACCAGCAAATATTTCAGAACAACGAAGTGCGAGCCTCTCTCAGGTCTTAAAATATTGAAACAAATAAAATTCAGCCACAATCTTACAGAACTCTGTCACATTTTCAAGTTTTTAGTAAGTGGGGTTTATATATATTTTGTACACACAGTCATAGATTTCACAGGGAAGGGGAGTTAGAGATGATTTCACCTCTCAACACATTTCAGTCCTGAGCCAGACTCAACCAATTCTGGCAGAAATGCTGTCATCCTACCCTTCAAAATGGCAAGTGACATAGATTTCATTACATCCCTTGGTGATCTACTCTGGTATTTATAACCATAAATGGTGATCCTCAATATCTACTTTAAAGCTGACTCAAAAAAAATGCAAAATAGTTTATATTGTTATAGAAAAGTCAACTGGCTGTGACACCCCATTTATTATTTCCATGTGAGGGCTGGAAGGCAGACACATAGCTAACTGATAGGAATGAAGTTCCTCATACCCGTTTTTGGTATGTTTTTAGAAAGCTCGGTCCAAGAGTCTCTATGACCCAGATAAATTCACAAAGCAATTCTGAACTCACCATTCATTCCATCACACTTCGAATTCCCAACATTAAAGCAGGAAGTTTTCATGTTGCCAGGAAGGACATTCCACCATTTATATTCAAACCCAAGTGCAGGCTCCATTCCTGCTGGACACGGCCTACATTCTATGACAGACAAGTGAAATAAACAATTACAGTTAAACTGCATCTGGATATCTTCCTCTTCCTCTAAGAACTACTAAACTTTAATTCGCAGAGGAGGAAGCAGGAAAGAGAGATCGTAGAGCACAGAGTCCCTTAAGAATTAATAACTTTCTAAAGCAATCTGGAAAGAAAAATATTTCTGGATATAGTTTACCCATATGCACTTGACTAACATGAAAAAGGAAAAGGATCACTATAAAATCTTCTAAAATTATTTTTTCCTTCATTTCTTAGAGTAATGGCTAACATCAAATCACCCTCCACAAGTAGGATAATCTGAAACTAGTTCTCTTATATGTGATCTTAAAATCAGTTCCCTCCACCTCATAAACAAGGAAATATTTCACCCTTCCTATTGGCTATTAAACTTTAACAGAGTATTATACCATTTAATTATGGACTTAGTAGTTGAAATTCAAATATTGGCTATGTTGAAAAATGATACTGGAAGTTGAGAGTCACATTTATTAATAAACCTGATTTAAATTAATATCTGCAACAATGAAACGGAAGTGTCCTTTCCAACCATTTCTGAATTTACCCAACACACTTTGCATTAATCATGTCATTAGAGAGAAATGTTCACTGAGCAAACACTTCTTGCTACCAAATTACTTTAGGACACATTTTTACATAATCTGCTCAATGATAATGAGCTAGGTATTATTACCCACAATTTTACAGACAGGAAAATGGAGGTTCAAAAGGTTTAAGTAACTTGGATAAATCACACTCACGGTCGCCTGTGCGATGTTGATTCAAAACCAAGTCAATCAGACTCCTGAGTCTTTCTTACGCTATCTACCAAAGGTTCTGGGTAGTAAGCAGATGGCATGGCTAAATTCAAATGAGAGGCCTACAACTGAAATGCATTGTAATTTTTGTCTACCAAAATTAAAACAAACTCTGCAGCACTTTCTATATTATTTGATAAGCACTAACATTTTCTCTACTGTACACCCTGAAGCAATTAAGAGACTATCTTCACTGCCATATGACCAAAATGAGATATTTTTGCTATTAGTATAGCACAGAATGTGATTTGTTGTTCCAAAGCTGAATTAGAAGAGGTTATATTTTATGCTTGCATTAATATATGTGTACACCCTCACTTGGAAAGGAGTGTCTATCCTTAACACTTAATATGGTGGAATTTTTTTTATCAACATTCAAAGGCAGAGTGAGTCATCCCATGAAGAAGGTATTACACGTATTACACAAAATGCCGATAAAAAGCTATCCTCGTGGTATGTTAACGAAGCCACTGCCACCTCACAATTCATTAGGATATTTCTCAACTCTTCTCCAGTCTCTGTGAGATAAGTATGTTTTATAAAGAAGTCTTCCGCAAAAACAATGAAGAACAAGGTCACAATAGTCCAGCAAGAGTATTTTGTTAAAGGTCAAATTGGCATCCTACCCTTTGTTCCATCTGAAAATGTTCCAGAAGGGCAGGGATGGCAAGATGATGATCCATTGTTATAAAATCCAGGGTTGCAAGGTGGACAGTCCTTCTTCTCTCCAGAAGGGGGCAACCTAATAGCATCTGTGAGATCCTCCCGGCAGATTTTGGGCTCTATCCACTTGTACATAATTTGTGTCTGGAAAAGAAAAAAAAAAAAGTTTGCAGGTCATAGAAGATGCTTTATTTGCTTTAACTTTCCAGTAATAAAAACATTAAACAGAAAGCCTAGGAAAAGTTGAATAGTGAAAGAACAGAAGGGCCAGGTGAAAAGAATCTAAACCATTAGTAACAAAATGAGATAAAAAGAAAAAAAAAAAAAAAACGTTGGTTGGGATGATGGCCGTTTCTTCCACGTGTTTTTACTATGAGTTACAGGTGGGCCTTAGCGCATCCATGCAGCACGTTCATCATCATGGAATTCCACTTTAAAATATAGATACATGATTATAATCCTTACTCTTGTAGCCACTCATTCACTTTATTCCACAATGACATATGCTTCTATGAAGAGACTACCTTTTCCATTTGGAGACCCTCACTACACTCTTCATTTCCCTCACCCTCAGCAACTATCACCATGCCTAGCACAATATGATCACAAAAGGTGTACGTTTTTAAAAAGACTATATCTAGCTTCTCATTTCAATCCTGCATTTCACAAATACATGTGGTTGCTCTCTGAATCTTTTCCAATACCCTGATGTTAGACTACAAGAGCCATAGCTAAAGCATTTCTAATTTTGGGCCCTGTTGCAGGTGCTTCTAACATCAGAATTAAGATAACCTCTATTTTCAAAGACAGAAGTCTTTTAAACCTTATCTTCTCATTTTCTCTCACACATACACATACCCCTACACAACACCAAATACGCAAGATAACTATAATTCAGCCAAACCCAGAAAGTTGCGATTATAAAATTACTCATTGTGAAACCAGAAAAATTAAATGGGTTAGCCATTTCACAAACAAAATCAATATGCTCAGTAAAAATAAGATGGTATTTTAAATGCAAAGGGAAAAATAATTTCATAACTATAGTTTTTAAAAAGAAACTGTTTCCTTCAATAGACATATAATCCAATATAAGAATGCTTTCTCCTTTAAAACAACTTCTGCAATAATAAGTCTAATACTGAAGCTGGAGAAACAAAATTAAAGGCAATTCTCTATAGCTATTTTCAGCTAATAGAAAATTGTATATAGCATACCCTCTAGACCACTCAATTTTATTCTCAAGTATTCTCTTATGGAAGAGCAAATTGCCTTATCTGAAGAAGGATGCTTAAGGAAATAGTTTAAAAGGAAGATGTCTCAACAGAATTATAAATAACATATTTTTCTTTTTATAACCCTCTTTCTGCATTCATTTTATGGCCCACATCATGGTACAGTTCAACCAGTCACTGGACCCATTTGCCTCTCTCTTCCCAGCTGTAAAATGACAGCCGCTCCTGCTGAAGCTTCTTCAACAGCTAAAAAAAAATAAACTAGATCCTGTATCCATAAGGGGTTCTCAATTCCTCTGAAAAGGGCATATAAAATTCAGAGAATCTAAGCAAATCATTTTATCTGGGGGATTGTCTTTCTAAAAATCTGGCTTAGCACGTAGAGAAAACAAATTTCCAACCCAATGAATTCACAAATTTGCTGATTTATTTTGACATGAATTAAAATCACACTGTTAGGTATGAGCTACTGCATTGTTGAAAATAGGTGGTTCCCACGTGGGAGTGGGGCTGGTGCTGAGGTTGAGCACTCGCACTGATCTTGGGGGCGCACCTTGTACTCCTCCCCAGCACTTTGAGTGGTCACTACTATTATCCTCAAATTTATAAATGAGGAAGCTGTGGGTGAGAGCTGTTGAACAACTTGCCCAAGAATTAGACACAGCTAGTAAACAGTGACATAACACTAGTCAAGAAGGGTCAGTTCGGCTAGTAAAATAAGGAAATATAGTTTTGACAAGTCAGCTGACCACATGATTCTCAATCCAAGCACAGTAAATGTTTAAAAATTAGAAAATGTGCACCACCTTTAAACATTTAAACAGTGAGAAGCCAAATTTCAAATGCTCTACCGTAACAGTTTTGTTTATGAGGCCTCTTGCTTCACATGGCAGATTGATTCTATGCCTCTCTTTCTAAAGGGGACAGACGCTTTCAAGTGGAGCTGGCTGAGGAAAGATAATAATATAAATGATAACTTAGCACCAGATGGCTCACAGTGCAGGTAAAAAACCAACAATCAATTCATTCTTTGGCAAGTCAAGATAAAATTATGAAATATTTTATGAAACCACAATACCCTAATAGAACAAAACTCATCAAATTGCCAGTAAGATTAGAGAAGACCATAGTGTCCAAGTATTTATATTAAGTGTGAATAAACACATTTTAGAGAAACACATGGAGGTATCAATTCTCATGTCAAAATAAAATTCAGGACTGGGAAGACTAAAATTCAGACAAATTTTGAGACTGCATTTGTCCACGGTTGCCAGCTTTCTTCCTTCAAATGTCCCTGTACAGAAGCACCAAGGCTTCTGTAGACTGGCTGAATACATCAGAGCTAAATTACATGTGCTTTACAAGTCTACCAACTGCCACTCCAACCTAGTTGCCTTGTGCTCTATGATGTTCTGACTAGCATGTTCCCACCCAGGCAGTCTATTGCTCGTCTTCCTGACTTTTCCAATCCTTGATCTCTTCCAGTAGCCAGACACTGGGCCCTCATCATTTGTCACTCTGACATGCCCACACCATTCTGCCAAGTTGCATCTATCCCCTCCTTCAAAGCCATGTTCAACATCCAATATGCTCTAAGCATCTCCTCAGCTCACCCATCTACATATCAGCATCACTTGGATTCCTTTTCTATGAAGGTTCTACTGTTTTCTCTTTTCCCTTGTGGTTACTTCCTTGTGCCCTTTCAAAATGCATCAAAGCTTAGGCCCTCTTCTTCCTTTATGTGGAAGACACCGTGGGAATTGAACATTCTCCTGCAGATTGTAGCCAGGCCTTTAGGCAAGGAAATGTTCTAACATTAGATTGGGGTGAAAATACCAGAAACACTTATGTCTAATATGATAACCGAATTGTCTAATTCAACAGTTCAATCTCAATAAAGCTGTTTTTAAAAAATAATTTAAAGAAGACTATCTTGAAAGAAGTTGCTGTGGTCGATGTCAAAGAGGTTACTGCCTATGTTCTCCTCTAGGACTTTGATGGATTCCTGTCTCACATTGAGGTCTTTCATCCATTTTGAGTTTATCTTTGCGTATGGTGTTAGAGAATGGTCGAGTTTCATTCTTCTGTATATAGCTGTCCAATTCTCCCAGCACCATTTATTGAAGAGAGTGTCTTTTTTCCACTGCATATTTTTTCCTGCTTTGTCGAAGATTATTTGACCATAGAGTTGAGGGCCATATCTGGGCTCTCTATTCTGTTCCACTGCTCTATATGTCTGTTTTTATGCCAGTACCATGCTGTCTTGGTGATCACTGCTTTGTAATAGAGCTTGAAATCAGGCAACGTGATGCCCACAGCTTTGTTTTTCTTTTTCAACATTTCCTTGGCAATTCGGGGTCTTTTTGGATTCCATACAAATCTTAGGATTATTTGCTCCAGCACTTTGAAAAATGTCATTGGAATTTTGATCGGGATGGTGTTGAAGGTATAGATTTCTCTGGGTAGCATAGACATTTTAAAAATGTTTCTTCGACATCGGCCACAGCAACTTCTTTCAAGATACATCTCAAAAGGCTAATGAAACAGAAGCAAAATGAACTTTTGGGACTTCATCAAGATAAAAACCTTCTGCACAGCAAAGGAAACAGTCAACAAAACAAAGAGGCAACCCACAGAATGGGAGAAGATATTTGCAACTGACACTACAGATAAAGGGCTGGTATCCAAGATCTATAAAGAACTTCTCAGACTCAACACCCAAAAAAACAAATAATCCAGTCAAAAAATGGGCAGAAGACATGAACAGACACTTCTCTGAAGAAGACATACAAATGGCTAACAGACACATGAAAAAATGTTCATCATCATTAGCCATCAAGGAAATTCAAATCAAAACCACACTGGCTTTTTCGTAACGGGTTTGCCGCCAGAACACAGGTGTCGTGAAAACCACAACCTAAACCAAAATGGGAAAGGAAAAGACTCACATCAACATCATCGTCATTGGACACGTAGATTCGGGCAAGTCTACCACTACTGGTCATCTGATCTACAAATGTGGTGGGATCAACAAAAGAACTATCGAAAAATTTGAGAAGGAGGCTGCTGAGATGGGAAAGGGCTCCTTCAAGTATGCTTGGGTCTTGGATAAACTGAAAGCTGAACGTGAACGTGGTATCACCATTGTTATCTCCCTGTGGAAATTCGAGACCAGCAAGTATTACGTGACCATCATTGATGCCCCAGGACACAGAGACTTTATCAAAAACATGATTACAGGCACATCTCCGGCTGACTGTGCTGTCCTGATTGTTCCTGCTGGTGTTGGTGAATTTGAAGCTGGTATCTCCAAGAATGGGCAGACCCGTGAGCATGCCCTTCTGGCTTACACACTGGGTGTAAAACAACTAATTGTTGGTGTTAACAAGGTGGATTCCACTGAGCCACCCTACAGCCAGAAGAGATACGAGGAAATCGTTAAGGAAGTCAGCACCTACATTAAGAAAATTGGCTACAACCCCAACACAGTAGCATTTGTGCCAATTTCTGGTTGGAACGGTAACAACATGCTGGAGCCAAGTGCTAACATGCCTTGGTTCAAGGGATGGAAAGTCACCCGTAAAGATGGGAACGCCAGTGGAACCACACTGCTTGAAGCTCTGGATTGCATCCTGCCACCAACTTGTCCAACTGACAAGCCCTTGCGTCTGTCTGCCTCTCCAGGACGTCTACAAAATTGGTGGTATTGGTACTGTCCCTGTGGGCCGAGTCGAGACTGGTGTTCTTAAACCTGGGATGGTGGTCACCTTTGCTCCAGTCAATGTTACAACTGAAGTAAAGTCTGTTGAAATGCACCATGAAGCTTTGAGTGAGGCTCTTCCTGGGGACAATGTGGGCTTCAATGTCAAGAACGTATCTGTCAAAGATGTTTGTCGTGGCAATGTGGCTGGTGACAGCAAAAATGACCCACCAATGGAAGCAGCTGGCTTCACGGCTCAGGTGATTATCCCGAACCATCCAGGCCAAATCAGTGCTGGATATGCACCTGTGCTGGATTGTCACACGGCTCACATTGCTTGCAAGTTTGCTGAGCTGAAGGAGAAAATAGATCGTCGATCTGGAAAAAAGCTGGAAGATGGTCCCAAGTTCTTGAAATCTGGTGATGCTGCCATTGTTGATATGGTCCCTGGCAAGCCTATGTGTGTTGAAAGCTTCTCTGACTATCCTCCTCTGGGCCGTTTTGCTGTTCGTGACATGAGACAGACGGTTGCTGTGGGTGTCATCAAAGCAGTGGACAAGAAGGCAGCTGGAGCTGGCAAGGTCACCAAGTCTGCCCAGAAAGCTCGGAAGGCTAAATGAATATTATCCCCAATACCTGCCACCCCAGTCTTAAGCAGTGGTGGAAGAACGGTCTCAGAACTGTTTGTGTCAATTGGCCATTTAAGTTTAATAGTAAAAGACTGGTTAATGATAACAATGCATCGTAAAACCTTCAGAAGGAAAGGAGAATGTTTTGTGGACCATGTTTCTTTTGTGTGTGTGTGGCAGTTTTAAGTTATTAGTTTTTAAAATCAGTACTTTTTAATGGAAACAACTTGACCAAAAATCTGTCACAGAATTTTGAGACCCATTAAAACAAAAGTTTAATGAGAAAAAAAAAAAAAAACCACACTGAGGTATCACCTTACACCAGTTAGAATGGCAAAAATTGACAAGGCAAGAAACAACAAAAGTTGGAGAGGTTGTGGAGAAAGGGGAACCCTCTTACACTGTTGGTGGGAATGCAAGTTGGTACAGCCACTTTGGAAAACAGTGTGGAGGTGCCTCAAAAAATTAAAAATAGACCTATCCTATGACCCAGCATTTGCACTCCTGGGTATTTACCCCAAAGACACAGAGGTAGTGAAAAGAAGGGCCATATGCACCCCAATGTTCATAGCAGCAATGTCCACAATAGCCAAATTGTGGAAAGAGCCGAGATGCCCTTCAACAGATGAATGGATAAAGAAGATGTGGTCCATATATACAATGGAACACTACTCAGCCATCAGAAAGGATGAATACCCAACTTTTACATCAACATGGATGGGACTGGAGGAGATTATGCTAAGTGAAATAAGTCAAGCAGAGAAAGTCAATTATCATATGGTTTCACTTATTTGTGGAACATAAGGAACAGCATGGAGGACACTAGGAGAAGGAAGGGAAAAATGAAGGGGGGGAAATCGGAGGGGGAGACGAACAATGAGAGACTATGGACTCCGAGAAAGAACCTGAGGGTTCTAGAGGGGAGGGGGGTGGGGGGATGGGTTAGCCTGGTGATGGGTATTAAGGAGGGCATGTACTGCACAGAGCACTCAGTGTATACGAAAACAATGAATTGTGGATCACTACATCAAAAACTAATGATGTATTATTGGGTGACTAACATAATAAAATTAAATTTAAAATAATAAAAAATAAAGAAGACTATCATGAAATTTTATTTTCTACAAATTTAGAACTCCCTAATCACTGAGAAATACCATGGTCTTTCCTCATCATCCTAACTCAGAAACACAGTCTCCAATTGACTTACTTAAACCATATAGGAAGAAAGGCAGTTTTAAAAGCTGTATCCCTTTATACCCTACTTTTTAGTGTCCCCTACATTCTACCTTTGCTATGTAACTCACAAGTACTGTGTAAGAGACATTGAGCATTTGGAATAACTGGTAATAGTGAAGTTCATTAAGGGCAAAGAAAGTACTAGACAAATTTCATCAATTTCCTAGCCTCAGGGATGACTAAGTTGCACAGTCAAATGTCCCCTCTCCAGGCTTCCTTCTAAAACATCCTGCCCTGCCAGGTACCCTTCTAGCCTTGGCTACAAGTTTGCTCTTTTGACAAAACATGCTGTTCCAGAAGTGGGGAGCTCTGCTTATTCGAACATCATTATGTACCAGTGGAATTTACCTTCTGTAAGTTCACCCAAATTCTGCCTTATGGAATAATACAGAAAAGTCTGTTTCTTCTTTTCTGTGATTTCCTTTCAAATGCTTCAACTTACTATTTAGGAAGTTCTTATTAAGTACCTACTGTGTATATAAGAAAGCACTGTGGGGAATTTAAATATTAATAAGACAAATTGCTCTGAAGGCAGTTCCAGTCTAATAGTGATAAGAAAGGTTCACAAAGTACTAGAACATAAAAAAAGAAAATATGTGCAGAGGATGCAAAAGCATTGGATTTGGAAGCAGACACGATTAGGGTTAGAATTCCAGTCTTAAGACTTACTAGCTATGGCTAGCTATAACCTTCCAGAAATTACTTAACATCATTAAGCCTCAGTTCTCTCATCTACAAACTGCGTATATTAATGTCTAAATTGCATAGCTGTTGAAAAAAAGAATTAGAGGCCATGTTTGAATACACATGCACACGCACAGGGAGAGCGCACACAGTTACATAAGTGACGGATGCTCCTGCTCTTAATACCATCACTACTAATTCCATAATTACTGTCACCATCATCACTTCGAAGATAAACATGAAATGCCATGGATATTCAAAGCGAAGAGATCGAATCTCTTTGGGACAAGTAGAACATGTCAGAAAAATGATCCAAATTCCTCCATCCCAAACTGTCTTTTCTCCAACCTAAAAAAGTATTACCAGCAACTTCAACCATATTTCGTATCAAATAGTTTAATATCCTGGCCTCTCTTCTCAAGATTCTGCCCGATTTGGCAAAATTTTCTCAAAGCTTCTGCCAAGGACATAACACAACTCTCTAAATGTGTTTATCATTCACTCACTTACTAATTTTCTCATTCATTAATTTATTCAAAAGATGCTTCATTATCTTCTGTGTTCAAGGTACTCTACTAGGCTGACAGATTTTTTTTTTTTAAGTGATTAAAAATGTGTTTCTGTCTACAGGAAGCTGAGAGCCTGGTGAAGGAAAGGGTCATCTTTTTTTTTTTTTTGTATGAACATATAATGTATTATTTATTTCAGGGGTACAGGTCTGTGATTCATCAGTCTGACACAATTCACTGTATTTACAAGAGCACATACTCTCCCCAATGCCCATCACCCAGCCACCCCAACCCTCCCAAACCCCTCCACACCAACAACCCTCAGTTTGTTTCCTGAGATTAAGAGTCTCTTATGGTTTGTCTCCCTCTCTGGTTTCATCGTGTTTCATTTTTTCCTCCCTTCCCCTATGATCCTCTGCCTTGTTTCTCAAATTCCTCATATCTGTGAGATCATATGTTACATGTCTTTCTCTGATTGACATATTTTCCCAACACCATTTGTTGAAGAGACTGTCTTTTTTCCATTCGATATTCTTTCCTCCTTTGTCGAAGATGACTTGACCATAGAGTTGAGGGTCCATTTCTGGGCTCTCTATTCTGTTCCATTGATCTATGTGGCTGTTTTTGTGCCTGCCATACTGTCTTAATGGTTACAGCTTTGTAATACAGCTTGAAGTTCAGAATTTGATGCCACAAGCTTTGCTTTTCTTATTCAACATTCCTCTGGCTATTCGGGATCTTTTCTGGTTCCATACAAATTTTAGGATTATTTGTTCCATTTCTTTGAAAAAAGAACGTTTTTCCATTTCTTTGTGTCTTCCTCAATTTCTTTCATGAGTATTTTATAGTTTTCTGAATACAGATTCTTTACCTCTTCGGTTAGATTTATTCCTAGTCATCTTATGGTTTTGAATGTAATTATAAATGGGATCGACTCCTTAATTTCTCTTTCCTCTGTCTTGCTGTTGGTGTATAGAAATGCAACAGGTTTCTGTGCATTGATTTTATATCCTGCCACTTTACTGAATTCCTGTAGGAGTGCAAGCAGTTTTGGGGTGGAGTCTTTTGGATTTTCCACATAAAGTATCATATCATCTGCAAAGAGTGAGAGTTTGACTTCTTCTTTGCCAATTTGGATGCCTTTAATTTTTTTTGTTCTCTGATTGCTGAGGCTAGGACTTCTAGTACTATGTTGAATAGCAAAGGTGATACTGGACATCCCTGCTGTGTTCCTGACCTTAGGGGAAAAGTTCTCAGTTTTTCCCCATTGAGTATGATATTTGCTGTGGGTTTTTCATAGATGGCTCTTATGATATTGAGATATGTACCCTCTATCCCTACACTGTGAAGAGTTTTAATCAAGAAAGGATGCTGTACTTTGTCCAATGCTTTTTCTGCATCTATTGAGAGGACCATATGGTTCTTGTTCTTTCTTTTATTAATGTATTGTATCACATTGATTGATTTGCAGATGTTGAACCAACCTTGCAGGCCAGGAATAAATCCTTTTAATGAATAGTCCTTTTAAGGTACTGTTGGATCCTATTGGCTAGTATTTTGGTGAGAATTTTTACATCCATGCTCATCAGGGATATTGCTCTGTAGTTCTTTTTGATGGGGTCTTTGTTTGGTTTTGGGATCAAGGTAATGGTGGCCTCATAAAATGAGTTTGGAAGTTTTCCTTCCATTTCTATTTTTTGGAACAGTTTCAGGAGAATAGGTATTAATTCTTCCTGAAATGTTTGGTAGAATTCCCCTGGGAAGCCATCTGGCCCTGGGCTTTTGTTTGTTGGGAGATTTTTGATGACTGCTTCAATTTCCTTACTGGATATGGGTCTGTTCAGGTTTTCTATTTCTTCCTGGTTCAGTTTTGGTAGTTTATATGCCTCTAGGAATGCATCCATTTCTTCCAGATTGTCTAATTTGCTGGCATAGAGTTGCTCATAATATGGTCTTATAATTGTTTGTATTTCTTTGGTGTTGGTTGTGATCTCTCCTCTTTCATTCATGACTTTATTTGGATTCTTTCTCTTTTCTTTTTGGTAAGTCTGGCCAGGGGTTTATCAATTTTATTAATTCTTTCAAAGAACCAGCTCCTAGTTTTGTTGATCTGTTCTACTGTTCTTTTGGTTTCTATTTCATTGATTTCTGCTCTGATCTTTATTATTTCTCTTCTCCTGCTGGGTTTAGGCTTTATTTGCTGTTTTTTCTCCAGCTCCTGTAGGTGTAGGGTTAGGTTGTGTATTTGAGACCTTTCTTGTTTCTTGAGAAATGCTTGTATTGCTATATACTTTCCTCTTAGGACTGCCTTTGCTGCATCCCAAAGATTTTGAACAGTTGTGTTTTCACTTTCATTTGTTTCCATGAATTTTTAAAATTCTTCTTTAATTTTCTGGTTGACCCATTCATTCTTTAGTAGGATGCTTTTTAACCTCCACGTATTTGAGTTCTTTCCTCTTGTGATTGAGTTCTAGTTTCAAAGCACCGTGGTCTGAAAATATGCAGGGGATGATCTCAATCTTTTGGCACCGGTTGAGACCTGATTTGTGACCCAGGATGTGATATATTCTGGAGAATGTTCCAGGTGGACTAGAAAAGAATGTGTATTCTGTTGCTTTGGGATGGAATGTTCTGAATATATCTGTGAAGTCCATCTGGTCCAGTGTGTCATTTAAAGTCTTTATTTCCTTGTTGATCTTTTGCTTAGATGTTCTGTCCATTTCACTGAGGGGGTGTTAAAGTCCCCTACTATTATTGTATGGTTGTCGATGTGTTTCTTTGATTTTGTTATTAATTGGCTACTCCCATGTTAGGGGCATAGATATTTACAATTGTTAGATCTTGTTGGATAGACCCTTTCAGTATGATGTAGTGTCCTCCTCATCTCTTATTATAGTCTTTGGTTTAAAATCTAATTTGTCTGATATAAGGATTGCCACCCCAGCTTTCTTTTGATGTCCATTAGCATGATAAATGGTTTTCCACCCCCTCACTTTCAAGCTGGGGGTGTCTTTGGGTCTAAAATGAGTCTCTTGCAGACAGCATATTGATGGGTCTTGGTTTTTTATCCAATCTGATACCCTGTGTCTTTTGATTGGGGCATTTAGCCCATTTACATTCAGGGTAACTATTGAAAGATATGAATTTAGTGCCATTGTATTGCCTGTGAGGTGACTGTTACTGTATATTGTCTGTGTTCCTTTCTGGTCTATGTTACTTTTAGGCTCTCTCTTTGCTTAGAGGACCCCTTTCAGTATTACTTGTAGTGCTGCTTTGGTGTTCGCAAATTCTTTCAGGTTTTGTTTGTCCTGGAAGCTTTTTATCTCTCCTTCTATTTTCAATGACAGCCTAGCTGGATATAGTATTCTTGGCTGCATATTTTTCTCATTTAGTGCTCTGAATATATCATCCCAGTCCTTTCTGGCCTGCCAGGTCTCTGTGGATAGGGCTGCTGCCAATCTAATGTTTCTACCAGTGTAGGTTACAGACCTCTTGTCCCGAGCTGCTTTCTCCTTGTCTCTGAGACCTGTGAGTTTTACTATTAGATGTCGGGGTGTTAATCTATTTTTAATGATTTTGAGGGGGGTTCTCTGTGCCTCCTGGATTTTGATGCCTGTTTCCTTCCCCAAATTAGGGAAGTTCTCTGCTATAATTTGCTCCAATATAGCTTCTGCCCCCCTCTCTCTTTCTTCTTCTGGTATCCCAATTATTCTAATATTGTTTCGTCTTATGGTCTCACTTATCTCTCAAATTCTGCTCTCGTGATCCAGTAGTTGTTCATCTCTCTTTTTCTCAGCTTCTTTATTCTCCATCATTTGGTCTTCTAGATCACTAAATTCTCTCTTCTGCCTCATTTATCCTAGTAGTTACAGCCTCCATTTTTTTATTGCATCTTATTAATTGCCTTTTTTATTTCAACTTGGTTAGATTTTAGTTCTTTTTCCTCTAGTATCTTCTATGTTTTTTTCAGGCCCAGCTAGTATCTTTATAATCATCATTCTGAACTCTAGTTCCAACATCTTACTAATGTCAGTATTGATTAGGTCCCTGGCAGTCAGTACTGCCTCTTGTTCTTTTTTTTTTC
Source organism: Eumetopias jubatus (assembly GCF_037043125.1). Classification (NCBI taxonomy): domain Eukaryota; kingdom Metazoa; phylum Chordata; class Mammalia; order Carnivora; family Otariidae; genus Eumetopias; species Eumetopias jubatus. Next base: position 32,444,632 of record NW_028274820.1, read on the forward strand.
TGAGGTGAGTTTTTCCATCTTGTCATTTTGTCCAGAGGAGAATAGATGAATAAGAAAACAAAATGCTAAGAGGGTAACAAGGACCCCAGAAAAATATACACTAAACAAATCAGAAGAGACCTGAAACCGGAGAGAAAAGAAAGGGGGGGAATAAAAGCGTACGATCAGGCTGGTGAATAGAACAGAGCCACACACTAGATTTTGGGTGTATTTTGGTCTGTTAGAAGAAATTGCCTCTCAAAATTTTAAAGAAAGGAAACATATATATACACAAAAATAAGGGTAAATACAATGGAGGGATGGAATATGACTATAAAGATGAAAATTAAGGGGTGCCTGGGTGGCTCAGTCAGTAAGTATCTGCCTTCAGCTCAGGTCATGATCCCAGGGTCCTGGGATTGAGCTCCACATTGGGCTCCCTGTTCAGCGGGAAGCCTGCTTCTCCCTCTCTCACTCCCCCTTCTTGTGTTCCCTCCTTCGCTGTGTCTCTCTCTGTCAAATAAATAAAATCTTAAAAAAAAAAAAGATCAAAATTTAAAAAGATTTTAAAAAAGGAATTGATAAGGTAAGAGGTTGGTTGAAAAAAAGAATGAAAAAATTTTTTAAAAAAAGATGTGATCAGGGGGAGATTAGGACAAAGTCATACACTAGATTTAGGGTATATTTTGGTCTGTTAGAAGCAGCTGTATCCCAAAACTTTAAAGAAGGAAAAATTTATATATATACAAAAAATAAGGTTACATACAATGAAGGGATAGAATATGACTGTAAAAATCAAAGTTTAAAAAAGATTTTAAAAAGGGAATTGATAAGATGTTGGTTGAAAAAGGAAAGAAGAAAAATTCAACTAAAAAAATTGAAATAGAAAAAAATAAAGAAAATTTTAAAAATTAACTTAGAAAGACTAAAGAATCATGGGGAAAAATCAATGAATTCTGTATTCCCTTAGTGCTGTACTCCCTTAGCGCTGGGGTTTTGCAGTTCTCATTGTTTGGTAAACTTGGTCTTGGCTGGATGTTCTTGTTGATCTTCTGGGGGAGGAGCCTGTTGCAGTGATTCTCAAATGTCTTTGCCTGAGGTGGAAATGCACCACCCTAGCCAGGGGCCAGGCTAAGTAATCTGCTTGGGTTTGCTCTCGGAGGAAGGGGAGTCTCCCCAGATCTGCCACTTGCTGGTTCCCTGATCGAAGAACAGTGGCCCAACTGTGCCAGGGATCATTGGTTATGGCAACCCTGAGTTCAGAGCCCACTCCTCGGCTCCGTCTCTGCAGCCGGCTTCCCCGCCCCGATACCTGGGAGCTCTGCCGCACTCAGGCACCCCCGGTCTTTCTGTGACCCTGAGGGTCCTGAAACCACACTGTCCCAGCAAGGGTTCCACCCCCCACTTAGCCACTGGAGCAATGTCCCTGAGCAGGGCAGACTTCTAAAAGTTCCGATTTTGTGCTCTGCTGCTCTATCACTTGCCAGTAGCTGGCTGACAGAGGCTCCCTCCCCCCGTGGCCTATCTTCCTGTATATCACATCGGATTCACTCCCCCACACGTCCTATCTTCCAGGAAGTGGTCTCTTTTTTGTTCATAGAATTGCTGCTATTCTTTTCTTCCATCTCCTGTTGAGTTTGTAGGTGTTCTGAATGGTTTAATAACTATCTAGCTGAATTTCTGGGACCAGACGAAATTTAGGTCTTCTACCCTTCCACCATCTTGCTCCTCCTCTCCAGGAAATGGTCATCTTTACAAGAACTGTATTTGCAATAGTGATCTGATACCAAAACACTAGCAAACCTTCTATGACCACTCCGAAAATATCAGGAGAGGTGTGCAAACAATTCTGTGGGAATTCCCAGTATATCAAGACAACCTTGGTAGATCTATTCATGTTATTTAAGAGCAGATGAGTTCTGTGAACCAGCACAGAATCACTCTCTTTTTATTGTGGTAACCAACACCACCTTTTTCTCTTTAGGAAATGATTTGTGTGACACTGAAAGGAACAGGGAGTTATACAGTCTGGCCGCCCAGCCTCAGGGCTCAGCCAGTGAATGAAGCTGTTGCACCAGAGGTATCCCATTCCATTGGAAGAATGGTTAGTATGAGGTGGGCTCATGATTCAAGGAGGGCCAATCAAGAGTCTTTTCTGAAACTCTGGTCAGCGCCTCTATGAGGATGATAGTGGCTTGGGTGGAGATGCCACTGGGCATCTGGTACCACACGAAAGAGCTTGCCTGTGAAGGAAATCAAAATGAACCAAGAATATCAGTGAGAAGAACAGGAAAAAAAAAATGTCCTGATAAAACTGTTTGCTCTATGGCGACCTCCCAGTCACGAGTCAAGACACTTGCCCTGCTTCCACCTACCCCAAATCTGGAAAGGATTTTTTAATTTCATTAACAGAATTTTTAATTATCCCCAAGTGTGGGAGCAAAACTGACACCTTGCTTTGCAACCATTAAAAAGAAAGGTGTATTCACATCCCACAGTCAGGGCAGGGGAAGGAACTACTTTTTACCCTGAGATAAAAGACAAAAACAAACAAACAAAAAGTTACTAGTTCTATGGAGTTCTAGTACTCAAAATAAATAAAAGCTTAAGCCTTGTCTATATGTGGCTGACTCCCTAACAAAACCACCTTACCTCTCTAACTTCTGTAAGCAGATCTGAGACAACTTTGTGGGTATGATAAACAAGTGAGTGACTTGTTTTTCAGCCATGAACCCACTTAATTGAAAATTAAGTATCCTTTGTATTCTTGGGAGTTTTTTTTTTTTTTCTCTTTAAATGTCTGTTGCATTTTTTATTTGGTAAGCCATGTTCTAAAGCTTGGATTCTCCTCAAAATATTTTTGGCAAGTTTTGGCAAGTTAATGTTTTCTCTTTTCTAAATATTTCTATATCTGAGACTCTGACACAAATAAATGTTGACTTTAATTTGAGCTCAATGTGCTAGCACACTGGGATCTCTCTAAATTTTACTTCTGTCATACTCCCCAGCTTTATTGCTCTACAAATTTAACACACTTATTCCCAATATCCTCACGCAAGTTAAGGATTTTTAAATCAAATGTTGAAAACAATTCACATGTACTCATATTCTTCTTGGTATGACTCAGGATATGTATAATTACATTGAAATTTATATTCCTATAGCAAATACATGATACCAACTACACTACAAGTTAATATCAACTACATTCCTAGTTGATATACCCATTTATTAAGTCAAACATTTTACATATAATTCCTCAATTAGCTATATGTCCTCTTAACCATATCATTTAGTCCACAATTCTCTATCTTAGCCATACGGAGATCATGAGAAGTTCTATCACATATGGTGCTAACATTAAAAGATGCCTTCTCTCGATGACTACTTGACCATTAACAAGGTCAAGATTTTTTTTAAGATTTTTATTTATTTATTTGACAGAGAGAGAGAGAGAGCATAAGCAGGGGGAGTGGCAGGCAGAGGGAGAAGCAGACTCCCCACTGAGCAGGGAGCCCGATGTGGGACTCAATCCCAGGACCCTGGGATCATGACCCAAGCAGAAGGCAGATGCTTAGCTGATAGAGCCACCCAGGCTCCCCAAGGTCGAGATTTTTTTGAGCTCAGATGTCAAGCACTGAATTTGTGCATGTATATGTAGCCATATGAGTGTATCTCAACATATGTAAAAAGTGGGCTGTGAACATTTTGAAAAAATACACAAAAATTTCAAGTTGACTCACTACTACAAAACCTCCCTATTCTAGCATGAGTCTATGTCATTAGATGCAGCTAATGCAACCCCCTTCCCACACCCCCACATTCCAGTCACACACATTAGTTCTTCAGATATATCCTGCTCCCTCCCACATCAGATCTTCACCATCCTGCTCCTCTTCCAGAAATGCTGTTCTTCCATGCCTTGGCCAAGGTTTCATACAGTTCTGAAGCCTTTCCAGGCTGGGTCAGATCCCTGTAAAATTCAGACTTCTCTGCTGTAGCACTAATCACAGCTGGAAATAATTTTTTTTCTTTTGACAGACCATCTCTTCCTCTGAAATCCAGACCAGTCATTCTCAAATTGCTGAGATCCTAGACCAGTAGAGTCAGAATTAACCTGGGAACCTCTGAGCAATATAAATTCTCAGGTCCCACCCCAGATCTACTGAAACACAAAATCGGGGACAGGAACCTCCAGGTGAGTCTACTATACACAAAAAATTAGCAACCACTGTCTACACTCTGTGTAGACAGTTACCTTCTTCTTCTGCCTCTCCTTGGTTCTACCCTCAGCACCCAGCATTCGGTAATATAACCAGTGCTCAGGAAAGAATCACTGAATAAATGAATGAGAGAGTAGAAATTCCACATTTTTCATGATGTTAATGAGTCTCTCAATCAGGATTAGGATGGTTTCAGTTACTAATCAAAATAGTTTTGAAAAATGTTCCCTATAGGAGAGAAGCAATCAAATAACTGAGCTTCAAAATGAACACAGAAACGCGTAACAGTCCTGTGTCATATAAGTGATTATGTTCAAAGTCTGTCTACCTTAATAGCTGCTTCCCTCCAGGATGCTCTCCAAGCAAGGGGAAAATAAGATCAAAGAGAGTATGACAGGACAAAAGGGGCCACAGTCACTGAACGACATGAAAACATCACTAAGCCACCAGCAAATCATCAGGCTGTGCCAAGCAAGAATAAAATATCTTTTTAAAAGAGGAAACCGGAACACATGTAAAGGTTGAAACAAATGGAAATAGAAAAAAAATTAAAATTCACATCTGTAATCTACATTTCTCTACTACATTGGTTAATTAAGCTTCTATTTTTGTTTACTTCTGAAGTTAGACACATTTTTCTTGAAATAAGTCTTAAGTCGCTTTTTAAAGAATCACTGAGTTGATGGAGCCAAGTACGATGTGTTCTATACTGAGAACGTGTTCAGAGTTCACCCAGACTCAACAGAAAAAAAGTAGTTTTGGTGTACGTGTGAACACAGCATGCCTGTGGGTGCTTTCGTGAACACAGATGTGTGTGTGGGTGCATGTGTGTATTCTGTATATTCTACATTTAATATATGGTTTCACCTCCTTCAGGCCCAGGTCAACTAAATGTTATCACACTACTCATTGATGTAACACACTACTTATTGACATAATAAAAATAGGACTTTTGAATATTTTCACCATAGCAAAGACAAGAATGATTTGTATATCAGATCTCATTCATTTAAGTTTCAATAATGCTAACTTAGTGATTACTACATAGAATAAAACAAATTCAATTTGCCTTACTTATTAATAAGACAAGTTTAAAAAAAGTTTAGGTAAAGAATCATCATTTCAAATTACTTTAACTCACCTTAGTGGCTCTCTGCATGTATTTTCCAAATGGACATAACTGTTTCTTGGTCATTATTATAGGACCATCAAGATTTAACTTCATAACTCCTTCTAATATAAGGGCTGTTTGAGTTACTGTTCTTATTAAAAATAATACATATACTTCTAATTACTAAAATTTCCCACTAATTTAAACTGGCCTTCCCCTGAATTATCCTGAGTAAGTAATGGCTCTCCTGCAAATATGAAAATGGCCTTGGTCTTAAGTACTCAAAGGTCAATTCCTAAAAAAAATTTAAGGACTAAAGATAAGATTAATAATCACACAAACATAAAAAATACAGATTAGAAGGTAAGGATACAAAATTAAGCAAAGCAATACTGACATATATGTATATTCTCCAAACCAGGTCAAGAAATTAAATGCTATGATTTCAAAGATGTAAACACAAGGAGAGAATGCTGCATTGCAGACCCCCCCTTTTTTTTAAGATTTTATTTATTCATTTGAAAGAAAGAGACAGAAAGAACATGAGCGGAGAGGGGCTGGGAGAGAGGGGGAAAAGAATCTGAAGCAGACTGCACTGAGCACAGGGCCGGACGCTCGGGGCTCAATCCCACAACTGTGAGATCATGACCTGAACCAAAACCAAGAGTCCGATGCTTAACAGACTAAGCCACCCAGGCACGCCGGCAGCCACTTTAATCTCAGTTTGTCCTGACAAACACTATTTACAGGCTAACTGTAATATAGAAAATGCCACATCAACTGCGGGGTTCATGTATGCATTTTATCTCTGGCGACGTGCCAGCATATGGTAATTACTCTGCATTTTCTAAACACAATTACATAGTCATCTGCCATAACTGAATTTACCTATGGCTGCATGGCTCTTTTTTTTTTTTTTTTAAGATTTTATTTATTTATTTGACAGAGAGAGACACAGAGAGAGAGGGAACACAAGCAGGGGGAGTGGGAGAGGGAGAAGCAGGCTTCCCGCTGAGCAGGGAGCCCGATGCGGGGCTTGATCCCAGGACCCCGGGATCATGACCTGAGCCGAAGGCAGATGCCCAACGACTGAGCCACCCAGGCGCCCCTGCATGGCTCTTATTGATCAAACCGACTGAGGAACCAAATAATTAAAGAGAAGTTACAGGATATTTCCATCTTGTGAGTCACAGTACACATTTTAAGGCTGTGCTTCTCCTGATCCTATTACCTTTGAAAAAAAATTTAACTCTTAAAAATAGCAGTCACCTATGGAGCACTCCCTATGTGGCACAGCACTATGCCAGGTACCACAATCTGAACATGTCCTGCATTCTCATAGCAGCCTTGTGAAGTAAGAAGTGATATTAGCCCCATTTTACAGATGAAAAAAACAGACTTAGAGCAAATAACTGGCCCACAGCACTAATAAGTAATAGTGTAAAAGTGAAGCCAGGACAGCCAGATTGAGAATCTACATTCTTAAATTTCCTCTGTCCTACTTACAAACATGTGTTACAAATCAACTCATTTAAGTCTCTCAGGAACAAATTAGAGTCTGCTCAAATTGGGAAGAGGCTTAGATTAATACGGAATGCAGTTGACTGAACACAGCCTATACCTTGCCTTCTTCATCACATGGAGTATGGATCTGGAAATAGTCTTTTGTGGTACAGGGAGGTCGCTCCATACACTCACTGGATCCTTCCTCTGCAACATAAAAACGCATTTCAGAAATGAGTCATTTATGTTGTGACTCTCGAAAAAGGCAAAAAATCAAAACAAACAAAAAAACCCAGACAACTAAAATTTTAAAATAACCTTACCAGACGAATTTAGGAAGAACTAGCTAGGCATAAGGAAAATAAAGGCCTACATTTTTATTTACCCTAGAGCAACAAATGTTTCCATGATACACAGGAAACATATCATTTTTTCCAATAAGACATTAGATTTCTTCCGTTATCACTGAACATTGTAAATTTGCAACAAATGAAAATTTTCCATGTACACCCCTATGCCACTGAATCATGTAAAATTACAATATGATTTTTTTAGATTAGTATACATATATCCAAAGCACAGGAGAAATATATCCCTGTGGGGTATGGAACAGAAAAAGTGACAAATGGAAAAGTCATGCACAAAGGGGTAAGAAGTAGTATTTTATCCCCATTTAATACTGACTGCCTTCAGCACTTGGTTTCTGGCACACTCTTCCCACCACATTTGATGTGTGACTTCTGGCTTATGACTATAAGCCAGAACAAACAAATTTAGAGAGAGAAGAACAAAGAGCATAAACTGGCAAAGCATAGTCCTACCTGAAAACTGGGAGTGCTCCTCGCACTTTATGCATTCTTTGGCTCCTTTCTCAGAGTAGGTGTTTCTGGGACAGACTTGGCAGGTAAACGAACCTGGTTTGTTGCTGAATGTGCCTGGCTTGCACGGGAAGCATTCTGATGTATATGCCACCCCTGTGTGGTAATGAAAAACAGAGCATGGGAGGGAGGACCCACCAGCAACAAGCACATCAGTACCTTCTTGCTGCTTCTCTCAGAAGTGAGAGAAATAGGAGTCGTCAGCGGGGATCCTTTATCCCATTCATTCAACACCAAGGAAGTATTTACTGCATACAAAAAAACTGGGATAGATACTGAATTAAACATCCTAAGGAGAGCAAACACTTAAACAAGAGATTGAGATGTGACAGAGGTATACTAAATTATAAACTGAGTTGTCAAAAAACACTCCACTCACTCAGACCTAACAGACCCTGATAGGAATGGCCTTTTCTTCTGGCTTGTAATTCCAGCCTTTGCCAGCAGATGTCCCTATAACTAATGAGATGGTGTCACAGGACCCAGTATAGAAGGTAGTAAAATAGAAGCCAGCCATTAATAAAGGAGAATCACTGGTTTAATTAAAAGTAGCCCTAATTGAGAATGAAGCATGCCAGGGTTTATTGGCTGCTCTCCTGGGCCAGAAAATGCCCAGCTGTTTCAGAGAGGCAAAAGAGGTTTAGGAGACAGCCAGGCAGAGAAGTTTGTTTTTTTTCTATGTCTATGGATTTAACAGTGACCCGGGTGGGCTCGATGCCTGGTACAATAGACATTTCTTGAATGAAGAATAGTTTCTTATTAACAAGGATCTTTTATTTTATGTGGAGACACTGAAAATTGTTATCATGCTTATTTTTTCACACAGATTAAATTAATTTAGTTTAAGTGTACAAAAAAAAAAAAAATTCCAGTCAACTTGCCAAAAATAAAACCAGGATCTCTAGACATGTGTAATGCCTAACGTATTAATTCCTGCCCCATAAATCCTTGAGCCATCGAAACCAACAACTTAATGTGTGAACTAACTCTAAATTGTGATATGTGACTACTGAAAAAATTGCTGTGAAATACCTTCAATTGTGATATTTTTTACCAAAACTGGCTTGACCGCCTTAGAACCCATAAGGATGCCAGTGGTTCTCCAGTACAATATGTTGGTGCCTGATTTCAACAATACCTGTAAAGAGGAACACAAGGCACTCGGGTCAGATAAACCACGCTACTTCAACCATACCTCAAAGCTAATCCCTTATACATGACTCAAGGCATTATCATGAAATACCATTAATTAGGAACCTACAAATTTAAGTCTCCTGTTAGTTCATACCTAAGCTCTGCTGTAGTTATATTTTCTAAAAAAAAAAAAAAATAGTTTGCCAATCCAAAAACTATAGCAATGAAGAAGGAAAAGCAAATTCTTTAAGCCTGAACAAAAAGATAAAATGATTTTTAAACCATGTGCTTGAAGTCTTGGTTTGTATTTAAAAGCAATTCATTCCAGAAAGTGAAAGGCACTCAACCCAATTACGTATTTGTTGACTGCCACTATTCCTATGTAGATCTCTGGGCTCTGAAAACAAAAAGTCAACAGAACTAGTTTGCTTCCTTCTAAAATTGTTTAATAAACAATAGTGCAACAGCAAGCAGAGAAAAACAGGACTGTTATAAAATAACATGATTTAAATGACTGCAGGATGTAAATGATATTACATCTAATATTTGCTTCCTTTGCCACCAGCACATGGTTCTATTTGCGTATCAAACTACGTTTCCCATAAATGTCATGTTGTTTCTGTCAAAGCCAACGGAATAATTTAAGGGTTCCTTGCTTTCTCATTCGCCACTCTTATTCTTCTATGTAGTCTCTGGCTGGCCAAATTCAAGCTGTATGAAATTAAAACATATCCAAGTACTTCACCCTGCCAGAGAGTCAGAAAAGTAGTGCACTAAGTACTTTCCCCTGTGTTAAGTGAAGAAAGTGTATTTGTTGCCAAGGATTACTTGTACCTTCAAAGCCCAGCTTAATGAATGCTTAGGTGAATGGATCTTAAGTGGTTCTCATATCACTTCCAGGCATACAGATGAAAAAAAAAAAAAAAAACCAGTCCAAAAAGGTACATTGTATTAATCACTCAAGGATGGGGCACCTGTTACAACTCAAAGGTGGGGGTGGATGGTTGCTTACTGACACAGAGCTCAGTCTACACTGCAGGCACCACACTAGGCGGTTCCCATATACCCTCTCATTTAATCCTGCAAGATCGCTCTCATTTCTTACATGAAAAATCAAATTCAGAGAGATTAAGCCAAAAACAAAACAAAAGAGATTAAGCCAACTGCCTACAGAAACACAACTACTGTAAGCCAGCGTTAGATTTGAAATCCATGCCTCATTCCAAAGGGACAGTGCCTCAAATAATAACAGATTCACAGACTGTGTTGCCTGATAATTGCTTTCAGGCATTTGGAGTTGTCCTGTGGAGACTAGGCAGTTACCTTACCCGATGTGACCAGAGACAGTAGACCTTTGAGCAACAGGTGACAGATAGACAGGTAGCAGGTTTAGGCTCCAACCATGGATGACTTGTGATAGGCAGAGCTGTCCAACAGGACACTCAGTACAGGCCCCACCAAGACAAGCTGGAAAGTCACTTGTTGGGAACACTACAGAGAAAGTTGGATCAAACGATCCTCCCAGTACCAGGGAGCCACGGATTCTCTCCCATGTGACAGGCACATATGTAAACTTACATACCCCGAGGTTCTGTGCGCTAGTTTTGAATAGCCTTATTTTCTTGTCAATGCCCTTTTGAAAAGGAGGAAAGTTGGAGTGTGATGGGAAAGAGGAGGGGAAGAAGCCTAAGGAGAAAGGGAAAGGTAGGAAAAACTACGCATGTCCATGGAACTTTGGGACAATTTCTTCCCTAACTAGAAAGTGTCTAAATTAATGAACCATTTTTCTTTTTTGTTCATAAACTTTTTTTTTTATAAGGTTGGGAGAAGGAAGGAGCAGAATGGGGGCTGATGGGAGACAAGACGAACAAACAGAGACTTACAGAATGAGAGCCCCATTCTCCATTGTCTGTGAGTTTTACCCACTTGTCTGCGGTGGTGTCCATCTCCTGGCACTGATCGTTTTGAATCTGTGGATTAAACACAAGGGCCCCAGTAAAGCTTCTTGAATAATGGCTTTAATTAAATTCATTACTCAGCATAGGACAGGCTGCAAGAGCCTACGAAACAATGACCATGAGTAATCCTCAGCACGCAAACATACCAAGACCTCTAGGGCCTAAGTGACAACTGTATACAAGTGATTCTAAGGAAAGCATCCACATTATTGTAACAAAAGGGTTAAGAAGCAGAGAGGGAGGGAGGGAGAGAGGATGAGAGTAGTTAAATCTGAAAATTCACAGAAGGGAGGAAAAAGTCATTAAGAAAAACTTACCAAAAGTTTTAAAATCTTTCATTCACCATCCAGGCCCAATAAAAATAAAGTACACTTTTACAAGACTTAGGGAAGTAATGTTTCAAATTAATAAATAAATGACATCTGCTTTGTTTTCAATTCCCCAGGACTCATTCCGAACACACAGACAAATAACTACAGTCAAAGCCAAAGCCCTAAATTTTGATTTGGGGGGAAATGTTAATCATATACCACACCAGTTCAAAGGACTGCAGCTACTATCTTTAGTACCAAACACTTTGTGCTCTCCAGACAATTCTTTACAAAATGCCTAAGGGCTTGCACATGACTTTTCCAGGCCGGTGAAGAATACACAGACATCAAAAAGCTAGGCCATTTTGCAGTACTGCCCACGAGTCAGCAATAGAGTAGGGCTGAAATAAGAATTTGTCACCTCTGCTTTGGCCAAAATGGCTATTTCTCTCTTCTCTACATTTGGCCACTTCATTCATCCTCCTGACCAGTTTACCAACATTAAAATGTTCACCATAATAGATATTTCCTAAAAGCTTAACTAGAAAACAGATACTTTTAACATCCAAAAATACCAGAGAATATCAGCCACTGAGATTATTTGCTTAAACTGAATTTAAGTATCATATTTATACATACTTATAAGCATAATGACCATTCTAATGCAAGTGTTAAGCCATTTTTAAGCAGATATCGACCCTAAATATACCTTTGATGGTCAATGTGTGGATAAGCTGAAAGTTTTTTTTTTTTTTTTTTTCCCAGCTGAAATCAAACATCGTGTGTTTGGGGGATATTCTAATGGCATTCTGGGATCTGATTTCTGTTCTTCACTCTAAAAGTAAATAGTAAAGGTATGACCTTGGTCCAATCACTTATTCTCCCTAGGTTTCGGCTTCATCACTTAAAAAGGAGAGTGGAGGAGCTGAATCAAATTCCCACAGTTCTAAAATTAAATACTTGACTGCTTTAAATTATGTGATATCCGAAGGTACAACTGTATCTTTCAGTCTTCAGACATTTCCTTTCCATTAACCATGAGTCTGATGACCGAAGTGTTGACCCTCTTAGTCAATAAACTGCAACCTATAAAGCTGAAACATCAATAAAAGAAGGAACTCACCACCTCTTTTCAATTTGTAACCAGAACAAAGGCACCATTCAAAGGAAGCCATGAAACGTCAGGCTTTAGGAGTACCTTTACTGACAACTCTGTAAGGACTTATTCAACAATACAAAACTAAATGCTTATTCTTAAACAGTTTTATAATTACCTTGCTTTAGCAAAAGAGAATGCTGAGGGCCGGCAAGTTGGCTTAATTGCCCAATAACACACAACCCGCCACTGCAGGTGGGACTTGAGCCAGAATCTCTTGACTTCAAGTCCAGGGCTCATACGTTCATGGCAAGTGTCTCTTCCTACCAAACTTCTGACTTACAAATTTCCATTATCAGGAGCAAAATAAATTTGTTTTAGAATTATTAGTACCTGGGCTCCTGAAAACTGGACCACAGAAACATTATACAAGGTAATTTTCCCCAATTACCTGTACAACACACATTTTTTAAGAAGTCAATCTGAAAATATTTTCTCAAGCATTTGAGAGACTGCCACAACAAACATTTGCTAGATTAGATACAGTTTATATTAACTTTTAAAAGTTTACTTATTTATTTATTTAAGCAATCTCTACACCCAGCGTGGGGCTCAAACTCACAATCCTGAGATCAAGAGCCACATGCTCTTCCGACTGAGCCAGCCAGGTGCCCCTATATTAAATATTTAAATAATTTTAGTAGCAATAGTCTATTCCTTTTAATTTAAATTCAATTAATTAACATATAATGTATTATGAGTTTCAGAGGTAGAGTTCAGTGATTCATCAGTTGCATGTAACACCCAGTGCTCATCACATCATGTGTCCTCCTTAATGTCCAGTTACCCCATCCCCCCTCCCCCCACCCCAGCCTATTCTGTAAGACTTCTTTTTTATCCTACATTCCATAATGCTATTTCATCTCTTACCAAAGACATCAACTATCCCATCCACTGATTCCTATAAATTATTCAAAATTGACAGAATCAGAAAAACATAGCCACTTCTACTTTTCAAATATTGCCCATGCTTATACTTAAATCAGTCAAATACTTGAAACTGCAAAGAGAAAAAAACAAAAACTAAAATTGGTGAAAACATACTTTGACTAAAATAGCATCTGTAGCTATAAAGAAAATTAAAATGAATGTTGGGTGAAAGTATTTTTCACACAAAAAGTCTAAATCAAATGGTCATCTAATATCATAACCAATAATAAAACAAGTCCAGGGTTATTCAACAAGGTGAGAGCTCAGAGGTAAATAAACAATATTAAGCAGAAAATAAAATATTAAAGAAAAAAATAAAGTTTTCTTTTCATATCAAAAGGTTCAGTTGACAGGAAAAACTGAGGATGCATAACACAGAATAGCAACAACTGATTACAAGAAATTTTACATGAATTTCCCTTAAAAAGTAAATTCTAGAAGATAAAAGCCCTTACAAAGAACTCAAAGAAGATGTTGTTGTCGACATACTGGTACTCAAAGAAGACATAACCCGACTTCTTGAGGTGCACAGCATAGATCAGAGATACTGTGCAGTCATCACGATTGGACTCTATGTAATTTCCACGAGGGACCCAAGAAGAGCTGTGGAAACAAAACCAAGAGGAATTTTTACATTAGCATTCAGAAACCTCTTCTGTTCACAAGTTATATAACTTAGGTTCAAAAGTAGTTCCATCAGCAAAGCACAGCAGAGAAGTCTAAAGCATTTCTGGAACTCAAAGGCCAACACATTACTGGGAAAATGTTCATTTCTTATGGCAAAGGGCTTCCTTAAAGCTTCGTAAGGTTATGTCATCCATTTGCTAGGAAACTGCTATTTTTCATCAAAAATTTGGTCACTAAATAGAACACTACTAATTGCAACAGTATGAGGTAGAATTATTCTCTCAAGCAACACCTAAAGTTTTATTTATACACATGTACATCTAGCAGAGAGATGAGGAGTTACTTGAAATGAAAGAAGGAAAAGTCCTAGTAAAAACCCATTTAAAGTACACCCAAATAAAATATAAATCACAGTTTCAGAGTATATAGGAGGGGTAGGAGTGTGGTTGGAATTTTTATCTAAAAAAAGAAAAATTAAGAAAATATACTGGTGAACAAAATTTAAGTTGTAAATCTAACCATAATTCTGAGCTAAGCCAATAATGAGTCACATGTTGACCCTTTGGCCAAAAAAAATTTCTAACAAACTGTATGAAAGCACAACTTAACAGCCTTCTCTGTTTATATGGATGGTAAGAGTGAGATTTTGGCAAATTCTTTTCTTTTTTCTTTTTTTTTTTTTAAACATTTTATTTATTTATTTGACACAGAGAGAGGGAGATAGTGAGAGAGAGAGAGCACAAGCGGGGGAGCGGCAGGCAGGCAGAAGGAGAGGGAGAAGCAGGCTCCCTGCTGAGCAAGGAGCCCAATGCAGGACTCGATCCCAGGACTCTGGGATCATGACCTGAGCCGAAGGCAGCCGCTTAACCGACTGAGCCACCCAGGCGCCCCTCTTTTCTTTTTTTCTAAAAGAAATCTGAAGACTGAGATTTCCACATCCCAACATGACTCACTAACCGGTGTTGGATTTGCCCTTGCTCTTTAACAAATTGTTAAACTAAGGAAAATACATGAGCCATATTCAGGTAATGACGATAGGCAATGCAAGACAGAGATTCTTGAGAGCAGGAAAATGCATGAGGCAAAGCCCAAACTGACTTTGGCCTCACTCTTCAGGACACTGTCCAGATTGTAGCACCCAAGCAGAGCAGAGTGGTCTCACTGAGCTGAGGAGCAGAGATGAGTATTTAGGGCAACTGAAGCTGCTGGAATTTATAGGCCTGAGAATCAGAGAAAACAGGGGTCCAGAAGTCCATATGGAGTTTCTCTGTTGGTCCTGGGCTTGAGGCTGGAGTATACAGGCAGACATGGCAGAGAACAGCCACCACAAAGCTGTGACATAATCAGAGAGATCACTTTAGTGGGAGTCACAGGAGCTTCCGGTCAGCCTGAGAGGAGAAAACTTGATCATCACATTGAGCATTCATCTGATACCCCAGAATTGCCACCTTGGGAATAAGGGACTTACCGTAGAGCAAGTATCAGCAAACTTTTTCATAAAGGGCCAGAGAATAAATATTTTTGGATTTGTGGACCATCTGGTCTTTCCTACAATACTTAACTCTGCCATTGTAATTGAAAAGCAGCCACAGACGATGCATGAGTGCGGCTGTCTTCCAATATAACGTGGTTTACAAAACAAAGGACCCACAGGTCATAGTTTGCCAACTCCTGCACTAAAATAAAGGTCGTGACCTAGAACTAAGAGTGAAACCAATACAGAGCCACCCTAAAAAATAATAAAAACAGGCCTGATGAGATCAAAGTGCTCTTTGAGCACATAAACTGCCTGCCAGAACAAAATTCAGCACCCCTAAAATGAAGAAAAAAAATAATCCATATTCCCTATACCTTAACATTCACAATGCCCAAGATACAATAAAAATTTACTAGACATGCAAAAAAGTGGTAAAATATGACCCTTCAGAAAAAAGACAGTAAAAAAACAGACAAGTATTTAGGACAGATCTTACAAATACAGTCAATTTTAAATAAAAGATGAATACAGTGAGTGAACGGATGGAGAATCTCAAGTATTTTAGGGGAAATAAGAGCCATAAAATAAGGGGCAGAAGGTATATTGGAGCCAATTATAGCAGAGAACTTCCCTAATTTGGGGAAGGAAACAGGCATCAAAATCCAGGAAGCACAGAGAAACCCTCTCAAAATCAATAAAAATAGGTCAACACCCCGACATCTAATAGTAAAACGTACGAGTCTCAGAGACAAAGAAAAAATCCTGAAAGCAGCTCAGGAGAAGAGATATGTAACCTACAATGGAAAAAACATTAGATTGGCAGCAGACCTATCCACAGAGATCTGGCAGGCCAGAAAGGACTGGAATGGTATATTCAGAGCACTAAATGAGAAAAATATGCAGCCAAGAATACTATATCCAGCTGGGCTGTCATTGAAAATAGGAGAGATAAAAAGTTTCCAGGACAAACAAAAACTAAAGGAATTTGCAAACACAAAACCAGCCCTACACAAAATATTGAAAGGGGTCCTCTAAGCAAAGAGAGAGCCTAAAAGCAACATAGACCAGAAAGGAACACAGACAATATACAGTAACAGTCCCCTTACAGGCAATATAATGACACTAAATTCATACCATTCAATAGTTACCCTGAATGTACATGGGCTAAATGCCCCAATCAAAACACACAGGCTTTCAGAATGGATAAAAAAACAAGACCCATCGATATGCTGTCTGCAGGAGACTCATTTTAGAACCAAACACGCCCCCAGATTGAAAGTGAAGGGGTGGAAAACCATTTACCATGCTAATGGACACCAAAAGAAAGCTGGGGTGGCAATCCTTATATCAGACAAACTAGATTTTAAACAAAGACTGTAATAAGAGATGAAGAAGGACACTATATCCTACTTAAAGGATCTATCCAACAAGAAGATCTAACAATTGTAAATATCTATGCCCCTAACGTGGGAGCAGCCAATTATATAAGGCAATTAATAACAAAAGCAAAGAAACACATTGACAACAATACAATAATAGTGGGGGACTTTAACACCCCCCTCACTGAAATGGACAGATCATCTAAGCAAAAGATCAACAAGGAAATAAAGACTTTAAATGACACACTGGACCAGATGGACTTCACAGATATATTCAGAACATTCCATCCCAAAGCAACAGAATACACATTCTTCTCTAGTGCACCTGGAACATTTTGCAGAATAGATCGCATCCTAGCTCACAAATCAGGTCTCAACCGGTACCAAAAGACTGGGATCATCCCTTGCATATTTTCAGACCACAGTGCTTTGAAACTAGAACTCAATCACAAGAGGAAAGAACTCAAATACATGGAGGCTAAAGAGCATCCTACTAAAGAATGAATGGGTCAACCAGGAAACTAAAGAAGAATTAAAAAACTTCATGGAAAACAATGAAAATGAAAACACAACTGTTCAAAATCTTTGGGATACAGCAAAGGCAGTCCTGAGAGGAAAGTATATAGCAATACAAGCATTTCTCAAGAAACAAGAAAGGTCTCAAATACACAACCTAACCCTACACCTACAGGAGCTGGAGAAAAAAACAGCAAATAAAGCCTAAACCCAGCAGGAGAAGAGAAATAATAAAGATCAGAGCAGAAATCAATGAAATAGAAACCAAAAGAACAGTAGAACAGATCAACGAAACTAGGAGCTGGTTCTTTGAAAGAATTAACAAGATTGATAAATCCCTGGCCAGACTTATCCAAAAGAAAAGAGAAATGACCCAAATCAACAAAATCATGAATGAAAGTGGAGAGATCACAACCAACACCAAAGAAATACAAACAATTATAAGAACATATTATGAGCAACTCTATGCCAGCAAATTAGAAAACCTGGAAGAAATGGGTGCATTCCTAGAGATGCATCAACTACGAAAATTGAACCAGGAAGAAATAGAAAATCTGAACAGACCTATAACCACTAAGGAAATTGAAGCAGTCATCAAAAATCTCCCAACAAAAGCCCAGGGCCAGATGGCTTCCCAGGGGAATTCTATCAGACATTTAAAGAAGAATGAATACCTATTCTCCTGAAACTGTTCCAAAAAATAGAAATGGAAGGAAAACTTCCAAACTCATTTTATGAGGCCACCATTACCTTGATCCCAAAACCAGACAAAGACCCCATCAAAAAGGAGAATTACAGACCAATATCCTTGATGAACATGGATGCAAAAATTCTCACCAAAGTACTAACCAATAGGATCCAACAGTACATTAAAAGGATTATTCACCACGACCAAGTGGGATTTATCCCTGGGCGGCAAGGCTGGTTCAACATCCGCAAATCAATCAACGTGATACAATACATTAACAAAAGAAAGAACAAGAATCATATGATCCTCTCAATAGATGCAGAAAAAGCATTTGACAAAGTACAGCATCCTTTCTTGATCAAAACTCTTCAGAGTATAGGGTTAGAGGGTACATACCTCAATATCATAAAAGCCATCTATGAAAAACCTACAGTAAATATCATTCTCAATGGGGAAAAGCTGAGAGCTTTTCCCCTAAGGTCAGGAATGCAGCAGGGATGTCCACTCTCACCACTGCTATTCAACATAGTATTAGAAGTCCTAGCCACAGCAATCAGACAACAAAAAGAAATCAAAGGCATCCAAATCGGCAAAGAAGAAGTCAAACTCTCACTCTTTGCAGATGATATGATACTGTATGTGGAAAACCCAAAAGACTCCACCCCAAAACTGCTAGAACTCATACAGGAATTCGGTAAAGTAGCAGGATATAAAATCAATGCACAGAAATCAGTGGCATTCCTATACACCAACAACAAGACAGAAGAGAGACAAATCAAGGAGTTGATCCCATTTACAATTGCACCCAAAACCATAAGATACCTAGGAATAAATTTAACCAAGGAGGCAAAGGATCTGTACTCAGAAAACTATAAAATACTCAGGAAAGAAATTGAAGAAGACACAAAGAAATGGAAAAACGTTCCATGATCAAGGATTGGAAGAACAAACATTGTGAAGATGTCAGTGCTACCTAGAGCAATCTACACATTCAATGCAATCCCCATCAAAATACCATCCACCTTTTTCAAAGAAATGGAACAAATAATCCTAAAATTGGTATGGAACCAGAAGAGACCCCGAAGAGCCAGAGGAATATTGAAAAAGAAAAGCAAAGCTGGCGGCATCACAATTCCGGACTTCCAGCTCTATTACAAAGCTGTCATCATCAAGACAGTATGGTACTGGCACAAAAACAGACACATAGATCAATGGAACAGAATCGAGAGCCCAGAAATGGACCCTCAACTCTATGGTCAACTCATCTTTGACAAAGCAGGAAAGAATGTCCAGTGGAAAAAAGACAGTCTCTTCAACAAATGGTGTTGGGAAAATTGGACAGCCCCATGCAGAAGAATGAAACTGGACCATTTCCTTACACCACACACAAAAATAGACTCCAAATGGTTGAAAGACCTAAACGTGAGACAGGAGTCCATCTAAATCCTAAAGGAGAACACAGGCAGCAACCTCTTCGACCTCAGTCACAGCAACTTCTTCCTAGAAACATCGCCAAAGGCAAGGGAAGCAAGGGCAAAAATGAACTATTGGGACTTCATCAAGATAAAAAGCTTTTGCACAGCAAAAGAAACAGTCCACAAAACCAAAAGACAACCGACAGAATGGGACAAAATATTTGCAAATGACATATCAGATAAAGGGCTAGTATCCAGAATCTATAAAGAACTTATCCAACTCAACACCCAAAGAACAAATAATTCAATCAAGAAATGGGCAGAAGACATGAACAGACGTTTTTCCAAAGACATCCAAATGGCCAACAGACACATGAAAAAGTGCTCAGCATCGCTCGGCATCAGGGAAATCCAAATCAAAACCTCAATGGGATACCACCTCACACCAGTCAGAATGGCTAGAATTAGCAAGTCAGGAAACGACAGATGTTGGCGGGGATGTGGAGAAAGGGGAAGCCTCCTACACTGTTGGTGGGAATGCAAGCTGGTTCAACCCCTCTGGAAAACAGTATGGAGGTTCCTCAAACAGTTGAAAATAGAGCTACCATCCGATCCAGCAATTGCACTACTGGGTATTTACCCCAAAGATACAAATGTAGGGATCCGAAGGGGTACGTGCACCCCAATGTTTATAGCAGCAATGTCCACAATAGCCAAACTGTGGAAAGAGCCAAGATGTCCATCCACAGACGAATGGATAAAGAAGATGTGGTATATATACACAATGGAATATTATGCAGCCATCAAAAGGAATGAGAACTTGCCATTTGGCAAGTTGATGACGTGGATGGAACTGGAGGGTGTTATGCTGAGTGAAATAAGTCAATCAGAGAAAGACATGTATCATATGACCTCACTGATATGAGGAATTCTTAATCTCAGAAAACAAACTGAGGGTCGCTGGAGTGGTGGGGGGTGGGAGGGATGGGGTGGCTGGGTGATAGACATTGGGGAGGGTATGTGCTATGGTGAGCACTGTGAATTGTACAAGACTGATGAATCACGGATCTGTACTTCTGAAACAAATAATGCAATATATGTTAAGAAAAAAAAAAGAAGAAGATAGCAGGAGGGGAAGAATGAAGGGGGGGGAAGTGGGAGGGGGAGACGGACCATTAGAGACGATGGACTCTGAAAAACAAACTGAGGGTTCTAGAGGGGAGGGGAGTGGGGAGATGGGTTAGCCTGGTGATGGGTATTAAAGAGGGCACATTCTGCGTGGAGCACTGGGTGTTATGCACAAACAATGAATCATGGAACACTACATCAAAAACTAATGATGTAATGTATGGTGATTAACATAACAATAAAAAATTATTTAAAAAAACAAAAAACAAAACAAAAAAAACCTCAGTGAGATATCACCTCACACCAGTCTGAATGGCTAAAATTAACAAGTCAGGAAACGACAGATGTTGGCGGGGATGCAGAGAAAGGGGGACCCTCCTACACTGTTGGTGGGAATGCCAGCTGGTGCAGCCACTCTGGAAAACAGTATGGAGGTTCCTCAAAAAGTTGAAAACAGAGCTACCATACAATCCAGCAATTGCACTACTGGGTATTTACCCCAAAGATACAAATGTAGGGATCCGAAGGGGTACGTGCACCCCAATGTTTATAGCAGCAATGTCCACAACAGCCAAAACGTGGAAAGAGCCAACATGTCCATTGACAGATGAATGGATAAAGAAGATGTGGTATATATACACAATGGAATATTAGGCAGCCATCAAAAGGAATGAGATCTTGCCATTTGCAATGACGTGGATAGAACTGAAGGGTGTTATGCTGAGTGAAATAAGTCAATCAGAGAAAGACATGTATCATATGACCTCACTGATATGAGGAATTCTTAATCTCAGGAAACAAACTGAGGGTTGCTGGAGTGGTGGGGGGTGGGAGGGATGGGGTGGCTGGGTGATAGACATTGGGGAGGGTATGTGCTATGGTGAGCTCTGTGAATTGTGCAAGACTGTTGAAGCACAGATCTGTACCTCTGAAACAAATAAGGCAATATATGTTACGAGAAAAAAAAAGAAGAAGAAGATAGCAGGAGGGGAAGAATGAAGGGGGGGAAGTCGGAGGGGGAGACAAACCATGAGAGACGATGGACTCTGAAAAACAAACTGAGGGTTCTAGAGGGGAGGGGGGGTGGGGGGAATGGGTTAGCCATTTTGGAAAACTCTTATGACCCAACCAATTAAAAAGAATTAAAACTAGCCTGGATGAATGGAAAAAGGAAGGGAGATAAGGAGGGAGATGATCATAGCAATGTCAGACTGAAATTCACATTAAGAAAATTAGATGAGACAGTACAATGAAAAAGTACTTATCATTAAATTTCGTTAATGAAGAAACTACATATTCTAAGTAGAAGCTCTGTCAATATCTCCTGTCCACACAAAGATCTGAGGTACCATAAAATCCTACTAGTCCCTTCTTCTAAAGAGCGATTTTGTTTAAAAAAAATTATATTTTTAAAAATATATACACACACTTAAGCATATATGTGTATATGTATATATACGACATATCTGCAACATATATGTGCATATATGACATATACCTATGTTGTACGTATATTTACATGTATGTACATATATACAACATATATAAACAATATATATATAAATTTATATAGAATAATCCTGTTAATACTATCTAATGTCACAACCCTATAAAATGAAATGATTACCGAGAGAGTAAAAATGTCGCTTGACAGAGAGAGAGAGAGAGAGAGCACTGGAAAGGAAGTGTGATTAAGGGAAGGTAGGAAGGAGAGAACACATCTTTCAGCACAGCTAAATAATTCCCCAGCATCCTTAGCTCATGGTAAAAATGTTGAGTTCCAGAGAAGCCATTTTTGTCAGAAGGTAGCCAGAGGCCTAAAGTTTAATTCTCCCATCCACAGCCATATGGAAGGAAATGTTACATCGTCAATACAAGAGAACAGGAAGGATTACAGCCCAAAGATAAAGATTTTGCATCTTTTCAAAACAATTTAACATTCCACGAGTGTTGTCACAAGCAAAGCTAATAATCTCCTAAAGAAAGGAAGAAATTACAGCACAGGTAATAAAGTCAATAATATCGTAATAACTACGCATGGTGACAGAAGGTAATTACATTTACTGTAGTGAACATTTCATCATATATATAATTGTCAAAGCACTATGTTGTACGCCTAAAACTGCTGTATTATATGTCAACTATACTTCAATTCTAAAAATTTTTTAAAAGGTAGGAATTAATAAAGGAGCTTTCCATTTTATGTATTTAACCTACTCTCTCTTATAGGAGATAATAGAGTATCCAATTGAAGATTACACATTCTTCCTTTCAGAGAAGAAAAATTAAGCTAAAACTACCCATTAAAAATTAGAGAAAGGTTTGTAGAAATACCACTGTCTTGAATGTTATAGATATGTTATTAGAAAACTGATTTGTTTTTCTATTAATAGCTTTACTGCATTTTTGCACACGGTATTTATTATGTCCTAAGAGCAATTATTTTAACCTCATGAAAACTGAGCTACATTATCCATATGACCATCCAAAAAAAAAAAAAAAATGACTCTTTGCAATTTGCTGATCTAGAATCCCAATCAGTACCAAGATTACCTCCTACCTTCTTTCTGGGAAAAAGCAACTACACGCTTCTTAAGTACTCAGCCAAGATCCAGAGACTCCTTTGGATTCTTACTTGTTACAGCCATCCGGCCTGCTGTCAGAAGGGCCGACCACAGTGTCCATGAACGTCGCAACGTTGGAAAATCCAGCTGGCAATTCGTCCCATTCATCAAATTTGATGCCACTGCCCAAGGAATAGGTACCTTCGCCACACTTACTGCATACCTGGTTCTTCATTTCTAGATACTCTCCCGAAGCACAGGAGAAAGCTGGAAGGCAGAAGAATGCAGAACGCATTAGTCACTGCATTCCTCCATGAATTTTGTCACCAGAATTATTTTTATAAAGCTCTGGTCATGCCACACCCTAATCAAAGCTTTCTAAAATTGTCCTTATTACCACATACACTTCATAATCTGGCCCCAATCTATTTTCCCAGGCTCATCCCTTGCCCCATCCTCTTCCAAACCTAACAAAATTCCTATCATTCCCAAAATTTCATCCCCTCTCTCTGCTGTGTTCTTTCTCCAGAGATGCTAACCAATCCATCTGTTCTACTTGCAAAATTCCCGTTCCTAACCCCAAAATGGCCCTCTTCATAAGACCTCCCTGCCCCCACCAGGCAGTCAGCTGGTCAGTTGTGCCTCCTTCTGTGCTCCTACAATACTCTTCTCATAGTACCTGCATTAAAGTGCGTGTGTGGGTATGCGCGCACACACACACACACACACACACACACACACACACACAAGGTGTGGTATACATGCATCAGTTGATGTGAGACTGAGCTTCCAGGAAACAAGGATCATTATTTTTGGATTCCTAATTCCATCTGGCAAATACTAAGTCCAAATAAAAGGTTAGTCCAGTAAGTGAGAACTAAATATAAAGGGGTAATAGGAGGGCAGTGTTTCTCATGCAATAGCCAAATCAGTATCTCCACTTTTTCAACATTCACAACTCCAACCTAGTCATTTCTACAACCTACATCTTATTACTGATGTCAAGCTCTGGGCTAATTCGGAGAACTAACTATAACCAGAGACAGCAGGTATGAGCATTGTGAAGAACAGTTGACACAGTTACAGAAAAGAAGGTAGCTCCGCCCCTAAGTTATCAGTCATTCAACAAATGTAAATCTATGGCCCCCAAGAGGGGGGCTCTGTGTTCGAAGTGCTATTAGTGACTCAAACACAGCAAAGGGCTTTCTAATCATTTAATCAGGATATTAAAGAAACAAGAACAAAATAAAACCTCACAATTATTCAATAAAGGAAAATAAGTCTCCCAACAGAGTGAAGGAGCAGAGCCTCACATTTAGATACATTCTTCTTTCATAATACACTTGGAAACTTAGCGAGAACGACAAACAATTTTGAAAAACTAAAGAATTAGCGCTAAAACTCACAGCTGTCTACTTATTTATCCACTGAAAAATTATGTTTTTCTTCAGAAAAGCTTGCGATGCTGTACAATGAAATTCTAACTCTCAAATCAACATCCCACAATTAGTAAAACATCAGAAAATAAGAAAAGGTTAGGCAAAGAATAGTGCATGCTGGCCACAAGTTCAAAACTCTCCTGGGACCAGGATGTACCACTTCTTGTGACCTTAAGTGAGTTACTTCACCTCTCTGGGGTCCTCAGTTTATCTCTCTAAAAAATGAGATAATAATCATAGTATTGGGCGCCTGGTTGGCTCAGATGGTTAAGCGTCTGCCTTTGGCTCAGGTCATGATCCCAGAGTCCTGGGATCGAGTCCCGCATCGGGCTCCCTGCTAGACGGGGAGTCTGCTTCTCCCTCCGCCTCTGCCTCTCTCTCTCTCATAAATAAATAAAACAAAACAAAAAAAATAATAATCATAGCACTGCTTCATATGCCTATACTAATTAAATAAAATATAGTATAAAGTGCTTAGCATAGTGCCTGGTATTTAATAAACACTCATTACGTGCTATTATTATCACTACCGGCACTACCAGCAGAGATACACAGCAATGGAAAAAAATTTATTTCACTTTCTATCATTTACAGAGCTTCTAGAAAACTGATAAATACTATAATAAACCAAGCACCAACATTACACTAAATCAAGGGTCAGCAAACCAGCTCACAGGCCAAATCCAGCCTGCCTTTGAAAATAAAGTTTTATTGAAACACAGTCACAACCATTCATTTACATATTGTCTATGGCTGCTTTTATACCACAATGGCAGAGCTGAATAGTTGTAGTAGAGATTATACCACCTGCTGGGCTGAAAATATTTACTTTCCGACAACATAATCTGAAGATAGTTTTGTCTAGTGTCCTAAACTGAACTTTTAATTAATAAGGAGTAATATTTTGTAAGTTGCTATAAAGGACTCTAGAAGCTAAGAAGATTGTGTTGTGTCATTTCAGAGTGTTCATTACCCTGTTAAAATCATTGAGAAGAGACTCAGTTCTTTCAGAGGTGTTTCCTTCTCTAAGACCAGAAGGAAAGTTGGAAGATATAGTTGACAGTGAATGTTTTGAGTATTTATTACACAGTCAATTCTTTTTATTCATGGTAAAATCCAGGGTTAGGCTCCTGTGAGACTCTGGTCACAGTATCTTCAGAAACAGATCAACACATAATCTTGTTTTATGTGTGTTTCAGTTGAAAAAAGATCTTATTTAATGTACATTGTTGATTCATTAACATGGAACTTACGGCCAACAGCACTACAACTCATCCTTGAACTAAACTTATTTAACCCACGTATTTTCTCCACAAGGCACATCACAGCCTTCTTGCACTTACAGCACTTCACCACATTTGGGGGCCATTTTAGACGGCAAAATCACCAATAAAAGGTATAAAAATGCAGAAAAAAGTGGCATTAAATAGATTGTGAAAAGGACGCTTTTTAACACTATGAGAAATAAGGCAGAATGTCACTTGTTTGACCTCAGCTGAGACCATATGATCAGATGACTCAAATTTTTAAAGCTTTGTATATGTCAACAAATGACTGTGAAAGTATTATTTGTACTGATGTGGGGGGGGTCACAACTAAATTTTATAAAGTAGGTGAATTTGCAAATATGGAATCCATAAATAATTGGGAGCAACATGTTTATAACAGACCTGTGAAGAAGAAAGATATTATGCCCATTTACCAGATGAGGACAGTGAGGCACGGTACATTTAAATAACCCAATTAGGAGGGTACCCATTAACAAGTGGCAAAACTGATACTCAAATTTAGATTTGATTCCAAAGCAGGTGCCTCAAGAAAATTCAACTTAGGCAATTATTGTAATTGAATCAAAAAAGGTCAAGCAATTTCAAATGAATCCATTATTATATTTGACATCATTCTCCATTTCCTGTCTTGAACTGCTGAATAATATTCATTATTGTACATATTGAGCAATAACCATTCCCCAACCTCAGATACCTTGTGGAATTTTTAATATATCACTCCTAAAACACACATTCATGAAATATTTTAGCAAGCTGCTAACTTCCTTAAGTCTCAATATCCTCATCTATGAAAGGAAGATAGTAATAACATCTATCTCAAAGAATTGCTATGGGATTCAATGAGCTATTCCACATGAAGCATTTAGCAGTGTGCCTGACATAAAGCACTCAATATATGTTAGCAGTAATTATTAATAATACAATTCAGGGGTCTGGGACAATAAGAATTCTGACACAGGCCTGATGATTTTTCATCTCTTCAGAATAATTATGTGATCAAAGCTAGTCAAATGGGTATGGGGCCTTTAATGATACAGGGGAACTAAAGAGTCTAAACCTTTTTGTATTTTATTTTATTTTTTTAAAGAATTTATCTATTTATTTGAGAGAGAGAGACACAGCGAGAGAGAGGACACAAGCAGGGGGAGTGGGAAGCAGGCTGGGAGCTGGGTGGGGCTCAACCCCAGGACCCTGGGATCATGACCTGAGCCGAAGGCAGATGCTTAATAACTGAGCCACCCAGGTGCCCCACCTTTTTGTATTTTAATCATTTGTTATTCCTCAATCTTTTTTCCACCGTGGAAGCCAGCTCTCAAGCCACATGTCAAAGTAAGAGAAGAGCCACATGTTCTTGTTAAGTACAATTTACTCCACGAGATTATGTCAGCACGGAACTGCCCACCTCTTTAGGCAGTCACCAACGATGATCAGCTTTCCCTTTTCTAGTATTCCATCTTAGCCGCATCCACTTTCTACTTCAACACTGTTTTCTTGGCCTTTGATTTTTAGTTGGATTATAAAAGTTTCTACAATCTTAGGCATGACACTCTTTAAATTCAGATTTCTTTAGAGTGTAACATAGGACACTTTCAACAAAAGCAGAATGATAGACAGTTGTTGTAAGTGGTTGTTTTCACTGTTGTAAATGTCAGTTGACTAGGTTTCATTTGAACAATTAATCATTTCTAAAATAAATACGATTTTTCTTGAACAACCTCAAAATTCTAGAGTATCTGAATTGAATTAAAGTTAAGCAGACTCCAAAGTTCTGCCGTAAGAACAGAAAAACCTGATTTGTGTAAGGTCACACACCACAAAACAGTGGGCTCAGTCTGGGATTTCACAATATTTTCCCTAAGTACCCAGAGAAAGAGTGATGTTAAAAGTCCATCCTCTTAAAGTCGAAATTGTAACCAAGAGGTCATGTGCTAAACTCAGTGTTCTTGTTCGCAGTTTTATGCCTCTCTTCTGACCTCAATTTCTGCTACTGTGAATCTGTAAAGGTTGAAATATGCAGGTGTGAAGAATCAGATGGGGAAAAAAAGCATTTATATTCATCTGTCACCAACTAGCAAAAGGCTGGCGCAATTTACTTAACCCTCTGTGTCTTCATTCATTCACATTCCAATGAGAATACCACTTTGCTTCCTCCCTCATAGGATTGCTGAGGTCCCATGAGACACTGGAAACCACTCTGACAGTGAAAAGGGACATATAAATTCAAAGCATCCCTATTATCATGCAACCACCCAGTACAATGTACTAAATAACAGCTACTGAATTAATCATTTCTATGCTGATTATCATCTATGATTTATGCCTAACAATAAAGAATATCTACTTAATCTTCTCACCACAAGGGCCTTTTAATTTTGCTTTTTCTTCCTCCAGAGACCTCATGCTTTGAAAGATAACTATCAATTACATTTATTTATAATTCATCCACTTTTCTATTTAATTCAAGATTATTCATTACTGAAATTTGTTTACTAAACAGTAAACAGTAATAATAAATAGTAATAAAAGAATTTTCAATTATTTTTTAATTTTTTTTTAAGTAGACGCCATGCCGGGCCCAAACTCACGATCCTGAGGTCATGACCTGAGCCAAAATCAAGAGTTCGATGCTTAACCGACTGAGCCACCCAGGCGCCCCAAGGACTTTCAATTTTTAATGAGATGCTGATGAATTAGGAAGCATATACATTGTCATTACAAGTAATGGGAATCATACTATATTACAGGAAGTCATTCAACAAATACTTCTTGAGTACCTAGTATTTGGTTGGCAAACGCTAGACACCAAGGGTATTTTGGAAACATTCCCTACTCTGATGGAGTTTCTATTCTAATCTAGTCTAGACTTATCTTCCTCAAAATAGATTCAAAATTTATATTCACTAAAGCTAAATTCACTGTAAAATCTATCTTATCTGTTAACCTAAGAGCTAAATAAGAAATAATTATATACATTGATGAGAAATAAATACTTAAATCAATTCTAGAAATAAGACAAGCAAATATGCCCTTTTCTTCAGTTGTTTAGTTTCATTTAAATAAGATCAATAGAGTAAGTTTAAAAAATAAGGTTAAAGCTGTAGACACTGTTCTTATGGACCACACCACAAGGATACTCTTGCAACCATTATTATTCACTGCCATTGAGGGCAGTACAAACAGGGACAATAATGCACAGATTTATAAACTCAATGATAAATTTTACCTTCTTTAATCATTCAGCCCATCAATTATCATTATCAAATAATTAAAACTTCAACTGCCTACCAGGTTTATTATTATAATTCTCACAGAAAACAAAAGAAAGTAGAAAATGGCACCTGTGAGAAATCTAACACAATACTGAGCCCAGCAAATCCAAGCTCTTGGTTTTCCTCTCTCAGTGCTAGTGATGAAGAAAACAATGGAACATGACCTTTTTAAGTTCCTACTTGTGAAATTCTTAGGAAAAAAAACTATTTTTATATCTCATTTTATAAAAATGAAAGGGAAACATATAAACAAGTGCATTAATACAAACCAGTTCTGGCTCATGTTCTCTAATGCCCTGTTCTCTGAGAAGGGTATTTAGCGAAAGCACTGCCTCTACATCTCTGAAAATGAATTCTCACCTCTAACATCCTTTCCAGTGAATGGATCCTCACCCAGCCCGGTCAGGTAGGGCTATGTGACTGCCCCTGTGCTTCTTCAAGGGGACTGATGGGCCATAATATCCATCCCCCTCCTCCCCACCAAAACAAAAAACAAAAACAAAACAAAAACAAAAACAAAAAAACCCACCAACTCCTGCCCGGAAAAACAATCCATGAAACATGAGAGATAACAATCCCCATTAAATGAGTTTCCAACTTTTTATCAGAGAGCTAACTAAGATAGTTTTCATCTTTAAAAAAAAAAAAATAACTAATGGATTTTATTGTGGCTTCCTGACCTAGATGTTTGATGGGGGAGAAGACCAATTCCAGTCCATTGGGCACAAGATGACATAAGTTTTATAGAAAAAAATACAACCAAGAAGGTCAGGGGAAGGAAAACTTGCAGAGTACTTGATGAGGTCACCAAAGGGGGCAGAACAATGCATTTGTAAAATCAGTTTTCTCAACTTTCAATTATATCCTAACACTTTGATTCTTACCATCCTGAACTTTTCCTCTTTCTTAGAAGGTGTCAGTCACGCTCTACTTCCTAATAGTCTTACTACCCTTGATTCTGCAATTTTGAGGGCTGAGTTCTCTCATCTCCTTCTAAACGTGTTTTTCAGAGAACCTCCCTCAACCGTAGCTCCACCAAACACCACAACTGATGTCAAGCCTGATTTTGGAGCTGTTCTTTTCATAATCCTGTTCACTCCTTTCACCTGCCGTTGGTGTGTTGCTGAGCCCATTACCTTCAACACCCTTCCCACCTGGAACTTGAGGTATCAACATTCCAAAGCCTACTGAGGACAAAATGTTCCTGTCCTTTTCCATACAGAATGAATTTTCACAAATCTGATCAGATCTCTGTGCTTCAGCTATAGAATGAAATAGCGAAGTCAGTCTCTAATTGAGGATACCCCAGGTATCTAATCCACAAACATTCCAGGGTTTTGGAGCTTTCTGAGGAGTCTTGAGAGGGTTATAACTTCATCTCTTGGGATGAATGAAAAAAGACTCTATTCTAAATTAAGAATTTCTATAGTTGAAGAAATTTTTTTTTTCTATTTTTTTCCTAATACTCATTGAATAAGTATTGCCAACAATACTCTAGGCGCAGGGGGAAAAAAACACTAACTAAACAACTTCTCATTGTATATGAGGATATAACTACAAATGTGCCCTAAATTCTGAATGTTATTCTTTTACCTTTCAGAGAAATATATACAATTAAGAATGAAATCTACAACCAGATCATTAATCCATTAAAATTACCCACAAAACAATATATCTGAGCCTTTACATGCTATTTTTTAAATCATTTGGTTATCCATATATATTTCCATATATAACTTGCATCACAATTCAGACAACAGATAAATGTTAGGGGAGCATGGATGCCTCAAGAAGGGGGGCTAATACTTGTTCAGTACACGCTGTAGTATATTCCAAAGAGTCAGGACACCATAGAAGTTAAGAACATAAACCCAGGAGCTGGACTGCCTGGGTTCAAATCCCCATTCTGCCAAGTATCTACTCCACAAGGTTGTGGTGATGTGGAAATGATTTTGAGTGAATACATGTAAAGTAGTTACAAATGTGCCTGGCATGTAGCAAATAATGATTGGCTATTACCATTTAACATTATTATTATTACCATTAAGTTATATTATAATTATGATTCCTGGCACTATAGGTTATATGTATCACCTCATTTAACTCCCTCAGACACCCACGAAGAGCTGTCTCCAGCTCATAGTCCTTGGTATGACACACAAGAGCCTGTGAGATCTGCCAGAAAGTCTGTCCCCTCTCATACTCTCCCCAACAGCCAGCCACGTGGCTCTCACAAAGCACCCAGGGAGACCCAGTGCTGCCCCCAATCTGTACCTCTGCCCTGTTTCCTATGCCTCAAATGCCACTTTGCATCCCTGAAGTCTAGAACTTCTTTCCGGGTTTGCTTCAGAGATCCGCAGAGAATTAATATTTATGGCCCATTAAATATGGCATTTATTGACTCAGTCCTCAGTAAGGATTTTTCACATGAACAATCTTTCAGTAACAATTCTTAGTAATAATTTTCTCGGTAACAATTTTTCATATGAACCTGCCAAGGCTTACATAATTTTTCAAGGTTATTCAGCTGGTAACAGATGACTCTGAACTTCAAACTTACATCTGCTTCACTGTGAGCCCTCTTCCTGTGAGCAGAAGTCATCCATCTCTCCTTGGTAAGATCACCTTGGGTATTTCTATCTTTCATTCACTCTACCCCTATACTATGAGTAACTTACTTATCTGCTCCCTTGTTAGATTCAAAGGTCATGGAAAACAGCAATCTTTTTAAGTTTATATTTGGATCCCTATTGTCAAGAATATAGGAAATGATAAATGCCTGTTCAGGGAATGAACTGAAGCTCAATAAATAGCTGTGAACTAAATATTCTGCCCAAGACATACAAGTCGGTTGCAGAGCTGGGATTTAATCTCAGGTGTATACCACACATGACCATCATCACCCATGGGAGGTCTTTAACGAGACACCAGTATAGTAAGGCTGCAAATGAACCTTGTAGAGCAAAGAAATTACATGAAATTAGTTAATTCTGGTATAAGTAATACCATATAAAAATTTACTGAATTAGGGGTGCCTGGGGGCGCCTGGGTGGCTCAGTTGGTTAGGCGACTGCCTTCGGCTCAGGTCATGATCCTGGAGTCCCGGGATCGAGTCCTGTGTCGGGCTCCCTGCTCGGCGGGGAGTCTGCTTCTCCCTCTGACCCTCCCCCTTCTCGTGCTCTCTCTCTCTCATTCTCTCTCTCAAATAAATAAATTAATTAGATATTTTTTAAAAAACTAAATAAATTAGGGCACCTTGGTGGCTCAGTTGGTTAGGCGACTGCCTTCGGCTCAGGTCATGATCCTGGAGTCCCGGGATCGAGTCCCACATCGGGCTCCCTGCTCGGCGGGGGGTCTGCTTCTCCCTCTGACCCTCTTCCCTCTCGTGCTCTCTATCTCTCATTCTCTCTCTCTCAAATAAATAATTAAAATCTTTAAAATGAATGAATGAATGAATGAATGAATAAATAAATAAACAAATAAATAAGGGGCGCCTGGGTGGCTCAGTCAGTTAAGCCTCCAACTCTTGGTTTCAGCTCAGGGCATGATCTCAAGATCCTGAAATTGAGCCCTGCATCAGGCTCTGTGCTCAGCGCATGGAGTCTGCTTGTCCCTCTCCCTCTCCTCCCCCCACCATGCTCTCTCTCTCTAGAATAAGTAAATAAAATCTTTTTTAAAAAATTCCTAAATTAGCCAGGCACATGTGTTTACACCTGTGTTTTCCAAAAATTATATCTGCAGAAATTAGCCCGTGGGTTCCAACTACACATTAGATAAAAGAGGCCTGTAATCAACTAAACTTGGCAAACTCTGAGTAAAACAGGATGCACTTAACACACAGGAAGTGTTCTATAAATGTTTATTGGGTTTGTCAGAGACTTTAATCTGAGAATGTTCACTGCATCCCTCCGTGAGAGGATTCACCATTTTCCAAACTTACTTGTATTACAGAAAACCCTGAAACGCTTGTTTCTATGAAGTATTTCTTGGGATTAGTATTCCATCAAACAGACTCACGGCATGGTATGTGATCGGCACTTAGCACCATGTACTCAGGGCGCCCGTGTGTACTCGCTCCTGTACCAGTAACAGCTTTTCACACAACAGAAACAGTCTAGGAGTTGAATCCTGGGGAAAAGCCTACACTAGCAAGAGCTACAATGCCAGGGAATGGATTTCTCAATCTCCCATTCAGAAAGCTAAAACCAACTCTCTCTCTCAGAATCGTTCCTCTTCCTTCACTTCTAAGCTGAAATCAAAAGCTGTTGACCCAAACTGTCATGAGTTACTCTGCTTACAAATATGTAACAATACCGATCTGAGAGAAATCAAGAAAAAGGAAAAAAATTCCTATTTGACTTTTTTTCTACTCTGTACATTAACACTTTTTGATCCAAGAAAACCAAATATTAGAACTTTATATAAATACTAAAGTACAAGATTAAGAATGCCCACAAGACTATGCCCAATTTGATGACAACATATCAAATGGAATCACAGCTGTCTTAGTCATCCTCAATTAGAAAAGTGTGTTATGGTTGTACTCAAAGTCACACACTGACTAACATTTGAGGGAGTAAGCAATAGAAGATAACTCCCAAGAGGAAGGGATATCTCAGTATGTTTATCTCCTCCTTCAGTGCTCTAGACTTGTCTGAAAATATGTAAGGACATAGAGGAATTCTCTTCCCACTCTCAGTAGCCAGGCTTTTCTTTCTTTCTTCCTTATTTTTTTAAAGATCTTATTTATTTATTTATTTGAGAGAAAGAGAGAGAGCAGAGGGAAGACCAGAGAGAGAGGGACAAGCAGACTCCACACACTGAGCATGGAGCCCGATGCGGGTCTTGATCCCATGACCCTGAAATCATGACCTGAGCTGAAATCACCAGTCAGACAATGCTTAACAGACTGAGCCACCCAGGTGCCCCCAAGCTTTTATTTCTAAGGTTTGGATTGGCTTGAAACAAAAGGACCTTTTCTCCAGCAAGACAGTGGTAGAGAGAAAGGAAGAGAGAAGACAGAGGGGGAGGGAGGGGAGGAGAGAGGAAGGAAGGAAGAGATGAGGGATGAGAGAGAAGGTATCCCCACCCAGACAAGCATTCCAAAACACTGTTGTTTCTGATGATCTAAGGTCAAGGAGATCCCAGAGGGTCAAGGGAAAATTTTAGGGAAGTGACCCAACAGCAGAAAGGAGACAGAGTGGGGATAGGGGTTATCCTTGTTCTGGGGGGAGACAAGGAGTGCTGTAGTTCAGAAGTGGCATGCTACCTGCAAACTGTCTCAATGATGCCAAGACCTCACAGGATGGCGGATGCCCACCAACACAAGACTCTTGGCACCAGGGCTTCAGAGAAGCAGCAAAGTTCTCTAAGCTAAGCCTGGAATTAGCAGACAGGAGGAGGGATATGAGGGCATCTCAGTGGCCCGCCCTTGGAGCAGTACTACCTAAGAGACTGAGGAGATTTCCACAGCAGAGGAAACAGGAGGACGATGGGAGCCGGGGTCAGTTAATGACCAGAGCCTTCTCCATGCCGTTTCCTGAGCCCTAGTAAGCTTCCAGCTCACATCCCACCCAGGGCTCTAGCACAACAAAAACTTCATTAACTTCACTTAGAGAAGCCTTGTAGCCAGATTTTATATGATTTTTTAAAGTAACAATTATATAATATAGCTTGCCCATTGATTTTCTGAAAAATTTACAACTGCTACCTCAACATTCCCATAAGCCTTTTCCTAAGGAAAGGCTGTACTGCTTCCTTTTGAGAAGAAAGAAAAAAAACTCCCCAGTTACATTCTGAAGGATCTACAGCAATTTCAACTGAGGCCAAACTCTGGGTCTGACTTCATTTAGAGACACTGGGATATGGGGAAATTAAGTCCTACACAATCCTCGCCCTAGATACTCTTCACTCATTTGAAGCTGCCACACGCCATAATTTTATTTTCTTTTTCTTTGTGACCCAACTGCTGGGCCATATCATTATGGCCTAACTGCTGAGTCTAGCACCTATGGGCATCACTCGCCATCCAAGGTCTTGGCATTGTTCAGGCACGGCTTGCAAGAAGCACGCCATTCCCGAACCAGGATGCTTTTACCCTTCTTTGTCCTTGAAGCACAAGAGTGCCTACAATCTTCCCTTGACGATATTCACCAACATTGCTTTACATCTCCCACACGGGGCCCTGCAAGGCCCACCATCCTGAAGTGGCAGTCTAAATCAGTGGGTAAGGGACAGGCTCTGGAATCAGACATATCTGGATTTGAATCCCAGATTTGCCATATCCTGGCTGTATGACCTGCGGTAAGGTACTTCTGATATCTATCTGAGAGGGTTGTTGTAAGGACACAATGGGACTAAGCGCAGTGTTTAGCATACAGTCAGTACGTGGGAAATGATAGCTATTATTAGCAAGAGAAAACCTAAGCCACTGAGGAAATACTCAGTTATTACCATAACTGCATCTGCAGGACTTTAATGGCTAGGAACATGGCAAGCACCATGTTTAATGCTATGAATTAACTGAGTTTCTAAGTTACTGAGATATGTGATATTTTGGGGGCATTTTAAAATAATTTATATTTGTATGCATTTACCATACAAGAAAAAAGTCACATTTTAGAGGCCAGACCAACGGTTTCTAGAGCAGACATAATCATATTATGCGGAAATCACTGAAAATTCAGATTTCAGACAAAACACCAACATAAAAAAATGTCCCCAGCCATCACATATTGTCCTTTTTAAAGTCAGTATCATTTTTAAAGTAAGTAGTATCACTTTTAAAGTAATAACTAACAGAGACTTGATGACTAGTCAATTTTTTAGAAAAGTTCCAGCTAGAGTATCAGATTCATAACATTGTCTGTGAAAGACTATAGTAAATAATGTGCAAAAAATAAAAAAAAGTCCCTGGCCATCCTCAAATAGAAATAATTCTTATTGAAGCATCAATTCTATGGCAGATTTTTGAACTTTCGGACAATAAATGTAATCAGTGGTATGCTATTAAGTGTTTAACAACTAGCTCTCAGGGGAAGAGAGGCACATAACTTGTAGTGTTTGCCAAATTCCACGGTGTAAAATACTCTGGCCAGGCCCATTTCAAACTAATAATCAGCTTTCAAAAGCCAATGTTAGCCAGCACATCACCTACGTAAGGAGCAGTGTTCGTAGTGGTTAGGTAGTCCACTCCTGCCCCCAGCGTTGTTTACAAGGGAGCCAAAGAATTAGCCCACAAGTAAAAAGTAAATAGAGATAAATAATATGCAGATTTTCTAGGAAAGTAACTGAAGCATTTTACAACAAGCTAACTCCATAGGTATTGTTTTAGACTGTTTCCGTTTTGCACACAAATCTTCCCTTACTGAGAGCTGACATCTTTCTGCCTGAGAACACCCCAGCTTGTATTGTCTTATGCTATCTAATCTGACCCCACTATCCTCTTGAGTCTTGCTAGACTGAACTCTTTACCTGGCTACAGGGATCCCAGGTTCTCTCTGTAATCATTTAGTATCATTTACGAAAAATATTGGATTTTTCCTCTAATTTGCCCCATGAGACTCCTGCTGTCTTCCTGTCTCCCTTTTTTCAGTAAACCCACCACCTATGCTAATACTCCTCTCGCCAGTAAGAGAGACACATTCTATGAATGGGAAGGAATTAACTACCACTTAATAATTTGCTTATCTATCTGCTCTTTTATTTGGAAACAGAAAAACTAAGCTTTTAGGAAGACCATTTGAGAAATGGCAGGAAAACCAAAATAACCTCTCTATGTCTTACTTTCAGCTTTGAACTCCAATCTACCCCAATACTACTTCACTGAAGGTACCAATCACTCACCAAATGAAAGGATTAAAAAAAGCAAGAGTTTACAAATGAAAACAAATTGAATAACCTATTTGTCTATTCGTTATGTTGCCCTTCCAACCTGTTTATTGCTAAGACAAGCTACTGAATGTGATATTCATCAATTCTACCGTCTCTCTGTAGGTTACACTAAAAAGACAAATTGCATGATCTCTTAGGCTTAAAAAAAGAAACCCATTGCTAAATGGCGGAGTTCTGTGCATGGGTGCTGGTGATGACAGCACAACAATGTGAATGTACTTCATGCTGCTGATCTCTACACTTAAAAATGGTTGAGATGGGGGCGCCTGGGTGGCTCAGCCGGTTAAGCATCTGCCTTTGGCTCAGGTCATGATCCCAGGGTCCTGGGGTCGAGCCCCGCATTGGGCTCCCTGCTCAGCAGGAAGCCTGCTTCTCCCTCTCCCACTCCCCCTGTTTGTGTTCCCCCTCTCACTGTGTCTCTCTCTGTCAAATAAATAAATAAAATCTTTTAAAAAAAATGGTTGAGATGGTAAATTTTATGTTATATATATTTTCCCAAAGTTTTTGAAAACTTTTTTAAAATGTAAAGAAAAAAATCCATTAAAGAGAGATTCTGCCACTCTGCCCTCCAAAGTTTCAACTGAGATGGTAAACCAGATTTTAAATAGGTTTTTTTTAATAAATAAATAAAAATAGCATCCTCTAATCCTGCCTGTGTCTCATTACAGACTTCAGGCATAAGGGCACTGAGTGTTAAGAAGCTTTTGCTCTGCTAGACATCAATGCTCTACATTCCTTTTTCCCAAAGTCTCTTATATTCATTTTCATTCACTTCTTGGGCTGAAGGGATACAGTTTAATCAAGGGAACGAACGGTGCAAACGTCTGAACATACTGCATTCTTTGCCTCTCACGGGGTCGGGCAGGCCAGAGCAGTCCGCCGCAGAATTCGGGATGGCAACCCTCCACCTGGATCCACTGCTGTCACATTCTGTGTATTCAAAGTGGTAATCATTCTGCAAACAATCACAGAAACAAGCCTTTGTTAGAGCCAGATTTCATGGGACAACTGTGCTTTCTCCATCACCCCCAACCTGTGTGCCAGCCCGACTCCAAACTGTCCTCTCTGCTTGGCTCTCATTCTTACCCTCTTCCGTGCACACCAAGCAGGGCTTTGTGTTTTGTTTTGTTTTATCAAAAATTATCAGGCCAGGCAGTGAGTAGGCACTGTGGACAGGATGACGGACAGTCAATGCGCTCAAGCTGTGACCGCTGACCTTTAGTCTCACCTCCCCAAAAAGGCTACACTTCCCTAGTTCTCTTGCAGAGTTTTTAAGTTCCAAATAATTGATAGATAGGATTCTAAAGAGCTAAATAATCCTCAGAAACTGAATGCCATCACTGTCCCCAGTTTTTCACAGACAGAACTATTCCCACTGACCTAATTCTCACTCTGTTTAAAATTTAACAGTGGGTATAATAATTAATCATCCAAATGCTAGTAAAGGACAAGCAGTTTTTTAAGCACCATACACAACCACCACAGCAGGCTGCCATCAATCACAGACTATAAAAGAGACATTTATTACAAGTGCCAAATTAAGACCAACCCACTTATCCCTAGCCTCTGGATGCTTTAAAATTTTCACAATGACCTCCCCTGGTCCGAGCACATTACATGTGCAAGATGCTTGAACTGAGGGAGAACAAGGACACAATGTCATTGGAGCATTTTGAGAATGAAAGAAATTCTAAACCTTCCCCCAAATATTTTCAGTTCAATATCTTTATTTATTCAGTTTAATATCCTGGACAATGCCGTTTGGATTCACCCACTCTATTTTGTCTCCCTTACTGTATCAGTGACCAAAGAGAACAGAAATATCAAGTCATATCAACATCAGGAAATGAGGTGTAAGGTGAGAA
The DNA here is from genome assembly GCF_037043125.1 of Eumetopias jubatus. Classification (NCBI taxonomy): domain Eukaryota; kingdom Metazoa; phylum Chordata; class Mammalia; order Carnivora; family Otariidae; genus Eumetopias; species Eumetopias jubatus. The sequence goes on from NW_028274820.1 coordinate 32,483,364, forward strand.
GGGGTGTGTGTGTGTGTGTGTGTGTGTGTGTGTGTTTGCGAGTGTGTGCATGCATGGACATGCATATACATGGAAAGAATACCACTTAAGAAATTAGTTCTGAAATCAGAAAGGTCTGCATTTGAATTCACATCCCATTGCACCAAGTACAATCTATGTGATACTGGGCAAGCCGCTTAACCTCTCAAAGCACCCAATTTTCATTAGGAAAATGAGAATAATAATATTTTCTACTTTGTATGGTTGTTGTGGAAATTAATTAAGATAAGATGTGTAAAATGTTAGGTATGTTAGGCTACACTGCGTTAGCACTTGACAAATGCTTACTAAGGACGGTGAGGGCAGAGAGGATGACACAGAGAAAGGAGTTAGTGGAGATGTGGTAAGGCATAAACTGTTTGAGTCTCTGTTTCTTCTACTTCAATTTCTGCTTATACTTAAAATAAGAAGGGATCTTAAGTTAGGGAAAGTGGGATTATCAGGCTGGAAGCAAAGGTTTTTTGCTGCATTTAGATCCCACCCCAGAAATAAAATTAAGTATACCCTTCAGGCAATCATCTATGACTATTATTTTTGACCAAGCTTGACAACAGGTAATTTGAGATTAGGTTGACAGGATCCTGGATTTCAAATATGCCTTACTGTCAGTTAAGGGCAAATCTACATACCTAAAGAAGGGAGGGAGAAAGGAAAGAAATAAAAGTTCATTGAATTTAACTACATACAAAGGTTAAACACAAAAGTCATCATAAAGTGAAAGGTAAATAACAACACAACAAATTGGTGAAGAAACAAAATACAGCTAAGATTAATTAACAAACCTGGGTTTCTAAAAACCAGCCCAGAAAAGAACAAATAAATTATTTGAAATATGGCCAAAGAACACAAGCAATTCTTTCAGATCAATAAACTTAAAAAGTTAAACCTCACCAAAGAAATGCAAACTATTTTCATCAAGTTGACACAACATTTTAAAATAATGTTTAAAAGCTTCCTGAGGTTACAGGGCAGTAAAAGGAACAATCAGGGGCCTCCAATCACAGTTAAGTGGTGCAAACCTTTCTGAAGAGAAGTAGATCTGTAGGTATCAAAAGCTTTAAAGTGTTCAAAAATTTGAACCCAAAATCTCTCTGGTAGCATCTAATTCCAAGGGCGAAAAATATTTAATGTGGTCACTGATTTCTGTGCAAAACGGCTCACCATAGCTTTGATATGGCTAGAAGGAGTATAATTAATAGGTGAACATTATAGGACCGTACATTATTTATCTGGTATTTTTCACATACATCTATTTCATTAAATACTCATTAGCAATTATATGGTTCAGGAAGGACCGTGAATAATATTACTATTGTTCCACTGAAACTCCGATTGGGTCAGTGATTTAGCCAGAGACAGCCAGCTAGTATGTAGCATAGCTGAGAGCCCAAGTCCAGCCTTGTGTTTATTTACCAGTGTTCTCAGTTTTCGTAATGCCATTAGGCTTCAAATAGACGGTCACTGTTTTAAAATAGAAGGAGTAGTACAAGTTTCTAATATAAAAGCCTGATGGTTACACAGTCTACCAGTCATCTTAAGGATGGCTCATACTCAAACAGAATACAAGAGTACACAGATAAGCAGGAACCCTATGATATCCCCCCATGTCAAGGTCAGTTTTCCATGCTTGCCGGCAGCAAGTCACCACACAGCCATGTAAGAAAGCACCAATTTATCTGTTGGTATCACTGGGCCAAAATCAAGGTGTCAGCCTCCCTCCAGACGGTCGAGGGGAGAATCTGCTCCCTGCCTCTTCCCGTTTCTGGTGACTGCTGGCATTCGCTGGCTTATGGAAGCATCACTCCAGTCTCTGCCTCTGTGGTCACACTACCTTCTCCTCTTCTGTCTTATCTCCCTCTGCTTCATGCTTGTAAGTACACTTGTGACTACATTTAGGATCCACTTAGATAATAAAGAATAATTTCCCCATCTTCACTTAATCACATCTTTGAAGTCCTTTTTTCCATAAAAGATAATTCATGGGTTCTAGAGATGAGGATATGCATATCTTTTCTTCCGGGTGCAGGCGGTAGGCACTATTCAGCCCACCACAGTCCACCCTCTGGCCCCAAAGATGCAGGTCTCTCTCACATGCCAAATACCTTCACCATATCCCAACATCAGCTCAAGTCTCAGCCCATTACAGCATCAACTCCCAGTCCAAAACCTCATCTGTATCTCATCAGCTCAAAAATTCCAAATGTAATCCTCTGCATCAGGTATGGGGACACTCTGGTTATGATCCATACTGGGGCAAAATTCCTCTCTATCTGGGACCTGTGTTACCTGCTTCCAAAATACAAGGAGTTTGGACCTTAACAACAGTTACAGATGTTCCCATTCCAAAAGGGATAAACTGGAAGGGAGGAAGGAAAGGAATAAGTCGACAGTCCCAAGTAATTTCAAAATACAGCAGGGTGGATTCCATTAGGTTTTAAGGCCTAGAAATAATCCACTCTAGTTTACAGCTCCAACATGGGGCCCAGGGCTCCACCCTCAGAGTCATTCTTAGGTTTGGTTTGGTTTGGTTTGGTTTTCTGTAAAGTAGAACATGTGTGCAGCTGAGTGATTTTAGTAGGCTATTTCTGGCCTGTAAAATTTTGGGATTCCAACAGCCTTCCTCCATTTCATCCACCTCTGTCCCTTTCAGTTCAAGGTGGCAGTATTTCTGCTGATGTTATCAAAAAACCTAGTGGGTCTTTTTTTTTTTTTTAATGATTTTATTTATTTATTTCACAAAGAGAGACACAGCGAGCGAGAGGGAACACAAGCAGGGGGAGGGGAGAGGGAGAAGCAGGCTTCCCGCGGAGCAGGGTGCCCGATGCGGGGCTCCATCCCAGGACCCTGGGATCATGACCCGAGCTGAAGGCAGAAGCTTAATGACTGAGCCACCCAGGCGCCCCTTGTGGGTCTCCTGTGAATGTCAAAGGATTCATGCCATTAGACAGATGAGCCTCCATAGATCTTTCCTAGACAATCCCATCCCTATTCCCGGCTTCTGCTGAAATGGTTAAAGAGACCCATGAGTCAGACACCTTATTTCTGTAGCACTAGCAAAAGAATTTCCAGACACATTCTTGGGGTTCTTTCTCTCCACAGCCTAGTTTCCCAACTATGTGTGGGCCTCCTAATTTTACAATTTTGCAATCTGAACAAAATGAGAATTTCCCAAATCATCAAGCCTGGTTTCCTTTTTGTTTAGGAATTTTCCCCTCAATTTGCCTATTTCCTCTCACATTTTACTATAACCAGCAAGAAGAAACCAGGCCATACCTTCAATACATAAATCTCCTCTGGAAATAACCAAGTTCGTCACTTATAAGTGTTGTCTTCCACACCACAGAGAAAAAAATTCTGCTACCTTTTCTGCTACTACATAACAGGGATCATCTCTCCTCCAGTTTCCAAAGGCATATGCCTCATCTTCTTCTCAGCCCTAACCAACAGCACCTTTACTATTTCTAGCAACATTGTGCTTATGACAGTTTACATTTTCTCTAAGACAGTCTCAGCTTTGTCCTCTGTGCTCCTCACTGAGTCCTCGCTGACAGAGTCTCTGATATCCCTATCTCTGCCAATAGTCTGTTCTAGGCAATCCAGGCTTTTCCTATCATGTGCCTTCAAATACTTCCAATTTCTGTTCCTTACCCAATTCTAAAGCCACCTCTACATTTTTTAGGTATGTGTTACAGCAGCCCCCCACTACAAGGTAGCATAATCTATATTGGTTTTCCTACAGCTGCTGTAATGTATCACCACAAAGTTAGCAGCTTAACACCGAGATGGATTCTCACAATTCTGTCTTCAAGTCCCACTGAGGCATCAGCCAGGCCAGGCTCCCTTGGGAGAATCCAGGGAAGAATCCATTCCTTGCCTTTTCCAGCTTCCGGTGGCCACCAGCATTAGTTGGCTTGTGGCCACATCACTCCAGTCCCTGCCTCGGTGGACACGTGGCCTTCTTTCTCCTCCTGCGGTGATTGCATTTAGGGCCCACCCTGGTAATCTCCCAACTCAAGATTCTTATTCACCTCTAAAGGTAACATTCATAGGTTCCAAGGATTAGGACTTGGGTGGGGGAGCATTCTTTAGCCTATCACAAGTCCCCATTGACCAGCCTTGCCTTGACCAGCCATGCACTTACATAATGACTCTCTTTTTTCTCTTCTACCCAGTTATTTGTATGAGGAAATCTTTCCTATTTTCATGTCCCACTGAGAAGTTCCTGGCCCTCATATGTAAAACGCAGGTAATTTGTTATCATCCTTGCAAAATAATGATGCTGAGAAGTCTGACATGAATTTCAAATGAAGGCCCCAGAATAAATAGGAAGCTCAGAAACCTCTCTTGGACCACTGGACCACTGCCTCTGTGTCGTTCAAACTGTCTGTTAGGGGATGAGGAAGGCAATAAGAACAGGTCAAAGGCATATTGTATTCTCTAGCTGCAATGGTAGATGTCATATGCCAATTAGTTTTCCTAAAATTCTTTATCCTACCTGCCTCCTCCAGATTAGTGACCTCCTCTAAAGGGCCACAACTACTCTTATGTCACAAAATTCTCAGGATTGCTGCAGGAAGCTTTAATGTGTTTGTTTATAATTTAAAAATACTGAAATGCAGACCTATACCATGGAGAGGGCAGCACTTAGGGTCAGGAATTTAGATTGTAGCCCAAGCTAGAAGGATTTTAAATTATTTAATAGGCTATTTCATCTGGGCTGGTAATAAAGCATTTTATTTTTAAATCTATTTCTGAAAGCGACCCTTAAATCCATAGCAAGGATGTAAGAAATACTGTGATGTAGTAAAATCACTAAAGATAAACTATCTACTCCTCAAAAATTCTGAGTGGCATTCAAGGTACTGATTTACAGCCAACTCCCCAAAACTCTAGCCACAGACCCACCTAACCATTGAACACTTAAATTGTTCCCTTGGAAAGGAGAATTTCCCAGGTGTTAAAGAGCAATTAAAAAGGTAAAAAAATTTTCTTATACAAATATGGAATTAATACACATCAAAGATCTTATTTATCATTAATCAGCAAGTTAATCAATAACAATGTTATAACCAGTTTAAAGGAAAATTCAAAGAGCACACAGAAGCGGGCAATCAGGAAAGTGAAATGAACTAAGAGATGCCGAAGGGTAAAAATCCAGAGGGTAATTGGTCCATTGCATTCAAAGGATGAAACACACTCTCATTTCCATGGACAGGAGTCATTTGTATGACTATTGGTTTCCTACAACTCAACAATGTTGTAACATAGTTCAAAGACAATATAGGATCCCACCGGAACTGATCTTTCAGCAAAGGGCACCACGCAGGACAACTGGTAATCTTTTCTGCCTATTTCAACATGTTTCACAAGTTTTCCTGACAAGTTGCCGGGATAGAATTCCTGACAATTTTCCCTCCATTTCAGCCTGCAGGTAGCTTATCACCAAACAGACTGACAAGAGTCAGAGTGCACTCTAAGAACAACAAAATGTCAGCTCACAAGCCATACTCTCCAAATCATAAACTGGACGAAGCATTTGGCCCTGCTCCACTCAAAAGATGGCGGCTATTTAGACAGATCTGCCAATCCCAGAGTGCTGGGGCATGGAGACACTGCCCCAAATAACAAAATGATGGGATCCTTTGAAAAATTTACAATGTAAATATATGGGAACCAGGAAACAACCCAAAAAAGAAAGAGAACATGGAATTACTCCTGATCACCAAGCACTTAAGGAAAGATTATCCCTCAGTAGAAATCATGGTACATCCCTCTCCCCACCAACCCCCTCCCCCACATACACACATGCTCTCTTCCCATAGAAGCCTTGGCCTTTGGGCTTCCATGTTCAGCTCTGCATCACCCAATTTTAGAAGTCAGTTTAGCCAGAATCCCCCCCACCCCTGATGGGTCCTCTTAGTAATTTTTCATCCACTGAACCCCCCGACGCTGCTCCTTGCCTAAAAACCCTCACTTGTCCATGCTGTATTCAGAAGTGAGCCCAGTTCTACACTAAGGTCTCTTTACTACTATTACAACAGTTTCTGAATAAAATCTGTTTTTATTACTTGAACTACTGACAGTTCTGCTTTCCTCTGACACCCCCAAATGCAAAAGTCATTTATAGTACAAAAGCTTCATGGCACTCACAGAAAATCTGGGGTATCATCTCCCAATTATGATGACAACTGTTACAATTTAACTACACATAGGCTAGCCAATACTTCAAATATATCTCACATACAAAAATAATATGCATATATACATACATATCTTGACACATATTTTATATACAACATTAACATATATAACAATCTATGCCTGTACCAAAATATACCATTTTTATACATTAACATTAACATATATCATTCTTTACTACGTGGCACTTAATTATTAGTAAGTACTATGGCCTAAGAGCTATGGAGAAGATTTAAAATAATTAAAACACATAGACCTTGTACTCAGTAAGCTTCTGTTTTTGTTGGAGTTGACAGGACACACACATACCGTATCATTCTATAAGAGAGCATAAAGACGAAGGGCTCCAAAGTGGAACAGTAGCATCACAGGTAAGTGTTCAAGTAAAAACTCCAGCTGGTGAAAATTACCCACAAAAACCCTTTAACTCCCCCATTCAGTACAATGTTGTAGCACTTCCCAATCAACTCATCACAGCCAATTTTTCCCTAAGCCTTCCAGCAGATACCTATTTCCTAAAATGCAAATGGCTTGCTTTTTAGGGGCCATGTTTTCTGGAAAAATAAGGTAGAATGTGCATGATGTGACCTCATTATATAATGATTTCAGAGTCAGACCAAATATCCGTGAGCTGAAACCACCAGAAAAGGCTTTGAGGAAAAATCCCGGAAAGATAGCAGGATTTTTAAGTCTTCTAGGGCCACCAGATCCTTCATAAATAAGCCAGGGTGATAGGGTGTGACAAACAGCGAGATAAGGCCTGAAGGTATGCAGTGAAATAAAGCAGCCTAAGGACAGAGAGACAGACGCCTGAACTTCTGGACTCTGAGGTTTGTTCATGGCAGTGACCCGCCCTTGAGAAATTCAGCTCCTACACACCCCCTACCTAGACTTGGTAGTGAATTAAGAGGTGACCACAGTTAATTATCAAGACCCGCTAGATGAGCACAAATTGTAGTACAGAATCAAAAGGAGAGAGGCAGTAAGAGGCCTCGGGCCTCAAAGAAGAAAAAGTGATGATCCCTAAGAGAACACACACAGAGGAATGGAACCAAAAGAAGCTAATGTCATCCATTTCCTTCAAAGAGGGTTCCTTCTCTCTGAATGTTTTTATGTAAAGCATTGAGAACAGCATAGCCCTGTATTTGATGAGACTGCAGCTCATCTGGGACAAAAGCTCTGGAATTGAAGTGCTCAGCAAAGAGCTTGGCACCCATACTTGAGAAAGCGAGGCAGCAAGAAGGAAAGAGAGCATGAGATGGTAGTGCATCGCACCAATACTTCAACTCCAATTCCCATGAGTGAGCATACTCATCCGACTTCTGTGGGAAGGTCAAAAGTGTGAGAATACTTCATGCAGACACACAACCACCTTATAACAAAAACTTCTTTAGCCTATATTATCAAGTACGTGTGCACAGTGGCAGTGTGCAGTAATATTTATATTCAGATTTTTCTTTTATAAAAGGAACATGAAGTTACCATGGGAACCTCAGGCTAAGTAAAGTAATAGGTATCTGATCTATTTATGACACATCCTCTTCTCTGCATTTGCAGACACTACTGCTTTTTAGAAATTATTTTGAAAGAGTTCATGTTTTAAATCTGAGTTCACTGTCTATCTTTGTCAATAAGGCCTTACAAGTATTCATTGTGTAAACCAGTATAGATTTATTGGGCACCACCCATGTGCCAATTGAAGACATGTGGATGCTGGGGATACTGCAGTGAACCAAATGGCCAAGTCCCTGCTCTCATGGGGCTTATGTTTTCATGTCAATGAAAGTGCCCAGGGCTTCTCGGAAAGATCCAGCTTAGACCATTTTCCTTCGATGGTGTCTCCGTGCAAGCTTGTAAAGAGGTAGGCAATAAACAGGCAACAACAGACCTAGGTCCCAATCTCACCTCTACCAGTGTGAAACTGATATCAGGAAATGAAAGGGACCCTGTGAGAAAAAAAGTTGTTTTCCTTCCTTTGCTTCTTTTCTGGCTTCTATCCTTGCTAGGATCTGCACCCCCACCCCGCTCTGCACAGGCCTTATAATGCAAATAGCATATGTCCTCCTTGTAAGGGACAAGAGTTAAGGATTTCTCTAGAATAGATAACATCTAAGGAAGGACCAGGTGAGAATGACCTGACAAAGCTATTATATACTTATTCCAGACCGCCGGCACTAGATTATCTCCACACCAAGGCCGCATGGCCCACAGATTAACACTTGGCTCTTGTCTTTGTTCTAACCGGCTCCTGTATGCCCAAGAGGACAGGTGCACCAGACCACTGTCCTCAACTAAAACCTCCAGACCCCAAAGACAAGACTCATGCTCCTTTCCTTTCCAGGTCTCCCAGACTGTCTGTATCTGCTCTCTCTCTCTCTCTCTCTCTTCCATAAGCTCTGCTTTCACCTCCTGCTGGCTCATGTTTGACTTCCAACCTTCGTGAAGCCAAGGACTCCCTTGGCTGGTCCTGCAGGACACCCTGTGGGTCCTTGGACCCAGCCTGCCTGCATCAAAATGTAAGACCCTGAGCAACTCAACCAACACTCTGCACCCAAATTCCTCTTTGTCTTTGAAAGAAAAAATCTATGTTTGTACAATTATAGTCTATATCTCATATTTTCATAGTTCTTAATAAAGGAAAGTCAACTACCTCCATCACTCTCCTGCACTGTGAGGGCAAGTTTCCAAAAAAATAAAGTCTAAACCAAGTTCACTGATTAAGATATGAAGGAAACTTCAATTTTCTCAAGAAATCTACAGCTAGACAATCTATAGTATCAATATTAGAAATGTTAATTTTAAAACTCTCATAGAAAGTACTGAGGGAAATGTGTTATAAAGTCCTTAAACACATGTAATCATTATGTTATTCTATAACTACATTTAAATGTGAATTAAATATATGTTTCTCTTTGCTCCCACAAACCCAAAGAAGAGTAATTTCTCAAGCGAGCAAGGAGTGAAAACAGTAATACTTTAAGATGACAAAAATAAAGAGATGAGAAGTGAAAATGACAATAGATTCAGTTTTCAACAATTTTTTGGAAGATGAAAAGCACAAGATGAGCTTTAGTGACTAATCAAAGGAAGAAACTCTGAAAGCTAAGGGCTACATATAGGCAGATGATAACAAGAAGAAAGTGGATTTGAGCTGCAGGAACTCTCAGAGTTGAAAGCACCAAGATTCTCAGAAAGGAAAAAAATCTACCAGCAGCAAGACTGGTTGAAAATCTGATGAAGAATGTAGACCCCTCCTTCCCAATCCCCTCATCATGATGAGAGACAAGAATTATTTCCTCTAGAAAAACATAATTAGGGAGCTTATAGATTCAGGGACATGGGCACAGCAGACGGAAGGAAAGGCCTTACTGACAACAGGGGACCATGTGAACAGCCACCTACTAAATGATGAGACCCACCTCAAGGACACTTCCCCAACAACAGTGAAGCCCGAGCCCAGCCAACTCCAACACTGCCATCCTTTCCACCTGGACCACCATCCCCAAGACTAGCCAAGCCACCTTCCTGCTCCCAAAGGAGCCCTCGGAGGATGTGACACCTCACATTAGGACAGAGAGTTACCCTATCATTTCAGCTGATTTTCACATCTGCTTACATTAGAATTGAGATTAGCTGGAATCTCAATTTTGTCCATAGCCCACAAATATAATAATTATTTTTGTTATTAACAATAACACTAATAACATCTGCAGAACCTTAAAAGCTTTCCAAAACAATTTTCTTCACATTTTCTTACTCGAATTGGGCCACACAATAGCCCTACAGAGGCGGCAAGGGTCTCATCTCCGTCATCATGGCCACTGTCCTTTGTCAATGACCATCTCCTGCTGCCTGGACGACTACCACCAACAGCCTAAGTGGCACCCATCTTCTGCTCCTGCTCCTCCAGGACACTCCCCATAAGGGGATCAAATATGCTACCGTCTTCCTTGCCTCCAGGCTCTAGCACATGACTCTTTCTCTGCCTGGAAGGCTCTCTCTGCCAGTCCCTGGTAATAGCCTCAGGACACATGGACAGTAACGAAGCACCAGGTAGCAGGTTCTCTTCCAGGCTCACCCCTAACATTTGCAGGACCAAGGGCAAGGGTCTAAACTGAGGTGCCTTATCACAACTGGAGGAGGATCAGAATTAGGCCCTCTACAGCAGAGACCAAGGTAGGAGCCAAATTTGCCCAGTCCGAAGGTGGGACCAATCCCCATTCTATAACAACATCCAAACAAGAAAGAGATCTGCCACGTCCTAAGACAGAATTTCCTAGGAGGGAGGGAGAATCGGTCTACGTTTTGAAGGGTTTCTTGAGTGGAGGTAATTTTTTTTCTTTTTTTTTCTTCTAACCCAAATTAAACCTGTACAATGGTATGTAGAAGTTCAATTTTCCAAAAGGGGGGAAAAGCTAAATCCTTGGAAATCCACCTGTTAATGTCTAATTACATATGGCTGCAAGCTTATCTGCCTGAAATAGGAACTACAAATTTTTTGATATGAATCAGGCTGAAACTGAAAAGGCACCCTTCCTTCTGCCAAATTTGAGCAACTACTTCCTATTTAATAAGCACCAAGAGAAACTGCATCCAAAGTTTCAGAAATGTATTAAATACACCCCGTGACACATCAATCCCACTTCCACTTCCAGGCACGTAACCCAAGGAAACCACAATAGGTGTGCATCTTAGGATTATTTAAAATACTAAAAACTTGAAAATAATCTAAATGTGCAACAATAAGAGACTGGTTAATAAAGTATTGTGTTCTCATGACAGGATTGTATGGAGTCCATTCTAAAATGATAATGCCATACGTAATATATAATATTAGGATATGTATATCCTAAAGTAGGATGCCATATTTAATAACAAAACTATTTCTGGCATTTAAGTGTAATATCAAGGTTAAGAAACACTACGCCTGAACCCTTTTAAAGTATATGAGTGTATAATCACCACATGAAAATGTGACTCAGGTATGTATCCCAAATGCTGACAACAGTGAACTGAGTGCTGAACATAGTGATTTCTATTTTCTCTTTTGTGATTCTCTATCTTCAAATTTTTTTACAGCTACAATGTATTGCTTTCTCTAAGCTCAGGTAGGTGCTTTGCTAAGACATTAAAAATGTTCCTATTTCTCCTGACTTTAGGATAAGGCACCTGGTAGGACATGCAAAAATTCAAAGGATATCGCTGAAGGATTATTCCATCGTCACTCCTTAGTTTCTCTGATGAGTGTCAATTGCCCAGCAAGGCCTTAAGGGCAAAGGTCTCAAGACATGGATCAGATGAATTCTGTACCAGGTAGCATGGAAAAAAAAGACCCAGAGCTTAAGTATAAGCAGGCAGACAGAAGGAAAAGAAAAATACGAATAGCCAAATGGGAGGGAAGAGAACAAGGAGGTGGAGGGGTTCTGAAAATACACTTTACTGACTTCATAATCTGGCTCAGGAAAAGGCCAGCTCCACACCTGAATCCAGCTAAGCCACTGGCAAGACTTCAGCCAGAACAGATTTATAAAAATACATTTTAAATTCAAACGCCAATAATCGTCAACACTGCCACTTGAAATTGAGCTTTTTGTAAAGAGTGTCTACAGAAATAGAAGAGGTGATAAGTGGCTCTGGACAATTTGACATCCAAATCGTGGTTTTGCTTGCAAATTCTGTGAGCTAAGTAAAAATAAGCTAGTTAAGTTCTTTTGCACTCAAGTGATGTTATAAAAATCTCTCAAACAGAATTTTTAAAAATCCTAATAAATCCTAATAACACCTACTGTCATAACTACACGCCTAGGAAACAAAGTATCTGTGAAAAGGTTTTTCTTTTTATTCAGAAAGAGTAAGAGTTGTTCTGTCTGGCTAGCATCCTTCTACCATTTCTTTAGGTAACAGCATGTCCCTTGTCCTCATTACCTTTTGGGGAGCTATTCTAAGATTCCACGCAGTTCTGACTGGAAAGCCAATCTCAGAACACCCTAAAATGAACATGCTATCTGGCCAGTATCAATAAGTACTCACTGGTGTCAGCCAAGCTGGAGAAAGCCCACTACAGCTTCTCTTTCCCCACCCTGCCCAGAAAACAAAAATCAAGACAAAACAAAAAATAGCAGGTGGGCTGGGGAAGAAAATCACAACTTGACTAACAACTAGCACAGTGGGAGTTCGTCTGCTGGCTTCCCTTCTTGCTTTATTTCCTGGCTTTGAGCTGAAGGTGGGCCAAATCCGGGAACTGTCCGGTAGGCGCGGACTGCAGGAGAATCCTCCCTTTCTGGCCCCCAGACCAGGGCAAGTGAACTCTGTGAGCTGGAGACCGGTGGGGCAGGGAGGAGGGGGCCCTGCGCTTCTTCTTGTGTCCTCGGGTTTTCTCCTGCAGCCCTGCCCCGAGGCCAGCCCCAGGTGTAGAACAGCACTGAGGCCACAGGGAGGCAGGCAGCTAATACCTCCAGGAAAAAAACCTATCTCCGGAGAAAAGAACTGAACAGGGGCTCCTGAGAGACTCCTCCTTCTTGCTCTCCCTTCCTTCTCTTGCCACTTCGCTATAGTCAGGCAGAATTACAGAAAAGCATGGAGGCGTCATCCATCTTTCTGGCCAGAGAAAATAGAAAAAGGGAGTCACCGAGGAAATATCCCACAGGAACAGGGAAGGGGGTCTTCCGGTTCTGTGTAGGAACCAACAACACAAGCCCCGGGCTCCCGTTCAAGCTGGGGCTGTGTGGCATATAGTGAAAGCAGCACAGCTCAGTCACAGACAACTCAACTAAGCTGTGAACCATCGCTTCAGCGAAACCCTGAGTGGCTCAACATATGGCAGACAACGCCAACCACCGAAAAGAAAACATAGCAAATGCTCTGAAAACTGAATTAACACCGGAACTGCCACGTACAAAAGGTGACCTGTGGTCTGAACCTAACCGGCAGGCACTCGCCTGCTAACACAAACAGAAAACTTTACAAAGGATTGTCAAAGGACCCAGAGTCTCACAGCAGAATTTTTTTTTTTAATTGAGATACACTGGACAAATAACATTAGATTAGTTTCAGGTGCACAACACACTGATCAGTATTTGTATATAGGGCAAAACGATCACAATTAGTTAACATCCATCACTACACATATGTACAGATCTTCTTCTTGTGAGAAGAACTTTTAAGATTTATTCTCTTAGCAACTTTCAAGTATGCAATACAGCATTATTAACTATGGTCACCATGTGAGCATTACAGCCCCAGGACTTGTTTCTAACTGGAAGTTGTACGTTTTGATCCCCTTTATCCATCTTGCCTACCCGTCCACACACACGCCCCCTCTGGCCACCGCCAATCTGTTCTCTGTATCTATGACCTCTGGAACATAATATTTTAAATATCCAGAATCCAAAATTGTTCGACATACAGAGAACCGGGAACAATCTGACCAATACACAAGAGAAAAGATACCAATATCTGATAACCTTCAAAATGCACAGATATTAAAATTATCAAAGACTTTAAAGCAGCTATTATAACCATCCCCCCAGGAGGTTAAGATGTTCAAGAGCCAGAGGTTCCCATGGCTGTTCCTTATTTCAACCAACTTGTTGAACTACCCCCAAATACTTCTAATAAACACTCTGTTTTAAAGCTGAAACTGATTTGAGCTGGGTTGCTGTCACCTTCAACCAAGGGTGCTGACAGATACTTGAGACACAGTGTAGTTCCCTGAAACCCACTCATTTCATGACTACCTCAAACCCCAGATCAGGTAGATGATTGCAGTGGTTGAGACAGCTGCTACCCATGATGGATTAACATGTACCAGTCACAGTGCCCAGTTCTTCCCACAGATCTCAATGCTGTCCACCACCTTCTAAGGTTGAGTTTTTACAGATAAGGAAACTGGCAAAGATTTAAGTAACCTCCCAATGTCACACAGCTGATCTGTAGCAAAGCCAGAATTAGAACCTAATCTAATCCTAAATCTGCCTAACTCCGAAGTATGTCATCATGACCATGAGAGTTTCCTTGTTAGATCCTGAGAGCAAATGATAAATCTTAAAACCTTATATGCAGAAATCAATATAAAAGCTGGTATCTCACCACCTCTCTCTGAACTTCACAGAAAGCAGAATTTAGCCATCAATAATTCCCTTTGCCCAATCCCTCTTCACACTTCCCTGTGCTCAATATCATCTCAACGCCCTGTGTCCTGGGGAATCCATGACCTCAAAGTAATGTAAAAATAATTCTTCACAAGTTACTTCCTCCAAGATATCTTTAATTTCCACATAAGGCTTCTAATTATTCAGCATTGTCTGTTTTCCTCTTACAATAGTTTTAAAATAATATTTAATGTTTTGTTTTCTAACTATAAAGCAATACATGTTCAGTGTGACAAGTTTAGAAATATGGAAACACACAAAAACAAATATCTGCTATAATCTCATCAGCCAGAAATAACCACTGTTAGGATGTCAGTCATATTTCTAAGCATGTTTATCTTAAAAAACTTATCATTTATATTACCTATTTTGTATTATGTAATAAATACTGACTCTGGAAAATTAGAAAGTACAGATAAGGATGGCTTCCCTTTCTACAGGTTTCTCTTGATTCATAATTTTTTTTAAAAGCAATATACAACAGTCATTTCCAACAAGAAAATTAAATTGTCTTTCCAAAATATAATACATGTCTCTGCACACAGGAATGAATTAGGGCAAAAAATATAAGGCATACTGCTTAGAAATTATAAAGTCTAATTTATTCTGTTCTCCAATAATTATGGGCATCTGTGGAAAAACAATATTTTCTCAGTGCTTTCTCACATCCTTGTCTACGATACAGTTCAGAAATGTTAAGCAGACTAATCATAGTCTGAGATGACCCTGATTCTAATCCCACCACCTCCACTTTTCCAGCTGTGTGCCTTAGGAAAGCCACCAGACACTCTGAGCCGTGATTTTTTTTTTTTTAAGATTTTATTTATTTATTTGAGAGAGAGAGAGCATGAGTCGGGGGAGAGAGAGGGAGAGAGAGAGAAGCAGATGCCACGCTGTGCAGGGAGCCCGATGTGGGGCTCGGTCCCAGGACCCTGGGATTGAGACCTGAGCAGAAGGCAGACACTTAACAGACTAAGCCACCCAGGGCACCTTGAGCCTTGATTTTCTTATCTGGAATAAAGTTGCAATAGCTTCTCTCCTTATCTTGTAGGCTATTAGAATAAGTAAATTAACTGATCATTATATAAACATGAGATGATCATTCATACACAAGACAAAGTATTATTTAGGCTTGTGTGCCAAAAAACCTCTTATTGAATTATTATATTCCAGGCCACACATTATACTAGGCATAGAAAAGAAGGACTGTAACCCATTCGGCTTATTGTACTTTACAAAGATGTTTCATATGTCTGTTCTGATTTGATCTTGATGGCAGCAATGTGAAAGAAGAATTACGACATTTCTTCAATTCTAAGATGTAAATCTGAAGATTTCTGAAATCCCTATCAAAAGAAACTTGTCACCGACTATGCAGAATGACGTAATTGTCATGGACTGGGCCTTTACAACCTTAACAATAGGTCAACAATCCATTCATTTGATTATCACTTGAGTTATTTGAGTATTCCAAGAATTGAATGTTATCTTTGTTGCTTACAATGTCTGAAAAAAAAAAAAGAAATTACACAAGGAAGCAGCACAGCAACCACGAGTGAGGGTGTGCAAAAGACCACCTCTCCCACAAGAGGTAATGTAACCAGAGGGAGCAAAGTTACCTATCCCCTCAGAACAAACCAGTGATGTTTAAATGCTAGAATAAAACCACTTCCTGTAACTTAAAGGACTGTCACTGGGGCACCTGGGTGGCTCAGTCCACTGAGCAACTGACTCTTGGTTTTGGCTCAGGTCATGATCTCAGGGTCGTCAGATCCAGCCCCGCATCCAGCTCTGCAGTCATCGGGGAGTCTGCTTCTCTCTCTCTTTCTCTCTCTCTCTCTGACCCTCCCACATTCGCTCTCTCTCTAAAAGTAAATAAATCTTAAAAAAAAAAAAGACTGTCACTGAGATATCTGCCAAACACTTTGGAATAACTCCAAAGATATAGTATTTAATTACAAGTAACAAAGCCAGGAGTATAACCAGTGGAAACATTGGCAATTTTGGGGCTATTTACGAACCAAGGCTCAAATCATTTACATTAGGAAGTAGAAATTTTTTTAAAAAGAAACAATAGGAAATGTAAGACCACGGTCCAACCTTAACCATATGACACGCTAAGAACTAATTAAGGATATAAATTCCCAGATGCCTAAACCCTGCTGAGCCAGGGCATGAGCCAACAAAAGACAAATGTCTTGGTGGCAAGTAAAGCTACAATGTAGAGAGAATGCAAGAGGGAGGGCAGAGTAACAGAATAGGAAGATGAGGTAGAGAGCAATGTCCTGGAAGGCAAGACACAGGCTGGGTCAGGTCAAGACAACACAGGCCAGGACCCCGAGCACAGGCTGAGAAAAGAAATAATGCCACCCAGTCTCGAGGACCGCTGATTGAGGTAATTCAGGAGAATCTAGCTATTTTAGGTGAAGGCACAGACTCAGTCTTTGACAGAGAAAGTAAAGAAGAATGATACATAATTAAGTGGATACATTTATACTATTACTGGTTGGGAAAAGAATTCCTGTATGGGGAACACAATAAGGATTTCCTCCTCCTTCAAAAGAGTTAATAAAACTCTGGCACATTTTAAAAGAAATTGTGCCTCAGAATTGAGGAAATATGGAATTGTGAGAAATCCGAGACCCAGAAGCACATGTAGAGCTAAGAGTCAAAATAGCACCAGGAAAATTCTGTCTTCACTATATCATAGCTACTAACATTAGCAATTTACTTATTAATAGGTATTATGGGTACTTCTGTCTTTTATGACTTGCTTTTAGTGCTTAGCACTTCCTGTCTCAGCTGGACCCCGACCCCTTTATCTGTCTTTCTGTGCTTCTTTCCCAGTCATCTCACTTTCCCACGGTCCTCAGGACAATTCTATAATTCACACTAATATTTTCAAGCCATATACCAGTCCCTTCACTCAGATAACCTTGGCTTCTCCCTCAGCAAGAAAGTAAAGGCTCTCTGGACACGAGATTCCTCAAACGTCTCCCTTCTGTGCATGCCTGTGCGGGCACTAACTTACCCACCTGCTTGGCTCCCTCCCTTGGGCTTCGTGTCACAGTGTATCCTTCCTATTTTATAAAACGAGTATCTGTTCTTCAGGTCTTATCCTCTCCTCAAACTTGTTCCATTAATTATTCTCCTCCCTCTCTTCTGGCTCTCCTCTCCACATGTAAATTATTCACATCTCTCCTATTATTTTTTTTAAAGACTTGTTTGAGAGAGAGAGAGTTAGTGCATGGGGGGAGGGGCAGAGGGAGGGGAAGGGGGGGGAGAGAGAGAGAGAGAGAGAGAGAGAGAGAGTCGTGCGCTGAGCACAAGTCTGTCACAGCGCTCAATCCCACGACCCTGAGATCATTACCTGAGCTGAAATAGAGTCAGATGCTTAACCAACTGAACCATCGAGGTGCCCCCATGTCTCTCCTATTAAAAAAAAAAAAAAAAAAAGTCTCGTTCGACCCTGTGTGTTGGTGATTCATCATTTGCTCCTCAGATCCATCTCGAATCTTACTGCCCCAAGTTAGGCCCAGAGAGCCTGACTTCTCTAGATTTTTTCATTCAAGTTCCTTTATCTTCTGGATTCTGGTTAACTTTGTCCAATGAGAAGCACTGACAAGAGAATGGTGGGAAGTACTTATCTCCCTTCTACCTTCCATAGCCACTAAGCTTCCATTCCAACTCCATTCCCTCCCCTGGTCCCTTTGGGCCTATGAGTGCTAACAGCTTCTTGACCTGTTCCTGCTGGTTCCTTGTGCCTGTGTTGCTGGGCCCCTTAAAATACACACATAGCTCCATAAAAAAGTTTCTATATCAAATTCTATTCAGTTCAGCTTTTTGTGTGAGCTGTTTCCTGCCAGAACTCTGACATACATCTCATGTGCCCCTCCAGCTCCTTCCCATTTCTTCCCAGCCATTCTTCTGGAAAGAGTAATCTGTACTATCTTCCGCTATTGTCTCTCATTTACCCCTCAACTCACTGTGAGGGGTAAATGGCTTCCACTCCACTCCACGAATCCACCAAACTGATCTCTCAAGTAGGATATTCAAGACCATTTATGACCCGGCCCTGTCTACCTTCCAGCTGTATCTCCCACCAGCTATTAATTCATGCATGTCCCCAGCCAAAACAAGTGTCCCTGGTTGTCTTAGGCCTCTTACACGACTCCCTCCACGTAGAGTCCTTCTCTGCTTCAGGCAGCTAGTGAATCACTACTCACTGGGCAAGCTTCAGCTGAGGAAGCACCTCCTTCCGGGAATCCCTCCCTCACTCACTGGGCCTCCAACACCTAGAGTTCTTCCTCACTTACATGCCCAGCTCCTGTATACAACTCTTGCATTCATCACATTATATCACGTGATTTACCTTGTAATCCCACCAAACACTTCTCTCTTTCAGAACAGAATGACCCCAGACTCCCCCAGAAAACACATCTCGAGGCAAAAGCTTATGTGATAACACTTTATTGAAAAGTTCAATTCCAGGGAAGCAGAAGTGAGGCAGGAAAGAAGAGAAAGCAAATGGAAGAAAGTATGTCACCGAGGTAGCCATACCTTCCTTATAACTGAATGCTCAGATTTGCAGAATGTCTTCAGAGAGGCAGGATGAAGCCACTGGATCTCCAGAGAGCCAGTGCAGACTTAGGAAGAAAGAAATTAGCCACTGATCCCCTTCTCTCATTGGTCAAAGTTTGGCCACATGGGATGGTAACTCCCCACAACTGGTAGGTTGCACGTATGGAAGTGTGCTGAGTAGGTCCCACCGTGTTTCAGGGGCAAGAGGGAAACTTCAGGGCTTCAGGACAGACACACAGCATGGACATGAAGCCGCTGTCAGCTTCTTTCTGCAAGCAACATGAGGGATTGTTCCCACAGCAGCTTAGCCATGCTGTGGGAGCAGGAGAGGATGCCTTAGTCAGCAGGACTAATGCACAGCTCTGAGGTGACACATAAACCAAATGTGGTTCAAGAGCCTAGTACAGTTCTAGAAAAGTAATAGGCACTCAATATAGATGTACTGACTACCTTATTAGGAGAGGAAGAATTTGTAACTGTGCCCAACTGATAAATCTCAAATGAGAAGTCTAAATCTCTCAGTGGCTAAGTCAACTAAGGCATTAATATCACAAACAGTACCAGACTACAGCTAACAATGAGGCTCGTGAACAGAATTAATTTTCTGAAAATTAGTTGGGAGTCCAGTGTTGCAAGTAAGTTCAAACCTGTTATAATTTCTTCTCTTTCAGACACAACTTCAATACCCAAAGCTAAGATGTTTTATTTATCAACCAGTGTTTCTCAGTTTTGAGGGACAATCTTCATTGGGCAGGGCTATCTACTCAGCTGATCCAGATTAATCTTACAGTTTAAAAATTAGAAATGTTGCCATTCGACTGAAACCATTTTTTCTAATAGTAATGTAGCGGTACAGAAGCTCTTAGAAAACGGATCTTCCACTGGATACAAATTCTACACCACATTAATAAAGAGCAACTAATCAAACATTCACACTTGAAACCATAGTACCCATTCTCTGAAGAACCAATGCCACTCTCCAATATTATAGTCATTTTCATCTTCTATTTCCTCTAACACACTCTACTTGTATATCACTCACTAGTATCTAGATAAGGCCAAAATTATATAACCTAGATATAAGTGCAAAAAAACTCTACAGTCCCTTTTTTTGATAAGAAGGAATCAAAATTAATTGTAATCATAGTTACCCCATCACATGCTTAAACCAAGCAAACAGGGAGGGTTAACAACTAGCCATTTCAACCTTAGAGCAGAAAAATTAGCCTGTGTCCACAACCTAATTCAAGTACAATCAGATCTGTTCAAGTCCTTGATCATGATGAGTTGAAATTTAGGTCCAGCCAACATTCACATCCTCTGTGTCAGTCCCCAATAGGAACCCATTGCTGGAAGACATCTTGAAATGTCATCTAATCCTTTTCCTCCCCTACAGGTAATATAGTATCAGAAAGATACCAGAGTTTCCATCAAAATTCCCAGAACCACCCTCCAACAGAGAGTTAGTCTCCTTCTCCTAAGGATGGAACTGCAGGGCAGTTTCCACACCCAAGAGAGCTGAGCTGTGATGTTAACCCCCTACTAGGCTGGTGGCTGTGCTCCAGAGTTCCATTACTGGAGAACCTAAATTTCATTATAATGAGCTCAAAGGGGTATTCAAATTGCTGTTCTAGTATCACATTCTTGAATTACACATACTGTTTTAATGAAGGCCTCAAAATGTTTCAATAATGGCTCATATTTACATTTACTGTTAAGTATTTGACTCACAGATGATACTGTGGAAACCATCACCCTCTCAAAACTTAAATTTAAAAGTGAATTTCTCCTTTAACATTTTTATTAAAATGTTTCTGCTTAAATGCTTGTTTCATTGCCATCACAATGAATTTTAAAGTTGGTGTTGAAAGAAACCATGTATTTACAACTATTGTCTTAGCTATAGTAATTGATCGTTCAACCAAAAAGCAGAATTATATAGTTGATCTAAGTACAAGACAAGACTCTAAAACTAGACCTGCTTTGATTCATGGGCAGGTTGCTTAACTTTCTGTCCTCTGTAAAATACCACTAATAATAGTATCTTGAGGGGGGGTAGAAAAAGGTGGCAAAGGAGTAGGGGACCCTATTCCAATCGGTTCCTGGAATTGTACTGGATATCTACCAGACCAATCTGGACACCCACGAAATCAGCCTGAGATTTAAGAAGATAGATCTGGATCTCTACAAACAGAATATTGCAGGCAGTTGGTTTTAAGGTATGAAGTGGGGAGCCGTGATTCCACGGGCAGATGTCGGAAGATAAACGGAAGGGGGAGGGAGCTGCCATAAGCACTGGCGCCGGGAAGGTGAAATAACACAGGAGTGCAAAAGCCTCCCACACTGGGGACAGGGCACAGACTCACAGACTGGGAGCAACAGAGAAAGGACTTTAAGCAGCCCCCTGGACTGAAACCTGGAGCAGTGGGGCCATGCGAGCAAACTGGGGGTGGCTGGCAGTTTTAGAAGCACAAAGGGCAGAGACGTGCCCCTGTGCCCCAACCTGGAGGCGAGGACTGGGAGCACAGCTGAGGGGCGCACAACACAGGATGCTGCAGTTTATAGCAGCACAGAGAGAAAAGGAGATAGTGTGGCCTGGAGAGCTCACTGAAGAAAAGACTGAAATCTCTCTACTTGGAGGCAGAGGATTAGAAATGATCTCTTCTGCTCTTACTCTCAGAAGAGACACGGAAAGCCGCCAGAGAACAAAAGCCCCCCAAAAATGGTTTTCACTGAGCACATCCCCGCCACAGGGGCCAGGGCAACTCTGCCAAATAGGGTTGCCTGAGTAACAGTGTGGCAAGCCCTTCCCCCAGAAGACAGGCTGGGAAAACAAGAGGCCAACAACCCTAAGGTCCCTAAAAACAGGTGCATCTTGCTTGGGTTGTGGTCAATAATTTGGACTCTGTACATTCCTTCAACCACCCCTCAACAGAATGACTAGGAGGAGGAACCCCCCAAAAGAGGAAAGACTCAGAGACTATGACTTCTGCCACAGATTTACAATGGAGACAGATATAACCAAGATGTCGGAAATGGAATTCAGGGTAGCAATTGTGAAGACGATAGCTAGAATGGAGAAATCGATTAACAGCAACATAGATTCTCTAAGGGGAGAAATAAAAGCTGAACTGTCAGAATTTAAAAATGCTGTCAATGAGATCCAATCTCATCTAGATAATCTAACACCTAGGGTAAGCGAGGCAGAAGAACGAATTAGTGATCTAGAAGACCAATTGATAGAAAAGAAGGAGAAAGAGGAGGCCAAGGAAAAACAAATCAAAACCCATGAAAACAGAATCAGAGAAATAAGTGACACCATGAAATGTTCCAATGTCAGAATTTTTGGGATCCCTGAGGGGGTGGAGAGAGAGAGAGGACTAGAAGATGTATTTGAGAAATCATAGCTGAGAACTTCCCTAATCTCAGGAATGAAACAAACATTCATGTCCTAGAGGCAGAGAGGACCCCTCCCAAGATCAAGGAAAACAGGCCAACGCCCCAGCATGTAATAGTAAAACTTGTAAATCTTAGAACCAAGGAAACCATCTTAAGGGCAGTTAGGGGGAAGAGACTCCTTATGTACAGAGGGAGGAACATCAGAATAACGTCAGACCTATCCACAGAGACCTGGCAAGCCAGAAAGGGCTGGCAACACATATTCAGGGTACTAAACGAGAAGAACACGCAGCCAAGAATACTTTATCTGGCAAGGCTGTCATTTAGAATGGATGGAGAGATGCAGAGCTTCCAAGACTGGCAGAAACTGAAAGAATATGTGACCACTAAGCCGGCCCTGCAAGAAATAATAAGGGGGGTTCTATAAAAGGAGAAAGACCCCAAGAGTGATATACAACAGAAATTTACAGAGACAATCTATAGAAACAAGGTCTTCACAGGCAACATGATGACGATAAATTCATTATCTTTCAATAATCACTCTCAACGTGAACGGCCTAAATGCTCCCATAAAACGGCACAGGGTTGCAGACTGGATAAAAAGACAGGACCCATCCATATGCTGTCTACAACAGACTTATTTTGAACCTAAAGATACATCCAGACTGAAAGTGAAGGGATAGAGAACCCTCTTCCGTGCCAACGGACCTCAAAAGAAAGCTGGGGTAGCAATTCTTATATCAAACAAATTAGATTTTAAGCTAAAGACTGTAGTTAGAGACACAGAAGGACACTATATCATTCTTAAAGGGTCTATCCAACAAGAAGACCGAACAATTGTAAATATCTATGCCCCCAACATGGGAGCAGCCATCTACATAAGCCAACTGTTAACCAAAATAAAGAGTCATATTGATAACAATACGTTAATTGTAGGAGACCTTAACACTCCACTCTCAGCAATACACAGATCATCTAAGCAGAAAATCAACAAGGAAACAAGAGCTTTGAAGGACACACTGGACCAGATGGACCTCATAGATATATACAGAACATTCCACCCTAAAACAACAGAATGCTCATTCTTGAGCACACATGGAACCTTCTCCAGAATAGACCACATACTGGGTCACAAATCAGGTCTCAACCGATACCAAAAGATTGAGATTATTCCCTGCATATTCTCAGACCATCATGCTTTAAAACTGGAACTCAATCACAAGATAAAGTTTGGAAGAAATTTCCAAATTTCCACATTGAAAGCTAAAGACCACTCTGCTCAAGAATGTTTGGGTCAACCAAGAAATCAAAGAACTTAAACAATTCATAGAAACCAATGAGAATGAAAACACATTGGTCCAAAACCTATGGGATACTGCAAAGGCGGTCCTAAGGGGGAAATACAAGCCTCACTCAAAAAACTAGAAAAATCCCACATTCACCAACTAACTTTACACCTTAAAGAGCCAGAGAAAAAGCAACAAACGATGCCTAAACCATGCATTAGAAGAGAAATAATTAAGATTAGAGGAGAGATCAATGAATTAGAAACCAGAAACACAGTAGATCAGATCAACTAAACTAGAAGCTGGTTCTTTGAAAGAATTAATAAGACTGATAAACCATTGGCCAGACTTATCCAAAAGAAAAGAGAAAGGACCCAAATTAATAAAATTATGAGTTAAAGGGGAGAGATCATGACTAACACCAAGGAAATAGAAATAATTATTAGAAATTATTATCAACAACTATATGCCAATAAATTAAGCAACCTGGAAGAAATGCATGCCCTCCTGGAAACCTATAAACTGCCAAGATTGAAACAGGAAGAAACTGACAACCTGAAGAGGCCAAGAACCAGTAACAAGATTGAAGCAGTGATCAAAAACCTCCCAAAAAACAAGAGTCTGGGGCCTGATGGATTCCCTGGAGAATTCTACCAAACATTCAAAGAAGAAATAATACCTATTTTCCTGAAGCTGTTTCAAAAAATAGAAACCGAAGGAAAGCTTCCAAACTCATTCTATAAGGGCAGCATTACCTTAATCCCCAAACCAGGCAAAAACCCCATCAAAAAGGAGAATTTCAGACTGATATCCCTGATGAATATGGATTCCAAAATTCTCAACAAAATCATAGTAACAGGATCCAACAATACATTAAAAGGACCATCCACCACAACCAAGTGGATTTTATCCCTGGGATGCAAGGGTGGTTCAACATTCACAAATCAATCAATGTGATAGAACACATTAATAAGAGGAGAGAGAAGAACCATATGGTCCTCTCAATTGATGGAGAAAAAGCATTTGACAAAATGCAGCATCCTGGGGCGCCTGGGTGGCTCAGGCATTAAGCATCTGCCTTTGGCTCAGGTCATGATCCCAGGGTCCTGGGCTCCAGCCCCGCATTGGGCTTCCTGCTCAGCAGGAAGCCTGCTTCTCCCTCTCCCACTCCCCCTGCTTGTGTTCCCTCTCTCTCAATCTCTCTGTATCTCTCTGTCAAATAAATAAATAAAATCTTAAAAAAAAAAAAATACAGCATCCTTTCCTGATTACAACTCTTCAGAGTATAGGGATAGAGGGAACATTCCTCAAGTTCATAAAATCCATCTATGAAAACCCCACATCAAACATCACCCTCAGTGGGGAAAAGATGAGAGCCTTTCCCTTAAGATCAGGAACACAACCAGGATGCCCACTCTCGCCACTATTGTTCAACACAGTACTAGAAGTCCTGGCAACAGCAATCAGACAACAAAAAGAAATAAAAGGTATTCAAATTGGCAAAGAAAAACTCTCTCTTCGCAGATGACATGATACTTTATGTGGAAAATCCAAAAGACTCCACCCCCAAATTACTAGAACTCATACAACAATGCAGTAATGTGGCAGGATACAAAATCAATGTACAGAAATCAGTTGCTTTCTTATACACTAACAATGCAACTGTATAAAGAGAAATTAGAGAAATGATTCCATTTACAACAGCACAAAAAAACATGATACCTCAGAATAAACCTAACCAAAGAGGTAAAGGATCTATACTCTAGGAACTACAGAACACTCACAAAAGAAATTGAAGAAGACACAAAAAGATGGAAAAACATTCTATGCTCATGGATCGGAAGAATAAACATTGTTAAAATGTCTATGCTACCCAGAGCAATCTATACCTTCAACGCCATCCCGATCAAAGTTCCAATGACATTTTTTAAAGTGCTGGAACAAACAATCCTAAAATTTGTATGGAATCAGAAAAGACCCCGAATCTCCAAGGAAATGTTAAAAAAGAAAAACTAAGCTGGGGGCATCACTTAACCTGATTTCGAGCTATATTACAAAAGCAGTGATCAGCAAGACAGCATGGCATTGGCACAAAAACAGACATATAGACCAATGGAACAGAATGGAGAGCCCAGATATGGACGCTCAACTCTATGGTCAAATAATCTTCGACAAAGCAGGAAATAATATGCAATGGAAAAAAGACAATCTCTTCACTAAATGGTGCTGGGACAATTGGACCGCTATATATACATATATACAGATGAATGAAACTCGACCATTCTCTAACACCACACACAAAGATAAACTCAAAATGGATGAAAGACCTCAATGTGAGACAGGAATCCATCAAAATCCTAGAGGAGAACATAGGCAGTAGCCTCTTTGACATAAGCCACAGCAACTTCTTTCAAGATACATCTCAAAAGGCTAGTGAAACAAAAACAAAAATGAATTTTCAGGACTTCATCAAGATAAAAAGCTTCTGCACAGCAAAGGAAACAGTCAACAAAACAAAGAGGCAACCCACAGAATGGGAGAAGATATTTGCAACTGACACTACAGATAAAGGGCTGGTATCTAAGATCTATAAAGAACTTCTCAAACTCAACACCCAAAAAACAAATAATCCAGTCAAAAAATGGGCAGAAGACATGAACAGACACTTTTCTGAAGAAGACATACAAATGGCTAACAGACACATGAAAAAATGTTCATCATCATTAGCCATCAGGGAAATTCAAATCAAAACCACACTGAGATACCACCTTACGCCAGTTAGAATGGCAAAAATTGACAAGGCTAAAAACAACAAAAGTTGGAGAGGTTGTGGAGAAAGGGGGAACACTCTTACACTGTTGGTGGGAATGCAAGTCGGTACAGCCACTTTAGAAAACAGTGTGGAGGTGCCTCAAAAAATTAAAAATAGACCTACCCTATGACCCAGCAATTGCACTATTGGGTATTTACCCCAAAGACACAGAGGTAGTGAAAAGAAGGGCCGTATGCACCCCAATGTTCATAGCAGCAATGTCCGCAATAGCCAAACTGTGGAAAGAGCCGAGACGCCCTTCAACAGATGAATGGATAAAGAAGATGTGGTCCATATATACAATGGAATATTACTCAGCCATCAGAAAGGATGAATACCCAACTTTTACATCAACATGGATGGGACTGGAGGAGATTATGCTAAGTGAAATAAGTCAAGGAGAGAAAGTCAATTATCATATGGTTTCACTTATTTGT
Source organism: Eumetopias jubatus (assembly GCF_037043125.1). Lineage (NCBI taxonomy): Eukaryota > Metazoa > Chordata > Mammalia > Carnivora > Otariidae > Eumetopias > Eumetopias jubatus. The sequence goes on from NW_028274820.1 coordinate 32,510,266, forward strand.
GGAACATAAGGAACAGCATGGAGGACACTAGGAGAAGGAAGGGAAAAATGAAGGGGGGGGAAATCGGAGGGAGAGATGAACCATGAGAGACTATGGACTCTGAGAAACAGACTGAGGATTTTAGAGGGGAGGGGGGTGGGGGGATGGGTTAGCCTGGTGATGGGTATTAAAGAGGGCACGTACTGCATGGAGCACTGGGTGTTATACGAAAACAATGAATTGTGGATCACTACATCAAAAACTAATGATGTACTGTATGGTGATTAACATAATAAAATTAAATTAAATTAAAAAAATAGTATCTTCCTGGGGCACTTGGGTGGCTCAGTCAGTTAAGCATCTGACTCTTGGTTTCAGCTCAGGTCATAGTCTCAGGGTCCTGAGATTGAGCCCCGCATCAGGCTCCACACTCGGTACGGTCTGCTTGTCCCTCTCTCCCTGAGTGCATGTATGTGTACTCTCTCATAAATAAATAAAATCTTTAAAAATAATAATAGTATCTTCCCCATGAAATTGTTGTGACAATTAAATGAGTTAATATATGAGAGCATTTAGGACATGCCTAGATCCTAGCAACCACTATAAACATACTGCCACTATTACTAAAAAACAGTTTAAACACAGCTTTGCAAAAAAGCACGTCTGTGTTAATGTGATGAGGTGTTCTTGTTACATGCCTGTGTGTGCATGTCTCCCTTCTTCCAGAGAATCTAAACAACCCAGGAGAAAGGGCAATGCCACCTCTATCTTCATAAATCTCATAAAGCCTATCATGGGGCCTAAAACTGCACACAAGTGATTCACAACACATGTGCTCATGAAGCAATGAACCAAAATAAAATTCTCTCCAAAGTTTTAAGATAATAAAGAGGAAGCCTAAATGAGTAATTTTATTTTTCTCTCATGCACACCAGCAATTTAAGTAGAAACTGACCCAACAACGTTATAAAACCACTAATAACAATAAAATCAAACCACCAAAGCCTTTCATCATGAAAGGGTCTCCTGCTATTACAGTAAAATGAACATATGAAGGCTAACCAATCACCTATTTTTGTGAGAGTTTCATAAATATTGAACCAACAGATTGTGGGTATTTTTTAAATAAGCAATTTCATTCAATTTTGCCTTTATTTCCCTTTTAAATTATACAGACTAGATGCTCTGGGCTCCAAATATCATTTGGTTTAGCTGTAATGAAGACAGTAAAATATGCACATATAAAACATGTGCCTATTTAGAAATAAGAGACTCTCCCACACTGGCTTTTGGCTCTGTTGGCTCCCAAATCAGGAGACTGGCTGCAGCAAGTGAGCATGATTCTCATCAGCTCAGTGGGTTATGGACTGCGATTTTATTTCAAGGTGTTCTGAATAATTTTAAGCGTAAACAAGCATCCTAGAATAGACAGCCCATTTTAAAAGTAACATTTGCGCATAGCTTGGCCCTTTTATTTCAAGAAAAGAAACTGCTGTACCATTGCCAATGGCACTTACTACCACTTTCACACAAGTACTGAAGAGAAATTCATGAAACGGAGTTGATTTTCATCTTTAGCCCACACTTTATCCCCCGTGGCAGCTCTGACCACCATTTCCGATACTCACTGTTTGTGCTTTGCTTCTTTGCCTTAAGTTTCAAGTGGAATGCCCTGAGTTCTGTTCTTTACACTGAGATCCCAAGGAGTAGAAAATGTGAAATTTGAAATATAGGGGGAAAAAGTACATCATTATTATAGAACAAAATTATAAGCCCTCAAAACCTTGACTCCATCTTGGATAAAATTAAGAGAAACTATAGATCAAATAAATAATCTAGCAAATCTTAGCTCCTTAGGAATTCAAAGTATTGAACTAGCTGTTACTCTTCTCAGGGAGATATAAAAGAGATCAAAGATTATTTATCTTCCAAGAACCACTGGAACACCCTTGAACAAACAGCAAAAAGAGAGAATTAGTTGGGTGGGTTAATGGTTTTATTTCAGTTTATATCTATATAGTCCACTTCCCAATTGCTAACTACAACGATTTTATGTAATCTCCCTGAAATATAACCTTTAACCATACAGCAAGCCATAGCCACAAAGCTTGGAAACCCAACCTGTCAAAGGAAATGATGTTTGTCCCTTTCATCTATAGGACACATTTGTTACAAGATAAAAATAGAATTTGTTCATCTGAGCTATAAACTCGCCAGCACTGTGTTTATAATCTATCAATGTATGCAATCACAGATTTATTTATACATGTGTCATATTTAGACCTGCCATGTATCATAACAGAAGGCAATGAGCACTAAGTTAAGATACGGAAGTCCCAAGGACTAGCAGAATGCCTGCAAAGAGTTGGCACAAAGCAAACACTTGGCAAGTGACTGTATCAGGTGATTGGGAGAGTGATGATGATTCATTTTATAGTTGAAGAAACAAGAGTTCCATGCTATTAAATAACTATGCTACTGAACAGCTGGTCAGTGACAGAACTAGGACAGACATTCCAAGGCACCCTACTCCTAGTCTAATGTTTTGTCTAGTACACCACACAGCCTCTCCTTCCAGGAAAATAGGTTCTCACCTCCACACTTTCTTATTTCTAGTGATTATCATCGCCAGTGCGGTTGGTGAGAAAAATTTATCGTTTTCTACTTTCAAAACACATGCATGATATTCCCGATTGTAAATGAAATTACAGGATTATTGTTAACAGTTGGGAAAATGTGCCCCAGCTCTGTTATGCCAGAGCTTGTTCTTATAGGCAAAAACAAGCAAGAAACAAAGAGTTTTGAGCTGGTTTGGAGATTCCATGAAGTCATGAGGTTCCTCCTGGCTTTCTGCTTCATCCTTCCTGATTTCCAACCTCAAGGTCACCTCATGATCCAAGATGGCTACTGAAGCTCCTGCCATTATATTCTTATGACAAAAAGACAAAAAGCGAGACAAAAGAACTTAAGAGAAAGAGGAAAGAATGTGCACCCTTCTCCCTTTTAAAGAGCCTTCCTGGAAATCCCATCTGACATATCTGTTTATAGCTCATTTGCCAAAACTCAGTCCATGGCCAACAGCTGCGAAGAATCCTGGGAAAGCATGCTTCCCAGGTGTCTGTCACTAAGGAAGAGGGGACAATGAATACCGGGAGGGAACTGCCTCATGTGCTTTTTCCAATGTGTAAATTAAAATAGTGTTATCAATGAAGAGAAGGGAAGTAAACTATTTCTACAACAGGAAGATGACTTAAAAAAAAAAAAAGGTTCCTAATAAAAGAAACTTCTAAAATCTAGTGTTCCTAGATTTAGTTCAGGAATCTTCAGTCAGGATGAAATCCAAATAAAATGGAGATTTACCATAGCTCGTGCTAAAGAAATGAAACTCACATTATTTCCTAAGCTAAGCTGATGTGGAAAAATTAGGAGAGGCAGTTTTAACTAGCCCTCATAATCATTCTGCCTTTCCTAGTACAAACTGACTAATCACATTAAATGGAAAGGTATAATTCCTCCTTTCTATGCTGCTATAGGGCCAGAACACTGTCAATCTAAAAAGAAGTTTGTCTCAGGTCTTCACTGATGTTTGACCCAAAATAAATTCAGAATGTTATATTTTGAAAATCCTACAGGAATTTGAAAACAACACCTAAAATCTTTTTAATTAAACAATGTCAAGGGGTGCCTGGGTGGCTCAGTCAGTTGAGTGTCCAACTCTTGGTTTCAGCTGAGGTCATGATCTCAAGGTCATGAGATCGAGCCCTGTGTCAACCTCCACACTCAACAAGGAGTCTGCTTCTCTCTCTCTCTCCCTCGCCTCTGCCTCTGCCCCTGCTCTCTTTCTCTCTGTCTCTCTCAAAATAAATAAATCTTTAAAAAAAGAATGTCATGATCATTTATCATCTAAAAAATGTCAAAACTATAAAAACTATAGAGACTGATTGAGAGTAAAAATGAAATCCTATGAAATGAAGTGACTAGAACCTAGAACTAAGTTCACTTAGTTCACTTCCACTACCACAGTTATTCCCTACCATGCAATAAGCACTGGGAATATAACAGCGAATGAGACATGGCCCTGCGCTAGGGAACAAATAGAGGAGTTCAAGAGACAATGAGCTCTTTCAAATATAATACAGTAATAATAGAGAAGGCACATGAGCACATGGTGCCTTCAGAGGTTAGTAATTAGATCATTTGGGCTGGAATGCTGGGATTGTGTAAAACTTAAAATGAGGGAAGAAAATCATCCATCTTGGTTATTATAAAACAAGGGGAATCTTACAAATATTTGGAAGGCAGCTGATTATTTACTAACAATGATAAATCTGTCATTTTAATAACTATTTTTATATTAAATTGGAATTATGTTATTGCCTCTCATTTTCTTTTACAAATCAGGATTGTTTACAAAAACAATCATGGATTTAAGATTGTAATAGAGTCCAAACCACTTGACCATCATTCCAACTTCTCGGAATCTAGTCCTCAAAGCCTTCTCGAAATCCAATTTTTACACAGTCCCAACATTCTAGCCGAATTGGTCTAATTACTAACCTCTAATGACACCATGTGCCATCTGCCTCCTCTGTGATGAGCAACTTCCTTACCCATCTCCCTTCCCCCTCCCTCCTTCTCTCTACCTCTCCCTCTCTCTCTCTCTCACACACACACACACACACACACACACACACTCTCTCTCTCTCTATTCAGCTAAATTCTTCTCTTCATACAAATCCACCTAATACCTCTCCTCAATAGAATCTATACCAAATCAAAATCTTTGCTCTCCTTTAGCTTGTCTACTTGTACCATTGATATGATTCCTCAAACTTCCTTTCTTATTATATATCATATGTTCCTGACCAAAGTTTTCATCTCTTATGGGAGCAAGAATTAAGTTTTACATCTCTGTATCATCTGAACCTAGAGTAGCAGAAGAGTTCAGTGAATATTGATGATTTTGGTAATTAGCAGTCACATCCCTTTACCCTATACAGAGAGGGAAGGGCACAAGAAAAATCCTAGAAATGAGATGCCCACCTGGGAAATGGGGAAACCACACTGGACTGTTCTTGCTTCCAAACACACAAAGAGCTGCCAAGAGAAGTATAAAATATTCTTTTGTATTAAGAGGTATAACAAGGAGTAAATCAAAGTCATTTATCAGGTGCTTTGAAATTCCAAGATAAAAGCTATCAAATTAGTGTAATGTCCTCATCAATCACCTTCATTGCTTAAGTGAGGTGGCAAAGCATGAATAAAATGCACATCCCTGTGGAATGGCTCCATTAATACGTATACTTTTTAGAAATTGACCTGGTTAAATAATCCTTGTCTAAAATATGATAAAATTTCCTTTTAGGGCTTCCTAATACCTTACAACAACAAAGACATTTCTAGGGCGCCTGGGTAGCTCAGTCGTTAAGCGTCTGCCTTCGGCTCAGGTCATGATCCCAGGGTCCTGGGATCGAGTCCCACATCGGGCTCCCTGCTCGGCGGGAAGCCTGCTTCTCCCTCTCCCACTCCCCCTTCTTGTGTTCCTGCTCTCGCTATCTCTCTCTCTATCAAATAAATAAATAAAATCTTTAAAAAAAAAAAGAAAGAAAGACATCTCTAAGGAATTTCCCCAATCACAGAGCTTGGGTGGCAGGAGTCAGGGGATAGGCAGTTTCAACTGTCAGTACAGAAAAATAAAATAATAAACTGATGAGGGTCTCAGGAATTGAATGGGAGCATGGCGGTAAGAAAAAGTTGACTTTTCAGCTGGCACGAGAAAGGCATCTGAGTTTCACAGACATACTTAGCAGTCAGTCCATAAAGCAACTCCTCAAGGATGAAAGGAAAAGAGACAGGGCTATACTTTCTGCCCAACACTTCACTCATTCATTCATTCTTTCATTCCAACATGTTAAGTACTAACATATACTATTAGAATACCTTGGGCCGCAACTAACAGAAGATGCCTTTTCAAACTGGTTTCAACAAGAAAATTGAATTCTGTCCTATAAAATGAAGCACCAGGGTAGAAGACTTTTCAAAGTTAACAGACTCCATGGCTCAAGGATGTCCACAAGGACTCAAGTCCTAACTATTTTTCCTTTCTATCAGAGTCGGCTTCATCCTTAAACTGGCCATATGATGGTTATATTAGTCCCAGATATAACCTTCACACAACACAACGTCCAGAAACAGAATAAAGAATCTTTTCAATTTTTCTTATGGTTAAGGAAACCTCCCCCCTTGCTTCTCAATAGCCAGGACAGAGCCATATGCTCACCTTCAATCACCAGCAAGGGAAAGATCTCCATGACTGGCTTAGATGGTCCATCAGCAAACTGCTTAACTCCGCCACTGTAGCAGGAATAGACAGTACACAAAAGAGCAAGAGTTGCTGCATTCCAACCATATTTACAAAAACTGGCTGGATTTGGTTTGAGGTAGTTAGCTGACTCCTGGTTGAGCCTCACCAAGGGTATTCCTAGAGTAGGGTTATTTTCCCAGAAGAATGTGGGAGACTCAGTAAACAAAGTTGAGCACAGACAAGGAAGATGGAAGTGAGTAAATGGAGGTAGCACCCAGCAGGGTCTGCTAAACCTGCTTTGTGCTCCACCCTGACACGACCAGTGGGAGTTAGGCCAGGCTCCCCATCAACCTTCTATGGTTTCATTTCCTCGTTCAAGAATTATAATAAAAAAATAAAGTGACTCGCCTCAGGGGACTGGGAATGGGTGGGGGCGGGGCAAGGGAAGGAGTATAAAATAGGTAAGATTCAGGAAAAAGAACGTAACTAGCAAATAAACTCAAAAGCCAGGAGAGGAGATCCTCCCCAGGAGTCTATTTTTGTGGATTAATTTATTTTTTGAGCAATTATTATGTACTGTATTACTAAAATTTACTGAGCACTTACTAATGTGCTAAGCATGGTGCCAAATGCGAAATTCATATTATGAATCATCTAATTTAATTTTCACAACAGTTCCATCAGAGAGATTCGCCTCTCTCACGGAAGAAATTCAAGTAACACGACCACAATGATAGTAAAGGGAATCCAGGCTATCCGCCTTCCAGAGCCAAATCCATAACCACAATGAAACCAGCCACTGAGCTAAAATGTGAGGGAATTGAAGGAGAATAAGATAAACAAGATCTTCGCCTTTGAGAAACCTACACTCTAGTTAAGCCACAAAGGATCAACGACCAAAAAAACAGATTACTGAGGCTGTAATATACATTGGAAACAAACAGGATGTCCTACATCAGATAAGGGGCTCGTGGAAGGTAGCATTTATGGTACGACCTGAAGGATGAGAGGTAGATAGCCATGGTGGGGGAGGAGCCAAGAATGAGGAGCAAAAGCAAGCCAGCAGCAGCAGCAAGAGCCGGCCACAGACAGAAGGAGCCTGAAGAACATTCCCAGGAGAGGGACCAGCGGCTACAAAAGCCCAGGAGAAAAACAGGAGTGGAATGTTGAGGAACATGAAGGAGGTGAACCTGACTACAGTTTTAAGAATCAAGAGAAGAATGGCATGATGACAGACAGGGAGGCCAGAAGATAGTATAGACCATCAGGTGGAGTTTGGATTTCATCCTCAGTATGATGGGAAATCATTAAAGAGTCTGAAGAGGGATAATTTGAAATCATTTTGATTTCTTACAAGAGCATACTGGTTACTAAATAGAAGTGGCAGCAGGGAAGCGGGGACACCGGTAGGGGGCTAGCGCAGTTGTCCAGGCAAGAGAGGAAGTGGTGTGGCCTAGGTTAGTGGATTCCAGATGTAGCTGACTTTTTAAAGTTGAGATATAATTCATATACCATAAAATTTGACAATTTTAAGTGTACATGTTAGGTCATTTTTAGTGTATTCACAAGTTTGTGCAACTATCGCTGGATCAGCTATTGAATTATCTAACATTTTGGTCAGCACCACCGCCCCCACAACCTCATACTGCTTTATCCCTCTTCCCATTCCCTGGCAAACACTAATTGAATTAGGCAGGGTCCCCCAGAGAAAGCAAACAAGTAGGATGCATAGATATGGAGATAAGTAGGTAGGTAGGTGAGTAAGTACCTGGGTAGATGGATAGATATAGACAGATGATAAGGAACTGGTTCACACAATTATGGAGGCCAACAAATCCTGAAATCTGCAGTTGGCCAGCTGAAGACCCAGGATGGCTAATGGTGTAGTTCCAGTGAGAAGACCAGCAGGGCTCGAGACCAAGAAAGCCTAATGTCTCAGTTTGAGTCCAAAGCAGGAAAAAGAAAAACCAATGTCCCAGATCAAGGCAGGAAGGTAGGAGTCCCCTCTGACTCACAGGAGGGTCAGACTTTTTATTCTATGCAGAACTTCAGCTCATTGGATGAGGCCCACCTAAATTAGGTTTACTTACTCCACCAATTCTAATATTCATCTCATCCAGAAACACCCAGAATAATTAATAGTTGACCAAAAGTCTGGGCACGTTGTGCCTCAGTCAAGTTGACACACAAAATCAACCATCACACAAATCTACTTTCTCCCAGATATATTCTAAATGTAGAACAATCACGACTCTGAGACAAGCATCCTAAGTCAGAAGTTTAAATTGACTATCTCCCGAAACTTTTAATTCTAAAAATGGCATTAACTATATTAATATTCAAACAAAGTTGCAAATTTAGCTATATTCAGCATTTATTCTTATAAGGCTTTTAAAGCTATCTATATACTTAACAAATTTCTCTCTGAGCCTGTCATTAATTTTTCCAAGTAGCTATCTACCACTATGGTTAAATCAATAAGAAGGAAAAAAAATTTCCTGCATGTTTCACACTCTATATGGGTGTTTAAGGCTTTAGAATAAAGGGTGTGAAGGGGAAGGTACTGGACAAATTGTTGAAAAGCTGGTGTCCAATGAAAGATGCTGGCAAGTAACCCAAATACTGCCTGCCCAAGTGGGCAGTATTCATATACAAATTCAAATGAAGGCAGATGCCCATCACAAAGAGTGGCCACTATAGTACTCCAGGGATTTATCAAATAATGCTAAATCTGAGAAAGAGATCAGAAGCGGCCAGCCGCCACTTGTGTTCATCCTTTATGCCCAAAGGAGCTCTTCCTCGGTCTCTCACAAGAGACTACCAGACTCAAATAGCTCCAGGAATGATTTAATGTTCAACATTAACAACTCTGACCTATTTCTCCATACATTTGGAAAAGTTAGGCAGAAGTAGTTCAATTGGTATGAGAAAACATGGAAGCATCAACAACACCCTTAAGGGCTGTGTAGTCAATGGGTTTTCACATCAAGTCAAGAAATTCAGATCCCCTCCAGAACTGTTCAAAATCCTTGCTCTGACTAAAGAACAGTCATGAGTGTCCCTTCCCACCAGGGTCACTTGGCCAACGGTATTTCTGGGTCCGTTCTACATCACACATAAACCCAAATCCCCACCAGATATAGAAGTGTCTCTCAATCAAGTGTTCATCTAGTCGGTTGCACGACAAAGTGATTTGCTCCAGAAACCCTAGCCTCATCAGTTAGTTTGGGTACTGAATGTTTATGAAAAAGCCTATAGTGTGTGTTTATATAGGAGTCACATTGTATGTGATCGACATTTCATCAAGCAAATTAGAGCGGCTAGATCCACTAAGAACTGACAGAATCAAACAGTACTACACAAGGGTGGAAAATTAATCAACGGGCAGATTTCCCTTGATGGAGGGTCTTTAATATGTGTATACATAATTAACAAAATGGGATGTTCCTTTATACACATGACATTTCACTTGAGGATATTAAAGAAATATAACTACAGGTCTTAACCTTCAAGAGATCATTACTCGGAAAATTCTGAGTTCATCAAGAAAGTATTCTGGTTAAACAATGATAACATAAGAAAATCCAATTTTTTTTTACTCTATTACCACACAATTTGTTTAGTTATAGCTCAACAGTGATCTGCATTGCCAGACTAAAAAAATTGGTGGATGATGAAGCATTATCTGTATTTCTACAAAGAAGAAATTGAGGCTCACAGAAGTCAAGCAGTTTTGTCCAAAGTTGGATGGTTACCTAGTAGGAGAGCTGGAATATAGATCCAGAGCTCCGGCCTGTGGATCCGGTACAGGTTTTACGAACAGTGGCACTTCTGACATTCTGGGCCAGACAGTGTTTTGTTATGGGAGGCTGCCCCGTGCAATGCAGGGTTTTAACAGCATCCTGACCTCTACCTACCAAATGCCGGTAGGAAAGCCTCCCTTCCCCAAAGACATGACAATCAAAAATGTCTTCAGATATAGCCCAGTGTCCCCTGGTAGACAAATTCCCACACCCCTATTGAGAGCTGCTCATCTAGCCTACTTTGTAGGCTTCTATTCAGGTTAAAAGAAACCATACATTTATAGTATTTGACAATTCTGATTTATTAAATCATCAATTTTTCATGAACCAAATGTAAACATGGAGACAAAACGATCTATTTTACCAAATATTTTTTAGGATTCCAGTGTCTTGATTTTTTTTTAAGAACCTGATTCAACTGTAGTTGAATGCTCATAACCAATGAGCACATCAAGCTATAGATGTAGGAGAGGGACAGTTAAGGGAGAGTTCTGGAACTTCCATGGTTTCAAAAACATTTTTTTCTTAAATGTATTTATATATTAGTGAGGTTAACAACAACAACAACAAATACTAAATTGGTGTCATTTCCATTTCCTCTCTTCTGGTACTATCCATATTTTTCAATGGTGGAAGGGAGGGAAAAAAAGACATTTAATAAATTACCTAGTCACTATCAGCCAAGAAAAAACAGCTGACAAAGCCCCTACTTTGGCACTAACAGCCTTTCCTTGGCATTCCCCAGTGTGGCCACTTAAGAATATCAACCAGGTAAGCCTATTTGATTTATGCAGGGTATTCAGTATTTTGATTTTCTAGTATCTTTTGGAAACAATTGGTTGTAATCACTACGTCAGAGGCTTTGCTTTACTCCAAGAATAAAGAACACTTCTTAAAAACCCTAGAAGGGAAATAGTTAAAATGAAAAATGTATACCCCCACCAGTAAACTCTCTAGGGTAACTTTTGACTAAATTTAGTAAATGATATATCCTATCAATTACCATCTTGATTATTCAACTATAAAAATCAATTGAGCATATAAAATGCAGAGTAAAGAATATAAATGATTTGAAATTACACCTTGAAGTAAAAAAATTAGGTCAGGTCCCACAATCATGTGTTCTGGGTCTCCTTTCTGCTCTGTTCATCAGAATTATGCAGCAGCTGCAAGAGACAGCATACCCAGCTTTATCAACAACACCTACTAAAGCACCGAGCCTCCCCAAGGAAAACGGCAATAACAAGCTCCCTCTATGACAGCAACACTCAGTTCAGTTTTAGCACTGCATTTCACCTGTATTTTAAAAGGCCAAATCTAGATTATAGTGAAGAGATTCTATTCCTCCATGTGATCTCCTGCGGTTAAGAATAATTTGCTGGCCTAAAACACTCAGGATATATTCTTTGCATTTTCATAGCCAAGATCCATGCACTTGATTCTCACTCATATTTCATTTGTTTTTTTAGATGAGACCAATTTCAGGCATAAAGGTCAATACCTAGTAAAGATGATGCAAGAATAAAAGCAGTGCCATATGGAACTTCCTGAATTTGACTGAAAAACACATCCAAAAGAGCCAACTTCACCTCACAGAGAACACATTACTGTCCATATGCAACGCAAAATGCTGCATGAACTCTAGAAAGCAAAATGTGACATTTGACAACCATCCCTGCAAGCCATCACAGTACTCCTTATAAAACCGTCCTCGTTAATACTCATCAACAAAGGCTGTGCTTTCTCTTTGACACTACGTGTTTAAAAAAAAAGACAGGAGGGGAGACATTTGCGAAGGAAGCTGCGAGGTGAAACTGGCACATCCCTGGTAATTGCAGACTTCACAGATGGCCATTTAGGAAAAGCCCCTCCTTGCCTCCAAGGCATAGACTGAAGGGTGGTTTTCTAAACCAGGAGAGAGAAAGCTGCTGGACCCCTTTCCCAGTAAACATTAAGGTGTCCTGTAAATATAATTCATCCCAGAGATGCCTGAAGGAGAGACAAGAGCAGCCTGGATTCATTCACCGGCCCAGACTCAGCGTCTGACTCAGCCCTGCAACGTCCCTGACTTGCTGGAGGTTCTGAGCCAGCCGCTTATTTCGCGGCTGCTGGTGTCATTATTCTGCCTTTGCTCTTAACCGAAGCAAGTGCCAACCACATTCCATGGATCATACAGAATATACAATAGGAAATGAACCCTACTCATTGGCTTCACATCACAAGCTTCAGCTTGGCTAATTAGAAATGTAGGAAAAGCACCACTATTTCCGTGTTTTCAATCAAGGGAACAAAACATCATCCACTGACCCATATCAAGAAGCAGCTGCCCTGCTGAATTTCTGGCGAAGTCAGGGTGCTCTGCAGAGGGCTGACCTAGAACCAACTGCGTGTTCTGGGGAGGAGCCTCGGGGGCAGCAGCAAGGAGTGAGGGGTTTCAATCTCAATTCCGTGTCTTCCTAGATGTGTGGCCTGGGACATTTTCTTCACTTCTCTGAGCTTCCTCTACAAGAGAGTCTTCATTTATACACAGAAATACTGTAGCTCAGAACACAAATGAGAGGTGTAACAGAGATAACAGTGGATTGTTTATTGCTCTCCTACATAAATTAGGCTTCCTGGAAAACATTCTGCCAAGAAATGACATAAAGGAAAACTTGGTCCAACGAGACGAGGAGAGCCCACCCTATCAGGCTCCCCAGTGACTGTGAGGAGAAAAGGAGGGTGTGCAAGCAAGTGGTGAGACAGGTGTGTCTGAGGCTCACTTGTTTGAGCTGAAGTCCCAGAAGGGCTAGAGACGTTGTTAAACAGATTGAGGAGATTCCATTAGGAAAAACAGAGCAGCTTTATTTTCTATGCACATCTGAACTTAATGGAGTAAACTGTGATCCACCAGAGCCACAAGTCACAGCTGATCTGTTCTGTCAGATTTGGCTGAAGAGTCTCAACACCATGCCTTTTTTTTTTTTCATTAAATGTTACCAGTCGCAAAGTCAAGGGTCTCATCCAGTTGGGTAAAGGTCCAACTAACTTGCGAACTAGAGATATCTCAGTCCAATCCAATCACATTCCCAGTCACTTCTACTTTAAAAAATTAGTCCAATCCAGTTCAAAGCCAGACTGTCTGTCCCTCCTAACACAGACTGCACCTGCTAGTTACTAGTTCTGGCGGAGACGGGGAAGGAGTGGCCTGCTCACCTTCCTCTGGGCCCTGTATACTGACCCTATTGAGGACAGCAAGGAGAGGCCAAGGTGGTAGAGGCTGGCTGGGTAGCAGCACTCCCCATTCTGCTGGCCACTGCCACTTCTCCATCTGATGCCAGTGACAAATCGTTGTTGCCATGGGTGGTCTCTTCCCCCTATATGAAGGCTACATACTGAAGCTTTCTACCAACCAGGTAACCTTAGGCTAAGCAAAGCATGCCAACAGGCAGTGTTTCCTCCACAAAGGCACACAAGATGCAGGGGGCGGGGGGGCGGGGGTTGTATCTCCTCTAGACCCAGCAGTGATAAGCAGAATCCTCCCTCCTCAGGTGTGTACATAAGGAATGAAACTAGGGTACATCTCCCAGGAAGGCCCAACGATGCCTCCGACTCAATCAACTACTGTGTCCTTAACAACCGAGGTCCTTCTGAAACTAAAGACTCCCTACCCTCCAGTTCCAGAAGATGTTGCGAAGCTCCAGCATGTGGGGCTGGATGCTTCCACCCTGTTCGTACCCAGCTGCCCCTCCCCCACCTCTTCACTCCAGTACACACGGGGCACTTCTGTGAGTTGCCAGCCAACAGTAACTCCAGGTGAGAAGTGCACCACGCTCCTTCCAAACCTCCCTTGCTACACACTGGCCCAGACATTCTCTCTGGCTTTGGGGATTTGGTTTTGGAAAAGGATACATGACGAATGGCCCTTCCAAGAGGAGGGAAAGTGTTAATTACCATCACAACCTTAATCCTACCCCCAGAGGCTCTCTATTGCTCCATACATGAGTAAATGGGAGTCACAAAAGTTCTACAGGTCGGTCCTCTCTTGGCAGGCCCTGCTTTAGGGGACTGCTAACACAGGGCATTTTTCTAATCTAAAAATCTATAGAACACATCTCCTTATGCTCTCAATTATGAACTGTCTCCAGAGCAAAGAACTGTGAAGGGCATCTCTCAGAGTTATTATACAACACCACGTGATACTCTTAATATCAGGAGTTAGACACTTAGGTTCTTACCTCCAGCCCTGGCATGCACCAACAGGGTGGTAATGGTGGGGAAAATCACTTAACCTCTCAGAGGTTGGGCTTGTGCTCCTCAAAAGAAACTAATACCACCTGCATTTGAAATGAAGGAATTTGGAAAACTATACAGTTGTAAAATCACACGTTAATATGCCCAGAGAAAAATACCACCTTATTTTCAAAGTAAGCTAAGGGAGAAGTGGGGCATGGGAAGGCCCCGTCCTGCATTTTCACAAAGGCAAAGACAGACAAATATTGCAGAGCCCCAATGAAACTACCCTTTTCTCAAGGCTATCCATGCATGGTGCCAGCCAAGGGCTCCTCTCCTTGGGTCCTCAGTTCCTGATACTATGGTTTACCAATCTCCAGAACTTCAACATTCATTAAAGATTCTAAGCTTAGAGCTCAAAAGTGCCTGAAAGCGCATCATGGTTCAACTGTCTTGTTTTAAAACAAAGGAGCTGGAGCTCCGAGAATAAAGCATGAGATACACCATTCTCTCAGAACACGAGCTGTGCCATGCTGGAGGAAAGAGCTCATTTTCCTCCAAAGCTGGGCAAGGTAGATACAAAGGAGCCCCGTGAAGTGGCCCAGAAGGCGGTCTCTGCCACTTTGGCAGGGTCAGCCAGGAATAAGGGTGTTGCAAAAATGCACACTTCACTCAGCTGCCGTGGGAGTGGAACGCGGCTCTCAGGAAGCATGCACGCAGCTACCGGGCTCATTTTGCTGTACAAGTTCTTATCTACAAAGCCATCTAAAGAACCAAGTGTGAGGTGCTGGCTTTGCCATGAGCTCACTAATTAAAACGTATTAGCAGCATTGAGTCCCATTATCCTTTCAAAAGGGAGAGAGCCAAGCCAGGCCTCCAGCGGCAGGGAAGATAATTAAGTAAAACTGTTTCTCACAGATAAATAATGGATATGACAACAGATGCCCCTCTGTCGTGGATGGGGGGGGGGTAGGGACAACAAAGGAAGAATATGCTTATTGCCAAAACAAATGCAAAATAGCCTCTGGCCTGAGATCAGCCCCCTTTGAACACCAGAGCAGAGAACAGACCTGGCCTCTGTGCACCAGGATGAAACAAAAATCAATGTTTCTACACACGTTACTTATTTCATTATGTACTTGCACTTTGCCTTACAAAAGCAGCTAATACAAATTCAATACGTGTCCACATTTCAAACACAATGCTGCTGCCTTGTCAGCCATGTGGAGCTCCCACCACACACCCTGAGCAGCTCTGACAGGCTGCTGTACACAAGATGCTGCAGAAAGCAACTCTTCCTGGGAGCCTTGAGCCTGCCGGCCCTGTCATCTGCCATTATTCTTGCTCGGCCGCAGTGGATTCGAGATAACAACAGTCACCCAACACAGTTGTTTCCAACACACGCTATCGAGGTCGCAGGCTGAAGGCTACTGGAAGCACATCGTCAACTGCACACCTAATGATCGGCAGCACCTTCTTACCATGAAGTCATGGGATACATTAATGGCAGAGGAAGCCCTAAAACCGCTATGTGTGAAAGGTCTAAAAACAAACCAAAAAAAAAGAGAGAGAGAGAGAGAGAGAGACAACTTTACATGTTTTCCACCAAAGGATAAATATTAGACTACATGAGAAACTGTGACGCTAAGGAAAATGAATCCTAAGCAGTCAGCAGCGAGAAAGCAAGCTATGACTTCTCTTTGCAATCGCCCTGAGCTACTAGTAATGAGATCTCCAAGATAGTTTTCCACTTCTTCCAAGGAGTAGGGGGAACGCACATGCACATGTGTGTGCATATTTTATGAGCTCAGCACAGGTACACATTATGGCAAATTTCAGCCCTGTCTGTGCTCTAAGATGTTACCAAAGGTTTCTGAAATGTGATCACAAAAAGCCAACTGCCATTCATCCTATGGGCCCACAGTGAGGCAGCTTATAATAGAAGCTCAATATATACATGCTGAATAGATGGAGAAAAAAAAGAGAAAAGAAAAGCATGGCAGTTGCCTTTATTTATTTATTATAAGCATCATGGCACATATGCTTTAATAAAAATGAAAGACTGACTTACTACATTATTAAAGTCTGATTTCTTAAGTCGGGTGAGAAAAGAAACTGTTCAGAAAGCTTTCTATATTGGCAAAAGGACAATGTTGAGAGAAGCTAATGGAACATGTGCGAGGCCCCACTGATAGATTTTGCCCCGGAGCAAATCACACACCAACTTATCTTGACATTTGATGAAAAAGGTGGTCAAACCACAACAAATTTTCCCCAGATAAAAGCTGAGTAAGAGTTTTTACGAATGCTGCTTAAAATATAAAGTAACAGCTCAATGAAAAACAAAGTCATGTTTGTAATTAAGATTATTCAGGGAACTCACGCTGACATGGGCAACTCATTTTCTAAAAGCGTGCCAAAGGAATTCAATGCGGGAAAAACAGTCTTTTCGATAAATGGCACTGGAACCACAGAATATCCGTATGGATAAACAAGTAAACCTTAACCCCTATTGCCGCAGCTGTACAAAACAATTAATTCAAGATAAATCATGGGCCTGAATTTAAAGTTAAAACTACAAAACTTGTAGAAGAAAACAGGAGAATATCTTCATGACAAGGGTCAAGATTTCTTTGGGCAGGGTAAGAATTCAACAATTATAAAAGAAGGAAAAGGGTAAATGAGACTTTATTGAAATTTAAAATTCCGGCTCAACAAAAGATAATATTAAGAAAAAAGACTAGGCAAGTCACAGACTGGATAGGATACTCTGAAAACATAGTTCTGGCCAAGAATTCACATTCAGAATATATAAAGAGCTTCTACAACTCCATAATAAAAACAACCAAATTTAAAAACCAGCACAAGACTTCAACAGAAACTTCACAAAGGTACATATACAAATGATCAATACACACATAAAAATATGCTTTCGTCACTGGCCACCAGAGAAATGCAAATTAAAATCATGGTGAGACAATACTACACCAGAATGGCTACAATTAGGTGGAGTGAAAACTCAGAATGTTACAAGGGTGTGAAGCAACTGGAACACTCATATCTTGCACATGGAAGTGAACAACAGTACAACCACTTTGGAACAAGTGTTTGGCAATTTCTAATACAGGTAAATAAATGCCTACCCTTTCCTGCCATTCCATTCCTAAGATTTTACTCCAAAATATAAAAACAAAATGTCCACACAGAAGATCTATACAAAAATGTTGATCGCCACTTAATCATAACAGATAAAAAACTGACCCAAACGTCCATCAACAGGAGAATGGATAAACAAATAGTGATACAATTACAAAAGGGAATACTGTTTAGCAATTTAAAAAAAAAGAACTGCTGATATATAAAACAATGTGGATGAATCTCAAAAACATAATGATAAATGAAAGAAGCCAGATGCGTACACCCACAAAATGTACTATATTACTCCACTTACATAAAGTTCTAGAACTGGCAAAACTAAATAAACTATAATTCAAAGAGTCAGAAAAGTTATTGCTTCTTGGCAACAGAGTTGGAAAGAGGATTAACTAGTAAGGAAAACAAGAGAGCTTTTTGAGTGACAGAAGCATCTTCTGTCTTGATAGAGATAGGTGTCACACAGATGCGTGCATGTGTCAAATTTACATTGCACACTTAGGATTGTGCACTTGATTATGTGTACATCATACCTCAAAAAAGTAAATAAACATTGAATTCTACTTAGCAGGTTTATTTTTGGCAGGAGTACGTGCTAGTAATTCTCAAACTACTTTCTGTCTATTCTAGACCTGAGCCAATGAGTATTGCATACATTGGGTATTACTGAAACCACGTTTCTCACTGGTGAAAAGGGAATTACAAATATAGAAAGGAAAAAACATGAACAGACCCTGTGTTTTAGGTTGAAATTGAAGATACCAATATAAACCTGTAGCTTTTAATATGAAGAGATACAGAACTAAACAAAATATGTATGCATATATACAAACACAAGCACACATTTTCCAGCTTTGTCTACTAAAGAGATCTAGAAAACATGACACCCAGTATAACAAACAGGGTTGGCTCCCAGAGCTCCCTTTCTAAAGACCATCCTCAAAGGAATCAGGGCTCCTTGCACGAAAGGCTAATTCAAGGGCTGAGCAGAAAAGTGTACAATAAGCCTAGAACAGGAAGTAAGGAAATGATAAAAACTAAATAAAGCAGGTGAAAGTGACACCGCAGCTAGCTTGAACAGTCTCTGATTGGCTGACTTGGGGCCAATTTATGCATCAAAATAAATACTCAAAATTATTGGTTAAACTAAGAATCCATCAATCCATATTGATATAAATAAGAAAGGAAAGGCCTTTTCCATAGAAGGTGAACTAATAAGCACGGAAGGAATAATGATGTTATAAAACCATTAATGGTAGCTAAAACTAGTGGGTGAAAGTTTGATAGGGACCAGGATATTCATAAAGCCTAAATGTAGAGTCCACAAATGACTAATTGCTTACAAAGGGAAAACAGTACTTTTATAAATGGAAGGTCCTGGCAGACTTAACAAAATGATCAAAGTTATCATCAATACCGGGACAAGTATCTCCTGATATCATGTACTGGCAAGGACATAGTACTATGTGTTACTGGGTCAAAAACATATAATCTCAATTTAATCATGAAAAAATATCCTACAAATCCAATTAAAAGACATTCTACAAAAGAGCAGGTCTATACTCTTTAGAAATGTGGGGAAAAAAAAAAACATAACACTAGTGAAGAAAGCTAAAGAGATAGAACCACAAAATGTAATCTGGGATCCTAGACTGTGTACTGGACTGGGGAAAAAATAGTCATGAAAGTCATTACTGGAACTGATGAAATATGAATATGAACTATATAGATAGGAATAAAGTATCAATAGAATATATCCTGATTCTGATCATGATACTATGGTTATGTCAAAAAATGATCTTGTTCCTTGGAAAGGAACAGTGTCTCCAAGTTACTCTCAAATGGTTCACACACACACACACACACACACACACACACACACACACACACAGAATGAATAAAGCAATTAAGAGCAAAATATAAACAGTGAATCTGTTTAATAGTTACATTTAAGCAGGAGTTCCTTGCACTACTCTTGCAACATTTCTCTGAGTGTAAAATAATAAAGTAATCAGAGAAACATGAAGAAACCACAGAAAAGCCATTTGGTAAATGGAAAACAAACAATCCACAAGTAGTAGTATACCAAATTTAGGACACTTGGAAGAAAAGAGAACTCACCTGAATTATTTGATTCATTAATCAAAAAATATTTACATCTCCCATTTCTGCTAAACACTGTTGATAAAAAAGGAGACCTATAAGACATGTATCTTCATCATATGACACATAAGACATCAAATCAACTAGTCAGCATGTGAGATGAACTGGGATCATTACAACAGTGAGGGTATGACTTGAACGGGTAAGCAGAGGGAGCACTGACCTCTGCCCAGGAGATCCCAGGGTAGCTTCACGGAGGAAAGAGAGATTGAGTCTATGAGTAGCACTTCAACAGACAGACTAGAAGTAGGGAACAGAGCAGAAAGGTGTCCCGCACAGAAGGGAACAGGATGGAGAAACGCACTGAGGAGCAAACTGTCGTACTTATTGCAAGAAATGTGGGGAGACAGTATAGCTTGGGATCGGAGTATGAAAGGGAGCAGTTAAAAAAAAAAGAAAGAAAGAAAGAAAAGACTAGAAAAATAGTTTGAGGACAGAGCACACAGGAGCTTTTACTGTTAGAGGTGTAGGAGTTTAATTTTAGTCAGTGGAGTGGTTTGGGAGAACGAAGAATGAGGAAGAAATGGCTATTTCACATGTGAAGTCAGGCCAGAGGCTAATCCAACAGTCCAGGAAAGCAGGTATGCACTCAGAGGAGGCAGAAACAGACCAGCATTCCTAAAACTTGTCTCTGGTCTTCTCACCCTCGGCCATAAGAAGGCTCAAGATAACCACTGGTTATCAAGCTAGCTAACAGGCATGAAGTGTACTTCTAGTGCAAGTATACTCTCTGCACTAGAATGAAGGTATTTGTGCAGATTTATGAGCTCTTATGTTTTCCTCCAATAAACCTAGGAAAGCTTTAAAGAACACCCTTTAAAACCTCAGTGTATAAAACTGTTTTTATACACACTACCTTTGAAGGGTCTAAGTAAATTCATTTAAAAAGAAAGGGCCCAGGGTGCCTGGGTGACTCAGATGGTTGAGCATCTGCCTTCGGCTCAGGTCATGATCCCAGGGTCCTGGGATCGAGTCCCGCATCAGGCTCCCTGCTCAGCGGGAGCCTGCTTATCCCTCTGCCCCTCTCTCTCTCATGAATAAATAAATAAAATCTTTAAAAAAAAAAAGAAAAAGAAAGAAAGAAAGGGCCCAAATTCAGGGGTGCCTGGGTGGCTCAGTCGTTGAGTGGCTGCCTTCGACTCAGGTCATGATCCCGGGGTCCTGGGATCGAGCCCCGCATCAGGCTCCCTGCTCAGCGGGAAGCCTGCTTCTCCCTCTCCCACTCCCCCTGCTTGTGTTCCCTTGCTCGCTGTGTCTCTGTCAAATAAATAAATAAAATCTTTAAAAAAAAAAAAAGGAGGGTGCCCAAATTCAAAGCACCTCGTTTCTCCAAAAGTTTTTTTTTTTCCAGATTCAGAAACAAAATCTGTGCCTGCAGCCGTTGTTAAACTTAGCAGTGGAATTTGCATTTAATATTTCCTACATATCATCATTCTACAGCTACAGATGGTCCCCACCTTAGGATGGTTTGACTTAGGATTCTTCAACTTTACAAAGGCACAAAAGCCATATGCATTCAGTGGAAACCATCTCCCAGAGATAGACAGTAGAATGCTCTCTTACGACGCCAGCCAGCAGGGCAGCCGCTGTGAGCCCCAGCTCCCTGTCAGCCTCGGGATCACAAGGGTAAACAACGGATACACCTACAACCATTCTGTCTCTCACTTTTAGTACAGTATTCAATGAACTACATGAGATGAATAACACTTTATTCTAAAACAGGCATTGTGCTGGATGACCTTGCCCAGCTACAGGCTTGCGTAAGCGTTCAGAGCACGTTTAACGTCGGCTAGGCTAAGCTATAATGTTCAGTAGGTTAGGTGTATTAACGGCATTTGTGACTTACAATATTTTCAGTTTGTGATGAGTTTATCAGGATGTAACATCGCCTTATGTTGAGGAAGATCGGTAGTTTTAATTCTTATAAGCAAATACACTGGTGGGGGGGGAAGGGGCAGGAGAGACTAAAAACAAGATTCTTGATACTTCCCACCCCTGCCAAGAGTTGTGTCAGCTCTGCAGCTGGAACTCTTTGAAACTGGGATTCAAGTAAGGCTAAGCTGATTTCGCAGATAGGAATGAAGCAAAATAAAGCTCCAATGTAGGAGGTAGAAACAAACTACCAGAAGCACCATCTACTACTTTCATCTGTGTTCATTTAACACAGAATTAAAGTGATAGGATGTATGGGGCAGGCTAGGCATACTCTCACTTTTGTTTGGAAAAAGCTAAACAATATGTTATGATACATTTCTGTTACATTTCTATTGAAGGCTACCACGAACTTCTAAAATGTGAATTCACTAAGAATTTCTGTTTTTAGGAGATGACAGGAGAGATGAACTTCAAAGCAGCAGAGAGAAGAGGCTCATTCTGCTACTGTCTTTACTATTTCTCTAGGGATGGTATTATCTACACCACTCATAGACGGGCACTATTACAGTTTATAAATATAAAGCCAGTGGAAATTCTACATAAGCTACTATGTAAAACATCTTTATAGTTGTCAAACTCAAGAAAGCATGAAGACCCATACAGATTCTCATCAATCTTATTACATTCCATATTTTGGTACGCAACATCATCCAACCTTGCTTATGACTTCTCTATCTTAACTTCTGGCCATAAAACTAGTACTGAGATCAGGTGTTAGAAGAGCACAGACTTTGAGCAATACCAATCTAGGAGGGACCCCCCACTCTTCCATAAGCCAGCCCTGCATCATTGTGCAAGTTACTTGGCTTGTAGGAATTTCAATTTCCTCATCTGTGGAAATTAAAATTCTAAATGGTCATAAAAATAAATGTTTCCAGTAAAATAAATAATAGCAGTTGGACTTAATGCTGGGGTGGCTATGAAATGTCTTTTAGATTAAATTAGATGATGTATGTAAGCTATTCCTTAGGGAATCCTTACATGGCTGTGCAGTTGAGCACTATAAATATATGCTGTGGGGGGCAGGTAGATGGGGTCTTAAAATCCAGCCTTCACTGCACTGATGACGGGCACACGGTGAAAGCTGTGCCCACCCAGAAGGCACCTCCTCCTCTTTTTAAATTCACACACAGGCACGGTATAGGTTAGCGGTGGTCCCAAATATGCATCCAAGAGTAGCTATTACTCACAAGCATCATAAAGCAATGAGTAGGGCCGAAAGAACTCAGAAACCATTTATCTTCAAGATTATCTTCTCGTCTAGAACTATAATATTTTATTAATGGAAAGAACAAACCTAAACTTTCTAATTGAACAGATGCAATTACTCAGGCCTCCTAAAAAAAATGAGAGAATAAATATTCCTGGTTGAGGCTTAAGGGGCAACTAATGGTGGAGAGGGAACACTAATAAAATCAAGCTATTAAAGAAAGAAAACAGGAAAAAAAGAGCTTTGAAGTTCTTCCTCCTTTTGCCAGGAAAAAAAAAAAATAGCCAGTAAAAGACCACATCAGTTAAATAAGGACTAACCTCTAACTTGGTAACTATTCTAACTTGGTGACATTTCAAAGAGCACTGACCCAACATAGAGAAAACCAGCTCCAAACACTTGAGCTGATCAGTTGTGATGGATAAGAAATAAAATGATCAATTATTTTGTGCCACGTCACTTTTTTGCCTAATATAACTAACCAAATCTAAAACAAACCCCATGGAACAGAGAAATCCAAAAAGGATACCCTGACAAATGTTCAGAAGAAAAGAATGCTCTCATTACCACTATATCAACATTATATCTGAGCCAGAATATACTGCTTCCTTCTATACTCAGAAAGTGGATGAGCCTTTTTTTAATTACTTTTTTTACCTATCACATGATATCAAACATTAAATTCACCAACAAATATTAGAGCTTGATCTCCATTGTTGCCTAAAGATACTCAATTGTGATAAGCATATTAAAATTAGTATATATATAAATATATATATTTGCATTGTCTAAATTCACATGAGTATAATGTTGCTTTTATAATAAAGGCTTAAGAAATTTAAAAATACTGCCACAAAGCAAGTTTGCAAATACAAATTGTCCTTGAGGCATGTGTGTTCCCAGCTGAAGTCAAACAGGACGATGCTCTGCCTTCCTGTTTCAGCTCTCGTGCCCTAAACAAGTGTCCTTTGGGCAGCATATTGTGTGCCAAGTTTTTTGCATTTTTTTGCAACATACGGGTGACTTCACCTTTTACAATAGCCCCAAGCAGGGGCGCCTGGGTGGCTCAGTCGTTAAGAGTCTGCCTTCAGCTCAGGTCATGATCCCAGTACCCTAGGATCGAGCCCCGCATCGGGCTCCCTCTTCAGCGGGAAGCCGGCTTTTCCTTCTCCCACCCCGCCCCCCAGCTTGTGTTCCCTCTCTCGTTGTGTCTGTCAAATAAATAAATAAATAAAATATTTAAAAAAAATAAAATAAAATGGCCCCAAGCATAAGGCTGAAGGTTGTGATGTACCTTATGGAGAAAACACATGTATTAGATAAGCTTCCTTCAAATGTGAGTTATAGTGTCCTTGGTCATGACTTTGATGTTAATGAGTTAACAATGTATATTAAACAAGATGGCTTTAAATGGAAACATACACAAGGTTATGCTTTGATCGGCTGATGAAAATGTTGTAACCAGAGTCTCTCCTATTTCCACTGGGAGCAAAGGTTCAGTACTTGTTAATTCAGTCTTTGTGGCAACTTTACAGACCAAAATTATCACCAAAAACAAGAATTAAATGTAGACAGTAAAAAGGTCAATGCTTAAATAAATGACATTTCCAGATAATTATCTGGTAATACTGGATTTGGTTATAATGTAGCTGTAAGAAGAAGCTAAAAGTAACAGCTGAACACAGCTTTATTTCCAAACTTTCAAGCACTCGAATGTCACACATTATCTACTCTATTCAAAAATATAGTCACAATAATGTGATTCGTAAGTAATATGAAGGTAAAAGAAATAACCAAAAAAAATTTGCTGAAGTGAAACAAACATGTTATAGATTTTAAAATTCAAATACTGATTTATACAAAGCACCCATTCAGTATAAGAAATTAGCAACTCACCCAATGTTATTAGACTGCTACTGGTTCTTATAATACAGAATTATATTTACATGAGAAAACAATAAAGCTAAACTGTATATAAACTCAACATTCTTTGATTCACTTCAGAACTTCTATGCAAGGAAACTTTTGGAGATGATGGATATGTTCATTACCTTGATTATGGTGGCGATTCAACAAACATATGCATACGTCCAAACTCATCAAATTGTCTACATTAAAAGTATGTACAGCTTTTTGTATATAAAGCATATTTCAAAAAAGCTGTTAAAAAAAAGAAGTGGTTCATTGCAGGAAAAAAAGTAACTGCTATGACTATAAATCAACACCATACAAATAAGAGTATTCATGCATGTTATAGAATGACAGATTTCTGTTTCCAGGAAATAATCATGTAGTATATTACAGTCTGTCTTTATATTTTTATAAATATTTTTGCAATATATGCAAAAAATACCTTTTGGACTTTAATCTCTTATCAAAACAATCTTTATCCACATTCTCTATCAAAATCTAGGGCCACACATAAAACTGAAAAATTGGTTGTGAACTGCAATACTCTATCTATATATATCCTATTTGTGTCAATGGACACAAATTATCTGCCTAGAAGTTTCCTGACACCAATTTTAAGCCCAGGTCTTTGCTACTCCCTGTCTGCAGTTTTTTCAACAATTTAATCCCTCACTAACAAAAACTATCAAAGCTATTTTGAAAGGCCTGTTTCAAATCCTTCAAAAATGAAAAATCTTTTTCTACTGATAATATCCCTACATTTCAGATTTCAGCTTGAACTCTTTACACAAGTTTTCTTCAAATGGGTTATTTGTCAGTCAACAGGTCTGCATTGGCCAGTCTCTTAATTAAAGCCGTGGGAATAACAGCACCATTTCTTCTCCAGGCAACGAATCTCTCTCTGAAGGTGTGATTACCTCCACACACTCAGGTCCTTCCTAAATTAGCGGTGTGCCCTTTTCTGCGCTCAGTGATTCACAGTGGAAACTGAAACCTGAGAGAAACAAATCTAAACACATGAAAGCAAACAAGTAGACAATTCTTTCTTAAGCTTCACGAAGTAGAGAGATAGTCACCATTTCTCAAAGATTTTGTTGACAATGAAACTGTTCTGCATTTTGGTATTTATGTGTCCTGGAATATTTTAGCCCCAATCTGTATCTCTGTTTTCAGAATCAGATCACTCATCATCAATAAAATTATGAAGTTCTAGGTTGCAAAGTTTGAAGACTTGCGAGGAAGAGAGCCCAAAATAGAAAACAGAGCACTGCCCAAATAACTTACAGTTAATGTTCCAATTGCTCTACTCGATTATATAAGAAGTGGCCCTATTACAGTATTTGCCACACCAAATTGCATGACTGTCCTGAGATACTGGACCTATCTCCTCTCCATCTCTGTCAGCTTGCTCAGCAACTACACAAGGTAGGCTCTTGAGGTCCATGGAGAAGGAGAAGGTAGAAGTTGAAAACAAGGTGAGTAATCATCAGCAAACAGCAATGCCAACTGTCAGAACTTTTCCAAATGTCAAAATAGACAGAACAGGCGTGGTCAGAATAGACACCTCCCTTCCAAAAATCTGCCCTCAAAAAGTAACCTCCGCTCCCTCCACCACACACACACAACTAATGTTTCAAAAAGAATAAAGATAGGAAGCAAATCTTCTAGAATTCCTATCACACTGACCCTTTCACATTTGTTTTCTACAATCAGGAAAATAAATTAGAGGTGAAGATGAATTGCCACAGGGAGAGAAATAGAAAGATAAACAATGCCTTTACACTTAGAGGAATTTTTATTTGATTTCATGTAATAAATTTGAAAAGGTACCCAAGCTATATTTTTCACATTCTTGACAATTTCAATTCCAAAAAAAAAAGAACTTGTAAGATTCAGAAATTAGGAAATTAGAGACATTCCATTTTGAGGAATTAGTCCTAAGGAAATATGTAAAGGTAAATATCTAGATACAGCAAAGATGAAACTACAATAATGTTTATTACACACCATAATAGCAAGAAGAAAACATTCTAAATGATAGACAATGGGGAACTGCCACATTATATTCTGATACACCCACACAGCAGCATTCGGTGCATTTATTGCAAATTGTATACATCTACTCCTGACATGGCAATATGTTCATGATATGATGAGTATAACATGACTGCATTCTTATAAAATGCATGAATGACTATATATATCATGAAAGGGATCTGAATGGATCTGTACAAAGGCACCAACAGTAATCATCTTGGCATGTTTGGCTTGCTTCTATTTCCTGATTCCCGTCATAATAAACATGTTTCTTTTTGTACAAACAAAAAAACCCAGATCATTTAGACATAAAATACAAAAACAAGACTAAATGACTTGTCATTAACATCCTCAGCCTAAAGTAAACAGATGTTCAATTTTATACCAGCGGAAAAGTCACTTCCAATTTTTAATGCAAGAAAAAATGTTAGCTTCTTACCTAGGTTAGCACTGATTCGTATGTTTCCCTAAGATGTAAAAAGACAAATGAATTGGAATGCCTAAGAAATGCAGTATTCAGTGAAACGATTTTCAAAGGGTAAACACAATATCCACCCAAAAAGAACCAGTCCAATTTCCTGTACATGTAAATTGGGTATGGTGAACAAAATTCAATCTTTCTTTGATGAATGAGGATCTCTCACTGCCTCAAGAGTCAAAGTTGCAAAACTGGACACGGAGAAAATACAGAGAGAAGATAGTGAATGTGCTCTGACTCAAGCACATGCCATGGAAATGGGTTCCCCGAATAAATTCCCAAAGTGCCCTCGTTTTCTATGATCTGTGTCTGTCTCTAAAGTTTAACACAAAAGATCCTAGGCTGATGGTTCAAGTTCTCAGTTAACTGCAATTTTGTCTAAGTCACTGGAGAAAATTCTCATATATCTAATAAATACTGAGCAGCATTTGTGAACAATATGGAAGTTTTATACCACATTCACACAGGGCAATATAAGCTTTTTGCTCATTATCAAGCACAAATACCAATCACCTAAGGAAACCTTGGAAAAATATATACGCAAAGGCAGAAACCAAAAAAGCAAAGAATGATAGATTTCACTACATAAAATTTGTAAGTCCCCTGTGACCAAATACCATAAGCAAAATGAGAACACAAATAACTAGGAAACATAATTGTAACAGATTGTCAAGATTTACATCTTCATTATATATTTTTTTAAATTCTAGTTATTAAGAAAAAGACAAAATTCACTAGGGTCACGAAGTGCACATTCACAAAAGGAAAACAAGCATATGGTGAAACATTTTATATGAATAGAAATAAAAATACAATATAAATAGATACAGTTTTTGTTAAAGACAATGTGAATAAAAGAACATGAGCAAATATAAGAGGAAACAGACACTCAAATACTGCTGAGAGGAATGTAAATCAACACATTTCTGGAGGGAAATTTGGCCATGTGTATCAAAAGCCTTAAAAGCATATACCATTTGATAAAACACTTCTATTCCTAAGACTTTATCCTTAGACAATTAAGCAATATTTTATCTAAAAAGTTATTCATCGTAGCTTTAAATAGAAGCCAAAAGCTAAATTTTTATCAAGAGATTGGTAAAATAAATACCATTTATTGAAAATCATGATGAGCCAGAACACTTATAAACATCAGAAAATATTTTAAAATGTTAGATGGTAAGTACTGACATGAAACAGAACGTCGATTGTTCACAGCAGGTTTGCCACCCAAACACAGGTGTCATGAAAACCATCACTAAACCTAAGCCAGATGGGAAAGGAAAAGACTCATATCAATATTGTTCTCAGTGGGCATGAAGATTCAGGAAGTCTACCACTACAAGCCGTCTGATAGACAAATGTGGTGGGAAGAAGAGAACTATGGAAGAATTTGAGGAGGCAGCTATTGAGGTGGGAAAGGGCTCCCTCAAGTATGCCTGGGTCTTGGATAAACTGAGAACTGAATGTGAGCTTATTACCACCACTGATATCACCCTGCGGAAACTCAAGACCAGCAAGTATGATGTGACCACCACTGATAGCAGAGGACACAGACACTTTATCAAAAACATGATTACAGACACAGCTCAGGCTGACTGTGCTGTCCTGATTATTGCTGCTGGTGTTAATGAATTTGAAGCAGGTATCTCCAAGAATGGGCAGACCCGTGAGCATGTCCTTCTAATTTAACACTGGGTGTAAAAGAACTAACTGTTGGCATTAACAAAATGGATTCCATTGAGCCATCCTAGAGCCAGAAAAGACACAACAAAATCATTAAGGAGCTCTGCACCTACATAAAAAAAATTGGCTACAACTGCATCGCAATAGCATTCGTGCCAATTTCTGGTTGGAATGGTGACAGCATGCTGGAGCCAACTGCTAACATGCCTTGGTTCAAGGAATGAAAAGTCACCTGTAAAGATGGCAATGCCAGTGCAACCATGCTGCTGGAAGCTCTGGATTGCATCCTACCAACACCTCATCCAACTGACGAGCTCTTAGGTCTGTCTCTCCAAGACATGTACAAAATTGGTGGTATTGGCACAAGGGCCATGTGGAGAGTGGGGTTTTCAAACCCAGCAGGATGGGCACCTTTTCTCCAATCAACGTTACAACTGAAGTAAACGCCAATGAAATGCACCATGAAGCTTTGAGGGAAGCTCTTCCTGGGGACAAAGTGGGCTTCAATGTCAAGAATGTATCTGTCAAATATGTTTGTTGTGGTGATGTGGCCAGTGACAGCAAAAATGACCCAACAATGGAAACAGGGGGCTTCATGGCTCAGGTAAGTATCCTGAATGATTCAGGCCAAATCAATGCTGGATATGCACCTGTGCTGGACTGTCACACAGCTCACACCGCTTCCAAGTTTGCTGAAGATTGATCATCATGCTGGGGGAAAAGCTGGAAGATGGCCCCAAATCCTTGAAATCTGGTGATGCTCCATTGTTGATAGGGTTCCTGACAAGCTCATGTGCGTTGAGAGCTTCTGACTACCTTCCTCTGGGCCTTTTTGCTGTTCATGACATGTGACAGCGAGTTGCTGTGGGTTTCATCAAGGTAGTGGACAATCAGGCAGCGGGAGATGCCAAGGTCATCAAGTTGGCCCAGAAGCTCAGAAAGCTAAGTGAACATTACGCCTAATAGCTGCCACCCCACTGGTAATCAGTGGTGGAAGAACAGTCTCAGAACTTCTTATTTCAATTGGCCATTCAAGTTTAATAGTAAAAGACTGGTTGATTTTAACAATGCATCGTAAAACCTTCAGCAGAAAAGGAGAACGTTTTGTGGACCATTTGTTTCATGTGTGGGTGACAGTTTTAAGTTACCAGTTTTTTAAAAAAAGTACTTTCTAATGCAAACAACTTGACCAAAAATCTATCACAAAATTTAAGGCCCATTAAAACAAAGTTTAATGAGGAAAAAACCCAGACTGTATAATATGATCTTCAATTTTCTTTTAAAAAGGTTTTTTTTGAACACAGCTGTGTTAAAAATACTGAAAGGACCTATACCAAAATGTAAACTGGGATTATTTGCATTTTGCAGTTCTTAATATTTTTAATTTTTTTCATCATGTTAAGTGTACTCCTTAAGCCCCATTCCTATTTCCCTCCACCCATCTCCCCTCTGGAAACCATCAATTTGTTCTCTATAGTTAACAGTCCATTTCTTGGTTTGGCTTTTTCCCCTTTGCTCATTCACTTTGTTTCTTAAATTCCACATATGAGCAAAATCATATGGTATTTGTCTTTCAATGACTGACTGACTTGGCTTACCATTATACTCTCTAGCTCTATTCATGTTGTTGCAAATGGCAAGATTTCATTTTTGTTTGTGGTTCAGTAATATTCCCATATATATAAACACACATACACACATTCCTCTACATATATATATATATATTTACACATACACACTACATATATATATATATACACATACCACTTCTTTATCCATTCGTCTATCAGTGGACACTTGGGCTGCTTCCATAGTTTAGCTATTGTAAATAATGTTGTAATAAACATAGGGATGCATGTATCCCTTTGAATTAGTGTTTTTATATTTCAGGGTAAATACCCAGTATTGGGATTCCTAGATTGTAGGGTGGTTCTATTTTTAATTTTTTCTGCATTTCTTACATTTTTTATAATAAATATATCACCACTACCACCAAAAGAAACTATTATTTAATAAAATTTAATAAAAGTAAACCTCTATTCATAGCACAACTACTCACAAGAGCAAAAATTAAGAAATAACCCTAGTGTCCATCAGTGGATAAGCAAATCATAATACACACACACACTTGAATATTAATCAGCCATAAAAAGGGAATGAACTACTGTTACATGCTATGTTGTGGACAAATCTCCAAAACATTATGCTGAGTCAAAGAAGGCCAACACAAAAAAATCACATATTATATGATTCCATCTATATGAAATAATCCAGAATAAGTAAGTGAATAGACACAGAATGCAGACTGGTGGTTGCCAGGCACAGCAGGGAGTGGGGAAATGGACAGAAATTACCTAATGGGCACACAGTTTTATTATGAAATGACAGAAAATGTCCTAGAACAAGACAAAGATGGTGGTTGCACAATATTGTGAATAGGCTAATTGCCATTGAACTCTTCAATTTAAAATAAAACTGTTAATTTTATGTTATGTGAATTACACTCTATTTTTAAAATTTAAAAAATAAGGGGAAAAGGTGAACATCTAATCATCCCATTCCTCTTTAAAGTTTACCAAATTGTTTCAATTTGATATGCTTGATATCGTAAGAGACCATTATCTCTACCTAGTATGCTAGTGTGTCTGTCTGTCCATCTGTCTCTCATTCACTCACTCACTATTCTTATTAACAAATAATGATGGGTAACATTAATATGGTACTTACTATAAAATTATTCTCAAAGTTCACATTAAGTATATTGAATTCTTACAACAAATCTATGAGGTAGGTATTATTATTGTTCTTTATTATCATCATCTCTGATTTACAGAAGAGAAAGAGAGACACAAAGAGATAAAATGACTTGCTCAAGACTACACAACCAGAAAGTGACAGCATTGGGATTTAAACCCAGCCAGGCTGGCTTTGGAGTCCTATGCTCTCAAGCACTTCACTTGTTATATTCTACTTCCTTTTAAAGAATGCATGGTCTTGGTAGAAAATTAGAAATAGAGGTTAAGCATATGAGGTAGGAGGGAGACCATCCATAATCTTGCCACCCAGGTATAACCACTGTTAATTTTTCCGAATAAATACACACATCTATATACCTATACCAAAGCTTTCATAACATACTATATTATCTGTTTAACATATTATAAACCTCTTCCATGTAAATAAATACAATGCCATGTCATCACGTTAAATGGGGCTATGGTATTCCATTTAACACAGGAAACAATTTAACCAGTCACCTATTAAAATTTGGGGTTGTGGGGCACCTGGGTGTCTCAGTCAGTTGAGCATCCAACTCTTGATTTCAGCTCAGGTCATGATCTCAGGGTCATGAGATTGAGCCCTGTGTTGGGCTCTGCACTGGGTATGGAGCCTGCTTAAGATTCTCTCTCTCTCCCTCCCCCTTTCTCTCTAATAAGAGAAATAAAAATAAAATTTGGGGTTGTTTATGAATAACACTGAGATGAATCACCTTACAAGTACATCACTATTAACCAATTTACTTAAGATGTAAAATACTCGGTGAGAATATGTTTCAAAGCTCTTGACAACTATTACCCAACTGTTCCTAAAAAGTCTTTAACACTTGATACTCCCATTTATATATTATAGGAATACCTCCTCTTATCACACTCACTTTTCAGAATTTTCCCAGTCTGTCTCAGAACACAGTCTAATAAACTCAAGGATAATTTTATTCCCTACTCCACCCCTCCAACAGATACATAGTCCCAAAGAAGAAGAAATTTATTTCTATCTAGGGAGATGCTTTTAAACGTATAGATTTGTGGAACACAGATATCTTTACAATGTTGAGCCTTTCTAACAATGTATCTCTGTTCAGAAATAACTCTTCTTATAAACATCCCTGTGGGACATGATCCTTTTCAAGTGAGAAAACAAGGTCTCAGAAGTTAAAATAAGGCCATAGGCCAGTGGCTAAGGATGATTCAAAAGAAAAGCAAATTTCACCCATGCCAAAAACTGTGAATCTTTTCCTATAGGAAAAAATCCTAGGCTGTCGCAGATATAAATTATTACTAAGATTGAGTCCTATCTGTGCCAGATCATCCCATAACCCAAGGCAGAATTACAGAAGGCTAAGACTTTCTAACCACCCCCCAAAATCTTGTGTTGAGAAATGTTAAGTATCTCAAGCTAAATGTCTAACCTCAATTGACTTGGATGACTAGATGAAATTACAGAACTCATCATCAGCTGGTAAAAAATGCAAATTTTCATCCATGTCAAACAGAAGTAGCATGGACCAGATTCACCAAACCTTCTTGTTGACTATTCGTAGACAATGCTTAGTTTCTAGAAACTATCAAGCTACATCACTCTGCCAAGTATGACCATATTGAACACAAAAAAAATTCCAAAGTCAAAAGTACTCAATAAGAGGCAAAGACATAATCCCTGTTTCTCTAAAAATATAAAACTAGAAGAAATAAAGAAAAGAAAAGCCTTTATAGATTATCCAAACCAATCTTTCTCTCTTCCAAATGAGAAGATCAAGCCCAAGAGAAAGCAAGTTCCCCAAGGTCGCAATAGCCAACTACCAGTAAGAAAAATCCCATACCCGGGTCCCTTGACTCCCTGGTCAATGCCCATGCCACCCTAACCTGGTACATACACAACCAGGTGAACATTACCTCTGTAGCAATTCAGTTCCTCCCCCCCCAAAAAAATGCAATAAAAATAAAACTTTTCTTCTGAATAATTAAAGTAGACTGCATGTTTTTTAAGCTGTTGTAAGTTAAGGCCGATTCTGTTAACAATATTTAAGAAACATTAAGCCTCAATCATTAAAAACTTTTAATAATTAATAACATTCCATTTCAACAAAATCAAATTTGAGCACAATTCTTCAAAAATCCTCAACATTCTTAAAATACACACATTAAACATATATTGCGTTTCTCAAGGAGCTAATTCAACCCATTGAAAAATTGTCAATTGGCAACTTTTGTCAAGCGGCGAAGGAATAAAGGTGTGCATTTCTGGCAGGCCAGCCTAGGGAAGAGGAGAAAGCAGCAGCTGGTAAAAGGCAAACCTTCAACAAACATATTCGCCTGTTGTATCTGCTTATATAAACCAGTCTACCAAAACATAAAATCAAGACCTACGCATGTATCTGCTTCCATATGCTCTTTGTATTCCTCCAGTACAGTCACTGAGAAAACACTAAGAAAAAGATGCCTTTCCAGAGTCACTGAACATGAGAAAGTAAGGGAGGAAGCTGGAAGAAGGGCTGTGATTTCACGAATGCACGAGAATATCGAATCAGATCGCACTGAGCCATGGTCATCAATTAGGTAGACTGTGGACCCAGAACAAGAATCCATCATAACAAATTGTCGGCTTTAATACAGTTAGTATCTGAACTACTGCCAGGCTTAACCTGTGGAAACCCCACTGAGGATATGGTTGCTGCTCCTTTACACTAGAGAAGAATTCACCTTCTTATTCAGAGGGTTTTTTTTTTTTCAAGTTTAAACAATATGAAAAGATTATTTCATTATTTACCAAGAATACAAAGTCAAAAAAGACCAAGGCTGTCTCCAAGAGATTCATTCAGGAGTTATTTCAGGGACAAATGATAGGTTTCTAAACCAAAAAGGGATTCAAAAAATATCCAAATAAGTATTCTGTTTAGCACTAATTTTCACCACGGATGTTTTCCTCATTTTAAAGCACTGTATTCTGCCTTATCCCATAAGGCAGTAATAAGCCCACAAAAAATATCTGCTATTCCACAATTAAATTTACATTTCTTCCTTTTGCACTAATGAAGAAATGAGAGTTCCCAAGCCTATGTGCTGACAACTACAATTGTTAGTTGCATTCTGTAGTTCAACGGTTTCCAAGTAAAATCCATTACCGCAACAAACTGTTTTATGAGGATACATCTTAATGACCTACATTCCAACCAAAACCTGATGCTGAAAAGCAACTCTTTAGAGAGAACAAGACAGGCAAAAATTTGCTGGAGAGATTTCCTGGGATCATGCACCCAGCTAAGCAAATATGAACCAATTTCTATAATGCAACCACCACCAAACTTCTTATAATAAACAACTTAATTTCTGTCTATAACAAGGGTGACATATTATAGGGTCACATGTTGGCCTTTATTTAGAACTAGGCTATGTTTTCATCTCTGTAATACCAGGGAGGGGATACACATATTTAATGTAAACATTTTCATAGAGAAGGTACTCTGATTTACCTCTTCTCCCTGCCAAGGTAGAGAGTGTATCTACTAGCTTACTTGTTCTACTATTTGAAACATGAAAGTGACTGAGAAGTCGAAGAAAAGTCTAACCTCCTGTTCACAGGAAGTGTTAAGAAATCACCTCTAACTCATTTGATATTTCTTTTCAAAAAGGCAGTTCACTGAAGTTGCAATTCAGCAAGTGCTCATTTTACATCAGGAAATCCACCTCCTGGCCCCAATTCTCTAAAGCAATGCCTAAGGTCCCCAAAATGACTAGGTTAACTGTGTCTAAATACCAACCGGCAGAAAAATTTCAAATGTTATCAGAATAAAACTTCAGAAATGACCCCATGAGAAAGTAAAGGTGTCAGGTCCCCTCCCCAAATCCGTACACTTGAGTCCTAGTTCACAGTACCTCAGAATGTGACCTGATTTGGGGACGTACGCTCTACACAAGTAATCAAGCTAAAATGAGGTCATTAGAGTGGGTCCAATTCCAATACGGCTAGAATCCTAAAAAAAAGAAGCAAATTTGTACACAAAAACAGGCCTAGAGGGAAGACAGCCAGAGGAAAAAGATGGTCATCTCTAAGCCAAGAACAGGGGTCTGGAATAGAAGGACACCTTGATTTTGGACATCCAGCCTCCCAAACTCTGAAACCATAAATACCACCCAGTGTGTGGTACTTTGTTATGGGAGCCCTAGAAAACTAATGCAAAAAGACATCCCCAAACCAGAAAGGAGGAGGAAACAGTCATGTGGTATAAACAAAATGTCTGAGCTTGATTTTTAAAAAGTCTCAAATTAAACAGGAGAGAAGAGTATAGGTGTGCCTCACCTCAAGAAATTCTTAAACAAGGTATTAAAAAAACAAATAAAACCAGAGCCACTAATTGTAGGACAAAATCTTGCATTTGGAAGAAGCCTTGAAGTACGGTTTGGCATTACTCTCCCCAAGTAACTATGTGCACTCCCCCTTGAACTACTGCCATTTTTCTCTCCCCACCCCCACTACTAGCAATGCTCCTTCCAAGAACTGCCTGTTCTCACGGAGTCTGCCTCCTTTTTTCTCATTCTCTCCTGAACCCACTCCCATCGTGTTTTTGCCTCTACCCCTCAATCAGAATTGCTTTTGCCAAAATCACTGTTGACCCCCACCTCAAAAAATCCAAACATCAATTCTCAGCCTTCCTCTTGCTCCAACAACAGCATGTGATTGAGTGCCTCACTGGCTTCTCCTTCAACACTCTCTTCATCTGGCCTCGGGGCCCCCATTCTCCTTCACTGGCTCCCCTACCTCTCCTGACACACCCCAGCACATGGTCCCCTTCTTTCTCTAGCTAAAGTCACTCCCTGGAGCGCCTGGATGGCTCAGTCCGTTGAGCATCTGACTCTCGATTTTGTTTCAGGTCATGATCTCAGGGTCGTGAGATCAAGCTCCAAGTCGGGCTCTGCACTGGGCAAGGAGCCTGCTTAGGATTCTCTCTCTCTCCCTCTCCCTCTGCCCCTCCCCACCCCTCTCTCTCTCTCTTAAAAAAAATTTTTTTTAAATAAATAAAAAAATAAAGTCACTCCCTGGGAGATCTTAGTAAAGCCTATCATCCCTTAAAAAATATATAAAAATAGGTTTTAATTCAAAATAGATACAGAATCCAATTGCTTCTTACCATTCCACCCCTAAAACCTTCATCTAAGCTGCCATAATGCCTCACCTAGATTATTGGACTAACCTAATTAATCTGTTTTCACCCATGTCCTATCATCTATTTCCATATAGCAGCTAGTTTGAACTTTTTACATATAAATCATATTATAACTGTACTCAAAACCCTCCAGGGCTCTCCTCTCATTCAGAATAAAAGTCAAAGTCTTCAGGGGCACCTGGGTGGCTCAGTTGGTTAAGCAGCTGCCTTCGGCTCAGGTCACGATCCTGGAGTCCTGGGATCAAGTCCCGCATCGGGCTCCCGGCTCGGCGGGGAGTCTGCTTCCCCCTCTAACCCTCCTCCCTCTCATGCTCTCTGTCTCTCATTCTCTCTCTCTCTCTCAAATAAATAAATAAAATCTTAAAAAAAAAGTCAAAGTCTTCAATGTGTCCTAAATGGCATCATGTGATCTGCCACACCCCATCTACCCGTAATCTCAGTGTTCACATCTGTCACGTCCCCCCTCACTCATCCCCCCCCCAGCCCTGGTGGGTCACTCATCTTTGAACATGTCAAGTGTATGCTTATCTCAAGGCCTTTGCACTTGCTAGTCCCTGTGCCTGGAAGCCCTGTCCCCAGATGTCTGCAAAGCTTGATCCCCCCCTTCTTCATTCAGGCACTGCTCCAAGGCCACAGCATCAAAAGCCCCTTCCTGACCTCTTAGAGACCAGACACCTCCTCTATCCCCTCACCTCCTTTATTTTTCTTCTTAGACGTATACCAGCTGTCACATGTTTGCATGATGTCCATATTCTACCCTTCTACAAACTCCCTAAGAGCAGGAACTCTGTTTTTATCCACTGATACGTTCCTGGTACCTAGCCCAGGGACAAACACAAAAAGGGGGGCTGAAGAAATATTTGGTGAAAGAATAAATGAACATCATGTAGCCTTGTCCTAGAGGAGGTGTTAAATAAATGGCACTTTGAAAAGTAACTGTAAGTGATTATAACCATCCATGGCTGTACACTGGAGGATGTTTCCCAGACCCTGTCCTCTGAGATCTCTAAAATGGAAATAAATCACTGGTCTGTGATTCTAATCTGCAGCCAGGTTGAGAACCACTACATTAGACTGTAAGGTCCTTAAAGGAAAGATTTTACTTCTTCATCTTGAAACCTCCAGCACAGCTGCTGGCAAAGTGATTAATAATATTGATTAAATGAATAAATCTAGGAGAAATGGTCCTTTAGTCTTTGCTTGTGTACTTCTCTTGATGAGGAGCTCACTAGTTTATCAAGTCTTTCCCATGGCTATACATCATTAAGGGTTACAGTTCCCCCGTAATCTGAAGAAAAACGTTCCTCACCATAACATCCACTCCGTGGTCCCAGGTCAGTAGTCTGAAATACACCTTAAGTCCATCCCTTAAAGGTAGCTCTTCATAGATCTAAAAGCAATCAGTCGGAGCCCTTTGAACTGGCTTCTTCTCCAGGTAGAACAAATCAAAAAATCAAAGCAAATGTAGGAAGTGTTAGGCCTCAGATTCATTCCACCTGAGCAGGTGTATCTCAGCCACAAGTAAGGGCACTTAATCCAGGTCTTGAATGATAATTAGAGATTTGCTACACCAGAGAGAGAAAGGAAATTTCCCATGTGGCCATGAGCTCCACAAGGAAGGATGGAAGTGCATGAGAATCTCTGAAAATGGGGAATGATGGTTAGATGGTTAGAAAACGGGGCAGAATAAGTCAGAGGGTTGAAATGGAAGGGAGTAAAGAGCACAAAGAGAGCTAAAAATGATCTCCTGAGACCACGTGATAAAGGACTTCATAGACCAAATTAAAATGATCTGTTTCATGACTGAGTGATGTGGAGCTTAGAGACAAGAAGGAAAAAGACTAATGACATCAAGTCTCTATTAACCAATCAGAAATGGAAGCAAGAAGAAAACTAGTTTCAGGTACAGAGAAAGATAATAAATTTGGTTCAGGATGTACTTCATTTGAAGGGATCCATGACATCCTACTAGAGGTGTCTTCTAAGGAGCTGTAAATGTGTTTTTGGAACTTGATGGAGAATTAAGCATTGGAAGTTGGATTTAAGATTCATTTGAACAAAGGCTTATGTCAGACAAGCAGTCAGATGA
Organism: Eumetopias jubatus; assembly: GCF_037043125.1. Lineage (NCBI taxonomy): Eukaryota > Metazoa > Chordata > Mammalia > Carnivora > Otariidae > Eumetopias > Eumetopias jubatus. The sequence continues at coordinate 32,549,168 of NW_028274820.1, forward strand.
AAAATTCCAACAATGGTTTTCCACAGTGGGACCGCAGGTGATATTCATCTTTTTGGCTTGTTCAAAATTGTTTCTAATATACTCAAATCATGTACTCTCAAATGTATACTCAAATTGTGTAGTAAGCACGTACTACTACTATATACACAAAATTAAGAATAAAGGCTAGGATTCAGAGAGGACATATATAAATGCAAAGAGAAGGCGACCAAAAGCAAAAACCCGGGAAAGCAACATTTACCAAACAAGAAAAGAGTAGCTAGCTAAAGAAATAAGGATGTTAAGACTGAGTGATACAAGATTTCAATGTCTTAGAAAACGAAGTGAGCAGGCTGGAAACAGGATTAAATGCTGCAGAGAAATGGAGTAAGACGAGAAATAAAGAAACTGCTAATAATTAGAGATGATCACTGACCATAACAAGAGGTTTAGGAAAATGATTGGGATAAAAGCCAGACTATAGTGAGTTGAAAAAAGGGTAGTAAAATAAAGAAATAAAGGTAAAGACTGGTTTTGAAAGGAAGGTCAGAAAAAAAGTCATAACTGAAAAGAAGGTCGGGGTTAGGAACTGGTCTACGTGTGTCTGTACCCAGCAGAGAATGCAGAACTCACTACAATCAAGTGGAATAAGTCACATCATTCTCCCTGTCCTGTCAAAGTCACCAGCTACTGCTACAGAAGAAATAAACCCAAATAGGACAGGTCAGCCAGTCTCACAATCCTGGTTCCTACTAGTACCTTTTGTTTCTCCAGAGGAAAAAAAGGAAAAAAAAGAAAAAAGAAGAGTTCCCAAAGTTTGCCGAAGCACTACTAGTCTAAATGCATTCTTACTTTGTTCTAAAGGCAAACGTGTTAGTCAACCAAATTCCTACCACCTCCCACCAAAAAAAAACACAAAAATGCAATTAAAGCTAGCTATTTTGCTGGATTTTTCTTTTTAGAAATATAATTTCAACTAGTAAATGAAAGTAATGAATACATTTAATTGTCCTTCCAAATGAATACCAACATTACTCTCATCTAGAGCATACACAAATGCTCAACACCATGAACTAAAAAAGTCCTCATTTTAGCCTCTGAATGCTTGGTTGAAGGTCCGCCTTTGTTCTGTGCACTCTGCCAAACATTATTTGATAACAAAATGATCTATAGGCAGACAGGCAGGCAAATGGAAGTAATTCCAAAAACAAGCCTATCTAACTGACTAACTGAATGATTAGCTTTTCAAAAAAATCAAGACTTCTCTGAAATAGCACTAAATACTGAGTACAACAGAAACCTAAATTACCTCCCAGAATATCTCAGAATGCCAAGAGTCCTTTCGTGCCTACATTTACATTTTTAGGCTGCTGCTGCTGAACTTTATAAACAACCTATTTGAAATGCTCGCTAATGAGTTCTTGATATTCATAGATTACATTATCATACTGGAGCTTAAGCATATCAAGTACCATGATTAGAACTATAGTATGTTAAAAATAGATAGTCATATGTGGTAGAGCCATACAATGGAATGCTACTCAGCAATAAAAAGGAACAAGGGAACAAACTATTGAGCACACCACAATGTGATCAATCTCAAAATCATTATGCTAAGTGAAGAGAGCCAGGCCAAAAAAAAAAAGAGAGAGAGAGAGAGAGAGAGAGAGAGAGAGAGCGCGCGCACGCCTGACATGGGATTCTATTTATATGAAATTCTAGAAAATTCAAGTGAATCCACAGTGACAGAAAGCTGCTCAGGGGCTGCCTAGGGACAGGGTGGAGGATGGGGTGGATTACAAAGGGGAAGCAAGAAGCCTCTGGGGGTATTAGAAATGGCTATCTTGATTATGGTAATGGTTTCATAAGTGTATACATATAACAAAACCAACCAAATTATATACTCCCTAGCTATGCAGCTCAATGTGCTTCGATTAATCTTCAAATAAACTTAAAAAAAAGAGGTTAAGGCAATTGTGTAGCCTTCCCATAAAACATCTGAATAACACTTTAAAACAGTATAATTTACGTAAGAAGGAGTGGACTAATAAAACGATTGCTTTTAAATGGGCTATTATGTGTCAAACACTTAGAACAATGCCTGGCCCCCGGAACTGTAATGTAAGTCTTTAAAGATAAAGAGGGAATGGAGAACAAAAACATTAAAATAGTTTCCGTAAAATGAGAGAACTATTGCCCATTGGTTTTAATTCTGAGTTGTCTTTGGTACAGAGTGTTTTTTCCAACAAAAGGGTTTGGCCTTTTACATCTGAAGTTTCACAGGCTTCTGCTTTAAGATGTCATCAGGGGCGCCTGGGTGGCTCAGTTGGTTGAACGACTGCCTTCGGCTCAGGTCATGGTCCTGGAGTCCCGGGATCGAGTCTCACATCGGGCTCCCTGCTCAGTGGGGCGTCTGCTTCTCCCTCTGACCCTCTTCCCTCTTGTGCTCTCTATCTCTCATTCTCTCTCTCAAATAAATAAATTAAAAAAATCTTTAAAAAAAAATGCATTTTAGGGCGCCTGGGTGGCTCAGATGGTTAAGCGTCTGCCTTCGGCTCAGGTCATGATCCCGGGGTCCTGGGATCGAGTCCCGCATCGGGCTCCCTGCTCCTTGGGAGCCTGCTTCTCCCTCTGCTTCTCTCTCTCTCTCACCCTGTCTCTCATGAATAAATAAATAAAATCTTTAAAAAAAAATGCATTTTAAAAAAAAAAAGATGTCATCAGAACACCCCCCACCCCCACCCCCTCCCCTCACTCCCGCTTAGCTCTCCTTCTCCGTTCTCTATTCCTGCAACTGCACAGGTCAAGACAGGGACAGAACATGCCTGACGTCCAGGGCCCATCACGTGTGCTTACTATGGAAGAACCACAGACGGCTCTGCTTTCTTCCTTCTTAAAAAAATTCTTCTAAAAAATTTTTCCACACAAGAATCCAGTAGAGAGAGACTGAGGTTCCCCCCTCAGTTGATCAGCGTACCAGGGGAATAAAGTTTGCCAGACAAGAGAAACTGGACTAGGGACTCAGCACAGACACCGCATCCTCAAGAGAAGAGAAGAGAAGTACGTACGGGCATGTACGCACCTGGGTGGGGGTGAAGCACAGCAGGATAGAGAGCTCTTTTTGTTAAAACATGTGAAAAAATGTTCATCATCATTAGCCATCAGGGAAATTCAAATCAAAACCACATTGAGATACCACCTTACACCAGTTAGAATGGCAAAAAACTGACAAGGCAAGAAACAACAAATGTTGGAGAGGTTGTGGAGAAAGGGGAACCCTCTTACCCTGTTGGTGGGAATGCAAGTTGGTGCAGCCACTTAAGAAAACAGTGTGGGGGTGCCTCAAGAAATTAAAACTAGAGCTACCCTATGACCCAGCAATTGCACTACTGGGTATTTACCACAAAGACACAGAGGTAGTGAAAAGAAGGGCCGTATGCACCCCAGTGTTCATAGCAGCAATGTCCACAATAGCCAAACTCTGGAAAAAGGCAAGATGCCCTTCAACAGATGAATGGATAAAGAAGATGGGGTCCATATATACAACAGAATATTACTCAGCCATCAGAAAGGATGAATACCCAACTTTTACATCAACATGGACTGGACTGGAGGAGATTATGCTAAGTGAAATAAGTCAAGCAGAGAAAGTCAATTATCATATGATTTCACTTATTTGTGAAGCATAAGAATAGCATGGAGGACATTAGGAGAAGGAAGGGAAAAATGAAGGGGGGGAAATCAGAGGGGGAGATGAACCATGAGAGACAATGGATTCTGAGAAACAAACTGAGGGTTCTAGAGGGGAGGGGGTGGGGGGATGGGTTAGCCTGGTGATGGGTATTAAAGAGGGCACGTACTGCATGGAGCACTGGGTGTTATGCACAAACAATGAATCATGGAACCACTACATCAAAAACTAATGATGTAATGTATGGTGATTAACATAACATCATAAAATTAAATTAAAGTTAAAAAAAATGTGCAACACTAACATCTACCCTGGAGCAGAAGATAGCGATCTAAAACACATAAGGGAGTACTGCCTTGAGAAAAAGGAATCTAAAAACAACTGACTAAAGGCAAAAAACATTATCAAGAGGTGCTGGGTGCACTTCATAAGATCCAGGACAAAGGCTGAGAGAAGTAGGTGTAGAGAGAGGTAAGTGTAGACCAGTTCTGTGTAGGCAGAGCGGGAGGCAGTGAAGTTCAGCGGAAAGCGAGGTCACTGGGGACACAGGTATCCCAGCCTTATGGCTCACTACCTTTGACATGTTTCTCAAGTTAGTCCTTGCCTTTGAGCTTCAGTTTCCTCAACTCTAAAGCCAGAGGGAGGGATAGCTGTGCGGATTACTGTGAATGTAAGTAAAGGGCTTCACACGTTTAACTACTCAATAAGTAGAACTTGTTACCGAGAAAATCGAAGATAACTAACAAAATACTAGAATTAACAAGACCGCTGTGTAAGAGACTAGATATATAATTAATTTCCAAAAACCAATGGCTTTTCAACCTATCAGGGAAAACTCAATTAAAAGATGGCAGGGGAAAGCTGGCCAGAAAAAATAATAACAACAAATACTTAGGAATACGAAGTCAGTGCTCGTGAAAAGTACAGAATATTCCAAGCACCAAAGCAAACTAGGTCTTCAAATATAAAGATGACAAATTTTTCTAAATAACAAGAGATTTAACAGAATCCAAGAGAATATTCCAATGAGTTTTTTAAACTTCTCAAAATTATTCTGAAGTTGAACCTAAAGACTAAATGAAGTGAGAACAGCTAAGAAATTTTTGAAAGAAAAGCAACAAGTATCTTATAAAATCATATTATAAAACCCTGGGTGCAATCTTGGTTAAAAAAAAAAATCAACAGGGGCGCCTGGGTGGCTCAGATGGTTAAGCGTCTGCCTTCGGCTCAGGTCATGATCCCAGGGTCCTGGGATTGAGCCCCACGTCGGGCTCCTGGCTTAGCAAGGAGCCTGCTTCTCCCTCTCCCTCTGCCTCTCTCCCTGCTCATGCTCTCTCTCTCTGTATCTGTGTCTCAAATGAATAAATAAAATCTTTAAAAAAAAAATCAACAGTATAGAAAATAGCCTAAAAGAAATCAAATATTTTTGAGTATACATATGTCACATATTATATATAAAACAATAGATTAAGAAGTATATACCCACCCACACAATATATGGTATAGAAAACAAATCAATGGAGAAAGGATGAATTATAGATTGTTCAAAAATACTATGTGTGAAAACTGGTTATTCAGGAAATCAAGTCAGAGGCTTACCTTACATTAAGCATGAATAAAATTCTAGAGGAGTCAAACTGAGGGGGTAAGTTCACAGCATATTGTTAAATGAAAAAAAAATTACCAAACTGTGCCGAATATTCCCATTTTGTAAACATGCATGTATATTCATAATGAAATATATGCAAAGATGTCTGATATATGTGATAGAGACAGAGTAGCCTGATTGTTATCAGTGTGGGTACTGGGGCAACAGCTGGGGCTCACAACTAGTCATACAACCATGCTGGAAGTATTAGGACCAATCTCATTAGAGGTTGGAAGATGAATCAATTAATAAACAAAAAGCCCTAAAATTGTACTTGACTATTGTTCTTTTTATTACTCCTATTACAAATGCTATGGTTTTAAGAGTAGTGTGTTTATTTGGTGGGATTATGAGTATTTTTCTAGAATGCACACATACTGCATTTAATTTTTGAAAGGTCAAATGTAAAAAAAGGAATCATAACAAAATTGAGCAAATAGTGTTAATATTTATCTGCTCTTTAGATAGGGAAGCACTTCCATAGCATACCAAGCTCAGATATGTTTAAGCATCTACTGTCATTTTGGCTCCAGTTACTTCCTAGTATGCATTATTGATATGCCTAAGAATTACCAAATAGAAGTCAACGTCAAACTTAAATTTCAAATGGCCAATTTTTTCCACTCTCAATTTTAGGATGTTAAACACCAAAGGCATTGTTTTGTGTTTACACTGTTGCAATCTTAGAATAAAGTGCTAAATATGACAGATTAGAATGAATGTGTCCTAGAACTGAAGCACCAAGGATATTTATCTTCTTGCCTGTTACAATAGGAATGTATGTAACCTTGAGCAATCATTGAACTGCCCCTTACATCCACCATAGGAATATAGGCACAGTGTAGCAAACCAGAACTCATAGATGTGACCTAGGCCATCAGTCTGTCCAAAACAGGAATCCTGAAAATTTCAAAGTACAAAGAAGCAGTTCATGACTCTACAAATATAAAACACCTTCTCGAAATAAAACTTTTTTAAATAAAAAGAAATAAAACACCTTCTTGGATGAACTAAATTCTGCATTCTTCTGCCTACTACCCACCAATCCTAATTTCATCCTCTAAATAAATGCCTCTTACACATGACTGCACATAATGCATCTGAAGCTCACGATCATGATTCCTTTAAGTCTCCTCAGAGCTAACCATCCTCAATCCCTTCGGTCAGTCCTCAAGTATTTGGACATACTTTCTAAATAGTTCATTTCCTAGGGGCGCCTGGGTGGCTCAGTCGGTTAAGCATCTGCCTTCGGCTCAGGTCATGATCCCAGGGTCCTGAAATCCAGCCCCACATCAGGCTCCCTGCTCCGCGGGAAGCCTGCTTCTCCCTCTCCCACTCCCCCTGCTCTCTCTTGCTGTGTCTCTCTCTGTCAAATAAATAAAATCTTTAAAAAAAATATATTAGTTCATTTCCTAATTGGCACGTCAAGTCAACGTGTCCAGATGTCAATATCCCTCTTCAAATATTACACTTCAGTTGAATCACTAACCTAAATTAAATGTCTACCTTCTATGAGTCAAGCACTGTGCTCATATTAATAGAGCCTAAGACGCATACCCCATCGTTGCTTTTAGCAGCCATGTGATATCTGTTGTTTCAAAAGCACTTGTAAGCCAGACTTCCTCATCCTATGCTTGAACATCTAAATTTCAGAACCAAAAAGAACAGTCTACATTTAACAATTATGTTTGCCCATTATTTTAGCCTTTCAAATCATCTTAAATCCCAATTCTGCTTTCCAAGTCATTAGGCATCTTTCCCAGCTTTCTGACTTTACGAAATTTGGTTAAGCCTTCCCAAAACCAAAACATCAATTAAATAGTGAAACAACAACAGCTCAGAGATTACATACTAACACTAAAGGTACGGGAGGCCCCTCCATCCGTGGTTCTGCCATGTCCAAAAGCAGACAATCCCCCTCCTGACATATAGTCCGAAGGTCAAAAGTAGCCAAATGCTACTTCATTCACCTCACTTCACCTGCTCACGCAGGCATTTTATCCTCTTACATTATCACAAGAAGGAGAGTAAGTACAGTAAGATATTCAGAGAGACCACATTCACATAACTTTTGCTACAGTATGTTGTTACAGTTGTTACATTTTATTATTGTTGTTGTTAATCTCTTACTGAGCCTAATTTTTAATTTTTTTAAAGATTTATTTGACAGAGAGAGACACAGCGAGAGAGGGAACACAAGCAGGGGGAGTGGGAGAGGGAGAGGCAGGCTTCCCGCTGAGCAGGGAGCCCGATGTGGGGCTCGATCCCCGGACCCTGGGACCATGGCCTGAGCTGAAGGCAGACGCTTAACGACTGAGCCACCCAGGCTGAGCCTAATTTTTAACTTAAACTTTGTCACGGGAGTGTATGTACAGGAAAAAACATAGTATATACAGGGTTCAGTACTGTCCAGGATTTCAGGCACCCACTGCGCATCCTGGAATGTATCTCTTGTGAATGTGGGGGGACTAGAGCATTACACTGAAGACCTTCCTCCCAATTAGCATCAGTTCCTTAAATTAATAACCTCAGGGTACATTTGTTCAGTCAACAATCTGCTAGTTATACCATCATTCAGCATATACTGCCGCTTCTTGCCCTACAAAGATAAACATTTCAAATGCCTTACTGGACATCAAGAAATGCCACATCTCTCTCATTCTTCAGATTGACCAGTCAGCTAACCCTCAGCCAGCTTCTGTGCAATCACTCTGCGGGCTGTGCCCTCTCGGGCTCATTCTCAATTATTTCTCACTCTGCTGGCCTTTTTTTTTTTTTTTTTTTTTTAAGATTTCTTTATTTGAGAGAGAGTGGGGGAGGAGGAAGAGAGAGAGTCCCAAGCCGACTCCCCGCTGAGTGCAGAGCCCGCCCGACCCTGAGATCATGACCTGAGCTGAAATCAAGAGTTGGACACTTAACCCACTGAGCCACCCAGGGCACCCCCACCCCACCCCTCTGCCTGTTGCTCTCAGACATGCAGCTGTCTCCGGGAGAGCACTATGCGGCTATCCCTGGGGCACTTTAAACTCATGATGCCAATAACGAACTCATTCTCTTTCTTCCAGCCACCGGCCTCCTCCTCCTCCTCATGAGCGTTCAATCTCAATGAAAGGCTGACGATCCACCCAGGAGCCTGAGCAGAAAACCTAGCGGTCACCAGAGACTACAATGTACCATCCAGCACCACCCTCCCCCTCCACTCAGTCAGTTGCTTAGCTCTGTTTTTTCTCCCCCTGGGAGAGGCACCAGTCCCCTAACTGATCTTCTGGCCTCCATTAAGATCCCTCTTTTATCATCTTCCATTCACCAACAGAAGAATCCTTCCCATCTGACATCAGTGGCTCCCCAAAGCTTTCCTACCTTCCTCACAGCCCCCTCATCTCTTGCCACCCCTACCCATGTGCCTTCACTCTAGCCCTGGACATGCTCACAGGAGTTCATCCCTCCAGGGCCATTACGTAGCCCGTTTGCTTTGACTAAGATGCGCTGGCCTCTGTGCGTCCCAGAACGCACTTCTGGAAATCTTTCAAAACTCAGCTCAAACAGACTTTCTCTGAGGCAGGGCTCCTTAATCTGACTTAGTTGCCCCTTCTCTGTGCTTCTGTTTAACCCTGCGCATGACTCCCACACAGCACGTAGCCCGTCTGTAGTATAATCATAGACTGAAGTAGTATTAGTTTTCCCGTGAGAGAAACAGACGATACGAACTCATTAAATACTAGGTGAACAGGCAAACATGTGAATGGCCACTGAAAATGAGTAACAGAGAATGAAGTAGGGCAGTCTTGAAATTTCAAAAACAGAATCTCAGAGCAAAAGACTGTCAATCCAAGCCCAAGAATTCTTAGTCACTTTGCAGCTGCTTCAGTACTTTTGTCAGCCAAACACATGATAGACTTCCATTTACTGTAGGAATTTAATAAGGTACTATGTGCCAAGCACCAGTCTTTTTTTTTAATTAAATGTATTCCTATTTGATTATGTTAAGGGAAGTAATTCCATATACATTTTTATGGTGTAAATAATTATTGGCTTTCTCTGGGTATTATCTCAAAACATGTAGACAGGGAAAAAAAATCAAGGGAAAAATATTTTCAATGTATATTGAATGTTATCCTTACTACAATGAAGAGCTCATATATGTAAGAAAAATATTAAGTGAGGGGCGCCTGGGTGGCTCAGTCGTTAAGCGTCTGCCTTCGACTCAGGTCATGGTTCCAGGGTCCTGGGATCAAGCCCTGCATCGGGCTCCTGCTCAGCGGGAAGCCTGCTTCTCCCTCTCCCACTCCCTCTGCTTGTGTTCCCTCTCTCGCTGTGTCTTTGTCAAAAAATAAATAAAATCTTTAAAAAAAAAAGAAAAATATTAAGTGAAAACACCCAAACAGAAAATTCCCTAAAAAGTGAAATATAAAAAGCTAAGTGATATGAAAAATACTGACCCTCAGTAGCGATTAAAGAAATGTAAATTGCGTCAGTGAGACAGCATTTTCCACCATCAAGTTAGTAACAATAACAATTTTCACTGTTGGCCAAGATATAGTTCATGTCCTTCCACCTAAGATTTCTACCACAAGTAATCTAGCTTCAATAATAAGAAATTCAGGCATGGTTTATGAAATTATAACATTTTTAAATTACAATTAAAAACCTCAGTGCCCAAAATTAAATTTACTCATTCATTCAACAAATATTTATTAAGCATTTACTGTGTCAAGCACTGTTTGAGGTGCCAGGGGAAAAGTAGCCTATTTTGAAATAGAGAAAGAAAAAGGGAAGGAGGAAGATACTGGCCTGTCTTTATGGAGCTTGCAATTTATTGAGAGGGAGTCATAAAAACAAAACAAAACAAATAACTAGAATATATACATTACATAATGGATGCTAAAAAGTGCTACCGAGATAAATAAAAGCAGGAAATGAGGATGGAAAGAAGGAGGGTGCTATTCGCAAGAGGTGCCCAGAGAAGGCCTTACTGAGAAAATGACAGCTGAGCAGAAACCAGAAGCACATGAGGGAGAAAGCCAAGCAAACACCTGAGTGAAGGAAGGTCCAAGCAGAGCAAAGCAGCAGCTCCTGAGAAAGGAACTCACACAACATATTCCACAAAGAGCAGGGAGACTGGGGAAGCTGAAGCTGAGCGAAGAATGGAGAGAGTAGTAGTAAGAGACAGGCTTTAATAAGCCTCATCAGAGACTTACTGGAGGCTGGATGGTATTGGAAGCCACCATCAGAGCTTGGGCTGGGACTGAAGCCTTTACGAGAACTTTGAGCAGCAGAATGACACTGTTTAGGACTTAGGTTTTAGGTGATCTCCTACTGCTCTGTTGAGAACAAACTAAAGGAGATGTAGATGGGAAGTTATAATCCAGGCAAGAGAAGATGGTGGTGTGGCCCAGAAGGTGAAAATTTCTGGCAGTGTCTTGAAGCAGAGACAAGAGGGGTTGCTGACAGACTGGATATAGGACGTGGGAGAAAAAGAAGTCTGTGGAGACTCGAAAGTTTTATAGGCCTGAGCAAAGGAAGGAAGGAACTGTCATTAAAGGAAATGGGGAAGGGGTAAGTTTGGGGCAATGTCAGGAGCTGAGCTTCAGACGTGTCAGATTTGAGGTAACTCTCCACGTGGAGACACAGAGGCTGTGCTTGCTGGGAATCCAGGGAAAGCTCCGCGCCAAAGATGTCAACCTGAGCGCTGTCCACATGTAGATGGGATTTAAAGCCGAGAAACTGGATAAAATCACCAAGAGTGGGAGGATGACAAAAAAGATAGGTGGACCAAGGAGGAAGGGCAGGGAAGCCCCAGTGTAAAGAAGTCTGGGAGATGAGACAGAACCAGGAACTGAGAAGAATCACAGTGAAGAGAAAAGCCAAGGGAGTGAGGTGCGCCGGAAGCCAAGTACAAGTTTCGTCAGTGACAAGAGCAATCAAGTCCAGGGTCTCTAACCAGGCAGGTTTTAGGAGGAATAAGGGCTGGGTTTAGTGAAGAGGTCACTGTTGACCTTGAAGAGAGCATTTTCAGTGAAATGGTGAAGTAAATGACTCATAAGTGAACAGTGGCAGACATTCAAATGACGCACTATTTTGCAATATATTACATATTAAAATATTTTATAACTATTACGGAAATACTTACAAAGAAGTGTCAGTGTCATTGGGAAATGGTTACAACAAGAGAGGAAAAGATATATACTCTGGGCTCACTTGTGGTTTTGAAAAAGAAAATGGGTAAGTAGAAAATGAGCTAAGACATTAATTCCAGATATCCCCAAGAGGAAGACCAGAGCTGACTTTTTAAATACTTTCTTTTATTTTCTAAAATTTTCACTATGCACAACTTGCGTAATTAGGAAAAAATACTCCTATAAGATACTTTCATAAGTAAACAAATTTCCTTTCCACGTCCCAGCCCTTTCCACTTCCCAGCCCTTTCACACTTCAATCCATACTCTCAGAAACACTGTTCTTAACTTAGACAAGCATAGTAACTACTACCTGGCTCTGCATTAAAATTTACAAAGCATCTTCAAATGCATTAGATTCTCCCAGTAACTCTAATGTGGATAAGGCAGGAGTTACTGTCTCCATTTTCAGACAAAGAAAGATTCAAAGAGGTTGATTTGCACAAGGTCAACGTAACACAGTGGCAGAGCCCAGATGTGAATAAATTCCTTGATCACCTTTGATACTTTGTCTACTATAACAAGAAGACACTTCGCAGTTGAAGTAAAATATACACAACAATCTCCTCCCCGTAACTAGCAAACATTGGCAAACATTTACCAAGAAGGCTGACCATACTTTCTTAATATTACCATGTTTTTCTCTTCCAATGTCTATTTCAGGGAGAAACACTCGTTAATTTCCAGGAGTGGATGCTTCTTTCTTCCCTCAGACCTTAGGCTCCTAGAGAGGGATGACGATGTCCTCTGCATCCTGTATTATTAGCTGAATCCTGCCTAGTACCTGGTGTATAGAAGATAACAGAGAAATGCTTGCTGATACACTTCATGGTAATGGGAGGAGCTCGGGCTCCATTTGATGTGATTATTGTAGGAGTTTCTAAGATGCCCTGAAGAAACAGCAAGTCAGCTTGAGTTACAGCTGAAGGAACTTTAACAATGAAACAGGTCCCTGGGTTTCAGGCAACTAAACTGTATTCCTCACCTTATACCTAGGACAGTGGTTCTCCTACATCAGGGTACAACATAATCCCCTGGGGAGATGGCTATAACACAGACTGCTGTGCAAAGCCCAAGAACATGCATTTCTAACAAGTTCCCAGGGAATTTTTTTTTTCTGAGATTCTTTTTTACTTATTTGAGAGAGAGAGAGAGGGAGCAAGCAAGCACAAGCAGGGGGAGTGGCAGAGGGAGAGGGAGAAGCAGGGAGCCTGATGCAGGGCTGGATCCCAGGACCCTGGGATCATGACCTGAGCCAAAGGCAGATGCTTAACCGAATGAGCCACCCAGATACCTGTTCCCAGGTAATGTTAACACTGCTGGTCCTAGGATCACACTTTGAGAACCACTGACCTGGAGAAAAAAACTTCAAAAGTAAAGATCTGAATAAGCAATAAATAGTATCCTGAACTCCAGAGTTATAAACTGAGTTGAGAGTAAACTTCAATATGTTCTCATCACTGAGTTTTTATTGCAGAGTCTTAAATCTGGTATAACTGAGAGAAAATGTCAATTAAGATTAAATGTACTATAAAGATTTCTTTTTATAATGGAAAAAGTGGAGGCCACCCACACTACTTTATTTTGAAGGCAGTGATTAGGGCTGCCAGAAAAGAGGACCTACATCCTACTTATCTTTAAAAAAACCCCTAAAGTGTCTTAAACATAAAGATATCTAATCACTGTTTGCTGAGTAAGACGATGAAATCCTCCACTCAATGAGCATGTACTTGGAGAGAGAAGGGGAGGGTGTTCAGAGTCTCTGGTAAAGCATTTGGACCTTTACAGCACTTAGAAAACGGTACCCCTGTGGATCTATAAAGTGGGAGAAGGTACTCCTTCCTGCAGATGGACACAGACCTGTGCCAGGATAGCTGGCTGGCCACACACACACTGGATGGATTCTAGCTTTTAACTGCTCCCACTGCTGGGTGCCCTTCTACAGTGTACAACTCACCCATCCTTACAGGGCAGTCCTGCGTGTGCAAAACATTTGTAGAATGGCATATGCATGCCCGAGAGTAAACAATAGGCTGTGACTAGAATTCTGAGAAAAGATCCTTTGTCTTTAGCAGTTAAAGGCTTGAGGAGTTAAAGGAGGATACAGAAACCGATCCCCGCCAGGAGGCTTCCTTTGTCTGAGATGTTATCACCACCAGGCACAACCTTCACCCAACAAACTCCTATGGATCCGTTAGGTCTTAGCTTGAACATCTTTTCCTTGGGAATCCCCCCAACCCCAGACTAGAATGGCCATATACTCCCACTGCACACAGCGATTTTCCATCATACCACTACGGCAAACATGCTTACATGGTGGGTGGCGTTTTGATTCTGCCCCCATGAGATGAGAAAGCTCAACGTGGGCACAGCCACATGTTTTGTTCACTGTTCTACCGCTAGTACCTGGTACTTAAGTACACAATAAACATGGGTTTAATACTGAAATAGTACACATAACTTAGACTACGAAATGTAAAAAGGGACAAGAATTATCCATGGTTTCTTCAGGGAGAAGGAAAAGGCAACCAAAATTTGACTGATGTTTTCTGACAATAAGGAATTATTATAAGATCCAAGACACTTCCGAAGAATACACTATGATAGGAAAATGTGCCACTCTATATACTATGCTCTGCTATTTCCATCCGTTGTGCTAAAATATGACACTTCACAGAACTGTCAACTCTTAGTTTTACATTGTAAATATTGATGGTGTGAATACTTGTTCACATTTGCCTAAAACACGAGAAATGGTTCTGAGCTTAAGAACTTGAAAGGGAAAATCACCTCCACAAGCCTCACAGGCAAGATTAATTACCTTAACTGCTTGAAAACAAAGGCTGAGTCCTAACCCCTTTCAAAACAGTGTGACTTTAGAATCTCTGACACCCTCGCCCACAGCCCATGACCTTCAGAGACTGTCTGCTGAAAGTATATTTCTCAACCATTGTCCTCCAAATCTGAAACAGAAGACACGGCCATTTGCAACTCTTCTGATGGACGTGGACTTGAAAGACCTAATCTCTTACCCAATCTACAAAGGCTATATAATAAAATTCTCCTCTATCACCTCCCTTCCTTCCTCGCCACCACCCCCCCACCTCACCTCCCAGCTAATACTCAAGCCATCCCCACCATTCCAGAGAAACCACTCTGCCATTGAGTACCAGCAACCCAATGGTCAGATTCAATCTTCTCTTTTCGGTCCTCATCTTATTCGAGTTTCTTTGGCCAAATGACACCACAACCACCCTTTTCTTTCCTTCAAAGGCTTTTCTCACGTTCCTCACAGTCTGTACTGTCCATTTCCCTTACTCTATATGTCTCCTTTGTGGACATCTCCATTTCTGCCACCTTAATGTTGGTAAAACCCGTCTTAACCTTGTGTCTTCTCTGTTCCCACTCCCTGGGTGACTGCATCCAATAAAGCAGTTCCAACCATGCCTTTCATTCAAGTGATTCCCATGTCAGCACATACCAGGCCCTAAACGACACGGCCTGATACCCAACTCCCTCCTGACCAACTCTACTTCAAGTCAACCTCCCCAGAACCAAGCTCCTCATCTTCTCTTTGTCACAGAGGTCAGATGCACCATCTCCTCTTCAGTCCAAGATCCTTCATTTCCTTACCCTCCACATTCACTTCCCAGCAATTCGACCTTCTGACAGCATGCCCCCTTTGCCATCTTCATTGCTGCTCCTTAATCGAGGTCCGTCATCCTTTACCTGGACTACTGCAATTGCTCCTAGCAGGTCTCACCTCTTTCTGTTTCCGCCCCCACTAATATGGATTCCATACCGTGGCCAAACTAAAGCATATCGTGTTGCTCCTGCTGTTTACATCTTTCTGTTTCTCCCCAACATCTACCAAATGAAGACCAGCTTCTTAGCATGACACACGGTCCCCTACGATCCACCTTCTTCTGCTTGCCCGTTAGACTCATCTCTCATTAAGCTCCCCACGGCAGGCTGTGTCCCAGCTACAACCTATTATAACACAATGCAGTTTTGTCTTTCTGCCCTTTCTCAATCTGCGTTCCACCCTGGAAATGTCCTCCTACCCCACACACGCATCTGACCTTTGTCTGCTTGGCAAATTTTGCCTCATCTTTCTGGTCCCACTCACTTCCTTGATAGGGCCTTTTCTGACTTTTCCCATGGCATGTGACCTCTCCCTTTCTTCTCTCATGGTCCCAAATCACTTCGTGGCAATTGTTTACATTTCTGTCTCATCCTTACCCGATTAAATTTTATTTTTTTAATTTGTAATTTCACATCATCTGACATGTCACCCAGCACCTAGTATAAGCTCAATAAATGCCTGTGGAATAAAAACTGTTGGCAAAAAGGCATCATTCTCAAGATTCAAAGACCGGTAGAAAATCGTATTATGCAGGATTTTAGAGGAATGAACTAAAAATCAAGGTCCAAATTTAAATAATGCATACATAATCCACTTAGTTCTGTTCTTTTTACTCTCATGCACTCTATGTTCTAATACCTTACTCCACCTCTGAATCATCTGTTGGCCTTTATCATTTTTTTTCCTCTGGCAGTCCCATTAAGTCTTATTATTCAATGAGGCAAAAATTCCAGTCCAATTCCATTATTGGATAAGTCTATCCTCTGAGCCTCTGAAATCTCCCTGTAGACCCTTCCTGAAATATCAGGATCCAGGCCTACTAATCCAGCAATAATCAACTCTCACATTTACATAGATTGTTTTCCTTTAATGTATATTAATCTCATCCTCACAAGAGAAATAGGTAGTTTTTATTACTGTCATTTTACAAGCAAAAAACTGGTGCCAAGAAACCCAGAGGATGCTTATCCTTCCTATGTTTCCCTACGCATAAGCCTGAAAAATTAATTCTGCACTTTCTGACGTCGAGTCTTCATATTTTTTTTTTTCCTTCAACACCATTTACCAAAGTCACATCCTCCTGTCCTTCCTCTCGGACACACTGACTTTACTTTTTTATTTCTGTCTCCCAAACTACAGCCTTCCTGTTTGTGCTCGTGCTTCTACCCTGCTGATCTGATCACCAGCTGAGCTTTCATTCCAAAGTAATCATTTTTCTCCCCTTTTCAGCTCCATAATCCAATGACTTGACAAAGGAAGCTGTACTTCATGAGTTTCACCCCAGAGTCTCATTCTCTGCGAAAATCTAAGTGAAACTTTACCCATAACCCGATTGTCTTTGTGAAGGGTTTTTTCCAAACTTCAGCAATTATAACTTGATTACTCCCAGGCCAATGTTCTGTGCCTCTCTTTTTCCTTCTCTAGCTTTCTTCTAAGGAGCAAGCAAGGAAAATGAAAGTCTACATAATGTAATCATGTCTACTTTTATAAAAATACTGGTCAATGAAGGTAAAACTCAAACTACTGGGAGGAAATGAGGTTTAGAATCACAGACTTTCCCATCCTTTTCAACATTCTCTCATATATTAAGAGCTGGCCTTAGTTTCTAGCCTCTGACCTTCATTGTACCCTCTCACTCTGCTCCCCAAGCACATAGCCGTGTTCTGGTGTGCAGCATTCACCTCCTTCTCTATTACTCAATAGTGGAAAGGGATAAACAGGTAAGAGTGAACACACAAAATAGTTATTTTATTTCTTTGTCCATAGGCGTTGGACTACAATTCCACAGCTCCACCTCAGAGGACGCCTCCTCCCTTCCTCCCAGCACAAACAGACCCTTACCCTCAGAGCCTGGAAAACACCTGCTCTTCCCCCCTTTCCTCTCAAAAACAGTGTCAGAGAGAAACAATGATCAATTCTAGAAAACTGTCTCAGCTAGTTAGACCAGGTGCCCAGGAGCGGATTCAGCCCCTATGAGACTGCTTGGCCTCTCCTATTTCCAAAAGAACCTCTAACTTTGAGTCAGTCATCTAACAAATGTTGTCAGTCATCAGGAAGAATATCAATGTATCCATCCATCACCATTTCTAAAAACACAACCAGCCACGGGCAAGCTCAATATAATCCCTCTGTATAAGTCACGTATTCCTACTTTTGGGGGGGAAATTCAAAGGAGACCTCAAGGCACTGAGTCACATGCAATTTCTAAAGTCAGTGCAACAGCTGGGATTAACTGAAGAGAATCTTCCTGAACTTTCTGTCATCTTCCTGCCTCTCATTTCACTATTTCTTTGTTGGGCTGCAGGCTCTTACTCTGTTTCTTTCTAGGTGTAAATCCGTGGTACATGTGATCATCCAAATGATCAGTCTAGTTGCAGTGACCACATCAGTCCACTGGCCCCAAATTTCACCCTGATGTTTCAAGGAGATTCTTCATTACTAAGAATTAGTGTTAAAAAAGCTTAAGACATTTCCTTTCAGAAAAAGAAGTATGTTGTGCATACGGAGGCTGCGGGCTGGAGGCAAGGCATTAGGTTTGTCCTGTTACAACAGCTGATGTCCAAGAAGCAGCTTTCTGTGGAAATCTGGAAGAACGGATCATTCCCAGGTGATAGGTAAAGCTGGAGAACACAGATTAAACTACGAATTATATTGATAAACTCTGAAGTTAAACACAGCTGTTTCTTGAGAGCTTGCCCTGATTTCCCCAATTGCAACACTCTCATGTGCTCCCACATATGCCTTTGATCTGTTTCTCTCTCATTTCAGTCTGTCCTGGGACTTGTACTATGAGAGAGGAAGATGAAAATCCAAGGATGATGGACGATGTCCAGAGCACCCATCCTCTATAATTTAAGTCTGGGTAAAATTCAAAAGTTACAGCATCACACACAAAGGAACAGGGTCTGGCCTTTCTTCTCAGAGGGGCTACTGGCTAACCTGTTTTTGCTACAAAAATTAAAATGACCCATCACCCTGATTCCTAGCCATCTTCCTAAAAACAGTATCCACTCCCCATATCCTGAACATAATCACTCAAAGTAGGTCAGAAATGTTGCTTCCTTCCCCTCATTGATTTTCATTAAGAGGCTGCACTTTCTGGAACACTAAAAGGAAAGATAAACACCCACTACAAGTGCCAATGACACCCCCTGTAAATTAAATCCAGTTCCCCTAAAAGCAGGAGAAAATGTCATCACCCATAATTTCTTCTCTTTGGCCATAAGTCAACAATAATCACTAAGTACAAAATAAACAGTGGCGATGCTTCAGCCAGATGAACACCTCCCAAAAGGAGCATATTCACTCTGTCTTTTCTAATTTTCTAGATCACCAACCCGCCTCTTCCCTAAGTACACACTCTTTTATTCTCCCTAATTCATATCCGTATTTTGCCAGAAGGATGCCAAGTGTTACCACACACTGGCTTAGCAAGTCCCCAGGGCCTTATCAGGAAGCTGAGCGGGGGCGAGTGGGAAGAAGGGGTTTGTAGAGACCCCTACAGGGTCTAGGGGAAGAGAAGGGAGTGGAGAAACGGGGAGGAGGGACATGGGGGGGGGGCCGGGAAGCGGGGAAACCCTCCTGTGGCAATATCTGGCTCTCTAGAAGAGCTGTGAAGAGATGGGTCTCCACATCCACCAGCGGGGCTTCCCCAGTCTCTCCGCCATCCCACTTGCTGAAATCTCTGCCAAGGCCCAAGTCCTCGAGCCTGGCACTCAGAAGAGGGCGCCGCAAAGTCCTTCAGAGCCCTCAAAACAAGAGCGCGAACAGAAAAGCATCCCCCAAAAGACAGCAAAGCCACACACCCTCTCTCGGCCAGCCTCCCGGGGCGGGCAACTTCATCCCTGCAACACACGGAAGCCCCGGTCCGCCAAGGAAGGCAAGAGGCGACGGCAGGGAGGAACAAACGGGCACCCGCCTCGCCCCTCACCTCCCGCTCCCTCCTCTCCCTCCCCCGCAAACTCCAGGTAAAGGACCAGGTGCGGCTCACCTCCAGGCAAGGAGGAAGCGGGCGGCCGGAGGAGGAGGAGGAGGAGGAGGAGGAGGAGGAGGGCAGGTCCCCAGCCCAGGCCGCCCGGCAGCCGGCGAGCGCCCAGCAGCAAATCCAGGCGGGGCTCCAGGGCGGCGAGAGCCCGCAGCGAGGAGCCCCCGCCCGCCGCCCCCAGCCCCTCCCCCGCGCCGGCCCCGGGGCGAGGAGCCGCATCTCCGTCCCGCTGCGGTCGGCCGGCCGGCAGCAAGGCAGCCTCCCCGGGTGGGGTGCGCTCGGCTCGCCGCTCGCTCGCCCCCTGCCCGTCCGCCCGCTGACAGCTCGGCTGCGCTCGGAGCCGGGCAGCCGGCGCCGGTGCTCCCGTCACGCCGGAGGGAGGGACCGCGGGGCGCGGGCGCGGCGCGGGGGCGGGACGCGGGGCGGAGACGCGGGAGCCCGGGCGCAGGTGGTGCGGGCGGGGGCGGCGGGCCGGCCCAGCGGGTCCGGAGGGGTTGCACCGCGGCGGGGCCCGAGCGTCGCCGCGCCGCGGAGGGCGAGAGACGCGGCGGCCCCCCGTGGTATCCCCCGGTCCCCGTGGCCGGCCAGGAGGGGCGCTCCAGGCGTGAAGCCAGAGTAAAACCCAGGACATCGGGATATTGTTTATCCGGCGGCGGGTCTTTAAAATCTCTCTACTTACCGCATCACACACAAACACCCACCGACGCGCCCTAGGAACGGCCCTTGGTGAGGATCCAAGCTAGCTAGCGTCAGATCGAATTTTGGGGTGATCCTCGGATTTGCCTAAAATGGCAGGGAGGAAAGGGGAATGAAATATCGATGCAGTTGGTGACTCAGTTTCCTCACCTCTTTAAAGAAAATAGTAACAATACCTACCCTATAGGGTTGTTATGAGGGTTAAATTAATTGATGCACGCAAAGCCCCTAGGGGAGTGCCTGGCAAGCGGTAGATGCAATAGGTGTTGGTAGTAGCAGTAACCACAAGTACTGTTACTATTGGTGTCATTTCATGGGGGAAAACGTGTAACCTTGGGCAAGAAAGCCCTTTTGTTTCTGGAGGAAGCAGATTTTCTATATGTACAATTTACTGGGGTAGTCTTCATATTTTCTTTCATCGCAAATATACTGAACTGGGTAGATGGCACCAACTGGTGAACAAAATGGGCGCAATGCCTTCCTCAGTTGTGGGGATCTCAAAGGTCCCTTCTTGCTCTATAATTCCGTGATTATGTGAATTCTCCTGTTTTTCAAAAGAAGTACTCAAGTTTCTGATAAGAGAAATGTACCTGGCCGACTCATAAATTGACCTGAATTTATCTCTCTATCTTTAGTAACATTTCCACATGGAATGTGAAAGTTTCTCTCTCTCTCTCGTTCTGATTATTATAATAATGTATGTTTATTGTAAAAATTTGGGAAAATACTTAAAAGTATCAGGAAGAATGTAAAAATTACTAGGGATCCCACCAGGGGCGCCTGGGTGGCTCAGTTGGTTAAGCGACTGCCTTCGGCTCAGGTCATGATCCTGGAGTCCGGGGATCAAGTCCCGCATCGGGCTCCCTGCTCAGCAGGGAGTCTGCTTCTCCCTCTGACCCTCTTCCCTCTCGTGCTCTCTATCTCTCATTCTCTCACTCTCTCAAATAAATAAATAAAATCTTAAAAACAACTAGGGATCCCACCAATGAGACCTGACACCATTAATGGTATTAGCATCTTGAAGAATTTTCTTCATGGTCTTTTAACTGCCTGTGTACTATAAAACCAGAACTATAATTTGTAACCTGCTTCTCTTTTTTCCTTAACAACATGAATATTTTCTCAAGTCAATGAAGTCTCTGACAACACAGCTTTAATAATTGTCTAATAACATCTACACTTTGGAGACACATAATTTACTATCGGATATTAGGCATTGTTTCTCAAATATTTGAGGTTGTAAATAATTCTGTAATGATTGCCTTTGGTATATAATCTGTTCACACTTCTACTTTTAATTTTCTATGCTTTTCTAGAATTGAAATCATTGGGTAGCACTGTATGTGTATTTTTGGTTTTTGATGAATAGTGCACACATTCCCTCCAACAGTTTTATATCAGTTGTTTCCAGCTGTTTGAGTATTTATTTAACATCATTCTAGATTTAATAATACTTTAGATATTTACCATTTTGGCGAAAGAGAAAAATGCTATCTTATTAGTATGTTTAAATGTATTTTTACAATTTGTGACATTGAATAATTTTTCATATATATTTACTGATTATATATTTCCTTCTCTTGTCAGTGTGTGTGAATTTTCCACTGGCACTCTGGCTATTTTTCTATTAAAATTCCATCTTTTTTATTAGTTTGTAAGCAACCTTTTAAGTTTTGTGTACTACACATTGTTTACTGTATTTGTCACAAAAACATTTCCGAGTTTGTAGTCTTTTAATTTTGTTTCAGGTGGCCTTTTTTGCAAAAGATTGTCATTTTTATGTACTCGAGTGTAACATTTCCTTTTGTGATTTCTTCCTTTGCTTTACCCTTAGAGACGCCTGTGCTTCTACAGATCCTATAAATGCCTGTAGTTTCTTATTTATTATTATTTTAGTTATATATATATATTATATATATAATAACTATAATAGATATTATTATAGTTATTATTTTCTTTTTATATATTTTTTATTCTTTAATGCATCCAAAATGTATGAGCCAGATTATATTATTTTTTCATATGAGCAAGACTTAACAACATGGCTAATGGACACTTTCTTTCCTTGTGAAAATAAGGATTTTCCTACTCAATGCATATAGGTTAAATGACAATTACAGATTTTCCCAAGTGCGACATCTTGTCATTGTCAATAAATAACATTTTCACTAACAATGAAGTCACAGAACAAGACATTTAAAAAGTAATACCATTTATGGGACACCTAGGTGGCTCAGTCAGTTCAGGGTCCGACTCTTGATTTCAGCTCAGGTCATGATCTCAGAATTGTGAGATTGAGCCCCACTTTGGGCTCCACACTCAGCACAGAGTCTGCTTGAGATTCTCTCTCTCCCTCTGCCCCTTACCCCACTTGCCTGTGCTTTCTCTCTCTCTCTCTCAAATAAACAAATAAATAAAAATCTTTCTTAAAAATAAAATAAAGTAAATAATACCATTTACTATTGCACCAAAAAGAAGAAAATACTGAGGGATAAACTTAACCAAGGGAGTGAAAGACCTGTACTCTGAAAACTATAAAACACTGATGAAGGAAATTGAAGATGACACAAACAAATGGAAAGATACCCCCCCATGTTCATGGATTGGAAGAATTAATATTGTCAAAATGTCCATATGCACAAAGTGATCTACAGATTCAATGCAATCCTTATCAAAATACCAATAGCATTTTTCACAGAACTGGAACAAATAATACTAAAATTGGCATGGAACCAAAGAAGACCTCAAATAGCCAAAGCAATTCTGAGAAAGAAGAACAAAACTGGAGGTATCACAATTCCAGATTTCAAGATATATTACAAAGCTGTAGTAGTCAAAACAGTATGGCAACTGGCACAAAAAAAATATATACACTGGTTAAGTGACTGCCTTCGGCTCAGGTCATGATCCTGGAGTCCGGGGATTGAGCCCCACATTGGGATCCCTGCTCAGTAGGGAGTCTGCTTCTCTCTCTGAGCCTCCCCCCTCTCATGCTCTCTATCTCGTTCTCTCTCTCAAATAAATAAAATCTTAAAAAATATATATATACACAATGATCAATGGATCAGAATAGAGACCTTAGAAATAAATCCACATTTATGTGGCCAATTAATCTATGACAAAGGAGGCTAGAATACACAATGGGGAAAAGAGTCTTTTCAATAAATGATGCTGGAAAAAGTGGACAGCTACATGTAAAAGAATGAAACTGAACTACTTTCTAACACCATACACAAAAATAAACTCCAAATGGATTAAAGACATAATGTGAGATCTGAAAACATAAAAATCCTAGAAGAGAACACAAGCAGTAGCTTCTCTGACATTAGCCATAGCAACATGTTTCTTGATATGTCTCCTAAGACAAGGAAATGAAAGCAAACATAAACTTTTGCACAGCAAAGGAAATTGAAAGCTTTTGCACAGCAGAGGAAACCATCAAGAAAACAAAAAGACAGCCTACTGAATGGGAGGAGATATTTGCGAACAGTATATCTGATAAGTGGTTAACATCCAAAATATATGAAGAACTTCAACAACTCACACCAAAAAAGCAAACAACCCAATTAAAAAATGGGCAGAGAAGCTGAATAGACATTTTTCCAAAGAAGATATACAGATGGGGCGCCTGGGTGGCTCGGATGGTTAAGCGTCTGCCTTAGGCTCAGGTCATGATCCCAGGGTCCTGGGATCGAGTCCCGCATCGGGCTCCCTGCTAGGCAGGGAACCTGCTTCTCCCTCTCCCTCTGCCTCTGCCTCTCTCTCTCTCTCTCTCTCTCTCTCTCTCTCTCTCTGACTCTCATGAATAAATAAATAAAACATTAAAAAAAAAGACATACAGATGGCCAACAGACAAATGAAAAGATGCTCAACATCACTCATCAGCAGGGAAATACAAATCAAACCCACAATGAGATAACACCACACACCTGTTAGATTGGCTAAAATCAAGAAGACAAGAAACAAAAGTGTTGGTGAGGATGTGGAGAAAAAGGAATACTTGTGCACTGTTGGTGGAAATGTAAATTGTTACAATCACCGTGGAAAACAGTATAGACGTTCCTCAAAAAATTAAAAATAGAATTAGTATCTGATCCAGTAATTCCACTACTGGATATTTACCCAAAGAATATGAAAACACAAATTTTAAAAGATATATGCACCCCTATGTTTATTGCAGCATTACTTATAATAGCCAAGACATGGCAGTAACCTAAGTGTCCATAAGTAGACAAATAGATATATAAAAAAAAGATGTGGTATATATATTTTTCCACATCCTTTTTTTATCTATTTGTAATATTATAGAATATTACATAGCCATAAAAATGATAAGATCATGTCATTTGAGACAATGTGGATAGACCTAGAGAGTATTATGCTAAGTAAAATAAGTCAGACTGAGAAAGACAAATACCATATGATTCCACTCATAAATGGAACCTAAAAAAATAAAATGAAGGACACCTGGGTGGCTCAGTTGGTGAAGCATCTGCCTTCAGCTCAGGTCATGATCCCAGGGTCCTGGGATCAAGTCCCACGTCAGGCTCTCTGCTCAGCGGGGAGCCCGCTTCTCCCTCTCCCTCTGCCTGCCACTCCTCCTGCTTGTGCTCTCTCTCCCTGTCAAATAAATAAATAAGATCTTTAAAAAAATAAATAAAAATAAATTTTAAAAATGAATAAACAAACAAAAAGCAGAAGCAGAACTATAAATACAGAGAACAAACTGGTTGCCAGAGGGGAGGAGGTGGGAGGTTGGGCAAATGGGAGAAGGGGAGAGAGAGATACAGGCCTCCAGTTATGTAACAAGTAAGTCACGGGAATAAAAAGCAGAACATAAGGAATACAGTTGATGATGCTGTATTAGTGATGTAATGGGACAGATGGTGGCTACACTGGTGGTGAGCATTCATAATATATAAACTTGTCAAATCACTAAGTTGTACACCTGAAACTAATGTAAACATTGTATGTCAGCTACACTCACAAATAATAATCATCATCATTTTCTCAGAGCAGTCTTACCTGTAGAAAAGATCTTGACCTTAGGTAATTAAAACCAGCACACAGACTGACAGAGAAAGGAAAATTTCAAGAAAATTCTGGCTCCCTTGCACCTCTTCTGGAATCTAACAGCAGATTATTCAAATGGTTTGTGATTATCTGATCAATAACTTTACTTTTTAAAGCCTAGTTTTAAAAAAATACTTCAAGGGGCGCCTGGGTGGCTCAGTTGTTAAGCATCCGCCTTCGGCTCAGGTCATGGTCCCAGGGTCCTGGGATCGAGCCCCGCATCGGGCTCCCTGCTCTGTGGGAAGCCTGCTTCTCCCTCTCCCACTCTCCCTGCTTGTGTTCCCTCACTCTCTGTGTCTCTCTCTGTCAAATAAATAAATAAAATCTCTAAAAAAATACTTTAATATAAAATTCCTAATGAAATTGGGGGGGGGTGAAGTTCAACCATGAAGGTTTAAATAGTTTAAAGTCACTATACAGTCAACAATTTTCCACTTTTGTTTATGCAGTATGTACCTGAAAATTGAACCAAACTGTGCTAATCAACAAAAGTCATTGCTGTACCCAAATGATGCTAAACACAAAGATTTTTTTTAATTTTCTTTTTAAATAAAAGCAGACGGTGGTGTAATAACCCCAAATTTTAGAGATTGTCTAAGTACACAAAGGTTAGAAAAAAAATCTAAATGGGTTCAAGCAACACATTTTCTAAAAACAGTCAAAATGAAAAAATTAATGAATTTTCTGTATCTAATTAGCAAAGTGATAGTAGTTTTGGCAAATGTATGTTGTGCATTATACACTCAGGAGAACAGGTATTTCTGGAAATCAATATGACAATATACATTAAGTGTCTTTAATATATTTGTGCCTTAATCCAGTAATTTTTACCTTCAATACTCTAACTAATAAGGAAGGAGCACAAAGTTCTGTACAAGAAAACTCACTATTGTCTAATACAATTAAAAATGAAATAGCCCACATGTCTCCAATGGGGAAATGGTTACATGAATAACACTACTTCACATGATAGCATTATATAGACATTGAAAATTATGTTTCCCAAAGAATGCTAAATGAGTCAAGGAAATGTTATCACATAATGTTAACATAAAAAAGCGAGAAAGAAACTTTAATAAACAATGTTTTCCCAAGTATAGTGTGTAGGGCAGGAGGCAGCATGTAAGTGTGCTTTATAGAAAGAATATGACTAGAAATCAGTGTGTTGGCAGTGATAATCTTTTAATGGTGGCATGCAGATATTTTTCTTTTATTTTTACAGATGTTCCCAATTTTTCCATAATTATCATAGATTATTTTCATTATCATTATGAATTACTAGAATGTTTGTGTTCTTTGATGCCTAACAATCCTACCTTAAGAAATCATCAAAGATATCTACAAAAATGTAAGGACGAAAGTGTGCACCAGTGTTATTTGTCAAAGAAAATAAATAAAACCTAAATATCTAATACTAAGAAAGCAGTTAAGTAAATAATAATATTCAATGGTAGGGCGCCTGGGTGGCTCAGTCATTAAGCGTCTGCCTTCGGCTCAGGTCATGATCCCAGGGTCCTGGGATCGAGCCCCGCATCGGGCTCCCTGCTCTGCGGGGAGCCTGCTTCTCCCTCTCCCACTCCCTCTGCTTGTGTTCCTGCTCTCGCTGTCTCTCTCTCTGTCAAATAAATAAATAAAACCTTAAAAAAATAATAATAATATTCAATGGTAATCATCTCAGCCCAAAGAATTGTTTCATGAAGTCTCTGACAGAGGGAAATTCTTTTACAAAAATGCTTTCCATTAAATGGGGAAAATGATACAAAATTTATACACAATGCAATAAAATAAAAATAGAAAACATGGATAGAAGGCTATGAATCAATTTCAGGGATGATTGCCTAGAGAACAAAGGAGACTGGGTTTGGGAAGGAGTATAAAAGAGACTTCACTTGCACCTTCAATACTTTATATCTGAAGGGAAAGAAGGATGAAAGGGAAAGCAAGAAGAAGGAAGTATCTGGAGCAAATACAACAAAATGTAACATTGTTTCACCGGTGTTGGGTGGCGATTCTTATGGCTAACTAATTCTTATGGAACACTTAATAGATAGCGGCATTATTCCAAAAGCGTTCAGAGCACTACTTGATTTAACCCTTAAAACAACCCTATCTGGGGGTGCCTGGGTGGCTCAGTAGGTTAAGCGACTGCCTTCGGCTCAGGTCATGATCCTGGAGTCCCGGGATTGAGTCCCACATCCGGCTCCCTGCTCAGCAGGGAGTCTGCTTCTCCCTCTGACCCTTCTCCCCTCTCATGTGCTCTCTCTCTCTCACTCTCTCTCTCTCAAATAAATAAATAAAATCTTAAAAAAAAAAAAACCCTATCTGGTAGGTACTCTTATTGTGCTCATTTTACAGATGAGCAAATAAAGGCACAGGTTACTCAGCAAGATTCAGGCTGGGGTTTCAAACACAGGCATTCTGATTCTAGGGCTCACCCACTTAGGAGCTTAGTTTTATTACCCTCTGTAATTTTCTTTATTTTTGAAATACTTAAAATTTTAAATTATTACATTGAACATAATCTTTACTAGTTTTTAAAAATCCATATTAAAAAGACTGAAAGGTTGGGACCCCTGGGTGGCTCAGATGGTTAAACATCTGCCTTCGGCTCAAGTCAGATCCCAGAGTCCTGGGATGGAGCCCCAGACCAGGCTCCTTGCTCATCGGGGAGCCTACTTCTCCCTCTGCCTGCCACCCCCCCTGCTGTGTGCTCTTTCTTTCTCTCTGTCTCTGACAAATAAATAAATAAAATCTTTAAAAATATATAAATAAGTAAAAATAAAATAAAAATAAAAGTAAAAAGACTGAAAGAGATAGGCCAAATTATTCACAACAATGTTTTCTGGACAATATGATCTGGGTGATTTTTTTTCTATTTCTCTATACTTTTCCACACTTCCAAATTTTTTAGAGAAAATACATATTGGTTCAAGTTTAAAAGAAGAAAGCTGAGGTATATTAAAAAGGAGTGTGATCCTTAAGCTATTCTTTGACCATAGCCTGCATTTTATATATGAATTTTTATCAATTTATATAACTATTTTAAACAACTAGTAGAGGAAAAAGAATGGGGGACTGGGAAGGATAAATGGAGAGGATTTGAAATGGAACAAAAAAATTATTCAAAGAATGGAAAATAGTTCTTATGAGGAAAGGCTAAATTAGGGTGTCTTGATTACTGTATCTAAGTCCAGAATGACTTTTGCCAGTGGTATGTATGTCCCTTGCTCTCCATTTCCTTCAAGGATCAAAACAAAACTATTTTTAACAAAAGGAGAAAATTTTTTCACTTGGTTACACAGTTGAACCTTCTGTGAGAGGTTGTGGAGATACTAAAAAAAGATTGTGAAGTCAGACAAACTTGAATTTAAAATCAAAACTCCACTGTTTGCTGGCTGTTTGACTTAGGGAACATTACTTAATCTCCCTTGGCTTCAGTGTCTTCATCTGTAAATTAGAGTTAAAAATGCCTGATATCGTAGGCTTGGTTTGCAATGAATTCATACATATAATGAGTTAATGTGCCTAAAGTATTGCCATGCTTATTGGTATAATTTTTGCTCTTTTAAACATTTCTTCTTTTAAAAAAAAGATTTTATTTATTTATTTGAGAGAGAGAGAGAGCACAAGCAGGGAGTTGGGGCAGAGGGAGAAGCACACTCCCCACCAAGCAGGGAGCTCCACTCAGGGCTGGATCCCAGGACGCCAAGATCATGACCCAAGCTGAAGGCAGACGCTTAACCAACTGAGCCACGCAGTGCCCTTGTAAATGTTTCTTCTTAGAAATATGGGCATTTCAGAACACTTGGGTGGCTCAATTGGTTAAGCGTCTGCCTTTGGCTCAGGTCAAGACCCCAGGGTCCTGGAATCAAGTCCTGCATCAGTCTCCTTGATCAGTGGGGAGCCTGCTTCCACCTCTGCCTGTCACTCCACCTGCTTGTGTGCTTGCTCGCTCTCTCTCTCTCTCTCTCACACACACACAAATAAATAAAATCTTAAAAAAAAAAAAAAAGAAGAAAGAAATACTGGCATTTCTCCACTTGAGTCCAAAGACCCTCAGGGTGGGCTGGAGAGAGGGGCACATTCAGTGTCTTCTGAGGAGATCAGGGATTTTCTCTGAGAATTTTTATATTTTGAATTTGCATTTTGTTGATAATCAGAAAAATTGTACATGTATACATAAACATATACATTTTTTTAGATTACTTATACGCCACTCTTTAACACAAAATGTTAGTACCTTTGTTTGCACTTGACTTTATGATCCTTAAGGCTCACCCCCTATCTGCCAGCCACACTGGCCTCCTTGCTGTTCCTTCAACCTACCAGATGTGCTTCTACCTTAGGGCCTTTGTATTTGTTGTTCCCTCTGCCCAGAATGCTCCTTCTTCTTGAGGTCCTTACTCAAATGTCATCTTCCCAGTAAGGACCTCCCTGGCCACCCTTTCTAACATCCCTGACACTCCCTATCCCCCTTCCCTGCTTTACTTTTCTCCATCTTGCATCATCATCTTGCATGTTGCCTATTTTACTTACTGCCTATTTGTCCTCACTAAAATGGAAGTTCCATGAAAATAAGTTTTGCTTTTGCTTTTACTTTTTTGAAGATTTTATTTATTTATTTGAGAGAGAGAGAGAACATGAGTAGGGGGAAGGGCAGAGGGAGAGGCAGACTCCCCACCAACCAGGGAGCTCCCACACGGGGCTCAATCCTAGGACCTTGAGATCTCATGACCTGAGCCAAAGGCAGATGCCCAACTGACTGAGCCACTCAGGCACCCCATGCTTTTGCTGTTAATTGTTGTGTTTCTAACTCTAGTACATAGGCACTCAATAAATACAGGTGGATGAATGAATGCATTATGAGATGACCATAAATGAGAGCAATTAGTTTGTTGCTGTTAATATGAAATATTTCAGATGCACCGCAATTAATTTAATAGTTTCTAAAAATTTTTCCAAAGATGAATTTGAGGGGAATCCCCAAATTCTCAGTTTGACAAACAAAAGATGGGTCTCAGATAACAGTATCCACTTTATCCAGTTTAAGGAGAAAGGAAGTTATTATGTAGTATTGGCTACTTTACAAGATTTCCTGAGGGGCCAGGGAACAAAGGATGGATCTACACAGCCAGGAGACCCACAGCTATTAGTGCCATCCCATAACACTACTGGGGTAGAAATTCCACTGCAGCCTTCACATACCACTCAGCCCATGTGATGCTTAAAAACCCAACATCCAAAAAAAAAAAACTTATATACCGAAACCTCTGTGCCTAATAGAGCAGAAGACCCGAATGCCCCTGTTGCCATGTCAGCCGGAAGAATTAATTTACACTCACACAGCTGCTGTCTCACGTTGCCCACTCCCTCCTTCCGAATCTCATGTAAGGACATTTCCTTGGCAAAATCTAGTTTTAATGTACAATCTGGTTACAAGGGAGTCTTGGGAATGTTTTAGCTAGCTGTCTCACCTCTTTGGTTCAGGAAGGCATGCTAAAAGTAGGAGATTGGGTAGAAGTGAGTCAAAGTACATTTTCTTTCTTTTTTTTAAGATTTTATTTATCTATTTGACAGAGAGAGACAGCGAGAGAGGGAACACAAGCAGGGGGAGTGGGAGGAGAAGCAGGCTTCCCGCGGAGCAGGGAGCCTGATGCGGGGCTTGATCCCAGGACCCTGGGATCATGACCTGAGCCGAAGGCAGATGCCCAGCGACTGAGCCACCCAGGTGCACCCAAAGTACATTTTCTACAGCAGTTGCCCCTCCTGCCACTCAACCTACATAAACACTCTCACCCCTACATTAAAACTTCCCTCTCTGAGGAATATTCATTGTTCTTCTAACTCAGTGACAATCCCACCTTGATATCCTGAAATCTATCAGATAAATTATAAAGTTAACTACCACCAATCCAACATATATTAAAAACTAGGGGATTACTATTCAATAATAAAAAGAAATGAACTATTGACATCATTATAACTAGGATGAATCTCATAGGCCTTACACTAAGGGAAAGAAGACAGTCTCAAAAGCATATATACTGTATGATTCCATTTCTATGACACTCTCAAAAAGACAAAACTATTGTGATAGAAATCAAATCAGTGGTTGTCAGGAATTAGAGTGTTAGTAGGGAAGTGTGACTAAAAAGAATAACACAAGAGAGATTTGGGGGGAGTGATGAAATCATTTAGTATCTTGATTGTGATGGTGGTCACATAAATCTATGTATGCATTAAAATTCAAAGAATTGCCCACCAAAAAAAAAAGTCAATTTTACTGTATGTTCAAGAATTAATTTTTTAATTTTTTTAAAGATTTTATTTATTCATTCGAGACACAGATACAGAGAGCGAGAAAGAGCACGAGCAGCGGGAGAGGCAGAGGGAAAAGCAGACTCCCCGCTGAGCCAGGAGCCAGACATGGGGATCGATCCCAGGACCCTGGGATCATGACCGGAGCAGAAGGCAGATGCTTAACCATCTGAGCCACCCAGGCACCCCAAGAATTAATTTTTTTAATATTTTGATTTACTTGAGAGAGAGAGACAGAGAGAGCACGAGTAGGGGGAGGGGTAAACGCAGAGGGAGAGATGAGCAGACTTCCCACTGAGTGGGGAGCCTGAGACGGGGCTCGATCCCAGGACCCTGAGATCATGACCTGAGCTGAAGGCAGACACTTAACCCACTGAGCCACCCAGACATCCCCCAAGAATTAATTTTTTAAAAAAATACCGCGGGACGCCTGGGTGGCTCAGTCAGTTAAGCGTCTGCCTTCGGCTCAGGTCATGATCCCAGGGTCCTGGGATCAAGTTCTGCATCCGGCTCCCTGCTCGGCGGGAAGCCTGCTTCTCCCTCTGCCTCTGCCTCTTTCTCTGTCTCTCATGAATAAATAAAACCTTTAAAAAAATAAAATAAAATAATAAAATAAAAAAAAATTAAAAAATACCGCAACTCAGTGACTACTGAAGTTAATAACCACTAAGTTGACAATATGTTAGGTTTTGTAGACATGGAATACTTACTAATTTTTGGAAAAAAAAACTAGAGAAACAGACAGGGAAAACAATATATTATTATTATATCCATACAAAAACAAGAAAATATGAGCAGGGACAATAATTTTCATTTCTGCAATTGCTTCTGACATTACCTTTGGTGTTGATAACTTTCTTCACATTCCCTGTGGGCTCAGGTGGCAGTCTGCAGTCATGGCTGTGGCATGGCGAGGCAATCCAAAACTGAATTCCTGAGTGGTCTGAACCTTGCTGACCCTAACTATATGGGGTGGTCTCCCATTAAGTGTGATCATTGGATATTACAATACTAGAAGGTGTTCTTCCAGAGGCATTCCTGAGCTCATCATTGAAAATCACAGTAAACCTTTCATTTTCTTTTTTGCCTCCTGGTCTTTTGTCAGGAGGAACCCAAAAAGGCCACATGGCCGTCTCAGCATCTCAACTCCCAGTTCAATTGTCTCCTCTGGTGGAATATTTCTCCACTAAATACCAAGACCTCCAAATTAGCAGAATCTAAAGGAACGGACTTGGGAAGGAAACTTTTGTGCTTTGCTCATTAAGTATAATAACGAGAAATACTACCCCCACTCCACTCCTCAATTTCTGGACCAGGGCGGTCTGGTTGTGGAAGAAACAGCATTATATATTAGTCACTAGTTCAGAGAACATGCTTAATCCTGATGGACACCACGCTGACGTCAAAAGGTACTATCTCCCAGCTGACACAGTAAATCTATTCCTTAGGCCATTCTGCTATGCCATAACCAGGTGCTCTGGGTGAATGTTTTGTGGAAATACCAGCCAAGAGCACAGGCCTTAATTATTTTTACTGTGAAATGAACTTCTTGATTAAAAGCAATATTGTGTGAGAAAGCAATATTGTGTTATGTAATCAGACATGATGTACATAAGACATTAAGTCAACAGAAGCAGCATACTGGACCAAGAAAATAAACCATCCAGATTAAGTGTTTATTTCAGTAAGGATAAAATACTGTCCATTTTATAATGTAGGGGACCCAATATAATCAACCAGCCGTTAGGCTGGCTCCCTCGTTATATCATACAATTTCAAGAGCTCACTATTCGTCTCTACTGCTGGCAGATTGAGCATTCAGCCATGGTAGGACACCCAGCTCAGCCGTGGAGACAGGCTATTGATTTTTTATTAAGACATGGACAATCTTCATCAACTGCTGTGATGGACCATTGTTTATGAGCTCATTGACACAGTAAGGTAACCAGAGAAAGGAGTTGACTGACATCAACAGAGTGAATCATCTGGTTCACCTGGTTATTAAACATTTGGTGAAAATTCACATGGGACATTATAATATTCCTAAACAGTAGGCTCTTTTCAAGAGATTCATTTACATAATTCTCAATCCTCTTTATCAGCAAACCTCCAATCTTGTTCCTTCCTACTCCTTCACCGTATGCCAAATCTTTAGCTATTACCTGTGAACTGGTGTAGATTAGACAGCATGTCACCTTCTTCCAGGTAATGTTTACCATGAAGCTGTACCTGTTGGAAAAATTCCCTTTTCCATGGTCCTTCAGAGCCACACATCATTTATTTGTTAATCAATATAAAAGCAGGGAGATAGTCTGAATTTTTCAACACATAATTCTAAGGCAAGAAGAATAAACCAAAAATCAAAGAAAAAATAAACCACTTGGAAGCAGACTACTATGCCAAATGAGATAGTGAATGTCAATACAACTTTTTCCTACAAGTCGTAATGTTCAAAGAATTCTCTACAATAACAAGCTTGCTCGTGAATCTCATACCCAATATTTGCATGTCTATTAACTAATATTGACATTACTCGGGACCAGTCATTGCTGGCTCATAAAGCTGAGCCATCAGAAATCCTGTGACCCAACAATTCTTTAACCATTTTATCAACTTCCCCATACATGCAAGTATGACTGGCATGTGCAGATTCTGCAAATCCATTTGCCCAGATACTGTAGATAAGAGCAGTAAAGGAAATGAATTTTAGCCCTGAAAGGTCAGGGATATGCAATTCTTACTTTGGGTGAGATGCTTCAGTCAAATAGTTTTTTGAAAGAGAAGACTGGGTGACTGGACACGGATTTTCTTTTTAAAGATTTTAAATGTTAAGCACTGTAAAGAAGTCAACAGCTGCAGAACCACAGAACCTTAAGGGAGGATTGGCCTTTAAAGATCACTGAGCCAAATCCCATCTCAAATCCCTGAATCCCTGAATCCCTGCAACTCTCCATCAAATGATTTTCAGACCTAAAAAAAACTTTTGTCATGAGAAATCATTCCTTTCCCAGGCAGGCATCCTACCTTTGCAGAGCTCTCCCAGGAAGAATGTCTTCAGCGGAGCAAAAAAAAAAAAAAAACAACCCTGTCTAATTGTCATAATCCTCACTCTGGGGCCCACACAGAGCCAGCCTTGTTCCTCTCCCCATGAGGACCCTTCAAATAGCTTCCTCCTATCACAATCTTCTCTTCTTCAGAATAAACATCCCCAGTCGCTGCCATCATTTTGCACATTATTTGATTTTATGTTCACTTCAATTTTCCACTGTTCCTCTTAAAAAGTATACATTTAAAGCGAAAGTAATAGCATAGATTCCATTCATAATAGAGTAGAAGTACAATTTCCCTTATTCTAAACAGGCTATAGTTCTATTTTTGCAATTTCATGCCAGGCAGACTTTCTGCAGGTCATACTAATGTTCTCTGTAATTGCTACCACTCATTAGGAGCTCACTATGTGCCAAGCACCTCAAAGAAGTCCTCACATACATCATCTCATTTACTTCTCAGGACAACCACCTGTGAGATAGGTACTATTTCCAACCCCATTTTCAAATAAGAAAATGAGGTTTAGAAAGAATAAGTGTCTTACCCAAGTTCAGATACCCCGTAAGTGGCAGAATTTGTTGGGCTTTTTTTTAAAGATTTATTATTTATTTTAGAGAGAGTGTGCATACAAG
The DNA here is from genome assembly GCF_037043125.1 of Eumetopias jubatus. NCBI lineage: Eukaryota > Metazoa > Chordata > Mammalia > Carnivora > Otariidae > Eumetopias > Eumetopias jubatus. Next base: position 32,584,279 of record NW_028274820.1, read on the forward strand.
TGGGGGGAGGGGCAGAGGGAGCCCGACTCAGGGCTTGGTCCCACGACCCTGAGATCATGACCTGAGCCAAAATCAAGAGCGGATGCCCAACCCACTGAGCTACCCAGGTGCCCCATAAGTGGCAGAATTTGGATTCTATCCCAGGATTCCTGGAAAAGTAGTAGCTAACACCTATTGAGCCCTTACGATGTGCCAGCACTGTGCTGAGCCTTTACCTCAAACTATGAAGTACCTAGTATTATTATTCCCATATTACACGTAGGAAAACTGAGGCTGAGAGAGGTTTAACAAAGTGGTTAGAAATTAAGAACTAGCTTATCTGAACAGGATTCCAGATTCGGGATTTTATATTTATCTCTTATAAAATTTATCTTACTGGATTCCGTCCATCCCTCTACTTTGTCAAAATTTTTTAGAGATACTGATTTGATCTAAAGTATTTTTATACTTCCTACTTTCTTACAACTGTAAGTCTGAGAAAGGTTTCCATGTGTTCAAGTTACCAACAAACTACACTGCATAGAAAAAGGCCTAGGAAAGGGTTATCCACAAACCACCGGAAACCTCTCTCCAGATGCCATCAATCCACTCATCAGACGATATCCACCCAGTCATTCAACCTCTGAAATACTATCTAATCTAGGCCATATTTCTTCATTTTGTACACAGCAATACAATGAGTTTGTTAAGTGTTCTACTGAAATACAGATTTGTGGGCACCTGGGTGGCTCAGTCAGTTAAGCGTCTGCCTTCGGCTCAGGTCATGATCGTGGAGTCCCGGGATCGAGTCCCGCATCAGGCTCCCTGCTCAGCGAGGAGCCTGCTTCTCCCTCTAACCCTACCCCCTCTCATGTACTCTCCCTCTCTCTCATTCTCACTCTCTCAAAATAAATAAATAAATCTTAAAAAAAAAAAGAAATACAGATTTGTTACCCCATTTCAAATTTAGCAACATTATCAAGAAAGAATATCATATTATTGTGATGTAATTTAGAAATAGTAAATCCATCTTGGATCTTAGTGATTACCATTTCTGCTTCTAAATATTTATTATGTTTTCAGAAACAAAACACTAAATTAAATATATGTTACATTGCTTTCATGCTATGGTACTATATTTTTATTTGTGTAATTGGAGACAGCCCTTTCTGCATCATCAAAATGCAGTTTGAGATCCAGTGTCTTCCCACTCAGTCTTCTGGGTTGGTTGATTTCGAGTCTTTCTAGTTGATTTTGGTCAGGCAGTGTGACAATATGTTGCTTTTTATAAATCCATGCTTGTGATCTCGGCTTGGGCATCTTTAAGATTGACAGTATTATTTTACGGTTTTGTTTGCATTTCTTATTTGGATAAGCTGAGAGTTTCACTTTTTCCTTAATTGAATTACCCATCACTGTAAGTGAATTACCTCTCTTGAGAGTCATCCAGAAGCTTTTGATAGATAGATGCTTGGCACCTGAGTAATAATCCTTTAGGACCACAAATCTGTCATTCAATCTTTCCTGGCTTTGAAAGGCCAATGGTTTCGGCAGTTTTCTACTACCTTTTATTTCATTGTTTGCTATTTAATAGTCCTTCTTTGTATAAAATAATGTTTTCTTTCAGTTCTGTATTACAGTGTTGTGTCTTTTAAACTTCTAAAGCAACATTACAGATTCAAACTTAAGTTAATTCACGCTTTGAATCCTACCATGTATGACTGTATTATCACTCACAAAGGTAATGAGGATTGAGATGGGTAGGAAATGGGGCACATTCTTTTTTGACATTGCTTTTTAGGGAACACCCAGATTTCAAGTATGTCAAAATGTGAAAAATAGCTACTTCTGAAGAGAAACAATAATTATGCTAATTATTGAGGAGTTTAGGTGATAAATCATGTCCATATTTCAAGGCAGTACAAAACAGAATTTTCAAGCTTTTCTCTGTCCTCCATTCCCTATCAACAACGTATAACAGAAGATAAGGTTGTATGACTGGAAGTGATAAAGGTTACCCATCTGTCTAATATTTGAAGTGTTTTGTATTATATACTCTATATTTTTTAACTGAATACCAAGTTTCCCCCCATATTTTGGTAAACCTGGTATCCTGTCCCAATTAGCTTTATCTTAAATATATCTGTATGGCTATTACTCCTCTGAGACATACAAAAGATCACTTTCCTTTTCTGAAATACAGAATTATTCAACAGAGCTTAATAACTGCATTGCTAATGTAATTCTTACTATACCTCTGAGAGAAAATGCTGCTTGAGATAGATTTGGACCAACTTTCATTTGTAATATTAATGCATTTTGCTGAGAAAGCCTCAGCTGTGTCACTTCCCCACAGGTTGGCCAGAGCCTAATGAGGTTTGGTACTGGAGTGGAGAAAGACACACATTCCCATTTTTCATCTCAGTTCAGAAATGAAAATTACATTAGCCATTTGTAGTATGCCTATTAATATTCCTTTGATAATTTTATGATCCTTAGCATTTTTAAGAGAACTTGAATTTTGATACCACAAATCCTAATTGGCATTTAATGATTCTTTTTCTTATTAGCAAAATGAGTTGACCTAAGAAATTTATAGAGATGCTCTGTTAAACTAATACCATAACCTAAAAAATAAGAAAAAAATGACCAAAACTGTTTGAGCAAGAACCAGCCCAGTTCTCTCTTTAAAATGAGGGAAATATTAGTTCCTAAATATTGTGTCCTTAGAGTTATGACTGGCTTGAATCTTAATTCAGGGAAGGAAATCCCAGGATGTTGGTTCAAACCTATTCAGAAAATAAATAATTTTTTTCTAAGCAATAGAAGAAAGTAATTATGTAAACAACATCCCACCATCGGCAGAAACCCTGAATAAAATATCCGTATTTTGCTGTCTCACACTCCCATACTTCAGCCCCTCCTCGTTTACCCCTATTTATAATTGCAAGAGATTAACTGAGTAAGTCTTGATTCCACTATCAGCTTCCCATCAACGACACATTTTAAACTATAAAAAACTGAGAGGTCTATCAATTAATAACTCAGTCCCCCTACTAATTTAAGTTCAAATTGCCTGGCCTAGAATTCATGGCCCTTCACACTCTGGCCTCAGCCTGACTTTCCCTTCTTATCATTAACCATTTCCTTAAAATCGCTATGATCCAGTCAAGCATATAGTTATCTAAAATCATTACATGCTTTTTTAACTCTACACCTTTGTTCATGCTCTTTGGTCCTTCTATCTGGAATGAACTGCCATTCATCTCCCTCTGTCTATCCTATAGATTAAGATAAAATATCACCTTCTGTAGTGATTTGCTTCATTTCCCCAGTTGGGTAATTATTTTATGTCATTTTATGGAATTTATCATTATATCTATTAATGATACAAACAATCTCTGAAGTCCAGGGACCTTTCAGTATACTTATTAGTATCTTCTGCAGTATAACACAGCACCTCACAGAATGCCAGTGAAAATGTATAAAAGAGTGAATAATTGAATAAGTGTTTATTCTATGATCTTATATTTATATCATTCATAAAGATACTCCCCTTCTTTTCATACCAATGCAACTTTATTATAGGGATAAATTATTTTCAAAGAACCTAAGAAATTCATTTTCCATTGATATGATATTATAGGGATAAATTATTTTCAAAGACCCTAAGAAATCCATTTTCCAGTAATATGACACACTTGACACATGACCAACCCTCCCACTGAAAATAATTAAAATAATTTAAAAATTTTTAAATACATCCCCCTGTTAGCAAGAAAGTAAGGACCCTCAGAAACCAAAAAGTAAGTGAATATAGGAATCCAGAGAGGTAACCTGAGCTTTGAATCTGGCTTTCACTTTGAGGACATTTGCCTATGAAGGTGAACTTGAGCTTCTGTATTTATAGGTAACAGGAGATAAATCCTAAGAGACACCTGACTAAGACGAGAAATCTAATAGTAGATGCCTTAATAAATCAGGTACCCCAGAGGCCTAAACCCTCAAGGTATATGTGATCTAAAAATAAACCCAGGAGACAATCAGGAAAATTGCCTATTATAAAATGTGGCATTGGGTAGAAGGAAATATTAAATCCTCCCTTGGAATTCATATCCACAAGCTGGTCTTCACCTGAGCTCATACTACCTGGGAATAAAAAAAAAAAAAAATCCTCAAGGAAGAAAATCTAAAGTGTTTCTATGTTGGTAGAGTTCCCCAATGTTTGGCAAATGCATATAGTCGCTGGAGGTATAAATTGCCAATATGGGACTCAAAAAATTCAAACAGATAAAATTCCCAAAACTAAGAATTTACAGTTAAAACTTGCAAGATGCATGAGGAAACATGCCACCTGGAGTGGGAGATGGTAGAAACAAAGACAGCAAAGTTAGATTGTGCAAAAACTTCAGATATTGGAATTAGAAGACAAAGGATAAATATTAAAAATACTTAATATATATTTTTTTAAGGTTTTATTTATTTATTTGACAGAGACAGAGATCGCAAAAGCAGGAACACAAGCAGGGGGAGTGGGAGAGGGAGAAGCAGGCTTCCTGCCGAACAGGGAGCCCGATGCGGGGCTCGATCCCAGGACCCTGGGATCATGACCTGAGCCGAGGGCAGACACTTAACGACTGAGCCACCCAGGTGCCCCAAAAATACTTAATATATTTTAAAAATTAAAAGGGCCCTAAAGATATAAAGGGAAAATAGGAGAATATATTTTAAAGATTAAACTGGTTTTGGGGCACCTGGATGTCTCAGTCAGTTAAGCATCTGCCTTTGGCTCAGGTCATGGTCCCAGGGTCCTGGGATCCTGCCTGGCTTCAGGTTCCCTGCTCAGCGGGGAGTCTGCTTCTCCCTCTCTTTTTGCCCCTTCCCCCCACTCATGTTTTCTCTCTCTCTCTCTCAAATAAATAAATAAATAAACCTTTAAAAAAAAAAGATTAAACTGGTTTTAAAAGAGACGATGAGAGAGAGAGAGAGAAAGGAAGGAGGGAGGAAGGAACTAAATAGGACACTTAAAATTAAAAATACAAAAGTTGGAATTAAAAACTCAATGAAGTTTTCTTCCCCCTTTTCCTTTCTCTTGTTCCAGCCCAACAATTCAGCCTTGGTTTTTTGTTTTGTTTTGTTTTTTAAATTAGCAAAATTTCTTCACCTGATCTACCAAAACAACTACCACTAAACATCATACTTAATGATAAAAGCATTCCATTTGAGATCAAGACAATGACTGGAATGCCCACTTTTTTCAACTTTGTATTGGAATCTCTAGCCAGTACCAAAAGGGGATAAAGGAAATAAACACTAGAAAGAAGGGAAGTAATTAAAATATTATTATTTTCAAGTGGTATGACTATTATGAAAATCCAACAGAATCTATAGATAAGTTCTAGAATAAGAAAAGAGTTTAGTAAATTTGCAGAGTAAAAATCTATTGCATTTTACAGGGCATGTGGGTGGCACAGTCAGCCAAGTGTCCAACTCCTGGTTTCAGCTCAGGTCATGATCTCAGGGCTTTGAGATTGAGCCCGACATTGGGCTCTGCGCTTAGTGCAGAGTCTGCTCCAGACTCTCTCTGCTCCTCCCTGCTGTGTGCTCTCTCTCTCGAATAAATAAATAAATCTTTTTAAAAAATCTATTGCATTTTATATGCCAACAATAGAGTTGAAAAATAGATTTTTAAAAATTAAAATAAAAATGCATGAAATACTCAGAAAGAAGTTTAATAAAAATATGTAAAAACCGTTATAGACAAAAATAAAGATCTTTACTTAAATATATTAAAGACCTTAATAAATCAACATGTATACCATGCTCATGAACTAAACGACTAACATCATAAAGATCATAGCTCTGTAACTGTTACATAAATTTGATACAATAGCATTAACAATCCCATCATCTGTGTGTATATGCATTAACACGTTTAGTCTAAAATTTATATTGAAGTTCAGGGGTCAAAAAATTTTCAAGATGCTATTCTACTGAAGGAGAAGAAAAAAAGTTTGGAAAACTTAACCTATTAGATATCAAAATTTTTTATGAACTTACAGAAACTAAAATTAGGTGGTGTTGACACAGACTGACAATTAGAGAAATGAAATCTAGTAAAAAGCTCAGAAATAAACTCCTACATTTATCACATGATATATGGTCAAGTGGTATTAAAAATTGGTGAGAGACAGATGGACTTTTCAAGGTGGTACTGGAACAATTGAGTATCCACAAGGGGTAAAAATGATGGTGTATCCTTACCTGATACAGTTAAACAACATTTAATTTCAGCCGGATTAAATATCTATATGTGACTGGTAAGACTACAATTAGAATACAATATAGTAAAATATTTACATGACCTCACTGCCCAGAAAAATGTCTTAAAATGTGCAAACATAAAGAATAGAATTGATAGAATTGACTGTATAAAAATTAAGAATATCTGTTCCTCAAAAGACACCATAAAAAGATTAAAAACAATAATTTAAAAAAACCCACAAACTAGAAGATCTTCCTGGGAGAAGGATTCATATCCATAGTATATAAAGAATTCCTATGAAATAATAAGAATACAGAAACCAACAAAGTTTATTAAAAATATGCCTCCAACAGACTTATCAATTACGTATAAATACTTTGTAAATCAATACCTGTTGCCCCATCAATTTTAATAAATTTAACGTTGAAATCATCATTTTTCCTAAAGCCAGAGTTATCTAAGATCAAAGCCTGTAGTCATACTTACCACTTACCTTACTTTGCTTTCCATGTTCATTTATTTACCAAATACATTCAGTTCTTCCTCTGCAAGTTTTCTTACATTTTTGTCCTTTCTATTACCGTGTCACTGTCATGATTCAGAGCTTCATTTACTTAAGTTTGTGATAAGCTTCTAACTGGTCTCCCTTCCTCAAAGTTATCTTTTACACCCTTCCTGTTTCCTGCTCACCAGATGTAGATTAATCTACCTTAACCATGCTTTAGTTTTCAATGAAAACCATTTAATCACAACCAATAACATGCTGAAAATATTCTAAAAATGGGGAGTGGCTTTTTGGCTATATAAGTCATGAAACTTGATATATGAAAGAACACCCCAATTTGATGGATACTAATTTGTGAACCATATGGAAAAAAATAAATTATATTTCTAAAGCACACCATATATATTAAGAAAATCATGTATAAAAAAATGAAACACTTTTGAAGATGTAAGAGATTATCTTTACAACCTGAAAGTGAAAATTTCCTTCACTAAGACACAGTAAGTACAAACTATACAAGAAAAGATGATAAATTTGACTACATTAACATATAATACTTATGTTTACTAAAAAAATCCATTTAAAAAATGAAAAGATAAATCATACCCTGAAAGAAAAAATTTGTGTTACAAATTACTGTCAAATGATTAGTGTCCTGAAAATGTGTTAAAAAACATTTGTCCAAATCAATGATAAGAAGACAAATAATCCAATGGAAAATGGGCAAAGGTCCTGGTAAGTAATAGATATTGAAACATGAAGGAACAAAAGCATAAGAAACCATGTTTAATCTCATTATTACTCAAGGATATACAAATTTAAACTGCACTGAGCAACCAGATTGGCAAGAGTCAAGTGACAATAACAAGTGTAAAATGTGGTTATGGGGCAAATAAAACTTTTCCATGGCTATAGTATCACTATAGACTTGTCCATCATGACATTGTATACCTGAAACTAATGTAACACTGTGTATTAACAATACCTCAATCAATCAGTCAAAACTGTTACATGGCTGTTGGGAGTGTAAATTGGCACAACATTCATTCTAGAAAAACACTATGATGTCATCACATAAAGTTGATGCCCTTACTCTATGACCCAGCAATTATACTCCTAAGAATATATATATCCCCTACACAAACACTTGTATATGTGCACCAGGATACTTGGAAAAGAACGTTCACACCAGAATTTTTTGTTATGGCAAAAACCTGGAAACAGCCAAAATGTCTGTCAACAATACAAAGAATAAACAAGTTGTGGTATATATGTACAATGGAATTTTCACATACAGCATTAAAAATTAAAGAACTACAGATTACACAGAACAAAATGATGAATCCAAGAACGTAATATCAAACACAAAAGCTGGCTATAGAAAATGTAAATAATATGATTCCATTTATATAAAGCATAAAAGCATGTCCTGCCTACATGGATATTTTTCTATTACCAATGTTGTCAGTTCTTCACAATCTGGAGGCAATCAATCTATTTAGCTAGAAATTTGAAAATAATTTTACTACATTATTACTTTCCTGGGAGTCAAAAAACTTCTATCAATCTTTTTCCAGAAATTGATGATATAAATCATAAAGGAAGAGAGAGAGAATGAGAGCATGAACTGTAGAGTGAGAGGTACACATATTTTTCTGTGAAGCCAAATCAATATATTTCACTATTTCACCTTTCTTTCATCTTTCTTTTAGAGTTCAAGTAAGCAATCTTTTATTTTACCTTATATTACTTCTTTATAAATTGTTCAAATATCAACCATCTCTGGTTGACAATAATCAGTTAAATTTAAGTCACCGTTATAATGTTAAGCAACGAACCATGTCCAAAGATTTGGTTTCTAGTTCCAATTCCACAGTTCGTCATGTGTCCTTAATTAAGTCATACCCTTTCACTGGGCTTCAGTTTTCTTTTCTGTTAAAACAGGGATAATCATACCTGCCTCAGAGCATCCTCATGAGAATTAAATAGTAAACATTTTTTTAAGCGCCAGTGTGGTTCCCAACATACAACAGTCATTCAAGAAATAGCAATTCCCTACTACCATCATTGGGCTACTTGACTATCTGAAACATTTAAAAATAAGAATGGGGGTGGGGAGACAAAATTGAACCTCTGAAGGCAAGCAGCTACTTAATTTGCTTTCATCTTATAATTACAAGGTCACCAAGTCTGTTGAAAATATACTTGGGTCTGTTGCAGCAAAAAAGGAGGTCATAATAATTTCTAATTTATGTTTTCTTTTCTTTAGCTATTAACATAATTACATATTCCATAATCACACTAGCTTACCACCCCCCCTTATTTTATATAACAGTCCTTGCCAATTTGATGGCAATCATCATCTCCTGTCACTTGTTTCTTGTTCGTACATATAGTTTTCTCGTGACCCGGATCCCTACTCCCAATCCCTTCCTCCTTTGGGTTGCCACTGACTGCCTAAAACGCAGTATCTTTCTTTATGCTTAGGCAAAGAATTACCCTGTTACTGGCATACCCAATTCCCTACACTGCTTCTGCCCACCCCCTTCTGTTGCCTCAGCTGTTGAACATGAAGGACTGTCTGCGATCACTACCGGGAATCTAGGCACCAAATATTTGAACCCAGAAAACATGCTATCTGATACACACACTATAATTTATACTTCCATGGGTTAAATATGCCCCTAATTTCTAAAAACAAAATAAAATAAAACAAAAAAACACTAACCTGCAATGAAGCATTGCACTCAATTTATTACTAAATGACTTATGTAAGGGCACCTGGGTGGCTTAGTCAGTTAAGCCTCTGCCTTCAGCTCAGGTCATAATCCCAGGGTCCTAGGATCTAGTCCTGCAACAGGCTTCAGGCTCGGCGGGGAGTTTGTTTCTCCCTCTACCCCTCCCCCCTGCTTGTGCTCTCTCTCTCTCTCTCTCTCTCTCAAATAAATAAAATCTTTAAAAAAAATAAATAAATGATTTACTTAAAAAGAATGAGTCAAAAATGACTTCTTGCCTGAGCTCATTCTCTATATCCACGCATGGGAACTTCTGACTTTCTTCTTATTTTCACAGTGCTTAATACAATGATATGCACCAAGCTGATCACCCATAAATATTGTTGACTGACAGATTCTTATTAAAGAATGACAGAGACAATAGGAAGATCCTATTTCCCTACCCTTTGCGTGTAGGTCAGACCTTGTAACTAGTTTTGGCCCAAGAAAAATGGGTGGTGATATACCTCACTTTCTGGCCTGACTCTTAAAACATCTCCTGGGGTCCTCAACACTCTTCTAGTCAGCTGCCCAAATGGAGGGTACCCACTGAAGGAGTCTGGGGGCCTTCCTGAAAAGTAGAACCACAAGATGGAAGGACCCTGGGTCCCTGACTCAACATGGGGCTTGGGGGTGGAGAATCCCTGAGAGAGCCATCTGAACTACTTTGTTCTGTGACTTGAGTAAGAAATGAAACCTTTTTGTATTAAGCCACAAAACTTGGGAATTGTTTGTTACAGCAGCTAATGTCAATTACCCTTGACTAATAGCATAATTACTTTACTACCTGACAGTTTACATGTCAAATAAAACACAAAACATAGCTGTGAAATACTCCTAAAAGTAATTTGTCAATTCAGGTAAATGCAGTCTTTAGATTATTACGGTCCTAGACAAGACGATATCTGTGTGTTACAAACATCATACAGTTGTGATCTTCCTAAGTTTTAAATAGAAAAGGTATAAAAATACAAAAGTAATAGATAATTTGGGCAATATTTGGGTGATATCAAGCCAATATATTTTATCCTTAATAATCCCTAGTTTCTAGCATTCTGAAGCTCTTATAATAGTCAAGCCTAGAAGACTCTGATTATAATTTCTTCCACAATGTAGAAATAACATATCCTCTACCTTTAAGGCTGAGCTATAAAAAAATGCTTATAGGTTGGGGATGTGTGTTAGGAGACAACTGCCCGTGAATCTTCGCGTTTCTTCACATCTTGTAAGTAGAGGCAATGACTGTCTTCTTATTCTGGACTCTCTTTTCTAGGACACTTTACAAAGAACAGTCCTGAATGATAGAAATAGTATGTCCCTCTGGAAAACAGGGCAGTTTTGTTTGCTGTCTAGTAAAATGAAAATAATGACTTCCTCTGGTTCAAGCTTTGGGCGGATTTGGGGTTTCCTAAGCTTGGATTTCCTCAGCTGTGACATAAATCCACTGCGCACATAGCACCCGTCTACAGCCATCAACGTTGCTTCCATGGGACTTGGAGAAAGTGGAGAGTGGGCACTAACACAAAGCTCATACTACCTCACGTGCCTTGAGTAATAAAGCCCCCGGTCTCTGACTCGGGATTCTTATGTCTTCTGCCAGATGCCGTGAAACTGTGGCAAGCTCACTTGCTAGCTTGAGAGCAGGGTAAAATCTCAGACCCTTCACTGTTCTTGACAACATGATATAGGCGAAGTCTACCACAGAGAGGACAAAAGCAAGCCCACACGTACAGTCCAGGGAGAGGGCAGAAGAATGAAATGACAAGGAAATAAAGAAAAAAACACCAAATGACTATGCCCCTTCCTTTCCCTCTCAGGGCAGAATGCCTAGACAGAGCGGGGGAACGGAGACACAGTAGAAATATCCAGATGGATGAGGGAGGATCCCACGAATGTCACTTGGGAGTCAGGAGTGGCTAATGGCATGCTTCCCCTGGAGAGCAGATGCTGTGGTATGGCCCCCAGTTCCTCCCTCCTCCAAGACTAATGGACTCATTTCCCTAGGTGGTGACAATATTGATGTCTGACAGTTCACAGCTAAATATTTCTCAGGAAACGGCTTTCAGCTGAAGAGCGCTTCACTGCCCAAGGGAATGGCTCCGGGGGTCAGGTGGGCAGGGAGCAATTCTCATCCAGTGACTGGTCAATGCAGGCTAATACCGATCGAATACTGGTTAATAGAGGGTTCCTAGCCTCCTTGCCTTAATTCAGGACACCTTGATGGCTTATTTCAGCTTCAAAGCTTCTTTACAGGATTGGCTGAGACTCTGTGGCATTCCATCACACTTCCATCCTGCTTTGATCATTCCTCCACTGCTTCCACCCAGCTGTAGATTCTGGAGCCCTCCTCAACAAACCTCTGCATGCAAATCTCCCTCTCGGAGGAAATCTTACCTGCAACACTTGAAAGAATTTATGCCCCTGTTGGACTGCCACATACAGCCTCATCTAGCATGATGCAGAAGCAGTCATGCTGCATTAGTGAGGGATGCCAAGTGAGCCTGAGGCAGGACTCGTGTCTCCTACAGCCCCCACACACAAGCGATGCAGGGGACCCAGTGGTTTCTGCATGCTCTGATAAAGGGACACGAATTCTGAGAGCCAGAGGACCAGCAAAAGCTTGGGATTGCAAAGCCACAGTATGTGGAGATTTCACCTCTAGATATATATGTCTGGGACCAGGATATATGCCAGCATAGTGTTCAAATGACCACACAGGCATTTCAGCAGATACTGGTCTAGGACGAAAACCAGAATGACCACTCCACAGCAGAGACTAGCTAAAATCCACAGGCTCCTGTAGCCTCCTACAATCATGTGGTCACATAAATCTCATCCTCAAATAAACCAGATGCCATTTTAGAAAGATAGAGAAGGGCCGCCTGGGTGGCTCAGATGGTTAAGTGTCTGCCTTCGGCTCAGGTCATGATCCCAGGGTCCTGGGATCGAGTCCCGCATCGGGCTCCCTCCTCAGTGGGGAGCCTGCTTCTCCCTCTCCTGCTCCCCCTGCTCATGCTTTCTATCTCTGTCAAATAAATAAATAAAATCTTTAAAAAACAAAAAGATAGAGAAGAAGGGGAAATCAATTTGACATCTAAGAATCTGAATCATTCAGAAAAGAATATTCAAACCAGAAGATATTATATACTGGCAAATTTGAAGTCTATGTCTCACCCCTTCCTCCCTAACTTCTGTCATCAGAAAGTATAAGAAACTTGAAGGCTACATTCCCCTGGCATATTTGTATTAATACCTTTGCAACCATTGGTAAATTCCACAGAGAAAAATTCTAGTTTTTAAACCCTAATGCTGTGAATGATAGTATAGCCTCAAAGGACTAGAACTTACATGGGTGGTTTGGAAGTCCTCTGATCCAATAACATGAATTTTCAATTGACCAGACTAACAAACTAAGAACTGAGCTTTCTTTATCTTTGAATCCCGCCAGTGACTAGCATAGCATATGATGAATAAATATTTGAATATCATTTACTATCAGCATATTACCGATTTTGGATCTTATAGCTCCATTCTGTGTCTTAAAGACTTAGAAGTCTTCTGGTTTTCAAAACCTTTTGATAATGTAAAAATATCTGTAGGAGCATCATTTTTTTTAGCTCCTATTACAATATGCCTTATCAGGATTTGCTTAGGACAAGGAGTAAGAAAAGAGAGCAGAGTTCTGGGAGCGAAGAAAAAGGACTCGGGGAGGGTGAGGGGGTATAGAAAGGCCAAACAAATTCATTTGTGGGTTCCCAATTTGCCTCAGGACAGCCCTGAAAAGGGCCATGCGAGAATAGTAATTTTATCCCCAAAACATATTTTATACTGCGACAGCTGAAGTAGTGAACTAGTATGACCGAGAAGTAGCAACAGGAAAACAAAATCTCCCCAACGATTCTGTTCCATTTCAGACATTATCTACTCTTTTGAACGAACATGTTTGTGGTAGGCAGAGTAATGCACCCACCAGAGAGATGCCCACATCCGAATCCCCAGAACCTGGGAACATGCTATCTCACATACCCAACGGGACTTTTAGCTGTGGTTAAGCTGTGATTAAATTAAGGATCTTGACCTGGGAGACTTCACCATGGATTATGGATGGTGGGCCCAATGTAATCACAAGGGATCTTAAATGTGGGAGGAGCCCAGAGCGTCGGTGTCAGAGTAATGTGATGTGAGAAAGATGGGACATGCCATTGTTCATTTTGAAGATGGAAATGGAATGAAGTGGAAACTGGAAAAAGCCAGACAACAGATGCTCCCTTAGGGTCTCCAGAAAAGAACACAGCCCTGCAGTCTCACCTTGATTCTGTCTAGTGAGAACCATTTTGGACTTCTGACCTTCAAAAATTATAAGCTTACAGATGTGTGTCGCTTTAAGCCACTAAACTTAAGGTGTTTTGTTTTAGCAGCTATGGACACTAATACGGTGTTCATTGAAGTGGAGGGAACCAAAACTGAAGGAAGAATCAAATCACTATCCAATCAGCATATTTGTTTAATCACTTGAGAAAAGGCGTTGGGGTAGGTCTTCAGACTGACACAGTACCCATTGTCCCTCCATCAGGAAGCACTCTCACATGGAGTTTTTCTGGAAGACAAATCTGACTAAGAAGCCATGATGGAGTTCCACAGGGAAGACAGAAGCTACACAAGGGCGTGCATCATAGCAGCAATAAAATGGAGAAGGATCCTAGGGGCTTTTTATGTTTCTATTTCCCTGAGAGATTTTTTAAATATGAACGGTGAAAAGGAACACAGCAGTAAATATGCAGGCTGGTAGGATAACGAAAAAAATCAGTCATCTCAAGACAACTTCATCTCCAGGATGACTTCAGTAATTTAGGAAATAATGGCCTGTCCTGTTTTGAGTGTGTTTCTTGATTTGTGGAAAATACATGCAATCTTGGGTGCCTGGGTGGCTCAGTTGGTTAAGCAACTGCCTTCGGCTCAGGTCATGATCCTGGAGTCCCGGGATTGAGTCCCACATCGGGCTCCCTGCTCGGCGAGGGGCCTGCTTCTCCCTCTAACCCTCCCCGCTCTCATGTACTCTCTCTCTCTCTCATTCTCACTCTCTCAAAATAAATAAATAAATCTTTAAAAAAAATACATGCAATCTTACATTCCTCAAGGAAAAAAGAGGCAGGTGACAACTAATTATTTATTGACTAAATATTCTATAAATATAACATATGAGGCTAAGCTAGAAACAACCAGAAAATAATGAATGCATCATTTACTCTTTGTATTTATTTAACATTTTTCAATGAAAACTGATGCTCATGAAGAACCCAAATTACCAATTAACAATGGTTGTCTTTAGGTAGTTGGTCTACAGAGTTATAGTGAAAGAGGGTGTTTTTTCTTTTTTTAATATAGTGAACGTTGGGGCTCCTGGGTAGCTTTGTCAGTTGGGCATCTGACTCTTAGTTTTGGCTCAGGTCATGATCTCAGGGTCGTGAAATCAAGCCCCACATCAGGCTCCACACTCCTGGGGAGTCTGCTTGAGATTCTCTCACTTTTCCTCTTCCTCTGCTCCTCCCCTGCTCTCTCTCTCTCTCTCAAATAAATAAATCTTTAAAAATATACACAGTGAAGTACTATATGCTGGCTAACTGAACACAGTAAATATATATATATGTACATATATATATAGTGAATGTTAGCAATTATAAAAGTAAAGTTACCTCTTAATCATCAGGAGGCAACTTTGCATTGTACCAGTCACCTGTAAAAAGTCTCTCTGGTAATTACACATTCACCTGTGAAAGGGAGACTGGGACACCTGGGTGGCTCAGTCGGTCACGCATCTGACTCTTGATCTCAGCTCAGGTCTTGATCTCATGGTTGTGAGTTCAAGCCCCATGTTGGGCTCCATACTGGGATGGAGCCTACTTTTAAAATGGGGGTGGGGGGACTGCCTGGGTGGCTCAGTCGGTTGAGCCTCCAACACTTGATTTCAGCTCAGGTCATGATCTTAGAGTTGAGGGTTCGAGCCCTGCATTAGGCTCTATGCTCAACATGGAGTCGGCTTGAGATTCTCTCTCTTCCTCTGCCCTTCTCCCTGCTCATGCTCCCTGTCTACCAAATAAATAAATAAAATCTTAAATAAATTAATTAAATAAAATTTAAAAATTAAAAAAGGGGGAGACCAAGTAGCCCACCTTCTTTAGGAGTCAGTCATTCTATTCAGTCTTCTGGAAAAACTGCCCCATCTTTCCTAGTGACTGAAGAAATCATAGATGATTTAAATTGACAAATAATCTATAAACATGAAAACACAATATTATCAAATTTATGCTGACAAAAGGAAGAGTGATCACATGAAACTTAAGCTTTATCTGCAGTGTTTTTATTTTTGGAGCAGGGGTAGGCAAACTTTTTCCATCAAGGGCCAAATAGTAAACTTTTCAGGCTTTGTAGGTCATAAGATCCCCTAAACTGCTCAGCACTGCGATTGTAGCCGGATAGCAGCATAAATGTGCATGCAGCCACTACTGTAATGGACTGCCATGTTTGGTTTTGCATGTCTCATTGTTTTCTCCCCATAAGTCATATGTGAGGAAGAGAACAAGTATGCATGAATGTATACATGTAAAACCAAAGTGACCTTGAGTCTTGAAGTATATATCATAACAGGATTGATGGATTTGAACCTAATAAAGCTTAATGAAGGGGTCTCAGACTGGAAGTCAAGAGATACACATTCTGGTTCTACTTCTGCTCCCAACAAACTTAAATTTGAGGGTCTTCATTGTCTTCCTGTGTAAAGAGAGTCAAAGCATTTCTGATGCCATTATCCCTAGTCTCCAGAGAACTGCTACCACAGTCATGCAGTTTTTTAATAGATGCTGGAGCTCCTCTCACTAATGTATCTCTCAGTGCCTAAGTAAAGGAAGTCATCCCTGGGCCCTCTCTGTATAGTGAAGGGGGTGGAGCAGTGTGAGGCTGCCTATGATTAATCTACTCCAAAATTTGCAACTCTCCAAACCTTTGGATTTCTTTCTCAACATTACTCCTAGAAACTCCGATATCTCAACTTCATTGAATGCAGACAACCAATGAGCCCAACTGTCAGTCAATCAACCAAGCAAACTGTTACAGCCACTTTCAGCTGCTTAACCTAATACATTGAATCCAGACTCTCTGCGAACTCATATCAATAAATTTAGCCTAAGCCAATGTTATATTCCATCCATCTTAATCTAACAACCAGAAAACCCATTCCCACATAAATCACAATGTTTCTGCCAATATGTAATAACAAAATTTTGCAATTATTTTGAGCATAATTAGACCATATTGACTCATACCTTGTACTTGTTCTGACTCAAGTTACAGAAGCCCTTAGAGGCGGTGTTGGTAGGTGTTGACAAGGTGAGGCAGGAGGAGCTGATTTTGCTGGCAAGGGAGTCTCAGAAAAACTCGAGGGTTCAATACTCTCAGCTTTGAGTTCACATAGATACCCCATTCCAGGTCTCACTCCTTCCCAATTTTTCCAGTAAGAAGTTGGCAGGTGATAAATCCAACTGGTATGGTAATTCTGCAACCTACCCAGTTAAATTATGGACTAATCTGCAGTAAAGTCAGCTCAGTGGCTACAGAAAATAAGAGATTCTTTTGGGGCTGCTATAGAAACTGATTATCCAACAGTGTCTTTAGTTGACAGTTTAAAGGCCTGAAGTTTGTCATTTTTCTCTCAGTCAACTCACCAGTGCAATCAAAAGCAGTTACCCTACCTACCTTCTAGTGTTTGCAGTTTTCATTCCTACCAAAACAAAAAAAAATTAAAAAAATATGACAACTACTTCGTCTCCAAGGCATTTGCTGCAACAAACACTTCATCACAATCAACCACAGAGATCATTTACTTAATCATGATACCAATGCATGTCATGGATTATTAGTAACTTTTTTTTTTTTTTTTGCCAAGGAGTTAAGCTGTGTATTTAAGGCCAAGAATATAACTGAACCACCAGAATTCTATCTTTTAAAGATACGGTTCCTGGAACTGATGAGAAAAATCTGTGTCCTAAGATGGCCAACCAAGCCAGCGAGAGAGTCCCAGCCCTTGCCCCGGGGCTCTTCTGGGTTCTCCCTGCTCTGCTTCCCACGCACACCAATCCGGGTTCTCCTCCCTGCCCCACTTCGTGCACGTGCCAAAAGTGCCAAGTATGCAGAAGTAGAAGTGTATAAATTGCCCCCTTTTTTTGTGCTCAGGGCTCAGATCTTTGGAGGCACTCTCCTCTGAGCCCACCAGCGTTAAATAAACCTCCTATCCTCCAAGATCTCTGGGTGCCGCTTGGTTCTTCTGTCGGGCGATCCAGTCCAGGTTCCGTAACATTTGGTTCCCTGATGGGGAAACCCAACCACGCTGGCCCATTGTTGCCACTGGTTTGGGGGCAACGGCGGGGCAGTGACAGAACGAGGGAGAAGGTGCACCCTGCCTAATTTTCACCACTCTCCCACCCTGTCACCTCGGGCCGGCCCTGCTCCGCTGTTCCCACCAGACTCAAGGAGACTTGGCAGGTGAGGATCTGGTCCTGATGTCGGATCTGGTAAGGCCTGGGGCCCGAGAGTCACGATGAAGATGGGATGGTCCAATCTGGCCATTCCATGATGTATTATCAGCCCTTCTCCACCACTGACCTCCTCAACTGGAAACATAACACCGAGCACATGGATGCTATGGTAGACCTCATAGGCCTTGCGGGAATGGACTCAGACTAAGGGAGACCTGGCTCTTCCCCCCTTGGCCCCCATGAGCCCCCGGTCAGAATGAAGGTGGGGAGCCAACCAGTGACTTTTATGGTTGGTACTGGGGCCAAGCACTCTGTTGTCACCTCCCCACCTTCCCAGTGGTCCCTTTCAGCAAAAGAACTGTGACCATCCTTGGGGCCCCTGGGACACAGATGGTACAACAGCCCTTTTGCCAGGCTCACCAGTGTGAACTCTGGGGCCACAAGGTCTGACATGAATTCCTTTATCTGCCTGATTGCCCCATCCCCCTCCTGGGCCAAGACATACTCTCCAAGCTTAGGGCTCAGATAATTTTTAAGCCCACTGGACACACTAGCCTCCGATTGAACCCAAGGCAAGAGGATATGGGATCTCTAATACTAGCAATTACCACACCAAGGGAAGAAGAATGGAGGCTATTCTGTGCCCAAGCCCAACCGAACAGCCCGCCGGAGTTCAGACTCGCCTTCCCTTCAGTATGGGCTAAAAACAACCCACCTGGACTAGCACAGAATCAGGCCCCTATCATTGTTGAAGTGATCCAGGAGCTCAACCTCAGAACCAAAGGCAATACCCTCTTCCACAGGAAGCTAAGATTGGCATCCAAGAACATCTGGCCAAACTCAAAGAAGCAGGTATTCTAGTCAAGTGCCAGTCGGCCTGGAATACCCACTCCTGCCAGTCAAGAAGCCAGGAGGGGGTTACCGACCAGTTCAAGACCTTCAGGCCATCAACAAGGTGACCATCTCTCTGCACCCAGTGGTCCTGAATCCGTACACCCTCCTTGGCCAAATCCCAGGGTCAGCCAGACGGTTCACTTGCCTAGATTTGAAGGATGCCTCCTTCTGCCTCCGCTTAGCTCCCCAGAGCCAGCCACTGTTTGCCTTTGAATGGTCTGAACCTGGTACAGGACGCCAGATGCAACTGACTTGGACGCACCTCCCGCAGGGGTTTAAAAACTCACGAACCCTCTTTGGGGAAGCGCTGGCCATGGACCTCGCCAGCATCCCAAGAGAGGCCACATGATGCACCCTCCTCCAGTATGTGCATGACTTTCTCCTCACCAGTGACACACAAGAAGACTGCACAAGAGGCACAAAGGCCCTCCTATAGCTCCTGTCAGAGTCGGGACACTGAGCCTCATGGAAGAAGGCACAAATCTGCCAACAATAGGTCTGATACCTTGGGTTCCTCCTCACCCAAGGGAAAAGAGAACTAGGGCCAGAGAGGAAAAGGCTCATCCTCTTCCTGACACAGCCCCAGATAAAAAGGGGCCTACGAGAATTCCTAGGATTCTGCTACATCTGGATCCCTGGGTTTCAGCAGTAGCAAGATCCCTTTATGATCTCTTAGGGGGACCAGATTGAGAACCCCTTGCCTGGACTGAGGAAGCAGACACTGCTTTCAGAGATAAAGATCGCCCTGGGGCGGGCTCCAGCCCTGGGCCTACCAGATGTAGAAAAACCCTTCAATCTCTTTGTGCATGAAAAGGAAAAAATAGAGCTCGTGGTACTCACCCAGACTGTTGGGCCCTAGCAATGGCCAGTTGCTTACCTGTCATAGAAGCTGGACCCCATGGCAGCGGGATGGCCACTGTGCCTTAGGGTGCTGGCAGCCACAGTCCTACTCATCAAGGAGGCAGACAAACTTACCCTGGGGCAAGAACTTAACGTCAAGGTCCCTCAGGCAGTTGTATCCCTCATGAACACACAGGGACACTGCTTCCTTTCCAACTCTCGGCTAGCACAATACCAAGGGCTCCCCTGCGAAAACCCGTAGGTCACCCTCGAAACAGTAAGGACATTAAATCCAGCAACCTTTCTCCCACGGAAGAGGGAGAACCAGACCATGACTGTTCCGAGGTGACTGATGAAGTCTACGTGAGCCGTCCAGATCTGCGGGATCAAGCCATAAAGAATCCAGAGCTCATGCTGTTCAGCGATGGCAGCAGTTACCTACAGGAGGGTGCCCGGAAAGCGGGTTATGCAGTAACCACAACCACTGAAGTCCTAGAAGCTAAGGCATTACCAGCTGGATGGTCAGCTCAATGGGCTGAATTATATGCCTTAGTCCAAGGCCTCACCCTTGGTGAAGGCAAGCAAGTCAACATCTATACTGACTCTCAGTATGCCTTTGCTACTGTACTTATACATGGAGCCATCTACAAGGAAAGGGGCCTCCTAACCACAGCAGGAAAAGCTATCAAGAACAAAGAGGGGATACTAAGACTCCTTGAAGCCATCTAGCTTCCAAAGGAAGTAGCAATCCTGCACTGTAAGGGACACCAGAAAGGAGACAACCCCATAGCTCAGGGAAATCATCTGGCAGATGAGGCAGCCAATACCACAGCCAGTGAGGACATGGACAGAGCCCTTCCCTCACCATGACCCTAACACCCCCAGAAGAAGTCCCTCCACTCAGTTACACTAAAAAGAAAAAGGAATGGGCCATGGCTGAGGGAGCCACCCTGACTGAAAAGGGATGGTGGATGATGCCAGATGGGCACATCTTTGTTCCAACAGCAACTGGAGGGCATCTAGTCAAGGAACACCACCGACTCACTCATCTGGGAAAAACTGCATTAGAGGTCGTTCTCAAGAAGCAACTACTAAATCAGTCAGCTGCCAGCACTATGCCGAGCAATGAGTGAACGATGCATAACATGTGCTAAAAATAATGCTCGGTCTGCACCATGGCCGCTGCCAGGTGTCCAAAGAATGCGAGCAACCCCCTTCAAAGATCTAGAGGTAGATTTCACAGATGTGCAGCCAAGCAGGGCATTCAGATATCTCCTAGTAATAGTATGCACATACTCTGGGTGGATCAAAGCCTTCCCAACCAGGACAGAGCAAAGCTGGGAAGTAGCTAAAGTCCTCTTGCAGGAGATCATGCCCTGGTTCAGCCTGCCATTAACAATCCATAACGACAGTGGACCCGCATTTGTGGCAGACATTGTACAGGTCTTGACCAAATCTCTCAACATCACCTGGAGACACCACACCACTTACCGCCCCCAAAGTTTAGGGGAAATAGAGCGAATGAATCGCACCCTAAAGGGAACTGTAGCAGAGTTTTGTCAGGATACTAACCTCCCATGGCCGGGTCTGCTACCCCTAGCTCTCCTGCGTGCTCGCTGCACACCTGGGACATCAGGTTTCTCCCCATTTGAATTAATATATGGACGGCCTCCCCCATGCTTGGGAAGCCTTCCAGGAAACTTGCATCAGGTTGGAGATAAAGGGATAAAGGAGCACCTTCAGGCCCTGGGGGCCACCCTAAATAAATTATAAAAGTACACCATTGAGAGGGCCCCAATCTCCTTAGGGTCTCAGGTACACTCCTTCCAGACAGGGGACTCCGTTTGGGTCAAAGATTGGAAGAAAGACCCCCCTCAAACTGCAGTGGACAGGGTCCCACACTGTTGTTCTAACCGCCCCTATTGCCCTCAAGGTCTCAGGTATCACCCCATGGGTCTGCGCCAGTGGAGAATCCAGCCAGACTTCACGAACCCATTCCAGCTTCACCTTCGATGAGACCCCACCGACTGATGGACACCTGCTCACCGTGGTCCCTGGCTCTCATTGGCATGATTTCCCACACCTTGGGAGTCAGACTCTACACTGTTGCCCCTCCTGACTGGACTTTCCCTCAGAGGCTTACTATTGTCATTGCTTATTGGGTGTCCCTAGGGTGTATTACTGCCTTCCCTTATCCACAGTTTTCATCTGCTGTTGGGTTAGCCATGATGGCTCCCTACCTAAGGTCACAGATCCCACTTTTACTGGCCCTCTGCTGTCTACTCCTGAGTGCACTTCACCATGGTTTTCCCGGCCCCAGCCAGTCCCGGTCTTCTGCTACCTGATGTGCTGTTCTTCCTCACTGCCTCTAGCTTGCCCGGCCAGGCAAGGGGGCAACTCTCATATCATCGTTACTGGCAAATGGACTTTCCAGCCTATCCCCCTCAATCACACCAGTGCCCCCACTGACTTCTTCCACTTGGGATGGACACACACCAAAGGTTAACCTCCATTTTGATGGATGCCAGCTTCTTGATACCTCCTGGGAACCTCACAGATGGTGTTCCTACCATGGCCCTCACTCAGGTTACTGGCTGGTAGATATCTACATCTGTGTGGGCTCTATGCCTCAACAGCTAAACACCTGCCCTCAGTTCTGCTCGCAAGCCTGGGGATGTGAGTCATGGGTGGCGACTTGGCTGGGAATGGAACGATGGTCCACCAGGTCATGGCGCCTCAAACAGTGCAGTGACATCCGGATTTCCTTGTCATGCAATGCCACCCCATCCTCTTGCTCTAACAATCACTGTGTACCACTCACCTCTCAGCCTTAGAACCCATTGCCACATTATGGGCTACAGGAATCATTCTCCTATTGGGCCAATATCACCCTATGGGAACCGACCCCATGGCCAAATTTATGATTAAGTCCATGTTCACTCCAAGCCTTGCAGTCAACCCCCAGAGTCAGACAGAAAATAACTCGCCCTGGCGCATCCCTGGGTCCCCCATCCACACGCAGCAAGCATCTATAGCACAACTGTTAGGTATGATTAATGCCTCCCACCAAGCGCTTAACCACTCAAATCCACCCCTAGCGTCTGACAGCTGGATCTGTATAAAGCCCGGTCCTGTCCAATACCTAGGTATAATCCTCAACCAATCCACCGTGTCACCTCCCACCTCAGCACTAGGGACCTCAGATTATCCCTTTCTGGCTCCAGTACTGCTGTATGGCAACTCTTCCTCTCCCATCACCAGCCACAGTCGGGTCTGTGCGCCTAACAACACTTTTCTGGCTTGTGATCAAGGTGTATACATCTGCACCACCCGGCGCGATCAATCGTGCACACTTGTCAGTCTCTTACCCGATCTTTCAGTCCTCCCCGGGAGCGAGGCCCCACTCCTATGGAGACCTCCTAGCCGCCCTTGACATTCCCCCGCCACCATCCCTCTTATTGTGAGCCTGCTGGCTGCATCAGGTGTTGCCCTTAGTGCCACTGGCGTTGGGATGTCTCAGGTTCAGTACGAGGGGTTAACTCAACAACTCACAGCGGATTTTTCTGCCTTCACTCAGTCGGCCCTGGCCCTGCAGCGCCAACTCCATTCACTGGCCTCAGTGGTCTTCCAAAACAGGCATGGGCTCGACTTGCTCACGGCTGCACAAGAAGGGCTCTGCCTCTTCTTACAGGAGGAAAGTTGTTTCTGTGCTAATGAGTCGGGGGTGGTCCAAGAAACTCTGACCCAATTACAGGAACAAGTACATCACCAGTGGGAAACACTTCAGCGGACAACTTGGTGGGATACCCTGTCACAGTGGTTCCTTTGGTTCGCCCCCCTCATCGGCCCCCTCCTATTGCTTCTCCTCATAGTAGCATTTGGTCCTTGTATTCTTAATGCCCTTACTAGGTTTATCACTACTCAAATTGTTAAAATCAGGCTCCAGTTACTTCTTACTCACTATCGTCACTTAGAAGATGAAAATAATGCCCTCTAAAGTAGGTGTTTAAATGTGCATCAGAGCGGGGGACTGATAAGGGAAATCTGTGTCCTGAGATGGCTGACAGAGCCAGCGAAAGAGTCCCAGTCCTTGCCCCGGGGCTCTTCTGGGTTCTTCTCCCCACTCTGCTTCCCACGGGCACCAATCCGGGTTCTTCTCCCTGCCCCGCGTTGCGTACATGCCAAAAGTGCCAAGTATGAGGAAGTAGAAGTATATAAATTGCCCCCTTTGTTTGTGCTCAGGGCTCAGACCTTTGGAGACCACTCTCCTCTGAGCCCGCCAGTGTTAAATAAACCTCCTATCCTCCAAGATCTCCAAGTTCCGCTTGGTTCTTCTGTCGGGCGATCCAGTCCAGGTTCCGTAACAGGACCATTCCTATTATTACATATTAGGGTCCAGCCAGGAAGGGAATTAAATATAAGGAATTGGTTACATAGGTGTTTGCGGGCCAAAAGAGCAAAATAGAAACACTGAGGTAATGCAGAGATCCTAAGTGCAGCTACCAGCCCATAGGCCAGGGGAATACAAAGAGTTTAGATTATCAGAGCCTAGAAGGGAGACCTGGTTGCTCCAGGTATCTCTGAGGAAACACACAAGCAAAGTACTACAAGAAGCTGGGGACTGGAACAAAATGCTGATGTAGGGGCCTTACTAATAGAAATAACAAGCAAGCTGGATGAAAATCCCTTCTCTCCTCCTCCTGACTCCCAAATCCTTTGTAGGACCTGCTACCTGAGGAGCCTGACAGGCAAAGAATTCTGGGAAATGTAGTTTGCAAAGTCTAAGCTACATCATCACAGAGCCGCAGAGAGAAGGCTAAATTTAGAGTGAAATAATAATAGCACAGTCGCTGGTACTCTGCCATTCCCAAGGGAGGACTCCTATTAATCCACTCAGAAGACCGAAGTGTTCAAAATCAAATGCCAATGTAGTATTATACAATAAAAAATAATTACCACAAAACCAGAACGCTTAAAGTCAATAGGATCAGCACATTTTCTCCCTGGAGGCAGACTTCCATGAGGGTAAACAAAAAGTTTTGACCCTCAGTTCCAATTCAGCCTTTACACTTTGAGCTTTAGATATGTGTAAACACTAACAGCCTCCGTGACTCTGATGTCAAAATCCGAATTTATTTTCTCATTTATAATTAGTCTGTGTAAACACCACCTGAGCATTTGCCCTCCAAACTCAAGAAAATGAAGTCTACTACTTCTTCAGTTCTTCAGGTTCCCTGGGAATCTCTCCTTGTATTTAACAGAAAAAAAAATTATTTTCCCCAAATTATGTGGCCTGACTAGTCAGGACTCTTTCTGGCTACAAATTACAAAAAAATTAACTCAAATTGGCTTAGGCAAAAAAAAGTGGAATTCATTAGTTCGTGCCAATAAGTCAGTATGTGTGTACTAGGTACACCTGTATTCAGTTCTTCAGGAGGGAAGAGATAACAGTGACAAGCTCTTCCTCATTGTTCCGGCCTGTTCTGGACCTCAGGTGCCTGCTCTTGATGCTCATTAGTTTGCCTGTGACCTTACGGAAACGGATCTACCCTCTTCTTTACTCCAGTCACGACCTCTTCCACCCACCCTCGGGTTTCTGGTTGGGTAAGATACAACATAAGTTAAGGTAAAAGAGGACTGGGGCACCTGGATGCCTTAGTCAGTTAAGCGTTTGCCTTCAGCTGGGGTTGTGATCCCGGAGTCCTGGGGTTGAGTCCCACATCGGGCTCCCAGCTCAGCGGGGAGCCTGCTTCTTCCTCTCCCTCTGCCCCTCCCCCTGCTCCTTCTCTCTCTCTCTCTCGTTCACTCTCTCTCTCATATAGATAAATAAATAAATAAATAAATAAATAAATAAATAAATAAATAAATAAATAAATAAAATCTTTAAAACAAAAAAGACGACTGATAAACTGGAGAAACCTTTTGCAATATATAAAACATTAACTAAGAGTTAATATCCAGATGATATCCTTAATATGAGAGTTCTTTAAATAAAACACTTTTAGGGGCGCCTGGGTGGCTCAGCCGTTAAGCGTCTGCCTTTGGCTCAGGTCATAATCCCGGGGTCCTGGGATCAAACCCCGCATCAGGCTCCCTGCTTGTTGGGAGGCCTGCTTCTCCCTCTCCCACTCCCCTGCTTGTGTTCCCTCTCTCGCTCTCTGTCAAATAAATAAAATCCTAAAAATAATAAAGATAAAAATAAATAAATAAAACACTTTGAAAGAGATGAACAACCCAAACGAATATATAAAGGACATGAATAGGCAATTCACAATATAAGTGAAATTTCAATACACCAAATTATATCCAGGAGGAAAAGGTATCCATAAACCAATGGGGAAAGCAAAATTTTGTTAATATAACAGTGAGTATCAAATCATAAAATCTCTACATTTTTGGCCCAATAATTCCACTTCTAATCATTTCGCCTGAGGAAATCATTAGACGAGTGTACATGTATAAGGTGTTGATTGTGGTGTTTTATATAGCAGATATAAGTTTAGTGTTCTTTAAGAACACTATGAACATAGTATTACTAATTTTTTCATTTCTTTTGCCCCATGCTTTTGCTGAGCATAAAGCTGTTACTGATCCTGTTGCTATTTAAACTTTTGATATTTTTTGGCATTGATTTTTTTTGCATTACTTTCAATTTTTAAAAAATATTGCATTCAGATGCAGTTTATCTTGATTAGTAAAGGTGTTTTGTGTGTATGTGTGGTGCTCTTTAAATGTGCTGAGACAAGTGCTTCATTTGCTTCACCCTCTTCCCAGCTTTTTTTAAGAGAAATGGAGATTAATATTACCCGTGTGTATTAGTTTGCTAGGGCTGGTGCCACCAACTGGATGGCTTAAAAGAAATTTATTGTATCACAGGTCTAGAATCTAGAATCCCAAGATGGGGGCACCTGGGTGGCTCAGTCAGTTAAGCATCTGCCTTTGGCTCGAGTCATGATCTCAGGGTCTTGGGATGGAGCCCTGCATTGGGTTCCTGCTCAAAGAGAAGTCTGCTTCTCCCTCTCCCTTTGCCCCTCCCCCCTGCTCATGCTCTCTCTCTCTCAAATAAATAAATAAAATCTTTAAAAATTTTTGAAGAAAAAGAAAAAAAAATAGAAGTCCAAATGAAGATGTTAGCAAGCTTGGTTCCTTCTGGGGACTGTGCTACAGAATGTGTTCCATGCTTCTCTCCCAGCTTCTGGCGATTTGCTGGAGATCTTTGGTGACCCTTAGTTGGTAGATGCATGAACTTAATCCCAGCTTTCATGTTTATATGGTGTTCTCCGTGTGTGTGTGTGTGTGTGTGTGTGTGTGTGTGTGTGTGTCTCCAAATTTCCACTGTTTATAAAGACACTGGTCATCTTGGATTAAAGGCCCACCCTACTTCAGTATGACCTCATCTTCATGAATTCCATCTGCAATCACCCTATTTCCAAATAAGTTACCTTCTGAGGTACTGAGGGTTAGGACTGCAGCATATGAATTTGGGGTTGGGGGGAACACAATTAAACCTCTAACACCATGTTTAGTAAATCTTCTGTTTGCTTTAGTCTATTATCCCAGAATCTTTGCTCTGCATTCAGTAATGAGCAGGATTGACTTACAGCCTCTGGCTTCCTTTTGACCACAATTAATTCTCTATCTACCCAGAAGCAGGTACCTTACAGGCTGAGAGACATGTAGTACCTCCGGATTGCCTGCTCACCAGTCCATTATTGCTGACTCTTTCAGCTCGGGCTCTGGAACAAAAGGAAACAAAGAAGAGTTGAAAAGCCAGTGAGCAACACGAACTGTAGGAGGTATGGGAAGTCCTAGGCACCCCCATGCCATCTCCAGTCATACACTCATCCTCCGCTCCCTATCGCTCATCTACAGGCTTTTAGAAAAGAAGGGAAGTGTCGTGATTTACATTTGCCCTTCTGTCTACATCACTAAAAGAAGAGTGAGCAACCTTATTTGAGTGTCTTTACAGACATAATTTAGTTTAATCATCATGACAGCTTTAGGAAGTAATACAAATGTGGAAACTGAGACTTGGAGTTCACACAGAGTACGTGGCAGACCCAGGATTTACACCAAGATCTCCTACATCAGAGCCCTGAGACAAGGAGCTCTATTGCATGATGGATATAGACCTTTGACCTAATTCTAAGGTTCTGTCAAACCAGAGTAAAACCATTACACAAAAGAAGACCCTCCAAATAAACCTCACTTCCAACCTTTTCTGCTGCTCATGGAGAATGGCCATGTGCTGACTTCCCACCTTCTTCCAACCACCTGGAGTAGAGATTTGGAGCTCTCTATAACCACTTTGCTGAGTCAGTAACTTTCTAACAGAGATACTGTGACATACACCTCTTAGTAGGAAACTAGCACAGTATATACTCCCCAGTTAATGTGGACGAAGTTTTCTTGAAGGTGAGAGACGGTGGAGCTCTGGCTATAATCTCACTCGAACTATGTTAGAGCGCTGTGGGGATTCATTGCGAGCCAACAATTATTGTGGAATTCCTCAACGGGGTTTGGGCAGAGTCTATAATCTATAGGCTTCTCTTCTCTTTCCTCACCAAGATCTTTGCACAGATGGTTGTTCATAAGGAGAGTTTGCTAGGATGGTATATAAATGAGCAGAACTCAACCAGTGTTTTTCACCCTGATATAATTTAATGTTTTAATGATGCCACTTCATCATGTGCGACAGATAGAACTTGTGTCTTATAACTCGTGATAATTAATTCAAGGGGTAAACAACTAGAGTATTAACTAATGTTGTCCCAAGGCCAAGCAAAAGGGAAAAAGAGGAATGGGAGAAAGAAATGCAAAGCTCGAGAGATCTCAAACCACGCTGTAGTATCGTTCCCTTTTTGAGGGGATATGAGGAAAGAAACTGCAACAAAATTAAGAAGGAATAACAAACAGCCTATCTCTTGTTATTTGTTTGTTTTATTGCCATCTTTTCATGACAACGTGAAATTAGACATGGTGACTCACAGGAAAAATTGGTCTATGTGTTAAAGGATATTCCATGCATACACAGTGCCATGCTGAACTGTATTAAGCTTTGTCATCATTGAAGCCTTAATGCTGTCATCCTCCAAATCATTGTTTGCACATTCCTTAGAAAGTGGCATTCTAGAATTTTCAGGAAAGGAGAATGAAATGTCCACTCTTAAAGTAGTCTTCTTTCCTATCATTGTCGGCCCCTTACAGTTTTACATTACCTGCTCTCTCCTTCCATTATGCCACCATCTTTTAATCTAGTTTTGGCCAAAGCACGAGAATTCTATGCCATAAAGTGAGATCACTTTACCACTGTCTGCCATGATTTCCCAGTGCCTGTCATACTCTTTGACTTTAACCTTCCAGAGATATGCAACTTATTATTGAAATCTTGTAGGGAAAATAATTTTGGAATCATTTTGAAGCTTTGAAATAGACCATATGACCAAAAATTAAATATAAAAATATGTCTTTGAAGTTAAAATTTACTCCAATAGAGAAGACATCTGTTCATTTTGAACTGTGCTCATCCCTGCTTATTATATTATCTCTGATGGGCTATCTACAACCACACTGAAGAAATAAATAGTTACTTGGAACAGTAGATCCATCCTTGCCCTATATTTTCTCAGCTCTCCTTGTTACTTACAAAGAGGGCTATGTAACTCAACCTATACCTGTTTCCTGTAATCTTTACCTCTTCCCTGCTAGCATAAAAGAGGTGTGACTATCCAAGGTGGAATCTACTCAGTAAGAAAGTACAGATGTACCTAGCTTAAAAAAAAATTGATAAAATAAAATGGAAACTTACATGAAACAAAAGAATGCACTACAGAGCTTTAATTATGATTCTACTACTTATGAAATAACATTTACAATTTTTCAGTTATCATTGGAAGGAATATATCTGTAATTATGGGAGTAAGGTCCTGGACCTTCAGATCCTACCACTGCCCCATCAGCAGCAAGCAAGGTAATTAGTGACCTACCAATCATTAATGTAATAATAGGTTCTTAGAAAAAAAATTACATTTGTTCTTCCTGTTTGGAAGGGAAATTACTATTTTCACCTAATGAATAAGTGTCATTTTTAAAAAATTATAAACATCTTGGTGAAAGAAGAGCAATTTTCCCAAATAGAAAATGAACAAATGCCTAGTCACTACTAACACAACCAGCCCTTTCTCCCTAAGTATCAGGTCCTTCCAGAGTCTTCTGGAATACAACATGAACATAGACAAGACTGGCAGGTAGAACCTTTGGAACTCTTATGTAATTCAGCCTACTGGCATGATGAGAATATGTAATGAGATACTCAAAACCAGCTCAAAGGCACACATTCTTGCAAAGTTCATACATGAGTTAAGAACCTGTCTACATTTCATTACATATTTAAAGTTCAATACCATACTCATTACCATTGCCACCTGCCATACTAAAGCACAAGGATATAAGGAGATGGGTAGGGAAAGGGGGCTCTCACAAAGTGGTTTTCATCTGGTTGGGGAATGGGAGGTCTCAGTCAGTGACCTAATCTTCTTTCTGAGGTATTCTAGCATCTCATGGAGTCTTAGCCCTTAGCACAAGAAAAAGGCCCCAGATAAGTAAGAATACTCCTGACATCACACCACCAGGTACGTTACTTAGATTATATGTGGCCTTCCCAAGACTTTGTTTAAAAAATAAAATAAAAATTACATGAAAACAGTACAGAAAGACAAAAGGGAGAGGAACACAGACCAAGGTGGGTTCAAAATAGCCCCTATCTTCAGACTTCTGTTGCTTAAACTGAGTTCTAGCATTTCTACTTGGGAAACCTCCCTTTTTAAACTCAATCCAGATATAGAAAAGAAAATATATCTGCCACTCTACCCACCTTCTGCCAAACCCTTTCTTCTCCCTGAGGAAAGAGGAATTGCTAACCAGATTGATAAGGCTCAAAATATTCATGTGGCCACACTTAAAAGGATGAGAATTCACTGTGCATTTAAAGTGCTTAAGGCACACACAGATTCTCCCTTGGCTTGCTTTCTTCTTGGTGCTGGGTGTGTAAACAGATTTGGAATTGCCATTCAGAAAGGACAGGTCCTGCCAGCTCTTGGGGAGCAGGTCATTACTTCTCAATACCGTCACTTGTGGCTGCCCAAAGGGTGGTGATGTGACAAGACACACACTGGGATTGGGAACAGCTTGTGGGAGGCCCTGCTTAGCTTACAGGAATGCCTTTAAAACGGGCGCCTGGGTGGCTCAGCCGTTAAGCGTCTGCCTTCGGCTCAGGTCACGATCCCCTGGGATCGAGCCCCGCATCGGGCTCCCTGCTCGGCGGGCAGCCTGCTTCTCCCTCTCCCGCTCCCCCTGCTCGTGTTCCCTCTCTCGCTGTGTCTCTCTCTCTGTCAAATAAATAAATAAAATCTTTAAAAAAAAAAAAAAAAGGAATGCCCTTAAAAGAAACACTGATAAACTGGAGCGTGTCCAGAGGTACAGAGAGGTACAAAAGTCACCCTTTGAGAAACACTCAAAAACTAATGCGGATCAGTAAAACAGCCCTGGGCCACCTATGTTTCTCCTTCTCCTCTTCTCTTACTGAAAGATGAATTGGAATGCAGGGAAGCAGCCATGGCATGAGGCAGGAGCTGGTTCTGCTGGCTAGGCAGACCCGAGTCTTACCTATGAACACTCAGGGAGAGCGCATCTTATTCTCAACCACCCAGCATAGCTGGGGGAACCGCCTCTCCCTGCCTGCCTTGCACCATCCCTGGGCTAACCCTTTTAGCAACTTTTCACCACCAAAGCTGTCTGTGTTCCTCATGACCTGATAACACTAGATTAACAGGACTGGTGGAGCAGAGAGGGGAACATGCAATATGATCTGCTCGAGGCCCTGTACCCGCCACCCCACCCCCAGGACTGCCCACTTACTAGAACTAATTAGAAAAAAGTACAATCAATAATGCATTAGCCAGACTTTCAAAATTTCTCATGGGTCAGCAGGCATGGGCCCTGTTGAATTTTACACTTGAGAAATTAACCGACTCTTGCTATTATTTCAAAAGTCAGAGTAATAAGGGAAATACTTCTTTCTTTTCCAGGAAATTCATTTAAAAATTGGCATCTCACATAGAATAATATCACTTACAGTGAGTCTGAAGCTAAAGTAAAAAGAACGATGTTTTCTAATAACCGTCTTATTGATTTTTGAAAATCCTCAGGTATTAATGTTAATTAGTAATATGTCCCCCCTGCCACCAGCAATAACAGTCACATAATATGGTGATTCTGATAAAATGATGTTCAGATATGTATGCACCTGAAATATTAAAAATTTTAAAGTAAGAGAGAAACAAAAATACTCCAAGATTGTATTCATTGCTGAACTTTTGAAATGGCAAACTCCTGGAATCAAAAGCAAAATATCCATCAATAGGGGACTCGATAAATGAATCACAATACATCCACAAAATAGTATTGCATTCTGCCCTTTGCTTTTTTATTTTCAGCAAAATTTTATATCCTGAAGATCTTTAAGCCATTAAAAAAGCTAGATAGATCTATGTCCGTTTTTCTGGGGAAATCTCAAAGATAATATAATTAATTTTGTTTTTAAAGATAGCATGATTTTATTGGCATCAATTTCTTTGTGTGTGTGTCTCTGTGCTTGCATGCGTGTGTGTGTGTGTGTGTGTGTGTGTGTGTGTGTCTGTGTCTGTGTCTGTGTGTCTGTGTGTCCTCAGGAAGGTATATTCATTCATTCAGCAAAATGCATTATGCCCTCTTATGGGCCAGGCACTGTTCTTTTCTAGGTATTACAGGAACATAGATGAAAAAAGACAAAGTCCTTATTCTCCTGGAATTTATTTGTGTGTGGAGGAGAAATATAATGAACAATTAAACAGATAGATACTTTTGGGGAGTGACCAGCACCATAAAGAAAATAAACCACACTAATGACACATTGTATAAATAGGCTGAGGAAAGACCTGAGAGCCAGACTGAGGAGACTCTTTCAAGCAGAGAAACCATCCAGTGCAAGACCCTCAGACAGCACCAAGCTAGGGTGGTGAAATGGGCTAAAGGAGATGGTAGAAAAAAGTTAAAGAATCGAGCAGGGCCAGTTCATGAAGAGTCTTTTAGATCATGTGAAGGAGTTTACATTTTATTCTATATGCAGCGGAAATCTAATGAAGATAAAGTTGGGGGAAGGGGGAGGTGAGCCAAAGTGACTTACATATCTTGAAGGGTACACAGCACTCCCCATGCCAATCCCCAGGATGTGTGAGAAATATCTAATATTGAAAGAGAAACTCTTTCTTCGTTGTTTTATTTTTTTAACTATGTGCATATAATATTTGAAATTTTTGACGAAAAAAGAATGGGCTAAGAATATAAGGTGGCAAACTAAGGCTGAGAAGGTTTGTTTCTTGATTTAATGTGCAATACTTTTTTTTAATATTCAGTTAGCCAACATATAGTACATCATTAGTTTTTGATGTAGTGTTCAACGATTCATTAGTTGCGTATGACACCCAGAGCTCAATACTTTTTTTAAGCATACTCGGAATGTCATCAGTCCTCACCAAAATGGGCAAGAACAGTGTCATATTAACATTAACTAAGATCTCCAAGCTTCTAAACTCCCCACCAATTCAGCAGAAATTACTTTTTTAAGTTCCTCCCCATCTTCCAGCTCAATGTGAAGCAATCGCTTAACCTCCCGGAACCCCAGCTTGGGATTCTGTAAAGAGAGCAATGATATCTACCTCAGGTATAATGAGTTAATGCAGGGAGAGCTGAAATGTGAGTACATATTGAAATACTACCTGGAGAGTTAGTAAAGGATACAGACCCTCGCTGAAGTAGGATAAGACTTGAATATCTGCCTTGTATGCAAAGTTCCCAGGTGATTCTGACCCAAAACTGAGAACCACCACCAAGTTAATATATGTGGCAAATCTAGTGCAATTCCTGGTTATGCAAGCCCTAATAAGTAAGGGTTTGCTCCTCACCCTTCCCTCTTCTGCCTGAACTACGGGCCAGTTGGCTTCCTTCCTGTGATGCTGCTCACCAACTCTTAAATTAACAAAATGAAAACTGACCAAAATAAAATATGAGATCCTGCATAAATGAGAAGTCACTTGTGTAAATATTAAATATTGTGTGTCATATGATTGTAGTCAGTTTTTAGAGTCATTTTTAGAATTTGCATATGCATGAGATGGGTGGGAATTGCATGAGACCCAGCCCTCTCAGTGAGGGGCAGTTGATGGTACTGGATCCGTTCCAGTAGGGACAATGATGGACTTGTGTCCAGATTTATGCATACCATTGGCAGTGTCTTCCAATACCACTGGCTGACCCAATCTTCCCAGAAGAAAGGGCCAAGCACTGGCACAGCTACTGCTGTGCTCTATAACAGAGCCACCACAGTTCCTGTGTCCCTCCCAGACAAGAAGGGACCCACTGAGGCTCTGGCTCTTCCCACCACCTCAGAGTAGAACAAGAGCTACATGGGTCCCCAGTGGAGGGACCAAAGAAACCCAACTCACACATTTGGAGATGGTTACATATTCTAGGAGATGAAACACATAAAAAGAAACCAGCAGATCAGTTCCTTGCCCTTCTGGTTCCTCCTGTTATCCCTCACCTGTGTGCCTAACCTTATCCCCCAACTCTACTCCTCATATTGAATTGATGGTTCCATCAATCAGCCCCTAAAGCCATCCTTAAGCACCCTGAACTCACACCAACGAGAAGTGAGCTGTTAAAATGGAGCAGCTGACCTCACCTGTGGTCATGAAATATAATGGACAAGGAGGATCCCCTACTCCCACCCCGGCAAGGAACAAAGACTTCTCAGAGATTTCCCAGAAATCAGAAACAGGGTCTGCTAGATTGGCAGCCACTTCCTTGACACCTCAGAGAGTTCTTGCTACTCCCACCCATCAGGATTTGATATTTGCTGTGGACCAGTGACAGCTGGATGTTTTTTGTTTTTTGGATTTTTTGTTTTTGTGTTTGCTTTTGTTTTTGTTTTTGTTTTTTACTGTCTCTCTCCAAACGGAAGCTTATTTTGCAGTTTTTCCTGGTGCTTCTTAATTATCACATATGACTATGCTGAGAACCAATAACTTATATTTTAGTCTGTATGTCACTTGAGTCCAGGGAAACACAAGGAGACCTGATGGAGGTGAGTGAACATCACCCAGAGATCTGGACTTTGGGAAGAGAGGGAGAGGCTATATAAATGGAAAGAAAAATGTGATGGTGGGTACCAAAGAGGTGGACTATGAGAACTCACCTTTACCTGCATGATAACTGTACTTTCAGTTCCTGAATCCCTGCTTGCAATAGCTGTCATACCATTTAAAATTTACACCAGTCTGGCAGGTATAAAGCAATATGTCAATATTAATTTGGTTTGCATTTTTATGACTACTATTGTATTAGAGCATTTTTAATATACTTATCAGCTGTTTGGATTTGCCCTTGTGAACTGCAGATTTATATCCTTCATCTATTTCTCTATCAAGTTGTCTTTTTTGTCAAATTGTAAAAGCTGAGTGTTATAGTTATTAACCCTTACTTAACCCATCTGCTTTGCAAATATTTGTTCCAAATCTAATGACTGTCTGCAGGCATTGTTTATAGTTTATTTTGCATACAAGACTTTTAACATTTATGTTCTCAGATATGTAATTTTTAATCTAGGATTTTAATCTAGGATTTATTTACTCTAGTATTTTAATCTAGGATTTATTATTATTATTATTATTATTATTATTATTATTATGGTCTTTCTCTCTCCCTAGATTGTATGTTATCCCCTAAATTTCTTTCTAAAATTCTTAACATTTTAATTTTTATATTTAAGTATTTGAACTGGAATTGACTTTCATATATACAAAATGTCAGAATCTAATTTTATACTCCTATAGATGGGCAATCAGTTTTACCAGCACCAACTGCTAAATAAATCTTTTCTCCCTGAATTAAAATACTCTTGTCATATGTTACATTTTAATGTTTCCTGCTCTATATCTAGATGAACAATTTGTCTACTCCTATGCCAGTTCTATATTACTAGGGTTTTAGTGGCTTTAGACTATGTTCTGATATGTGGGATGCCCCAGTCACTATTCTTTTAGATAAATTTCCTGACTATATTTAAGATTTTTTTTTTTTGGCTTCCAATTGAATTCTAAGGTCATTGTTGTCCAGTTCCACAAAACAAATCGAGGTTGGTATTCTAACTGTAATTATATGCAATATATAAATTGATTTGGGAATAATTAGCTTTTTACAATTAAATCTTCTCATCCAAGAACATGGTATGCCTCTTAATTTGTTCAGACCTTAATTTTATGTTGAAATTGCCATAGTGTAGAGCCTTCATTCATTTTGTTTTGTTTTTGTTTTTGGTAAATTGATCGTGTAATGTCATCATAGAGACACACTATCTTTCCCATCTCGTGAAACTTGCTTTGACCAAAACAGGCAGGCAAAAGTGAGAAAATGCTAGCTCCAAGCCTAGGCTTCACTGTGCCTTGCGTGTTTCTGCTTCTTCTCATCTACTGTTGCCATAGCCATGAAAAGAGTTTCCTCCATAGACACTGACCCTTCAACCTAAAGGCAGATCTTAGAGCAGCGCCACTCAGCCAAGCCCAGCCAAGAATGAGGGTGAAATTACCAATCAAGATGGACCATTCAGAGGTCCTATTTGCCATTCCCACTGTGTTCTTGTGAGGAAAGCAGCCCCCTGCCATCTCTGCTGTGACTTATACCATGTACATCAAGAGCAACCAAACCTGCCACTTAGAGCACAGCAGATTGGACCAGATATTCTGGTCCATGCTAAAAGCAGACATGGTAAACTGAACATTAGGAAGAGCGAATCTTCTGAGAAACTTGCAGTGAAACTCTGCCCAATTGGGATGCTCTGCCTCAGATGGTAACGTATCAGCACACTCTGTTCCTCTTGTTAAGGATGGAATAATAAGCACACAGAGTGGGCCTCACAGGCACTGTATGGTAAACGATTGCTCCCTTCTCCCTAGAGCTTGCTCACAGGCCAGTCTGGGAAGGGCTGGCCACTAGCCTCTTTGGGTTTGGCCTATGAATGTCAACAAATCTCTACACTCTAACTTTTTATTTTCCAAAAAAAAAAAAAAATAACTGGTATATTGTAGCATTTATCATAAACAAGACAAATAAGACCAAAGAAATCTGCTATTTTGTAATACTTATAGGTCTTATTTTGTGTAATCCCAATAAGCTAAGCTATTACTGTTCCCCTCTTACAGATGAGGAAACTGAGCTTTAGAGAGGTAAAATAACTAGTTCAGTGACATGGATCTTGGAAGTAGAGGAACTGGGATACAAATCCAGACCTGTCTGGCTCCAGGGGTGGTCTTCTATGCTTCCCTTAGCAGTGGTTCTCAGTGGGTGGTCCCCAGACCAGCAGCATCAGCATCCCCTGGGCGCTTGTTAGAAATACACATTCCTGGGTCCCACCCAGACCTACTAAATCAGAAGCTCTGGTAATGAGGCCCAGGAATCTGTGTTTTAATCAAGCCCTCTCACCAGGATTCCAATGCCGGCTTCAGTTTGAGAACCACGGCTCTATACCATACCACCTCCATAAAATGACTTTAAAGGAAAGAAAGAATTCTGTGAGCAGAAGTGATCCAAAAGACTTCCTGAAGAAGATGTACTATATGCTGAACTTCAGAGGATGGAAGAACAGAAGTGGGTGTAAAAGGAGATGGGAAAAGCTAAACCTACTCTTACCATACAATCCCACAATTTCATTCCAAATAAGTTGGAGATTTATGTCCACACAAAAACTGGCACATGGATATGTGTAGCAGCTTTATTCACGATGGCCAAAATTTGGAAGCAACCAAGATGTCCTTCAGTAGGTTAACGGATAAATAAACTGTGGTACATCCAGACAATGGAATACTGTCCAGTGCTAAAAAGAAATGAGCTATCACGCCATGAAACGTCACAGAGGAAGCTGAAATGCACACTACTAAGCAAAAGAAGCCAATTTTAAAAAGCTATTTACTTACAGTTTTATAACTCTAACCATATGACATTCTGGATGTGGGCAAAACTGTGGAGACAGTAAAAAGATCAGTGGTTGGGGGCTTGGGGGTGAAAGCAAATATTTTTAGTATTTAGTGAAAATCCTCTGTATGCTACTATGATGATAGATACTTATCATTACACAATTGTCCGAACCTATAGAATGTACAACACCAAGAGTGAATCCTAATGTAAACTATGGACTTCAGATGGTTATGTTGTGTCAATGGAGGTTCATTATTTATAGCAACATGTCGCTCTGTTGGGGGATACTAATAATGGGAGAAATTATTTGTGTATGAAGGAGAATATGAGAAATTTTGGTACCTTCTTCTTAATTTTGCTAATGAACCTAAAACTGCTCTAAAATTATTTAAAATACTAAGTACCAAAAGCACTTTGCTTAGGAAAGTTCGAAGTCAAAAAGAGTGATTATTTGGATGGAAAGGCCAACACCAGCTTACATAAAGGAGATAATCATTAAAAGAGGCCATAAAGAGTTTGGAATTTGAACAGAGAGAAAGGAAAGTAGGGTTTCTCAACATTGGCACTAGAAATGTTTGGGAGAAATAATTATTTGTCATGGAGGGGCTGTCCTGTGTGCACTGTACCAGCATCCCTAACCTCTACCCACTCGACGCCAGTGGTACCCTCCAGCTGTGGCAGCCAAAAGTCTCCAGACATTGCCAAATGTCCCTGGTGAAGGGAGAAGGGAAAAGACAAGATTGCCCCTGGTTAGGAACCGGTTAAACAACCAAGTGAAGGTAACAGCACATGGAAAGGCATGCAGACAAATAGCTCAAGAAAAGAGAATGGTTTTGTTGAAATACAGTGTTGTAACAGTTATTCGTTATGAAAGGTGGAGCTGAAGGGTAATAAAGTAATGAAAGGTGGGGTTAGAAAAGTCTTCTGGAACCACAAGTCTTCAGACTTTTGGTTTAAAAGTTTGAGGTATATTCTGTGAACAAAGAGGAACTACTATAAGTCTTTGATCTGGGAGCACCAGGTTTAGAGCGCTAGGATTTTCAGATAAGGTTGTTTGGAGGTATTAAAAAGACTGGTTAATGTCCTTCTTTGGTGAGAGAATTTTAAAGAATTGTTACCTAGTTAAACCATTTACACTAAATATTTTCTTCATCAACTAAAAGGTGGCGAATGTTTTTTGGCCAAAAGTTTATGTATGTGGGGGCGCCTGGGTGGCTCAGTCGGTTAGGTGTCTGCCTTCGGCTCAGGTCATGATCCCGGAGTCCCAGGGTGGAGTCCCACATCGGGCTCCCTGCTTAGCAGGGAGTTTGCTTCTCCCTCTGCTCATGCTCTCTCTCACTCTCCCTCTCTCTCAAATAAAGAAATAAAATCTATTTAAAAAAGTGTATATATGTGCATTATATTTCATAATAAAATCTTCTCCTTAGCAGCACCTGGGAGACTCATTCAGTTAAGTGTCCTACTTTTGATTTCAGCTCAGGGCACGATGTCAGGGTTGTGAGATCAAGCCCTGGGAAAGGCTCTGTGCTCAGCAGGGAGTCTACTTGAGATCCTGTCTGTCTTCTTGCTCTCCCTCTGTCCCTCCCTCTGCTTGTGTGTGTGCTCTCTCTCTAAAAGAAGTGAAGAAATCTTTTTAAAAAATCTTCTGGGGCGCCTGGGTGGCTCAGTCAGTTAAGCATCTGCCTTCAGCTCAGGTCATGTTCCCAGGGTCCTGGGATCAAGCCCCAAATCCAATCAGGCTCCCTGCTCAGCTGGGAGCCTGGTTCTCCCTCTGCCTGCTGCTCCCCCTGCTTGTGCGCATCTTCTCTCTTTCTGCCAAATAAATAAACAAAATCTTTTTTAAAAACAATCTTCTTAGGAAGCTCACTTAAAGAAAAGAAAGATGGCACTGTTTCGAGCCATTTACTCCTGTTTTCTCTATCATACCATGAGCTCTGAAGGAAGTGACAATTCTCAGCTGAGAACTGGCACACATGGATACTCAATACATTTTGTTCAATGAATAAAATATTCGACAAAGGATAATGAAATGTATCTTTATTCTAGGATTTAAGAGAAATTGATTTTGCACTCCTGCATTATCTATGTACAGTGATTACATTTCAGGTTGCTTTTTTTGTTTTGTTTTGTTTTGTTTTGTTTTTATAATCAATCTCTGGACTCAGAGCCCTCAGCACACAATGTTCATGCCTTATTTCCCCTGGCTCTCAACATATACGCCTCATGTTCCTGGAGCACTGGGATAATAATACGGTCAATACTGCTCAGTTAGCTTTAGCAACAAGTACATTATTGCCTGAACGGATGAAAGAGGATGCTCCAAATTTTGTCTTGTTAAACTGAAAACTTTCAAGAATTGGGGAAAATCAAATCATATGAAAACCAAAAATAAAACATTTTGTAGAATATAACATAACTTATTAAAATCTGAAGTGGACACAAATTCAATAAGCAGAAGGTTATAAGTAGCATCCCATTATACTCATACAATGCTGAACTAAAACGTTAAGGTTGTTAATTCTCTTCTATTAGAGATAGTCCTGTTAGTGCAGGTCATATAATAGAAATGGAATATGTATATTTTCCATGGCAGCAATACCCTTGCTGTGATTTTGATCAGCACATTTTTAGTTATGCATTAATACATAAATAATGATACAATTTTGAATTTATAGAGTTTTCCCAGAATCACATGGCCAGAAAATTTATACCCAAAGTGACCCTGAGTGATGAAGATTTTCCTTTATCACAAAATGTCCTCCAACTCCCAAAAGTAACTGGGAAATAAGAAGCAACAACTAAATAAGAGGCAGGCAAGGCACATGACTCAAATATAACTATGAAGTCTTAAATACTTTGCATACTTTTTTGAAAGATAGTAGAGACTTCTTTAGGAAGATGGTTATTTTTATTAATATATAAATGTACATTATGACTTCCTATAGGACATTTTAAAAGGGGGATCTAGTTTGATTGAATGCAACCTATTGGAAAAGAAGTAGTTCAAAGCTAAGATGAATAAACAAAATAAAAAGGGTAGAGATAAATATCTATGCAATTTTATTTTTTTATAAAGATTTTATTTTCTGACAGAGAGACATAGCAAGAGAGGAAACACAAGCAGGGGGAGTGGGAGAGGGGAGCCCGATGCGGGGCTCGATCCCAGGGCCCTGGGATAATGACCTGAGCCGAAGGCAGACACTTAATGACTGAGCCACCCAGGCGCCCTATCTATCCAATTTTAGATGCTTTGAGTCAGCATGCAAACGCTTTCACATCCCATGATTTAGGACAGAGAAGTCCTATTTACAACAAAAAAGAAACGCACTGATCCAGGCAGTTAAGGTTTATAATCCCATCCCCTTGGGCATGGGCTGGATTAGTGACTCGCTTCTTACAAATAGAATATGGCAAAAGTGATGGCTTAACATCTGAGATTAGGTTACAGAAAGACCATGGCTTCCATCTTGGATGCTCTCTCGCATTCTCTTATACACTCGCTGTGAGGCAAGTCAGCTGACGTGTTAAGAGCAGCCCTCTGGTGATAGCTTGGAACTAGAGGTACATAGCAAAGACCTGACCAACAGCCAGCAAAGAACAGAAGCCCTCAGTCCAACATCCCAAGAGGAACTGAATCCTGCTGACAACCACATGAGGGAACTTGGAAGTGTATCCTTCCCACTCAAGCCTGACATGAGACTGTGGCCCCATCTGACAGCTTAAGTGCAACCTCAACAGAGACTCAGAAGCAGAGGCATTGAGCATCGGACTCAGAGAAATTGTGAGATAGTACATGTTTGTTATTTTAAGCAACTAAGTTTTACAAGCTAAAATAGAACTCACAGCTATAGCTTAGCATTGACTCAATGGTTGAAAGAATGTATTTTTAAAGTGCGTAACTCAGAGATTGATCCTTAGACAAGAGATAAGATCTTGAGACCAAAGGGTGATGATGGCAGAGGAGACTGGAAAAGAAGTATCTAGGTTCTAAAGCCCTCTCAAGTAACCCAGTAAAGTGAGAATTTACTTTTAATTTTGCTTAAAATATATGCCTTTCTTTGTGAAATAAAAACATTTAGTTCTACCTTGGAACCAACTCCTCTGGACTGTACTTTAAAAAAAAAAAAAAAGAAAAAGGCAGAGAGGGAAATGGGGGAGCTATCAAAGGAAATGAAAAATGAGGGAGAAATCCGAGCTTAGCCTTTAATAGAGACAGTTCCCTGCTTGGGGTTCATCCAAAAAAAAAGAAAAAGTTAAAGATCCACTATAGCACTTATTCTATATTGCAGTTACTGGTTTATCTGTCTTCCGTGCATACTCTGAGAAACTTGGATAGAAATTGGGTCTTATTTATATATGTATTCCAACACATTTTTTTCAGGGTGTAGAACACAGTAGGCATTCAACAATTTAGTGAATAAAGAAATCAATGAATAAGTCACTCCAGGGGATTAAGTTTCCTTATATCACAGTACCTATTGAATCTATGATCACACAGGAAGGGGATATATCAATTTAAAAGATAACTGAAGAGTTCGTGGTTCCATGTAAGTTGCTGTAAGCCCACCATACCCTAGTTCTCCTGGTGATTATAACTAAAAGTCTTGCAAGAGAATACAAAGAGCAATATCCCAGACTCTGAAAATAAATAAGAGCAGATATATTAAGGAAGGAAACCAAAACTTAAAGAACAACCTATGCAACAGTTGCCCAGCTTAGACTTGAGAGCAGCCCAAATTCTACTGTACAGCACTCCTGGACATGAAAATCTCCAAGAGAAATATTTTCTTTCTCATCACAGGATGAGGTATTAGCCTTCCTGAGAATGTGGGGGAAATCTTTGCTTTATTTTTTTCTTTTTCTCTGTCCCAGCATTCCCCACAGCAAACCCCGGTGAAAGTTGAGGTCTTACAGGCTCCTAAAACCCAGAGAGAAACACTTATCTCCAGGCAGAAGATGGCGGAGGGCGTGCTCCCCACACCCCAAAGTGTAAGAGAAACACAAGGTATTTCTCTCACATTTTTTTCTTTGTTCTTTTTTCTCTTGCTCCTGTGTCCCAGTTATGGGAAGCGCACAACAGT
This sequence comes from Eumetopias jubatus, assembly GCF_037043125.1. Classification (NCBI taxonomy): domain Eukaryota; kingdom Metazoa; phylum Chordata; class Mammalia; order Carnivora; family Otariidae; genus Eumetopias; species Eumetopias jubatus. The sequence continues at coordinate 32,627,211 of NW_028274820.1, forward strand.
TGTGGGGAGGCTAAAACTCTAAAAGTAACTGCAGCTTTCTAGCGAGGGGATGGGGATAAGGTACCCTTGGAAGATGGGAAATCACAGAGGAGGAAACTGAAGGAGAAACTCTCCATCTGTGTATCCCTGTTTGAACCCACACGGTCTTAGGCTCACCCGTGACATGCGCATGAGCAACGGAGACCCAAAACAGCATAGGGAACCGCAAGTAGAGAGCCCCACCCAGGTCCCAGACTGGCACAGTGGGACACACACGGGATGGGATCCAAATAGCCGTACAAACTCAAAATTGAACCACTGCCCGCAGAAGACAGGATGTGTAGTTTGAACCTAACCAGGCTGTCTACTAAGACAACAATAAAATCAACATTTCTAAAGGATATTTACAGGACCCAGAGACTTATATTACTCAAAATGTTCAAAATAAAATCCAAAATTACTAGGCATACAAAGAACTAAGGAAATCTAAATAGCTCTTAAGAGAAACGACAAATCATCAGATGGCTAGAAACAGGCAGAAAAGTTAAAGACCGTAGAGGGCTCCTGTAAACCTATACTTATGCAAATTTAAGCAGTTTCACAAACCAAGAACCATGAGATGACTAATGTTGGAAAAGAAAGCCGCTGGGCAAAAAGTAGGAATCCCTAGGAACCGTGAGACCCTTGAAGTGGGCTCTGGGTACACTCATGCTTCATGGACACCCACGGTACAGATTGATGGGGGTCCGCCCTGTCTCCAGCAATCATCTTCTTGCCAACTTTGTAATCTCGGCAATGTTAGGCTTAAGTAACTCCCCAGTGCCGGTTTCTTAATTTGCAAAATGGAGATAAAATAGCGCCTGTCTTAAAGGTACTTAAAAGTACCTGTTGTGCGAATGAAAGGAGTTAAAACACGTAAAGCACTTAGAGCAGCTCCTGGGCAGACCACAGACCGGGCAGAAAAAGAAGGCAAATGGATGGCGTTGTCTGAGTGCTCTTGTGCCCGCCCCTCTCCAACCACTCTGAGCTCTTCTGATGCGGTAGGCTCTGCACTAAACGCTTGACATGCTTCCCTCCCTTTAATCTTCACAAGGCCACTTGAAATAGGTGCAATTATTATTGGTGCTTTTCAGATGAGAAAATTGGATTGCCTTGCTTTATATGTTCCCGTACTCACAAATATATACCACATCCAGTCAGGTCACCATTATGTCTGACACTTATTTCTGAGTCTTTCTGACTTGCCACATAGTATTTTACATGCCTGACACATCCACTATGTATTGATTTTATAGAATAAACCACAAAGGAAAATACCATTTTGCCTTTTAAAAAATCTCTTGAGGGTGCCTGGGTGGCTCAGTTGGTTAAGCGCCTGCCTTCAGCTCAGGTCATGATCCTGGAGTCCCTGGATCGAGTCCCACATCGGGCTCCCTGCTCAGCAGGGAGTCTGCTTCGCCCTCTGACCCTCCCCCCTCTCATGTGCTCTCTCTCTCTCAAATAAATAAATAAAATCTTTAAAAAATAAAATAAAATAAAAAAATCTCTTGGGTGGGACCCCACTCTTGCTCCCATATACCACCTACCTCACCACTGATTACTTTTCCCCTTTAAATGTGGTATTTTATAGACTTCCATCTGGATCTAGCTTGTTTGGCTTTGTGATGGGCACACCATGGTACATGTGCAGAAATCTGACCAATGGGCTGTTTCCTGCTCTGGCAGTAGGAATTCTTGGAGGCAGTGTGGGAACAGTTTTCAGTAGCCATTTCATGTTGTAATGATAGAAATGTAGTATTACTAGATCGGACTCTCCTTAGCATTTGAAAGCAGACCTGACTCCTTTGGAGTGTTTTCTTTAAAGTAAGTTGATCAATTTTTCTGTACTTCATGCCAATGGCTGTGTCAGCATTGCTGATTTGGAGGCTAATTACATGATTTTCATAGCTATTCTGGGAAAACATGAACATACTGGAAATAGAATGAGGGAGGGTATGAGAATGTTGACCTAAAAATGGAGACAAGCCAAACTGTTAATGACTTCCATGGTGCTCAGCAGAAATCATCTCTCATGGTGTCTGTTGATATAGTTAGAATCTAGGAATTACAGATTTTCAAGTTACAGATCACTTAACAAGTGGCTGTAAGAAGTCATCAAAATCCTAGAGGAGAACACAGGCAGCAACCTCTTCGACTTTCATCACAGCAACTTCTTGCTAGACTCGTCTCCAAGGGCAAGGGAAACAAAAGCAAAAATGAATTATTGGACTTCATCAAGATAAAAAGCTTTTGCACAACAAAGGAAATAGTTCACAACACCAAAAGACAACCTACGGAATGGGAGAAGATATTTGCAAATGTCTTACCAGATAAAAGGCTAGTATCCAAGATCTATAAGGAACTCATCAAATTCAACACCCAAAAAACAAATAATTCAGTCGAGAAATGGGCAGAAGACACGAACAGACATTTCTCCAAAGAAGACATACAAATGCCAACAGACACATGAAAAAATGCTCCACATCACTCTGCATCAGGGAAATACAAATCAAAACCACAATGAGGTACCACCTCACACCAGTCAGAATGGCTAAAATAAATATACACACACACACACACACACACACATATATATATATACATACCATGGAATATTATTCAGCCATCAAAAAATGAAATCTTGCCATTTGCCATGATGTGGATGGAACTAGAGGGTATTATGCTGAGCGAAATAAGTCAGTCAGAGAAAGACAGTTATCATATGATCTCACTCATATGTAGAATTTAAGAAACAAAACAGAGGATCATAGGGAAAGGAGGGAAAAATAAAATAAGATGAAATCAGAGCATGATACAAACCATAAGAAACTCTAGGAAAGAAACTGAGGGCTGCTGGCGGGAGGGTTGGAGTGACGATGGGATGACTGGATGATGAGCATTAAGGAGGGCACATGATGTAAAAAGCACTAGGTGTTATATGCAACTGATGAATCACTGAACCCCACCTCTGAAACTAATAATACACTATATGTTAATTAATTGAATTTAAATAAAATTAAATTAAATTTAAAAAAAAGAAGTCATCTCCTCCTGTAACTAAAAAAGAAATTGAGTTCTACTTTTTAAAATAGTCATTATTCAACACTATTTTATTGACAATTTTTAGCTTGGTCCCTATTTGAAGGAAGTATAGTACAATTCATACAAAAAATAATCCTTGGACTCTTTGGAAATCCTTCAAACTTAAGTCAGACATAGAGGTAGAAGTTAGGAGAGATGAGAGCAGAACGACTCACAAGGGTTAAGGAACTTAGACCAATCATTTCATGTGGCTCCTTCCCAGGTCAATATTTATATACACGTTAAATCAGGTAAAACTATATTACATGCATTCTTAAACTAATTAAATTGTTGAATCCATTAAACGATCAGTATATATGAGAGAAAAACCTACTCAAATTGGCTCTAGCAATAAAGGAGTCTATGTGATCAAAGACTCAGTTTTCTCTCCATCTCTCCACTCTGTCTTCCGTAACATAGGCTTTATCCTCAGGATCTATATAATGGCCTTCCAGGGAAGCCTCGTGGTTTTCCTGCTGGTGACAGTAATACAGATACAATAAAACCAACTTTGCATGTTATACCTCAACATTTAGGACAAAAAAGATGTCTTCTCTGCCATTTTCCACAATCGAATGTGTTTTCCTTACCTTTCTTTTAACAAGATAGCTCAGCAAGTGCGACCTTAGATATCATTGTTCTGATCTGGTTATGCACCCATGTCTGAAACAATCACTGTGTTTAGAAGGATGGGATGCAGAGATTGGCTTAAGTCAGCATGGCCACATGTTCCAGAACAGATGTGTGATGAACCCACCTCTTCATTCATGAACCTCCAGATTGCCATTAGCAGACTCTTTTCCTCCTTCCCCAGTCTTTAGCAATCTTTTGGGGAACTTTAAGGACATTCTGACAATGGTCTTCCATTAGGACCAGCACCACCCATTTAAAAGATTTTTATAACATTAGACCTCAAAAGGGAAGAGTTTGGTAATTCAAGCTCCACTCTCCCAGGAAGTGTCTCTTCTCACATATGAATCACTCATCTTGGGGGCCAGCCCTCATCCCATGGGACCATGGGAGAGATTGTCCTTGTAAGGCCATATTTCCTCCAAAGAAATAGCTTCCTATTCGCTTATCTTTGTATAACTTTTAGTCTGGACAAAAGGTAAGGAGCTATATTTCTTGATCCAAAGAAAGTCAGGCATGTTCACTTTTAAATTTCTGATAAGTATAACAAACAACAACAGCAAAAAGAAACATGGGCAAATCACAAGCATACAGCTAAATAAATTTCATTAAGTGAACATACTTTATAACCAACATTCAAATCAAGATACAGCACATGACCACCAGCCCAGAAGTCTCCCCTTAAGCCCCTTTCAGTCACTTAACCCCTACCCACCAAGACTAACCAGTAGGACTAACCGGTATCCTATCTTCCATAGATTGATTTTGCCTCTACTGACTTTAAGTGAAATCTCATAGTATCTACTCTTTTCTGCCCTATAGCTCAGCATTGTTGTTTTATGTGGTTATGGTTCCTTTCATTCTTACATATATATTGTGAGAAAGAAAAGTGAATGGTGAATTTATTATTTCACTCAGAAAAAGAAACAAGATGGATCTTCAAGTTATAAAAATTTCTTTCAAAGATGTGGCATGAGGTTTGATTCCAGAACCCCAAAAGACTTCCAGGTAGCCAAATGGTAATAAGGACACTCTGACTGAACCCTGACAAAAATAACATTTAGAAGTGCAGCCAGATACTGTACTAAGTGTTTCGTATGGATTATTTAATCCCTACAACTTCATGATGCTTTATATTTAGTAGATGAAAAAATTGAGGTCTTATGTTATGAAACTTGTCTAAGGTCACAGAGGTAGTCCTATTACAACAGTGCAAGATTCTGGATATGAATCCAGTGTCTCTGAAGCTCATATTCTTAGCCACTAAGCCATGTTCTCCCCTGAGACACCAAATGAAATAATTCACATTACTCAATGTAATGTGCCTATCTATCTCCAGTACACTACAAATACTACTTCACCTCAATAATAGGAAAAAAGAAAAATATTTTAGATGACTTCTCCCTATTGTAAAAAATAATGCCTGTAAGTTCAAGATGATATTTGATTAACACGATCAACATGTTAAGGAATTTATAGACTTGGTGTGCAGCCTATAGTGGGCACTTCCTCCTTCTTTCTCCTCTTATAGAACCACAATTTTCATTCCAGTATCTTAGCTCTCTCATTCATTCCATATGTTTCATGTATATACACTGATGGGTTTAAGCCGAACAACACACCCCATCACCTGGTCACAGTAATTAATTCACAGAAGGGTCCATGATGCAATTCACATCAATGAAAAAAGAGATGTTTGCTGGAAGCTTTAGGGAAGAGAGCATCCTTACTTTCCTGCTGAAGCTACTTGAAGAGATACTTTGAATTTTTCTGATCAGTGGGATGTGTGGATGGGAAGCCTAGAACTGCAACTGTTTTTCTATCATAAGGGAAGTCAGCCCGAGGATGAAACCAAGACACAAAGGAAGGAAAAACCAAGAGAATCACTGATGAATGAAAAGCCTTGATAAAACCACATCCAGAGAGGCACCTGGGTGGCTCAGTTGGCTAAGCATCCGACTCTTGATTTCAGCTCAGGTCATGATCTCAGGGTCGTGAGATCGAGCCCAGTGTCGGGCTCCTCGCTGGGCATGGAGCCTACTTAAGATTCTCTCTCTGCCGTTCCCCCTGACTCTCTCTCTAAAAAAACAAAAACAAAAAACAACCATGTGTGGAGTCCCCCCTCAACATTACATAACAAAGTCTCAAGACCACACTATCATAGCTATATGATGAATCTACCCAACACTTGTAGTTGTATCTTGAACCATTATCCAACTAACTGCCCTGCTGGAAAACTAGGACTCTCCATTTCTTCTGGAATCTTCTTTAAAACATACTTACTAAGACCCTTGTCACACTACATAATCATTGCTAATACTCTCCTCCTTTATGCCCACACACTTCTTTTCCAATCAGTTGAATTATGTTGCCATCAAGTCAGTCAGGTTTGCTCAAACCTGTTTGTTCCAGTTGAGCTTATTACTGTAAATATATAACTCAGATGAATGTCACAAAAATCAATTAAATATAAATGAAAAAGACAAAGTTGTTTTAATAAAAATGAAGTTAAACATTTTAGAAATGCTGAGTAATAGAATTATACTGTCTCATTCACTTTAGTGACTCAGTAAAGGTGAAACTCTAACAACTATTGTCTTTGGATTACAAGTTGAACAGGCACTCCAAAAGACAGGTGAACAAATCCTAAAAACAGAGGAGCTTTCTCACAGTTCACTTCAGAAGTATTTTCAAGTTTCCATCCCATTTTCAGGAAACAAAACTGAGAATCACAAGTGATAACTATTGTGTGTATACATCATGTATATATGAAAGAGATTACAGAACTCCAATCATGAGACCCATGTGGAAAAAAAAAAAAGCCATGACTATTCCAAAAACTTGACAAAAGTATACATATTTATGTTTTAAGTTTGAATTACACATTTACTATATTAATTTTCACAGATTCGCTGAAAAAAGGAAAAGAAAAAAATTTAAGAAAAGATTCTAGGTTTTAGCCACATTGTTGATTAGTCAACCAACTACACCCGTCCCAGCTCTGTCAGGTAAGAATGTTTCTACATTTCTGCCATTGTTCAAAAACAAGTAAAATTGTACAATGTACCTAGGTCCCCAGCAAATACCTCGGGTCCAAAATAAAATGTGGAAACCAAGTGTGGATTACCACAAATAAATCCAAGTTTATACTGAAAACGGTGATTGCTTATGGAGTCATACTGTCTTTTGTTATCTTATATGCCTAAGAACTGCAACAATGTCTTATTCATAATAGGTGATCAAAATATTCTTGTTAAATATTTTTCCTGGAAGTATTCTATTTTTATGGAAGACTGTCATTTCAGCAGTGGGGTATTGCTAAATGATTGTAAGGATAAATCATTCCTTACTGTCATACTCTTAGGGGTCTCAGATTATTCCTTACCACTTTTTCAAAAAACTAAAGAACAAGATAAAGTCAACAAAAATATATCCTACTCATTCACTTGTTCATTGCATTCAGCCTCTTTTTTAGTCTTTTGTCTTGCCCAGATAGAATATTTCTAATGGGCTAATTATTCTAATGTGCTAAATGTTCTAATTTCAGTTAATTGTCTCACTTGATATTGAACTAGTAAACAGCTACAAATTGATTTGTCTATATTTCCAGGAAAGTCCCATTTAATTTATTTTTATTTTACTCTGAAAGGTAAGGGTACATAAACATAATGCTACACTTAAAAAAAAAAAATCTTAAAAAAAAAAAAACAAAAACGGGGCGCCTGGGTGGCTCAGTTGGTTAAGCGACTGCCTTCGGCTCAGGTCATGATCCTGGAGTCCCCGGATCGAGTCCCACATCGGGCTCCCTGCTCAGCAGCGAGTCTGCCTCTCCCTCGCACCCTCCCCCTTTTCACGCGCTCTATCTCTATCTCATTCTCTCTCTCAAATAAACAAATAAAAAATCTTTAAAAAAAAATGGTAATGCTACACTTACTCTTATATACAAATTACTGAAATAAAATGTTTTTTCTTTGTTGTTTTTATCATCTATTTTACTTATTTATTTTTTCCAGTTAATTTTGTCCATTAGTTAAATGCTTGAGTTAAAATTTAAAGTTCTGCAATAGATAATTTTCAAAGTAACTAACATAATTGAATATGAATGAAATGCCATACCCTTTTGAGTGCGAGTACAAAATGCATGCCTCTGGGGGCTGACCAGAAAGTGCAGTGGGCAGGCCCTAGTCCAATCTCTACCCTGGTGAGCTTTCTTGATCCTAGTATAACAAAAATAATTTGTGACAATTTGTTACCACTGAATGACTGCTACTTGACATGGAAAGTTTAACTGTCTCAACATTAACAAAATTAGAAGTGCTATCTGTTCTTGCAGTCATCCCACATGGATTTCTTTCTTGTGCTAATGTTTGAGAGTATCACCTGACTTGTTTCTGACAATAACCTAAGTGTATTCTCCCATGTGAGTTGGAATGTGATCCTTTCAAATATCCAAATAATAATTATCAATGAGTTAATCCATCAAATACTTTATTTTACACCTAGAGTATGGGAAATAGAAGCCTACACAATTTAATCATGGTCATAAAGTGTCACTGAATAACAGCAACATAGTCAAGCTAATTACTTCGGCAACCTAAAAACAGTACAGATTATGACACCGAAGAGAGTGGGTGGCAATCCACATCACAGTCATTAAAACCATTACACATGTTGATTCAGATGTTTCCACGGAGAAAGGCTGAGATAAAAGGTAATTACCCAGGTTTCTCTTATCAAAATAGAGTCAGAAATTTAGCAAAACTCGGGGGAGTTTCCCAAATTAAATAAATAAACACATCACTTTCCAACTTTCTCATCGAACTTTGTGAGAGAAAATCCAACGCCCAAACCTAAACAGGAACTAGTACAGATCCTTGTTCAGATTAACACTTTCAATATCAAGTGGAACATTAAACTTTAGGATCTGTTGGGCTAGACAAACAGTGGTATCGTCAGACCCAGCTCTTTTTACAAGGAAAAAGAAAAAAGAAAGAAGAGCAATTTCAGGCAAACTGGCAACTGAACTTTTTTCCTAAAGTAAATAAATAAATATAATTACATTAAAATAAATATAAAAAAGAAACAGAATTTTCAAAGCTCACCTGTTAGGAGATTCTTTCTTTCATCTAATTTCCCCTGTGAGGGTCATAATATCCTTCTGTTCCCTGCTGATACTTTCACTCCAAAATGGAAGCAGCAAGGAGACTGTGAAAGTACATAGGTATGACTATACCACTCATACTGACACACTTGATTAATCTGAGTTATATAGGCTAGAATGTGCTCACATGCATGGCAGTGGTTGGAGGAAAGATGACTAGGGAAGAGGGCAAACTTTCCACGTTCATCTCCTAGCAGGCTGGCATTACCTTGATAAATCCCTCACAGGCTTGGCTCGAGAGCCTCGAAAGCTCATAAACCTGATGTCTCAATTCACCATGCAGCATCCCACTAATCCAGCTCACAAAGACTGATACGTAAACTCAATTTCAAGTATATTAATTTGCAAAGAAAAGTGTTCACTGCCACTCGTTGCTATAGTCCATGCATTCTTTACCCACAGGATCACTGTATGGGCAGCTAAATTATAATCAGAAGGTTTCTTGGGGATCATAACCTTGAAATGAGTAGTGTCAGTTCTATGCACCCTCCAGGTCAAGGTCTCTTATCCCTAGGTATAGTCAATCTTTTGTGATCTTTCTTTTTCTGAAATTTCAGGGCTAGCCAAGGCCCCACACCATCTGCCTGACACTATTTTCTTTAGCTACTAAATATATTCAGTCAGGTTACAGTTCAATGTCACCTGCTGAGCAAACCATTCTTTCCCTTTAGAGAAGATTTTGCTGTTCTGTCTTGTGATCCTTTTAAACTTTTAATTCTCAACAGACAATCTAATGTCTGACTGAGGAGGAAAGAATTTCACCTTCACCTTCAAATATTCACAACACAGAGTAATCTTGAATTTTAAAAATTCCTCTTTAGTTAGCCTTTCTTCACACGTCTCCAAAGCGTCATCTGGGCAAAAGACTGTTTGAAGCGGGAGTGCATCTGTGAGGATAGGGGAGGTAACTGAGAAGTGTTAGTACTCGGATATTTGGATATGGGAATAACAGTTTATTTTAGCCATAGTCAGTTCCCAGCCCAACCTGTCAGAAGCCCAAAAACATATCTAAAATGAAAGTAAGGATGAGAAAACTAAGATCAGTCAGAAACTAGAGAAGCAAACAGAAATCACAGTTCAGGAACGGTGAACCACAAAAGATAGGGTCAGGCGGAAAATGGGTACAGGTGGGACACAAAATGATCAGAATAGAACTAGGGCTGCCTCACTGGACATCCCAGAGGGCACCTTTCATACCCCTGTCCATTATAAATGCTGCCTGCTACACTTTGGCAGCACACATGTGCAGCAACTTCAGAGGCTCTGGATCCCAGATCTCAGGAACAAGGAGAGCCAAGGGAACTGAAATGGAAGGGTAAAGCAGGCCGGACAGAAGATGTGAGGCCTCTGCACTAACAGGACTTAAAAAAATTAAAATGCTCTGTCTTAGTTAGGGAGGTTTCTATAGTTCTGGCAAGGTAGGAAACACAAGCTTTAAGTCGGACTGGTCTACGACAGCAAATTGAAACCAGCTACACACCCTGTTGAGGTGGGGAGGGGTAGGTGGGGAAGATGGCACAACCCAAGAAGTGCTGTTTCCAAGCTGCACACCTGATGGAGGATGATGTTTCCAAACTTATATTCCAATACAGCCAGAGGCACCACTGAAAAAAAGCTTGGGTGGCCAAGAAATATTTGTGAAATGAGTAGAGTGCATTCCCCTGGTGGGAATTTACAATTCTCAATAATTTATAACGATTCACATATAAAAGGCTAATCTAGTTTTTTTGAATATGGAATTTCTTCCTGTGACATGAACATTCTGTGGAACATGCTTTAGCAATAGGCAATTACTGTCATATGAAATAGCTATTTAATTCTCCCTCAGGATTGAGAGTACATTTAGGTTGAGAAATACTGTACTCCTAACCAAACAAGATGAGAGAAAAAGAGATCAGGGGAAGTATAGTGGTTAGGGAATGGCTTAGGCTGCTCAAACGGAGGCTCAACTATAATGACTTAAACCCATTAGGCTCTCAACCTCTCTCACACACACACATTCTGGAACTACACAGTCTACGAATGCTATGTGGTCCTACAAAGTCATGAAGGACTTAAACTCTATCTTTCTATTCTGCCATTCTTAACTCATGGCTTCCATGCTCAAACTTACATAACAGTTGCCAAGCAAGATAAGGCATAAAATCCTCTCTGCGGAGTTGAATCAGCCCACCATTATTTTTTTAATTGAGTTAAAATTTACATACAATGAAATGCACAAATTTTACATGTACAGTTCAATGGGCATACTGTAGAACCAACATCCCAAAGAAGAGAGAATATTTCCATAATGGCAGCAAATTACTTTGAGTTCCCACTCAATTCCATTCTCTAGAGGCAGCCACTGTTCTGGTCAATTGCTATAGGTTAGTTTTGTATGTTCTTGAACTTCATGTAAATGGATTCATACAGAGTATTCTTGTCTGTGTCTGGATTCTTTCATTCAACATAATGATTTTGAGTTATATCCATGTAACAGCATGTATCATTTGTTCTTTCTTTCTCTTAAAAAAAAATGTTTCCTATGCAGTATTTTATTGTATGAGTACACCACAATTTTCATGCACTCTCCTGTTGGGAGATATTTGTATTATTTCCAGTTTTGAACTTTTATAAATAAAGCTGCATAACGATTCTTGTATGAGTCTCTTTCTGAAGACATGTATAAATTTCTATCCACTGAGAGACCCGGAAACAGCAACATTCCAATAGTTATAACCACACCTAGTACCCAATTCTTGATTTCTAAATACTATCCTGCACTAAAATATCACTGTAGGAAATATACACGAAAGTAATCATGGGTGATGGTATATCACGTTAGCAACTTACTCTCAAATGGCTTAGGAAAAAAAATTGATTATACCGTACTGCCAAATATTCTACAGAATATTTGAGATTGCTTCTATTTTGAATAAAAAATAAAACCAGGGAGAAAATCCTACATACACAGATTGTATTTAAGTTTTTCAGAATGCCACAAATAAAGAAAGTTTCTAGTGCAAATTAACCTGCCCAAGGACAGGTAAGAGTAAATGACAGAAGATAACATTAAATAAGAGATGCAAACTTCTGGCCCAGATGTATAAAGATTGTTCCCTGCAGGAGACAACTATTACGTTATTTTGGGTCACTTTAAATTGTCCAGTCTTCATCTGAAAAATTTCAGATGTTTCTGTCTTCAAAGTTGAGTTTAAATCCAGTTTCTGATTCTATTCTCATTGTGCTGCTCAAAGAAGGCATATAGAGATCTTTGATCTCTTTGGGTATAGGTCATCTAAATCCAGTTCTGCAGTGCTGGTGGGGAGAAGCAGGGGAAAATAACAGATGAAAAGTAAGGAAGGTTATTCTTTTTCTTCAATATAATTCTGTCTCTGCTTTTCAGAACATTCTTCCTACCTTCCATTTCTTCCCCAGTGAAAACCCAAAGTGACACATGTACCAAAATATTTTGGGAATATAGACTATGGTGGAAGAAAGAGAGAACCATCACATTTCCTTCTCCCCAACCTGAGAAAGTATAATGACATAACCCATATATCATTATATAACTTTTTCACATATTGTAAGAAGTCATTTGCATCATGACTTTCCACGTGAATATTTTTTTAATTTAATTTTATTATATTATGTTAGTCACCATACAATACATCATTAGTTTTTGATGTAGTGATCCACAATTCATTGTTTTCGTATTACACCCAGTGCTCCATGCAGTACGTGCCCTCCTTAATACCCACCACCAGGCTAACCCATTCCCCCCACCCCCCTCCCCTCTAAAACCCTCAGTTTGTTTCTCAGAGTCCATTGTCTCTCATGGTTCATCTCCCCCTCCGATTTTCCCCCCTTCATTTTTCCCTTCCTTCTCCTAATGTCCTCCATGTTATTCCTTATGTTCCACAAATAAGTGAAACCATATGATAATTGACTTTCTCTGCTTGGCTTATTTCACTTAGCATAATCTCCTCCAGTCCCATCCATGTTGATGTAAAAGCTGGGTATTCATTCCTTCTGATGGCTGAGTAAAACACAATTCCATTGTATATATGGACCACATTTTCTCTATCCATTTGTCTGTTGAAGATTTAAAGTACCAGCATTCCCAGTACTCTCTGATGCATCATGTGAGATCATGGTTCTAATTTAATATCCTTCCATTTTTGTCAAAAGGTCATCTAAGTACTGATAGCTCAAACAGGCAGCATATGCTCTTCATTCATTCTTGTCCCAAATAATTATTTGAGCAAACAATTATTAGTTGCTAATTTACCATTTGTCAAAAGGTATTTTTATTCATTCATTTAACTATCAAATCCCTTGTTTGGGGCTTATACTGAGATACTGCAACATGGGATAAGTACCCTTTGGATTCACGAAGCTATATCTCCATCTCTCTAGATGTCTCCTCAGACAAGGGAATAAAAGCAAAAATAAACTATTGGGACTACATCAAAACACAAATTTCTGCACAGTGAAGGAAACAATCAACACAACGAAAAGGAAACTTACTGAATGGGAGAAGATACTTGCAAATGATATATCCAATAAAGAGTTAGTATCCAAAATATATAAAGAACTGATACAACTCAACACCCAAAAAACCAACAATCCAATTAAAAAATCGGCAGAAAACATGAATAGATATTTCTCCAAAGAAGACACACAGATGGTCAACAGATACATGAAAAGATAATTCATCATCACTTACCATCAGGGAAATGCAAATCAAAACGCCAAGGAGATATTACCTCACAGCTGTCAGAATGGCTAAAATCATCAACACAAGAGACAACAGTGTTGGTGAAGATGTGGAGGAAAAGGAACCCTGGTTTCTCTCCCTTTCCTCTTCCTACAGAGGTTGGTTTCAGATCACACCTGGGAAGCTCCTTAGAGAGTTTTGAACCAATAAAACTGTATGAAAACAGAAGTTGAAAATGTCTGATCAGCTGGAAATGCAGAACATGACTCTGTCCTATTTAAGGTTGTGGTGGGTATCTCAGTTTTCTGCCCAGAGATTCAGGTTATCTCTATGTTCCTAATTACCATCTCTCCAGTGCTGTAAAGGACTCAGGTGGATACGTCTCTTTCCACTTTTTGTTTTTTGTTTTTTGTTTTTAATTTAATTTAATTTAACTTATTTATTTGAGAGAGAGAGAGAGAGACAGAGAGAGCACATGAGAGGGGGGAAGGTCAGAGGGAGAAGCAGACTCCCTGCTGAGCAGGGAGCCTGATGAGGGATTCGATCCGGGGACTCCAGGATCATGACCTGAGCCAAAGGCAGTCGCTTAACCAACTGAGCCACCCAGGTGCCCTCTTTCCACTTTTTGGAACCCAGAAGCATCTCCGTAGTCTTTGGAATACACTCTGCTGAGCTGCTTTTCTCATAAAAATGCTGATAGTTTCCAGGTACATATTTCCTTTAATTGCCATTTTCTATGGTAGAATGTTATAAATTAGAATTCCAGTTATGAATATGAATTCCACATCTCCCACATTCCAAAATCTATCATTCATAAATAGATGGAGAACTATAACAGGTATACATACTTCGTGCAAACTTTTATTTTTTATGTAAAATCAAATAGGACTTAACATAAATGCTATATGTCAAGTATTCTTTAGTGTAATAATAATTTTGAGCTATTAATGGGCTGCTGTTTCTCATACCTGTCATCCTTCATAAAGGCAACCTTGTTAGTTTTCTCTATATTGCCTCGGAGGAGGAACATACATACAGACTAGAACAAAGAAGTAAGTTAAACTTCTGAATGGACTTTTATAAATTTATATGAGACAATATTGAAACCCAGAGTCTTATCTTTAAGAGCCAGAAACTATGGAGGGGAAAAAAAGGCTTGGGGGATTCTAATGGTTTCCTACCATTCCCATATTGACTTGGTAGTAAGGTATAATATTATTAGATGTTTATTTTAAAAAAAAGAACTAAAGAGAAAGCAAGATGGTTGATTTTACTTTTTATTGTTGTTTAAACAAATAAAAGGTAAAACTCAGTACTAATGAAAAATTACTCCTGAAATGACTACCTCCTCCTTTTTTGAATATTCTTTTTTTTTCTTAATTTTGAGATCCAATACTCTTTTTTTTTTTCCCCAGGCATGAAGAACACAATCTTTTATTGTATCAACACTAGATGCCTAATATTTAGCCTAGCATGGTGCAGAGAGGTTATGCTTGAAACAATAATAAGTACAGATTTCCTTGAATAGCAAGAACAACAACAAAGAATTAAAAACTTATAGGACACTCCTTATGCTGTAAGCATGAATCTGCTATGCATATATTTTCTCCTTCTTCTAGACAAGGTATTTAGTTGTTTGTTTGTTTATTTGTTTAGGAAGGTTTAAATTTTGTTATATTTCATCTTAAATGGTTTTAGATAGCATGCAATGGCTGGTACTTTTAAATCACTCTGGAATTCCTTCTATCTCTCTAAACACTTCTTGGCTGGCCTGGATTTTAAATGTTAGGGTTCTTCATGGTGACCTCCTGTGCCCACATCTCCTCTTTCTAATCTGTCTTCCTAAGGGATTTCATCCACTCCAGTGGCTTCAACTTCTCTCTCTACACTGATGACTCCTACATTTATATCTCCGCTAATCTACTATTCAAATGCCCTGTTGGATGTGGCACTTGGCTTAAATGTGGAAGATTGTATTTTCCGAAGATGGCTGTAACAGTATTTCTCATCCAACATGCTCTTCATACAATACGGCTTTGACACTCTTCCCATTAAGAGGAGGGACTCCTCCCATTGAAATGGCACAGCCTCTGTGGCTATTTTAACTAATAGAGTATGCAGAAAGTGGTACTATGTGACTTCTGGAGATAGATCATCTAAAGGCTATCAGCCATCCATCATATAAGCAGTCCAGCTGCCATACTGTGAGGAAGCCCAAACTAGCCCATTCAGAAAAACCACACAAAGAGGCACCATGTAAAAAGATAAGTATGACTGGAGAGCTGCTTGCAGCTCCAACCTCCTCTCCAATAGGTATCTCTTGCTACATAACAAATTACCCCAAAATGTAGTGGCTTACAACAGCAAGCATTTATTACCTCTTAGTTTCTGTGGGTCAGGCACTCAGGAGTGGCTTAGCTGGACGATTTCCTTAGGAACTCTCACGAGGTTGCAATCAAGCAAGATGTCCGCTAGGGCTTCAGTCATCTAGTCCCAAGATGGCTCACTCACATGATGATGGCAAGAGGTTTCATCCTTGGCTATTGGCTGGAGGACTCAATTCCTACCATGTGGGCCCTTCCATAGGGCTGCTCCAGTGTCCTCAAGCACATGGCAACTGGCCTCGCTGAAAGCAAGAGATCTAAGAGTGAGAGCAATGAGGAAGCTTCAATGCTTTTATGACCTAGTTTCAGGAGTTACACATTGTCACTTCTATTTTATTCTGTTCACTGGAAATGAGTCACTCAGGCCAGCCCACACTCAAGGGGGTAGGGATCCAGCTCTACGTTTTGAAGGGATTTGTGGATACTTTCCATCCATTGTTACAGCTCCAGCCATTATCTGACTGCAAAGGCATGAGACTTGCAAGCTAGAACTATTTATCCAAGCCTTTCCCCAAATCCTCATCCATAGAAACTATAAGCAGTAATAAAATGATTATTGTTGTTTTAAGCCACTATGGTTTGGAGTAATCTTTTTTTCAGTACTAGCTAATCAGAACATGGAGTCTTTTGGACTAAACCCTAGAATGCCAGAAGCTACTCCATTCTTTTCTGGGATCTCCACAAATTTATCTGGGGTTTCTATTTCTTTCTCTTCCTCTGACCTAGGATTCTGACTCCAAGAAGGGAGTAGCATATGTGGTTCCTTCTCACCTACTACTGCTTGTTCTCTTGTCAAAATTTTCATTTCTTTTTGGCTGGGAAAACAGCTCTTATATCACCAGCATTCTTGCCATGCTCTGGTTCATGATGTAAATTCTGATCTAGGTGGTCTAGGCTCTTCTATTAGTTTTTAAATGAAAGTTTTTAGAATCCCCCAAGCCTTTTTTCTCCCTCCATAGTTTCTGGCTCTTAAAGATAAGACTCTGGGTTTCAATATTGTCTCATATAAATTTATAAAAGTCCATTCAGAAGTTTAACTTACTTCTTTGTTCTAGTCTGTATGTATGTTCCTCCTCTGAGGCAATATAGAGAAAACTATCAAAGTTGCCTTTATGAAGGATGACAGGTATGAGAAACAGCAGCCCATTAATAGCTCAAAGTTATTATTACACTAAAGAATACTTGACATATAGCATTTATGTTAAGTCCTCTTTGATTTTACATAAAAAATAAAAGTTTGCACTCTTAATGGCAAAGCAAACTGGTGCAGCAACTGTGGAAAAAAAGATGGAGTTTCTCCAGAAAATTGAAAATAGAACTACCCTATGATCTAATAATCACACTATTGGGTATTTACCCAACAAATACAAAGACACTAATTCAAAGGGATACATACATCCCTCTGTTTACTGCAGCATTAGTTATAATAGCCAAACTATGGAAGCAGCCTAAGTGTCCATCAATAGATGAATGGATAAAGAAGATGTGGTATACATCCCACTGTAGATATATAATTCAGCCATAAGAAAGAATGAACTCTTGTCATTTGTATTTTTTTTAAGATTTTATTTATTTATTTGAGAGATAGAGAGCATGAGAGGGAAGAGGGTCAGAGGGAGAAGCAGATTCCCCACCGAGCAGGGAGCCCGATGTGGGACTTGATCCCGGGACTCCAGGATCATGACCTGAGCTGAAGGCAATCGCTTAACCAACTGAGCCACCCAGGCGCCCAACTCTTGCCATTTGTAACAACATGGACGGAGCTAGAGAATATAATGCTAAGTGAAATGAGTCAGTCAGAGAAAGACAAATACCATATGATTTCATTCATATGTGGAATTTAAGAAACAAATGAGCAAAGGAAGATAAAGAAGAGAGAGAAACAAACCAAGAAAAAGACTCTTAACTATAGGGAACAGATAACCATTTGTTAACCAGCTGTTAACCTACCTCCCCTTTACCAGAGGGGAGATAGGTGGCGGGATGGGTGAAATAGGGGATTGAGATTACAGAATGCACTTATTGTGATGAAATAAAAGAAGATAAAATGATAAAAAGGAAATCTACATAAAGTATGTATTAGCTAATAAAAACATATCAATATTGGTTCATTAATTTTAACAAATATACCATATTAATATAAGATGTTATTAACAAGGAATACTGGGTGTGGAACATACGGGGACTCTATCATCTTCATTTTTCTACAAATCTAAAACTATTCTAAAAAATAAAGACGATTTTCAAAAATACAGTTTTTGGCTACATCTAGGGTTGATCTCTAAGTCTGTGCCCTTCCTTCCTCACTGTCTACCAATTAAAAGTCCAAATTTCTTAGCTTAGTATCCAAGGTCCTAGCAGATTGAAAAATACTGTCCCCTGATAATTTACAATTCTTCCTATCAAGAGGTGAAGTCTTTTCCTCTAATTCATATATGGGCTCGGTTAATGACTTACTAATGTGAAACAATTGGAGGCTTAGAAAGTGCTTGAGCATTGGGTCTTGCCTTCTTTGCTGCTCTTGGGACATGGCTGCTAGATGAACAAGCCCAAGGCAGAGAGCTGATGTGACAACATGGAGAAGTGAGCCACAGCCGCCATCAACCTATCAACTAGACACGTGAATGAGGCCACCCCAGCTGATCTTCCAGCTGACTTCAGCTGCACGAGTAAACCCAAGGAAAACAGCTGAAAAACTAACCAGCCGCTGCCAGCCCCAATTGCATACCCATTAAGTAGTGAGTAAATGTTTCAACACACTAAAAGTTGTTTTTTGGTGGGGGGGGGATGTTGTTGTTACATGACAAAGCAACAAAGATGAGCCGATTCATGCCTCCATTAACTTAACCCAGCCAAGTCACATTTCCAGGTTTGCTTTCCAGAATTCCCCTATGCGCCACCCAGATTACACGTGTTTTTATTCCCTAGAAATTCTTTGCACTTTCCTGAATATTTCCTCATGAAATTTTCTTCTACCTGAAGTGCCTTTACTCTCATATCTCTACTTAAAAAAATATCACTCATATTCCCCTTGTACAGAAAGTTTCATATATAAATATAAAGAGGGAGAGAAAATTTGGCTCACCACAGTTCCTCTTCGTATTTTTAAGAAACGCCTTGGTGAGAAGGGAGGGAGCTTGAAGGGCATTGCATGGATTAGAATATAGACTCAGCAGCAGAAACAGAAACCCAGAATAAAAATGGATTAAAAAGAAGAGAAGGGTGCCTGGGTGGCTCAATCAGTTAAGCCTCTGGAGAAAGTGAAAAGGAGGACAAGCTAATTCCTTTTGTGGGGGAGAAATCCAGATGGGGTATACTTCAGTTCTTGCTTACATCACATTGGCTAGTGATGGTCATACAATTATACCTGGTTGCACAGGAAGCTAGGAGATGTATTGTTACCTTGACACTCAAATATGCTACTAATACTAGGGAAGAAGGGAATAACAAATATGGGGATCAGTAATAGCCTCTACCACAAGTTAGATCATGCATATTAGCCTATTAAAATGCTATGTATAAGGCAAGAAGAGAAATGGGCTTTGTTCCTGAAAGAATAGGAGAGGAGAGAAAGAAGCCAGAGAAATGGTGGAAGGTTATGACTACTCCCTGAAACCTTTAACTCTCCCACAAAACCTCTAAATTCTTGGAAAGAGAAACCCTGTCATAACTGGTGAAGAGATTCGATTCTTCGAGGTAAAATAGAGCGTATGCCAGGATGCAAGAATTAGAGGAAGAAGGAGCCATGTAAAACTTTGAGAACCTGCAGGAGAATATGGAAAGTTCTGAGCCTAAGTGGACTTTGGAAATGAAGCAATCTTATATTGCTTTCACGAGATGGGAGATAGGAGGCCCCAACATGTAAGTACCACCACAGGTCCTTTTAAATTCCACAACTTTTAAGCAAACAGGGGTGCTAAGAACAGGATTAAGCATAGTTGACAAAAAAAATAGTCAAAAAGAAATCAGTGTAGAATTCCTAATTATGCTACTTATAGCAACTATAAAGTTAGCAATTTGAGAGAGCTTTAGTTAGACTTGACACAGTGTTGAGTTTTAGCTATTGGAAATAAAGAAGAAGTATGAATCACTTTCTTAACTGAAAAGTAGGCTAAATGTGACCATCGCAGATTTTAAGAATCTCACCTAAATTTTTTCTCAACCACATTTTATGTACTGACACTAACACATCAATGAAGGAAACAGGATGGACTGGCCAATTTCCATCTTTCCAAATAGACTCCATAATATTAGTAGAAATGACCCAGCAGATGGACAAACTGAGCATTTCTGGCAGATTGCAACATGACTGATTACAAAATAATTCATTGCTGAAGAGGCCTTATCACCATTAGAAGCTGTTATGGAGAAAGTTTATTTAGAACCAAATAAATACAAACCAACAATCATCAGGAAGCCCTATGTGAGCATCCATGTGTCATTTTTCACAGAAAGTGATTTTTTCAGATGTTAACCAGGTACAATACAAGAAGACCTTCTTAGAAGAAATTCCTTGTTGAACAATATAGTCCTGTCCTTCCTATGTAAGCTTGTTGGGGAATGTCATTGAAGACACGACCACCGATTGACCCATGGGCAAGACCCTGGCACTTGGAGGTTCCTCAACCCCTCTCCCATCCTTAGAATGTGGGTTTTGCTTGCCTTTCAGCTCCCAGAGGCTGCCTTCAAGGACAGAGGCTTGAGATAGGGATGTGGTGTTGATTTAAACACCTACACAGCATATGTAACTGAGCCCAGGCAGGCCCTCTTTCTAAACTTTTAAGATTTGTGAGTGTGGGTGCAGGGATCCATTCATCTTACTGCTGCCCCAAGATAAGCCTCATATGTAAGTTCTCTTTGTTTATTAAAACTGCCACCTACCAACCTGGAGTAGTCTGCCTCTTTCCACCACCCAGCAGTTGTAAGCCACTTATCCTAGAGAAATCCAATTTTTAAAATCTTCGACCAATTTATTGTTTTCTCAAAATGTAGTTGCAGTGAAGAGAGAGGTAGGAAAGGCCTAAAAGCAAAGGCTTCAGATGCATTTTTGGTTTTAGCCACTGCAAGAGCCAGATTGCTTATAGAGTACTATATTTACTGTGACCTTTTCAAATAACATGGTTATTTATAACATCATGTATGAGATATTGTTGTATCATATATTTTCCCCGCAACTGGTCTACAATGGTAAAGCGGCATGGGTTCCTTCTCAGAGGAGATTCTTGTGAAAATTTATTACAGGCTCAAGATCAAGAGTGTTCTCAATAATGATTTCATGGCAGATGGCTCTTTGGCAAAGGAAAAGAAAGAAAAGACTGCAGCATCATGTGAAAGTGGGCTCCTGTTCAACAAAAATAGAGCTTATCCAATTATAATGGAAATAGAGAAAGGAGTTTCACCTTCAAAGAATGGCAGTAACAGCCTTATGTCATCCTACACCATGTTGAACTAACACAGGCCAAAGTCCAGCATAAGTGTTAATTTCTGGTAAGAAACATAAACAGAGGAAAAAGACATTAGTGATACTGTGACTGTGGGAGCCATACATCTTCCTTACTCTAGGTTTGCTGGTATCAGTATAATACTGCTGCAATGGCTACAATTCTAAAACAGGATGATATGTAATAGTATCGTTCACCAGCCTGAACAGATGGCCCACAGAAGCTCTGCTTTCCTAATCCTGTTATTCCCAATCTCATTAAATTAAAAATTATATATTACGTGTTTTTACCAGGTCTGCCCACTTAGGATGCAGTCATTATAACAAAGGTATCATGCTCTAGAAGTTAATTTGATGTGGCTATATCTAATCCATTGTCGCTGTTCTTAAATTGGGCAGGTATTAAAAGGCTAGGTTGAGATTTCAGGGAATTGTTTTTGGAGGAATTGCTACTTTGAGAAACAGTGTTTTCTGTTGAGTTTGGATTTTAAGTCTAACTATTTCAGGCCAAGAAAGACCTTTAGCTTGCATGTGTTTATATGCATCTGTTGTATGCATGTTAAAAGTATCCAGGGAAGCTTAGTAGCAGGGGTTTCCTCAAATAAGTGGCCATATCACTTTCTCCAGTGTATAAAGCACTTTGCCCAGAAACATGAACAGGCTTGTTTCCAAGGAGTTTCAGAGAAACAAAAGCCTCAAAACAATGCAATTTATAATACTCCTTTTCATATCTATCAGCAATAGACTGACATTTTGGAAGCCAGTTTAAAATAAATTAAAAAGGTGGGCGCCTGGGTGGCTCAGTTGGTTAAGTGACTGCCTCCGGCTCAGGTCATGATCCTGGAGTCCCGGGATCGAGTCCTGCATCGGGCTCCCTGCTCGGCGGGGAGTCTGCTTCTCCCTCTGACCCTCTTCCCTCTCGTGCTCTCTATCTCTCATTCTCTCTCTCTCAAAAGGATAAATAAAAATCTTTAAAAAAAATAAATTAAATAAAATAAATTAAAAGGTAACTAAAAATAGACTACCTGTTAGCTATTTTTATTTCAAGATAAATCTTTTTTTCCAATATAAATCTTAATGAATAATTTTTTTCTATCCCAATCCTCTTCACTGAGATAGAATTGTCACCCTAATAAATCCTACTCAATAGTCAAATAACACAATTCTCTCCTGTTTTTCTTTTTTGTTGTTGTTGTTGTTGTTGTTATGATGGCAAGACAAATAATAATACCTGACATTTTGGAGCACCTACTATTTGCCAGATATTGTTCAAAGTGCTTTGACTAGAACAAATATTGTTAAAATGTCTGTACTGCCCAAAGCAATCTACAGATTTAACGCCATCCCTATCAAAATACCAACAGCATTTTTCACAGAACTAGAATAAACAATCCTAAAATTTGTATGGAAACACAAAAGACCCCAAATAGCCAGAACAATCTTGAAAAAGAAAAACAAAACTGGAGGTATCACAATTCCAATCTTCAAGTTCTATTACAAAGCTATAGTAATCAAAACAGCCTGGTATGGGCATAAAAATAGACACATGGATCAATAGAACAGAATAAAAAAACCAGAAATAAGCCCACAATTATATGGTCAGTTAATCTTCAACAAAGGAGGGTGCCTGGGTGCCTCAGTTGGTTAAGCGACTGCCTTTGGCTCAGGTCATGATCCTGGAGTCCCGGGATCGAGTCCCACATCAGGCTCCCTGCTCAGCAAAGGAGCCTGCTTCTCCCTCTGACCCTCCCCCCTCTCATGTACTCTCTCTCTCTCTCATTCTCTCTCTTTCAAATAAATAAATAAATCTTTAAAAAAAAAATCGTCGACAAAGGAGGAATGAATATCCAGTGGGAAAAAGACAGTGTCTTTAACAAATGGTGTTGGGAAAACTGGACAGCCACATGTAAAAGAATGAAACTGGACCACTTTCTTTCACTATACACAAAAATAAACTCAAAGGGGATGAAAGACCTAACTCTGAGACCTGAAACCATAAAAATCGTAGAAGAGAGCATGGGCAGTGATATCTGAGACATCAGCCAAAGCAACATTTTTCTAGATATGTCTCCTCGGGCAAGGGAAATAAAAGCAAAAATAAACTATTGGGACTACATTAACACACAAATTTCTGCACAGTGAAGGAAACAATCAACACAACTAAAAGGAAACCTACTGAATGGGAGAAGATCTTTGCAAATGATATATCCAATAAAGGGTTAGTATCCAAAATATATAAAGAACTGATACAACTCAACACCCAAAAAACCAACAATCCAATTAAAAAATGGGCAGAAGACATGAACAGACATTTCTCCAAAGAAGACACACAGATGAAAAGATGTTCATCATCACTTACCATCAGGGAAATGCAAGTCAAAACGCCAAGGATATATCACCTCACAGCTGTCAGAATGGCTAAAATCATCAACACAAGAGACAACAGTGTTGGTGAGGAAAAAGGTGTTGGTGTTGGATGTGGAGGAAAAGGAACCCTGATGCACTCTTGGTGGGAAAGCAAACTGGTGCAGCCACTGTGGAAAAAGGATGGAGTTTCTTCAGAAAATTAAAAATAGAACTACCCTATGATCTAATAATCACACTATTGGGTATTTACCCAACAAATACAAAGATACTAATTCAAAGGGATACATGCATCCCTCTGTTTATTGCAGCATTATTTATAATAGCCAAACTATGGAAGCAGCCTAAGTGTCCGTCGATAGATGAATGGATAAAGAAGATGTGGTATATATCCCACTGTATATATATAATTCAGCCATAAGAAAGAATGAACTCTTGCCATTTGCAACAACATGGATGGAGCTAGAGAGTGTAATGCTAAGTGAAATGAGTCAGTCAGAGAAAGACAAATACCATATGATTTCATTCATATGTGGAATTTAAGAAACAAATGAGCAAAGGAAAAGAAAGAAGAGAAACAGACCAAGAAACAGACTCTGAACTACAGAGAACAGATGGTGACCAGAGGGAAGTCAGGTGGGGGGATGGGTGAAACAGGTGAAGGAGATTAAGAGTGCACTTATGATGAGCACTGAGTAATGTATAGAATTATTGAATCGCTATATTGTATTCCTGAAACTAATATAACACTGTATATTAACTATATTGGAATTAAAATCTTAACAATATTAAATACAGATTTATAATGTAATTTAAAAGAAAAACACTGCACTTTGATGAAGCAAGACCAATGAGCATTGATCCACCTGTCCTAATACTTGCAATTCAGACTAATTTGATGATACCAAGTGATTTGATTCATATTTTGTCTTAATCCCTCATTAAGTTGTTAATAATGAGCAAGTTTTATGGGCAGTTGCAACAATTCAGTAAATTGGTACTTTAACCAAGAGTTTTTTACAAAGACACATTGAAAAACAACTACTACAATGTAGCCTCCTCCATTAGAAAATATGTACTTTGAGGGCAAGGACATTATCTCTCTTGATCTCTACCATATTCCTTCTCCCTAAAATAGTGCTCAGCACAAAGTAGGGTCTCAGGAAGGTCTGCAGAATGAAGTCAATGAAAGTGTACCAGAGATGCGCAAACTCCTGAAGTTATAAAGGTTACGCACATTCCTTATTTCTTTCTCATTTCTTTCACTGTGTATTCTGTGCAAGGGAATTTAGCAGTATATTGAAAAAAAAAAAAAGAAGGGGATTAATCAATGACAAGTCTTTAAATGATAGAAGACCTTTCACATTTGGAAAGCATATCCCTTTGGTTTTCTTATTGATGAGGCTTGTCATTGGTCTACCATAGTCTAACACTTAACAAATTCAAACCACAGAATTCCCATCTTACTGTTGAAGCTACTACTCTGTAAAGAAAAAAAAAAATCTTGCTAAACAACAGGGACATCTGCTGGTTAAAATGTAGTGCTTCTACCCTTAAAATACTACATCTAGACGGACAAGGAGATTTGGGCAATAAAGTAACTCCAAACCTTCTGTTAGACAAATACTCACTTTCAGAGCATTCTGTTAAAATAACCTCCTTGCGCTACAGTAATAATAAAAGGTAGCATGTATTTTATTCCAGAGTTAACAAGTAGTGACGCTCTGAAAAAACAACGGAGCTCTCTCCGTAGTCAGTAACTATTGCCAAAGAAGAGAAATGGCTAGCTTCCTGATCTTCTGGCTTAAGATACTAATTATTTGTGATCTCAACAAACATTTAAGAATCTATTAAGTTAAAATATTGTGCCATATGCTGACAAACTGAAGCCATAAGATAAGGCAGAGGTGGCAGATTGTCCAGCCACCTCTGGGCATGTGCTGACCTCCAATCTTAGAGGAGGGGACTTAAAATCAATTAACTTTGCAAGAGAAACTGAGCCTACCCCTTACTAACACTGTGCTCTTTCCCTTTTATAAACATTATAGAGGCCAGTTGCTTTCTACAAAAACACTCTTTCCCATATTAACTGGACAAATGTTCTCCCATCTTTTACCCCCTACTATGGTGATTTCTTCTCATCTTTCCAGTCTCTGTTCACATGTCTTCTCAGAATGCCCTACTCTGAACACCCTATAGAAAGCTCACTTTCAGAGCATTCAATTTGTGTCCTCCTTAGAACTTACAAAACGTGGCAATTATTTACTGGCTTATTGTTATATTATCCCTCTCTCTCCTACAACAGACTGTAAAGGAACAGGTCTTTGAGTCTGGGTCCAGACATTCTCCCAATTTTAGTCAAGTAACTTAACTCTTTTATTTTGCACACACAAAAAAATTCAAGGACAGAATGAACACTTTTATCCTCATTTTCTGGGAATATCCAAAGTCTTGGTTCTCCATTTTCCTAACTGAAAGAAAAACCAAATTCTGCTAATGTCCCATTAATAAGTCTCAGTAAAGACCTATTGCAAAAGAAAAAGTGAGGAGGGTATAAAGAGGTGGTGACTAGATTGAGAGATTAAAAGAAGTGTGGAAATGAGACACCGACACAAAATGGGGGACAGGAAAAGGGGTTTAGATGGAGTGCCATACGCCCCAGAGAAAAAGCCTAGAGGAGAAATGTGAGACAAAAGAGGATCTGGAAGAGCCTGATGTGTGGGCCTAATTAGGGACAGTTTGTTCTTTGCCCTATTAGCATAGGAATCCCCATCAGATGTCCAGAACTTCTTGAAAGCCATCCAGTACAACCCACGAACTGTATTAACATGACTCAGAAACTGTGTGGAAAGAAAATGGACTACTCAGTAATTGTATTTTTCATGTACCTTGAACAAAAGCCCTTGCAAACATCTTTTTCATACCATCCAAGACGCGAGATGATCATCAAACAACAGAACCTGCCTCTCAGTATATGAAACGCTTTTGCATTAATATATCACCTTTTATAAAAGAAAGGTAATTTCATCAATATTCTATCACTGATGAGTTTCAAGAAAGTGTTATAAAAAATCTAGAGTCCAAGAGAGTTAATCATAACTAGCAAATGCCGCAAATACCACAACTGTGCTGTAAAATACTTTTATAATATAACTTCTATTTGGGGTAGAACTATTTCTTTACAAAATATTTAATGCCTAATTAGGTAAATCCTAGGATAATATTAAAAATCTCTTACATTCCCTAGGTATACAGTGATGAAGTACTAAGGTAGAAATAACCTAGATGTGTAACTACAGAAAGTTGCCCTAGACTTCAAATTATATTATGGATAGTCCTTACAATGATTATGCAAGTTAAAGATAATATGGTGTTACTATAATAAATTTAATTTTATTATTTTTTTATTTATTACTAAAAAAAAATTTTAAGTATACCCATTTCTCCCACCCTCCTCCGATCACCTCTGGCAGCTATCAATCTGTTATCTATACCTATGAGCTTGGAGTTTGTTTTGGGGGGGAAGGGGGTATTTGGTTGTTGTTTTTTTAAGTTTCCACATATAATCATATGGTATTTGTCTTTCTCTGATTTATTTCACTTAACATAATACCCTTTAAGTCTATCCATGTTGTCACAAATGGCAAGATTTCATTTTTACGGCTAAGTAATATTCCATTGTATATATATATCATATCTTCTTTATCCATTCATTCAGTCATGGACACTTAGGTTGTTTCCATAGCTCAGCTATTATAAATAATGCTGCGATAAATACGGGGTGCATGGATCTTTTTGAGTTTGTGTTTTCATTTTCCTCCAATAATCACCCAGAAGTGGATTATATGGCTATTCTATTTTTAATTTTTTGAGGAACATCCATTCTGTTTTCCATAGTGTTTGCACCAACTTACATTCCCAACAGTGCATGAGGGTTCCCTTTTCTCAACATCCTCATCAATGTTTATTTTTTTAATCTTTTTGATAATAGCCATTCTAACGGTGTATAGTGATATCTCTGTGGTTTTGATTTGCATTTCCCTGATTAGTGATGTTGAGCATCTTTTCATGTACTTGTTGGTCATCTGTGTCTTCCTTGGAAAAATGTCTATTTATATATTCTGCCAATTTTTAATCAGATTGGTTTTTTTGCTATTGAGTTGTATGAGTTCTTTACATATTTTGCATATTAGCCCCTTATCAGATATATGATTTGCAAATATTTTCTCCCATTCAGTAGGTTGTCTCTTCATTTTGTTGATGGTTTCCTTTGCTGTACAGAAGCTTTTTAGTTTGAGGTAGTCCCATTTGTTTATTTTTGCTTTTGTTGTTTTTGCTTTTGGTGTCAGGTTCAAAAATCACTGCCAAGACCTATGTCAGGGAGACTACTGCCCATGTTTTCTTCTAGGATCTTTATGGTTTCAGGTCTTGTGTTCAAGTCTTTAATCCATTGAGTTAATTTTTACATATTATGTGGCCCAGTTTAATCCATTTTGAGTTTTTATATATGATGTGGTCCAGTTTCATTCCTTTGCATGTGGCTGCCCAGTTTTCCCAATACTATTTATTGATGAGCCTGTCCTTTAAACATTGTATATTCTTGACTCCTTTGTCATAAATTAATTGACCACATATGCATGGGTTTATTTCTGGGCTATTTTGTTCTATTCATCTATGTGTCTGTTTTTAAGGCCAATACCATACTGTTTTAATTAATATAGCTTTGTAATACAGTTTGGAATCAGAGAGCATGATGCCTCCAGCTTCGTTCCTCTTTCTCAAGAGTGCTTTGGTTATTTGAGGTCCTTTGTGGTTCCACACAAATTTTAGAATTCTTTGTTCTATTTCAGTGAAAAATGCCATCAGAATTTTTCAGGGATTTCATTGAATCTATATATTATTTTGAGTAGTATGGACACTTTAACAATCAGTATTAATCCTTCCAACCAATGAGCATGGAATATTTTTCCATTTATTTGTCTTAAGTTCCTTCATTAATATTTCATAGATATCAACACT
Organism: Eumetopias jubatus; assembly: GCF_037043125.1. Lineage (NCBI taxonomy): Eukaryota > Metazoa > Chordata > Mammalia > Carnivora > Otariidae > Eumetopias > Eumetopias jubatus. Next base: position 32,656,007 of record NW_028274820.1, read on the forward strand.
CAGGTCTTTCACCTGCTTGGCAAATTTTTAGGTACTTCATTCTTTTTGATCCAGTTGTAAATGGAATTGTTTTCTTAGTTTCTCTTTCTGATAATTTGTTATTAGTGTATAGAAATGCAACCAATTTTTGTGTATTGACTTTGTATTCTGCAACTTTATTGATTTATTAATTCTAACAGTTTTTTGACAGTCCTTAGGATTTTACATATATAATTATCATGTCATCTGCAGATAGTGCGTTTTACTTCTTCCTTTTCCTATTCTTGCCTAATTGCTGTGGCTAAGACTTCCAATACTAGGTTGAATAAAAGTGGTAAAAGTGGGTATTCCGGTCTTGTTCCTGATTTCAGAGAAAAAGCTTTCAGCTTTTCACCACTGTGTACGGTTAGCTGTGGGCTTGTCACATATGGCCTTTACTATGTTGAGGTACAGTCCTTCTATATCCACTTTGTTTTTATCATAAATGGATATTGAATTTGCTTTTAAAATTATATATTAGACTAATATTAAAATACATTTGTTTTCCCCAATCTTAACTGACTTTGGAAAAGGTAGTTATGAAAGAAACTTACCCACAAAGGGAGAATTAATTATGAGGATGGGCTTGACTTTTTCAGGGAATTAACAGCAGAGTGCAGCAGAGTGCAGGCTGCAAAATTTTGCAGAGGACAATGTATAGACAGACTATAATTAAGGTATCACTCTGTCATGCCTTGGTGAAAAAGAATCCTATATGGTTATGCTTTATGAAAAATGTGGCTAATTAGGAACCACTTCCTTGTAAATGTTAATCTTACATAGGTAATTATTATTTCATTAGAACTGCTCTGAGAGTAATTGCTTTTCTGGTTCATTTTTAAGTGCTTACTACACACGTCAGGCTCTGTGCAATGCATGCCCACATTATTTTGGGAGGTAGATTTTATTATTCCCATGTTTTGAAGGCAAATGAAACTGAGCAGTGAATTGCCATACCCACTACAAAGCAATAAAGCCAAGATGCATACTCAGGTGTAACTTCAACATCTATTCCCCAATACAATCCTACTTCATGGTTTTGCTTACATATTACTCATGTACCCACTTAAAAATTGAATGGTATATGTAATAACCAAATAGGATACAGAGTATCACATATTGGTAATAAATTTAGATGTAATAAAATGCTGCTTCTGGCATTTATTTTTGAAAATCGGTCGAACATGTCCATTTTCCTCTTCAGTAAAGACTCTGGAAACTGGTTGAAATAACTTGTTTTTACAATAAAAAACACTGTTGCCAAAGTGTACTTTGTGAGCTGCAAAAGAGTAGTAGAGCTCAGAGCATGGGCTCTGGAGCTGAGGATTCAATTTTGACTCTATGACTTCTGCTGTGTGCCCCTGACATTTTTTCACTTCTTTTTGGTTGTCTAAAACAGGATTCATTTGTAATAACTGTACTAATGCATCTGACACTTGTGAACATCAAATGAGTTTAATACACGTAAAGCCTTTGACACATAAACACTCAAAAAACTCTGGCTCATGTTGTCCAAATCCAAAGGCTTATTTCGCACTTTCATTCTTTCTTTTTTCAAATAAACTTTTTTTTTTTAAGACGAGTTTAAGATGCACAGCAAAACTGAGAGAAAGGTACAGACTTCCCATATACCACCTGCTCTACACATGTGTAGCCTCCTCCATTATTATCACCCACCAGAATGGTACATTTATTACAAATGAAGAACCAACAATGACACATCATTATCACCCAAAGGCCATAACTCACATTAGGGTTCACTATTGGTGTTGTACATTTTGTAGGTTTTAATAAATGTAGAAGCACTTGTATCTACCATTTTAATATCATAGAGCATTGTTTCACTGCCTTAAATATCCTCTGCTTCATGTATTCCTCTCCCCAGCCCCAAAACTTGGCCACTACTGATCTTTTTTACTATCTCCAGTTTTTCCCTTTCCAGAATGTTATATAGCTTGAATCATACAGTACGTGACTTTTTCAGATTGACTTATTTTACTCAGTTATATGCATTTAAGCTTCCTTCATATCCTTTCATGGCTTGATAGTTCATTTCTTTTTAGCATTAGATAATATTCAATTGTATGGATGTACCATCTATCCCGTCACCTAATGAAGCACATCTTGGTGTCTTCCAAGTTTTGACAATTATGAATAAAACTGCAATAAATATCTGTGTGCAGGTTTTTATGTGGACATAACTTTCCAACTCATTGGGTAAATATCAAGGAGCAATTGTTGGATCATACAGTAAGAATGTTTAGTTCTGTAAGAAACTGCCAAACTGTCTCTCAATGTGACTGTAGCCTTTTGCAGTCCCACTGGCAATTAATGACAGTTCCTGTTGCACATCCTCACAAGAATTTGGTGTTGTCTGTGGCTTTTATTTTAGTCATTCTGATAGGTGTATAATAGTATCTCATTATAGTTTTACACTCCTTTTGTGAAACCCAACGATTGTGACTGAAAACTTCTTTTACCCCAAAGAAGAGCATGGTTATGTGGACTACTGCTGGAAACTATGTACATTTGGCTTAAAATCTAAATATGTTTCTAAACCCGATTCGTTGTGTAGTTTTTTTTACCACCACCACCAAGTCTTTCAACAATACGTTGTAGTTAAAGGAAACCACAACTGCATAGAAAAATCAAAACATGCTTAAATAATGGCGGGGGGGGGGGATTACTAAGCATTATTAACCTCATTAGCTACTTAAGACCAATTCGGGAGTGCATAATCACATTCTCCATAGCCTTTTTTTGACCTTTACGACTGAGACGGACTACATTCCCCTTGTGACAACGTAGTGGGAGTCTACACATAGTTGTTGGAAGCAAGAACATTAGTCAAGTCTAACTTTGATAACTTCTGTCATCTCAGGACAGAAAGACTACAATAAATCTAGTTTTATAAAGAAGTAAAACGAGATCGGAATCATACAGTTGTAACAGGTTCGGACCACTCCACCATTAAGATTTTCAAACTCGAAACTCTTAAAAACACAATCTCTGCCAGGGTCTCACGGAGCTTCTGAAAGACTGGTCTAGGGAATAGGCCCGACCATTGGTCCTTTCTAAAAGTTTCCCACGTAATTGAAGGGCAGCTGGCTTAGAAAAGACAGTGCTTTAAGACAGACTGGGCCTTAGGGCGCCTGGGTGGCTCAGTTGGTTAAGCGACTGCCTTCGGCTCAGGTCATGATCCTGGAGTCCCGGGATCGAGTCCCCGTCGGGCTCCCTGCTGGGCGGGGAGCCTGCTTCTCCCTCTGACCCTCTTCCCTCTCATGCTCTCTACCTCTCATTCTCTCTCTCTCAAATAAATAAAATCTTGAAAAAAAGAAAAAAAAAAAAAAAGACGGACTGTGCACTAGAGTAGCATCTTGCTACGCTCACAGAGGACAACTTTTGACCAGAACTGCATCACAGGCCCAAAGCGCCTACGGCAATGCAAACTGTGAGGGGCCAGAGGTAATTCCCGGCTTTTTTTCATCTAGACAAGGCTCTCATTCCGTTCCACGCCTGGGTGTATCCGCTCTGGAGCCTGGCGAATTTCTGAAACTCGGCCAGCTGGGCCCAACTGCTCCCCGAGCCAGAAACACCACAGTTACGCCAAAGAAAGATGGGCCTCCTTTACAGCATCAGCAGCGGAATCGTCGGTACCGAGCTTTCCTAGTAGGTAGAGAGAAGAGAAGCGGATCACAAACAAACGCCACACAGACGGGTCCCCGAAGCTCCGTTAACCCGGGACTTTTTTTCAGCGCTCGGACTGGGCCGGAAGTGACGCGAGCAGTCAACACGCAGAGCAGTCCCAAGGGAGAGGAGAGCGGGAGGGGGAGCGAGCGGGGGCTAGGGGCGGGGCGCGGTCGTAGCTCCGTTTCCGGTGGCTCGTCGCGCTCGCTCACTCCAGCTGCAGCCACTCTTGCCCGTTGCTGCTTCCTCCATCCTGGTATTTTTTGGAGCCTCCATCCTGGTTCTTCCAAAGTGCCCGGACCCAAAACAGGAAGTAAGTGCGATGGAACCTTCAGGTCCCAACCGCCGCCAGGGCCGCTCCGCCCAGTGGAGCCTGTCCGGCCCCCTTGCTGCCAGCCTGTTCCCGCCGACCGGCGCAGGCTGTGGGCAACTGGGCACTGCGGGCGGGGTCGGAGCTGGGCCTTCATGATGCTGAAGCTGCCGTCCCCGCACGCTCAGGCCAGGGCCTCCCTCTCAGGGCCCGACCCGCGGCGGTGGCTCGGGCTACAGAGTGGCGTAGAGAGCGGCCGCTGAGGCGCAGCAGCGATCCGGCGGGGGCGGAAAATGGCGGCTGCTTCGGAGGAGCTAAATGGCGCCGGGACCCCTGGGGGTGGGGTGGGCCGGGAGCTTCGGTAGAGAATTGGACCCGAGAATGCGGAGAGTAATGAAGCCTTAGTTGCTTTCTCGTGGTGTTCCTTTTTTGTTTGTTTGTTTGTTTGCTTTTTGTTACCTTTTCGGTTTTATGTAGTCCAGTGAAGGAGAGGTGGGCTTGAGAGAGTTGGGCGGGTCTCGTTTCCCCCCTCCCCTTTTTTTTCCTTTTACCTTGTTTGCGTCTTAGACTCTTCCATCTTTTGGGGTTCGTTCTAGCTCTGCTATTCATGGCCCATGCAGAGGCAATCGAGGTTGCTGGCCGTAGTTATCTCTGTCAGCCTCTCTTAAAAAGGACTAGCACTGACTGCGGGGAGAGTGTCCTAGTCGAGCAGAGAACCGTAAAAGGCGTCTGCAAAGTAGTAATTGTCATATTTTGCTGAGTTCTGAGGAAGTTTTTAAATTTTTTAATCTTGTCCTTTAAAATGGACTTTGTTTTGACCCAGTCTCTGGCGTAGATTTGAGAGTGGGGTGGCCAGGTGCCGCTCTATGCAGTTGAATGATACAGCATCTGTTTTTACAATAAAAATACTCGGTGAAGGTAAGGAGAGGGTGATAATTACATGAAATGTAAGTCAGGACTCTCTCTCCCTTTCCGTGTTTGAATCTGGAAATTCAAATTCGGTGTGTGGTTGCTTTTCTTGTAACTTGATTCATCGTCGTGTACCTCCTGACAGTAGGCGAGGCTGCTTGTTGGGACATCCGACAAAATTCAGTCTGTAGGGTCTTTCAAATATGCAATGTTTTAAGCATAGAATAATACCATTTCGAATTTTTTTATCTTTTACTAATTATATCTTTATTTTTAATTCGTGCAAGGCGATTAACCATTTATAGCTTTTAAGCTCCAGTCCAAGTAAGAAAATACTCTTCCATTGTGTTGAAAGTTTTACAAACGGGAAATCGTTTTTTCTTTTTCAGTTAAAGGTTTTCATGTTTTTCCGTTAAGATTCTTTCTTTGAGCCGGCTTTCAAGTTGCTTCTAATAATCTTTTTAGTATTACTGTTTTGTTTCTTAGTAATTTGAGTAATTACCACCACTTTAACATTTAAAGATTATGTGGCGATAAATACCAAAAACAGCGTTTTACTATGGTGGCGTAGTGATAAGAGCGCATTAATTAGGTTAAGATTCAGAAATTTAATTAAGATTTCGGAAAAAATTAAAATGCAGTTCCTTAACCTTGTAAAAAAATTGTCAGGCTGTTTGAGAAAAATTTGGTGTGAGAATTTTTCGTTCACCAGGGACAATAAGTAGCTTGAATTTGTCTGGAAAAATTTACAGTTATGAAAAAGATGTTTCATGTTTATCTCATTATTATTACTTCCACAAACTTAATGTGCCACCAAGAAGCTAGTTTTTTGTTTTGTTTTGTTTTTACTATTTTAGTTAATAGGCTCACCCCAAAATAGGCTTTTTGGGACTGATCTAGAATCTGCATTTTCTGCGTGAATCTCTTTATTTGATTGGAGTTGAGCTAGATGGTGGAGCCAAAATGCTATTGCCCTGTTTTCATCTGCAGTTAATCAGTAAGTACTGGGCATTGCATACTTGCTTAGAACTTCAAGTTCGTACTTAAGCAGTTAGACGAATAAATATATGCTGTATAAGTATTTTCCACAGAACGTTCAGGTCTTAAGAAATATTTTGAGGGGAAGCAATCACAAGAACGTTTTGGAGTTAGGATTTGATCTTTGAAAGCAGAGTATGGTTGGGAAATGGTTACTAATAGAAAATTATATCAAAAGAAGGCAGATGTCCTCTTGAATCTTTAAGTCCCCCCCCCCCTTTTTTAAGGGTCGGTTGGTTGGTTTCTTTGTTTTCAGACAGAGCAAGTTTATGTGATTTCACCCCAAGGCAATGGGAGAGATAAGCCTTATTTGTAAGGTTAGATATTGCTAGTTAGTATTGAAATACAAACAACAAAAGCTTTTCCTTTTATTCATTTATCTCTCTAACATCTACAGACGCTGGTTTTTATTAATGTTGTAATAAAGTTGTGTGTTCTGACAATAACTTCACATTAATTATAAACAGTTGCTTTTGTCGTGCTCCATTAAGTACATTGGCTTAAAGTTAACACCTGTGAGGATGAATACACTAATGTGAAACACTAGCATCCCTAGGGATTTACAACCTGGCACATAGATGTTAAAAATTTAGGAGGGTTGGGAAGTGTTTTTTAAAGTATTGAGCTCCTAGATCATATTGAACACACATTTATAACCGTTCCAGGGACAGCAAAACTTTAGAACAACAATGAAGTTGAAGAGTTGTCTTTTTTTTTTTGTCTTAGAGGCTACTTATTTAAGATGGGATGCTTTGCTTCTCAAAATGGAGTTTTATTTTTAAATAGTCAATCTTCTTTTACTACCCTAATCTCTAACACTTTTTTTCCATATAAAAGGTTTGCTTAGGGATTGGTGTACCTCTAAGTGCTTTGCAATTTCAGTTCCAAAGCTCTTTTTATTCTCAAGTGATGGGAAATGACCTGAGAAAGTTATGAACCTATTGCTGTGTTAAATGATAGATTTATTAAACGTGGCATTTGTTTGCTTTCATATCATTCCCTCCCCCCACCTTTTTTTCCCTTTTGTGAAGAGAATTCTTGTAATAGAAATCACAAATAGGTTTTGATTTTGATTGGATTCCGTAAAGATAACTAGAAGAAGGAACCTGTTTATCATGTCTGCTGCTTCAAGTTTGTGGAAGGATACCCCATTCCAGGACAGAATTCCCAAAAGAAGTTGTCAGGAAAAAGCACACTAGAGATCCCTTTATGAACAGTTTTTATTTTATTTTTTTTAAAATAAAACTTGTCAGGCCATTCTTCCAAGCCCTGGGTTGTCAACACTAATCATTATTTACCGTCACATACTATGTAGCAAAAGAAATGCTTATTATGTTTATTTACTGCCTATGTGTATGTTAGTCTCTGTCAAGAAAGTGTGCTTTAAAAATAAACTTCAGTGTAAATCAGAGGACTCTGGTGATAATTTGATGTATTTCCATTTAAAGAGCTTCTAATGGTGCCTTGCATAAAGTGCTCGGTTTTGAATGGATAAAATTTTTAAATGTAGCCAAATATACATTATAAATTCTTAAATCATGCACTGGGTGAAAAATGGTCTCTTTTTAATCAGCAATATGGTTTTATTGTCAAACCAGGTATGAAATGCACCTTGAAATGAACCATACTGCCAACTAATTCTCTTTGATAATAACATTGTTTTTCAGTAGTTGGTTAATTGGGGGTGCTTGGGTGGCTCAGTCAATTAAGGGTCTGCCTTCTGCTCAGGTCATGATCCCAGGTCCTGTGGATTGGGCCCTGCATAGGGCTCCCTGCTCAATGAGGAGTCTGCTTCTGCCTCTCCCTCTGCCTCTCCCCCAGCTTGTGCGCGCGCGCGCGCTCTCTCTGGCTCAGTCTCTTCTTTCAAATAAATAAAATTTAAGAAAAAAGTAGTTGGTAGTTGAAATCAACATCTTAAGCAACTAAAGCCTTTTATAATAAACTCCACAAACAATTTTTTTGACTCAGTGTGTAGTCATATTTTGCCATCTTAAAACTAAGCTATTAGGATCATTAGTTACCTTAGTATGCTTTTACCTACCTTTAGTATGCTTTATGTTCATTTATAGCTTTGCTTCTCAAACTTTTCCACAAAGTCTATAGAAGAGCAAATCCCCAGGGGCCTGGAATCACTGTACAAAGCATTCAACCTCAGTGTGAAGTGTCCCTATTCCTCTCTTGAATAAAACCAGTATTCGCAGCTTTCTATTCTGCCAACGATCTGTGTACCCATGTTCAGGATATAGGCACTTGTTACTTATTCTCTTCCACTAAGACGTTCTAATTAGCAAAGAGTTGTATTCTTTTAAAATATCTTAAAACATATCTTTAAATTTTTTATTACATATTACTGAGGAAATCCACTTAAAAGCATTTCCTAAGGCATTAGTTAATATGCAATGATAGGTATGGTGGTGGTCATCATGGGGTCTTTGTAATAGCACAACCTCAAACAAAAATGTTCATTTACAGGACAGTGGTTAGATAAATTTAGATACCATGTACCCATTAAAAATGCTTTGGAAGAATAAGTGGAAGTATTGGAAAATAGTCCTAATAAGTGCAGAAAAACAAAGTTCTAAAAGATGGAACAGTATGTTTGGAAGATCATCACAAAATGTTACAGAGGAATATATGAATAACTTTTCTTACATTGGTTTAAGAAAAGACATCTAAAAATTAAATGTGGCCTTACTGACTTTTTAGTTGAATTACCCCAGAAACCTTGCATCTCAGTGTTTTTCAGTCAACTCATCCAATAAAATTCTAGGGTTACACGTTCTGTAGCTTGCTTGATTTCCCCGTATTAAAAGTATCTTATAATACTGAATGCTTAGTCTTACCACATCTTTCAGTGTAGAATCCCGACTCCAAACTTGTAGGGTCAGCAACTTTTAGCTCCTGTGCTTTTCATGATCTCCGCTAAAATATACCCTCCCACACTTGGGACTGTTCAGAAACAGACAAATTTATCTACAAAACTAGATTCCAAACTAGAAAGAAAAGCCAGTTTTGGTTGTAGTTTTTGGAACATGCTTGACACTTCACTTGGAAAATTAGGACCATTAAAGGCCTACCTTAGAGATACTGCAAGTTCATTCCCAGACACTGCAATAAAGCAAAGATTGCAATAAAACAAGTCAAATGAATTTTTTTGGTTCTCAGGGTGTATACAAGTTATATTTATACTTTAGTTCATTTAAAAGCATGCAAGAGCATGTCAGAACCAATGTGCGTAAGTTAATTAAGAAATAAAAGATATTATCTGACCTTTCACTTAGTCTTAAGCACTGATCGCAGATCACCACAACCAATATACAGTTGTTGGGTGCTTAGGGGAGGTGGCCCCCTGGGCAGTTGAAAATCCCTGTATAGCTTTTGACTCCCCAAAAACTAATAGCTTACTACTGACCAGAAGCCTTACCAATAACAGTCAAGTAACATATATTTTGTATGTTACACCTATCATATATTCTTACAATAAACTAGAGAAAAAAATGAGAAAATACATTTACAGTACTGTATTGTAAAAAATCCACATATAAGTGGACACAGGCAGTTCAAACCTGTGTTGTTCAAGGGTCAACTGTAATAATGAAAAAGTTGAAAATAGTTTGAGAATTACCAAAATGTGACACAAACACAAAGTGAGCAAATGCTCTTGGCAGTACCAATAGACTTGCTTAACGCAGGGTTGCCATAAACCTTCACTGTATTAAAAAACTTAGTGTCTGTGAAGTGTAATAAAATGAGTTATGCCTGTATGTAGATTTAGTTGATGGAACTACCAGTCTAAGATAATCCATTGAATAAGAACTTCACATCAATACTGGAATGAAGTAGGATGAAGGATTCACTTCTTTAATTAAATTCTGTATTAAGTACCAGATCCAGAGTTGTTCTTTTGTCCTACGTTAAATAGAGTTTTCATTCATTGGGAGTTCTAAGTGAAGACAAATATATTTCTCATTTAAGTGTGGATGTATTTCATTATAAATCTTTTAGGTCACATTTCATGTGTTCTTTTCTTGATTTTATTAGTATACTGTTGCTGTTCAAGATAGCTACCAAGTGATGGGTGGAAACGTGCTAAAAAGCCATTTCACCAGTTAAAATGGCTGTTAAAATTTTTTTCCTCTTGTTTCTAGTTAGTATAAAGATAGTACATACGGTATAACCCTTTACAGAGAATAAAGGGAAGACCTCAGTAGGCTGATGACAGTACAAAAGAAGACTAAAAAGTTGATGTATCTTTCTGATACATTTCCCTGATAAACCAAATAAGGAACAGGTCCAGAAGTTAAGCATAGTTTCGTGTTTAATGAATTAGAATGGAAGGCAATAAAATACCCAGCTTTGTACCTTACTATCACACGTTTATTCACCAACATTCCTTAGGCACTCTCATAGTCCTATCAATACAGATGTGCTTTTCTAAATAACAGCTCTCTAGACATTACTGTAGCTAGTACTGTCACTTGCCCTGAAAACCAAACCTCATAAAAGACCTGTTGTTTGTCTTGTCTCCCTACTTTCAATTCTCTACGTATTCCAATAGGGCTGCTGTCCCCAGTGTACTTCAGGTACTTTTAAGGCCACCAGTGTTCTCCATATTGACAGATCAAATAGTCACCTCTCCATCATCTTACTTCTCTGTTAACACGGTTGCCTACTTAATGCTCCTTGAAAAACACTCTTTGTGTCTCTTGATTAACACCTTAGTTTTCCTTCTGCATCACTAGCTGGAAATTTTCAGTCTCCTTTGCTTGTTTCTGCATAGCTTGATTTCTGCTGTTCGAGTCTGCTCTAGATTGATTTCCAGCTGTTCGAGTCTGCTCTAGATTGATTTCCAGCTGTTTGAGTCTGCTCTAGATTGATTTCCAGCTGTGCAAGTCTGCTGTAGAACTGGAATCTAGGCTGTCTTATCTAACCTCTCTGGGTGATACTATGTTTAAAAATTATTTGCCAGGGCTCCTGGGTGGTGCAGTGGGTTAAGCTCATGACTCTTGGTTTCAGCTCAGGGTTATGAGATTGAGCCCCATTTGGGCTCTGCGCTCAGGTCAGAGTCTGCTTGAGACTTTCTGTTTCCCTCTTCCTTTACCCTGCCCCCCCCAAAGTAAATAAATAAATCTTTAAAAAATGTGGGTGCATGCCATTTGTTTGTCTTGATATGTCTAGTCCTTGTTGAATTCCAGCTTCCAGCTGTCAGTGTGATCTCTTCGTTTGAATGCCTTACAACGTTAATCGTTCATCGTAATAGTAATAAAAAGACAATATATATCTGAGTGCCCCCAGACTCAATCAGCTGTTCAAGCCAAAAGCCCACGAATCAGCTTGAGCTAGCTCCCCTTCCCTTCGTGTCCTTCTCTTCATTCAGATCCTGTCCACACTGCTCCAAAATATACCCTCTGTTGGCTGCCGTCAGCAGTCCAAACGAGAATCCTCTCGGACAGCAGCTTGTCTTCATGACTTACTTATCCATTTTTCATACTGCAGTCTAAGTGATCTTTTAAAAATGTAAATTATATTCCCCAACTGAAAACCATCCAAGGAATGGTAAGGCCTTGTGAGACCTACCCCTGTCTTCATCTCCAACCTTCCATTCAGCTACTCTCCTTTATGGAAAGCCTCTGCCATACTGGCTGCTGTATTGTTCTTTTGGTTTTTGGTGGTTCTCTTCCTGCAGCAGGCCACAGCAGGTCCCACTTTAGGGACTTCGCTATTATTAATCAGTTCGGTAGCTTGCAGTCACATGCTTGCAGTAGTGTCTCCTCATCTTGCTGAAGCACTGGAAAGTAGCCGTTGAGGTACTGTTCAGTGTTGGTAGTATGATACTATTTCTGTAAAAAGAGTATGTGTAGCAAGAAGAGCTGTATTGACTTACATATGTATAAAATAGCTGGAAGGAAGTCTGAGAAATTGCTAACAGTTTACCTATAGAGGGAGGGGGACCGGGTGACTAGGGACCTGGAGCAGGAAGCAGACTTCACTGTATAACCACCTTTATCTTTTGAATTTTGAACTATGTAAATGTGTTACCTATTAAAAATAAATTTAAAATAAAACCAGATTAGTTTCTTAAATATTAATAAATACACTGACCTCCTAGCTCTAACTACAGTGGGGAAGACCTCAGGAAAGTGAGTCGAGAGCATATCTAAAGAGACAGTTAAAAAGGGGGGGGGGCACCACATCCCCAGTGCCTAGAGAGTGCCTAATATATAGTCGGTAAGTGATAAATATTTGTTCATTGAACAGATATGCTTGTTAATTTGCCAAGCACCTTAGAACCGCTTACTAGTCTCAAACATGAGCTGCCGAATTTTTAAAAATGAACCTAGATTTCTGATTTAAAGCTAGTACACTGCATAGGATTACCAGTAACCAATACAGGTTTTCAAGGATTAAATACTTTATTTCAGCTAGCTATTTTGGACTCCTTTTTTCTGGTATTATTATCTCACCATATCTCCATATTGTCTTAAATCTACCTTTATTTTTTTCTTAGTTTTAGATTAATTTGGGTCCTGATGAAATTGATTAAAACGCTAAACCAGTGACTACTTTGCACCTATCAAATGAGCTCTTATGCTGTTTTTTTGTTTTGTGCTTTCTTTCTTAAAAAAGAAAGGTTGCCAAGAACCTCACTGGTTTGGATATAAATTCAAACAATCTTCCTGGAAAACTGATTGCAGTATTAATGCAGGCAGGCCAGGCCTGAGGACTCAGAGGGGTCCCACAGGACCAGCCAAGGGGGTTCTAGGCTTCCCACAGGATGGAAATAAAACTCAAGGCAGCAAGAAGTGAGAGCGGAGTTGAATGAATATATAGAAGGGAGCAGATACTGACAGATGGTCTGGGAGACTCAAAGGAAAACGGGCATGAGTCTCATCTTTGCTGGTCTGGAGTTATTACTAAGGACAGTGGTCTGGTGTACATGTCCTCTCAGGCCTCCAGGAACTGGTCAAACAAGGACTAGTGCTCAGATGTCCTCCTCAAGTCACTTAATGGCCCTGGAGCCTGGGGTCTTGGCATCTGGGTGTTCAGAGTCTGTGGTCTTGGAAAACATTCACGAGGACCTCATCTGGCCACTCCTTAGATGTTATCAGTTGTGCTGGAAGTCTTCAAAGAAATCATTAACTCCTTGACCTTTACAAGGAGGACATACATTAAGGCATGTATAATGTGGGGGTGCAGGTCCTAACAAAATTAGAAGCAGGAAAAGGAACAAAGAAAAAAGAATAGCTTTTTTTTTTTTTTCATGAGGTCCCTTACAGTTTCCCTGTCTCAGTGTGACTTAAGAGTTCTCAATTTTGGGACGCCTGGGTGGCTTAGTTAAGTGTCTGCCTTAGGCTCAGGTCATGATCCCAGGGTCCTGGGATCGAGCCCTGCATCAGGCTTCCTGTTCAGTGGGGAGTCTGCTTCTCCCCTCTGCCTCTCACCCTGCTCTTATGCTCTCGCTTGTGCACTCTCTCTCTCTCAAATAAAATCTTTTAAAAAAAAAGTTCTAAATTTTGTCATATTCTTTTATGTAATAATTTCCATTAGTTAATACTGTTTAAGGAAATAGAGTGTATAAATGTTTCAGTATGTTTTAAGGAAATGAAAAATTAGGAACAACACAAATGTCCAGTGATGGGGCAGTTATTAAATAATGTCATGTTTTTTATGTGGTGTAAGTTTTACGTGATACCGAAAACTTCAGTTAGATAACCTAGCTTGGTTTCATCATACTTTTTAATATGAATAAACTCTAAAAAGCAGGATATAAATTTGCTTATACACTGTAGTGTATACACATTTACAAACACACACACACCAAAGAGAGTGAACTCTGCTTTTGGTAAGTTTATGGATGAGTTTTTTTAACATTGAATTTCTCCATCTTCTGCATCTTCTAACCAGCCTTTTGAGAAAATTTAATGGATTAGAAATAAGAACAACATGAAATCTAATAGCTGACTGAAGGTTTCTCTAGCAGAATCTGTACCTTTTCACTGCAGACTTACTTATGTATAGCAATTCTCAAAATATAACCATCCTGGAGAAAGGAGTTCTAATTAGAACACTGCTAAAATGGAAATTTCAGCTGTTAGCTTTTGCTGAAATACCCCTTAAATCTCAAAACGTGCTGAACTTCTTGATTCTTTGGATGACCCTTTGGGATTATAGGGAGTTTATTGAAAGAAACCTTTAAAAAACACTTCTGATTTTGTAAGTTTCACATTGGATTCAGGAGCTTGCTTACAATTTATCTTTTCTTTGTTTAGGGTTTCTTTTTTTCCCACAGATCCGGAGGCAGGATTGTTCACAGATATGATATAGTTTCTAATGCTTTAAGATGAAATACAGTATAATGTATAAGGAGGTGTTAGTAAATTACCTAAAGAAAAAAATATAGTTACTGGTAGTATTTGTGGTACTCTACACCCTGGATTAGGTTGCATGTACTCTTGTCTGCAGTTCATAGAGCCAGTAGCATACTTGAACCTCTTTTTTTTTTCTGAGAATATTTGCCTGTTGAGGGACAACTTGGGTTGAGAATCTTCCTATAAACTAACTTAATAGGTACAAGATCTCATTTCTGCCTTTCATTGGGGAATACTTTCAAAGGCTGATTTGATTTCTAAAAGGTCTATTTAGAAAAGAATTTTGGTTTTTGTCTTTTTCTAGTTGAGACATCACAGGCTTGAGGCTAGAGTGTCATGAACATACCAATAGAATATGATTGTTCTTATTTAAGCCTTATTGTGTAATGCTGTTACTTTTTCAGAGTGTTGCAGAGGTAGGAATATGGGAGAGAAGCAATCTGGATAACATGAAAGTGATGCTGGTGTCTAAGGGAAGGCGACTTGATTCTGTGGGAAGGGCTATACCTGATCCATCTATTTTCTAGGTAAGCCTGCATTTGTTCCGAGGACTTCACCTGTGTTTTGCAAATTTTGGTGATAACTAGATCATGATTTCTATTTATCTTTAATTTGGGGAATTTCATCTTTATTACTGTAAAATGACCGTTGTCCATTAAAACAGTAATTTGTATAGTAAAACCTGAGTGAATCATTGGATCTTTACCATGTGAATGTCAGTAGTTTTAAGTTTTTCTGCCAAGGGAAAACGCACTTGAATAAATGGTAAATACGTGAACAGACTAATATGCTGTGGATAGGAGCCAAATAAATATTGAGTGATTAGTATACATACATTAAGGCTTATGGACTCTATTATTTAGTTGGTAAAAAGTGTGTGGACAAGACCAAAATTGAGTATTGAGGGAAAAACTTAGTTGAACATTATAAGGTACACCCCAAAGACTTCAACCAGGCTCTTGATTTTAATTCAATACATTTCCTCCTGTCAACCATGAGGTATTGTATTGTGAGACTCTGATCATTCGATTTGTCTGAACAAGAGGAAAATAATATATGTGTGAAATAGCAGGTTAAGGCACTTTATTTATTTATTTTAAGTTTTATTTATTTATTTGAGAGAGAGAGAGCATGAGACGGGGGAGGGTCAGAGGGAGAAAGCAGACTCCCTGCTGAGCAGGGAGCCCGATGCGGGACTCAATCCTGGGACTCCAGGATCATGACCTGAGCCGAAGGCAGTCGCTTAACCAACTGAGCCACCCAGGCGCTCCGTAAAGGCACTTTAAACAAAATCAATTCTCTATTCCAAAAGAAGGCCTACCTCCATATCCATTTAAAAAAGCAGTTTGGTCAGTGATGGATGTATGCGCTTATTTAATATCATGGAAAAAAACGTCATGAGGATAATTCCGTAGTGTTCTTAGTTTTCAGATAATAATAGAGCTTAAATACTTGTAAAAAGTGTTTTGGAGAAATAATTATTAGATTTATCGTAGATTTCTAAGTTACAAGGTTTACTGAATCTTCTGAATCTGAAGTTAAACATCTATTTGAATATATCACAGAATTGCCAATAAATAGTGGTGAGAGTTTTGCTAATAAGACATATTTTATGGATAAGACAACTTGGAACAGTCATTTTCACTGGATGTGGTAAAACCAAGTCTATTTAAAAAATAAATGCCATAGGCTTTTAATTAGAGAAGTCAGATTCTTGCAGATTATTACATCTCATTCTAAATAATGGGTATAACCTTTTGAAAGACAATTTTTGAAGTCTGAACTGTCCTTGCAGTTGAGCTGGTATAAATTGTGGGTTTTTTTGTGGGGAGGAGGGGGAAGTTGGAGGCTACTTTATGTTCATATTTGGAAATCATGTTTTAAATCTGAAATCTGTTCTACAGATTTGAGTATGAGCACAGTTGAAGAGGATTCTGACACAGTAACAGTAGAAACTGTGAACTCTGTGACTTTGACTCAGGACACAGACGGGAACCTCATTCTTCATTGCCCTCAGAATGGTAGGAGAACTTGCTGACATAGAATTGTGGATCTTTTTGAATTTTTGGATTTCATGTTACCTTTGATCCCTTTCACCCAGATAGACAGTTGAGGCTAGGACAGTAGAAAAGGGGGTTATCTCTTTGGATCATGAATTAACCTTAATTTATGTTTTTATTTTTTTAACATACCTTTGTATTTTTAAAATTTACCATAAATTTGAACTTTGAATCTCGTAGCTACAATCTGTTGCGCCTACAAAGATGATTATTTAACTGTAATATACTTCCCCTTTGATATCATTTGGTGCCTGCAGTGTATGTAGTACATTAGAAAATACAGAAGTAGTCCTGCCAATTTTTTTGCTAGTCTGTTAGAGGATTTTCCATGAATCTTTGAATAAGATTTAATGTGATTATCTGTAATCAATTAAGATTCCATAGCCTCGAGGCTTGTGATTTTGTTGTCACTTCTCTACCTATTCCTTATTTGTATTTACTTTTTATTTTGCTCTAAGTTTATCTTTGCTCAACCTAGGTTTTATCTTCTTTTCTCTCATTCAATACTTAATTTCTGGTTATTTTATTCAAACTTGGGATTTTAACTACCACCTACCTATTAAAATGATTCAAACTTCTTTTTTCTGAATTCTTTGTGTTTCTCATAGACACCTTAAATTTCACATGTTCCAAACTGAATTCTTTTACAAAATTCCCAGACCCAGTTCTCTTTCTCAGTCAATTTCATTACTTAGTAACCCAGATCATAAATGTGGGTAGGAATAAACCCTTCTCTCATCTCCTACGTTCATTCCATCATGAAAAGTTGTTGATGGTATTTTGTTTCTTGAGTCCATTGCTTCCTTTGTCTCAAGTCCCACTTTCTTAATTCAGAGTCTCATTTCTCACCTGGGAGGCCCTAGTAGCCTTTTAATGCTTCTCCCAGCCTGAATTCATCTTTCAAACTGCTGATGACCTTGCTCATGATACTCAGTAGTGTAGGAAGATTGGTTTGTTTGTTCTGTTAAGTGTCCTGTGGTTTGTACAGTACAGAGATGGGTATCTTCTGCACTTTCCTTCCAGCCTTGCTTCCTGCCACATTGCATATATCTGTGTCCCAGCGAGTCACAGCTGGCTTTTTTTCCTTCCATACCTTAAGCTTTTCATACCTCACTGTCACTGCAAATAATTATTCCTAGTGCCAGGAATGATCATTACCCCTGGCATCTGTTCATTCAAGTTCTTTACAATTTAAGACACCTTCTCCAGGAAACCTTCCTTCACCCAGAGTCTAAATTAGATGCCTCTCCCCTCATTCCACCTGCATAGCTCTTAAAACACTATTTTGAAATGGGTGCTTTAGTCATCTCCTCTACCCTGTGAGTTCCTAGACAGGGAAGAGTATCTGTCATTGCTCTGTTCCCAGCACTCAGAACATAGTGGGCATTCAGTAAATATTTGTGAGTGATTTAAATAACCAGCCCTTGTCTTAATATGTGAAATATTTGGAAAGACAGGTAGTAGCACAGAAGTGTGATGTTTAAAAAGTGGCTCCTCTCTTCTCATAGTTGTTGTCAGAAGCAGAGGAGCTGAGGTTCTGCACGGGGGACAGAGAAGGCGGTGCCGTTTGGGGTCCTCCTTGCACAATTGGGTTAACTAAGCAAATTGATAAGAAGATTGTCTTACAGTTACTTTTTGGAAGATTGTGGGTTTTCCTCATTGGTTTGAAGATTTTGAGATTTTTGTTTTGTTTTGTTTCATTAGAAGCTGATGAAATAGACTCAGAAGATAGTACTGAACCTCCACATAAAAGGCTTTGTCTGTCTTCTGAGGATGATCAGAGTATCGATGGTTCTACTCCTTGCATATCAGTTGTTGCACTGCCACGTAAGTCACTATGTGTTCAGAACAGAGGTCCCTTTTGAAATCACAGTGTAGCTTGGGAGACGTGGAATTGGCATTCCAGGGTTGACTTAGACCCATTATTTTTCTCTTCTTTGAGTCAAAAGAACTCTCAACTAATACTTAATGAGTGGGCGTGGCTCTGAATGCTTCTACATATATTGCCTGTTTTGCTCTTCTCAGCCTTTTTTTTTAATTGTTGTCATCCTCCCCGCCCCAAACTTTTTTAGATGTTTTCTCCCGATCGTGCGCTCCCCCATGAAATGGTAATACCACAGATTTACTGTTGTTGTTTTTTAATGCCCTGCATGTGTGTATTGTCTTATTAATAAGGAGAATGCTTTCTTTCACCCACACCTCGCCCAGAAGCATGTATACCCTCATTGAGAAGGCATGCTGTAGAGTAGGTATTATGATCCCTGTTTCTAATGAGGAAACTTAAGGCACAGAGAGGTATGAGAGTTTGTCTAAGGTCATACCCAGGCATTCTGGTTCTTAAGAACTTTAATTTTGCTCTCGGCATCAAGCAAAATCACATCTTCATCCAGTTGGAAAAAATGAAGATTAGGTTTTCATCATGGCAAACCTTATCTTCACAAGTAGATGTGCACTTTTTGTGTAGAGTTTATTGCTTATTCAGTTGAATAGAAAAGAAACCATAAAATACCCGTTTACTGTGAGACTTTATTCAAACACATTGTTAATGTTAATATTACTGATAATGCTTCCAGTGGCATATATAAACATAACCTATTTCTGGTTAAATGAGCTTTTCCTTCTAGTGGTGGTTGGTAAGATTTTTAAACTCCTAATTTGACCATCATAGCTGTGATCCACTCTTAAAACTCGATTCACCTGTCTGTACAGATACAATCCTATATGGGCATTTACTAAGCTAGAATTTTTTATCTTTTTTTTTTAAAGATTTTATTTATTTCTTTGACAGAGAGACACAGTGAGAGAAGGAACACAAGCAGGGAGAGTGGCAGAGGGAGAAGCAGGCTTCCCGCCGAGCAAGGAGCCCAATGTGGGGCTCGATCCCAGGACCCTGAGATCATGACCTGAGCCGAAGGCAGACGCTTAACGACTGAGCCACTCAGGCGCCCCGAATTTTTTATCTTATTTTTTTTTAATTTTTTATTTATTTAATTGACAGAGAGAGAGACACACACACAGCGAGAGCAGGAACACAAGCAGTGGGAGCAGGAGAGGGGGAAGCAGGCCTCCTGCCGAGCAGGGAGCCCAAGTGGGGCTCGATCCCGGGATCATGACCTGAGCCGAAGGCAGACGCTTAACGACTGAGCCACCCAGGCACCCCTAAGCTAAAATTTTTTAAAACTCAGATATAATTAACCTGTAACATTATATTAGTCTCAGGTGCACAACATAATAATTTGGTATACGTATATGTTGTGAAATGAACATAACAATTCTAGTTAATATCTAGTCACCACACATAGTTACAGCTTTTTCTCTTGTGATGAGAACTTCCAAGATCTACTCTCTTAATAATTTCCAAATATACCATAGAGTATTATTATCTATAGTCACCACATCCCCAGGACAGAAATGTTTATTTTACTAAGTCAGGGATTAGTAAGGGATTATTTTCACATAAATTATGACTGGTTAATTCATTTGGTTAAAGTTGACTACATTGGTCACAGTCACAGGTTCAAACTACAATTGATATTTTGTTCTATTTTATGGTGTTAGACTGAATCCTTCACACACTCACTCACTTAACTGGGTAGGATAATTTGGATGTGCTGACCTAGAAGCACCTGAGCTGCTTGATGTGGGGTCATAGCATCATCACGTTTGGAGGACATTCTGGAGCCTAACATTTACAGTAAGACTAAATTTATGAAACATGGGCTTGAAGTATTGTTCTCTAAATTGGTAAAAAAAAAAAAAAATAGCATGATGATAAAATCAACTTAGGAAGACTTCTCCATTAAAAAAAAGTCACATAAAAACATGAAGTCCTGTGTCTGTCACCATCATCGGGAACTGACTAAATGGGCAGGTCATTGTTTGTTGGACTTCAGGGAAGTAAATATTATTAGTTCTTAAAGATTTAACTTCAAATTTAATTTTAATATTCAAGTTTTCATTACATGCTTTATAAAACTGATAAAAATTTATCTGATCCTTAAAAATCCTCTTAAGTCTCATGTTAATCATTCTAGATCACTTACCACTTCTTACTGCGATTATCTACCACCACATTTACTCCATTCCCTATTCACAGGACTCTTGGTGATTATTCATTTAGATGACTGGCGCAATATCTTAGCCTCTTCTACCTTTTATTCTCCATACTACCTTGTTTATTACTTCCACTGCCTCCTTTGCTGTCACCTATTAACTGGAGTCCATTTGTGATCTACTTCCAGCACTACGTCCTATGTTTCCAGGTTACTTCCTCTAATACTCTTGAATGTTTGCAGTCCTTTACCCACTAGGACCCACTGATCTTACCACTTTTGCATTATTATTTTCCGTTTGTATCTTTTGTTTCCTCCGCACCCACTTTGTTTTGTGGTTAATCATTATAATCACTCTTGCATTTACCCTCAGATCCTTTTTTCCTTCTCTCACTTCATTGTCCTTTAGTGAAACCACAACCATTTAACAGTGGTTAAATCTGTCTGGCTATTTATGTCTATACTGGCACAGCTAATTGAAAAACAGCACAAGCAAGCTAAGTGATCTTACTTTAAATTCATGATGATTAACTTGAAGTGGGCTCATACTGTTGACTGCCAGTCACACCACACTTACCAAATGGATATTTTTTCTCCTGCTCAGAGATGACTGTTTCATACATGCCTGAAACCTCTAGTATTTTCTCCACCTTTGTTACTCTCAGCGGATAACCTTGTTTCTACTTACTGAGAAAACTGAAGTAGTCCGAACAAGTTTCTGCAAGTTTCCTCTACTACAAATACACACCCACATGTAGCCATGTCCATACATTCTGTCTTTTTTCTAGCAATGGCCAGCCCTTCGCTTTACTACCTACTCAGGAACACTGTCACAGCATTTCTTTCCCTTCTTCTCTGAATCATCAGTTTTTTGTTCTCTACTGGATCATTCCCATCAGCATTGCAAACATACTATAATGTCTTCTTTAAAATAAAATGTCCCTGGGATGCCTGGGTGCCTCAGTCGGTTATGCATCTGCCTTCAGCTCAGGTCATGATCCCAGGGTCCTGGGATCAAGTCCCAAGTTCGCCTCCCTGCTCAGCGGGGAGCCTCCTGCTCCCCCTGCTGTGCACTCTCTCTCTCTCTCTCTCTCTCTCTGACAAATAAAATCTTAAAATAAAAAGTCCCGTTAGCCCACTTTGGGCTCCCATCTAACTTCTTTCCTTTCCTTTAGAACAGAATACTTAAAAAAAAAAAGAATTGATAGGCCTACCTCTATTTCTTCCTCCATTCTTCCTAAACCCACTCAAGTCAGGGTTTCACCTCTTATCACTTCACCAAAACTGTTCTTCCCAGATCTCCAGAGACTATCTTGTTGCTAAGTCTAGTGGTGATTTTTGTTTCATTCTTCTTCTTTACTTAGTCTAGCCACAATTTTTGACAATATTTGTCACTCTGTCTTCTCTAGAACATTTTGTCATTTGGTCTCCAGGGAACACATTCCTCTAATTTTTTTTTTTTCCTACCTTACTGTCTGCGCCTTCTGAGTCTCTTAGGCTAACCTGTTCACATCTCCCCAGGCTCTTAATTGGAGTAGTTCAGGACTCAGTTCTTAGGCTGCTTCTGTTTCGTTTTCTTTCACTCCCTAGAATTCATGGTTTTAAATCCTATCTCAGGTGATGATGCCCAGATTTATTCCAGTCCAGACTTGCTCTCAATTCTAGATGTTTAACCTCAAACGAGTGTGTTAAAACAAAGCTCCTGAAATTTCTTAAATTCTAACATTTGCTTCTTCTGCAGTCTTCCTCATTTCATTAATGGCAGGTACATTCTTCCAATAGTGCAGATTTTTAAAACTTCAATAACATCCTGGACTTTTCAGTCTCTTTCATATTTGGTTTATCCACAAATCCTGTTGGTTCCCAAATCAAGCTATATCCACAATTTGAACTACACGTCACCTCCACTTGCCTTCAGCCCTGGTCCAAGTTAGTGACTTCTCTTGGATTATTGAATGAGCTTCTTAACCGGTTTCACTACAGCCCTTCCTGCCTTTAGACTGTTGTCTCCTGAGGAGCCAGTGATCCCATTAAAATAAAATAAAAGTCAGATTATGTCACTCTGCATCTTCCAGTGGTTTCCTATGTGAGCATTAAAGCCAAAGTCTTTACATTGGCCTTCAAGTCCCCACACAGTATCTTAATGTTCTTGTTCAGTCTTCTCTGGTCACTCTGTCCTCCTTGCCATTCCTTTGGACAGTCCATGTGTGCCCCTGTCTCAGAGTCTCTGCCCTTGGCTTCTGCATGAAGTGCTCTTCCTCAAGATGCCTGTGTGACTAGCTCCCTTTGTCACTTGGGTCCAAATCTTGGTTACTTTTCCTGGCCCGCCCCTCCCCCAATACATTCCCTTTTCTGCTTTATTTTTTCTATTTATCAACACCTGACATACTATGTTCATTTTGTGTCTTCCTCACTAGAATATAAGCACCACGAAGGCAGGACTTTGCTTACTGCTGTCTTCCCATCATCCAACGCAATACCTAGTATATATTAGGTACACAATTTTTGTTAAGCATATATGGCAAGGAATGTGTTAGGAAATTAGATGGTCACGTATTTTTTTCCATGGATTATTTTTTTTTAATAATTAGAACTTGCTTTTATTCTGCAGTTGAATTGTTCTTTTTTCTTGAAGTTTCAGAAAATGATCAGAGCTTTGAGGTGACCATGACTGCAACCACAGAAGTGGCAGATGATGAGATTACTGAGGGAACTGTGACACAGATCCAGGTATAGTGAGTCTTTTTACTGACCGCAAGAGGATTATCCTTAACACATACCTTAGGTGATAAAATGATGAGAATATAATTTGTCTGACAAAGGACAGAATTGAGGTAAGATTTATTATTTTCATTCAGGTTTCCAGTCCCCACGTACATGAATCTCAGAATAGCAGGCAAAGATAGAGTTTGAAAATTCATTCCCTGTAGAGTGGTTCACATCGGTTGAAACAGATGGTGCACGTGCATTCTTTAGCTGCATGGAATGATCTCACCTGAGCTATTAAATAACTTTAAATTTTATCTTACCAGTTATATAAGATATTGATACAAAGCTTTTGAAGTGTTACCCAGCAGTATTTCTAATGACTGATTTAGAAGCCTACATATGTGCTCTGTTCTAATATGAACGGAAGCTATTCATTTCACATAGATATTAATTATAACAGTTGTAGTCCCTTTTGGTGCCTCTAGGACTAAGATACCTTTTACCCTGAGTTAAGTGACTGGGTAACAAGCAGGGCTTACTGCTTTCCTTCCATGTGAACTTTGTCTCATACGAGTTATTTTTGCCAAATGTCATCAGAATTCTTTGTTCTTTTAGGTAGCCTGGAGCTTAAATTTTACTTTTAAGTTTATGTCTGGCTGATCGTGCCTTTGTTTTTAGTATCTTGTCCTTTTGCTTTGTTTATTTAATAGCATATTTTTGAAGTAGATAATAAAGACATCATGTCATTATTTTTCCAATGACCCTTCCGTTAAGTGTAAGATTTACGAGTTGATGTGTAACATCAAGGGCTAAGGAAATCTCAGGTGGGTGCACTGTGAACCTTTTTCAACAGGGAGCCTTATAGTGGTTCTAGAATCACAGGATTTCTAGAGGAGTGAGTCTTTCATGTGCTTCAAACAGTTTTGAGTCTGCCTAGAGATCCTTATCATCTGCCCTTGGATTTCAGAGAGTGATTTGGACAGGAATTTTTTCCAAGTTCTCTGAAGCCATAGAGCACATTCTTCAAAGTGGGGCTTGTCAAATTCATTTCCAGTTCAAAGACTGTATAGTCTCACTTCAGTTTCGTTTTCAGCACAGTAAAAATAGCTGTGTATGTATGTGTGTGTGTGATTTGGTTTACAAGTACCTACTTGTTAAAAGATTGGGCAATGGCAATGTGAGTTAGACAAATTATAGGGTTGTTTTGTTTGGGTTATTTCTTAAGAGTTAATGAGTTATAATTTGCTATTAGCCTCTTGGTTTGTAATTGCCATTTTAGTGAATGAAAAACGTTTAATAATTTCTAATATTTGTTTCATAAAAATACCGTTAGGTTGTGAGTGAAAGCATAGTTCGAAGTTCAGAACTAGCCTGTTTTTTGCTGTGTCCTGTGTCAAAGCAGATGTAACTATTTCACGTATTGCTGTAGTTAATGTACCGTCCCATTTCAGCTTTGGAACTAGCTGAAAAAATAATTAGAAACCAAAAAATTTGCCAATATTTATAGTGCTTTGTGGTTACAAGAGGGTATTTAGTGGGTGAAGTATTTAGATTTCCAAGTCTATGTATGTTACAGACATAAAACCCTACACAACCAAACCAACTCAGAAAGGCTGCATTTCAAAAACAGCAGCATACTAAATATATCTGAGTAATTTTTAAAAATGTATATATAAAGTAGTGAAAATGGGGGTAAAAAACTGTAAAACTTCATAATATCTATATACTTAGACATCCTTTGAGGTATTTAAGTCTTCTGCTATACCTAATTCATTTGCTATGGAAGGTGTTAAGTTTTACTGCTAAAATTTAATAATTGTTGGCTTCATTTGATGGCTATTTACGTGTTTACCATTTACGTGTCTACTCTTTGTAAGTAATAATTATATTTCTTCATCAGGGTAATTTGAGACAGAAGGCATTAGGTGTTTGCCCAAAAATAGCAGTTAATCAGCATGACAGGTGTATTCCTAAGGTTCAGAGAGTGGGCTGTATATTTAGACTCACTTTGGGAAATGGTGATTTTATTCTTTTAACCAGCTGATTAATACATAAGAGAAGGTCACCTCAGGAGAGTATTTTCTACATTACATTTCTTAACAATGGGTATTGTTTGTATCAGGGTCTTTTCACAGCAATCTATCACCTTTAATGAATAACCTCTGTGTCAGATCTTAGTTGGGATGTTCAAAATACAAGAGGCCTTAGACATTATCTGTCTGTCTCCATTCTCACCTTTATAAAGATAGCCTCTTGATCTTTAAAACAAAAAAATCTAAAATGTATAACACATAAACATAGGGTGACAAAACTTTTCATACTTATTCCAGTGACTCTAGCTTTTTGTCCATGGATTTAAGAAAAGTGCTTTCTTAAATACAACATACTCTTTACTCCCAGATAAAAAAATAACAGAGGTAACAGTAGAAACGTGGCTTTCCTCCTCATTGTGCTTGGGTTGTTCACTGACAGCTTCTCTCTTCCCAAGCAGGGTGATTTCAGTTCCTCTTGAAATTAGAAATTCAGTTTCTGCCTATTCAAGGAATAGTCCAGTGTCTGTTAGGACTTAACCTCCAGCCGGTGACATAGCTTAGGGTTGATCCAATCCGGAGACTGAACTGAGTTGAGTGGTCCCTAGGCATGTGACTGTCTTCCTGGTCTGCCTATAATAGATGGGTTTGTCCCTGAAATGGTAGCCCTGTTGCCACACCTTCCTTACACTATAGCTGTCTTTAGCCCAAGGCCAGCTCTCTTAAGTGGTTTTGTTCCTTCAGAATTTGTTAGATCAGGTATATCTGTAATTGAAAATGTACCTGGTGTGATAATTGCATAGATATACTAAAAGCCATAATTGCATAGATATACTAAAAGCCACTGAATTGTATACTTTAAAGGGTGAGCTTTATGGTGTGTTAATTATATCTCAGTAAAGCTGTTGGTTTTTAACTGCACATTTCCCAGTAAAGACTACTTTAGCTGCAATAATAATAAAAAGTGATAATATATAGTTCTTTGAGAAGAAGGTACATTGATGAGGTTAGGAATTAGGTCTAGAGGTTGGCTAAAACAAACTTGCCAATAAACTATAAGGAGACCACGATTTTGCTGTCTTTTGATTTGGTCTATTAATCCTTTAAACTTAGCAAGAGATTACATTACAGATGACTATATTTTCACAGCAAACTACCTATAAGGACCTGAACAATCACGACAGTCAAATGAAGCATTTCCATTTCATTATATGTATGAGCTCATTTTACATATATAAATAAACAGATAGCTTTAGATATCCTATATTGATTTAAGTACTTAATGGAACCTTAGCTATTATTCTGTAAAATTTAGGCCACTAGTGCAGAGTTAACTTGCTTAAATGAAAGTCATATTTTGTTAATGCAGTCAGTTTTGTTTTCATACTGTCATAATAAAAACAGCAAAAAATATTTGTTTTTCTATAAAATGAATATATTTTTACTATATCTAAAGCAAGTCAATTCCACAGATTACATTATTTTTGCAGACAAAGATGAATCAGGTTGTATTAAATCAAGCTATACTTGTTTTTTTCTTTTTCTTTTTTTTTTTTTACCTTTACCTCTTCAAGATTCTACAGAATGAGCAACTAGATGAAATATCTTCCTTGGGTAATGAGGAAGTTTCAGCAGTTAGCCAAGCATGGTTTACAACTAAAGAAGATAAGGATTCTCTGACTAACAAAGGTAAGATATAATGTGAATTTTAGTGTCCCTTGGGGGAAAAAAAAGTGGGAGGTAAGAAGTACTTGTAGTCATCAGGATTTTGAGGACTTCCTAATTGTGATTGAGTAGTTAACAATATTTGAGTTTTTGTAATTGATTAACTTTGGCTCTGAATGAGACCCTGAAACCAGTGTTTTGTTTTTTAATAATTATAATTTCTCTGAGATGCAGTAAATTATAAACAGTTGCACAGTGGTGGCATTTAAAAGAAAGTACAGTTACTGTACATGGGAGTGGGAAGTCTTTTCAGAGATCTAACTTTGGTCTGATAAAGCGGCTTAGAGGTTTAAAGTAAGTGTTTATAGTGCTACGGAGTTCATGAGGATTGGTAGGGAGCTGCTACAAGAAAGTAGGGGGTGTGCGTATGCCGCTCTGAAGTTAAGAAAAGGAATTGTTTTCAACCACTGCATAGTAAATACTCATTATAAATATATTATTCACTTGGTATCCAACATATTATGTTTACCTTGGGAATTACCTACATTTTATTCCCACAGATAATTTATTTAATCACAAAGCAAATCTGCAGTGTTTTATTCCTCTTGAGGGATAACATTTTCTATAACATTATTTCTTTTCCTTTAAAGGACATAAATGGAAACAGGGGATGTGGTCTAAGGAAGAAATTGATATTTTGATGAACAATATTGAACGCTATCTAAAGGTATTTTATGGCATATTTTTTTTGTTTCACAAATTTTTTCATTGCCAGTTGCAAAAATTATCAAAGCATCATTGTACTTTACAAGGAGCTTTCCAGTAATTTTTGTAATGGATGATTGGTTAATATGTCATAGCTTCATAATTGTAAGGTATATGATTACAGTATATTTCTAAACACATTTGGAATTCTTAGTTTAAAATAGCTGTAATGCGTTAGTTAGCACCTGAAGTTTAGACAAAATCCTAATAGCTCCTCAGAATCTTAAAGCCCTGTCTTTTCAAGCAGCCTATAGTTTAAGCTTGTATTGTCTACAGCCTAAGATATACGTCTTCTTTGAATTTATGACAGGAGAATCTTCCCCCTTTAAAAAAAAAATGAATAATTTAGTTCATTTTCCTGTTGAGGCTTATATGCTGTTAGCTAAGTCATCCTTTTCATTAAACGTCTCTGGAACATAGTGTTTCTGAGGTACTAGAGATATGAATTGCCATAACACTTTTTAAAAGCCAGCGGTTCATTTGGGAATGTTGAAAGCAGATGAAGAGCAATATAAGGCTTTGTACCATGTGAGTGATACATGCTGTGAATTCTGCGTGAGATCGGAGAAGGAAGAGTATATTCTTAGGGTTAGGACAGTTACGGAGAATATTTGGAAGAGCAAGGATTTGAGTGGAGTCTTAAAGGAATAGAATTTGGGCTAGAATGGGGTTGGAGGAAGCATGAGCAAATGCTGAGCACCAGGGAGTCAGAAATGAAACCCAGAGCACATTAAATTAGCCCCTTTAATTTGCACTGAGTCATTAGCCTCTGGAAACTTGGCTTTGAAGTCCAGTCCAAAGAACTAGAACTCTGTCCCGTAGGAAATGAGAAAAACTAGGAACCTAGTTGAGTGAGGGTTTGGGTGGAGTAGGTCTGTGCTCTTCTCAAGGAAATTTTTCCAGTTATTTGCTGACCATTCCCTTAAAGGAGTTAGTGCATGTTTGAAATACATACCATCAGCATTGTTTGGGAATGGGAGGTGTACGGTATTTATTTAACCATTCTCCTATTGTTTCATACTTAGGTGGTTTATATAATTTTTTCACTATTATAAATACATTGTTGCCTAGCATGTCCACATTCTTTTTTTCCCCTTAAATAGTTGTTTATAACGTCCACATTCTTAAACCTAATTTTAATCTACACTGTTCCCAAGCTAAGCTCTGTAAACTATAAAGAGTAAATAAAAAACTTCAGTTCTTTGTTAATGAATAAAGATCCTTCCCACCAAACTAATTTTTTTAAGAGAAACACAAATACAGTGACCATTGAAAACGTATGTCCACTGGTCACATACACTTTAGTTAAAATTTGGAAAATGCTGCAGGTTTAGATAAGGCAATAATGAATGGTAAGAACACTGAACTTTGGGAATTAAGAAGCTGGTTTCTTGTCTAGGGGATTGGAGCAGATGATTTCCAAGGACCCCTTCAACTCTATGAATAAAGGGCGGGAATGCGACTGATATTGGAGACCTTTTAGGGGACCATTTCACTTGACCAGATGAGAGTAATTCAGGACTCCATAAACTACAGTGATGGCAGAATTGGCAGGGAAAGGGCAGATGAGCAGGTAGTCTCTAAGGATGCCTGGTGACTGGATGTCCGGGAGGAGGGAAAAGGAGGATTTGGAATAACTTCAGAGTGTTTTATTTCGGATGCCTGGGAGAATGATGAATGGATTGGCAGAGATAGGAAATGTCCAAAAAGATGTACTCATCTTGGGAAAAGGTATTTTATTTGATAGTTGACCATGGATTTTATTATGTGCTGCTGTTTAAGCACATGTTTAAGAACATTGTGGAGCCATTTGTAAACCAATTAATTAGACGTCAGAGAAGTGAAAGTAACTGCTACAAGTGGAAGTGGAAAAAAGAGAGAGCGCAGAAGGACCTTTTCATCTCAGTATATGGTCATCCTGCAACACAATGCCTTTCTGATATTTAGACTTGTAAATGTTAGGTTTAATTATTTGCAGAACTGGCATAAGAGAATTTTAGATTGTAAAATTTAGAAACTTTGGGGCACCTAGTTGGTTCAGTCAGTAGACTGTGACTCTTGATCTTGGGGTCATGAGTTCGAACCCCATGTTGGGTGTAGAGATTACTAAAAAAAATTTTTTTTAATAAAAAAATAAAATGTAGAAACTATTTACTGTGAAGTTTTATACATTCAAAAGAATGTATGAAATGCGTATCAGTGTAGTTTTACCTCTTTTTGAAATTTATGTAAACAGATTCATTCTCTGGGTGTTCTGTAACTGGCTTCTGTTGTTTATTATTGTGATTTTGTGATCCGTACCCTGTTGATTTTTTTTTCTTAGCTGTATTTCACTATGCCAATGCATATACTGTAAGTTACCCATGCGTAGTTAACGGTTGTTTTGGGGCTTTTTAGTCTTTTTGCTATTTATTTATACAAATTTAATGGATGTGAATGGTAT
Source organism: Eumetopias jubatus (assembly GCF_037043125.1). Classification (NCBI taxonomy): domain Eukaryota; kingdom Metazoa; phylum Chordata; class Mammalia; order Carnivora; family Otariidae; genus Eumetopias; species Eumetopias jubatus. The sequence goes on from NW_028274820.1 coordinate 32,686,062, forward strand.
TTTATTATGGATTTAATTTGTATTCCTCTGATTACATACTTTTATATGCTTACTGGCCACTTTTTATGTTTCCTCTCTGAAATTCCTGTTTGCGTTTTTCATCAATTTTTTATGGGATTATCTTTTTCATTTTCTAGACATTCTTAATATTAACGGCTTTTTGTTTATTTGTATGACAGATATCTTGTCTCAGTTCAGTGGTCTATCTTTTCCTTCTCCCTGGCGGTCATTTGATGAAAAAAGAGTCTTAATTTCAATATCAAAATCATTATTCTTTCATATTTTGCATGGTTATTTAAGAAATTCTCCTCTGCTTCAAGGGCATAAAGATACTGCCCTATATATTGTCACATAAAAGAAATTTTGCCTTTCTTGTTGATTTTTTTTTTTCCTATAGCTCTGAGATAGGGTTTCACTGTTGGGGTTGTTTTGGTTTCATATGGAAGATCGTTGTCCCAGCATCACTATGGAATGTCGGTCTTCTCCCAGTCTGCAATGTCCATTTTGTCCCAAGTCAAGCTTCCCCAGACTTGTTCCTGTTTTCTAACTTGTTCCCAGGTTCTGTTTGTGGATACTTGCGCTAGTATAGATAGCACTATCTAGAGAGATCAAAGCATCCGATGGGGCAAGTCTCTTCATAAATGTCTTGGCGCTTTTTGGCCCATTGCTCTTGCATTATAAATTTAGAACCGAGTTGCAGAGAATGGAAGAACGTTGGAATTTTTATTGGGACTGCACTGAATCTGTGCATCAGTTTGAGGGTAATTAACATCTTTACAGTATTCCATCTTCCTATTGAGAGCATTGTATACCCTCCATTGTAGTGGCTTCCTATTTAATACCTTTTGGTACTTTGTTTTCCTCCACAAAGGACTTGCATCAGTTGCCTAAGATTCAGTCCTGTTGTTTTTAATGTTTTATGTTACTGTAAATGAGAACTTTTAAACTTTTTTTGATCTTTGCAGAGAAATGAAAATGGCTTTATATATTGATTTTGTAACCAGTATTTGCTACTCTTAAGTTTCTACATATATAACACCTGTGAATGATTTTTTCTTTTTCACTCTATACTTTTTATATATTTTCTTTTATTAGGTTATCAGCAAATCCAAACTCGATAGGAATATAATCACATATGAATGTTCTATGTCATGAATGTTCTTTCCATATCTATAGCTATTTACACTTTTTCCATAAATTTAATATTTAATGCTGTAATAATAATTTTTTTTTAGTTAACACAAAATTCCTGGAATAAGCTCACCTTCTGTATTGATCACTGACCTTGTTGCACACTGCTGGTGCTCCGTATTTTAGGGACTAAGGGGATCTGTGTTACAGAATGAGCTTGCCTGAAAATTTTCTGAAACTGTCCTTGTCTGGTTTTGCTCCTGAGGTTATGCTAGCCTAATAAAATGAATGAGGAAGTGTCCCCCATGTTTTTCTATCCCCAGAATAGTTTAAAATCAGAATTATGTTTCTCTTGATTGTTTGGTAGGATTTACCTGTAAAGTTACATGGGCCTGATATTTCCATCATGAAAGATTATTAATAACTGATTAAATTTTCTTGGTGGTCTGTGCTTATTAGATTTTCTGTCTCTTCCTGAGTCTCTCTTGGTAAGTTGACTTTTTCTAGGACTTTATTCATTTTATGTAAGTTTTCAAATTTATTGCCATAGAATTTTCACAATGTTCAACTCTCTAATCTCTGTACATCTCTGCTTAGGCCCCATTTTTTCATTTCCAGTATTGTTTTGTCTTTTAGTTTTGCCATAGTTTATCTTTTCATATTTTATTAGTTTTGATGAGTCTTTTTTAAAGAACCATTTTTTAGCATTGCTTGTAGTTTCCGTTATTTATTTGATTCCTGGTTCCATTAATTTTGTTCTTACAATTTTCTGCTTTCTTTAGATATTAACTTTTTATAATTTTAAAAGGGGTTGACACAACTTGACTCTATTGAATTTAATAGTTTATTTTTGAAGCATTTAAGTATCACTTTATTATCTCTTGAAACATTTTAAAGTTTATATTTGACTTACTATTTTTCTAAATGCCATTGATGATCCTGAACATAAAAAAACAACTTTTAAAAAGCATAGTATATCCATATGCATTTTATCAGAAATCCCTAAATCAAAGAAATGTAACCCATTTAGGCACGCGGAATAAAAGATGCTACAGAAATCATCTTTGAGATGTCAAAAGACGAAAGAAAAGATTTCTACAGGACTATAGCATGGGGTCTGAACCGGCCTTTGTTTGCAGTTTATAGAAGAGTGCTTCGCATGTATGATGACAGAAACCATGTGGGAAAGTATGAAAACTTGTAATGCTGCATGTTTTCATGTAATTAGGGGAAATATTTAAAGAGCTATCTTTTTTTAAATATAGTTATGATGAGAATTTTAATTGGAGACAGCTATGAATTACTGTTTGCTGTGTTAATATTTTTTTTCTCCAGGTCCATGTTGTAAATATGGAAATCTCATTATAATAAGGCCTCTTAGAAATTAGAATCTCAATCACCTTATATATGTCAGATTTTAGACTTAGCTGTCTTCATCAAAGTCTGCTTTGTAATAAAGTAATATAATAAAAATATTATAGTGGTTAAAGAAGTTGAAAAAAAACCCTCTAAATTCATTGGTAACATTGTTCCTTTTTTTTTTTTTATAGTATAGCATTTCCTAGGTTAGTGACTTTTTTTATATATATATAAAACCAGAGTGGAAAATAAATAACTAAATTTCTGAATACAATGCCTGGATTTCTGTTATAGGTAACATTTATGGGAAGGCATCATTTTTTTTTTCAATGCAATGATTCTTTGGTGTTACTGATGTATTTTTAGTTTCTCTTTGGGAATTTTAGGTAGTTATAATATGGCTTATTAAATACTGCTTTAAAAAAGAACATTGCATTGGCTGTATTGAGTACTTGCCCTCTAAAGAAAATGAGCGTTTACATTGGAGCAAGAGTGTGGCAGATACCCATGCATGGATAGGGGAAATGAAGAGAAGTTTTTTAAATTTTTTGGTGCCTTGTGAGAATTTACCATAGATTTGCATTTTGCCTGTGGTTTACAATGTCATGCATAGCTATATTAGAGGGCCTGAAACCAGTTTTGAAATAATGGAAGATTTAAAGCAGAATAGGAGCAAGTATGTTTTAAATGTTGAATTTTCCTAGAGAAAGATGTACATTGCTCACTTTTATTATAGCTAAAAGTATTTTTTTTACAAAAAAGAAGATATAAGAATTAGTTTTAATTTTTAGTAATTTACTTTGAAATTGGTTACTTTAAAAAAATTATCAGTATGCTAAGTGACTTGACATTTGGCTCCCTAAGTGAAATTCTGATTTTTATTAAGGTTTTTTAGCATTCTTTGTTTTAATTGATCTTTTTAAAAATTTCTTTAAATTTCTAGATATACACCTGAAGAAATTGAAAAGCTCAAGGAGTAAGTTTAAAATTTTTTTTCTTTTCCTGAATTCTGATAGTTGGGTTTTAACTTTTCTAATACCTTTGTTTTTTAAACTTTTATTGTGGAAAATGTCTAGAGATTTTTAGTAGACTGGTGTAATTTAATCCTGCTATAAGCATGATTGACCATAAAAAGAACTTTTCAGATCCATACATGCACAGAGTAGCCATGCCCATAAATTTCGTCTTTTCCTATAGTGAGTCGCTGAATGAAATGTGTCCTCAGACCACTAATAAGGGTTACAGAAGATTAGATGGCCTTCTTGGTGGCCTGAAGACTAAATACCAGGAACTTACATACCAGGATGAAAACCAGGGTTGTGCTACATGCTTAGTTTAGAATGGTGACTTAGCAAATGTTTCACTTAATGTCTGGGCGAACTCTACCTTATGAAGGCTATTTCGCAGGAAAAATAATTTTCTTTGTTGAGTAGGGCCATAAAGTATGGGTTAATGGATTGTATGGATCATGGAAAAAATTGAAGGTTGATCCTCTTTATGATGGTAGCAGCTTGGGAAACTTTTTCAGATGTCTGAGAAGAGCTCATTAGGCGTACTGAAAAGGGAACAATCTGGGGATTGCCTGGGAGATTGTGTCAGTAACCTGAGGGGAAATTTGGTCTTTTTTGAACACATATCCAAGTTACTTATTTCTTCTCTGACCCAGGAAAAAGGCAATTGCTGCCTGTTTTTTTTTCACCCACAGACAACTGTGGACCCCAAAAAAAGGCCACACTTTCAAACTTTGGCTCTCAAAGTATTGCTGCCCACAACTTCCAAACCAGTCAAATGGGAAGAAGAAGAATGAAGAATAAATGATGAAATTAAAAGGGAGAAAACAGTTGAACCCAATGCTGATTGGCAGACTCTTGTTTTAGGCTCCGGATAAAGCATGGCAATGACTGGGCAACAATAGGGGCGGCGCTAGGAAGAAGCGCATCTTCCGTCAAAGATCGGTGCCGACTGATGAAGGATACTTGCAACACAGGTACTGTGAGCACTGCCGATGGGCTGCTCTTGTCTCCATCGGAGCTTCCCACCCCGTCACATCCTGCTTTCTCTTCTCTTCTGGAAAGAAATTTGTCATTCACTTGAGTTCACATTTTATTTTCTAGTCTTCCTTTTTCTTCACGCTTTGTAGGCCCGAGTAATCCTTCATTTTTGTGCTTTTGTGCGAGGTGACCTTGTTCACAGGGACGCATGTCCCCAGTTTCCGAGGTTTTAGGTGTGGCATGTTTCCATTTTGTAGCCATTCAAAACTGCTCCAGTTGGGAAAGTTATTATTAGGTTTATGTACAGGAAGTACTTTTTATTTATTTATTTATTTAAAGATTTTATTTATTTATTTAAGAGAGAGAAACAGCATGAGAGGGGAGAGGGTCAGAGGGAGAAGCAGGCTCCCCGCTCAGCCGGGAGCCTGTTGTGGGACTCGATCCCAGGACTCCGAGCCGAAGGCAGTCGCTTAACCAACTGAGCCACCCAGGCGCCCAGGAAGTAGTTTTAATTTAAGCCCATCTAACTGTTGAGCTTCTGTTAACAACAGCTTATTCACTCATGTTTATAAAATCTTAAAAAGTTATCTTTCAGTGCTGTGGCTCTGGTTTGCTTATTTCAAACAAGTTAAGTATATTTTTCCATAGAAAAGACTTGTCATTAGTGTTTCCGTCTCTAGTACAGACCACAAATGCCTATTTAACTCTTAATATATACAAATGCACTGATGATGCTGTTAAACCTACCCTTTGTGACCAGCAACAGTATTGAGGCTCCGGCATTAGCTCTCACATAACTTTTCTGAGCCTCAGTCTCCTCTAAAATGAAGAGTTAGAAGAGGTGATCTGTAATTCTCATATATGAGAAGGGAACTATGATCTCATAGTTCCCTTTTAGCCCTCAAATTCTCTGAAGGAGCCACAATCTGCTCAGTCTTTCAATCAGAAAAATAGTTCCCAAGTTAAGCTTCCAGGTTATATATTTTCTTTTTTCACGTCCCTACCCCACCAAAGTGGAATCGGGACTATTTCCTGCTTAACCATTCATTCCACCAGCCCTGTGACCTGCAAGGCATTGAGAACATAAATCCCACCAACTCTTGTCATTCTGTGGTTAATGACAGCTCAATGAATGAAGCAGGAATAGGAGCTCTAGATTTAGGATTTGACCCCAGAGTTTTATGTAAGGCACTGTGAGTACAGAACCCCTTTTGTGGCCATGCTAAGTAGAAGAGCAGGACTTTGTCTTGAATATATGGTATCCAGAACTGTGCCTAGAACATAATAGAAGTTCAATAAATGAATCCCTGATGCAAGCACACAGCTCTTTTGAAATTTTCTAGACATTTTTAGCTACTAGTAACAAAATGGAAACAGAAGTAGAAGGATAAAAAAAATGTTTTTCTGCTCAAGTTCCTTAAGAAAAGACCAAGAGGATCATTTGGTGTCATTACTGGTTTATGGCTTTAGGAAAACCTGGAGTAAAATCGTGTGAATACCAGTCTCAGACTTCCGTTTTATCACAGTATCTTAGAGTTGGGGTAGTGGGGAAAGGAGACGGTATAAACCTAGTTTCCATTTTTACTTAAGTGGGTAGGAGCCCATAGGAGTTACTCCACTTGTCTCTCATCATTCATTCCTCTAATGAAGGATCTCCATTGAGCTTACCATGAAGCTCTTCCGACTTAGGATTAGTGCAACTTGACAGTGTATAATTTTTTCTAGGTATGTATTGCATAGTTTTTCTTTCCATAAGGAGTCGGTCAGTATTTTCTAGTAGGATTCTATATCTTCTTTTGTAATCAAGAACCTTACTGGGCTAGTCAAGCGCAACCGTCTTAGTAGATATGTGCAGATTCCCGTCCCAGGGTCGTTCAGAAATAACTTTTGGTGCTACTGCGTACTTCCATCAGTCCTTGGAAATACAGGGCTGAATCTGATTTGCAAAAAAAAAAAGTAGCAGTAGTGGTCTAGATGATTTCCTTCTTTCAGGGAAGTGGACGGAAGAAGAGGAAAAGAGACTTGCAGAGGTGGTTCATGAATTGACAAGCACTGAGCCAGGTGACATAGTGACACAGGGCGTGTCATGGGCAGCTGTGGCAGAGCGAGTCGGGACCCGCTCAGAAAAGCAGTGTCGTTCTAAATGGCTCAACTACCTGAACTGGAAACAGAGTGGAGGTACTGAATGGACCAAGGAAGATGAAATCAATCTCATCCTCAGGTTTGTGTCATTAAGTCCTTTAATAACAAAAGCTGCTTAATAGCTGTAGTTGTCTTGATTGTGGTATTTCCTCTTTTGGTTTCCCTAGATGCCTAATGTCTGAAAAGCATCCTTTCCGTAGAGAGAGGATCCATGGAGGATCTTTCAGATCCTATGGATTTCATATTGAGCTCTTTTTTTTTTTGTTTTGTGTTTGTTCCTTTTTAGTGGATTTAGTGCTCGTGCAAAGTACCAGATTGAAGGCGTGGAGACTGAAGTCCTCTCTCTGTCCACAGAACAGGTACGGCACAGACAGTGGCCCTGCAGCTTGCCACTGTCCCACCAATGTGCCTCAGTGCTAGCGGAGGGGCTCCATGTGCAGGGGAAGAGGGCTCTTCAGTCTCCATGCCCTTCAATCTTGGGCTCCTGTGCTAAGATTGCTAAGAAGGGGGCCCAGTCTGCAGTTACCCCACACCTTCCCACTGGCCCCAGTCAGGCACTTACCTTTTTTTTTAAGTTAGTCAGTATAACCATTAAGACTCAGTAATTCAAGTGGGCAGAAATACCAACAAGAAAATGTTTGAGACACTGAAGCAATAAAAGCTACTCCCTCCTGAAAATGAAAACCATCATGACAGTTGAAGCTAGAAAACAGACCATTCATACCCCAGATTGAGTGGTACTATCATTTTGGTGGTTTTTGTTTTGGTTGCTGCTGGAGTATTGTTTTTGTCTTTCTAGCATTTTATTTTGGGTTTTGTTTTTAATATACTTCTTTTAACCAGTCATCTGCAAATAGCTCATTTCTCAACATTTTTATTACAGACATGGAAAAGCTCAGATCTAGGAAATAACTTGCTATGATACACTCTAAAACATGGCAAAACACTATATAACTAACCCTGTTCTTACCCACTTCTAACCTTTAGCTACTCCCCTGCCTTTACAGTGCTTCATTGGCTTCTGACTTTTCACGGTCTGGCCCATTGCTTGTACCATTAACAAAAGGCTCTTGCCTAGTGCTCAGTCATAGGTCTCAGCTCTGGGAGCAGTTCTGCGCCCTTGAAATCCTTTCCCATGCAGTTAACAGTAGCTTCTCCGTGACAAAAGCTGCTGTCCCCTTTATTGCCAGTGCCATCATGTGTAGTCAGAGGAGGGTTCTTCCAGAGAAATCCATTAACAGATTCTAACAGACGTTTGTTTTGTAACCTGTAGGATAGCAGAGCTTGATGTAGCTGATGAAAACGACATCAACTGGGATCTGTTAGCGGAGGGATGGAGCAGTGTCCGTTCACCACAATGGCTTCGAAGTAAATGGTGGACCATCAAAAGGCAAATTGCAAATCATAAGGATGTTTCATTCCCTGGTAACGTATTATTTGCTTCTTAAGTCCTTCCCTCGTCTTACCATATTTACTCCTCAAAACTCACTTAGTCAGAAGTTCTTTGCCTCAGCTAAAGAGTTACGAATCTTAGTAGATCTTCACTTAAATATCTCCTCTATTTCTTTGGGTAACTGTCTTTTCTTCCCTTGAGGAATTGATGTGATGTGTAATTCTCAAAGCACCTAAGACTAAAATATACACGTTTATACACATTCTTGTTCTCATATAAACTGTGAAGAAGAAAACAGTTTTACACATTGTGTACAAAAATGGATTTCTGAAAACTTAGGTTTGAATCAACTTTTGTGTGTTGAATAATTTCACGTATTCCAACTGGGTTTGTCATTTAGAGATTTTCTTGGTTTTATAGTATAAAGACTATAAATCTATAATTCATTTATTATGTAAATCTAGAGATATTAAGTTGGGTTTGCTTAAAAGTGAGGCATAGCAGCCTCCTTTGCACCAAGGTGCAAAAACTAAGTTGTCCAGTCCCTTTAATTAAGGCAATCAAATTCATTCCCCTTAGTATAGTGCACCATTTTTCCCAAGGAAAATTAAATGAAGAACTTTGGCTTGATGAAAATAAGATTTTTTAAAAATTAAGTACAGTTATAAATTTATAAATCTGATGTTAAAACCGGAAGAGTGAATGAATACTAGTGTGGCATGAACCCACCCAGATTGCAGTTATCACCTGAGAGCACTGGTAGCTTATCCTGACTAGTAGAATGGGGCAAGTCTAGATTTGACTTTCCTGCAGAAGAATTCAAGGTGGTTGCGTGTTACTGTTTGGAAAAAATGAGCTGCTACTCTGGAGTTGTGAGTTAAACTAAAACAGTCAAGCATCCTTGAGTACTTGGTGTGTGTGGAGGAAAACTACACTATTCACTTAAAAAAGGAAATAAGCTACTTTGCATTAACAATATTCTTCCTAAATAGTAAGAATTTTATCCTGAAGCCCTAGGACATAGCGAAGGTTTTATTTTCATGTTCCTCACAATGGCAATTTTTTTAATGTATCTTAGGTGGCAAGAAGAACATTATGTTAGGAATTTTTTAAATTTCTTGTGATGGATAACGTTTCCAGAAATTTCCAGACGGGTTGCAGCTTTAAAATATTTTTATTGTTATTTTGCTGAGATCTCACATGCAGTGTACAATTATTTATTCCAAATACTTTCCCTCCTTACCCCCACCTCCCTTGCTGCTTAGATGGTGGTCTGTCGGAGAACCAATGTTCTTTTTGTCTACCCATCTCCCTTCAGTCTTAATAAAAGGTCTTAAACAGTTACATGAGAATCAAAAAAACAACCCAACGCTTTTGGAGAATAAATCAGGATCTGGAGTTCCAAACAGTAATTCCAATTCCAGTGTACAGCATGTTCAGATCAGAGTCGCCCGCTTGGAAGACAATACAGCCATCTCTCCAAGCCCCATGACAGCCTTGCAGATTCCAGTCCAGATCACCCATGTCTGTAAGTGTTTACTGGAGACTCCTTGCTATTGGACCTGTATGATTTCATAACAGCTCTAACACCTTTCATTCTTCTAGAATGTTGACAGGAATTTGTGCAAGTTGACAGAGGCACTCTAAGGCATTTTACAATTGAGCAAGGAAATAGCGGTCCTAAGGTGGCACATCATTTGTAGTAATTCACCAGAGACACACGAATTGGGGGTGGATTTGAAGTCGTGTGTAGAAGAAATGATTTTGATGAGATTGAAGATTTTCTTCAGGAAGTAAAGAGCCAGTTTCCTGTGGGAACTCTTTTATTCTTTTTTTTTCCTTTGCCTCTGATATTTTTTGTGTTTAATGAGATTATGAGAACCGAACAATTGTTATAGGGAGAGGAAATTTATTTCCTGCAATCTAAGCCAAGTTGATAGTTTTTTCCATGGTAGAGTAACAGAAAAGGAAGGAGAATAAAATTCTCAGAACCAGATGGTTCTTCACTTTTTTCTCATTTCTTTTGTCTACCTAAATGCCATGCCTATGGAAAGGTCATTACCAAGAGTATACCAGTTGCTGTATGTTATTCTCAGTTGGGATTATTGGCATTTTGAGTGAGATAATTCGTTGTTGGCAGGGCTGTCCTACACATTGCAGGATGCTCAGTGTCCCTTGCAGTAGTACTTCCTAATCATTATGGCAAATAAAAAACACCCTAAGGATTTTCACTTTTTGAGAATCACTGGGCTGTCTACTGGTTGTGGTGACACTATATATATTCATATATCCAATGACTATCAAAGTTACCTTGGGGACCTTTAAACTAATCATGCCTGTCTTAAAATTCTGATTTAAGTTTGGGTATTTGCTTTAGCTTTCTACCAGTGTGATAATGCATGAAGAATTTTTCTTTAGCCCTCTGCTTATTTAACTTTATAGCCTGAAGAATTACAAAGCAACTGAAATTACTGGTCCACCGTAAATATGAGAGCTGTTGGATATAGATTGTGCACAGAGATTGTTAGAACTCTCCTGGGCTGTTTGGTGACTGTACTTACGGGGAATGCAGACATTTTAGATTTGGGACCTTAATATTCACAGGATGGCTTTTTTTTAAATATGTAATTTTATTTCTTCCAGCAAGAAATGTTGGTAAGAGTTTTATACATCAGTTATTCTTTGCATTCAGGCTAAAATCTCATGATTGTTTCTTCCTTTATGTTAGGAGTCAGGGACTAGCAAACTTTAAAGCCAGAATAGTAAATATAAACATGTTAGACTGCAGTCCACATAAGTCTTTGTGGAATTTTCTGGTTTTTAAACAATCTTTTAAAAATGTAAAAACCATTCTTAGTCTTGAGCCACATCTGCCCCTGCCCATAGTTTGCTTACCCATGATGAAGGTTATTTATCTGGAATCACTTTAAATTATTCTAGGTATGATCTTAAGATTCCATCAGATAGAGAAATAGTAACATGAATCAGGTGCGTTTCTTTTGAAACGTGTCTCATTTCCTTTCCAACTGAGAAGTATTTTAGTCGGAATAAACACTGCACATTACAAGATGATTCCAAATTCTTTTTCACATGGATTTAACTACACGTGCAATTGAAAGCACCGAGATCCACGTTTCGTCTAGTCTTAATTCCTTATAACCTTGATCAGGTGTAACCAACACTGCTCAAGGCTAAAGCCTCAACTGACACACCCATAAAGAGATTATATACTGTGTGATCTCTAAAGCACTGTTCAGTCTCCCAAATGTGTTCTTCTGGGCTGGGCGGAGCAAGATGGCGGAGGAGTAGGAGACCTGGATTTCGTCTGGTCTCAGGAATTCAGCTGGATAAGGGATCAAACCATTCTGAACACTTGTGAAGCCAAATGTGTTTTTTTTTGTTGTTTTTTGTTGTTTTTTTTTAAGAGATTTAAGACAGAGCACAAACCCGGGGCAGGAGTTGCAGAGGGCAGACTCCTCACTGAGCAGGGAACCCGACATGGGACTCGATCCCAGGACCCTGGGATCATGGCCTGAGCTGAAGGCAGACGCTTAACTGACTTGAGCCACCCAGGCGCCCCTTAAATAATACTATCTTATATTTCATGTTTGTGGTTCCTCCCAACAACTACATGAGGTAGGCAGGACAGATAGTCTCTGAACATTAGTAGGTTCAAAGCAAGCCATTTGCTTGGGAATAATGCTGCTGGAACAGAAGACTGGTTTTGAGGGACTAACGTTCTAGGAATCCATACTGCTTATCAGATTGTCCAGGAAAATTTATTTTTTACCAAGTTCCTATTGACTTGTAAGTTAGTTCTTAGGGTATTCCTCTTCTAGAACTATTTTGTGATCTCTACCAAGGCTTAGCAGATACTCTCTGTAACAGCTAGTCAACTCTGCCCTTATAGTACAGAAGCAACTGTGGAGAATAAATAGGTGTGGCCGTGTTCCTATAAATACTTTTTACAAAAACTGGTCGTGGGCTCGATTTGGATATGAGCCATGGTTTGCTAACCACCAACCTGTGCCATCCCAGGTAAATCTGTTAGATTCCTTCTCGTAAGAAATGCAAATGACTTCCGGTTTCCAGGCAAATTATTCACTATGAGACTACGTGTTTTATTTTGTTGTCCTTGTTCCTACCACAGCTTCAACAGAGTCCCCTGCTGCTACTGTTGACTCGGAAACAATAACACTAAACAGTGGAACACTACAGGCATTTGAGATTCTTCCAGTGAGTAACACTTCACAAAACAGAAATGGGGCATTTTATGCATAAGAAAAATCACTGGTTTTAGCACTGTTACCATATAAACAAACGAAATAAAAACATGATTGGCATTCAGTGCAGCTATGTCCATGTTTTTGAGGCCAGATCGTTAAATGAGGACATAAATCAGACTTCCACTTTTTCTTCATCTGTAGAGGTTTAAACCAATAACGTGCTCTTTTTACATATGACCGTGACAGGGCTTAATGAGGAGGGTGCATGCTATGGATTTGTATTGAGTCATAAACAAATACCATCTATAACCAAAAAGTTTATTGTACTGGCCTTTGGGGATACAGAATTTAAAAGTCCCAGTCCTAAATGGTATAGCCACTTTACAAAAGAACCTTGCAGTTCTTCTGAAGGTAAAACAGTATAGTTAACATCTGAGCCATCAATTCTGAATAATTCATTTATTCAGCAGTAAAGAACAAAGTACTAATACATGCTCCAAGGGTGAACCTTGAAAATGTTATGCTAAGTGAAACTAGCCACAAAATACCATAGAGTGTTTGACTCCCATTTATTTGAAGTGTCTAAAATAGGCAAATCTGTAGAGACAAAAAGATTACTGGTTGCCTATGCTAAGAGGTTTTGGGGAGCTAAGGACCAAGATGGCTAATTTGAATGGCGTTTCTTTTGGGTGAAGTAGGGTAACTTTTTAAGTCTCCATTCTTGTCCTGTTTTATAAAATGGGTAATACCCAGAATTAGCTCATTTTTCAGGAAGAAAATATAAAGTAGGTTTTATTTAAATTATGTCAAGCTTTATTTGCTGTGAAAAACATAGGGCTATTAGTGCAAAAGTTTATCATCTGCACAGTCAGATCTCATGAGGATAGTCGACATGGCTAAAGGTTCTCTTTTAGAACAACTTTGGAACCTCTACTAGCAATTTACTTAACCTAAGCTTCCACTTCCTAATCCTGTGGTCTCCAAAATAGGGATGTGTAATATAACCCTTTGTCACAGGTTGAAAACTTTCTTTTGGGCCACCTCCTCTCTTCCCCCTGGCCAAATAATATACATACATATACTTAGAGTATATGTGTTCAGGTTTTTACTTATTTGGGTCACAAATATTTAGAGACTTCTCTCCTAATAAAGGATGATATTGCCTCAGCTCCAAAAAAAAATCATGAACATTACAGGAACTGAAATAAAATGCATATATTTAATACGTGAAGTATTTACTATCTGACCATATCTAATTTACTAATTGTAAATTGTAAATGATCAGCTTTTACTTCTATGGAGAGGGAGGAAAGAAATTGAGTCCTACTTGAATCCTACTGTGTGCCAGGCACCATTTTGTAATAATCTGTAATGCCCACAACCCCTTCCCTGAGGTAGTTATTATGCCTGCTTTAGCAGTAAGGAAACTTACTTTCATTGAGCTAGTACCAGGAGAGCTATTATAACATCAGTACAAAAGACCACAGGCTCTAGGACTTCAACATCACCCTGTAAGTGCAAGTACTCCCTTTGGGAGAGTAGGATAAACCGGACTCAAATTATCAAGCATAGAAGTTGAATAGTTTTGTGACAGTTCTGTGAAACCTATCAAGATAAACTTACTATCAGTTAACCAGCTTTTCAAAGTTACTCTTTTTCATTCAGAACACTAATTACTATCTCTGTACATTTCTCCTTAGTATAAAAAATAGTTCCTAAAATTATACTATGGGAAAAATCTGTTCAAGTAAACTCTGTAGTACCTTTTCAAAAATGTGAAACTTTTAAAAAGTGGGGAGAGTGCCAATTCTTTACATGCTAGACAGACAGTGAAGGAAGACTGTGTACGGGTTACTGCACTGGACACAGTGGCTTATGCTACCATGTCTTGGTGCCTTGAAATAAATGGCTAAGACCAGACCATAGAAATACATGGGAGTGAAGAGCACGATCAAGGTTCTCTGTTTAACCTCCAAGTGTAAGGACGTAGGACAAGTCAGTATTACACCCTTCATTTTGTTACTTGAGGGCACCTTCAGGATTGGGAAGTACATTTGTGGCTCGTAAATTAAAGACCCCATTTTGGATATAAAGCTAGACTTAAGTAAGCTTATTTACTCAGTCTGTTGCACCTATGTTGATCTTAATTTTTTTGCTTCAGTCTTTCCATTTACAGCCCACTGGCACTCCAGGCACCTACCTACTTCAGACAAGCTCAAGCCAAGGCCTTCCCCTCACTCTGACAGCTAGTCCTACAGTAACCCTGACAGCTGCTGCACCTGCTTCTCCTGAACAGATCATTGTTCACGCTTTATCCGTATGTTACATCAGTTCCTTGATTTTTCTAGTTTCTGTAGAGAAGACTGGCTGATAAGTGTCACCAGAAACTTTTTGTTTTTAATACTATGAGAGGACCCATGTGCCTTCAATAATAACAATAGGTCTAGGGGAGAAATGGATTATGTAGTCTGTTTTAAGTATTTGAGTACCTGTTAGGGACCAGGATCAAATGCTACTAAGTTTAAGAGCCAGAACTAATAGAGTCCACTTATTTAAACAATTTTTCCTACTGCTGTTGTCTTAGGAGCATAGTTTTACAACACCATTACTCTGCCTTTACTGGGGTATAACCCTTACCCCCGTGTGTCTCCTTACATGAGATGGAATGATTGGGGGGAGGTCCTAGACCACTGCAGTTCCAGAGGTGAGAGGGCAGGGGAGGGACAGGCGGGTGCCACCTGTAAATGGTAGTTGTCGCCTATAACTGAAGTCTGGTTGGGACTTTCTCATTTTGCCATTGATCATTTTCTTTGACATTTTATAGCCAGAACATTTGTTAAACACAAGTGACAACGTCACGGTGCAGTGTCACACACCACGAGTCATCATTCAGACTGTTGCCACGGAAGACATCACTTCTTCCATATCCCAAGCAGAACTGACAGTAGATAGTGATATTCACTCATCTGATTTTCCTGAGCCTCCAGATGCCCTAGAAGCAGACACTTTCCCAGATGAAATTCATCAGCCTAAGATAACTGTAGAGCCATCATTTAATGATGCTCATGTATCCAGATTCGGTGACCAAAATAGCACAGAACTGATGAATAGTGTTATGGTCAGAGCGGAAGGAATCTCTGACACCGACCTTAAACAAGAGGAGTCATCTCCTTTAGCCCGTGCGTATGTTACTGAGGTAAGTTGCAGTTAAGGGAACACCCTCTGGGTTCTTGCCTTGAGCCTTAAACCTTCATTTTGGAAAAAGCCTAGCAATAATTTATGGGGGGGAGGGGGTCCTACACCAACTTCCCTTTTTCTCTGGACACAAAATCAGATGCAAACGCTACCTGTGACCTCACAAGTATGAGACGGCAGTGTGTTGCTCAGCCTTAGCACCAAAACTTTTCCCCCGTACCCTTCCAATAGATTGAGACTTGTTTGTTGGGACCTATGGAACCATTTTCAGGTGCGTGGTTAGTAGTAGGTCTTTGTGGTACAGCTTAGCAACCTTACTTACCCAGTGTAACAGCGTTGTTTCTCCTACGTTCAGGGGACCTAGAACTGAATTCTTCTTTTAAGTTCCGTTTTGTCCATTTTTAGGCTTTATAATTTTCTTTTCTTTATAAAATGGGATAATGTTTGACTGTGAAATCCTTTTAAACCTAAACGTGTTTGGGATCTTAAATAGGAGTCAGAATGTTTTTTTTTTTTTTTTTTAATTGCTACTGTTTAGGATCTAGAGTCTCCTACCATAGAAGAACAAGTTGATCAAACAGCCATTGATGATGAAACCATACTTATCGTTCCTTCACCACATGGCTTTATCCAGGCATCTGATGTTATAGATACTGAATCTGTCTTGCCTTTGACAACACTAACAGGTACTGTGATATAACTCCGTCATGTGCCTGATAAATCTTAAGGGAAACATCACGCTACTTGATCCAACAGTAGTCATCTTGTTAAGATTTTGCACTTTGGTCGAGTAGTTACTATACCTTCTTGACATGGATTAGAGTACATACATGTAAACTTACTTAAGACTTAACTCATTACAGATCCCATACTCCAACATCATCGAGAAGAATCAAATATCATTGGATCATCTTTGGGCAGTCCTGTTTCAGAAGACTCAAAGGATGTTGAGGATTTGGTCAACTGTCATTAGGTAATTCTTAAGAGACAGGTAGCTCAGGCAGAGAAGCCACACTGTTAATTACAACATCTCCAAAGAAATAGGAGCAACTCCCAAGAGGCTTAATTCACCATTCCTTTGGCTTTTAAATAGCTACAGTGCTTAAGCCACATACATGTTGCTGCTATGACTATTTACCTCCTTTAAATATACCATCTGAGGTCAGTCTTAGGACAGTGTGTAGATAAACTGAGTATGGAGGTCTTAACTGTGTAGATCCCTGTGATTGGTGTTAATTGTCAGCAGGGAATTTCATTCACTTCAGCTACTGAGAAAAGTTTACAGTCACCAAAGCTTATCTACTTCGTTTTACAAAGCAGTCATATTCATCTCTAAAGATCGGACATGGCTCTATCCAGTCTCAAGTAGGCCGGTTCGTATTTCGGAGACATCCCATCAACATGGTGTAGCGCTTACCAGTGACGCTCAGAAATGTTAAGTACCCTTAGTTTGAAAGGTGCCCAGCATCCCGTACAGAGACCTAGGAGGGCATTGTGTGGCCGTTACTGTTGGTTTACCCATTGCTGGCAGTGGGAGCTGATTCAGGCTGGGTACACAAAGAAGCATTATAAGAATTAAGAACATTCACTACAGGTTTTTTATTACTTATAAAGGGAATATGGAAGAGGGTAGCAACACAGCTCACCAGAAGCTAGAGTTTTCACCCCTTCAGAACCCACTGTTGTCAGTTTACAAAGTTAGCACTTTGAAGTAAAATTAAATGGGAAAGGAAGTTAAGGTTGCCTACCCTATACTATGACTCTTACATGTTTTGCTATACAAATTACCCAGGAAATAGTTGAGCAAGGTATCAGAGTCTGCCCTTCACTTTAGTGCATCAGCTGGTGGGGTGTGACATAACTTCTCCCTCTCAGGCAATTTAAAAAAACAAAATTTGCTTCTGTTATGAAAGAGATCAAGAGTCATTCATGTATTAGAGAAGGTGAAGCCAAAATTAGCCTCTAGGGCTTTAATGAACATGACCCCTACAGAAAAGTCACAAAAAAAAAAAAAAAAACTTGTATAAATTATTTTATTTATTATTGTAATTAGGTCTTCACAATCAAAGTTGTCTTTTCACCGTCTGTGTTTTGTTAATGTGAAATTGTAGTTATAAGCAAAAGTTGGTTGCCTAGGGAACAATAATTGTATATTCAGTTTAACAGAAATAAAAGAATATTTGTCTTAAAATTCAAGATTGTTACATAGCTTTTCGCCATGCACTTACATTATAAAAAGTCTAGTTTCAAAAGTGAAAATTGCTTGTGCCCTTTGAGCTTTAAGGGTTGGAATGTTTAGGTGCAACACCACCTCCTTAAAGAAAAAGCAAAGCAATCTAGGCTATGTCTCCCCTGCAAGAGGGAATTTTAGATTCACAATTAACATGAAAATCATGTATCAGACTTGTGCAGGAGATTCTTAAGCATAGCTTACCCGGCTCTGACTCACAGTCCTAATGTATAGCTTTGAAGAGACCTGGTAAGTATTTCTCCTTGGCAGCCTCACCTCCCCACGTCATGGAAGTACAGGTTCGCACATATACATAACATGATGATAGAAAATAAGATATAGTAAATTAGATTTCTAAATTTCGGTTCTAAGTCTCCTTGTCGATACCAGTAGATCTAAAAGAAGAAGAATTACATAAGAGTTTTAAGTAATAGCCACTAGGCCTGACATGAAAATTTTTAAGTACAACTAATTCTTTTTCAACTGTGACCAATTTCATCCATATATACTTTCCCCCACTGAGAGTCTTTATGTTAGTATACATTTCTGAAACCAATGTGGCCAGAATGTAATTTTTCTCTTTATAATTCTAGTAGTACCAAATTTCCACATCCAAGATCATACTTGTTCCTGCTTTCTCAGCTACCTTTTTTCTGTTCAAACCAGTAGTCATCCAATCACTGACAAGGCATCCAAGAATGTATACTTTGTAGGTCTTGTTTTAAATGTATTTGAGTAAAAAGGTACAGGTCTCTTTGGTCCTGGAAGGGATGACAACTTTTAAATTCCTTTAACTACAGAGTCAGGTTGCCAATACATTGTAAGTTTTTATACAAAACTAGATCATGTTAGTCACTCCTGGCTTTAGGCTGGGAGTAAGAAGGGCCATCTCTGGTAGTTTTGTTCCAAAGACTCCAGAATTAGATGGGCCAACTCTTTCTCAGAGCAAAGGAGTAGAGCAGAATAAAAATAATGAGATAAGCACATTACAATGGTGATGTAAGCCCTATGTGAGTCAAAACTGCTTTTAAAGGTTTATAGTTTTGGTTCTACCTCTCCTCCAGGGAAATAAAACAACAGCCAAGTAATTAATGACTAAACAATTGACAAATAGCTAAGTGAGGATCTATCATCGTCTTTGTTTCTTTATGTAAAGGAAAAGCATCTTTATGCTAAATAGTTGTACATTCTTGTGACAAGGATATAGCTAGCTGTAGCTTAAGATTTCCCAGGAGGTTCTTGGTGTTAATTACTTTCATTTGGGGAGATAAGCACAGAGATTAAAATAGACTAATTCTGTAATTAGAAGTAAATCCAGAACGCTGTATCTCTTCCCTTTAGAGCAGTAATAGCATTTGCCAAATCCTGCTGGGCCTGTAGGCAGTCCTCGAAGGACGATGTATTAGGTAAATTAAACTAAAGCTTTGGCCACCCAAATCTTAACTTTTTTCCCCTCCCCACTTTTTTTTTTTTTAACTTTCAAAGGTTCCCTTTAGAATTAACAACTCCTGATTCCAGAAACAAAAAATCTGCCAATTAATACTAAGACTTCCGACATCCTTTGCATTGAGGTGGGGACGGGTAACTAGACACACCGTTTCTTATAGACCCAAGGTTGGGAATCTGTCCTACGTATACACTGCAACCTTCAGCCCTCAAGGGTACTCAATTTTAAATTCTAAATAGTACTCACAAGAATGCAGGCAGTAATACTACTCAAAGAGATGCAGACAGCAAAAAATATATTCAAAGGTTTTGGAGGTAGTTGAGGGAAAACAAAAGCACTGATCAGCGTTACCTGTATGAAAAGAAATTGTGTCAGGCCTTGGTTAGACTGGAGTTTAAGCAATGTCCTATTATGAAACACTTCACATTGTAAAATAGTATCTACCACCAGGTTTGCCTTCTGGAATGTTAACATTTAGTAGAGTGTTTGTAAATCTGTTCCAGTATGTTACTTCTTTTAGTACTTCCTTTTCGTATCCTTTTCCTCCACTATGAAAGGAGACAAAACATCATAGCTCATCAAACTAGTGAAGCTCAAAATAACCTCTTGACAAAGAGATTAGAAAGCATTTAAACCTCATTCCTAGGATTAAGGATTACACTGGGAAAAGTTTTAACCTTTGTTATGTTATCTTGCATACACCAACAAAAATTAAAACCAAAATGGTTTTTGAACATTTTGGGACATACTGAGATAGGTTTCTGATACATTGGAGTTCTGTTTCTATCACAAATAAAGCATTATACTCATTCTTTTTATTAAGATGTCAATGAAACCACTAAAATTCTCTTTGATTTAATGAAATGTGATATAAAAATGCCCTTTTTAGACTATGGGAACTATCGCTGTATTTTACAGCAGGAGTACCAAGCTACATTATACAGGGTAAAGAATAAGGACCAAATAATCTTTTTTAAAGGATAACGCGTGTGCTTTTAGGAACAAAATAAACTTAAGGGATTAGCAGGAATGGGGAGTTGTGGGTCATATACAGAGGGGAATTGCTGGTGCCACTGACAAGTTACAAATTTACTAAACACAGAAACATGGCAGACTCAGAAATAACTTGACATGGGCTATTTCATATACTCAACTGGGGGGTATTCCTGTTGTCAACTGCAGTTCAAGTGGTATAAAACTGAATACTAGACTGTGACTAAAATACTCCACAGATTCATGTACTGGCCTCTTGTATTTTTTCTGTGTTAAACTGAACCACAATACCGAGGCTTTCAAAAAAACTTTGGCGAAGAGCCTGGGTGAGACACAAAATAAACATACTTACTAGAATCAATAAGGATGTTAAGCTGCCAACAACTAAATTGATGATTCGATCCTGAAAGAGAAAAGAGTTTTTGAGCTCTATGATAGGTCCACGTCACTTTCAGAAAGGTACAATTCTAGCCACTGGGGTGATGGCGAATTAAGAAATGAAGGTCCTGCCCCTCTCTGAGCTTTACACACACACACACACACACCCACACACACCCACCAGAAAGGCCAAGTGTACTGAGCCACCAGGGTGGAGAAGGTACTTTGGGAAGACATGGAACACTAATGAGAAAAGGTTTTCTGAAAGGACACGATGCTTTTACACTACAGTCTTTTGAAGACTGGGAGGGACTGAATGGGGAAAGGATGCTTATAAATATTATGCGTGCTGCTGGGAACAGTTTGAACAGAAGCAAAGGGACAAGGGCACTGGCATGGCCAGCCAGCCCAGGGCCTTGGTGACAAATACCAGGAACCAGACTGCGGGGGACTTTGAGTGCCATTGAGTTTGGGCCTACTTGTGTTACAGCTTAGGTATCCTTGCCTAACCTAATTTAGAAGTAGAGGCTACTGCTGGAAGGGGTCACACAATGCCAGGGCTGGAGGCAATCACACCATCTCGGCCAGTGCTTTTCCAACTTAATAGCAAAAGCCTTTAGTAACAAAATAATCATTTGAGTGAATGCAGTGGCGGTCCTACCCGCCACTGAGCCTTCCTGCCATTCCCATCCCCACTCCAACCAATTCCACAGAAAGGTTTGGAAAATGTCTCATCTAATTCAATCCTTATATTCTAGATTAAGATAAATTTAGGTCCAGTGAGTATGGTTAAATTATTTGTCTAAAGCCCTACAGCAAGCATGAAGCAACTTTTTAACAGGATTCCCAAATCAAGGTCACTGGTTAGATAAAGCTTCAGCTATAGGAACTCAAGTATTTTATATATATAAAACTAATATAATGTTAGTAATACGTAATACACGTGTAATATGTAGATTTGATTGAGCTTACAGAACAGGATCATGATTAACAAACACTAAAGGCCACTGAGAATACCAAGTAGTCTTATTTCTGAGAAGTCAAAACAAATCAGGAGTCTTAAAGACTTACGGTGGCATCTGAGCAGGAACAGCAGGCTATGGAACATGAGTAGGCAATAAACAAAAGCTCACAGATCGAAGGGCACAGGATGGAACAAGCGCAGCAGCAACTGAACACCCACTTCCGAGTTGTCTACACTTAAAACTAAGAATCCGAAGTTAAGAGGCAAGCAAAGCTGAGAGGAACGGTGAAGGAAAGCCAAGTATTAAATTGGGTGTGCTTGACCTAACCAAGGACAAACCCCTCTCTCCAGACCAAGGTCACTGCAATTCACATGTTATAGAGGACAGAGGTGACAACTCTAGCCACACTCTTTACTAACCTAGAAGGACTCAGAACCAATCTTTTCACCGCCTCAGCCACAGAAGCCTGCCCTGCGGCAACACCCAGAGTCTGAAATTACAACCATTTGTGGGCAGAGACCCAGGGGCAAATCACTGATCACTAGTCCCTCGTGTCCACACACAAGACAAATGTGCATCTCAACCTCAGTTGTACAGTCTCTTAATGGGAGTCCCACTGTTTTTACCTTGTGAAGAAAGTTTAACTTAAGAGTATCTGCTCTCGTCTCTTTGAAGAGTTGCAGGGACTTACAGAAGTTTACAAAGGTCTGCATACCTCACCACAGCTCTCCTACCCATAGAAAGAAGACAGTGGAGAGCTTCAGGTGAGAGAGCCAAGCAGAATCACTTATCTCCAAACAGCACAGCAAGATGCCAACTAGGATCAGAGCAGGAGAAAAAGTAATCATAGTGAAGGGATAGTAACTATGCCAAGAGCTTTTGCGTATCCTCTTAAAAAAAAAAAAATTCTGGGATGGAATGGTATCAGGACTATTTTACAGGTGGCAAAACAGGCTCTGGGAAAGACCGTTTGCCCAAGGTCTCACTCAGTCATTCCATCACAATGCAGCCCCTCTGGGACTCCCAAGATGGGACGAACCATTTAGCATATGGTCAAGTGTTTCCTCACAGGGTTTTCCTTCTCCAAGCCAAGGACTTGGCTTCAGGCCTTCTGCTATCCAAGTAACCATGAATCCAGGCCAAAGAAAACAGCAGAGTTGACTTAGTAAGACCTCCCACTTTTCAGGCGCTTCTAAAAGCTTGCTATGTATGGAAAGTGTGGTCTGCAGCCCAGCAGCGTGAGGCTCACTTGAGAGCCTGTGAGAAATGCAGAATCCTGGGCCTTGCCCCAGGACCTACTGATTCAATCTGCATTTTAACAAGATCTTCAGGCGATTTGCACATTAAAATGTGAGACGCACTGCTCTATCAACAAGTCCAAACTAAACGATTTTAAATACTGAGAAGTTCAAATAATAGAGAAGAGACCCTTCCCTGGGCCCAGAGAGTACTTGCTAGGTTTTAGCATCTCTCCCAGCTCCCAGTCTCCAAAGATAGAGCAATAAAAGCAATTAAATAGCATTTCAAAGGACAGTTTTCAAACTAATATGCATCAAATCATAATGAAGTACATAAAGTACATAATACATAATAAAGTACATAATACTCTTAATTTCTCATAAATACTAATTTCTCATAGAGAAATACTAATTTCTCATAGAAACGGTCTCCTCCCCATTTTTATTATTCCTATTCCTGCCTACCAAAACTTCTCCCCTCCCAGACCTTTAGACCTTATACTGTGTTTTATTTTCACTCCCAAGAAAGATCGAAGGATCAAAATCATCCTTGATCCTTGCCTGCAGAGAGGCTAGGATAGGGAATTAGGACATCCTAGCACATGAACACAGAAAATACACAGCATAGTTCTGAGAGGGATTCTGCATATATTACCTTGTGAGTCATTTATTCCTTTAAACATCTTCATGACAGCTCAATAAAATGAAAATTACTATATTCCAGATGCAAATACAATGAATAAAACAGTCTCTACCCTCCAGAAGGTGACACTGTTCATAGCCCAAGAGGGCACTAAGGAGAAAGTGAGGTACCTTCGTCAGGAAGAGAATGTAAGACAAAGTCAGACCTCAAAGAGGACTAGCAGATGAACAAAAAGGAAAAAGAAGGGGGGGGGGGTCCAGAAGGACCTTAACCAAGACCCCAGAGAGAACAAAAGCATGGCAAATGTAGCTAGCCCATAGCTGAGCCAGCTTCATTAGACCTGAGCAAAGGGGCTGGCATCAGCCTTGAGCCCAAAGCAGTTAGGTCTTCATCTTCCTTGGAAATGGAGAAAGAAAAAATGATGGACATATGTGCCAGTGATTTATACCTGGGATGGTAGAAGTTAACCCTGTGAATCAAGTAAGAAAACACGATCTCCATTTACTAATGGGTAACTAGCTTCAATGAGACTGATCTTTCAAGGCCATACAACCAGGTAATGGCCAAGTCTATCCAATGCTCTTTGCAAAATTCAAGCCAAAGGTCTAAGAATCCTTAGACTAATAATATGTATGGATCCTGAAATTAGAATTAAGAAACCAAGGTTCTCATCTCCTTTCTGCCACTGGCTAACCATGTGATTAACATAACATAATTTAAAAAAAAAAAGATCCCTTAACCCATTTGGGTCTATCACACCAGAGGACTGGGCTACGTGGTATCTGGACCCTTCCTGCTTTAATAATTTATGGTTCTGGATTGTCAGCTTCAAATTGCACTTGGGCCAGAGTAGAGGGCCTACTCCCCAGCAATCAGAAAGCAGAGAAGCCCCCCAATCTTGCCTTGTCAGTCATTAGCCAGCATCTTGGTATAAGACAGAGAACCCCAAACTCATGTCAAATGCTCAAGCGTTTCATGATGGCTCTGGGAGGAAGCTGGCAATAACATCTCAAAAACTGGCATTTGCCCTCAGCAACCTGAAAACATCCTGGTTCTAGACTGTTCAGAATGCTAACAAGTATTCCATTTCCAGAGCAATTTATTTTTTGCCTACATCCAAAATGGATTTAAGGGCTTGTGCTACTATAGTAAAACCCCAACCCACTCAAGCAGCAACAAAAAGAGCAAGGCAAAATTTCCAAAGCGGTTTGGGGAGTGGAGTGAGAGGACAGACACAAAAAAACTGGACTAAAGACAAAAAAACTTTTCCGATTTAAGCTCAAATGTTAGTACTAAGACTGCTGGGGAAGTGGGAAGTGCAATAGGGTTTAAAATTGCTGGCTAAATTAAGCACACTGGATCATTAGAAGCAAACCTCTCCTGGATCTAAGAGTTTTGTTGCATGGGTCTTTGCAAATATAGGGACACAGAAAACACAGCTACTTCACACATAATCGTCTCTTATACTGACCAGTAAGAAAGAATGAAGGCATAATGTTCTCACAAGAGTGAGGTGTGGGATGGCAGGTTGGGGTGGCCAACATGCCACACTCCCAATTTGAATGCTCATCCTTCAGAGCTCAACTCGAACATCAAGTCCACTGTAAATCCTTTCTGGACCCCATCCTCGGGCACCTTCCCCTCAGGATGAGATGCTCTCGTCTCAGGACTCCGAGGTCGCACTGCCCAGACTTGACGCTTACTGCCCTGAAACAGAACATACTCCCCGTCTCCTCCATTAGGAGCGGCAGTTAGTTTATGGCAAGGCAGGCAGCCTCCTTGTCTTCCTTCCCTGCGGCCTGGCACACAGCTGACTCAGAGAATCGTTAAGCACAAGTGGCCAACGGTATTTCTCTTCGAGGGCCTCTCACCAAGAGAGGCTCCTCTCTCGTCATGCATCCGGGGCCTGGCTCCTCAGAAATCCCGGCTCCCAGGCAGAACAGCATGGGGGCCTCGCCGTTCCGGGACGGACACATCACAGCCTAGAAGCTACAGCCTGGTCCTGCAGCCTACAAGGTCACGTTTCTGCCAGCCACGAAGGCCTGACACTGTTCTGGTGCCTCCCAGGCTAGGTGCCATTAATTCCACGAAAATACCTGATAAACCGGGGTCCAGGTTTCCCTAACGAGTACAAGCCCAGTTACTCACTTTCAGCTACAGCAGGACCAAGCGCTGGTTTCAGAGACAGGACAGCAACTCCTGCTGAGGAATTCATTGTCCAGCAGAGCTGCTCGGCACTCCCAGGGAGAAGCAAAGGAAAACAGAGCACGCTCTGTGCAGGACAGAAAAGCCCTGGATGGACAAGGCCACAGAAATGATCCCCTCCACCCTCTGGAGAGAGATAGAGGGTGCAAGGGTTGGGGTAAGATGGAGAATTCCATTTTTGGCATTGCCTCTAATTTTGTGACTCCGTAAACTCCTTCGCCTCCCACACGGCTGCAGGTAGCCCAGCAGACCCACACTCTCCCACTACATGTTCCCCAGGTCCACCCTCACCCCCACACTCGCAAGACCTGTGAGCTGTCCCACCCCCTGAAACCTGTTCCATGTTGAGCCAACGGCTTTAGGGACTACAGAGTTCTCCCACACCCTGCATTTCCCTTGCTGCCTCTGTCTCTAAACGCTGTCCCCAAGAGAGTCGTGCCACCCGTGTACTCATGCCAGGTTCACACCCAAGAGGGGGTGTAGGGCATTCCCTGCTCCCTGGGCCAGATGGAGTCAGCAGCTTCAGTAAGATCCTCCGCTACGGTCTGGGTGTTTGTGTCCCACTAATTCCTCAGCTTCATATCCTACCACCCACTGTGACACTATTAAGAGGTGGGGTCTTTGGGACATAATTAGGCCACAAGGGTAGCGCCCCCAGGAATGGGACTGGTGCCCTTGTGAGAGGCTCCAGAGATCTCCCTCATGCCTTCCGGCACGTGAGGGCACAAACGCCAGCTACAGCCTGGCAGAGGACCTGCATCCAACCTCGCTGGCATCCTGACTTCAGACCTCCAGCCTCCAGAACGGACAGAAAGGTCTCTTTATAAAATCACCTAGTCCTTGGCCTGCGGTGTTCTGTTGTGGCAGCACAAGTGGACTGTAGCATCCTCTTTAGAGCCTACGTCCCTGCCAATGTCCACTCCACTTCTTCCCCTCTTCTCAGTTCCTTGATCATTTCTGCACCTGCTTTCGCCAAATCTGTAGCCCTCCAACGTTCTGCTCTACTGCCCCTCCACCTGGTCTTCACCCACATCCACTGACTAGATCCTTCCCCAGCTGTTACACCGAAGCTCTAACTGGAGGGCCTCCCTCCCAGTCTGGGACCATGGAGTCAGCGGTTTTCAGCTATGCACGGAAGCCTCCCCAGTGGATCTGTTCATCTGCTCCTGTTGCTTTGAAAATCCGGTCCTGAGTCCCTCCCAGACCCTCAACTACTTCTGTGCTCCAGCGCTAAGCCTCCCCACTGTCCTAACCCCACCGGCCAGTTTCTGTGTCCATCTCCCCCTCTACCCTGTAAGGTCTGGGAGCCTGATGGCCGCGTCTTCCTTGTCCACTGTCAAGACTGTGGGCCACTCACTACACACGGCTGCATGGCTGCAGGCCAGCCCCATGCTTCGCCCTCCCAGCTGAGCACGCTGGCACCGGCCCGCAGCACCCCACTGGGAGGAACGCCTTTCTAATTCGGACAAAGCCAAGCCATGTGGCTGAGGAAGCTGCCACTGCCAGAGCGGAGAGAACCTTCTTTTGTTTGTACAAGGGTGCCACCGAATCGGGGGGTAGCGCTAGTCATGCTGACCGCAGCGCCCAGCATGTATTAGATGCCCAAGTCTTGGCTCAAAGACAGACTAACCGAGTGCACTGCAAATTCCTGTTGTCAGCCGAGTCTTCACTGTACTTCCACTACCTTTCATTTGAGATGACCGTCCCCGTGTCTCCCCAGAAAGTGGTTTGCAGGCCCCTCTCGACTCAGCTTCCTCATCCCACTCTTGCAGCCTGGCTATCAGCAGACATCCTTTAGAAAAGATGCCAAGAAAAAGAGGAAAACTCCTCCTCCTCCTGTATCCATTCTTTCCAACCTGAAGAGGATCAGAGGTGACCTGCTTCTCTGCCAATCCTGCACCCATTCCCTGGCTCCATTACCTATCTCCATCTCCATCTGTTATGTTGACGCTCTCCCTCATGG
Source organism: Eumetopias jubatus (assembly GCF_037043125.1). NCBI lineage: Eukaryota > Metazoa > Chordata > Mammalia > Carnivora > Otariidae > Eumetopias > Eumetopias jubatus. Next base: position 32,713,561 of record NW_028274820.1, read on the forward strand.
AGTCATCTCTAGCCCACAAAGCTCAAATCCCTCCAGCATCAGAAGATCCACCCGTACAGCCTCCCATTTTTTTTTAAAAGACTTATTTATTTGACACAGAGTGAGAGAGACAGCACAAGCAGGGGGAGTGGCAGGCAGAAGGAGAGGGAGAAGCAGGCTCCCCGCGGAGCAGGGAGCCCCATGTGGGACTCGATCCCAGGACCCTGGGATCATGACCTGAGCCGAAGGCAGACACTTAACTGACTGAGCCACCCAGGCGCCCCATACAGCCTCCCATTTGATGGGATGTTAGGCATCCCATCATTGAGAATGATGTTAGGCATTCATTCTCCACTCATCTTACATGCCAATGTTAGAAGTTAGGAAGAAAATAAAACCGAGTAAACGAAAAGTGACCAGGGTGGAGATGGAGAGCTATCTGTAAATAGAGGTCCAGGAATCCTTTATGCGGATGTGACCTAAGGAATGGAAAAGGAATGAGACATGCAAGGATCAGGGAGAAGGGTATTGCCAAAGAGCCACTGCATCAAGTGCAAAGGCCCTGAATTCAGCAGGAGTAAGCTTGGGAAATGGATTAAGGAAAAAACAAAGCGGGGGGGCGGGGGGGGAGGGGTAGAACGCCTGGGTGGCTTGGTTGGTGAACCGTCTGCCTTCGGCTCAGGTCATGATCCCAGAGTCCTGGGATCGAGCCCCACGTCAGGCTCCCTGCTCTGCGGGGAGTCTGCTTCTCCCTCTGCCTCCCACTCCCCGTTTGTGCTCTCTGACAAATAAATAAAATCTTTAAAAAAAAGAAAAATAAATAATAAATAAATAAATAAAAGGCCAGGATGGCTGAAGCTCAGTAAGGGAGAGAGAGGGAAGAAAAAGGATTGTTTGATGCCTTTCCATCTCCCCTGCAGTACCTACATGCTCCATGAGAAAAGATACAAACTCAGCACACAGCACACCTCCTTGGATACAGTATGGTCAGTAAGTGAATATAAGAATACATGCGTGCACACTCAACAACCTATCGCCTCCAGAAGAAAATCAAATCATGCTCCCAAGCACGGCATTCAAGGCTCTCCTCCCAGCCCATTCCCAGCAAGCTCTCGAGTCCAGTCACAGTCGCACCCAGAGTTCCTTCACCATTTCCTGTACTTTCCTGCTCCCACCTCTTTGACACAAGCAGGACCTCCCGCTGGGGATTCCCCGTCCCTCACCTCCTCCCGTCAAAAATCTTACTCTGGCTTCAAGGTCTAAGACTCAAAAGCCCTCTGATCTGGTGCCCTGAGTAGAATTTTCTCTTTCTTGGGGCTCCCAGAACTTTGTTCATCCTTTCATTAAAGGCCTCAATCCCCTTTTAAATCCAGAACTTATCCTCCATAACCCACGAGAGCTTCAGGTCACTGAAGACAGTGATTATCTTCTCTGGTGAGGCAAAGAGAAGACTGTCCATTCAGCACACAGGAAATGTCCAAAGGGCACCGCTTCCTACCATTGTTAACCCAAATGAGTGAGTCAGACCCGTGAGCCACATCCTACAATTTTGTGTCAGAAGTTTTTGCATTTCTCAAACTAACCCAATACCATAAATAAATGGCCAATTCTCAGAAATGATTTGCCTTGTATTTCTTCCAAATCTCAGGGGAAAACTTGTCAGGAAAGCTCTGGAAATGGCGCAGACGTCTCAAGAGGCAGCCCTATAAGTATAAACCTACCAAGAGGATGTAAAATCCAGGAGGCTGGGGCCCAGCTGAAGCAGGAAATCTTATGCCTTGTCAGTGGGTTAACCTGGTTCCCCGGAGCCTCCCCTCACGCTGTCATCCGGGGCAAAGCCAGGGACAGTATACACGGGGTAGAGAGCCAGGGGACAGCTTACCTCACTGGCAAAAGTAGCCAATAGTGAACCTGATCCTAGGTGCTGCTCTTCTGAGACATCCCAAAGAAACAGCAGACTTAGAATGGCGCCAGGAGCAGAGGCGGCTTGAGAAGGTAGTCACACTTTACAACCCTCACCCGCAGAGCTCCCTCTCCAGTGCGCCATGACCACCACAACCGTGTGTCTCTCTGAACATCAACCCCCCCAGCGTGTCTCGGTCTGGAGAAAGTACACAGACATCTTCAAAGGTTTCCCTTATTTCACACACTCACGTTTTGAAGCAGCGTTCATTTGTGAACGTTTTTGCATCTCCACCCTACCTGATTCTCTTTCTCATAGATCCGTGAACTTGAAACATGCGAATTTCATTAAAGCACCACTTATGCAAATCAGATCACAGTGAAAATAGAAAACAAGTCTACTCCCCAAGTTTAAGGGGCAAAATAACCCCCAGAATCCCACAGGAAGGGGCGTGACCTCCAGCACAGGAGACACAGTGCAAGATTACGAGGTTAGGTGCCTGACAGACGGGACAGATTTATTCTCCTGCCAAATGCCGGCCTGTGGCCTTAGAGGAGTCATTCGACTTTTAAGTCCAAATTGCCATATTTGTACAATGGTCGAACGTGCGGGGCTGCAATAAGGATTTGGAGGTAATATCTGTAAAGTCCCTAGGACAGTAACATTTGCCAGAGTCGGTAAACAGCGGCTAATATGGTATTATTTCTACATCTAATGGGACATCTTACCAATGAGAGGCTGGGTCCTCAGAGATGAGTGCGAGTACAGAGGGCCCATACCCTGGCCCCAATTTCAAATGCATTCCATCATTCCCACGGGGACACTCAAGTCTTGTCAACCCACTAGATCCTAAAAGCAGCTCAAAAAATATAATTATACATATACAAGGCCCATAGACTGACCCTCAGGAAAAAAATGACTCATTTCAGCAGACCTAGCCTACCACCTCAGACCGGCAAAAATCCATCTATGGAGAGGACCACTCAGCAGGCCAGAATGCTTCTGAGAGGCCAATCTCAGTTTAAGTTTTTGGTACAATACTGTTAGGTTTATTACCTGCCCCTCTGCTGAGGTGCAGCAAGGAGAGGATCACGGGAGGCCGTTCGCTGCAGGAGGGCCTGAAGCGTTTTGGTGCCTGTCCTGTTTTGGTGCCCAGCGTTCCAGGCTCCTGAATACCAGCCCCCTCCGCTATGGTCGCCCAACATGGCCCGAGAATGTAGGTTACCCTTCTGGTGATGCTCAGTTCTCACTTACATCTTAATGAACGTTAACACCAAGAATGGGCCTTGGGCCCAGTACTGGAAAGGGTGGAGAAATGAGGCAACTGGCTCCTACCCTCAAGGAGCTGACACTCCGGGTCAGGAAGGCAAGATCCAGGCAAACCCCCCACCACACAAGGAGGAAGTGCCAGGGGGCGCCTCTGAGGGGCGGGCTCGTTTGAGGGCAGCATGGGTGCAGTCCGGGTTTTAAGGAATGTTCTAAGGCAGGGATTTAGACCGAACGGGATTCAAGTGTTTGGAGAAGAGAGGGCAATGGAGCTGGGGAACAGTGTTCTTCATTCACTTAAACCTTTACAAGGCTCTCCCTCCATTATAACTCCGGGGGCCGCACAGACACATTCCTTCACCACCCTACAAAAATTATTAACCCTGTCCCTTTACTGTTCTTCCTGAAGTTGATCACACAGACCAGGGGTGAGACGCCAGGTGAAACGCCGCTCTCACAGAAGCCGTTAACATGTGAAGAACCAGGACCCCCTGGCGGGCACCAGGCTGCGGAGGACAGCACATAAGCACCGCGAGAAGTTTCAAGGTTCACCCAGGTCCTGCTCTAACCGCCACATACTTTGCTAATCATAGACCAGCCATTCCAAGGTTCCACGGGGCAACTCGGATAGGCCAGTGCTCTCCCCTGCCTTCTTGTGGGGCTGCCCTTCTGATAATACAACGTTCTCTGCTTCAAACTCAGGGACTCCGAGACTGGCTTCCTGCACATCACCAGTCTGATTTCAGGGTTCAGCAAGAATGCTACAGAGAGGCAAACGGCATTTGCCAAGAGCAAGAGGCAGCTGAAGGAAAGAGGTCGGCAGAGAGGGGCCAGCGTGCACTGGCCTTCCACACAGCATGGGTAAGACCAAGGGAATCAGCCCTCTCTAGGCACCAGCATCCTCTGAGGGGCTTTCTAAAATTACAAATGCTGAGCCCAACCCGCAGAGATCCCCAGTCCTCCGGTCTGGGGGTGGGAGAGAGCAAACTTACTACAGTAAGAAAGAAAAAAGGCATGGCATGGATCATCCTTGACTATCTCCAGCACAAGGAATCCCAAATCAACTGGTTTGTCAGTGGATGAGGGGCAAGGGGACAGCTGATCTGGTACCTTGGGCTACTAGCTCCCCTTTGAGGGACATAGGAGTTGGGCTCAGAGGATTACCCAGAAGCTCTATCAAGAGGACAGAAGCTAGAAGCCTGCACCCATCAGAGTAAAGACTTTGGCGTTTTAGGCAGGGGGAGGGGCGGCAGGCAGACACAACAATCTTAATCACAGCTTTGTTATTAATTAAGCAGCAACCCTTAAACCACCCCCCGCCACCAAAAGCACAAAGTAGCAGTCTCATTTTTACACTATAACCTGCAGAAGCTAAATGCCCCAAGTTGGAATTGCTTTCATTGGAGTACAGGCCATAAAAAGACCTTTTTCCCCCCCCAACCAATCTTGTTTCTTTTGTTTACAGGAAGAAGAGGGAAGGACGCAGGAAAAATACTTTTGTACATGGATCTTTTGCCTTTGGAACCAAAGATCTGAATCTTGGGACCCAGAAACATATCCCCTACACAGATCCCACTGCCCCCATATTAGCAGAGTTCAGTGTACGTACTGTCACCAAAGTCACTCACTTTCTTCTATCACGTCCAGGTATGAACGGAGGGTCAACCACGGTCACCATCCGCCTTTTAAAATGAATCACTCCTTTTTGGAACCAGTGACAAATCAAGAGAACAGGCTGGTCCAGAAAGCAGTTTACATTACCTCCCACCAAGGGTAGCGTTCCTACTTTCTCGCTCGTGCTAGCTATGGGGTGTGGGTTTGCTTTCTCCCCGCAGAGAACCATCTTCTCCCTCCCATGTTAGATTCATCCATCTGGATTGGAGGAAACGGATTTCAGATGATTGCACAGGCAGGTGGCAAACCAAAAGACAGACTCACAAGCCCTGAGGTTAACTTAGGGCCCCCTCCATTACTTAGAAAGATGGCCCCAACTATGTGTGGTCCTAAGGCAAACTTTTAAAGGCAGCCACGGACAAGAGAGGGAGAATTTCTCCAGTTTTAGTTCACACTAGGGGAGGGAAGGGAGGACAAAGGAAGAGGCTTCCTACGGTAACATTTCTGAAAGAGTGTTCCTGTAGAAATTGGGCTCATGAATGCTCCCATGGGGGAGGGGAGAACTCCCTAATTCATCACGCCCGTCCTAAAAGGCTTTATTACCAACAGTCCACAAGTACTACTTACCCACCCTCTCCAAACAGAGTCCCAGTGAAAATCAGCATGCTAAAGGTTCTGACAAGTTCCCCAGAGAAGGAAACTATTTTGTGCAAAGGACTATGGAAACACCGTAACTAAGAACTCACCTGCTTCAGAATTGTGCTGTCCTCTAAGGCAGTATTAGCTGTTGGTGGTTACTGAGCACCTGGAATGTGCTCGTCCAAACTGACACGGGCTCCAGGTGAAAAATGCACACTGGTTGTCCAAGGCTTAGTCCAGAAATGTAAAAGTATCTTGGCTTTTTATATGGATTAAACTTTCAAATGTATTTTGGATAGGAAATTAAACAAAAATGTATTGAAATTAATTTTGCCCGTTTATACTTTAGTATGGTTACGAGGACATTTAAAATCACCTCTGTGGCTCACATTGTATTTCTACTGGATAGTGCTCCTTTTAGAAAACACTCAGAGCACAGGCTTGGCAATCCCAGGTATATCCATCTTGGCAACTGCGCCACATTTGTTCGTTCCCTTCAAAGAACGTACGTAGTCCACCCCAGACTTCAGGAATGGATAAAAACAGCTGAAAACAACACTCTGACCAGGATGCCTAAGCTAGCCCACCTAGGAATATGTAATTCCAAAGGAATGACAGATAGGTTTCCTTTTTTTGTCTATCACCCCTGAGATAGTTATAGGACGGCACGGTTTCACTTTGCCTTTCCCTCCAGGGCTCTATCTGAGAAGGTATTCCTGAATATCATGCTGAAGTCTGATTATGGTTAGAGTTTGGGAAATGAAAGAAATATGTGCATCCCGTACAGGTGAAGACAAAAGTTACTGCAAAGACTTGCCCACAAGGAAGGCTGTTCAAAGCCCCCTGGATGATGTATCTTCTGTCCTCTAGTAGATTCTGTTTTCACTCACTCCATGACTTTGGATGAACCCATTTCCTGGGAATGGGTAACTGGTGCTTTTCAAAGTATGCACAGAGACTGCATCATTTACTATCTATTACCCTCGTCAACTCCTGAAAGGGAGTTATTAAAACATGACCAGGGAAGAACTAGTAGTGTGAAGGAACAAGTAGCCTGCTTTGTGGATCAGCTTCCTTAGTTATAAAATCGAAGTCACAACATCCACCTTACAAAGGAACTGGATGACCAAACAGGGGAAAGCCTAAATGCCCAGCATGCTGCGTGGCACGGAGGAAAAAACAACTTCCCTGGAGACTCTGCTCTGCGGGCTTTCAGTCATCTGTGCCTTAGAGGTAGACATTGGACCTAAAGCTCTAGATTTAAAATTGAGAGGCTAACAAAAATAAAGATAAAAACAAAACTGAGAGCGTATATATGGTCAGGTGTTATATGGCAAACAAGATTCCTGAAAGTTCAGAGCATCTAACAGACTATGACAGGAAGTGGGCTTTCCTCTTTCTGGATTTTCTCCTCAGAAATGGTAGCTCGTTAATACTAAGTTTCACGGTTAAGTGGCTTGTGTGTCCAGTTTCCTGGCATCTGAAGGAGAGCAGGCTGGGAATACGTGCACAGAGGGGCCAGTGAAGAGTTTCTCCGGGTCCCCAGGGATCTGCCCTGCTCGGGCAGTGACTGTGCTCCACAGGAATGGCTGCACTGCAACTTTTCCTGCCCAGTTCCCGTGCCTGGCCCACCTTCAGAGCTGCCAATAAAATCACTTGCTGTCATTAAAGACCTAGGTCTCTCCTTCTTCAGACAAGACATCTCCATTTGTAAAACACAGGATGTTTTCTCCCCTTCTCAAACCAATGGTCTCTTTCCTTTCTCAGTTCTGGATAATTTCTCTACGTCCAATCATTCTGTCAGCCTGACGGAGGGAACTGAAGGGAGCAATTTTCATATCTGGAATTGTACCTTATTCTTAGTCTCTGAGTAGCTGAATCTGCTGTTATAATGCCCAAAGTGGCCTAAGTAATGCCAGGCCTGTATACTCTTGGACTAAAGTATGCAACAAAGAGAGAAACGTTTCCAACAGTCAAGTTCTTGGATGGGTTTCAAATCGATCACAGGTCACAAAAAACTTAGTCATTGACTGTTTAGGCCCAAGCAAGTCGGAAAACATCAGTATTTCTCAATGTCTCTGTAAATCAAGTCCATTATCAAGTCATCTACCTCAGTGTTAAGCGGCTGTGGGGTTTAAAGGAGGTCACAAGTCTACATCACCCAGAACCCCAATCTGTGCAACAAGGCATGTGAGGGAGACACTGAACCTCTTAGCACAACTAGACAGACAGGTGCCCCGGGTCCAACACCTTCAGGCAGCAAGCTCCCTCCACTCTTCAGGCCCCAAATCCTCTTCTTGTTAAACCCCAATTTAAGGGCATTCATACGTGCAAGCCCAAGGCTACCAGAAACTCTGAATGGAAAAGTCATCCATGATCTTCCCCAAGCTTCCCAAACAAAAGTGACCAGTTTCTCCTGTGTACCCCAACACACCCCCTCTATGCCCCGTCATAACACAGATCCAATGCATCACATTTCTCTCTTTTGCCCACCGAACTGTGTTCCTTGGACCTCCAGGGCCTATCACATAATACTTAATTGTAGTAGAAATAGGAACTTCTAATCAACTAGAATCATGCTCCTCAAACCATACACAATTGAGCCAGGATTATGTAAAGCCACAAAATAAACAAGGTGCATCTTCCAAGGGATCAAGCCTAAAGCATTTCCTTAAGATACTCTAAGAGGGGCGCCTGGGTGGCTCAGTTGGTTGGGCGACTGCCTTCAGCTCGGGTCATGATCCTGGAGTCCCGGGATCGAGTCCCGCATCGGGCTTCCTGCTCGGTGGGGAGTCTGCTTCTCCCTCTGACCCTCTTTCCCTCTTGTGCTTTCTATCTCTCATTCTCTCTCTCAAATAAATTAAAAAATCTTAAAAAAAAAAAAGATACTCTAAGAAAGAAGAATACCCACACAGAGTTTAAAAAACCCGGTAGTAGTCCTGCAGAAGGCTGGCAGCTTCCAAACTCAGGGCTACACCCCACCCTGCCAGGTTTGTTTCCCATCCTTTCCGTCAGAGGTCCCCCCCACGCAATGCTGGAAAACCCAAGTTCTGGCCTTCATGTGTGCCCTACTTTTTGAGAGGCTTGAAAGGACTGTCACCTCTCTCCCCCTCCTGCTTGTGCACTCCTGCGCCGCTACCTCTAAAATAAACAAATCTTAAAAAAAAACAAAAAAACAAACTTTGTTAGGGCTCAAAGGTCACCAACACCACTTTCTAGGTGAAAAAAAACCCCAGGCTCATTTTGCCAAAATGACTCAAAGTTAAAGCAGAAGCCAGGAAAAGAGCTCTCTTCAATTACTGGCCCAGAACATCACATGATAAAGCCTGTAAGGCGGCATTATATTTTTTAAAAGGCTAAAATAAAGGACTACAGCTTGTTTAGGTCTAGAGACCCTTTGGAGCGCCATCAAAGCAAGCCTCCTCTCAAGCCTCTTTGCTTTGCTTGGCTGCCTCAGCCGTAAACCCTTAATGTAGAGTTCTAGATAAATACTCACCAGAAGCACCTCTCCGGGGTTCTTCCTTGCGGAAGGTTTAGTTGCATGCCTGAGGCCTCTTGAAGGTTGGCACTCCAGCTCCACCTCCCCTCCCGAGAGGGGCTTCCGTACTCCCCTGAAGGGCCCCCAACAGCCCAGAACTTTCTAAACTTTTCTCCACCCCTGGCAGCGGGGCCAACGCTGTCCCAAAGAAAGAGCCGAGTGGCAGGACAAACATCTTAAGAGGGAAGCAGGATTGAAGAACCAGCGCTCTCCTCCTACAAGTGCGTTCCCGGGCCGCAGCCAGGACTCTGGCAGGAGGACAGACAGACAGACACACACACGCCCACGCACACACACGTCCCCAGCCCGGAATCCAGGTCCACGCTCACCTTGGCCGACGTCTCTCCGAACAGAGGTCTGTTGTCCAGGCCACTGGTGCCATAGGTCCTGGTGGAAAAGTCCTCCATGTTAGGGTTTTTTCACTCTCGCAGGCCACTCCAACCTGAGCCAGCGTTACCTCTCGAAGCGTCTGCTCCACGACTGCCCACGCCGCGTATTCACCGAGAGCTCATGGCCGAAAGCGCAGGGGGGTCGGGGCCGTCCCCGCGGCGGCTGCGGCGGCTCGTGGGCGCTCACGCCCGCGGGACGCGGCCGCTCCGCCCGAAGCCCGCCGCCCTCCTCATAGCGAGCAGCTGCTGCAGGAAGTGAAAGGAAACACACCGCGTGGCCGACTCTCCTCGGGACGCCCAGCCCGCGCGGCTCCCACTTCCCTAAATCTCGGCGCTCAGCCCCGCCGGGCGCTGCGTCTCGCACGGCAGATCCGCGACCTCGCGCCCCCGGGGGTCCCCACGATTCCCACCCCTCACCACCGCGTTTCTTCACACGATAGTTTCCCAAGCTTTCTCAATCTCCTGTTCAGCACCAATGCCTCCACGCTCGAGAAGGAGAAGGGGCTCCAGTGAAGATTTCATGACAAGCCCCTCACCAAGCCCTCTGCACCTCTCCACCCCCCCAATTTTCGAGCGGCGGGAAAAGTGAAGTTGCCCAAGCCGAGCGCTCCGCGGGCCTCTCCCCCAGCGCTGCAGCTGCACGTCGCAGCCGCGGCCGCGCCAGGCACTTCGGCTCCCCTTTCATTTGCCGCATCCACCCGCGGCCCGTCGCGCTTTCCGCAGCTCCCCTCGGCTCTCTCCTGCAGGCGCCGCGGCTGGGGCACCGGCCGGGTCAGAGCTAGCGGAAGAGAAAATCCCGCCTCGGTCGCGCACAGATTGGCCACCCTCCCGGGAACCGCCCCGCGCCCGCAGGCCAAACCTCGGCGTCCCCTTCCGCCCTCACGCTGGGGAGTCGTGGCCGCGCGGGGCTCCGCTGCTCCCGGGCTCACACACCCGCCGGGATCCCTTGCCAAGACTCTGCGGCGCGGGCGAGACGCGCGGAGAAGGAAGAAACCTTCCGGGCTGGCGGAGAGCGGGCCCGAGGGCCGAGCGCTGGGCGGCGGATCCCCGCTTCTCGGCTCCCCTGTCCGGGAGCCGCGGCCTCTGTCGCAAACCGACTTGGCCCGCCCAGGCGACGTCACCGCCGGGGCAGCCAATCCAGCGGGCCGAGGCGCCGCATTGGCTGCGGAGCTTTATTTCTGGAGGTGCCAGTTTATTCCCGCCGCGCTGCCAGGCTCCCTGGCTGCACGTTTCTCAGCCTCTTAGTAATTAGCGTCTGCGCGAGCCACGTGGGTGAAGAACCTCTCTGAAGATAGCTTTGCCTTTGGCTGGAAACATCTTTAAAACAACCGGCCTGCCTTAACCACCCCAGTCTTGGCAGGACGAGGACGCAACGGGGATCACTGACAAATTTGGTTTACGGTTGTATGTTTTTCTTGTTTTGTTCTGTGATAGGGATCCTGTGGCGTTTAAAGAAACAGTCGGGATGTGACACTGGCAAGGTACTTCTTTGACTTGCACACTCATGCTGTTAGTGATTGTGCTGGCTAAGCATGTTTGCAGCCACAGAGAACGCTTCGTGTGTCAACCTCTTTTCCGGGTGTTAGAGCGTAGAGAACTGGAGGTGGACAGGCCTTAAAGGCACCATAGTGTCACCGCATTTGGAGTCATTAAGTATTAGGGAACAAACGCAACCACGCTAGGTTCGCGGGACACTGCAGCTCCGAGGTTAAAGAGAGCCCTGACAATGCTTGAATGCAGGGAGAACCCGCGTTGGAATGCTGGAGCCATGTAACATTTAGAGCCCAAGCCAAGATTCCAGGTGGTGCTTTGGCCGTTTAGGTCAAGGGATTAGGACAGGGGATGGACTAAGAACCACAAATCCATCGATGTGAAATTTGCAACACTGAGTAGAGTGAGGTATGGTGTATATCTGATCTACTGGTTATATATTTCATAAATGATATTTTGTGCAGGATTTTTTGTTTTAACAGGACTGCTGCAAAGTCCTGCACACAGTTTTGATAGAACGTTGATGGGCTTAACAAATAACTTCAGTCACATTCAGCCACATTCATTCAACAAATACCTTTGAGAGCCTGCTCTGTACCAGCCAACCACCAGAGAGGGTAGTAGGGTGATCAGGAAAGAGACAGGTGATATGAGGAATTCTTAATCTCAGGAAACAACCTGAGGGTTGCTGGAGTGGTTGGGGGGTGGGAGGGATGGGGTGGCTGGGTGATAGACACTGGGGAGGGTATGTGCTATGGTGAGCGCTGTGAATTGTGTAAGACTGTTGAATCACAGACCCGTACCTCTGAGACAAATAACACTATATGTTAAAAAAGAAGAAGAAGAAGAAGATAGTAGGAAGGGGAAAATGAAGGGGGCAAATTGGAGGGGCAGATGAACCAGGAGAGACTATGGACTCTGAGAAACAAACTGAGGGTTCTAGAGGGGAGGGGGTGGGGGGATGGGTTAGCCTGGTGACGGGTATTACAGAGGGCACGTATTGAATGGAGCACTGGGTGTTATATGCAAACAATGGATCATGGAACACTACATCAAAAACTAATGATATAATGTGTGGTGACTAACAACATAATAAAATAAAATTTAAAAAAAATTTTTTAAAAAAGGAAAGAGGCAAGATCCATTGGCTAAGAGCACAAGCTTTGAAGTAGATCATATCTGTCCTCAACCAGTTTTTATTTAAAAAAAAAAAAAGTTTAGGGAAGATAAAAGACATCTGGCAAACAAATATCCAAATGGTGGTTGTCATAATGGTGAGGAAGGGATGCCATAGAGAATACACAGGAGGGCACTCACCAGCTTCAGTTGACAGCAAATGCTTCCTCAAGGAGGCTTCTAAATCAAGACCCAAAGAGGAGTATGACTTAGCCAATGTGAGGAGAAAAGTCAAGAAGGAAGGCCAGAGAGGCCAGATATTTGTGTAGGGAGTATTTGAGGAGGAAGGTTGAGTTGGAGACAATGACCCCTTTACTCTAGAGTTTCTTATTCTTTTGCCCCACTAATTTTCTATGGCTCTGCTCCATTCTTTTTCCTAAGAGCCAGCTTCCTCATCATTACAACTCCCCAATATTTCAAGTGACATATGGCCTAAGCTTGTTTTGCTGCTAAACTTGGGAAAATAGATCTTCTAGAGCCACTACCCACCACTGGTTTGCAGCTTAGTCTCTATTTTGTTAGTTCAGAATCTCATGAGAAATTTCAGTTTGCTGAGTTCAGATTATGGGTGGTTTCCAGTTGCCTCAGATCCTCCACCCCCAACCAGCCACAGGTGGGACCAGGGACAACATGTATCTTCTAAGGTCCACCCCCTTCAGCAAAATGGGATAGAGGGTTATTTAAATAAAGAAGAGAGTATGTGTAGAAGACAATGATGGGGTTATCTAGTGTCTCACCACACAAAGTGTGGTTCCCAGACCAACAAATCCGCAACACCTGGTAACTCCTTGTAACTGCAGAGCTTCAATCCTCATCCCAGATATAGTGAATCATAGTCTTCATTTTAATAAGATCCCCAGGGTACTCATATGCACATTGAAGTTGGAAAAGCACTTCTTTCATCCACTATCTATCTCTGTGCTAATGCCTCCCAAACTTATATGGATAGACTACTGCAATGTGGCAGGAGACAGATTGCTTACAAAGCCATTTTTGAAGTGAAGTAACTCATTCATTTCATTTATAATTTGTGTTTCTCCTCTTCTGTTGTCTCTCCAGTAAAGTTGTCAGAGCAGTAGCTTGACATTAAAACACTTGGAGTTTTGGAGTACCCTGATGCCTGGGGCCACACCCCAGGCCAGTTAGATCCAAATCTCTAAGACAAGGTAGCAATAGTTCTAAAAGCTCCCCCAGATATTTTCTGGTGTACAGCCAGAGAACCACTAGATTATGGACAGAGCATCAGGCTAGGTAACTGGATCTGGAGTTCCACTGCATATCCTCACTCTCCCATCTGACAAGTCAGTAGCCTAGCCTTTGGAGTCCACACACCTTGGTTTGAATCCTGACTTACCCCCTCACTAGACACATGAATTTGAACAAGTTACTTAATCCCTCTAAGCCTCAGTTTTTACTTTTGTAAATAAGATGAAATGAGCAAAACAATACTTGCCCTGTAGGGTTTTGTGAGAATTAGATAACATTTTAAACACTGGACAGACACATAGGCAACACTCTGTAAATATCATGCATCTACTAAAATGAACATGATGAAGACTTGCAAAATGAAAAAAAATGCCCATGACAATGTTAAAGGGTAAAAAATATAAAGTAGAATCTTTATAGTATACTCATTTAACATATCTACGCATGTGAACCAAGACTGGGAGGAAACATGAAAAACGTAAAAACGTGAAAATCTGGCTGGCTCTGTTGGTGGAACATATGACTCTTGATCTCAGGGTCATAAGTTCGAGCCCCACGTTGGGGGTAGAGATTACTTAAAAAATGAATAAAATCTTAAAAAAAAGAAAAATATGAAAGCAGAGTTGTTATTTTTAAACCTTTCTCTCTTTTCTGATACGGTTTTTCAGTTTCATGCCTTTGCCAGAAGACCGGAAAACTGGCAATAATGCTTTTGTACTTCCTTAATTGCTTTTCTTTCTCTTTTTTTCCTCTTCATATATGTTCACTGGCATCATGTGATCCTTCGATAGCCAAGGGCAACAGTTGTCAGAAACCAAAACTAGAGGTCAGGAGAGGGTGAGGACGGAAGCAGTGTTCACAGTCCAAGGGTAAGAACAGATTTGAAAGAAAAATTCCTATTCCAACACCTGTTCAATGCAGTGGCTTGCAAAAGGAATAAAGCCGTTATACACACAACCTTTGCTGGGGAATAGAAGAATATTAATAGCTTCACTTAGGTAGGATCACAGAGCAGAATTTTGAAGAAGTATGCTTCTCCTTGATCCCAGAGCTCAAAAATGAGAGGAGTGCACTCCAGGTAATTTGTGCCTGAGTCTTATCGAAACTTATTGAACTTACATCTCTCTCTTTTTATTTAAGATTTTGTTTATTTATTTGAGAGAGAGAGCACAGGCAAGAGAGAAGCAGAGGGAGAGAGACAAGTAGGCTCTGCCCTGAGTGTGCAGCCCGCCACGGGGCAGGATCCCACAACCCCGAGATCATGACCTGAGCAGAAATCAAGAGTCGGAGGCTTAACCGACTGAGCCACCCAGGCGCCTCTAACCAGGAGATGTCTCTTAAATAGTGGGGGTGGGGAGAAGCACACAGCTTCAGAATTCTGCTCTGAGTGCCGCCCTCACAGCCTCACTCGGTGGACACAAGAAGAAAGGTAAGTGGGAAGGAAGAAGCTAGCAGAAAGGCGGTAGCACCAATGAAAAGCAACCTGAAGCAAGAGTAAGGGAGCACGTGTCTTCCTCCATCCCGGGGCCAGGTGGCAGGAACTGCTGGGGGCCTTTGCAGGTGCACATAGTTTGAATAGTCTTGAGCTAGGAAGATTGATTCACAAATATAATGAAGTTAGGCATTGCAACAGATTGTACATATGATTCTGCATGTGCCCCCAAGGGAGATAGGCTCTGTGGACTTGCTGACAAAATTTTTTGAATCAAAGTATGCAAGATTTCTACACGTGCTGTGCAAACCAGGCAGGTGTATTGAAAGAACCAGCTTAGTCATTGGGAATCTGGTCTGGTGAGCTTAGGAAAGTCAGCTTGGGCACCAGTTTCCGTACCTGTAAATGGAAAGGTTGTGTTCTACCCTGCCAGATCTAAAATGCTAATAAACCCTGAGACTAATTAGAGGACCTATTTTTAAATCTACGTTTTGCAATACTTTTAGATTTCCTGAAAAGTTATAAAGAGTTCCGGTGTATATTCTTCACCCAGTTTTTCCCAATGTTAACATTTTACACAACTATGGTACATTTATTTATCAAACCTGAGAAAATTAGTGTTGGTATAATACTATTACCTACAGACACTTTATTTGAAGCTCTCTACTTTAAATAAGCTGATGTGACTTTGAGCAAATCTCAGAGGCTTAGTTTTACATGTGCTAAAAAAAACATAAGGAAAATAAATTCCTCCTCAGGGTTGTTGTATGAGAATTAAATGAGATATGGTGGGGGAAATTGATTTCTATACTCTGAAGTGTTATTTGCTCGAATGAGCCACACCTGATAAAAAGTAACTTTTAGGGGTCTTAATAATGAATTTAGCACTGATACCAAAGTGGATGAAATCTGAAGCAACTGTCTGTTGCCCACAGCTGAAACACTGTTCTCACTGTGAAAATGCAAAATTTGCACAGAGAAATTGAATTAAACATTTATGCCAATTTAGGCCAATCCTCTCAAATAGGAACAAATAGAATTTTGAGCAGGTAAGCCCTTCACTGTAACTACAGTACCTTCTAGGTTTCAAATTGTGTGTGTGTGTGCATTGTTTTTAATTTTAGGAATTAGAAATTTGAAAATAAAGATGCAAGGACCAAGTATTTTTCAGGTTTTGAACTATAATATATCTCTTAAGAAAACTTAGGAAAAACTGATGGGAATGACAGTTAATTTTTGTAATCATTTCATATGAGATCTCGAATATTCCTGATAATGATTTTGAATAAATTGTTTAAAGTTCAGCATTTAGCTTCAGGAGAGGTGTGTGCCAGGCGGAGGCTTTGTTACTAACTGTGTCGCATTCCGTTATTTATTTTAAACTTAAGAGTTTCCATTTCCTCAGTGTGAAATGAGAACAATAGAATAAATAACTTTTTAAGGGTCTTCAGCATGAAAATCCTGTGACTCTTTGACCTTAAGAGCGGAGACCAAAAATTAAAGAAAAAGAAAAATATAAATGTATCATAGTTCACAGTGCAGTTATATTAGCTTTTTATATAGTGACTTTGGATACTTTGGGCCTTTTTTTGGAGGGCTAAGATCTTTTTCACAAAGGTATTTTCCCTGCGATCCTTAGATATTTTTAGTACTGTATGCATAGCCCTGCACACTCCAGTCCAAACCTGCTAGCCTTGCTCTAGGTGCCTGTCTGTACTACTTACGGTGTTGTCTAAATAAACATAACAGTAGGGTAATCACACTTCTTTTCTTAGAATAATGTCACTTTCATTTTTTTAACGATGCCAGACAGGAATACAACGATCTTACTGCTTAGAAATTCAGGTTCAGGGGCGCCTGTGTGGCTCAGTCAGTTAAGCGTCCAACTCTTGGTTTTGGCTCAGGTTGTGATCTCAGGGTCATGGGATGGAGAGCCCCGGGTTGCGTTGGGGCTCCACACTCAGCGGGGAGTCTGCTTGAGGCTTCTCGCCCTCTGCCCCTCTCCCACCCTGCTCCTGCACACTCTCACTCTCTCTTGCTCTCAAATAAATAAAAACAAATCTTTTAAAAAAGAAATCCAGGTTCAGAGAGAACAACAACGTCTGAAGAAGTAAATGGCATTATTTAAAATATCTATGATGTCTCTTGCTAACTTTGGGAAATTTACCAAATTTTTTCACTGTAAAAAAATAGAGAAAAGTTAAGAAAAGAAAACAAGAATTCAAAAGTTCACATCTTGTCATTCTCTTCTGACTTTTTCAATAAAATACATAGAATGTTATAGAATAGGTTTATTTTCCAGGGAAGAACTTGGGGCGGGGTGCTTTTTCTTTTTTTAAGAAAGATACTAAGATCAGGAAGAAAAAATTAAATAAATAACAACCAAGATAAAGAAATTCTTTTGCAACCTGTCCACCCAAAAGCACACTTATTTTTCCTTCTTACAGAGTCATTTATATTCTCCCCAGTGAAAATATTAACACCACCTCCTGTTTGGCTGGCTTCCTTGACAATCCCTACGGTGAGATCAGACATCTGTTACTGAGCCTCTATTTGAGGAAAAGCTACTAACTCTCAGAATACACAAATGAAGAAATCTCATCTCTAATGCCCAGCATGGTGTTTTTCCACCCCACGGACTAAAAGAGATAGGAGCAGAACCTCTGAATATCTAATGTAATTAGCTCTCCTCTCAACTGCGTCTTTTGTTGCCTCCCATTAGCAGATTGAATCTTGGACTCCCAAATGATATGTATACCCCAAAGCCTAGGACTGTGACCTTATTTAGAAAAAGTGTCTTTGTGGCTGTAATTAAGGTAAGAATCTCCAAATGAGAGCATCCTGGATTTGGGGGGCCTAAGTCCAAAGACAAGTGTCTTTACAAGAAAAGACAGCCATGTGAAGATCGAGTCATACTGAGGGAATGCCAAGAGTTGCTGGCAGCCCCTAGAAACCAGGAAAGAGACATGGAACGGATTGTCCCTCAGAGCCTCCAAAAGGAAACACCCCTACTGACACCTTGATTTTGGAATTCTGGGCTCCGGAATTGTGAGAGGATTAATTTCTGTTTTTTCAAGCCACCCAATTTATGCTAATTTGGTGTAGCATTCCCAAGAAACTAATACTAGCGACTGCTACCTCCTTCACTAGAGATATTGCCAAGATTTATTAATGTTGACAAAGCTCTCTCCTGGGATAAGTCCTCCAGAAGAACCACTTGTTCCAAAGTGAAAAAGATCTTAAGGAAATCATTAAGTCAGAGTACAGAGAGGGAAGGCTACCATCTGCCTGTAAAATAAGGACACTGAATTTTTAAAGGACATGCAGAATGGTAGCGTCATCCTACTGTGTATCCTCAGATGCTACACCTGACTCAAGGTGCTAACCTCACTCATACTTTTGAAAGTCTTCTCCTATCATTGACCTTAGAACCTGTTGGCAAGTTGTACTAGGTCGATGTTCTCTAGAGAAACAGAGCCAATAATAAATAAATAAATAAATAAACAAACAAATAAATAAAATATATATTTATTATAAAACATAGACTCATGCAATTATAGAGGTTGAGAAGTCCCACGATCTGCCATCAGCAAGCGGGAGACCCAGTAAAGCTGGTGATATAAATCAGACCTAGCTTAAAAGTCTGAGAACGGGGAAAGCTAATGATGTGTATTCCAATCCAGATCTGAAGGCCTGGGAACCAGGAGGACCAAGGGCAGAAGAACATTAATGGCCCAGCTCAAGTACTCAGGAAGGGCCAAATTCTGCCTTTCTCCACTTTTTTGTTCTCTTCAAGCCCTCGACAGATTGGAGGATGCCCACCACATGGGAGAGGGCAAATTGCTTAACTAGATCCACTGATTCAAACACTAATTTCATCTGGAAATGCCCCCACAGACAAATGCAGAAATAATGTTTAGCCAAATATCTGGATGATCCAGTCAAGTTGACACATAGAATGAACCATCATACAAGTTATGCCAGCAAAACAATTTCATTCATTTATAGTCACAACTTCAAGTGTTATTTCCCATCTTTCTTCTCTGACAACTTAAATTACAATAACAGAGACCAAGGACACCTGGGTGGCTCAGTCGGTTAAGTGTCTGCCTTCGTCTCAGGTCATGGTCCCGGAGTCCTGGGATCAAGCTCCGCATCAGGCTCCCTGCTCAGCAGACAACCTGCTTCTCCCTCTGCCCCTCCTCCTGCTCATGCTCTCTCTCTCTCAAATAGATATATAAAATCTTTAAAAAAAAAATGACAGAGACCAAAATTGAACTTGGACCCATATGACTTTGAAATTTTAAAAAATGTGTGTGTGTGTGCATCCTCCCAAAATTTCAAGAAATGTCACTTTATACCCACCAGACTGGCAAAAATTAAAAATCTAACAGTATCATTTTGAGCAAAGGTATGAAACATTAGGAAATCTGAGACTCTGCTGCTGATACTTCTTCTGGGACAACTGCTGTACTCATTGTGTGGTAACGAGTGAGGTGTGAATACTTCCCAACCCCAACAGTTCTAAACCTAGGTATAGAGGAGAAACTCCTGACAAAGGCAACAAGAGACTTGCAAAAGAAGGTAACATTATTTCTGATAACAAAAAAAAAACAAACAGCCCAAACGTCCATTAACTAAAGAAGGGATTAAAAAAAAAGAAGGGATAAATAAATGGAACACAGTCCTAGAATGGAATATAGCAGTGACAATGGATGAACCACAATTTACATGGACCACCATGCCAACATGGATGAATCTCACAACCACAGTAGTGAACAGCAAGCAAAAAAAAAAAAAAAAAGCAAATTGCAGGATTACTCACAGAGTCTGTGACAAGATACTAGAAGCTCCCTGTTCATACAGCTTAGGCCTTACCATTTCAGCACAGGTCAATCCAAGCCCTATGTCAGTCATTGCAACCCTCTGCTGGGGGTTTCTTTCCGAAGCTCGCTCTGTCTGCACACAAGGCAGGCCAGAGTGCTCAGGAATTAACACCTAGGAGCCAGGCTTCAACCCATGATTGCCACGAGTTGCTGTATTAATACTCTGGTTCCACCCCCCACCCCCTTGGGTGGGATAAATCTTTAGTGTCTATTCTACTCTGGCTCCTTAGTGTGACTAAGATGCAGTTGCCCAAAGTGGTAACTTTTTTCTTTTTTTTAAAGATTTTATTTATTTATTTGACAGAGAGAGACACAGTGAGAGAGGGAACACAAGCAGGGGGAGTGGGAGAGGGAGAAGCAGGCTTCCCGCAGAGCAGGGAGCCCGATTCGGGGCTCGATCCCAGGACCCTGGGACCATGACCTGAGCCGAAGGCAGACGCTTAACGACTGAGCCACCCAGGCGCCCCAAAGTGGTAACTTCTTTGTTGGCTTTTCCTTCCTTGTTTTCCACTCCATTCCCTTCCTGGTTTTTTGTGGCTGTGATGGTTAATTGTATGTGTCAACTTAACTGAACTAGGAGCTAAGCTGGTGAAACATTTCTGGTGTGTCTAGGAGAATGTCTCTGAAAGAGAAGAGTCTTTGAATGGTAGCCTGAGCCAAGAAAATCGCCCTCCCCAATTCAGGTGGGCATCATCCCATCTTCTGAGGACCTGAACAGAACAAAGAAGCAGGTAGAGGACAAATTTGCTCCCTGCTTGAGCTAATACATCCATCTTCTGCCCTTGGACTTATGGCGCTACTGATTATCAGACTTTCAGACTCAGGATTTACCCGATGGGGCCCTGATTCTCAGGCCTCTGGACTCAGACTGAATTACACCACCAGCTTTCCTGGTTCTGCAGCTCACAGACGGCAGATGGTGGGACTTCTAAGCCCCCACAACCATGTGAGCCAATTCCTATAATAAAAATAAATCTCCTCTTATATCATCTATGTATATCCTATTGGTTCTATTTCTCTGGAGAACCCTGACTAATACAGTGGCTCACCTCCCAAAGAAACCACTCTCATTAGAACCCACATCTTGGAATGCGCTTCTGGACAGACAGAACTAACACAGTGGGATTCTATTTGTACGTGATTCAAAAATAAGGAGAATGGCAATACATTGTTAAGAGTCCGTAGAATAAGTAAAGGGTACAGAAGCTAGAGTGAACTGCCGGGGCTTGAAACCAGGGCCTGCCATGTACTAGCTGTGTCACTTTGAGCAGGTCACTCTACCTCTCCTTGCCTCAGCCCAGTCAACTGCTGAATCGGGATGTTAACAACAGTATTTACCCTTTCTGGATGTTGTGCAGATTAGAGCTAAAATACAAAGAATTTAAAATAGTGTCTTACAAAGAGCTAGCACTCAAAGAATGTTAGATGTTACTATTACTATTTTTTAAAGATTTATTTATTTATTTATTTTAGAGAGAAAGAGCAAGAGTGAGCACAAGCACGAGGGGCTGAGGGAGAGGGGAAGAGGGAGAGTCTTAAGCAGACTCCCCGCTGAGCACAGAGCCCGATGCCCGATGCAGGGCTCTATCTCATGACCCTGAGATCACGACCTGAGCCGAAACCCAGAGTCCACGCTCCACTGACTGAGCCACCCAGGCGCCCCTAGCTGTTACAATTATTAAGAATGGGGCGCCTGGGTGGCTCAGTTGGTTAAGCGACTGCCTTCGGCTCAGGTCATGATCCTGGAGTCCCGGGATCGAGTCCCACATCGGGCTTCCTGCTCAGCAGGGAGTCTGCTTCTCCCTCTGGCCCTCTTCCCTCTCATGCTTTCTATCTCTCGTTCTCTCTCTCTCTCAAATAAATAAATAAAATCTTTAAAATAAAAAAACAATTATTAAGAATGTATACACGTGCAATAAAACCATAAGGGCCATGTTAAACACAAAATTCAGGAGAATGGTTACTTTTGGAAGGGCAGGAGCTTGATGGGTTCGGAGAGAGGTATATGAGGGTCTCAAGGGTATTAGTCATGTTCTATTTTTTAAGCTGGGTAGCGGATATATTTTTGTTGTTTAATTATTATGCTTTATAACTTACATATAAATTATATCATTTCAAATGTCTATCAAAAAGTGCATACTTTTTAGAATTGTAAAAAGATAAAACAATTTCTACCAAATATATTCAAACTTTTGTGTCCTTTAAGAGCTCGAGGTGCTCTCTGCTTCAGCTATAGTCAGCCCCCCACCATTTCCCCAGTATTCCCTGGGGGCACTAGCCTTTCGGACTTCACTCACAGTGGCCCCTTTGAGGAAAGTTCCCAGGACACCTGTACCCTGAAAGGCCCCTGGGACCCAGCCCAAATCACATCATCCTTCAGAAGACATTCAGCAACCCTGTGCTGTTGTCATGATGTAATGAGCACTGGGTATTATACAAGACTGAGGAATCACTGACCTCTACCTCGGAAACGAATAACAACAGTATATGTTAATTAATTGAATTTAAAAATAAATAAATAAATAATAAATAATAAAAATAATAAAGAGACATATATAAAAAAATCTTGGTTTTTAAAATTCCTTCTTTCTTTTCAATAAGCATTGCCCTTAACACATTAAACAATTAGTATATGATAATCTTAGAAAAAAACGCGCAAAATAATAGTATGCTCATGGGGCGCCTGGGTGGCTCAGCCATTAAGCGTCTGCCTTCAGCTCAGGTCATGATCCCAGGGTCCTGAGATGGAGCCCTAAGGCGTCGGTCTTCCTGCTCAGTGGGAAGCCTGCTTCTCCCTCTCCCACTCCCCCTGCTTGTGTTCCCTCTCTCGCTGTGTCTCTCTCTGTCAAATAAATAAATAAATAAATAAAATCTTTAAAAAAAAATAATAGTATGCTCACAAATCATCATTCAGCTATAACCGCTGTCAATATCTTGATATATATCCTTCCAGATTTTATGTTATACATTTTAAAACAAAATTACATTATAAAGAAATGCTCTGAAGTGATATCCTTTTTTTTAACTTAATATGGGAACATTTTAACTTAAGCTGGGAACATCTTTTTAGACTCCTTTGTAGGAATAAACAGAAGAGACTCGACTGCTGCTGAGTCAGCAAACAGAGGAAGCGTTTGCTGTAAGGATCCCTGGCGCTCAGGAATACAGGGATCCAGGAGGCTCCTAGAAAGGGAAATCAAGAATGACCGGGCCGCACAGAGCCGGAAGCTCCAGGGACGCCCGCAGAGGAGTGTGAGATCTTCCCTCCGGGGTACCACCGTCCATGTGACTTGCACCTCAGTGTATACTGATGCTATGATGCTATCTCTTCTTCCTATCGGCAGGCTTCCCTGATTTAGGTAACGTTTTTAGCTCCTTGTTGAGTTTCGTCTTCCAAACATAACTTGAACTTACTGAACCTTTGGCTTATTATTGACCCATTATTACCCTCCAGCTTCTCCTTATCTCATGGATTTTCTCCTTTATTCTGCCAGTCACTTATATCTTATATCCCACTTATATCTCTCCAGTTTCCATGTCAGATGCTTATGAATGAGACCCTGAGTCTCCACAGGGCAGAGATTTTTGTGTCATGCCTTTCTATAGGTTCATGGTCAAGAGATGAGCTGTTGTTCGGCCAGGTGCCTTGCGCCTGGTCCATCATTGAGTTGTGTCCTGCAAATGACAAATTCCCTGCCCTCTCCCAATCCCCCGGGGTGGGGGGAGGGGAGAAGCCTTTGGTGTAAACCGTTTCTGGCTAGAATTGTGGTGCCTTCTTGTGGAGACTTTAAGTATTACAAGCACCATGATTTTCTTCCAGAATTAATTTCAAATTATGGGTACATTAATTTAGGATGATGAACTCAACTACAGGCTGACAACCAGAATTTTAAGAATGGAATAGAATAGAACAGAAGAGACAATATAAGACTTCATCATAGTTAGTAAGACTGAATATGGTTTTCATGAAACTTCTATTTCAGATGTGTGTGTGTGTGTGTGCAAATGTGTGTGTATGTGTAAACCAATGTATATGATACTCCAAAAATTTAAGAACTGCCATGACATAGAAAAAGAGATACCCACCATATACAACTAGCACAGTTGTACTGGTGGAAATCAGGTTACCCTCCACCTGTCATAGATGGGCATGATTGTGAAGCAAAATGTTTCTTTCTTCCTTTTTTTGAGATTTATTTACTTATTTGGGGGGGCAGAGAGAGAGGAACTCAAGCAGACTCCACACTGAATGTGGAGCCCAACACAGGGCTTGATCTCACAACCCTAAGATCACAACCTGAGCCAAAACCAAGAGTCCCACAACCAAGAAACTGCACCACCCATGCGCCCCAAATGTTTATTTCTTAATATAGGTCATGTCAAAAGAGTTTTAAAGACATTGTTCTAGAATACAGCTCAATACAGGCAGACCTCAGAGATATTGCGGGTTTGGTTCCAGACCACTGCAATAAAGCAAGTATCTCAATAAATTGAGTCAAATGAATGTTTTAATGTTCCAGTACATATAAAATTTATGTTTATACTCAGGGCGCCTGGGTGGCTCAGTTGGTTAAGCGACTGCCTTCGGCTCAGGTCATAATCCTGGAGTCCCGGGATCGAGTCCCGCATCGGGCTCCCTGCCTGGCGGGGAGTCTGCTTCTCCCTCTGACCCTCCCTCCTCTCATGTGCTTTCTCTCTCTCTCACTCTTTCTCTCAAATAAATAAATAAAATCTTTAAAAAAAAATTTATGTTTATACTCTACCATAGTCTATTAACTGGGCAACAGCATTATGTCTTTTAAAAAAGTACATCTTGGGCGCCTGGGTGGCTCAGATGGTTAAGCATCTGCCTTCGGCTCACGTCATGATCCCAGGGTCCTGGGATCGAGTCCCGCATCGGGCTCCCTGCTCCTTGGGAGGCTGCTTCTCCCTCTGCCTCTCTCTCTCTCTCTCTCGTCTCTCATGAATAAATAAATAAAATCTTAAAAAAAAAGTACATCTTAAATAATACTTGATTGCTAAAAAACGCTAACCTTCATCTGAGCTTTCAGCAAGGTGTAATCACTGATCACAGAGCACCATAACAAAAATAATAATATTTAAAAAGTTTGAAATAGTGTAAGAGTTACCAAAATGTGACACAGAAACACAAAGTGAGCAAATGCTGTTGCAAAAATGGTGCTAATAGACTTGCTCAAAGCAGGAAAGTTCCCAGGACACCTGCACCCTAATGTTAAAAAAAAATGCAGTGTCTGCTAACAACAATAAAACAAGGTATGCCTGTATAGTTTGCATTATCATTTTTAATAATTGCATAGTGTTTGTATACATGTGCTATAATTCATATACTCTCTCTTTCTTCCTTCTCCTCCTTTCTCTTTCCTTCGATCTTTCTCTCTGTCTTTCCCTCTCTCCCACCCCCTCATACCCACACATGTTGAACATTACTGATTTTAACCAGAGCTACTATTGGCTGTTTAGATTGGGCCTGAAGTGAGTGGAATGGTTAAGAGCATGGACGTAGAGGGAGACAGCTGAGGCTAAATCATGACTCTTCCGCTTACCAGGCATAGGACCAGATACATAACCTCTGTGTGCCTCAGCCCTTCATCTGTAAAATGGGGATGATAAAAATAATAGCATTTCCCCCATATTGTTTTTTATAAGGTCTGCATGAATTAAGGTGTGTAAAATGTTCAAGCAAGTGTCTGGGACATAGTAAATACTCAGTTAAATGTTAATTATTATCATTATTTAGATGGTGTCCACTTTTTCACTATCACAAGTAAAATACTGATACAACAAGGATATTTGTAGCAAAATCTTTGGAAAACAGACTTACTTAAGTCTGCTTGTGGAAAGAGAATTGCTAGATGAAGTATGTACATTTTGAAGGTTTTAAAAAATTTCTGCTAAATTATCACCTGAGAGGATATACCACAGTGTTTGAGAGCCCACTGCCCAAAACTCTAGTCAACACTGCATATTATGATTTAAACCAAAAAACTTTGCCAATTTGATCAAGGAATAATGATATTTATTATTACATAAACTTGCCTGTCTGTGATTACTAGTAAGGTAGAATAATTTTTCAAATGCTTACTGCCATTAATATTTGACCCTCCAGTAGGGCACCTTGACAGTGTGTCTTTTTTTTTTTTTAAGATTTATTTATTTATTTGAGGGATGCCTGGGTGGCTCAGTCGGTTAAGCGTCTGCCTTCGGATCAGGTCATGATCCCGGGGTCCTGGGATCAAGCCCCGTGTCAGGCTCTCTGCTCAGCGGGAAGCCTGCTTCTCCCTCTCCCACTCCCGCTGCTTGTGTTCCCTCTCTCACTGTGTCTCTCTCTGTCAAATAAATAAAATCTTTTTAAAAAAAGATTTATTTATTTATTTGAGAGAGAAAGAGAGTGCATGTGTGCACAGGAGGGGGGAAGGAGAGAGAGAGAATCTTAAGCAGGCTCTATGCCCAGCATGGAGCCCTACGCAGGGCTCAATCTCACGACCCTGAGGTCATAACCCTGAGATCATGACCTGAGCTAAAACCAAGAGCTGGACACTCAACCTGTTGAGCCACCCAGGCACCCTGACAGTGAGTATTGATGTAGAGTTGCTTTTACATGTATCTTTCCCAATTAAACTGTGAGGTCTCACTTTTTACTCTTCCTCTCTCACTGAACACAAATCTGCACACAACTGGTCCCAATACATTTTAGCTGAACTAGGGATCATGGTCACTATGTCTGATCTCTGAGATGAATTTTTGAGCAGAATTATCTGGCAGTTAGAAAAAGGAGGACATCGGGGCACCTGGGTGGCTCAGTCGGTTAAGCGTCTGCCTTCGGCTCAGGTCATGATCCCAGGGTCCTGGGATTGAGCCTCATATCAGGCTCCCTGCTTGGTGGGAAGCCTGCTTCTCCCTCTCCCACTCCCCCTGCTTGTGTTCCTGCTCTCTCTCTCTCTCTCTGTCAAATAAATAAATAAAATCTTTAAAAAAAAAAAAAGAAAAAGAAAAAGGAAGACATCACTGATCTCTCTACTCTTTCCAAAATGGCCTTGGGCAAAGGGAAGCAGCATCCTTTTTTTGTGCTCCTGAGAACTGTTTGACTATGTAAGAGTGTTTAAATGCATTTCTTTTCTATTACTGCTTCTCTCTGGTAGTAATATGTTGAAATGTTCCCCTTCTCCAAGAAAAACGAATTGTTTTCATATTTGAGACTACACAAATACCATAGTTCCAAATGGGACTGCCTTTTCATCGCCAACAAATATTTCTAAAACAAGACTGGGTGCGAGGCAGGGGAAAGGTATGTGGGTTGGGGGTGAGGGAGGGAATGGGTATGTATTCAAAGTGCAATATACATTCTCTTCCCACAAGGAAGTTAGCACTTAGTTGGTGAAGGAAGCAGCATAGTGTGGGGGGATGGTGCTGAAGGGGCCTCCAGAAATTGACATTCTGGGGACGCCTGGGTGGCTCAGCCAGTTAAGTGTCTGCCTTCAGCTCTGGTTATGGTCCCAGCGTTCTGGGATCGAGTCCCACGTCAGGCTCTTTGCTCAGCGGAGAGACTGCTTCTCCCTCTGCCCGCTGCTCCCCCTGCTTGTGCTCGCACTCTCTCTGGGAAATAAATAAATAAATAAACAAACAAACAAACAAATAAATAAATAAATAAAATCTTTATTAAAAAAAAAAAAGAAATTGACATTCTCTCCCCAGGCTGCTGTCACTTACTGTGTCAACTTGCATAAATCCCTCAACCTCTCTCCAATTGTGTTTCTTTACCTGGGAAATTCCGAACAGATTATGTTTCTAGCATCTGCCTGTGAGCTATTCAGTGTGAGGGATAAAGGGCTAGAACCAAAGAGACATGGTAAGACTCCTGAATTGTCACTGTCAGGTAACAGATGGGCCAGACGAGGGAAAAGGGTTTAAAGTGGGGGATGACATGTCCAGCTGGGGCAATCTAGGGAGATTTGTATAGAGGTTAGAATCTGATTTCAAGCTATACAACAAAGCTGTGGTAATCAAAACAGTATGGGACTGGAACAAAAATAAACATATATATCAATGGAACAGAAATAGACAGCCCGGAAATAAACCCACCTTTATATGGCCAATTAAACTATGACAAAGGAGGCAAGAATGTACAATGAGGAAAAACAGTCTCTTCAATAAATGGTGCTGGGAAAACTGGACAGCTACATGCAAAAGAATGAAACTGGGCCACTTTCTTACCCCATACACAAAAATAAACTCAAAATGGATTAAGGACTTAAATATGAGACCTGAAACCATAAAACCCCTGCAAGAAAACATAGGCAGTAATCTCTTGGATATTGTCAGTCTTAACAACATTTTTCTAGATATGTCTCCTTAGGCAAGGGTAACATAAGCAAACATAAACTACTGGGACTATCTCAAACTAAAAAGCTTTGGCACAGCAAAGGAAACCATCAACATCATTTTAAAAAGTAACCTAATGAATGGGAGAACATATTTGCAAATGATGTATCTGGTAAGGGGTTAATATAACAAATATATAAAGAACTTATACAATTCAACACCAACCCCCCCAAAATAATCTAATTAAAAAATGGGCAGAGGACCTGAAATAGACATTTTTCTGAAGAAGATATACAGATGGCCAATAGACCCATGAAAAAATGCTAAACATCACCCATCATTGGGGAAATACAAATCAAACCACAGTGAGATATCACCTCACACCTGTCAGAACAGCTAGTATCAAAAAGACAAGCAATAACAAGTATTGGTGAGGTTATAGATAAAGGGGAACCCTCATGCTCTGTTGGTGTCAATGTAAATTGGTGTAGCAACTCTGGAAAACAGTATGGAGGCTCCTCAAAAAAATAAAAATGGGAAGACCATACAATCCAGTAATTTTAGTGCTGGGTATTTACCCTGAGAAAATGAAAACTAATTTGAAAAGTTATATGCACTCTTACATTTACTGCAGCATTATTTACAATAGCCAAGATACGGAAGCAACCTACTTGCCCAATGACTAATGAATGGATAAAGAAGATGTGATATATATATATACACACACACATATATATGATGTGTATATATATAATATGTATATATATATATATATATGATGATATATATGATATATATATATGTGATGGAATATTACTCAGCCTTAAAAAAGGAAATGATATCTTGCCATTTGCAACAACATGGATGGACTCAGAGGGTATTATACTAAGTGAAATAAGTCAGACAAATGAAACCAGACCCATAGAGTTAATGAGGTTGAAACTAACAGGAAATTTAAAGCTTATTTTTCAGAGATCTGTTTCTCCCTCATCAGCTACTGTTTCTTTTCAGACTCCACTAACAGATCCACTGGAAGGTCACTGATATGGTTCCAGCCTATGAACAAACATGGCCCTGCATTCCTTACCCTAGATTAATGAGTCCAAGACCACATCTGGTTTACACAGCCTCTGGAAGCACACCTATAGCTCTCTCCTTGTCCTAAGATAACCTCCTGACATCAGAAGGTGAATTTTGCCTCATTTTAGTATTAAGTGTCTACCCCAAAGTGAACATGGGATGCATTTTACATATATGTTTGCACAATGTGCATGCTCCATCTTTCCTCACAAATAGTCATAAATTTCTCCACCTTTTTCATCAATATGTATGTAATTCCAACCCCAGGATTATAAACAACTTGTTCTAATCTTAGTCCAGGAAACAGATTTGAGTCAGCCTCCTGTCTCTCGTTTGACTGTCTCTAGAATAAACCCTTTTCTTGCTACATACTTAGTGTCTCAGTGATTGGCTTTGCTGTGCATAGGGAGATGAACTTGGGCTCCATTAAAACAAATACCATACAATTTCACTTATATGCGGAATCTAAAAAACAAAATAAACAGAAGCGGACTCATAAATATGGAGAACAAGCTGGTGGTGGCCAGAGGGGAGCAGGTGAGGGGATGAGTGAAATAAATAAAGGAGATTAAGAGGTACAAACTTCCAGTTATAAAATAAATAAGTCACAGGGGTAAAAACTACAGCATTGGGAATATAGTCGATAATAGCATTGCCTGGTGACAGATGGCAACCACACTTACACTTACTATGGGGAACACTGCATAACCCGTGGAGTGGTTGAATCACTATGTTGTACACCTGAAACTAACATAACATTGTATGTCAACTGTACTTCAATTAAAAAAAAGAGAGAGAGGAGTTAGAATCTGAGCTGGACCTGGCAGGGAAGAGTGTTCAGTAGGTAGAACAGGGGGCAGGGGAGGCAAAATCTGGAAAACGGCATGAGCAAAGAACAAAAGCCAGGGTAAGAAAGTACCAGACATGTCCCTGGGACAGGGAATAGAGCCGTTTGGCTAGAACAGATGGCTCATGCAAGTATCCACAGAGATTTCATGTGAAGAATGAAACCTTTATAGGGGAGGGCCTTGACCGTGCAGTGCAGGAGTTTACCCTCAGGGCTCTAGGTCACAAGCAAGAAGGGTGTCTCCTGTGTGCACCTGATTCCGTGGGCTTTGCAGGAGCACTGGGTTGAGAGAGAAGACCGCTGTGGTCTGTGAGTGCCATGTGCTCTGATAAGAGTGAGGGACGGCAGTGGGGCACAGAGGGGATCTTCTGTGACCAAGGTTTGTATTTCCAACCCTAAGTCCTGGGAGGACTTACAGGTTTTATTTTATTTTATTTTTTATTTTTTAAGATTTTATTTATATATTTGTCACAGAGAGAGAGAGAGCACAAGCAGAGGGAGTGGCAGGTAGAGGGAGAAGCAGGCTCCCCACCGAGCAAGGAGCCCTAAGTGGGACTCATCCCAGGATTCCCGGATCATGACCTGAGCCGAAGGCAGATGCTTAATCGACTGAGCCACCCAAGCAACCCAAGGAATTGAAAGTTTTAGAACACAGTCCACACAAAAGCAGGGTTTTAGTGCAAGTAACGTGTGATATACAGATCAGTCTGGAGAAATAAGAGACTGGAGGAGAGAAACTGGTTAGAAGGCTATTATATATTCAAGGCCTCACAACTAACTGGGGATGAGCGGCGAGCTTAAAGACGTTATGGCTCCAAGAGCTGTTTGCAAGGAAAGGCCAATAGGAAATTCCCAGCAGGAAGCTGGCAACCCAGGCCTGGAAGGCGGGGGAGGTGAGGAAAGGGTCCAGCGAGGGACAGACAGTAGAATCACAGAACAGAGCAACAGAAGAGCTAGCAGGAGGAAGAGATTCTGAAAGGTTCCAAGCAGAGGAGGGGCCCATGCTTTGTTTTTTTTTTTCTTTTCAGTCCAATACATGTGGTGGAAGGCAATCTACTGCAGTGATTAGAGGCGAGAGCTTTGCAGCCAGACAGACAGGAAATGATTTTTGGCCACTGAGGTTCGGTTAGTGGCCCCACCACTGGGTGGAATATGTGATTATCTACAAGTCATTTCAAATCTACCTGAGCTCTGTTTCCTCTCTGCAGATGGAGATACTAACACCTCCTGACTGGGCCATGGGGAAGATATTCACCTGGAACAGAGTAAAGACAATAAACAACAGCTATTGGTAAAAGTATAATTTTTATTTTCAAATTTTTACATTTTTATATGTACTGAGAGTAGAAGGGTTCAACATTGTGGCTGGTGGCTAAAAAGTAGTCCAGGTTAGACAGCCCTTGAGGGAAATAGAAAAGGGAGCCCTTTTGTGATCAAACCTCTGAATTCTCCTTTTTTCTGCCTCTTAAAAATTTTTATTAAGACATTTTCAAACAAACATAAAAGTAGAAGGAAAGTATAACAAAATCCTTTGTAACTATCACCCAGTTTTGCCAATCTTGTGTGGTTTTGGGGGGCGATGGAATTATTTAAATGCAAATCCCAGGTATGATTTCATATAATCTTTTTAAAAGAATACACAGGGGCGCCTGGGTGGCACAGTTGCTTAAGCATCCGACTCTTGGCTTCAGCTCGGGTCTTGATCTCAGGGTCATGAGATCGTGCCCCGCATCAGGCTCAGTGCTCAGCAAGGAGTCTGCTTGAGATTCTCTTTCCCTCTTCCTCTGCCCCTCATGCTCATGCTTTCTCTCTCAAATAAGTAAGTAAATCTTTAAAAAGAAATTAAAAATAAATAAAAGAACACACAGGTTCATTTTCCAGCAGTATCATGGAGGAGGTATCTTTGGGAAATACCTCACTAAAAATTTTTTTTAATGCTGGATTAAATTAAGGGGAAAAATCCTTTAAAATGCATTGATGAGTTGTCAAGAAGGAAAGGAATTCTCAGGCAAAAAAGTGAAAGTAAAATTCAGAGCAGGCAAAGAACTGAAACTGGCTTTCACCTTGAGGGTTTTAACTAAACCCAGATGAGCTTGCGTTTCCATTCTTTTTTTTTTTAAGATTTTATTTATTTATTTGACAGAGAGAGACATAGGGAGAGAGGGAACACAAGCAGGGGGAGTGGGAGAAGGAGAAGCAGGCTTCCCATGGAGCAGGGAGCCCGATGCAGGGCTCGATCCCAGGACCCTGGGATCATGACCTGAGCTGAAGGCAGACGCTTAACAACTGAGCCACCCAGGCGCCCCTTGCGTTTCCATCCTTAATGGTATCTATGGAGTCAGGGGACAGAGCCCCAGATCTAGAATTAACACCAGGCGGAGAGCATCATAAAAGCTTCCCATTCTTCCACATTTATGCTGGGTGCCAAAGGGCTACATCTACAGGGTGAATGTAAAGTAGAAATAATGAGCTTTTCATGGAGCAACAAGGAAACTTGATTGTCTCAAACCTTGATATTGGGTGAAGATAAAACAACAAGAATTTATGACCACAAAATGCCCTCATGATAGAGCTCAGCCCCCACACAGCACTATTAGGGTATTGTGGATAAAGAAAAGCCCTCAGGGCAAACATTTAAAGTGGCCCTGGGTTTACAGAGCCTGCAGCCTCTGGAAAACATATATTCTCCCTGGAGGAAAACACTTTTAAAGTCAGGCCTCTGAGCATTCCCCCAGAGAAAGTTCCAAGAAATCTGAACTCACTTCAACAATCCCAACGTTCATAAAGAAACAAATAGCCGGGAACAAGAGCTTAGAGAAACAGCAGGCAGCTGACCCCAGAAGTAGAACCACAAAGACTCTCAGTGTAAGGATAAAGTATCAGAACATGAGAGCCGCCATTTTCACTCTCGTCCTCCAAAGCTGTACGGAAAGCTAGCAGGGAACAAACGCTCCCAAGACTAAACCCGAGCAGATTCCTTAGCCCGCCCCGTGAAGGGCGGGGCAATTCTTTGCCCCTGGCAAAGACATTTGGGAACCACGGCAACAGGCCTCTCCCCCAGAAGATCAGCAAGAACAGCCAGCCAAGACCAAGTTTACCCATCAATGAGAACAGCAGAACTCCAACGCTAGAGGAATACTGCACATAGAATTCATGGCTTTTTTACCATGATTCTTTAGTCTTTCAAAGTTAATTTTTCTTCTCTTTCCTTTTTCACCCAATTTCTTTTTTATTTTTAATCATTTTTTAATTTTCATTTTTACAGTTACATTCAATCCTTTCATTGTATTTAATTTTATTTCTGTATATATATATAACTTTTTCTTTCTTTACAATTTTGGGATGTAGTTTTTCCTAACAGACCAAAATACACCCAGAATCTAGTGTATGACTCTGTTCTTGTCACCTGTCTGATCATAGTCTCTCTCTCTTCTTTCTTCTTTGTTTTTTGTTAAGGTATTTTTTTAATTTTCATTTTACAGTTACATTCTATCCTTTCAATGTATTTAATTTTATGTGTATATATGTCTTTCTTTCTTTACAATTTTGAGATGTAGTGTCTTCTAACAAACTGACCAAAATATACTCAGGATATAGTGTATTGCTCTGTTCTGTTCACCTGTCTGTTTATATTCCTTCCTTTTTTCTTTTTTTGTCTTTTAATTTTCATTTTTACAGTTACATTTTATCCTTTCATTGTATTTAATTTTATTTTTGTACATATATAAATTTTTCTTTCTTTACAATTTTGGGATCTAGTTTTATAACAAACAGACCAAAATACACACAGGATCCAGTGTATTGCTCTGTTCTGTTCACCTGTCTGATTTTATTCTCTCTCTTTTTTTAATTTTAATTTTTTTTATCTCTTCTGGTTTGTTTAGTGTATGTTTCTCTGGGGTTGTTGTTCCCATTTTAGTATTTTGTTCTATTGTTCATCTATTCTTCTCTGGACAGAATGACAAAATAGAAAAACTCACCTCAAAAAAGAGAAAAAGAGGCAGTACTGACTGCCAGGGACATAATCAGTATGGATATAAGTAAGACATCAGAGTTAGAGTTCAGAATAACAATTATACAGATACTAGCTGGGCTTGAAAAAAGCATAAAGAATACTAGAAAATCCCTTTCTGGAGAAATAAAAGAACTAAAATCTAACCAAGTTGAATCAAAATGGTTATTAATGAGATGCAAAAAAAATGGAGGCTCTAACTAATACTATAAATGAGGTAGAAGAGGGAATTAGTGATATATATAGAAGACAAAATGATAGAGAATAAAGAAGCTGAGAAAAAGAAAGATAAATAAGTACTGGATCATGAGGGGAGAATTTGAGAGATAAGTGATACCATAAAGTGAAACAATATTAGAGTAATTGGGATCCCAGAAGAAGAGGAAAGAGAGGACATGGCAAGAAGGTATACTGGAGCAAGTTATAGTGCGGTACTTCCCTAACCTGGGGGAAAGAAAGAGGCATTCAAGTGCAGGAGGCACAGAGAACACCCCTCAAAATCAATAAAAATAGGTCAACACCCCACCCAACATATAATAGTGAAACTTGCAAATCTCAGAAGCAGAGAGAAAACCCTGAAAGCTGCTCAGGACAAGAGGTCTGTAACCTACAAGGGTAGAAATATTAGACTGGCAGCAGACCTATCCAAAAAGACCTGGCAGGCCAGAAAGGACTGGCATGATATATTCAGGGTGCTAAATGAGAAAAATATGTAGCCAAGAATACTTTATCCAGCAAGAATATCATTCAAAATAGAAGGAAAAATAAAAGCCTTCCAGGACAAACAGAAACTAAAAGAATTTGTGATGAGTAAACCAGCCTTGCAGGAAATACTAAAAGGGATCCTTTAAGTGAAGAGAGAGCCCAAAAGTAACACAGACCAGAAAGGAACAGAGACAATATACAGAAACAGTGACTTTACAGGTAATACAATGGCACTAAATTCATATCTTTCAATAGTTACTCTGAATGTAAATGGGCTAAATGCCCCAATCAAAAAACACAGGGTATCAGATTGGATAAAAAAAGCAAGACCCATTGATATGCTGCCAGCAAGAGAATCATTTTAGACCCAAAGTCACCTCCAGATTGAAAGTGAGGGGGTGGAAACCATTTATCATGCTAATGGACATCAAAAGAATGCTGAGGTGGCCATCCTTATATCAGATAGATTTTTAAACCAAAGACAGTATAAGAGATGAGGAAGGACACTATATCATAATTGAAGGGTCTATCCAACAAAAAGATCTAACAATTGTAAATATTCATGCCCCTAACTTGGGAGCAGCCAATTATATAAACCATTTAATAACAAACTTAAAAAAACACATCAACAATAATATGGCAATGGACAGATCATCTAAGTCAAAGATCAATAAGGAAACAAGGGCTTTGAATGACACACAGGACCAGATGGGCTTCACAGATATATTCAGAGCATTCCATCCTAAAGCAACAGAATACACATTCTTCTCAAGTGCACATGGAACATTCTCTAGAATAGATCACATCATGGGTCACAGATCAGGTCTCAACTGGTACCAAAAGATTGGAATCATTCCCTGCATATTTTCAGACCACAATGCTTTGAAACTGGAACTCCAATCACAAGAGGAAATTTGGAAAGAACTCAACTACATGGAGGCTAAGCCATCCTACTAAAGAATAAATTAGTCAACAAGGAAATTAAAGAAGATTTTTAAAAAATTCATGGAAACAATTGAAAATGAAAACACAACTGTTCAAAACATTTGGGATGCAGCAAAGGCAGTCCTAAGAGGGAAGTATATAGCAACACAAGCCTTTCTTAAGAAACAAGAAAGTTCTCAAATACACAACCTAAATTTACACCTAAAGGAGCTGGAGAAAGAACAGAAAATAAAGCCTAAGCCCAGCAGGAGAAGAGAAATAATAAAGATTAGAGGAGAAATCAATGAAACAGAAACCAAAAGAACAGTAGAACAGATCAACGAAACCAGGAGCTGGTTCTTTGAAAGAATTAATAAGATCGATAAGCACCTGGCCAGACTTATCAAAAAGAAAAAAGAAATGACCCAACCAAATAAAATCATGAATGAAAGAAGGTAGATCACAACCAACACCAAAGAAATACAAACAATTATAAGAACATGTTATGAGCAACTATATGCCAACAAATTAGATAATCTGGAAGAAATGGATGCATTCCTAGAGATGTATAAACTACCAAAACTGAAACAGGAAGAAATAGAGAACCTGAACAGACCTATAACCAGCAAGGAAGTTGAAGCAGTCATCAAAAACCTCCCAACAAACAAGAGTCCAGGCTGGATGGCTTCCCAGGGGAATTCTACCAAACATTTAAAGAAGAATGAATACCTATTCTTCTGAAGCTGTTTCAAAAAATTGAAATGGAAGGAAAACTTCCAAACGCTTTCTATGAGGCCAGCATTACCTTGATCCCAAAACCAGCCAAAGACGCCACCAAAAAGGAGCATTACAGATCAAAATCCCTGATCAACATGGATGCAAAAATTCTAATCAAGATACTAGCCAGTAGGATCCAACAGTACTTTAAAAGGATTATTCACCACAACCAAATGGGATTTATGCCGGGGCTGCAAGGATGGTTCAACATCTGCAAATTAATCAATGTGATATACTACATTAATAAAAGAAAGAACAAGAACCATATGATCCTCTCAATAGATGCAGAAAAAGCATTTGACAAAGTATAACATCCTTTCTTTATTAAAACTCTTCACAGTGTAGGGATAGAGGGAACATACCTCAATATCATAAAAGCCATATATGAAAAGCCCACAGTGAGTATCATTCTCAATGGGGAAAAACTGAGAGCTTTTCCCCCTAAGGTCAGGAAGATGGCAGGGATGTCCACTATCACCACTGTTGCTCAACAAAGAAGTCCTAGCCTCAGTAATCAGACAACAAAAAGAAATAAAAAGCATCCAGATCAGCAAAGAAGAAGTCAAACTCTCACTCTTTACAGATGACATGATACTCTGTGGAAAACCTAATAAGACTCCACCCCCAAATTGCTAGAACTCCTACAGGAATTCAGCAAAGTGGCAGGATATAAAATCAATGCACAGAAATCAGTTGCATTTCTATGCACTAACAATAAGACAAAAGATAGAGAAATTAAGGAGTCGATCCCATTTACAACTGCACCAAAAACCATAAGATACCTAAGAAAAAACCTAACCAAAGAGGCAAAGGATCTGTACTCAGAAAACTATAGAACACTCATGAAAGAAATTGAGGAAGACACAAAGAAATGGAAAAACATTACATGCTCATGGATTGGAAGAAAAAATATTGTTAAAATGTCTATGCTACCTAGAGCAGTCTATACATCCAATGCAATCCCTATCAAAATACCATCAACTTTTTTCACAGAGATGGAACTAATAATCCTAAAATTTGTATGAAACCAGAAAAGACTCCAAATAGCCGAAGGAATGTTGAAAAAGGAAACCAAAGCTGGTGGCATCACAATCCCAGGCTTCAGGCTCTATTACAAAGCTGTAATCATCAAGACAGTATGGTACTGGCACAAAAAACAGACGCATAGATCAATGGAACAGAATAGAGAACCCAGAAATGGGCCCTCAACTCTATGTATGGTCAAGTAATCTTTGACAAAGCAGGAAAGAATATCCAATGGCAAAAAGACAGTCTCTTCAACAAATGGTGTTGGGAAAATTGGACAGCCACATGCAGAAGAATGAAACTGGACCATTTCCTTACACCATTCACAAAAATAGACTCAAAATGGATGAGACCTAAATGTGAGACAGGAATCCATCAAAAATCCTAGAGGAGAACACAGGCAGCAACCTCTGTGACCTCAGCTGCAGCAACTTCTTGCTAGACACATCTCCAAAGGCAAAGGGAAACAAAAGCAAAAATGAACTATTGGGACTTCAGCAAGACAAAAACCTCTTGCACAGCAAAGTAAATAGTCAACAAAACCAAAAGAGAACCAAGAGAATGGGAGAAGATATTTGCAAATGCCTTATCAGATAAAGGGCTAGTATCCAAAATCTATAAAGAACTTATCAAACTCATCACCCAAAGAACAAATAATCCAGTCAAGAAATGGGCAGAAGACATGAACAGACATTTCTCCAAAGAAGAATCCAAATGGCCAACAGACACATGAAGAAATGTTCCACGTCACTCGGCACCAGGGAAATCCAAACCAAAACCTCCATGAGATACCACCTCACAGCAGTCAGAATGACTAAAATTAATAAGTCAGGAAACAATAGATATTGGCCAGGATGCAGAGAAAGGGGAACCCTCCTACACTGTTGGTGGGAATGCATGCTGGTGCAGCTACTCTGGAAAACAGTATGGAGGTTCCTCAAAAAGTTGAAAATAGAGCTACCCTATGTATGACCCAGAAATTGCACTACTAGGGATTTACCCCAAAGATATAAATGGAGTGATCCGAAGGGGCACCTGCACCTCAGTGTTTATAGCAGCAATGTCCACAATAGCCAAACTATGGAAAGAGCCCAGATGTCCATCAACAGATGAATGGATAAAGAAGGTGTGGAATAAATACACAATGGAATATTACTCAGTCATCAAAAAACGTGAAATTTTGCCATTTGCAACACCATGGATGGAACTAGAAGGTATTATGCTAAGCGAAATAAGTCAATCAGAAAAAGACAATTATCATATGACCTCACTCATATGTGGAATTTAAAAAACAAAACAGAGGAGCATAGAGGAAGGGAGGGAAAAATAAAACAAGATGAAATCAGAGAGGGAGACAAACCTCTCTGATTTCCCTGAGGGAGACAAATCAGAGACTCTTAATTATAGGAAACAAACTGAGGGTTGCTGGAGGGGAGGTGGGAGGGAATGGGGTAACTGGGTGATGAGCATTAAGGAGGGCACATGGTATAATGAACCCTGGGTATTACATAAGACTGATGAATCACTGAACTCTGGCTTTGAAAGTAGTAATACACTGTTATTTAATTGAATTTAAATAAAAATAAAAAGCATAAAGGAACCAGAACTTGAAGATTTGGAAAATTCTTGGCCTGTCTATGTT
Organism: Eumetopias jubatus; assembly: GCF_037043125.1. Taxonomy (NCBI): domain Eukaryota; kingdom Metazoa; phylum Chordata; class Mammalia; order Carnivora; family Otariidae; genus Eumetopias; species Eumetopias jubatus. The sequence continues at coordinate 32,752,433 of NW_028274820.1, forward strand.
GCAAAAAATGAGAAAGGTCTCTAGAGGGAACACCAAGAGATTAGGCGTGTGTTTTGTGGACCTCATCGTCCATCTCTGCAGATGCTCCTCTACAAGCATGGACTGAGACGGGGCAGAGACTGCAAAAAATTAAGGGAGGCTTTTGGACTTCTGGGATTTTCCAAGCAAGAAACAGGACAATAGAGTTATTTGGCTGTGAATATGTGTTCTTCTTCTTCAAGAAAAGGGAACTACCCCTGAAACTAATAATACACTATATGTTAACTAAGTTGAATTTAAATAAAAAATTTTAAAAAGAAAAGAAAAAAGAAAAAAAAAAAAGGAAGGATGTCCCTGCAGGGACCAGCTCCTCTGTGGTTCCAGACGGCAGGGCCACTTCCTGGCTCCAGGAGGCTACTGCCAACCCAGTGGGCCTGGAGGACAGCATCCATCCAAAGAAGATGATTCTCAAGTATCAAAATCTAATGGGAGTTTCTCAGAACTATAAAGTAAGTAGGGTTGATGGAGCTCAGAGAGTAATCATTTTATTTCCCAGAGAACTCTGAAGCCTACCTGGGGTTTGCATGATTAATCCTTGCATGATTGAGAACACATATCAGGTGCAGAAGTAGGTTCCTAGACCTTCGCATGAGTGTTCCAACTATACTACTCTGCTTCATCCCACATTATCTGGATTACAATGGTCCTGCTATAGAGTCTTGAGGCTTTCCAAGGCTATTCTGAAATCTATTTATGAAGGTTCATTGTTTATTCAAGAATATTATATAGTCGGGCCCCTGGGTGCCTCAGTTGGTGAAGCATCCGACTCAATTTTAGCTCAGGTCATGATCTCAAGGTTGTGGGATCGAGCCCTGCGAGGGGATCCGCTCTGCGATCAGCAGAGAGTCTGTCCCTCTCTTTCTGTTCCTCCCCCACTTGCTCTCTCTCTCTCTCAAATAAATAGATAAATAAATTTTTAAAAAAGAGTATTATATTCTCATCAGCAAAATCTTTCTGGAAAAATGATGGCCCTAAAATCTAGATGGTTTTGTCCACCAAGAAAAGTCTCAGAACCAGGAAGAGACGCAGGATGCACCTCAGACATTCTTGGTACTATATATGAAATATATTTGCCTCAATAAAGCAAGAAGACAATGTTGAGTACAAGTTGATACACTACTGTGTAAACACTAACATGATAGAGTATCTTTAAGCTTTTAAAAATATTAAAGTATCTTTAATCTTAGTGCTCCAAAAATATTTTATTTTTACTGATATAAAAGCAGGTCATTTTTTCCTCCTCTACTCTTTTTTTATTGAAGTGTGGTTGACACACAGTATTACATTAATTTCAGGTGTGTAACATAGTGAGTCCACAAGTCTACATGTTATGCTGTGCTCACCACAAGTGTAGCTACCACCTGTCACCATTCAATATTTATTACAATATCACTGACTGTACTCCCTACACTGTACCTTGCATCCTCTCTAGGTCCATCTATATTGTCGCAAATGGCAAAAACCTCATTCTTTTTTATGACTGAGTAGTATTCGTGTGTGTGTATATGTGTGTGTGTGTGTGTGTGTGTGTGTGTATTTATCTTCTTTATTCTTTCATCTATGATGGACACTTAGGTTTCTTCTGTATCTTGGCTATTATAAATAATGTTGCACTAAACATAGTGGTGTATGTATCTTTTTGATTAGTGTTTTTTGTTTGTATGTTTTCTTTGGGCAAATATCCAGTAGTCAAATTAATGAATCATATGGTATTTCTATTAATTTTTTGAGGAACCTCCATACTCTTTTCCATAGTGGTTATACCAATTTACATCTGCACTAGCAGTGTAGGAGAGTTCCTTTTTCTCTACATCCTCGCCAACACTTAACATTTCTTGTCTTCTGATTCTAGCCATTTTGATGGGTGTGAGGTGATATCTCATTGTGGTTTTGATTTGCGTTTCCCTGATGATGAGTGATGTCGAGCATCTTCTCATGTGTCTATTGGCTATCTGTATGTCTTCTTTAGAAAAATGTCTTTTCAGGTCCAAGAGCAGGTCATTTGAAATTTTGCCTAAAAACCTCATCAAGTTGTCAAATTTCTATTTCTCAGGAGAAAAGCTATTACTAAGGAAGAGCGCTTATTTTCTTAAGTACCTGATTAAATGGAGTATTTCCTCAAAAATATTTTGTATCAAGTAACAAACATAAGCATTAAATTTATAGCATTTAAACTCATTCATAAAATGCACTCTCCAAAATGTGGAAAAAGGCATCTTTCAGCACCTTTCATTTTCCTGGAAAGTAGCGATGATATGGAGATGCATATTCCCTACAGTGCAAAGACTGCTATTTAAGGGAATCCTCTATGAAATGTATCGGAGAGGTTGCTCCTAAGAAAATTCATAGTTTATCTTTGTGTAAATCCATATTATCTAATTTGCTTAACTTCTGAATATGAAGTAATCAAGAAATGGAAGCCAGCTGTCTTTCAAGTCAGGTGGGACAGCCCTAAGGACACAGACCATAACCTAAGTGGAATATTCACAACACTTCCTAGAAAGATTCCTATCCTGATAAATACTTTTATACTTTTGTCTTTTGCAGTGCAGGAACTATAACAATAATGTAGTGGGCACTGGGAGTGCTTCCTAAGCAACAAGCTCTCTCTCTCTCTCTTTTCCTTCAGTAATGACTTCCTTCTTGAAAACAAAAGCCTCTTTTTTGGTTCTCCCTCTTCACAGCTTATCACTCACTTTGCTACACTTTCTAAAACACTTTCTAGGGGCGCCTGGGTGGCTCAGTCGGTTAAGCGTCTGCCTTCGGCTCAGGTCATGATCCCAGGGTCCTGGGATGGAGTCCTGCAATTGGGCTCCTTGCTTCTCCCTCTGCCCCTCCCCTTGCTTGTGTGCTCTCTCTCTGATAAATAAATAAAAAATAAATAAAACGCTTTCTAGCATTTAAGCCTACAGTGACTTCCTACTGACAAGAGAGATCTTGAAAGGCAACAGGATGTAGCAGAAAGAGAGTAAGGGGATCTGCATTCTAGACCAGTGGCACTGGAAGGGGAAATCAACCCGTTGAGGCCCTTGTCTCTTATTTTTAAAACAGGAGGTTGTAGTTCCAGCTATCAAATTTTGCATTTTTTTTTCCTCTGTAGCATTCAAGGCTCTTCATCAATCAGCACCATCTATCCATCTTTCTCCCTCTATGCATACCCAGTGTGAATCTTCCATCTCTGCTGGCTGCCGCATCATCCTTTACACACTTGTCAAACATTCTACTGTTATCACTTTCAGAATGAAAGCCCATCTTCCTTCCTCCTTACCAATTGATAGATTTCCTTGGTGGCCCATCTCTCCCAAATTTTCTCCGAGTTAGAGCTCGTGATAATCTCACCCATGCATTAAAATGCTGTGGTACTGGGCGCCTGGGTGGCTCAGTTGGTTAAGTGACTGCCTTCGGCTCAGGTCATGATCCTGGAGTCCCGGGATAGAGTCCCGCATCAGGCTCCCTGCTCAGCAGTGAGTCTGCTTTTCCCTCTAACCCTCCCCCCTCTCATGCTCGCTCTCTCTCTCTCTCTATCTCATTCTCTCTCTCAAATAATAAATAAATAAAATCTTTAAAAAAATAAAATAAAATGCTGTGGTACTGGTATTTATGAACTGTACAACATCTCCTAGCATTCAATTTTTATTTATTTATTTATTTATATATTTATTTTTATTTTTTGGAAACATTAAAATAATTTATTTGGCCAAATTAAAAGTAGAAAAAAATGGAAAAAAACCCTATAAGAGCAAATACATTACTGCTTTCGGTTTGGGAATAGTAAGAGAAACATGTTATCATGCATTTGTCCCATTTAATCCTCCTTTTTGTGACCTGGCTTAACTTCCAGAGCCCCCTCTTCCTTCCACTAAACGATTTCTAGTGATGGCTGGGCTCCTCCAAAGGCTCCCTGAAATGGTTATGGGTGTCAGGAAGTCAGATACAGTCTGGAGGCAAGAAAGACCCATCTGTCCTTTGGAATTGGTAGTTTCTTTCCCACCTCACCAAAGTTGGCATGACATCAAGTGACAGGTAATTTCCCTTTAGTTTGGGTGTCTGAAGTCTCAGTGATTGTGATCTATTGGGCTGAACTGTCCTGAACTTTCTGGTTTCTTTTTTTTTTTTTTCATTGAGTACCCATCTCTCTCTTTTTTTTATATATATTTTATGTTACGTTATGTTATGTTATCTTACGTTACATTACGTTATGTTATATTATGTTAATCACCATACATTACATCATTGGTTTTTGATGTATTGTTCCATGATTCTTTGTTTGCATATAACACCCCGTACTCCATGCAGAACGTGCCCTCTTTAATACCCATCACCAGGTTAGCCCATCCCCTCCCCCCCCTCCCCTCTAGAACCCTTAGTTTGTTTTTCAGAGTCCATAGTCTCTCATGGTTCGTCTCCCCCTCCGATTTCCCCCTCTTCATTTTTCCATTCCTACTATCTTTTCTTTTTTTTTTTAACATATAATGTATTATTTGTTTCAGAGTTACAGGTCTGTGATTCAACAGTCTTACACAACTCACAGCACTCACCATAGCACATACCCTCCCCAATGTCTATCACCCAGCCACCCCATCCCTCCCAACCCCCACCACTCCAGCAACCCTCAGTTTGTTTTCTGAGATTAAGAATTCCTCATATCAGTGAGATCATATGATACATGTCTTTCTCTGATTGATTTATTTAGCTCAGCATAACCTCCAATTCCATCCATGTCATTGCAAATGGCAAGATTTCATTCCTTTTGATGGCTGCATAATATTCCATTGTGTGTGTGTGTGTGTGTGTGTGTGTGTGTGTGTGTGTGTGTGTGTGTGTGTATACCACATCTTCTTTATTCATTCATCTGTTGATGGACATCTTGGCTCTTTCCATAGTTTGGCTACTATGGACGTTGCTGCTATAAACATCGGGGTGCATGTGCCTGGATCAGTACATTTGTACCTTTGGGGTAAATACCCCAGTAGTGCAATTGCTGGGTCGTAGGGTAGCTCTATTTTCAACTTTTTGAGGAACCTCCATACTCTTTTCCAGAGTGGCTGCACCAGCTTGCATTCCCACCAACAGTGTAGGAGGGTTCCCCTTTCTCCACATCCCCACCAACATCTGTCATTTCCTGACTTGTTAATTTTAGCCATTCTGACTGGTGTGAGGTGGTATATCATTGAGGTTTCGATTTGGATTTCCCTGATGCCAAGCGATGTTGAGCACTTTTTTGTGTGTCTGCTGGCCATTTGGATGTCTTTGGAAAAATGTCTGTTTATGTCTTCTGCCCATTTCTTGATTGGATCATTTGTTCTTTGGGTGTTGAGTTTGATAAGTTCTTTATAGATTTTGGATACTAGCCCTTTATTTGACATGTCATTTGCAAATATCTTCTCCCATTCTGTTGGTTGTCTTTTGGTTTTGTGGACTGTTTCTTTGCTGTGCAAAAGCTTCTTGTCTTGATGAAGTCCCAGTAGTTCATTTTTGCCCTTGCTTCCCCTGCCTTTGGTGATGTTTCTAGGAAGAAGTTGCTGCGGCTGAGGTCGAGGAGGTGGATGCCTGTGTTCTCCTTTAGGATTTTGATGGACTCCTGTCTCACACTGAGGTCTTTCAACCATTTTGAGTCTATTTTTGTGTGTGGTGTAAGGAAATGGTCCAGTTTCATTCTTCTGCATGTGGCTGTCCAATTTCCCAACACCATTTGTTGAAGAGACTGTCTTTTTTCCATTGGACATTCTTTCTTGCTTTGTCGAAGATTAGTTGCCCATAGAGTTGCGGGTCCATTTATGGGCTCTCTATTCTGTTCCATTGATCTGTGTGTCTGTTGTTGTGCCAGTACCATACTGTCTTGATGATAACAGCTTTGTAATAGAGCTTGAAGTCCGGAATTGTGATGCCACCAGCTTTGCGTTTCTTTTTCAACATTCCTCTGGCTATTCGGGGTCTTTTCTGGTTCCATACAAATTTTAGGATTATTTGTTCCATTTCTTTGAAAAAAGAACATTTTTCCATTTCTTTGTGTCTTCCTCAATTTCTTTCATGAGTATTTTGTAGTTTTCTGAGTACAGATTCTTTGCCTCTTTGGTTAGATTTATTCCTAGGTATCTTATGGTTTTGGGTGCAATTGGAAATGGGATTGACTCCTTAATTTCTCTTTCTTCTGTCTTGTTGTTGGTGTATATAAATGCCACTGATTTCTGTGCATTGATTTTATATCCTGCCACTTTACTGAATTCCTGCATGAGTTCTAGCAGTTTTGGGGTGGAATCTTTTGGGTTTTCCACATAAATATCATATCATCTGCAAAGAGTGAGAGTTTGAATTCTTTGCTGATTCGGATGCCTTTGATTTCTTTTTGTTGTCTGATTGCTGTGGCTAGGACTTCTAGTACTATGCTGAATAGCAGTGGTGATGGTGGACATCCCTGCCATGTTCCTGACCTCAGGGGGAAAGCTCTCAGTTTTTCCCCATTGAGAATGATATTCGCTGTGGGTTTTTCATAGATGGCTCTTATGATATTGAGGTATGTACCCTCTATCCTTATACTCCGAAGAGTTTTGATCAAGAAAGGATGCTGTACTTTGTCAAATGCTTTTTCTGCATCTATTGAGAGGATCATATGGTTCTTGTTCTTTCTCTTATTAATGTATTGTATCACATTGATTGATTTGCAGATGTTGAACCAAACTTGCAGCCCAGGAATAAATCCCACTTGGTCGTGGTGAATAATCCTTTTAATGTACTGTTGGATCCTATTGGCTAGTATTTTGGTGAGAATTTTTGCATCCATGTTCATCAAGGATATTGGTCTGTAATTCTCCTTTTTGATGGGGTCTTTGGTTTTGGGATCAAGGTAATGGTGGCCTCATAAAGTGAGTTTCGAAGTTTTCCTTCCATTTCTATTTTTTGGAGCAGTTTCAGAGGAATAGGTATTAATTCTTCTTAAAATGTTTGGTAGAATTCCCCTGGGAAGCCATCTGGCCCTGGGCTCTTGTTTGTTGGGAGATTTTTGGTTACTGCTTCCATTTCCTTAGTGGTTATAGGTCTGTTCAGGTTTTCTATTTCTTCCTGGTTCAGTTTTGCTAGTTGATACATCTCTAGGAATGCATCCATTTCTTCCAGATTATCTAATTTGTTGGCATAGAGTTGCTCATAATATGTTCTTATAATTGTATTTCTTTGGTGTTGGTTGTGATCTCTCCTCTTTCATTCATGATTTTGTTGATTTGGGTCATTTCTCTTTTCTTTTTGATAAGTCTGGCCAGGTGCTTATTGATCTTATTAATTCTTTCAAAGAACCAGCTCCTAGTTTTGTTGATCTGTTCTACTGTTCTTTTGATTTCTGTTTCATTGATTTCTGCTCTGATCTTTATTATTTCTCTTCTCCTGCTGGGTTTAGGCTTTACTTGCTGTTCTTTCTCCAGCTCCTTTAGATGTAGGATTAGGTTGTGTGTTTGAGAACTTTCTTGTTTCTTGAGAAAGGCTTGTATCGCTATATACTTTCCTTTTAGGACTGCCTTTGCTGCATCCCAAAGATTTTGAACAGTTGTGTTTTCATTTTCATTGGTTTCCATGAATTTTTTAAGTTCTTTAATTTTCTGATTGACCCATTCATTCTTTAGTAGGATGCTCTTTAGCTTCCATGCATTTGAGTTCTTTCCGAGTTTCCTTTTGTGATTGAATTCTACTTTCAAAGCATTGTGTCCAAAAATATGCAGGGAATGATCCATACCTTTGGTACCGGTGGAGACCTGATTTGTGACCTAGGATGTGATCTATTCTGGAGAATGTTTCATGGGCACTAGAGAAGAATGTGTATTCTGTTGCTTTGGGATGTAATGTTCTGAATATATCTGTGAAGTCCATTTGGTCCAGTGTGTCATTTAAAGTCTTTATTTCCTTGTTGATCTTTGCTTAGATGATCTGTCCATTTCAGTGAGGGGGGTGTTAAAGTCCCCTACTACTATTGTTCTGTTGTTGATGTGTTTCTTTGCTTTTGTTATTAATTGGCTTATATAATTGGCTGCTCCCATGTTAGGGGCATAGATAATTTACAATTGTTAGATCTTCTTGTTGGATAGACCCTTTAAGTAGGATATAGTGTCCTTCCTCATCTCTTATTATAGTCTTTGGTTTAAAATCTAATTTGTCTGATGTAAGGAATGCCACCCCAGTTTTCTTTTGGTGTCCATTAGCATGGTACATGGTTTTCCACCCCCTCACTTTCAATCTGGGGGTGTCTTTGGGTCTAAAATGAGTCTCTTGCAGACAGCATATCAATGGGTCTTTTTTTATCCAATCTGATAGCCTGTGTCTTTTGATTGGGGCATTTAGCCCATTTACATTCAGGGTAACTATTGAAAGATATGAATTTAGTGCCATTGTATTGCCTGTAAGGTGACTGTTACTGTATATTATCTGTGTTCCTTTCTGGTCTGTGTTACTTTTAGGCTCTCTCTTTGCTTAGAGGACCCCTTTCAAGATTTCTTGGAGGGCTGGTTTTGTGTTTGCGAATTCCTTTAGTTTTTGTTTGTCCTGGAAGCTTTTTATCTCTCCTTCTATTTTCAGTGACAGCCCAGCTGGATGTAGTATTCTTGGCTGCATATTTTCTCATTTAGTGCTCTGAATATATCATGCCAGTCCTTTCTGGCCTGCCAGGTCTCTGTGGATAGGTCTGTTGCCAATCTGATGTTTCTACCATTGTAAGTTACAGACCTCTTGTCCCGAGCTGCTTTCAGGATTTTCTCTTTGTCTCTGAGACTCATAAGTTTTACTATTAGATGTCAGGGTGTTGACCTATTTTTATTGATTTTGAGGGGGGTTCTCTGTGCCTCCTGGATTTTGATGCCTGTTTCCTTCCCCAAATAAGGGAAGTTCTCTGCTATAATTTGCTCCAATATACCTTCTGCCCCCCTCTCTCTTTCTTCTTCTTCTAGGATCCTAATTATTCCAATATTGTTTCATCTTATGGTATCACTTATCTCTCGAATTCTGCCCTCGTGATCTAGTAGTTATTTATCTCTTTTTCTCAGCTTCTTTATTTTCCATCATTTGGTTTTCTATATCACTAATTCTCTCTTCTGCCTCATTTATCCAAGCAGTTAGAGCCTCCATTTTTGATTGCACCTCATGAATAGCCTTTTCAATTTCGACTTGGTTAGATTTTAGTTCTTTTATTTCTCCAGAAAGGGCTTCTCTAATATCTTCCACGCTTCTTTCAAGCCCAGCTAATATCTTTATAATCATCATTCTGAACTCTAGTTCCGACATATTACTATGTCTGTATTGATTAGGTCCCTGGCAGTCGGTACAGCCTCTTGTTCTTTCTTCTGTGGTGAGTTTTTCCATCTTGTCATTTTGTCCAGAGGAGAACAGATGAATGAGAGAACAAAATGCTAACAGGGTAACAATGACCCCAGAAAAATATACACTAAACAAATCAGAAGAGACCGGAAACAAGGGGAAAAGAAAGGGATAGAAACAGAAAAGAAAAAAAAAAAAAAGGAAAAGAGAAACAAAAAAGAATATGACCAAATATGATCAGGCTGGTAAATAGATCAGTGGCACATACTAGATTTTGGGTATATTTTGGTCTGTTAGAAGAAACTGCCTCCCAAAATTTTAAAGAAAGAAAAGCTTATATATGTACAAAAATAAGGGTAAATACGATAAAGGGATGGAATATGACTGGAATATGACTGTAAAGATGAAAATTATAAAAGATTTATAAAAGGAATTGATAGATACTAAGAAGGTGATTGAAAAAAAGAAGAGAAATTAAAAAAAAGGGGGGCGAGAATGTGATCAGGCAGGAGACTAGAATAAAGCCATACACTAGAGATTTAGGGTATATTTTGGTCTGTTAGAAGAAACTGTATCCCAAAATTTTAAAGAGAAAATAACATATATATACACCAGAAATAAGGTTAACTACTATGAAGTGATAGAATCTGATTCTAAAAATGAAAAATAAAAAAGATTTTTTAAAAAAGGGATTGATAAGATGTTTGAAAAAGGGAAAAAGAAAAACTCAAAAACAAAAAAAAGAAAATTAAAAAAATTAACTTTGAAAGACTGAAGAATCATGGTAAAAAAGCCATGAATTCTATGTGCAGTATTCCTCTAGCGCTGGAGTTCTGCTGTTCTCATTGATCGGTAAACTTGGTCTTGGCTGGCTGTTCTTGCTGATCTTCTGGGGGCAGGGTCTGTTGCCGTGGTTCCCAAATGTCTTTGCGGGAGGTGGAATTGCCCTGCTCTTGTCGCTCCGGGCTAAGCAAGCTGCTTGGGTTTGCTCTCAGGAGCTTTTTTCCCTGCAACTTTTGGTACAGCTTTGGAGGATAAGAGTGAAAATGGTGGCCTCCCAAACTCTGCCCAGGAGGAGCTGAGAACTCGGGTCCCACTCTTCAGTGTGCCCCTAGAGCAAAGCAGTCAGTCACTCCTGTCTCCCTGGTCTCGGGCCGCACTCTGTGCTCACCCGGCCTGTGACCGAGCATTTCTATCTCTGGCACCCGACCCGGTGTCGAGTCTCCAAACCCAGCAGATCCCTGTGGTGCGCTCCCGCGCCGCTCCTCCCGGGGGAGGAAGGGGAGTCTCCCCGGATCTGCCGCTTGTTGGGTCCCTGCTGGAGGAGCAGTGGCCCGACTGTGTCGTGGATCATGGTTTATGGCAACCCCAAGCTGAGAGCCCACTCGTGGGCTCCGTCTCTGCAGCCGGCTTCCCCGCTCCAATACCCGGGAGCTCTGCCGCACTCGGGCACCCCTGGTCTTTCTGTGACCCCAAGGGTCCTGAGACCACACTGTCCCACGAGGGTTCCACCTCCCGCTTAGCCACTGGAGGGACGTCCCTCAGGGGAGCCGACTTCTAAAAGTTCCGATTTTGTGCTCCGCGCTCTATCACTTGCCAGAAGTGGCCGACGGAGGCCCCCTCCCCCGCCGTCTATCTTTCCAAATATCGCCTCGGATTCACTTCTCCGCATGTCCTACCTTCCAGAAAGTGGTAGCTTTTCTGTTCAAAGATTTGCTGCTATTCTTTTCTTTGATCTCCTGTTGAGTTAGTAGGTGTTCAGAATGGTTTGATCCCTATTCAGCTGAATTCCTGAGACCAGACGAAATTTTGGTCTCCTACTCCTCCGCCATCTTGCTCCTCCATCCCCTAGCCCTCAATTTTTAAAAGACACATCATATTCTCCAGTTATTTTCACATGGACATTTGTTTCTGAACTCTTTAACTACATACACTTTTTCTCCCTCTTGGTTTTTCCTTTTCCATCCATCTCATTACGCAGGATTTGAAAGCGTTTTCAACAAAAAAGGTAAGAAAGTATTTATGTAGGGCAAAGGACACTATGTGATCAAAATTTTGCTGAGTTTCCTGCTAGCTATAGCTTAAAGGAAATCCAGTAAGTTATTTAAATTTCATTATCAGAAAGGAGGAACCATACCAAAGCTTTCCCTGAACTCAAACCTAAAAAAATTTTAATGTGGGGCATAATAGAGGATATTGTAAGTGACGTAACACTACATTCTTAACATGTTTATAGCATATATCAAATTACTTGTGGTTGTTTTTTGAGAAGGCCTCCAATAAAGCTGAAGGCAAAACAGTGACATAAACCTAGGGAAGATGATGCTTTAAAAAATTCACCTATAGTTCCCCGCAGAATTTTACACATTCTGTAGATGCTAAATAACGACTTGTTTGACCTCTTTAAGGGAACTTTCACAATACTGCTTCTTAAAACCTACTGATGGAAGTCTGTCATGTTTTTTTCCTTAGGGCACCTAAGTAATCAAGGAGAACTGGGGATGTAGAGAAAGCCAGCTCTCTAAATTCATAAAGTTTTAATCATTGGTTATGTATATGGTTTTATTTTTCCTCCACCAAAAAAAAAAAAAAAAGTATCACATTTGGAATTCCCACTGACAGGAAACAAGAATTTGGTTCTTAGGGGCGCCTGGGCGGCTCAGTGGGTTAAGCATCCGCCTTCAGCTCAGGTCATGATCCCTGGGTCCTGGGATTGAGCCCCACATCAGGCTCCTTGCTCCTCGGGAAGCCTGCTTCTCCCTCTGCCTGCTGCTCTCCCTGCTTGTGCTAGCTCTTTCTGTGTCAAAAATAAATAAAATCTTTAAAAAAAAAAAAAGAATTTGGTTGTTAGGCTGAGAAGATACTGGTTACACTGCATTAGAAAAGATTTTGAGATCGATCCTGGCCTTTGGCAGACCTCTCAGTATGTTCAAGTACCAACCTAAGTCACTTTGGTTCCAAGGCCAAACAGCGTGGTTGAACCTCCCTCTTTTCACGTATTTACCTAGACCAGGGTTTCTTAACCTCAGCACTATTGACATTTTGGGTCAGATAATTATTTTTGTTGGATATTTAGCAGCATCTCTGGTCTCTCCCCACTAAATGTCAATAACACCTCCACTTACCATTGTGATCGTTGGAAATATTTCCAAAAATATTTTGGTGGGCAAAATCACCCCATTTTGAAAATTATTGCTTTAGAATATGCTGAGACAGCTACCAGGTGGTACCAGCTAAGCCACTTTATGGCCAGATTTTAGTTGTTAGGATAAGTTTGTATTGTCATTTCTACACACTTGCCTTAAAATTCCTGTTTGTATTCCTTTTGAAAATTTAAGTTTGTCTTCATTGAACTAAAAAAAGGGAATTTCCTTGATTTAGGTGGGGACTTCAGCACTTCAACGGACAGTAAGAGTTACCACAGAGAAGAACCCAAGGTACAGAATAAGGAGATACAGGGAGAGCTGTAGATGCTGAAGTTCTCTCTTAAAAAACTCACTACTTTTTCTCCCTGAAATTTCATATGATAGTTATATTTTCTTTGAAGCCTCATATAAACTTTCTCTTGAGCTCCAGATTTGTACACCCAAATAATTACTGAACACAGCCTCTGAATTTTCAAGACCACTCAACATCAACATAGTGCCTTTGAGCCAAGTTGGGAAGCCTGGCTACAAATCACATGTGTCCTGTGAGCTTTAGGCTCACATGAGGTGATGTGCCCCAGAGGTATAACAAGACAGAAATAAAAATGAAAAGACAAAGATTGTTCAAGAGGTCCCGTGAATTCAGAGAAAGAGAAAGCTTAAAGGAAAGCACAAATATACTAGCTGAGATGGGACATTTTATTACTTTTTTAAAAAATTTATTAATTTATTTGAGAGAGAGGGAGAGAGTGAGAGAGGACACAAGCGGGGGCAGGGGCAGAGGGAGAGGGAGAACCAGGCTCCCGGCTGTGCAAGGAGCCCAACGCGGAAGTGATGCGGGGCTCTGCTCGATCCCAGGACCCTGAGATCATGACCAGAGCTGAAGGCAGTTGCTTAACCGACTGAGCCATCCAGGCGCCCCAAGAGATGGGACAGTTTAAAGATACTGAATGTATAGAATTCAAGTAAAGCTAGACAGGGACTATCAGTACAGAAGAAATCAGTAGTTGTTAGAAGTTTCAACAAGGAACACATGGTTCCACTTGGCTCTAATAAAAAATGAAATTACTTCTTCAAAGAAGCATACTAACCTTATGAGTTTGTGTTTGAAAAGTAACCAGTAACTGGAAAGAGAATAAGGAAAGGGATTTGTATTTAATTAATTTCACTATAATAGAGATCTTATTCATATACTGTGTATATCTCAAGTCGCTTATATGTTAATATGTTTAGATAAACTTGACAAGGCTTTGAACCTTTTTAGCATGCTATTATGGGGGATGCTAAAGGGGGATGCTACTATGAGGGAAGGTAAGTTTGATATTTGAAGCAGAAATGGAAATCTTCCTTCAGCTTCTTGATATTAAAGATGGTAGTACAAACATCACACCATGCTTTGTTTGCCTCTGCTTTGTAATAGAAGGATTGTCAAGAATATGACAATAACTGATGCTTGATCCTGAGTATGTAGAACATAATTTCATATCTCTTTGGCAATTCAGAAGGTCCTTGAGATTATGCAACATCTCCGATCTTTATAAACATCAATTATCTTGGTATACACTAAACATAAATTCCAGTTATTTGTGCTTCCAATTTTTTTAAGTTCCATAATTACAAGGAAGTGTGACATAGCAGGTGACTTCACCTCATCTCATGGCTGACATAAAAATCCTTCTAATAAAACTTTCAAAAAGTTCTTGGTAATTTTAAGTGTTAGTGTTTAGTCACAAGAATGATAGACAAAAAACAAGCAAGGAAACAAAACAAAACAAAAAAATGGAAGCTCAGAGGAGTTGCAAATTGGTAAAGGTACTGTGATGAAAAAATAGAGAATAACATGACGCCTTCCCTTCTGTACAAACCCATAATGAAGTTCCCTCTGTTTGGTGTATGGTATCCTTTCTAAAAACTGAAGGATAGAAAAAAAAAACAAAACAAACAAACCAGAAAATCATGCAGAATGATGGTTAAGTACCCAGAATTATTTTATTATTATTTTTTAGATTATTTATTTATTTGACAGAGAAAGAGAGAGAGCACAAGTAGGCAGAGGAAAAGGGAGAAGCAGGCTCCCTGCTGAGCAGAGAGCCCAATGCGGGGCTCGATCCCAGGACCCTGAGATCATGACCTGAGCCAAAGGCAGCCACTTAACCGACTGAGCCACCCAGGCACCCCAGAATTATTTTAAATAATACAATGCCTTCAATATACTTCAAAGAAAATATACACGTATTTTAATACACAAAGTACATTATAAGATATGTATCAAAATATGAGGTATAAATAAGAAATGCAAATTTAAAAAGACAAAATATTCAGTGTATTACAAAAAGGTAACAAAATAAAAGTCATTCTCAAAATCTGACATTTTCCTCTAAGCACTTAATGTTGATTGATAGACAGTTTTTATGTTAGTAGAACATTTCATATTGTTGATTATAAAAACACAACTAAAAATGGAAAAATATTCCTAAAACTAAAACAAGTTCAGTTTCAAATGTCAGTAAACATGATGAAATATAATCAGGGAGATCACGCACAATTCCATGGTAACCAGTTTTTCAAATGACTTTCAAAGTTAGATTCTTGTTTAGTATACGTGCTGCCGAAGCGAGCACCAAAGTTAGATTCTTGATAATACTATTTGCCTTGTAGCCTACGGCCTGATGATTGGCCCTAACTGATGTTTTTCTAGAGGGCTGATCACAGCACTTTCTTAGTAAACTATAGTTATTTAAAAACTAAATGGAATAAGACTGGTGTCCTTTTGAGGATACATATACATTATTTCTATTATCTTATTTCTCTTGTTTCTCTTATTCTTTATCTGGGGAAAGATCCCCTAGATAGCCATTAACATGAATATTATGCCATATATAGATTATAAACCTAGTGTTATTAACAAATATTCACATTAAACTTCACGTTTGTAAATACCTTTTTCTTCATAACAATTGTATAAATGGAGATATAGCTGCATGATACTGGAAAGAACGAAGAACACTGGTATTTCCAGTTCACTAACTAGATTAGATTGGTTTCTCAGAAGCATAATCTAGATGAAAAGTCAATATATATATACTAAATCAAATTTGGTGTATATTCTGGTGTCCCTAGCTATCCTGCAAAATGTTAGGTCCTTGGAAACACGGAAATCCAAAATAGCCAAATCGATCTTGAAAAAAAGACCCACAAAGTCAGAGAACTCAGACTTCCATATTTTAAAATTTAACTGTAATAATCAAGACAACGTGGTACTGGCATAGAATAGACACATAGATGAACAAATGAGAGTTGAGAGTGCAGAAATAAGCCTTAACATTTATACTCCATTGACTTTTGACAAAGGAGCCAAGCCAGTTTTACGAGGAAAGAATGTTTTCAACAAATGATTCTGGGACAACTGGATTTCCACATGTAAAAGAGTGAATTTGGACCCCTTCCTCACACCACACATAAAAAGTAACTTACGGTGAATCATAGGCATAAGTACAAGAGCCAAAATGGTAAAACTCTTAGAAGAAAACACCCGAGTATATCTTTATGATCTTAGCTTAGGTAATGACTTCTTAGTTACACTGTCAAAATTACAAGTGATATTAGACTGATTAGGACATCATTAAAATTAAAAACATCTGTGGTTCAAAGGACACTATCAAGAAAGTGAAAAGACAATACACAGGATGGAAGGAAAATATTTGCAAATCATTTATCTGATAAGATTTATATCCAGAATATACAAAGAACTCTTAAAACTCAACAACAAAAAGACAAGCCAGTTTAAAAAAAAATGGGTAAAAAATCTGAATAGATATTTCTCCAAAGATACACAACTGGTCAATAAGCACAGGAAAAGATGCTCAACATCATTAGTCTTCATAGAAATGCAAATTAAAACCACAACGAACTCACACTTCACATCTACTAGGGTGGCTATAACCAAAAGGACATACAATGACAAGTGTTACTGTTATATTGTTACTGTTTTTATGGTGTGGAGAAATTGGAACCTTGATTCTTTGTTGGTGGGAATGTAAAATGGTGCAGTTGCTGTGGTGGAAAGCAGCGTGGCAGTTTCTAAAAGTGTTAAACATAGAGTTAGTATATGACCCAACAATTCCGCTCCTAGGTATGAAAACATATGCTCACACAAAAACTTGTACAGCAGCAGCATTATTTTGATAACCAAGAGATAGAAACAATCCAAATGCCTGTCAACTGACAAATTGATAAAATGTGGTATATCCATACAATGTGATATCATTCAACCATAAAAAGAAATGAAGTACAGGTAGATGCTACAACATGGATAAATCTTGAAAACATGATGCGAAGTGAAAGAAGCCAGTCACAAAAGACCTATGGTATGATCCTATTCACATGAAGTGTCTAGAATAGGCAAATCTATAGAGACAGAAAGTAGATTAATGGTTGCATAAGGGGGAAGGTAGGAGTTGGGGGGTTGGTGAGGAATGACTGCTGATGGGTACAATGTGCTCTTTGGGGAGTGATAAAAATGTTCTAAAATTCAATTATGGTGACTGCATAACCCTGTAAATACAGTAAAAGCCACTGATTACATACTTCAAATGGGCAAACTATGGTATGTAAATTATATCTTGATAAGGCTTTACATTTTTTAAAAATGTTATGTTCTGTTTAGTAATAAGGAATTTTATATCAGATATAAAACATCACAGTTACCTTAACTCTTCCCCAGGATTCTGGTGGTAAATTTTTATATACAGTAAATATCATCAAAGGCAATCCCAAAACATTGATCAGTGCCAAAAAGAGGCTCCCTGTGTGTTCATCTGTCGTTGGTAGTGGAGTTAATTTTTAGTCTCTGGTTGGTCTCTTTGCATCCAGCATGCTTTAGTTTGCTGTTGGTTGCTTCCAAAATGACCACCTTTTTACTGTCCTCCCCATTAAAAATAAAAGATCACATAATTATCTCTTCAATATGTTCATTTTATGCATTGGGATGAAAGTAAAGATCTATCCCATAGATTAGAGCTATTTATACATTACGTCATTACTTCTTAGTGATGGAGGCAAGCCATGTCTGAGGACCCAAATAGGGTCCCATGGGAAAAGTGAAGAGGGTCCTTGGCTTTGTGCAGGATAGAAATAAAACCCAAGCCAGGAAGACATGAAAGCAGAGTTTAATGAATAGCGTAAGTGATACCATATAGTAGATGGAGTGTCTGGGAGGCTCAGAAAAGGAGAAGTGAATTTCTCCATTGAGATTAGGGTTTTATACTGGAAAGGGGTCCAGGGTATGGTTCCTTCAGGAATTCAGGTTAGGCTCTCTTCCTCAGCGCTGCCTGAGGAGGTGGCAGCCATCTGTTACTGGGCATCATGGATGCCCTCAGACCTCTGGTGAAGCCCAAGATCGTTAAAAAGAGGATCAAGAAGTTCATTTGGCACCAGTCAGACCGGTATGTCAAAATTAAGCACAACTGGTGGAAACCCAGAGGCAGTGATGATAGAGTGCATAGAAGATTCAAGGGCCAGATCTTGATACTCAACATTGATTGTTGAGTTGCCCAGTGGCTTCTGGAAGTTTCTAGTCCACAGTGTCAAGGAGCTTGAAGTGCTGCTGATGTGCAACAAATCTTAGTGTGCAGAGATTGCTCACGATGTCTCCTCTGAGAACTGCAAAGCCACTGTGGAAAGAGCAGCCCAGCCGGCCACCAGAGCCACCAATCCCAATGCCAGGCTGCACAGTGAAGAAAATGAATAGACAGCTTATGTGCACCTCATATTTGTGTTAATAAAGCCATAAAACTACCACACACACAAAAATAGGAATACAGGTTAGGGTCCCATCAAAGGTGAGTGTCCAATGAACAACAGGTATAACTCCGTAAATCACTGAAGAGGCTACTGGCACCAGTGTCCACTGCGGTTTGTTCTTAAGATGTTATAAGGTGTATGGGGGCCCCAGACAAAACTCAGAAAATGATCACCTTTCTTGCTTCCCACCCCTGGAGTGGGAACATAGCTTCTTCGGTTTACTCAGATGCAAGATGAAATATAGAACATGAGTAAATGGGGCCTAGCAGAGAAACAGCAGAGATAGAGCTTTTCTAAAATGGAGTCCCTTCAGTTTTCTATCTCATGAAAGTTACAAGTCTTAGCAGTAAGCTAGATGTGCAGATGGAAATGCAAACTTCTCGTAGCTTTGTACTTTTTATTATGGAACTCATCTAGACTTGTCCATAAGGGCTTTTTCTGTTTGTAGTATAGTGAGAAAAAGCTATGTAGGACTAAAAATGAAAGCTCTTTTATGGCGACTTAAAAAAACTTATTACCACCACTTACAGTACCTACAAGTTTTTGTTCAGAAAAGTATTTTGATTCACAATCAGTTTTTAATCTTGGGACAACTTGTTATCAATGTACTTCATGTGCCTGAAACATTGTCCTTTTAGCCAATAACACCCACATCATTCTAGGAAATGCAAAGTAGTTCAAGTTTAACCTGAACATAACATAATTTGGAATCAACCATTAAAATACATATTACTCATTTTGAAGAAAAATCACTTATATGCTTTTTAGGCTATGGGTACATACACTTACCAGTATAACATATTTTAAAAGGTTACATTTTTTGCTCTACACATTCAAGTCTCTGTTCCTGTCATTTTCATTCAGTCCACATTTTTTTCCCCTTCCAAGAATCCAGGAATCTTTACAGAAAAGATTCCTGGATAAATCAATATCCAGGGTAGGAGACAGTGAAGGTAAGAGACCCTAAATTCTATGCCACCAACAGGCATTAAACATGCACAAACTTTTTAAGAGGTGCCAAAACTCAGCAGGAAGAAGAAAAAACTACAATGAAGGCTTTTGAGCAGTTTTTAAAAATTACTCTGTTTAAGAATACTACCTTGTGGGGCGTCTGGGTGGCTCAGTCGATAAGCGTCTGCCTTTGGCTCAGGTCATGATCCCAGGGTCCTGGAATCGAGCCCCGCATCGGGCTCCCGGCTCTGCGGGAAGACTGCTTCTCCCTCTCCCACTCCCCCTGCTTGTGTTCCCTCTCTCGCTGTGTCTCTCTGTCACATAAATAAATAAAAATTTAAAAAAAGAATACTACCTTGTAAGCCAATTTTAATGTTATCCAGAACACAGCATTTACATACTTTGAGATATGTTCTTTATCACAGCTTCAGAAATAACTACTACAAGTAATTTACAATTTCGTATCTGAAGACTTTTTGGCCTGGTATATCTCAGAATTCAGAACTTCTATTAGAAAGGTGTGCAGTCATATATTATGCAACACCTCCAGCAAGGGTTGGAGCTGCTCTGTAATTAAACACGTTAATAGTTCCGTAGAAAACTTACGACTATTCACACCAAGTGAATATCCGATTATACACGGCTTCAATTGCGTTCAGGTCAGATTTAACCAGTAAGGGAGTTAGGAAAGACAGATAAAGGACTGGGACCTGTAAAGACATGTTTATCTGAAATCCGGTTCTTTATAATTGATACCTGGTTCAGAGCCAGTGTAAACGATTGGTCTTTTCTTCCACAAAAAGGAAACAATGTATTTAAAATGAAAACCGAAACAGTATCTTTTGTTTCAAAAGGGAAATGTAAAATAGACTAGCCTGTGAGACTAAGTTAATTACATTATGATCCTCTTGAACTTGTCTAGCTCCACTTTGGTTAAAAACTCCCATTTTTTGGCACAATAGGAAAAGATTAACCCCAGGCTTGTAGGGTGAGCATCCCTCGGGGCTTCACGGAGCTTGGGATCAGGAAGAAGTGTAGAAGGGTAGGGAAGCCAGGCATGCTGCAGAGTGCTCCAGCATTATCTACGCTGGGCCAACTTCAGTCTCAGCTGGATAAAGGAAAAGAGAGTAAGTAGAGATCTTTGCGGTTACTGCTCTCTTGCCAGCAGGACACAGAGTGAACAAGATTCTCTTCAGAGGCATTAGTATAAATTCTTGCTTGGGGGTTGCAAAAAGAGTCTCACTGTTACGGGGGAGGAGCGACTGGTAAGCCAGAGCTGGGGCTAGAAGAGGAAGGGAAACAGGGCGCCGGGTCTTGCACAAAGTGGGTGAAAACGAGTCTAAGCCACCAGTTCCTGAATCGGTCCCAGAGGTTTAAGTGTACCTGCGTGGGTGCAGCACTGCGGGACCCGAGTCTCCGCGGTAACCCCTGACCCGGCCTGGTGCTCCACCTGCAACAAGTAGTTAACTGCTACGCCGCAGGGCTTGGGCAGTTCCTCGCGCGTCCGGGAAGCCTTTCCCAGGCGCGCAGCCTATACCCGACCTCTCTGCGGAGGACGCCCACGGGAGGAGGGGCTGGGTCCTCCCAGACCGCAGGCCTGGCGGGTCCCCGGCTTCAAGTACCGGGCGGGACCCTCGCGGCTTTCCATCCAATCGTCGTTCTCCGGTGACCGCGGGGCGGGACCCTCGCGGCTTTCCGTCCAATTCCCGCTCTTCAGCTAGCGGCTGTGGCGGAGTAGGTGGAGCGCAAGCGGCGAGGACCCGCAGGCCCAACGAGACAGCGCTCTCTTCCAACCCGAAACCTTGGGCATCGTGGGAGAAAGTTAAGTTGCTTAGAATAGAGTTAAATAGAGTACAACGGCGGAAGTGCCAGGGCTCGGCGGGAGCGTCGTGTTGTCAGGCATGTTGCCTGCGGGGGTCGGAGGTTGGGCCGCCGGGCTGGTCCGTAGCGCTGCTTATTTAGATTTCTCTCACTTGGCTTCTTGAGTGTACGGAGCTGCTCTTGGTGTGGTGGGAGGAGGCTGAGCTCTCGTCGCACTCTGCACCCCCGTTTTCTCCAGCCGAGCTTTGAACTCCTTGTCGCCCTGAGACCGGGCACCGGGAGGCACTTTGTGTGATGAGAGTGTGGTTGTCCGAAGCCTGGTTAATCCTACAGTAATTGTTAGCCAGCTCTTTTTAGCAGATGAAGTTTGTACGTGTTTGCTGTGATTCCCAACAGTTTAAGTCTTGGGGTTCCCAGTCTCTAGATTTTTTGTCTTCCACCAGTTTTTGTTAAAATCCCCCGCACCCCCTGCAGTTGTCAAGCTTGTTTTTTCCTTTCCACGGTCACCAGCCTAGTTCAAACCCCTGTGTTCTCAAAACAGGATTGTTGCAGCAAGCTCCTGGCAGTCCTAAACAGTTCATCTTGGTGTAACGGTATGTGATACTATGTTTTACTTACTTTCCTGATTCTGTTTTCCATTTTATTTTCATGGTTTACATTTTATTGCCCCGAGGAAGCCTACTGTAATTAATTCCAGTGGCATCATTTTCTTAATGCATATGTAGGTTCTTTTGGAATTATTTAATCTTCGTGGTAGAGAATTCAGAATAATCCTTCCTGAACGAATCAGGTAATTCACATTTTCAGTGTGTACCTTTTGGTGAGTTAA
Source organism: Eumetopias jubatus (assembly GCF_037043125.1). NCBI lineage: Eukaryota > Metazoa > Chordata > Mammalia > Carnivora > Otariidae > Eumetopias > Eumetopias jubatus. Next base: position 32,774,315 of record NW_028274820.1, read on the forward strand.
GACTAGTAAGCATGGGATTGGTAGTCTTGGTATCAGTTTTCTAGAGTCCATCAAGTAGTAGTAGTAGGGAGGTATACAACGAATTAGGGTATCTTTTCTATATATATGTATTAGAATCTTGTTGCCAACGACAATTTATTACAAACTTAACAGTTCAAAAACAAAATCACAAATTGGTTATCTCACAGCTTCTATAGATCTGAGGTCCAGGTCGATTTAGCTGTATACTCTGCTTAGCATCTCACAAAACTGAAATAAAGGTTTCTGTAGTTTCGGGTCCTTTTCTGGAGACTTTGGGAAAGAATCCACCTGTAGGCTAGTTGAGGTTGTTGGCAGAATTCATTTTCATGCAGTTGTAGGACCGAGGTCCCCATATCCTCACTGGGTTCCAGTTGGGGGCTTTCTCACTTCCGTAAGACCACTTGTATCTTCATATCCAGACAGTGCCTTCATTCCTTTTCAGGCTTTTAATCTCCCTGGCTCATCTACAGCCCGCTGCTGGAGAAAGCTTTCTCCTGAGGGCTCCAGTGATTAGACCCACCTGGATAATCTATTTAAGGTTACCTGTGCTGTATAAGACAACATGGTCACAATCATGGAAGTGCTGATCTCCTTATAGTCACAGGTTCTGGGGAGTATAAGGGTGGAATCATGGGAGCCATTCCTGGAAATTTTGCCTAGCATAATATGGTTGTCTCAACTAGATTATTTTTATAATGTGTTTTTGTAGGCATTTAAAAATAGTCCTAATAACACCTCTTTCTGATTATATGATTATCCTCTCTATAGGTAAGGAAATTCAGTTAAAGTTAGTTGCCCACAAAAACTAATGATGTAATATATGGTGATTAACATAACAATAAAAAAATTAAAAAAAAAAAAAAGTTAGTTGCCCAGAAGCTCATGGCTAGAGAGTGGTGGAGTTGGTATTTACCTGTATTTCCATTGGGTTTAAAACTAATATTTATGGATGGTCAAAATAAAGTACAGCCAAAGTCATTATGTGGGAAGAAGCTGAGGAATTAGGAGATCTTTGTTGTGTCTTGCTTTTGGATTAAATCTTTATTTTAGTGTTATAGGTTAAACTCTTTTACCCTGACAATGAAAGCCCAAAATACAATGACATGAGTAAGTGTTTTTTCATACATCTAGTGGGAGGAGGCTAGGGCTAGTAGGAAGATTGTGACAACCTCAATACGTGGTTTCCATAAACAGTTGCAAGGTGCTGCTTCAGTTGGTCCTACCTGTTAGGCAGTGAGGAGAGAAAACACAGGGAGAATACAAATGACCTGGCATGACCTGGAGGAGACACATTACAAAGTCCTGCTGAGCTCCAGGGCAGGGTAGAAAAGATAAAGCTGTGTGGCTTTAAAACCAGTTGGAACTCAGGATTCTGTTAAGAAAAAAAGAAGACAATTTATATTGACCAATAACAACCTCTGCCATACCCTAGCTTTTTTTTTTTTTTAAAGATTTTATTTACTTATTTGACAGAGAGAGCACAAGTAGGCAGAGTGGCAGGCAGAGAGGGAGGGAGAAGCAGGCTCTCTGCTGAGCAGGGAGCCCGATGCGGGGCTCGATCCGAGGACCCCAGGATCATGACCCGAGCCGAAGGCAGCCGCCCAACTGAGCCACCCAGGCGCCCCACACCCTAGCTTTTGATAATGTTTTATTGCGTAACCTTCTGTGAGTGGAATATTTTGTTTGGCTTTGCTATTAATTTAAAAAGTGGTATTTGAAAGGCAGGTAATGAGCCCAGCGCCGAATCCCCGCCCCGCGGTGGGGCGCGGGAAATGTGGCGTTCGGAAGACCCACTCCCCGGCGCCGCTCGTGGGGGGCCCAAGTCCTTCTGATCGAGGCCCAGCCCGTGAAAGGCAGGTAATTCTTATTAATGTTCCTTGATTTCTCAATTACTATTATAATATATAACTTAATTTTTAAAGGCTTATTTGAGAAATCTCATTTTCCATTTAACATCTGTGTACCGCATTCACATTTTGGGTTAGTTTGATTTCTCTGAGGAAAATTAATAAATTTGTGGTAAATGTTTAAGATTGCTTTGGGATACTTGAAACTGTTCTGTGTAGGTCTCAAACCATCTGCATAAGTAGGCTACAGCAGCTTGTCATGATTTAGGAATTCTGTGATATTCTACAGCTGGAAGAGTCTTAAACTGCTCTTATTCTAGAGAGTTCTCTCTTTCCACCCATCATACTTTTCTTCACAACTGCACTCTACCTACCCATTTAGACCTACCGAGAGATTCCTCACCCACTCTCACTTAGCTTTAATGTTGGGCGAAGATTTTGATGAAAGAGATGTGGATTGGACCTTAGGAAAGTTGCTAATCTCTTGAGTTTTGATTTCTTCATATGCAGACTGGAGGTGACTGTCAAAAGGCAGGGATAATATGAAGATTAGATAAATATCTTCTCTCACACCTGTTGTACTACTTGGCAAATAGTGGGTGCTCAGTAAATCAAAACTACACTAGTTCCACTGATGACTCCTTGAATTCCAGCACTTGGAGTCAATGCTTTTTTTTTTTTTAATTGATTTTCTCCGACAAGTTTCTTCCTCCAGGGCTAGGACCAAATTCTGGATATACTGTGGTCCCTAAATAATGATTTAGTGAATTAGAACTAGCATATATAAGAATATTTATGATATTAAAACTGTCAGGGCTTTTTTCTTTAGTCTTCCTGTTGTGCTTGCATCATGGAAAATCAGTTGGCTAAATCAACTGAAGAACGAACATTTCAGTACCAGGATTCTCTTCCATCTCTGCCTGTTCCTTCACTTGAAGAATCATTAAAAAAATACCTTGAATCAGGTATGTTTGTAATCTTCTAGTATATAATAATATTAGCAATTTAGAAAACTGAAAGTATTAGAAGTAGATGAAGGTCTAATTGCTTTTTCCTTTAGGCTCATGATAATTAAAGTATCCTTAAAATGTCCAGAACTTGGAGCGCCTGGGTGGCTCCGTCGGTTGAGTGTCCAACTCTTGATTTTGTCTCAGGTCAGGATCTCAGGGTCCTGAGATCGAGCCCTGTGTTGGGCTCCGAGCTGGGCATGGATCCTTCTTAAGATTCTCTGTCCCTCTTACCCTTCCCTCTGCCCCTCCATCCCCACCTGCTCGTGCTCTCTCTCTCAAAAAAACACCAAAAAAACAAAGGCATTTAAAAATGTCCAGAACTTTTCTGTCTTTATCTCTCAAGTTAATTTTTCCATAGTTTAAAAAGCCAATAAACCTGCTATTAGGTTTATAATAAAAAGTAGTAGGCCTCTGCCTTTTTTTCCACTCCCCACCCCAATCCTACGCCCTCAGACAAATATTTTCTTTTTTTTTTTTGTATTGTTTATCTCCGGATTTGAAGTAAACTTTTATACTAGTATTTCTTAGGTTTTTTTAGTTGTGGCTATTATAAATTTGTTCCTAAGAAGATGTGGATTTAGCTCTTTCACACCTTTAACCTTCCCACTCTTCACACCCAACGTATAGGCAATCCAACATACCCACATTTTCCTTTTCATTCTTTCAGTATAGTTGTACAAAATCACCATTTGGGTTAAATTAGTACTCACCTGATTTAATTCCAGGTTTCACCTGATTTAAATCAGTATGTACCTGAGCTAATTTACCTGACCATCTAGGGTTTATCGTTATGCAGTTATTCACAAGAGAGCCATTCAGTGTACTTTGAATGCCTTTTTTTTTCTTTAAAGATTTTATTTATTTATTTGACAGAGAGAGACAGCGAGAGAGGGAACACAAGCAGGGGGAGTGGGAGAGGGAGAAGCAGGCTTCCCCCAGAGCAGGGAGCCCAATGCGGGGCTCGATCCCAGGACCCTGGGGTCATGACCTGAGCCGAAGCTTAACGACTGAGCCACCCAGGTGCCCCTTGAATGCCTTTTTATGGCATTGTTTTGTTTTGCTCATTTTTCATTTGCTTATTTTGCTTTGTATCCTTAAGTAATTCACTCCCAAATACTTCAATACACTGAAAATTCCTGACTACATTATATACATGATATATAATATGTATGTAGATAAGTACCTATACATTATATACGTAAGCTATTCTCTCAGTTTCATTTCTTGGAGACATCCCTCCTGGAGCCCTCTCCCCTTTTGCTCCAATTAGTGTTTACTTTTCTTGAGTTGGCTGGACAGCTGTTACCTTGGAGCTTTCCTTCTCCCATCTCTGGCAGTTCTTTTTACTTCTCTCTCCTGTGTTGGATTCCCTGGTTCCTGTCTTTGTTTTTCTTCCTCTTTTCACTTTTTTTGTGAAGTGCATCTTCAGTAGCTACTTGAGAAAAAGTGTTTCTGGAAAGGAAAGAATGTAAGACTTAAAATTTTATTCTACCCCCATACTTGATTTTTTGGTTGAGTATAAAATATTCTGGGTTGGAAATGATTTTTCTTAAGAGTTTTGAAGGTACTGTTTGTTCCTCCTGAGATGCCATTCTGTGTGATCCTTTATTTGTGACTTGTTTTTTACACTCTGGATATATTTGGAAACCTTTTTCTTTATCCCTACCATTCTGAACTTCTTGATGTCCCTTAGTGTATAGATTTTTTCATTTATTTCTCTGAATATACAGTAGATTCTTTGAAGTTTAAAAAAATTCATGTAATTTTAGGAAATTTTCAAAATACCTTTTCTTGGATAGTTTTCTCCTCCTTTCTTTGCCCTCTCTTTCTGGAACTCCTGTTAATTGGATCTGGGGTGTTCTGGACTAAGCCTTTGATTAAAAAATTATTTCCCTCATTATTAGTGCCTTTTCCTTTCTGGTTTATTTATGGTTGGGTGTCACCAATCCTGTTTTTGCTTATTCTGCTCTTTGATTCTCATGTGAGAGGCTTTCCTCACATATCTGACAATCATTAGTCATTCATTTTTAAAAGGCCCTAAAAAGCTGATTGAGAGTTCTGTGTGCATGGGTAGGGGCTTGGTGACCAGTGGGCCTTCTAGTGAGCCTTGTTGCAGAGATCTAGCAGTTCCACCGGAGCATGCCCAGATATCAGTCATACTTCTCTTGGACTGATCCATTTCCCCAGAGAAGAGTCCTCTTTTATTTAGAAGGTGTGACCCTGGTATCTAGTGTTTTGGAGCTAACTAGGGGAAGGAGGCTGGAAGGCTTATTGTTCTGGGTGTACACTTTGATTATAATCTCTCCTTTTTTCAATATGGGTTAGGATCTATTTATGCTGCTTCTCTGGTTCAATTTGTCCTAAGAGTAGAACTCTAGATTTCTACTCGTGTTGGTAGGAAGTTGCCTGGCTTTCCAGAGTGGAGAAAGATCTACAGGTGTGGGTGTGGATGGGACTGTTTTCTGCTGCTTCTGAACACTTTTAAGCAACCCGTTTTCAGTCTCTCTTTGCCCCTTTGGAAGTCCATTTGCCTTGAATTTTTTAACCTTTCTGGGATTCTACTGCAGGCATTGGCTTGCTTCCTGGTTTGCACTTAACCCTACCTTGTCTTTTCTTACCTTCCACTCTCCAGGCTTTAGATATTAACTTTCTCCATTCTGCAAATTCAGTTACCATTTTCTCATCTGTTTTCTAATGTGTGAAATGTTAGCTTAACTGGTCTGCTGCCCTCTCCTTTCACATTCTTTGTCCTTATAGATTTATTCCTTTTTAATTACTGTCATTTTAGTGAGCTTCTAGAAGGATTAGAGATAAATGTATGCATTTAGTTCACTTAGTTTAAATGAAAGTCCTCTGATATTTTTAAAATTTCTTCCTTTTTTTCCTCATTTACTTTTATCTGGGAATTCTAGTTTCTTTTTTAAAAACTTTACTGATTATTTGCTGTATTTTATTATTCATTTCGCTTGTAGTTTTTCTAAATACAGCTATTTAAATTGACTTTAAGATAGTACTTTGAAGAGACAAAATAAAGCAGAAGGAAGATATTAATGTCCTTTGATTACTAATTGACTTTTGTCTGTAGCTTAATTTTCAGAACAGTTGGTTTTCATTTTCATGGACTAGAAACCCCTATCCCCTCCCTCCTTTTTTGGGGAAGGAAACCATTATTGATTCTGGACAGGCTTTATACTTAAATTTACATACGTATTGCATTTACATACGTGATGTTCAAGGCTCTGCTTGAACATTAGTTGGAAACAAGCTCTAATTTCTCTTATTCATTGCTAAACAGGATTTACTTCTCTGTTGGACCAATAGCTAGAGGATAGTCCTGTCTTTATCATTTTAACTGTCATCATCCAGAATGATTTTAATGGTTATCAGATTACATAGTATCCACTGTTTAATTTTTTTTACAGCATTTTGCTAGGTTGCTTTTCAGTCATTTTCATGTTGTAAACTATGATTTATTGGACTGCTATGGTAATTAATGCATACATAATTGTTTTACATAATTGAGTCTACATTATTTGTGTAATAGTGGAGGTGAGTTTGTGGTACTTGATGTCTAAATATTTTAACGCATATTTTTTTCCTTATAGTAAAGCCGTTTGCAAATAAAGAAGAATACAAAAGAACTAAAGAAACTGTCCAAAAATTTCAAGATGGTATTGGAAGAAAACTGCACCAGAAATTACTTGAAAGGGCAAAAGGAAAAAGAAATTGGGTATTTATGTTATTGTACCTAGAATTAGAAAATTGATGATACCTAAAGAATGAAAAATAAAAATGTGAATAGCTTTTATTTTAAAATTATTAGTGTAAATGGCCTTTCAGTCATTGTTATAGTCATCTAAAAGACTTAATGAATTGTTTAACTCTAGGGAGTTTTGAATGTTGTGTGTGAGCTCTTTTCTTATATGGGGAACTTGTCAAAATACAGGTTTCCTGGGATCAGTGATTCTGAATGGGGGCCCAGAAACCCTTATTTTAACAGCTGTCCCATGTAGTTCTGATGGAGGTAATCTGTAGACCTTGCTTGTGAGAAACATTTTGTTCAGGTAATCCCAGCCTGAAAAAACTCCAGACACTAAAAATAGACCTACCACGTAGGTGGCATACAAATATTTAAACATCATATGGGAGAGAAAGGGCCATTACAAAATTGGAGTGGAGAATGGTTACGAGTATTATGTGTTTTAGTTAGATAGATTGAAGGGGAGATGTTGGTATAATAATTACTGAGGCACTCAATAATTTCCTACAGGGAATCTTTGACTTCTTCAGCTTAATTACTTCTGTAGTATGAACCAGAGGATAAGTTTTTGTAATTAAAAAACATTGCCTTAATCTAGAAATCAGGAGTAGCTATCTTTAAGTTTTAGAAATAAAAAGGAAGCTGATCTTTCCATTAGTCATTGATACCTATGATGGAATAATAAAATTTTATACTTCCAGATTCCCTTATTCTCAATCTTGAGACTTGAGTGATTTTAATTAAATCAGGGTAAAGGTAAAGAAGTCTGTATCCTTTTGCTTATTTCTTTTTCTGAACGATTGATTATAGTTTATAACATCAGTTTCTTAAAAAATAACTCCAGATAGTTTGAGATCTGCTTACTTACGCATGAAATTCAATTGCATGTTGTAAAAGAGGGACACATAAAGCTCTGGCTCTGAAAAATCTAAATTAGTTTTAAGTGTACTGAAAAGGTTTTATATTTTTGACTTAGTATTTCAGTTTTTGCTTGGAAAAGGATAATTGCGAATGCCTTAATAGTTGTTAAAATTAAGTGAGGATTTGTTTTATATTTACCCAAGGTGCTCTGGGAAAACACACCTAAGTACTTAGTTTGGTATTTGTGACTCCAGTATGATCCGTCTGAAAAGATGCCTTTTCAGTGCTTTCTTGTTGCCTGTTTTTGATAGTGTAGTTAAGCTGAATAGTATTTAAGATCCTGTAGTTCCAAAAAAAAGAAATGATCACAATAGCATTTTTCAATATCTATGATGATTTAAAACAAGAAAACATGTTTTTATTTCTTAATTTTTTTGCTTTCAGAACAAACTTACTGAGGTAAGATTTATGTATAATAAAATCCGTTGTTAGTATACAATGGATGTGGGTAAGAAAACATGTTTTTAAGTGTTAAAGAGTAAAGAGAAAAGAACAAATACAGCTTTTTTTTTCCTTGCAGTTACACATTCAAGTATTCTCAATAGCATTAGGTTGATATTCTTAATTTCTTTTAGCTGGAAGAATGGTGGCTGAATTGTGCCTATCTGGATGTTCGCTTACCATCGCAACTGAATGTCAATTTTGCTGGTCCTGCAGCCCATATTGAACACTACTGGCCTCCAAAGGAAGGCACTCAGTTGGAAAGAGGAAGTATAAGTCTTTGGCATAACTTGAACTACTGGCAGCTATTAAGAAAGTAAGGACAGTTATGTGAATTTAGTAACAGATTCACCCAAAGTTTGAAGTGGCAACATGTTGAGAAGCTTAATTTATTTATGTGAGGATACTACAGTTGATACTACTTGGTTTATAAGTTTTATAATGACTTGATCAAAATACTTTTTTTTCGTTTGTTTTAATAGAGAAAAAGTGCCTGTTGATAAATCTGGAAATAGTCCTCTGGATATGAATCAATTCCGAATGCTGTTTTCCACGTGCAGGATTCCAGGAATTACTAGAGATTCAATTACGAGTTATTTTAGGACTGGTAAGTAGAAAACATGGGTGTGGTGTTTTTTGTTTGTTTGTTTGTTTTGGTAAAGGCATTGGGATTTGGGTAGTTTTGCTGCAGTTTCTATGACACTATGGAACATACTATTTTGAATATTTCTTTACTGGATTTTGACTAATCAGGCTTTCTGTGAACCTTTTAGTCATTGTGATTAGTCAGAAATAATTTATGGGAATGGATTTTATAAACTGGTCTTAAATTATTCTGTACAAAACCTGATGCTTACCTTGTGTGATTTGAGAGTTTAAGTTCTAAAGAGCATTATTAATCAGTATTAGGAAATCTGGAGCATAGGATCTGGATTTGTCTGTCTTTGCCCTCTTTGAATTCTCTTTTTGAGTGTGCTTGTCTGTGCTTATCATACCCCATTTCTCTTTGTGAGTATGCCCTCCCTTTCACCACCAGGCATATGAGGTGAGAGCTTGCTATCAGTCTTCTTGAAGGTGTAGGAGTTCAGAATGACTCATCAAAATTCCTGTTTTTACTGTCAGCTTAATGACAAATTCTGCTTGGTGTACTAGCATATCTTAAAATGGAAAATTCTTTTGTAAGTGCTGGTTTTCAGTTATTTCAGGATCTTTTTCTTTTTTATAAATTTAATAATGTAGTTTATAGTTACTGTGGAATGTAATTAGGGAAAGATATTTTTCTTCATTTAAAAGTAAAATTTCTCTAGCCAGTTTTGCTTGTAGTGTGGGGAGTTTGAGTTTACTTTCATGTAGAACTCATCTTTGTAAACCTCATTAGATGCTTGAGATATTTAATGTCCTCAAGCCCACTCACATTTATCTTGATGTTGCAAGTGAAAGGCCTGCTTATTTATGGCATAAAGTTTAATGCCCAAATATGAATGGAAAAGATGAACAGGAGAAAATGGAGAATAGCAGTTAGCAAAGAGAGAAAGATGCCTGTCATTTAGGATCTAATATCAATAGACCTGGTTTTCAGTTTAATCTTTATCACTTCATAGGTCCTTAGATAAGCTAATCCTTTATGTTACAGCGTGTAAAATGTAGATTCATTAATTTAATAATGTGTCTCCTAATGCAGTCCTTTAAGCTGGTTAGTATATTGGTTAGTCATGGTTAGTATGGTTACTATATTCTTGTACTTAAGACCATGTGAAGAGGTGTAGATAGGGACAAAGCTGAGGGAATAAGTAAACAAAAAAATAACAGAGTTACTGATAAATACTGTATAGAGAATTCAAATAACACGAGTAACTGGATGGCTATTTTAGATTAGGTAGTCAGGGAAAACCTGAGGATGTGAATGATACGATGATCCAGCAGTTTTTTGGCTTTTTATTTTTGTTTTCATTTGGTTCAGTTTGTTGTTTTATGTGTTGAGGGAATCCCCTAGGCATGAATAAACTTGGCATGTTTGCAGGGGAGTTATGGATGGAGCAGAGCAGGCAGGAGACAGAGGGGACTCTTGGAGTGTTGGCTAGAGGCCAGATCATATAGTACTTTGTAAGCCAACTAAGGTGTATGGCTTTTATTTAAAATGTGAATAGATAATGAGTTTTGAGAAAGTGGTGTGATCAGATTTATGTTTTAAAAAGATGATTCTATCTGCCATTTGAGGACTAAAATTTTTAGGAACATACCAGGGTAGAAGCAGGGATATCCGTTAGAAAATTGTTTCAGTAGTCCAAGAGAGCCATAATAATGACTCGTAACTAGGGTGATAGCATGAAGCTGGTAAAAAGTTGTTAGATTCTTTATATATTTTGGATTTGGATTTAGTAGAATTATTCATAGATTGGTTGTGAGATGAGAGAGAAAAAGGAGAATCAGAGATGACTTCAACATATTTGGCTTGAATAATGGGATAGAGAGCTGTGTTGGTTCATGAGGTGGGAAACTCTGGGAGGAAATATTTAGGGAGGAAATTAAGAGGTCCCTTAGGCTATGTTGAATTTAAGATGCCTTTTAGACATCTGAAGTGGAAATGCAGGTAGGCAGTTGGGTACAAAGTTGGGAGTTCAGCAGAGATTTCAGTACTTCATATAGAGATTTAAGAATCACCATTAGTAGGCATAGAAAACATTTTTAAAGGCATAAGAGTAGCTAAAGTTACTTTTGTAACACATACAGATGAAGATTATCAGGGGAACCAGTACCAAATCTTACCACAGTTAAATAGGGTATTTGGTGAATACCTCCTGAAGAGGAGAACACAGAAAAGAGACCAAGGTGGGAAGAAAGGAAGGGCAGTGGTCTCCCAGAAGCCAAGAGAAGGAAGTGTTGTGTCACATGTTCCAGAAGCCAAATCAGATAAAAATTAAAAGTGACCATTGTATTTATCGACATGATGTGGACAGAGCCTGCCCTGACAAGAGCAGTCTCAGTGCAAGTTGGGGAAGGGAGATCAACTGGAGGAGGTGAAAGCAAACCAACTAGTTAGTGACAACATTTGGAAATAATGCTTACGGAAAAAGTTTTGATGTGCAGTGGGAGGGACTTCATTTAATTAAAAAAAATGAGTGATACTATAACATAGGAATGACAGGAGAGAAAGAAAAATAATCTTTCAGGGGAAAGAATAAACAGCCAAAGTCATTGAAAAGATAAGAGCTGAGAGGGTCAGGAGTAGAAACGGTGGAGGGCTGGTCTTTGACAGGAGCAAGGATGAGAAGGAATGCAGAAAGTGCATCTAGATGCAAATCGATGGGCCAATTTTGTTGTGGGAAGGTGAGGAGGTCTATGTATTCTTTGTGTTTTCCTTGGTGAAATGAGAACTGAGGTCATTAGCTGGGGTAGAAGATTAGAGGAGAAAGAAGGTTTAAAATACTAGTCATTTTGGGAGGGTGCCTGGGTGGCTCTGTTGATTAAGCATCTGACTCTTGATTTCGGGCTCAGGTCATGATCAGGGTCGTGGGGTGGAGCCCCACGTTGGGCTCCACGCTCAACATGGAGTCTGCTTGAGATTTTCTCTCTCTCCCTCTACCCTTCCCCGAGCTTGCTTTCTCTTTTTCTCTTTCAAAATAAATAAATAAGTAAAATCTTTTTAAAAAAAAATAAAATACTAGTCATTTTGGAAAGTGGGAGAAGCAGATGTGCTAGGGGAATGCAGGGTAGCTGATGAGTGTTGAGTGCCCATTTGAAATGGTGGGTTTATGAATTTAAAGTTAGATTAGACGGTATGTTGTTTTTTCCTTCAGCAACAATCAGGCAGGCATAGAGGGAGAGAGTGAAGGATTCAAGGGTTTTGCAAGGAAGAAATTAAAATGCTGGGCCATGGTATCTATCTTCGAACGGAGAAAATTGAAGAGATAATGCATGTGAAGGCAGCCTGTAAGCCTCTCTGGCTAAGAGGATAATGTCATTAAGGAGGCAGTACTTAAAACTATTTTTATTTGACTTACCCACTTAGAGACCATTAAGACTAATTCAGTCCTGCCTTTTACCCTGTTAACCTCATTTTGCCTGAGCAGTTCAACCTCTCAGGTCCTCTCTCATTATCTAGATTCAGGGATTTGTGCGTAGCCTAATTTGATCCAAGTTTCCCACTACTGTGACCCACCCCCCTCCGTTTCCCAGACTCTTCTGCTATAGTTTCTGGAGCTCATGGTCAGCAAAATCCTTTATATCCTCAACCTTTTCTCTGAGAGTTCCTGTTTCCCTGTGAAAGGTACTATTACTGAAGCTGGCTATTCTCTGAGCTTACTGCATTCCCTATAACCATCTGAAGTGGGTATATTTTTTCTCATACTGTGGTACTAAAGGGTATGTAGGAGATGTTGGTGTCCTTTTTATTTCCGGTCGCCCCTGCCCCTTTCGTTTCTTCCTTACAGTTGGAGCTCTTGAAAAAAAGAAAGCTATCAGGTTATGTCACCAGTGCTTGTCTTTGTTGTAGTGGGGTTTTTTTCCTTTATTTCTTAAAAAAAATTTTTTTTTAAATTGAAATTCAATTTAATTAACATATACTGTATTATTAGTTTCTGAGGTAGAATTCCCCCATTGCTTTATCACCAGTCTCACTATCTTTCTTTTCATCACTACCTCCTTCACATTCTTTTTTTTTTTTTTAAGATTTTATTTATTTATTTGACAGAGCGAGAGTGAGCGAGCACAAGCAGGGGGAGCAGCAGAGGGAGAGGGAGAAGCAGGCTCCCTGCCGAGCAGGGAGCCTGATGCAGGGCTCAATCCCAGGACCCTGGGATCATGATCTGAGCCTAAGGCAGAGGCTTAACCAACTGAGTCACCCAGGCGGCCACCACCCACCCCCCATTCACATTCTCGATGACTTTAGCTTCCAGTTGTAGATGATCCATGACCTCTCCTTTCCTTCACTTTTTTCCTCTAGTAATCTGTACCTCCACTCCTTCTCAAGCAACCACACACTCCTGTGGTCATGCCCTAGAACTTGTTATTATAAAAAACTCCATGTCCTCTAACATAGAAATTATAAGCATCTCATTCTGATCTCCACGTTCTCTTCATAACTCGCTTCCTTTAGTAGTCTACCTTAGCTATTTCTTTGAACACACTGTGACTTAAATTGAGTTATGCTACAGTTCTTCACAGTTCCATTCCTCCCTCCTCCACCCCCAATCTGTACTTCTTTCTGTGCTCCTTCACTATCATCACTCCTTCGCATACACATTCAAATCTTTGCCCACTTGCTCCCTCATCACTCTACCCACACCTTATCATGGTTTAATTTTCATCTTCTCTCTTGCCTCTACATATTAAAGATACCTACCCTAGCAATTTTACTTGGCCTGAGAAAACCAGAAAACCTCATTTAGTTTTCTCAAACCTCAAATGGATCCACAGCATGACCTTGCCATATTGTTTTGTCATGTTATTCTCTCACTTTCAGAGATACTGTTTCATGCCTTTCTCCTTCCTTATTCTCATCTAATGAACTCTTATTCTCAACAAATGTAAAGCATTTTTTCCATCACTAAATTTACTAGCCTATCTGTTAGGCGAAATAATGCCTCCCCACCCCCCAGAGATGTTCACTTTCTAATCCTTGGAACCTATTGAATGTTTTAGGTTACATGGTAAAGGGCAGTTAAGTTTGCAGATGAAATTAAGGCTGTTAATCAGTTGACCTAAACATGGGAAGATTATTCTGGGTTATTCATGTGGGTACAAAGTAATCATGAGGGTTCTTATAAGTGAAGAGAGAGGCATAGAGAGAACCAAATTAATGGCAGCAAATTGATGGAAAGTCGTGAACCTCCCTTGATGGCTTTCGAATGGAAGAGGAGAGTCCTGAGTTCAGGACTGTGGGTAGCCTCTAGAAGCTGGAAAAGTGAAGGAAATTGATTCTGCCCTAGAGCCTCCAGAAGGGACAGAGCTGCTGACACTTTCATTTTAGCCTACTGAGACACATTTCAGACTTCTGGTCACCAGACCTGTTAAGACCTGGTCAGTATAATGACAGCAAAAAGAAAAAAAAGTAGTAGTATTAAATGTAAAAAGATACGGAGGTTTTTGAAGGAGAAAGAGAAGAAATGTTTTGGAAATAGCCATGAAAGACAAGGAAAATACATACCACACCTCCTAGGACTTGAGGAGATAGGATATTAGAGAAAAAAAGTGCTGTCAGGAGATGGTGTTTCCTTATAGTTGATGGATTTTATGAGATAATGTGTGCAAAGCCTTTACCACAGTTCCTTGTACATGATATCAACCAGTAAATTTCCTTCCATTGGTAGTATATGTCTTCTCTTTTTCTTTTTTCTTAGAGGGAAGGAGCAGGGATCATATAGGAAGCCCTTTGTTAAAGGGAATAATAATTGAAAAATGAGGCTAAATCAGAATAGTCTGAGATTTACAGCAAAGTAGTAGTTCTTGGGGAGTTAAGGCATGCCCAAGAATCATAGAATAAGTTACCAGTGGCTTACCAGGTATCATTAGAGCCTTAAATAAAACTAGATTTCCTTGCCACTCATTCTCCTTGCCACTCAGGCAAACAGTGCCCTTTCTCAACTGAAAACTATCTTTTTTTTAAAAAAAAGATTTTATTTATTTGACAGAGAGCACAAGTAGGCAAAGTGGCAGGCAGAGGGAGAAGGAAAAGCAGGCTCTCCGCTGAGCAGGGAGCGCAGTGCGGGGCTCCATCCCAGGACCCTGGGATCATGACCTGAGCCAAAGGCAGCCGCCTAACCGACTGAGCAACCCAGGTGCCCCTCAAATGAAAACTATTTTATTTAGAAACCATCGCTAGATATTACTGCAGTTAAATTATCTGATGAACAGTCAACAATGAAATAAACCCAAAGAGAAACTTAGTAATTCGAAAAGCTCTTCTCTGGGATTCCTTGGTACCCTTTTCCCCTTGTCATTGCTATCCATGAATAAACTAGAAAGCCCTGCAGTAGTTTGGGATTTATAGGAGTCTCAAGGCATACAAATACTTGAAACTCCATGGATTTTGGATGTTTCACATGGACAGTTTTCAAGAGTGTATATTTATATCATAATTGAAAGTTTATGACCTTATTGTTCATAGGATATATTTGATGAGTATATGTCAAGTATTGCAGCAAGGATTATTTTCTTCTATTGGATGTAAATATGCAGTTTTACTCTTGTTTAACTTTGAGAGATTGAGTTTGTGTTTCTGTTTCTTTTTCCAGAGAGTGAAGGACATTCCCCAACTCACATTGCAGTGCTTTGTCGAGGCCGAGTTTTTGTCTTTGATGTAATACATGAAGGATGTTTGATCACCCCCCCGGAAATTTACAGGTTTTCAAACTACTTTCTTGTGTCTTGAGGTGTTAAGCCTTTGCTTGAGTTTAAAAAATAAATGTTAAGAATTTCCTTTTTCATAAGGTGAGAGTAAGCTAAATAAGAATTTTATGTATGCTGATTTTTAAGAAGTCTATTTTTATTTCATTTCATTTTATTTTATTTTTTAAAAGATTTTATTTATCTGAGAGCAAGCGAGCAAGAGAGAAAGCATGAGCAGGGGGAGGGGCAGAGGGAGAAGCAGGCTCCCCTCTGAGCAGAGAGCCCGATGCGGGGCTCGATCCTAGGACCCTGGGATCATGACCTGAGCCGAAGGCAGACGCTTAACTGACTGAGCCACCCAGGCGCCCTTATTTTATTTCTAGTTTTAATTAATTTTTACTTTTACTAGATGTATATGAATATATTCTACTTGGAGAAAAAGGAAAACATTGCAAATAATACAATTTCCATTTCTTGCCCCAGAATTAATCACTCTTACTAGTTTGGTATATTCTGTCCTTCCATATCTGTTGTAATGGATTTATATGCACATAAAGATTTGTAAAAAAAATAATGTATTTTTTTATAGCTAGTATGTATTTAAATACATAGTCTATGACTATCAGTCTATGGCTTTAAAATTTAAATTTGATGGTTATCTCACCTTTGGTTAAAATTCTTAAATGGTTCTTTGTGGTCTAGAATAAATCCCGGTTTCTTAGCAGTGGTCTAAATTTGACCTTTGCCTGTCTCTTCAGCCTTGTATTCTCTTCTTCTTCCTCGTGCAACTTCTATTCCTATCACATTTCTGTGTTAGCATTTCTTTCTTTTTTTTTTTTTTTTTACAGGAGGCAGTAATGTAATTTTACCTCAGCTGCTTACAGTCAAAACAATTTAAACAATATCTCATTTAATGTTTTATGAGTTATTCATTCATATAACTTAACAAATAAAAATTTATATGACAGTGGCAGAAAAGGGATCTGACATTTGCCTCCCATTGTGCAAACTGTTCCTTCATTTTTCTTGAAAAAGTCAAAAGATTGACAAATTCTACAGCAGACAGGGGCACCTGGGTGGCTCATTCGGTAGAGTATCTGCCTTCGGCTCGGGTCATGATCCCAGGGTCCTGGGATTGAACCCCACATCTGGGCTCCTTGCTCCTCGAGGAGCCTGCCTCTCCCTCTCCCCTGCCTTCCAGTTCCCCTGCTTGTGCTCTCTCGCACTCTCTCTCTGTCAAGTAAATAAAATCTTTAAAAAAAATGCTACAGCAGACAGATACAATGTGGTATTATAATTACCTATTTACAGAAAAAATGAAATATTTCAGATGTATGTAATTATGTTATAATTTCTATCATTACCTAATATTTTATTTATAAAACTGATTTCCTTAGCTTAAAACTTTTATTTTTTGAGGGTATGAACAAAGTTTTATTTACTTATTTTTTAAAATTTAAATTCAGTTAATTAACATTTAGTGTATTATTAGTTTCAGAGGTAGAGGTCAGTGATTCATCAGTCTTATGTAACACCCAGTGCTCATTATATCACGTGCCCTCCTTAATGCTCATCACCCAGTTACTCCATCCCTCCTCCCACCTCCTCTCTAGCAACCCTCAGTTTGTTTCCTATGATTAAGAGTCTCTTATGGTTTGTATCCCTCTCTGATTTCCTCTTGTTTTATTTTTCTCTCTTCCCCTGTGATCCTGTTCTGTTTCTTAAATTCCACATATGAGTGAGATCATATGATAATTGCCTCTCTCTGATTGACTTATTTCATTTAGCATAATACCCTCTAGTTCAATCCACATTGTTGCAAATGACAAGATTTCATTTTTTTAGATGGCTGAGTAATATTCCATTGTATATATTTTATATTCCATATCTTCTTTATCCATTCATCTGTTGTTGGACATCTGGACTCTTTCCATAGTTTGGCTATTGTGGACATTGCTGCTATAAACACGGGGGTGCAGGTGCCCCTTTGGATCACTCCATTTGTATCTTTGGGGTAAATCCCTTGTACTGCAATTGCTGGGTCTTGGGGTAGCTCTATTTTCAACTTTTTGAGGAACCTCCATACTGTTTTTTAGAATGGCTGCACCGGCTTGCATTCCCACCACCAGTGTAGGAGGGTTCCCCTTTCTCCACATCCTCGCCAACATCTCTTATTTCCCAACTTGTTAATTTTAGCCATTCTGACTGGTGTGACGTGGTATCATTGTAGTTTTGATTTGTATTTCCCTGATGCCAAATGATGTGGCACTTTTTCATGCCATGATTCATGGTTTATGGCAACCCTGAGCTGAAAGCCCACTCCTGGGCTAGCTGATTATAGCCGGCTTCCCCGCTCCGATACCTGGGAGCTCTGCCGCACTCAGGTACCCCCGGTCTTCCTGTGACCCCAAGGGTCCCTGAGACCACACTGTCCCACCTAGGATTCCCCCTTGCTTCGCCACCTCGGTGCCCTCACCAGAGCACACTTCTAAAAGTTAGTGTTTTGTGCTCTGCTGCTGTATCACTTTCTGGTGTCGGCTGATGGAATCTTCGTCCTCCCATGGTTTATCTTCCTATGTATCTCCTTAGATTCAATTCTTCGCACCTCCTGCCTTGCAGAAAGTGGTTGCTTTTCTATTTGCAGAATTGCAGCAATTCTTTTCTTAGAGCTCCGGTCGAGTTCGCACGTGTTCGGAATGATTTGATAGCTATCTGGCTGAATTCCAGGGACCAGACGAAACTAAGGTCTCCTACTCCTCTGCCATCTTGGAAAGTCCTCTGTGTTAGCAATTCTTAAAGCACATTAGATTATCTGTAATCTTTGCATGTCCTCATGCTTTCTATTTGGAATGCCCTTTCTGCCTTGGCCACCTTTTGAATAAGCAAGCATTCTTTCTCATGCTTTATGTCTCTATTCATGTATCACCACAAAGTTAACTCTTTCCTAATTTCCTGTTCTCTTTCTGATAATAACCATCCAAATAGCTGTGAAGATTTCCTTCTTTTTTAAGGGTAAATAGTATTCCATTGTTGTGTGTGTGTGTGTGTGTGTGTGTGTGTGTGTGTGTCTTTAGTACACTTTGTTTACCCATTCATCTGTCAACAGATAGTTAAGTTGCTTCCACCTCTTGGCTATTGTGAATAATGCTGCGGTGAACATGGGAGTGCAGATGTCTTTTCAAGGTCCTGATTTCAATTCCTTTGGATATATACCCAGAATTGGGATTGCTGGATCATAAAGTAGTTCTATGTTTAATTTCTTGAGGAACCTCCGTATTTTCTATAGTGGCTGCATAAGTTTACACTCCCCTCAACAGTGCTCAGGCGTTCTTTTCTCCACAGCCTCACCAGCACTTATTTCTTATCTTTCTGGTAATAATCATCCAGATAGTTGTGAGGTGATATATTGTTGTGGTTTTGATTTACATTTCCCTGATGATTAGTCATATTGAGTACTTTTTCATGTGTTTGCTGGCCATTTTTATGTCTTCTTTGAAGAAATGTCTGTTTAGTTCCTTTGCCTATTTCTTAATCAGATTATTTGGGTTTTTTTCCTATTGAGTTGTAGGGGTTCCTTAAATATTTTGGATATTCTTATCAGATAAATGGTTTGCGAATACTTTCTCATAATCTGTAGGTTGCCTTTTAATTTTGTTGTTAACTGGGTAGAAGCTTTTGGTTTGATGTCATCCCATTTGTCTTTTTTACTTATATTGTCTGTGCTTTTGTTGTTTTTGTGAAACCTGTGGATTTTTGTCCGATGGAAACGTATGTCTGTTGAAGAACGCTATTATTTACCTGTCATCTGTTTAAAGATACGTGAAACTCATCAGACTGGGAGAATAGAGTACTTTGGGAGAAAATGCTTTGTCTATATCTAATGGAGTCTTTAAAATATAACGATTATAAGTAACAGCAAATGTGAAAACATTTAAAACTGACTACATAGTACTTCTGTTTTTGGGGTTGCACACAAATATTAATCAGAGTGTAATTCCTTTGTTAAATATATAGGCACAGAGTTTTTAGTTAGATAAGATATGCATAATATTTGTAATATTATTTACCAGAATATTTTTCAAGTTCTCTATTATAAGGGGTATTTATGGTAAGGGGTATTTTTACTTGGACACCAGAAGTACAAGTATATTTTGAAAGTATAAATAATACTAGCCAAACAGCCAATTATAAATAATACTTAAATTTTAAATTAAACAGCCAATTATAAATAATACTTAAATTATTGTCTAATATACTTTTGTGTTAATAGGCCACATACTCATTTTTTTAAAAAAAAGATGTGGTGTGGGAAATAAATCCATTGCTGTTGAGATCATTATACCTTTCTTTGGGTAATACATAAAAACATATAAGTACTGATAAATATTATGACCTATTAAAGGCTAAAAGTAGTTAGTAATCCTGCCTATGCTCTTTTTAAATACTCTTTTTTTAATCTTCCCTAAGGCAGTTGACCTACATTCACAAGAAGTGCCAGAGTGAACCTAATGGACCTGGGATAGCAGCATTGACTAGTGAGGAGCGAACTCAATGGGCTAAGGTTATATGGTTTCCTTTTGTTGTCGTTGTTTTAAGATTTTATCTATTTTTTAGAGAGAGAAAGAGAGCACGAGTAGGCAGAGGGGCAGAAGGAGAAGGAGAGAGAGCATCTCAAGCCGACTCTGCACAGAGCCTGATGTGGGGCTCGATCCCATGACCCTGAGATCATGATGTGGGCCAAAATCAAGGGTTGGTCACTCAACAACTGAGCCACCTAGGCGCCCCTCTTTGTTTTTTTAATTGAGGTATACTTGACATAAAATTATATTAGTTTCAGCTTTACAACATAATGATTAGATATTTGTGTATATATATTGCAGAATGATTACAATAAATCTGGTTAACATCCATCATCTCATATGATTACAAATTTTTTTCTTGTGATGAGAACTTTTAAGATGTATTTTAGGGGCACCTGGGTGGCTCAGGTCATGATCCCAGGGTTCTGGGATTGAGCCCCCATGTGGGGCTCCCTGCTCAGAGCAGTGGGGAGTCTGCTTCCACCTTTCCCTCTATCCCTCCCCTGGCTCGTGCTCTCTGTCTCGCTCACTCTCTCTCAAATAAATAAGTAAATCTTTTTTAAAAAAGATTTATTCTATTAACAGTTTTCAAATATGTAATACAACATTATTAACTTTAAAGGTATCTGCCACATTTCAAAAGTTTGTGTTATGCCACTTCACTTTTCACAAAGGACCTACATTAGTACTTGTTTTTGCTCATTGAAAGAAACCCAAAGAGGATTTTTGCTTTTATGAAAAAAGGCAAAAAGCAAAAATAGTGTTCAGCATTTTTTTTTTTTTTTTTTTTACTGCATGCTCCCTGAGGAGCAAGGGTGGCAGCACCAAGCTCCTTCCCCAGGAGCTACCCTCACTATCTCAGCATCAAGCTTTGAACATCTGTGCCTATGAACATCTGTGCTGTATCTCACTTTATTTGTACATCCTCTACCAAAATGTGTCCTACGTTATCAGTAAAGCCTCTAAGAGAGGTTATTTTTTGGGCCCAGGAATGTTTAAACATTTTTCCATATAAATTAATAGTAATTGCTTCTTTGCTTTATACCATTTTGGCTTAGGAATGCTCTACTTCCAGATAGCAGTTTACACTTTCCTTAATGAACCTTTTCCCTAACGAACTATTTTGAGATTTTCTGGATATACTTAATTTGTAACATTTAATCATTAACTCTTTGCCCATTAGGTACGAGAATATTTGATTAGTCTTGATCCAGAGAACTTGACTATATTAGAAAAAATTCAGAGCAGTTTATTGGTATATACCATAGAGGATAGCAGTCCACATGTAACACCAGAAGATTATTCTCAGGTACGTAACTATCTTGCTCTGCTATTTCTCCTCACAAATTATTCTGGAAGACTCTTCTGTATACAGAAGATGAGAAGATTATTTGTTACATGTAGTCTCTTAAAATTTTTACATAGCTGTCATATATATGTACCAAATTGAAGCTTATACATAAATAATCCTTTGTAAATTCTGGCTTCATTGTTTAGGTAATTTAGATATATCTTGAACATTGTTTAAAGAAGTATGACTATTGTTTGCATGTACAGAAAATTTGCATAGGACACTGGGCTAAATGAACTTACCATGCCAAGGGTGGCATGAGAACCTTCCTGTAACCCACACCAGTGTGTCTTGACACCTTGGTGGGGTCTGTCCTAAAAATTATAGCACTCTTATAAGTTATTTATTTTAGCGTTTAGTTTTATTAACAAACAGACTTTAGTGAGTTTAAGAGTAAATGTGGCCTTACTTTGTTTCCCCCTCCCCCACCCACCCTGGGTAATATTATCATTTCCTGGGAAATAATAAAAGGTAGTAGTCATATTTGTAGAAGTCTCTTAGTCTTTTGAAAACACATATTATTTCATAATTCATTCATCAATATTCAATGACAGAAATAATACAGGATTGAAAAATCTTGTAGGTAGAAATAACTTTCCTTTATATAAACTTAGCTGTGTTTTTTTAGTAGGAGAGTTACCAAACTTCTGGAGGAAGAATATATTCTAATGTAGTGTTGTTTGAACTTTTACTGCTAGAATCTACTTAGACTTGTGTTGAGATTGCAGCCCACTACATACACACACACACGTAACAGAAGTTTCACAAAATAGTAATTACTTATAGTATCTGTGGTAGATTCTAATATTTGTATTCTCTTTTGTTCTTTTCTTTTGTAATGAATGTTTACTGTGATATACTAAATCGAGTGTGTGAGAAACAGGCTTAGTGGGATATGAATTTTTAAGATATCTTAATATTTAACATTAAAATATTAAATTAAATTAAAATATTATTAAAATATTTTCTTCATAAGTAGACTCTAATGACTAAACTTACCACAGCTTCTTAGATTATACAAGTTGCAAAAGCTTTGTCTTTTCCTTTGTAAGTTCTCTAACCCCCATGACTATTGAACCAGCTTTCTGTTTTCTGGTAGGATTTCTTGAGATTTTGAGAAATATTTAAAGACAGGGCTGGAACTAGTATTATCTCTTGAGTATAATTATTATCATCTTATTAAGTTTGGCTTACCTGAAGAGGAAAAGAGACGTGTGTGTGTGTGTGTGTGTGTGTGTGTGTACATTTATATAATATATACATACATATACATATAAGATATAAATACTTATAACCCTCTTAATATTAAAATTCTCTTAATTTTAAAATATTATATTTATTTTAGGCAACCACAATGACCCTTATAGGAGATCCAGCTGTACGCTGGGGAGACAAATCTTATAACTTGATTTCCTTTTCCAATGGAGTATTTGGCTGTAGTTGTGATGTAAGTAAACTTACTGAAGTTATTTTTCCTTTCAATTGTTTAGGTTAATTTAGTGGCACTAAACTAGCTAGGCTGTTCTGTGGTCATATAAATACATACTTTTGTAGCTCTGTGGCATTATAACTAAAAGGTTTTAGTTAATGAATTCTCAGTGAAAACAGAGTATAGGACAAGTTATTTTCATTTGTAGTATGGCTAATAGTTTGGTATGTATCTGCAAAGTGGAATTTGTATTTTATGTGGTTATGGATTTTAAAGAATTATGAAGCTCTTTAAAATGCACTGTTACCTATTTATTGAGAATTACAACCTATTTTTTTTGAAGATTTTATTTATTTTTGCGAGAGAGAGAGAGAGGGAGAAGACAGGAGGGAACATGAATCAGGGGGCAGGGCTCAGAGGGAGAAGCAGACTCCCCACTGAGCTGGGAGCCCAATGCAGGACTCCATCCCAGGACCCTGGGATCATGACCTGACCCAAAGGCAGATGCTTAGCTGACTGAGCCACCCAGGTGCCTGAATTACAACCTGTTTTAAAAGATACAGCATTATGTCTGTGTTCTTTGCACAGAGAAGTATAGGTGGATATATTTCTAGATTTTCCCAGTAATTTAACTATTTTCCTAAAATAGCACATGATCTTTGGATCATTTATTTACATTATAGATATTAAAGTGTCTGGTGCTTCTACCATTTTTTACCTTCTTGATAAAAAAAGAAAAAACTTGTTTCTCTTTTATTCTCCTGTGATCATCTTTATTAACTCTACCTTGCCATCTTCTGATGGACATTCAAGAAGTCTGTGAACCAAGAAAATTAAAAAATGAAAGGTTGCAATATACACTTATAATCTCATTGTAAGATCTTTCATAAAATACGTAATTGGCTATAAAGTAGCATAAGGTAGTTTTTTTTGTTTTTGGTGGCCTTCCTCCGGAAGTATTTAGCAACTGTACAATACTAAAAAGACCTGTCATGTTGATCTGGGCTCAATAGTTGTATTAATCAGTATTTATTCAGTTTTAGGTGATAGAAACCTAAATTTTACTGCCATTAGTTTAAGAAGGTATTTGTTGGCATAGGAGTACAGCTAAGTTTGGGTAAGACTGACTTCCAGTGGCTGAATGCTTTCATTAGAAATTTTTCTCTCCATTTTTTGGCACTACTTTCCTATGTTTGACTTCATCTTCAGGTAGAATGTCCCATGTGATTGTTGTATCCACAATCTCATGTCTTCACAACTCCTTTCGTAGATTAGTGTTCCCTTTGCAAATGGCCAGCTTACCACCGCCCCGCTCCCCTCCTTCCCCCCAGTGGTTCCAGCACGAGTCCTAGGAATGATGCTCACTGGTTGTTATTGGCCTTTGTCTATCATGTGCCCATTCTGAGGAGTCAGGTGCTCTGATTCACCTGGCCTAGGTCACATGTTAAACCTTGCAGTCTAGGGGCTAGAATCATTCTCATCCAAACCATCACAGATGTGTGGTGATTGCCTACAGCAAAAGCTCAGAAGAAGGTGAAGTGGTTGATGAGCAGGTAATAAAACTAGATGTCTATTATAGTAACTCATCAGAGTGAAAGGTTGCTATGAGTCCTTTTAAAGATTTGTTGTCTTTCCTCTTGGAGTTCATTGTTGACAAAATGTTTCTTGTTAATTGCCTCAGTTTTCTTCTCTTGAGTTCTTTCTTTTATTCTTCTTGACTTTCTCAGTCTGGTTTATATCCTCACTATTTCCTGGAAAACTATCCTTTGTAAAGTAGCTAACTGCTTCCTAGCATCTTCCCTTATGTCTCTTCGACCTGTTGCTACAGTCAATTACCCTCCTCATACGTATTCCGACACTGCCTCCTTCCTAACGGTCTTTTCCTATCTACTGATTCTGACCTTAATGTTAGTCTCACTTTCTCCCTCCTGTGCATGTTCTCTTCCCTGGTTTAATAGTTTCATTTACCATTATTATATAGGTAGCTTGCAGTTAGTCTTTTTTTTTTTTTTTTTTTAAGTTTTCGTTTAAATTCCAGTTAGTTAACATACAGGGTAATATTAGTTTCAAGTATACAGTATAGTGATTCAACAATTCCGTACATCACCTAGTGCTCCTCACTACAAGTGAACTCCTTAATCCCCATCACCTATTTCGCCCACCCCACCCACCTCCCCTCTGACAACCATCTCTATGGTTAAGAGTCTTGTTTCTTTGTCTTTCTCTTTACTGTTCCCTTTGCTTATTTGTTTTGCTTGTTAAATTCCACATATGAGTGAAATCATATGGTATTTGTCTTTCTCTGACTCATTTAGCTTAGCATAATACTCTCTAGCTCCATTCATGTTGTTGCAAATGGCAGAACTTTTTCCTTTTTTATGGCTGAATCATACTACATTGTATATGTATACCACATCTTCTTTATCCATTCATCAGTTGATGGAGCAGTTATTCTTCTCTAATTTCTACCTATTATTCTCATTTTGAGAATTTTGTTTCATTGTATATTGTTCAAAGTGGATGTTATATTGTTACATAAGGTTCAATTGTTCTCATCATCAAGAACTCATCATCTTACTTGCCTTCCTCACTTCCAGCCCTCAACCCCCGCCCAAGAAAACCACATTGCACTACTTTGATTTTTATTAATAGTACTAAACTCTTGCTATTTGCTTAAATTCAGGATGCAAATAACTTTAATGATCTTTGTTATCTGTAAATAAAGAATATTGATCCCATAATGAACACATATCTCAGCACAAATGAGATCTTTCTTGTAGTAAGTGTATGGACATGTTTTATGTATATGTATTAACACCCATTTATTTATAAAATTGATTATCTCCCCTAGATAATCTGCTTTTAAAAATCCCATGTTGGTTTCCCTTGTAACGTATGTAAAACGTCATTAGTAAAGTGTATATTGTTGGCCTTTGAACAACGTGGGTTTGAACTGTGTGGGTCCACTTAAATACGTGGATTTTTTTCAATAAATGCATATTTTATACTTTGATTGTAAAATGAGGTAGAAGTTGCCAAATGATTAAAAGTAAAGGCAAGGTGGCGGAGAAATGCTGAGAAGGCTGGAACAGCAGGCTCTCACCTGCTTGTGGCACTCCTCACCCCACTACTTGTGCAGAGCTTGGTTCCCTGAGATCTTGAACAAAAAGTTGCAAAGGAACTGACTCTAGAGAGGGATTCTCAGTGAGGTGCCGAGACCAGTCATTGTCCACAGTTGGCCAAGGACTGCAAAATGATAATCTGCATCCCCCCTCCACCCCCAGGGGTCCAGGAGAACACTCGGGGCAGGATAGCAGCAGGTAGTAACGTGGGCTGCAAAGCACAAGGCAGGAAGGAGCACTGCCTGAGGTGCTGAAAGTTCTCTAAAGCGGAGAACTACTTCGGGGAGCAGCTTGCCAGCATTTCTCACAAGCAGAAACTGATTTAGAACCATGAGGAGGATTCAGGTGGAGAAAGCAACCTAGAGAGAAGGATAACAGTGCTGTGCCTTCCCCAGTTCTCTGCCTTTCCCTGGACTCTGCTTGAAAATGAAGTTTCCCACATTCCTGGGTAACTTTGCTAACTTTGGGTGGGGATGAGGAGATGTGTGGTGCCTTATTCTACTCCTGTACTGTACAGTAAATGTATTTTCTCTTCCTTAAGATTTTCTTAATATTTTATTTTCTCTGTAAGAGAAAATTGTAAGAATACAGTGCATAATACTTATAACACAAAACATGTTAATTGACTGTTTTTGTTATTGGCAGATGTTATGTTCTGGTCAACAGTAGGCAATTAGTAATTAAGTTAGTTCTGGGGAGTGAAAAGTTTTATGTGGATTTTGATTGCATCGTAGGTCAGCATTGTTCAAGAGTGAGCTGTATACCGTATACTGTAAAAGTTGGTCTGTTCTAAATGCAGTGCCATGTTGCTGCTCTATTCCACTGGTGCTTAAATATGTACTTTGTGATTATGGTAGTAGTTAATTACATTTCCCTCTTGAGATTTAAAATCCTGGGGTCAGCTATTTTGTCTTATCCATCTAGGGTTTATCATTTGGCTTTGTGAAGGGCACATAGGAAGCATATAATAAACTTAAATAGTAACAGCAGTTACTGATTATTGCTGATTACCCACGTTCTGTAGGAAGCACTTTATAAGCATTATTAAAATCATTTTTTACACCAACTATATGATTATTACCCCCACTAACAGATGAGCCTGTTTACTTAAAGAATTAAGTAACTTCAACATTTACACAACTGGGAAATGGCAGAGTTTGGACACAGGATTGAAGCCCTCATTCCTAAAAAGTATGTTATACATATTGTCTCCATATAAATAAAAAAAAAAAGAAAAAACTATATGAACAAACAAAACATCAGGAAAGCATATGAAGTTTTCATATTTCCTAACATTTTTCTTTAAATTGATGACTAGCTTTCCACCATGAGATGGGTGGGTAGAATTACCACAGAGAGACTTTTGTTTTTCAGTTTTGCTCTTTCTTACTGGGTCCAGTAAAAGAGTTAGCGATTAATTTTACGGGGCGCCTGGGTGGCTCAGTTGGTTAAGCGGCTGCCTTAGGCTCAGGTCATGATCCTGGGGTCCTGGGATCGAGCCCCACGTCCGGCTTCCTGCTCAGCGGAGAGCCTGCTTCTCCCTCTCCCTCTGCCACTCTGCCTACTTGTGCTCTCTCTCTCTCAAATAAATAAAATCTTTAAAAAATTAATTTTACTGTCTCAAATGAAACAATACGTGATATCTGTGCACATTCTTTGTAAAATTGTAAAGATGCAGTTAGAGAATGGGCTTGTCAATGACCTGTGAGTCTCATTATTATATCAAAGGAGAGATGGGGTGAGTTGCTCGTGCATCTTCTTCTGACCTCCCTCAAGAGTCTTTCCTGATGTTGTGGCTGTTATCTAGTTGGTAACAGTGTTCATACTATACTTCTAGGCTCCACTGGGCTGTGAGATAGGCCAACAGTACTCTGTAATGTTAGGATAATACTAAGACACCTAATTTACTCCTCTGAACGTGGACCCAAGTGTGCTAGTCCGTATCTTAAGCCTCCCTTCTTTCTCTCCAGGGCTGGTAGTGCCACATTCAGTTCATGAATGGTAACTGTTTAATGTAAAGTGATAGCAGTAACATGGAGGAAAAAAACTGTCTGATATAATTGTCACCAAAGGACATGGAGAAAAGAAGGCAAAAAGTTTGTCCTCCAGAATAAATGATGGAAAACTTCACTAGCTCCAGTTCCTTTCTCTCAGTATAGCTGTCAAACCTGTAATACTCCTGTAACTCAGACCATTTTTCCAGCATTCTTTAAACGTTGAGAATTATTTCTGCCGCATCTGAACACTCTTCTAGACAGAAACACAAACTGATTACTCACGTAGTGGCCTATGTGTTTACCGATAAAGTTCATATGAATGCTCAGTTTAGCCTTCAGAAAGTCTGTCATGCTCCTTTGCTTGTTGCACAGTGCTCTTAAAATTTCAGAACATCTTAGCACTGCATACATACACCTGCTTTCATTAGGTGCTTCCAACTTTAAGTATTTGTTCTTTTGCAGCAAATAAAATACATCAGTCACTTATTATGCTGCAGGATATCCGTGTTGTTGTCTTTAGGTGAGGCATTGTAATTCTGCACCTTAATATGTATTAAGATTGGAGGGGAGGGAAATTGAAAATAAAATATTGGGGCAAGTTTTAAGTTGACATAAAGCATTCAAAATCTTGTGTATTTTCATTTTAGCATGCTCCTTTTGATGCAATGGCTATGGTAAACATCAGCCATTATGTTGATGAGAAGGTTTTTGAGAATGAAGGAAGATGGAAGGTATGTTAGAAAAAATATTTCATTTTTTTCTTTTTTTTTTCACTCTTCAAAATTTATTTGGTCTTTTAGTTGGTATGACACTTAGGATAGTTGGTTGCATTGTCTTTACATTATATGGCCATGTATACTATATTCTGACATGTACACAAAATAAGATCCTTTAGAACAGTTACGCACAATTCATGCAATATTGAATTTATACATTGGATCCCAGGATGTGACTGACTGGAAAAGATGGACTAGGCATGTCGGTTGTTGGGGGAAGGAACCAGAAGTGACAGAACACACAGTAAATACACATCCGGTGTTCAGAGCAACCACAGCTCTGGCAGTGGAGCCTCTGAGACGGTGGGGCTAACTTACATTAACCAATTTACGGCTACAAAGCCAGGTATCATCCAGCATCAGGATACAGCTGCAGGGTTTGGTGAACCATTCCTATTTGGAACTTTAGGAAACGGATGTTTTTTCTTAGGCCATTTTAATATTACTTGAGTAACAGATCAGATAGTAAGGACAATATATACAACCTCCAACTAAAATCCTGCTGTAGTCTAGACAGTGAAGTGGTACATTAGAAAACTTTAAAACTGCAGCTCCTTTTGGATCCCCCAAAGTGTATCTGCACTCTTCTTCAAACGGGCCTCCTCCTCAGGAGTCAGAGTCACCTTCACAACATCTGGAATTCCATTCTGTCCCAAGAGGCAAGGAACACTAAGGAAGACATCACCTTTAATTCCATAGAGACCCTTAATCATGGTGGAAATTGGATGCACCCGCCTAAGATTCTTCATTATACTTTCTGCCAGATCTGCTACAGACAGTCCAATGGCCCAGGAAGTGTAGCCTTTCAATTTGATCACCTCATAGGCACTGTCAACCTCCTGTTCGTGAACCTCTTTCCACTGTTCCTTATCCGCATCAGTGCCTAAGTCAGGGTGCATATTCTTCAGAGAGACACCAGCAATGTTTACTCCACTGCATACAGGCACACTGGAGTCTCCATGGTCCCCAAGGACCCACCCGTGACAGCTTAATGGGTGAACTCCCAGTCTTTCCCCCATTAGGTAACGGAACTGGGCTGAATCCAGATTGCAACCGCTTCCAATAACACGGTTTTTGGGAAAGCCACTTATCTTCCAAGCCACATAGGTCAAGATATCCCCTGGATTGGAAACGACAAGCAACTTGCAGTTTGGGCTGTATTTTATGATATTAGGAATGATGAACTTAAAGATGTTCACGTTATGCTGGACCAAATTAAGACAGCTTTCTCCCTCTTGCTGATGTGCCCTAGCTGTGATAATAACCAGCTTGGAGTTTGCAGTCACGTTATAATCTTTGCCAGAGACAATTTTTGGTGTTCTAAGCAAAAGGCTGCTATGCTGGAGATCCATCAGCTCTCCCTTCAGTTTGTCTTCCATGACATCAACAAGAGCAAGTTCATCTGCCAAGTCCTTCATTAAGATACTGATGGCACAAGCCATGCCAACAGCACCAACCTCAACAACTGTAATCTTATTCTGGGGGTTATGTTCTTCCTTAAGAAGATTTTGAATCAGCTGCTCTTTGAGAGTTGTCATTTTGGACTTAGAACCAAAAGGAATTGGGAGTGCACGTCCGGTGGGCGGGCCTCAGACTTGGCGGCAGAGGCTCCAACACCCATTTTTTTTTTCTTAACAGTTTTTTGATTTAACATTTTTAAGTCTTTTCCCTGTTTTCAGGGTTCAGAAAAAGTACGGGATATATCACTTCCAGAGGAGCTTGTTTTCACTGTGGATGATAAAATACTAAACGACATTAATCAAGCTAAAGCCCGATATCTCAAGCAGGTAGATTCTTTTACTTTTTTCTTAGATACTAATGCTTTTTCTTTTAACTACCACATAAAAATTTTGGCTATCATCCAAGCATGATAACATAAAACATTTTACTTATTTATTTTTAAAGATTTATTTATTTTAGAGAGCACGAGCATGATGGGGGTGGGTGGTGGCAGAGGGAGAAGGGGGAGTAAGAATCTCAAGCAGACTCCCTGCTGAGCACGGACAGATATGGGGCTTGATCTCACGGCCCTGATATCATGACCTGGGCTGAAATCAAGAGTCTGATGCTTAACTGACTGGGCTCAGGTGCCCAAACAACATTAAAATATTTTAAATTATAGCTTTGATACCTTTAATTTTTTTATATGTAATGATTAATGCAAATGATGAT
This sequence comes from Eumetopias jubatus, assembly GCF_037043125.1. Lineage (NCBI taxonomy): Eukaryota > Metazoa > Chordata > Mammalia > Carnivora > Otariidae > Eumetopias > Eumetopias jubatus. The sequence continues at coordinate 32,805,068 of NW_028274820.1, forward strand.
TTGGTTATCTTTGGGGTGTTCTTCTTGGCTGATTTTTCACTTTTCCCATTTAATTTTTTTTTTGTTAGGCATCTGATCTGCAGGTTGTGGCGTATGCCTTTACACCTTTTGGCAAAAAGCTAACCAAGAAGAAGATGCTTCACCCTGATACATTTATTCAGCTTGGACTTCAGCTGGCCTATTATAGACTTTATGGACGGTGAGGACCATTCATTTTCCATTTTCAGAATCTTGAATCCAAGGGTATATCTTTAGCATAGCTATTCCATCCTCACTCCCCAGTCTTTTTCCTGACTTTTTTCCCAAGTGGCACCATGTCCTAATTTGGACTTCCATCTTCAGTGTATTAGATTTTTGATGTGTGACACTTTTACAGTCTTGTTTTTCATCACCTAAAGTGTCCGCTGTCTTCTAAGAGAGGTTTTACTGTTCTTTGGAATTCAAATCACTTGGTTTTCTTGTAGCCTCAGTTTCCTCATGGCTTCATGTTTTTATAGATTATCCAGTCTTTACTAATTTTTAGGATAGGAGAGATGGTATGTTGTGACTTTCTACATCCTAGGCAGAATTAGAGGCTCCATGATCTTGCTTTTTAAATATCCAGTCTGAGAATACGTGTCTTTAAATGGGATATTTAGGTCATTTGCATTTAATATAATTATCAGTAAAGTTGGGGTTAAGTCTACCGTATTGCTCTTTGTTTTCTTTTTACCCTATGTGATTTTTTTTTTTTAATCTTCTTTTAACTCATAGTGTTGTTTTTTAATTGTTCCATTTTATCTCCATTGTCAGGTGTACTCTTTTGTTTCGTTTCGTTTTGTCTTTAGTAGTTGCACTGAGGTTTATAAAATACATCTTTAACTTACCTGAGTCTACTGTCAAGTAACATTTTCCACTTGAAGTGTAACATAAGAACCTTAAAACAGAACGCTTCTCCTGTTTTTTGTGCTGTTGTTGTTGTATATTATACTTCTACATATATAGTAAGCCTCACAATACACTGTTACTATTTGCATTAAGCAGTTGATTATCTTTTTTTTCTTGTGGTAAAATATATATGAAAAAAAACTTTCCGTTTTAGCCATTTTTAAGTATATAATCTAGTAGCATTAATTACATTCTCAGTGTTGTGCAACCATCACAACCGTCTATTTGCAAAATTTTTTCATTGCCCCATAGAGAAACTATATCCATTAAGCATATATAATTTCTTACTCCTCCTTTTGCCTCAGCCCGTGGTAATCTCTAATTTACTTTCACTGTCTCTGAACTTGCCTGTTCTAGGTATTTCCTCTAGGTGGGATCATGCAATATTTGTCTTTTTGTCTTTGATTTATTTAACTTAGGATAATGTTTCCAAGGTTCATCTATATTGTAGAATAAGAACTTCATGCTTTTTTATGGCTAAATATTCCGCTATGTAGATGTACCACATTTTCTTTACCCATTCGTCTGTTGATAGACACTTGTTTTATTTCCACCTTTTGGCTCTTGTGAGTAATGCTGTTGTAAACATTCACATACAAGTATCTGAGTCCCTGTTTTAATTTCTTTTGAGTCTATACCTAGGAGTGGGATTGCTGGGTTGTGTGATAATTTTTTTTCACTCTTTGAGCACCTGCCAAACTATTTTCCACCACGGCTATACCATTTAACATTCCCACCAGCATTATACAAAGGTTCCAATTATTCCATATCCCTGCCAACACTTATTTTTTTCATTAAAAAAATTATAACTATTAGTTTTGAAGTAATATCTCCTTGTGGTTTTTATTTGCATTTCCCTATTGACTGAGGTTGTGTATCTTTTCATATGTTGATTGGCCATTTGTATATCTCCTTTAGCAAACTGTCTATAAAAGTTCTTTGTGCTTTTGGTAATTGGGTTGTCATTTTGTTGTTGAATTGTAAGAGTTTTTTATGTATTCTGAATATGAAACCCTTATCAGATGTGTGATTGGCAAGTATTTTCTCCCATTCTGTAGGTTTTCTTTTCACTCTCTTGGTGGTATACTTTGCACAATGTTTTTAATTTTGAAGTAGTTTATCTATTTTGCTTTCATTTGTTGCCTGTGCTTTTGTTGTCATATTCAAGAAATCATTGCTAAATCCAATGTCATGAAGTTTTATTTTTATTTTTTTTAAGATTTTATTTATTTGACAGAGAGATTGGGAAAGCACAAGCAGGGGGAGTGGCAGAGGGAGAGGGAGAAGCAAGCTCCCTGCTGAGTGGGTAGCCTGATGCGGGGCTCAATCCCAGGACCCTGAGATCATGACCTGAGCTGAAGGCTTAACTGACTGAGCCACCCAAGCACCCCCCCCCCTCCGCCAGTGTCATGAAGTTTTACCCTTATATTATCTTCTAGGAGGTTTATAGTTTTAGCTCTTACTTTATATCTTTGGTGTGTTTTTTTTTCCTCTCTCTTTTAGAGAGAGAGCAAGAGTGCAAGCAGTGGGGGAGGTGGAGGAGCAGAGGGAGTGGAAGAGAGAGAATCTTAAGCAGACTCCATGCCTAGCATGGAGCCCAATGCGGGGCTTGATCTCATGACTCTGAGATCATGAGCTGAGCCAAAATCAGGAGTCGAACATTTAGCTGACTAAGCCACCCAGGCACCTGTCTTTGATACTATTTGAATTAATTTTTGTGTATAGTGTGTGGTAAGGGCCCAACTTCATTCTTTTGCTAGTGGATATCCAGTTATCCTGGCATCATTTTTTAAAAAAAATTTATTATGTTAATCACCATACATTACATCATTAGTTTTTGATGTAGTGTTCCATGATTCATTGTTTGCGTATAACACCCAGTGGTCCGTTCAATACATGCCCTCTTTAATACCCATCACCAGGCTAACCCTCCTGGCATTATTTTTTGAAGAGACTGTTCTTTGAATGGTCTAGATGTTCTTTAAAATCAGTTGATTAGAGATGTAAAGATTTATTTCTGGGCTTTCAATTCTATTCATTGGTCTATATGTCTCTTCTTCTGTCAGTACCATACTATTTTGATTATTGTAGCTTTGTAGTAAGTTTTGAAATCCAAAAGTGTGTGTCCTTCACCTGTGTTCTTCTTTTTAAGATTGTTTTGGCTATTTTTGAAATTTCATATGAATTTTAGGATGAGTTTTTCCATTTTTGCAGAAATGTTGGGGTTTTGAATCTCTAGACTGCTTTGGGTAACATTGTCACCTTAATGATAGATAGTCTCCAATCCAAGAACACAGAGCCCTGTTCCATTTATGCTTTTTAAAATTTCTTTAAGCAGTGTTTTGTAGTTTCCAGTGTATAGTGTTTTTGCTTCTTTGGTTAAGTTTAAGCTTGAGAATTTTATTCTTTTTTATGCTATTGTAAATGGAATTGTTTTCTTAATTTTCTTTTCAGGTCATTCATTGCTAGTGTATGGAAATGCAGCTGATTTTTGTGTGTTGGTTTTGTGTCTTTAAGCTTTGTTGAATTTGTTTATTCTAATAGTGTTTTGTAGACTTGAGATCAAATCATCTGTCGATAGAGATAGTTTTGCTTTTTTCTTTCCAATTTGGATGCCCTTTATTTCTTTTGGCTTGAACACCCAATAATACGCTGAATTATTCTTGTCATATTACTTACTTTAGGTGGAAAGTTTTTAGTCTTTTACAATTGAGTATGATGTTAGCTGTGAGTTTTTCATAAATATCCTTTATCATGTTGAGGAAGATTATTTCTATACTTAGTATATTGAGTGTTTTTATTATGGGGGAGTGTTGGATTTTATCAAATGCTTTCCTTTGTCAAGGAGTATTACATTGATTTTCATTTGTTGAACTACCCTTGCATTCCTAGGATATATCCCCTTTGGGCGTGGTGTATTGTCCTTTTAATATCCTGCTGAATTTGGTTCGTTAGTAATTGGAAGATTTTTGTGTCTTTATTTATAAAGGGATATTGGTCTATTGTGTCTTCTTGTAATGTCTATTTTTTAAAGCTTTTATTTAAATTCCAGTTAGTTAACACAGTGTGGTATTAGTTTTGGAATCAATTTAGTGATTCAGCACTTCCACACAACACCTGGTGCTCATCACAGCAAGTACACTCCTTAATCTCTATCACCTATTTGACCCATCCCCCATGTACTTACCCTCTGGTAACCATCAGTTTGTTCTCTATAGTTAGAATCTGTTTCTTGGTTTGTCTCCTTCTCCCCTCCCACCCCCAACCCTTTGCTTGTTTGTTTTGTTTCTTAAATTCTACATATGAGTGAAGTCATATGGTATTTGTCTTTCTCTGACTGATTTAGCCTAATACTCTCTAGCTTCAGGTTGTTGCAGATGGCAAGATTTCATTCTTTTTTATGGCTGAGTAATCTGTACATACCATATCTTCTTTATCCATTCATCAGCCAATGGACATTTGGTCTGTTTCCATCATTTGGCTTTTGTAGATAATGCTGCTGTAAACATTGGGGTGTATGTGCCCCTTCAAATCACTGTGTTTGTGTCCTTTGGATAAATACCCAGTTGTGTGATTGCTGGATGGTAGGGTAGTTCTATTTTTAACTTTTGAGCAACCTCCATACTGTTTTCCAGAGTGGCTGCACCAGTTTGCATTCCCACCAACACTACAAGAGGGTTTCCCTTCTCCACATCCTCATGATGATGAGTGATGAGCATCTTTTCATGTGTCTGTTGGCCATCTGTATGTCTTCTTTGGAAAAATGTGTGTCTTTGTTTTTGGTATCAGGGTAATGCTGACCTCACTATGAGTTAGGAAATGTTCCTTCCTTTTCAGTTTTTCGGAGGAATTTGAAAAGGATTGGTGTTAATTTTTTGAGTCTTAGAATTCATCAATGAGGGGTGCCTGGGTGGCTCAGTTGGTTAAGCAACTGCCTTTGGCTCAGGTCATGATCCTGGAGTCCCCGGATCGAGTCCCGCATCGGGCTCCCTGCTCGGCAGGGAGTCTGCTTCTCTGACCCTCCCCCCTCTCATGTGCTCTCTCTCTCTCTCTCTCATCCTCTCTGTCTCAAATAAATAAATAAAATCTTTAAAAAAAAAAAGAATTCATCAATTAAGTCATGTGGTCCAGGACTTTTGTTTGTTGGGAGGTTTTTTATTACATTTTCATTTCCTTCCTTACAGTAAGTCCAGTCAGATTGCTGTTCTTTCTTGAGTCAGAATCGGTAGTTGGTGTGTTTTGTCAGAATATGTCTATTTCATCTAGATTATCCAGTTTATTGGTATATGGTTGTTCATAGTATTCTCGTACCCTTTTTATTTCTGTAAAGGCGGTAATGTCCTTTCTTTCATAACTAATTTTAGTAATTGGAGTTTTACCCCCTTTTTTTTCTTAATCATTGTAGCTAAATGTCAGTTTTGTTGATCTTGTCAAAGAACCAAGTTTAGTTAACTTTTAATTTCTATATTTTGGTTATCTCTAGTCTTAATTATTTTCTTCCTTTTGCTAGCTTTGGGTCTACTTTGCTCTCCTTTTTTCCAGTTCCTTAAGGTGTGCACTTAGTCTATTGATTTGTGATTTTTTTTTTTCTAATGCGGGTATTTACAGCTATAAACTTCCCTTTGAACACTTTTCATCCTATAAGGTTTGATAGGTTGCGTTTTCATTTTCATTCATCTCAGGGCATTTTCTAATTTCCCTTGTGATTTCTCCCTTGACCAATTGGTTGTTCGTGTGTTGTTGGATGTCTTCATATTTGTGAATCTTCCAGTTTTTCTTCTGTTACTGATTTCTGGCTTCATTCCATTGAAGAAGATACTTTGTATGATTTCAGTATTTTTAAATTTATTGAGACTTGTTTTGTGGCCTACTCAGTGGTCTTTCCTGGAAAGTGTTCCATGTGCACCTGAGAAGAATTTGTATTCTTTTATGAAGTGGCATGTTCTTTATATATCTGTTAGGTCTGGTTATTTATACTGTTGTTCAAGTGCTCTGTTTCTTTATTGATCCCCTGTCTACATGGGCTATATCCGTTATTATTATTTTTTAAATTTATTTATTTGACACAGAGAGACACAGTGAGAGAGGGAACACAAACAGGGGGAGTGGGAGAGGGAGAAGCAGGCTCCCCGCGGAGCAGGGAGCCCAATTAGGGGCTCGATCCCAGGATCCTGGGATCATGACCTGAGCCAAAGGCAGACGCTTAACTGACTGAGCCACCCAGGCTCCCCGGGCTATCTCCATTCTTGAAAGTTGGATACTAAAGTCTCCAACTGCCATTGGAGTGCTGTCTGGTTGTCTCTTTAATTCTGCCAGTACTTCCATCATGTGTTTTAGGGCTCTTTTTAGGTGCATATATTTTTATAATTGTTACATCTTCTTGATGAATTAAGCCTTTTATTAATATGTAATGTTCTGTTAGCCTCTTAATCCTATTGACTTAAAGTCTATTTTGTCTGATAACATAGCCACTCCAACTCTTGTACTTACTATTTTTATGGAGTATCTTTTTTCTTCCTTTTACTTTAAACCTCTTAATGTCTGTATCTATAGTGAATCTCTTGTAGATAGCACATACATAGATTATGGGTTTTTTAATCCATCCTGTCAATCTCTGCCTTTGATTGAATAGTTTAATCTATTTACATTTAAAATAATTACTGATAAAGAGATACTTAATTGTGCCACCTACCTATGTTTTCTTGTAGGTCTTATTTGGTTTTTGTTTCTAAATTCTTCCACCTCCTTTTTTTTTAATTTGCTTGATTTTTTTAATAATGTACTATTTTGAGTTCCTTCTTTTTCTTCACATTTTTTATCTATTTTATTCATGATTACCTTGGAGAATACAATTCATATTTTATATTTATAACAACCTCATTTGAATAATAACAGCTTAGTAGTATACAAAACTCTGCTTCTGTACATCTCTGTAGCCTCTTTATTTTGCCACAGATTACATCTTTATACATGGCCCATTGATAAAGTTTATATTATTGTTTTATGCATTTGCCTTCTAAGTCAAATAAAAATAACTATTAAACATGTTGCTCTGTCTCCCATGTTTCCTATAAGCTCAGAGTTAGATCTAGAGACTTGAGAGTAAGAACCAGTTATTTTTATTATTTTTTTTCCGCAGTAAGTCAAATAATTAATGTCATTTGTTTTCTGTTTCATCCTGTTGAGATTAAGAGTGGATTTGTTAGCCAATGTCCATTACAAAGTTTCCTCCCTGAGTTTTTTACCTGGTTTTAGTAAGCATTGGTGATCCTAACCAAGATCTATTTCTTTATTAGAGGTTACAGAGCAGTGATATTTTTATTTACGGCTTTTATTTTAAATGTTTTTTTTTTAAAGAATTTTAGTGTTTTTATTTACACTTTCTCCTTCATACTTTAAAAGGATACTATTTCAGCTCAGGGAGACAGCCATATAGACACACTGGGCAGAAGAGGCTTAGTAATTCTGTTTGAGCCGTCTTACTGCCCATGTTCGCATCTTTTCCTCTCATCCATTTGATCTCTTTAACTCTGAATGCCAACCACCAAGAATAAGAATGTTAAGTAAGAGAGCTCTATATCTAAAATTGTGTACATCGTTCTTTAATGCAGTCAGCACTCTGGGGAACTTCGTAGAGAATGCTTTTCCTTAATTCTGCCATCATTCATGTAGTATGTGAAGGAACTAAAGGCCAAGGACTCTGTGTCATCTACTGTAAGTGCAGAACACTTACCACAAACTTAGTGGCAGAAAACAATAGACGTTATTTCCTATTTTCTGTCTCACAGGAACCCAGGTGCAGGCTAGCTGGGTGCCCCTGACTTCAGGTCTCCTGAAGTCGTAGTTAGAGTGTCATTCAGCTCTTTTTCTCATTTGAAGGTGCTCCTCAGCGGGGATCTGCTTCCAAGCTCACCTGTGATTACTAGAAGAGATCAGTTCCCTTCAGGTTATTTTCCAGAGGCCTCCCTCAGTTTCTCACCATCCTGGCCTCTCTGTAGGGCACCTTCCAGCATGGCAGCTGGCTTTCCTCATGCTGAGGAAGTGAGACCAAGTAAGATCTCTCTTTGTAACCTAATTTCAGAAATGATATCCTATCACTTTTGTCCTGTTCTTTTCATTAGAAGCAAATCACAAGGTCCATCTCATACTCAAACTGAGGAGTTACACAGAGTATTACTACCAGGAGGCAAGGATCACTGGGGGTGCATCTTGGAGGCCACCTACCACAGACACACCGCCCTACAGAACCTGACCACAGCCAAGCCTTTGAAACAGCCCATATTGTACCAGGCCCTGTGGATAGAGTACTTTTTTTACTCTTGAATTACTGAAAGTAGTCTCTTTGTTATTGAATGTCTAAACAGTGGTCTGTAGGGTAGAACTTAGTCTCTGACCAAAAGCCGGCTTTATTAGGTAAACTTTCTTTGTAATAATATTTGAGCATTTTCTTTCTTTTTTTTTTTTTTTTTAAGATTTTGTTTATTTGAGAGAGAGAGAATGAGAGACAGAGAGCACGAGAGGGAAGAGGGTCAGAGCGAGAAGCAGACTCCCTGCTCAGCAGGGAACCCAATGCGGGACTCGATCCCGGGACTCCAGGATCACAACCCGAGCTGAAGGCAGACGCTTAACCAACTGAGCCACCCAGGCGCCCTGAGCATTTTCTTTCTTATGACATGTTCTTTTATTTATTTATTTTTTTCTTGTAGCCCTGGTAGCTGCTATGAGACTGCTACAACAAGGTATTTCTACCATGGCCGAACAGAGACTATGCGCACGTGTACAGTAGAAGCTCTTGGGTGGTGCCAGTCCATGCAGGATCCTTCTACTGGTGTGAGTATTGAAAGGAAAAAAATGCACAGTAATTATTTACTTGTTTAAAGGAACCTTAGTCCTTGAATAACTAACTTCTCTGCTTCAGTTCCCCTGGATCAGTAAAATACTTGCAGATATTTGTCCCTCGTTATCAAAGCATTCATTCATTTACCAGTGAAGTGTATACTTGGAAAGAATATGAAACAGGAAAGACATGAGAAGAAGCCCATTTGTGTCACTTTCTAGGCAAAGTATCTTTAATACCATGAATATTTTACTATTATTGATCTACCTTTAGAATAATACCAGTAAAGTGCAGACTGTCCCAAAGTGCCTTCAGAGGAAGCTTTTCTTGATATGGTTGAAAGTTTTTGAGATCACAGATTCTTGTTTTCATGTATTTAGAACCAGAACAGTTGTGTTTTGTTTTATACTTTTTTAAAGCAGTCTCTGTACCCAGTGTGGGGCTCAAACTCACAACCCTGGGATCAGAAGTTGCATCCCTTACCAACCAAGCCAGCCAGGTGCCCCTGTCCTTTTTTTTTTTAAACCATTTAAACAGGGTAGTTCCTTCCCACTGCTGTTTTGGTGTCATATTCTTTAGTTTTGATAGACACGGTTATACATAGGTTCATTTATTTTAATATCATAGAACTGTTTCATTATCATTTTTGAACAGCTCTGTGTTAGTTTTGAAATCCTAGTTGCTTCTGTTTTGACACTTAATGAATATTATTTCAGTGCCACCCACAAGCTCCTATTTTCCTTTCCTGGAAAGAAATCATCAAGATGAAGGACAGTATAGGAAAGAAAAGGCAGTAGAAGTAAGGAAAATATAGAGAAGCATGTGTCTTTTTTTTTTTTTAAAGATTTTATTTATTTATTTGACAGAGAGAGACACAGCAAGAGAGGGAACACAAGCAGGGGGAGTGGGAGAGGGAGAAGCAGGCTTCCCGCTGAGCAGGGAGCCCGATGCGGGGCTCGATCCCAGGACCCTGGGATCATGACCTGAGCCAAAGGCAGACACTTAATGACTGAGCCACCTAGGTGCCCTAGAAGCATGTGTCTTAACATCTTTCTAGAAATCTTTTCTCTCTCAGATTACCCAAATTATGTTCAATTACATTGAATTCAGGGTTTTTTAAATTTGGTTTCTTTATAGTTTACTGAAGTATGTCTTGATTTTTAACTCAGCTTCTTGAGCGGCAACAGAAGATGTTACAAGCTTTTGCAAAACATAATAAAATGATGAAAGATTTTTCAGCTGGAAAAGGTACCTACATTGGAATTATTCTGACTTTAAAAAAATTGTCTCATGTTGAAAAATTTTTCATACCTTCATACTTGGCGTTTCATTGCAGGATTTGACCGTCATCTTTTAGGTCTTTTACTCATAGCAAAAGAGGAAGGTCTTCCTGTTCCAGAACTCTTTACAGACCCACTTTTCTCCAAAAGGTAATATAATGTAGTGTTTTGATCCATCAAATCCTTTTTTCTGATGGTTAAAAGCTCTTCAGAAGCAATATAAGTTTCTGTCAGCCTAGTAAAATATCCTCTCTTTATGCCACACAGTGGAGGAGGTGGAAACTTTGTTCTCTCAACAAGTCTGATCGGTTATTTAAGAACCCTGGGAGTGGTGGTTCCCATGGTCCACAATGGCTATGGATTTTTCTACCAAATCAGAGATGACAGGTAAGGCTATTAGGTATTTAATGAGTGTTTGTTTCGCTGTCCTGTTTTTGGGACACTTGGCAAAATCAGTCCTTTAGGCGTTTTGTGCAGAACACCATTTAAAGTTGCTCAGTGACATACCATCATCATCCTCAGAACCCAGTAGACATTTTAACATACTTGTTCTACCCGAGGCGTTTTATGCTAAGTTCAGATAAAATTTGATGGCCTATATATATGTGGTGGTTCGTGTAGTCATAGATAGTACTGATGTGACCAAGATAAGAGACTAAGTAAATTAATTTATGTTCAAAAAAAGAATGTTTTACCAATTTAGATGCACTTCATTTGTGTTGTATGAGGTTTGTGGAAAGAGAAAGAAAATACTATAACTTGGTGGAGAACAAGATAATATGAAATTGGTAGAAAGGCTCGGGAGGTCCTCATTCATATAGTCCAGCCGTCTCTTCTCAGTGGTCTTTGAGAGCTTGGGAGATGGTAGAAGACATGACCTGTCCCAAGAGAGTTTCTGTCTGGTTTTTCTGGAAACATCTTCTCTCTCCTCTTACCCTTTCTCTATTTTTTTCTTTTTTGAACTGTCTTCAAGTGCTGTATTCTTTTTTGTTGTTGTTGTTGTGTTAAGCACCATACATTACATCATTAGTTTTTTTCCTTTAATTTTTTATTGTTATGTTAATCACCATACATTACATCATTAGTTTTTGATGTAGTGTTCCATGATTCATTGTTTGTGCATAACACCCAGTGCTCCACGCAGAACGTGCCCTCTTTAATACCCATCATCAGGCTAACCCATCCCCCCACCCCCTCCCCTCTAGAACCCTCAGTTTGTTTTTCAGAGTCCGTCGTCTCTCATGGTTTGTCTCCCCCTCCGACTTACTCCCCTTCATTTTTCCCCTCCTGCTATCTTCTCCTTTTTTTTTTCTTAACATATATTGCATTATTTGTTTCAGAGGTACAGATCTGTGATTCAACAGTCTTGCACAATTCACAGCACTCACCATAGCACATACCCTCCCCAATGTCTATCACCCAGCCACCCCATCCCTCCCACCCCCCAGCACTCCAGCAACCCTCAGTTTGTTTCCTGAGATTAAGAATTCCTCATATCAGTGAGGTCATATGATACATGTCTTTCTCTGATTGACTTATTTCACTCAGCATAACACCCTCCAGTTCCATCCACGTCATTGCAAATGGCAAGATCGCATTCCTTTTGATGGCTGCATAATATTCCATTGTGTGTGTGTGTATATATATATATATATATATATATATATATATATATACCCCACATCTTCTTTATCCATTCATCTGTCGATGGACATCTTGGCTCTTTCCACAGTTTGACTATTGTGGACCTTGCTGCTATACACATCGGGGTGCATGTACCCCTTCCGATCCCTACATTTGTATCTTTGGGGTAAATACCCAGTAGTGCAATTGTTGGATCATATGGTAGCTCTATTTTCAACTTTTTGAGCAACCTCCATACTGTTTTCCAGAGTGGTTGCACCAGCTTGCATTCCCACCAACAGTGTAGGAGGGTTCCCCTTTCTCCACATCCCAGCCAACATCTGTTGTTTCCTGACTTGTTAATTTTAGCCATTCTGACTGGTGTGAGGTGGTATCTCATTGAGGTTTTGATTTGGATTTCCCTGATGCCGAGCGACGTTGAGCACTTTTTCATGTGTCTATTGGCCATTTCGATGTCTTCTTTGGAAAAATGTCTGTTCATGTCTTCTGCCCATTTCTCGATTGGATCATTCATTCTTTGGGTGTTGAGTTTGGTAAGTTCTTTATAGATTTTGGATACTAGCCCTTTATCTGTCGTTTGCAAATATCTTCTTCCATTCTTTCGGTTGTCTTTTGGTTTTGTGGACTGTTTCTTTTGCTGTGCAAAAGCTTTTTATCTTGATGAAATCCCAATAGTTCTTTTAGCCCTTGCTTCCCTTGCCTTTGGTGATGTTTCTAGGAAGAAGTTGCTGCAGCTGAGGTCGAAGAGGTTGATGCCTGTGTTCTCCTTTAGGATTTTGATGGACTCCTGTCTCACGTTTAGGTCTTTCATCCACTTGGAGTCTATTTTTGTGTGTGGTGTAAGGAAATGGTCCAGTTTCATTCTTCTGCATGTGGCTGTCCAATTTTCCCAACACCATTTGTTGAAGAGACTGTCTTTTTTTCCATTGGACATTCTTTCCTGCTTTGTCAAAGATTAGTTACATATCTCTTCTCCCGAGCTGCTTTCAGGATTTTCTCTTTGTCTCTGAGACTCATAAGTTTTACTATTAGATGTCAGGGTGTTGACCTATTTTTATTGATTTTGAGAGGGGTTCTCTGTGCCTCCTGGATTTTGATGCCTGTTTCCTTCCCCACATTAGGAAGTTCTCTGTTATAATTTGCTCCAATATACCTTCTGCCCCTCTCTCTTTCTTCTTCTTCTGGGATCCCAATTATTCTAATGTTGTTTCATCTTATGGTGTTGCTTATCTCTCGAATTCTGCCCTCGTGATGCTGTAGTTGTTTCTCTCTCTTTTTCTCAGCTTCTTTATTTTCCATCATTTGGTCTTCTATGTCGCTGATTCTTCTGCCTCATTTATCCTAGCAGTTAGTGCCCCCATTTTTGATTGCACCTCATTAATAGCCTTTTTGATTTTGGCTTGGTTAGATTTTAGTTCTTTCATTTCTCCAGAAAGGGTTTCTCTAATAACTTCCACGCTTTTTTCAAGTCCAGCTAGTATCTTTAAAATCATGATTCTGAACTCTAGGTCCGACATCGTACTAATGTCTGTATTGAGTAGGTCCCTGGCAGACGGTACTACCTCTTGTTCTTTTTGTTGAGGTGATTTTTTCCATCTTGTCATTTTGTCCAGAGGAGAATAGATGAATGAGAGAACAAAATGCTAACAGGGTAACAACATCCCCAGAAAATATACTTTAAACAAATCAGAAAAGACCTGAAACCAGGGGAAAAGAAAGGGAAAGAAAGAAAAAAGAAAGAGAAAAAGAAAAAGAAAAACACAAACACAAACAAAAACAGAACAAAAACAAAAAAAAAACAGAGTATGATCAAGTATGATCAGGCTGGTGCATAGATCAGTGCCACACACTAGATTTTGGGTGTGTTTTGGTCTGTTAGAAGAAAGTGCCTCCCAAAATTTTAAAGAAAGAAAGACTTGTATATGTACAAAATAAGAGTTGATACGATGAAGGGATGGAATATGACTGTAAAGATGAAAATTATAAAAAAATTTATAAAAGGAGTTGGTAAGAAGTTGTTTGAAAAAAGAAAGAAGAGGATTTAAAAAAAAAGAAAGAAAAAAGGTGAGAATGTGATCAGGCAGGAGACTAGAACAAAGCCATACACTAGAGATTTAGGGTATGTTTTGATCTGTTAGAAGAAACTGTATCTCATAATTTTAAAGAGAGAACAACTTATATATATATATATATATATATATATATATATATATGCCAAAAATAAGGGTAACTACTATGAAGGGATAGAATATGACTCTCAAAATGAAAAATAAAAATGTTTTTTTAAAAAGGGGATTGATAAGATGTTGGTTGAAAAAGGGAAAAAGAAAAATTCAAAAAAAAAGTTAAAAAAAATTAACTTTGAAAGACTAAAGAATCATGGTAAAAAAAAAAGGCATGAAATCTCTGTGCAGTATTCCCCTAGCGCTGGAGATGTGCTGTTCTCATTGATCGGTAAACTTGGTCTTCGCTGGCTGTTCTTGCTGATCTTCTGGGGGAGGGGCCTGTTGCCCTGGTTCCCAAATATCTTTGCCGGAGGCGGAATTGCCCCGCCCTTGTCGGTCCAGGCTAAGGAATCTGCTCGGGTTTGCTCTCGGGAGCTTTTGTTCCCTGCAAGCTTTCCGTACAGCTTTGGAGGATGAGAATGAAAATGGCGGCCTCCCAATCTCCGCCCCGGAGGAGCCGAGAACTTGGGGCACTGCTCTTCAGTGTGCCCTCAGAGAAAAGCAGTCAGTCATTCCTGTCTCCCTGGTCTCCAGCCGCACTCCATGCTCACCCGGCCTGTGACCGAGCGTTTCTATCTCTGGCACCCGACCCCGTGTGGAGTCTCCAAACCCAGCAGATCCCTGCGGTGCGCTCCCGTGCCGCTCCTCCTGGGGAAAAAGGGGGGTCTCCCCGGATCTGCCTCTTGTTGGGTCCCTGCTTCCAGAAAGTGGTTACTCTTCTGTTCAGAGAGTTGCTGCTATTCTTTTCTTTGATCTCCTGTTGAGTTTGTAGGTGTTCAGAATGGTTTGATCCCTATTCAGCTGAATTCCTGAGACCAGACAAAATCCAGGTCTCCTATTCCTCCGCCATCTTGCTCCGCCCCCCACATCATTAGATTTTGTTTTTTGTTTTGTTTTGTTTTAAGGTTTTTTTTTTTTAATTTATTTGAGAGAGAGAGAATGAGAGATTGAGAGCACGAGAGGGAAGAGGGTCAGAGGGAGAAGCAGACTCCCTGCCGAGCAGGGAGCCCGATGTGGGACTTGATCCCGGGACTCCAGGATCATGACCTGAGCTGAAGGCAGTCGCTTAACCAACTGAGCCACCCAGGCGCCCCACATCATTAGATTTTGATGGAGTGTTCAGTGATTCATTGTTTGAATATAATACCCAGTGCTCCATGCAGTATGTGCCCCCTTTAATACTCAACACCAGGCTAACCCATATCCCCACCCCCCTCCCCTCTAGAACCCTCAGTTTGTTTCTCAGAGTCCATAGTCTCTCATAGTTCATCTCCTTCTCTGATTTCCCCCTTCATTCTTTGCTTCCTGCTATCTTCTTTTTTTTTTTAAACACATAATGTATTATTTGTTTCAGAGGTACAGGTCTGTGATTCAACAGTCTTACACAATTCACAGTATTCACCATAGCACATACCCTCCCCAAATAGTTCAAGTTTCAGTGCAAACAGTGGCATGAATTCACTCTCAAACTCATTATATTATGGAATGTTAGGAAGGTTTTTTTGTTCTTGTTTTTAGGAAGAGGTGGGTGGGTTGGTTGAACAGAGGAAGACCTTACTCCAAAGCACTCTTGAGCTCTGGCTAATTTTTTGTTCCTGTTGTCCTTAGTCTCCAGTCACACAGATTAGGTATTGCTAGCATTATGTATACATATGGTTTTACCTTCAGTTGTGTCCAGTTACATTTACCTAATGTAAGCAAGAATTCACACTTGATATGTGAATAGCTAGATGGAGTAAAGGTCATGGCTGTATTCATCATCACCATTTGGAGCCTCTCTGTGTTGTGATTTTTGCATAGTACTTACTCATTTTTTATTTGTGCTTCACAGGTTTGTTGTGGCCTGTTCAGCCTGGAAATCATGTCCAGAGACTGATGCGGAAAAGCTAGTTCTGCTGGTGTTTCAGGCTTTCAATGATATGATGCAGCTGATGAATACTGCTCATCTTTAGAGACTAATCATTTATTTAGCATTTATAAAAATATTAAACTGGGTGTGGAGAGTGGGTTGATGATGTGAGATATGAAGGAATATTTTAAGGAAACTTGTAATTAGTAGATTAGTAGTAATTAGTAAATTAGTAGAATCATGCTCTAAATTTATTCTCACATAGGAAGATAAAAATAGGATTTTTAAGCTTCCTCTTTTGTAGTAGCAATGGAAATTGGTATAATGAAATATAGAACTATGCAAAAGTTGAAGATAAGCCTCAACAATGCAAATGTACAAATTTTAATAATGCAAGTCTTACTCTAACTTAGAAGTATTTTTGTTGGTTACCTATATAGGTTATAAATCCTCTCTCTGAACATCATTGTGTAGGGTCTGTCAAGCACTTTAACATTTCCTAGTTGCCAAAGGGTATGGAATACATGATAAGATGTTAACTTCCCTGAAATCCTTGCCTTCCACATTCACCACAGGGATACAAGCCTACTGTGTTTGATGGCAAAGACCACTACAATTTAATGGTCATCAAAAGTAGAGCTTCTCTTGGACAGAAGAATTAGAGGGAGGTTTATACTCTGAAGCACACACAGAAAAACCCTAACAAAATTCATTATAGTATATTGAACTTAGTTTTGTGAATGTAAAATTAAAGCACTTATTTTTAAAATTAAAGTTAGTGACTTGAAGATTGCTGAATCAAATTCTCAGGATTTTACAGGTTTTTTTCCTGCTGTTCAAAATAGAAAATAAAGTTCTCAGTCATGTAGCTTCTTATTTCGTGTTTGGATAACTAATCTACTCCTGTTTGACCTTATGCTTTCTGGTCTAAGTTGTGTATTACCCTGTATAAAAAAAACACCCAAAACTTACTGTCTTAAATCAATTTATTATTTCTCATGATTGTATCAGTTGATTGTGCCCAGTTGGATAGTTCTGGTCTTGCTGGAGTTTGTTTATGCAGGGTGCTGGACCGAGGCTGTAAAGTTGAAGATGCCTCCCCTGCAGCCTGAGGACTTGGTACCTGGGACTCTGTCCATGTAGTCTGATTATTCAGTGTTCTAGCCTTGCCTTAGGTACTTGGCAGTGGGAGTGTTCTAAGAGAGAAAGGTAGCATCTGCAAGGCCTCTTGAGGCCTAGGCTGTGAAGTCACAGGATATTACTTACTTTGCATTTTAGTGGTGAAAAGTTGTAACAGCAGTCTAGATTCAAGGAGTGGGGCGGGGGGGAAGTGTCATCTCTTGATATGAGAAAACAGCAAAGTCATTTTATAAATGTAGATAAGTAGGCGCATTTACTGGGGGCCGTTTTTGTAGCAATGTTGTATATCAAGATTACAGTGTAGTTACTGGTTGTTTACATCCTTTAAATTTTCCTATCTTCTGAATTTGGTAAGACTGGTTTATTGTTTGTGAAAACATTGAGTTGGCTTCTGTGGCACTTGATATATCCCTAACAGATTTCTTCTTCCCATTCTATACTGTGGAACTTTTTCCTCACTAGTACAATTTTATATACTACACTGCGATGGCTTTTAGAATCATTCGGTTGGTGGTTTTTAAATAATGTCTAAAGACGGGTATTTTAGAAAGTGTTCACTTCCTGCCAAGAAACCTCTTCTGTGATACTCTAACATGTTTCCCTAAACTGCCTGAAGTTAAAAATCACCTGGAATGCTTTTTACAAAAGGATTTCTGGGCCTCTACCCAAACCTGTAGAGTTAGTTCCAGAGGCTTTTGAGTCCCTGAGGTAATGTACCCCTTGTCCCATTCTTCTCTTGGTTAATATGAAATTTAGTCCACTATACACATGGTTTCATTTGAAAGCGTCTTTGGTAAGATGTGGTTTGTTACAGATAGAGGAACTTACTAGTTTGGGTAATTTACTGACCTTAAGAACCTGAGTTAGTGCCAATTAATTCACTGCTTCAGCGAATTAATTATAAAGAAAACAAATGGAAACGTAAGGAAAAAGAGTGTGTGGTTAGCTTCTAAAGGTGGCCTGGATTTATGTTGTGTGCGTGTGCGTGTGTGCTCTGTCTACGCATATTATGGGCAAATTAGTGATAAAAAGTAATGGAGATGCTATAGAACCTCAGCATTTCATTGTTTTTGCCAGTGTTTCAAATTGCAGATACCTGGCCTATGGTATGCAACTGCAAATTGCAGTTGCGATAATTGAAATTTTTATTGAGTTAAAATTTTCAGAGATATTCAGTGGTATGTGGTTGGTTGGTTTTTTTTTCTTTTTGCTTTATGGAACAGATGTGTGTCTGTAAAGTTAGCCTAAGGGCTATCTCATTTCTCTTGGACTTTGATGATAAAGCTGGGGAATACATTTATTTCAAAAAAAAAAAACAAAACCCTCCATTCCCAAAAGAATAATTTGGAAAGTCAGCAAGGGAGAGAGTAGGCATTGGAACAAAATATTTTTCGTTTGTTCTTGTGAAAATTGTTCCCCAGCCATCCTGTCATCTACCCAACTGTTCAGGACCATAAGAAGTTTCCCTGGATCTGTGATTTCTGTAAGTTCTACGAGTTTCTATATCTGAACTTTGCTTTCTCTGTATGTTTCTGGTAACTCAAGAGCTAGGCTGCTGTTTTTATACCTCATCAAGACAGGTTACCACCTTTTACTCTTAAATTTCAGATGCTATCATATCAACACCAAATGGGATGTTCTAAATTGATATGGAATAAGATATACCTGTATTTTATGATTTGTAAAAGATTTCTAGTTTAAGTCAGAAAAAGTTATAATTTGAATTTATTTTTAAGATCTAAGAAGAGTTCATAAGTTCTGTGTCCCAGCCTGGACACTGACCATGGAAAAATAGATGCCTTTCTGAGCCAGCAACTGTTGATGCGTGCCATGCTCCTTGACCTTGCCATTCTGAAACACCACTATTAAGTCTGCGTTCTGGATGGTGGACAGGCGGTGAGCGATCACGATGCAGGTGCGGCCTTCTCTAGCTTTGTCCAGGGCTGCTTGGACAATCTAATGGTGAATCAGAACAGAAGTCTTAAACCTTTACCATCCCAGCAAAATGTTACCTTTTATTATGCATGTGTATTTTTACATAAATGGCATTATAGTCTAGTTAGTTCCTTTTTAGTCTAAAAACTAATTCTCACACTAAATCACAAGTATTTAAATTTTCTGTCCATGAATGTATCTTACTAGTTCCCTTGTATTATTTTATCTTCTAGTTTTTCATGATTAAGGTGCTAAAAATGTGAGGTAGGCAGTTTTCTTTTGAATGCTTTTCTTTTGGCTTATGAAATTAAGATCATTTTACAAAATTTGGAAACTACTGGAAGGAATAAGGTTTTTTTTTTACTTCAAAATATAACCAGTAAATTTATATTTTTTTCATGACCAAAAAACTTCTACTGTACAAATGAAATGGAACTTGAGCAGAGAGGCCCCACCTTTTCACTTTCAGTATCCAGAGCTGATGTAGCTTCATCCAACAATAGGATTTGAGGTTGTCTGATGAGGGCTCGAGCAATAGCAATCCTCTGTTTTTGACCTCCTGAGAGCTGAGTTCCCTTATCTCCCACTCTTGTTTCATATTTCTGCAAGTTAGCCATTAGTAAAGTTAATCAAGTCCTAACCCAAAAAATTACTAATGGTATACTGCATAAACTTGTACTTCTTAATATTTGATAGTTCTACTTACACAGGAAAAAACATTTATAAACAAAAGTTGCTATAACAGCTACATAGTGATCCATTTAGTATTTTTCCCACTTAAGAGAATACTCATTTTCAGAGTCAAACTAGAAAACTAGTTACTTTAGTTCTTAGTGGTCTTCTGCAACCAGCAACTTGAGCACTGAATCCCCAAATTCCTACCATTCTCATAATGCTAATTGATCTTATGTGTTGGGTCCTAAAAAGATTAGAGATATTTAATGTGAAACATTCATATGACCCACATGGAGCCTAGTTTATTCTTATACCAAAAACTTTGAGAAATACAAAAATTCCTACCCTGAAGGAATTTATAATGCGATGAGAAAAACTGAATGTGTCACATTCAGTCTAAAGTCCAGTATGTACCAAATGAGAGGTATATGCAACATGCATATGAAAGATCAAAAGAAGCAAATAAAAATTATAGAGATAAGGGAGGAACAGAGGGAGAAATGCATGAAGGAAAGACAGCTTTGTACATATGTTGGGAAGCTGGATCATAAGAAAGAACATTCTAGGCTGAAAACGTGTAGAATGAATAAAGAGCCAAAGAAGTACTGCAGCGCTTACATAGTAATGTGAATTAATGTCCTAAAGTCCACTATCAGCACAGTTTTTTTTTTAAAGATTTTATTTATTTATTTGAGAGAGAGCACGAGAGGGAAGAGGGTCAGAGGGAGAAGCAGACTCCCTGCTGAGCAGGGAGCCCGATGTGGGACTCGATCCCGGGACTCCAGGATCATGACCTGAGCCGAAGGCAGTCGCTTAACCAACTGAGCCACCCAGGCGCCCCTCAGCAAAGTTTTTCTATTAATCAAATCCTATCCTTGAAGTCCGTGACTACCTGTTAAGGGTAAGGCTAACTAACATGGAGGGTTTGAAAGGTTTGTTTTTCATTGAAGCTTTCTTTCTTTGAGAGAGCACAAGCAGGAGGGGCAGAGGGAGAGGAAGAGAGAGAATCTCAAGCAGGCTCTGCACGGAGCAGGAAGCCCGACATGTGGCTCCATCCCATAACCCTGAGATCATGACCTGAGCAGAAACCAAGAGTCGGACGCTTAACTGACTACACCACCCTGGTGTCCATAGGGTTTGAAAATTTTTAAGTGTGATTGCTCATTACAGCAGAATACGAAGCTAGATCAGTACCACAAGATTAATGATCACTGCCATCACTTTTAGTGGCTTCAAATCATCTTTGCAGGAGTACTCACCTTTACCCATTACTGAAGAAAATCGTTTCACTGAACTTTTCCTTATTTTTCAAATCCATATTGACTTCACTGCACTTTGGCTACAGACAGAGCAGCTATAACAAGCTATCAGGGGAGAATTGGGAGCATAACTGGAGAGTATATGTCCTCTCCAAAGGAATAAAATGCAACATGAAAGAAAAACCTTATACAGAAAAGAACTTAGAATGGATCATGGACTAAAATGTAAAATCATAAAACTTTAAAGGAAAAAAAAATGGAGAAATTCTTTAGGACCTAGAAGGCCTAGGCTAGGCAAGAGTTCTTATATTTGATACCAAAAGCACAATCGCAAAAGGAAAGATTATATTGGACCTTATCAAAATTAAATGGCTCTGCATATGACCCTGTTAAAGGATGAAAAAAGCTATCGACTGGGACAAAGTATTTGTAAACTATATATCTGACAAAGGACAGATATATATAAATTTCTCTCAAAACTCAACATTTAAAGAAAATTAGAAAATGGGCAAAAAACAATGCATTTCACCAAAAAGGATATACAGATGACAAGTATATAAAAAGATGTCCCGGAGCTCCTGGGTGGCTCAGTCAAGCATCTGAGTCTGGATTTCGGCTCAGATCGTGGTCTCAGGGGCATAAGATTGATTCTTGCATCAGACTCCACGTGGGACACGGACCCTACTTAAGATTCTCTCTCCCTCTGCCCCTCCCCATGCTAATAAAAAAAAATAAAGTCAACATCATTTGCCATTAGGAAATCCACCACAATGAGCTTTACTGCAGTCTATCAGAATTACAACAGCAAATGCTGGGGAAAAGGCAGAGAGTTTCATTCATACTTATTGGTAGGAAGGTGAAAGATGGCACAGCCACTCTGGGAACCAGGTGGGCAGCTTCTTAGAAAGCTAAACATGCAATTACCATATGGCCAGCAACTGAACTTGTGGGCATTTATCCCAAATAACTCAGGTTCACACTAAAACCTGTACACAAATATTTACAGCAGCTTTATTTTTAATAGCCAGAACCTAGATACATTTCAACAGGTGAATCGTTAACCAAACTGTGGTACAATCCATATCTATCTTACAATCCTAATCATCCTACTAAAAAGAATGCCACTAGGGGCGCCTGGGTGGCTCAGTTGGTTAAGCAACTGCCTTCGGCTCAGGTCATGATCCTGGAGTCCCGGGATCGAGTCCCACATCGGGCTCCCTGCTCAGTGGGGAGTCTGCTTCTCCCTCTGACCCTCTTCCCTCTCATGCTCTCTATCTCTCATTCTCTCTCTCTCAAATAAAATCTTTAAAAAAAAAAAAAAAGAATGCCACTAAAGAAGTAAAGAATGAACTATAGATACAAGAACTTCAGGGAATTACACTGAGTGGAAAAAGCTAACCTCAAAACGTTATATATTGTATGTGTGCTTAATGACATTCTTAAAGTAAAAAATTACTGAAATGGAGAACAGTTAGTGGTTGCCAGAGGTTGGGTGGTGTGAGGACAAAAGGGAAGGGGGGGGGTTGTGACTCTAACAGGGCATCATGAGGGATTGGAGTGGTGATGGAAATGTTCTCTATTTTTTTTAATAAGAATTATATTTATTTACAATGAGCTTGGTAAGTGCTAAGTAAATTCCATCTCCTGATAAGCTCATAGACTAACCCAAAGAACAACCTTGTGTAGAGGACCTGATAGGAGATACTTTTATTGCCTTGGAGAAACACTCAGAATACAACCTTGGGAGTATTAATCAGATTGTTCTAAGTTCCAGTAAGTCAGCAGTGGTCTATCACAATTGTTTACACCGTTGCAAAATGGGGCCTGGCACAGAGTCAGCATTCAGTGTATTGGATGGATGATTTAATTTTATTTTTGCACTGCTAACAAGGAAATGTTCTGTATTGTGACTGGTTGTGGATACGTGAGTCTACACATGCAATAACACTGCACTGAACTAAATACAGATGCAAATGATTATAAGGAAAACTGGAGGTCTGAATAAGATCAGTGGATTAGATCAATATCAATATCCTGGTGGGGATATTGTATTACAGTTTGACAAGATGTCACTGGAGGAAACTAGGTAAAGAGTATATAAAATCTCTGTTCCTTACAACTGCATATGAATGTGTATCTCAGAATAAAAATAATTAAAAATCCAAGTACTATAAAGGATAAATCAAACATCACTGCTATCTGAATGCAGCCCCAACCACCAGTTTGCAACCAGAGATATGGTGCCTACAATTAATACCACTTCATTTGCCTCTCACTACATTTATCAGATCTAGACCTGACACCTGATAATCTCAGTTGCTGATAAGGAACTTGGTATGCAGTTCAGTGTGTTGTTCAAGGTCCTAGTGCTACTACATAGAAAAGTTTTCTTGTAAGATTTTGTGTGCAACTAACTTTAGGAATGGTTTTCAGAATGAAAACAGTTTGTAGTTCATTGTGATTTCATCGTAAGAAATTACCAGTTAACTTACATGGGGTAAGGTCTCAATGAAGGGATGTATGTTGGCTGCTTTGGCTGCATTCACAATTTCATCCTGTGATACAACCCGACTGTTGTCTCCGTAGGCAATATTCTCAGCAATGCTGCGGTCAAACAGGATGGGCTCCTGGGACACAATTCCAAGGTGGGCTCTGAGCCATTGGATGTTAAGTTTCTTTGCTTCTTGACCATCTAGGAGCTGAAAACCAAAGTCCACAAACTATAAGAAGGGCTTAAAAAGAAAAAAAATGCCCTAAATCATAAATTAACAGATTAACCATTTGGAGGATCATGACATGGGGGCATCATTGGTTTGGGAAATACCAAGGCTCACAGCCTCTAAGCACTTACAGTGCTGGAGGCCAAAAAAAGGATTTTTATAGTGATTAGGCCATCCTTTCTTCATGAAATGCTAGCCCATTTGGCCCTGTCTTTCCACATTCCTCTTTGTCCTTACTTACTCTCCGCCAGGCAATTATACCATCTTGCCTCTAAGAAGTCTGCAATTAGGTGTCCTACTCGTATCTGCTGTTCCCAGAATGACTCCAACATTTCAGCTTGACTTTATTCCCCACCTCCAGGCAGCCAGATAAAAAAGCTCATCAGTAATATTGCCCCAGATTCTCCAAGCTGGTTACTTCCAGCCCTACCTCTACCACTCGTTCCCCTCAGAAGTACCAGCCTTAAACTTCTCCCATTTCTCTTTTTGACAGCACTGAGGACAAGAGTTCAATGGAAAGTGAACAAGCTCAAAGGACAGGGTCTTTGGGAACATAGTGTTGGTGGTGGTGGTCTTATTTTTTTTGTTTGCTTTAAGCAGGAGACATGTTGCTTCTAGAGGAGTCTTGGGATGTATCAGCTGAGAATGCAGCTTCCTTCTGGGTGAAGGAATAAAAACAAGTTCGGTTAGTCTTGATCTCTCCATAAAGAAAGAAATTCTACCATGGTATCAGCACATCGTGTTGTCAAGCTGGTTTGCCTGTATTAATACCTGCAGAGTAGTTTTAATAGTGGAGGCATAAGATTTCCTGAAAAGAGCAAACTACACAAGGTTTAACACTTTGGTGACCGCCTAAATGGGGAGGGACTCCGAGGGCTTGGTGAGTGGGTGCCGTACCAAGGTAATGGGAGATGCAGGCGTTATCAGTAAAAGCCCAGAGTTCACTCATGGCAGAGAGCCAGAACCTAGATATTAGGAAATCACTGAGGAGAGCTAAGTATGAAAGGGCTGGAGATGAGGGTCCAAGTCAAAAAGCCTTGAGTTCCGTGTTTGAGAGAGAGGGCAGAAGGAGGCAGGAGGGAGTAAGAAGGTACTAGCCTGTCTTGGGTGTCTGCCTAGAATTCTGGCCAGAGTTTGTGGCTCACCTTTACAAACCAGGACGTGAATATTTAGGAGGATCAGGCGGGCTCAAAAGGCCCAGGGCAGGGCAGAGGGTAGCTTCATATTGGGTATTTTTGGAACTGTACTAAACTCCAGCTGTTCTACCCTCTTGTCCCCATAACTTTGCCTGAGTATGGGTACCGGTTTGGTTTTTTTAGAATGTGGTCATTGCATCAACTAGGATTATAGGCCTTTATTTGTCCTAGAAGAATATTGGTTTATTAGCCATTTGAAATAAAACCTTGTATCAGGTGACTGACTTAAATCGTGCTCACCACTGTACCAGCCAGGGGGTCATAGAACCGCTCCAGGAGCTGGACCACCGTGCTCTTCCCACAGCCGCTGCTACCCACCAGAGCCAGCGTCTGGCCCTTCTTCACCTCGAGGCTCAGCCCCTGAAGCACGGGGATGTCTGGCCGAGTGGGATAGTTGAACACGACTTCGTTAAATGTCACGTTTCCTTCAAATTTATCCTAAAACAAAGTTTAATGTTGCTATTATGATTAGTCTGATAATAATTGGAAGAAGAAGGATTTCACAGAAACTTGACCAAAGAGTGTAGGAGAGGAACATAAAATTCACATTCAGTCTAAGTGTCGGTACAAGTAACTACTGAAAGCAAGCTGTTGTTCTATAAAATGAAGATGGGGGTAAAATTTAGACCAGACAGAGTCACATTAGAGAGAGATGTTATCCAAACTCAATTTCTGGTCTTTTAGACAAATATTTAGATTTCCCAAGTGATGGTTCTGAGGCTAGAGGGAAGCCAGTGGCCCAAGGATCAAAGGCTTGGGAATTTGGCACAGCATCTACCTGAGGTCTCAGGGGACAGCCCTTATCTCAAACCCTGGCCACCTCTTAAGCTCATTCACAGGGCACAGGAATTTTCTCAGCACACGAAATCCACAATAAAGTCCCAGAAAAGCTGTCTACGTATCCCGCTGCTCATGCATTAATACGGGCAGCAGCTTGTGTCATACAAAGAACACTCAGATCTAAATTTGAGTTAACTTTGGAGATAGCATAGGATTATTACTCTTAATGTGAATAAAGTCGCTTTCTTACCATTTATAACTTGGTCATTACAAAATGTGATTAAAGCCACATTGCTATTTGCCTTTACATACAGAGTTACATGCATATACCTTCATGCAGCAATAATTAACATTTTTCATGGAAATTACTCAGTTCTAGTACATCTGGATTTTTTTTTTTTTTAACTTTTCTTGAAGTTTATTATTACGGGGGCGCCTGGGTGGCTCAGTCTTTAAGCATCTGCCTTCAGCTCAGGTCGTGATCCCAGGGTCCTGGGATCGAGTTCCGTGTCAGGCTCCCTGCTCAGAAGCGGGGATCCTGCTTCTCCCTCTCCCTCTGCCTGCCGCTTCCCCAGCTTGTGCTCTCTGTCAAATAAAATCTTTAAAAAAAGTTTACTATTATGATTTTCATTCAATACACGTGGTTTTAGTTTTAAATTTAAAAAAATTTAGGTAATAAACTTTATGCCTAACG
Organism: Eumetopias jubatus; assembly: GCF_037043125.1. Lineage (NCBI taxonomy): Eukaryota > Metazoa > Chordata > Mammalia > Carnivora > Otariidae > Eumetopias > Eumetopias jubatus. The sequence continues at coordinate 32,831,229 of NW_028274820.1, forward strand.
TGGGGCTTGACTCATGACCCAAGATCAAGAGTCACATGTTCAACTGACTGAGCCAGCCGCATACCCCTTTCTTTACTTTTGATGTGCTCAACTTCAGAATCCTTGAAACCCCCTATGAAATTTTATTTTTTTAAGATATTTATTTTTTTTTATTTATTTGACAGCACAAGCCAGGGGAGCAGGAGCAGGAGAAGCAGACTCCCTGTTGAGCAGGGAGCCTGACTCGGGGCTTGATCCTGGGGCTCCGGGATCATGACTTGAGCCGAAGGCAGACGCTTAACCCCCTGAGCTACCCAGGTGTCCCCCACCCCCCGCCCCCATATGAAATTTTAAAATGTTAAGAACGTTGGCCAAATATTAGGCCTATAAATATCACAGAGTAAGCTAAATATAGGTCAGTGTAATCATGACAAATTTTTCCTGTGGTGATCATGGAGCAGATAGCAAACCTTGAGGAAAAATTAACCAAGCATTCGTCAGGCGGCAGAACTCACAGGCCTCAGGCCTTCTTCACTGTAGCTGTCAATCAGAGGTGGTCTCTCCAGCAGCATGAATAAGTGGGCTGCCGACAGCTTGGCTTTAGCATAGTCTGGAGCAAAGGAGCTGGTGTGTCCTAGAGCCACTGCGCCGAACACAATTGCTGAGAACACCCTGGACAGAAGTCGGGGAATTAACAACTTAGCTTCTATAATTAGCTCTGTGAGGTTCCAAAGTCCAAATACGAACCGCTTACCAGTGCCCATGTTCTCTACTCCCACAGGCACCCCTCCACTGACCCCCTGCCAAAACCACTACACACATTTCCATGAAATTCCATTAATCAAAGAAACCTAGAGGAGAGGCCAGAGTTCCCGCAACTTTCCACAGTTCTTGTCTTTCGGGAGGTGGCTGGTAACTAACTTGTGACCTCCAGCAATTTTAGTGACTGGTTCTATCCTCTCTGGACTTGAGGGGACTGAAGCACAGAGTGCTGGAGGGCCCTCGTCAGCGTCGGACAAGGAGTGACGCTTCCTACTGCATCGCTGGCCCTGACTGCCAGTTTGTAGTTTCTCCTGTGCTCCCACACACCCAGTACTGCGCGCTGCAGTTACAGAACCTGCTTAGGGAAAATGAGCCTTTACTACAACTCGTTTTTCTCTTACAATTAAGGGAACGATTGGCGCTACACTGAGAAAAACATTCGTCCTCAGCTAAGGTTCTGTTTTCCAGTGATACGCTCTTTGAAGACTGGAAAGAGATTATAACATCTTTTAGGAAGGGCTTCAGATTCTGAGATCTCCATCTCCAGGAGGCTATTTACTCCTGAGACCTGAGCTCCCCGAGAACAAGGGGAGGGGAGGAAATTGTTTATCTAGTAATACTGGAGAACTTAAAGAAATGTTTCATTTCCCAAACTTCTAAATCGAAGATAATAAAATGTGTTTTAAGTACGGGGGAAGGGGGGCAGGAATGGTGGGTATAGTAAGGCTCTCCCTTAAATACTTGGTTAAGGTTGGTTACCAAAAATTAAATTTTAAAATAGTGATGAACAACCCACATGTTGCTGCCTAACTTTCTTATATAGCCTATCAGCGAGATTTAACAAAGAAGACTAAAAAGTTGTCTTCCAATTATCTAGAACTTAATTTTTTAATGGTAGAAACAAAAAAACAAAAAAAAGCAGGGCCCATTTCCTCAGTGATGCTCTTCTAGACAATAGAAGTACTCTAAGCTGTAATGCCTGGAGCTGGATATTGCCATTTGTCCCTCCGAAACCACTCTCTGCTCCCTACCCACCTCTGTCTTGTCCCATCCCACTCCCTGCCTGAGAGGCTGACCTTCCTGACCTTCCTGGACTGCATCAAAAGGTTTTTCTTGTCCCCTGGCTTCTGAAGGGGTTTGGCAATGACAGGCACCAGCCGGAGGTGAGGGCGTTTGTTGGCTTCTTTCTGGTTAGATTGTGTGGGTGGTGTCCCTGCCCCAAGGACCACAGAAGCCCCCTATGCTGGGTTCTGAAAATCCTTCCCTCCTCTTGCCCTTTAGGCTGAGGGTCTTACTGGTTTGTAGCTAGGAACTGCTTGGTAGTTGACAGCTCTCCTGGGTACTGCTCACCTTAACACTTCTCACACTTTTGTAAACAGACCCTTTAGCACTCTCCATAGTTACCCCATCTGAAGGGATATTTGTTTCCTGCTGGGATACTGAATGATATGAAGATTATATATACTTTTTTAACAGTTATTTTCATTTTGGATGAAAACACTTTCCTTGTCCTCCCCCTGTTCAAAAAAGAGGCTGTCCACGACTACTTTAAGATCATTCCACCAGAGCAGAAATATGCCAAGTGGTCTTAAAAAGAATGGCTTCCCTTTCGCAAGACAGAAACACAACCTAACTGAATGTAGTTAGCATATTTTGAAAAGACGAATGCATCAATTAGAAAGACCACTGGTTAGCCTTGGAAACCAAGACAAAAGGAGAGGCTACTAACCCAAATGTTGACAGGGTCATCTCAGGCCCAGTCAGGGGAAGAGGGCTTTGCCAGATTTCAGTCAAACATTCCCATCCCTTTATCAACACCATCTTGTGGTTGCAGATCAATAGTAAGCTATTTAACCCTCTGGTTTGAGTCCAAGGTAACTAGCAGTTTTCTCATTAATGATTTATTTCAGCCTACACTGCACAAAGTTTGCTATCCTCCTGACTGGAGTTCTGTGCATTACTACAATTCTGGTTTATGATCTTTTTTAATGAACTTGGTGTAGTCCACTTGGATTATGCAACTGTACTTGTAGTATTATTAAGATCAGATTTCTGTGGTAGATTCAACTCTGACCTCATTTTAGAACAAATGAGTCCCCCCCCAACTCTCCAATTTTGCATAGACCTACTAAAACCACATAGAATCTTTTATTTTTAAAATTACTTACAGAATAACATCTCTAAAGTGCATATGTCCATTCACAATGAGGTAGGCGCCAAATCGAAAACAACCAGCATAGGAAAAATACATAAATGCTTGTGAAATACTAAAAGTGATTCCATAGATGTGTGCCTTCTGCACAGAATTCCTGAAAGGCAAATTAGTATATTCATAATCATCTCTTTGGCCTCTCTTAGCACAGCTTCTAAGTGTGGTGGACCTGGGTATATATTCTGCCTCCCTTCTGTTAGTTTGAATACATGACAACTTCTCTGTGTATCAGTTTTCTGATTTATATAATGGGGATAACCAATATGATGCAGAATTGAGAACTAAACAATATAAATGTCTAGCATAGTACCTCATATTGATTTTTCAATTGACAGTTGCTGATATTATTACATGTTAATATCTAGTCAATCAGAAATTCAACCCCTATGATATAAACATGACTGTTGAATAAAAAAATATGGAGGATGTCAAAGTGAGGACTAAAGTTTGAATTGTCTGAATGCGATTTCTTAGGTATTACCTTATCTTCTGTGACTAGTTATAGTCTCATGTCACAATTCATGTTTCAGATTCAGAAAAACAGGGTCACTGAGGTACATACAGACACACATGAGAAGTTCTTCCCTGAGCTAGATCCCACCAGGCCCAATACAGTTCATTTTGCAATATTTTCTAATTAGACCACATGCTATCCTTTATCAGTATAGCTACTTTATTATACTTTGTATTGTACATCCTCCAAGAGAACAGTGATTTATTTACTCCCAGATTAGAATGAAGGCATTTGGAAAGACTTTGGAAAAATTCAAACTATTACTGATTTGGATATTTTAATTTACATGCTGTGAGAATGGTCTTACCTTACTTAAAATTATTATTTTGCAGTGCTCTTCCATCTTTGAATTATAATCAAATTAAAAATTAGCTCTTCCTTAAGTCCCTTGAAGTTCAAATTAACCATAAGTCTTAGGTAATGGCACATATATATTTACATGATGCACATATATTTACATCAAATGGAGAGAAAAATGTACTTTCATTAAGTATCTGTAACTAAGGAGATGGAATAAAATGAAAATCTCACTTTTCCCTTCTCAAATTTGTAAGCATTCAAGCTACTGTTCTAGTCTGCAAAGCTGTAGTCTAAGTTGTGTTCACTTTTGTTAGTGTTAAAATATATTCATTTATAAGAACAGGTCCTGGTTGGAAGCAAGTAGCCAATCATGCCACTGGGAGTTTCTTAAATTGCTCAATTATGAACCAGTGAAATAGACTAGGTATGGGTTTCATGAGGAGGTTGGATCTGGTCCTCATCCAGAGAAAAAAAGGGATACTCTAGCCAAATACTAAGTCTCATCCTTAGTTCAGTCTACACAATTCCAAGAAAATGTGAGTTTGAAGAATTCCCTGCAATATTTTCCATCGCCCAGAGAGGTTGTTGATGCTGCCTGCACCGAGGAGCACACACTGGCACAGTCGTCTGTACCTGTTCAGTCTCGGAGACCGCCCCCCCCCCCGTTCTTTTCACAAGAGATGTAAAAATCTGGGAGGAGGAAAAGATGGCAGAGGAGTAGGGGACCCTATTCCAACCAGTCCCCGGAATTGAGCTGGATATCTACCAGACCACTCTGAATACCCACGAGATCAGCCTGAGATATAAGATAGATCAATCTGGATCCCTAGAGAGTATCGCAGTTGGTTGGTTTTGAGCTATGAAGTGGGGAACCATGATTCTGTGGGCAGATATTGGAAGATAAATGGAAGGAGGGAGCTGTGGCGATCCTACACCACTGGTGAACACTAGCCTCCCGCGATGGGGATGGGGCACAGACTCGCAGACGGGTAGCGATGGGGAAAGGACTTTAGGGTAGTCCCCCGGACTGAAACCAGGAGCAGTGGGACCGCACATGTGAACTGAGGGCGGCTGGCAGTTTTAGAAGTACAAAGGGCGGAGACGTGCCCCAACCTGGAGGCAAGGACTGGGAGCACTGCTGAGGGGTGCACAACCCAGGACACTGCAGTTTATAGCAGCACAGACAGAAACGAAGGGAATGTGGCCTGGAGAGCTCACTGGAGAACAGACTGCGATCTCTCTGCTCTGAGGCAGAGGGTTGGAAATGGTCTCTTCTGCTCTCTCAGAAGAGACACGGAAAACCGCTAGGGAAAGCTGCCAGAGAACAAAAGCCCCCCAAAAAGCGGTTTTCACTGAGCCCACCCCCCCCCCCACAGGGGGCAGGGCAACTCCGCCCAAACAGGGTTGCTTGAGTAACAGCATGGCAGGCCCCTCCCCCAGAAGACAGGCTGGGAGAACAAGAGGCCAGCAACCCTAAGGTCCCTAAAAACAGGTGCATCTTGCTTGGGTTGTGGTCAATAATTTGGACTCTGTACATTCCCTCAACCACCCCTCAACAGAATGACTAGGAGGAGGAACCCCCAAAATAGGAAAGACTCAGAGACTATGACTTCTGCCACAGATTTACAATGGAGACAGATATAACCAAGATGTCGGAGATGGAATTCAGGGTAGCAGTTGTGAAGACAATAGCTAGAATGGAGAAATTGATTAATGGCAACATAGAGTCTCTAAGGGCAGAAATGAAAGCTGAGCTGGCAGAATTTAAAAATGCTGTCAATGAGATCCAATCTAATCTAGATAATCTAACAGCTAGGGTAAATGGGGCAGAAGAACGAATTAGTGATCTAAAAGAACGAATTAGTAATCTAGAAGAACAAATTAGTGATCTAGAAGACCAGTTGACAGAAAAGAAGGATAAAGAGGAGGCCAGGAGAAACAACACAAAATCCATGAAAATAGAATCAGAGAAATGTGACACCATGAAGCGTTCCAGTGTCAGAATTATTGGGATCCCTGAGGCAGTGGAGAGAGAGAGAGGACTAGAAGATGTATTTGAGCAAATCGTAGCTGAGAACTTCCCTAATCTGGGGAATGAAACAAACATTCGTGTCTTAGAGGCAGAGAGGGCCCCTCCCAAAATCAAGGAAAACAGGCGAACACCCCGACATGTTATAGTAAAACTTGCAAATCTTAGAACCAAGGAAACCATCTTAAGGGCAGTTAGGGGGAAGAGATTCCTTATGTACAGAGGGAGGAACATCTGAATAACATCAGACCTATCCACAGAGACCTGGCAAGCCAGAAAGGGCCGGCAACACATATTCAGGGTACTAAACGAGAGGAACATGCAGCCAAGAATACTTTATCTGGCAAGGCTGTCATTTAGAATGGATGGAGTGATGCAGAGCTTCCAAGACCGGCAGAAACTGAAAGAATATGTGACCACAAAGCCGGCCCTCCAAGAAATATTAAGGGGGGTTCTATAAAAGGAGAAAGACCCCAAGAGTGATGTAGAATAGAAATTTACAGAGACAACCTATAGAAACAAGGTCTTCACAGGCAACATGATGACAATAAATTCATATCTTCCAATAATCACTCTCAATGTGAACAGCCTAAATGCTCCCATAAAACGGCACAGGGTTGCAGACTGGATAAAAAGACAGGACCCGTCCATATGCTGTCTACAAGAGACTCATTTTGAACCTAAAGATACATCCAAACTGAAAGTGAAGGGATGGAGATCCATCTTCCATGCCAGCGGACCTCAAAAGAAAGCTGGGGTAGCAATCCTTATATCAGACAAATTTGATTTTAAGTTAAAGACTGTAGTTAGAGACACAGAAGGACACTATATCATTCTTAAAGGGTCTATCCAACAAGAAGATCTAACAATTATAAATATCTACGCTCCCAACATGGGAGCAGCCATCTACATAAGCCAACTTATTGAATAATATGTCGATAGTGTGTTAATGATTGATAATGATTCATAATATGTTAATTGTAGGAGACCTCAATACTCCACTCTCATCAATAGACAGATCATCTAAGCAGAAAATCAACAAAGAAAAAAGAGTTTTGAAGGACACACTGGACCAGATGGACAGAACATTCCACCCTAAAACAACAGAACACTCATTCTTCTCAAGCGCACAGGGAACTTTTTCCATACTGGGTCACAAATCAGGTCTCAACCGATACCAAAGGACTGAGATTATTCCCTGCATATTCTCAGACCATCATGCTTTAAAACTGGAACTCAATCACAAGAAAAAATTTGGAAGAAATTCAAACACTTGGAAGCTAAAGACCACTCTGCCCAAGAATGTTTGGGCCAACCAGGAAATCAAAGAAGAACTTAAACAATTCATGGAAACCACTAAGAATGAAAACACATCAGTCCAAAACCTGTGGGATACTGCAAAGGCGGTCCTAAGGGGGAAATACATAGCCATCCAAGCCTCACTCAAAAAAAACCAGAAAAATCCCGAATTCATCAAATAACTCTACACCTTAAAGAACTAGAGAAAAAGCAACAAATGATGCCTAAGGCATGCATTAGAAGAGAAATAACTAAGATTAGAGCGGAGATCAATGAATTAGAAACCAGAAACACAGTAGATCAGATCAACGAAACTAGAAGCTGGTTCTTTGAAAGAATAAGATTGATAAACCACTGGCCAGACTTATCCAAAAGAGAAAGGACCCAAATTAATAAAATTATGAATGAAAAGGGAGAAATCATAGTAGAAACTAGAAGCCGGTTCTTTGAAAGAATTAACAAGATCGATAAACCACTGGCCAGACTTATCCAAAAAAAAGATAAAGGACCTAAATTAATAAAATGACTGAACGGGGAGTGATCATGACTAACACCAAGGAAATAGAAACAATGATTAGAAATTATTATCACAACTATATGCCAATAAATTTTTTAAAAATTTTTTTATTTATTTGACAGAGAGAGACATAGAGCATGAACACAGGCAGGGGGAGAGGGAGAGGGAGAAGCAGGCTTCCTGCCAAGCAGGGAGCCCGATGCGGGGATCGATCCCAGAACCCTGGGATCATGACCTGAGCCGAAGGCAGACGCTTAATGACTGAGCCACCCAGGTGCCCCCATAGGCCAATAAATTAAGCAACCTGGAAGAAATGGATGCCTGGAAACCTATAAACTGCCAAGACTGAAACAGGAAGAAATTGACAACCTGAATAGGCCAATAACCAGTAACGAGATTGAAGCAGTGATCAAAAACCTCCCAAAAAACAAAAGTCCAGGGCCTGATGGATTCCCTGGAGAATTCTAACAAACATTCAAAGAAGGAATAATAGCTAGCCTCCTGAAGCTGTTTCAAAAAATAGAAACAGAAGGAAAGCTTCCAGATTCATCCTATGAGGCCAGCATTACCTTAATCCCCAAACCAGGCAAAGACCCCATCAAAAAGGAGAATTTCAGACCGATATCCCTGATGAATATGGATTCCAAAATTCTCAACAAAATCCTAGCTAATAGGATCCAACAATACATTAAAAGGATCATCCACCACAACCAAGTGAGATTTATCCCCGGGATACAAGGGTGGTTCAACATTCGCAAATCAATCAATGTGATAATCTATGAAAAACCCACAGCGAATATCCTCCTCAATGGGGAAAAGATGAGAGCCTTTCCCTTAAGATCAGGAACACATCAAGGATGCCCACTCTCGCCACTATTGTTCAACATAGTACTAGATGTCCTAGCAACAGCAATCAGACAACAAAAGGAAATAAAAGGTATTCAAATTAGCAAAGAAGAAGTCAAACTCTCTCTCTTCACAGATGACATGATACTTTATGTGGAAAATCCAAAAGACTCCACCCCCAAATTACTAGAACTCATACAGCAATTCAGTAATGTGGCAGGATACAAAATCAATGCACAGAAATCAGTTGCTTTTTATACACTAACAATGCAACTGTAGAAAGAGAAATTAGAGAAACGATTCCATTTACAATAGCACCAAAAACCATAAGATATCTCGGAATAAACCTAACCAAAGAGGTAAAGGATCTATACCCTAGGAACTACAGAACACTCATGAAAGAAATTGAAGAAGACAAAAAAAGATGAAAAAACATTCCATAAGCATGGATCAGAAGAATAAACATTTAAAAAGGTCTATGCTACCCAGAGCAATCTATACCTTCAATGCCATCCCGATCAAAATTCCAATGACATTTTTCAAAGTGTTGGAATAAACAATTCTAAAATTTGTATGGAATCAGAAAAGACCCCGAATCACCAAGGAAATGTTGAAAAAGAAAAACAAAGCTGGGGGGCATCACATTGTCTGATTTCAAGGTATATTACAAAGCAGTGATCACCAAGACAGCATGGTACTGGCACAAAAACAGACACATAGATCAATGGAACAGAATACAGAGCCCAGATATGGACCCTCAACTCTATGGTCAAATAATCTTCGACAAAGCAGGAAAGAATATGCAATGGAAAAAAGTCTCTTCAATAAATGGTGCTGGGACAATTGGACAGCTATATAGAGAAGAATGAAACTCGACCATTCTCTAACACCATACACAAAGATAAACTCAAAATGGATGAAAGACCTCAATGTGAGACGGGAATCCATCAAAATCCTAGAGAAGAACATAAGCAGTAACCTCTGACATCGGCCACAGCAACTTCTTTCAAGATACATCTCCAAAGGCTAGTGAAGCAAAAGCAAAAATGAACTTTTGGGACTTCATCAAGATAAAACGCTTCTGCACAGCAAAGGAAACAGTCAACAAAACAAAGAGGCAACCCACAGAATGGGAGAAGATATTTGCAAATGACACTACAGACAAAGTGCTGATTTCTAAGATCTACACAGAACTTCTCAAACTCAACACCCAAAAAACAATTAAGTCAAAAAACAGGCAGAAGACATGAACAGACACTTCTCCAAAGAAGACATCCAAATGGCTAACAGACACATGAAACAATATTCATCCTCATTAGCCATCAGGGAAATTCAAATCAAAACCACACTGAGATACCACCTTACACCAGTTAGAATGGCAAAAACTGACAAGGCAAGAAACAACAAATGTTGGAGAGGTTGTGGAGAAAGGGGACCCTCTTACACTGTTGGTGGGAATGCAAGTTGGTACAGCCACTTTGGAAAACGGTGTGGAGGTGCCTCAAAAAATTAAAACTAGAGCTACCCTATGACCCAGCTATTGGACTACTGGGTATTTACCACAAAGACACAGAGGTAGTGAAAAGAAGGGCCATATGCACCCCAATGTTCATAGCAGCAATGTCCGCAATAGCCAAACTGTGGAAAAAGGCAAGATGCCCTTCAACAGATCAATGGATAAAGAAGATGTGGTCCATATATACAATGGAATATTACTCAGCCATCAGAAATGATGAATACCCAACTTTTACATCAACATGGATGGGACTGGAGGAGATTACGCTAAGTGAAATAAGTCAAGCAGAGAAAGTCAATTATCATATGGTTTCACTTATTTGTGGAACATAAGGAACAGCATGGAGGACATTAGGAGAAGGAAGGGAGAAATGGGGGTGGGGAATCGGAGGGAGAGATGAACCATGAGAGATGATGGACTCTGAAAAACAGACTGAGGGTTCTAGAGGGGAGGGGGGCGGGGGGATGGGTTAGCCTGGTGACGGGTATTAAAGAGGGCACGTACTGCATGGAGCACTGGGTGTTATACGCAAACAGTGAATAGTGGATCAGCACATCAAAAACTAATGATGTAATGTATGGTGACTAACATAATAAAATAAAATTTAATTTAAAAAGAAGAGATGTAAAAATCCAATCCTATAGCCCAGTTGCATCAAAAAGCTACTTATTCTCAGTGAGCTACTGAAAAAATGTCATCCTTACAGGCTTTTTTTTTTTTTGGGGGAGAAGTTTTATTATCTTTTGGGAACAATTTTTAAGCCTCAGGAAAGCACTGGGTTCTTAGTAAAAATCATTTATGTTCATTACCTGTAAGCTCCGTATAATTTTTCAACATACATCGATTCAAATTTTCTTTCCTGGGTTAAGGACACAACTGTCCTAATATTTTCTATTGCTTCTGTTGCAATCTGTAACATAGAACAGATCTTGATTAGAAGTGGGGTTTTACTCCTGGATAATGAAAATTACAAACTTTGGTAGAATCCTGATGGTTATGTTGACAGGTTTTTAATTCCTTCAATTTTGAAAGCAAAGGCATAACGTGTTTTCAAGATGAGCTCTATGACAGAACCGCCCATCTTAAAAGCAAATCTGGTTGTACCAGATATGGCAGGCGAGTCTTCATATGCCTGGGGAGACTGACAAGCTGAGACCAAGCATGGTGGTCTGGACACCAGAAACCGAATTTTATTCCCAGCCCTGCCACCAGTCGGTTACTTTAATTACTGGCTTTTGTCACAGCCTTTGGTGGCTTTGCTTTCTTCACAGGGTAGGGTCCTAAAAGAGGGCATTAGGCTACATGATTTCTAAGGACCCATGGGAGGTGCCAGTCATTTCCCCCATGCATGTATCCCTCCTTAGAGACCGGTCAGTCACAGCTAGAACGAAGATCCCAACTATAAACAACATGACCCTGCCTTCAGTCTCCGCTTAAACCAGGGATGGACACCGGACTCATCCACTTCCTGGACTTGGATGGAGGCCACGGCTGGAACAGAGAGGTTGTGTGGATCCCGAGAGGAAGGTCTCCATTTGGGGAGCGCCACTGGGCATGTGGAGGCAGCTGGTCTGAATCCTTAGCAGGTGAGGAATGGAACAAAGGTGTAGAGAGACTCCGACACAGGGGAGCGTGTGGCTCTGAGAGCCTGCGACTTTACAGGAACATCCTCCATCTGTATTCCCTGCAGTTCTGTGCCTCCTTACCTCAAATCCCTTTTTACCCAAACTGGCCAGAGGAGTTCTCTGACTTTTCCGGCCAAACCACCTTGGACTCATGTTAATAGTCTGTGACTTAGCTATGAAGGTTAAAGCCTAGTTCTGCAGCTGACTTATCTAAATCCATGACCACAAAGAGCATCAGATTTTAGTTTTACGTTTTTGTTTTCTCTGCTTTCAGACTTTTTACCTCAGTTCTTCTGCAACCAGGTGAAGGCAAGATATTTGCTACCTCAGGCTGACTAACCTTCTCTCTTTAGTTAGAAATGAAAAATCTAGCAGGAATGATGGCTGGACTGGGGCACACTAGTGTTTTTATTCTGTGCCAGGTGGTGGTACTTCGCGTCACTGACAGGCTCCCACTTCACCTCACACAACCCTGTGAGGTCAACAACACCCTCTTGTCACAGCTGAAGGAACTGAGACACGGATAAGTCAAATGACTTGCCTCAAGCCCTAGAGTTAATAAGTAGGCAAGGATTCCGTATCAGGCTATCTGATGCCAAGTCCTGTTCTTAACCCTTTATGCTTTTCTGCTTCCCCCTCTTTGTAATGTATACAGGGAGAAGCTAGTTGTTAATGACTTCACACTCAACTCGTGATTTTCTGGTCATGGATTAATTGCTCTGAGGCCTAGTCCTGGTTCAGCAGGGCTGTAATCTCAGTCATGAGGCAGGGCCTGAGTCAAGAGGGTTAAATGCAGACTCTCCCTACCTCCTTACCAGCCAGGGAGTCAACACCCTCATTACCAAGCCCTTTATGAAAAATGAAAATGGGAACGTATCCCAAATCCTGATGCAATCTAACCATGATTTATCTGCACCCGGGTTAGTAAGAGTTTTCTTTTTGAAAACAAGAACAAAAAACATAGGACAGTGAAGGGGGTGGGAGAATTCCAGGACCTTCTTTCTAACCCTCATTCTATATATTCTATCAAGAGTTGACTGAGTAAACAAAATTGAATTATGATTGATTGCTAACAATTAACATCTAAAATTTCTAATCTCTCACACTGTATTTTTAAAAAAGCCTTATTAGGTTTAAGTGGCTATTAAAAATAATTTTGGTCACTCTGAGTTATTCTGATTCCTAGAATAAGAGTATTAGCTGGGAGGAACACAGGACATTATCTGATACAGGTTCCCATTTCATTCAACTTTGAAGGGAGGATCAGAGAAGTTGGGGATCTTCTTCAGTATCCCATACCATGACTAGCAAGACCAAGACTAATAATCCAAGGCGCTAAATTTAATTTGCCATAAGCTCATTACTCACTGCCCTACTCCTGCCAAAATTCTGATACCTTTCAGTGTTATTAGCCTTCTTTAATCTTAACTAGATTCAAGATTTTTTTTTTTCATATAACTGGTCTAAGCAAACGTGATCTTCATTCTGTCTACTGACAGTGCTCCCTTCTGAAATGTGGAAGGACCAGGGTTGGGGGAGAAAGGAAATAAAAACCACAGTGTTTTTTCAGCAGTTAGTTGTGTCAAGTAGAAGATCAGGAAACGATGCCCTCAATTATACACAGCCAGCAGCCAAGAGGATCTTCAAGCCTTGTGAACACCCAGGGCTTCTCAAGTCCCAGACCATCAAGTGGCCTACAGGCCTCTGGCTCCAAGGAGTGGGGGACACGAGCTGCACACCAGGAGTAAGCGGGGGACCGTGGCGGGGAGGGGACACCAACACCACACTGCGGCTGACGTGGGTTAGGAGACCAGGGGAAATGGCTTCACTGGACATAACTGGCTTAGTGCAAACACACTTGGGTGGAATTTTCATCTCACTCCTGACAGGACACACTTCTGGAGCAAGTCACGGAACCTCTGAATGCCATCTTCCGTGGGCGGGGGGCCTCCTACCTGCCCCACCTCACATAACCATAGCGAAGGCCGGTTGCCCTCATGTGCAAAAGAGCTTTGCCTCCTGTGGTGCTGCAGAAACTCTATCCCAATTTTTATCACTGTCTGCTTCCTCTCCTAATGTGTCAATAAAGGATAATATTGACACAGGTAAAAATATTCCTGGCTGTAGTTTCAATAGTTAAATGCATGTACATGTAAATAAAATGTTTCTGTGTAGATTTAGATGAGCAAGAGACTGCAGAGTCAAGAGCTTTGAAATCAAACCAGAACTTGAATCCCGGCCATGCCTTTACCTAGTTACTCAAGTTCCTCATCTATAAAATTGGGATAACAGTAATAGCTGCCTCATGGGATTACAGTGAGGGAGTGATGAGCTGGTGCATGTACTTAACACAATAATGGGCACAGAGGAAGGCAAAGGAAATGTTTGCCCGATTGCCACGATAGTTGGAGCCACAGATCGAAGCATTTACTGCCATCTGGTGGCTACCCACTGTAATTGTAGAAATCACAGCCAAGAAGGAAAGATCTCCCAAAGTACCAGCAATTAAACAATTCACTTATAGTCTCTGTCCTAAGGACTACTCATGTAACAGAGGGGTGATATTTGTCTCAACAATGACACTGGGCTATTAAATGAAAGGTAAAATGTACTTCGGATATTCAGAAATTCTAAAAACCACACATAAAGTGCTGTTTGACAGGCTGAGAGTCTTCCATTAATTATCCCATCATCAAGTTACCGGCATTAATATAACAGTAAATATTCCATGCAGCGGTGACAGTTGTCAGCTGTAGGGAGCACATTTAGTTATCCAAACACGCACTTTGGACGAAATCAACTAAAACACATGTCTAAAAACACTACTTATACCCACTGAAGCCTTATTTGACCCACCTTTCCAGCAGTCTCCAGTTCTTTTTTATCTCTTTTGGCATTTCCGGCCAACATTTTCATTTCAACAATTCCTGATACAGCAATGATGGGAACAACTGATAAAAGCAATAGGGTCAACTGCCAGCCATAGATAAAGGATATGATAATGCCAGTTCCAAGGTTAGCCGTGTTCTGTGCAATTAACGCCAACCTCATCCCAGTGGCCTGCAAGAGCAAAAGCAAAGGGGGAGCTGTGTTTTAAGTTGCAAATGCATAAGGTGCAGTCTGAGGCTTCTGGGTCAGGAGGAGGGGAGGGCTGTGGGCCCGGCTTACGTTTGCTCCCTTTCCTTGCAGTCAACCCGAGACACCCGTGCCTCCCTCATGAGGCTCTGCAGGTTTTTCTTTGCTCATGCCCTGCAGTTCTCCTTCCTGGTCTGCCCACACCAATACAGCCTTACAAAACCAGGTCAGTAGCTTGGGGAGAGGATGTGGGGCACAGGTACTTTGGCACAAAGGCAACATTTAAACAGAAAACTAACCCTAGTATACTCTGGTCATTTTAAGAACCCTTTGCTGCACATGGCTAAGAGGGACATTTACACACCGCCAAGAGACCATCTGCTACAAAGCGCATCTATCCTAAGAGACCATCCACCACCAAGCACGCATGGAGCTGAATTACTGTTTGTAGGGCTCAGAAAAGGAGGGCAGGTGCACTGGACACTGCGAGTGACTCTCCCACCACTTCTGCTTCTGGCTTGGGTGGAAGCCGGCAGCTTCAAAGTAACAGCCCTCAGCTCTAAGGCTGGGGACCTCAGCCAAGGAGAGCGCAGCTGTCCCCAGAAACAGTAAGCTGCTGAGGCTTGGACAGATGACCCAAAGTAGCCAAAAACTTAGATTTAAGGGAAGGTGGTGGTTTGTGGTTGAGATACGGATGGGTGTTTCCTCACTGGACTGTTCCATTTGCGGCTGGCAGCCATCCCGTGGCCGCGAGGCAAGGAGTATTAGGATGGAGCCCCCTCGGAGGACTCAAAGCCACTCAGAGCCACACACACACACACACACAGGAAACTTGTGTCCTTCATGACATTTTTGAGTCAATGAATCAATCAAGCCTGAAGTCCAGACTTCCTCTTAATGTTTAGGTCCGTTTGAGTTTTTCTGTCATTTGCAGCCGAAAGCAGCTTAACTGATGCAGCTATGCTGTATGTTAATTCAAAACCACAATGAAGGGGCACCCGGGTGGCTCAGTTGGTTAAAGCGTCTGACTCTTGATTTTGGCTCAGGTCATGATCTCAGGGTTGGGGATCAAGCCCAAGCCCTGTGCCTGGAGGGCTCAGAGTTCAGGGGGGAGTCTGCTTGTCCCTCTCCCTCGCCCCCCCCACCCCGGGGGCTTACTGACTCTCTCAAATGGATAAATAAAATCTTAAACACACACACACACACACATTAAAGAAAAACAGAACAAAGTCTACATACTCCTTGGACCCGGGAGGCATCCATTGCAAGTCTTGTGGAAAGCGCACCAGTACTATTTTTATGATCATCAAACCAGCTCATGTCCTGTGGCACAAAACACACCCTTAAATGAGTTCAAAATTAAAACAAGCAAAGAAAAGTAGATGAAACCTCCACAACCTTCAGTGCTGGAAATATCTACACCTAACTTGGCCCTGGAGTTAGGGGAGAGGAGACGTGCAGTGCAGAGCCCTGGTCCCTGCCATGAGCAGGCACCCTTGGGGTCCACTAGGACCCCAGCTCCAGGCTGCTCTGCTGGGGGCCAGGGGACGGGGTAGGGCTTCTCTAGATTGCAGCTGTGCTCCACACCAGCTGCACCTGAGGTGGGGGGCACAGGCAGGCATGCCATCACCGAATCCTTACAACATACACTACGGACACTTCCTCCCTGATGGAGTAATGACCGTCATAAAGGGGCTAGAGTTGTGCTCAACACAACTCTTGAAAATCTAGGCATGAGAAAATCAGCCCTGGTTTCTCACTGTGTTTTATTTATTTTTTAAAACAAGAATTGAAAGTTGTATGTTAAAAATGATTTTAACTATAGGCTACTCATCCATAGCATCTTTTAGTTTCATAGAAAGTAATTGTCCCTACCTAGCAACACTTAAAAGATACCGGAAAAAAGTTTGTAAACTCAGACCTACCCAAAATAGGATAACTGTTATGGGCTCTTTTGTGAACAGGAATATAATCAACTCCTGTGAAGGGCATAGATAATATTCTGGCCCTCTCTTAAGCCTCCTCTATAAAAACAGAGAATTGAAATTTGTACATTTTCCCACACGTTCCACACTAGACTGTGGACTTCTCAATAGGGTAGATAATGCATGTTATAGTCCCAGCTACCAGCACACTAGTACATAGTTGGTAATGACTGAGTGAATTAACAAAGGAATTAATATGAAAACAGAGCTCAAATAAGACAAAACCAAAAGAGTTACCAACATTGGGGAAAATCATTAGCATAGTCAATCGTGAAGAGTACCTACCACCTTTTCCTTTGTTTAAAGGAATCCTGGAGTCTCAAATGCCTTGCTAGGGCCTGCATAGAATCCAGAGAAGAGCTACAGGTCCTTGAAAGGACAGTATCCACATGCACAGAAATAGTGGCAAAATAACCCCTCCAAGCTATCTCAATCAAGCCTACTCCCATGAGATCCCTGAGAAGACTCTGGATGTTCCAGAGACTAGGACAGTGGGCTGGATGCTGGCCAGGCCCTGCAGGAACGCATGGGTGCGGCAGGCAGGTACGAACATGAACTAGCACACCCAGAACAACAGAAACAGGCTTCAAGTGAAGGAAATCCAAACAGAAGGCATTCTCCAGTGCGCACACCTACCTGTCTTAGCATTGCTCTAAACGCCAACGAGCGAAGCCTGGTAGTGAGGATCTCACCAGCTTTCCCAAACGTGAAGCCCTGGTTGGGGGGGGTGGGGTGGGAAAAAGCTATTGTGCCTTTTTGATCATTAGTATTCTGACTGAAGCAGGTATATTCACATTGATTTTTACGTTATTTACATATTAATCTGCTATTCAGGTAACACAAGTCTACGACCACACGCTAATTCCAAGTCCCAACTTCAAATTCATGTACTGCCCGATCATTAGCATGCAGAAAGAATCCTAACACCAGAAACCTGACAGAAGTCCAGTTCTGGCTTTGGAAACATTCTAAATCTATTTCCTCTTCCAAACTTTCAAGGACAACATCTCAGTAAGAACAATACCATACGTAATTATAACTCTCAGTGTGTTCCTGATACTTCAGGCAGTCGAAAACAGAAGGAATATAACTCTGTGCAGGGATACATTTTGGCTCCCGTAGTGGAGAGGGGGGGGCAGAGGGAAGGAGGATGCCTGTAGTAACAAGTTCCAAATGAGTTTGCTGGCTCTCTGTCACAGCTCCACCTACTCTCAGGTTCGGGAAAAATTAGGCTATTCTTTATCCCCAAGCATCCCTGCCAGAAAATTTCCCTCTTTCTAAGCTAAACCGTGTTCCAACTGAAGAGCAGCCCAGATGTCCACAGCTAGGCCTGCTTCCAGGGCCCCTGGGATGGGCGAGAACCTCCAGGCACACTGAGTGTTGGTGTAGGTATGGGAGTGTGTTCTGGGGAGGACACATGAGGAGTCTTTATGAAACCAGGAGGACGGGTGCTCAGAGCCTGGGGGGGTGTCAGCCCCAGGTGCCAGAGACTGGCCTGACGCCTCTGGTCTCTTCCTTCCTTGGCGGGCACATCGCTCAAGGACCGTGTGGGCACCGCCATCATATGCATCATCCCACCGTTGTCCCAGCCTCCAAAACACATTTATAAATCCAGCTCCACTCCCTAAATACACCAAGGCCTGGGGCTGGACTGCAGCCCTGAGCTGCTACTAGTAAGGCAACGATTTCTGAATAAAATGCTTGCCTTGCTTTTACCATTGGTTCAACAATGACAGAAGACAAGCACGCTGGACGGGGCTAGGAAAGCTCATTTTGCTGACTTAACGGACGGGGTTAGAAAGGTCCGCGTGGTGCTGAGGTACAGAGACAGAAGAAATGTACTAAGAGTCTAGGTTGAAGAGGACGAACAGAGCAGGGCTGACTAGTTCACTCTGGCCAGGGCCACAATGTCTAAATGCAAGAGGACACATGTTTTTTCACAGACTTCATCCATCAAGCCTCCTTGATGAAATCAGAGAAGTTACTTCATATTGTATACAGAGTCACAGCAGAAAAGAGAATACTGTTGTACTGCCTTTTTTTTCTGGTTTATCATGAGTTTAACTGGAACTTCTGTTCTCCTATGAATTCAAGTCTCTTTTTTCCTTTGTAATCAATGTTTGCTGTGGGCAAACCTGGAATGTAATAGAATTTAGCACACAAGGAAGTCACAAATCCTTCCGCTTAGGGACACTGCTCTCTGAAAAGAGCCTCACACACTGCATTTGCAATTCATTTTTTAAAGCTTTTATTTGTCAGAGAGAGAGACAGAGAGCATAAGCAGGGGGAGCGGCAAGCAGAGGGAGAAGCAGACTCCCGACTAAGCAGGGAGCCCCGTGCGGGACTCGATCCCAGGACTCCGGGATCATGACCTTAGCTGAAGGCAGAGGCTTAACCATCTGAGCCACCCAGGCGTCCCTGCAATTCATTTCAATCTAAGACTTGGAAGCTCTGTTAGGTTTTGATTACCTGATAATTAATGTGTATTAATAAGTAATGAAAATCTAGCTAATAGATAATTTATATTCTCTAACAGAATGTAGACTTGATGAGAAGATGAAATCATAGGTACCCACCTGAAGGAAGAAAGTAAAAAAGGAAATAATTCCCAGACCTAAAAAAAGCAATGAGAACATGTTGCATTTCTGCTGCTTCACTTCATCATCCCCTGGTCCAAAAACCTACAAAAGAACATTAAAAATGCCTACTTGGATTATATGATCCTGTTCACTCTTCCCATAAAAAAATGGCTTGAGCATCACAATTGAAACACGAGGCTTTGAACATGTGGGGGGGGTTATTGTAATATATCTACAACAAAAAATTTACCATTGTAACCATTTTTAAGTATCCAATGCAGTGGCATGAAGTTCATTCACAATGTGGTGCAACCTTCACCACTACCCACATCCAGAACTTTCACATCGTTTCTAGTAAGTTCCTATAAATATCCCCCATTGAAGTTAATAATTGGATAGTCTGAGTCTTCTAGGTCTCCGACTCCCCAGGCCTTGGAAGGATTGCTCAAGCAATGATGTACTTGCTATTGCTTTTTGAATACTTACTTCAAAGCAGACACTCTTAAATGCTTCACCTGAGAGTTATCTATATAATCTCTTTCCATCCTCAGCCATTCTGTGAGGTACGTTTATTTTAGAGACGAAGGAACGGAGGTACAAGGAGGGACAGCATCTAGCCCAAGTTTTGCACAGCTGGGAAGTGGCAGTCCAGCCTGTGCCGAGCACCTGGCCTCTCAGAGGCTGTGACTTGAGCCTGTCCTTCCTTCACCCCCAGCCATGCTGTGAGCATGCATCTTGTCTCCACAGGTGGGAAGGGGATGATTGCCTGACCCCAGTTTCACCCCAATGAAGAGACATAATTAAATGCCTCCATCAGTGATTTTGACTTATAATATCATTAATATCCTAACTTGGAATGGGTTGAAAGGCTACTTTTTCTTTTGCCTCACAGCTTTCCTCACAAGGGAATTTAAAATTTTGGCGTACTTTAATTTGAGGCTGCTTTACTCCAAAGTGGTGAGGGTGGGATGAGAACGGATTTAATTCAAGCTGCTAAGCGATGTCTGCAAACTTACCGCTACCATTTCTGAGAATATGATGGAGAACGCCGGCTGCAGCGCCCCGTTAGCAATGGCACACAAAGTGCCGACCACAAAGTACGGCCATTCCGTCTTATTCAATTTCAAGACCTTCAGGAAAGACGCCGGTGGCACATTTTCTTCCTAGAGCACACACACACATGCACACAAATATACATGTATCAGGACCAACTGGTGATGACACAACAGTTACCAGAGTGTGCAAAGACAGCATTGCCCTCAAAGAACTTGCAGACGAGGTGCAGAGAATGACCTGTCTACATCCAACTACTGAAGAGTGAGACATTCTGTTATAAAATCCTAACAAGGGCCACTGATTACTCGGCGTAAGCTGAGGGAGATTTGTTCACCCGAGAAGCAGTCTCCATGGTGTCATCGGCCCATCTCTGTTCCAGCTTCAGCAGAGGGAGGCGAGGCAGGACAAAATGCTCCGGGATTCAGGTCGCAACTCTACTCAGGGATGATGTTGGGGTCAAAGGAAACAATACCCATGAACAGATGGATAAAGGTCCTTACAAATGTGGGACACCATAGTTAACCTGAGAACACGGGCCTGGTCTCCTCACCCCCAGAACCCCATCCAGTGCTACCTTTTTCTGGGACATGGTCCTCACTCACAAAATCAACTTAATTATGCCCATTTTCTTTTATCACTGTTCCTTGGCAGGCTTCTCCTATTTCAAAGCTTAGCTCGTTTTGTGATTTTTTTTTCTTATGTATTTACATGCCTCCTTCTAAAATATGAGTTTTGTTCTTAAAGGTGAAGAGGGTATGTCTTTATATCCCTAGAAACTATCCCAAAACCTGGCACATACCAGATTCTCAGCAAATGTCGAACTCAACGTCTTCTCAAACATGAAGGATTTAAGTCACATAAACTACCTCTATAGTCAGAATATTCTCCTTTAGAATTAAACTAGATACAAAAAGTGCCTATGGAATCCCATAGCTTTATGGTCATTTACAGAGATCACGTTTGGGTCTCTATGAAACAGAGCACATAGTGGTAGGTTCTTCTCAGCTCTTTTTTTTCAAGCCACCCATTTTCTTTGTATTTTCTCCTCTTCTCTTTTCTTTGTATTTTCCTTGTGTTTTCTTTTCTTTTCTTTTTTATTTTTCTTTCATTTCTTTTCTTTCATTTTATTTTATTCCCTAGTTAACGTTATCTTTAAGTCCTAGTCTCCAGCCTGATAAATGAACCTTTTCCTCAGACTACTCTCTTTAACACAAACAGGTCTCCCCAGGTCCCTCTCATCAGGCTTAATTTCTCCCTCTCCTTGGACACGTTGTCAAACCCTCTCTGATGGTACTTGGGACAATCTTGTTGATTGTGGCATTTTCTGCCTCCCCCTCTTCTCTGTGCAATTCTTCAAGAGAAGTGGTCCTCTCAAATGCCAGACCCTAAAGACTTAGCAGCATAGCTCTGAAGATAAACGAGAAAATAAAAAGTGGATACTTCCATGGCCCAAAGGGGGGTAGGTTGGAATTCTTTATCTTAAGATAAAGTAACTTCACGATAGTGTAATTGCTGTTCTTCTTTCCATAAATATACCAAGATTAAGACCTCTAAGAGAGCCCTTGTAACTTCTACAGTAAATAATACTGTGGGCAGAGAAAAACAGATGCAATCAACTCTCAGCAGGATTAGTTTCTTCAGGCCAACACAGGAGTAAAAATAAACCACATTTATCAAGTAACATCCAAATGTATTTTCAATTTCTTAAAATAAGAAAATACCTTCTCTTAGAATGGATTCCCTCACAATTATAAAAGTTTCTATTAACTTGAATTAATGATACCACAAGTCTTCAGATGGAAAGTGTTAAAGAACATACAATTTTGCTATTTTTGGACATTCTGCCCTTCTAAGAGAATTCCAATCTAATTCAGAGTGGCAATGCATAGAGTAAAAAGATTAGATTTTTTTTTTACCCTCCCTTGTAGCTAGGTATGGCCATGGGATTAAGTTATGGCCAGTGACATGTAAGTAAAAGTATTGTCTGGGAACTTCTAGAAAATCTTTGTTTCTTCCTGCTGCTTGGACTGTGGCTGTTATGGCTGGAGCTTCAGGAGCCCTTTTAGATCCTTGAGGATGGAGTCACAAGCAAGCATAGTGAAGATAAGAATGAAAGGAGCCTGAATCCAAGGGAACTGTGGAGACACCACCACACCAGCCTTGGGGGGCTTACCACTAAGGCTTTCTTAGGTGAAAGAGAAATAAAAACTCTTAATCTGTTTAAACTGATGTTTTTCTGGCTTTTCAGCATAGACCATCAGAGGTAATCCTTCCTAATAGAATGTAAATATCAGGACCTTTTACTGTAGCGTTATCTCTGGATCTCAAAGATGAATGGAATGTCTACTTTTTTTTTGCCCAATAAAAGTTTTACTTCTTTTTAGTATTTTTTATGTTGTGTTAATCACCATACATCATTAGTTTTTGATGTAGTGTTCCATGATTCATTGTTTGCATATAACACCCAGTGCTCCATGCAGAACGTGCCCTCTTTAATACCCATCACCAGGCTAACCCATCCCCCCACGCTTCTCCCCTCTAGAACCGAACCATGAGAGACTATGGACTCTGAAAAGCAAACTAGAAGTCTACTTTTAAGCATCTAAACACAAAGCTACATTTCTGGATCTATTCCTCCCCCACCCCTGGAAATCCACTTTTAATTGGAATTGATTTTAATTCATTGTCAATTGCATTTAAAAGTTGAAATTTCCTTTTTTCCAAAAAGGGTATCATTCAGAGTAGGAATTGTCTGTGCCTGCAATATATTTGCAAATGTAAGAATTTCAACAGCAAAACTCTACCATAAAAGATTTAAGTGAAAAACAACTTACAAGTTCTTCGGTTTCCACATCAAGGTCATTCTGATACTTCCGTGAATTCCTAAGGCTTTTATGAGTAGAATTCCTAAATATGCGAGATTTCCAGCCACTTGGAGCCATACCTGCTGCAGCGTTTTCATTATTTATTTCAAGGTCAAATTCTCCTGATTGGATCTGGTTTCCTGATGTCTGAAAGAAGAAAATGTTAAGTTGTGCACGTGTGTGTCTCCAGATGGATATAACCTCCAAGGTTAGACCCATAAAGCCATTTTGAATATCACATGTGCCATGGCTTGTCTTGTCGATTCCCTAACAGCTTCTCAATCAAGATTAGCTCGAACACTGTAAAGAAGTGTTTCAACACAGAGAAGCTGTGGTAAAGGTTAAAAAGAACATAAAGGTTAAATTTCATTTGAACCATATAAAATTTGGAGAATAAAAGTTGTTTCCTAAAAATTAAAAGGCAAATTTTCCATCATCTAACAGGTACGTAGGAATTTTCTCTGCACTCGGGAATGCAGGAAACAAGTCCTAACCACCACCAGAGGGAAGAAGAATAAATAGAAGTATTACTGAGGGCTCATTTTTAAAGCTACAACCAAGGAAAAGCTGGTCACTCCCCATGGGAGGCAATTAAACTGCTTTCCTTGACTGGCCAAGTGCATTCATTTTCTTCCTTATATCCCGCTCAGACTCACCTCACCCCAGGTGACCCCTCCTGCAGGCTAAGCCTCATTGCCTGCATTGGGATCAATTCTCTCCTTAAAGGGGCCAGGGGAAGGGTAATTTTCCAACCTCTGGCTTAATGTCTGGTGAGGAACATCAAGCCAACGATGCTGGAGTCTAACTTTGAGTCTAAACCTCTTAATGGTTTATCTAGGACCTGAGTTACTGTAGTATTGTCACGTTTTTGCTCCTCTTCTTCAGGTCCTGTCCCCAAACCCAATGCTATGACAAGTGCCTTACTGCACCTACAGCGCCCTCTCCAGAGCTCTGTGTATCATCCGATCCTAGCTTTCCAGCTGTGCTTTCAATACCCGACAAAACATCTCTCATGTGCCTTGAACTGTGGTTCAAGTGATATGTTCTGCGTGGTGGACTTCCCTGCTTGCTTCTCACTGGAACTATTTCATACCATCTCCCAACGCAACCCAACCTAAAACCTTAGTCTTCTAACTGATCGCTGCATCCTCACTTCCATCCATTCCCACACCGCTGCCAGATTAATTTTCCTAAAGGACAGTTCTGCTCAAATCACATCCCAGCTCAAAAAATCTTCCATAGGTCCCCACCACACGCTCAAGCCTGGCTCCCCCAAACTCTAGCTCATGGCAAGTCAAACTGGACCACGTCTTTGAACACCTTTTCTCCTCCTTTTGTCATCTCCATGCCATCAAAGGGTGTCTCAACGGACAGTTCTCCCAGTAAGCCCGCTATGATTTTAGCCTTCTGTGACCAAATGAACAATTCCTTTCTCTCTCCCATATTTTTTTCTGTGCCTTACCTAAAGCCCTCACTTGGTGGGTGCTGTGGTCACTGAGCTCCAAAGTCAAGATGGCCACTTTAACAGGTGATGAAAAGTATTTATTTAAAACCAAATAGCCCTTATTTCTTACACCTGAATATACCTCAGCTGGTCCAAATATTTAATTATAAAAAGTAAAACAAATCTTGAAAGTATGGGTGAATATCCTTTCTAAGAACAGCTCCACATCCTGAACACATGAAGGGAAAAAATAATATAATTACATACGATTTTAAAGTTTTATGGTAGCCAAACTGTAAAGCAAAATTAAAAGAACAAAGCAGGGGGGCACCAGGGTGGCTCAGTTAAGCGTCTGACTCTTGATATCTGCTCAGGTCATGATCTCAGGGTCGTGGGATAGAATTTGTGACAGGTTCCGCACTCAGTGGGGAGTCTGAGATTCTGCCTCTCCCTCTGCCCCTCACCCTCAAGTGTGCGCATGTGTGTGTACGCGCATGGGTGCTTTCTCTCTCCCCCTTCCCTCTTAAAAAAAAAAGAGAGAGAGAGAGAAAAGCAGGAAAAATATCTCCAATACATGCAAGAGTATATTTCCTTTTTATGCAAGGAGTTCTTATAAGTCAATATCATGAACAACCCAAGAGAAAAATGTCCTAAAATAGGAATAGATGCTTTAACAGAGGAAAAAATACAAATGGCCAATGAACACGTGAAAAGATGCTCAATCTCATGAATAATGAAAGAAATCTGGAAATACTGTTTAGCTCTTTTAGACTAGCAAAGATGGAAAATAAATACCAAGTGTCTGTTAGTGGCTATCAACAGGGGTTTGGATTATGGGAATCTCTCAAATTTCTAAGATAGTCATGTTTGAGGTTTTTTTTTTTAATGCTTGGATTTTTAAAAATCAGAATGCATGACATTTATAATCAGGAAAAAATTAAAATACATTTGAAAGCAACAACCAAGAGCCACCAGTCTACCTAATGAAAAAGCAAGGACCTTTCTACTTAGAAACAAAACCGAGACAAGGTTTTTTGACCATAGATTGGTTGGTCTTTGGAACTGGAAGAAAAAGCAGCACATTGGCATTAGCATTTAGTGAACACCCAGGCTCCCTGCGGCTCTTTCCTCCATCTCTGCACCAGCACCAACAAATAGGTGGTGAGGCAAAGCCAAACCCAGAAGTGGGAAATGTGAGAGTGCCAAGGTGGAGAAGTTCAAGGGGACTAAGATTCATAGAATTTGCCAGAGCTGGTGGAAGCATGAGTGGTCATCTTGAGCTGAACAAGCAAGGACTTGCTGAAACCACGGATTAGTTGGTGACAAGCCTCATCTATCACAGGACACTGTTCAATCTTCAATTGTACGACTTTTCCTAGGAAAGAAGGGCTATGGAATACGATATAGAAAGGTCAGAGCTCTCCTTATCCCCCTTGGCGGCCTCCCAGCCTAAGTGCCAGTGGGAATGGAAGGTCATTCTTTACGGGGCACAGAAGCTGCCAGCCAGGGGAGAACATGGTTACCTCATTTGAGGTAGTCTTCATAGGCAAAACCACACAGCCGTAGGAACCATTAATAAAATGAAAACTAAAACTGAGTTAAAGGAACATTATACTTATTTTTTTAAATGAGGGAAATGATAAAGATCCTGTGATGGCTAGGCCATATAGAAGCAACTAGTAAAAACACTATAATTACTCCCCTCCTCCCAGAAAACATTCTCTGGTAAATTGAAGCAGGAGTTACAAGATTTTCCATCATTTCATGTGGTAGTTTCACTCTGGGGACTTTGAAATTTTCAGTAACTAATTATGTATCATGCATCTATTTTGTGTCAGATGCTTTTTTTAAAAAAGATTTTATTTATTTATTTGAGAGAGAGAGAGAATGAGAGATAGAAAGCACGAGAGGGAAGAGGGTCAGAGGGAGAAGCAGCCTCCCTGCTGAGCAGGAAGCCCGATGTGGGACTCGATCCCAGGACTCCAGGATCATGACCTGAGCTGAAGGCAGTCACTTAACCAAATGAGCCACCCAGGCGCCCGTCAGATGCTTTTTTTAAAAAAATAAGTTTATTAAAACATTTCACATACCATAAAATTAACCCTTTTTTAAAGTGTTTTTTTTAAAGCATATTCAGATGCTTATTTCTTCACCTTATAACAAGCTTGCATGGTAGATTTAGTGTTTTAAATGTGGACACTAAGGCTCAGAGAAGTTACTTGTCAGAAAACAAAGCCAAGTTTTGACTCAGCTTTTTTGGAACCACATTTCCAAGGGGTAATATAAGTATTCCCTGCTTTTTTTGAAAGTTCACGTTATGCAGCTTTACTTTTACAAAAAACCTACATTAGTACCTGTCTTCACTAACAAAAAGAAATCTGAAGAGGATTTTCAGTCTTACGAAAAAAGGCTAAGAGTGAAAATAGCGTTCAGCCTTAGTTCGGCCGCCAGAGAGGGCGCGTGCCTCGCGCATGCACGTGGAAAGCAGCACCGCCAAGCTCCTTCCCAGATGACACTTAGCATCTCAGCACCTGTCGGCCAGAGCTTTGCGCTGTGTCTCTGAGCCTCTGTGCTTTATGTCGATTTGTTTTGTGTACCCGTTAGCAAAATCTGTCCTACGGTATCAGAAAAGCCGGAGAGAAGTTATTTTTGGGGTCTGGGAATGCTCACAGTTTTTTTCCATGTAAATTAATGGTAATTTCTTCTTTGCTTTACACAATTTTGGCCTATGAAAGGTTTTATAGGAACATTCTACTTTTGGATAGCGGAGGAAACATATTTAAAATAGAGGAATAGGCGCGCCTGGTTGGCTCAGTTAAGTGTCCGACCCTTGATTTCAGCTCAGGTCATGATCCCCGGGTCGTGAGATTGAGCCTGTGTGGGGCTCTGTGCTCAGTGGGGAGTCTGCTGGAGATTCTCTGCCCCTTCCTTTGCCCCCCCCACGCTTGTGCTTGCACACGCACACTTTCTCTCTCTCTTCCTCAAATAAATAAATAAAATTTTAGAGAAATACTGGAAATAAACCAAGTATCCAACTTTAGAGATATCACTAAGCAATTTATTACACATTAATATAATGGACTGATGAGTACCCATTAAAATGTTAGCATCTGGGACGCCTGGGTGGCTCAGTTGTTAAGTGTCTGCCTTCGGCTCAGGTCATGATCTCAGGGTCCTGGGATCGAGCCCCACATTGGGCTCCCTGCTCGGCAGGAAGCCTGCGTCTCCCTCTCCCACTCCCCCCACTTATGTTCCCTCTCTTGCTGTCTCTAGCAAATAAATAAATAAATAAATAAATAAATAAATAAATAAATAAATAAACAAATCTTTTAAAAAATGAAATAAAATGTTAGCATCTGGATGATATATCTGAAATGTTAAGAAAAAAACAAAATATCCATGTACATAATAGTTATATTTATAGATATATATACATTCGCTTTAAGAATCACGTTTATAGAAAAAATATTTCTAGGTTAATTATTCTGTAAAGTTGCACAAGTAAGCATATACAATAGTAATACAAACCAATAATTATCAATAGTAACCCTGTTTTAGGAACTAGAGTGAACGATTTTTTTTGAAAAAGAAGACCACACTATTCACTTCCTTAGGTCATGACTCTTGTTGCTGGTTTTGTTAGGATCATCTAAGAAGCGTTTTAAAATCACACAGGACCTCCTCCAACGACTGGAGATCCTGGCATTGCCCTTCTGCTCCTGCCACTTCTCTGATGGTCCCTAATCTCATAGTGGAAAGGACCTGCTAGCTTGAACACATTCCTCGGGGCAATTAAGGATCTCTGTCCTGAGGAATAAATTCGAAATGTTTTTGAGGTCTTCCTTTACTTTCCTCCTCCCTCACTTTTCTCTCTTTCAGGATTCTTTGGCCGATTCCGAATTCAAGTCTCAGATGTACATTTTCGGTATCTTCCTGAAGTTTTCTATTTCTCAGCATGGCATTAGCTGCCTGATGTTTTAATAATATAAAGAACACTCTATTGAGAAGCTGAAAACAAAATCCTGGGGCGCACATACCTGCATGTTAACAAGCCTGAAGTACACGCCTTCCTTCTTCATCAGCTCCCGGTGGCTTCCTTGCTCCACAATGACACCATCCTCAAACCCCGCGATTACGTCTGCATTTCGGATCGTGGACAGTCGATGGGCTATCACAATGGTGGTCCGGCCTTCTCTGGCCTGAAAGGGAGGACGGACGCGACGCAGCAGGGTTACAAGGTGCATGCACGGGTCAGCACGTGGATGCACGTGCTTGCAGCTGATGAGAGCCGGTTCCCCTGTGGGACGGGGAGTCTCATCTATGGAAGGCTAAGGTAAGGCTTGAGTTCTGGACCAGAAAGGAGGCCAACCTCTCCGGTACGAGGATGGATAATTTGGGAGGCTCACGGTGGTGGAGGCTTACCCAAGAAAACCAAGAGAAGGTCTGACCCTTCTCAAGTGTTTTCATACTTGTCTGAGGAGCCTTCCTTGCCGGTTATATGGCAGGCTAGAGCTTCAGCAGTGATCTGTTAGTAGAACTGTTGTCAAGTGCAGCCTTCTCCGGGGCACTCCTGTAGGGTTTCTTTGGAGGAGCCTGATTTCAGCTGTAATTCTGATGGGCTGCACGCAGGCAGTTCAGATGAAAATGTACTTGGGGATCAGGATGGTTTAAATAATAATTCAGGGACCATCTGCATCACTATCTCTGGAGTGGGGCCAATACCTTTGCTTTTTAACAGGTGCCCCAGGTGAGTTTTATGCCTGCTAAAATCTACAAATCATCCCGTTAGGTAGTTCTGTGAACTCACATGTTGGCTTGGTGGGTTTATCAATGGGCATTTAAACCCTGGAAAATGCTCATCAAATTATTTATATCATTAATAAAGGTTATTCTTTTTGATACTCATTGGCTCTCTTAGGCTATAGCTTTTTAAGAGCACTCCTATTCCAAGGCAATAAAACAATGTCATTAGGATGGTTATTAGAGGAGAGCTTAATTCCCCTAAGTAGTTAAAATGCAAATTAAAAATGACAGCTAGGATTCATAATAACCAAAAAGTGGGAACAATCCCCATGTTCATCAGTTAATCAAGGGATTAAACAAAATGAAGTACATCCATGCAACGGAATAAAAAGGAATGACATTCTCATGCATGCTTGAATATGGATGGACTTTGAAAACATTACACTAAATGAAAGAAACCAGTTACAGAAGACCATGCATTGTATGATTCCATTTATATGAAATTTCCAAAATAGGCAAACCCATAGAGACAGAAAGTAGATTAGTGACTGTCAAGGGCTGGGATGAGCATGGAATGGGGAGTGACCTGATAATGGGTACAAGGTTTCCTTTGGGAATGATGAAAATCTTCTGCAATTAGACAGCAGTAATTGTTGCAAAATCTTGTGAATATACTGAAAATCAGTGAATTGTACATTTCAAAAGGATGAACTTCACAGTATATGAATTATATCCCAATTTTTTTTAACAAAGAGCAGCCATGAAATTTCTGAAAAAGAAGTTAGCGAGAGGGGGAAACCTCCAACAGATATTATACATAAAATGCTACTTAAAATAGGAATTAAAATGGTAGAATCCAGGGGAAGCTGTCAATGAATAGGCAACTTGATCAATAAACTAAAATAGAGTCCAGAAATAGACATACAACATTTAAGAATTAGTATATGATAAATATGGCATTGTCTGCCGGTAGGAAAAAGGATAGATTGTACAATAAATGGTACAGGGCCAACTGTGTAGCCATTTGGAAAAAAATAATGTGGTCTTTCTCCGTCAGTCCTTACACTAACATTACCATCATCAACTGTGTTTAAGTATAAAAGAGTTAAACCACAGAAAAAGACAGAGACTAGAGCATTGCTCTATTGGGTAACATTTCAGACTGTTCAATTTTTAGTACCCAGGCCCCAAAGAAGCATTCATAAATATTTACAGATGTGAAAGTTGCATGGCTTGGTCCATGTATGGTAAGGCACGTAGGAAATAATTTGATCATTCTAATCATATTCGTGATACTAATAGTGATGAGTAAATTGTTAACAGTGACTATATTAACATTATGATAATCATAGGTTGATACTATGTCAACATTAAAAAAAAGCCCAGAGGAATTACAGTTAGACTTGTGAGTAAATGATCGATATGCAGGAGAAACAAAGGATGTATTGGTGAATTTAAAAGTTAGCAACTGTCACCCTTGACCAAGAAATTCTGGCCAGAGTAGTTATTTCAAATGAAGAGGTTTTTTTTGTTTGTTTGTTTGTTTGTTTTCAGAACTCTCCAATGTTCCAATGATGAAAAAATATTGGCAAATAAATATCCTACATTCAAGGACACCAGCTGTTAAGAATCTTAACGTGGATCTTCTGCGAATGTTGGATGTGCAGGGATAAAAGGCAGGTCCAAACAAAGGGAGTACTAATCCATTAGCCTTTCTGGAACTTCTGAGGGAAAGGGACAGGGGGGAGTATAACATGAAACCTTTGGAATCATTTGATAAAATCACATGGAGGCTAGTTTTATTTTTCTCTTGCCCCTCCAGTATGGTAACACTGTGAGTAGGAGAGTCATATAGGTATGAAACTTTTTGATTATTGACTTTCTTTAAAAAATCAAAATAACAAATCTGCATTTGTATTTTTTAAGATCTTATATGGAAAAACCTATTGTTTGTTTTGACAAATATTTGCTCTCTATTGAATCAACAGCTGATATGGTCCTTAAAAAATTTTTTTTTATGTAGACATGTATTATTTCATTGAGCTGGACCATGGTAATCAATTCAGTAAATATTTATTTAGAATCTACTACGTGCAAGGCACTGATTAAGTGTTAAAAAGATATAAACACAGGGGCACCTGGCTGGCTCAGTTGGTAGAGCACCTGACTCTTGATCTCAGGGTCCTGAGTTGAAGCCCCATGTTGGGCACAGAACATACTTAAAAAAAAGATATAAACATGAACCATTTATTAATTCTGCCTCTTAGAGGATTTATCCTTTCTAGGAGAGAGGAGGCATATAAGTAAATAAATAACTACGACAAGTTGGTGTCACACGTGAGGTACTGATAAATGTATAAAGGATACACAAAAGAAAAATATTATTCTTACAGAATAGGTAATCAGGGAAGAACAACAATAGATATAATAGCACCATATCCTTATGCCTCTCAGAGGAAAAATAATAAATTACGAAATTCAACTTATCATTGTTAAAATATAGTTTGTTTGTACCTTAGAATGACTGGCCCAAGTGACTGACTAGTATCATTGAGGGAAGTGCAGTAATGGAGGATTTCCCTTTTAAAGATATGATTTATTGTCTGCAAAATAGATCAGCTTAGTTATCTTGCAAAGTATGGAGTTGATTATGTAGATTATAAAGTATTCACAGCAACCATGGTACATTAAACATGGCCACAAACACTCCCATCCAGAGGGGGAGTCTATTTCTCCAACTTCTCAGATCTGGGCAGGCCTTGTGACTTGTTTTGATCAAAAGAATGTGAAGGAATTGACACTTGGCAATTTCCAGAACCTGGGCTTCAAGAGGCCTTACATTTGTGAGTTTGCTACCTTGAAATCACAGTAAAAGGAAGCTTGTCTAATCTACTGGAAGATGAGAAGCCTCATGGGCAGAACTGAGCTTCCTCAGGCAACAGCCATTACCAATTGCCAGGCCCGAGAGTGAGGCCATCTTGAACGTTCCAGCCCAGCAGAGCCTGAGCTGAAAGTAGCTGCCTAAGGGAGACTAGGCAAACCAACAGAGGAACAACACCAGCCGTCTCACCAAGTTTTGACTTAAAGCAACTGATGCAGAAATCTTGTTAGTGAAGACTGGAAGAAAAGTAAGGACTTTGCTACTGGTACCTGGAGAGAGGGTTGCCTGCATTATATTACCTTGGAATACCTGGAAAAGAGTGTGTTCTGCAGTCACTTGAAAGAAAGGTATTTAATCTACTGAACTTGTACATCAGGCTACGAAGATTCCAGAGATCTCTAAATAGAATGTTTAAAGTGCCAATGGGATTCCACTGGCTCTATGTTTCAAAGTACGGGAAGAGAATGGTGAGCTTAAGAAGGAGCTATTTGGCTTGCACGGTGAATCTAGAGGAAACATAGAAGACCCACTACCTGCTTGGTTGGGGAATGAATTGGTAGTCATCCAGTAACGTGAAGCCAAAGATTCAATCAGTGTGTGAGTAGAAGACTTTTTGGTTAAAATCTCTGAGACATTTAAGGCAGGTTCTCGTACACACCCACAGCTACATAAAAGGGCTTTGGAGACTCTTAAGTAAGGGTTTTCTCATGGGAGCTTGACACGTGGGCCAAAGTAGAGAGAGGTTCATTTTGGAAAAAACTTAGAGATGTAGCTTTTGGGGCTTGAGTGAGCCATGGTCGGATTCCACGCAAACTCACAGTCTTTAAGAATATCTACCAGCTTGGACTGAAAGAGACTGAGAAAATTCAAAATGTAAAGAGGTCTGCAGGTCTCAAATTTCTATGGACAGAAAGCATGCTGAGAAAGCTACTCAGCTGCAGACACAGGCCATTTCTTATTGCAAAGGAAAGACCTCCCAGAGAGAGGATCTAAGAGCCCAGGGGGTGGAGTCCAAACCCAAGGAGACCACTCCACTGTTGGAGGTGGGACTGGGCCTTAATCAAGGAACATTCCCTTTCCCTGGAGCGGTGGGGTAACTGGCTACATGCACCTGACTGCACTTCAGAATTGCTCTGGACCAGTAACTGCTCTGTGCTTCCTGTTCTAATATTTGAATGGGAGTGACTATTATTATCCTGTTCTTGCATCAACATTGCATGTTGGGGGTGTGTGTAGAAGACAACTTGTCTCTTGAGTTCACAGATCTCTGGACCAAGATGAGCATAACATGAAGAATCAATCCATATCTGGACCCCATACAGATCTTCAGGTACTGGACTTTGAACCTGATGTCATAGCTGCATGAAAATTTTGAGGGTACTGGGAAGAGGTGAACTTATCTTGCACATGGGAGAAGGGTGAGTAATTGTGAGAGAGAGTGTGTTGTGGAAGGTTAAATATGGTCACAGACACTTTACAGCTCACCCATCAAGAGGTGGACTCTGTCTCCTCACTCCTTCAGTCTGGGCTGCCTTGTGGCTTGCTGGGACCAACAGAATGTGATCAAAGTGCCACTGTGTGAGTTCTGGAGTCTAAGCCTCTAGATGTCTTCTAGCTTCTGCCTCTGGGTACAAAGTTCTGAGAAGGCCGTGGAAGGTAGCCACACTAGCCTATTGTATGAGTATGAGTATGAGAATCCACATGAGAAGCCCAGTCAACAGTCAGCATGGGAGTAAGGCCATCTTGGACTATTTTAGCTAAGTCAGCCCTCCAGGTAAAAGCATCCATATGCTCAGGTGAAAACAGCAGGAGATTCACCCAGCCAATCCACAGAATTATTGTTTTAAGTCCAAATTTGGGATGGTTATGCAGCAATAGGTAACCAATTCTGCAATTAGTACAATTAATAATCACAGTAATGGCAGTCACCATAATAATAGCATCGGTGTTCCCCAGTGTGCAAGGCATGTGCTAATAACTTTACATGTAGTACTCATTTAATCTTTTCAATCACCCTATGACATTATTTCTCCCCCTCTCCCCAGTTACTTATGCAGGATCTCAGGCTAAGAGAGAGGTTAATTTGCCCAAGATCATGCAGCTAGAAAGAGACAGAGCCAGGACTCTAGCCTCAGCCTGTCTAGCACCAAAGCCTATGCTCTTAACCCCTCTCCAAGCTTCTGATGGCTTTTCTTAGAAATTAAAAAAAAATTATAAGTGATTCATCAGCTATTTTTAAAACCTAAAAGTTTATCAGCTGGGAAGTGGGTCATAATCCTAGAGAACCCCAATTTCTAAAATTGAATGAAGTAACTTGTCTAACTATGAATTAAAACTTGCGAGACTACAATTTTTCTGATAGGATCCATATCACAAAAAAATAACATGTCCAATAATTCTGTTCTTTTAGCATATGAAGGGCTAATATATTGAGTATTTGTATCCTAGAAAGTATTGGGACCTAGGTTTTAGGGATGAATGGGACTTCCCCCCCATAAATATCTTTCTTATCCTACCTGACATCTCCTAAAAAAGTCTATGTCAACACACGAATCCCCATTTAAGTTAATTTTATGTTTTAATTTATGCATTTAATAAAATAATTTCCTGCTTTAAGTCATGCCTGATTAACCAACCAAATGCCAGTTTCCTGTGTATATATTTTGGTTCCTTAATCTTGAGACTTAACATACATAAAAGCAATAAAATTCGGTGCAAGAATTTGTGAGTAATAACTATCATCTCATTAATCATTATTAGATTAAATTACATAAAATAAGCCAAAATGTTCATCTGATGAACCGTGAAACATTGATTAACTACAGTTTATAGCACACACAGTGTTTACTTAGGATTCAGGTGTAAGTTTTCCTGAAAAAATAAGATTCATACAGCTTATCTCTAAAATTGCAAGAGGTAGTTTGGATAGAAGCTGTGAAGTCACTGGCACACTTGATTACTAAGCTTTCTGAAACCAAATACATTTGTGATATTTATGTTTTTGAGACCCACTGATACGGTGCCTCTGACTCTGCTTATTATCCTGGGTCGTTAGTACAGATGACATCAGCAGTGACCACAAGAGTGTCCCAACATAAGGTTCTTCCTGTGAAGCTTCAGCTTTGAAAACCAACAGTGAGAGATTCAGAAATACCAGAGCTGGGCATCTGAGCTCACATCCTTAAAATGTGTCACTTATTTACATGCTTAGACAAACACACAAATTGAACTTTACTTCCTTTTGCCTTCCTTTCGCCTTCATGAATAAAGATAATGGTACTGCCTACCCACAGAATAAGGCAAGTAGTTTGAGCTGTTTTTCCATTGGACCAGTGTCTGCGTAACCAGATTTTTCTTTGGACATTTTAACACGACTTTTTTTTTTTTTAACATGACTACTTTTGATCAAAGCAATAGCCTCTGAGCAAGAAGTAAACAGCGCTAAGTGGCTCTCTGCATATGCCTGATTTGAGCCCCGTGCACTTTCGTAAGAGCAAGCTGGTTAATGGGCCATCTACCTCTCTTTGCCTTGTGACCTGACAGAAAAGGGAAATCAATAAAGCCCCAGGAGAGAGCTTCACTTGCTCTCATGTTTATGTTTTTCAGTCTAGAGGCACAAAGCATCAGCAAGAATTTCCAATAAAGCTTCAGTGTGCTGGTCCTTCAGATGTTTCGGGTTGACTGACCTTATCCAGGGCTGCCTGTACCTCTGCTTCGCTTTCAGTGTCCAGGGCTGATGTGGCCTCGTCCAGCAGGAGGATCTTGGGGTTGCGCACCAGGGCCCGAGCGATGGCGATTCTCTGCTTCTGTCCACCACTCAGCTGGGCCCCTCTGTCTCCAACCAGGGTGTCGAATTTCTACAACACAGAAAACATGAAGGAACGCCTGATATAGTTTAAACAGAAAAGGCTCTGGAGTCTTGAAATTCATGAAGATGACGTGGAGCTTCATTTTGACTATGGTAATGAGTCCTAAATTATAATAAAATCAATGAATACTGAATTCTAAAAAACTACTACCGTGACTCCTGTACCAGGCCGAACTCCTTACAACTCCAACTGAATAATGCAAGGGACTTTGCCTAAGGAAAGTTGAACAACCTTGCATCTCAAACATTCTTAGCTTAAACTTTGAAGAAAGAACTTGCTCGCATGAAGTCAAATTCAAATTCCAAGGGCAACTATATTAACAGAGCCTTTACCTGTGGTAGTTTCATGATAAAGTCATAGGCATTGGCCTCTTTAACAGCTTTCTTTATCTCATCCATGGTGATGTTTCCACGGCCATAACGAATATTTTCAGCAATTGTGGTAGAAAATAACACTGGCTCCTGACTCACCACTCCAATGATTTCCCTGAGATACCTTACATTAAAGGTCCTAATATCCTGCCCATCAATGTTAATCTGAAAGAAAGAAATATTTCCATTAAATATTTTAAACCATCTGACATCTAAAGCATCAAGACTCTAATTTGATACAAAAAGTCTTAGCTAACATTTAGCTTATTAACTTATTTAACTTATTTTTGTGGCTACAAATGGTTAGAAATGAGAATTAGAAACAAACAGCAATGAGCAAGAATAGAAATGAAAAGCATATTTATTATCTTACACATAAGTTTTTTCATGGTTGGATTATTCTCCATAAGCGAAACTAGGTTATATATTTTTGGCATACTATTATTTTTTCCTTTTCACTATTTAAATTTGAATAAAAATGTCCATTTACCTACATAGTCTACATATCATTTTGATGGTATTGTGATTTTTTACTAGATGTAATATACCATAATTTATTTTAGCATTTCCCACCTGCTAGATATTTGACTTCTTTCAAGGAACTTGAAAGAATATCATTGTAAAAGTAGAGAGTTATCAGGTTGAAGAGTATGATTTCTTTTTATTTCTCTGATAACAATTGCTTACCTGTACAATGCCAGGTGGATGTTGGGTATTTATTATTTGCTGGATAAAGACTGAATAAACAATACTCTAAAAAGAGTTTAGTAATTTATAGTGTCAGCAAAAATAAATAAATGTATCTGCTTTTTTGCAATTTACCAGCTCTAGGTCTTATAATTTTAATTTGTTTTTTCTAATTAATAAGTGCAAACTGGTACCTTATATTTGCTTTGTTTTGTAAATATTTATAAATGAGGCTGAACATTTCTTGAAAATTTTTACAGATGCATTTTTTTTTTTAAGATTTTATTTATTTGAGAGAGAGAGATACAGCAAGAGAGGGAACACAAGCAGGGGGAGTGGGAGAGGGAGAAGCAGGCCTCCCGCTGAGCAGGGAGCCTGATGCGGGGCTCGATCCCAGGACCCTGGGATCATGACCTGAGCCGAAGGCAGACACTTAACGACTGAACCACCCAGGCACCCCCTACAGATGCATATTTATTCTCAAAAGATTTTCATGTTCATATCCTATTATAGATTCATATTAATTTCTCAAATATTAAATATAATAGTTTTTCCATATAGATCATAAATCATATTTCTATTTATTGCTTTCTTTTATTTTAGCTTCACTATGTTTAATTAAAGAGGAGTTTAAGGAAAAATTAAATAAATGAACTGTACCACTGAACATATCTTTTAATATTTTAGTAAGAAAATTGCTAAATCATGATGTGAACAGTGAATATCTCTGAGTTATAGAATTTCTAAAGACTTTTATCCCTGTTGACATGTATATTTAAAAAATATGTATTACTCCAATAATTATTTTTTTCATTTTTAAAATTTTTCATAATTTTATAATTTTAATTTTTTTAACTTGACTCTATGCCCAATGTGGGGCTTGAACGCATGACCCTGAAATCAAGAGTTGCACGTTCCACTGGCTGAGTCAGCCAGGCACTCCTACTCCAATAATAATTTTAAAAATAAGATATTTTCAAAGGCATATTCTTAATGTTTAGTATTTTACTAGGTTCTTTGTTAAAAATAAAAATGTTTGCACTTGAACCAACCTACAGTTTGCTTTAATAAATGGGGATAGGATTGTGTTCCGCCCAATAATATCAGATGTTTCCAAAATGTGTATTTTATTAAGTTAATTAAATAAATAATTCATGGACCCTAGAACTCTGTATTCATTTCTGTA
Organism: Eumetopias jubatus; assembly: GCF_037043125.1. Classification (NCBI taxonomy): domain Eukaryota; kingdom Metazoa; phylum Chordata; class Mammalia; order Carnivora; family Otariidae; genus Eumetopias; species Eumetopias jubatus. The sequence goes on from NW_028274820.1 coordinate 32,869,568, forward strand.
ATCTCTGTTCTATCTCAATGCCTTTTAGTGTTTTTTGTTTTTCTTTGTAACTTGTAATCTTCTGTTTTCATAATTCTTGAATTATATTTTAGTATCAGGTAAACTCAGTGTCCTAAAGTTGGTACAACAATTCATAATTGTTGAATTATAATATATTTTAGTATCAGGTAAACTAAGTGTCCTAAAGTTGGTACAACTGAGAAAACCTGAATATATACTGTGGGCTGGTATTGTATTAAAATTAAATTTACTGATTTTGATCATTGTTTTGTGGTTATGTAAGAGAATGTCCTTCTTAGAAAATATATTCTGCAGTATGTAAGGGTCAAGGGACATTATGTCCTCAACTTAGTCTCAAAGGTTCAGGAAAAAATATGCCTCTGTGTGTGTGTATGCATGTGTGCATGTGTGTTTATTATATGTATGGAGAGAGAGAGAAGACAATAAAGTAAATGGGTCAAAATATAAACAATTAGTAAATCTGGGTGGAGACTATATGTGTTTCCTGCTTGCAACTTTTCTTTAAGTCTCAATCTATAAGAAAGTTTTTTAAAAATTTTATTTATTTTTAGGTAGACTACATGCCAAGCGGGGAGCCCAATGTGGAGCTCAACCTCACTACCCTGAGATCAACACCTGAGCTGAGGTCAAGAGTCAGATGCTTACCCAACTGAGCCACCCAGGCACCTCATGAGAAAAATTTTAGAAGGAAAAAAATATAGTCTGGGCTATTAACGTCTCGCAAGTCTCTGGAAGTTTTTTAAGAGACTATCCCACCTTCCCCTTCAGATTTTCTAACATTTAGGAAAACTCAACTGTCTTTGATGAATTTAATTACTGTCCTGAGATTTCTTGTGACCTTGATTATCAGGTTGTCAAAAATTGCTATGTGGAATATTTTCGACCAAACCCAATAATTTCTTGAAAATAACAGTCTCAGTGGTCTGGATGACTGTTTTCCAGTTGAGTTAGTGAGTTATGAAATGCTTAGTTAGAACAGAAGAGAGTGTTGTCTAGCCTCTTTGGCTTTTATCATCTTGAATATTTTTTAAACCCATCCAAGTGTTTGAATACATTACCTAGATGCACTGCAATTCTATAGCCTTTTTACCAAAATTGGATTCCCATGCAGATTTGCTACTGAAAAAACAATTTCGAAGGGCTAATGGGTACCCAGCTGGCCACTTTGAGAACTTGGTTCTTCCCACTTACCCTACCCTCATCAGGGTCATAGAGCCTCTGCATCAGGTGCACTGTTGTGCTCTTCCCACAGCCGCTGTTCCCAACCAGCGCCACCATCTGCCCACTCTCCACCTTCAGGTTGAGGCCCTTCAGGATCTGTGAGGGAAAGGAGAAAAGAAGAACACACTTCACAACAAAATCCTAAAAGGGGACTAATTTTGATTCAGTTTCAATTGTGAAAAAATTCTCACATAAGGGAATAAAACCCCAAAAGGAAAAGGCATATAAATATCAAAACAATAGCAACTTTAGGTTCTTTATGATGATTAAATAATCAATCTGAGTTAGGAATTCTTATAAATATCACTTACAGTACCTTGACATTAGCTCGAGCTGGATAAGAAAAGTGAACATCATTGAACTCCAAATTCCCTTTGATGCTGTCGGGTTTGTGTCCTCTCTCTGAAAAACTGTCAATTTTAGGATTCTAAATAAAACAAAATTCAATGACTATTCCATCATAGGACAAACAACTGCACTTTTAAGGAATATGATGTAGCAAATTCCAAAAAGAGGACTTGGAATGGCACAACTTTCTTCCCATGAGACAGAACCTACTTGTAGATTTGTGTGTGTGTGTGTGTGTTTTCTGAAAAGTACATAGGAATATATTAATTCCGTTTCTTATAATATCTCCCTTTAAGTGTTTGGCATATCCCCATACATTTTCTAAATGGTCAGATAGGCATGCTTCTACAAGTGCGATAACAAGACATATTAGAATTGATATAGCCAGGTATTTCAGCATTTAGTGAAAATTAGTATTCCTCAACAGCAAATGAAGTGGATTTGGGTTGTGAAGACTGAACAATTGGTTAGGGCCAAGTTATTTAGGAGCAATGGAAACTATAAATATATTCAGAGGCTGAGCAATTTTCTCCTGACTTAGGTCAATGAAACAGGAGGATCTGCTTGCATTACATGACCATATTTCAGGCACCTACTTTGCATTTTATCTGTGTAAATGCAGTGACACGCTTCAATATGTGAACACTATATTCTTTATTTCACTGCACTCATTCAGTATGGTTGATTCAAAGTCATATGGATCACGTAGTGATTTTTTTCTTCAAAGGGGGCAACCTGCAGCAAAATATACGGTCAATATGGGTCCCACCAATAATTTTTCCACCTACTCATTCTGTGTATAGAAATCATAATATTCCTAGCCTCACTACAACATGGAAGAGCAAAGGAGAAAAACTCAGAAGAGCAAACATCTTTGCTCTGCACTCTAATAATAACACATTGGTGCAGATGTACTTTTCCAAAATGAAATCAGTGTTATTATATTATTTCAAGATGAACTTTTAGAAGTATTAATAAGAGGCACTTTGTTTCACTCATTACTACGAAGAGGTCCCTTATTTTCACATTATTAATTTTCACATGATTTTTAACGCTAAAGCTCAGAGTTAAGTACGCAAGCCTCAAAGAATATTTTGACATGGAAATAATAAATGACTCACACGATCAATGATGTTGAAGATCGCATAGGCTGCTCCTCTTGCATTGGCAAAAGCATCAATGCATGGAGCAGCCTGTCCAACACTGAAGGCTCCAACCAGGATTGAAAAAAAGACCTGAGCAAAAGAACATGAGGAACAGTTATAAGCCCTCTTCTGCTGCCCATTATTATCTCAGATATGCTCTTTGAAATACATACTACACTAAGGATTAAGTTTAGGTTTATCCCTTTAAATCTTTTCTTTTAGCAAAAGGGCAAAATTTATAAGGTTAATATAGGATTTCATTGCACAATTGGCTTCTTCAACCTCAAAAATACTTGTCTAGCTTGCCGAACTATCTGTTCTCTTGAACTTAAAGAGTCAGAAAGATTTTTTCAGACATATTTCCTTGACTCCGAAGCCAAGGGCCACTAGAACAAAACATTTCCCATCAGTATTGTTATTCAGGTTGTTATGACTTTCTCTACCTATGCGTGGAATTACACAGAATGTTCAAGATGAAACAGATTTGGGGCCCGTGGAATTTCCGTAAAAAAATAGCTTTTTACATACATATTTTGATAAGATTTTTAATATAAAAAGTAACAGTTCACACATTATAAATCACTAAATCACACCTGTGTGCACTGATTAATAATTCCTTTACATGATTATTCTATACTATGGCAAACAGAAATTAACACATTTCCCTTTGCTATAGAAAAGCCAAGAATATAAGCTTCAGGAATGCATATGATTAGCAAAACTTAACTGAGGAAAACATAAATGTAGAGAAATTACTCCTTCCTCTCTGGGCATGATGAAACTTCTACATATAGCTTGACTTTTCTCTGAAGACAGTTACAATAATACTTCACATACCCAGAATTCAAATATCCCACAAATATCTATCCACTGCCTGCAATACAGATAAGAACCAGTAAGGAAGCAAAAAAAGTCTCTACCAAAGTAGATGTTATAAAGTTCATGCACCAGGGCTCTTGCCCTTTACACAGAGGGTGTGGCTGGGCTCTGTGCATTGTGGGTCCCCACTCTCCAGCCCTAGCTGGGAGATGTCACTGTCCACGTGGTACAGACGCGGAGACTGGGCCAGAGAGAGGAGTCAGGGTTTTCTCTCTCTTCTTTACAAAATTTAGCAAGTGAGGAAATGAAGAAGGTGGAGAACTTCCAAGCTGACCACCAGAAAGGAGGCCAAAAGGAGAAAAAAATCAACTCCCCAGAAAAAGAAAAGGAAAAAAAAAATCTACTCTACAATTATAAAAGCTCATCGAGCAAGCAGCCCTCAACACCTAATGGAATCTGAAGAGACCGTTCTGGAAAACATTTCGAAATGATTAATTTTCATAATGGTCCTCATGCGTCACCAAAGAGCCAAACTGGGGTCATCAGCATCCTCTGTTTAGAAACATAGAGAAGTGTAGGTTTTAAAAGATTGCTCTTTGAATGGTTACATGTTGTTTTGATCATCACTGACACATAAAGATGGTCACAAAATATTGCTGGTTTATAAAAAAGGTTATAGGGGTGCCTGGTAGCTCAGTCAGTTAAGCAGCAGACTCTTGATTTCAGTTCAGGTCACGATCTTGAGGTCCTGGGATCAAGCCCCATGGCAGGCTCTGCACTTAGCAGGGAGTCTGCTTGAGGATTCTCTCCCTCTCCCTTTCCTTCCCTTTGCCCCTCCCCTTGCTTGTGCACTCTTTTTCTTTCTCTAAAATAAATAAATAAATCTTTTTAAAAAGTGGTTATAAAAAGATACACATAATACAATCCCAGTTTTGAAAGAAACACACACACACACACACACACATATATATATATATATATAATGATCTGGGAGATCTATACCAAAACTTATCATTAAGTATATATGCATTATTAGATTCTAAGTAATTTGTAATTTTAAAAATTCTGTATTCTAGGGGCGCCTGGGTGGCTCAGTTGGTTAAGCAACTGCCTTCGGCTCAGGTCATGATCCTGGAGTCCCGGGATCGAGTCCCACATCGGGCTCCCTGCTCAGCAGGGAGTCTGCTTCTCCCTCTGACCCTCTTCCCTCTCGTGCTCTCTGTCTCTCATTCTCTCTCTCTCTCTCAAATAAATAAATTAAAAAAAAATTCTGTATTCTAATCCTTTGTGTAACTAGTAGATATTATTTTGAGAATCATAAAATAAACCTATGTTCATTCTGAAAAACAGAATAACTTTCCATCTTCTATTTTGGGTAGCTGATGTTTTATATTATGTAAACTTAGCATTCTTGCATACTATGACCTGTCTATAATAATGTTTACTTTCTTATATAATGAAAACTCAATGGCAGAAAGAGGATGCCTCCAATCCATATTTGTTCATTCGTAAATTCATTCAATCTTTACTTCCTTTTATATGATGTATAGCTTCTCAAGTGGTCTAACTACATGCTACTTTTTACCCCCAACTCATAATTGTGCCTTGTGTATTCTAGAAGGCGAGCTCTGCCCACAGGACAGAGCAAAGGTTCACCAAAAGAGAAAAGCCTATAATCAGGCTCATTCTTCGAAAAGGAGGAGTATGAAAGAAAACACAAGGTAGATGGATAAACAGTATTTTTGGTTTCTTCGAAAATATTAGGAAAACTACTTACTGTCATTGCATTTCCAATAGTATATTCTTTTGCTATAACCAGAGTGGATGCATACCAGAAGGCCAGTGCATATGATGCATATATTAAGAGGAAGGCGATGCCCATGGAAATGTTTGCTGAAATAGCTTTTTTAATTCCAATCTTTTTGGCATTTTCTAGGTGTTTCTCATACCTACCAGAAAATGAGGGGGAAATGTTGTAACAAGAAAACAATCCATAATCAGAGCCATGTTCACCTCCTGTGTAGTTGAAGGTTTAAGGAACAATGCCAACAAAGAAACACCGCTGAAACCCAACTTCCTAGGAATTGAACCAATTCAGGATCAGCCAGGACTAGAACCCATCTGAGCCTTTTCTTTACTGGCCTGGACTCATCTCTCTTGGTCCCTTCCAATCTAACCAATCCTGAAGCTGTTCCAGGATTGAACTTCTACTGGGATATGGAAGAGCTTCGCCATCACCTTCCCAGCCGGCATCACGAGCCAAAGTTCGGGTGGGAGAAGAGAAACCAAGTCAAAGGTGAATGGCACTAAAATGTAAATACGCTGTGGGATGCTTACAATTGATTCTTTACACAGCTCAATTTCTCTTCACTAGAGAAGAGAAAAACCTTCCTCTATTGCCCCTTTGGGTGAGGAACTGGAATTTTACACATTCTTATACTTAAACTTAGGCCTTTGCTTTTTGTTTTGTTTTGTTTTGTGTTTTTTGGTCAGGCTGATCTTCCACTTTCAAGCCAGGGCACAAGGTTCTAAAGTGGTCACTACGTACAGGGTTCTTCCTCAGTTTTTCTAGATTTTAGTTACATTATCTGTAAAATGGAGTTAATAATGCCTACCTTGCAAGATAATTCTGATACTGAAAGATAATTACAGAGAGTATTTACCACAGGGCTGGCACACACCTGGCAAAACCTGGTGATTTCTATTCCTCTCATTATTCCTATTGTTGTTTTAGAATTTAATCTCCTCCTGAAGAGTGCTCATTCTATTACATTTTTGAGAAACAATTAAAATTCCTATTACTGGCTTCTAGGGTTCGATACAAAGGGACAAATGTCTATAATGGGTCTGTTAAATTACAATTTCTGTTTACATCAGTTTAAATTAAATCTACTTTTCCACGCCAGGTACAGAAAGTGTGTATTTAATTTTGGCTTCCTAAAATTAGGAAAAAATACAGGACATATAAAATGAGACTGTGGGGGGTAATATCATATAAAATAGTGTGTTTCTAACAAAAACAGATATCTTTATTTTTTTTAGTTTAACCAAATGAGATGTCGAGGATTCATTAGTTTTTTTAAAAAATGCAGTTGCCACCAAAAAGTTTCTGTGTCTAATTACTTGAAGCAGCCTACTTTTCAGTGAGCTTCCCCCGCTTTCCTTCCGCAGAGCTGCGTCCCTGGGGAGCCTCCAGCCCTGTGATTAGTCTTGTGTGGCTGGGCCCCCGAGGCCCAGGGTGATTCAGGTCAGCCCCCGTGTGACACCAGGCTCCGGGGACAGTGGAGGACATGCTGTAATGACCTGCGCTGAGGCGGCTTGCTTACTGCAGCTAACAGAGTGGTACTGATTACATGCCCATCCTGAGGTCCCAGGGAGGGTTAGGGTGCTGTGTGTGGGCCACTGGATATAGGAAGCAGCAGTGAGAAACAGGAAGCGATCAGAGAACCAGGAACATGGCGCCTTTGAAGGGGGCCCACAGAATGGAAAAATAGGGAAAGAAAATGGAGGGGCTGGGGGGCAACTTGGCTTCTAAGGCAGGAGAATTTCCAGAGAATTTCTCTCGCAAAAAGTTGTGGGTATCAGAAGTCCCACGGAATGGCAAGAGAGAGTACTTGATGCAGAATCATAGTTTGACTGTATTAGGGCATGTTATTTAGAGAAAACTGGTTGGGGACATTAAAGAAAAGCAGACTAGCCTTTTGTGGGCTTTGTTCTGGCATTTTGGTTTTTGCCTATCAGGTTCCTGTAGAGCAGGGCTACGGGGCCTGGGATCCATGGTCAAGGAATTTGAATGTGGAAACAATTATATAATTATTTTCACTAACCTGTATCTGAAATGTAGCATTTCCTTGGATTATCAGCATAGGCAACAAACCACTGCAGAATTAGCAGTAACTATGGCTTTGTTGCCAGGAGAGATCACAGATCATTTTTATATCATGGATCATTTTTATATCATGGTACACTTGAAACAAATATCTTGAAGTATCTTTTACCGGCATTTCTACCTCAGAGTTATAATAGTTACTGAACCCATAGTTTGCTCTTATTATTTAATACGTTAACAACACAGGCAGGTATTTACTGTATCACAATGTAAAAATATTTTGAAAACTGTACTTCACTATAATTGCTTTCCTTCGTAATCCTCTGTATTTTGTCTCAGGCATTTAAAATTACTATTCTAAGGAGGAAGTCCTTAGGCTTCATCAGACTGCCGAAGGAGTCCATGGAACTTAAAAAGGGTAAGAACCCTGCTTTAGAGGCTGACATTGAACTCCAGACATCAGCAAAGTGTCCCTATATTTTGTGGGGGAGGGGTTAATATTAGGAAAAAGCAAGTAGTAAACACAACACACACCACAAAAGAGTGAGCAACAAAATGCAAAAGAGGGTTCTTTGAACTAGTGGACAAAGAACATTCCTGACCTCTCCAGCTCTTTGTTCTGGCCTCCAAACGCTATCACGGTCCTGATGGCCCCCAGAGCCTCTTCGGCTGCAGCGCCCGCTTTGGCATATGCAGCTAGTTCTTTGTCACTAAATGCAGAGAGTATCTGGACAGAGGAGACACATTCGTGACTTTCGTATGGGGAGAACATTTAAAAGGCAGTCTGGTCAACTCTTTAACTTGCTTTTTCTTCCCAAACCCTGTCCCTTCTCAGACACTGACATCATGAAGTAAACAACAGCCCATGTACCAGATCCAGTGGCTCCTTTCACCCTATACAAAGGCTAGATCTGATCCACCCTGGTGGTATGCTCCCCAAGAGTAGTCAGGAACAGAAAATCCACATATAATTCTCTACATAGTGTCTTGAGGAATAATGTCAAGTTCCACACCTACCATGTTTTCTTCTCTGCTAACTGCAAAATAAGCTAAACTAAAACCTTACTCCTTTGGAAAGTCACTATTCTTTCCTTTATTGTATCACAATTTTAATTACTATGAAAACAATACTTCCAGATCTGCTCGTGGGCATTCTGCTTAATAATAAGACAGCTAAACAAGATGTTGCAGGAGACAGGTAAAGGGATGATCAAAATAAAAGAGATATGAGTAATTCACTAAGCCAATCATCAACCTCCAGAAGAGCAAAATTGTCAGTAAAATTTCTCAACTCTGCAGTGTTGTCTGAAGTCGAACAGGTTATTTATTTATTTATTTATTTTAGGGAAAGGCCAAATTGTCAGAGTGCCACTTAACTGTCACAGGTAACAATTAAAAATAAATAAAACAAATCCAAACTTTATTTTTTCTTATATTCATGCAATGGTTTGGAAGAATGTTGTTTTAAAACTGTGTTTCCTTAAGTAGGGACATAACCATTTAAGTGGTTTAAACTACTATGCCAGAAGATTTACCCAAACAAATAATAGCAGTGCAAAAAATCTGTTAAGTGAGGTAAAAACTGACATTTTAAATCATATTAAAAATCAATTTCTTTATTACGGCATTAACAACATGCTTTTAAATGTGGTTTCAACTGACATGTCACACAGATCTGGACAGCGACAAGAACCATAACCCTGCATGTTAAAAATAACTCTTGCACGTGTGGGCTAACCCACAGGAAAATGTCCCCGATTCACACACCTTTGCCCAGACAGCTGCAGAGAGTCCCAGGATAGGGCTGATGGCCATTATCACAAGGGTGAGCTTCCATCCTCTAACAAACCCTACTATGAATCCTGCAAAAAACGTGGCTACTGCTTGAAAGAACATTCCAACCTTGTCACCAATTCCTTCACTGATTTTGGAGATGTCACTAAAAAAGATCACACCTAAGTGGTTACGGGCAGGAGGTCTTCAATCAGAGAGCCGAAGCAGACATCTGACAAACATAGACAGGTCAATCTCGTTCACACTACTGCAAGTCTCATTCACAGTTAGCCTCTTGAATGGGATTTTTCCCCACCTAAATACTGTACAAAGGAAGAAATTCAGGTTCAGTTCATGCCTCTAAGAAGTTCGTATCATTAAAGTTGATGCTATTAAATTAGTTAATCTTATTCGAGAAGCATTAGCATTCTGAACGTATGAGTCCAGTTGTTTAAAAGCAGGAGTTAGGAAGGGCATTGCAACAGTAATAGGGAAGGGCTACTTGCTTCTACCCTAGGCCCTACTCTCAAGCCATTTTCTTCTCAAAATAGCAACCAGTGTGATCCTTTGAAAATGGAAGTCTGAACGTGTTACTCCTCAGATCAAACCTCCCAACAGCTGCCCATTTCACTATGAGTCAAAGCTGAAGTCCTTAGTGAAGCCAACCAGGTCCTAAATGCCTTGACCTTCCCTGATTTTTTAACTTCATTTGCTCAGGACTCTTGCTGGGAACTCCAGTTAAGACGAAGTTTGTCATCTATCTCCCCCTGCTGGAAAGTAAACAACAAGAGGACAGAGATCTTTGTCTTGTTCACTGGTATATCATAAATATCTAGAAGAGTGTGTGGCATATAACAGGCCCTCAAATATTTGTCGAATAAGTGAAGAGTCAACAATTACAAAGACAAGTCTTGCTGTGACTTCATGCACACACATACTCATTCATTCAACCATCTTAATTGAATGGATAACATCTGTCAGGCCCTGTAGCAAGCTCCACGGAGAGATAAATAAATGTAAGATGTGAGCTCAGTCTTCAAATTAACCTATTAAATCACTGAGAAGAACAAACTAACAGATAAGGAAAATGCATGGGAGCACAGCACATAAATGCTAGAAATGGCTGTCGGACAATCTAGTCCCCATACGTCTCAAACGTTTCATCTAGTAATTTTTTTAATTTAAAATCTAACCATGACACATTTTCACATAGTTAGTGGTTCATTTCGTTATGAAAGTGTGACATAAACAATACACTTACTCTGTTAACCGTGTATTGAGTTCTGTGGTGTCGCTGACATCAAACCAGCCTATTTCTTGTCGTAGAACAGCGTGAAAAAACTCTTGCCTGATTTTCCTGACCTGTCGGCCAGCTGCCAAAGTCCAAAATGAAACTTGTATATAGGCAGCAACAAGAACTCCAGCACCTAACCCTGAGTAATAGTATGCATACCTGGAAAATAATTAGAAAGTTTCTTTTAAATACTCTTCTTTATTCATCTCTTTCAGGAAAAATCTTCAAAATTGGGAGTTAAGTTTACTGAAATCATATAGATCGTGTAGGACATCATAACAAAGACACATTAACATATTTTCTCTTCTCTTTCTGAAACTAGAAGAGGATGATGGCAAATCTATTGACTTGAATTACCAGAAAACAGATACATTTTGTGGTTAAGTGCAAAAAATAATGGTGTTATTGAATCATCTTAAAACTGATACTGACAATTTGTAGATACGGTGTGATTCTTCTTTCATAATTAAGATTCTAGACTTGCTTATCTTATTGTATTGAAAAAGTTCACTACTATTCACATATGGAATAGACAGATCGAGCATGTAAAATGGTACTTAGTGTAAGTTTTCTCATATTGTTTATAGCAAGACCCCCCCAACCCCCGCCAAAAACCACAAAAACAAAAACCCTCTTGCTCTTCGGCAGAATTCAAAAATATTTTTTAATAGTATGCTAAAAACATCATAAATTCAAACTAACTTTGAGTGAAGTCTTAACTAAATTAGAGGAAAGTTAGTATCTTTAAAAAGAACAAATTTGGGGTGCCTGGGTGGCTCAGTCAGTTAAGCGTCTGCCTTTGGCTCAGGTCATGATCCCAGGGTCCTAGATCAAGTCTCTCATCGGGCTCCCTATTCAGCAGAGAGTCTGCTTCTCCCTCTCCCTCTGCCCTCTGCCCTGCTCCTGCTCTCTCTCTCTCTCTCTCAAATAAATAGAATTAAAAAAAAGAACAAATTCAGTTTTGATACTTTCAAAGATACTTTTTATATAATTTTACAAACTGTTTCCAGATAGAAGCCTTTCAGGCCTGATACAGATAGAGCTCATTTAAATTAGCAACATTAATTGATAAGTAAACATACAAACATTATGTCACAGACTTTTGAGATTTCTATTAAGAAGGCTGAAGGAAGGGAAAACGCCATAAAGACATTATTGGATCAACTGACAAACTTGGAATACAGTTGGTGGATTAGATCAAAGTACTGTATCAATATTAAATTTACAGGAGTTGATAATTGTGCTATGGTTATGAAGAGAGTATCCTATGCTTAGGAACCACACTGAAGTATTTATGAGTAAGGGGCCATGATGATGTATGCAAGTTACTTCAGATAGTGGAGGTCAGGGGGTGGGTATAAATGATAACAATAATTCAGGGGTGCCTGGGTGGCTCAGTCAGTTAAGTTGTTGACTCTTGATTTCGGCTCAGGTCATGAGCTCAGGGTCCTGGAATGGGGCTCCACGTCAGGCTCCACTCTCAGCAGGGAGTCTGCTTGAGAATCTCTCTCCCTCTGCCCCTACCCAGCTCATGTTCTCTCTCTCTCTCTCTGTGTCCCTCTAAAATAAATAAATAAATCTCAAAAAAATGATAACAATAGGTCAAAGAATATAATAAAAAGTAAAGAGTATACAGACTCTGTATATTCTTATAATTCTCTGAAAGTTTGCAATTATCCTCAAATAAAACACGTCTTAAAAGTACATCATAAATATTTATATATATAAATATACATATTTATATATAGTACCTACATATATATAAATGTATGCATTAGCCAATTACCTAGTCATTTCTTCTTCCAGAATTCTGCCTGGATTTAGCATTGACAATGAAAAATTCACTAAATAAAAACAAAACAAAACAAAAATAAGACATTTTTGAAAGGTTGAACTATTAATAGCTATTACTAGGTTTTAAAAATCTTTTTTTTCTTTTCAACCTCAGTGAATTCTTTTCACTTTGCTCAAATAAAGAGTCCAAGGATTTAGGTGCAAGACATCTAGGACCCAGATGGGGAAAGATAGCCCTCCTAGGTTCGTCCCTGATCCTGGCGGTCTCAGGCCTTTAGCAAAAAGGGCTTCCTAAGGCAGCAGAGAGGAGCTGATGGAGGGCATGCAGAGCATATAGAAGGCAGAGGAGGAAAAAGAAATGGTCTCAAGAGAAAATACAGGATTTAAGGGGCATATTTTCTTAGGGGCTAAAAGCACTTTACAGATAATTGTTTCTGTTAGTTTTATTTTAATACATGTGTGTTTTCTCTTACATGCTTCCTTTTGACATAAGAAATACAAAGGCTGAATTACATGCATTGTAAAGGAGGGAAAATTAGAGACAAGGAAGATAAGTGAGTTGTCTAAAGATGAGACAGTGGATCACTGGGAATTGGTCATCATCCTGCATTCCACATCCTGTTTGCTCGCAAAACTGTTTTCTGGTATTTTTAAAGTGCTATTAATTGGAAGGAAATACACTGTGTATTAATTTGAACTAATTTGATAAAAATGCCTATGTGCCATTCCTGTTTTAATAATAGCCAGCATGTATTGAGCCTTTATTATCTGCCAGGCTCTGTTCTGAACACTCTACATGTATTAATTCATTTAATTTTCACCACAACCCTATGAGGTAGGACTGTTTTGTGAATCCCCATCTCACAGATGAGGAAATTGAGGCACAGAGTGATAAAGTAACTATCCAAAGTCGCACAGTTAGCAAGTAGGCTGAGAGTCCTCACTATACATATAGCTCCTAACTTTATACTACACTGATGGTTTCATGTGGTCATGACTTATTTTCACTTTTTAAAAAACACAAAGTGAGGGACACCTGGGGTGGCTCAGTCGGTTAAGCGTCTGCCTTTAGCTCAGGTCATGATCCTGGGGTCCTGGGAACGAGCCCCGCATTGGGCAACCCACTCAGTGGGGAGTCTGCTCCTCCCTCTCCCTTTGCCCCTCCCCCCCGACTCGTGCACTCGAGCTCTCTCTCTCTCTCTCAAATAAATGAAATCCTTTAAAAATTTTTTAAAAATACAAAATGAAAAGGTATAAAGGAAACAGACTATGTCAAAATAATAGGACAAAATATCACCACAGCATTGTTGAGAAGACATACCAGAGTAAGTATTTCCCATTTACCATGATGTGAGGACAGAAACTAGTCTTTGTTTACTTATCATGTATAAATAACCCAGTAGTCATGTTTTCTGGTATCTTCCTCATCGTCTTCCAAAAGGGGCTAAGGTCAAAATGTATTTAAAACTCAAACTACTGTCAGGATCAAATACCAGGCATGCTTCCCTGACTATGGCATAATTTCTCCCTCAAAACTGTAACTTCTACTGATGTTCAGAGTAAAGTGTTTCCTCTTGTTAATCTAGCTCTCCATCAGCTGTCAGATCCGGGAGGAATGAGACCCTGTTTTACTTCTGTTCTTATCAGTTCAGTTGTGTGTACTCATTTCCTCTATGAGTTCTTAAATATGGCAACTCTGAGACGCTCAGTTGGAACTGTATTTGGAATCAGAGGCAGACAAGCTACTTAAAACTTGGTAATGGTGGAAATCATTGTTCAAACCTTGGGAAAACTCCACATATATGTGTACAGGGTTAGTTTTTCCCCAGAACTTAAAAAATCATGTAGAATCTTAAATGAATTTTACTCTCCTCCAAATGCCTACCTCAAACGTTTACATTCTCTCAGTGAGGACAGTATAACTCAGACTGATTCTCCCTCCTAGGAAATAAAAATCTATGGACATTCAGAATTTGAAATGCTCCTTTTTCAGAGTCCAAGCCAAGAATGGCAATCTAGGCCTGGGCTAATAACCCTAGGAGCTCCTAGGAGTTTCTGCTGCCCGAGGACTAAGGTAAGGCAGATGTGTGTTGATGTGTTCCCAGGAAAGTCATGGGATTCTAGATCTGGAATTCTAGACCAGGGAATCTTATGGGACTCTAGATCTGAAATTCTAGATCAGAAAAAAATCTCATGGGATTCTAGATCTGGAATTCTAGACCAGGAAATCTCATGGGACTCTAGATCTGGGATTCTAGATGTGGAAATCTTCACAGGATTCTAGATCTAGACATCTCATGGGGCTCTAGATCTGGAATTCTAGATCTGGAAATCAAATGGGACTCTAGATTTGAAAGGGCTTAGGCCTGGTCTTCTCAGATGCTACCTGTTATACCTAAGTTTCATAAACAATCTCCAAGTCAACTGGTTCAGGGGTCCCCATGTTATGTGCCTGTTAGACTGACATGGAAGAGCTTGAAAATATACAGTTGCCCAGGCTCCTTGCAAGAACAGTTCAATCACAACCTCGGGCTGAGTCTAGAGCATCACATTTCTAAAAAGTATCCTCATTTGATTCTGATGTGCTGGGATGGAGAACTCCCACTCTGTTCTACCTGAATGCCTCCCAGAACAAGGAAATGAAGAATTCTTGAAGTTGCCCATTCATTTTAGAGAGGTCCCATAAAGTCCATTCATTTTATGGATGAAGAAACAGAATTTTAGAGTGGTCATTTCATTTCCAAGTTTTCACAGCAAGTTTTCCCCAATATTTATTGCTCATTTACTATCTTCCAGCGCTTTACAGAAATCATCTCATTTAATTCTATCAGTAGGTCTATGATAACCTTTCAAAGATGAGCACAGTAAGAATGACAAGGTTAAGTAACTTGCCCAAGGTCATACAGCTGGTAAGTGAAGGGTCTAAATAACTGCACATCTTAAGGATTACCTAGTGAGACATTACACAGAGTCCTGTCATGTTTAAGTCTCAAATCAATGTCTGCCTTCCTCAATTCTGCCTAGAACTTCTCTTATCATATGGAAATATTCAGCACAAAATAAAGTGTTGGTGCACGTACCCAGGTGGTACATAGTTAAGGTAACTGGGGTCTCCAGTATGCCTTTTCCTCTCAACCACGCAGCAATGCAAAGGCATGCAGGGTGTACTGATTTCTCTACAGAATTTTCAAGATCATTACAGTCACATAGACCTGACATAAAATATATCAGTTTCCTAATACTCTGCATTAAAAATGTCTCCTCTCTGTCCTTGAGGTTTTGGATGCAGAATGTGCACAGTTTCTGCACAACTGAGTCATTGTGAGGGAACAAACCTTGTCACTGAGGAGCTTTATTCTGTTGACAGGATTCGCTCTCTTCACAATCATTCACTGTCAAACCCTCCTGTAATTTAAACCTTGTTTTCTTTTAACATTCTCTGCCTATTTGACTCCCATTAAGTCCAACTGTCCAAGAGTCCAACAATTCTAAAGAACAGACTTTTTTAAAAAAGATTTTATTTATTTGAGAGAGAGATAGAGCACAGCAGAGGGAGAGGGAGAAGCAGGCTCCCCACTGAGCAGGGAGCCCTACTCAGGGCTCGATCCTAGGACCCTGGGATCATGACCTCAGCCACAGGCAGATGCTTACCTGACTGAGCCGCTCAGGTGTCCCAAAAGTGCCTTTTTAAAAAGATTTGTATTTATTTGAGAGAGAGAGAGAGAGAGAGAGAGAACAAGATGGGAGAGGGAGAGGGACAAGCAGATTCCGTGCTGAGTGCGGAGACTGATGCAGGGCTGTTGGTTTGATGGTCACAGAGTTTCAGTTTTACAAGATGAAAAAATTCTGGAGATTAATTGTACAACAGTGTGAATATACTTAACACTACTGAACTGTATACATACAAATGGTTAAGATGGTAAATTTTGTTATGTATTTTATCTCAACTAAGTTTTTTTTTTTTTTTTTTTAAATGAAGTACAGATGAGTTAGTGTTTGGCCCAATTTTATCAGTCCTGTTTTTGTTTTCACTAACACCAGAATACTTCCACAACTTTCTTATTTGGAACAGTTTGTTTGTCTTTTCACTTGTTTCTAATTATGCAAGCAAATAGCTTTGAAGCTGGTCATGGCAGACGGGTGCCATGTGCTGTGCCCAGGGCCAAACTGAAGGTCTCTCCGGGGAATGGCATGAACCAGTCACTTAAAAACCTGTGATTGCTGGGGTGATAAACTCCCCAGAGTTGCCAACTTACTTTCTATAGCTTCCAGATGAAACGCCTGTTGCTCTTCTATAGCCACATTAGGTTTATAGGCTGTCTTAGAGGATTTGCAATGGGAGGTCCCTCAAATGTTATTAATTTCCAATGTCCACTCTTTAGTAGTTTGTAAAGATAATATTGTCATTCCTTTTTGGAGAAAGCGAAATCTTTAAATTTCATACTCAGTCTAAATCCAGAGAGCTTGCCGGTATGTTGAGAGTTCTAGAGTTTAGCAAAAATCATGGAAGTTGAGAGAAGATCAGGTACTTAGCTGTACTTAGCCTTAGCAGAGCTCACTTACTCATCTCATAGAGATGATGTTCACTTAAGTCTATTCTTTAGGGGCACCTGGGTGGCTCAGTCAGATAAGTGTCTGCCTTTGGCTCAGGTCATGATCCCAGGGTCTCCTCTGTGATCCCAGTCTCTCTCTCTCTAGCTGCTGCTTCCCCTACTTGGGCGTGCTCTCTCTCTCTCTCTCTCGCTGACAAATAAATACAGTCTTTAAAAAAATAAATAAATAAAAATTAAAAAGGCGCTTTTACTAGATTTCTAAAAGATATTAATGTTTATGTAAACAGATCATATTGTATATATCAAGCAATCTTATTCTCTTATGTAATAACACTTAAGCTCTGCAATGCTAACCAAATACATAGTTCTGAATTGGCAAACACTGAAAACTCCTACCTGATCTGAATGACAGAGTCCACTTTTTCTCAGGTATCTTTGCTATGTAAGCTGCCTTTCCTTTATCAGTTTTTTTCCCCTTATATTCCACCATCTGTGTGCCAATAAAGCTTCACTCAATCTTCTCCAGCCTAGTGCCCACAAAATCTCTTGGGAAGAACTGAGCCATCAGGCTTGGTAGAAAGCATCAAGATTTCACTTTCACTGTTAATCTGGCTTAATATGAAAATACCTCTGTCCACTGGAACCTGACTCCAGTGCTGTTGCCACAGTCCCTCTTACAGATGACATTAACTTATGGGACTCCTTGACTCTTCAGTAATTACACTCCTCTGTGTGAGTTTCAAAACACATCATTCTCATACTGAAACCATTCACTCTTTAGTGAAGTGTTAGATCAAGTTCCAGTCAACCTGGTTGATCCACAAATGAGAGAGAGAAGATGGATAGAATTTTAACAAAAAGGGTGCAGGAAGAGAATAGAAAAAGAAAACCAGCAACAGATTTACAAGCTGAGTATAGCTAAGAAGTACGGCCATACTAACTGAAGTATTTTGAAATGTGTCCGTAATCACCAAAGGGATGGACATTGCATAGATATATTCAGATTATAGTTCCACTGTCCTCAAGTAGAGGGATTTCCCTGCTTTATTTAGATGTAAAGCTTTCTGTACATTCCCCTATTCTGTATTAAAAGTCAAACAGGAGAGATCTAGTTGTTGAAATTTAAATGAGGATTCAAGGAATTTTCTGAGAATTTTATAACTTCTTCAGTGATATCTGGAGTCAGCCAGAAGTGCAAACCATTAAACAAGTGGATGAGAAAGAGCAAAATCAACTTCTGATCTTTCATTCAGTTAAAGGAGTACAATGTATGTATGTTTGTTTTTTTTTTTTTAAATACACAAACGCTTACCTGGAAAGGAGAAATTTCCTGCAGTATCAACAAATTTGTCGGTCATTTGTCCAAACACTATCATCATGAGGGGGAGACCTGATCCGTGAGCTATGGCCATGATGGTGCCCAGGGACATCAGTAATTTATCCTGCCAGTCAGAATATCGAAACTAAAAAATAAAAAGAAAGTAAATAAAAGAATATTTTATAGAAAAGAACTTTTCTTTCTCCACAACTAGATGTTCTTTGGATTTTTATTTAAGGTCAGTACTTTAAAAAAAAAAAAGATCGATTGATTGATTTTAAAGAGAGAGGGAGAGCGTGCGAGAGTGAGTAGGGGTGGGGGAGCAGAGCAGAGGCAGAGTGAGAGAACCCTTAAGCAGATCCCCCGCCGAGTACAGAGCCCCGCAGGAGCCCTTTCTGGGGCTCCATCCCAGGACCCTGACAGCATGACCTGAGCCAAAACCACGAGTCAGACACTCCACCAACTGAGCCACCCAGGTGCCTCTAAGGTCAGTACTTTTTATTTAAGGTCAGTACTTTATCTAAGGTCAGTAGTTGCAGATAAATGTAATATGGAAGAAGGAGGATTTCCATCCAAATTATTGACAGGTTAATTTTATGATTCTTTATTTTATATCCTGTGAAGAAATAATCTGATTCTGTTTCATCAGTATCTTCTTTGGTTGAATGATTACAATATAATCGGAAGGGATAAAAGTTTAGTTCCATTAAGAAATGTGGTTTGATCTTCCAGAGTTCCTTATGTAGCGAGTTAAAAATAGCTAGGAGTAAACACTAAGTACACACACATGCACACACACAGCACATCCTTTAAAACAATATGCAAAATATTTCAGAGAGAGAATTACAAATCAGGAGAAAACAGATCTCCTGAGTCTTATGGATAAGTTCTCTTTAAGAGGTTTCAGTTAGCTTTTTAAAAGGCAGCTCAGAAGTGAAATAAGAAAACATTAGGGGGTGCCTACATGCGTACTTTAGATGATGCTCCCTGCAGAATCTGGAAAGATACGGGAGAATTTGCTGAAGAAGAATTGGGGGGTACAGATGAAGTGGGGGTGTTCAGGCTGAGAAGAGCAAGGTGCCCAGAAACTGCACGCAGTGCTCAGGGAACTCCCTGCAGGGGAAATCCTAGAGTGCACAGTGCGGGGAGTGATGTTAGAAAGAGGTAGGGGCCTCACCAACCGTCCTAGACTCAGTACTATCACTGTACAGTGTACTTAGTACTATCACTTAGAAGGCGGACACCAGTTGTTACAGTGACATGTACAATGCCCGAGAACTTACCAGCCGATCAATGTCATAGTACTTCAAAGACTTTGTCCCTCGCTGTCTTTTTAGCCCTCTCTCATTTCTCATGTTTTCTTCCCATTTTTGACTGATTATTCTATGGTTCTCTCTGTTGTCTTCTCTCTTCCTCTGCCTTCCAGATTACATCTATCTTCTCATATTTCCATCTCTATACCTTTCCCTCTGTCCCTTTTTATTTATTTATTATTTTTTTAAAGATTTTTTTTTTATTTGAGAAAGAGAGAGGGAGCATGAGCTGGGGGGAGGAGGGGTAGATGGAGAGGGAGAAGCAGGCTCCCCGCTGAGCAGGGAGCTGGGTGCGGGGCTTCATCCCAGGACCCTGAGATCATGACCTGAGCCGAAGGCAGACGCTTAATCAACTGAGTCACCCAGGCGTCCCTGTCCTCTCTTTTTAATCTTTTTCCTCTACCCACTTCCCTCACCTCACCCCATTTTGGGGATGAGACACAGTCACTAGGAGAATGAGTGATGAGTCAGGCTTGGCAGAGTGGGGTCTTTGAGAGCTGAAGCTGAGTCAAACAGGATCAACAAGCCAGGGCAGTCTGAGGTCAGACACACTTGGTGGGAAGGAGGGGTGTGCAAACTGTTCTCACAGAGTTCCAGGAGTTCAATATAGGGAGGCCAAATTCCATCATCAAACATGCAGGGCAAACACGAGCAAAGGGTCAGAAGCCAGGTGGAGCAGAACAAGAGGAGTAGGTATAGTCAAGAGCAAATGGAGAAGTATCCCTAAAATTGCTAGAAAAGGGACTAGTGTTTCCAAGGTTCATTTTAGTGGCTCTGAGGGAAGGGACGTAGAGCACTGGGGTCTACTGGCCTCAGTTACAAGCACAGGATCAGGTCATCATGTCATGTTCTCTTTAGTGAGCATTTATATAAAATTGAGGATCATTTTAAATGCTTTTTATGCTACTTAAATAAAATTTCACTGTCTCTAAGCAAATAAAATTTCACTGTCTCTAAGCTTAAATTTAAAATTATAAACGTTTCACAGCAACAGCACAGTTTCCTAAGCAAACTTAGATTCAAGTGATTTTCAACCAAACAATGAATTTCTAATTCTTGTTAGAAACAGTATTGTCCTGAACCTCTTTCGGGACAAAAAAAAAAAAAAAAAATTTATTCAGAGGCAGAAAGGATTATATTTCAATTTAATTTAAATTTTAACATCTAGGTTCAAATTAAATGTACTAAGTTTCTACCTCAAGTTTTGTGGTGTTTTATTTGCTGTAGGAGGCAGATCTAAAACATGTGCATTAAAATCAGATCTAGTTTTACAAACAATTTATTCTCTAAAGCACTACAACAATAAGGGAGAAGAGAATGAATAGGGCCTTTGTAGCGACATGAGAAATGTGCACCAATGTCTGAGACAGAGGATGTTTTGGTGTCTTTTCATCCATTTATTTACTAAGCTGGAGATTTCAGCTGACAAGTCACTTAATACCAACTTCTTTGTTACGGAATACAGGCCTCTCATAGTCTGAAACCCATCATACTTACTCAAAGTAGGCACACACTTTCTTGGCCCACCTCTCTGAGACATATTACAAATGAAAAACAGATTAGACTTCTTCCAAAACATGTTGGCTTGCTTGTGCCAGCAGAAAAGCACTGACAATTGTGTTCAACATAATCAGAATCTCTAATAGTTACTCCATATGTAATCAATTGCCTTGGAAGTCAAATGTGAAATAGATTTCTTACTTATTTCCAAATTTCTGTAGTTAACAATCACTTTCTTTATATGCAAGCTTATTTTAGGCAAAATTTGGTGGGTGGGTGTGTGCGATAGTGGTGGTGGTAGCGATGGTGGGGTGTGTGTGTGTGTGAAACAAATGCAGAGATGTGTTTTCCTGACATCAGTTAGTTAGTCCTAGCTCTGCTCTGTTTCATAGCCAGGCTATCCCTACCTCTTTTATCATCTACCTTGAGAATATTGTTCATTGACTACAAGAAGCTCCACATCTATTGATTCAAGACACCAAATTTGAATGAAAACAAGAATTATTCATATTTAATATTTCACAGCTTACCAAAGTTAATGGTCCAATCAGCTTCATTCTCTTTTTTTTCTTGTCTTGGTTGCTGTAAAAAAATACATAATTGTTTTTGAATTTAAAACTGTTACCAAATGTTTCACAGTCCACTGAATATAAACTTGAGTAGTTATCACATCCAACTATTTTTCAAATATAAAACAGGGATATCCACAAATTGTCCAAATTATCTAATTTAACAAACACTGCAAGGCAATCACCAAATACAAAGGTAACTGTCCAAGGTACTATGCAGATAATCTGGATGGGAAATGGTCACCTTCCTTGCAGAGCTCATACACAGAAAGAAAATACATAGGTTAATATCTGCCAAATAATTAAATTCTTCTGTTGCTAAAAAATCTGTACTGACCTAAAAATAAATTCTACTCTTCTGAAGGACTATATGGAGTGGTGTCAGGAAATCCTCTTGGCTCTACATTCACAACACAATTAGAATTCAACCACTACTCATCACTTTTACTGCTATCCCAATAGCCCAGGAGAACTCCTGCCTAGTTTCTCTACTTTCAGTTATGCCAACTTCAGTCTGCCCTCAACACAGCATGCAAATAATCATTCCCAAGCTCAAGTCATATCATGCTACTCCTCTGCTCAAAAAGCCTACAATGGCTCCCATTTTTCTCAGAGTAAAAGCCAAAATTCTTACATTGGATTTTGGCCCCTACACGATATGTCTCTTTGTTACCTCTCTGACCACATTTCTTTTTTTTAAAAGATTTTATTTATTCATTTGAGACAGAGAGGTACAGAGAGAGAGCATGAGCAGGGGGAGAGGCAGACGGAGAGGGAGAAGCAGACTTCCCGCTAAGCCAGGAGCCCCATGCAGGACTCCATCCCAGGACCCTGAGATCATGACCTGAGCCAAAGGCAGATGCTTAACCATCTAAGCCACGCAGGCACCCTCTCTGACCAGATTTCTTACTCCTATTCCTGTTTGCTTTGCTTCAAGCCACCCTGGCCTCTCTGCTGCTGCTATTCTTTGAACACATCAAACACGTTCTCATAGCAGGGTCTTTATATTATCAGATACCTCTGCCAGGAATGCTGTCCCCTCAGGCACCCACACAGCTCCCTCCTCTCATGTCTTTCCAGTCTTTGCTCAAATATTGCCTTCCCAATAAGACCTATCTTAACCACCCTATTTAAAACTGCAAATACTTCCTCTTTGCACTCCTGATTTCCCTAGCCTTGATTAACATTTTCCATAGCATTCATTATCTTCGAATTGCTGCAGCTTACTTATTTTGCCCAAGTATTCTTTTTTTTTAAGATTTTATTTATGTATTTGAGAGAGAGAATGAGAGAGAGAGAGAGCCCATGTGCACATGAGGGGGGGAGGGTCAGAGGGAGAAGCAGACTCCCCACTGAGCAGGGAGCCCGCTGAGGACTCGATCCCGGGACTCCAGGATCATGACCTGAGCAGAAGGCAGCTGCTTAACCAACTGAGCCACCCACGCGCCCCTGCACAAGTATTCTTTATGTCTGTCCTCCCTACAATAATGTAAACTCCATGAGGATATTTTTTTTAATCTAAATGCATTTATTTAGCTTAATTAGTTAATTATTTAGTTTAGGTAGGTGATAAAGTTTTGCTCATAAGACTTGATCCCAAATTATTTAGAACATTTGTTAAAATCAGACAGACATCTGCCACTAAATATGTTCAAAAGAAGGTGCCAAAGGCAATATAGCAGCATGATTGGAACTAGCATATAACTAACTTGCCATTTGCCCTAAATAACTGAAGGGAGCTTGACTTCCTTGGAATGAATAAGATTTGGTCTTTTTTTTTTTTAATAAAAATTAGTCTCAACATGTACTTTCTTAATCTTATGGTCTTAACTTACTATTAACTTCCTGCATTTCTCTTCTGAACTGTGTTCTTGTGTTTCCAATACAGGGCTGTGAACTTCACTTCTGAGATCTCCCTTGGGTTCTGGAGGATTACTGCATCTTTCGGAGAGCTCCTTTGTGCACTCATCAAATGTTCAGCCAGTGCAATACAGAAATAGCCTTCATAAAAATGTCATCTATTTATAGATTCACAGTCAATCCCAGCCTATATTGCCAACTGATGAAAACCATATATTCCCCCCTCTGGTAGAAATAATACCATCCATCTGTTTTCTAATTCTATTTGGCAAGCTACATTTTTATGAATGAATACCATGGTACTTAGAAGGAATAGAGCAATATCACTGTAGGAAGAAGTTAACAGACTAAAATAACTCTTTAAACATCAGGTAGGCATATTTTCACTTGGCTAATCAGGCCCCTTGCAGCTTGAGGACACAATACAGAACCTGATAAATTGGTCCCTCTGGGTGATTACTTGATGACACAGGTCAATTAGTTCTGGGTGGCTGGGCATGAACTCAGAGACCATAAGGGCCTCAGAAACTATTTGAGGCTAAAGGCGAAAATGACTCACTATTCCCACACTGAAAGAGGAAACAAAGACAACACACCACACTGGTCGTTTCTGCCCCTACTAAGGCCTGTGAAGTGAACTTAACAAGGGCCCCTGAGAACCAAAGAGAAACTTCAGAGAAAGAGCAAGCAAATGAAGGGCTGAGGTTTTCCCCCTTGCATCTGAACAAACACTGATTTGGAAGCGCAGGTTACAGAAGAACGGGCTCTCCATGGTCCCCCTCTCCACCTCACTGCCCCAAAGGGAGAAATGGGAACCTTTGAGATGCTGGGGGAGGGGATAACACTGGAGGAAGAGGAATTAACAGGGGGAGGAGGGTTTTTGTCGCTGTTGCTCTTGTTTTGTTTTGTTTTGCCTCACTGGTCTTGTTCAAAAAGCTCAACCATCAACAGTAGATGTCTCATGCTCTATTAGCAAGAAAACTCACATGTTTATAAAAGTTTTGAGTTATATAGTGCAAGGAACGTTACACACCACAGATATTCATCGAATCACCCCGCACAAAGTGGGCAAGCGGCACTTCTAAAGGCAGCCTCTTCTTCTTAAGCCTGTTCCAAAAGGAGCCTCTGAGACACTCCCGAGGCAAGTCAGAACCTTAGGCAAGACCCTCCAGAGAAGCCCCTGACACAAAGGCATCAACAGACTTGCTCCACTTTCCGAAGCCAAATGTGGCCCTGCTGATGGGCGTGTAACGGAAAGCGGTGGCTGCTAACGAGGTACCTGCTGCTGCCCAGCTCAAAGTCGCCCTCGGCTCTCCTGGGGCGCGGGACAGTTCCGTTCCTTCCCGCCTCAAGATCCATCTCGACCTGGGGAGAAACCAACAGCCTCAGGTCCAGGTGCACTCGGCCCAGCTCGGGAGTACAACCAGCCTCGCCACAGCCTCGGACACACGGTCGTGGGGCCGAGGGGCGCCGGGCGGAGGCCCCGCGGTCCGGGTATCCCGCGCAGCGGCCCCGGGGTTTCCCGCCGCGGCCGGGAGCACGGGGCCTGACTCACCTCGGACCTCGCGCTCTCTGTCTCAGCCGCCGGGGGCGCGGGGCGCTGCGGCCGCGGGGCCTGGTCTTTGCGGGCTGGAGCTTCGCCCCCGCCCCTTAACGCGCGCCGCAGCCCCAGCCGCCCACCGGGCTTCCTCTGCGGGCCAGGCGCGGGGGGGGGCTCAGCGGGCCGCCCTCAACGCCGCCCACCCGGGCGAGCCGCCAGCCTGGTGTTCCCGCGGCTCGGTGCTCGGAGAGCCTCGCCTGGCGGGCCACCCGAGCCCAAAAAGTGACTGTCACACTCTCTCGGCGCTCAGTTTTCTTTTTACACCCGTGCGGGGGGCTGTTTCCGGACCCTTAACAATCGTAGGGCGGCCGAGGAGGGAGCACCGGACCTGCCTCCCACTTAACGCGTCCGCAGGTCAGGTGCTGGGGGCACGGAGCCCAACCATCTCCGGGGACGACCCAGTATCAGCACATCATGCTCCTTGGAGAAGAGAAAGCTGTTGGTGCCCTCTTACTACTTAGAGACACAGAACTTTCGGGCTGGAAAGGCTGGTACAGATCACCTAATTAAAACCCGCCTTTTTTTTTTGTACAAGAATAAATTGATGCCAGCGAGGTTGAGTCTTGCCTGAGGCTGCATCAGCGTGTCCAGAATCCAGTCTCCAGTGCCCTCCCCTGCTTCCCTACTCTGATCTCAGACTTCCCTCTACACAAAATTGTCTCTGCACCTAGGACCTACTTGAGTCCCCTGTATGGCGTTCCCGTCCCTTCTGATTAATTTCTGGACACGTCTCTGAAAAGAAAGGAGTTAGGGGTTAACTGAAACTACGGCATATTCTCGAATTAGGTGATAGAAATGAATTTACTTAAGTACGTTTTCCTCAAAATAGTTTTCTTCCTTATCCATTCCACCATCACCATGAGGATTCTCTCTTTTGGATCAACCAGAAGGGGTCTCCCTCTTCAGGAGTCTAACAGGTGGTCAGATCCCTCTTTTAAGATCCCGTGGGAGGAAAGCCATTGGAATTGTTTAGTTTGAAAGAAGGTCTGATGGTAGCTGGAAGACATTATGAAAGTCGGTAGACTATAGGAATGATAGCTTCTTTGGTTTCTATGCAAGAAATCTTGGGGGAGTAAAAAGGCAGATATTTGAGGCAGTAGCAAGCTGTTGAACTAAAACCAACCAAACAAACAAACAAAATGCACCCAGTAATGAGATGTGTTTGCCTGTCTGTCTGAGTCAACTCACAAAGTTGTTCCTGAAAAAGTGCTTATCATGGGTTTTCTGTGTCGCAAAATGGAAGTGAGAATTTAGGACAAGTGGGTGTTCGTGGAGAGAGGAGCCATGCAGACATGACTTGTGTTTTTGTGTTTGCCTGTACTAGGGCCATTTCCAAGCGCTCCTTTTATATTTTTTTGGTAACAATGAAACAACCCTACTTGTGCATCCATCCAGTTAGTCACTCATTCAAAGCCCATATTTAAGCCACTGTGATAAGCTAGATTTCTCGATGACACTCAGGCTGTAAGAAATCCTAACTTTCTCTTTGGGATAGGATTTTGAGATATGTCTCCTTTGTTCTCACTGATATATACAGTTGTCTTTCCACCCCTCTGCTATCTTACTTTTTCCTATTTGTTCCATTCATTTTATCTTTCTTCTTTAATCTTTTTTTTTTAAGATTTTATTTATTTGACAGAGAGAGAGACACAGCGAGAGAGGGAACAAAAGCAGGGGGAGCGGGAGAGGGAGAAGCAAACTCCCGCTGAGCAGGGAGCCCGACGCGGGGCTCGACCCCAGGACCCTGGGATCATGACCTGAGCCGAAGGCAGACGCTTAACGACTGAGCCACCCAGGCGCCCCTCTTCTTTAATCTTAATTTTTTTCTTCTTTTGGATCTATTGAATATTTTTGTTTTTGTTTTCTTCCTCTTAGCTTATTAAATATACATTCTCTTATTATCTATTAATTAACCCCTTTCTAAAGATTATAACAGATATCTTCAACTAACAATTGCTACCTTTTCCTCTTCTACAACAATGCAAAAATCTTCAGACTCTCAAACCTCATTCATCTACCTCTGACTTGTACACCACTGTTGTCATATACTTTAATTTTCTCTATTTATGACCCTTAATGAGAATGTTATTACTTTATGGAGTCAATGTTCACTTATATTTATCTATGTAATTGTCCTTTTCTTGCTCTTTATTTCTTCCTACATCTCAGAGTCACTATCTTGGGTCATTTTCCTTCTACTTGAAGAACACTCTTGTATTTCCTTTAATTGGTGATGAATTTTCTCACTTTTTTTTCCCTGAAAATGTATTCTGCCTTTATTTTGAAAAATGATTTGACGATTTGCCTTGTTGGCTATCAAGACCTTTACTATGAAACCATAGCAATTAAGGCAATGTGTTTTAGACAGGACTAAACAAAATTAAAGTGGAACAGAATCAAGATCTTATAATTGACAGCTAGAACTCTAATCCAGACAGTGTTCTTAGCCACCATGTTAAGAAGGGCAGGGAAGTGGGAGTGGAGATGCGTCAAATGTATCAGATGGTTAAACACATTCATCCTCCAATCCGTTGATCTCACCACCTTTTTACTGTTCCTGACTTCACTGATGTACTCTCTTCCTTCAGAACCCATCTTGTGAACATCTGTGACCCCCTTGCCCTCTCTTTTTATGGATCTCACTTGGTAAAACCATGATGCTGGCTAATTTAAATGATCCAACTACAGCAAGGTTACACTATGCTGAAGAACACAGCTGAAGAAAAACACAAAACCATATGTAAGGTCTCACCATGAAACAAAGTCCACGCCCCTATTTGCCACCCGGTCTGATGGCTGTAGTTTTATACTATAGATTCCATCCTCATAAGAATGGTTTTTCTCCTTGTAGCATCAACTTTCCCATCCTAGCCGGATCACTCTTGTTGGCACATATAATGCTGTTATTTTTTCCCTCTTAAAAAAAAAATCACTCTTGACCCCACTTCTCCTGCCAATTACCATCACATTTCTCTCCTCTCTGTAGCTAGACTTCTTCTTTTTTTTAATTTAAATTCAGTTAATTAACATTTAGTGTATTATTGGCTTCAGAGGTAGAGGTCAGTGATTCATCAGTCTTATATAACACCCAGTGCTCATTACGTCACGTGCCCTCCTTAATGCCCATCACCCAGTTACCCCATCCCCCCACACTCCCCCACCCCTCCAGCAACTTTCAGTTTGTTTCCTATGATTAAGAGTCTCTTATGGTTTGTCTCCCTCTCTGTGCAGCTAGACTTCTTAAAAGAGTTATTTCTATCACTATCTTCATTTCCTGACCCCCTGCTTTCCCTTAAACCCACTCTAATTAGAAGTTTGACTCTTTTGCACCACTAAAACTGCTCTTTTAAGGGACACTGATAACCTTTATATTGCTAAACCCAAAGGTCAATTCTTTGTCTTCATCTTACTTCACAAATGTAAGCAATTGACAAGTTTATCATTCTCCTTTACCATAATACACTTTCTTCACTTGGATTCCAGGACACCACATATTTCTTGGACTTTGTAATGCTTTACTGGTCACTCTTTCTCAGTCTCCTTTGTCTTCCTCTTTTTTTTTTTTTGTTTAAGATTTTATTTATTTGAGAGAGCGAGAGAGAGAAAGCGAGCATGTGAGCAAGTTGAAGGGAGAGGGACAGGGAGAGAGCCTGAAGCAGACTCCCCACTGAATGCAGAGCACAAGGTAGGGGGGTAGGGGTAGGGGCTCAGTCTCACAACCCTGAGATCATGACATGAGCCAAAACCAAGAGTTGGCCGCTCAACCAACTGAGCCACCCAGGCGCCCCTGTCTTCCTCTTCTTTCAGCTTTTAAACTACCACTGCAGTGCTCCAAGGCTCCCTGCTCGGACTATTCTCACTCCCCCTGTAATCCCAGCCAGCCCTCTGGCTCTAAATACCACCTGTATCCAACAATTTCTAAATTATTATTTCTAGCCTAGACCTCCCTCTTGGATTCCTGACTCATAGAAATGACTGTATCTTTGACATCTCTCTTGGGATGTCTACTGTGCCCAACCTTGAGTCCTGATCTTTTCTCCAAGCTGGCTCCTCCAACAGGCTCCTTCTCAGTCGGCAGCTCCAGCCTCCCAGTTGCTCAGCAAAAACCCTGCAGTCATTTTGCCTGCTCGTTTGTCTTCCACACCCCATATCAGTCTGTCAGGAAATCCTATGGGCTCTACCTTCAAAATATTTCCATAATCTCACCACTTCTCTTTCTCCAGTTCTACCACCATGGTACAGGTGCTGTCATCTCTCACCTGAATTACTACAATGGCTTCTTCTTTTTTTTTTTTTTTTCATTTATTTGAGACACACAGAGAGAGACAAAGAGGGAGAGCAGGCTGCACAAGTGGGGAGAGGGGCAGAGGGAGAGGGAGAAGCTGACTACCCGCTCAGCCGGAGACCAATGTGGGGCTCAATCCCAGGACCCTGAGATCATGGCCAGAGCCAAAGGCAGATGATTAACCAACTGCGCTGCCCAGGTGCTCCCCCTACAGTAGCTGCTTCTTCTTCTTCTTCTTCTTCTTCTTCTTCTTCTTCTTCTTCTTCTTCTTCTTCTTTTGAAAGATTTTATTTATTTATTTGACAGAGAGAGACACAGTGAGAGAGGGAACACAAGTAGGGGGAGCAGGAGAGGGAGAAGCAGGCTTCCCACTGAGCAGGGAGCCCGATGCGGGGCTCGATCCCAGGACCCGGGATCATGACCTGAGCCGAAGGCAGACGCTTAACCGACAGAGCCACCCAGGCGCCCCTACAGTAGCTTCTTAACAATCTCTCTGCTGCTGTTGCCCCCTCTTCTTACCTTTGTCCATTCTCAAAGCAGCAGCCTGAGTGATTCTTCTGAAAAGAGTCAGATCATGTCACTCTTCTCACAATTCTCCAGTGACCTCCAACGCTCTCAGAGCCATGCCTGCAGTGGCTCACCATCTCTGTGGTCTCTCTGCCCTCAGTTTCCGTTCCTCTCCCCGCCTCCCTCCACCCCACCCACACCGGCTTCTTCGATGTTCCTCAAACAAGAGAGGCAGAGTTCCACCAACTAAGGAACTAGCTATTTCCTCCGCCCCCAATCTTTCTTCTCCTAAATATTCACATGACTAACACCCTCACCTTCTACAAGTCTTTTCTCAGTTACCACCTTTTCAATGAGACCAACTCTGACGTCCCCTTTAAAAACTGTGTTCTGTTATCTTCAGGGTTCTCAGTTTCCATTACTCTATTTTGATTCTTATTCCCACAGCATTCATCTCTTCTAGTATACTATACAACTCACAGATTTATTAACCTTGTTATTTCTTGTCACCTCAGTGGTATGTAAGACCCACGTGAGTAAAGATTATTCACTGAGCTCTCCAACATTTGCTGCCCACACTTACTATGTGCCAGACTCTGTGCTGGGGTTTGAGGATACAAAGAAAATAGGGCATAGTTCCTGCCCTACAATGGATTGAGAATAAACCAGCACATGAATCATGCAGAAATATATAGTGCCTTGTAAAGAACAGAGCCCATCACACAAATATATTATCCTATTCAATTATCAAAACAAGAATCATGTTTAAGGTCAACAAGTGAGAAGCTATTCTTAATGTAAAGATTAGAAACTGGGATTGCTGAAGAGTAGGTGAATTTCCATGTGGCTTGGACACAATGGCATTAGGACTCCAACCCTGGCCATGTGACTCCAGCTGCCCGTTCAGTATCTCTAGGGAAGACTACTGCCCGGCAGAGGCCATGCCTACCTATAGTTCTAGTCTCCACAGCACTAGAAGGCTCATTAAATGTGTATTGAATAGATCAATATTTTAAAGCTATAGCATAAAAGATTATAAAAAAATGTTTCCTAAAAGTAAGAGACAAAAGGAAGAACAAATGCCATCTACCAACATGTTAAAATATGTATGTAATATGATAATATGTAATATTTATGTAATACAATAATGTTATAATATTTTATCTTATCTTTAAATACAAATTAATTTGCAACAGTTTTCCCTGAAGAGACTATGATAGACTCAGCTCCTTCTCCAGTTGACCTTGAGCTTGACCATAATATGCTTTGTGGTTTTTCCCTCATCTACACTGTATTTGTGGCGAAAAACCCTGACCTTTCATCTCTGAAGATGGTTAGATACTATCTTCAACTACTATATTTGCATGTGGCCACACTTACCAGTACTGTTTCCAAACTGTCTGCCACCAGGACTTTTCAACCTCTGCCTAACTTTTCCATATTCTTCTCAGAGTTTATAGACTGATTGCCCCTGTCTTTACCTTCTCCAAACTATGCTACCTCTTGCACTTTTCTCCAAAAAATTTTCTTAAAAACTTTTTCGTTGCTTGAAAAACAAAACAAAAATCCCTCTCCACTTCTGACCTAGCTTTTTCCTAAAAAAAAAATTTGCTTTTGATCTCAGTCTTTTGTTCATTATAAAATTCACCTAACTAATTTGGCTCAGCACATTGGAAGGCATTCATAGGATGATGAAGATAAGAGTGGTTCCAATTCAGCTCTCTCTTTCCCAATGAACTCTTCCTTACACCCTCTCAAACCTGGTGGACTTACAAAGGTACCATGACAGACCTTCGAGAAGCAGTTGGGAAGAGTTTGCTATGAATCACAGTGATATCATTTCTGTCAGCATAGAGTAATGGTGCACATTGAGAGTTCCAAGGTCACATTGCCTAATGGAATTTGTGTGCCCTGTGAGGTTTAGGGGAATGATTAGGTGGACAGGAATGGCTGCAGGGTGCCAAGGTTAGAGATGAAATGAATAAGCAGGAGACAGGGTTACTATGCTTTAGGTCATTTATGTTGACCTACTCCTAAGGTTATTACAAAACCGTACCTTTTCAAAAGATTGCACTTTACTTTGCTACAGATTCAGATATTTGCTAATATTGAAGTGTCCATAAATAATATAACAAAAAGGAACAGTAACCTCAAGTTTGCATTTGATATTAGTTTTCAATTACTCACTGCACTCTTTCCTAGTCTTAAAATGGTGGCTTCCTAAGGGTTCTTCAACCACTGAAAGGGTGTTGTAAAATGTTCAGAAATCCTATCGAAGCAAAATTAACTTGGGTTTGCAATCATGTGTAAATCAATTTTGGAACTCTACTAATATCAGATGGAATCTAAGATTGTATTCACCCACTCCTTTGCTCTGTTTTTTTTTTAAAGATTTTTTAATTTATTTTATTTGAGAGAGAGAGAGAATGAGAGAGAGAAAAAGCACATGAGATGGGGGAGGGTCAGAGGGAGAAGCTGACTCCCTGCTGAGCAGGGAGCCCGATGTGGGACTCGATCCCGGGACTCCAGGATCATGACCTGAGCCAAAAGCAGTCGCTTAACCAACTGAGCCACCCAGGTGCCCCTTTGCTCTGGTTTTTTAAAACTTTTTATTTTGAGATATTTATAGAGCCACATGCAGTTGTAAGAATAACACAGAAAGATCTCCTGTACCCTCCCAGTTGTAATATATTGTATTTTTGTGTCGAAATTCATAAGGAATATTGGTCTGTAGTTTTCCTCCCTCCCTCCCTCCCGCCCTCCCTCCCTTTCTTCCTTCCATCTGTCTGTCTTTGGTATTAGTATCAAGGCAATACTAGTTTCATAAAATGAACTGGGAAGCATTCCCTCCACTTCTATTTTCTGGAAGATACTGTGGGTTACCTCAACATTTTTTAAACTCCCATTTTGTGTGGTTCTGAGTATTACACAGCACATATGCATAATTTACCACAATCTACTGTTACCGCATTTTATTTGTTTGAGTGAAATGTAGAAATGTCATCTCCATTACAGCCATTTACCCTCTCCTATTTTATAATCTGATGGTCTTATATCTTTCCTCCACTTACATTTAAAACCGTAACAGGCTCTGTGGCTAATTTTTTAAATACATTTTTGCTTCAACCATCAAAAACATTTAGAAAACACAATAGGAGACAGACAGGTTATTGTATTAGCAATGTTTTTGCTTATCACATTCTTTCTTCCCAATATTCCAAGCTTCCTTCTTTTATCCTTTCTCTTCTGTTTGGAGACCTTCTTTCAGCCCTTCTTTTAGGGTAGGTGGGCTAGTGACAAATTTCCTTAGGTGTCTTTCAATTAAAATGTCTTCATTTTCCTTCATCCCTAAAGGATAATTTCACTGAATATGGGCTTTTGGGTTGAGGGTGCTTTTCTTTCAGCATCTGAAAGATAGTTTCCTATGAGAGATCCAATATCATTCAAATCATTTTTCCCTAAAATGATGTGTCATTTTCCCCTTGCTGTTTACAATATTTTTCTTTATACTTAGTTTTCTTTTTCGTCTTTATTTTTTTTTTTAAAGCAGCTTAAGTTCACGGCAAAATAAAGTAGAAGGTATGGAGATTTCCCGTATTCAGTTTGAGATCTTCCCAGTTCTTGTTCTGTTAAGTGTAACTCAATTGAAACATCGACATTGGAGATATGATGTTATGAGATTCTAGATTTTACTTAAGCCTTCTGTTTTCCTTGATTTTTAGACATTGCTTCAGGAGAAAAAGAGGTATCAAGGGGTATCATTCCTTCCTCATTCCTGTAAGTGGGGAGAGAAGTCCAGTTTCTCTACTTGGGCTCCATTCACACCTGAGGTGGGAGGGGGGTCCTCATGATGGCTGGGCACAGGTGGGAGTCTTGGCTTCCTACTAGGCCTCCTCTGCTACCTTCCTGGCTGAGAGGAGTAGAAGTGCATTTTTAGAGTTCTCCGCCGGCACTGTGCGGGTGGGGGTGAGTACGTAAGGATGAAGGTGGGAAGGAGGAAGATGGCGAGGTGGCCTTGGGACCACTGTGTGGTGGTGAAAGTCCTAACCCTTCCTGGACCCCTTCTGATACCACCTGGGAGGGAAAGGGAAGAGAGTACTTCACTTCTATCAGGTGAGGATGAAAAGTCAGCTTCCATTTAGTCTTCCCTGACATGGCTGGGGGCAGACAGTGAGGTCGGGGTAACTTCTTACAGCCTAACAAGGGTGGAAGTTGAGGCTTGCCACTTAGCCTTTTCAGGTGTGACTCAGTGATATCACAGTTTTTTTTCCCATGTTGTTTGGCTAGAGTAGAGTAGCTACTGTCTAAACATTTTCTGTCTTGCTAGGCTGCTCCTCTCCTGGTCCTTTGGCCAGAGAGAACAGGCTTTCACTGGGGCTCCTTCTTGTCTGTGCACCCTGGTATTTCACATTCTTCTCCTCCAAGCCTGGGACATAAGGGGCAAGAATGAAGCAAAACAAAACAAAAGGGAAAATGGGAAATTCACTACCATGTCATTCTTTGGATTCAAAATGTCCTTATCTGGTTTGCCTTTTTCAGAGACGTCTTATGTTTGTTTTACATACAATGTTCAGTGTTTCTAGTTGGACTCAACAGGAGGAATAGGAAAAAATACATCTACTCCATCTTCCTTGAACGTGCTGCCTAATTTTCTAAATCCATTTTGTCTGATAGAATGCAGAGGCCAAGGAAGAAGATCCTAAAATCAAATTAGCCAATATTTGTATTTGTTCATCACTAGAGGAGGGGATGTGAAGTATTCTCTAAAAAGATTTCTCAAACTTATCTGCTCACTTCCCCCCTCCACCCTCTTAGTAACATCCAGTCCACTATGTCTACTTACAAAAATCTGCACATTTTTCTACATAACACATGAGAGTAGCTGGACACTATGTCATTCTGGCCTCAAGCTTACACCACACTAAAATAGGAAGTCAAATGCCAATATTAATGGATGCTGACATAGTGGAATCACGAGGTGATGTTCAAGAAACCAGGGTGCATACTCTTCATTCATACGGCCTTATGCTGTGTTTTGCATTATGTTATGTTAGACTGCATTCATTATACTTATTTTTACATCTTTTCCTTCCTGTGGGCTTCCTAGGACTATGCGCTTCTCCGGGAAAGGAGATAACCCAGATACAGTAGCTGGCACCTTGCAAGTACCTGATAAATTCTAGTCCTTCTTGTCCACTCCTTTTTCCACCCCTCACTAGCTCAGGATGAAGGCAGAAAGCACTGAGGATAAACTGCACCTGCAGTTAATCTAGGCTTAAAGGCTTGAAGAAGACCTCTGAGTCAATAGCCGGGTACCATCAATCAGTACCTTAAACTAGATCCTGCAGGAAGTGCTGGCCACCTCCCAGCTCACACCATCTTAGAAGATCCCGACACAGCAGACATCACGGGCTAAAAGGAAGGGGTTGTCATGGCACCGGGGTGGCTCAGTCGCTTAAGCGCCTGCCTTTGGCTCCAGTCGTTATCCCAGGGTCTTGGAACCAATCCCAGAGTCCCAGGATCAAGTCTTAGGGTCGAGTCACCCCGCTCCTGTGTAGGGCTCCCTGCTCAGTGGGGAGTTTGCTTCTCCCTCTGTCCCTACCCCCGGCTTGTGCTCTCTCTCTCTCCCCCCTCACTCTCTTTTCTCAAATCAATAAATAAGATCTTAAAAAAAAAAAAAGGTTGTAGAACCCTGTCTTCCACTTCCTTCCTCTTAGAGCTTTGACCAAATTTGTCAATATTTGTTCATTTATTCAATACATATTTATGGAGGGAGAGAGGATGAAGTAGAAGTATCCCCCTAGAGCCAAGTTTTCCAAACTGTGAACTGAGGATTGCCAGCAAGTACCAAGTAGGTGACAAGGGTCCCTTAGCTAACAAGTGTTCATTGGTCAAATGACTTTGAGAAATGCTGCTTACTACACTGCTCTCTCAGAGGGTTACAATGCACATCGAAGATTGAGAAGTTCTGTAGTAAACATCATTTAGCTTTGTTTAGCTGTGTTTCCTCCCCCCACCTCCACCTCCATCCCCCAGTACCCACTGAAAACATAATATTCACGCTCTCTTTAGCCATACACATAAAGCTACTTCTAAGAAAGGTAGTCTCAAAGTTCCAAGAGCAGGGAAGTCGTGCAAGAACAGCTAGGGGTGAAGAGCAGAGCCCTGGAAGAAAGATGTGTGATCTTTCTTTGACTGCGATCTTAATTTGGCTGAGGTGAGAGGCAAATAAGGATGCGGTGGTATGGAAGAGGTTTTACACACTGAGAGACTAAAAATGAAGGAGGAATTTAGACTTACAGAGGCTATAGAGATGGTTTTTAGAAAGCAGACATTGTACTGGTCAAGAATGGTAAATACTTTTTGCAATAATACAAACTGTCTTTTATCAGTCAAAGTCTCAGCAGGAGAGGAATGGTTCGCTCAAATTAGGATATTCAAGGGGGATTTAATGAAGGAACTAGTAACAAAGATATGGGCAGAACATAGGGTATTGGGGATATGTCATAATGGGTAGGGGAGACATTGGGGCCACAAAAATGGGGGGCCATTGCCTTCCCTAGGCCAGCATGTAGGGGAGGTAGCAGTTGCCAGAACCCGTATTAAGTGTCAAACAGGGAAAACTGCTTTGAGAAGGCCAGTGAGCCCCTCCAACTGTTTCCAGGCTCCCCTTCAGCTGAACCCATAGAAGTCGATCTCCCAGGGCAGAGAGCAGTATGGAGAAAAGGGTGGAGAGTAAACAAGGAAGAGCAAAGGGAAGATATTTGGCCCGTATCTCAAGGTGGAAGTCTCTGGAAAGTGGCTAAAGATATTTGAACTCCGCCATTTCCTGACTATGACTATTCATGATTCATGAAACACTTTTGAAGTGGTCATCAACTATGTCAAGACATGCCAGTAAGCCCAACCAAGACATAAAGACAAGAAGATAGAGACCCAGCCCTCAGGTATGCAAAAATAACCAAAACAGAGTGAAGAATAAGCAAGTGATTAAAATAGAGTGAAATATAAACATAAAGAGATGTACAAAGTATATGGGAGTTTTGGTGCAGATAATTTGCATAGCTCACTTATGACTTTAGCCTTGATATGCAATGCTAATAGATAAAATTGTTGGCTAAAGTAACCCTTCTGGTAGAAATGCAAATTTTGAGAATTTAAAAGGTATTTGAATTTTAATTTCATCTGTTAACAGCCAACAATAACCCATAATAGAAAATTGAGCTATTCAAAAAATTGCTTTCAGAATTAAAGTATATGCAAAAGACTTTCATGACTGCTAAGTGTTGTGAAACACCACATCACCCAACATCCTAAAAGATCCTTTTAAGTATTTGTTCTCATAGAGGAAATCCTTATGTAGTTTTCCACTTTAACCCAACAACTTCCATTTTGGCCTATTTCTCTCCAGGTTTTGTCTGTATATTCCGGACTTGGAATATATCTGATCCTAAATAGTTTTATACCATTTTTTAGTTTAGGGAGGTAGATTATTATAGCCATGCAGTATTTCAAATAATTCAGACAGTCTCAGCTCTAGCTTGGCTGGAGCTGCCACTTTCCCGAAGCAATGTAAACAATCCACGGATAAATCCCAGGTGAGTCATCTATTTAAACTCTAAAGGGTGGGAGTCGTGGGGTCAATGCCCACACCGATAGACACGTTTTGCATAAGAGAATTGAGGAAGGACAATGAACTTTTTGGAAATGAAAATTTTGTCACACTCAAATTCTGATTGGATAGGGAAGCCTCAGCTGCAAACTGGTTTGATTATAGAAGTAAAATTAATTATGACCTTGGTAATACTCTTTTAGCTTTCTTTCTCTTTTGACTAAAAAGAAAAAAAAAATTCCTCCTTCCCTTACTGTGCCTTTTCCCCTCCTTCTCAAATAGAATAGTGTGATTTTCTGCCCAAGATGTTAGAAGTTGGGCCTCCCTTTGGATGCTTGTGAATGAAATGCTACGGACATAGCAGCTCTCTTGCAGGCTACCCACATGCTCAGGAGATGCGGGGTAGGTTTCTAAAGTGTGTTCTTTTCTTCTCTCACTTATGGAAGTCGTAAGGTATATATTCTCACCTTTATAATGGAAATCAAAAAGGTAAGATGTGGTTCATTTTATGAAATCTCACTGCACACGTGTAGGAATGTGGACCCTCTAAAATAAGGCGTATCTCAATACTCTATTTCAATAGCCCAGGGCAAGAATACAAATCAGTCTCTTCTGGCACAGCAGGTCTTTCGGGCCTGATTCCTACCTTACGTCGCAGACTCATCCCTGTGGTGGTCACGACTCGCTCCTCCCAACACACAACACAGGAAACTGACCATCCTGACTCACTTCCCATTCCAGGCTTCCGGGCTGTTCTCCATTGCTCTCTGTGTCCACACCCTTTCCCTACTGTCCACCTGACAGGTAGATACTCAGTTCTCCAGGAAGTTTTTAATCCTCAAACCACTTCCAGGAAAAGTGATCACTTTCTTCTTGATTCCCCAAGAAGTCTTGCCTCATGGCACCAATACATATTACTAACCCAATTTCTTGTCTTCTAAACTGTGGACTCCTTGTCTTAACACTGTGCTCCCAGCATCTAGTCCAGAAGGCACTTCAGATAATTGTCAAAGGAATATATACAAAACACAACTTCCTTTTCACATAAGAAAACTGGTAGCCTGAAGAGCAAGAAAAACATGAAGTGAAGGTAACCACATTTTTTTTTTTTGCTTATATTCTAGGTATTGAATATTGTCCTAAATCCTTCATTATAATATTTCGTGCTCAAGTAATCCAATAAGGAGCTGTCGAAATCCCTTAATTGCCAACGAGGAAATAAAGGCTTAGAGAAAAATAAACAACTTGCCCAAGAATCATACATGTTAACAAACTGGCAGCCAAAAGAGAGACCCAGGTTTTTCTGACTGGAGAGACTAGGTGCTTCTCCATACACTAAGTGATGATCAATAAGAGGGAAAACATTTCTGTGTAGCTGCCCAGGGGAGAAAGGGAAAACATTAGTCTCCAGCTCCAAGGTCACTTTTCCTTATGACCAAAACTGACTCTTTTGAAAGAGGCCAGGTGAAAATATTTCGTCATATACCTTTGCCTTTTGTACATATCTGGAAGCATTCCTGCTTTTCTCTTTGCTCTTCTGATTTCTCCAGGCTCCAAGGGCAGAGGTCTTTCACCTTGGTGTTAGAAGTTCCAAGTGGAACAAAGGACAAGTGCAGAAGTTGCTCCCTGAAAATCTTTTGTTTAATCTTTTTTAAAGAGCAACACTTTTTTGTTTCATTTAACATATACTTTTATTGAGGACTTTCACGTGCTAGGTATTGCTACAGGTGTTGGAGTTCACAGGTGAACCAGGTGCCCACCAAGACACTGCAGCCTAGAGGGATACCTTTGAAGATCAAGAGGGTTAAAGTAAGTGAAAAATCCTTTATAGGCTCTGGAAGAGTTATTGCTCGTTAGCGATCGAGTGGCTTAAAACAATGGTTTTGGGTTTTTTTTTTTTTTTTTTAAAGTAGGCTTCACACCCAGCATGGAGCCCAGTGCGGGGCTTGAGTTCACAACCCTGAGATCAAGACCTGAACTGAGATCAAGAGTCAGATGCATAACCGACTGAGCCACCCAGGCGAACCAAAACAGTGGTTTTTATAATCCCTTACAGTTCTCTGAATTGACTGGGCTCAGCGAGGTGGTTCTCATCTCATGAGGGTGCAGTGAGATGCTGGCTGCGTCTGCATCTGAAGACTTGACTGGGCTGGATGTCTGAGATGCCCACTCACATGGCTGGAGCTTCATGCTGGCTGTGGGCTGGAGGCTCAGCTGAGTTAAGTCATGTGGCCTCCCCGGGTGTCTTAGACTTCTCCTTACAGTGTGGTGCCTGGGATCTGAGGTGGGGGATGGTCATCATAGCTCAGGATCTGGTCCTCAACTTCAAACACTCCCAAACTCCATTTTGTCAGGGAGGGCTCCCAGAAGAAAGCAGGCAACTGCGCTTACCCGCCCCCCCACAAGGCGCCTCATGCCACTCTCTGCTTCGTTCAGCCAGCTCCAAACAGAAAGTCCTTCTTTCTGCACTTCAAACTCTCTTTGAACAGGCTATTTCCTCCACCTGAAATCTCTCCTTCCTTCCCTATGACCTCTCTCTCCACTCCTACTACTTCCTGGGTAATTCCTCTTTTTTCAGATTTCAGCCCAAATTATTATCTTTTCAAGAGCAACAAATCCTTAAGTTTAACTGATTCTCCTATTTCTTCTTTCTTAACTTTGTGTTGTGAAATAATTATAGACTTACAGGAAGTTGAAAAAACTGTAGAGTGCTGTGGATCCTTCACCCAGCTTCCCCAAATGATGGCATGTAGTCACTGTAGGACAAGAGCAAACCCAGGGCATTGACATTGGTACAATACTGTTACCAGACCACTCCAATTTCTTAAAAACAATTTTTTTCTTTTCCAAAATTATGGACATAATTCCTATAAGGCTTTATTTTTTTCCTGTAGAGTTGGAAAAGCTGGATTATAGATTTTATGGTAATGATGGTCTCTCCTCCCTATTTTTTATATAAAATTATATGGCCTTAGATAAAAATTCTCTTAATATATATTATGTTAACAAAAGACTTTCAGATGTTAATCTGTGATAAAACAAAACTGACCCAGAGGAAGGTACACACTAAATCAAAAACTTGGCAAAAGAGAAGACACTCACTGAACTTCTACTAGATACCAAGGACTTTGCCAAAGGCAAGAATCAAGTGATGCAAAGACACAGTCCTTTTCTCAAAGGGTTCACAAACTGGGAGCAGGCATCTGAAACAGATGTGAGTAAGAAAAACGAATCACAAAGATTTCTTATCACTGCGACCTGGGAACAAATAGCTACTTTGTGTGTCAAGGAACAGACTGAAATACTTTTTGGCCTAAATTCAGAACTCAATTCTGGTGAAGCAAACAGAAGGGCCATCATTGTTTAGAGGTGGATATAGGTAGATAATCCTAGAACCAGAATGGAACTAGGAAAAGAAGAGTGGAACTCAAGCAAACAGTACACATTGGGACCCATCTGTGTTTGGTTAGTACCTTGCAGGCCACACTTCCGAACACCTTCTGCTCTGATGTCACCTCTAAACCAAAAGAATAAATCATCTTCCTTCTAAAAGATCTGTACCTCTGAAACAAATAATACATTATATGTTAAAAAAAAAAAAAGAAGATAGCAGGAGGGGAAGAATGAAGGGGGGAAATCAGAGGGGGAGATGAACCATGAGAGACTATGGACTCTGAGAAACAAACTGAGGGTTCTAGAGGGGAGGTGGGGGGGATGGGTTAGCCTGGTGATAGGTATTAAAGAGGGCACGTACTGCATGGAGCACTGGGTGTTATATGCAAACAATGAATCATGGAACACTACATCAAAAACTAATGATGTAATGTATGGTGATTAACATAACATAATAATAAATAAATAAATAAATAAATAAATAAATAAATAAATAAATAAAAATAAAGGCGAAAAAAAAAAAGAGTTCCTCATCTCCATCAATGTCACAGCATTTTTCAAGCCAATTTTTATCACCCTTCTACCTTTCTCATATAGACGATGGATGTTTCTCAGAGCCATCTGTCCTCTGTTCTCACCGGCCCAACTCAGAACCTCATTACCCTCGGTGTTTTGTTTTTTAAATAAAAGTATCTTGTTTGGCTTCTCTGATTAGAGGCTTGTTATCAGTTTCCTGAGGCTACCATCACAAATCACCACAAATTTGGTGGTTTAACATTAGAG
Source organism: Eumetopias jubatus (assembly GCF_037043125.1). NCBI lineage: Eukaryota > Metazoa > Chordata > Mammalia > Carnivora > Otariidae > Eumetopias > Eumetopias jubatus. The sequence goes on from NW_028274820.1 coordinate 32,911,105, forward strand.
AAAACACTATGGGGAGGTTCTTCAAAAAGTTAAAAATAGAACTACCATATGATTCAGGCAATCCCACTTCAAAATGAAATCAGCACCCCTGATTGTGCTGACTGCAGAATTAGTCACAATGGTCAAGATATAGAACCCCACATGTCCATCAACGGATGAATGGATAAAGAAAATGTCATGTATATAAATATATACAATGGAATAGTATTCAGCCATAAAACAGAAGGTAATCTTGCCATTTGTGACAACATGGATGAACTGGAGGGCGTTATGCAAAGTGGAATAAGCCAGACAGAGAAAGAAAAAAATTTTTGGTGGGGCTTTTAGTATTATACATATATATATATATATTAGTATTTTATACATACACATGCACACACACACACCCGGCAAGAAAAAGAAATAAAATTGGAAAGGAAGAAGTAAAATTGTCTTGTTTTGCTCTGGCTAGGACTTCAGTAGTATATTGAATAGGAGTGGTAAGAGTTAGCCTTATGGTATTCCTGATCTTAGAGCTTTCAATCTTTCACTATTGGGTATGATGTTAGCTGTGGACTTGTCATACATGGCCTTTATTATATTGAAGTATGTTCCTCTATACACAGTTTGTTGAGAATTTTTATCATGAAAATATGTTGTATTTTGTGAAATGTTTTTTCTTTGTGTATTAAGAGGATATGATTTTTATCCCTCATTCTATTAATTTGGTGCACCACCTTTATTCATTTGCATGTTGAACCATCCACGCATCCCAGAGATAAATCCCACTTATCATGGTGTGTGATCCTTAAAAGGCGCTTTTTGAATTCAGTTAACTAGTATTTTATTGAGAAATTTTGCATCTATATTCATTAGGGATATTGACCTGTAGTTTTCTTTTCTTGTAGTGTTCTTTTTCATTCATTCATCCATTCATTCAATTTTATTTTTTAATTCCAGTATAATTAATGTATTGTGTTATATTAGTTTCAGATGTCTTGTAGTATTTTTTTTAAAGATTTTATTTATTTATTTGTCAGAAAGAGAAAGAGAGGGAGCATAAACAGGAGGAGTGGCAGGCAGAGGGAGAAGCAGACTCCTGCTGAGCAAGGAGCCTGATTCAGGACTCAATCCCAGGACTCCGGGATCATGACCCAAGCTGAGGGTACACACTTAACCGACTGAGCCGCCCAGGCACCTCTGTCTTGCAGTATTCTTATCTGCCTTTGGTATCAGGGCAATGCTGGCCTGATGAGTTTGGAAGTGTTTTCATTTTTTGGAAGAATTTGAGAAGGAATAGCGCTAATTCTTCTTTAATGTAGAATTCACCAGTGAACCGATCTGGTCCTCAGCTTTTCTTTGTTGGTTTTCAATTAGTGATTCAGTCTCTTTGTATACTGGTCTATTCAGATTTTCTATTTCCACAATTCAGTCTTGGGAGGGTGTATTTTTCTAGGAATTTATCCATTTCTTCTAGGTTATCCAATCTGTTGGCATGTAATCTCTTATAAACCTTTTTATTTCTGTGGTATCAGTTGTAACTCCTCTTTCACTTCTGACTTTATTGGAATCTTCTGTTTTTCTTAATCTGATGAAAGTTTTGTCAAGTTTGTTTATCTTTCCAAAAAAGGAACTCTTAGTTTCATTGATCTTTCTATTGTTTTTCTGGTCTCTATTTCATTTATTTCTCCTCTGATCTTTGTTACTTCCTTCCTACTGCTAACTTTGGGCTTAGCTTGTTTTCCTTTTTCTAGTTCCTTAAGCTATAAAATTAGGTTATTTTAGATCTTTCTTAATGTAGGTATTTATATCTATAAATTTCCCTCTTAGAACTACCTTGGCTGCATCTCAAAGGTTTTGGTATGTTGTGTTTCCATTTTAATTTATTTGAGTATTTTTTTTTTGCTTGTTTCAAGGTATTTTTTTTATCTCCACTTTGATTTCTTCTTTAACTCATTGGTTGTTGAGGAGCATGTTGTTTAATTTCCACATGATGATGAATTTTCCATATTTCCTCCTGTTACTGATTTCTAGTTTCATATTATTATGGTCAGAAAAGATACTTGGTATGATTTCAATCTTCTTAAATTTGCTATGACTTGTGACCTATCACATGACCTATCTTGGAGAATGTTCCATGTGTGCTTAAGAAGAAAGTATATTCTGCTGCTATTGGATGGAAAGATCTCTACATATCTACATATCTGTACATATCTGTTAACTTATTTGGTTTAAAGTATAGTCCAAGTAACATTTCTTGGTTGATTTTCTGTCTGCATGATCTACCCAATATCGAAAGTGGAGTCCTGAAGTCCTCCAGTATTGTCTGAAGTCTCCTACTATTATTGTATTGTTGTCTATTTCTCACTTCAGATCTCTCAGTATTTTGCTTAATATATTAGATGCTCTGTTGTTGGATGCGTATATATTTACAATTATCATATCTTTTTAATGAACTGACCCCTTTATCATTCTATAATGACCTTCTTTGCTTTTGTTACCATTTTTGGCTTTAGAGTCCATTTTGTCTGATACAAGGATAAGCTACCCCTGCATTCTACTTGCATGGGATATCTTTTTCCATCCCTTCACTTTTAGCCTACATGTATCCTTAAAGCTGAAGTGAGTCTCTTATAGGCGGTGTGTAGTTGGGTCTTGATTTGTTATCCATCCAGCCATTCTATTCTTTTTGAATAGAGAATTCAATCAACTTACACAGAGTAATTATTGATAGAGAGGAGAGGACTTACAATGCCATCTTATGGTTTCTGGCTATTTTGCAGTTCCCTTGTTTCTTTCTTCCTCTCTTGCTGCCTTCCTGTGCGAATTGATAATTTTCCATAGTGGTAGGTTTTGATTCCCTTCTTTTTATCTTCTGTGAATCTACGGTAGGTTTTTGCCTTGTGGTTACCATGAGGCTAACATAAAACATCTTATAGGTGTAACAGTGTATTTTACAAAACATACAGAAGCTAGCATAAAAAACACTAACCTTTTATTACCCCTTTTTGTTTTTGAGGTCACAAGTTACCTCTTTTATATTGTGGACTCATTAACAAATTATTACAGCTATACAGTTATTTTTAACACTATTGTCCTTTATCCTTTTACTAGAGTTAAGCAGTTAACACACCACATTATAGTATTATAATACTATATTGTTATGTATTATGTATTTGACTACACACTTAGCTTTACCAGTATGTTGTATATTTCTGTATGTTCTCATGTTACTAATTAGTATCATTTCATTTCAGCTTTAAAAACTCAATTCAGCATTTATTAGGCAGTTCTAGTGGTGATGAATTCCCTCAGCTTTTGTTTGTCTGGGAAAATCTCTCTCCCTCTTTTCTGAGGAACTTTGCCAGACAGTGTATTCTTGGCTGGCGGGGATGTTTTTTCCCAGCACTTGTAATGTATCAGCTCACTCTCTCCTGGCCAACATGGTTCTTGCTGAGGAACCCAATGATAGTTTTATAGGGGCCCCTTATAAGTTACAAGCTTTTATTTTTTCGCTTGCTACTTTTAAGAGTCTTTGTCTTTAATTTTTTGACAGCTTTATTATAATGTGTCTTGAAGGGGATCTAAATTGATTTTATGTGGTAATCCATGAGCTTTGTGAACTTGAGTATCCAATTTCTTTCCAGGCTTGGGATGTTCTCAGCCATTATGTCTTTAAGTAAATTTTCTGCCCCCTTCTCCTTCTCATCTCCTTCTGGAATGCCAATAATTCAGAAACTGGTTCTTTCGATGGTATTCCATGGATCACATAGGCTTTCCTTATTCTTTTCCATTCTTTTTGCTTTGTTCTCCCCTGACTGGATTGTCTCATTGTCTTCTGTCTCACAGATTCTTTCTTCTGACTGATCTATTCTTCTGCTAACAATCTCTACCACATTTTTCATTTCATTCATTGTATTCTTCAGTTCCTTAAAAAAAGAAATGAGCAGAAATTCCGGAATTTCTGCTTGTTTCTTTTTTTAAATTTTCTATCTCTTTGTTAAACTTCTCATTTTGCTCATGTATTGTTTTCCTGAATTCTCTTTCTGTGTTATCTTAAAGTTCATCAAGTTTCCTTAAAACAGCTATTTTGAATTATTTACCAGATAAATCAAAGAGCTCCATGTTGTGGAGGCAGTTCCTGGAAAATTACTGTGATCCATTTATGGTGTCATGCTTCCTTGGTTTTTTCATGTTTTGTGAAGTTTTGCATTGCTGTCTTCCCCTATGAAGTAGCAGTCACCTCCAGTCTTTAATCACTGGCTTCAGGAGAGACCTATCTTCCATCAGCTCCTCTAGTAACTTGAAGGTATCATCAGACCCTCTATGAATATAGCTGATGCACACTTCCTGCTCCCTGTACTGGCAGAGTTCTTAAGCTTATGTGTCTTCTCTTGACTCCACACCAGGCCATGTAGTGACTGCCTTCCTTTTGTTTTACCAAAGGTTGCTGTAAAGTTCAAGTTTGTGGCCTTTCCCTAGCCCACAGACTCGGGCCAGCCTTCTGTGTGTACTCACTAGCTGTCTGCCAAGCCTTGCTCTTCCCACCACCTTTGGAACTTGTACAAAGAACCAGCCACAGGCCTGGGCAGGGGCTATGTGCATGTGAGTGGAGAACACTGAGCACTGGGGTACTCCATGGGTCAGTTGAGGGGATCTGCAGGCAAGGTACTCCCCATGGTTTGTAGCTGAGTTTCTTGATAGAATCTATGACACAGTTGGTAGGATTCATATCTCTTCAATGCCCTCTGAGAGCCTTATCTGCTGCTTTCCCAGTTTCTTCCCACCACTTCCCCTGCCCCCACCCCCACCCCCACCGAAGTCATGCAGCTCAAGATTCAGTACTCTGGATGAGGAAAAGAAACCAAGTCATGTGCTTCTTCATGCTTTCACCACCCTCCACAAGAGAAGTCAGGGGCTAAGATCTCTCTTGGGCCCTCAGCTGTGTTGCCTTGGGAGAGGAGTGGTACAAGTCCAGCCAAGCCATTCTTCTTACCCTCTCCAGTGCATTCAAACTAGAATTTTTTACTCTAATTTTTTTTGCTGGAACTTCTCCTCTGGACTTCTGGACTTCATCCATGGTTGATGGTCGAACACAGTGTTTTCTAGGACTGTGGCTGAGAGGGCCTGGAGCCAGTTCACAGGGTCTATAGCCAGAACCAAAGTCTATATGCCTATTACCCAACACACAGGTGGGTGAGACTTTTCTCAGGACCCTTGGCTTATGGTGCTGGATCCCACAGCTCCCACAGAGGCACTTCTCTCTGTTGATAGATGCTAAATTATTGTTAAGGGGGGAGGACAAAATAAGATTTCCCGCATGAGGCCGCTATTACTCCTCCAGAGTATCTTCTTTTAATCTACATTTCTTGCATTACTGAGATTGTGCACTTCTTTTGTTTTTCTAATGTATTTCTTCTTTGGTCATGATCATGTCCTTTGCCCATTTTTCTTTGGAGGTGATAGAATTTTTTTTTTCCTTTTAAAATTCTTTAGATAGTAAGGATATCAACTCTTTGCAATAAATATGGCAAATACTACCACCAGCTTGTGTCTTTCGATCTTGTTTGTAGTGCTTTTGGATTTTTTTCTTTTGTAGTCAGAGTATCATTCTTCATGGTATTTTCTGTTTTCTTTATGCTTGCATACATACATACCAGAAGGATCAGCTTTGGAAGAGACCAATTACTGGGAAAAGTGATTCATTATCAAAGCAGAAAAAGAGTTGTTATATATTTTTTTAAAGTGCAGAAATATTAAAATCCTGTAAGAGCCCTTTATAAGAGCAATGCAAAATATCTGACGTACATCAGAGTACACACTTCACAAGTTCGCATCCTGTGCTCCACCCCAACCCCTAGAATTCTGCACTGATGTGTGTGGTTGGTTTGAGAGCCACCATAATGTAGAAACACAAGAACCAGCAGGATCACATCCACAAAGAATGAAGACTGGTAGTTCAGCAGGACCCACCATGAAAAGACATGTGCAATGGGAATTATTTACATTATTTAACCATTCTCACAAAAATTAATGGAAGTTTTTAAAGAAGTCTTTCAAATGCAGAACGAATCTTTAATATTCCAACTGGGAGATGATGTATTTACAAGCATTTTAGACAAGATGACTCCGGTCACATAAAAGTTTAGTTTTATTATAGCACTTTATGCAAACATTCAGCACTTTTTGCCACTTCTATAATCTTTCAGCAAGGCAGTAAGTTACAAATAAGAAAATATTAAAAAAACTATATAATTTATTAACAAAGTCTACTTTGAATTATTCTATAAGTTTTATAATGCAATTAACACCAGTATTTTATTTCATTTGATAATGTTTCTTTTGGTTCCTTTAATTACAAAATCTGGAGACTCTGACCTTGGTGAAATAATCTTCGGTTGTGGCAGGAAATGTTAAACAGGTAATTCTACAGAGTTTTTCCAGTAAGCACTCACTTTTTAACTTTGATTAAATGCCATGTTTTAACACAAATATTAGAAAATATTTAACAGCTCCTATGGTCACAGTTCACTAGCGCTTTGCTCCCGCCTGGACACTGACCATGGAAAAATAGATGCCTTTCTGAGCCAGCAACTGTTGATGTGTGCCATGCTCCTTGACCTTGCCATTCTGAAACACCACTATTAAGTCTGCGTTCTGGATGGTGGACAGGCGGTGAGCGATCACGATGCAGGTGCGGCCTTCTCTGGCTTTGTCCAGGGCTGCTTGGACAACCTGATCAATAACCACATAAATTAATTCTGATAAAAACTGTCCTCTCCCTTCCTCCTCCAGAAGGCTCACAATCTTCCAACAATAGGTCCTTCCTTAATGACGGGATCAGTGAACTATCATAGAATTCACAAAGCAAAGAATGTCGTATTGGAAGATAAAGGAATCCCAGTCTGGATTAGTTCCAAGGCAGGAGTCATCTACTCTTGAAGTTATGACAATAAATACAGTCTGTGCAGTCATTTGAAGACATTTACTGGTGTGCCCACCCACACAACATCCTTCAGAGCCACCCTCTGGTGCAGCTCTACAGCAAATCCAGGGAGACTGAGCACAGGCTGAAAACAGCCTCCTTGAATTTTGGGATTTTAGTAAAGAATTAATTTGTCTTTCAGATACATGCATAGTCAACTTTTTCTCAAATTGAAAAGGATTACTAATATTTATCTTAAGGTAGAGTCAGCTTTTACAGTGTATTAACCTCCCACTTCTTTAGAGTTGGAGATGCCACTGGTAGAAATGGGAAAGTGGCCTCCTGAACACGGAGTCTTTGGTCAATACGAACTGATCCAAGGCTATTTTTTGGAGCCTGAGTGCTCTAAGACTTATTTCCCTTATTTTGTCTTAGGTCTCCTGAATAACAGCTACAGAAAGTGTCCACATTCTGCGGAAAGCTGATGTAAGTAACAATAACTTATCTGGGCTGAATTTTGTTCTCTACCGTGGAAGACAGAAGCATTTAAGGACAACCAATTCAAGGGTAATGAATCCAATTTAAATGCTTACCTTTTCACTCTCTGTATCCAGAGCTGATGTAGCTTCATCCAAAAGCAAAATATGAGGCTGTCGAACAAGGGCACGAGCTATGGCAATGCGCTGCTTCTGGCCCCCAGAGAGCTGGGTTCCTTTGTCTCCTACTCTGGTGTTATATTTCTGTGAATAGGGTTTTGTTATTATGAAACAGAGAATTGATAATCCTAAAAAAAGAGTTTGCTCACAGAAAATAGGATGACTACTTCCATAAACAGACAAATTTTGGTTCAGAAGCTACGAATGGGCTCACAGAGGCTTAAACATCAAAAATGTAGCTCTAAATGGCAGGTCTGATCTCTCTTCTTGAAAATAGACATTTGGGGGCACCTGGGTGGCTCAGTCCATTAAGCGTCTGCCTTCAGCTCAGGTCATGATCCTGGGGTCCTAGGATCGAGTCCCATGTTGGGCTCCCTGCTCAGGGGGGAGTCTGCTTGTCCCTCTCCCTCTGCTCCTGCTCCTGCTGGTGCTCTCACATGTACTCTCTTTCTATCTCTCTCTCAAATAAGTAAAAATCTTTAAAAAAAATTTTAAATAAAATAAACATTTGGGTCTGAGAGCTATGTTTTAGTGTAAGCAAGTCAATAGCTTTATGAGGAAGAATACTGTTACAATGTTAGTCTCTTCCAGTCTTCTGGTTTCATTATATTTGGGACAGGTTTGGTTCGAGGAAGGAAATTGGACTTAAAATGGGCTATGCGATAAATGAAGAAGCTCATTTTACTTAAAACCAGCAGGTGGTGCTCTCTGCACTGAAGTCAGGAAGGGAAGCCATTTCTTGGGATGCTAGCTAGCCTTCGGGTATCTGTTTTTATAAATCTCTAAGACTTCAAAAATTTTAATGGATGCTAAGGAAATTCATCTTGATATCTAACTTTAAAAGCTAAAATCTCCTTTTTTAATTTTTTGATTTTAGAGTTCTCCCAAAGTTCTTCACATATTGCGTCCCACAGTAGGTAATTGTCATTAACTACTTAATAGGTTGACAGGGACAAGAGTTAAAAGGATATGAAGGGGAGAGCAGGAACAAGACGTGACAGCAGGTGTAACCTAGAGAACAATACTGTCATCATTTTCAGCCCCTTGCCAGGCTGGAATTTTAGTCAAATCATGGGCTCTGATTCTGACCCCCGGAGTTTCACTTTTAAAAATTCATGTTCTATATAGGATTGCCTATTTTTATTGGCTATCTATGGTTGCCCTAGTTCAACAGTAGTCAGACTGAGATCTTCACCTGCAGGTGGAGTCCCAGGACCCCAGGACCGCAGGTGCCTCAGGAGGCAGGAGCACCGTGTGTCCCATGTGAGGGCAGGGGTTCCCAGGCTGCACTGAGACTGTGTGATCCTCCTGCAGCAGGTAAAGGCAGGGCTGTAACCCTGAAGAAGTCAGTAACCAGACTAGCCTCCTGCAGGGTGAGCTAAATCCTAGTAGAAATTGATCAGATAAAGAAGTGGCTCCTTCGGCAGAAAACAGGGCTCAAGGCCAGGAGGCCAGAAAGGCTGGGTCCCTGTGGCAGACAAATGAATGCCAGAGGGGCAAGGTATATTTAATAAGCAAGTTAATATTTACTGTCTGTGTTTGTCTTTGTTAACCCCTAGCCCAGTGGTGCTCACACTGCAGCCTGGTTATCTGGGCTATTAAAACAAAGATTGCTAGACTCTACCTCCAACGTTTTTGATCCAGCAGGTTCTAATGTGATGGTTCAGGCCCATATTTTGAGATCATTAGTAAAGGGACTGAAGCTTTATCTTTCAAGTTTTCTAGCCTTGGGAAAGACTGATTATCCACAGCTGGGCAAGAAGACTAAATGGAGGGGAAAGGGATAATTCCTTCTTCTGGGGGTCTATGATGTGGTGGCAGCAGTTATCAGAAGAAGAGCCTCAAGAAAAGGAAATTTGGAAAAGAGTTAGGGCCAGCTGGTATCGCCATCCTTCCCCACAAGGAAATTGCCTTCCCTGCTGGTTTGAGGCTACTGAGCTTTATTTTTGAGGGGTGTTTCCTTATTTTAAAGAAACTAACTAGTGATAATGGGAGGGCATATAGACAAGCCAGGTCAAAGTGACTTCAAAATGCAGCACCTAAGGGGCTTAAGAGAGGGCAAGAGGTTCCTTTTATCTAACTTCCCAGGAAGAATTCAGGGGGCATCATGGACAACAGCTCAGGGAGCCCCAAGGAAGGTTTTAGAATCAGCCCTATAAGCAGAGCTTGGGGGCCATGAAATGTGCAATGATGAGAGATTACATAATACCACACTCACTCCAAGGGCTCAGCTCTATTGAGGGAGAGCCTTCTTTCTGACATGGGTTCAGTTCCCCAGTCTGGCCCGACTCCACAGAGGTAGGTTTGCAGCTTGGGGGAGAGCAGCAAGGAGGCAGAAGGTCAGGAGAGAAATGGGGGTGGAGGGGCTGTGCCTGCTTCTGTGGGTGCTGTACTTAGGCTCAGAGGGAAAGGCTTCCTCCAAATATGCACTCTTTGGTCAGGCTTGCTCACAGGGGGAGCCAGTCGGGTGATCATGCAAACACGGTATCAAATGGGGATAGGAAGTAGCGCAAGATGTTGTATACAGGTGTGTATTTCGGTTGCTCACTTCTCTTCACCTTTGGAAAACCAGCCCTTTAGAAATAAAAGTGCAGGCCAGGGAGGCTGCCACAGGCTCTTGGGCTCCTAATTTGGAGGAAGACTTACATCAGGGAGTGTCTCGATAAAGGGGTGTATGTTGGCTTCCTTGGCCGCCCGCACAATCTCTTCCTGTGACACGACCCGGCTGTTGTCTCCGTAGGCAATGTTCTCGGCAATGCTGCAGTCGAACAGGATGGGCTCCTGGGACACAATGCCCAGGTGTGCTCGGAGCCATTGGACATTCAGGTGTTTTATCTCTTTGCCATCAATTAGCTGAAAACGAGAGTTCATAGGTAACTTCAGAACCGGCACATTTTTAATTTAGCAAAATCAGTATCGTTATTTTGTACACTAAAATTGTCAAGTTACCATGGGACAACATTTTTGTTGTTCTGTTGAGTTTGGGTTGTCAAAGTCAACTGAACAAGGTCATAATTGTATGCTCTGATGAACTGTCATGCTCCTTCTGTTTTAACCCTGGTTTCCAATATATGCATGTGGTAATCAGGATAATGCCCCCACCCCTAAGATATCCGTATTCTAATCCATGAAACCTCTGAATGCTACATCCCATGGCAAAGGGAATTAAGGTATAAGGTTGCTCATCAGCTGATTTCAAAATAAGATGATCTTGGATGATCCAGGTGGGCCCAGTGTAATCATGAGGGTCCTTCACTGTGCAAGAGAGAGGCAGGACAATACCAGAGTGGTGCAATATGACCAAGACTCAATTAGTCACTGTTGGCTTTGAAGCCATTGTTGGCTTCGAGGAAGGGGCCAGGAGCTAGAGGAAGAAAACTGTCCCCTAGAGCCTGCAGAAGGAACACCACCCTGGTGACACTTTGATGTTAGCCTAGTGGAATCCATTCTAGACATCTGACTTCCAGAATCTGTAAGGTAATAAGTTTGTACGGTGTTATACCATGAAATTTGCCGGCATCCTTATTCTTACACATCAGTTTTTCACAAGAAAAGTAGCTGAGATTAGACTGGAAATCAGTAACTACTGTGAGCACATAATAGGTTTGCAGGTCAGGTTTCTAAGAATCAGGTTTTGGACAAATGGGATGCAGCAGTTAAATGGAAAAGAAGTGTGGGAAGGCGGCGCCTGTATCTCTACATAGTTGTTGATCTTGGGAAAATGAATTAATTTCTCTGACAGTGTCTTTGAAGGTAAAATGGGAATTATGATAATATTCCTAAACACATAGAACTGAGGCCTGCATGAGATCATGTCTAGATTCCACTCAGCACAGTGCTGGGCACTGGGTATGTGCTCCAAGACTGCCAGAGATTGGTAACTCTGTGTCGCTGTCATTAAAACTACTGTGGCTGGACGCAGGCTGGGCGGACGAAATGATGGACAGACATCTACAATGTTGGGCCAGTGGAATAGGAAGGAGAAGCTGCCTCTTCTCTAATGACCTGGCTCCTGGGGTTACCCTGAAGGAGCCTGGGGAGTGCTCCTTCTAGCCTTGTTCGGATGCACATAAGTCTGCCCAAAAGATTTACTTTGCAAGAGAACTGGTATTCAAGTGAGAGAGCTACTCATCCCCTCTGAAGAAGCACGTGACTCAGCTTCAGCCTTTTCTCATAGTGCTGGTGAGTGTCTACCGTGTTATATATACTCTCTGGATCCCATGTGCCGGCTGGGTGTCCCTGGCAGACAGCTAGCCAGGGGTAAGGTACAGTCTTTGCCGCGGGAACATAGCTTCTGTTTGTGAAGCTGGTAAGTGCACGGATAGGAAACACAGTCATGACCTTATTAGTACCCAGCCCAGTTGCCATGGAGACTATTTCAGCATCTATATTCTAGGCTTCCTTACAGTGTTAAGTGAGGGTGGGAAGTAGAGGGTGGAGAGAGGCAGTAAAAACCATACAAGAATGTGGCAAAACAGCAGATCTCATGAGGTGGAACACTGTACGTGAGAAATGGAAAGTCCAGGGAAGGAGTAGCATAATTTTCTCCAAGCTTATGCTCCTGGGAGGAAAACAGACACTGCCTAACTAATATGATTAGACAAATGTGAAGGATCCCATCAAGTTTTAATGAGTTTCTCCATCAAGGTGAATACAGTAACACTCTTGGCCCTCATCCCCACAAGATGCACCGGAATTGCAAATACTTAAAGCCTGTGTTAGCTGAAGCATCCTTTCTGTAGAGAAAACATGTTTACAAGCCCAAATGTGAAAGACACCAGTGCAGAGGTTCTTTGGCTGAGGCATGGGTGATGGTCTGAGGGAAGACCAAGGAAATTTGGGCAATTGGTGAACACTGTTCAAAAGATACTGACCTAAATAAAACTTGACCAGAAAAGTAAACACCTTGGTAATAATAAGGTAAAACTGGGTTAAATGACTAGCTATCTCTATCCTAGATGGTTAAATGCACTGCTGCCTTCATTAGCACAATCAAATGTTAAAAATATGTATTATTCTGCTCTATGTATTTACTCTGAAATCATGATTACAGATAAATTATTGAGCACTGACTATATTATAGGTCCAGTGATAAGCATGTCTCATGCATTCTCTTGTTTAATCTTCACAACAACCATAGTGAGGTAGCTGTGTTTTTTTGTTTTTTTAAGATTTATTTATTTTAGAGAGAGAGTGTGTGTGTGGTGAGTGGGGGGGGAGGGGCAGAGGAAGAGAAACCCAAGCAGACTCCCTGCTGAGCGACCATGGGGCTCCATCTCATGACCCATGAGATCCTAACCTGAACTGAAACCAAGAGTCAGACCCTTAACTGACTGAGCCACCCAGGCGCCCCTGGGGTAGGTGTTTTAATCTCCATTTTACAGATTCAAAAAATGAGCAAAGTTAAGTAACTTACACAAGATCACACAGTAACTAGGGGAGCTAGGATTGAATTTATACACTATAGGTTGGGTTTTGGTAACACAAGTACCTTATGTCCTCCCTCACAGAGGAATGCCCCATGTTAGCTCAGGGGCCCACCTGGTAATACCCAGACTATGACAACAGGACTTCTGACGACGGTGCATGTGATAGACTGGAGGGGAGAAAGGAAAGGTCGGGGAAGACTTAGACCAGAGGTGATTTAACAGGAAGGTAATGAAGTTTGGCTTCAAGAGTCCTGAATTGCAGGTAACTGCTGACAGCTGAACTGTGTTCTGGGGGGAGGGAGGCCAAGCTGCCGTCAGGATGCTCTTCCAAGTGAGTATTTATGTATCAACCTAACGAGCAAAGGGACCTGAGGGGCACCTGAGGGACGCTGGGGTGGCTCAGTCGGCTAAGCGTCTGCCTTTGGCTCAGGTCATGATCCCGGGGTCCCTGGGATCGAGGCCCCAGTCCGGGCTCCCTGCTCAGTGGGGAGTCTGCTTCTCCCTCTCCCCCAACTCATGCTCTCTCTTGCGCTCACTCTCTCTCACTCAAATAAATAAATATACAAATGAGAAAAGGGACCTGAATCTTTAAGGTTTTAATATTTTGTTGTGATTTGTTTTGTTAGAAGTAAATATTCACTTTTGTGCCTAATTTTACATTCATAATTTTGTATTTTTTTAAGTAGAGTCCCTAGAAACATATAACCTGCAGGCCCCACAAAACTTGGAATACCCCCTCTGTACAACTCAGTAGCTTCACTTTTCAAGACTCTCCCTAATTTAACCTACACCTTTCAAATTTACCAGTTCCGTGGTTCTCAAACGATGGCTGGCATCAGAATCCATCTGGGAAAATTGTAAAAATTAACAGGCCAGATCCTGACGGAGTGGAATGATCCAGGGCGACAGTGTTCTTTAGTCGTTCCAAGAACCACAGCTCCGGTCACTATGTCTCAAGGACTCATTCAAGGCCCACTGATGGTCATGAGGACGTCCTGACCTCAGGGCCCATCTTTCTTCATTACCATGAGCGATCACGCTCAGATCCACACTCAGTTTTACATGGCAACAAGAACTAATTACTAGTCACCTACTAACTGGGTTATTAAGGGGTACTAATTGAGATGTTCATAAACAAAACCTGACACATTTACTCGGGCTTCTTAAGGACACTTCCGCTAAGAATGCTGGCTGCTATGAACACTTGGCAGTACTTCAAAAATCTAGCACAAATAAATGTACAGGAGCAGATAACAGCGTTCCTACAATAGACAAGGACATGCTGTTTTCCTTGCGTTTTCAGTGCTGTCTTGCGACGGTTATTGCCCTGTGCACTCAGCATTCATTTCCATATTCTTCTCTGTCCACCCTTCCATATACAAAGGGAGTGGAAGGAACCCTTCTGGTTCTGGAAGTAACCGTGGTTCTACCAGCGAGATGCACTGTGCAAAATCTGGAAGGCATAGGCTGATTCTCTTTAGTAGCAGTGCTAAACTAACACATGTGACTATGAGTGCAGTGGGGAGGTCATGAGATTTTTTTTTTTTTTTTGCTCTTCCTAAATGGGTTATAATTTAAAAGTTTAAGAATCACAACTCTCATTAAATCTGCTATTTCAGCCAAAATAGGCTATAAGGACATTGGGAGCAAATCAACTATCAACCACAGCCCACATTATCTTTCTTTTTTTTTTCTACTGCAAATTTATTTATTTTTAGTATTTATTTTTTAAATTTTTAAATTTTTAAAAAATTTAAATTCAATTAATTAACATATAATGTATTATTGGTTTCAGAGGTAGAGGTCTGTGATTCATCAGTCTTATATAATATCCAGTGCTCATTATATCACGTGTCCTCCTTAATGCCCATCACTCAGTTACCCCATCCCCCCACCCACCTCCTCTCCAGCAACCCTCAGTTTGTCTCTTGCATCAAATGACATCCTCCTGACTGCTCACTCTTTCACTCTCAGGCAACCAGCTCTACTTATCCCTTAAGAGCCAGCTCTAGGCCTATCTTCTTTTATGTAACTCATGGAAGTATATGCCCCATCTCTTCAGGTAAAGGCTTGGAGTGCAGACATCATAACCTATAATTCATTAGAGCTCAACATTTAATACACTGCTTACTCAACATCTGTTAAGGGCCATAATCAGTGTCTGAGAGCTAACATTTCCTTCTGCAATTACTTCTTTTGTCTCTTCCTTTAGGGTCCTCTGTTCAAACTTTAACAGCACAATTGAAGCATAAAATCGGAATTCACGGAAAATATAAAATAAGAAAGTAAAAATAAGCGACAAAACTTACGTAGCTGTTAAGAAACAGACCGAATAGACTACAATAAAGAAATATTTATGACTAAGCGTGACTGAATTTAAAAAGAGCCCTGGACTACAGGTTGAAAGCTCTCTTTTCAGGACAGTCATTAATGCAAGTGGGGCCCATATGGAGCTGGGGCATCAATATGACTACGGAACAGGTGTCCATTCTGTTTGCCCATGACATTCTAGTAGTTAGTTTTTTTTTTTTTTCCTTAGAAAGGGAAGCGTGGGGAGGGGCGGAGGGAGAGCGAGAGAGAAAATCTTAAGCAGGCTCCATGCCCAGCACGGAGCCCAATGTGGGGCTTGATCTCATGACCCTGAGATCATGACCTGACCTGCCCCGAAATCAAGTCTCGGGACATTTAACCGACTCAGCCACCCAGGAATCCTTGTCATTAAATATTTTTAATAGCACCTCTGAGTACAACCAATAACTATATACCTACATAATAAAAATTTCTTCTATTTCTTCCTAATTTGATTCTTTTCCTATTTTCCCTTGTAGTCATGTAAAATTTCACCACTCCCTTCATGACTCCTATCTCAGCTCAGAACCTAAGATAGTCCCTGATAGGCACGCAGTAAACGTTTGTTGAATGTTGAACAAATATACGTGACCCTTCATTTATTCTTTTAGTTCATGAAAGGAAAGGGAATCCCTCTATATTCTTTATCCGCTCCCTAAATTTGTTGATCTTGCTTTTTTTTTTCCTTAGAAGGTGTTTCAATACCCTCTCTCAATGATTTTATCTCACCCTCAGCCATAATGTTCCAGGTTCCCCCCCCCCCCCGGACCTCTCCCGTGGACTCTGCCTCCCCGCTCACACTGCTGTTCTTGATAGTCATTCTTTCACCTTTGATCTTCTAGACAGTCTGCACTCAATCTCCACTCCCCCTTCCTGCTGTGCCTCAGCCACGCTAAACTCATCCCCACCAGCACCCCACTTCACTGAGTATACTTTAAAATGTCACAAGTAGCCCATTCCTTGCCAAATCCTGTCATGTCTTTTCAGGCTTCATCTTCCTACCTGCTGACTACCTTCTCCTTCTTGAAAGTCCCCATCCTTGGCTCCTGCCTTACTTGTCTCTCTTAGTACCTCTCCCCCTCCTCTATCTTTCAGGCTACTTACATTTTTTTGCTAGATCTTCTCATGTAAGCGGGAACCTAGCCAAGGGAAGGGAGAGGGGTGATAAAAAGGCTGCTCACGAAGGAGGGTGGAGGGGCAGTTTGAGAGAGGCTGGAGAAGCTGCCTAGGAAAGACACAGCTTGGAGCCTGCAGGTAGGACGTCAGACTTTAAGTGAGACTGTTGTTTAAAGGTTGGAAAAACTGTGGCTTACAGTCAAGAATTAAATACATTAAGTATAATCAGATGATGAAAAAGTTAAAATGAGGTAAGAAAGTGTGCTCACCACTGTACCAGCCAAGGGGTCATAGAACCGCTCCAGGAGCTGGACCACCGTGCTCTTCCCACAGCCGCTGCTACCCACCAGAGCCAGCGTCTGGCCCTTCTTCACCTCGAGGCTCAGCCCCTGAAGCACGGGGATGTCTGGCCGAGTGGGATAGTTGAACACGACTTCGTTAAATGTCACGTTTCCTTCCAACGTATTCTAAGATCAGAACAGTAACAAAAAGATGATTATTGCAGTCCCAAAAACTCACTGTCCAGAGAACACCCTCTACCGCTAGGTATCCAAAGACAGTGAACTTGTATCACAATTAGGCTGCATTTCGAACTGCCAGAATGCAATCCATAAGATCTAAGAGTCAGTGTTTTTATAGCATGTATTGTTAATACAACACAGATATGCTAACTCAAATATATTACCCAAGAATACAGTAACCTACACAGAATAAAACCTGATAAACAGGATTTGCTCATAAATTGGGCAGTATTACCTATCTCCTTAGTAGCCTTGTTATACAAAAGTACTGGATGTTAACATACATGATTATTAAATTTATTTTATTTATTAAATAAATATTTATTTATTTATTAAAATGATTTAATAAAATGATTTATTAAAATGACCTCGTGATCTAGGAGGTTTCTTTTCATTCCCAGCAGATAAAAAAAAAAACCCCACAGATTTTATTAAATTTCCTCTTAGAATACTTCCACTCATCCGTTAGGAATTATCTTACCGTCAAAACATCAAACTCACCGGCTGGAGGCCTCCCGTGCTGTAGCTGTCAATCAGAGGGGTTTTTTCAATGATCATGATGACGTGGGCTGCTGAGACTTTGGCTTTGGCGTAGTCAGGAGCAAATGAACTGACCTGCCCCACCGCCATGGCACCAAAGACGATAGCTGAGAATACCCTGCAAAAACACAGATGAAGCATGCACAGAGTTAGGATTATAATGCTAGACAGCTGACAGTTCTACAACCAAAGGGCACT
Organism: Eumetopias jubatus; assembly: GCF_037043125.1. Classification (NCBI taxonomy): domain Eukaryota; kingdom Metazoa; phylum Chordata; class Mammalia; order Carnivora; family Otariidae; genus Eumetopias; species Eumetopias jubatus. Next base: position 32,928,818 of record NW_028274820.1, read on the forward strand.
GCCTCACACAACAGAAAACAGAAGTTAAAAAATAAAACAAACCATTGTCCTCATATAGTTCACGTCAGTGTAATACACTGTAAAATGGCCCCATTTTTCATCTGTGTCTCTCTCCTTGCCTTCTTGTAATGTTGACTTGGCAGCTCCTCTGTTTAAGAAGGGGAATTCGTTTTCCTAGCCTTTGAATCTGGCTTGCTGTGGCCAACAGGACGTGGTGGGAGTGACTGATGCCCGTTCTAAGCCTGTGACTCAGGGGGCTTTGTGTGCCTCCGCTCTCCAGCACTACCACAAGCCCAGCTAGCCTGCTAGAGGACAAGGCACAGATGGAGGCAAGCTGTGTGAGCTCCAGCCAACTAGCTTGTAGTCCACCGCACACATGAGTGAGCCTAGTAAAGATCTGCTATGTCCAACCCCGTGCAGCAGAACTGCCCAGCTGACCCACAGACTTGTGGGCAAATATGAATGTTTATTATTGTGAGTCACTGGGGCTTAGTGTTGGTTGTTATGCGGTGTGATTGTGGCAGTCAATAACAATGGGGGCACTTGCGACAACGTGGACAGACGTAGAGGATATTAAGCTAAGGATACTTAGCTTTATATCCACAGTCAGATTGAAAAAGACAAATGCGGGGCGCCTGGGTGGCTCAGAGGGTTAAGTGTCTGCCTTCAGCTCAGGTCGTGGTCTCAGGGCCCTGGGATTGAGCCCTGTATCAGGCTCCCTGCTCTGCGGGAAGCCTGCTTCTCCCTCTGCCTCTATTGCTCCCCCTGATTGTACTCTCTTGCTGTTTTGTCGAATAAATAAATAAAATCTTAAACAAAAAGAAAAAGACAAATGCCATATGAATTCACTCATGTGGAATCTAAAAATACAAATGAATAAACAAAGAGCAGAATCAGACCTTTTAAAATTTAAATCAGAGAACAAACTGATGGTTGCCAGAGGGGAAGGGGGTAGGAGTGGGTGAGCAAAATGGGTGAAGGGGAGTGGGAGAGACAGGCTTCCAGTTAGGGAATGAATAAATCACGAGAATAAAAGGCACAGCATTGGGAATCCAGTCAATGATATTATAATAGCCTTGTATGGTAAGGAATGGTAGTTGAACTTGTGGTGAACATATCATAATGTATAGAGAAGCTGAATCACTATGTTGCACACCTGAAACTAATGCAACATTCTGTGTCAACTATTAAAAAAAATAACAGATATGGGCAGTGGTGCTGAAATTACCTAGGGTTCTTAGAAAACATGGGAGCTGTACAGCAAAGAGTGAGCTCCTTAGAGACAGGTATCATGCTCCTCTCAAGATGCAATCCACATGCTTAACCTATGACATGAGAATCATAGCAGCTTAAAGCTGGGAAGGACTCTACAGGGTATCAAGTCCAGTTCTCAATGTTTGTTCCCTGGGCAACTTCCCCTAAGTCGGCTTCCATCCTTTGTTTTAGGAAGTAGCAAGTTTGATTAAGCCTATTATTAACAAGTTCTTTTTCAAATGGAAGAAAAGTGTACATCCTTTTGCATAATCCAGCCCTTAGCTGGAATATTGTAAAAAAGGCCCTTTGCCTCTTTGGTAAATCCTTTCCCTCTCGACATTCCAGTTGCTCTCCTCTGGACACATTTCTCAATATGCCTTTTTATTATCTTATTTTTAATATTTTTTTTTCCTTTCCAAGTTTTTATTTAAAATCCAGGTAGTTAACATAACACTCCCAAACAACACCCGGTGCTCATCGGAACAAGTGAGCTCCTTAATCCCCATCATCGATTTCACCCATCCCCACCCCACCCCCGCCACCTCCCCTCAGGCAACCACCAGTTTGTTCTCTGTAATTAAGAGTGTTTCTTGGTTTGCCTTTCTTTTTTTCCCCCCATGTTCATTTGTTTTGTTTCTTAAATTCCACAGATGAGTGAAGTCATAAGGTATTTGTCTTTCTCTGACTTTTTTCTTCGCTTAACATTATACTGTCTGGCTCCATCCATGTCATTGCAAATGGCAAGATTTCATTCTTTTTTATGGCTGAGTAATATTCCGTTTTGTGTGTGTGTGTGTGTGTGTGTGTGTGTGTGTGTGTGTGTGTGTGTGTGTACAGTGGGCCTGGAACTAACATAGTGCTTGGGAACCCTCCCAGAAGAATACTGTGAGTCCATCACATCCTCTCCTCTGGACTCTAGAAAATTATACAAATGGTTAATCTCCAGCTTATCATCATTTATTCTTGTGTGATCTTTTAAAAATGGACTACTCTTCAGACAGGTCTCTCCTTTCCTTCACTTGGAAGATTGATTTTCTCAATCTAAATGCCCATGTGTCAGCAACTTTCATCAGGTCAATCAATGCCTTACCTTGAAGTAAAGCAATATATCAAATAATTATCTAATCGAAGCCCCAATGACAATGATGCCTAGTTTTGATCTTTTGGTCCAAGTCATAAATAGTTCCTGCATATCATTTGTCAGACAGAGGTATTAGGTAGAAATTTTAAATCCTCTGTTGAAGTCGTCCTGAGCAAACTATAATGCATGCACAAGCAAATGTCTAAATAGAATGGAAACATTACACTAACACCTTAGATTAGCCAGACTGAGATGACTCTGGTTTAAATGTAAAACTGTACTACCACTAATGATGGTATGCTATCAAAGGGCAGAGTCTCACCCATCACAAAATCTAGATGCTCAGAAAGGTTATACATACTTTTCACTACCCAGCTGCACATTTGAGTACTTCAGAAGTGTAATTAAGTTCAGGTCTGTCTTCCCCTGACTGAGGTACAATTTTCTGCATTCATAGCAAGGGAACAGAAATCCCAGTCTAGCTTTTCCCTTGTCATTTCTGAATTCCTTCAGCTCTTACTTTCTAATTGCTCTTCTTGTATCAAGGAAAGCAAATTTATCCTAGAACCTCCCAGGGCTTGCAGAACTCAGTGTCCCACACCTGTTCTTTAACTGCTCTGTTCAGAGACTTCTTTAAAAGGAGCCAGACCCTTGGTGCAGGGTTAGGCTTCTTCCCAAATGCCAAAACCTCCTGGAAACCCCTCACTGAATCACTACCCCACTGAGTCACAGATTCAGAAAGGCCAAATGTATGAGTCAGCACTGGGGAGAGGGGCAGTCATTGATTCCCCAAAAGAAATGGAGTACTTCCGTGATAATACACAGAGACTCAGGCAAAATTTCACCTTATGATTCACCAAAATCTCTTTATGAAGCCTTGCAGTAAGGTTTTCTATCCAGGCATGAAGCACGTTCACCTCAGTTTTATTTCTAGAGTTCAACTGCCAATATTAACCCAGTACTTACAACAGAACATCTGGAAAGTTCATGAATCTATTTGCCACCAGGTAGGCACCAAATCGGAAACAGCCAGCATAGGAAAAATACATCATTGCCTGGGTAATGGAAAATGAGATCCCGAAGATGTGCGCTTTCCTCAAAGAGTTTCTGAAAAGGAGACGTTAATGAAACTTACTTGACTTTCATTGCTCAACCCTTAAAACACAACATTTGCTAGATCAGCGGTGGGGCATGGCAGACAAAAATGGGTTCAGTTTCCAAAAAAAGTTAAGTTTGGTCCTCACTTTCCTACTTGTGAAAATTTAGGAAACTGCCTAATAGAGGATTAACTATACCTCAAAGTGTTGAGGTAAAGTTAAAATAAGCCAAGGAAAACATGAAAAGCCTGTTAGGGGTTCATAAATGGAAGTTCCTTCCCTTTCCCCCCACTTTGGACATACAAAATATGCACTCTAGAGTCAACATTCATTCAACACACATTTACCTTAACACCTACAAGCTGCAGGGACCATGCTTGGTGACACAGAGCAATGACTCATATTCTTGCCTTTGGGGACCCACCAGTCAAGTTGCCTATAATTATGCAGTGAAGGTACCCTATAAATAACATGTTAGGGAAAGAAAGGAGGACACACTGAACTCTCTGGGGGAGTGAGAGAAGGCATCACAAAGGCGTCAATGTTGGTGGATTTTCTGAGCCACATGACCTGGGTTTTGTGGAGGTAAGAGCAGGCTGGTGAGTGGGCAGCCCTATGGGCCCCCTACCTCTGCCTCAACCACGTCAACTCCATTTCCATCTGTTTCATATACTGGGATTTCAAATAAAAAGATCTTCAGAAAAAAAGACTCTAATTTAAAAAAATGTTTGAAAACCCATCAACCAAGTCCAGCTCTCTCCTTTTACTATATAAGAAACTGAGACTCAGAGAGGTTGGGCTTACTTTTTAGAACTGTCACTGGGTAAGTGCATTAAAGGAAATATGGAAGTTCTCCACTAGAGCAGCCTCAAGAGAGAAAGGAAAGGCATACTCAAGGAGCACCACCTCCTCTGCCCAGGCCCCACAGGTGCGTCACATTTCAGGTGCCATAGAGAACTCAGCCCCACTGAGAGCAAATAATAGGGTCATTAGCCAAACTTGGCATCAGAGAGACTGTCTTGTCTATCCTCTCCCGCTCTGTTTCCCATCAGTTGCCTGCTGTTACAGGATCTACCTCGGAGGGGTCAGGGTCTTGTGATTTCTCTCCTGGATAATTACAAGGGCTTCCCAGTTGGTCCCCTTCTAGTAGCTTCTCCACTTGTTCCCCACCTTCTGGCCAAAGTAACCTTTCTGAAAACAAATCTGATGACTGATAAGCCTCCCCACACTCCCCTCCCACTCTTCAGTGGTTATTACCTGTATGGTACTTGTAAACTCTGTGCATACATGTATTCAAACTTCTGCTCCCGGGTCAAAGAAACAACAGTTCGGAAGTTTTCGATTGCTTCAGTAGCAATCTGTAACAAAGAGCCCCCACACACAAAGGTGAATGAATAGTGGTGATCAGTGTGAATTCCATAAAAGAGATTAATAAAATTAATTTTATTATTACATATCACTATGAGCTTCTTCACTGAAACTAATTTATCAGATCAAATTTTAGATCTGGAAAGAAGATTGGCGAATTCGGTCTCCTCTTTATAGAGAGAGAAGCTAAGGCTTAAACAGATGAGGACACTTAGCTAAAGCCACATTGCTTTCTTTATAGGGGCAAAATTCACCTGAGAACTCAGTATTTTACATCTATCACAGTGCTCTTTCTTCTGTGACGGTCACATTTTAGGTTTATGATTATTTTACATATATTTTAAATGTGTGCTTATATTTTTCTCTTTATAATTATCATTCATGACAACTGAGGAATATTTGGAAAATACTGAAAAGATAAAAAAAGGCAAATAAAAAGCTCCATATATGTGTATCTTATATATATATTTTTTTCTAAGCATATATGTACTCAACAAAATTGGGACCAAATTCTCTTTTTGGCTTTTACATCATTATTTTTTTACCTTAATAAATATCAAGAGCATTTTCCAAGGTCATTAAATATACATTAATAATGAGATGTTTAATGGGCCACACAATATCCCAGCCAGTTAAGCATTTCTTTACAGTTGAACAAGGTTTTCCATTCTCTTCCTATTAAAAATAATGCTGTGATAAACATCCTTACACATAAACCTTTGTCCAAAGTAAATGATTTTCTTGAGAGAAGTTCTTAAAGTGAAATTACGAGGTCAAAGGGGATAAACGAGTTCTTAAGAAATGTGGCACATATCATCCATTTGTTTTCCAGAAAGTGTCTCTCATTCAGTTATTGTTTTAATTGAATGCAACTTCCAACAAGTCTTTGTAATTAGGACAAATATATCCTCTTGGAGTCTGGGTAAAGGACTGTGGAAAACATGAAAAATTCCAGTGCACAAAATGAGATTTCAGCATGCATCAGCCATGGGACTTTGAAATATCTCTCTGTGTCTTGGTCTCCTCATATGTTAAATGAGGGGGATGGACAAGAGGGTCTTGAAATCCCTTTTAACTCTGTAATTCCAAGAGAAATAATGTTTAAAAGTGTAAGTCTGAATTATAAATCAGTGAGTAAGGGAAATCACTCTTCTATGAAGATGTTCTTCCTTTCTCTGGTCTGTACACTGGTCAGAATGGATTTTTTTTTTTCTTTTTTTTTTAGAGCTGAAAGAGGGGCAGAGGGAGAGGGAGAGAGTCTTAAGCAGGCTCCACGCCCAGCACGGAGCCTATCATGGGGCTCGATCTCACGGTCCTGAGACCAAGATCTGAGCCGAAATCAAGAAGAGTCAGATGTTTTAACAGACTGAGCCACCCAGGTGCCCCATGTTTAGAAGTGAATCCAATAAGGACACATTCATTTACAGTTGAATGATTTACAGCTTAAAAATCATAAACATGAAACCTCACTTATTTCTTACTAAATCCTCTACAAATTACCTAACTTCAAAGAGAAAAGCAAATATTTGATACAACGTAAGTCAGTTTTAAAGAGTAATGCAAAGAGCTATTAGAAGAAAAACAATAATACCATGTACTTAAAAACAAAAACTTATTTAAAAAATAAAGTTAAAAATATCACACTCTGTCCCGACTAGGCCAAGAATATTGACTCATGTTTACCATAAACTACTGACAAAGATAGGAAAATGCCTAGATTCAATTCATGTTAAAATATTTTATAAAAATCTGTACATACTATGAAAATAATATACATTCATTTTAGAAAATCCTAGAAGTACAGAACAAAAAGTTAGAGGACCAGTACAGAACAGTACAGAACAAAAAGAGGAACAAATTCGCCTCCAGCCAAACCCGCACACAATCCTTGTTCAGACCCATGTTAGAAATATTTTCAGTGATAATGCTCCAAACAAACAGAAATGTTCTTTGCATTAGTAAGGAAATTCAACAAATTATAACAATGTCTGCTGAAAAACAGATTTTACTGTAAATTTCAATGTGGTTTCTAAGAAATATTTTCTGTGCACCACTTTCTAAGGCAGGTGTGTTTTGTGATTTGGTCTGTAAATGCGGTCACTTCATAGAGGGTGTAAACAGCCCAATACAAGTGAGTTTATGTGTCACAGGCCTCACATAGTGAGTAAAACAATATAGTAATCACTTCACAACCATCTTTATCTTGCCTCATGATGAAGCAATTAGGAAAAGGCTTAATTAGTACTCTGCATCTTCACAGCTTCACTTTCTCCAAGAGTTTTAAATAGAAACTCAGTAACCACTATGAGGAGACCTTCTTTTTTTTTTTTTTAAAGATTTATTTATTTATTTTAGAGAGAGACAGAGCTGGGGGAGGGGCAGAGGGAGAGGGCGAATCTCAAGCAGACTCCCCAGCACAGAGCCTGACCTGGGGCTCCAACTTCACAACCCACGAGATCACGACCTATGAGTTCATCACCTGAGCCGAAATCAAGACTCATATGCTCAACAGACTGAGCCCTCCAGGTGCTCCAAGGAAAGAGAACTTCTAATGTGAGAAGAGTAAATAGCATTGAGTTTTCTTTAGTAGCCATCATAAGCTAAATAATTTTGAAGAAAAATTATATATATATATTTTTTTCTAGAAAGAAAAAAAAAAACCCTGCTCACACTTCTCTCCCTATCCTCAAATAAACTGAGGTTTGATTATGGCTTTTATGTCTGAAAAGGAAAAGGCATCTATTTTATTAAGATGTTCGCTAGTCAATAATGTGACAGAAATCTACAGGGCACAGGCAGGGTAGAGGTTATGAGCAGGCTGCCACCACGTGATCTTGCTCTGGAATCCTGGGCCTGCTCTGTCCCTGTAAGGGCAAACCAACAGACACAGTCCTTTCCCTATGGAGCTTCTGTCTTAGTAGGGAAGACAGTATACTAATCAATAAACAAAGAAATAGAGAAACATCAAGGGCTGAGAAGTGTCATGAATTAATTCAAGGGTCAGGAAAGGCCTCTCCAAAGAGGTAATAATGCTGAGATCGGAATAATATAAAGGAACCAGCCATGGGAAGATCAGAGGGAGCCAGCTTGGAATGTTCCAGGAACTGAAAGGTGGCCCATGAGGCCAGAGCGGAGTGGGCATGGGAGAGAGTCGTGAAAGATGCCTTCATAGAAGTTGTCAGAGGGGGCTGGGTCAGGCAGTCTTATAAACCAGGGTAAAATGTTGATCTTCTTCCAAGTGTGATCAGTCAGAAGCCACTGGAGGGTTTTAGGTAGGTAACCAGTTAGCGTGATCTTATTTGTGTTTGTAAGAGATCAGTGTGACTTCTGTGAGAAGAATGGAGAAAGTGGGTGGACAAGAAAGGAAGGGGTGGAAGCAAGGAGGTCAGTTAGAACTATCGCTGTATGATTTGGGCAAGTTACCCGACTTCTCTGAACTGTGGGTTTTATCATCTAATAATAAGAATTCAAAGGAGTGATTAAGAGTATCAAATGAGAAAATGCATGCAGAGCTCCTCACATGATGCCTGGCATATAATAAATACTCAATGGTAACCCGGGAATTGGGAGTTTTGGGAGTTGATTTTCAAAACTACATGGACCGGATGGTCCTGCAACCACCACTTTCCCTACCTGCTTTTGCCAGTCTCATGAAACACCACTGAGAGCATTTATCTCACCTCCGACCTTTGCTCAGTGAACTTGCCACATTCGCACATATCCATGTCCATCTGCACCACTTCCTTGCCCCCCTGTGACAGAACTCCAAGAGTCTTAAATCTGATGGGCCACCTCAGAAGTGCTAACCTGTGGTGTCTAATGAATTATCTTCTAACTGAGTATCTTGATCACCTTCTTCCTCTAAACAACCTAAGGCTCCTCTCTGGGACATTCTGAACCCCTCAGGGAATGATGATACTATTAAATATTAACACATTTTCTTTTTATACATTTTGTCCTAGATTTTTCCATCCTCTCCTCACATGAAAAGTCAACACCACAGGTAGAAAAAGCAAGACAGTAGGGTATGAAATGGAGTGACTGGTCACAGAACATGTTCCCTGTCAGGGGCCGATGTGACAGGGGCCAACCCACAACCTGATGCCTGCTGAAGCTCGAGACTGGGCCTCTGATAGCCTGAAGGGAAGCCTCACATGAGGTCCTTCTCCCATACACTAGTTAGGAAGCACCAAAGGAATTCAGGAAGGAATTCTAAGGAAACAGGATAAAAAGTCTGAGGAGATGTCTGGGAGGTAGAAGACAAAGTGTCAGTGGTGATGATCAAGCTCCATGAAGAGGTACCCTCTTCATCATTCTTTATTCTCTGGTGCGGTGCCTGGTCCCCAAACAAAGTACTTCAGACACATGGCCTAGAGAGCCAGAGCCACTGGATCTTTCTGGGTCCCTGCCCCAACTCTTAGGAACCGTGGAGGGTCCACTAATAGACATATCCCTACCCAGTTTTGGGGGTCAGTCATGCTCTGACCACTTATATTTCCGCAATGATACAAACCATGTGCTATCGGATTTGTTTGGCCATCAGCAGAAACCTCCCTGTTTCTTCACAGAGGCACAACTTTGGATCCTGGTTCTGAGGCTTATCAGCTCTAAGGCACTGTGGCCATGACGCACCTGTGCCTCAGCTTCAACTGAAAAAGGAACTAATAATTAGAGCCTACTATTACTACCCTCTTAGGGTCACAATGAGGAGTAAACCATTGTGGAGGAAACAAGGTAAATGCCATACAAGCATTTATTTAAAAACAACAACAAATAAACAAGTATGTAGGAAGAGAAGGAGAAGAAGAAAAAGGAGTAGTAGCAGCACTATCCATTATAGGGTAAAGACAAACAGAAATAAGACGCCAGCAGGAGGCATGATAAAAAGGAACGAATGCTGATAATTTAAGCCTGATAGAATTAATACCTTTAGGACTTTTCCACATTTTTTAAAAAGATTTTATTTATTTATTTGCTAGAAAGAGACACGGTGAGAGAAGGAACACAAGCAGGGGGAGCGGGAGAGGGAGAAGCAGGCTTCCCGCTGAGCAGGGAGCCCGATGCGGGGCTCGATCCCAGGACCCCAGGATCATGACCTGAGCCGAAGCCTGACGACGCTTAACGACTGAGCCTCCCAGGCACCTGGACTTTTCCATATTTTAATTCCCCCCCAACATATGTAATCAAATGGGACTGCTTTCCTCAATAAAAGAATGGATTTCAGCTTGCTTGAGGGGAAGAAAGAGAGAGGGAGGGTGTGGGGAGAGAGGGTGTAAAGGAAGAGTGTGAAGGCGATGGTTTGAAATGAGAAAAGCCTAATAAAATTAGTTGTCAGCCTGTGAGCCTCAGAATTTGTCTGGCTCCTTTTCTTCAGTTTCCAATCTTCTTCCAATGCAATGAGACTGCTTTAAGGAATGGTCATAAAAACATTCTCCGAGCATAGTAAGTAGTAGTAACAGAACAACACTGATTAGAATATTTTACTCTATTAGATCAGCAGTTGTATTTAGGTTGACTCACCTTCCCAGCACCTTCCAGTTCTTTCTTATCTTTCAGTGCTTGTCCAGACAACATTTTCATTTCAACAACTCCTGCTATTGCAATAATGGGTACAATTGCTAAGAGCAAAAGTGTTAACTGCCAGCCATAGATTAAAGATATAATAATGCCTGTCCCAAGATTTGCTATATTCTGGGTAATTACAGCAAGCCTGGAACCTATAGCCTACAAAAAAAGACACAAAACAAATTAGAGAAACAATTTCATATTCTCTTTAAAACCTATGCCTATATTTTCTTCAGGATTATGACAATTCAGTTTCATGAAATTCTATTAATTATCTTTTCAGTTACAAAATAAAAATGAAAGGTTTGCTTATAAGTTTATTTGGTTTCTAAAATGAAGATTTCCATGACTTCAGAGTAAATACTGAAAGAAGAAGATCAATAATTCAGAGTTAAATTACATATTTCTATCTCTTCTAATTTGTTTTTTCTAAGGAGGCTCCATGCCAATGCGGGACTTGAACTCGTGACCCTGAGATCAAGACCTGAGCTGATATCAAGAGCCGGACATTTAACCAAATGAGCCACCCAGGCATCCCTCTCTTCTAATTTTTAATACCAAGAAAATTTTCATTAATCAATGAAACCATGATCACTAAAGCAAGCTCTTGAAATCAACAAGACAAAATAGTCTGACAGTTGCACTGGAAATGTTGGAAATTTCCAACATTAGATGCAAAGCTACTCATAAGTTAAGCCTAATATTTGTCGTTAAGGATATCCAAATATGGGATGCCTGGATGGCTCAGTCGGTTGAGCATCTGCCTTCAGCTCAGGTCATGATCCCAGAGTCCTGGGATCAAACCCCGAGTCGAGCTCCCTGCTCAGTGGGGAGTCGGCTTCTCCCTCTGCCTCTGCTGTTCTCCCTGCTCCTGCTCTCTCTCAAATAAATAAGATATTTTAAAAAAAAACAGATATGCAAATATATCTGGGCCTATTTGAGATGCTTATTGTGTTTAATTTAACCTGCAGTTGATTTGGAAAAACTACACATAGCTGAAAGTAATGGAATTTAATTTAGATATTAATCGGGCAACAGAGCCTTTAGTTTGAATGCCAGAGGGGGTGTGAAGCATGACTTTTAGTAGCATGCTGTGACTTCCAGTTCTAAAGCCAAAAGTCAAACTATAAAGTCAATTCAGTCTACTACTCCATACCGTACTTCTCTCCTCTATGTTAGAAACACCCGAGCCCTCAGTCCATTCCAAAGTCCAGCTATGGTGCCCAGATCTGGATATAGCCCATGTTTTTTCCACTCTCAAAGTTCCCTCTGCCTGAGTGGGACCAGACTCAGGTATAGATTACGAGGCAGTGGAGTTCAGACTGGTCACAACCTCCTCTGTGACTTTGGACAAATTTCTCTCAACCCTCAAAATGAGCGAATACATTGATTAATAACCCAAACTTCTTTCAGCCCTAAATGTTAAGGACAGAATCCTTTATAACCCCTTCTCCATCACTCCAGTACCAACCCACTGAAATCATTCAACATTTGTGTGATAGAAACACTAGACCCGTAATTAGGGGGCAAGGGTGTTACAACTACCAGGAGCCTCTGTACATTAAATTCTATACCAGGAATTGCACCAGACAGCATGAATAATGGAGCAGTTTTTTTTTTGAGGCAGTCACTGAGTTTATATCAAAGGGATGCTTAACCAAATTTGGCTTAAGTCAAAAATGAAGTGGATTTCAGAGCCAGCTCTCTGCATTTGCACACTTTTTTTATTTTTTTAAGATTTCATTTTTTTATCTGACAGAGAGATAGCAAAAGCAGGAACACAAGCAGGGGGAGTGGGAGAGGGAGAAGCAGGCTTCCCGCAGAGCAGGGAGCCCGATGAGAGGCTTGATCCCAGGACCCTGGGATCATGACCTGAGCCGAAGGCAGATGCTTAACCGACTGAGCCACCCAGGCTCCCCTTGCACATTTTCAACCTGAAAGTCAAAGGTTACAACCCAGAGTCCATGGCACAGGGACAATGTAGACTGCTCCTGTTCTCAGAATCTACAAGTCCTACCCAGAACTCATTTCCCACAGCAACTGACTGAGAGAAGTGCTCAGAACATCCCCCCAAGTTCATGGCAGGTGAATGGTTCTAGCACATTAACCTTTCAGACTTATGAATGTTTAGGTTTGCATGGCAGTCAAGGCCATGAAAATAAGTAAAATGGATCAGAGATGACAAATTCTTCTCTCCTGTACATGAAGGGTGAACGAAAAGATCAAGAACCTTAAGCTGGTGGGGTGTGGGGAGATTAAGGTCCTTGGCTTTACCTGATTTAGCACTTAGAGGTCATGGCACTGGTACCATTCCTTATTCTAAAGACTAACACGGTTCCACATCTATTCCTCATATAGAGTAGGAGTCTAGAGTTCTGCAGATCACAATGAATGGGACAGCATAGATTCGTAGTAGCCTGGTAATTTTCATTTCAAAAAGTAAAGCTGAGAGAAGATAACACTCCCAAAAACCACAGCCTAAGTGTGAAACAGGGTCAGACAAAAATAGCCTGGCTCTTGAAACCCGCTAAGACCCCTCGTTACCTCTCCACCCCACTGTATATTCAAGTAATTCTATCTTACTTCCTCCTCTGCTTCCAAACACGGCCATATTGCTTGAAGTCTAATTTGAAACATTTGTGCTTACTGAAAAAAAAAATCCCATTTCCTGAGCCTCTTTCTGAAATTAGAAACATTTATAACTTTATCATCTCCTCAACCACCTTCTCCAGGGGGAGGGGGGCGTGGAATCTTAAGTACATAGTGGTTTTTGATCTCTACGTGGCTCTCATTTGCTTTTTTCCCTGCAGAATTCTAGTCCTAAAACCAAAATAAAACTTAAAAGCTCGCTATTCCATAGGCAAAATACTGAGATATATTTTCTCCTGATTTCTTTCTAGCAGAATTATGCTACTGACTAAAAACTACATCTGAGAAAATGTTTCATTGGCGGTCAAGTTAAATATGAAGAAAATTTAACCAAGATAAGCATTATCACTAACTATATACACACAAACTTGAGTTAGCCCTGCCTTGGGTGGAATGACTTTTGACAGTACTGCTTACCTTGGGTATTTTTTTATATAAAAAATTAATTTCACTACTTCCCACTGTGGAATAGAGATACCCACACAGATGGGTGTGTGTGTGTGCGCACACATATATACAGGTAAATGTTACGTGTGTGTATGTATATGCATGTCTATAGGTGTGTGTATATATATTTACACACTACACACATCTGCCCCATCATAAGCTGGTCAGCTGGTAGCATTAAGTGGATACAACTGTCCTGTCTTGGCCAATTTATGGTAACGGCTACACGGGACTTCCGTGCTTCTGATGGCACTCACAGACCTACTTGCTTCCTCTTCCCTGGTTCTTGATGAGCCACTGTGTGAAGTTCTGGAGAACAGTTCTGACCCGGTGGCTCACACAGAGGTGTGCAGGCTAGCGCAGCTGTGAGAGCGTGAGTTTGAAGAAACAAATGGAAAGCAGCCGGTCAACACCAGCAGGCAAGCGGGGGCTACCAGAGCTCCTGCCAGGGTCTGAGGGGCTCACAGACAACAGCAGGGGACAGGGCTGGCTGTCAGTCCCACAGACACAGGAAGGGACTATGGCTTAGGACAGGCCATAACCCCAGAGGAATTTTAGGGGAAGGAAGAAGGACTGAGAGCACACAATGCCCACACTGTGCCTGCTCAGGGTTCTGCCACCCGGCACGGAGTCAGCGTTTCCTCTAGGCTGTGTCCTCCACCCCAAATGGGGTATGGGACGTGTGTGTCCATGTGGGCCCATGATACATACAACCAGGTCTCTGTGAAGGGTATACTAAAGTGATGGTGGCAAAGTTTAGGGAAAACTGGACTTCAGAAATTTCAGGATACAATTTGTCCACACTGATCATGATCCCCAAGAATGGCTCTTGAAGGGAGGGACCAAAATGGATTGACCCCAAGCTCACGGACTGATTCTCATGCCAATTTAAATTAAAAAGAAAAAAAGAGAGAGAGAGAGAGAAACTAATGCTTTATGTCTTCCACCTACCACCCACTTCTCTTTACCATTTCCCAAAAAGTCCTTTACCGCCGTATCCAACTGTGTTCGTCCTCTTTTCTCTTTTCTCTTGAGCCCACTCCCAACAGGCTTTGCTCCCGCCACACCCTTGAAACAGTTCCTGTCAGAACCCTCAGCACCTCCGTGCGGCTGCAGCATGGTAAGATGTTCAATCACCTTGCAAGCTCATCAGCAGTATCTGATATCCTAGATTGTTCCTCCTGAAAGTACGTTTTCCATGTAGTTTCTAGGACACTGCTCACCTCCCTCACTGGCTGCTCCTTCCCAGTCCTCTGCAGGTCCACCCTCAGAACCCTGACCTCAGGGCCCAGGACTTGCCAGGGGTCTCTACCTACATAAGCTTCCTTGGCTATCTTCCCCAGTCTCCTGGTTTACAAGCCACCAATGCACCACACATCTCCAAAGGTCTATTTCCAGACCAGACTTCTGTGCTCAGCTCCAGACTTGCACATCTAATCTGCTTTCTTGACATCGCCTCTTGGACTTCTCATTGGGGATCTCAAACATACCATGTTCCAAAAAGAACTCTCAACTGTCCCTCAAATCCGTTCTTTCAACAGGCTCCCGATCTCATTAAAAAGCAACTCCATTTTTTAAGGGATGCAGGTCAAAAACTGTGGGGACATTCTATATCTCCATTCTCTTATACCCTACATATAACCAACAAATTCTGTTGGCTGTACCTTCAAACTATGTCCAGAATCTGTTTACTTTTTGTCACCTTCACGATGACCCCCCAGCCTAAAACATTATCATCCCTCCCCTGATTTATGGCAATAGAGTCTCTGCCTCCACCCTTGCCCCCTTCAGCCTAGTAATACAGCAGCCTTTAAAACTTTCAGATCCCATCACTCCTGGGTTCAAAATCCTACAATGGTTTCCCTTCTATTTCCAGATATAATGCTGATCTCAATTCTTATGACTCTTCCTTTCACTCGCTTTGCTCCAGCCACACTATCCTCTTTACTGTTTCGGGAACAGTTATGGAAATGCTCCAGCCTCAGGTCCTTAGCACTTGCTGATCCTTCTGTTTAGAACACACCTCTCGGGGCGCCAGGGTGGTTCAGTCAGTTAAGTGTCTGCCTTCGACTCAGGTCATGATCCCGGGGTCCTGGGATCGAGCCCCACATCGGGCTCCCTGCTCCACGGGAGGCCTGCTTCTCCCTCTCCCACTCCCCCTGCTTGTGTTCCCTCTCTCGCTGTGTCTCTCTCTGTCACATAAATACATAAAATCTTAAAAAAAAAAAAAAAAAGAACATACCTCTGTCTGCATCTACAGGGCTAGTACCTTGCCCTCATTCAGGCCTCTTGCATGTACCACCTTATCTTCGAGGCCTTCCTTACCTGACAACTAGAAAGCCCCTACCTATACTTCTTGCTGCTATTTTTTTCCCGTATCACTTAATGATGATCTGACCTACTGTGTAGACACCATAAGGCCAGGGTTGTCTGCTTTAGGAAGTTCAAAGTTATTTCAAGCAGTGCATATTTGGCCCTGCTAGGTTCTATACAACTTGGTCTAAACCTCAATGTTTGTTGATTTGTTTGCTTTAAGCAAAGAAATCTGTATTAAAACAATTCCCAAGATTTATATTGTAATTTAAAACTCTGTGTGCTTCCACATTCATAACCTAATTTATACTTACAGAAGCCCCATGTATTTGATAGAACAAACTTTAATATAGAGCCACCATATAGCAAAACTAAAAGATTAATAAGGTTCAAGGGAGGGAAAGACACGGCAGAGATCACACGCTTTTTCTTCAAATCCTGCATCATCTTGTGGATTTTTGTTACCAACAGTTGTAGTTGTAGAAGAAACTGTCACTCCCTCCGCAAATCAACACCTCCTGGTTCAACAGTTTCTAGTTAGAGCAATTAAAGAGAGTCATACAGCAGTAAAATTTGAGCTTTATAACCTGATAAAGTTGTTCCTTCTACCATTGCTTTAATTTTTTGATGTGCTTCTCATTTCTTTCAACCTGTTTTTATTATTATTTATTTTTTTTATTTTTTAGAGAGAGAGAGCACATGCACAAGCTGGGTGGGCAGGGAGGGACAGAAGGAGGGGGAGAGAGAGAATCTTAAGCAGGCTCTACACCCGCTCAGCGGGGAGCCTGATGTGGGGCTGGATCTCAGGCCCTGACAGCATGACCTGAGCCGAAATCAAGAGTCTAATGCTAGGGGCGCCTGGGTGGCTCAGTCGTTTAAGCGTCTGCCTTCGGCTCAGGTCATGATCCCAGGGTCCTGGGATCGAGTCCCACATCGGGCTCCCTGCTCCGCGGGAAGCCTGCCTCTCCCTCTCCCACTCCCCCTGCTTGTGTTCCCTCTCTCACTGTGTCTCTCTCTCTGTCAAATAAATAAATCTTTAAAAAAAAAAAAAAGTCTGATGCTTTACTGACTGAGTCACCCGAATGCCCCTCAACCTGTTTTTAGATTTTTCTTCCCTCTCTTCTAAACTGCAGTGCTCCTAAACATTCATACAGAAACTACATACATTCTTTTTTTTAGTAGCAATTATAGTTTTCTGTTGATTTCTGTTCCAACTGATCCTGCATGATATGCTGATAAATACTTCCTTTTATAAATAATTATCCTTCCATGTGTATCCTGTTAATAGCAGGTCTAACTAGTAAATAACAAAAGAAGCTTGTAAATTATATATACACACTATACAGTTTACATTTAAACAGTTAACATTTTTGCTATGAGGCACATGATTTATTGTGTTAAATATTTATCTAATATTTTAATAATAATGAGAACACCTATAATGAGAAAATTAATTTCATGCTGAGATCCAAAATGGTCAATTAAGACAAACAGAAAGGAGGCACATACCCCTTTAACTTGAGCAGCGTCATTGGCAAGCCTGGTTGTCAATGCTCCAGTGGTGTTTTTAGGGTCATCAAACCAGCTCACATCCTGTGGCACAGAAAATGATTTTATTATCTTAAAGCTCCACTTATGAGACCCTTAGCTCTTGAGGGCAAGGACAGGGTCAGGTTTGTTATCACTTATATCCCTTGCATTTAGCTCTCAGGATTTGACATTCAATAGACAATAAAGGGACTTAATAGACACATACATAAATAATTTCATTTGTCAAAATAATTTTTTGAGTGCCGGCTACTTAAGACATGCATTTTATTTATTTTTAAAGATTTCATTTATTTATTTGATAGAGAGACAGCAAGAGAGGGAACACAAGCAGGGGGAGTGGGAAAGGGAGAAGTAGGCCTCCTGCTGAGAAGGGAGTCTGATGCAGGGCTCGATCCCAGGACCCTAGGATCACAACCTGAGCCAAAGGTAGATGCCCAACGACTGAGCCACCCAGGCGCCCCTACTTAGACATCCAAATAGAGAGACTGAATAGGCAGTTTAGGTAACTGTGGTTCAGGGCAAAATAAATGAATTGGGTTTTAAAAAATCAACAAAAGAAATCTAGATTAAAATTTAAGATCAACATAAAACAGGATTTTTTGGTAAAGCCATTTACCTTTTAATTTTTAGTTTTTTAAATTTAATTTTATTTAAATTCAATTAATTAACATAGAGTGTATTATTAGTTTCAGAAGTAGAGGTCAGGATTCATCAGTCTTGTATAATACCCGGTGCTCGTATCACGTGCCTTCCTTAATGCCCATCACCCAGTTACCCCATCCCCTCCAGCAACCCTCAGTTTGTTTCCTATGATTGAGAGTCTCCTACGGTTCGTCTCCCTCTCTGATTTCATCTTGTTTAATTTTCCCCTCCCTTCCCCTATGATCCGGTTTTGTTTCTTAAATTCCACATATAAGTGAGTGATATGATAATTGGGCTTCTGTGACTAACTTATTTCACTTAGCACAATACCCTCTAGTTCCATCCATGTCGTTGCAAACGGCAAGATTTCGTTTTTTTGATGGCTGATAATATTCCATAGTTTGGCTATCGTGGCCATTGCTGCTATGAACATTGGGGTGCAGGTCCCCCTTCAGATCACTATGTTTCTATCTTTTGGGTAAATACCCAGGAGTGCAATTGCTGGGTCATAGGGTAACTCTACTTTTAACTTCTTAAGGGACCTCTATATTGTTTTCCAGAGTGGCTGCACCAGTTTGCATTCCCACCAACAGTATAAGAAGGTTCCCCTTTCTCTGCATCCTCACCAACATCTGTCGTTTCCTGACTTGTTAATTTTAGCCATTCTGACTGGTGTGAGGTGGTATCTCATTGTGGTTTTGATTTGTATCTCCCTGATGCCGAGTGGTGTGGAGCATTTTTTCATGGGTCTGTTGGCCATTTGTCCATTTACCTTTTTAAATACATAAGTACTAAAAAGATTGTGAGTTTGAAGTATGAACTTATATCCTTAATAAAAAGAAAAAAAAACTATGGTCCTGTTATCTGTACTGGTGATTTGCAATTAAAGCAGTATCTATCATTTTTCCCAAAATATTTAAGAAAAAAGAAAGTGTTATAAGTTATTATAGCACGTATCACATAACTTCCTTGAAGACAGGGACTGTTGAGGCTTGAACACCTGACAACACTTCATATTATGGCTCTGAAGCGGAAGGTCCTTAATATGTATTTGCCAGACTTAATAATGTATGGAGAGGGCATTACACAAATCATCAACTCAGCTTGCAAAGTATAATGGACCCAGAAGCCAGCCTGGGGGTTGGGAGGGTAATGGGGCATTTGGCTCTGGACCAAGATCAGCCTCGATCCTAAACGGAATCTGTTATGAATACGGTTTGACTCAGAGTCCTAGGATAGGGCCGCCATCAAATAGTGCTCTGTTCCTCATTCAAGCCAGTCCTGGCTCTGTCAGTCACTGGCTAGCAATTCCCACAAATACGCTTCTTTTTAAGTCACGGTGGCACTGGTGAGAAAGAATAGAGGAACCAAAGACAGCCTGGAAAATTTAACTGTCGTCTAGAAATCCTAACATGGCAAACGGATGCTTCTCAGCTAGGGTTCCAGGACCCCTGGCACATCCAGGGCATCTTCCGGAGCCTCATTTTATTCACTGGCAAGTGAGCAGTGATTTTAAAATGGAGAGTTATAAAGTCACATACAAAATTTTCAGGACTGGTAGAGAAACTTTCTCTTTGAACTGGGCTGCTTTGGGTGACATTCCCAGAAGCTCCTTCCGCCTTTCCTTAGGAAAACATTCACAACTGCCTGTTGTTAGGTTTTTGAAGGTTTGAAATATAAGAGGCATTCCAGTAAGCCCTTACCAACTTGTTACACTAGGGTGTGAATTACTGTATCAATCTAACCCCAGCAAAGAAACTGGGGGAGTAGGGATACATTTTGATTTGTGGAAAGACAGGGTTCAGGTGGCATCTCTTAGTGGGAAGAAACACAAATGTCTTGGGTTTCCCAGGGGAAAGAAGGAAAGGAAGAGAGAAAAGGGATGAGGGGTGCTCCCTCCTCTGCCTCCAGCTGCCATGACAAAGGCTGGGGGTGCACCTGCTCTGGGGACTGTCTGTGGCATTCCCATTCCTTGTCCCACCCACAGCGGACAGACAGCAGGGCCTCTGAGCCAGACCTGGGGGGCGGCCCAGGCACATCTCTGAAGGGAGGCGGAGGGAAGAGCACCTCAGGAGCTTGCTCTGAGTAACCTGACCGCACTCCCACTACATGAGACCGTGGGCACAAGCAGGGAGCTCTGCACAGCCCAGGCACAATCCTCAACAGACATACCTGTCTCAGCATCGATCTGAAAACCATGTATCGGAGCCGCTTGGTGAGGATCTCCCCCGCTTTGCCAAACATGAAGCCCTGTGAAGGAGAACACGCCACAAGAAAGGAGACTTGTCAGAGACCCCGCCACTGATGACAAAGAAGGAGGGAGACTGGATATCACTGCTCAGAGGACACGAGACAAGGTCGGAAAGGCCGATGTCGGGCGTGGCTATGTTTCGGTCACTGGGTACCATGGTACATAGCCACACGGGGAGTATGGCCAGGAGGGCCCAGTTTTGAAATGATCACTGCCACCCCCCGTTACTGGCAGGCTGATGAGGGATTTTTAGTAAGTGTGTTTCTTTGTCCCTACTCCTATCCTTATTATTTCTCCCAGTGACCCAGGGTCTGCCACCCAGGAAGATCAAATTGTTTCCAAGGCGGGGGTGCTCGAAGCAGGGTGGCTGTATTACGTGTCATCCAAACCAGGACACTTTTGAGAATGCCAAAAGAATGCTGTTAAGAAATACACCAGGACCTGAGGTGTCATCCAGGAAAACAGAAATATTCAGCCACTCCAGCCATAAAGGATGCAGAGAACAAAGATACCAAATTCCTAGTTTCCAAGTTAAAATGAACTAAAGTCTAGGAGCAAAACAGGCTGGGGAAGAAGGCTGACCAAGAGAGAATTTTCTGCCCTGTACCTCCCCTTCCCCCAAGGATCTAACCTTCTGTGTCTGGGAGGAAGGAGGAGCTACTCTGGGAAATAAAGAGTCCCATGTGAGCGTGCTGCCATGCCCAGCCACATCCGGGGAGGAAGGGCAACAGAAACCTCATCCCAATGGGTGTGGGGATACAGGACTAGGAAGAAACAGTGCTCCCCATCTTTCTGGTGCTCTGGGAAGTGGCAGTCTACGGATAAGGCTCCCACACAATGGCATGGGGAAGCCGAGTGGAAATGGCTCATGGTGCATCAGGAGAGGCCCTAATAACAGCCCAATTCCCTGCAGAATCAGAGATGTGGAAAAGGGCAGTTACATGTGCACTCATCTAGTGTGTGGACATTAGTGAGAGAGGGAAGAAACACAGGCAAGGAGCACAAGTGAAGAAAAAGCCAATTCTTCTGACTGGTTCTGATAGAGGAGGACAGCTAGGTGGGCCCTACCAGTTGCCAGCATGAAGCAGGCAGGCACATGATGTCCACAGACTGTCCCCCTCTGCACCCCTCTGCTAACACAGACACTGATCCAGGAGAAGAAGGAAAGGGAGAAATGCTAGATTCATTGAATTAAACCCTGAAACTACTAAAACAATTTAATTTACCTAGAAATGGCCAGATTAAGGTTTCTGTTACTAGACTTAATGAAATGTGAATTATCTTGCTCACTACAGGAATATTACCATTATTTTTGTTGAGACCTGGCTGTTGAGTGCTTAGTCTCACACTGTACTTATATAAAGTACCTATATGCATACATAGGACAACCCTTTTAGTGATGGAAGAATGTCACCTTTATGACAACCATATAATCACCACTTTACAAAAGAAACTGAGGTTTAGTTGCCAGAGGACCCAACTGTAAGTTGGCAGACGTGGAACGTGAATCTGGGTGGATGAGAATCCTAAGTAGAATGGGAACCCAGAGCCTGAAATTTTATCACCCACAGAGCTCCCTCCTTTTGTTTCTAAGTGAGGGGCTGGGCATTCTAATGCTGTTGACCACTGTGCCATCTCTACAGTTCTGAGGTCCTATAATTTAGAGCCTTTGCTTCCACTCAGTTTTGCCAGGCAAGTCAGGCTCCTGTCTCCCCAAGCATCATCATATTATAAAGCTATTGCTTTCACTGCCTTTGCTTTACCAGTTTAAATCTCCAAAGTTTAAGGGAGCAGCTCAAAGCCTACCACCCTCAAAATCCCTTAGCCAACTTCACACTCAGGAATCTTTACGTTCTACGGCATTAACAGTTGCCACAGCAATCTTGCATATAGTTAAAGTGTTACATCTATTATGCTTAGGTCAATTTGCCCAATAAGATTTTAAGTACTTAGTAATGAAAGAGCTCATTCAGTCATTTTTCTTTTATATTTCTTATAATGTCAAAAAAAAACCCTTTCTATTTAAAAAATTAATACATGCTTACAACCCATTAAATAAAGAGACCTATTCAGAATTTTATCTTAAAAAATTACACGTGGCTAACATCTATTCCTTCTATAAGTAACTGAGTCTTTGCTACTGCCTCACACAGTAGGCCTGGGAACTTGATCACATCATTTCTTTTTCTTTTTTTTTTCCTTTTCTTTTCTTTTCTTTTCCTTCTTCTCTCTCTCTTTCTAAATGGTGCAGTTGTTTAATTCCTAAAATCCTGATTTGAGGTATCCATTCCTACAGGAACTAGTTGTGTTTCCTACTGTAGCCAGAAAGATTTGTTTGGATACAATAAAGCTAGCTTTGTAATTTATAATACACACACACTCATGGAACACTACATCAAAAACTAATGATGTACTGTATGGTGATTAACATAATAAAAAATAAAAAAATACACACACACACACACACACACACACACATTCCTTCCTTTGATTCTTCCGGCATTCCTAAGTTTGTGTTAAAAGTTTCAATAAGAATTTTTTCTCCAGTCTGCAATGGGGCAGACATCACGCTTGGGCAACCTTAAGGAATCCATTCAAATTCATGAGAACCAGACACTTATCCTAAGAAGACGTGAAGAACTAACTGCTGGTACTCTCACAAGGAGTGCTTCTGTGTTAGAGAGTGTAGAAGGTGCAAAGAGGTCCTGGAGTTGTATTCTGAAGATTTGTTCAGGAAGGTTGGTGTGAGCAGGCTTCACCCTCTGGGGGACTCAATGGCAAATAAGTCCCTGGCCTGGGGACAAGAGCTTCTTCTGGAGGAAGGAAAACCTAAGAGATTGGTGTAGGATGCACCAGAAGCTCTTCTAGGTCAAACTTTTTTTTTCAGGATCTAGCTTTACAAATGAGCTTGTTGCCTCTGAGGATAGGAGTCCTCTCATCCACGCTTCAAACGTTACAGGAAACAATTTCCTTCCTTCAACTTTACCAGGTGGGCTATTTATCACAACAGAACAAAGGGGGACAGGCCTTTTAAAACTGATGTTGAGACTGGCAGTCATGATGATTCCCCCGGCTATAATCGCAGACATACCAACGGTAGCATCAATCCTGGTTGCAATGGCACCTCTGTGAGGGAATCCAGGAGCTCCTTGCAGATAAGGACCTCCTTATAATATGCAAACGAGCCTTTCTGATTATGGAACGTTGTGTGTTCAAGGCTTCTGGGAAAGAGCTAGGTCTATGACATTTGTTCTCTTTCATAGGCTTTGCGTCACAGAAAAAGGTTTTGAAGTCTTGATCCTCTGAGTAGCTTTACATTTATATGAGGACAAAGGTTTCCAGGAGCTGTCTTCACTTTTCTTCATGAGCTGGTCAAAGAGGAGTCTCATGTCCTTACGATAGCTAGGGCTGGGGGGAGAATGGTCCTTATGAATGACCTTCTCGGAAGACACCGACCTCGGTGGCAGCCATGGCTCCCTCGCCTGTAGGGACGTGCCCGCCCAGGGCAGCGGAGGGCTCTGGGCATGCGCAGTCCCACGGCGCTGCTCGGCAGCCTGGATCGGAGGTTCAGCCCGGCTCCGCCAGACTTCGGCCGCCTGGCCGCCCGTCGGATGGCTCCTCCGCAGGGAGAGCGCACGTGACACCGGTCACATTAGGCATTTTAATCATCAAGAGGAAGGTACTAATATCCCTATCTTACAGATGAGGACACTGAGGCTTAGTTTAAATTATTTATTTGCCCAAAACCACAAAATTAGGAACTGGTACAACTCATACACAAACCAAAGTCTAACACCAAAACCAACGCTGCCTTACCATACTAAACTTTTAGAGCCCTTAACTTCTTTGCAATTCTGTTCCGGCTAAATGATGTGCAAGCTGTATAATCTGACTCTTTACAAATGGGTCTACAGTTTCTGTTTAAGACTGACATTCCTCCATCATCAAAAAGGTTCCTTCTCCTTTAGCAAAAGGTGAATGATAAACTCTTCAAACATTTTTTAATCAAGTGTGACTTGCTTACAGTATCTTGCTTTTTGTTGTTTTCAGGTCATACCCAGACATTCTGAGTATTTAAACTGACTGGCAGTACTTATATCCAAACTTAAGCCCAGGGTTCCCCTGAATTCCATTTTTGAGTCCCCAGCTTTCATTTCTAGTCATCATATTAGATCAAATACCCTCTTCCTTCTGATTTCATTCGTATTTCATTTGGGGGAGGTGATGGTGGGAGGAGAAGGTAAGCAAGTGCTTCAATGGAAGCAAAACATCTTTGTTTTAAAATATTTTTATTTTTTAAATATTCATTCATTCATTCATTCATTCATTCATTTTTGAGAGAGAGAGTGTGTGTGTGAGTGGGGCGAAAGGGCAGAGGGAAAGGGAGAGAGAGAGAATCAAGCAGGTTCCATGCCCAGCATAGAACCTGAGTTGGGGCTCGATCCCACCACCCTGAGCTAAAATCAGGAGTTGGACACTTCACTGATTGAGCCAGCCAGGTGCCCCAAAACATTTTTGTTTTAAATATGTCAAAGAAACTTGGTTGCTAATAGTCCAGTTAATAGAGCAAATTACATAAATGTTTAGAAATTTCCCCAGCTCAGTAAGAATGCATTCCCCAAAATGAATAAAGGGAAAATGCAGACACTTACCTGGAGGAAAAATGTAATAAAAGAAATAATTCCAAGGACTAGGAACAATAAAGAAAACATATTACTGTTCTGTCGTTTTGTTTCAGGAATCTCATCTCTGGTGAAAACCTGTTGAGAAAATATTTAAAGGTTTTTCAGTTCAAAGACTAAGGAACTCACCCATTTCCCATCAAGCACAACATTTGGAGGTTAAGATAGGCTTAGTATAATGGAAGTCAGGGCTGGTTTCCCTAATGCCAAACCTAAAGGTGTGAGAACTTTGCCCTCCTTAAGGGCCAAGAATGGGTCTGTTGCTCCTAAAGGGTCCCAATACTTTTTCTGCTTATACTCCCTCTTGGAGTAATGAGTGGCACAAGGGCCACACCAGCTATGTAAAGTAGAAATGAGAATAAATACTGTCCTCTTTTGGTGGGAAACTACATTGTATGGCAATTCGTTGTTTTACAATTTGGACACTTCAAGCTGTAGACAAACCTGCCGATGCTGTTTTGGTAAACCAGAGAGAGGCAGTCGTTCACTCAGCCCAGACCCTCGATAAGAAAGGAGCCTCCTTGAGCCAGCCTCTTTTGTAAGATGGCCAGTTAGACAGCCAACTGACCCAGTACCACACATGGAGACCTTTCCAGAGATGGTAAGAAGGCTAACAGGATGTCTTGGGCTTAGAGAATATAGAGAATACTTCACAGGGAGAGAAAACAAACAACTCCCCTCATAGTGGGTCAAAATCGTCTTATAACAGAGCTACATTCCTAACCCAACACAGTAAACTTTATCCTTTGTACAAGAAAAAAAAAAAAGGAAAGAAAAAGCCCTTTGGAGGAGATATAATTCATTTTTCTTGATTAGTTATTCCACCCAAAAATAGCAAACAATCAGTGAGCTCTTATTCTGTGATAGATATTATTCTACACAAATTCATGTATACCATTCCTTTTATCCTCACAATCACCTCCCAACGTTTATTATCATCACGACTTTACACAGAGGCACAGAGAGGTTAACTAACTTGTTCAAGGTAACACAGCCGGCAAGTGATGACCCAAAGATTTAAACCCAAGCAATCTAACTCAGAGCCCACAACCTTAAACCCTGTGTTACAAAACTTCAAAGAGGTGGGCGACTGGTTGCCTACCAGTATCTAGGAGTCAGTGGGCTAACCCTGAGTCACTTGCTTCCAGACTTACTGTTACATGAGGAACGAAGATAATATAAAATCTTAGGTTGAGTTTTTGTTACACACAGCCAAACCCATTCCTAAATAGTCCACTTCCATTTTTTTTTCCCTGATGATGCCCCTGTCTACCTCCCTACCTATACAGCAAATGCTAGACCAGGAATCAGTTCCCTGTGGACCACCAGCCAAATGTTTATATAAAGCTTCAGTGGAAGAGCGCCATGTTCACTTGTTTCTGCACTCCACGGGTGCATCTGTACTACAACAGAGACCATATGGCGCTCAAAATCTAAACTGTTTACTTTCTTACCCTTTATAGAAAAAGTCTGCTAACCCCTGTCCTAGAACATATGCTCCATGCTATCAGACACTTTATCTCCTTCTTGGCATTTTTTTTTTTTTTACCACCTGGAACAGTATGTAGCACAGAACAGTCACTGCAAAAAAATATTTCTTGAATGCATACATTAGAACGTACAAATACCAAAGAGAAATCAGTTAGCCAGGCATGGGGAGACCTGCATATTTATGTATTTTGGGGTACATCAAAAGTTAATGTTTGGCCTCTTCCATGTAGGGAGCAACTCCTTTCTCTGTTATGTTTTCAGCCGTTATGGCGAGGGTATCCTCAGCTTGATATCTGAACATCTACTGCGAAACAGAGAGCATTCCTGCCTAGGTGGTAGCTTTACTGTTAAAAATGCCATCAGTAAAAGCAGGTACGACCAACATACGTCAACCTTTCAGAATCCATTCCTTTTTGTTTTCATCTTAACAAGTGGGATGGATGTCTTACAGAGGCAGCATGCCGGGCCTGCTCACATCCTGACAAGTGCATATGTCACGCAAGAGCTCGGTCTCAAGCCAGTCTGACAAACACACCATGAACTCTCTCTGCGCACCACTGATAGGACTTTTCATGAGGTTTACTCAGCGCCCAGTGATGGCAGGCGAGAGATACTCATCAGGTCAGGTTCATGGACTATTTCAGGAACCTGGGCCCTAAAGGAGCAACCAACTACAAGGACAAAGGAAGGCTTGAAAAATTAGCCTTCTTACCCCAAAACAGACTTACATCTTCAAGTTGCTGAGTTTCACGCAAAGGTACGTATTTTTTTGTGGCTTATGTATCCAGCTACAAATATAAACAGCTCCTTCTTTACTCAGGACTCACAGGTAAATCCAAAAAATAGACATAAACACTTACCCCTATAATCCTTGAAAATATTACTGAAAATGCTGGTTGCAGGCCTCCATTTATAATAGCACAAAATATACCAACCACAAAATAAGGCCATTCAGTTATATTCAGCTTCAGAATCCTCCAGAAGGAAACTGGAGGTACATTTTCATTCTGGAAAGCAAAATATTACAACAGGCTAGTTAGAAAAAGAACTGATACTTTTTATCAATTTAATGATGCACAGTCCTTCAGTATGTACCAAATTTTTTTTTAAGATTTTATTCATATATTTATTTGAGAGACAGAGAACACGAGCAGGGGCAGAGGGAGAGGGAGATGTGAGGGAGAAGGAGAAGCAGACGCCCTTGCTGAGCAGAAAGCTCGATGCGGGGCTCGATCCCAGCAACCTGGGATCATGACCTGAGCCGAAGGCAGACGCTTAACTGACTGAGCCACTCAGGTGCCCCTGTACCAAAATTTTTAAATGAAGATACTCATTCCTGTTTTCTTATGAACTGATGGCTATTTAATTTTTTAAAAAGTGCTGACAGATTCTATTATATTGCTCCTTTATATTTTAAGAAATAAATGATGTTTCCACAAACATTTAACACTTACCTGACATTTGGAAAATTTACAAGTAGGAATAAAAGAACAGAAGTGTCCCCCTTAGAATCTCTTTATAATATAGGGGCGCCGGGGTGGCTCAGTCAGTTAAGCATCCAACTCTTGATTTAGGCTCAGGTCATGATCTCAGGGTCTTGAGATCAAGCCCTCTGTTAGGCTCTGCGCTCAGCAGGGAGTCTGTTTCTCCCTCTCCCTCTGTCCTCCCCCCCCACCCCCACCTCCTTGTGCACGCACTCTCTCTAAGAAACAAGTAAATCTTAAAAAAGGAATATCTTTACATAATTCTAAAATTCTTGTCTTATAAATTCTCATTCATAAATTGTAACCTGAGACTCAAATGTTGAGATTTTGGTTTGTGGAATGTTTTGGGAATAGGACAGGAGGATTCTGGGTAATTCTTTCTTGTTCCCACTCCTGCCACCCCAGTGCTAGCCCAGAGGGAGGGCTGAAGACATAACTCTACATCCTCTCCATACCAAGTCCTCTTCTGTACCAAGCTTTCTGTCCTGGCCTTGTGGGTCATGTATATTCTTGCGAGTTGATCTTCTTCTTATTAAACTGGATCCTGAATCTTTAGGAGACATTTCCAAGGCATCAATTTCACTTTTGGATTCACCAATTGCATTTTCTAATTCAATTTCATTCCCTCTTGTCTAAAATAAACAAGAAATAAGCATAAGCAGGTTAAGGCTCAGAAAACCTGAAAATTAATTGCCAAACATCAGCTATCAAGGAAAGTGGTAATTTACATCATTGTAGGAAAAGATAAAGTTAAACTGCTGCTGGGGGGGTTGTGTGTAAATGTGTGATATATATATATTTTTTTAATGTGTAATATATTTGAAAATTAAAACCACTGAATGGGGATTGCCTGCGAATATGCTGAAATAACATGACGTCCTTTCCTTGTATCTTACCTTGTCATCTCCTTTTTGTACGTGTTTGGGACTCGATATTATTTGCTTTGGGCCACTGCTATCAACAGAAATATGCTGCATGCCATTCTGTGACCCATGTTTGTCATTTAAAATTTTCTCAGTAGCCACGTTAAAAAATGCAAGAGATAAATCCATTTTTACTCTTTACTTTAACCTAATGTATCCAAGATATTAGCTTTTCTTTTTTTTTTAAAGATTTATTTATTTATTTATTTGACAGAGAGAGAGGGAGAGAGTGAGAGGAGGAACACAAGCAGGGAGAGTGGGAGAAGGAGAAGCAGGCTCCCCGCTGAGCATGGAGCCCGATGCGGGGCTCGATCCCAGGACCCTGGGATTATGACCTGAGCCAAGGCAGACGCTTAATGACTGAGCCACCCAGGTGCCCCAAGATATTAGCTTTTCAACATGTAATCATCGTAAAAACTTACTGAGGTATTTTGCATTCTTCTTTTGTACCACGTCTTTGGAATCTGGAATGCATTTTCTACTTAAAACACTTCAATTCAGAATAACTGTCACTGAAGCGTTCAATAGCCACATGAGGCTAATGGCTACTACAGTGGATAGATGACCTTTAAACCTTTTTAAATTTTATTTTTCTCTAATTATCTTTCTTTGTTTTCCCTCCTTTTCAATGGGAAGAAAAATCTGGTCTGAATTCCCCAAGTATTTTTCTCACCTCTCAAGATAATCAAGTCAAGTAATGATATAGTACTAAACACACCAGTTTTTACCTGAGATATTTCAGGAAAACTCTAGAGTTGGACAATACCTGCATTGTGACAAGTTTGAAGTAAATGCCTTTCTCTTTCATGAGTTCATCATGATTTCCTTTCTCCACAATGACTCCATCATCAAAGCCAGCGATGACATCAGCATTACGAACTGTAGACAAACGATGAGCTATCACAATGGTGGTCCGGCCTTTTCTGGCCTAAAGAGAGAAATATTAGGTTTTTTGAATACATGGACAATTATAGGCAAAAATTCATTCAATTTATATTTACTGAATGCCAATGCCTTGGATACTGTAAAACCATCGAAGCTATATAAGGTAGTCTCTGTCTTCAATAAATGTATAGTCAATTGATAATGGTTTAAAATGGTGTTTTATTCTAACACATATTAACACAAATGTGACGATCACATATTAATATCAGGTAAGCTTCTAAGAATTTTACTCAACCTCTATCAGCCCAAGTTTACAACAATAATCAGGGGCTTATACAAAGTAAAAAACACTATAGTCCAGGCACTAGCCAATCAGAGCAGACCCAGGCCAGTGTGTGGTACTGGTACAGACCATACAGCACCAGTCTGGGGACCCCTAGCATCCCATCTCATGGAACTTCTGGATGATTAAGGTGGATAATCAATGTGAGGCAGCAAAGTCCAGTCTCCAGTGCCACATTGATCTGAACTCAAATCTTAGCTCTGCCATTCATGAATTCCACAATTTTATCCAAATCTTTTAACTTGTGTGAGGCTCAGTTTACTCACATATAAAATGGAGATAATTAGCACTCACTTCTTCAAATAGTTGTGATGACCAAATAATATAATGTACACAAAGCATTGTGATATATATACAAAAGTACTTAATGAAAGTTACTCATTCCTAGGTAGAAGGATTATGGAAAAACTGAAGAGCTATGCAAACGTTTTTAAATGCCCAGTGTCATTTTTATTTACTATGGAAGAGGTTAACATAGTTTAATATGGAACGAGAACTTTCTGAGATTTCTTTCACCTCTGTAACTTTCCCCAAGTCTTATGACTTTTGTGACTTTGTATCTCTCTCCAGGAACTAGCAATAAAATCCTCAAGCTAACAAGAGGCATACTGATCAATATAAAGAAGAGAAGTGGAAAACCCTGACAAGGGCACCTGGGTGGCTCAGTTGGTTAAGCAACTGCCTTCGGCTCAGGTCATGATCCTGGAGTCCCAGGATAGAGTCCCGCATCGGGCTCCCTGCTCGGCAGGGAGTCTGCTTCTCCCTCTGACCCTCCCCCCATCTCATGCTCTCTCTATCTCATTCTGTCTCTCAAATGAATAAATAAAATCTTTAAAAAAAAAAAAGAAAACTCTGACAAGAAAAAAACAATACATGTAGAAAAATTAGATGGTAGCAAACAGAGGGTAGAGAAGATAATGAATCAATTCTTTGGATACTTTTAAGGGGGGCATGTGGAATTCTCCCTCCAAAATTTACATTCTAAAGGAAAAGTATTTTTTAATAGTTAATGTATTTTGGGGGGGGCAGAGGGAGAGAGAGAGAGAGAGAATCTTAAGTACGCTCCATGCCCAGTGCAGAGCCCTACACGGGGCTTGATCTCACAATCCTGGGATCATGACCTGAGCTGAAATCAAGAGTCAGATGCTCAACCAATTGAGCCACACAGGTGCTCCTAAAGAAAAAGTATTTTTAATCCAACCTTTTAAAATCATTTTTATTTATAATTTAATGCATATTTCCATTGTAAAATAATAAGAAAACACAGACGTATAAGCAAAGTGAAGGGGGAAATAGCAGCCACAATTCCATTTGCCTCTATTTTGGTTCACTCAGTTTTTAGTAACCTGCTTTTCCCTTCCTCAACAATCTATTCAACACATTGACAGGATGTGTAAAGGAACATCCACTGGTCATTTTGTTATTAGAGAAAGGGAAAGCTGGAACAAATATAAGTTCATCTTTGAATTCTACGGTGACACTTCTACTCAGGGCACTTCTGGGCTAAAAGGTCTTCACATTCTGGAGAGGAAGATGGCGGTAAAGTAAGAGGACACTAGGTTCATCTCCTCCCACAAACAACTAGATAACTATCACATCAACCTAGATACCCCAGAAATCCCCCTGAAGACTGAAAGAACAAACTCCACAACTAAGGAGAGAGAAGAGGCCTCATTAATAAGGCACAAAGTGAGGAGATGTGTTTTAGGGGAAAACAGGTCACAGAAGCTGCAGTGGGGAGGGAGTCGTAGTTGCAGAGAAGGGCATGTGACAGAGGGAAAGAGAGAGAGAGAGAGGAGCACACAGGGAACGCACAAGGAGAATACTTCCCCAAAACCACTGACTTGGAAAACAAGATGGGCTGAATTTTGTGAGTTCTTGCAACCATCAGGGCTTAAAGCCTGGAGTTTTAAAGGTCAGTGGGCTTGGCTGGGATAAATCTTGTAGGGCACTGCGCTGGTCCTGGAAAGAAGGCAAACAACCTGGGAGTGGGTAGCATGGAAAAATGATCTGAAAAATGCTTGGGGTACACCGGGGGGATATTATTCACTCTTTACAAAGCATATCCCTGAGAGGCAGTGTTTGAGGAGACACCTCTCTGGGAACAAAGGAGCTGGCTGGCACCATTTCCCTTCCCCAGCCCTCAGCATAAACACAGAGCCAGCCACCTGAAGAAAGCAGCTCAGCTCAGACAATGGCTATCTAACTTGCTTAAACCAAGCCCATCCTGCTGTGCTCTGGTGGGACTGCCCTTCTAAGTCAGGCTTACCTCAGTTGGAGCATGGTAAGCCCCTCCTCCAGAAGACCAGCACAAACCCCTGCCCACTCCATGTCTCCCCATCAGAGCGTTCTACTGGGCCTCAGTTCTGGTGGAGTTGGTGTCAGGTCTCATTTCACAAGCAGACCAGAGCACACCTAGTTAAAACTCACCACATTCAGGCCAGAGACCAAACACTGCCTACAGCAGGCAAGGAGAGCCTCTGCAAATGACTGGCCTGAAGGAAAGAGCAGCCAAAACACAACAGCAGAGCACAAGCAGCACACACCAGAGACACTCACTGAAGTGCCAAGCCATTGACACTACATGACCTCTTCTTCATAAAGCCATTATTTTCCAGAAGCAGGAGACATAAATGGCTTTTGTAGCACAGAGAAGAAGGCAGAGACTTAGACAAAATGCCAAGATGGAGGAATTTATCTGAAATGAAAGAACAAGTCAAGGCCACAGCCAGAGAACTAAGCAATACAGATATAAGTAACATGCCTGATGGAGAATTTAAAGCAATAATCATAAGGATACTCACTGGGCTTGAGAAATGAATAGAAGACATCAGGGAGACCCTTACCACAGAGATAAGGAAGTTAAAAAAGAAGTAGAGATGAAGAATGCAATAAACAAGATTGGAAACAGGTTTGATGCAATGAACAGCAGACTGGGAAAAGCAGAGGAATGAATTAGTGACCTAAAAGACAAAATAATGGAAAATAATGAAGCTGAACAAAAGAGAGAAAGAAGAATTATGGAACATGAGAATAGACTGAGAGAACTCAGTGACTCCGTCAAATGTAATAACATTCATATTATAGGAGTCCTAGAAGGAGAGAGAGAGAAAAGGGGGCAGAAAATTTATTTCAAGAAACAACAGCAGAAAACTTCCCTTATCTGGGGAAGGAAACAGATGTCTAGATTCAGAAGGAAGAGAGAACTCCCATCAAAATCAACAAAAGCAGGCCAAAACAAAGACATATTTTAATTAAATTTGCAAAATATAGTGATTTAAAAAGACATCTTAAAAGCAGCAAGACAAAAGAAGTCCTTAACTTACAAGGGAAGACCCATAAGGCTAGCTGGAGATCTCTCAACAAAAACTTGGCAAGCCAGAAGGGACTGGCATTATATATTCAAGGTGCCGAATGGGAAAAATCTGCAACCAAAAATATTCTATCCAGCAAGGCTATCATTCAGAATAGAAGGAATGTTAAAAAATATCCCAGACAAATAAAAACTAATGGAGTTTGTGACCACTAAACCAGCCCTGCAAGAAATATTAAAGGGGACTCTTTGAGTGTAAAGGAGAGACCAAGAGTAACAAAGGCAAGAAAGGATCAGAGAAAATCTCTACAAACAATGACAAAGCAAGTAATAAAATGAAAATACATACTTATCAATAATTACTTTGAATGTAAATGGACTAAATACTCAATCAAAAGACATAGGGTATCAGAATGGATAAAAATACAAGACGCATCTTTATGCTGCCTACAAGAGGCTCATTTTAGACCTAAAGACACCTACAGATTGAAAGTGAGGGGATGGAGGAACATTTATCATGCAAACGGATGTCAAAAGAAAGCCAGAGTAGCAATACTTATATCGGAAACTAGACTTTAAAACAAAGAATATAAAAAGAGACAAAGATGGGCATTATATAATCATAAAGAAGACATTCCAACAAAAAGATACAACTATAGATATCTATGTACCCGACAAGGGAGCACTCAAATATGTAAAAAAATTAATAACATAAAGGTACTGATTGATAATACAATAATAGTAGGGGAAATTTAACACCTCACATCAATGGACAGATTATGTAAGCAGAAAATCAACAAGGAAACAATAGCTTTGAATGACATACTGGACCAGATGGACTTAACAGATGTATTCAGAACATTCCATCCTAGAACAGCAGAATACATATTCTTTTCAAGTGCACGTGGGATATTCTCCAGAATAGATCACATACTGGGCAACAAAACAGGGCTCAACAAATACAAAAAGACTGAAATCATACCATACACCTTTTCTGAGCATGCATAATGAAACTAGTAATCAACCACAAGAAAAAAATTTGGAAAGACCACAAATACATGGAGGTTAAACAACATGCTACTAAAGAATGAATGGGTCAACCAGGAAATCAAAGACAAAATAAAAAAAATTCATGGAAACAAATGAAAATGAAAACAAAACACTCCACCACCTTTGGGATACAGTAAAAGCAGTCTCAAGAGGGAAGTATATAGCAATACAGGCCTACCTCAAGAAGCAAGAAAAATCTCAATAAATAACCTAAACTTACACCTAAAGAAGCTAGAAAAAGAACAACAAATGAAGCCTAGAGCCAAGAGAAGGAAGGAAATAACAAAGACTAGAGCAGAAATAAATTATATAGAAACTAAACAAACAAACAAAAAACCAATAGAATAGGTCAATGAAACCAGGAGCTGGTTCTTTGAAAAAATTGATAAAATTGATAAACCTCTAGCAAGACTTATCAAAAAGAAAAGAGAAAGGACCCAAATAAATAAAATCACCAATGACAGAAGAGAAATAACAAACACCAAAACAATACAAACAATTATAATTGAATACGATGAAAAACTATATGCCAACAAATTGGACAACCTGAAGAAATGGAAATTCCTAGAAACATATAAACTACCAAAAGTGAAACAGAAAGAAGTAGAAAACTTGAACAGACTCGTAACAGCAAAAACATTAAATCAGTAATCAAAACACCTCAACCAACAAAAGCCTAGGGCCAAATGGCTTCAGAGGTGATTTCTACCAAACATTTAAACAAAAAGTTAATACCGATTCTTCTCAAACTATTCCAAAAAAATAGAAAAGGAAGGAAAACTTCCAAATTCATTCTATGAGGCCAGCATTACCCTGATACTAAAACCTGATAGAGACTCCACTAAAAAAGAGAACTACAGGCCAATATCCCTGATGAACATGGATGCAAAACTTCTGAATAAAATACTAGCAAACCAAATCCAGCAATATATTAAAAAAATCATTCACCATGATTAATTGAGATTTATTCCTGGGTTGCAAGCGTTGTTCAATATTCTCAAATCAATCAACATGATACACCACATGAACAAAAGAAAGGGTAAGAACAGTTTCCCTTCATTTCAACAGACACAGAAAAACATCTGACAAAGGACAACATCCATTCATGAAAAAAACTCTGAACAAAGTAGGTTTAGAGGGAACATACTTCAACATCATAAAGGCCATATATGAAAGACCCACAGCTAACATCATCCTCAATGGGGAAAAACTGAGAGCTTTTCCCCTAAGGTCAGGAACATGACATGGATGTCCACTCTTTTTTTTTTTATTTTTTTATTGTTATGTTAATCACCATACATTACATCATTAGTTTTTGATGTAGTGTTCCATGATTCATTGTTTGTGCATAACACCCAGTACTCCACGCAGAATGTGCCCTCTTTAAAACCCATCACCAGGCTAACCCATCCCCCCACCCCTCTCCCCTCTAGAACCCTCAGTTTGTTTTTCAGAGTCCATTGTCTCTCATGGTTCGTCTCCCCCTCCGATGTACTCCCCTTCATTCTTCCCCTCCTGCTATCTTCTTCTTCTTTTTCTTTTTTCTTAACATATGTCGCATTATTTGTTTCAGAAGTACAGATCTATGATTCAACAGTCTTGCACAATTCACAGCACTCACCATATGGATGTCCACTTTTACCACTATTGTTCAACATAGTACTGGAAGTCCTAGCTGCAACAAAAAGATCCCATAGGGTCTTCAATAGGTATTTATTCAAATCAGAAATGAACCCACAACTATATGGTCAATTAATCTTTGACAAAGCAGGAAAGAATATTCCATGGGAAAGATAATATCCAACAAATGGTTTTGGGAAAACTGGATAGCAACATACAAAAGAATCAAACTGGACTACTTTCTTACACCATACACAAAAATAAATTCAAAATGGATTAAATACCTAAATGTGAGACATGAAATCATA
The DNA here is from genome assembly GCF_037043125.1 of Eumetopias jubatus. Lineage (NCBI taxonomy): Eukaryota > Metazoa > Chordata > Mammalia > Carnivora > Otariidae > Eumetopias > Eumetopias jubatus. The sequence goes on from NW_028274820.1 coordinate 32,965,135, forward strand.
AAAATCCTAGAGGAAAACACAGGTAGCAAACCTCTTTAACATCAGCTGTAGGAATTTCTTTCTAGATATGTCTCCTCAGGCAAAGGAAACAAAAGCAAAAATAAACTACTGAGACTTCATCAAAATTAGAAGCTTTCTGCACAGTGAAGGAAATAATCAACAAAACTAAAAGGCAGCTTACTGAATGGGAGAAGATATTTGCAAATGACATATCTGATAAAGAGTTAGTATCCAAAATATATAAAGAAATTATAAAACTCATTACTCAAAAAATGAATAATCTAATAAAAAATGGGCAGAAGACATGAACAGACATTTTTCCAAAGACGACATACAAATGACCAATAGACACATGAAAAGCTGCTCAACATCACACAACATCAGGAATTACAGAACTACAGTGCAATATCACCTCACACCTGTCAGAATGGCTAAAATCAAAAACACAAGAAACAAGAGGTGTTGGTGAGGATGTAGAGAAAAGGAACCCTTGTGCATTGCTGGTTGGGATGCAAACTGGTGCAGCCACTGTGGAAGAAAGATGGTGGAGGAGTAGGGGACCCTATTTCAACTGGTCCCTGGAATTGAGCTGGATATCTATCAGACCACTCTGAGCACCCACGAAACCAGCCTGAGATGTAAGATCTGGATCTCTACAAACATAATATCGCAGGCAATTCGTTTCGAGGTACGAAGCGGGGAGCCGTGATTCTGCGGGCAGATATCGGAGGATAAACGGCAGCAGGAAGGTGCCTGGCCATGGGGATCCTACACCACCAGTGAGCAACAGCCTCGTGCGCTGGGGATGGGCCACAGACTCACAGACCAGGAGCCACGGGAAAGGACTTTAGGGCAGCCCCCAGGGCGAAAACCTGGAGCGGCGGGGTCGCACAGGTGAACTGGGGGTGGCTGGTGGTTTTAGAAGCGCAAAGGGCAGAGACGTGCCCCGACCTGGAAGCAGGACTGGGGGCGCTGCAGAGGGGCACACAACTCAGGACGCTGCAGTTTATAGCAGTGCTGACAGAAACGGAGATGGTGTGGCCTGGAGAGCTCACTTAAGAACAGATGGCAGTCTCTCTGCTCTGAGGCAGAGGGTTGGAAACCGTCTCTTCTGCTCTGACTCGCGGAAGAGAGGCGGAAAGCCGCCAGGGAAAGCTGCCAGAGAATAAAAGCCCCAAAAACTGATTCCTGCGGAGCCCATCCCCCACCACGGGGGGGGGGGGGCAGGGCAACTCCGCCCAAACAGGGTTGCTTGAGTAACAGCGTGGCAGGCCCCTCCCCCAGAAGACAGGCTGGGAAAACAAGAGGCCAGCAACCCTAAGGTCCCAAGAAAACAGGTGCATCTTGCTCCAGTTCTGGTCAATAATTTGGACTCTATACATTCCCTCAAAGGGCAGAAATGAAGGCTGAATTGGCAGAACTTAAAAATGCTAACAATGAGATCCAATCCAATCTATATAATCTAACAGCTAGGGTAACTGAGGCAGAAGAACGAATAAGTGACCTGGAAGACAATATAATAGATAAAAAGGGAAAAGAGGAGGCCAGGGAAAAACAACTCAGAATCCATGAAAATAGAATCAGAGAAATAAGTGACACCATGAAGCGTTCCAGTGTCAGAATGATTGGAATCCCGGAGGGAGTGGAGAGAGAGAGAGAGAGGACTAGAAGATGTATTTGAGCAAATCGTAGCTAAGAACTTCCCTAATCTGGGGAAGGAAACAAACATTTGCGTCCTAGAGGCAGAGAGGACCCTTCCCAAGATCAAGGAATACAGGCCAACACCGCGGCATGTAATAGTAATACTTGCCAATCTTAGAACCAAGGAAACCATCTTAAAGACAGTTAGGGGGAAGAGATTCCTTACATACAGAGGGAGAAACATCAGAATAACATCAGACCTACCCACAGAGACCTGGCAAGCCAGAAAGGCCTGGCAAGACATAATCAGGGTACTAAACGAGAAGAGCATGCAGCCAAGAATACTTTATCCGGCAAGGCTTTCATTTAGAATGGATGGAGAGATGCAGAGCTTTCACGACCAGCAGAAACTGAAAGAATATGTGACCATTAATTTGCCCTGCAAGAAATATCAAGAGGGGTTCTATAAAAGGAAAAAGACCCCAAGAGTGATATACAACAGAAATTTACAGGGACAATCTATAAAAACAACGTCTTCACAGGCAACATAATGACAATTAATTCATATCTTTCAATAATCACTCTCAACGTGAATGGCCTAAATAAAACGGCACAGGGTTGCAGATTGGATAAAAAGACAGGACTCATCCATATGCTGCCTACAAGAGACTCATTTTGAACCTAAAGATACATCCAGACTGAACGTGAAGGGATGGAGATCCATCTTCCATGCCAGCTGACCTCAAAAGAAAGCTGGGGTAGCAATTCTTATATCAGACAAATTAGATTTTAAACTAAAGTCTGTAATTAGACACAGAAGGACACTATATCATTCTTAAAGGGTCTATCCAATGAGAAGATCTAACAATTGTAAATATCTATGCCCCCAACATGGGAGCAGCCATCTACATAAGCCAACTGTTAACCAAAATAAAGAGTCATATTGATAACAATACATTAATTGTAGGAGACCTCAATACTCCACTCTCAGCAATGACAGATCATCTAAGCAGAAAATCAACAAGGAAACGAGAGCTTTGAATGATACACTGGATCAGATGGACCTCATAGATATTTATAGAACATTCCACCCTAAAACAACAGAATACTCATTCTTCTCGAGTGCACATGGAACTTTCTCCAGAATAGAGCACATACTGGGTCACAAATCAGGTCTCAACCGATATCAAAAGATTGAGATTATTCCCTGCATATTCTCAGACCACAATGCTTTAAAACTCGAACTCAATCACAAGAAAAAATTTGGCAGAAATTCAAACACTTGGAAACTAAAGACCACTCTGCTCAAGAATGTTTGGGTCAACCAGGAAATCAAAGAAGAACTTAAACAATTCATGGAAACCAATGAGAACGAAAACACATCGGGCCAAAACCTATGGGATACTGCAAAGGCAGTCCTAAGGGGGAAATACATAGCCATCCAAGCCTCATTCAAAAAAATAGAAAAATCCCGAATTCACCAACTAACTCTACACCTTAAAGAACTAGAGAAAAAGCAACAAACGATGCCTAAGCCACGCATTAGAAGAGAAATAATTAAAATTAGAGCAGAGATCAATGAATTAGAAACCAGAAACACAGTAGATCAGATCAACGAAACTAGAAGTTGGTTCTTTGAAAGAATTAATAAGATCGATAAACCACTGGCCAGACTTATGCAAAAGAAAAGAGAAAGGACCCAAATTAATAAAATTATGAATGAAAGGGGAGAGATCACGACTAACACCAAGGAAATAGAAACAATTATTAGAAATTATTAACAACAACTATATGCCAATAAACTGAGCAATCTGGACGAAATGGATGCCTTCCTGGAAACCTATAAGCTGCCAAGACTGAAACAGGAAGAAATTGACAACCTGAATAGGCCAATAACCAGTGACGAGATTGAAGCAGTGATCAAAAACCTCCCAAAAAACAAGAGTCCAGGGCCTGATGGATTCCCTGGGGAATTCTAACAAACATTCAAAGAAGAAATAATACCTATTCTACTGAAGCTGTTTCAAAAACCAGAAACAAAAGGAAAACTTCCAAACTCATTCTATGAGGCCAGCATTACCTTAATCCCCAAACCAGGCAAAGACCCCATCAAAAAAGGAGAATTTCAGACCGATATCCCTGATGAATATGGATTCCAAAATCCTAGCTAATAGAATCCAACAATACATTAAAAGGATCATCCACCACGACCAAGTGGGATTTATCCCTGGGATGTAAGGGTGCTTCAACATTCGCAAATCATTCAATGTGCTAGAACACATTAATAAGAGGAGGGAGAAGAACCATATGGTCCTCTCAATTGATGCTGAAAAAGCATTTGACAAAATACAACATCCTTTCCTGATTAAAACTCTTCAGAGTATAGGGATAGAGGGAACATTCCTCAAGTTCATAAAATCCATCTATGAAGAACCCACAGCGAATATCATCCTCAATGGGGGAAAGCTGAGAGCCTTGCCCTTAAGATCAGGAACACGTCAAAAATGCCCACTCTTGCCACTATTGTTCACAATAGTACTAGAAGTCCTAGCAACAGCAATCAGACAACAAAAAGCAATAAAAGGTATTCAAATTGGCAAAGAAGAAGTCAAACTCTCTCTTTTTGCAGATGACATGATACTTTATGTGGAAAACCCAAAAGACTCCACCCCCAAATTACTAGAACTCATACAGCAATTCAGTAATGTGGCAGGATACAAAATCAATGCACAGAAATCAGTTGCTTTCTTATACACTAACAACACAACTGTAGAAAGAGAAATTAGAGAAACGATTCCATTTATAATAGCCAAAAACCATAAGATACTTCGGAATAAACCTAACCAAAGAGGTAAAGGATCTATACTCTAGGAACTACAGAACACTCATGAAAGAAATTGAAGAAGACACAAAAAGATGGAAAAATATTCCATGCTCATAGATCGGAAGAATAAACATTGTTAAAATGTCTATGCTACCCAGAACAATCTATACCTTCAATGCCATCCCGATCAAAATTCCAATGACATTTTTCAAAGTGCTGGAACAAACAATCCTAAAATTTGTATGGAATCAGAAAAGACCCTGAATCGCCAAGGAAATGTTGAAAAAGAAAAACAAAGCTGGGGGCATCACATTGCCCAATTTCAAACTATATCACAAAGCTGTGATCACCAAGACAGCATGGTACTGGCACAAAAACAGACATATAGAGCAATGGAACAGAATAGAGAACCCAGATATGAACCCTCAACTCTATGGTCAAATAATCTTGGACAAAGCAGGAAAAAACATGCAATGGAAAAAAGACAGTCTCTTCAATAAATGGTGCTGGGACAATTGGACAGCCACATGCAGAAGAATGAAACTCGACCATTCTCTAACACCATTCACAAAGATAAACTCAAAGTGGATGAAAGACCTCAATGTGAGACAGGAATCCATCAAAATCCTAGAGGAGAACATAGGCAGTAACCTCTTTGACATTGCCCACAGCAACTTCTTTCAAGATACATCTCCAAAAGCTAGTGAAACAAAAGCAAAAATGAACTTTTGGGACTTCATCAAGATAAAACACTTCTGCACAGCAAAGGAAACAGTCAACAAAACAAAGAGGCAACCCACAGAATGGGAGAAGATATTTGCAAATGACACTACAGATTAAGGGCTGGTATTCAAGATCTATAAAGAACTTCTCAAACTCAGCACCCAAGAAACAAATAATCAAGTCAAAAAGTGGGCAGAAGATATGAAAAGACACTTTTCTGAAGAAGACATACAAATGGCTAACAGACACATGAAAAAATGTTCATCATCATTAGCCATCAGGGAAATTCAAATCAAAACCACATTGAGATACCACCTTACACCAGTTAGAATGGCAAAAACTGACAAGGCAAGAAACAACAAATGTTGGAAAGGCTGTGGAGAAAGAGGAACCCTCTTATACTGTTGGTGGGAATGCAAGTTGGTACAGCCACTTTGGAAAACAGTGTGGAGGTGCCTCAAAAATTTAAAAATAGAGCTACCGTATGACCCAGCTATTGCACTACTGGGTATTTACCACAAAGACACAGAGGTAGTGAAAAGAAGGGCCATATGCACCCCAATGTTCATAGCAGCAATGTCCACAATAGCCAAACTGTGGAAAGAGCCGAGATGCCATTCAACAGATGAATGGATAAAGATGTGGTCCATATATACAATGGAGTATTACTCAGCCATCAGAAAGGATGAATACCCAACTTTTACATCAACATGGATGGGACTGGAGGAGATTATGCTAAGTGAAATAAGTCAAGTCGAGAAAGTCAATTATCATATGGTTTCACTTATTTGTGGAACATAAGGAACAGCAGGGAGGACATTAGGAGAAGGAAGGGAAAAATGGGGGTGGGGAATCGGAGGGGGAGACGAACCATGAGAGACGATGGACTCTGAGAAACAAACAGGGTTTTAGAGGGGAGGGGGGAGGGGGGATTGGTTAGCCCGGTGGTGGGTATTAAGGAGGGCACGTACTGCATGGAGCACTGGGTGTTATACAAAAACAATGGATGGTGGATCACCACATCAAAAACTAATGATGTATTGTATGGTGACTAACATAATAAAATTAAAAAAAAAAAGTTAAAAATAGAACTACTCTATGATTCAGCAAATGCACTCCTAGGTACTGATCCAAAGGATATGAAAATACTAATTCAAAGGGATACACGCCACCCAATGTTTATAGCAGCATTATCTACAGTAGCCAAAGTATGGAAACAGCCCAAGTGTCCATCAACTGATGAATGGATAAAGAAGAGGTGGTACATGTATACAAGAGAATATTACTCAGCCATAAAAAGAATGAAATCTTGCCATTTGCAATGACGTGGGTAGAGCTAGAGTGTATTATGCTAAGTGAAATAAGTCAGTTAGAGAAAGACAAATACCGTATGATTTCACTCGTATGTGGAATTAAAGAAACAAAACAAATAAGCAGAGGGAAAATAAAAAGAGGGAAGCAAATCAAGAAACAGACTCTTAACTACAGAGAACTGATGGTTACCAGAGGGGAGGTGGGTGGGAGGCTGGGTGGAGTAGGTGACGGGGATTAAGGAGCACACTTGTGATGAGCACCAGGTGATGTATGGAAGTGTTGAATCACTATAGTGTACATCTGAAACTAGTATTATACCGTATGTTGACGCACTGGAATTTAAATAAAAACTTCAAAAAAAAGAGGTCTTCATATTCCTTGTCCTCACAGAACTAGGCTGGTTATCAATACATACCAGAGACCAATCAAACGGTGCCTAGCACAGTGTAAGCCCTCAAATCTGATCTGGTGAATGAGACACATGAACTCAAGGATTGCAGGAAGGTCAGACTCTGTTGACAGTCAAGGACATTTCATGGACCCGGTAAGTTTCCAACATCGTCAGTTCTCTTCCCCTTTCCTGAGGACAAGAGGTTTTTGTCATTTCCCATAGGATCTTCAGTGGGTATTTAACGTCTTGGAAATTAAATGTGAACCTTCATTATATCTTCCTCTTGTTGACAACAGCAAAAACAGAAAGCCTAAATAACAGGGTTATCTCTACAGCCAAGTTTTCAAGATCACAACGAAGACCAATTTTCATTTGAATCTCTCTTTCTCGTGGTTTAATTTAAAAATTTTGCAAGTATCTTTCATTGAAAGTTTGTTTCTATTTAAAAAAAGAAACAGAAATAAATAGAAATTAAATGAACAGATCCAAACAGGACAGGAGATGTGATTTTGATACCTGACTGGATCCCTTTCAGAGCTATCAGAAATGTCCTTTTTAAAAAAGAGTATCAAGAAGAATTAACTCATGTAAAAGTTTTTTTACTTTACAGTGGGATGTCCTTATGCTTACAAATTAGGTTGAAGTGAGGCTCACAGACCTTATCCAGGGCCACTTGAACCACTGCTTCACTTTCAGTGTCCAGAGCTGACGTGGCCTCATCCAGCAGGAGGATCTTGGGGTTGCGAACCAGGGCCCGAGCGATGGCGATTCTCTGCTTCTGTCCACCACTCAGCTGGGCCCCTCTCTCTCCAACCAGGGTGTCAAATTTCTACAACACAACACAGAAGATAAAAGGGTTGGGGTGGTGGTTAGCAAAACAAGAAGCTATGTCAGCTACATTTTAAGATGGGAAGTAATCCCACAAACAACCCACAGGCAATATGATCCAGTTCCTCAAAACTCAGCAATAACCAACCCCAATTTTTACAAATATGCCTACTACGAGTTGATGGTGCCAGAGCTTTAAAATCTGAAGTCATCGTGATTTCTCTTCTTAGGAGTCTCCTCTAATGCGTAGTAGATTCCTAACTTCTGCATTGGGCCAGCATTCTAGTCTTTGAACCTCTAGCATGGCAAAGATCGAGGACTTACATTAGGTAGTTTCATGATAAAGTCATAGGCGTTGGCTTCCTTGACAGCCTTCTCGATCTCTTCCATGGTGACATTTTCGCGGCCATAGCGTATGTTTTCAGCTATCGTGGTGGCAAACAACACAGGTTCCTGACTCACCACACCAGTAATTTCCCGAAGGTGCCTTACGTTTATGGCCCTAATGTCCTGTCCATCAATGCAGACCTGAAATAAAAAGTAAACATGAGTTCCATGCATTGCCGATTCGGAATGTGAGATGTGCCATGGTGACTGCTGATTGCTGCAGCATCGCGTTCAGCAAGAGCCACCTCACCGTGCCGTCCGTGGGGTCATAGAGCCTCTGCATCAGCTGCACTGTCGTGCTCTTCCCACAGCCGCTGTTCCCAACCAGCGCCACCGTCTGCCCACTCTCCACCTTCAGGTTGAGGCCCTTCAGGATCTAACAGGATGAACGAGAAATAAACATAAGGGCAATACACAGATCCTGGAACTACGAACGGACAGTTCAAGTCAAAATGAGGTTTACATATACATTAAAAAAAAAAAAATCACTAAAATAAAGTATCAGAAACTCTTCATCCAATACGTGGTTGAATCACTGATTAATCATGTATCATTGTACCTTAACTTCTTTTCGAGACGGGTAACTGAAGTGAACATTTTTGAATTCCAAATTTCCCTTAATATTATCTGGCTTATGTCCATTCTTCGAATAGCTGTCAATGCTTGGTTTCTAAACAGAATAAAATTTCAGAAGATGACTAGGTTACAAGAGCTGTTTTTAGTGACATTTGTGGAGAGTCGGATAAAGCGATAAAGGAATGAACTTTTAAGTAGAAAAACTTTTACATGAGTATGGAAAGAGGCTCATGTGTAAGGATTTTTAAAAATGGTGTTATGCATTTTTTTCTTTTAGTAATGCTTTGAACTGATGTTTCTCAAACTTTTAAGTAGCATGATTCCTTTTGAGCAACATTAATAATGTGCCTTTATGATGTCTGAAAAAAGAAAAAGAAAAAGAAAAACTTCTACATGGATAAACAACTAGCCCAGACTTACGTTATCAATTATCTTGAAAATTTCATAAGCTGCCCCTCTTGCGTTTGCAAATGCTTCAATGCTTGGAGATGCCTGTCCAATACTGAAAGCCCCAATTAATACAGAAAAGAAGACCTGAGGGATGTGAAGGAAAATCATCAAGTTACATAGTGTTTATTACAACTTTTTCATACATCTTTCTTCTAACATAGCTAATTAAATTTTATTAGTATTATTTTTGCTAATTAACTTTTAAAGTGACAAGTCAACTTATGAGTCCTGGGTGTTAAAAACATTTTAGAAGTTTAAATCCTTTTTGATTTACAATACAGAATTAATCTTACTTGCTCGGTGAAACAGTGGAACAAGTTCCACAGGACCAGAATATAATAGAATATATATTTATTTAAGAGCTAATTATTTTGGTTTAGATCGTCATCAGGGCATAGGGGAAACAAATATCAAAATGAGTGTCAGAAGACCAAGGTCCAAATTCTGGATAAGCCCTAACCGGCTATATGTCTTCAGGCAATTCTCCTAGATTCTCCAGGCTTCAATTTCTTCATTTGCCAAACTAGGCAGGAGTCTATCTGTTTTCCTAACCTGGCAACCTTAGAGTGTATCAAATGAAACAGTACATACGAAAATATTTTGTAAATGATAAACCACACATCTAGGGCATTATTCTTGAGCAGGTTGTCTACTTTCCTTCTACCAGACTATGTTCTCTTTGAGGTCTGATAAACAGGTTTTGTTTTTTTCATTTTGCCCAAATGAAATTGTTTTTCTTCAGGGTTACAGAGAACTAATATCACTATTAATTTCTTTCTAAATCACACAGGAATTACCCAATAATTTACACAAAAGAAATTTTGCTAAGTGATTCTGTATTCATTTCCTCAGTTAGAACTTACAACTAAAGTTATGGCAAATTATTCCTGCCATTTCCATTTGGCAAAAGAGGTAGCAGAAACTTGTAAAGTCTATGTGGCCACCCCAAATCATACAGTTAATAAGCGGCTGGAATTTGATCCAAGTCAGCCTGATTTCAAATCCCATGCTCTTACTCATATTCTGCATGCTTCCAGTTTATGAGGCAGTTCTGGGATCAGTGAAAACAAGATTTTAAACAGCATATCTACATCACAATTAAGTAGAACACATTTCTTATTACAACCTAGGTTCACCGATAGCATTACTATCCTAATAAAAGCTTTTTGGTAAACACCATTCTTAACTAAATAGCCTTGCACATTTTGGATGACACAATTATTATATCTACATTACAAATCTGGTTCCTGAGAAAGGGAACTGTTCTAAGGGACTCAACAAAATTCTGTCTGTCACCAACAATATACTTGTGCTTATTAGCCTATGAAAAAGGAACTGAGTGACCCTTCTAACAGTATGTACTTTATTAGATCACAATACGGATTGGGCTTTGTTTATGAACTATTTCACCACTTTGAAATAAAAGAGGATAGCTCAAATGGCAAGCTTTCTGTGTTTGTACAAAGTTCTATAAGGCCGAGAACCTCCAAAGAGAATATTCTTTAAGGAAGAGTAACAATTAATACTTCCATAACTTTGCAAGGTGGACTAGCTGTCATTCAAAAGAATTTGAAAAATAGTTAAATGGTGTATTTTGTCATTTGTCATTGTGAATAGTCAACCAGAAAATAAAAATAAAATGCTTAGCATTGAGCCTGCCACAGAGAAATGATCTCAACAAATGAGATTTCATGCTATAGGGATTAGTGATGTTAATATTATTTAGGCTTCAAGACAAACTGTGCAAGGGATCTGCAAAGAAGACGCTCAATACATCTAATTTCCTTTCCACTTTTTAATCTAGTAGCACATGGCTCTTTGTATTATTCAATAGTTCTTCAATACCTATTCTCTAACATCACTCCAGCCAACACCACTCAACTTCACTGGAATTTTTAGGAGAGACTCATTTCTTAAAATAACATCACTTACAGTGAGTACTTGTCCAATAGAATATTCATGGGAGAGGACCAAGGTGGTCCCATACCAGAATGCCAGAGCATATGAGGCATAGATCAGCAGGAAAGCAGCACCAATAGAAATGTTGGCTGTGATAGCTTTCTTTATCCCAATTCTCTTAGCTTCTTCTAAATTTTTGTTGTACCTGGGAGAAGTAACAAAAACTATCACATATACTCATAAATCATATGAAATGAGCCAAGATAGCATGATGGTTATTTAGTACTTAGAATGTGCCCAACCCTGTGGTAGGTGCTTACTGTGCATTTTCTCCTTTTGTTCATACATTGACCCTGTGGTGTTAGCACTGTTTTAATCCCTTCTTGTAGATGAGTAAACTGAGGCTTATCTACAGAGATTAAATAATTTGGGGGAAAGTATTCTAAAGCTTCTTCTCTGGCCTTAACTATAATGAAATACGTGAAATAATGTTTAGTAAACTTCCAGAACTTGCATTGTTTCATAGGCAAGACAAAAAGAAGCCACGAAAATATCTGTTTTCCCTTTAAAATCTGCATGCCTTTTAAGTTTAATAATAAAAAGCAGATATAAGGCTAAAAAGTTCTCAACACAAAGTCTTTAAACCACTGAATGTTTAAGGGAACGTTAAGGAAGATTCTTTTTCTTTTGCTTTCTTTCTTTCTTTCTGTCTTTCTTTCTGTCTTTCTTTCCTTCTTTCTTTTTTTTAATGTGGGCCCCATTAGCTTATCTCTGTATCTCTTTTCTTAAGAAGAATCTTCGTAAATATAGAATTGAGGTAAAATTATTAGAGAAATAGAACAGATTATAATTGAGTCTTAAACCTGTCTTTATCCTCTTAATCACATCTCCCTGGGAACTTAGAACGTTACCTGGCAGAAAGAAAAAGTTCGTAACTGTAGAAAGAACTTACTTCTACATAAAATTAAGATTCTGAGGTCTTTGATCCATAAAAGCATGACTATACAAATATGTAGTATTATATTAATTTTCTTTGGAAGAATTCCCCCCACCCACCCACCCACCCAGTTGGAATGTACAGCAAAGATCAAGTTCTGCTCAGGTAAAAGTATGCGTTCCTTCTTGCCTTTGTGATTTTTTTTGACTAGCTGCTTTACCAGTTCAAAGCCTGCCAAATGAAACTTACACGACTCCTATATCCACTAAAGGCCAAATTCAAACCGAACTTTAGAGTGATAAAATAGTAACATACTATGAGAGTTTCTCTCTGCAAAAATGTGTGTCCCTAACTTGCCAGTTATAATCTTAGTGCAAAAAAATTATTTTTGAGTAACGTGTTTCAATGGTTGATCTATTTCCCACGTTTTGAGTTGACCAGAGGCAAAAGGTATTAAGAAGCATCCACAATACATAATTACAAATAAGGAACTTTAATGTATATGATTCACACCTTTATTGTTACTTTCTATCAGTTCTTGCTTACCTAGACTAATGCAGAACTCACTTCACTGATACGTTGTTGTACCATGCAGCCAGAGGAAACATTTTCAGAGGAAGAAGCAACAACAAGGAAGAAAATCATTTAGATACAAGAAAAGATAAATGAAAAAAGAAAGAGGGTAAGGAGGAAAGAGACATCAACAATACTTACTTTTACACAAGCTTTTTGACTGGTGTTTTGATAAAAAATACCACACTACAAAATCACCTATTAAAACCACCTACTCATTAAAAGCATTAGTGTAAGAATGGTAATTAAAGTCACAGTTTCTAAAATGGATTAAAAATACATAACAAAAACAGTGATGTTTTAAAAAATTCTTCTTCAGTATTATGAAAATATTTATCAGTGACACAAACAACCACTTACAAGAGCAAGAAACAATTTTAGTTAAGCAGAAAAATCAATACTAAGCGGTAAGACACACAAGAGAGAAAAATATCATTTTAAAATTAAGGAGAATAAAGCTATTCTTATACTACAGAATTGAATTCATCTAAATTCTGGTTAAATTTCCATTCCAAGAGAGCCAGCTTCCTCCTGCACCTGTTAATTGGAAGAGAAAGTCAGACTAAGACCTTAATTACTTGTCCATGCAAAAGCAGAGAAAGGAAGGGAAAGAACTAAAAAGAAAACTGAAGATTACACTTGACCTACGAATAGTTTTAGCAATCCTACTTCCAAATTACATCTGAAATCTAGGTACCTGTCTCCCCTCTCCTGCCTGCAGTCCACATCAGGGCACCATAAGCCTTTTCACCCAGGCTACAACAGCCTTTCCACTGGTCTCCCTGCCTCCAATCTTTAACTCCTCTCCTCATTCACCAAACCAATTACAGGCAGAGAAATCATCTTAAAACATAATGTGGATACTCCTTCCTTTGTTTAAGACCCTCAACCTCCTGTGCCCTTGGAATCAAATCTTAACTCCTCCATGGCCCCCACCACCTTCAATTGCCTCTCTTCTCCATCTCCCCTCACTCAACAGAGCTCCAGGCATACAAGCCTTATGGTATCTTCTAGACCATACCAATGTTTGCCACCTCGGGAAATGTGGAAGACTCTTCTATCCCTTCTCCCACCAGCGTAGGCATTTCCTCATCCTTCCAGTCTCAGCCTAGATGAAACCTTCTCAGAGAGCCCTCCCCTGACTGCCATAGTTAAAGTAAAATTAATATTGAAAAACCCAGAGTGTAGCATGTACGTGTGGTAGACACTGGCTCCATCTGTTGAATGAATGAACTTTCAAGAAATGGCCAACCTGGAAAGAAAATGAGGCAAGCATGTAGTCCTGAATTTGCTCTTGATTTAAAGGCGAAACTAATTTCCTTTTTTTTTTTAAGATTTTATTTATTTATTTGAGAGAGAGAGAATGAGAGATAGAGAGTACGAGAGGGAAGAGGGTCAGAGGGAGAAGCAGACTCCCCGCCGAGCAGGAAGCCCGATGCGGGACTCGATCCCGGGACTCCAGGATCATGACCTGAGCCAAAGGCAGTCGCTTAACCAACTGAGCCACCCAGGCGCCCGGCAAAACTAATTTCCAATTCACCAGGGGAGAATATCCTTTCAAAGACACATCCCAATAACTAATATCTTCTGAAGAAATGATGCGACACAGAAAATGCATCTCTGAATAGAGTTGTGTGCGCCCATTTGCTTATTCTTATAATAAAAATTTGATCCCCATCTTCTTTAGGAAAAAAAACTAAATTCATTTAAACTTTTCCTAAACTAAAATGATCAGATTTATCTGAGTTCTGAAGACCAGACTTAACTCCCACAATGTCTTTTCCCTCCTTACTAATTATATTCCATACATAATTATAATTTTTATTGCTAATAATAGTCCCTCTTGAAAATGATCATATTCATCAAATTTAGGATGTCATTCATTGGGAGGAGTTAGTGTTATTCTGTTATTTTTTGTAGGATTAAGGAGTTTAGTAGGACAATCAATCTACAGCTGGGACCCAAAGGACTACAGCCTCAGTATAATGAGCACACGCCCCAGGGAGAGTGACAGCAGGGAAACTCGTGTGTCTCAAGTGAAGGGAGGAAAAAACAACTCCCTGAGAATCTGAACCACAGACAATATTCATGCAGGTCTGAACTCCTAGACAAAGAATCTCATGTAAGGTGGTCTTAGGTTAATACCATCCCCAGTGAATGGCGGAAGCAAACACAAATCCTGCCTGTAAGGATTGACTTCAATCCAGATCCACAGCAATTATAAGATGGTACTGATTGTAGAATTTATCTTAATTTCAGCATTGTGAGAGAAAAATGTGCATCTTAGAATCAATGAAATCCTATTTATTATCTTATCATTCATTGCTGGTTTCACAGCAATTTTCTCTGAATTGTGATCAGATGCCCAGAGATCTCACTGAGTGTTGTTAGTCTGCAGAGTCTACGGAATTTCTGTGCATACGATCATATCATCTGTGAATAATGACAATTTTGCTTCTTGTTTTCCAACCCTTCTAGCTTTTATTTCTTTTTTGTTTTATTTTTTTAATTCTTACTCTTACCTGTTTTGTTGGTGTTATTATCTAGTACCAGTTCAACACTAACTAGAAATAATGCTAGCACATATACCTGTTTCATTCAGTATTTTAAGGAATGCTTTGCGCATTTCACCACTAAGTATGATGTTTCCTTATGTATCTCTGGTATATACTCTCTATTAAGAAAATTAATTCTTACTCCTAGTTTTGAGTTTGTCATAAATCATATGTAATTAATGTTTTTCCCCCACCCATCAATACAAAACATCTCTTCCTTTCAATCTGTTAATGTGCTTAATTATATTAATAGATTTCCTAATGTTAAACCATCTTTGCACTCATGGGATAAAGCTAATAAGTTCAAGATTTTTTTTTAATCTGATATTTTTCACATGGATTTGTTTAGCTAATAATTTATGTAGACCTTCTGCATCTATGTTTTAAGAGAATTTGCTTTATAATTTTCCTTTCTCATATATCTGCCAGATTGTGGCTTCAAAGTTACACTGGCCTCATAAAATGAATTCACAACTTTCAATATATTTTTTTCTCATTCTCTGAAACAATTTCTATAACATAGGATTATCTCTTTCTTGAAGTTTTGGGAGAACTTGTCTGTAAAATTATCTGGACTCTGGGTTTTGCTGTGTATATAAGGGCAGAAGGTGGATATTTTTAACTTTGGATTTAAGTCCTTTAACAATTGTAGGTCTACTCAAGTTTTCTTCCTCCTAAGTGAGAGTTTTAGCCTATATTTTTCTAGGATATTGTCTATTTCATTAGCATTTTAAAATTTACTGGTATAAAGCTGTACTTTTTTAAAAATAAAATTTTTTTATCTGTAGCAATTTTTCCTTATTTATTCTTTTTTTATTCTTGATTAAATTTGCAAAGTACTTGGTTATTTATTAGTCTTTTTGAAGAATTAGTTTATGGATTTGTCAAGCTTCTGCTTTCTTACAGTTATTTTCTATTCTGTTAATTTTTGCTATTTATGATTCCCTCCTTATACTTCTTTTACTCTGTTGTTCTTTTTCTAAGTTCTTAATTTGGATGCTTAATTAATTTTCAGCAAGTTCTCATTTCTTCAACTGGACACCCTAGTGGTTTCATTGGACTAAGATTCATTTTTAATGTGAAATCTTGTTTTGGGGTGAGAGCACTCCCTCGTTCACAGAGTTTAATAAATTCAGGCCCTGAGTGCACCTGAGGGTGAGGCCTGAGATTTTGCTTTCTATAAGGAGATGCTTTCCCCTAGCTCAGAAACTAGGCAGAAGCAGAAAAGTTGTATTTGTCTCCCTGTGTTGGTGGACGTACTCTTTCTCTGGTCCACCTTTCCACTGAGAAAAACTGGAAAAGAATCTGAGTTCAAAACTTCATTCTCTGTTTGCTCAAACATTAACTATTCAGAGAAGACTTTTCTGAATCATCTAAATAGTACCCCCATGACTCTAAAAGACTTGTTTATATCCCCAAATAATATTTACCCAACTGGTATATTAGTTTGTTATTTGCGGTTGTCTTTAGCCTTCTCCTCCCCTTGAAAGAATTTAACTTCTGAAGAGGAAGGGTTGTATTTGATTGGATGCTTGCCTGATCATTAAGCAAGATTTCCCATTTTATTAGTCAGACGTATTCTAAGGCAAAAACAAAGAATTGAGAGCGAACATAGTTGTTACTCTCCTTTGAACTATGGTGCTTAGCCATCACAAATTATTCTCAGAGGACATCTTTGTGGGTATGAAATATATCATATGAACAAAAGTATACTAAAAATGCACAGGTACAGTATAAAAAATAATTATGCAGTGCATACCCATGTCAGCCCAACTGAGGTCAAGAAACAGAATACTACCACAACTACAGAAACCCCACGCCTCTTCTCCCCCAGGAGTAACTATCATTCTGACTTGTCAAAATTCTCTTGTTTTCTTTATGGCTCTACCAACAATGTATAATGTTCCAAAAAAAAATACAGTTTAGTGTTTCCTAATATCCAAATACTCATATATTCGTAACATTAAAATACTATATCAGATTATAACATATATTCAATTGTAACATATATTCAATAGTCTGTCACTGTTCAGAAATCAGTGGATCTGATGAATATTATACACTGCAATAAATTTACCATCTACACTCTCAGAAATTTAATAAAAGGGTTGTACAAAAAATACTAAACAACACATAATAAAGATTTTTGAAATTTTGTACAAATGTGCTTTTTAGTTATATTTTTATCTTCCAAATCATGGAGCATAACCCCCAGCAAGAGGGGAAACAAACCACAGATTAAAATGTATCCCTACATCTTATACAAAATACTCATTTAGTCTTAGAGAACCAAAAATTGACTTAATGGGGAAAAATTATCATCAGTTATAAAATATGTTTCAGCCTTAAGAAACTATTTTATTGTCACTACCCACCTAGAACATTCTAGAAAATGTTTTGAATTAGCAGATGTTGAGAAGAGTACAACTAAAATTACAACTTTTCCAGAATATTAGCTACGCTGTATTATATCCAGGAAGCTATTTAAAAATACACACACACACACACCCTTATATTTAACACTGTCAATTTGAAGGGCATATACAATGAAACAATTTAAAATTACTAGCAACTTAAAATAAAAAACTCAAACCTTTCAAGTTCTTTCTTTTGTCCTCCAAAGGCAATCACAGTTCTGATTGCCGCTAAGACCTCTTCAGCTACTGCTCCAGCTTTTGCATATGCCAACAGTTCTTTATCAGTAAATGAAGACAGTATCTGTTCAAAAATGCAATTTCAGATAATTTAAAATTTTTTAAAAAGTTAATTTTATCTTTTGTAAAATAAAAATAAATATATACACCAATGATCCGTGTATGCTAATGTATCTATAGAATAAAGTCTGTCTTTCATTTGATTTTGGTCATGATGTTCTGTTTTTAAGTATATATATTCACGCTGTTAGCCACTTCAAATTCTTTTTGGACTGAGATGGTATACAATAATTTAAAATTATTATTTTTTCACCAGCTACCTCATGGATCCTCATCTAAATAAGTAAGACTGGGACTTTGGGGAGATCTTAAATTTCAGAAAAGGAGGTATATACTATAATCATAAACAAAATGAGGGAAAAAAGGCATTAATTACATCAAGGAAATACAGTATGAGCTGAACAGAGCAATTGCTGATTGTCCTCTGGATCAGCAGTGTCAAGGTGGGAGACCAGAAAAATGCAGAGCACCAAGCAGCATGTGGTCCCTGGATTTCAAGAAGGTTTCTCCGAGGCCAGGGTTTTAGAGAGTGTTCCCCTTCGCTGGAGCTCCTGAGCAAAACAATATACTCAGCCACCAGGGAGGCCTTTATTTCATATGCATGCTCTTTGATCCTTCTGATTGGTTCCTGAGTGTTTATTCTGTGGAACAGTACAGGGTAGATTATATACACAGGATCTCATTTACTCTTCTCAGTTGCACAGTGAGGTAGATATTATTTTTCCTACTTTACATATGAGGAAATGAAGGGGTGAAAAAGTTAAAGTAATTTGCTACTAAGTGAAATATCTAAGATTCAAGGGTGAGTCCATACGGCTGCAAAGCCTGAATTAACAGACAGGAAGGAGCGTGAACCTCTCTCTATCTGCAACCACACACTGACATATGACCTGGGCTCCCAGAGGGCCCTATTCGGAAAATGGGATCAACTAGGATGCCAAGGATGATGTTACTATTGGTACCTGGAGTGCCTATGTAGTCAGCCACCGAAGGGTTACATGCAAGCGATTGATAATAAAGTTCTAATTAAACAGCATTACACTCTTTCAATAAGTAATTTTGAAGCATTTGCGGACTCATTTATACAAGTAGTATCAGTAAAAAGCTCAAAGTTGTTTCGATTTTAACAGTGCACTTCTTTTGCGGCATGTGAATGTAAAAGGAGCTGTGACAGATTTAAGAATGAAACTGATGCTGCTGAGTTAACAAATGCATGACTACTCTGTGAGGAACTTGTGGTTAATCTGACTGACTTATGAGCCTGTTTTGCAGAGGTTGACAGACCATTGGTAAGACCAGCTGAGATGAGAGCAAATCAAGGAAGAATTCTTGCGGGGGCACAAAAGGCATCAAGAGTGAAAAAAAAAGGAACCTCTGATGATGCACCCCACGGTCTCCCCACCTCCACCCCTGTCCTTCTTATGCCGACATTTAATGAACATGTGTCCCATGAGAAGGCATGATTCCTGAATGCATACACTTGGAAAGGGGGACACTTCCTTTTTTTCCCTAGATCCAATCACCTTATTCCATTCAATCTACACACCCTGAGACATCTCAACCCCTTATCCTTAAATACACCCCACGGAGGCAGATTTGAGAAATTTTCTCTCACCTCCTTGTTTGGCATCCTGTAATAAAACCCTTTATCTCTGCCACAAAAGTGGTGTCGTGTTTGGCATGCAGCCCATCAGGCAACAGACTCTTGTCCAGTAAGAAGAATGGGTGGGTGAAAGCAAGTGAACATCCATTAACCATGTTCTACGTGCAGATACGGTGCCGCATGTACCCATCTTCTTTGGTACCCAAAGCAATAACCCACTTACGCACTAGACCTTCCTGACATCTCCAAGCAACTAAAAGGAAGCAGAATTTGCCACCCAAAATGTGCTCTTTTGACATATTATTTTTCATGGACTGAAGGTTTAGATCTGTTTTAATTTACGGTTAGTTTCAATACGTCTTCTACCCTCCGCTCTTTCTCCTCTTCCTTTGAGACTCCAGTGGTGACAAATGTTGGCATTTCTGTTATTGTCCCACAGATCCCTGGAGCTCTTTTCATTTTCTCTCTGTTTCAGAGGTCAGTGAATTCCACTGTTCTCTCTCCAGGTACAGATTCTCCACTCAGGGAGACTGAGACAGTCCACCGTGACCCCTAGTTTTGCTGTTGTATCTTTACATTTTCTCATTTCATTTCATCCTGTTTTTTTTAAAGACTATTTATTTATTTGAGAGAGAGAGAGAGAGAGAGAGAGCACATGAGAGGGGGGAGGGTCAGAGGGAGAAAAGACTCCCTGTTAAGGAGGGAGCCCGATGTGAGACTCGATCCCGGGACTCCAGGATCATGACCTGAGGCGAAGGCAGCCACCTAACTGACTGAGCCACCCAGGCGCCCTCATTTCATCCTGTTTTTACACCTTCTACTCCATTGCTGATATTGCCCAGTTTTTCTTATATTTTGAGAGAATTTGTAATTGATTAGTGAAGCATTTTTATGGTGGCCGTTTCAAAATCCATGTCCAATAAATCTAATTTGACTTACCTCAGCGTTAGTGTCAGTTCATTGTTTTTGGTTTTGTTTTGTTTTGTTTTCTCATTCAAGTTGTGATTTTCTTGGTTCTTCGTACAACAAGTGACTTTTTATTGTATACTGGACATTTTGTCTGGTATGCTAGGAGAAAGGGTCCTATTTAAATCTTGAATTTTAGCAAGCCGTCACCTTATGTGGGCTTAGTCTGAAATTCCTGGCCTACTTGTGTGACCTGTGGTTCCAGTAGCAGTTTCCTATTCAGAGCCTTGGGGCATTATTTTGGTTAGCATGGTTTATCTTGAGATGCAAGTACTCTTAACAGCCTCTGTTTCTACTACCTGAGGGAGTGGAAATGGATTCTAAAAGGTCAGCCTACCAGCTATCTCTCGGTGGAGGCAATGTGTGCTGGTTTCCCCTGCCTGTGCCCTCTGGCTGCCCCAGTGTCTCTGGGTGGAAGACACCAGTCACCAGCATACTGGTCTAAAGCTGCTTACTGGAAAAGGAAGCTCACTGTGACTGGGTCCCTTCTTGTTCTTCCCTCTTGTCCCTGTTAGAGAGAAGAGCCAAAAGGTCACAGGGAAAAAGAAGCTTCCTAGGCTGGGCCACATTTCTTTTTTAACATGGCTGTCAACCAGAGAACTTGGGAAATAAGTCAGAAATCATACCAAAATTTTATGGCAGAATAACAATTAAAACTTAGGTCTCCGGCAGTAAGCCCACAGCTCCATTTATTAAATAAATAGTAGCCAAAGCAATGCATAGTTATTAAAAGATTAACTTTCTGTCTGTTTTCCTAACTTAACCATAACAGACATCAATGCATATTAAACAGTTCTTCAATAAATACTGACATGAAGAGTTTGCCACCTGACTTGCTTGTTGTTCTAGTAAACAGAAAAACCGATTAGCACACAAGCTTTTGCCAAGTTGGAAAGCTGACCAATAGAGAAATGCACTTTAACCACCTAGAATATCATTTACACACTGTTACTCTCAGTAACAAATTAACAGAGTCCTCAGAACTTCACTTTCTTCCTATGCTAAATAAGATAATACCTATACTTCAGAAAGATAGTATGTACTTTCCTAACATAGTAGATGCTCAATAAATGTAGTTATTGTTTGTAATATCAAAATAATATCCATCCTACAGGGTAAAATTTTTACAACTTCTTAGTATTTACCATCTGATTTACTTTGTGTTAGGCTTGACTTTGGTTGGCCCACCAGTATCTTACATGCTTTTGCCAAATGAATTTATAGTGCTTTAAGTTGTGGTGAACCCAACAGAAATTACAAACTGGGCCAATCTCTACCACCACCCACTCTTAAGTCAAATCAGTTTAAAATGAACACCACACCCAGCCTTGAAAGGGAATAAGTTTTACAAGATCATCAGAGGCCTGTGTGCAGAGGTAGGGAGGGCCAATGATACTGTTTTGCCTTCGTGATTAGGAGACAAAACTGCAGGCTTGGATTTACATGCATAAGGGACTAGAAAGTATCTATTTTTTGAAAATTATTTTCATGCCAATGGATTTAAATATGTTAAACATTAGAGAACTATTTTTAACACTGACACAACTGTTAAATCAATTTACAAATTAAACAAAACCTAAAAAGCATTAAAATCAATAATGTTAGCTGAATGAGACAAAGTGTTGGTTAGTGAACTTGAATCTTTATGAATATGGAATTTCCTACAAAGTACACAGCTCTTTAAGAGTTGAGTGTGCCTTGGGGCCCCTGGATGGCTCAGTCAGTTAAGTGTCTGCCTTCGGTTCAGGTCATGATCCCAGAGTCCTGGGATCGAGCCCCATGTGAGTCTCCCTGCTCAGCGGGAAACCTGTTTCTCCCTCTCTTTCTGTCCCTTTCCCCTGCTTGTGCTCTTCCTCTCTTGCTTGCCTCCCTACCTAAAGTAAATAAATAAAATCTTTAAAAAAGAAAAAAAAGAGTTGAGCATGCCTTTTCTATGAAGTCAGGGGATGAGATGTGAGAGCTACTTCTTTCTAGCTTATCCCTTTCTCAAAAAACCACATGGTACAGGACAGCATGGAGTCCTGGCAGGGGTAGGACTTAAATGAGGTTACAGCCACTTATTCCCACTGATTTTGAACAAATCAAGGTACTCCTACAGGTTCAGGACAATTTAGACCACGTCCTCAGGGAGGACCTGACGGACCTGACTAGCTGAGGATGGGGCTTTGCTGCAGTTTTCCTGGACATTTTCCTAAGTAGCTTATTTTAACAAATAAATCAAAGCACACCTAGGTAAGGTCCAAATAGCCCCTACTGTGAGCAGGGAGGAACTCTGCAGAGAACTGACCTATGGGAAAGGACAGCCAAAACATAACAGCAGAGTGCGCACAGCATACACCACAAACACTTCTTAATGCACCAGACCCTGGACAGTGTATGACACCTTCTTAATATAGCATTACTCTCAGGAACAGGAAACCTACAAAATGACAAGATAGAAGAATTCTCCTCAAAAGAAAGATCAAGAAAGAAATCAGAACCAGGGATTTTCTCAAAACCAATGTAGGTAATATATCTGAACCAGAATTTAGAACAATAGTCATAAGAATACAAGCTGGGCTTGAAAGAAGTATAAAAGACACGAGAGAAACATTGCTGCAGAGATAAAAGACCTAAAAACTATTCAGGCCAAAATAAAAAATGCTATAATAAAGATTAGAGCAGAAACAAATGATATAGAAATTAAAAAAAAAAAAACAGTAGAACAGATCAATGAAACTAGGAGCTGGTTCTTTGAAAGAATTAACAAAATTGATAAACCCCCAGTTAGACTATCAACAAGAAAAGAGAAAGGACCCAAACAAATAAAATTACAAAGAAAGAAGAGAGACCACAACCAACACCACAGAAATACAAACAATTATAAGAGAATATTATGAGCACCTATATGCCAACAAATTGGGCACTCTGGAAGAAATGGAAAAATTCCTAGAAACATATCAACTACCAAAACTGAAACAGGAAGAAATAGAAAACTTGAACAGACCCATAACCAGCAAAGAAATTGAAGCAGTAATCAAAAATCCCCCAACAAACAAGAGTCCAGGGCCAGATGGCTTCCCAGGGGAATTCTACCAAATATTTAAAGAAGAGTTAATACCTATCCTTCTGAAACTGTTCCAAAATAATAGAAATGGAAGAAAACTTCCAAACTCATTCTATGAGGCCAGCATTACCTTGATTCCAAAACCAGACAAAGATCCCACTAAAAAGGAGAATTACAGACAAATATCCCTGATGAACATGGATATAAAAATTCTCAACAAGATATTAGCAAATCGAATTCAACAGTACATTGAAAGAATTATTCACCACAATCAAGTAGGATTTATTCCTGGGCTTCAGGGATGTTTCAATATCTGCAAATCAATCAATATAATACACCACATTAATAAAAGAAAGGATCCTTTCAATAGATGTAGAAAACACATTTGACAAAATACAACATCCTTTCTTGATAAAAACCCTCAGGAAAGTAGGGATTGAAGAACATGCCTCAACATCATAAAGGCCATATATGAAAGACCCCCAGCTAATATCATCATCAACGGGGAAAAACTGAGAGCTTTTCTCCTAAGGTCAGGAACACAACAAGGATGTCCACTCTCTCCACTGTTGTTCAACATAGTACTGGAAGTCCCAGCCGCAGCAATCAGACAGCAAAAAGAAATAAAAGGCATCCAAATCGGCAAGGAAGAAGTCAGACTTACACTATTTGCAGACGACATGATACTCTATGTATAAAACCCAAAAGACTCCACCAAAAAATTGCTAGAGCTTATACACAAATTCAGCAAAGTTGCAGGATACAAAATCAACATACAGAAATCTGTTGCATTTCTATACACAAATAGTGAAGCAGTAGAAAGAGAAATCAAGGAATCAATTCCATTAACAATTGCACAAAAAAACCATTAGATACCTAGGAATAAACCTAAACAAAGAGGTAAAATATCTGTACACTGAAAACCATAGAACACTTATGAAAGAAACTGAAGAAGACACAAAGAAACGGAAAAACATTCCATGCTCATGGATTGGAAGAACAAATATTGTTAAAATATCTATATTACCCAAAGCAATCTACACATTGAATACAATCCTGATCAAAATACCAAAATACCACCAGCATTTTTTACAGAACTAGAACAAACAATCCTAAAATTTGTATGGAACCAGAAAAGACCCTGAGTAGCCAAAGGAAAGTTGAAAAAGAAAAGCAAAGCAGGAGGCATTATAATCCCAGACTTCAAGCTGTATTACAAAGCTGTAATCATCAAGACATATGGTACTGGCACAAAAACAGACACATAGATCAATGGAACAGAAGAGAGAACCCAGAAATGGACTCTCAACTCTAAGGTCAAGTAGTCCTCAACAAAGCAGGAAAGAATATCCAATGGAAAAAAGGCAGTCTCTTCCAACAAATGGTGCTAGGAAAATTGGACAGCCACATGCAGAAGAATGAAACTGAACCATTTTCTTACACCATACATAAAATTAGGCTCAAAATGGATGAAAAGACCCAAATGTGAGAAAGGAATTCATCAAAATCCTCGAGGAGAACACAGACAGCAAACTGTTTGATCTCGGCTGCAGCAACTTCGTATTGGACATGTCTCCAGAGGCAAGGGAAACAAAAGCAAAAATGAAGTACTGGGACTTCATCAAGATAAAAATCTTCTGCAAAGTGAAGGAAACAATCAACAAAACTAAAAGGCAACCAACAGAA
Organism: Eumetopias jubatus; assembly: GCF_037043125.1. Lineage (NCBI taxonomy): Eukaryota > Metazoa > Chordata > Mammalia > Carnivora > Otariidae > Eumetopias > Eumetopias jubatus. The sequence continues at coordinate 32,990,248 of NW_028274820.1, forward strand.
TGGGAGAAGACGTTTACAAATGACATATCAGATAAAAGACTAGTATCCAAAATCAATAAAGAACTCATGAAAATCAACACCCCAAAAATAAATAATCCAGCTAAGAAATGGGCAAAAGACATGAACAGACATTTCTCCAAAGACATAAATGGCTAAAAGACACATGGAAAAAATACTCAGCATCACTCATCATCAGGGAAATACAAATCAAAACCATAATGAGATACTACCAGTCGGAAGGGCTAAAATTAACAACTCAAGAAACAATAGACATTGGTGAGGATGTGGAGAAAAGGGAACCCTCTTACACTGTTGGTGGGAATGCAAGCTGGTGCAGCCACTCTGGAAAATAGTATGGAGGTTCCTCAAAAAGTTAAAAATAGAACTACCCTACAACCCAGCAATTACACTACTAGGTGTGTATCCAAAGGGTACAAAAATACTGATTCGAAGGGGCATATGCACCCCAATGTTTATAGAGCACTATCAACAACAGCCAAACTATAAAGAGCCCAAATGTCCATCTACTGATGAATGGATAAAGAATTGGTGTGTGTGTGTGTGTGTGTGTGTGTGTGTGTGTGTGTGTGTGTGTGTGTGTGTATACACACATACATATTGGAATATTACTCGACTGCCAAAAAGAATGAAATCTTGCCATTTGCAATGATGTGGATAGAGCTAGAGTGTATTATGCTAAGCAAAATAAGTCAGTCAGAGAAAGACAAATATCATATGATTTCACTCATATATGGAATTTTAAAAACAAAATAGAATATAGGGGAAGGGAAGGAAGAATAAAATAAAAAGAGAGGGAGACAAATCATAAGAGACTTAACTGTAGAGAAAAAACTGACGGTGGCTGGAGGGGAGGTAGGAGGGGGATGGGCTAAATGAGTGATGGGCATTAAGGAGGGCACTTGTGATGAGCATTGGGTGTTAATGTAAGTGACGAATCACTAAATTCTACTCCTGAAACCAATACTACACTATATGTTAACTAACTTGAATTTAAATAAAAAAATAAATAATAAAATAAAATAAAACCAAGTATCAAGTATAGAGTCTAGGTCATCACGTGATATAAAAACAGCCTTCCACCATGGGGGGGCGGGTGAAGTGGGGACAGTATAAAGTCTGGATTTACATGCTTTACCCACCTTTGCCCAGATAGCAGCTGACAGTCCAAGAACAGGACTGATGGCCAAAATCACAAGGGTTAGCTTCCAACCACGTGTAAATCCCACTATAAAACCAATGAAAAACGTTGCCATTGACTGAAAGAATATTCCAATTTTGTCACCCATTCCTTCATTGATTTTGGAGACATCACTAAAAGAACAGACAGTGTTAGAAATAAACATGAGAATTATAAGCAGAGAACTGAATCCATTTAGCTGTTGTGTTCTGAGTGTGGGACAATTAGTTTATATCCAGGATTTTGCTCAGAAACTTCCTCAGAAAATGTCACATTGTTGCTCTCCCACACCACTCTCAGATGACTTTTGGGAGTTGGGCAGTTCTTCCTCATTCGTTGCTAATCATGCAAGTCCCCTCATGCCCTGCCAGGGTAGTGGGAACCAAAGGATGTGTAAGACATGGTTGCTGCTCAGAAGGAATTCAGTCTCATAATTACTTCTGAGCTATGCATTAATATCTCTGAACAGATCTGATAACATCTCTTTTAAGTAAGAATAAGAACTGTGTCCGAGTTAAACATAAAATGAGGTACTCACTCCGTGAGCCGGGTGTTAAGCTCCCCCACATCATGCACGTCAAACCAGCCAATCTCCTGTCGCATGATGGCGTGAAAAAACTGTTTCCTAATTCTGAGTATCTGTCTTCCAGCGGCCAGGCACCAGAAGGAGACCTGGATGTAAGCAGCAACCAGCACTCCAGCCCCGATCCCACTGTAATAATAGGCATACCTGCAAAGCAACGAGAACACTTCACAGACGCAGTTTTCTGATCACTGCAGCTTTCCCCCACAGACCATTCATACTTATGTTTTCAGTCACCTGGCTACCTTGCCATCCTTAAAATTAGAAGGAGTGGTGATAGGCAGAATTGGTGGTTGGCATCCAACTACGTCTACACCAATAGAGTGGGATGGTTAGCAGCGTGGCTTCTGCTTTGGCTCAAATCCCAGCTCTTCACTTAACTGCTGTATCATCCTGGGCAAGCTGCTTCACCTTTCTAAAGCTCAGTCTTCTAACTTCTTATCTGCAGTGAAATGCGGGCAAGAGTAGTAAGGTAACAGTGCATGACATGAGCTTAGGCCAGTGCCCGGCACCTAGTAAGCCTCAGAGGATATGCCAGTTACTGTGAAAGACTCGTTTGTGCCTTCAACATCACAGCATCAAGTAGGACCAACTGCTGTATTCCTGTCTACTTATATCGCCTTGGGGTCAGTTGATGAGCACTTTGAGGTGGTTACTGCACATTGGAGAATAGAAAGAAGCCACAGAACTTGTCAGAAAGTGGAACCAAGAGATGAAAATGGTCCCTTGGCCTTCTAGAAGAACACAAAAGCCAAATAAAAAGTTTTTTACATCATCTGCCAACTAGCCTTCGTGAGTTACCCTAAAATGCTTAATGAATCAAATAGCACACCTTTAAGTTTAAACTTGAACAATAAAAAGCTTGACCATCTTCTAAAACCACCCTTGATCATCTAGAAACAGTGAATTTATGTTTCTTTGCTCTGAATCTTTATATTTAAAAAAAGCAAACAAGTCTTGCACCTTACTAAGTGAATTCATTTTTAGGTTAAAGACAAACATTCTAAAATGAAATATGGGATTCCAATATTCCCAACTTTACAAGTTCACTACTTGCCACCTTCCAGTAAAAAGGCTGGTATGAGCCAAGCCATGCAGAAGCTATAAAAATGATTACATAATAACCAGAGAGTCATGGATATTACTGTTCACAAGTCGGTGTTCAACCCAGCAGGCATCTTGGTAAACACATCTCCCCGAAGCTATTCCTTGTGACTACAATGTATTCATCTGAGATGATGTAATAAGAATACTAAATTTTAGCTAATAGATAATTGAGTAATTATTATCCAAGCATTAATGATATAGCAAGAAATAGCTCAAAAGAAACCCCACTTAACAAGTAGAATGCTTGAGGAGTTAATGTATTCTAAACCATCAGTCCACATTAATTCAAACAAAATATATTTATATTTAAGCATTTGTAAGATGATTACAAGGCACTGTTTCATTTTTCCTCAATATAAAATAAAAAAACCTCTCCATAGGAATATTTACTTCTCATCTTTCAAAATATGATCGGGAGCCTCTATTTTCTTCAAACCTAACAGATAATTTACAGGATAATGTGGAATCATCACCTTCTGATTAACCAACTTGTACCTTTGGACATCTCTTATAAGGTATTTTGGGGAGCAAACTTCAAGATACACAAATCATTAACAAAAGCTTCCCAGGGTGAATTAAGGTCAGGGGGACTATATTTATTCTGGGATGTTTTGTTTCATTGTTTAGAATCTGATGCTGTGTTAAAGAGAAAATTGTGTTAACTGGTTTGAACTCCTCTAATTTCTCTGTTATGATATTCTATATTTACAATGCATATATAAATCTATAAATCTAATCTAGGCTTAACCTTAACTTGAGAACAGCTCATGCAGCAAATTCTTTTCTTAAAAAAATAAAAAATTTTATATTTTATCCTCCTAGAAAACTAACAGTGGTATTATTCTTAAAAGTCTGATTCTTTATTATAAAAATGCAAAATTTTATGCTACAAAAATACAATGCTACAATTGGATACAGAAAAGCTTAACAATAGTAAGGAAAATGTCTCATTACGTGGTCATTTCCTCCTCCAGAAGGTGGATGAAAGGTGCATCGTTCATAATACCTAGATCACCACAAAACAAACATATACCATTATGTCTCTCTGTTCTCCATTAAAAATAAGCATATAAAAATGAATCAAACTCGTGTCACTTAATAATTTACACAAAAATAGGTCAAACTGATGTTTTAACTATGTGAAAGCATTATGGCATCCATTCAAATGCTTCACTGTTGGTCAGGTGCAACCACACACACACTTAATTCAGTGAAGCTTTTTTGCAAGAAGAAATCCACATTTATTAAGAAGCAGTGCATCAGCCAGAATATTGGTGTCCATGAATTAAAATATTTTATGAAATACCACTCTAAGATGACATAGAGAAAACTCTTTCCTAGGGCTTCTATCCTGATAATTAAATATCAGTGCATACTTGACACTAAAGCACTTCTTAGCATTTAAAATCAACACTGCATTTTTCCAGCTTTTATTTCTACTTAAAAAATATAAAACACAAAAGTTTATATAATGAGCACCACCAAGCTCATCATGCAAGATTAGCAAATGTCAACATTTTTAGACAAGGTACATTAAAACTTCAACACCACCCATCCAACACACATACACACACACACACTCTACTGTTCAATATTTTGGTGTGGATTTTTTCAGTTTCTTTAACTGTATGCCTGTCTACTCACACATAAATGCACACACATGCTTGTTTTAAAAAACAAATCAGGGCGCCTGGGTGGCTCAGTCGGTTATTTGTCTGCCTTCGGCTCAGGTCATGATCCCAGGGTCCTGGGATCGAGTCCCACATCGGGCTCCCTGCTCAGCGGGGAGTCTGCTTCTCCCTCTGACCCTCTTCCCTCTTGTGCTCTCTGTCTCTCATTCTCTTTCTCAAATAAATAAATAATCTTTAAAAAATAAAATAAAATAAATCATGGCCCACAATCATTGGCCAATTTTCTGTCAATCTGTGTGTATAAACGTGTATCTCCATTTTTTCAAAGTTGTATCTATTTCAGTTGTTTCCAGTGTTTTACTGTTACAGGCAATGCTGCATTAAACATACCCACACATGTATATTATATAGGAATGTATAGTATATATTTTTATAGGATAAATTATCATAATCAAGGTTGCTGGACCAATGAGGAAGCACACTTTAAATCTGATAGTCATTTCAAAAGTTAGGTCATAATATAAAGGGCCTCGTTCAGATGAGTCTGATTTTGACAGGCATGGGAAAGGGGAGGAAAAGTTTTTCTAGCAAAGGGAGCAATGTGGACAAAAGTCCACAGCATGTTTGAAAAGGGAGTAAGCCAGTTTGGCTGGGGTGTGGGTGTGTTGTATGGATGGGAGAAGGTGGGTAGGGGGCTAGAAAGATCTGGGCCCCACAGGTAAAGCATATAACACTAGTAGTCACTCAGCGGTTTGGGCAGAAGAGGACATAATTAGAGGCGGGGTCGAGGATGATGCAATGCACCTGGTAGCAATGTATAAGAGTAACTGGACTAAAACTGTGGAAAGAGCCAAGATGTCCATCGACAGATGAATGGATAAAGAAGATGTGGTATATATACACAATGGAATATTATGCAGCCATCAAAAGGAATGAGATCTTGCCATTTGCAACGACATGGATGGAACTGGAGGGTGTTATGTTGAGTGAAACAAGTCAATCAGAGAAAGACATGTATCATATGACCTCACTGATATGAGGAATTCTTAATCTCAGGAAACAAACTGAGGGTTGCTGGAGTGGGGGTGGGGGTGGGGTGGGAGGGATGGGGTGGCTGGGTGATAGACATTGGGGAGGGTATGTGCTATGGGGAGTGCTGTGAATTGTGCAAAACTGTTGAATCACAGATCTGTACCTCTGAAACAAATAATGCAATATATGTTAAGGAAAAAAAAAAGAAGATAGCAGGAGGGGAAGAATGCACGGGGGGAAATCGGAGGGGGAGATGAACCATGAGAGACGATGGACTCTGAAAAACAAATTGAGGGTTCTAGAGGGGAGGGGGGTGGGGGATGGGTTAGCCTGGTGATGGGCACGTTCTGCGTGGAGCACTGGGTGTTATGCACAAACAATGAATCATGGAACACTGCATCAAAAACTAATGATGTAATGCATGGTGATTAACATAACAATAAAAATTTAAAGGGGGGGGAAAAGAGTAACTGGACTAGAGAGAGACTGAGCGATGTGAGCTATCGCAATTACATAAGCACAGAGGGTCTAAATGAGAAGAGAAAAGAAGGAAAGTACCCATAAGATTCAGAGAAGAAGTTATAGGTTCTAGGAACTGCTGAAACAATCAGGATCTAGGCATCTGGAGCATGGTGGTATCATGGTGGGAAATAAGTCAGCAAAAAAAATAAAATAAAATAAAAGCAGGTCTGGCCAGATGTGAGAAGATTATTGGTTCAGTTTTGAAGATTTTTATTCTGTGGTATCCGGAACATTCAATTGAAGATGTCCAATAACTACTTAGACTATAGTGCTCCTGTTCTGGAGAGAGTTCTGATCTGAATGATTTTGGAGTCATGTGCTGGAGGCCAGAGCTAAACTCAGGAAAGAAAAAAAGCCATCTCTCCTTACATGCAAGGACAGGGTAGGGGGTAAGGAGAAGAGGGTGAGCAAGCACAGAACCCTGAGAAATTTACATTTAGGGGTAATACAGAAAGTAAGGAAGTAATAAAAAGATGCAGAGGCAACCACACAAAGCATGTAGCAGAGAACCTGGATTGCTCCATATTGCCTTTGGCAAGGCAATAATAACGTGTCTGGACTGATTTTTTAGATGAGTTATGAGATTGCTTCTGCTCTGTATTTTCAAGAATAAAATATTAAATAGCTAGCTGGGTGAGGATTTTTCTCCGCATGAGTCTTAGAAGATCCCTCATAAAGGATTTTCAATTTTATCTATCTAGCCAGGAAATGTTCCTAACTGGTATTAATTGTTGCTAGCTTGTATTACTCCCAAAGCAAGACAAATTTCCAAATCTAACTCGAAGTCTGTTTTCTATTCATTGCTACTACCAGTTTTCTCAATTCTAGAGGTAAGGAACCAAGAGAATTTAAAGAAATGTTCTTTGGTAATGGTGGCTTCTAGGTCCATAGTCACTTTAGACTGTTTGAAAAGTAAGAAATTATGTTAAAGGTCAAAATTGACTCCTTTAAAAGTTTTTGTACAATACATGTATTTATTGTACAAAAACATAAAGGAGTCAATGTACACTGTATGTACAATACAGGAGAGAATATATGTGTGTATATATGTATCTCTACATGTATGTGCATACACATACATAGATTCAGTCATCAGACTCAAACTTTAGCACCAAGTGCCTTTCACTTGTGCTTCAGTAGTGTCAAACTGTACCAGTTAGAATAACAATGGAGCATTCAGATCATCTGACAGAGATAATCTCTACTGACCAATGAAATAAAAATGTCTGGACTCCCTCCAACCAACTTTTCTTTTCCTCCAATCAATTCTTGTTAATTAAAAGCTCTCTGGCCCCAGAGATTTTTCCTGCCTCTATGAGCTTCTCACAAAAGGCTCATCCTTAGGCATGCCTTCACAAGATCAAAACTTTTCTAAAATAGGTTTATTTTGGAGAGAACGAGCAAGCATGTGCATGAGTGGAGGGACGGGCAGAGGGAGAGAATCTTCAAGCGGACTCCCCACTGAGTGCAGAGCCTGACACGGGCCTAGATCACATGACCCTGAGATCATGACCCAAGCCGAAACCAAGAGTTGGACGCTCAACAAACTGAGCCACCTAGGTGCCCCACAAAATCAAAACTTTAAAGCTGAAATAACCCGAGAGATCCGATAGTCCAGTGACTTTTTACTTGTATGGATCTCAAGGGTTACTGCCCAAACCAATAGTTATAAAGAAGAATGTTTAAATAGTATCCAAATATAATACTGTTTTTCAGTGGGAAAAGCCAGAAACTCTCTATATAACGTGTGTGTGTGTGTGTGTGTGTGTGTGTGTACACCTAACAGTATCAACCAAACAATGAGCACAGGAAAGCCAAATATATAAGTGCACCTTTTGTTTTAATAAAATACTTGCTTAGATTCCTGACCACTTTCTCCTTCTCTGGCTTCCAGAACCTCCTTCTCCTGGTTCCTCCATGACTGTGATCCTTTTTAGTGTCATTCACTGGTTCCTTGTGTTCTCCCTCTCCCTACGAGCTGGTGTTTCCCAGAATACCGTGCGCACTCCTCAGCCACTTCCACAGCTTTAGGGATTCCCATATCTGGACTGGAGCTACTCAAATCCTCTCCTTCCTCAGGGTCAGTGCTCTGGTTCTGGGCCCCATCATCCCTTTCCTCTACTCTAATGAGAGCTAACTGGTTTTTCTACCCAATCAGGTCACTGTCATCAGATTTTATTTTTGCAAACAAAAATATAATCATATTGGGGCACCTGGGTGGCTCAGTCAGTTAAGTGTCTGATACTTGATTTGGGCTCAGGTCATGATCTCAGGGTTGTGGGATGGAGCCCCGTATTAGGCTCCACAATGGGCATGGAGTCTGCTTAAAATGCTCTTCCTCCCTCTCTCTCTCTGCCCCTACCCCCTCATGCTCTCTCTCTCAAAATATATATATATTGCTTCCATTAATAGCCTTCAGTGACAGTTGCTGCATCAAAGATAAAGTCCAAAATCCGTAACATGTCATATTAGCACCTTTTCAGTCCTGCCACAATATATCCCTGCCAGGATAACATTTTTGAAAGGTCAACAAATGATTTTCCAAACATTTTCTTTACCCCCACACCTTTCTCATTTCAGTACTAGGGCACTGTGCAGTCACTGTCTGGAGGGAGGTCTGCTGCAGCAAAAAAAAAAAAAAAAATAGTGCCTAAGTTTTTTCTTAGTTTCTGTGCTCCTGAAAACTTTACCCTTGGGGACTGGAGAGTATACAGAGCATGACAAAGTATTTTGATTAAATGTCATGAGGCTGAGCTCCACCCTTTTAGACTAAAGAATATTTTCCACATATTGAGAAGAGATTCAGTAGAGAAGTGATGACAGCTTCCTTCCTCCAAGCTTTTATTCATTCTCTTCTCTCTACCTGGAATGCCTTTTACCACATTTTTTTCTTCTGATAATGATTCCTTCTCCATGAATAAGCTCAAATATGACCTCCTCTCAAATGGCTTACCCTTAGTACAGTGACTCATCTTGTCACAGAACTCCAGAGTAACTGACACGATTCAATTTACTAAGTCAATGCTAGAAGTATGGGGCTCGATATCTATCTCCTCCTCCCACTGCCACTGGCAATGAGCCCCTGCAGAACTGGACTGTCTTGGCCATCTTTGTCTCCTCAGTACACAGCCTCTGCTCTAACTGCCGTAACCTAGCCTGTCCCAAAGGTTTGCAAGTAGTTTCACAGACCCACCACACATGTAGACCATTGCCCAAAATATTCCATCCAATCATTCTATTTTCTATTTAAGTATCTCATATAAGATTAAAAAGAAATACACTAGGGCGCCTGGGTGGCTCAGTCGTTAAGTGTCTGCCTTCAGCTCGGGTCATGATCCCAGGGTCCTGGGATCGAGCCCCGCATAGGGCTCCCTGCTCGGCGGGAGGCCTGCTTCTCCCTCTCCCTCTCTCCCTGCTTGTGTTCCCTCTCTTGCTGTCTCTCTCTCTCTCTGTCAAATAAATAAATAAATAAATAAATAAATAAATAAATAAATAAAATCTTTTTAAAAAATTAAAAAAAAAGAGAGAGAGAGAGAGATGCACTAAACCAGTACCTTACTACGCAAGCAAGACTTCAAAGAAACTGTAACTGAACAGTGCCCACCACCATGACTAAAGACTCCATATCATTTAGGGATCACATTACATTGCATTTTTATCTGACCCAAATATCTCAATATGTTCAATAATTTTACCTACCGAACACTTAAGAACAGTATGAATAAAAAGTATGAGACATAAATACACTTGCGATTTCCTAAGTGGTAAAAGGAGATTGTGTCTTAAGGGTGATTTGCAGACCATCTCCCACAGAGCTTTTCACATTAGGCACTGCTTCAGACACTGGGGACACAATCTAGCACGAGAAAGCCATTTTGTTCTAATCTTGGTGGATTTCTGCGCAAGCAGGAAATGCTTTTACTTTCAGGCCCAAACCTCATGCGACGGGGCACCACTGCTGAAATTTCTAAGATGGCTCTTCCCATGAACTTCCTCTTTTCCCCTCTATGCCTTTCTTCCCACTTGATAAGCTGTAATCAAAAAGTAATCCAATAAATCAACAAGGGAATTTTTGAGTAATAAATCTTATCGAAGCAAGCAGCAAGGCTAGAGTGACTTTCAGGTGGGTTGGGGACAAGAGCTCTTTCTGAGGGAGAAGTGAATGATAAGAAGCCCTTACAGAGAGATGGGCAGTTTCTGCAACACCCCAAGCCAGGAAGGAGCCGGGAGTGCTCAGAGAACAGACAGAAGTCTGCTGCGAGTGGGCTGTGCTGAGTAGGTAATAAGCAACGAGACTGATGGGCAGGAGGGGGTGGGGTCACATGAGCCATACTGGCCAGTGTAAGGAATTTCTATTTATTCCATGCAACAGAAAACCACTGGGAGAGCTGTGACCTGACTTGGGTTTGTAAAAGCTCACTGTGACAGTGTGTGGAGAACTGGATGTAGCCGGGTAACAGTGGAGTTAGGAAGTAAAGAGTCATGTAGGCAACAACGAGACTGGCTCGGTGCATAGGTTGCAGCCAGAGATATGTGTGGTGGGCTCTACGTGGAGTGAGCTCAGCACTGTGGCCAGGTGGTAGCAGAACATTTAGCAGAGATCCTGGCTCGGAGCTCCCTCCGCCTCTTTCGACCAAGGAAGCCTGTCCATGAAAACAGAAGTTCCATGAGAGACATTATATACCCAGCGGCGGTGGGGGCGTGGTATGATGAAAGAAGAGTTAGTAAACCACAGAGTGAGATGATCCACAAGGTGTATCCTCGCTCAAGAACAGCAGGAGTCCAATTCTTTCAGTCTTCATGTACAGGAAGCTCCGTCAACCACGTGCAAGAGGAATTTGGGCCTTTTACCTAGATGATCAATCCCTCTGGCATTGGCCCAGGCTAGAGCCTGCCACGCAGTGAGGTTGGGCTCACTGCAGGTGACAGATGACTACAGAAGCCATATTTTCCTCAGGTGTGCTGTTTTCACACCCCTGGCCCGAATAGCTATACCTCATGGCCGCCCTGCTTGGCGTTCCCTATAAACAAATCTACAGGATGGCATCTTAGGCAGAGAAAAGACCAAGAGAAAGATTGTCTGCCACAATTTTAGGCCAAGTTTGAAACCACTACTAGTAGAGTGGACAAAATATCAGATTAAAAGGCAGCTCTGACAACTGGCAAGCAATTCCATTACGGCTACATTGCTTCAACTTCCTTGGCCTTGCCTTCTACATCTATAAAATAATGGGTTTGGGCCAAGTTCTAGGCCTCTTTTCACCTACAAAATCCCATGATTCAATCTTTCATTAGGTTCATCCCATTTCTTAGGTATCTAAAATAGGTCAATTATTATCTGTGTATCTTTTTTTATGCTGTCTTTATTATATATTGTAGAGATGACATCATAGCTAATCTACTTTTTGGCTTGAAAAAGCATTCTCCTGGGCGCCTGGGTGGCTCAGTTGGTTAAGCGACTGCCTTCGGCTCAGGTCATGATCCTGGAGTCCCAGGATCGAGTCCCACATCGGGCTCCCTGCTCGGCAGGGAGTCTGCTTCTCCCTCTGACCCTCTTCCCTCTCGTGCTCTCTATCTCTCATTCTCTCTCTCTCAAATAAATAAATAAAAAATCTTTAAAAAAAAAAAAAAAGAAAAAGCATTCTCCTAATAATAACCAAAAAAAAAAAAAAAAAAAAAACCTGGCTACATTATACTACTATTCTAGAAAAACTACCCATATCTTTAGTGTTAATACAAACTTCAAAGACTGCCACACTGACCAGTATACTTCCAAATATGTTGTCAATATTGGATAATCAATTTTCCAGAAATTTATGTCTAAGAATTTTTCCAGTGTAATGGTTAGGGGCAGAGGAAAGCCGTGAACAAATGCAAGACAACAGATCCATTATGGAAATTTTTATGAAATACTTAGAATTCAAATATTATCTATGATTCTATTTTGGAGCATACACATTCTATTTTGGAGCATACAAATGTGGCCTTGAGGGCACACATGGCAATGTTTTCTTTGTGTACACCAGTTTTGAAACACACACTCAAGATCTGTACATGATTTATACACTAATAGTTTAAGCAGCAAAATACAGATATTATTTTGAGGATAATTTTACAGATAGTTTTATGTTCATCATGGGTTTTAGAGCAGGGAAATGGAAATGATAAATATAATGATAAAAATGAAAATAAATTCTTTCCACTTTTCTGCTTTTTGTCTGAATTATGAAATTGTACTAGATTTTGAGTGACTCACATTTTCTCTATTCCTCAGCCCACAATGTGGTAGGAGACTAAACAGAGCCAACCATAATATAGTTATGGAGAAAGGAAAAAAAACCATCAGTGTGGATGTATCATAAATGGAAGCATTAGAGACAATAAATAATCAAGTGTTTATTGAAAGAGTACCTCTGGCTGATAACCACCACAAGACATGGAAAATATCCTTAATGTCCCTTATTTTCTGGACCAGCATGTCATCTTCAGTGTCTTCCTTTCTGGGTGTCCCTCTGTTTTCTTTGGTGCCTGGGTTTGGGACCAGTCTACCTGGGCTGGAATCCTCATTACCAACTCCATGACCAGAGGCAGTTTAAATTTACTCAACCCTCTGGACCCCTGTCCTAATCTGTCAAGAATAAAGGAGTCAATACATGTAACGTACTAAGAACAGCACATCTTAAATGCTCAATAAACGTTAGCTTTAGTTATTGCAAACGACTGAGTCTTTTCTCAAGGCTTAAGGCTCCTGCTCTTTCTACTTTTCTCTACATCCTATCCCAGGAGGTTTAAGATCCCTTTCACTAAAATATTGCCAATTCTCTAGTCCTTTTCTTAGGCCAAGATTCGGTCTTACTTCTTCAAATGCCTGGCTGTCATTTACACTTGCACCCAACCTGTCGCCTTCAACACAGCATGTCTAAAATCACATTTGTCTTTATCTGGGCTCATTTCCAGAGAGTTGTCAGTCTCCCGAGGAAGATGAAAACTCACAGAATACCACATAAATTCAGCAGTGGTTAAGTGCTGTTCACCAAAGTTGTATGGCAGGATCAGAGAGGTCCCTAGGCCCAAGTCATCAGAGATTTTCAGGCAAAAGCAAATTCTAAAAACAAGATAAAGATGGATGGGGGTAGGGTGTCAAGAAATCAGGTCCACAACAAAAAGAGCAGGACAAAGGCGAGTGTCTCATAATCAGGACAAGACATCAGGAGAAAAGAAAGACCCCTCATAGGGGTTTATTGTAGCAGCAGAGAGGGATCTGCTCACTCCAAGTTTTTAGAACTGTCTAGTTAAATTCAACGTTTAGTGTAAAACTCTCAGGCTTTGAAGAGCCTTAGCAAATCCAAGCCTCCTCTACACAAGGAATACTTCTTGTCCAACAAGGAGGATCTGGTCCTTATTCTACCCCCATGGAGAGGTAATGAGGTTTGATAGGGGGAGGGCAAAAGAAGAAAGGTCAGAGTGTCAGGGGTCCTGGGAGTCCAGTAGACAGGCTCTCCTTCCAGAAACCTCAGGGAGCTCATTTGCTCTCATCTCTAGGACCAGCATCAAAACCTTTGAGGCTGTCCCCACAAATGATCTGATATCTGGAAATCTGAATCTGCAGACAAGCAGGTTAGTGACAGGGAACTGAGTGTTCCAGACTAAAAATTACAGTAGAGATTACATGCTGCTTTTGAAAAGACATGGAAGGATAAACAGCAGGGTAGTGACAGTAAGGGGTGGTGTTGAGAGAAGGATATTAACTTATTTTTTACTTAATATTTATTTTTAAAAAATTTCACTTGTTACATAGAATATGTTTATTTTGTGCAGGAGAGAAGTACGATGCTGACCAAACCTTGTTATCATCTCCTCTTGGACGCTTCCCATGATTCCTATATATGGAGCCCGCCCTTCCTCTCATTTCCCAGGTATTTTGTATATCTTGTATCACAGTACTAATATCCAATTACATTTGTTGGTTCATGTGTTCATTACTCCCACTCTACTAAGTTGCTTGGGGGTTGGGAATGAATACTTAGGACATATACTGTGCCTGGCACATGGAACAGCTCAACACAAATTTACTGATGTAACAGTTGAAGATAATAACCCCCTATTCAATGCCCCACCTCAGAGACTGGTGATCTTTTACTGAAAAGAGTCAGAAAGTAAATATTTTTGGCTTTGGGGACCATATGGTCTCTGTCATAACTTCCACTGCACTAGTGGGGTGTGAACGCAGCCACAGAAAATATGTAAATGAATGGGCATGGCTGTATTCTATTAAAACTTTATTTACAGATACTGCAATTTCAAGTTTATGTAATTATCACGTCACAAAATATTATTCTTATGATTATTTTTTCCAATGATTTAAGAATAGAAAACGATCCTTCAGCTCACAAGCAGTACAAAATGAGGCAACAGTCCAGATTTGGCCTCCCTTGGGCCATCTTTTGAGAACCCTTGCCTTCCCAGAAAGGCATGGCTAGTGGTCCACAGTTACTAAGGAAATGCTGCTGAAAGGGACAATTATCCACATCTATAACTGAATAACTCTAGGTATGTCCCAAGCTTTAAACAATAATAAAAATTGAGTATCACAGAGTTCTATAAAGATGAAATGATATAAAGAACAGTATCATCATGGCAAGTTATGTAGGTTCATTTGTGAAGAACATGGAAGTATGAGTTTACTGATGATACAACCACCGTAATGACCATTTATTGAGTGCTTTTTTTATATGTAGGCCCTGTTCTGAGTCTTAAATGATGAATCCATTTAATTTTCACAACCACTCCATGAAGTAGGTTCTACAGCTAGTCAACTTTTTTATAGATAAGGAAATTAGAGTATGAAGAAATCCCCCAAGACTCAAAACTAAAAAATGGTAAGAGGGGGCAGTTTACAGCCAGGCAGTCCAACTCCAGGGCCTGCTTCCTAACAGTTGAATATGGTACCTCCTAAGAGCTTGAGAGAAGCACACTTCAAAGTTTTCCTAGGATTAGAAGAGTGAGAAAAATGGGAAGATGGGCAAGGAATGCAACGTGAACTACACCCCCAGCTGGAAACCATGTGATGCAGGCATCTATGAAGAAGCCTGCTGTGACCACACCATGCAGCCGTTCTCCAGCCCAGGAAACTGATCAATAGGCAGATACATGGGCCTCACAGGGAGCTAGTCTCTGCAACTGGACCACCGCCTGGGAACTCATACATGCTTATTAGATAACTGAGTCTGACTACTATCCATCTCAACATGTCTACAGGAGGTAGACATAGTAATGATTAGTACTCCCAATTAAAGAAATCAATTCTTTTTTCATAAAGTAAGAGACAATTAATATCTGCGTGATGGAGATACAGTGTATAAAAATGTTAATGCAGTTTAAAAAAAAAGACCACTGGACATTATAGTAGTTGAGTAGTTGAGGATCAGAATGGGCACAGATGTGGGCACCTGGGTGGCTCAGTCGATTAAGCATCTGCCTTTGGCTAAGGTTATGATCTCAGGGTCCTGGGATAGAGCCCCACATCAGGCTCCCTGCTCAGCGGAAGTCTGCTTCTCCCTCTGCCCCATTCTTGTGTGCTCTCTCTCTCTCTCAAAAAAAAAAAAAAAATAAGTAAAATCTTAAACAAAAAAGAATGGGAACAGATGTACACATAAGGTCTGCTGGCCTACCAGAGAGTGCTATAAGATTTGATTCTTCCACTGTAATGTGGTAGGAGAACTAACTCCAAAGAATATTGCCAAATGCAGCATGCAGAGGAACCAATAAATTTAGAGAGCACCGAGAACTTCCTTTGGGTGAATGGTATAAAAGAAAGGGGCCATTCCAAGGTGGTACATCTTCTGGCAGCTTCTTCTGAATGCCATAAAGGGACATAATAAATACATAGGATTTTACATAGTTCAAACATACTATAAAATTTTCTGGCCCAACTTGTACCTGCATTCACAGATTTGAAGTAAGCCTGCCTCAGGGTAAACAATGTGTTCTTCAGAATTACAGAAAAAGGGGTTTCTAGGACCCACTGACAGGTATCAAAGGATCCATAAATACCCCAAAATGGTATGACTATTTATATGCACACTTTTGGGGAAAGGATTTGTAACATTCATCAGGGACGAAAAGTTGAAAAAGCTATGTGAATATCCATGTATTCTCAAGTGCATTCTCAAACAGGCATTTTCCAAAAGTTCTACCCCTTGAGCACCCACCAGGTTGTAAGTCTTTGGGAAGCTGAGTTTAAATCAATCAAGGCTTGACTAAAGGTGACATGAGAGCTCAGAGCTATCAACCAGTCTCTCCTCAATCAACTGTGAATGTGAGAGTGTGTGTGACACCCAAATCTTTTCAATAGTCCATTCCCTTTCCCACTCTCCTGGAGGACTGTTTTAGATCTCCTTTCTTGATCAGCCAACTGTCTTACTTCCTACTTCACTGAGAAAATTAAAGTAATCCCAAGAAAACTTCCACAAATTCTCACCTCCTCATCAACTCAGCTTTGGACACTGGCACACACATGCTCTCTCTTTCCACCCATTACTCTGGATAAGGTTATCCATGCTTCTACCTAAAGCAAGTATTTCCTTTTGGGCATCATATTCCATCCTTTGTCAAGGACATCATGCAAACAAATCTCTTCCCTCTCTCTCAAAGCATCATTTTCTTCTCTCTTTGGGATCATTTCCATTAGCATGCAAACAAGCTATTATTTCTTCCATCCTAAAACATGCACACACATGCACATACGCATACACCCACACAACTTCTCTTGGCCATATTTCTCCAAAGAGCCCAACCTGTGACAATACCCAAAATTAAGTTTCTGGTATTTACTGCCCAAACCTACTCTCTCTCCACCCTCCTTATCTCAGTTGATGGTAACTGCATCCAGTTTATCCTGTTTCTCAGGCTACAAATTTTAGGATCATCCTAGACTCCTATCTCTGACACCCATATCCATTATGTCAGAGAATAAGATTCCTACTTATCATTCGACATCTAGATGAGGTGGTTCTTTTACCTCTTCTGAAACTTCCTGGGATCTTTCTGACTTAACAGAGCTTAACAGTCTTTTTCTACATATCTCTGCCAACACTTCCAATGTGGATTCTAATGCTTGTGAATATTATCTTCTCAAACTCATTACCAGTATGAACTGTAGCTCAGATCCCTCCATCTCCCACACAAGTAAACCCACTAGTGTATTTCATAAGAGTTAAACATCATTTCTTAGTAACAGATTTTTCTTTAAGTTTCCAATAAAATCAGTACCGCAAATAATACTTACTTCCATTAGTTGTGTTTGGAAAAGTTGTGTTTCCTGAAATTCCTGCATTGGCAAAGCTATCTGTCATGTCTCCAAAAACCAGCATCATGAGGGGGAGTGCAGCTCCGTGGATGATGGCAGCCATTGTCCCCACCAACATATACAACCTATCAAGCCAATTTGAATAGCGAAACTTAAAAAAAAAAAAAAGAAAGAAAGAAAGAAAGAAAGAAAGAAAGAAAACGTAAAGAATAGGACCAATTAGCACAGGTTCATGGATAGTTTGCTCTACTTTCCAAATATATCCAAAATCCTAACATTTCTCAGACTACTACTGCTACCATCCTGGCCCAACCTAAACAATTATAATAACCTAATTAGAAATGGGCATTTGACTCTTCTATTGAGTTCTGACCTCCTTCTTCATATTTGACTCAGTTTGTCTTCTTTTCTTACATATGAGGTTTGATGAAATGGATGGGACATTGTGGGAAATTGTAAAAGTCTTTAATGGTACAACTATAGAAATATGTACTTGTTGCTCTGATTTCCAAGAATAGAAACCACTTTTCATCTCAAGATTTTTTTTAAACAAGGAAAAATCTTGATTGCCAAAGGCCCCTCTGAGGACACCACTGAGGAAATATTTTGCTGCTTTATGAAAGTGGCTTGAGTAAAAGAAAAGATCTGCTGCATAATGAAATTAGGATGAATGTAAAATGATCTGAATGCAATTAGGCCTCAATAGTAAGAAGGAAGGAGAAAGGAAGAATCAGTTACATGCACGCTTCCCAAAAAGAGATTTCCTGAAAAGATAGAATATGGCCATAATGACTGACTTGTGGAGATATGCATAATCTCTTTAATCATAGGCAAGTCAAAAGTAAAGACAGACGTCTCTGCATCCAGAAAGTGGTGATAAGAAGACACAGTAAGGTGAACGGGCTCAGGACTCTGTAACAGTCCACTTGAGAAGCAATCAATGCTTCTGTATAATTCAAGGAACTAGTTAAGGACCGAAAGAAAAACAAATGAAAGAAAACAGAAAAAAAAAAAAAAACACCAGAGACAGATGAAGCCTTCTGTGGGGGTTTGTGGATAAAACCCAATGCAGTTGGCTGTCCTGTGGATGCCAAGAGGTAGAGTCAGCAGGTTTGTAAGCTAGGCAGGAGAGTGAATAAAAAAAAAAAAAAAAATCATAGGTCTAGTCAGGGAACATTCACTAAAACAAAGATCAAGATCAGGCAACATAAAAGACATATCAGCAGAAAGATTTTAGAGACAAAGAGATAGAAGCCAATCTTAAAGTTAGCTAAAAAGGAACTTACAGTAGTAACAAATAGGAGTAAGTATTAAATTGACAAGTGGAGAAATAAAGAGCAGAATGGTTCTTGGCAGTAGTGACTGGCAGTCCATGAAGTAGGAAAGAACTAGTAAAGCTGAGTTATAAAATTACCAAAAATTCAGGGCACCTAGGTGGATTGGTTAAGCATCCAACCCTTGGTTTTGGCTCAGGTCATGATCTCAGGGTCGTGAGATCAAGCCCCAAATTGGGCTCTGTGCTCAGTGTGGAGTCTGCTTGAAGATTTTCTCCCTCTTCCTCTCCCCCACACGTTCTCATTCTCTCTCTCTCAAATAAATAAATAAATCTTTTTTGAAAAAATTAGCAAAAATTCAAGTTTGGTGTAAGAAGAACATCTAATATATACTTAGGCATTTGCATTTAAATTTTTTCTAGGGGCACCTGGTTGGCTCAGTCAGTTAAGCATCTGACTCTTGGTTTCAGAACAGGTCATGATCTCATGGGTCGTGAGACTGAGCCCCGCACTGGGCTCCACACTCAGTGTGGAGTCTGCATGAAGATTCTCTCCCTCTGCCCCAAGAGGGGCAGAGCACAAAGGCCTCTCTATCTCTCTCAAATAAATATTCTTTTAAAAAATAAATAAAATAAAATATTTCTAGCTCTTAAAAATGTAATCAAGTAAGCTCAAGTTTGAGTTAATGACATATCCATAATCAATAACATCCTCTTCTTCACAAATTAAAACAGGGATAATATGTTTTTGACATTTTTTTCATATTTCATTGAAACACAGGCTAAATTTTGCCATTATTTACTTTGTCTTAACTAAGCATTCATCCACCTCTTTAAAAAAAACACAAATAAGGAGGAAGAGATAGGCAGAAGCCATTCATCTTCTCTAAGAGACTCCATTAAAGTGGATAAAATATCAAATTCCTCAGTAGAGGAAGAGGAAAGAGTTGATATACAAGGATTTCTCTCCACTTCTCCCTACTCCCACAGGATCTTTTACTTCCAAAACTAATCACTGGCCATAATAAAAACAAGCAGGCCATGAATATAAATAGTTACTCAATGCCTACCTAATGACTAATAAAAGACAGATAAATACCAAAGGTTTATGTCCCTCCTTCAAAGTGCTTAAAGAGAAGAAGGAAGGCAAAGCAAAGAAGTATAAGCAATCTATAAGAATTCTGCATGCTAAGACAGCATAGTGTACGCAGTAAAGCAGACATAAAACTGAGCAAATGGTCATTTCCGCCTTTGTGGAAAAGCTTCACAGAGGACGTTTTGCATCCTCCCAGCTTTGAAAGTTTGGCATATATTCAGAAACAAGAAGGAAGACATTCTAGCCAGAAAGAACAGTAGGCAGAGCAATATGCTCAGAGGAGATGGGGGTATGAGGTGTAGAAGCAAAAATAAAAAGCTGATTGACTTTGCACCCTTCATTGAGCTAGGGCAAACCGGAGGAGGCAAGAGTTTGGAGGGAATGGACACAGGGAAATCTCATTTTGTGCTATTTGATGGCTCATCCTGGAAGTGCTATCTGAGAAGCACATGGAGAGAATTCAGAGTTTGGAATGCAGTTTCATGATACTAGCATATACAGCAGAAGTCATGGGAGCTGGATAAGATCATCCAGGAAGAGAAGAAGAGTGACTGGCGTTAAGAATAATTTGAAAATGAAATAATAGAAACAGCATGTTGACTGTCCTTTTGATGATCTTGGGGCAAAAGGTAAAGCAAGAAAATGGGCACCAGACAAGGAAGCAACATCAAGGACAGACTATTTAATGACGTCTCACACATGTTTATGGGTACATCAGTCACAGAGGTGACTGGTGAAAACAGGAAAGAAACCAAAATGGACAACATCCTACAGAATAAAAGAAACAAATGTTTCAAGAACCCGAGGAGAGGGATCACTGATGGATGCTATACCTACTGGGTGAAACAAGATATCGCATTGTGCCCCAAGATCACTCCAGAGCCACAAGGGGGTAGAGATCCTTTTACAATGCAAGGGTCCAATCTGTCATCACCTTAACCGAGTGATCAAACTTAGTATTGTAAAAAGGTAAAATACTCTGACACCTGGTGTCTCCAGATGTGATGAGACATGAAGTACACAGCATCCCCTACACAATTTTCTTACCACAAAATATTTAATGTGAATGTATTTATAACTTTCAGCATATTAAAAATGTAAGCCATGGAAGAACAAGTGAAATGATCCCATAAGGAAGCAATAAAAAGAGTCTAGAAGGTGAGGTGTTCTACGGGACAAATAGTATAGCTTTTCAGCATGCCAATGTCATTTTGAGAGTAGAGAAAAGAGCTTGTAGACTCAGAAGACACAATATCTAAATGTTGTCACTGACTAGATCCCGTTTCAAACAAATCAGTTGTAAAAGACATTTCTTTTCGGACATAATTGGAAATATCTGAATATGAACTGGACGTTATACAATATTAAGGAGTTAGTATTCATTTTGTTAAATATGATCATTATATTATGTTTTATAAGAAATGTTGTGTAGGAAAATTTTTGAGATATGTCAATAGGCAGTTATGTATGAAACATCACAAAATCTAGAATTTCAGGTGAAATGGGAGGCAAAATGTGAACAATTGTTAGATATAGACAATGGGTCTATGAGCATGAATTTTACTGTTCTACTTTTCCATATGTTTGAAAGTCTTCACTTTCAAAGGGAGAATGGTTCTCAAAGATATGTCGCTTCACCTCAAGCTGGAAGGAATGAGCTAAGAGTAGGCACAGATACAAACAAGTTTCCAAGAACAAGGACAAAGCTGACAGAGTTCAGAACCTCATGTTTATTTGTGACATGAGGGAAGATTGATTTCTGGAGACAGAGTGGTAAGAAGATTTGAGGAAAGTGGTAACATAAGGCTGAGTAGCACAAAGGCCTCAGTGAAATGTTCTAGCTCTATCACTTACTAGGAAGGGGAGTGTGGGGAAAATAATCTCTTAATAATGCCTCAGTATATACATTTATAAAATGAGGAAAATATTCATATATGCAGCCAGCCTCACATAGTGGTTGTGAGGATGAAAATGGGAACTGAATAAACTTTAATTAGGCATACAATATAATAATATATAATATAAGCAGGTACTGTTACAGGTTTAAGAAATGTAAAAATTAATGAGACTGTTCAGTAGTTTTCAGTGAAGGAGACAAAAAAATATGGTAACACATCAGGTGAAATGTAAGACAGAGGCATAAACTAATTATAATCAGAGCCCCTTAAATACAAGGAAATGGAAAATGTTTGGCTAGATATCGATAAGAAAGAGAGGAGGGGTACACCAGAACCACATAGAAGGAAGGCTGATACACAAAGGAGAGTGGTTTAGGTAATATTCAGCAGGCCTGATGGTTAACACGACTGTACCATGATGCCTGGGTTGGAGAAGGAAGTCAGTGAATCCATTAATTTGTTCATTCATTCAACATTTACAAAGATATTTGTTAAGAAACTAGTAAGGGTCAGGTTTCGTTCTAGGTACTGACAACAACAGTGGGAAAAAGACAAGCTACCTGTCTTCATATAGTATACACTCTAATGCAAATAGTAAGAGTGAGAATCGATGTATTCAACATTCACTCAGTATCTAAGTACCTATTCTAGGTACTAGGAGTACCTAGTGAAGCAAGCTTAGACCACAATGTCAGGCAGGGTCAGCCGCCTTGGACTGGCTGGTTAGGGGCTGTCTCTCTGAGAAGACAACAACTGAGCTGACACCTCAATGACAGGAAGGATACAGTTAGTGACGTGATGATCTGGAGACAGAGCATTCCAGGCAGGAAGAGCAAGTGCAAAAGTCCTCTGGTATCTCAAGGACCAAACAGAATTACCACTGTGGCAAGAGCAGAGTGCAGGAAATTACTCTGCAGTGAGGTCAGAGATGAGCCAGAGGACAGATTACACAGGGCCTTTATAGCCAGAGGAGAGTCTGGGTTTTACTCTAAACTTCCCAACTAAATGCAAAGGAAAGGCAGGAACTGAGGAGATTTGGTGTGGCTACGACTGATAGAATGGCTTTTAGAAGAGCAGAAATGGAGTAAGGGGACCAGCAACAGAGAATGGTTGAGAGAGCAAAGCCTTGACCAGGTGTGGTAGGCAGAATAAGGCCCCTGCCCCATAAACATGTCCATATGCTAATCCCAGGAAACTGAATGTTTCCTTACATGGTAAAAGGGACTTTACAGATGTTAAGGGTCTGGAGATAGGGTGATTATCCTGTATTATCCAAGTGGACCAAATGTAATGACAAGGATACTTACAAGAGGAAGCCAAGGGGTTCAGACTCAGTGGCAGGAAAAATGATGACTGAAGAGGCTGGAAGGATGCAGGAAGAGAGGCCATAAGTCTAGAAAGGCAGGCAGCCTCTAGAAGCTGAGGTGGAGGGAAGGACACATTCTATCTTAGAGCATCCAGGAGGGATCCTGCTCTGCTGATACCTTGATTTTAGCCCAGTGAGACTTCTGGCCCCAGAATTATAAGGTAATAAATTTGTGTTGTTTTAAGACACTAAATTAGTGGTACTTTATTACAATAGCAATAAGAAATGAGTACACAAAATCCAAAAAAAGATAACAAAGTTAAAAGGCTAAGCTAGAAGGAATCAAAAATTGAGGTGAAAAGTTGAAGACTGACACCTCTGAGTTTACAGCTGCTTAGATGGGAGTCCACCCAGGTGATAAACCCAAGGTCCTTGTTCACAAGTTTAATTTATTGAAGTAGAGCAGGAGTCAAGTTTGTTGGAACTGAAAAGGTCAAGGAACATCGGGCCTAGGAGTCATTATTAAGGTTACCCAAAGAGAAGAATAATGAGAGCAGAGTTGAGAGAAGTAGAAGCAATTACACGCCAACTTCCTCACTGGAGGAACAAAAGTAACTACAAATTGGTAAAGGAAACCACTGCAAATGGATAGAAACTAAAACTGGGTGGAATGAAACTCAAATGAAAAAGAGGTTTTGCATGAAAACAATTTGGAAATGTCTGTGTGAAAGTATGAAAATGTCAACACAATCACTGAGTCCTGGGATAAAGGGGTAAAGAAACTCTAACTTCACAGACTAAAATGACAAAAGAACAAAAGAGATAAGAGAGGGGCGCCTGCGTGGCTCAGTCAGTTAAGCATCTGACTGTGGCTCAAGTCACGATCCTGGGGTCCTGGGATCGAGCCCCATGTCGGGATCCCTGCTCAGTAGGGAGTCTGCTTCTCCCTCTCCCTCTGCCCCTCCTCCTGCTCATGTTCTCTGTCAAATAAATAAATAAATAAAACTTTTAAAAAAAATTTAAAAAGAGAGGTAAGACCCAAATCAGCAGACTGTAGCATCATGGAAGGAAAGAGAAGAAAGAATACGGTGGAGATTGCCAAGCACTACTTAAAAGTCAAGATGGAATCCAAACATGCCTACCGAATTGAGTGAGTGGTGGAAACAGAAACCAAGTTATAATATGTTAAGAAGTGAATGTAAAGTGAAACTGACACAAGTAAAGGCAGCTCCTGTGTGAAGCGAGCAAGAGAGGGGTGGCTTGAAGGATGGTGTTGGTGAAACTGAAGACACCTCCCATAAAAATGCCAATGGGAAAGACCCCATTGAGAAGGAGAGATTGTAGATACAGAAGAGAAAGGATAATAGTAATAGTAATGTAAGGTCCTTGAGAAGGCAGAGGATATGGGAGTCAAAGTACAAATGAGTGAGTTACATTTTTTTAAGAGACAGAGCGCGAGAGAAAGTGCGGGTGGGGGTGTGGAGGGGCAGAGAGAAATCTTAAGCAGGCCCCAAGCTCAGTGCAGAGCTTGACATGGGACTTGATCTCATGACCCTGAGATCATGACCTGGGCAGAAATCAAGAGTTGGATGCTTAACCGACTAAGCCACCCAGGTGCCCCTAATGAGTGATTAGTTTTAAGAACCAGATTCTTCCTGTGACATCAGGAGGGAAGGAAGAAGGATCTAATCCAGGGGGAGATATGCTTGTAGATTGGGAGGATGAACTTTTGTCAGGTGGCTTCCATTCTGTTTGTGAAATAAAAGGAGAGTTCATCCACCAAAGGGGGAAGAAGAGAAATGGGAAATCTGACAAGTGTAGAGGTCTGACATAGTCACTGAGAAGAGGAGCAGGATTTCGGCTGGGAATACACCCTGTTGTGAGGTGTGCTACAACAATCAGGTGAAGGAAAGCAAGAAAGCTGACGGTGATTTTGCTGGGATGACAAGTGAAAGGATGTTTAGTTTGGGCAAGAGAAGGGGCTGATGGAAAAGTGATGGGTCAATGGGCCAAATATCCAAAGAAAATAATGAGCAGATTGAAAAGAAAAGAGATGGCTGACTGATTTAAGCTGCTGCTTCAGTTGGTCACTTTGGAAGCACAACAGTTTCAAAACACAATAAAATTCAGGTTGTAAGGATACAGGCAGATGGCTGGGGTGAAGGGGAGAAACAGAGTACTGCACCTGTGAAGGTCATGGAGCCATTATCCAGAACACCATAAAAGTTACCCAAGATAGTAGGAGCTCTGTGTGTGGAAAAATCTGTAAAATCCTCAATGACTGAGGAATGACCAGGTGGCCAGAAGATCACAGCATCAAAAGAGAACTCTTTAATTCCAAGAAGATAAAAGGTTAACCAATCATACACTATCATAAATGAGTAAAGTTGTTAAAAGCTCTAGCTCTGGAGGGGCACCTGGCTGGCTCAGTGGGTTAAGCATCTGCCTTTGGCTTAGGTCATAATCTCAAGGTCCTGGGATGGAGCCCCAAGTCAGCCTTCCTGCTCAGTGGGGAGTGTGCTTCTCCCTCTCCCTCTGCCCCTCCCCCTGCTCGTGCTCATGCTCTGGAGTAAGCAGACTGTGGCAAATTCTGGGCCTGCCCTCTTACTAGCTACATCAATCTGGGACTTTGGATGCATTGCTTAACTTCTCTGTTTCATCAGAAACAGTACAAGCTCCTATGTCATTGGATCACTGTGCTTAACAAGTACCTGGCACAGAGGAAGCACTAGATAGATAATAGCTATTAACTATTCTGAAAAAAAATAATTTTTCAATGAGATACATGAAGTAGAATCCTCAAGAGTTGAATCTGCAGCACCTTCCTGGCAAGGGCGTGTTATCTTTCAGGAGTGCTGTGTGTAGGAACTGCAGCCCCACTGATATTTTTCCTGTCCTGATTTCCATCTGTCCCATTTCCTTACTTGCTTTAGATTTTATTCTACTTTTATGTTTCTTGTTCTTTGGAAACAAGGCCCAATATTTTTTTAAAAATGCTCATAGAAAAACTTGAAATTACTTACCTCTTTTTCATCACTTTGTCAAGACTGCCGGGAAGTCTCATAGTAGAAATAACTTAACGTTGTAAGCCTGAGACTTGCTGTTTCACAAGACCTATGTTCAAGGTTGGCCCTTAGTGGGCATCTAGAACTTGGATTTGGGGTTAGGGGTTAACATCACCTAACTGATAAAAGTGATCAAACTATTTGGACAAACAAAGTACTTTATGCTGAATACCTGCCTTCCTTCTATGAGTCTGGAATTCTGGTATATGTCATGCCTATGTCGATCAGCCCCTAGTACAAATTTTGAGTGCTGAGTTTCTAATGAGCTTGTCTGGTAGCATTTCATAGTTGTCCCAATTTATTGCTGGGAGAGTTAAGTGTGACTTCACTGGGCAAAGACTCTAGGAGCTTATGCCTGGCTTCTCCTGGACCCCTGCTTCCCTCTTTCTTTTTCCCCTTGTTGATTTTGCTTTGTATCCTTTTGCTGTAATAAATCCTAGCCATGAGTATCAAGAGTATGACAATATGCTGAGTCCCGAGAGTCACTCTTCCTAGTGAATCATAGAACCTGGGGTTCTTGGGGAGCCCTGACACATGAATTTTTGTCTTAGCTGATAACATCAACACCCAAGTGTTAGATGTTCGGAATGTGTCCTCATGACTATAGGTTTGACATACAAGTCCAGTTCCGTTTTCTATGTCAAACTCCTCAGGAAAAAGACATGAAGAAAAACCACATAAATAATACTTCTCTTCCTCAAAAGGTTTACAGCATATTCCTTCTATGCCATCCTGAGCACTGTGATTGAGAACATGAACTTTACAGGTTTGAATCCTGGCCCTGTTGTTATCAGGTGGGCAAACTAGTATGTCTGGCCTCACAGTTTCTTCATCTGTAAAATTAGAAGAATAATAGTATCTATCTGAAAGGGAGTTGCAGCAGTTGAATGAGTTCTGTATACTTAGAACAACATATGGCATATAGTACTGTATGTGGTGTTGTTCCCTCACATTTAAACTCCAGATTTTTATTCTTTGGTGGTTTAAATTGTATTGATATTATTGCCTCTCTATATTAGATCTGTTAGATTTTCTAAAATAAGACTTTTAAAAAAATTTAAGCTACAAACCATAAAAACTAAACTACAAAAGACAGAAACGTTTTGGTCTCAAAATGACAGAATTGAAATTAAATCTTGGGAATAAACCCTACTTTAACATAAAAGGTTCTTTTAACAAGTAAGAATGAAATATAAAACAAAAACTGCCCCTTTGAATAGGCTTTTTTTCCTAAAGATTTATTTATTTTAGAGAGAGAGAGAGAATGCATGAGCAGGGGGAGGGGCAGAGGGAGAGGGAGAAAGAGAATCCCAAACCGACTCCGCACTGAGCATGGAGCCCGACATAGGGCTCAGTCTCACGGCCCCGAGATCATGACCTGAGCCGAAATAAAGAGTCAGACACTTAACCTACTGAACCACTCAGGCACACACCCTCCCGAGGAGTCTTTTTGAGAATGACCTAAACATATAGTCTCATTCCCAAAATATTCCAAAGAGAGGAGAGATAGGACAAAAGATGAAACCATAGCCAGAGCAACTTTAGGGCAAGAAGATGATCATGTAAAATAACAACAGAGTCCCCAGTGTCAAAGTCAGGCAACTGTTTTTTTCCTGCCTATAACTATTTTTATAATCCATTTGCTAATAACCATTTTACAAGATAGCCTATCCCTCCCCCACCACCAACATCTAAAAATTATCTGGTGTGTTATGACTGAATTATAAAA
Organism: Eumetopias jubatus; assembly: GCF_037043125.1. Classification (NCBI taxonomy): domain Eukaryota; kingdom Metazoa; phylum Chordata; class Mammalia; order Carnivora; family Otariidae; genus Eumetopias; species Eumetopias jubatus. The sequence continues at coordinate 33,017,996 of NW_028274820.1, forward strand.
TATGCACTCACTGCCAGACTTAACTGGTTCAGTAGTGTTCCTGGTTCTTGGGAAAGCAAAAAAGAAGGATCCAGGTCGAGAGAGACCATCATCCAGCCACACCTATAAAATCCCTGTCTTATTCCAAGCCTGATTCTAAGCAACCACCATGCAACCAGAAAGTGAGACAAATTATATAAAGGTTCAAATTTGAGATTATTAGTTATTGAGCAAAGAGGAATAATGACATGTGCTAAGTTCATAGTAATAAATAATGCATTGTTAACTTCTATTTTTTAGGTGCCTGAGACTTTGACCTCAAACCTGCCAGAATTTGAGAGCCACTGATGACAAGAGACCTGTGTCCTTTTAGAAACACACTCCCTTGGGGCTGGTTTCCTCTATCTAGATGGCTGAGACAGTCACTGGGAGAAGCGCTTGCAGAGATAACAGACCACCGGCCACATAAAAAATTAGCAGAATACTGGAATGTAGGCCAAGAAGAGTGGCTGTTGAGGCTCAATTTACATGGCCTATTATGATCGGCATTCCGCTGAAAACAAGCTAAATTAAACCTATTCATTTTACCTCTCCATTAACATATGTTCCAAGAAAAGATCATACCAGATGAAATATCTCTTTCCTAGGGAAGAAGTCACATTTCCAAAGCATTTTGAACACTGAATAAATTCAGACTCACCATTGCAAATGTGCTGACAGTTGGTTTCTTTTCTTTCTTCTCATCTTTTTTACTGAAAAACAGCAACAAGATTACACAAAACCTTTAAAATTACGTAAATTTTTAAATGACCGTATTAACATAGAGCCTACATTTAATAATAGGACAAAGAAACATGTCTATATTATTCCATAAAAATATACATTAATAGTATGACCCCCATTTACGAAGTTTAAAAATATTTACATGTATCTTAGAAATCTGTATATGTGATTATCACTGGGTATAAGATTTCTTTCAAAATACTTTCTTCTTTGTACCTTTGGTATTTCCTAATTTTCTATGATGAAAACACATACAACTTTTGCAATTATTAAACAATAATACTGGGGTGCCTGAGTGGCTCAGATGGTTAAGCATTTGCCTTTGGCTCAGGTCATAATCTCGGGGTCCTGGGATCAAGCCTCATGTTGGGCTGCCTGCTCAGTAGGGAGTCTGCTTCTCTCTCTCCCTCTGCCCCCCCCCCCCCCCGCTTGTGCTCTTTCTTTCAAATGAATAAAACCTTTAAAAATAATAATAATAAAAGAGAGCTTCCTGTTTTTATTCTACAGACAGTCCCTGATTTACAATGGTTTGACTTTAGGATGGTAAGAAAGTGTTAGGCATTCAACAGAAACTATACTTCCAGTATGGGAGTTGGATGTTTTCCCTGGGCTAGCAATATGCATACAGTACTCTCTAGTGAGGCTGGGCAGAAGCAGTGACCTACAGCTCCCAGTCAGCCATGAGACCATAAGGGTAAGCAACCCATACACTTAAAACCATGCTGTACCCATAGAATCACGCTGTTTTTCAGTACAGTATTCAATAAATTTCACGAGATGTTCAATACTTTCTTATAAAACAGGCTTTGCGTTAGATGATTTTGCCCAACTATAGGCTAATGTAAATGTTCTGAGCATGTTTAGGGTAGGCTAGGCTAAACTATGATGTTCAGTAGGTTAGGTGTATTAAAGGCATTTTCAACTCACGATATTTTTAACTCACAACGGGTTTATGGGGAAATACCCTATGGTAAGTTAAGGAAGACCTGTAATTAGAAAATCATTCATGTTCTCCAGAGTTAATTCTCTTAATTATCATCTAAGTAATTCTAGCAGTAGATATTCTATCTACATACTACCTGCATATTATCCTTAATCATTCTCTCTACGAATGGAGAGTAGTGGTAATCAGATACTAGCATAAACTAACCTAAGAAGAAAGGTAATTAAATCATTCTCTATGAGCCAATCTAATTCTGAAAGCATGTCTGGAGCCCTAAATGTACCATTATGGCAATAAATTCAATCTAGAAAAGCTATAATCAAAAAAGATGATCTGTAAACTATCAGAAAGCTGTCCTCAGGAATAAGAAGGCTAATTATTATTTTGAGTCCAGATTCAAACAACTCTAAGCTATAAGCTGTTTTCCACTCTATGTAACAGCCACCTAGAGCATGCAAGCAAACTGACCAAAAGCAGCCTCTGCATCTTTATTTTCATATGTACAAACGAAAGACTACTCCAGAGAAGAATCACATTATTTTTATACAGATTTTCAAGTTCAAAACTAAATTCATCTTTGTCTTTGTTCTTTACGCTAAGCGAGGTCAAAGAATTGAAGAGACTTCTAAAGGAAAAAAAATCCACAGCTTACCCCATATTTGGCTTTAAAGTGATGTTAGACGGACATGAAAACACACAAAATACACAAACATAGCTCTTCAGAATTGGTCCCACCCTATTCCTACTAAAGCATGGTTTCAGTATCTCTGGAAGCAGGATGAGAGGAAAAAAGCAGTCACACATAATTGAATTTTAGCTCCAAGCCTTTTATTTATTTTTTCATTCTCTAAAACTGCTCCTACTCTGGAAAATTTATAATAATTCAAATACTGGCTAAGTAAACACTTCCCAAACACAATCTCATTTAATCTTATCTCAATCTCTGTGAGGCAGGCACATTTTTGTCCTTCTGTCAGAGCTGAGAAAACTGCAGGTGAAGAGAGTTCACGAACTTGTCCAAGGTCACACAGCTGGAACAAAGCCAAGTTTAAAAGGAAAAGCCTATCCCCTAAACACTAAGCTATTATTCAGTACAACCTCAGACTTCTAAGATACTGCATTATATAGAAATGCATTTCCACATTGATCTCTCATCCCTACTAGATCATTAATTTATCCTCGTCAGCTTGAAACACAGGACTTACAAAAGGCAAGTCGCTTATCAGACCTTTAGAAATACATTTATTCCAAATGATACTATCATCCGAGCATTATATATATATATATATTAGCAAAGCCACATGCTTCTTTATAATTCCAATTGAGAACATATAGTTAAAAAAAAACAACAACTCATAGAACAAGAGATCAGATTTGTGGTTATCAGAGGTTAAGAGGGTGTGGCTGCTAGAGGAATTTGATCCAAAGGTACAAAGATAAGGCAGTCCCAGGGGTGTAATGTACAACATGATGAGTATGGTTAACAATGCTGTATGATACACATCAAAGTTGTTATGAAAATAGATCCTAAGAGTTCTCATCACAAGCAGAAAAAAATTTTTTTTGCTTTTTCTTTTTATTGTATGTGTATGAGATGACAGATGTTAACTAAACATAGTGTGATAATCATTTCACAGTATGTATAAGTCACAGCATTATGCTGTGTACCTTAAACTTACATAGTGCTGTATGTCAATTATACCTCAGTAAGACTAGGGAAAATATATATAGTTGTACTAAGAACAGATTTAAATCAGTGATGATGAGGACAGCTTAATAAGAATTACTTACCTAAAAAAAACAACTTTTTGTTTACAAGAAGTCTGTAGGCATGTTAAGAATCAAGAATAAAATGAAGGTATGAACAGGCTCCAACGAATTTCTTTACCATTTCCTTCCACATACCCCCGGTACTTCTTTTTTTTTTTTAAATATTTTATTTATTTATTTATTTATTTGAGAGAGCGAGAATGAGAGAAAGAGAAAGCACATGAGAGGGGGAAGGGTCAGAGGGAGAAGCAGACTCCCCGCTGAGCAGAAGCGGACTCCCCACTGAGCAGGGGACCCCCCCCCCCCCCCCGCCGCCCGATGCGGGACTTCAGAATCATGACCTGAGCCGAAGGCAGTCGCTTAACCAACTGAGCCACCCAGGCGCCCACCCTCAGTACTTCTTACTCCAGTATCCCTAAGTGTTTGTGTATTAAGGACATAGTTCTTTAAGGTATCAAACACAACAAACAAACAACCTAAAAACAAAAACGGCAATATCTCCCTTCCACTATACGGAGTCTTTTTCTTTTTGTGTATATGAAAATTTTCATTATGAAAACTTTCAAATAGAAAAATTAAAAGAACACTAATAATGATGACCCACACAAAATTCACCTAGATACAAAACTGTTAACATTTTGACCCTATGTTCTTTATCTATGTAAGTATACAATATCATTGTTAATATCTTGCTGAGTCATTTGAAATTAAGTTGCAAATTTTCATGGCACTTCACATTTTCCTACCATTTTCACATTTCAGAAAATAGCAATTTTTATATCAACTAATATCCAATCTACTTTCAAATTTCTCAAGAATGTTTTCTATAGGTTTTTCCTTTTCTGATTTTGGAACTTAGCTGTAATCAAGATTTACACATTATATGGTTTTGTCTCTTCAGTCTCTTTTTTAAATCTAGAAGTCCTTCTGCCCCCTCCACCCACATTGACTTTTTGTAGTAACAAGATGTCTTGCAGACTGTCCCACATCTTGGATATGTCAGTGTCAAACTGAGTCCAAATTGAGATGTGCAGTAAGCATAAAACGCACAGCCGATTTGAGGACTTGGTATGAAAAAGAGAATGTAAACTGTATCATTAATAATTCTGATTACATATGGAAATATTTTAAATATTCTGGCTTTTTTAGAATATACTTTCAAAATTAATTTCACTTGTTTTTTACTTTTTTTAATGTTACTACTAGAAAATTAAAAATTACAAATGGGACTCACATTATATTTCTATTGGATAGCATCAGTCTAGAAGCTTGATAGGATTCAGACTAAATATTTTTGCAAACATACTTCCTAGGTGGTGTCATGTCACTAACACAGGACTCCACCATGAGTGATGCCAGCTCTGATCACTTGGTTAAGATTGCTAACTGCAAAAATCTCTCCACTGAAAATCCCCACTTCCTTTTTTCCTAGCAAAAATCTGGGATAATTCTTAGATACAACTTTTCTTCGCATGGCTTAAGATCCCTAACAATCCTTGCCTGAATCAATAATAACAATGCAGGTTCCAATATGATAGCTGGCATTTTTCTGTAAAAAAAAAATATTCCTTTATTCTCACTACCTCTTCCCACCTTTTTTGTTTTCCTCGTTTCAGAATTTTATTGAAGATTCATGGACTATACTGTATACAGTATTTCACAGTCAAGTACAGTGACGCCAGCTCTTGTGTTCTTTTTGAACAAGATATTCCAGGCTCATTTTGTATCTGCCCCCAATCCCAACATCCATGGTTGTAATTAGGCACTTCTCCATGGAGTACAGATTTCATTTAGTGAGGAATGGTATTCAGAAACCAAGATCTGACAGTAAGTGTACTCACTGCCACTGTCCCCTTCGGTGGATAGAAAGTGAACTATTTAAAAAATCATGAGTGCAGGTGCCTGGGTGGCTCAGTTGGTTAAGCGACTGCCTTTGGCTCAGGTCATGATCCTAGAGTCCCGGGATCGAGTCCCCCATAGGGCTCCCCGCTCAGCGGGGAGTCTGCTTCTCCCTCTGACCCTCTTCCCTCTCATACTCTGTCTCTCATTCTCTCTCTCAAATAAAATAAAATCTTTAAAAAAAATAAAAAATCATGAGTGCATACTGAAGTCCGGTTCAAATTTAACATTACTTTTAAAAACTTATTTGATGTCCCTATTTGTATTAACATTATTTTTTTAAAATCTTATTTGATGTCCCTATTTGTATTTTTCTTTTACACGGAAAAGCTTGGTTCCTAATAATATTAATATACTTATTTTATTTTTTAATTTTTATTACAATTTACAGTAAGAATGAACCTATTGAGCGAAGTTTAAAATTTCCTGTATGGGCACTGCACCGTGATCAAAATTTGCTTAACATTTCCCTTTGCGGTTCCAGTACCAATAATTTCACACAATGCTAGTAGCTTCCTTGGTACTGCAGTTTTCTCTTTCCAGAATGTCTTCTACACGGTCAGATATTCATTGTCTTTTTTTTTTTTTTAATTTAACACCTACATGTGGTTTTGGCCTTCTGTCCCATCTGCCATGCCACAAACATGCAGTGTTTCTATGTCCAGAATGTTTGTTTCACCAGAAGCAAGAGACTGGACCGCGGAGCCGAGCGCAAGCAGCCCACATCCCGGGACGGGGGCGATCAACAGCGCTCGTAAAGCAGAAAGTTCATAAACCACAGAAAAGGAAGTAAGAGCACTGGCGTGTGGGGTTAGGAAGGCTGAGGAAGAAGCTCACCAAGGCCGTGGGAATGTGTAAACGTTGTCCTCCACTCAGCCAGTGAACTTCTGCCGAAAAACCACTTGCGTTTAAGGTTAAAAATATCGTCTTCATTTACTTCGGGGCTGGAGACTAGAAATACATCTCCCAAATTTCTCAAGCCATGTTAAGTATGAAAGGGAAACAAACTGGCTACCTTTTTTTGCCCATTTTCAAGAAGTTCTTCTCTGCTTTTCCATTACGGCCTCCTTCAAGATCCATCGTGACCTGAGGAGAAACCACGGGCCATCGATCAGATGGGGAACCCGCAGGAGGCGGAGGTGACGCTCCACGCGGGCAGCTGGAGGGCGGCGGCCCATCCTGACCTTTGGCCGCCGCCTCTGCGGCTCGCGGTCCCGGCTCCTCTCCGGGCGGTGATGCTTGCCCCGGGCACCCGCCGCCGCTCAGAGAGCCGCTCTCCGCACCGCGCCGGCTCTAGCGCTCAGGGCAGCATAACCCAGTGCGCGCGTGGCGAGTGCCTAAGACTGTGGGCTGGGGTGCTCCAGGAGCTCCCCGGGGGACTGGCCAAGAGGGGTCTCCCCCTCCCCTCCGAATCCCTTCTCCCACAGGGACCAAGCTCAGGAAATTGGGGAGCCCGACCCTTCCTGCGAACCTGTCCCCATCTAGCCCTCAGCTTCGCGCGCCCCTACCTCGGGCTTTCTCTCGGAACATCCGCCAAGATGAGAATTTTGGAAGAAGAGAGTCTGACTTTAAAGGAAAGACCCGGCGGACTCGAACAGCGGACCCAGCTTCTTGGAGCTAGGAGAAGCCGCTGCTCGAATGCGCGCTGGTTTCCTGCGTCCTTGGGAGTGAGACGAGAGGGCACAGCCCACACCCTGGCGCTCCTGTGCCCAGCCAATCAGCCTCACCACTCCTGCGTGCTCCCGGCCCTGCTCGCCTGAATGCTGATTACAAGATGAGTTACAAAACAGGTTGGATTTTTTTTTAATGTTACGTTAATCACCATACAGTACATCATTAGTTTTTGATGTAGTGTTCCATGATTCATTGTTTGCGTATAACAGCTAGTGCTCCATGCAGAAGGGGCCCTCTTTAATACCCATCACCAGGCTAACCCATCCCCTCACCCCCTCCCTTCCAGAACCCTCAGTTTGTTTTTCAGAGTCCATTGTCTCTCATGGTTCGATTTCACTGGAAATTAACGAATATAAGGATTTCCATGGATATGGGGCGTTATGTAGATATGTAGAGAAACGACTCTATAAATGTTAAGTGTCCCCCATGATTCAGCTGATACGCATTTCTCTCCGGCTCTTCTACGAAGGAGCAACAGAGGACATTCCTGCTGCAGGACATTCTCTCCTGTTGCTCCTCCGTAGAAGAGCCCGAGAGAAATGCCAGGAGAGAAATGCATATCAGCTGAATATGCATATCAGCTGAATATCAGCATATCAACAGAAAGGAAAGGACATTCCTGCTGCAGGACAGTCTCTCCGGTTGCTCCTCAGTAGAAGAGCCAGGAGAGAAATGCATATCAGCTGAATCATGGGGGACACTTAACATTTATAGAGTCCTGTCTCTGCATATCTACATATCGCTCCATATCCATGGAAATCCTTATATTCGTTAATTTCCAGTGAAACCCAATTGTTTCCATGGGTCTCCAGTAGGTAACAGAAATTTTCTTTGCCATTGCATCTAATACAGTTGATAAAACAATCTCTGACCTCGCCCATTCTGTAGTTAACTCTAGTTAAACTTTACTTTCTAGCAGCACCTGTAAAAAAAGCCAGGCGAAAATTTTCTGCAAGTGTTTCTGCAGTATGTTTGGCAGTTTCTGAGGTGTAGCTGTTCATCTTTTATTTGAAGATAAATGGAAGGAAATAGGAAATCTTAAGTATGTAAATGGAAACGGACATTTAAGGGTAAAAATTATATTTAAAAGTATGTGACCTTTACATTTTTAGCCATCAGATCAATGCCCACGTTTTCCCCAAGGCATTTCTTAAACTCATACTTTAATTTGGCTTATTTTAAAAAAAGGATCGTGTACTTCAGCATATTATTTTAGTTGTAATCTAATTCCATATTTACTGCGACCATTTACTATTTTTTCTTGTCCACTGTTTTTTCACGTTGATTAAAAGTAAGTGCAATCTTCACAATAAAAATTCATAAGGCAGGGACACCTGGGTGGCTCAGTTGTTAAGCATCTGCCTTCGGCTCATTGGGTCCCACATCGGGCTCCTTGCTCAGTGAGGAGCCTTCTTCTCCCTCTCCCTCTGCTGCTCCCCCTGCTTGTGCTCTCTCTCTCTCTCTGACAAATAAATAAATAAAAATCTTTTTAAAAAAATTCATAAGGCAGTGTTAACTCACATCAGAGCTTTTCTTCTTATAAACCTAGGGGAAATAGATGTTTTTGTCACCTTTAGCCTTCATTCTCTGACCTACACCTGAGTCTCTCAGCTAGCTGCAAAAGTTTAAAGGAAGAAAAACCTTTTATTTATTTATTTTACTGCATAGTGTACTTTCCCTACTTTCTTTAAGAAAATCATACCTCAAAGCCCTAATTTTCTTTCCATCTTTTATTCCAAATATTCCATGCCATACTCTGGTTTCTCTTTAGATTGTATAAATCTTTCACCTTTTACCGAATATCCTCTGCCTTGATTTTTTTTTTTTTCTTAGCCATACTGTCAAGTTTCTTTACAAGCTATAAGTTAGATTTTCTAACAGGCCACTAATTTTCTCTATGTTGTGATTGGATATGTGTGGGAACAGCACAGGTTCACTGGTTAAAGGTCTATCACCAACCCTGTGGTCCACCTGGGGCAAATACATGAAGCTTTCATCTTTGTCACATCCATTTTTAATCTGATTCATGACTCTGCTCTCTGTTTCCACTGTTGTTTTACTTTGTCCCACCTTTAGCTTATGTCCAAAGATCAAGACAAATGACTCAGTTGTAGCAGTAACAATAAAGGGTGAACATATTCTCTACCCATTTGGGTGCAGTTGCTTTTTATGTATGAAAAACACGTGACTGTCTTAATGATAAGGGACATTGAATGCCTGTATGTGGACTCACTTGGCTTATCTCAGATAGCTTCTATGCACACGTGCACTTAAAAAAACAAAAACAAGGGCACCTGGGTGGCTCAGTTGGTTAAGCGTCTGAGTCAAGTCATGGTCTCAGGGTCATGAGATCAAGCCCTGTGTCAGGCTCTGCGCAGGGCCTGGAAGCTGCTTAACATTCTCCCTCTCCCTTTGTCTCCACCCCACCCCCACTGCTCTAAAGACAAAAACAAAGAAGCAAAAAGCTAGACTCTTGGCCTGCCCGCCTGGGTTGCGGAAATGGTAGCCACTGACCGAGCCTGCTGCTTTCTCGCTACTGCTTCGGCTTCCCGGCTCCCCCCCAGACGGAGAGGGCGGCCCGGCTGTGGATGGTCAGATAGCTCCGATCTCCCGCCGTTAATCCCTGGCCCCAATCAGCACGGAGCAGACGGCGGCAGCGGCAGTAGCAGGCGAGGAGGAAGATGGCGAGACGGCTGCCGGCCTGTGTGGTGGACTGTGGCACGGGGTATACAAAACTAGGATATGCTGGAAACACAGAACCACAGTTTATCATTCCTTCCTGTATTGCTATTAAGGAGTCTGCAAAAGTGGGTGATCAAGCTCAAAGGAGGGTGATGAAAGGTGTCGATGACCTAGACTTCTTTATTGGTGATGAAGCAATAGAAAAACCTACGTATGCAACAAAGTGGCCAATTCGCCATGGTACAGTTGAAGATTGGGACTTGATGGAAAGGTTTATGGAACAAGTGATTCTTAAATATTTAAGGGCAGAACCAGAAGACCATTATTTTCTTTTGACTGAACCTCCACTGAATACTCCAGAAAACAGGGAATATACTGCTGAAATAATGTTTGAGTCCTTCAATGTTCCAGGCTTGTACATTGCTGTGCAGGCTCTTCTTGCCTTAGCTGCATCTTGGACCTCAAGACAAGTAGGAGAACGGACATTGACCGGTACAGTAATAGACAGTGGAGATGGTGTCACCCATGTCATTCCTGTGGCTGAAGGGTATGTGATTGGCAGCTGTATTAAGCACATTCCAATCGCAGGACGAGATATAACATATTTTATTCAGCAGTTGCTGAGAGACCGAGAAGTAGGAATCCCTCCAGAGCAATCCTTGGAAACTGCTAAGGCAGTAAAGGAGCGCTATAGTTACGTCTGCCCAGATTTAGTAAAAGAATTTAACAAGTATGACACAGATGGATCAAAGTGGATTAAGCAATATACTGGAATCAATGCTATCTCAAAGAAAGAATTTTCTATTGATGTTGGTTATGAGAGATTCTTGGGACCTGAAATCTTTTTTCATCCAGAGTTTGCTAATCCAGACTTTACTCAACCTATCTCAGAAGTTGTAGATGAAGTAATTCAGAATTGCCCTATTGATGTCAGACGTCCTCTCTACAAGAATATTGTCCTCTCTGGAGGTTCAACCATGTTCAGGGACTTTGGACGTTGCTTGCAAAGAGATTTGAAAAGAACTGTAGATGCCAGGCTGAAATTAAGTGAGGAATTGAGTGGTGGCAGATTGAAGCCAAAACCTATTGATGTACAAGTCATTGCACACCACATGCAGCAATATGCAGTTTGGTTTGGAGGATCCATGCTGGCTTCCACGCCCGAGTTCTACGAAGTATGCCACACCAAAAAAGATTATGAAGAAATTGGACCTAGCATTTGTCGTCACAATCCAGTGTTTGGAGTCATGTCGTAAAATTGATTTCATAATTATTGGGGTTAGGGAGGTGGGGAAGAAATAATCTTTCTGATTACCTGTTTTGTCTGGATGGCTGGTCTTGTGGTTTTAAACCTGACTTGAAGTAAGAAGACCAAACATAATTATACAGGAATATTTTAATAACTATATCAACATGAGAATGTAGAGGAGAGCCAAAATGATTAAGTGTTTTTCTTTAGACTGGATATTTGAATCTTACGTGTAACAAAAAGAAGTGGGTTTTAGTTCTTTCTGTGCCCTGATATTTTGTATATTATTGAATTATCCAAGATTTGAAGGGATTTATCGGTATGTAGATAGCTCTATAATGCTTGAGTTGTACACTTCTAAGTGTGCAATGCAAGAGCTTGTTTATATTTCATACTTTTTATACTTTGAGGAAAAAAGTCAAAGAAAAACTAGTATTTGAGGAAAAACAAGTGACCAAGTAAAGGATAAATTAAAAAAAAAAAAAAAAGCTAGACTCTTAACAGACTCTCTCCAGCCCCAAAGAGGTTATTTCTGGTAATATCATTTAGCCAAAGCTGCAACATTGAAATAGTGGCCAGGTGATAATAAATTGACTTAAAAATAAATTATTGAGTCATGCTTCAGTCAATGGCAAATAGAAACCTGAATTTTAACCCTCTATGAACCCCTCTCTGTCTATACCAGCCCAGAAGTGATTTCTCCCCCTCCCTAATCCAGCTGTTCATTATCTGTAGCTCTTATTTGATATTTATTGTTAATGTCATTTACGATTGGGACTTTTAAAATAGTTTAGTAGTACAGCAACTTACACAAAATAAATGCTTGTTGAAAATATTAAGTGTTGTGAGTCTGATGTCAGAGACAGTTTTACAGGATTTAGACCAGCAGGCTAACTGCCCAGATTACCATTAAGGTCCTTTGAAATTTCTATAGTCTCTACCAGCCTTAAAACTGAGTAAGTCTAGAGGGGAGGGGGTGGGGAATGGGTGACCCTGGTGACGGGTATTAAAGAGGGCACGTTCTGCGTGGAGCACGGGGTGTTATACGCAAACAATGAATCCTGGAACACTACATCAGAAACTAACGATGGGCTCTGGTGAGCGCTGTGAATTGCTCAAGACTGTTGAATCACAGACCTGTACCTCTGAAACAAATAATACATTATATGTTAAAAAAAAAAAAAAAAGAAGAAGAAGATAGTAGGAAGAGAAGGGCAGAAATCGGAGGGGGAGACGAACCACGAGAGACGATGAACTCTGAGAAACAAACTGAGGGTTCTAGAGGGGAGGAGGGTGGGGGGAATGGGTTAGCCTGGTGATGGGTATTAAAGAGGCACGTTCTGCGTGGAGCACGGGGTATTATGCACAAACAACGAATCCTGGGACACTCCATCCAAAACTATTGGTGTCATGTATGGTGATGAACATAACAGTAAAAAATTAAAAAAAAAAAAACAACTGAGTAAGTCATTGTTCTCTCTTAAAATAAATCTACCATAATAGCACAAGAAGAGGTGTTTTTTTGTTGTTGTTGTTTTTTAATGAATTACAGAATTAATGGGAGAGAGGAAAAAGGAGTCGGAAGAAGGGAAAGGTAATGAAGGGAGGCTCAGGAGGGTTTGAATTCCAACATCATTCATCAGGTGAGTGGCTTTGGACAAGTTACTCAGCCTCTCAAAACCTTGACTTCTCCCTCCTGAAAAGGGAGACCATAAGAGAATCCAGCTAGGTTTGTGTAAGAAGTAAGATTTGAAAAGTGTTTGGTATTGAGTAAATAGGATTTTTACTCAGATATCCTAACAAAGATGATCCAGGAACTACCAAAACAAGAGTAAAAATTAAGAACTCACGAGCAAAAGCGTTGTGACTAGAAAGGGCTAGTGATGGGCATAAAAGAAAACAGTTATATGGAAATAATTATAAACAATTGTTTTAAATAAAGCTAAAAAAAGAACATAAAAATTATGTTGAAGAAATTCAAACTTAAAGGCAGCAACTAACCAAATAGCTATTCATTATAAATATCACAATGAGTTAATATTTTTAATATAGTAAGAGCTCATATAAATTGATAAGAAAATTCAAAGTCTGAAATAGAACTGGGCAAAAGACACAAAAAGGCAATTTGCACGAAAAAGGCATCAGCACACTGGTGAAAAAAGAGCGATGGAGTGAAATGTACACACTAACTATAAAAAAATGCAAGTTAAAACAGCAAAGACTTTTTGAAAAGATGAGACTACCAGGTGTTCACAAAAGTGAAGTAAAATAGGAAGTGAAACTATAAAAATGAATAAATAAACAATGTGGCAATATATATCTTAATATGTTCGACTCAATTCAGTTTTAGAAAATTTGTTCTAAAGAAATAATCCAAAGTACAGAAAAAAAATCAGGCAGAAGGATGTTCATTGCTGCTTTATTTGATAACAGTGTAAAATGAGAAGTGACCTAAGTACATAACTACACGTGAGTGGTTGAATAAATTATGATATGTTCACTTAAAGAAAGTATAATATAAAATGTGCTCACAAAGAATTTATAATGACATTCAAAAATACATTTGTTAATATTCAAGGAAGAGGGCAGGGGAAAATTGCAACAGCATGATATTAACTGTGTAAAGCAAATCAACTGCAGTAATACTAGAAATATATGAAAATGTGAAAAATGGTTTTTTGTGTTTTTTTAATGATGGAAGTTACGTCAGTTTTTTCCTTTATACTTTTCTGTTTTTCCAATTTTCCTTTTTTTTTTAAAGATTTTATTTATTTATTTGAGAGAGAGAGAGAGAGAAACAGCATGAGAGGGGAGAAGGTCAGAGGGAGAAGCAGACTCCCTGCTGAGCAGGGAGCCCGATGTGGGGCTCTATCCCAGGACTCCGGGACCATGACCTGAGCCGAAGGCAGTCGCTTAACCAACTGAGCCACCCAGGCGCCCTCCAATTTTCTATATTAAAACAAATTAGCAAAAGGAAAAAGAGAGAGAGAGAAAGGGAAGCAAACCAAGAAACAGACTCGTAACTGTAGAGAACAAACTGACGTTACCAGAGGGAAAGGGGTGGGAGGATGGGGGAAATAAATGATGGGAATGAAGGAGTGCACTTGTTGTGATGAGCACCGGGTGTTATATGGAAGGGTTGAATCACTATATTGTACACCTGAAATTCATATTACACTATATGGTAACTAGAATTTATTTTTTAATAAGATTATTTATTTATTTATTTGAGAGAGAGAGAGAGAGAGAGAGAGCTTGAGCAGGGAGGAGGAGCAGGGGGAGAAGGAGACTCCCCACTGAGCTGAGCCAGGAGCCTCATGCAGGCTCAATCCCAGGACCCTGAGATCGTGACCTGAGCCAAAGGCAGATGCTTAACTGACTGAGCCACCCAGGCGCCCCCTATGTTAACTAGAATTTACATGAAACAATAAAAGTATATTATTTTTACAATGGATAAACAATTAAGTGAAATACTGTGTAAAGCATGCGATGGGAATAAGGAAGTGGGTCCAGGATCCCGGTTCTTGTCATCCATCTCTCAGTGGCATTTGCTGTTTATTAGGGAGCAAACAGCAAATATTATGCGGCAAGACACTCTGCTAGATGCTGATGATATAAAGATAAATGGGCACAAAGTCTGTCAAGGTGTGTGTGTGTATTTTCAGGGGTAAAAACTATTACTCTAATTTTAGTGTACAGGGCAATTGTTTTGTTTTTGTTTTTTTACAAACAAAACTGAACTTTCACATCTAAAATGATCATTGTCCTTTTCAATGTCAACACCCAAGGAAGCTATGAACCAATTTAATGATGCCTGCCAAGAAATAAAGTCGTTTGAGCTTTTTAAAAATTTGTCTTCACAGTCTGCAGAAATATGTTTTGAGTGTCCTCAATAGTAACAAATTCTGTAATTTACTGATAAATTTAAGCTTTCTAAACAAGAGACAACCTAGCATTGCAGCAAAGAATGTGGGCTTTACCATTACAAGTCTGAGTTTAAGTTCTGGTCATTTGACATTGAACCGTCGATTTATTCTCACGGCAAGTGAAATTCCTCAATTGTAAAATGAGATTGTGAATGTAGAGCAGTTCGCTTAGTACCCGGATGTGTAAGTTTTGAACGTTTACTTCTATTGTTCTCTTCATTATTGTTATTAGTAGACTAGTAAGGGACTTACTTGAGAGAAGTTTCAGTTGAAAAATGAAATATTGCTATCAGGGAATGAGCCCAATTTTCTTGTGTGCTTGGTAAATTTGTTCTAAAGATTCTTCCTAAAGGGAAATTCTTTTGAAATTCAATACTTTTTGGTTAGATCAATCCTGGTATATAGTATCTATTTAATCATCGTCTTACTTAACAGCCAAACCTTTTGCCCTCACACATCAGCACTGAGGAATTCCTAACATAAAAATAATAACATGTCCTTAAATGGTTTTTGAATTTGCAGAGTTCATTAAAAAAAGTCATTTCCTTTTTTGGTTTTTTAATTGTTTTATGATTCATTGACTTTGAACTTGTCTAATCTGAAATGAACTGTCTCCTGGGAACAAGGTCAGATCAGTTCAATGAGCTGATGTTCACTCATTTTTTTTTAAGGTTTGTATTATTTCACATCTACTTAAAATATACTTCCATATGTAAGGAACATTGTGCTTATAGACCAATGTATGGTTGGTTAGATCTGCTTTTACAGTTATAACCTAAGTTAAGGAATGTTTCATTTTAAATTTATATTGGGAATTCACTCAATCATGCATTCAACACTAGTGTTTGAGCACCTGCTGTATGTCATGTGCTATTTTAGGTTGGCGTGTATCCATGAACAAAGCAAACAAAAAAATCCCTGACTGGGTAGATCTTATATTTGATGATGGGGATAGGCAGATTGGCAAAAGAATAAAACAAAATAAGTGATTTAGTAGGTTAAAATGTGGACGGTGCTATGGGGGAAAACAGATCAGAAGAAGGAGACCAGGTGTGCCTGTCAAGGAAAGATCACAGTTTTAAGTAGGATGACCTCATTTGAGCTAAGACAGGCTAGAAATGAGGAAAGATGTGAGTAAGGAGTTAAACTCTTGGAAATCCTTGAATATTAACACTTAAAATTATTTCTGTAAAATGGTTCTATTGTAGGGTAGTTGTCATGCTTCAGTGTTTCTAGATTCATGGATATTTAGGTTTATAAGAGAAAGTAGAGGTCACTGCATGAAGTTCCTTCATTACACCAAGTCTCTAAAATGCTATGAAACTGGGGCACCTGGGTGGCTCAGTCAGTTAAGCACTGGACTTTTGTTTTCGGCTCAGGTCATGATCCCAGGGTCCCAGGATAGAGTCCCGCATCGGGCTCCCTGCTCAGTGGGGAGCCTGGTCTCCCTCTCCCTCTGCTGCTCCCCCTGCTTGTGCACTCATTCTCTCTGTCTCTCTCTCTCTCAAATAAAATCTTTAAAAAAATAATAAAAATAAAAAATAAAATGTTAAGACACTTGACCAAGGCCACACAATCAGTTATAAAAAGGACCGAGCCAACAACATAGGTTTTCTGACACTGAGTTTGCTGTTCTTTTAACGTATTGAGAGGGGATTCTGATGGTGAGGATTTCAGACTGGCTAGTATGGGATACTTGTTAGGGGAACAGGTACATTCATATTCTCTGGCTCTTTTACTTCATATTTGAGTAAAGTTTCTCTCATTTTCATTTTGTTTTTGCCTTTGATCAATCAGAGTAGCCTGTTTTAATTACCATCCTTCAGGACCCAGGAGAAGGGCTATCAGTTCCAGAGTGCATTCTATTTATTTGCCTTAATGGTGTTTGCAGTCCAATTATGTAAAATTTTGGGCCTGAGGTTTATTCTATTGTTCAATACTTAGAAAAAGATGAAAAAAATATCACTCATTGCAAGTTGCATTTTTGTTGTAACTACTAATAAAAGGATCTATGAAAATACCTTCAGTATTAACACATAAATTGAGGGGATGATGCTAACCACAATAACGTAAAAATATCGTAAAACTTGTATTGTGTGACCTTTTCATGATAGGCTGATGAAATCTGATTCTTATCTTTTAGTTTCCCTTGCATTAGTCCTTCCCAGTGAGGTATTCTATAATTCTGCCAAATATTTGACTGTCCTGTCTCTGTTGTGTGATATGGCATGACATTGTAGTTATCATGTTCCTTCTGATTGGCCATTCATACTACAGTGCTTTTTTCTGGGAACTGATAATAAAGTTTCCAATTCTGCTATCATTTCTAGCTTTGTGCCTTTTATTTTACTGATTACTATGCATTTATGCATTAAAATCAAATAGTGCTCACCCAAGCCAACTATAATTTCATCATATGGCAAAGGCAAACCTTCTTACTATTCTGTGATCAAGTTTTCCTCATCCCCCATCATCTTTGTTACCATTAAAGATAGTAAATTCTAAAGCACAGTCTGTGGAAATTGCCACCTGGGTTGCACAACAGGTCTCATGTTGAGCACTAAACTTTTGATCCTGTCCCCAAGTTGGTTTCTCTTTCAGTGACCACATCTCAATACACAACATTTACTTTGTGTCAGAAACCTGGGCGTGGACAGGAGTCATCCTTGAAACCCTTTTCCCTGCTTTCTTTGTCCAGTTCCCGAATCCAACTTCTTCTCAACAGTGACAATAACCTTGTCTGAACCACTATAACCACTATTCTTTCTTACTTGGGCCACTATCAGAGCTTCCTAAACTAGGTTCTCCAGTTCCATTCTAGATCCCTTCTAATCCACTCGCCACACAGCAGCCAAAACAACTTATAAAAATGCACATATGACCATGTTACACCCCCATGTAAGACTGGCAGTGGTTTTTCCATTGCCCTCAGTTTCTATAGTGAAGGCCCTTCATGATCTGGCTTTTGCTCATCTCTCTAGACTCAGGCTACTTCTCTCTTTGCTCCTTCAGGATCCAGCCATGCTGGCCTTCTGGCAACTCCTTGGAGCTTTGCTGTGCCCTGTGTTCCTACTGCCTGGACTGCTGACACAGTCTTTCTGTACCCTCTCCCACCCCTCCCAATTGCCCAACATGTGTTTGTGTGAACACACACACACACACACACACCTCATCACCTCACTACCATTTATTCATTCTTCTGGCTTAGTGTAAAAATCACTTCCTCAAGGAAATGTTCCCCATGCTTCCTGATTAGATTTGGGCCCCCTGATAGTAGTTCATGAAGTATCTTATATTTCTCTCACATCATAATCGCAACTTCTGCTCATTACAAAATGTGTCTTTCCCATTCCCATGTGAGCTCTATAAGCACAGTTTATCTCTGCTTTGTTCTGTTTCCCAGCAAATAAAGCACAGTGTGCACTCCATAAATATTTGTTTGAATGAAGGAATGACTGAATTAATATCATTGCTAGTTCCCCTCATTTCCCCCTCATTATATCCTACTGGGTAGGATTGAAGGATGAAGATTTTCAATCTTCATTCCACATTTGTAGAACAATATTACAAGGTCTTAGCTGGCAAACAACATGACTACTCTCATTTGTCATTCTCAGAAAGAGTCCCATCTCTTGAGACTAGGAAGAAAGTAACACATTAGTAATTTTTTAAAAATTGGCTAGAGCATGTCTGAAATTCTTGGATCTATGGAGATTTGCTTCTTGGGCTTATGTACATGTTGAATTAATTATACTTGGAAATGCTAATACTTCCTTAATATTTGTCATTAGATTTGGACATCTTCCATCTTTAGGGTTTGAAGTAGTATGTAAGTTTTGTGGATAGAAACTAAGTGACACGTACACACCTTTTTATAACTAAATGATGTTCTATGAACAAATACATCTCAAATATCAATTGTATGGTATCTGAGTATTATCTCTTAGATCGATGTTTAAAACAGATTGTTTTAGCATTTCTATAAGCTCTGAAAGATATTCACTGACCACCTGACTACAGAAAGTCAGCTAGAAAGGCAATGTTCTCATTTCATTGAGTGTAGAATAGCTCGTCATTAACTTTCCTTTTAAGAAATCATAGTAACTTGGGGCACCTGGGTGGCTCAGTCATTGAGCGTCTGCCTTTGGCTTGGGTCATGGTCCCGGGGTCCTGGGATCGAGCCCCGCATCGGGCTCCCTGCTCAGCCAGGAGCCTTCTTCTCCCTCTCCCACCCCCCTGCTTGTTTTCCCTCTCTAGCTGTCTCTCTCTCTCTGTGTCAAGTAAATAAATAAAAAATCTTTAAAAAAAGAAATCATAGTAACTCTTATCTACCTTGAGAAAAGGTCTATGCTTCTGGCTGTAGTTTTCTTTCTTACACACCATGTTTAGGACAATGATAACAGTGATAATATTCACTGAATACTGTATTATGTAAAGCCATTATCTTCCATCAACTCATTATTAAAAATTATGGGCTTATGGAATGTCAGAATGTGGAGGGGAAAAAAGATTTTAAAACATGTGCATTCATACCTTCCCGTTCTATGTATTTCCTAATTATCCCAATTATTCCCAATTTCTCAGACACTTGCCTTGCCTCCTTTAAAGGAAATAACTGCATAAATCCTGTAACCCTCTTGATGGAGAAGACTTTAGAAAGAAGAGGGGCTTTTTTCTTTTGTAAAGTTTAACTTTTAATTTATATCCTGACTTGAACTGCCTCATCAGAACAGATAAGGCAAATTTTCATGAAGTTTAATTGTAAGATAGAGGTTCTTGGAGTAGAATTTTCTCACTGCCACATAGATTGAAAACTCCTTTATGGTTTCTTCAAACACTGCCATGACCCTAGTATTGTGGATGAAGGACTTTAGGAAGGATACCTTGATCAAACTGACATTTAGATCCACTAGGGATTAACTCTCCAGGATTTTGCTTCTTAAACACCCTTTCTTTAAATTGTAGAAGAAAACATTTAAAAACCACAAAACCATTAAAGTAGGATACTGGTGTTTCTTCACCATCCTAGAATCATCATACGTGATACTCTTTTAGTCAAGAAGACATGAAGGAATACATGAAATTGTACAAATCAAACATGTAGACTAAGGTTCCATGCCATTACCCCCAGGCTATAACAGTATTAAAAACTGTTCCCATACACACTCCACTCACAGAGACTCTGAAAACACCTTTCTGGATTTAATTACCAAGCTTCTCATGTCCCAAGGCTATCTAACCTGAGTGCCATGTCATCCAGAAACTAACTCTGAAAATAACTCATCAAATCATTCAAATATACTCTAGCTTATTAGTTTTATTAGGCCTAATTTTACCTTTAAGAAGCTTGAAAATACATAACAATCACTAGTTCAGGTTGGCTTGAAGTCTTCATGAACTCAAATTGCTTTCCTCGTCATCTTGATGGAGACCATTTTAAGTTCTCCTTACAGCAACAAAACAATGCACCTCGAATATTTATCCTCTCAAACTCTGATATAGTTACATTTCGTATTAACTTATGTGGTCTACTTAGGGGAAAAAATCAAACATGGAAATATGGGTTCTCAAAAAAAAAAAAAGATGTCCTTCAGACACTGGCTGTCTGAAAAATCTAAATTCTGTTTCTTAAACATGTAATGTTGTTCTGAACCTGAGGAAGCATGGAGAGGTGGTTAAATATATGGATTCTAGAATTCAAATTTCTGTCTGGGATCCTGAATGCAAATTTCTGTTCTGCCACTCACTCACTGTGTGGTATTAGACAGCCTTTTAATTTCACTGAATCTTCATTTCCCTTTCTTTATAATGAATATAATCATAGCCCTGCTTGTGTCAGAATTGTGTGAAAAAACACCTGATTTATAGCTCAATAAATATTAGTCATTATTTTTATTTCCTTCCTTCAAACGCATTAGGAGCTCCTTTGAGGGAAAGGACTAACTCATTTCTCTTTGTATCCAGATGCTCAGTACAATTGCTCAATAAATATTTGTCAAATGTTGTTGTTACAGAATTCTTAGATCTCCAGGAACATCTGCAACATTCTATTAAAAAATGTTAAAATAATGTATTTCCTTTGGGATCAGATTACCAGGACATAGTATGTGGTGGCAAAGAGCAAGGAACTCCTTCCAATACTGGTCAAATCTTGATCATACCAGAATATCTAAAAACCTTCCAGGGTGCCTGGGTGGCTCAGATGGTTAAGCATCTGCCTTCGGCTCAGATCATGATCCTGGAGTCCTGGGATCGAGTCTCGCATCGGGCTCCCTGCTCCTTGGGAGCCTGCTTCTCCCTCTGCTTCTCTCTCTCTCTTTCTCTCTCTCTCTCCCTCTGTCTCTCATGAATAAATAAATAAAATCTTAAAAAAAAAATAAAAACCTTCCCAATTATGTGATTTTCTTCCTTAAAGGTAATTCATTATATGCATAACTACACATGATTAATGTATAACTCTAACATTTTTATGTAGTCATAAATCAAAAATGATTTCTTCATGAAATCTTATGTCCTGATTCTTTTATTTGCAAAATGTACACAAAACCAAAAGCCAAATCTGCATCGATCAAAGAATTTCAGAGAAGCACTTAAAAAAATTAATGCTTTCTTTTTTTTTTTAATTTTATTTATTTATTTGACAGAGAGAGACAGCGAGAGAGGAAACACAAGCAGGGAGAGTGGGAGAGGGAGAAGCAGGCTCCCTGCCGAGGAGGGAGCCCCGTGTGGGGCTCGATCCCAGGACCCTGGGATCACGACCTGAGCCGAAGGCAGACACTTAACGACTGAGCCACCCAGGTGCCCCAGTGCTTTATTTTCTTTATAGTACCGAAAGATGATACTGGCACAAACTGAATAATCAGAAGACAACAGTGTGGTGACTCAGAAATTAACTCTGCTGTATATTAGAAAATAACATGTAAAAGAAGCATCACAAGTAATGGTGAAGAAGGATTTTTCAATAAATTGTATTTGAGCAATTGGCTATTTATGTAAAAATAGATCCATTTAGATTTTTACCTCATACCACCTACCAAGATTATTTTGGACACATGCTTTAAAGTAAATAAAAAAGAAAGCACAGACAAATTGGAAGATATAATTAGATATGTATCAAACCTCCAAAGAGAGAACTTTGTAAATTTAGAAGTAATAGAAAAAAAAAAATCACAAAAGAAAGGGTTGACAGATTTGACAACATAAAGACATAAAACTTCTGTGGGTAAAAATAATTTAAAGGCAAGCCAGACTAGAGAAAATGTTTACAGCAGACATGAAAGACCAATAATTAGTATCTTTACTGACCAGTGAACATACTATTATAGAGAACCTACTAGGTCTCAATGTCTGCATCTGCAAAATGGAGATAAAACAGTCTCTTACAGGGTTTTTATTTGAATTAAATGAAATAATGTATGTACAAGTCCTAGCACATAGTAAGCAACTAGTGAGTTTATTTTTAGTTTCCCATTATACAAATATAAAGAAAATTAATGACTTTACAGTGCTGAGATAACACTAGATATATGGCATGTGGCTCTTGGCTAAACAAAATTAGACATTTTAAAAGATAGAAATATTCAACCCAAGGGCAAAATAATAGTTGGTATTTAGTAACAATAACTTGGCCTTTTTGTTGTGGTTTTATGTTTGCCTGTCCTCTATGGAAAGATTTTTTAAAAGTAATCTAACTGGTAAGGTGTGGGGAAACATGCATTTTTATGCATTGCCATTGTATTTGTTTTTGGGTTTTTTCTAAGATTTTATTTATTTATTTATTTGAGAGAGAGAGAGTGTGGAAGGAGGGGCGGGGGGTGAGCCGAAATCAAGAATCATACGCTTAATCAATTGAGTCACCCAGGCACACCAGCATTGCCATTATATTTGCAAATTAATGTAAACCTCTTGGAAAACAATTTGGCTTTAAATAAAACAAAAGACACAAACAAAAACCTTACAAGTGGGGCGCCTGGATGACACAGTCAGTTAAGCTTCTGACTCTTTGTTTCTGCTCAGGTCATGATCTCAGGTTTGTGAGATCAAGCCCCACATCAGGCTCCACGCTCAATGCAGAGTCTGCTTAAGACTCCTTCTCCCTGGGGCGCCTTGGTGGCTCAGTCGTTAAGCGTCTGCCTTCAGCTCGGGTCGTGATCCCCGCGTCCTTCCCTGCTTGGTGGGAAGCCTGCTTCTCCCTCTCCCACTCCCCCTGCTTGTGTTCCCTCACCCGCTGTGTCTTTCTCTGTCAAATAAATAAAATCTTTAAAAAAAAAAAAAAGACTTCTCCCTCTGCCCTCCCCCCAACCCCCACTCTTTCTCTCTCTCTCAAATAAATAATCTTAAAAAAAACAAAAAAATAACCTTACAAATATTAACATCTGTTCTAGTAATTAGACTACTAGATAAGGTTCTAGAAAAGTAATTCTAAATACAAAATACCTTTATGACAAAGGTGACTATCACAGTATTATTTGAAGTGCAAGTAATGCACTGCATTACTTAATTAATAATTAAGTAATAATTACATAATAATTATGTAATTAATAATTACATAATTAATTAATTATCCTACAATAAGGATATAAAAGTAAATTATGGTTTATGACTACTTTCATATACAAAAGGACTCTGAAATAACACAGCAAGAGTTTACAATCCAAGTAAGTAAAAAACACAGGATATAGAATTGTTTTTAGCATATGATTACAATTGTATAATCATAGCATATGATTATAATTGTATAATAATCTTTGCACACAAAAGAGCCCTGAATATTTGGGTAAAGAAAATGTGAATTATTCTTTCCAAGATTTAAAAATAAGCATGTACTATTATTTTATGAGAAGCCTGATACAACTTTAAGTAAAATTTCACTGAAAGAAAAACTTATGCTTTTAGCTTTTGAATTTTATAAAGTATTATCAGAATATAAAGGATTATTATTTAAAATGAAGAGTTTATATATTTTTAAAAGTCCACTTAATGTCAGTTTTCCCATTTGAATATTTGATTTTATGTAATGGGCAAGGCATTGTGCTCTGTGACACAGGTTTCGTGGCAGATAAAAAGGAATACAAATTTGCTCTTGGCTTTAAGAAACTCACAATTAGTAGAATAAGTGAAGTCTTGCCATATAATAAGATTTCTTTTTTATAGTTGAATTTAGTACAGGAGAAATGCACCCTTTAAAACTTTGATTCTGAGTTATTGAAGCATAAGACTAAGTTTGAGCTGTCTACCTGTTGGTATATCAAGGCTCATGGAGATAGTGAATGAGGATATGTGGAAACTATTATATTTAGGTTTAACTGAAACTCACATATCTTATGTCTAGGTGCACAGTGGAGAATTACTTGTCCCTAGGGGCAAAGAGGCACCCTGAGTGAGGGCACTCCTCACACGAATGGGTCTCTACTGGTCTCTGCCAACATTTGAGAAAACAATAGGCTTTCAGGGCTGTTTAAGCTAGGTACTAACTGTTCCCATTTTTTTCCTTATTAATACTTCCACATATATTGAATATATCTTGCTTTCCATATGTTTTAAGGTGTTTTGGTATATTTTTATTCTGAGTCATTACATGTAGGTTTTAAAATTGAACCATCAGAGGACAATCTGATATGCAGATTCAGTAGGAAAACTTCATTACAGCTCTTAAGAACAGAGCAAATACTTCAAACACAACTATTCCAAATAAACTTTCTTTTCTATTTTTCTTCTCCTTTGTTTTTGTCTTTTTGTAATTTATTTCCCAGAGATATCTGAACTACATTACAGGAACTTTATTTTAAATATTCTTTGCTCAGAAATAAAACTTGAATTTCTTTCAATCAAATATTAGTTCTGAAATGGGAAATTGCCAACTTTGAAAGCTTTATTTCTGTTTATTAACCTGTAAAAACAGCTTCTATTTCTATCCTTTAGATTCATGATAATATCTAATTTCCTCTACTTGCTTGCTCCTCATTTTAACCAAGCTACTCTAAATACTTTAATAATTCTTTTACTTTATAAAGTTAGTTCTCTATCCCAAACCAAAAAATAAAATTATAATATGATGAAAGAAAAAAAAACTTGACTAATATTTATGTACTGTAGCTTACATTTCCTAGTTTATAGCATTTCAAAGTTCATGCATGACCTTGCATTGCAAAGCATCAGATCAAATAACGATATTTCTCGAGGTAAATCTTATTAAGAAGAGCGTTGCAATCCAAAATAAAGCAAAATATAGTGTGTTAAAAGTCAGCCAGTTTAGATATTTACAACAATTAAACTATTGGTTTCACCTTTTATTTGTATTACTGGTTTGTTTCCTGTCTCTCCTGCTACACTGTAAATTCCTTAAGGAAAGGGCTCTGTATCTTGTCCACTTCTGTAATTCCTCAAAGCCTGTGCCCAGAATAGGGGCTTCATCTGTACTGGTTGACTTAATGAATGAATAAGGTTGGGCTGTGCATTCACTCCACGGAGTTAACGAGAGGCCTAGAAATGAAGAAGGCAAAAATGGGGAGTTACTCTAATATAATCTACCTGCTCCTTGCCCCCAATCTCAATCCCCTCCCATTCAAATTCTATACTGCACCAGAGTGACCTCTTTAAGGTTGATAGAAAAACAAATCTAACCAGGGTACTCTTCTGACTAAACCATTTCGATGACTCTCAACTGCTATCACAGTCCAAGCACTTCAGGGGAGGGAAGAAGCTGTCTTATTAATTTTTGTAACGCCAGCAAAATACTTAGAATACGGGGCGCCTGAGTGGCTCAGATGGTGAAGTGTCTGCCTTTGGCTAAGGTCATGATCCCAGGGTCCTGGGATCGAGCCCCGCATCAGGCTCCCTGCTCAGTGGGGAGCCTGCTTCTCCCTCTGCCTCTGCCTCTCTCTCTCTCTCTCTCTCTCTCCCTCTCTCTCTCTCTCGCTCTCTCTGACTCTCATGAATAAATAAATAAAACATTTAAAAAAATACTTAAAATACAAGCGCTTATCAAGGATGAGTGAATGAAAAAAGGGGAGATAAAGTAGGAAAAGAAAGCTGAGGCTGGTCTCATTGATTCAAAAAGTAACAATGGAACAACTATCAGATGTCAGATACTGTTCTACATCAGTGAACAAAACACCAAAATTTTTGCGCTAGTGAAATTTTATGTCGTAGTGAGAAGAGATAGAAAAGGAACAAATAGATGAGTGGAAAATACATAGTATTAAGATGGTGATAGGTGCTGCAGAGACAAAGCAGTGTAAAGAAAAATACAGGGAATTCAGAAGAATAGGGTTTGTAATTCAAATAGGGTATCAGGATGCCTCGCTGAGTAGGTGACTGAAGGAAGAAAGAGAATGGGCCCTGTTCTTATCTGGGGTACAACAGTACAAAGGCCCTAAGGCCCCGAGGCATGCCTGGAATGTCCAAGGACCAGCAGGAAGCTGGTGTGGCCAGAGCAGAGTGACCAAGAGGCATGAGCAGTAGGATACCATGTCATAGAATTAACAGTGACATATAATTAGATCCTGTAGGGCCTTTCACTTGGAGAGAGAAAACCGATGGAGAGTTTGGAGCAGAGGAGTAACATAATCATCACTGGCTGCTCAATTGAAATGAGACTGTTGGAGGCCCGGGGCAGAAGCCGGAAGCCTGTCCAGAGGAGTAGCAGTGGAGGTAATGAGAAATGTTCAGATTCTCCATATATTTTGGAGACACTGCCAACAAGATTGTAGAAGTGACCAAAGGAGGAAGGAGAAGAAGGGCAAGTGGTCATATCAGAATTTCCAAGGTTGATAAATTTGAAAAGGTACGTTTAATCTAATTTTATATGGGGAAAAAAGATTTTTCAATACAGACCACAGAAAGTACAGATCTACAAAATCTCCTTGCCTGGTGGGGCTGAAGGATACTCAGATTACCGAAGAGAGCATTAAGAGAGAGCCTAACAATTAACCTCGTTCTTAGCTTTGTTATTAAGTATGTTGAGCGCTGTGTATTGTGTGAGACTGTTGAATCACAGACCTGTACCTCTGAAACAAATAATACATTATATGTTAAAAAAAAAAAAAGGGAAAAATGAAGGGGGGGAAATCGGAGGGGGAGCTGAACCATGAGAGACTATGGACTCTGAGAAACAAACTGAGGGCTCTAGAGGGGAGGGGGGTGGGGGGATGGGTTAGCCCGGTGATGGGTATTAAAGAGGGCACGTTCTGCATGGAGCACTGGGTGTTATATGCAAACAGCGACTCATGGAACACTACATCAAAAACTAATGATGTAATGTATGGTGATTAACATAACATAATAAAATTTAAAAAAAAATAAGTATGTTCATAGTAAATAGAACGTGTAATTTGTATCTCTACGGCTATTGCTCCAAGTAAGTATAAGACATTTTAAGGAGAGTCGATGTTTTTAAACATTTTATTTATTTATTTGACAGAGAGAGAGAGAGAGCACAAGCAGGGGAGCAGCAGAGGGAGAGGGAGAAGTAGGCTCTGCACGGAGCAGGGAGCCCGATGCGGGGCTCGAACCC
This sequence comes from Eumetopias jubatus, assembly GCF_037043125.1. NCBI lineage: Eukaryota > Metazoa > Chordata > Mammalia > Carnivora > Otariidae > Eumetopias > Eumetopias jubatus. The sequence goes on from NW_028274820.1 coordinate 33,045,415, forward strand.
AGGACCCTGAGATCATGACCTGAGCTGAAGGCAGACGCTTAACTGACTGAGCCACCCAGATGCCCCAAGGAGAGTAGATTTTTAACATAAACTTTGATGCAATAGTAATGGGATAAAATAATAAGAAGCATCTGCCCTGAAACTTATGTACCTGAGTGTTATTTATATCTCATATTCAGTATTTTCTGTTACTTGGAATAATAAGGCATCTTAAGGATGAGCATATCCTGAGCTGTTACTGAGTTGTTGTGACTTCTGGGTTGTGAGGTCTTGGAGGTCTTGTGCAGTGTGAGTGTATAGAAGAAAAGGACAAAGATGATTCAGAATAACCAATTGGGCAAACTGGACAATTAGAGAACATTCTTTATAAAACTACGAAGAAGAGGAAATGTCTGATAAGGAAGGATAGATCTTCTGCCCAATCTGGAACTGACACAATTTCTTGTGTTCAAAAAAATAAAAAAAAAGGAAAGAAGGAAGAAAGAAAACAATATTAAGGTCAATTTCACAAAGGCTTTGCCAAGCCACATTACAGTTTCGGAGATACTGGCTGAATCCAGACTTGATGCTCTGGTCCTTCTTCCAGGAAGAACAATTAATAATAATAGTTAATAGCTAACACTTGTTAAACACTTCCTATACACTCTGTTTTAAGAGCTTCATTCGTATTTCATTTAATCTCTTCCAAACCCTATATAATAGGTACTGTCATCATTATACAAACTTCAGATATCGGAAGACTGAAGGACGTAGAAATGTCAGTTCCCCAAGGTGACATAGAGCTCATGAAGGACAGAGCCAAGAGTAATTACACAACTTCTTGGTAAGGGCACACAGAATTTGTCTGAAAAGAGTTCAGTAAACCATATTCACTGTATCCTTTGAGAGTTAACAGGAAAATCCACATATATCATTAGGGAGGACTAAGTAGAGTAATGCTTAATTTTGTCTCAACTTGACAGGCTGTTTGGTGCCCAGATTAAAATTACTTCTCGGTTTGCCTTTGAAAATGTTTTGGATGAGATTAGCTCTTGAATTGATGGATTCAGTAAAGTAGATTTCACTCCCCAATGTCAGTGGGCATTATCTAAGCCACTGAGGGCTTGAATACAGCAAAAGGTAGAGAAAAGAGGAATTCACCATCTTTTCTTTTTCCTCCCTCACTGCTGAGCTGGGACTTTTCATCTCATCGCACTTCATCCTTATATTATTATATAATATTATATACATAATATTTTATGCACAACATAGATTATATATAGTGTTGTATAATATAGTATTTCATATATACTGTTATTTTTAAAAAAGATTTTATTTATTTGAGAGAGGAAGACAGAGAGAGCATGAATGGGGGTAGTGGCAGAGAGAGAGGGAGAAGCAAGCTCCCCACTGAGCGGGGATACTGGTGGAATCCAGACTTGATGCTCTGGTCCTTCTTCCAGGAAAGAACAATTAATAATAATAGTTAATAGCTAACACTTGTTAAACACTTCCTATACACTCTGTTTTAAGAGCTTCATTCGTATTTCATTTAATCTCCTCCAAACCCTATGTAATGGGTACTGTCATCATTATACAAACTTCAGAGATCGGAAGACTGAAGGACGTAGAAATGTCAGTTCCCCAAGGTGACATAGAGCTCATGAGCAGGGAGCCTGATGTTGGGTTCACTCCCAGGACCCTAGGATCATGACCTGAGCCAAAGGCAGACACTTCACCAACTGAGCCACCCAGGCGCCCCTATATATACATATGTTTTATGTATATATAAAATACTATACATACCTATATATGATAGCATACACACACGCACACTATTGGCTCTGTTTCTCTGCATAACCCTGACTGATATAGGTAGAGAAAGTGTATGTGTGGTAAGGCAGAGCAGGGGGCAAGCCCGTAGGAATGAGATATGGGCTGATTTAGGTTATATGTTCTAATTTAGTCTATCCTATTAGAGTTCTGCCCAACCCTGCAAACTGGAATTCACAAAATCAGTAAAATAAGATTATCTAGATCTGATGGCCTGGGGTTCTGTTAAATGGTTTAAGACATTGGTCTGATTGCTAAATTTCACTTAAGTGGGGGGTAGCTGAGGCATAACCAGGACAATTCTGCACTCAGGCATTGCCTTTATTATTTTTTATTATGTTAATCACCATACATTACATAATTAGTTTTTGATGTAGTGTCCCATGATTCATTGTTTGCGTTTAACACCCAGTGCTCCATGCAGTACATGCCCTCTTTAATACCCATCACCGGGCTAACCCATCCCCCCACCCCCCTCCCCTCTGAAACCCTCAGTTTGTTTCTCAGAGTCCATAGTCTTTCATGGTTCGTCTCCCCCTCTGATTTACCCTCCTTCATTCTTCCCTTCCTGCTATCTTCTTCTTCTTCTTTTTTTATTTATTTTTTTAAAGATTTTATTTATTAATTTGACAGAGAGAAACACAGTGAGAGAGGGAACACGAGCAGGGGGAGTGGGAGAGGGAGAAGCAGGCTTCCCGCTGAGCAGGGAGCCCGATGCGGGGCTCGATCCCAGGACTCTGGGATCATGACCCGAGCCGAAGGCAGACGCTTAACGACTGAGCCACCCAGGTGCCCCTCTTCTTTTTTTTAACATGTAATGTATTATTTGTTTCAGAGGTACAGGTCTGTTATTCAACAGCCTTACACAATTCACAGCTCTCACCATAGCACATACCCTCCCCAATGTCTATTAAAGAAAATATTCACTAGTTAAAAAATAAAATAAAATAAAATAAAATAATAAAAAATAAATAGAGAGGAAAGAATGAGTGAGCCAGCATCCTTGAGGCTGGGTAAGGATGGGTCAGGGGAAAGACTGGGCATCCTGAGGGTCAAGAGACTGAATTGAAATGGACTGTCTCTCACAAGGACGTCCACCCACCAGACATCATCTGCCAAGCAGAGGCTCTGCTCAGCTTCCTCCTGTCTCCATCCCACACGAGCAGACCCACTTCCCACAAACAAGCTTCCATCACATGGTTTGGGCACAGAGGCTGAGGTCATAGATACCTGTGTGGGGCTATGGGCAGGAGAAATCCTCACTCCATACCCAAGCACATGTTAGAACCAGTTTGGATTCTCCCTATGAATCAGGCAGGACAGGCGTAGCATCTCTATCATAAAACTACAACTGGAAAATCAGAAAGCAATGGCGTATAGCCTGTGAGTTGATAAAAAGACAAACATTCAATATGTGACCTACACGGTTACTATACCTCAGACTAATGATTAATTCTGAACTTCCTGGCATATAGAACATAAAGAGACAAATGGTCTAATATATATATGTGCATATATATATACATATATACACACACACACACAAATGATCTAATATCTAAGGGTATATATATGTATATATATATCCTTCAAGGGAAGGATTGCCCTCCTAACAATGGAGTCTAAAGGAAATTGTTAAAAAAAGGGGGGTGCCTGGGTGGCGCAGATGGTTAAATGTCTGCCTTTGGCTCAGGTCATGATCCCGGGGTCCTGGGATCAAGCCCCACATCGGGCTCCTGACTTGGTGGGGAGCCTGCTGCTCCCTGTCCCTCAGCCTCTCCCCCTGCTCATGCGCTCTCTCTCTGTATCTCTGTGTCTCAAATGAATAAATAAAATCTTTAAAAAAAAGAAAAAAATTATTCATTGTTGCCCAAGAAATTCTCAAACTCTTGTCTTTTCTCTAATTTACTTTATTTTTTCTTGGGTAGAAGATGATAATGACCCAAACAACCAAACCTTGATGAGGTATATGTCAAGTGGGGATTCCCATATATTATAAAGAAGGGATTTTCCAACAACAATCTCACACACTGTATTGATGGTTAGAAAACCCTGAAGAATAACATGTAGGCTTCCCATATAAGGCAACACCACAGGAGTATTACTGCAAAAGCAGTGGAGGTCTTTATGTTTTTTTTCTTTTTTGGTATTGTTTTTCTTCTTCTTCTACAAAGTACAATCTGGCCCGGTGCGTGAGATTGCACAGTATGGGTACCTGTTATTAGGGACCTATTAAGGTTTTCAAGTGAGAACTGGAGTTTTCAGTCACAATGCCTAGGACCCTAAGTTATTAGCGAAACTCTAATGAAGTCTTGCATCCTGAGTGTTGTCAGATCATAATGCAGCAACACTTGTAACTTGCTGCTTTCAACCATTCTCCACACGGCAGCTGGAGTTATCATGTCCAAACTCAGATAGGGTCTTAGCCTTTTGCTACACACAGTTCCGGGGCTTCTCAGTGCTCTTAGGATAAAGATTAAAATGCTTAACGTGATCCATGAGGCTCAAGCAAATCCTATCCTCCTTTTTGGTTTTATGTCCAACCATACCCTTCCACTCCCCCTTTCACTATGAGCTCCAGCCACACTGACTTCAGGCACAGGGTATTTCCTCCAGTCATAGGTCATTTGTACATGCTCTTCATTCTGCCTACATGCTTTCTACCACCATAATCCCTTTTCCCTAAGTAATTCCTAATTCTTCCTTCACACCTCAGCTCTATTATATTTCTTCCCTGACACCCCTGCACGGACACAGGGTCATTCAACTCTGGGAGCCCTGTTGACGTCATATTCTATGGGAATAGTACCTCCTGAAGTCCTGTTCCCAACTTCCTCTTTTATAGGGTTTTGTCTCCTTTGGAGCATTTACCATAAATTTACATAAGTTTATATGTGTTTATTTCATTAGTTTGTATTAAAGCCCCTCTCTCTCTCATCTAAACTCAAAGAAACCAAGAATTTTTGCTTACCATTGCACCCTCACAGCCTAGCACAGTATCTGTCACAAAATGGGCAACTGTGATGATTCATTTTACATGTCAACTTGACTGGGCTCAGGGATGCCTTGATAGGTCCTAAAACATTATTTCTGCATGTGTCATCTGTAAGGGTGTCTGTGAAAGAGATTAACACTGGATCAGTAGGCTGAGTAAAGAAACCCACCCTCACTGATTTGTGTGAGCATCATCCGATCTGCTGAGGGCTTGACCAGAATAAAAAGGGAGAAAGGGTGAATTACCTTTCTCTGTTAGCAGAAACATCCACTGTGTCCTGTCTTCAAGCCTGTTGGACTCAGAACAGGACTTATGCCATCAACCCTCAGACTCTTGTGCCTTTGGAGTCAGACTTACATCACCAACTCCCTGGTTCTCAGGCCTTCAGACTTGGACTGAATCACACCACTAGTTTTCCTGGTTCTTTAGCATGCATATGACAGATCCTGGGATTTCTTGGCCTCTATAATTGCATGAGTTCCTTGCTATAATGAATCTCCTCTTATATCTATCTTTTTTAAAAGATTTTTTATTTATTTGAGAGAGAGAGAGAGAGTGAGCATGTTTGTGTGTGGAGGGGAGCAGAAGGGGAGAGAGAGGTAGAATCTCAAGCAGACTCCATGCTGAGTCTGCCATGGGGCTCCATCTCAGGACCCTAAGATCATGACCTGAGCTGAAACCAAGACTCAGATGCTTAACTAACTGAGCCACCCAGGCATCCCATATCTATCTTTTTATATACGTACACATACTATTGGTTCTGTTTCTCTGGAGGACCCCAGTGCAGCAATTGAAAATATATGTATTGAGTGAATAAAAATGACAAATGTTGTTTTCCCAAGACTTGGAGACCCCCAGTGGGTTGATGGTCTCTTTGAAGTTAGCCATATCAAAATTCCTATAAGAACAGCAATAGAAATGGTTTGGAGCCAGGAGGAAAACACCAAGTTAACAAACATTTAACAAAATAAATGACTTTAAGGAATGCATTGCTTCTTTTACCACTGTAGTAGGCAAAGTACTAAAACGTCCTTATGATCTCAGCTCTCTGCCTTTATGCCTGTGATTACATTACTTTATATGGCAAAAGGGATTTTGCAGATATAATTAAATTTACTAATCAGTTGACCATGAGATAGGTAGATAAGCTAAGTGGGCTAAACCAAATCACATGAGCCCTTTACTTTATTTTTTAAAGATTTATTTATTTGAGAGAGAGAGAGCTCAAGGGGGAAGGGCAGGGGGAGTGGGGGAGAGAGAGAGAATCTCAAGCACACTCCCCACTGAGCACAGAGCCCGATGAAGGGCTCAATCTTACAACCCTGAGATCATGACTCGAGCCAAAATCAAGAGTCGGATGTTTAATTGACTGAACTACCCAGGCACCTGCACTTTTTACTTTTTTACAGATTTATTTTAGAGAGCGAGCCCTCGAGTAGGGGGAGAGGCAGAGGGAGAGAATCTTCAAACAGACTCCCCGCTGAGTGCAGAGCCCAATTCAGCCTCAACAGGGCTCCATATGGGGCTCCATCCCACAACCCATGAGATTGTGACCCATGAGATCATGACCTGAGCCAAAACCAAGAGCTGGGCCCACTTACCCCACTGAGCCACCCAGGCACCCCCACATGAGCCCTTTTAAAACAGAGTTTTCTCTGCCAGTAGCAGAAGAGAAAATGAGAAGTTCAAAGCATGGGAGGGTTTCCATGTGTTGTTGCTGATTTGAAGATGGAGGAAGCAATATGGAAAGGATTTGAGAGTGATTTCTAAGAGTTGGGAGTGACCTCCAGCCAACAGCCAGCAAGAAAACAGGGACCTTACTCCTACAACCACAAGGAATTGGATTCTGCTAACAACCTGAATGAATTCATAAGTAGATTCCGCCCACAGCCTCCAGATAAGAACATAGCTTGGCTAACACAATTTCAGCCTTATCAGACCCTGAGCAGAGAACTCAGCCATCTACAGAACAGTGAATTAACAAATGGGTATTTTTAAGCCACTAAGTTCATCATAGTTATATGACAATAGAAAATTAATATAACCACTAAGCATTGGCTTCCAAAGTCTGCCAACCAATATCTGAGAGGATATTAACCTCATTATCAAGATCAATTATATGAACCATAATAAAAAACATAAGCTTGATAAAGAAATGAATGATGACCACAGCAATCTTTTTTTCCTTGACATCATAGTTTAAAATCCTATTTAGAAGTTTGTGAGTAACCCATTTCTCACCAATGTTTAGCTTTTGCCAAAATATCCCCAAGATGGTTATTTTTAAGAGCTTACATTTGAATATGTTGCCTAGATAACTTATAGAAAATTACTTCGTAGAATTTGTAAAATTGGTATTCACATATTTTTACCTATGAAAATAAATTCTTGATGTTAAAGAGATTTCTGTGACTGTACTAAACTCACTATTAATCTTTCTGTTTTTGAGCTAATGTCTTGCTCTTTTATAATGTTTTTATATACTTTACAATATATTTTAATATCTAATAAAGTAAGTCTTCTCTGTTACTTTTCTTTTACCAGATAGTCTTGGCTATATATGCATGTTTATACTTACAGGTGAAATTTAGAATTACTTTTCCAAGATCCAAAGATGTAAACCCACTTACTTCATCATGGACAATTTAGTCTTTCTGATAACTTACTAAGATAATTAATAATAGGAATTATAATAATTCCATGTAATGCTTATTGCATACTTAGCAAGTGGCTGTCAATATTATGAGTGCTACATGAATAAACTCAAATGATATAATTGTTTACCTGAGAACTAAGAGAATCAACTGAAAACTTATTAAAAGCAATAAGCACACTTAGAAAGGTAGTTGTGCAAAAATGAAGTTTCCCTGTATAAAAATTATATCTACTCAGAAATACAATGGAAGAAAAAAAGTCATAATATCAATCTAGAATTCTATGACAAAAACTATAAAACACCAAATGAAATAAAAGAATATGCAAGGAAATAAAGAGACATACCCATGGTCTTAGAACAAAGCAAATATCATAAAGTTGTTAATTTTTTTTTACCTAATCTAGAAATGTAATGCAATTCTAATCAGAATTTCTATAGGCTTTTTTGGGGGGGTGAGAATCTGTCAAAATGATTCTAATGTTTATATGAAAGAACAGGCATTCCAGAATTACCCAAGAATATTCTGAAAGAAATAATTAGGAGATACTAGTCTTACTATATGTTTAAAATAATTATAAGGCAGGGCACCTGGGTGGCTCAGTCGGTTAAGCATCTCCCTTTGGCTCAGGTCATGATCCCAGGGTCCTGGGATCGAGGCCCACATCGGACACCCTGCTCCGTGGAAGCTTGCTTCTACCTCTCCCACTCCCCCTGCTTGTGTTCCCTCTCTCGCTGTGTCTCTATCAAATAAATAAATAAAATATTTAAAACTAACTAAATAAAATAATTATAAGGCTTCAGTACTTATTATATTTAATAACCCAAAGACTTATTCAATTTTGGTAACACCAGATCACAATGATAAATCAATGGATCGGAATAGAAAAGCCAGCAATGGACTCAAATATATAGAAATATTTAGTACCTGATGAAGGTAGCATTTCATATCAGTGGAAAAGAATGCATTATTTAATGCCACTATTGGATAACTATTGGCCATTTGGAAAAGTTAGACTCTTATACTAATTGATTCCTACATCAAGATAAATTCTATATCAAAATATACAAATGCCAAAAAAAGGAAAAATAAACATTCCACAGAAAGATATGTAAACTTTTATAATCTAAGCATAACAGAAAGCTTTTCTAAGCATGAAAACTCAGAAACCATAAAAATGAAAATATGTATATTTGGCTGCAAAAAATACACAATTTTTGAAAGGAAGAAAACATTATAAACAAACACAAATAGTGACAGATGCTGAAAATATACATCAACTGTATGTAGCATGAGCCCATCTGGGTAAAATTAAGTACATATATCTCTTTTGTATTCCTGGAGAGATATCTTGAAAAAAGTTGCTGTGAAATATTTATGTTAGTAGTCTCCGTGGATTTATTATCAAGAACACAAACATTTATTGCAAGTGAAAATTACTATTTAAAAATGATTACATGATAAGTTTAATATCTCAAATCAGTAGGGAAAAGATGGACCATTTAATAAGTAGAATTGGACAAATGGCTAATTATTTGGAAAAAATAAAGTTATATCCTAATTTCACATCTTCATGTAATCCATATACATAACGTTGTTTTTTTCCATTCAAAAAATATTCATTGAATGCTAACAAAGATATACCAGATGCTAAACACAATGAACATGATATCTCTCCTCCTGGGGCCATAGCGCATATAAAATTTTACAGAAATATGTTTTTAAATAAGAACAATAGATGAGCTATTTCTGATAGAAACAAGCAACGATGAAATCTCTGTATAATCTTGGGAGTGGCAAAGTCCTTTCTAAAATGACCAAAAGAAAAACCAATAAAGGAAAAGATTGATGAAATTCATTTATATAAAACATTTCAATGTCTCTTTATATAATAACTTAATGGGCACCATAAATGAGGCAACCACAAACAAGAAAAAGTAGTTGCTATATGTATAGTAGACTGATATGATAAAAAGCCATTATAAAAAAGACTAATAATCTTTTAGAATATATAAGCAAAGGGCTCAAATAGGCAAAACCCAAAGACAAAATATAAGTGACCAATAAGTACATGAAATAAATGCGCAATTTCACTACTAATAAAAATTAAAATATAAATATGATAATGCTCTTTGCTTATTTTATTAAAAAAAAAAACAACAGCACATAGAATGATAGCTCCCAGAGTGAGAAAGGCTGTAAGAAAATGCTCTTATGTACTGTTAGTAGGAATGTAAATTGGTAAGACATCTCTAGAGAAACGTTTAATTTGTATCCGTTAAAATTTTTCATATTGTTTGACTCAACAATACCTCCTGAGTCAAAAAGTGTATGCAACCATTTCTCTTAAAGCAGCAATCATGGATATGCAGATATTGTAGTGCTAATGCTGTGTATAATCACATAATTGGATAAATGCTGGAAGTTCAACAATGTGGGGTTGATTGAATAAATAATGATACAAGTACACCATGGAACACTATTTTGTTATTATGGTGCTATAGAAGAGTTTTATTGTCATTAAGGGGACATAGAAAATATTGATGAACACTACATCAAAAACTAATGATGTAATGTATGGTGATTAACATAATAAAATTTTAAAAAATGTTGATGATACTTATCAGGAACACAGAAGAAGAGGGGAGTGGGTAAAAACCCAAAATAATGAGCTGGAGCATGCCGACAACGGTTCCCTTTGGTGTAAAATCAGTCAGTCTGGTACAACATGAGGCTAAGGCTCTAGTGCAAAGGGAAGGGTAGGATGGAGGAAAGAAATGAAAAGACTGCTGTGCTCCCTACATTGATGAGGTGACTTTCTTGCTAGCTCCAATGAAGAAACTCTTCCTACTTTTCCTATAAAGGATTATGGAAGCTTGAGCTCTGCTGCTTTCAACTCTGGAGACTCCACATTCAATGAGCGATGCAGCTGGTCATCATACACAACTCCTCCTGATTCTTAAGCATGATGTGTGCAAAGCAGAGGTTTTGTGTTTAGCCTCACCTGGAGCTACTTTCTTCAAAAGGTAGCAAAACGTGTTAGGGGAAAAGAATGGTCCTGATAAAAACAGCATGGAGGTTCCTCGAGAAATTGAAAACAGAAATACCACATGCTCTTGTAATTCCATCACTGGGTATTTACCTAAAGAAAATGAAAACACTAATTCAAAAAGATACAGACACCCCTACGTTTATTGCAGCATTATTTACAATAGCCAAGATAAGGAAGCAACCTAAGTCCATTGATAGATGAATGAATAAAGAAGATGTGAGATATATATATATATATATATACACACACATACACACATAAAATATTACCCATAAAATATATATATAAAATATGGAATATTACCCATATTTATAATATGGAATATTACTCACCCATAAAAAGAATGCAATCTTGTCATTTGTGACAACATGGACAGACCTAGAAAGTATTATGCTAAGTGAAACAAGTCAGACAGAGAAAGAAAAATACTATATAATTTTACTTATATGTGGAATCTAAAAAACAGAACAGCGAACAAAAGCAGAAACAGCTCCATAAATACAAAAAACAAACTGATGGTTGCCAGAGGGGCAAAGGGGGGGAGATGGGCAAAATGGGTGAAGGGGAGTGGGGGATATAGGCTTCCAGTTACAGAATGGATAACTCACAAGGATGAGAGATACAGCATAGGGAATATGGTCAATAATATCGCATTAGGTTTGCATGGTGACACGTAGTAGCTACACTTGTAGTGAGCATAACATAACATATAAACTTGTCAAACCACTGTGTTGTATACCTGAAACTAATGTAACTTTGTGTGTCAACTATACTTCAATTAAAAAAAAAAGGATGGCAAAATGAAAAAAAAAAAAAGAATGGATCTAATAGATCCATTTTCCATCAAGTAGATCAAGATTTTAATCTTGGCTCTGCGACTTACTGTGTGACTTTCTGCAAGTTACTTAACCTCTCTAAGTCTACGTTTCTTTGTTTGTAAATGGGAGAATATAACAGTACCTACTTCAGACTCCCTATATCAAGATTAATTGATATAATCCATAGCAATGTCTGGAGTCGGTAATTTTTCGTTTGTTAACAACCCTCTCCAAGATTTAGAAAGAAAGAAAGAAAAAAAAAAGGAAAGGAAAGGAAGGGAAGGGGGGAAGGGGGAGGAGGGGGGAGGGGGAGAGGAAAGGAAGAAAAAGCCCTCTGAAATAAGGGTCCCTGTTGCCTTCTTAAGGAAACTGTAAGACCAAATTCACCTTGTTTTGATCAGCCATTACCCAAAAAGTAAGTCTTAAAAAAAAAAAAACAAAAAACAATTTGTGACACCTGTCAAGGTACTCTTCAACACAGCCTGTAACGCCAGCCTCACCATCCATACCTTATTGTACCAACATATTTTGCACTTCTTTGATCTTGACCTTGTCTGCCACCCCTTCCATGATGACCTCTCAATTTTTGCTCTTTGGTCTTTCTACCCTCTTTCCTCAACGGAAGCCTAGATCTCCCCTGAGGACCCTTGCTTCCCTTGTACTCTCAAACAGATTTTTGTTTTGTTTAGTTTTGTTTTGTTTTGAAATATTTACATCCCTTTCATACCTTAGAGCCAGAAGAATAGTGTCCCTGCTGGTTTCTACTGCCACTTTTAGACCATTATTTCTCCACTCTCTTGTAAAAAGCAAGCAAACCAACAAAATTTGCTCTCAATCCTTGAGGTTTAGGTAATTTGACAATACCATCATCTACTAATCTTCCACTTATTCCTCCTAAATTATTGGAGGTACGATAATACAACAGCTACTGTGTATTCTAAATCCTGCCATAATTCTGGGTGACTTCATAAGAACATAAATAACCATTCAACACTCTGACTTCTGAATGTTTTTACCTGCTCTCATCATCAGACCTACCCAGATACTCCTCCGTTGCCACACAATACCATGATTACAAACCTTGGGTTTTATCATCACCCATAACTGCTGTAATCAAAACTGCCAATTTAAACCTAGTGCTCTCTGACCACAGTATCCAATCTCTTCTCCCAGTTTGCTTGTTTAACTTTGCCCATTATGATTATTCTTCAAACTCAACAGACCATCCAGTCCTTTGCTCCTCCTTCTCCACCTCATCACTTCCCTCCTTTTTTCTTTCCCTATATCCGACTTTAAGAGCATTAGAGCATTGTTAAGACAAATTCCTCGTATTTCTGTCTTTTCCTTTTACCCTCCCATAAAATCTCAGTCCTGCTTGAAATCAGTATCTTCCTTATTACCTGCACGGCAGCATTCTAACTGTTCTGGACTGAATGCTTGTGTTCCCCCCCACCACCACCCCCAATCCATACATTGAGGCCCTAACCCTCAATGAGATAATATTTGGAGACGAGACTTCAGGAGGTAATTAGGGTTAGATGAGCTCATTAGGGCAGGTACTGATGATGGGATTAGTTCCCTTCCAAGAAAAGACACCAGAGAGTTTGTCCCCAGCCTCATCCTCTGCACACAAAGAAGAGGTCATGAGAACACACAGGAAGATGGCAGCCACTGACAAGCCAGAGAGTTCTCACCAGGAACCAAATTGGCTGGCACCTTGATTTTGGACTTCCCAGCCTAGGACTTTGAGAAAATAAATCCCTATTGTTTAAAGCCACCAAGACTATGGTATTTCATTATGGCAGCCAAATGAGAAGTCTAGGACAATAACAATACCAAAGAAAATCACTTGACAGGGTGGATGTGTCTCAATGTGATTTCACCATCACACCCTCAAATGGGTCCTCAAACACTGACCAGGAGTCCTAGATTTCATTAGCCAACTTATTCTACTACTCACTCTTAGAAGGACTATTTCAATTTCTCAACTGGTGATGTCTTTCATCGCGTAGATAATGCAGAAGCTGTCAGGTGGCAACTTCCTGGACTTTCTAATAATAAAAGCTCAGAACTACTTACATCTGCACCAACACTCCCATTCTTTTCTCTGGTTACAACTGCAAATTGGTGTCTTTAACCAAAGCTGAATCCATCCTTCTGTGCCTTGGAACCCATGGCTTTTCTGCATTCTCTCTTCTGATCACTGTTTCTCTCTCTTGTTTCCTTCCTAGTGGATTCATTCTGTCAACTTTAAAATGTGCTGAAGTCACTTTGGTGAAAAAAAACCACAACAATTGGGATGAAATACCAACATCCCACTATTTAATATTCCTCTATGCCACTCCCCTCGTTCTCCCCTTTCATTTGGCTTCCACCTTCATTGTTCCACTGAAACAGTGCTTACTGATCTGCAGGAGTACTGTGTATATAAAGGAAATTGGTTTTTTGTCCATGATATTAGTTTTCAAGTATGTTTTCTTAGTCTGTCATTTTTCTTTTGCTTTGTTTATGGAGAAACTTGCTTTGTGAATTTTTTAAAAATGTTTTTAAATGAGAAAGCTGCAGAAATTTCTGTACATTCCCTCCCTTAGAAAAACTATTCCTTAAGATTGAGCTGGGGAAAGAATGACAGCCTGGTCTAATTTAGCGTAAAAAGTCCTCTGTGTGGGGCTGAAAGCAGCGCTCTTCATTAAAGTGCTGTGTAACATTACTATGACCTTGTCTAAGACAATCAAGAAAACTGGAGTCAATGGAGTGGCTCTTCCTCAGCTTACTGCCAGCTCAATGAGGACCAACAATGTGATATGCCTGCCCAGTTCCAACTGTATTAAGGAAAACCTAGAGACTAGAATAAGGGAGAAAATAGCCCCACTACATCCTCTTTAAAACAGATCACTTCTGGAATGATCTCTTTCTAGAAATGCACGTTGGGGTACCAGTGATACTACATCTTTGAGAAATTGTGCCCAAACATCGATGTATACTTTGTCCATGCTCTAAAGTTCTCAAAGTAGCTACATTTATTATCTCACTGATCCTCAATATAAATCTATAATGTACCATTATCCCCATATGACAGATAAGAAAACTGAGGTCCAGAGAGGATAATAGACTAGCTAGGGCGTGGAGCTTCCAGAATTTAAATATAAGCTTTTCAGTTCCAGGATTGGCTTTTTTTTTTTTTTTCTTACTATACTATGAATTGAACTGTAATAAGCCCAGAGGCAGGGGGCCAAGATTGAGGATTCTGGAAGCCATATTCCAGAAGGAGCTTTTGAAGAAACTAGAGATGTTTGGCCTGAAAGAGAGATGCTTTAAGAGGGTCTGTGGTAGCTGTTGTCAAATATTTGAAACCGATTATATGGAAGAGGGAGGAGACTTCTTTATAACTCCAGAGGGCAGAACTAGGACTAATTGATTGAAATTATGATGAACCCAGATGGTGAATACAAAACAGTCTAAAAGAGTGACATGTGTTGAGCTGCAGAACTGTGTCCAGATAGCTCAACAAAGTAAAGACTCAGAGCAACAGAGAACCAGCCTGGCTGCCTGAAGTTGGTCGGAGGCAGGGTCATCAGCACAGGTGTCTGCAGCTGGATTTTCACCTGTTTTTGTGGGCCAGCTGTCAGGCCAAAGCACCAGTCCTGCTCAGTTTTGATTCTGTTCCCTGCGGTTTCCTGACCTGGGCTCATGTCCTGGAGGGGAACCCTGGTGGGTCAGTTTGGAAAGTTCATATTTCAGAGCTGACTGCAGGCCCCTCCCACTCCCTGACTGGATTTGGACAAAACCTCTCCTAGTACCTGCACAGTTCTCCATAGGCCTGCAAATGTTCCCACCTATTGGCTATTTGCGATTTTCCTGCTCTAGGTCTGTAGATGCCCTGTGGCGTCCCTCTGCTTTCTCACAGCTGCTGAGAGCACCCAGGGCTTGCTGCTGTTGGTTGTTTATCCCAACCTCTTTGCATTAGGGGTTCATGGGAATATCTCATCAGCGAGTTTTGTGGTAAATGTTGTCCACAGCTGGGTTTCTTGGTTTTGCTTCTTAGTAGCTCTGTTTATGTGTGGGACTTCAAAAAGATCCAAAACCTTTGCTGATCCATCACCACCATCCGGCCAGAATTCTCAGGTCTGCTACTGTTACTTCAAGTTCCTTCTTCGGCTCTCTGGCTAGGTAGCTGCTGA
Source organism: Eumetopias jubatus (assembly GCF_037043125.1). Taxonomy (NCBI): domain Eukaryota; kingdom Metazoa; phylum Chordata; class Mammalia; order Carnivora; family Otariidae; genus Eumetopias; species Eumetopias jubatus. The sequence continues at coordinate 33,060,927 of NW_028274820.1, forward strand.
TTTAATTATGTTCAGTTGTCTCTTAGAAACGAGCATCGGGGGCGCCTGGGTGGCTCAGATGTTAAGCGTCTGCCTTCGGCTCAGGTCATGATCCCAGAGTCCTGGGATCGAGCCCCCGCATCAGGCTCCCTGCTCAGCAGGAAGCCTGCTTCTGCCTCTCCCACTCCCCCTGCTTGTGTTCCTGCTCTTGCCGTGTCTCTCTCTGTCAAATAAATAAATAAATCTTAAAAAAAAAAAGAAATGAGCATCAGCATATAATAATACACAACACTTCTGTGAAGGGGTTTGGAGTTACGAAATAAATTAAGCTCTGCTAAAACGTAACTTAAAAAAGGAACTCAAGAAGATTTAAAAACAAATACAGACTATTTTTTTTCACAGTGAGTTATGGTCCTGGGTGGTTAAGAAATGCCATTTATTCACATTTTTGCATTCTTCACCCCAGTAGAGAACAATTCTCACAGTTGGATGTCTGACTCAGTAATCTGTCAGTTTTGCCTGACTAAAGTCACATCACTGATTGATGCCAAATCTCGCTCAATTAAAGGTTCATTTTTCGTTTGGCTGTTGGCAAATGCAACACTGATTATGGGTTATTAGCACCCACCCCCTCAGATTTCTAATGTGCTGGGAGAGGCCCTGGGAGTGCTTGCCTGTATGCCAATTACAGCGGCCGCAACAGCCCTCTGCTGCACCTTTCTATTCTGGGCCCCAGGACACCTGCCAGTATGTCTAACTGTAGCGGGGGATATGTTTATTCAGGTCCTTCCTAGGGAGATTAAAAGAAAAAAGGGATCCTTTCCAATCTCCATCTCATTGCCAGCTCTGCACCTCCACACTAAGAAAAATGGTGATATTTTGTGACAACATTTGGTTCTTTTTAACTTGTCTATTTATTCACTTGTTCGTTTGCTCTTTTATTGTATTCATTCAATAAATATTTTTGAGGGCTGGCTCGTGAGGCAAATGAAAACAGTTCAGAGACCACAGAAGGATGAGACCGAGACTCACAAGCCATGTGGAAAGTAGTCTCTGCTTTCTTGCAGGAGGTCCTCAGCAGGATGTGGAAACCATGAGACAATTGTGGTAGCCACACCTTCCTGTTGGGCCCTTCCTCTGATGTTTTCTGAGGAGAAGAAAGACCTGGTCTGCCATTGGCCAGTTCTGCCAAAGGACTTTAAGTTTTTCACTCACTATCTTCCACTTTGGCATGACCCCTCATCCCCTCAACACATTCCGGCCTTGAACTGTTCCTCCATCCATATCAAGGCTTTATGAGAATGTAACGTGGCGGATCCTCCCTGCACGGCTGAGGCCTCCACAGGAGTGCACTAGCAGCATGGAGTCCATGTTCCTGGACTACCCCATCAAGTTTTCTCTGAGTTCTTGCTTCCATGCCTGATTGGGCCCAGGGGTCTCCACTATTACCCAGGGTATTTGTTTGTGAGGGCTGTTTTTCCAACTTCCATAGGCCCCCTGTGCTCCTTGGCTCCTGGCCCCCTCCCTCCATCTTCAAATCCAGCAGTGTGAGTGTCTTCTCTCTAACCTCTGCTTTTGTCTTCACATCCCCTTCTCTCACTTCGTGGACTTTTAAAAGATATTGTGTCTTCGGGCGCCTGGGTGGCTCAGATAGTTAAATGTCTGCCTTCGGCTCAGGTCATGATCCCAGGGTCCTGGGATCGAGCCCCGCATCGGGCTCCTTGCTCAGCAGGGAGTCTGCTTCTGCCTCTCCCCCTGCTTGTTCTCTCTCTGTCTCTCTCACAAATGAATAAATAAAATCTTTAAAAAAAATATTGTGTCTTCAAATTTATTCATCTTTTCTGTCTGGCTCCTGTGTATGGGCATGCTTAGAAAGGCTACTTCTTTGAGATTAAAATAAACAATGCTTTGGTAATCTCTCTTGCTTATAGCAATTTAGAACTGAGGATATTTAGATGTGAGGATATGTTACCGTTGTAATACCGTCTTTCTTGATGGGGAGAAAGAGGAGGTTGGGAAAATGGTGAATAAATATGGCCTGCCCATTCAGTTCTACAGCATTCCTATAATTTAAATTAGGCATCTACTATTTTCATTATTTTTCTTGGGAGTCTTTTTACATCTCTAAATAACCTTTGTTCAAATGCTCAGATAAATGAAATAAAGAACTGCCACTGGTGCTGGAAAAAGTGGAAAAAGTAGTGTGAAAACTCATGTGGCTTTATAATAGTATTATACTTTTTAGTGAATATAATTTCCAGATTTGTCTTCTAGAGAAAGGAGACCCTGGACATATCGCTCAGGACAATTAAGAAAAAGCATTATCAAATAAGGCCCCCATGTGGCAGCTTAATGATTCGCTGTACATACAAAAAAATGGCCTTTCTTAACGAGAAATCTTTTTCAGCAAATACCTATGTCAACTGAATCCCCTGAAAAGTAGCATTTGAAAAAAACTCTATTACCTGATCATCTAAGGTGAAATTTTACTAAGTCTTCAGTCATAAAGATAAATTTATAGCACAAACAACATGAAAATATACCTGAGTGTGCCTGGGTGGCTCAGTCGGTTAAGCATCAGCCTTCGGCTCAGGTCATGATCTCAGGGTTCTGGGATCAAGGCCCAGTCGGCTCCCTGCTGGGCGGGCAGTCTGCTTCTCCCTCTCCCTCTGTCCCTTCCCCTGCTTGTGCTCTCCCCCTCTCACATTCTCTCTCTCAACTAAATAAACAAAATCTTGGGGTGCCTGGGTGACTTAGTCATTAAGCATCTGCCTTCAGCTGAGGTCATGATCCCAGGATCCTGGGATCAAGCCCCCATCAGGCTCCCTGCTCGTGGGAAGCCTGCTTCTCCCTCTCCCTCTGCCCCTGGTTGTGTTCCTGCTCTTGCTGTGTCTAAAATAAATAAAAATCTTTAAAAAATAAATAAAAAAACCCCAAATCTTAAAAACATGTACTTGAGACTAGAAAGCCAATTTTGAGAATAATGACACCTCACTCTTCTGTATTTGACATGACCACTTGGTTTTGTCTCTTTTTTTAAAAGATTTTATTTATTTATTCATGAGAGACAGAGAGAGACGGAGGCAGAGGGAGAAGCAAACTCAACGCAGGACTCAATCTCAAGACCCTGGGATCACGACCTGAGCCAAAGGTAGACCCTTAACCTACTAAGCCACCCAGGCACCCTCGGTTTTGTCTTCTTGATAAGTGTGAAGGATGTGTATCTTCTCTCTACCACGAGACAAACCAGCATAGGTGTCTAGGAATTTTCTTGGTAATTGATGGCTTTCCACTCTTTTCCTTATGCAGTTTTCAACTGTGTTTAAACCACAAAAATTTCAATGTGAGTCGTATTTGTCATTGCCAGTGCAAATACTTTACGGAGACTGCCTCTGTAGTTAGTGCATCTGTTTCCTGATGGCTACTTCTGAATTCAAACTGTTGGTGTAGCAAGAGGAAACAAGTTAATTGGAGCTTCTAGAACAGCAACTCTCCTTAAAAGCATCCATGTTACCATGGAGAAGACAAGAGATGTTTGGGAACAAGTGCACCGACATAGAAAACCCTCCTGCTTTTATTATTGTGAAACAGAAAGTTTAAAGTCTAAGTTATTTTCTCTAATTTTAATGTGTTAATGTTTATTGCAGTAAGTTAGTTGAGACAAATATTTTTTTCCCCACACAGATCTTTATTCTACTATGATTAGACTTAGTAGCTGAAAGGGGCTGTTTTTGCCATAATGACTTTAAGAGATTTAAAATTTTTTACAAACTCAAATATTAGTCATCTACAGCTTTATTATACAAAACTGTTTTTTAAGCGTTCAACATAGAGCCAGTCCCTCCTTTGTATAATATACACAAAATACAAGGATATCTATACTAAACTGTATGTTCTATAACGATCTTCTTTGACAGAAACCTCAAAACCAGAGGTGGAAGTAATAAGAATTTTGGAACTACCGAAATTGTAAAATTACAGTAAAATAATGCTAAATGTAACTTCAAGTTACAGTTAACGAACATTTATTGAGAACCTGTTGTATGCGGGGCACCATGCTAGGCTCCACGGGGACAGTAGTTAGGGATTTCACTCTGAAATCTGAGCAAAGGGAGATAGACGGCCACTTAGGTGAGTGCCGGAGAATGCGGCAGAGGCTAGGACCTTCCTGCTGGTAAGGCCGGAGGGTGAAGAAGCGTTGCAAAGTGGGCGCTAGATTCCAAGCACACGCGACCAGGGCGGCACTCTTCTCCGGGAGCAGCCCAGAGAAGCCAAGGCCCAAACTGCCCCTAGACTCACTGTTCCTCACCCAGTTCCGGGGTCTCTGCCTAGGCCCGGAGAAGGGTGCACATCAGGACCGCGCTCGTTCTCAAGTGAGCGGTCAGTCCTGGCTGCAGGACGTGCTGAGGCTAAGGGAGGAGCGACGTGGCGTGGACGGTCAAGAAATCCCGCCATCAGACGCCCAAGGACGATATTCTACAGGCAGTTTCCCTCCCCCGGCTATTTGTGGCTGTTTTCCAGACCAGAGGGAGTTAGGACAAAAGGAATCCTGCTCTTTTCCTGGGAGTCAAGTCCTGGGTCTGTTGCGAGCGCCGGGCTGCTGCATCTTCGGGGCTGTGGACCTGAGAATAGGCTTCCGGCGTGAAAAAGATCAGCCGCTAAAGCTAGAGATCCCAGCAGTTAAAGCTGGGCTCCCGGCAACGATCAGCATTCCTCCCGGAGCTCTCCCGCGCCACGCATCCCACAATCCCCGTGCAAACTGCAGCGCTGCTCCGCTGCGTGCCGGCTGCCTGCGGCACGCGGGCTGCGAGCGCGAGCCCGGCGTCTTGACAGCTGCCCACGCGCCGGGGCGGTGCTCGAGCACGTTACTTTAAGGAGCCACGCGGCCGGCCCCGCCCCTCGCGTGCCGCGATTGGCTCCAGGTGGACTGCGTTGGCCTGATAGGTGCAGGGAGGGCGGGGCTGCGCGCGCGAGGCCCGTGGCCTCACCGCAGCAGTCGCGCCTGGGGTGCGAGTGGCGGCCGAAGGCGGGTGGTAGGGCGTGCGGGCCGGCGGGCACGCGCGCGTGCTGGCAGCCGAGATCCCTCGGGAAGCAGGGGAGCGCCCGACACCGCCCCGCACGCGCCGCCCTGCGGTCGGCGGCGCGCGCGAGGGCGGGGGAGGTGCGTGCCTGTGTGCGCGTGAGTGTGTGTGAGTGTGTGTCTGTGTGTGTGTGTGGAGCTTGGGTACGGAGCGCGAGCCGTCAGTGCCTCGGTACGAGTTCCCCCGCGGTCTTCCACACCCTCCGTCGGTCCCCGCTTCTTGCCCCACGACCCTCCAGTGCCCCCACGGTCGCAAAACGAGCGAGCGCATTGGGGAGCAGGTGTGGGGGCGGGAGGGGTCGCAGCAGACAAAAGGGGTGAGGGGGTCAGCCCGCCATGGCCTCCCGGAGCCTGGGGGGCCTGAGCGGGAGCCGCAGCGGGGGCGGCGGCGGTGGCAAGAAGAGCCTGAGCGCCCGCAATGCTGCGGTGGAGAGGAGGAACCTCATCACGGTGTGCAGGTACGGCTCGGCCCGCAGCTCGCAGCGAGGGGAGGGGGCCGCCGGCGCCGAGGGCTGAGAGCTGAGGGCGCGAGTCCCCGGGGGTCCCGCAGACTGGGGGGCCCGTGGTCCCAGGCTTTGCCGCACCAGGCGTGTCCGCGGGCGCCAGCGCCCTCAGAGGGGCCGGGGTCTGGGCACCGCGAGGCCCCGGACTTTCCGACAGTTTCAGAGACGAGCGAGGATAAGGCTTGGGGCGGGGCTGGGGGAGGATTTGTTTTGAATGTGTCTTCTAGTGTCAGAGTAAGAGAGGAGGACAGAAAGGAAAAGCTCTTTCATTTAGGGCTCATTAAGCTGTCAGCCAGCTTTTGGTAAAGTCGTTACTGTGTTGTTTCAAAATCAGAATGCATTTTGTTTTTGTTTTGGCTTGTTTACGCATATATTCAGTTATTTCATTCCACCAGTATTGAGGGTCTACTACAAGCCTGCCTTGTGTGTATGTGTGTGTGTGTGTGTGTTTTCTCTCCACTTTTAAATTGCAGAGCTAGTGCAGTTTCTGCAGTTGTTATAAAGAGTGGGACTTGTGGAGGATACCTAGTCTTCGTGTCAGTGTTTTATTCCAAGTCTGCCTTTCCTTAAAGAGTTTCTAATTATAAATGTAGTATTCCTTTACTCTAGGAAATATAGAAACATAAAGGGAATAATTAGTATCTGTATTCAGAAATAACTGATTTTTCACCAAACACCTCAGCAGCAACCATCGGTTATCCTCTAATAATTAAGAAATGACACCTTTTCCTCCTTTTCCATTTCTGTGTATTTCTTCTTGTGTAAAAATGTGTCAAGCGTCTGTCGCAGCACACAGATATTTATGCTAGGAGTTATATTCAATAACTTTGAGTGACTTTTTGTTTTTGTTTTTTAACCTGGACCATTACAGATGTTTGCCTAAATAGCAGGAAGACCTGCCTCCCTAACTGTATGGCACTTTGAGCTGTAAACAATAAAATAATGTGGACTTGGTTTAATTTACCACTTGTGCTGTCTAGGATGCAACCTTTTGAGGAAGACAGGTATTAAATTTTTTTAAATCCAGGCAAATCTTCCTTTTTTAGGTTAGGAAAAGAGAACAATAATCAAACCTGATTTATCTTACATATATTAAAGATTATTATTTTATTTTTTTAAAAAGATGATCATCTCAAGCAGGATCCAGCATTCTTGGGGTAATATATTTCATAAAAGCTCCCTCACAGTTAAACTTCACAGGACAGTTTTTTGCTCAATTGTCTTTTTAATTTTTTTTTAATTCTTCACACTATAGCATCCAATGCTATATTTATTGAATGAATAATTTCAGGGTGGGTACTCTTGCTTCTCCATTTTTGTCCTGGCTGATTTTAGGTTACTTGATGTTCATCTGCTCCCTCATCTGAGGCAGGCCAGAAGAAAGGACTTGTATCTCAACCTTATTTAAATAACATTTTAAGTTATGTTTAAGAAATTTCAGTCATATCACACTGATTTGTGTGGACAGCTGTCCGGGCTTGCTGTATTTTCATTAATTTTATTTGAATAATTATTTTCTATTGCAAAATGAATATAAGTGCTGACCTCAGGTATAATTTACACATAAATTTAGTGTTATAACTAAAATAAATTTCAATTTCTGGCTTAGATTTCAACGTGTGTATTTGGATTTACTACTAAGGCTGTTCTTCATGTACGAAGAGTTGGTGATTTATATAAATTATCATCCATCTCAATAGTAATGGGATCTGTTTGATAGGCTTTGTCTAAAAGGCTTTTACTTTTTGGAAAAAAGTCATTCTAGGCCATTTGTATGTTTTAAGTAGCTCTGCCTGAACAAATCAATATTTGTGCATTTATGTTTCTTTGCCTTTCAGAGTTACCAAATTGTGGTATCTTACCCTTGTCTCTTAATGAATTCATTTTTTAATTTTTATATATCAAGTTAGAGGTGATTTGATATTTAAGTTGTGAAGAAGTTGGTTTAGTTTGAGTTCTAAGTTTACTTTGTCGTTAACGAGTTCTGTGTCCTTTAACAAGCCATGCAAACATCTCATTATCTAGTTTTCACATCTGTAAAATCATCTTAGCCTACATCATTAGTAACCTTCAATAACAGCCCTAAAACTAATAATAGACTTCAAATAAAATGTGTTGATATTTTCTTTTGAATTTCCCCAAATATGAGCAGGGTAATGGTAGACATATATTTAATGATAGCTAGATGAGGTATGTGCCTTTTTCCCTCTAAAGAAAAACATTTTGAACTTTGCCTCCCATTTTATGTTTCCCTACTGATGCTCTAGAAAACTTGTGAATAATTTACCAATGCAAATCAAAACAAAATACCCCCCCCCAACCACCTCATATCATTCTACTGTATCTATAATATTTATGTGATATAATGCTTTTCTTTATCCCTTACACAACTTAGGCATATTTTCAGCTTTGTTTTAAAGCCTTATTATGTAACTAAGCAATTCTTTAGGTATAAAGTCTTGTACAAGAACAGTATTGTTATGGTGTGGAACTTTTGAAGTGGGTTGCTGGGTTAGGTAAGAGAGTCAGGACCTGAATTGAATTGAATTTCGATTCATTGTGATTATGTATGTAATTCTTTTGTCTCTTGTTTTTGTTCTATTGAACATTTATGTATTGTAGCCTTAAAAATACTTGTATGGTACTTAGTACTATTTTATCATGCTTTTTACAGATTGTGGTGGAAAGAAAGTAGTGAGGAGAGAAAGTCATTGAGGCCTCTAAATATTCCACATTCAACTCCAAAATATTCATAGACTGATTTTGGCTCTTTGTACCAACTAGTATTTTCCCTGCATATTCTTTACCGTTTAGAATTTTGAAAAATTAATTTTTTAAAGTCCTGCAGGCTTTTTTAAATCTCTATTTTTCATCTATAGAAAACCAGGTGCATTATTAGTCATTTTTCTGTCATTTTTAAGCTTCACATTTTATTGAAAAACTTACATATTCTTTTGCTTTTACTTCTGTTGACAAAGAATTAAAATGGAAAGTCTCTTTCTGTAGGTCAACATTGGTTTATGAGAAAGTTATTAAAGTATATAGTTTTTACATGCATAATCAGATTTTAATATAACATTTGTTTAACTTTTACAATCAATTCCTTAAGAGAAACTCCTCACAGTCATAATTTTCCTGTCTTGTGGATAGAAAGGATTAACAAGAGCCACTTAAGGAGAAAGTGTGATGAGTGGAGACAAATGATGGTTTTCAAAATTAAAGTACTTCTAATAAGATGTACATAGTTATTCTTGGTTTTCTGTAGGTGAAGATATTATTTCATAATTTGAATGTTATTTCAAGTAACAATAGGGCCTTATTTTTCCAGTGTAGTCAGGAAATGAGGTGCTTCTATTTTCCATGTTACTAATGTTTGAGTTAAGCTTAAAATTCTCCCATCAACTATAGTGCTCTACTCAGCATTAGTTGTGGAGTGCAGTCTTCTGTATAACTGAAGCTTATAATTTAAGTGTTTAAATTTAAGCCACAATAAATATTATTATTTAAAACATTTTGGGTGAATCACTTTTAAAAATGGATTTCATATTTCCCTACCTTCTTTTAAAAGACTCTGTAAAGAATAATAGAATCTTTATTGAGGATTTCACTCTGAATCTGGTTCTGTGAATATGTCCTATGCAGTGGCTGTCCTTGAGGACTCTTGAGATGCATAGAGCTTTTTGCAGCATGGCCCCAGAAGATTGTGTGTTTAAAGTTTTTTGTCTGCTTTTGCATTCTACTATTGCTTCCCACCAAGTTATCTATGTTTCTTACAACTCTGCCTGTTTCTAGCAGCTCTTTCCTTTGTGCTTCCTATCCTCATGTGCTTATTATAATTGGCTGTGAACTAGGAAAGCGGATAAGTAAATTTATCATGTGTTAAAAAAAAAAAAAAAGCAACCAGAGGCCTCGGTTAAATAAGTGAGCTTTAGCATTCTGAACTTAACATTTTAGTTGATGAATAATTAGAAAAAATGTCTCTTCCTATGTTTGAACTTAGTGGGTGAACTGCAGATAAGGAAAACGTTAGTATGATTGGCAGTATGATCCTTTAAAGAACTTCAAATTGAGTGACTTACTTTCCTTGTACTATTTGCTTGGGTATGCCTCATGAGACTGTTCATACCTTGGCTACAGTGATTCTATTTTTAGCTAAAGCTCTTTTAGTCATGCTCTGTGTGGCAGAACTTTGGGTTTGGTCTTTGATCAACATTTTCAGTTGTATTCTTTTGGAGCAGGTTCAGTATCATTTCTAAGAATTGTTAAGAGCTCTGATAGTAGGTATTCATGATGGAGGTAGCATGATCATCTTTTCAGCTATTAGTCCTGGATAAGCTTCTCAGCATTCATAAAAGGTCATTATCTCTTCCCCTAGCTAAAATGAGTTCCTACTCAACTTAGGGAGCATAGCTGTCCTCCACACATGTAACTTCCCTGCTTATCTTTTAAAGATTTTATTTATTTGAGAGAGAGAGCACACAAGAAGGCGGAGGGTCAGAGGGAGCAGCAGACTCCCTGACTCCATCCTGGGACTGCAGGATCATGACCTGAGCTGAAGGCAGTTGCTTAACCAACTGAGCCACCCACGCGCCCCTTCCCTGCTTATCTTAACTTCACTGCTTATCTTTTTTTTTTTTTAAGATTTTATTTATTTATTTGACAGAGAGAGACACAGCGAGAGAGGGAACACAAGCAGGGGGAGTTGGAGAGGGAGAGGCAGGCTTCCCGTGGAGCAGGGAGCCCAATGTGGGGCTCCATCCCAGAACCCTGGGATCATGACCTGAGCCAAAGGCAGATGCCCAACGACTGAGCCACCCAGGCGCCCCAACTTCACTGCTTATCTTAACTTCACTGCTGATTGATAAATGTCAGAAGCTCAGATGAAAGATTGGATATTCAAGGGGGAATATGTGACGCTTATCCACTCATGTATTCAGTCTTACAAGTTTAGGAGATACATATCTGAGCTGATCCACATGATCACAAAGCAGCTGGGTATGTAGACAGCATTGCTTCACACACTCCTATCACCAGTTGCTTTTTCACAATTATGCCTTGGTAAGTTTCCATCAGCCTATATTGTGTGTCATCAGGAAAAACCGTCACAGAAGGTCTTGAAGTTGTTGTCAGGGACGTTGTTTATCATGTCATATCATTTTGTGAAGATTTCTATGAGAAATAGCTGTCTTATTTTAGTGCCAAGAATTGTATCTCTAGGCATTTGGACTGGACACAAATGTGTAACTGACAACTTCTTTTTTCTTATACAGCTTTAGAAATTTTAGTGTTAAATTTGTGGCCAAGCTCTAAAAGATACATAGAACATGGGAGTAATGCATTTAGCATTATTCTTAGCTCTACTTTGTTTCCACATTTTTCATATAAATTATTATTGATTTATAATCTGTATACAGAAAGTGCACATAGCGTAAGTGTACAGGTCGGTGAATTTTTGTGAAGAGGACACTACATTGTAACTAACACTCAGGTCAAGAAAAAGAACATTACCCTTCATGTATTTAAATATTCTGAAGTTTTTCTCAAAAGTGTTTCTAGTTGGGAATGTATATATACATCCCTTTTTAAACTTATTCTTTTATATTTTTATATTGTAACATTAAATTTTATTCTTTTTTTGCTGATATATAGACATAAAATCAACCTTTTAAAATATTTGTCTTGTAGTAATCTTACCAGATTTACTTATTAATTCTAATAGATTTTCTGCAGTTTTTTATTTTTTTAAACTCTGAATACAGTCATGTCATCTACTTATTTAAAACTTCATGCCTTTGTTTTCTTGTGTTACTGCACTGGCTAGGACCAGAGTATTGCAGAAAACATTTTACCGTGACTATGGACTCTGAGAAACAAACTGAGGGTTTTAGAGGGGAAGGGGGTGAGGGGATGGGGTAGCCGAGTGACGGGTATTAAGGAGGGCATGTATTGCATGGAGCACTGGGTGTTATTTGAAAACAATGAATCATGGAACACTACATCAAAACCTAATGCTGTACTATACGGTGACTAACATAACATATTAATATAAAATTAAAAAAATTTTTTACCATGAGGTAGATGTTTGCAATCACATGTTTTTTTCTGTCTATCAAAATAAACATAATTTATCTCCCTTTTTTTCCTATTTATGTAGTGAATTATATTGATTGACTTTTGAAGGTTAAACTACTCTGGAATAAAAACAGTTGTACTGTATTATCCTTTTTACAGATCTTTGCATTCAATGAGTTATTATTCCATTTGGGATTTTCACATATATATTCATGGAAGAGATTTATCTGTAATTGTTCTTTCTTACAGTGTCCTTGTTTAGTTTTGTCATAAAGATTATCCGACCTTATAAAGCAAGTTGGGAAATAACTCTTCAGTAGAAGAATTTGTATAACATTAGATTATTTCTTTCTTAAACTTTTGAAAGAATTCACCAGGGAAGAAATCTGAACTGCTAATTGTCTTTGTGGGAAGTCTTTTAGTAACAGATTCAATTTATTTAATAGACACTGTACAATTCAGATTTCCTGTTTCTTCTCAAATCAGGCTTCAGTGAGTTTTTCATGTATATTACCAAACTTATTCTTAAGATCTTTCAAATATCTTAATATCTTTTTATTGTTTAAAAAAGTTATAGTAATTTTCCATTTTCTTTACTGATATTGCTAATCTCTGTTTTTTCCATTTTTTTTCTGGCCAGGAGTTTATGAATTTAATGTGTCTTTTCAAAAGTCAACTTTTGGCTTTGTTCATTTTCTCTGCCATACATTTATTTCTTAACCCATTGGTTTCTTTATTATTTCTTTGACTTTAAGTTCCTGTTCTTTTTCTAACTTCTTGAGATGGGAATTTGGATAATTGTTCTTCAGCCTTTCTTCATTTTCTAATATATGCCCCTGTTTGGCATTATTTGGAGATTGTTCACAAGATTTGAAATGTTATATCTTTATTATTAATTAGTTTAAAATGTTTTCTAATTTCTGTTGGGATTTCTTTGACTCATGGGTTATTTAAAAATTTATTATTTAACTTTCAAACAGTGGAGGATTTTCTAGTTATTTTTAGATATTGATTTTTAACTTGATTCCACTATACTTATAGAGAACATACTCTGAAAGATTTCAAACTTTTGAAATTTTGTTTATGCTTGCTTTATGATATAGCATATGGTTAATTTTGATAAATATTTCATGTACATTTGAACAATATATATGTATTCTGTCATTGGTTGCATGTTCTGTCTATGTTAGTTGTATCTAAGTATGTTGTGTTATTCATATTTTCTTTATCCTTACTAGTTTTTTATATGCCTACTGTATCTAATTTTGAGAGAGATGTGTTAAAGTCTGTCTTTGAGTGTGTCTTTGTCTATTTCATCCTTTAGTTCTGTCATTTTTGCTTTCAATATTTTGTTGCTTTATTACTGGGTGTGTGCAGATTTAGAATTGTGATCTCTTGGGGCGCCTGGGTGGTGCAGTCAGTTAAACATCCGACTCTTGGTTTCAACTCAGGTCGTGATCTCAGGCTCATGAGATCAAGCCCTGCATCCAGCTCTGCTTCAGATTCTCTCTCCCTCTGCCCCTCCTGCTCATGTTCTCTTTCAAATAAATAAATAAATCTTTAAAAAAGAAAAAGAATTGTGATCCTTCATAGGGGTTGGATTCCTTTGTCACCTTGAAATGTCTTTCTTTATCTCTAATACTGTTACTGCCTTAGAGTTTATTTTGTCTGCTATTAATATAGCTAAAACAGCTTTCTTTCAGTTAATGTTTGTATGGTGTATCTTTTTCCATCCTTAACTTTTAATCTTTTTGTCCTTGAATTTGCAGTGTCTCTTGTAGGCAGGATAGAATTGAGTTTGGGGTTTTATCTAATCTTTTATTTAGAGTATTTAGCCCACTTACATTTAATGTTGCTGTGTTTGGGTTTATAGCTCCCATTTTACTCTTTGTTTTATGTTTATTTTTTTCTTTTTCCTTGCCTTCTTATAAATCAGTATTTTTTATTTATTCCACTATTCCACTTTTTCTCTCAATGAACTTGTTAGTCATAAATTTTTTTCTTGTTCTGTATATATGTTAGATTCCTATCCTTTTGCAGTTACACTTGATTTATCACAGTGTAACATAAATATAACTCCAGCTGCTTCCCCAGTAGTGTTAGAACCATTTATTCCTTCTCATCTTGGACATTTTAAGTCTACATATATTTTAAATTCTGCAAGATTCTTTTATTGCTGTATTTTATACTTGATATTCAGGCAATACACATTTGCATTTACCTACATATTTACCCTTGTCGCTGTTCTTCCATCAGATTTGGAAAAATTTTGGCTATTATCTTTTTACACTCCAATTACATGAGTGTTAAATTTTACCAGGCTCCACTTTGACTTATGTTCTTTCTTTTCTGTATCGGCTCTTCTTTATTCTCTCTCTGCTTCACTTTATATATATTCTATTGACTTCTTTTCCTTTTCATTAATCTTGTCTTCTGTTTCTCATCTACTGAGTAAATTAAATGAGTTTTAATTTCAGATGGTTTTAGAATTTTTATTTGATTCTTTTTTAATAGACTAATCCTCTTATAAAAATACATATCTTTTTATCTATATCCATCTTTTCCTGTCTTCCCTAGATCATATTAATCATAGTTACCTTAAAGTTCTTATCACTAATTTAGAATATTTGTATCATCTTACATCTTTTTATTGTGTTTTCTCTCTTCCTCTTTTTGTCATGTAGTCTTATTTTTTGGCACATCTAGATTTTTTTAATTGAATGCCAGATAGTATATATGAAATTTTTTTCAGGACTTTTGTTGTTCTCTAAGTGCTATTGTACTTACCCTTTTGTCAACCATTGTGTCAAAAGTGTTATGTTAAAACATAACATATAGTAGAAAAAGACCACAGAGGAGTAAACAGGTGGAGTGCACCTGTCAATTTGAAGAAAATGTGGTCAGAAGCATACTAGTGCCCATGGCTCATAATATAGGGTAATGCTCACTTTCTTTACTAATGTTATCTTCCTCAGGAAGATAGAGTGGTAGCTGATCACCTTCATCTAGTCAGGGATGGTGCCAAATCCAGGCTAGATATCAACCCTGGGAAGTCTTGCTCAGCCTTTCATTTGCCCCTGACCATCCAGGGTTTTCAAACTATGTTTGGTATATTTTTCAGCACCCTTTCTCTGGTAGTCCTAAACAATTATTTTGTCTTCTGGAACTACCAGATGCTTTATTCTGTTAATCAGAGGCTTTCTGATTAGGATTTTTGTCTTCTGATGACAAGAAGGTGTTTGAGGCCTTCCGAGGTCTCCTTCAAAAGCTTTCCTGGTTTTTCTGTTCCCTGCTAGCAGCCTTTTGTGGGAGTTAGACCCTGCCACACTCAGAATTGGCGGACATTCCTGGGTAAAAGCCAACTATAGCAGCCCACTGATTTTTGAGCTTTCCTCTTTCTGGAGTCTTTACCTCTCTAATTCATACTGTTCAGCCACTCTCTCTCTGCAGGCTTCAAACATATGATTTCTGTAATTCCTCCCCCTTCTCCCAGTTTTTCTAGCTGTACTCTGTGGGAGCATTGGTCTACCACCATTTACTCCATCCTCCTTAGTCTGTTCCCACATTTTTCATCTTCCCCAGTTTTAATTTATACAGCCAACTGATGGTATTTTATATGCTCCCATAAGCAATCTGAAGTCTTTTCTGGAATAGCTTATATAAATAAATATAGCACCAGTTATGCTGTAATCTAATTATCATTTTGTCTTTTACTAGAATGTGAATTTCTCAAACACTGGAATCATAGTTTATTCAGCATCTAGTTTATTTACAGCATTTAGTACATAGTAGGCATGTTTATCAAATGAGGTAATTATAACTACTGAAGAATAATAGTAGTGGATGACCATTTCCAAAATAAGGTTGAAGGTTGAATTGAAGAATCATCATCACTTATTTTTTAAAAGTCACCCTAATGATTAATCTCTAATGATATTAGAGTTTTAGTTTGAGTCCTGCATCAGGCTCCTTGCTCAGTGGGGAGCCTGCTTCTCCCTCTGCCTGCTCTACTTGCAGCTCCCCCTGCTTGTGCTCTTTTTCTCTTTCTCACAAATAAGTAAAAACTTTATATATATATACACACACACATATATATGTTAAAATTTTAATAAAATTAAAAACATAAAACATCTGTGTTTAACATCTGAGGAAAATATATTAATTTATGTCATACATGCAGAATATGCTTTTTGGAAGAAAAATATTAGATGAACATTTATGACTAGTAATGAAAATTCTTTAATTGAAGCAATTTCTATTTCAATCAGATTTATTTTATAGTTAAGCCTAACATTGCCAGAATTCAAACCCAAATATATCTGATTTCAAAACCTATGCTTTCTCCTTATGTGCTTCCTTCAGTGTCTGTGGCTACATATGAACTGGTTCTAAATCGCGTGTGGGTATATGTGTTTGTATTTGAGCCATAGAATCAGAAAATGGGAACCTTCATTTTCTTAGCATTTCTGGTGTTCATAAACCATGATTGCTACCTATTAAGTCCTTTAGAAAATCAGTTTACATACAGACACTTGAAATTCTTGCCTCTTTTTCTGTGCTTAGATGTTATTCAGTGAAATGCTGATGCTCTAAAAAGCAAGAGGATATGTGCTAACACTTAGTAATTTTTGTGTAAGTTAAAAATTAAACACTTTATGTATGCTATCTCTTTTAATCTTCACAATAATTTGGTAATTGATTACTGAGGAAAGTGAGGTTCAGAGAGGTTAAGTGTCTTGACAGGAATGGATAACAGCAGAGCCAGGTGTGAATCCAAGGCCTTCTGATATTAAAGCCCCAGTTCTTCCTATTGCTGTATTGCTGCTGTATCTAGTTTACTACATAGTTTACCGATGTTAAAATATGTTACTTGAATATTTTCGTCTGTTATTGGATAAAGAGCATTTGGATTCCAGAAGGATATGTGGTCCAAGGGTATAAAGTATTCTTTATTAAAATGATTTTAATTGGGAGTTCTTTCATGTAAGAGATTTAATGAATTAATTTATGTTAAGATGGGAAGTTCTCTTGGTTTGATAGCTTTCTGATTTTCGATGTTTATTTTTTTGGAAAATTTTGTCTTATCCTTTTTTTTTTAAGATACTGCACTAATGTTATTTTTCATGTTGGGAAATCTGTTGTCATCAGTCTGCTTATATAGCAATACAAGATGTTAATTATATGGTATCTCATCCTTAAAGTACTTAGGTTAACAATTCTCTTTAAAGGAAATTTTGTCAACATATAGTACATTATTAGTTTTTGATGTAGTGTGTTGGCTAACTGAACGTGATAAAAATAAATAAATGAATAAATAAAATAGTGCACTTCACAGGTGCTTAATTGAAAAATAAAAGAAATTTTGTCAGTACAGGTGAGGAAAATATTTTAAAATACACTTTTCTCTCTCCTTTTAATTTTTATATA
Organism: Eumetopias jubatus; assembly: GCF_037043125.1. Taxonomy (NCBI): domain Eukaryota; kingdom Metazoa; phylum Chordata; class Mammalia; order Carnivora; family Otariidae; genus Eumetopias; species Eumetopias jubatus. The sequence goes on from NW_028274820.1 coordinate 33,077,988, forward strand.
GGGTAAGAATTTTAAAGATAGTAAACACTAATAAGAGACTTAGGCTACCATTTCAAAGAAATTGGTTGGGACATTTTTTTTCCTGTGTTCCAATAAAACTTAATTTATAGAAACTGGCAACAGGTTGGATTTGGCCTGTGGTAGTAGTTGCAGACTCTTGCTAAAATTATATGTGTAAAGAATTTTTTTCTTATAAAAAGATTAAAATTATAGAAAAATTAAAGAGTGAAATATACATGATTTTTGGGAATTCTTACTTTCATAATACTTAAAAAAAGGCAAATTTCTGATTCTAAAAGATTTTTTGAGTTTCTGGTGTAAAATATAAGAAAGGAAATAAGCTATTATCTACAGTTACTGATATGAATTATATTTGGGTAAATTGTATCCTGTTTCAGGCATCCATGTCCTTGTTGATTATTGATAATGGATATTATATTAATGGCAGAAGATAGTTACCTGCCCCTTTGATAAAGACTACTAGCAGTAATAAACTTGTAAGGAATTCTGTAATTTTGGTGTGAAATAGTGGAAAGAATTCTATCTCAGGATTTGGGTAGTAATGTTCTACTTAAAAATACAACTTATGAATGACTTTTCTGAAATCCTTTTAGTTTTGAAATGTGATGATTCTAGATGCTTTTATATACTTTGGTTATCTTCAGATATAATTTTGTGGTAAAGAGATTTAATGGTATAGGTAAAAAAAATCTGTTCTGTGTGAAATTTATGTTTTTTTTTTTTTTTTTGTCTTTTTGAGAGGGAGAGAGAGTGGCGGGGGGTAGGGGGAAGACAGAGGGAAAGGGAGAGAGAGAGAATCCTAAGTAGGCTCCACACCCAGCACAGAGCCCGAAGGTGGGCTCCATCTCACAACCCTGAGATCATGACCTGAGCCCAAATTGGGTCAGATGCTCAACCAACTGAGCCACCCAGGCACCCTGAAATTTATGGTTTTTGAAGCATGTTTGCTTATTGTAAGGGAATGGGAATATATTTTTTCCTACTCGATCACTCTGCATATATGTAAATATATATGTATGTATTACTAATGCAGAGCCTTAAATATTAAACGTGGATTTCCACTTCTTAATAGTTTCTTTCCAATAATGTAGAGTTTAACAGAGTAATAATTTTTTTATTTTGTTGTCACATTTTTACTTTTTTAATTATTTATAGTTAAAATTATGTTACAAATCTATGACATGGGTGGAATTAGTTTAATGTAGTGTAATGAAGATTTTTTAAACATAGTTTTGGTAACTGTCTCATTTTTCTTGGTATGTTGCCAAAGATAAAAAGGAAGTTCATGCTTTCTTAGGTTTGAATGTTTTATTCACAATCATTCTTGTCTATTTCTGACCCAACAAATATTTTCTTTGGGCATTGAAAGTGGAAAAGAGAATCTGTTTAGACAGAGACATTTTAAAACTTGTGCTTAATTATACAACCCTTTTATGAACATTTTTGAATTTTTAATTCTTATGTAAAAGCTGTTACTTAGCCTTGATTTGGTATTTTTAGACATTCATCAAATTGTCATTTCATTATTTTAAAATCAGTCCTCTTCAGGAAATAGATGACTAATATTAATGTCATCATTATCAGGAAATAGCTCAGCATCTGTGTGATATTTTTTTAGATGTATTGAAATTCTTTTTACAGGTTTGGTTTTTATAGCACATCTTAGTTACTGTGTTAGGGAGGAAAAGATTCTCATTATTTTGGCATGATGGAGCTAGCTGCATGATTCTAGAGAACTAAGTGCTGAGTGGGAAGACTTGGCTCGTAGAAGTAAAACATGCATTCTAAGGAACTAGGTTACCTTCTGAGGTTTGGTTTGTGTTGGTGGAAGGGGAGTAGGATGTAAATGATGAAGCAAAGGCAGGAAACATTCTTTTTTTTCCTTATCAATCTTCATATAATAAAATATTTAAAATGCTTTCTCACCCTTAAATATCTTCATGCTTGGAAATAACAGAACTTGTGTCTAAGGGTATGCTTTAGGATATTTGGACTTTGTTTTTATTTTTGTTTTTATTTTTATTCAGGTGTTGGATTAAAAGTAATTTAGTACTCTGAGATTTACCATTTTAGGTTTTTGTCATGCACACAGTGTCTTCTGTAGGAATATAAGCTACTGGTAACATGATAAAAAGATGCATGTATTTTATTGACTATTGACTGATGCATGTATGGCTCTTGGTGCTACAAAAATATATGTATTAATATCCATGGCCTTTCTTCCTGTTATAATTTACAATGTAGATAATTTGTTAGGATTTTGTATTATTCCTGGAGGACATTAGTGACTAAAATCTTATCAGATTGTTATATGTACAAATTCAATACTCAGCGGCACCTGGGTGGCTCAGTCGGTTAAGCATCTGCCTTCAGCTCAGGTCATGAGCCCAGGGTCCTGGGATCGAGTCCCGCATCGGGCTCCCTGCTCAGCAGGAAGCCGCCTTCTCCCTCTGCCTGCTGCTCCCCCAGCTTGCGCGCGCTCTCTCTCTCTCTCTCTCAGTCAAATAAATAAATATCTATTTAAAAAAAAGAAATTGAACATTCAAACCTAGCTCTTTTTGATGAAATAAATACTGTGTTATTTTTATCTTTAAGTAAAATTTTCACTTCATTTCACTGATGTGCATTATGATCTTAAATGCCATAATTTTTTAAAGCGATAGATTACTTCTGCCTTGAATGTGATTGTAGAGTCCTACCTAATGAAGATTGGAGGGAAAGATTAAAACATTACAAAGTTTCCTTTTATTTAGGTCAAAAACCAAACTAGGGGTTTTGCTTATTCATTTTAGGAACATTTTTCAATCTCTTACTGAATAAGAACATTATACTTACTTATTCTTATTAAAAGTTTGCTAAGGAATGGCAGCATATCATTTTTCTCCTGTATTACCAGTGAGATGGACATAGGAAACAAAAACAAGTTTTCAAGTCCCTTTTAATCTGGTTTATCTGTTTATCTTCTTTTTGTTTCTATTCATTTATTCATGCATTACATCTGATATTTATCTAACTTGACTATCTTTTAGGTACCAGAGACCACTTCATCAGTGTTGCTTCTTTCTTAGCTGTTCTTATTTTTTCTTTACATAATGGCTTCCACCTTTGAGTCCTAGGTGTAGTTATAGATAGTACCATGTACTGAACGTTAATCCACCGCTGTCAAAGTTATTTGTCCTGACCAAAGAAGACTGAAAATTATTTGAATAATTATTTTCTCAGTGCTCTCAAGAATATATAATTACTAGTATTCTAAGAGAAATGTTATTTAATTACATACTAAGAATGCTTTAGGTCGTGGTTCTCAAAATGTGCTCCTGGACTCACCCCTTCAGAGGTCCAAAAGGTCAGAAATTATTTTTTTAATAGTTCTAAGACAGTATTTGCCTTTTATGTTCCCATTCTTTAACAAGTGTGCAGTGGAGTTTTCCAGAGGCTACATGGTGTATAATATTAAAATAACTTGAATACAGAAGCAGATAGGAGGATTTATTCTCTTCTGTTCAACACAACATTAAAGATATTTACAAAGAGGTACAACAGTGCTATTTTTGCTAATTTTTTGTTTTGGAAAAGACACATTTTATAAAATACATTATTATGCTAACATGTAATGAATTTTTCTGTTTGTAATTAATAAATTGGGTAGTCCTCACTTTGCACAGTTCCAATATGTACTATTTCAGTTACTACAATTCAGTTAATACCAGGCGTATAATAACACAGTTTGAGTTTGACTACTGGGATATATGAACTGTGAGTAATTGCATAAAATAAAATTTTGTTGCTGGCACCTTAGTCTACAGATCACTGTGTTAATAACAAATGCACATCATGATCAGTGACCAGTCACATCTCTTTTTTCTAAGTCTGCCTAGCATTGGTCACTGTTCATGTGTTATTAGTCGATGCACAGAAATCAAATCCTGTAGTTGTGTTGCTTCCTTGTGTCTTGGTGATAAACCCACATGATGTTTTACAAAAATGGATAATTGAAAGAGTGAACTGACCAACAAAGATGAAAATGTGGCGAAGAAACAGAAAGTGCTGACATTGGAAGTGAAATTTGAATTGAACTCAAGTGGAATTATAGAAGAAATAGTTAATCACAAGGGCTCCTGGATGGCACAGTTAAACATCTGACTCTTGGTTTTGGCTCAGGTTGTGATTTCAGGGTCCTGAGATCAAGCTCCGCAGAGTCTGCTTGAGATTCTCTCTCCCTCTGCCCCTCCCGCTGGTGCTCTCTTTCTCTAACATAAACAAATCTTGAAAAAGAAAGAAAGAAAGAGTTAATCATGGGAATACTGACACTGCTGCTATTCAAGGGAATTTAGGTATGCAGCCAGAGGAACTTAGTGAAGGTGAATGTATTGATATAAATGAACAGAGTGGTTATGACAAAAAGGAGGTCCCAGCAGAAGTGGTGCTGGCAAGCTACTTCACATTATAGGGCCTCTTTCAGATTTTCACAATTGAAGGTGCAAAGGATAAAATGTTGGAAACTGGTCCATACTTAGAAAGGAATAATTTGCCAAGGCATAGAAAATATGCTCGGTCCATATCTTTAAGTTATACAGTAAGAACACAAGCACTGTTCAAACTACTGTTGGTAAATTTTTTTTTTTTTACAAAGAAAACCCTTAAATTCTCAGTATTTCTAATGTTTTAAATCATAGTGTACTATATAAGTGTGTTACTGGTTTTTTTTTTCATTCCCCTACACATTATAACTGGCGATGAAGAGAGTTTTTAGTGTAGAGTTTTTAGGTGTAATCATATACACAAATCTCTTTATATTACCCTTTATACTTATCTCTTCTATTTTCTGTCCCTATTGAATAGTATAACCAACAAGCCTAAAACCTAAGAAATAGTTTGTACTCCTTTATCTCCTTCATAGTTTACATTTCTAATTACTAACAGCTCTCATAGTTTTCCCCATTGCTTCCTTCCTCACTGATTGTCCTTACTTAGGCACTCATTTGTCACCCTTTATAGGGTATGACTATAAAGGATGGCATGAGGCAATTGCTTGAGATGACAGAACTGTCCTGTCTTAGAACAGAACCATCCCAACTTTGATGCCGGTGACATGAATGTTGTTACATGTCAACAATCATAAACTTTTTTTTGTCTTGTCATGGTATGGGCATGTAAATGTTTCTTTGCTATTCTTTCAAAATGGGGCTTACTAATAAATCAACAAGTACTTACTGACAACAGTGTTCAAGGCATTGTCCTCTGTGCTGAAGCTGAGGAAGATATAAATGTGCAGAAGATATGTTTCTGCACATTTATATGTATGTCCCTGAAGGAATTTATATTCTAGTGAGATAGATACTACAGATAACAGCAGTAAGATAAACTGTAATTGTCTCTTAAAGGTCCGTACAAACAAAATGCTTGTGCTAGGAATGTGGAGAAAGATAATTCTTCATTGAAGAGGTGGCATTTGAGCTGTCTTGGAAAACACATTGATTATGACAGTCAAAAACAGACAAAGGACATTCTGATAAGAAGGAAAAATATAGCACACTCTACAGATGTGTAATTTTTCCTTTTTATAAAGCCCATAAAAACTTTGGATCTACACTTCATGCATACTTGCATCCTGTTTCATTCAATTTTGTATTCAAACTCTTAAAAGCATTTGCATCTGACACTTAAATTTCTTATAAGCAGTATAGTAGCTTTTGAGTTTTTGGATTTAATAATTTAGGTCATTTTTAAATTCTGATTTTAATGTCTGTGAAGACAATGAGCTAATCCTAAGTCTTATTGTGTTCAATAGATAGTAAATATATAACTAAAAGCCTGATATTTATGTAAAATTTTCTATTCACAGAGAAAATTTTAATAAGTAGAGTTTTCAGTATATATAATACTTATAAAGTATTTTTATAATACTTCCCCAGATGGCTTTCTTTCCATTTTTCCTACTTAAGTGAATGAATCAACTCTTTTTTTCACAGGTTTTCTGTGAAGACCCTGATTGATCGGTCCTGCTTTGAGACAATTGATGATTCTTCTCCTGAATTTAACAATTTTGCAGCTATTTTGGAACAGATTCTAAGTCACCGGCTAAAAGGTAACAGAATTAATGTATTTTTAGTCTCACAACAACTTTCTTTTTTATAAGCTTGAAATTTTAGAATCCACACAGTCTGGTATAATTTAGGTAATAGCCATATTTCATCTTGAGAAACATAAAACTGATTTTGGAATGCCTAATCTTTTGACCTATCCTTTGTCCCTGGAAATGAATTTCTTTTCTCCAGTTTATGCCAGGGTGCATTAAAAGTGTTGAGTGCATTAAGTGTCTCATACAGGGAGCAGAGTCACTTTCCGTAAGTAATTAAAATGAAAGCTTAAATTAAACAGTAGCCCATCTTTGAAGGTTACTGGATGGTATTTTAACCAACTTACAAAGAAGCGTCCAGGCATTAAGTTTGTTTGCTTAATCTCTACTTCATTAAACTTTGGAATCTTTGAAAAATTTTTCACCATAAATAGTTAAAAGAAGTATGTAAAAAAATATGCTCAACTATGGTTTTAAAATAAATCAGTAAATATATTTATATTAGAAAGATAAATCTCTTAAAATTTAGAAGGTAAGATGGGAGCAGTGGTCTCTCAGAATTATAAAATATGTTTACTTTAAAAATACCTGTAAAATATAGATGATTAACACCAAGAAACATTATGTAGCATAATTCTTAGTAGTAATAAATAATAACTTTATTACATTAATTCCATTATCTTGTCTTCCTAAAGGAAACCTGATCATCAGATGTTTTCACTTAACCTTTTATTAACTTTATTATCTTAATGGTATAGTTTCAAATCAGTAATCTGTTTTGGTAATATAACTTATTAGAATCTCAAATTTAAGCTAAAGGATAATTTTCTATGCTTTTTGATGGTGAAAGCCTCAAGTTTTACTCGTAGATGTTTAAATCCGTTGAGCAGTCCTGTGGGCCTATAACAAAGGGTTAAATTTAATTACAGACGAAAACAAAATCTGGACTCAGTCAACCTTTTGCAATTTAAAATGAGGTCCATAAAATCACTGATGCTTTTCTGTTAAAAGTTTGTTATTTTGCATTTAAAAAGTTATGTTTCTTATTTTTGCTGCTCTGTATTTCCTAAATTTTCTGCCATTAATGTTACCTTTTATATGAAAATAAGTTTTTATAAAAGCAAAGGATAGGAGAGTATGTTGAGATACTGTCTGGGTTACTATATTGTGTGGTGATAAAATTTAAAAATTTTATATATAAATTTATAAATAATACATGACTAAAAAACAGATGCAACACAGTAGACCTTGGTGTACCTTAATGTTCACAAATATTTTATCATAATACTTCAGTTCCCTTAATTCAGTATACTATTTAGCATATGATTCACTCATGAAATACATAAGCAGCTGTCAGCAGAAAACAGGCCATGTTGAGATTTCCATGCTGAGTGACTCATGACCACATACGTGGACCCCTCCTGCACACTAGCCTGCCATCTTTTGAGTCCTGCCTCAGCAAAATCTAGATGATAGACCTTTAGAAATACTTAAGAGTGAGTGTCATTTCTGAGAAGCCAGTGAACTACCATGTTGAAAATAGAATCCCTAATTGATTTATGGATAAGAATTCCACTAGTGTGACTAAGACAGTAAAAATGATGATACAGTGGAATTTGTGTTAATTTTTTACGCTAAGTAAAATTAGTAATTTAAAATATGCTCTTAAAAAAAGTTTCTGTAGATTGACTAATGTGGTCGCTGTGGTTAGTATAGATATGAATCATGAAATGATCTTTAACTTTTGAGATGAAGTATTTTAAAGACTCAAGTGTCTACAGACTTCCGACTTCCATATATTATTTTAGTATTCTAGCACATAGCAAATTGCTTTTATTTTTGGAGAAATTATATGATTATTTTGATAGTACACCTAAAATTTAGTATATAACAGCTAATTTTCCAGTGTTTGTCTTTATAGAAGTACAAATTTAAAATGTATAACTTTGTGGGTTTGTGAGATATACTTTTCTCCAGCTACTTTTTATTTTTTAAATAAAAGGGCATTTAGTTTAAATATTAAATTTTTCAGAGAAAGATAAAATCCACCCCCAGGCAGAAAATAAGCTCTAGTGACACAGGTAATGTGGAAAACTTGAAACAGTTATTTCTTTTTTTTTTTTATTAAAGATTTTATTTACTTATTTGACAGAGAGAGACACAGCGAGAGAGGGAACACAAGCAGGGGGAGTGGGAGAGGGAGAAGCAGGCCTCCCGCGGAGCAGGATGCCCGATGCGGGGCTCGATCCCAGGACCCTGGGATCATGACCTGAGCCAAAGGCAGACACTTAATGACTGAGCCACCCAGGTGCCCCGAAACAGTTATTGCTTTTTTCATTTTAAAAGTCCCATAATTGAGGAAAAGGAAACTTTTAAAATGACATACATTAATCCTGTTTGCAGTTATTATGCAGTAAAATGATGATCGTACTTTCCTGGAATATAGCTGAGAACTAGGAACTAATAATCAGAAAATATAGAATTCAAAGAGACCTCAGTTCAGATCTTCACTAATTTTTGGACTTTTATTTTTTTTAAAGTATCATCCTTCTCTCTACCCCATCTGCACCTGCCCTAATAAAAGCAACTATAGATGCTGGGTGTGTAAGTGGAATGTCTTGTTGAAGCAGATTGGGGAAATTGGGCGTTTTACCTGCTCAGCGGAAGTTGTACCCCACCCGACAACTCCATAGCACCACTTCAGGTAGCGCCATGAATCGCACATTAAAAATTATTCTAGGTTCTCTCCTGAAGCAATCCACTCAACGATATTTGTGATTGGTGGACATACAGTCTTTGTTTTAATACTTCTGATGTGTGGAAACTTAGGATAGTAAAGCAATTCATCACATTTTGAGGCAGTTTTGATTCTTAGAAAAATCTTATGTAAATAAAGCCAACCTCTCTGAGTAGCTTTGATCTATTTTCTGCCACTTTTTTCAGTATTGAGCCTAACAAATATTAAAAGATTGCTATTATATAGCCCTTTCTCCTCAGTCCCCCTTTTTCCTAGGTAATGTATCTCTACTTCCTTCAACATTCTGGAACCACCACTATCTTACTCTTCTGGTTTATCACTGGTTTATTAGTATTGCTCTTAAAATCTGATACTCAAGAGCTGAGTAAAGTGCTTCAGAGAGATGAACTCTGTATTAGTTCAGAACTTAAGATTACACTGACATTTTGATTCCCATATCACACTTTTGGTTCACACTGAAATTAAGACCATCAAATCCCATAGTTTTTTAAAAATTGAACTATTCCTTATTTTATGTTTTAGTTCTCTGATGAGTTGCCTGTGTACAGGTTTGCTAGGGATAAATACAGTATTATTTCCTTTGTCATCCACTTTAGAGATGGATGAACTGGCTATAAAAAAGAAATTTAGGAGAACTCCTAAAGATGAAGGGGACATACTTTTCCCTATTTCTCTCACTAAGTATATCTAAAACCCTGGACATTAGTATAAAAAATAAAAGAAGACTCCAAAAGGTAGAGAGAAGAAGGGAGACTTCCTAGGGACTGTAAGACTTCGGGAATGACTTGATGGGTTCTTTGAATTTTCTGATGGCCTTGTATAGCCAAGACTGGATAAGCCAATAGATTATAAACATCAGGTACAGAAAGCTAGGCAAAAGACTTTTATTTTTAATTTTTTAAAAGATTTATTTATTTATTTTAAAGAGAGAGAGAGCATGAGCAGGAGGTGCAGAGGGAGAGAGAATCTCAAGCTGACTCCACACTGAGTGCAGAGCCCGACGCAGGGCTCTATCTCATGGCTCCGAGATCATGACCTGTGCTGAAACCAAGAGTCAGATGCTTAATCAAGTCACCAGGTGCCCCAAGGAGGAACACTTTGACATTCCCTCCTCTACTTTAGCCAAATGCCACAGAAAAAGTGTGGTACCACCCCCACCCAGGCCAGAAAAAGCTAAATGAGGAACTTAGAATTCCCTCCTCATGAGATATAACAGAGTGTCCCACCACCACCATCAGAGTGGTATCAGAGAGGGTCAAGCAGAGAACTTGGACTTCTTCCCTCCTGGCTGATGGTGAGCCTTCTCTTCCCATTTTACCTCCCACCCCCACTATGTTAATGAAGAGCCTGGACTTCCATTCCCACCCAGCAGTAATGAGGGGTCATTTCCCTGCCATCCTGAGGCTGTGTCAGAAGAGACCTGTTGGAGACTTGTGTCTTTCACCATCACCCAGCAGTAACAAGACTACTCTCAGTGCATTGTCAGTGGAGACCATGTAGAAAGCCTGGACTCCCACCTCCACCCAGCAGTAGTGAGGGCTCCCCACACTCAAATGTCAGTGGAGGCCAACTGGGAAAAGTGGACTTCTCCCTCCACTTGGCAGTAATGAAGTTGTGCCCCCCTACACCTGCCCTTCTCCTGCTAGAACTGTCAGAGAAAGCCAGTGAAAACAGAAGTTTTAAATAAAGTCCTGAGACTTATAATATGAACATGTCCAGGTTTCATTTGAAGATCACTCGTCATACCAAGAACCAGGAAGATCTCAAATTGAATGATAAAAGACAGTCAATAGATAGCAACACTGAGATGTCAGAGGTATTAAGTGTTAGTGACAAAAATCATAAATTGGTCATGATAAAAATGCTTCAGTGAGCAGTTACAAACATGCTTAAAACAAATGAAAAAGTAGATAACATCACCAAAGAAATAGAAGATATAAAGAAGAAGCAAATAGAAATTTTGTTACTGAGAGTACAAAACCAAAATAAAAAACTCAATGGATAGGCTCAACAGGAATATGGAGGGGACAGAGGAAAGAATCCGTTGGGGCTCCTGGGTGGCTCAGTCGTTAAGCATCTGCCTTCGGCTCAGGTCATGATCCCAGGGTCCTGGGATCAAGCCCCACATCAGGCTCCCCGCTCGGTGGGAAGCCTGCTTCTCCCTCTCCCGCTCCCCCTGCTGTGTTCCCTCTCTCACTGTGTCTCTCTCTGTCAAACAAATAAAATCTAGAAAAAAAGAATCCATGAACTAGAAGACAAACAGAAATTTTTTAGTCTAAACAACAAAGACTAAAAATAATCTAAAATTAAAAGGTGGATTAAAAAAAAAACAGACCTCAGGGACCTGTGGGACTATAACAAAAGATCTAACTCTCTTTTCATCAGAGTATCTCTGAGAGGAGAAAGAGGAAGGGACTGAAAATGAGCTAAAAATATATGGCTGAAAATTCCCAAATTTGTCAAGAGATGTAAACATACAGATTTGAAAAACTGAGTGAATCATAGTGTAAATCCAAAGAAATTCATGCCAAGACACATTATAATTAAACTTTTGAGAAATAAAGACAAAGAGAAAATGTTGAAAGTAGCAGAAGTATTACACCCTGTCTGTAAGGGAAAAACAATTTGAATGACAGCAGATCTCTCATCAGAAACCATGGAAGCACTTCCTAAGAGAAAAATGCCAAAACAGACATCTATATCTAGCAGAATTATCCTTCTGTAATAAAGGGAAAATCTAGACATTCTCAAGTCAAGGAGAACTAAGGAATTTTTTGCCAGTAGACTGGCTAGAGAACTGTCTTCAAGCAGAAATGAGATGATAAAAGAAGCAAGAAAGAACACAGTAAATACAGTAAGCTTTCCATTTTATTTTTTAGTTTTGTTTTCTCTGTTTTTGATTTCTCTGTTTTCCTTTTCTTGTCTTCCTGTGGGTTACTTGAATGTTTTTTGGAATTCCATTTTTGTCTGTCTATGTTGTTTTTGAGTGCATCTCTTTGTATAGATTTTTTAGTGGTTGCTCCAGGTACTACTTTGTATATCTATAATTTATTACAGTCTATGAATGTCATCAATTTCCAGTCTTAAATTTAAAAGTCATACCTTTCTTCATTTCCCTTCATTCTCCTCCATTGATAATATAATTGCTTTAAAAAATTAAAAATAGAACTACCCTATAATCCAGTAATCACACTACTGGGTATTTTTCCAAAGAATACAAACACAGTAATTTGAAAGGATATGTGTATCCCTATGCTTATTGTAGCATTATTTCCAATAGCCAAATTATGGAAGCAGCCTGTGTTCATTGATAGATGAATGGATAAGAAAAATGTGATATATTGGGACACCTGGGTGGCTCAGTCAGTTAAGTGTCTGCCTTCAGCTCAGGTCATGATCCCAGGGTCCTGGGATCGAGTCCTGCATCGGGCTCCTTGCTCAGCAGGGAGCCTACCTCTCCCTCTACCTGCTGCTCCCCCTGTTTGTGCTTGCCCTCTATTTCTCTCTCTCTGACAAATAAAAAATTAAATCTTTTAAAAAATGTGCCACCCACCCACCCACACACACACACACACACACGCGCACACATAATGGCTCTTATTTAACCACAAGAAAAAATAGGGTGCCTGATTGGTTCAGTTGGTTAAGCGTCCAACTCAATTTCAGCTCAGATCATGATCTCAGCATGGTGTGATTGAGCCCTGCCAGGGGTTCCACGCTGGGCATGGAGCCTACTTAAGATTTTCTTTCTCCCTCTGCCCCTCTCCCTGCCCCCACTTGCACTTGAGCTATCACTCTCTTTCTAACAAAAACGAACAAACAAACAAAAGAATGAAATCTTGCCATTTGCAAAAACATGGATGGGGCTAGAGAGTATGATGCTAAAAAAATAAGTCAAGGAAAGACAAATACTTTATGATTTCACTCGTGTGAAATTTAACAAAGAAAACAAGTGAACAAAGGAAAAACAAAGAGATAAACCAAGAAAAAAACTTTTAACTATCTATAGAGAACAAGTGCTTAATTACCAGAGAGGAAATGGTGGTATGGGAATTAAGAGTATACTTATCATGAGGAGCACTGAGTAATGTATTGAATTGTTCAATCACTGTATTATACACCTGAAACTAATATAACAGTATGTTAACTATACTGGAATTAAAATAGAAAACTTGAAAAATACATATAATGGCTTTAAATATCCCCCTACAAAAGATTAGAACCGCATTAGAGTGTTATAATTTTTGTTTCCACCATTAAATTTAACTGACAACACTTAGGAGGAGAAGGTCAGCCTATTTCAGGTTGCTAATGTGTCTAGCACAGAGTCTGGGACATACAAGACAAGGAAATGTACCTGCTATGTCATTTTTGGGCTTCCAAGGTCCCTAACCAGTCTTCCTTTTATTCTCCATCTTCAGAATATTCTCATACTTGTTTTATGTGTAATGTCCAGAGTTTGTAGTTGTGTTTAGCAAAAGGAAAGTACATCTACTTTATCTTGTCTGGAACCAGAATTCTCCTTTAATTTTTTAATGTGAAGAACTATATCGATAGTTTTCCTAATGTTAAATCATCAATATATTCTTGGGATAAATCCAATTTGAGCCTCATGTATTGTTTAAATACACTTGGCCAGATTTAGGATTTAGTTTGATAATACTGTAGGAGTTTTGGTTCTGTGTAATTTCTGTTTTGTACTTGTTTTGGTTTTTGTTACCAAGATTATATTATCTTCACTAAATGAATCAGAGGTGTTTTATCTTTTTTAATTCTTTGTAAGAATTTTCCATTAAGTTTGGAATTGTCTGTTAGATTTTGCCAGTAAAAACCCTGGGCCAGGTGGGGTGTGTGTGTGTTTGTAGGTCTCTTTAGGTTGTTGACTTCTTCTCATTTATATTCTTTTCCACTATCAGTTTTTTTCTTTTCTATGCCCTCTTAATTGTTTAATCCCTAGTTAGTTGCAGTTTTTGCTTTCAATGTACCACATTTAAAATAGCTAAATTTATTTAAATGGTTTTAAAAAGTTGAAGCTCACTGAAGAGATCTAAAGACTAAAATTTATGGCACATGTTCATCTTTATAACATTGTTTTAAAACTGAGATTCTGTTTTTTAAACAACTTACACCCTACCCTCATTATTTGTGAACCATCTTCCCCCTCTTCTGAAGGATATGGTGTGTTTCATTTACGTTGCTCTTAAGGAATGAAAATTCCATCAGTGGATACCTGGTGCTGTTATCTTCCATGCAGTTGTCGGCCAGTTGGTCCCCTTTTGCATTTCTCATATTATTGGTTCTTTTTCCCTTTTTTTCATAAACAATATTGCCAGAGATTTGTTAATTTTATTAGTCTTTCAAGTAATTAACTTATGGCTTTTTTGATCATTTATGTATGCTAATCATATTATTTCTTATGTTATATTTTCTTTGAGTCTATTTTGTTATGCTGGGCTCCTAGCAGATTATTTTTCAAAGTTCTCTCCAAGTAATGCTTTGGTTACATGTATAGGTTGGGGTATGTAATATTTTTATTAATATTCATTTTTAGGTAAAAATAAGAATTTTACCTTTTCATTTTTACTTCTGTGTTAACGAAATTATCAAAGAATTTGGTCTGTATGGCAGATTTTTTATAATTTTTAAGTTCTGCTTAATGGCCTACCTTATGGTTAGTTTAATAAATGTTTCATCTTAAGAAGAATGTGTATTCTCTAATTGCTGATTATGTTCCTGAAGTGTTATTTACATTTTTGATAGCTTGATCTATTAATAACTTAAAAATTTGAAACTTTTATTATTCTGATGGATTTATCAAGTTACTCTTATAGATCTATTTTTGCTTTCTCTATTTTGAGTCTGTTTTGGTATATTCAGTTTTAGGGTTTTTATAGATTCCCTTATTTCCTCTTTATCATTTTTGGCTTCTTAAGGATTTCTGTGATTTTTTTCATGTGCTCCCTGAGAGGGAGAGGCAGAGAATCTGAAGCAGACATCCAGCTGAAGAGGGCTCTATCACACTACACTGAGTTCATGACCTGAGCAGAAACCAAGAGTCAGACGTTTAACTGACTGAGCCATCCAGGCACCCCAATGTGCTAACTATATTTTAAAGTGTGTTTGTTATATTTTATCCAGCATTTCCAATTTTCCTATTGTTCTGTGTTGCGTAGCAGGAGGATGTTCCTAAAATTCCATGTTTCCCACTCCATAGACAAATTATTGCTATCTCTAAAGAGATCTCCAAAACTTTCTCTTCTTTTCTTCTTTGAAAATTATCCTTGCCCTTTGTTGTTGATGTGAGTGAATAGCTAAACTTAATGGGCAAAGTATGTAACATCGAGATAAAACAACCGTGGCCCTAATTTTAAGTATTCATTAGTTCCTTTTAGATAGTCTCTACTATCATGTGATTAAAAATATTTTTCATTAAAAAATACTCAAGGGTGCTGGGTGGTGCAGTCGGTTAAGTGTTGGAGTCTTGATTTCAGCTCAGGTTATGATCTCAGGGTCCCTGGATTGAGCCCTGCATAGGGCTCTGTGCTCAGTGGGGAGTCTGCTGGAGATTTCTCTCTCTCCCTCTCCCTCTGCCCATCAATCTCTCTCTCCCTCTTAAAAAAAAAACAACACTCAGGCATGTATATATATTTGTACAGTATATATCACTTATACTGTAATATGTAGTCAGTTTATTGTATATGTTAATGTTTGTGTGATATAGTATATAATATATTATATTTTTTTAAGTTAAGACACCCCCTTTTTCCTGTGTCCCTCTATTTATATAAATCCACCTATTTCCATTCTGTGGTCTTGGGTTTTAATTTCTTTTTTTTCTTTCCCTTGGATGCAAGGTTCCTTTTTTTTTTTTTAAGATTTTATTTATTTGAGAGAGAGCATGTGCATGAGCAGGGGGAGGGGCAGAGGGAGAGGGAGAAGCAGATTCCCCACTAAGCAGGGAGTGTGCAGGGTTCTTTTCTACTTGAGCATGAAGTATACTCCTGCTTATTACCCATTGAAGCTTTTATTTGAGTAGTCATTTCATTTTCCAGTTCCATTGCATTCTTCTTCCTTTTTATTCCTTTCTTTCTAGCCAGTTCTCTCTCTCTTTTAAGATTTATTTATTTTAGAGAAAAAGAGAGAGCAAGGGGGGAGGTGGAGAGGGAGAGGAAGAGAGTTTCAGCACAGAGCCCAACTTGGGACTTGATCTCACAACCCTGAGATCAGGACCTGAGCTCAAACCAAGAGTCACACACTAACCAACTGCACCACTCAGGCACCCCTCCAGCTGGTTCTTAGTAAGCTTTTCTTACAGATGGTTTTTCTCTTTCCTCTGCTGTTATTATTGCATTCTGAGTTTTTCATTTCATTCTTCGTTTCTCTGGCAGATTTCCTAAGAAAACGTCCCTTATTTTTCTACTGTATCCTTTTTCAGGCAGCATGGGTTCTATTTAATCTTACGTCTTTTACTATACTGTACTCTTTATCATATTATAGCCTTCAAAAATTACAGTGGAAAAACCTAACTGAATTTACAGTTCTAGCCAAGATGGAGTAAGCCCACTACGATACAAACTGTTAGAGTCTGTTCAGGCTGCTATAGCAAAATGCCACAGACTGGGTGGCTTAAACAACAGAAATTTATTTCTCACAGTTCTGGAGTCTGGAAAATCCAAAATCAAGGTACTAGCTGATTGTCATTCTGGTGAGAACTTTTTTCCTGGTGAGAATAGAAGGTCACATTCTTGCTGTGCCCTCACGTGGCAGAGAGAAAGAGTGCTTTCTGATGTCCTTGCTTATAAAGACACTAGTCCAATCAGATCAGGACCCCACCCTATGACCTCATTCAACCTTAATTACCTATATAATCACATTGAGTGTTAGGAGTTCAACATGTGACTGTAGAGGGAGGTAATTCAGTCCATACCACTCTCCCACTGACTGCATCTAAAAGCTCTGGACAGAATACAGAAAACTGCCACTTGTATACTTTGAAAAACAAACAGTAGCAGCCAGATTGAGGAAAGATATCAAAATTTGAAGAGGAATTTTTATGGGAGTGAGTGCCCTGTGTATTTTTGTTCCTGTATCCTCGGGCTTTAACCCGAGATGGCCTCAGTTCTGTTTTGGCCTCAGTTCTTAATTGCACTGTGGATGCAGATAGCAAAAACTCCAAGAGTAACCTTCTCTTTCTAGCCAGAGGATAAGGAGTCAGGGAGTGTTGGAGTCTTCCCATTTTTTTTTCTCTTTTTCCTTGCTGCTTTACACCCAAGTGCAGCTTAAGTTGCCCAAATCTCTTTGACAGTGGGGGAGAAAGGTAAAAAAAGTTCTGATAAAAGGGAAAAACCTTTCATCAGGCTAGAGAAATTAATAAAGGAAGGACCTGGGAGCTGAAAATTGTATCAGGGAAGAGAGAGCTGGAAAAAAGACTGTCCTAGTTCTGTATGCTAATGAGCAGCATGAGTCCTGGCTTCACACCCAAGATTCTGAGCACTGAGCTAGGATACTGCCTAAGTCCCAGAATGGCATGTATATATGGGCAAGACCCAAAGAATCATAGCAAAGACTTAGCAAACTGAATATTGGAAACTCTGCCCATGTAAGAGGTAAGAAAGAACTTGGCTATCTGAATTTAACCAGGTTGATTGCCTCCCCCAAAAAAGCAAAACAAAAATCAACATACTCCAACAGATTTTAACAGAATTCAGAGTTTAAAGATAATATTAAAAACATCTGGTATAAAACCCAAAATTGCTTCACATTTGAATAACTAGGAAAATATGACCAGTTCTCAAAAGAAGACAATCAAAGATGCCAATCCTGAGATTAATTACCAAAGATATTATAGCATCCATTATAACCATGCTTCATGATGAAAACATTCTTGAAATGAGTAAAAAAAAATAGAAGTTCTGAACTGAGAAATACAAACCTTTAAAAAGAACAAACGTAAATTTAAGAATGCAGAAGTACAATATCTGAAAACACTATGTGGGGCTCTATAGCAGAATGGAGATAGTAGAAGTGTTTATGAATTTGAAAATAGATCAATAGAAATTACCTAGTCTGAAGAACAGAGAACAGAACTCAGAATTCTATATCCAGTGGAAACATACTTTAGGAGTAAAGGCAAAGAAATACTCAGATGAAGGAAAACTAGAATTGTTACGAGAAGACCTGATCTAAAAGAATGCTAATGAAAGTTCTTCCCTTTACAAAGGGAGATGATACTAGAGGGAAGCTTGGAACCTCATCAGTGAAGAAAGAACAACAGAAATGGTGAATATCTAAGTCAAGTAGCAAATTTTATTTCTCTTCTTAAGATCTTTAATATATGACTATTCAAAGTGAAAATTACCAACACTGGTTGGGAGGTTTTATATTTTCATGTAAAAGTGACATTTAAAATAAAAAGCAGAAAGTAAAGGGTCATCTCTTTTTCTTGAAATAGTAAAATAACTGTAAGTGGTCTGTTAAAGATTAGGTATGATTTTGTAAGTGTTAAAGCAGTGACTATAAAATCCTGAGAGATTTGGCCAAAAAGCCAATAAATAGATTAAAATGGAATGCTAAATATACTCAAATGATCTAAAAGAAGGGAGGAAAAAATGAGGGGTAAACAAAAAACAATAGAATAGTAAACCTAAATCCAGCCGTATTAGTAAATGCATTAAGTACACATTATTTATTGGAAATATAAATTGCATTAAATATAAATGATGTGTCAATTGAAAGAGATTGGGTAAAAAGAATAGACTCAATATATAAAGAAAACCACTTTAAATATAGTGATACTGATAGGTTAAAAGTAAAAGGATAGAAAAAAGATATTGCATGCAAAAACTAATGGAAAGTTGGAGTGACTATATTAACATCAGGCAAAGTAGAGGAAAACTGATGGGATTGAAGGTGAATATTTACATGATAAAAAGGGTTACTTTGACAAGGAGATAAAACAAATTCTAAACAACAGAGCCTCAGAGTAAAAGCCGATAGAACTGACTAGGGAACTAAAACAGAAAAATTCACAATTACACGTGGCATCTTCAGCAATCCTTTCATAATTATAGATCAAGTAGACCTAAAAGCAGTAAGGACAGAAAAGATCTGAACAGTATTATCAATCAACTTAATTGACGTTTATAAAACAACTTATTCAACAACTGCAGAATGTATATTCTTTTCAAGGGCAAATAGAATATTCAAAAATATCTAATTCTGAGTCATAGCACACAAATCTTTAACAAATTTGAAATAATTGAAAATCATATAAAGTATGTTCTCTGATTATAAACAATCTAGAAATTATAAACAAAGATCTGAAAAATCACCAAATATTTGGAAATTAAAAAAAAAACGAACTTGTAAATAACTCATGGGTCAAAGAGGAAGTCTCAAGGAAAATTACAAAGTATTTTAAGTTGATGAAAAATGAAAATGCATCATAGAAGAGAACATGTCACAAGAAAAAATTAAAGGCCAATATCCCCGATGAACATAGATGCACAAATCCTCAACTAAATATTAGTAAACTGAATTCAACAACACATTAAAAGTATAATATACCGTGATCAAGTGGGATTTATTCCAGGGATGCAAAGCTGGTACAACATTTGCAAGTTAGTCAGTGTGATACACTGCATTAACAAAATGAAGGATAAAAATCATGATTATCTCACAGATGTGTTTGACAAAATTAACATCCATTTTTGATAAAAATTCTCAACGAAGCGGATATAGACCATATATGACAAGCCCACAGCTAACCCCATACTCAACAGTGAAAAGCTGAAAGCTTTTCCTCTAAGATAAGGAATAAGGCAAGAATGCTCACTCTTACCCCTTTTTTTCAACATAGTATTGGAAGTCCTAACCAGAGCAATTAGGCAAGAAAAAGAAATAAAAGGGCACCCATATTAGAAAGGAAGAAGTAAAACTGTCACTGTTTGCAGATGACGTGACATTGTATATAGAAAACCCTAAAGGCTCCATTAAAAAAACGGTTAGAACTAATAAACCACAGTGAAATTGCAGGATACAAAATCAGTACACAAAAATCTGTTGTATTTCTTTTTTTTAGATGTTTTTATTTATTTGAGAGAGAGAGAAACAGAGATAGAGGATGAGCTGAGAGGAGAGGGAGAAGCAGGTTCCCCACTGAGCAGGAGCCCAATGTGATGTGGGGCTTGATCCCAGGACCCTGGGATCATGACCTGAGCTGAAGGCAGATGCTTAACCAACTGAGCCACCCAGGCGCCCCATCTGTTTTATTTCTATACACTAATAATGAACTATCAGAAAAGAGAGATTAAGAAAAGAATCCCATGTACAGTTATATCAAAAAGAATAAAATACCCAAGAATTAATGTGAGGTGAAAGATTTACATATTGAATGCTATAAGGCAATAATGAAAGAAATTGAAGAAGACACAAATAAATGCAAAGATATTCTGTGCTCATGGATTGGAAAAATTAAAGAAATTGAAGAAGACACAAATGCAAAAATATTCTGTGCTCATGGAATGGAGGAATTAATATGGTTAAAAAGTCCACACTACCCAGAGCAATCTAAGATTCAAAATAATCCCTATCCAATGGCATTTTTCACAGAAATAGAACGGTCCTAAAGTTTGTATGGAACCATACAAGACCCCAAATAGCTAAAGCAATCTTGAGAAAGAACAAAACTGAAGGCATCACACTCCCTGATTTCAAGCTATCTTACAAAGCTATATTAAATAAAATAGTCTGGTGTTGGCATGAAAACAGACCCATAGATCAATGGAACAGAACAGAGAGCCCAGAAATAAACCCACATATATATGGTCAATTAATTTATAGCAATATACAAGAATATACAGTGGGGAAAGGACAGCCTCATCAATAAATGGTATTGGGATAATTGGACAGCCACATGCTAAAGAATGAAACTGGACCACTTTCTTATACCATACACAATTAAATTAACTCAGAATGGATTAAAGATGAATGCAAGACCTGAAGAAACTCCTAGAAGAAAACATAGGCTGTAAACTCTAGGTCTGGGTGGTGATTTTTGAAATCTGACACTAAAAGCAAAAGCAATGAAAGCAAAAAAACCAATAAACTACATCAAACTAAAAGTTTCTGCAAAGCAAAGAATCCAACTAAATGAAAAGGCATTTACTACTACTACTCCCTACTGAATGGGAGAAGATATTTTCAAGTCATCTATCTGATAAGGGGTTAATATCTAAAATATATAAAGAACTCCTACAACTCAATAGCAAAAACAAATCTGATTTTAAATGGGAAGAATATCTATATGTTGGCTAACTGAACATGTAAAAATACATAAAAATTTTAAAAAGAACATCTAAATAGACATTTTTCGAAGAAGACATAGAGATGGCCAACAGCTATGTGAAGAGATGTTCAGCATTACTCATCATCAGGGAAATGCACATCAAAGCCACAGTAACACCTCACACCTGTCAGAATGGCTGTTGCCAAAAAGACAAGAAATAACAAGTATTGATGAGAAAAGGGAACTCTTGTGCACTGTTGGTGGGCATGTAAATCGGTGCCATCACTATGAAAAACGGTATGGAGGTTCATCAAAAAATTGCAAATAGAACTACCATATGACCCAGCAATTCTGCTTCTGGCTATTTGAAGAAAAAAAACACTGTGTTAGAAGATATCTGCACCCCCATTTTCATTGCAGCATTATTTACAGTAGCCAAGATGTGGAAACAAGTGTCTGTCGATGAATGAATGGATAAAGAAGATACGGTATATATACACCATGGAATATTATTCAGACATAAAAAAAAAAGGAATGAAATCTTGCCATTTGTGACATCACACATGGAGCTCAAGGGAATTACGTGAAGTGAAGTGAGTCAGAGAAAGACAAATACCATATGATCTCTCTTATATGCAGAGTCTAAAAAAATAATAAAAAATTTAAAATACCAAGCTCATAGATACAGAGAACAGATTGGTGCTGCCTGAGATGAGGGATGGGAGGGTAGGAGAAATGGGTGAATTTTAAAATAAATAAATTATATTAAGTATTTTGAATTGAATGAAAAATGAATATGCATCTTATCAAAATTTGTGAGATGCAGTTAAAGCAATGCTTAGAAGGATATTTAAAGCACTAAAAGCTTATATTAGAAAAGAAGGTCTAAAGTGGGATTTATTCCTGGGCTGCAAGGTTGGTTCAACAACTGCAAATCAATGTGTTACAATACATTAATAAAAGAAAGAACAAGAACCATATGATCTTCTCAATAGATGCAGAAAAAGCATTTGACAAACTATAGCATCCTTTCTTGATTAAAACTCTTCACAGTGTAGGGATAGAGGGTACATACCTCAATATCATAAAAGCCATCTATGAAAAACCCACAGTGAATATCATACTCAGTGGGGAAAAACTGAGAGCTTTTCCCTTAAGGTCAGGAACATGGCAGGGATGTCCACTATCACCACTGCTATTTAATATAGTATTAGAAGTCCTAGCCTCAGCAATCAGACAAGAAGAAGAAATAAAAGGCATCCGAATCGGCAAAGAAGTCAAACTCTCACTTTTTGCAGATGATATGATCCTTTATGTGGAAAACCCAAAAGACTCCACCCCAAAACTCCTAGAACTCATACAGTAACTCAATAAAGTGGCAGGATGTAAAATCAATGCGCATAAATCAGTTGCATTTCTATACACCAACAACAAGACAGAAGAAAGAGAAATTAAGGAGTTGATCCCATTTACAATTGCACCCAAAACCATAAGATACCTAGGAATAAATCTAACCAGAGGGAAAGAATCTGTACTCAGAAAACTAGAATACTCATGAAAGAAATTGAGGAAGAGCCAAAGAAATGGAAAAACGTTCCATGCTCATGGATCGGAAGAACAGATATTGTGAAAATGTCTATGCTACCTAGAGCAGTCTACGCATTTCATGCAATCCCTATCAAAATACCATCCACTTTTTTCAAAGAAATGGAACAAATAATCCTAAAATTCATATGGAACCAAAAAACACCCCGAATAGCCAGAGGAATGTTGAAAAAGAAAAGCACAGCCGGTGGCATCACAATTCCGAACTTCCAGCTCTATTACAAAGCTGTCATCATCAAGACAGTATGGTTCTGGCACAAAAACAGACACACAGATCAATGGAACAGAATAGAGAACCCAGAAATGGACCCTCAACTCTATGGTCAACTAATCTTCGACAAAGCAGGAAAGAATGTCCCGTGGAAAAAAGACAGTCTCTTCAACAAATGGAGTTGGGAAAACTGGACAGGCACATGCAGAAGAATGAAACTGGACCATTTCCTTACACCACACACAAAAATAGACTCAAAATGGATGAAAGACCTAAATGTGGGACAGGAGTCCATCAAAATCTTTGAGGAGAACACAGGCAGCAACCTCTTCAACTTCAGCTGCAGCAAATTCTTCCTAGAAACATCGCCAAAGGCAAGCGAAGCAAGGGCAAAAATGAACTATTGGGACTTCATCAAGATAAAAAGCTTTTGCACAGCAAAGGAAACAGCAAAACCAAAAGACAACCGACAGAATGGGAGAAGATATTTGCAAATGACATATCAGATAAAGGGCTAGTACCCAAAATCTATAAAGAACTTATCAAACTCAACACCTAAAGAATAATCCAATCAAGAATTGGGCAGAAGACATGAACAGACATTTCTGCAAAAAAGACATCCAAACGGCCAACAGAGACATGAAAAAGTGCTCAATATCACTCAGCATCAGGAAATACAAATCAAAACCACAATGAGATACCATCTCACACCCGTCAGAATGGCTAAAATTAACAAGTCAGCAAATGACAGATGTTGGTGAGGATGCGGAGAAAGGGGAACCCTCCTACACTATTGGTGGGAATGCAAGCTGGTGCAGCCACTCTGGAAGACAGTATGGAGGTTCCTCAAAAAGTTGAAAATAGAGCTACCCTATGACCCAGCAGTTGCACTACTGGGTATTTACCCCAAAGATACAAATGTAGTGATCCAAAGGGGGCACATGCACCCCAATGTTTATAGCAGCAGTGTCCACAATAGCCAAACTATGGAAAGAACCTAGATGTCCATCGACAGATGAATGGATAAAGAAGAACACACACACACACACACACACACACACACACACACACACACACACACACAGGAATATTATGCAGCCATCAAAAATGAAATCTTGCCATTTGCAACGATGTGGATGGAATGAGAGGGTATTATGCTAAGTGAAATAAGTCAATCAGAGAAAGATACGTATCCTATGATCTCACTGATATGAGGAATTTGAGAAACAAGACAGAGGATCATAGGGGAAGGGAGGGAAAAATGAAACAAGACGAAACCAGAAAGGGAGACAAACCATATGAGACTCTTAATCTCAGGAAACAAACTGAGGGTTGCTGGAGTGGAGAGAGGTGGGAGGGATGGGGGGTGGCTGGGTGATGGACATTGGGGAAGGTATGTACTACATAGTGAGCACTATGAACTGTGTAAGACTGATGAATCACAGACCTGTACCCCTGAAACAAATAATACAAAAAATTTTAAAAAAAGTCTAAAGTCAGTAATCTAAACTTCCACCTTAAGAAACTAAAAAAGGAGAAAAACCCAAAGCAAGCAAGCAAGCAAATAATGTAGAAATCAGTGAACTCAAAAATACAAAAACAATATATAAAACCAATGACATGAAAGGCTAGTTGTTTGAAAACAATGATAGAATTGATAAACCTCTACTTAGACTGACCAAGAAAAAGAGAAGACACAGATTACCAATATCAGGAATGAAAGAGGTCGTATTAGTACAAACCCTGTGTTCAAAAGATAAGTGAATATTATGAACAACTCTGACCATAAATTTGACAACTCGAATAAAATGGACCATTTTCTTGACAGACAAATCCTAACAAAATTTACAAAGAAATAGATAACCTGACCAGTCTTATATTTATTAAATTAGTAACTAAAAACCTTGTAACAAAATTCAAGGCCTACATAGGTTCACTTGTTGGTTGTGACCAACTGTTTAAGAAAGAAATAATAGTAATCCTTCTCATTCTTTTCCCCCAGAAGAAGATACAATACTTGCCAACTCATTTTAAGTCAGCATTAGCCTGATGCAACAGTAGACAAAATATTGTAAGAAAAGAAAACTATATACTGATACTCTTTGTGGACCTAGAGCCTCGATAAAATATTAACGATCAAACCCTGGAATGCAAGGGCATTTCAGTATTCGAAAACCAATTAATGTATTTCATCTTATTAACAGATTAAAGAATAAAAATCATAGAATCATCTCAGTAGATCATTTGACAAAGTTTCAACATTTATTTATAGTAAAACCTGTCTACCAACCAGGTTTTAGAAGAGAATTTCCTTAAAGGGCATTGTGTTAGTTTGGGCTGCCATAGCAAAATACCATAGACTGGGTGGCTTATAAACAACAGAAATTTATTTCTTATGGTTCTGGAGACTGATAAGTCCAAATCAAGTCACTGGTAGATGTGTTTGGTGAGGGTCTGGTTCTTGGTTCATAGCTACCATCTTTTTGCTTTTGTCTTCAAATGGTAGAACGAGTGAGAGAGCTTTATGGGGTGTGTGTTATAAAGGCTCTAATCCCATTCATGAGGGTTCATGACTTAATTACTTTGCAAAGGGTCCACCTCCAAATACCATCCCATTGGGGATTAGGTTTCAACAATGGGTGGACACAAATGTTAGGTCTGTGGTAGGCATCTATGGAAAAGTATACAGCAGAGTTTCTCCACTTTAGTACTATTGACATTTTGGACAAGATAATTCTTCTAAAACTGAACATGAAGATGTCAGTTCTTTCCATATTGGTCTATAGATTCATTTCAATCTCAGAGTCTTAGCAGGTTTTTTTGTAGATATCAAACTAATTCTCTGTATGGTCAGACAAAATAGGCCAAATAGTTTCATAAAGGAAGAACAAAGTTGTGCACTCCAACTATCCGATTTTAAGATTTACTGTCAAGATAGGTGAGTAAGACTGTGTGTTATTAGTGAAAGCTTAGATAGTAGTAGGTAGGTAAAGAGATAGAAAGAGAGGAATAGAATCCAGAAGTAGACCCATACAATGATGCTTGCTTGGTTTTTGGCAAAGATGAAAAGGCAATTCCCTGGTGAAATGGTAGTCTTTTTCAACAGATAGTACTGGAACAGTGGGATACTTATATGCAAAAAATGAACGTTGCCCCATCCTCCACGCCACATATAAAAATTAATTCAAAATGGATCATAGACCAAATTTAAAATAAAGTATAAAAATTTTAAAAATATAGAACACCTTTTTTTTGTTCAATTAGGCTAATGGATTTTAGATATAACAATAGAAGCTTAAACCATAAAAGCAAAAACATAAAGTGAGCCTTATCAAAATTAAAAATTTTTGTCCTCCAGAAGACGCTATTAAGAGAATAAGACAAGTCATGGGATAAAATAGTTGCAAATCACATCTTGAATCCAGAATATACAGAGAACTATAAAAGTGTAATACTATGAAAACAACCAACCCAACTTAAAAATGGGCAAAAGATTTGAACAGATACTTTACCAGAGACAATACACATATGCCAAGTGATCACATGAAAAGATGCTCCACATCATTAGTCATCTGGGAAATGTTGTTAAAACTGCAGTCGAGTGCCACAACACACGTATGAAGTTCTGATGACAGTGTGGGAAAATTGGAATTTTTATATGTTACTGGTGGGCATGTAAAATGGTTTCTCAGCAATCCCAGTCCTTTACTCCAGAGAAAAGAAAACTTATGTTTACCCAAAGACCTGTTTACAGTAGCTTTATCCATAATCATTAAAACTGGAAACAACCTAAATGTCCTTCATGAGGTGAATAGGTAAACCAACTTATATATCCATACAATGGATAGACTCACCAATAAAAAGGAAAAAAACCCATTTCTACACACAGCCATGTGGATGAATTTCATATGCATTCTGTTAAGTGAAAGAAGAGAGACTCTGAAAGTTAGGTATTATATGATTACATCTTTATGACATTCTAGCAAAGGACAAACTGTAGTCTCACAGAATAGGATCAGGTGTTAGAGGTTGGTGGGGCATGTTGACTATAGAGCACCAGCCTGAAGGAGTTGTTGTCGTGTGTGTGTGTGTTTGATGATGGAACTGTTATGTATCTTATGGTCTTCGTTACATTACTCCTGACATTTTTCAAAAATCATAGAACTGTACCACATTAAATTTACTGTGAATTTAAAAATATGACTCATCCAAATTCTATTGCTTCCCATTAAACCATTTTACAATGGGGGAAGGATCCTCCTTTTTCATTGTAATACTTAAAATTCCCACTCTTTGATCTCCAATTACTTTAGGAAGTTGGGTAGTTTGTCATAGAACACTAAAAAGAAACTCCAAAGAACATTCTTTTACCATTACCTTTCCACATTTTTCTTGGCTAAATGTAACTTTTACTTTTCCTCTTCTCTGGAAATGAATCATAACATGAGTTTCCTGTTCTTTTTCTGGAGTGTGTGTCTTATTGACATTTCACCTCTACTTTCCTCTTCCCCCCAGCTTTACCTTGTTCCCCCTGATTGTTTCTGCACATACGTATCCTCTCTCTTCGTCCCACTTGATTTCTCGTTCAGTAATCGATCTAGGCCCTGTGCTAGGGTCTTGGGAGATCAGTTAAGGTATGCTTTCCCCTGGAAGTCTTGGAGGGCAGAAGGAGGGTACATCAGTAATAGTGTGTAGGAGTGTCACTGAGTCATAACAGAAGCATTAATGAGCATAATGTAGCACAAAAGAAGGAATAACTCATTCTGCTTAGACAGGTCAGGGAAGGCTTTATATAGGAAAGAAGCGTAAAAGTGGCTCAAATTAAAATTGAATCTTTAAAATGTCACCTGTGACTTTGATTATAGACTAGTAGTATAGACAGTTTAAGAAAAGTATGAAATTTAGTTGTAAAGTGGTCAGAAACAGTCTTGTAAACTTCAGCTAGGTGGTGGGGGGATGGGACACAGTGGTGAATTTTGTCAAGGTTATATGGAATATAACTGATTAAAATGAAAAAGTTTCTGAGCATCATAAAGGATAATCAAATAGTAATATACACTTGCTAAAGAAAAAAATGATCAAGTATAATGAGGCAGTGTCAAACTTCCTGTGAATCTGCTAATTTTACTTATTAACATTGGGCTTGCTGACTCCCATTCACTTCAGATTTTGCCGCCTTGATTCTGGTATTATTTTATGGTTGTGCTTGGGTGCCGTGGATCCCTTTATTCTTTCTCCATAGCTGTGTTCTGGCCTCGTCAGTCTTTTGCTTTCTTGCACCAGGCAAATTCCCGCCAGAGTCCACGAGTATAGCGTCTGTTCCGTGTACAGAAAACGCTTCTGGATACCGGGAGGTTGACTCCCCCATCCAGTCAGAACTCCTCCTTGAGGCCCACACCCTTGCACCACATTTTAAATTATAATGCACTTCCTCTCCTCTCATCCCCAAGCCCTCCTGTCTTCTTTTTCCCTGCACTGTTTTTTTTTTTAAAGATTTATTTATTGGACAGAGAGCGCGAGAGGGAACAGGAGCAGGGAGTGGGGGAGGGAGAAGCGGGCCGCCGCCGAGCGGGGAGCCCGCCGCGGCTCCATCCCAGGACCGGGGCCGATGACCTGAGCCGGACACTTAACGACGGAGCCCCCGGGGCGCCCCTTCCCTGCACTGCTTTTTAAGTGTTTATTTCCAATGTATTATGTGACTGACTGACTATGTTTATTGTCATTAATTGTGTGTCTTTACTAAAATGTAAGCTCCACCAGGGCAAAGATCCTTGTCCGCTCTGCTCACTGATGTACCGGATCTCTAGTGCCTGGGGTATGGTAGGCACTCCGTGAGTACTTGTTGGAGAGTAGAATCCTTGATGCAAGCATAACCTCTGGGGTTTTTTTCTCGCAATAACATCTGAATTCAGATTCTTAAAATAAGTTAGAATGCCTGTGACTTAACATTTTATAATTTCTCCAATCCACGTGAACTGTTATGATACTAAGCATTGCTCAGGAACACTGGCTTGAACCTCAAAGCTTTTCCTGACTTTGGTGATAAATAGTTACCTCCCCATGAGGCCACCTTTTGAAGTATAGTATAAACACTGTTAGAAACAATGGACAAAGATAAACCTGTTCATTTGGCTTTTGAATTTTCTTTGTTCATTTTTGAAGGTTTTCCAATTTTTGATTTTTGGTTTGCACACAAAATGAGACTGGAATTTTTTCTGTGGTAACATATGACTGCAACTCACCCAATAAAAAAACCCATATTCTTAGGCCAAAACATGATATAAGAGATAAGAAAGTGGGTCTGAAGGTTACCAGAATTTGGCTTTTAGACAATGGACAAGGCCGTTCTGAGAAACATCCTTTTAAGTTATGTACTTGGAAATTTAGGAAAGCTTGAGCAGATTTTGTATCTCAGAAAATGATAATATTAAAGTAATTCTTGAAATACGCAGTGTTATATGTAGTGTGCTAAATTTGGTTTAGTGTCTTAAATTGTATAGGGAATAAAATTAACCTCTATATAATATAGTAAATTTAAGTTTAGTAGTAAATAAGTAAACAAATAGATTCTAAAGATAAAAAGCCTTAGTTTGTAAAGCAAGTATGATGGAAAAAGTAACTGGAAAATTTAAGTGTCACTCAAATTTCTCTATTCTTCGTGTATCTTTTCCAATTAAAGTTATATTCCTATACTTCATTTAATATTAAACTTGTAGCCCTGATTTTTTTTGTTTTTCTGTTGCCTTTTAAAAGCCTCATTCTTGGGGCGCCTGGGTGGCTCAGTCGTTAAGTGTCTGCCTTTGGCTCGGGTCATGATCCCAGGGTCCTGGGATCAAGCCCCACATCAGGCACCCGGCTCGGCGGGAAGCCTGCTTCTCCCTCTCCCACTCCCCCTGCTTGTGTTCCCTCTCTCGCTGTGTCTCTGTCAAATAAATAAATAAAATCTTTTAAAAAATTTTTTTTAAAAAATGAAAGCCTCATTCTTCCCATTAAGATTTTATCCTGTAACTGGCATATAATCTACTTGACTTGACTTTTGTTCTGTATATACTTTTATCTTCTTGGGCTACCATTTTTTGCCTTTCCTCTTCCCTTCTACTCCTCATAAAAGTGACCAGAGATTAAAATTTAGAGCTGCAGGAATATTAATAAAATCTTCCAGAAATTGTAGATATAATTGCAGCTGGTATAACTGTCACATATATATTTATATTTCCTTTGCTATGATCTATATTTTGCCCTTGGTATATTGTAGGCATCTTTTCATGGCCATATTGTATTTTCCATTTAATTTTATTTTTTGGTAGTTTTAAGTGAGATTAAACTAATGTATCATAAAACTCACCATTGTAACCATTTTAAAATGTATAATTCATTGATATTTAGTATACTCACAGTGTTGTGCAATTACCAGTACTGCCTAGTTCCAGAACATTTTCATCACCTAAAAAGAAACTCCATACCCTTAAGTGGTCACTTCTTTTCTCTCCATCCCCCTCCCCTGGCAACCACTAATCCACTTTCAGTCCTTATGGATTTACTTATTCTGGACATTTCATGCAAAGGAAATCATAAAATATATGACCTTTTGTGTTTGGCTTCTTTCACTTTGCCTAAAGTTTTCAAGGTTCATCCATGTTGTAGTGTGTATCAGGTATCAGCAGCTCTTTTTTTTTTTTTTTCAGCAGCTCTTTTTTTATGGCTAAATAATATTCCATTATATGGATATAGCACATTTTGTGTATCTATTTAATGGACGTTCGACTGTTTCCGCTTTTTTTCTCTCATAAACAAGACTGCTGTGAACATCTGTGTATAAGGTTTTGTTTGAACAAATGTTTTCTATTTTCTTGAATATATTTCCATTTCATATTTAAGTACATAATCTGTTGCATGAATTAACCATAATTAGTTTTGTATTTATTTTTTCCTAATTTTTCCTTTCATAAACATGCTGTTAAGTTCCTGAACATTTATGTTTACATGGTTTTCTAATTTCTTTAAAATTATTTCCTGTTAATGGTATTAGCTAATGAAGTCTTAAAGTTGTAATTACTGAAATACAGGGTATACACATTCTGATATATATACTATTATTTTAATATATGCTGCTATATTGTCTACCAGAAAAGTTGTACTAATAATAATGTATGTAATTGTTATTTTTATATCCTCATTGTATTATTGTTAATATTAAAAAAATTCTAATATGAAAAAATTTTAATTTGATAGGGGAAAATATCTTTTTGGCCTTCTATTAATATGAAATACATAAAATATTCTGTTATTTTAATTTGCATGTATATACAAATGAGATTGAGGATATTTTCATGTTTATTAAAAATCTTTTTTTTTGTCATTTCCTGATTATGACCTTTGCCTATTTATTTTGTGGAGGGAGTTTTCTTAATTACCCTCAAATAGAAAAAAACTATTTACATCACATAGAACTAGCTTTTATGTTGCCCATTTTGATCAATAATGGTTCTTTTTTTCTCCTTGATATTGGTCTTTCTACATGATTTCTATTGGTATTTTATTATTTCATTTTATGCTTATCATTTTTCACTTGAGAGTTTATTATTTGTTTTGAAACATCTGAAATATTTTTCCTGTCTTAGTTTTATAAGATCTTACATAATTTTGTGCATGTTTAAAATTCTAAAACACAATCTCCACATACTTAAGTACTTGCTTCTGTTTGGAGTCATAGGATTGTAGTAGTACTCTTAATTATGGTATTTGCTGTAAGCATTTCTGGGTGAAGAACAAGAAAAATATCTTCAGTATTTGTACTTATTTGGATATATGGTCTTTATGTTTTATAACCAAACTAGAATTTTCAAGGAGTCATTTCAATCCCCTAATTTAAATATTTATTTATTTACAGAATGAGAGATTTACTAGTGGTTTTCAACTTTGTTATTTCTGGAGTATTTTTAGATTTATTTTACATGAACTTCACTTTTCAAATCCTTTCAAATTAAGGAATCTAATCTAGATTTGAGTCCTGAATGGGCATACCACCTAGAAGAAAATATTTTTAAAATACTTAAATAATATTTACCATTGATAACCGTGCCTCAGATATTTTTGAAATTTTTTTTTAATATATAAGAGAGGTAAAGAAATTTATGATTCTACCAGGTCATACAGATTCTTGGATTTAGGAGGAATTGATGGTCTCTGATGGTAGTTCTTTCTTATGTTTATTTATCTGTGTTTGTAGCCCTTTGCATTTCTGCCAGAAAAATAATTGGACATTTCCAGTTTGACCTGATGATTTTTGTGGAATTAGCATAGAGCATCTTACAGTACTTATAATTATTAAATTATACTTATAATTATTAAATTGTATTTTTTTTATTTTCAGTAATGGAAAGTTGCTGTCTCATTAAATTTTTGTTATGTAAATTCAGCATTTTTTAATGCTCAAATATTTCTCATTCTTATAGAACAAGGAAGAGATTGCACAGTTTAATGAACTTTAGTTTATTTTTGGAGGGCATCATAATTTCACTTACGTCTTTCTGATTTTCTAATTTCAAGAGTTCATTCATATAACCTAATATTTTATTAAAATTCTTCCTACATGTGTTTCCTTTAAAGTCACTATTACTTTTAAAGGAAACATATTTTTATTTTTAAAGGAAAAATATTTTCATGTTTTTGATACTCAGGTTTTAAAAATTGTTGAATCAGTGAACAAATACTTTTGTTTCTAATGTATCTACCATCTACCTATAAATGTCATTTTAAAGCAGTCTTTTGAAAGCTTAAGATAAGTTTTATATGATGGTACAATTTAATTTCAGAATCTTAAGAGATGAAAAATTACCACATAGAAAAGATAATATTGTTTCATTGTTAGCTGAATACAATACATACTACAGTTGTAAATATTGCTTCACTGAATGATTTTTCTCTTACATATATATACATGGCTTCAAGATCCAAAATTTCAAACAATAAGAACTTGCATGAATATTATCAGTGACAAAATAAAGTATATTCTATTTGGTATTGCCAATTAAAAAAAACTTGTGAAAATTCTGAATTACTATCTGATAATTTATAATCAGTTTTGTTATTTGCCTTTCAAATGGCAATTTACAAATCCATTTAAGGATCTTATTTTAGAATCCATCTTGGATCATTTAAAAATAAAGTCATCTCCCTGTAACTTTATTAGAAAAATACATACACAGAGAAAGAGAAAAAATTAGAATATAGCAAAGGCAGATATTCACCTTCTGCATTTATCAAATTATATCAATCATGATAATGTAGCTTAGTCATCAAAGAAGTCAAAATGAATAGAAAGCTAAAGTTGGAACAAGAACTAACATGAAAAAAATGGCAGAATAAATGGCATATTCATGAACTAGAATTATATTCAGTCTTATCACCAAGGCAGATTTATTTGTGGTCAGTGATCTTTTCTGGATGAAGGCCAATTTCCACATTAATAAAAAGATTATAGTTGGATTTATTTTCAGTTGTTTTTGAAAGTTCATTTGGGGTCAGAAAATACTATCTTTAGGATGATTAAACATTCTTTTATTGTATCCATTTCTGAGTAGATTCTTTTGACTAAAATTTCAGAAATTAACACCTACTATAACTATATATGATATGATTGTAATGGTACATTTGAATGAATTTTGCTTTTTAACAAAACACTTTGGTATACTTAGTTTTGTTGAAACTGTTTTTCTGCTCTGCTTAATGGTAAAATACTGTTTCTCTTAACATTAATATATTTTATAACAACGGGTTTTATTTCAGTTGCAAATGAGACCCTTTTCTCCAAACAATTCCTTGGGCCACTCTGAAATAATGTGAGCTTTGTAGTTCACTTATTCATTTACTTTTTTTGGCAGCAACTGTGCTAAGAATTTAAATTTTATATCAAAAATATTCACCCCAGTCACACTATAAGTTTACTGCTCATTTTTTTGTTTTGTTTTTCTTATTTCTGAGGCTGTCAGTGAGAACTCATAACCAACCAGGAAAACCAATTGACTGATTCTCCTCCTGTCAAATCTTGTCTCACAAGTAGATAGCATGAGGTGACGGCAAACAGAGATGGTATAGGCATGCTCTCTCTGGCCTTCTGCTTTCTCATCTATAAAATGAAAGAGTTGTTGAAATTTAATTACAGATAATTTGGAATCTAGTGGATTGTTACTTAGTCTGGATGCTCCTGGTTCCTTATAACTGATGTAGAGTAAGATACTAAATTATGATTAAAGCAATTAAGGCCTACAAATAAGTGAAAGCATTTTAATTTTTTAAAATTTTCATGTGGTATTTTACAGCCAAAATAAAAATCATTTGCATAATGAAGACATAAAGGCTAACATACTAACAGCTTTAAAAAAATACTAATCTATAAATTGTAATTTATAATAGAGTTAGTAATTGTTTCTCACTTCATACCAGGGATTGATTAAGTCATGACATAAATCTGGACATGATATATCTTATTTAATACATTTTTTAAAAGATTTTATTTATTTGACAGAGAGAGGCAGGCAGAGGGAGAGGGAGAAGCAGGCTCCCCGCAGAGCAGGGAGCTCGATCCCAGAATCCTGGGATCATGACCTGAGCAGAAGGCAGATGCTTAATCATCTGAGCCACCCAGGTGCCCCCTATTTAATACATTTTTTGAAGTAAAATTCTTTTCTTTTCTTTTTTTATTGTTATGTTAATCACCATACATCATTAGTTTTTGATGTAGTGTTCCATGATTCATTGTTTGTACATAACACCCAGTGCTCCACGCAGAACGTGCCCTCTTTAATACCCATCACCAGGCTAACCCATCCCCCCACCCCCTCCCCTCTAGAACCCTCAGTTTGTTTTTCAGAGTCCATCGTCTCTCATGGTTCGTCTCCCCCTCCGACTTATGAAGTAAAATTCTTTTAAGTAAGATTTTCGTGGACATTGTTTTTACTCTGATAACTTTTTTGGTTATGTTAATGACTGCAAATAAGCTACATAATTTTGTTGTCAGGGCAAAGATAGTAAACGTGGTTTAAACATTTAGAATTGTCTTAATATTTGCAATGAAAAGCACTCTATTCTGATTTGCATCTCAATGCTGAGAAATTTTCATTTTTGTAGTAGTTGTAGCAACAACATGATCTTCTAATGTGGGTTCAATTAGAATACCAAATTATAGTTCCTTTTGGATATGTGTTTCCAAATTTAATAGTCATTAAAAATGTTATACATTGAAGTAGGAGGATAGAGAGTGAATGGTCAACACATAGATGTAGCCAATAGCACAAACTATCTACATCTTCTTCCTTTCATTTTCATACATTACCGACTGTGTGTGCTACTGGTTTTGTTTGGTTTCAGAAAGGGTATAAATAATTGGCAAGGTATATGGGACCATGTCCTGTTGGAGATTTCAGTGTTTGGTTATGAGAGAAGAAAAGATCATTTTTGGGGAATGCGACTTTAGAAATTTGGCTTTGGAGTTTTCCTGTATAATTATACTAGGAATTTCCAAACAACATAGCAAGGATTTACAGTACTTTTCCAGATGTGGTTGTTAAACAATAATTGGAAGCTGTAGGAAATAAAACAGTATTTTGCATGAAGTCGGCATTCAGTCAACATTGGTTAAACTGAAGAACATTCTACTTGATATCTAAGTGCTGTTCTCAAGTCACAAAAAAAAAAAAACAAAAATTTTAACTCTTCTTAGGCCCAAAAAATAAGAGCTGTTCTTCAAAATGAATTTTCTTATAACTTTTAGAAAAGTTAACAGTAAAATAAATGCATTTTTAAAGTTGAAACTTTATAAGACATAGTTTAATAATAATTTTCCTAACAAATCTTATAAACTCTGAGGTGCAAAGCTAGCAAATTCAGTCAAGCTTTTGCTCCTTTTGCCCTGTCATCATCAGCCTATCATGCTTGGGAAAGAATGATGGCCCTGAAAGCAAACAGGGAGCCTGTTTCTGTGACTTACAGATACACTCCCTTCTCCAGTAGAATAGGTGACAAGGGACCTGTTTGATTTACGTGCTGAGTATACCTCATATTCATCTTAACTGAGTTCATTTTATTAGGTAAATGTAGTGTTTATTGCATCCAGATAATGTGTAGCCATCTTATTTGGGCTATTCAGTTTGCAATTGTAAACTTGATGGCAGGTTTCTTAAATATCTGTATGTTGTTGTTGTTGTTTATTTTTTTTAAAGAGATATCCCAAAGTTGCAGATGGCTGGCTCATCTCCAAATACCTCTTCAAGGTACTCTATGCTGGTGATGTCTCCCGCCACTGAGCTGCGCGGGAGCATGGAATTGACTTACTGGGGAGGGCTGTATCAGTTAAGTGATCTCTTTTAGTACATTGCATGGGTTTTGCAAAGCTTTTTTTTTTTTTTTTTTGCTTTTGTTAATCCAGAGGGCACAAATATGCTTATGCTAACTTTTAAATTAAAATCTTGTTGTAAACCCACACAATATAATAATCCATTTACTCTCCTTCTTTTCTCATGTGACCCCCTCCGTATTTCTTTAAGTTCCCATGGTTTTAATCACTTTTATTAATCATGTGTATCTGTGCAATTATATTTTATTGTAACTCTTAACAATATAAGAATTATTAGTTATCTCCTCAATTTTGTAAGTGCTGTGTAATAATATTTGTATTACATGCAAACTGGGGGCTTAGGGAAGATGTGTGATTTTTCCAAAGTTACTCAATGAAACATTCATGGGCAGTATCAATAACTGCTTTGCCATTCTGGAATCATTAGTGGGAATATATTCCTTAGTTTCCTTTCTCCCAGGTAGAATGCATGCCTTTATTCACTTACTCAAAACTTTTTAATTGAATTCCTATTGTCTGCAAAATACTGCTAGGCTCTGTACTTAATGGACTAGCCTTTTATTATATTTTTTAATTAGAAAAGAAATATATAGTCATATTTCTAAGGATTACAATAAGGCAAAAGATGGAAAGTAGAAAACAAGCCTCTTTTCCTCAACCCTCATTCCCACAAGTAATCATTTTAAACAGTTTCGTTTGTTTTCTGTCCTCTATGTATAGCCTTAATCACTACGGAAACAGATTATGCTTGATTTCTTCAGGGCTCACATTTATGTGTTGCTCTCTGTATGGAGTTCAGCCTTTGGAACTCTAATTCAGTCTGCTGGTATTCTAAGCCTTTTGTTAAAAAGCTGGTAGAAGACAAAGATGGTAAAATTACTGGGCTAAAAAGTTTAAGTCAAATTCATTTTTCAGATTTTCGGTGAACCTGGTTATCTTGATTTTTTTTTGTCTTGAAAGATTGCAAATTGACTCATTTTTATGGTATTAGATACATATTATAGATATTTGCAATAAATTCCTTACCAGTGAACAAGACATTGTCAGTAACAAAGAATAATAATTATGTTTTGTAAATTAGTAACTGTGCTTCATAGTTGTTAAATGATTTACTTGAGATGTCCTGTAGGTAACATACAGAGCTAGCAATAGAAGTACAACTGAGTATCTAATCTAGACTCATACTTATTAAGATTCAGCTTAATATGTAATTAGTTATTTTTAAAGTATTTAAATTCCTTTTTTAGAATATTAATATGAAATTTTATTTAGAAAATTAATCAAGGTCATTATTTTACTTTCAAAGCTTGGTAGTCTAATAAATATGAACCTTAACTAAAAATAGTAGTTTCTTTTAAAAAAGGAAAAGACTCTCTCCTCTTGCAGAAATGGGAGTTTTCTCTGCTTAGCAAAAATAAAATAGAAAATATTAAACTGACTTTTATAAATTAGCAGTAAGAAATTCAAGATTGCTGTTAGAAAATTTAAAGTGAAAAGTGAAAAGTTGAATTCATCTAAATACTAATATATTGGCAACAATGAATCCACCTGTAACCATTTTCCTTTAAGTATCTGAAAACTTTTACAGTGATATCAGAATGGTTAATTAAAATTCGATGGGACTATCTTTTATTGCTTGTCTAGTTGAGTAGCAGTTCCAAGGTGATAGTCTTTGATACTGTCATCTAGGTGATGCATTGTAACACTAATGAGACTTCAGCTTGGGGAATGAGTTTTTCATTTGCTCTTTACATAGGTAAGCACTTATACAAAGAGTAGAGAAAGGAAGTCACTTAACAGATTCATTTATATTTTATATTATCAAAAGATGATGTTTCAGTCACTACTTAGTAGAGAACCACTTTAGAAAATTTAGTCCTTGATGTAGTGTTCCATGATTCATTGTTTGTGCATAACACCCAGCACTACATTAAAAACTAATGATGTAATGTGTGGCAATTAACATAACAATAAAAAATTTTAAAAAAAAGAAAATTTAGTCCTTGTTCTTAGAAGGTCTCATTCCAGCTGTGAACCAACATATAAGCAAAACACAGATACATTGCATGTTGTAAACAGACGTCTAACTTAAGAAATATAGAAGAGTAATTTTATTTTATTTTTTAATTTTTTTAGAAGAGTTATTTTAAAATAACCTTGGACCTTAGAGATCACAGGCCATTTTTAGGTGCTGAAAATAAGGCAGTTTTGTGGGAAAGATATCACATAGCTGGTCAGTAGCACATTACCTTTTAGTCCAGCAAACTTTTTATTTTTTAAAGATTTTATTTATTTATTTGACAGAGAGAGACATAGCGAGAGAGGGAACACAAGTAGGGGGAGTGGGAGAGGGAGAAGCAGGCTTCCCACTGAGCAGGGAGCCTGATGGGGGGCTCGATCCCAGGATCCTGGGATCATGACCTGAGCCAAAGGCAGACGCTTAACCCACTGAGCCACCCAGGCTCCCCTAGTCCAGCAAACTTTTCACCCTTTCTTTCTTTGCCTTAAAATGAATTAGAGTCAGATTGATGGAATGTCAATAAGTTTTGAAAAAGTTGTTTAACTTCATCAGTGGTAAAAGTTAACTTCTAAGAAAACATGTAACAGAAAGCATATTATACACCTATCAATAGCTTTTAAAAGAATTCTGTTAGTGACAGGATATTTCTTTTCCAGAATAAAATTTCTTCAAGATATAGACTAGTTGTTTCCTTGCTGTGTGATTTGCTTTTATAGTTATTTTTAAAGGAAATGAAAATATTTGGGGAGTGATTGTTTATTGCTTCAATAGTTATTTTAAAAGGCACGATCAGCTTTTAGCTTTATTTTTTAATTTTTCTGTTGAATAGTGATTACAGACTAATAGCCTAAGTACATCTTTTGCTATTAATCTGTGCTTAAGTAAAAAGGATCTTCAAATACTATCTCAAGTAACCAGTTGAATGCTTCCATTATTTTTAATTAAATTTAACTCTTTCATAGATGCAGAAATTATTTAATTATTTACATAAAATTCTAGGGTATATGATTTACAAGAAAGTTTGTTTGGAGGCCTAACAAGGGAATACATCTTCTCTTAATCAAAGCAGATTCTTCTGAATGTGAAAAATTCAGTGTCTTTAATTCAGAACTTCACTTTGGAAATGATGTACATGGAAGAGGAAGGAAGATAATCAAGCCAAGTCATCCTCACATCTAGTTTGCTAAGTTGGTAATAGTGTTGTGAAGATACTACAGGTTTATTTATTTAAGGCCTGCAAATTATGATGATATGTTATTCTGTTAATTGTTCAGTTTCTCAGTTTGTAATCTGGGAAATCTTGCCATGGTCTCTTGGGTGAAAGTCTTATAGACAGCATATCTTACCCATAGCAGGAGTCCCAAGGATTTAGTGCCCATTCCTTCTCTGTTAACCTTAGCCTAGATTTTGTTTTTTGATATCTTTGTTTCCTCTCCTCCAAAATGGGGCCTTGTTACATTCTTTTGTGATTTTTTTTGACAGCTTTATTTTAAAACTTCTCATAAATTATTTTCCTTAACCATGTCAAACTCATGAGAAGGTTTAAAATAAAGTCAACAGAGAAAACTTGTGATGTTCCCTTTTTTTAAGATCCTTTCTTGATGGAAGTCTGGCTGTACCTCTCATTTTAAATTATGGAATGATTTAATTAATAGAAGCCAAAGAAAATTAGTTGAGACTAGAAATATCTTGGGGAGGTAAATTTGAAATGGTTGATATGGGAAAAGGTTGCAGTAGGGAGTAAATTTTAAGCATTCTTCTAGATTCTGAGCAAGTAAGCGGGAAATTTTAATTTTGCATCCCATTCCCACTTTGTTTACAGTACAGAGGAGCTTAGGTCTCTTAACTATTTGTATGATAATCGCAATAATAGTGGTAATAATTGTTAACATTTGTACCAGGCTATAAACTAATTGCACATAGATTATCTCATCTAATTCTCTCAACAGTGTTATCAGGTAGGTACTGCCATTATTGTCAACTTACAGAAGAAACCCTGATTGATAGAGTGAAGTTAACTCATTTGCTCAAGATCTCATATTCTTAACCAGTAGACATCCCGCCTCCTCTCCAAATGGCTAACAAATTAATGACATGAATATTGTCCTAAAGACAAACTATAGTAAGGTACTGTACCAGGACCTTTTTTAACTCAAAGAACAGAGGGGGCAAAAGAAAGTGACAGGGAGAGATTGAGAGGAAGAAGGGAGATTATAAGTATTCCTATATATTTTTATTTGTAGGTAGTAAGATTTGATTTTTAAAGAAAATCTTTAAAGAAAATTGAGTTTAGAGACATTGAGTTGAATAAGGATTTGAGAAGCTTTTGTATTTTTATTTATAAAGACAAAGGTATGTTTGTCTGGAATGTTTGACATTTGTAATGTAGGACGCACATTTCGTAATACCAGATTGTCATTGAACTGTCACTATAACAAGATAGATTTTTAAAATTCAAATTTTATGTGCCTTGCAATTAAGATGATATTTTGTGTTGATTTACCGGTTGATTTGTTTAACAAATATTTACTGAATGCCTACTATGAGCCAAGCATGAAGTGTTGGAGATTGATTTGAAGTCAAACAAGACACAATCCCTGCCTTACTGATAATACCACTTAAAATGTAAGATAATCAAGTAAATAGTTATAAGGATAGATAAGCATAGGGTGCTATGTCAGCACGTAGGGAGGGATTGACCTGCTATAGAGATCATATGTGGGTTACAAGAAGAAAAGGACTTTAAAATGTCCTGAATAATGAATAGGAGTTACCTATCATGATATGTACAATTTCTATTGGTTAATTAACCATAAATACATTATTAGAAATACCAAGGGGATCTTTTTAAAAAATACCTATGCCTGGGCCCACCCTTAAAGATTTTGATTATTTACCTTGGGATGGAGTCCAGGCATAGGTATTTTTTAAAAATCAGCTCAGTTATTGTTACAGGCCACTGTAGTTGGAAACCACTGAACTATCATTTGAGACATCACTCCTAAAATGGTGCTTGTTGACAAGAATACTTTTGATGTTGCTACAGAGAAGCTATTACTGGGGATAGGAAGATTTAAGATAAATAATTAAGGAAGCCCAGATTTAAAATGTAAAAGCACATCTTTCTACTTTAAGATTAAACAACTTCCCTAGGTAAGACTAATCATTCCAGAATACTAAAGAAAGAATTAAGGTGTCTCTTATATCCTACTTAAAAATGCTCAGAGTACAAAATGGTGCCCATGGACCACTACTCAGAGTCCCATATAGAAATATTAATACTGTTGTAAGATAACACGCAAAAGAATATTTGTTCATGAGTAGACACATAATTACCTGAATCTGAAAAATTATAGTGGTAAATGCCTGAAGGACTTTTTCATGGGTTGCCAACTAGAAGAGAGCAGGTGAATGACAGAGAGGAACTTTATTGGCTTTTTAGATGAGAATGTTGGGTAGATTATGTTTGATCAGTGAACATAGCATTCTAATTCATCATGTTTACTTAGAAGATAGACCACAACATTGTTTCATTTCTTGGAAGTTTCCTTATGAAAAGGAGAAAAAGTGTGTTATTTTTTCTGTTTCTCTAAGTAGAGAAAGCTTTAGAATGCAACCTTTGACATGTGAATTAATGGTTAAC
Source organism: Eumetopias jubatus (assembly GCF_037043125.1). NCBI lineage: Eukaryota > Metazoa > Chordata > Mammalia > Carnivora > Otariidae > Eumetopias > Eumetopias jubatus. The sequence goes on from NW_028274820.1 coordinate 33,119,965, forward strand.
TAGAACCATAAGAAGGGTTTTCTGGGAGGTATCTAAAAGACTGCCTTAGAATAGTAGAATATTAAACTATTTTGTTTTTTTTTTTAGTGTCTGGTCCCTTTTTCTTTTCATTTGTTTGATTTTGTTGTTGAGAAAACTATAATCCAGGTCTATTAAATAAATGTCCACAGTAGCACAACTAGTTAAAGGTAGAGCAGGACTAGATTGAAAGCTTTTTTGCTACTTGGGTTAGTGCCCTTTTCACTATGGCACACTAGGCTATCTTTTATTTTTCAGAATTTTATTCTTGCATTTCGAATTTTCTAGTCTAGTTTTCTTTTATTTTGTATTACAATTTGTCTCCTGAAGGTCAAGTAACCTGGTTTGGTTATGAAAGTCCTCGTAGCTTCTGGGACTATATCAGAGTGGCTTGCCGGAAAGTTTCACAGAATTGTATCTGCAGCATTGAAAATATGGAAAATGTCAGTTCCTCTAGAGCTAAGGTAAGACATAATTAATAAAATGCCATGTGTATAATCCGCAGTTTTGACTCAAATAGAAAATTCTGAGCTCTTTGCTATACAATTTTTTTTCTTGGTTGGGATTTAGCACTTGACCATGTTTAAAATCTTTTATAGGTTTCTATTTTTTTTTTAGTTGCATATAGTTATTTAGAATGCTCTTGAATCTTCCTTTGCCTTATGAAGAGCAAGAAGGTTTGAAGCTAGTCACTATGAATTCTTTTTTGAGAAGCACAATAAAATATTTCCTGTTCTGTGAAGTTTCTACATTTCTTGAGTTACCCAAACCAGTGGCTCTCAGTGTCCTGAAGAACCCTGGGGGTTCATAATGTCAAAAGTATTTTCATGTAGTACCACGATGTTATTTGCCTTTTACACTATGTTGACACTTGCACTGCTGATACAGAAACAATGGTGGCAAAATTGCTGGTTCCTTAGCATGAATTAAGGCAGTGTCATCTAACTACTAGTAATCATTGAGTTTTTCCCAGTGCACTCAGTCAAAAAAAAAAAAAAAAAAAAAGAAAAAGAAAAAAGAAAAGCTAGTTCCTCTTTTTTTTTTTAGCACAAATTTATTTACTAACCAAAGGGATGATCCTAATTAAATCAACACTTTGAAATAGATGCATGTAAAATGTTTATGATAAAGATAATTGAACACAGTAATGAAAAAAAAAGCAGTATGGAGATTTGCTCATTGAACTGAGCTTGTTCATCCTCATAGCTAATTCCTGTCCAAAATGATGATGGAATTTTTACTTTTTCATAGACCTGAATATAGGTGACATTATTCATGACGCATTCCACCACTGATTTCCCATTTTCCAATTTTCTTGTGATAGTGCTTTCCTTCCCATCCCATTCCTGATGTTGAACCAACGCACTGTCTGTGAAGTTGCATACAGCCTGAGTTTTTCTGCCATTAGCTGTAGTTTCTTCAAACTTCTCTCCCAGGTTACATGAAAATTGTGTTGTTTTCAAAGTGCTCTCAGTTTTTATGGTGAGGTTTTTGCCATCAGAAGAGATGATACAATCTGGTTTGGCCATTGCACCCACTTTTCGCAGAGCCATTCCCACTCCTACTTCCTTCATGTATTCGTGAAAGCCTTTGCTTTCCACTAAGCGCCATCTTCCTACCAGCTGCTGAATGGTGGCCATGATGGGCGCAGGCTGGCGGGCCTAGTGAGCAGAGCAGAGTGGGGCATCCGGAGTGTGGCTTCCCAAAAGCTAGTTCCTCTTAAAAATGTCTATGATGGTGCAGTAAACATTATTAATTTTATTAAATCTCAACCTTTTAGTGCCTATCTTTTTAATATCCTGAGTAATAAAGTGGAAACTATGCATAAAGCATTTGCAGCATACTGAAATATGATGGTTGTCTCAAGAAGAAGTACTCATGTAGTTTGAATTGTAAGCTAAATTAGACACTTTTGTCACGTAATACTATTTTTACTCAAAAGAAAAGCATACAAACTATATTTTTTAGACTTAGGCATTTGGTAGAATTTTCTTTAAAAATGAACAAAGTGAGCCTGTTAATTCAAGGGAAACAGCTGACAGCATTGGTTGCCAGTGGTAAAATTAAAACTTTCAAGTAAAAATTAGAATCTTGGAAAACTTGTATTCACCATCTTAAGCCTAATAGTTTTCCTGTACATATAGACTTTTCTCATAACAATGATGTTGATATTAGCAAATGCATTTTTTAATTGTTTAATGAAATGTGTTAGCATTTGGTAAACCTGCAAAACTCATAATTCCAATGATTGATGCATGGAATTATAAAATCTTGCATGGGTATAAGATTTATTCAAACCAGTGGTTTTAATGAAACACAGTATGAAAAGTTCATTGATATGGTTATATTTTCCATGTAGCAGTTAGCCTTTTAGAAATTATCAGTTACTGAGTTTTAATGTAGAATTAAAGGAGAATGTCTGCAATTATCTGAAAAGTCTATAAAAGATTCCCTTTTGCAACTATGTATCTATGTGAGGCTAGAGAGCCTTCAACCAAAACAACACATTATAACAGATTAAATGTAGCAGCTGATCCTTAGTTTTCTTTTATTAAGTCATACATAAAAAAGAATTTGAAAAAATGTAAAACAGACCCACTTTTGTCACTAATATTTTTGTTTAGGAAAAGATAGTTATTTTTCATAAAATATGTTATTTATGTTAACATATAGTGGGTTTATTTTTTAATTACCTAATATTTTAGTTTCCAGTTTTGACTTATAGTAAATATGAATAGATAGAGCCCATATGAAAGCATTTGGAGTCTTCAATAGTTTTTAAGATTATAAAAAGTCTGAGCTGCTCATATAAACTGTATCGGCTGTGGTTTAGGAGTTTTATTTTTTTTATTGGATTGTCAAACTAGGTTCCTTACTATTTTTGGCACTTAAGAATTATAGAATGAAATCTAAGTAGAAAATAAAGATTGAAAATAGATATGTACAGTTTTAAGATCAAGAGATAATTTGTTATTTAATAGTTACAAACTTAAAAATTACGTGTTTATAATAAATGAAAGTATAACAGTCATCTTTCAAAAGTATAGTTTCTGAGTTTATTGTTCCTGCATCTATTTTTATTTAGGATATTTTTTCTTCTGGAAAATTACTGGTTACTATAATTGATAAAGGTATATTGAAATTAAATATTTTGTAAAACAAAAACTGATTAAGTTTTTAAAGATGAGATTTATAATATTTAAATTTAGTGAGATGATTAGAAACATAGTTAAACATTTTAAAATTTATAATGTGGAAGTGTATTTTGGGGTAAAGTTAATAGCTATGATTTTTGTCACCTTGCGAAGACTCAAGCCTTGGATTTCACTGTCTAAAAGTGAAATCTGCTACTCCCTCCTTGACTGCCTTCTGCCAGTCCAGCCAGGGGGCTGTCTGAGCAATAGTTAACTTTCTGTTTCAGTGTCTTCTAACTTTTTTAGATTGAATCAGTTTTCCTCTCTGACTCACACATTTTTCAAGCCAAATGCCTTCATTTTGAAGTCAATCATAGCTAGATATTTAAAAATAATTTTTCTTATAGTTGTTTAAATCTTGTTTTTATATTAACAGCTTTCTTCATAGCTATAATATTATCTTAGTAGTCTTTTGGCCTCTATTTTCTCAAACTCTTGACTTTATGCATTTATTTACTTTCTAATTGATTGACTACAGGTCTGAATTCTCCTTTGCATCTTCGTTGAGTTTGTATCATTTTTCCTTTCATGTTTTCCTTATGGTTTAAGAATAATATCTTGGTTTCTGTAGGTTAAGATTAAAAGGCAAGCTATAATTTGAATGAATCAAGTCTATACAGATAGAAAGTACCCCAGGTGGCACATAAACTTTATTTTCTCATTTTCAAATTAAAAGAAGGAACAATTAACATGACAAGTATATTCTAAGCCTCTTAAATATAGGAGATAATACATTTGTAGAACTAGCATATACCAAAATACAAAAGGTAATTGAGAAGTTAACAAACATTAGGAATGTAGCATTTGGACCTGGGTGGAGCACAGAAATGCAAACCCCAGCTGACCACCTTTCTTAATGAGACCTTGGGACTAAGCCGTATGTAGCAAGATGCTGCCCAGCAGAGAGAGTTAATACTTATTCTGTAAAAAACCAGTGTTGAGTATAAAAACATCACAGAACAATCATGTTCCAAATCCTGCATTTATATCTTTGTTTTGCTCAGGCCTCAGACAGGTTCCATTTAGTGGGGAAAGAGAGATCTGTGACTTGTCTGGTGATCCTGGGGAAAGTCTGCGAGCAAAGATTACTTCTGTCTTTATTCATTGCAGTAGGCAGAGCAAAGTACTTAATCTACTCAGTAAATCACACCTGCCAACTGTCAGGATTGAAGGATTAAGCAAATACCTCAGATGGCTGGTTTATTGAGCCTTTGAGCTGCTTTCTAGAGTGACTACTAGCCTATATGGTATCCATCTCATCCAGCCTTGACACTTGTGAAAACAGAACCACAGCACCAAATTTACCTGCTAAACTGTGCAACTCCGTACACTTGGGATCTTCATTTTTGAATTCTATGTAAGAAGCAGAATACCTTTGATTACACCTTTCAGGCTATGTGGATGACATTTTAAGCAGTGGAAGACAAGGTACCTTATAGGGAATGACTAATTCAGTATAGAAACATTCTTTAAATTTAGTTTTGTTTGAATCAGGATTGTCTGTGTCCTAGAACTACTGTACAACATAGATTCACATCATAGAAATTTGCCACCATGAGAGATCTGATACTTAATCACTAAGCTGAGATCTATGAAATGCTGACAGTCCTTTTCTTTGCTCAGTCCATGACCAGCTGAGCCTATTTTCCAGGGCTTAAACAAAGCCTAACAATGGAATAGAATATTTGAATTGAAGATCATGTCTGTAATCTTTCCATTTCACATCTCAGTTACATTGGCAGATATTCTTTCTACAATATGCAGAGGTTCTGGGAATAGGATTTCTGTATACGGGATTTCTTTTTTTTTTTTTTTAGGTTTTATTTATTTATTTGAGAGAGAGAGCATGAGCAGGGAGAGGAGCAGAGGGAGAGGGAGAAGCAGACTCCCTGCTGAGCAGGGAGCCCGACGTGGGGCTCGATCCCAGGACCCTGAGATCATGACCTGAGCTGAAGGCAGATGCTTAACCAACTGACCCGCCCAGGCACCCCATGGGATTTCTTATTTAGGTTTCAGATTAGAACTAGCACGCTTAGAAAACTAACTTCATCTCAGCAGGCATTTATTTCACTCCCTTTTGAACACATCCACCTTTCCCATCGGCTCTTGGGCTGATTACTTATAAGCATAATCTATGATTTCTGACAAAAACTCCCCAATTGGATCTTTAGTTAGTGTTATTTATCTTACAGATATTTCCATTGAATTTTCATAGTATTCCCACTGATTTCAAGCTCAAGAAATCCTTTTCCTCCTTTCATTTTTGTTGTTGGTTTTGGCGTCCCAAATATGAGCTCTGCGCTGTTCTTGAGTTCTTCTTGCCTTCCTGTATATCTTACGAAGTTTTTTTCTTTTTCTTTGTTTTTAAGAACAGCTCTTGTTTGTGGCTGAGTTAGGCTTTCCTAGTTTGTGCTTGCTTGCCCTGTACATTCGTTCTGTTCTTGAGTTTAACATGTTAGACCAATTTCTGAATATGCTGGTCCCATCAGCCATTCATATATATATTCATGCATCTCTCCATCAGATAAATTTTTATTGAGCACCTGTCCCATGTCAGAACTGTGAATGTAGCCCTCAACATTCTTAGGACAGAAGTCCCTAATCCCTAATCCCTCCTGGTCTTTTCGGGTCTCATCCTCTTGTTCACTTTTTCCTTTGTTCAAAAGCTGATTTTGTCACTGCTCTTTCTTAGAGGCAGGTTAGCCAAGTTTCCTATGGGAGGAGGCTGAGGTGGGGGCAGGCGGTTATTAATCACAGATACACCCGAGTTAACAGATACTAGAACTTTACGGTAAGGTATAGATTTGTGAAGATGCCATTTTTATGATCATTTTCTATTACTCACAAATCCATCTCCTCTTTAAACAACCACTTGATAGTTCCCAACCTGGAAGAATGTCAGACATGCTTGGCGAGCTTTAAAAATAAAGAAACAGTTTCCCAGGCAGAAACCAGACATATTCTGATTCTGCCCATTTGTTTTATACTCTCTCCATTTTAAATACTAATTTCATATGAGTCTTTATAAGATGCCACTTTCCTCATATCATTCCTTTTCCCCACTTGTGAGTGGTGCCTCTTAACGCCTACTAGCAATGAGCAAGTTACTTATCTGCTTGAGTTTTCTCCACATATTCAACAAATATATATTGAGTACCTACTGTGTGCTAGAAACTGTTATAAGTACTAATGATACAGTGGCATTGCTGAAAAGATGGCAGAGAACAAATGTTATGTGTGGTATATTTTAATGATATAACAAATATATACATAATATTTGTATATCCTGGTTTCACTGGCAGTTCCCAGCTCCCACTTCTGTTTCTCTAGCTCAGGGAAACTAGAAGAGCCCCCAGAACTCTCTGATTAGCCTCTATACCATGATGTGAACAGACAAATGCCCTTAGGTTAAAAGCTAAGATGAATGTGGGGCTACCTCAACTACCATCCTTCTCTCCAGTACTGTGGCCACTGCAGTCCTCATAACTTGGTTGTTCTATTAGATCTTAAATTTGTTGCTCTGCATATTTTATCCAATCTTTGGGTTGGATGGGGCCATGAAAAATGAAACTGTTTAAGAGATTAGAAAGTGATCAGGGTGGTGGAAGAAAGCACTCTTTTAGATATTGTAGGTATGGAAGACTTGTGTAAGGCAACAATGTTTGAGCCAGAATGTGAGTTATGGGAAGAAATGTGCTGTGCAGATAGTGAGCAGGGGAAGCAAGGCATATTAACAGTTGAGATTTTATTCTCAATGAGGTGCTAACTTTAATTTAAAAATTAAAAAATCTTTAATTTTTTTTGAACAATAGAGTACTATAATCTAATTTACTTTTCAAAAAGATCCACTGAGTGCAGTATGGAGCATGCACAGGGAGGGAGAGAGAGTCATGTCAGAAGGGTATAACTTGAGTCAAAAAACCCAGATGATCCTGGAGGTGAGAAATGAACCAGTTTCTGCTTCTAGTGATGACAAAGTAGCTTATATTAGAGCAACCCTTCTAACAAGAACAGCTGTAAAGATTGGATAAAATATGCAGAGCAACAAATTTAAGACCTAATAGAACAACCAAGTCATGAGGACGGCAGTGGCCACAGTACTGGAGAGAAGGATGGTAGTTGAGGTAGCCCCACATTTATCTTGGCTTTTAGCCTAAGGGCATTTGTCTGTTCACATCATCAGTATAGAGGCTAATCAGAGAGTTCTGGGGGCTCTTCTAGTTTCCCTGAGCTAGAGAAACAGAAGTGGGAGCTGGGAACTGCCAGTGAAACCAGGACTTAAAATACTGAGAGAACCGCAGACATATGTGTCAGAGGTTAGACATGCAGTTTTCCCTGTGAGCTGTTTGCCAACTCTTAGCTACCTTAAGCACAGAGCAGAAGTTTCATAAACCAAGCTGAAAGCAGCAGGTAGGAGGCAAAAAAAGCTGATTAAAGATTTCACAGTCTTGTTCTGGAGAGACAGAGGTTAGAATTCAAGGCCAAACAAGTTGGCAGGGCCCTGTAAAATACTCTAGGCTTTTATTTGAGATCCCAGAAAGGCTCCACCTGGGGAGTAAGGGAAATTCAGATGAAGACCAGCCCAAAAAAGGCCTAAAAGTGGTGTCCTTAAATAGTGCAAAGTGATTTTCAAGTACACTCCTTGCCTACTTGAAAAATAAATCTATTCAAAGGAAAGATAGCATTAGTGCAGCTACAAATTTTTATATGCAGTGTACAATATTGGATCAGAAACCACCGCACATATCAGGAAACAAGATCAAATGACCAAAACTAAGAAATATAAAAAAGACAATTGAAACAGACCTATGGGAGAAGCAGATAATGAACTTTTAAGTAATTGTAGTAGAAAATATAAGGACTAGTAGTACCAGAGAACTGGAGTATATAATAAAGTGTAAATAGAAAACTATAAAATATTCATTCATACCAAACATAGAACCTACACAAAAATTGATCATTGGCTGAGTTATAATTCATCTCTGTGGATTTCAGATTGAAGTAATCTAAAGTGTGTTCTCTAACCACAATGGAATTAAGCTATAATTAATAACAAAAAGATAACAAGAAAATGCTTAGGTGAGTCAACATTGAGAAGGACTTCTGAATAACTCATGGATGAAAGAAGAAATTACACTTGAAATTGAAAAAATATGTGGAAAGTAGTGATAATGAAATATAACATGTAAAAATTTGTGCTTAGAGGAAAATAGGTTTAAATATAGGCTCTCATGTATATGAAAGACTAAAGGCTAAAAATCAGTGATCAAAGTTTTCGTCTGAAAAGCTATTAAAAAAGTAATATACTGAAAAAGAAGGAAAGAAATGATAAAGAGCAAAATTGAATTAAATGAAAAAATGTACACTAGAAGAAAATCAACCAAACAAAAATTTGGTGGTTTTAAAAAGATTAATACAGTTGATAAGCTTCTAGCAAGACTATTCATAAAGAGAAAAAGAGAGATTATAAATTAACAGTATCAGGAATAAAGAAGAGGCCAATGAACCCCATAGACCCTACAGGCATTAAAAATCCTAGAAGGATATTATGAATAACTTCATACCTATAAATTTTAAACTTTACATGAAATGGGCAAATTCTTTGAAAAAAATCATAAAACTAACATGAAAAGGAAGAAAACATCTGAATATTCTGATATCTTCTAAAGAAGTTGAATCTATAGTTGAAGTCTTCCCCTTGCAGGCCCCATTTTTAATTTATTCTTATGGATTTGTAAGAATTATTTTTATTTTACAAATGAGTCTTTTGTCAGATGCATGTAATGCAGATATCTTTGCCTACTATGTAATTTGTCTTTTTGTTCTCTTAAATGATTACAGTTTATCCCCTGAAGCAGGAGGGAAGGTAGAGTGTTTAGGTTTTTATTCAGTTAGGTTGGTTGGTTTGGTGGTGAGATATTTCCTATCTTCTTGATTTGTCTATTTTTTGTTTCTTTGTAGAGATGAGTAGGGATAATATTGTAACCTAACTCACACAATTCTTGGGAAGATTAAATATCTTTTTTTAAAAGATTTATTTGAGAGAGAGAACATGAGTGGGGGGGGCGGGTAGAGAGAGGGTGAGAATCTCAAGCAGACTCCCTGATGAGCATGGGGCCCAAAGGGGGCTTGATCTTATGACCCTGAGATCCTGACCTGGGCTGGGCTGAAATCAAGAGTTGGATACTTAACTGACTGAGCCACCCAGGCACCCTGGGAAGATTAAATATCCTAATGTATATAAATATTTTAATGTATCTTAAAATGGGGCCAAACATATATTAATTACAGCCTTCAGAAGTGTTGACTGCTTTTTATTTATTTGTTTTTCAAAAACTTTCAGTGACAAAGAAATGAGTATTTGTGTCCCTGGAGGAAAAGAAAAAAACCTAAGTGGTTCACCGTTATCCAACTTTGATAAAGTCTAAAATCTTAAACCTGGTTTTTCGACTTCCCCACTTCATGGCCCCTACATTTATAAGTCTGTTTATCTTCTGTTCTAGTAAAAGTTCTTTTGCTGAAAGAAAAGAAACTGTTAAAATTAGCACAGTGTATTATTATAATACAATAGAGAATTCCACAAACATCCAAGGACAGGAAATTAAGTGCAGCCCAGTTTTGCATGTATTGAAATTATTAAATCAGGAAGCAGGGCTTTCCCCCACATTTCTTATCTAGCAATAGCACAGTCTTCTGTGTCTAACTTTCTCTGGAGAGCAACTCTCCCAGCTTCTGCTCTGGTGAAATCTTAGCCTTTTGATTCAAGCTACTACTACCAGCCTCCTTGTCTTTCAAAGGAAATTTCGAGAGAGAAACTTGGGATTGCTGACCAGTGGCTTGCCTCTTCCTTCCTGTTAGGTCAGCTACAGCTAACTGTAGGTTCCTCAAGGCTTACTCTGCAGAAAACAATGGACTGAACACTGTGCAAGCTAAAAGGGGTTTTGAGCTTGATGGGCAAATTGACTGCCATGCTAATCACACCCATATCATTCCTTTATTTCCCAACAATACTGCTGCTTCTAGTTGGTCAGGTTTTACCACTGTCTAGATTGACTGCTTTTTGATCCTTCCTATCCGGAAGTTTGGTGAATTCATTAAAGTTGTAGACATATCTAAAGAATGCTTTTTTTCTCCATATGGGTAGTCAACCATCATATATATTGATTAGTGTCACCTTTATTCTCAGCTGTCATTGAAGTGTTTTGATTTTCTATTTCATTAATCTTTATGGATTTTCTGGAGATTTGTGGGAGGGCTGAGTGAAAATAAAAGTAATCGAATTAAAAAATTCTCATTACAAATATGACCTCTTATATTCTTTCATTCTAAACAAAGAGTCCAGGAGAAATGCTTTGGATTATTAAAAAAAAAATAACTGGCTGTTCTCAACTATTGAATGATATTACCCCTTTCAAAAATAAAATTAAATTATTCACTTTAGTCAGAATTGTCTTTTTCTGTGATTTTTCTGCTAGAAATTGGTTCTGAGTAATTTTGCTGTGCATTTGTTTTTTGTTTATTTTGGCTTAATATTCAGTAATAGTTTTTAGACTGTCCTGGGTGCAAACTCAGTAATTCATGATTTGGATGCATGATAAATAATGAAATTTGGTTCATTATTAGTTATCTAAAACCTCCCTCTGGAAGGATAGGTGGGAAATTTTCTTAAGTGGTGTGCCAGTGATTTTTCTTTTAGAAGAGAATGGATTCTGTTCATGTTTTATAAGGAGACTCATTTTAATTAGCATGTTGATTTGGGCATTGAGGCAGAGAGTTATGAAAAGAAGTCTCTGATCCAATATTAATAGTTACGTCCCTTCAGAGGATAGAAAGTTAGTATGATATACTGTATCCTGTATCTCTAGAGAACAAAGGTATACTATATGTAATAAAAATTTACCCATTCTTACCCACTTAAATATTTTTTAACCTTTATCAAATGTATATTTTGATTGAGTTCTTTACATATTAAAATGCTTACATTTTTGATGACACACTGGGCAAAATATATTTTTAACTTGTAATTATTTTTCACATTTGATTCTTTCTTCTTCCTTTTAGGGTAGAGCCTGGATCAGAGTAGCACTCATGGAAAAACATTTATCTGAATACATCTCTACAGCTCTGAGAGACTTCAAAACAACCAGGTTTAAACATCCTTTTGATTTTCAAATATGTATTTAAAACAGTCAGCTAAAGATTAGAAATAAAGATTAGAACGAAGATTAATTCCCTTCTAAAGTCTTCAACTATTTTATTTCCTCTTTTTGTACTGCTCAGGTAAATCCACTATCTTAGGAAAATGCCATTCATCAGCTAAACAGACATCTACTTTGGTTTATCTTTTGAGGCTTCACATTATGTCTAGAATATCTTTTCTCTCAATCATTTCTGTTTCTTACACTTTCAATACCTGAAATTTCATTCTCTCCACAGACTTTTCCCTGACCAGTTAATTTGAAGGAAAATCTAACTATGAAATTTCTACAGCATTCTTACTCTTTCCACATTTTATTCTTTGTTTTAATTCATATATGTAACTAATGATCGCTCAATTGTCTTTTTATGGCAGGCTATATGCATGTTGTTTTTCTTAGGTTGTATACACTTAAGAGATGACATGCTGTGCCATGTGAAAAACAGGACTTTATTATTTTTTTACGGTGGTAGAAAAAAGATTCATATTAAGACAACAGGCATTCCTATAAAATCCTGGTCTACTAATCTCTGTTTATAGCTTTTGCTAAAGAAACTACTTTTCTCCACTTCAAAAGTATTTGTAAATGAAAATGTTCAATAATTTCAATACCTTAAACATGTACTGTTTAACACAGTGGCCACTAACGACGTGCCACTGTGTAAATTAATACTCATTAAGAGTAGGTAAAATTACTAAATCACTTCTTCAGTTGCCATATCACATTTCAGGTGTTCAGTAGATATGTGCAGCTAATGGCTACCAAATTGCACAGCACAGATGCATAACCTTCTGTTGGACCACACTGCCTTAGACACTTCTAAATTACCATACTGATTTCTACCTCATAAATCATGTTTGTGAAAGAGAAGATGACAGTGACAACTATAAATCAGTTTTGATAGAGGAAATTAGGTCCACAGATAAAGAAATCATATACCTGGAAGAATCTTAATTTCCATGTCCTGATGCAATATTTGGCATTTTGGATTTTGAGAAAATCTCGACATTTATTATGATACATTCTTTTTTTTGTTTTGTTTTTTGTTTGTTTTATTTCCCACTTTACTTAGATATAATGGACATGCTGTGTAAGTTTAAGATATACATGTTTATTTGATATGCTTATGTACTACAAAATGATTACTGCCATATCATTAACTAACACCTCTATCATAGCACATAATTATTTGATATATAATTATTGAATTCTTTTATAGCAATATTCTTTAGGGATATTTCTAAAGATAGGCAGTGAAATGATGTTTGCGGTGAACTTCATGAAATGAAAAATTTTCTTTTATTTATTATCACTAGTAAATAAGTTTAGTTATGAAAACTAAATATTAAGGATACTAAGGCTTTGAAAATAATAGTATCAAAATCTCATAGATCAAACCTAATACTCCTAAATTAATGAAATCAAAACCAAGTTTACACAGAAATCATCTCCTGTTCAATAACAAGGCTGCATTAAGGTTATGGTAGTCTTCTGAGTAAAAATTAAAGCATTAATAATCTTAGTTGTTACTCTTGTTTCTTAGACAATTGGGTGGGGTAGAAATAATTCTCAAATAGATTATTTTTAGAATGAGAAGTTCAAATATTTAAAGGGAAATGCTTTTTGCCTTGTTCTGAGGTGTTAGCTGTCCTTTTTGATAAAAAGGAAATGATTCAGCTCAAAAAAGTCCATCAAGTAAAAATACTTTTGTAACAATATATAAGCATACCTTATTCAAACAGAAACATGGCTTAGGAAATGTTTATACATACATACATGCAAATATATAATGTTTATATATATACATACACACAGTACTTAAATGTGAATATCATGGCTCTAATTCCCAGGAAAGGAAGTAAGGAGTTATTTCAGAATTCTCATCTTAGAAGTTAACTGAAAAATGCGGTTGCAAAGTCTTCCTTTTTTTGTTTTAAACTATTTACACTGTTTTTTGTTTTTTGTTTTTATTGAAATCAAACCAAAGAAACTTCTTAATTTATAAGTAAACTTGATTGTGAACCTCTAGCCCCAGCGTATCTATTATTTGGAAGATTAGGTTTGTAAAATACAAGCAAACTATTGGAAAGAATAGTTACACCTTACCTTTTGTCTGGATGCTGCCTGATATAGTCTGGATGCTGCCTGATATAAGTGCTTGTAGAACAATGAGAAATGATCTCTGATCCTTTAGGAATCTTGAGAGTTTCTGAATCAAGTAATTTCTTCTTGTTCTACTCTTCAAAGATAAAGAGTAATGACTTTTGGTAATACAAGTGTTTACCCCAGTACAGAAGGAGGATCTCCATGGGCTAAGATAGGCAAGCTTGAGAATACTAATCAGTGGAAATCCAAGGATAAGATTGGGTGGAGGAAGTATGGGGATGAGAAATACAGGAAATCTTCTGGTAGGAGTACATCACATGGCTCCAGAGTATTAGAGACATTCAGGTGATTTTTTTTTTTTTCCTAAGGTGGAGGATGTCTTAGCTATTGAAAACAACCCTTGCAGAGTTTCATGGTTTAGGGATTGAGGTGTTAACTGGGAAATAACCAGAGTTGGGAGGTTGGCGGATTTGAGATTAGAATCCAAGCTAAAAAAAAAGGGGGGGGGGGAATTGTTTTGGTAGGTTACTGGGAAGACTGAGAAATAGAGAGTAAGATAAGGTAGGTAAGGGAGACACTGAATTAATTTGCTCCGAGTTTTAATTTCTCCCCATCCACAGACTGAAAAATAATTAGAAAAGTTAAGCTAAGAAGCAAAAATGTGACACTTGAAACAAAATTGAAAACATTCTGATAAGAATTTGAAGTAGCAAATATGGAAAATGTAAAGAGATATAATTAGTTTTATGGAGACCTATTTAATACTTTAAAATTGTACCACAGTACTTAATTTATAATGACAAAAGTTATGCTCAGAAGAAATATCAATTTTCTTGATATTATATAGGACTAAGAAAAGGAAGGAGTAAGTATAAAATAAAACTTCAAAAATTACTGAGCTCTCACAAAGTGAAAAAGGAGTTGATAAATACTTTTCTCACTTATAGAAAAGTAGATAGTGAACAATATAACATATCTTTCAAGAGCTAAGAAGGACTTTTGGAATCTGAATCTGTTTAAAAGTTTTACATTATTAAGATGAAAACCATTAGTAAAAATTGCTTGTATACTGCTGCCTCATAGCATATACAAAAATTACTGAAAATCGATCGGACTTACATGGAAAACTCTTAGAAGAAAACATAAATGTAAATCTTCATGACCTTGGATTAAGAATAGTTTCCTGGAAGGGGGGTGGGGGGATAGGTTAGCCTGGTAATGGGTATTAAAGAGGGCACGTATTGAATGGAGCACTGGGTGTTATATGCAAACAATGAATCATGGAACAAACACTACATCAAAAACTAATGATGTATGGTGATTAACATAACATAATAAAATAAAAAAATGAATTTGTAAAAAAAAGGGTTATAGTAAATGAGGTTTGTACAACATTATACTTCAGGTATAGTTTTGAGTGAAATTATTTCACATGTAGCAAGTGTTTCACTTATATTGTTTAACTTCAAAAATTATTAGTAAAACTAAAACCAAAAAAACTCCTCAAAACAATATTATATACACACATATGTAAGATCTTTAGACTTTAAGAAATCTCTAAAATTGGTTAGATTTGTGTGTGTGTTTGATATTCTTCAACAGTCCCTAAGTCAATTTTGACATTAGGAAACAAGCAGAAGTAATTTTGATCTGATTTTTGAAGAATGTACTTTTAAACATGGTGGACTCAAGATGGAGGAAAAAAAATAGAACTTTTCTTATAAAGGGAAATACTAGGAATAATGGGTGATTCCCAGTATCAAAAACCAGAATTCTTTCTAAGCCATGTGTCCCATAGAATTTGGGGATCTAGAGTCATTGTAATCATAGTTCTTCTAGGAGTCAGAATAGTATGTCAACAGCCAATTTAGCTATTGGGACAGTGACAGAATCTCAGGTATATAGATTTATTTAAATATCTTTATCTTTTTGTTAAATATCTTAGTTAAATATATAGAAATTCCTTCCATTTATTTTATTAATCTTTGTTAGACTGGAAGTCTTTAGTTTTTCTCTTTTCTGTATAAGTCAATAAAAGCAATTCCCATATTTCCAAGGAAACAGAAAACACCTATTCCAAGCCAGTCTTCCCACCGTATTTATTTGTAGCCTTATATCTGACAGAGGGTAGAATAGTGGTCTCTTATTTTCCCTTGTACTTTTTATTCACTTAAAATTCCTTTTGAACTATAACATAGGTTAAATTCTCTTTAAATATTTTTGTTTTATAGGAAGTGGTATGGTTTAATAGAAATGTATAGAACTTAAGAAGAATTAGGTTTCTTTCTTGAGCAGTTTATCTGCATGAGCTTGGGCAAGTTGTTTTAACCTAATTCTTAACTTTTCTTGATGGTAAATTTGAAATTAATGATAGTTTCCACCTTTGCCTCAGGGCTATTTGAGCAAGTATCAAATGATATGTTTGTAAAAGTATTTTTAAACTGTGAACTATGCAGAATTGGCAGTGGGATTATGAGCATATTAAAATCTTTTTTTACTGAAAAGAGTAAGACAAATTTCATTTACTAAAATGTTTTCCTTCTAGTTAGTGGGGTCTTACAGAGTGGCATCTACTATCTATATCTAATATAAATAGATATAACAATGAAATGGTCCCTGCTTACTGAACATAAAGTAGCTTTTGCACAGTATTATTTTTTAAAGAAAGTAAATACAATGATCTTACATTCTTTTGTGGAAAAATGCCTTTTGGCTCATATCATGATATTTTCTCAGAATATTTTAAGTATATTAAAATAAAATTTTAGTATTTTAACAACTAATATTAACTGAAACAGAAAGCTTTATAGGAATTAACACTGATAGATTCATATTCATATTTTGTCAGAGATAATGAACACTTTCTTTTTCATACACAGTCACCCTGCTAGCCCATTAGTATTTTAGTGTTAAAGGTTAGCATGAATTACTAATGATCACATCTTTCTAGTTCTTCATTTAGTTAATGACCCTTGGCATTACAGAAAAACAATGTGCGTTTGTGTTTGTTCTATGTATACCACAGTAGTCTACATAGTTTCAAAAAGAGACCAGTATAAATGACTGTGAGTTTGCCACCTTTCAAATTACATTCATACTGCTTCACTATTAGGGAAAAATAGTAGACAGTCTTAGCCCATTGAAAGAGTCACTTTAGGGATTCTTTTTAAGAGAAGTGGAAACACTTAGAATGATTTTTTTGTTAATGCTGGGATTTTTTTTTTCTAAATATCTACAAGAATTGGGTGATCCGGATAGTTTTTATTTTGATAAATAAAATTTAGTTCTTTCTACTTTAGCTTGGTCTCTAAATAATTTCTATAGATGAAACTTCAGTCTGCTTTTAATATTTACATATTTACCCATTTAATTTTTTAGGCGATTTTATGAAGATGGAGCAATTGTCTTGGGTGAGGAAGCAAATATGCTTGCTGGCATGCTGCTTGGACTAAATGCTATTGATTTCAGGTACTTAATCTAAGTGTATTCAGTTTTTAAGTTATACAACCTCATAATAGTTTCTACCTAGGTTTTTTTTTCTTGGTTTGCTAATAAGTAAAGCACACAGCTGGATATTGATATTTGATTCATGTTATTCCCTATCCAGCAACATCGGCTTTCTTAGTTTGCTCTCAGAATAGAGGCTGTCTCAGGTTAAGGAATTAACTGACATGTTTGCTCTCTAGCTTGGGCAAAACAATCCAAGATTGCATTTCCCCAGCAGAAAAATTATATACCCTGGTAGCACTGGAGGAAATTTTTGGATCTTATCTCTTAGTATTTTTAGCTCCTGCTTTAAAATAAAGAGATGCACTAAAAGTAGATTCAAAGCGAGAAAGATTTTTATTATCTCATGTATTGAAATAAAAAAGATCCTAGCATATCTTGGGTATCTTATGTTTGTATTATATATCTAGACCAGCAACCTTTCCCTGTTGCCATGGCCTCAAAAAAGATTGACTAAAGATTAAAAGGGTTTTTTTTTTTAGCATTCTTCTTAGGTCTAGGATCCAAGCCCTTTCACTTATTCAGATATTTTAGAAAAACTTTCATTTTCTAATTAGAACTTTTAAGGAGTTAGTCAATGTCACATAAGAGTCTGTATGAAAATGTGAACAAGTCTTCATTTGAAAATCCTCCAGTAACATCTTAAAATCCATGAAGACCAAGGTAGTGTCTGACAAATAATGTTTGAACAGATTTCTCAGAAAGTTTTTCTTTTGCGTGATATATTCATATTAGAGTGTATTAACTTGTGCAGTCCTTTGTCATTGGTAGTGAAAGTAGAGTATCTTTATTAAGGTGTTCATTTGTAACAAGTAATGTATGAATTAAATATGAATAAAATATAAATAAAAAAATTTACCTGCAATTTGATGAAACACGTCTCTAACAAGAGATTGTTTATAACACTTAGCATCAATTTAAAAGTTTATTATGTGACGTATTTATTGTCTCTTGTCTTAGCTTCTGCCTCAAGGGAGAAGGATTGGATGGAAACTTTCCTGCCGTAATAGACTACACACCATATTTGAAGTTTACCCAGAGGTATTTGACGTTTTGAAATATGTTACTGAAATCTTAATTTATAGTTGAATATCATGTGTAATATAGTCATCTGATTAAAACTGTTTTTATTTCAGTATCAGAAATCATTCAAAAATACAAAATCCATTTGCATTTTTAGTGTTTATGTAAATACACTTTTTGTGTAATTGTAATTCCAGCATAAATGTAGTTTTTAGAAAACAGCATGTATTTCTATTGCTATAGTCATTATAATGATAACTTTAGTAGCCCTGTTATAGTCCATTGAGAGTTCAAAACTGAAATCCATCATTCAGATTGTTCTCCATTTTCTTTTCATTATAAAGGAAAGAATAACGAACACTTTGTGCAAATCAATTTTCTTTTTGTTTTTACTGTGAATTTACAGTTACTCAGGCAAATACGATGAAAAATTTTATGGCCCTTAAAGTATGTCTGTATAAAAGAGTTGTACCAATTTATCCTACTACCAGGACTGTGTGAGAGTTAAGAATTTCCTGCAATCTCATCAGCATTGAAAATTAATCAGATGAAATCTGTGGATTTTTTTATGTGCATAATTTGTTTCCTGAATAGAATGATTGTCTTTATATATTTTAAAAATGTTGTGGTAAGGCCAGAGCTGTAAGGGAAACAGAAAGAGAGAGTAATATATGTATATTTGTAATGTACATACACACACACACACACACACACACACACACATGCACACTGAAGATGCATTTATTGAAGACCTAATGTAAGAAAGAAACTTTCCTAACTGCCAGGGGTACATAGATTGCAAGAGTGTAGGTGCTACGTGAAATTCTGAGAAGTATAGTCCTTGTCTCCAGGATGAGAGAAGTCACTATTGGAGAGATAGGACTGTGAAGATACTTCAGGTAGTGAGGGAGAAGTAACACAATATTATGCTACCAAGATTTCTAACTTGAGTAAATGGATTACTTGGGAAAAGGGATAATTCTAGTACATTAGATCTATAAAAAAATTACAGCAAGAATTTTTGAACAGGCATAAAATCACACTGTTTGGGATGTATTGGATTATAGGACATTTTATGAAGGTAACAAATAGTTCAAAAATAATACTAGTAAAAAGAATAGTGATAATACTTATTGAAAGCTTTCTATATATCAGGCATTGTTCAAAGTACTTTCCTTCCATTAACTCATTTAATCCTAAAAAGCCAGTGACATAGGCACCACTATTTTAATTTTACAAATGAAAAAACTGAAATGCAGAGCGGTTAAATAACTTGTCCATAGTCATACAGCTAGTTTGTGCAGAGTGTGCCACAGGCCTGGAATTATAGAGCAAGATGACAGCTGCACGTTAGGGGTTTGGCCATTAACATATAGGTGGAAAGGCTATTTTTAGTGATTTAGGAAGTGACTTAAATTAAAATATAAAGATAAGTGTGAAATCTCATTTTTCTCTCCTACTTATATGAGTCTGTATTAATTATTACAACACTTTATAATAATGGAACTTTCTCAACTGGTCCCCTCAGAATGAATTTGGTGATATATGCTCTGTGTTTCCAACTTGCTTAACCACTTTTTGTCTGAATTTTTATGCAACTTCCTCTTTCTCTGATGCACTAATCCAAACATGTATGTATAGTTCCCTCTCCTTTATATGCTGAGGGATTTCTCCTATCTTATAAAAAGAACAATAAAATGGGAAGGCAAATATCAGTTCAATCTAGTCATAAGCACATTTACATTACTGACCATGGAGATCTTCTTTTTAGAAAGATTTAAACTATCCTTATTGTCATAAAGAACCAGTATTTTAAACATTCAGTTGCTTCCATGAAATATGCCTGTATTAGACAAATTTTTAAAAAGCTTTATTGGGTTTCTAATTTTAAGAAACTGTAAAAGTCTATCCCTAACAAAATTTCTCCTTTTAATTTATTTGGAAAGTAATATGTACTAATTATAGAAAAATTAGAAAATAAAGACAGGTAGATAGAAGAAAGTTTAAGTCACTCATAATCTTACCTTTGAGAAGCAGCTGCTAGAAGCATTAACATTTTGATGGGTAGCTTTTCGGCACTTTCTATGCATAGATATATTTTTTCTTTAATTAAAATGGAATTGTAATGTACATGTAATACTTATTTCCCTTAATACTGTATAATGGACATTTTTGCATGTCATTAACTGTCCTTCCACAGCCTCATTTCCCTAAATGAATATAATTTAATTATCTATATAACGTGTTTACCCAATTATTGTTGGACCTTTAGGATGCATTCAGTTAGTTTGCTGTCACATGCACTATTGCAGTTAATAACCTTGTAACTACATCTTTTTATACAGACCACAATTATTTAAGTTAAACTCCTGGAAGTAAAATTTCTTGAATAAACCATATATATTATTTATTAAAGCTTTTGAAATATGCTGTCATATTGCCCTCCAGAGAGGCCTAGTATACTAGTTTAGTTTCTATAGGCAACATGAGAGATTGCCACCTTCCCCCCATTGCCAACTAAGTATTAAAAGTGTGGCCAATTCTTTAAGTGAAAAATGATATCCTGTTGGGGTTTTTTCCTATTGTTTTAATTTGCATTTATCTGATCACTGGTGCCACTGAATTTTTTTTTTTTTAAGATTTTATTTATTTGACAGAGAGAGAGAGAGCACAAGTAGGCAGAGCGGCAGGCAGAGGGGGAGGGAGAAGCAGGCTCTCTGCTGAGCAGGGAGCCCGAGGGGGGACTTGATCCCAGACCCTGGGATCATGACCTGAGCCGAGGGCAGCCACTTAACCGACTGAACCACCCAGGCGCCCTGCCACTGAACTTTTTAAAAATGTTTATTAGACATTAGTCTTTTGAAATGGAGCATTGTTACCTTTCAAAGTTAAATATATGAAATATGTTAATAGAAAACATCCTAAAATATATTTCATATTTAAAACTGGTTTTTAGTTTTAGGTTGTGTACCAGTGAGATGAAACTCAGTTTTTCTGAGTTACATCTTGATATAACTTTAAACATTTTTTCTTGAATGGATTTTAGGCCTGAAAAGTCCAGTAGCTAATTATTGTTGGTCTCTTATGATGCCTTCAGTTTTTTGCTTTTAAATATAATGTTGTCATAAGCATTCTTATAGCTAAGTCTTTGTACTTAAACAGGATTATTTCCTTAATGAGGCAAATTTCTACAAACAAAATGGCTGATTTAAAGAGACTGTTAAGTCCTGTATGTTGTTAAATTGCCCTTCTTAGACGTTCTGTCCCATACAGTCTGCATTTCCCTCGCTTCTTGTAGGGGTAAAATAATCATTTTGCTATGGAAGACCAGTCCTTTGACCTGTACACCACATCCCATCTTCTCTCTTATGTTAAGGTCTTCACCCCAAATAGTTGTCCTCTTCCATTTATTTTCCCTCTTTTCTAGATCTTCCCACACATCACAGCATACAAGCAATGTTGTTATTTTCCCCATGTTAAAAAACAAAACAGACTTTCCGCATAGTCACTATGAGCTACTTTTCAGTCACCTCTCCTTTATTATGAAACTGTGTCTCCAGGTTTTGTTTTTTGTTTTTGGCTCCATTCTGCCTTGCACTATTCAAATTGAGCTTTAGTAATTACCCCTGAAAGTGCTCTTGTCAAAGTCAGCAGTGATGTCTCATTGCCAAATCCAGTGGTTAAATCGTTTCCTCATCTGTCTCAACCTTTGAGCAGTTTGATACCCATGATTGCTCTCTTCAGCACTTCTCCAGTTTCCCTCCTGTTGGCTCCTCCTTACTTCCTGTCCCCGTTTCTCCTCACCTCCCCAACCTCTAAATGTTAGACTCTTTCAGAGATCATTCCCAAATAATCTTTTCTATGTGTAGTCACTCTCTAAGTAGTTTGATCCAGTTTTATGGTTCTAAATATTATCTTTATGCTACTCTTTCCCAAATGTATACTTCTACCTGGAGCACTGCCCTAAGCTCTAGACTTCTACATCTAGCTGCCAACTTGCCATCTCCACTTGAATGTGTGATAAGCACCTCGAATGAGCATGTACTAAGTTGAACTCCTAATTTCTCTCCTCACAACTTTTCTTCCTTTAGCCTTTCCCATTCCAAGAATTGTAGTTCTGTCATTCTGGCTGCTTATGCTCAAAACTTTGATATCATCATTGAATTTTCTCTGCCATAATCCACATAGGATCCATCAGCAAACCCTTTGGCACCATCACTTTTACCTCCTTAAATTAAGATCTGTTATTTCTTCTTTGTCTATCTTTGTTAAAAATAAATGTTTAATTATTAGAAGTAAAGGAATAAAGAAGGGGAGTGATTATAATTCTTACTTTCTTATCAAGTATAAATAATAAAGCATTAAAGATTTTTGGTAAAAGTAAATG
This sequence comes from Eumetopias jubatus, assembly GCF_037043125.1. Taxonomy (NCBI): domain Eukaryota; kingdom Metazoa; phylum Chordata; class Mammalia; order Carnivora; family Otariidae; genus Eumetopias; species Eumetopias jubatus. Next base: position 33,142,398 of record NW_028274820.1, read on the forward strand.
ATTTTTCCTTTTATATCACTATATTTCCTTCATTGTCTCAGTAAAAATTCTAAAACCATTTTTCTCTTTAAAATATAGGAATGTTTCTGAAATTCTTAAGTGTCATTTTCCCACCAAAAATGTTTGCAGAATTTCTTTGTCTTTTAAAATAAGAGATACTTTTATGAGCATCAACTTTTGTAATTGTGCATAGGATAAAATAAGTCTTAGCAACACATATAGACCATTCATGACCTGGCATCAGTTTACCTTCTTAGCCATATTATTTGTCTACCATCCATTCAGCTTTTTTGAACAGCTATAGGATTGTTGGTCATTGAAATGTTCAGAGGCAATGTAATATTGTTTAAAAACTTTGTAATGTACTACCAGTTTCCCTTACTAGTGTGAGCGTGAGCAAACTAATTATCTCTTACTCTTAATATCTTCCTTTGTTGGATGAATCTATTAAGTAGTGGAGCAACAATTCATGGGGTTATCATGAAGATTAATGAGATAATGTATATGAAGTGTTTATATAGTTCCTTGGAGTCACTGTGGAAAAGTATTTATTTTCTTTCTTGTCCTTTCAAGGAACTTATTATCACAGTCTTCCCTTTCTACTCTTTGAAGTTTTAAAAAATTACTAACTTAATTTCTTTGGTAGTCATATAATCATTCTGATTTTCTATTATTGATTCAATTTTGATAAATTTTATTAAAATTAAAAATATACATATATATCATGATGTTCAGAGATTTCTTTTAATAGCTCTTAAATCTCTTCATTTCTAGTTGTGTTACCTTTTGCCTTTTGTGTTCATAGCCCTTTTTTTGCTTAATTTTTAAAATCATTCTTGCCAAAGGTTTGTCATTTTTATAGTTTTTTTTCATTTTTATTTTTTTTTAAAGATTTTATTTGAGAGAGTGAACGAGGGAAAGAGAGCATGAGCGGGGCAGAGGGGCAGAGGGAGAAGGAGAAGCAGACTCTCCTGCTGAGCAGAGAGCCTGAAGTGGGGCTCCATCGCAGGACCCTGGGATCATGACCTGAGCCGAAGGCAGATGCTTAACTGACTGAGCCACCATAAATTTAAGGAATACAGAATGAAGGTTTGTGATTTGCACATATTGTGAAATGATTACCACATAGGTTCAGCTAACATCCATCTTCTCATATAGACACAATAAAAAAAAAGAAAAAGGAAAAAAAAATTCTCCTTGAGATGAAAACTCTTAGGATTTATTCTCTTAACAACTTTCCTATTTTCATACAGCAGTGTTAGCTCTGGTCATCGTTTTGTATGTTACATCCCTGGAACTTATTTATCTTACAACTGGAAGTTTGAACCTTCTGACCATCTCATTCCAGTTCCCCTCCCCTTTCTCCATGTCCTCCTTCCCTCTGCTCTCTGCCTTTGGTAACTCCAAGTCTGATCTCTTTTTCTACTAGTTTTGTGTGGGGGGTGTCTGTGTGTTTAGATTCTACATATGAATGAAATCATAAAGTATTTGTCTTTTGTCTTTCTCTGATTTATTTCACTTATTAGCATAATACCTTCAGGGTCCATCCATGTTGTTGCAAATGGTGGGATTTCATATTCTATTTTATATGTATCCATTCATCCACTGATGGACCCTGAGATTGTTTCCACATCTCATCTATTGTACATGGTGTTGCTATGAATGTAGGATGCAGATATCTTTTCAAGTTTTTTGTTTTCTTTGGATATATTCCCAGAAGTGGAATTTCTGGATCATATAGTAGTTCTATTTCTCAGTTTTGGAGGAAACTCCATAGTGGCTATTATCAAATTTACAATCCCACCAACAGTGCACAAGGGCTCCCTTTTCTCCACATCCTCACTAGCATTTGTTATCTTTTGTCTTTTTGATGATGGCCATTCTAACAGGTGTGAGGTGGTATCTCATTGTGATTTTGATATGCCATTTCCCTGATGACTAATGATGTTGATGATCTTTTCACGTACCTGTGAGCTTTTCATATATCTTCTTTGGATAAATGTCTTTTCAGGTCTTTAGTCTATTTGAAATTGGATTATATGTCTTTTTGCTGTTGAGTTTCTATTTTGGATATTAACTCCTTATTGTATTTATGATTTGCAAATATTATCTCCCAATCAGTAGGTTGCCTTTTCATTTTGTGGTGGTTTCTGTTGCTACGTAGAAGCCTTTTAGTTTGATGTAGGCCCATTTGTTTATTTTTGCTTTTGCTTTTATTTTCCTTTGTTTTTGGCCTCAAATCCAAAAATCATTGTCTGGATTGATGTCAGGGAGCTTACTTTCTGTTTTCTTCTAGGAGTTTTACAGTTTCAGGTTTTACATTCAAGTCTTTAATCTACTTTGCTGCGTCGATTTCTGTGTATGCTGTAAATAGGGGTCCAGCTTTATTCTTTAACATGAGACTGATCAGTTTTTTCAGCTCCACTTATTGACAAGACTATTCTCTAACTGTTGTATATTTTTGGCTCCTTTGTCATAAATTAATTGACCAAATATGTGTAGGTTTATTTCTGGACTCCCTTAGGTTCCATTGATCTGTGTGTCTGCATTTATTCCAGTACCATTCTCTTTTGATAACTGTTGATTTGTAATGTATTTTGAAATCAATAGGTACAATGCCTCCAGCTCTGTTCTCTCTCAAGATTGCTTTGGCTGTTCAGTGTGTGTGGTTCCGTACAGATTTTATGGTCGTCCTAGGTCTATAAAAAATGCCATTGAATTTTGATAGGTGTTGCATTAAACCTTAGGTTGCCTTGGGTAGTATGGTCATTTTAACAATATTAATTTTCTCAGTTCAGGAGCAGAGAATGTCTTGAAGTTTATGTGTGCCTTTCTCAGTTTCTTTCATCACTGTCTTACAGTTGCCAGTGTATAGGTCTTTTACCTCCCCTTTTACATCTATTCCGAGGTATCTTATGCTTTTTGATGTAATTATAAATGGGATTGCTTTCTTAATTTTTCTTTCTGATGGTTTGTCATTATTGTGTTGAAACACAGCTTATTTTGTATATTGATTTTGTACTCTGTGTCTTGACTGAACTCCTTCATTCTATCAGTTTATTGCTGGTGTCTTTAAGGTTTTCTATATACAATATCATGTCATCTGCAAACAGTTTGACTTCTTCCTTTCCAAGTTAGGATTGGTTAGGATTTCCAATAAATACTATGTTGAATAATAGTGGGGACAGTAGGTATCTTTGTCTTCTTCCTGACCTTAGAGGAAAGGCTTTCAGCTTTTTTACCATTGAGTATGAAAGTAGCTGTGGGCTGGTCAGATATGGCCTTAATTGAGCTACATTCCCTCTATACCCAGTTTATGGAGAATTTTTATGATTTTTTTTCTTTCTCAGTACTTAAATTTACCTCTTATAAGGATGTAAGGCTACAGATATCCCTTGAAGTACTACTTTAGCTGTATAAGTTTGATAAGTTGTTTTTATTTTAGTTGTTTTAAGTAAAATATCCATTATAATTTTTTTGACCAAAGAATATTTGAAACGTAAATTTTAATTTTCAAACATTTTGAGGGCTTTTGTTATAGTTGTGATTGGCGATATGGTCCACATAATAATAGTTTCTTGAAATTTGTTGAAAAATGGCCTAGAATTGATCAACATTCTAATGGTTGTGTCCTATATTCGTTAGATTATGCTTGATAATGGTTGTTCTAATATTCTATAACCTTTCTTATTTTCTTATTTTTCTCTTTGAATTGATGAATTAAATTCTTTCATTGTGGTATCTGATTTTTTCAGTTTTTTTCAGGTAGTACTTTCAATTTATGCTTTCTGGTTTTTGAATCTAACTTAAAAGATGCATCTAAGTTTTGAATTCTTAGATTTTCCTGAAATAATGAATTTTTTTGTCTGTATATGGTAGCTGTAAATACATAGTAATTTTTTATTCCTTAAAGCCCATTTTGTCTGATATAAATAGAGCCCCACCAATTTTCATTAGGTTAGTATTTTTTAGTATATTTTTTATCTTTTTTTAAACCATATTTCATATAACCTGACATGCCTTCCATTGTAAATGCATCTCAGTTCAGAGACATTAATATGTGAGAAAATGGTTTGAGAGCAGGTAAGATATCATCAATTGTAAGCTGTATCCTGACTTCAGATATGTTAATATATAAAAAATGTACAGCAGGAATTTATGAAATACAGTGCTTTTCCTTTTCGTGTCCTGTTTTTTTAAAGTATATCTTTTTAAAGTAGTACTTAACTGGAATTTTTTATTTCCAGTGTAGTTAACATACAGCGTTATGTTAGTTTCAAGTGTACAATATAGTGATTCAACAACTCCATATATTACTCAATGCTCATCAAAATATACTTAGCTGGAATTTAAAAAATCTAGTCTAAAAGGCTTTGTCTTCTTTTTTAATTTAAATTCAATTTAGTTAATAGTGTATTATTAGTTTCAAGGGTAAAATTTAATGATTCATCATTTGCTCATAACACCCAGTTCTCATTAAACTGAGGTGATTTGGACATTTGCTGGTACATTTGGATTGATAGCTACCATTGTACTCTTTGCCTTTTTTTTATCTTAAGATTGATTTATTTATGTTAGAGAGTGAGGGGGTGAGGACAGAAGAAGAGGGAGGGAGAGAATCTCAAGCAGACTCCCTGCTGAGCACGGAGCCCGACATGGGGCTTCATCCCAGGACCCCGGGATCGCGACCTGAGCCTAAATTAAGAGCTGGACGCTTAACTGACTGAGCTACTAGGTGCCCCTCTACTCTTTGCTTTCTCTTCCACATTTTTTGTATTTCTTTTTCTATCCTTTCTCTCTTTCTCCTTCTCCCTCTCTTTTCTTTCTGTAATGATTTTTCTTCTCCCATTTTATTTCTCTACTAGTTTACGAGTTACATACTATACTTCTCTTCTTGTATTGGTACTCCATTAATTTTAATATGCATACTTAAAAGTTAACAAAGTATAAAGTTAGTATCTTTACTACCTATCTGTATAAATGAGAACTTTGCATTGTTTTAACTCCAGTCATTTCATTCTTGACATATGCTATTACTGTCTAGAATTTTAGGTCTCTCGTTGATGTATTTAAAATTCCACAAAGCAGGCATCATTGTTAGTGTTTCATGCTCTCAGTATTTGTTTAGGTTTTCTTTTGCTCACTGTTTCTTCTTGGATCATTTCCTTTTTCTTGGAGTATGATCATTAGTTCTTTTAGGAGAATTTCTTGGTACAGCTCTCTGGTTTTAGTTTTCTGAGTATGTAAGCTTATACTGCCCTCTTTCTGGGAGGATAATTTTGCTGGATTTGCTATTGAGCATAGCAGTTATTTTTTTCTTAGCATTTTGAAAATCTTTAGTAAGTAATTGTAATTTCTTCATATTTTTTGTTAATTCCCTCTTCAATTGTATCTGCCTGTTAGCTCATCCATTTAATTTTTAATGTCAATATAATTTTTTTAAAAGGTCTGTTTGTTTTTCAGAGCTGGACGTTTATCATCAGCCACTGCTTTATTTTCTCTAGTCCACTAAAAGCCATGGCTGTGACAGGCAAATTTCCTTTGGTATGTGTTTGTTTACTGCTTTGTGACTTAGATCACTGACTGAGAGTGTCTCCTTGGAGGTAGGACTTTTCCTTATGCAGAGGTCTCTGATTCATATTTGCAATATACTTGGTCCCTAGACTCTGGAGCCCAAAGGTGTAAACACAGATCACAGAAAATGAAATATGTATCTTTCTTTGATCCTTATGATATTTTCCATTATATCTCTGTAAACCTATGAAATTATTATTTCTGACCTGGATTTCTTTTGAGTCATGTTTTCTTGATGTGCTTTCCATTTCTTTAGTTTTAATTGTTCTGTATTCATACGTATCTTGTAGACAACTTATTGTTGGTCCTTATTTGTCTTTTTTTAAGGTCTATTTATTTATTTTAGAGAGAGAGCATGTGAGGGAGAGGGGCATAGGGAGAGGGAGTTATAGAATCTCAAGCACTGATCACAGAGCCTGATGCAGGGCTTCATCCCCTGACACATGAGATCATGACCTGAGCCAAAATCATGAGTTGGACGCTTAACCGACTGAGCCACCCACAGCACTCCAGTCCTTATTTGTCTTAATTAAACTTAAACATTTGGCTCTGGCTGTTGAGTTTAACCCATTTAAGATTTTTGTAACTTATTTTGTATTAGGGATTATTCTGCCATCTTATTTTTTGTTTTGAATTTACTGTATTTTCTTATTCTACTCCATTTGATAGGTCAGAGGTTGTTTTAATACTTTGAAGATTATACAGAATATTTTTATGCTATTTTTCTTATGTTAATACCATTGCTTATATTTTAAAGTGTGTTTTTCCCTGTTCTTCTTTAAGTGTAACACCTCCTCTTTCTTCTAAACCAGATACCTGTTTTAGTGCATTTCTTCATTTAGTTTCTTCTTCTTCTTCTTCTTCCTCCTCCTCCTCCTCCTCCTCCTCCTCCTCTTCCTCCTCTTCTTCCTCTTCCTCTTCCTCTTCTTCCTCTTCCTCTTCCTCTTCTTCCTCTTCTTCTTCTTCTTTTTTCAACCTTATTCTGTCCTTTTCTACCATATGGATATCATTAGGAATTTCAGATATGGATTGTAAACAGTGTTTCCTCTCCTCTACCTCTGCTTTTCCTTCCTCCCCCAACGTAAAATGCTTAGGAGTGACTAGTTTTTCTGAACCTCTTATTATCTCCTCTTTGCTAAAGCTGAGCTGACCTCGAACATTGCCCTATTATACCCCACTGACGTTAGGCTTGTCGTGCTGTTTGTCTGCACAGCAGTGGATACTGGACAGGCAGTCATCTCCCTGAGACAGTAAAAAACTCATCTGGAAAGTTCTTTCCAACACATCTAGGTTTTCTGGTTCTCTTCTCTGGAAATCCTTTCTCTCTTCTCAGAACATTCTCACTTCTTTTATTTTTTAAGATTTTATTTATTCATTTGAGACACAGAGCTACAGAGAGAGAAAGCATGAGCAGGGGGAGAGGCAGAGGGAGAAGCAGGCTCCCCGCTGAGCCAGGAGCCCAATGTGGGGCTCAATCCCATGACCCCGAGATCATGACCTGAGCCGAAGGCAGATGCTCAACCATCTGAGCCACCCAGGCGCCCCATTCTCACAGTTCTTATGTTAATTCTTTAGCTTTATAAACCTCAATTGAACTTTTGCAGCATCTTGAGGCTTGACTCTCTGAGAGGGAGTCGGCAGTCTATACTAGATGGTCATTTTTTTCAGGAAGCTAAAGTCTTTGTAATATCATATTATAATTGTATATGGAGTGCTAAAAATTTTGCAGTTGGCTCACCAGTAGCTTACAAAACAGAGAAGTATTTCTTAATGGAGTGAAACATAATAACTTTATTTTGAAAATTTTAATCTTCCCAGTTCTGACAGCATCAGCAGTGACGAGGAAGAGCTGAGAACTTTGGGAAGCAGTGGTAGTGAAAGCAGCACTCCAGAGACTGTCGGGCCTCCTTTCATCATGGATGAGAATAGTTGGTTCAACAAGTGTAAGAGAGTTAAACAAAAGTATCAGCTAACCCTGGAACAGAAGGTATTTATCATTTGCCAAAAGTCATTTAATCTGATTCTCATTATTGCCTTTGGACTGTCACTGCCAAAAGATCTTTTAGCTGAATGTAAGTGTTGACCCATTGCTACTTCCTTTCTGTTCTTGAATTGTCCTTCTCTTTATTTATTTATTTATTTACTTACTTACTTACTTATTTATTTATTATTATGTTATGTTCTCTTAATGAAAAATCATGCAGAGTTTTAAAAGAGGTTTTTGTTTTTTCAACTTCTTCTAATTTTGTGTTTTTAACATAAAAATTAGCCATTTAGGGGCACCTGGTTGGTTCAGTCAGTTAAGCATCCGACTCTTGATCTCAGCTCAGGTCATGATCTCAGGGTTGTGGAATTGAGCCCTCGAGCTCCTCAGCATGGAGCCTGCTTAAGATTCTCTCTCTCCTTGTCTCTCTGCCCCCCCCCGCCCTCTAAAAGAAGTTAAAAATTAAATTAAAAAATAAGTCATTTATTCTTCTGTATGTGGTTTCATTTATATGTTTGAGATTTTAGCATTTATTAAGAGGGTAAAGGTAAAGTGGACAAATACGAAAAAAATTTTATGTTAATACCATTCAACATAGACCTTACGGCAAAAGCACTATTAAGACTAAAGAAATACATTGCTCTTGAAAAAAAAAGAACCAGTTCACCAGGAATGTGAACATGGTGGAGATGGGTAAAATAGGTGAAGGGGGTCAAAATGTACAAACTTCCAGTTTACCCACTGCAAGCAAACCTCTTATTGAACTTCAGGAAGGGCTTTAAGGGATGGAAGACATACGTTAAATTTTTGTATTCAATTAAAATGATTATTTTTTTACTATTTCATCAGTAATACTTTGAGATTGTTTCATTACAATATGGAAAGAATAGCATTTAACCTACTCAGTATTGATCTTCAAGAGATACATTAGAATTCTGCAGTAGCTTTATCTTGTTGGTACTGTATTTTCAGGGTTATCTTGAAGAACTCTTACGACTTCGAGAGAACCAGCTGTCTGAATCTGTCTCCCAGAATAAAATACTACTTCAGAGGATTGAAGATTCTGATCTGGCCCATAAATTGGAAAAGGAACAATTAGAATATATAATTGTGGAGCTTCAAGATCAGCTGTAAGTGAGATCCTTTCGGGAAAATATTGGCCGTATATAAACATAAGAAAATGTCATGTTTTGACATAGGATTCAAATTCTGAGAAATCTGACTGCCTGCTATTAAGTTTCTTTTCACTTACTCTTTTTAAAAAGTTTACTCTTCCTTTTATCATTATAGTAATGATAATGAGTAATCCATACTCATGGCAGAAATATTACAAAATACAGGAAGAAAATAAAAACTGTCTTCAAGTGTGTGCTACCCAGAGTTAACTGCTATGACTTGATGTGTATTCTCTCAAATGCATATACATAATTTTAGAAGTATTTATTTAGTCATTGATTGACTAATTGATTGATTCAAAAGATGGGATGTAAGACCAGTACCACTCACAGTACAATGATGGTGCAGTGTTTGTCCCCACATGTGTATCACTAAGCACACTTTAGTATAGCTTTTTTCCATAGCAGTAGTTTTTTTGTTTTTTGTTTTGTTTTTGTTTTGCTGAAGAAAGGTGTGTATTAATCTATACTCTGGTATAATCTCCTTAATTTGTGACTATTCAGAGCACCTGTACTAATCATACCATTTCATCAGACTTGATTTTATCAATTAATTGTTTATGGTGAAAATCTTCTCACATTAATATTTATTTAATCTTAAAGGATGATTTTAAAAGTTTTTATTTTGAAATAATTTCAAGATTTCAGAGAAGTTGCAAGATAGTACAAAGATTTCTGATAGGCTGTTTCTTAGATTTACCAAATTTCAACACTTTTCCACATTTACTCATGATTCTCTCCCTCTTGCATACATCACCACTCTTTACCCCATAATATTTCAGTTTTGTCTTTCCTGAGACCAAAGATATTCTCTTATATAACCACAGATCATCTATCAACTTCAGAAATTCAAATCAATGTAATACTTTCACCTTATCCATAATTCATTCCAATTTCATCAGTTGTCCAGATAATGTCTCTTATTGCAGCTTTGTTTTTTCTGGTACAGGATCCAGTTCAGAATCATGTTTTGCATTTGGTTATTCATTTCTTTAGTCTCGTTTCTTCAGTCACCTTTAACAGTTTCTCAGTCTTTGTCTCATATGAAATTGATATTTCTGAAGAATACAAGGTAGTAGTTTTATAGAATGTCCCTCAGTTTGAGTTGGTTTGCTTTTCCTCATGATTAGAATGAGTTTATCCATTTGTGGTTGGAATAGAAGTGGTGTGTCTGTAAGTGTTGGGAATATCATATTCAGAGGTCTGTGGAGTTTGTTGGCCTTTTATTACTGATACTAATTTTAATCATTTGGTTAAGATGTTTTTCTTTCGATATAGTTACTGTGGTTCCTTTTGTAATTAACATGTAATTTCCAGGGAGATCCTTTGAGACCTAGTAAACATGAAAGATGATTTTTTTTATTATGTTATGTTACATTAGTCACCATACAGTAGTCATTAGTTTTTGATGTAGTGTTCCATGATTCATTGTTTGCATATATGATTTTTTAAATAAAAAGCTTTTATTAACTAACATAAAATTTCAGTGTTTTCTAGGATCTTGTATCTCGATGAAAAGAATTATGTTCCCATACTCTTATTTTTTAGAGTTTGTCCTGTGGCATATCACTCATTGAGAGGCAAATTAATACCTTCCATAACTCTTTGCTTCTGTAAGCAGGGAGAAAAATATCCAGAGCCAAACAATAAAGATTTCTAGTTATTTCTTTACAGCTAAAAGAGTAGAAGATAATTTAATTTTTCTTTTGCAGTTGATACTGGTAATTTGTCTCAATGCTTTTAACTTAAAAATAATTGTGAAATCAGTTTTTATTTTATCAAAGAGATATTTTCATTTGAATAATAAAATGTATCACATTTATTGTACTTTTGATAATGTAAAGGAGAAGACTCAAACTTTTTAGTTTGAAAAAAGAATCTGAGTTATGGTTTTATTATACTTCTATGATAGAAGAGTATCATTGATACTTACAGTTTTTTTAATCCCTTCAAGGAGATTTCAACTAAATATTACCAGAGCAAAAAATAAATACTGAAGGTCACCAATCTGGATTAGGCTATTTTCTTGAGTTTAGGGTCAAAGATGTAATTTCACATAACATGGCTACACTTTTAGCCAGGTTAATTGGTATCTTACAAGATCCCTTTGTACAAAAACCACTTACAAGGATCCTGAACAGAAGAGTAAGATACATTCCTTTGAGAATCTTCTCAATTCACTACATTAACTGAATCATCTGTAAGATACAGAGTACTCTGGGCATATATGTGGCTATAGGGAGAGAGTGGACATTTTTTTCCTTCTTTTCTTACTGAGATTTAGGTTAGGACGGCCTGCAATGAAAGCTGGGTACTGGAATTTTCTTTGTAATCCTGAGAAGACAATAGTAGCCCTGAGAAGATTAAAATTTTAAATGTGGAAAGGAAAAGGTCAGGAGAGGAGTATTAAATGGTTTATCTTTGCTTTCACATTATGTTAATCATCTTTTCCTGGTTGATATAAATCCTTTGTCACTTACCTTATTCTTTTTATATATTTCTCAATGCTTAGATGTATTTTTGAGTAACTGTTAAAGTATGCTTTAATTCTTTGAATACTCATAAAATGTGAACATCCTATAGTTTTGAATAGAGTATAGGGAGTGTGGTGTACTAAAGGAGCATTCTAAAGCTTTATTACAAATATGGACTATGTTCAGACACTGGTTTTGTATTTGCCTATTATTATGAGTTCAATCTTAATTAATGTCTTGGAGCATCTGTCTCCTTATCTGTAAACTGGAGATAATACTTACCTTATGGATTACTATGAGTATTAAATGCTATCATGTATAATATAGTTAGAACAAGAAAATATTCAAAGATTATTCCTCTCTTTTGGTCTATAAAAACCTTAAAATATCCTTGTTAAATACACTTGGATAAATGGTAAATTTAAAATGTTTTACTTTATTATGCCCAAATGCTACAGATCAAACAAATGAGTTTAGACTGTGTAATACCCAAGTTTCAAAAAATTTGTTTTTCAAATCTAGTTTCCAAATGGCATTTGGATTAACATTTATAAATAAGGCTTGTGTATATTGGGTTAATATTTATAATTACAGTATAGATTGGTGTATATTAGGAGGAAGACATACATGGCTACTTACTACTTTACTGGTACCATTTTTAACTGTAATTCTTCACTGATCACTGATACAATACTAATTTGGATTATTTTAGATTATTAGTCTTTGACTAAGGTGTATTTGAGTGGTTACATTTATGTTGGTGGAATTTTAAAGTATCAGGTAATTTTAAATCTCCAAATACTGGTTAGGAATAATGCTATCATTTCATTGAGAAATACAGCATCATTCTAGATCTTTATTTTCATAGTCTTATTGAAATCTGTGACATACCTTTATTTTATTTTAGATAAGTTTTAATTCAATTTTGCTGGCATATTAAACTTCATTCAATAAAATAAATTAAAACAAGCTTAAGGTATTAGTTATACTTTGAATCATTACATGAAAAGTCTCTCTTAAGATTATGAAATGTAGTGTTTATGGCCTTATAAAAAACTTACTGTCATATTATTTATGCTAATGGTGGGAAACCTTTTCATTTTTGAGTTTAGTTTTATTCAGTAAACATTTATTTAAATGTATACTTCTGTGCTTGAGAGTACCGAGAATCCAGAGAATAAGAAAGATATAGTCTGTCTTCACAAGGAGCTCATAAGTTAATGAAGTGGACAGATGGACACCATTGGTCACATTGTTAAACTGATAAGAACAGATACTACACTTGATCTTAGCCGAAAGGCTGAGAAGCGATTTTGGTCACATTGTTATTGAAGAGAACCCTACACGGGAGGAAAGGTTTGTCCTCATCCACAGGTTTAGATCTTCAGATAGATGTCTTTGTAAAACACTAATTGCAAAGCCTCAGAACAGTGAGTAGAATCTAAATACCTTTGTCTTGATTAATACCAGTAAAATTTATAAAAAGGAGTTTTTGCTATTTGATGCAGTTTTTCTATTTATGGTGCAAAAAGCTATAGGAATAGTAACATATCCTGTAAGGCTCCCTCATGAAGGAACTGTAGAATCTAGCGAACAGAAGTAAAGAATCATGCATTGTTAAAACTAGGGCATTGTTATAGTTCAACAGCCATGTTTGTGTAGTTCCTGGTGAGTAGTGACGGTGTGATCTGTCAGCCTGCAAACCATAAGTCAGTGATTCTGTAGCATCCTGCTTCACCAGGTTTAGGCTGAGTGGTATAGATCCTAACAGGAGAATGCAATGATGTCATCCTGGCCCAGTTAATAATGGACAAATTATGATAATTCCTGATCATGTATATTTTTTGGCAGGTAACAATTATTATTAAGAGTTAACATCATGTTAATATATTTCGCACACTCTGTTATCCATATAAACACAGAAAAGTCAAGAAGATGCATCCGGAAGAGAAAAAAGCCAGATACCAGATAGTTAGTCAAACTACACTGTATTGTGTTTTCTTGAGTGATAATGGGGAATTAAATATTACAACAAGAAAGGGTACTGATTTGATATGGATGTTATTTCATTGCCTTTAGTCATGATGTTTGATTAAAACTTCTGGTGGATTCTTCAGTAGAGCAGATGTCAGTATATTTGGGCAAGGGGCCTAGCAACAGTTGGGACTACTACAGTTTTTCACATAGAAGTGACTCAGACTAGAAAAGAGGCTTGCTTTTGGCATCCTTATTTTGTAAAAGTTTTACACTGAGTACATAAAGAAAGGAATCCTCCTTAAAGTACAATTTGTAAATAACACACGTTAGTATTAATACATAAATACCATTGTTTTGTTTAATTTCCATTCTTTAACATGTAGTTGACCTTTATAAAAAATAAAATTAGCATTTAAATTCTAATGCTATTTTAAAGTTTTTATTAAAGAATTTTCAAGTGTACACAAAAAAGAGATTTGTATAATAAAGCCCTGATTACCCATCACTTAGGTTGAATAGTTACCAAGCATTTGTCACATTTCCTTTATCTTTTTTTCATTTTCCTTTTCTTTTTTTACTGAACCATTTTGAAGCAAATCCTGTCTTTTCATTCCTACATACTTCTTTGCACATCTCTAAGAAAGTGGACATTTTCTCACATAATCTTATAATCACACCTGATAAAATTAGGGACATTCTTTTTATCATCTAAGTGCTCATCTATAATAAATTTCCCCAATTGTCTTAAAAAAAAAAAACCCTTTTTAGAGTTGCATTTTTGAATTAAGAATCAAAGTCTTACATGACATATAATTATGTCTCTGAATACTTTAGTTTTCCCCACTTGTACTTATCCTGTCATTATCTATTTGCAGACTTTTCCTATAGAATGTCCAGTGTTAGTTCTTTTTCTTTCATTTGTTCTTTACCTGTGCTGTCCAAGACATTAGCCCGTAGCTGCATGTGGCTGGTGAGCACTTGAAATGTGAGTAGTGTGGACTGAGATGTGCTGTAAGTGTAAAATCCACATCAGACAGCATGAAATAAAGAATTTAAAATAGCTCATTAAAAACTTTATATTGACTACATATTGAAATGGTAATGTTTTAGACATATTGGGCTAAATAAGTTCATTATTAAAATTCTTTTTACTGTGGCTACTAGAAAATTTTAAATTATATATGTCACTCTTCTTATATTTCTGTTGGACAGCACTGGTTTGTATCCTCTCTACTCACAGGGGACTGGCTGCTTTGACCTCATCAGGGAGCAGATTCTTCGCACCCTCCCTACACCTGCTGAATGGGAATCTGTCCTTTAACAAGATCCTCCGGGGTTTCACTGACACATTAAAGTTTGAGAATCACTGCTCTATGCTGTATATCCTGTAAAGTGTATCCTCTTAACTCTGGATTAGTGGTTTTTCAACTCTGGTTGCATATTAGAAGCACTCAGGGAGCTTTTTAAAAATATTTTTTGAAAAATAAGGATACCTGACTGAGCCTCACCTTGAGAGACATTAATTTAATCGGTCAATGGTGGGGCTCAGGAAAGTGTAAAAAGCTGCCCAGGTGTTCTGATGTGCAGTCAGCGTTGAGAACCAGTGTCCTAAGAGGCTGGTTAAATATGAGTTTAACTTTTTTGATAAGAATGTTTTGTAGGTGGTCTTGTGGACTTCATATTGGGAAGTACCCTGGTTGGCCTACTTTTAACAACCCTAACATTGAACAGTGGATTCAGGTGGTGACAGCTTTATTTCTCCTTTGTAAAAGTTTCTATCAGCCTTTCATCTAGTGGCTTGAACCAAGAATGAGCACGAGCATTACCTGGAGCTGTTGATTCAGTAGGATTTGTAAAATGATGATTCCTAATTCTTTTCCCTCCATGCACATTGGCTGGAATCTGTACGCAAGACCTTCCCCTTACCAGTTAGGACTATAGTATATTAGTTCTTATAGGATATTATTAGTTATTACAGGATATTATATTAGTCCTTATAGGATATTGTTAACTTTCAGAAGAAGATGCTGATGCCCTCCTTAGTTACCAATGAAATGAAGATTTTGTTCTTTGTTTTGTTTTCTTTTATTATTGAGAATATGAACTTGCTGTATAATCACTTCTATAGTGTGAATTAACTCATACAGGATTCACAAATAAGGGGATGATGTCAGCATAGCAAAGAAATCACCTTGAGTCATAGCTGATTTTTCCTGGAGGTTAATGTTTCTCAATAAGAAACACCAACAGAATGCAAAATATACCAATATGGGTAAATACTGCAACACACCAATAGGTGGCATTCTCTCGCTGTATGTGTTACTCTTTCATCGTGCATTCCTCTGGTTCAGGTGAACTTCACCTTAAAGAAGCTCTTTTTGTAGTTACCCCAGTTTTGTGATTTTGTCCTTGCCTTCATGGCAAGCCTCAACCTCAGCAGCCTCAACCCTTCCCTCCACTCTTTCCTGTCAGATGGCTTTTACTTTGTTGTTGTTGTTAAACTTGTTGTAAAATTAATGTAATATTTCTTTACCTAATAGGAATTTAACCAATATTTTAAATTTGGTTTGGAATTTTATTAGTATTGTCACTTTTTCTTAGTGTTCTAGTTAGAAAGTTGAATAGGTTTTGAATTGTTAGCTCCTAACTCTGTTCTTCTCCAAAGGCCAGTTATTTGGAGTGTGATATTGCAGAACACTTTATTTTGTTTCTTCATTCTAGCAGAAATTCTTATATTTGGTGTGCTTCTATCAGCTTACATTTATTTTTCATTTTGATGTTCAGATTTTCCCATCTTTGTCTAGGGGAAACTTCTTTATATTCGCGTTTGGTGGCTTTCTCTTTCTTTGACCTTCAGGGCTTTCTGCACAGCCATTCTGTCCATCAGCATAAAATTCTGCATTCTGTAGTCATGATGTATTATATCTTTTATTTTCACGATGATTATAGTTTAAGATTTTTTTCAGTATGCCATGTCACATATGGCACTGGAGTATATCCTAAGAATTACAGCATATCTGACAATAAGTGATAAGTGGAAAACAAAACAAAGGTTTGCTGCAGTGGTGGTAGAAATTTTGTTACTCTCAGAACTGAACTCATAGCAGTGGGCTTCAAATGTGTTGCCTTACCAAATTAAAAATTGCTTCATATCACTCATCTTTGGGGTTGCTTAGGAATACTTGGAATCACAGATATTAAATCCTAAGTGCCAAGGGTCATATCCCTTATATATCCAGCTGCCAAAAGTTATACCCTCATGGGCATCAGCATAGCCTCTGAGGTAAGTGAGAAAGAAGCAAAGTGAGGGAGAGAGGATAACCCTCAAGTTTGGAGACACAAGCCAAAGGATAGAACAAATGAACAAAAGAATAACTTTGAATTGACTAAATACTACTATCAAAATAGAGATTATGGAAGTCTAGATCTTTTGCAAAACTTGTAAGTAACAGCAGTCTTGAAACTAATCTCTGAAAGGAAAAAGACCAAACTGTGGAAATTTTATCTTTTTCTCTTTTTTTTTAAATAATGAATGTTATATTCAGGGCTGAAAAGAACATAAAACCTCATTTTTAAAGACAGGGTACTCTGTATTTACAAGGAATCTTAGGAATTTGAGAATACAAGTGGAAGGAATCAGGAACACTAACGTTTAAGGATTAAGTGGAAGAATGTACCTCCACTGAGACCAAGAAGGAACAGCCAGATAGATAAAGAGTTTAATTATTATTTTGCAAGAGAAAAATAATTTCTATTAGATTCACTTAGGAAGCATTAAAAAGTGACATTGGATGGAGCCCACCATCATAGAATCGAGATGAGACTATGTATCAGAATTTTTTAAATGCTTCCCCAGTTATTTGAATATATAGTCAGGGTAGAGAACCACTAGACTAGAATTTTGTTGTGATGTTTAGTAAAGCACAATGATACTTATTATGCTCTTAATGGCAATTTAATTGCTTCCCTAGACATTAAAGCTACCCAAATGTTTTGTTATTTTAAAGAAAGATGCATTAGCATTAATTTCTAACAGCTTTTTTTAATTTAAATTCAGTGAGCCAACATACAATACATCATTAGTTTCAGATATAGAGTTCAGTTATTCACCACTTATATATAACACCCAGTGCTCATCATGTGCCTTCCTTAATGCCCATCACTCAGTTACCCCATCCCCCCTACCCCCCCAGCAACCTTCACTTTCTTTCTGATAGGTAAGAGTCCCTCATGGTTTATCTCCCTCCCTGATTTTTTCCCAGTTTTCCCTCCCTTCCCCTATGATCCTCTGCACTGTTTCTTTTTTTTTTTAAAGATATTATTTATTTATTTGACAGAGAGAGACATGGTGAGAGAGGGAACACAAGCAGGGGGAGTGGGAGAGGGAGAAGGAGGCTTCCCACTGAGCAGGGAGCCCAATGCGGGGCTCGATCCCGGGACTCTGGGATCATGACCTGAGCCAAAGGCAGACGCTTAACAACTGAGCCACCCAGGCGCCCCTCCTCTGCACTGTTTCTTATATTCCACATATGAGTGAAACCATATGATAATTATCTTTCTCTAATTGACTTATTTCACGCAGCATAATACCCTCTCATTCCATAGACATCAATATAAATGGTAAGAGTTCATCCTTTTTGATGGCTGGGTAATATTCCTGTGTGTTTATGTGTGTGTGTGTGTGTGTGTGTGTGTGTACCACATTGTGTGTGTGTGTATATATATATATATACACACACACACACCACATCTTGTTAATCCATTCATCTGTCGATGGACATCTGGGCTCTTTCCACAGTTTGGCTATTGTGGACATTGCTGCTATAAACATTGGGGTGCGGGTGCCCCTTCGGATCCCTACATTTGTATCTTTGGGGTAAATACCTAGTAGTACAATTGCTGGGTCCTAGGATAGCTCTATTTTTAACTTCTTGAGGAACCTCCAAGCTATTTCTCAGAGTGGCTGTATCAAACTCAACACCCCAAAACCAAATAATCCAGTCAAGAAATGGGCAGAAGACATGAACAGACATTTCTCCAAAGAAGACATACAAATGGCCAAGAGATACATGAAAAAATGCTCAACATCACTTGGCATCAGAGAAATACAAATCTAATAGTTTTAAAGTAGAATATATTCTGTGTTTGCTCTCTTCCCCTGCAGATTAAATTATTTTTCAAGGTTCCTTTTCTTTAAGATTCTGTGTTGTCCTTTGGATTCGAAAAAAAGTAGGCCATAGCTTATTTTGATAATGATAAAATTTGCTGATTTATAGTTCAATATTTGTTTATTCTGCTGACATTTATTGAGCCCCTCTTCTGTCCTAGGTACTTGGCATTGTGCTAAAAATACAGAAATAAATATGTTCTAGTTCCTGTCCTTATAGTGATTATGGAGACCACAGACATAGAAACAATAAGACCAATAAGATGTCACAAGTGCTATGATAGAGGTGTGTATGGGATACAGTGGGAAACTAAGGATTTCATTGTAAAGGAGAATGAAGGGGGAAGGGTTTAAGAAGGTTATACTAGATGCTTATACTAATTACTTAGAGTGGTTTTGACATCTGATAGACTACTATGGAAAACGATGGGCCTCCCAGGCAGAGAAGACAAAAGCAAAAAGAGATTAAAGAGTCCAGAAAACAGGGAAATGGATGTGGCTCCTTGTTACTCGAGGGCAAGCATGTATGTATGTGTGGCCAGATGAGAAAAGACTTTATATGCCATGCTAAGAAGCTCTGTGGAGTTGCCAGTATCACATCAGATCAGATTTCCATTTTAGAAAGATAAACCTTTGAAATAATATTTTCTAATGTATAAACACTTATTGAGTACCTACATCCTCATAGGAACTGTGCTAGATACTGAGAATTTAAATGTGAATAAGGGAGCACCTGGGTGGCACAGTTGGTTGAGCATCTGACTCTTGGTTTTGATTTGGGTCATGATCTCAGGGTCATGGGATCAAGCCCCTCTGTGGGGCTCCATGCTCAGTATGGAGTCTCGGGATTCTCTCTGCCTCTCCCTCTATCTCCCATTCATGCACGACCCCCTCCCCGCCTCTCTCTCTAAAAATAAATCTTTTTTAAAAAATTAAAAAATAAATGTGAATAAGACAACCTTGAGGATATCAAAGTTGACTGATATCCAAATGATGTGATGCGTGTATAGGAACATGTATATGGATGTATAGTAATGAAAGTATGTGGACTTCACAGAAGTAGAACAGGAATAGTGGTCCAGGGAAAGCATCACTAAGACGTTAATGTTTGAATAGGGCTTTTCAGGAGCTCTTTAGGTGACCAGGCGAGAGGAAGAAGAGGAAGGTTATTCTAGGTAAAGAGAAAAGCACATATGGAGACATGGGTACAAAACATATGAGGCAGATCAGTATAATAAAATATTAACTAAAGTATTTGAAGCAAATAGGTTTTCTGGAAACATTGAAGTATCTTTTACTGGGACTATACATTTTTACCTGAGCTGAGTCTCTAATAAAAATTAAAATGCCAAGGGGAACCTGGGTGGCTCAGCCATTAAGCATCTGCCTTCAGCTCAGGTCATGGTCCCAGGGTCCTGGGATCGAGCCCCGCATTGGGCTCCCTGCTCAGTGGGAAGCCTGCTTCTCCCTCTCCCACTCCCCCTGCTTGTGTTCCTGCTGTCGCTAACTCACTCTCTCTGTCAAATAAATAAATAAATAAATAAAATCTTTAAAACAAAAATTAAAATGCCAAAAGAACAAAGAAAAAGAAGAGACAAACCAAAAAACAGACTCTTAACTACAGAGAACAAACTGATGGTTACCAGAGGAGAGGTGGGTGGGGGGATGGGTGAAATAGGTGATGGGGACCACAGTCCTGGTTCAGTTTTGGGAGGTTATATGTTTCTAGGAATTTATCGATTTCTTCTAGTTTGTCCAATTTGTTGGCATATAATTTTTCATAATATTTTCTTATAATTGCTTGTGTTTCTGTGGTGTTGATTATTTCTTCTCCTCTTTCATTTCTGATTTTTGTATTTGAGTCTTCTCTCTCTCTTTTTTGATGTATGTGGCTATAGGCTTATCAACTGTTGATATTTTCAAAGAACCAGCTCCTTGTTTCATTGATTTGTTCTATTGTTTTTTATTTCTGCTATAATCTTTATTATTTCCTTCCTTCTACTGGTTTGGGGTTTTGTTTGTTTTTCTTTTTCTAGCTCCTTTAGATATAAGTTTAGGTTGTTCATTTGAGATTTATCTTGCTCCTTGAGGTAGTTCTCTATTGCTATAAACTTCCCGCTTGTAACAGCTTTATCTGTATGTCAAGGATCTTGGACCATTTTATTTTCATTTGTCTCCATGTATTTTTTTATTTCCTCTTTGATTTCTGGGTTGGCCCTTTCATTGTTGAGTAGCATGTTATTTAACTTCCATGTATTTGAGTTCTTTCCGATTTTTTCTTGTGGATGATTTCTAGTTTCATAGTGTTGTGGTCAAAAAAGATGTGTGGTATGACTTCAGTCTTTTTTAATTTGTTGAGTCTTGTTTTGTGGCCTAAAATGTGATCTATTCTGGAGAATGTTCCATGTGCACTTGAAAAGAATATGTATTCTGCTGTTTTAGGATGGAATGTTCTGAATATATCTGTTAGATCCATCTGGTCCAGTATGTCATTCAAAGCCACTGTTTCCTTGTTGATTTTCTGTTTGGATTATCTATCCATTGATGTAAGTGGGGTGTTAAAGTTCTCAGCGGTTACTGTATTACTATCATTTATGTCTTTTATGTTTTTTATTAGCTGCTTTATGTATTTGGATGCTCCCATGTTGTGTGCATAAGTATTTAATATTGTGATCTCTTTTTGTTGGATTGTTCCACGATTATGCATTGTCTTTTTTTTGTCTGTTGTTACAGTCTTTGTTTTAAAGTCCAATTTTTTTAATTTATTTTTGTTAATGTAACCTCTGTCCTCACCATGGAGCTTGAAATCACAACTCCAAGATCAAGAGTTTCATGCTTTACGGACTGAGCCAGCATGGGTACCTGTCTATTTTGTCCAATATAAGTATTGCTACCTCGGCTTTTGTTTATCTTCCATTTGCATGTTTTTCCATCCCTTTACTTTCAATCTCCATGTGTCTTTAGCTTTGAAATATGTCTCTTTTAGGCAACATATAGTTGGATCTTGCTTTTTAATCCATTCTGTCACCCTATTTCTTTTGATTGGAGCATTTAGTCCAGTTACTTTCAAAGTAATTATTGATAGGTATGTACTTAAATGCCGTTTTGTTACTTGCTTTATGATTGTTTTTGTAGTTCTTCTCAGGTCCTTCTCTTGCTCTCTTCTCATGGTTTGGTGGCTTTCTTTAGTGATATACTTGAATTCCATTCTCTATATTTTTTACCTATTACCAGTTTTTAATTTGTGGTTAGCATTAGGTTTATATATAAAATCTTATGCATATAGTAGTCTATATTAAGTTGATGGTCACTTTGATTTGAACCTATTCTAAAAGCACTACATTTTTACCTCCTGCCCCCCATGTTTTTACATATATGGTTTCGTACTTCACATCCTTTTATTTCATGAATCCCTTGACTGATTTTTGTAGATATACTTAATTTTAGTGCTTTTGTGCTTCCTACTTTTCTTACTCCTATTTATAGTCTTTCTACTCTAAGAATTTCCTGTAACATTACTCATAAGGCTGGTTAAGTGGTGATGAATTCCTTTAATTTTTGTTTGTCTGGGACACTCTTCATCTCTTCTTTTCTGAATGATAGCCTTGCTGGGTAGACTATTCTCAGCTGCACATTTTTCCCTTTCAGCACTTTGAATATATCATGCTACTTCTGGCCTTCAAAGTTTCTGCTGAAAAATCAGCTTATGGCATTAGTGAGTTTCCCTTGTATGTAACTATTTTCCTTTCTCTTGCTGCTTTTAAGATTTTCTCTTTATCACTACTTTTTGTCATTTAATTATTATGTGTCTTGGTGTGAACCTCCTTGGGTTGATTTTGTTGGGGGATTTCTGCCTCCTGGATCTGGATATTTGTGTTTTCCCCCAGATTTGGGAAGTTTTCAGCTGTTATTTCTTCAAATACATTTTCTGCCCCCTTTTTTTCCTCTTCTTCTGGGATCCCTACAATGCTGATGTTATTACACTTGATGGTGTCACTGAGTTCCCTTAATCTATCCTCATTTTTTTCTTTTTCTTTTTTCTTTATCCTGTTCTGCTTGATTGCTTTCCATTACACTGTCCTCCAGGTTACTGATCCATCCTTCTGCTTCTTCTGGTCTACTCTTTATTCTTAGTGAATTTTTAATTTCAGTTATTTTCTTCATCTCTGTGTGGTTCCTTTTTATATTTTCTGTCTCTTTGTTGAGGGTCTCACTGTGGTTCTCCACTCTTTTCTCAAGTTCAGTGATTATGTTTATGACCATTATTTTAAATTCTCTATCAGACATATTGCTTAACTCTTCTGCTGTGATTTTTTTCCTGTTTTTTCATTTGGGACATATTCCTCTATCTCCTCATTTTGTCTAACTCTCTGTATCTGTGTCTGTGTGTTAGGAAAATCAGGTAAGTCTCCTGCTCTTGAAAGTAGTGGCCTTACGAAGAAAAGGTCCTGTAGTGCCCTGCAGTGTAATGTCCCCTGTTCACCAGAACCTGGAGCTTCAGAGGCATCTCCTATGTATGTTGCATGCCCCCTACTGTTGCGGCTGAGCTGCTTTTCCCTTCAGTCATCTGCAGTGGCTCTTTTTGCCTATTTTAAGCAGTGTTTTATCCCTGTGTTGTTAGTGGGCCAGTGTGGGACTGCCTTGGACTTGAGTTGGGTCAGAGTAGGCATTTGCCAGAGCTGTGGTCACACCAAACTGCAGGTCACTATCTCTTTGTTGTCCCCTGAGAGACTTTCATTGGTGGGCAGGGCCTGCAGTTGGACTGAGTATCTGCCCCCAGCTCACTGCTGAGACTGCAGCAGAGCTGGTGTGTGGGTATATTTCTCTTTCATCAGGGCAGCAGTCTTTTGGAGTGCTGTTGACCACCGTCAGGGCTGCTTGCACAATGCTAGACTTGCGGTGCCTCTTTGGATGGACTCTTACTGGGGGCAGGTTGGATGATGTGGATCTGCAGAACAATGCAGGGATGTGGGGGGCACACTTTTAGTAAGGTTTGAGTGGGTCTGCTATGGGAGGGGACCTGGAGCCACTTTGGGGAGCTTCTCAGGGGGCATGAGAGGGGACAATCCACAAGAGAGTGCAGGGGTGGGAGGCGCTGTTAGCAAGCTACATGGAGAGCGTTTGCACTGGTTCTGCAGGTGTCTGCATATCCAGGCTGGGGGACAGGGTAGGGAAATGGTGCCCATCAGCTTTTTGTTCTTGGACAAGTCTCCTACTAAAGATCCCACCAGCACACATTCTGCTAATAAATAAATTAGTAAATAAATCTCCTTCCCATATATACCAGGTGTTTTTCAAAATGCTGCTTCTATGCTGCATCTGAGTGTGGATATTCTGGCTTTTTAAGAGCAAGGACTCAGTTTCCTATCCCTCTCCTGCTGTAGCAGAGCCAAGCACTGATTTTTTTAAAGTTCTAGGTGTTATGGCCTACTTAATTGTAAAAACTCGAGAAGTTAAGCTCCTCTGGTTTTCAAAGCCAGATGTTATGAGAATTAGTCTTCCCAGTGTGGGTTCCTTGTACCTAGGATGCCTGGTGTGGGATCTGTCCCTTTCCCTTCTGCGTGCCTTTGGTGTCACTCCCTCCCATGGACAGTCTTACGGGTCAGTTTAGTGTCTGGTACATCTTTGCCCTTCCTACTGTTTTCGATGTGACCTCTTCCCTACCATTAGCTGTAAAGATTCTGTTCTTCTAGTCTTTGTGTCATATTTTGAGTAATTTATACTGATGTGGGTATTATCTAGGTACATCCATGGGACATGGTGAGCCTAGGATTGTCCTACTAGCCGTCTTCCTGAGAAGTCACCTAAATATACTCCTTGATGTTTCATATTCATGTGACAAATTCTCAAAACTGGATTTTAGCAGATTATTTAATGAGCAATGTGGATATGGAATGCTATTTTAAAAAGACAGTAAGCAACAATGCATTCTTACTAGATTTGTTTTTTCTTTAAAAACATTGAGAAACAATTTCCTCCTGGGAAGGCACAGAGGATTCACAGTGAAGTAGTGTTGTGGTGTTTGTAGTCAATCCAGAGTCATATTGTGTTATATTGTACTTACTTAAGATAAGTTAAGAAAAATAATGTGTTTTGGCAAATTATATATAGTGTAAATACATAGGAAGTATAGGAACGTTTCAGGCTTTAGCTAGGTACTACAGAATAAATTGTGTTCATCGAATATTTCTGTCATGCCCAGGAAGGCTTAATACTGAGGTATTTTCCTTTGAAAAATAAAACAACTCCTTGAACTTTAACTGAAAGCTATACTGTTTTGTTTCAAACTATTTCTCAGGAGAGCTGGACTCCCTGTTTCATAGAGAGATTTTGTGTTTATAAATCCATGGTATTTTGAATTTATGTATATCCATCAAAGATATGCTCGGTCAGATAGTTGAGGTTATATTCAAAGGGCTTATGAAAAGGTCAATTGATAAATTAATAATGATGTATATTTCAACATAGTTACACAAAAAGAATCAAACTTTACTTTCACATGGTATGTTTTTACTAAAATGTCAAGTAAAATAACTTTATGTAAGCAAGACAAAGATTCTTCAAGGATCTAGAAGCCAATAATTGGGAAGAGTAGAATATAAGAGGAGAATTTAAGTTGTACTTTCTGGACTTCCTCTTTTGATAATGGTTATGAAAAAATATGATAATCACAGGTACTTTTAGATTGTTGATTCTTTATACATTTTAAGTGTATCTTCCATGACCTACTTAATACATTTACTTGGTATTAGTTATAAAAATGTTTTTTTCAATTTTCATGAAAATACTGACTGGGAATATTTTGTAGGTTTAATTTAAATTTTTGGTTAAAACTGAACTTGGGCATATGTACTTAAAAAATAGTAAAGCACTCTCCAAGTGCTTTACATGGAGTGTTTTTTTGTATGCATCTGAAGTTATCAACTTAAAATAGAAAGTTATAACCACATGCAATTTTATTCAAGACTCAAACTAATCACAGAGAATAAGCTTATAGTACAAACACAAAGGGTAGAAAGAATGGAAACAGATCACTACAAAAAATCATCAAATAACAAAGGAAGACAGAATGGAAGAGAGGGACAAAACTGCAAGAGACAGACAAAAAGCAATTAACAGAATGTGTGTGTGTGTGTGTATTAATCTCTGGATATTAAATAATATCTGGAAAGGAAATTTAAAAAATCCTATTCACAATAAAAACAAGAATAAAATACTTAGGAATAAATTTAACCAAAGAGGTGAAAGATTAATACCCTCAAAATTTTAAGACATTGACAAAGGAAATTAAGACACAGATGAGCAAAAAGATACCCTGGGTCAGCTGGGTAGTTCAGTTGGTTAAGCCTCCGACTCTTGATTTCAGCTCAGGTCATGATCTCAGGATCATGAGTTTGAGCCCTGTGTTGAGCTCTGTGCTGAGCATGGAGCCTGCTTAGAATTCTCTCCCTCTCCCTCTGCCCCTCCACCCCCTGTGTACATGCTCTCTCTCTCTCAAAATAAATAAAATATTTTTAGAAAGAAATCCTGGTGTGCCTGGGTGGCTAGTGGTTAAGCATCTGCCTTCAGCTCAGGTCATGATCTCAGGGTCCTGGGATCAAGCCTCATGTTGGGCACCCTGCTCAACCAGGAACCTGCTTCTCCCTCTTCTTCTGCCCCTCTCCTGCCCCTCCCCACTGCTTGTGCTCTCTTTCTCTCTCTCTTTTCACTGTTTCTCTCTCAGAAAAATAAAATCTTAAAAAGATAACCCATGTTCATGTATTAGAAGAAGAATTAATACTGTTAAAATGGGCATAGGACCTAAAGTGATATACAGATTCAACGCAATCCCTATCAAAATCCCTATGTCATTTTTTACAAGAATAGAAAAAGCAGTCCTAAAATTCATAGTTTAGACCCCATATAGCCAAAGCAGTTTTTGGAAAGAAGAACAAAGCTGAAGATACCACATTTTTTTATTTCAAAATATATTTTAGATTTATAATAAAACTGTGGTACTGGCGCTGAAACGGACATATAGACCATTGGAAGAGAATAGTGGGCCCCCAAGTAAATCCATGCATCTACAAGTCAACTGATAACTTTGACAAGCTTACCAAGAACACACAATCAGAACAGGAGAGTCTCTTTGATAAACAAGTGTTGGGAAAACTGAATATCCACATACATAGGAATGAGATTAGACTCCTTTTTTACCATTTACAAAAATCAATTCAAAATAAATTCAAGATTTAAGTCTTGAGACCTGAAACTGTAAAACTACTAGAAGAAAACAGGGAAATAACTTTTTGACATTACTTTGGGCAATGATATTTTTGGCTATGATACCAAAATCAAAGGCAATAAAAGCAAAAATAGAAAAATGGATTGAATCAAACTAAAAAGAATCTGCACAGCAAACATTCAATAGAGTAAAATGATAACCTACAGAATGGAAAAAAATATTTGTAACATCTGTCTGATAATGAATTAATACTCAGAATCTATGAGACTCATACAACTCAATAACAAAAAACTAACTCAATTTAAAAATGGGCAAAGGACTTAAATAGACATTTCTCCAGAAAAGACATAGAAATGACCAATACGTATATGAAAAGATGCTCAACTTCACTAATCATCAGGGAAATGCAAATCATAGTCACAGTGAAATATTTTCTTAGAAGTCTATTATCAGATAGATGGTAGATGACAACTGTTGATGGGGTTGTGGAAAGAAGGGAACCCTCGTGCACTTTTGATAGGACTATAGACTGGCACAGCCACTTTGGAAAACAGGAGCTTCCTCAAAGTATTAAAAATAGAACTATCTTACATTTAAGCAGTCCCACTTCCAGGTATTTATCCAAAGGAAATGAAGTCAGAATCTCAAAAAGATATCTGCACTCCTTATGTTAACTTCAGCATTATTTACAATAGCCAAAAGGTGGAAGCAACCTCATGGATGGATGGATAAATGGATAAAGAAAATGTGATATGTGAAGACCCTGTGTTTATAGCCACACATGCACACAATAGAGTATTATTCCACCTTAAAAAAGGAAATCCTGCCATTTGAAACAACACAGATGAACCTTGAGGAAATTAGGCTAAGTGAAATAAGCCAGATGCAGAAAAACAAATAGTACATTTTCTCACTTATATGTGGAATCTAAAATAGTCAAACTCATAGAATCAGAGAGTAGAATGGTTGTTACCAGTTTGGGTCTGGAGAAAGGGGTAAGTGAGATGCTGGTCAAAAAGTACAAAGTTTCAGTTATGCAAGATGAATAAATTATGGAGATCTAATATAGAGCAACATGACTGTACTTAATACTGTATTGTATACTTGAAGTGTTCTAAGAGGGTGCATCTCAAGTGTTCTCATCAAACAAAAGAGGTAACTGTGAGGTGTTAGATATGTTAATTAGCTTGAATGTGGTGATTACTTTGTATATGTCTATCAAATCATCACATTGTACACTTTAGATGTATACAGTTTTTAATTGCTAATTATACCTCAGTAAAGCTTTGGGGGATTGAATTAGAATTTTTGTGGCCAACTTCTTACATAATTCCTATTGAAAATCTAAAGAGAAATTATCTACCTAGCAATTTAAGGGTAGATACCACAGGAAAGTTCTTAAAATTAGCTGTGATAAATATGTTACTGCCACTTTCATAATAATTTTCCTGTATTATATCTTTCTGTAGAATTATTACCTTAATGAGAGATGTTCAGTTGTTAATGAGAGACTTGTATCATAGATAGAAGTTACAAGTAGAATCTATCTCATATAGAATGATTTAATTTTTAGATTAGCTTATTAGTGTTAACATTGGTTAGAATTTTAATTAAAGTTAAATGGTGAATATCACATTTTACCTTAAATTGCCGCTGATTTCACACTAGGAAGTAACAGTAATTGTTGAGTAAGATGAACCTATTTTTAAGCTTGGCCAATGAGAAAAACATCCTCATTTTTCATATTAACCTCATTTAGATAACTTTTGTGTAGGTCTTGAAGTTAACTCTAGGTACGTTTTCCTTGTTCTCAGTGAGTAAATAGGATTCTTTGTAAGAAAGTAGAGTCAACTCTTAAGCATAAATGGAATTCATTAGATTGATAAAAACAACTCAAGGAAGGGAAAGAAAGACGGGAAAAGGAGGCTTGGAGAGAGGTAGGCCGAGCTACTTCAGAGGATTAGCACGTAGGAACTTCAGGTCTGTCTCTTTGCTGGTACATTTTGGTCAGGGCCTACTGCTGGAATGAATAAACTGCTTTGTCTCTGCATTATCTAAATAGACAGAGTCAAGATTCAGAATTCAGGGGTGGGGTTTTCAATGTGCCTTAATCCACTTGCCTGCCCCTTAGTGTACTAGAGTGATGAGAGAAAGGGCCTTACACAAGGCTTCTCCAGGAACCCTTCCCTTTCGTAGTGGCAAGGCAAGAGCCAGCATTGTCCGTCTCCACATTCGTCACAGAGCGTGGAAAGCAGATGCAGCACAGATGACACAGTATACTGCAGTTTCTATCTCCCGTTTCAAAGGACTGGGCAGCTGCCCATCAGAAACAATGTAATTGGGATTTCTAAACACAGAAGTCTAAAGACAATACGATAAGTTGTCATTAGGCAAAAATTTTCCATGGACAAGTAGTATGTAAAAACTGTGAAAC
Organism: Eumetopias jubatus; assembly: GCF_037043125.1. Classification (NCBI taxonomy): domain Eukaryota; kingdom Metazoa; phylum Chordata; class Mammalia; order Carnivora; family Otariidae; genus Eumetopias; species Eumetopias jubatus. The sequence goes on from NW_028274820.1 coordinate 33,171,407, forward strand.
TTAGTTCCTTTTTTCATTTTATGCAGTGTAAAACTTTTCACATTCCAGAATATATTCTAAATGGGAGGTTGTTCAATTACTTACATTAACTGAATTTTTCCAATGTCATTTCCTCACAGATGCACATTTGCCTTTCTTGCATTGTGCTCTGAATATTTTCTGTAAACCAGTGATGATATTGAAGTTGAGTTTTCCAGTGACATGCACTGGAGACCCTAGAGAGAGTGACTATGTGAAAGAGAAGTCTAATAAGAGAAGCCAAAATAATGGTGACTTATTTTAATAGGTTCTCTGGCCAGTATTACCCATTTCTGCTTAACGTGATTTTTCTGTCAGTCTTGAAGTTTTTCTGAACTCTTTACTGTTTTCATAAAAACCCATGTTAAAGTACCTTAAAAGTCCTTTTTAAAATTTTCATTCTTTTTCCAGTGAAATGAAATTGTTACAGATAGCCTACAAGAATATCTTAATGTAATACCTTCTCACAGACTTCTGCCTGTTTCACTTTTTTAGTATTCCATCCTGAGATAGAATCTAGTCTTTGCATCAAATAATGTTTCTTTGTGGACATAGATGGTGCAAATATTTTTAAACATACACAGATATCCTGTAAAATCAGAAATATTCATAGGTAGCCTGTTTGAGACATTTAAATGGGGTTTTTCCATTTGAATCATGGTTCAATGATTCACTGGTTTCACTGTCTTGTGACAGTGATTAATTGGTTTGTGAGGTTTAAATTTAGGCCAAAAGTTAGCTCTTTTGCAAGTGGTTATTAATGAGTTAACAGTTCTATAAAAACGAAAGTAAACCGTCAGCTGTTACAATGGTTTCATTCTGTAGATGAAAGATTTCCAGTGGGTTATATTGTTCAGTCCAGTTATCATTGATTTAATTATTTTCATAAAGGTTTATTGGTAGTCACTTCTCTTAAAAAATTACAGAAACCTTATGGATTTTTTTATTTAGTATTTTTCTGCATTTAGTTTTATTTTTTAATTCATTTTAATTTTTTGTTTACTGAGTTAAGAGTGTGGATGTTGATGCTAGAAAATCATATACATGGAATCATTTTAACTGGAACCTGATTATAACTAAGATGTCAAAATTTTTTGGGTAAGGTGTAAAATCAGCTTTAGTCTTTTAGTAATATCTCTGTGGAAAAGATAGAAAGTCTGAATTTCACACATAGTGATTTGTTGTAGCCTTTACAGAAAGAATAAAAAACACATGTTGTAAGAGACATTAATAGCCCCAGCCAGCCTTCCTATAGCTCTGTTGACAATCTGTTAGCATACCATTTTAAAAAGATAAATTTAGGGGGCCTGATTGATACCATTAGGTTCCTCTGCCATTGCAGAACAGTGAAGACAAAAGCACTCACCATCTTAATATTCACAGGACTGTGCTAAAGAATAATGATTTAAGATCAAGACAAGAGTTAACTGCCCACCTCACCAACCAGTGGCCTTCCCCAGGAGCTCTGGATGTCAATGCTGTTGCCTTGGATACGTTGCTTTACCGAAAACACAATAAACAGTGGTATGAGTAAGTGTAATACTTTTTTTCCAACTAATTACAAATTTAGTTGTACCAAAACGTATGGTTATCCACTTTGGTTTCTCACTTATTCTTCTTTCTGAAATCATCATTAGGGCAAAAGTAGAATTTAAGACTACTTTGGCTTGATAAAGTCAGATTAAGGTAGTGAATATGTTAACGTTTGAAGCCAAGGCACCCTGGGGAAGTAAAATATCTAAGAAATTCTTATGAAGTATTGTACCAGCTACCTGCTTCTCCCTTAAGTCTTCAGCCAGTCCTTCAGTTAAGTCCATGAGCTCGTATTTAATGAGCCATCTATTTTTGAATTTTAGCTTCGGTATTTGTATTTGCCTTAGGATTAGTTTTCCTGCTAGTTAGAAAACACAAAATTCCATCTCATGAAAGAATGAAAGGATCTTTGTTCTTGATGGGTCAGAGGGAGTTTTGTTTATTTTCAAGAAATTAATTTTTGGAGGCTATAGAAGATATCATCACCCCACCGGTGGGCCATGAGATTCTTTTTGTATTTCTTTGTCCCACTGTTTAGGACTATTTCATTAAGTCATAGTGTCAAAATGTTGAGAGAGCTGCAAAGTCTTAGGCTACATTTCCTTTGGAGTATCTTCATTTTGAAACTTATAAATTGTATTACCTTCTTTTGGCTTTTAGCTGATCTTCCCATCTTGATAACTTTTTCAATATCTTTATTTTCCTATCTTAAGCTAGTTTTCTAATTATCTCCTTCTGTCCCTCCACCCCCTTCTGTTCTCTCCCTCTCCTCCCTCTTCCCGCTCCCTTTTTCTCTTTCTCCCTTCTCCCCTCCCTCCTTTTTTTTTTTTTATTTTTATTTCTTCTCCACTCTTCTTTTAGAGCCCTTATTTTTAAACTTCACTGGTAGAGCTACACACTTCCATTTGTGCTTCTTAGGGTGCTTTTCCCTAGGTAGTTAGTAGCCAGACATTTGTACAGGGATTGTTTTAGCATAGACATAATTTCTACCTGCTTTACTGTGTGATTTTTTTTTTCATTTATCAAAGGGAGTACTCAAAATAAGTTTGACCTTCTGTTGCTAAAAAATGCTTTTTTTTGTTTGTGTCACTGATTGCTAGAGATAGGCAGGGAAAGTGAGCAGACTGTAGAATAAATCAGTAGAACTCTCTTCAACATCTACTAAACCATGCTGCCTAGTATGATTCAAGGTGTTGACTGAGTCTTTCACGGATTGGATCTAGTTCCCTTATATACCCTCTGAGACTTATAAATAACTAAAGTATATCTTCTTACGTTGGTCTATAATTTTATTTTTCTATGACATATATAAATAATAAAAGAATAGTAGTTTATTCCTATTTCTGATATATGATTGAAAAATGGAATCTATCGCGATAATTGGTCCACTTATCTCTCTGTAACACATGAGATGCCCCTGCTTTTATAACTGCAAAAATACTATAACATTAACTTCTGACAAAAGACAATAGTATGCTTTTTGTTGCAATATCCACATTGTCACTTTAGATAGTAGGAGGTAAAATATTTTAGCTAAAAGACCCTGCCTGTAGAGCTATGTCTTGAGGAACCAGTGAGTCTAAGTGGAAGAGTTATTTCGAGTTTACCTTTGCATGTGGTGGTAACAATGACTGGCTTTTACAAAGTATTCTAGCAGCAGCAAAAGTAATTGTAGTGTCAGAAAAGAAAGTAGTAAAACTGCCTGTTGGTCTGTTTAGCATGGATCCAGACTTTATACTCCTTGACTCAGCTACACCATTAGCTGAAGAAGGGGTCCCCTTGCCTTCTCAGCATCCTCCTTTCATCTGGCTTTACCATCGATGTTGGTGCTGCTTTTAGATGGCCCTGTTGCCGAATGGCTATATTTCTGAACAAAATGTATGCAGCTAGGGTGTAGTATGGAGATCCCTGGACCCAGAGTTTACGGTCAGGACTTGAGAGTAATCTCTGCTACCCTACTTGCTGTGTAACAACACTAAGCAACACCTCTTAACTTCTGTACGTGTAATACTGGGGGTAATGCCTATTCGAGTCAGTAATAAATTGCGTGGCACCTACTACTTCTCAGGGGATCTTTATTTATATTCTATGTAATCTCTTTTGTTTATGTTCTTAAATAACTTTTTATCTTCCATGTTTGGAGAATATACATACACTCACCCGCCGTCCTAAACTCTACTTTGTTAGAGAGTTTGTAAAATTTATGTAAGATTAAAATGACCAGCAGATCCCCAGTTGTTCTGAAAAAATAATCCCAACTTTTTAATGTAAAAATGGAGACTTTGGATTTCCAGAATAGAGTAGTGCTCTATAAATCATGTTTGAAACAAATCATAGCTTTTCTCAGGATCTAGTTTTTGCTCCCCCCACAAATCTGTAATATAATCCAAAACTCTTGAACTAACCTCATCACTGATTCCTCTTAATTTGACCAGTATCTTCAGCAAGTTTAACAAACATTTTTCAAGAACCTATAAATTATGGAAGAGGTGGCTACAATCCCTAAATAAGGAATATTAGTGCTCCTGATAATTTGGAGAAAGAAACTAGCCCAATAATTATCATATGATATTATAATTTTGTGCTAAGAATATGGGATATCTGTATTTCCCTAGGAGCTCTGTCAAGTTAGCTTTGAAAAGAATGATAATGTGCTGTTTGATTTAATTTCTTGGTCTAGCTGACATTTCTTAAAATGAGTGATGGGGTAACTTGGCTGTGTTGTCACCTACTCATAGAAGAATCCTTTTCACAGTAGAAGATCTTAAATTTATTTTCATTTACTGTACTGCTTATAAAACTTTAAAAATATCACTTCCAGTTTTTTCTTGATTATTTAGACCTGGCAAGGTCTAATTAATTATGCTGGATTTTATATCTTTTCCTTTATCTCAAACATAGGAATATCATGTTAAAATTTTTTAAAGCATTACAGGCTGACTGTAAAAACTCAACAATAAATAAGTATATAAAACATACACATAGAGCAATTGGTTACTTTTTTGTTTCCAGTAAGTTCTGTTTAGTGTTTTTTATATGTAAAGCCTAGGCCACATGGATACTGGTTATATAAATTTATTAGAGTATATGTTCTATAATCTTGTTAGATTATTGCCTAACCCACTCATTTCCATCCTAAAAGATCAGATTCATTGTCATCATATTTTTATTTTCTACTTAAGCTTTTTTAATATTCTAAATTTATCATTGCTTTTAACTATCATTCACAAAATTACTGAGAATTATGAGCTTTTATATGCCCTTCAAGTTCTATGTAGACTAATTTTTTTGATGACTTATGAGTGGATATAATTACTTCAGGTGTGTGTAGGTTCTCTTTCCCATGTGCGTTTTTCCAGTATTTTTGGAGCAGAACTCCCTGAAGCAATGAGGCTTCAAAAATCTTTTACAGCTTGTAAGGTTTGCATTGACCTCACTCACATATCCCTTCCCTTTCAGGCTCTCTTGCATCCTTCCATTAATTTTAGTAGATTAAGAGGATATAGATGTTCTGATAAAGGAAATGCTTATTTTGTTCATTAAACACATTTCTATGAAAATCAGACCAAGAATAAAAAGAATAGCCCATCTCTGGTTCCATGCACATTCATGTGCCTCTATGTCTACAGTGTGCATATTTGTGTTTTTATTTTCTTCATGTGGATAATGTCTCCTGAGCCTAACACTCTTTTTTGCCCAATGACTACGAGATAATATAAGTTATTATTGACCTCAGTACATCTATTGGGTAAATAGGTGATATCAATTATCTATATCTTGACTTCTGATCATTAATACAAAGTGTAGGACTGTAGAAAATTTACTAATAAGTAAATTCAGGCCTCTTGCTCAGTTTCTTTTAATTTGTCTTTATTTGGTATCTAGTTTCTTTGTATAGTAGCTTGTATTTGAGTGATTTAAAATTTTAAATAATTAGATATTGAATACAATGGGTTTTATTATGTCCCAGAGGCTTATGACACTTGATATGATTCCTATCTTACTGTCTGGGGTTCTTACTTTGATTAAGTAAGATATTGCTATTTAAAAAAATATGCTCCAGGAAATAGACTGTTGATTGGTTTGATGTGCCTGGTGGGTTACATTTGAATCTTACAGTATGATGTTAAGGAGTCTAGAATTCTAAAATAGGACTTAGCAGTGACCTTTTAAAGACAGATCCCATAGACAGTTTACTCCAGGACAACATGCTTGTCAGAGGGAGCTACCAGTTGTATTGGCAGTCAGGTAAGAATGTGGAAAACCCATTTCTTCTCATTGTTGCAGACAGCTAAACTAGACTCCTCCCAGGTGGTGGGTCTGTAATCACCTTCATGCAAGGAAGATATTACATGGTACTCTTATGAATATCTTTTGAATAAGGGGCCTCATTTTGGCTTGGATTTTTTATTATTGCTTCAGAATTCATTGTCTACCAAGTTCTGTTTCTATATTCATTGGCATTTGGTTAAGTGAAGCCTGGAAACTATAGGGTTATTCGCTAAATGTAACAAATTGAAGGGTAGATAGTTTCCACAATCACTTTCCATTTGTTAATGTGATATCTAAAAGGAACTTCAGTAGGTGATGCAGAAAACTCATTTTGTGTTGCTTTTGTCAGAGGCAGCTTTTATAGTCTTTCCTCCCCCCAGCTAGTGACAGTCCTGGATTGCTGTAAATGTGTGCCGACAAGCTCGCAGTCCTTATAATTTTTAAATGAATTTTATGTCTTTTTTGCTTCTGGGTATTTTGTTTGTAAATATTTCTATAATTTTTAAAATTTAATAATATTAACTATCAAGTTTCTTACAATGAAAAAAATCAGTGTCAGAAACTCATTTAAAGCCAAAAGTTTAAAAACAAGCCTTCTACCTATTAGGCACAGAAAAATAATTTTGAAAAGAAATTTATAACTTCCTTTATTGAATTCCTGTGTTCCTGCTTTCTTCTATAGCTAAAGAAATAAAATTTTAATGAAAGTCAAGTGAAATTTTCAGTGATACAGTTCAGTACAGTATAGTTTACATAGTCTCAGACACAAGACTGTTCTTTAATAAGGTTTTTAATAAAACAGAAAACTAAATGTTTTCTTTCTGTACTGGAGAAGGAGATAGCATGGAAATTAAGGGGACAGAATTAGAGCCAGGCTACCAGGGTCAAATCTAATCTCTTCTTTGTGCCCGTTTACTCTGCTATAAAATGGGAATAGTAGTAATTCCAACCTCTTAGGGTAGTTATGAGGATTAAATAAGTTAATATATATAAAATGTGCAGGGACAGGACTTAGCATTTGGTAAGCATTATATAAATACTGGGCATCCTTCTTTATTACATGTTGTATAGTTCATATATGTTTTATCTATTATAATAATTATCAGAAGTTTCCTATAATAGAATTTTCTGCTACTTAAAAATCTAAGAACTCTTATACTAGACATTTGAAAAGTCATCATGTTATAAAGTGAGAACACTGCCTACATTGTAAACTAGTAAAGTTATTCCATCATCTCATCCTCCATTTCTTAGATGAAAAAAAACAAATAGATACTGTTGTATATATCCCCTCATACATAATATGTATGCTTTCAATAAATTCATAAGTTTACTCTGTATGAATAGAGAATAGCTTTGGAATAGACCATTTAAATTATATACACTTTCCTGTAATGTTATTATAGAATATATGATATTTCTAGGAAATTAGTTAGGGTTTGGTTACCTTGGGAAATAGATGTTAAACCTAAAAAGCGTATCCTTTCTCCTGGATTGCATGTATTTGGAAATAATAATGAATCCCATTTTCTTCCTTGAAATGTCAATAACACCAAAGCTGCATACCTCTTTTGAGTTGTTTTTATCCTGACAAAACAAATATGAGTAAGGTTTAATAATAAACCTTATTAACTTTCCATTTATAACTGAATTTTTCCTCTATTATCCATTTCTCACTAACTTGTTTAATGGAAATTGCGCTCACAGTAGCAAATACATGAGGGAAGGAGGTTAATTATCTTGATAGTGTATTAACAGAAGAAGCTATTTTATTATCCGACATTTTTAAACTTCTAAATTACAGGAATTTTGATAATAATTTGTAATTACTGTTATGTAAAAACCATCTGTAAAAATATCAAGACATTGAAGAATTTTGTAGTGCCTAGGAGATACGAGGTCAATATTAAGTTATGTCATTTTGGTTTCTGTATTAAGAATAATCTAGATTTTGTGCTCCTTTGAAAATTGGCAACAACCAGAAGGTCCCCATTTTCTCACTAGCTAAATAATCAAAAATTGGTGTAAGGATTTAAATTAGTTTGACAAATTGTTTCTCTTTTCCTTTTTTAATAGATTAAACACACAGACGTCCAGAGAGTGTGGAGGGAAAAGTATAATGGAGATCATATTGCAGACACAATAGAGACAGAGTTTAGGGGAAGAACTTGGGAGAAATAAACCAGAAATTCAATAAATTGAAGCAAATCATTAAAGAATATCTCTAGAAATTCTGTTTTGTGAGAAGAAATCCAAGTAGTATTTCACCCTTGTTTTACAGAAAAAGTTATCAAAGTCTTGACCAGTTATCAGCTGAAGTTAGCCTTTCTCAGACTTCACTGGATCCAGGTCAGTCACAAGAAGGAGATGGGAAGCAAGACACATTAAATTTAATCAGTGAAGGTAAGAAAAACAAACTTTATCGGGAAATTACTTTTTCCTGCACTGTGTGTGCTGTGGGTACAGAATGCTGAAGAACAGCGGCGACTTTCAGTTAAGCATGCTGGGAATGGAGCTGCATTAGGATTCAAAAAGGTTTGCTTTTGGGTTTTTTGGTTTTTTTAACCCATGCCGATTCGGCTTTCTGTGTCTCTCTCCCATACTAAAACAACTTTTATCAAGGTGTTCGACCACTGCTGACTTGCAGTTCAAGTCGGTTCTCGGTCTTCATTCTGTTAAACTTCTCAGCAGCTTTGGATACAGCTGACCACTTCCTCATTCTTGAGTCACTTTTGGTACCTCATTTATTGGGTATTCTGAAAACCTTGGGAACAAATATGAAAGAGTTTTAGTTTTTCCTGTTCCTGCTTTTGGCTGTGCTCTGTCCACCCCTCTTTCCCTTGTGTCGCATCTTCCTGAACAACATCTTGGTTCCATTCCAAAACTTTTCAGGCCATTTTCAGTGATCACATTTCATTTTCTAAGACTCAGCCTGTGCATTTTTAAACTCCAGTAACTTAGGTGATTCAGAGTCACTTTCCCCCCTGCCCCCAGCACAGGCTCGGGCCGTGACTCTAGCACTTTGGGTTGGATGAGTGAGTGGTGCCGGTATGATACGGCGCTCACGTCCCTTATCTCTGCGTCCCAGTTCTACACGGCTGTGTGTGAGGTGGGGGCTGGGGAAGAGTTCCCTACCGCAGGGGGACCTGCACTCCTCTGGGTCTCCGATTTCTCCCCTGTTCTCCGCTGCAGTAGATGGCACCACCACACGCATTGCCAGATTCTACTCTTCCCCTTTACAACTGCACGTCCGTTTGTCAGCGCTCCCTGCAACACATGCTGTCTACACTGATCATCATCTTCACTCTTACAATGCTCGTCTAAGCCACGTGGAGCAAGCCTCGTGGATGGACTCCTGCCACAGCTCTTTCTTGGGTCTTTCCTCTCTCATTCTTGTCCCCTCATAGTCCATTCTCTGTATAGTCATCAGTGATCTTAGAAAACATAAATGAGAAAATATTATACTCAGAATTCTCCAGTGGCTCTCAGTGACAATCAGAATACAGTCCAGACTGCTTATCATGGCCTCCTGTATGATCGTGTCCTTGTCAGCTTCTGCCTCAACTTACACCGTTCTTTTGCTTGCTCCCTGCACCCCAGCAAACTGACCTCCTAGCTGTTCCTTCAGGTTGGTTCCTGCCTCAGTTATCTTTGCACTTGCTTCTCCTTAGTGCCCTGAAACTTCTTTCTTAAGGTCTTTGAATGGTAACCTCTATTGGAATATCTCTTTAAAGAAGTAAGTGATCATTGACTGCCATACCTTCAGTAAACATCATCTCCATGTCCAAGTCCGCCCCCCCCAGGCACCCTGTCACATCACCCTCTGGTGTAGTATGATTCTGTCCCCAGCTCCCCACTGAAGCATACGCTTCATGACGCTAAGGAACCTTACCCATATTTTCCACCAGTGTATTACCAGAGCCTGTGACATTATAGACAATTATTAAGTATTGGTTGATATTAGAATAAGTATATAATGAATGAATGTCACAGAATGTGAGGAACAAGGTAGACACAGTATAAAGTAAAAATTCAGTTAACAAGCAGGCTTAGGCAATGGGAAATTATGTGAAGCTGAATTTTCTGCTTCTTTTAAAATAGTTGTTGGAAATGGTCTCAGAGGGCCTTAAATCTATTTTAATAGTTTAGTAAATAGTGTATACTGACTAAAAATGAATCTTTTTTTGATGATGTGGATAATAAAGATAGCAAAATAGAGTATCCTAGCGGCATGAATGTAGGTGGAAGAGAGTAAACGGAATTCACTGTCATAATTTAGAATATGTATATTTTAAAAATTAATCCATTCTCTGGATTTATTTGTGATGACTCTTTATGTAAAAGAAACATTTAGGATTTAAATAAGTTTATCACTATAGGCATATTAATAGTAATAGGTCAAGATTGATAATGGGTAATTTTTATACTATAAAAACAAATATATAGAAGAGTGATGAATGGGTGAAGCACAAAGAATTTTTAGGGCAGTGAAACTATTCTGTATGATCCTAAAATGGTGGACACATGTCATTATAAATTTGTCCAACCCATAGAATGTACAGCACCAAGAATGAACCCCAGTGTAAACTGTGAACCCTGGTTGATGATGATGTGATCATGTAGATTTATCAGTTGTAACCAGTGTACCACTCTGGTGGGCGATGTTCATAATGAGGAGGCTCTGTACAGAGATACAGAAATCTTGGCACATTCTGTTCAATTTTGCTGTGAACCTAAAACTACTCTAAAAAATAAAGTGTGTGAATACACAGAGAGCAGGAGAGAAGAACTGGCTTTCAGAATTCAAGGTTAATTAACAGATTAAGTATTACTTACAGAATTTCCCTACCCCAAATAGCTAATAAAATGATCAGAAAAAGAAAATATATGCCAAAAAATGCATCAACTGAAATCCAGCAACAAAAAAGAGCTGTAATATATTTAGGATAGTGTAAAACTAAAGAAAATTTTTTTAAAGATTTATTTATTTATTTGGGAGCAGAGGGGCAGAGGCAGAGGGAGAGAATCTCAAGCAGACCGCCCTGAGTGCAGAGCCCAATGTGGGGCTCCATCTCATGACCCTGAGATCATGACCCTGAGCCAAAGTCGAGAGTCAGACACTTAACTGACTGAGCCACCCAGGTGTCCCATTAAAGAAGCTTTTTCAAGACTTGAAGGACACCCATTGTTTCTACCCATAGCATCCTTCCCACCCTCCCATAGAAGCCATATGGTAAGGAAACCATATTTTGATACACTGATACAAGAGAGTGCCCTTGAGTTAAAAATTTCACAAACCAGCCAAATCAGCTAGCCCTCCTATGTATACAAAATTACTATTCTTTAAAAAAATCACTTAGGGATGCCTGGGTGGCTCAGTCATTAAGCGTCTGCCTTTGGCTCAGGTCATGATCCCAGGGTCCTGGGATTGAGCCCCGCATCGGGCTCCCTGCTCAGCGGGAAGCCTGCTTCTCCCTCTCCTGCTCGTGTTCCCTCTCTCGCTGTCTCTCTCTGTCAAATAAATAAATAAAATCTTTAAAAAAAAAAAGATTTTTTGGCTGTTCAGGTTCCACTGAATTTCCATATGAATTTTAGAATCAACTTGTCATTTCTGAAAAAAGGCAGAATTTTGATGGGGATGACACTGAATCTGTAGATTAATTTGGGAACTATTGCCATCTTAACAATATTGTCTTCTAATCCATGGAAAAATGGGATGTTTCCCCACTTATTTCAACCTTGATTTTTTTTCAAGAATAGTTTGTAGTTGTCAATGTACAACTCTTGAACTTCTTTCTTTGAATTTATTCCTAAGTATTTTATTTTTTTAGATTCTATTGTTAATGAAATTGTTTTCTTAATTTCATGTTCTGGTCATTCATTGCTGCTTTTATTATTAGACTTTAAGCATAGGTTTAAAAAATTAATGTCACTCCTCTGTATCTATAAGAAGGAAAAGAAAAGTGAATTCAGTTGTAAAGAACTTCATATTCAGAGTCAGTATCTTCTGAATCATTTCATCAAAAGACATTGGCTGTGTCTGCTCATAGTATATCATTCTCTGTGCCGACAGCAAACCATTTCCTAAAACAATCCTCTGCTGATACAGGGATTTTCTCTCAAGTTACCAAGTGTCCTGCACATTTTTACATGAGCACTTTCTACTCGCCTAACTTACAGTTTTTCTTTCTCAAATCAAATACTTCTAGAAGTTAAAAAGCTTCTCTTCAAAGGCCGCAGGAATTCCATGACAAATTGAGGTTTCACATCTTAACAGAAACCCTGCATGAATCAGTCACACCAATTGCTATTGCTTTAAAATTTCTTGTATCTAGTCTAAGGAATGTGTTCTGCCTCCATTTGTGCACTTGGCGCGTGATAGGCAGTCCTTTTGCGGATGTTGTCAAGCTTCATCTACTTGTAGGGTTTTTCCTAAGTGCTTTGTTTTACCAGAAGTGTGAATTGCAGTAATTCTTGTTATGGGTATTTGCTTCAGTGAAATTTACATTCTACTATCTGTTTTCATGCTTTTCTATGAACAACTATTAATTTTAAAGGAAAATTATAATTTTTGAAGGCATTTTAAGCAGTATATAAATATGAGTAACTCCGTTGAAGAGATATCAATATGGACACCTGTGGCCCAGTTCATACATGGACACGCCAAAACAACGGTCAGGGTACTGCCTCCTTGCCAGCTACAACTACCACACACAGTGGTTCCAGGGGTTTGAAATTTTATTGCACAAAATGATGACCACCCCTTTTCTTGACCTTTGGTCACAAAAAGGTAACATGTTGCTTACATAACAGGTTAATAGAACATTTTCCCCATGTTTATAGGTTTACGCTAGTGGCTAAGGAATCTCTGTAGTCATTCCTTAAAATTCGGATACAATTTACTGCCTCTTCGCTTCCTCATTGACCCCTTCGTCCCCATTCAGACTTCCTTATAGGGTTGGCGATCTCACCTTTACTTATCTTTCTTACTGCACTTTATGATAATTTTCTGTTTGTGTCTGTTTCTACCTTACATTAAGTTCCCTATAGGCAAGAAGTAGTTCTTAAATTTTTATTTTTTATCATGATGTCTGGCATTGTGACGAATGAATGACTTTTTTTTTTTTAAAGATTTATTTATTTGAGAGAGCGAGAATGAGAGAGAGAGTACATGAGAGGGGGGGAGGGTTAGAGGGAGAAGCAGGCTCCTCACCGAGCAGGGAGCCCGATGTGGGACTCGATCCCGGGACTCCAGGATCATTACCTGAGCCGAAGGCAGTCGCTTAACCAACTGAGCCACCCAGGCACCCTGAATGACTTCTAACTTAGTAACATTTGTAGCAGTGCCATCTGAAGAGTTGTAGAGTCCAGACTCTATGTCAATAAATTTAAAACAAAACGCATCTTTCTTGCTATAAAACGAAAATCTGGGGGCACCTGGGTGGCTCAGTCGGTTAAGCCAGTTGTTTTGTTAAATGTCCAAAGATTTAGATTTGTCTTATGTTATTATCATATTCAGGTTAAACATATTTGCAGTATGTAAATAATGCATCTTTGTCAGCACATCTTATCAGGAGGTCACTGTCTTTTTTGCATTGAGAGACCCTTAAAGATTACTCCTGTGTCCTTTTGACACTCTATTAGTCTGTGATAGTGTCTTTGCTTTGTGGTACAAAAGATGTTTTGGGTTACTTTGGTATATTTCACGCCCACACCCAGGATCAGCTATTTCTTCAAGTCTTACTTCCTTATACTGGCAAATGTTAGAGACCCTAGTGTAGGCTTACAGAGGTGCCTCTTGTTACTGGAATGGTCATTGTTTCTAGCCTGTGGAAGAGTTAGGAATTTTTTTTAAAGAAAAATATACTTTACATTTATTTTACAATTCAAATTTAAGACTCAAGGTTTCTATGTACTTGATTTTATATTTTGATATCTTATGATGACACTACTGATTCCTCATTTATATGAACATAATTACTTATTTACTTTTTCCTATTATATTAATTTCAAAATAACAGTATATTACTAAAATACAATAACTCAAAATAGCTTAGGATTTCTCATTATTTTGAGAATATATGCCAGAGTCAAATTACTGTGCTTAAAGTTCATCTCAATTCTGTTTACTTCCACTATCATAGTTAACCAGTTTTTGTGTGTGTGTATGTTTTTAAGATTTTATTTATTTGACAGAGAGAGAGACATCAAGAGAGGGAACACAAGCAGGGGGAGTGGGAGAGGGAGAAGCAGGCTTCCCGCGGAGCAGGGAGCCCGATGCAGGGCTTGATCCCAGGACCCTGGGACCATGACCTGAGCCAAAGGCAGACGCTTAACTGACTGAGCCACCAAGGCGCCCCATAGTTAACCAGTTTTATTAGTTTTTGAATTATTTTATTTATTTTTTAAATACAAGTAAATTTAAATAATTTATGTCCCCCTTTTCTAGATAAAAGGCAACATGCTATACCCTATTCTGCACTTTGTTTTCACTTGACAGTGAAATTTCCAGATATCCTGGAAATCAATACCTAGAGGTACATAGAGATCCTTCTGATCCCTTTTACAGCCCTGTAGTACCTCATTGTGTAACTATGTTAGACATTTAGATTGTTTCGTCTTGTGCATTACTGTATGGTAATCTTTAAATGTTCTCCAAGTATATATTCCCAAAGAATTGCAAACAAGACTCAAACGGATACTTGTGTGTGTTTGCAGCAGCATTATTTACAGTACTAAGGTAGACACAACCCAAGTGTCCACACAGATGAATGGATAAACAGAAAGTAATGTATACACACAGTGGGATACTATTCAGCCATAAAAAAGGAATGAAGTTCTGATACATACTACATGGATGAAACTTAGAAAACATGCTAAGGGAAATAAAGCCAGACACAAAAGGGCACAAATATTACACGATTCCACTTGTAAGAACGATGTGTGGTAGGCAGGTTCATTGACAGAAAGTAGATTAGTTTCCAGAGACTGGGGGTAAGGGGACAACAATAGTTATTGCTTAAATTGGTAGAAAATTTGGGGTGATGACAATTTTTGGAAATAGTGGTGATGGTTGCACAATACTGTGGATGTAATTAATGCCACTGAATTGTACACTTAAAGTAGAAATTTGGAAGGATTATCTAAAGCAGGTGAGTTCCAGGAGCATTTAACAAGAACTCCAGAAAGTTAATTCTGGCCTGAAATGTCTCTAAGCTTAAACATTAAAAGGGTCCTTGAAACATCTAAATGTTTTGACCCCGAGATAACATGATAAACATTTTAAATTGGAATTTAACAATTCCTCTTCCATATCTTTTTCTAACGTTGTTATATTTTCCTGTATTGTATTTGTCACCAAAACTATGAAGTTAACATAGCTAGTCATCTTTAGTATTTTACAAAGGAAAGGACAGGCTTAGAGAAGATGCCTTTCCTAAGGTCATACAGCTAAAAGGGACATAGGTCCCAGTACAGTTCTTACTGAATCATGACTCGGTAATTACATCATTATTTAATGAGCATCTCCTATGTGCTAGGCACTGGGAATGTAACAACACAACAGATTCCATGTCCTTTCTCAGTGTATAGTTTAGAAGAAAAGAGAGCCTGGCAATTATCATACAGTGTAACTAGGTGGGTTGTTAAGAGTTCAAAGGACTATGGGAACACTTCAGAGGGGCCATTTGAAACAATAGATAGCATTCAGAAACACCTGCTATCTGGTTCACTTTATACTTCAGTAACTGTGTAAGTAAAACTTAAGCTTTTTATCTACTTTGGGAACCTACTAATTTGCAAAGACCTCAGCCATTCACAGCCTCAAACCAGCCACTTCTAGCTGGTATTTGCAAACTTAACCAGCTCTGGAAAGAACTCATGTTTCCCAGCTGTGAAAACAGATCTGCCAGTCTTCCTTCATGGGCGAACCAAAGTCCAGGACATGACAAATTTCCTGATGCAAGGTAGCTGCCGAGTAAATGTTCAGTAAGTGAGCCGAAGCTCTCCCAGTGCAGCTCCTCCTGAACTGAACCAGTTTTGCTTCTGCTGCATTACTTAACCTGCATAGGATTTCCTGGTATTTCTGTGGCCTGGGCATTGGTACTGTTAGTTTATTATCCTTTACTAACTGAACATGAACATATTCTGGAAAAAAATAAGTTTTACTTTTGTCCTAAAACACGGCATCTCAAACTTCCGTATCTAGAACTGTTACGAGGAGCACACATACTCCTCTGGTAATGTTTTTTGAAAGGTGACACTGAAGCTACGGAAATACATAATTAGGTATGTTCACGGTATTTTGTGACATTATGTAAGTTTTTAGTTTTATAGGATCTTTTGGTATCATTCTTCAAGGGCAATTACATATTTGTTATTTTATCTTAACTTTCAGGTAAAGAAGACACTCCCTCATTACTCGGTCTCTGTGGATCTCTAACATCAGTGGCAAGTTACAAATCTCTAACGAGTCTCAAATCTAATGACTACCTTGCAAGTCCCACAACAGAGATGACGAGTCCAGGCTTAACTCCATCCTGAAAAATTTTATGTCAAAGCCAGAAGTTTTTATGTTGCAAATGTTCTATTTACATAAGTTTGACTGCTGGGAAAACCTTTGGAATTTTATATTGTTCTGGCACATGTCTGGAATTCTATTGCTTCTATTAGAGAATTCAGTGCACTCCACGTGCCCTTCTGAGTGAAAATGATCCTGCCATTTTAAGATTCTTATATTTGTCACTGAGGAAGATTAAAAATGGATAGGCTTAAAAAACTTTCAAATATCCTCTAAATTAATAATCCATTGCAAATTGTGATGTATATTTTTCAGCTGATTTTCATATATTTAAATGTACCATAATCGCCAGAGACTGAGTTCAAGGTTTTATTTCAGAGACATAAGCTAAGTATTTTCTTTTACTCTTTTATTCAAAGATTACATTTTCTAAAAATGACTTAATTTCATTTTTCATTCATTTCTTCCTAGGTTCTGGTGTTTAAATGCCTTGTTTTTCATATGAGGAGGTTCTCAGCTGGTTTCATAGTGGCTTACTCAGTTTTTCTTTAAGTTATCATTTGGTACAACATTTATAAATTTTGTAGGAATGTGTCTTTAGGCCATTACTAAATTTGTCAGGGTCATAGGGAAAGTATTTTACACCATTTTGGTAAAATGAATAAATCGTTTTCCCAAGATTTTCTTAAAGGGTTATTTAAAAATATCAAATATTCCTCAGTAGTTGGAAACATTTAAAAACGTAGAACAGATGTTGGAAAGTATTTTATTAGGAAAGATTCCGAGTTCATTTAAGGATTTGAGAACCTTCAAGTAAGGATCAGTAGAGTCTCACCATACTCAACAGTACGTCTGACATAACAGTGCTGTTTTGTTCTCCCTTGTGTGCAGCAATGAATCATGCCATGTTAATGTTAAAAACTGATGTTAATGTTCGAAATCCCTGCACATCTACAGGTAAAAAAAAATTAGTTTTCTTTTTAAAAAAGTTATGCGCTATAAAATCTTTTTGCAGTTTTTGGAACTATATATTTCATCCATCAAAATCCCACCATATTGAAAGAGAAAACGTATGAAGTGTATTTTCTAATAAGTGCTATGAGGAAAATATCAGTTGTGCCAAAGAAGTTTTATACATTGTTTACATGAAGAGGACACAATATTTAATGGGGACTTCATACGCTATTTTTGTTTATTAATAAAACACTGCATTCAAACTCAGTAGCTTAGACACGTAGGAACAGTGTTTCCCCTACAATTTATTTTATTCAGAGGAGGCAAGAGCGCTGAACTTATTACATCATTCTTTGTATTAGAAATGTAGGAGTGTGGTGGTTCTCTGCAATATTTAGAGCTTTATTCTCATAATTCGGGATTTAAGATAATAATAATTCGGCCAGTCTTATATGCAAGACAGTTCAAAGTCATTTAAAGGACAAAGGGAGGCCTGGAAGCCATTAAAATAAGTTATTCTAGATGTACCAGAACATACTCAGAGCTTTATTCCTTTAGCTTAAGGCTTTAGTACTTGTTAAAATGCAAATATTCTTGAAAAATGGTACCTTTAACAATTTACTGATACCTACTTTTAATTCTGCATACTTTCTTATGAGTGAGGTACCCAAAGCAATTTTTAATGAGCATGGGGATGGAAGGAAGATACAAAGTGAGGACAGTGGAAACCTTGGGAGGAGGGAGTAGGAAGTGGCTAAGGAGGGGAACTTGAAAATTTTTAGGTTGGCCTTAAGCAATTGTTGCTTTCCTAAAAAACGATCAGAATGTTTAAAATGCTTTATCATCCATGGTCCACTCTCACCTGACATTTATTTCCTCAGTAATTAAAAAAAATCATTAAATTTTTTTCCATACATTTTATAATATAGGAAGGAAATTCAAGATTCCATAATTGACATTTTCCAGATTTGTCTAATGCATACAGTAACTTGTGCATCTTAACATACTGCCAAATGCAGATTTAAACATGACATCTGAGGATCATGACTTTTCCTCCTTTCTTGGAGCTCTTGGTATAAAGTTCATCTGCTAATGTGAATTCAGGTTTCTATACATTTCATTTCACACTAGTTATACATGTAGCTAATGTTTGCATGAGGAAACAATGTATGTCTCAATCTTTAATTTTAGATGGTAGTGTTTACTGTTTACACACCCTACCCAAAACAGAATGCTGAATTATATGCTAATAATTCCATGTGTATTTTGTTGCCTTGATGTACTATATTTGTTGCATGTATATTAAACGTTTTGTACCATGCAGTAGTGCTTATATTTTTACTTTCAAGACAACTTACTGGATTCAGCTGTACACTGTACTTTTTGTTTTAGCAAATACGGTAAATGTATATTACTCAACACCTAAAATACTAATATGACAAAAGGTTTTGGACAAATCTTTATTTCAACTCAAATATCCTTTTATTGAAAAAAAATTACACGATCTGCTTTATAATACACAGTTATCGGTTGAAGTTGTACAATACAGTAGTGATTTTGGTAGTTGCTAACATAATTATATAAGAGCCATGTTTGTTTTCTCACCTATAAAATGGAAACATCATCTTCTCAGAACCTATGATGGCATCAAGATGATGTCAGCATTAAATGAAATTATATAAACTAAGTTATTTAAGTCGTATTTACTAGACTTACACACAGGTTTTCAAGTGGTTAAAAGTGTGTCTCAAATTGACAACTTAGGGAAATTCTTGGTCAATTCCCTCTGAAATGTCACACAACTGCTTTGAACATCAGGGCTCTTAAGTATTTTTTAATTGGTTCCCTTTGTTCTTCTGGAAGCAAAGCAGTTTTTCTTTTTTAGCATTAGTTCTTTTTAACTGATAGGAAGGGGCAGATAAAAATCACATCAATGTTATTATGGTCCCTTTTCAAAGTCTATTCTGGTCCAAACCAGTCCTTACTATTTAAGTCCCCATTTTCTATAGTGCTGCTGATTTCTCTAAAACCCAACTGAAGCTAAAGTTTCACTACATAAGACTCAGCCTTACTACATGTGACACATTCTGGTGTGTGCTGTGCTGTGCTAAACTATGCTACCCTCTTTTCTTTTCAGTTAAAATAATTGCTGGTCTTGGGGGGGCGGGAAACCAAACCCAACTCTGTAATTCTTAGACCTGTGCCAAAAATACTTGCTTGGTTTCCAGTTGCTTTCCTGTTTTTCCCTCCTTGGGACTAACTTCCGTTGCCTGACTGAGACTGCCCTGTCCAGGTACGTTTAATTGTCTTCATCTTAGCATTTCCCGACAGTCCCTGCAAGCTCAGTGGAGAATCCCTCAGCGCTCCCAGCGCTCCCTCTGCAGCCCTCTGTCAATCACAGCTCAGCCAGCTTTGTAGCCAAGTGAGTATCTGAAGCACTTCCTATCTCCAGTGCTTCTTAAACTTGAGGCGGCCACGGAAAAGATCAGAGATGTCAAATGATAGGTTAAAATTTATTTAAAAAGTTTGTTTTGGAAAAAAAATGAAAACCTGATATACTAAACTTTCCCATATCCCTGGAATTCATGCTCCAGAAAGAGGGAAGAATTTATTTATTTTTAAAGATTTTATTTATTTGAGAGACAGAAAGCACAAGAGATGGGGGGAGGGTCAGAGGGAGAAGCAGACTCCCCGCTGAGCAGGGAGCCCGATGCGGGACTCGATCCTGGGACTCAGGATCATGACCTGAGCTGAAGGCAGTCGCTTAACCAACTGAGCCACCCAGGTGCCCAAGAGGTAAGAATTTAAAGGAGTCTAAGCATAGTGAATAGTTTCCTAGAAATAAAAGAAAAATTTAACTTCATATCTGCTTGTTCAAAAAGTCAAATGTGTATTATATGGAAGGTGGCAAAGATGTAAAACTTGAATTTCTTTTTAAAAAATGTACACACACATAAGGAAGTAAACGTATTTGTTAGAAAATTTCACGTAGATCGAAACTATTAGCTTTCAGAAACATGACCAAGATTATAATTTCTAGCCAAGTGCTTTTCAGTTGCTACTATTTTTTTTTGTTTAAATAAAGCATTAATGCTTCTTTACCACTTAAGTATAAAGAAAGCTTCAATTCACCCTTTTCATGCAGATACATGGCTGTAATATGTACTAGAAAAGCTACTAGGGAATTAGATTTATTTTAGGCATAAATGCTAAGAATTTTCAATAAGTGCAGTCCGTTTTGGGGGTGGGAGGGCGATGGGGATTTCCCTACTGGTATTTCTATTAAGTTGAAATATGTGACTGCTTCTTAATAATTATAAATTTAAATTTTTCTCTTTTCTACCAGTTACCAAAAAGCATAACAGAACAAAGGTAAATTTAAATTTAATACCGTTAAACAGCAGTGTTTATAAAATACAGCATTAACATAATGATTTTATATGAAAATAGCTTGAAGCACAGTGATAATTTTAAGCATAAAATACTTTAATGGAAATGTAAGTTAAAGTCATAAACATTTATGATTTTATAGATATGTATGTTAAAAATTTAAGGGAAATCAACACAGGATAAAGTAAACACAAGATTACATACTAACCCTATAGAGTTTATTTCTGACGAAACATACGAACTTCTTTTCTCCTAAAATACAAAATACATAATTCCTCTACCAACACTAGAGATCTATCACCTAACTATATTACTCTATTTTAGGAAAAAAAACCAAAACTTCACATTGTCATAGCATACACATAGACTGCAATAAAGTGCTTTTTCTTATAGGATATAGATCCTGAGAAAATAAATCAAAAACAAAAATAACAGAACATTTCTGTCCCTCCATCATAGTCCTGTTTCATTCCTACAGCCATGAGCTACATTACTGAGCCATTAGCCTGTAGTGACTAAAAGCTGTTTGTTCAAGGAAACAGTGGCCTCTTTAGTCTCTTGATGTAGCATACTAACATGAGATGTGTAAAATCAAGGGACACTGTGGAAGTACTTGTGGCTTATTCTGTGTTAATTTCAGTGTTGTTAAAAGACAACAATACGTGTGACCTCGAGAGCTCCACAGTGATACCTGGATTCCAAGACAGCTGAAACCAGGGCCCTTCCCAGGCTGAAACGTTCTTTTTACTACTCTAAATATAATGTGGTTTTCCAGTGCACACCCAAGATTCACTGTGCCAGACATTTAACACAATCAGTAAAGACTCCTTCTCTCTTGTAGAAACAGTAGATAATACAGAGTCTTTAGTCACCAAAAATATCTTTATCACATAAACAGTTATATTCTGGTTCATAAAGATAAAACAGCCATACCTGTAGGCAGAGAAATCCTAATACTGGTGAAGCCTTATCACAGCAACAGGAGGTGTAAAATAAAAAAACTAATGCATTTGAATTAAAAAAAATCTAATAGGTAATTAGGTAAATGCGAATAATGTTATTTAAAGACTGCCATCTATTATCTACTTTGTTGGAATACTTAAATATCTATGTGTATGATTTAAGTGTGAGTTAGAGACAGGAATTTTTCTTCTAGACTCTGCACATCATTCAGCACACAATTCAAAATGTTCTGATATATCTGACACATTCCCAATGACGTTATACTGAAATCTGTAATATCAAACTCTCAAGAGATTATCACTTTCAGTGCTAAGGAATAATTTTTCTTTTCTTTACAGGAACATTTAATGGTGTGACTTCTGGAATATCTTTTTCAATATCTCAAAAATCAGAGTAACAGAATTTATTTTAAAATTAGGGTTATGATTCAGAGGCAAAGTAGAAATTACTGCTCATTTAAATCATAAGAAAGAAATATATAAAACCATTTTAAGATAATGGTGAAAGAGTTTTTGCCCAAGAGTCTCCATCTTACTATTTGGCTTTGGTTGTTAATTCAAGTTGAAACAGCATCACTAGTATTGTTGTCTTCGAGCATTTTGCTTTTGGAAAAAAGCCTTCCCAAATTCATAGGTACTGATCATAATAGCACAAGCAGGAGCAATTTTAATTAAACGGGGAATGAGGCCTGAAAAGAGAATAGAAAAAAAATCAGAACAAATTTTACCTTATGTTTAAAAAATATAATTTTTAAAAGAGATTTTATTTGAGAGAGTGAGAGCACAAGCGCACGCATCAGCAGAGGGAGAAGCAGAGGGAGAGGGAGAAGCAGACTCCTTGCTGATCAGGGAGCCCGATGCCAGGCTCGATCCTGGAACTCCGGGATCATGACCTGAGCTGAAGGCATATGCTTAACTGACTGAGCCACCCAGGCATCCCTAAGATGTTTGCTTTAATATCATAAATGTGGTATGTTTTCATAAATGGGGAATGTTTTCAATAATTTCCTGCTTAAAGTTAATTTAGGAAGATGACAGATGTAAAAGTAACCATTTTATTCAACAATTTGGTAAAGCACGTATTTTTACCTGTAAATAATCCTGCAAATCCATTCTTAGCAACAATGTTCTTCATGATAGTCCAGGTTGACATAGGCAAAGGCATAGAAACTAAATGTTAAAGAAATAATACTTTATAAATTATCCCTTAATAACTTATAATACACATAATACACATAAAAATGTTTGACCTTTGGGCATGTATAATCATTATAATAAGAACAGATCTATTTACCTAAAATTTACCCAAAATCTTATTTCTAACAATTGGATTCATTAAAAAGAATTAGAAGAAGGTCTTTAAGGTGTATACAACTGGATATAATCAAGGGGGAATATACAGACGGAGTCTCTGAATTAAGTTTCTTAAGCTTGGTGGTGGGTAGTATCCTTTATACATATTTCCATGCCTTAAAATGAAAAATTTAAAAGATGTACAGAAATTTTCATGGGGTCCCCAAAGCCAAACAGAAGCCCTGATAACCATTTTTCATTACATTTTTATTGCACATCTTTCAAAAAATGTTTTTTTCCTAAGAAGTTCTGAAAAGAATAGCTCACTCTCCCTAGGGAGGTCTGTCTGCCTTTATTAAAACCTTTCTGAACAGATGTGCCAGTCTCTCTCTTTTTTTTTAAAGATTTGTCTGACAGAGAGAGACACAGCGAGACAGGGAACACAAGCAGGGGGAGCGGGAGAGGGAGAAGCAGGCCCCCCGCTGAGCAGGGAGCCCGATGCGGGGTTTGATCCCAGGACCCTGGGATCATGACCTGAGCCGAAGGCAGACGCTTAATGACTGAGCCACCCAGGCGCCCCTAGATGTGCCAGTCTTGATATCAATCTTGTCTCCTCCAAAGGGCAGACTTAGCCTTTTTTTAAACAAAATTCTGCATTTTTATAAAATTTGATGAAAAAAATATTTCAAACTGTACAGTCACTAGAAGTACATTTGGCATCTCCAGCCTTTAATTAACAGTAACGTCTCTCTTATTTGCAACCACTCAAATATCTTAAAGTAAAAAACTATTTTTTAAAAACAAAAATAGATGTCACTGATGTTCAAACACACAGCTATGAATGAGCTATTCAAAGCTATGCACAAAGTTTACTTACCTTCATTTTACACAGTGATTCTAAGCAGCTGCCTTAGGTCCCAGATTACTAGATCAGTGGGTAAAAAAGGAGTCTGCTAGGAAGCAGGCACACTACACCACGTGAACACTGTGACAGCTGACACACTGAGGTTATCAAAGTCTTGGTTTGAGATCAGCTGGATGAGAGGCAAACACTGCTACAGTAACCCCATTAGCTGCTCAGAGCTGCATTTATAAGACTATGATAGTCAATGTGAACGTGGATGACAAGTCGGAGTCATTCAGAAAGATTGAGCTATGTATTATTAAGCATGCCCAGGGGAAAAAAAGAAAAGGTTGGAGAAAGACAGCTTTTAAAAATGGCTTTTTAGAATTTTACCACTTAATGGCATGGGCTCATTATCTCAAATCTCATTTGCAGAAATACCAGATTCTCTGACCATGAAGATAAATGAGGTTTTGTGATTTATTTAAGACGCTATATGATCAATATAAATCTGTAGGTATAAAGATAATAACTACAGCAATCCAACAGGACGGAGGCATTTTTGAAACCAAGACAAAGTATTTATGAATGAAATTTAACTTTCTAAAGAAAGTTAATGACAAAAATTTTATATGACAAGTCGGCAACTTCTTCATGTTTAAATTATTCCATTTACATTTTGGAAACAACTAGTGAAAGAAAGGAAGCCCAGTAGCCAGGTATTTCTGATCTTGTAGAATTCAAGATCCAAAGTGGTCCCTATTTAAATAGCAGGGTGCAATCAGTGCAGAAGAGAATGGACAGAAAGTGTTACCAACTGAAGGTAAGCCTCGGTCACACACTCATCAAATCTCCAAAGTATCTCCTGCCTAAAGTTCCAACACTCTAGAGCTATTCCTACAGGTAATAAGTAACTTCTTACGTTGTAAGGAAACACTGGTTATTTCATATTTCAAGCATAGACAACAATAAAAGAAACACTCATTTACTGACCATCCACATGTATCAAATCCTAGCAATTATGCAGCAAATATATTCCCTCTCAGTATTCTTCTTCCTCTTTCCTGAGAGGTAAACACTCTCTTGTCTTTCTTTTTTCCTTTATCTTTCTCATGCTTGTGTTTAAACTTTATTACATCTGAACATATCCATAAATAATATATACTCTTGCTTATCATGCTCTTAAACTTTGTATAAATACTATCACACTGCACATTTGTACATTAGGATTATCCATATTGGCAATACAGCTATATTTGATTTATTTTTTATATGGATTATCACAGTTTGCCCATTTCCTTGCCAGGGACTATTTTGGTGCTTTCTACCTTTTTGAAGAATCCTGCAGTGAGTATCCTTGTACACGTGCAGACGTTTCTCTAGGGTACATATCAAAGGTGGAAAGCTGCTTGTTCCTTTTTTGAGACTGCCAGATTATTTTCCAAACTCAGACTCCCACCTGCCCGGCATGAGCACTCCCGCCAACAACCCAGTGCATATCAAATGTCCTCTCGCTGCCCTTCTGGTTGGCATCGTCCGCATGACTACTAAGATGGAGCCTTTCTCTTCACAAATTTGTCACATATAACCATTTTTTAATGGTTTTAAAATTTCTGTTGAAGTATTTTAAAATACTGAATATGTTCATAGAAAAAAATTTAACTGCAACTGTCGAAAACAGGTGGATCTGAGCTAGGTTTAAAAACCTGAAAGGTGACATTAAATTTTTTTAAATTATAAATGATGGGCTCATAAGTGAGGAAATAGTTGTCTCTATTATGAAATCTGGCACTCACTACATCCTAATATGTTTCTTTTCCATTACATTATGAGCTGTTTGAGGACTTAGAGACGGCCTCACTAGTCTATATAGACCAGCATGGTGCACTCAAATCAGGAGTCGACTAATGGATGGGAGACATGGTCAAAGTGCGCTGCTACAGAGATCATATTCTTACAAGGAACTCAGCATCATTTTCTATAGAACACTTATTTTTCTTTTTGCTTAGAGGTAATGGATTTGCTGTAGCTGAGCTACAGAGTGGAGAACGCCTCCACTCTTTGGTGGGTTAAAAAATGATAAAATGAGAAAAAATAGGGGTTGTTTATCACTCAAATCAGAAGTGTAGTTTGCAGTAAAAGCATATCTTGCTAAATATACCTGGTTTGTAGCTGAAGCAGAGTAACAGGTAAAAGTGACCAATGATAACCATACAAAATAAAGACCTAAGACTTATTTAAGGTTTCTCCTTTGGGGTTTACTGGAGAAACACTAGAAAAAAAAGAGTGATAGGTAAGAGTTGAATCTAGTGAAAGAAGATGCCTCCTTGATGCCAGTCTCAAGGAGGATGTACAATCACTATCACCTAGGGAACATTTTCAGAATACACAAGTTAAGAGTCCCAGGTTAGGTCTTTATGACAGTCCACTGGCGGTGGTGCCCAGCTTTAGATGTAATGAAAAAGCACCCCAGGTGACTCCAGTTAAGTGGCTCTCAGAAGAGAGCCACTTAGAGCATCAGAATCTAACTGTAGAGATTCCCATCTTTTCCCTATCGCCACGAGTCATGAATCACACCAAAGACCATATTCCTACTAAATTAAACACTTCACGTAATAGAGGAAACAGGAATTCTGATGAGTTGGAAGGGAGAATAAAACAAAATAATTTTGAACTATCAGGGGAGAACAGATAGGGCTTAGGCAGCTAGAAGGCTCCCACCCAAAACAGAAGTGGGAAGAACCCTGATAATAAACTTTATTACTTTTCAGGTTTTAGTTAGCTCCTATTACAAGAATGGACTAAGAGTCTGGAAAGTCAAGGACAAAGTAGTCACTAATATTCATCAGATTCAGGTGTTTGTTAACAGTGTTTCTTTCAACAATTGTAATACCTATTTTACTTGTATAGAGAATATGCTGGTGGGTTTGAACAATAGAACAATTTATTAACATTATTATAATAGATTTATCAATCATGAGGTTTACATGACACATTTTTGTAATAGATAATTTCCAATGGATTTGCCACACCTTCTATAGATAATAATGACAGAGGAATCTAGCAGAAGCTCCTTAGAGTGTACTTTTGTTCTAGAAGAAATTACAGGTTATAAAGAGGTAAACATAGGATAACAGGTAGGAAAAAACCGTATCAAAAGGAAGGGAAGCTAAAAAACATTAAGACTGAAATGTATACACAAAACTAATGAAACAAAGCACACCAAGAGAAAAAGCATTCCCATGAATTTCCTATCCTTCACCCTAATTTGTCTAGATTTATTTGAAAGAATAGTTATATAGTACGTAGTTTTCTCTTTAGCAGGTATAAGACTTAACTGATGGCAGGCAAAATATATAGATTTTTAAATTTCTTAAGTTTTGAAGGGAGTTGAGAGTATTTTTTTCTCTGGGCATTCCATTCTAACAGTATAGTAGTTTCAGTTAAAGCAGCAGAGGTTGAAAAAAAAATCTTATTTTTCTTATTTAGATAGTCCCATCTGGAAAGAAAAAACCGATCATGGCATCTTGAAAATGTTTTAAATTACTTAAACTTACTTTTATGACTTTCATATGTCCAAAGTTGAGTCTGCTTTTGTGTTTTTACCACATCGAATGGCAAAGTTGCAACAGCTGCAAACTAGCAAAAAGTACAATTAATTTAAATCTACCTTTAAATTTTTTCTTAATATTTTTATATTCTTCTAAGGTAGCACATTATTGAAGTTTAAAGAATGGAATCATAACTAAACTTAAACTTAAGATGAAACCAGACACATTCAATGAGAAGTTTTCATTTGGTTCCAGTAGGTCAACACCTCACTCTAGGTCATCACAAATTCATTTTGTAAGTATGTGGAAATAAGAAAACTCTGTGGCCAAGATCATGATGATATGAACCTGCATAAAAGACCACTACACAGCTTTACATTACGTGGAGGAGTGGAAATAGTGAACTCTCTACTACCTAAAAATGGTCATTTGAGATTCCTCCCTTCTGACTCTAATTTCTGTTAAAATTCTTTGTTTTTTTCTTTTTTTTTCCTGTTAAAATTCTTCTAAGAAATACTTAGCCAAAGAAACAGGAATTAGCAGCAGAGGATGAAATGACTTCTACTCAATCTGATTATATATATGAAATAACAAACACTCCATGAAATATTACCTAACCAGATATACTGGCATTAATTTAATGAACTGACAAATATTTGGTAAGTAATAAAGCACTAATTAAAATATTATAGCTGTAATGATCTAACAAATCAAAAAATTTTCAGAAAAACATAATAATGTATTTGTAATATAATAAAAACATACACACGAAGTACATTTAAAAATATTTAGTGGCTAGGGGCGCCTGGGTGGCTCAGTCTGTTAAGTGTCTGCCTTCGGCTCAGGTCATGATCCCGGAGTCCTGGGATCCAGCCCCGCACTGGGCTCCCTGCTCAGTGGGGAGTCTGCTTCTCCCTTTCCCCCTTCCCCCACTCATGCTTACTCTCTCTCTCCCTCTCTAAAATGAATAAATAAAATCTTTTTTTTTTTTTAAAGATTTTATTTATTTGACAGAGAGACACAGCGAGAGAGGGAACACAGCAGGGGGAGTGGGAGAGGGAGAAGCAGGTTTCCCGCTGAGCAGGGAGCCCGACGCGGGGCTTGATCCCAGGACCCTGGGACCATGACCTGAGCTGAAGGCAGATGCCCAACGACTGAGCCACCCAGGCGCCCCAATAAATAAAATCTTTAAAAAATAAAATATTTAGTGGCTAAATAAATGATTTCCTCAAAATAGGAGAGTCAATACTTAGAAAATTTTTAAAGCACTGCAGCCCAAAAGTGATACCTCAATAATATGAAATGCTATCTAATCTTTCATTGTTTTAATAGGACAATTACCATTATTCTGGAGTATTAACAAGAAAATACCAACTTACAGAACCAGACAATGCCCCTGAAGTAAAGTTGATCATAAATGTTGGTTCGTATAAACCAGATTTCGCACACAACCACTTCTTTAAAACTTCATAGTTATACCAGTACATTGCTATAAAAACAGAAAATGAAATAAACACATAATTTAGAAGTGAAATGGGGACTTTAAATATATAAGGTTATATATTAAAGGAAAAGGGAAAGTCTAACCCTGATACATCCTACTTTCTCATTGGACACACATACTAGGTGAGACTGAAAAATTCAAAGAAAAGGAACCAAGTCCTCAGAAATATTCTAGCAGTTTTATAAACAAATATACAACAGTAAAGTAGGACTTCAATTCTAAAACCTGACAAGGACAACAGAAGAAAGGACAACTATAATTCAATCTCATTCATTAACACAGGTATAAAAATTCTTAAAAAAAAAAAAAAAGGCAACCAAACCCAGAAGTATTTCATAAAACATCATATACTATGACTAAATTGGGTTATCATAAGAGGAATGCAAAGGTAGTAAATGCTAACAAACCCTTTAAATGTGAAACGCCACATTAAAAGAACCATGGGATCGTCTAAAATTGATGGAAAAGAATTTCATAAAATTCAACCCATTTTCATTTTTAAAGCAATTTCTTCGAAACCTTGAGATAACAGGAAATTTCCTTAACTAGAAAAAGGATATACATCAAGAACCCTTAGCAAAAGTAATTAATGGTGAAACAACAGAATTATTTCCTTAAGCATGAGAAAAATGATAGGGATGCAACATCATTGCTATTATTCAAAACTGTTCTAGGAAGCACAGTAAGATACAAAAAAAAATAAAAGCTCTGTTAATTAAAAATGAAGAAACAAAATAGTTACAATTTACATATTTATGTATATATAGGAAATCCAAGATAGGCAAAGTAAAATTAATAATAGTTTTAAAAGTAACTGAATATTAAATATAATCTAACACAGGAAAATTAATTGTAACACTGCACTGGCCTAAGATTTGGAATTTTTATTTTAATAGAGCTTTTAAAATAGCTACCAAAGTTGAAGGTGGGTGTAACTATAAATAAATCTTAAAAAAAAAGGTTGTATATAATATTTATGAAGAAAAATTTAAAACTCTACTAACACACTTTAAAGAAAAATTATATAATAGAGATGACATTCTTGGGGAAAAAAATAAGGTAACATCAAGATTTTTAATAATGCACCAGTAGTTTAGACAACACCAGTATCAGCACAAGCTCAGACAAACTGGCCAGCAGAACAGATGTATGCATACGTGAAGCTCTGATGGGACAGGTAACCCTGCAAATCCCTGGAGCAAGTGTGGTGACTCATAAATGA
The DNA here is from genome assembly GCF_037043125.1 of Eumetopias jubatus. Lineage (NCBI taxonomy): Eukaryota > Metazoa > Chordata > Mammalia > Carnivora > Otariidae > Eumetopias > Eumetopias jubatus. The sequence goes on from NW_028274820.1 coordinate 33,201,469, forward strand.
TGCTGGGACAACCATCCATCCATATGAGGGGGGGATAAAGTTGAGTATTTATCTCAGTTCTTAACTGCAAATCAATTATGGATAAATGGCCAATGAAATGGTGCACAACCTCATCAATAGGCAGGCAAATATAAGTTAAAGTGAGATACCACTTTAAATTACTGGAGAAACAAAACTTAAGAGCTTTGACAGTAAAAGTACTGGTGAGGGTATGAAATGAAGGAACAGGAAGCTGGTAGGTGTACTGATCTATATAGTCACTTTAGAAAAGAATCTGACATTATGTAATAATTAAAGTGTGTATATTTATATGAACTAGCAAATTGAATACTGGAGAAATCCTTGTATGTGTACAACAAGAGTCTATTAAAAATATTCTTGTTTTTAGCACTTTCTTGTTTACTCATAAATGAGTAAAAATGAAAAAGAAGTTTCACATAAAAAGAAAAATGAAACAAGATTTTTGAGTAAAATATGCATCTTTTAAAGCTCAAAAATAGGGGCGCCTGGGTGGCTCAGTGGGTTGGGCGTCTGCCTTCGGCTCAGGTCATGATCCCGAGGTCCTGGGATCGAGCCCCGCATCAGGCTCCCTGTTCAGCGGGAAGCCTGCTTCTCCCTCTCCCTCTGCTCCTCCCCCTGCCTGTGCTCTTTCTCTCACTCTGTGTCAAATAAATAAAATCTTAAAATAAATAAATAAATCTCAGAAATAGGCAAAACTAAGTAACATATTGTTTGGCAATAATACACATGTGGTAAAACTATTTTTTAAAAATCAAATGAATGATAAAGTTCAGTATAGTGGTTACCACTGGAGATGTTGACAGCGGAGGTGAATGAATATTATGTGGTTTCATGATTTAAAAAATTGCAGTGTTCTAGTTCACAGATTGAATGGTGACCTCACAAGTGTTCATTTTATTAATATACTTCATAATTTATACTATGTTACTTATGTGTCAAATATCATATAATAAAAAAAGAAAAATTGGCCTAGGAATCTGTATTTTTAAATCACATAACTAAACACAAAATGCTGAAGAGGAATACTAATGGAAAGGGCAAGATGCATAGAGATGTGAAGAGAGCACAAGAAAAGGATTAATTCGAAGGGAAAAAAAAGGAATTTTGAAGCATGCACATTTTATAAGTTGTTAGTTTTGCACTTTCTCATGATTTTCTCCCTCTTAAGAATTCAATAATTAGCACAACCTCCTGATTTATAATAGCGTTTTACAGGATACTCATTTAAAGGGGAAGATTTTTATCTCTAATAACTGAAAAAGTAGAAATCAATATAATTCACAGGTGCTCTTAAACATTTTATATTTTGATTTGTAGTTGTTCACTTACCTTAGTAATTATCGCATTTAGGGTAAGATTAAAGGTAGTTTGTTTTATCTAAATGTGAATATATACCGATTAATAGCTTTAAAAAAATGAAACAGAAGGAAAACAGAAAGTTAGGCTTGAATTAGAAACTACCCGTCCAATAAAGACTCATAAAGATCTGAGGGCCCAACACTGAACTAGAAGTCTTGGTCACCAAAGAAGATAACTTACCTTTAGCCATAAAGGGCTTCAAATTTACTTAATTTAAAAGTGATATATATAATGAATCATTGAACACTACATCAAAAACTAATGATGTACTACATGTTGGCTAACTGAATAAAAAATAAAAAAATAAAAGTGATACATAAGACAATGCTACCTAAAATTTAGCAGATACTAAGATAAATCCTACCTGAGAATGGTACATCTCTAAGAACAGTAGGAATCCAGCCCCTCCAAAGGGAAATCCAACCATCTTCAGATACTTTCTTGCTGACAAATTGATGCAATTCTTTGTAAGAAAACTTCTTAGATTGCATCTTGGTTCTAATCAATTCTAATGGACTTATCACAGTTACTGCACCTACTAATATAAACAAGCAGATATAAGAAAACAAAAACAAAGCGATGTACTATGCAAACACACATGCAAAAATATTTCACGCATTTTATATATGTATCTTTCATTCTGAAATGTCTGCAAACCTTAAAATCAAATAATCTAATGATGCCAACATATTGGTGCACATTTTTTCTCCTTGATAAAGGTATTTCTTAAAAGCCTGCTTTCATATAACTTACTCTTTCTGGTTTCAACTCTTTAAGATTTTATTTTTTTTTAAGTAATCTCTACACCCAACGTGGGGCTCGAACTCACAACCCCAAGGTCAAGAGTCGTGTGCTCCACCAACTGAGTTATCTATAAGGAAAATGATTCAGGACTTGGCATCAATTTGACATCAACTTGACATCGGATATCTGACATCTGATGTCATTCTAAAATCTAGAATCTAAAGTCTAAACTCTCCGGTCCAAGATTCAATAGGGATGGGTTGATCCCATCTTATTCTGATGGCAATTGCTACATACTATATGACTTCTAGAGGAGAGGTATTAACAAATTAGTACAAGCTACAGTGCAAAATGTACCAATACTCTGCATTTTATACAAAATTATCTGTGACTGTCAAAATTGTAAAAAGTTTTAAACAGAAGTCAAAATGAAAATACAGTAAGTTTATTACTTACATCTGGCAACAATTCCGGCAATAATTGGTATACGACTTTCATTTTCTCCTAATTTTGATCTCAGGAGAGCAGATAATTGATCATAGCAGGTAAAATAAATAACTGTGGCAGGAACTGCCATCACTCTGTTAGAAAAACACCAACAAAAAGATTTATACAAAACTGTCAAAGGCTTAAATGTATTATTTATAAGCTAAAACTGAAAACCATAACGAATCAGCCAATGAAATCGATTTTTCTTTTATTTTAAAATTATTAGTGTTTAACTTAGGCAACAGAAAGATGTACATTAGTATCTGCCCTACAGAAGTTTAGAGTCTAGTTGTGAAGGTAAGTTACAGAGCACTTGCTCAGGTCATAAACAGGAAAAGACTAAAGACTACCTCCTTGATTTGTTCTATTGTTTCTGGTCTCCCAAAAATCTTCCTTCCCAATTACATTCACTGTAATATGAAAAATCCCTGAAGTAAAAAATACAAGAGCATTTGTAAAATATTTCTGAACTTTGGACAGAGTATCATACCTGCTTGTATCCAGAAATAAATTACAATTAATGTTGCCAGAATATATATAGTTTTGAGGAAATTCCAGTGGCATATTCTTTCAAATGAAATCATCAAAAGGGAGTTATTAATAAAATTACACACAAAGTTGCAGGCACTGTCATGTTATATATATTAATACAACAAGAAACCAGTTTATGTTTATGGTCTGACTAAGGGACATTCACAGACCATACTTTGAAATGCCTAATGTTCCACAGTGAAGATTGATGATGAGAATTTAGAAATAGAATTGACTGCCGGTCTTGGATCAGCCACTAACTTTATAACCTTAGGCACTGTTTAAAATGTATGCCTCAGGGGCGCCTGGGTGGCTCAGTCGTTAAGCATCTGCCTTCGGCTCAGGTCATGACCCCGGAGTCCTGGCCTGTGTTGGGCTCCCTGCTCAGCGTGAAGTCTGCTTCTCCCTCTCCCTCTCCCACTCCCCCTGCTTATGTTTCTTCTCTCGCTGTCTCTGTCAAATAAATCTTAAAAAAAAAAAAAAAGTATGCCTCAAAGTGACTAACTGCTCCACAAAAAAGATACATTAAAAAGAAATGAAGCGAAAAAAGGTATTACTTGGGATTTTTACATTCAGCCTTACTAGTTTATCATATTAACTCATATAATAGCTAGTTAGTAGAGAATTTAAATTATCCAAACAAGGGAAAGTATATATCACAGTATCTCCTATTATTTTTGTAAAACAAACAAAAAGTCAAGTAACACCAAGTTCTTAATTTCTGAAAATGAAAAATAAATTATGCTTGTGCACCAAAGACTTACCACAACAGGCCTGGTTGCTCAAGTCTTCTTTATCTTCAGGGGGACCTTTTGCATGTTTGACCTTTCGCCAATTCCAAGGAATGTAGCCCTTGGAATATTCCATATAATAAGGTTTTTTTTGGTATGTCTCGAGCACAAAATCAACTTGTTTAGGTTGTTTTGTGCAAATGATGTGACTTTGGTAAACATATGCTTTTTTTTTTTTTTAAGATTTTATTTATTTGACAGAGAGAGAGAGAAAGAGCACGAGTAGGCAGAGTGGCAGGCAGAGGGAGAAGGAGAAGCAGGCTCTCCGCTGGTAGGACTCGATCCCAGGACTCCAGGATCATGACCTGAGCCGAAGGCAGCCGCTTAACCGACTGAGCCACCCAGGCGCCCCTAAACATTTGCTTTCTTTTTGGGGGTATGGGTCTTGGTAATCACAGGTGGTCACAAAGAAAGAATTTGCCTATGTCATCAATCCCCAATATAAGCACCAGACTCTGCCATCGAACACTTTGCACACGCCACTGCAGTTCAATGCTGGAAGAATAAGCCTGTCCTATGGGATGTCACCAGGGAGGGCTGTGGAAGTCTTATGCCTGCCTGGTCAGCTACTGTTGTGCCTTTTCCTTTCCTGATTCTGCTTTGTAGCCTTTTGCTGTAATAAGTCACAGACATGAGTATAACCTTCTTTAGGTCCTGTGAGTCCTTCTAACAAATCATCCAATGTGTGGGTGGTTGTGGGACTCACAAAACAATGCTGCAGAAAATGAAAAAGTCCCAATATTATAAATGCACAATTTTATCCAACCATGCCACTTATAAGGCAAAACAAAACAGCAACCATCATTTAGTGAGAAAATATTAAATTACAACTTACAAGGTAGGGGGAAGGCCACTCCACAGGGATTTAATGCCCTCATTTCGAACAATTTTCAAAAAGGCATCCTAAAATTATAATAGAAAAAAGTAGTCAAAATATATCCTTGAACCAGATATATAAACTTTTTGATAAATCATTGGTACTTTTATTCTTTCAAGCATTTATTTCCAAAATGTGAGCTTCTCAGATGTATGTCATATCCATTCTTAAAAAAAAAAAAAAAAAAAAGGAATTTTCCTCAACTTTCACATACAAGTAAAACACTTCTGAATACTTGCTGTTCACAGAAAAAAATTTATGTTACTCAGCTACAGAGTATTCTACTTAAGGCTTAGATGCCTAGTTTTTAAAGGATTATTATAAAAAGGAAATCGAGTAATGGCAGAGAATAGGTCAGATTAACTCTCTTGACCAACTACAGAATCTGAGAAAAAATTATTTAAACGCAGTACTTGAAATCTCTGGAGAGGAATCAAACCACAGGTAAAAATCAGTGGGGAGTCTGTTGTTAAAAGACAAAGCAAGGAGGGAGATTTGCAAATTTGCAGCTTTTGTCTGTAGAAGTGGCAAAGAACAGCCCATTTACTTGCTTGAGATGGCAAATACAGAGTCCAGGCTGACAGAATATTCAGAAACTTAGGTAGGAAAAGGTGGCACTACAGAAAACATAAGCCCCAAAGTCTGCATACAAAATCAGCCACCAAACTTGGCTCACCGATAAATTACACAATCCCAGAGCAAGACAACAAAGTCCTGGACCAAAAAAAAAAACAAAAAAAAAGAAGCTAAAGGCTGAGTGGAAATTTCAGCTGCAACCCAACACAGGGGAGCCTGACTTTGGAGTGTTAATCCAGCCAAAGTTAACTGCCTTCTAGAACAAAATGGACTCTTTAGCAGAATATAAAAGAAATCCAGAGTTTTTACAATGCATCATTCATAATGTCCACTATACAATCAAAATTCCTAAGACATAAAAAGAAACAAGAAAATGTGCCCATATATAAAGAAAAAGTAGTCAAGAGAAACCAACACTGAAATTTCAGATAATACAACTAGCAGGCAAGAATTCTAAAGGAGCTATTATAAATATATTCAAAAACTTAAAAGATGATAAATAGATAATGAATGAACAAATTTGGAATTTCAGCACAGAAACAGTTACCATAAAAACCAGCCAAATGAAAATTCTAAACCTGAAACGAAAAATTCACTAAGTGGGCTAACAGCAGAAAGGAAACACAAGTAGAGTCACTGAACTTGAAGACAGATCTTCAGTCTGAAGGAGGAGGAGGAAAAAGAATGAAGAAAAATGTAGACGCTCAGGGACCTGATGGGAAACATCAAGTGGTAAAACTGGTTTATTTGGAATCATGGAAGAGAAGAGAACAGGACAGGAAATAACCTACAGAAATGACGGCCAAAAACTTCCCCAAATATGTGAAAGACATCAATTTACAGAGCCCCAAATCAGAAAAGATCCCAAGCAAAATAAAAAGACAATGAAACAGAAAAGGAAAAGCAAAAACGACAAATCACATCTAGAGAACGGATGAAACAAATGAAGGCTAACTTCTCCTAAGACACAGGGAAGGTCACAAGATAATGTAATGAATGGCATGTTTAAGGCACTGAAGAAAACTATGCCAGAATTTCGTATGCTGCCAAAATAGGCTTCAAAAATGCTTGACAAAGACATTTCAGTAGAACAAAAACTGAAAGTAAAACTGCCAAAATACCTGCGTGAAAGAAATGCTGAAAAAACGCTCTTTGGGAAAAAGGGCTATGATGCTACAAAAAGCAACTAAGATCTTCAAAAAAGGAAGGAAGTAAAGAAGAAATGGTAAATATACAGTTATATATGAAAAAAATTATTTTTCCCCTTCCTCCTTTTAACTACTTTAAAAGCTATGACTCTTTAAATAAAAAAGTTCTAACAGCGAGTTGTGGAATCTGTAATGTACACGAAGTCACAGCACCAAGAAAGGAGAATGCTGTCAAGAACTAGGTGGGGTCTAAGTATATGGACCCTACTTGCAAATTACCAAGTTAGCCTGCCACAGTATCATGAGAGCTGGCCGAAGGCAAGAATCTCGGGCTGAAGAGGTAACGGACAGTTTATTACTCACAGGAACAGCAGCAGCCAGAATACCAGCATTTCTGTACCAGTTTCCCGAGCCCCAATTTCCACAGGACACGTGAGGGAGTCTGGACGACATCGAACACACAGTGGCCTGCATTACAACAGGGGAAATCTGACCTGCGGGGACCTAAATCCTCTGTAATGGGAGTGAGGATACCTTCCCTTTGCTCTAGAGGGAGACAGTGTATCTTCCAAGGTTATTCACTATACAAACATCCTGGAAAAGATGGCAAGGAATATTAAGGGCAGTCAGCACCTTGCTCACAAGATACGTAGAAACGTGAAAGACTTGGGAGAATTGTCTCCCTAGAAATGGGAATAGAGAAATCAATGTAATATTATAATCCAACTAATCAAAAAGAAGGCAAGAAAGGAGAAGAAAACCAAAAAGCAACAACAGAGGGAGCAAAGAGCAAAAAACAAAGATAGTAAACTGACACCCAACCACGTTAGGAAGTCCTTTAAAGGTAACTACTAACTTTTCCAATTAAAAATCAGAGATTGTCAGAGAGGGGACTAAAAAAACAAGGCCCAGCTGTATGTTGTCTTGGAGGAAAAGGATGGAAAAAGATACACCTTATAAACACCAGGAGAAAGCTGGAGTGGCTGCATTACTATCAGACAAAAGATTTCAAGATAATGAGTATTACCAGTGATAAAAAGAAACACATTTCATTAAAATAAAATGTATCAGAAAAATGTATCAAGTATAAATGTATATGTCCCTAAAACAGGGCTTCAAAACCCATGAAGCAAACCCGACAGAACTCAAAGCGAAAAGAAACAAACTGTCAATCATAATTGAAGATTTTTATATCCTCTTTCATTGACAGAATTGAAAAAAAAATTAGTAAGAATTTAGAAGATCTAAATGAAGTACCAGCCATCCTGACCTGATGGTTTACAGGACACTATATGCCCAACAATTGCAGAATATAGGTTTTTAAAGTGGACATAAAATATTCACCAAGACAGATCATATGTAGGGCCATTAAGCAAAACTCAATAAATTTCAAAAATCTAAATTTACAGAGTATATTCCTCTGACTGGAATAAAAGTAGAAATCAGAAACAATAGGATTCTAGAAAATATCCAATTATTAATAAATATTATACTTCTAAATAACCATGGCAAAAAAAGAAATTACAGGGGAAATTAGAAAATATTTCAAATGACTGATATTAAAAATTGGGATACATCAGGGGCACCTGGGTGGCTCAGTCGTTAAGTGTCTGCCTTCGGCTCAGGTCATGATCCCACGGTCCTGGGATTGAGCCCTGCACTGGGCTCCTTGCTAGGTGGGGAGCCTGCTTCTCCCTCTCCCACTCCCCCTGCTTGTGTTCCCTCTCTCGCTGTCTCTCTCTGTCAAATAAATAAATAAAATCTTAAAAAAAAAAAATTGGGATACATCAAATTTAGCGCCCTGAAGGATAGTTGCCACTTCTGTCCTCAGGACAAGAAAAAAGTTCAACAAACTGAAAAATTAACAACCCCTCTTAGATTTAAAAAATAATCGAAGTCACAGGGCAAACTGCTACCCTGAAAACTGGATAAACAGATACAGAGACTCACAGCTTACTAGAGTGGAAGCTTGCAGTTAGAACCAATGTTAATAACTACACTTTAAAGTATAAATAACAAATTGCTGAAAGCTCAGTGTATATTAACTTGAGAATCAAAAACTGAGGGGGGCCTCCCCACTTTCATGAATTTTAGCTCTGTGAGTCCTACCAGATTCTCACTGTGATGATCAGAGAAAAATCTCCTCCTGCTTCCACCAGGGGAAGGGGAAATGTAACCAGTTTTGAAATATACCCCAAACCTGTATTCTCCTTAATAAAGCCTATACTCAAGGGAAAATATTTTATCAGAGCCTAAACCACTGTAGTTTTACCAAAATCTAACCAACCTGGGGCAAGGGAAACACCCCACTCATGTTCCTAAAGAATAAGACCTAATCACAGAACTATAGAATATTTCTCTTCCTCCATACCTAACACCACATCTCTAGGGCTCCTGTAAAACAACAGAGGATCATAGCTTTGACAGAACCCTAAGCCTCAGACTCTATTTGAGCAGTCTCTGGGGAAACTCAAAGATGACAGGCAAGACAAAAAAGAGGACACCAGAGGGAATTTTATTCTCTGACAACAAAGCTACAACAAGCACTTAACACAGCCTTACCTGTAATCAGATAAACATTATCACCTGACAATAAAGCTGCATTGACCTCCGTTTTTTTTAACCCAATACAACATGTGTGGCTTTCAACAAAAGAAATTGCAAGTATGCTGAAAGGCAGAAAAACACAGTCTGAAGAAACAGAGCAAGCGTCAGAACCAGACTCATATATGGCAGAGATTTTAGAAGTATCAGACTGAGAATCTAAATAACTAAGATGAATACAGCAAGCATTCTATTGGTAGTGTCAGAGGGGCAGAGAAGAACAGAGAGTGGGATCACCCCACCAGGGTCAGTGCAAATGATAAGGTAAGCCAGAACTCCCTCTCTGCTCTCAGTCTGTTTGGGCTGCTATAACCAAGTACCTTATAGATGACAGAAATTTATATCCCACATTTCTGGAGGCTGGAAGTCCCAGATCAGGGTCTCTGATTTCTTCTTGTATCCTCACATGGTCGAAGGGCAAGGAGGCTCTGGGCCTCTTCTACAAGGTCATTAATTCCTTAGGTCTCTGCCCTCATGACCTAATCACCTTCAGCTCCACCTCCTAATACCATCACTTCAGGCCGTAGGATTTCAACATATGAATTTTGGGTAGACAAGACACAAACATTCAGATCACAGCACCTGTCTAACAGTAAAGAGGTTCTCCACAACACAGTGTGTCTGTGGATGCTAAGGGAGAAACCTGAACTTCCAGCTATACGCAGCACTAACAACGTGGCACCCCTCTTCCTCTGAGGTGTCAAAGAAGCCAGGTAAAACAGAATGTTTAAATGAGATTCACAATGTAATACGCAAAATTTCCTGGTTTCAATAAAAAAATCACTTGTCATTCGAAGAACCAAGAAGATGTCTAAATGAAAAAAGACAACAGATGCCAATGAGATAGAGTATTAAAATTATCTGATGTACATTGTAAAGGGGTCAACATAAAAATCACTGAATGATCATTTATGAACACAACCAAAACAAATGAAAAATTAGGAAGCCTCAGCAAAGAAATATATACACAAAAACTCGATAAGATGAAATTCTAAAGTAACACATAGAAAGGAGGAAAAAAAAACAGCAAGAGAAAACAAAGGGAAGGGGTGCCTGGGTGGCTCAGTCAGTTAGGCATCTGCCTTAGGCTCAGGTCATGATCCCAGGGTCCTGGAATCAAGCCCCAAGTTGGGCTCCCTGCTCAGCATGGAGTCTGCTTATCCCTCTTCCTCTGACCCTCCTTCCACTCATTCTCTCACTCACTCCCTCCCTCTCTCTCTAATAAATAAAATCTTAAAAAAAACAAAGCCAAAAAAGGAAATGGCAGGTTTTTAACGATGAGACAACAGGACCAAAATGGAGTCACTTATGCTAACCCCCATGTCAGCACACTGCGACACAGTACGTAACCTAAGTGCAGTTTCAGCCTCTCCCAAGAACATGACCTTAACCAGTCTATGTGTAATTACCAAGTTAATAGTGAGGTAATCTGCCTGAGAGAACCCCCAACTTCCCTCAGAAGATTGTTACATTGCCTGTAACAATCCACTGTTAGAATAATAACTTTCTTGCCCCATCTTCTTCTGCCTATAAAAGTCCTCTGCCTATTAAGTCTCCTCAGAGCTCCCTTCTACTTGCTAGAGTCAATGCCACCCAAATCATGATTTGTTGAATAAAGCCAATCATATCTTCAAATTTACTCAGCTGAATTTTATTTTTTAACGAGGGTTAAGTTCTACACTACCCGTAACTCTATTAAATATAGTCTAAATGTATCAACTAAAGATAAAAACTGACAGAGTAGTTAAAAAAAAGACTCAATTTTATGCTCTTATAGGGGAGCAAAATTTGGTACCACAAAATGCAACTCTTTGGCATGCAGATTTTAGGCTATTTTCAAGAAACAGAAGCTTCAGGAAGAACCTTTGACCTTCCCTCTGTCTAAAAGAGTTTACAAAGAGGAACTGCTCTAGGAAGGGAGCTATCACCATAGATAAGTATAGTGTAATATAAACTAGGTGTGGTAGACAGGGAGGAACCTGTCTGTTCCTCTGTGTCCCACTGTTTCTATGTGGCCCAGCACACATCTGTTTACCAAACATTTACTTTTTCATCTTGCAGTGAATTGTCTTCCTTCCTTGAAACCCCAGACCCTTTCCCTTTTTTAACTGTGGATGACAAATAAACCTCAACTGCCCGCCTATGCGCTACATTTTCTTTGGAGCCCCTGTACATATGTAGTTAACTTTGATTTTCTCCTGTTAACCCAGTTCATTGTCAACACAGTAAAGATGTTATTTAGGTTTAACACAATTTCTATAAAAATCTTAGCAAGACTTTTTTATAGATATAAAAACATTATTCTAAAATTTATATGAAGAGACAAAGGAATTTTAGGAATGGTTAAAATAACTTTGAACAAGAAAAATAAAAATAAAGTGGGAGAAATCAGTCTACCTGATTTCAGGACTTATCATGTATTTATAGTAATTAAGACTGTGTGCTACTGATATAGGTAATAGACAAATAAATGAGAAAGAATAAAGAACCCAAAAATAGCTCTACCCAGTATGCCCAACTGATTGTGGACAAATGTGCAGAAGCACCTTACTGGAGGAAAGACAGCTTTCAACAAATGCAACTGGATACTCACAGGCAAAATGAACAAAAACAATGAAAAAAGTCAATAACTCAAAATGGATCAAGGACTTAAATATAAAACATAAAGCTATAAAACTTATAGAAAAAAAAACAGGAGAATATCTTCTAGTCTAAAGATAAATAAAGCATTCTTAGATTTGACACCTAAAGCAAGAAGAAAAATGATAAACTGAACATCAAAATTAAACTTTAACTCCATGAAAGACCCTGTTTAAGAGGATGAAAATAAAAGAGAGTAGAAAAAGATATTTGCAAATCCACTCTCAAGAGGATTATTGTCTAGATTTTATAAAGAATTCTCAAAACTTAATAGTAAAAATACAAACAGTTTAATTGGAAAATGGACAGAAGACATGAAGAGCCATTTCACTGAAGAGGATATACTAATAAATAAGCATATGTAAAGATGTTCAATATCAGTAGCCACTAAGGAAATGCACATGAAAACCACAGTGAGTTATCATTACACATCTCTCAAAACTGCTAAAATAAAAATAGTGACAACATCAAAGGCTAGTGAGGATGTGGAGAAATTAGAATAGTTACACACTGCTGCTGGGAATGTAAAATGGTACCACCAGTCTAGAAAACAGTTTCTTAAACTCTGAACATACAACTACCATATGACCCAGCAACTGCACTCCTGGGCATTTATCCCAGAGAAATGAAGACTTATGCTGATACTTTGATTTAAAATTAGAAATATACATTTTGGTCTTTGTCCATGGTTCCTGGCAAACAGTTCCTAAAATCACTGTAATTTCCTAATTAATAAAGAGCAACAGAAGCATCTTTTGTTATAATATTCAGCCTTTTGTTCTCAGTCCTAAAATAGCTCCAGAGAATACAGGTGAGAAGAGTATCTTTTGTTATTCATAATAAATTTGATCAATCACGTCTATCTAAGAAAGCCTCCATAAAAATCCCTCAACTACAGGGTCTGGAAGCTTCCAGGTTGGTGAACACATGGAGGTACAAGGAGGGTGACACACCAAGAGAGGGAAGCTCCACACCCACCCCCCAAGCCTTGCCCTATGCATCTTTTCTAACTGGTTACTCCTGAGTTGTATCCTCTCATAAAAAAACTGATCATCTAGTTAGTAAACTGTTTTCTGGAGTTCTGTGAGCTATTCTAGCAACCCACTGAATCCAGAAGGGGGTTGTGGGAACCTCTGATTTACAGCCAGTTAGTCAGAAACACGGGTGACAACCTGGCTTGTGAATGGCATCTGAAATGGGAGCAGTCTTAATGGTGTCAGTATTGACTTAAACTGTAGGATACCTGGTTGGTGTTCACTGGTAACTGAGGAATTGCTTGGCACGGAGGGAAAAAAACCCACATATCTGGTTTAGAAGTGTTGTAAATAGTGTTCCCAGAGAAAAACAGTGAGTAGTTTGTTGTTGTTTTAATATTTATTTTCACACAAAAACCCGAGAATGAATCTATGTAGCAGCTTTATCTTTTTAAAGGTTTTATTTATTTATTTATTTGACAGAGCGGGGGGGTGGGGGTGGGGAGGACACAAGCAGGGGCAGAGGGAGAGGGAGAAGCAGGCTTCCCGCTGAGCAGGGAGCCTGATGCGGGGCTCGATCCCAGGACCCTGGCTGGGATCACAACCTGAGCCGAAGGCAGATGCTTAACCAATTGAGCCACCCAGGCGCCCCTGTAGCAGCTTTATCTGAAACAGCTCAAAACTGGCCACAACCCAGAAAATAAACTGGTACATCAATACCATGGAACTAGTGAGCAATAAAAGGAACAAACTATTAATAAATGCAACAACTTGGATGAATCTCCAGATAATTACGCTAAGTGAAAAGTACTAATTCAAAAATGTTATATATGTTGATTCCATTCTTGAACTGAGAAAATGATATAAATGAAGCACACATTAGTGGCTGCCAGGAGTTGAGGAGCAGCTGAGAGCACAAAGGAAATGGTGGTAGCTGTAACAGGGATGCAGGAAGGATGCTTGTGCTGATGGAACTGTTTTATACCTTTAATGTATCAAAGTCAATATCCTGGTTGTGATATTGTACTACTTTTATATGATGTTACCTCTGAGGGGAAGGAGGAAAAAGGTACATGGGATCTGTATATTTTTCTTAAAATTGCATACTATCTACAATTATGTCAAAATAAAATAGTTTAGGGGCACCCGGGTGGCTCAGTTGGTTAAACAGCCAACTCTTGATTTTGGCTCAGGTCATGATCTCAGGGTTGTGGGAACAAGCCCAGAGTCAGGCCCCGCACTCAGCAGGGAGTCTGCTTGTGGATTTTCTTTCTCTCTCTCTCTGCCCCTCCAACCCCCTTGCATGTGTGTAATCTCTCTCAAATAAATAAATAAATAAATAAATAAATAAATAAAATTTTTTAAATAAAAATGTTTAAAAAAATTGACTCCGTTTTTTTCTTTCCACATAAAAAAGCATGAAAAGATGACAGTTAATAACAAGTTAATTAAAAGCAAAGCAGTACTTCCCTTTTCCTGCCTCAACATCTACGTTTTAACTGTGAATAAGTGTGCTAACTATATCATGGACTTAATACTCTCCTGCAATTGGAAAATCTTTCATACATAGATTAAATATAAAAACAGAAAACATGATGTTATTATAAATAACATAATCTCCTTACCAATGTACCCTGGAAACGTCCTGGTTTCTTATACCATGCTTTGTTGCCTCCCTCTTCACAGACACATAGATGATCCATAAGTCCATTACTATACACAAAACATTTTCCTAACAAAGAAGGTCCCAACAGTCAAAAATCATTTCACACAACTACTATTTTTACAGAGGAACAAAATCAAAGTACAATGAGTAGACTAGAAAATTATGAAAAGAGATACAACTTTGTTTTCATCTTTTTGGATTAAGAAAACATAAATTGATTTACTTAATGACAAAGCACTGGCCTCTAAACTCAAAGTGGTGAAAGTAATTGAGTAAATTGATGAATTTTATGTTTTCAGAAATGTAGTAAGCAAATGCACACAGAAATAAATTCTTTTAGGGTATCTGAGGAAATGCACAAGGAATATAAAGGAGGAAAACCTGTTTTGAAAAGAGAACATGGGTGTACATCTTCTCCATTTGACAAGAAGAAAACTCTGGTACCCAAGGGAAATTCAGACAAAAAATTTTTTTGAACTATACATACATGAAACATACATACACATATATACACACATATATAAACATATATGCAAAAATCTAATGGATATCTGAAACTTAAGAGAGTAGATCTTAAAAATTCTCTTCACAAGAAAAAAATAACTGTGTGACGTGATTGATACTAACTTACTGTGGTGACCTTTTTTCAATACATACATACATCAAATCATCATATGGCACACCTCAAACTAATACAATGTTATATGTAGATTATATCTCAATTAGAAAAACAGACGATGAAAAAAGGTTCTCCTCTGTCAATGTAGACAGTGCTATGCTGTCTCTTTCTCTGTATTTATACTGCTCATTCTAGACATTCGTCAGCTCCCAGCTGATTTACTTCAACTTTCCCTAACAGCAACTCTTTCCCATTATTGGACTCACCCTGGCTGCCAAAATTATCTTTTCTGGTCAACCATATATGTGAGTCTCGTAATACATAAGTCCAGTGTCTCCTGCTTTTAAGGATTTCTTAAATGTGTAGGAAACTGCTTTCCTTTCAGTCTTCTCCTGCAATCCATCTATCCTGTCCTCCACCTGAACTATGACTGTTGTTCATCCCATCTCGGTACTGTGTTCATCAGAGTGGCTTCTGTGTCTGAGCCAACACTCTCACAGTCCAAGCAGTCTGTTTTCTGCTTTTTAAACATGTTTGTAATGTCATTATCTTTCTAACACTGTAAAAGATTTATCAAGGAATTGCTATTTTTGCCCATCTAATAAAGATGTATAACTACTCTTTTCAAATTCATATAAAGTACACCGTCCAACAATTAACCAAGTTGCCTGATAAAAATAATCATTTCCTACCACTATATTCAAGCAACAGTTAGATGACTGTTGGATGAATGTTTCAGAATGGGCACAGCTCTTGGACTATGGAGGAAGCTAGATTCTAAGGCCCCTATGCTTAGAATTCTGTTCTTACTTGTGAGGCACATACTCAAATATTAAATCATCCTATGCTTTAATTAGGTACATAAAAGTGTTATAACTGTTTTATATATATTTGTTTTCTGGCTAAAACCCATCATGTACAACTAAGTACTGAAAAAACATTTCTGCATGAGTATAAGGAGGTATGAACTTTTAAAAATGAACCAAAAAAAATTATTCAAACAAAAACGAATAAAGTAATATCTAAAAGCCTATTGTAACATTTCCAGGATAACTAGTACACATACCTTTGGAGAATGGGTTGTTTTGGGCTTGGAGTCGAATTTTAACAACATCGAGGGGTGTCACTATGAAGAAACATAAATTTCAATTAGGACGTGATACCTATAAATTGTACAGACATTTGTCCAAAAATCACAAAGTATGTCAAATCAACCCCTCTTCATGACTATATAATAAGATTATTTATCTTAAAATGGTTTTAAATGTAACATTCTCATTTTTTGCCCTTGAATCCTGTTTAGAGGATCAATGAGAAGACAATGTAATTACTTCTCTCATGACTACTAAACTGTCACTTATTATATTTCTACAATAATAATTCCATTAGTATTAAAACTAAAATACTAGTATTTTAAAGAAAATACATCATCTAAGGTAAAGAATAAATGTTTTGGAAGTCTATTTAAAAATTTGAGAATAACTATATTACAAGTAATCAATAATCAATGTTAGTCTTCCTCATCTGTTAAATTCAGCTGTATCAAATAAAAACTATACATAATGAAGATTTGAGTAAGCTAGCCATAAATCATCTTTACTACCACACAGTGTTACTCCATTCAGGAATAGCACAGTAAGGGAGAATGGTTTTAATTTGTATGCTACTTTATCCAAGTAGGAAACAAGTGCCAAAAGGTGGTTCTAAGAAAACTTTTCCTCACCTGAGAACGAGGAGGTCATATTAGATGATCTCTAAAATCTTTACAACACTAACATTCTGACCTGAAGTAAGATACTACACTCGAAAGCAATACGTTTGTTTGTTCTAATCATCTGCTATCTTATTTAAATAAACTAGCCAACTTAAAAACTGTCACCTAAGTCATTTGTCTTTCTCTAAAAGAAAGGGACTATAAAAAACCATAAAAACGTGGCCCAGAGGAATTTAAGAAATTCACTGTTAATGCAAGCAAAACATAATTTGTATTTGTTTCTATTATAAGCTGCCCAAATTCTGTATTATTCATTATACTAATATTTTATTCTATCTTCTTGTTTTCTATTTTTAAAAAGGCTAATAGAGTCATAAAAGGTCAATATTGATAGGAACCTCAAAGAACTCCTGGTCTCAGCCCCTACTTCTATAGACGAAAAATGAAATTCAGAGAGAAGTAGGGACTATCCCAAAGTGCACTCAGCCTGAGAACGGCAAAGCAAGGGATAAAATTCAAGTCTCCTGAATCTCTGTCCAAGGTTCTTTTCATGTTATCATGCTCATAGAGAGAGAACATGAAGCACCATGAATGATAATTTTAGATTTATTTCACAGATGGTAACCTCAAACGGAAATCATTCAGTTACATAATCTACAATAGTAATATTATTTTACCCATTAGCGAAGTCAGTATAGCCCCAGTGCAAGAAGCGAGCATCTGCTGAAGAGGTGTCACTTTGGTAATCTGCGGCCCCTCTGATTCAGGATCCATATTTTTAACTGACTGAAGAAAAATCTGTTAAGGAAAAGATGTAAAATGAAAGTTTAATGAAAATGCCCTTAAGTTGGATTGCTATAAATTAAACTATAAAAACAACCAGTATTAGTATCGAAACACATGTTGTTGACCAGTATCAAAAATAAATACTTAAGTTCTATACAAAGGCAATACACAACTGTCATTAATAAAATATGTACTCTGATTTTCCAAAAACAACAATGCACTTCCGCTGTGTGAGCAGCAACAGATTTGTAAGACATGTAAGAGAGCAAAAAGAAAACAGACTCAGGCCACGTAAGAGAAGGCAGGCACCTGACCAGTCAGTCTCAGACCCGGGCCACGTAAGAGAAGGAAGGCACCTGACCAGTCAGTCTCAGACCCGGGCCACGTAAGAGAAGGAAGGCACCTGACCAGTCAGTCTCAGACCCGGGCCACGTAAGAGAACGAAGGCACCTGACCAGTCTCAGACTCGGGCCACGTAAGAGAAGGAAGGCACCTGACCAGTCAGTCTCAGAATTTGTGCATTCAGCCTGAGAAGAACTACTCAGATATTTAGCAAATATATCACTATTTGTACTGCATACCAAAAGCTGCTACTAAGGTATAAAATAAAAACATATAATCTTCAAAAGAAGCATTATCTTAGAAAAATTTGATGAGAAAATATATACTCCTTTGTAAAAAGCCAGTTAGTATAACCACTAGCAACATAAGGCTGTCATCTTTTCAAATGTCTATGTCCACACAAATACATATATATGTGTGTCCATATGTATATAATATATACAGACACACATGTACATGCAAATTACATAACTGATCAAATATGTACAAACATTCACAGATCTGTGTACATGCATCTTTTTTAAAAATCTTGTTTAAAAAACATAAATAGGTTCTGATGCCTCAGTGGCTCAGTTAAGCATCTGACTCTTGGTTTTGGCTCAAGTCATGATCCCAGGGGTCATGAGAAGAAGCACCATGTCCAGCTCCACGCTCAGTGCAGAGTCAGCTTGAGATTTTCTGCCTTTCCCTCTCCCTTTGCCCCTCCCCCTACTTTCGCGAGCAAGTGCTCTCGCTCTCAAATAAACAAAATCTTTAAAAAAATAAACATTCCTATTGTTTAGTGGCCAGAGTGGACACTTAAAAATATTTTGCAGACATTGCATCAGTAAATATAGATGTACATTATCATTTTTAATACAGTTTTTGATTATATTTAATCAGTCTCATATTGTTAGACTTATGTTACTGTCAAATCTTCCTTATTCACTTGTTCATATACTCTTATATAAGTATCTCCATATACACAACCTTTTATAGTCTTCCTAGAATTACTATAGAAGAAAAAGTAAGATTGTGAGGCTCAACTAAAAACTTGAGACAAATTGCCAAAATGCTTTCCAGAAAGGATGGACCAATTTACACTTCCATTGGAAATAAATGAGTTCCTATTAATCCAGAATTTCACCAAACTCTCATTACATACCACTTATTTTTTTACGAACAGTTTGAAAGTAGTTTGCATATAACACACCGTTATTCTAATTACCTCCGAATATTCTTGTATTTCACAGTAACATTATCAAATTGAGGAAACTCAGTACTCTATAGTTTATATTCCAATTTTATCAATTATCCCAATAATGAATTTTATAAAAATGAATGGTAGTTTTATTGTTTCTTTAGACTTTTATTATTACTCACCTGGTTTAAGTCTTTTCCTCAACTCTATGCTCCAGTATCTGATTGTCTGTAACATCAGTAGCTGAAAATCTATAGTGAAAAATGAAAGTAATTGTCTTATCTTTTCACACAAGAAATGGAGAACCTAAAGGAAAGGAGCATGTAAAAAAACCTTGGGTGCCTGGGTGGCTCAGTCGTTGGGCGTCTGACTTCGGCTCAGGTCATGATCCCAGGGTCCTGGGATCAAGCCCCGCATCGGGCTCCCTGCTCCGCAGGAAGCCTGCTTCTCCCTCTCCCACTCCCCTTGCTTGGATTTCCTCTCCTGCTGTCTCTCTCTCTGTCAAATAAATAAATAAAATATTTAAAAATAAATAAATAAAAAATAAAAAAAAACTTAAAAGACAAATCAAATATTTACTGAAACACCTCCTATTAAGTACTTTAGGAATATGAAGAGCATTCCACAAATGCTCACATTACATTTATTAAACTTCATTTATAAAACTTCATTTCGTATAACAGACTTCAGGGCACCTGGGTGGCTCAGTCAGTTAAGCTTCTGCCTTTGGCTCATGATCCCAGGGTCCTGGGATCAAACCCCACGTCTGACTCCTTCCCCAGAGGAGAGTCTGCTTCTCCCTCTCCTTCTGCCTCTCCCCCTGCTCGTGCTTGCTCTCTCTCTCTCTCTCAAATAAACAGAATCTTAAAAAAAAATAGTATAATAAACTTCATTTATTAAACTTCATTTATAAAACCTCACTCTGTCCCGGTAAATTTATTCTGCTTAAAAAACAAACAATTCTCAAGGCACCTGGGTGGCTCAGTTACGTGTCTGACTCTTATCTCAGCTCAGGTCTTGATCTCAGGGTCATGAGTTTAAGCCTGGTGTTGGGCTCCACACTGGGCATGGAGCCTACTTAAAAAAACAAAACAAAACAAAAAATTCTAGAAGCTGAACACTCTGATCAATCTTGGTATCATGAGTCAATCAGATTTTGAGACACAAAATTAAGTAACTGCATTATCTATTAAGTATTTTTTTTGGGGGGGAAACCTTTAATTTTAATCTAAACAATCCATTAGATCTAAGTTCCAATTTATAGAAAATTAAGAGACTAAAGTAACAGGGTAAAGGATACCACAAAACAGGATAAGTTGTAATACCATATAAGACTACTGTCCTGGTTCTTCAACAACTACCATTAAGGTGGGAAAAGGTAGCAGGAAGGGAGAACTGTTCTAGAAGAAGGGAATCTTTTGAGAGTTACCAACCAAATACATCCTGGTTCAAATAAATAAAATTTTAAAAGTCAGTTTGAGAGTACATAAATCTGAATATGGGCTGGATATTAGATAATATTAAAAATTATTTTTTGGAGAGAGAATGGTACTACAACAATAATAGTTTAATACCAGTTATAATAAAAGTGTCTTCTTTTTTTTAAGAGATTCATACTGTAAATATTAAGGGCTAAATTTTATAATAGTTGTAGTTCACAATGCTTCAGAAAAAACAAATATTCTAATGTTAACAATCTGCTAAATCTAGGTGGTAAGTATACCATAAATATTTTTACTGTTCTATTATTTTTCTATATTTGGAAAAATGTGAACAACAGGATTTTCAGTTTGTGAAACAGTAGAATCTTTAGGTCTAAGAAAATACTTCTAACATTCGTTTATATGAACATGCTTAAGTGGGAAAATAATGTACATATGGTAGAATATGGGTACACTCCTCCTCCAGAAGTAAAAAGTAAAAAGGCCTACAATGCTTTATTTTGACATCTATTTGAGCGAAGTTGTCACCTGGATTATGCTCAAACCTGAAACTAAAGCCAGAAAAACTGATACAAAAGCAAAAATGAACTCTTGGGACTTCAAGATAAAAACCTGAACAGTGAAGAACAGTCAACAAAACTAAAAGGCAGCCTGTGGAATGGAAGAAGATATTTGCAAATGACATATGTGAAAAAGGGTTAGTATCCAAAATCTATAAAGAACTTATGAAACTCAACACCCCCCAAAACCCAAATAATCCAGTTAAGATATGGGCAGAAGACACAAATAGATACTTTCCCAGAGTAGACATCCAGATGGCCAACAGACACATGAAAAGATGCACAACATCACACATCATCAGGGAAATACAAATCAAAATCACAATTAAGACACCACCTCACACCTGTCAGAATGGCTAAAACTAATAACACAGGAAACAACAGGTGTTAGCATGTATGTGGAGAAAGGGGAACTTTCTTACACTGTTGGTGGGAATGCAAGCTGGTGCAGCCACTCTGGAAAACAATACGGAGGTTCCTCAAAAAGTTAAAAACAGAACTACCCTATGATCTAGCAAATGCACTAATAGGTATTTACCCAAAGGATACAAAAATACTGATTTGAAGGGGCACATGCACCCTCATATTTATAGCAACATTATCAACAATAGCCAAATAATGGAAAGAGCCCAAATGTCCACTGACTGATGAATGGATAAAGGAAATGTGGGGGATATATATATACACACACACATACACGCCCAGACACCATAGAATATCACTCAGCCATCAAAAAAATGAAATCTTGCCATTTGCAATGATGTGGATGAAACTAGAGTGTATTATGCTAAGCAATATAAATCAGAGAAAGACAAATACCATGTGATGTCACTCATGTGAAATTTAAGAAACAAAACAGATGAACATAAGAAAAGGAAAAAAAAAAGAGAGGGAAGTAAACCATAAGAGACTCTTAACTATAGAGAACAAACTGAGGGTTGATGGAGGGGAAATGGGCTGGCAATGGGCTAAATGGATGATGGGCATTAAGGAGGGCATTTGTGTTGAGAACTGGGTGTTATATGTAAGTGATGAATCACTAAATTCTACTCCTGAAACCAGTATTACACTATGTTAACTAACTAGAATTTAAATAAAAATTGAAAAACAAAAAAGGATTAGGGGAATATCCAAGTCAGAAGATAGTAAATCACACAAACTTCGTATCATCAGAATTTTTATTTTTTCAAATTTATGTTAAATGCAATCTCATAGTCTTGATTTACCTTCCCCTGCTCAGTAAATGATGCTGAACATCTCTTCACTTGGCAACCACCATTCTACCTTCTCAAGAATTTTACTACTTTAGATACTTATGTAAGTGGAAATGTGCAGTATTTTTGTTTCTGTGACTGACTTATTTTACCCAGCATAATACTCTAAAATTTCAAATACGTATCATATGACAGGATTTCCTTCATTTAAAAGGCTAAATAGGGGCATCTGGGTGGCTCAGTGGGTTACACATCTGACTCTTGGTTTCAGCTCAGGTCACAATCCCAGGGTCATGGAATCAAGCCCCGCACTGGGCTCCATGCTCAGTGTGGAGTCTACTTGAGATTCTCTCTCCCTCTGCCCCTCCCCCTGCTCATGCATCCCTCTCTCTCTCTAAAATAAATAAAAACTTTTTTGAAAAGGCTAGGGGTGCTCAGGTGGTTTAGTAGGTTAAGCATCTGCTTCTGGCTCCCCTCATGAGCTCAGGGTCCTAGGATAGAGCCCTGCATCTGGCTTCCTGCTCCACAGGGAGTCTGCTTCTCCCTTCCTCTTTGCTCCTCCCCCTGGCTTGTGTGCACGTGCTCTCTCTCAAATGAATAAAATCTTTTTTAAGATTTTATTTGTTTATTTGACAGAGACAGAGAGAGAGGGAACACAAGCAGGGGGAGCTGAAGAGGGAGAAGCAGGTTCCCCACTGAGCAGGGAACCCGATGTGGGGTTAGATCCCACAACGCTGGGATCATGACCTGAGCTGAAGGCAGACACTTAACGACTGAGCCAACCAGCACCCTCATATGAATAAAATATTAAAAAAAAATTTTTTAAAGGCTAAATACTTTATTTTATGTATATACATTTTCATTATTTCACCTACTGATGGGCAAAAAATTTAGACTGTTTCTACCCCTTAACTGTGTATAATTCAATGAACATGGGATTTCAAATATCTTGAGATTCTGATTTCAATAATTTTAGATAAATATCCAGAAGTGGGATTGTTAAATCATATGGTTGCTCTATTTTAAATTTTTTGAGGAACCATTTTCCATAGCAGCTACACCATTTTACCAACAATGCACAGGGTTCTGACTTTCCACATCTCCATCAGCACTTGTTACTTTCTGCTTTTGTCTTTAATAATTGTCATCATAAAAAGTATGAAGTGACGTCCTGTGACTTTGATTTCATTTGCCTGGTAATTAGTGATGCTCAGTGTCTTCATATTTCTGTTGGTCATTTGTATGTTTTCTTTGGAAAAATGTCTATTAATGTCCTTTATCCATTTTTTATTCTAGTTATTTGTTTCTTACTGAGTTGTAGTTCATTCTATATTTTGGATACTAATCTCATATCAGATGTATGGTTTGTAAATATTTTCTCCCATTCCATAGACTGTCTTTTCACTCTTGATTTTGTCTGTAGCTGTATAGAAGCTTTTTAGTTTGATGCAGTCAAAATTGCCTTTTGCTTTTACTGTCAGCGCTTGTGGTGTTATACACATGAAATCATTGCCAACATCAATGTTATGAAGTTTTTCCTTATTTTTTCATCTAGGAGTTCTATAATTTTAGGTCTTACAGTGAAGCCATTAATCTACTTGGAATTGATTTTTGTGTGTAGCGTGAGAGAAGGGTCAAAATTCTTACCGTTAACATAGGGAAGTTTATCTGTCTTTCCCTTTATAGACAACACCTTTCTGATTCTTCTTTAAGCAATCTTTCTTTACTCAAGAGTCCATAAGATACCTGCCTACATTCTCTCCTTATGTATTTTAAAGTTGTGCTGACAAGTTTTAAATCCTTAATTTATGCAGAATTTTTAAAATAGCATGTGAAATAGGGAACCAAGTTTTTTCCCATGTGAAAACAAATACTTTCTCCAAGCTCCAATTTTTTAGAAAGATTTTATTTATTTATTTGGGGGGGGTTGTCTGCTGCGGGAGGGGCAGAGGGAGAAGCTGACTCCCCTGCTGAGCAGGGAGCCCAATGTGGAACCTGATCCCAGGACCCCGGGACCATGACCCCAAGGCAAAGGCAGACACTTAATGACTGATCCACCCAGGCACCCCCAAGCTCCAATTATTAAATAATTCCTCTTTTCTCCTCTAAACTGATAACTACTTTGTTAAACCTAAATTCTATTCCTTTGTGGAACTGTTTCTAGGCTCTCTATTCTATTCTCCTGATTGACTTATCTATCCTTAAAGTGTATCAGACTGTACCACTAGGGAGTCATAAGAAGCCCTTATATTTGGTAGGGTAGGTCCACCCTACCTGTTCTTCAGAAGTGTCATGGTGGCTCTTGGCCCTCAGGTCCTTCACGTAAGTTTAAAAATCCTCTAAGTTCCTTGAAAAATCTCTTTAGGATTTTAGTTGGAATTGCACTGAATCTATAAAGATAGTATCTATGAATACTGTCTCTTCTTACATTTATTCGAGTCTTCCTTTATGTTGTAAGAAGTTTTAACATTTGTCGTATAGATATCTTTGTGCCATTGCTGTGACAGATCCAACTCTAGCTATCCAGTAGTCACTAATACTAATATAAACAGTATTTTCCTTCTAATTATATATTCTCTCTGCTGTTAAGATATGGAAATAATTTTGTACATTAACTTTATATCCAGCCAACCTTACTGAAGAAAAACCACTGATTGTAATTGATTTATAGACTCTAGTTTTTTCCCATAGAAGTTTACATTGTCTGCAAATAGTAAGTTTAATTTCTGCCCTTCACACTCAGCATATTACATTTTAGTTTCCTTATTGTAAAGGCTAGGATCTTCAACATAACATTAAAAAGTGGTGAAAATGAGTATTCTTATTCCATTCCTGAATTTTAAAAAAAATTCTAAGATTCCACATTAGGATAATGTTTGCTCTGATACTTTTTATTTTTATTTTTTTACAAGATTCATCTTTTTTTTTTTTGATTCCCCATGTAAGTGATACCATGCAGTATTTGTCTTTCTCTGTCTTGTTTATTTCACATAAGTATAACCTTAAGGTCCAACCACATTTCCCCAAATGGCAGGATTTCCTTCTTTCTCATGGCTGAATAATATTGCAATGTATATACACATGTATCACATTTTAAATTTTACTTATCTTTTCAACATTTTAAACTGAAGCAGAGTTGACAGAATATATCAATTTCAAGTGTACAAAATGATAATTAGACAATTATATATGTTACAAAATGTCATGATATAGTTACAATCTGTCACTATGAAGTTATTAAAATGTTATTGACTATATTCTCTATGCTGTACTTTTCATCCTGCCTTATTTTAGAACTAAAAGTTTGTACCTCTTAACCCTGCTCACCTATTTTGCCCAGTCCCCCACTGCCCTCACGTCTGGCAACCACCAATTTGTTGTCTACACATGAGTTTTTGGGTTTTCTTTACAATGTCTTCATTTGTTTTGCTTTTTTGATCCCACAAATATGTGAAATCATATAATATTTGACTCTATTTGATTTATTTCATTTAGCACAATACTATAGATCAAATCATGTTGTCAAAAATGACGATTTTAATGGCTGAGTAATATTCCAATGTAAATATATGCTACATCTCCCTTAGCTATTCATCTACTGATAAGACATTTAGGTTGTTTCCATATCTTGGCTATTGTAAATAACACTACAATAAACATAGAGGTGCATATATCTTTACAAATTAGTGTTTTGTTTTCTTTGGGTAAATACACCACAGTGGAATTATTGGATATTTCTATTTTTAATTTTTTGAAGAACCTCCATCATGTTTTCCATAGTGGCTGCACCAATTTACATTCCCACCAATGGTACATGAGGGTTTCCTTTTCTCCACAATCTAATCAACATTTATTTTTTTGTCTTTCTGATACTGGCCATTCTGACTGGTGTAAAGTGTTAACTCATTGTAGTTTTGAATTGCATTTCCCTGATAATTAGTGACAATAAACACGTTTTCATGTGTCTGCCATCTGTAAATCTTCTTTGGAAAAATGTCTTTTTGGATCTTTTGTTCATCTTTACATTTGTCTATGTTTTTGATATTGTATGAGTTCTTTATAAGTTTTGGATATTAACCTCTATTGGAAAAATCATTTGCAAATATCTTCCCCATTCACTAGCTTGCCTTTTTGTTTTGTTGATGGTTTCCTTTGCTCTACAGGAAGATTTTAGTTTCATATAGTCCTGTTTATTTTTGCTTTTTCCCTTGAGGTGACTGATCCAGAAAGAAATATTACTAAGACTGACATCCGAAAGTTTACTATGTTGTTGTTGTTGTTAAGTTTTATGGTTCCAGGTCTTACATTTAGGTCTTTAGCCCATTTTGAGTTTATCTTTGTACATGGTCTAAGAAGTGGTCCAGCTTTATTCTTTCGCACGTACCCACCTAGCTTTCCCAACACCATTTTTTGAAGAAATTGTCACCTCCCGTGGTATATTCTTACCTCTTTTGTTATAAATTAATTGACCATGTTAAGTGTGAGTTTATTTCTGGGCTGTTCCACTGATCCACGTGATCTTTCCTGTTTCACTCCTGTTTCACCATACTGTTTTGGTTACTAAAACATAGTATACTTTAAAATCTAGGATTATGACACCTTCAGCTTTGTTCTTTCTCAAGACTGCTTTGGCTATTCAGGGTCTTTTGTGGTTCTACGAAAATTTTATTATTTGTTTCAGTTCTGTGAAAAATGCTATTGGTATTTAAGTAGAGATTGCATTCAATCTGTAGACTGCTTTGGATAGTACAAACATTTTAACATATTAACATAAAATATTAACATGAAAGTATTAATTCCTTCAATCCATGAGCATGGAGTAACTGGAGTTCATACAGAAACGAGAGCACTGGCAAAGGTAACAAGGATAAATATAAAAGAAAATGGATAAAACAATAAAGTAAATTTCTGCTGATAAGCATACACTATATAAAGATGTAATCTGTAGGACCACAAAGGCACAAAGGCGGATGGTAAGGAATGGAGCTATATGAAAGCAAATATTTATATACTACTAAGATTAAACTGGTATTAATTCAAACCAGATTGTTGTAAGTTAAAATACTAATTGTAATCACCTCAGAAACCACCAAAAAAAAAAAAAACCCAAAACAAGAAAACAAAAAACCCCCCAAAAATAAAAAAAAACACACATCCATAAAATGTACTAGAAGAAGTGGAGTTCTGATCCAAGATGGTGACAAAGACCCTGAACTCCCTTGGACACACTAAATCTACACCTATTTATAGAGCAATTCCTCTTAAAGAACTTAAAGCTTCTGCACAAAAAAAAGATAGAATATATATAGAAAGGCTAGAGAGACCACATAAAGGATAGCAAAAGAGATGGAGAGAAGATAATGAAGGGAACCCCCAAATGCAGGGAACTGTAGTGGAAGTGTAGGAGTGCTGACAATACTGATTCCATCCTTGGACCTCCATCTTGTTCTTTTCACTCAATGATCCTTCTTGGGCTATGTGTTCCAGGCCCCTTGGAGACTAATCTATATACCTTAGAAATGCCTGCCAAGGTCACAATAGGGGAAGACTTGTTTTGGCCTCCCCTGAATCTGTTAAGGATAAGTCTTTCCCATTCCTGATACACAGGTGGTGCCACAAGATCCAATTAAAGGCAGAATTCTGTCAATTAGGTGCAAACAAACCCTTCGAGGTACATGCCAACCCTTTAACCTCACAACAGTGCCCTTCTGCATGTCCACTTATTCTATAAAATCTGATTAAGGTCCAGACTTTGCAGAGAAAAACTATGCAGTTGCCGTGGATCATCCTCTAGCTAAACCTCCCCTGTCAGTAAGTTACCCTGAATAAAACTCTGTGTAAACTGTACAAAATCGCCTGCTTTGTTTTTCAGTCTCAAAGTACCTTTTCAGTTTGGGGAGACTTTACTGTCCGTCCCCACCTTCTAAAAGGGAAGGGATAGTACTGAGGAACCTAGAGCAGATTTGTCTGCCTTGGGGCATAGGAAAAAAAAAGGCTTGGTTTAAAAGACCCAGCCTCAGAATTCCACCAGTGGGGAAGCTGCTGGACCTCTCTTCAGGTTGGAGGAGCTGGTGAGTGCTACAGTTTATGTTCACCCTCTGCCCTGATAATGCAGACTGGAGCAGAGTTCTGGGCACCACTGCTGGCCTGCCACCTTAGTAAGCCCTGCCATAGCTCTGGATGACCTGGTACACAGAAAAAACATGCAGGTTTAAAAGAGCAACTAAAATATAAAGGATCCAGTCCTAGACCTCTACCAAACAGCGAGGGAGCTACTGGAATTCTCTCTCGGTCAGTGATGCTGGTGAGCACCATGGTTTATATTCCCTTCCACACTGATAGCATGCACAGGAGCAAGGTCCGGGTGCCACAGCTGCCCTACAGTTTCAGTGAGCCCCAGGTCCCAGCCCACACTGGACCTATCAGTCCCACCAAGGTAGCCCCAGTACAATATATACCCATCTGGTGGGTGCTCACTACAGCTCTGGCTGTCATGCCAAGGTGACACAGATGTAAGCACCCCAGAACACCTCAGGCCTACACCATTTCAACTCCTACAACATTTCACCCCCAGCACAGAGCACTTTGAGACCTCCTGGCTCATGCCTGTTTCAGCTCCAATCACCCTGGAAAGCTGTCCCCTTCATGGAGTGCCCCAGGACACCCCAGCCCATGCTGGCCTTGGCTCCAATCACCTTGCCAGGACACACTCTGCAATGAGCACCCTTGGACACCCAGGCTTCAGCTTCAGCTGTCCTCCCAGGGCACTTTCTGAGTGGAAAGCCCAGGGACCACCCCAGCTCAAGCCCACTTCAGCTTCGGCTATCCTGCCAGGGTGCCTTCTTCATGGAGAGCCCTGGAACTGCCCTTTACCATGCCTGCTTCAGCTCTGGTCATCCCACCAGAGCAGCCCAACATGGAGTACTCCAGGCCCCCAGCACATGCCAGACACAGCTCCAGCCAGTCAAAGTCACCGGGCACACACAGTCCACACAGGATTTGACCATACACAAGACCATTTCTTCATGTGTAAAAGTACTAATTTCACCAATTCATAGAAATAAACACAGCAAAATCAAGCAAATGAGGAGACAGAAGATGCTCCAAATGAAGGAATAAGAAAAAAAAAGAACAGTAATAAGTAATATGCCAGATATAGAGTGGAAAGCAGTAATCACAAAGATACTAACCAGACTGAAAAGAACTGAGTGAGAATTTCAACAAAGAGATAAAAAACATAAAAAAAGAAAAAAAAATCCAAAGTTAAAAAATACAGTAACTGAAATGAAAAATATACCACAGGGAATCAACAGACTTGTGGATGGAGAACAGTTATGCAACCTGCAACACAGGGTAATGGAAAGCACCCAAACTCAGCATCAGAAAAAAAAAAAAATTAAAAAAATGAGGATAGGTTAAGGGATCTCTTAGACAACACTGAGTGAACAAATGTTATGTTATAGGGCTCTCAGAAAGGAGAGAGAGAGAGAAAGGAGCAGAAACCTTATTTGAAGAAATAATAGCTGAAAAATTCCCTAAATGGGGAAAGGAAACAGACATCTAGGATAAGGAAGCATAGAGAGTTCCAAACAAGATGAACCAAAGGAGGTCCACAGTAAGACACCTAAGTATTAAAATGACATAGGTTAAACACAGAAAATTTTAAAGCCAGCAAAGGAGAAACAAAAAAAGTTACAGATAAGGGAAACCCCATAAGGCTATTTGCTGATTTTTCAGCAGAAATTCTGTAGGCCAGAAGAGAGTGGCATGATATATTCAGAGCTGAAAGGAAAAAACCTGCCACCAATACTCAATTCAGCAAGGTTATCATTCAGAATTGAGGGTTGTCCAGATGAATGAAAGTTAAGGAGTTCATCACCAGTAAACCACCCTTACAAGAACTGTTAAAGGAACTTCTTTAAGTGGAAAAGGTGATACTCAGAAGCAAAAAAATTATAAATAATAAGATATAAAACATGACAAAGTATACATAAAACATTGAAAAGGGAGTAAAAAAGTTCTTTTAGAATGTGTTTGAACTTAAATGACCATCAATTTAATATAAATTCCTATATGTCTAAGATTTTATACATGAATCTCATGGTAACCACAAACCAAAAACCTATAATAGTTATACAAAAAATAAAGAGAAAGCCAAGCAAAACACTCCAGAAAGTCATCAATCAAGGGAAAGAGAGCAAGAGGGAAAAATAAGGTAACAGAGAATTACTAAAAACAATTAACAAAATGGCAGTAAGTACACACCAATCAATACTTTAAATGCAAATAGTCTAAATATTCCAATCAAAAGACATAGGGTGACAGAATGGATAAAAACCCAAGACCCATCTATATGCTGACTACAAGAGACTAATTTCAGACCTAAAGACACTGAAAGAATGAAAGTGGAAGGATGGAAAAAGATACCACACAAAGAGAAGCAAACCAAACCAAACCAAACCCTTTGGTGTAAACACTTAGAAAAAATAGATTTTAAAACAGAGACTGTAATAAGACACAAATAAGGGATTTATATAATGATAAAGGGGCAAATTCAAACAAGAATTTAACAATTGTTATGATTTAACAATTGTAAATATCCACAAACCTAACACTGGAGCACCTAAATACATAAAGCAAACATTGGGGGGGGACTTTAACACCCCTTATATCAATGGGTAGATCATCCAAACAGAAAATCAATAAGGAAACAGTGTTTTGAACAAAACATTAGACCAGATGGACCTAAAAAATATATACAGAACATTCCATCAAAAAGAACGTACATTTTGTTTTTGAAGTGCACATGGAACATTCTCCAGGATAGATCACATGAAGGCCACAAAACAAGTCTTAATAAATTAAGAAGACTGAAATATCATGCATCTTTTCCCACTACAACAGTAAGAAACTAGAAATCAATCAATCACGAAAAAAAAACCCCACAAGAAAACACAAACACATCAAGGCTATACAACATGCTACTAAATGGCCAATGGACACCAAGAAATCAGAGGAAATTAAAAAAATACATCTAGACAAATAAAAATATAATGGTCCAAATTCTTTGGGACGTAGGAAAGGCAGTTCTAAGAAATAAATTTAAATGACAGAGGCCTACCTCAAGAAAAAAGTATCAAAAAGCAATCTAACCTTACATCTAAAGAAACTAGGAGAACAAAAAGAAAATATGTAAGATCAGAGAATAAATGAAATAGAGACTAGAAAAAGAAAAAAAAATTGATGAGATGAAGAGCAGGTTCTTCAACAAAACTGATAAGCCTTTAGCCTAACTCACTAAAAAAAGAGGACAGAAAATGAGAAACAAAAAACAGTAACAACTGACACCATATAAATACAAAAAAAATTCTAAGAGAATACTATGAAAAATTATATGCTTGGAATTTAGATAACCTACAAAAAATGGATAAACTCCTAGAAATACACAATTTTCCAAAACTGAATGAAGAAGAAATAGAAAATCTGAACACACCAATTACTAGTAATAAAATGGAAACAGTAATCAAACAACTTCCAATAAACAAAAGTCCAGAACCAGATGTATTCACAGGTGAATTTTACCAAACATTTAAAGAATAGTTAATATCTGTTGTCCTCAAACTATTCCAAAAAACAGAAGCAGAAAGAAAGCTTCCAAATATATTCTATGAGACCCTCAATTACCCTGATACCAAACCAGACATGGATACTACAAAAAAATGAAAACTACAGGCCTATATCTCTGATGAACACAAATGCAAAGATTCTCAACATAATATTAGCAAACCACACTCGACAATACATTAAAAAGATCATTCACAATGATTAAGTGGGATTTATTCCAGGGATGCAAGGATGGCTCAATATTTACAAATCAATCACTGTGATACACCACATCAACAAAACAAATAATAAAAATCACATGATCATTTCAACAAATGCAGAACAAGCATTTGACAAAATCCAACACTCATTCATAATAAAAAGTCTCAAAAAAGTAGTGCGTTTTTTTTTTAAGGGGGGAGAGGGGGAGAGGGAGACAATCTTAAGGAGGCTCCACATCCAGCACAGAGCCTGATGTGGGGCTCGATCTTATAACCCTGAGATCATGACTTGAGCTAAAATTAAGAATTGGACACTTAACTGACCGCGCCACCCCCAGGAACCCCCAAAATGTGGGCTTATAGGTAACATACCTCAACATAATAAAGGCCATACAGGAAGACTTAAAAGCCCACAGCAAACATTATACTCAAAGGTGAAAAATGGAGATATTTTCCTCATGTTCAGGAACAAGAAAAGGATGTTCACTTGCCACTTTTATTTAACATAGTACTGGAGTCCTAGCCCGCAGGAACCAAGCAATAAAAGGTATCCAAATTCGTAAAGAAGTTAAACAGTCACTATTTGCAGATGACATGATACTATACACAGAAAACTATAAGGAGTCCACCAAAAAACTATTAGAACAAATGAATTCAGGGCGCCTGGGTGGCTCAGTCATTAAGCATCTGTCTTCGGCTCTGGTCATGATCCCAGGGTCCTGGGGTCGAGCCCTATATGGGGCTCCCTGCTCAGCGGGAAGCCTGCTTCTCCCTCTCCCACTCCCCCCTCTTGTGTTTCCTCTCTGGCTGTCTCTCTCTGTCAAATAAATAAATAAAATCTTAAAAAAAAAAAAGAATAAATGAATTCTGTAAAGCTGCAGGATATAAATTTAAATGCAGAAATCGGTAGCATTTCTATACACCAATAACAAAGTAGAAGAAATAGAAATTAAGGAAACAATTCCATTTATAATTATGCCAGAAAGGATAAAATATCTAGGAATAAACTTAACTGGGGCGATGAAAGACTTGTACTCCTGAAAACTATACAACACTGATGAAAGGCATTGAAGGCAACACAAACAAACAGAAAGATATCCCATGCTCAAGGACTGGAAGGATATTGTTAAAATGTCCATACTACCCAAAGCAATCTCCAGATTGAATGCAATCCCTATTAAAATGGCAACAGCACTTTTTTACAGAACTAGATAGATAATACCAAAATCTGTATGGAACCACAAAAGATCTCAAATACCCAAAGCAATCCTGTGAAGGAAGAATGAAGCTGGGGGTATCACAATCCCAGATTTCGAGATATACTATAAAGCTGTAGTAATCAAAACAGTATGGTACTGGCACAAAAAACAGACACATATATCAGTAGAACAGAAAAGACAGCCCAGGAATAAACCCAGACTTATGTGGTCAATTAATGTACGACAAAGGTGGCAAGGATAAACAAGGGGGAAAAGACAGTCTCTTCAATTCACGGTGCTCAGAAAACTGGACAGCTACATGCAAAAAAATGACAGTGGAGCACTTTCTTACACCATACACAAAAATAAACTCAAAATAGATTAAGAATCTAAATGTGAGCCCCAAAATCATAAAACTCCTACAAGGAAACGTAGGCATTAATTTCCTTGACATCAACCATAGCAACATTTTTGTAGAAGGACCTAGAAAAGGGAAACAAAAGCAAAAATAAACTATTGGGACTACACCTAACTTTTCAGGAAAGGGAAACAAAAGCAAAAATAAGCTACTGGGACTACACCAAAATAAAAAGTTTTACCTGTGACAAAGGAAATATCTACGAAAGAAAAATGCAATGTCCTGAATGGGAGAAGATATATGCAAATAATTATCCAATAACAGTGGAAGCAAAATATATAAAGAACTCACACAATTCAACACCAAAAGCACAAATAATATGATTTAAAAAATGGGCAGAGGACCCAGATAGACATTTTTCTAAATAAGACATACAGATGGCTACAGACTTACAATAAGATGCTCAGATATCACCAGGGAAAGGCAAACCAAACCACAGTGAGATATCACCTTACGCGTTAGAATGGCTAGAATGAAAAAGACAAGAAATAACAAGCACTGGAGGGGATGTGGAGGAGAAGGAACGCTTGCACACTGTTGGTGGGAATGTAAAATTGGTGTAGCCGCTGTGGAAAATAGTATGGAAGTGCCTCAAAAACTGAAAAAAATAGAAGTACCATATGATCCAGTAATTCTACTGTGGTGTATTTTCCCAAAAAAAAAAAAACCCAAAAACACTAATTCAAAAAGATATATGCACTCTTATGTTTATTGCAGCCTTACTTATAATAGCCAAGATATGGAAGCAGCCCAAGTGTCCATTAATAGATGAATGGATAAGGAAAATGTGGTATATATTTAAATATACATAATGTAGTATTACTGAGCCATAAAAAAAGGATATCTTGCCATTTGCAACAACACAGATGGACCTGGAGAGTATTATGCTAAATGAAATACATCAGATGTAGAGTCAAATACCATATGATTTCACTTATATGTGGAACATAAAAACCAAAACAAACAAAAAGCATAAAAAGACCCATAAGTACAGTGAACTGATGGCTGCTAGAGGGGAGGAGGTGGGGGAATAGGCAAAATGGGTGAAGGGGAGTGAGAGATAGTCTTTCAGTTATGCATTGAAAAAGTTACTGGGATAAAAGGTATAGAGAATTGGGAATATAGCTAATGGCATTGTAATAGGGTTCTATGACATCTTATGGTAGCTATACTTGTGGTAAGCATAGCATATTGTATAAATACCATGAGATACCACTTCACAGAAGTAAGGTCATAATTAAAAAAAAGAAAAAGAAAAAAAATAACAAGTGTTGATGAGTATGTGGAGAAATGGGAAACCTTTTACATACACTGAACGGGAAAGTAAAATCATGCAGCCACTGTGGAAAAGCTGGACAGTTTCTCAAAATGTTAAACACAAAATTTTCATATGACCCAGCAATTCCAGTATTAGATATATAACTAAGGGAACTAAAAACATACAGTAACAAAACCTTGTACAGAAATGTTCAGAGCATTATTATCTATAACAGCCAGAAGTAGAAACAATCAGAACAAATGTTCAACTGTGGCATGGATAAACAAGATGTGGTGTATCCCTACAAGGAAATTTTATTCAACCAAAAAAACAAAAAAGAATGAATTACTGATACATGCTACAACATGGATGAATCTTGAGATAACATTATACTAATTGAAAGAAGCCAGACTCAAAAAGCACCTATTTTATGATTCTATTTATATGAAATGTCCATAATTGGCAAATCTGTAGACAGAAAGCAGATTCGAGGTTGGCAGGGGTTTAGGAGAAGGGGGTTGGGGGAACGACTGCTCAATGGGTACTAGATTTCTTTTTAAGGCGTTAAAAATGTCCTGCAATTAGATAGTGGTTATGACTGTACAACATTGTGAATGCAACCAAAGTCACTAAATTATATACTTCAAAATGCTTAAAATGGTGAATTTTATAATGTGAATTTCACCTAGGTGAGATACCAGTTCACTCTCAATGAATGACCAGGATGCAACTAGGACTTATATACATTGCTGGGTCAGGGTTAAAAATTTAAGTAACTTCCATGGCGTTAAACATTCAATAAATACATGATTCAGCAATTCCAAGAAAAATAAAAACACAGGTCCACAAAAGGAACTGTATACAAATGTTCATAGAAACATTACTCATAACAGCCAAACCCAGGAAACCACCCAAATATAAATCTACATGTACAGTATATTCACACCCATGGGATACTACTCAGCAATAAAAACAAATGAACTACTGATATCTATAGCAACATGGATGAATCATAAAAGGTTTATTTATGTTATGCAAAATAATGCAGAGCTACAACATAAATTTTATGATTTCACTTATATTAAGTTGAAATACAGGAAAAACTGTAGCAGTCAGACATAAATCAGACTATAGCAATCAGAAAAGTAGATACCTCTGATGGGATGGGAGACTGGAATGAAGAATGAAATAACCTTCTGAGAAGCAGAAATGTTCCATATTTTGATTGTGGTAGTAATTACATGGATATGCATATTTATTAGAACTCAATCTGTATGCTTAAAATGGGTTCATTTTATGGGACTGTATCTGCCAAGGGATATATTCCACCACCCCCAGTGGATTCCTGAAATTCAATGTATGGTTTTTCCTATACACACACACCTATGACAGTTTAATTTATAAATTAGTCACATTAAGAAATTAACAGTAACCAAAGACAATTAAAATAATATACTATAATAAAAGTTATGTGAATGTGATCTCTTGCTGTCTCAAAATATCTTACTGTACTCTACTCACTCTCCTTCTTGTGATAATGTGAGATGATAAAATGCCTGCGTGATCAGGTAAAGTGAGGTGAATGAAGTAGCATTAGGCTACTACTGACCTTCTGACAATAGGTCAGAAGGAAAATCATCTGCTTCTGGACCATGGCTGATGGAGGGTAACTGAAATCTGGGATAAGAAGGGACTACTGTATTAGAAATTCTTCAAATTTTCATAATGAGATTTCCATGTAAAACCAATCTCACTGAGCATAGCACATGGTAGGTGCTCCATCAATGCAGAAGGAAAGAAGGAAGTGGGGTAACTAGGTAGATTATTTTATAGTCATGGCCCAATAGTATGTATGTATTCTTTACCACCGTTAAGGAATTTACGATCTAGATCAGAATGACATATCACCTCTGAACCAGCTCATTATCTTTAACAGTTCCCACAGATGCCATAGTAGCCTCTGAATCATACTGTCTTAGGGGAAAACATTTTCAAATTCTGAATCCTCCTGTCTTGCTTATTCTCCATTTTTTACTCTTCACTGAGGTTGTGTTCAAGGTCTAGATACACTGAATTTTCCCTGGTTTCTGAGCCCACCATCACCTGAGACAGACTTCAGTGCCACAGCTATCTTTTCATATGTTTAGCCTGCAAAACTAACAAATTAACCTTCGAAAACCCTTAGGTCCTCCAACTCACCAGGGTATTGAGACTATCAGAAGTGAAAATTAAATTTAAAAAATAGCAAGAGAACATATTTCAGAAGATAATATATCAATAGTTGGCATATGAATCAAACAGGGATATTATGTAAAGCCCTAAATGAGCAGGAGATAAAGCTCAATCTAAGCTAGGCTTGCTCTGAACAGGGAGAGGAACAGGTGGAGAGGCTTAAGCAAAAGAAAGACAATAGGAAAGTGATGAATATTACAGAAGAATGAACAAATCCATTCATTTTTCTAGGCTCTAGAGCAAAAAATTTAAGTTTGGATATATGTGTGAGGTAGTCTGAAAAAGCAGATTAAGGCCTCATTTGATAATTACAAAAAGATGTGGGGTACAATAAGCAGATACTGTCATTTAACTATAAGAGGTGAAATTGTCCAAGGTAATAAAACTTCTTAGGAAAAGAGCCAGTACTGAATGAAATTCATTTCTCCTGATTTACAGCCAAATTGTTCTTTTACTTAGATCATGATTCTGCTCAATGTTCTCTAACTTTGCTTAATACAACTCTTGATTTTTTTTTAAGATTTTATTTATTCATGAGAGACAGAGAGAGGCAGAGGGAGAAGCAGGCTCCCCAAGGAGCAGGGAGCCTGATGCGGGACTCGATCCCAGGACCCCGGGATCATGACCTAAGCCGAAGGCAGACGCTTAACCAACTGAGCCGCCCAGGTGCCCATAAACAAACTTAACAAAAATAACCTTGTCCCTCCCCCCATTCAGTTCTTCTTGAACCTACATCCTTCACCTGAAGCATACTTTAAGATATACTTTAACATAAATTTTATTATCTTACCAACAGTCCTGATTATTGACATGAGAGGTAAGGGGGTTTCTATGAGTACAGGCCATAGATACATGACCAAGTCTTTCCTATAGCTACTAAAAGATCTGAATTCCAATAATATTTTTTAAAATTAACCTTGAGTTACCGATTAGAAAATTATTAACAGTGACCAGTAAAACAGACTTTCTGCTTACTCACAGATTGGCATTATCACTTATAATGCAGTCAAGGGTGTGTCTAAAAGCACAGGGTACAACTATGTTACTGCTTCCTCATTATAGTAAATATGAGAGGTAACTCAGCTTTCACTGGAACATAAAATGAGCTTTCATTTTTTATGTTCAATAGAAATATGTTTAAATCTTTCCCATATCTCCTAAACCTTCCAAACACCCTATCTTCCCTTCCTATCACGATAATTCCCTACATTGACAAATTTTTTCAAGAGTACACTCAACTTGTCTCCACTTCAAGTCCCTTGTTCTTATGTAGTACTTATACCTTAGTCATCTACTGAAATTCTAAGGAAACCAATGACATCTTTTCTTTTTTCTTTTTTTTAAAGATTTTATTTATTTATTTGAGAGCGAGAGAATGAGAGCGAGCGAGCACATGAAGGGGGGAGGGTCAGAGGGCGAAGCAGACTCCCTGCTAAGCAGGGAGCCCGATGCGGGACTCCAGGATCATGACCTGAGCCGAAAGCAGTCGCTTAACCAACTGAGCCACCCAGGTGCCCTCTTTTTTTTTTTAAGATTTATTAATTTGAAAGAAAGAGCTAGAGGGAGAGGGAAAGAGAGAGACAGAGAGCACGCACGAAGGGGGGTGGGTGGGCAGAGGGAGAGGGGAAGCACAATCCCAAGTGAGCAGGGAGCCCAACGTGGGGCCCAGTCCCAGGACTCTGAGATCATGACCCAGCCAAAGGCAGACGCCTACCCCACTGAGCCACCCAGGCGCCCTGGAAAACAATGACACCTTAAACACTGGAATTAAAGGCCTATTTTTCAAATATTGGCCTTTTTGAACTCTTGAAGATGGAGGAGCTGGTGTAGAGGTCACCAGAATGATATACTCACTGAGCTCTCACTCTGTGTACTAATTAAGCTTTCAAAAATGTTCCATTTCATCCTCACATCGTATTAATTACCCCCCTTTCATTGATTAAAATTGAGACTCAAAACTACCCAAAGCCAGACAGTGAAGCCTGCACGATCCCAATGTTTGCAATTCTGGGATATTAAGTTTTGTTCCCAGTTCTCTCTCTGGCCTTTTCTCCATCTTTCTATTTCATCATCATCTACTCATCACTGCTTCTCTTGTTTTAGATGCTCTCCTGGGCAATTTCATTTCCTTCCATGACTTTAACTACATTCTATATTCATGTTTCTCAATCTTAAAGCTTTTTATAAACAAAAAGTTTTGTGCTCTTTCTGTAGTTTACATTTTTTTAATTTTTATTTTTTTAATTAACATATAATGTATTATTTGTTTCAGGGGTACAGATATGTGATTCATCATTCTTACATTTTGAAAACAGCTTGTCTTCCCCAGATAGAACATCTAACGTTGAGTATGTTTTGTTCAAACTACACCTCCTCCTGCCTCTCAAGATCTGATACCCTCTTATGCATCACCCCGTGGCTGAGGGTCTGTATGTCTCTCAAATCAATCTTTTTCTTCTCCTCACCCCACCCCCATCTCTCCTGAGTTACAGACAAATATCACCAACTGGATAGTTCCATGCTTCTCTCCCTTGGTCCTTCAACTTAAAGTCATCCACAACTAAACTCTCCTTTCCCTTAGCAAACCTGTACTACCTACCTCTTTGGATTCTCCATTTTGGTTAAGGGTTATTACAATCCATCCTGTCTATGCTTTAATGTATTTATTTGTGAAACAGTGATATTGGCACTAAGTTCTCTGATCTCTACTAGCTCAAAAATCAACCATTAGGGGCACCTGGGTGGCTCAGTCAGTAAAGCTTCTGACTCTTGATTTAGACTCAGGTCATGAGCTCAGCCAGAGGTGGGACTCCACGCTGGGCCTGGAGCCTGCTTAACATTCTCTCTCCCTCCCTCTCTAAAAAAAATATATAAACCATTAAACAATGATTGACTATTATAGCCAAAAGCTGATGAATGAAAAATCCCACAAGATTTAATCCTCTTCCTCTTTCACAAGTCTATAAGCAGAAACAAACCCAAAACAATTTTGTGAAGCGTTTTTTTCCCACTTACAAAACAAAATTAACTTTACAAAATATTTTAATGGAATCCTTACTATAATCCCATTATTACCCCCACTCTACAAGTGAAAAAACTGGGACTCAAAGGGATTAGGTAACTTAATTAGAGTTACGTGCTAAGTGGTAGGTCTAGACCCCAAACCCTAGGACGTGAGATTTCAAATTCCATTCTTTCTATGATTGTAGAAACAAACTTCACAATAAAACGAAAACAGGTCTGTGCACAACGGCGGTCAAAGGAGCAGCACACAGCCAAATACGAAGTGGCCCAAGGCGACCTGAACTCGCTCTAGGTTGGGAGGGGCCGCCTGGCCCG
Organism: Eumetopias jubatus; assembly: GCF_037043125.1. Classification (NCBI taxonomy): domain Eukaryota; kingdom Metazoa; phylum Chordata; class Mammalia; order Carnivora; family Otariidae; genus Eumetopias; species Eumetopias jubatus. The sequence continues at coordinate 33,242,016 of NW_028274820.1, forward strand.
ACCCTTGCTCCGACGCCCCCCTCCCAGGCCTCTCCCCCCTGGAAGTCCCTCTGCGGCCTGTCCCAGGCCGGCCAGGTCCGCGGTGACGGCAGGAAAACCTCGCTCCGCGCCTCGGGGCGTGCTGGGCAGAGGCTCACGCGGCTAACCGGTGCGGCCCGGCCGGAGGCTGAGTCCTAATTGGGCCGCAGCCGCCGCGCCTTCAGCCTCCGGGACAGCCGACCCGTGGGCAAGAAGCGTACCTGGTGAAGGAGGCAGCTGAAGGGCACGCGGTCCCGGCGACCCTAAGAGGCGGGAATGACCCTGTTGGCGGGCTAGCCTCCGGGGCTAACTGCATTCACTACGTTAGGTCAACAGGAGTAACAAGGACTCTTCAAGGGAGCGGACGGACCCGAAGCCACGAGCGAAGAGCCGGGACCTGAAGCCTCGAAGGTACCAACGTGGGGGAGGGCCAGGGGGCGGAGACGCGGCCCGTGGGGGCGGGGCGCGCGGCGCGAGGAGGCGGGCACGTGGGGGCGAGCGCGAGGCGGGGCGCGGCGCGAGGCGGGGCGCGGCGCGCGGCGTGAGAGAGGGCGGGGCGCGCGTATGGGCGCCGCGGCCGCGTGACGCGTTTTCAAATCTTCAACCGCCGCAGCCCACTCGTTTGTGCTTTACCTCTTCCTCCTCCGCGCCTTGGAGTCGAATCCGGCGCCGGAAACCCGGAGGGTAGACGCGGCATCTCTTGCGTGGGTGTGGTAGTCTGCGGAAGGGGAAGAGGTGACCGTCTGATCAATCGGCCTCGTCGAGCTGTGTTTTCGTGGCCGCCCGGCGCGACACCCTCCCGAACCCAGCATGTAGGTGCCGGGCGGCTGCCATGAACTCCGGAGCCATGAGGATCCACAGCAAAGGACATTTCCAGGGTATGAAGCCCCTCCTCCGCTGCGGTCCCTTTAATCCTTTCCTCCCCTCGTGGTTCCACCATTGATTCTTTAGTTCTTCCCCTTAGGTCCCTGCTCCTTTTCTTTTCTGGCTTGTGCGTCCTTCTCTGTGGCCTGAAGGAAGGCTCCGTCCAGGGCTTTGCCTCAGAAAGGGAGAGGATCCCAGCCGGGCCCCTCGCGCTGTTCACGCTCCCGCCGCGGCCCAAAATTCCCGGAGGTTGTAAAACGAGAAAACAATGTGCGGACCCGGGACCTGGCCGGGCCTCGGACAGATGCTGAGACTCAGCACAGGCCCTTTGAGGCTGCAGCTCTGTCCTCAATTTGAAAGCAGAGGTGCTCGTGGCTTTTAGGTTCATGATTAAATTGGGTGATTGTGGGTGGGTTTTGGCCTTATTTTTAAATTTATTTTCCTTCACTCGTAAAGTTAAGGTATAGCATTTGTATTTCAAATACATCATTGCTGTTTTCAACATTATAGACAGAAACAAAAGCACGTTTCCATTTCGACTACTTTGGTAAAACATTATAGCTTTCAAGTGTTTTTTCTTTTTTAATATGTCTAGAATATATATGTCGTATATATATAGGAATTTTCAACGTATGAACAGATTGTGTTATGAAAGTTAATTTTTAAAGCAGTTGTTTCGATCTCAGATCTGTTTTGAAAGGAAATAATGAAGGGAATGGTGATTTGGCTCTTAAATGGACCATTTATTTCTTAATGCATAGACTATAGGAAACTAAACCTTGGAAACTTTTGAGGACTAGGTCATCATGTGTAACAGGTTTCTTGTGTAGGTAAGTGTTCAACAGAATGGCAGATGCTCCATAAATATTTCTGAGTAAATACCCCATGGAGTTTACATCGTAAGGAGGAAAATCTTTCAAAAAGGTTTTAGTTTCCACTGTAATACGTAAAAACATGAACAAATACATAAATATTTACTGCAAATTCAATTATTGCCTGTGAACAATAATTATTTTACAATATAGTATCTGTTAAAACAAGTATGGTATTTTGGTTTTTTTTTTAAGATTTTACTTATTTGAGAGAGAGAATGAGAGAGAGCACGAGAGGGAAGAGGGTCAGAGGGAGAAGCGGACTCCCTGCAGAGCAGGGAGCCCGATGTGGGACTTGATCCAGGGACTCCAGGATCATGACCTGAGCTGAAGGCAGTCGCTTAAACAACTCAGCCACCCAGGCGCCCTGGTGTTTTGGTTTTATCCGAAGTGGTACTACAAAGAAATACATTAAAATGCTATTGAGTTTTTAATTGGTGGGATTATAAAGATTTTTTCCCCTCTGTGATATGATGATGCCTGTATAAAAAATATTTTTAGAACAGTAGAAATTTTGTCTGCATAAAATGATCTAATTCTACATTTTTTTAAACAACAGGTGGAATCCAAGTCAAAAATGAAAAAAACAGATCTTTAAAATCTATGAAAACTGATAACAAACCAGAAAAATCCAAATATAAGCCGCTCTGGGGAAAAATATTTTACATTGACTTACCTTCTGTCACCATATCTGAAAAACTGCAAAAAGACATTCAGGATCTGGGAGGGGTAAGTCAAAACTATGTACACTTTGACAAAAAAGGAAAAATTTGTAACAAGTATTTTCTAACATGTAATCATTTTAGATTATCATATTGGGAAACATAACCATATAAGCACCAAGTTTAAAACTTTTATCAACTGTTTATTATCAACTGTTTAACATTAATGAAAAACTATTTGTTTTAACCTTTTGTAGCCTAATAGGACTTCCGGGTTTCTGTGATTTTTAGTCAAGTGTAAAGTTCACAAAGTGTGAGAAATGTGACTCTCTCCTTTGTCCTGGTGGAACCTCTGATTGCCTTCTCACTGTAATGTTTGTATGTCCTCCAGATAGCAGGAACTCCTTGATAGTGGTTATTGGGGAACTATATAAATTTGTCTAGACTAGCATAACAGTAAGAATGTTATTTGCCGAACAAGGAGAACCTCTTTGAACCACAAAGAGTTAAATTACTTGGAGTGGTAACAGTCTCAACAGAATGAATGTCATTGGGGAACAGAATTTGGGTTAAGAATATTGAAAGCTCTCTTTCTTAACTTATACATTGAGTAAATGATTAAGAAATTAGAAAATTTGAGTAAAATTCTAAGATTTTTCTTACGAGTAAGGTTAACATTGGGTAGGTTTTAGCAAGTGAGGTTAAGAATTTATTAATTTCTTTACTAATTCTTTCTATTTAAAAAGGTTTTTGCTACACTTTGAATTTGTTGAATAATCTTTGAAATAATCTGCCATTCCTAGAATAGAATTTTGCAGAAGAACATGTAACAAATTTCTCAGAGTTGTTTTTTGGTGTGATCTTCATTTATTTATTTGAAAGTGCAAGACAACATGGGCACGGGGGGTTGGGGGCACAGAGGGGAGGGAAAAGCAGATGCAGGGCTGGAACTCAGGACCCTGGAATCATGACCTGAGCCAAAGGCAGATGCTTAAGCGGTCGAGCCACCCAGGCATCCCTTGTTACTCATTTTCTTAAAACATTGTCACATTGTCATAACAGTATATCATATCATAATGACCATATGACTGCATCCCTAAAAATCATGTTTTATAGGCCAGCCACCTTTGAATAAAGACTCCTTTCTTTTATTCATTTAGAAAGTAAGTGCTTAAGGGTCCAGAGAAGTAAAATGACTGGCCCAGTGTGGGATTAGCCTCCTAATTCCCAGACTAATATACTACTGCATCGTTTTGCTCCTCTAGCAATTAATGGCTACAAAACAGTTTCACAGCTTTCTCAAATATGATGAATAACCCATTAACCTTTTATGATCTAAATCAGTGATTTCAGGGGTGCGTGGTTGGCTCAGTCAGTTAAGCATATGCCTTCGGCTCAGGTCATGATCCCAGGGTCCTGGGATCAAGCCCCGAATCCAATCGGGCTCCCTGCTCAGCTGGGAGCCTGGTTCTCCCTCTGCCTGCTGCTCCCCCTGCTTGTGCTCGCGCGCGCTTTCTCTCTCTGTCAAATAAATAAATAAAAATCTTAAAAAAAAGTAAATCAGTGATTTTAGATTTGTATTTTTAGCAGTAGAACTCTTCAAGCAAATCATTCAGAAGTCTAATGTATAAAGCCAGTAAAAAGGAAGCTGTTAAGGTAAAACAGCAGTTCTAGTTAGTACAGGGATGCATGCCCTGCGCCCTTTTTCTCTCATTCCCACAGCAGTTGCTGAGGCACTACAAGAAACAAGTTTTGAATTAACTTATGCATTTGATAATAGTTGGGAGACCTTTTGGTTTTATACACTTCAAATTTTTATCATAAAATGGTTTGAAGTAGACCAGTTAAGTGAAGACCATATTAAGAACATAAGTTTTCACATTTTTTCTTCGAGTTGTGGATTTTCAACTGAATATGACTTGTTAACTGTACTTCTTAATTTCTCTTTTAAAAATTTTTTTTATCAGATTATGATCCCTCCCCACACTATCTTTCCAATACTTTAGTGACGTACTGATTTCTGTTCTTATGACATTACCATCTCTATCCCTAAAATAAAAAGACTTCTTTCTGATGATCTGTTACATGAATTATAAAGGAATCTTGATCTCTAGACACTTCAGAGTTTTAGGGTTCAACTTTAAGAAATACTTCGTTAAATAGATATTCCTTGAAAAGATGATTCTTGTTACTTAATTTTTAGGATTACTTAGGCCCTTTATCATTTTGTAACTTATCTTCAGATTATAACCAGTGTTGTCTTTTTCTGTCATTGTCCACTTTGTGCATTTGTTTTCTCTACTCTTAATGAACACATACCCCATTTTCCTGGAGAGTACACTTCTGACAAATTCAACCACTGAAAACACAGCAGTGAAGTCTGACATAGGGAAATATCTTTTAATAGTGGCAAGGAGTGTAGCTGTTACAAGACCATCTAAAAAGGACATGGAACCAACCATATTTAGGTCCATATTTAAACATTCTGGGCTAAAATAAAGCATTTGGAGAAGAATAGAGATGTAAGGGTAAATGCCTTGCCATAAATGAACTTGAAGACAGAGTTACTTGTTCATTATAACCTTGAGTGACTCAAAAATATTTCAAGTTTATTCTTTAAAAGACCTAAATTCAACAATAGCTAATAAATTGAAGACCATGATGAAACTAAGTTAGTACTTCTGGGGTATGGTATTGTTTTGGTAGATTTCAAAAATGAATCTTATGTCCATCCTGCCTCTGATCTAGGTAGAGATTGCATGGATACAATTAATTGTAACACAACATGTAATATCAACAAGAGGGAGAAATTACTTCCAATTAAGAAATCTTGGAAGCTGTTGTACAGACACAATTTGAAGTCGGCTTTGAAGGATGATTATGATTTGGGCATGTGGAAATTCATCCAAAAATTACTCCACTGGCGTCTTTAATATGCTAGCACTTTTAGCTACAGGGGATGCAAAAATATATAAGATGTAGTCTACTGCTCTCAGTCTATGGGAACATCAGACACCTAAATCATTTATTGTATAGATCAGTGCTTTAACAGAAGTTAATGTAGATGTTGCCATTAAAATACATTGAAGTGGGGCGCCTGGGTGGCTCAGTTGGTTAAGCATCTGACTCTTGATCCCAGCTCAGGTCTTGATCTCACGTTTGTGAGTTCAAGCCCCACGTTGGGCTCCACACTGGGCATGGAGCCTACTTAAAAAAGAATATAGAGAAGAAAATGATTAATTTTGCCTTTAGGAATCATAGCGGAGATAGAACTTAACCTAAGTAAGTCTTGAAAGTCTAGTAGAAATATACCAGATAGAATGGACAAACTAAATAGAGGGAAGAATATATTTAAAGTTAAGTATAATTTGAGCAACTACTGATACTATAATGTGACTTGAGCTTGGGATTTAGATGGGGAGAAATAGCAAGAAACAATGTTATATCAGGGCTAAACTGTGAAGGATGTTTTATTTACTACTGAAGAATTATAACTCTTTCTATAGGAACTGGAAAACCAAAGGAAGTGTGTGGTACTAGCATAAGGACATAGAGACTAATGCAACAAAATAAGAGACCCTAGAAGTAAACCATCGCATATATGGTCAGTTGATTTTCAGCAAGGGTGCTAAGACCATTCAGTGGAGAAAGGACAATCTTTACAATAGCTTATGCGAGGAAAACTGCTGAAGAATGAAGTTAGACCATTAGTGCACATCATATGCTAAAATTAATTAAAAATGGGTCAAGTTCTAAATGTAAGCTAAAACTCTTAGAGGAAAGTATAAGGAAAAGCTTAGAGGAAAGTATACGGAAAAGCTTCATGACATTGGATTTGGTGTTGATTCTTTGGATATGAAACCAAAGGCATAGAGAACAAATGAAAAATAGATAAATTGGACTTCATAAAAATGAAAAGGTTTTGTTCATAAATGGGTAATATCAAGAGGGTAAAAAGACAACCCACAAAATGGGAAGAAAAGATATTTGCAGATCATATATCTGATAGGGGATTAATGTCCAGAAGGAGATACCATGTCACATCTGTTAGGATGGTCAGTATCAAAAAAAAAATATGTGTTGGCAAGAATGTTTGGAATTTGGAACCCTTTTGGGTTGGTGGATTTGTAAAATGGTACAGCTGCTATGGAAAACAGAAGTTTAACCCAAAAGAATTGAGAGCAGGGCCTTGAAGAGATATTTATATACTCATGTGCATAGCAGCATTATTCACAATAGACAAAAAGTGGAAACAACCCAAATTTTCATCAACAGATCAATGGATGAACAAAATGGGTATACATACAATGAAATATTATTCAACCTTGAAAAGGAATGAAATTCTTACCCTTGCTAAAACATGGATAAACCTTGAAAACACTGTGCTAAGCAAAATAACTCAGACACAAAAGGACAAATATAGTATTTAATATATATAATTCACCTATATGAATTATCTAGAATAGTTAAATTTATAGAAACAAAGTAGAACACAGATTAAAAGGGGCTAGAAAGAGGAGAAGGTGGGGATTTACATTTAATGGATAGTTTCAGCTTAGGATGATGAAAAAGTTACAGAAATGTACAGTGGTGATGGTTGCACAACATTGTAAATGTACTTCCTGTCACTGAATTGCATACTGAAAACTGGTTAAAATGATCAATTTAATATGTATTTCATCACAATTTTTAAAAAATGTTTAGGAGAGTGTGTTCCTTTTGAAAAATTGGAACCTCTGGCAATGCTAAGGCCACATATTTATGAAAATGAAGAAAGCATTTGATGTGTAAATTGTGCATTTATATCCCTGCTGGCCCTCGTAAGCATTTAAGTTGGTAATCCCTGAAATAAATAAATGTGGATATCTTATTTACTGGTTGATGAAAATACTACTTATAAAAAAGGGAAGTAATGATTTACACTTAAGGGGGCCACTGGTGTAAGCAGCAAATTCTGCTTAATGCTTAGACGGAATTCATTTGTTAAATATTTTGCTTCATTTTTTCTTTATTATTCCCCTTTATGTTGTGAGATACTACAGAAACTATAGCTGTTTAAAATATTATAGAAATACTTCATTATGAAAATAGTTATGATTACTAGTATTTATTTCTACTTTAATTTTCCTGCCCTTGGATGGGAATGATCTTTGATATAACATTGACATCTGGTACTTGGGTTTATAAATTCAGGATTTAAGCAGTGGTTTTCAAACATTTTAGTAGGGAAATCATCTTCAGTCTTACACTCTGAGGGTAAGGGTCCCCTTCTTCCTGTTAAAATCTTATGGTAAGATGTTAACTGATTTTGAACTGTCCTGCCCTGTATGATAGCCATCAGGGACATGTGACTATTTAAATTTAATTAATACTGTATTGAAGAAAACTTAAAATTCACTTGCTCAGTCATATTAGTTACCTTTGTTACATTTTAAGTGCCGAGTAGCCACATGTGGCGAGTTGCTACCATATTGGATAATGCTGATAAAGAACATTAGCCATTACATTCAGTTCTACTGGACCAGTAGTGCATTTAGAGCGTGGACTTGAATCAGAATATCTGTATTCATACTCTGTTATTTACTACTCATGTAACCTCAACCAAGTCACTTCTCTATTTAATTTTCTTTTCCACAAAATGTGGATATTAGTAATACTAGTACCATGGGGTTGTTATATGCGTTAAATTAATTGGGATATATAAAGTACTTAAAAATAGTATTTAGCATATGCTGGTTGTTACCGGAATGCCCATTGTACTTCCTCAGAACTCAGATTCAGAAGAACACAGTATGAAAACCACCAGTTTTCAAAATACTGAAATGCATCAAATTGGTATTTTACACTGTACCTGAAATATGAAACAGTTTATGGTTTATATGGCTTATTTGAAAATACTTTGTTCTCCTTTAGCGAGTTGAAGAATTTCTCAGCAAAGATATCAGTTACCTTATTTCAAATAAAAAGGAAGCTAAATTTGCACAAACGTTGGGAAGAATTTCTCCTGTACCAAGTCCAGAATCTGCATATACTGCAGAAACCACTTCACCTCATCCCAGCCATGATGGAAGTTCATTTAAATCTCCAGATTCAGTAAGTCTCTTAAATGTGCTTTGAGACCTTCAGAAAGACTGTAGCCTGAGGATCTCATGATTTTCAAGAGCAGACTGGCAGCAGAGTTCACTTAGGTAGAACAATATCTACATTATGGGTGGCTTTCCAATCGATAACGTTACTGTCGTATAGAAAGGTGATTTGTCTCCTAATACTTTGGGGTCATACTCTGCTAAAATAATATTTTTTGCCTTTGGGGATGGCTTTTATTTTTAAGAGTTATTTACAACTAAAAAGTAACAGCAGATCATATTTAAAGTAGAAATGGAAACCTTTGTTTCACAGCAGGAGTAAGCAAACTATGGCATGGGCCAAGTCCAGCCTGCCTGTTTTTTACAGCCTTTGAGTTAAGCATGGTTTTTACATCTTCGAATGCTTGGGCAAAAATTGAGACTATTTTATGACAAATTAAAATTCAGATACCAGTGTCCGTAAATAAAGTTTTATTGGAACACAGCCAGACCTGTTCATTTGCATATTAACTGGTTGCTTTCCTGCTATAAAGGAAGTACTGGATAGTTAGGACAAGTACTATATGGCCTGTAGAACCTAAAACATGTGCTATCTGTCCCTTTACAGAAAAAGTTTGCCAGCCCCTGTTTTAGGTACTGGTATCACATCTCTGTTACTCCATTGACAAGTTAGAAGATACAGTGAAGGTTAAATTGGGGAGGGGGAAAAATAGAAATACAAGAAGAAAAGTCAAGGAAGGTTCATGTATTTTTTCACTTTAATGCTCTTTTGGAGGAATGAGATTATATACTAGTGACTAGTTCCAAATTAATTGTTCCTCGCAGCATTTCAATTGCTTTTCCAGTGTTGTATTTAAAATGGGAAATACCAAAATATATATATGTATATGTATATAAAATTTAGTCATATTTTCAAATCTTCATTTGAATACAAAATTAGAATCTAAACTTGTTAATTATAGACAATTTACTACAGAACTGAACTTTGTTATCATTCAGTTGTTTAGTTGCTCTATCAAAAAAAGCAAACTTTTTAATAGATGTTATTATAAAGACCCAAAGGAAATCGTTCTTTACTATACTTTATTGTGTTGATACTTACTGAGACTTGTACAAATAAATTTTGTCTATTTTAAATTTTATATTAAAATTTATAGATTTTATCAATTTATTTTAGCTATTTTATATTTTTAGGTTTTTTTCCAGTGAGGCACTGTGTTACAACTTTTTAATGTTTGAGCTCTGATTTTTTTTATAGGTGTGTTTGAGCAGAGGAAAATTATTAGTTGAAAAAGCTATCAAGGACCATGTAAGTATGAAATTTAAAAATTTACTGTATAGATTCTATTAACTCAAGTGGAAATAGAGATGTTCCTGAAATCTTCCTTTTCTCATTTTTAATAGGAAAAGCCTAAATAGCAGCATGTATCTCATTTTACAAAGAACAGAATCTACTTTTCATGAAGAAACATCTCCATCTTGTGGCCTTTTAAAATATTGCTGGAGATGTATAAAGCTTTTGGCATTTTTGTTTTTTAAATGAAATTTCTTGAAACTGTTAACTGTAAGACTACAATTGCATTAATTGTCAAGCATATGGGAATATATTAAACAGGGTTAATTTATAAATTCCAGAAGGAAAAACTGATGTACTGATTGCTATTGTAACTATATAGAATCTGTTCTGAATACCTTCCTCAGTGACATTTACCTTCAAGTAATTTTTTTAGCTCACTTAAATTCGTAATTTTCTAGAAAAACTCTTAAGCCTTTTTTTATTTTACAGGATTTTATTTCTTCAAATAGTATATTATCAAATGCCTTATCATGGGGAGTAAAAATTCTTCATATTGATGGTAAGGATGTTGTTACCAGTTTTTTTGACAGTATTTGTTAAAAGTATTAATTTGTGCTCTTTGGTTCCTGATTTTACATAGGCAGAATTCTGATAGCAAGAGATAGCTATAATGGTAAATCACCTAAATCTAGTACAAAGAAAATAGCAGTGTTTAACTCCAGAGGTAAAAATGCTAATCTTAAGCCTTTTTTTTTTTTTAAATGAAGACATTAGATACTACATTGAACAGAAGAAAAAAGAACTATATTTACTCAAGAAATCAAGCACTTCTGTGAGAGATGTGGTATGTTATTTTCCTTAACTTTTAAACTAATTAAAGAAAGTGATCAAGGTTGATTTTTTTTTTTTTGTATCTGTAAATTTTTCTTACCAAGTAGAAAGTATTACTGCTTGAATATCCTAAGGGTAAACCTTTGTGCTGTATTCATGTTTCCATTATTTGAATAAATTATTGTGTTATCATTTAACTTAGGATTTCCTCATGAGGTAAAAGTTGTTCCTAGGAGGATGGCAAGTTTTATTTATTCTTTCTTCTTTGGTTGCTGCTGCTTTTAACAAGCTACTTTAGTTCATTCTGAAGGAAAACATAATGGCTTATTGCATGAAAGCTTCTAATATGTAAAATAGACTTCTTTCAATTGCTGTAGATAGCATATTTATAAATTTTTATAAAATACTGGGTGAATATTCCTTAATTGAAGTAGGTTTTAAATACATATAAATTATCTTTATTGCACTTTACAGATTTTTTGGATTGTATATAGAAATAAATGTATGAAAATGTAAACTCACAAGGACATTATGGTTTCAGAATACACCAGTATGTCATTTCTGTCTATATGCAGTGTATATAAATATATATTTGAAACAAGTTTCATGAGACATTGCTTATCCTTAATGTGATTCATGCCAGTATTTCTATAGTATTCTATTTTCATTTTTAAAAAATACTAGCCACAACTCTAAATTGATATTAAATCTGCTAATAGGTCACAGTTCATAGTTTAAAAAGTATTCAGGGGAGCACCTGGGTGGCTCAGTCAGTTGAGTGTCTGACTCTTGATTTTGACTCAGGTTGTGATGATCCCAGGGTTATAGGATCGAGCCCCATGTCATTCTCTGTGCTCAGCAGGGAGTCTGCTTGAGATTCTTTCTCTCTCCTCCTCTCCCTCTGCCCCTCTCCCTGCTCACTTGCTCTCAAATCAATCTTTAATCAGTCTTTTTTTTTTATTATGTTATGTTAATCACCATACATTACATCATTAGTTTTTGATGTAGTGTTCCATGATTCATTGTTTGCGTGTAACACACAGTGCTCCATGCAGTATATGCCCTCTTTAATACCCATCACCAGGCTAACCCATCCCCCCACCCCCCTCCCCTCTGGAACCCTCAGTTTGTTTCTCGGAGTCCACAGTCTCTCATGGTTCGTCTCCCCTCTGATTTCCCCCCCTTCATTTTTCCCTTCCTGCTATCTTCTATTTTGTTTTTTTAACATATAATGTATTATTTGTTTCAGAGGTACAGGTCTGTGATTCAACAGTCTTTGACAATTCACAGCACTCACCATAGCACATATCCTCCCCAATGTCTATCACTTAGCCACCCCATCCCACCCCCCAGCACTCCAGCAGCCCTCAGTTTATTTCCTGAGATTAAGAATTCCTTGTATCAGTGAGGTCATATGATACATGTCTTTCTCTGATTGACTTATTTTACTTAGCGTAATACCCTCTAGTTCTATCCACGTCTTTGCAAATGGCAAGATTTCATTCCTTTTGATGGCTGCATAATATTCCTTTATATATATATATATATATATATATATATGTGTGTGTGTGTGTGTGTGTGTGTACGTATATATACATATATACGTACACACACACACACACCACATTTTCTTTATCTGTTCATCTGTCGGACATCTTGGCTCTTTCCACAGTTTGGCTGTTGTGGACATTGCTGCTATAAACATCGGGACGCACGTACCCCTTCGGATCCCTACATTTCTATCTTTGGGGTAAATACCCAGTAGTGCAATTGCTGGGTCGTATGGTAGCTCTATTTTCAACTTTTTTTTTTTTTAATTTATTTATTTGAGAGAGCGAGAATGAGAGAGAGAGAGTACATGAGAGGGGGGAGGGTTAGAGGGAGGAGTAGGCTCCTCGCTGAGCAGGGAGCCCGATGCAGGACTCAATCCCGGGACTCCAGGATCATGACCTGAGCCGAAGGCAGTCGCTTAACCAACTGAGCCACCCAGGCGCCCTATTTTCAACTTTTTGAGGAAACTCCATACTGTTTTCCAGAGTGGCTGCACCAGTTTGCATTCCCACCAACAGTGAAGGAGGGTTCCCCTTTCTCTGCATCCTCACCAACATCTGTCGTTTCCTGACTTGTTAATTTTAGCCATTCTGACTGGTGTGAGGTGGAATCTCATTGAGGTTTTGATTTGGATTTCCCTGATGCCGAGTGGTGTTGAGCACTTTTTCATGTGTCTCTTGGCCATTTGGATGTCTTCTTTGGAAAAAATGTCTGTTCATGTCTTCTGCCCATTTCTTGATCAGATCATTTGTTCTTTGGGTGTTGAGTTTAATAAGTTCTTTATAGATTTTGGTTATTAGCCCTTTATCTGATATGTCATTTGCAAATATCTTCTCCCATTCTGTCGGTTGTCTTTTGGTTTTGTGGACTGTTTCCTTTGCTGTGCAAAAGCTTTTAGTCTTGATGAAGTCCCAATAGTTCATTTTTGCCCTTGCTTCCCTTGCCTTTGGCGATGCTTCTAGGAAGAAGTTGCTGCGGATGAGGTCGAAGAGGTTGCTGCCTGTGTTCTCCTTTAGGATTTTGATGGACTCCGGTCTCACATTTAGGTCTTTCAACCATTTTGAGTCTATTTCTGTGTGTGGTATAAGGAAATGGTCCAGTTTCATTCTTCTGCATGTGGCTGTCCAATTTTCCCAACACCATTTGTTGAAGAGACTGTCTTTTTTCCATTGGACATTCTTTCCTGCTTTGTCGAAGATTAGTTGCCCATAGAGTTGAGGGTCCATTTCTGGGCTCTCTATCCTGTTCCACTGATCTATGTGTCTGTTTTTGTGCCAGTACCATACTGTCTTGATGATTAGAACTTTGTAATAGAGCTTGAAGTCTGGAATTGTGATGCTGCCAGCTTTGCTTTTCTTTTTCAACATTCCTCTGGCTATTCGGGGTCTCTTCTGGTTCCATACAAGTTTTAGGATTATTTGTTCCATTTCTTTGAAAAAAACTGATGGTATTTTGATAGGGATTGCATTGAATGTGTAGATTGCTCTAGGTAGCATTGACATCTTTACAATACTTGTTCTTCCAATCCATGAGCATGGAACGTTAATCAGTCTTTCAAAAAAATATTCAGGGAGAGGCAGCTGGGTGGCTCAGTCGATTAGGTGTCCAACTCTTGGTTTTGGCTCAGGTCATGATCTCAGGGTTGTGAGATTGAACCCCATGTCCAGATTCTGCTTGAGATTTCCCCCCCTTCTGCTCCTCCCCACACTGTGTGCTCTCTCTCTAAAATAAATAATAAAATCTTTAAAAAAAAAAAGGTATTCAGGAATATTTTGTTTACACATGCAACCATCAATATTCAACAGATACTCAGTCCTATTAGGTGCCAGGCACTGGGAGTATTTGCTCTCATGAAACAAAAACAATGGGAAGTGTGATAAATAGCCATGAAACAGATCTTACTTTTCTCTCAAAACCAAAAGGATTAGAATACCAAGTATCTCTGTAATTCAGGATGTATAACTGGTCAATTTGATTCTAATACTTGAAAATTTTTTATGTCTGTAAAAAGAAAATGTTTTTGGAAAATTTCTGGTTTGTCAAGTACTAAAACATAAAACTTTTCACTAAAGATGCATTTGTGGGTCTTGAGTCTTGAATGGACATGTATAAATTTTAAGCACACTAAAGGCATAAATTTTAAAACAGTAATTATATTTTCTTAAATACTCTTGTTAGCATTTATCTTTTTAAAAAGTTGAATGAATGTATTTTGTTTCACTATTTAAAGTGCTTGGAGTTTTTTTTTTCTTATTTTATCTGAAACTTTGAGGATTTTTTGTGTATGTATACATGAGGAATGTTGGTCTTTTACTTTTTTTTTTTAAGATTTTATTTATTTATTTTGACAGAGACAGCAAGAGAGGGAACCACAAGCAAGGGGAGTGGGAGAGGGAGTAGCAAGCTTCCTGCTGAGTTTGATCCCACTACCGTGGGATCATGACCTGAGCTGAAGGCAGACGCTTAACAACTGAGCCACCCAAGCGCCCTGGTCTTTTACTTTTTGATATCTTTGGTTTTAGTGTCAGGGTAATGCTACTCTCATGAGATGCTGGGACGTATTTCCACTTACATTTTCTAGACAAGTTTTTATAGAGTTGCTTTTATTTCTTAAGTTTTGATAGTATTTACCAGGAAGGTTATCTGGGCCCATAATTTTTTGTTGGAAAATTCCCAACTATGAATTCAGTTTCTTTATTAGATAAAAGAAATTCAGGTTATTTATTTCTTATTGAGTGCACTTTGGTAGTTTGTATTTTTTAAGGAATTTGTACTTGTTTAAACTGTCAAATTGATGGTAAAAGTATTTGTAATATTCCCTTATTAAGCTTTCAGTGTTTATGGAGTCTGAATGATGTCTTTCATTCCTGAGATCATTATTCCTTTTTTTTTCTCTTTGATCAGTTGGGCTAGAGTTTTATCAATTTCATCTTTTTTTTTTTTTAAAGATTTTATGTATTTATTTGACAAAGAGAGAGACAGCGAGAGAGGGAACACAAGTAGGGGGAGTGGGAGGGGGAGAAGCAGGCTTCCCGTGGAGCAGGGAGCCCAATGTGGGGCTCTATCCCAGGACCCTGGGATCATGACCTGAGCCGAAGGCAGATGCCGAAGGCAGATGCCTAACTGAGCCACCCAGGTGCCCTCAATTTCATCTTTTCAAAGAACCAGCTCTACTGTAAATTCTTTTTTAAGCTCTGCTTTACTGCTATTCCACACATTTTATGTAAAACTTCGTGTGTGTGTGTACACACACACACACACACACACACACTCTTTCAGAGCACCTGTAGGTTCATAGCAAAATTGAGTAGAAGGCACAGATATTCCCATATACCCCTTGGCTTTCAGTAACACACAGCCTCCTCCACTATCAACATCCTGTACCACAGTGGTACATTCGTTATAAATTGATGAACCTTTATTGACAAGTCATCCTCACTAAAGTCCATAGTTTACTTTAGGGTTCACTCTTAGTGTTGTACACTGTATAAGTTTACACAAATGAATAGTGACATGTATTTGTCATCACAATATCCTACAGAATAGTTTTCATAAAAATGTTCCATGCTACATCTGTTCATCCCTCCCTCCCTCACTTACTCCTAACAACTACTGATCCTTTTTCCATAGTTTGGCCTTTTCCAGCGTGTCATATATTTGGAGCCATACAATATATAGCCTTTTCAGATTGTCGTCTTCAGTAAGTGATAGGCATTTAAAATTTCTCCATGTCTTTTCATGACTTGATAGCTTTTTTTTTTTTTTAATTGCTGAATGATTCCATTGTCTAAATTTGCCACAGCTCATCCACCTTCTGAAAGACATCTTGGTTGCTTCCAAGCTTTGACGTTACACATAAATTACGTATATAAACATCCATGTGTAGGTTTTTGTGTGGACATTAGTTTTCAACACATTTGGATAAATACCAAGGAGCATGATTGCTGCATTATATGGTAAGAGTATGTTTAGTTTGGTAAGAAGCTACCAAACTGTCTTCCAAAATGGCTGTACCATTTTGCATTTCCACCAGCAATGAATGAGCTGTTACTGATTTCTTTTTTAATTCTGTTATGGTCAGAACACATACTTCATGTGATTTCAGTTCTTTTAAGTTTGTCAAGGTTTGTATTGTCCAGAATACAATCTGTCTTTTTTTTAAGATTTTATTTATTTGAGAGAGAGCGCACACATGTTGTGCAGGAAGAGGGGAGAGGAGACAGGAAGGGAGAGGGAAAGAGAGGATCTCCAGTGGACTCTGCACTGAGGGTGGAGCTCAACACGGGGCTTGATCTCACAACCCAGAGATCATGAACTAAGCCGAAACCAAGAGTCGGACACTTAACCCACTGAGCCACCCACGTGCCCCCAGAATATAGTCTGTCTTAATGCAAGTTCCATGTGCACTTAAAATCATGTATTCTAAGGTTAATGGGTAGAATGTTCTATAGTTGTCAAATAGGTCAAATTGTATAGCTTTTCTGTATTCATACTGATACTCTCTTATTCTAGCCATTATGGAAAGAGAGGGGAATATTGAAGTTGCCAAATATGTTGTGGGTTTGTGTATTTTTCCTTCTAGTTCTATCATAGTTTTTGATTTGTGTATTTTGAGCCTCCTTAGATGTGCACACATCTGATATTCTCTTGTCTTCTTGGTGAATTGACCTTGTTACTATATAACATCCCTCTGTCCCTGTTAGTATTCCTTGTTCTGAAGTCTCTGAATATACTATAACCACTCCAGCTTCCTTTTGATTAATGTTTACATGGTCTTTTTTATTCCTTCTACATTTAACATATCTATGTGTTTATTTTTAAAATAGGTTTCTTATAGATAGTTGAAAGTTGTCTTTTTATCATATCTGGCAATCTCTATCTTTTAATTGGTATGTTGTAATGATTTACACTTAATAATTATTAGGATCATTTAATTTAGGCCTGCCAATATACTAATATTTTTCTTTTGGTGTTCTCTGCATTTTATTCCTCTGTTTTCTCCTTTTTCTGTTGCTTTTCAGATTGAAGATTTATCTATTGGCTTTTTGGCTATATCCATGTTTTTGTTTTTATTGTAGTGGTTGCTTAGGTTAAATTATACCTATGTAATTTTTCACAGTCTATTTAGAATTAATATTTTACCTACTTCAAATAAAATGTAGAAGCCTTAAAACTTTTTGAGGTCTTTATCCTCTCCCACCAGTCTTTATGGTATAGTTATTTTTGTTACATTTGCATTTGTGTTAACCTCTTTCCTCGAAAAAGTCATGTAGAAGAGAATGTGAGAATGTATTTTGCCTTCATTCCTGCAAGATCGTTTCACTCGATAACGAATTAGGAATAAAAAATTCTTTACTCTTAGGTCAGTACTTTACAGGTGTTCTATAGCTATATTCTGGCTTCCACGGATTTTAATGAAAAATCTGTAGTCATTGTTTTTTTTTTTTTTTAAGATTTTATTTTACTTATTTGAGGGGGAGAGAGTAAGAGAGAGCACAAGAGGGGGTAGTGTCAGAGGGAGAAGCAGATCCCCGCTGAGCTGAGAGCCCAGTGCGGAACTCTATCCTGGGACTCTGGGATCATGACCTGAGCCGAAGGCAGCTGCTTAACTGGCTGAGCCATCCAGGCGCCCAAATTGTTGTTTTCTTATAAATAATGATCATTTTTCTCTATGTACTTAAAAGATTTTTAATTTATCTCTGGTTTTCAACAGTTTGGTTGTGATATGCCTTGGCATGGGTTACTTAGAGATTATTCTGTTGTTCACTAAGCTTCTTAAAACTGTAAGTTTATGTTTGGAAAGTAGGCTATTTTGTTAAAAATCTTCACCATTTTTTTTTCTATTTCTACATTTCCAATAATACTAATTTTAGATCTTTTATATTAATTATAGCTAGAATACAAAGTACTTATTGGGTCCCTGAGACACTGTTCATTTTTTTTCCACATTCTTTTCTGTTCTTCTAATTAAAAATTTCTACATCAGTCTTCCAGCTCACTGACACTTCACTTTGTCATCTATGTTCTGTTTTCAAGCCCATCTAGTTAATTCTGTGTTTCAAATCATGTATTTTTCACTTGACTTCTACACTAGTCTTCACTAGACTTCTACAGTTTTCCTTTTTTTATAGTTTTTCTGCTGAGAATTTGTATCTTTCCATCATTTTAAGTCTGTTTGCCCTTACCTTAGAGTCTTTCTGATAATTTTGACATCAGGAACATCTTGGGGTTGGCATCTGATTATCTTTTTCCCTCAAGAATTGATGATGTTTTTACTGGTTCTTAATGTCAAATAATTTTTGACTTATATTAAATATTCTAAGTGTAATGTTGTATAGACTTCAGAGCTATTATAGTACTCTGGAGAATGCTGATTTTGTTGCTGTCGTGATTGTTGTGTGTGTGTGTTGTGTGTGAGTTAAACTGTCGATTCTATCTCAATTTCTTTACATGGCAGTTCTGCTCTCAGTTTTGGTTTTCAAAGATCTGTATGTAACTGTTCTGCACATGCATCATTTATAGGTTAGTCTAAGACTTGGGCAGTGGTTTAAATTTTAGTTCTATTTTCAAAGCCTTGATATTAAGTCTGGCACTTATGTGGGTTTATATAGGGAATTAGGGATCCCCTTTTCCAGTTTGCTACTTTCTCCAGTTTCCCCTTCACTCTCCATCCCACAATGACCCTGTCGCTAGTTCTTCTGTTCAGAAAGTTAGGGTTCCTCAATTTTAGCTGCCTATGGCACCTACAACTGCAGTTTCATAACTAGGGTCCACCCTCAGGATAGAACTGTGGGAGAAAAGAAAGATATAATAGTCCATGGTTTCCCTTTGTACTCTTTGGACTACAGGAACCTCTTTCCTGTTTTTTTGTTTTTTTTTTTTTTAAGCCAGAAATATGTGATTTATATAGGCGTTTTAGCCACTGGCTCCACTACTTTCTGCCAGCTCTGTAATTAGAGGCTCATCCTTTAGGCAACATTGTGAGAAAAAGAGGATGGGAAATACACCCTCTTAAACTTGGTTTCTCAGAGTTTGACTTCTTTGTACAATATGCCTGCTTTTGCTTACTTTTTAGTCCTCGTAGTTGCTTATTGTATTTTTCCTAGAGTTTTAGTTGTAATCAGTGGGATTGTTTGACCATACTGGACATACTCCACCTGGACAGGAATCAACAGACTAATAAATATTTTAATAATTCCTTTGTTCAGTCTATCACAAAAGTTTGCTCAGTAAGGGCATAAAAATAACTTTAGGACTATTTTTAAATTATTTCATTAACTGTACTTTTCCTTATTGGTTGATTTCTTTCTGTAAAGACAAAAACAATTATTGCCAGAATGCAAGGTATTTGTTGGGTGTATTATAAAAGTGAGTTTGTATTGTGTTCATTGTTTGATTTCTTGGGTTGAGTTGATTTTTAAAAGCAAGTTTTTCTCTTTTTTCCCCCCACAAAACTATAGTAATCACCCTTCTTTTATATAGTTCTTTTCCTATATGATTATCTTCAGGATAAAAATGAGCAGTTGCAGTTGCTGCTTTCATTGTACTTTCAAACCCAGTCTTTTCACCTTTTTTTTTTTAGGGGAAAAGAGTAGGTACTGGGACACAGAAAGCAAGAAGTAAGTATTTTGATATCCTTAATTGTATTTGATTTGCTTTTAGAAAATAGAACAGATCTTATAAAAATCCTCTGGAAGATCATGTAAACGACCCTGCAGGGAACGTGTTCAGTAGGTCTTAGTTTTTTTGGACTATGGACCCCTGTGGGAGTCTGATGAAGCTTATGGACCCCTTTTCAGAGTAATGTTTTTAAAAAACATATAAAAAAATTATTAGGTTACTGAGAAAGTAAATGAAATTCAGTTGTCAGAAAATTTTTAATTATGAAATGGTGATATACTTGATTTTTTTACACATTTAAAACAAGTGCTAGCAGTGATTCTACTGTAATTTTGAAGTGGTGAGCATAAATGATTCTTTGAGATCTGTAATAACTAATATGATATGAAAGTATTTCTTTCATTTGGTTTCAGAATTACAGGCACTGCTAATACCACTGTGATCCTGTTGCTTAAATGCATAACTAGAGGAAATGTTAAATTTCAGTTAGAGATTAGTGAAATTAAAAGTTGGATTTTTTTCCTGTTTTAGCTCATGATTCTTCTGAATTCTCTTCATAGATCCTTTGCAGGGAATCCTTTCATTTTAAGAATCTCAGAATGTAGAAAGAATTTCTGTCATTTTGGAAATGGGCTGATATTGTAAAATACCTCACCTGAGACTTAACTGAATTGAAATGAAAGGGATAATGGGTACAGATGGTCCTTGACTTATGATGCTTTGACTTTAAATTTTTCACCTTTACAATGGTGCAATACACATTCAGTAGAAACTGTACTTTGAATTTTGAATGTTGATCTTCTCCTGGGTGGGCAGTATGCCATATGAAACTCTCCTGATGCTGGGCAGCAGCAATGAGCTGCAGCTCCCATTCATTCATGTGGTCACAAGGATAAACAACCAATATACCTAAAACCATTCTGTTTTTCACTTTTAGTACAGTACTCAACAAATTACATCACATATTCAACATTTTTTACTATAAATGGGCTTTGTGTTCAATAATTTTGCCCAACTATAGGCTAATATAAGTGTTCTGAGCATGTTTTAAGTTAGGCTAGAGCTAAGCTGTGATGTTTGATAGGTTAGGTGTATTTAATGGATTTTGCGACTTACGATGTTTCCAACTTACAATGGGTTTATCGACGTGTAACCCTAATTGTAAATTGAGGAACATCTGTACAGTTTGGTGGGATTTTTTTTTATTTCCTGGATTTGTACATATCTAATAATATGTTTTGTATATTCTCAAGCAGGTAGACTCAAAAAACCTTTTGTAAAGGTGGAAGATATGAGCCAGTAAGTATCTAAGTTCAATTGGTAATTTAAATATAATATTAAAAGAGAAAATCTAATTAAGCTATCTCCACTAATACTATTAGGTTTCTTTATGTTAGATTTATATTATACTAATACGTAGGTGGCACAAGTTGTAGAAAGTAGCATTAATTAATTTTCGCTCAAAAATTAAGCAATTTTTAGCTTAATTTAGTTTCAGTATGCTATAGGTGATAATTCCTTGAAATATCTACTTTAGAGCAATCATGAGACCAACTCATTTTTGTAGTATTTCAAATAACCATTCACTAGCTAAATGGAGTACCATATGATCAAAACTACTACTTAAAGATTGCTTCTACTTTGTGAAATATATTAGTAGGTACTATTTGGAAGTACAAAATCTGAGTATAACATTTAATTTAGTAGTTTTCCTGAACTTACTCTGAAGGTTTATAGGGTAATCTTAAGACTACAGTTACAAGTAAATTAATTTGGCATGGAAGATTTCAGTAACTTTTTCTTGACCTCTTCCTTTAGACATATGTGATTAATTCTTTTGAGTACTCACTGAAGTGACAAAGATGTATCGAATGCTTCTTTTTATGAAATGTATTATAATGAAAAAAAATTGCAGTTCAAAATTAGGCCTAGAGAAGGTGCCAATATATGGAAAGACATCCAACGTCACGGATTGGAAGACTTCATATTGCTAAGATGTCAGTACGCCCAAAGTGATCTACAGATTCAGTGCAATCCCTGTCAAAATCCCAATGACTTTTTTTGCAGAAGGGGAGAAATCCATCCTAAAATTCATACCAAATCGCAAGGGACCCCAAACGCCCAAAGCAATCTTGAAGAACAAAGTTGAAGATCTAAACTTCCCTGATTTCAGAATTTACTAAAAGCTTCAGTAATCACAACAGCTTGTTAACAACGTAAAGACAGATGTGTGGACCAATGGAAAAGAATAAATAGCTAAGAAATAAATCTTTACATTTAGGTCAAATGACTATTGATAAGGATGTCAAGATCATTCGGTGGGGAATGGACAGTCTGTCTTCAGCAAATGGTATTGGGAAAACTACATATCCACGTGCAGAAAAATGAAGTTGGACTACCATGTATAAAATTAACTTAAAATAGATCAAAGACTTAAAAGCATAAAACTCTTGGAAGGAAACAAGGGAAAAGCTTTATGACATTGGATTTCACAGTGATTTCTTGGATATGACATCAAAAGCACAAGCAACACAATTATAAATTTGTGTGCACAACAGAGTGAAATGGGATGGAACCATGGAATGGGAGAAGATATTTGTAAATCACATATATCTAATAAAGTGTAATATGTGAGGGAGCTTGGGAAGATGTTGGAGTAGGAGGACCCTGAGGTCACCCCTTCCCTTGTTTACAACTAGTTAGCACTTGCATCCAAATAAACTAGAAAATGATGTGAAGATTGGCAGAACAAACTTAACTATGTGGAGAAGAAGCTGCATCTGAGAGCTTAGGAAGGGCAGAGTTGGTGATTGGGAGCTGTCTGCAGGAGGGAGAGAGTTGTAGGCTATGGCTCAGAGAGGTGAAAGCACCAGGGAGCCCACTAAGGGAAGATAAATCCCCATGTCTGGCTTTGAAAACCAGAGGGGTGAAATCCCTAACTTTGTATAACCAGTCAGGCTTGGATTCTGGAGCTTTAAAAGTCTGCTGACTCAGCACTGGGTGAGCTGGGAGGGCAAGTGATAGATGGGTCCCTACCCTTAAAGGGACAGCAGCCTATGGAGAGGCAAATGGAAGCTATAGCTTGAACAATGCCTGGGGCAAACAGGAGCAGCCCTGGGTGATGTAGGGAATTGTTGAATTACTGTATTATAAACACCTGGAACTGATATAATACTGTATGTTAACTATACTGGAACTCAAATAAAAATCTGATTTTTTAAAAAAAGTATAAAGAAGTCAACAGATAATCAAATTATCAGGTTTTTGTTTTTGTTTTTGTTTTTTTTGTTTTTAAGATTTATTTGCGACCACCCTTGTGCACTTGAGTATGGAAAAGAGCAGAGGGAGAGAATCTTCAGGCAAACACCCTGCTGTCCACTTCGGTGCTCTATCAACATCCATGAGATCATGACCAGAGCCAAAACCAAGAGTCGGATGCTTAACCAAGCCACCTGGGCACCCCTCAATTTATCAGATTTAAAAAATGGTTACAGGACTTGACATTTCTTCAAAGATGTACAGATTGCCAACAAACACATGAAAAGATGTTCACCATCACTAATCATCACAGAAATGCCAGTCAAAACCACCTTGAGATATCTATCACTTCACACCTGTTAGGATACAAACAAACAAAAACCCCCTAGAATAATAGGTATTGGCAAGGAATTGGAGAAATTGGAGCTCTTGTGCACTCTTCGTGGATTGTAAAATAACTGCAACTACGTGGAAAACAGTATGGAGGTTCTTCATAAAACTGGAACTATGATATGATCTCGCAGTTTCACTTCTGGTTATTTTTCCAAAATAATTGAAAGGGTCTTGAAGAGATGCTTGCACATGCATATTGGTAACAGCACTATTTACAGTAGCCCAGTGGTAGAAGCAGTCCATATGTCCATCAATAGATAATGGATTATGTGGTATATATAGAAAATGGAGTATTACTCAACCTTAAAAAAAGGAATGAAATTCTGACAAATGCTCTTCAACATGGATGAACCTTGAGGACATTATGCTGAGTGAAATAAGAGGAAAAATACTACAAGATTCCAGTTGATGAAGTACTTAGAGTAGTCAGATTCATAAAGTAGAGTGAGTGATGGTTGTCAGGGGTGGGCAGAGAAGGGAGAATGGGGACTTACTGTTTAATGGGTACAGAGTTTTTGTTTTGAAAAATGAAAAGGGTTCTGGAGATGGATGATGTTAATGGTTGGAAAACACTGAATGTACTTAATGCAGCTGAACTATATTCCTAAAAATGGTTAAAAATGGCACCTGGCTATCTCATTTGGAAGAGCATGTGACTCTTGATGTTGGTTGTGGAGTTCAAGCCCCATTTTGGGCATAGAGATTACTTTAAAAAAAAAAAGGTATTATTAACATAGTAAATTTTGCGGGTATTTTACCATAATTAAAAAAAGATGTTTATGTTAAAAAGATATTAGGTCTACTCACTGATATGAGGAATTCTTAATCTCAGGAAACAAACTGAGGGTCGCTGGAGTGGTGGGGGTGTGGGAGGGATGGGGTGGCTGGGTGATAGACATTGGGGAGAGTATGTGCTATGGTGAGCGCTGTGAATTGTGCAAGACTGTTGAATCACAGATCTGTACCTCTGAAACAAATAATGCAATATATGTTAAGAAAAAAAAGAAGAAGATAGCAGAAGGGGAAGAATGAAGGGGAGTAAATCGGAGGGGGAGACGAACCATGAGAGACGATGGACTCTGAAAAACAAACTGAGGGTTCTAGAGGGGCAGGGCGTGGGTGGATGGGTTAGCCTGGTGATGGGTATTAAAGAGGGCACGTTCTGCGTGGAGCACTGGGTTTTATGCACAAACAACGAATCATGGAACACTACATCAAAAACTAATGATGTAATGTATGGTGATTAACATAACAATAAAAAACAATAAAATTTAAAAAAAGATATTAGGTCCATGAATTGGGAAAGGAAGCCTAACTGATTTCTGTTATTTATTTCAGATTCCAGATGAATTCCTTGATTTGAAATATAAGATTTCCGTTGTATTTTTTTCATGATAAAGAATCTCATGTATTTGTCTTTTTATTTTTTTTAGACTTTATAGACCATTTTATCTTCAGCTGACCAATATGCCTTTTATAAATTATTCTATTCAGAAGCCCTCCAGTCCATTTGATGTAGATAAGCCATCTAGCATCCAAAAGCAAACTCAGGTTAAACTAAGGTTTGTTTAACCTTCAAGTAATTTTTTCTTTTTAAGCAAACATTTAAAATAATTAATTAAATGCTGTGGTGGATGGGGGTGTGTGTGTGTGCACGTGTTTGATCACTGTTAATGGTTTTCCCACCTGTATATTTTTAATGCTGGATTAGAAGTCTGAATCTTTCCTAAGTATGTCACGTTAGGCATGTTAGGATCAAGAGATTAAGGTTGAGGGGTGGCTTGCAAATATTTACAAGTAATTAAAATGTGTTATTTCTCCTAAGTGATCTGAAATATTCTCCAGAAAAATAACTACATTTTTAGTTTGCATCTCAA
Source organism: Eumetopias jubatus (assembly GCF_037043125.1). Classification (NCBI taxonomy): domain Eukaryota; kingdom Metazoa; phylum Chordata; class Mammalia; order Carnivora; family Otariidae; genus Eumetopias; species Eumetopias jubatus. Next base: position 33,267,345 of record NW_028274820.1, read on the forward strand.
TTTCTTAAAAAGCAATAAAAGTATTTGTTGATATAAACATCTGTGGAGATTATGGCAGATTGATAGGTGAGGACTGTACATTTTATAAATTCTTAATATTCAGCAATTAATTCTTTTATCATATATTTCTATCAGAATCCAAACGGATGGCAATAAATGTGGTGGCATCCCAGTTCAACTCCAATTGAAAGAGAAGAAAAAAAAAGGATATTGTGAATGTTGCTTGCAGAAATATGAAGATCTTGAAACTGTAAATATGATTTTATATTTAGGGGGTTGATGTTTCTAAGTAAATATGAATATTTACTAATGTAAATTTTAGCTTACTTTTCTGATTGTGGCTCACAACTTCATAATGACTAAATAGCATATATTTCTTTTTGATAGAATTATCTTAAATTTTAGGAACCCAAGGTGGGAAAATGTTTATTGAAAACTAATTTTTATTCATTCATTCAACAAATTTTTATCAAGTACCTGTGTTGTACCAATCACTACTCTGAACAAACAGCATTGAACAAAAGAGGCCAATTCCCTACCTTTATGAAAATTACATTCTATGAAAGGGGAGGAGAGATATGTAACCACGTAGTAAGAAAGTAATTAAGTATATATAGAGAACAGCAGATCACTTCATTAAGAAACTGTAAAGCAGGAATGGGGGTGTAGATATTTATTTAGACAAGGAATAGCTAACTGATAAAGTGATATTTGACTAGAAACCTAGGAAGTGAGGGAACATGACTTGTGGATATTGAAATTAGCAGTGCCAAAGTGCTAAATTAAACTGATTGTTGGGATTGAAGAAACCATTCAGCTAATGGTGGTGGCCTGGTGGAAGTGATGAGACTTGGTTAGATTGTGGATATAATTTAAAAGTGGGGCAAAGAGGCTTTGCCAGTGGATTGGAAGTTGGGAGTGACTAGAGTAGAAGATGCTTCAGGCCTGAGCAATTAAAAAATGGGCATATGCTTTACTAATGGTAGGATGAGAAGAAAGTAGAGATTACTCTTTGAAGTAGCAGAAAGAGAAATAGAATAGTTGGAAAGGGACATTCAATGAAGATACAGTTTTGAAGATGGGAACTATTTATGGTTTGTAAAGTGATAAAACAAAAACAAAAAACAAGGGCTTTGGATCCATGCTACCCAGGTTTGAATCCTGGGTTCCTTTTTGTGCGACCTTGGACAGTGGCAGGCTCTGTGCTTATTAAATTTTAGCTGTTATTATTTGAGTTGATTTCAGTAGAGACGTATGTTTCAGTGCTTGGTTTTGTAGAAGATGGTGGGGAAGTTAAGGAGAAAGAATGATATTTGTAAATACCTAAGAAATAAACTATCTCTCTTTAGACTCTAAGTTGAAGTTTGTTTTATAAGTCAAAATATATTAGTGTTTTTTATTAGTTTATTGTGTTTTGTTTATATAATAAAGGAGCTAAAACTATCTCAACTATTTCCCCTTCCCAAAAGTCATTTGAAATTTAAATTATAGATTTGTCCCAAAATTTTACTTTGCTATTGCTACAATAGAATAATTTATAATGAATGTTTTCCTTAATATCAATTTGTAATCCTAATTTAATGCTCAGAAGATGTTGGGACTAAAAAATGAAAACCTTGGTCACTGATTGACACAAGGAAGGAAAATTAGTAGTAGATGTTGGGGTTGATATTTTAAAATCATTTTTTATTACATTCTTTTAATCTATGTTTCTTAGTCTCTGAGAATAAAATATTCTTTTGTTTTTTGAATCTTAGATTTCACAGTGCTTCATTTCCACCTGTATCAAGGCATTCATTTAGCCAATTGGATTACTAGAGATTAAGCAACAACAAACAAGGCAGACATATTCTGTTCCCTTAGATATCTTATGGTTCAACGGAGGAGACAGATATAAAACAATGCATTTACAAGTAGGATAGTGATAGTGTCACAAAAGTAGAATGTACAGTACAATGGTAATAATGAGAGGGTACTTAAGGTAGGATGAGAGACATAGAAAACTCAATGGAGAAAGTAACATTTAAGGCAAGACATAGAAAAGGAGGTATGATAAGAGGTGGGTGGAGGTAGGGGGCAACTACACAAAAGTTGGAGATTTCTCCAGAAGAACATGTATAAATGTAATCTGAACTTAGAAAGTTAGTGTTTCTTTTTAAATTTTAATTATTTCTCATTTATTTAACATGATTGGACATAGATAATTTGTGTGTGGTAAATTTGCAAGTAAGGAAGTAATAGTCCAGAATACTATTTTTTTGTGATCATTGGAGAATTTAGTTTTTGGAAATAAAATCAAATCATCAAAAGTTACATGAAACTAGAGAAACAGAAATGAGATTCTTGCGTGATCATCCTGGTACAGCCTTCTAGGTGCAGTTCCCTGATCAGCTGACAAATAATAGAATTAGCCTGGAGAGTCCACCTATTTAGCAGGAACTTTATTTCTTTTGAGTTTTATCCCAATACACTGAGCTTGTTTACTTTTGTTCTTCACCACTCTTAGACTGAATAACTGTCAACTAGTTCCAATTTTTTAAAAAAAGGAAGACTGAGAATAACTTCTATATTCTCCGTTATAAGCATTGGGTAATTGAGATCATTTACTTGCTCATTCTCAAATGTGTTCCTCAATAATGAATTTTTTCTTTTTTTTACTTCACAGCATTCATTGTACTTCATTTTTTTGTAATCTACCTTCTGGATTCTTGTTTTGGAATCTTATATGTTAAAACTATAACATTTCATTTATTTAATATTTTATAAGACCTACCATATTTATTTAGTGGTAATTGTATAAAGATAAAATAAAGAGGAAGATTTTCTCAGTATTAGCATACTGTAAATGTTAAATGTTACTGTTGTATTTCTCTGTCTTCATTTCCTGATGTAGTTCATTCGTTGTCAGTTCCATTTAAACCACAAATTTATTTTACTTAACATTCTTTGAAGTTGTAGTAAAGGATATTTCTATGGAGTAATTATTAGAAACCTAATTTTTGGGGCATGAAAATATTGGAAACTTAAAAAGGAATCTCTTGGTTTAAGTATATATAATTACATGATTTTATGTGCTTTTTTGTTTTTGTTTCAGCATCTTCTAAGTGAGCAACACAGAAATTTTGCACAGAGTAATCACTATCAAGTTGTTGATGATATTGTATCTAAGTTAATTTTTGATTTTGTGGAATATGAAAGGGACATGCCTAAAAAGAAAAGGTAATTTATCAGCCTAAGTTTTAAATTTTACCAGAATTTTAAACAATTTCATTAAACTAAAAATAAATCCAAAGTTTTGTTCTTAGAAGGAATATATATTTTTAGAATGTATATTTGGTGAAGAACTTACTACTTCTTTTCTCTCCACTCCAACCTTCTCTCTGCTACCAAAAGTGCTTACTTTAAGATTACTATTAAGGTCTTCATCTTAATGTTATAGTCTAGAAGAGGAGTTAGCAAATTTTTTATTAAAAACCAGACAGTAGGTATTTTAGGCTTTGTGAACCATAACATACCTGTTTGAGCTACTTAGCTTTGTCATTGTATAATGAAAGCAGCTACGGACAATATGTAAATGAATGGGTGTGGTTGTGTTCCAATAATACTTTAGATTTGGTCCATGTGCTATATAGTTTATCAACCTCTGGTCTAGGACCATAAAGTGTACCATTTACTTGGACTAAAAAACTAGAATTTTTAGTTGATCTTCAGGAGTTTAAATAAACTTTCCTTCACTTAACCTCCATTAAGTCTTCTTTATACTTTCACTGAATACTTTTGCTTAAATTCTACTTGCCAATAATACTTACTAATGGTACTGACAGGACTTTTAAATGTGAATACAGTGCTATTCTTTGACAGTTTACTGCACATTGACTAAATGATCCTGGTTAGATGGTTCCCATAAATCCAAAATAAAAAAAAAATCTTTGAAATGCTAAAATTGATGATAAATCATTAGGTTATTCAGTCCTTATAGCTGTTTTTAGACTAATCTTGAGGCATAAAGACTAGAAAATAGGATACCAAGGTATAGCTTCTGAAAATTAACTGGAAAGTCTTTTGACTGTATCTAGGTAGAACAGTTTCTAAACTTATTTCTGTAACATTCAGAATGGTTGTTCATGACTGACTTAATAATATATTTGGAGAGGAGGCATATTTTCAACTATTAAAACTATATAGGCGGGGCGCCTGGGTGGCTCAGTTGGTTAAGCGACTGCCTTCGGCTCAGGTCATGATCCCGGAGTCCCGGGATCGAGTCCCACATAGGGCTCCCTGCCCAGCAGGGGGGTCTGCTTCTCCCTCTGACCCTCTTACTTCTTGTGCTCTCTATTTCTCATTCTCTCTCTCAAACAAATAAATAAAATCTTAAAAAAAAAAAAACTATATAGGCTACTGTAAGAATTTAGAATTCCCTAAAAATTTAATCTGCAGCAAAATTCTGAACTAGTACTTAATATATAAGTTGGTTTTTCCTTAATTATATTATCTGCACGATTTTTATCTGTGTACAAGTCAACTAAACATCTCTAGACATTGAAAGAGAGAGAGGGCGGTGTTGGACTAGTATTTTTGTATTTTTAATACTCCATTTGTTCAAGAGGAATCTTAAGTGAAAGTATAAACAAAATAAATATAAAAGTGTCCATGCTGGTCTTGAAAGGGCAGACTGAATTCTATATTCCTATAGTGTTATCTGTGACATGTATAACATAAAACATCAGTAGTGAGCTGGTAATATATAATTTAGGATTGTGTAATACAAACTGGTGTTCCAAGGATATTAAGAGACTCCATGAAGAAGAGGTTTTCAGGTCAAATACATGTGTGAAACTTCAGGATTACTATTTTGTCTAAATACTCATTTTCTACATTGTTAAGCAAAATGAGATGATATTAATGTAAATGAAAGCTTAGAAGTTAGGATATTTTTCAGGATAATGAAAACAAAATTGGGAGCAAAACCAAATCCCTTTACTTTCATCTTTCTTTGAGTTATATGGTTGAAGTAGTTTTAAACACCATATTTAAGATAGTGGTTACCTCTGGGAGGAAGGGGAAGAATATGGATGAGAATAGGGGGTACACTAGAGTTTTCAGCTGTATCTGCAAAGTTTTATTATGAAAAACATCTGAAATATATTTAGCTGTTAAGATTTTAGTATTTTTGTAATATTTTCTAAGTTAAATTTAAATTTCATAAATAGTTTTAAAAGATTATTAATTTGACTTTAAACTACTCAGGAATTTTTTATAGCAATTTCATGTTTTCTTTTTGTTTTATAAAGAATAAAATACAGTATTGGATCACTTTCTCCTATTACTGCAAGTGTCCTGAAAAAGTCTGAACCAAAAGAAAAGCTAGAATTGCAGCATATTCCTCAGAAAGATTTCAAGGAAAATAATGTACAGGTAATTGAGCAGCATTTCCTCTATAAAGAAATCCAGGAACCTGAACAGAAGTTTCTGTTTATTTCAGAATGCATCCCCTACCCTTCAAGTGAATTGAGAGGACTCGAGAAAGTAACTAGCAAATGTTCCATGTTAAATACAGCTGAAAATGACATAAAACAAAATTTTACACATCTACCTCTGCATAAAAATAAACAGGAATGCATCCTTGACGTTTCTGAACATAAATTAATGACAAATGAAAGTGACTTAGAAGAACTAAGGGTAGATCATTGTCCATGTAGGCTACAGACATCTGTACAAGTTTCTAACGTCAGTATGGATAATACTGCATCTCACCCAAAACCAAAGTCAGATATTGTGCTTTTTCCAGCAAAGGATCTGAAGAAAAAGGACCTTCATTCAATTTTTGGTCATGATTCTGGTTTGTTAGCAATAAACAGTTCACAGGAGCACGTAACAATTCAGACAAAGACTCCATCCCGAAGTACCCCTGAGGAAACCAGTGAATGCGACTTGAACAATATGGATGGTTTACCTTCTGGTACGATCCATCGGAAAGTGAAAATATTATTAGGAAGAAATAAAAAAGAAAATCTGGAACCAAATGTGGAATTAGATAAGAAAAGAACTGAATTTCTTATTACACAAGAAGGAAACAGGATTTGTGGTTCCCCAGTACAATCTCTACTAGACTTGTTTCAGACTAGTGAAGAGAAGTCAGAATTTTTGGGTTTCACAAGCTATACTGAAAACAGTGGTATATGTGATGTTTTAGATATTTGGGAAGAAGAAAATTCAAATAATTTGTTGTCAGTATTTTTCTCTTCCCCTTCAACTTCTACATTTACTGGCTTTTAGACTTAAAAATGAATACCTTTCAGAAGTGATAAAGATCATATTCTTGAAATTTTTATAAATATGTATGGAAATACTTTCTTTTTTGCCAACTTTGTTTACAGAACCAAGTGTAAATATTAATAAAGGTGATGTTTGCATTTTTCTACAGAATTGGATACTTATTATAGAAAAATAAAATAAACTTGTGGCTCCTTTTACATACTATGTTTTAGGAATTATGAATAATTGTTTTATGTCACTGAAAACTAATTTCAAGTGAAATTTTGGGAATATCAGTATTTAACATTATAAATTTAGACGGTCTAGTTCTTTCTAAAGTCTATTAATAAAATAGATTACCATAACATGAGAATATTGCTTTTAAAAATCTAATTTTCATACTAAAGGAAAAATATTAATTTTTGCGTTCAGATTCTGGAAATCATTAGTACTTGATATTTGACCTAATTGGACCATACTGGTGTATTGGCACTGAGGAGTTAGGTTATTTGCAGGGGTAAATAAAAGCCATGAAAGAAAAACTTAACCAGATTACTACATGGAATAAAACAATTTTTCCACTGTTCTTAATTATTTACCTTTAGAAATAAAGTCTTCCAAAAATGACTTATTATCCCCTAATTTGGTGTCAGGAAATGAAAGGAGGAGGATGGCATTGAACTCAAAGTATTGAAACATGTGAATATTGCCTTTGGTCAGGCACTTGGCAAGTCAATAGTTTAGAAAAGAGAATATTCAAATATAAGAAAAATTTCAACTGTTATCTTTAGTTGGTAGAGGCATTTGCTTTTGAGTGTGTTCTTACAGGAGTGAGGCATTTACAGCCAATGACATTTTTCACAATGAAAGTTGGTGCCATTGAGTATTCTATGAATATATTATCTTAAAAATTAACTTTGTCAGTCTTAAATTTTTGAAACCCTATATGGCTCCCAATATATTAGTTCATGTGTTTTGATGTGTATTTTGACTGTTTGGACAGTCTCAATGAGAAATACTAGCTTTTCAACAACTTTAGTCAGTCATACCAGTACTTTAAAAGTAGGGTCACTGAAATATTCTTTAGAGTGCATCCATGCAAACCTTGTTTCCATTGTAAATTAGAATTTTCTTTCACAAATGCATGTGTGTATATAGTCAGATTTTACAGACAGCCTTCTAAAAACCTAGATGCAACTTGGAAAATTATTTGTAGAAGGTATTTTTTTCCCTTTTCCAGATAATTGAAAGGTATTTAAACTTGCTCTATGATCCTTGTACTTTAGAGTGACAGTTTCTTCAATTTGCAGTGGCACTGTTTGCCTTAGTTGTATTTAATATGGAGTAAAAGACTCAGACTGAACCCCTCCAGTAGTTAAAAGTTGTTAAACTTTATTTTCACACTATTTCTGAAGTACTATTTTGAACACTGGACTTTAAAACACCCTCCCTCAAGATCTTCATGATAAGTATTTCACACATTTTAAAAAATGCTTAAATTTCAATTGGTGGTAGCAGGACCACCACATAGGATTTGTGTGGGTTGTGTTATGCAGATGGGCACTCAACCAAGCAGAGGATGTTTGGGAGTAATTCAGCTTCCAGTACTCAGTAAGTACTATGCCCTGGCAAATGACATTGTCTACGTAGAGGCATGAGTACTTTTTCTTAATTTTTACCAAGGCACATGGTCACCTTGTCAAGGTGCCTTTGGGGTTGTGTTTACCTAAGCACTTAACTGTGGTTTGGTTCCCAGATTTGTTCACCAAAGGACACTTAATCTTTAAAGGAGCAAGACATCTTAAGAAGTAGGAAGCTTCAAAGATCCTCAGCAGGGTAGATAGAAAACTTGGTTTGTTTGATAGAAAGTGACTGGCTCTGCCAAAAGGGTCTAGACAAACACATCCCAGCAAGCACATGGTAAGTTTTCCTTGATAACTAGAGCATTGAAGTGGAAAGGTGTTAAAGAAAAAAAGATACCCTAATTAACTTTCAGCTGTGAGCAACAGATGGTGTAGCAAAGTTGGTGGGTCTTTTTCCAGGAGTAGCCACCAACGGGGGCAAGTGAAGAGAGTGTGGTTTTGTGTTTTAAAATGCTTATTTTTCCAAGTAACAAGCAGTTGTAGCAAAGGGGTATTTTATGTGTCAAGAGAATCTTTTAAATGGTTTTTGAAGCCAGTGACTTCTTTGCATATATAGGTTAGTATATTAAAATAATTTATGGAACCATGTATAGATATTATAGAGAACCTTGATGCATGTCAAGACAAAATCTACCTACTTTTAAAAGGAATAGGAAACAAGCTGTTACGTTTAACACTTTAACCTACAACCACTGAACTTGAATCCTTATTTCTGGAAATGTGAGATTATAGGTTATCAGATAAAAGTTTAGGTTTTTTTTTTAAACACTTCGGTGCTAGCTTGGATGTGTAGTTAATACTATTCTGCTATCTAAGGAATATATTAAAATGTATTTAAATACTATCAATTTCTATAAATTGATTAATGTGAGACCAAAGAAAGTTTTATGTTTCATTTTTCAGTTAGGAATCATTTCAATGCTATGTTTCATTAGTAGAGTGAAAAGTAAGGATGATAGGCCTCTCCCAAAGGAGATGGAAAGATTTTTTTTTTTTTATAATTTTAAGTAGGCCTCCATATCTGCTTGGAGCCCAACGTGGGGCTTGAACTCATGACCCTGAGATCAAGACCTGAGCCAAGATCAAGAGTTAGAAGCTTAACTAACTGATCCACTCAGGTATCCCAGAGATATCTGAAAAGATTTTTAAGCATAATGTGAAATAAACCCTCATTGGGCTAGCTAGATCTTAAATCATGGGATTGCCAAAGATTGAAAGAATGCTGGTTACACAACTTAAGAGATACTGAGGCCAAATTAAGTTAGATATCAGCTGCTATAGACTTGCTGTTGACGTCTTTGCTATGACCAGTAATGTAATGCATTAGCCATATGCTGTGATTACATTATTTGTCATGGAGAGTAGGGCAGGAACTGGGGAGAAGGAATGGCATAGTATAAAGACAACTAGATCAAATAAAAGGGAACTCTAGCCTTTTAGCTGCATTAGTTACTGGGAATGTTTAATGCTGTTACACAAAAAGTAGTATAGCATCCATGTTTCCATGAATTCCAACCAAAAAGTCTTCTGCATAAAGAGGCAGTATTATGCCCACCTACATGACTATACAAAATCGTAATTCTGCCCAAGTCAGGTTAAAAAAGCAGAACTTAGAACCTTGGAAACAAGGGCCATTAACACTAATTTTGTAAGCAATATTATAAGTAGCCTTAAAATACTATGCAAAAAAAAAGGAAAAGTCTAGGAGGAGCCCTGGGCAATTAAAAATGCAACAAAAATCTGACACAAAATGTGTTACTCAAGCAAGAAAAACATACTCTACTTTTGAACATGGAGACTAGTGTGTGACCAAAACAATAAAAATTTGAATAATAACCAGGTTAAGACAGCCATATCTATTAAAGGATGTCACAATTCCTTTGTGAAGAAAGTAGTGAAAATTATCAAAGTCTCTTAAGTTCATTTCACGTGGTTGTGCTTAAATGTATAGCAAATGGCAATTTAGTTTATGTTACTGTGCCCGGTGTGATCAACGTGCCATCTGGTGCCTGGCTGGTCTTGGGGGATTGTGCCATGTCAGCATTGATCTCTTGTTTCTGGCAGTTTGAACATTTGACAACAGCAGAAACTTCAACTTCAGTGAATAGGAGCCCATGCTGTCAAGCCTATACATGACTTTTTTCCTGCCACCATAATCCTTTTGCCTCATGTACCCATTGTGCCACGTTGGGGTAGCATTAACGTGTGATATGAAGATTCTTACACTTCATGCCCACCCCCATATGCCATACGCCTCTACCCTTGTACTCAATCTTCAGACCTTTTTTTCCTAAGTCCCTTAACAGACAGTCATGTCATTTCTCACTTCTCAGCAGTCCATATATATTCTAAACTTGGGCCAGTTTTCTTTCCATACAAAGCTGATGACCAGAGGTATACCACTTGAATCTCTGCCCATCAGGAAGATTCTCTTGTAACTGGCTTTCATTGCCACCACTGAGTGGAGCTGTATGGGTGGCTACCATGTATTTTCATTTTGCACCCACAGAAGCAACTAATCCCCTGATTTAAGTTTGGGTTTCTCCATCTAGTCCAAAGGATGTGTACATACACCTGTACATGCAACCTGAGGGAGAGGAACTGATGTGATAGCAGTGGATGACATGGGCAGCTGGGCTGCCTGCTCATTCCTTGAGCTCTCTGGTCTTGTTCTAGCTCAATCCTGGATGTACCACTTCCATTTTACAATGGATTATTGGTGCACCTGCCCAATTTGATGACTTGATAGGTCTAATGACAACCTCAGCTCATGACTGGCAGTTGTGACCACATGATGGTTTTTGCCCCACAGACAGGCACTTCGTCTCTCCTATGTCATCATCTACAACAAACTATTTTCATTTTTCCAAAAGTACATCATTCTCCACTGAAGATGGCACAGCTTTACTCTAAGCCCCCAGGGAAAATTGTCATTTCCCTTTTGGGGCTTTCCATAAACTCCAGTTTTCCTACCACTGAGGCCTCTCAAACCTTTGAACCTGCCTGGTTATATGACTGCAGAGCTATTTTTTGCTTACAGCCGGTAGCCTTTCATGCCCCTGGGTAGAAGTAGTACTCTCATTTGGAACAGACTCCCTCCAGAATCCGAAGAGGCTTTCCAAGCATTATGTTTCCTTCATGTTTTGGAAGTTCAGGATGCCATATGCCTTTTACTTTGGATGGGATCTTCTGGCATGCCCCTGACCACTGGAACTCTAAAAATGTTACTGATGTGACAGGTCCCTGAATCTTACTAGGGTACATATCTCACGCCCTGGAGGACATGTGCCTTACCAAAGTTCTAGTCTGTTAGCAACTTCTTAATCATACGGTCTGATAAATATGATATCATCAATATAATGGATTAATGTGATGTTCTCAATGGAATCCTCTTCAAATTTTAACGGAGAAGTAAAATGTATACTGTAATCGTTTCCCTGTGAATGCAATCTGTTCCTGATTTTTTTTTGACCGGGATGGAAAATTATCCATCTGCCCAAACAGTGGCTGTATATCATGTACCTGAGGCTGTGTTCATTTGCAATGAAAAGGATATCACATCCGGCCCTGCATCGGCAGTTGAGGCTACTACTTGGTGCAGTTTGTGGCTATCTACTGTTACTTTTTTTTCTTTTTAAATTTTATTATGTTAGTCACCATACAACACATCATTAGTTTTTGATGTAGTGATCCACGATTCATTGTTTTTGTATAACATCCAGTGCTCCATGCAGTACGTGCCCTCCTTAATACCCATCACCGGACTAACCGCCCCCCCATCTATTGTTATTCTTTATAACCCAGATGAATAGGATGGGAATCAACCATCTTTAGATATTTAACAGGCATCAATTTCCTCCATCACTACCACCAGCATCGCCCCAGATTAAGATACTGTTTTTGATTAATTCTTTGGCTGAGAGATAGAGGCAGTTTCAGATTCTCACTTGGTCTTTTCTTCTTTTCAATTTTTTTTTTTTTTTTGGTCTTGTCCACTATAATTCTTACCCTACATAGGTCAGAGATACAATGTGGGTGATTTACTGAAGTACTAAGTATTTTCTAATAAAACGTTCAGAGGCTAAGCAAATGACATTATTGACCCACTATGAGCCAAAGCTTGGCCAGGACTCCATTTATTACCTGACTCCCACATGTCCCCACTATAATAGGTGCTTTGGGTCTCAGGTATCACTATCAGTCCAGACCCTGCATCCAACAGTTATTTGGGTATTCTTACCCCTTTCTCCCGTGCAGTTACCCAGGTAAATGGAGATAATTCCCTTTGGGGAAGAGCTAAGGGAATAGTTACCATGTGTACATGACATGTGATGCGGGGTCCTTCTCCTGGGAACATGACCTTTTCTTCAGTTGGTGGTTTCTGGGTTGAAAAACTGACTCAAATCTGGAAATAGAAGTCATGATTCTTGATTGGAGCAACTTCCCACAGCCTCCTGAGGCTGATTTATTTTAATGATACATGTTGAGAAATTACCTTGTTATTTTCTATCCATTTTGCTCCTAAAGGAACCATGTTCTATTAACCAACTCCACAACTCTTGACATCAACTCCTTGGCATTAGTCTTGGCAATCACTTTTTTGATTTGATGCTAAAAACAAAGGCAACAAAAATAAAAATAAATTAGTGGGGCTATATCAAACTAAAAAGCTTCTGCACAGCAAAGGAAACCATCAACAAAATGAAAAGACAACCTACTGAATGGGAGGAAATATTTGCAAATCATATTTCTGGTAAGGGGTTAATATCCAAAATATATAACTAACTCACACAAATCAATAGCAAAACAAGCAATCCTATTAGAAAATAGGCAGAGGAACTGAACAGAAACTTCCAAAGAACACATGCAATTTTTTTTAGCTCTGTTAATTTCAATACTGTACAGCAGAAACTGGACATGCTCATTCTTACATTAAAACAAAAGTTTTCCTAATATTACAACTTATTTGTATTTGCATACTGTAGAACTAAAGTGTCGGTGTGGCTATTTTATAGTGCTTTCTAATAAAATATACAAAACCAACAGAAATACCACGAATACCATTCAAGGACCTTACAACCCTGAGATCATGAGTGGAGCCGAAACCAAGAGTCCACCACTTAACCGACTGGGCCACCTGGGTGCCTCCAGGCCCTTGGGTTTTAATTCTCTTGTACTGTAGCTACCATGAAACCTCTTGCATCAAGGTGTAAAGTGTACCACTGAAATCTTTTAGCCCCTATTCAGGCTATAATTGCGTGTCATATATAAAATTCTTAAGTGTCTTATTTATTTGAAAATCTGGGGAAATTTTTTCTGAAATGACAATAAGATCAATGAGATGTGGTTACTGAAATATGATAGAATGTTCTTTCAAGGGAGAAAAGAGTCCCTCTCTACTGTTTGCTTGTAAAACCATGTCTAAGTTGTATTTAATACTGAATACCACACTTTAGCTGGGACACTGACATACTGGATGTATTTTCAAATCATCATGATGGAAACCTGAAACCATGTCACAAGAGGTAGGGGTAAAAAAACAATTTTTTTTTCCAGTGGGGAAGGAAAAAAACATCTCCACAGAGCATCATGTGTAAGATTCTTCTACATGCTTTACAGGACCAGAATCAGGATGGAGGTTATAAAAACACAGGTTCCACCAGGGAACTGTGGAAAAAGACTCAGATCTGAAAGCAGGATATCCAGTCTACTCTATAACTAGCCATGGAACCTTAGGAAAAGTCCTTTAAATTCTCTAAGCCACTTGTGTCCAATAGAACTGTCTGCAATGATGGAAATGTTCTATATTTTTGCTCTACAATACAGTAGCTGCTAGTCATAGGCAGTACAGAAATGTGTTTAGTGTGACGGAGAAACTGAATTTTACATTTTATTTACTTTTAATTAATTTAAATTTAAATAGCTACATGTGGCTGGTGGTTACAGTACTTGGAAGGTGCTGCTCTAAGCCTGAAATTCCTCCTCTCTGAAATGGGGATAATAATACTTAGCAAATTGCTGATCCAAAGTTCAAACGGCATTATATGTGACCTCAGAAAAAACTGTATCATGCTACATAAGTGTTAATTATGGTGATAATTAATAATAATTGTACTACTGTCTTATCCTCGAGTTTCTAACATTTGGAATTGCAGAAAAATGGAATTAGCAGCCTGAGAAGGTCGAGTTCTTCACGTCTGGTTTTCAGAAACAGGTTTGAGACAGGCAGAGATCAGAGAAAGGACAAAACATCCTGGACACTTAGGCTAAATCCAAGACATCCTTCCAGTGTCTGCGTTGACCTTCTTGAGGTTCCTTCCCGACTCGCCTGGCTGAGTTAATGATCCTCCTCTAAGCATTACCAGGGTACTTTCACACTGTAATGTAAAAAGTTTTTCCTCTACTCCGAGAGCGCGTGCCTCTTACACTCGTGTCGTTCACGGTTGTGTCCCCCTGCTTAGCCACCGGGCACACAGTAGGTCCTCAGTCAGTATTTGATGCATGATTAACTTACCACGTACTCTTGAGGGTGTGATTCCCTGACAATAATTTAAGTAACTACTGAATCTGTGGAAAACATTATTACGGTTCTCTGAGGACGTACAGAGTGAAGGAATACTGGCTGTCGCCGCGCCACAGTTGGGCTATTTCGGTGCCCAGGAGGCCTACCAGCGATGACCTCTCTTCTGCCCTTTTCCCCCTTCCTGTCTTCCGTCGTCACGAGGTCGCGGCAGTCCGCACCTTCGTGGAGACGAGCGGGATGCGGAGCGAGAACTACATTTCCCAGCTGACTCTCCGGCGCGCGCGCCTCTGCGCGCGCGGGGGGCGAGTGCACCAGGCGCTCGCTCCCTGCCGAGCGCTCGTCGCCCGCCGGGGCCTTTGCCATGGGATGAGGTGGGAGGCGCTAGAAACCACTTAGCTACAGCCAACCGCCCAATGCAGCACTCACTCGCTCGCTCCCCCCGCCAGCGGAAGCGCCCGCGGAGCACAATGCAGCACTGAGGCAGCGCCGCGGTGGAGGCTGCAGCGCCACGGCCGCCGCAGCACCGGCCGGGGCTGGGAGGGGGCGGACGAGACGAGCCCGGGGGCGCGGGCCGAGGGAAGCGGACCCGGCGGCCCGGGCATGAGGAGCTGAGCGTCTCGAACGAGGCGGGCTGACGGCAGCACCATGCAGGCGGCGGCGGCTGCGTCGGTGCCCTTCTTGCTGCTCTGCGCCCTGGGGACCTGCCCCCCGGCGCGCTGCGGCCGGGCAGGTAAGTTCGCCACCCTCTGTGGCTTCGGGACGTACCATTTTCCGGGAGTCTTTGCAGCCTCAAGCGCACTGGAAACGGGCATCCCCGTTTCCCGAGTGCGCGGGGAGATTTTTTATTTAGAAGGGTGGTGAGAAGTGAAGCAAAAATACATGTGTGGGGGCGCGCGGATGCATTAGAAGCCTTCGGTCAAATGCCTGTTTTTCCTCTTCTGAAGAGGAGGAATGCGGAGGATCGGAAAGGGGTGCTGTGCTTCTGGGCCCCGATCCTGGATGATCTCAGAGGAGCTGGTCCAGGGCTCTCCGGCTGGTGTCTCTGCGTCCTTCTCAGATAGGGGCCGGGAGGGAGGGAGGGGGCGGCAGGATTTTCACAGAGGAGACGTCGGACCGCAGAAGGCACGAGTATGGGTCAGGGTCATTATTTTCTCCTTTTCTCCCCACTCCCTCCTTACCCTTTTCCTGCCTGGAGGAGACGCCTCGTTGACGGAGCTGGAGAGGAGGAACGAAAACCGCTTCCTGGAGCGCCAGAGCATCGTGCCACTCCGGCTCCTCTACAGCTCGGGCGGCGAAGACGAAACTGGACACGACGCGCTCGACACGCGGGTGCGGGGCCACCCCGGCGGCCGGCAGGTGAGAGGCGGGGCCCGGGGGGTGGGCCTGGGCGCGGCCTGGCCCACCCTACCCCGCGTTTGCTCTCCGTCGCCCTGGAGATGCAGTGTCTTTGGTGAAATGAGCGCAGTCCTAATGCGAGTCATGCATGGCGCTCTCTGTGCAAAAAAGAAGGGAGCGGGGCGGTGGGTGGAGGGACACAACCCCCCCCCCCCCAAAGAAGCACAGGCCGGAGCTTTGCTAGAGAGGAGTTTGTGCGGGATGTCTTCGGCAGTGCGGCATCCTGAGCGAAGGGCCGGAGCCCTTCTCACCTCTGTCAGGTGCCTTGCATAGAAAGAAGGGATTTAATATTGGCAGGATTTGCATCAAAATCGTTGTGGTGCTTGTTTTAATCCTCCAAAAGACTTTATACGTGATTTAAACCAAGATTGGTACTTTAGAAAAAATGAAAAGACGAGCCTAGACATCCCTAACTAAACTCAGACTGTAAAAATAAGCTCAACTGCAGTGTTCTCAGCTCACTCAATTTGTGGACACCAGAGATATATCCATTCACCTCCACCTTTCAGAAAAGGCGTCTCCTCCCCCATTTCTTCGTTGGTAGCAGTCCTTTAGTGTAATTTGAGCCGTATTGCTTATTGGGCATTTATAAACTATGTTTAACAAAAAAACCTAAGTTTGCCTTCTACCCATATTTAGATCAATAACACACATCCACAGCTAATGACTGAAAAGTATTTTGAACTTATTAATTTAGGTAATTATTTTGGGGCTCTGTAAACAGTTTTTGTCTTTATATACATCAGCCTGGTAAAACAGTTCATTCATCTGTAAGTACATATTAAGGTAGAACTTGTTCATGTGGTTGAAATTGTTGTAAAGTTCACTGACCTAAAGGCAGGCTGAACATTTTCACATGTGCAAATATATTTATTAATACTTTAAGATGTACGTTGATGCTGTGAAAGTCATAGTATTTGATCTATATGTGTAAAATATGTAAAAATAGAAAAATGCCATTTAAATCTGTGTTTGTAGCCAAAGGCTTAGCTCTGTTGAAGTTTTTGTGTAAGAAATTAATTTAAAGGGCTACAGTAATATCCATCAACGTTTGATTATTGTAGTAGAAAATCTGATATGCCAAGCTTTAATATGAAGGATCCCATTATTTGAATTAACTTTTGATAAATACCTATTTTCCTCTTTCATTCTGACTTGTTTTCATAGTAAAACTGAAGAAGTAGAAGTAGGGGACACTCTTCTTTTTTAGTATATGAAAGTTATTTCTGTGGAGGAATATTCTCACACACATTTACAACTTATGGTTATGAAAAATTTCAAACACACACAAAATAGAATATTATAATGAACCTCCAGCTTCAACAATTAGCAACTCAGAGCCAATTTTGTTTCATCTATCTCCTACCTATTTTCTTCCCTCCTCATATTATTTTGAAGCAAGTATATGATTTCATTCATAAAAAATTCACTCTGCACTACTAAAAGGAGTCTTTTAAAAATGTAACCATGATATTATACCTAACATATAAATATAAATTAAGTATATAAATATGTTAAATATATGTAAGTATATTTGATAAATATATATAAATGTAATACATATATATTTAAATCTATTTGATCCAGGATCCAAATAGTGTCTATAGACTGCAAATACTTTATTTTTTTGAGTCTCTCTTTTTTTTTTTTAAGATTTTATTTATTTATTTGAGAGAGAGAGAGAGAATGAGAGATAGAAAGCACAAGAGGGAAGAGGGTCAGAGGGAGAAGCAGACTCCCTGCTCAGCAGGAAGCCTGATGTGGGACTCGATCCTGGGACTCCAGGATCATGACCTGAGCCCCTTAACCAGCTGAGCCACCCAGGCACCCATTTTTTGAGTCTCTTTAATGCATAGTTTCCTCCTCTCCATTTCCTTAATTTTTTCTTTGCAATTTATTCATCAAAGACAGGGGGTCTTTCATCCTATAGTTTACAGTCTGAATTTTTGCTGATAGAGCCAGTGCTTTAAAACAAATCACGAAGACTTTCTCAGAGAGGAAGGGCAACAGAAGGAAATAGAAATGCGGAAAAAGAAAACTGCAGAATTGAACCTGGAAGCTCCAAGTCTCTGCCTTAATGCTGGTTGTGTCTTCAGGTACCCCCTGCCCGTCACTGTGTTGGTGAAAGACCACCACCTTTGGAAAACAGGCCAGTCTTCCTTCTTTTCTCTCCATTTATGGAGCAGGACTTCGGCAGTTTTTGGATCATAGGACTTTCCACTTGGGGCAGAAGATACCTTGGACCTCTGCATTCCTACTTCTCACAATAATAAACCTCACAGTTGAGAAGAATGACTGGCTTTTGGTGGGGTATGGATGAACTGGTAGGATTTAGGTTGAACAGCATGAATAGATTATTTATTCACATCAGGATTGAAAGTGAAATGCTGTCTTACCATCAAAGTAATTATTTTTAAATATCTTTTTTTTTTTTTTTTTTTTTAGAGAGAGCACACTTGCATGCTGCAAGTGGTGGGGAGGTGCACAGGGAGAGGGAGACAGACTCTTTTTTTAAATTTGTTTTTATTTTTTATTGTTATGTTAATCACAGGAGACAGACTCTTAAGCAGGCTCCATGCCCCAGTGCAGAGCCCTATCTATGCAGGCTCCATCTCACAACTCTGAGATCATGACCTGAACTGAAATCCAGACTTGGTTGCTTGTTTGAACGGTTTTCAGAGTAAACAAATGGATCTAGTTGATTCAGGAAAGCTCTTCTTCACTAAGGAGTGGCAGCTGATAAACGTAGGAGAAATGATAACATTAGAAAAATCATCATTTTGTGATTTCTAACAAATGTTAATTCAGGCAAGCACTGTCAAATGGAACTGGCCATGCAGTGAATGGCTGAGGGGAAACCGCACATCTGCGTGGTATTAAAGGAACTCCATACCCAATACTTTCTGGTCACAGGGGGATCACATCACTGTCTTGCAGCCAGTTCGGGCAACCATTACGAGACCCAGAGGACAGTCCGAGTTTCAGTGATGGTAAAACCACATGGCATGTGCCTGCTGAAGAAAAGCCATGTGAAACATACAGTGGCACCCAAAATGTATTCTGGACAAAGTTTATCAATATAAATTGATCAAGCTCTTAGATGTACCTTCTGATTTATAGGAAATACAGGGGACAGAGGAGCAGGCTAAGTGACAGCATGAGGAAGTGATCAGACAAACATCGAGCAGGAAAATTAACAGATGAAGAAAAGGACTGTTTTAGATTGAAAACACCTAAGGGATATATACAAGCTGGATAAAATGCAGCCTCCAGACCTAAAACGTGATTTGGATAAACTAGCTTTGGGAAAATCGTTGTGGGACATTTAGGGTAATTTCAGTATGATTGAGGTATTAGAGGCTATGGAAATTTATTGACGGGGAAAGAGAAAGATTATGAAAAGCAAACTATTTACAACATTATGATCTTGTTTTAGTGAAAAGATACGTATATGTATATGAAAATATGGAAATACATGTAATAAGACACTAACACAGAACAGTCAAAAAAAAAATAGACGGATGCTTAACCGACTGAGCCACTCAGGCACTCCTCATCAAAATAATTATTATGAGCAGTTATCTCAGTGCCTGGCACGTAGTGAGGTACACCACAGTACATCTGGTTGGATGTCTGGATCACCTGGGAGGCTGCTGAAGTTTACCGTGCTCTTTAAACTACATGCTCTTTAAACTAGAAATTGCTGACTACTAGGTCTTGAATCTGCCAATTACAGTTGTAAAGACTTAGTTGCCATATGCCAAATTTTCCTGCAATTAGGAAACTAAGGAGTTTTGCTGCATTTTTGCATTTTTGGTTTCATTGAGAGTTGGCATTGGACCTAAAAACTCACGTTGATTATATATGGCCCTTATCATTTCTTTGGTAATTAAATAGATAAAATTATGGCATCTTAGCTACTCATAGATACTTTTAGCAATTTCCTTTCTTCTTCAGAAATAAAATTGGGATGCCTTTCTATATTCATTTGTTCATTTGTGTATTTAAAAGGCATTTATTTACTTGGGCTCACCAATTTTTGTACAAGGCTCTGGGGATTTAGAGATAAAAGACACAGTTCAAGCCTTTAAGGAATTTACAGACAAGTGGGAAAATGTATGAATGGATAAGCAGTTATACTCTGCCCTTCTGTGTGGTTTTTAGGAGGTGATCACAGAAAGCTGTTGAAGCAGAGAAAACAGAGTATTTAAGCCAGGTGAGCAGTCAGGGGGCCTCTCATGGGGAGGTGCTGTCTTAGCTGTGTTTTGAGGGTGACTGGGAATTGGCCAGATTAAAGGAAGGTGATGGGCATATCAAACCGAAGGGGCAGCAATTACATGGGCAGGTGGGAATCAGGACATATTTTTGTTAAGTGCAAATAGTTAGGATTTAAGGTACATATGAGCCAAAACAGGAAAGCAGTGTAGATGCCGCAGTACCTTCATGATTGGTGGAGGAATTTGGACTTTGTCCTGAAGGCAATTGAAGGACTTTAGTAAGGAGAGTTAACTGACTAGATTCATAATATTGCAGGATCATCCTAATTGTTAGAAATGAATTAATTTTAATTTCAAAGGGTAAGTGAAAGTGGTTGTTCACTTTAATTTATTGGTGAATGCTAATTCACGTACTCATTAAGCTTCATAAGAATTTAGTTACGAAGTATACTGAAAATACTGTATAAATGAGTTTATAAAGCACTTAGAACAATGCCGGGGATATTGTAAGCACTATATGAGTTTTTGTTAAATAACATTTACTCCTGGGCGCCTGGGTGGCTCAGTCGTTAAGCATCTGCCTTCAGCTCAGGTCATGATCCCAGGGTCCTGGGATGGAGTCTCACATCGGGCTCCCTGCTCAGCAGGAAGCCTGCTTCTCCCTCTCCCCCTGCTTGTGTTCCTTTTCTCGCGTGTCTCTCTCTGTCAAATAAATAAATAAAATCTTAAAAAAAACCCCAAACATTTACTCCCTCAGGCTGCTTGAGTACTATTTAGAAATTTTATGACATCACTTTAATGCAGTATGTTGCTCTAATTACCTGAATTTAACACATTCCCAGAAGTAAGTTACAAATTGCTAAAATTTGCACAACTAAGTGGAAGCTAACAGTCCTAGAGATGGAAGAGACCTTGTAGGTCATCTAATGTAATTCAGGAATTACTTCTCACCTGGTAAGATAAAGCCATTGGCCCAGAGTAAGGAAACCAGCAGTGTATTACTTAATGTTTCAGAAAGCTCACAAGAACTGTGACGATATAAAACACCTTAATTTTACTCTTAATGTGTCCTTGTTTCAGTTTTCAATCACTAAATGGGAAAGAATACTCATACTTTTGGAAGAAATTTTTCTTATGATTCTGGGGAAATACATTTGGGGTGAAATAATAATTCTGTTGATAATAGTCCATATTATAAAAGATTTCTTTACTACGTGGCCAGTTACTTGAATGCATACTTTATTTTTATCCTAAGTGGGATGATCAGCCCCTAACGAAAAGTTATTTTGCCATAAAGTTCTAGAAATGGTAGTCAAAGAAATCATATTTGATTGTGGGTAACCTTGCTATCCTCAAGGTTGTCTACCTATTCTGAAGTAATTTCAGTCTTGTAAAATAGCACTCAGAACTAGAGTATTTAAATTATCCAGAGTCTTTCTTTCTTCTGACTTGAAGTTATTTGTGCTGAAGGAATTGTGTGTTTGCAGATCAATGGATAAAACATTTTTAACTGGGCATCCATATGAGCAATATAGTACCTACTGAGCCTTATTGATAGTTTGATACTGATAGTCACTTAATTGCTATTTTTAAGAAAAAGCACCTTAATGGCTACTTTTTTTTTTTTTTTTTTTTTTTTGCTAACCAAGCATGACAGATTTACTGTAGCATCAGAGATAGGTTATTTGGTGGTTTATTTTGTTGTGTGTTCACTTCATAGATTTTTGATTACTTGTTTTTCACCCATTGATTATATTTCTCTGCAAATAGCAGAATCTCTTTTTGTCAGAAGTCTTTGCTGTCAGTGAATAGATGGGCTACTTATTTCTCTGTCTCTTTCCCTGGATGGTGTTGTAGCTTCTCAAGTGGTCAGGTACCAAAAACATAGATCTATAATTTATCATAATTTTGATAATCAGTAATACAAGCTGGTAGCAAGATGGCAAGTGGTAATGTGCTCCATTTTTGTGACTATATTTATACATATGCCTAAGCCTGGATGAGCTGTACTTAAAATTGTGCTGTTTCACTTGGGAGCACTGAGTCAGCTTCATGGTAAATTGTCTGCAGTACTGCTTTGCTTCTCTGGTGAAAGAGGGCTCCTAGGAATTATAGCTTTAGAAGTATTTTGCAAGGATAGCACAATTTTTTTTCTTAATGTGCATTTGTTAAACCTAAGTAACTCAATATTGATAAAGTTTTGCCACCCATCAAAACTTTGTTCTGCTATAAATAGGAAGGAGACATTTTCCAGCATATTTTTATTCTCCTATCAACATGCTTCTCTTACAATTAAATAGCTAAAAGAAGATGATATTCAGGATTGTGGAAATTTTCTTTAGGTCTTGGTTTTACTCTGTGAGATCCCAATTTGTATATATATATATTTTTGGGCATCTTTGGAGTTCTGCTTAATGATCTCACTGTGTATGAAAAGAACCCATCTTTTATCACTTCTTCACAGCTATTCCTGGAAAACTATGAATGACTCTAAGAGCTTATGGGTTGATAAAAATCATTCTTACTTTTATTTGCTTTCTCAAATTTCAAAGAATGCCAGTGTTCTATCATTTTTAATGACAGGACCCTTCCTAAAAGTACATGGAGGGAAGCCTGCTTTCTTGTCATGGCTCTTTTTTTTTTTTTTTTGAGAAGCATTTTTGTTTTATTGTTCTTAGTTATTTAATATCTGTCTACCACAGTTTCCAAGTTCATTGAATTGAATTATTTTAGAGTACAGAAAGTGTATAAATTTGGAAATAGAAAATCTATTTTAGCTTCTTGTAAATAACTGCCCTTGGTGATGACACACTTCATTTATGTGCTATGATAACTCAGAAGAAAAGACTTCAAAAAGTTGTCTTGTCATGGCTCATTGAGAGCAGGAATCTGTAAGGTCACTAGTAAGTACTCAGTCGCTCCAGTGGGGCTCAGATCAGGCCACATTTATCATTAAGTTTCATGAATAAGCTTCAAAGGGAAAAAGAATGCTAATTAAAGGAAGGGGGGAGAGCAGAAGAAGAAGGGACATAAGAAGTGTGTGACGAGAAGGAGGAAGGAAACAGAAAACAGGAAAGAGTGAAGTGCTTATAGTAGTGTTACCATATATGTGATAGTATACACTAAAATACTTAATGTACAGTAACTTCTGTGGTTACTTTTTATGTGCCCGACAGTTTTCTTGGTACTTGGTACACATTAACTCACTGCAGTCCCACAAGAATTATATGACAGGAAATACCAGCTGTAAAACCACAAAGCTGGTAGGTAGTTGAGAAAGGATTGGAATCCTGGCACTTTAACTCCACGGCACTGCCTGGGCTTAAACTCTGTGCTCAACTGGCCTTATGGTAGGAGGCCAGGAACATTTCTCTAGATGTCATTCAATGGCAGTGAGGTCAAAGATTTCTTCCATTTGTCCCACTGGAACTGTATATTTCTTGCAGCTTGCAGAACACAGGAGGAATGCATCATATCTACTAACTTGAGAATGAGAATGGACTACCTAAAGATATTTAATATTTAAAATGTGAAAAACACGTATTGAAGGGCCTGGGTTCTGTTTTTGGGAACTGGATGTGTATACTTATTGTTATAATCTTTCTTTGTAAATTGAAGATTTTAATATTCAACAGCCAATACCAAAATTATATATACTCAAAGTTTCATAAACCAGAAACATTAAATGCTAAATGGGGATCCATACACCTTTCTTCAAAAGAAAACGATACAGAATATCTTTTGTGGCTTCCTAGAGCAAGTAGCTCTGGAGTCCCAAATGTCAAAGCCCTAGGATGAAAGAGATACATAATCAGTAATCACCAAAATGATAGCTTCTGTGAACATCTAGTTGGATGTGTTTACTTTTGGTAATAAAACCCTAGAAAGCAAATATTGAGAGAAAGAATTGAAAAATAAGAATTAGTATTTGTTGAATAGTTACCATGTACCTGGTGCTGTCCTGAGTGATTTACATGTATAATCTCTCATTTTGAGGTAGCTGCTATATCCATTTTATAATTGAGGCTACTGAGGCGTAAGGAAGCTAATTAACCTGCCCAAGGTCATACAACCAATAAGCAGTAGAGTTGGGAAAAGAATTCTCAAAGAGAATGTTAGAGATCCACATAAAATAATCCTTTTGTAATAAATGCTACTTATTTAACATTTAACCCATTCATCTCTGTTGGAATCAACCTGACATTTCTTTGAGAAACTCTTGGTCCTGCTCAGGTTGCAAACTTCATTCAGGAGTGAATTGATAATCATGTTTAGCACTTGTTTTATGTTTTCATTTCTAGAGATGGTTATCATTTCTATTTCTACCTCAGTTATTCTTTTAACTACATAGAAATATTTGAATCTACATCTAAATGGCAGCAGAGAGTATCTGTACTCTGAGTGCTTGTTGGAGTTTTATCTGCCAGAAACTCACAAGAAACTATTTGTGGGGGAAAAAAGAGAAACAATTTATGGGGAATTATCATCTATTCCTCCATAGAGTGCCTGCCTTACCTACTGAGATTCTGGGGTGGGGGTATTTTTTAAAAATCTCCCCAGTGGATTTCCAATTTGTATGTAGGGTTGGGGAGCTCTGTGTAGCCTTATGATTTAAGAGATTTTTTATTTTAATGTCTTACATCTTTCTGGATTTAAGTTAGTCACAGAGTTTTATATCTGAATTGATACCAGTTTTCTCATTTGCATCCCTGACCTCTTCAATAATTCACCAGACTTTTTCTAAAGAATATTGTGAAGGACATTGTAAGAAATATTCCTGAGAAACCAGTTACAGTATTAATTGAAGTCTTGGAGAACATTATGGGTGGTGCCTTATCAGGACCAAGAGGAGAGATTTGTCATGTAATTTTTTTCCTTCCTTGAGTTGGATGCCAGAAGTTTAGAGGCAAATTGTGCCCACCTCCAAAGCGAAAGTCACAACATGAGTTTTCCTAGCAGCTTCATCCTAGCTCATCAGCGTATTCCTCATCATCCCCATTTCAGCTCAAGGGTCATCTGAAATATCTCTTGACTTGTGTTAATTTATCAGTATGAAAAGTCATACCTGTACACATTTTCATTATGCATGCTATCCTTGGATTAAAATAAATACTCAGGCATGGGAGAAGTAATCTCAGGTTTCTTCCATCTACTTTTCTGAAGTATTCCCACCCCCCACCCCCATCACAGCATATTATGCTGTTCTTCCTAGCACTTGCCATCCTTTTTTTTTTTTAAGATTTTATTTATTTATTTGAGAGAGGTGGGGGGTACAAGTGAGTGTGAGCAGGAAGGGGCAGAAGGGGAGGGAGAAAGAATCTGAAGCAGACTCAGCACTGAGCGAGGAGCCCCGCACTGGCCGATCCCATGACCATGAGATCATGATCTGAGCTGAAATCTAGAGTCGGACAGTCACTTAACTGACTGAACCCCCTTGATGACATTCTCTTTAACGTTTGACTTATTGTCTTTCTTCCAATGTGTCATCACTAGAATATAAAACTACCAGACTAGTATATGAGAAAAGTGATCTCTACCCTGGCACAGAGTATGTACTTAATAAATATTTCTTGAAGTGATAAATTTTCCTTTCTCCCCAGTTTCCTTATCTGCTTAAAATTTATATTTTATCTTGTAAGTGTCCATATAAACATCCCAAAGTCCTCTTTGGAACTGGGTTAAAAGGATGAATACATGCATAAATTTTAGTCTTCAAATATTGAGTTTATAGTGCCTTTTGATAATTATAATTATTTTACACATAAAATAGAGTTCAGTGTGCTGTATTTTTATTTTTTACTTATTTTTTAATATGCTGTATTTTAAAAAATATAAATACTTCATATATGAAACAATGATTTTAGACTTCTAGTGGTCCTCTATTTCTGATTTCATCATTTGATTTGCTTTTAAGATCAAAATCTGTTTTGTTTTTCCTAGAACAGACTATTATATGTAATTTGATTTAGAAAATAAAAAAGTGCCATACCACGACCCAGAAATGTCAGCAGTTATCACTGGGAAGGGAAAAAATAAACAACTTAATCCACCCCCTGACCCCCACCCTCGGCAGTCTGTCTGTTTATATTGAAGAAATTTTTCAGAATCACATGCGTGTATCAACAGGGGTAAATCAACATTTTTCTCCTTTTTAAAAATCAATTTTGTACCAGGGGATTTTAGCACTAAGCAGTAGTTGCCCTTTTGCTGCCCTTTTTTTTTTTTTTTTTTGGTCCCAACTCAAGAACATTAGATAACTGTTTGAAGATGAGAAATCAATGAGGCTTTCCTGAAGATGGGCCTCAAGAGCTCCCATTTTGCAAGTGGCTTTAAAATTTTCTACCTGAGGCAGGAGAACTCCTGGTTGACAATCTTCTTAGACCACTTACTCTACTTGGCTCTGACTCACGTCTGTAGCCTTTACCTCTAGTTGGTCAATTGCTGTTCTTATTTTTATTTTTTTCAGGTTGCCTTTTAAATAGATTGGGTTGGGAGAAGTTGCCTTCATTTCCCACTAGTGAGGTCAGGAGGCTGGAGTCAGGCTGGTCCACGCGGTTTGGTACTCCTGGTCGCAGCTTAAGCTTTTCTTTAAGTGGTTTCTCTTTCTTTGAACTAGATGGCAAGATGCCGCACATGCAGCTGGCACTTCACAAAACCAGGTTCTGTAGGTTTTTGTGAATTCACTAGTGGATTTTTAATGCCTTTAGAACATAGAGAGAGAGAATGAGAGGAGAGCACGAGAGGGGGGAGGGTCAGAGGGAGAAGCAGACTCCCTGCTCAGCAGGGAGCCCGATGCGGGACTCGATCCCGGGACTCCAGGATCATGACCCGAGCCGAAGGCAGTCGCTCAACCAACTGAGCCACCCAGGCGCCCCATCCTCCCATGAGTTTTAAGTGTTTGTTTCAGAGGGAAGAACCGTATCTCTTCTTCTTCTCCCCCCTACTCCTCCTCTTCTTCCTATTCTTATTCTTCTTTATTCCTTATTTTTCCTTCCTTCTTCTTCCTCCGTCTTCCTCTTTCTTGGTCATTTTTAAATGTCTGCAGGCTGGTGGTAGAGGACTTCACAGGGCCCACTCTTTGCCCCATTATGTAGTTCGGACTGTAGACTCTGCCTTTCCTGGGTCAGAAGACGAGATTGGTTGCTTTTCATGCTCTGAAAAATCACACTTTGTACAAAATGAGCAGCAGGCTCACTTTGAATGCCATGTTGTGTTCATTAAATAAAGGTATGTTAATGGTTGAAGAGTCCTTTTAAGTAGGAATTTGGAAAATTTGTTTTATTTAGATGGGTAATTTTGGTATTGTAGTTGAACTAACATGAGTTCACCCCTTGGTGAGTTATAGATAGGAGCCATACCGGGTAGAGTTGTTACACAAAGGAAAGTTGACTTGCAGAAATAAGGAGGTCACAGGGAATAACTCTCAAAGCCATGACCCCCGAGCAAGGGTGAATGGGTTCCTTTTGTTTAGGGTTAGGATAAATACCAGAAAGGGGAGTTTTGTCCTCATTTGTAGAGGCAGGCATACGGTCGCACATGCACCTTAAGGAAACATGCCTATACATATGTTGTGTGTTACGTTAGTGAGGTTTGTGCTCCTTTTTGGACAGAGGTTTTAGCAGTGTAATGAGATAGAGGTAACTATCACTCACTCCATGGTCTGTGTGCACAGGTGTGAGCCAGTGGTTGAGCTCAAACTGATCTGGATGGTCTGGGCCAGCTGGAGGTCTTCGGGCAGTTGCTGCTGCTTGAGAGAATAGTTTCAGTTGCCTGTTGGGTCTTTTGCCTAAGTTAAAAGATAAACTGGAAAAAACTTAAGGAAAATGTGGGACAAAGGTTGGTGGGTCCATGCAGTAGAGGTCAGGTCTTGAGGTCAATCATGTAGGGTCTTGCTGGTGACAGTATCAGTCTTTGTTTCCCATAAATAGCGGGTTATTTTCATGGTGAGTTTAGGATTATATGTAGTTAGTAGTACTTTCAAGTGCTTCCCGAGAAAACTTTAGGTAAATATTTAATAAGAAGTATGGGAATTTGTTTTTTACAGATGCATTTATAAGTTTACCTTAATATTAAATAATTGAGTCATCGTTTCTTAGGAAGATTTTTATTGACTTTGATAGAAACTTCAACATCCTGAAGGTGATGGAATTTATTCAGGACCCCAAAACTGTTCTCCCACTTTATGACTTAGCATGATGTTCTTATAGTTCTTAATGATCTTGCCTAGACAAGGGTCTCATGATTAATGAAGGGAGAGTGAATGCTATTAATTTGTAGCTTAACCATTTCATGTGAAATCTACTTGAGGTTATTGATCAATGAGTTGTTTAGGACATTTCCTGAATGTTCTGGCTATGAAATCATGAAGTTTGCAGTTTTCCTAGGATGATGGGGTAAAAATTAATTTATTTTACTTGTATGGAGAAACAAGGAGTGAAGGCATGCATCCTCATCTTCATTTTCATTTCTTCCCAGCATTGACCCAGAGCTTTGTACATAGCAAGTGCTCAACAAGTAAATGTTGACTCGGTGAAGTCATTGATGCCCTGACTTTTACAGAGCCCTTTTCTATTCTCATGTCCCCAGACCCCTGTTGCAAGGTCAGGTTTTCCCTGGTCAATTCTTTTCTCTTCATCTCTCAGTACAGGTTCTATCCCTTTCCTGTTACCTCTTTCCATTTGTTGTTTTCCCATGAGCATCGTCTTGCTCTGTTCACTTTCCCTATGACCCTTGGTTTATTTTGTCATATTTTTCCCCCACTCTATTTCTGTCAAGTTCCTCTTTTTCTCTCAGTAGCTAAAGAATAAAACAAGTCTCTGAAAGGTTATTTTATGTTCAGTGTTGGAAACCATCCTCTGTGCACATTGCTGGACTTAATTATTTTGCCATTTGGAAAATGTGTTCGAGTTCAACAAGCTTTCCCATTTTACTACTTACCTTTAAACCTGTTTCTTTTTTTGTTCTTGTTGTTTTGTTTTTTTGGTGTGGTTTTTCTTTTTTCTGTTTGTTTCTTTTGTTTCCCTTCAGTTGTCCCTCATTCCTTCTCTTTTTTGGATGTGGAGTGAGGCATCCCTTCCATTCTTTACTGCTAGACTAATTGCCTTCCTAAAATCATTCTTTTTGTTCTCATTGCTTGTCATTCCCTGGATTTAAACTTTGAGTTATGTGCTCAGTCCACCCTCTGCACTTGCTGAGCATCTCCCTTCTCACACTCTTCTTGAGTGATCCAGAACTATATTGCCAGGATTCAGACCCAGTCTTAAGAAATGATGGGGCACTTTTACAGGTATAATAAGAGTAAAACTTGCCTCAGAGGCTTGCCATAAAATTATTCCTGGGTACATGTGTGTTGGAGCGGGAGGGATTAGAGCAACTGACAATTGGGTGTGTTAATAGAAGGTATCCGCATGAGAGAGACTCTGTAACCTTGGGCTGCGACTTTGTTGTTCAAATTCATTGTTCTTTGTTCACTGCTTAGTGCTGTGCCTGATGCATACTTGATGCTCAGCAAATATTTATGGTCTGCCTTTGTTTTAATTTTCTGTCTCAAAGATGAAAAAAAGTTCTGTGGGTTACTGATTTTATGTACTTGAAAAAATTTTTTTAATTTTAATTTTTATCTTTTTTTAAAGATTTATTATTTTTAAAATACATTTTTATTTATTTACTTGACAGAGAGAGCGAGAGAGCACAAGCAGGGGGAGCAGCAGAGGGAGAGGGAGAAGCAGGCTCTCCGTTGAGCAGGG
The DNA here is from genome assembly GCF_037043125.1 of Eumetopias jubatus. Taxonomy (NCBI): domain Eukaryota; kingdom Metazoa; phylum Chordata; class Mammalia; order Carnivora; family Otariidae; genus Eumetopias; species Eumetopias jubatus. The sequence continues at coordinate 33,297,124 of NW_028274820.1, forward strand.
AGCCTGATGCGGGGCTCGATCCCAGGACCCCAGAACCATGACCTGAGCCAAAGGCAGACACTTAACCGACTGAGCCACCTAGGCACCCCTGTACTTTTTTTTTTTTTTTAAAGATTTTATTTATTTATCTATTTGAGAAAGAGAGCAGGGTGGAGGGGAGGAGCAGAGGGAGAGGGACAAGCAAACTCTGTGCTGAGTGCAGAGCCCAACACGGGGCTCAGTCCCACCAACCCAAGATCATGACCTGAGCCAAAATCAAGAGTCAGACTCTCAACTGACTGAGCCACCCAGGTGCTCCTAATTTTATGTACTTTCGATGTATTTCCAACGATTACAGTATTTCTTTCTTTCAGATTATTAAAATGTTTTGTTGGGACAGCATGGGCTTCCCTCCACATCTTTGCCTTCTCTGTGACGTCTTCTTCCCCCATTTCTTCTTGTTAACCCATCAGAGACACCTGTATATAGTATGCCCACCTTCTGTGAGGATCCCATCACTGTGAGCATCTGAACTAAAATAGCTGTCCCTCTTGCTTTAGGTTTGAGGCAGGGTTTATTAGGAAAGGCAGGGCCATGATGGTGAGGAGGCAGAACACCAGAGATAGCAGTGGGAACTCGGACGCTGGTTGGCATACAGACATTCCACCACCTAAGGCCGCCTTGCAGTCCCTCTGCCATTTTAATCACTGTGACAAAAATCACTCATGTCAGTTTATAGCCTCATCTCTCGCAATAAAAATAAATCCAAGCTATTTAACCCTTGTGTGTGACTTTATTCACCAGAGTTTGCCATTTGGTGCCTGGAGCTGCATTTTCTTTAAGACAATGATGCTTGTCTTCTGGGAGAGTGACATGTAGTATTTTTGATGGATATGAACTCAGATGACAAATTCAAACAAGGGGTTCCCTTGATATTTGTTCTTGGAATTTTGATTTTTTTTTTAAACTGGGGTTTTAAACTAAGTACAATATTTTTTTTTTTTGCTTTAAGTCCCAGATACTTTCTTGTCTATTTTTTCATTTTTTCTCCAGTTTTTGCCACCATTTTATGGCCTAACAAGTCAATATAAAATATTTACTTTATTTATTAGGAAGTAGATATTACCTACATAGGACTCTTACTCCATGAAATCTCCATGGTGCTAAAAGACCCCCACATCTGATTTAAATCAGCAAAAACACCGCTAGCGAATAGTTCCTTTAGTGTAAGTAGAGACCCCAGGGAGGGATGGCACTCTGAGCTGTTTTGAAGCACATACATGTTAGTGTGAATGAAGGATCTGAAAGGGTTAAGACCAGAAAGGAAAGTGAAGGCATAGGATGGTGAAGAAGGGGCGCCTGGGTGGCTCAGTTGGTTAAGCGACTGCCTTCGGCTCAGGTCATGATCCTGGAGTCCCTGGATCGAGTCCCGCATCGGGCTCCCCGCTCAGCGGGGAGTCTGCTTCTCCCTCTGACCCTCCCCCCTCTCATGTGCTCTCTCTCTCTCATTCTCTCTGTCTCAAATAAATAAATAAAATCTTTAAAAAAAAAAAAAAAGGATGGTGAAGAAGTCCCACATCAAAATCTTAGGATCGAGTAGCTGGCCTGTAGAAATGAACTCTAGCAGTTCTCATGACTTCAGCTGACCCATTGTAATCTCAGGAACAAAATTGTGTATATTTTAATTGTATATATATTTTTAATAAGAGCTTTATTGGGTTATAATTTGCATACCACAGAATTCACCCATTTAGCAATGGTTTACAAATCACAATATTATTAGTATATTCACACAGTCATGCAGCCACCCGCACTGTCAATGTTAAAACATTTTCTTTTTTTATTTTATTTTATTTATTTATTTGACAGAGAGAGACACAGCAAGACAGGGAACACAAGCAGAGGGAGTGGGAGAGGGAGAAGCCGGCTTTCCACGGAGCAGGGAGCCCGATGCGGAGCTCGATCCCAGGACCCTGGGATCATGACCTGAGCTGAAGGCAGACGCTTAACGACTGAGCCACCCAGGCGCCCCAGTGTTAAAACATTTTTATCATCTCGGGGCACCTGAGTGGTGTAGTCGGTTAAGCGTCCCAGCTCTCGGTTTCAGCTCATGTCGTGATCTCAGGGTCATGAGATTGAGCCTGCTTTGGGCTCTGTGCTCAGCTGAGTCTGCTTAAGAATCTCCCTCTCTCTTTGCCCCTCCTCTCTGGACTCTTCATTTGGACAGCTCTGGTTTAAAAGGTTTTAAATAATTTATTATTTATTTTAGAGAGAGAGAGAGATTAAGAGAAAGTGTGTGAGGAGCATGGGGCGAGGGGCAAAGGGAGTGGGAGAGAGAATCTCAAGCAGACTCTGTGCTGAGCATGGAGCCCCATCTCACAACACTGAGATCATGAATGAGCCAAAATCAAGAATCCAGCGCTAACCCACTGAGCCACCCAGAAACCCCTTTACAAGGTTTTAGAAAGTTGAGTCAATATGAACCTCCCTGCAGCTTTCAGCCATTAATTTTTATTTCTTGTAGTTTTTCTGGCCACAGTAGTAGAGACATTTCCACATGTGTGTTATTCATCCCTTAGCTGTTAATGTGGCGTCTACAAAATTGATCATGTGAAGGTGCTTGTGAAAATTTCTTTAGGACATGGGCGCATGGGTGGCTCAGTCGTTGGGCATCTGCCTTCGGCCCAGGTCACAATCCTAGAGTCCTGGAATCGAGTCCCACGTTGGGCTCCCTGCTCGGCGGGAAGCCTGCTTCTCCCTCTTCCACTCCCCCTGCTTGTGTTCCCTCTCTTGCTGTGTCTCTTTCTGTCAAACAAATAAATAAATAAAATCTTTAAAAAAAATTTCTTTAGGACAACTTTTGTTATTTTTTTAATTTAAAAAAGCTCCTGTTGGGTGCCTGGGTGGCTCAGTTGGTTAAGCGACTGCCTTCGGCTCAGGTCATGATCCTGGAGTCCCGGGATCGAGTCCCACATCGGGCTCCCTGCTCAATGGGGAGTCTGCTTCTCCCTCTGACCCTCCCCCCTCTCATGTGCTCTCTCTCTCTCAAATAAAGTCTTAAAAAAAAAAGCTCCTGTTTTGAAATAGTTCAAACATACAAAAAATGTAGATAGAATAATGTGATAGACACTCTTGTACTCACTGTACAGAATCAACACAAATTTAATAGTTTTTTTTTTAAAGAAATAAACATTATAGATTCAGTTGATACTCTCCTGCCTTCAATTTCCTCATTCTTCTCAGGGGAAATCATTATCTTGCAATTAGTGTGCATCTTTCCTGGCTTTTTTATACTTTAACTACATAAATATTTATCCATAAACAATATATATTACTATTTTGTGTATTTTGTACATGCACATATTTGGTATCATATATATTCTTTTGCTACTTCTCAACATTGGTTTTTCAATTTCTTGTGCTGGTACAGGTAAAATAATTGAATTTTTCCTTTTTATTCTTGTCTGCCTTTCTGTGTTATAAACTTACCATCATTTATTTCTTTTTATGTTAATAGTATTTACTGATTGTTTTCAAGTTTTTGCTCTTATAAGCAGTGTTTGCCATTGATAGAGTTTCTGTGGGTCATATATTTTGACGTGAAATTGTTGATTCTTAGGGTTTGTGCATTCTCAACATTATGTAGAGACATAATGCCAGATTATATAGTGATACACCAGTTTATACTCCACCAGCAGTGCATGAGAATTTCTCCATCTTCGTAATCATTTGGAACCCTAAGACTTAAAAACTTATAAACATGGATGTGAATGGTGTCTAATTATTTTACTTTCCATTTCCCTGATGACTAATGAGATTGAGTGCCTTTGGTGATCATATTTCTTCCTCTAAATAGTCTATTTATATACTTCCCCCATTTTTCTCTTGGGGTATTTGTCTTTTTCTTACTAATGTATGGCATTTTAAATATATTCTGGGTTCTTTTCTATCATTGGTTATTGCAAATACTTTTAAAAATTATTATGGCTTAGCCATTCTCATGGTATCTTGTTGCAAAATTAAGAATTTTTTTGTTATGCATATCAGTTCATTATGGTTCTTTGTGTATTACTTTACTACTGTAAAATTCACGATTTTCTAAGAACATGTCTTAATTTTTAGTGAAATAAGCCCCTATATAGTTTTATTTAATTTAATTTATTTATTTGTCAGAGATTGAGAGAGTGAGAGAGAGAGCACAAGCAGGGGGAGCAGCAGAAGGAGAAGCAGGCCCCCTACTCAGCAAGGAGCCCAATGCCGGACCTGATCCCAGGACCCTGGGATCATGACCTGAGCCGAAGGCAGACGCTTAACCGACTAAGCCATCCAGGTGTCCCGTTCCCTATATAGTTTTTAAAATATTATAGGATAGTGATTAAGAGTTGGAGGGCCTGAATTAGGCTGCATGCTTTCAAAACCTGCCTTTGCCACCAGCTCACTGTGTGAACTTGGCACACATTTAACTTTTTACACCAATTAAGAATAGTACTTAGCTCATATGTTGTTGTGAGGATTAAAGGAGATAATACACATAAAGCTTGTGGCTGAACATTTGGCATATAGGAAGAGCTCAGTAAAGGTTAGCTCCTTTTTTTTTTTTTTTTTAGCTTCCATAATGATTATTTCTTGGTATGAAATCAGTGCCCACTTTCTTGTGTACAGAAATCACTGGGTTTCTTGGATTGTTTCACGAGAGCTGTGGTTCCTTTCAACTGTTCCAGGAGGGTAGGACAGTTTGGACCCTGGTGGTAATGCTGGGTTCCAGTTTTGGCGTCATTGAATTCTTCCAGGGAATTTAACAGAACAAGTTAATCTTGTTTTTTTTTTTTTAAACTGAATTAAAGTTGACATAATGTTACCTTAGTTTTAAGTGTTCAACATAGTGATTTCACAAGTCTATACACTATGCTGTGCTTACCCCAAGGGTAGCTAACATCTTGCAAGGGTAACTAACATCTGTCACCATACAAGGCTATTACAATATCATTGACTATATTCTCTGTGCTGTGTGATTTTGTTTCCATAATATTAGTTCAGACATCAGGTGGGATTTGTTTTCTTAAAATTGAATGAGTAACAGTGCAGCCTCCTTACTTTGGGATGGGAGGCCTGAAGGGAAAGCAGGACACGAAGAGGCTAACAGGCAGTGGGATTAAAGGTCGGACTCTGGGTTCCTAAACCAGGCTGAGTGTTGGAATCTGTATATAGAACTGGATGAGAGGATAAGATGCTCTATTTTAATAGCTTGTTTTATTTTCTTTTTTAAAAAACATGTTTTACGCTGTGAATTGTGCAAGACTGTTGAATCACAGATCTGTACCTCTGAAACAAATAATGCAACATATGTTAAGAAAAAAGAAAAAGAAGAAGATAGCAGGAGGGGAAGAATGAAGGGGAGTAAGTCGGAGGGGGAGACGAACCATGAGAGACGATGGACTCTGAGAAACAAACTGAGGGTTCTAGAGGGGAGGGGGGTGGGGGGATGGGTTAGCCTGGTGATGGGTAATAAAGAGGGCACGTTCTCCGTGGAGCACTGGGTGTTATGCACAAACAACGAATCATGGAACACTACATCAAAAACTAACGATGTAATTTATGGTGACTAACATAACAATAAAAAAATTTAAAAAAAAACAAAAAAAAACCCAAGAAGAGCCTGAGAAGGCAAAAATCTAAAGGAACAGACCATTGAGGAAGAAATGGCTCCCAAAATTTTATACAAAATAGCAGTTTTTATAACAAAGTCCATTTTTCTTCTGTGAAAACTTTGCATTTGCAATGCGTTTATGACAACAATCCTAATTTTTAATATAGTTTTTATACTTTATTTTTAAAAATTTTTGAAGATTTTATTTGAGAGCGAGAGACAGAATGCAAGCAGCGGGAGGAGCAGAGGGGGAAGGATGAGCAGGCTCCGTGCCGAGCACCGAGCCTGACGTGGGGCTCGATCTCACGACCCTGGATCATGAACTGAGCTGAAACCAAGAGTCGGACGCTGAACCAACAAAGCCACCCAGGCTATAAAATTCATGTACCTTTTAGCAGTGGCTTTTAATGCAACTTTTAGTCATTCTCAGTTCTCTTTTTTTCTTATATTCTGGCTCTTACCTTTTTATCATTCTGTTGTTTTGGGTCCCATTGTACATAAGCTGTGATCATAAGCCCCTTTGCTGAGCTTCTTGTTGAGATGATTCTGCCCAGCCTTGGACATAACCTTCAGCGCAATGGAAGAACTTCCATTTTCTTGCAGTGGATTTCCACATTTAATAAATATTTTAACACTTAATCAGTCAACCATGTGTTTCTCAATTTCCAACAGTTTTCAACAAACAGTCTTTCCAGAATCTGTTATTTCAAAGATGATTGTGTTATTTCTCTTTCTCAGGAAATAATTAGGTTAGAAGAAGTCCGTATGCTTCTATTTTAGCATCATATGCTCAGTGCAGAAAGTGTTCAGGGGGAGAAGAACTCCAAGTGCAGATATTGTTGCCGGGGGTAGTAGCATGGTGTGTGTGTGTGTGTGTGTGTGTGTGTGTGTGTGTGTCTGTCTGTCTGTCTGTCTGTCTGTCTGTGTCTGTGTGGAGAGTCTTTGCAGACCATCCCGTCTCCATGGGGCCGGTGGGTCAGTTTTCATTCTCACATTCTACTTGATGAGAGAAACAGCTACGCTTGTCTCTGCACCTTCTAGCCCTGGTGCACTTGGGTATTTTAGTTATGTTTGAGCTATTAATCATGACTTTTTATAGCTCCTGTTCTCTGCAGTGTGTTTTCACTAGAACTAGAGATTCTTGATTTCTCCTTTTGTCATCCTATCTTTGAATAATGAGGGAACAGAGAAGATTGTAAATATTTAATAGTCTTTGATTCTTGTTCCTTTTCTTATGAAGTTTAAACTTGCCAGCTTTGCAATTAAAATTTTTCCATTGTTGTTTTTTTTTTTTCAGATTAAGGCTTAATAACGGGTTTGTGTGTGTGTTTAGACGAGAGAGAGAGAAAGAGAGAGAGAGAGGAAAAGAGAGATGGAATTATTTCGTGTGATTATATTTGTGAACTGACATTTTAAAAATTCACTCCACAAATATTGAGGGCCTACTACATGGCAAGCACTGTTCTGGGCCCTTGGGATACATCAGTTAATTAAAAAAAAAAAAAAAACCCAAAAAACCTGATTTGCTTTTTCATGGGACTTATATTCTAGCAGGTAAACATATAATAAATGATAAATTATATGGTGTAGTACAAGGTGGTGAGTACTATGGAAAAGGAGGAAAATACAGCATGGTAATGGGGATTGGGAGTACAGGGGTGTGTGGGTATCATAGGTTATAATTTTTAATAGGGTAGTCCACTATGTCTCACAGAGAAGTGACATTGGGAAAAAACTGGAAGGAAGTGGAGAGTAAGCCAGGGATCTATATCAGGAAGAGCATTCCAGGATGAAAGAACAGCCAGTACAATGACCCCAAGACTAGTGTGTCTGTAAATTATGAGTAACAGGGCTGTTACTCCAAAGATTTGTGTTGGAAGGTCTCATTGAAAACTGTACTGGGGTAAATATTTGGAATTATCCATGTGTCTGGCAGTATTTTCAGTTGTATCCTGTGTTCTCAAAGGATTGCATTTTCTCAACAAAGAAGAACATAACGATTACAGATATACCCCCTCCGCCTCCCCACAATATTACGCATTTGGATTCTTCTTTGCAAGACAATATTACTTCCGTGCAGTTAAATGTACTTCTCTCTTATGTTTAAGTACATGCATGGCTATGGTTTTCTTTCTTTGCAGGATGTTTTATTCTGTGTGGTTGGTAGATATTTTTGGTGCTAGCCTGCCGTAACACTTACAAAGTAGTACATAATTTCTGCTGTGCCTAAGAGATGAGAGGCATGCTTCCAACTGATCTTTGAACATATCCTGTTTCACAAATGGAGGCAATAGGCCTAAATTGCATTAAGAGAGTTTTGTTAACTATGTAAGAGGGAAAATAAGATGAGTCAGCATTGGAACAGACCACAAATAGGGCTGAGTCACTGTCTCAAGAACTTATAGAATAGGGCGCCTGGGTGGCTCAGTTGGTTCAGCGACTGCCTTCGGCTCAGGTCATGGTCCTGGAGTCCCGGGATCGAGTCCCACATCGGGCTCCCTGCTGAGCGGGGAGTCTGCTTCTCCCTCTGACCCTCTTCCCTCTCGTGCTCTCTCGCTCTCTCTTAAATAAATAAATAAAATCTTTTAAAAAAAAAGAACTTATAGAATAGGCTCAACAATCATTTTTTCAAAATAGTTTTTTTTTCCTTTAAAGATTTATTTATTTACTTACTTATTTGAGAGAGAGAGAGAGAGAGAGAGAGAGCATGACCAGGAGAAGCAGAGGGAGAGGGAAAGAATCTCAAGCAGACTCTGTGCTGCGTGCAGAGCCCAAGCCCAATGAGGGGCTCAGTCTCACAACTCTGAAATCACGACTGAGCTGAAACCAAGAGTTGGTTGCTTAACAGACTACGCCACCCAGGGGCACCTCAAAATAGTTTTGAATAGATACTTTTTTCCTAACAGGTGGGAAATGAATCAGTTAAGTCACTGAGTTTCCCTAAAACTCTTAAGTCCCATCTTTCTCCCTCTGTCCTGTAGGTAATGTGTATTTCAAGTCATGTAGACAAATGACTACCACACTCACTAACAAATATCGGTTGAATAAATTGGGCATGGAATACGGGTCAGAAATTTTCAAGGACCATCAGTGGAATGCACGTGCTAAGAATGGTTATACCCTCTTTAACAACGATAGTGTTTGTAACCACTAGAGAACTAAAAGAAGCCAATAAAATAGTTTAAACTAAATGAAAGCAACCTTTATTATGGTTATATTCCTGAGAGCTCCTTCCTGTTTTCAGCTAATTCCAACTTGCAAAATAACTTTTATTTATATTATTGTCAGAGAACAGTTATCGTGTTTATTTTAAACTCGTAAGTGAGCACATACTTTGTGCCAAGCAAAGTGCTAAGTGTTGGGAATACATGGGCAGTTGGTACAGAGAGTGAAGGGTGATGTAGCCGTAAGGCATGGACCTCAGAGAGGGATGGAGGAATTGTCATCTGGAAGTGACAACGGGAAGCTCGAGAACAATTCTGAGTCCTGGATGTAAAACAAAATTCGATTTACATGTGCTCAGACTTGTGCTACCCATGTGATAACAATGATAGACAGCACTGATGGAGCGAGACTGTTCTGTGCACCTTACACATACTCAGTCTTCCCAGCAGTCCTGAGGTTGGGACTGTTGTTCCCATTTACGCAATGGAAGAACTGAGGCACAGGGAGTTTAAATAACTTGTGCAAGATCATTAACTTGGGGAAGGGGTGGAGGTAGAATTTGAGACAGGAAATTTGGCTGTAGAATCTAGGGTCTTAGCTAGTACCCTCTGCAGCTTTTCATAAGAAACTACGCACAGTTTTAAAACAGAGGGAAACTCTTGGGGCACCTGGGTGACTCAGTCATTAAACGTCTGCCTTCGGCTCAGGCCATGATCCTGGTGTCCTGGGATTGAGCCCCGCATCGGGCTCCCTGCTCGGCTGGAAGCCGGCTTCTCCCTCTCCCACTCCCCCTGCTTGTGTTCCTGTTCTATCTCTCTCTCTCTCTCTGTCAAATAAAAAAATAAAATCTTAAAAAAAACACAACAAAACAGAGGGAAACTCTTTAGGATAAAACACGTTAGTGCTGGATTATTCCCTTATATAATAGTAAAGTATCCTTGCAGACAATTAAAATCTGTGGACAGAGACTGTATTTCCTCTGAGTCTTCTGTGGTTCTCCTGGAGTCCCCTGCCCATGGAAGGGGTTCGGGAGGTGGTGGCGGTATGGAGATGGTAGACCCTTGCAGGGAAGGCCAGAGACGGAGAAAGGGGATGGCTCCGTGGCAGTTCTCTGAGGATGCTGACAATGGGGAACATTTGCTTCATTTGTTTCCGAGCAACAACCATTAAAAAAACTATCATAAAATGGACAGAAAGGCTGTGCCCAGGTTGTTTCCTTTGTAAAAGAGAATCAAGATGTCTTGCAGGAATCCTTTCTTTAACCCAGCATGTCAAATGTACGAAGCCCTCATTAAGCTCTAATTTGTGCTCCGTAGAGGCAACGGCTAGAGAGTTTGTTCAGCTTCGTATCAAAACACATCCGCAGCACAGAGACCCAGGGCATTTATGGAACATCAAAAACCATCCAGGGCCCCTGCATGTGTGCTCCTTTGTTAAGGCCAAGAGTTTAAACAGAGGGAAGAAAAAATGGCTCTGCTCTAGCTGGTGGCTCCCCAGCTCCACCAGCCCACCCTAAGGAGGCCATGGCTGCTTGTAACTCTGCTTCCTTATCCTTTCTGTTCTTACAGAGAGAGAGTCACATTCTACCATGCCTTTTTTTTTTTAAGATTTTATTTATTTATTTGACAGATTGAGAGCACAAGCAGGTGGAATAGCAGGCAGAGGGAGAGGGAGAAGCAGGCTCCCCGCCGAGCAGGGAGCCTGATGCGGGGCTCCATCCCAGGACTCTGGCATCATGACCCGAGCCGAAGGCAGTTGCTTAACCAACTGAGCCACTCATGCCTTTGATATGAAGTTGTTTCTAGCAAGGGCCGAATGTATGCCAGTGAAGAAAAGAGTGGTGGGACTAAGAATTTTATTTCTTTTTATATTTAGACACAAAGTCATAAAAATAATATCTCCAATATTATGTTGTTTTTTTTTTCTTGCATGAATTTATGTTTCAGGGCCAAAGGATACTCTGTGCTTGATTCTGACTTTATATCATCAGACACCGTGTGCTTGTCCTAGTCTCGAAGACCCTTTAGTGATGATCTGTGTCTTATCTCCCTCTTGTAGGGCAGCAGGTATTCCTTTTATTCAGGCTTTTTGGAGTCAGACTCACCAACTTATAGACTTTGCTTGTATCTAGTAGTAATTACTTTCTAGGTTACAGTTGGCTACAAACTTTCCTTGCCATGACGTGACATGCACAGAAATGCACATGCAAACCTTATTGGATGTACAGCAGATAATAGGACTTGCTTTGTTGAGCTTTTCTGTCTCTCCTAATAACAGTATCTTTTAGAATTTCTTGCTTTCAGAGATTATTTACAGTCAACATATTTATAGAAGGCATTTCACTTTTCTAGGGAAAGTGTTTAGTGCTAAAGATTAGGTGACAAGAATGATCTATTTATTGCTAGGGCTAATAGTGACTGGCTCCAATAAATGAAAAAAGTGCAAGTAAAATTTCTGGAGTTTCTTTCATTACCCTTCTTCAACAGAATAATTTCATTGTTTTGTTACCTCTTTGATTTTTCCTAGTAACATGTTTGAAAAATTGTACTTACTTAATCTCTTTAGATTTTGATGCTTTTGACTATAGACTAGATACATGTAAGTCAGCACACATAACAAAAATTTTCTTATGGGGTGTTTGTGTTTTCTCTCAAACATGCATCATGGATGGATTCTGAAAGTTTTCCTGTAATGTAAGGGCAAGGAGTTATTCTTCAAAGCACCTTGGAGATGTCAGCTGGTAGTATATGGAAAGCCCTTCGGTTTAAGAACCTGGGGGCAGACTCATGTCATACTGAATCTTTGAAACAGCTTCTTGCTGTGTTCTGACCTATGAGTGCCTGGGAAAATTCCATGGTTTTGAGACATGGTTTCCTCCGAGATGGCTGGTAATGTTTTCTTTTTCTCTCTTTCATACAAATTTGCATTTCTTCCTTTCATTCCTAGTTGTCTTCAGATAGCTAGTGTGTTCTTCATATCAATCTTCATTCTAGCTACTTGAGAAACAAACAAACAAAAAAGAAATGTTTTTGCAGGGGTTCTTGTCTCTCAAATTTTCTCATTTGGTGTCCTAATGAAGAAAGCCCTTAGTGGGTGACTGTCAAGTTATAGATGAAAAACATCTTCTGAATATCTTTGCCATTAGAAACTTACTGCCTTTTTTTTTTCTTCTTTTAAGTGGGAGCTTTGTTCTTGCAATATTTTACTGGATTATTTCTTCACTATGTTCTTGGACATAGTGAATTTGTGGACAGTTGAGATATGTTAGGAAGTTAGGAATCTGGTCCTCTTGAAGTTTAGTGTATGTATGTATAAGTTTATGTTTATGTGTAAGCAGAAAGCCCTCCAGAGTTACGTAGTTTTAGTCTTTAGTTCTAGGAGAGAAAAATCCTTTTTATCCCATGTGAATTTGCTTCCCAAGGAAAATGCTATGGAATTCCTATGTGCCAGCTATTCATCATGGGATTTTGTTCAGTGTTATTTCTGATTTTTCTTTCCTTGAATGCTTGGAGCTGGCCCTTTAGTGGAAATGAGTCATAGCTCTCGACGTCTCTAATATCTTTGTAAAAGAGATGAAATTAAGCAAGCAAGCAAACAAAAGTCCATTGACATGCCAGCACTGAGTGAAGTGAATCTTGATGTGAAGAACTCACCATTCTTAATTTTATTCTTTGGACTTGGCCTGTTTCCGATGTTGCCTCCAGGAGAGACTGTGACCCAGCTGGCAAGAGACAACCCTTATTTCGAGGCCTGCTTTTAAAATGATCTTAGAGCCGAACTGACTAGTTACTCTTTTGATAATGTAATAGCTTAACAGTTTACTGATTTTCCCTCCTCTGCTCTTTTTTACTTTTTACTTAGCTTTCAGTAGTTACATTATTCTTTGTAACAAGCTTTTATAGACTTTCACCATAAACAACAATTTTAAAGTGTTTTTCTCATAGCATTCTATAATTAATACTCTTTTCAGTTCACATGTGGGGGAAAGCAAGATAAAGTATAGGAAGGTTTCATAACTCACTCTTAAATATCGAGTCGCTAGTGGGGCCAGGAAGACCTGTCATCTTTCTCCCCAACTTTTTTGCAGTAAGGAAGAGCATCCTTTGTCCAGGGCTGATTCATCTTTCGTCTGCTGATTTTGTCGCAACCAAACGTTGGGGTTCCGTGCACTCAGATTTAATTACAGCTCAATAGCACTACATATTATATTGTTCTCAGGCTACTAAAGATCTTAAAGGCCTGCTACGAGTAAGCATTTCTTGTTCAGGCTTTAAATGAAGGCCTAGTAATGGGCGGTTAATGGCCAAGATGATGGAGAGACAGATTTTTCAGAAGATAGCTGGAGCATAAATAGGTAATGAGGCTGCCTGACTTCCTGAATGAAGATGAGACCATCAGAGCTGGTGCCTGTGTCAGCACAGTCTCTCTGCCTCTAGCTGTGGGAGCAGGGGCCACTGGAGATAAGGACCCTTGGCCACCAGGGAATCACAGCCTTTAGGGCTTCCAGTGCCACCAGAACTGGAAGCGTCAGCCAGGCGAATTCAGAGAGTGCTTGTCAAGAACTCATTAAAGTAAGTCTTTTTTCTTTTTTTTTTCTTTTTGTGATGTATATGGCTTCACCTAGAGGTTCCTAGGTGCAGAGATTTATATGGCATAATATCTGCCCTTGGGTCATCCATCCCAAAACAAGGGTGTGTCCCATCAGTTGAACATATTTTCCTCAATTGTAAAATTTTTCACATCAAATAAAGTCAGTGCAAGAACTGGCATTTGAGTTGGAGAGCAAATTCAACTAGAGGGGAAAACCATGGGAACTGGTTACGCATTAGGCTCACACATGTTAGCTCTGCACAGAATTCCACTTCATGGAATTATTTTCCTATCTTAACCCCTTAGCCAGGGAAACACTATCCTGCTGATGTGGCCCCAACAAATTGTAGAATGAGGAATCTTAGTGTTAATAGATGTGTCTCTTTGAGCTCCTTTGTCAGAAGTTCACATAAGGCCGTGGAGTAATTACAGTGAAATTATGGTGATTTTTCAATTGGTCTTTTCTGTTGTAGAAAAAAAAGGGATAATATATGCAAGTGATCATTGGTATTTTGTTTTTTACTGAGCTCAGATGTACACTTGTATTTTTTTTTTTTTAACTAACTTGAAGCAATCAAAGAGCAAAGAAGTATTTAGGATGCGGAAAAGCTAAAGATTCTGTTACATGCATTAAAGACTTCTTTCTAGGACACCTGGGTGGCTCAGTTGGTTAAGCGACTGCCTTCGGCTCAGGTCATGATCCTGGAGTCCTGGGACCGAGTTCCACATCTGGCTTCTTGCTCAGCAGGGAGTCTGCTTCTCCCTCTGACCCTCTTCCCTCTAGTGCTTTCTATCTCTCATTTTCTCTCTCTCTCTCAAATAAATAAATAAAATCTTAAAAAAAAAGACTTCTTTCTAATAATGTTAATTACTTTCACAGTTACTGGGTTACACAATGCCATTTGACTGGTAATACTCCCACCCATTGGTATTCATTGATTCATTATTCAAGCTGGGCTTAACTAAAAACCCAAACTTCCTTGTCTTTCTCTCTGTGTCAAAGTTCTGATTCTCCCATGAAAGTTTTAGTGTCAACTTAGCTTTAAAAAAATGGTTGTGAATAATGCAGTCTTGAAAAGTTCATTGTACTTATTTGATCTTTGGGATATGTAGGTTGGCCCTGGTTCATGGGCCCTAGGAGATGCAAGGAGAAAAAGGCTGCCAGGAGGCAAAATGCACAGGAGCATGGAGTTATGTGAGCTTCACATTTAAATTTCAGCTGTTACCATGAATAATAAATAGGCCTCAATCTGGGAATTTATAGCAGGTTCTTCTGGTCCTAAAATTCTGTGACTCATTTTTGAAATTTGAAATTAAAATTATCCTTACATAATTTTATTCATTTATTAAGTTTTCTTGCCATCTGGATAGTTATTTTATATCTTCCCATGTTTTTCCCTCAATCTTTTGTTTCACAGCTCCTTTCGATGTCAGCCTCAGTCCTTAAAACACACGTATACACTCACACACTTTACCATGTCTGTGTAACTTTTTTTCATTAAAAGATGGATTTCCATGTCTACTTTTAAACTAATTCTTAATTTCGTAGGTTTTAATCAAACTGGCCTCAGAACATATGCTCTGTGTCAGATGTGGTAACGCTATTGACTTTTCTGGTGAAAACAGAGTTCTAAACATTGTTTTTCATCATTTAATTTCATTTCCTATGCTTTAAAAATGCTCTTTAGAGCATTTTAATGACTCTAAAAATGTTCCTATTATAATATTACTCCTAAGAACTCAGTAAAACCTGCAAGCACCTCCAAGTTGCAGAATGAAAGCTGGGATGAAGCGTGCTGTGAACAGCCTCTTCTACCAAGAAGTGTGACTTTGCAAATGACATTTGCCCACAATGGCCTCTTTCCTTATTTGTAAGATAAAGATGTTGTATTATATGAGCTTTAAGAGTTTTCTCCATATTATTGTATGATACTGAAGCGTTTGATTAATAGTTTTCAAAATTGCAAGTCTTTTTTTTTTTTTAAGATTTTATCTATTTGAGAGAAAGAGAGTGAGAGAGAGAGAGAACACGAGCTGGGTAAGGGGCAGGGGGAGAAGCAGACTCCTCGCTGAGCAGGGATCCCAATGCGGGGCTCGATTCCCAGACTGCAGGATCATGACCTGAGCTGAAGGCAGATGCTTAACCGACTGAGCCACCCAGATGCCCCCAAAATCGCAAATCATTCTTATGTAGTAATTTGAAAGAATGCATTTCTGCAAAATTATGCTTTTTACATATCTCTGAGAGCCATTACTACCTTTTAACATTCAAATGAAAGTTAATAAGTATTAGAATTTTTGTTTGGCAATATATGTTAGCATACCTCCTCCCCCAAAAGAGGAAAATCCTGATATATATTAGTTCTCTCTTCTCAAACATTTCCTTTTCCTTTGAACTAAAAAGGCAGGATCTAGGATTAACTTTCTGAGAACCATCCTGGCTCCCATTGATGGTGTTGGCTAAGAAGCTAGATTGTTAATATAGCATGAAGTCAGTTAAATTCTACTTAATTGTTCCTCCAGGATAACCTAAAGACATAAACATGTTTGTTCTCTTTAGCCTGCTTTTTAAGTCAAACATGGGGAAGGCAGATTCTGGAAAGAGAGAAGGCCACACAGAATGCAAGGATGCCATGCTAACATTTATTTTAGCAGTCACCACTGCAAGTTTGGTTTGGCTGGGCAGCCTTGTGTTTGGAGTTTGATCCTTGTGCCTTCGTGGATGTCTGAGCTACAGCTCTGAGCGCCTTGGTTTTAACCAATCCATGTAGGAGAATGACATTGAACCACTGGTGAAATCAGCTCTTTATGGGAACTGCTTTTCTAAATGTTGAGGAACATTGCCAGTGATGCTGTATTGGTTTCCCATTGCTGCTGTAATAATTACCACAAACTTAAATTATAAAACAACAAAAATTAATTTTCTTACAGTTCTGGAGATTAGAAGCCTGGAATGGGTTTTACAAAGCTAAGATGCAGGTGTTGGCAATACTGTGTTCCTCTAGGGGAGAGTTGTTCCTTGCCTTTTCCAGTATCTAGAGGCTCCCAGTATTCATTGACATATGGCTTTTGCCTCACCTTATTCTAATTTCTATTTCCATTATCACATCTCCTTCTCTGACCCTTCTAAGACTCTGGTCTTATAAATTGGGCCCCCCTTGATAACCCAGGATAATCTCTCCATTTCAAGATCCTTAAATTCATCACATATGCAAATTCCCTTTTGCTATGTAAGGTAACATGTTCATAGGTCCCGGGGATTACAGTGTGGGCATCCGTAGGGTCATTATTCTGTCTACTACAGATTCCTTTTAGTCATTCATGTGTCACCTAGATGCCAGTTCCTTCCAAAGCCTTCCAGGACCACCTAGAATCCCATCCACCCTGGTCTCCTGTTTACCTTGTTTTTTTAAATCTGGGAATACTGTATTTATTTTCTCAGTTTATTTTTTATTGTTCATCTTCTGTCATTTTGTTTGTCACTTTCTGTCTCTTGCCCCTAGAAAATGAGCTCCACTAACAGAGAAACATGGTCTATTTTCTTCACCAAATCAGAATAGTTCCCAGCACTTGCTAGACTCTCAGAAGATATTTGTTGAGTGAATTACTCTGTATACAGACTAAGGAAGCTTGCTTTAGATTAAAACAATATTAATATACTGTTGTTCCTATTACTATCAATAATGCGAACTTTTTTTACTAAACAGCAGTTAAACATTGCTGTCAGTAGATTTGAATTTAAGTAATGTGTTTCTCTTTGGGACACATGCGAGATCAATAAAACAAGATATTAGATGTTTTAAAACTGAAGCTGCAGGAAAAACAAAATGTAAGAATTAGATGAAATTAATATAAACAGTAAGTATCTTGCTGAAAAAGAATGGTAATGTTATCTTGATCCCTACACTGAATCAGGATACCATGATGAGTAACATGGGGCCTCTGCCCGGTTCAACCCCATTAAGTACCAAGAAAGAATGGAGAGAAGAGAGGTTTTCATGGAGACATCAGTGGTGGGAAGCAGCGCTTTCCTCAGGCTGTTCCAAAACATGGTTGTTAGCACTTCTGGAAACTCAGAAAGCTTTTAGACAAAAGTAAAGACATTATCCACTGACGTGGCGTTAAGAACAACCTTGACGGAAGGAGTGCATTTCTGTAAGCAGGTAATTTATAGCTGTTCCATTGTTGTTTGTTTAGGTATCCAGGTGACTGATAAAATAAACCCTCAAATGAGTCAATCAGGAAATACTTACTGAGTACCTGATGCTGGTCAGTCCTGAGGCCCTCATATCATAGTGAACAGTATTGAGGAGGAGGAGAGAAGGAGATTGGAAAATACTGGGAAGACTTCAAGGAAGAGGAGTGTTTAGACTGAACTGTGTCTCCTCCAAAATTCCTGTGTTGAAGCGTTAACCCCTGCTGTGACTCTGGAGATAAGGCCTTTACAGCCATAACTGAGGTTAAATGAGGTCATTAGGGTGGGCCAGGTGTAGAGAAGAGGCCACGTGAGGACAGTGAAAAGCCAAGGAGAGAGGTCCCAGGAGAGTCCAAATCTGCCTACCCCTTGATCTTGTAGTTCCAGCCTCTAGCCTTACTATGAGAAAGTAAATTTCAGTTGTTGAGGCCTCCTAGTCTGTGGTACTTTGTTAGGACAGACCTAAGAGGTTGATACAAAGAGGAGCTTGAGCTACATCTTGAAGGATGGATAGGGGCCATTTCTGGGAAGTGGCCTTAGTGAAGATCATTATCCAAGGATCTGGTTCAGAAAGGCACTCCACAGAAGTGATGAATGAAAGCCACAAAAAAAGTTGGAATGCACCCAGCTTTATGAATTAAAGAGAAGGGAGAACTGACCATGGATAGGGTACGGGTGGGTCCTTGGGGACTTGTGTGCCATTCTGTCTGGGGTGGGGAGAGGTGTCTGTGGAGGATCTTGATATCCAGGGAGAGAAAGTTTGTATTTGGTACAGTAGAAAATCTGGGGCTTACATTTGGGTTTTGGTAAAGAGTCAATTTTAGATCAGGAAGAATATGATCTGTGGCAGATATGGGAATAAAGAGTAAGATGTGGCTTCAAAAATTATAAAAAGGAAAAAAAGCCAGAGTTTGGTGATAGCCTGGGTGTTAACCTGGGAAGAACCAAGAGTTAAAGTTGAATGGTTAATGAAATAATGAGGCTGAGAGGTATCCAAATAGTTCTTCATTCTTGGGATTCAGTTGGAATGTATTAGCAACTGAGGTATGACATTCTCTTACCCCTACTTCTTTCAAATACTTTAAAGATAAGAATTGTTTTTTCTTTCCAGAAAGCTTTATTATTATTAATTAAGCTCTCTCTCTCTCCTTTCACCTAATACCATAAACTTACTATGTGTGAAAATCCCAGGGATGATTGAGGTGCCCTTAATGGCCCTCAGAATCCTAGGATGTTTCTTTTTTTAAGATGTGCTGGTTCTCTGGGAACAGTAACACCATCTACCTCACATACTACTTAAATACGGTTGCTCAGATGGTTTTTATCTATAAAATAGATAATAGATAAATAGATTCTTTTATTCTCATGTTGGAAGTGTACATGTTTATTTTAGAAATTTTGGATACTAGAGAAACATAAACAAAAAACTTAATTCATAATCCTACTGCTTAGCTGTAGCTACAGTTAATATTTGGAGAATCAAGCAGAATAAATGGTTTTGTTCCCTTCTCTTCAGTTAATGCACATGATTATTCAATATGTTAATATTAGTGTTATTGGTAACATTACTTTTTTTTTAGAGTCCCTTGTGATTTTTCTCTGGGAGTTCCTAGACTAGCATAAGAAATAGTGATTTTTTTTCCAAACAAATTTTCATAGGCGATATTTTTAGTAGATAGCAGAGATTCAGTTTTGCTCTAGGAAGATGTGGAAACCTCTATAAAATTATGTTTGGCAAATTAGAACTGAAATATTAAAGTATGTATTTCAGGTAGGATGAAAAATTTTTTTTGGAGATTTAGATATCTTCCTTGTTATTATTTTACTCTTGAATTGAACATATTTTTCCCTCCTTTTTAATGTACAAAGTTTAAATTTAAAGGGAGCCAGTCATTTAATATAGAGTAAAATGAATGTAGTCTTCTTGGAAATGAACTGTTTAGCCATTTGAGATAAACCAGAAAGGTAGGGTACTTAACCTCTGGGATGAGGTGGTGCTTTACTTCAGATTGGTGAATGCTTGGCATATAAGAAGGTGTGGATTTTACTTTTTCTTCATTTAATCACCATGTTGAATCGGTTTTCTAATTTATAATATTATAAACCTTTCTGAATCATCATAAGAAATGCTTATTGTCTGATTGCTATGGCTGAATAATAAGTACCTTTTATCTTTTTGATATTGCAGTTAACTCATGTTGACCAGGCAAGCTTCCAGGTTGATGCCTTTGGAACATCCTTTATTCTTGATGTCGTGCTAAACCAGTAAGTCTTGGTTCAGCTGTACTTCATTTTGTCAGATACACATTCAATCCACTTTTATAACCTTTTGTAAGGTTTTGTTTTCTTACTATATGTTACGTCATCTTCCCCTATCCGTTAAATGACTACATTTAAAACTTTTGTATCTATTGATTGTAAGTTATAAAGTCTGGCAAATAACAGGAAATGGATATCCATTTGAAATTGAACAGCTGTAACAGATTTAAGAAGCTAATGTGGAGGGCAAGACTTACTCTAATGTTTTGCATAAGAATATATCTGACCTAAGTTCCTATGAATGCAGTAAATTGGGAATATAATATTTTGGGTATTAAAATGTCTTTCTTAAGAACGGCAGAAAAGAGTTACCCTTTTTGCTCAATGATTCAGAGGATTGGCTGCATGATGTGCGACCCCTAAAAATGGCATTAGATGCATTGATTTGAGAGTCATTTTTTTTTGAGATTTAGGGTACTGTGATTATTCTGTAAATATGATGTAATTTTGGAAATTCTGTTTTTCAGTTTCGTTAGCCACCCTTTTAAGTGTTCATTAGCCATGTGTGGCTAGTGGTTACCTTATGGGACAAGGCAGAACATTTCCATCACTGCAAAAGGTTCTGTTGAGCAGTATTGGTTTATATTTCTTTTGGGGAATGGGCACATATGAATAGATTATTGAGCTGGGTCAGTCAGTATTTGGAAGGAGAATTCACATCTTCCTTTTAGATTCCAGGCCATGTCCAATGGATTAATTTAATAATTAGTCTTACTAGTATCCTAGTTTTTATGGAATTTATTTACAAAGTGTTATAATGCCATTTGTGTTATGTTAATGTTTAAGCCATGTATTAGTTCATTTTTTCTTTATTTTTTACATTTTATGTATTTATTTGAGAGAGAGAGTGGGGGAGGGGCAGACAGAGAGGGAGAGGCAGAGAATCTCAAGCAGGAGATGCTCTGAGCATAGAGCGCAAAGCCCACACGGGATTCGATCTCACAGCCCAGATATCATGACCTGAGCCAAAACCAAGAGTCAGTCGCTTAACTAACTGAGCCAACCCAGGCACTCCTAGTTTATTTTTTAATTAAGCTGTCTCATAGATACCTTTTGTAAGTATTTCTCCCCTCTCCTCACATTTTTGTAGTTCACCATTTAAATGCTGAAATGCATTGTTTTAGGTGGAAACTATTTGGGTGATCCATTAATAGGAGTTGTTTGTTCTTTGTGTGTATTTTAAAAATGTAACATAAATTTTAAAAAATGTAACATAGGGGCACCTGGATGGCTAAATTCTTTGGGTGGCCTACTCTTGATTTCGGCTCTGGTCATGATCTCGGAGTCATGGGATTGAGCCCCGCATCGGCCTCCGTGCTTGGTGGGGAGTAAGCTTGGAGTTCTTTCTCCCCTTCTCCCTCTGCCCCTCCCCCGGCTCATGCATGCATGCACATACTCTCTACCTCTCTCTAAAATAGATAAATCTTTAAAAAAAGAAAAAGTAAACTGTATTTCTACTATGCTCATTAAAATACAATTTGTTGCTTGTTTTTAAAATTAATGGCTTAAAAACATATATAATTAGATGCTTTGTACCACACAGTATTTAATGTAATTTCATAGATCGTAAGACTGTGTTAATATGATTTGTATCTTATATTCCTACTTGATGTAAGTGCCCTAAAATTTACATGTTTAAGTGACTCATTGCGGTTTTTCAGCAAGCTTGATATTATAAAGTTTTAAAAAACTCATTATAAAGGAATGCATGCTCCTTAGAAAAATAATGATAAAGTAGCAAAAACAGTCTCACATAATTGTGCCCCATAGGAATGGATTGCCCTATTTTATTTTTTTATTTTTATGTTTTTTAGAGAGAAAGAGTGGGAACTCATGAGCAGGAGGGCAGAGAGGGGCAGAGGGAGGGGGGGAGAGAGAATCTTAAACAGGTTCCATGCCGAGTGCAGAGCAGCTGTGGGGCTTGATCTCTGGACCCTGAGATCATGACCTGAGCTGAAATCAGGAGTCAGACTCTTAACCTACTGAGCCACCGAGGGACCCTGGATTGCTCTATTTTAAATTGTAACCCTCTCTGCCCTCATCCTTCATCAACCCTACTACTTATTCTCCCCTACTTCATTTTTAAAATAATATTCATCGCCATTTAATATAGAGGTTGACTCATATGAAATCGCCATTTTTGCAGGTCAAAAAGTTCAAATATACCAGTGTTGTCATATGGTCAATTAATATTCTATATTTTAATTACTTATTTTGTTTATTATCTTTTTCCTCCCACTAGAATATAAGCACCTTGAGGGCAGAGATTTTCTTTCCTTCCTTGCTGTGCAGAATAGATACTAAATTCCAGCCTGGGAAGCCATATAAACTTAGAAACCAGAGGCCGGAATCCACCAGGACACAGAGAAGACCAGATAAAGATGGAGGCTGTCAATTGGGGAGAAGGCAAACAGCAAAAAAGAAACAGGATAAGTGTTTGGGACTAGCTTCCAAAAGCTGAGCATCTGTATATAGGTGTGATTTGGAAAGTTCAGATTCCTAAGTTTCTAGTTCATTGACTCTTTCCTATCCCTCCTTTATTTTTTAAATTTTATTTAATTTTTTTAACAGGAGAAAATCAAATTTAATAGCATAAATAGGGGAAGTCCGCACTTGGAAATTCCCTCCCATCCCTCCTTTAAATCACTATTCCTGTGGATAGCCCAGCCTTGCTTTCTGGTTCCTGACATTTGTAAAGCCTTGATTTTCAGTTCTCAAACAAAGAAAGGATATTTATTCATGTCCATTCTACTCTAAACCACCTCATTCCTTTGGAGAAATCTCAGCCCCAAAACATTCTGTTCCTAAGGAGAAACACATGTGGGCTTACTTATCAGAGCATGGATACTCTGGAATACTAAGGGTAGAGCAGAATTTCTTTTGAAATACTGGCAAAAACCTCCATTGCGCATTTTTCCTCTTATTGCAGTGAAAATTTGAAATTGCAAGAAGTACAGAACATATATATATATAAAAAGAAGCAGAGTATAAAATAATAACATAAATGGAGGTTGCTGGGCTGAGGAATATACAAAGTACTTTTTTTTTTTTTTTTTGCCTGGGATCTTTGTTACACATAGGTGGCAGGTAGCTGGTTTCTTTAAGCTTTAAGAGCCAGGATGATTTGATACAAAGATTTTTTTTTTTTTAATTTTTGTGAAGAATGTTTTTATTTCATGGTTTCAGTTTATAGTCTTGGGGTTGTGTTAGTTAAGGAGCAGGAAGGTGAAAAATTGAATGTACTCTTTATTTTTTTATTTTTTTTAAGATTTTATTTATTTAATTAGAGAGAGAGAGCGAGAAAGAGAGAGCACAAGCAGAGGGAGCGGCAGGCAGAGCGAGAAGGAGAAGCAGGCTCCCTGCTGAGTAGGGAGCCCCAAGTGGTGCTTAATCCCAGGACCCTGAGACCATGACCTGAGCTGAAGGCAGACGTTTAAACGACTGAGCCACCCAGGCGCCCCTGAATATATTCTTTAAAAGCTATTTTTCTTATGAAGCAATTCTAGGGCTGTGGAACTGGTAGAGTTTTTTTATTTGTTTTAAACCAGAGGCAAATTAAGTAAGTCTATGTGTAGCTGGATTCCAGTTGCAGAATGGACTCAGTAATATATATTTTTAGATTGAAATGGAAGGAAAAGTATCATTACATAATATTCCTTCTGAGTGTTCAGTACACAAAATTATCTATAACCAAATTATATAAGTTCAACCTTTGGGTTGTAATTTCTACAGAAGGTAGATAAAGAATATGGAATGTTTACACATGAAAAGCACAGCCAATTCCTGTTTTGTCAAGCGATTTTTAGTTCTTTCATGGGGTCACAGAGTTGTGGAATTTCACTCTTTAGGAGAGAGATATTTAAAAAATCCAAACATATGGCCTGGCCTTGTCAAACTAGTCCCAAGGCCACGTTGGACCTTTTCAGAGATCAGTGACTGGTATTATACTTTATTGTGAAACATTCCTGAGAAAGAGAAAGACTCAATGAAGATGTTTTTATTGTGTGTATATATATATATGTGTGTGTGTGTGTGTGTGTGTGTGTGTGTGTGTATAATTATACACATACTCCATATATAATAATATATATATTATGTATATATTATTGGAGCAGTTCTTTTCCTGTAAATCTCTCTCCCATTCTTCAACAAGTGGATAATTAAACTGCCCAGAGTGATGCACAGATATTGAAAAAGTTTCCTTTCAATATCTCCTTGATCCTTTTACAACATGTGACCTGACAAACCACACAACATGTGGGCATACCCATACCCCCACATACCCATCCCCACACACCCCACAAAGAAGCAGATACTCCACATGGATGTGGTTAGTTATTTTAGGATGTGAAACATATAATTAGCAAGAAAGAGCCCATCTTTCATAGCCTGTTTTTGGTAAGGGAGCCTGTGGTACAGTCAAGAGATCTTAGATGATCCTCCTAAATTTTGATTATATTTTACACATTCTCTCCCTCTTCTTATTCCAATAAGAACAAAAATAGTTTCTCTAACTTAGGATCCTTATGTCAGTGTCTTTTTTCCCTATTTCACAGGGAGGGATGGGGAAGGCAGCTAGGGATCAAACACGACAGCTGTCAGCAGATGGGGTTGCCCGTGCCGAATGGGAGGTGGTGTAGAGGTAGGGTTGGGGTGGGGGGAGAGGCCGAAGCAGGAACAAGATCAGACGAGAAGCATCCAAATTCTGTTCAACTGGGTGAGTCCAGTTTTGTCTTCTCTCATTTAGCAGAATCATTTGCCAGTTAGTCACCTCTTGATTGCTTTGTACTATCACTCTTGAATTTGCAGGAAAAGTAGAAATCACAGTGGGCAAAAGATAGGGGGTGACTCCAATTGGAATTGGAATTTAGGTCTGGAAGTCTCATTTCCTTAACTCTGCTCTGTTTATAGTGTGGATAAAAATAAGTGATGGGGATTAGATTATAATTAAATGATGATGTTATGTGATGATACTAAATAACATAATATGTCTTTCACTATTATTAATAAATCTGTAATTTAATATCTTACTCTTTCAACTAAACTCATTATGGCAAATATTTGTTTATATGTACATTTAAAGCAAAATTATTCTGTAGAAGATAAATCTGTATTGAATGGTCCCTGCCAATAAGGGTCCTTATCTTCATCTTATAAACGTACCATATATGTATTTAAACATGTGTGCGCACACGTTATATGTATGTACACAATATAGACACACACATACCTGTATACACGCATCCATATGTACGCACATATATGTAAATTTCTAAGCCTCTAGTAAGTGCTAAGAGTTTTTCTAGACTGTGAGGACTTGGTAGAAACAAGGAAGGAATCACCCTACTCTTAGGGAGCTTGTATTCTAGTCAGAAAGACAGTGTTAACAAACAAATTTTACAGGGTGACCACGCCATTAATAGTAAGTGCCTGGTTTAGAGGTGAGGGTGCTATTTGAGCAGTGGTTGTCAGAGACAGGCTATCTCTGAAGGGATGACGTTTGAACTGAAGGGGCCCCCAGGCAGAGAGAATAGCAAGTGTCAAGGCTGTGAGGCAGGAATGAGCTTAGTATGTTTAAAAGATAGGAAGGTGGCATAAGAGGTTGGAACACGGTAAGTCAAGGTAGTTATTAAATGAGGTTGGAAAGGTAGCAGGACCCAGATCATGTAGGACCTCATAGGCCACAGAAAAGACTTTGGATGATAGTCCAAGCAGAGGCTGCTGGTTTCCCTTACACCGTATTTTGTAGTGTTTACTCCTTTCCCCACTGACCTGTCATCCTGCATTCATCATATTTAGTTACTATATATTTTAGTGTCTTCCCAAAGCAATCTCTTCTGAAGATCTATTCATTAATTATTTGGCCTGGTACCACCATACTATTTATTGTAGCTTTATAAGTGTTTCAATATCTAGCATGGAAAACTCTTTCTTCATTAGTTTTCGTTTGTAAAATTTCTTATATATTTTTGCCTTTTCTAATATGGAAATTTAGAATAACTTCGTCATTCTCCTTTTGGAGTTTTAACTGGACTCTCACTAAACCTATATTTTAATTTGGGAAAAGTACATGTTTTTATAGGTACTGAGTCTTTCCATCCAATACCATCGTGTATTTTTTTCTTTTAAATTTTAGCATCTATGGGATGCCTGGGTGGCTTAGTCAGATAAACATCTGCTTTTGGCTTGGGTCGTGATCCCAGGGTCCTGGGATCGAGTCCCACATTGGGATCCTTACTCAGCGGGAAGCCTGCTTCTCCCTCTGCCTGCCGCTCCCCATGCTTGCGCTCTTTCTCTCTCTGACAAATAGATAAATAAAATCTTTAAAAAAAATAAATTTTAGCATCGATTTTGTCTTTCAGTAAAATTAAGTAGTACTTTGGTTTTTATATGAACATTTCATGTGGAACCTTTTCATGGGAATTGTAATTTTTGTTGCTACTGTGGATATTTTTCTATATTTTATAATTTAGTTACTGATGACATAAGGAAAGTCAATGATTTGTGTTGAACTTTATTAATTTCCTTAATAATGCTAGTGGTTTTTCTTTATTTCTGTTGAGTTTTCTAGTTTGACAGTAACATGACTAGAAAATCATGAAAGCTTTCTTTTTTTCTTTCCAAAATGATACTTCGTATTACTGTTGTCCACCTTGATGCTTTTTCTAGAAGTTCCTGAACTCTATTACTTGGTGATAATAGCACTTTTGTCTTGGTTCTTTTGGTAATAGGTGTATCTCTAGTAGTCACTGTTAAGTAGAATGTTGATTATTAATTTTTAAGAGCTAGTGTTTATCATGATAAAGCAATCCCAAATCTTGTTTAATAATTTTTTTAAGGGAATGAGTATTAGATTTTATTGAATCCCTTTCTAGCCATTTTGAGTGAACATATTGATTTTCTTATTTGATAACTGTGTCATGTTGCATAATTCATTGTTGTAGCCCATATGTTGCTGGCCTTTCTAGTTGTGACTACAGAATGGAATTACACCTCCTGTTTTTATCTGAACTATTACAGCACAAGCCTTTGCTGGCTTTTTTGCTCTAAGTTACCTCCATCTCCAAGTGTGTCTCTCAGCTATTTATGAGATTTGTTGTCTGTTACCTTGCCACTTTATTTCTACCTCTGATAGATCCCCTGCAGTGAGCCTCATGAGGGCTGCTTTGCTGGGCACACGAGCGATGGCTGCTCACATTGGCCAGAAGCGGTCACTCCAAGAACCCACAACCCCAACCCCATCCACAGGCCCTTCTTGTGGAGGGTTGGTGCCACCAGTGGGAGGGCACAGACATAGCCTCTGCTCAGGCACAGGCAGAGAAAAGGGCACATTATTTCTTTCTCTGGTCCAAGGCACTTGACGTTCTATTTCAGCATGAAAAGCAGGCCGGGACGTCCATTCTCAGAAAGTGAAATTGGACCCCCTACTCTCAGAGTTATGATCTGACCTGACTGCCATGGCTTGATAGTGTCTTTGCCAAAGTATGGCTTATTCAACTTTAAACAGTATTCTGTGCGTGATGACTATAGCCCAGAACACCAAGTACATTTCCTTGTCACAGTCTTCCCTCCTGCACAAGGTGAAGAATAAATTAGTATTGTACAGCCCTCCTGCATTAGCTCTGGTTCCTAATTTTCCCTGATCCAGTGCTTAGACAAGGATAGACAGTTTTCAGGAATGGGGCCGGCTGAAAAATAGCAAACATGTTGTGGCACAGCTCTGCAATTAACACCTTGAGGAGAGTGTAGTTGCTTTTCTCTGTTGGTTCAAACCTTCCGAAGAGTTCACAGAATGGCAAGGATTTACTGGGGGGGCTCTGCTCCCCCAAAAAGGGAGGATTGCCCAATTACAAATTCTGGTTTTTATTTTAGAATGTGACAGCTGATTTTAAGACAGTTTCTAGTTTCAAATTTTAAGATCCAGTCTCTTTAGATACCCCATTACTAGCTACTAAAATAGATATGCCGTTATGTTATTAGAATTTTTATATCGGCAATAATGAATGAGATTGTATCAGAGTTAAAAAGAGCTGTATAAAATGAATTTTTTTTTTTTTTTACTTACAGCAAAATTCCTTGAAACATTATATTCTGGACTGTACGACTCACATCTATATTTTTTAGTGTTTAAAAGTCCTTATTTTGATGAGTCCAGCAAACTTTTAAAAGATAGGTCTTTGATAAACAATAATTTCTGATGGATATTGATGTATTCATTTACTTGTTTTTAAGCCAACTTTGGAAGATTATATTTTACCAAAGAATTGTGCACATCATGGAGTGTTTTGAGTTTAATGGGTGTATATTTGTGTGTGCCTTTTAGAAAATAACTTTTAAAATTTCTATTGTACCTATTATATCCTCTTTCACAGTGCTACTTTTATTTGTGCTTATCAGGTATAACCTCAAGTATACAAACTTTTTGGAACATATTTACCACATAAATTAAACAACATTTTTTTTTTAAAGATTTTATTTATTTATCTGACAGAGAGAGACACAGCGAGGGAGGGAACACAAGCAGGGGGAGTGGGAGAGGGAGAAGCAGGCTTCCCGCCGAGCAGGGAGCCCGATGCGGGGCTCGATCCCAGGACCCTGGGATCATGACCTGAGCCAAAGGCAGACGCTTTACGACTGAGCCACCCAGGCACCCCAAACAACATGATTTTTTAAAAAAAAGATTTATCCATTTATTTTAGAGAGGAGAGAGAGAGAGAGAGCAGGTGCCCGTGAGTGGGGGGAGGGGCAGAGGGGAAAGGGTGAGAATCCAAGCAGACTCCCCACTAAGCGTGGAGCCCAATGCAGGGATCTGTCTCACTCTGAGATATGACCTGAGCCAAAACCAAGAGTTGGACCCTCAACTGACTGAGCCACCCAGGCGCCCCTAAATGACATGGTTTTTAAAAACAATTTTATTGAGGCATTTTTACATGTAATAAAATTCACTCCTTTCAAGTGTACAATTTAAGGATCTTTTTTTTTTTTTTTTAGTAACTTTACTGAGTGGTGCAACCATCACCATAAATCAGTTTTTTAAAACACTTTTCAATTCTCCATCAAGATCCCTCATTCTGATGTGAACTTAATCCCCATTCCTGTCTCCAGTGATTGGCGAGGCACAAAAAATTACTTTTTTGTAATTATAAATCTGCCTTTTCTGGACATTTCATATAAAGGGAATCACACAATATGCATTCTTCATTCTGGCTTCTTTTACTTGATATGTTTTGAAGTACATCTGTGATGTCGCGTGTGTCCACAGTTCATTCCTTTTTAGTGCTGAGTATTATTTAATTTATAGATATATCACATTGTGTCTATCCATTCACGTGATGATGGGCACGCAGGTTGTTTTTGGCAATTATGAATAATGTTGCTATGAACATTCACATAGAAGTCGTGGAAGTCGTTTGTGGATTTAAATTTTCATTTAGTTTTATGTTTAATTGTTTTGAGAAATGCTGAACTGTTTTTCAAAGTGGACTTTTGGTTTTTTAATGGCACAGTAGCAGCTGTTTTTCTATAAGTTCTATTTTGCAAGAGGGGTGGTGTCAGTATAAATAGTTGCTAAGCTTTCTGGTTTTCAGTTCCATATCCATTGCAAGTCTGGAAAGAGATACACTTCTTATGGTTATGATCTTATGCTCTTTGATTCATAATAGAACGCTACCTTTGAAATACATATTGAACTTTTGACACTTTTTAAGGTATAAGATTCTACCATTAGTACTTTATATAGGAACTTTATATAGACCACATATTTATTATACCACAGCTGAATCGTATTTCATTTCTGCTCTTTTGTTCTAAGTTGAAAAATGGTAGTTTTAAACTGTGACTTCTAACACTAGACTTTATAACTTTCTTTCATAGGTGGAAAGTCTCCTGGGCTTAGTCCAGAATCGTTTTGATTGTTAGTTGGACAGACCTTGGCTGCAGAGCCCACAGCAAAGGAGAATGGTTGGGTGGGTGGAGTAAAGGGGGCATTAGATATGCCTGGCCAAGAGCTAGAAAGTGATCCGGTACTAAAGCTGAGACCTCGGAAATTGTTTTGGAGGGGGCATCTGGAAGGAATTCTAGAGACCACAGGAGACAGGACCCCAAGGGCTGGAGCCTTTTAAAGGGTTCAGAAGGCCAAACTCATGGGTGGGGAGAAGGCTGTGCAAGGCTCAAGTTAGTCCTTTTACAAGAATGGATCAGAGCTGAGCAGATGGGGGTCAGATCCCTATACACCTACATATTACTGGTCTATTTAAGCTTTCCGTGTTCTGGTTTGTTTTTAAAAGTACAGCCTTAGTGCAGACTTGTTGTCTTTCATCTGATTGTTTAATATGACCTTGAGATGTTTTTAGCATTACCTGCTCTTTTTAATAGGGGGATCTTGAGATTTCAACACATTTATGAGTATATTATTTAAATTGTAGATAGAATAATCACAGAATTATTCAATATAACCAAGACTATGGCCCTTAGTTTCTCAAGGGAAATAACCATATAAGTACTATTTTTATAGTTAAAATGGTTACTGTATATTTCTCTGTTATAGATTTATGTAATTTGTTTGATATAGTAAATACTTTTAAAGTGCAGTAGTGAAACTTGTAATAGATATTTTTGCATAATTGCGTAAAAACTCTTTGGAGTTTTTACAGTGATTTGGAGAGACGTTGAAGATTAAATTTAATCACAGCTCACTGCTATTTTTCTCCCAGTTGCCAAATTATTGAACTCTGCTAAATTATCTAGCAGTGATAGTGGTATATAGTCCAACAACAGAGAACTTTGCAGGCACAACAAATTGGGTTCCCTAGGCATATTTAATATAAATTTAAATTTATGATACAGGTATTAACATGTTGGGTGGACAAAATCTTTGCAAGGTGAAAGACTCAATTTGAGTAAGCAGACACTTGCTCTGTAAGAGCAATATTTATTTTATGTAAAGCCTGTATTTTAGGTTGAGGTATAAGGTACGCTTACCCCAGGTGATGCCATCTGCTTAGAACTGGCTTATTGCTCTTGGTCTCTGAAATAGCTTTCTCACAGGTGCAAAAAGTATATATCAATCTGTTATCACTCACTGTGAATATGCATGTATTTTCTCATGCTTCAGCTGTTGGCCTGAGTTTTCAGCCAATGAGATCTGATGTGGAAGGTTGTACTGTACACTTGTGTCCTATGAGATTGACTATAACCATTCTCAGGGAGTGTGGCCATGTAATTCTTTGGCGATTCCTTTATTTAGTCTAAAACTGAATAGTTTTGACCTCCAGTAGTGTAGAAGTGATAGTGGTAGGCATGCTATCCTAAAAAACAAAGAAATGTTAATAGCCTGGCTACTGAAAGTTTTACAGAGGCTAAGGCTTTCCTTGGAAACTGGTCGAAGATAAAGATCAGCTTGAACTTACTTCCAGGAAATGGCCCAGAATCGTAGGATAAGTATGCACAGGGAGCAAGGGATGGCCTCATGGTGTGATGATAGGAAGGGGTCATGAATACTTTTGTAGTGTGGTGGCTGGTTGCGGTCATATGATCAGTAGCTGGAAGGAACTATGGGTGCCTGTTATAAAGCTAGGGGATTTGGAGAGAAAGGCCCTGGTGTTAGAAGGTGGAGGAGGGTCCGTACTGTATCCTCCAAAGTGAGAAGGCACTTTGAGACTGAAAAATGAAGGAAGCCACTCCATACCATTTACATAGTTTTATTCAGGGTAACTTACTGATGGGGGAAATCGGGTGGATGGATGATCCAGGCAGTATACAGCTATTCTCCACCCCTGTTCTCCTCCACGTCCAGACCTTAATCCTGCAGAGGCATGAACAAGACGGAGGGCCAAAGATGGAGTCAGTGTTGTCAGCGCTCCCGCAACTGGAGTGCACCTCTGTATGTCCCACGCTGGAATAACCCTGTGCAGGACCTTTGGCTGGGCCGTGTCCCTTGCTCTCAGGGAAGAAGATTAGAAACATGTAGTAGGATACGTATTAGGTTAGTGTGTATGGCAAAGTGTTTACATAGGCATTCCATATTTAAATTCAGGTAATCTTTACATCTTTTGTTTTAAGAAAACCTTATGATGACATACGGTGATCATTAGCTCACATTAACTTCAATTTTATCCAATTCAGGCGTATTGGAGAGGTGAGACCAATAGAAGCACAGGACATAGGCAGTCTCTCTGGAGGTTATTCTCGGTGCTGCCTTGCTCTTCTCCTCTGCTTCTCAGAGGGTCAACAGTTCTTTTTAGCCATGGTTGAAACAGCAGATGGGCCTCTTCAATTCACAAATATACATATCGCTCTCCAGGAGACTTAATAAAATAGGTGTTACAGATAACTTCTTTTTAGTCCTAGCCTAGAGAATTTAGCTTCCCTGATTCTTTTAAAAGAGAAACTGTGGTGCAAAAACAAAAATGGAAGATTCCCCTAAAATAAATCCATTTATTGTATTCTCTCTGCTTATGTTCCGAGGGAAGAAGAATTAGCAAATGAATGATTTTTTTTAAAGATTTTATTTATTTATTTGACAGAGAGAGAGAGAGCACAAGTAGGCAGAGAGGCAGGCAGAGGGAGAGGGAGAAGCAGACTCCCCGCTGAGCAGGGAGCCTGACGCGGGGCTCGATCCCAGGACCTTGGGATCATGACCTGAGCCGAAGGCAGCCGCTTAACCAACTGAGCCACCCAGGTGCCCCAGCAAATGAATGATTAATCCTGCTCTTTGCTTATGCTTTATTACCAGAGTCAAAAGTTAAAAACAGTCAAGCTGTTACACCTTAATCAGATGCATTTCCACATGAGATTTTAAGTTTGGTTCTTTAAGGAGAAGTGTATGATGTAGGATATTTCAGTGAACTTTTATACAATCAGGCTATCATTTATGAGTGGGCTCTTTATTTGTTTTATATTTTTTTTAAAGATTTTATTTATTTATTTGAGAGAGAGAGAATGAGAGATAGAGAGCATGAGAGGGAAGAAGGTCAGAGGGAGAAGCAGACTCCCTGCAGAGCAGGGAGCCGGATGCGGGACTCGATCCCGGGACTCCAGGATCATGACCTGAGCTGAAGGCAGTCGCTTAACCAACTGAGCCACCCAGGCGCCCCTATGAGTGGGCTCTTTAATCAAAACATCTTTTGGATAAAAAACAACAGTTATGGGAAGTTTGCATGTCTTATTAAACAGAAACAGATGGAAAGCTTAAGTAACTCATTTTTTTCAGTGCATATATAAGAACACCTAAAGTTGTGGGCACCTGGGTTGTTCAGTCCGTTAAGTGTCTGCCTTTGTCTCAGGTCATGATCCCAGGGTCCTGGGATCGAGTCCTGCATTGGGTTCCCTGCTCAGTGGGGAGTCTCCTTCTCCCTCTGCCACTGCCCCTGCTTGTGCGTGCCCTCTCTCTGACAAATGAATAAATAAAATCTTAAAAAAAAAACAAAAAATAGGGGCACCTGGGTGGCTCAGTCATTAAGCGTCTGCCTTTGTCTCAGGTCATGATCCCAGGGCTCTGGGATCGAGCCCCGCATCAGGCTCCCTGCTCCGCGGGAAGCCTGCTTCTCCCTTTCCCACTCCCCCCTGCTTGTGTTCCCTCTCTCGCTGCGTATCTCTCTGTCAAATAAATAAATAAAATCTTAAAATGAACTTTATTTAAATCATCATTGTGTTTCATAATCACTCACACATACATGTCATCTTTTCCATATTTGATTTACCCATGTGTGAAGTAGGTATTTCCACAAGATCTAGAGCTGAGATTATTCCTATCATGTGTAAAACAATTATTCCATTCAATTTTGTGTTTTATGAGCCATTTATTTTATGAAACATGAACAAGGAATCAATATGGTATGCCTCATAATTTATTATTTATTTATTTATATTTTAAAAATTTTTTTAAAATAGGTTCTGTGCTCAACATGGGGCTTGAACTTATGACCCTGAGATCAAGAGTCACATGCTCTACTGACTGAGACCAGCTCCCCCTCACAATTTTAATTAATTAACTAATTAATTAATTTTGGTTAAAACTTATTTTTTAGGATTTAAAAAAATTTTTTTAAGTAATCTCTACACCCAACGTAGGTCTTGAACTCATAACCCCGAGATCAAGAATTGCATGCTCTAGTGACTCAGCCAGTCAGGCGCCCCTAAGTTTTTATTTAAATTCCAGTTAGTTAACATACAGTGTAATATTAGTTTTAGCTGTACAATATAGTGATTCAACACTTCCATACATCACTCGGTGTTCTTAACTAATTTTTAATCCTGGCTCGTTTCTGCCAAATGATTAGTTAAAAAAGAAAAAAGAGGAAAGGAAAGAAAGGACAGTTGACATAAAGAATTTAAATTTAACTAAAGTAACATCTATATCTAGAGGGCCAGTATGGATTGGGCACAATCTTTTAATTAATTTATTTTTTTTAAGATTTATTTATTTATTTTAGAGAGAGAGAGAGAGAGCATGCATGGGATCGAGGGAGGGGCAGAGGGAGCAAGAATCTCAAGCAGACTCTGCACTGAGCTCAGAGCCTGATGCGGGGCTCCATCTCACCGTCCTGAGATCATGACCTGAGCTGAAACCATGAGTCGGACACTTAACCGACTGAGCCACCTAGGCGCCCCTGGGCACAATCTTTTAAACAGTTTATATTTATAACATTGTGTGGTGATAATTTTTAATCGTATGTTTGGCCTGGAGCACTCTAAGATCCTGAAATCTCTTCAGAAACAGAACCCAAGTAGCACCTGGGTGCCTCAGTCAGTTAAGCTTTTGGCTTGGACTCAGGTCAAGATGCCAGAGACCCAGCGTCAAGCCCTGAAGTGGGCTCCCTGTTGCTCAGCAGGGAGTCTGCTTCTCACTCTACCCTTCATCCAGCTCATGCTCTCTCTCTCTCAAATAAATAAATAAAATCTTGAAAAAAAAAAGAAACAGAACCCAAAAAATCAGACTGTTCTATGTTTAAGTATCAGTGTATTTAAATATAGTATTACTCCTCTTTACATGCTATTCCCTGGTTAATAGAAAACTAATTACATTTATTTTTCTTTGCTGCTATTAATATCATTATCAGAGATAATACATCATTTAAAAAAATGAACTTTCTATTCCAGTGTATCAGTGTTGATTGTTACTTGTATGTGTGACTTGAAGCTTGAAAGTATCAGAAGAGAATTTGTTTTATACTGTTTGCTCATTTATTCACTTATTTATTCATTCACTCATGTGTCCATCCAGCATTTCACTCACTGCGTGCTGGACACTTAGATTTTAGGGATAGAGAAATGAGAAGGTTAAGGACCCTGGCCTCAAGAACCTGATAGACGAGGCTGGGTGCAGATGCAGACAGTGATGGACGGTGTATGAAAGGGCATGACACAGGTATGGACAGTGACAATGGTAGTGTGACAGAACTTTATTGAACAGAAGGATATTGTTTGCTGGAGATATTTATTGGTAATTTTTCTACAGACACCAACCCTTGTTGGCTAGTTTCATGTTTTTACATTGTGACTGATTAAAACTTTTACTTACTTTAAGTGCTTTTAAAATATTGAAATGTAACACACATACTAGAATAGTCCAAATAACATATATCAAGCAATTTAAAAATATTATAAAGAGAATAGCAGTTTAACCACTACCCAGTTATGGAATGTTACCAGTGCTCCCCAAACCTATAGCATACTTTCTCCTTCCCCACCAGTGGAAACAACCACCTTGACTTTTCTGATAATCATTTCAGTGATTTTCTTTATAGTTTTATCACCACTTTATGCATCCCTAAACACAAAGGTACATCTCTCTTTTTAAAAAAATTTGAAAGTAGGATGGACTTGTGGATTTTTATTTATGCAATGTTTACATTCAGTTATAGTTACTGTTCTTTGTGATGCTCAAATTGTCCCAAAGTTGGCTAGTGGGAGCCCTTTCATTTTGGCTCCAATATCCTTTTGATATGACCATAATTTTTAAGGACTCCTTTGCCCCCTGGGACAAGAAGAAAGCTTTCTTGCCTATGGTACAACCAGGTTCATTTTAACTTTAGAACAGATTTCTGTTTGTTTTTTTTTTTTATGGTGACTGGTTTATGGACTGACACTTACCTTCATTTTGCTATTTTGATTGTATGTTATCATCATCTTATTACACAGAAAAGCCAAAGAGTGACAGCTATCACTTATTCTTATTTTTAATCAAATATTGAACCAACACCTGAATCAATGACAAAAGCATTTCAATGGCATGTCTTTGGGGAGGACTGCCTTACACCTAATAATTAAATTAAGCAAAAGAAAGGATCTCAGATATAACTTTTATTTCATAATGTCATGGTAGTTAATCATATGGGGGGGTTGAAGTGATAGGATTTTGAAGAAACATTGGAGTTCTAAGGGACTAAGTTCTTAGTATCCCCAAGGTTGAAATAGTCAATTAAAAAGGAACTACATTCGTTTCCCGACCCAGAGTGAAATTCTTAATGTCTTTTTCTCTTCCAACCAAAAGAGATTTAATTAGAAATCTGTACACCCTAGTCAGTTTTAACTCAGATCAGAGAAATGATTTTATTGTTCAGGGTACCTTTGACCATGTGGAGGAAGCAGAGACCTATCCAGTGATGGACAGTGCAAGATGATCAAAGCCGTTTCTAGTGCTGTCAACCCAGGGAGAGAATGGACAATCTTGCCCAGAAAGGGTTTCTGCGAAAACTTCACAGAAAAAAAGGAAATTTTTTTCATGAGTTTTAAGCTGTGCAATATTTTGGGAGGACAGGGATTATGTAAAGGAGAGAAAAGGTGGACAATGATATGTTGATGTCAGAGTCCTCTGGGCAGAGTTGCATCCAGCTCAGGGAACTGAGGAGGGCTAGGAGGCCAAACTGCTTTGTTAGATGGGGCTTCACTAAGTGAGATCAGAATTGCTACCCTAGGGACTTGATCTGATTGGTAATGGAGGACTGTCAGGTTTTTACATGATTGAGTCTGAAAGTCAGTACTATGAAAGAAAACATTGATGGTAGTATGGAAATTTCATTAATCATAAAAACAAAAACCCAGTATGTTTTGAGCTAACTCAGTAAGTTTTCTTGTAGTAGTGGTTTTGATTTTTAGAATAATTCCTGACTCCCATAGGTCATATTAGTTTTTAGGTACACCATAGGTGGTGATTTTACTTATTGTGCTATGAAACTGTTTTCCTTTGGCACATTTTGATAATGGATTAGTTAGGATGCTTTGGGCTAAAAGTGAAAGAAAAAAACAGTCAAAGATTTGCATAGTAGAAGATTATCTCACATAACCATAAACCCAAAGGCTGGGCAGCCCCACCCTTGTGGTTCGAGCTTCGCTGCTTTGGAAAAGACAAAAAGACTACCTCACCCTCTTTTTCACTGTAGGGAACCAGGAAACCTTTTACTGAAACTTCCAAAGTCTTCTTGGCCAGAATTGCGTCAAACCTTTTGCTAACTGGTCTTTGGCAAAGGTAAAGGTATCTCTGTGATTAGTTGATACTAATCAGGATCCCCCTGGAGATAGGGTGAGTTCATCTTCCCCCTGCCATGTGGGAGAAGGTAGAATATCTGACCCATTCTGGGTTCTGTTAGCTAGTGGCATACGGGGTAGGTTTTGGAGAGATAGCCAACAGGGTCTGCCGAAGAATTCTTTGTTGAAGGTGACCTTCAAATAATAGATTGCAGTGCTATTGTAATACTTCTGCTGAGTTCATTCCACAGGCTTGCTGAAATGAGAACCCTCCAATCTAAATGCACACGCTTTTATACTTGATCCAAGAGGAGCTCCCTAAAAAAAAAAAAAACAAATAAATATCTTATCAAATGGAAAAAAAAAGTAATACGTCACATGACAGTAAAACCTAGGAATCCTTACTGAATTTTATTCATTGGTTTTGGTAATCCCATGTATATCTTATTATTCAGACCTGAGACCTTGTAATAAATTGCTTTAATTTTTTTCTCATTTTAGTAATTTTTGCCTAAGTAGCTGAATAATCAGATTAGAGGTATTGAATGTCAAGTTGCCCAAGAATAGTTCTAGGCATGCTGTGAAATTTAGCCCTCTGGCTTCCAGGCTGGGCACCCTGCCTGAGCCAGTAGCTTCCCTCTATAGGAAAGTTACGATGCCTTGGGCCTTTACAGCCTTGCTTTACAGCCCCTTCCACTACCTTACTGGTCACATGCAATATGTCCTGCCCCTGTTGGGTGGTCATCCAGCTACCTTGGTCCTGTTAATCACCTGTTCGCCAACAAATTAGTCCATGATTGTGCTTTGGCTGGTTCTAGTTCCATTCTTGGTCCATGCATGTGACTTTTTAGAGGTGTTCCTGCCTCTGTGGGGTTACTCAAAGGATTGACTCTAAATGTTGGTGTTTCAGGCCAGCTAGGAAGACAGGGAACAATTTTGAGCACTGTGATATCTCTTAAATTTTACTGCACAAAAAGCATGATATGCACAGAAATAGCCCAATTCAAAGGATGGTTAGAGCCCATGAACCCTGATTTACACCACACCTCACTGAGAGATTCCGAACACTCACACGATAATCATTTAGAGGAAGAACAGAAAACCATTTTAATAATGGAAGTTTCTAAGTTTTCTGATATACAATAACATATTAAGAAAACTCTTTTTACAAAAATTATTTGAGTAGTTTTTTATTAACTAAAGTGAATTTCACAGTGAAAATGGTTGTCATTCTTTAGCCAGACTTTGTGGAGATCAAGTATCTCTTGTCACTTGGGTAATCTTTTGGCCCCATTTCTTTCTGCCTCTCGGTATGTGGATCTAACTCATAGCTCTTAAAAAAATATCTTTTTTCTGACTCTGATCCTATTCTGGTTCCTCTTCTAAAGCTTGTGGCTCAGATTGTAGCAGAAAACAAAGCTCAGTAGACGTCACAGAAAATGCCAGTTCTCACTTTGCTATGTACCCTGCGTTTAAAGTGCATAATCACACAAACTTGCTAATTAAAAATTACCATGTGCATAGATAAGTCTTCAGAGCCTAAGTGGGGACATGGTTCTGAAGCAGAAGCAGCCCTTTGGCAGTAGGTTTTTAAAGGCCTTTTAGTTAACTAGTAACACATGGCTATGGAGATGAATACCAGAGGATTTTAGAGAAATAACAGATGTGCATTTATTCCTTCCTCTGCGGAAATGATCTTGGGAATCACAGGGCCTGGATGGAGAGGCTTAGGGTTTTCCCTCACGTACACTGTTGATTGCTACTGGGCAGTATCCAGAAGAGCTCTCCTTTTGATGTCCGAAAGGGCACTTCTCACACAGGTCATAAACTAGCCTGCAAACCCCCCTCCCAAGGACATCTTACCTCCAAGGTTATCCCAGCTACTCGAAATCAGTTTCTGAATTACTGTCTTCCTCATTAACAGTTTTCCGAAGCTCAGTGATCTCAGCTCTCGCTGCATATGACAATTACCTGGGGAGTTTGAAAGGCTACCAGTACCTGGGTTCAGTATTCAGTGGCTTCTCAGTGTGGTCCCTGGACCAACAGCATCCACATCATCTAGGAAGTTGTTAGAAAGGAACATTCAGGGTCCTTACCCAGACCTACCGAATCAGAACTTCTGGTGGGTGGGATCCAGGAAACTGTTATTTTAACAAGCCCTCTGGGTGATTTGGATGTACATTCAAGTTTGAGAACCACTGATCCAGTGTTTTTTCCCTCTGACATTCACCTCATGCCATTAATTTTTTCTCATGATCTTGATATAGTCCAGACCCCAGTCCAACCCTGTATTTATGTGCTTCTTACCCCCTTACATATATCCCAAGAGGAACTTTTTTGGTGAAGTTTCTCAGTAATTAAAAACTGTTTCCACTCATATTTTAAAAAAGGTAATGTCTTCTGGATAAATTCTATTGAAAACTATGACCAGTTTTGTTGTTGCTCTTACTTTTTTTTTTTTTTTTTAACAGCTTGGCTATTACAAATTAGTTTGAAGAAGACTCCCTACTGGGCTCTGTGTAGCTTGTTCTGACTGAGGGAATATATTGAGCTGGAAAATGGTGATTTGACCACTCAGTCAGTCAATAAACACAATAAACAATGTGTTTATTTTGCAGTAATAGGGACATGACCATGAGACTAAGTTTTTGGGATTTTAGATCTAGGAGTAGACAGGACATTCCAGAAGTCCATGATGTAATAGGAGAGAAAAGGTAGCACAGTGGGAAACCCTGGGTAGCAGATGGGGCTGGTTGGCTGGCTAATAATGTGCTGTGTTTCCTGAAGGACTTGAGGGATCAGTGCACAAGTTTGTATAGAAAACGATTTAACCTATAAATTCTGGAGTAGCAGGTACTCTATATTTATTGTGCCTATTGTGGGTGTTTGATTAAATGGTATGTGTACCAACAAAGAAGCAATATGGTCAAGTGGTTAGCAGCATAGACTTTGTAGCTAGACTGCCTGGGTTTAAAGTCTATGCCATTTACTAGCTGTGTGGTGTTGGCAAGTCAGTTAACTGCTCAGTGCCTGGGTTTCTCCATCTGTAAAACAGGGATGATAATAGTATTTTCTCTTGGGTGATTGGCAGATTACATGGGTTAATGCATACCAAGATCCCAGAACAATGACTGGCACATAGAGGTGCTCTGTCAATGTTTAACTATTCTTAGCTAACAGGCACTTTTCTTTTAAAGACTTGCTATGAAGTCAGCTGTCTTGAAAGGACTGGCTAACTTTTATTTAAACTTCAGGATAAAAGGGAGTTAGGAGCTGAGGTTACTGTTGAAGGTTTGTTTGTTTGTTTGTTGTTGTTTTAAAGATTAAATAACAATGGGGTGGCTGAATGGTGCAGTCCATTAAGCATCTGCCTCTTGGTTTCAGCTCAGGGTCCTGAGACTGAGTCGCGTGTCGGCCTCAGTGCTCAGCGCGGAATTTGCTTGAGACTTTTTCTCCCTCTCCCTCTGCCCTTCCCGCCACTGTCTAACTAACTAATGAACCAGATTTTAATGAAAGTTCCAAAGCCTTATTAGTATTCATTGACTTGGTTAGCTCACTGAACATATTTAAATAACAGAAAGAGTTCTGAATCCTCATGTACTGTTCTGAAACTCCACAACTCTGAACACAGAAAGGTTTTGTAAATTTGCAGTAACTCATTTGGCATTTAAAACCTCAGTTGAACATACACATATTAGTTTTGTATTGCTGCCTTAACAAATTACCCTAAATGCAGTGGCTTAAAACAGTACAACTTGATTATCTCACAGTTTCCGTGAGTCAGATGTGCAGGTACTGCTCAGCCCACCTGGATCCCCCTGCTCAGCCCCACAGGCCTCAGTCAGCATGACATCTGGGCTGTGGTCCTTCCTCAGTGCTCTGGGGAAGCATGTACTTCCAAGTACTTCAGGTTGTTGGCGAAATTCAGTGTTTTGAGATTGTAGAACTAACGTCCCACTTCCTTGCTGGCCAGGAGCCATGGATTGTTCTTCTGGAGGCTGCCCATGTTCCTTGGCTAGTGGCCCCTTCCTCCAGCCGCAGAAGCAGCAATACCAGCCAGGTGCCTCTCAGCCTTTGAATCACGCAGACCTCCTCTTTCTGCCTTAACTTTTCTCTGCCATTGTCTTCTATCACATATCTCTGACCAACTCTTCTGCCTTCCTCTTCTGCCCCTAAGAGCTCCCTCCTGTGATTACACTGTGGCAACCCAGATAATATAGGATAATCTCTCTGTTTTAAAGTCAGCTGATTAGAAACCTTAGTTCCATCTGCAAAGTCTCTTCATGACCTAGATTAGCATTTGATTGTCCAACCGGAGAATGGGAATCTTGGGGGGACATCATGAGAACGGTGCCTGCCCAATGCATTAAATTATTGAATAGTCTTTATTTATCCTTCTTATAGGGTGACTATCATTTGGTGCAGAAATATCAATATGTTTGACTATAGCTTGCTGTCCTTGATCCTGTTGGGAGAATTAGGCAATATATGCACATTGTTACCTTTCTAAAATTAAAAAAATTTCTCAACTGTAAAACACAGCTGGCCTCAGGGTTGTTGAAGAGATTATGGAGTTATAATAAAAAGTTACTAGTGAAAGATATTTTGAAAAGCGTTTATATTTATATTTTGAAATGTGATGGGATGGTACATATGTAACACTTGGTACTTGAGAACAGGGAAATGAATGTGTTTTTAAGATTCATACTTAAAGGGATTTTCAAGATAAAATCATTATTTTAAAGTTTCAGAAGGAGGCATGAATATTATAGATAAGAAGGAAAAGGGTGGGAGATAATAATGTTTATCATACATTATACTATTAACTTTACATAGCCACACAACATACACACATACATACACACACACGTAATTTAATTTGCTCAGGGTCACATGGCTAGTCAAGTGTGGAACTGGAATTTGAACTTGGTTCTGACTTCAAATCTGCTTTCTCCATTCATCAAAGAAGCATCTATTTGGAAGGAGATCTGGGATTTGAACACTAGCCTTCTGTCCTACCCTGTTAAAATAGTTGTTTTTAATTCATAATTATAGATTTACAAGTGCTTTTTAGAAATGTTTAAAAAAATTTGAAACTTCAGGGCAATTTAGAATGTTTGTCTTATTACCAAAATTAATTTGTATTTAGGGTACCAGTTATATAGGATTACAAATTTCCAGTATTTTAGGATCATTTTATTATTTGTTAAACCTTAAGAGTAGAGTCTCTTGAGTATTTTATTCTTAGATGAATTCTTTATTAAAAATTATTTGCCATAAATTGCCATCTCTCAAAATGATGCTGTTTATCAATTTAACAGTCATTATTGAGTGCTAGAAATAATAATATACTTTTCCAATACTGGAACATTTCATAACATTTGATGTTGTTAAGTTTAGATATCCAGCTTGTTGTACTTTTTCTATAAAATATTCTCTTTTGAAAAGTAAACAGCTCCCCTACTGATTCTCTTTAAACTTCTCCTCACTGTTTTGGTCTCTGTTTTCTCTATGTAGTAAAGTGTTGACAGAAAGCAACTGTACAGAGAGATAAAAATATGCATCAATTAGAACAGCAAATCACAGGGTAGTTTTCAAGTGAAGTATTTTAGCTAAGACACAAGAAACACAGCTGTAATAAGTGTCTGAGTAGGAATTTGTTTCAAATTGTTACTAAAATAATCTTATTTTCCGTTTTATGATTGTCCCAGGGGATTAAAAAAACTGGAATAGGCATGCATATTCACGATTGTGCATTACTTTGAAAAATAAGTATCAAACAGACTAAAGATTTTCGTAATGTTTTCATTCTGTTCCTGTTATTTTGTTTTTATATCCACAAAGAAAATATTTTAGTAGCATGATTTATTATGATAAAATTTTTAAAATCTTGGCTAAGGACCAACTTTATGATTCAACAAAATAAATTTTATGTTACATAACATGGATTATTTAACAAAAATATTACCTTACAAATGAAGCTTTGAGATAGATGCCTATACCGAGTATGATTATTTGAATATCCATTTAGACTAAAGCTTAGGAAATATTTCTTTCATTTTTCAGTAGGGATAAATACAGTTTTAATTGTGATATTTTGGGAAGTTAAGAAGTGGAATGAGAAGAGAACTAGGTTTTTTTTTTAACCTTGGTCTTGAGGAAGGTTACTCACCATCTCTTTTGTTTGCCATTTGTTATTTGTCTTTGTTTTATAGACAAAATTCCAGGTCAGGTGGTACAATTGTATTATCTTGGAATTGCTTCTGTCATTTTTGGGCTCAGAAAAATTGATGGTTAGATTTTATGTGGTATAATCCAAAGAAGATACTTTATTTTTATTTTTTTAAATTTTATTTTATTTAAATTCAGTTAGTTAACACATAGTGTATTATTAGTTTCAGGTAGAGTTCAGTGATTCATCAGATGCTAAAGAAGACACTTTATATTCTGGGTCCTATCTTTCAGCCAGAAGGTATAGAAACGTATGCATGAAAGACATTGAAAACTCAAAGGCTAAGATGTTTGGGAATAAATAATTCTCTCTTGTTTAGAGATCCAGTATTTCCCTGTGCCTTTAGACAGGGGACCAAGGCCCTCTGATTTCCTGATTTTATAGGCTTGTGTTTATACCTGGGGAGTCTGCTGCTCAGTCCAAAGCCAGGGGCGGGGGTTGAGGAGGTAGCATTTTGAGTTTTAATGGTAGAATTGACATGTGGTACACTATGTGCTGCCGCTTAGTAACCTTGTGTTTTCAAGGCCAGGCTTTTGGTATAGAAGACAGTGATCA
Organism: Eumetopias jubatus; assembly: GCF_037043125.1. Classification (NCBI taxonomy): domain Eukaryota; kingdom Metazoa; phylum Chordata; class Mammalia; order Carnivora; family Otariidae; genus Eumetopias; species Eumetopias jubatus. Next base: position 33,341,272 of record NW_028274820.1, read on the forward strand.
ATTCCCCATTGGTTCCCCTGTGTGGCCTAACAATGTCTGTGTTTCTCTTAATTACCAACAGGTGAGTCTTCTAGGCTCTAACACTTAGGTGAAGATCTAGCAAGGTAAAACAAGCAGCAGCAAATGCATTGGAAGTGTCTGTAGTTATATTTGTAGAAAAGTAAAAATTACGGCAGAGCAGGGACTCAGAAGATCCAGGTTTGAGCTGTAGCTCTGTAATGTACTAGTTAGGTCACTTCGGCTATGCTGTATAATCTCTCTGGAGGTCAGTTTCCTTAAAGTGATGAGTGTTCTTGTTCTGCTTGATCTGGGAGCGTTTTTGTGAAGAGCTTATGCTACAAACTTTGCCACCTTATCAAATATGATGTGTATCAGTTGGGAATCTTTCATTTGCAAATGACAAAAATTTAAGTCAACTCTGCAAAGGAAAAAGGGATTTACTGAAGACCAAGGGCAGGCCTGGATTTGTCTCAGGGCTCGCTTGCTGGACATCTCAGCCCTGCTCCTCTCCATGTTGAGTTTCTAACCCAGCGTTATTTCTCTGGCCATGGTAGATGATGTGCCTTCAAGTTCAGTCCAGTAGGGAGGACTGCCTGCCTCTATCCCAGTGAGTCTCACTGTCTTTCACCAGCTTTAATTGAGTCACATGCCCATCTCTGAACGAGGGCACCATAACCAGGAAATAGGACGTATCCAGTAGCTGAGGCCAGTCTGGACCTACCCCTGGAACGGGGAGTGGAATTGATCTCTCTCAAAGCACATGGCCCCAATGTAGGGAGGGTGGAGGATTCCAGGGCACGCTTACCATATTCAGGGTATACTGTGTCAGGAGAACAACTTGCCACTGAACAAGATACTGTTATTTTCTTCTCTATGAGAAGAATATTTAATGGCTTGAAAATTAAGAAAGAATTGATGAGTGTTCATAAAAGTCAAGAACAAACCAGATTTCAAAGGGAACTTTTCTGTAATGAACCAGAGAGGAAAAAAGACCAGAAATGTATTGAGGACAGAGAAGTACAATGATATGGGTGAGGGAGAACCCCCTCCTTTAATGCAACTTGGATGAGAAGCATCATAACCTAGTGAGAATGGCCCTCCATCCTATTGGATGGCCATTTTATGAGACTGTTTTTACTTCCTTCTTGATCCTAACCCAAGAAACAATTCAGTTTTAAAGAGGTTGGGCTCAGCCCAAAGGAATAGGGTTAGAAGAAGCTCATCCTTGGCTGAAATAAGAGGAGGATGTACTTTGTCAAGTGTTGGAACCTTTAGTTAGAACAACCAATCCTTTGTCAGAAGTGTACACGTTATTGCCAGAAAAGTAGCTGCACAAATTGTAAAATTGATGCTGATTTTCAGTGACTCAGCGGGGTCAAAATGAAAAGAGGTGAAACAGGAAAAATTATGAAAACTCAAACAAAATTTTGTTGGGGAAAGGCAGAGAGCTGCAGGAGGCATGTTGTGGAGAACGGGGAGTCTTCAACAATCTGGAATAAACAAATTCAAGGAGACTTCAAGAGACAGAAAGTTCAACAACTATTAACTCAGGAAGGAAATCGACCATTTAAAATGGCCTTCTTTTTTCCAGAAACTTTATATTCATTATCTCATTTAAACCTCATGATAATTCTTTTTTACATATGGAGAAACTCAAGCTCAGAAAAGTTAAATAACTTGCCCAAGGATCTACAGTTGCTTAGTATTAGAGGTGGGGCAATTAGATAGATGGGTGGTGGTCCTGCTGAGACTCAAGTATTATGTATAGCTTGTTAGGAGTTAGAACGGACTGTATTCATTTGCGTTCCCTCAGATTAGATATATCCTGAGAGTCACTTTAAAAATCTTTCCAAAAAGACAGAGTGGCATGCCCAGTTAACTAAGGTATTACAAAATATTTGGCTATTTCAAATTTGGGAAGTGAATAGAGGACAGAATATAGTCTCCACACGTAGAGAAATCTTGTTCTTTAAGAAAAGGGAACTCTGGGGCGCCTGGGTGGCTCAATTGGTTAAGTGACTGCCTTCGGCTCAGGTCATGATCCTGGAGTCCCGGGATCGAATCCCGCATCGGCTCCCTGCTCAGCGGGGAGTCTGCTTCTCCCTCTGATCCTCTCCCCTCTCATGCTCTCTATCTCATTCTCTCTCTCAAATAAATAAATAAAAAATCTTAAAAAAAAAAAAAAGAAAAGGGAACTCTGAGCCAAAAGATAACTATTGTTTCTGGAGATGATTTTCAGCGTTCCTAAGAAAAGTTACTATGATCAGAGAAGTTTGGGAAATGCTCTGCCTTATGTCCACCTGTTGAATTCATATGTAGATTAAGCGTGTAGCACCTGGGAAGTCACTCTTGCTCTGGGGAGTCTCAAGGGAGCACTGAGGAACAAAATGGACTTGTTACTGGTTGCTTGCTCCTAGCACACAGGCAGACACAAGGTCTGACTTAGAACAGTTAAGAGTCTAGAAAGAAATTTATTAAAAAAAGACTTGAAAACCTGAATGAATCTTTATTTAAGGGGGAATTCCAGCAGCTGGGGCTTTTTAGCGGATTTGAAGGCCTGGGAGGCGGACTTCTCTTCCTGAGAATGCTGCTGTGTAGCCTGCCCTGAGAAGCCTCTTTACACGTGGAGACCCGGAGTCTTTTTCCTATACTTTTCTGATTGTCTGTCAGCTCGGTGACAAATAGCCACATGGTACAGGCTCTGAGAAGCCCAGAGGTAAAGAAACTTGCTTAACTCAGCTTTTCTCAAACTTCCTTGATCATGTATGTGTGTGTGTGTGTGTGTGTGTGTGTGTGTGTGTGTGTGTGTGAAAACACCTATTAATATTTTCTTGATCACAGTTAAGGGACTAAAGACCCAAGGTATGACTAGGGTCAAATTATGAGCTTTGTTGCCTGAAGCACTGAAGGATAGTGGCCTTGTGAAATGTAATTTAAAATAAAAACACTGAGGGGCACTTAGGGTGGCTCAGTGGGTTAAGCATCCAACTCTTGATTGCAGCTCAGGTCTCAATCTCTGGATTGTGAGTTTGAGCCCCATGTTGGGCTCCACGGTGGGTGTGGAGCCTACTTAAAATTAAAAAAAAAAAAAAGAAAAAAAGACAAACCCAAAATAAAAACACCAAGCTATAAAATAAGTTAAGGAAATCCCACACAATTCTAGTTTTCTAAATGATGAAAGCATTTACCACTTACTGCATGCCAAGTGAGCACTTCACATACATAAATGTGTTCAAAACTCACCACAGTCCTCTGAGGCACAGAGAGATTAAGTAAATTGCATAATGCCACCTATGGAGTTTGTGATAGAACTGAGATTCAAAATGAGGCAGTTTGGTGCCAGCATTTGTGCTCTTAAACAATGAAATTCTGCCTCTTGGATTAATAACTTGGATGCTTTTTAGTTAAAAAATCTTTTTTTATCATTTTTTTTTTTGTTGGGGAAGGTCTTGATTTTTTAGAGCCCTAAGCACCAGTGTAGTTTGACTTTTGGATACCCCAACACTGAATGTGAGAATTTTATGCTATATTACTATAAAACAATAATTGTATCCTCTGTTCACCTACTCACTTCCTATTAAATTTATATATTATAAGGATAGGAGACTGCCTGAGCCAGTGGCCAGGTTGGTGAAGTAAGGGAAGGGAATCAGCATGTTCTAAGGAAATGTCAGTGCAGAAAATCACTCTGGTGAGAAAGCCAAATCTATATTTGGGTAGGTCATTCCCATCTTCAATGAAAGTCCTTAACCAGGAGGGTACAGTTCAAGGCTTTGGGGATTGTGATAGTGGGCTCAGATTGAATGAGAATTTGATGTTAGCCAGGAAGTTGTTGATGACCATGTGTCAAGGAGACTGGGCATGGAGGAAGGAGATGGGAAGAGAGCAGCTCTTTAACCTACAGGAATACGCTGTGCCCATCTTCTTGATATCAGAGCCTGGGGAGGTGGGGGGCATTTGGGGCCTTGCAGGGGTGGTAGAAGTCTGCAGGTGTCTGAATAAGCAGACAGTTCCTGTTGAGAAGGCAGATTTGGAGGCTGCGGGCCCAGTGCTGTTACCATCACTATGGGATCAAGTGCTTTCAAACAAGTGCAGCTTTAAGACACTAGAATAGAACTCTTTTCAGACCCAGCCTGTTCTTATGGAGGTTTGTATCAGTATACTGGTTGACAGGCTCAGATCTTGGTTCTAGGACTAGATGGACATGACCTCATAGTTGCCAGTGAATTCCTATTATATGCAGATGTGTGTGGGTGTGTGGGTGAAGGGATCAGGCAGAGAGGGATGCTAAAGCTGCCATGTTAGCCATATATTTTTAAGGATTTTTATTTATTTGAGAGAGAGAGAGCGCATGAGCAGTGGGGAGGGGTGGAGGGAGAGGAAGAAGCAGACTCCTTGCTGAGCAGGGAGCCCGACGTGGGTTCTGTCCCAGGACCCTGAGATCCTGACCTGAGCTGAAGGCAGACACTTAACAAACCGAGACACTGAGGTGCCCCATGTTAACTATATTTGACTAATGTTGACTTCATGTGGAAGTCTTTTTATTAATATGACACAGGGCCAAGTCATCCATGGTTGGTTCTGCAAGTCATCCATGGTTGGTTCTGCAAGTCCTGGGAAGGTAGGTATAATTTTGTGGGCCCTTTTAAAGAAAAAAATACAAAATCATAAATACAGAATTAGGTATGGATATGAATATTTATATAGGATGAGAAAAGAAAATTATACATTTTAAAAAAGCTAACAAATTTCATAAAATCCAGGAAAATAACATTTAAAAAATGAATTCTCCAGCAGGCCACTTTAATACTGTATTTTAGTCACCATATTTTGGCTGTGTACTTTCTAATTACCTCTCTTAATATGATAATCATTTTGAAATATAATTTTCTGTAGAGAGAAATGGAGATAATTCAGTCTTTCCTGTAGTATAGTTGATTGGAATTTAGTTTCAATTATGGATTGTTTAGAAAAATTACTTACAGCATTTCATTTTGTTGTTAATAATGCCTTGTGAATTTGGGGGATTTTTGGCAAAATTTGGGAAAATCTCTATTATAATGTGCTGTAAGATTTTATGGCATTTCAAGCTTTGGAGGGACGGTGACTCATCTTAAATACTCTGCATTAATAACCCTTGTTAAATGTGTTGCCATCGGTGTCCTCATTCAGTGGCACACTGTGAGCTTTGCGTTACCTTTACTGATACCACTATTTCATGTCAAATTAGTAAGAAATTTAAATCTTCTTCTAGTATGATCATATGATTAAGTCCTCTTTGTAATTAGATTTTTAAGCAGCCCAAGAGCCTATTCATTATTTTTATTTCTTTTTGATGGATTGCTGCTTTTGGTACAATCTGAAAAAAATGGTAACATTTGTTTCTCAATGTCAAAACAATTCAGATTGGTTACATGACTGTTCTTTGTCTCTTTTGCTGCAGATTCATAAATTTTTTTTAATCTGAGTTTCCTTTTAGTTGTTTAACGAATTTAAAAATGACAAAAGAAGGTATTCTTTATATATATCCAAATCAGGCATCATAACTTTTCACTTGTTTTATTGAAATGTCTTTTTAAATTGCAGTTTGTGAACATACTACAAGGGTCTCCTGTAGTACTTGAAAGGGAATTGTGCTTGGAAGGGATTCTTAGGTTCAGGGTAAACCTGCCTCTGTCTGCGCTTCACTTGGGACAGATCATGTAGGGGAGCAGTGAGGAGACACATCATGGGACCCTGGCTAGAGGATGCCAGAAACTGGCCTAATTTCAAATGTGTTTCAAGTGAAATTACAGGAGATTTCTAGTCTGAATTGTACATTTTTGAATTTGGTTCAAGACTCTTTTGGTTGCAGGTGACAGACACCCCAATTTTAATTGGTCATGGCTTTAGTAGAAAAAATTTGTTGGCTCAGGTAACAAACTATTGAAGGTGAGCAGGTTGGAGCTAGCCTGAGGGTCACCTGGATTAGGGATTTGAACAGCTTCATATCTGTTCCTTGATTTCTTTCTTTTTCCATCTCTATTTCTCTATGTCAGTTTCATTCTCTGTTCCTGAACATAGCCTCTTTCTGAAAAATGATTGCAGGCAGTATAAGGTTCTGGGGCCCAGGAGGCCAAGGACTTCTTGAACCAGTGACTTTTTTATGCCTCTCCATGGACTAGCAAGGTGTGGGGCATTGTGATTGCCATGTGATTGTGGGAGGAACAGGTTCCCCCGGAGAAGCAGAGTGTCATTTTGGAAAGACAAAATGATCATTGTCCACTGCAGTGGGTGAGGCTAAGGCATGGTGTAGACTTTAGGCGAAATGCTTCCCAGTCCAAGTCCTACCCGCAGGGATTCCACGTCAGCACATCTGGTGTGGAAGACCTGGGAGTCTAGACTTGTAGAGTTCCCCAGGTGATTCTGATATAGAGCTATGACTATGTATGTTCTGGTTTGTGCAGTGATCATTGGAACGGGGTAGAGATTTCGTCCAGTAGTTCAACATACACTGTGACACTCTTTTCCTCTCCTTTTAAATAAAGTAAGTACCAAGGATTTAATTAAAAAGAAAAAGAAATGGATTGTGGGTACTGAATATACCATTCTTCTGAAGGTCAAAAGAACTTTAAAAACTATCTCAGAAGGAGTTAGGGGTTAAAGTTGTTTGAGTTGATTTGCACCCTAATAAATGTTTTCTGGGTATGATGATATAGACTGAATGCCTGTGTCTCCCCAAATTCATTTGTTGAAGCCTTAACCTTCAATGTGATAGTAATAGGACGTTGGGCCTTTGGAGGGTAATAAGGTTTAGATGAGGTCATGAGGGTGGGGCCCCCATGATGGCATTGGTGCCCTCATAACAGGAAGAAAAAACCAGAGCTTGCTCTCTCTGCCACATGAGGATACGGCAAGAAAGTGGCCATCTGCCAGCCAGGAAAAATTGTTTTCAACTTTCATCCTTGATCTTGAACTTCTCAGTCTCCCAGACTGAAAAATAGATGTCTTTGCCACCCAGTCTGTGGTATTTTGTTGAGCAGACTAAGGAAGCTTGAGCAGACTAAGGAAGACATTGGGAAGTACTTCAACATTGATTCACTATGAAGTAGGTTAAGTCTTGTTCTGTTTTTAAAGAGGTAGAAAGAGAGTAATAAAATGCCTAAATAATTTCCATATTATGTGGTATCAAGCAGAGTAAAGCAACTGTAGATTCTGGCTCTGTCCGTGTAATTAGGCTGTCTCCACCATCCCTGACACCCTTCATTGTACATGTGGAATTGGTCATCACAGGCATGCATAACTGCAAGCATTTGGTTTCAGAAAAGAGGTTCAGAGAAGCTAAGTGGTAAAAGGAATATAGTTGGATCAAATAAAACAGCTGCATGATGAAACTGGAGGAGGAAATGGAACCAGACCTCCAACCATCACATTTCATCTCAGTACATTAAATGTCTTCCTACCAAAGCCAAGCAAAGCCCAGGAAATATTAAAGGCTTGACTTCTGAAGCAGGCAGGTTGGATTTTTCTGCAAGCACCATGTCTCAGGAAATGCTAAAGTTTAGTATTCTCGTGTATTATTTTTTTCATTAATAATCTAAAAATCGGTGCTTCATTTTGCACTAGTGAAATTTGTGTGGTTGGAGCAGAGGTATTTGATTTTCCCTTTGAGTTTTAATTTTTTAAAATAATTTTTATTTTTTAAAGATTTATTTATTTGATAGAGATAGCAAGAGATAACTTGAGTGGGAGGTGGAGAGAGGGAAAGGTAGAAACAGACGCCCTTTTGAGCAGGGAGCCTAACCTGGGGCTTGATTCCAGGATCCCAGGATCATGACCTGAGCTGAAGGCAGACGCTTAACTGACTAAGCCACCCAGGTACCCTTGAGTTTTTATTTTTGATCAAAGTTATGTAAAATATATATATATTTAAATGAATTTGGTAGTTGTACACTTTCCTTTCCCATGAGGTAACTACTTGTTTTTTAAAGATTTTATTTATTTATTTATTTGAGAGAGAGAGAGTGAGAGAGCATGTGGATGGAGGGGCAGAGGGGGAGGGAGAGGGATAAGCAGACTCTGCACTGAGTAGGGAACCTGACTTGGGCTTGATCTCATGACACTGAGATCATGACCTGAGCCGAAATCAAGAGCTGGATGCTTAACCAATTGAGTCACCCAGGTTTCCCAAGGCAACCCCTGTCAACTCTTTCTTACTTTTCCACATATGTAATAACTATAGAAGGAATGGTATAACTGGAGAATGTCTATTATGCTTTTCCCTAAAGCTGTGTTTTTCCAAATGTGTTCTCTGATCACTGTCATCAGAATTGGCTGGCATGATTGATAAAAATGAGGAGTGGTGGGTCCCATTCCAGGCCTAATAAGTCTGCTTTACTGGGGTGTGTAGCCTAGGCATCTGTATTTTAAACTGCCTTTTAAGTGATCCTGATGCAAATTAGAGTTTGAAAGTCGCTTTCCTAAAACTTCTTGATTTTTGCCAGGGAATATAACATTTTCTTTCTTTTCTTTCTTTCTCTTTCTTTTAAAGATTTTATTTATTTCACAGGGAGGGAGAGCGAGTGTGAGCACTAGCAGGGAGGAGAAGCAGAGGGAGAGGGAGAAGCAGGCTTCCCATTGAGCAGGGAGCCGGGTGCGGGACTCGATCCCAGGACCCCGGGATCATGACTTCAGCAGAAGGCAGATGCTTAACCGACTGAGCCACCCAGTGCCCTGGGACTATAACATTTTCTGATTATATTTCTGTCTTCCTACTTGTTGTCAGGTGGTTAGCATCCTGCCTAACAAAGATTATAACTTAAATGATATTAATACAAACAGGACAAAATAGCAAGTTCACTCCTACAACAGTGGGGAATGGCTCTCAAGACTGAAATCTGTGTCCTAGAAGTGTTATTGCTATTGGGGTCTTGCTTCAAGGCCCTTTTAGTGGGCAGACTTAAAAATTGTGAGTTATTTTTAAATTAGAAATAGCAATAGGTTTACTACCGTGTGTTATATATATGTATTTTTTTCTTAAGCTAAAATTCATAGTTCCTAAAAATAGTAACACAGTTACTTCCTGCTAGTCATAAAACTGCTTAATGATGTTTAAGGTATCTTTATATATCTTCTTTATATCTTTATATCTTCTTTGGGTCCTAGAATATTTTTATGAAGGAAGTACAAAGTACTATACTCTGAATTCGCTTTTCTTATTTTCTCTGTTTAGTTATGTTACCAGTTTGGTATATCTGTAGGTTAGTTGTTTCAGTTTGTTTTTAAATAAGGCCAGCATATTTTCTTTTTTATTTAATTTTTGAAACATGTAAGGCATATATGTGTTCAAAGCTATATAAAATATATAAAGTGTATACTCAGAGCTAAGTTGCAGTTACATCTCTGTTCCTTCTGCCAGTTTCCAACTCCTCTCCTCATATACCGTAATCATTTTTATTAATTTTTGGCTTTTTTTCCTTTTCTTTTTCCTCTCATTGTTTGTTTTTATAAAATCAAGTGTAGAGTGTATATATTCTTGTTTCTTCTGATTTTTTTTCACAAAAAAATAAAAAATACATTTGCTCTGCATCTCTTTCCCACACTTTCCCCCTCCCTGTATACTGAATATCATGGAGAAGCCTCATATACTTCTACTTTCTCCCATCTACCCAAAGACTCTGAGCTGGTTCCATGGAGCTTATAGCTTATTTTGTTCTCTTGTTTCAGGTATCTAGACTGGACTCTTTAATAAAGAATTGTTGTCCAGGGCTGGTATTTGCTACTCTGTGTTATAGGAAAGTACTTAAGAAATAACACCATGTATTATGTTTGTTTGATAACTCATACGTAGATTATCCAAACGGTATTGATGCCAGGTGCCCAAAAAAGAATTTTGCCTTCCTCTTGTCTTCTGAAAGTATAGGACCTAGATTACCACCCACACACCACCATTTTACCTGTTTTTTCAGATTGTTCTAAATGCCACAGACTTTTTGTATCATTTTTTCCCCCTTAAAACATGGTCGAAAATCATTACAGAGCAGTGTCATTAATAAACTCCTCTATAAGGGACCTTCTATTTTATAAGTAAATTCTATTAGGTATTTTAGATTTTTTCCCATGAGACTATTCTATCGAATTAGCATAATTACACTAACAGAAAAACACTGGTATGTGTGTATATAAAAAAGAAACCAAATCTATTAGAATAAAGTGATGTTAATGGGATTTGGGTAGAAATACAAAGCATTGCTTTTTTTCCTTATTCGCAAACGTGCATTGACAATAAGCCTCGTTGTAAAGAAAGAAAAAAAATCCGAAAAGATTTTCCAACTGAACTCACTTTTTAAGACTCCCAGTGGTGTGTTCACTTCCTGTTTTCCTGTTACAGGCACACAAACTTGGAACATGAAAACCCCTGGAGGTCAAATGTTATTTAAATGGTTCCTTAGCAGTGAATAATGCCTTCTTAGCAATAACTATCTCTGATTCTTAACATAGTAATCTTAGAAAGCGAACTGCATAATTACTTTGCAAGGAATGATAGAATATAATAGTGCTTACATAAAGCTTTGGACAAAGGTAGTATCAGTGCACATGCCTTTTGGTAGCTAGGATATGAGCCCTGTTGCCTTTTTTGATGTAAAAAAGATTGAGCTTAGTTATAATATCAAAATATGTATCATGGTGTACTATAGAACATGATATGTCATACCTAATGGATTTTTGTTCTGAACTCTATTAAAAATGTGTAAACTACTAAACTAGAAATGATTAACTTCAATAGCATTCCATTTTTATATGATGGGAAAAAATGTAGCTCTTCAGGCAATATAGTACTGAGCTAGGGACAAGACACATTAGTTCTACTATCTATCTATTCATATTGAAGTTCACTTGACGTACAACATTATATTAGTTTCAGGTGTACAACATAGTAATGCAACAGAACGTTAGCAAATGTTTACCATGTTAAGTGTATTTACCATTTGTTCTCATACAAAGTTTTTAAAATATTATGTATTGAGTTTATTATCTGTGCTATACTTTTCATCCCCATGACTTATTTATTTTATAACTGGAAGTTTGTACTTCTTAATCCATTTCATCTATTTCACCCATCTCCCTATCTTCCTCCACTTTGGCAACTATGGGTTCTCTATATTTATGAGTTTGATTCTGTTTTTTTTTTTTTTCTCATTCGCTTTGTTTTTTTAATTTCCACATATAAGTGAAATAATACGGTATTTGTCTTTTTCTGTGACTTACTTAGCATAATAGTTTCTAGGCCCATCTGTGTAGTAAATGGCAAGATTTCATGCTTTTTTAAGGCTGAGTAATACTCCATTACACACACACACACACACACACACACACACACACACACACACACACACACACACACACACACACCATCCCGTATTTTCTTTATCCATTCATCTATTGGTGGACACTTAGATTGCATCCATGCTGTAGTAAACATAGGGGTGCATATATCTTTTCAAATTAGTGTTTTTGGTTTTGGGTTTTTTTTTTTAGGTAAATGCTCAAGTGGAATTACTGGGTCAAATGCTATTTCTATTTTTAATTTTTTTAAAAGATTTTATTTATTTATTTGTCAGAGAGAGAAAGGGGGAGGGAGGGAAGAGAGCACAAGCAGGGGGAGCAGCAGGCAGAGGGAGAAGCGGGCTCCCCGCTGAGCAGGGAGCCTGATGCAGGGCTCCATCCCAGGACTCTGGGATCATGACCTGAGCCAAAGGCAGATGCTTAACTGATTGAGCCACCTAGGCATCCCATCTATTTTTAGTTTTTTGAGGAGCCTCCATACAGTTTTCCATAGTGACACTAAACCTTTTTAAAGTTTAACTTACTGATTTTGAAATTTTTAAGGGAGCAAACTCACTTTTAAATATATTTTGTTCTTTGAACGATTAAACCATGAAAAACTAGTGGTATCATCTTCCATAATACTGATGAAAATGAAATAATTGTTAAGTTCCTGGAACTGTATAAGAGTTCACAAAGAATAATGAAAGCTGTCTCTTTATATGGATAGTAAATTTTTTTTCTGGGGAACACTAATGATAATCAGAAAAGGCTCTGCTCTTATACCTGTGACTTACCGCGTTCTCTTGAGTACTGGTGTGGTGTTAATGAGCAGACATTAAGTATTACCCAAGGTGTTCTAACTGCCAGTGTGAAAGAACTTGACAATGAAGGTGACAGACTTCTTAGTATCTTTTCTCCTGGGGCCTCTTTTATGTCAGAGTAGTCTCCTTCAGTTGAAAGTTGGTAATGGCTGCCTAACCCTGATATGGTGGGTTTTAAATGGCTCTACCCATGGTGTGCCAAAAAGGGAGAGGCTAGTGCCATAACCACATGTAGCAACACTCCTCCTGGGGCGCTGTCCCTCACCATGCATCCGCCCTTTATTAAAGGAGTACTCCTGCCTGCCAAGTGCATGAGTTAGTGATTCCTACTTCCTGTCATTGGGCTGCCCTTAGGAGAGTAGAGGTAACACCGTTGTCCTGGTTTGTTTCCTCCATTTTGTGTCGATGTTGGTCTCACTTCCTCCATCACTAACCCAGCCTACCGTAGCAGTATTGCTGAAATTTACTGCTTTCTGAAAGCAGGTGAATTCTCTTTAAATCTTTGACTCCTTCCATAGCCTCCCAATGCAGTAGGCTCAGGTAGCCACCAAGTCCTGCAGATAGATATTTACTACGAGGTAACATATATTTTTAAAAATTTAAAATTTATTTATTTTGTATTCATATAGTATGTAATTCAGAATATGAAAGAGAGTGAATCAGTCAGGGGCTTGGAAGGGAACAGATGGCATTAAAAATAGGATTATTCCAGGAGGGTTTATTTACAGTGACACCATTTACAAAAGCATGGGGGTAGGGGAGACTCCAAGGGCTAATGCAGTAACCTGGCTGTTAGTACCAGCCCAGTTAGGGTTGAGGGGAGGGAGTGGGTACTAGAACTAAGGGGGCAAGTCCTACTGTAGAGTTGCCCTTGAGAGAAGCCATAACCTCCTGCAGAGAGACAGCCAGCTCCAAGGGACCTTGGATTGAGATAAATACTCTGTCCTCATTCTTCCCCCTCCCACTGATCTTCTGTTCTGCTTTTCATTGTCCAACTCAGCCAGAGGGCAGGAGACCCTTGATGCCAAGCACATAGGTCAGCCTCCCCGCAGCACGGGCAGGGTGACACATGCAAGAGACTCTTGCCCCAGCACTCAGTTCCCCAGTTGCAAAAGCAACCATTTACCAGGGCTCCTCTTCCAGAGATCTTAAGTCTTGTTATTCTGTAAGTAATCTGAGGGTACGGATTATTTTCACAGATTTCAAAATTTGCCTAAAGCAAATCTTGTTACTGGGAAGGCTCCCCAGATGTGTACCAAAGGTTTGCTGAGGGTCATGTACAATAATATGACACATATCCTGTTCCTGGGTTCTGGGTGCTTCGTATGGTCCATTTTGGCTTAGGTTAAGTTTTTATATTGTTGCCTTGTGTTTCTTATTAGTGATCTGGCTAGAAATAAAACATGTAAAAATATATTGGCTCCTTTCAGACAAGTGATTATAGCATTTTGCCTTAAATAGCCTCTTTCAGTGGATCCAAAACACAGTTTCCTAACCTGCTGTTCATGGATGGATCCTAAATTTTAGGAACCCCTGAAATTACATATAGCATGAATTTTTTAGGAGAGCAGAGCCATGGTTTTCATCAAATTTTCATAGATGACTAAAAACATTGGTCTAAAAGGACATTTGATTCATTTGGAATTCCTTCTTCCTCCCATTACATATTTTTAATGTGACCTTTGCATTTTTAGGGTTCAGTAGCCTGGACAAAATGAATGATACCGGATGTTCATGACACTGAGATTCAAATGCTCTCACTAGGGGCGCCTGGGTGGCTCAGTCGTTAAGCATCTGCCTTTGGCTCAGGTCATGATCCCGGGGTCCTGGGATCGAGCCCTGTATCAGGCTCCCTGCTCAGCAGGAAGCCTGCTTCTCCCTCTCCCACTCCCCCTGCTTGTGTTCCCTCTTTCGCTGTCTCTCTCTCTGTCAAATAAATAAATAAAATCTTTAAAAAAAATGCTCTCAGTAACTTTCAAGTGAAAATTCTCCAGTGTGACGGATTAATATGTGCTAATGATCCTGGAAATACAAAACAGTGTGATCCTGGTCAAGAAATCCCTTTATGGCCAGCTAATAAGATGATTTATGTTCAATGAGAATATTTCATTGGGATTTAAGCAGGAGAAAAATGTTTTGGTTAAGTAATAGGAGAGAAGATTTGGATCAATGAAAAAGTTGTATACTGTTTTTCTTTCTACATAAAATTGTCCAGTAATTTTATGGTATGTTCTGTGTGTGAAAATTGTCATTGATTTTTATCATACCCATAATTAGACTTGAGAAATTAAGCTAAGTGCACTCATTATTAAGATTTTTATCATTAAATTATTGTTCTTTTATGTGAATGATTTCAAAGGTTTACCAAATTTTGCATTCCTGGTTCATGTACTCTGTCCTCTAGCCAAATATTTTTCTAAGAAAAAAATTTTAATTTAATATTAAAAATCACTGAGTGAGTTCAAGATAACATTTTCTGACAGCGTTTAAAGGAATTTTTTTCTCTCGTAAGGCATACACAAAATCCTGAACCAGTTATTGGAGCAAAATAATTCCTGTTGCGTTGTGTTAAAGCATTGTTAGGCTAGATTCGATGAGTCAATCCTTTACTTATACTCATTTCACTTTTCTTTTCCTTATGACCCTGGTTACAAATGTGTGAAGCCCAGCTAATGTAAACAAAACAGGGAATTTATTTATTTTTATTTATATGAATTATATATATAACAGTGGAGGTGGACTGGCCTGAGGCATGGCTTGATCCAGGATCTCAGTTACATCAGGTGTCTTCATTTTTATTTCTTGGCTCTTCTCTCTGTGTCGGCTTCATTCTCTTTTAATTCAGTTTTTGTTCATGCTGAGAAGACACTATGGTTATAGGAAGATCCAGATTTATAACATTCCCGCCAGCAAACAAGTGGGAAGAAAACATCTTTTTCCTCACTTAAAAATGTATAAAAATCCAGGGGAAATCAACTTGATTGGGTTTGCTTAGGTCATATGTCCAATTGTTGGCTCATGGGGTAACATCAGCTGCCTATCCCGTGATTACCGGTGGATTCATTAAGTGGTGGGGCCATTTCCCAAAGGAAGGGGAAGCATATTCTTACCTGAGTAAGAGGGCAAGGTTGCTGGGCTGGCGTATCCAGCACAATCAATTAGTGTATACATGTGTCAGAAAATCCTGGGGCTGAATTAGTAACTAGAATACCATCCTCT
Source organism: Eumetopias jubatus (assembly GCF_037043125.1). Classification (NCBI taxonomy): domain Eukaryota; kingdom Metazoa; phylum Chordata; class Mammalia; order Carnivora; family Otariidae; genus Eumetopias; species Eumetopias jubatus. Next base: position 33,356,619 of record NW_028274820.1, read on the forward strand.
GTACTCTATAAGCTAAGAATTAAACTGCTTGTTCTGTTTTAACTATAAAGGCACAGACAAAGCCTGGAAAAATATGGATGTGTTTGATCTCCACATGGTCTTGGTCTTTCCATAGAAGAATGTCAAGTAGATAATACTTAAATATAATCACCATATAATCTTTATTGTTGCAGAAGGCTTTTAAGATGCTCACTGGCTGGTAAAATTAAATATGAATACAGATGAAAAATAAGTAGCACATTATGTTTTATGCTTCTGACACGTTTGGAAATAATTTTTGCATGGGTATTTTGAATACAAAAGGCACTGCTCATTTCTCCATATAATCCCTTTTTTTTTTCTTTTGGAAATTGCTAAAAAAAATCACTGAAGAATGAAGACTCAAGAGTTATAATTGTTGCAAGGTTTGGTGCCCCTGCCAAAATTCAGAAATCCTCTAGGGTGAATGTCTTCATTCTTAAACTCTTTTGGTGGGAAAAAATAATAATACCTTCTCTGCAGCATTCTAATTAGGGCTGGGTACAGATGCTAGAAGGAATAAAGATCCATAGTATTTTTTACAATCCCAGTTTTAATATAGCAATTTATTTTATTACCACATTATTGTAATTTATTATACTTGTGACACATTAACAACAACAGGGGGAGGTTGGGTGGGTGAATGGGGTAATTGGGTGATGGGCATTAAGGAGGGCACGTGATGTGATGAGCACTGGTAAATTATTGAACACTCTCTGAGACTAATGATGTACTATATGTTGGTTAATTGAATTTAAATTTAAAAAAAGGGGGGGACACCTGGGTGGCTCAGTTAGTTAAGCATCTGCCTTAGGCTGAGGTTATGATCTTAGGGTCCTGGAATCGAGCCCCACATCTGGCTCCCAGCTCATCGGAAAGTCTGCTTCTCCCTCTCCTGGCTTGTGCTCCCTTTCTCTCTCAAATAAATAAAATCTTTAAAAATATATATATAAAAAACCAAACAAAAACTAAAAAACCCCAAAAAACCCCACAATACATTAACAGTACAATCAGCCATATTCACAACCACCGCAGGCTTAAGGTATGAGAAAGTGTCCTTACCATGACTTTAGCAGTTCATTAGAATAGCTGTTTCCTCTCCTTTGATGTAAAAATCTTCGGATAAATTGAACACATCCTTAGTTTCTTTTGATTTTAATAACCATTCTTCCTCATCTCTCCTCTCCCCCTAAAGGATGAGAAGTAAATTAGGATAAAATGAAAAATCCTCTTGATTTAGTCACCTATATTTTGAAGGATTATTTTATAAAAAGTATCCACAATTTATGGCAACAATAACAGAAATAAAAAAAAAAATCCTTCTACATAGTCTTACCATCCAAAGAAAACAACTGATTTTTCCCTTTTCGTTTCTTTCTTGTGCTTTCCTATTGGGGATGTACGTATTTTATGTCATTGTCATCATACTTAGTTAGCATTTGTATTCTACCCATTTCATTTAACATTTGTCATAAACATCTCCATGTATTGCACATCTCGTTTGGCTACATAAAATCTAATTTATGTAACTTATTCCATAACTTGCAAAAGAATTAACATTTTATTGGACATTTATGTTAATTTTGGTCTTGAACTTGGATGTTGCTATTAAGCCCATATATATTTATTAGAATTTTTCTTTCTTGACATTATTGAAAAAAACCTAAGTAATGGGGTTAGTGGATCAAAGAGTGGAATAATTTTTTATAATCTTACAGTGAATTTGAGATATTTTCAAAATTTGGAAATATGTAGTTACAATGTTATAGTAGTATATTTTAAAATTGAAGTTTATATGAATGTAGTTTTCATTATTCATTGGCTCCATCCCATATGTTCTACCAAATTTCCTTTTTTTACTCTTGTTATGTGGGGAAAAAAATGAAAACCTAAAGCATAGATTCATATTTGAAAGAAAGAAAGGAGAGAGAAAGGTGAGGGGACTTGTACTGATGTTCTTTTCAACCTGCTTTCTAATTTCCATTGCCTACCTGCTGCCTAATTTCCATTAGGTCTACTTTGATTTCTTTTATAAGCTTTTTTTTTTTTTTTTGCCTATTGATAAGAGCTTATTTCATGACTGTAGGTGTTAACCTTTAAACTCAGTCATGGTTAGTGAAGAATGATGGTTTGATATTTCCCTACCATCTTTCCCTTTACAAGAAGCTTTTGGATGATTACCCGACTCCCACGCCTTCCACATACACACTCTGTTCTGGAATTTTTTGTAAAACTAGATCTCTTTAATTTTCTATGATGGGTATAATCGTACATACCATCTCTTTAACACTTTCAGTGGTAAGCTTTGTGTCAGTATTCAGAGAAGTCCTAAAGGCCTGTTGGACAGCTTGGAAAACCAAAAGTAATGGCTTAATTCTGAACATTGTACTGCATTAGTAGTTTTTTTCACCCTGTGGCCATTGGACATTGTGATATATGTCAGCTGTCATGGAATTGTTCAGGAGTTGTGAGCCACTTGATTTTCAGTTTTGGGAAATCAGGTAACCTTTTATATTTTTGTGTGTTCGTGTGTGTCCTGGAGACCTAGCTCAGTCGCTGGCAAGTGTGACTTAGCATTCTCCACATCTCATGGAGAGATGAGTAAATTCCATTGCATTCTATGGGACAGAATATAGACCATAAGGGGACAAGGTCCGTGAACAATTGGCTTATTTTCACTTAGGATAAAATATTACCAAAAAATTAGTTCATTCTGCCAAAAATTTTAACATACAGTATAAATTTCAGAAAATACTGGCTTATGATTGCCAGACATAGTCATTGACCGTGAACTATAAAATCGCTGCATGAAAACCTAGACTAAAACTTCCATTCTTAAGCTAGCTCCAAAAACGTCACTTAAACGGAAAGATGCATCTTTGTTTTTCTACCCAGTAATTGTGTTAACACATTTCCTAATCCAGCTGGACAGTTCCAAATTTTTTCCCAGGACCGTGGATTTGCAAAGGATGGTAGCCACAGTCAAGTTTATGAGAAGGAATTCTAAATTAGAAGACAAATGATTTCCCACAGGGTAGCTATAATCTGAACCTGATTTTGTTTCCAAATGAAGAATTTAAGAATGTGAATAGATAACGGATTATACTTGAAAGGTTTTTTTTTCTCTTTGTGTGTATGTGTATTTTCTGTTTTTAGAATGGTCACTGGTGATTATCATCCAGTATTTATTACCTGTCTAAAAAAAAGACAAGAGAATGAACTATTTTTTTACTTTCTTACTATCTGGTTTTTGCCAGTGTTATTTTACTGAATCTGCTTTTACCCACATTACCAGTTACTTACTTACCTTCAACTTTAATGACCTTTTTAGTCCTTGGTTGCTCTGCCAGTACTCAAAAAAGTTGATTATCTCATCCTCAAAACTCTTGTCTTAATACTGATTCATCCTTCGGTTTGTTTACTATATACCTCTTTCTCAGGGCGCCTGCATGTCTGAGTCAGCTGAGTGTCTGATTCTTGATGTCAGTTTAGGTCATGATCTCAGGGTTGTGAGATTGAGCCCTGACTTGGGCTCCGTGCTCAGCGGGGAGTCTGCTGGAGAGTCCCTCTCTCCCTCTCCCTGTGTCACCCCTACTCTGTCCTCTTTCTCTCTTTAAAAAATGAATAAATGGATCTTTAAAAAAATTATGTAACTTCTTTCTCTGAATGTGGGCATATCCAAGCCTGAGTCCATGCCCTTTTTATTCTCCCATGTACCATCAGAGCTCAACTCTGTTTCTGTGGATATTTCCTAAACCTGACCTCTTTCATGAGTCTTCTCCCCACACCTCCAGTTTCTCTTGCATCCGTCTCAACGGACACGTGTTCTGCAGTCACTTCAAGATCAACACATCTGTTGCTAAACTCATCAGCTTTTCCCCTGCACAGGTCTTTTCAAGATTTTCACGTATCTCTACATGGCTCTACTGCTTACACAGACATCCTGGCTTATTATGTATCTGTTGCAGATGATGTGGTGAAGAGAAAGTTAGAATTTTGATTAGGGTTAGTTTTGTATTGATGTCTAACAAATTACCTTAAATGTAGTGGCTTAAAACAACACAGATTTATTATCTCATTGTTTCTGTAGGTCAGGGGACCATTTTCAGATTAGCAGCGTTCTCTCCTAGGGTGCTGGGTGGGAAGTCGATTGCATCCGAGGTTCAGGATTCTCTTCCAAGCTCATTCAGGTTGTTGGCAGAATTCAGAATTCCTTGTGATGATATGACTGAGGTCCCTGTTTTCTTGCTAGCTGTTATTTTCTCTCCTCTTGACTCCTAGAGGTCACTCCCAAGTACTGGCTACCTAATCCCTCCCACGGGCAGTTCTTAACATGTTTTTTCTAGGCCTGCAGGAGAGCTTCTGCTGATGCTTTCTGACCTGAATAAAGGCTCATCTGAGTATGTCAGACCCACTTGCTCGATAGAATCTTCCTTTTCCTAGCTGATGAGGGATCTTAATTACATCTGCAAAATTCTTTTTTTCCATACAAGGTAGCATAATCATGAGAGTGATATCCCATTATATTTACAGTCCCACCCACACCCAGGGTGAAGGAACTGTGTGGGGTGTATACACCATGGGGTGGGAATCCTGGGGACTTAGCTTACTACAAGATAGGTGGAAGCAAGGAACATAAGAGTGCCATCTTTATTTAAGTGATGACATTAAGGGAGTTATGCTAACATAGGTAGTACTAATAGAATACCAGTTTAAAATTTCATTAGCATATGTATGGGGTGCCCAGGTGGCTCAGTCAGTTAAGCAGCTGCCTTGGGCTCAGGTCATGATCTCTGGGTCCTGGGATGGAGCCCTCTTGTCAGGCTCCCTCCTCAGTGGGGAGTCTCCCTCTCCCTCTGCCCGCTCCCCCCCACTTGCACTCTCTCTCTTTCAAATAAATAAATGAAATAAAATAAATTTCATTAGTATATGTGTATGTGTGCTTATGAAAAATTATAGTGATCATATACCTATACTGGTAGATATTTTAAAGAACATACCTAGAAACTGTTTTAGTAGTTACTCATCTACATTACACTAATTGTATCTTAAATCTGTCTTTGATGCTTTTTAGTAAATATATCCCACAACTCAACCATATTTGAATGTGAAATTTAAGATTATTTTTGGAACTATGTTTTTATTGAGATATATGTGAGTACTTTTTGCCCTTATTCTTTGTTATAAAATTCTGCGCAATTATACATGCTTTTTCCCCCTAGCTAGCCCAGGTAAGGTGTAATATGAGGTGACTGTATTTATCAATCCTCCTATATAAGGATAATTGCTCCTGGTGAATAATCAAATTATGGCTTTCATCCTATTTTGCCCTCTGACCTTTGGAGGAACAGCATTCCTCTTATTTTTAGTTGCTTTTGTGTGTGTGTGAGAACCAAACTGCATCTGGAATGTTGCTTTTCTTAGGAACAAATCTGTTAAAAGAAATAAAAATGTAGATTTCTTATTTGAATAAAGAGAATAGTGTTTCTGTTCTGGTTTCCTAAAATATATTTATAAATAGCATCTGTTGCTACATAAATATAGAGATTTGTTGTTAATTATTTTCTGCTTGTGTTGCTAAAATTGATAGAGCTTTTCTTTGAGTCATATCTATTTTGTATTATATGCTCTAATGCCTAAGCCATTTCCCTAGTCTAAAAAGAAAGTGTCTATTTAGGGGAGCCACTGTTTTTCATTCATTTTGCATAAATTGGAGCCTATTCCCAATTTTTGCTTATTTATTCAATCGGCTGTAGGAAGGAGAAATAATCAATCTTCTATTTACAGAGGCTGGGATTCAAAACTTTTCATGATTTCTTACAAATATGGTATATTAGCTAGAGGATTTTATAGGAAACAAAAGGAAGAAGTAAACTTTGGTTTGTTTTCAAATCGGTGGGTTATGTTGCTATGGTATTTAGTTGATATAACATTAAATACTGACACTTGAAGACTTAACTGTTTTTTGTTTAATTTGGAGCTGCTTATAGCTATCAAGACCATTATGTGGAATAGTCTTTTACATATATATTCATAGATGATCTGTTGTAGACCCCTAGCACTGTGCTTGATCTGAAGGAGTTTAACATGAAATTGGAAATTTAATATGCTTATCTCTGCCTACCTATGCATTCAGTCCTCATTTCTCTTATTGACTTAGTGTATCTCTTGTCTTAGGGGAAAAAAAAAAAGATTCATGGCTCAGTCAGTATTTGTATTCATCTTTCAAGTCAAATCTTTCTTGAAACTTGTTCTGGTCAGGTTGACCTTTTGCCTCAATTAAGGGAGCCTTGATAGATGAATTCACAAGATAATGTCTTGTTCTTGAGTATCGTTAAAATGTGCTTCTAACCTAATCTTAAGGTGTTTGATGTGTCTTAGACCATAGTTACCTTGTTCATCCATCAGTGTTTCTTCTTACTTGCTGGGTATACCAGATCTAATTTTGACAATATTCATAGCCTTCTAAGGAAAGGAATATATATACCACAGTTGTAGAAGTATAAATTTGTTGCTGTCAGTAGCAGAAAGGTGAATAAAACACCTTTCTCTGCACAGTGGTCACTTTTCAAGTAGCTTACCTTTTTTTTTTTTCTTTTCATGAATGTTTTGATGCTAGTTGCATACTTCCAATCTTTAGTTTCAAATGGTATTGCCTTTTCTTATCTGAAACATAGATATCAGGGAAGTAATCACTGGAAAAGTAATGAGTGATTCAGGTCATTATTTTATTAAATATGTACATTAGCACAGATATTTGAACATATGGATAAGGAATGTTCTACTCTTCCTGGTAAAGTTTATAGCATTCTGTATTATTAAAAAAGTACACTTAGATATTTACATTCATTTCCTATTTGAATAAATAAAAACACTGAATAAAGGTATAGGCAAAATACCGAAAAGTAGAACATTTACATGATGACAAGTACATCCATGCCCATCTACACATGTTGATATGGTGGGTGAAAATTGTGGAGAGATTTTCATCAGTATGCATACTATTTAAAAGTACAAGAGATTTCAGGAAAAATAATTTCATTCTTAGCATCAAAGGTATTTCTTTTCATCTACTTAATGTATGTGCATTATATAAATCAAATACACCATTCTTTTCATCACTACAATATGGCTTATATTAAATCCAAAGAGAAGTACTTCTTTTTGAAATTAAAATAGGGAAGCAAAGCAATATGCAATCTATTAAAAAGTAGATATTTTAAATGTTTGTCAAAACTGTAGTTCTATTATTTGCCCTTTACAACTCTCAGATATTACACTGGAACTTTGTTATTAAGCAATTAGTGAGTTATTTGAAGAAAGTGATTTAAAATTAACTTAGAAGTTATTCTTCCCTTTTGTATTATGGATATTTCATTTACATATCATCTGTGATTATGAGGTTGATGGCTTTTTTAGAATGCTCATAACTGTCATGTTACCTACTCTGTTAGATGTTCTCATATTAGTATACAGATGAATGTATTTGTAGAATTGTCCACTAATCTACTCTGAATTGGAGAAATTCATTCTACATTCATGTAATGGAGACATTTTTATCATGAATCTTCTTGCTAATCCTTTCTACCTACTGTAGTTTGGTTATTTTTAGTAGGGCTTTCGTCTTGAATTGTCCTTCTGTGTTATATTGGCCATATTGTTGTTATAGATTACAATCCTCAGCAGTCTGTTTTTACCCTTTTCTAGTAATCGAGGGATGTGGTTGTTGTTCAGCGCAGGGACTCAGGATCTACCTGGGAATGAATCCGGTGCTGTCATTGACCAGCTGGGGAACTTGGAACTTGCCACTCTCTTTGACCAGTTGGGTAACTTCAGGCTTGTCAGTTGACCTCTCTAGGCTTCTCTTGTCTGCCTAATGGGATCATGTTGATGCCTACTTAGTGGTGGGTTGTGTATTTCAGTAAGCTACTAATGCATTTAAAGTACCTAACACAGTGCCTGGCACACAGTGAACCCTCCACAAATGCTGGCTGTTGGTATTATTCCCTCACATTGAACCCTCAGCCCTAGGCACGTTTATCTTCTCATTACCTCTGCAGTCACTTATAATTTTTTCCCTGCTACAGCTATGTTTTTGTTATTCTTATCATTTGAAGAATGCCTTCTCTGCCTCTCTCCAACCTGGGGATGTTCTATCTGTCTTCTAAGAGTGAGGTCTTACACCTTCATGAACCTGACTTGATTATTCTCATTCACAGAGTCTTTTCTTTTTGTGGATTCTGTGTGCGTACTGTCATTTCCTTTCATTGTGGTTCTCAGTCATACACTGTGTTGAGCTCTGTCCTTTCTATCTTCTTGTTTCCAAAACAAGACTCAGAATTCCATCAGATCACGTGCCCTTTAAGTTCTCACATCTTCCTAAGAATTGAACATGAAAGCGTGAGTTGAACTTTTTTCTTTATTAATGATTTTGTGTTATTTATCATTAACTGCATGTATTTGCAAATGAAAACTATTCTACTAAATATTTTAGTTGTTAACACTTTTATTAGAATATATGTTTGTAATGTATTTAGATAGAAATGTTTTCTTGTCATTTCTTTTGACAGAGTCTTTTGCAAAGATTTCTTTAAATGTAAAATTTTAGGGGCGCCTGGGTGGCTCAGTTGGTTAAGCATCTGCCTTCAGCTCAGGTCATGATCCTGGGTCCTGGGATTGAGCCCCACATAGGACTCCCTGCTCAGCGGGCAGTCTACTTCTTCTTTCTCTGCCTCTCCCACTCCCCCTGGTTGTGTTCTCTCTCTCTCTCTCTCAAATAAATAAATAAAATCTTTAAAAAAGTAAAATATTTTATTATCCATATTTAGGGCACTGTGTATTTATAAATAAATAAATAAATAGGTCAAATATGTAAATGTATCAACTGTATGCACTTAAAATTATTTATGTGTACATATGCATAAGAAAAAATTAAATGCATTTTTAAAAGGATGAAAAGATAAAAATGGGAAGAAAAGAACTTGTTTTTTTGTTTTTTTTTTTTTTTTTATTACACATTGAAGTGAGACCATGCAGTCTTTGTCTTTGTCTGTCTGACTTCTCTTAGCATAATGCCCTCATGGACTTTCTATGTGGTTGCAAATGGCAGGATTTCATTTTTATTTTATGGACAAATAATATTTCATTGTGTGTATATACCACATGTTCATTCATCCATCAATGGACCTTTAGGTTATTTACATGTCTTGACTATTGTACATAATGCCGCAGTGAACATGGGAGTACAGATATTTTTCATATTTATTTTAACAGAAGTAAAAATGGAAGTCCCTTGAACATCTCTGTCTCCTGGAATTTTTCTCTGGCCATGTTTCCTCCTCATGCCCTGCCCTGTTTCTGGTCTGCTACCAACTATAGAAAACATAATTGTGTTCCCTTTTACACATAAAAAACGAGATAGTATTTGTTCTGATCTGCGGCCTGTTTTTTTTTTTTCACTAATTTTATAAATATTTTCATGTTAATAAGTATATCCATATTATCATTTTTAATGTATGTAGTATGCCAGTATATAGTTGCTCTATAATTTATTTAATTGCCTCTTAGTGAATATTTAGATTTTTTCTAATATGACTACCCTTGTTTATATATATTAGTGTTCTTGGGCATTTATTTTTTTTGTACCTCTTCTTAGGAGGGGCACTTGGACGATTGATAATACAACCTTGGTTTATGATGCATTTTGTCAGACTGCCTTCTGTAACGTTTATACCAGCTTACTCTTTCAAGATTAGTCTGTTTTTATACCTTCATTAATCTTTTAAAATCCTTGCCTATGAAGGGCACCTGGGTGGCTTATTCAGTTAAGTGGCTGCCTTCAGCTCAGGTCATGATCCTGGGGTCCTGGGATTGAGTCCCATTTTGCGCTCCCTGCTCAGTGGGGAGGCGTCTGTTTCTCCCTCTCCCTCTGCTGCTCCCCATGCTTGTGCTCTCTCGCTTTCTCTGTCAAATAAACAAATAAAATCTTTAAAAATCCTTGCCTATGATAAGTTAAAAGTTTTTAATTTTAATATTCTTTATTCTTTGATTCTGGAAAGGTTGAATATATCTTTTGAAATGTTTATTGGCCATTTGTGGGCATTTTTTATGAATTCTTCACGTACTCTAACCGTTTTCTATTGAGATGTTTGCCTTTTTCATGCCATTTAGCTATCTGATATACAGGTCATTATCAAGTCTGGAAACAGAGGAGATTATATAATAAATGACTTATAGGTATTATAATTAATGATCAAATTATATTATCTATGTTTCCATATTTATGGCCACCCTATCTATTCTACAAATAATTCTCCCTTCACTCTTTAACCCTTGTGTGTCACTTATTGTTAACTAAGTTTAATGTTATTTGTCAAAGGGACAATTGGAAATTTTTATGTCAACAAATCTGTTAAATGTTTTGTTTTCACTTTTGGTTTTGGTTTTATAAAGGTCCTATTATTGAGGAAGCAGTCATCCAAATATTCTACTACTACTTTTATTTTATTTCTAATAATTGATGATTTAACCCACTTAGAATTTACATAAGTATTAGTGTGAAGTAAGGTTCCAGTTTAATTCTTCCAAAAAGCCTGTCAGTTGTTCTGGGTATAGGACTCTACCTAAAGTTTTAATGGCTACTAGCGGGATACATTTCCCTTAGCTTCTCTGAGTCTCAGTTTTCTTATTTATGAAATAGGGAGTTAAATTATTTCTCATCTCAAATTGAAGTTATTCAACCCATGGAGATTAAATAACTTGTCCAGGGTTTGACATCTTATTAGATCTGTAATAGAACTTCTCTGTGTATAGTCTTCCATGTGCCATTGGGATACTTCTTTGGGGTGAATGTGATTTGTTTATTGTAACATTGATCATAAATTGTGAAATCTAAGGTTAGAGTTGGTGAGTGCTATATAACTTTTATTTTTGGCCAGCAGATGTTATTTTAAACTGATGAAATATGGTATTTTACATAAAATGGTTTTTATAATAGAAACTTTGAAATATGAAGTGCTCTCTGAAGAGGACATAGTAATGTGTACTTTACAAAAAAAATACAAGGAAAGATCATCTCAGAAATAAAATAGATCAAGTACAGATATAGAACAGTTTTAATTTTGAGTTTCTATTTAAAAATCTCTTGTTTCCAGGGCGCCTGGGTGGCTCATATGGTTAAGTGTCTGCCTTCGGCTCAGGTCATGATCCCAGGGTCCTGGGATCGAGTCCCGCATCGGGCTCCCTGCTTGGCGGGGAGCCTGCTTCCCCTCTCCCTGCTCGTGCTTTCTCTCTCTGTCAAATAAATACTTAAAATCTTTTAAAAAAATTAAAAATCTCTTGTTTTCAAATGATTTTTACTTATTAAATATAATTTAAATATTTGAGAAAATTATAAAGCATTAAACAGAAGAGAAAATGACCAGAGTCTGTCCTAGAGATCATAATAAGATGACAGCAAAAAGGAATTGGGCAAAGAAGATGATTAAATGGTTTGATATGGTCATTGAAGTCAGAGCTGGAGAAAACCTTACCTGATTTTTATATAAAAAGAATGTGGCTAGATCTCCAATAGTTTGTTTTCTTTTTTTTATTTGTTAACAAGATTGACTCAATCTTGGCTTTGAATTTGGTCCTTACAACGTCATTTCCTGTTGACTAATGACAGGAACTGACCAGACATATTGTGCCTAGTGGGTGGGAGTCATGGGGTAAGGTTCTTTTTATTTTGATATAGATGCTCAGTTTTTAGATTTTTACCATTGCCTTTCAAAAAGAGATTGGCAAATATCCACCGAAACTCAGAATATTAGTTTGGGCTAGGTTTAACCTGCTAGCTGTGAAACTGCTTGAGGCTCTCTCTTAATTGAGCTTATTCCAAATATATCATTTATTGCAACTTTGATGTGTTTCATTTCACTCATCATTCATTTGGGCCGTTTACTGCCCATCGTTTGAAGTGTCCTCATTGCTCACTTCACTCTGTGAACATTGGAAGGTAGCTGAGTATCCATGAAGAAAACAAAGATCCTGGGTCTTTGCTACTAAAAAAACAAAACAAAAAAGAAACAACAACAAAAAAGCAACCCCTAAATGCTGCCATTTGACCAGATTATCCAATATTGCACAATTTCAGAATCTTTAGCACTATACCTAAAATTTCAGTACGAGTTTCATGCTATGAAGATGTTGCGTGTTTTTTCTAAACCGATTGAGGCCCTCTGTGATAGTTTCTTTGTCTACTCTCTCTTTCATGCACTCATGTGTAATTTCTTTTCCTTGTGGTTAACTGAGGAAAAAAGTTAACTTTCGCATTTCCTTCCTCCATCTTAAACTCTGCTTTTAAACTCTGTTGCTCTTTGCTTGGGTTGGCTCTTTTAGATCTCTCCTCACTGAACACTTTTTTTCTCCTCAGACTCCTCCTCAGCTGCCATCATTCATGGAAAAGCTCCTTTTTTATTGAGAGCTTCTTTTTTATTTATTAGGTTGTTTCGTTTTTTTTAATTTTTAAATTTATATTTATTTATTTGTCTGTTTGAGAGAGCACAAGCAGGGGGCAGAGGTAGAGAAGCAGGCTCCCCGCTGAGCAAGGAGCCTGATGCCGGGCTCAATCCCAGGACCCTGGGATCATGACCCCAGCTGAAGGCAAACGCTTAACTGACTGAGTCACCCATGTGCCCTCTCCAGTTTTTTATTGATAGAAATGGTTTTGTGATAAATCACGTACACATGTTCTTTTGAATATGTGGGATTATTTAAAAAATTTTTTTAAATCATACTTGGATTTTAATTTTATACTTTATTGTTAAATTATTTTATGAATTAAAATATATTTATTTTTAAATAGATGATACAGACATACGGTGCAGAATTTAAAAGAAAGTCCCTGTTCTCCAGCTGGCTGGTTAACCATCTCTGCAGCATTCATTATTACATTTATTGTGTGTCCTTCCCAAGGTAGCCTATTCATACCTGCATATACTAACACACATCCACACATACAGGTCTCTACCTAGACCTCAGAAATATTGCGGGTTTGGTTCCAGACCACTGCAATAAAGTCAGGATCTCAATAAAGTGAGTCAGATGAATTTTTTGGATTCCCAGTATATATAAAATTATATTTACAGCATATCGTGGTCTCACAAGTGTGCAATAGTATTATGTCTTTTAAAAAAAGGTATATAACTTAACTAAAAATTACTTTAGGGGCACCTGGATGACTCAGTCGGTTAAGCGTCAGACTCTTGATTTCAGCTCAGGTCATGATCTCAGGGTTGTGGGATTGAGCTCTGGGTCCCACACCCCGCTCAGTGGAGAATCTGCTTGAGATTCTCTCTCTCCATCTTCCTGTGCCCCTCCCCTACGGTCTCCCTCTCTCAAATAAATAAATAAAATCTATAAAAAAAATACTTTATTGCTAGAATATGCTAACCATCATCTGAGCTTTTCAGTGAGACATAATCATTGATCACAGATCACCATAACAAATAATAATGATGATAAAAGTTAGAAATATTGTAAGGATTACCAAAATGTGACACAGACACACAAAGTTAGAAAATGGTGTTGGAAAATGTAGCGGGTAGACTAGCTCAATGCAGAGTAGCCACAAACTTTAAATTTGTAAAAAATGCAGTATCTCTAAAGCATATGAAAAGGAGATATGCCTACATATATAATTGCATATTTTCTACATAGTTGTTGGCATATTAAATGTATCCTGACTTTTCCTTCCTCACTTAGCAATATGTTTGGAGATGCTTCCGGATGAATATATATATATATATATATAGACAGAGCTACCTCATTCTTTTGAAGGGCTGTATAGTTTGCCATTTGATGGATTTACTGTAATTTTTTTAAATGATTTATTTATTTTAGAGAGAGTGTATGTGTGTGAGCAGAGGGAGGGGCAGAGAGGGAGAGAATCTCAAGAACACTCCCCACTGAGTGCAGAGCCCGACAGGGGGCTCAGTCTCATGACCCTGAGATCATACATGACCTGAGCTGAAATCAAGAGTCAGATGCTTAGCTGACTAAACCACCCAGGTGCCCCTACTGTAATTTCTTAAATAGTTCTCTGTTGAGGGCCATTTAGGTTGTTTCCAGTTTTTTATTATTACAGATGTTACTGTGATAAGTCATGTAAACATATTCTTTTGAACGTGTGGGATTATTTCAATAGGATAAATTCTGGGCGTAAAATTTCTGAGTCAAAGGGAATATACAATATTCTCACCAGAAACATGTGAGAGTCCCTGTTTCCTCACACCAGTATCCATCACATGCAGCTTTACTCAAGCTGTTTTTGAGTTTCCTGGAGGACTCTGAGAGGGTCATGTCCTCTCATGCTTTTCTTTTCAGTTTGCTCTTTCTTAAGCCATTGGGAAGCTACCCCTGCCCCACCATAGCCTCCTCCCTTCCTATAGTCTGTCTTTCCCTTTCAGACTCAGCTCTACCATAAATTTCTCTTGGAAACATCCTTGCTCCATTACCACTGTTCTGCTCTCTTCCCCTAGAACTTTCTGGACCCATTTTGGTGCCCTTTTCTTTGTGTGTGTAAGATTGCTTTGTAAACATAACACACTTCTGTTACAGTGCTCGTCACCCAGAATTGTCCTTAGTGGTTCTTTGCTCGTACTTCCATTTAGCTGATCTCTACTCTGCCATTTTCATCTCTTTGTCCAAACCACCTTGCTATGCCAACATGTAGTTGAAGCTCAGTAAATGTGTTTTTGAACGAATTAAAATAAATCAATGTCAGAAGTTTAGGTTGGATGAGACTTTAGTGATCATTTCATCCAACATTTTCACTTTATTAGTGAGAAATACCGTTCTTAATTTTAATGTTCTAAATTAGAAATTAGGCAATTCATGGGGTGCCCGGGTGGCTTAGTCTGTTAAGTATCTGACTCTTGTTCTCAGCTCAGGTCTTGATCCTAGGGTCATGAGTTTGAGCCCCGCATTGGGCTCCATGCCCCATTAAAAAAAAATAGGCAGTTCATTGTTTTTTAAGGAAAATTAAAAAAAAATTAAAACCAGTTGTTTTTTCACTTACAGCTCTTTCTCTGGGCTCAAATCAGTCCTCCAGTCCTCCAGTCCATGATTTGTAGGGTTTCCCGTGACCTGCCCAAGTATGGAAACACTGAGAGATAGACAGAAATTTGGAGAGCAAAGGATTACTGTTTTACTGATAAGACAGTTGAAAAACATCATGCCTTTGTGAGAAGGCCAAATGATCCTATTTGTGCTTCCTGTCTCCATTTCCCCCTGTAAAGTCTAGACTTTGGTATTTAGGGAACACTGGGTGTGTAGCGCAGATACAGTTTCTCGTAATCTCTATACTCACATTCGTCTGGAGCAGGGAGGAAAAGAGAGACAGTCCTCAGTGTTTACAAACTTTTAAAAGATTAACTGTACCCCTTTCAGGAACGTGGGCCAGTTATTGCTCCTGACCAGGTCAGCTCATTCCTTCAGACAGGGAGAAGGGTAAGAATCCAAGAAAGAATCCAGTGCCAATCCTCCAACATGAAAACAAGGTGTATTATATGGAAAGAGGCTCCCTCTTGCATTTTTCATAAGCTTTCCCATGTTCCGTTGTATGCTCTGTCTCTTGCACATACCTTTTTTAGGTGTTCTGTGTTCTTCCCCACATCCTTTGGTTCTGTCTTCTTGAACTGTAATAACCCAGGCTTCTTAGTCTCCAACCCCCTGCCATGACCATGACAAGCGTTTCACTTGCTGATTGGATTGCCAATCATTTTAGGCTTTCCCAGCCCTGGTTTCAATCATCACAGCCCAGAAATCTGCACATTAGAACAACCATCTATGACTGACAGCATTTGGGGAAATATTACTTTAGTCCTGTACAATCCCTAGTCCCCACTTCAATTTCATTTCATTTCATTGAGGTTTTTTAATATTTATGGAGTCCCTGTTAACTCTCATGGTTTTATCCTTCTTGGTACATCTACATAGAATATTCATAGATTCTTTCTTCTCCATCCTCCTTATTTAGTAGGCAAGAGAAATGCTTAGATTTTATTAAAACATTTCCCCTGAATGCCTAATTCATTTGATACCAAAACCTAAAGTTAGAGCAAAACCCAGAGAGAGCCATGGAAATGTAGGGGAGGAAATCATTTCCTTTCTTCCCTTCTAGGTTCTTTGGCTGCTCTAATAATTAAAGTGACACAAGACAGATTAACAGAAAAAAAAAGTTTTAATTTTGTACATACAGGAGCTCATAGAAATATGAGACTCAAACAAGTGACCAAAGCAGGCAGTTTTTATACCTTTTAGACAAAGAAACAATAAATTTGTGAAGAATTGACAAGACAAAGAAGTTTGGGCTTGGAGTAGTAAATTAACCCAGAAGTAACCGGGTTTGTTTATAGAGCCTTTTCATTCCTAAATTCCCTGCATCTGGTGATGAGGATGTCTCTTTACCTTCTGGTACAGCAGAGGTACCTTTCACATGGAAGATTTATTTCCTACTTTTAGGGAGACAGAGGAGGGTCAGAGTGACCTTCTTGCACTGGCTGTTTCTTAAGTAGCTTTAATTCAAAATAATCAGTATGCAGCCTGACATATTTTGGGTAGCATCAGGAGGAATATCAAGTCATGTAGATATATCTTGAGTCCCTAGATATTTGTAATAATAGAGATTATTTTGTTTCAGGATCTCTGCTGATTTCCCAGTAGCTAAACATGAAGCCTTACATTATGCATTCTTTCTCTTTTTGTAAAAACATAATTTGAAATTTATGACTGAAAAGCAGCAGTGAAAACACTGCTTTCCCTTTTCCTGGGTTGGTGGCTGAATTTAGATTGAGAGGAATACAATGGTTCATCAGATAATTATAGAAAGAGGTGCCACACACAGAGGCCTTAGATAATCAATCCTCTGTGTCTGGAGTGTAGATACCACTAATATATAGGATGCTTTCTTTTTTTTTCCTTTTGGCTGCTTTTGCAGATTTTTCAGATGCAAAAATGTCAGTAATTTTCCACAAGAAAGGTTTTCCTAGAGCTAATTTTGTAAAATCTAAGAGGCTATGAGAGCAAAGCCTATTTAACTTTTATGTTTGCAGTTTTATGTTTTGATTATTAGCTTTTAGAATGTAGAAACTAACTTGGGGTCAGGTCATAGTGTCAGGATCTTAATTAGTTTTCTTTCTTTTTATTACTCATTTAAGCTAGTTTGAGTAGCAGTGATGAGGTAATGAAACTCGCTTTAAACAAACTTTTTATTTTTTTATTTTTTTAAAGATTTTATTTATTTATTTGACAGAGAGATAGTGAGAGCAGGAACACAAGCAGGGGGAGTGGGAGAGGGAGAAGCAGGCTTCCCGCCGAGCAGGGAGCCTGATGTGGGACTCGATCCCAGGACCCTGGGATCATGACCTGAGCTGAAGGCAGACGCTTAACGACTGAGCCACCCAGCCACCCTAAACAAACTTTTTAAAACTTGTACAACCGAGTGAGTTGTACCCTTCAAAGTTGTCACTGTAGGAGGGCGTTGCATTTTTACAGTAACAGCTCTATTGCTCAAGGTAATCTTAGATCTTTTCAGGAGGATTTCTATCAAAGTCTATAGCACATTTTTGGAACCTTTTTAATACTGGCATAACATCAGTATGTATTTGAGTTTTGGACGTGGCCAACAGCCATTCACCATCATCTTTTTACTAGTATGGGTAATGAGCCTACTTATTATTTAGAAGATATGGTTAAGAAATAATGAGATTGGTTTTCTTATGTATCACATAAATTGTCTCTGAAGGAAATTCCAAAGGAAACATTTTAACAGAGTTTTGAGCAATTGCAGTATCACTGTCATAGGCGAAAATGACCTCAATATGATGGTTTTGAAAGTGACAAAATTCAGCCGGCTATTTAGTTCTGTTATAATTTTTAAAAACCACTCGTTATTGTAGCATTCTGGCATTGTGACGAAACAAAGACATTTTAGTGCGAACAAGATAGTTTGACTTGGTGCAATTACCATTTTCTCCTAACAAAATCATTGTAAGTGGCTGACACTAGCTGGAAATGGCCCTTGGAATTGAACGATAGATGGAGGTGACAGCTAATGGGGTAGAAGGGAAGGTGTGAGAGCAGAAAGGGCACCCATTATGGCAGTATTGCTAGTTTTGAAACAAATGGTGAGATGTAATTATCTACTCTCCAGTGTCTATTTCATGCCCATATTCCTTAGATTTCCTTGACTCAGGTTTAATCTAATAACTTTCCATCATAAAAATTACATGATCATGATTGGAAAATAAACATTTTAAATGACCTCCATATTTCCGGTTAGATATGGTAGATTGAATCCTCACATGCATCTTTCCTCCATTAAAATGACAGTGAGGGCATAATAAACTCACAAGAACAAAGTAGATGAGTGACATCAATAAAAATTTGGAAGCTGTCACAAAAATGGACAAAGCGCAACTGACATAACTGCGTGAAGAAACCTGCCTTCTAATTGCAGTAAGAAGCAGAACCTGGGAAGGGCTCTGGAAAAGGAAGCACCAGATATGTTGGGAAACTGGACTATGGTGTGGTGCCTAGAGAAAAGGTAGATTTTATTAACTTAAGAATATATTAAACTCTAAAACTGTTTTATAATGGGAAATCAGACAGTCACAGTTTTACTTTGTTTTACATCTCTAACGTGGGAGAAAGTACAAATGCAAACAACAAAATACTCTTTTGGCTTAACAATTATTTATGCTTTACAAAAAAACAGTCTGTTTAAATATTATTAATAGAATAACATTTATTAAGTAAGGAAACCAAATAGAATTGCAGACTTCTGAGAGGTTGCAATTATTTTCATAGGACATACAACACTTCTTCATGTCTGGATTCTGGATAAGAATCTATTATTGGAAATAATGTTTCCAAGAACTGTTCTATAACATAGATTAGTATTTGCTTTCCTGCTACTATAGAAGAGGGAATGTTTCTTTTTATCTTGACAGAATTTTTTTCACCAATACTGTTGGCCTTTGAATAACATGGGAATTAGGGTTGTTAACCCCCCACGCAGTCAAAAATCTGCTTATAACTTTTGACTTCCGCAAAACTTAACTGCTAATAGCCCACTGTTGACTGGAAGCCTTACTGAGAAAATAAACAATCGATTAACACAGATTTTGTATGTTGCATGTATTATATACTGGATTCTTATAATAAAATTGGCTAGAGAAAAGAAAGTGTTAAGAAAATCATAACAAAAAGAAAATACATTTACAGTATTGCCCTGCATGTATTGAAAAAAAAAATCCACAAATTTAGTGGACCCATGCAGTTCAAACCTGTGTTGTTGAAGGGTCAGCTGTTGTTGGATGGGCCCATGTTGTCAAAACTAGGTATTGGAATTCCAATAGTTAGGGAAAAAAGCAGGCTTGGAAAAGCATGAAGCTTATAATATGGATTACCAGATATTTGAGGAGAACTACTAACAGAAAAAGAAAGATCAGAACAAACAAATGTAAAGAATTCAGCTGAAACAAAAATTTGTAGGGAATAGAAGAAAATCTTTTTAAATTTATTAATTTTATTAATCTTTAAAATTTAAAGTTAATCTTTAAAATTAAAATTTATTAAGTTTATTAATCTTTAAAATCTATTAAGAGAGATAAATACTGCATCTAGGAAACAAGAAAATGCTATTAAAAATCCAGAAAAAAGTAGCTAGAAAAAATATGAGAAACAATAAAAAAATGATAGAAGGGTTGACTGATAAAATTGGGGGGAAAATGCGAGAAAACAGGACAAAAGATAAATGGAAGGTAGGGAAGAAAAGATAAAAACTGTAAGAGGGTCAATCCGGGAGATTAAACAGCTGAGTAACAGGAATTCCATAAAGGGGTAGAGAGAAAACAGAGAACGGAAATTAGCAAGGATTATTCTTCATAGCTGAGGGGCATGATTGAAAGGGAGAGAATATGGAGTGCCCAGGTCAGTGAATGAAAGAAGACCCACATAAAGACATACAATTTTGAAGTTTTAGAATAGAATCAGAAGGTCCAAAAAGCTTCTCAAGGGAAGAACCAGGTCACATTGGAAGGATCAGAATCAGAATAACATCAGATTTTTCATTAGCAATGCTAGGCCCTACAGGCTATATAAATTCTGAAGGATTTCTGTACTTGCAAATCCAAACCATCAATCAAAGGCGAGTTCTCAAAAAATGTACAGGCAAGGTCTAAAATAAATGAACATCATATGACGCATTCTTTGGAAGGTACAGGAGACTGAATCCTACCACAATAAATGAGAGAACATCAAGAAAGATGAAGATGTGAGAAATAGGAAACAGGTTTACAATAAGGAGAGAATCAAAGGGAATTCTCAGGATTGTGGTGAAGAGAAAGTCCAGGATTATATCTGGGCCACAGGCCTGGAGTGCAGTTAGTCCAGGTAGGAGCAGGGGACAGAAGGCCACAGGAAGGATATAGCAAAGAAAAAAGTGAAATTGATAGAGTACCTGATGTGTTTGACCATATTGAAGGCTCTGTAGTTCTGTGGGGGACATTTGGGGCTAATTTAGTGACATGTATAGAAAACTAATTAAGAAGAGAGGAAAATGATGGGAGAAGGGACAGTACACGTTGGGTTGGGTTTCGTTGGTCAAGGGCCTGAGCGCTGAAGTCAGGCTGAGTTTGAATCTTGGCTCTATCGCTTATTACTACGTTTGTACCCTTGACTAAGTTACTTTCCTGTGTGTGCTTCAGTTTCCTCACCTGTGTGGAGATAATAATAATACCTACTTAACAAAATTGTTATAAAGATTATATTAATGCGTGTGCAGACCCAAAATTATTAACTGCTATTTTTATTATTACTATTAATACTAAGAGCAATAGAGAAATATAAGTTTGAGCATACTCCTATTTTTTATTTTTAAAGATTTATATACTTATTTGAGAGAGAGCGAGAACGCACACAGGAGTAGGGGGAGGAGCAGAGGGAGAGAGAGATCTCAAGCAGAATCCATGCTGAGTGGGCAGCCTGAAGCTGGGCTCGGTCTCATGACTCTGAGATCATGACCTGAGCCTAAATCAAGAGGCAGAGGCTCAATCGACTGAGCCACCCAGGTGCCCCTGGAGCTTTTCTTAAGTAGGTATGTTATGAACATCTTTTTTTTTTTTTAATTTTATTTATTTGACAGAGAGAGACAGCGAGAGAGGGAACACAAGCAGGGAGAGAGGGAGGGGCAGAAGCAGGCTTCCCACTGAGCAGGGAGCCCGATGTGGGGCTCGATCCCAGGACCCTGGGATCATGACCTGAGCCGAAGGCAGACGCTTAACCAACTGAGCCACCCAGGTGCCCCTGAAAATCTTTTAATATGAACGCTATGAACATTTTTTATCATCTTCAATAACATGTTAGCGTTAGCAGTGTTCGGTGGTAAGTTTTTGTACCCTATGGTATTTAATTACTTCTCTTGTTATTTCTGTTTCTCTATGATGATACTGTATTGGCATTCTTTATGGCTAAACATCTGTGCACAGTAACAAATTATTTCCTTAGGTTAAATTTTTAGAAACAAAATTGCAGGTTCAAAAAGATACACATTCAGTATGTACTGTCTGACTGCCTTCCTTGAAAGTTTTTTAAAAAAACTGCATTCACGGTGTTTGTGTTAGTGGTTCCCTAATAGCCTTGTGAACACTAAGTTTTTAAGTAATAACTATTTTTTAAATGGCACAAAATACCTTTTATATTTATAGTTGTTTTCCTTCATTAGATTCTTGTGTGCCAAGAGTATCAGAATTTTAAGACTTTTATTAAATTTTGAAAGATTGCTTTCTCAGAAGAGGGCAGTGATTAAAGATATGGAAGCAACCTAAGTATCCATCAATAGATGAATGGATAAAGAAGAAGTAGCGCAGGGGCGCCTGGGTGGCTCAGTCCGTGAGCGTCTGCCTTTGGCTCAGGTCATGATCCTGGGGTCCTGGGATTGAGCCCCACATCGGGCTCCCTGCTCGGCGGGGAGCCTGCTTCTCCCTCTCCCACTCCCCCTGCTTCTCCCTCTCCCACTCCCCCTGCTTGTGTTCCCTCTCTCACTGTGTCTCTATCTGTCAAATAAATAAATAAAATCTTAAAAAAAAAAAAAGGAAGTAGCAGCACATACATACAGTGGAATACTACTCAGCCATAAAAAGAAGTGAAATCTTGCCATTCATGACAACATGGATGGACCCTAGAGGGTATTATGTTAAGGGAAATAAATCAGAGAACGAAAGACAAAGAATATATAATTTCACTCATATGTGGAATATAAAAAACAAAACAAACAAGTAAAATCCCAAACTCTTAAAAACCGAACAAACTGGTGGTTGCCAGAGGAGAGATGCGTGGGAGGATGGGTGAAATAGGTAAAGGGGATTAAGAGGTACAAAACCGCAATTATAAAATAAGTCATGGAACTGATATGTATAGCAGAGGGAAAATAGTGAATAATATTATAACACTGTTATATAATGACAGGTGGTGACTACACTTATCGTGGTGAATATTGAGTAACAGATCAAGTTATCAAATCAATATGTTGCATACTTGAAACTAATATACCACTGTATGTTAATTATACTTCAATTAAAAAGGAGGGCAGTAATTGACCATCCTTACCAGTGGATATTAAAGCCTATTAATCTGTGTTCTCTCTAAAGAAGGGACTGTGATATTCTTCACACAAATGATTAGGAAAATATTGACAGGTTGACAGATAGATCTTAAGTATTACAGTAATCTAGGCAAGATATCATGGTGATTCAGACCAGGGTGGTGGCAATGGAAGTGGTCATATTCTGGATATATTTTGAAAACAGAGTTGACGTAATCACTTGGATATGGGATACAAGAGAAATTGAGGAGTCAGTGATCACACTCGGTTTTTGGCCAGGGTAACTGGAAAGATGAAGTAGCTATTATGAAAATGGGAAGACTATAGGAAAATCACATTTGTCAAGCATGATCAGGAACTGAAATCTGGATATAGTTAAGTGTGATATGCTTATTTGTTAAGGAAGAAATGTTGACCGTGTGGTTAGAAATATGATTCTGAAGTTCAGAGGAGAATTCTAAACTGGAGACATAAATCTGAGGGTCATCAACATATACTTGTTATTTAACAGAGGTCATTAGATAAGCTCACCAAGGGAGTGAGTATAAAAAGAAAAATGGACCAAGGACTGAGCCCTGGAGCCACTACATTATTTAAAGATTGTGGAAATGGGAAGAAACTAGCAAAGAAGATTGAGAAGAAGCAGCAAGAGAAGTAGGAGAAAAACCAGGCAAGTGTGGTGCCTGGTAGGAAATCTAAGGAAGTATTTCCAAGAGGAAGGGTGATCAGCTGTGTCAAATGCTACTTACAGGTCAAGTAAGATGAAGACTGAATCAACCATTAGATTTAACAAGACGGGGGTAGGTAATGAGTGACTTTGATAAGAGCAGTTTTGGTGAAGTGGGGGGGGTAAAAATCTGATTAGATGGGTTCATGAGGTAAGGGGGGGAGAAAGGAAGATATTAACTATGGGTAATTCTCTTGAGTGGTTTGGCTTAATTGACAGAAATGTAGCAGCAGTTGGACAGGGAAATGATGTTAAGAATTCTTTCATTTGTTTGTTTTTGTAAATGGGAGAACTAACAAAGTTTATATGGTGATGGAAAAGATCTAATAGAGAGGGAGAATTTGATGATGTAGGAGGGAATAATATCTGGTGCCGTGTCCCTGGGTAGGCAAGAAGGGATGGATTGTGGTGCGTGAATAGGGGGATTGACTTTGGATAATTACCTGGCCAGCTAATCCTTAGAACAGGAGGGAAGGCTGAGCATGAGTACGGATGGTAGTAGGTGCAGAGATGTGGTGGGAATCTTTGGAACTTATCTTTTGATAGGCAGCAAAGTCATCTTCTCAAAATAGACTTTGAAGGTTTGAAAGAGAAAGAGAGAAGGTATGAAAAGGTATTGTGGCACAGTTGGGAGAGAAAATGTCCTAGGAAAATAAAATATGATTGCCAGAGTGTTTTAGGGGACCCATTGAGGTTAGTGTTCATCACTGTAACGTGAACACAATCTACATGATGAAAGACTGTTCTTCAGCTTCATTCAGTTGCACTGAGTAGGCCTGGTGCCTCTAGAGCTTGTTTAAACCGGCACTGGTTTAGCCCAGAAAGAATCACGTGTTAGGAGATGGGTGGGGAAATTTACAAAGCAGTAAATATTAAGATTGAATTGAAGCTGAGCAAGGAAAGGTATGAGACATGAGGGAGGTGAGGGACAGTGAAATGGTAGCAAGTTCAGTGGATTGGGTCTCGTTGGGGTCAAAGAACTGAAATGGGGTATTGAAGGAGAAAGCTAGAATGGATAGAAGTTGGTCAGAGAGTGAGAGGCTTGGAATTGAGAATATGGTAGGCAAAAGAACGGAGAAGCTCATTAGTGGAGATGAGGTCAAGGAGCTGAGAATTATAAGGGTCACCTAGGTAAATATCAAAATCACCAATAATTGCAACAGGAGTAGTGTTTGAGTATGTGATCATAAACTAGATGCTAAAATCTTCAGGGAGTGAGGGAAAGTGACCAGGAATCAATAAATTGCTGTAAGGATCGGTGACAGAGATGGTAAGAATGCTGATTAGGCAGATAGCAATAGAGAATTTGAGGCAAGCTCTACCTTGTTGAGTATGATTTTCAAGTAATATTATAAAAATGGAAATCTTTAATTAATATACTTTATTTGAACAACATCTAAGAACTACAACTTTTTAAAAATACAAAAACCTTTCGTTTCTAGGATGCTCGTAGGAAATCTAAGTAAATTTTGGACTAATTCTGTCAATTTTCTTTTTAAAAAATTAGTTCTTGATTTGGCTTTCATGGAGAGGAACATGTCTCCCTCTGTTGATAATGTGCCATAAGATTCACCAGAGATTGCTTTTTATTGCTTTGCTGCAATGTGTTCCCTAGTATCTTTGACTTCCAGTGTGGTAATGAGTCACAATGATCAGAATATACCAACATACTGTTATATTAATAGAATTTTACTAGACTATTTGTAGACTTAATTTGATTATACTTCTATGCCCTGGTAACATTTTTTGTATGTCAGGAGATACCTAGGAGACTTTGACTTGGTAGGTGGGTTGGGGGTGGTTCCCAGGCAATTTAAAACAAAAATTCTGTGATTCTGGGGCAAAGCCAGGCTTTGCCTGGAAACCTTTGCCTTAGTAGGAATAAGGAGTCTATAAAAAGAGGAATATTAATAATAGTGCCCAACTCAACTGTCACCTAATCACATTTAGTCTAAATGCCTTTTTCCTGATATACACAGAAAGCTGCTTGAAAATTTTCATCAGATTATGACTTCCTCAGTAGAGCCTAACTAAAATAGCCTCACCGTTAGGCACAGGGTAGAAAGAAAATCCCTTGTATGTTCATAAGCAAGAAGGAATTGTCATATTTATAATTTGGAAAGGAGCAAAATGAATCTTTCATCCAAAAGGCAGATCTTAAGTAAGCTTTTATTTTTGTTGTTTCCCTTTAGTTTAGTTTAAACAAAATAAGAATTTTAAATACTAGTTATTACATATTGAGGATATAGACAACAGTTCTGGCACAAACTGGGGCTGAAGAATGGATGATTAATTCTCACTGATATGAAGAGCCAGGACATTTATCCATTTTCTGTAGTGAGGATTCTCAGCAAAGACATTAGTTTTCAAAGAGGATCTGGAGGCTAATTTTTGGCTACATGAGTAAGAAAACAAAAGAGAAGATGAAATGGGAGGAGGAATGCATAAAGTGAAGAGAATTGGAAGAGCATTTTTTTTCTAAGCTTGTAATTTCTTATACCTCTTATATAAGATAATGGAATTTGAATTCTTTTTTTAAAGATTTTATTTATTTATTTGACAGAGAGAGACACAGCAAGAGAGGAAACACAAGCAGGGGGAGTGGGAGAGGGAGAAGCAGGCTTCCCGCTGAGCAGGAGCCCGATGCGGGGCTCGATCCCAGGACCCTGGGATCATGACCTGAACTGAAGGTAGACGCTTAACTGACTGAGCCACCTAGGCGCCCCTGAAATTTGAATTCTTAAATCTTCCATTTTCCCAATTCTGTTCTTCTGAAAAGTTTTGAAATGAAACAAAATCTCTAATTTTCCATCGTGACTCGATGGAGCTTTTCCCTATTTTACTGGATGGATTATACTCATATTTGAAACTTTTATGATACTTTTGTATTTATATTATCCAAAGTAAGTTACCGTGGGCTCATTTGGAGCCTGTTCCAAGGAAAACATGATGTTAGTTTTGTACACCATTAACAATTACTGAATGGTTAGAATAAGCAGACATGACCAGCCTATGGCCTTAGTGTATCATTTTGTATAATTCTTTCGGTTGACTGGGAAGCTCTGCTTCCTGTAGTAATAGCTGGGGCCGCTGTTAAATCTGGAGAATCCAGAACGGCCTCAATCCCATGGTTGGAAATTGGTGCCAGTGTTGGCTGGGAATTCAGCTGGGGCAGGGACTCTGGTTCTTCTCTACAAGCATATTATTATGTGCTTGCTTAGGCTTCTTCAGAGCGTGACGGCTGGATTCAGAGATTCAAAAATGGAGAATTGTACATGCATGGAAGTAGAAGCTGGGAATCTCACATGTTACACAGTATCACTTCTGCCTCATTATATTTGCTACAGGGCCGGCTCAGATTCAAGGGGAGGAGAAACGGTCTCCCCTTGGCTATAAGAGGAGTGACAAAGAATTTGTCGCCATCTTTAAATAACCACAGTCCATCCTTGGACCACAAATTATTTATAATTCTCACAAATGCAAATGCGGTAAATTCCTCCAAACACTCCTGAAAAATCTCATTCCATTATAGTATCAGGCTCAAACTCGGGACTCAGGTTCTCATCCTCTGAATCAGGTCCTGGGGTTCAGGCCACTTCTTAGATGACGTGACTCAGGTACAGACTCTTGAACTAGGAAGACAAGTTACGTCCTACACACACTCGAGTTACAAAGAGATAAGGACAGGAGGACCGCAGTTGTTTCAAAGGGGAGGAAGTAGGAGGAACCTAGCTTTCACCGGTCCATTGAAATTCTGATATTCAGCCAGGTGTATGTCACCAGCTTCCCCTGTTTTGGGGAAAGGGAGTATGTGGTTAAGGCTCTGTTCTGCTTCCTGGGAGTGGTTGCCTGTGGTTCTTGGCTGTAGTCTTTGAGTCACCGTTGCTTTTCCCTAAGACATGGGGCTAGGCCTTAATGTAAGTATCTTTCTAGGTCTGCTTCCTGACTGTAAAAAATTTGAGTTGACTGTCCATTTTGACTCAAGCTGGTGGCTGTTCCATTGGTGGGTTCTCTTGTGAATTCATTGGGATTTACCCCATTTGAACAAAACCACAGCCACACATCTTTTTGGGATAGGCCCCTTCTTATTTTGGACTTTGAGGTAAGATGCTATGGGACAGTGCCTTTAAGATTCTTAGAAACTCTTTTGTGTAGCTGAGGACCTGGTAGGCAGGCCTTTGAGAATCTTAGAAACTCTTTTGTATAGATGATACAGTCCAGGCAAAACAGCCTTATGTCTTTCTGAGGTCTTAACAAAGGGTCTTAGAGCCACATCCTTTGATTCGATCTTGACCCCAACGTCACATTTTACTGGCAGTACCTTCAATTAGATCTTTGCTGTGAGACTATTTTTTGAAAATCTAATGTTGGTTCAGGTTTCTTCATTCATTTGTTTCTTCCTTTGGTGTTTTTCGTGGGGATACTGTAAATGATGTGTCCTTCTCAGTGTATCACTTCAGGAGCACAAGATTTTGGTTTCTTCCATTATTGATGATGTTCACTGATCCCTTGATTAAGGTGCCCCAGTTTTCTTTACTGTAAATGTATTACTATTTTTTGAAGGCAGAATTGAATATTGGGATTGGGCTGAGAGAGTTATGCACTAGCCCTGTTGAGTTTAAGATGCCTCTTTCACATCCTTGGAGAGACTAGTTCAGAAACAGGGGTGCAAGTTGCTGTGTCAGTTGGAAAGATAAAGTGGTCTTTTTCTGTTTCTATTTTCTCAATGAGTACAGAATTGGGATCATCAACATCAGTGACCGTGAAGGAATACTTTGAGGGGAAAAGTTTGGAAAGGTCTTCTTAGAGTAAATTGACTAGGAAAATTTAGTGGATTTATGGGCAGTGTTGTGCTAAGAGGGACCACTTGATACTTGTCATAAGTTCATCGTGTCACCATTTAGAATGTTCTGCTTTTTGAGGGCAGACTGATTATGAGAAGAGTTAACTTTTCTCATAGTTGAGGTTTGGCCAAGTGAGCATAGTGGAGAGAGGAGTAAGGAAGTTTAGAGTATATGCAAGGGAGTGATTATCATGACAGGGCATGGAAGATAAACTCAATTGGGTAGACAGGAGGGAGGGAAAGACAGTGAAAAAGTGGTAGGTAGTGTTCGTGGTTTAAAAGTCTTCAAATAGTTATAGTGAAAGTTCTAGGGAAAGATGGATAGGAGATGGTGAATGGGGGTTGGAGTGATTGAAATCAGGATGTGGGAGGGATTTCATCTACGTTCTGGTTTAATACCTACCAACTCCATATTATCTCCATTTTAGACATGGGCAAATTATGTCATAGAGATTAAATAACTTGACCAAGGTCACACAGCAAGTAAATGGCAGAATTTGGATAGGAAATCAAAATAATTAGTTTTGTTTTTAAGCTCCAGCATCTTTGTACTAAACCAGCTGCCTCTGATTCATGACAGTTGTCCGCTAGACAAAGAGTAATCATTATTATGACTGAGAATGTTTACATTGTGTTTGTTTTGCTTACACCAGGCTTATTGTGGCATATGAATGAAAAAAAGGCCTCAGAATACATTTCTAATTTTAAAAACATCTCCTTACTTTCTTCATAAAACAAATGGCCTTTAGAATTTGAAAATGATTTTCACTTTCATCTTTGAAAATTCACAAGTTAGGATTCACACATCAGTTTTGAGTAAGCTGTTAGTTAACATGGAGTAAATTCTACCTTATCAATTTACAGTAAAATAAAAATTCTCAATGTTAAGGAGATCATCCTCCATTTTCCTACACTTGAAATTATTTAAGTAGATCCCTACTTAAACAATAAACAATGACAATCTAAGGAAAAGAATGTAAGGTAATTTTGATTATCTCTACCTTAGGAGGCTTCAAGAAAATTTGCTTAGGTTCTAAGTAGATGGTAGTAAAGATTTTATGCTTCAGTAGAGGAAAAGTGACATTTTAAATGGAATGTTGTTCAGCCTAATAATTAAAACAACAATACTTAGCAGACTTCCACAATACTGCAAACAAACAAAACCCAATTGGCTGGGCTGTTTTTAGTTTAAATTACATGGAGCCCTTTCCAACACTACTTATAGGTAGAGAGGCTTGATCAAAATAGCTGCATAATTCCTGAGCAGAGGGTTTTCTTTGCTGTAATTATATTCGTGTGGTGACTCATACTCTCTTAATTCCTAGATTTTATAATTCAAAGGAAAATATTCCCTTGAACTTTGCCAACCTGGAAGACTCAAAAGTTGTTTTTTAAAAATTATTGTTGTTATTTCTACTACCACTATGACTTCTCTAAATATTATACCTGTTTGCTTTTAATCTCACTCAAACTAGCTCCAATGATGGGGATTTACTCATGTGACTGATAGAGAAAGGATCCCACAGATACTCAGCATCAGGGATGGGCTGTTCTGGATCCCAGGACCTGAGCAGCAGAGATTTGGGGGCTTTCCCTCTGGTGTTCCCCACTGGCACACCTCCATTTCTTTCAAGTGTCTGCTCATTTTTTACTTTCTGCCTCTCTTTTCTTGAATGATTTTTTTTGTGAATTTACTTGTTCAGATTCCCAAGACAGGGAATAATAGTTGGTTCTGCCAATAAACACTGACTGTGTATGGCACATTTCCTCCCCCACTTCTGGGAAATTGAGACCCATACAAGGTTGGGGGCCAGTGCTTCGCAAACATTTGGCTGATACCTCTCCTGTGTAGGGTATGGCTGCAGGTAACTGGGCGAGATGTGGATGCTGGAACTGTGACATGTTTTGCTTAAGGCAGATTTCTGTCATGCAGCTTCACTTTTGTTAGAAGACCTTTGAAATTTGTGAAATACTATCTCATATCCTCATGAGAAGAAAAGGAAGAAAGAAAGAAAGAAAGAAAGAAAGAAAGAAAGAAAGAAAGAAAGAAAGAAAGAAAGAAAGAAAGAAAAGGGAGGAAGGGAGGAAGGAAGGAAGGAGGGAAGGAAGGAAGGAAAGAAGGAAAGAAGGAAAGGAAGAAAGGAAGGAAGGAAGGAAGGAAGGAAGGAAGGAAGGAAGAAAGAAAGAAAGAAAGAAAGAAAGAAAAGAAAGAAAGAAAAAGAAAAAAATACTGTTGGTTGGCTGCACAATAGCTCTTCTCTCCACCACCCTCCTTCCCCCAAACATTGTTCAGCTCTGTCTGAGTACTCATGATGTTCATGCAAGGCTCTGGAGAAGGAAAACTTGATTGTTCAAAGGCAAACGTCCCAGTCGAAGGATTTGTTTTGGTGAGGCCCAGTAAGGTAATTCTGGCAAAACGTACTTGAGAAGATGGATGCTAGGGGCATTTTGTGAAGAGTTTACAGATTCTTTTAAGGAAATTCAGGGCTTTTCTACCTTGGGATATTTTTTATCTATGTAAGATACTTAGAATTGCAGTAGCCATGCTAGGGTCATGACAGGAGCCAGTGAAGAGGACAGGTGACTCACCATGTTAGTGAAGGAGCAGAAAGATGAATTTATGCCTGGTCACATCCATGTGCTGAGCCAGCACACTGACTAACTCTGGAACTGCCCGATGTCTGGTGGGAAATTACTTTGATGTAATAGGTAGTAGCTCACAAGTATACTACCGGGCAAGCTAGCCCCCGCCACAGACCAAATTAAAATCCTCAAGTCACATCGTTTGCTAAATTAATTTGAAAGACATGGTGAGAAGCAAGAAGAAAGAAACGGGTGGGTTAACACCCTTAGTATAGGGTACAAGTTGGCTGGAAGGATCCCTCCAGCTAAACCTGGGGTACGTGGTGTTCGTAAGTTCTGCCTCTCTCTCTGCTGCATCTGCCTTCCCTGCTGTGATGATGTGCTTTCAAGGACCAGAGTGGAGGTTTGGGCAAGCTCCATAGGTGGAAGGTAGTTCAAGCTAATGACACCCATTTGCTGGTTCTGAGTTACATAGAAATAAGTAGGCTTGGTCGGGAGCTGTAAATTGCCGGTTAGCTTGATGAACAGTCATGAATTCTATTTGTGTTTTTTGGGTAAAGAAAACATGGGGCAGAAATGGGTGTCAGCAGAGTTTATTAACCAAAGCAGTTTTACCCCCGAGTCTACCTTGGCAGTGTCTGGAGACATTGTTGATAGTCATGGCTGGTGTGTCTGTGGGATGCAATTGGCACCTGGTGGGTAGAGGCCAGGGATGCTGCTAAACATGCTACAGTGTGTAAGATACTCCCCAAGACAAAGAATTATCTGGCCCAAAGTGTCAGTACTGTGGAAGTTGAGAAGCCCTCTGTGTCACCAATAGGTGATTGAATTAAAAAGTCATAAATATTATTTATGTATAGTGTATCCTGGATAATTAGTATCTTTTGTATATTATATCATGAACATTTATTACCCAGGTGCTTCATGAATATTAGATATCATTTGGTCACCCATCCCTTTCTATTAAGGTGTAATGCATACATGATCTTCTGAGTTATACTTACCCATCCTATGCATTCTGCCACATCTAAAAAAATTTTGTTTACTAGTTACTTATCTATATTTAAAACATCTTAGAAGTGTTTGCTTATATTTTGTAAACTTCAAATTTATTCATCTAACAGACTTGGAGATTTGCAGAAGCAAATTCACATTACACCTGTCCTGGAATTTCTAACAAGAAATAAGATAAAAATGTCCTATAAACAAACTATGAATTATTTAAGCCACTTTTAGTTGTGTTTTCTGCATCTTGCAGCTTTGAGCATCCTAGCTGGCTCCCCCATAACATCATTAGGAAAATGTATTCCAAAGATACATTTATCTTTGATGAATGAAACAAGGAGTTAGACTATAATTATAGGTTTCCTAAATAGTAATGTAGGGATCAGATACTGTAGGAAATTGATTATGGTGCCTGTGTTAATATAACACATGCTCGATCATTCTTTTTACCTTTCAAGCAACGGTAGGCATGGTGCTTATCACGGCAGGCCTATGCACTCAGATTAAGAGAAAAAGAGAGAGCGTGTGCACATGCAAGAGCAGGGTGCGGGTATGGGGAGGGACAGAGGGAGAAGAAAGAAATAATCTTAAGCAGGCTCCACACCCAGCATGGAGGCCGATACAGGGTTCAATCTCACAACATTGGGTCCTGACTGGAGCTGAAATCAAGAGTTGGTTGCCTAACCCACTGAGCCACCCAGGTGCCCCAGAAATTCACATTTTTTAAATGATTGGGATACTTTTGGCATGGTGAACTTCAGAGCACTGTGAAAAAGATTTTTTAGTTGGCTGAACATCTATTGACAGAGTAAATTTAGAAATTTAAGTTTTGTGGCTCAGTTGGTTAAGAGTCTGCTTCGGCTCAAGTCATGATCCCAGGGCCCTGGGATTGAGCCCCGTGTCGGGCTCCCTGCGCAGTGGGGAGCCTGCTTCTTCCTCTCCCTCTGTCCTTACCCCCTGCTCATGCTGGTTTCTCTCTCACTCTGCACTCTCTCTCTTTCAAATAAATAAATAAAATCTTAAAAAAAGAAACGTGTAAGCTTCATTAGTTATTTTTATTTAATGATGTTTATATTTTAATGCTTTAAAAATCTTAAGACTTTAAGACTTTTATGGAAGTTGTGTCTCGAGGCACCACCATTAAAAGGGGAATTTTTTCACATCTATGGAATTAAAGGGAAGCATATTTAAGAAAATGTAAACATTTTTAAATGATACAAGAAGGTTATTTAGGAGAGATTTCAAAAAGGATTATTTAAAAATGCTCAAAGCATATTCCTTCTCATTTCTTTGCCCCCTTTTAATGTTTTCATGATGGAGAGGAATATTTTGTTAGATTAAAATATCACACATTAAAAATGGTAAAGTGTGATATCAAATCAGAACTATTTGATAAAAGCTAAAGTGAAAATGGGAAGAATGAGATGTCTTGCAAATAATGGTGAGCTTATGATAGTTTCCAAGAACTGAACTAGGTCAGAGGAATAAGGCAATGGGGTGACAGGTGACTTAACCTCATACCTTTTTGGAAGTACTAGGATGTGTGTGTGTGTGTGTGTGTGAGAGAGAGAGAGAGAGAGAAAAAGAGACAGAGCAAGAGGGAGAAAGAGACCTATAAAGTTTTATTTTTGTTTTGAAGTATGAACTAAAGGACCCTAAAGCTGGTATGTGTAAACTTGTCAATTTTCAGATGATTTACATTTTCAAGGTCCTCTTTAATCATCATTTCTGTTTGTTACAGCTATTTGCTGTCCTCTGAATACGTAGAGAGACACGTTGAACATGGAGGGAAGACGGTGGAAGTTAAAGTAAGTAAAACTGAATCATAGACCTGTACCTCTGAAACAAATAATGCATTATAAGTTAAAAAAAATAAAAAGAAGAAGATAGAAGGAAGGAAAGAATGAAGGGGGGAAATCGGAGGGGGAGACGAACCACGAGAGACTATGGACTCTGAGAAACAAACTGAGGGTTCTAGAGGGGAGGGGGGTGGGGGGATGGATTAGCCTGGTGATGGGTATTAAGGGGGGCATGTTCTGCATGGAGCACTGGGTGTTATATGCAAACAATAATTCATGGAACACTACATCAAAAACTAATGATGTAATGTATGGTGACTAACATAACATAATAAAAAAAAGTAAAATTGTTTCCCTCTGGGGGAAATTTTTTGAGAATTTTTAAAATACTGATTCTGATTTTAATTTTCATCAATACTTCTAATGTACAGTCTTGGGGTTTTTATATTTCAGAATTCTTCAAGAAAGTGTATCACCCACTTGTGAATAAAAACCTTTAGTTATCAGAGAAAGAATTCTTAGTGTACTGTAGGAATTGTTGGAGTTAGGTTTTATGGGATTAATGTAGTGCAAGGGGTTCTTTTTTAGAATATGTCACAGAAAATAATTTCTGAATTTGCCTTTAAGGCTAGCCCTGAGAAACAAGAGGTAAAATCTTGGGTCCAGGGTAGATACATGACTTTGCATTCAGTTGAAAAAGACATTTCCCTGGAAGAGTGGTATTTATTAGGTCTACAGGGAAAGCCCTGGGGTTTTTTAAATCCCTGGTGAGAGAAATCGCAGGACACTGGTTCTTCTCAAGTAAGCTCTGAAAAGGTGACTTGTAAATAAAAGCCTCTTCCAATTATAGGCATAGGAATGTATATTTTTGTCCAGTCTACTGATGATGTCATCTGAGGACATGTGAGACTGAATCCCACCCAGGGGTTTCTTTAGGCCCGTTGTATAGTATGATGTTTTAACCATGTGTTTATTTTCTTCTAAACAGTGTTCAGACTACCTGTTTTACTTTATAAGAATTATAATGCCACTTATATATATTTGCTTTCTTTTTCTGAATATAAATTTGACACAGACTCATTTTAGTAAACTTACAAGTAGAGAAAAGTGGGGGAAAAAATGAAAAATCATCCTTAAATTCATCACTGAGGTAAACTTTGTTTTCATTTTGTTGCATGTCCTTTTAGTATTATTTTGTCTTATGCACCTATTTATATTTTAATTTTTTTTATATAGTTGCTTTCATACATACCTGCACTATAGTAAGCAAGATTTCTATATCATGTATAGACATCACTGATAAAGACTTAAAACAAAATCTGTTAATTTTTATAAGTGAACTAATTATAATAATTATACCAGTACTTCCAGAAAGTTACTCTAAATTTATTAAGACTGGCTGATTGAATGGTTGGTTGATTTATTGCACTGCCTTACTGCAGAAAGGATGTCAGGATTTTCCCAGGTATGACATAGGAGAATGGTGCCATTTTGTTTGGAGTTGGAAAAAATTACCGAGATTTAGAATCTCTGGGCTTCTGTTCTCTTCCCTGTTTATTTGGCTTCGCTTCCTTATTTTGTAGGATGCTTTTCTGAATGCAGAGTGTATCTTATTCTTTTGTTAAATTAAAGAGGAAAAGAAATAGTCATTTCACTATCAATTTCCATTTATGCCTGTCAGTGGAATAATGAAATGTATATATGAGCGTGGAGGGCAGATCTAGCAAAAAGCTATCTTCTGTTGCTACAGCAATATCCCTTTTCAGGAAACTTGAACTTCATCAACAAAGCTTACTCCACTCTGAGATCATTAGACAAACGGGTATATATAACACCTAGAGCTCTGATGTTCTGCACAGTCTTTGCTAATTTTCTAGTCTGAGAATTTCGTTTTCTTGGTTGATGGTTTGCCTAACCCCCCAAGCCTATTAAACAAGGGAAATAATAAATCCAATCTTCATTCAAACCCTTGGGCCAGAAGGCGTTTCTCCCTTCAAGAAAACCACTTGGATCTCACCCATCACCTCCATTTGTTTCTAGTCCATTTAAAAATCTAACTCAAAATTCTCCTCTGGGTTTTTTTCAGGAACCACATTGAAAGCTCTGAATCCCGCCCCATCAATTCAGTTAGTAGCCAGTTATTTTCCTGCTGGTTCTCTTGTGTCTTGCCCTTTGTGCTTCACTCTTTGGGGTGTTTCTTTTTACATGGAATCTGTTAGTTCTCTTTTCTTTACCAATGACTCAGACTTTTCTTAAGCTTTTCTTTTCACTATACATTAGGAGCTAAAATTGTAGCATTTCATATTTTTTTCTCTTCTTTCTACTACTTTTTCAAAACAAATTTTTTTACCTTCTCTATTAGTTTGCTAAGGCCTCCATCACAAAGTACCACAGAATGGCTTAAACAACAGAGATGTATTTTCTTAAAATTTTGGAGGCTAGAAGGCCAAGACCGAGGTGTCAGCTGGGTTGGTCTCCTCTGAGGCTTATAGATGGTGCCTTCTCCTTATACCTTTACAAGGTTTTCCCTCTGTGTGTGTTTGTGTTCTCATTTCTTCTTCTTCTTCTTTTTTATTTATTTGAGAGAGAGAGAGAGAGAGCACATGAGCAGGGGAGGGGGAGAGGGAGAGGGAGAAGCAGGCTCCCCGCTGAGCAGGAAGCCCGATGCAGGACTCAATCCCAGGACCCTGAAATCATGACCAAAGGCAGATGCCCAACTGACTGAGCCACCCAGGAGCCCTCTAATTTATTCTTCTTAAACAGACCATTCTTCATGTTGGACTAGGGCCTACTCTAACAACCTCATTTAACTTAATTACTTCTTTAAAGACTGTGTCTTCAAGTACAGTTACAATCGGAGATACTGGGGGGTTAGGACTTCAACATAAGAATTTCAGAGGAATAAAATTAAATCCATAATGCCTTTCCTAAGAGTGCTTTTTTTTTTTTTAAGATTTTATTTATTCATTTGAGACACAGAGATACAGAGAGAAAGCACGAGCAGGGGGAGTTGGAGAGGGAGAAGCAGGCTCCTCACCGAGCCAGGAGCCCGATGTGGGGCTCGATCCCAGGACCCTGGGATCACGACCTGAGCCGAAGGCAGACGCTTAACCATCTGAGCCACCCAGGCGCCCCAGAGTGCTTTTTTTTTTTTAAGATTTATTTATTTTAGAGGGACCGAGGGCGAAAGAGCCCATGTGGGAGGGGCAGAGAGAAAGGGGAGGAGAATCTCAAGCGGACTCCATGCTGAGTGCACTGAGCATGGAGCCCCATCCGGGGCTCCCTCTCACGACCCTGAGATCGTGGCCCTGAGCTGAAACCAAGAGTCCCACACTGAATGGACTGCACCATCTAGGTGCCCTTGTGCTTTTCTTTTGGAAGTAAAATAAATGAAGGGTATATGAAATCAAGACAAAACTCTTATTTCTTTTGATGATATAAAATCAAAATCAAAATCATTATGCCAGATCGGGGTGCCTGGGTGGCACAATCTGTTAAGCGTCTGACTTATGATTTCAGCTTAGGTCGTGACCTTGGGGTTATGGGATTGAGCCCTGCATGGTGCTCCCTGTTGGGCGAGGAGTCTTCTTGAGATTTCCTCTGCCCCTCACCCCGCTTGTGGTCTCTCTCTCTGTTTCTCTCTTAAATAAATAAATAAATAAAATCTTAAAAAAAAAATCATTAAGGCCAGATTTAAACAATGGCTAGATACCAATCTAGTAAATGACTCTGCTCAGGTGTCATGGAACCTTTATTTGTGAAACTCGGGTGCAATGCATTTATTTAAAGGTGTGAGTATGAATGTGGGAAAAGGAATACATTTGCATAAAAATATGAAATAACTACTTTTAGATGGTGATTTTTTTCAAAACTTTTTATTTATTATTTTTAAATTTAAAAAAATTTTAAAGATTTTATTTATTTGAGAGGGAGAGCATGCAAAGGAGCATGACGGGGGTGGGGGGCTGGGGGCGGGCAGAGGGAGAAGCAGACTCCCCGCTGAGCAGGGATCCCGATGCAGGGCTGGATCCCAGGACCCTTGGATCATGACCTGAGCTGAAGGCAGAGGATTAACTGACTGAGCCACCCAGGAGCCCCTAAAACCTTTTTAAGTTGTAAAATATAACACTGGCACAGGAACTGCTAAGGTGAATACCCTATAACCACTATCCAATTCAAGAAATAGAGCTTGACCAGCTCTTCTGTGTGCTGCTTCCCAAACCCGAGCCCCTCCCTCCTCCTCTTACAGACTTGTAAGTAGTATTGTGACCTTTATGGTTATAATTTCCTCACTTTTGTTTATTGTCTTATCACCTGAAATTGTACCCCTGCAGTTTAATTTGCCTATTTGAAGTTTTTTTAATGAGTTTTAAAAAGTCTCTTTTAATCTGTTGGTTTCCTCATGTCTTTCTTTTTTTATTCTCCTTTGCAATTTATTTATTATTTTTTTAGAATTTTTTAAATTTAAATTTTATATTTTATTTATTTATTTGAGAGAGTGCATGAGCTGGGGGGCAGGGCAGAGGGAGAGGGAGAAGCAGGCTTCCTGCAGAGCAGGGAGCCCGATGATGCAGGGCTCCGTCCCAGGACCCTGGGATCATGACCTGAGCTGAAGGCAGACGCTTAACTGAGCCACCCAGGCGCCCCCCTCTCCCTTGCAATTTATATGTTGTTTCTTCAACAAATAAATTGTTTACCCTATGTGGACTCTCACAGTGGGGATTTTGCTGTCAACTGCAATTTTATATTTAGAGTAAAATGAAATCTTATGTCTGTGATCATTCCTTAAGATAGTGATTTGTATTATCTGCAAGGACATTCTATGCCCTGTTGAAGGTAGTTTTATTCCAGTCAGATAGATACATAATCCTGATTTTAAAGTTCTATTAAAACCTTTTCTTCAAAGGTTACAAAGATAAAAGCTTTAAGCGGAAAAAAAAAAAGATATTTTTGTTCCCTCTTTCACTTACATTTATTTCCAGTTCATTTAAAAATTAAATTCTAAATTTGCTCCTTAGTTTAGGAAGAACTTTTTTGTGTTTGATACGAACTTTTAAAAGAATTGTAACATTAAGCTTCAACTGATCAGAATATCTTGGGAACAAAATCTTTTCATTTTGACTGTGACAAACTGTGGATCTAGATTCTTCAGACAAAGTGACCTGGGATTGATGAGTAGCAGCAAATAAGTATAAACCATGCAGTTCACTCTTTTACTGTTAGCTAGCTTTTTTTTGGTCTTGAGCTGAAGGCTGCCAGTTTTCAGCTTAATTGTTTGCCAGTAATATAGGCTCTCAATCGGTATTATAATACTAATAATAGTAACCACTGATATTTATTGCTCATGATGGGACAGGCACATGAATTTATATGTATTCAGTGCTCAAAACGACCTGTGATTATAAATATAATTATTATGAGACTTGACAGGAAACTGAGGTATAGAGAGGTTATATAATTGGCTGAAGATAACACAGTAAGGAATAATAGAGCCACGGTTAAAATCTAGGTTACTTAACTCTTGAGCTGACTCTCACACCATATTATCTACCATATATTCTATATTATATATGATAGGATAGCCAGAGAAACTGGAATGTATTTTATTTAGACTTATTTTATGCATACCTAATTCGTTTTTGATGTATGTAGCAATTACTCTTTTATAGTCTTATCCTTAAGCTGAAGTAGTGGTCTACCCAAAGACCCTTTATGTATTTCTCTCAAATTTGGTTATGTGTTTGGGTAGTTTTTCAGTAATGTCAGTTGCTTTGGGCAAAATATGGTAGAGACACATCCAGTACAAAGCCTGTTTTACTTTTTACATCTCAGAAAAATAGCCGCAGTAAGAGTTTTAGAATATTAGGAAAGGAATGGCTAAATTCTTTATATATACCAAGAATATGTATAGATGTGGGATGAGGCAGATTTCTTTTGGATGAAAAAGTAAAAATAGATATCTTGGTAGAGATATGGTTTATTATATTTATTACCAATGAAAGACCATGACCAATCACCAGTATCATTTGTTCTAACAGTATTTTCTTTGGTCTAATTTTTTGATGTCTTAGGATAATAATCAAAAGTAATAGCTGCCAAGTTGCCAAGCTCAAATTATTTCTAATCTACTGTATGTGAGCACTCCTAGCTTGTCTTTGCATCAAAACCGTAATCCTTGAGGATGGGTGTGTACAGAGATGCCCGTTATACAGCATTGACTTTGGCGATCAACTGGTTACTGCCCATCGTTTAAGTGAATTGAGTGCACTCAAGGATCATTGTCTCAAATTATGTCCACAGGGGCAGTAAAAAGATGGTAAGAAAGCAAAGGAGTATGGATCAAAGTTGCAATCTAGAAATAGGTAAAGGAATTGGAGAGAGTGCTGTGTGTTGGGGTACAGGTGCCAGAGGAGATGGTGCCTCCTTGAGGGTGGGAGAAGTTATTGTGACTCAGGGAACCTTTTTCTCTAGTGGAATGGTGGTGTAATTTTCATTAAAAGTGTTTTCTAAGCAAATTGAAATAGCCACTGTTACTTCTGGAAATAGAATGTTGGTGAAGTTGATATAGAAGCAAGGAGAAAGCCTGAGTTTTTTTTTTTTTACCAAATAGGTTTTCTCCTGCTCTTCACATCCATCTTCCCTTCCTGGGGTTGAAGCTCCAGGAAGGATTCCCAGCTTAACCAGCAGGTGCATGTGCTACAGGCAGAATCTCTGGATTCCTTTTGCACTCATTTTTCTAAGACAGATTTCTAGCTCATTCATCTTTCTTGAAAAAGAGATACTTTTTTTTTCTTCTTATCCTGCCTTAATCTTTTTGTTTTCTACAATGACTGTGTCAAAGACAGGAAAAAAATTCTAGTAGAGAACAGCTTTAAGAGATCACTTACAAAATATTAAATGTGATGACTGTCAGGACAACAGAGACCTTCCTGGCTTATGCTAACTTTGTAGCTCCTATAAGCCTGAACAGTATCCATAGATAATTGCTTGTTATCTTGAATTGTATTCAAGCTTTCTCATGTCTCATTTTCTGATTTCTCCATGATGAACATAATGCTCAACACTTGAATGGTTTAAAAGTTATATAACATATTGAACAAATAATGTTTCTTTTTTTTTTTAAAGATTTTATTTATTTATTTGACAGAGAGAGACATCGAAAGAGGGAACACAAGCAGGGGGAGTGAGAGAGGGAGAAGCAGGCTTTCCCACTGAGCAGGGAGCCCGATGCAGGGCTCGATCCCAGGACCCTGGGATCAGGACCTGAGCCGAAGGCAGACGCTTAACCAACTGAGCCACCCAGGCGCCCCACAAATAATGTTTCTTAAGATATCATTTAACTTACTTTGTTTGTAAAAAATACCCCTCAAATAATTATATGGTGGTATAAAATATTGTGGATTTTTTTCTTAAGTAAAAAATGTTCTCAGTTTGTCATTAGTGATTTTATTTATTTTATTTAAAATATAGGTTATAGTTTAGTGACTGCATTCTGCATCCTCTACTTTTTATAATGACAAGACCTTGACATATCCTTTTATGACAGAGATTTTTCTTGAATTCGTTCCATACAACGGAAGAGTACATAAATGCTTGAACTATTTTTTTTTTTTTTTTTTGGCCATCGGAGCACAAGAATAGCTATGAAACTGCCAAAGTGTCATTATATATATTTATTAATAGCAGCAGAGAAGATGCACAAAGGGGTTAATCTGCTTTTGCTTATCCTGGATATCAGGTTTCCTTATTGATTCTCAGAACGGCATTATCATCCAGAATCTTGGTTCTTTCTCTAGAAGCAAGAAGAGTAAGCGATTAAGAAGAAAAGGAAAACCAGGCGTGGGTGTGCAGTAAATTTTGCTGCATGCATTAGTACAGGGCCATCCATGCCATTCCATCGGTGACGAGTCTTCTGAAATGGAGACTAGTGTTTTTGTTTTCAAATAGCTTTTAGGTAATCTCTTTATTTTGAGGTTGTCTTTGACATGAAATGCAAGCAACAGCCACTGTTGCCAAGTAATCTGTACAGAAGCTTTTTAAAATCTAGTTTTCCTTTTTTTTGTTTTAGGAGGACTCACCAACAGCATTTCTCATCCATAATGCGCTTCTTATTAACAACTTTCCCTTACATTTGAGGAACATGTTCTCTATCTTGAATTCTCACTACAGTAGCTTTTTCAGAGCCTCTTGGATAAGGGAATAATACTTAGTTACCTAGACAGTAATCAGGTCACATGGTCTGAAAAGATGCTTTTAGAGAGGATTTCTTTTTAAATGGATCTATTTGTAGAAGTTGTCATGTAAGCTCTTAGCTGTATCGCCTTTAATTTCAAATCCAAGGTTCAGGCATTTCCCTTGGCTCTGGGGAAATGGGGAAGGCCTTTATCTAGTAAAGTAAACTCAGTGATGTGCATTTTAAGGATGGCTGAGGGGCAGACTATCAATCAAAGACCCTTAGTTGGTCCTTTTGGGGGGGATGGTCCTGCTGCCATGGTAATAGGGATTTTTTTTTTAAACAGCTTTATTGAGATACAGTGCATTTGCCATAAACCGAAGTGGATTTTGGTCTCTATTTTGTCTATTAGGGAGATTTTTAAATTCGTTGTGTATAAATAGAGTTGATTAAAATTATGACAATTTAATGAAGCAATGGTAGTATGTTTGGCAGATGCCATTACCCATATGTCAGAATGTGTATTTATGTTCTTCTTGCTAGACTGCCTGGGAGGTTTAGGTTTAGGACTCTCACCACTGCACCTGTGTTCTGGAGCAGAACCTCAGGTGCAGAATGAAGGACAGTTTCAGGTACAGGTGTTACATGTTGTGGGATGGGCATGCAGTTACTTCACACTGGTTCTCTTTACCAGAGGGAACATTTTCAGATGTCATATTTACAGACATGATAACTTTTTACACTAATAAAAAC
This sequence comes from Eumetopias jubatus, assembly GCF_037043125.1. Classification (NCBI taxonomy): domain Eukaryota; kingdom Metazoa; phylum Chordata; class Mammalia; order Carnivora; family Otariidae; genus Eumetopias; species Eumetopias jubatus. Next base: position 33,399,165 of record NW_028274820.1, read on the forward strand.
AAAGTTCACCACAAATACACAATTTTTAAAATTAGATGACTTCTAGAAATTTCTTCTGAATTCTCTGAGACGGTTTAGTTGAATTATGAGTTAACATCAATCTGACTAGTAGTAAAACCAGAATGGCTTTTAAAAATTTTTTGTTCTATGTATTTTCCTTATCCATGAATATTTGGTAACTAACTGTGGCTAAACTAGTTTTAAATTTTATTATATTTAATGACTTCATTAGCCTCTAACTGCTGACATAAATAATTTTTTGAAAAAACCTCAGGATGTAAGGATTCTACAAGAATGAGTTCTAGACTTATGTGTGTGTGTGTGTGTGTGTGTGTGTGTGTGTGTGTGTGTAGGGTTAATCTTCCAGTAATTTCATAGAAATTATTGAAGTGAATAATGGGGGATGGTAGTGGGATTTAATTCTAGGATCTCCTGGTATAGAGATGATTCTATAGTTGCAAAGAGATCCAGCCCAGGAAACCTTGTTTTTCTGGTTCAGTGGGTTTGAGCTGCTGCTCATTTTTAAATACTTCCATTTTTAAATAGTGGATTATATCAGAATGAGGACTCATTAATTTTCTCTGTTACTGCCAGAGCCATGATATCTGCACGTAAGTATTTTAAAGTATTTTAAATCATGAGCAAAAGTGTAGCTGGAAGAGCCATACATTTGATGGGGAGTGTATGGGAATCCTAGTCAGCTGACTTGGTTGATTGGCAATTACCATGAGTTGCTGTCCTGTATGATGTCTGTTTTCATTGCTGTCTGTAGGGCTAAATCTTCGTGGCGCGTAACTGCTGCTGGTGGTTGAATATTCGTTCCTTGGAAGAGTTAACCAATTCTCCTGTTAAAGCTATCGGTGGCATATTCTCTCCAGCTAATTGCGCTCACCTTAACGGAATTAAAAAAAAAAAAAATGACTCGCTGTGCTTCTGTTATATATCATTCTCAAAATTTGGCATTTTTGCCAATTCATTATTATGAGCCCCTAAGTGCTCATTTCACCATCAGGGATCTCTTGTTTCATACATGCTATACCTTTTTGAATCCTAGTGATATCCTGATGGGATCAGTACTGGTAACTGGACTGAGGAATAAAAGAGTAGTAGTACATGTGGCAGTTGGAGAAGCAGCAGATGCTGGGATGGTACTTACTATGTGCTGGGTACTCATCTCGTATGCTAAATTACTTGGTCCTCCTGTAGTACCATTGCTGTCCTCATTTTGCAGCGAGGAAACTAAGGCACAGAAAGTTTAGCTAACTTGCCCAAGAACTTGTGTGCAACTAACTCGCCCAAGAACTTGAAGCCAGGCATTCTGGTGCCAGAATTCCTGCTTTAATCCACTATCGTCTGCCTTCTCTATGGAAACAATCACAATACCAGAGGAGTCAGAATGCACATATTTAAGTCATAACACCCCAATTTACCATTTGCAGTTACATCTCCATTAGCAGTTTGTTTTAGTAAGATATACATTGGAAAGATACCATCGTTTGGTTGAGATGAGTTTCGATTATTCTAAATAGAAAATTTCTGTTATTCTAAAGAAAACCAAATGCCTTCTCAGGAAGCCTTGATTTTTCAGCCATTTTCTCTTGGGGTTTATTTTTAGTCCTTCTTTGTTCTTCATAAAGGCTGGACTGAGTATTGTTCAGCATGGGGAATTGCCATGACTCCTCAGCTATAACTGTTTGAAACATGTAGCTGTTTTGCACATGGTAGACACATGCTTCAGTTCTTATGCCCATCTTATGCCTATGTGTATTTTTATTTGCATCTGGAAGAAATGTGAAGTTTTATGGTCAAGAGTAACTAAGCTAAAACACATCATCATCCTGCCAACAGACTAGAAGATATTTGGTTGTATTTCTGCCAAGGTGCTTCAAAGTACCCATCCCTCTGTCTTCCCCAACGTGCAAGTATGTGTACACACACACACACACACACACACACACACACACACACACACACACCACACACGAAGAATAAAAGAGCTACACAAGTCTCACATAAAAATTGGTAAAGTGTTTGTTTCTTCCTCACATGTAATAGTTCTTCTGGGTATGTCTCCTGGCATTATTTTTTAGCCATGGCTAGTCATCTATTTGGCATCTCTTCAACAAGCTGGACAGTGTGTGCGTTTTCCCCTTGGCAGGCTTATGCAAATATATGCTCCTCTGCGATCTTGTAATCAGTGTGGTTTCAGGAAGGTCTCAGATCTCATGACTTGATTCTCTTTGCATTACAGGAGAAAATTCTGTGGGGATTAAGTAAATTTTGCTTTCCCTTGGGACTGAAGCAAGGTTGCTCTAGGTCCATCATCATGTATAATGCATCAGTTACCTTAGTGGCATTGTTAAGATTCCAAGTAGTCTTAACTCTGTAGGCTGAAGAAAATATATTGGCCCATTACCAGTTTATACAGGTCAGGTATCTTAGTGCTGGGAGCAGGGAAAAATGAAAAGTGACAGCTGATGTCAGCATGAGTTCTGTTTCAAAGCTCTGTAGCCAATCTGAGTAGAAAGTCCTATTTATTTTCTTTCTAGTGTAAGATTTTTTTTCCAAGTAAGTATCAAAATAATTATTTCATCTGTTAATATTCAGGGTGTTATCCATAAACTTAAAAAGACACGTTCAGCCATAAATTAAAACAAAATTAAAAGTGGCACTAACTAATGATATTCTATGTTTGGAACCAATGAACTATTTTGTAATAGAATATCGTCCCTACTTTAATTCTAATTATAGAATTATTTTTTCATTATACCGTGTCATATAATTGACTGTTGCAAATTTTTTTTGAAATTAGAGTGAACTATTAGAGTAACGATGATTGTACAAGAAGTTGTGGAAGTGTTTTTGACAAGTTTGAAACTCATTTGAAGCAAAAAAAAATCATAGATTATTCTTTGGTATTGTATTAGTGCTATTTTCTTATTCATTTATTAAAAAAAACTCTTATTTTCCAGTGAATAAGTGGCCACTATAAAAAGAAGAACAGGTAGGGGCGCCTGGGTGGGTCAGTCAGTTAAGCATTGGACTCTTGATTTCGGCTCAGGTCCTGATCTCAGGGTTCTGAGATCGAGCCCCGAGTTGGGCTCTGCATTGGGCGTGGAGTCTGCTTAAGATTCTCTCTCACTCTCCCTCTGCCTCTCCTTTCCCTCCCTCCCTACCCCCCCCAGAAAAAACAAAACAAAAAAACAGGTAATAAAGACCAGAGTATAAAGTACCTCAGCATTGAATGCTTTGAGTGTTTATAGCCATTTTGGGGGGTAATGTTCAGGCCTCCACTGATGTTTTATCATAGCATCCTTTCTGTTACATGTAAGAGGTAGAAAAAGAGGTAGAGGTAGATGCAAGTAGACTTGATTATCCCTATAGAAAACTTTTAAAAATTTAAGCAACTGGGGTTTAAATGACTAGGAAAGCTGATATTAGAGATTTATGACAGAGTAGAAAAAAGCCTAAATTCTCAGATACCCGACTTGTGTTCTCAGTCATCCTTCATTCAGTAGCTGTGTATTGAATGCTTGCCATTAGCTTAGGGAGGTAGCTATGAATAGTATGATGCAATTCTCACTCTCATAAAACTTGTAGTTTAATAGGGATGATAGGCATAATGAAAATAGCTACCAAAAGAGCTTTTTAAATGACAGTCATGAAAGTGCTGTACAGGGAATTAAGTCCACATTGTCCTGAATGCATTTGATGGGAGACATGACCTAGTCCGCTTGGTCAGGGAAGACTTCCGTAGGGAAATGATATTAATTCTGAAGTTTGCATGGTATGTGGGAGGGGAACAGCTTTTCAGGCAGTGAAATGAGTATGTGTAAGGGTCCAGAGGCCTTGCTGCAGGATCTTGGTGCGTGAGAGAAATAGAGATCAGAGAGAGTGGACAGAATAAGAAGTGGAGATAGGATCAAAGCAGGAGTGTGGTATTTGAGCAGAGCCTCAACTCAAAGAAATCAGGTATGACCTACAGGAATCAGGCCAATCCCACCTTTGGACTTCACACATTGATTTCTTCTTTTCTTGTTCTCAGAAATCTGGAAGAGTACTTCTAACTGTCTCTGGAAGGCAGAATAGTTGCTTTGGTAATTCTGAGTGGGGTCAATAGGTATTCCACATAAGCAATTAGATTTTTGTGCAGAGTTAAGTGCTGTGTCTCTGAGCTTCTTCATACTACTTTTCTGATTAAGAAAAAAAATTTTTTTTTAATTTTTCTTGAGTAGTGTTAACAGATGTCACTGAGCACTTGTTTTGTTTTCAAGTCCAGGACAGGTCTGTAGTTTGGATGCAGGAAAACATAAAGACTGACAATACTGCTAGGGTTAGACAGACCTGAATTCATATCCTGACACTGCCAATTTGTGTTTATATGGCCTTGGAAGTACTTACTCCTTCTGTGTTTCATTGACCTCATCTATTAAGTGTACCCAGAGCTTTGGGTATGGGAAGTGCTCCATAAATGTTAGTTTTTATATTATTATTAAGGGCAAGTGGCAGTTTATAAAAAATTTCTGGCTAAGCCTTTGGTGCCTTCTGCCCATTCTTCCTGCTAGTTTCTGATCCTACTGAAGACACAGGAGGCACAGCAGGATCAACAAAAGCTGTCTTTCACGATCTGCTTCCTAATAAAATAATCATCTTTGCCTCTAGACTATAAATTCCATGAGAAGTTACTCCAAGAGTAAGCTCTCTTGGAAATTTGTACTGTGTGCATAGCATTCAGCATTATGTGTACTTAGAAGACAATAAATATCTGCTGAACAACAACAAAAAATGAATGAATTAAGCCTATCATCAGGAAATTGAGTAGTTTCTCCCGTTCATCCAACACTGTGTGGTGAGAAGTCCAGTTTGGACAGGTCTGAGAAAGCATAGTATTCCCCCTGCCATAGAAAGATGCAGTAAATATAAACAGGAAATCTAAAAACCAGTGAGCCTCACATCTGCTCACCTAATACTAAGTTCATCATCTGTGCTGAGGCTCATGTTCACATTTGTTTCTTCTCTCTAAGGTATATTAGAGCCACATCTAAGTTAATTTTAAATTTCAAGGCATAAAATACCAGCAAATGACCTGTGAATAGAAATTTCTATAGTTTTGAAATATTTAAAACATTCAAAATTGTATATAACATTATATCCGTTTGTACACTTAACATGTTAGTCTTTTGCTATATTTGCTTCAAATCTTCTCAAGGTTTTTAAAGTCTAATTCTGTATCAGTGTCTCCTATTTCATTTCTGTTTACTTTATTTATGCCTTTACTCTTTTACTTGGTCAGTCCTGTAACTTTTTTTAAATACTTTTTTTTTTTCCAAAGAATCAGCTTACCTTTGTTACTAACGTTTACCTCCTTTTACTTTAAAAGCATTTTGCTTGTGTTCTTTTCATAACTCATTGAGTTAAATGTTTAACTTATTCATTATCAATTCTATTTTCTGTAAGCATCTAGAAATGTAAAATTTACTCTTGGTAGTATTTTAGCAGCATCCATGAAGTTCTGATACTTAGATTTTTTATTGTTGTTGTCCATATATATTTCTTCTGTAATTTATACATGATTTTTATATGACTCATAAATTTAGATTTTAGAAATAACTTATAACTTGTTTAAAATTTTTATATTAAACATTTAAAAATTCCCAAACATATGAGCATCTTTGTTGTTGGTTTTCAATTTTGTTGCTTTATGCTAAGTGCTGTGTATAAGATACTGATTTTTTGGAAGTTGGCCTGGTATTTGAAAGAAAAAAGTTGGTAACCCTTGATTTTTTAAAATAAATAAATAAAGGAAGAAAGAAAGAAAGAAAGTAAAAATAGATTGCAAAAAACAAACAACAAATAGATTGCAAATCATAGATACCACTTAATTTAACTCCCTCCTTCATTTTTTAAGAAAATAAGTAACAAAAAATGGCAAATGACCAACCTGTGTCCATTGTAACAGTTGCTGGAAAAAACAAACAAAAAAACCCCAGTTTTTATCAGATACAGCCTTAAATGCAAGTTTGTCTTTCTGAAGGGCATTGCTTGAGAAGTTCCTCCTTAGAAAGTCAACCCTTTGTTTGTACATTTAAATCAGTCCTGGGCTAATTCAGAATCATCTAGGGAAGAACACTGAATACTGGTGTTGAGTTCTTGGGCACAGTGCGTGAGGCTCAGGGTATAAGGGAGGGAGATGTTGCAGTGCAGTCTTCTTTCAGCAGCTAGGAGTGTTCCCTATTTATCTTCACTTCTTCAGAAAAGGAGTGGATGGGAGAATGATAGAAATATCATTCTTTTTGTATAACTCTCTTTCTTTTTGTATAACTATCTTCTGATATGCTTTCTTTTTGTATAACTATCTTCTGATCAATTATAGTTCTCCCTGTTAATGTTCAGACATCAACTAGAGAATAAGGTTTTAGATGATATACATCTCTTACGCTAAAAAATTCATATAGAGCAATACATTTAAACTTCCGTTATTTGTAAAAAGATACAATGATGTAATAATTTCCTGGAAAGAGTAATAATTTCATGAGTTTGGAATTATATAGTCACTGTATGCGGGCCACATTGATTTTCCAGTCTCCCAGTTTAGAACTGCATCTCAGAGCACCTGATAAGTACCCTTCCTTTGTAGGAACCTAAAATTTGTTAGTAGTCTAATAAGACATTGTTATATTGATGGGTTTGTCATAATTACCTGACAGCTGAAAAATAGTTTCTCTTGCCTCTTTTCTGGTTAGAAATAAGCAATTTGGGAAGCTCTCAACCGAAGGTCAGATTTATCATATTATTTGTGGAAAAATAATGATGAGTATTTTTAAATGAAGCTAAGGGAAACTACAATGAATGGCTGGCTAGAGGTAATTAAGATAGACCTTAATCTTATTAGATGAATGAAGCTAGACACCTCCAGTTTATTCCACTGAGCCAATCTTCTTAGAAGAAAATCCCTGGATTTAGAAATCTAAACATTCACTTGATGAGAAGTTGTACTGTGTTGAATAGTGTCCCCTCAAAATTTATGTCCCCTCTTGCCTGTGAAAGTGACTTCTTGTGAATAGGATCTTTTCAGATGCGATCAAATTACAAAGAGGGCTCTAATCCAATGGCTGGTGTCCTTATAAGAGGGAAGTTTAGACACAGACACAAACACACAAAGGGAAAGCAATGTGCAGACAAGGCAGAGATTGGAGGGGGTGTGAACCACTGGAAATGAGGGAGAATCGAGGAGGGATTCTTCCCTAGAGTCTTCAGAGGGGGTATGGCTCTACCAACACCTTGATTTCAGACACCTGGCCTCCAGCACTGTGAGAGTATCAATTTCTGTTGTTTTAAGCCACCCAGGTAATTTGGTAATTTGTCACAGCCATCCTAGGAAACTAATACAGAAGGCATTTTGATTATAACCAATGTAAAAACATTTAGAATATGTGCTGGAGGTGCCTGGGCTGACAGACAAGAGAAGGGAGTAAGTCTATACATTTTGAAAATGCATTGCATTTCAAAAGACTAACAATTGTTCACTTAGGGTGCTGGTGAGCTGGAACTCCTGGGAACTTATCATAGTTTTCATGCTTTGTTTTCCTTAGGTGACATCACCCAGGGGAAATCAGTATAAGGAAAGACTCCTGCACAACAATAAAAATAGATTTTAAGCTCACTAGGTCCCTGGTGGGATTTTTTTTTAAACCTGAGAGCTCATAAGAAAGTGATAGCCCTCATTTTCTGTGGTGTTCACCATCTTCATTAGGACTAACTCCTTCCTTATCACCTTTATTTATATCCAGTGACTTTCTAGTTCTGTCTCTTTGTTCCTTTCTTGTAGAAACTTTTGCTACAATAATATTCTTATACATGTTTTTCTCTTTAACAGGAACCATGCAATTTTTAAATGAAATCATTCTTTTTTTTTATCAACTAGATTTGTCTGTTTTTAAAATATTTTTTGATTGATGACTATGCTACAAGATCCTAGCACTTATCAGTTAGTATTGAAATAGTACAGAGATTTTGAATGATGCTTTAGTTGTACATCTTGGAGTAAGCTGATAATTTGGTTGCTGCTTAAAAAACTATACTGTTGAATAGGGTAGCAAACACAAATATCCAAAGTTATCAACCAGTAGTATAAATGAAAGATTGGCTAGTTGTGATAAAATGGGACTTATTCATCGTCAGCTGATTTTTGTCCTATAGGAAGATGGAAATGTGGGAATAGAGGCTCACTTTTAGCGAATCTCTTAATTTTCAGGGGAAGATGGAAATCCAAGTTTCCAGAACTGTTGAAGGTCTGAGATTTTATCTTATTTGCAAATTAACAAGTTAGCCTGCTGGAATTTCATCTTTGCAGGCAGAAGACAGGAGACTTCTGGGTTAGAAACAAAGGACCTTAATACTCATAGCCATAGCAGTAGCCAGAACATCAGCATTTTCTTATACTTGTCTCTCGGGCCTTGATTCTAGTCGCAAACAGAGGGAAGGGCTAGGTGACACCTGCATACACAGTGTATTGTGTTCCTAGAGAGAAATTCTGAATTTAGGAAACCTAAATCTTTTATAATAGGCAGTAAACGTGCTTTGGTTTTTGCTTTAGAGGGAGATATCTCTATTTTTCAAGGCTGTCTACTATACACACATCTTTGAAAGGCTAGTCCAGAGCAATCTCAGAAAACAAGGACTCCTAGATTTCTGTTATAGTGAAGTGTTATTGACTAATCTTTTAGAATTTATTTCTAATCACTTAAATAAAGCTTTTTACATTAGGGTGTTTTTAAAAATTCTTTTGAAAATTTATAGTGTGAAATTAAAATTTAGGAAGTATTCACTTATACTCTTTTTTTTTTAAAGATTTTATTTATTTATTTGACAGAGAGAGACACAGCGAGAGAGGGAACACAAGCAGGGGGAGTGGGAGAGGGAGAAGCAGGCTTCCCGCTGAGCAGGGAGCCCGATGCGGGGCTCGATCCCAGGACCCTGGGATCATGACCTGAGCGGAAGGCAGACGCTTAACGACTGAGCCACCCAGACGCCCCCACTTATACTCTTGAATAGAGTTATATTTCATAGCCCAGTATACTAACAAAACAAATTTTAGGGATTAATACAGAGTTGCCAGTCTTTTCATTTTCACCATATAGGGAAACAACCCTTTTAAAATACCTAAATTCTAATTACCATTGTTACCATACAGAAAATGAATATGACAACTAATGCCTTATGGTATCCCGGATTGGGTCTTGGAACAGAAAGAGGAAATTAATGGAAACACTGCTAAAATCTAAATGCTCAGAGTCAGCAAATAGTAATGTACTGAGGTCAATTTCTTAGTTTTTAGAAATGTACTCAGGTAATCTAAGGTGTTAACAGAGGAAAAACTGGGTGATTAGTTATGCTAGAACTCTGTGTGCCATCTTTGCAACTTTTTTGTGACTCTAACGTTGCTCCAAAATAACCATTCTGTTAAAAATTTAAAAATGGATAACTTTAATAATGAAAGAGAAGAAAAGAACTAATCTCAAAAACAAAGGGCAGTTGTATAAAAATGAAATACATTTAGCTTTATGAAAGACTGACTACACTGTATTTATTTTTCTCATTTTGACATGAACTCGTAAAGATTTTGACATACATTAGTATAAACCTATAGATTATTGGCATTTGGGAACCACCATGTGATAGCTTTATTTAATTTTAATTTACTGTAAAATGAGGTGAGATGGTCTTTCTCTCCACTTTTCTTAGAGAGCTCATAGAATCAGATAACTCTTATACTTTTACCTGAACCGATGTTTAGCCTATGTCCCTTCTGTGAATCCAGTCTGATTCTTTGTAATCTCAAGTTACGAGTTTTAATCAGGGTGGGTTGGTGGATCCTCTCCAACATAAGATTTTGCTTTTCTAGGAATTTCCTTGATGCAAGTGGCCCTAGGGAGACTTGGTTTACTCCTGACTCAGTAATGCCTGAAAATGCCATTTGTCACCATTGGGAGGGAGGAAGGGGAAAGGTTAGAAAAAGGCAGGTTTCTCATGTCAGTGTCAATCAAGGGGACATTGGGAAGAGGTTATTACAGGCAAGCGCCTGGTGGAATGGACTCTAGCCATGTGGCCACAAAAGGAAGTCTGGGCAGTGCATATGCCTGGAAGGAATCTAGTATACAGTAGAGGTCAAGGGCAGCGCTTTAGTTCTTGCAAAGGGGTATCGGCTAAAGCATACCTTCCCAACCATGGGAGCATATTAGGATCATCTGGACAGATTTTAAAAATGCCAGGTCCCACCCCTAGAGATTCTAATATAACTGATAGGGAATAAAGTTTGGTATTCCAGGGCTCAGAACTACTGTGCTAGAATGACCAGGGATGTCACCCGTGGAGGAGAATAACTGGTGTAAACCCCAATCTGCATGGCAGAAGGCTGGTCCTGGGACTGGTGCCCATGGAGCAGGAGAGGGCTGTGACCCAGTGAGCAGAGAAGGAACACATGGGTTACCGGGTTGAGGATTTCGTCTGTAAGTGTCACACCGGCCCTGTCCTTTTTATGGTGACCACATCATCTTGATTGGCCTGTGGCTTTCATGGATGTAGCACTGAATAACCTGCATCCTGTGAAACCCCTTGGTCCGAGGCTAACCGGGTGGTTGACCACGCTGGTCCCTTTCATGCAGGCTAAGGCGTCCCGCACGCCAGCACCTACAAGTAGCACCGCTCTTCATGGCTCTGTCCATGCTAGAATTCTCACATAGTCTTGCCTCACCTTTCGCCTTCCATATTGTTTCTGATAAAGCCGGCTGGCCTGAGTCCAACAAGAAAAGGTGTGGAGAAGAGCTATGACGGTTTATGTCCTTTCTGCTTTGTTAAGAATCCGCTGGGGAACCAGTGTAGGATTTCAGGGAGCTCAGCAGTGAGGAGCTCTAGAATGCAGGGACAGGGGTGGTGTAAAGCAGTTGCTCTCAAACTTTAGAGTGCATTGAAGTCGGCTGGAGGGTTGGCTAAAACACAAGTGGCTGAACCACGTCCCAGCGTGAGGCTTGAGAATTTGAATTTTTTTTTAAGATTTTATTTATTTATCTGACAGAGAGAGACGCAGCAAGAGAGGGAACACAAGCAGGGGGAGTGGGAGAGGGAGAAGCAGACTCCCTGCTGAGCAGGGAGCTCGATGCGGGGCTCGATCCCAGGACCCTGGGATCATGACCTGAGCCAAAGGCAGACGCTTAACGACTGAGCCACCCAGGCGCCCTGCAAATTTGAATTTCTAACAAGCGCATGTTATTGTGCTGGAAACTGCTCTTTGATTACCACCAGTGTAAAGAGACTTGACGGGGCATCTGGCCTACCCAAGTTTAAGTAAATAGGAAGGTTCTCTCTTAATCCGTGTTTTCTCATTTGTGAAGTATTTGTCTCAGCAGTCATTATGAATTCTCTCATAAGTCACTAAGATCACCAAACAGAATGCCTAGGTTATGGTAGATACTTTCATTCCCTGAAAGATCCCAGTCTTTCTGGTATCCTCTACATGGAGATGATTTGGTATTGGACTGAGTGTTTTTTAGGTTAGTAATTCCAAATACAGTATTCAGAATCACTGGGGGAATTTTTGCAACTCTAAAAACCCTGAAGCCCGACCTCCTTGGAGATTCTGATTCCATAGATCTGAGGAAAGGCCTGGGAATCATTTGGTTTACAAAGCCCACCAGGATGAGGCTCTAGCTTGGGGAGCAGTTTTGGGAATCCCTGCTATGAGCAACCATTCTCTAGTGCAGGCATTCTCAATCTCTGCGGTTCCATTGAATGATCTCGAGCATTTATAAAGATGCTGATGCCCGTGTCCCATCTCCAGAGATAATGATTTAGTTGATTTGAGGGTCGGCCTGGGCATTGGGATTTTAAAAGCTCCCCAGGTGATTCTGATATGCAACCAAGGTTGAGAACCGCCGTTCTGGTGTATTCCTAGAGTAAGAAAAACATGAAGTATTTGTAAAAATGCAGATTCTCCGTCTCACTTCTGAGCTGCCTAAACAAACTTTCAGGGCTAGAAACATAGTAATCTGCATTATTCATCAATAGCCCTGAATTGTTACTCTTAGCAAATAAATTAAGAGAATCCTAGCTCAAGAGACATGATAGAATCCCTCATTGAGAAAATATTCCCTGACTGCACCCCTCTCCTGTTTATATAGTAGTTTACGGTCGACTTGACTTTGTTATCTCATGGGATTCCTTGAGTACTCTTGTTAGCAGCGTGAGTAGATATTAATCCCATTTTATTGATGAGGAAACTGAGATTGACAGTTTTCTAACAGCACGCTTGGAGATACAAACATAGATTAGGTACATGTGCTTCCCTGAAAAGACACCATAGGCTAGGGGAGGATGTAAGACAGAAACAGGAATGCAAGTGTAAAGAAGTACAGTACAGACCTGATAGTATATGAACATTCAGAGAAAGAGAGGTTAATGAGAAGTAATTTATGAGGAGGAGGGAATCAGAGCAGGCTCTTTGGAGGCTGTGGCCCTGGCTCATCTTGGAACTGATAAATTTCCTTTGAGGGTCTGAATGGAGGGCAGATGACTGTGGCCTTGCTGCTGTGCTCCCATTGGTTCCCTTTACTGGATTTTTCTAGTTGTATAACCCAGTCTGTGTAGCTTCCTTTGTGCTTTCAGTGTATCATATTTGTAATAAATTCTGTTTTTCTTTTGAGATCTTTCTGGCTCTTTAATAAAAATGCGGTTTGTCTTTGAATTTTGCAAATAAATGATTATTTTAACTTTCCTAGAATAAAAATTGCAATAAGACTTTTGTCCACCAGGGAAATAAACCAGTAGACACTGGAACTATCATACAGTTCATTTTTAGAGAGGTGGGTAATTTTTTTTTAACTCTATCTAATTAGCTAAAAATAAACATCTGTACTATGGTGATTGTATTATTAAATCAAGGAGTATGAAGAAGGTTTCAATGACAGCAGGTTTATTTCTGGAACAAAAGAGACTTTAAGGAATGAAGCTATGACTGGCAGTCAGATAAAGAGCTGAACTCCATTAGGATGTGCTGCTGGCTTTTCTCTTTCCCTACATCTGTCTTAGATTATTATATATTAATACCTACTTTCAGAAAGCATCTGGTTCCTCAAGAAAGTTGTATGAAGATATGGAGAACTTTTATAAGTTGATAAGACTCAACAAAGTTGGCTTAAGTAGTGATCTTTTTTTGCAGTATACTATTTTTAGTAAAATGCAGTTTCTTATTTTCAAACGCAGTGCATCTTTTAAAACAGATATAAGGGTCAAGAAATAATTTTCTTTGTCTCTTAGAATAGGTATTAAATTTAAAAGGCACATATTTTTTGACCTGCCAGATTCACATCTAGTAATGTGTTCTACATACGTATCGACAGAATTGCACAAAAATATGTGAAAGGATGTTCAAAGTATTCTTTATGATGACCAAAAAAATGGAGATAATCTAAATGTCTGTTGGCACAGGGATGTTTAAATGAATTATGGTTCGCCCCTATAACAGAATATTATGCTATCATGGAAAGAAGGAGATATTGATATGCAAAGATGTCAAGGTTACCTTAAGAAAAAAAATCAAGTGGCAGAACAGTGTGTACAGTGTAAACCCATTTGTGGACTGAAACAGATACCTGTGTATTTATGTATTTCCTTAAATATACCATATAGACTCTTCCTGACATGGTACACAGAATCTGTCAAAAATGCTTGCTTTTCAGGAGTCAGCTGCAGGCTGTACAATGTGTATGAAGGGAGTATTTTTTACTCTTCACCATGTGCATCCTGAATTCTTAGAAATGTTTCCATAAGCATTTATTATTTTTAAAATACTGGATAAAAAGTTATATAAACTCACAATCCATTAAATTTTATTTATTTTAATAATTAATAAATCAATAAGTTCAATGTAATAACTTCATTACTTTAATTCATGGTTTAAATAATTATTGCCATACGGTGAATCCCTTAAAAAAGTCACAACACAGAAATTAATTCCCATCATTTAGAAGAATTACATATACCACCAGTTGAGAGCCTCAAAATTGGAATTCTAACAGCCCAACTGAAGAGATTTTTATCCCCCTGTTGTTTATGCTTCTCTTGAAGTGTCATGGAAACATTTGATAATGAGTGAACCATTTTGAACTCCTCACTTCATTTGCAGTGTTAGGCTTTTGTGCAGATGGGTCTTGATCATATGCTGTTTTTGGATCCACTCCTATTTTTCAGAATCAGAAATTAGTGAAAGATTGTTTTTCATTATTTAATCATCTATTTAGTCCTGGTATATTGGACAATTGTTTTAAAACATGAATTCTTTGTTCTTTTTATGATTTAATATAACGTGTTTCCAAAGTTGGTATTTTAAGAAAATTTGAGTAATTTATAAAACATTTCTTATATACCTTTGCTTCTGACATATTTTCCCCACTTACAGTGACTTGTCAACTTCCGTTGTTCCATAATCTGGTACCATAATTCTTGCTATTATCTTTTTTGTTGCTACTATGTTTATATCTGCTGTCCACTGTGAGTCTGAGACTTCAGAAAGAGATCTGATGCGGTTGGTTAGTCAGTAGAGGGAAGTATTTTCACACTGAAATCTTACTCTATCCAAGTTACCTCATTGACTGTTGGCCCCTCATGTCTCTCTAATAGAAAGCTGGAGTGTTGATTTCTGGTCCAATTAGATGTTTCCAGGAAGGTCTTTTGAAACATAATGACCTCTAATTTAGAATCTAATCTTATGGACAATTCACCAGTCCAACACCCCAACAGAGGATATTTTAAATTCTGTTAAATTTACTCCCAGCCCTTCTCAAAAAATAAAACAAAACCCCCAAAGAATCAGCCTGGGGGAAAGTTTAGATTTGCACTAAATCCCCATAGGTTCTAGGCCCAACTCATAAGTAGTGTAGGAGAAATGACACAGGCCTTGCATTTACATATTCACAAAAAGTTTGCTTGGCAACTTCCCACGTGGGCAAGCTTGGCTCTTGGAGATTGTGACCTCCTATGTAGAAGAGAGACAGCAATCTTTCTTTATAGGATTGATGTAAGGATTTAAGGCGATTGTGTATGTAAATCGAATAGAACGGTAATTAACACATAGTAATTTTTTGTTTTTTTTAGAGGGCCAGAGAGAGAGTGCACAAGAGAGTGCATGAGTGAGTGTGTGAGCTGGTTGGGGAGGCGAGGAGGGGAAGGGCAGAGGGAGAGGGAGAATCTTACGCAGGCTCCACCTCAGCACAGAGCCCAAGGAGGGGGGAAGGGGGCGGGGGGAGGGTCTCAATCTCACGACCTTGAGATCATGGCCTGAGCCCCTGAGCTGAAATCAAGAGTAGGATGCTTAACTCACGGAGCCACCCAGGTGCCCTATACATAGTGAAATAGTAGCCAACATTTATTGAGTGCTTACTAAGTGCCAAGCATTATTCTAAGCTCTTTATGCATTTTACCTCTTTTAATCGTCTGAATAACCTTGTGAAGTTGTTACTTCCATTTGACAGATGACACAGGCAGGTTCTGTAACTTGCTTCAGATTGCACAGCAAGTAAAGGAAGGAGCTGATAGCTCATGCTTTTAACACCTTCACCAAACCAGCCCCACCCAGAAAGTCAGTGCCTGGCTTTATTTCTGTGCTGAAGTCTGTGGTTTACTGGGTTACACCCCGTCAGGCTTACAGGTGGAGTACCACCCTGTTCTTTCTTACCCTCCATCACATCCACCTGCAGTCCTCAGTTCATGATGCTCAAGTGACTCCCTTGGGGATTTGGAGGTGTCACAGGATCAGAGCCCTTTTCACTGTTCTCTGCCACCTCCTCAGAACTGGGGTCCGCCCGATCCTGTAGGTTTATCTCATGAGAAACAGTAGTCACAGACCAGGCTGCTTTCTTGGAATTCCAGTGAAAAAACCGTCTTCAGCCTTGTTACATCCTGTTTGCTCCTGTTCTCTCCGCTCTTGTCAAGCACTGAATATTTGGGGTAGGATTAATCCGTAAGGCAGACTGGAAAATTGGCCGCGTTTGCCCCTTTAAACCACCCATTCTATTATTCCTTCCTATTTCACTCTTTCCTATCTCAGTGTCAGTTGAATTACCAGCTTTTAGCTTCTGAAGAAATAGGAGATCAGTGGGGGGAATGGAAAAGGCCATTTAGAACAATGCCTCTCAAACTTTAATGTGCATATGAATCACCAGGGACCTTGTTAAGATGCCGATTATGGTAAGTGGATAGGTGGGGCCTGCATTTCTGACCAGCTCCTGAGTCTCAGTATCCGCTGGTTTCTAGACCACACTCTGAGTGGCAGGTGTTTAAAGACTGAGGCACCACCCTGAGATGGCAGAGGATTTACCCTATTACCTCTTACAAGAACATTTAATTCAAAGAAATGAGTCTCATGGGAATTAATGTAACCAGCTGCCAGAAGAAACTTTGGAATTTCAAGCCCCACCTGGACTGCTTACTGGTAAAACCGTTCATGGTTGGAGAACAGAATAGTATAACCTTGTCAAGTTTTGATATAAATACTATAAAAATAAGCATTTTCCTCCCTCAGTTTAATTTAGTGACTCTCAAATGATTTATATACATTTTTACTTAGCTCATATGAAAGAGCATCATCTTGGTGCTGCCCAAGGTTGAGTTTCTCAGGATGCGGGGTGGGGGTGGGGTGGAATAGAGGATTCAGTTGATCGTCATGCAGGGGCCACATGGGTTTTTCAGTATCTGTTTCTTTGTTCTTTCTCTCGTCACCTACATAAAAGCCAAGTTTAGTCAACTTTTATTTCCCCGGCTTTTGATTTGGAGTTGGCTCACCAGGAGTGTTTATGAATAATTCTGTTAGAACAGGTTTGATAACACTAATCTGAATAAGGAAATATTCTGCAGAGCTTTATACGTAGAGTCGTGGTATGGGCAGGAACGTGTGAAATGACGCTGGGATTCTCCTGGTGATGTCTGAGGCTCATGCTCTCTGTTTCTGTTTCCAGGGAGGAGAACACTGCTACTACCAGGGCCACATCCGAGGAAGTCCTGCTTCATTTGTTGCATTGTCCACATGCCACGGACTCCAGTAAGTGTCCCCAGTTTTTTGTACCATCCCATTCTTTCAATCCCTTATTTCCGTTAGTTTTAATGCACTGTAATCAAAATCTTTATGTCAAGAAATAATTTTTTTTAGAAGATTTTATTTATTTATTTTTTTGACACAGAGAGACAGCAAGAGAGGGAACACAAGCAGGGGGAGTGGGAGAGAGGGAGAAGCAGGCTTCCCGCCGAGCAGGGAGCCCGATGTGGGGCTCGATCCCAGGACCCTGGGACCATGACCTGAGCCGAAGGCAGACGCTTAATGACTGAGCCACCTGGGCGCTCCAAGAAATAATTTTAAATCAGTGATGGGTCTGATCTTTCTCTCTTTTGAGGTTTATAAGCTGAGCAGATTTTGAAATTAGAGTCACAGAAACAGACCAGGGTCTTTGGAATTATGATATGATACCCTACAGTGGTGTCTGAAGCTTTTTTGTAGTTTCATCCAAGTTGTGACAAGAGTGGTTTGGGTAGTGTTGGTTCTCCTCTACGGCCGTACCACCCTGAACACGCCCGATCTCGTCTGATCTTGGAAGCTAAGCAGGGTCGGGCCTGGTTAGTACTTGGATGGGTAATGTGGGTTCTCTGGATGCTTAGCCCCTTGGTACCAGCTCTGCTCCTACTCCTTCCTGATGTTAGTTTTTATGTTTTTATGGAATAACAGAAATTTCAGTAGGTGGAAACTCTTGACTCCTTGCACAAAGACAACAGACTGTAAGTCACCTCAAGAGCTCATGTGTTCTAGCCGAATCCCACCTAAAACCCACGGCAAGCTTGTGGGAGGGTCCGTCTGTTCTCAGAAATCTCCAAGGAGCGGAGTTCATCCTTTCTCGGGGCCTTGCTTCCTTTCTCATAACTTTCATTATCAAAGAATGTTTGCTGATGTTTAACTTGGGAATACACCTACTTCTTCCATTCTGTCGCTAATGGTGATACACAGGTGGCTGTCTCTTATTTATTTTGTGAACACCTTATAAAGCTGCCATGTCATTCCTCTGCATTCTACTTAGGTGAAATCATCTCAGTTGTTTCTTGTTTGTTTTACTTTTTGGGGCACAGAACAAGTCAACATTTTAGTTTTGTTAAATTTTTGTTTGGAAACTTGGAAATGCATCCTGTCAGCTCCTAAGTTCGAGATCTGGCTTTTCCATGGAGCTAGCCATTACTGAGTGTCTGCTGTGTGCCAGTCACTAGGAAAATCAAGGCCATGACACCTGAATCCTGTCCCTGGCAGAGTCCAGGGGGGCAGGTAAAGCTAGCTCAGCTTCCTACTAGGGAATGTGATAGGTGTATTTGTTTTCTTTGAGAGAGTAAGTAACAGGAAAATGCAGGAAGAGAGTGGGCACTGAGAAAGGAGGTAGTGCTTGAGGTCTCCAGAGAAATGTCACCTGAAGAAGCTAGAGTGGGCCCTAGAACAGGCTTTGATAAGAGTCTTCCGAGAGAGGGCTAGGCAGAGAGGTCTTCAAGAAAGCTAGGAAACAGAAATAATGGAACAGCCTGGAAAATCAAGCTAGTCTGCCTAAGTGGTGCTTCCAGTCAAGCTCGGGCAGTAAGTATGTCAGAGGCAGAAGGGAAAAAGTGTGGGAACTCTGAAACTTACATAGCCAGAGGAAGGAGGCCAGGTGCCGGAGAGCGTGAAAGGCCTCCATCCGCTTATTGTTGGTTCTAAAAGACTTTTACTTATTTTAAATAAATTCTTTGACTAAGGAGACATTTTTACAAACAGGAATCCATGCCTCATATCTGAGGGCCTTGGTTTTCTTATCTGGAGAAGGAAACATTGACGTGCCCTTCAGTAATAAAACTGTTCTATCTGATCTCAAGATGATTGCAGCTTTCAGCTAAGAAGAGTACCCTGGGCCCATCGACATTTGTGACAGCAAATGTGTGATAGTGACAGAAAAAAGAAGAGACGTTTTTCCCTCTCTCTTCCTCTTAAAATCTCAACCCAAAGTTACCATGTAAGCATCTTGCCCAGGACGTAGTCCATTTTGCTTTCCAGTTTTCCAAACGGACACCATATTTGTGAGAAGGCATCCCTGCCCTCCAAGGGCTCTGGCAGACCTGAGAACCTGAGACCAAGAGCTTGCTACTCATCCTGCATAGGCATTTGAAGGAGGATGGAAAAGTAACTATAAGGAAACTTTAGTGACTAGATCAGGAGTAGAACCCAGAGCCAGCTTCAGTTGTTTTAACAAAGTAAAATTTACCTCTGCCTTGAGACACCTTTTCATTTAAAACTAAACAAAAGGAAACAAATAGAAAAATGCGCCGTGTGTCTAGGAATACTGTCAGGATTGTATATAAGCATATTTGGGTGTTCTTAGACTTTAATGAGTATGTTGGATAAATTTACTCTTGTTCTTCTTGTTATTTATTAAATTATTACTTATGTTGATTTTACCTTCTGAACAAAAATTGTTGACAGAAATATTTTAGAGGATATTACTAAATATTAATTTATGTTGTCTCAATTACAGTGATTTGGATATGAAATAGATTATTTCATGACTCATCTTTTATAAATTACCAAGTACATATGGAGATTTTTCATTTTTCTTGATTTACTGAATTCAGTTAAAGAACATAAAGGGAAAAAATCAGATTTCTATGTCTTTTCCATAAAGAACCTGCAAATGCACATTTTGTTTTTCAAATTCAAAGGACTAACATGCAATATTTTGGTCCTGGTACCTTTGATGTTATGACAAAAATCCTGTAACTATGGAAACCTAAAAGAATGGAATCAAATGTAAGATTATTGCCCTCTTGTGGCAATTTGTAAGAATGGCTATTTCTTTTCAAAATCTTGTTTTGATCCATCCTTTTAAAATTTCAGCTCAGTTGGCCTATAATAAGTAGGTCCTAGCTACAGGTTTTTATCAAATATATGCCCTGTGTGGACTCACTGCACTTACTGGAATTTATATAAATATAACAGAAAGGTGTCAATCCTCAAAGTAAATAAAACATATACTTTTTAATAGTTAAAGAATTACTAATGGCACATTGTCATATAGGCAGCCAGAATCTTCTAGATACATATGGTGTCAGATTTTGCTTTCTTTACACTGTGTAATCATGATGTTTAAACCCAATAAAAGTGGGCGCCTGGGTGGCTCAGTTGGTTGAGCGACTGGCTTCGAACCAGGTCATGATCCTGGAGTCCTAGGATCGAGTCCTGCATCGGGCTCCCTGCTCAGCAGGGAGTCTGCTTCTCCCTCTGACCCTCCCCCCTCTCATGTGCTCGCTCTCTCTCTCAAATAAATAAATAAAATCTTTAAAAAAAAACCAATAAAAGTCACTGATTTTCACATTCGACACTGACCTAATGCAAGAGGAAATAATACCCTGTATTATTTAAACAAAATAATCTGCTTGCCGCTTAATCAGCATAGCCATGTGAACTTTGGCAAAAGGTGATGGTTCTGTACAATTTTCTAGATGAGTCTGGCCAGTTCTTAGCAGGGCAGAGAGAACGTCTACTGTTGTATTTGGTCTACTGTTTTCAAAAGGCTCCCCCCAACTCTGATTCCTTAGGCATGTGTTGTCAGTAATATCTTACAGAGTGCATCTGTTTATCTTTAAATTCCGAATGCAGTGTTGTCCAAATTCAAAAAGTGTACTTTGGTTGAAAATCTTACAGATGTGAGAGTAGCCGTTCTAAGGGTATATGAAAGTTGAGGACATGTGGAAGATGTTACAGCAGGAATGAAAGAATTTGGAGAGAGGCAGAGCTGGAGGCCATTATAATTATAGCTCAGGGAAACCAACTGATTTCACTAAGCCGTCAGTGAAAGATAAATACTATTTTATGCCTAACAGTTTGGGTCTCAGGCAGTCATTTCCATAGAACACTGAAAAATGACTCCCGAAGATCCCACCTTGTGCCCGCTCAAATGCCTGAATGATAAGACACGTTTCTTTTGCATTACAAGGGGTTTTGATCTCAGTAGAAGAATCGTGCTCTCAAAGGAGTGGCTTGGGGCGCCTGGGTGCCTCAGTCATTAAGCGTCTGCCTTTGGCTCAGGTCATGATCCCAGGGTCCTGGGATCGAGCCCCACATCGGGCTCCCTGCTCGGAAGCCTGCTTCTCCCTCTGCCACTCCCCCTGCTTGTGTTCCCTCTCTCGCTGTATCTCTCTCTGTCAAATAAATAAATAAAACCTTAAAAAAATAAAAAAAAAATAAAAGGAGTGGCTCATTGGGATCTCTCTGGGTGGAGCTGAAGCCATATGTAGATTAAAATGCCCTCCAGAGGATTCCTCAATTGGCTGATAGTCATCTCCAGCCTAAGAGATCAAAACCCAACTCCAGATTGATGCCCCCTCCCTGCATCCTGCTTGCATGTGCCTAGCCCGTTCTGTCCTTCCTGTGGCTTTTCCCATTTTATTAACTGGGAATTCTCTCTCACCAGTTGCTCAGGTCAAAACCTTGGAGTCTTCACTGACATGACTCTTGCATACTCCATTTCAAATCTGCCAATAATTCCTCTTGGTTAGTTCTACTCCTGAAAAGTATCCAGAATTCAACCAGTTCTCATCATCTCCACCAATACCACGATGATCTAGGCGGCTACCCTCTTTTTTCACCTGGATTACCGAGATAACTTCTCCATTTCTATCCTTGCCATCCAAAAGACTATTGTAACATAGCAGTTGGAGCAATTATTTTAAAATTTAAGAGTGATTGTGTTTTCCTCTCCTTAAACCCCTGCAGTGGCTCCACATGTCTCTCAGAGTAAAAGCCGCCGCCCTTAGAAGGCCTGCCTCGTGTGGTCCCCACTCTTCCTCTGATCTCATTTTATGGCCCTCCCCTCATCCCTTTCCTCCAGCCACTCTGCATCCTTGATGTTCCTGGAGCACACTTAGGGCTCGAGTCTGACATGGTCTTTGCACAGATATCCTTATGGCTCATCCCTTCACTTCTTTCAGATCTTTTGTTCAAGTGCCATCTTCTTTAGAAAGCCTTTCTCTAAGACTATATAAATCAACAGTCTTCTTTCCTTGGTCTCTACACCTCTGGTACCATTTATTGCCCTTAACCCTTTATTTTCCTCCCTAGAATTTTTCACCACCTCATATATATTTAGTTGTTGATGATTTTTTTTTTTTTTGGTCCATCCACCCTAGAATGTACATCAGCACCATGAGGGCAGAGAATTGGTCTCTTTTGTCCACTGCTGTATCCCTAGCACCTAGAGCAGTGCATCGTAGGTGCTTAAATGTGTGCTGAATGAGTGAGTGGGTGAAGAGGTAGCCAATTGCAGGTGGACAATTCAGGAACCAATCTGCCTGGCCTCTCTCTCTCCCTGCCTCTGTTCCTCCTGGTTATGTAATTTGGGCAAGTTACTTCATCTCTTTGGGCTTTGGTTTCCTTCCCTGTAAAATGAGTATAGGCAAATGTATGAGTGTAACTCCTTCACACATTTGTGGAAAAGATGAAACGAGTGTAAAGTTTTCAGCTCCTGGTAAGCTGTTGAAATGTGTCACCTCTTGTTACGAGAGCATCTTCTAGGTGTGTGGTAGGAAGGCAATTCTCAATAGAGCCCTCACAATCTGCATCAGAAGCGCCTGGGATTTGTTCAAAATGCAGCTTCCTGGGCCCTCGCCAAGAAATCTGAGGAAGGCCCTGAAAGTTTTACGTTTTTGCAAGCTCTCCAGATGACTATTTGCATATTAAAGTTTTGGAATTATGTGTTGGAGGGAGGATAACAGACCACAATTATAGAATGATGATCCTGAACTTGGGGAAGGGTCAGAATTATGCGGAGTCAGAGGGAGGGGCCTTTCCCTCTTAGTGGTGTGTGTGTGTATGCACACGCATGTGTGGTATGGTACAGTGTGTATGCATATGTGCGGTATAGTTTTGGGGATGTGTGTGGTATGTAATCTGTATGCAGTGTGTGTGTGTGTGTGTGTGTGGTATGTGGTGTGTATCTGGTGGTGATGGGTAGGACTGGGAGGTAAGTGTTGAGAAGTAAATTAGTTCTCTGGCAGCTGCTGATTTTAAAATGATCCTGTTCTGAGGCAAGAGTCAATAGCCATGCATAATTATTTTCTTGTCCTTGGCAGTGGGATGTTCTACGATGGGAACCACACCTATCTCATTGAACCAGAAGAAAATGACACCTCCCAAGTAAGTGCTCCTTCTGTTTTCTGTGGCAAATGTAAAAATTGAGATTGGGAGCTTTTCCCCTTCTTTTTTCCTCCTCTTTTTGTCTCTATTTTATTTTCTTATTTTTAGAGTCAGGATAATAAATATAAATATATCCATATATATAAAATTAAATACTAAGTCAAAATCACAAGTGGGTTTTTTTAAGTCTGTGTTTTACTCTGTATATTGGAAATACTTTCTGAGGTGTTCTGAAGCCTCCATTTTTGTTCTTTCTCCACCATAATGTGCTATGATTTGTCTTAGTTTGCTCAGGCAGTCATAACAACATAGTGGGGGGCTTAAACAACAGAAATTTATTTTCGCACATATTTCGCACACTGGTGACTGGAAGTCCAAGATCCAGGTGCTGGCAGGGTCTGTGTCTGTTGAAGGCTCTGTCCTTGGCTTGTGATGGCCTCCTCCGTGCTGTGTGTCCACATAGCAGAGAGACAGAGCTGTGGTGTCTCTTCTTATAAGGGCACCTGCCCCACCCCACCCTGAAGACCTATTTTAACCTTTATTGCTTTTTCATAGGTCCTGTCCAAATACAGTCACATTGGGAATGAGGGCCTAAACATATGAGTTTTGTGGGGGGACACAAACATTCAGTCTCTAACAGACCAACTCAATAGAAATGTTATTTTCCACCTCTCTTTTCTAGATTTCAGATTTTTCTCTGTTGCCTGTTGTCTGTAGGGCCTTGTGCTGATGAAATGTAGGGAAATCTAAGTTTTCTTAATTCTCTCCTTCCTTTTAGTTGCAACATGCATTTTCCACAAATTAGAAAAGCATTGAGTTTATATTGTAGACTGCAGAGAGAAACATAATACACTTCCATTCTTGCTCTGTGCACACAGATATTCTTCCTTGTATTCAACATTGTTCACTTAGGCAAGTAATTTCTAAAAATATACACTGTTTTGCCTCCCATAAAGGGAAGTGAATTATTTTTAACTTTTTTGTTGTTGTTGTTTTTATTTTTTTTTTAAAGATTTTATTTATTTGACAGAGAGAGACTAGCAAGAGAGGGAACACAAACAGAGGGAGTGGGAGAGGGAGAAGCAGGCTTCCCGCTGGGAAGGAGCCTGATGAGGGGCTCAATCCCAGGACCCCAGGATCATGACCTGAGCCAAAGGCAGACGCTTAACTGACTGAGCCACCCACGTGCCCAGGGGAAGCTATTTGTATTGTATTGTATTTTCTAGATGCCTGTTGTTGACTTTTATATCACTTTGCCTGGACAGGTGAAATTTTTTACAACAATATCATGAAACTTGACTGTTTATGACATTCTATTTTTTTTAATTGAAAGGAGCCAGAAATAATTATTTGAATGTTCATTAATTTTTCTTAGATGAAACATGGCTTTTTGTCTATTGGTTTGTCACAGAACTTGTATGACATTTGAATTTTGGAGCAAGGTCCATTTGGCCATCTACTTACGCCAGTCATCTTAACTCCCTGATATGAGACGAGTGTGAGCTCTGCAGTCTTTGCCTGGCAAAACTGTCTGGCTCTAAAAGTGGGTCAGGGATCCATGGAAAGGGACCAGTTATAAAAAGTATTAGCCCATTTTCCCAGATGTCTTACTTCTCCTTGGGGAAATAGGTTCATTCATTTATTTTCCATTACCACAGGCTTTGGCTTCTCTGTCTGCAGAGGCATTTTGTTTCTAATACGTGCTGGGGGAATCTGGGAGCAGGAGAGGGTTGTGAGGTGGCCCATTGCCTTTTCAAATCCAGGAGAGTGCGTAG
Organism: Eumetopias jubatus; assembly: GCF_037043125.1. Classification (NCBI taxonomy): domain Eukaryota; kingdom Metazoa; phylum Chordata; class Mammalia; order Carnivora; family Otariidae; genus Eumetopias; species Eumetopias jubatus. Next base: position 33,424,179 of record NW_028274820.1, read on the forward strand.
TCAGGCTGTGGTTATTTTAGGAGTCTCAGCTTCTTCAGCTCTCATTGCCTGAGACTGGAGATAACTGGTTGCCTGTGCTTAATCTTGGTTATTTGTGTTCTTTCAGGAGGATTTCCATTTTCATTCAGTTTACAAGTCCAGACTGTTTGAATTTCCTTTGGATGATCTTCCATCTGGTATGATATTCATATTATGACTTTGAAAAAAAAGTCAACTTTAATAATTCATTTGAGTGCTTTAGAGCTAATCTATATGTGGAATACCCTTAGCTCATGACTGCTCATAACAATTTTAGAGAGAAAGGGACGTCAAGTCAAGGACATCAAGAGGGAGAATAAAATGCAAACTGACTTCATGTTTGTAGTGGATGAGTTTGGAAAGATACAGTTTGAGCACATTGAAGAAGACTTTTTAAAATTAGAAAAAGAGCAAGGTATTTCTGAGTGGAGAAATAATGTTAGGGCAAAAATTGGTCTGCATAGACAAAATATAGAAAACTTCACTTTCAATGAGATACTGATTCTGTTAACACAGGGATGAACTTGTAATCATTTTCCTATTTGTTTTCCTCATCTCTTTTTGCCTCACCATTTTAAGAAAGAACGATTATAGATTAACACTTTTTATTATTTTTTAAAAAAGATCTATTTATTTATTTTAGAGAGGGGGGAGGGGCAGAAGGGGAGGGAGAGACAGAATCTCAAGCGGACTCCCCAATTAACACGGAGCCTGACACAGGGCTCGATCTCACAACCCTGAGATTTTGACCTGAGCTGACGCCAAGAGTCAAACCGTTAACCGGCTGCACCACCCAGGTGCCCCTAATGCTTTTTATTTTTATGTGCTTTTTTTTGTGAAATTAGTCTTTGCTTCTCATGTGTGTTTGTTTACATTTATTTATAGATCTTAGTTTGAGTTGCTTCCAAATCTTCACATCACAAGTAGGGCAGAGTACTTATACTTTGCTCGTTAGTGGAGCAGTGATTGTATGGAGTGCATTTGTCTTTGGCTCTACAGGACTTAACCGGTTTTCTCCTACTGAAGGTAGAACACACTCAGAATGTCTAATGTGGAGAAGCTTCCTTTCCTCCTTAGTGAGCCCTGACCACGGCTATAGTACATTCTAATTTTTAATCTCATTTTTATCTTCGCTATAGCTCTGTGAGATTGATAGAATTATTCACATTTTGTAGATGAAGAAACAGGCTCAGCCAGCCTGTCTTTTCCAGGGTCCGACAGCTAGTCTGGGACTGAGCAGGGTGTGGATCGTGCCAGTGTGAGAATGTGTGCTTGGAGAGAGGCGCAGGGGAAGTGGTAGAATCATCCGACTAAGAGCACATCCTTATAAACTACTGCTTAGGAAAACCACTCAAACGTTTACATTGTTGGGGTGCCTGGCTGGCTCAGTTGGAAGAGCATGTGACTCTTAATCTCGGGGTCATGAGTTCAAGCCCCACATTGGGTGTAGAGATTACCTAAGTAAAAACTTAAAAAAGAAAAATTTACATTGTTTCCTCATTGGAAAATGAAATGAGTGTTTGCTAAGGTCCCTTCTCTAAAGTAGCTTTCTAACTCCTTGATCTTCTGCCCAGTTCTTCTCTCCAGCTGCAGAAGGGATAGAGGATCCTGTTTTACGGAACTCACTATTTTGAAAAATCTGCAAATAAGCATATAGATGCTCTTACTTTACACAGACACTTTAGGCTGTTCCTTCAGACAGTATGAAACTTTTTACAGTCCCTATTGTGGGAGGAAAGTAAATCATGACTAGGTTCCTGAGAATAAAGCTACAATCTAATAGGTCTTATTGGAAGCAATGAACATTAATTAATATTTAAAGTAATAAATAAGGATCCCCATAAGGACTTTAATGTAATCCAATTGTGCAATTTGTTTTTTAGAATGAAATGTTTTCCATCATAGTGGATTCTTTTTTTTTTTTTTAAGATTTTATTTTAAAGTAATCTCTATACTCAACGTGGGGCTTGAACCTACAGCACTGAGATCAAGAGTTGCACGCTCTACCGACTGAGCCAGCCAGGCGCCCCTAATCATACAATTTTTAAAAAAACTTTGTTCAGGGTTACTTTCCCACAGAAACTTTAAAGATGACTTGGCAGTTTTGCTGTAATTAAAATTAACTTTCAACGTCTTCTTCCAAAACTCAGGTCTGTCTCAATTAGTTTCTGGTTTTCTTTTCTTGTCAGAAGTTGGCACTGTCAATTTTAAGAGTGTTATTTGTCTTTCTAGATGCTTGGATTTATGATAAATTAGAAAAAAATTCTAGTGAAATAAGCTCAAGAGTAAGCTTTTTTTATTTTAGATTTAATAAAGTTTTCCTGGGTCCTGGATTATCAATACCTTTGTCTTGCTATGCATTTTGTATTTCCTAGAGATAGAATATGATCAGATGTTCCCCAAACTTGTTTAACTTGTGGAACGTTTTGTTTTATATGACATATCTCTTAGGATTACTGTCCCTAAGAAAACATTTGAGAAAAGTTTATTTATTTCCTACAGACCCCTTAGCACAGTCTGTTTTTAAAATTCCTACCAGGAAATATATAAATCTTGTATAGCATTAGATGATTTGGCACACGTGCACTCACTTGGTGAGATTTGGCACATTCCCATCATCCTGGTACCTTCCTTTGTGCCTCTTCCCAGTCAGCACCACACACTTCTGCAATCCCTTTTCTGACTTTTAGGTTAGCCTGTTTTAGGTCTTCATGCAAATGGAATCACACACTGTGTTCAGCTTCTTTTGCTTAGCATGTGCCCAGGAGATTAATGTTGTGAGAGGTGAGCAACAGTTCATTCTTTGTAATTACTGAGTATGTTCTGCTGTTTATTTATTTATTTATTTTTAAGATTTTATTTATTTGACAGAGAGAGACACAGCGAGAGAGGGAACACAAGCAGGGGGAGTGGGAGAGGGAGAAGCAGGCTTCCCGCCGAGCAGGGAGCCCGATGCGGGGCTCGATCCCAGGACCCTGGGATCATGACCTGAGCCGAAGGCAGACGCTTAACGACTGAGCCACCCAGGCGCCCCTGTTCTGCTGTTTAAAGTTACCACAGTCTTTTATCCATTCTGTTGATGGACATTTGGGTTGTTTCCAGTTTTTGGCTATTACGAATAAAAGGACTCTAAACCTTCTAATAAAAATCTGTTTTGTGGACACGTGTTTATATTTCTTCTGTCAAATACCTGGCAGTGGAAATACCGGGTCTTAAGGTAGGTGTGTATTTGACTGTATAATAGTGTTTCTCAAACTGCAGAATGTATCAGAGAATCACAGGCTGCTGGCTCCATGTCTAGAGGGCTTTTTCAAGCCCCTTAATTGAGATACGGTTGACATTAGAGAAAAGCTGTACGTAATTAATGCATACAACTTGACGAGTTTGGATATAAATGTACATCCATGAAGTCATCACCATAATCTATGCCATAAGCGTACCCATAACTCCAAAAGTTTCTTCCCACTGTCTTTGTTATTGTTATTGTAGTATTAGTAGCAGTAGTGAAAAGAATACAATGTAACATCTACACTGTTAACAAAATTTATATATGCAATATAGTATTATTAATTCTGGCCACTCTGCTGTACAGGAGATCTTTAGGACTTATTCATCTTGTACAACTGAAACTTTGTGCCCTTCAACTAATACCTCCCTGCTTCCCACTTTTCTCAGCTCCTGGCAACTATCATTCCACTTTCTGCTCCTAGGAGTTTGACTATTTCAGATTCCTCATATAAGTGGTATCATGTAGTATTTGTCCTTTTGTGTCTGGCTAGTTTCACTTAGTGTAATGTCCTCCAGGTTCATCCGTGTTGTCACAAATGGAAAGATTTCTTTTTTTTTTTTTTAAGGCCAAATGATACTTTGTTGCATATTCATACCATATTTTCTTTATCCATTCATCCACTGATGAATTTTGAGGTTGTTTCTATATCTTGGCTATTGTGAATCATGCTACAATGAACATGGGAGGACAGGTATGTCTTTGAGATCCTGATTTCAATTCCTTTGACTATATACCCAGAAGTGGGATTGCAGGATCAAATGGTATTTCTATTTTAATTTTTTGAGAGGAACTTCCTCTCAAACTGGCTGTACCAGTTTCTAGAGTTTTTGATTCAGTACATCATGGATGGGTTATGAGAGTTTGCATTTCCCACAAGTCCCCAGGTAACGTTGATGTCTTTAGTTTTTGAACTGCACTCTGAGAACTCCGGTTGTATGAGAATTGCTGAACCTTTTTCTTAAAGTGGTTATACCATTTGACACTCTCATCAGCACTATCTGAGAGATCTAGTTGTTTCACATCTTCACCAGCACTTGGTGTGTCATTCTTTAATGAAGGGTCAGTCTTGGAAGGCTAGGCTGGCTATTCAGAAGATTCTTGAGAAAGAATGTGGTAGTATTTATAGGAAAAATATGAGAAAAATTTGGAGATAAATTTTTTAAATTGTATTCATTCATGATATATTTTATTTAGTATTCATATGAACACAATTTTTTTGATTAATGTTCTATATTATCTTTAAGTGTAACATACATTATAAAATTTATAACCATATAGTTATAATTGTATAATTTGTAAGTTATGATTTATATTAATTATTATTTACTATAACAATTGCTAATAGTTAATAACTAAATTGAATATAATTATATAATTTATATGACGAAGGGATAGTAAAACTTTGCCCTGTCTGAAAGAAACCTGGCAAATGCACTAAATTCATTTATTTTTATTTCCTTTTAGAATTTCAGCAAGTACACATCACTCCACCAAAATTTATTTTGAAGGCAAGACCAAAAAGAAGTAAACGGCAGGTATGTATTCACAGGTATATTCCATGACGTTTTAAAAACACTTGGCAACTGCCAGTTGTTTAACTCTACATTAAGTCTCCATAAGAGGTTAAGTCTTAGTTCAGGCATTTGTCAGGGTGTGGTAAACAGTAAGATGACAGATCTGTAGGAGCTGTGGAGGGAGGTCATGTTGTTTTATAGACTCAAAAAGGACTCATGATAGTGTTGATAATATGGTTATTCATCATAAAGGCAGATTATGGCCCTACCTATGGCATCTCTGGTTCTTTCTATCATAGGCCTCTTTTCTTGCCTGGGTTGTTTCACGTCATGGACTCTACTTATAAAGATACCCCCTTGAGAGGGAATCCATCAGGTTTTAAAGCCACAGAATGCTCTTGTCACCCTTGAGCTACGTTGGAGTCTGGGATATAAACTCAGGATGTCCACTTTATGAATGTTCAGTGGATCTTGGACTTAGCAAAAATAATAAGTCCTTGTATCCTGCTTTACACCACATGAAGTATAGGTACTGTTAATCCCCTTTCACAGGAAAAGAAAATGATGTCTTTGAAATGTGAAAATGACCAGAAACGTAGAGCTGGGAAATGGTTGAGATAGAATAAGAACTCTAGTCATCAAAATTCCATATGATTTCTCTCATTTGTGGAGTCTAAGATGTATAAAATGAATAAACAAACAAAAAGCAAAATCAGGTCTGTAAATATAGAGAACAAACTGGTGGTTGCCAGAGGGAAGTGAGTGGAGAGATGGGCAACATGGGTGAAGGGCAGTGGGAGACACAGGCTTCCAGGTAGGAAATGAGTAAGTCGTGGGGGTAAAGGGCACAGCACAGGGAATAGTCAGTGATATTTTAAGAGTGTTGTCTGGTGACAGATGGCAGCCACCCTTGCAGTGAGCACAGAATAACGTATGAAGTTGAATCACTAGGTTGTACACCTGAAACTAATGTAACATCGTGTGTCCAGTATACTCAAAAAAGAAAAGGAAACAACAGAACCCTGGTTATTAGAATTAAGATATCATGTATTATGTATGTGTGTTTGGCATAAAAAACACAGGGTGAGAGAAATGGATCTCTAGTAAGATTTCTAGTAAGAAACCAGTTATCTTCTGTTTAAAATATGTTCAATAAGTATGAAATAAAATAACTTTATAGGCACATTTCTAATGTGAATAATAATTGGTTTTTGTTTGTTTTATTGAGGCACAGGTATCTGTGCCTGGCTGTCTTCTAAAAATTTTAATTGTATTAACTCATTTAATCCTCATAACACTCTAATGAACAAGGTATTATTATTATTATCCCCATTTTACTGCTAAGGACATTGAAGCGTAAGAAGCTTAAGAACCTTGCCCAGGGTAATAATGAGTTACCCAGTGGTGGAGTTCAGATTCTGACTTAGAATAAGTCTAGTCTCAGAGAAATGCTTATAACCATATATGCTTTATACATGCCTCTCAGAAGGCTTTGGGTTCCATGAATTGCTACCAGGAGCTTTATGTATTTTGTGAATATATGTATGTATTGAGGCCCAGTTAAATAAATGAAGATTGCCAACAAGATTTAATTTGAAATAGTGTTTATTTTCATGAATTATGAGATCAGAGAATAGGATAATTTTATTTTTTCCTCAAATTTTTTATTTTTTTAATTAAGTTCAATTAATTAACATATAATGTATTATTGGTTTCAGAGGTAGAGGTCAGTGATTCATCAGTCTTATATAATACCCAGTGCTCATTACATCACATGCCCTCCCCAATGTCCATCACCCAGTCACCCCACCCTCCAACTCCCTCCCCTCCAGCAACCCTGTCTGTTACCTATGATAAGAGTCTCTTATGGTTTGTCTCGCTCTCTGATTTCCTCTTGTTTAATTTTTCCCTCCCTTCCCCTGTGATCCTCTGTTTTGTTTCTTAAATTCCACATACAAGTGAGATCATATGATAAGTGTGGCATAATGGAAAAAGTTAATTTTACAACTCTTGTTAAAGACTGTGTTATAGATGAACTGCAGGGAACCAAGGCATATGGCTGCCTTAGTTTCTCCTACCAGTAGCATCCACTAATCATGATTTTGAAGATGGAGAAAATTCGTTGTTGAACAGACAGATATAACATAGCTGTAATAGATAAAACAAAACTGCCTGGAAGCTCTCGAAACTATCTTAATAAAACTCTTATATCATTTGGGGGATCCCATGAACCATATCAGAGGAAGAAATGGCATTCTCAATCCCAAATTTGGAGATTAGAGAATAAAAGTGTCCACTAGACACCCCCTGTATTCTCTGAGATCCTCAGAAGCTTAAATTAAACCAGAAAGAATGCACTTCATGTGTTACAATCTCCAAGATAAACTGGTAAATGAAAATAACCTGATTTTGCCTGATGCAAAAGCTAGTAAAATAAATAGAAGTACTAAATAAAATATATGTTATGTTCGATTTTATATCCATAAATATTTCTGGAAGAAACCAGTAACTGTGCTATACCCGTTGTGGGGAGAAAGGTTAGCAACTAGGTAGATGAACAGAAGTGAGAGGAAGAATTTGATCTTGAACCTCTTTATAGTTCTTTATTTAATCTTTGAATCATATGAATTTATTACCTGTTCAAAAATTGAGTAAAATCGACAAAAATGAAAAAAATTCTGAAGGAGTAAAAGTGGAAATGTTTATTTCTCTCATGTTTTAGTTTTTTAAATTAAAAACACTTTTTTCAGCCTTATTGTAGTATAATTAATTGACAAAATTGTTAAGATACTTGAAGTATACAATGGGATGATTATATGTATATCATCTATCTGTCTATCTATCTATATAGAAAGGAAACCCCCCCATTGAGTTAATTAGTACATCCATCACCTCACATATTTACCTTTTTTTTTCCCCCTTGGTGAAAACATTTAAGTTATGTCAGCAAATTTCAGTTACATAATATAGTGTTAACAGTGTTGGTGTCCATCAACAAATGACTGGATCAAGAAAATGTGGTGTGTATATATATAGTGGAGTTTCATCCAGCCTTGGAAAAGAAGAAAATCCTATCATTTGTGACAACATGGATGAACCTGGAAGGCATTATGCTAAATGAAATAAACCAGACAGAAAAAGATAAATACTGCAGGGTATCACTTATATGTGGAACAAAAAAAAAAAAAAAAAAAAAAATCAAACTCACAAAACAGTAGAAAAGTGGCTGCCAGGGGCTGTGAGTGTTGGAAATCACAAGTGTTTGGAAAAAGGGTACAGTATAATATGTAACATAATATGTAACATATTTTTTAGTTTTCCGCAGCCAAGTTCAGGGGGCTTATGTAGGTGCTATTTCCTTTACCATATTGCAGCTTCGTCGACATCCTCGTAACATAGAGGAGGAGACCAAATATATTGAGCTGATGATTGTCAACGATCATCTAATGGTAGGATGTGCTAAATTTTTTGTCGTTTGAACCTGTGTGTGCCAAGGGGTAAAACTGGTGGATGCAGAAATATGTTTAGAAGAAACAAGAAACCCAGAAAATTGTAACTTGGAAAAGACATTTGTGTATGTAGCCAAATGTATTTTGTTAGGCAGTAACAACCTTTAAATTGGAAACATTGTTAGGTAGAAGTAACTAGCAGTATTTTGTGACATTCCAGAAATATTTCTTTGATTTAGAGTTAGTCAGCCCTTTGGATTTGCTTAATGAATATTTGTATTTTGATGAAATCAGTGAGGCACCAGTAATGGGACACTTTAGTTTGCAGCATACAACTTATGCTGATAAAAGAAAAGCAGTTTTTCAATTTCTGGCCTGCTATGCAACAAACCATATGGAAATGTTTACATATAGGCAAGCAGTGAAGATTTTAGGATAGGAATCTGGCAAAACTTCCTTCTTGCTGAGTCATTTATTTTGACCCAGAGTGTGTATATTCAGTGCACGGGCATGTTGCAGGAAGTAGCTTACATTTACAGCACAGCAGTGAGTTATAATGTTAATTGCTCTATGTAACCAGAGTTTTAAACTAAACATGTTCCGTGATGCACATTGCTGAATTTTACTTAATTTCAGGGATAAGTGCGTTTTAATTTACTTTGAGTGATTTATTTGGGGGAAAATGTGTCATTTGTTTGCATATGATTAAACAAACATCAATCACCTATTGTTGCCAATAATAATAATAATAATAATAAAATCCAGATTGAGTTCTTCTTTGTTCAGGCTAGAACTAAGTTTTATCTTTCTAACCTCTTGGAAGTCAGTGAATGTTACTGTTTCCTGAGATTTTTACATGATCAGAATAAGTTGTAAGAACATATTATTTTGACTTTTTAAGATAGCGCACATTCAGATACCTGCAGAGATCTGTAGGCAGGTAACACAAATGAAGTAAGCCAGATGTAAAACAATAGGGAGGGGGTGAGGCCTGTGGCAAAAGAAAAGATACATGGCCTGTCTAATGGGAGTGGCTGCCTCTCAGTACTTGCTAGTTATCACCAGGGATGCTAATTTTAAGGGAAGCCAGAAATCAGGTTTTACATGCTATTTCGTGATGATATTTCATACTATTCACATACACTTTTTCTGGCTATCCACCTTACTTATATTTGTATGTCTTGCAATTCGTAGACAACTTTCATATGTTTTTATCATTTTGAATAACAATTCTGTGTTAAAAATAAACTTGTGAAATGGATGGAATAGGTATTTTTTACTTCCTCTGGCAGTTAAGTAAACTGAGGCCTCAGATTCTTAAGAACCTTTCCTCAGACTACACAGCATGTAAAGAACTAGTTCTCAGCTCTTATAATTTTTTTACAGAAAGCCATAGAGATATTTCAGGTACACTATGTTTTCTCTGCTGAGGTGATTATTTGGAAGCCCTTCACTTGTTTTGTTTTGTTTTGCTTTCAGTTTAAAAAACATCGGCTTTCAGTTGTACATACCAATACATATGCGAAATCTGTGGTGAACATGGCGGATTTAGTAAGTATCAATCGATTCAATATTGCCATAGAGGAATTTCATCTCCTGATTGCTAACAGAATGGTTAATATGGTTCTTATATTTTCGGTGCTCTGAATTGCACTTTAGGCAAGGTGTCCCATATGTAAGTCCCTAGTAACCTTGCAGTGGACTTTATTGTTTTTGATCTCTGGCTGGGAAGATGATAAAAGGAGGTGGTCAAAGTTACCCATGGATTGATGCTTGAAATTTCTCCTTATATTTTTCACACTGAAAAATAAAAAGTTGAGTCCCAGTCCTTAACGAAGATATTCATTGTGTACTTCCAACATTGGAGAAGCAGGTGGTTGAGCTATTTTCAAGACAGTGCCTGGTTGTGTGTGAATGATGCACTAGTAATCCTACTATATTTACTTTCTGCCTGACAAGGCAATGTGGGTACCTTCTCCATGAGTTTAATTGGGACCCGTCGGGTTATGTAGAAATTATATCCTAGGGGAGTCTTCGCTGTTCCATTCTTCTCTTGGGAAACCCAAGAATACGTGAATTCTTTCCCCAGGGTGCCAGAAAAGAGACTCAGGGAGATCCTTGAAAAAGGGTGCAAAAAAGTGATCTTTTATTTCTAATTAGTCCTCTGTTCTTTGGGTATTAGTTGTGAACAGTTTGACTCTCTGTTACTCAAGGAAAATGCATGTGAATTAGAAAAATAATTATCTCCCTTAAGGACAATAGAGTTTTTTACATTTAACTAGAACTCAAAGAGTTTTCATAAGAGGAGCTTTATAATCCTGGTCATAAATCATTTGATTTTACCACAATAGCTAGTGTATTCCTTTTGTTAATATACCAGATATATAAAGACCAACTGAAGACAAGGATAGTATTGGTTGCTATGGAAACCTGGGCAGCTGACAACAAGTTCGCCATATCTGAAAATCCATTGATCACTCTACGTGAGTTTATGAAATACAGGAGGGATTTTATCAAAGAGAAGAGTGATGCAGTTCACCTTTTTTCGTATGTAACTTACAATTTATTACTTTTTTTGGTTCCCTGTTGAATGCTGTATTACTTGTAACTGAGATGTAGCCTTTCTCCAGTATAATGCAATTAGGATTTGACATGGCAGACACATTTGGAAGAAGTTTTAAAGTATAGATTGTCTGAAGTTGTCATTAAAGTATAAGAGGTTTAGTTTTGAATTTGAATATATATTTGAGTTTGAATATATAGCAAACTATATATTATAGCATTTAAAAAACCTATTATGTAAAGGAAGATCTGTTGAAGGAAATTATAAATGGAAGTAAAAGAGTATATTTTTGGGTAACTTTTACATTTTACACAATTTCAAATTTATAGGAACTTTGCAGGAATACTACAAGGAAATATATGCTCTTTACCCAGATTCATTAATTATTTACATTTTGCCCCATTTGTTTATGATTTTCTTCCTTCTTTCCTTCTTCCCTTTTTCCCTCCCTCCCTTCCTTTTTCCTTTCATCCATTTATCTGTCTATCAATTTTTTTTTTCCTGAACCATTTGAGAGCAAGTTGGAGATACTCACTTACTGGGCATTCACTACTAAATACATGTATATTCCCTAAAGATAAAAAGACATTGTCTTATATCACCGTAGTAAATTATTGAATTTTTATTAATTAAAATTTTGTTGAATTTATTAAATTTTATTAAAATTTTTATTAAATTAAATTATTAAAACTAGAAAATTTAACAGTGATACAATACTTTTAAGTAACCTATATTCAGGCTTCTCCAGTTGTCTGAACAATGTCTTTGATAGCTAATTCCCTTCCCCCATTGAGGACCCAACACAAGGTCATGCATCACATTTAATTGTCCTGTCCCTTTAGTCTCCTTTAATTTGGGAGATTTCCTCAGCCTTTCATTGTTTATTTTGGGTTTAACATTTTTGAAGAGTGTAGGTCAGTTATTTTATAGAATGTTCCACATTGTGGGGATGTCTGATGTTTTCCCATTGAGAGATTCAAGTTAGACATTTTGGTCAGAAATACCACAGAAGTGATTTTGTATCCTCCTCAGAGTATACCATATTAGTGATTTTTTCAAAACAGGTATAGTTCTGTTGAAGGTATTATTGCTCATGTGGGGAAACATCCCTCAGAAACTCTTCTCTTTGGTTATGTGTGTAAATAACATTCACATTCCTCCCTTCCCTCAGAAGTATACAGTATGGGAATGTATTTGCATTGAGAACGTAAGTGTGGTAAATTAATAATGAAAGGTGCAGTGATACTTGGAACTTTGAACAGTAAGCATTTTTCGTTTCCTTTTCTAAAAGGGGAAGTCAATTTGAGAGTAGCCGGAGCGGGGCAGCTTATATTGGTGGGATTTGCTCGTTGCTGAAAGGAGGAGGCGTGAATGAAGTAGGTGTGAACATCTGTACAATACAAAGTGGTATGATGGCTGAAAATGTTTTCCTAATATTTAAGAGATAATTTCTCATATTCCTTATTCTCTAGATGTTAGGTTGTTTTATTCACAACCAATATGGTTGCTATAAATGACCGGAGGACAGAGAATAGGAAAATAATGGAAGATAGTATTTGATAATTCTTTTCATGTTCTACTTAGAATAATCTCCAAATTTAGCTATTTACAAATTATATAGATAAAATCTTTACTTTTATCCTTATTGAAAATAAGGCCCTATCTATGCTTTGGCTGATTTCCTGGAGAACTGAGTAATTCTTGAAGCATTGGCTGACTACCTAACAACCCAATTGGAAATATTCTTCCTTCTTCAATATTTGGCAAAGTTTGGGAGAAAAAAATAGACTAAGTTTTCCAAAGAGTTTCTTTTACCCCTAAGGCACTAAGTCTGATGGAAGTGATCTAAAAGAAAAATACTTGAATCAACATATTGAAAAAAGTATCTTTAGGTCTCAAGTTTCTTTTGCCCACAGATCATTACCACTTCCTGTTACTCATACCATTTGTTTTCTGAAGCCACATTCTATTTAATTTGGGGAAATTTTGGGCATGCAAATGGACACACAAAAATGAACAAGTTCCAAATAATTTACACATTTACTTTTATTATTTTCTAAAAGACTGACTTATGTATATTACAAGTATTAAGTTTTTCAGAAATGTCACTAATGAAATTTGGACTCAGACTTAATTTTCTAAACCCGAAAAGTGGTGATTCCCTGGCTTCTAGTTTTCCCTATAAGATTGAATCAAACATAGGTTTATTTCTTACAACTTTTTTCTCAAATGCTCCATCGTTCAGCTTTAGCTACTGTATGTTTAACCTCTACTAAATAAGAGGCTTAGAAATTACGTATTTCCAACTATGTTGTGTCATTTTTTTCTGGCCCATCTTAAATAAAAAATAATTCCCATTTACACGTATTTTGTTTTTGCTCTTGTTTTTCAGTTTGGGAAAACTGATTTAATGGCAGTTACACTCGCCCAGTCATTAGCCCATAATATTGGTATCATCTCAGACAAAAGAAAGTTAGCAAGTGGTAAGTTCACCTTTGTGGTTTAGTTGTATTTAAAATAGACTCTCTATAAATATTTTGGAGAATGAGATTTTAAATTCAGTTGCTTAATCAAACGAGTTTGGGTGATGGTATAAGTTAAACAGCTGGGGTATATAATATTTTCTTCAAAAGTTATACAAGATAATGTTTGCCCTGTAGGTGAAAATGTCTCCATGTGTAATTAACATTTAAAGCTATGTGATGATAAATTCATTGTTGAATTTAAAAAAGGACAAAATAAGCTCTGTTTGGTAATTTTAAATGGTCTCGTAGAGAATCCTAGGCGTGTAGGTTCAAGGCATACTGTTTTATTATGGTTTATTTAAAACATCTCTTAGTATGGCCACAGAGGAGAGTTTGCCTGCTAAAGGGCTCAGTAAAATATGGACCTGGTAAACTATGCTGGGACTAGCATCTAGGAAGAATATATTTTCCCAAGTAGGTAAAGTTAATTCACCAGGAATAGTCAAAAGTCATGTATTTGGAGTAAGTTGATTAGAATCATATTTATCTTATTATTTTAATAACATATAAATGATTGTTTATATTAATAATAACTATTACCATTTATGAAGTGCCCATTAAAAGACAGATAATTGAATGCCAGTATTATCTACTTCTAGATACTCATTTAATCCTCAAGATAATCCTGCAAGATACCCGTTATTAGCCCCATTTTACAGAATAAGGTGACTGGATGTTAAAAGGGTAATGCCTCCAAGATTACTCATATATTAAGTGGCAAGCCCAGGTTTTGAACCCAGGTAGTTTAAGCCTTTCTGCTTAAACAATATACTGTACTGCCTTCTATCAGCAGCTTTGGTGCAGAGGTTTTAAAACTGGACAAGAAATTGTAAGAATTCCCATAAGGGACTGTGAAACCAGAATCCTATAGTGATGCTATTTCAATGGTATTAGATTGTTAAGCCATTTTAAAGCATTTTAATGAATGCTTTAAAAATAAGGCCACTTGTTAAAATATCAAGGTTTTAATTTAGTAAAAATTATAAAATCTTGATATGGTCCAAGTAGATTTTTGTTATTATGAATTGCATGCAAAACTTCAAATATAAGGAAACTTAGAAAGCAGGTATTACTTCTTAAAGGTATTTAAGGAATAAAGTGAAGATATACTTTTAAAAACTACTCTAATGCACCTGTTTTCACTTTATAAAAAGGCATTTGTATTCATTTTATCTTAGGTGAGTGTAAATGTGAGGACACATGGTCTGGATGCATAATGGGAGACACTGGGTAAGCCACTTCTATTTGAAAATAACTCACTTCCTTTCTCTGCTGTGCTGTGGGCTCCTTAGGAATATGACACCAACAGCTTAGTGCGTGGAACCTCACCATTGACATTAAAAAGAAAATTGGATGTAGAGCTTCTCAATGGCTCTCTATTATAAGATATTTTCATAAAATAGTCTCTTACTTATGAAAACAGTTGTTGTCAGTTAAGATAGAAGAGCAAAGACTTTGTTAGCCTTTCATCTAGCCTTACATCTAGAAATGTAAGTGAGGAACAGCTTTGTTCTTCATGGCTTACCTACTAATTTTCTTTTCTTTTGTCTTCAATTCCAATTAAATGGGTTGTAAACAGTAGTGTGCTGGTAAGCTGATTCTCAGAATAAAAAACAAGAAAAGAACCTGGATTTGTAGCTTTCTCTGATTTTTGTAGTGTAAGTATTCCTAAAATGGCTGATTTCAAGCTGCCAGAGTGTGGAAGAGATGTGTATACTCTGCTCTCCTGAGACAGGTTTTCATTTCTATACCCTTCGACACACTGTCAGGCACCAATCTTGTATTTATTTTTTCTTAGTAAATTGTACAACCATTCCTTTCATGCCAAGATCATCACTACTCCTTACTTTCAACTTTTATCATCTTGAGCTTTTATTATCTTAATAACATTCCAGATACCCAGGCAAATTTCAGCCTCCCTCTCTCCCCTCCTGAATTCCATTTCCGTCCTCACTGAAAAGGCATAAAGAGAAGAGTGAACCCTTGTATTCCATCACCCGGCCTAAAAAAATACTTCCTACATAGTTAAATCCCCCTTCTGTTCTCTCTTGTTGCTCCCCAACCCCAGCCAAAGTCACTACTGTCTTCAATTTGGTTCATATTATTCACAAGCCCCTTTTAATACTTTTATTGTTTATATGTGTATGTTGAAGTAATACATAGCATTGCTTTGCATGTTTTTAGTTTATATGAAAGGAGTCATACTATATGTACTCTTCTGTGATTTGCTCTTTTTGATCTTTATGTTTTTAAGATTTATCCATGCTGATAATATACAGTTCTAGTTCATTGAATGTATAAGGCACAAATTCCTCCATTCTCCTCTTCCTGCACATGAATCATAGCCTTTTCCTGCTCAGAACTTTTGTTGAGTCTCTGTTGTCTGAAGAATAAGGTTTAGAGTTCTTCCTCCCATACTTGGATATACATAATCTTTCTTCATCCTCATTTATAACCTCATTTTCCCCTGCTATTCATGGTTGGTTTGCTTATTATGATAGTTATACAGGGGTTTCCAGCTTTTTTGATCTTCTAACCATAATCCTACATGGATTTTTTTTTAAAGATTATTTATTTATTTATTTATTTATTTATTTATTTATTTGAGACAGAGAGAGGCAGAGGCAGAGGGAGAAGCAGGCTCCCTGCAGAGCAGGGAGCCCGATGTGGGACTCGATCCCAGGACCCTGGGATTATGACCTGAGCCGAAGGCAGCCGCTTAATTGACTGAGCCACCCAGGTGTCCCTCCTACATGGATTTTAAGCTTCTTAAAAATTTGCTCACCATAAATGTACATTAATTTCCAGCCTCTTTTGATTCCTTTGATATATTCTTTTCATTTGGAATTCTTTCTCTCTAACCACATTTCTAGCCATTTGAGATTTATTATAATTTTAACTCCTGCATTGTAATTTAATTCCGTATGTCCTTATGCTTTGCCTCACCAATTAGTTGTGAATCTTTGAGGATTACATCTACACTAATAGGTATTTCTGTTTGACCTCACACCGTAATCTCTTGACACACTTGATTTTCAATAAATATTTATTGATATTTTCATTTTGAGCTCCCAAGAAATGTTTGAAAAGGAAGATAAATGATAGAGGGAATGTATATGCAAACATGTATTAAAATATTTTTCAAAATATCTTTGGACTTTCTGTTTAGTAATAAAAGGGAATGATAAAAGTCCTTATCCATAATTGTAATTTTATAACACTTACTAAATTCCACGCTAGAGGTTCTCGTCTTTTAAAAGCTATTTAGTATGGTTGATTATTCTGCTTAATTACTAAAAACAAAATTTTATAGGCAGTCTGCCTAGACTAAGCATAATGTGTAGCAAAATCAAATGGCAACACTCAGAAACGTACATAGCTCTTTGCATTAGAACTCCTCTTACATCAAATGGATGTGTGCAAGAGAAAAGCTTTTTAAAGAAAACGTCTGGCGTGATGCTCTATATGATTTGAGCTGTGTCAGACATCACGCAACAGTACTAATTATGGACCTGTATTTCCTGTGGGCACCTCCCCTCTCGTTTCTACTTTCTGAAGTCTCTGCGCACTGCTGTGTGTTGGAAAGCATGTTGAAATGAAAATCAGTCCTACTTAAAGGTATAAAAATTAAAATTTTGAGAAAGCATTGAATATAATAGATATGTTATTGATAATTCCATGGTATTCTATTTTATTAATGTATCAACAGTTAACAGTTTTCTTCTAAACATTTACATGATTTTCATGGCATTTGCTATTACAAATTGTGCTACTCTAAGTTCCTTTGTTCATTCATCTTTGTATACATAGCTAGTTATTTCCTCAAGAAAAATTTCTTAAAGTAGAATTACTAGATTTAAGGATATTTCTCATTTTGAAGGTTCTTCATACATATTGCCAAATTGTTCTCTAGCCACATTTCTTTTTCTCTTTCTTTTTTTAAAAGATTTTATTTATTTGAGAGAGAGAATGAGAGAGAGCACAAGAGGGAAGAGGGTCAGAGAGAGAGGCAGACTCCCTGCTGAGCAGGGAGCCCGATGTGGGACTCGATCCAGGGACTCCAGGATCATGACCTGAGCCGAAGGCAGTCACTTAACCAACTGAGCCACCCAGGCGCCCACCACATTTCTTTTTCTTCTGATCCTTTTATACTTTTTTTTTTTTGGTATACCTTTTTTTTTTTTTTTTTGTATTTTGACATAATCTTATAAGAAAAGTTGCAGGAATAGTAACAAAGAACCTTTTTGTCCTCTGAATCATAAGTCACTAGCATCGTACCTCATCACCCCCAAACACCTCAGTGTGCATTGCCTACAAACAAGTGCATTCTCCTACAGAACCACAATGCAACCAATAAAATTATCTAATTTTTAGCCCTCACTCAAAATTAGCCCTGTATTTCAAAAAATGCCACTTTAACAGATGGTTCAGAATCAATCTTATCTTCCTTCAGTCTGAAACAGTTCCTCAGTTTTCTTTGACTTTCATGACTTTGGCACATTCATAGATTATAAGTCAGTAATTTTGTAAAATCTTCTGCAGTTTGGGATCCAGTTTTTATATTTAAGAAAGACTCATTATTCCTGTTCTTTGATTGAAAATATAGGTATGTGTGTGTTTCTTTTGAATGCATATGCTAATAATGAACAGCCCATAGTCACTATTAATCACCAAATGGAGAATTTAGAAATATGCTGGTAGAATCAAAGTCTTAGGGATTTAACACAAATGCTGTACATATGTGGAATTTATTCTTTCATTTTTAAGAATAATGTTACAATTTTAACAATGTTCAAGTTTAAGACTAACATACAGACAAGGGGGACTAAAATTATATCCAGTTACTGCTTTTCTTCTGCCTTACAGGTATTATCTTCCTAAAAAGTTCACCCAGTGTAATATTGAAGAGTATCATGACTTTCTGAATAGTGGAGGTGGTGCCTGTCTTTTCAACAAACCTTCTAAGGTACTAAGTGTGATCAGAGTTATTAGTTATTAATCTTTCTAGGGTATTATTAAGTGTAAATTTCTAGCCATTGGATCTTACAAAAAGAAAGTTTTCCAACTTGGCTTTTATGTCCATATGTTAGATATGCAAAATATCTGCATTCTGAAGTCAGCTTTAATCTTTGGTATTTTGGGCTATTGTTTTTTTTTTTTTTAAGATTTATTTATTTGAGAGAGAGAGAGCTTGTGTGTGAGTTGGGGGAGGGGCAGAGAGGGAGGGAGAGAGAATCTCAAGCGGACTCAAGCACAGAGCTCAACAGGGGAATTGACACAGGGCTCTATCCCGAGTCACCCAAGCACCCTGACGTTTTGGGCTATTGTGATGGAAATAGAAAGCAGGTAGAAATAAGACTGTGTGCTTTCTGAAAAATGATTAGTTTGCAAAGATGGTTTCATTTGCCTTTCTTTTTCTTTTTTTTTTTTTTTTAAAGATTTTCTTTATTTATTTGACAGAGAGAGACACAGCAAGAGCAGGAACACAAGCAGGGGGAGTGGGAGAGGGAGAAGCAGGCTTCCTGCTGGGCAGGGAGCCCAATGTGGGACTCGATCCCAGGACCCTGGGATCATGACCTGAGCCGAAGGCAGACGCTTAACGACTGAGCCACCCAGGCACCCTCATTTGCCTTTCTTTTTCATTTTCTTGGTTCCTTTTTTGTTTGTTTGTATATGTAATCACAGCTCATACTGATAGAAAGGGGGCATTTCTCCCCCTCATAACTCCCTGTCAGTGCTGCCTTTCAGAATGAGTAGTATGATTAAAATTGCTATTACTTCTCAGTATGAAAGCCAAGGCTGCAAAGGAGAAAGTCTTTGTGTACTTAGACTTTGTCAGAGGCCTTTCCAACTTGCAGAACAAACTCTGGTTACTGACTTGAAAGCTGGTCTTCCTCATGCATTTGGAAGTCGGCATGTTAAAGCAGAATTCTTGGTTCTTGTTAATTATGTGAACTGTTATGTTCTTCTCCTCACCACAGTGATGTCTGGTGTTGCCTTTATCATCATTTACCTGACTTCATTCCCTGTCTATTCCAGTGAAATTTAGAAAGTGTATCATATTGCTTTGAAAAGCAAAGTGACCATTTTAAAGACTCTTTGCAAAAGTTTCAGAAGGGACATTTGAACTAACTCCCTGCTGCTATAAATGAAAAACAATTCAAGTCTTTTTACAAAAATAACTGATTTTTCTGAGCTCAGAGTAAAATGATAAGTGGATTTTTCATCTGGATAAGTTTTAGTTTTGGCTTTCAAAGCTGTCTCATTTGTTATGATCCCTTTCAGCTGAAAATAGAATCTAGAGATGTGTTGATTATTTTGTAGGAGAGGAGAGAATATTTGGAATCAGGTGGGGATTTTGTTGTTGTCATTGCTGCTGCTTTTTTTATTGGTTTTTCCCCCCCTCTAGTTAGTTAAGAAAGTGTGTGTGTGGGCGTGTGTCTGTTGATAGGTGTGTGTTCCATCCCATTCTATAATATGTAAACTTTGACGAACTTCTAATTGAATATTACATAACTGGGACATAACAGCTACTTGGTAATTTTACCTATCACCGTAAGATAAGTTATGCTCAAAAGATAATGAAATTGATGGAGAGTTGAAAAATAAAATAGTCTTAAAATGTACTCTTGTACATGCTAAAAGTTACTTCCATCTCTGGGGCCAGTTATTATTACTGCGTTCTGCAAAGCTATGTTAATTGGAGAGGCTATATTTTATATTAAATAAATCAGTGGATTTATTAAGTTTTGTGATGTTTTCCTAATTGTCTATAAAATAACTTCCTATTTCACAAGGATATATAGTTAGTAAATGGCTCTCACAGATGATTGAACTTGATCCTCCCAACAATTTTTGATGTAGATGGGCAGATAATATTATTATTATTCCTGCTTTAAATATTAAAGCACTTGTGCTCTGAGATGACAAGCCGTATGCCCAAGATAAAGTAGCTGAGCCAAGATTTGAACCCATACTTTCTGTCTCCAAATCCCTTGCTTCCTGCTTGAAATGAAATTTCAGGAATCAGTCTGGCTTGGGTTCAGTCAATGGCTAGGTCTTTTATTTCGGTGGCATTTACTGGAATCCATATGCATATTACATATGTAAATTTGAATTTCCAATCTGAAATGGAAACGGAAGTAGATACTTCTGTTCTCAAGTTTCCAGTTCTAAAGTTCTAGAGTTACGCTTTCAAGTTTAGGAAAATAAAAATATACTTGGAAATGACCGAAAGGTATACCAGATGTACGGTTGTGGTACTTATGGTCTCTCATAAGGTCTTTGATCTTGATTTATCCATATTTTATCCTTTTGGTTTCATCCCACAGCTTCTTGATCCTCCTGAGTGTGGAAATGGTTTCATCGAAACTGGAGAGGAGTGTGACTGTGGGACCCCGGCAGTAAGTCTCTGGGTGTTTTGATGATTTTTTTTTTTTTTTTTTTTTTTTTTAGGTTATCCAGGGTCATTCCAGGTCCACTCACTGAGACAAACAGAGCTGGTGTTATGTTTGGAAATTTCATGGGATATATGGAAGAAAGATTATTATTGTGGGGTTATACATTCATTTAAAAAAAATATCCTGGTACTTTTAGAAAATGACACCATTTTCTGATGTTTTGAAAATCTTTGTATTCCTTAGGAGTGTGTCCTTGAAGGAGCAGAATGTTGTAAGAAATGCACCTTGACTCAAGATTCTCAGTGCAGTGATGGTCTTTGTTGTAAAAAGTGCAAGGTAAATAAATGTTGAGTAATGACTAATTGACAGAGACGAGGACATATTTGATTAAATCATTAAGGTTAGGCAAATATGATGTAATAACAAAAGTAGTGCCTATCATATATTAAGTGACTATGTTGCCAGGTGCTCTATAGGATCCTCATAAAATCTTGTGAAGTTTTGTTACTATTTTTATTCCTATCGAACAGTTGAGAACACTAAGGCATACAGTGGGTAAGTGGTTGCCCAGGGTCTTGTACCAAGTAAGTCAGAGAGCTGGGTCCTGGACCTTGTTAAATTCCCCAGTTTGTCTTCTCATTACTGCTTACCTGAGGGACATGCACATTAACTGAAGCCAGGTGTTCCTAACCTTCAAATGAGGTTTTCCCTTTCTTTGTAAAGCCAAGTGGATATTCAAGAGATTCTTCTTTTCTTGCTGCTCTGCTTGGTGTATTTCTTGCATAAGTATAGGAGAAGCTATACTTTTATTTTATTTTATTTTATTTTAAAGATTTTATTTATTTGACAGAGAGAGACACAGCCGGAGAGGGAACACAAGCAGGGGGAGTGGGAGAGGGAGAAGCAGGCTTCCTGCCAAGCAGGGAGCCCGATGCGGGGCTCGATCCCAGGACCCTGGGATCATGACCTGAGCCGAAGGCAGATGCCCAACGACTGAGCCACCCAGGCGCCCCAGAAGCTATACTTTTAGACATGATAACATCTCACGTGTATTACCATGCGTGAGATTTTAGAATGCATCTTTAGGCACATTGTTTTCATCCTCCCGATAGCATCCCATACCTGTCCCCAAATATTTAAGCCTTAACATCATGACTAAAAGTTATTTGAGGCTTACATTTTTCAAAGAAATCTATTTCTTTTTCTCTTCTCATAAAATCTGGTACAATATTCTACATTAGTTGCTGTGAGGTTTAGTATTCACCTTAGTATGTACATTTTATGGAGTCAGTGTCTGGGACTTACCCAGTAATTGGTACAGGTCCTTAGTAAATATTTGTTAAGTGGATAAATAAATATGCACAACACTCTTTTATTGATTATTTGCTGATCGACTAACTTGAGTCTAATGAGCTAAGGGAGAGTGGGACATGAATCTATCATAGTAAATATCTACTGAGTGCCAAGAGATTGTGCTAAGCACTTTTAATTTATATCATCATGTATCTGGGTTTCTCCGTCCTGGCACTGTTGACATTTTTGGCTGGATGATTGTTTTGTTTTGAGGGTATGTCTTGTGTATTTTAAGTTATTTAGCAAATCCTTGACTTCTACCCACTTGATACAAGTACAACTCCTCCCACTTGTGACAACCAAAAATATTTCCAGACATTGCCCAGTGTCCCCTCAGGGGCAAAATCACTGCTGGTTGAGACCACTGTCATAGATAAAGCTCACAACCACACTTTTGGTTTTGAAAATGTGTTATTTTGGGATAGGCATTATTACCCTTATTTTTCCATTTGAGCAATCCTGGTCTCAAGGAAGTGATACAACCTGCATATGCTCGTCCAGCTATTAAGGAATAGATGTGAAATTACATCCCAGATCTGCTGGCAGCAATTTCTGTTGTTTCTACTTTACCACTATGTCTCTGGCAGCTTTTTAAGTCAAGCAAGGCACTGGCAGAGACCTCTGAAAGCACTCTCTAAAAAAAGGAGGAGGGGCGCCTGGGTGGCTCAGTTGGTTAAGCGACTGCCTTCAGCTCAGGTCATGATCCTGGAGTCCCGGGATCGAGTCCCACATCGGGCTCCCTGCTCAGCAGGGAGTCTGCTTCTCCCTCTGACCCTCTTCCCTCTCGTGCTCTCTATCTCTCATTCTCTCTCTCTCAAATAAATAAATAAAATCTTTTAAAAAAAATAAAAAAATAAAAAAAGGAGGATTAAATCAAATACAAAACAGACATTTTAAGATTTGGGTTGCATCATATATTTATTTATTTATTTATTTTTAAAGATTTTCTTTGTTTGACAGAGAGGGAACACAAGCAGGGGGAGTGGGAGAGGGAGAAGCAGCCTTCCCGCTGAGCAGGGAGCCCGATGCGGGGCTCGATCCCAGGACCCTGGGATCATGACCTGAGCCGAAGGCAGACACTTAATGACTGAGCCACCCAGGTGCCCCTGCATCATCTATTTAGTCTGTCAGCTTCTCCACCTGCATAAAAAGGGTCCCTTTGTGATATGAACATGAACATTTCAAAGAACAAATACAAAATAATAGAATTACAATATATACAGGAAAATGTCATGATTTTAACTATCTCACAAAATAAGCTGCAGCTCTACCAGTCAAGTAAGAGCTTTTTGCCACTTTCTCTGTCTCTCGCCCCCAGTTCTTACGCCCATCCTAGACCCCTGGAGGAACCAGAGGCAGGAGAGTGAATGAATGGAGGGGCAATAGAAAAACAGGATGAGAAATCCTACGTATCTCTGTTTTTTCCTATGTGTATTTATGATTAAAGCATCTGTGAGTCAGAGTTGGCAAACATTTTGGGTAAAGGATCAGGTAGTACATAGTTTAGGCTTTGTGGGTCATGAGGTCTCTGTCTCAGTTACCGAACTCTGCCTTTGAAAGCAGCCATCAAAAATACAGAAACAAATGAGCATGCTTGTGTTCCAGTAAAACTTTATTTATAAAAACAGATGGCCAGCCACTTTTTGCCCTCAAGCCATAATTTGCCAACCCTTGCTGTAAAACATTGCTCATTGACTTGTTTATTATTTTTGTTCACGCTTTAGTATCTAAGTTCCAAGAGGGCAGGGATTTGGGTCAGTTTATCTACTGCTGTATCCCAGCACTGAGAGCAAGTCGTCCTTCACTATGCTTTCTTTCAGAAGTTTCTTGGCACTTCTTGAACATTTACACTCTCATATAAACTCCATCTTAAATCTGCTTATATTTCTACCTCAGACTTTCTAAAATTGTAGTTTACCCCAATTCCAAGAAATTGGAAGGAAGAGAACCAGAGTATATGAATTTAAATTATCTTGCTTATTTCCTTATTTTCATGGTCTATTTACCCCACTAAAATGTGAGTTCCTTGCAAACAGGGTTCTTGTGTTTTATTCTCCACTGAGTCCCCAGTGGCCAGAAAGTGCCCGGCACATTTTAAGTGCCTAATAAATACTTGATGAATGAATGAACACAAATTTTTTTCAGATCTCTTAAAAATATCTGTTGAAATCCCGATTGGAGTTGGCAGTGTGCTGTTCATGTTCTCAGAACAGTAGGAAACTCAGGTGCCTGGAGGGTTATGAGCAAGAGAGAGAAGATGAAAGGTGGTCTGGGAGAGGGGTCCTGAATAATGGGTCTGTTTGTGTGAGCAGACATAAAAACATGGAAGGATCCAGACCCTGATAATAGTATTTTGGGGAATGAAAGAGAATGGGATTGAAGAAGAGAGGGGAAGGATTATGACTTTGTGTATCTCTGTTTGTTTGTTTATAATGAATACCCTGGCAATTTATAAATTCAGTGAGCTTAAAATTTTATTTGTAACTCCCTACACTTACAAGAAATATTTGAGGTGGTTGAAAATAGGCAAGAGAAAAAAGAAAAGAGAAAAACCCCTCCCATACACAGGTACAAATAATAGAAACATTAGACAAGAATAAAAGACCATGCCATAGATCTATATATAAAAATGAGACAGGAGATAAAGGACAGTATGGGAGGAAATCGCTTTGCCAGAAAATCTAACTTTTGCAATTCAGCCTACGATGTAACAACATTCAGAATCTTGGCAGATGAGGCAAAAGAGAGCAAAACGATGAAGATGCCAGTAAGAATGAAGAGTAAAGTGTAAATCCAAAACCTTTTTTGGGAGGAAGAATTACTAGAACTTGGACTGACTTGTCCTTCTGGGGAGATGGATCATCCAGACCTACCCTATTTTAGTAGCTATCGTAAGACTTAATGTGTGATGACTCTGCAGATTCTTTCATATAAGCAAAACTCTTGCTGAAAACTATTAAATGAACATTTCATTCAGTAATGGGGTTTTCAGAGACTGGCATCTTAAAATCGCTTGCAATATTCCTATCCAAAAATAGTCATTTTGCCTTTTTTTGAGATGATGCCACAAGAGATTTTTTTTTTCCCCTTCGGCAGTTTTGCACATTGATTTTTGTTCACTTTAGTTTCAGCCCATGGGGACCGTGTGCCGAGAAGCAGTAAACGATTGCGATATTCGTGAGACGTGCTCAGGAAATTCAAGCCAGGTAATTTACAGAGTCGTTAGTCTGAACCTGACGGGAAGGAGTAGGGGTACCTATAGTGTACTGTCCCCCAGGCAAAACTTAAAGGGACACGATGTCATGTCTTTTTCACATCAGTTCTCATTCTCTCTTTATTTACTTCTCAGGGATTTCGGTTTCAGTAATCGAAGCTTGCAGAGATATGCAGCATCATTTTATCTCAATGTTGAACTAACCTCAGACTGCATGCGTGCCTTAACTATTTTGTTTCTGTTTTAAGTAGAGAATGGAAGGCATTGCTTTTTGTCCTGTTTTCTCTCCAGCTGATGGAAACAGGAGCCAGCCAAGGCAGAGAGACCCACAGAGCACTGAGTTCTGAGGAGGGGTCTATTCTTTTGCCTTGACTCTTGCTTTTCTGAGACCACCTGCGTCACCTCACCCATTAATAACTGCTCTTGAATTTAATGTCATATGGTTGTGAATGGAGAAGATGAGGAAGCTGATAAACTTTGGTGAGGGTTCACAGATTTCCCATGGTTATTGTATATACAGGCCATCCTCAGTTTGCAGTGTAGTGCAGGGCCCTAACAATGACTGTGCAAGTTAAAATCGTGTAATTCATCTTAATAATCAGTGCAAAAATTACAGTTGTTCCGTGATCTTTAAAAAATATTGTCAGCCTTGGATTTAAGTGAATAGGGAAATGAAAAAATAAACATTTTTTTAGCACACTAAAAACAGAAACATTGAGAATTACAAGTTTTATTTGTTTGTAAAATCCTCATCAGGAGCAGTTTGGGCTGTGCATGCCCTCTGGCCACAAACCTTAGGATCCATAGTAAGCATCTTCTCTATGCCTTGTTGAATTGACTCCCTTCTAAGTTTGGATCAGCTTTCAACATTTTATCCTTTGCATTTTCAGTGTCATGAAATAGCTCCAGGAGATGTGAAGGTGTGAATGTGAGGTTTTTTGCCAAATAGCAGTATCAACATGCCCAGTCAGTGACTTTTTGCTGTGACTCAATTTATATTTGATTTGAATTTCACTTCTAGGGTCATCCTTTTTCATTTCTTTTCTGCATTTTCATTTTGCTGACCAGTTCCCTCTTAACAGTTATCCAGTTTTGCAAAATGTCACATGCTATTACCCAGAGACAGAGAGAGTCAACACACGCTATTACCCAGAGACAGAGAGAGTCAACACACCTTCTGTTGTCTGTTCATGAACTGAATGAACATGGGCAGTGACCAGTCACTGGCGGACTTTGTAAGAAGTGACAAGTGCCCATGATGGGGAGCTCTTAGATACCTAGTGATCATGGAACTGAAAGGCTAGTAGCAAATGTGTGCCTTATGCAGTTGCTCATAGTTAATACACTGTGGGAGCTGAAATTGGAACTGTGTTGTTGGGGTACTGATGTCATTTCACAAAACCATGGTATCTGAAATCCATGTATATGGGAGCTATGCAGAGCAAGGACAGCCTACATGTTTTTCCTCTAGAGAAGAGGGATTCAGTAGTGGTATACCTGCATTAATCATAAAAATGTTTTGTTTTAAAGGTAGTCCTCCTAAGAGACTAGAGATCTTTCATGTAAAAGTATTTTCTTTCCTTACTATCTAATTAGCATTGTTTCTATAAGCTAACACTTAGTGATGATGAGGATACAGTGAATGACTGCCTTGTGTTCCTGGAGGGAAAGGATATTAGAGTGACTTCTTTGGAATGTGACTATACCATAAGCAGGAGTTTTAAAAAAAAATCCAGAATCCAAAGGTCATGTAGAAAGATGCTTTTGTTGAATTAGTTGTAACAGCATAAACTGGAGGTAGTTAGAAGTGAGTATTATAGTACATTGGTTATATGGTTTGTTAGCTCAATGCAGTATATTATAGCTATTAAGGATGATACCTACAAAAAAGCTTATTATGACCTGAGAAAATTCACGTGATGAAAAAGTAAAGAGAAGCAGGATATAAAATATCGTCCGTAACATGATTATATACCTATATTTTAAAAAATCAAATTTTGTAGAAAAAGGTAGAGAAAAAAATATACCAAAATATAAAAAATTGTTGTCTTTGGGTGGTGGGAACATGAGAGACTTTGTCTTTTGTTTTTTGTTTGTTTGTTTTACTTTTTTAACATTCCCTAAGTTTTCTGAAGTGAGTATATAATTATTATAAAGATACAAAAAATGTATAATAAATTTAAAAATACTTTTTATTAAGAATGCTTTGCAATTTTCTGCAATTGCTACAAGGGAAAAATGGAGCTATAAGGCATGTTTTTTTTCTAATGTGCCCAAGGTGGACTTCTGCTCAAGAGACATTGTAAGAGTAAGGGCTGTGGTGCTTCTCATGGTAAAAAAGAGGAAACTAGTTTTGGCTCCATTTATGTTGGCATCCTCCTTGCTTTTGTTTTGTGCTCTTGTTTTTCTTGCTCTGAGGAACAGTGTATCTGTGTAAAGCAAGATGCTCTGAAATGTTAGGGTTGGCTGAGTCATAGCTGTAGGTTCTTTTTATTTGCTACAGTGTAATCAACTGTTTTTGCCTCTAGTAGATCCATATTTTTAGGGGAAAGTGCACCAATTGTTGTATTTCCTTTTGCTTCCTCCTGATCTTTTTTGTTTTTATTTTCAGATGTTTTAAGAGACTTAGCCATATTATCAGACTTTTATTTTCAAAAAGAAAAAGAAAACATTACAGGGATTAGCTCAGCTGGATATTTTGCTGTGCACTTGGTTCATAGTTCTGTTTTCATTTCCTAGTGTGCCCCAAATATTCATAAAATGGATGGATATTCATGTGATGGTATTCAGGTAGGTTACTTCATCTTTACCTAAATCTTTCATGTGTACCAGCATGAAAGAAATACTGAAATCTTACCAAATAGGAAAATCAGTTTAAATGTTTTGTAATCAATTCTGAAGATAAAAGGTTTTATAATACTCATCTACTAGTTTTCCCAGTCATATTTTCTTTTTTCAGTGATCCAACATAAGCAGACATTGCATCGTTAATAGGTATATGCTTTTCCATTTTAGGGGATTTGCTTTGGAGGAAGATGTAAAACCAGGGATAGGCAATGCAAATACATCTGGGGGCAAAGTAAGTAAATAGTGTGGCTTGATCCTTTTCAAAGTATGATATCAGGTCAAAGCACATGCTGTGAGCTGGAAGTAAATTTTCAACCACTTTATGATTGAGGGATTCTCAAAGACACTGCAGGTCTTAGTAGGGGCACTTTTGTAGACATTAGAGAAAGGCACGGCCTTTGAGAAGACACTTGGCTAGTTGGTTGTGCCATTGGACAAGAAAGAAGGTGCCTTTGCTGCCAGGCAGATGAAGTCCACTCCAGCCTGTGCAGCCTGGAGAATAGAGCAAACCTGGATTTTAGTTCCACTTACACTTCCCTCAGCTGAATGTCCTTAACCAAACCTGTACAACCATATGGGATGGGCGTGGACCCTGGATAGGATGCCCTTGGCTTAGCACTGTAGCAGGTTAGCTAGAGTTGCTTTTTCTTCCTCAACTATCTCTCTTAAAGTCTAGCTCGCTTTCCTAATTACAGGTGACCCTCTGCTGAGGTAGCTATGCCACATCAGAAAAAATTTTAATGTTATTGCTTTCAAAGTTTGTCAGATTTTTGGAGGGAAGTATATAATATTTATATCTAAAACATATTTAAATTATATCTCTGCTTAAATGTGTATTTAAATATTGTGCCATATATTTTTTGAAGGCAATTTTTGCTTTAAACTCTTTCAGAAGACAGTTTGTATTAGGAAATAAGCTATAAAGATAAAGATAATCTTTAATTGTCACACATAGTGGCTACATTCTTTCTGAGAGGGCAAGTGTACGCCCTCTTCTGGGTGACTGGAGAAAGGGGGAGAATATGGAAATGCAGACTGTACTCTGAGCAAAGAGTTACAGTTTTTGTTTCCCCCACTTGAGAAAAACTGTTGCTTACAGCAAGAAGTAGGAAAAAAAATGATTATTTTTTTAACGTGATTATTTTTTAAAAATATACACAAACAGTTATCTTTTGATTAGTTTGCAGAGGTCATTTTGATCTAACTTCTGGACAGTTCCATCAACCAGCCTTGGCTTTAGCCAAAACAAAGTCCTGAAAAAGATGCTGACATGGTTTAAAATGTTATTTCACTCTCTTAGATTTAGCGTGAATTCAAGCTTGTCTAAAAACAGAATAAAATTAAATTGTTTTTTAATAGTTGTTAAGAATTAGTAAACAAGGTAGAAATTATACTACTGCTTCTTGAATCTTTAATTATAGTGCATAGTTATTTTAATAAACTTGTCATTATGATTAATAAAAGTTGCCAAGTGAGAAATTTGTACTTTACATTTGGCACTGAGATTAAAGTGTGGAGTATTTATTCCAGGAACAATTTGGTAGCATCTTCCCCTAATTATTGGCCACATTCTGAGGAGTGTTGTTCTTAGAACCTATAGCCTCAATCCCATCAAAGATCTCCATAGATTTGTTTTCCAAATTTCCAATGAGCAGTCATGAAGAATGTAGCTGAGTCCTGGATGTCTGTGGTAAAGGACAACTCTTGAGAACCATGGGTACAGTCTTTGGAATTGGCACCATTGTCATGAAGAAGAGTCCTTAAATGGCTACTTTCCCTTACTGCAAACACTTTGAGCAGCTCATGTGTTAAATCTCTCACCGATAGAAAATTCTTTTCTGCTTCAGAGGTGATGGCATCAGACAAATACTGCTATGAGAAACTGAATATCGAAGGGACGGAGAAGGGGAACTGTGGGAAAGACAAAGACACGTGGATACAGTGCAACAAACGGTGAGATGGAGAAGTTTGCGCAGAGTTTATCCCTTAATTAATTGTAGGTGTTACTTTCAGAGCCACCAGGACGTTCCTGTTCTCTGCATCCTGCAGAGCCTCAGCTGCCTGCTCTCATCTTTTCCCAGCATTCCAGCTCCACCCTGCAGAAGGCTCCTGAGTCTTGACCTCTCCCCTCAGGCCCAGGCCACCCTTGCAGCTGCCTCAGGACTTTCTCACCTAGAAGGCGCTGGCTAGCATTTCAAAGCAACAAAAATTAAAGCCACCAGAATATATACTCTATTAACTGGTTCTGACTTTTCTGAATCACCATTTTTGTGAAAGATCTTAATATTTCACTGTCCTTCAGTTTAGAAGCCTTTCAATGGTCCTTGACTCCACTGTCCCTCTGACACATTGTCCAGACACCAAATCATGGCCATTTGTCTTAATTGATCTCTTCATTTCCTTTCCTATGGCACTGCTGCAACTAAGACCTACATTAATTCTTCAACTGTTACAAAGGCCTCTTAAGAGTGTCTTAAGCCAGGATTCTCTAGCATGCTGCCATCAGAATATTCATCTGCTGAATCCTTTTGACTGTCAGTTCTTTGTTCAAATTTCACTGGTCCCACATACCTAATTAATAGTAAGAATAATGCCCAACATTTACTGTGCACACTATCTTGCAGTTTACATAAGCTATGTTATTTAGTCTTTATGGCAGTTCTCCTCATTTTACGGAGGAAAAACTGAGGCACAGTTAATTCATTTGACCAAGGTCATGTAGCTAGGATGCGGTAGAAGCAGAATTAGAATGTGGCAGTCTGATTTCAGAACTCTCCCTTAACCACTTTGTGGCACATCCTACTGTCTTGTTTAATGAACAAAATGGAACTTTAGCTTGACCCTTTACATCCTCCTCAATTTGCCCTCAACCTTCATGTTTTTGTTTTGTTTTGTTTTTTTCTTCTCTACTCTTCCAAATTCTAGCAAACCTTGTCATTCTTAGTCCACGCATTTTATTCTCCTCACTCCGTACCTCTGCTTGTGCGCTCATTCCTCCAAAAGCACCCTTTATCCTCACTCCATTACCAGTCACAGTCCCACTTTGGACAATGCTGTATAAATTGTTTCTGGATTTACTCCAGAAATAAATCGTTTCCCTCTTCTCTGAATTCCCACAGCCTTTTGTACTATTACTGTGGCCCTTGTTCCCCCCACCCATGTTTTATAGTTGTTTATGTGTGCGATTTCTCTTCTCATCCAAGTCTATTTCCTTGACCGTGTCTTTTTTTCTTTATATATCCTAAAGTACTTAGTAAGCTCCATGCACATAAATTACGCTTATAAAAATGTTGAATATCGCTTCTGTGTTAAGAAAGCATTTTTGTTTGTGATGGCTATGATAAAATGATATAACCTTTAAAAATTATTTTTTAAGGATGAGTTAATACATTTTTCTATGTTGATGATAGATATAAGTTCTAATTTTTCTCTATCTGATGAAGCTTAATATTTTCATATATAATCTTGCTAGTCTACTAATCATTCTTGACAAGATATTTATTAGTGTATGTGTTTATTATTATGTATATTAGTAATTAAAATGTGCTAAATATAGAAAATATGTCAGATAATATTAATACCACTGGAAATATTTCATATGTTAAATTAGAATTATATGCAGTGGTTGGGGGATTAGTGGAATATATTGAAAAAGGGATCGTGAATCTATGTGGCTGAGAATCTACTATATATGTATATTAAATTCTACTATATATAAAATATGAATCTACTGTATATATATATAAAGTAAAAATCTACTATATATAAAATATACATAAAATTCTTTAATTCTGGGGCAAAAGGTTGAAGAAAGCTGTCTTCCAAAAGAGTACTCATCCAAAGTTCATTTATTCACTTGTCAAATATTAAAAAAAAAATGTTTTAGCATATCCAGTGTTGTGTTCTAGGGAAGGAGATTCTGATCTAAAAGAAGTCTTTTTGGTGGATAATTTCCTTTAGAGAAATACTTGAACTAATGGACAGTAAAGGAAAATCTAGAAAACAGTTTGGGATTTTGGTACATGGATAACAATTTCAGAGAAGACACTTTTTAAAGCAGGAGGCAAACTAACTTGGGCTTATTTGGCTTATTATAATTTGAGTAAATAAAATAGAGTGGATGAAAAAGAAATGCTAAAATGAGATAAGATTACTGTTTTAACTGTACATGGTTTGTTATTTGGGGAAAGAAGTAAATAATTGGTATCTTTTAACACAGGGATGTGCTTTGTGGTTACCTTTTGTGCACCAATATTGGTAATATCCCCAGGCTTGGAGAACTTGATGGTGAAATCACATCTACTTTGGTTGTGCAGCAGGGAAGGACATTAAACTGCAGGTAATCATCTTCCCCATTCTATGAGAACATTGGTCATCTTACTTCTGAGGAATGCCTCGTAGAGTTACTTTGGTTTTTTCAGTTCCCATGTGTGTTAGCAAGCTGAAACAGAATCTAGCCTGTAGCGGTGACCAAGTAAATCCTGACACAAAAAGGTTGAAAAGAAGCTAAGAATAAGTTGACTATGGTTGCTGGAGTTATGTTTCATGGGTCGAGAATATCTTGTAGGGTTTAGTTTGCATTTCATTCCTATTAAGGAAAATGAGTCAGAACTCCTGGGTAAAGTCAGTAGATTAAATATGTGCATCTTCCTTTACTCCCTTCTGAACCCCCACCAAAATGACAGTAACTGGATCTTCTTTGGAATTCATGTATCCACAGGGCAGTAGAGAAAGGGAGAGGAGACAACAGCAACAAAATTTGGGAGTGTGGAGAGCATATGGATGTGTGGCAAATGATTGTCAAAACTAAGAAAGCTGAATTCCTAAGTCAGTAATGGGGAAAATGGAGAACTAACCTGGTATATAAAGTCATTTCCCCAAAGGCTCAAAAACTGGCAGCATCATCTACTTCTGGAAGACAGAGTAAAAGGATTCAGGGACAGGGAAGGGCTAAAATAGAGAAGATAGTTGAAAAGTCTGCCAACAGATTACTTCCTGACTCACCTAAACTGGGGATTGCTCACCCTCTCATGGAAGATTTTGAACTTTACATTCTACACATAATCAAACAGTTTTCCGAACTGAAGGACAACCGGCAATATTGATACCAGGGTGTGTGCAAGTGGACCAGCCTCATTGATGTTCAGCCAGAAAGCCCTAAAATTTCCTATCACTTATCTGATAACTCAAATATGAGCAGTTTTTTTTTTTTAAAGATTTTTTAATTTATTTTTTAACAGAGAGACAGAGACAGCGAGAGAGGGAACACAAGCAGGGAGAGTGGGAGAGGGAGAAGCAGGCTTCCCGCCGAACAGGGAGCCTGATGTGGGACTCTATCCCAGGACCCTGGGATCATGACCTGAGCCGAAGGCAGACGCTTAACGACTGAGCCACCCAGGCACCCACAAATATGAGCAGTTTATCAGACATGTGAAGAAAGGCTCAAACACACATACACAAAGAGATAAAAACAACCAGAAAAAGGGCACCTGTCAATATTTATGAGAGATAAGATACTTCTATCATGAAAAAGAATAGAGTGCTATTTTTTTAAACAAATGAAGAACATTCATAGAAACAAATGCTGTTGGAAATTAAAAATATGGAGGTAGAGATTAAACCCAGTAGTTGAAATTATCTCCCAGAAAGTAGGGCAAAAGCAGGAAAAGAGTGGAACATAGAGAAAACCTCACCAAGTTGGAAGAGGAATGATGAACAGGGAAAATAGCAGGGAAGAAATCGTCAATGAGAGACTTAGATTGTCTACAGAGGATGGACTTGAGCGTCCACATTGACAGGCTCACCAAGTGCAGGTGGAGTGAGTGAACTCCGAGGCACATCTAAACATATCATTATACAACTTCAGAACCTTAGGACAAAGAAAAGAATCCCAAATGTTTTCAGAGAGGTGAAAAAAAAGATCAGACTTAGGATCTATCAGCAGGAGCCCTGGGAGCCAGAATACAATGGAAAACATGATTTCTGAACTAAGTTCTGTACCCAGGCAAAATATCAATCAAATGTGAAGGGAGAAAATGGACACACTTTTAGATATGCAGGTTCCCCCGCAAATGTACTCCCCCATACCCTTTCTCAGGAAGCTATTAGAAATTGTGTTCCACTCAAATGAAAGCGTAAGGTAAGAAAGGGAAAGGCTGGTCATATAAGAAACAAGAGACCCACCACGTAGAGTGAAGAGTCAGGGCAATCCTCCCTTGAACGGTGAGGGGAAATCCCAGATACTACAGTTCTGTACAAGGTACAGCGGACAGCCAGATCAGACAGGAGCAGGGTACATTCCAGATAGAAACTCCGGGAGAGATTTCTGCAGGAAGAAGAACTGATGCTCAGACAACACATCTTGGGGATTTGGGGATCAACAGAGTTTGATTAGTTTTGTATTAGTGACAAATTCTTAGAAAAGTAGGCAAAAAGACAACAAACAAGAGACTTGCTAATCTGAGGGAAAATGAAAAGTTGTACAGGAAAAGAAAAGGCTTAATTATGGCATACTGTATCACTCAACTGAGTAACATTTACATAGTCCTAATAGTGTGCATTTTTATTATTGATTTGAGTAGTGATTAAACAAAATTTACTACGGGAGGATAGGAGAAAGATACAGATTTTCAAATTCCATAGAGTTGGAGTCAGTATCTGAAATGGAAAAATAAAAAAAATAGTAACACAAACTCTTAATTAAAGATATGTACATAAATAACAAAAGAATCAAAGTAGAAAGTGGTTTCCTCCAAAGAGGGATATATGGTGGAGGAGAGGGCCCTGAACCACTTTATTGCATTAAAAAAAAACAATTTGTCTCTTTGACTCTTTAAACTATATGCATGTGTCATTTTGATAAAAATAAATAAATAAAAAGAATGGAGATTTATGTGCTGACATTGACGTGACACCATATGACTAAATTAAGGATTTACATTTTAACCGTGTTCTGTTTTATTTATTCCTATATAATATTTAGGCATGCTATATTGAATAGTGAAGTTAATAATATAGCCATTCTCAATTATCATTTTTAAATTAGCAATCTTCTTGGGAAATGTAAACCCAAACCAGTTCTCATCCTTGTTTGAAACATGTTTGAAATCTTGAGACCTACCCACTTATCAAACCAAATACTAGTAATAATGACTCACTTGACTTGTACATGATAGCCAAGGCAAAATGATAAAGCTATTTCAGTTCAGTCCCTTGTTATAATAATTATGTTTAAATCCTAAAATATATCCATATCTCTGAAAGAATCAGATCAAAAGATTCAATTGCTTTCTCCATTTAGAGGTTGAAAATGGTTGTGCTATTGGTTTTTATTAGGTGATAAATAGAAAAACAGAGAAAGTATTATTGCCCACTTTTTAGTTTAGCTTAGTGTTTTTTAGTGAGAGAGAGAGAGAGTGTGTGTGTGTGCATTCTAGCAGTGGGGGAGGAGCAGAGGGAGAGGAAGAGAGAGAATCCCAAGCAGGCTCCACACTTAGCCCAGAGCCCAATGCAGGGCTCGAACTCACAACCCTGAGGTCACTACCTGAGCTGAACTCAAGAGTCAGACACTTAACCCACTTTTTAGTTTTTAAGCAGATTCTCAAAATGAATGTGAATTAATGGAATCCTATTTTCTTTCTGCTCTCTGTTTTTAGTGGTGGGCATGTGAAGCTTGAAGAAGATGTCGATCTTGGCTATGTGGAAGATGGGACACCTTGTGGTCCCCAAATGATGTGCTTAGAACACAGGTGTCTTCCTGTGGCTTCCTTCAACTTTAGTACTTGCTTAAGCAATAAAGAAGGCACTGTTTGTTCAGGAAATGGAGTAAGTATTCAGTACTTTTCCATAGGGAAACTCCTCTATTCTTTTATATCGCAGAAATAGATATGACCCTAACCTGCTTATTTTGTAAAAATCGAAAATGTGCTTATCCATGTTTCTAGCTGGCTTGTAAACAGGTCTTTGGTCATAGTCATTGGAATATTTCTGTTGTGTAATCTGTGCAAGCCTGGGAATAAGAAAAAGTATAATCTTCCTAATCAAATTCTTCCATTTTTCTTTCTCATTATGTTAATGT
The DNA here is from genome assembly GCF_037043125.1 of Eumetopias jubatus. Classification (NCBI taxonomy): domain Eukaryota; kingdom Metazoa; phylum Chordata; class Mammalia; order Carnivora; family Otariidae; genus Eumetopias; species Eumetopias jubatus. The sequence continues at coordinate 33,460,428 of NW_028274820.1, forward strand.
GATCTCATATAATATAATGCCAGTTTTCTACAAGTGATCTGGGAGAGAAGTTTTTTTTGTATTTTTGTTTTTGTCTTTTTTTATTTGACAGAGAGAGAGACGCCGAGAGAGAGAGAACACGGCAGGGGGAGTGGGAGAGGGAGAAGCAGGCTTCCCACCAAGCAGGGAGCCCGTTGCAGGACTTGATCCCAGGACCCTGAGATCATGACCTGAGCTGGAGGCAGACTCTTAATGGCTGAGCCACCCAGGAGCCCCTGGGAGAGAAGTTTTAATAAACTCTAATGGGACTTTAAAAAGGGTGTAAAAAGGGGCATTGGCCACAGTATTTAACAACTGATATGGTCCAGTCACTGAGCAATTAGAACAGATCATAAATAGCTGCTGTAGCCACACCAAGCACGTATCAGCTAAGGATAACTCCTAGAAATAAAAACTGAATAAGTCAGAGAAATGTTTATCACAGGTGAATAGAAAGAATAGCATTGTTTAAAAGACAAAATTCTATTTTTTCAGTCACATATCTGATAATGTAGGTCCTATATAAATAAGTTTATAAGTTAAATAAACATGCCCCAATAGTGATCACAGTTTGGTCATTTTCTTCTTTTTTTTTTTTTAAGATTTTTTTTTTTTTTTTTTTTGACAGAGAGAGACACAGGGAGAGAGGGAACACAAGCAAGGGGAGTGGGAGAGGGAGAAGCAGGCCCCGCGCTGAGCAGGGAGCCTGATGCGGGGCTAGATCCCAGGACCCTGGGACCATGACCTGAGCCAAAGGCAGACGCTTAACGACTGAGCCACCCAGGCGCCCCTTGTCATTTTCTGTTAGGAATTCCTATACTAATAAAATAGTTTTTGCTTCTTTTTCTTTTGGCATGCACTATGATTTTTTTTTTTTAACCCTACCTATATTCTTGGCTTGAACTGGTCATATTATCCAGTTGAGGTAAAGGATCCCTGTCCAAAAATTGTAAGCCTTCAATCGTGGTCATTCCATTAGATCCTCCAGGGATATGCCAAGCATTTTCTTAGGGAGGTCTTACCAACTGTAACTCTTTGCCAAAAGATAGGAGTTCTTATGGCAAGTGAAAATAGAGAAGGCACATAGTAAGTAGTTCTGCTCCTACAAAGGGGTCTGCTAAGTCTTCTTTCTTGAATAAGTGAGAAGATGTTAAGGGGAAATGCTTTTTGGGGGGATAGGGCAAAAACAGTGGAATTACTTCTTGATCATTCATGGTAATGATAACAATGTTTTCTTCATCTAGAAGTATATAACATGGAGACCAAACAGTTTTGTTAATAAAATATTTGTTTAACGAATGAATAAATTGATAGACACAAGTAATTCAGGTGGCAAATATCCAAATCATTTGCAGTAATTATGCATAATACAGAGACATTATATCCTATGTATTTTTAATTCATAGTAACTCTATATATACAACAAAAATTAAAATGAGAATACAGTAGATACTGTCTATGTACTGTACATTGTATAGTTAAGAGTATGGGCTTGGAATCAGACAGTCTGAGTTTGAATCCCATCTCTATTTCTTTCTAACTGAGTGAGATTAGACAACTCATTTAGCCTCTGTGCGATTCGATTTATTCCCCTGTAAAACCAGAAGAAGAAGAATATTGTGTGCTTTACAGGATTGTTGTGAAGAATTAGTGAGTTAATACTTGTAATTTATATGTAATACTTAAAACAATGCCTGAGGCATAGTGAGCGTTGGGTAGATGTTTTCTAGGACTCTCTTGTGATTCCTGTACACTGGTGTCACCGTCCTTGTCACTGTGTCACTGTTGTGTGATGTGGAAACTGAGCGTTGGACCTGCTTAAAACCCATTGATAAGACAGCGGTGAAATGGGCACGCACACCCAGGCCCTTTGACTTTAAACTTCAACCTTTTTCCTCCTGCATATTTGTCAGTCTGCAGAGATTTGTTAATCTGAAATCTGCATTTTCTTAATCATATTTTATAGTTACTTTTTTTTTAAAGATTTTATTTATTTATTTGACAGAGAGATAGCGAAAGCAGGAACACAAGCAGGGGGAGTGGGAGAGGGAGAAGCAGGCTTCCCACTGAGCAGGGAGCCCGACGCAAGGGCTCGATCCCAGGACCCTGGGATCATGACCTGAGCTGAAGGCAGATGCTTAACGACTGAGCCACCCAGGCGCCCCTATGGTTATATTTAGATGTGGATGTGTGTCATAGATTAGACAGAAGACAGAAAGCTATCCACTGACAGCCTGGCCCCAGAAAAACTCTGATCTTAAACCTAGCTGAATTCTCCCCTATTTCCCACTCCATTGAAAGTTGAAGTATAAGATCTAGGTGTAGATTCCATTTCCTGGACGTATAAGTGAAGATAGATTATTGTCTTATAATTTTTAAAAGTTTGGTGCCATTTTATGTGAATTTTTTTCCTTACATTTTGTTTGAGGGGTTCGCAGTTTCCATGACGTGGAGGTCGTTCATCTCTGTCACTTGGGTTGAGGTGCCAGGGCTATAGCTTTGTAGCTTTGTGAAACTTCCGTCTTAGACCAATCAGGCCTTCCCTCTTCCTCATTGGATTGCGCTTTATCTTATATGCTTCCTAAAAGATGAATAAAACTTTGGTATAAAGATCGTTTCTTTGGAAGAAATTTTATCAAATGATTGTATTTCTGCTCAGTTTTAAAACTCTCCCTCCTATAAAATTTAAGTTAATGAAATTCAAAACAATAATTTCATTGATTTCTTTTTAGACTGTAAATTCATTTCCCCTGCTAAAATTCATGATTCCCTTTGGGTCTAACTGCTGATCTCTAGAAAATATTATTTTAGGTACTTGAAAAAGAAATAAGGAAATTAGTCTTTAGAAGAAAGTACTGATCATTTTTCAGTACCATCAAATTCTAGGCATATAACAGAAATTAGTGCTTATTTTTCATGCTTCTGTATCAGTGAGTTGACCTGTACTCTTGACTGATTTTGGATTTCAGGTTTGCAGTAATGAGCTGAAGTGTGTCTGTAATAGACACTGGATTGGTGCAGACTGCAGCACGTACTTCCCTCACAATGATGATGCAAAGACTGGCATAACTCTGTCTGGCAATGGTAGGTACTTGATTACTGCCATTACATAGTTTTTATACACAAGGAGAGAGAACTGCTCTTCAGAGAGTTTCATTTGGATTATTGTTATAGCTCAAATATAATATACAACTGGGATCCACAGTATGAAATTGATATTTTCCATTAAATTATAATCATGTGTAATATTGAATATAACTTAGTCTACTGATTTAACCTTATCTTGTCCTACATCAGACTGAGATTTTTCAAATATTCTGTTTTGCGGATGGTGACAACAAACCCTAGCATTTCTTTTAAATGAAGAAAGTAGTCCTATTTCTTAACTGTCTGAATTTAAGGAGAGAATTTTATATTTTGGGATTGAATACATAGAAAAAAATAATTTGAAGAACTGGTTTATTTTTTAAAGATTTTATTTATTTATGCAAGAGAGAGCATGAGCAGGGAGTGGGAAGGGCAGAGGGAGAGGGAGAAGCAGGCTCCCCACTGAGCAGGGAGCCTGACTTGGGGCTGGACCCTGGGATCATGACCTGAGCTAAATGAAGGCAGACACTTAACCGACTGAGCCACCCAGGTGCCCCTGAAGAATTGACTTTTAAATATCTTGTTGGCTTTAATATTTTTTTATTATAGAATCCCATCTCTATTCAACCCCAGTTCTCTAGCCTGAACTGTAGGCAATTCTAGAAGTAGTAACCTTGGCAGAGGTGTCTAGAAGGGGGTTAAGGACATAGATAATAAACAATGGGTGCAGATCTAAAAGGTACAGTGGCCCAAATGGAGAGGTAGAAATTAAATGCAGATAGTTGTAAGAACACATGCCTTGGAGGTAGATGTCCCCTTTTAAACTATTTTATCATTTTTCATGATTGAGTATTAATTAATGCTCAAATCCTGAAGTCCATTCATATCCCTGTTCATTGTAATCATCCAGACAGGTTAAAAATACTAGCCACGATGATTTTAGCAAGGAAAGTCAGTGAATGATGAAGATTCTGGTGTCCTCAGTCTTAACAAGGGTAGTATGGAGCTTTTTTCAGCAGTGAATGCAGAAATGAGGCTATTCAGGTCCCTGGATTTAAGTGACTTGTCAGAAGTCGTATCATTACTTAGAAATAACCAGGCTAAGCCTCCAAGTTTATTGATCCCTGTAAAAATCGCTGGAGGAAAAAGAAGAAAAGGCAGATATGCTAGGCCCTAGAGTAAGAAAACCCCAGTGCCCCAGTGGGTCCTCTGGCATCTGCATCCCCCCCATCCCACAGAGGGCATGCGCAGGGTGGGCTCTGCCGGTTTCCTCAGATGCCCTGCCGTAGGACACGACTTACTGCGGCCTCCCATACAGGGAGGTGGCCGCTTCTGTCATGGGGATTTGCGATCTGCCCTAGTTGCCCGTGATTACAAACTGTTGACATCTAGAAAGATGCTTCGGGAGTGCCGCAGACCAAGAGAGACCTGAGCTGCTCTGAGTGAAACAGATCTGGGTTATTTAAGCATCTGGTATAAATCATTATCAGCAAAGCAGCCAGGCCTCTGATCTGCCTTTTCTGCTCCTGGGCCCTCCCTTGAGTCTCTTGCCCGAGCCTTTGACTTATGGGGTCACTCACACTGCTATGATCCCCCTAAGGATTCCATCTCTGCCTTCCTGACAGCAGATGCTGACACAGTGCCATTACCGAGTCCTGAGCGCCGGCCTCGCCTTGGCCCTCTGCCGGTCTGCTGCTGCCTGGCTCTTGTGCCTGGCCAGCACCAATCTCTGCCTCGCCACACACTCTCTTTTCCTTTGGTTTCTTTCCTTCTCTAGGATGTCACAGCCACCATTACCAACTGGGAACTATGAGCCCAGTGCTTGGATCACCTGAGCACTCATTATATAAATCCGTAGACACATTTTCTCTCTCAAGGAGCTTATATTTGAGAAACAAAATATCACACATACAACCGAGGGCGATAAGGACCTTGCGTTAGTGGTCAGGATGAAGGATATGGACAGTCACATTTCTGGAATTCCTGAGCAAGAGGTCAGGGTCAAAAGGAACATGGATTTCTTCACGCCCCTATGCAGAGAGTGCTATGGCAGTGTAGTAGGGTCGGCTCTCCCTTTGCTTTTTATTTTCTACTCTTCCTTCTAGTAGTTCAGTGACCTCATCTTATTTTCCAGAAAATTACACGGGAAATAAAACTGTGCAAAATATACTGGGACAAGAATGAAAAGGGGATGTAGACAAAGAATTATGTAAACAAACAGTTGATGCGGATTTGCTAAGTAATGCTTGATTTTTCATCCCTTTAAAAAAACACCCGCTTTTTTACTTCACAGTGTGTATGGATATCAAATCATTATGTTGTACGCCTGAAACGAATACAACCTTATGTCAAGTGTAGCTCAAGAAAATTAAATTAAAAACGTGTTCTCTAAGATTGAGATTTAAAGGAAAAAAATACCCACTCTGTAAAACAAATAATTTTGTTAGTGTGGCGATTACAACTATGGGAAATAATGTTCCTGAAAGAATTTTATATCAAACTTTCAATTATATTCACTGATCTTCATTGTTTTCTTTCTCCCCTCATAGGTGTCGCTGGTACCAATATCATAATAGGCATAATCGCTGGCACCATCTTAGTGCTGGCCCTCATATTAGGAATAACTGCATGGGGTTATAAGTAAGTGAAATGTCTCAGTATTGTTACTATCGAAATAGACTTTAAAACATTTTGTTTAAATTAATTAAGCACCTAGAAAGTTGTGTATCATTGGATAAATATACCTGCAATGAAAATCAGTCTGGTTCCACAGGCAATCAGTGAATAGTCTTGGCATGATTAGAGGTAATAATAATTTACTATGTTTTTAGATTTTGAGGTAACTCCCTTCTATTCTAAAAGTAAAGAATATTGTTTTAAAACCGTTACGTGAAGTAAAACCAATCTAAATCGTGTCTTATGCGAAGGCTGTGTTCGTTTGCTCTTGAGTGACACGGGCTCTCTTGACTTAAACCCACGCCCAGAGATCTAGGCAAGATGGTCCCGTAGGGAGCCTAATGCTTCAGTACCAACAGCAGTGACACCATCAGTTCTCAGCAGGAACAGCAGCGGCGGATCTGTGACCGAGTACTTGCTGTGGCCCTGCATCATGCCAGAGGCAGAACCTCTTTCTCTTCACACCCAGTACGAAAGGGGCACTATCATTTGTTAACTATTGGGTGTTTGTGTGTGAAGAAAATACTGTTCAGACTTCATTTGTTCACATTCAGAGTCAACTTTTACTACTTTTAATATGTAATTCTTAAGCTTCAAGTTCAGCTTAGAAGTTTTGGGTTCTTATTTATAAATTTTTAAAAAGTTACAAATTACATAACTTTTGAATACTGAAACCCCTTGAGCATTTAGCTAAGAAGATGACTTCAGACTTTCCAAACTTACTTATTTATTGAATATGTTCAGTTTCCTTTTGAAGTACTTCAGTATTAATGATGTAAAAAATTTCCTTAGTATTCAAGTAACTTATTTAAGTTTAATAAATTGAAACTTAAATGTGGTGAACCTTGAGTTCTGTTTAATATTTCAACTTAAAATCATTGTTCTGCTGATCTCTCATGATGATGTTTCAGTACCCCGGCCCTAGGGTTTTTCTCCATTTGAAGGGCCTACAATATTTTCTAGGCATTCTGGCCATTACCCCATTTTATAGTATTCCCCCCCTCCCCAATACACCTGACTTACTTCACTGACAGACTTGGGAATTAGGATATTTTAGCCTTCAAAATTACCACAAACTGTTCAATAGACTAGGCACTATGTAATTATGTGCTATTATTATTATTATTATTATTATTATTATTATTACCTGACGTGGTCTTAAACAAACTCATTTGATGAAAATCTCTTTAAAAGTATATATGGCTGTTGTTTGTTGTGAAGTCAGAACCCTGAAAGAGTTTCTTTGGCGGAAAAGAGAGCAGTTAGCTTACTGCCAAGATAAACTTTGTATGCTAAAAGCATTAAAATACATGAGGGCATCTGTGGAAGGCTATTTATTAACAAGTAACATGGACAGCCTAGACAGTAAAGTTTAGCATAACATGGTAACTATGGCATCGAGCAGCAAAAGAGGGCACAGCAGTCAGAAAGCTTTGCCCTGATTGAATGAGTACCTAAGCCCTGTACCAGCTCATAGATGATCAGTACCTATGAGCCTCTTTGATGTGCAGGCCATTAGCTCTCTTGCATACTTCCATTTGCACGGGCTGATTTCATCATAACGTTTGCAGTTACAAAATTACATGTCTGAAAGGAAGGCTTTTCTGAATATTTATCATTTGACCTCGCCTCACACCTCAGGTGAATTAGCCCCATCTTGGAGTTACGCTATTTCCTCGACTTTCCTGATTTAAGACCTGTGTGGTAATTGCCATCACAAGCTTTGATCTTTTTGAAGTAGCTCAGTGGTTTCATTGGTCATGTGAAAAGGGGAAGGCAAAATTATTAGTTCTGTTGTGTGTGATTTTCTGCCACCTACTGATGCAAATTGGTATTTCTTGTTTTTGCAATCTTGGAAAAAAATTACCTTTCAGAAAATATGAAATCTAAACTTCTACTTCTCTTGCTAAGGAAATTACCTGTGTCCATTTGTTTTAATGATTAGAATTAAAGTACTTCTTTCTGTTTATCATTTCTTATTTTCATGAAATTCTTTTGAGATTTCACCATTTTTTTTTCATTTCTGAATATATGTACTTTGCATATTCACTAAGGAAAAAGACAAATCTTATTTATACCACAGAATCCTCTTCATAAATTTGAACCTGAGTGATGAAAGTTTTAGTGCTACTAAACTTAATTCAGAGTATGTTTAAGAATAGAACGAAAGTGTAGAAGTTTTAATACAGGAATTAAATTCATGAAATTCACCTGAGAACTCGCTTCCTTGTTAATGCTTCCAATTAAAGTTTCTACCATTCTCCAAGCCTTGGAGTGAGGGAATGGCGGAATAGGCAAAGAGGAATACTTATTTGGAACTGATGGACCACTAGGTAATCAGATGGAGGGAATAAAAAGTAAAACATACTGAATAGAAAGAGTCTGGGACTTATTCTCCCCCTTCCCCAATCTGATGGTTTCAACTATGAAAAATATAAATAACGAATTGGCACTTTTACTCTCATGAGCTCATTATTAAACCAAGATACTTATAGGGTGTATGAAATAGATAGGCAGATGAAGGTGCTACAAATAAAATTGATATGGAAACTTTATCCTTGATGTGGGAAGGAAGGAGGCCCGTACTCAGTTGCTTGACCTTTCTAACATGTCTTCAGAATATTCACACTTAATTAGGTCACGATAGAAAGTTAAAAATTAAGTCTTTTGAGTTGTAAATTAAAAGTCACTGGTGCCTTACTATTACACCCTCTAGAACACATTTTTAATATCGGTTTGTTTTAAAAACTCATGTAATTTTGTTTTAGTGTATGGCCAAATGAAAAACAGAGACTAAAGTTTGAACAAAGTATTTCCAATGTAAAGTTTCAGTAAGTAGTGATCACTTAGAAGGTCCCTAACAGCTGTGAATTAACTCACTCTGATATATCCTACCTGATGAAATAAGATGGTCCCATGTCCAATCATGTTTTCCCATTTGAAATTCTTAGGAAGAGCTTTAGTTTGGGATGTATATTCCAAAAGGAATGAATTATGATTTTTATTTCTATGAAAGTGGTTAATTTATAGAAGTAACTTGAATAGGATTGACTTTAGAACATTACTAACTAAATGTTTCATATGGTACAACTGATATTGGGAAAACAGGTGTTCTTTCATAACTGAAGCTTATTTATGCTGTTAAAATATTTATTTGAAAATTTTGTCACTAACCCTTTGATGTCACTTCTAAAGATGAAGTAGAGAGAGAGAGAGTGTGTGTGTGTGTATTGTGTGAGAGAGAGACTGTGTTTGTATCCCCCATTTTACTTTACTTTTTTAAAGATTTTATTTATTTATTTGAGAGAGAAAGAGAAAGTGAGAGAGAACATGAGAGGGGAGAGGGTCAGAGGGAGAGGCAGACTCCCTGCCAAGCGGGGTGCCTGATGTGGGACTCCATACTGGGACTCCAGGATCATGACCTGAGCTGAAGGCAGTTGCTTAACCACTGAGCCACCCAGGCACCATGTATTCCCCATTTAGTTTTGCAATTCAGAAATCCTCTAGTGGAGACCTTTCAATGAATGCTAGACCTTTCATGTTTATTGCTCTCTCTGAATATACTTCCATAGGTAACTAATTCTTCTTTTTTTTCCTTTTCTTCTTGTCCATGAAAAGAAATTATCGAGAACAGAGGTATGTGATGAGAATAATCTGAACACATAACTGAAAGGTTTAAATCCTATTAACATCCTTGGAATTCATACATGCAGTTATAAAAGTTATAAATGTTGACTTTGTTTCTGTGATCATAGAGCAATCTTGTTTTTCATGACCTTGAAACGATAATTTTAATAATGGTGCTGTGGAATGTATTATTTATTTAAAAATAGATCTATCATTATTTAATTTTAGTGGTTCTTTCATCCAACAGTACCATAATAATAGAAGTTACTTGTGCTACTATTATAGTAATGTATAGTAATGTATATGGAAATGAACTTTTTTCCATCTAAAACAAACTTCCTCTATGTTAAGGAATCACCTGTGTTTACATTAGTTAATTGGCTTTTCTTCATCTTTTTAGCAATCTTATTGCCTAGTGCTTTCTGAAGGAATTTATTTTTTATTTGTTACTATTGTTATATTAATAACTTCCATACAAAAATGATAAAATTTATTTGGGCACAGTGCTGGGATCAGGAGAATGTCCTGGTACTTGATGGGCCTGTTTACCTCTGCATAAGAGAATATTTTTGTACTGATTAGGTAATTGGGTAGGTAAATAATTTGCATTATTGGAATCTCACGTTGTCTAGTGTAAAGGCCGTAAAGTCAGACACCCTGTTCATCATAACCTTAAAATCTATGTTTAACCATCAGCATAAAAAGAGGTACAGAGCACTCATGTAGTTTTATAAAAATGTCTATTTTTTTATAAATCTAAATTAACCCATTTTGAGATATCCCCTTCACTTTTCACATTTAAAAAATTATTAATGCTCTTAGCTATTACACAAAAAATGTAAAATATCCTGGAAGACCGGGTCTTATGCATCATATAATACTAGTTTTGTACTCAAGATAACTGTGCAGATTCATACTTAACTTTACCCACTGTTGCATCAAATGTCAGACAGATTGAGAATAAGATGTAATAAACATGATAACACTTTTTCAGGCCCTAACCAGCTTTCATTTTTTTCACAAATTAAAATTTTGAACTTTACTTTTCTGTTTCGTTCCATGTTGCAATTTAAAATTCCTGTAAGAAGACTTTAGCCATAAGTGTCTACAGTCTCTATAAATGTGCTCATATTGAACCAACTAAGATCCTGGTCCCTTAGCATAGATATAAGAAAATATTCATCCAGTCCTGGGGTAACTAACTAACTCGTCATTAGTGGCAAAAGTAAACCCGAGACAAAATGACTTAAGTCTTAAAAACAACTACATTTCTTTTTGACATGTTTAAAACTCTTGTGTCTAGAATCACTGGAGAAGAGCTGGAATCATTTAAGCTTTCTCTTGGATAGAATTTGATCAGTCATATCAGAAATCTAAGTTTGGTGGCTTTCTCCAATGAAAAACAAAATTAGGCTAGTAAGACCAAATATTGATGACTCAGCCTCATTTCCGTAGTAGCTAAGGCTATAAGGTAATTTAATATTGCTTACATATAAAAAGGAAAGTAAAATGTCACAAATATAAGCCACATAAGCAAACCTAAAGCAGTGCTCTAAGACACATTCTCACCTGGAGTACTATCCAGAATAAGGGAATTGCCCACACTACAAAAAATTATTAATATGCAAAACTGTGTACCAACTTCTTATTCTAACTCAATATCTACATAGGTACAGTTGAGAACATTTTTTGCATTAAGAATTTCCTTTATGTGTCTGATATAATTTCATGCCTCCTGGCATTACTGAGTCATCATTTTATCAATCTGGTTACTATTTTGGAATCTAGTTCATATTTTGAGAGTGGTCACATCTTCGACAGGTATTTATTTTATGTATTTTGCTATATTTCATTACAATATTTATTTATTTTTGCCCTTGTCTATAGCTAATGAGTCTTAGACTTGTAGAATAATTCTCAAAATGAAGAAGTAGCAAATAATGGACTTTAATAAATATCTTCTGAAGGATTTTCCTTTTTGAGAATATTTGTCAGTGGTGATAGAGCAGGTAGGGAAAGGCCAGTGGACCAAAGCATGCATTAAGAAATGTATCGTCTTTAAAAATATTTTCAGATGTTCAGAAAGATGTGTTCAGTTCCGAAGGATGCTAGGAAATAGAAATAAGAATTTTGAGTTGTCTTTGTCTTCAAATTTAAAGGTTTTCCTTTGAGGTTCCATGGTGGGAGGACTAAGTGACAAGGAATCAGAAATTCACTTGCTAGGATGTGATTTCTTGAGAAATCACTTAAATTTCCCACGACTTTTAAATCAGATAAGGTTCTATGTAATCTGTGAAGCATCATAGTGAGGGAAGTTCTTAGTATGTGGTCTCTGAAGACTTTGTGTTTCTCTGATCTTCAGATGAAGGAGGTGAATGTGGTTGTTTTCACAGAGAAAGGCAGCATTCATCCACATGAATGAGGCCGACATACTGGTTGACCTGGTGCAAGTATGGATGAACGTAAAGGTTTGCTCTGACACGAAATGCAAGACCATATTAAACATATAGCCAGTTATCAGATTCTTATTAATGATATAATGGCTTCAAAATGCCATTAGGCATAACTTTCAAATTATTAGAGGAGTCAGGCAAGTAATTCTGTGAAGGAGCTTGATAACCTGGCATGATAGGTTTAATTGCAAGTCTGACAACCCCTTGTTTTCTTTTTGTTTACAAACTGCTTAATAAAAACAGAAGCCCTGTTCTGGACACAGTAGAGGCAGAACCCCATGCATGAACAGTATCACTTTAAACCTGCCAGTGTTACCTTATGAAGGGGAGAACCAGGTAACTTAGGAACCATGGAGAGTTCTTTATACATTATGTAGTTGGAAGGATGGTTGATCTTTTTCTTTAAAATTTTCAGGGACGAAGTCTTCCATATTATTTTCAGCTGATGCTATCATAATTGCTTTAGGATTTAGTGGCTGTATACTCTGTTTGTTTTTTTTTAAGACTTTATTTTTAAGCAATCTGTACACCCAGTATGGGGCTCTAACTAACAACCCCAGGATCGAGAGTCTCACACTCCACCAACTGAGCCTGCCAGGCACCCCAGCAACTGTATACTTTGATACAAGAATTATAAGTTTGAGCTTTAGTTTTCAGATCGGTTTGTAAGTAGCAATAGAATAAGAAAACATGAATTTGAACTTGAATTTATATAACATCCATATTCAGCTGAAATATTCTCTTCCTTTGTCTGAAATGAACACACATCATTATGATTAATGTGAAATAGAATAAATAATTAGATCATATCATCCTGATTTGTACCTTAAGCAGAAACCCCCTTCCCCATTTCATTTCTCTCTCACCTGTTTTAGCCAGTTTATTTTCTGCTTGTGAACCTCCCTCCCTCCTTTTTTTCAAACCTATCTTAGTTTGTTTTTATATTATTATTATTATAGTGATATTCATGCATCTGTCAGTGTGACTTGGTACACATTATATGATATTTCTTAAAACAGTAGAGTAACAATTCTAATATCAGACAGCCCAGACACCAACAAAGCATTGGAGAAATGCCTCCTTCAGCATTAAGGTTAAGACTTAATTAAGTTTTTTTCATTGTATTCTCATTTTGAGTCTGTGTAAGGATTAAAGTTAAATATTATGGTTCATTGGACCCTTTAAGGAAAGACCAGACTACCCTCATAACAGGGTTCCTTTCTGAGGAAAAAGAATTTAGTTTAAAAAGCTTTTATTTTAGTCATTATTTATAAAAATTCATGTGTGTATCTACAATATTTGCATATAACGTGGGAAATATGAGGTAATGATCCCATGACAAAACTTGGCGCTGGTCAGGCCACCTAATGTAGTAATCACTTCGTGAGTCAAAATTCCATGAGATGATAAAAATTTAAGAAGAAAGCCATAAAGACTAGAAAAATACATTTAATTAAAAAATTTAAAGAATCATTTAGTCATATAAGAAATGATGAAACGTTATTTTATTGATCATGGGGACCTGATATTCTCTATCTTCACTAAAGTTTAAACAAGAAGAAATAAGTTTGTTGTAATCTGCAATGGATACATGATTCTTCACTGGACAGTGAAGAATGTTAAATATTATTCTTAAGAGATCTTTAACAAAATTCTTAATCTGTCATTAACATTGTTATTCATTTACTATGTGAAGAAAGTTACATGCATTTCTTATGTGATTTTAAGGGGAATACAGAGTAGTTTCTGTATTTTGGAGTCTTCTTAATAGGGATAGCTAAGAATCTAATCTGCTCATCACAATAAAAATAAGGCCACACCCCAGAAGTTCATTAAGCTTAAACTCCCTTCCAACCCCTTGACTGAAGCCCGTGGTTTATGATATGTTTGGTGTTTAGAATTTTTGTGCATTGTGTGAAAGATGACCATGCCCTGCAGAGAAATTACACTGAAGGAGTGGTAAAATGTGCAAAGTTAAAAAAAACAAAAACAAAACAAAACCAGCAGCAAAACAAGGCCCATCTCTTGTGAGAGGTAGTCCATTTAAACCTGCAGCCTCAGCCAAGGAAGCCCTTGGTAAATGCCTGAATGCCAGAACCACGTAATGGTTTGGGGGGGATAGATTAATGGGAAAGGCCAGATGTAGTTGGAATTTGTCTTCATTTAACTTGAATTCAGTGAGACACATCTTATCAGCTTATACAGATTATTATTAAAGGTGATGATGAGAAAAAGGATTTGTTAACCATAAAGATTTTTGTTGGAAATGATGTTGAAGGCATTCTTTTATAAATATTAATATGATCCAAAAGGAAAGTTTCCACCCTGAGGTGACATACAGAGCTCTGAGTTTCTTGAGATCATTTTTTTTTTCAAGCATGACAGAATGTTTTACTCATAGGAGGCAAGGCAGAAAATGTGATTCCAGAGATTAAAGATCTCTTGCATAACAATATGTATCATCTGTCCTGTATTATTAACACTGTGAATATGGGGAAATTGTACTATTTTTTGTATAAAATTAATGTTTCATAATATACTGGGAAAAAGAAAAAAGTTACAATGATGAGCTGAAGCCACTTAAGGGGTTAAAAATATTTCAAAAGAATATGTATCACAGAGTTCTAAAATTAGTCTTACAAATCTAATGAGAAATTTGACTTTCTTCAAAGGGGAGGATCACACAAATTAATCTATGTGCTTCCTATGGGTTGAAAAATTTTTTAGATTTGTGGAAATGTGTGAGTATATAGGATTGAAATAATATGAGGGAGGTATTCAAGTAATTCAAAAGAACAAATGACCAAGTGTTGTCAACGTTTCAAATAGAATAGGAATTGGTACAAGCAAGCAAACATCTGAAAGTGGCATTTTTTAAGATAGAATTTAGCATCAGCAAGTAACCAAGGTAAGCATCCTTACTAAGGAAAAACCAAGTAGAAAAAGGAGTTAGCAAATTTGGCCTTTGTTGGAGACCTATTGAAGCGTAACTCTCTTTAAAATTCTCAATCCAGTGCCTCCCTCAAGGGTACCGAATGGAACTGAATCAAGTTTTGGATGCAGGTGGCTTTTTGGGGGGCCAGGCATTGGCAGGTGATCAGATTAGCTATTGAGGTTGACTAGGTGGTCCATTCTAGAGTTTTCTACCCTCCTCCCTTAGGAAAAGCAATAAAAATCTGTTCCAACCTTAGTTAATTCAAAATCAGAGCAAGTGGGGTCAATAATAGTACAGATTAAATGGATCTTCCTTTGTTGTGTTCCTTCTACAGTAGAGATAGAGAACCGAGGTCACCCACCAACTACCTATAAATATCTTCCTATAGTCTCAGTAAGAATTCATTTATTTTTCAACCCTTTCTTCCTCTTGCGGAATTATCTCCCTTTACATATTCTACTGTGTAGTTATAGAATTACATTATTGATTGGTGTTGGAATCTCTTTCAGTTTCTTCCTATTTCTCCTAAATGAACAGTGAAGCTCCAGATTGAACAGATTAATAAGAATTTATTTGGATTAAATTATAGAAAATGGCTTAGAAATCCCTCCGTTATTTTAAGATTTAATTGGTCTTGAGGTTACATTATATAATGTTTGGAAAACATGAATAGTTTATTGACCACAGTGAAAAAAACTGTGCCTTATCTGGGGCAAGGATGGTCTGTCCCAGTATGTTTCCTTCAGCACCATTTTTTTTTTTTAAAGACAAAACTTCAGTCAACATCTCCAAGTATTATAAAGTTACAATGAAAAACTTCATCTTTCCATATTTTTCTCCTGAAGCAAGGCTTTATTCATCCAGGCTGTATAGACTTCACTGATTGCATTTCTGACCTCTACAGTTAGAATGACTTAACTTGTCACATTTATTAAATATAATCTTACATGTTGTTATAGATTTGATTCATGTAGATCATTATCCCTACCTCTTTTTTCCTAAAAGAATATTTGTATATGTCTGTGTTCATGTGTGTGTCTTGTTTTCTGACTCTGAAATGTTTATTATGCCTTAGACAGTTACCCCAGGGAGATTATGTAAAAAAGCCTGGAGATGGCGACTCTTTTTATAGCGACATTCCTCCTGGAGTCAGCACAAACTCAGCATCTAGTTCTAAGAAGAGGTCTGCTTTTCTGTCGCATTTTCAGATTTCTACCTGTTCCATCACACATTATTCCATTAGTCAGAACATTTCATTATTTTGCAGCAGGTTTGATTACTTCTTCCTTCTTTCTTGAATGTTAAAAAATAGTATCCTTTGTTCTTTGATTACTGCGCTTCCAAATGCCATATGCTCAGAACCACTTGTTAAGCAAATCAGGCCAGAAATTGAACCAAAACTAAACCAAACCAATAACAATCCTAAATCTACATAGAAATCCTAGGGTTTTTCAATCTTGCTCTTATATGGCTTAAGAAACTATACATAGTAACTTATAACATTTTAAATGGTGAGCTTTATGTCATGTTGGGTAGTCAAAGAAAAAGGTTACTGTCATGCTTCAGTAAAGCAGTTGTTAAATTGGTACTATAAATGCTGCGTTGAATATTTTTAAATTTTAAATATACCAAAGCTAAGCTTGCTGTGAAAAAAAGATCGCTTCTCTGTGAATCATATATTTGAATATTATGATTTTGCCTTTTCCTGGAATGATTATTTCTAGACTTTCTAATTTAGAATTTGGTTGCCAAATTAAATATATTTAATATTTGCCTGAATTTTATAATAGGACAAGTGGGGTTAATATATTATTTATATGTCTTAAACTTTGATGTTATATTCTTGCTCCAGGATCTTAGGGTGTATAAGACCATTTAAAATTCTGCATGCTTTATAATTGCTTAATAAAATAAACTGGTAGAAGAAATAAATAGTTGGAATGTTTTAGGAAATGAGACCTACATTCACATTGAAGAAAGCTAAAATGTTCCTGTGGAAAAGTTTCTTTAAAATTGGTGATAGGGGTGTAATGTACAGAAAAAAAAGATTTGATAGCCCAGTACATTGCTTTGGGCACAGTGGGCACTTTGGAGACTGAAGGGGAATTTCTAGTTTATTTAGAAGAAACGTGATCTCTTCTGGAATTCTATACAGAGTGAATCACCTGTAAAAATTCTGCAATGGATCTCACTCTGTAAATAATCACAAAGGAGAAAAGAAAGAATCAGTATATCTGGGAACTCTTCTTTATGTGGAACTGTCTTAAGTATGAGGGATTGTTTTTACTCAGATAACATAGCTTAGAGAAAAATAAAAATATTAGTTTTTGCACAAGGAGTACAGATCTATAGACGGATGTTCAAAATTTTTTTTCTTTTTATTGGGGTATTTTTGGCTAAGATAATAAGGTTTATCTAAATTCTGTATATAAATATTTTCTTGGTCAAATATTTAATTTTAAATTAAATAACATGGTAAATAGATAGAGAAATCAATGGATTCCAGCAGAATTTCTGTTGTCCTTCTGGACAAAATAGGATTCATTCTATAATTAGCAAATTATGTTGTAAAACTCCTAATCTGGGGAATTAATGTGTAATAGTTGTGCTGAGTTCCATTTATTTTCATTCATCAATAGAAGCCTCCTTTTAAAATAGACATTATTAGTGATTAACTGGAATGATGTGTGGAAAAGATTTTAAATATAGTGCTCTTGTCTAAAGTACCTCAAGAAGAGCTTAAAATACTGATTTGAATAATTCCCAGATATTAGAAGAGTGGGTTATGACTTTTAAGTAGTTAAAAATGGTATCAAATTATGTGACTCCTCCTAGATACATGTAGTTTGTCAAAACACTTTTCTTATGTGGTACAGGTAGGTGTGTAAGTTTTGCTTCTTGTAGACTATTTAAGATGGCCAGACACAGGACAAGGGCTTAATGGTACATGGGCTTTGTGAGAGACACTTCCATGATACACATTTGATTCAGTTTGGTTACTGGGCAATTAACTAACAGTACTACATTTTTTGGGGGGGCATATTTGTGGAGAAAATGCCAATTCTCAGAAAATAGTTTTATTGTTTAAGAAAACCTAAATATTACTTTGATAAAGGTTGACCGGTTCAATTGAACAGATCTTAATGAAATCTCTTGGAAGTCCATGTTCTCATAATATCTGAATGAAAACCATTGCTTTACAATTAAGAAACATCTATAGTGGGACCCCATTATAACTCTTCTGCTCGGGTTATATAACTGAACTATGACGTGAATTTGCTGTATGTGGTTGTTGGGAATGTAATTGGCTTGCACGGTATGCTGATACTTTTCCATTGTACACTATTGTAATGGGGTTCCATTGTATTTGACTTTTCTTAAATTGAATGTTGTGTAATTCTGCCTTCTTCATGAAGACTTTCATGGTCTCTTCATTCTTTCATTTCAGATTTTTTTCTTTCTTGATTTATTTAATGCACAGTAATGCTTACAAATTTTGCTTACTGATTTTAAAACTAAGTTCACTTGATTGTAGTTTTGAACAGTATACACACCTTTTCAATTTCAGGTCGAATGGGCTTTCTCATTCTTGGAGTGAAAGGATCCCGGACACAAAACACATTTCAGACATCTGTGAAAACGGACGACCTCGAAGCAACTCTTGGCAAGGTATACAGCAGACTTCTGAACAGCTAGTGCATCTGTTTGCAGAACCCCAATTCTATTTTGTGGTTCTTGGTTGTAAAGATTTGTTCCTTCATGTATGCTCTTTAGTTCTTCTCCCAACAGAGAAGAGGGCATTTATTATTTCTTTCTTTATTTCTTGGGTGGGGAAAGATGGGATTCGGTAGCACCAATGTGAGAGAAGGCTATACGGAGTACTCTACTTGTAGCCCTAGGTTCTGGGAGGGGCTGGCTGTGAATTACACCACTTGAAATACCCTGTAATTACCCATGTGACAGTTGTTTGTTTACATTCAAATCTAGCCATAAACTGTCTTTTTCAGGTAACCTGGGAGGCAACAGAAAGAAAATCAGAGGCAAACGATTTAGACCTCGGTCTAATTCAACTGAGTAAGTCTAAACCTCTAATGGAAAAAGGCATTTCAAGGTCCTGTGCAGTTAGTGTGCAGGGTTAAGTAACGAGAGATCATCAAAGAACTGTAAACCATGCCTCTGGTCTTGGTTTTGTCTTTTTAATTCCTTTTTGCCGTTTAAAAATTAACCATGGCTTTTCTCTTTTACATAGGCATCTCCGCAACTGTGCCCAAACCAATATTCACTGATAGTGGGGGGTCCCACCCTCGCTGCAGGCTTTTTCCTCCAGTAACCTGCCGTTGTGGTGTCTTGGTTCCTTTCGAAGGGAATTTTGATAACATTCCTTTCTTCTCATCACCCGGGGTCCAGCCATTTCAGAGGGGTCACCCTTCCTCTTCCCAGTATTCACACAGCCTAGAAGCATCAGGCAAAAATTCCCGCCGTCCTAGAGCATGAGACTGCTCACAGTGTGAAACCACCGCCCGGAGGGCTTCATGGCTGCAATCTAAGCATTCTCTCAGACTAATGGAATACGTATTCCCTTTTAAATCTTCCTTCTGAGGACATTTAAAAGGGCACTAACCAAAACTTGCTCTTTAACGGAATCATTGTCACTAATTGCAACACTATCTGTTTTAAATGATAGCCACACTTTTTTTTTTAAGGGGGGGGTGTAGGATCAGAAATTACATTTAAAGTTATTTCTAATGAGGTAAACACCATGCATTTTTTTTTTTTATTATTGTTTCTTCACTCAAGAAAGTACAGCAAAACCAAGCTTCCTCAAACCTTTATCCCACGTCGAGGAATCAAACACACCCTCAGTATCCTTCTGGACCTTGCTACCAGGTTTTAATTAACCATACTTTTTGGACCTACCTAAACTTTTTTTTTAACTTTTTTCTCACTACATTGCTAGCTGTTGTTTTCAGGATCACCTTTGCCTCTTCATGCCTTAATACTTAAAAAAAAAAAAAAGAATCTGAATAGCAGGTGTTTGTTAACTGCTTGTCCGAAACTTATGTTAGCTTTTCCATCGTATACCCTGCCTTTTTCAGTCCAGGAATAAAAACAGTGCCCTGAAATTTGGACCTTCCTGCTGATGGTATTGTCTTGTAAGTGGCTTGTCAAAAGTTTGCTAGAGGATACTTTATTTTAGAAACAATAGATAGGTTTCAGTGATAACCATTGCATGGTCCAGAATGACATCATAGAACTCCATCATAAATAACTAATCTGTTTGAGTTTATCTTCTACATTCCCAAAGTGCTTGGATGCTTTAGGGCTCATTGTGGATAAACTCTTGGAATGTTGTTTGATTTGTTTTGCATGAGGTCACCTGGTAAAGAGCGCCTTAGGTCATCTCAGTTGCTCACAAGAATACAGATAAAACTGCGAAATGTTCTTCAGAACTTCCTTGGTGTACTGGTTAGCATTTTAACAGCATTTCCTATATAATAGGGCTTTGAAAACTCCTGAGTGAAAATAAACCAGTGTTATATTAAAGCTATGTATTTAGGACCCAAACAACACTTGGTGTTTAGCAAGATTCATACAGTATTTTCTAGCACGGTCACTTACTTTTTAAAACTCTAATGTAAAATTCCCACTCATATCATACGATAAAAATTATAATACTAGATAGCCCTTAAGGAATTTCTTGCCTATGAGATAACACTATAGTATTTAATAAGATGTCATGGTGGAATCGTCTTTGTGAGGAAGAAGTATTAAGGACTCCCTCAGATTTTTCAGACTTTTCAGATTTGGGTTACATGACTCATGTTAATTAAATGGAACCAAGTCTGTGAGGTTGACCACTATTGTCACGTACCTTATTGTATTGGCACTATATACCTATCTATATATTTTTGTTTTTCCTTGAAAAGAATCCTAATATATAGCATATCAGGAGTTATGTTGACAGTCTTTTCTTATACTTTCCATATTTGCTAAATAATCCCTTTTGCTTCAGATATGGACATTATAATTTGTGGGACTATAAGAGAAGCAGAATGACCCTTTTTTTATTTTTTAGATTAAAAGATATCATCGAGTCCATTATTTCAACATCCCCTTTAGTACCCATCATCCCAAAGGATGATGAAACATCAGGACATGAATTAAAACGTTCACCACAAATGCATACTCTGCTAATTAACAACCTACAGTGTCCTTGTTTATTGTATTGTTTTTTCCACTCAAAGTTTTTGCATCTTCCTCACTGTTGTACATGATGTAAAAAAAGGTTTTGGCTTAGACTTTGTGTTATATATTGTGTTTTTACAGGAGGGAGCCCCAAGCACCTGAGCCTGGGCACTCCCTCGCCCAGACAGTCCCATCCCAAGGCATAAGCCCAGGGGGCTCTGACAGCCCCCAGACAGGGAGTCTGGATCACAGGTCAGTCTCCACCTGCCCCTTCATTCTGGGCTGCCACTTAATCTCCCTCCTAGTCCCTTCCTTGGCTGAGAACAGGGTCATTTGATCTTTGACTGACCCCCAACGTCTGCTTGGACATGGTCCTGGTCCAGCCAGCACCAGCTAATTTTCCTCTGCCTTATCCATTCTGGAGAACAGAAAGAGCTCTCCTCCCCTGTCTAACGCATTTTTTTTTTGCATGTTGCGCTACCAGCCAACTCAAGCCATGTAGGCAGGTTTAGAGCGGTTCGATAAAAATCCTA
Source organism: Eumetopias jubatus (assembly GCF_037043125.1). Lineage (NCBI taxonomy): Eukaryota > Metazoa > Chordata > Mammalia > Carnivora > Otariidae > Eumetopias > Eumetopias jubatus. Next base: position 33,481,943 of record NW_028274820.1, read on the forward strand.
TCACTTCTGCCCCCACCACCTAGAGATGCTAGGAAGCCCACCGTGAAGACACTTTTAGGGGCAGATCCCCAGAAGGAACCACCATTGAGAGCTCTCTTCAGTGACCTCTAGTGAAGTGATCACAGCATTCTGAGATGCTCCCCGAAACAGAAGGAAAGGTCCAACACATGCAAGCCAAGCCATGCAGCTGTAGGTTTCATGGAACAGCCATGGCGTCCGTGCTTTGAGCTTCTAAGATTGTCAGTGAAAGGAACACACGTCTCCTCCTGGAAGCTGCCTGTGGGTGACTCAGTTTGCTGTGTGGCTATGTTTCACCTGATAACAGCTGCATGGGCTTTTTCTTGGGTTTTCCCCAGGCCGGAGCATTCACTGGCCTTCATCTCTGGCTGCACTTGCGTTTTGACTTTTTCTTTTTGTTCAAAGTCTCAGTGGGGATTTTTACGCAAGTTTTAATTGGCTATCTCTGTGAAAAGTGCAAGTTGGCAATGATTGTGGCTAAAGGCAAAACTAGCTCGAGTTGTTCCCGAGGCAGGGGACACTGTCTTAGCAAAAATGGTCTCACAGACATAAAAAGCATCTAAACCCTTCTCTTAGGAGGGAGCTGCATTGGTTATAGCTAAAAATGAGGGAAAGGGCTATGGAAAAAGTAGTCTAATTTTGTTTATATAACCAGAAATGTGGTCATGATTTAAATGTATTTATAAACTAAAACCAAATATGGTGGAAAGAAGTAAAGTTTAACCCCAAACGAATAGTGTATTTTATCTTTCCCCTGGTTTCTTTCCAAATAACTTGCAAAGTTTGATAGAGCTTGCATCTTCGTTATCTGTAGTGTTTCTAGAAGTTACTTTTTTTAAATGAGAAAATTCAGTACAACCTACAAATTGTTCCACCATTGGATTTGTTGAATCTGTATTTATTTTACAAGAGCACATTCTGAAAGGGGATGTGTTTTTGCTTGGCTCCCTGGGTTCAAATCAAAGGGGAAAAACAACAACAACAACAACTTGCACTCCCAATTTACCGTCTTTTAAATTTTCCTTTGCGCAGTAATTCCGATGGAGACTTTGCCAGATCCATTAGGGAAACGCTGAGGAAGGTCATTTGTATCTTCTGGCAGTCACTCACACAATTCATGATCAGACATTCAGAAGGCAACTTCTGAGGCCCATTTCCTAATGGAAACACAAACACGTTAGTCTGGAGTGCATAAAAGGAAGAAGGAATATTGCAGCTACACTAAATTGCTGAACCCAACCTAAAGATCCTGGAGACCTATTTGGCTCACACTTAATGTGTCTGGGGGCTCCGGGATCAGAAGAGCGGGAGCCTTTCTGCTCTCTCTATAGCCAACCGGAGCACCTTTCTTGTTAACTCCAGCCTAGGGTCTGCTATCTGGAGTGAGACGGAAGCCATGTAAAGTCTTTTTTTTTTTTTTTTTTTTTTCATATTGGAAAGAGAACATTGCTCCTTTTAATTGTTCTTGGGGTGTTATATACCCAAACACCAGGTTGGAATTGCAGCCATCTGAATATTCTCAAAAAGCATCGTTATCATTTGAAAACCAAGGAGCCAAATGAGAGGTGGCCTGGAAAAAGCCACTTTGGAGGTGGGTGAATGGGACCTCTGACAGTGCTATGATTGGAAGACAGCTTCTGATTCCCTTGGGGAAACCCCTGCCAAGGCTTTCCCTGAAATGTTGAATACATTCTAGAATGCCTCGAGCCTCGTTGTAGCTGAGTTTATTCTCATGTCATCGTACAGACTGCCTCATAACCCCCAGCATCCATCCTGGTTTATTTGCCATAGTCACTTGCATTTGGAGGGTGAAGAACATCCTTGCTAAGCTTGTGCTGTGTATTTTCAGATTTTCTATCTTGTTCTGCTTTCTTTGTTCCTTCCATTGCTTTCTGCAGGTATTTAAACCCATGGTTCAAAAGAGACTATAATGTAGCTAAGTGGGTAGAAGATGTGAATAAAAACACTGAAGGACCATACTTTAGGTATTTTATACATTAATTTTATATCCTTTTCAAACTCTCCCAGCACATACAAATACTGTAGTGTGACTGGCTCTCTAGCTTGTATCTCCCAAATACAAGTTCCCATAAGTGGAAAGGGTCCTTGTTTATTTGCTGCCTTTTGATCTCTGTTTCTGGCTTCATGAGCAAGTCTAGTTCTTTTCTGAATGTTTCAAATGAAGCCATTTGAAAGGGTTACCATTTAGTGCATGCCCCCATCACCATCTTGAGCTTTTTAGTAGCTTTCTCTTCATTTTATGCTATGTAGTGTTCTATGGGCATGAAACATACTTTCCACTAATAAAGAAGCATTATTAACCTGAACAATTTAATTTCTAGAATTTAGCAGTTTTATAGTGCATTTTTCCTACTTCCTGCCTTAAGAGTGCATAGTGAATACAAAAAAAACTTAAGGGAAAACATGAAAAGAAACCAAATGAAATGTAGCAGGATCTCACTTCGAGTAAAAACAGTGACTTAATGGAACTTAAAATTACTGAAAGAATCTTGACCACAAGAGAGTGGGATCGAATGAGTTTAGGTTTTATTTATTCAGTACAAGCATGCGCCACCAGACAAGGGCTATGCTGAGAAGTGTTTTACAGATTCTCAACAAAACATCTGAGGAACTTTTTGTGCCAGGAAGATGGTTGTTGTCTCACATTTGACACAGAGCAGGAAGCAGAGAGAAAACATGTTCTCGATTCACAAAAGAGCAGACCGAGTATCCCTATATTTTAGAAACTCTAGAATTTACTCAATCCACTGTAGCTCAGTCTAACTTCAGAGGTCAGAGAGCATTCCCAAGAGCTCTTATGGCATTTTTTCACTCTCTGTAATACCAGTGATTTCCTAGAGGCAAATGTCCAGTTTATATATGACTACTTTGTGGACAACTAATGTAAAGAAGAAATATGGACTCAGTTGCTACCTCTTCTGAACAGAATAAGCTTTCAGATTACTTTTTGCCATGACTTGGGTCAGGATTCAACAGATACCAAAATATGTATGTGTACTTAACTCTCAGCACCCATTTAAGGTGGACTTTCTCTTCCAGTGTACCATTTAGTTTAGACATGTATAGTTTGAGAAAATGATTAGACCTATTTGCATTTTAATTTGATCCATACATTTGCATATATCCCAAGGAAAGCATAACCCTGCCTGCTCACAACAGTATATCCTGCTTTTATACCCCATCTTTCCCTCCTGCCCTGTTCCCCTGCTTCTGTCACTTCCCCACGCGGAACCTCACACACATACACTCACATGCAAACATCCCACCCTCACCTGTAGCTCTCAAGATGGCCAGCGTCAGGAAGACAGGTAAGATTATTTTGAATGTTACTTGGAACCTTGGCTCACCTGCCGCCCTGTTTCTCCTGTCTATCTTCCTCAGGCTTGTGGGCAGATTGTAATTTGTATCAGCCATGGCACCAAAACAGAATGACTTTGGCCCCATAGGGGCTAGGGCTTTTATACCTCAATGGACCAGTAATTTGCACCAGTAATTTGTGAAATGGTACCCCGGAAGAGTTGTTTCACGTCCCCTGGGTCAGCTGAGTAGTTTATGTGGCTCCCAGAGAAGAGTTCACATTTCTTAAAATCAGCACCCAGGTCTGCCCAGAAGCTGCATGACTAAACGCAATTTGGATGGGGAAATGCTTTAGCCCCCCTGGTTGCACGTGCAAGGCTGCAAGGGCAGTTTTAGAGGGTTCCTTTATCTCCTCTTTTAATATGAGATGTCAGTTCCCACAGTGGATAATCACATTAAGAATTAATTATTAAAATCCATATTTGTATTTGAAGGCTAGATAGAATTTGCTGGAGGTTTGTAAGGGAACTGTCATTTTAGGATTAATCAGGGTTATGTTGGTAAGACTTGAAAACCAACACACAATTTCTGTGAAAGTCGTGAATCATTAAGATACCCCAGAGCTTTTAACAGTGATTCTCACACAACAGAATTTCATCCACCCTTCATCCAAGCCAGTCCTTACATAGGGAGGCCCGAAGTGTATCCGCACCTTGGCTTATGCTTTGCCAACCCTCTGCTTAAGCTCAGATCTGCTTCATCAGCCACGAGGTTGTTCAGGATTACCTCTCCTGCCAAAACCACCAATGAGGGCAAAGGCCATTTTATTAATTGTCCCTATTGTGTGGGGTTTGTGGCCTCCTTATCAGAATGCAGTGGCGACATAGTGACTGCAGTAAACTGGTCCAATGTACAGCCCAGCATTTAAAATATTATATCCACATGAAGAGCAAAGCAAATGCCGAAAGGTTTTGAGTGATCATAGTGCCTCAGCTTCGCTCCCTTGCCTAGTTCTGTATCAGACAGCGGTTGCTCAAAGGACTGCCAGCATATATTCGCATCAAGCTAGGCAAGAGCATTATCTCCCCACACCTAGATCTTGGGAGCAGTTGGTGACAGTGCTTTACCAGCTCAGTACTCAACTTTCTCTTGAGTATTATGCATTTGATTACTCTCTTCATCAAGTTGTTGAGTCCCACTTCCATGATCTTATGGAAAATGCAGTAACTCTGAAAAGAAACTAATAATTATTATCCCGTACTGAGTGCCTACTACGTACCTTTATTTCTCACCACCTCATGAGATGTAGGCATTCTTACTCCCTGTCTATGGATGGAGGAAACTGAGGCACACAGAGTAACTCAGGGTAGCACAGCTAGTAAGTGTCAGAACCAGAATTAACAGCTTGGCTCTGACTCCAAAATCTATTCCCTTTCCGCTTCGCTGTAATACTTAAGAATAGCGGGGTGGATATGGACTACTTAAATCCTATCCTGGGACACTTTATAAATCCTTCTGCATTAGGCTACTGTAAAATTTGCACCTGAACCCAGACAAGTGAGGAAGGGGGACCTGTGCCTCTCACGTGTGACGGGCCTGGTTTCAGCCACGTCTGGGGGACAGAAGGGAGCTGAGCTTGGCCTTCCAGGCATGTCTGCAAAAGGCCGGCCCAGCAAGGCTGTTGTAGCCCCAGGACAGGCCACAATCCTTTGGCACACAGGCACACCTTCATTGTGTAACCTTAAATGGCACCCACTATACTTATTATGGTTTTTTTAAAAGTGGTGTAATGACAATGGTTAACATTTGTTCAAAGATTACTCTGTGAGTGAATGAGCTGGGCCTTTGCCTGGTTTTCAGTGAAAGCCAGATTGGAACTAGCAGGCAAGTAGGCAGGGCCAGAAGAGAGCCTGGAGGCAGTTTTCAAGAAATGACTCTCTTAGACATTTGGGACCAAATTTTAGTTTGTATCTCCCTCAACTGATTTACTCTATTTTCTTCTCTGCTCTGACTCTCATTCTGAGGCTGAACATTCCCTCAAGATAACCCCTGTTATGCTGTCACACACCACCCAACCTCCAGGACACAATGCCTCTCACCCCTACCAAAACCATCCTGCTTACCTTCTCTTCCTCTCAGGCTCAGTCCAAAGTGTCAGCTAACCGGTGTATTCATGTGAGAGGTAGTATATGTGCAAATTTCTTGGGGAGGTCTGGAGAATATCTCCTGCTTTTGTTTTCACTCATTATTGGATTTGGCCATGCAAAAAATATTTGGAGGAAAGACCAAACTCGGCACCTCTCATTGGAATGGCCTGGTATGTGTGCAAAGCTGGTCATTTGGACTCATGGCCAAGTGAATGGCTGGCGTGTCTGGGAAGCTATAAGCCAACTACGGCCTGTGCTAGGGACACATACACACTGTAGCAAATTAAAAAGAAGACCCATTTTGCATGATCCCCTAAAGTAAACAAGATTTAGTTCTTTGTTGGTGTACCCGACGAGCTTTCCTGAACTTGGACATCTTAACCAGTAGTGATGAGGCTAAAAATCTGAAGCCAGGTTACTACCCCTTGTTTTAGAAAGATGTATTTAACTATCTAAGTACAAAAGTTTATCCTCATTCTACACATACTGAATTTGTTTCCTAAAGGTCACAGTCATATTGGAAATGTTTTCTTAAAATTAAAAACATCCTTAATTTCTGAATTAGGAAAATCTGCAGTAGTACACTGCTTTAATAGCCCTTTGGAGGACCTGAAGCACTGAGATTCTTAGTTTCACCCCTCGGCTCTGTGCTGGAGAGCACTATCACAAGAGAAGTCAAATATCTGTAATATTCTAACAGTCCATGCGAAGAAGTCATCCTAGACATTTTCCAAAATCAGAGGAAATGTTAGGAGTTACAGATTAAAAGCCAGTTAAGCCACTATTGATTTTTAAAATTGAGCAAGAACGTTCACTTGGATCTCAGGGCTTGTAGGAAAAAATATTTTTAAACCTTAGCTTGAATTTGATGTCCATAAGGTGGGAACTGATTTGAAAACTACAGAACTAGAGCAAAACATAACATATGGTTGGGAACCAAAATTTAAAATAAGGGGGAACAAGAAGAGACCTCTTGATGCTGTTGCATGCAGCGCGGTAGCTCTGCCCCTGCCCAGCGCACCCCCTGCCTAAACTCCCAGCGGATGAGCTGCATCCCCCTGCAATAAGGACCACTTTAGGAAGTAACCACTTCCTCGATTTGGCTCACAGCCACCTTGCTGCAGAATGGAGCAGTCATGGATGTGTAGTGGTAACATTTGTGAATGGGTAGGTACTGCCAAAACCAGCACATCTATTTCCCATTGATACGATGCGAGTGAAAAGCTCCCGGCTGTTTTTTTTTTTTTTTTCTTTTTCCACCTCGAGGACAAGGTAACAGATGTGGGCTCTTCCTGTGAGCTCAGCCTAGTCACAAATATTGCCGCTACATGTGCAGAATCAAACAAGAACAGCATAATACAGCATAGCTTGCACATATCTTTCATATGTGATATCTTCACGACGGAGATGTTATCTAAATAGGGAGGGTTTTTGTTGTGTTTTGTTTTAGTTTCAGTAACATTCCAGTCAATAAGGTGTAGCTACCTTATTGACAGGACAAACGAGCATACCCTCCATGCATTATTAAGATCTACTTTGATGGCACAGAATCCTCCCCTGTACAGAAATGGTGGTTGTAGGGACTAATCAGACCATTTTTGTATGTTTTCATCAGACTCTTTGTTTGGCTGGAACTCTGCACTCCTTACTGCTTGCATGTTTACTAATTTATTATTAAAACCCCCATATTTGCCTTTGTTCTTTCACAACTAACACACTGGCCTCTGAATGCATGAGTTTTGTGTGAACTGGTGTGTGACTTAGCAACTAATAAATATATCAGTTGTATTATATTTTCAGATCTTAAAAATATAACTGGAATTACTGTACTAAAACATTTTTTACATTAAGTGATAAAAATAAGGCAGAATATGAATATGTTGTACACTTAATTTACCATTATGAGCTCTTAGAATCATTTTATCCCTTCTCCATTTTAGCTTTTTATCTATTTGTATAGGAAACTTCATTATTGGCTTTCTAGTTGAAGAGTCTGATTCTGTGTGCTAACATGTGAACAATCCATTGCAGTTATGACATTAGGAAAGTAAAATTCCAGCATTCCTGTGTTGTGAAGGGCAGAGAATCTCCCCGTAGCCAAACCTTTGCACTAGTGGCCTGTGGAAATAGGAATCAGAGAGTTTGTTCTGAACCCACTTTTCAGATATATGAAAAAGATGTTAGGCAATCACATAATATTTATGTCATGTGTTCTCAACGTCTCAGGACTCTGTCTCCTGCCAAGTCTCCCTCTTCATCAACTGGGTCTATTGCCTCCAGCAGAAAATACCCATACCCAATGCCTCCACTTCCTGATGAAGAGAAGAAAGTGAACCGACAAAGTGCCAGGGTACGTGGAAACTGCTGTATGCTAACAGCCTCGATCATTATTGTTCATTTTTGAGTTCATAGTTTAAAAGAGCCATTTTTCCTTTTTTGTTTATAAAAAAATGAAAAAAAAGGAAGATTTGCAAGATTCCATTGAAAAATGGAAGATTTGGGGGGCTCAGATTTATTTTTGCAAATGAGCTTAATTACTGCATTGAGAAATGCTAGAGATATTTGGTATGTTTTAATCATTCATTGCTATATATATTTTATTATACATTGTAGCTAATATATTACAGTCTGAAATAAATAAAGCAGAGAATGTATTTTGCTTTATCAGTTTTTTAATATACCTGGAAATGCCAGAAATTAAATAAACTAGCCTCATTTCCATGTCTGATTTGTTTCCTCTCACTGGCTAATAACACCCAATAGGACTTTAGAAACCAGAACCTATGATAGAAATTTAGACTAGTGTCTTGGAGATGGGATGGAATGTGGATACAATGAATTTGGATACATATGAAAATCTATAATATTGAAAAAAATATGGTAAAGTGTATGGTAAAATTTAGCAACCTTTTATATTTTAAAAAGCCAGATTTATAAACACGTAAAAGTTTGTTATTTATATAAAAATATGGTTCATCAGAAATTTATTTACTTACTTTTTTTAGTTTGTCATTGGGCCTTCACATAGAAGAACCAATTCCTTTTTATTTTATTTTCTTATTGAGGAATTATATTAGTATAATATAGTAATATAATTTAGCATATGTTATACACAGTGTTGTATTAGTTTCAGGTGTGCCAGAAGTTTCTTTAAATACTGAGTCCTCTTTTATACTTTAATTATGGATCTACTTGGCCTCACAGTGTCCCCGGAACACATCCATTATGTGAAATTTGAGATACAGTTGAGTTTAGAGAGGCAGACCAGCCCTCAGAGGCTTAAGTGAAAGATATAACTAAAGAATAATTACTTTTGTTGATATCCAGACTCTGTTGTGGTCAGTTACAGTGTAATGTGGTTCTTCTTGGAAATAATTTTGCAATAAGATAAAATAAAGCTTTAAAAGCCTGGGCAGATTTATCTGCTAGTGGGTCTTGGGTTCCTAGGATTTTTGGTTTTGAAAGATATTTCAGTGACTCTTTGATCCTGAACTTAAATAATGGGGTTCAAGGTAAACATATATCATTCAAATTTTACCTCGATCAACTCCTAGTCAGTAAGAAAACACAACTTGTTAAAAGCAGACTAGATTACTATAATCAAAAAGACTTGAAAACCAGTCAGTGGTGTTTTGTTAATTATATGAAGAAACACCTTCCTGTGTTAACACGGGTAATGGTAAAAGACGGAAAGGAAGAAGAAAATTCTGATTCCCAGCACTCAGCTTTCTGGTTTTAAAAAACACAATTGTTAATTGGCGTCCAGTTGTCCGTGACGTGAGTATGTTGTAATGAAATCCAAGGCTGATGGCATTCCTCAGGGAACGGTCAGAGTGTAACAGCCCAGTTTTGACCTCTGATAAATTGTCTACATTGCTGTATTGCTCTATCTAATGGGGGATGTTCTCTCAGCCGATGTCATGCCAGACTGCAGGTTATTAATGTTCCCACGTGAAAGCCCATGAAAATGTAAGCTCCCAGACGTAGTGGCTGGCCCATGGCCTCTTCCCTGGGACAGTGGTGGGAAAGGTCAGGTGGATCCATCCACCATGGAACATCCCCAGGAGCATGTAGCAGAATCCTGCCGAGTAGGCAGCCCCTGTCTCTGGGCTGTCTTTGTGGGCTGTGGAGAAGCAAACAAGCAGATCTTTGAATGAGCAACCCCTCCATCTAGAAATGGCCAGGCATGTCCGTTTCTGAAAGTGATGGCTGGGCAGTTCTTTGCTCCTTCTTCCGCCCTGGGATAAGGGTGGTCTTCTGGTTCCCCGGGTGCTATTCTTTTCTTCTCCTTTCTGCAAGCTGTCACTGATTTTTATAATCATTTGTAAGAACACTGGGCTCACTGAACCTGAAGTCTGAACCCTTTACTACTCCGCACCATCGTCTGAGCATCGATCCAGATGCTCTTTCCCTGAGGCACCTTGCAGACGCCCTGTTTAACCATTCGTCTTCACTAGTCTCCACCAACAGGGGTCACTCACACACAAACATCCTTACCGTTGAGGGGTTCGGTCTCCAAAGGGTGAGAACGCAGGCGGCTTTCCCACAGTCTTTGTGGGGTAGCCAACATGGGTACGCAGAACAGGATTTCCATGAAGGTTCAAGAGAACCTATTAAGGGAACCTCTACAGAAACATCCACAGAGTCACTTAGCTCTTTCTGCCTTTTCTTTCCCAGAAACTCAGATATACAATGACATGCCCCAGATTTTCAGTAAAAATGGAATTTGGATGTAATTTAAGTCACACCCGTCGTAGACTTTCTTTGTTCATGTTTATAAAAGTATACCCAAACCATATTGCCTGGAAACACAATTTTATCAGCTCGATCTCCCCCACCCCCCCTTTTTTTTTAAATTGGCCGTCCTCTGGTGAACGCAGTTGCATTCATATTTGATCATGCCAAGGTCGTTTACCGTGCATTAAAGCGATAACTGAACCTTGTAGAAATTAGATATGAACAGGACCAGGGTACAGACCTGGTGGCAGAGGCAAGAGGTGAGGGAATTAAAGAATGGACACCCTGCCTTGGGTGCATCATTCTACTCTCATGGGTCTCCCGAGAGAGGAGAGTCTTCTAGGAGGTAGTGATGGATTTGGAGAGCGGATGGCCTGGCCGTAGGCACACAGCAGAGATTTCTCTAAGTGGTTGGGGGTGGAATTGACAGAATCACACTTCCCCAAGGTCGTACTTCTCAGTGTTGGCTGCACATGGGAATTGTCTGAAGGGCTTTTAAACTATGCTAATGCCGGAGTCCCACCCAAAGAGATTTTGATTTAGCTGGTCCGGTGTGCTGTCTGGACTGTAGGATTTTTTAAAAAGCTCCCCAGATCATTGAAATGTGCAGCGGGGTTGAGACCCACTGCGCTAGTGAGCTTTATCAGGATCCTGGGGAAGAGAAGAACATGTGTGGTTTTAAAAAATAATATTTTAAATTATTTCATTGGTGATGTAATATTTAATTTATTCAAATTCTTGAGTAACATTAAATGAAGATGTGAGGGGTTTTATATTAAAAGGTGGCAGTTGCTAAAAAGGTTGAGACACAGGTTTAGAGGAAAGAGAAAGCTAAAGCTTTAATGAGTGTTTATTGTATCCACTTACTCGACTTGACAAGAGTGTGCTTCCATAACCATGTAAGTATGGATGGAATCACCAACTCTTTTTCATCTTCATAGCTCAGAATATACCTGTTTCCTGCTTTCACGGTGTGCAATTTTGCTTTTCTCTGTTGTGCAGCTATGGGAGACCTCCATTTAAGATCCACTGTTTACATGTGATACATCAAAACTGTTTACTTCAACTTTTATAGAAACCCAGCCTCACGGAATCACTGCAAATCTATCTGCTCTTCAGACAATACAGAGACCCTCTGAGATGCCCCAGAGGAGAGGAAGCCGAGTCTCACATCTGGATACCATTTTCTTTTTGTCATTGGCTTAGGATCTAAGTGAACCCTGAAAAGAACTACTGAAATGTTACACTATAACATGGGAACAATAAGGTACTGGTATGCTCCTGGATAATCCGCATGACAGATATATGTAGAAATATCACTAAAGTTAACTCACATGACCCAAATGTAGCAAGTTTCCTAAGGGACAATAGTGGATTCAGAACTGACATTCTGAAGCACATCCTCATTGTAGACAGTAATGCTATGTGCATGAAGCTTCTGTTTATTGCAATTTCCACATTTAAGGAAACAACATCCCGTAATAGAAACTAGCATGCAGGGCTAAGGCATCTAGGATTTGTCTGCAGGACTTTAAAGCTTTGAGAGGCCAATATCCCATATGCTAACTCTGAACATGTATCTTTATTATTATTTTTTTTTACTTCTCATATTTATATCAGCATACAAGGAGAATTGTACATATGTAAACATTTTTAAAATAAAAGAAAGCAGCTGTTACACACAAGTATATTTTGCCAAATGCCTAAAAATAGTCACAGCCACATCATCATCATCCACCAAATGGTCTCTAAAAATGATAAGCAGATGATGTTGTAAATATAGTGGTCAGTGCTGTAAATGTGTCTCTCCCTCATTGGTATGCATCCAAACCATGTGATATCCCTTTAAACTGTGCACGGTCTGGAGGCAGTGTTATTGAGTAATTAATTGAACCAGAGAACAAAATGCCCAGCCTGCACAGCTGGCTGGGGCAGGGGTTGAGGGGTGAGGCTCCTCTCCTGCCCGCCTCCAGGCACTCCGATGCTGATGGCCTCTCCCCGGGACTCCTGCAGTCTGCCCCCGTTCTCCTTCTGGGAGCTACAGTGCCTGCCTCAGCAGCTGTTAGCTTGCAGCACCAGAGCCCTGCTAGTTTCACCCTGGAGGCCTGTGAGCCCCTCGGCAGCACATCCTGCTGAGATGAAGCAAGTGCACCAAAGACACATGAGACCATGGGCCGCTGATACCTTGGTAGCTTCCAACTTGCCAATACTCCAGCCCTTTGTGGCCTAAATTTTTGTTCTTTGACAAAACTTTTTAGCCACCCTTACCTGTAAAATGAATGACTTGTTTTAATACAACCAACTTTTACACTGTTTATTAAGGAGACTTTTCATCAGTAGGGTGGGAGTCTGGCAGGTCATTCCACCCTGATGGGGAAGCAAGATGGTGGAGAGTTCTACCGGCTGGGCTGGGAAGCCTCTCCGGGCCACTGAGGGTTTGAAGAAACCTAACACATAAGTGTGCGGCAACTGTGAAGTTACCCCGACAGTTGGCAGGGAAAAGAATCCGAGGTTTTGAACTCTTATTTTTTTTTAATTCCTAGAAAAGTAAGAAATCTAAGTTCAAGTCCCTTCTTTAAAGCCAAAGTTCGATAAGCTGTTATAATGCAGCTCTGTCATTTTAAAAGAAAACTTCCCTGGGGAGGCTACTCTAGTGAACTCAGAAATTGCTGGGAATCAATCCGACGCTTTGATGTGAAGAGTACTTCTGAATTTCCTCATTTTCTCTCCTTTTTCCTTGAGAGGAATGGAATCTGCAGACAAGATTTCAGAAATATCCTCTAAATTGGATCTCTCCCAGTCGTGTCCACGGTCAAAATCCACTTCATCTCCATGTGTAGTCATCTTAGATGCCCGAACTGAAGGGCCATGTTAGAGGCAGCGTTTGATCCTTTATTTATGTCTTCTGTAATGGACCTCTCTTCTGAAAGTCTTTAAAAACGTTTGACAAGCAATTTAATCATTCGAAACTGTAAAGTATAAACAGCATTTTTCATGGCAGGAGGGGATGTGATCGTCAATTCTACAATAAGATGATCCATCAGATTAAGATTTGGGTGAGTGTTGGGTGACCATGCCACATAGCTCAAGTGAAGGACAGGAGGGCAGACAGATTTGAAAATGTAGCAAATAAAGTGGCTTTTGACCAAGATCACTTTCATGTGCACTGAATGTTTTCTGGTATTGAGTGTATAAAATGCTAATGTTATAAGGTTTATTTTGACTATAAAAGAGTTTATAGATTTGAATGTAAGGTACTTTGTGTAAATATGCTTCTTAGTTATGGTTACACAAACCCTCATTTGACAGAATTCACAAATGGTGAGCCACTTGTGCACAGATCCCCTCACCTCCCCCCCTTCCTCGCTTTCTCAGTTATTTTTACATGAAAATTATTGTTCCGAGTGAAAATTATTGTTACATGCCTTTTGAGAGACATGGGTGTTTATAGTCATCCTCCTTGATAATAACATTCCTATGGAACTGAATGAAAAGCATTTGTTTTACTTGCAGGGAGAGTATGGTTTTAGAGTAGCTTTAATGTTCTGGGTATCTGTCGAAGAATGTTTGAACATTCTTACAGCCATTTGCAGAATTCTTTGACAAGTTCATAATCTCAGTGGGTAGTTTTGAGAAATACTTCCAAGTGTAGTCATGGTTGGCATTTAGATGTATTAAATCTAAATAGTTGTGACTTTACATCCATGGAGGCAGGGAAAATGGACCTAAGGCACCAAACAGAAGCACAGCATATTATTTTTTTATTATCTCTTTTGGAGAGGAACTTTGCGGTCACCATAGCAGTTTGTATTATGCAACTAATATTTATAGCCCCCAGACAACTATAGGACCATTCTACTAAACAGAGGAGAGCAGTTATTTGGCCTTTCTGTCCCATTGTATGCCTTTTTCTTCTCTTTCTAAAGTTGTGTGCGTAGAGAAAAACTTCAGATTAACAACCTGCTGCCTGAGATGTTCCATTTGTCCATAGACATTGCAGAAGAGCAAACTCAGATTTAAAGCAACATTGAAATCCCTTTATTAAGAATGCCAACAAGGGGGATGCGGGGGAAGAGGGAGCCCCTGAAGGAACAGACGGGTCCAACTGACTGGTCTGTGTCCAGCCAACTCTTTCTTTAGTCAGGAAGTGGCATCCTCCTCTGGAGTCTCCCAACTGGAAAGTGATCCCCTGGTCACCTGCAAATCTGTGGAAAGGAGTAAACTCAGTGCAGCATAGTGAGAGTTTTCAATTTAGTGTCGTTGCTCTATAAGAAACCCAGTGATGTTCCTTAAAAAAAAAAAAAAAAAAAAAAATTGACTAATAAAGTAAATGTAGGGTTAAATTGTCAAACATACTTTTTAGTTTGAGATAGGTGCTTTATGAAGTGGTACTACAGTTTCTCTCATTTTCCCCTTGCTTTAAAAAGGCTTTTAGAATTGTCTTTATATATAAGGTCAGTCTGGTATAGATTTCTGAACATAAGATTGAGAGGGTTTCTAAAAGAAGTTGCTGATAAAATTAGATCTTTTGTGCACTTCCAAAAAGGGACTATTTATATTTGAATTTCATAACAGCCTTACATTCCTTTTTTTTTTCCTTCCGTTGATTCCCTTGCAGATTTGCATAATTTATTCCCGCCCATTGTCCCAGATCTCTTGTGGCTACTTTACCTTTTGCTTTTTTAGATTTTGTTCTTTACTTCTTATAGTTACCTGTGGACCAGAGGAAATACGGTATTTTTACTCACTTTAAGTGTTTTGAAATCAAGCTTGTTTATTTATTTCATCCATCCTTCATTTCCTGTTGTCATGTAGTTCTGTTTTAACCTATATATTTAGTGTTTTTAAATATTCCCTTGTGTTGTTCAACATGATAATAAATCCTTACCTGAAGAGAAGACTCTTTTACTTTATTCTCCCTCTACGTGAAGGAAGGGTAGTTCATTGGGAGGATGCCAAGTGGCCCGGGGGCACAGAGATGTGTCACCGCATGATGGGAGTGAAGGGACGAAGAATGGCCAGCCCATTGCAGCCACAGCCTGACCAGGACACCCCTGCTAGCCACCGCCAAGGGTGCCCCCATGTGCAGTGTATTAGAAATGCCACCCTACCAGTGAGTAAGTTCCCATGTTTTCCAGGAAATGCTCTGACTTGCATTGGCAGGTGTACCGTCTACGTTTCAGGGTCCTAATGGTCTTTTTCCTTTCACTTCTTAGGTGATCCCCTAAAACCGTCACCCACGTTTTTGTTGTTCAGTGAAGTCAAGGTGAATTTCTCATTCTGCTAGCTTAAATATATATAAGAAGCAAACATCTGTATGGAATAGAGCTTAATTTGAGGTTCAGTTTTTTTGCTTTTCCCCTCAGGTGTTTTCTGAATGGATAAAACTACTCTGATTTTGGATGCAGACTTTAGAAATCAGGGCATAATATTTCTGTTCACATTTTATTCATGGCTTTGTCAGAGTCCCCAAAATGGAGTGCCATCTGGTTCAGTTTATAAGTAGAAAAACAAAACATTGAAAAACAAGAACCTGCCTAGTATTTTTGTCCTTTATATCCAGGGCCTGACGAACAGTAAGCATCCTCCCTATGGAATTTGAGACCCTTCCTACTTCCCAAGTTGCTCCCCACCAGTAGCTTGTTAGCCCTTTTCTTCTGACTAGGAACTGTCACTGTCATGGAGGTACGTCCCCTTTTTTCCCAGCTAAACTGACACTGGGGAGAACCACAGGGGTGCAGAATAGCGGGGAGAGAGGCACCTTTAGTCTCCTCCCTTTGGCAACTGGGCATGGATTATGCAACTTCAGAAGTCACAGAGAGATTGGTCCTCAGGTGTGTTTCAGGATGGGGAGGGGATAGGAAGCAAGCCTTGGGAGGTCACGGGGCATTTAGTCCTGGCATAGCAGCAGAATGGAGACGTGCATGAACTCGGAAGTCAGGTGTGCAGAAGGTGGTCACTGGGGGTGCGGTGGGGACAGAGGGGCTACTCGAGTGCCTGCAATAGACCCGTGAGCTTTGCAGTTTTCCTGAGTGGTTGGCTCTATAAATACTTAACGGGCCGGTCCAAGATGCGCCAGTCATTCTTGCCTGGTGCGTCCCTGCTGCATTATTCATAAAACCTGTATTGTACTGAGAGGTGCTTCAAGCAAGGCTGGCAGAGTTTTGCTCCACGGCATCATTATTTCATGTTTTCAGAGATCAAAACCAGGGAAAATGTAGGGTGTTTTTGTTTTTTACAAAAAGGCATACAATGAGACGAGCGATCTTAAGGTAAGGCACTTACAAAATAATCAATAAAGTTTTCAAAGAGTTTATGAAGGACATTTTCCTCTCCAGTTAAAAAGTTTCAGAGGTGGATTTTTGTGTTCTAATGTTCAAGTTCTAAAATAATGTGACTTCCCCCAAATCTTTAAACACAGCGGTGCTAAGTTATACCAGATAACACATTATGGAAAGTGCTGATATGAATTAATAATTTATTCAGTAATAATACAAGAGTTCCTGCTAAATTATACATGTATGTCACTGCCTGATTAGAAACCCCACTTTTCTTTTCTAATGCAGCACAATATCCAACTGTGATTCTATAGCTGGTCTTTTTAATGGGCAAAAACGACCCAACACCTTTGTTTTATATGGAAAACTTTTTTTTTTTTAACACTAACTTCAAAAGTGCTTAACAAAAGGCTTATTCAGGATAACTAAGTATGTATGTCCTTTTTTAACCTGCTGGAAGAGATGTGCCCCTCCAATCTAGCATCCCCAAAAAGACAACTTCTTTTAGAAACTGGGCATTCTACCTAAACATAGCAGTTTATAGGTTAGCCAAGGTAGGTCTGCGCTAGTGTTGCCCACAACCGTCATCTCTAAGGGGTGATAGCCATTTACAGAGTGGAAGCCACTTCGTGGGCAAGTGTTAATAGCAGCCTGATTTCACTTTTGGTAACCAGGTGATCCTGTGCATATATACTTAAGATTGGCTTCATTTTAATATATTCTCTCTGCTCCTCTGCACTTCAGGTTCTTAAGCTATTTTAAAAGTAACTGGGTTTTGGCAATCACCAACTGAAATGTATATGGCAACTGCTTTCCTGAGCAGGCGTGATATGTTTTATGGCTGTTCAAGTTATCAAGTTGTTCTTATATTGTAGGTAAACAAAATCTTACTGTTTTTAAAGGTCGCTGTAACTTGTTCAGATTTCTGGCACCATTTTATTAGCAACTCACTTCTGAAGCTGAAAAGATACCAGTTTTCTATGTTACTGTCATTGTAACACCAATAAAGTGACTTTCAATAAAAGATTTTATGTTATTTTGATGCCAGGCTCCCTTCAATCCTGTTGTTCTCCCTGTCACTGTTTGTCTTTAGGAAGCCTGTCAGGTACTGTGAGGGGGTTGTTTCTTCTTTTTCTTGTCCATACTGCCCTCAGGGGCCCATCAGCACGATGAGAAACAAGAGACCCTTTAGCAAAGGCTGGCCGCTCACTCCGTTGGACAATTTCCTCAGCTGGGTGGCAGGCGGAGTCTCCCATTAGCCACCTGCCTTGCCTCATAGGCACTTCCTCCCGGGCCCCCGATGGATCCGTTTCCTGACCGAGAGCTCCGGCGGCGGCTCAACCCGTGTCAGACTCTAAAGCATCGGGCCTTGGGCGGACTCTGCCTAGCTTCATGAGTCCACTGCCTAAAAAACTGGTCCACCTAGCTGTCTGCCTCTCACACAGCCGTTTCATCCTCTGGTCTTTATCTTGGCCCTTAGTTTCCTTGTCTTCAGCTCACAGCCTGCTGAGGACAAAAGTAGTTATAGGTCATCAAAGTACTGTTTGTTTTAACGTGAGAAAAAGAAGTCATTGACTAAGGGTTTATGTTTGAGATTAAAAAAATTTATGATTACATATAGCTGCATTTCTTATAAGATTTTAGGCATAGAATAATGCAGGTAAACACTGAAACAGTAAGACACTCAGCTAAGAAAAGCGAAGTCTAGATGGGATAGAAGTTTTAGCTCACGTTGCCTCTCTTGGACCAAAGGCACTACCTGGAACATGCTGAAAAGGGAGTCCCCCTCCACTTTGGCTAAGTGGGAGTGCAGGCTGTGATGAATCCTATAGGACTGCTGTGGTGCAAATCTATGCCAGTTGTCCTCAAGGAAGCACCTGGCTTCCTGTAGCCACATCCCTATGGAGTGCTTGAAAAGGGTTACATATAGGTTCTTTATCTCTTGCAACACAGGACTAAAAGCACACATTTCCAAAATTAAAGCTTTGAGTTGGCAATTTTTGAGGAACTCAAAACTCCAAATAACCGAAGTAGTCCAGCTTGGGCTCACAGCTTGACCATGCTTCAGCTAGATGCTTTAAGAATAGACCAAGAAACAGTTTTAAGAATTGGGTGAGCCTGCACTGAAAGTATATAATGAATGAAACACAGAGCCCAACATAAAATAGAAATGGGGCAACCCGAATGAAGACTTTGGCCGTAATTAAAAAAGGGGATGGGTATGTCAAGTTTGTCAAGGGGGAAACTTTCTAAGGGCAGGGACATACTGAAAACTAGGCTCTATGCTTTGAGAAAGAAACCGTGAAAGCAGAAGTGGAGGAGATAAGGAGCCTTGCTATGAGGTATCAGTAATTAAAATGGAATTAATTGAATATTTCCAGGGACACGGTTTTGTTGATACTTCAGCATTTATCCAAAAGCCAATTCAGAACCGAGACTGATGCAGCAGCGTACCTTGGGACTTACCAAAGCGGTAGGGTATTTCAAATATGGTCCATAACATTGGGCTAGCAAGGGCCTTCTTCCTTACCAAAAACTCTGAGGGTGAGTTCCCTCCCTCCTTGTCCCGAGTCCTCTCTGGACCTTTGTGGGACAGCTCTCAGGCTCAAGCAAGTTTTGTGGCCTCACAAACAGTGTATCTGGAATGAAACCTAGAGTCATCACTAATAGAAAGCAGGCTGCCTCATGGTCTGATAATGCAGCCCAGGTGTGAATACTTGAAACAGATACATACGCTAAAGTTGAATACTTACGAAATTAATATATTTTAGCAATATTTGAAAAAAAGTAACCAAGTGAAACGAGGCAGAAGATGTTCAGAAATGTTTTATTTTTTCACTGGTTGACAACGAAATGATCATCTGAACGGTAACGCTCACACTGTGTCCTGAAGTAAGACACACAATCTGCTGGCAGGGAGAAAAGAGGTGAATTTCATGGTTTCATCTGTTACGCTCTTGCAAAAAAGAGCAAATCAGGCCAGTTTTAAATTTAACAAACAGAAACATTACTGGTGCTTATTATACCAACACATTTTTTCATATTGAGAACTACCCCATGAAGCAAGCATTAACCTCCTCGAAGATGGGGAAGCCGAGGCTCTGAGAATATCTGAGATCATTAAATCACATTATTCAGGAAGAGGCACAGCCAGGATGAGAATCCAGATCTTAAAAGCACATGGCTTATAAATTGAAAGAAAAAAGAAAAAGTCTTCCACTACAAGTGTAATACGTTTATCAGAGAGTATTTGGAAGAGTAGGAGGAAGGAAGAAAATCAATCCCTGACCCTGACTCCCAGTGGTGGCGGCACCAACATCGTGGTCCTCTCAGTCTGGTCCTTTTGCTCTGTAGTATTTTTTAATGTGAGTGTGAACACATGGCATATCGAAATGGACAGATCAGTATTTTAAACATTATCTTCTGATTTTAACAGGAAAGCACAAACAGCATAGAAAACTTGGAGACTACTGAAAACCATAAAGGAAATTACAGTCACCTGGAATCTCATAAGCTAAAAATGACCATAGTTAATATTTTCCTATATTCCCTTAGGTTTTTTTTTTTTAAATCAGTTTTCTTTACATAGCAAAGCTCATAATTTATAAGATTTTTAAGTAGAGTTAACAAAGGTCTAGGTGGATGATGACAAAGAAGAACTTGGTGACAGATCGTATTTGCCACACAACTGATTCAGTGGGTTTTTAGAAGATAATCACTTATGCTCCCTGTACAATGACGTGGCCATCAAAAATGTGTAAGCCTGAAAATGCCGGTGCTAAGTTTCTGCTAAAGCGAACCCCGATGTGGATTACCATGGGTTTTTGTTTCTGTCTACATCCAAGTGAGTATAAATCATTTACATGATAAGAACACTCCATGCATAAAGCTTTTAATACCATATAAAAGCTCTTCTAGGTAGACAGGAGCTGTAGTCTGATGAAAAGATTTTTACGAATCTTACAGTGAAAAATATACCACGTGACTTAAACATTTTGCACACTGAAATTTACATAAAAGAGGCTTAGCCAGAAGATAAGGCATCACCGACAAAGGCTCAAGGAAGTTCCAAATGGTGTTAAGAGACCTGATCTTCTATTCGTAAAAATCCCAAAGAATTTATTATCAATACTAAAAACTTCCATTGTACATCAAGGAGTAAACCTTTATGACAGCTATGAAGGAAAAACAGCGCTGCAAGTTTACACGTTACTGAAGGCAAAGGGTAAGAGCAGAGGAGAACTCCAGTCGGAATGTTGGTTATGTTTATACAGCTTCCTCTTGATTTAAACACTCATGACACACTGAATGAACTGAAAGAAAGAAAGGTCCACGTTATCCGGCAAACATTGCAACAAACTGTAGCTTCTTTTTAGGCTGTTTACGTTTTGCTTCTCTAATTTGAATTTCGGATCACGAGAGATCCCTTTCTAAAATCCAGAGTACATGATGGGCGGAAAGGTTCATTTTGTAGGGGAAGCCGTCTAATATAAAACCCAGTGGATTCCTCTTCTTACAGGAAGCAGATCTTACTTCAGTGGATAAAGAATTATTTAAATTCCAAATATCTCAGACTCGAGAAATGGCCACGGTGAAAGGTTCCTACTCAGAACTAACAGTTCCATCACACGGGGGCCTCCAGACGACACAGTATTATCCCACCACTCACAAAGCACCCTCAACAGTTTATTCCCTTAAAATCTGCTTTATTAAAATAAATCCTAAGCATGCAACTCTATGTATGCACAGAAACAGAATATATGACCTTTTCTTGGCAATTCAGAAACCCAGGTTTAGACGCATCAGTATTCTGCTGTGAACTGTCTGCTTCACTCTAAGCTCCAATAGGCTCTGCTTTTCTATCAATTTTCTTTGTCATTCTTCTGACCCGAGGGAGGCACTGTGTGCTAATGCCCACAGCACTCCTACAAAGCCAAGCTGATCATCCCTTTCAGGTAGAGGGGAATTGAGGATCAAGACATTTAAAATTTCTTACGGGACCCCGTGGGAGGCCAAAGCCCGGGCACTTTCCACTCCACAGGCCGCCTCTCCATCTTTGGAAACAGTGCCAGGACTGTCACCAGAGATGCTAACGCACACTAATGAAAACACACCTTTAAGCAGAAGAAATAAACATATTTACACACACGCCCTTTTAAAATTACCAGAACTGTGGCAGCTGCCAAAATGAAAATATGTTCACCCTTGCAGTTTGTAATAGAGAAACCTTTTAGTGCATTCAGTTACCGCAGTGCTTTCCATTCTGAACGTGTTTTTTTTTTTTAAATCCATGGCTGAGCAAAGAACAGAAAAACAACTAAACCTCTCCCCAGCTTTCTTGTGTATATCCAACTAAGGCTATCCAAGATGGCACCTGGCTACATTCACATTGGTCATGTGGCCTTGTCCAATCTCATGTAGTGTGACGGTTTAGTAAATACATTGTTTTAAACTGTGGCTGAAGTCTCTGCCTTACATCCTCAATGAAGAACATGGGTGTGTCAAGTACAGCTTTGAGCTTTTCAACTGACTTCTAAGTGACAGGGGTATTTGTTCAACGAAGGCAAAAACAGACACAACATCTGCATGGTGTTTTCCAAGGACATTTCTGACTGACATCTCCCAAGAGCCCAGGGAAGAAGGCATTACTACTTCCTCTCCTCAAACAGTCTTGGAGCAATGAAGAAACTTGCCTCTGTGACCCAGCCAGGAAATGGGACCAGCTGGGCTTTGAACCAAGTCTTTCAATGCAAATCAAACAGTGGTTTATGAATAAGACTAGTAATAAATGAAATTAATAAATTCTGAATGGTAACTCCTGATCATTTAATTCTTCATTATAGCATCCTTAAGAATGCTCTTAATGGCTAACTTCAAAAGGGAATCCCCAGTTGGCACACATCTTATTCATCTACTCAGTTCTGAATTTACAGAGACTTACATCATCATATGGGAAATTCACAACACCTTGCTGAGCAGTATCCCGTCTTCGAAAGCTATCTGTAAAACACCACAGTAAAATTTATGGTTATTTTTTAACACCTGAATTCACAACAGGTAATTATTTTGGCATTGGGTTCAAATCACATTAACATCTGAGTTGTAAAACTTGTAAAACCAGCCAACATAAACAAAAGCCCACAGCAAAGAAGGCAACTAGATGAATGTGAATAGACTTAATATACAACAAAGTAATACACCAATGCAAAAGACAGACAGCTGTCTTTTTCAATGTACAACTGGAAGAAAGCACCTGATCCCAAAGTCAGTAAAAGCCATGTGACTTCTGAGGCCATTACTTAGTTGAAATGAAGAATTCAAACTTCTTTATAACATAGTGTTTAATTAGGAAATGGATGAACGGAGTCCCTAATATGGCAAATGGGCTGTAATCAAATATTCCACCTGTCTGAGCTCTGTGCTACTGAAAAGGATTTACTTAAATAAAAACAACAAAAAATCTGCCCTCATATTTTTGTTAGAATGCAAAAAAATTACAAACCCAGGTATTAAAAAGAGTAAAAGATTGGGGCGCCTGGGTGGCTCAGTCGGTTAAGCGTCTGACTCTTCATCTCAGCTCAGGTCTTGATCTCAGGGTCATGAATTCAAGCCTCGCTCCACACATAGCATGGAGCCTACTTTAAAAAACAAAGAGACAGAAAAAGACTAAAGAGAGGGATGGAACAAGAAAAATATACAAAAGAAAGAAAAAGAAAAGAGGGCATAGAAAAATAGAGATTACTCATATACCCTCATCTAAGAAGTCCATACCTCTGAAACAGATGACCATTTTAAATTACTTTCCAACAGGAGGACTTAGGAGAGCGAGCTACAAATGAGTAATTTCGCTTTCTTCAAATAGTTTACATTCTAGGGAGAAATCACAGAACCGCTCATGCTCTGACCAAAAGTGCACAAATTAGGTGATCACGTTTTGGAACGTTCTTGTGAAATTAAGATTTTTTTTTTGAAGATTTTATTTACTTATTTGACGAGACACAGCAAGAGAGTGAGAAAGAGAGAGAGAGCACAAGCAGGGGGAGTGGGAGAGGGAGAAGCAGGCCTCCCGCGGAGCAGGGAGCCCGATGCGGGGATCAATCCCAGGACCCTGGGATCATGACCTGAGCCCAAGGCAGACACTTAACGACTGAGCCACCCAGGCGCCCCTAGTTAAGATTATTTTAAAAGCAACTTACCACTAATCTGAAAGGATTTCTGGGAAAAAACACAATTATTCTGCTAGATACGTTTAATAGAAGTGTTTAGAAAGCCCCTGAAGTTAGGGGAAACAAGAGAAATTGCGGACAACAGAAGTTCAGAAACACTGAAAATGAAATGTCACACGAACTGTGTGTTCCTGGCCCTGACGACACCACCTCGAAGAACACACCTGTCAGGGCTCGAAGTTTGACACAGCAGGCAATGTAGTCATCGAAGGTGATCTTGCCATTGGTGCTGTAGCGTTTTGCAATTGAATTCACAGCCTGGGGACTCAATCGAAAGCCTGAGAAAAGAAACAGTTAAAGGATAACAAAAAGACCATTAAAAATAATCACAATTCTTTCAGCCTGGGAGTACTCATTTTAATTGTGACTATGCACTAGGCATTATATATTATGTGTTTAGTTAGGAATATACACTGCTTCTAGACAACAGAAACTGCCTTCACCTAACAGTTTCAGAAATGAAAAAAGGACCAGCTCGGCCAGGTGGCTGGAGTCGGCCGTACCCACCCATCGTGGTGAGGGCCTTCTGCAGCTCCTGAGGGTCCACCGTGCCGCTCCTGTCGCTGTCGAAACTGATGAAGTGCTGTCTCCAGCCATTCAGCACAGCCCACAGTTCTTTAAATTCATTGAAACCCATTGTGCCTGACATATCTCTCTGAACTGTCATCAAGGATTAGAACTTCTTTATTTTGCAACATTTTCTAACGAATAAATCAAAGATGAAGGATAAAGGAATTTAATGTTCTTTTGGCTAAAAACGTTAAAAATGTTGTATGTTCTTCTTAGTGTGATGTAATGAAAAGGGCCCATGGAGAAAAAGCTCTGGGGACGTATTTTCGCTGTGGGAAGAGAATCGATGTGACGTGATTACAAGGAAGGAAGGTGGCCGCGGGTGAGCCACCCGTGAAAAGCAATCTTGTTTCTGGAACTGGGCTGTACTTTCTGGGGGCCCCGGGCTATGCTGCTGGGGGCTGGGGGGGTCTTCACCCCAACACTCCCTTTTGGTAGGCCCTTCCAGACCCAGGGTTTTCACTTTTGGAAAAGAGATGGGATGGAAGGCAGTGCAGGGTCAGCACCAGCTAAACCAAGTCTAAGAACTGTGATGTGAAAAATTCCATTGCTTGAAGGTCACAACAACAAGGCAAAAAAACTTTCCTGACCACCCTGATTTCTGTACTTGCCCTCCTTCGATGCTTCCATGAATTCTTGAATAACCAAATGCTCTATTTACTAAGCTCCCTTCCTTTTTCACACCAAGTTACATCTTAAAACCTAATGATTTCAGAAAACTTTTTTTGTGGTCATTTGTCACCTTGTGTTTACTGGGTATTAATTCTTAGACGGATTCTTTTAGGAATTTTTTTTTTTTTTTTTTGATCAGGAAAATACCCTCCAGTCAGCAATCAAGGTAAAGGATACATCCAGCATTGAAACCATAAGCCGACAAGTCTCCAGGTTAAAAGCTGTTAAGAAAAGTACATGCATATCAATACAAGTTTCAAAAATTCACATTACATTGCATATATTCAAATTAATTAGAAAAGTAACTATACACTCCTACTTTTATATGCTATTCAATTTATGTGGAACTAAATTACATGGAGCTTTGAAGATTTTTTCCAGATAGAGAGAATTCCTTGTAGAACCCAAATTTGATTTTAACAGCTTTAATAGAAATCTTTTTAAAAAGTACTACATTGTATTGTTAATATTTTTAGGTAGATAATGGTTTTGAAGTTGGCGGGGGTGGGGGGTATCTAGAGTTTGCTCCAAAAGAAAACGGACAGGATTACAGATAACTAAGAATGGCAACACACTGCTAACTGGTGAAGCTGGGTGACAGGTGCATCGAAGTTCACCGCATCATTATCTCTGTTCCTGGATATGCATAACATTTTCTATAATATAATCTTTATTTAAAGTTTTATATACTTTCTTGCCGTTGAAACTGTAATATACTGAGTTCAATTCACCATGGTGAGTCAGAAGATAGGGCTACTTTGTTCCTACTCCTAACAGGCTATAAATAGCTGGTTTTGCTAATTCTATTACATTAGTTCATGTATCTTTCTTTCCCCTTTAATGTCACACACTGAATGGTAACCTCCTACCCTGAAGAGCCTATGACCTGTTTTCACATACAGTAAGTTTATATATGAAACCAGACAGATATGCTTGCCAGAACTGTGCTAAATAAGAGCACTCTGGAGGAAGATACGATGACCAATTCAGGGGTGGCCACTGTCCAGAAGCCTTTTGAGTTTATGTACAGCTCGAGCATATTCCAAAGGAATTTCTATAGCTCACTTAGAAAACTAAAGTAGAATATACTTATTGGTTAATAGGCCTACTGGTGATCTACCTAAGCATTAGCAAATTCCAAATAAAGAATTCCTTGCAGCTTACATTGTGTTCATGGGAACTGATGACTGGGGAAATATTTAGGCACAAAGAAGATGTAAGGCTAGAAGGCAGAAGTGACCAGAGTCACGTGGGCGAAGCTGGCATAAATTCTGCAGGTGTGTGAAAAGGCACACAGAACAATTTTATGGCTCTTACTAGCTTCCTATATATCTCCAACCAAACTGAATTTAAGACACACCTGAGCTCTTCTTACTGTAATGTCTCCAGACTGTACAAACTATAGGTTTTCCACTTTTAACAGGTTCCTGTGTTTCACATATCCTGGAACCTGAAATAAAAGGTGGGGAACTATTTCTATTTTGGCCCTTCAGACTCCATCTAACCCACAGATACAGTTCTCTGAAGTGACAGGAGCCAACACTTTTCCACACTTTTGAGAAAGAGCTGGTTGATTCTTCATTCTGACTTTTAAGTTGTGTGGAGGTATGAAGTCTCTTTAATCCAGACCAATGGTTCTCAGCCCTGAAATACTTATCAGAATCACCCAGAAGCTTTAAAAGATTCTGATAACCGTGGCTGCACCTCGGAACAATTTTTTTTTTCCAACTTTACTGAGACATAATTGACAAATAACATTGTGTAAGTTTAAGGTATACAATGTAATGATTTCATATAAATATATACTGCAAAATGATAACCACAATTAGGTTGGTTAACACATCCATCACCCCACACAGTTAACTTTTTCACGTGTGTGATAACTTTTAAGATCAACTCTCGTAGACATTTTCAGTACACAACACAGTATTCCATATAGTCATCATCATCACAGAACAATTAAATCAAAATATCTGAGCATGGAACCCAGGTGTGACTATTTTTTTAAAGCTTCTCAAAAGTTTTAAAGCTCTCAAAAGATTCCAGTGAGCAGCCAAGGATGCTTCCGAAAGTGTGATTCCTGGACCAGCCATGTTAATATCATCTAGGAGCTTTTAGAGCTGCATAATCTTAGCCCTTAACCAACAAAATCAGAATCTGCATTTTAATACGATCCCCAGGTGATTTATATTCACATACAAACAAGCTAGTCAATCGGGACCACCATCATCTGGAAGCTTGTCAGAGATGCAAATTCTCAGGTCTTCCCTCACACCTTCTGAATAAAAAATTCTAGGACAGGGGTCAGCAATCCAGTGATGCTGATGCCACTAAAGTTTAGGAACCAGTGCTTGAGAGGGCCTGAGAGCCACTAGGCAGACCCACCTGTGTTTGACTTTAAATCATCGGTTCTGAGGGGCCATGAAGCAAACACCTTCCCTGTGTCCCAGGGCTATGCACGGCACCACACCCAGTGGTGCCAGGAAGCCCAGGAATCTGGTCATCTTTTGTGAGAAGGATTTAAGAGAGGGAATGAGATGCACAGTGAACAAAAGTGAATGAACAGAAAATTCACTATTCCAGACAGTTCTGATGAACTAGAACACTGATGTCTAATAAGTTTGGATAGGGAAAACTCCTGCTCAATTTTAGCTGAATTTTTCCCCCAGAAATAGCTTTTATTAATGCTAATTCTATTTTAAATAATTTTAGAAAAATCTTTGCTATAATTTTACTTTTACTCTCTCCCTTCTCCTGTTCATTCTCCTAAAATGCTCATACATCTTTTTTTTTTTTTTTAACGATTTTATTTATTTGACAGAGAGAGACACAGCGAGAGCAGGAACACAAGCAGGGGGAGTGGGAGAGGGAGAAGCAGGCTTCCTGCGGAGCAGGGAGCCCGATGCGGGGCTCGATCCCAGGACCCTGGGATCATGACCTGAGCCGAAGGCAGACGCTCAACAACTGAGCCACCCAGGCGCCCCGATACATCTTTTCTTCTAGTAGAAATCCACAGTGTAATGGACCCAGCAGGAAAACCCTACCTTCAGTTTTTCTCTCAACCTTACCAGAGTAACAACTACACTCAAGGGGAAAAAAAGAAGCTGAATGACTTTCTTACAGACTAGAGCAACTTCTCTTATCAACTCCACCTCTGGGTACGACTGCTTCCTTTCAACCTGGAGAAGCTGCCTGTAGGTACTAGGTTGGAATATCCCTCCGCCCTCACCTCACCTCTATCTGTGCTTTTTAGTTTGGAAGCTGGGTTTAAAAAACACCAATGGTTGTGTAACTTCTGTATCATAAAACTCACCATGACTCCTCACAAGCAGGATGGTTTTGTGATTCATTACCGCCTCCACAACCAGATAACAATAAGCAAATAAATTTAATCCCATGGTTCTGATGACTCAGGAAATGTCTTCCCTAGAACTCAGTGATCTAAGACCATCACTAACCATGATTTCCTCATATGAAATGTTTAAAAGGACTATTCTCCAAGGATATACAACCCATTTGTTAGTCAGATTTTAAAACCTGCCACACCTCTTCTACCAAAAGGGTACAAAATAATAGTTTATGTTGGGACATAGCTCATTTTCATAAACGCTGCTATTAAACCAGAATTCTTTGTTCACTAGCCCCAACTGCTTGAGGTTAACAATGAACAATTTAGATCTATTTCCTACAACACGAAAAAAAAAATCCCCTATCTAGAAAGGGCTTCTTTTTTAAAGGACCAAATTAAATGAGAAATGATAAAGTTCCTCTTTCATATTAATTTCTCCAGCTAGGAAATATTAATAGGATACTGAAGTCACATAAAAGAAAGGATGATTGAAATAGAAATGCAAACAGTTTAAAAAGAGAGCCATCGGGGCACCTGAGTGGCTCTCAGTCGGTTAAGTGTCTGCCTTCGGCTCAGGTCATGATCCCAGGTCCTGGGATCGAGCCCCGCATCGGGCTCCCTCTCGGCGGGGAGCCTGCCTCTCTCTCCCCCATCATCCTGCTTGTGTTCCCTCTCTCTCGCTGTGTCTCTGTCAAATAAAAAAAAAAAAAAAAAAAAATCTTAAAAAGAGAGCCATCTAGTAAGTATGCCGTGTCACACAGTTAAAAAATTCCACTATAAATCTTCAGGTGTGACTTCTGGTCTGAGCATTTTAATCCACAGTTTACCAACAGCTAAGGCTTTGATTTGATGTTCTGTCTCAATTAACCAACGGCTAAGCTGGCAAGTCAAAACACTATCCTCTACCTTGCGTGTTTGTCATGGTCAAGATCTGATTTGGAAAGAAGCATGTGGTGGTGTGTGGGACGATGAGAAGCCCCGTCCGGATACAGTGCCTCTGCAACTCAGGGCAAAGAGCTCTTTCAAAAGGCAGGAAGGTGGTGTAAGTGCAGCAGATCCAGGCTGTGAGGAACTGAGGAGGAAAGGAGAAGGAAGACTAGTGCGAAGAGTTTGGAAATTAGGAAGGGTACTTCCGACTTAGCCCGCACACGTTCTCTGAAGTGGAAAGAGAAATGAAGCAAGTCCTGGGGGGGGGCGGTGTCATGACAAGCATTCACGTTGCCAGCAGAATACTCAGAGAGCAGGAGTGCAAAGTGGCTCCCTGAGGACCAGGGGTGGGGACCAGCCACTGCGGGGAAGGGGGTCAGGACCAAACACTCAGAACTAGGCGTGCAGGGCAGATCACTCAGGGACCAGCTGCACAGGACCAGCCACCCAAAACCCTAAGTGCCAGGAGGCTCAGGACAGAGTCAACTTTTGGCAAATAGCCGTAAATGACAGCTCCTGTCATTGATGACACCTGACCTGGCGGATTTCATTTCAGCGCCTTACCTCGTCCTCTGTGAGGGAGGCCACAGAGACCATCTCATGGCTTCCACGCGTCCCCAATCCAAGAGACCCACTCAACTGGCGGGCAGGTAGTGTGGCACGACTTACTAACAACTGTTTTCAAATTAACATTTTATAATAATAAACAACCGAAATTAGCTTTGGAAATTCTAATTTTTGCTAGATCAGAAAAGCCCAGTGTCCTTGAAGGCTATCATCCTAAGTAACAGTTAAAATATGAAACACAAGAGTACTTCTAGAGAAACTTTGGGACTGTCAACTCACGTTTGTATCCTCCAGCAATGCCTGACTGGGTCAGGCATCTCTGCAATTCATCAGCATCTATTTGCCCATCCTTTTGCGGGGGCGGAGGGGGGGGTGGACAAAAAAGAGAAGAATCATTAATAGTGCTTTGTGCCTTCTAGTTGTTTGTTTACTTTCAGTATATTATTTCAGCAATAATGACAAAGAAAATGAGCATTTTCATGCATGATTCTTTTTTTTTTTAAAGGAATGCCTTCCAAAAACAGGTATTCCTTTCCCAGTTCTACTTTCAAAAATAATTTAATGAAAGAAAAACAAATCGTTAAGTCCTCTTCCACAAATGCATAATTAGAGCCATAAACAAAAAATACATTTCTCGATACCTAAGTAAAGTCGGCAATTTCAGACTCTATTTTAAATAATTATTACATAAGAATTCACAAGGTCGGAAAGCCACTTACACCATACTTTAGTATTACCAATATCTTGTCATCATTTCCTCTAAATTCCTCAATTAGATTTGGCATTAAATGTTCGAGTACAAGGTTCCTCTTTTCAATAAAACACAGGTGAATTCAGTTTCTTTCAATAATACATATTTTTTAATGTATGAATAAAATTAGTTTCTTTTTTTTTTTTAAAGGTTTTTTTATTTATTCATCTGACAGAAACAGAGACAGCGAGAGCAGGAACACAAGCAGGAGTGGCAGAGGGAGAAGCAGGCTTCCCCCCGAGGAGGGAGCCCGATGTGGGACTCGATCCCAGGACCCCGGCATCATGACCTGAGCTGAAGGCAGACGCTTAACGACTGAGCCACCCAGGCGCCCCTAGTTTCTGTCTTGAACTTACTCTTCTTTTAGTCTGAGCTAGGAAACTGCCCGTTAAGCACTTAAAATTATTTATATAGTTGCTTAAAAGTCTTATTCCTCTTTCTAGCTTTTGGTTGTGCGGGGGGGGTGGGAGGGAGGGCAGAACAGGGTACAGAGCTGACATTCGTAAATAATACGCTTGGATGAAACAAAGAGAGGCCTTCATGATCACCTGTGGTGAATGGTTTTTCCAGAACCACTTATATCTGGAAGATACAGGTTCCCAGGGTCTACTCATTGGCTGACCAAGTTCAGAACCAGATAGACGTTATTTTTAGGGACTTAAAAATAAAACACCCAAATCCTCAATTCTAAGTGAGGAGCAGGATCGATAATTTGAAAGACAATGGATATGTTGATGTAGGCCGGGACCGCTGCAAGCCAAGCAGGTGGGGTCACTTACAGGGCGGGAGGCAAAGAAATCTAAGAACTCAAGTCTTGAGCTTTGCCCTGTCTTGTGGTTTCAAAGATACAGATCATTCGCAGATGAAGCAGATACTTAAAAGGGAAGCTCTTTCAGTTTTAGCCTCAATTTTCCACTCAATTTCTTTTTTTTTTTTAAAGATTTTATTTATTTATTTGAGAGAGAGAGAGAGCACGAGAGGGAAGAGGGTCAGAGGGAGAAGCAGACTCCCCGCCGAGCAGGGAGCCCGATGCGGGAGTGGAGCCCAATGCGGGACTCGATCCCGGGACTCCAGGATCATGACCTGAGCCGGAGGCAGTCGCCCAACCAACTGAGCCACCCAGGCACCCTTCCACTCAATTTCTTGAACTACATTTCTTAGAATGCTATTCTGAAAGGCGGTCTTGGGTTTTTATCCTGTAATAGTGGACAACATCTTCACTTGAAGACTGTGTTATTTCTTGCTTTTGTTCAACACAAAGCTAACTCGAATTCATAAGGGCAAACATCGCTTCTGGACAGCTCTGGGTCATACCAGCAGTGGATTTACCATACACAGTGGCCTGGGGAGCTAGGGAAGTGTACAGCAATGCACACCACCACCTACCTGTCCGACAACTCAAGGTGGAGAACTGAAAGGTCTCGAGAGGGAGGGAACTTTCATTCTCTCTCGGACAGCAGGCCACCACACCTTGTAAGGACACGAAGAGCTGACCCAGAACAGCATCAGCATCAAAGAGAACTAAACTGTTCACAAGATTAACTTCCTGATACTAAAGGAGCAGTAACTTCCTTATTATGAAGCTGGTAAGTTTTTAACTTAAGTACCTATTTCCTAGGGGGTAAGTGATTAACAATCAGATTCAACCCAAAGAAAGTGTCCATTAGAATTTGACTACATAATTACTGGTAGGTGTCTTTAAGTTGCACAAACAACAGCTGAGGTGTTCACCAGATCTGGAATTTCTTCTCTGGAAACCACCACAGACCCTGACAATTCATAGTTCTAAAAACATCTTTCTACTTTACAGATCTTTACAGTATATTTAAAGCCCCCTATTCCTATTTAACCAGACCCTAATTCAATCACAAATTTAGTTTTGAAGTGGACCTACATAAATACAGGTAACAGTCCTAATTTGTTCTGAATATTCAGAAATAAATAACTGACTATACATTTCCTTCTCTCCTTTTTCTTTTACAGAAGCAAAGGCATTTTTTTTCCAGAGGAAAAGTGCTTTTTTCCATCCCACTCTAACAGTAGCTAACACAAACGTAGACTCTGACAATTCTTTAATATTAAGGGGAAAAGCTAACCTGTCCAGCTACAGCAGCAAAGTAACCATAGAGCGGATCCTGAGTCTGTCCGGGAAACGTAGGTCCTCCGGGGGCCCCTCCATACTGTAAAACAAACACAAAAGCATCATTTCGCTGAATCCAGTTTTATTCTTTCACCACTGCATGCTTTTGTGCAAAGATAGGCAACTGCCCGTCCTTCACACGGATGGTTCACCTCCCCACCACCGGGCACGCTTTAACTGCAATCATTCCTCCCCTTCTCTTCCATTCCCACCCCAGCAGAATTTAACTGGCAGCTTGGACCAAAATGAGTTGTCCTGAAAGTGACATCTACATAAGTGAAGCAACTTTAAAAATCCTTATTAGCCTGCAGGTTACTGATTAAATGAAACCTAGGCAAGCAACTTAAGCGCAGGGCTCGGAATTGTTTTCCTTTTACTTTCACAGCACTTATGGTATTTTTCAAAGCGTTCTGAGACAGGTGTAGCCCAGGCCGGGCTTAGGTGTCTCGGTTGGACTATGCGGCGGCGAGCACCTGGGTGGGGAGGCGCGCAGAAGGACCATTCCGTCTCGGAAACAGTTCCCACGACGACGCGTATCCCAGGCTCCTGGAGAGGTGGACTTCCTCCCGGAGGGCTTCGCCCCCTCCCTACCCCGCGGTCTTTCCCCGACTTTTTTTTGTTTTTTCCTCTCACTTGCTTTTAAAGAGGGGAGGTGGATCTCCGGACCATTCGAGATTAAAATGGCTGTTGCTCTCAGGGGAAACCGGGAGGGGGAGGAAGCCAATCCCCAATTCGCACAATTTCACGCCGCACATCCCAGGCACAGGGTGGGCTTCTCGGGTCAAAACCCACCCGCGCCTTGGCCCCACGCAGCCACCCGCAGGGCGAAAGGACTAAGAAGAGGGAGCCCGAGGATGAGGCCGAAGGGCAGGGGCCAGGGGCGAGGCAGCTGGCAGAGAGAAGCCGGGGGCGGGAGGCGCCCGGGGAGCCGCCCCGGCGGGGCGGCCCAGTGTGGCCTCTCGGCATCCTCGGTGTCCCAGGGTCGCGCCCGGGCCGCGAGCCCGCGCGGGCTGCACTTACCCCGCCTGGGTAGTACCCGCCGCCGGCGCCAGGGTGCCCCGGGTACGCCATGGTGCAGACTGCGCCGCCGCCGCTGCCGCCGCCGCCCTCCCGCCGGGGCCGCCCCGGAGCGCACCACGCGGGCGGCGGGGGACGAGCGCCCGAGCCGCCCCCCGCACCGCGCTGCGCTCGGACCCCGGCCCCCTGCGTGCGCTCGGCGTGCCTCTGCGCCTTCTGGGCTCAGGTGGTGCGCAAGCCCGGCTGCCGCAAGCGCCTGGGACCAGCGACGCAGTGCTCACCGGTGACTTTCCTCCCCGCGACACGAATGGCACATTCCAACACCGGTACGGTGCCCCGGGGATTCTTTATCGCTTCCTACTCCGCTCTATTCTGATACTTTTAAACATTTTAAACAACTTTATTAGTCAGGGCCGCCCGGCTCTAAGTTGGGTGCGGTTTTGTGAGGAA
This sequence comes from Eumetopias jubatus, assembly GCF_037043125.1. NCBI lineage: Eukaryota > Metazoa > Chordata > Mammalia > Carnivora > Otariidae > Eumetopias > Eumetopias jubatus. The sequence continues at coordinate 33,516,110 of NW_028274820.1, forward strand.
GGGGGCCGAATGTAGTAGGGCCGTTTTTAGATGCCTTTGAGGAAAGGAGACGTTGAAAAATCAAAATATGAAAACGCCCTTGGAAAACAGGAATATACTTCAGGAACTGTGTGCAGAAGAGCGTTTGGCTTGCGGTTGCACATTTCACTGAACGGCACCGGGGTGTTTCCTCGCTAGGCGACACGGTCAGCTCCTGGTTAAGCTGGGCGTGATGTGGCCTGGGGAAGACAGAGGGCATTTCCTGGCAGGGCATCCCCGTCCAGATTCTTAGAAAATGAGCTGTTTGAATTATCTCGATGATTCAGGCGAAACCATCGCTCTCTCCAAAATTACTCGGCTCCTTTTTATACAAGAAAAGTTTATTGCTAAGAGTGTGCTGCTCAGTATTTATTCAGGAAGGTGAGAGGTTAGAACTATTCCCTTAGATTCAGAAAATGGTTCTCTTCATTTTTCTTTTTCACCTCGTTGAACAGTCTGATGAGAGCAATTCAGGTGTGAGATTTTCGTTTGGTTTTCTCTCATGTCATTTCAGTCATAAAGGATGTTTGTTTCTGAATTTTTTCGTTTTAAGAAATGCACTGAGGAGCAACATTCACAGTTTTTGCTATGGCGGTTGCACAGAAAAATTGAAAGTCATCAACATCTAACAAATATTGGAGCACCTGCAGAGTGTGGTGATGCGCTTGTTCACCATGGGGGACACGGTTCTTCCGTTCCACGTTCCTGGGCTGTGTTCCCACTAAGGGCATTGTAACTCCCTTCCAAGTCCTCATTTTGGATAATCAGACTCCAAAAATGAGAGTCCTGGATTGTGAGAACAATTTTAATAGTTCCTGTTGTTACATATCAAAAAGCTATAGATTACCTGTCTTATATTTTATTTAGGAAGTAGATTATTGTTTTCAAATACCAAAGCAATTATCAAGGTAGATTAGACATTTTATGAGCCCTTTGGCCTCTGTGGGTTTTTTTTTTTCTTCCTACTTATTATTTTCTTTTTTGTGATAAGAACAACAAACATGAGGTCTACCCTCTTAACAAATTTTTAAGAGTACAATATGGTATTGTTGACTATATGCACAGTGTGGTACAACAGTTCTCTAGGACTTTTTATCTTGAGTGACTGAAATCTATACCCCTTGAACAACTACTCCCCATTTACTCCTCCCTCCAGCCCCTAGCAACCAGTACATGAGAGGGGGTAGGGTCAGAGGGAGAAGCTGATTCCCCGCTCAGCAGGGAGGCCAATGCGGGGCTTGATCCCGGGACTCCAGGGTCCTGACCTGAGCCGAAGGCAGTCGCTTAACCAACTGAGCCACCCAGGCGCCCAAGGTAAGTGTACTCTTAATCACCTTCACCTATTTCAGCCATTCCCCCCGCCCACCTCCCCTCTGGTAACCATCAGTTTGTTCTCTATACTCAAGAGTCTGTTTTTTGGTTTGTCTCTTTTTTCTTTGTTCATTTGCTTTGTTTCTTAAATTCCACATATGAGTGAATACCATATGGTATTTGTCTTTCTCTGACTGACTTATTTTGCTTGTTATAATACTCTGTAGCTTCATCTATGTCATTGCAAATGGCAAGATTTCATTTTATTTTATGGCTGAGTGATATTCCATTGTATATATATATATATACCACTTCTTCTTTATCCATTCATCCTTCTATGGACACTTGGGCTGCTTCCATAATTTGGCTATCGTAAATAATGCAGAGGGTGCAAGTATCTTTTCAAATTAGTGTTTTTGTATTCTTTGGATAAATACCCAGTAGTGGAGTTATTGGATCAGATGGTAATTCTATTTTTAAGTTTTTGAGGAAACTCCATACTGTTTTTCATAGTGGCTGCACCAGTTTACATTCCCACCAGTAGCGCAAGAGGGTTCCTTTTCCTCCACATCCTTACTAACACTTGTTGTTTCTTGTGTTTTTGTTTTGAGAGAGAACACGCGCAAACAGGGGAGGAAGGGCAGAGGGAGAGTGAGAATCTTAAGCATGGAGCCTGACACAGAGCTCCATATCATGACCCTGAGATCATGAGCTGAGCCAAAATCAAGAGCTGGACACTTAACGAGCTGAGCCACTCAGGTGCTCCTGTTTCTTCCATTTTGATTTTAGCCATTCTGACAGCTGTGAGGTGATAACTCATTGTGGTTTTGATTTGCATTTCCCTGATGATCAGTGATGTTGAGTATCTTTTCATGTTTCTGTTGGCTTTTTTAGCCCATTTTTTAAATTGGGTCATTTTTTTGCTATCGAGTTGTCGGAGTTCCTTATATATTTTGCATACTAACTCCTAATCAGGTATATGGTTTGCAATTTTTTTCTCCCATTCCATGTTGTTTCCTTTGCTGTGCGAAGCTTTTTAGTATGCTGTAGTCCTACTTGTTTTTGTTTTTTTGGCTATGCCTTTGGTGTCATAGCCATGAAGTCTTTGCCAAGACCAATGTCATGAAGATTTTCCCCTGTTTTCTTCTAGGAGTTTTATAGTTTTAGTCTTATATTAAGTCTAATCCATTTTAAGTTGATTTTTATGTATACTGTAAGATAAGAGTCCAAATTTATTCTTTTGTGCGGGGATATCTGGTTTTCCCAACACCATTTGTTGAAGAGACCATCCTTTCTCAGTTGTGTATTTTTGGCATTCTCATGGGAGAGCAGTTAGTTGTATATGCATTGATTTATTTGGGGGCTCTCTGTTATTTGACCTCTGTTTTGAAAGAATAGATAGGGAGGACTGAACTCAAAGTTGAGTGTAAACTCTCTCAAGACTCAAGTTTGAAAGAGCATATAGCATATAAAATATCTGTAAGTATGCAGGATGAGCTTTATGGTTAAGTAACTATGCTAATTGTCATTTTAGTCATCTTTAGACTTCTTCCTACTACTCTACTGCTAAAGAATTAAATTTAATGGAGTGCTGGAGGTGAAATCCTTAAAATTCTCTAAATTACTGTAACAAATTGGTAAGCTGCTCCTGCTTTCATTTATGAAAAAAATTGTGGCAACTAATAATAACAACAGACCCATATAGTACTTAATATGTGCCAGACCCTCTTCTAACACTTTATATATTTGCTTAATCCTCATGGAATCCCGTGAAATAAATGGTATCGTCATCCTTATTATACAGTTGAGGAAACAGAGTAGATGAGACAATTTGCCCAAGTGGAAGGAACACAGAGCTGAGCTAGGCTGCCAGGCCATCTTGGCTCTGGAGTCTGTACCCCACACTAGGGGAGAGCGAACTTTGTCAAGGGCCAGACAGTAAACAGAATAGGCTTTGTGGGCCGTAGAGTCTCCGTAGCAACTGCTCACTGCTGGCATTGTAGCATGTGAGCATCCAGAGACAATACACAAATGAATGGGTGTGTTTCGATGCAATTTTATTTATAGACACTGAAATTTGAATTTCATGTATCATGAAACATTATTCTTCATTTTATTTTTTTTAACTCTTAAAATATGTACATATCATTTTTAGCTTCCTGTTATACAAAAACAGGAAGTGGGCCAGATTTGGCCCTTGGGTAGTAGTTTGCCAACCACTGCTAAGAACCCCTCTAGGATTCTGGCTATTTCTCTAGGAGAATAGCACCTTAGCAAATGATTTGCTGCTTTTAAGATAGAGCTTTGGGTAGCAGTGGCAGAGTCACACTGAGGAATGATGACCTCCCTGGGATAGGATCCGATGTATAAAATGGCTTCTTCAGAGTCTTCCCTGTAGACCAGCAAGAGGACCAAAAGGAACACTGTGAAACCCCAACTTGTCAATCTCACCCTGTGTAGTAGTAGTTAGTGGGTCTGTTCAAGGACAAAACTGGATGGAAAGCCACCTTTTAAATGTTTCTACATGCAACATGAGTTCCTTTATTCATAGGCTGAGAATTGTCAGATATCCCCAGAAATCAGGAAAAATTATTCAATAGGAACTCTACAAAAATAGAAGTGAATACAGGCAATTTACTTTTATGGTTTTGACACTCAGTCCAAAGGAAGGGGTGAAGGTGGAGGGAGAAATAAGCAACTTTTTGAAGTTCTTGCTAAATGTTGTACTAGATACTTCCTTCTGGTATTGCACTTAAAGAACATCACCTTCAGAAGGAGATGCAATTACTCACATTTTATGGACAAGGAAATTGAGGCATAAGTAGCTTTCCCAAGGTTACATATCACGTCTCTGACCTCTGATCTACCTAACTCAAAATCATGGGCCTTTTAAGATATGAAAAATTACAAAGATATTAAACCAAACACAATTTTTTCCCTCATTGTACTGCTTCCTGAGGAATTAGGGTAGAGGAGGGACTGTAGGAAAAGAATTTTTAGAGGTAGAAAACCCCTCCAAAGGTCATAAGTGTCAGCCTTGGGCACAACCACACAAATCATCAGAGTTATGCTTAACTTATTTCCTTCATTTCTAAATATAACCTGGAGAAATCGAGTCTGTTCCTTGTGTCTACTTTGATTTTGAACCCAATAAAAACCTCAGTGGAATAAGAACTCATCCTTATACCTTCATATCACAGAGTCCTAGGTATGGACACTGCAACCCCAAGCTATTTAGAGAAACTCAGCAACAGAACACCCAAGCTATATAGTTAGAAGAGGGGTTCCTGGGGCACCTGGGTGGCTCAGTCCATTGAGCTACCGACTCTTGATTTCAGTTCAGGTCAGGTCATGATCTCTGGAACCCTGAGTTGGGCTCTGCACTCAGTGAAGAGTCTGCTTGGGATTTTCTCTCCCTCTCCCTGTGCCCCACCTGCCCTGCTCATGCTCTCTCTCTAGATATATATATATATATATATGTATTTTTTTTTTCCTTTAAGGAGAGGGGTTCCTGACTGCTATGGGCAGTGTGGGGAACTAGAATACTGTTACTGGGCTTAATTTACTAAGTGCTAGAAAAAGACTGTGGGAATTAGGCAGCTATACCACAATGGTTGAGGGGAGTGACAGCAACATGGGTTAGGGAGAGAGCTATGTGACGTTTATAGATAATATGGGTCATCGTCATTTTGGCAAGTCACTGCAATCACAGATACCTTTGCCATCATCATCTCCAACCATGCTGTTTCATGAAAAAGATGAAGGGGTAGGAGAAGGTGGGAAAAGGTAAAGGACTGGCCCAAGATGCTTCTTTATTCTGTTTTCAAGACAAAAGGCAGTGTGGACTCTCTCTTTGTTTCTGGAAAAAATTTAATATAAAGTACATGTGTAGATTCCAGTTATGGAATGAATATGTCACAGGGATGAAAGGCACAGCATAGGGAACAGGGTCAGTGGTACTGTAACAGTGTTTAGCTACGCTTGTGGTGAGCACAGCATAATGCATAGAGTACTCCAGTTGCTGAGTTGTACACCTGAAACTAATGTAACATTGTGTGTCAACTACTTTAATAAGAAAATAAAGTACTCCATAGAGCATCCAGGGGGTACTTCTTTGCTCAGATAAGGGGTGAAAGAAACACTTCAGCTCAGTAAATGCACTTGTTTCCCCGTTTCCTGCAGTTGGATTAAGCCCACGTCTAACATATCAGGAAGAAATGAGCAATAACATTTGCCGGGTTAAGGTCTCAACTTTCTTTTAACTCTAATCTGGGTGTATTACCTCATGATTTAAAGACCTCTGCCTTAGACAGAACTCAGATCTCAAAAAATGTGGAAATGATTGTTTGATAGCAACATGGGGCGCCAATAAATACTATCTACATTTTCTTAAGATTGTTGGGAAAAAATGTGAAGACTAGGATCTTCACTTGAGAATAAAAGACACCCTTTTTCTCTCACTGCCCAGAATAAGAGCTCAATTAATCATGTAATTATGTAAGTCTTTTTAAGGGATAATAAAGTTTCCATCGTTAATGTTTTAGTCTTGCTTGAAAAGTGTTTAATGCCTTCCTGGCACAGTGTAGGTGATGAGTCATGAACCATACCTGTGCTGTTTTAGGTGTCATATCAAAAAATTCATTACCAAAACCCATGTCAGGAGCTTTATTTCAGTGTTTTCTTCTAAGAGTTTCATGGTCTCAGGTCTCTACATGTAAATCTTTAATCCATTTTGAATTAATTTTTGTGAATAGTGTAAGATCTGGGTCCAGTTTCATTCTGTTACATGTGAATATACAATCATCTCAGCACTATTTATTGAAGAGACGATCTTTTCTCCTTTGAGTATTCTTGGCTCCCTTGTCAAATATTAGTTGACTAGTATATGCCTGGGTTTATTTCTGTTCCATTGGTCGATTTGTGTGTTTTATAGCAGCACCATACTGTTTTGATGATTAAAGCTTCATATATATGTATATATATAGTTCAGATTTGCTGAAATCAGCAAATGTGATGCTTCCTGCTTTGTTCTTCTTTCTCAGGATTTCTTTGGCTATTCAAGGTCTTTTGTGGTTCTGTATAAATTTTAGGAGTGTTTTTTCTACTAAAAAATGCCATTGGAGTCTTGATAGGGATTGCATTGAATCTACACATGGATTTTGATAATATTGACATTTTAACAGCATTAATTCTTCCAATCCATGAACATGGGATTCTTTCCCATTTATTTGTGTCTCCTTCAATTTCCTTCATCAATGTTTTGTCTTCAGAGTAATCTTTCACCTCTGTAGTTAAATTTATCCTAGGTGTTTTATTGTTTTGATGCTATTGCAAATAGTATAGATTTATTTATTTATTTTTTTAGAAAATCTGTTGTTAGTGTACAGAAATGCTACTGACTTTTGTATGTTAATTTTGTATCATGCAACTTTACCGAATTCATTGCTTAGATCTAACAGTTTTTTTTGGTTGAGTCTTTAGGATTTTATATATTTAAAATCATGTCATCTGCAAATAGAGACAATTTTACTTCTCCTTTTCCAATTCTAATACATTGTATTTCTTTTTCTTGCCTGATTGCTCTAGCTAGGACTTCCAGTACCATGTTAATTCAATAGGAATGTTGAGACTGGGCACCCTTGTCTTTTCCCTGTATGCATTTTTTTTTTAACCACAATTAAAAAATGAGCATATGACCTAATTCTGGCAATAAGATTGAAAGGGAAATTATGTGGGGGGCATCTAGAAAGTGTTTGCTTGCTTTTAAGAAGGTGATATAAGTAGAAATGGTTGTCTGTAATTGTTACATCTATTTTATTATTTTGAAGATAAATCCACCAACAGACTCTCAGGGCACATAAGGAGACCACTGAGTTACTGCATCTATAAAGTTGTCACACTTCAGAGTCAGTATTAAATGTTACTTACAGCATAGAAACATCCTCCATAAGAAACAGAATATTTCTAAACCATAATTTTATTTTTTAGGTATTGGCAAGTTATCTTATATATATCTGTTAAAAAAATAAACCTACATTAGACCTAAGAATTAATCTGTAAATTAGGATTACTTATTTTAAAAATATAGAGAAGACTTCCGTTTTATAAAGTCAGGTTTATTGAGGTTTAATTTACAAACAGTAAAACCCCACTTTTTAAATATATAGTTTTTATTTTGACAAATGTATACTTCTTTATGGATTAGTCTCTATGCCTGTTTACCATGTAAAAAAATCATAAGGACCTTGTTTTGATTTCAGCTTTTATTTGAGAAGAAAATTTTCCTCTAAATGGAGAAAAACTCTTTATATTTGTAGCTACAAATTTACTTTAAAAGAGCTGTGAAGCAATCTGTAGAGATAGAGATGAGTCCAACTTAGATCAGTATCTTGAGTGTCCAAAAGTGTATCTTATTTTGCCTGTCATTTTTATTTGCAATAACCTGGGACTTCCCTGGTTTTTGAGCTGAAAATCCTCAGTTCTGAGAAACTCTACAGTCCTGGGCAGACCAGGATAGTTGGTCACTCTAGGAAGGCTTCTCAACTTTGGAACTACTGACATGGTGGGTCAAAAAATTTGTTATTTTGGGGGACTGTCCTGTTTTGTAGGATGTTTGCAGCATCCATGGCCTCTACCCACTAGATACCAGTTAACACTCCCCACCTTCCAGTAGTCACAATCAAAAATGTCTCCGGACCTTGCCAAATGTACCTTGGGGGCAAAATCACCCAAGATAAGAACCACTGACCCAGACGCAAATGCCCTTACAAGCCCACAAATTTGAAATTCAAAATCTTATTCTTTGTTGCTGTTGTGAAGCAGAAACAAGTTGATTCTGCTATTTTTACCCGGGACTTAAAAAGTCTGAGAGATTGCTTCTAGATTTCTTTCTCTTTGGGAGATTCACCACCACCACCCCTACCACCCCCAGCCCAAACACACACGTTTTTAACATTGCAAATGACCTGACCTAAGCGATTATTCTAGATGCTTCTCCCCTGTAGGTTCTGGGAAGCTGCCTGTGTGGGTTATGTCCATCTAATTCTCTGGACTCAAAGTTCTTTTGTTTCTTTGTTATTTCTAATTCATCCGTGCTTGCATAATCATACATATAATCATATTTGTACACATACTTACAGGATTAAATGTTCATGTGTTTTAGTGGGATCGAATTTTGCACACTTTTCTGCTTTTTGCCTTTCTCATTAACAACACTACCTTGAAAGAAAACCAAAATGAGTACAGCTTTAATTTATACTTTGAGGGGCGCCTGGGTGGCTCAGTCAGTTAGGCGTCTGCCTTGGGCTCAGGTCATGATCCTGGGATCAAGCCCCACATTGGGTTCCCTGCTCAGCAGGGGAGCCTGCTTCTCCCTCTCCCTTTGCCTACCACTCCCCCTGCTTGTGCTCGCTCACTTTCTGTCAAATAAATAAAATCTTTTTAAAAAACAAAAATAAAATAAGTGTATAATATTCCATGGTGTGGATATACTATATTTAATGCACCATTCCTTTATTAACTTTCTTGGCCTTAACATGTGATGTGATGATAAACAATTTGTGTACATATATCCTTACCTTATAATACTCTTCTTTCTACAGAAAGATTCCCACAAGTAGGATTGTAGGATCAAAGGCTATTTCAGATTTTAAGAGATTTGCTGGACAGATTTCGAGAAAAGTTGTAGTTTCTACTCATTCTGTTAGGAAAAAAACCTGCAAAACCAAAAACCTGTTTTCATAGATCCCTGATAGAAATGTGCTATTGTTCTGTTTACATTTTGTGAATCTGATGGGAGTGAATTGATGTTTTGTTGATAGTTTACTTTGTATTTCCCCGACTAGGAGAGTTTAAACACTGTTTAATGTTTGTAGTCTGTTTCCATTTGCTGCTTTGTGAAAATTTCAACTTCTACCCTTTGACATTTTTCCCACTGGAAATTTTTTTTACAAGTTGTAAGAATTTGTGTATGTCTCTGTCTGTATATTTATTTATTTAAAGATTTTATTCATTTATTTGACAGAGAGATGGAGAGTACAAGTAGGCAGAGAGACAGGCAAAGGGAGAGGGAGAAACTGGTTCCCCACTGAGCAGGGAGCCCGACGCGGGACTCGATCCCAGGACCCTGGGATCATGACTTGAGCCGAAGGCAGCCACTTAACCGACTGAGCCACCCAGGTGCCCCGTATGTATATTTATATCTATATTTACATATGAACACATAACCTACCACTGTATCACTTTTAACTTTAATCTTTCCTAATAGTAATATTGACTGCCCTGCCCCTGTTTTACTTAATTTGTATTTTTCTCGTGTCTTTCTGCCTCTTATTTTCAGCCTCTTTTTACCTGTTTTCTAGTTTTTGTCTTATCAACAGCCTGCAGCCAGGTTTTGTTTCAACTGAATCTGGCTGAGTGTCTTTCCTGATAGTATTTGTAGGAGTATTTTTTTTAAGAATTTTTTATTTATTTATTTATTTGAGAAAGAGCGAGAGTGAGAGAGCACAAGCTGGGGCGGAGGAGCAGCAGAGGGGGAGGGAGAAGCAGACTCCCCCCGCCCCCCAGCAGGGAGCCCGATGTGGGGCTTTATCCCAGAACCCTGGGATCATGACCTGAGTGGAAGGCAAATGCTTAATCGACTGAGCCACCAGGTGCCCCAGTATTTGTAGGAGCATTATGTTTTGACCAATATTCTTGATATCCCTTCTATCATTCTTATGATTTATTTTTACTGTTTCTTTTCCCCTGATTAATTTGTAAACGCCACTCCACTTTTCAATTTTCAGCACTTATAATTAGACATCTGTTTCTCTTCTATTATTTGAAACATGATAACCAATCTTTCTCCCACCAGAATGCTCACTTTCCTCACTGTTCTACCCAGTACGATGAGATCTTTGGAATCATTTGTCATCCTTGCTCTGCAACCAGCCTCCTCTGGTCCTATTTATAATGCCTTTACTTCTTTCCTATCCCAACCATCAGGTACGAGGAATTGCTGAGCACGTTTAGTACTTTCTGTTCACGACTGTTGTTAAAATATCTCTGGCATTGTGTCTCTTCTTTTTCAGTGCTCCTTGTTTTTATTTATTTTCTATATCCTCAGTTTATCATTATTGATTTAAATTTAACTGTATTTAAAGATAGTTACTTGGAAGATTTATTGCACATTACTCTTTTCCTCTCTTCTTCATAGGCTCTTATCTTGATTACTCTGTTCACATTCTTTTGTTGTTGGAAATCTTTCCTTAAATCAGATGTATTTTCTAAAATTTTGCATATCCATCAATCTATGGTTATAATGGAATAATTGGAATATAGCTCTTTTTTCTCGCTGGTCTGTGTATGATATCATTCTATCGTCATTTTAAAATTAAAAAAAACTTTTAAAATTTTATTTTTTTAAATTCCAGTATAATGAATGTACAATGTTATATTAGTTTCAGGTGTACAATATAGTGATTCGGCACTTCTGTACATTACTCAGTGCTCATCACGATAACTGTACTGTTCCTCCCCGTCACCTATTTCACCCATCCCCCCACCCACCTCCCCTCAGGTAACCATCAGTTTATTCTCTATAGTTAAGACTCTCTTTTGGTTTGTCTCTTTTTCTTTGTTCGTTTGTTTTGTCTCTTAAATTTCACATATGACTGACTTATTTCACTTAGCATTATACTCTTCAGCTATCTGACAAGATTTCATTCTTTTTTTTTTTAGACTTTATTTATTTATTTGAGAGAGAGAGTGAGTGAGAGAGAGAGAGCACAAACCAGGGGGAGAGGCAGAAGGAGAGGGAGAAGCAGACTCTCCCCTGAGCAGGGAGCCCAATGCAGGGCTCAATTCCCAGGACCTGGGGATCATGACCTGAGCCAAAGGCAGATGTTTAACCAACTGAGCCACCCAGGTGGCCCATTTTTCTTTTTAAAGATTTTATTTATTTTTTGACAGAGAGAGAGACAGTGAGAGAGGGAACACAAGCAGGGGGAGTGGAGAGGTAGAAGCAGACTCCCCGCTGAGTAGGGAGCCCGACATGGGACTCCATCCCAGGACCCTGGCATCATGACCTGAGCTGAAGGCAGACGCTTAACCAACTCTGAGTAATATACATACATGTATATGTACGTGTGTGTGTGTGTATCTATCTATTTTTACCCATTCATCAATCAGTGGACACTTGGGCTGCTTCCATATCTTGGCTATCATAAATAATGGTGCAGTAAACATAGGGGTGCAGATATCTTTCCAAATTTGTGTTTTTGTATTCTTTGGGTAAATACCCAGTAGTAGAATTACTGGATCATGTGGTAGTTCTATTTTTAACTTTTTGAGGAACCTCCATACTGTTTTCCACAGTGGCTGCACCAGTTTGCCTTCCTACCAACACTGCAAGAAGCTTCCTTTTTCTCCATATCCTTACCAACACCTGTTATTTCTTGTGGTTTTTTTTCTCCTTGTGCTTTTGATTTCAGCCATCTGACAGGTGTGAGGTGATATCTCATTGTAATTTTGATTTGCATTTCCCTGATGGTGAGTGATGGTTAGTATCTTTTCATGTGTCTGTTGACCATCTGTATGTCTTCTACAGAGAGATGTCTGTTCACACCTTCTGCTCATTTTTTAATTGAATTATTTATTTTTTGGGTGTTGAGTTTTATAAGTTCTCTATATATTTTGGATACTAACCGTTTATCAGATAAGTCATTTGAAAATATCTTCTCCCATTCGGTAAGTTGACTTTTAGTTTTGTTGATTGTTTCCTCTGCTGTGCAGAAGCTTTTTCTCATGCTCCTAATCTTAGGGGAAAAGCTTTCCACTTTTCACCATTGAGTATAATGTTCACTGTGGATTTTTCATATATGGCCTTTATTATGTTGAGATATTTTCCCTCTAAATCTACTTTGTTGAGGGTTTTTATCATGGATGGGTATTGTCGTTTGTCAAATGCTTTTTCTGCATCTTTTGAAATGATCATATGGTTCTTATCCTTTCTTTTATAAATGTTGTGCATCACGCTGATTGATTTGTGAATATTGAAGTACTCTTGTAACCCGGGAGTAAATCCGACTTGATCATGGTAAATAACTTTTTAATGTATTGCTGGGTTTGGTTATGCTAGTATTTTGTTGAGGAGTTTTACGTCTCTACTCATCAGAGATATTGGCCTGTAGTTCTTCTGTTTTTGTGGTGTCTTTATGTGGTTTTGGTATCAGGGTAATACTGGCCTCATAAAATGAATTTGGAAGTTTTCCTTTGTCTTCTATTCTTTGGAGTAGTTTGAGAAGAATAGGCATTAACTCTTCTTTAAATGTTTGGTAGAATTTACCTGTGAAGTCAAGGACTTTTGTTAATTGGGAGTATTTTGATTACTGATTCATTTTCATTGCGATAATCAGTCTGTTCAAATTTTCTATTTCTTCCTGACTTAGTTTTGGGAGGTTATATGTTTCTAGGAATTTATCCATTTCTTCTAGGTTGTTCAGTTTTTTGGAACATAATTTTTCATAATATTCTCTTATAATCCTTTGTATTTCTGTGATGTCGGTTGTTACTTCTCTTTCATTTCTGATTTTGTTTTTGTGAGTCCATTCTCTTTCTTTATCTCTTTTGATAAATTTGGCTAAAAATTTATCAATTTTGTTGATCTTTTCAAAGAACCAGCACCTGATTTCACTGTCCTATTGTTTTTTCATTTTCTATTTTGTTTATTTCTGCTCTAATGTTTTTATTTCCTCCCTTCTACTGGATTGGGGTTTTGTTTGTGAGAGAGAGAGACTCCTGAGCAGACTCTGCGCTAAGCACAGAGCCCAGCCCAGGGCTCGATCCTAATCATTTACATTCAAAGTAATTATTGATGGGTGTGTACTTATTGCCATTCTGATACTTGCTGTTTGGTTGTTCTGTAGTTCTTCTGAGTTGCTTCTTCTCTTGCTCTCTTTCATGGTTTGCTGGCTTGCTTCAGTGATATACTTGGATTCCTTTCTCTTTATTTTTGACACATCTATTATTGGTTTTTGATTTGTGATGCCATTAGGTTTATATATAACATCTTATACATATAGCCGTCTATATTAAGTTCAGGGTCGCTTAAGTTTGAATCCATTCTAAAAGCACTAAACTTTTGCTCCTCTCCTCCACATGTTTTAGGTATATGGTGTCATACTTTAAATCCCTTTGTTTTGTGAATCCCTTGACTATATAAATCCCTTTGTTGTTATAGCTATATTTAATTTTACTGCATTATTGCTTTTGTGCTTACTCCTGCTTATGGTCTTTCCTTTCCACTCAAAGAATCCCCTTTAACACTTCTTGTAAGGCTGGTTTCGTGGCACTGAATTCCTTTAACTTTTGTTTGTCTGAGAAACTCTTCATCTCTCCTTCTATTCTGAATGATAGCCTTGCTAGATAGAATATTCTTGGCTACAGATTTTAGTTTTCAGCACTTTGAATATGTCATGTATTCTCTTCTGGCTTGCAAAGTTTCTGCTAAAAAGTCAGCTGATAGCCTTATGGGATTTCCCTTGTATATAACTAGTTTCTTTTGTCTTGCTGTTTTTAAAATCTCTATCACTACTTTTTGCCATTTTAATTACTATGTGTCTTGTTGTGGGCCTCCTTGGGTTGATTTTACTGGGGACTCTGTGCCTCCTGGATCTGAATTTCTGTTTCCTTACCCAGGTTCAGGAAGTTTTCAGCTATTTTATCTTCAAATACATTTTGTGCCCTCTTTTCTCTTCTCTTCTTCTTCTGGGACTCTGTAATGTAAATGTTATTATGCTTGGTAGTATCACTGAGTTCCCTTAGTCTATTCTCATTTTTTATTATTTTTTTTTTTTTCTCCTGTTCAGCTTGGTTTTTTTCCATTACTCTCTCCTCCAGGTTGGTCATCCATCCTTCTTCCTTTAGTCTACTATGTATTCCATCTAGTGTACTTTTGGTTTCAGTTATTGAGTTCTTCATCTCTGATTGGTTCTTTTTTATGTTTCCTATCTCTTTGTTGAACATCTTGCTGAGATCCTCCACTCATTTCTCAAGTCCACTGAGTATCTTTATGACCATTACTTTAAATTCTCTATCTGGCATATTACTTAACTCTTTTTCATTTAGCTCTCTTGCTATGATTTTGTCCTCTTCTTTCATTTGGGACATATTCTTCTGTCTCTTCATTTTGTCTAACTCTTTGTGTCTTTTTCTTTGTGTTAGGAAAGTCAGCTATGTCTCCTGCTCTTGAAAGTAGTGAAGAAGAGGTCCTGTTGTGGCATGTCCCCTGTTCACCAGCACTTGGTACTTTTCCTATTTGTGTTACCTGCACCATGCTGTTGTGGCTGAGCTGCATTTTCCTTCAGTCTAGTTGTCCGCAGTGGCTCTCTTTGCCTGTTGTGGTCAGGGTTTGGTCCAGTTAATAGGCCAGGATGGGGCCAACTTGGGTTTGAATTGTGTCACACCGGGTGTTTGTCAGAGCTGCAGTAGCACCAAACTGCAGAGTGTTCTCCCTGTGTTGTCCCCTGAGAAGCTTTCCTTGATGAGTGAAGCCTGCAGTCAGACCAAATGTCTGCCCCAAGCCCACTGCTGGGGCTGCTGTCAAGCTGGTAGGTGTGGCTATCTTTCCCTGTCCCCAGGGCAGGAGTCACTTTGAAGTGGTGCTGGCACCTGTTGGGGCTGCTTGTATACTACCATGCTTGAGGTGCCCACTTTGGAGTCCCAAAGAGGGTGGGTTGGAGAGGTGGGTCTGCAGGAGAGTAAGGGAACAGGGCTTGGGGTGTAAGCAAGGTTTGCACAGGTCTGTTGTGGGAGGGACTTGGAGCCACTTGGGAAAACTCCTGCTGAGGGTGGGTTGGATTGGGCTGTCCAGAGAAGGGCGTGGGGCCTGGGCATATTGTTAGCAAGCTAGGTGGAGAGTGTCAGGGCTGCACTATTTCCTGTAGGTGTCCATGTGTCTAGGCAGGGGGGTGGGGGAGGTGAATGGTGCCCACCAGCTCTGTTTTTTCTTGGAGAAGTCTCCTAAAGATCTCTGCCCCTTTAGCACATCCTCTGAGATTAGTAAACAAATCTCCCTCCTGTATACCCCAGACAATTTTCAAACTGCTCTTATACTGTATGTTAACAGGGCTGTTTCTTGTGTGGTCTCTTTAAGGGAGAGGACTCTATTTCCTGTCTTCCTCCCTGCTCTCCCAGAGCCAAGCCACTGATATTAAAGTTCCAGATATTAAGCCCCATTGGTTGTAAGAACTGGTGAAGTTAAGCCCCTCTGGTTTTCAAAGCCAAATGTTGTGGGGATTGGTCTTCTGCGTTTGGGTCCCCCATGCCTGGGATGACCGACATGGGATCTGCTCCTCTCCCTCCTCTGTGCTTGTCCTGTCCCTCCCTCTCATGGATGGTCTTATAGATCACCCTGGTTCCCAACAGTGTCCCTGCCCTTTCTACCCTCTTTGATGTGGCCTCTCCTCTACAGTCAGGTGTGGAGAGCCTGTTCTGCCAGTTTTTGGGTCATTTTCTGGGTTATTTACACTGATGTGGGTATTATCTAGGTGTATGCATGGGACAAGGTGAATATATGGTCCTCCCACCCCTCTATCTTCCCTCCATTTTGTCTTCTAATATTGCAGTGAGACATTCATTTCCAGTCTCATTAGGCAACTTTTTCTTCTGTCTGAATGCTTGCAAGGTTTTCACCTTATCCTTGGAGTTTAGGAATTTCTAGAATTTACCTTTGGCTGTATGTGTGTGTGTGCATGTGTGTGTGCATGTGTGTGCATGTGTGCGCACGCATGCATGTGTGTGTGCGTGTTTGCATGTGTGTGTGTGCATGTGTGTGCGTGCGCGTGTGTGTGTGCGTGTGTGTATTTATCAGTCCTTCTGGGAACTTAAGGTCTTTCTTCAGCTCTGGGAAAAGTTCTTCTATTATTTCTTTAATTATAACCTGTTCCTTCTGTATCTTTTTTTATTCCTGGAACATTTGGTTTGCATATTAGATTTTTAGATTTATCCTCTAATTCTCCAGTTGTTTCCCTCTTCCCTCTTTTTTTAATTGTTTCCCTCTTGAATCTCTTTGGTGGTTTATCTTTATTTACTTATTTTTTTGCCATTTGTTTGAAAGGTTTCTTACTTGACTTTGTAGGTCACTATTTGGCATCTTCTAGTCTCCCTTATTCTACACAGCTTTCAGTACAGATGCCCAGGAGCACCAGGATTTGCTCCTCTCAGTAACAACCAGCTTCTGGACTCTTAATCTCCCAAGATAAAAAGGCTGAAGGATGTTATTTTATATGGAAAAAAATCCAACAGGCTACCAAGAATGCATAATAGTCATTAACCTTTATGCAGGAGCAGCATGGTGTGAGACTTAATAAAACAAAACTGATAGAAGTATGAAGAAAGATGGTGTAATACAGCCTTCTGGGAGTTTTTACACATCTCTCCAACACTGAAAGATTAGGTAGGTGGAAAATAAGAATAGAGAAAACTAGGATAATTAGCAAGCAGAGTGTAATATACATGTGTAACTCTGCACCCAGCAAAAGGGGATGCATGTTCTTTTCAACATAGAATTTCTTTGAAAATCAGCCACAGAGGAAGTTTTCCACAAATGCCCAAAAAAACCCCAAACATAATATATATATATATCTTTTTCACTGACCTCAATGGAATTAAAAAGGAATCAACAACAAAAGATATATTTTTTAAAGATTTTATTTATTTATTTGACAGAGAGAGAGAGAGAGCGAGCACAAGCAGGGGGGCAGCAGGCAGAGGGAGAAGCAGACTCCCCGCTGAGTGGGAAGACTGACATGGGACTCGATCCCAGGACCCTGAGATTATGACCTGAGCTGAAGGCAGATGCTTAACTGAAGATACTTAACTGACTGAGCCACCCAGGTGCCCCCAATATGAGTTTATAAACAAAATTAAAAGCTAATTCTTTATGGAGTCTGATAATGTAGAAGAATCTTTGGTATGATTTATCAAGAAGAGGAACAGGAGCAGAAAAAATAAAAAAGCACAGGAAATTTAAAAGTACAGCTTAACACAAAACACAATACGATCTATGGTATTTTGCATAATTGTTGTCACTTTATCCTTCCCTATATCACTGCTCTTTGTCACATAAATTTGCAGTTCCTTCTAGTAAAGGTAGAGTAGACCCACCACCTGATACAGGGCTGGGCCATGTGCCTTACTTTGGCAGAAATAACAATGTGCCAGTTCTGAACCTAGGTCTTAAGAGGTATCACACATTTCTATACATCCCCCCTGTACTTTTGCCATTATTGTGAGAAGAACATGTCTTAGGTAGCCAGTTGGTCCAAGAAAGATGTGAGGTATAACCTCAGATATGGAGCCAAGCTCAGCCAAACCAGAGATCAGCCAATGCCCAACTGTCTTGCAGGCGTGTGAGCTCAATTAAATGTTGCTTTATACCCCTACATTTGGGGTGGTTTATTACCTGGCATTATTGCAGGTATGCTGACTCGCATATTATGTGACTGATAAATTTGAAAAACTAGAAAATACAGACAAATTTTCTTGAAATATATTTGGACAAAATAGGCCTAAGAAGAAATAGAAAATCTGAATAGAGAAATTGTCACAAAAGGAAAGTGGATATTGCAAAGTTTTGCCACTGTCAAATGGCATGCGATACTAAATCTTGAAATAACTGATTATTCCCATTTTATACAAACTTTAGAGAACACGGAAAAAGATGAGACACTAATTCATTTTTAAGAAAGGTAATGTGACATTGGTAACAATGCAGTATTAGAACAGTGAAAGAAATCATTGACCAAGGTTAATTGAACACCCATGCAGAAATCCTAAATTAAACAGGAGCCAAAGTTATAATTAGGAACCAAAACTGTATGTTAAAGAAACATATAGTTAAGAGCCAAAAGTTAATAATAGCATTTATTAACAGTAAATATTGGAGCAGTGCTAAGATAGAAAAAATCAAAGTATTCTTTTGTTCACAACATTTTTTTCCATCATTAAATTTCCTTCTTCATCTATGTTCTACCAAACCCAGCTGAACACATTTTTTGTGATGTCAGCTTAAGAATAGTTAAATCTCTTTCTGTAATTTAGTGTATCAGGTGCACATAAATCCTCAAAAAATTATAAAACTTTAAAGCCAGTCACTGGGTATTATTTGCCTTTATATCTCTCAGATTATCTTTTTTTAAAAAAATTTTTTCTATCTTCCCTTTCAGCAGTTTACTTATGTACAAATAGATACTTTTTAAAAAAAATTATTATGTTAGTCACCCTACAATACATCATTAGTTTTTGATGTAGTGTTCCACGATTCATTGTTTTCATATAACACCCAGTGCTCCATGCAGTACGTGCCCTCCTTAATACCCGTCACCAGGCTAACCCATCCCCCTCCTCCCCTCTAAAACCCTGTTTGTTTCTCAGAGTCCATAGTCTCTTATGGTTCATCTCTCCCTCCGATTCCCCACCCCCATTTCTCCCTTCCTTCTCCTAATGTCCTCCATGCTGTTCCTTATGTTCCACAAATAAGAGAAACTATATGATAATTGACTTTCTCTGCTTGGCTTACTTCACTTAGCATAATCTCCTCCAGTCCCATCCATGTTGATGTAAAACTTGGGTATTCATCATTTCTGATGGCTGAGTAATATTCCATTGTATATATGGACCACATCTTCTTTACCCATTCATCTGTTGAAGGGCATCTCGGCTCTTTCCACACTTTGGCTATTGTGGACATTGCTGCTATGAACTTTGGGGTGCATATGGCCCTTCTTTTCACTACCTCTGTGTCTTTGTGGTAAATACCCAGTAGTGCAATTGCTGGGTCATAGGGTAGCTCTAGTTTTAATTTCTTGAGGCACCCCCACACTGTTTTCCAAAGTGGCTGCACCAACTTGCATTCCCACCAACAGGGTAAGAGGGTTCCCCTTTCTCCACAACCTCTCCAACATTTGTTGTTTCTTGCCTTGTCAGTTTTTGCCATTCTAACTGGTGTAAGGTGGTATCTCAGTGTGGTTTTGATTTGAATTTCCCTGATGGCTAATGATGATGAGCATTTTTTCATGTTTCTGTTAGCCATTTGTATGTCTTCTTTGGAGAAGTGTCTGTTCATGTTTTCTGCCCATTTCTTGACTGGATTATTTGTTTTTTGGGTGTTGAGTTTGAGAAGTTCTTTATAGATCTTGGAAATCGTGCTTTGTCTATAGTGTCATTTGCCAATATCTTCTTCCATTCTGTGGGTTGCCTCTTTGTTTTGTTGACTGTTTCCTTTACTGTGCAGAAGCGTTTTATCTTGATGAAGTCCCAAAAGTTCATTTTTGCTTTTGCTTCACTAGCCTTTGGAGATGTATCTTGAAAGAAGTTGCTGTGGCCGATGTCAAAGAGGTTACTGCCTATGTTCTTCTCTAGGATTTTGATGGATTCCCATCTCACATTGAGGTCTTTCATCCATTTTGAGCTTATCTTTGTGTATGGTGTTAGAGAATGGTTGAGTTTCATTCTTCTCTATATAGCTGTCCAATTGTCCCAGCACCATTTATTGAAGAGACTGTCTTTTTTCCATTGCATATTCTTTCCTGCTTTGTCGAAGATTATCTGACTGTAGAGTTGAGGGTCCATATCTGGGCTCTGTATTCTGTTCCATTGATCTATGTGTCTGTTTTTGTGCCAGTATCATGCTGTCTTGGTGATCACTGCTTTGTAATATAGCTTGAAATCAGGCAATGTGATGCCCCCAGCTTTGTTTTTCTTTTTCAACATTTCCTTGGTGATTCGGGGTCTTTTCTGATTCTGTACAAATTTTAGGATTGTTTATTCCAACACTCTGAAAAATGTCATTGGAATTTTGATTGGGATGGCATTGAAGTTGTAGATTGCTCTGGGTGGCATAGATCTTTTTAAATGTTTATTCTTCTGATCCATGTGCATGGAATGTTTTTCCATCTTTTTTGTCTTCTTCAGTTTCTTTCATGAGTGTTCTGTAGTTCCTAGAGTATAGATCCTTTACCTCTTTGGTTAGGTTTATTCCGAGGCATCTTATGGTTTTTGGTGCTATTATAAATGCAATTGTTTCTCTAATTTTTCTTTCTACAGTTGCATTGTTAGTGTAAAAGAAAGCAACTGATCTCTGAGCATTGATTTTGTATCCTGCCACATTACTGAATTGCTGTATGAGTCCTAGTAATTTGGGGGTGGAGTCTTTTGGATTTTCCACATAAAGTATCATGTCATATGCGAAGAGAGAGAGTTTGACTTCTTCTTTGCCAATTTGAATACCCTTTATTTCTTTTTGTTGTCTGATTGCTGTTGCTAGGACTTCTATTACTATGTTGAACAATAGTGGCGAGAGTGGGCATCCTTGATGTGTTCCTGATCTTAAGGGAAAGACTCTCATCTTTTCCCCATTGAGGATGATATTCACTGTGGGTTTTTTATAGATGGATTTTTATGAACTAGAGGAATGTTCTCTCTATCCCTATACTCTGAAGAGTTTTAATCAGGAGATGCTGTATTTTGTCAAATGCTTTTTCTGCATCAACTGAGAGAACCATATGGTTCTTCTCCCTCCTCTTATTAATGTGTTCTATCACATTGATTGATTTGCGAATGTTGAACCACCCTTGCATCCCGGGGGTAAATCACACTTGGTCGTGGTGGATGATCCTTTTAATGTATTGTTGGATCTTATTAGCTAGGATTTTGTTGAGACTTTTGGAACCCATATTCATCAGGGATATCTGTCTGAAATTCTCCTTTTTGATGGGGTCTCTGCCTAGTTTGGGAATTAAGGTAATGCTGGCCTCATAGGATGAGTCTGGAAGCTTACCTTCTGTTTCTGTTTTCTGAAACAGCTTCAGGAGACTAGCTATTATTTCTTCTTTGAATGTTTGTTAGAATTCCCCAGGGAATCCATCAGGCCCTGGACTTTTGTTTTTGGTGAGGTTTTTGATCACTGCTTCAATTTTGTTGCTGGTTATTGGCCTATTCAGGTTGTCAATTTCTTCCTGTTTCAGTCTTGGGAGTTTATAGGTTCCCAGGAAGGCATCCATTTCATTCAGATTGCTCAGTTTATTGGAATATAGTTGTTGATAATAATTTCTAATAATTGTTTCTATTTCCTTCATGTTAGTGGTGATCTCTCCCCTTTCATTCATAATTTTATTAATTTGAGTTCTTTATCTTTTCTTTTGGATAAGTCTGGCCAGTGGTTTATCAATCTTATTAATTCTTTCAGAGAACCAGCTTCTAGTTTCGTTGACCTGATCTACTGTATTTCTCGTTTCTAATTCATTGATCTCTGCTCTAATCTTAATTCTCTTCTAATGCATAGTTTAGGCTTCGTTTGTTGCTTTTTTTCTAGTTCTTTAAGGTGTAGAGTTAGTTAGTGAATGCAGGATTTTTCTATTTTTTTGAGTGAGGCTTGGATGGCTATGTATTTCCCCCTTAGGACTGCCTTTGCAGTATCCCATAGGTTTTGGACTGTTGTGTTTTCGTTCTCATTGGTTTCCATGAATTGTTTAAGTTCTTCTTTAATTTCCTGGTTGACCCAAACATTCTTGAGCAAAGTGGTCTTTAGCTTCCAAGTGTTTGAATTTATTCCAAATTTTTTCTTGTGATTGAGTTCCAGTTTTAAAGCATTATGGTCTGAGAATAGGCAGGGAATAATCTCAATCTTTTGGTATCGGTTGAGACCTGATTTGTGACCCAGTTTGTGGTCTATTCTGGAGAAAGTTCCATGTGTGCTCGAGAAGAATGAGTATCCTTTTGTTTTAGGGTGGAATGTTCTGTATATATCTATGAGGTCCATGTGGTCCAGTGTGCCCTTCAAAGCTCTTGTTTCTTTGTTGATTTTCTGCTTAGGTGATCTGTCTATTGCTGAGAGTGGAGTATTGAGGTCTCCTACAATTAATGTATTGTTATCAATATGACTCTTTATTTTGGTTAACAGTTGGCTTATGTAGATGGCTGTGCCCATGTTGGGGGCATAGATATTTACAATTGTTAGATCTTCTTGTTGGATAGACCCTTTAAGAATGTTATAGTGTCCTTCTGTGTCTCTAACTACAGTCTTTAGCTTAAAATCTAATTTGTCTGATATAAGGATTGCTACCCCAGCTTTCTTTTGAGGTCCGCTGGCATGGAAGGTGGATCTCCATCCCTTCACTTTCAGTCTAGATGTATCTTTAGGTTCCAAAATGAGGCTCTTGTAGATAGCATATGGACAGGTCCTGTCTTTTTATCCAATCTGCAACCCTATGCTGTTTTATGGGAGCATTTAGGCCGTTCATGTTGAGAGTGATTATTGAAAGATATGAATTGATTGTCATCATGTTGCCTGTGAAGACCTTGTTTTTATAGATTGTCCCTGTAAATTTCTTTTCTGTATCTCTCTTGGGGTCTTTCTCCTTTTATAGAACCCCCCCTTAATATTTCTTGCAGGTCCGGCTTAGTGGTCACATATTCTTTCAGTTTCTGCTGGTCTTGGAAGCTCTGCATCTCTTCATCCATTCTAAATGACAGCCTTGCTGGATAAAGTATTCTTGCTGCATGTTCTTCTTGTTTAATACCCTGATATGTCTTGCCAGGCCTTTCTGGCTTGCCAGGTCTCTGTGGATAGGTCTGATGTTATTCTGATGTTCCTCCTTCTGTATGTAAGGAATCTCTTCCCCCTAACTGCCCTTAAGATGGTTTCCTTGGTTCTAAGATTTGCGAGTCTTACTATTACAGGCTGGGGCATTGGCCTGTTTTCCTTGATCTTGGGAGGGGTCCTCTCTGCCTCTAGGACACGAATGTTTGTTACATTCCTCAGATTAGGGAAGTTCTCAGCTACGATATACTCAAATATATCTTCTAGTCCTCTCTCTCTCTCCACCCCCTCAGTGATTCCAATAATTCTGACATTGAAACATTTCATGGTGTCACTTATTTCTCTGATTCTATTTTCATGGATTCTGAGTTGTTTTTCCCTAGCCTCTTCTTTTCCCTTTTTATCTATTAAATAGTCTTCCAGGTCACTAATTCGTTCTTTCTGCCTTGCTTACCCCAGCTGTTAGATTATCTAGATTAGATTGGATCTCATTGATAGCATTTTTAAATTCTGCTGATTCAGCTTTCATTTCTGCCCTTAGAGACTCTATGTTGCCATTATTTATTTCTCTATTCTAGCTATTGTCTTCACAGTTGCTAGCCTGAATTCCGTCTCCGACATCTTGGTTATATCTGAATCCCTTTGTAAATCTGTGGCATAAGTCATAATCTCTGAGCCTTTCCTATTTGGGGTGTTCCTCCTCCTAGTTATTCTGTTGAGGGGTAGTTGAGGGAATGTACAGAGTCCAAATTATTGACCACAACCCAAGGAAGATGCACCTGTTTTCTTGGGACCTTAGGGTTGCTGGCCTCTTGTTCTCCCAGCCTGTCTTCTGGGGGAGGGGCCTGCCGTGCTGTTACTCAGGCAACCCTGTTTGGGCAGAGTTGCCCTGCTCCCTGTGGCAGGGGATGGGCTCGGTGGGAACTGTTTTTGGGGGGCTTTTGTTCTCTGGTGGCTTTCCCTGGCGGCTTTCCACGTCTTTTCCAAGAGTCAGAGCAGAAGAGACTGTTTCCAATCCTCTGCCTCAGAGCAGAGACATCACAGTCTGTTCTTCAGTGAGCTCTCCAGGCCACATTGTCTCTGTTTCTGTCTGTGCTGCTTTAAACTGCAGCATCCTGGGTTGTGCACCCCTCAGCAGTGCTCCCAGTCCTCACCTCCAGATCGGGGCATATCTCTGCCCTTTGTGCTTCTAAAACCGCCAGCTGCCCCCAGTTTGCACACGCAGCCCTGCCACTCTGGTTTCCGTCTAAAATCCTTTCCCCACTGCTACTAGTCTGCGAGTCTGTGCCCTGGTCCCCAGCGCGGGAGGCTCTCACTCACCGGCAGTGTAGGATCCCCATAGCCAGGTTCCCTCCCCCTGCCGTTTATCCTCCAATATCTGCTCCCAGAATCACAGCTCCCCGCCTGTACCTCGGAACCAACCGCCTGCAATATTCTGTTTGTAGAGATCCAGATCTTCTTACATCTCAGGCTGATTTTGTGCGTTTTCAGAGTGGTCTGGTAGATATCCAGCTCAATTCCGGGAACCAGTTGGAATAGGGTCCCCTACTTCTCCGCCACCTTTTCCCCCTCCCCTCTCTCAGAGTATCTTGCAAAAAATAGACTCTCAGTAATTATGTGGTGATTATTTGCCAGATGCATGTAATGGGCTACTTAAAATTTCTTCCAGACAAAATTCTAAAATAATTAGACTCTTGTGAATAAAAATACTGAGCATAATGCATATTACCTCAACTACTGGAATCTGCAGAACAGTTTACAATATATAAATATTTTATGTACATTTTCCTATTTAGTAGTGTTAAATTTGTGAGTCATGTTGTAATCCCCATTTTACAAATGATTATACTGAGGCTAATGAAGTTAGGTAACTTGCCCTGGTCTGATTAATAAATGGAAAGGCTAGCCTTGAATTGAGGTCTTCTCAAACCCAGTATCTTGCTTTCTAATATGTAATATGGCCTACTAAACTTCTTTCCATTCTAATTTAATTTTAATACATGAAAGTGATTATATTCTGTTGAAATGATAGCTGGCATACATATCCCAGTAACAGATGGTTTCTTTTTTTTTTTAAGATTTTATTTATTTATTTGACAGAGTGAGAGTTAGCGAGAGCAGGAACACAAGCAGGGGGAGTGGGAGAGGGAGAAGCAGGCTTCCCCCTGAGCAGGGAGCCCGATGGCGGGGCTCGATCCTAGGACCCTGGGATCATGACCTGAGCTGAAGGCAGACTCTTAATGGCTGAGCCACCCAGGCATCCCCAGATGGTTTTAAAAACCAGAAAGTTACTTAAGAAAGGGAAAATTTAGAAAAATTAGAAAAATTCATGGATGAACAATGATTATATTAGGGGTAATATCTTCATCTCACACAAAAACACAGTTTTCTAGAATAGATTTTAAAAAGTTTAGTTTTTCTATTTGACAAGTTGAAAAATTTTCATTAACATATAATGTATTTTTTGTTTCAGGGGTACAGATCTGTGATTCATCAATCCTGCACAATTCACAGCGCTCACCATAGTACATACTCTCCCCAGTGTCCATCACCCAGCCACCCCATCCCTCCCACCCCCCACCACTCCAGCAGCCCTCAGTTTGTTTCCTGAGATTAAGAGTCCCTTATGGTTTGTCTCCCTCTCTGGTTTCGTCTTGTTTCATTTTTCCCTCCCTTCCCCTGTGATCCTCTGTCTTATTTCTTAAATTCCACATATCAGTGAGATCATATGATAATTGTCTTTCTCTGACTTACTTTGCTTAGCATAATACCCTCTAGTTCCATCCACGTCGTTTGTTGCAAATGGCAATATTTCAATTTTTTGATGGCTGCATAATATTCCATTGTGTATATATACCACTTCTTTATCCATTCATCTGCTGATGGACATCTAGGCTCTTTCCATAGTTTGGCTATTGTGGACAAGGTGAAAATTTCAATGAAAAAAGTAGAAATTTGCAGAACACAACTAGAAAAAATATATAATAAATAGGAAAAATTAATTATGAGAAAAGGGTGAGGATCATTGATTTATTTGAAGAAAAAAATTAGATCTTTAAACTTGAGAAATTAAAAATGACAGTAAACTAAACTGAAGCCATCTGGTCTTTTAAAGGAGTGTTGTGCAGCATGAGGAAGAGAAACATGATTTCACAATCTTGTACTTTATATTGTCCTATTTTTGTTTTTCATTGTTCTAGTTTAACTAAAACATGTTTTTTTGTTTGTTTGTTTTTTAAGTTCCAAAATACCTAGTATCTGGGCGCCTGGGTGGCTCAGTAGGTTAAGCGACTGCCTTTAGCTCAGGTCATGACCCTGGAGTCCCGGGATCGAGTCCCACATCGGGCTCCCTGCTCAGCAGGGAGTCTGCTTCTCCCTCTGACCCTCTTCCCTCTCGTGCTCTCTATCTCTCATTCTCTCTCTCTCAAATAAATAAAATCTTTAAAAAAAAACCACAACAAAATACCTAGTATCTTTGTAGATCTAATGCTACTTTTCGGATAAGTCAGTGCTATACTGCCAGTATCCACAAGGTGTCAGTGTAACATCGGATTTATTTTGGAACCTGCCTTTTATTTTCACCCTTACTAATTTTTCCATTTGTATTAAGCTGGGCTTCTCAGAGGGAGTCCCTCTGGATGCTGCTAGAGGGAGACTGCCAAGGCTGGTATTGGGACTTCTGGGAAGAGCCGAGGGCTGGACCAACAAAGTTGCTGATGGGTGATGCCACCCAGAACTGAAAAATTGGAAGGAATGATTTTCTCTTCTCTCCTGATCTTTCGCCTTTCTTTTAACATCCCAGTAGGAAGTCAGCAGGCAAGAAAGTCTGGGAAATACAGTTTGTGGAGTCTCAGCACAGAGCAGAGTAGAAAAGAGTGGCATTGGTGCTGAGACACAGTAAATAAATAAATAGCATGAATAAGTCAAGCAACAAGACCATATAAGTAGAGGGGGATGGTGGTTGGAGTGAAAACATTTTTGGTACTTGTATTATTCAGAAGGAGAGTGAAAACTTTAACTTTTTTAAAAGTTAAATATGGGGGAGCCTGGGTGCCTCATTTGTTAAGCATCTGCCTTCGGCTCAGGTCATGGTCCCAGGGTCCTGCGATCAAGCCCCGCATCAGGTTCCCTGCTTGGCGGGAAGCCTGCTTCTCCCTCTCCCACTCCCCTTGCTTATGTTCCTGCTCTCGCTATATCTCTCTTCTTCAAATAGATAAATAAAATCTTAAAAAAAAAAGTTAAATAAGCATGTTGCCATCTTTTGGGTTCTTACTGTAAGGCTACAATAGACTATAACTTTCAAAGCAGGAAAAATGAAAATATGGAATGAAGGGAAATACTCCATCACTCCGGGGGGAGGCAAGAAAGGGGAGAAAGAATTATTGTAAAACAATATAAATAAAAAGAACAAAAAATATTTGAAATAAATGCAAATATATTATTAGTCACAATCCATTTAAATGGACTGATGTATATGTAATATATAATATGTATAATTGCAATATAATTGCAAGTGTATATGCCCTATGAACATTGTTTCAAGTTATGTAAAGTAAAAACCAAAAAATTATACAAGAAACAAGACAAATCCACCATCATATTTGAAAAATTTAACACACTTCTCTCAGCATTTGATGGATCAAGTGGACAAAACATGATTAAGGAAATAGAAGACTTAAAAGAACAAAATAAAAACAGAATCAACAAGCTTAATTTAACGGACATAAGCAGAACATTGCTGTCAACCACAGGAGAACTCTTTTTAAGCACACATTGAACTTTTATAAAAGTAGAAAATATGTCCATCCATAAAGCAAGTTTCAACAAGTATTTAAGAGCTGGTGTGGAGACCACATTCTCTGACCAATATAATTGAATTACAAGTCTATAACAAAACAGATAACTAATGTATGTTTAGAAGTTAAAAGCATTTTATTTATTTATTTATTTATCTTGTAAAGATTTTATTTATTTATTTGACAGAGAGAGACAAGCGAGAGCAGGAACACAAGCAGGGGTGAGTGGGAGAGGGAGAAGCAGGCTTCCCGCAGAGCAGGGAGCCCGATGTGGGGCTCGATCCCAGGACCCCGGGATCATGACTTGAGCCGAAGGCAGACGCTTAACGACTGAGCCACCCAGGCGCCCAGTTAAAAGCATTTTAAACCGACTTTTTGCTCACAGGAGAGATTATAGAAGAACTTAGAAGATACTTAACACTGTGAAAAACATTACATCTGAAAACTTATAGGATGCAGCTAAGGCATTAAAAGGTTGAATCAGTAGTCAAATATTATCCTTTCATAAATACTCAGTGGGTTTTATTGTCAAGTTCTACAAACACATCAGGAACAGAAAATTCCAATCTTACAACCACTTATAAAAAGGATGAAGGGGGAGACATCGGAGGGGGAGATGAACCATGAGAGACAATGGACTCTGAAAAACAAACTGAGGGTTCTAGAGGGGAGGGGGGTGGGGGGATGGGTTAGCCTGGTGATGGGTATTAAAGAGGGCACATTCTGCGTGGAGCACTGGGTGTTATACGCAAACAATGAATCATGGAACACTACATCAAAAACTAATGATGTAATGTATGGTGACTAACATAACAATAAAAAATAAAAAAGGAAACATTCTCTACCTCATTTGATGAGGCTGGTATAATTTTGAAGACAAAACTGGATAAAGATAATATGAGAAAGGAACGTTCGACCAATTTCATGCATGACATCAATACAATAATCCTAAATAAAATATTAGCAAATCAAATTCATCAAGGTATAGCAGAAATAATACAATTTGACCAAATTGGGAGTATTCTAGGAATTCAGTATTATTGATGTAAGTCACCATAGTAATATAGTAGATTAAAGGAGAACAGTTTCATTATCACTATAATTTATTTGTGATACAGGCTCTATCTAACATTAAATATAGAAGGTTGTTCCTTAGTCTGTAAAGGATATCTAAAGAAAGTGAAGTACAACAGGTTAAAAGATGTCCTTATTTTATATAATAAATAAAATCTTTATAAAAAAAGAATTAGATCCACAGTTTCTGTGATCATTTATGTAGAAACTCAAAAGAATCTAAAGATAATAGAGCTTAGCCTTGTTCCCAGATGTAAGATAAATATAATATATTGGGTACATGTATAGATCTAGATCTATGTGTAGATTGCTATTTATATGTTGGCATCAAATTGAATATTAAAAAATAAAAATTATTACCACCAACAATATCAACAAAGTTAACATGCCTAGAAATAAATATAACAAATGAAGCATAAGGCCATTTTGTAGAGAATTATAAAACATTATAAAAAGGTATTAAAGCAAGGCCTAAATATAAATATAGAGGAGAGACATATAATGTTCAAAATAGGGACATTCCAAATATAATAATATAAGTATATAAAATATAAAATAAATACTAAACATATAATATACATGTATTTTAAGATAGGGAGGGAGAGAATCCCAACCCAACCACGCTCCATGCAGGGCTCCACCTCACGACCCTGAGATCATGACGGGAGCTGAAATCAAGAGTCAGAAGCTTAATCGACTGAACCACCGAGGTACCCCAAAAGTTAAATATATTTTTTAATGTGAGGTCTATTTCATCATAAAGACTAATATTGAATATGAGAGAAAAATATGCTTATATGACATGTTTTGTCAGTGTGAGTAGCAGCCTAAAAACACATTTAATTCTCAGCTGAACTGTGATTGTATCCTGCCACACTGGTTCTCAGAAGTTAGATATGTGTTGCATGGCGAAACAGGGACAAAATTCCTCCAATTTTCATGGATTGAAGCAGACAAATATTTTTTTTTTTACGGTTTATTTATTTATTTGAGAGAGCGAGCAGGAGCAGCAGGGGCAGAGGGAGATGGAGAGTGAATCTGAAGCAGACTCTGCACTGAGCACAGAGCCTGACGTGGGGCTCGAACTCACAACCCTGAGAACATGACCTGAGCCCAAATCAAGATTTGGATGCTTAACCAACTGTGCCACCCAGGCGCCCCAACGAATATTTATAATAGGCAAAAGTATCTGATACACTTACATTTTACTTCTTCTGTTTTAATTTTCTGAAGTGGTTTAGATAAATTTTCTATATAAATACAATATCATTGTCTTGTATGACAAAATTAACATTTCCTATTAACATTAACAATTAACAACATTAACAATTTCCTAATAATTATACACCCAGTTTGTATTCAAATTAGACTAATTATTCCTTATGCATTGCATTTCCCTTTTATTATCTTAATTCTGTCAATCACAAAACCTAATGCTGCTTCCTTGTCCTCTCTCCAGGGTATCAAGAAAGGCCTTTCCTAACCCTCAAAATTGACTTGCTGCCTAATTGCTCAACTTCCCTTCACCTTAATCAGCAATTTCAACTAACCTGCTCTTACCTTGGAGTAAGGGAAAAAATAATCACTACTTCATAAAGTGGTGATGTAGGAAGGTCTTATGCATTTCTGTTTTCCTTTCTAGCCTATGTAAGATGCTCAGGTGTTAGTTATATTCAACTTACACGTGAGCTGTACAATTTGTTGTCAATCAGGTGATTATAAGTTGATCATTTTTTATATTTCTCGGTATCTCCTATAGTATGTCATTCAAATACTTGTTAATTGATTGATGCTGCCAAAATATAAATTCTGATTTTCAGAGTACTCAGCATACTTAGTCACATGTGAAGATATTTTAGAAAAATCTTCACAGGTTTTCAGATCCAGTTTTTTGTACTCATTCCCTCACTTCTCCCATTTCCCCGTTGTCTCAGTATTGGTGTGAAACCTCTTCCCAGGATGAAATGACATAAAGTAAGCCATATGATCTTTCACTTAATTAAAACCACAGGAATAGATCTGGGAAAATCAGCCAGTTTCTAAGCAGGTATTTGGAAAGTCTACCCTGAGATCTCTGGTTGATTGGTCACCCTGGAGGCAGGGTACTTCTTTCTGTAGCTATCTCTCAGAAGTTAATGTTTTTATGTTAATCATACACATTACTGTCTCCTCCCGCAGGCTATCTAGTGAGTTTTGCTTTTATATATTTTTAATGAAAAAAATTATTCATCAAAATAAACACAACAGTCAGCATTAAAAATTATTTTAAGGGGCACCTGGGTGGCTTAGTCGTTAAGCATCTGCCTTCGGCTCAGGTCATGATCTCAGGGTCCTGGGATCGAGCCCCGCATCGGGCTCCCTGCTCCGCGGGAAGCCTGCTTCTCCCTCTCCCACTCCCCCTGCTTGTGTTCCCTCTTTCACTGTGTCTCTCTCTGTCAAATAAATACATAAAATCTTTAAAAAAATTATTTTAAATCATATGTCAAGAATTTCACTGGTCCACCTCTAGCATTTGGGCAACCTGTTTGTATAGAGTTTATTTCTTTTGTACTTTTGTCTTGCTAAATCAGAGAAATAACTTATTTTATCCTGTATTTATTTTTTTATTTAAAGCTTTTTTTTTTTTAAGATTTTATTTATTTGACAGAGAAAGACACAGCGAGAGAGGGAACACAAGCAGGGGGAGTGGGAGAGGGAGAAGCAGGCTTCTGCTGAGCAGGGAGCCCGATCCAGGGCTCGATCCCAGGACCCTGGGATCATGACCTGAGCCAAAGGCAGATGATTAACGACTGAGCCACCCAACCCAGGTGCCCCTGTTCTGCTGTTCTGCAATTCCCCATGCAACATATATCTAACTTCTGAGAAGTTTTAAATGGAGGAGTGCCTTGTTTCAAAAGGATCTCTCACTTTGCTGAGTGTAGAGTAGACTGTGAAGGGGCGAGGGAATAATGAAGGAGGAAATTGGAAGATAATAATCCAGGAATGAAATTATGGCGGTTTGGACTGGGGGGGGCGGGTAGCGGGGAATTCAGTCAGGCACGGTCAGGAGTGGGAGGAACAGGTTTGAAGGGAGGAAATTCCATTTTGGACATGTCAAATGTGAAATGGGATTAAATGAATCATCTGAGATGTGAGTGAGAAGAAATCAGGTCTAATGACTGATACATGATGCATCCTAACTTTAGACAGTGGGAAGATGAGCAAGATTCAGTAAAGGAGATTGAGGTAGGCTGACCATCTTGAAAGAGTGGAAAACTGGAGGCCACATGAAGAAAGTGTGTCAAGTAGGAGGGACTGATGACTATGTTAAGGGCTTCTGATATGCCCAACATAAGAGAGGCTGATAATTGGATTTGGCAATATGGAAATCATGGGTGATTCTAATAACCCTAATAAGTCTGTATCTGATCCCCCCTCAGCAAAGTGAGAGATCCTTTTGAAACAAGGCACTCCTCCATTTAAAACCTTACAATGACTTCCCTTGCAGAGATAGTAAAAAGCCCGAGTCCTTGCCCTGGGTTCCTGGGCTCACCGAGTGGCTCTGTTACCTGTCTGACGTGTCTCCACCTGTTCTCCTTCAGGTTCATTCTACTCCTGCCACACCTGGGTCCTTGTCCGTCCTTGAGTACCAAACCCTATCCTGCCTCAGGGTCTTTGTGTGTGCTCTTCCATCCTCCATCTTCATTCTCCTTAGATATCCATGTGGTTCCCTTCCTCAAATTCCTTCAGGCTCCTGCCCAAGTGTCACCTTATGACACATGCTTTCCTGGAAACCCCATCTAAAATAGCTGCCTCTTCACCCTATTCACTTACTTTTCTTCATAAAACTTACCACCTGACCTATTTTTTTTATTGAGTTATAGTTGACATATAACATTATATTATTTTCGGGTGTACAACATAATGATCATGTGACATGTAATTTTAAAAATCGTTTATTAACTGACTCCTACTGGTAGAATACAAACACCATGAAAACAAGAAATTTACCAATGTCTGGCTCATAGTTTTCTTTCAAAAACTCTTTGTTGAATGATTGCCTGAATCATTCAATTTATAAAATTTGTGAATTTAGGGGTGCTTGGGTGGCTCAGTTGGTTAAGCATCTGACTTCAGCTCAAGTCATGATCTCAGGGTCATGGATCAAGCCTGGAGTGGGGTGCTACACTCAGCAGGAAGTATGCTTCTCCCCCTCCCACTGCTCCTGCCCCTGCTGTATTCTCTCTCTCTCTCTCAAATAAAATCTTTAAAATGAATAGTGTCTCCTATAACTTTACAGTCTCAGTTATGGCCAACAGCTTACTCTCACCCCTTCCACCTACTAGGACAACTCATCAAATGTAATATTTTAAGATTCAATCATTTACCAAGATTGCTTTTTTTTTTTTTTTAAAGATTTTATTTATTTGACAGAGAGAGAGAGAGCACAAGCAAGGGGAGCGACAGGCAGAGGGAGAAACAGGCTTCCTGTGAGTGCAGCACCTAACTCGGGGCTCGATCCCAGGACCCTGGGATCATGACCTGAGCCAAAGGCAGATGCTTAACTGAGCCACCCAGGCACCCCAAGATCGCTTTAATTTTGATCTTCTGTTTGGAGTGCTGATACTCTACACTCTCCAGTTCAGTATCAATCTGTCTTTTTTTTTTTTTTTTTTTTTTTTTTGAGAGAGCATGTGAGCAGGGAAAGGGCAGTGGGAGATGGAGAGAGAGAATCATAAGCAGGCTCCATGCCCTGCAAGGAGCCTTATACAGGGCTTGATTTCATGACCCTGAGATCATGACCTGAGCCGAAATCAAGAGTCCAGCGCTTAACTGACTGAGCCACCCAGGCGCCCCTCAATCTCTGTCTTAATTCTAACTTTTGTTTGTCCAAGAGAGCCCATGTTTGTTGTTGTTGTTGTTGTTTTTAAGATTTTATTTATTTATTTGTCGGAGAAAGAGACAGAGCACAAGCAGGGGGAGCAGCAGGCAGAGGGAGAAGCAGGATCCCCGCTGAGCAAGGAGCCCGATGCAGGACTCCATCCCAGGAACCTGGGATCACAACCCCAGCCGAAGGCAGACACTTAACAAAGTGAGCCACCCAGGCGTCCCAAGAGAGCCCATGTTTAAGGATGTTCATCTGGGGTACTGAGCACCTAGGTGTCTCTTGAGATATTGTCATACAAAACTAAAAAACTTAACTTCCTCCCTCTTCATCATTAATAGGCTCTCGTTTTTCTTTCTTTCTTTCTTTTTTTTTTGATCTAGGGCTAAGAAAGTTGGAAACCAACTGGTCAATTCCTGTTTTCCTATCCTATTGATAAATAAGCATGTTATCTAGAGTACAGAACAGGCTTGCTGAAACTGAGTGCTAACATAAGCTACTAGGATTTGATACAAAACTCTCCATTTTTTTTTTTTCTGGACTATGGCTACAGCTATTACATTTCATAGAATTTTAGAACTAGGAGACATCTTAGAAAAATATAATCTAACGCACTTAACTTCACATAGGGTAACTCAAGGAAGTTATTCTGGTTAACTGCTTTTTCCTGCTTTTTTGGCTACCTCATTCTGTGCCCTCTGCTTACCCATAAAGGTACATTCATGTTACTTTCTGGTGATTGGAGGTAAAAAATAAGACTTAAAGTTATTTTGTCTAATTTCCTAAGTTTATATATCACCAGATCTGAAAAGATTAAATGACTTGTCCAAATTCAAAAGATTAATGTCAGGGACTGGCCCCAGGTTTCACTCTGGACTTTTATTCTAGGACATTTTCTATTACACTGGAATTTAGATTAAATTCTTTTTTTTTTAAGTTTTTTTACTTTTTTATTTGACACAGAGAGAGAGAGAGAGAGAGCACAGCAAGTGTAGCGGCAGGCAGAGGGAGAGGGAGAGGGAGAAGCAGGCTCTCTGTTCAGCAGGGAGCCCTATGTGGGGCTCCATCCCAGGACCCTGGGATCATGACCTGAGCCGAAGGCAGATGCTTAACTGTCTGAGCCACCCAGGCGCCCCTAGATTAAATTCTTAAATGATTAGAAAGCAGTAATTATTAGTTATCTAGATTCTCTGTACTTTGTAAAAGTAACATGAAATACTTTTAAGAAAACTGACAGAGTTCTTTGGGTCCACTTTTTCAATTCCACTATCTCAAATGTATTTTGGAGTGCTGAATAGACATAAAAATATACATAAAAATTTTTGAATATACAAAAATTTTTGAATATACATAAAAATATACATAATTTTTTATGTATAAAAATATACATAAAAAAGGATAGCATAGCGAATACCCATATGCTAGATTCAATAGCTGTCAACATTTTGCATAACTGGTTTCATTCATTCTTTTTTGCTGAAATATTTTTTTTAAAGATTTTATTTATTTATTTGACAGAGAGAGAGAGAGCACAAGTAGGCAGAGTGGCAAGCAGAGGGAGAGGGAGAAGCAGGCTCCCCGCTGAGCAAGGATCCCGATGCGGGGCTCAATCCCAGGACCCTGGGATCATGACCTGAGCCGAAGGCAGACACTTAACCGACTGAGCCACCCAGGCGCCCCAATTTTTGCTGAAATATTTTAAAGCAAATCCCGAACATCGTGTTATTTTACTCTGACGTATATTAGTATGTGCTGCTTAAAAATGGACTTTAAAAAAGTCATGAAACCATTATCACCCCAACAAAATGAACATTTCTTCATATATTCTAATATATTTATAGTTCTCCAAATGTTTCAAAAATATCTTTTTACATTTGATTTGTTCACACAAGGTATCACACTCTGCATTTGGTTAAATTTCTTGATCTGGTTTCACATCCTCCTTGTTGATTTATTGAAAAGATTGGATTATGTGTCCTGTAGAATGTTTCATATTTTGGATTTGTCTCTGTGCTTTCTGTTGGTGACATGTAACTTGTTGCTCTATCCCTTGTATTTCTTGTTAACTGAAGTTGGCTGGCACTCAGTGCTTGATGAGATGCAGGTTCAACTCTATTGGCAAACATTTGTGGTGCTGGTGCTTCGTAGAAAGCACATGGTGCTAGTGTTTAGTCATCACACTTTTGTGATGCTAACATGCTACAATTACCTGTCAACTTTGCGTCTAGAAATTTCATCTACTGATGAAAACTGCCCAAATTATTTCATTAGACAAAATGGTGATTTTCTAATTTTTTTCCCCCACTTTCTTTAACTGGATTTTTTTCTGTGGAAAAGAACTTTATGTCACTCAACTAGGGCTATTTAGTTACTGCGTAGAACAGAGAAGGCAGGATAAATGCCTAATTCTTTTCTTTCTACTGTCAATTTTCAAAGTAAGGAAATATTTTAAACACAATGGTGACCAACTAGATTTTTGTATGTGTATGCATTGGGTTTTTTTTTTTTTAAGTGATGGAATGAAATCATAAATTCTAATTAATTAATTTCAGTTACTATTTTTTTTTTCATTGTTAGCATATTTTTGCCAATGGGATTCTTCCCTTATATTTGCTCCTGCTTGTTTATGTTTGCTTCTGATATGTCCCATTAGTCTTTGATTGTCTGCTTGTTTTCTGGCATAACTTGCTACAAACTCATTTAATGCATTTTCTTCTCCAAACCTAGAATCAAAATTCTGCCATAGAGCTGTGGTTGCTTTTAGTGGGAAATTCTACTTGGACACCAGAATGTGGGCACTGGGGGCTATTTTGTTGTTGGGTGGTCACTGTCCTCAAGATCTTTGCAGTTGTAGAGCTAAGGAATACATAGTTTGAAAAGAAAAATAATGAAATAATACTCATATTGAATATCAATATTCCATTCAAATTTAACATCATAGAATTTTCATTTAGTTCCTTTAAACTCTTTTACACTAACAATTTTGGTTCTTAGCAACATTGAACTATTTGATTTATCTTCATGCCTAAATGTATGTGTGTATTTGTATGTATACTAGTTCCAAATTAATACTACTGATACTAAAAGATACTGAATTAAGTTTAAGATTAATTGGTACTCTGTTTTTAATTAGAACACATTCCACTTAAGATGTACACTGGAAGTCCTCAAAAACCACTTAAAATAAATCTATTGCCTGTATTATAATGTCATTATTTTGATATTTGATAAGTTTGTTGTCATTTGTTTTAAGTTTGGAGGCAAAGTGTGGTTTTAGAACAGCTGCTTCAGCATCACTTAACAACTTGTTAGAAATACCAATTCTCGGCCCCATCTTAGATCTTCTAAATCAGAAATTTTGGGAGTCAGGCTCTGAAGGTGAATTTTATGTAATATTTGAGGACCACTGATCTGGTAATAACCATTTTGATCAGTTTCTCTTTTTGCAAATACAACAAAATTATGTATATATTAATTATCTGCTCTTTTCTTATCCAGATGATATCATACTATATATGATTATCTGTATCTTGCCATTGAAAGAATATACTTTTCATATAAGTCATTTTTTTAAGTTTTTAAGTCCAGTTAGTTAAGATACAGTGTTATATTCGTTTCTTTATATGTCATTTTTTATTTTTGTGGGAATATTTTGGAGGTAGATTCCTAGAAGTGAAACCGCTACATAGATTGCTAGTCTTTTTTTTTTTTTTTTTTTTTTAGATCTTATCAAATTCCTTTGCCTGGGAGTTCAGCTGTTTGCTAGAACCTTGCCAATAGAGCACAATGGCAGACTTTGGGATGTTTGCCAATCTGATATATGAGAAATAGTAGCTCATTGTCGTTTTCATTTGCATTTCCTGAATAAGAGTGAGTTTGGGCATCTTTTCATATGTTTAGGCACCATTTCCATTTCTTCTTTTCGGAATGGCTGCTGATATGTTTGGCCACTTTTCCATCAGGTCATTAGTCTGTTTCTTCTCAGTTTATAAGAACTCTTAATATATTAAGCATATTAGCCATCTAAGTGGCTAAATATGTTTTCTCATTTTACCATTTGTCATTGACCTTTAGCTTTTACCTTATGTTGTGTTGTGTCATGCCAACATTTTAAGGAACAGGAACATGATTAGATCTATCCGTGTTTTCTCTCGTAGCTTCTAGATTGTGAATTAGTAAGGTTTCCCTCAACTCAGGTGATAAGGCAATTCTCCCATGTTCTCAGTTTTTCACATTTAAACTTTGATTTATCTTGATTTTTTCTGGGTGTGAAGTACGGACCTGATTTTATTCTATTTTCCAAATTTATGTCTGGTTTTCCTAACACAGTTTATTATAGTTCATCTTTTTCCTCAAAAATCTGCGATGCCACCTTTATCAGATATTGGGTTTCTATGCACACTTGAGCCTATTTGTACACTCTCTTTTTTGTTCTATGTGTCTGTCTGAACCACACTGTTTTAATTATAGTGGCTGTAAAATATATCTTAATGTCTGGTGGTAATTAGGAATACTTTTCATTTTTATTCTATTATTACTTCTTTGCTACTGTCCTTAGTCTTCTCTGACTTAGATCCTCTCCGGTGACTTCCTGTGAGAATCAGTACTTAAAATCGTTGGTTACTGCTACCTCTCCTCTGCTCTTCCTCTCACCATTCAATTTCATTTTTTGTCTTAATTTTGATCTTTAATGTTAAAAAGACAAAACATGGTAGCTTTATCTAATTTTAGTCCGTATATTCTGAAGTACAATTAAATGACTCCTATTTGGCTTATCAGCTTCGGGAGATATCCTTAGCTCACATTTTCTTTCATTGGGTGTCTTAAAAGGTATAGCTGGGAAGTGCATACCTAATTTCTGCTCTACTTTCCTTATATTCTTTTCTCCCTTCCCATTTTTGCTCTTTGTATGGATTATTTACACGCTGTCAGAACATTTGGAATTTATATACTACTTTGTCACCCTTATCCCTTTCTTTTAGTTTTTGTTCTACAGGTGAATATTTTCACTGCTTAATCTGTCAGTCTTATGCTCAAGCTTCTGCAATCCTCTTGGGTTGGATTGTTTTCTAGTACCTTCTTCAGGAAGAGCTTTAGTGTGTTTACAGCTCTTTGTCTGTGGCCTTTAGGTTTTTTTGTTTGTTTTGTTTTTGTTTTTTATTTTGAGAGAGAGAGAGAGGGAGAGAGTGAGAGGGGTGGGGAGGAGCAGAGAGAGAGAGAATCTTTTTTTTTTTTTTTTGAAGATTTTATTTATTTATTTATTTATGAGAGACAGAGAGAGAGAGGCAGAGGGAGAAGCAGGCTCCCCAAGGAGCAGGGAGCCCGATGCGGGACTCGATCCCAGAACCCTGGGATCATGACCTGAGCCGAAGGCAGACGCTTAACCATCTGAGCCACCCGGGTGCCAGGGAGAGAGAATCTTAAGAGGCTCCACTCCATGCCCAGGGTGGAGCCCGAGGCATGCTGGATCATGACCCTGAGATCATGACCTGAGCTGAAATCAAGAGTCCCACGCTTAACTGCTTAACCAACTGAGCTATTCAGGCACCTCTGTGGTCTTTATATTTGAAGAGCAGTTTGACTAGATATAAATCCTTAGCTCACATTTTCTTTCACTGAGTATCTTAAAGATGTTGATCCAATTATTTTCTACCTTAAAATATTGCTGCTTGGAAAATGGATGACAGGGGAACTGGGGTGGCTCAGTCGGTTAAGTGTCTGCCTCTGTTCAGGTCATGATCTCAGGGTCCCGGGATCGAGCCCCACATCGGGCTCGCTGCTCAGCGAGGAGCCTGCTTCTCCCTCTCCCTCTGCCCCCCCGCACTGTACTCTCTCTCTGTCAAATGAATAAAATCTTAAAAAAAAAAGGGATGACAATCTGATTTTCATTGTTCCTGACTACCTAAAGAATTTTTTCCTTATCTTTGAAGTTTAATAATTTTACTAAGATATGTCCAATAAAATATATCATTTATAGATTAATACAGCATTTCTCCTTGATCTAGATCCAAGAACTTTTAAATTCGGGAAAACTTTTTTTCTTTTTATTTTCAGGAAACTTTCCTTGAATTACAGTCATATTTTATTTGTTACAATCCTTAGATGTTATCTTACAGTTCTCCAGTTGCATTTATACTAGATCTCCTTTGTTTGCTGGCTATTTCTAGTACTTTCTCCTAAATCTTAACACAACAACTTTATCTTTGAGTTCCTTCACTTTTCCCTTTCTATGCATTTATGGCATCTATTCATGTGTTCTTTTTAATTTAGTTTTTATTTCTCATTTTTTGCTCTTTTTTCCCAATTCCTTTTTGACATTAGTCAATTGTCATTTTCTATCTTTCCATAACTTTTGATGCACGACTCCTGGGTATAAGGAATCCGCAATTCTTTAATTCTTTAAATTGGAATAACTCTTCATGGAGCTACCACTCAACTAGCCAATAGAATTTTCGATCTAAGTAACTCTTTGTGGCTTATGCTCCCTCACTTTTTTATCAAAGCAGAATCTGATCATTGCTTGTGGCTAGAAGATGGGGAGGAGTCTACTCCTGTGCCCATGGTGGTTGGCATCTTTATTCTCATTCCTCTGGCTACATGGTAGTGCTGTTAAGAATTGGTTTGATTTAGGCTCTTTGCTTGGAGGGTCCTTAGAGATGTTTCTTAGAGCACTTCATTGCATTGTCAGAAGATTCTTACAAAAACCTTTGTGTCTTACTAAGACTCAGTAAGGCATATCTTGTCTCTTGGGATGCTTCATTCTGCAACCCTCATTCCTCCAGCTGCCTCAGTCTCTGGGCAGAAGAGGGGCTAAACTCATACTTTTCACTTAGATTTGAACATTTTCAACTTCTGTTGCCTAAGCTTCTTCCCTTCGCTACCCCCTCAGCACATTTAGCCCCTCTCTGAGACCATCAGTTTAATATTTTTTGGTGAAATAGAAATACATATTTTTCCTTTATGTGTTTTGCAGGATATTTTATGTCTTTAAATCTTTAGGAACACATGTTATCTTCTGTTTTATGGGGAAGAGATTGGAGCTTGGGAGAGTCGATGCCACCTCCAGTAGCACTTTCCCAACATGCTCTGTTACGTGTGTCTTATTTATGCCTATCTTCTCCTAATATATGAGTTAGTGAAATTAGTTTCACTATTTCAATGAAGGACACAATACATGTTATGAGTTTTAAGATGCATTATAATGAAAATAATTGATTTTGTGGCTTTTCAGTCACTGATGCTTTGTCAGTTAGATCCTCCAAGAAGCAGACAGCAAGGTAGAACAAAAGATGTGTTGGAGGAAATGCCTGAAGGAATAGGCGGGAGGGAGCCTTCCTACTGCAATGCAGGTCTCATACCTGTGAAAGGCAGAGGTGACAACAGAAAGATCAGGTAGGAAGAGTTTCAGATCCTGGTGCAGATGTGAAAGACTCATGGTGGGGCGGGGCAATGGGAAATACTCAAACAAAACTTGCCCATTAGTGTAATCTTGCACGAAGTGGTCATTGCTTGGGTCCAGTCCCTGTCGTGCTCAGTCACGGGCCAGGAGCAGCCCAGGTTCAATGTGGATCATGGATTGCGTGGATGAGGTGGTGCATCCCAGGATATGGCAGCTGGAGGCTGTCAATCAGCTGGTTCTCTTGAAGGGCCATGGGATGGGATATCTCTATGGTTGCCACTGATGTCTACTTGATATATTTAGCCAGTTTAATAAAAAACAAACATTTTACTGTAAATTTCTTTTATATTAAAGCAGTTTGATAAAATCTTCATATGGGAAAAGATTCCAACAGAGATTAATAATGTATAACATTTGTTGCTGGATATTCCTCAAATGTCTGCTAAGGCTCTAATATTATTTGAATTAGAGAATGTGAAAGGAGTTAAATATCATTTATCATTATTTAGCATTCTAATAATCATAAGCAATCTAAATACACTATTAGATTGTATAATGCTGTTCTTTTAGTCTTATTTGTCACTTTTCTAAAGGCAAAGTACTCATCACTTGACTGAAAAGTAAAAAATCAGTAACTGGCTATACCTATTTCTGATCATTCTGTCCTTTGGAACATTTTGATTTTGATCTCCAGCCAATTTGTTTTCAATGGAGTCATCTGCTTCCAAAAGGACCAGAAAAACTCTGAGCCTGGGAATCAGGTCATCTCTCGTCTAATTCTGCTTTGTTACAATGTAACTGTGTGACCTTGCAGAAATTACTTCACCCCCTTGGGCTTCAGTTGCCACAGCTGTGAAATGAGTTTATTAGATTAGATAATCTCTAGGCTTCATCTAGCCTATGAAATATTGCCGTTGAAATTGGAGGTTATGGATAAAATGTTTCTATATTTGTTATCAAAAACTAAAATAAAGACACGGAAGCTATATTTAGGAAATGTGTGGACAGCATACGTGTTGGAAAGTGCAATTAATATTTAAAACAATCTTCCAGGCCAGAAGAATAGGTTATTTTCTACTAAATAAACTTTAATAACGATAGGGTGGATTGTTTGTCTGCTTTTTAAAAATAACCCTTTAAAAAACCCCTAGTTTTAGAGTTCCAGAATTATAGCGAAGATAGTAGAGAGTGCTTATTTACTTTTACTTTACATTTAAGTTTAAAAATATTTGTGGTGATCATTATTGGGTGGTTGGTATTGGTGGTGGAGGGGGCTAAAATGGGGCTACTAGGGCATATCATGGAGAGACTAGACTTAACATTTTCTGTGAAAAGAATTTAGGCATGTTATTGACTATCAAAAAACCCCTCACAATGACAACCTAATACAAGCTTGCCTACATTAATAGAGACCTACATTAATGATCCAG
Organism: Eumetopias jubatus; assembly: GCF_037043125.1. Classification (NCBI taxonomy): domain Eukaryota; kingdom Metazoa; phylum Chordata; class Mammalia; order Carnivora; family Otariidae; genus Eumetopias; species Eumetopias jubatus. The sequence goes on from NW_028274820.1 coordinate 33,558,582, forward strand.
AATAAGGAAACGACAATCATATTGTGCTCCAGCCTGACTACACTTCATCTAGAGTTCTGTTTTTAGTTCAGGGAACATTGAAATGTTTGTAGGAGGCCAAAAGATGAGGGAATGGTGTGATGAAAGACTTGGAAGTTATTATCTAAGAGGAAAGACTGGATGAGCTGGAGAGGTTTAGCTTGGACAAGAGAAGACTTAGCAGGACCGTGCAACTAATTCCTTTTTAAATTAATTTTAAAAAACTAGGTAAACTACTCATATAATCAAAAAATCAAAGTGATGCAAAAGATATCAGTGCTTCTACTTCTGTTTCTACTCTGTTCCCCCATCCTGTTTAGGTGTGAATTTTTTTTTTATTATTCATTTTTCAATCCTCCCAGTGTTTCTTTAGGCAATTACAAGGAAATACACATATACAAAGGAATCAAATTATGCATGTTATTTTGCACCTTGATTTTTTTTTTTTACTTAATATATTTTGGAGATCTTTCCATATATATATATGTGTATATATATATATATATATATATATATATATATATAGTGCCTCATTTGTTTTAGACAGTTGTATAGAATTCTTTCATCCATTTTGAAGACTCAGTTTTTTCTTCTGAGAAGTGGGGATAATATGCATACTTCAGAGAATTGGCAGGAGGATTAAATAAGATACAATATGTGAAGTTTAGCACAGGCTTTGCCCATAGTATCATGCAACAAACATTATTCAAAGCTTTGCGGGATCCCCTTGAAGTGGGAAAACATGTAGAACTGGATGCTCCTGTCTTGTTGGGCTAGGGCAGGGGTGCACGGTCCTGCTCATCTTGTTGTCTCTAATGTCCATTCCTTTCACTTTCACCCTTGATCCAGTTCCTCCTCGTTGTAGTCTTCTTCTCACTTCCTCTCATCTGGGAGCTTGGGGGGTTTCAGAGGGAATTGCACTGTGTGCAGCTATTGATGTGGTGTGTCCATGGGAGGAGGTGAGTTCAGGAGCCTCTCAGCTTGCCATTTTGGCCTGGAACTCTCAGGACTTTGGCTTGAGTTTGAGGAAAGGCAGTGCCTAGGAGAGTAACTAACACACGCTTTTCCTAAATTCTCCTGAACAAATTTTTAAAAGAGTAGAGGATTTTTCTACACTGTAATTTTAACTTATTATAGAGAATTGGAGTAGGATCCTGCAAGGGTATGTTTGGAGCGTGAGTGTGCAGTGGACAGGTGGTGTGGATACTGGTTCGGGGGATGGAGAATAAAACCAGCACCTTGACGGCCATTCCACCTTGACTTTGGGGGGAGGTCCAGAATCTTCTGGGACCCTAAAGGTAAAATTCATTATACACTTTCATCATTATCATGGCTCTTTTGTGGTCCCTGAACAATTAATGCATGAAGAGCTTTTAGTGCAATTTCTAATTGAGTAAATTTTTATAAACTTTTGAGTAAGGGCTTTGCTATTTGCTTCTAGCTTTCTCCAGCTTGCTAGCCTCTATTTATTTATCAGTTTTTATCTTGCTTTTGAAAGAATGATCATGCCCATCAGGGCTGTCCAGTTGTGGCTGTCCAGTTGTGCAGGACATTTAATGTCCGGTCTGCAGGCTGAAATCCAACTGGAAGTCAGTCCATTAGTGAAGTCATTAGCCCCATCCTGGCAGCATCTACCTGGATGAAGGAAAGCTTTTTTTTTTTTGACTTCTTACCAAAGTCCATTGTGGGATAATATATCCCTACCTCTGTTTTGGCCAGCTGATACTCTCCCCTCTCTGAGGGTAAAAGTGAGACACAGAGGATATTGGAGTGCACCCACTGCTGAGCTCAAGCATATACTGCACGAAGCAGTATATTTGCCAAGCTGCAAATCTGTTTATATGCTTTTAAGCTCATGTACTGCCTCTCCTTTTCCTTATGCCTGAAGGGAGGTATTTTTACTTCCAGATATTGGAACTGCTGTGATTTAAAAGCTTTTAATCTTTTTTTTTTGGAATGCTGATGAGTCAAAACTGGAATTAAACAAACTGGAACATATTTTTAAAATAACATTTAATGAGTACAAATTTATAGAAGCAGTCATCCCTTACCATGGGGAGAACATACAAAAATAAAAGGTCTGTGAGCTTAAAAATTTTCCTAGAATACAGTGCAGTTTAGTCTTTTATTTTTTCACAGAGGTTGCTTTTATTTTTCCTGTCCATCATGTCATAAAGGAAGCTGATGCTGAGCCTGACACAGAGTTGGTACTCAAAAGTGTGGAATGAATTAGTTTGGACAAGGTGATTAGAGGATTAATTAGTTTTTAAAAAACAACGAAGAAAGACCTTTTGTGGAGAAGGCAATATTGCTGCGTGATCGGTAATCAGAAGCAGGATTCTGTAAAACATTTCTGCAACCATTTATTTACATACATTTTAAAAGTTACTATAAGATACTTTAAAATTTTAGACAGTTAATGTTAAGAAAAATATGAACTGTTTATGACACTAAAAACTTTTTAGGAAAAGACATCTTAAAAAGCAAATCTGGGAACTGAATTCCCTTATGACTCCAAGGTTCTAGTTAAAACATCTTTTTTTCTTTTGAGGTTATTGGTATTATTTCCATTTTATTCTCCTGATGTACTCTCCTGTGAGCCAGAAAAGTACTTTAGCAACTTTATGAAAATTTCTTGAGACTGCTGGTGTCGGAGAAATCCAGTGAGTTTTTCACAAGGAACTGGTTTTTGTTCAGCTTCCCTCTCTCCCTGAGGTAAGTAAACAAGTGGCATCGTTTCCTCCATGTGACCTTGATCCCATACTTCTCCTCGGGAGTGTCTTCAACTAGAACAGGCCCAGGCTCTGGGCTCTTGGGAGTACTAGCGTGGAAGGAGCAGCTAGGGAGGCTACCTTCCCTCTGATCTGGGGGAATGGGCCCCTCCTTCACAAACGATGACTCTGGGGTCTGGATATCAGGGGGAATGAATACATAAGGTAAGTTTTGAAGCGCATGTACTGACACTTCCCCACAGCTTTGAGGACGGAGCATTGGAACTAAGGGCCTTCCGGAAATGCGCTTTTCTGATTGACCGGGGCATTCCCTGCTTAAGGGGATCCCAAGTGTGGCTAAACAGGAGGAAGACAGTGGACTGTCAAATGTTAGATGTGGGAACTTGGAGGCGGTAGATTTTCGACTTGCATGTCTTGCCTGGTTTCAACGATGACATTTCTGGTTCACAGGGAACCAGCTTTCTGCTGCCGTATCAAACTGAGGTGATACCCAGGAAGTGACGGTGTTACGGTCAATGGGCTTGCTGGGCACCTGTCTAGTGTGGGTAATGGTAAACTGGGGAGAGCCATAATGGTGTTTGGGGCCCTCCAGTGGTGGTTCTTGGAATAGCAGCTGGGCTTTCTGGGAAGGCTGGCGGCGTTTTTTTCTGGGAGGCATCAATAGGTGAATGAAGAGCAGTTAAAATTAGTAACCACATGATGCTGGTTGTCGTCAGGTCGGGGTTCAGGCTCCGATTCCAACCCATGCCCGCCCGGCGGCGTCCCGGCCACCGCTCCCCTGGGCCTCCGCTAGTCTAACTTTTTTTATAGAGAACAAGTTGGACCTGTTAAAAGGAATACAGTTCAGTATTTCCATCTGTTCCAAACTCATTCTTTCCAACCGTAGGTAAACTGGAGGAGTCAGCTGTGTTAGGAGGATCAAGTTGGTTTGATGGTTCGGGGAGGAAGGATGGTGAGAGGGACAAGGGGAGGAAATTGGCTTCTCTGGTCCACTGGTGGGGCTTGGAGCCCCTGTGGTTGATGCTGAGGGTCAGGTTTGCCAAGCCATTGTTATACCAAAACCACTGGAGGTGTTCTTCAACTTCTGGCTTTGTGGATGGCTTCTATTAACTACCCAGGCAGAACAGTTTTACTAGGTTATTAAAGTAGATTTTTACTCTAGATAGGCTTTTTTTTTTTTAACCTAGGTGCGACATTTTCTATTTTTAGTGATGAACTGTGGCCCAGTAAAAACTCTTTACCAAAGAACATGGTTAACCCCAGACACTTTCTTTACTTCAGCCTGGGTAGTATTTAATTTTGAAGCAACCATTCTCTAGACAACAGGCAGGCTCCAACCCTGGCACACTGGGCCGTTTTGCACAAAATGGAGTGGATGAGTAGTGACATTTTCCCTGTCTTTCCCACTGATGCTCTAGGGTCAGCACTATATACCACAGCTCTGCTCACAGTTTTCCAGGTTTTTTTGTACCCTTGCTTAGGTGGATCAAGGGTAAATTAATGGAGCATGTGTTCTTTGTACCTTCTCAGTGAACACAAACTGAGATAAAAAACAAAACTTATAAAAGGTATGATGAAACCAACACCCTCATCCAATGCCAATGATATTGACAAGGTCAATTTAGAAATAATTTGGCAATAAATATCAAGTGCTATTAAGATTTCTTAATTTTGTAATCCCAATTCTTGGCAAGTATTCCAAGGAAATAATTTAAAATATGGAAAAAAGTAATAAGTGCTAAAATATTCTCTGAAATGTTATTTGTTTTAGTAAAAAAACAGATATAACCTATATGTTTAATTAGGGCAGTGGTTAAATAAAAGGCCATTTGATGTAATATATTGCAGCCACTAATAATATACATATACCATGTAAGAGAATGAAGCCACTGATACATTAAGTGAAAAAGGAAGGCTGTAAAATTGACTATACAGTATAGATGAAACTATTTTCAAAAAGTTTTGTAGAGAAATATCCTGGATGGTGGGTGATGTTTTAATATATTTTAATCATTTTGTATCACATAGAATATATGATAATAAAGGTTTAAAAAAAGAAAAATAGATGGCCTTTTATAGAGCAGGCAGAAAAACATCAATCTCAAGGCCTTTTGATTATCTCAGTTTGTGGGAAGAGGGTGCACGAGGCTCTTTCAGCTCCATGCATGAGCCAGGAAGGCTAATCCTGCTGAAGGTCATCTTGGAAATGGCACTATCAGCACAGGAAAAACAGAGAAAACCATCCTGCATTCCAGCAAAGATTTGAGAAAGAAGCATGTCTCATATCTCAGCTCCTGTTCACACCTTTCTACCCTAAGATTTTACATAATTTTCTCTCATCTATGCCTTAGTCAAACTTATACGTTCATTATTCATTTAATTTCACTGCTTAAAATTATAATAAGCACTGAAAAACTATAGAAATTACTTTTTTAGACTAGAAATCCATTTCATAAATGATTAGTATTGAACAATATTTGGAATATACTATTCACAAAGCATACCATAATACCTTAATCATATAAACCTTGTATAGTGCAACTTTGCAAAATTTATTTAGCTTGCTACCTAAAATTCTGGCTTATTTCACCTTATTGTGCAAGGGCTTTTATCAACCCTTCCTTGCTTATTATATATTGAAAAAATCCAGTGGATATCTCTCAATTTGAACTCAATCTTCCCTACACGTATTCCTTCTAGAGGAAGAATCTTAAGACAATGGTAATAGATTTGCATGTATTCAACCCATGGTTACTTCCTATCAATGGTGATATTTTTGTTGTGTTATAAAATAGTTCTCCAGAGTGCACATCCAAGTTGGCAAAAGCAAAATCAAAGAGCACATTTAACTATAGAATTCACTATGGCGATACTTAGCATTTCCTTCATTTAAAAAGAACAGTAAGACTGGGTATTTACCCCAAAGATACAAATGTAGGGACCCGAAGGGGTACGTGCACCCCAATGTTTATAGCAGCAATGTCCACAATAGCCAAACTGTGGAAAGAGCCAAGATGTCCATCAACAGATGAATAGATAAAGAAGATGTGGTATATATACACAATGGAATATTATGCAGCCATCAAAAGGAATGAGATCTTGCCATTTGCAACGACGTGGATGGAACTGGAGGGTGTTATGCTTAGTGAAATAAGTCAATCAGAGAAAGACATGTATCATATGACCTCACTGATATGAGGAATTCTTAATCTCAGGAACAAACTGAGTGTTGCTGGAGTGGTGGTGGGTGGGAGGGATGGGGTGGCTGGGTGATAGACATTGAGGAGGGTATGTGCTACGGTGAGCGCTGTGAATTGTGCAAGACTGTTGAATCACAGATCTGTACCTCTGAAACAAATAATGCAACATATTTTAAGAAAAAAGAAAAAGAAGATAGCAGGAGAGGAAGAATGAAGGGGAGTAAGTCAGAGGGGGAGATGAACCATGAGAGATGATGGACTCTGAAAAACAACCTGAGGGTTCTGGAGGGGGGCAGGGGGGGATGGGTTAGCCTGGTGATGGGTATTGGAGGGGGCACGTTCTGTGTGGAGCACTGGGTGTGAACAAACAATGAATCATGGAACACTACATCAAAAACAAATGATGTAATATATGGTGATTAACATAACAATAAAAAATTAAAAGAAAAAGAACAGTAAGAAAAATTCTCATTCCTTTTACTTCATTCGTCCCCCTTTTTCAGACATACCTGAGAAAGCCTTTATCAGTGGCCACCATCTTACTGTTTCCTTTTTCATTGCACTCAGCCCTCGAACCAGAGAAGGAAGTTGCATGTATTTCCCCTGGATTTTGCAAGACATGAGGTCATGCATGTTGCCCATAACAAAAAAATGTTTTAGTGTGAAACCACAAAGCTCACTGTGACCTCAGCCCCACTGCCTCTGGGAAGAAGAGAGGCAGGGACCTACATAGGTTCATCACTAACCTGAGATTAAATGGTGTTCTATTCCTATTTGTCAATTTCTCAACGTCAGGCAACAGTTCCTTCTCTGTTAACAAACTTAAGGGCAAGGTGGGAGAAAATGCTTTCTTAACTGTGCCCATTATGTAGTCTTCCCTAAATATACAATACTATAGTGGAGAGTCCAGGTAAATTGAACTTTGCTTTAAATGTTGTCCATTTGATGTCGGTTTTGAGTTCCTCTCCCAGCCCTGGCGGATTCGTGTGAGGGTCTTGTCTATACAAGGCAGCATGAGGATGCACTTGATCACCAGCACGGTGCAGGGAATGATGAGCGCTATCACGTAGGCTGAAGGAAGGTACCATCTGAGACTCGAAGGACTGAGGAATCTCTTTCCGCCATACACCATGGTGTGGGCTGTGCACAAGATCAAGGTCAAATAACCCAGTTTGGACTATATAAGCAAGAAAAAAATATGTATACATTAACACTACATTTATATTTTAAAGTGAAACACTCTAAGCCAATGAAGATATTTATTACCAACCACAAACCTTTGACATCTGAAATATTTAGAACACTCTGCTAAGTACTGGAGAAAGCATTAGCCCTCCTTTGGGATGATAAATATTGCATTAAAAAAAAGATTGTGCTTACAAATGATACGTTGATTTCATCCTTCTAAAAATTTTTTATTCTTGAAGTATAGTCGGCATACAACATTGTATTAGTTTCAGGTGTACGACATCTTGATTCAACAATTCTATACATTTTGTACCGCTCACCACGATTAAGTGTAGGCACCAGCTGTCACCATACAACGTTATTAAAATATTATTGACTATATTCCCTGTGCTGTACCTCAGTTCCCAGGATGGGTGACACAGGTGAAGGGGATTAAGTGGTGGTTTCATTTTAACCTGGCTGGATGGGAAAGTTTGCTAAGAGTACTTTTTTGGGTTAGAATAAATAATATACCTTGGCTTCTTTCCCAGTGGTAAAACTTTTTCCTTGATCAAATTTTCTGGAGGCCAGAGATGAATAAGACACAGCATGTCCTCAAGAAGTACCACATTAGTTTATGTTACTGACTAGAAGCAGATGCTAGCTAATTTCTATTGCTATAAAGAACAGTTAGCAAACTTTACTTTTGTTTGCTTGTTTTGGCCTAAATTCTAAAGCTCAGTGTTTATTTCTGTCTTAATGCCTTGACTAAAGGTGTTAACATGAGAAAATGTTGACTGCATTTGTTCTCGGGGAGAGACTGCAAAACTTTTGAAATTTGAATAGTTTTATAAAATTCAAATCTAATTTCAGTTACTAATGGTCTTTTCTATTATTATACTGGTTCACAACAAACATGCATCAGAATAATCTGGAAGACTTGTTAAAACACATTGTTGGGCCACATCTCCGGAGTTTCTGATTCATTAGGTCTGGGGGGAGCCTGGGAACTTGTGTCTCTAGTAAGATCCCAGGTGATGCTGAGGTTCTAGGTACCACACTTTGAGTATTACTGGTCCATAAGAATAGTAACTAACTGCCTTTAGTGAGGTGTCCGGTGGTTGATATATGGGAAACAGCAATTTTCCCTCTTATAGACCAGCACTGGGTCTGGTATGATAACAGTCTTCACATAGCTTGCTTTGATGGTTTTAAACTTGAGTTTAATATATATATAATATATAAACATATATATACACACACACACATATATATATATTTAATATATGCCCTTTTGTATCAATATGTCCATATACTAAGGTTGATTTTCAGAGGTAAACATTTTGTCTTTGGGTTTCTCTTCACATTGTGCCTAGCACATCCCTACACACAAAGTTTAATAGTTGTTGGTATTTTTCACTCTCTACTCTTACCTGTGGCTCTAGGAGTAAGCAGTAATCTTGGCAAGTGATGCCCAGCTAAGAAACAAAACTATTATGGTATGACTTTTGGTACCAGAGTTTAGCATTTTCTCACTTGAACTTGGTTCAGTTTCTATTTTTGTGACATTGCTAGGGAAGTGAGGGAGCAAGATGAAAATTTATGCATGGTATGAGAGAAAAATGAAAATATTTGTAAAGCCAGACTTATTTTGCAATATAAAGGAGATTAAATCTTGAAGTCCTTACCTGGACAAATCGGAACTCTCTCCAGTTGACCATGTTGCTAACTGATGGCAAGGAAGTGATTCCCAAGAGTACAAACAGGAAAAACCCAAGGATTCCCAAAGCTATGTACGAATCATTAAGCCAGGCAGTAGAGGTGCTAAATGGATCTTCCATCTTGGCTGTTGCCTAAGAAAAATTATAAGCAATTTTTAAATATTATATTTTTTTACAAACTGCCCAAACTTGTAAGGGGACTGAAAAATACCTCTGCATGGTATATTTGCTCAAGATAAATTGTATGTATTTCTTAATAATCACTTGAAAATAACTGTCGAGAAAAATACACTTGGAAATGATATTTCTCGGTAGAAAAAGTAATTGGTTCTGCTGGGACTTTATTATAATAGTTGACTCCAAGAGTTGTGTAGAAAGTTTTAATTGACCCTATAAATTCTAAAACAAAGTAAACCTTTACTTAAACCTTCTTTACCATATGGCTTCTTGTTCCCCAAGCAAAACTTGATGTTCTCAAATGATTGTATCAAGATTCTGTTTTTCTGCTTTATATGCTTATTCACACACACAAAGTTTGGGTTCTTTCATGTTTATTTTTGCTGTAATATAGCATCAAATCTGTCACACCACAGATTGAGAAAAATCAGGCCCTTCAAATGGGACTCTTACCTAAGAACTTCCCATGTATTTTTTAGGGAAATAATGTCGAGAAATCCACAGAAGTACCATCAATGAGTTAATCGTCTCATAAACTTTGAGAATGCAGTAAGATTGATCAAAACCAATTATATCCAAACTAGAACGGATGGATAGCACTTCCTCTGGGACTGCTTTAAGACTCTCTGAGCTAATTCTCTCTGAATTTTTGACTATGCAGAAAATAGTATTTGACATTTGCTCAGAATTGTTTAGTTTTCTAGTTCTCGAGGGCAGCTCTCTGCAAGTCAAACATTAATGAAGTTATAAGCATCCTTCTATGAATTTGTTTACCTTCCTGTGACACAGGTTTGAACAGCCCCCTTACTTAGAAGATGGTTGGTTTTGACTTCCAAAATGAAGTAGCATGCATAAAAATAGAAGCTTGAAAGCACATTGGTTTACATTTATTGACTGCACCCCCTCCCCAAGAAATTCAAATAAGTGTTATTAGGTTTCCTGAGCCCCCAGATCTGTCAGTTTGCCAGTATCCCAGTGAGTCCTGGGAATACACATCTGGATGCAAGTGAGCCCAGGAATCTAACTTTCATTCTCAATAGTTGTATGAGGTCTCAACTGAATTCATTTAAAACAAACAAACAAACAAACAAACAAGCAATAAAAAACCAAACCAAACCAAGCAAACAAACAAGCAATAAAAAACCAAACCAAACCAAACAAACAACAACAAAAGAGAAAACAACCAAAACCTGACAGGAGCTCTAGTACTTAAAAAATAAAGATGCTTAGGAGAGTGATTTTCTATAATTGTGAAATGGAATATGATGCAGCAAGATTTCTTTTTGATTTAAGGCATTGGAGAATATAAATGAGTAGAGATTTACCTGGGTAATGGTTCTGTTTTTCAGTGTCCATCGTACATAATAACGAATAGGAATCACAAGTGTGTAGAGGACATGAAGGAAGGCAAATCCCAGTGCTGCTAAGCCAAGCTGCTTTCTGCAAAGCAACCAGTGGTCAAGCCAGTCTGGGAATCGGCGGTATTTTGTACCTCGGTACAGTTGCAGAATTGCAGCAGTAACACCAGGGAGGTAAACCAAGGCAAGCAATATAAGTGCTGCTATTGGAAAGATACGATTTGGAATGGAAATAGCCAAGCGAAATGTGCTATCTTTCTTGCCATTAACATAAGGGTAGATTATGTCTCTTATAACACAGTAGAAAAAGAAGAAGACACACAGAATAGCAGACAAATAGAAGGGGAACTTCCACATTGGAAATAGTTGCAGGGGGTAGTTTTCAATTTCTTTGGCTGCCATGAGAGATCCTTGATCCAGTGGAGTAAGTCCAAGAGTACGAACAATATCCATCACTCTTTGCTTGGCTTTGCTATCATTTCCGCAGACAAACACCTGGGTTGAGAATAATCAGTTAATAAACAATTAAATAATACTTATTCTTTCTTTAATCATTACTTTGAAAATCTATGTAAGCACCGTGCAGAACAAGGACATGCTTTTCAAACAAGGATGTAGAAGCAACATGTTTTAAACTTGCACACGTGTGCTGGATGGTTAAGTACCAGGGTTGAAGTTGAAAGTGGTTTTAAGCATATCAGACTGATAAAATAGGACTTGGTTTTCCACAGGGTGAATGGTTTGATTTTTCTTCTGCATTCATGGGTGCTACATCACTTATGGATTACTTTTAATCTCAATGAATAAATGGAACCAGTTTCATACAATGTAATGGGAATGGAAAGGATATCCATCAACAATCTGTGTTATTTTTTAGTACTTACATGAGGCCTCTGGAGCCTGACACCATTGTGTTCCATCAAACTAAAAGCTTAGGGTGTCAACATGGGAAATAACTCACAACAATCGACTACTTGGTTAAACCCAAGAAAATTATCCATGGCACGTATTAGCAATCAGAAATGTTTAGTGGGTATTTTATTTTGGAATTCTATTTTGGCATCTTCGAGGTAAGTGCACATTAAAACTTTCACTTTTTTTAAAAGATTTTATTTATTTATTTGAGAGAGAGAGATAGCAAGAGAGAACAAGAGCGGGGAGGAGAGAGAGAAGCAGGCTCCCCACTGAGCAGGGAGCCCGATGTGGGGCTCGATCCCAGGACCCTGGGATCATGACCTGAGCCAAAGGCAGACATCTAACTGACTGAGCCACCCAGGCCCCCCAAAACATTCACTTCTTAAAGACTGAGTATAAATTAATCATTTAATCTTACCTGCCGATTTGCATCCAGTGCTCCGGACTGGAGAGCCCAGGCTGAGATGGTGTTAAATGCTTTTACTACGTGGGCTCCTGGCACTAACTGAACAAGGTACTCTGCATTAGATTCTGGATACTGATTGATTTTGAGGTTGTTGCTGATGTCAACCAATATTTTTCCTTTGAGCACCTCAGTTAGTTCCTTGAGAAACTCATAATGCTCTCTGTGGACTGCTATGATTATGATGTCTGATTTCTGGGCTGCTTCTGAATAGCTCAAGACCTCTGCACCGTTGGGCAGCAAACTGGACTTCTGCGGGTTTCTACTTCCGAAAACAATAGAATAATCACACTGGAGCATTTTAAGTGCCAGTGATCTTCCAAAATCTCCAGTTCCAAAAATACATACAGTCTCTTGCTTTTCTGAAGAATTCGTAGTAGAAGGAAATGCATCTGTAGAAGTTTTTTCCATGACTGAAAGATAACAACAGAAATAGCCAACAAAATATGAATGCTCCACATGGAAAAATTATTGTCGTATATATTCTCATATGTGTCTGATTGAACAAAATCACTGGTCAAAGACTTCTTCTATTGGATAAAGAGATGCAGTGAAAAACCAGGACACTTATTGGTGGATGCTTTAAACTACGGATATGTGTTGCAATGATACTGCCTTTGTCCAACATTTAACAGTTCCAAGTGTTCTCAGAGCAAAATCTAGCAAAGAATGCACTAGTAAGGAAACTGTAGAGCCATTTACTTATGTTTCATGATCCAAAAAGCCTAAGTAAAACATTAGCAAACAGAATCCAGCAGCTTGTTAAGAGAAAATGGGGATTTTGGTCAAATGGGGATTATTCTAGGAATGTAAAGATGAGTTCTGTAAATTCAATATTAGAAAATCTATTAATATAGCTTACCATATTAGAAGATTTAAGGAGAATAATACAGTCATATTTATGTATGCTAAATGGGCATATATTAAAATTTGACATTTATTTTTGACTCAGTAAAAAAAAGGAACAGATAGGTATTTCCTTAACATACAAAGTATCTCTCTCAACCTAAAATCTAGTATTTAACTTAAAAGAAACTTACAAAAAAAATGACTAGAGACACTCCCAATAAAGTGATAAGCCAGACAGATCATAAGCCAGACAAACATATCTGCTTTGATCAATTTAGTTATTATTGTTTGGAAATTCTAGCTCACACAACTAGACCACAGAAAAAAATTTGAGGTATAGAAATTCAAAAGGGGTTGTGGATGATGAAACTGTAGTCTTAGAAAACTTGAGAAAGTCAACTGAAGAAGTACCATACATATAAAATCAATCCAACATCTTATTTAGGAACCCAACTAATATCAATATTCTTCATATATTAAAAAATATTAGTTTGAAGATTTGATGGAAGGGGCCCTACTTAAAGCTGCAACAATATAGGGAAAATACTTAGAAATAAATGTAACAAGATAACAAGAGAGGTACAAGATCTATATGAAGAAAAATGTAAAATTCCCTTAAGACCCAGAGAAGATTAATGTAAATGGAAAGGTACAGCATGTTCCTGGATGGGCAGGCTCAGCTTTATGCAGATGTCAGTTTTCCCTAATTTAATCTCTAAATTCTGAAAAACAAAGTAAGGAATAGGGGGCTAGTTTTATTAAATATTTAAATATTATAAAGCTAAAATAATGAAATAATATAGCAGTGTCACAGGAATAGAAAATGTTCAGTGAAATAGAGTAAAAAATACAGAAATTGACCTAAGCACATATGATAAAGATGTCATCTCAAGTCAGTGAGAAGAAGATGGATTATTCAGGAGCAAATATTGGGACAACTAAATAGCCAATTGGAAGAAGAAGTTGAATCTATATGTCATACTCCCCTCCAAGGTAAATTTAAAATATATTAAAGATTTAAATTATGTATGTATGTGTCTATCTATTTTAAGTAGAACTATAATAAAACTAGAAGGAACCATGGAGAATTTTTTTATAACTTTAGAGGGAAAAGGCCCTTTTCCTATACCACAAATCCCTGAAACCATTAAAGAATAAAGGGATAAATAAAAATACAAAGTATATCTCTCAACCTAAAATCTAGTATCTAACTTAAAAGTAAAAATTATCATATATATTACATAAAACTGTGATTACATAAAGATAAATAATACTTGCAAAGCAGAAACCACTGTAAGCAAAGTCAGAAGATCATCAACAAACAGCAAAAAATATTTTTAACTCCTACAAATTAAAAAAAAAAATTGCCCAATTGAAAATTGGACAAAGGATATAAGTTGACTTTCATCCTAAGGTGATATAACATAGTAAAAAAAAAAATCTTAATCTTACCCAAAATAAAAGAAATGCAAGTTAAAACTAAACTGAAATACTGTTATAAAGCATGTGAGTTACTTTTTAAAAGCTTCTGAAATGTAAATTAAAAACAAACCAAATAAAAGTTCTCAAAGTTCCTATGGTCCAATAAAATAATTTAGGTTATTCTGAAGAATATTATTTTTCCTTTCAGTAATGAATTTTTCTCAAAAAATTATTTATTTTATTTTATTTTATTTTTTAAATTTTTTTTTATAGATTTTATTTATTTATTTGAGAGAGAGAATGAGATAGAGAGAGAGCACGAGAGGGAAGAGAGTCAGAGGGAGAAGCAGACTCCCTGCTGAGCAGGGAGCCCGATGCGGGACTCGATCCCGGGACTCCAGGATCATGACCTGAGCCGAAGGCAGTCGCTTAACCAACTGAGCCACCCAGGCGCCCAAAAAATTATTTATTTTAAATAACATTTGTTATTTACTGTAAATTTTCAGTTAACCTTTTCCTTTCTTTCTTTTCTTTTCTTGGTCTCTTTTGTTCAGTAACATATGCCCCGTGCTAATAAGAGCGTGGACTATGATGGACTAGGCACTTCTTGACAAAATTTGTTGAGTGATACTAGAAAGATGGAACGTAGGTGTTGGAAGGAGCTGTTTGCTCTGTGTGCCAGGCACAGTGTGGGGCACATAATGAAGAGGAAGTTGAGTGATTAAAGTGTAACCACTGGGAAGAATAAGGGAGCAGGAGAGAAGTCGAGAAGATGTTGTAAAGACAGTACTTCTTTCACCCAAATGGGTTTAAAGTAACCCTCAGTGAATTTGCTGTGGAATTTTAAACCAGATGTAGTCATACTTCAGTTCTTCCATGGTGGATTTCATGCTGATTGTAGAGCATAGGAAGCTTGCCCTTTTTAATGGGATGTCAGAAATTTGCCCTTTCCATTGTAGCCTACAGAAAATACCTATATTCTTACCTGAGTTTATCCAAAAGTGTGTACCTGTGTCACAAGCAGACCATTTAGAGCTTTGTAGGTCATCAGAAGTATGGAAGAAACGGACAGGAAATATAAGACTTCCCTGTACTTCCACAGAAACTCTTGGAATAATTGAATTAATCACCACAACTGAATCATTTTTAAAACTAGCTGGTGACTAATATCCTGAACTGAGTCAGAGAAGGGCGTAATACAGGGCCTCTCATATGGAAACATAGCTGGGCCTTAGGGAAATTTTTTGTAGCATCTGCAAATGCAAACAAGTTTAGCAATTTATATTATATTGGTTAGTTGCTAATCAGTAAACACCTACTTGTTAGAACTCAAACTCTCAAACTGGTGAATGATGCCTTGATTATTGTGAATGTGTTCAAAGAATGTTAGTTGGCTGACTATCTCCACACTTTTTATCCAGTGTTTTTCCCTCATATATTGTTTTTCTCTCTCTTACATTCAGATGAGCATTTGCAAGCAAAATACAGATTTGATAAAGTTACCAGTGTTCTGTAATGAGATGGATGATATCTTTATCGACATATTTTCACTTGGATCAT
This sequence comes from Eumetopias jubatus, assembly GCF_037043125.1. Lineage (NCBI taxonomy): Eukaryota > Metazoa > Chordata > Mammalia > Carnivora > Otariidae > Eumetopias > Eumetopias jubatus. The sequence continues at coordinate 33,574,164 of NW_028274820.1, forward strand.
CTTAATCATTGCAAAGAGAGAGTGATTCTGGAGTCTGTTTTGACGATTTGGCCACTGCCTTAATTTATTCTAACCTGTCATAAACTTTTTTTTTTTAAATGGAGATATTCACTAAACAACACTATTTTTTTGTTGCAACTCTTACTAGCACTATCAGCTTGGGTAAGTTACACAAACTCTTGGTGTCTTAGTTTCATCATCTTTCAAATGAGAGATTGATAGTACCTACTTTTGAGACATTGTGAGGATTAAATGAATTAATGTATTTTTTTTTCTTAGGGAGGGAGGGAAAGAGAGAGAGAGAGAGAGAGAGAGAGAGAGATGGTGTGGGACGGGGCAGGAGTGGGGAGGAGAGAATCCCAAGCAAGCTCCACATCCAGCATGGAGCCCCATGAGGGGCTCGATCTCACAATCCTGAGATCATGACCTGAGCCAAAATCAAGAGTCAGATGCTTAACCGACTTAGCCACCCAGGTACCCCACGAATTAATGTATCTTAAAACAGTTCTTGAGACATAGTAAGTACTCAGTAAATTGGCTGTCATTAATAGATTATTCAAATAATCTAGTAATTTTCTAATTTTCCAATCTATTGATTACCTAATTAATGTAACCTTTATATAAATTCCATAAATTAGGGATTAATTATGTTTCTATAACTGATTATTGGAAATATATAAAATTTATCTGAAATAGCATTCAATAATTCTTAAGAAGTTTCTGCTTTTCCCACTTATTTCTTATAAATAAAACCCTATATGAAAATGGCTTTAAAACATATGAGTTTATCAAAACACAGATGTATAAACAGCTCAAGTGTGATTTTTCTCTCATTTGTAATTCTTACTCATTTTAACATTTCCCTCTTAAAATGCAGCTTGGCAATCCAGTGTAACACACTTGGGCTGTTATAGCAACCATTGAAATTATTTTCACTTTCTTAAACTCTCAGAGACATCACTGGACAAATTGTAGGTACAAAGACAGTAAGGAGATATTAAAATATCACTGATTGACTTAGAAAGAAATATAGTCATTCCATTGGGCAGTTATTTACTCCTTATCAAGTTATGGAAGTTCTAAGGTTGATGATGGTGTTTGCCATATCTTGAGCTCCTCTTCAAATCCTCCTGGTTCTATTTCCAGTTACCAGGTAGTAATGGAGCTCTGCTGAACTTCCACTGCCTAACAGAGGCTCATTTTGGGGACTCGCATCTTCTATCTCTTGATTCTTGTCCTGAGACTTCTCTCATACCTGTACCTGCTTAGCATTCAGACATGTATGACCCATATGGCCACCATAGACCAATGGGGGACAGGACTCCATGAATAAGTGCTTACCCTTTCATCTCCTGGCACTCAGTTCTGACATGTTTTATGAGGCTCCTCAGAAAGCCCCAGTGGAATAGAGCACCATTCCTCTGTAGGGGTGGCCAACTTAATGTTCTTTCCTGCGATCTTTCTCACGATCCTGGTTTATGTCCTGTGCCCCTCACTCTTGCTCCTTGGAATCACTTCCTTGGTAAACTATCTGCATGCAAACCTTTGTCACCGGCTCTGCTTGCAAATCAACCCAGGATAATACAACATTTTGATTATTTTTTTTCCTAGAAAAAGAAAAATGATCAGACCTCAGGTTCCTAATTGGGATGATGAAATAACATGTAAAAAATAAAAAGTTAGAAAAAAAAAGTTAGTAATTCTTTGGAAGAATTTCATTCTGAACTCCTGGAAAAATTCTAATAATAGGAGTTCATAAAAATGAGATGTATGCATAATCTAAACCACAAGGGATATCAAGTTGAGGGTTCGTTTTACAGTAAGTACTATATAAAAAAGGAAGTTACGCCTATTTCAGACTATTTGTAATTCAAAATAGCTCCCATGTGTAAACATGGATTTTGGAAGTAGTAAGATTTCTTAGGCAATGACTTAAAAGTTTCCTAATCCTATTTTACTCTTAGATGTAGGAGGAAGGAATAAAGAAAATAAGAAAGGTGGTACACGGGAAGCAGAGTTATAGGGAAAGGGGTGTTCAGAGAGTTGAAACATAACACGGTGATTTCTTTTTCCTGCTGCTCTTCATAGACTTCAGTTCTGTAACAGGAAACACAGCAAGAATACCCCTGGATCGGAAAATCTCCAGGACCGATTTTGTATCTCCCAGAGAGGCTCCTCCAGAGGAGGGCCAAGATAGGTTAAAGTGATTGCACCGGGTGTTCATATAGATTAAGAGATTGGTAACCAACAGCACAGTTGCAAAGATGGCGAAGATGACTTCGAAGTGCCACAGTAGCAGCTGCTAGAGAAGCGTGTGTGCGTGCTCACGTGCTTGAGCGTGTGTGCGTGCGTGCCCGTGTGTGTGTGTGTGTGTGTGTGTGTGTGTGTGTGTGTGTGTGGCATAAGAGGGGGCATCAGGTGTGGGTCATGTAGATCCCACCCTCTTGGTGTGCAGATCCCACCCCAGGCCTGGGGAACCTGAGGCGGCAGTCTTCTGGGATATTCCAATGAAGCCTCCCGTGAGGATGTTAGCGGTGGTTTGGCTTTTGGGGTTTACTTCTGTCACCTCCCAGAGGTCAGAAATTAGAGAAGTCCCGGCCACTCCCAGCTTAAGAGATTTCTAACATATTAAAAACATGGAAATGTCCAAACAAGATAAGAAAAATTGCGTATTTTAAACGTTTGTACTTAACAAGTCAGTGCTACTAACAAAAGACTCATTTTATTTGAAATAATTATAGATTCACAGGAAGTCGTAAAGATAGTACAAGAGATTCCTGTGCATCCTTCATTTGCTCTAATGGTTACATTGTACACAGCTATAGAGCGATGTCAAAACTGGGAAATTGACATTGGTGTAATGTGTGCAGATAGTTGTATGTCATTTTATCCCAGGTAGGTTCGTGGATCCACTGGGGCAATCAGGATACAGAACTATTCTGGCACCACCCCTTGATTGTCATATTTACCCCCCTCTCTGCTCTCCTAACCCCTGCAAACTATCTCTAAATCTATAATTTTGTCATTTGGGGAATATTTTATAAATGAAATCACACAAAATGTGACCTTTAAACAAAAATGGCTTTTTTTCACTTCACATAATGTCCTTGAGAGCCATCCAAGTTGGTACGCATATCAGTTGGTTCCTTTTTATTGTCGAATAGTGGTCCACTGTATGGATTTCTTCATTTGCTTATATGTTATCTATATGCCTTGTTTGGTGAAGAGTCATCGTGTCTTATGCCATTTTCTAGTTGGATTTTTGTTTTTTCACTGTTGAATTTTTATATATTCTAGATATGAGTTCTTTGTCAGATACATGGTCTTCATATATTTCCTCCAGCTCTGTAGCTTGTATTTTCATCATCCTAACGTGGTTATTGACAGAGCATAAGTGTTTAATTTTGGTTAAATTTAATATATTGCTTTTTTCTTTTATGGATTGTGCTTTTCATTTCATATCTAGGAATTCTTCACCTAGCCTTTGGTCCTGAATATTTTCTTCTCAAAGCTTGATAGTTTTATATTTTACATTTAAATCCATTATCCATTTTGAGTTAATTTTTGTATAAAGTCTGAGGTTTAAGCCAAGTTCATTTTTTTTTGCCTGTGAATATATCTAATTACTTCCCTATCAGTTGTTTAAAAGACCATCCTTCTTTCATTGAATTGCTTTTGTACCTTTGTCAAAAATCAGTTGCTTGCACATGTGTGGCTCTATTTCTGGGCTCTCTATTCTGTTCCATTGATCAGTGTATCTACCCTCTGCCAATTCTACCCAGTTTTGATGACTTAAAATTAGGTAGACTGATTCTTCCCACTTTAGTATTTTTTTTAATTTTCAGAATTATTTTAGATATTCTAGTTCCTTTGCCTTTCAATATAAGTTTTAGGATAATCTTGTCCATAGCTATAAACAATTGTATATTTTAAATGCTTATACTTAACAAATCAATGATTTTTGGCATATTCCAAAAATAACAAGCAACCTATTTGGTTTGTTTAGGAGATAATCACAGTCTGTATTATGATACTAATTCATGTTAAAGCATAATAGCAGTGTACATTTATCTGATAAAGAGATACAAATCTAAAGTTGTATAATGGACTTTTCATCCTAAGCAGTATATTTCTGTATATGCATAGCCCTCATTTGGAGAATGCATCAAAATAAAATTTTAAAGTCTCTTGTGCATCAGCAACCAGAGGCAAATTGACCTTTCTCCCCTCTCTTTGCCCTGGAAAAGATCCTATTCTTCATTGCTCTTAGTAAGAAGAACAGGAATCAACAACCCAACGATGCCACTTCTAAAAGGTGGGCACTTTCTTGTCTTTCTTTTGGAAATAGGCCATTTGTTTCCCCTAAGGTTTTCACAGATTGAAGAGGAAAATATGTAAATACTTACGAATATAAGACCATTTGTAAAAATGGGAAGAGGAAAGAAAATCTTCCCCTCTCTCTCAGGTGCAGATAGACCTGAGAGGAAAAATTAACCTTCATGAACCCTCTTTTATCTTTTATTTTGAGAAATTTATAGAAAATACAAATTAAGGTAAATTCTTTTATATAAAAGTTCAATCTTAGTTATACACAGTATTATTTGTTTTTTAGCTTACCCAATTTTACATATTTATACAAACTAAAAATGCAAAAAAACCTTTCTCTAAAAAGTTTGGAGGTAATCATGGAAAGAACTATAAAGACAAAACTATCATCACAACACAATTTTGGGTAATTGAAATAGTGTTTTGGGAACCATAAAGAACTATAAGTACAAAGAAAGACCCATTTATAGAATTTGGCTTGGATGGGAATGCAGGGAGAAGAGCCATGAGGTGGTACAGACAGACGGACAGATGTCTCCCTGCCACTCTCCAGACTTTTGTATGACGATCAAAGCAACTTCTTAGAATCACTAAGGTTTATAAAATGCAAATACCACCACAAAGGGTTACACTAGAAACCAGTGGTTCTCAACCATGGTGCACATGAGAATCACATAGAGAACTTTTATAAAATATAGATGACCAAACTCTTGGAGAGTCTCCATCAACTGGTCTAGGATAGAGCCTGGGCATTTTTTTCCCCCCAAAAACTCCCTCAGATGATTCTACTGTTGAGCCAAGATTCTGAACCATTGCCTGTTAGCTTTCAGTTAATGGCCTGCTATAGTGGTTCTCTTCCCTGGTCACACATTAAAATCAGCTAGGTAGATATTAAATGCTAGGGCACCCTCTGAGATTCTGAATCAGTTGGCCTGAGGTAGAGCCCAGGCATCTGTATTTTAAAAAACAGAGAAAACAAACATACAAACTAACAACAACAAAAACCCCATCCCAAACAAGCAATCAATTCTAAGGAGCACCCAGGACTGAGAACCACTACAAATGAAAAAAATAAGCCTATCTTTTTTGGAGACGGATGGTGGGGAAGGAAAATGCAGAAAGCAGGGTGTTGATGAGGTTGTGAGGAGTTGCAGGAACATTTCACCTGCTTTACAACAACTTTTTCCACGGAATAGTCATTGGCTGAGTCTGAGAGGCGAGAATTCCTATTTTTATGAAAACCAGAGGTAAGAATGAGTGTGCAGGCCCCACAAAGAAGAGAATCAAGGGAGCCAGACTCAGGGCTTGGTATCAGAGTCAGGTAGGCTTTGCTCTGTAACCGTCTCAAGGAAACCTTGACAAGTTGTTCTTCATGAGCCACAAAGTCTGTTGGATCAAATCCCCCCACCAATCTCCTAGGGTATTCCTGAATACTAACTCTCACATAGGGCCACACACTCCTTCCTTTATCATTTGGATGAAATCATTATTAAAGATATTCCCCACTTAAGAATTCAGCTTTGAACTCTGAAACGATTGTTCGTCCAAGATGTTGAATTCTTCCGCAGGTAGTATCCCCACTGGACACATACACTTCTACTGGGGTTGTAGCACACACAATCCAGTGATCTGGCTTGGCCCTTTCTGGGGAGTTAGATTACAAATAACACTTTTAAACTCTATAAGATGTGACACAATTTTTCATTTTAATTTGAGGCCTGTAAACAGGGATTTTTTTTTTTTAGTCTTTCCTTCTGTTTTATTATTCCTTCTGAATTTCAACCTGAAAGCCCTACATGACTTGACAACATATTTGTAATGAGCTGAATGAAGCCCATCCATCAAATATTTCCTTTCATCACAAGGCATAGGGGCAGGAGGGAGTTCTGCAATGGTGCCAGTCTTTTTGTGATTAGAATATTTGTTTTAATATATCCCAGGGACAAATGGAAAGCAAAAATATTTTTAAAAATTTAAAACCTTCCACTAACACATGAACCCATCCAATTTATTCACTGAGCTATTTCTGTATTTAGTGAGATCAAGGTTCTTCAGGGAGAGCAAGCATATTCACATTTAAGCCCATATCCTTTTCTGACAGGTATATATTATTGCAGCAAAATCAGAAGACCTTGGCTTAAAAAGACCTCTGATTGCAGCTTATGAAAAATGTAACATGTCTATAATCAATGGATTTTTCTACTAATTGTTTTCTTTTTTGACATTCAGTCTTCAGTGTCTATATGTTATTTGAAAATATAATAGTGTATTTCTTATTTTAGCCTCTGTATTAGAAGTACCTCTGTTAGTAATAGTCACAGACTAACATAATCTAGCATCTAAATAACTAACCCACTGCAGGTTGGTTGCTGAAAAACTGATAAATTATTTCAGTTGTTTTGTAAGAAAATGTTATTTCTCTTATAGCAACCAAGTTTACTGATGATTTGTTTTTATGCGAGGCAATAGAATAATACAAAAGGAAACAGTAGTCTTAACTTGTACGGTTTGATCAAGTCACAAGAGCATAACTAAATCTAACATTCACATTTATGTTCTATAGGGATATATACTTCCTCAGGAATTGCTAATAACTAGAACTAGCTTTGGCCTGTGCTGTAACTACAATGATTCTGTTAGTAACATTTCACTGCCACCCAATGAATTACCAAGACAGCAAGGAGATGCAGATTTCTGTTATCTATTTTAATTGTATTTTAAGAGAAAAATTATTTATTTTTAATTTAAGTTCTTCGTGAAATTCTAGTTCATTCAAAAATCTTATTAATACAAGTTTTCTCATTTAGATCTCAGCTGCATCTGTTGAGATAAATGAGGATTGTATTATGATTCCCTGGCCAAGAATTTTATCATGTAGGTTCATTATCCACTGACAAGACTAGTTAGTTCATTTGATTAAAGCCTGGGGCTCATGACAACAAGGTCAGGAATTCAGTCTCGTCTGAGTTAATTTGCTTTGACCTCTATTTACCTTCTAAATGCTGAACAACTTCGTAGGAATCTATAGTTCACCAAAGATTCAGCATCAGGACAGAACCTAGACTGCCACCATCAAAAAAACAACTCTATCTCACTGATTAGGTGGCATTTGGCTTGTACACACTACACAAGCATTTGCTTATTGGATAATTTGGTGATTGCAACAACCCACTTAATACTTAGTGTCAGTTAGTGGGTTTTGCTTTTTTTAGGATTACTGTGGCCAGAGATATTTAGCAAGAGATATGATCATTTCCATTTTTTTGTATTGAAGATTTTATTGATTTATTTGAGAAAGTAAGAGAGAGAGCACTCGAGAGAGACCATGAGCAGGGGGGAGGGGCAGAGGGAGAAGGAGATGCAGACTCCCCACTGAGCAGGGAGCCCTACTTGGGGCTCGATCCCAGGACCTGGAGATGGTGACCTGAGCCTAAGGCAGACTTAACCAACTGAGCCACCCAGGTGCCCCTGATCATTTCAGTTTTGAATGAAATTTGTTTCAGTAAATTTCCTATGAATAGTCATTTATCTTCATATTGAGGCCACTGAGAATTATATGAATATTGATAATTGCCAAAGTAGTTTAGGGGTAGAGGAGTTTTGCTGTGGATCTGATCCCGCTCTGAAGTCCCTGCTGATGAAACTCCATTCTGCTTCATATTATCTATCTTCTTACCGTTTTTTAGAAATCTTCTGGGGTGGGGCACCTGGGTGGCTCAGTTGGTTGAGTGTCCAACTCTTGGTTTCTGCTTGGGTCATGACCTCAGGGTCATGAGATCAAGACTTCGCTTCCCCCCCACACCCCCCTTGGGCTCTGTGCTCAGCGTGGAGTCTGCTTGAGATTCTCTTCCTCTTCGTCTGCCCCTCCCCTGGCTTTTGAGTGCATGTGTTTTCTCTCTCTCAATCTCAAATAAATAAATAAATCTAAAAAAAAAAAAAAAAAGAAATCTCCTGGGACTGATGTACACATTCTTAGGAATATAGTCTCCTTCATCTTTGGGGTATCATTTTCTTCTATTTCTAAGCTGGCTGTGAGAGGCAAGGACTCCCCAGTGGCCATAATGCCTCTCATGTTTGCCAGGACTGATCAGCTTGAGCTTCAGGGCAGGATCTGGCCTTGCAGGCTCTCCTTGTCTTACCCCAGGGGACAAAGTGCCCTTAAAACTCCCTCCCCCTTCCTTGTGTTATACTCTGATATACAAGCATGAGAGCTGTGCTAGTTTAAAGTATTTTTTAATGAGACAGCTCCTTCTTTTAAATTCCTTGGTTTTTAATCTCAGCTCTTTTCAGTGGTATGGCTAGAGACTGGCTTGCCAGGTGAGGGCTTGAACTCAGCCATGGGTGGGAGTTTGCACACCACGGAAATCAGCAAATGCTACAATGCGACTTTTTTTTTTTTCTTTCCTTAGAGAGCCATTTACCAGCACTCCACTGGCTCTTTCCCTCCCTCTCATCCCCTCTCTCCAAGAATGGCACGTGACCAGGGAAATGGGAAAATAATTTGGCTGATAGGATAATACATTTTTCCAGTCCTGTCTGCACCTTAGGCCTAAATCTCTTTCCTTAGGGGCCTCCCTTCGCAGAAGGCTCCTAGGCTTTAATGAAAACAGGGTCCCTGTGGACTCCCTCTTACCCCAGCAAAGGGCCTACACCCTCTCCACCCCATACATGGAATGCACACAATGCTGGCTGTAAATCTGATCCTTCTAGACTCCTGCTTCTCAGGGAGATAGAGACAGAGGCCTCTTTGTGTACTACCATCCCCAAACACATACCTTCCCATTTTCCAGATATGCCTCAAGAATGCACAACTGGAGATTTCTTCGTTCTTTTTAAAAATACTTACAATAATTCGCACTATTTATTTTATATGTACTGTACAGTACACAGCAAGTTCATGCTTCTCCTCAATGGCAAGTAGTCGAAATCTGGACACTTTGACTTAAGTAGTACAGTACACAGGGCATCTGGGCTCGTAACCGCTACAGCAGCCATAAGGGTTCGCATATTCCAAAAATCAAAATCAGTTTGATCAATGTCTTGGTAGGGTTTCATGTTTTCAGTAAACTTTTTGAACAGACTCTCTGTGCCAGGTGCTGTGCTATGCTCCAGTCTTGGGGACGATGTAGACACAGAATCAAACTGCTATAATGCGATGTGTAAGGACCCATGCACAGGAAGGTGCACTGTGAACCCCATGTTAAAGAATGGGCAATAATTTACCTGGGAAACAGGACAAGAAAGTATACTAAAGTCTGTGCAAAATGGCTTCAGCCACTGTTTAACTTCAACAGCTCAAAGCTGTTTCCACACTCTTCAAAAGGAGCAGGTCTAGATGAAACACGCATAATCAGTGTGGACCGTTAATTGTCCCCCTCATATTCCCAGCATTGGTGCCATTGTCAATGAAGACCTGATTGGAGCCCCTTGCTATTTTTTTCCCTTCTGTATATGGAGCTGAGGCAAAAGAGACTACCTAGTTTGTGTTCTAATAACCTTCTGTGAGGCGTGATATATAGTCATATTGCTACCTCTTAGGTTTCTTTGTTTTTCAAAATTATAGTTCCTAACTTTTCAAAATTACCCTTCACAGACATTTTTTTTCTTTTAAGATGAAAAGTGGACTTTACTTCAGCCTGACATTAGGATTGCTCATATAGTCTACATTTAAAAGAAATGTATTTCTTTCAAAATAAGTTTTTCAGAAATCTGTGACTGTCAAAGTACAATGTGGTAAGAACTCTCACACATGGTGTAATAAACTCTTCTGGGACATTGTGGAGAAGGATTTGGATCAGGATGTCAATGTCCTGCCTAGTTAGAGTGGAAATACTTCTTGTAGAATAGTACATTTTTTTTTTAGTGATATATTTCTGAAAGATGGTCTTCAAACAGTACAAGCATTCTTTGTTCTCTTTTCCTTAATGATTTTGGAAGAACAAATTGTTTATGTATATAGGCCAAGTATGTTTTCTTATCATGCATTGTTTTAAGCACTAATTATCCTTTAGTTACTTGGCTTTATTCCTTCCAGGACTGATTTCTTGTCAACAAAAAAACAAGTGTTAATTCAGATCATTTTGGAAATGTCCTAAAAGTCATTCAAAATATCTTGAGTAGGTTTAACACATCATACAGAACTGTTCAGAAAGTCTTTATCATTAACTAATGACTCATTTTCTTTGGATTTACAAAGAACAGAGTCAAATAGGTGACTTCAGAGCTCTTATATTTGTAAAGTCTTATTTCTGTTATTTCTGGAGGAACTATAACTTCAAAAAAACCCTCCTACCCAGAAAACTACATATTCATAGCCTGTGTAGAATCTTACAGTAAGAATTATAGGTAGATGTGGGTGCAGGCATTTAGCAAATGACCTCCTTCTTGGAGGACAACCCAGAGGAAATGAGCTACAAGGTACCCTAGCAAGTCTTCAAGTTTGAAGGGTGATTATGTACATATATTTGACCATAGCTTATTAGCTTTCTTAAGATTTTAAAAGGAAATGATTTTTAAACAGCAGTTGACAAAAGATCCAACTGACTTATAAAGAGAAGCAGATGGTGAGGATCATGAAACATTGGATTGTATTTCTGTGGGAGACTGCAGAATCAGCTACTTGGGAGACTTTAAAAGAAGAATTTATGTCCTTTTAGTAATGGCATTAACAATGGTAGAGTGACTAGGGGTGGTCTTTCAGGAGACAGGGAAGAGCAGAGTGACCAGGGTTGCTTCCATGTTGAAATTTTATGACATATGAATCTATTCTTCTTAAAACTGTTCAGAACAAGGCTCAAGGCCCCGGATTTTCAATTTATTAACAGGCTTATACAAATTTATTTGGTTACGTCTCACAACAGTTAGCAAGCTTAAGCAAGGAGGAAATCTGGAAATTATTCTCAAGTTAGGGGTCACATCTTGTACACATTGGTTTCTGAACCTGAAGTTTCTATGTGAACTTCAGCAGGACCATAAATGTTGCCGATGGAGAAAGTGCTATGACCCAATTTCTCTGTACACATGTACCATTTACTTTACAACCTCAAAGCCTGATAAATAGGGGAAAGTTCCATCCTGTTTTCTGGGTTGGCAATGTTTGCCATGCAGGTAGGATACACGCAGGTGGAATTTCATCCGGTGCTAAATCAGAGCATTCTGAAAAACTCGGGGCCTTGCAAAAGGCCATATCTCAAAGAAGTTACTGCTTCAAATAAATGTGCCATTTTATAAAAATTACACCTACTGTATCAGAAAAAATGTTCTTTCATGTGAGTGACATTTATATGACTGCCATTTATAGGGAATAGGACATTCTAACATAGCACGGCTGAAGAATGGTTTTGAAAGCTGAGAATATTCTCTGAATGATAAATGTGGTAGAAGTCTAAGATACTTGTGTGGGAAGAGATGCTCCACAACTGGGTAGTATCCCTATAAAAATGAAACTTGCATTATTATGAAGAAAGCAATTACTTGGTTATGCTTATTGCATTAATGAGATTTTCAATAGATTTCAAACCAGCAAGCGTATTTGGTCATGGATTTTCACCTTGTCAGAGTTAGAGTGTTGGACCTTGTGGATCATCTGGTCCAGTAGCCTTTTATTTTACATATGTGGAAACGGAGGGTGAGGTGGTGAGCTGCTAGTTAGAACTAGGAGTAGAATTCTCCAACTTCCTCGCCAATTCACCTTCATTACACGGGTCATCTTTTTAAAAAGTTCCTACATTACCATCAGGAGGGAAAAAAAAATATTTTCTAGCTGCCTCTGGACAAACAGGGAAACCAGACTATGTTTATTCTTCACAATAAATTACATTTCAAACAATATTTCTCTGGAAAAGCAATCGCGAAATTACACAAGGGAATTTAAATCAAGGTCAAGGACCGAAGGGGTTGCAGGTCTCAGGACAAATTTCATCTCTTGGTGAAGGTCTGAGACTGAGGAGATTGCCAAAACCACATTCTTCCAGGCTCCCTTCACGGTGAGACTCACAAGATTGCTCTCGTCGAGAATTAAGGGACAGAGAGGAATACAAACCCTAAGTCTTCCACCTTCGGGTTTCTCTGCACCCTGGAGAAGACAGGAGCGATAAAACTCCAGGAAGCTAGATGCTTGTTGAATTGCTTAACTGATCGCGCGACACCCTTGGATGGCCTTTCCTGGAGAGGGGCGCGGGGGCGCGGCGGGGAGTTTGCCTGCACCTCCTTGCTGGTGCGAGCTGGCGGGGGAGTGAGGTCCTGGAAGCGGGGGCTCAAGCTGGGCTGAAGCGGATAAGGCAGCGGGGCAGCGTGGCGAAAGGTACGAGGCAATAGCCGGCGACGGGACCCACCTGCTGGGAAGTGCTTGGGAGGCGAGGCGGCCACGGTCAGCTGCAGCTCGGCTCAGGGCTGCGGGTGGCGCCTCTCGCGGGTATAAGAGGCCGGAGAGAGCGGAGGGGAGGGCCCGCTAGATTTCGCAAGATAAGCGGTGAAGAAAGCGTTTTCCGGAAGAGTTCAAACTGGGAATCCCGGGCAACTGGAAGAACCAAAACTTCCGGTGCTCTACCGCGGCGGTTGCTGCAGATGTTGTTGAATGGTATCAGCCTGCGGGAGTTTTCAAGGGTTTTTCCCCAGAGTCCTTGGAATCTGTGCATTCCAGGCAGATGGAATTTTAGAGAGGCTGGGGAGGATCCCTCTCCTGAAGGAGTCAGACAGCTCTGAGTGGCTGAGAAGACACTACCTGGTCTAGGCTTCGAGGCATTTCTCCGGTTGCCATTTTGTCTCAGTTCAGCCTAAGAGGTTGACATCTTTCCCCCTCTGTCTGGAAGCCTGGGGTTCTCCTGGGCCCCATAACGGGTGATCTTGAATTTGGAGGTTTTAATTTAGGTAGATTAAATCAAAAGAAGCCAAACGAAAGGGAGGGATAATGACGCGGATACCTTATTGTTGATATATATCTATATAATATTGAATAATAGTATATATAATTATGCAATTGGATTGATATGTCTTTCTGTATAGGAGAAGCTCAAAAGCTATAGCTATAAGGGGTTTAGAGATTTAATTCATCCTGATAACCTATGGGGCAAAGCACCTCTGCCCTCTCAAACTCTGCAGTGTAGAACCTGGAGTCCTCCCCGTCTGGCTCTTGCCCAGCCATCAGGTCTTAAGTTCCATGGCATACGTGCCAAGACCCAGATGTTCAGCCACATGGAGGCCTGTTCCCAGCACTTCTGAGCCAACCCTTCCTTTGCCTGAATTGCAGCTCTCCCCAGAGTATCTTGTGGTGTTAGCTCAGACCTCCCATCTTCCAAGAAGACTTCTCTGAGCCTCTCCTTGCAATTAAACTTTCCTTTCTCCGTACAGTGTAGTTGATACTTCCAATACAGCAGTTAGGACGGCTTGCCTCTTGAGAAAGTTATTGTGTCCATATGTCCTCTCCTGGACAGCAAGCTCGGGGGCTGACACCCTATCCTTTTCAGCCTGGGATTCTCCACCACACCTAGCACAGTGCTTTGCTTATAATAGGTACTCAGTATTTATAGCACTCATTAATAAACCTACTGTCAATTATATTTTGTAAAATGTTCATCTGATAGTATTCTTTGGACAAGGAAGAACTTAAAAAGGTATTCATTGATGTTATAGCATCAATTTTTCCAGCTTGAAGACTGACAAGGTGGGAGAAAGGGGTGCAAACTAGGAAAGAAGGCCTCCTGGTGTGTGCCTTAGAGGACTCATGGTTGAGCAACAGGATTTGGGTGACTTGCTCCTGGGCTAGCATCTGGCTTTAAGCCTTGTGGGCACAGAAACTTGATTCTTAGCACACTGAACTTGACACTTACAACCAGAATGCTGATCTGTTAGTTGTCAGTGGAATATAAAGGAAATAATTACTGTGAAAATACAGTTGCTGAGGGCACCGAACGTTCTAGCCATCACATTCTTTCCCTGGAGACACGTCCTGAGGAAGCCATTTGATGCAGAAGTCTGCTCTATAAATGGGGGAGTGAGTTATCAGATCCCAAGGTCGCTGGCATCTAGCCATCCACCACTGACACCATGGTGACATATCTGCCATCAGGAGCATGTAGCTGGGTCTGTGGACCAGGTCACTCTGGTTTCTGAGTGGTGTTTGGATCCATAATGAGTTGACATATGGCCAATCATATTCCCAAATGCAGCCTCCAACTAATAACAGAATCATTCCTTTTATACTTATTTTCAGGTGGGCAAAAAATTTTAAAAACCCAATTTTTATGAGAAGCAGATATATTTCAGTTATGTAAGCTCTTTTCTTTGCCAAAGGCAACCAGAGTCCCAGAAAGGGAAGATGAAATTACTAGAATATGAAGGATAGAAGAAATTGTCTTTATTAGTACTAAACTTAAGAGGTGCTTGACTTATTTATCTTGAGGTTTAAAGATTGGATTTTTCCTTTGGTCCTAGGAGGGACACAAAATTCATAACTCTCCTAGTCTTTCCTTAAACCCTTATTGTCAGGAAAATTAAACTTTCAAAGATGCCAGCAACCTGAAGACCCAAGGCTTTGCTGTTGGCAGAATTCTTCCTTTTCCTGAAAGCTTATCATCAGAACTCCAGGTAAGCTTTCCCAGATGTTTCGCACACCCAAACATTCCTGTTTAGAAATGTCCACGTTTACTCTGCCCTGAGTCTCTTCTCCCATGTCCTCCCTTGCCAGCCTGCTCTCTCCATTTCTCTATGTGGCAGAACTTGGGAAAACTGATGAAGTAGGCCTAGTGCCAGTATTAAATGATTGAATGAAAGTATGCCTTTAACCTTGTATCTCCTTTTCTTTGTCATTTTTCTCCTCTTAAGGGGCTGTTTTCTGTGCCGGTCTCGACCACTCCTCCCTCTTCCCCAAGGCCTTTCCTTACAGTGCATCACACATTATCAAGGGGGCTGGCTCTAGAGGTGACTAACTTGATAGTCTATAGTTAGCATGTATTTGGGAAACTCTAGTTGACTTAAACATTTGCCCTCTAGGTGTTTTTGAAAAACAAAACAAAACTGAGGGATTTCTGGAGATGTCTGGCTTATCCAAAGAAATAAATCTCTAACGGAGAGGGGGATGGATTTCAGGCACTCTGGGAGATATTTTTGAATATGGGTATAATGAGTATTTTGTCTTTTGCTTACCTAGCATCCAAGGTCAGGACTATGGTGAGATGAGTGGGGAGCCTAGGGCACAACATTTGAGGAGGGGCTCACTCTCAAAATAGACCCCCATGAACCAGGAAGTGAGGCCTCTTGGTGATCCAATGACTTCCTCTTGTCCTACCCTTGCAGAATCCATTTCTCTTTATGCTAATCATGTCTTTATTTTCCTTTGAAACACACCCTTGCACAATCTCAGTCCCTGTGGTTCAGGTGGAAGTGACAGCACTGGGAGGGGGGTTGGGTGGTGTCAGTTTCAGAAATAGACATATGACCTAGACCTGGCCAATCAAAGCACACAGCCTTGTCCACAGTGATTGGTTCAGTGATGACATGTGACCTAGGCCTGGCTAATAGGTATCTTTCCTGGAACAACTCAGAAGGAAGCATGTTCTTTTTTTTTTTTTTTTTTTTGGTATATGTGCTGCCAAAGCCAGCACTGGAAGCATGTTCTTTACAGAAGGTTGTGGAGCTGCTTGAAGGTAAACCTAGGGCATTGTGAGGAGAGAGTGAGCCTGAGAAAGAAGCCAGTCAAGACAAAGGAGGGTGAAGAAGTGAGAAGGAACAGATTTCTGAAGTTGTTGGAACTCTACACCTGAAGGGGGTTCTCCACCCTGGGCTTCTGAGTTCCACGTGTGGGTAATTGTGTGTTATCTATACCGTCCTGCCTAACGAAGTGGGACTGGGTGGGATGAGAAGGGCATCTGCTCAGTCTCGCTTCTCCAGTCAGACTGCCTCCTAAGGTGGCTTCATCACTCTGTGCAGCCAGAATGAGGGTAATATTTGTTTGGGGAAAAAACTATTTTTTTTTTTTTTTGTAGCAGATTTGAGACATGAGTGAATAATCTCTGGCTGAGGTTTCTCAGCTACTTTTTGGTAGATTTGGAAATTTAATTTCTTATTCCAACCAACTTCTTTTTCTACTTCTTTCCTGCTCTCCTGGGCTAATAGAGCCACCTTCTCTCCCCTCCAAAGCATGAAACTGCAAAGGGCCAAAACCAGGTTCATGACCTGAATTTATTTACTGTACCAATCTCTAGGATTCCTGCCAACAAAGAACAGGAAGCAAAACCCAACAACATTTAGCCACCCACCTGTTACCCAAAAAAGCCCTGATGGGAAAATATGCCAGACACTGACAATATTGGAGACTGGGCTAGGTGATGATGTCAGGAATGACAATAAAGAATTTAAAAATAAAACATGCCCTAAAGACCCTAATTCTGTCACTAGAAATTCAAGAGAAGGTAAAAGTTGAGTGTGTGAGATGTTCTTTAAAAAGTCACTGACTAGAGGCACCTGGGTGGCGCAGTCGCTAAGCGTCTGCCTTCGGCTCAGGTCATGATCCCAGGATCCTGGGATCGAGCCCCGCATCGGGCTCCCTGCTGGGTGGGAAGCCTGCTTCTCCCTCTCCCACTCCCCCTGCTTGTGTTCCTGCTCTTGCTATCTCTGTCAAATAAATAAATAAAATCTTAAAAAAAGTCACCGACTAGAGGTAAAGGGCAGTTACTTCTGGGATTTGGAAATGGGGAAGGAATCCCTGTCCACTTTGTCTGAGTCTCTGACTCTCTGAGTTACAAGATCTGTGGTGCTTTGGCAGATTTCCCCAAGAGAAATCTGGATGTGGCCCAGGCCACACCTGCTGATCTCAGAGGAGGTCACTTGGCCATGATACTATCAAAGAACAAGATCTTCAGGGGCACCTGGGTGGCTCAGTTGGTTGAGCATCCAACTCTTGATTTCGGCTCAGGTCATGATCTCAGGGTCCTGGGCTCGAGCCCTGCCTTGGGCTCTGTGCTCAGCTCAGAGTTTTCTTGTCCCTCTCCCCCCGCTAGCGCAAACACTTTCTCTCTCTCTAAATTATATATATATATATATATATATATTTTTTTTTTTTTTTTTAAAGAACAAGATCATCAAAGCCTGAAGAGATGAAGAAATATTGAAGTGGAGTTAATGTTTTGGTAAATGCAATTTTTGATAAATGATACATGTTTTGATAAATTAAAGGAGATATTGTTTTGGTAATTCAAAAACTGAAAATAAGCTGTATCTCAGCCTCCTGGTAAAGAAGCTGATTGTCAAGTTGCTGGGAGAGTCATGTTTCAACAGTGGGTGGTGGCTCCTGTTAGTACTGGAGATATTGGTAAAGGTCAATCCAGTACGGCGAGCTAATCTGTGCCTGATGCCAGTGAGGAAGGTTAGTTGAACTGTTGAATTGTCATATACTGAGGAGGAGAAAAAAAAAAAAAGAAAGAAAAAGAAAGAAAAGGGTGAGTGTAGCTTAATCCATTGTTCTGTTCAAACAGAATTTGCAATGAAATGAGTGTAAAGCAGCTCGCAGGAGGAAAAGGACAAGAGTAATGAAAGTATGAGGCCATTTTTTCCCCCGCATACTTGTGACTGTTTATAAAGATCAGTTACTTGCTAAGAGTTATTTTTCTTCCTTGACTTGCCTGAAAAATAACTATAAAACTTTATCATGCTGGTGAGGAAATGCCAAATACAGATGATTTGTTTTATATGTATAGATTATTTGCCAAACAATTGATTTCACTACTGTAGATTGTTTTTGGGTATGTAAAACTTCATTTGAAAGGATTAATTAAAATATTTGAAAAATTGATGCACAGGTGCAAAATTCAAGATTTTTTTTTTTTTAAAGATTTTTTTTTTATTTATTTGAGAGAGAGAGAATGAGAGACAGAGAGCACGAGAGGGAAGAGGGTCAGAGGGAGAAGCAGACTCCCCGCAGAGCAGGGAGCCCGATGCGGGACTCGATCCCGGGACTCCAGGATCATGACCTGAGCCGAAGGCAGTCGCTTAACCAACTGAGCCACCCAGGCGCCCAAAATTCAAGATTTTAAAGGTGCATAAGAAAGCATTTCCCCCCAGACATTGAGTTCTCCTGCCCGGAGGCAACCCTGTTGATGATTTATTGGATTCCTTTCATAGACAAACTATGCATATGAAAACATGTCTATTTAGTCTTAAAAAAATCCAAGTGGCAGCCTCCTAGTTACATTCTATGCCTTGCTTTTTTTCACTTAACAATGCAACTTAGAGATCATTCAGAAAGAGCAGTCAAGGCAGGCCTATTTGAATTTACGTCCCTACATGCCCAGCCCAGCTCCCTTTCCTTGATCCCCCCCTTTCTCTGCTTCGTTTCCATAGCTCTCACTACTTGCTACTGCATTATAATTGAATGATTCACTATGTTTATTGTTTGTCTTTCCCCTGGATTGCTGGGGCCATGGGGACAAAAAATTTTTGTGCCGTTTGTGGTCTGCTGTGTATTTAACACCTAGAATGGTGACTGGCACATAGCAGGGTCTCCATAAATATTGTTGAATGAATGAATGAATGAATGAATGAATGGATGAGTATTTCAAAGGAAAAATGATGCATTGGTAGAAACCCATAGAGAAATATGTAGAAATTGAAGATCTTTGAAAACATTCATGTAAAAACTGTATGGATGTGATTAAACCTCTTCACCAGCGGAAGTGGAAAGCTCAAGTAACTGGCTCTGTTGATTGCCAAACATTTTTGTGCTAAAATCGTTCAGAAAAGGCCAATGCCTCTGGCTACTTATCTCTTGCTATTCCCAGGGTTCTGCTTCACCCCCCCCCAGACTTCTTTTTCAGCTATAACCTTTTCATTTAATTACTTCCCTCCCAGCTCTGTATCTCCTATGTCTGCAGTAGCATTTTGTGAAAATGTAATGGAGTTCTGTGTCTTTTTTCTGAAAGCAAATTTGTAGTGAGATATCTCACTAAGTCCCAGCAGTTAGCACTTGTAAACAGGCTGTGGGAGGATGTCCAGCATTCATTATAGAAAACGAAGGAGAGCCTACCCTCTTTGCGTTTGGGGACCATACAGGAGGCGCTGAAAGGGTTTGGATTCGTCAAAACAGTCACCTGTGTTTTTATATAACGATTGCAGGAAAAAGGGCTGTGGGACAGATGCTTTCAAATGGCCTAAGTAAAAAAATATTTAGAATCATTAAAAAAAAAAAAATGAGGTGGAGGAAAACAAAATACCTTGTTCTCCTGGTCCCCTTTAGGTAGATCTCTGATTTGGTGGGGCTAGTGGCTATTTGGAATATTCTTAATTTGTGCTTTCTTGCATTTTGTAAAGCAGTGATTACCTAATGGATTTGATACATGAGGAAGACCACACGGAAAAGCATACTTGGAGGTGGTGGAGGGGTAGGTTATATTTTTTTATGTCATTCAAATATGAATTACTTAAAACCCTAGATCAGAACTATTTTAACTTTGAACTTAAATCCAGGGCCATTCCTATCTTAATGGCTATTCCTTAAGAAGAAAGCAAGAGATATATTTTAATTAAATACTAGAAATTTAAATAGAGAAGTTTGTCAAATCTTGTCAAAATCCACTTGCTAGAAATAAAGCCTTATTATTTTTTGGAGAGATTGACATCTTTCGATCCTGGTGCCCTTTCTCCCCTTCAAAGAATAAAACCTTATTTGACCAGAGGGAAGGAAGGAAGCCAAGTAAAGGTCACCTAAGAAACCCAAAAAGATTCAGTCAAGTTCATTGACTTTAACTGTAGTGCCATTAGGACTCTGTAGAGAGCAAAATGGAGTCTCTCATGTCAAGCAGGGGCCTGTGTCAAGCAATGACGCAAGCAATTTACGTATTGTAGCTAGGAGATATCCCCAGGACCAGTGTCAGCTGACACCCCAGAACTGGGATAATGACCAGAACCAGAGGAGGTCTGCGGGGGCCTGAGATCCATTAAATCCCTTTGGAAAGGAGAGGATTTGGGTAGCAAACTGTCAGACTCTTCAGACATGACCCCTCTATGTCTGACCACTTAAAAAAGGCAACTGCGGCTGAAGGCTCTGCCTGATGGATCTCCGAACAGAACCAGGATTCTTCGCTGCTTGAACATCAGAAGCAGTCAGTGCCAAGAGCTGACCCAGACCCGACCGAGGTCTCATCTTAGCTGCGTGCCCACAGACTGACTTTGCATGTGGTTCATTAACTTCCTGCACCCTTCTGTTATCTTGTGTGTTTGGGGTTTGTCTTCTGTCCTGCTCCGTGTGCTGTGTGAGAGGCCAAGTTTAATCACATGGTGAGATGTCATTGAGTCTGGAATCCTGAACCTGCTTTATAATTGTGATTTAACTTTGCTTTACGATTGAACACAGCTGACACTGTGGAAAGACACAACTCGTGTGTGCGCCTTCATAGCGTGCTCATGACAGACCTCCTCACTCAGGGACATTTTAGTGAATTCTAAGAAGTCCAGGTTCGAGGCTACTATGCCTGAAAGGGAAAAAGGAAGAGACAGAAAAACTCTAAAAAACAGCCTCAAGGGCTCCAAGTACAACTGTCTGGGATACTTTATTGTAGGAACAAAACAATCAGGAAATGCTAAGGGAATTACCATATATGTCATAATATGTTAATCTTTATATTAATAGCCCTATTATGACAAAAAACATTATGTTTAGTGTGCTTCAATCATACAAAGAATGGTATAAAAACTATTTTAATGGCATTTCTAAACAAAATGTTTGTCATAAAGTCAGTTTTTTTAAAAAAAAGATTTTATTTATTTATTTGTTGGGTGGGGGTGGGGAGAGAGAGAGAGAGAGAGAATAAGCAGGGGGAGCGGCAGGCAGAGAGAGAGGCAGGCTCCCTGCTGAGCAAGGAGCCCAATGTGGGACTCGATCCCAGGACCCTGGGATCATGACCTGAGCCAAAGGCAGATGCTTAACCGACTGAGCCACCCAGGTGTCCCATAAAGTCAGTCTTTTATACTGACCCACCCTCCTTCCCGAGAAACCACTCATAGTCAAGCATATCCACCTTTTCATAACTAATAATTGCCACACTTTCATTTCACAACTCTCATTTTCTCATCATGGCCTCTGTCCATCCAGTCCACTCACCTAGTCTGTCCCACCCTTGCTAGCTTCTAACTTCATTTCCTGCTCTTATTTATTTTTCTATTTGTCACTTGCTCTTGCTTCCCCCATCTTTTCGCTTCTCTTACCCAGCTGAGATTCCATATACTACTATGACTCTTTTCTTGCAAATGCTTTTTGATTCCCTTGGGTATCTCTTTGTGCATTTCCCTTATCTGGCAAAATCTCAACCTTGGTTTCCCCCAGCTAACTGCCTACTTTGCACCTCCACTCAAAGCAGCTAAGTGTTGCTGGAGAAAATCACACAGTTGTGCCGGCTGGAGTCATTTCAAAACCATGACCACACATGGCACATTACACTAAGTGACATCCTACTGTACCTGGCAAGCGTAGTCAATGCCTAACTCTCTGAAATGACTCCTTAAATCTCCACTTCTCTTCCCCACTCAGTCAGATGTTATGAAGTCACCATGATCTAATCTTCCTACCTCCAGTTCTAAGAGCCCACCATATTCATCCTCACACACTCTGCCGGGTCTTTTTGCCCTTGAGGCCATTTTCCACAGGTATGCTCTGGATCCCACCCCACGCTACCTGCATAAAGACCACTCCTCCAATTATCTTCTTCCTTTTCCCTGTCTTCAGTCCCTCCCTGTCCACTGGATTGTAGCTGATAGCGTTCAAGTAATGACTTCATACACTAACCTTGAGCATTTTTTCCCATTGTGGGATGTTTGTATGTTGTAGTTACTATGGCTTCTGCTTGGAAAGGTCTTAGCTCAGAGCTACAAGTGACTGCCTCATTATTCTGGTCTCAGCTCAGCTTTTCTTCTTGTTGCCTTTAATGACCTTAGCTCCGATTAGCTCTCCCATCCACCACCGTTCAGGTAAGCACTGTATGTCGCATTACATAGTTTTATTTTCCTCATGGTACATATTACCTGAAAGTATCTAACTTTTTATTGATATATTTATGTGTTTCTTTTCCCACTGGAGTGTAAACTTGTTGAAGGCCAGGGACCGTTTCTTCTTCATTACTGTGTTACTATATTGCTGGAGAACAGTTACTGGCATTCAGTAGGTGCTCAATAAATACTGACTGATGGATTGATTGGATTGACTACTTAAGGGTAGTAATTACAATAATTTGGAAGACATTGTTCCCCTGGGTCCTTTCTGGAAAGGTGGGGTTAATCTGTTGAGTAAGTCTAAGGACTGTAAATCTACCAAGGACTGTATAGTATCAATAAGTAGGTGAACAAATTGATAAAATATTTACACCTTTGAATGCATACTTCTAGGTTTAGGTGACAGTATTCTTTCTATTTTGAAGACATGGAAAATATTCATGAAGTTATATGTGTGGACAAAGGCCATATCACCATGCCTTGGCACCTAGCTTTCAAAGTCTTAGGATATATAAAGGGTGTTGAATCCAAACAAGAATTTCCATATTTGGGCATCAAGCAGTCTCCCTTTTCTGAATGCAAGTATAAGTTGGTCTACCCAGCTCAGATACCATTTTTCTTAGTACCTCATTAAGAGTCTTTTTCCCCACTTTTTTAGGACTTTATGTAAACATAAAAGTCTTAGTTTAGCAGAGTTGGCTACATACCACTAGATGAACTATAAATTTTTGAAAACTCACAAAGTGCTAATTTGAGAACAAATATAGACAGCATATCTTAAACAATTCAGTCATAGCTCCAACATGGGGTGGGTGATACTCAGCCTATTTCCTTCAGGAACGAGGAACACCCTTAGGCAGCAGTGACTAAGGAGACATCTGTCTTCATCCTGTTTTTCCATCCTACACTAGCCCACACCTTCCAGGACTGGCCTGGGCACAGCTCATTTCAGAGATGATTACCGGGAGTTTCTGGTTTGTGTCTATAATTTCTCAAAGTTAAGTCCCCAAAATATCTTAACTTTCTGTTTCAACTACACAGTCTGCACCAGCTCTATTTCAGTTCTGTAGCTACATATACTCCCCGTGTTTATTGTTCAGATCTGCAGTGCTAAGAATTTATGATGTGCAGTTTTTTAAAAATACAGAAGTATCTACTGAGACTGTGTGTAAGGAAAAAAATGCTTTATACTTTGTGTATTTCCTGTCATCATCTACCAAAAGCCTCAGTAGCTAGCATGTATGAAATTTTAAGATTCTTTGATGTAGTCAGTTGAATTGGTGTCCCCCTGAAAGATATATCCCAGCCCTCAGCCCTGTGAGTCCCCTGCGAATGTGAACTTCTTTGGAAAGTGGGTCTTTGCCGATGTAATTAAGGATCCTGAGATGAGATCATCCTGGATTTAGGGTGGGCTCTAAATCCAATAACTTGTGTCCTTGTAAGAGAATGGTTTAGAGACACGGAGAAAAAGGCCAGATGAAGACAGAAGCAGACCCAAGCAAAGGGATGTTATGCAGACCCAAGTGAAGGGATGCCAAGGGTTGCTGTGAGAAAGTCCTGGAGCCGGTTCTTCCTCAGAGCTTCCAGAGGGAGCCGATCCTATTGAAACCTTGATTTTCACCTTCTGGCCTCCAGAACTGTGAGATAATAAATTTTTGTTGTTTTATGCCACCAGTCCTATGGTAACTTGTCATGGCAGCTCTAGGAAATTGATACACTTGGTTTTAGGTGGGAAAATAACAGATTCTTGGCTTGAGTAATGCCATGAAAATCCTCACCTATTACTGATTATTTCTTCTTTTATGGTTATTTCCTGTCTCATAGATCATCAGTTGCCCACTTTTGCTGAGATACCGTATTAGTTAAGGTGGTTGCTCCTAACTTTTGCGATAAAGACAACCCAATACCAACAACAATCAACCAACCAAGTAAATAAAAAGAAATCTGTACTTCTGTGGCTTTGCTTTCTAAGTATTTCATGTATATTATTATAAACACTACAATTAGCATGCATTTTAAAATATTTTAATGAACAATGCCTAACTTAGAATTTTGGTGAAATGAACCTTTCTTCTCTTAGAATTTTAATCAAAATATTGCAGAGAGAAATATACTTAGCAACATGATCTTGGATAGTTAAGATTGTCATATGCAAATTATGGGTTTTCGGGACACAGAGAGTAAATCATGTGAGGCTGGAGTACCTGAAAGAACACCACTGTGCTCATCCTTCTTCAGGGCCCTTCCAGGAGCCAGTTTAGCGGTAAAGTGAATTTCTTGGATGTTGCTTGTCAGAGGGTATCAGAGATTCTCTGCATCCGTGGACTTCAATCTTTCCTGTGCTGGCTGCAGTCACAGTTGTGGGTCTTTGCTGTCTGATCACTCACTGACGTCCAAATAGTTCTAGAAGGTAAAAAGCTTGTGTTTATTTTGGTAATAATTGCAGTTGGTGAACACCAATTATATGTGTTCTATTTATAAAAGGGACAACCAAGGGTTCTTAACCTGGAGTCTGTGAATTCAGGTTCGCAGCAAAAATTCTCTATTTTTTATGAAACCCAAACTGAAACTCAATTGTAATTCAATTTCGGTTGCTTTTGTAAACTTACTTATGCATTTATCAATTTTATTCTGAGAAGGGGCCCATGGGCTTCACCAGAATGCCAAAGAGGTCGATGGCACAGGGAATTTAAGAACCCTTGCATTAGTTCTTAGAAAGACAACAAGGGTCTGAGGCCCCTAAATCATTTGCTTCTGCAGGCCTAGGTTATTTAGCACAGTTCCCTTCAAGGGCATCGATAAATGGCAGCAAGTAACATTCCAATTTTCCAAAAATGACTAAGCTCTTTTTCTTTTTAGTTACTTGACATTTTATTTACATCGTGCGTACCAGCTTTTTTTTTTTTTTTTTTTTTTTTGACATCGCACTGAGCATGTTTTGTTCTGTTTTCTGCTGAAGGGTACACTCGGTTATGATCATTAGTCATTTGCAGCTCTCAGTTTTGATTCTGAATGTGTGATCATCTTTGCTCTGCCTTGGTCATGTACTGACTTTCCTTCTTTGCCTGGTCACTGGAAACGGGCTGCACGCTGCCCTCAGAATGTTGGTGCTGGAGGGCACTAAGTCATTTCATGGGCAAAAGGGGACATTAGAGGCAGGCCACGTGGAAGGGTGTCATGGAGTTTCCTTTATGGAAATGAAAATGCTCTCTGTTTATAGTACTTTGCTTTTCATAATGGCAAATTATTCTGCTGATGCTGTGGCTTCCAAGTATACAGGTGTGGCTGAATTAACTTGGGTATGACACATAATTGCATTTCTCTTCCTGATGTTCAAGGCAAGTGGAACTTACTGTTATTTCTGGCTCTCTTTAGGGCCCCTGGTTATAGAATGCTCTCTCTTCTCTGAACTAAATTTTAAGAACCTTCAGCGACAAACACATCTGTGGCTCCGGTCACACATCCATATTGCAGTAGCAGAATCATTTATTCATTCGACGAACATTTGTTCCGGGCTGACTACTAGGCCTGTGCTGTGGACTGTGACTTCACATGCTGGCCTCGTCCTTTCTCTCGGGAGGCCTCTCCTGTGATTTTTCAGAGGTTGGAAGACCTCATGCTCGCTTAACTGTCTCCCTCTCCAAATCCGATTTTCCTCCTCAGGAACCCTCGTGCTCTTTGTCCCTTCCAGGATCTTATTCCTACCAATTTTACTCCCTTTTATGCATTTTCAATCTCTGGGGTCACTGGTCCCTTCCCCACTCCCTACAGTCAGGTTGTTCAATATTCAAAACAATGACAGCAATGACACCCCAAACCCACCATCCAAACACAAATGAAAGAGAAGAGGAAACACGTGATCAGGCCTCTCTTCTCTGCTTCTCTTCCTCCCCAAACACACTTGGCAGATCTCATTCTCCTCACGTGCTCCTACCTACTTACCCCTGGGACCTTTGTCATTTGATATTCTCTCTCATCAAGCCACTGAAAGTGCTCAGTGACTTCTTAAGGTGAATTTTGATGGCTAGTCTCAAATTCTCAATTTTTTTCCTAACCTCTCTGAGGTGTTTAAAAATGCGGGCTACCCCCTCCTGCACTCTTTTCTCCTCCCTTAGTGTCCCTGGCACTGTGCTATCCTGATTTCCTTTGCTTTCTCTGGGGTTTTTTAGTCATATTTTCGCCATCTGTCCATTCCCAAATGTGGCTCCTCCCCCAGGCTTTGCTTGTCCTTCTTTCTCTCTCCCTGTAAAGCTCTGCCTAAGAGAGCTTGTGTCAACTGTGAGCCCTGATGAGCAACTCCCTTACCTGTGGCTGCTGGATCGTCTTTTCTCCTGGACTGATAGATGTCCCCACAGGGGCGAGGCCGACGCCTTGTGTACGCATGAGCTCTGGCCCCTTAAACTAGTGCTCCTCCTGCTTGCAGATGGAGTTACTGGTCTGACTCTTGAAGTCCCCCAGGCCCCAGACCTGGGACAGTTACCTTGGACTCCTGCTTTCCTCCTTTATCCCACACAGCCATTTGGATGCTAAGGGCCATCCAGTCTTCTTTCTTAGCATTTTCCGTACCATGTTCCCCCTTCTATTTGTACAGGCTTTTCTTTGTTAAGGTTCATTCCCCATTTCCAACTGATCTCTCTTATCTATCCCCCCGGCTTCCATCCCCCACTCCCAAACCCATTCACCAGGTTCCTTTTCCCGAAGCGCTGTTATGATTAGTCTGGAAATGTTTGTTTGTTGGTTTCCCACCAACTTCATTGTTCTTGGGCACATGCACATAGCTGCCGACCCAGGCCATGAATCCATTCCCTTTCCTACTGTGGAACAGAATGGGAGGCTTGAGGGATTGTGGCTACAGATAGCACATATGGAAAATAACCTCTCCTCTTACCCCTCCCTCCATCTGTTCCTCCTTCCTCCTTCCTCTTCCCCTTCCTCCCTCCCTTTGCCTCCGTTTCTCCTTCTTTCCCACCGCCCTGCTGTCTTCCCATTCTCCTCCTTTTTCTTCCTTCCTTTTCTTTCTTTTGGCCATTATATCCTAGTGAATGGGCTATTAATTGGCCTTCTGCAGATTCGGCAGTATTACTATTTAAGACCCTGGTTTTAAGTAATGGAAACCAACTCAAGTGAGATGAAAGGAAATGGGATACAGCACTAAGAATACAGGTAGGTCTCATGGGACTGGAACAGGGACGGCAGAACCACTGGCTACTCTCTTTGTGTCTGTTCCTTGATTCTCTTTGTGCTTCTATTTCATCCCTCTCTCTGTAGACTCATCTGACATTTGTTCTCAAAGTGGAACATGGCCCCTCATAGCTCCTAAATTTACATACTTTATTTTCTGACAGGTGGAGACACAAACTCTCTGTATCTTGGTTTCAATTCCCAAAGTCTTCCTTTAGAGAATCTGATTTTCTGGCTCGGTGCGGTGTATACCTGAGGTCCAATTAACTAGGGCCTGAGTGGAGATGTTATGTGGTACAACATGGCTGCCCGTGGCTGGGTATACCTACCAGAATAAGAGAGGAGGGGCAATTTTCAGAGAAAGGAGAGGAGGTTAATGATTTATGAGTTAATGATTCAAGAGTTCCCAAAGTCAGGAACTAGGACTCAAGGGTGGGATAACAGAGAAAAGCTGCCTCATCTACTTACTAGCTGTGTGGCCTGGGGGTTTAAAAAAAAAATTCTTTAAATTCAATTAATTAACAGATAGTGTATTATTAGTTTCAGAGGTGGAGGTCAGTGATTCATCATTATAACTCCTAGTGCTCATTATATCACCTGCCTTCCTTAATGCCCATCACCCAGTTACCCCCTCCCCCAACCCACCCCCCTCCAGCAAGCCTCAGTTTGTTTCCTATGATTAAGAGTCTCCCTCTCTGATTTCAAATTGTTTTATTTTTCCCTCCCTTCTCCTATGCTCAACGATGTGGATGGAACTAGAAGGTATTAAGCTAAGTGAAATAACTCAATCAGAGAAAGACAATCATCATATGATTTCACTCATATGTGGAATTTAAGAGACAAGTTGCTAAACTTAACTAATATTTCACAGGGCTACTGAGGTAATCAAATGAGACAATAATCTCAGAAAATACCATATAAATTATAAGGAACTACACAATAGATGTTTATTGTTATTGTTAACATACTTGGTTAGTATCGTAAATACCTATAAGAACATGGGAATAAGGGAATTAAAAACATTCTCTTTATAAATAAACTGTAAAATTAGTCCTTATAAAGGGCAGGAAGTATCCATGGCCAGCAGGGCTAGACTCTACTATTTTGTTTACTCTATTTACTTATTTATTGAGTGAATATATCAATCAGTAAGGGGGTAAATCAGACATAAATCTTGATTATTTGGTGATTGATTCAGTTAGTCATAATTTCAATGCTACTTCTCCCAAGAACTGTTTGGTTTTTTAATCAACAGTTGCCTCCTCTTCTGAATTCCTGTATAATTTGTTCAACTTTTTGGTCAACTGTCATACTGGAAAATTTCATTAGCAGGCTTGGATTGATGGAAAGACAAGACAGAGACATATTTTGAGTAAATCAAACACATTGCACTTAGGAATGCAGTCAGGATAAATGATGGCGAGATCAGTGGCAGCATCTGGTACAAAGATACGAGTTTCCTAGTGCCCTCCTCTAACCAGGGATTATGTAATTGTGAGTGCAGATTGCAAGTCTTTCTAGAAGTGTAAGTTGTCCCTTTCCATGCTCAGTGTTTACGCATAAAGCTGGAGAGGGCCTACACATTGCCTAGTCTGGATACATGCTGATACTTCCTTCCTTGCTCCAGGTCATCAGTCTCAAAATTATAGAGTGCAAAATTCAGTCATATCCATTACCCTCAGAGGATAGTTCAGCTGATCCAGCCACATTCCTGAACTCAGGCTTATAGAAGCAGAATAGGCATCAGTTCCCCAGAATTCTTGGATTCATTCTAAGAAGCTCTTAGATCATCTAAAGGGCATATCCTACAAATCCTAGAGCATTCAAAAAAAACCATATAGCCTTGTGATATTCATTTGTGTGTTATCTCCCCTTCTAGATGATACATTTATTGAAAGAAGAAATTGTAATTTATTTATTCTTATGTCTTCTGTGGACTTAGCCCACATGTGTGGGCTATGTGCACCAAAACATTTTTTTTTTTTATTAATAAACGAGTCTTCATTATTATTGAAAACATGGATACCTACTTACTTCTTCCATCCTATTTCTGGAAACTCCTGTTTGTCTTTTAAAAAACTTAGATTATGGGGGGTGCCTGGGTGGCTCAGTCGGTTGAATGTCTAACTCTTGGTTTCAGCTCAGGTCTGAACTCGGGGTTGTGCGTTCAAGCCCCATGTTGGGCTCCATGCCTAGTGTGGAGCCTACCTAATTTAACTAACTAACTAACTAACTAACTAACTAACTAACTAACTAACTTTGATTTTGTATCACCTCTCTTTGATAGGTTCCCCTCACTGTCCAAGAAGTTAGTCATTCCATGTCTCCAGTAGGAGTTTGGACAAAGCTCTATAAGCACTGTTTTCATTGTGTTGTAATAATATATCCTCCACTAGACTGAGTTTATCGAAGGCTAGAAATCTGATTTGTTCCTTTTTGTGTTCCTTTCAAGAAGTTAAAGCTAGGGATGCCTGGGTGGCTCAGTTGGTTAAGCGACTGCCTTCGGCTCAGGTCATGATCCTGGAGTCCCGGGATCGAGTCCCACATCGGGCTCCCTGCTCAGCAGGGAGTCTGCTTCTCCCTCTGACCCTCTTCCCTCTCATGCTCTCTATCTCTCATTCTCTCTCTCTCAAATAAATAAATAAAATCTTAAAAAAAAAAAAAGTTAAAGCTAGAGTCTGTTCATGATAAATGCTTATTGAAGGAATGAATCCCTAGAGTCTCCCTTCCCCCTAGTTTGTAGTGTTACAAAGTAGTATTGATGTAGGGAAGATGTTAGAGTTCAAAGCCAATGACCAAGAAAGAATTCTTGAGAAGTCTTTGGTGCAAAAAGGTGGTTTTATTAAAGCAAGGGGACAGGACCCGTGGGCAGAAAGAGCTGCTCTGGGCCCATTATAGACTTTCAAGTTAGGAGGGGGTTAGGGATGGTGTAGTGTAAGCCTCCCAGGTATTTTTGGAAACAAAGTTTCCAGGATCCCGAGGGGGCTAGCTATTTGTTAGGAAAAGGTCATTTATTACTGTTTAGTAAAAACTCGGTTATGGGACTCTTCAGATATGTATCGGTGGGTCATATGCTTGGAGGATGATTGCCAGCATGTATCTTGGGGGGTAGAGATAAAGGAAGTTTCTAAAGGAATTGTTATATGGTAAAGTAGACTTACAGGATCCTGGGGGTAGGGCTAGGATTTTGCCTTTTGCCCTTAGCAAAGTATTAATATTGAGGCAGCTGAGTTCCTAGAGTAATGTCACTCTGCCTGTTTCAAGGATTTGTTAGTGGGCTGTAGGTAGTAAGGAAATTTCATATTTTTTTTCTTCTGCCTTTGTTTCCCATATCAATATTATATGGAACTCACAAGTAGATGCAGTAACATGTTCTTTTGCACATCACTTACTAGGTAAAAATATGGTCTCCAGAACTAGATTGCTTGGGTTGAATCCTGGATCTGGTTATGTACTAGCTCTGTGATCTGGGTCCCTGTGCCTTGGCTTTTTTGTCTGTAAAATGGAACATTAATAGTATCTATCTCATTGAATTGTTGTATTAAATAAGATAACATTGGTAAAGTGCTTAGAGCAATGCCTGGCTTATAATAGGTGCTCAGCAAACATTATCTGTTAATATAGAAAAGTTTTCTACTGAATTTAGTAAACTGGGGAAAAGGAAAAGAATGGAATGAGGTATTTTGCCCTGTTGTAATCGTGATTTTCCTTGTTTTTTTCCTTCCATTGATTCCTCATGTTTCCCCCTTGTTTCCTTGCTGCCTTCCTGTTTTTACTTTCCCGATCCCATGTCTTTTCTTCTTCTTGAGTTGAGTGGTAGGAGATGTTAATAATAAGGTTAGAGTTGGGCATTGAAAAAGTAATAGTTCTTGGAAGTCATAGATTAAGCCAACTAGACTGTGATAATGAGAGTTTGATATACATGAGTCACTTGAAAGAGTTTTCTGGATGTGGGCCTTAAAGATGTCAGGAGGAGAAGTATCCAAAGATTAAAGAAATGTGAGTTGGCCAGTGTATGAAATGTGTTTGCTATCTTTTGCCCTTCTTCACTGTGTGATAGTTCTTTGTTTAGTGCAGATTAAATGCCAGTTACGTTTTGGGTGAGCAACACTTTCTTGTTTATAGATTTAGGACTTCAAGGCTTCAAGGTTGAGATCTCCTTATTTATACAGAGGTTTGTACTGCAAGGTGTGCCTGTCTGTATAAATCTTCATCTTTTGATCATTATGTTAATTTCAGAATCTCTTTGGGCAATTAAAAAAAAGTCTTGCTGTTGATATAATTTTGTCTTTGGTAGTTGTACGAAAGATGATCTTGCCAGAGCTATCTGTACTGTTTGTTCTTGAAATTCTAGATACATTTGACTACCCCTCTTCAACTCTTTGGTTATGTACTACAGAATAGATCGTGTACTACACAGTAGAATACAGAACAATAGATTTTTTTGACCCGAAACTTGGACTTGCTGTTTATGTTTAAAACTTCTTTTTAGTTCTAGATTAGGACAGTGACACAAAATATGCTTTACTTTATGCCTTTAGCTTAAGCAGACCTGTTTATTGAAAAACAGGCATTTGCATAGTTAGCCTTAAAATTGAAGCGTGTTTCAATCATATTGTATTTCCTATATAATCAATTATTTTGGAAAATCGGGGGCAGCAGGGGTGGTGGGAGGGCAGGGCATGAGAGTGCTACAAAGCTGTTTGAATGAGGTAGATTTCAGGATCAGAATTAGGACTGGGATATTAAATGCATTATTCAAGGGTTGTGATAAAAAGCTAAACTTAAAAGATTTTGGAAAGTGAATTTGACATGAAATAAGATTGTTCTTAGTAAGTAGAATGTTTGGTTTGGATAATAAGGTGAGCATGAGAGAGAAGTGTATATACTACTATAATTGGAAGCTACAACAAAGCTATCCACAAAACGATTAAAAACAGATTCTGATGATCTATTAGCCAGGAAAGTGAAGCTTTAGTGGCTTATAAGGCCATCAAAATTCAACAGTGAGAGAGTGTACTTATTCACAGTGTTCTTTTGTTAAAGATGCTGGTCGGATGCTTCCCAAGGTCAATGAGAAACACGTGTTCAATGAACTGCTCCCCTGGTTTTCTTCAAGGCCTCATTCAATAGAGGCATCCAGATAAAATGTCCTTGTTTTCCTGATTTTGCAAGGTGTAGCCAAGCAGAAACTTTAAACAAGTCCTCCATTTTCATATCTTTTGGAATAGCATATTTATACAATTCTTTGAATATATCTTTATTACTTTTGACTGCTCAATTTGAGTGAGTCAATAAGGTTTTGACACAAAGATTAAGTTAATATGTCAATTCTGGCATCAGCAAAAACATCAGTCTTTTATGGATACATGTTTATTATGAAGAACTTTTTCAGTGAACGGGTGGTTGGATGTGTGGAAACTTTTGAGTGAGTAAGATCAAGAGGGTATTTCCATTTCCTCTGGTTATTCTCCACGACCACAAACATTAGCAAGTGGTGACGGATGACATTTAGATTTAAAGATTTAAATAGCTAACTAAATATTTCTTGACTAACAAACTAAAATGTAACACTTGCTTGTGTTTTTTTTCTTTTTTTTTTTTTTTAGTAATGAGGGGGTGAGGTAGGAGGAGGGTCTAAATATATAACCTGAATTCAAAAAAACTTCTATGTAATCCTTTTTTTATGTAATACTTCTTAAAATTACTTTTTTATTTGTGGTAAAACACACATAACATAAAATTTACCATCTTAATCATTTTGAAGTGTACAGGTTAGTGACGTTAGGTATGCTCCCATGGTTGCGCTATCATATAGTCACCTCCGTCTATCTCTAGAACTCTTACTTGATACTGTTTCATGTGGTGAAATTCTCACATCTCCAGTTCAACCTACCAGGTGTAGAAATCAAGGAGTAGAGCTACTTTATAAGAAATGTGAATCACGACTAAAGGTAGAATTTAATGATGTGCAGTTGGCACGAGTAGAAAAAGAGGAAAAACCAAGTGGACTGTTGTTTATGTGATTTCGTGGTAGGAGATAAGCACCATTTTCTAAAAATACACTCAACCTGGGGCGCCTGGGTGGCTCAGTTGTTAAGCATTTGCCTTCGGCTCAGGTCATGATCCCAGGGTCCCAGGATCGAGCCCCGCATCGGGCTCCCTGCTCCGCGGGGAGTCTCCTTCTCCCTCTCCCATTCCCCCTGCTTGTGTTCCTTCTCTCGCTGTGTCTCTCTCTGTCAAATAAATAAATAAAAAACCTTAAAAAATATATATATATATACACTCAACCTGACCTTATTGCCACAGAATTTCCATTCCTAAAATCTTGTTATGTGTCTAATTGTCAAGGATTAGATTAGATGCCGTACTGTGTTTTTCTTGTTTGGTCACAAATTGGATGATAGGGCAGCAGTCATAATTTCTATTCTAGGGCTGGAAAGAGGCTCTTCACAGCTCTCCAGAGGTTTAATGACCCCTTCTTGCTACAACCTCATGTCTCCCATGTCCACAATAGGCAGAAGAACTTTAGGTCATAGAGTTGTCTTTATTTTCCCAGGCAGAAGCCTTCATTCCTCATGTTTAAGAAAGTGCTGAGAAGGGAGAGTAGCTGATGACAGGGCCAGAGATCCAGGTAGTCTGGCCTAGTTGGGAATCTTCGAGAAAGTCTTTAAGAGTCTCTGTTTCCCTTTGTACTAAGGAGAGCTTAATCCTTGTACTACAGGGCGGGACTGGGCTGAAAAGTAGCCAGAAATGGGAAGAGAACACATTTTTCCCATGTAATTGTCTCATTGAAAGGATTGGTTATATAGAATTTTTTTAGACATGAGGTCATGACCCATTAATGATGGCAAAATCAATGATAGATTACTATCAATATTTTAATACATTGAAATAAAAGAGAGTAGAGAATATCACAATGAGTGCTACTTTATGAAACACTTTTTAGGTGTGTATGTGCAAATACATTTGTTTATATATATATATGTGGGTGTGGACATGGGTATTGTAAATGGGTGTTTGTGTACAACGGACAATTCATTGCTTACCAAGAAGTTATTGAGGGGCACCTGGGTGGCTCAGTCAGTTAAGCGTCTGCCTTCGGCTCAGGTCATGATCTCAGGGTCCTGGGATCAAGCCCCACATTAGGCTCCCTGCTCAGTGAGGAGTCTGCTTCTCCCTCAGCCCGTCCCCCCAGCTTGTGCTCTCTCTCTCTTTTTCAGATAAATAAATAATTTTAAAAAAGACTTAAAAACAAAGAAGTCATTGAGAAAAGTTTGAATCAACTAAAGTCACAACTGCTTGCTTCTGAGTTTTAGAGTCTGATTTCCTCAAGGTATTAACTAACATCTAGGTACAATTAAATCAAATCAGTAAACTGTTTCCAGCTTCCTTCCGTTTTCAATTAATTCTTGTTAACTCAAGTCAATAGAGCGCTAGTCAGTCTTATAGAAATGGTAATTCCCTACTAAGTTAGCTAACATTTATCATATTGTCCCATATTCTTCTAAGAATATTATATGTATTGATTCTTAAAACAATTCTTTGGGATGGGCAATATTCTTTTCCTCATTTTACAGATGAAAAAGTGGAGACACTGAGAGCTTTAGTGAATTGTTTGAGCTGGTAGCTGACATGCAGCCCAGCCAGAATTCCAACCCAAGTATCTGACTTCAGAGTCTATAATCTTGACCACTACACAGTACTGCCTCTCACTATATGAAACAGAAATATTTTGTTAACCAAAAATGTAATGTTTTTAGTATCACTAAAATACTTGTGGATTTGAGTCTTTGGTAACACCTCATTCAAAGTGCCTGAAGGAATGTTATCACTACTCTTCTCTGACAATTCCATTTCAGAGAATATTTGCCAGTGACTTGATCCTTATTCACTGATGTGGTGCAGAGATGCAGTGTGATGCTGTCTAAGACTACACTAGCTTATAGTTCATTCCTCTCTGTGTGAAGAGGAATGATATCTTTGAACACTGAGTAGTGTTCATTGAACAAGTTGACTTTGAGTTCAAATTCTCAGACATTTCCAATTGGTAAGTGGCTGCCTAATGGGGCCCAGAAAACAACTATGCCAGATAAGGGCTATTACTTGCCACTTGTCAGGCATTGTATTGTCTCAGGAATTCAGACAACAACAACAACAGCAACAGAAACCTCACACACAGCAGAGTTGGAATTAGAAACAAACTGATTGAAGCTGTTCACCTTGGATGCTTCAGATCTCTTTGAATGGTGAATATGTGTTGTATGTAGCATTCACAGACAGGGTCTCATATTCTCCCGAGAGCTTGTTCCTTCTGGGCGTGACTGCCAGTATTTGGATCAGTTTGTCTGAGGCACACTAAGCCATTATAGCTGCTTTGGTATTAGCAACCCTGCAGGGGGCCTCCAATGACCTGGGGGTTTGGCATATAAGTACCCCAATTTCCTCTGTGTGACCTTGCATAGGATGCATTGATTCTGAAGCATAGATTAATTCAGAAATTCCTCACTGGAAACCCCCCAGTATGGCTGCTGGTGGTGGTGAGTTGTAAAATAACCACAAATCCGCCTCCCCCCTGTCATGTGACACTGCAGATCTCCCATCAAAAAGTGGAATTCATTTCTCCAACCTTGAATCTAGTGGCTGTGTGAACTTGATTTGGCCACTGGGAAATTAGCAAATATGACCCAATCAGAAGCTTGAAAAGTGCTTGCTTGCTGGGGCTCATTTTCTTGCTGCATTTGGAACTTGAGGCTACCACCTAAAGGAGCCCAGGCTCGCCTCTTGGAGATGAGAGGTGACTTAGAAATGAGCTTATCCAGTGAGAGCTCCCTAGGCCAACCTTTAGAAGTGTGTGTCTGAGCACTGAAGGCATCTAGCCGTAGGAGAGCAGCCCACTGAATGTACCAATCAGTTGAGCTCGCCCAGACAACAAGAACCCTCTGGATGATTCACAGAAGTGTGAGAAACTACACGTGTTCCATTTTAAAGTCAGTAAGCATTGGAATGGTGTGTTATGTGGCACAAACTAACCAATGCACTTGCTTAACAACTTACCCTCTGTTGCCTTCCCTTCCCTGTATCTTTCTCCTACTCTGCTACTGGAGTTTCCTAAGCCTCCCAAGTAAATGTTCACTCAGATCCTTACCTCAGGATCTACTTCCTGGGGAGCCCAAACTACAATGCTCTGTATTTAATTTTTACATACAGTGAAGTCTTTTTCCTGAGGCCTTCTCTTTAGGGATTGTGAGCCGTTAAGTGACACTGGACAAGAAATAGTGTGAAGCCCAGACTGTGCCCATTTGGACAATCCCACAGTGCTCCCTGCCTTGAAAAGCTCACAGTTTAGAATGTTCTTTGCTCTGCTGACATAACTTCCTGATTCCCCCAGATCAGAATGTCATACACGCTCTTTGTTCTCCCCCAGCAAGGCTGTGAGAATCCCTTCCTAAACAGATAGAGAAAAATTTGTCCTCCTAGGCTGGAATGATAGTGCAGAGTTGATGAATTCCTCTATGCAGTGAGGGAGGAAAAGGTGACTATTTCTATGAAACTTGACTCCTACACCTTTCTTCTTTGATCAATTTACTGTCAATGTGATTTGAATGAAAAAGAGAAGCTCATAAGCTTAGCAGTGGCTTTATGAAGCAAAGAAACTCAATTTCCTCTGGATTTTCCCTAGGTAGCAAAAATAGAAAACTTAGGCTCTATTGTAACTGGATAACCAGACAGCAGAAAATTTGCCAGGTAAAACTGCAAAGAAATGTGAGTTGTTTTTGATTATCATGGCGATAAGATGAGAATGAGTGTGTGTGTCTGCGTGCGCACGTGCGTGTGTATCAGGGAGCATGTTAGCTTGAGTGGGATAAGGAGAAATTAAAGAAAGGAAGTTACATTTGAAGAATAAATATATTCATAAACTTGCAGATACAATGATTTTATAAATGCTTTAACAGATAAATTCTAAATGTGGTTACGTGGATCCAAATTTCCCAAATGTTTCTTTTCACAAAGTCTTTATGTGGTGACTATATGAATCTAATAACATCACTCTTGACGCACTTATCACCATGCATCAAAAATTAGTATAATGATTAATATCTTAAATGCTATTAAAACTTTTTCTGTTTATGCCGCCTCACAAAAGAGCACCATTTACCAGAAGTACAGTCTACTATTCTTGATTATTTATTCTACCAGCATCTCTCTCTTGGGAAATTTGCATTTGCTTGACATACGACTTTGAGACTATTAATATTACTTTGGCTTCCATTGTAGCACTCTGACACTGCTTCATTGTAAGAGTGCTTGTTATTTATTATCATTTCAAGGTGGCAAGATAGGACTGTATCTCTAAGAGGTAACACACAAATTATTCTCTGCCATTACAATGAAGAGCTGCGTTTCGTCCCAATCTTCTGATGCACGTAAAGTGCGTTTTCTTTATCATACAATTTAAAAATAGGTAGCATTTTTTTTAATTAAAAGGCAATATCCATTTATTTTAGCTGATTTTTGGAGTAAGGGTATAAAAGCAAGAAATAAAAATTGTGTATAATTCAAATAGTTAGGGACAACTAATAATGTTTGGTGTATTTCCCTCCAGAACTTTTTGTTTGAGTAAAAATGCACGTTTATTTTTAACTAAATTGCCATTAGAGTATATTAAAATTATTTTATGTTTAAATAATAATGTATTTTAACCTTAAAACGATATTGTAGTTACTTTTTAAAACCTCTCAGTTTTTAAATATCATGTTAATGGCTTCATCCTGTCTCCCTGCATGGCTCTTCATGGCATGCTTTACTTCGCCCTTGCTGTTAGACATCTGTGTCACTTCCAAATTTTCAGGATTATGATTATATACAATGCTGACATCTTTGTAACTGAATTTTTCTGCACATATATGATGATTGTCTTAGTCTAATTTCCCAAAAATAAAAACACTAGATCAAAGAGTAGTACAATTTTGAGGCTTTTGATCTATTTTTCTCTCAAACAGATTGTACCTATTTTCAGTCTCTAAGGGTATATTTTAATAGTTTTGTTGCTCTTGGAAACATGAATTTTATATACAGTTGTCAGCTAGTTTGATTCCTGAACACTAAGTAAAATGAAGATCAATCTATCTACTTATCTATTGAGGAAAATAGCATAAGAACAAATATGTGTCGTGGATTTGTCCTCACACTTTCTCATCTGAGCCCCTGGTAACCTGGTTCTTCACCTGTGTCCAGTGTATAAGAATGGCAGGGAAGCACCTGCCATTGTGTGGCGTGAATGTCTCAGAGCATGCCATACCACACCCATATTTGTTTAGAGATCATAATGCAGTCCAATTCTCCATTGCTGTGTGAATCAGAATGGCACTTATACTATTGCTTTGGCTCATTCTGTTGCAAACAAATGGGCTTTTTTTTTTTTAAAGATTTTATTTATTTATTTGCCAGAGAGAGAGAGAGAGAGAGCACAAGCAGGAGGAGCGGCAGGCAGAAGGGGAGGGAGAAGCAGGCTCCCTGCTGAGCAGGGAGCCTAATGCAGGCCTTGATCCCAGGACCCTGAGATTGTGACCTGAGCTAAAGGCAGACACTTAACCGACTGAGCTACCCAGGCATCCCAACAAATGGGCTTTAAAGAAAGAAAACTCTCAAACAAAATTCGTTTGGTAAGGCGTAAAATTTAACATATAGGAACTTGCTTTGTTCTTTGAGCCTAAGGGAAGTGAGACTACGGAGTAAGACAAAGGTGAAGGTACACATTTAGGGCTAGATTTTGAAGCTAGAAGAGAATGTGCTTAGTTAATATACACAGAGTTATTAGAAAAGCTATTTTGCAAGAAGGAAAAGACCTTGCAATTTTCAGGGCAAATGTCTCCATAGAGTTGACTAGTCTGACATCTTCTTTGCCTCCTCCCCAGGTCTTGTCTCTCTGTCCTGCACCTCAGCTTGGGACTGCTCTTGTCAGTTCTCACTGCCATCTTGCTTGGGTTGCAGCCGCTAGAACCACTTGGCTTTCTACCTCACAGAGGACTTCTGTCTTCCTAAAGGCTCAAGGCCCTCCTTACCTGATCCCATAGCAGATATGTGCTGAAGTGACTCCCTCTGTGGACCTCAGCCTACACTCTTCTCCTGGGAGTCACATCTCCCATCATTGTTCAACCCAAGAAATGTGAGGGACTGAAGCAGAGTCATTCATCATCCCAAACCTACAGTCTTGACACTCTGCCTCCAAGTAGACATATCTCAGTGCTTAGATTTTAATTTCTTGTTTATTCAAACAATTTATAAATATAAATGGACACCTTTCCATGTGTCAGGTACTTCTAAAGGGTATGAACTCCACATTGAACAAAAGTATACAGATTCATGACCATGATGGAGATTATAATCTAGTAAATCTAGCAGATAATTAACAGATATGCAGCGTTTTTTTTAAAAGATTTTATTTATTTGAGAGAGAGAGAATGAGAGATAGAGAGCACGAGAGGGAAGAGGGTCAGAGGGAGAAGCAGACTCCCTGCCGAGCAGGGAGCCCGATGCGGGACTCGATCCCGGGACTCCAGGATCATGACCTGAGCTGAAGGCAGTCACTCAACCAACTGAGCCACCCAGGCGCCCTATGCAGTGGTTTTGTAATGTAGTGGTAGGTGGTGACAAGTGCTCTGAAGAAAAATTACGTGGAATATGAGGATGAAGAGGGAGAGCGAGAGGCTACTCTTAGATAGGAGGTGAGGGCAGGTCTATCTGATGGGATTTCAGCAAAGACCTCAAAGAGAGAGAATAAGCCATAGAGATACCTGCAGGATAGATAGATTTCCGGATAGGGGAAACTGTATGAGCAAAGGTCCTGAGGTGGGAGTATGGTTGAGAAGAACAAAGAGTCTGGTGTGTATGGATGGAGTAAGTGAAGAGGAGAGTTGGAGGAGTTGAGGTCAGAGATAGCCAAAGGTCAAGTAAGGTAGGTAATATAGGGTCCAGCTGATGGAAGCACTGGATATTTTTTTGAAACATGATAGGAAGCTAGGGAAGGCTTTTGAGAAAGAAGTGACGTGACCTATTAATATTTGGTTGCTGTCGTGCGTTCTTTCTAATTCTAATTTCATGGTCTTGTCCTATGGCATTGAGACAGCAGGACATTTTTTCAAATTTTCTGTCGCTTTTGTCAACATCAGCATGTGGGAGACAGTTTAGATTAGATAAATGCTCTGTCTCTGCCAAAGGCATAATTAAAATTTCTGGGACTTTATATAAAAGTTTACAGAAGACTTGGGAGTAGTGAAGTTTCTCTGGATTTGAAATAGCAGAATCCGACCCAGATTACTTTAGCAACCATCAGTTGGAAAAGTGATGGTGTATCTTGGAGAATCCAGGGAAGAGGTCCATCTAGGCCTTGGGAAGCAGGGCGGCTCCAGGGGCCTTAGCAGCGGTGGTGGTCCTTTCTCTGCAGTTTCACATTATGGAGACCAACAGTCTCTGGGTCCCTTTTTTTCCAAGTCTAAATGACTTGAAGAGAGAATTTGGTTCAGCTTAACTATTATCTTTTGAACCCGTCAATTCTAGTCAAGGGGACAAGACAGTAGAAACACAACTGCTCTAAGACCTCTGTGGGTAAGGTACATGGTTCCCAAAGACCAGGCTTTATAGACACTTTCTCTGGAGTGGCATGTGACTGCTCTGTGGGCAATCACCCATGTGCTTTGTTTATGCACTCTGATGGAGGCAGACCCCTGAATGAAAGTAACCCTATCTCTGGTCTCTTTCTCTGTGGAGAGTTAATACCCTGGGCAATTTGGTTGCAAAGTCCTTGACAGTAAGGGCCAATTTTACCCCATTTTGTACCTCCTTGCACAAAATAAAGGGTAGGGGATATTTTTTGTATTTAATTTTGCTTCGGGCCCTGTTCTTCATGATCCTGGAGCTGCCCCACAGCTATCTAAAATTACAGGTTCTATTTTACATTCCTAAGAGATTTGTTGATAACTTGGCAGGCAGATACAGTTTTATTGTGAAGAAATTTTTGCCCACTCTCACATGTACTGCTGTGCCAAGAACATGGAACTTGGAGCCAGGAGACTGTATTAAATCTGGTTCCTGGGAAACTCGGAGATGGAGATTTATGGGCAAGAGGTTTGTTAGGGAGTGTTCTGGAGATTGGTACTCATGAGGCATGAAGGAAACAAGACTGGCTGGAGGAAGAAGGGGCAGTATGATGCAATTGCAACAGGTCCTTCAGCCCATCCTACAGGGATCTGTGGAGCTTGGGTGGACCTTCCGCATTATTGGGAAGTGAGGCAAGGAGGCTAGACCCCTCTGTACCCTCCAGTGGCCAGTATGGGGAGGGGCTCCTGTTGGGAGATACAGCTCCCTTAGGCCTAGCAAGGGCAATGCTTGGAGAAGGTTGCTGCGGCGAGCTCTCGGCCACCAGTGCTACCAGTAGCTGGGGGAATGAGTGCTTTCCTCCTGACTCCTGATCTGGCTGTTTCACCATAGCATCCACTCCAAAGACTTAAATCTCAATTCTGCTCTACCATACTCTCCCATAATACTTTGGGGGAAATTCCCTAATTTCTTTCTAAGAGGCACAGGGCATCATGTTGTTTCCAAGTTTTTTAAATTGATGTCTGGACTCCTTGGGTTCACTCTTTGAGAGCTTAAAAAATTCAGCTCACATATTCTGAGCTGCTGCTTAGTCTTTGAGGGCTGTGCTGTAGGGTACAGAAATGAAATAAATGTTGTCCTTGAGGGATAAAAATAAGACCAATCAGTGACAATGATGGGAACCCATGTACTGGAGGAACAGGGACATTAAAAAGAGCTCGGAGGCCCTGGGAGTCTGGGTCAGAGTCTTCAACTGTCAAGGTGACTCGTACCATAGATGGCAGCTTATGTTTTGAACTTTATACGCTTTGACTTTCAGGATCCATTTTTATAAGGTGAGAAAGTCATGGCAAAGAACCAGTCTGTGGAATCTTTACGAGTTTGAAAAAGAAAGCGACTTTGTGTGTGAGGCCCATTTCCCCCTGGGCACGTGAAGTGCTTTATATGACACACAAAATCCAAAGAAAATGGAATTGTTTTGAGCACACATGGTCACAGATGTATTTTAAATGGCTTTGTGAATGATGGATATTCATGAACCTTAATGCAAGCTCAACAGCACATTTAAATTTAGGTTGAAATAGTGTCTCCACATTATTGTGAAAGCCCCCTTTCACCCTCATTTCATAGTTACCTTCTTAGAAAATTGTAGGGTTTTGATAAAATTTTATGAACTCTTATTTCTGGAAAATAATCAAATATTACTACTAACGTATACTGTTTGACTAAAGGTATTACTTCTAAACCATGAAATCGAAAGTCCTGGGTTTTCTCATATTCAGCCCTACCCCCCAACCCGGGCTTCATTTAGTAAATTCCAGATTCCCCAGTGTAGCAAGTTCAATAGAGGTCAATGGATTCTCATGTCACTGGTTTGTTTACTTTTTATCTCCACTTGACCTGGATTAAAAAGTCAAGATTTTTGGCAGGAGG
Organism: Eumetopias jubatus; assembly: GCF_037043125.1. Lineage (NCBI taxonomy): Eukaryota > Metazoa > Chordata > Mammalia > Carnivora > Otariidae > Eumetopias > Eumetopias jubatus. The sequence continues at coordinate 33,617,175 of NW_028274820.1, forward strand.
AATTGTTTGAAAAGTAACTCTAATGTTATGGGGATGGTTAAAATGAATCTGAAAATTCTATCTATGTAATTATAGAGAGATTGAGTTAAGTCCAAATGGTTAGTTTGTTCAATCACAGTTTCACTGCGTGGCTTCAATGATGATAAGAAAACAGGTCTATTAGGGCTATGTTTCTTCCCACTCTGTGAACCACAGTCAGTGTCAATGACTGATTATGTTTTGGTTGTATAGACCTGGCTAATGTTTTGGGTGCAATCTGGCATAATATGCCAAATTATAGAGCAGTACAGATAGATGTGTCATACCTAAAGACAACTCTGGTTGTGATTTGTATCAAAGAAGAAAAATGAGCAAAATCTAGAACATGTTTTTATTTTCTCCTTTTGTTCCCAAGGCTATCATTATCCTTTGAATCAGAATTGTAAACAAACGAAAGTGCTTCCTGGTGAAAAAAAGCAAAACCTGTTAACTCAAGCACATTAAAAAACTGCAATCTCGTTTTCACTTTCTAAAGTACTGGTGTCAAGACAGACTTAAAACAACAATCAACCTTAAGAATGAATCTGATAACAGAAACTGATAGCAACTGATCAACTTAAAATCTCTGAGTTATAGACTTAGATATTCAATACCATATGCATAAAACAACCCTTCTGTTACTGGGCTTTATGTATGATGATTTATCTGAGGTAAGCACATGACACATTTTTTGTTTGTGATTACAAACAGGTTAAAAAATACTCTTTAATTGTATTAAAAATATAATTTAATGCAGGTGGTTTGAAGCATCTGTCTTCTTCATATGATAGCATGAGTACACTTTGATATAATAAAAAAATTACCCCTAAAAAAAAATCCTTCGTGCTTTAGCCAAAATTCCAAGTTTAATTTGAGAAATGTAAACATAATTAGCCCTCTGATAACACAGGATCAGGGTTTCTTAACCTCAGCACTATTGACTTTTGGGGCCAGATAATTTGCTGTGGGAGCTGTCCTGTACACTGTAGGATGTTTAGCAGCCTCCCTGGTCTCTACCCCCTGGAGATGCTGCCAGAACCACCAGCCTCTCCCCCTTCCCCATTTGTGACAATCAAAAATGTCTCCAGACGTTGCCAGACATCCCAGGGGTGGGCAAGGGACAAAACCTCCTTTAGTGGAGAACCAGTGTGCTCACGACTCTCCTGGATTTCGTGCTTAAGGTTCAGTATTACAATTTAAAAGCAAAATTTACCTATGTAGGATATTTGAAAGATCAGTAATCTTTGCTAAGAAGATTTTTTTTTTTAAGGAACTGTGTCATGTATCTGGTAGACAGTAGCCAGAAAAAAAGGTCTTCTTGTGAACTTTCTGTGCTATGATTTAGTGACACACTTAGAGGAATAGTGATTACAAGATCTTTCTGTTTTCAAGCCCTCAGAATTCAATGGCATGTTTTAAAAATTATGGATAAAGTAACTGAAGTGTAAATTGTGTAATTCTCATATTGACTTCATTTCAAAAAAGAAAATAACATTTAGATTTAGAGAGAAACAAGTTGTCAACAGCTTTGGGAAATCTCTAGGTATGCCTAACTATGTCAACAACCATGGGAATACAGTTATGCCTTTTCTCGGTAATGCTGTGGTGGAGAATCATACTTTCATCCTTTTGGTCACATAATTTTCTTATTTATAGTATCCAAGTATAGGATTGAGAGTATTGGTATTGTTAATATGTTTCTGTCAACAAATCTTCGTGTATATGGTTTTGTTTTTCCTTTTGTGTTTTGGTAAATTTATTTATATTTCTCTAGAGTTAAATAAAAATGGATTCACAATATACTGGCTTTAGGATTTACAACAATTGGCCTTACGATTGGACTTTTATGCATACATGAGAGTGTGTGTGTATCTGTTCTTGGGAGGACACCCATTTACCTTCATCTTTATGCCCACTGATAAGCGTCTCCCTCACTGTGTCATCCACTTAGAGCAGGTACATTGTTTATCGAAAAGAAAAGGTTTTTTTTTTTTTAAGACCTTCTCAGTTTAAACTCATCCAGATCCAGATTCTGTATCAAAGTGCATGTCGGAAGTCAGAATATGCCCAAATTACCATAGGCCACTCATCTTCCTTTCTCCTTTCAATCTGGGGTCAGGTGTGAACTCAGTGGTTTGCCTTGCTCTGGGACTGCGTGGGCCCAGCAGGGCACCCATTTACTCTTCCAGCTGCTGATCTGCCTGGGGCTCCTCACTGAGCTGTCCCACATGCAGTCTGAACATCCTGACAGACTCCCTAGTCAATATGTTAGGTTGTACAGTTAATTTTCTCCCATCACTCTTATTTTTTTTTAATTCTGGAAGGACACATAAGAAATTGACAACAGTGGTTAACAGTGACTGGGAGAAGATAGAAAATGAGCCGATGGGGGATAATAGTGGGATGCAAGATTTTCACAGAGTACTTTTTATTTCCTCTAAGCTCTGAAAAATTTGAATTGTCTTTAACATTAAGAAAGGGGGGGATATAAGTACACACACAAGCAAATTGTACTTTCTTCTGTTTCTTACACAAAAGAGAAGATGTTGTATATGCTGTGCACTGGGGAGATCTTTCCATAGTAGTACACAAAGCACTTGCTTATTGCTCACCCTTTCTGATAGCTGTAACTATTATTCTTTATATGAATGTACAGTAATTTATTTAACCATTCCCCTGTAGATGGATATTTGAGTTTGTTCCATTCTTTGACTATCCTAAGTAGTCAGCAATGAAAAACAGTCATTATTTTTTGCACAAGTGCAAGTACATATGAATGAGAAATCCACAAAGTGAAATTGCAGGGCTAAGGGGAATATGCATTTTTTTTTTTTTTTTGAGAGAGAGAGAAAGGGTGCACGTGCATGCACATGAACAATGGGGGTGGGGGTTGGGGTGGAGGGCAGAAGGAGAGAGAGAGAAAGAGAGTTGGGGGGGATGGAGGGAGAGGGAGAGAGAGAATCTTAAGCAGTCTCCACGCCCAGCATGGAGCCTGAGCTGGGGCTTGATCTCATGACCCTGAGATCATGACCTGAGCTGAAATCAAGAGTCCGATGCTTAACCAACTGAACCACCCAGGAACCCCAGGGTATCTGAAGTTCTAATTTTGTTAGATATTGGAAAACTCCTTCCATAGAGGTAATCTTAATGGCAACATAGGAGTGTGCCACTTTCCTCACAGCCTGGCCAACAGAGTGTTATCACAATGTAAAGTTCTAACAATATGTAGGTAAAAATGGTATAGTTTTAATTCCCATTTCTCTTTATGAATGAAGTTGAGATGTATCGTTCAATCCTGATTGGGTCTTTTGAATTCCTATTAGATTATGCCCCTTGAACTCTCCTAATTTTAGGCAACGTGAAGTCATCTGGAGGCTGTTCAGAAGGTAAGACCCCATGTAGGACCCTCCAGCTACCACTAATTGTGTCTGGATGTCGGAGTTTGACACAGCTCTCACATCATGTGTTGCTCTATTTCTCTTAGAGCGAGCTCAATACTTATCTGTCAAATGACAGTTTCATAACTACTAATTTGTATTTTCTCAGATAATTTACATATTCTAAGACTACCAGTTTTATCAACTCATTTGTCTTCATTTATGAAGTCACTTTCTCTTTCCTGTGTATGTTCTTTGGAATTATGACTAAAGAATAATGTTTTTCATTATGGCAAATCTGAAATTCTTCCCCCATTTCCATCAGATGAAGAAGAAAAAATGGAGGGTTTTCTTATCAAAAATTGTCTTCTGGATATCATCTTTTACATTGCATTCTCTTTTATATAGATGGATGTAGATGTCAACAGGTGACTGTATCCATATAGGCATTCAACATTCATCCAATATTCGTTGAGTGCCTACTATGTGTCAGGCACTATTACAGAACTTACCATTGTCTATTGCAGCCCAGCAAAGACAGGCATTTGAGCATGCATCAGTCTTACCTACACTGTGTGTGGGTAGAAAGGATTATGCAGGGACAGCACATACTGTACCATCTATCAAAAGATCAAGACTGGCAATTGGGACACTGAGTTCTATTCTTGGATTTGCCCTTATCTTGCTGTGAGTATTGAGCAAGTTCTTTCATCTTTATGGGCCTCAGCTTTCTCATCTGTGAGAAATGTAATGTTGACTAGAATAGATGATATTTACATCCCTTCTAGTTTTGACATTCTAAGATCATAATGCCCATATGCTACTTTTACAATTTAAAAAAAATACCCAAGAATCCACATTTATATACTAACAAAAATAATTGTCGCCCCCTCCCTTTTGTGGATACCTCTCTAAGGATTCATATTCGTTCTTTTTCCATCTGGAGGTAGCAGGACATGTATTTGCCTCAGCGATATATTAGAATTTGTCTTTATATGTAAATATTTGCATTAAAAATCTCCTAGGACATTAAATATTCAACGTTTATGGCATATTTTTGTTGAAGTATCTGTAAGTGAATGAAATGTCACAAAATACAAATCTCAGCAGAAATCTTTAATAATAGACAGGTTCTGGAGAAGGCAAAAATACCTGGGGAAAGACTGTCAGAAGCAGACATTGTGATGATGGCCTATGTTCTTTAAGAGTACCTAGGCCCTCGCTATGGAAGGATCAGTATCCCTCAGATGGAAGATACTATAGTCCAATTCTTATTTGAAACTAGGCTACCTGCCTATGAACCTGGAAGCAGTGATTTGTTTCTGAAAGATGCTTACGGACATCACACAATCTCATTTTATCAAGTTACCCGCACCTGTGCATTCTCCAACTCATTTCTATTATATTCATCCTGGGTTATTCTTCAGGTTAAGCAATTTCTTGTGCCACGGCAGTAGGTCAAATTGTAAACTCAGTTTTGAAATACGTCAGTCAGAGAAAGATAAATGCCATGTGATTTCACTCATATGTGGAATTTAAGAAACAAAACAAACGCACAAAGAGAAAAAGAGATAAACAAAAACCAGACTCAACTATAGAGAGCACACTAATGGTTACTAGAGCAGAGGTGGGGGGGGTGAAATAGGTGATGGACATTAAGGCGGGCACTTGTGATGAGCACTGAGTGATGTGTGGAAATGTTGAGTCACTATATTGTACACCTGAAACTAATACAACACGGTATGTTAATCTGGAATTAAAAAATAAATTAAAAAATTGCAAACTTGGTTTAAAAATTTATCCTATTTCAATTACTTTCAATCAGATTTTAAACAAGTTAAATAATTTTATTGGTTATCTTTACTGCAAAATATTTAATGATATTAACTTATCACTTGTCACTCTGGATAAATAGTTAATATCTCTATTATTTTCAAATTAACATGATTTAGTGGAAAAGAGGGTTTTTTTGGGAGTCTTGTTTTAAATACCAGTTTCAGCAGTTACCAGTTGTAACTCACCAACCTTATATTTACCTGAACTTCAGTTCATTTCTCAGATGATGATACTAATAACTGTCAAATTGCTATGAGGTTAGAAATAATATACGTATATATAAAACTATCTCAACACAGTAGGACTCAATAAATGTTAGTTGTTTTTTCATTATCATTATTATAATGCACGATCAGATACAACAGCCACTAGCAATTCTGATCTTTTCATGTAAGGCAAAGATTAGGAAATTAGGTCTCGCTGTTTGTTTTCTTTTTTACTTACTGGTGTTTGAGAAATATGTATTTCTTACTGCTATTTGAAAACATCTAGCAACTTATATGGTGAACATGCAAATATTGGATGAATTCAAAGAGGGATGAATCCCACTGCTCACACACTCTGCTAATTGATCACTTTGTACAGAAAGTAGTGCACAGATTGCTGTGCCAACCACAGAGCTCTTTAATGAGGTATTTTCCCCATGATTGCTGTTCTCACATTCATTATCATGCAAAAACATCATATTTTATTTAGTACAATTGGCCTTTGTTAGTATGAAGCTTGAAGGCTTCTGGAGAAAGCAATTTTCTTTTTAAAGGAGGAGAGGAGAAGACCCAAATCTCCGAAGAGGGTAATCTGAGAGGGGCGCAGGGGTGCATTTCGGCAGTCGCTCAGCCTGGCGGTCCGCAGCGGCGGCTCGTGGCGGGCAGAGCCTCTAGGTGGCGGAGGAGCACCGCGCTTGGGGACGGCCGCCGCCCGCCGCCGGAAGTAGCCTTCCGCCTCGCTGATCTGCTGGCCCGCGCACGAGTGAAGATGGCAAGACCCAGCCATTCGCCCAAGTTATTGGTTATGCGCTCCACCTAAATGCCTAATTTATACTTTTAGGCCAGTGTGTGCCCCCTTAAAATAGTTACTTAAATATAGGAGGGCAGGATCCCCAATATGGCAAGTCGATCTTCAAAAAAAAAAAAAAAAAAACTCTCTTGGGACTGGAGGCCTTTCAGTATTTTAAAAGCAATGACTTTTTCTTGCTGGTGAAGAGACCTTCATTCAGAAAGAGACCTGAGAGCAGAGCGGATAAGGTTCAGATTCAGAGCTCGGAATGGTCTGGATCTGAATCCCTGCTCCCACACTTGCTGTGTGTCCTTGGGTAAGGTAGGTACACTCTCTGAGCTTTGGTTTGTAGTCTGGGCAGAATACGGTGGCCATGTCGGTAGGCGGTTGTAGAGATGCGAGGCGCAAACGTGGTGAAGCACTTGGCACCGAACTTGACACATAGTAAGTACTGCATAAACGGCAGAATTTGAGCCTGATGAGGTACTAATACAAATTTGATTGGTTTATTCACGTTGAACAACACGCGTCATAGGAATGTACACATTACTGGACTCTGGGGCAGTGGCCAGACATCCTAACAACTTTTCATACGTTGCTGTTTAAATGAAAAGTTGTGCCTAATCTCCATTTCTCCCTGACAAAATGTGTTGGGGGAGGGACTGGTGGTCACAAAGTTCTGACAGATGCGTAGCTCAGGGGAACATATAAGCACACGGCTCTGACATAACTTCTCAGTAGGAGAATTTTGGTACTTTCTTAAAAATCAGCATAATCTTGTCAACAGCGGAGTTTCAAAGAGGAGAGGGAAGGGGGGGGTGGTGTGTGCTTTCCCTAGTACCTGGAATAGAGCCTTATGATATCAGATTCTAAGTGAACGTCGGTGCCCTGAAGAAGCACCTACCAAAGGAATCATACGGAAGTCACAGAAAGTGATATTTTGAATAGTTTTTCTGTAACAAATTGAAGGAAAATGTGTTATAGTTATGTAAATGGAGGCCTCTTGGGAAGAATATGACATATTAAACCAGTATAGTTGCAGCAAGGGGTGAGAGGCAAATCTTTATTTAAATCCCACTTTCCTCATCTTTCTATATTTTGGCTTAATTTTTTTCATTTCCAATGAACTTTCACCCCTAAAATTACTTGGGAAGCACATGCATAGTGCTATTAGAAAACAAAGGAGGTAGAGCTATAAGTACTTTCCTAGGTATCCACAGATGTATCTACCTGAAAGTGAATGGGAAAAAAAAAACAACAACCCACATTTTGGTTCTTACGTAGAAACAACAGCAGATCTAAATGCCAGTATTTAACTTACACCTGTTCTCCATGCCCTGGGGAATGAAGAAGTGTGGAAATGCGGGCCTTCTTCTTTGCTCACCCCCCATGTGGCAGAGTTAGCAGCCGTCTTTGAGGGTTGGGGAGCCTTTCCAGGACAGGAACGTTTTTTGTCTCACAGATCTGCCTTCCAGGGCAGCCGTGCTTGGCTGGCTGCTTGTGCATCCTGTTCGGGTCTGCGCTGCACTGCTGGGCTGGCTTGTACCCTGTCCTCTCCCTCCTCACCTGCCTGGTGAAAGGGTGGGGGGGTCCCCGTGGACCGGAAGCAGGGACCACCGCTCTGTGTGAAGCAAAAGTTGCTCTTGTTGCCCAGGCCAGTGAGACCTTCTCAGTGCTCTCTGGCAAGTTACTCGTAAGGGAAACAATCCTTGTGTACTTTGGTTTTGAAACTTCTGGAAATATTACATAGGCTTCAGTAGCTACTACTTTAAATAGTGGTTTCAATTCATTCTTTCAAATTGCAGGTATTTTGTGCCTATTACGTGCCAGGCACTGTATGCATAGTATTCGATACAAAATAGAGGAAAACATGGTGCCTGCTCTTAGATGTTCAAGGAAGAGAGGTGGGCAAAGACAAAAGAGGTGATTATATTGCCCACGCACCTGGTATATGGTTAGCCTGCTGTTTTCCTGGAGCCATTCTCTTTGAGAACTGTGGTGGTCGGTGATGGATTAATTGTGGAGGTGGTGTGCTGAGGTGAGGGAAGAAAAAAGGAAGAAAACTCAAAGGAAACTGAAAACACATTATTTCAAGATTCTCGCAGCATTACACATCACAGAACAACCTCTCCAGCCAAAAATGTGGGCGGTCGGGCCCTTTATATTTCAGTCTACTTGATTAGGAAATTACAGGGATATTGGGGGCAATTTGTGGTATCCATGATGGCTCGGAATGGCCACTTTTTCTTTGTCAATTGCTATGTTTTTCTGTCGGGAACGTCCATTACTGTGTTTACAATGTACTCTCTCAAATCTGAGATGAGACTGTAAGGAAAGAAATACAAATTTCACTTTTAAAATTCAACTGGGGATGTGGGGATTTTAGGTCTCCTGAGTTATTGTATGAAAACTTTTATATGTGGCCATGGAAAGAACTCTGGGAGAGTTCAGATTTACAGTCTTGGAAGTAGCAGATATATGAATAGGTTTAATTGTCTTACAATAGTGCAATCTTAAGATAAAGATCAATATTGATACAATGCTTGGAAATAGTCTTTTGGAATAATGACATTTTCAAATTGAGATTTTTTTTTGCCATCTCCTTTCTTATAGGTGCCCATAATCTTACTGTACATATCCCTATTATTACAGTGTGTAATTCATGTTTTTTGAATGACATATTAAATACCAACAAGGTGCAAGCTACCATCTAGAACATAAGGGAGAAATAGAATCATTAGGTTATCATAAGCACATGAATAAATGGGGCCATCCCTCTTTCTCAGAGAAACTTGGGGGTTGGCTTTTTGGTTGTTGAGAACAACCGGATATAAGTAATTGTGTGTGTATGTGTGTGTGTGTGTGTGTGTGTGTGTGTGTGCGCGCGCGCGCGCATGCGCGCGCACACATGCATGTGTGAGTGTGTGTGTATTTCTATAAGCCAAAATTTATAATGTGCTTCTGTCATCTTTATTAAAGATCTTTAAAATGTAAAAATATGAAGAAACACATATTTATCTGAAGCATGAAACAACCCCTCAGGAAAACCTTTCAAAACTTCATCTTCATCCTAACACCCAGGAAGTGTCAAGTCATTCATCATGTATAATTAATACATCCTTTTTTTCCCCCTTTCCTCCCCAAGCACAAGGATTGCAAAATGAGTGATGCAGTTTTTGTAGTAAATAACACTGTTTTCAACAATTTGTTTCCATGTCTGGACAGACGTATCACTTAATTTGTCAATTCTGGAAATTTATTCTGCTCAGTTTTTGTTCTCGAATGCAAACATACATGTACCTGATACTGCAAATATGGAATGAAGATCTTCATTTTGTAATATTAAAAAAGGATTGTTTGTTTACAGACCTTTAATTTCAGTATGACAGCACAATTTATCAAAAGCATCACAGTATTTAAGTAAGGTGAGATATTTTTATGAAATGCAGAAATATCTTCTAGTTGAAGAAGGGTCATGAAACTAATATAAGCATTTAGTCTATTTAATTGTATATTTGTGCAAGACTAATCATCAATGATTGCCCTCCTCCAGCATGGTTTTCTAATTAAAGATAAATTTCAGTATATAGTGTGTTAGACTGTCATATAGAATATGTGCTCAATTAATACATGTTTATTTAAAGCCAATTTTGGATTGTCTTGCTTTAGAGAAAGTAGTATTTGTGTAGGTAACCCATCAATATTTGTTCTAGCATTTTAGTGTGTGTTCAGTTTATTTGATTGTCATTGATTTTATTGAAATTCATGGGAAATCAAAACTTTATATACAGTAAATCGAGTCATCTAACTGAAAACTAACTCAGCTGGTTTTTTGACTTCCCAGTCCATTTTGGAATTAGTTAGTTTCATTTCTTGGAGAAATACAAATCACCAACATAAGGTAAATAGCCTTTATCCTTTTTACCAGGTAGGATGGGTGATAAAATATTTTGGTTTAAAGTGATAAGCAAAAGAACACAAATACATATATGGCAGAAGAGTAATTGGCAAATGATTCTCTTAATTTCTCTATTTAACTGTGGCAACGAAAGTCTGAAACTAAAACAGATTCTCTTGCTGTTAAGATTTTTTCCACAAGCAGTTAACAGGTAGCTCTATTATTTTTAAAGTTCTTCCCAGTCTTTTAGGGCAAATGAACAATAAAAGATAGTAGGTAACTGAAGCGGTTATTTGAATTACTATCTCGAAAATTCGAACCAGTTATATATGTGCTACATAATCGAGGCCAAGACAGGTATTTTAACTGAAATAGATCAACAATTCCTTTGGTTTGCTAATATGATTAACATGTGTCTGTATCTGCAAAAGTGTTCTCTTTTTCAGTGTCATATTTTTTGTGAACTTCAGAAGGAGCTCTCTTGTTTTTAGAGAAAAAATGTAAATTAAATTCAGGGTCTTTTTTATCTTTAAAACACATCTGTAGGCCATCTAGGTGGCACGCGTTGTCAACTACATGTTGCTGAAAGATGAAATTGGATTTTACATGAAATTGGATTTTACAGGTTGCCTTGAAAATTATGACATGTTAAGTTACTTGCTCTAGTGGATTGCTCAGCTCTCACACTACAGGGTTGAATGGAGGTTTATTTCGTCTGTTTGATGAGTAACTCCTTTCCCTTGAAATTCTTCTTGGTGTTCCAGAAATCACAAATTATGGGAGAGTTCTGTATGTGGCAGGTGAAGAGCCATATGGTGGAAGGGGCTAAATGAAGTTCCTCATACCTTTCACTGTTCTCTAGAATCCTCCATGCAGTGGGATTATGCTCATAATCCAGGATTCTACGGACACTGACACTTCCAGTTAAGTGCTTAGTTGAGGACAAAGATAAAGATGCAGAAGTCTCCCAAAATGTATAGAAATTATGTTGTTATGCATCGGAACCATATGTATGATAATACATAATTTTTTAAAAGATTTTTTTATTTATTCATTCAAGACACAGAGGTACACAGAGAGAGAGAGAATTATGAGCAGGGGGAGAAGTAGAGGAAGGGGGCGAAGCAGGCCCCCCGCTGAGCAGGGAGCCCAATGTGGGGCTCGATCCCAGGACCTTGGGGGCACCTGGGTGGCTCAGTTGGTTAAGCGTCCGCCTTCGGCTCAGGTCATGATAATACATAATTACTAAAAGGATGATATTTTTGTCTCCGACCTGAATAGTCCTGCCCAGTCCAATTCCCCTGGATGAAGCAGCCCCCTTCTCCTCCCATCCTCGTGGCCATCTTTGATTTTTCTGCAAGTGGAAAAATTCCACTTGTGTTCTCATTGGACATTTCAGTGGGTGTATAAGATGCTGGTTTTCGGGTGAGGAGTGAAAGAATGCGTGCAGCTTGGATTTCCTCTTTTGAATCATTCCTTTTGGAGGTCTTGCTTAGAAATCGCTCACTATTACTTTCAGCCCTGGCACTGTGTAGAGCTTCTGGCCTGCAATGCGCATCAGGATTCCTTGCCCTTCATTCACGAGGAACCCCAGTTTGGCAATGGTTTTTACTCTTTTTCTCCCTTTTGAATGTACATACCCTTCAATGTCCAAGTGTCCGCTCTGACATTTTCATAGCTTCTGAATGAAAATATCATAGCGGATACAGGCCTGGCATGTCTCTGTGATCCCAATTTATTTGCAAGCTCTTCTGTACTCATAATTTACTGTTGAAAAAGAAAATAATGCTACTACTTGGTAGCTCCCTGCATTTAGTAATCTCAGATCTATGGATGAGCTAAGGTCCTAAGGAAAAGTTGCATAAACTGGAGTCATAAAAAAAGCATACTGCTGAGACTGTCTTTGAAAATATGTAGCTTAGAATAAAGGGGCTGATTTTGCCATGGCAGTAAAATTGCAGTAGGTCAGCTCCTGCAGCTTTGATTGCTGCTTAGAATTTCAGAATTCAGATGTTATGAAAATGCAGGAGTGGTCCACGTGTGCATTCAAAAGATATGTAGTTTAAAAGGCAAAAAAAAAAGTTCAGATCACCATGGAATATCTACTTGTACAAAATGCAATTTCCTCTTGTTTATTTATTTATATTTTAAATCAGGTTTTCTAGAATCTTGGCATGTAAGAAATTGAGTAATTTAATTAGGAAACTTTTTTACTTGCCAAGAATAGGAACAATTCTTATTAAACAGGACAGCTAAATATTACATTATGTAATACCATAATTCACACAATAAACCAATTTCAACTTAAGAAATTAGTTTTGCATAAGCCCGGCTATTCGTATCAGCTGCCAGGGGACTGACGTGTTCATTAGTTTTATTCTCCCTTGTTGGGGTTTCACCGTAGTGGCATTTCCGCCAGTAAGTTCTTGAGAGAGTAGGTAAAACAGTGAAGGGCTGAACGGATTTCTCCGAGAGGTTCAAGGCCTGCAGAATTCCACCCAATGCTCAGACACCTTGTGGTTTCCCCAATTGTATTATGGAGGAACCGACATAGTTCCTTCCACACCAAAGGCTAACTGCTGAAAAATCAGGAACTTTCCCCACTGAAAAATACATGGTGAGGGAAGTCAAAAGCAAACAAGCAGCCTATTTATCTTTAATGTTCCCCTGTAGAATGGCTGCTTTAAAAAAAATATATTATGTACCCAAGAGTGGGGAATGACTTAGTAGTAATCTGACTCTTGACTGGGCTTTACCTATTTTGCTCTCTATTTCATGTAAAACAAGCTTTTAATTTGCTGTTTGTTTGTTTTTTTTAAACTAATGTTATCTGGCGAGGTTACCATGGTAACCAGGCCTTGGCAACCAACCCTGAGTGCTGCCCAAATAGTACTCAAACATCAGAGAGCACAACCGTAAGAACACGGGAAACTGCCCCCATTTTCACCCGTGGAAGCTCCGGACAACTCGCTGGGACTGAGAAGACAGAAAAGAGGGAGAAACGGAGGCATAATCTCGAGTGGAGGCAATTGAAAGGAAAAGGGATTAAAAAAATTATGCCCACTGCGGGTTCTTTTCTTTGAAGTAATCATGGCATTTTAAAAGTTAAACTGGAAGTAATCAAAATCAATGTTTGGCGTGGCAGGCAGAGCCAGCTGAGAAAGCAAGTCCCCATAGACCACATAAGGACTGGCTAGGTCGGGGGCCAGGGAGGCTCAGGAGGAAAGAGAATGCCCAGACTGTGGTGTAGACAGTTGGGAGAGGTGTGTGTGCATGAGCGTGTGCGCGGTGGGGGGTGGAGGGGGAGTTGTTTCTCTTCTTGAGTCAAAACTGGGCTTCCAAGTCTGGTGTTTGACAGAGGGCGTCCCCTTTCTTTTCAAGCATATATTTATATGTGAGTGTAATTGAGGAGTGAGTGACATTTAAAAAAAAATTTTTTTTTTAAGATTTTATGTATTTATTTGACAGAGAGAGACAGCGAGAGAGGGAACACAAGCAGGGGGAGTGGGAGAGGGAGAAGCAGGCTTCCCGCCGAGCAGGGAGCCCGAAGCGGGGCTGGATCCCAGGACCCTGGATCGTGACCTGAGCCGAAGGCAGACGCCTAACGACTGAGCCACCCAGGCGACCCCCTCCCTTTTTTTTTTTTAAAGATTTTATTTATTTATTTGACAGAGAGAGACACATAAAAATTTTTTAAGCAGTTTTTTCAGTGCAGGGACTCCTGAGAGAAGGCTATAAGGCACCTGGTTGTTGCTTCGTACATAGACTTCTCTAGCAGGTTTGGTTATTCTGCCTCAATCTATGTATCCCTTGAACTCATTTTCTCCTCTCTGTTCCCACTGACACTGCTTGTGGCTTTGCTTCTTATCCCCTTTCTCCTGACGGCAGTTGATCTTCAGTATTTTCTCCCTAGAATCCGTTCTCTCACTTGGTGGGCAGAGCGATTGTACTATAATGCTAGATTGATCACTGCACTGTCTTAAGATCTTATAATGAATTCTGACCACCTTTTGGAACAAGCCCTCACCTCGTCCTTCCTAAGAAGTCCCTGCTGACTTCTGGCCTCAGAGGTTGGTTGATCCGCTGTCATAATTTACCTCCCACCATTAACAGATCTCATTCTAGTTCCTGAATCTCTCTGATTTCATGCCTCCCCTTCTCTGTGGGCCTGGAATCCTGCCTTTTTACCTACGTCTCCATCCCATGCTTCCTTTCAACTCACAAGAGGAAAGCAGTTAAGAAAGGAAACCATTCAGCTGGTTGGCTTTATAACACTATTTGTCACTTATTGAAATGGCAACCTGTCAAAAAACCTTTTCTGACTCAATTTCTAGATCAGTTTATACAAAGAGCATTATGTCCTTTCTCAATTCTGTTGGGAAAATCAGTTTCATTTATTAAAGTAGATCGAAATTTATTGGTGAAATTTTATTCTTCTAGGAATGCCAATATTATTTGCATGAAACAATGTAAATGAGAGGGGCGCCTGGGTGGCTCAGTCATTAATCGTCTGCCTTCGGCTCAGGTCATGATCCCAGGGTCCTGGGATCGAGCCCCGCATCGGGCTCCCTGCTCCGCGGGAAGCCTGCTTCTCCCTCCCCCACTCCCCCTGCTTGTGTTCCCTCTCTCATTGTCTCTCTCTTCTGTCGAATAAATAAATAAAATCTTTAAAAAAAAAACAATGTAAATGAGAATGATACACATTATGATTTTGTCATATTTAAAAAATCTGGTCAAACTGGGAAACTCAGGTCAAATTTCACTAATTGGCAGCACCAGCAACGCTAATCTTCATCTTGTGGTTCTAGCAGAGGCATCCACAGTGAGGTAGATAGAGGGGGAGAAACCTGTGAGGAGAATGACCAAATTCTTTCAGAGTTATTTGGGGAAATTCATATCCTTAGAGAGGGTAGTCTAGATAATATCCAGGTCCCCATCCTTATGAATTTAGAGAAAACTAAATTACCTGAAGGGCTTGGTAAACCATCATTAGGTCCCATTTCCAGAGTTTCTGGAATTAGTAGGTTTGGGGTGGGGCCTGAGAATGTGCATTTCTAACAAATTCTCAGCTAGCTGATGCTGCTGGCCTGGGGGCTAGACTTTGAGAGTTATCGGGCTAGAGACTCTAAAAGTGCCTGCATTCAACTTCATGAATTTAGGGAGTAATTATAAACATGCCACTGCCATGAGTTACATAGTCACTTTTGTAAGATGTAGGTAGGAAATGGTTAAAACACACACTAGAAAAAGAGAACTAACATCTTTTGTTAGTTTCAACGTTATTTAATACCTTTTCCTTAAAAAGAAAAAAAAATACTCAGAAGGGTAAAAGCAAGAGACAGTTGTATCAAAAATGCCGACAAGATTTGATTTTAGGCGGCCCATGTAAATTAGTTTAAAAATACACATGCATGCACATACACCACTCTTTAACCCGGTATATTGCTTTTTCTTAATTGTCTGATAAATAAGCAACAGTACACTTAAGTGATATCAGAATTATGGTAGCGATTGTTGTGTGATTTTCAAAACAGCTGAGAATTACATTTAATAATAGTAATAGAAAAGAAAGATTATTTTTCTTTGTTGTGGGAAATAAAAATATGGGAATTAAAATATCATATTCTTTTTTTTATCATTCTCAGTTATTCATCATGCAGTAACACCAGCAAGAATCAAGCTCATTTTCTTTTTGTACATCAGTGTTTCATAATGGATAAGTGATAATAGAATGAATCAACATTAGCATTTTTTTCAAAAGCAATCGTTAGGCTAGGCTTGGAGATGAGTACACATCCAGCTCAAATTTGTGCTCTTCTGTCACTTCCATTTACAGTATTGTAGAAATATTTTTTAATTTCCATGTGACCACCCTTTGTATTATCCATCCTCATACAAAGATTAAAATATTATTTATTAAGGCAAGAACATCTAACAGTATATTCCGTAAATGTTTTCAACTCTAAGGATAAGATGCTAAGGCTTTTCTAGGTAAGTCTCAACTATCTAGAAAATGCAATTAATCAGAGTAGCTCATTCCCTGAGATTTTGGTGCCTATAAGGTGCCTCATATATGAAATTTCCAAATCTGATAATAGATTATGTTGACGTACTACCCAAAGTGGCGATGTTCAGTGAGCAAACTAACATGTGGATCGAATCCATAAACATAGCTTTATTAGCTTAGTGTTCTGACCAACAGGTAATTATATATATATTGTAAATTCTGAAAAGAAGTATCATCCTTATAGGAAGTGAGTTAAAAAGCAAAGAAGTTACTTTTGTTATTTTACCTAGTAACATTTAGAATTCATATATAATATGGTCATGCAGAAATTAAGCCAACAGTAACCTCAAATAATAACAACAATAAAAACATATTCGGTAGCTTTGGAATCCTTTTTACCATCCTGAACCATTCTTAGATTTGTAAGAGTAACTGTGTCTTCATCACACTGTGTGACTTAAGTCATTTAAGTTGTTGGAAATAATTTTAGTTAGGAGAGTTCACTTCAGCTTCTTGCAAACACGCACTTTACAGGAGCTAAATGAGAGCGTTCATTTCAGCCCAGAACATATTAATTTATTAGCCTAGAAATTCTGTTAAACCTCCTGACTAATCAAAAAATACGTATTAGAGTGAGTGGCTGTTGTGAATTCAGCCTTTTGGAACTTTCCACCTCTTTTCAATTTCAGTTGTAGACTGTTCTGTTGTTTAATTCCCATCATAATTAATTAATTTATAAATAATTTATGCCCCATCTCCTCCCAAGAACGGATTTAAGGAGGCTGCATTTAACTAGGAAACTACCATAAATATATAATGAGGTGGATTTCAGTATTTTCTCTTTGGACTGGAAGGTTACTTCTTGCCTAGGCAGATAATGCCACACAGCCACCGCTGCCAAAAGCCCTCCTCCTCCCGCTCCACCTGGCTCACTTTGGGGGTGTGGGTGCTGATGGTCTTGTCCTAGCCATTAGGGACACAGACCAGGTTCAAATTCTCTTTCTTCCACATATTAGCCTTGTGAGCTGGGGCAAGGTACTTAATCTCTCCGAACCCATGTTCTTTTTTTTTTTTTTTTGGTGAGTTGGGGGAGGGGCAGAAGGAGAGGGCGGGAGAGAATCTTAAGCAGGCTCCACGAAGTGGGGTTCAATCTCAAAACCCTGAGGTCAGGACCCAAGTCAAAAATCAAGAGTCGGACTCTTAACCGACTGAGCCGACCGGGCACCAGCCCCCCTCCCCCCATGTTCTATCTTTAATACAGGGATGATAATTACAGTTATCTCATGAAGTTGCTCAGAAGATTAAATGTGATTTTATACAGAATCTTAGGAAAATGCCTGTCAGGTAGTAAGCAATACTCAAATGCTAGCCATTGTTATTATACACCCTTCTGTTCTCAATTAAAATGTCATTTCCTCAAAGATGCCTCACTGAGACACCACCTTAGACCAATTTACTGCTATCGTAGGAGCCTGCACTTTTCTTCATGATACTTATCACTACTTGCCATGGATATTTATGGTGCTTAATCTGTGTCTCCCATAAAGCTGTAAGCTCTAGGAGGACTAGAATCTGTCTGTCTGGCTCAGCACTCTGATATTTAGTACAGTGCCCAGCACAAAGCAGTCACTCAGTAACTGTTGAGTGAATGCATCCTGAGAGATCTGTCTGTAAACAGGCTAATCGAGATGGGATTACACGTAATTATTTTTTTAGTTTTGCAAATTTTTATTTTTAAACTTTTTTTTTAAAGATTTTATTTATTTGAGAGAGCGCGCGCGTGTGCACGAGTCAGGAGAGGGGCAGAGAAACAGACTCCCTACTGAGCAGGGAGCCCGATGTGGGGCTCGATCCCAGGACTCTGGGATCATGACCTGAGCCGAAGGCAGATGCTTAACTGACTGAGCCACCCAGGCGCCCTATTTTTAAACTTTTAACAATTAATATGTGTCTTCTTTACACAATAAGAAAAGGAAGTAAAATTTTGTTAGAGCAGGTCACTTCAGTGAGGCAAACAATGGGGCCATAGAATGGAATTCTCATTTTATTTTTTATGGACCATTGGGGTAGATTAGTGCTTCTCAGTTGGGGGTAATTTTGCACCCCAAGAGCCATTTGGAAATGTTCACAGACATTTTTTTTTTTTTTTGGTTGTCACAACTGGGAAGTTGCTACTAGCATCTAGTATGTAGAGGCCAGGGATACTGGTAAACATCTTCTAATACCCAGGACTACCCCCTCCTTCATTAGAAATCATCCAGCCTGAAGTGCCAATAGTGTCAAAGTTAAAGAGCCCTAGCACAGATGGATGGAACCTTGTAAAAAATAGAAAGTTCATGCAACTGACAAAATTGATTGAGCTGTTAAATAGTAAGACATCAGAATTTTGAAAATCAGTAAAATTCACTATGATTTAAAATGGTTTGTATTTGTTTTGTGGTATGATTTGCTGGTAGTAAAGTAAAAATGAGTGTTTAATGTAGTATATTCACCAATATGATGTGTCAGTAGAGAACTTTGTAGTGTGCCATGGGTTTTTCCCTTTATGACCAATGGGACTGGTTTTAAAAGAACAGTGTGTGCTGACTGCTTCTTCACACACTTGTAAATACCCAATTTGATGAAATTTAAAAAAAAATTATTTGAAAGAGAGAGAGAGAGAGCACGAGCAGGGGGAGGGGCTGAGGGAGAGGGAGAAGCAGATTCCCCACTGAGCAGGGATCCTGTTGCCGGGGCTCCATCCCAGCACCCCAGGATCACGACCTGAGCCAAAGGTAGAGGCTTGAATGACAGAGCCACCGGGCGCCCCAGAAATTTTTTTTTAAGAGCCATCTATGAGTCAATTTAACCAGAACTGTTGGGCAGGGAATACAAATAACCATACTGCTTATAGCTCTAGAGTAATAAAACTGAAATATGGTAGGGCTATTTAATATTTATGGAGTTTGGTCTATTTGAATTTGAGTGTAACGTGGGAGAGGAGGAACCCGTACAAGCTGGGTGATGCTACAGTAACAACGCTTCTGTGGTTTAACCCAACAAGGTTTATTTTTCCCTTGGAATTCACGGTGCATCTGAGTGACTATCCCAGACAATTGTCTATATATGACAATTCAACCTTCCAGGCTAAGGAAGGAGCCACCATATTGCAGCTGCACTGTGTGGATCATATGGCCTTGTTAGATGGTGTGGCAAGGAAGAGAGGACTTGGGAAATTGTTAACTCTTTAATGCTTTTACCTGTAGGTGACATAGATGAATTTCAGTAACATTTCACTGGCCCAGCAAATTACATGGCCATGCCAGGTTTAGGGACTGGCATGTTGTGTAGGAGAAACAGAAATATTCCTGAGCATGAGCAGTATTTATTATAACTAGCTTTAGTGTTTGTGTACCTTTGTATGTGGTTGTTCAGGATAGTTATTAAGAAGGTAGTTGCTAAGTGTGCAGATGCCATTATTTCACACCAAAATATCCTAATTTCATTATATTCCTTTTGGGTCTGTGTTCATATCTC
This sequence comes from Eumetopias jubatus, assembly GCF_037043125.1. Classification (NCBI taxonomy): domain Eukaryota; kingdom Metazoa; phylum Chordata; class Mammalia; order Carnivora; family Otariidae; genus Eumetopias; species Eumetopias jubatus. The sequence goes on from NW_028274820.1 coordinate 33,636,823, forward strand.
ACTTCATGTAGTCGTAATTTACTTCTAAATGTTTGGACTTCAAAATGAGAACCTTTACCAGATGCTGTGGTCTCTGGTTTCTCAAATGGGCTACCATATTCCACAGGGTACTGAATGCTAAGGGATAAGGATGGTGGCCTTTGCAGTTTACATAATAGTGAATAATCAAAACGCTATTTTTGTGGTAAAAGAAAAACAAGCATACCTCAGAATACAAAAAAAAAAAAATTGGTGAATTTTTAAAACATGAGCCCTAATGGAGTTTTGCACTGAAGCAGGCTGTTTTTAGCTATGCCCCAGAGGAAAATATTTACTTTCCTCTGCTACCATGGTTACGTGACTGGACAGACTTGAGAAGCATGGCTGTGTACTTAATTTTTTATTCAATTTTGATTTGGATATTTCTTTAGTTGTTTTTGTTTTGGTGGAAGGATCATGCCATCATGTTTTTAAAGCAGGAGCTCCTTCAGGGATCTGCTATTACTACATCACGAACATGAGGGTGAATTTTACAGAGAGGAATTCAGAATTTCTATTCCATATCCACTAGCAGTTTGATATAGGAGAAACAAGATAATAAAATTGATCATCGGGTTCATTATTCTGGCCCAGCACGTGGAACTGTGAGAGTAGACTCTCCCCGCCTTCCCTCATTTTACCACGCGCTTCTGTGTATTTGTGGTTCCTATTGTTTATAGCTATTTGAATCTGTATGTGTTCTTTCAGAAGACAACTTCTGAGCATCTGCCGTGTGTGAATGGCATTATGTTAGGTGCTAGGGTTTAGGACAAGATGAGGAAAGAAGCTCTTCCTTTCAAGGACGTTCTGTGTCGTAGATGATGGCCCACAGGGTTGTAAAGTCTGTCATTCATTTCGCCTGCGTTTACCGAGCACTGCTATGGGACCGGCACCCAGCGGGGCCACCGTGAGCGGGAGGCAGTAGAGGGTTGTGTTTAAGAACAGTCCCAGCAGCCAAGCAGTCTGCAGTCAGATTGCATCTGGGGCTTCATGGAAGCTCTTTGACCACCTTGTGCCACAGTTTCCTTGTATGGGAAATCAGGATGATGCAGAATTCACTCATGTTACAGAATTCGTGGAAGAATCCTATGAGTTAGTATATATAAAGCACTATTTGGGGCGCCTGGGTGGCTCAGTCAGTTAAGCATCTACCTTTGGCTCAGGTCATGATCCCAGGGTCCTAGGATCGAGCCCCGCATCAGGCTCTCTGCTCAGTGGGAAACCTGCTTCTCCCTCTCCTCCCTGCTCATGCTCTCTCTCCTTATCTCTGTCTCTCTCTCTCAAATAAATAAATAAAATCTTAAAAAAAATATAGCAGTATTTAAGTGTTAGCTCCTACTGTTATTCCTTATTTTTGTTCTCATGCTATACTCCCTCCTCAAATCTACATTGTTTCTCCTCTCTCCTTTTTATTCCCTTAGACCAGAGTGGTCCCAATAATTAATCATTAATTTGAATATGGAATTGAATATTGAACCTGTTAAAAGTACTCTCTTGAAAAAACACACGGGAAAAAATAGAGCTCTATCATATCAAAACCTTTTGTTTTGTTTTGTGTGTGGGGTTTTTTTTTTTTTTTGTAGTCATGGAGAAAAGCCATTGCAAATCACATTTTTCAAGGGACTTAATCACAGAAGACATTTGATTCAAGGGCAAGACAACCCCAATCCGAAGTTGTGCTTTGCAGGAGCCTCCTCCACTTTTCCAGACTGGGAAATTCTGAAATGTCTCCTGTCCACCACCATTACCAGGGCCTCATGCTTGCTCCACATGTGGGCATTCATCAGGGGCACACACAATCGTCTACAGCCTGCAGGGCGGCCTTGGCGGCCAAGCAGCAAATACCTGCTACTTAAGACTTTCCTACTGCCTTTATGAAGTGCTTCACCAGTGTGATTTAACTTTGCAAAGGAAGAGGTGTAGAGAGAACTCAGTGGAGACCCATTCTTTGGCAATATTTGCATTTTATAGAAAGCATACATATAAATTTCCCATTTCTATAGTAATGTGGCTTTAATCTTAATGAATGCCATCTCGGTGGTTCTCTTTAAAGAGAGTGGAATTCACATTCACATGTGAACTGGAAATGTCAAAGTGTTATTAGTCTCATGAGGGTTTTGCTTCTGGCTATGCAGTTTTAGAGATTTCATCATAGTTGAGGTGTATAGCAAAATACCACCATTTCTGCTTGTTAGAATGAAACTCTCCAAGGTTTCTGTCTACTTCAGAACCAGGTTGGGTTTTTCAAAAGCGGGGAAAAAATGTTTTTCCTGGGCCCTGAATATAACCCCATGTCAAAAATCAATGAAAAGCCAGCAAAAATTGGTCACGAGTGCTGTTAGAAAGCTTTTTTGCAAGTTTTCTTGTCATTCCTAACAAATTTCTTAAACTGCCCAAGTTATTAATATGGTTCTATGCAATTTTAGAAATTCTGTTCATTCGTTTACTGATTTACATTTTGTTTGGCTCCACAAAGAGTTTAAATTGACAACCCCTTTTTTAAGTTGACAAATTCATTCTCTAAGAATGGAAAGGTGAGAACTTGGATTGAAGAGTCAAGTAGAATAATCCTGGGTTGGAGAATGCTGTTTGCTGCATTCTTGCCTTTGCTGCCTGTCTTTTCTCTCAATATGGAACCCTTCTTTTTTGGTTATTCTCCAGGTCATGATCATTTTACCTTACAGAGAGATTCTTGGTTATTAAATAAAAATGTGGATAGCACTGCAGGTTATAATAGTAATCGGTACAGGGGGTGTGAAACTTTTAGCTTTCAGAGAGAGACAGAGACAGTGAGAGAGAGCACAAGGGGGGAAGAGAGAGAGAGAAACAGGTGCCCCACAGAGCAAGGAGCCCAAGGCAGGGCTCGATCCCAGGACCCCAGGACCATGACCTGAGCCGAAGGCAGACGCCCAACCAACTGAGCCACCCAGGCGCCTGAAACTTTTAGCTTTCTAAAGTGTAACTGCACCTATACACACGTACACACATATCCACCTTTCACATGTAAAAGTTACTTGGTAGAATCTGGGTTTTCATCTTGCATTATTTTCCTACTTAAATACAAAGTATAACATTCCAAATCCTAAGGTGATGTTCTGTCATAAAGATAGTCTTCTCACGAAAAGAGTATTTATTGGGGGCCTTACTTATCACCTCACTTTCCATCCTCCCAAGGGCTATGCAAGTTAGCTATTGTTATGCCTACACAACTGATAAGGTAATTGAGGGTCTGAGATGTTAAAGGACATGGTCAATGTCACGGCTTTCAAGTGGTAAAACTGGGATTGATTTAAAGGGGTCCTTGGACTGCTTGCCTCGGGATCTCCTAGGAGTGTGTGAAAATGCAGAATCCTGGGCCTCAGTACTATGGGATCGGAATCTACATTTTCAGATAGCCAGGTGAGTTTTATCCACATTAAAATTTGAAAAGGGATGTATGGTTCTTAAAAAAAGAGTTTCAGCCATTGTAGTACAAGACACTGGAAAAAATTCCGCTTGTGATGCTTTTCATCTATGGGCCTTTACGATTTTTACCTAATTACAAGTTAGATTATAGTTCATTATCCTTCAGCTGTTCTGCTCCTGCATCTGGCTTTGAGCTAGTCTAACAAGGATTATGTGTCATGCTGGTTTCTGTGACATTTCTTAGTGATCTGTTTTGTGGTATTATTGTTAGTTAAAATGGCCTTGTGGCTGTAAAACAAGAAAAACTGATTCTGTCCTAACCGCTTGATCTTCCATGTACCCTGGTAATCTTCTCGTCACATTACCCTCCAGACTTACCTTCACTTGTTTAATTCTTTAAAAAATTTTGGCTTTTTCCTTGTCCACTCCTTCAAGACATTAGAAGTGACTTACAGTGATAAACTCCACTTAAAACAAGCAAGTCTTATCTTACATAGAAAAATGGGAAAATTATAGAAACAAGTTTAAGAAGGTGAAACATGCCTCTGGCTTGCATATGAAATGATTAGTTGCTGTAGTTGAAAACTGAATTTAATTCTCATCTTTTGGGCAGTGAAGTCAAACAGGGAAGTGTAAGAGGCTGTTGAGTTCTCAAAGTAGTATGAATAGGATCATTCATGTTCATCTGGAGAGAAACACATTTTCCTGCTACTGAATACTAAGAGGAATATATTAGGTATCTCTTTGTATTAAAGTTCAAAAGCAACACAACATATAATGTCATATTTCACAAAAGAAAATGAAATGCATTTTAAAAATATACCTTTCTTTGGTTAGTCTTGAAAAAATGCTAAGGTCATGAAATTTAGATTTTGTGAAATGATTTTTGGGAGGAAATGAAAATAATATGATGGCAATGTATTGTTCTTTTTTTAAAATATAGTCCCCATATTTTTTTGTTTGTTTGTTTCTTGATGATCAAACAGCTGAATACAGGGGTAGGGGCTTGAGAGCCTTATTTAAATGTGTAATTTAATATGTCCCTTGGAGTGAGCCTCCCTCTTGCATTAGGTTTATCTGAAGTGGGCTTTTTGACAAGTGCTAGATCTCAGGGAGTTTGAATTTTCAGAAGTGGGTAAGGTAATACAATATTCTACTGTTGGTTCAGGGAGGCTTAGGATACCAGGCATGTTGACATCCCATTGTGAAAAACGTTGTTCTCTTCTTAGTGGGAGCTCTCACTGTTGCAAACCTCTACTGATGAAATAATGGAAGAGGCCATTTTCTGAGCGTATAGCTGAGTCTTAAACCCTGTAATGAAAGAAGCAAATCTCAAATATCTTTCCCAGACTTGTTATGGATAATTATTAAAGACTACGGCTACATGGTGTGTGTGTGTGTATTTATTTACAAATAATTTTCTTCCCTAAAGGCAGATTTTATAAATAAAAAAATCCAGTTGACCATGTAGAAGGTCATTCAGCATTAAACAGTTTGAGGCTCAGTTTTGTTCCAGTTTCTTTATTAATGTGGGATAATTATCTAATAAGGTATAGTCTCAAATTTCAAGGTATTTGCAGACTGGTAAGGGAATAAAACTCTCAATTATTATTTAATTAGAAATAATGTTTTATAAATTTATGTTCTGAATAAGGACACAGCCCTAGGAAACTGGTTGATATTTTACCAAGAATCACTGGGAAATGCTTGCTAAAAATGCAGAAAAACAATTCATTTGAGTACCAAAATCTCCATTTTAAACAAAATCCCCAGGGGATTCAAAAGCAGGAGTCTTGGTGGACACTCGGAGAGATAATGGATGAGAATGGTAACCTTATATTTAGTGGACTGACTGGTCATTCTCACTGCATGGAGACCCAGTTAAAGTGTAATGACTAAGGTCATCTGTAAAGACTAATCTTAATAATCACCTTACAATTTTACTTGAAGCAAGCTATCCATGTTAATCTCCAGGCATGAAATGTAATGATCTGTTTTATTATTGTTAATTTATGCTCAAGCTTCCTTTTGCTCTTCTTTTTAACCAACATAACAATTATACAGGCTAACTCTTTGCCTCAGGGAGATGCTGTAATAGGACTAATTAAATATTTAATATTTTAAAGGACTTAAACAACCTTGTAGGTAATATGTTAAGAGGAGATAAAATCACGATGTTCCCTTTAGTAGGAGGAATGTTAATGAAGCATTGGGATCAAAAATCCCTTTAATGCCCATATCCTGTGTCTGTCCAGAAGCAGAATAGCATAATGGTTAAATCTGTGGCTTTGGCAACCTATGGGCATTCTCCCACTTCTTAGCTGTGGGGCCTAGGACAAATGTCTTAGTCTTTCTAGGCCAGTTTCACTTTTGTCACCTATAGGGTGGGGATACGAGGATCACCTATCTTTCTGAATTGTGTGGTGTCATATAATGTCTAGATCTAACAAAGGAAAGTGGTTTTTATTAAAATGAGTTAATCTCATAAGACTACAGATGTTACCAAATTTGTGACCTATAGATTTTTCTTTTTAAACTAGAAATCTAGTTAAGATTTTGAAAATGGATATGCACTTTTAGAACTAATCTCTAATCTGGAAAGAAGGAAGAGTAACAGGAGGAGAAAAAGACGGGGCAGGGGAGTAGGAGAAAATTCCTCTAAATGTAAACCTACCCGCAGGGGCTGGAGACAAAGAATAAGCAATTTCTGTGCAGAGGACGGAGACTTATTGTAGATATATATACATTTGATGTAAAAATGACCTCACTAATGTGGACAAATCACAGAATCATCAGATTTCAGAGTATGGAGATCATATGGGAAATGCTTCATTTTCTAAGTCAGTGGTTAGTGAATGAATCTGAATTAGCCTAATGTTTTCATCATTTTTTTTAAATGACATCTTATTTTTTCAAAGTTCACATAGAACAAGGAACCAGACTAACAAAGATTTAGAAAAGTTGTCCCTTTGGCAACTGAATCAGAATTAATTGAATAAGCATTTTAAATATATAAACAGGTACACCTACAATATTTTTCAAAGCTTGTCTTCCTATTTCCTAGGTGTTTTTTGAAGGTTTTTTCTTTAAAACTAAAGATTATTTTGTAAATTCCTTTCTAATGGAAAAATCTAAAGGTAAAACTTATTCACATGGTTTTTTCTGAAGATGTGAATTACAAATTTTGGGGAGACCCAAATAATGCAATTTTTAAAAATTTATTTATTTGACAGAGAGAAAGCACAAACGGGGAGCAGCAGAGGGAGAGGGAGAAGCAGGCTCCCCACTAAGCAGGGAGCCCAACTCAGGGCTCGATCCCAGGACCCCGCGATCATGACCTGAGCTGAAGGCAGACACTTAACTGTCTGAGCCACCCAGGCGCCCCCAAATGATGCAATTTTATTGTGCATTCCTAGTCCACCAGCCTGGCTATTGGCAAAGGAAACCATTTCTCAACTCCCTTCATTCAACAAGTACTTAGGATTGTTACTGTGCGCTGGGCCTTTAGAAAAGAGATTCAGATTTAAATTTTCTCAGAAATTATGTATTTTTTCTTGTCCCCTTAATGTACCATCACTAAGTATTCTTGATTAGTTATTAAAATTTATTAGTTAGGTGTTGGTTTTGAGAACTTACTAGAAAATCAGAATGAGGTTCTACTTTTCTTCCAGGTACAGTTGATCCACATTATTTATGGATTCCCCTTTTGTGAGTTCTCCTACTCATTAGAATTTATTCGTAACCCTAAAATCAATACTCATGGCACTGCTGAGGTCATTCATAGACCTGTGTGTGAAAAATTTGAGTTGGCCCATGTACATGTTCGGGAGATCAAGCAAGGCTGATACTTCACCTTCTTGACTTAGCTTTTATATTTTGACCATGTGTCTTTTGCCTTGTCTGTTTAGAGCCATATGTTTTGCATTTTTGTTGGTGATTTAAAAGGGACCCTAAGCATGGGGTTGGATGGCTGCCTCGTGTTCCTATGTACAAGGTGGCTATGATGAGCCTTATGGAGACAGTGTGTGTGGTAAACGTCATTCAAGCATGTTGGCTGTGATTTCTACATTACTGAATCACTAATATACATTTAAAAAGGTATTTTTAAACCAAAACACACATAAAACAAGGTCATGTCTTGATTGGTTGATGAAAATGTGATCAGAGGCTCGCAAGACTCTAACCCTGTATTTTCCTAAGGAACATTCCGTACTTCAGTGTTCATAGTGACTTTATGGAACATAACTACCATGAATAAAGATAATTGCATTTGCATTTTTGAGGAGTTTGCTAAATGCTTCTTCTTGGTTATAGCAGTGGTGAGAGATTCTTTGGCAGGGCAGTTGTGTGGCAGTGTCTAGGGAGTCATTCCTGCTCCTCTGATCCTTCCAACGATGTTATAATGCCCCGATTCCCAACATTATATCCACTCCTAGATGGAATGGTGCTAGAATGGTTTCTGTAACCTGCGGTTGAGTCCTGGCTAAGATGACTCCTTCCACCTCTGACTCTTAGAATGTTCTTTCCATCCTTATAAGCTAGTAGATTTGAGATAATTTTGGGGTAAGTAGTTATTATTCTCAAATCGGAGTCATGTACTAAAAATGACAGAAATTTCCCTTTCGCTTTGGATCTACTCAAGATCGGAACAATTAAACTGTCCTCCTGAGGAAACAAACATAACATGAACGAAAATCCACAATATTGAAAGGCTTGGAGTTTAATTTCATAAATGCTTTCTCTTTTCCTAACCTGTGTTAAACCTGTGATTTGTGTGTTTATGGCTGAACTAAACTTATTTTGTAAGTTCTTCTATTGGTTAGCAAAGATAAACAAAAGACTTTCATTTCTCATTAGATCATTTCCATTAACTTACTGAAGAAACAGAGTAAAATATTTTAACTTCTTTAAGGGGCTCAGGAATCATCTGGGTGGTTTAATTGAAGTGATTTTAAAAATTATTATTTAGGGCACCTGCATGGTTCAGTCGGTTAAGCGGCTGCCTTTGGCTCAGGTCATGATCCCAGGGTCCTGGGATCAAGTCCCACATCGGATTGGGCTCCCTGCTCAGTGGGGAGGGAGTCCACTTCTCCCTCTCCCTCTGCCCACTCCCCCATGCACTCTCTCTCTCAAATAAATAAATAACATTAAAAAATTATTATTTAGCATATTATTGTGGAATTTTCACTGTTAGTACCTGCCAAACATTGTAAAGAAATGTTTATGCTGTTAGTAATTTTTATATATCATATACAAAACGATTTTAATCAATTGCTTTTCTTTTAATATTCAAATGAACTAAAATATATGGAGTAACCATGAGAGGGCTAATGATGCTGATGACATTTAGTGTCCCATTATTGTTAGACTCAAATATTTTTATTATCTTAGTATTAAAAATAACAAAAAATTATCTAAATTTGTTTAGGTATTGGGAATTACAGTAACATTAAATCAATTGAAAATTGGCCTCCACCTCCATTGTTATGCTTCAACACGTCAAATGATTGAAAAGAAAGAATCAACATCCCTTTTACACAGATCACTGTTAACATTTAGCCATGAGCATTATTGTCTCTGCTCCATGAATGCCTTCCTTGTACCACCTGAGGTATTGCTTTATACAGACTCAAAGTCAAATTCTTGTCTTAAAAGAGAAATTCAGTAATAAGTTGATTGTGGATTATAGCTTCTAAGCAGTGCTATTTTAGTTTTTCAGTTTAAATTTCCTTTTCAACTCTCTAGAATTTCTTTACTTATAGAGGTAGGTAATCAAAGGTAAGGAAATCTTTATAGTCTGCAGGGTAATGTGACTCATGGAGATGCTCCACTTCTTCCTTCCATTCTGTCATCAGTGATTAGAAATTTTCTTTTTCATATGTCAATGTTTTTATATCCTGTCTATCCTAGACTTCCTGGAGCCGTTTTGGAATGTTTCAAATTTATTTCATTGGGTAACTGACATTTCTTATCAGGACACTCAAACAGAATCCACCTGGACTCCCTCCTTGGCTCTGTCCATTTTGCACCCTCAGTCTCCACAAGGACACTCAATATTAATGTATTCTCACATTTTGTTGTTGTTTAAACATGGTCTATATACCATGCAACAGTAACATTTAATCAGGCTTGTATATTCTCCTATTTTTGGGTATATGGAATGTCTCCAATTTTTCACTACTATGAATAGCTGTAAGAAGTCTTAATTTGTCTTGTAGGTTAATTCTTTTGTCCCTATTCCCCAAAGTGGAATTAACAAGGCAATGCACAGGAAACATTTTAGTCATTAATTCTTTTATCAAATATTTATTCATTTCCTGATATATATCAGAACTTGTGCTAGCTGCTGGGCATATGATGGTGATTATTTAAAATAAAAGAGATGTGGTTTCGGCCTTTAATTTATAGGTCTCGTCTCATGTGCCAAATTGCTCTTGAGAAAGAGTGAACAATTTTCAGGACCCTCAACCTTTTTCATTCCCTCAGTCTTTCCAATGTTGGTTTTAAAATTTTGTTTCCCTTTTGCTAGCTTAGTAACTATATAGTGGCACCTTAAAATTATTTTGATTTGTGTTTGTTTAGTTGTAAGTGAAGATGTGCATTTTCCCCAAATTAGCAATTTATTTATCTTTTCTCTTTGTTTATTTTAATAGGATAATTGGTAGATTATGTCCCCTTTTATTAAATAGGAATTCCTATTTATCTCCATTTTCCTGGAATACTATTTCAAGTTTGATTTAGACAATAATTAGACACAGAAGAATGATGTTTAGTAAGTCTAATAAATGCTTCTCCTGGAATAGAACATCTAATGAATTTAAAGATCATTAAAATAATCCTAATACAGTTGGCTTAAATGATTTAAAAAAACTCCATGAGATCAAATAGCATTTTTGCTTATCCATAAATATATTAACACTAATTTAATGACACTATAGCTAGAAGAAAAAGAGCAAAATATGATAATTAATGAGTCCTTTAGGAAACAAAGCTAAATTAAACACATTTTAATTTATTAAAAAAACTCAAAGCGAAAATTACCTTTCTCAAACCATCGTTGAATAGTCTTCTTCAGGAGCCTACATACATTTTGAATTAAAAATCCTTAGTCTTACAGTAACTCAAACAGGTTTTCTGACCCATTAACAGCAGTTTCACGGTCACAGCATTCACATAGCCAGCAAAGAAATTTAACCCCTGTTCAGCAGGGACAGTCCAGCTTTGGAGTAGGTCTACCCTGGCTGGCTCTATGCCAGTTCCGTGTCTTCCTTTCCTACAGCTCCCACATCCTCCTTGGGCTTTCTCCCCACCAGAGTTCTGGACCGTAGACCTCCTCCTTTGTGAATTCTCCTCCAGTAGGTTTTGACTTGTATCCTAAGGAAAAAGGCTGAATATGGAAATGTTTTGGGGGAGCAAAACTACACATAAAAACAAGGAATAACAAAATCACAGCTCAAGAAAACAGACATCACAGAAGTTCATCTGTTGGTTTTTAAAAAAAATTTTTTTAGAAACAAAGCAGTATTTGGGCAGGTCACTTCATGTCTCCTCTGAGTTTTTCTCTCTGCCAAGTTTGAGGTTTTCTCATCCTATCTCCTGATCCCTAGGACACACACATACACAGACACACCCTACAGCTGGTGTGATGGGTCTGAAACTGATAAAAATCTTAAAAAAGAAGTTCTTACGTTGAACCACACGGGATTACTGTTATTTGATCATTGTCTAACCCAACATAAAGGCCAACCGTGTATCTTCCTTCAATAGGAAACCTCATAAGTATATAAATGCTAATAGGGGACAGCAAAGCAAGGTAGTAAGAGCGAACAAAAACCATTGTTTGTCACCACCCAGGTTGATAGTATGAAACACACAAAAAGCGAAACAAATCAAAATGTATTATAAAGCAGACTTTTTCAGTTGTACATTGTGCATGAGTAGAAGCAATATTTTTCCTTCAGGTTACTAGAATACTGGGGCTTCAGAGTAGTGAATAGGTCCTTTTGTTTGTTTGTTCCTCCATTATTTCAGAAGCATGACTGCTGGTCCCAGATTCTGCTAGGATCTGTGAGGAATACAAAAGATGTCATGATTTCTCTCTGCCCGTGACAGTCTAGTTGAGGAGCACAAGACAGAAAATTGTGGAGTAATTTGAGAATGAGTCCAAGGCAAGTACCTGATAGTAAAGAGCAAGGTGAGGTCCTCAGGTGCAGTGGGAATTCAAAGTAAGAAAAAGTTCACCATAAGTGTATTTGATCCAGCCTGGGAAGACTTCTTGGGGAAGAAGAGCTTTAATCTGGGAAACTATGCCAGGTACTATGCTTGGTGTCAAACGTGTTAGGAATTGTATTAGAAAAGACAGCTATGTTTAGGATTGTCAAAGGGGGCGAGTCTACCCTTTAGTTAGTACAGTGACATTTCCATTTGCTGTATAGCAGCCTAGGTACTTTAACTGAATCCAGAATGCTTCCCTAGGTGGCTGATTTATGACCTTGGGGGAGTTTAGGTATCCTGAGAACTTGCCTCACTGAATTCTTCTTGATAATTGATCTGCTTAGCTTGTCAATAACTTTTTTCTTTTTTTGTGGGTAAAGGACAAAAAAAGTGTTCATTGTATTTTTTAGGACTTGTGCTAGATTTTTCAGAATGTGTAGAAAAAAAGAATCCCTGAAACCACTAAAATTTTCTTGACACACCACTATTCATGATGCCCACCAAAAGGAGACTGTTTTTTCTCATCTCAACTATCCAGGAGAGAAATTATATGGCCTAGTCATTCAACCTTTGGATAAGAGACCAACTCACAGAATATAATAAAATACTGTCATAAACCAAGGAAATTTTTAGGGCTGTGCTTTGCATTGAAGAGAGAATACAAATAAGATTAAGCAAGATTCTCCTCCTTTAGACTTAAACAAATGAGTAACAGGACTTTCTTATAGTTTGTCATGAATACAAATTATACACAAATGTCAGAAGAGGAGAAAAGTAAGTATGTCACTCAAATTTTAGTATTGTCTTCTAAAGTATATGACTTGTCAGGATAAGAGAGACCAAACGACTTAATCAACATTTCCATAAAATGGGCATACTATTGTTTTCTGATGCACAAAACACCTCTATTTATGGAAAGAGGAAAAAAGATAACAATCCTTAGAGGCTTTTAAAAAATGAAATAGACTCATTTACCAGGATGATTAGGGGCCGTCAAATAAGAAGACAAAGTTTGTTGCTTGCTGTCACGTTTCCACATCCTTCCAGCTCCAGCATGCTTTCTTCTTAGCCATGTACAAAAAGTGCATTTTCCCTTATGGTCTCCAACAGGGTAAGAATGAAAAGTTTTTAATCCAGGATCTGTGTATTACTTGTAAATCAGTTGGTATGCTGACCAATGATTCCCTGTCAGTGGGGAATAAAAGTTCTTGGAATAAGAATCACTCCTCCTCTATTTCAGACTCTAGGTCAGCCTCAATTCCTCCTGTCTTGATCAGGGAACACTCTCAATCTTGAAGCAGCTGATAGTTTAGGGAGGCTTATTTACAGGTCTACACCTACCTGAAAGAGCCAAGTATTGCATAAGTTGGCACTTTATATGCTCTCTTCCGTCCTTTTCAAAGGACGTGTAAATAGCCCCTTCCAGATTGCAAGGCTTCTGGGGACCGAGACTTTGTCCTACGTTTCTTTTTACTTACCTTCCCTCTTTGCCCCATCCTGTGGCCTTAGCTTCTCCTACACTGCTCCATGACGGCCTTCTTAATTCAGAAGACGCAGATCATTTCTAATAGTTACTGCTAAATTCTTGGTAAATTTAAATCGAAATTACACTAACTATAGAGAGAAAAGTCTGGGCCAAAAATTCACCAGTACGTCTGCACTCTGGTTTATTCATTGCACATTTGCATTTTATGGACTTTTTTTTTCTTTTTTCCCCTTCTGGGGGAAGAATAACTACCAAGAGAAGGATAAAGCTAAGGAATATTAGGACTTGTAGCTGTAGGCTGCCCCTAACCCTTTGTGCGAAAGATTTTGCGCGCGAGCCAGATAGGATCCTGAGGGAGCAATTTTGGGGCAGAGAGAGGCAAAATGAATGCCATTCAGGTGAAGAGAGAAACATTTATTCATTAAGACATAAGTTGAGGGGAACAGGAAGTGAAAGGGGCTGCAGACCTCTGCAGGAAAGAAATAATTATGGAGTCCTGGGAAGAGGTATTGTTGGAAATTTTGAAGTCTAAAGTACCAGCCGAGGGCATTGTAATGCTTCCTCTCGGGAACAAGAAGCCTCAGGGTTCAATTCATTTGTTTTGGACTAATAACAACAACAAAAAAAGCTCCCAGCTCTACCCTATGATTTTAAATATGAACAAAAAATATCCGTGGAGGGAAAAGCAGGCTACAGTATGTGACCGCCATTGTGCCAAAGAACATGAAATTACAAATCAATGAGTGACTTGAAAGAAGATTAAAATTTGTGTTTGTTAGTCTATTTTTAAGCCTTTCTTTCATAAGGCTAGGAAAGAAGGTTATATAAAGTTTAGCCAGCTTTTTGTAAGATTATCTAAATGTACCTTTTCCACCTTCTGTTCTCAGATTTGGCAGCAAAAAAATTTGTTCTGATCACAGTTTCTTGAAGTATAATTATTTTGTCAAAAGAAAATATAATTAGAACTGATATTTTAAAATGCACTGTAATTGTATTTAAAGATTTGATAATTTGCTCACGTATGAAATGTTCTATTAATTTAGCAACAACCAACAGCGCCGGAGTCAGGAAATGATCTGCTGGTTTTTCTCTTTCCTGTTTTAAAAATACCATCTACTCTGCCCTTTTGTCTATTCCAAGAGATATAGTCAATTTCAGCAGTGGATTAAATTAAATGCTTGGCGTAGCTTTATGAGCGTCAGGTCCATTTTCTCTGTTCTACTGCACTTTTTCACACGTCTCATACCATTACTACAGCCGGGTAACAAGAGTAGCTTGGCATTCCAAGGGGCCCTGTAAGGTCTCTTCCTTTGTAACCCTCAGTCAGCATAAATCTATTTCTTGTTCCTTGTCCCTGCCCTGAAAACTCTGGAAATCCCCTTCTTCCTTCTACTAGTCTCAATTATCACTTAAAAAAAAAGGATCTCTTCTTTGTAGCAGCAGTTTGATGGGTTGAATTCCCCCACGAATGGCAAGTTCTTGTCATGTTGCCCACATGCAGATTTGGATCAATAAGTCACAGATTTTTGGAATAAAATATTTCTTATGAATAAAGGGGATCCTTTTTCACAAACCATAGAACTGCACAGAACCCTGGGTTTCAGAAAGACCCAGAGCAGTCAGGTTTGAGATAGAAAACAAATTAAGTCAATTAATTATTCTTGGTTCACATCGTCTAAGGCTAGCATTGTCAAAGTCAAAACAAGTGGACAACTTTCTCCTCTTTTTCTGCAAAGGGCACTTGCCCTCGTACCTGCTGCCCTACTATCTGGGACCTCAGCATTGAGATGCGGGGCAGGATCTGAACATGTGCTGTTCTGAAGTGATTTAGAAAACCGTGAAGAGTGGAGTTTCTGGAGTCAGGTGCTTTGACCCTGAATCTCAGCTTCCTCCATCGAACCTTTGGCAAGTTATTTAGCCTCTTTGAACTTGTCTCCTTATGCAGAAAGCAAGAGTAGTGATAGTGCATACCTTTTTCGGTTCTGTGAGGCATTTAGAATGATCAGTTATTACTGTTATCACACTGGATTAAATACTGCCTAGCCAAATATTTCAAAGAAATTATGAGCTATGATGGCTCATTTAAACTTGGAATATTTTCTCCTAGAATTTAACTTCTGATTAATTGACAGTGACTCTTAGAATCACATACATTTCTAGTTAAAAAATTTTTTTTCTGCTCTCCCTTCAACCAATTTCTAATTGAAATGAATACTGTAGTGGTCATTTTCCAGTTTCACATTTGAAGTGAGAATATGTATAGGAATTATACCGATAAAATATAATTTTCTCATTACTGAATTTTGTTGTGTGGTGTGAATTACTAGTTGAAGTTAGAGTAACTGGAAGGGCACAAAAGTATATTTGAAAAAGGAATATAAGTTTCCATCTCTCATTCTGTCGAGACCTTTTTGTTTTCACCATGATCTGATATTTTCACCATGATCTGATACGCAGAAGTGGAATGGATGGAAAAAAGAATGGCAATCTATTTAGGTCATTAAAATAATTGAACAGAAGAGAGAAGTTTAATGTTTCCTCCAGTCACAACGCAGTAATGAATTCTCATTTGTGACATACATTGTTTAGCATGACATTGATAAAGAACAGGGCTTTCTTCTTATAGTAATGTTTTGTTTTATCTGAAACATTGGCATTTAAGCCATTTAGTGGTCATATTCCTTATGTTCTTCAGGTTAAAAAATTTTGATTGCAAGATAAGTTTATGTTTTATATCAGGTTATAATGACACCAAGTAAATTTATGAATAACTAGTGTTTGTTTAGAATTATTGGATGATACCAGATCTTTGAAGGTCATTTGAATTGTTTTCATTTGCTAGTCTCAATATGAATAATCTAACCAGGTACAACTGTAGAAACTGGACTTTGGTTTCTTAAGTGAGCCCAGTACACTCACCTGGAGTTGAAAGATGGGTTCTTTGAAACTGTATGAAGATGTTTTTCTATAAAACTGTGTTAGTTTTGAAATAGTGAAGGCCATTAAATTAGCCATGGAGATGTCTTTGAAATATAACAGAGTAAAGATGAATGCTTGGATGTAATCTTTTTTTGGAAAAGTTGAAAAATGTTCACAGAAGTGAGTTTGAATTAGCATCTTTAGTTTTGGCTAAAGAGACAGTTGTAGGGTATGTACTCTAGAATCATAAGGGGTTAAAAAAAAAACCAAAGAAGCAAAGGATGCTTCTTGTTTGACCATTCTGACCATCAACAGAGCTGTGATTGACTCTCTGACTGTCAGTTTTATGGGACCAGGTAAATATTTATTGTTGACTTAAGGGAAGTGGCGCATCAGTAAATATTCCAGGACCAAAGGGTTATTAATAATGTTGACTTGCTTTGAATTCCTAGGGGGAACACCGAACTGATTTTCTTTATTTGAATCTGCAGCCTGAAGCTGAAAAGATGCGACTTGCTGCAGTGTATGTGTTATTAAATGCTGTATCTTGCCTCAGACCACAGTGTGACCATTGTTTAAAGCTAACTGTATGCTACATCTCCCTGGGAAAAGGAGTTGTATCCTTAAGGAGTGTCTCAAAGCGGTGTTTGTGTAGCGTATTGTGTAGATGTCTTGCTAATTGTATTGAACAGTAGCAATATTTGCTACCACATCCTTGTCTTTCTGTCAAACACCAGGGGCAGATACTTTTTTTTTTTAGAGCAAATGAGTGCATGAGTGGGGGGAGGGGCAGAGGGGGGAGAGAGAGAGAGAGAGAGAGAGAGAGAGAGAGAAAGAATCTTAAGTAGGATCCCTGCTCAGCATGAAGCCTGACACAGGGCTTGATTGACGACCCTGAGATCATGACCTAGGTAGAAATCAAGAGTCGGATGCTTAACCAACTGAGCCACCAGGGCACCCCAGGGGCAGGTACTTTTAAAAATGATTTTCTTCTCTAACAGCATCTGCTCAATGACCTGAAAAAGCTTTCTCTTAGTGGGACGCCTGGGTGGCTCAGTCGGTTAGGCGTCTGTCTTCAGCTCGAGTTGTGATCCCGGGGTCCTGGGATCGAGTCCCACATTGGGCTCCTTGCTCAGTGGGGAGCCTGCTTCTCCCTCTACCTGCCGCTCCCCCTGCTTGTGCTCTCTCTCTCTCTCTGACAAATGAATAAATAAAATCTTTAAAAAAATCTTTCTCTTAGTAATACAGAATAGTATTCCTTTCAGTTTGATTCAATTCAGCAAATATTTATTGGGTCCTGACACTGTGCCAAGAACTTTGCTAGGCACATGAGGTTATAAAGCTGAATATGACTCTGTCCATTCCCACAGGAGCTAATACTGTATGGGTGACATGTTCTCCTAAAGAACAAAACAATCAAACAAATAAAATCAAAACCCCAAACAGGTAAGTGTAACATGAATTACTGGAGGGTACCTTAAATAAGGAGACCTCACTTCATTTGGGATGGATTTTGTCCAGGGAGAGAGGGAAAAGGGGGTTCCCAGTTGATGAATAGGATGTGTCAAGGAATAGAAGTATGAGAGTTCATACAGCTGTTAGGAAACTGTGAGGTCCAGTGTGTGGTAAATTATAACATAGCTTGTTTATTGGTTTTGAGGAACTCCAAGGGCTTGACCCTCTTCTTTAACTACTCTTTCTACTTTATCTATGAGTCCTGCAGTGTACCACTTATACCACTCCCTGACTATCTAGTTAAAAAAAGATAGAGAATCATAATCACTGAATAAGGAATTAAAAGTTGATCTATGCTGTCACCCAATTTTTTTACTGGAATGCACCATTTGAGTTTATAAATGTCACAACATTCATTAAAGATTTTGGAGTTGGAAGTGCTGTTTATTTTTACCTAGTCAAAGAACTTCACTGGAGGATTGATTATAAGGTTGAGTTAGAGATTAAATCAGAGCTTTACTTTGAGGCACTGACTGAAAAGTGGATCTAATGGTCCTCACGGATGGCTTCGGAGGCCAAACTTTTCCTCTGCATGCCTTTCAAAGACCGTGGTTCTCAGATCACAAATATACCTATATTATACTTTTCAGAGAGTAGGTTTCAATAATGTTTGTGGAAAGAATGAAGGGACTTGTGAGACACCGCCTCTCCATTGGATCAGGTTAAAGTCATAAATCTCTGCTTAGACTGTTTACGTTTTACCCTGGAGATAAATGTCATGATTTTTAGGGTCCCTATTCCAGAATAATTAAATAACCATGCAGTGCAAAATCTGACACTAAACTCTGGTCTAGGGTGTGGGGTAGAGAGAGTTAACTGATTAGAGAAGAAAGTTTTTAAGAGTCGTTAGAAGTAGTTTGTGGTGCAGTCCAATAATTGTTGATTATAAAAGTCACCAGCTTTTAGTTCCTGCCTGTGGTTTTAATTAGTTTTATTGAGTAAATCATGTGGTCCTCAACTGACCTGCTCAAGTTCATTACTCACTAGGTTGTCTGCAGCTGGTTGTTTCAGGATTAACTGTCATGCTTAAGAAGATGAGCTCTTGTCACTCACACAGTCTCAAGCAAAGGTGATTTTCTTCCCCGGGAATGAAATTCAGTCCACACAGAGCATGTGGCTTCAGCGCTCAGTCTGTGTGTAATGACCCCATGGGTTGTATGAGAGGAAGACTCACGGATGCCAGGTGGGCGTAGACTCTAGATTTCATATATAAAGTGAGCCCCACAAATGCCTATTCTGATATTTGCCTCATTAGTATAATATGCCAATATATACTTGTTATAATAATGACATTTGATCTTATTAAAAAAACGAGGGTGGGGAGGACTAGATTTAGTGCTTAAACTCATTGTAACATATTGTGGGACCATTTTACAGGTGAGACTAGGTCCTTTTAGTTGCATGATTCTCAAGTCTGGCTGTACTTTTGAATCGCCTGGACAGCTTTCAAAAACTCCACATACAGGCCTCACCCCAAATCAATATGTAAGAATTTCCAGGGTTACTGTTTCTATAGGTCTGGGATTGGGCTCTTTCCCTCTAACTTTTTGTTTTGAAATAATTTAAATCTTATAGAAAAGTTACAAAAACTCAATTACACTTTTTAAATCTACAGTCACCAATTTTTTTACAACATTTTTACATTTGCCTTATCTCTCTCTCTATATATATACTGATATTTTTTCTGAACTATTTGAAAGTATGTATTTTTTTAATTTTGACAATTTTTATTTTTTTAAAAATTTATGTCTTCCCAGCTTTATTGATATATTCTTGACATGTTACATATATAAGTTTAAGGTGTACAACTTGATGATATAATACACATATATATTGTGAAATGATTATTACAATAAGGTTTGTTAAAACCTCCATCCCTTAATATAATTACCATTTTTTCTTTGTTGCAGTAATCACATTTAAGATCTACTCTCTTAACAACTTTCCATTATGCACTATGGTATTATTAATTATAATCATTACAGTGTACATTCGATCCTATGACTTATTAATCTTAGAGCTGGAAGTCGGTACCTTTTGACCAGCATCTCCCCATGTCCCCCACAACCCAGCCCCTGGCAAACACTATTCTATTCTCTATTTTTATGAGTTTAGCTTTTTCAGATTCTACATATAAGTGACATACAATATTTTTCTTTGTATGACTTATTTCACTTAGCATAATGCCCTCTAGGTCCATCCGTGTTGTCAGAAAAGGCATGATTTCCATCTTTGTGTGGCCAAATAGTATTCCATTGTGTGTATATACTACATTTTCTTTATCCATTCATCTGTTGATGGACACTTAGGTTGTATCCATGTCTTGGCTATTGTGAATAATGCTTCAGTAAATATGGGGGTGCAGTTACCTCTTTGAGATAGTGATTTCATTTCTTTAGATATGTCCACAGGAGCGGGATTGCTAGGTCATATGGTAGTTTTATTGTTTCATTTTTGAGGAACCTCTGTACTGTTTTCCATAGTGTCTGTACCAATTTACATTCCCACAAATAGAGCAGGGGCTCCCTTTTCCCCATATCCTCATCAACACTTGCTATTTCTTGTCTTTTTCATTTTAGCCATTCTAATAGGTGTGAGGTTATATCTCATTGTGGTTTTTATTTGTATTTCCCTGATGATTAGTGATGTTGAGCATCTTCTCATTACCTGTTGACCATTTATATATGTGTCTTCTTTGGAAAATATGTCTATTTAGGGCCTTTCCTAATTTTTTTTTAAGATTTTATTTATTTATTTGAGAGAGAGAATGAGATAGAGAGAGAGAGCATGAGAGGGGGGAGGGTCAGACGGAGAAGCAGACTCCCTGCTCAGCAGGGAGCCCAAAGTGGGACTCGATCCCGGGACTCCAGGATCATGACCTGAGGTGAAGGCAGTCGCTTAACCAACTGAGCAACCCAGGCACCCCGGGCCTTTACTCATTTTAAAATTAGATTATTTCATTTATTTTTTGCTATTGGGTTGGATGAATTTTTAAATGTATTTTGGGTATTACCCCCTTATCAGATATATGATCTGCGGATATTTTCTCCTATGCCATAGGTTGGTTGCCTTGAAAATATGTTGCATACAACATGCCTCTTTACCCAATGATTTTTCATTGTGCATTTCCTTAAACAAAGAATATTCTCTTTTATGGCCAAGTTACAGTAATCAAATTAAGGAAAATTAACATTTATATAATACTTTTATCTAATTTGTAAACCATATTGTGATTTTTATCAACTTCCCCAATAGTGTCTCTGATAGTCCAAATTTTACGTGTCAACTTGGCTGGGCCACAGGGTGCCGAGAGATTTGGTCAAACATTATTCTGGGTGTTCCTGTGAGTATGTTTTTAGATGAGATTAACATCTAACTCAGTGGACTGAATAAAGCAGATTGCTGTCGCTAATGTGGTGGGTGGGCCTCATCCAATCAGATGAAGGCCTAAACTAAACAAGAAAAATTCATCCTCACAGTCCCAGAGTAAGAATGAATTCTTCCAGTCTGATGGTCTTGGAACTGGGACATCAGCTTTTTCATGGGCTCAATCTGAGACACCAGCTCTTCCTGGGTATCAAGCAGGCAGGTTTTAAGGCTGGAACTATGCTGTTGTTCTCCTGGGTCTCCGACCTGCCAGGTTGCCCTGAAGATCTTGGGACTTGCCAGCCTCCATTATTCCCTGAGCCTGTTCCTTATAATAAATCTCTTTTGACACACACACACACACACACACACACACACACACACACACACACACACCACACGCACACTATTCATTCTGTTTCTCTGGAGAATGCTAATAGAATACAGTGTCCTTTAGAGAACTTTTTCCCTAGTTGAAGATCATGTATTGCATTTAGTTGTCATGTCTTCAGTCTTCTTTAAACTGGAAGACTTCCTCAGCTTTTCTTTGTCTTTCATACCATTGATGTTTTTAAAGAACACAGGACAATTATTCTACAGAATGGCCTTCTACTTGGATGTCTTTGCTGTTTCCTTTGGTTATATCCATGTTATATATTTTTGGTGGAGCACTGCATGTGAATTGCTTTTCCTTCTCACATTTAAAAGCACACTTTAGCGGGTGATGTTACTTTTGGTCACTTAGGTGTTGCCCGTCTCCCCACTCTCCTCGTATTCTTTTTTTTTTCTTTTAAAGCTAGCATATGCACTTTGTGGGAAAACACTTGGAGACCACATAAATAACCTGTTCCTTTTAAATTTTTTGCTGGTAGATTTAGCACCCATTGATGATTCTTGCCTGGTTCAATTTTTACTATGATGGTTATTAAAATGGTGATTTTTTTTTTTTGAACTCTGTTCTTGCTTCGTAGTTGGCATTTTACTGTAAGAAAGAGCTTTCGTTTTTATCATTTGTTTGCTTACTCATTTATTTGTTATAAACAGGGACCTAGTGATTCTTATTGAATTCAATGGGTTATAATGTACGAGCCTCTATATTTTTATTTTGAAATATTTTTTAAAGAGCAGTTTCAGGTTAACAGAAACATTGAGAGGAAGGTACAGAGATATCCTAAATATCCTGTTCCCCCTCAGAAAGCCTCCCTCATTATCAATATCACTCACCATAGTGGGACACTTACTATAATTGCTGAACCTACATTGACACATCATAATCACCCAGAGTTCATAGATTACATTGGGGTTCACTCTTGGTGATGTACATTCTATGGGTGTAGGCAAATGTATGATGACATGTATCTATTATGTTATTTTACAGATATTTTCACTGCCCTAAAAATTCTCTCCACCTCTTTATTCCTCCCTGCCCTTTTCATCCCCTGACAACCACGGATCTTTTTGTTGTCTCCATAGTTAAGTTTTTTCCCAGAATGTCGTAGAGTTGGAATCATATAGTGTGTAGCCTTTTTGTATTGTTTTCTTTTACTTAGTAATATGCATTTAAGGTTCTTTCATGTCTTTTCATGGCTCGAGTGCTCGTTTTTTTAAAGCACTGGATGGTATTCTATTGTCTGGGTGGATCACAGTTTATTTATCCATTCACCTGATGAAAGACATCTTGGTTCCTTCCAAGTCTTGGCAGTTATGAATAAAGCTGCTCTAAACCATGTGCCGGGTTTTGGTGTGTTTACTTCGATGATAAAATTATCCTTGATTTTAACTATGAGAGTCTCATCAGGCTGGCTTCTGTGTCTTGTGGTTATTCCCTCATGATTTTGTGAGTGCTTCACCTTTTTCTGGCACAAGATATTCTGAATACATTTTGAGTTCTAGTTGTGAGATTCAGCTGTTTCTGCAAGAATCCCTGGTTCCTTTTAGTCAGAAAAGGTATTGGGAAAGCAGGATCTGGGTGATATTATATCCTCTCAGCGAAGTCAAGCATTAGAATGAGCATGGTGTTGTATGATTATGAGAACAGATATTCTGAAAACTAGACTAGTTTGGAGTACAGTTTGCTTACCAATTGCTGAAATCATGAAGGAAGAATACATTTAATTAAGAAGATAAACCATTAAATCTTATAGTTGATTTTTAGTTAAAGATAAAGAACCCTTAGAGTCAAGAAAGGGAAACTACATTTCATAATCTGTGATTTTCTTACCAGGAAGCAGTGTTAGTTTTGTTACAAGAAACTGTCATAGCCCTGTGCTTCTACAAAATGAATGATACCGTTTCTGTCTAAATCAGTTGCACAATGACCAAATCTTGGCAGTGGTGAAATAGACTTGACATGTCACTATATTGCAGATAAATATTTGAGAAATGGAATATTGATGCACTTGATGAGTTGAAGAAATCACAGTCACATCAGAATGGAAGGCATGAAAAATGGGCAGATCAACTCTGTGCTGTAGGTAGATCCTGAGGAAGTAGCAAAATATTGTACCTCAGAGAAGGAAGAAACTTAGGAGAGTTAGCCACCAAAGGGGGAAATGTAGAAATGAAAAGCTCTGTGCAGAAAAACTCAGAAATATTCTATTGAAATTTATAAAAAACAAAAAAGTTGCTCAACTAAGTGCAAAACCATGCTGTTGTGAGAACATGCCCGGAGGTAGCCTTCACAAGTCTAGGAATGAAATTATTAAATCAATGATTAGCAAGTTTTCTTTGAGATAAAGAACACATATTAGCATATTATGAAATATGAATATATATTAACATATATATGTGATATATATATATATATATAAATGAAACCTTACTGAGCTATATGAGCCCTGTTGGCAGATGTGTGGTGGGGCTGGGTGTTGTGGGCAGAGGATTGATTAATGTGAGGACTCAGGCACTGCACTGCACTGCACCATGAGGAGCAAAGCATTTCAGTTTTGACATAAAACAGGAAGTAACATTTCCTGCAAAAAGGGTAAAAATACTTTGGTACTTTTAGAATCTGAAGAATGCTAATGCTGATCACAGCAGAGAGAACAAAGACCAAACGTACTGAGGTTGGTTGGAGAAAACAAAGTCACTGACTCACTCAGCCTTTTCTTTTGGCAAGTAGAGGAATGTTTTACACAGTGTTTTACAGAGTGTGTTAGAGGAAGGCGAAGTGTAAATCAGCCTATCCTACCTGGTGCTTGGTGATTTCACTGTAAAGAGTGGGTAAGCATCGCAACAATGAAACATTTTGTGTAATTTGCTAGAAAACTTGCATCAGACTTGCACAGGGCACACAAAAAAGATCACCAGCACAGACCGTAGAGTGTAGATCCAGACAGAGAGTGAAGTCTGCTCTGATTGCTGTTGACTAAAGGGCTCTTTCAGCTCCTTCTCGAATGGAAGTTGGAAACGGCTTTCAGAACTTTATATGTCCTATTAGCATTTCTACATAAGGAGGTGTGTTTAAGTCTTGTTATGCAGGGAGGCTGAAGCTCTCTGCAGTCCAGTAGATGGATTTCACCTATGATTGTTACCTGGGGGAAGCTGTTTGGAGACAGGCCAACTCCCACCTGGTACTGACTCTCTTCAGATGCTGAACAGTAGGGTTTTACTAATGCTGTGAGGCCAGAGACGTGCTTTTTGCTAGAAATTAATGATTCTAGAGAACACAACAAGGATTCTAGAGAATCCTTGAGGAGGACTCACATTATGTATTCAGTGCTGATTAGAACACAGATGCCTGTGTAGTAGTTTGTACTGAGACTAATTTTTAAAAATTTCTTAAAGATTTATTTATTTATTATTTGAGAGAGAGAGAGAGAGAGAGAGAGCGTGTGAGAATGCACCTGTGAGTGAGGGGAGGGGTAAAGGGAGAGAAACCCAAGCAGACGCCCTGCTGAGCGCAGAGCCTGAAGTGGGGCTCGATCTCACAACCTTGAGATCATGACCTGAGCTGAAACCGAGAGTCAGATGCTCAACCGGCTGAGCCACCCAGGTGCCCCTGTACTGAGACTATTATGGTCACGTGGGGATACCCACATTTCTCCCTGTTGGGATTCAATTGTATTCACCTAAAATTTATATATTGAAGCCCTAGCCCCCAACACGATATGATTTGGAGATGAGCCTTGGGGAGATAATTAGGGTTAGATTTGGTCATGAGGGCAAGGCCTGCCTGATGGGATTAGTGGCTTTATAAGAAGAAAAGAGAGCGCTTTCTTGCTTACCACGGAGGACACAGAGAAAACACGACCTTCCAACAAACCGGGACGAGAGCTCTCATCAGGAACTGAATTGACCTTGATCTTGGACTTTTCAGCCTCCAGACCTGTGAGAAATAAATATCTTTTTAAAAGCCACTCAGTCTCCTGCAATCATGTATGGGAAGCACTCCTATTCAGAAATTGCTCTATTCATTTATTATAAGGTATCTTAGCAGAGGGACTAGGGATCCTTGAAGTCCTTGTTCTTGCTGAATTCTCCTTCTACAAGAAGTACATGGAAAATCAGTTCTTAATCAGAAAGTGATTGGGTAACCAGGAATTAGCATGAGGGCCAGTAGAAGAATTGAATGTTAAATGGATGGCTTGCTGGTGGTGGTGAAAAATGCAAGAAGTACTTTTTTCTCCTCAGTTTTCAACTCAGTTAGCCATCTCCTTTCTTTCTTGAACCAGACCTTGCTGTGATCCGAAAACACCACACTCCCTGTTTTCTTCCTACCTCTCTGCCTGCTCCCGCACCCCGCTGCCAGTCCCCTTGGCTAACTGTCTTCTACTGGCCTCAACAACCCATCCCAAGCCAACGTGTGTATTCACCGCAACAGGTCTTTCCTGCCTTCGTGCTTTTCTCATGCTTCTATTTTTCTTTCTCAAATGTACACCTTCTTCCCTTCCATTCAGGCAGATCAGCTCTCTTTTAAGAATCAGCTCAAGACATGCCTCCGTGGTAGAGTCTCTAGAAAGGAGTTAACGTGTATTTAAGTCTCTCATACTTAACTTTTCAGACTGGGGAAGGGTTATGGGAAGTCAGTGGACCGAATGTGTTATAAATACATGCAACAACGTGGATGAAACTTGGAAATAAGTTGGAATGGAAAAGGAAAGAGAAGAATACATGCCACATACTATTTTCTAAAGCTCAGAAATGTGTGTGTCTACATGTGTATGTGTACACACACCACAACATAAAAGGCATGAATCGTAAGCACAAAATTTGGCATAGTGATTTCTTCTATGGGGTGGTCCCCAGACAAGGGGCTAGAATCTACAGGTTGATACAGTGGTGAAGGTTGTGTTGTAGTTAAGTGGGGATGATTCTGCTTATAACTTACAATGCTACATATATTCTTTTGTAAGTATCAACTGTTACTGCATAAAACAGAGAAAAAGTTTAATTTCGTGTCAGTTATAATATTTACTCAAAATTTAATAAATTGCTTTTTATTAAAAAGAATCTGCACAACTTAAGGGGGCCTCCCTTGAATGGACTAGCTAGAGGCCCAGACAGCTTTGGGTGGGGCTTAAGGACACAGAATGGGGAGCCCGAGTGGCACTTACCAGCTATGTTCTCATAAGCCAGTTCCTCATTTTTCCCCATCTGTAAAATGGGGGTAATAATAATTCCTACTGTATAGGGTTGTTGTGAGGGTAAACTATGTTAATGTATATAAATAGTGTTGAGAATGTCTGGCATATAGTAAGAAGAAGTTAAATGATAGTTATTTTTATTTGTTGGGGAAGTTATAGGGGTATGGTCCTCAGCTTTGAAATAGGAACAAAAATCAGAGTATCATTTTTTTAAATTAAATTTTACTTAGTTAACATACAGTGCAATCTTGGTTTCAGGAGTAGAATTCAGTGATTCATCTCTTACATACGACACCCATCACAACAGGTGCCCTCCTTAATGCCCACCCCCCACCCTCCTCCCTCCAGCAACCCCCAGTTTGTTCTCTGTTCTTAAGAGTCTCTTATGGTTTGTTTCCCTCTCTCCTTTTATTTTTCTCCCTTCCCATATGTTCATCTGTTTTCTTTGTTAAATTCCACATATGAGTGAGATCATATGGTACAAAATCAGAATATCATGATAATAGCCATAAATTAACCAAACTTGCGTGAGAAGATATATAAACCTTATGGCTAACTTATTAGCACCCAAAGGAAGGTAACTTTTTCCAGCGATAGAATGCTTGTGTCTGTTATCCAGAGCATCTCTTTTCCTGGTACTGAGGGACCTAGAAAATTCAATCAATTTTATTGTCAAAAGAACGCTTGAGGTCATGAATTCAGGAAAAAAATAAAGGAAATATTTATTCTAGACCACTGTGAAGCTTGTTGAATTAGTTTCCACTGTCCAGAAAACTGTGTTCCTTTTGGTCACATTCAGACTGTCCTCACCTGGAAAGTGCTGGGAAACTGTTACCTTAGGGTCTTATGGTTTCTTCAGGTTTCATTTTTCTTCCTTATTTATGTTGACTATCTGTCTTATCTTCAGCCTTTTTCCTGAAAGGTCAGAATGCATTTGGTTAACATCAGTTTAGTGCAACACCATTGCAGACTTCTTTTTCCCTGAGAGGATGACTATTTCTCTGTGTTTTGAGTTTGGTGATTCCGGTGTCTGTGGTTACACATTCATCGACATTCTTTTTAGAAATCTTCAAACCCCAGACAAAGCAAGGCTAATGTGTCTTGTGGGAGGGGCACATGTGTGGAGGTCTTGGGCCTGAGCACATATCCTTTTTTTTTTTTTTTTTTAAGATTTTATTTATTTGACACAGCGAGAGAGAGCACAAGCCGGGGAAGAAGCAGGCAGAGGGAGAGGGAGGAGCAGGGTCCCCACTGAGCTGGGAGCCTGACAAGGAACTCGATTCCAGGACCCTGGGATCGTGACCTGAGCCGAAGGCAGGCGCCCAACTGACTGAGCCACCCAGGCGCCCCTGAGCACATATTCTATGAAGGTCATGGTTGTCCCTCTTAGTCCCAGAACTCCATTTCCCGCCCAGCCTCTTCCAGAAAGTTCTGCAAGCTGACGTGAAGAAAGCAGAGGCAGTTGCAGAGAAGGAAGAGGAACGACAGGGGATAATTAGAGGACTTTGAGGAAGCTATACATCCCTTTTGGAGGGATTTCAGGGAGGA
This sequence comes from Eumetopias jubatus, assembly GCF_037043125.1. Taxonomy (NCBI): domain Eukaryota; kingdom Metazoa; phylum Chordata; class Mammalia; order Carnivora; family Otariidae; genus Eumetopias; species Eumetopias jubatus. The sequence continues at coordinate 33,664,879 of NW_028274820.1, forward strand.
AAAAAAAGGATCCTCCCTCTTCCTGATTTTTTTGTTTTGTTTTGTATTTTTGATAACATTTTCCAGATAGTTACATTTGCTATAAATTCCCTCTGTTCCTCTGGGAAAAAGAAGGAGTATGTATCCCTTGTCCCCAAGCCATTCCTGATGCTACTTTATGAAAACAGCAACAATGAGTCCTTACTTGTGAATTTTACTGGCTGACTCCTGGCAGTAATTTTATGAACAGGTTTTCAGGAGCTGCTTCACTATTTCCTCATGAATAGTTTGCAAGGATCGTGGGATGAAGATAATAAAGAGACAAGGAGTTGGCAATCACCATCCCAGGGCCTCCTCCAAAGTGCTCCCGGAGAGCCATCAAGGCCTGAGAACGTTCATCCTTCTGTTGGCTGATCAAGTAGTCTCCCCTGGGAGAAGGGAGAGTGACAAGCTGTTCATGGTGTGACCTAGGAGGTGCTAAAAGGACTTTCAGAAAATGTCATCCTCACTGGCTTGATATGAAGCTGTCATTAGAATGACTTTAATGATGGTTTCCAGAAAAACCTTTATTAAAAATAAATGTTGCCTTTGAGGCAATAGCACATGAGTGAATGCCTGCTTGATAATACTGTGTCCAGTGCGGGGAGCTGTAAGTTGGAAGGGACTGGGGCATGAACCATGAATGGGGTCAGCCTATTTTGTCAGAATGTGTAGGAGAAGGAGTGGGGTGAGCGAGGAGCCGGGTGGCTTTGCCATTGCCCCCCTCAGCGGAGGACTGTCGGTCCGAGTGGGAGGTGAAGGACAGGGGTGGGAGAGCCGTGAACAGAAGGTCAGCTACATCACAGCTTTGTCTCCGATGGATGGGGTGACTCTTTACTGTAAAGCCGTTGATTTTGCCTATATTAGAATGATATTGCAAATGAACTAGCCAAGCCCTTGATATCTGCGCAGAGAAGACCATCACTAAACTTCAAAGGGGATTTTTTTTTTTTTTTTTAAGTTTCCTAAATCCTCCTTGGCATTTGTTTTCATCTCCTGGTAAGCAAACATGCTCTATAGCATGGCTACATTAAACTAACTCCTCTTGGGCGTCGTTCCAGTCTATTAGGACACTTCATTTCAAAAAGCCCTTTCTCCAGGTTAAAGTTGTTATCACACAGTCTGGTTTACATATCCTGAGTATTTCCAATCCATGGCTTGACATATCCTGAGTATTTCTCATTCGTTTCGGAAAAGACGGGAGAGAATCTCATGAAGTCATCACAACAATCTCAAGTGGTCTTCTGGTCTGCAATCTTTTTTAATTAAAATGGAGCCTGCCAACTTCAAAATGAACCATAGGTTTTTCTCTCCTTTGGAAGAGATGTCTTTCTGTTCCTTAACATTGATAATTTTAGGAGTATGTGCATTATCTAAGTATTTATAAGTCTGTAGAAGCTTTTTGTTTGTTCATTCGTTTGTTTTTTAAGCACTATAAAATCCAGCCATTACCAGGTGAGCTGTTAATATTTTCACTTTCTATAATTCTGAGATTTAGTTCTTGTGGGATTGTTAGTATTATTTTCACAGTGTTACACTACATACCAAAAAGTAATATATCTCCACATGACTTAAGGGACTTGATATTTGACAAAAAATTATGATCATGTACAGCTCTGAAGCTGTGTACAAAAAAGATGAAACTGAATCATTTCATTGAATACAGTACATTTTTTTCCCCCAAATAAATTGATTTTAGATGAATTCCCGTCATCTCTTCCACCCTGCTGGGCCTGGCTGCTTGCTGTGACACACAGTAAGTAGGAAGGAGGCTGTTGTTACTTGATGGCAAATTAATTCAACAATTTCAGCAAACATTTATCGAATGCATGCTATATGCCAAATATAATGCTATGTGCTAGGCATACAAAGAGGAATCAGGTAAAGTCTTTGCTTTCAAGAAGTTCACTACTGCGGGGCGCCTGGGTGGCTCAGTTGTTAAGTGTCTGCCTTCAGCTCAGGTCATGATCCCAGGGTCCTGGGATGGAGCCCCACATCGGGCTCCCTGCTCCGCGGGAAGCCTGATTCTCCCTCTCCCACTCCCCCTGCTTGAGTTCCCTCTCTTGCTGTGTCTCTCCGTCAAATAAAAATAAAATCTTAAAAAAAAAGAAGTCCACTACTGAATAAGGCCGGAGGAATGTTTATAATGAACTACAGTGTGATATGGTAAGTGCTCTATTAGTGATGGTGCAAAGGGAACAAATGGAAAGAAATGATCTGTTTTCTTGGGTGACATCTGCTCTGGACTTTGACTCTTAACAAGTGGATATCACAGAAAGGATGCTTTAGGCAGAAGGCAACAAATAAGAGCAGCATTCTGTAAACCTGCTGGGTATCTGGCTACAACGGGCCTTTTAATCTCTGTTCCTACAGAGATGGGGCTTTAAACCCTCCTGTAAATTTGTAAACACTAACATTTATAGAATGTTTTAGAATAGAGTGCATACCCATGAATTATATTATGCCTCACCAAAACCCTGTAAGATAAAAGAATCACAGAAATTCCTCTGCTTACCAACTTTTTAAAAAATTTATTTTATTATGTTAATCACCATACATTACATCATTAGTTTTTGATGTAGTGTTCCATGATTCATTGTTTGCATATAACACCCAGTGCTCCATTCAATAGGTGCCCTCTTTAATACCCATCACCAGGCTAACCCATCCCCCCACCCCCTCCCCTCTAGAACCCTCAGTTTGTTTCTCAGAGTCCATGGTCTCTCACGGTTCGTCTCCCCTTCCGATTTCCCCCCTTTCATTTTTCCCTTCTTAGTATCTTTTTTTTTAACATATAATGTATTATTTGTTTCAGAGGTACAGGTCTGTGATTCAACAGTCTTACACAGTTCACAGCGCTCACCATAGCACCTACCCTCACCAACTTTTAATTATAAACCTTTCCTAATCCAAACAGCTACTTTGGAGAATAAAAGCATTTCAGTTCTGTTCTCCACCAACAGGTGGCGATGGTGGGTGTGCACCGTGTAGCTCCTCTGGTCCTCCGTAGTTGTTCATTGTCGGTAGTGTATGTAGTCTTTGTGCTTAGTTTTGAGTATATCACGAGTATGATTAACTGCATCATGTGCAGTGAGTACAGAGGTGGAGAGAATGTGCCAAATGCCTGTCAGATAAGTGTAGCAGATGCTTCTGGTGTCCCCGTCATGTCCCCTCAGTCCAATTGCCGTTTCCGCCGCAGCCGTAGTGGACGGTTCAGGGCAGACACAGACTCCCCTCACATGCTAGTGTCACCCTCAGGAGTGCCGTATTCTGTCCCGGAGCTTCTCTGGACTGGCAGGAGCTTGCTCACACCGCACCAGGTGCAGCCCAAAGTGCAAGGAAGTTAATATCCTGTAGACAACTCTCATCTAATGGTGGATAGGAGCCTGTGGTTAACGGTCCAGGCTCTTGTCTTTCTAGGGGACAGTTAGGGGACACATTCCTAACAGTCCTGGCAGAAGGGAGCCCCCACTTCTCCAGCAGCTACTCCAATACTACATCCTTTTATTGGCTTTTTTTTTTCCTTTTCTGTCTTACTCAATTGCACGAGAGCACATTTATCTCGAGACTGTCTTCTTTAGAATATAAGCTCCATGAGGGCAGGGATCTTGTTTGGTGCTTCAGAAAGTTTTTGGCAAAGAGTAGGCAAGTAGGGATCTGTGGAATGAACTAATAAATTAATACATACATGGCAGCATGGAGGAAAAGAATATATTTGGAGGGGATTATGTATATATAGCTCTGAAGGTACAAACTAATACTCATATGTTGTAGAAATGCATTGGGGCCTGCAAAAGCAAAGCTTTCTCTGGCCACTTTGAACTGTAAATAGGTGAACTCGGAGCCTAACTTGCTGAGTAAATCACTGTATGTGGACTATCTTATGTATATAAGAACACCGAGTCTTAGCCAGGCCAAGTGATGCAGTAGGTTGAATAATGTTCACTAAAGATACCAAGTCCTAGTTCCTTGAACTTTAAATCTTATCTTATTTGAAAAAAGGGTATTTGTAGACGTCACTACCCTGAGGATCTTGAGATAACTGTGGGGTGTCTAGGGGGGTCCTAAATGCCATTGCATGAGAGGAGCAGCAAAGAGAGATGACACAGACACACAGAGAAAGGAATGTGAGGTTGGAGCCGAGAGAGATGTGGCCACAGCCAAGGAACAATACAGATGCCAGAGTGAGAAGAGGCAAGGAACAGATTCTCCCCTGGAGCTTCTAGAGGGAGGGTCGCCCTGTCGACACATTGATTTTAAATTTCTAGCCTCCAGAACTGTGCAAAAGTAAGCATCTGTTGTTTTAAGGCATTCAGTGTGTGGCAGTTTGTTTCAGCAGCCCTAGGAATTAGATGTGGGCCCAGTGAATTGACCATCACCTATTTTAAAGAGTCTCAGGAAAGAAAAAATGCCTTATAGGTCAGCAGACAACCTTGTTGGCATCCTCAAATCCTTGGCAAGATTTCCTCATGGAAAACTAACCCCTTTTCCCTCTCAAATAGCCTTCCTGAAAGACTAGAGGCGGGGTAGAAGTGAATATCTCGGGAGGGGGTCAGGGTGATCATCCAAGAACACCATGTCAGGACTTGGCACATATTAAGCTTTGGTGTTAGCCCAGTCATCCATGGCTGCTCTCCTGAACAACCACTAGAAAACTTTTAAAACAGAAAAGACTTCTGAGGTTATTTAAACAAATCAAAGGTCAGGGAATTTCCCAAGGAGCCTAATTTGGGGGAGAACTCCACAGAGTAACTAGAAATGTTCCTTCTTTTTCACTCTCCTTTAGCCTATGCATGACCAAAGACACTGCATTTCACATACTACCCCAAAACACCCCTCACACACATATCCCTCACTTCAGTACAACATGCACTTGTGTGTGCACACAGCTGAGGTGAGAACGATGACCACTGTGCTACTACAGAATATCTAACAACCAAAATGTCTATTGACAGGTGAATGGATAAACAAATTGTGGCATATTGTGCAATAGAATACCACTAGGCAATGAAAAAGAGTGAACTACTGATTCATGCAACAGCATGGATGAATCTCAACAGTATTATGTTGAGTAAAAGTAACCAGACATAAAGCATACATGCTGCATGACTCCATTTATATGGAGTTCTTGAAGAGGTGAAACTGATCTATAGCAATAGTGGATTAGTGGTAGCCTGGGGCTAGGGATTGGGGGGTTAGGTGCCAAGAAGTATAAGGGAATTTTGGTGCGATGGAGCTGTTCCATATCTGGATTGTGATATTGATTAGCTGATCACAAGGTTGTACACATGTATCAAAACATATAGGACTTGGGGGCGCCTGGGTGGCTCAGTTGTTAAGCGTCTGCCTTCGGCTCAGGTCATGATCCCAGGGTCCTGGGATGGAGCCCCACATCGGGCTCTCTGCTCGGTGGGGAGCCTGCTTCTCCCTCTCCCACTCCCCCTGCTTGTGTTCCCTCTCTCGCTGTGTCTCTCTCTGTCAAATAAATAAAATCCTTAAAAAACAAAAAACAAAACAAAACAAAAACATATAGGGCTTGTACACATAATACAGTTGCATTTGATTTTATGTAAATTATAGGTTAATAAAGTTAATCTAAGAAAGAAAGCAAAAATATCCTTTGTGCCACTTTTGGCACAGATGTTCTGGCTAAATTATATTGTATGAAAGCTCAAATATGTTTTTTTGAAGTCCTATGTCCTTACATATTTTAAGTTATTAGGATAATAACACAATGTTAGAATACAGTAACAATAGGCTTAATAATGTTCCCAAATTAGAAATATTTATACATGTAAATTGTTTGAATTGTTGATAAATTTTGAATATAGCACCTATTTTTATTTGCAAAGTAAAGTTTGTCATAGGTTTAAAAACATCCATGATTCTGGGAATGTAAATAAGTGGCCCACTCATGATATTTTTAAGGCATTTCTAGTCGTTTTTGCCTGCAGGAGATACATACACATATTCCCCAATATTTTTCATATGTCTTAACTTCTTTTTTTTTTACAATTTTTTCCCTTATTTTATTTTATTTTTATTTTTATTTTTTTTACTTTTTTAATTTTATTATGTTATGCTAGTCACCATACAATACATCATTAGTTTTTGATGTAATGTTCCATGATCCATTGTTTTCGTATAACACCCGGTGCTCCATGCAGTACATGCCCTCCTTAATACCCATCACTGGGCTAACCAATCCCCCCACCTCCCTCCCCTCTAAAACCCTGTTTGTTTCTCAGAGTCCACAGTCTCTCATGGTTCATCTCTCCCTCCGATTCCCCCCCTTCATTTTTCCCTTCCTTCTCCTAATGTCCTCCATGCATATGTCTTAACTTCTAATGTTGTTTGTTGTCATTAGGGAAAGAATAGTGGTTCTCAAACTATCCATCTCTCTGGATCCATTGTATTTTTAATAGCAGGTTAAATGAGTAAAGACCATTCCAAAACAAAAGAGATCCATAGATTAGGCACAGGATGAAACTCCTATTATGTACAATATTATCAGCTTAATTCAAGTAACCATGAGTCATAAAATGGGACACACCGTAAAAAACAAAAAAACAACAAAAAAAGCCCCCACAAAACCAACGACCAAAATCCAGACTCTCTCTAGTTATTTTTGTTTCAGATAGATTCCAGCATCCTGAAATAAATGTAAAACTAGGTGAGGGCAAACCTTTTCTCAACTAAGCCCAATAAAAAAATGTAATTAGTTAAGTGTATTGTATCCCTGGGGAATGTGCCTGGGGAACTGAGCGGAGTTGTTTGGAAAGTTATAAAAGAAGTTGAAGACTCCGTTCCTTCTTAGGCCATGGTTTAAAGATTAAGTTGAAAATAGAAGATGCCTGACATTTGAAATTTAGCATTATGGCTGGCATTGGAAATCCAGAGTGTGAGTAAGGGTCCTGCTAAAGGCCATTTCCAGTGGGCGCTAGAAATCTGGCTGGCAGCTCCGTGGATGAAAAGGGCAGCGCCGGCCAACAGCAGGGACAGCCCCTTCACACGTTCCACCACTGCCTGGTTACTTTCCAGTACCATAGATGGAGGCTGGCGTTCTGGCTGCACTCCTCACTTCCCCTGTCTTCTCCGTTTTCCTCCCTAGCCCCACTGCCATGAGAGCTGGTATACTGGTGGCATTTCTAAGTGCCCTTAGAGCAGGTCGAGGTTTCTTATTTACATTTGTGTCTCCAGTGGCAAGAGTAGTATTTGACCTAGAACAGTCGTGAAATACATAGATGTTCAACAACTCAATGGTGAGAACTACAAATGAACGAATGCTTCTGCTTCTGGGTAATGATACATGAGATGATCATGGCTGTGCTGTAACTCACACCGTAAGAACAGGCTGCGCATGCGGGTGGGCAGGGGCAGAGATTAGGGCCATGTGGGGAAGCTGGGGAGCTTCAACTAGATATAAAACCAGACTATAAATAGAGTAGAAGGTGGACAATAGATGGGATGAATTCTAAAAATTTATTTATTTAAAAAAAATTTTAAGATTTTTTTTATTTATTCATTTGAGACAGAGAGAAAGAGAGCGTGCTAGAGCATGAGCTGGGGAGAGGGCCAGTGGGAGAGGGAGAAGCCGACTTCCCTGCTGAGCAGGGAGCCTAATGCCGGGCTCAATCCCAGGACCCAAGGATCATGACCTGAGCCAAAGGCAGCCACTTAACTGAGCCACTCCGGTGCCCCTTATTTTATTTTTTTGTAAAGATTATTTATTTGAGAAAGATAGAGCAAGAGAGAGTGCACAAGTGGGGTGGGGGGGAGAAGGGGCTGAGAGAGAGAATCTTAAGCAGACTCCCTGCTGAGCATGGAGCCCAGTGCAGGGCTCAGTCTCACGACCCTGAGATCATGACCTGAGCTGAAATCGAGTTGAGGCTTAACCAACTGAGCCACCCAGTCGCCTCTAAAATTCTAAAATTTTAAACTTCTGCCATAGAGGTTTGCGGCCTTGACAAAAGTTATCTTTCTTTCTGAGGGGACTGTTTGCCCTAGAGATTAAATGATAATTAGATGTGTCTGTTCTGTTCTCGCACCATATTCATACTCCACTTACAGAAGAGTTTTACTTTATTTTTTTAGGGAGGTAAACGTTAGAGGATTCAAATAGTGATCAGAATATCCTGATGTCCACTTCCCTGAAATATATAAAATATTTTTGTTTTGTGATTTATCACCAAAATTTTTAAGTAAAAGTCTACATTTAAATGATGTTAGTTATACTGACAAGCTAATGTGAGGAAAGCAGTGGTAACTGTAATTCTCCAGATTACCTTCAACTATGTCCATGTATTTAATAATAAGATCATTGTTGAATACACAGTATTAAGTAGAAAATTGGTGAGTTACATTTCATCTCTTCTATAAATCTTTGCTCTCATGGAGCTTCCATGTTGCCGACTCTGGTCAGTGGCCATGGTGAAAAGGTCTGGTTTGATATGCACGCATACTGAGTGTGCAGATGTGCTGATCCATTCTTGGCTCAATTTAAGTTCATCTGACATCAGAGTTTCAAATCCATAGATTTGATATACCCATTTTAATATGCATACATTTTCTTTTAATATAGAAATGGAGATTAGGTATATTTTCACTAGTGTAGTGCCCAATTGATACCAGTACCTTATTTTGAAATTATTATATGATGAGAACCACACACTTATGGGAACACAGCTATGTTTTAAAATCGAACAGTTAGGTAATGCAAATTGCAGACAGTGTTTAGGAAATAACTCACTGAAGTTGAAGACGTCATATGCATAATTATTTGGTACATTGTGCGCCTATCAACTGACAGTGCAGTCAACTTGTACATTATATAGGACACAAATACTGCATTTAAAAGAGACAATAATGAAGTAAAAGCCTTGTAAAACATGGTATGCTTTCATTAATGTTTCAAATGAAACAACCTTTCTAATAGGCTCCCTGAAATCAATACAAAAAATACTCCCTGAAATCAATACAAAAAAAATTTCCCCCTTTTATCTAGCTAGTATGTTTAAGAATATTTTGTATTTGAAATTTTAATTTTTCTTAAAAATCCAATTGAATAAGAACCAATGAGATAGATCCGATGACCAATCACACAACTATTAAACAAACTCAGATAACTGATCAGTGGCCTCAAAATGTTTTATGTCCTTCTGAAATATCCTTTTGTCCAGTAGTCTGACCCTTTCTTCTCCATGTGTTCTATTATGAATTCGCTTTACTCAACTGACATCGACACATTCTTGTTCTGGCAAAATGACCAGCTCTCTCTTAGAGGCGAATTGTGAGAAATCAAATTTGCCAACGTCCCCATCTTTCACTTCTCTGATTTTTCTCATTTCTTTGCTATTTATTAAATGCCTTCAGCAATCTATTCTTTGTATGGAATTTCTCCTTCAGAATGAGGGCTTTGTACTTTTAAAATGCTAGAATATTTTTTAGAGTACATTTAATACAGTACACACACACACACACACACACACACACTAATTTTCTTGCTCAAATTCCAATGTTGGAATAACTAGAAATTGATTAAATATTTATGAATGTTAGAAAACTAAAAGAATATGTTGGTCGGAAGATGTATTTGTTAGAAGGGAACAAACTAAAAAGTACTGGGCTCAAAATAAACTTGGGATCTATTCTTAACTCACCTAAGTATTTTCACCCATTAAAAATAACCCAGTGGACTGGAGGTAGCACAGAAAAGAGGAGCAGGTATTTGATAAACCTGGCTACCTCATCTATGTTTGAGAGTCAGCCCTTTCAGAGCCTGGATAAGTCAGAATCTTCAAAGAGCAGAGGCAATAGTATTTTATAGGTGCTAGGATCAAAAGCTTTCTCCTCCAGGGAAAAATTGCTCTATTATTTTCCATTTCTAGCCTTGGGGCTAGAATTCAGATTGATTCTCCCATGAGTGTCGTCTGGCCAGAGCCTTCTGCAAAAAGGATTTCACTCACCTGATTCCTTTATGTAACTTTGGGCCTCCAGTGGTGGCTTCAGATTGTAAGACCTCAGCTGAGCAATTGCAGAAACATCCCTGGGATGTACAGCTGTCTCTTAGAGTATTTTAGTTTTCAAACCCCTGTACATAGAGATTTATGGGCTACTATGGAAAATTTTTAAAATAAAAAGTGTGTCTGTGTGTGTGTGTGTGTGTGTGTGAGAGAGAGAGAGAAAGAGTTCAGTAAATAACCTTCTAGTTTGTTGTTGAGATATGAAAATATAAGTATTTATTTAATTCTACAAGCGTCTATGTCTCCTTTTACATGGAGTCAGTCCTCAAAATCGTGACTGAATTAATTTGCTATAAAATCCATATATCTTTACTGAGGAAAGACAAAGTGCATTTGCAACCTGTCACATACCTTTGTGAATGTGACTTCATGTATGTCTTCTTATAATTAGCAAAACATGAACATAGTGATTGTCTCTTTGCTAAGGTCATGCCGTAAAATATTAGGCTCCTGTGTAAAAACTTCCAAGGGATTTTTTTCCCTCCTTCTCTCAATGACAAGCTATCGGACTCCCAGAAAAGGAATTTCTTCTTTTTAGAGTCTTCTGAACATAAAATCCAGGAGATGATGATACAGAGCCTTTTATTCAGGTGTTCAGAGGAGGGTCCTGTAATTAACACAATTTGAACTTACTGACGAGGAACTTAAAAACTGACCACTACTCATTGCAAGGTTTAAAAGTGGCAATATATTCTATAGCTCAGAAATGAAGGAATTGACTGGGTAAAATGCTAGATGAGGTCAAAATATATCTGGTAGGTATGTAGGAAGGTGCCATTTATTTAGTTTTTTTTTTTCCCCCCCAGGGTGCTGTGCTATATTCTACGAGGTAGCTATTGTGACCTCCATTTTACAGTGAAGGAAATAGTCCTGGAGGTCTTAAGTGATTTGTCCAACAATCAATAGCTCACAAGTGACAGAGAGGTCGGTTTCAGTCTTGGTTTGCATGATCCCAAACTTGTGCTTAGTAAGTGCTTTACTCCAATAGACCATTGTAGTCGCAGAGTTTGGCAGTAGCTTGCCGATGCAGATATATCCCACCTCTCTGAAAAAAATGACTCAGTTCTGTTAGGATCAAGGCAAGAATAGTGCTCATGAATAATCTATGTGGTTATTTTCATGGGCTTGATAATAATTTTGGATTAACCCTATTATAGTTGCTTTAATTAATCAGCTCCCTTGAGGAATGGTGAAATCAGCCTTTCAAGTAGGTTTCTTAGGAATTTATAAAATTTAAACCTAAAAAGAAGACCTTAAAGATTTCTCTGGCTAGATCCTCTCATTTTATAGATTCAAAGCTTTAGGAGTTTGTGTTTGGTTCTAACATATGCGACACCGCCTAACAGTCTGCTGCTGTGTGTTTGTCTATGTTGGAGGTGAAAAGGAGATCGTTACATTCACTGGGAGAAAATATATAAAACTGTGTTGCATCTGAGAGACTCCCCATCAAAAGGAAATGAAAATGTATAGTCTGTGAGAGGATTAACATGAATCTGCTTCTCCATTTACACAGAGTCAGTCAAATCATGACTGAATTAGTTTTCTGTAAACTTCATATGCATACTTAGTAGGATCAGTATATTTTCAGCCTATATCACATCTTTCTGTATGTGAATTTAATTTCCTTGTCTTTTTAGATTTATTTATTTTAAAATGAGAGAAAGTGTGTGTGCATGTATGAGGGGGAGGGGCAGAGGAAGAGGGAGAGAGAGAGAATCTCAAGCAGGCTCCCCACGGAGTGCAGAGCCTGACGTGGGACTTGATCTCACAACCCTGAGATCACGACCTGAGCTGAAATCAAGAGTAGGAGGCTTAACCAACTGAGCCACCCAGGCACCCCTAAATTTCATTGTCTTATTCTGGCTCACTAATTTTGCAAATTCTTGGAGTATAATAATCTTTTTCTAAAAAAAATCAAAACATTCCTGGAATTCTCATATGATAGTAGTGTTTTTAGTGTTCATTAATTGAAAAAATGCATAATTTCAAAAAGTTATTCCCAATTCAATAAACCTTTTAAATAAATTTGTGTTTCATGACTGTCAAAAGCACCTCCAAACATTGATTAACAGTAGCACAGTAAGGGAAATATTCAGTATGTGGACAATGTCTGAGGCACAATGGATTCTTTTAGGTTCTTCATCATTCATTCTTTCGTCACATTAAGTTTTCATTTAACGTGCACTGACAGACCATGCACTATATGCCAGACACTGTGTAAAGCAGTGGGTGTAGAGAGGGGGCCAACCAGGTTGGTTTCTGGCTTCTTGGAGCGCCAAGTACGCCTGTGCAATGGAGGAAGTTTACAAGGCACAAGAAGAGCATTAGTCCTGGCACTTGCCCTAGGTTAGGGTTCAGAGAATGCTTCTTGAGTAAGTGATTCACTGGAGACTTGAAAGATTGCAGGTGTTATGGAAGTTGTAGGAGAATTGGTGCAGTGCTAAGGGGGCCATTGGTTATAGACCTAGCTCTACTCAAGAGCCATTTTCTATGGAGTAGTAAAAGCATATGTTGTAGAGAATAGAGGGAATAGTTGAAACCAGGTTAATAGTTTAGCAAGGCCCTAGTGAGGGCACGGGATTATCAGTGTATAGAATTTACACTTCAGAAATTCTTACAATGGGATGCCCAATATAGATGCACTCAGTCTCTGAGCCCAAGACCCATTGCATGTGCTTCCTCCAAAGGGAAAAGGTCTTGCTGTGTCCCTCCCGTGGGTAAAGGCTAGCCTTTCCTCCAAACACCTGGTAGAACTCTCACGTAGCCATTTATTTATTCAACAAATATTTGATAAGTATCTTCTATGTGCTAAGCAGTCTTCTAGGCACTGAGGATATATAAAAATCCTTGCGCTCAGTTTATTCTAGTGGGTAGGAAGAAAGAGATAAATATGAAACATATAAATTGGTGATAAGTGTTAGGAAGACAAGGCACATTAAGCAGAGGAAAAGATTCAGGGGGTCGTGGGAAGGGATGCTGTTGGGTTTAAAGTGGGCCAGTTAGGTGTCTCTGACCAGATGGCATTTCCACTCACGGCTAGAGTGAGAAAGAAAGGTCCATTGCTACACGGAGAGGGAGAGTCCACATTTCCCTCACGCTGTTAAGTCAGAGGATAATATGACCCCCTCTGTTTCTCTTCTAAGGCCTACTCTCTAAGGTCACATTTTCTTCCCATGATTTGCTGCTTCCTGGGATGACCAACTGTGTTAATATTTATTGCATTCAAGAGAAATCTGAAGGGAGGAACTAGTTTGTGAAGGTCTTTCGACCTTATCTAGCTTCTAACAAATCTCTCAGCTTGGTACACCAGTTGCAAGTGTTTGCTGACACCTATAATAAATTCTTATAACCTTTGCTACTTTAAGGACAACTTTTTGACCCCACAATGTGGTTTTATTTTATTTTTTTCAATGTTATGGTCCCCGAAGAAAAACATGGAACAAATGGAACATACAAGGTAGTCATTAGGGTCTGCTCAAAAATGAAATTTCTCTCACTGTGCGTATATAGTGGGATTGTTTTTTCTCTGCCAGCTCGAACTTAGCCTTGGTCACGTGACTTCTTTTGGATAATAAAATGTGAGCAGAATGATTAGTGTTTGCCGTTGCCATGAAGAAGCTTTAAGGGCCATTTATAATTCACCATTTTTTTTTTCCTGCCTCTGAGATCACGGAAAACACATGTTGAGAAAGAATCTTCTGTTAGCTGGGTTGCTGAGTGATAACACTGAGCAGAGTTCCTTGGCTTATAGATGATAGAGTGGGCAAGAAATAAACTTTGCTGGTTTAAAGCCATGGAGATTTTGGTGTTTTCGTTGGCATTCTTCAACTTAGCTTATCCTGGCTGATTTAGCGGGGGAGGGAGTGTTCTGGTCCTGTGCACAAGGCTCGAGGGGTTAAGTAGGCATTTACCTGTAAAAGATTTCAGCTGAGGTCGGAGCAATATTCTCCATGAAAAGAGGAGAGACGAAAGTATACCTGGGAAAGAACTGGAGGCTCAGGCCAGGAGTAACCAGATCTTACAGCAAGCTAATGAGAATGAAATGATATCAATGTTTTTTTTTTCTGCAAAGATGGGGAAACAGATGGGGTGACTATTAGGATGCTGGTAAGGTCCCTTAAGAAACAACAGGCACATGGCAGTATACCTTTTTTTTTTTTTTTAAGATTTTATTTATTTATTTGACAGAGACAGCGAAAGAGGGAACGCAAGCAGGGGGAGTGGGAGAGGGAGAGGGAGAAGCAGGCTCCTGGCTGAGCAGGGAGCCCAACGTGGGGCTCGATCCCAGGACCCTGGGGTCATGACCTGAGCTGAAGGCAGACCCTTAATGGCTGAGCCACCCAGGCGCCCTAGTATATTTCTTTTATATGATATCTGATATATCCCACTAGGGTTAGGGTGGCAACTAATACCGCTGCTGAGGGACAAGTACATTCCCCTCTAATGCACCCCAAACCCCAATACGGGATACTTTGCTGAATACATTTGCTCTACCAGAAGCACTCTGTATCCTTCTCTGTGCCACTTTCTGCACAGCAAATCTGACCTGTGTGAGTTGCCTTGATCTCTGGCGTCTGAGGAAGTCTGGGCAATAGGAGGCGCCATGAGATGGTCAGGAACCAGAGGAGAAGCAGCGACTGTACTCGGTCTGGTGGCTCTAAATCACTGCCAAGTTGTTGTGGGTTGGTTTTTGCCTTCTACGCAAAGCCACAGCTCCTGACGTCGATCCTTTCCAGATGGCCATTTTCTCAGGGTGATGGTAACTGCTCCCTCTTGTCATGCATCTGGCTGAAGTGTCGTAGTAACACGGTGCTGTTGCTGGCCTGGACACTGCACCATCTCTCGTTGGTTTTCCTAAGCCTTGCCCACACTTTGGTAAAAGATTGCTTTAATGAACTGTCCTCAATCACTCCATTTGATTGTGCCCTTTGTTCCCTACCAGGGGTCTGACTAGTAGAGACATCTGTTTTTGTATTCTCTTCCACTGCTTTCTTTTCCCCTACCTTCTCTAGTGCAGCTCGAGAGACTCGGGATTACCCTAAGTCAGAGTCATCATTTATTCTGTGAACTTTTGTGGTCTTCATGCAATAGGACTCCCTGTGTTCTATCGGGATACCAGAATTTTTGAGGTGGGAATGCCAATTATGCCCTTACTGGCATCCTTGCTATTTTTTAAAATTTCCATTTATAGTTTTAAATGCCTAAATGAAAAATAGTCATTTTAGAAAAATTTTCTGATTTTTCTACAGATGATCATAGCTAGTCATTGCCAACATTTGTGGGTAGCGCTTGTTACATATTGGGTCCTATTTTAGGTGTTGTACATATATTAACTAAAAAAAATCTGAAACACTGTGTACAGAGGCACAGGGAATTTTGTTGTACGTCTTGATTTTACTTACGCAGTATCACAGTTATTTTTAACAAAAATGAGATCCCATTATGTATATGATTTTGTAATCTTTTTTCACCTAAAATGTGTGTGAACATTTCTCCAGGCTAATATGATCTACATCATCACTTTTAGAAGAAATAAAATATTGCATTTTCTATTGTTTTTATACATCCTGCTCTTGTTGGGTGTATTATTTCCAGCTCTTTGCTGTTATGAACAAAGTGGTGATAACTATCCTTGTATATAAATCTTTGTCACATTTCTTATTATTTCTTTAGGATAAATTGTAGTGCCTGGAATTATTGAGTGAAACGGTATGAACATTCTAAGACTTGTAAATATTGCTGAAGAACTCTACTGAGAGCCACATCAATTTCTACTTGTATCAGTCATGTAATAGTGTGTCTCTGTACCCTATGCAAAGTGGCTATTGTTGATGTTGATCTTTTTTAATATAGTAATATGAGAAGTATCTCGTAGCATTTCTTCAGTTGCTAGTGAGACAGAGAACATTTAAAAATGTTAGTGTTATCTATATGTTAGCTCTTATTTTGCGAAATGTCTCGATTTCCTTTATCTATTTTTCTACAAGGATGTTTGCCTTCTTATTGAATTTTAATGTATTTATTTTTAATCAGAGGTACATATGAACATAGTTTAAGGAGTCACTAAATGAATAGTTTGTTAAAGACCATAGTGTCCAATCTTCCTGTCCTTCCACTTCCTCTTCCTCAGAGGCAACCACTTTCATTCATTAGAGTTGATTTTTCTGGCATTTATTTCCACATCTCTAAAACATACTAGTCAATTGATTTTCCACTATGGAATACAATGATGAGCTCTTTTCTCCCATTATTTCCCCAGCACATATCTGTTCATCTCTCCATTCTCATACTATATTTATACCATCATTTTGGTTAAATCAGTATTCATTGTTGGCATTATTATGATTATGCATTTTGTGTCAAATGATGATTAATTTCCTTTCTTGCACAGTTTTTTGTTTCTCCTGGTTGAAAGTTTTTTTTTTAAACTTGCCTTTTTTCCTGATTTGCTTAGTTTTCTATGCCTTTATCAATAACTCAACTTCAAATTATTTTCCAGGTTTCTAATCTCATTCATATGAGGTATTCTGTCAAATTCATCTTCCTTTTTTTTTTTTTTTTTTACAGGGAGTTGTAACCTCCTCCAGTGTGGACTGGTAGGTAGCCTTTGTGCCTGGAGCACAGATGGTGTCCTAGGATCTTGCTTTATTCTTATCTGTGTGATTTCTTTTTCCTTTGGTATGGCATTTCTTGTTTCCTGTACCTCAACTATTCCTCTTTTTTAATTTACTCCCTCTTTTCTGATGGAGTGCATCCTTGGTACTTTCCAGGGTGCATAAAGTTAAAATTTTAGATTTTACAAGTTTGAGAATGTCTTTATTTCTGCCTACACACTTAACTGGATTTTTGGCTAGATAGAGAATTCTAGGTTGGAAATAACTTTTCCTCCAGAATTTTGAAGCATTGCTCCCAGTTACTCATCTGAAGCTATTCTCCCTCCTGATCATTTGACTATAGTCTGTATTTTATTTTTTTTTTCCTGTTCGGACACTTGGAGGTTTTCTTCTTTGTTTCCAGCATTAAAACTTTGCAATGATATGTGTTGGTGGAAATCTATTTTCATGTAGTGCTGAGAACTTGATGGGTCCTTCTAATTTGGACATACCGTCTTTGGTTCTCAGCACTTTTTGAACAATTTCTTTAATGCTTTTTTTCTTTCTCTGTTCTTTGCTTTTGAGTCTCCTATAATTTGATTCTCGGACTCTCTGGACTTTATCATTTTTGTATTTATTTTTCCTATATCCCATTTTCTATTCCTATGTCTTTTTCTTTTCTACGAAAATCTCTTCTGGTTGATTTCTTCAAATTTATCTTCCTATTCTTCTAATGAATTATTTAAAAAAAATCTGTTATTATGTTTGAAATTTAAAGATGTCTCTCTCTCTCTTGTTCCCTGAAAAATTTTTTAAAGATTTTACTTATTTATTTGACAGAGAACACGAAAGAGAGAGAGAGAGAGAGAGAGAGAGAGCACAAGCAGGGGGAGGGGCAGGCAGAGGGAGAAGCAGGCTCCTGGCTGAGCAGGGAGCCTGATGTGGGGCTCGATCCCAGCACAATCCCAGGACCTCGAGATCATGACCTGAGTTGGAGGCAGAGGCTTTACGGACTGAGCCACCCAGGCGCCCCTCCTTGAATTTGTTTATGATGATGGCATCCTATTCTCATTTATGGCCCTAGTGATTGATTATCAGAGTAATATAGTTACTGGTTATTGCCAGAGAGACTTGGATCCCCCAGAGACTTAGTAGGCTTCTAGTCTAGCCACTTCCAGTAGATTTAAGTGTGAGGAGCTACAGTAAATTTGTTTAAGTTTGAAGCTTGAGAACTTTGGGCTTTTGGCTTCTGTGATTTGAACCCCCTCATTTGCTTAATGGAGCTGCTTTGTGACAATTTGAAATATCCTCTTGGGTGGAATGACCACCTTTACTGTAGGCTTACCCCTCCCCCCCACACCCCCTTTTTCCTGCCAGAGAACTTTTAATGGAATGTGCTTAGCAAGCCCAGGGTCACCAACCTCATTTTCTGTCAAGGCTGCCCTTCACAGCTTGTAAGAGTTTCATTATGGTGTACAGAAGCAATTGGCTTTTTCCCCCTGCAAGCATCCTAACTGGGGGCTGTTAGTCAATCTAGATTGTTTGCCGATGGAAGAGTGTATCTCAGTAATGCTGTATTACATTCCATTTCTGTGAGCAGAATGGGTTGCTCTAGTCTGAGTTTGTCCTTTTGTTGTTGTTGTGGGACTTGGCTGAAAATTGCAGGAATTAACCATCATGTTTCCACATTCTGAAATGTCCCTGACATTTTTAAACTACATCCTTTGTTGAAATCCAGGGCTGTGTTCCAAAATTGATCAAGATAAAGTTTGGCCCGGTGTGCTACCCCCATGTAACAAAGTCCTCTACATTGCAACCTCGAATACCTGCGTCTCTAGTGTCCGTTAATACCTCCTCTCAGGCACTTCTCAATTTTAGGGTCTGTTACTTGCAGTACTCTGCTTTTGGACACCAAATTCTATCAGAATTCATTCAGCTGTTAAGTAACGGAGAACCAAACTAATACTGGTTTAAACAGGTAAGGGTTTTGTTTGTTTTTGATGTCTGGAAATACACAGTCCAAGGGCTAATGCAGTTGCTCAGGGGCACTTGGTAATCCAGGCTCTGTCTGTCTTCGTGATTTGCCATCCTTAACAGGTGCTTTTGACTTACGTGGTGGTAAGATGGCTTTTGGGTTTTTTACTTTTAAGGGAGAAAGAGAAAGAGAAAGATAGTGTGCATACCGTCTGCTTCTTTCCCTTTGGGAAAGATTTTCTGAGAGCACTACCCAGCAACTTCTGCTTCTCGCTTACTGGCTTGTCATATGGTCCCACTAGCCCAATCCCTGGATGAGATACTTATGCCCTGGATAGAAGTTAAGTTGGGTTAGTCACCCAACAGTGTTAGCACGGACACTGTGCCTGAGGTACTGGGACATTTGTCCTAACCCTCAGCTCATCTATGCTGACCTTTTATTTTAGCTCTCTTGGAAGCGATCTCTCTCCTGACCAAGATCCTGTCTGATCCTACACAGATTAGTGGGCTATTCAGGCTTCTAGTTCACTTGTGCAGACCTGCCTGGCTCTCTCCCTACCACGAGTATGATGCTGCTCCCTCCTGTCCTGAGTCAGCCTCATTTTCTCTCCACCCATTTCTCTCTCTGCTTTGTTTGGTCAGACCCTATTTATAGGAATCTTATTCAATGCTTTAAACTACAGTGCATTTAATGAACCCTGAAGATTTTATAGCATGGTGAAGCTTTCTAACCTAAAGCAAAATATTCAATGTAAATTTTAAATGCATTTAAAAATGTCTCAGGGCATATAAGTAGATCTATATTTAACTTTTGGATCTATTAGAGGGAACATGGAGGATAAGAAAATCTCTTGCCAGTTTTACCTAATCATACATACATTCGGCTTTCATGAGAATGTAATGCTATTTTCACATTATTATTGTCATTTTCATGTTGATCCTTCTTTGTCTTCTAATTTCTGTGTCTGTTGGAGCCCAAAATCAACTGGACGCAGAATTCAGAACTTCTTCAACTTTCTCTCAGTTATAAGAAATGCATGAGTAAGCAAAGTAGATTTTACTGAAGGAGGAAAGAAGGAGGGGATTTACGTCTTGCATCCCACAGAACACAATTTAAAATCCATTTTAAGCAATGTCCTTTCTCAGTAGTTCTGCCAGTGGGAGTGACTCTTTGGCCATTTCTGAGTCAGGGCTCTGCTCTGCCGTTCCTGGAATCTGCCTTCTGCCATTCTTCAGGTGGCACCTTTACCCTCTTCTATAGAGCGATTCGGCTTTGGCCTGACTCCCACATGTAAAGTTGTAGATCCAAGCTCAGAACGGTGATGATTGAAACAGAGATTTGTGCTCTCTCAGATGGCTTATAAGGTTGTTTGGGGGAAAAAATAAAAGTTTTCTGTTACAATATACTTCCATAGTTCTCAGACTAGACTGCAATCAAGAGAACTATAAATGTATTTTGTGGAATTTGATCATTTCACAATTGGATTGTTGCATTTTTGAGAGACATCCCTGTCCGTAGGCCATTTTGGCTAGACAGGTTTTGCAGGCCAAGATTTTTTTCCGATAGACCACAGTGGTAAGGTAAAAAGATGATACTTAAAAGGTAGATCTCCTCTGTTTCTCTTTTTTAAAATAACGTATTATTTTTTATTTAAATATAGTTGATACAAAACAATGTTGCATTAGTTTTAAGTGTACAACACAGTGATTCACTATTTCTGCTCATGATGCTCTGCTCACCACAAGCGTAGCTACCATCTGTCACCATACAGTGCTCTTATAATATCATTGACCATATTCTCTATGCTGTACCTCTCATCCCTGTGACTTATTCATTCCACAACTGGAAGCCTGTATCTCCCACTCCCCTTCACGCGCTTTGCCCATCTGCCCCCCTTGCCCCCTGACAACCATCACTTTGTTTTCTGTATTTATAGGCCCGAGTCTGATTTTTGTTTATATATTCCTTTTGGTTTTTAGATTCCACATAGGAGTTAAATCATATGGAATATGTCTTTTTCAGTTTGATTTATTTCACTTAGCAGAATACTCTCTAGATTAATCCATGTTGCTGCAAATAGGGAGATCGCATCCTTTTTTATGGCTGCATAATATTCTAGGGTGTGTGTGTGTGTGTGTGTGTGTGTGTGTGTGTGTGTGTGTGTGTGTGTGTGTGTGTATACCCTGCTTCTTCATCCAGTTGTCTGTCAATGGACATTTAGGTTGCTTCCATTATCTTCAGTATTGTAAATAATGCTACAATAAAAATAAGGGTGCACATATCTTTCTGAATTAGTATTCTCATTTTTTAAAGGTAAATGCCTAGTAGTGTGATTATTGGATCATACAATAATTCTATTTTTAATTTTTTTAAGAACTCTGAAATATTTTCTACTGTGGCTGTACCAATTTACTTTCCAACCAATAGCACATGAGGTTTTCCTTTTCTTCACATCCTTGTCAACAATTGGTGTTTCTTGTGTTTTTGATTTTAACCATTCAGACAGGTGTGAGGTAATATCTCATCATGGTTTTGCCTGCATTTTTCTGATGTTGAGTGAGGGTGAGTATCTTTTCATGTGTCTATAGGCTATCTGTGTGTCCTCTTTAGAAAAAAATTTGTATTCAGGTCCTCTGCCTATTTTTTCATTGGATTGTTTTTTGGTGTTGAGTTATGTGAGTTCTTTATATATTTTGGATATTAACCCCTTATCAGCTGTATCATTTGCAAATATCTTCTTCCATTCAGTAGGATGCCTTTTTGTTTTGTTGATGGTTTCCTTTGCTGTGCAAACCCTTTTTATTTTGGTGTAGTCTCAATAGTTTATTTTGGCTTTTGTTTCTCTTACATTCGGGGGCAGATCTAGGAAAATGTTGCTACAGCTGATGTCAAAGCTGTGCTGTCTTCTAGGATTTTTATGGTTTTAGGTCTTACACTTAGGTCTTTAATCCATTTTGAGTTAATTTTTGTGTGTGGTGTAAGAAAATTGCCCAGTTTCATTCTTTTGCATATGGCTGTGTGGTTTTCCCAGCACCATTTATTGAAGAGACTGCTTTTCCCCATTGTATATTTTTGCCTTTTTTGTCATAGATTGATTGACCATATATATGTGGGTTTATTTCTGGATTCTCTATTCTGTTCCATTGATCTGTGTGTCTATTTTTGTGCCAGTACCATACTGTTTCCATTACTATGGCTTTGTAGTGTAACTTGAACTCCAGAATTGTGATGATTCCAGCGTTGTTCTTTCTCAAGACTGCTTTGGCTATTCAGGGTCTTTGGGGTTCCATACAAATTATACTATTATTTATTCTAGTTCTATGAAAAATGCTGTTGGTATTTTGATAAGTATTACATTAAATCTGTAGATTGCTTTGGATAATATAGACATTTCAACCATGCTAATTCTTCCAATCCATGAGCATGGATTTCCATTTGTTTGTGTCATCTTCAAGGTCTTTCTTCAGTGTTTTATAGTTTTCAGAGTATAGATCTTTCACCTCCTTGGTTAAATTTATTCCTGGGTGTTATATTATTTTTGGTATAATTGTAAGTAGAATTGTTTTCTTAATTCCTCTTTCTGCTACTTTGTTATTAGTGTATAGAAATGCTACTGATTTCTGGGTATTAATTTTGTATCTTGCAACTTTACTGAGTTCATTTATTATTTCATATAGTTTTTTGGTGGAATTTTTAGGGTTTACTGTATAGAGTATCATGTCATCTGCAAATAGGGACAGTTTGACTTCTTCCTTACCAATGTGAGTGCCTCTTATTTTTTTGTTTTTTGTATTTGTCTGAATGCTGTGGCTAGGACTGTAGTACTATTTTGAATAAATGGTGAGAGTGGACATCCTTCTTTTCTTCCTGATCTTAGAGGAAAAGTCCTCAGTTTTTCACCACTGATCATGATGTTAGCTTTGGTTTTGTCATATTTGGCCTTTATTATGTTATTAATTAACATAATATGTTATGTTAATATGTTTAGAGGGAACATAACCCACCTTGTGAGAGATTTTATGATGAACAAATGTTGAATTTTGTCAGAAACTTTTTCTGTATCTGTTGAGATGATCGTGTGATTTTTATTCTTCACTTGTTGATGTGCTGTATCACATTGATTGATTTGTGACTATTGAACCATCCTTTCATTCCTGGAATAAATCCCACTTGATCCTGATGAATTGTCCTTTTAATGTATTGTTGAATGCAGTTTGCTAATATTTTATTGAGGATTTTTGCATCTATATTTATCAGAGTTATTGCTCTATAGCTTTTTTTTGTGGGTTTTTTTTTTTTTTTTTGGTTTTGGTATAAAGGTAATTATAGCCTAACAGAATGTGTTTGGAAACTTTCCTTCCTCCTGTATTTTTAAATATAGTGTAAGGAGAATAGGTATTAACTCTTTTTAAAATGTTTGGTAAATTTCACCCATCAGTATGTCTGGTCCTGGACTTTTATTTTGTGGTAGTTTTTTGATTACTGATTCAATTTTGTTACTAGTAATTTGTCTCTTTGGATTTTTTTTCTTTTTTAAAATTAATTAATTAGCTAATTATTTTAAAATTTTTATTTAAATTCTAGTTAGTGTTAACATATAGTGTAATATTGGTTTCAGGAGTAGAATTTAGTGATTCATCACTTACATATAATACCCTGAATTTTATATTTCCTCCTGATTCAGTTTTGGAAGATTGTGTGTTTCTAGCAATTTATCCATTTATTCTAGGTTGGTCATTTGTTGGCATACAATTTTTTTGTAGTATTCTCTTATAACTCTTTGCATTTGTGTGGTGTCAGTTGTTATTTCTCTCTCATTTCTGATTTTATTTATTTGGGTCCTTTTTTTTTATTTTGCTGAGTCTGGCTAAGGATTTATTACTTTTGTTTAACTTTTCAAAGAACCAGCTCTTGGTTTCATTGATTTTTTTTCTGTTGTTTTTTTAATCTCTATGCCATTTATTATTGCTTTAGTCATTATTATTTCCTCTCTTCTACTCACCTTGAACTTAGTTTTTCTTTCTTTCTTTTTTTTTCCTAGTTCCATTAGGTATAAGTTTACATTGTTTATTTGAGCTTTATTTTGTTGTTTTTTGAGCTATGTATCACTATGTGTTTCCTTCTTAGAACTGTTTTCACTGCATCCCAAAGATTTTGGAGCACTGTTTCCATTTTCATTCGTCCCCATGTATTTGTTTACTTCTTTGTTGACTCATTGGTTGTTTTGTAGCATGTTGCATACCTTCTGTGTGTTAATGTTTTTTTCTAATGTTTTTCTTGTGATTGATTTCTAGTTTTATACCATGTGGTTGGAAAGGATGCGTGGTGTGATTTCAGTCTTCTTAAATTTATTGATACTTGTTTTGTGACCTAACATGTGACCTGATCTGGAGAATGCAACCTTGAAAAGAATGTGTATTCACTTGTTTATGGATTCAGTGATCTGCATATATCTGTTATGTCCATCTAGTATAATGTCTCTTTTAAGGACACTGTTTCCTTATTGTTTTTCTGCCTGGATGATCTATCCATTGATATAGTGGGGTGTTTAAGTTCCCTACTATTAATGTATTACTATCAATTTCTCTCTTTATGTCTGTTAATATTTGCTTTATATATTTAGGTGCTACAACGTTGGGTGCATTGATATTGAAAAGTGTTATATCTCCTTGTGAATTGATCTCTTTATCATTATGCAATGCCCTTTGTCTTTGTTTTAAAGTCTGTTTTGTCTGATATAAGTATTGCCACCATGGCTTTTTTTTTTTTTTTTTTCTCCTATCTGCATGGCAAATGTTTTCCATTCCTTCACTTTCAGTCTGTATGTGTCTTTAATTTGAAATGAGTCTTTGGTAGGCACCATATAGATGGAACTGTTTTTTTTTTTTTTTAATTCATCCTGCATCCCTGTGTCTTTTGATTGAAGCATTTAGACCATTTACATTTAAAGAAATTATGGATATGTACTTATTGCCATTTTGTTAATTGTTTTCTGGTTGTTTTTGTAGTTATTCTCTGTTCGTTTCTTCTTATCTTCCTCTGTCTCCCTTGTGGTTGATGAATCTCTATAATGTTATGTTTGGCTTTCTTTCTATTTTTTTGTATATCCATTATAGGTTTTGGGTTTGTGGTTTTACATATATATATGTATATATATATACATATATATATTGTTGATGGTCATTTAAATTCAAACACATTTTAAATCAATTTCTTTTATGTATTTATTTTTGCTCCTTCATCCATGTTTTATGTATATGCTGTCATATTTTACGTCTTTTTATTCATAATTTTCTTTGTCCTATTATGGTCTTTTCTTTTACATTTCAAGAAGCTCTCTTAACATTTCTTCTAAGTCTGGTTTAGTGTGATAAACTTCTTTAACTTTTGCTTGTTGGGAAGCTCTTTTATCTCTTCTTCAGTTCTTAATGATAATCTTGCCAGGTATAGTATTCTTCATTGTAGGTTTTTTTCCTTTTGGCACTTTGAATATATCATGCTACTTTCTTCTGGCCTGCAAAGTTTCTGCTGAAAAATCTGCTCATTGTCTTATGGTTGTTCCCTTGTACATAGCAAATTGTTTTTCTCTTGCTGCCTTTATGGGTTTTTTTTCTTGCTTTTAAGTTTTGACATTTTAATTTTAATGTGTCTTGGTGTGGGTCTCTGAGTTCATTTTATTTGGGATTCTCTGGGCTCTTTGGATATGAATGTCTGCTTTCGTCCCTGGGTTAGTGAAATTTATAGTCATTATTTCTCACATCTGTTTTCTGTCCTATTCTCTCTCTTCTTCTAGGACTCCTGTGATGTGGAAATTTCTTCTCTTGATGTTGTCCAAGAAATTCCTTTACCAAGCCTCATTTAAAAAAATTCCTTTCTCTTTCTTCTGTTCAGCTTGCATGCTTTCCCTTACCCTGTCTTCCAGATTGATGATATATTCTTCTGCATTCTGCTAATTTACTGTTGACTCCCTATAATGTATTCTTCATTTCAGTTATTGTATTCTTCTACTCTCCCTGGTTGTTTTTTTTCATATTTTCTCTTTTTTTCTTGAAGGTTTCACTGAGTTCTTCCACTATTCTCTCCAGCCTGACGAGCATTTTTTCTCATCATTACTTTACATTCTTTATCAGGCAGGTTGCTTATCTCCCTAACAGTTAATTATTTAATTATTTTTAGGTGTTGTTCTTTCTTTTGGAGCATATTCCTTTGTCTCCCCATTTTGCTTGACTTTCTGTGTTTGTTTCTCTGGATTCAGTGGTACAGCCACTTATCCTAAACTTGAAGGAATGGTCTTGTGTATGATCATTCCCTATGTAGACTGTGTGCTTGGTGACTTGATGGCTGACTAAAGCTGTGGCTGGCATGGGCTAGGGGTCCCGGGGCTCTCCATGTAGTGGGTGACTTGGCAGGACAATTAAAGTTAAAGTGTGCCAAGATTGGTGTGGTCTCTGGACTCTCCCTGCAGCAGGTACCCTAGCAAGACAGATAAAGCTGAAGTGGGTGCAAGCTGGGGTGTCCTGGGGTGCTTCACACAGTAGGTGCCCTGGCAGGACAGCTGGAGCCGAGGCAGTGTGCAGGCCAAGAGGTCCCTGGGCTTTCCATGCATTGGGTCCCCTGGCAGGATAGCTGAGGCTGAAATGGTGCAAGCTGGGGTATCCTGGGGTGCTCAGTGCAGGGGGTGTCTTGGCCAAGTGACTGGAGCCAATGCTGGCATAGATGGAGTTTGTAGGGTACTCCATGTATGGTGTCCTGGCAGGGTGTCTGCAACCAAAGCAGGCATGGGCTGAGGTTTCCAGGGTGCTGGATCTGAAGCAGGTGTCACCAGGGAGGTCCAGGAATGCTCTTTGCAGGCATGTCCTAGCAAACTGTCAGAAGCTGAAGTGCTGTGGGCCGGGAGTCTTCCAGGGTGATCTGCACCTATTACCTCGGTGTGAACTCTGGAGCTGTGGTGAATGCTAACCAGACCTGTGGCCACCTTAGTGGGACAGCTAGGGCTGGTGTAGGCTAGGGTCCTGGAGCTCACTGAGGTGGCAGGCTGGTTAGGGTGCCTGGACCCTGCTCTGGTCTGACTCTTTAAGGTGGAGGGGGGAGTGTAAACCATGTTGCTCGCCAGTACCTCTGACCAAGAGAGAGCTGTAGATGCTCCTCTACTGTTTGGCAGAGTTCTAGGGCTGGATCTTTTATACACTAGTTGCTCCTTTAAATGTGTGGTTTTTTTTTTTTTTTTTTCTGTGCCCAAGGAAGAGGAATGTGCTCCTGTTCCCTCAGTACTATCTCTTTCCCCTGTAGTTTGCAGCACTGGGGATGGCGATTCCTTTTGTTACTGAGTCTCCTCCTCTTGCTGTTCCATCTTTTGTTGTGTAGAAGCTGTTCAGTCAGCCCTCAGTTCTTCTTTAGGAGGAATTGTGCTATAAATAAGTACAATTTGTTGGGTTCTGTGGAAGAGGTGAGTTCAGGGTCTTCCTAGGTTGCCTTCTTAGACTGGAACCTTGTCATCTGTTTCTTTGTATATGTATTGATACACCTTTATGCATTGTGGCTGAGACTCTTGGCTGTCTTCTTTCATAATAGAATCTCTGATTATTCCTTGTAGCTAGGCATAGACTTTGCAGTAATTTCTCTCAAATGGGTTGTTGTCAGACCACTGTGTGAAACTTATGAAAAATGTCTTCCTTTGTTCACTTCTCTGCATTGCTGATTGGAATTTAATTGTGATGTCTGGAGCCCCAGCATCTATCTTGGACCTTGAAGGGAAGAATGTGTTGGGTTGGAAGAGGAGCAAGACAGGAGATTGGCATCATGGAGTGCCAAGTGAGCTCTTGGCTGCTTATCTTCAGACTTTGTTTATGTGAGAGAGAAATGAACTGTCTTATTTAAGACACTCTATTTTGTGCATTTTGTAACATTCAGGAACATCCATTTCTGATGACGCTTGTACGTTTATTCTAAGGATTTGATATGTATTTAAAGAGTTGTTACTTTGTAGCTAGACCTTTAAAGCAGTGGTTTCCAAAATGAATAAGCATATACCACAGTATGTGTAAGATACGTTGGGATATAGGAGGAAAATTTAGAACATTTCTTTTAAAATTCTAACAATAACCTAATAAGATAGAAGTTAAGATTTACTCACATTTAATTAATGAATTGACTGTGGTGCCTTGGCTCTGTATGTTGAACAATCCTGTATCCTAAGGAAAATTTTACAGCATGGAAGGATTAGTGGTCACACCCTCCATTCTTGGTTTGTTTTTAGCATATTGCAACAATGAGCTTGTTGCTTGTGTTGGTTACAAAGAATTACAGATTAGGTTCTCTAGTTTTATCTAAATTAAGTTTTATAAGATGGCTAAATGTTTTAGGAAAGCAATTGTGAATTGAAGATACTCCCAACACAAATGAACAGCAAGAAAATGGCAGAGCAGACACTTTCCCTGTTCTGTGATTTGAGTTCCCTTTAACTATGAAGTGATTACACCACCCTTATTGTACCTCAGTAAAACATTATTATTATTTTTAGTGTGAGGGAAGCAGTTTGGTACCATTAATAGATAAAAAATATTGTGTATTCCATATTAACCTTTTCATTTATAATTTCTACTTTTGTATCTGTTGATAGTGTACATAATATGAGAAATTAATATATAATTTATAAATAAATCATTTATATATGTGGGGTGAGGGAATATTTTTCTGATGGGGTGAATTTTTTTAAGTTTTTTTTTTTTTTAATTTGGAGAAGTCAAAAAGGTAAAAAACTGTATTTCCAAGCCCTCCTAGCCTGAGATTGGAAAAGACGAAGTGAGGGATATGCCTCCTTCCTGCAGTTCAGTTAGGCTATTGCTGAGCTAAAATTGTGATAACTCCATAGCCAGCTTGAAAAGAGATTATGATAAACAAGTTTTGTTACTCCTCTCTTATAGTTTCCCAGCAGGTGTGGCCTGAGGCCCAGACAGAAGGAAATACAGAAACTAGGGATAATAGTAGTAATAACCAGTGTTATCCATTGAAACTTACCATAATTCTTGAGCATCTTTCCTGGTTCAAGCTTACATGCTGACAGCGAGCAGTTAAGTCAGCTCATTTTAATTCATCGGATATGTGGGATCACTGTTGGAACAGTATTTCCTGATATTAAAATTGAAAAATTTAGGTCCAGTGCCATTCTCAAACAATCTAAGAGTACAGCTCTTCTTTTCCAATAGCTAAGATTGTAGGCAATCCATCTTTTATTTTTGGTACTATGACAATAATTTCTTGGTATAAATTTCTGCCAGTTTACGTCTTAGAATACTCATCAGTGGAATTTCAGAAGATTTGGATCTGACTAGGATAAATGCTAGAAATGTGTGTTGTTAGGCTGAAATGTAAATAATCATTTTCCAGAAGGGATGAACACTCACTGTTTCTTTTCCACTGAGAATGAGATACAAAGTAGAATCCAAGGTATAAGAATGAAACCAATATAGTGGATGAATTTTTCATCACCCTTTCCATCCTTCCCATGTCATTTCTGGTATTGACTAAATGGGGATGTTTACATTGCTTATTTCATGTTTTGGAATTTGTGTGTGTAGCTATCTCATCACTCACTTCTACAGGTTTGATCATCAGCAACAATAGTCTCAAAGTATTCTAAACCTGAATTTAATTATGGGCGAGGAGGGAGCTGTGAGTGTGAATTAAATCACAGGAGTGTGAGACAGGAGGACGGTGATGGGTGACATGTGGGCGTGGTAGGGGGCTGGATGAGATGTGGTTGTCTTTTAGTTTAGGGAGTATAACGGACAGCTAGGATTGTGTGTGGTGAGTTTGTGTCAAATTTCAGATGTCCTGTATAGTAGGTCACAGAAATACCACAGGATTATGAGAAAACTAGAAAGGTAGAGATGAGTGATATTGCAGAAATTTTCTCTGTTCTGGACACTACTCTTTGAAGTAGTTGAAAATTACCCAGCAAGTGAAGAAAAAGGCAAATGGAGAATTCAGTGGTGTTTTGTAAAAATGACCAGCAACCACAATTTGTAGGCTGTCATAGGTTAAAAATTATGGTGACCTCTATTTTTAATAGCTTTATTAAGATACAATACACATTCCATATAACTCACCCATCTAAAGTGTACAGTTCAATGACTTTTGTCATATTCTCAGAGTTGTGCATGCACCAACACAAAACAATTTTAGAATATTTCATTACCTCAGAAAGAGACCTCGTACCCCTTAACTCTTCCCCATAATCCCTCCATCCCCATCAGCACTAGGCAGCTAGTAATCTGCTTTATTTTTCCTATATAGATTTGCTTATTCTAGAACTTCCACATAAATGAATCAAACAATATGTGGTCCTTTGTGACTGGCTTATTTCACTTAGCATAATGTTTCAAGGTTCATCCATGATGTAGTATGTATTAATATGTATCAGTATTTGATTTCTTTTTATTGCTGAATACTACTCTATTGTAAGGATATACCATACTTTATTCATCACTTGATGGGCATTTGAGTTGTTTCTACCTTTTGGCTATTATAAATAATGCTGCTGTGAATATTCATGCACATGTTTTTGTGTGGACATACCTTTTCATTTCTCTTGGGCATTTCCTAGGAGTGGGATTGCTGGATCATATGATAACTCTGTTTTTAAACTTTGAAGAACTTCTAGACTATTTGCCCATGTGGTTGCAGCATTTTATGTTCCTATCAGCAGTGTCTGAGCATTCTGACTTCTCATCCTCATCAGTACTTAATTATTTGACTTTTTGATTGTAGCCATCCTAGTGGCTATGAAGTAGTATCTCATTGTGGTTTTGACTTGCATTTCCTTGATGATTAGTGATATTGAGCACCTTTTCATGTACTTGTTGGCCATTTGTATATCTTCTTTGGAAAGATGTCTAGGATTTTTTAAATTTACTTTTTATTATTGAGCTATAAGAGTTCTTTATATACTCTAGATACAAATCTGTTATCAGATCTATAATTTGCAAAACTTTTCTCCCATTCTTTGGATTATCTTTCCATCTTCTTGATGGAGTCCTTTGAAGGATAATTTCTATTTAAGAGCATATTTTGGAGGGTGTTTGAGCCTGGGCTTTCTTGAAAGCGAAGCCGGAGACAAAGCTTACATACAGTAATTTGTGTGGAAGAAACCTCAGGGAGCAAGAGTGAGGGAGGGGAGATGGGACAAGGAGGGAAAGACAAAAGCCTGATGTGTAATTGAGGCAGCCACTGGTATGGGTGACTGGCACCCGATCGTTGCTGGGACTTTCTGAGGCACTTTATAAAATGTGTTCCAAGAGCTGTTCCTCTGTGGGACAAAAGGGGGAGTATTTAGCTATCAGTTCCCAGTCACCCACTTGTTAAGGGTGGTCCCAATTGTATTAACTTCCGGGATGTGCACGAGAGTGCCAAACTGGTGTCTGATGGCACCCTATGGTGCATGTTGGTGGAGGTGGGAAGCAGGAGGTGTGTCCCACAGATCCCAGGTGAAGAGCTCTCGGGTGGTACCTGCCCTAAGCTGCTGAAACCTCCACTGAACTTGTCCTTTCAGGAGGGGCTGGGGCAAAAGGTAGACCAAGAGAATCTGAAGTAGCGCACAGGCAACATCTGTTCTACTAGGTAACAAAATACTGAGATTTATGAAAAAGCCAGCAGTCATCTGGTGAAGAAAGTATTCCTAAAAATCCATTATGATTGAGATGAGGTAAACTAGCATTGTGAATTATTTCTGGTGATAATATGGTTCATTTGAATAGTAATTAGCAGTTAAGTGTTTTTGAAAACATCTCATTTAATTCTCACAACTCTGAGAAGTAGGTATTACTAGTTCCTTTCTTAAGATGAGGGAATGGAGGCCAAGAGGTGATTAAATCACTTGCTCAAGGCCACACAGTGAATTTTATTGCTGCTGGATACTTATTCAAAACTTGGCGAGAGAAATATTGAGGCTGCACTGTCTGAGTGTAAATATACTCCACTCCTTCCTCCAGGTGAGGAGTTTCAAATTCAGGTGAGTTCTGGGGGCCGAGGAGGTGGAGTTGATGACTGAGGTGGTCAGAGAGGGGACAGTGAGTATGAGATAGATGCGCTCCAGTTTCTGGTGACATCCTCAGGTGGGGATGTGGCCCAGTGGGGCAGATCTGCTAAGTAAAATCAAGCACGCCCTGGATGCGGATCTTATTTGGAATTTTCAATTAAAAAAATTTTTTTTTTAAAGATTTTATTTATTTATTTGACAGAGAGAGAGACAGCGAGAGCAGGAACACAAGCAGGGGGAGTGGGAGAGGGAGAAGCAGGCTTCCTGCTGAGCAGGGAGCCTGATGCGGGGCTCGATCCCAGGACTCTGAGATCATGACCTGGGCCGAAGGCAGATGCTTAACCAACTGAGCCACCCAGGTGCCCCAATTTAAAGTGGGACCCATGAAAAAACATCTGTGGGCTAGATGTAGCCTATTTTCTGCCCGTCTGCGACTTCCACTCCAGGTGCTTGAAGCCCCCCTCAGGGAACCGTACCTAACACATCATTTAGTCTCTTTTGTAGAACTGGTTTTACAGCATTGTGCTTTTGGAACATTGTACTTGAGCTCACATCAAGCTACATGAAGTACGTGGTAAGAAACTCATTCTTGCGTGTATTCTAAGGCTATTTGGAGGACATTGTTCACTGCATTAGTCCTCATTATAAAGACCCAATGGGGAAAATTTCTCTCTGGATTCAGTAATAGTTGCACTCCTAATGAAAAACTTTGTTTTGGTCTTATGGACACTGTAAATTATGTGACTGGGCATGCATTTTCGCTTGTCTTGCCTTCCAGAAGGTTCAGAACCAAATTTGTGACCTATAATAACAAAATAATAAGGTAATAATGACATTATTTGAGGGTTGATCTAACAGTGATTTTTTTTTTTATTTTCTGCTCTTATTTTATCTTTGCTCCATTTCACTTATTCTTGAAAATAATCTTGCACTGAATGCATTTTAAATTACTGCACACATGTAGTAGGGTAGAAACAAGACAACCAGTGAAGGCTAAAATCTGAATTTAAACTCAGAGCTTCAATTTTAAGTCCAGTCTCCTCTCCTTTATGACACAATTTACGCAGATTTGCAGTCTCTGAAACTAAAAGTAGTTGGGTTGGGAGGGACATGTGATTGGCTATTTCGGTCCAATGCAGTTGCTTTTATTTTTCCCCAAAAATGTGCTTCTTGGTGTGTGTGTGTGTGTGTGTGTGTACATGTGTGCACTCATGGATGCCATAAAGTTTAGAAAGGGGTCGAAAGGTGCTTGAAACTGATCACCCCTTTATACAGTCACAGCGGGGCAGCAAAAAATTTGACTCTGAGCTTAATGAAAATTAACATCTTCCTTCTCTCAATTTTAGGCCATGCAGATTTATTTGGAGGGAAGTTGTGTTCATGGGAAAGCTCTGAATGTGTCATGTGCATATATTAGATCCAATTGTGTATGCTCTGTTTGCTGGGACCCGGAGGTAATGACCTTGGGGGAAGGTGAGAGAACATTGACCGGATCAGCTCAGGCCAGGACAGGCTGTGCAGCTGGAAGAAAGCACGGTACAGGTTCTGCTCACCCGTTCTCTCAGAGGGCCATTCGAGAAGCTTCAGCTACCACACCAGCATTCACACACTTCTTTAGTCTTAAATTTTTGAAAACTCATTGTGCAGCTTCAGAGGAACACCAGAATTGTCCCTGACCTAGCCCATTGTTGTATTATTAACTTATTGTCCTCAAACCTATTCAGTTTCTTATTCTATTCTTTACCTTTGGGCATTTAATTTATCTCCAACCTCGTAGGGCTGTGAAAGCTTTCAGAGGTCCAGAGCCTCCTGTTACTAAGCCAGACTGCATTTTTCAGCATTTCCAGAACAGCAGATTTTATAACCTCCTTTGGAAACACCTTTTGGCATTTAATCAGTTATTGCCTTACACTTAGCCCTCATCCCTCCAGCTGTATCTTTTTTTTTAAATTTTTATTTTTTATTGTTATGTTAATCACCATACATCATTAGTTTTTGATGTAGTGTTCCGTGATTCATTGTTTGTGCATAACACCCAGTGCTCCACGCAGAACGTGCCCTCTTTAATACCCATCACCAGGCTAACCCATCCCCCCAACCCCCTCCCCTCTAGAACCCTCAGTTTGTTTTTCGGAGTCCATCATCTCACATGGTTCGTCTCCCCCTCCGACTTACTCCCCTTCATTCTTCCCCTCCTGCTATCTTCTTCTTTTTTTTTTTTCTTAACATATATTGCATTATTTGTTTGAGAAGTACCGATCTGTGATTCACCAGTCTTGCACAATTCACGGCGCTCACCACAGCACATACCCTCCCCAATGTCTTTCACCCAGCCACCCCATCCCTCCCACCCACCACTCCAGCAACCCTCAGTTTGTTTCCTGAGGTTAAGAATTCCTCATATCAGTGAGGTCATATGATACTTGTCTTTCTCTGATTGACTTATTTCACTCAGCATAACACCCTCAAGTTCCCTCCATGTCGTTGCAAATGGCAAGATCTCATTCCTTTTTATGGCTGCATAATATTCCATTGTATATATATACCACTTCTTCTTTATCCATTCATCTGTCGATGGACTTCTTGGCTCTTTCTGCAGTTTGGCTATTGTGGACATTGCTGCTATAAACATTGGGGTGCACGTACACCTTCGGATCCCTACATTTGTATCTTTGGGGTAAATACCCAGTAGTGCAATTGCTGGATTGTATGGTAGCTCTATTTTCAACTGTTTGAGGAACCTCCATACTGTTTTCCAGAGTAGTTGCACCAGCTTGCATTCCCACCAACAGTGTAGGAGGGTTCCCCTTTCTCCACATCCCCGCCAACATCTGTCGTTTCCTGACTTGTTAATTCTAGCCATTCTGACAGGTGTGAGGTGGTATCTCATTGAGGTTTCGATTTGGATTTCCCTGATGCCGAGCGATGTTGAGCACTTTTTCATGTGTCTGTTGGCCATTTGGATGTCTTCTTTGGAAAAATGTCTGTTCATGTCTTCTGCCCATTTCTTGATTGGATTATTTGTTCTTTGGGTGTTGAGTTTGAGAAGTTCTTTATAGATTTTGGATACTAGCCCTTTATCTGATGTGTCATTTGCAAATATTTTCTCCCATTCTGTCGGTTGTCTTTTGGTTTTGTGGACTGTTTCTTTTGCTGTGCAAAAGCTTTTTATCTTGATGAAATCCCAGTAGTTCATTTTTGCCCTTGCTTCCCTTGCCTTTGGCGATGTTTCTAGGAAGAAGTTGCTGTGGCTGAGGTCGAAGAGGTTGCTACCTGTGTTCTCCTTTAGGATTTTGATGGACTCCTGTCTCACGTTTAGGTCTTTCAACCATTTGGAGTCTATTTTTGTGTGTGGTGTAAGGAAATGGTCCAGCTTCATTCTTCTGCATGTGGCTGTCCAATTTTCCCAGCACCATTTGTTGAAGAGACTGTCTTTTGCCATTGGACATTCTTTCCTGCTTTGTCAAAGATGAAATGACCATAGAGTTGAGGGTCCACTTCTGAGCTCTCTCTTCTGTTCCATTGATCTATGTGTCTGTTTTTGTGCCAGAACCATACTGTCTTGATGATGACAGCTTTGTAATAGAGCTGGAAGTCCGGAATTGTGATGCCGCCAGCTTTGCTTTTCTTTTTCAAGATTCCTCTGGCTATTCGGGGTCTCTTCTGGTTCCATACAAATTTTAGGATTATTCCATTTCTTTGAAAAAAGTGGATGGTATTTTGATGGGGATTGCATTGAATGTGTAGATTGCTCTAGGTAGCATTGACATTGTCACAATGTTGGTTCTTCCAATCCATGAGCATGGAATGTTTTTCCATTTCTTTGTGTCTTCTTCAATT
Organism: Eumetopias jubatus; assembly: GCF_037043125.1. Taxonomy (NCBI): domain Eukaryota; kingdom Metazoa; phylum Chordata; class Mammalia; order Carnivora; family Otariidae; genus Eumetopias; species Eumetopias jubatus. The sequence continues at coordinate 33,700,363 of NW_028274820.1, forward strand.
TCTTTCATGAGTATTTTATAGTTATCTGAGTACAGATTCTTTGCCTCTTGGGTTCAATTTATTCCTAGGTATCTTATGGTTTTGGGTGCAGTTGTAAATGGGATCGACTCCTTCATTTGTCTCTCTTCTGTCTTGTTGTTGGTGTATAGGAATGCCATTGATTTCTGTGCATTGATTTTATATTCTGCCACTTTACTGAATTCCTGTATGAGTTCTAGCAGTTTTGGGGTGGAGTCTTTTGGGTTTTCCACATACAGTATCATATCATCTGCAAAGAGTGAGAGTTTGACTTCTTCTTTGCCGATTTGGATGACTTTGATTTCTTTTGTTGTCTGATTGCTGCGGCTAGGACTTCTAATACTATGTTGAATAGCAGTGGTGATACTGGACATCCCTGCCACGTTCCTGACCTTAGGGGAAAAGCTCTCAGCTTTTCCCCATTGAAAGTGATATTCGCTGTGGGTTTTTCATAGATGGCTTTTATGATATTGAGGTATGTACCCTCTATCCCTATACTCTGAAGAGTTTTGATCAAGAAAGGATGCTGTACTTTGTCAAATGCTTTTTCTGCATCTATTGAGAGGATCATATGACTCTTGTTCTTTCTTTTGTTAATGTATTGTATCACGTTGTTTGATTTGTGGATGTTGAACCAACCTTGCAGCCCAGGGATAAATCCCACTTGATCATGGTGAATAATCCTTTTAATGTACTGTTGGATCCTATTGGCTAGTATTTTGGTGAGAATTTTTGCATCCATGTTCATTAAGGATATTGGTCTGTAATTCTCCTTTCTGATGGGGTCTTTGTCTGGTTTTGGGATCAAGGTAATGGTGGCCTCATAAAATGAGTTTGGAAGTTTTCCTTCCATTTCTGTTTTTTGGAACAGTTTCAGAAGAATACGTATTAATCTTCTTTAAATGTTTGATAGAATTCCCCTGGGAAACCAACTGGCCCTGGGCTTTTGTTTGTTGGGAGATTTTTGGTGACTGCTTCCATTTCCTTAGTGGTTATAGGTCTGTTCAGGTTTTCTGTTTCTTCCTGGTTCAGTTTTGGTAGTTGATACATCTCTAGGAATGCACCCATTTCTTCCAGGTTATCTAATTTGCTGTCATAGAGTTGCTCACAATATGTTCTTATAATTGTTTGTATTTCTTTGGTGTTGGTTGTGATCTCTCCTCTTTCATTCATGATTTTGTTGATTTGGGTCGTTTCTCTTTTCTTTTGGATAAGTCTGGCCAAGGGTTTATCAATCTTGTTAATTCATTCAAAGAACCAGCTCCTAGTTTCATTGATCTGTTCTACTGTTCTTTTGGTTTCTAGTTCAATGCTTTCTGCTCTGATCTTTATTATTTCTCTTCTCCTGCTGGGTTAGGTTTTATTTGCTGTTCTTTCTCCAACTCTTTTAGGTGTAGGGTTAGGTTGTGCATTTGAGACCCTGCTTGTTTCTTGAGAAAGGCTTGTATTGCTATATACTTTCCTCTCAGGACTGCCTTTGCTGTATCCCAAAGATTTTGAACAGTTGTGTTTTCATTTTCATTGGTTTCCATGAATTTTTTTAATTCTTCTTTAATTTCCTGGCTGACCCATTCATTCTTTAGTAGGATGCTCTTTAGCCTCCATGTATTTGAGTTCTTTCCGAATTTCCTCTTGTGATTGAGTTCTAGTTTCAAAGCACTGTGGTCTGAAAATATGCAGGGAATAATCCCAATCTTTTGGTACTGGTTGAGACCTGATTTGTGACCTAGGATGTGATCAATTCTGGAGAATGTTCCATGGGCACTAGAGAAGAATGTGTATTCCATTGCTTTGGGATGGAATGTTCTGAATATGTCTGTGAAGTCCATTTGGTCCCGTGTGTCATTTAAAGTCTTTATTTCTTTGTTGATCTTTTGCTTCGATGATCTGTCCATTTCAGTCAGGGGGGTGTTAAAGTCCCCCAGTATTATTGTATTGTTGTCAATGTGTTTCTTTGCTTTTGTTATTAATTGCCTTATAAAAGTGGCTGCTCCCATGTTAGGGGCATAGATATTTACAATTGTTAGATCTTCTTGTTGGATAGACCCTTTAAGTAAGGTATAGTGTCCTTCTTCATCTCTTATTACAGTCTTTGTTTTAAAATCTAATTTTTCTGATATAAGAATTTCCACCCCAGCTTTCTTTTGGTGTCCATTAGCATGGTAAATGGTTTTCCACCCCCTCACTTTCAATGTGGGAGTGTCTTTGGGTCTAAAATGAGTCTCTTGCAAACAGCATATCAATGGGTCTTGTTTTTTAATCCAATCTGATAGCCTGTGCCTTTTGATTGGGGCAGTTAGCCCATTTACATTCAGGGTAACTATTGAAAGGTATGAGTTTAGTTCCATTGTATTGCCTGTAAGGTGACTGTGACTGTATATTGTCTGTGTTCCTTTCTGATCTATGCTGCTTTTAGGCTCTCTCTTTGCTTAGAGGACCCCTTTCAATATTTCTTTCAGGGCTGGTTTTGTGTTTGCAAATTCCTTATTTTTTGTTTGTCCTGGAAGCTTTTTATCTCTCCTTCAATTTTCACTGACAGCCTTGCTGGATATAGTATTCTTGACTGCATATTTTTCTCGTTTAGTGCTCTAAAGATATCATGCCAGTCCTTTCTGGCCTGCCAGGTCTCTGTGGATAGGTCTGTTGCCAATCTAATGTTTCTACCATTGTAGGTTTCATATCTCTTCTCCCGAGCTGCCTTCAGGATTTTCTCTTTGTCTCTGAGATTCGTAAGTTTTACTACTAGATGTCAGGGTGTTGACCTATTTTTATTGATTTTGAGAGGGGTTCTCTGTGCCTCCTGGATTTTGATGTCTGTTTCCTTCCCCACATTAGGGAAGTTCTCCCCTATTATTTGCTCCAATATACCTTCTGCCCCTCTCTCTCTTTCTTCTTCTTCTGGGATCCCAATTATTCTAACGTTGTTTCGTCTTATCGTATCGCTTATCTCTCGAATTCTGCCCTCATGATCCTGTAGTTGTTTATCTTTCTTTTTCTCAGCCTCTTTATTTTCCATCATTTGGTCTTCTATATCGCTGATTCTCTCTTCTGCCTCATTTATCCTAGCAGTTAGTGCCCCCATTTTTGATTGCACCTCATCAATAGCCTTTTTGAGTTCGACTTGGTTAGATTTTATTTCTTTTATTTCTCCAGAAAGGGTTTCTCTAATAACTTCCACGCTTTTTTCAAGCCCAGCTAGTATCTTTAAAGTCATGATTCTGAACTCTAGGTCCGACATTGTACTAATGTCTGTATTGAGTAGGTCCCTGGCAGACGGTACTAGTTCTTGTTCTTTTTGCTGAGGTGATTTTTTTTGTCTGTCATTTTGTCCAGAGGAGAACAGATAAATGAGAGAACAAAATGCTAACAGGTTAACAACGTCCCCAGCAAATATACTGTATAGAAATCAGAAAAGACCTGAAACCAGGGGAAAAGAAAGGGAAAGAAAGAAAAAAGAAAGAGAAAAAAAAGAAAAAGATAAAAACAAACAAAACCAGAACAAAACAAAAAAAAAACAGAATATGATCAAATATGATCAGGCTAGTGCATAGATCAGTGCCACACACTAGATTTTGGGCGTATTTTGGTCCGTTAGAAGAAAGTGCCTCCTAAAATTTTAAAGGAAGGAAGACTTATATATGTACAAAATAAGGGTTGATACAATGAAGGCATGGAAGATGACTGTAAAGATGAAACTTATAAAAGCTTTTATAAACGGAATTGATAAGAAGTTGTTTGAAAGAAGAAAGAAGAAGATTTAAAAAAAAGAAAAAAGAAAAGAAAAAAATGGGAGAGACTGTGATCAGGCAGAGACTAGAACAAAGCCATACACTAGTGATTTAGGGTATATTTTGATCTGTTAGAAGAAACTGTATATCCAAAATTTTAAAGAGAGAAGAACATATATATATATGCCAAAAATAACTACTATGAATGGATAAAATATGACTCTAAAAATGAAAAATAAAAAATGTTTTTTTTAAAAAAGGGATTGATAAGATGTTGGTTGAAAAAGGGAAAAAGTAAAAAAAAAAAAACCAAAAAACAGTTAAAAAAATTATCTTTGAAAAACTAATGAATCATGATAAAAAAGCCATGAATTCTATGTTCAGTATTCCCCTAGCGCTGGAGTTCTCCCATTCTCCTTGATCGGTAAACTTGGTCTTGGCTTGCTGGCTGTTCGTGCTGATCTTCTGGGGGAGGGGCCTGTTGCCGTGGTTCCCAAATGTCTTTGCCCGAGGCAGAATTGCCCCGCCCTTGCCGGTCCGGGCTAAGCCATCTGCTCGGGTTTGCTCTCGGGAGCTTTTGTTCCCTGCAAGCTTTCCGTACAGCTTTGGAGGACGAGAGTGAAAATGGTGGCCTCCCCATCTCTCCCCAGAGGAGTCAAGAACTCGGAGCCCCGCTCCTCAGTGCGCCCCCAGAGAAAAGCAGTCAATCACTCCCGTGTCCCCGGTCTCCGGCCGCACTCCGTGCTCACCCGGCCTGTGACCGAGCGTTTCTATCTCTGGCACCCAACTCGGTGTGGAGTCTCCAAACCCAGCAGATCCCTGCAGTGCGCTCCTGCGCCGCTCCTCCTGGGGGGGGGAGGGGAGTTTCCCTGGCTCTGCTGCTTGTTGGGTCCCCGCTGGAGCAGCAGTGGCCCGACTGGGCCGCGGATCACAGTTTATGGCAACCCCGAGCTGAGAGCCCGTGCCTCAGCTCCGTCTCTGCAGCTCGCTTCCCTGCTCCGATACCTGGGAGCTTTGCTGCACTCAGGCACCCCCAGTCTTTCTGTGACCCTGAGGGTCCTGAGACCACACTGTCCCGCGAGGGTTCCACTCCCCGCTTAGCCACTGGAGCGATGTCCCTCAGCGGAGCCGGCTTCTAAAAGTTCCGATTTTGTGCTCCGCAGCTCAATCACTTGCCAGAAGCGGCCTACGGAGGCCCCCTCCTCCGCCGTCTATCCTCCCGAATATCGCCTTGGATTCACTTCTCCGCACGTCCTACCTTCTAGTAAGTGGTCGCTTCTCTGTTCAGAGTTGTTGCTACTCTCTTCTTCGATCTCCTGTTGAGTTCGTAGGTGTTCAGAATGGTTTGATCCCCATTCAGCTGAATTCCTGAGACCAGACGAAATCCAGGTCTCCTGCTCCTCCACCATCTTGCTCTGCCCCCTCCTCCAGCTGTATCTTGAGCACAGTACTTTCTAAGTGAGAAAAAATAATCAATGATCTATACCAGTGTTTCTAAAACCTTGTATCGGAATAACCCTGGGTACTTGTTAAAAAGCAGATTCTCAGGGCACCGGCATCAGAGGGATAGAGAAAAAGAATCTTGGGTAGGATCAAGGAATCTATGATGTTTTCAAGCACTGGACGTGTGTGTTTCTTTTCCATACTTCAAGAAGCCCTATTCTATACCTTTGACCTGTGAGCCTCAGACTTTGGAATGGAGTTTGTTATTTTTAAATATATTGCCTACCCATCTTTCTGGAGAACAGATTTTATAGATCAGATATTGGACCTTGGAATTAATAGAAACACTGTTGCTGATGTTCACCAATGTTTTTGAGATATATAGTATTAGATCACCTCTACTGTTCTCCATAAATTTCAAGTTATTTGGTTTCTCTTTGCTTGATTACATTTAAATGTGTTAAGTGTTGTATTTAATATTTCAGAAGTATCCACGCAGTATTAAATAATGCATAAACATGCATATATCATAGTCTTGTCCTCCTGGAGTAAAATGTCTTACTGTATATACTAAAAAACTATGTTGTTCGCTTACATGGGTAATTTTATATAATAGGTTAAATATAAAACAAAAAATGTACAAGAATGTAGGGAGAATAACATCACAAATACCCAGATACCTATCACTTGAATTTAACAAGTGTTGCCATGTTACAGTATTTAATTAATATTTCTTTTATTTTCAATAAAATGTTATAGATAAAACTGAAGTGTCATTTGGATCCTAACCTCTCCAATTTCCATTTCCCTTCTCATGTTCTCATTAGCAAATCTTAATCCATGTGCATATTTTTTCCCTTAAGATACATTCCAGAATCCTACCTGAGGAGTCAGAAAGTATAAGGATTTAAAATCTTGCCAAAATTGCTCCAAAGAGTGTATCAGTTTATATTATTGCCACTGTATACGAGCTGGCCCTTTTCTGTTAGGCCAATACCAACAGAAATTGGGGTTTTGTCATTAACAATAATTCCAAATTTTATAGGTATAGGTAGTATATCATTGTTGGAATTTTAATTTTATTATTATCATTGAATTTAAACACTTTTTGAATATAGTAATATGTTTACACTATTCAAAAACCAAAAAGTATTAAAAGAATTTTAATTATTTTAAAAGACAATTATCTCCTGCATTCTTGAATTCCAACCCCCTCAAAGTAACCACTACTTTTATTGAATTTCTCTGCACCTTCAAAGGAGCTCCAGAATTGTCCCTGACCTAGCTCATTATTGTATTATTAATTTGAATATTTGAATATCATACTGGTATTTCACTAGATTTCTATCCCTCCATGCCCCTGACACACCAAAGTTAGCATATTTGTTCACTATCCTATACTTTGATTTTTTCCACATAGCAGTATAGTTCAGAGATGTTTGTATAACAGTAGATAGAAAGGTCCCTTTTTTCTTTTCTTTGCTGCATAGTATTCCTGTGCCGTACTTTCTATAACCAGCCCCTACTGGTAGATATTTAGATTGTTTCCTTACTCTTGCTGTTATACCTGGTTTTGAGTCATTTCAAATGTGTGGCAGTGAATTTGCTGGGTCAGAAAGTATATTCATTTGTAATTTGATAAATATTGTCAGACTGTCCTCTTTAGGTGCTGTACCAACTTACTGAAGAGATACATGGAGTGCGTGGTTTCCTCACAATCTTACTAATTGAAGTTCGATCAGTCTTGAGAATTTGCCAGTCTGACAAGTGAAAAAGTTTCTAAGTGTATTTCTATCTTAATTTTCTGTTACTTGAAGAGAGCAGAGCGTCTTTTCATATGTTTGAGAGTCATTGTATTTATGTGAACTCCCTTTTCATATCTTTTGGCCATTCTTATATTGAATTTTTCTTTTCCTTATCAATTTCTAAGAACCTTTTGTGTATTAGAGAAGTTATTCTTTGTTTCCAATATGAATTAAAAGAGTTTTTTTCTGTTTTTCTTTTTCAGTTGTCTTTTGACTTTGCTAATAGTTTTTATTGCCAAAGGTATTTAAAGTTTTGTTGTGTGTAATTAAATGTATTGATCTTATCTCATGTTAGATGCTGGATTTCGAGTCATGGATAAAAAGACCTTATTAATGGAATTCTTCCATGTCTTCTTTTGTTATTACTTCATTTCAAATTTATTTTAATTTTTGTTCCATTTGTAATTTACCGTAGTGTGATGTGGGAATTACAGATTTAATTTTATTCTTTCCAGAAGAATACTGAATGGTCCCAACATGATTTCCTTTCTAGGTTAGTCTGTTTTCCTCATTGGTGTGGGATTCCATCTTTATCAGACAGCGAATTACCATAGATATTTGAGTCTCTTTCTGGTTATCCTTTTTTATACTGCTGATCTGTTCATGTACCACTATAACACTGGGTTGATTAATGATATTTAATAAAATGTTTTAATATCTGGTAGTAGTAAACCCCCCTTTGTTCTCTTTCTTCTTTCAACTCTTTTCCCCTGACTATTCTATTTGATTATTTTTCTTTATAAACTTTAAGATTAACTCATCTAGTTAAGAAAAGTAAATCTGGGGGCATTGTGTTAAGTTTATACATTTCTTTAAAGGGAATTAAAATTATGATATTGAGTCTTTCTTCTTAAGAACGTGGTATATTTTTCCATTTGTTCCTGTTTTCTTCTATGTCATTTAGTAGTGTTTTAAAGTTTTGCTCATAGTGCTTTTGTGCATTTTTTACATTTAATTGTTGGTATTTCATCTTTTTCAATGCTGTTACATAGGAGATCTCTCACTCCATTCTGCTTTCTACCTCGGTGTTATTTCCACTCATGAAAATATGTGTTTCAAATCTGCTGTGAAGATTACTGTCATCTATTGAATTTTAAATGATACTTCCATTTTTACGTTCACAGAAGTCCTATTTCCTTATTAAAGCTCAGATGGGGCTGTCTTAATGGTATTCTGGTCTTTCATCATAGTTTATTCTTTTAGCTTCTTAATATTTCTAAAAAGCTTATTTTATTGTCTTTTTCAGCTCTGAGCGCTCAACCTCACCTGTTTTTGGAGTCTATTCTGTCCCTCATGGCACTTTCTTTCCTTAGGTGATTTCAAATTTTTGCTGCAAGTGCCTCTTCAGCGGGGCTACTTTTCCCCCATAGGAATCCCTTGAGACCCTGGTTGTGAAAATATTCTGAGAGCAGTTTATGGATACTTCTAACAGAGCTTTAATATTTTCAGAGGTTGTGGAGAGGGCTGTATCTTAATTTCCTGTCTTCAGGATGCCTTACCTTATCATCAGTGTAGATTGAGACCCCACATTCCTGGGGTTTGATGCCTCATGAGTTTATTTTTATCCTCCCTTAGAGCCCTGGACAGATGGCAGACTTCTTGCTCTCTCCCAGGCTTTTCGAATTCCTTTTTTTTCATGGAAGTGACAGCTCTTCACCATTGTGTATTATGCAGTGGGTTCCATTTCAGTTTCTCTGCTTACTGCAGGCAGAGCTCAATCTTCTGTCCCTGAGGGAGTGTGAACATTCCATGCTCTCATGAACCTTGGGCCCATGTCTTCTCTGAGAAGTCTTAGAATTGATAAGGCAACGTTGTCCAAACAAAAATTAAAATGTATAAGACAAATTAAAATGTATAACACTGGGAAATATCCAAAAAGAACAATCATGCGAATGTGGAGAAATTTCTTCCCATTCTTGTAGAAAAGCATTGGAGAGACAGACTACAGTGATTATTTTTTCCTAAACGAAGGCCCCGTTTTTGTTTTTGTTTTTGTCAGTTGTGCTCTTGCTTTAAGTAAAAGTTGATAAGGTCTGCGTTTTCTTCTCTCACCTTCATTTCTTTTTATGTCAGAAGTTAATTATCCAGTCGATGTAATTATTACCAGCACCCAGAGTCTCTGGGCCCGCAAGAAGTTTAGAATTACATATGGGCTTTTAGCAATTTACACAGTATAGGCTTTGAGCCAATTTGAGAAACAATGAAAGCCATTATTATCTATCTATAAAATACCTTGCCCTGTGTTTGCTGCCCTCAGAACAGCGGGTTACAAGAAAGCCACAAAATACTGGTGAAATAATTGGGCGTGCAGTTCTGGGCATTTTGTAGACCCCCATTCTCTGGCTGCTCATCCATCGTGTGCTTATTGGCTTTTTCTTTGGAGCAGTCAGGCAAGTTTTTCTTTTGTCCTAGAGAATCACCATCCTATTCCAGCTGCCCGTTCTCTTCAGAATATTTCTTTGTCATTATCCAATCTTCTCTGCAGATGATTTGATATTAAGTCCACAAGTGCCCCATCCTTATTGGCTAAGACAGTCATTTCTGAGTGATATTAAGGTATTTTTTTTTCCTTTTCTTTTCTTTGAGTCCAGGGATTAAGGGGCTAGATTTTTGACTTTGTTCAGCGTTCTTTCTCTTCTTTATCTACTCTACTTCTTTATCTATTCTACTGTAATCTTAGCATGTTCCTCTTTCCTCTCAGTAGGTATTTACACCAGGAGTCAGCCAAGACTTTGGAAATAGTTGTTTTTATTTAAAATTTTTTTTAATTAATTAATTTTTTTAGTAGTCTTTGGTAGAATGTTTCCATCTTTTATGTGAACTACTGTTTGGCTATGAAGAAAAGTCTCTTAAATTATTGCAGTCTCTTGACAGTGATACAAGATTACTCTGTATCATCTGTTCACTAGGTAAAGAACAACTGTGCTGTGCCTTCTTAGAAAATAAACAGTATCACACACACCAGTCAACAAAGCACCACGGGAAACCTTCAGTTCCTGAGTGCCTGGCAAAATGAGTGGAGGCTGGGGTTTTGCTGTATTCTCAGACCTCATCGTTCCCCACTGTATGCATCCGCACCATCAGCTGTAGGTCTCAGGCATACCCATATGCTTGTGCGGTGACATGGAACATGGAAAGGAACACGCATGAACGTCAGGGATGCTTTGCCTGGAGCACGTGAGCCAGTTTGGTGGCCAGACCTGATCTAAACTGGGATTTGCCGCTGGCCCCAGAAAACAGCCTCTGCTGTTCCTAAGTTGACATTGTTTTCTCTCAAGATAATAGACATTCCACATAGAATGGGGCCTTGGATGCAGAGGAACTGGTAAGAAATGAGAACATCCTCCTCTCTAATGACAGGGACTCCATTCGCACTGCACGCTGAGTGCGATAGCAGTTTTGTGGTGCTCTCAAGCCTCACTAGGGATCTATTTGGGGGAGAATGTGATGAGGATGGCAAAGCGGTGCCTCATAGCTCCCTGGGCTGCCTGCCTGGGTATGCTGATTTAATTCGAGGATGTGCTGAAAAGACACTTCTCTTGCTTAGAGCACGAGTTCCTGAGAGAAGCACCCTTGCATTTGTTAAGAATGAGGAGATGGTGGTTTTGAACCCTGAGCATTTATTCCTCACTGTGGGTTTTTGTGAGGTGTGGTAATTATGCCGATGTGGTTGGGCTTAAAGCCAGGTTCTTTCTTTCTGGGCTGGCTGGCTAAAACGGTCTGTTTGGTCGATGTGAACATTGCAAGTGGGTGTTTGCTGACACAGTCAGTCCCCGTGCTATTCCAGGAGACGTGGGTGCTGTGTCTGGCCTGTGGGGTGGCAGATAGATACTTGTCTACACAGAGGGGCAGTGAAGCAACAACACAGTTTAAGCCCCCGCCTGCCCCGTTCCTTCCCTCCTGTGGAGAACTGTGTGATGATTTGCTCTACAGGACCTTCTAACATAAAAGAAAATATATTCTCTAGGAACAGACAAGGACTGTAGTAAAGTCGTGATTTTATATAGTGCCTTTCCTAAGGAAATTCTCGTTTTACAAAATGAATGTGACTGGAGTAGCCTGGCAGTCCAAATCCTTCTAATTTTTCTCTCACCTTAATGCCCCAATAAAAAGCATTCAGACAGCTTTGGTTTTGTTCTGTGTCAGGTCTTCTGCTTCATTCAAAGCGAATCTACTTTTCATGCACTTTGTTATGAAGATATAATGCTGTTACTTCTAGGGCAAAGTGTTTAGGGATTGACGGATACCTGAGAGTTGTATGAATGCTTTTGCTAGGGAGAGCTCATTGCTTCAGGAAATGAGTCTTGGTTTTCAAGAATTAGACACACTATTAAAGTACTTGTAAATTACTATGAAATACTATGCTGGCGAAGCTACGCTATCGCCAACCTCGCTTGGTTCAGCTAGGTTTCTCCCAACTGTAAGCACTTCACAATTTGGCTGCAGTTCTTTGGGAAACTGGCTGGCCCTGAGTGTGACATTCCCCCCTTATTTACTAGTGTATGATGCAGAGCCCTTACATTCAAGGACGTAAAGCATCCTTCAGAGACAACAGTGAAAATAAAATCAAAACGGAATTCAGTTTGTGAAACATCCCAAATCACTCACACAGGTTGAAATCATGTTTCCATTCATTTTTCACCAGTGTGACCAGTACTTTCCCTCATGGAACAGATCCTTACTAAGCACACAGTGCTAAGTGCTGGCCAGAGTCCAGACCTTTACCAAAATCTAGATTTACTTTCCTGTGCGCGGCCCGACCACCAAATAACCCTACAGTTTCCCATACTACTGGTAGTAAGTACTTTTGTGAATTTCTTTCTGTGAGTACTTCCCTTTTCTCCCATTCACAGGGGCCCCTCTTCCTCTGTGGTGAGGATATGGGTGGTACAGCTAAGGGGGGAAAGGGGCCATCAGAATTCATTCTGTGTGGGGACTTAACTTAAGCTTCCCTGAGTAGTATAGCATGGGTTCTTCTGAATTCTCTGTTTCTACATTTTGGGAACGTTCTTTGTAAAGTGGAACCACATTAGCTTTAATCCATTTGATACATTTAGAGTTGTATTGAAATAGGATGACATAAAAGGGCGTGTAATTTGGAATCATGTATAACTGTGTTCAAATCTGGGCTCACTGGTTACAATTTATGTCTTTGGACAAATTACTCTTTCTGAGCTCAATTTTCTCACTGTAAGATGAGGCTGATAATAATAGCAAACCCAGTGCAGCACTTTGAACATTAAAATGAATATTAAACATGTACTTCACTTTTACTAATATTTCCCTTTCTTTTGTTTTTTAATATAGTAAATCTGGCAGGAAGCTAGTATGTCTGTTCTAAATTCTGCACTTGATTCTTGGCATCTCAACATCAGCAAGATGTTAAATTGGCAAAAATGAAAGAAATTTAAAAGAAAGGCCCTTGAAACAATTGATGTCAGTAGTAAGATTTATGTATACAAATAATAAAGATAAAACATTTTTGTATAAACCGTGCAGAAAACATACTTTTGCAAAGAATGCAAATATAAAAGCATTTTGATTTAATTTTTAATTTAATTTATCATAATACGCTTTCACTCGAGGATTGGAGTCTTTACCCATATTTTCATTAAGTTCTCAGAACTGCATGAGGAAGGCATTCTTTCTAAATCCTAGATGGGAAGAACAAAGGTGCATAGAGATAATGTGACTGAGGCAAAACTGCATAGTGGATGGGAAGCGAACTTGTGTGGGCTCGGTCCAGGCCCTCAGGGGCTTTGGTCCCAGAGCCTGAAGGTACAGGGTCCCCAGTAACTACTCAGGAATGCAACACATGCCATCTTGGGTTTCCTTCTCAGAACCCATCAAGGAGGAGGAATTAATTAACTAGCGATCTGCTCCCATGTCAGGTTGAACCTTCATGCTCAGTAGCTATAATCTCCCTTTTGTCCCATCCCTTCATTTTACTCACTTTTCCAAACCAGGACTCTGGTTAAATCCAACTCTGACTTTCTCCAGGCCCACACCCAGATGGCTTAGGAAGAGTACAAAATTGTGCTGACTAGTCTGTCTTTAAATTCATGACCTTGAATGTCAGCTGTCTCTGAGTGCCCACTGAGATGGCCCAACCTCATGCCCAGCTTTGCTAGCCCAATCACTTCTTTCCTCTTCTAGACACCCGTTCTACTCTCTCCTCTTTGCCAAGCCTCAGCACATTTACCCCCTCCTTCATTTTCACAGAGACATTTGGAGCATTGGAAGAGGATTGCCATAGCCTCTCATGACACCTCCTTTCGAAGCCTTCCAAGCATGGGCACCCGCACACTCTGTCGTCCTAGCGGTGATGGGAGGTGAGTCTGTACCCCGAGCCGAGCCCCCAATCCCATCTTCTCTCACCTACTCACAGACATTCCTCCACAACTTCTCTCCTCCTTCTCTGAAATTTTTAGTTTATTGTTGTTTTACTGGTCTCTTGGGTTGTTACCATCAGCATTCAAATACATGGCCATTTTTACCATATTGTAACCTAAATCCAAAGCAAAAAAACCAAAAACCCAACAAAAACAGAAATAAAAAAAACCCCTCTTCTTTGACTTTGCTTCTTCCAGCACCTATTGCCCCTTTTCTTTGCAGCAAAACTCTGAAGCAGAGTTGTCTAAACTCAGCTTCCAATTTCTCTCCTTCCATCTCTTTTCAGTCTGGCTTTTATACTCACCATTGTCCCCAACTGCCCTTGTCTGGGTTACCAGTGTCTGCCTTCTTAAATACAGTGGTTGGTTTTCATCTTAATTCTGAAGCAGTTGACACATTGATCTCTTTCTTCTTGTGAATGAACTTTCTTTTGTTGGTTTCTAGAATACCATGTTCTCAGTTTTCTTCCTGTTTCACTGACTTCTTCTTCTCAGCTGCCTTATGGCTTCCTCCTCGTCTCCCAGGCCTCTTAGTGTGCCCTGGGGGGAGTCCTTCCAGGGATGCCTTCTCTTTCTACATTCACTACATCTCTGATCTCAGGCAGTCTTGTGGCTTACATGAACCAACAAATGAAAAATCACTCCCACATTTGCATCATCACATCAGACATCTCTTACTAGTTCCGAAGTGGTATTTTTTTTTCTTTTAAGATTTTGTTTTTGAGTAATCTCTACACCCAATGTGGGACTTGAACTCACAACCCTGAGATCAAGAGTTGTATGCGCCACAACTGAGCCAGCCAGGGGCCCCCAAAGTGGTATTTTTGACTGCTTAGTTCTTTTATGCTTAGATGGTATTTCAAATTTAATGTATTTATTTTATTTTTATTTTTATTTTTTTTAAAGATTTTATTTATTTATTCATGAAAGACAGAGAGAGAGAGAGAGAGGCAGAGGGCGAAGCAGGCTCCCAAGGAGCAGGGAGCCCGATGCGGGACTTGATCCCAAGACTCCAGGATCATGACCTGAGCCGAAGGCAGATGCTTAACCATCTGAGCCACCCAGGTGCCCTCAAATTTAATGTATTTAATACTGAACTTCTGACCTACCTTTTAAGAAATCCTGCTCTCCCCATCAGGTGATAGCGAATTTATCTTTTTGTATGCTCAGGCCTGGATCAGAGGAGTCTCAGAGGAGTCACCCCCTCCACATCCCACCTCTGGTTTGTCAGAACATACCGTTACATCTTCCTGGAGGGTATTCCAGAGTCTGACCTCTTCTCACCGTTTTAACGGCTGTTCCTGGTGCAGGGTGCCATCACTCCTAACCTTATTACTAGAACAGCCTTGTACCATGGGCTTCCTGCTATGGCCCATATCCCCTTGACCACCTCCCCCGGCTTTACTGCTTACTTGAGACACAGTATCCAGAGTGAGTCTCTTTAATGTGTTAGTCATATTATATCATTTCTCTGCTCAGAATCTAGCAATAGATCCCACTTGGGATAAAGCCCAGTCATTACACTGTCGTGCAAAGCATTTCATAGTCTGACCCCACCTCTCTCTCTCTTACTCTGCTCTACCTCATGTCCACTCCACTCTGGTGACACTCTTCAGGCATGTCAGGCATGCTTATGTCCTAAGTTTTTTGTACATCTCTTAGGAAGTTTCTTTCCCCGTGAAGTGCCCATGGCTAACCACTTTACTTCACTTAAGACTTTGCCCAAATATCAACTTTTCAATGGTTTCCACTCTGACTGTCCTATTTAAAATTGTCCTATTTAAAATTGTGAACTGTGTCACCCTACATTCCCAAATCCTCTTGCAATACTGGAGATTTCTCTTTAGCCCTTATCACCTCCTGATATATGATGTGTAATTTGCTTATTTATTGTACCTATTGTTTCTTGTCTCTATCCCGCCAGAGGTAAGCTCCTCAAGGGCTAGAATCTTCTTTTGCTTTGTTCACTGACAGAATACCCAGAGTGCCTACCATGGTACCAGGCAAAAAGTGGATGCTCAAAACACATTTGTTGAATGAATAAATGATTCTAGGAACCTTGCTGTCCTAGGTATGCAGTTATAGATTTGGGTGACACTGGGGCTTTTGGGATTTCAGGCTATCTATTCCTGGGCTGAAATGGATTCTTTGATGGAGAGAGTCACCAAATATTGTGGGGGGACTTTAGGGATCCCTGGCCCAGTATGTTTTTCATTTGGAAGACTGCAAGGTATTTTTTCCCGAGATTTTACAAGAGTATCCCACACATTTAGCATTAACAAATGAATGGGAAAAGCTCCAGACTTTGTCTAGACCTCGCATTCATGTAAAGCAGCATGAGTTCTAGAATGTACTTATTGGGGAGCTGGGTCTCCTTTGTGGCCAGATTCTTGGACCTCATGGCCACATGGCGTAGATTGTGGCATTGGGAAGCTATTGGGTTATGCAGTGATTGCTAAATAGTCCATGTTGGGGTGGAAGGACTACTGACTGAAGTCAGATAGATGAAGGATCAGGTTGGATCTGGGCTTTCCTTTCTCTCCACTGTAAGTCATTGTGGGGCTCTGTAGGAAGTGTAAAGTTGCCAGCCCAAGGCAGGTACAGAGCAGGACCACTAAGGGTGAATTTTCCTTCCCTTGAGAAAGAACTCTCTGCATTACTCCTATTATTTTATTTCCTGGGTGTCACAAAGGAATTTAACTTGCCTGAATATCTGAACATACACTAAAGAGATTAATTTATGAACCAGAAGAAATGGAATAAGAACGTCTTGCTTCTCTTTTATGAACTCTGAATGCCTCAGATTTACAATAGAAATTACAAGACTATAGCAACTTTCCAGGGAATATACATGAAAAGACTGCAAAACGTCAATTTTGGAGAAGAAATTTCCATTTAAATTTAGCCATTTAAATTTCCTCTCAGAATATGCGATTGTGCATATTTATTGAGAACCTACTGTGAGCAGGTTTGAGGTGATTTATGGCATTGAACATAGAAAAGACGGGACTTGTGGATTCCAGAAACATGAATGTGCTTTCATTGTGCTGGGCAAAATATTTCTACCAAGATGACTGAAGAACTTCTAAGGGACTTTCTAAGAGGTTGTTAGGGGCACTTCAGAGGATGCTGTTAGGAAGCTTTTAGGGAGTTGTGCAAAAGCATCATCAGCTTAAAGCTGTTAAACACATTAATTAATGCCAATTATTCTCGTGTGGTGGCCATAGCTTTAATTGAGAATGACTGCACCACATCTCTTTCCTTCAGGCACAACTTAAGTCTTCATTTGAGAGAGTGTGTAGGACGTCTAAGATTTAAAAAAACAAGACAAAACAAAAAAACGCTTAGTAATGGCAAGAAATTCAATTCCTAGGTAAGTCTTATAAAAGTCACCTACCATTTAGCACTGCAATTCACCTGTGAACTAGAAATAGTAACGATGAAAATAAGACTTATTTTTCTGGAACTTCTAATGTGGAAGTTCCCAACAATAGAAGTGGGTTGAAATTGACTATGGAAATTACCATGCAACGGAACGACTGAGGAAGCCCGATTTCATGAGATGGGGAAGTATGCACTGAGGCAGTGCTGGTTCCTGTTCCCTGCTGCTGCTTGCACGGAGAGCGATTGGTAGCAAGTGTGAGTAAGACCGCATTTGAGTTGAATTCGCCTTGTCTTCCAAACTGAGTTAATTTCAGCTCTTCAGAAAAGTATACACATGCCGCACTTCTAAGGATGCAAAACCAGTTTAGACTCTCGGAATGATTTCAATTTATTTTCAAATAATTAGAACTCAACAACGGCTGATCTTTAAGTATTAACTGGGCCGACATAAATGACTTTAAGATACACTTTAAATATGCAGCAGTAATTAAGTTATGTGTGTGCTTTAAATATGCAGCAATAATTAAGTTATGCGTATGATTTGGTAGGTCCTCATCAACATCTAAATGAAAAACCAGAACACAGAATTAAAGATGAAGTATGGTCTCAGGTCTGCAAACATATTTACATACTTCACATTTGCTTCACATATATGAATAGGAAAATATTGGAAGTAAACATAGCAAATGTTAGCAGTGGTCACCTCTAGGGGATGAGATTATTGGTGCTCTTTTTCTCTTTTCTTCTCTGTATTTTCAATGCTTTTGAGGTTCCAGTGAAAGTCTATTAGTCTTACAGTAAGAGACCAAAGCCATTAAAATTGTGCTTAAAGGGACTTTGCACAGGGCAGGAGCATAGTACTGTAAATGCTGAGAGAATGAATGGGTCCATCAGGAAAGCTGACAAGCAAAACCAACTCTCTGGCAGCTTTGTCCATCTTCCTTGTAGGCTGATAGTAAAATGTCGCATCGTGAAGGTTTTGTTACAAAAAAATGATAGAGTATTATAAATCACGACCATAAATAATAAGCATGGACTAATCAAGTCCCTTTGTGATGAGACAGCTGTAATTGCTTTTAATTTCATGCTTTTACTTACTGTACTTGCTCATTCTTAAAGTTGTAATCTCCAGTGTTCTCTCAGTCATTAGTATAAATTAGTAGTGTTGTACTATATGCAAATCAGTTGGCTGAAAAAGTCAGTTATGTGGAAAATACTGTAAATAACCTTTTTCAACTCAATTAAACAATTTCGGTGTGATGCCTCAGGCTTTGAGGAACAAGTAATTGACTAAAGCGGTTAAAAACCTCTGGGTCCAATCCAGAAAGCCTTACACAGACAAGATTCTCACTTTCTTCAGCACTAATGTTGTACACCCAAGAATATTGGGATAAGGCCAGGGATGAAATCCTCTGTGGACAAAAGAAGAAGGTTAGGGGCTAATATGTACTGAATGCTGCCTGTACTACTGTCATTCTTTGTCCCCAAAGTGAAAATGGTGAAAATGGCAGTGAAATATGAAATGCACTCAAAGATACGCCCTTCCGTGTTTTCCAGGGTCAAAAGCAATATTGAGATGTTAAAGATCTGAAAACTTGTGCAGTGAAGAAATAGGCTTAAATTGGTTCCTTCCATGTTAAAGAGGTTAATTCCATGGGAAAATACGACTATTTTATTTATTTATTTATTTTTAACCTAATATCTGCGCACATCCCTTGGAGTTATCATTCTACGCTCAGAGACCAAAAAGCATTCAAGCAATGTTCTATACACCAGATTTGTTGGTGCATATGTAATTAGGAGTTAATTCTTTGGCTGCGACATCCCCTTTTTATCTAGTGAGTAGTGTTACAAGTAGATGCTAACACAGACAGTCTTTTTTTACCTGTGAAAAAATACATAGTGAACTGATGGCTACTAGGAACCACTTAGGTCCAGGCACATCTGACAAAACACCTGTTTAGAATTCTTGTTTTTTTTTTTTTTTTTAAATAAAATGAGATTTAAAACTAATTCAGTCACGCAGCACATATAAAGTGTCTTTTGCAGTTTGAAGATTGTTCCTCCTACCTTCCCACGCTTATTTCCACCTGCCACGCTGATAACCATTGTCTTGAGCCATAAATGTGAATCCGTTTTGACTTTCAATCCCGTATCACCAGATTGTGAGTTAGGTGGGGTCCAAAGTCCAAGGCCCATTGATGTCTGTGGATCCTCTGTCCTCTCATTCATTGTTCCTCAAGGTTCTGACAAATTTCTTCGGCACGTTGCTCACTCTTCTACTCTACCACTCTTTCTGGGCCTTGTGGCCAATCTGTATATGTAAGGAAAAAAAATTAAAATCTCTCTCCCAAGTTCTCCTCTTTAAAAGGTCACCATATTATAGTTTAGAGGCACACCTCAAGGCTCTAGAGCATCTCTTGAAATCTTGGCTGGATATGTTTGCTGTTTAATCTTATAGGGCTTTTCTGTGTGTGGCTTGAACATGTTCATTTACACTAAACAGACCAAACAAATAATAGAAAATAGAGCAAACTGTGAAATAAGAGTGCTCCGAAGTAAAGGAAAAGAGATGTATGATTAGAGAGAGTTTTGTGTATGAACTGTTGCATTATATTTGCTTTTAGCGTCAGTGTGTCTTATTTCCCTCCTAGACATTTAACCTGCCTTTGATAATATTCTTTCATTCTGGCATTTATTATTATTATTATTGTTATTATTATTAAAGATTTTATTTATTTATTTGACAGAGAGAGAGAGATAGCGAGAGCAGGAGCACAAGCAGGAGGAGTGGGAGAGGGAGAAGCAGGCTTCCCGCCGAGCAAGGAACCCGACGTGGGGCTCGATCCCAGGAACCTGAGATCATGACCTGAGCCGAAGGCAGACACTGAACTACTGAGCCACCCAGGCGCCCCTGTTTTTTTTTTTTTTTTAAGTATGTTAATTCTCTTTTGTCACGATTGTGTTCAGCATCATTTTCCTGGTTTAAGGTAACTCCAGAATCTATTCTATAGCGGTTACTCTAGGTTGAGTAAAATATTTGAATTTGAAAACACCTTAAGGAACACACCTCTATCATACCCAAATATCTGAGATTTAGGGAAAGACCACATGTCATAGAATGAGTAGGAAAAGTTGCTTTGTGTCCTCTGTAGCCTAATAAATCAGGACTGAGACATCAATCTTATTTTCTTCGTCTGAAAAATTTGTCCCATCTCCCCACCTGACCTTTAAAAGGATTATTTATAGTTACCAAATAGATTTTTAGAAAAATAAAAATTAGACCAGGGTAAACCTCCTCACTTTAAAAAAATAGAAGAATTTGTATTCAGAGATAAAAATGTTATTCTTTTGCAATCTGTCTGAATCAGTGGTTCTCAATGGGCAGTTTCCCCCCTGTGGGACATTTGGCAAAGTTTGTAGACATTTTGGTTGTCACCTGTGCGGGGGTTGCTACTGGCATCTAGTGGGTAAAGACTATAGAGATGCTGGTGAACATCCTACAATGCACAGGACAGTCCCTCACAACAAGACTTATCTGGCCCACAAATGTCAGTAACACTGAGATTAAGAACCCTGATGTAGGTCAGTGGTTCTCAGAGAGTCTGGTTTTTAGACCAGTGGCTTCAGCATCACTTGGGAACTTGTTAGGTATGTGCACCCTTGAGCCTCCACTTGGGCCTCCTAATGAGTGGGGCCCAGAGATTCTGATGCATGCTCATGTACGAGAACCACTGAAATGGATATTCCGGTCTTCTTGTTTCTCAGTCACTTTGAAACATGGATTCTTGCTCTCTACTCAACCTTTTCCTTTGACCAGTACCTAAAGTTTAAAATCCAGGCCTTTCACAAACTCCAATTTCTTCTCTCCTCAAGAACCTTTTTGTGTGGTGGCCTCTCTCCAGTTCTCTGTCCCAAAGAAATCCACTTGCTAGGAGTAAGTTGTGTCTTCTTTCCCTTTGTATTTTTCTAAACTATTGGTAATAGCCAACCCTTTATTTGGTTTACCACAACTGGTCGAACCTACACATTTGTGTCAGGCTGCAGCTTGTGTGCCAGTGGGTCAGCACTGGGGGTGGAGGTGTATGCGGTTGTTCAGCATATAGTACCGAAGGGCTTTCAAGGTTAGCACTCAGAATTCTCTTTAGTTATGAACCTGTTAGATCCGTTTTGTTCTGGAATTTGGGAAGTATCCCTTGTTCTCAACCTGTCACCTCCTAGTTGCCAAATCACTTACACTTGGGGTGTAGCTCAAACTAAAATCCATACCATGAAATGATGCAGTGCCTATCTCAAGAAGTGATGGCGAGATAGCTCAGATTTCTTTCCTTATGTTTTAATTCCAGTACAGTTAATGTATAGTGTTGTATTAGTTTCAGGTGTACAATAGAGTGATGCAACAATATGTTATGCAATGCTCATCCTAATAAATGTACTCTTAATTCCCTTCACCTGTTTCACCCTTCCCCTACCCACCTCCCCTCCAGTAACGATCAGTTTGTTCTCTGTATTTAAGAGTCCCGTTTTTTGGTTTGTCTCTCTTTTTAAAAATTATTTGTTCATTTTTTTTGTTTCTTAAATTCCACATGTGAGTGAAATCATATGGTAGTTGTCTTTTTCTGACTGACTTATTTCACTTAGCATTATTCTCTCTAGATTCATCCATGTTTTTGCAAATGGCAAGATTTCAGACTTTAATGCTGGAATAATATTCCATTGTGTATATATAACACATCTTCTTTATCCATTCATTTATCAATGGACATTTGGGCTGCTTCCATAATTTGGCTGTTGTAAATAATGCTGCAAAAAACATAGGGGTGTATATATCTTTTCAAATTGCTGTTTTTGTACTCTTTGGTTAAATAGCCAGTAGTGGAATTATTGGATGATATGGTCATTCGCTTTTTAATTTTTTTGAGGAACCTCCATACTATCTTCCACAGTGGCCACACTGGTTTGCATTCCCACCAACAGTGTGTGAAGGTTCCTTTTTCTGCACAACCTGTCAATATTTGTTTTTTCTTATGTTTTTGATTTTAGCCATTCTGACAGGTGTGAGGTGATATCTCAGTGTGATTTTGATTTTGATTTTGATTTCCATGATGATGAGTGAGGTTGAACATCTTTTCATATGGGTCATCTGTGTGTGTTTTTTGAGAAATGTCTGTTCATGTCTTCTGTGCACATTTTAACTGGATTGTTTTTTTTTTTTTTGGTGTTGAGTTGTATAACTTTATATATTTTGGATACTAACCGTTTATGGGATATGTCATTTGAAAATATCCTCTCCTATTCAGTAGTTTGTCTTTCAGTTTTGCTGATTGTATCTTTCGCTGTGTAGAAACTTTTTATTTTGATGTAGTCGTAATAGTTTATTTTTGCTTTTGTTTCCCTTGTCTCAGGACACATATCTAGAAGAATGTTGCTATGGCTGATGTCAGAGATATTACTACCTGTGCTCTCTTCTAGGATTTTTATGGTGTCCAGTCTCACATTTAAGTCCACAATCCATTTTGAATTTATTTATTTATTTTTTTGGAATTGCCATACAAGGATTTTTTTTTTATTTTTTAATTGTTATGTTAATCACCATACATTACATCGTTAGTTTTGGATGTAGAGTTCCATGATTCATTGTTTGTGCATAACACCCAGTGTTCCATGCAGAACGTGCCCTCTTTAATACCCATCACCAGGCTAACCCACCCCCCCACCCCCCTCCCTTCTAGAACCCTCAGTTTGTTCTTCAGAGTCCATCGTCTCTCATGGTTGGTCTCCCCCTCTGACTTACTCCCCTTCATTCTTCCCCTCCTGCTATCTTCTTCTTTTTTTTTTCTTAATATATATTGCATTATTTGTTTCAGAGGTACAGATCTGTGATTCAACAGTTTTGCACAATTCACAGCACTCGCCATAGCACATACACTCCCCAATGCCTATCACCCAGCCACCCCATCCCTCCCACCCCCCACCACTCCAGCAACTCTCTGTTTGTTTCCTGAGATTAAGAATTCCTCATATCAGTGAGGTCCTATGATACATGTCTTTCTCTCATTGACTTATTTCGCTCAGCATAACACCCTCCAGTTCCATCCACGTCGTTGCAAATGGCAAGATTTCATTCCTTTTGATGGCTGCATAATATTCCATTGTGTATATATACTACATCTTCTTTATCCATTCATCTGTCGATGGACATCTTGGCTCTTTCCACAGTTTGGCTATTGTAGACATTACTGCTCTAAACATTGGGGTGCACGTACCCCTTTGGATCCCTACATTTGTATCTTTGTGGTAAATACCCAGTAGTGCAATTGCTGGATCGTATGGTAGCTCTATTTTCAGCCGTTTGAGGAACCTCCATACTCTTTTCCAGAGGGGTTGCACCAGCTTGCATTCCCACCAAAGTGTAGGAGAGTTTCCATTTCTCCACATCCCCGCCAACATCTGTCGTTTCCTGACTTGTTAATTTTCGCCATTCTGACTGGTGTGAGGTGGTGTCTCATTGAAGTTTCAATTTGGATTTCGCTGATGCAGAGCGATGTTGAGCACTTTTTCATGTGTCTGTTGGCCATTTGGATGTCTTCTTTGGAAAAATGTCTGTCCATGTCTTCTGCCCATTTCTTGATTGGATTATTCTTCAGGTGTTGAGTTTGATAAATTCTTTATAGATTTTGGATACTAGCCCTTTATCTGATATGGTCCTTTGCAAATATTTTCTCCCATTCTGTCAGTTGTCTTTTGGTTTTGTGGACTGTTTCTTTTGCTGTGCAAAAGCTTTTTATCTTGATGAAATCCCAATAGTTCATTTTTGCCCTTGCTTCCCTTGCCTTTGGCGATGTTTCTAGGAAGAAGTTGCTGCGGCTGAGGTCAAAGAGGTTGCTGCCTGTGTTCTCCTTTAGGATTTTGATGGACTCCTGTCTCACGTTTAGGTCTTTCAACCATTTGGAGTCTATTTTTGTGTGTGGTGTAAGGAAATGGTCCAGCTTCATTCTTCTGCATGTGGCTGTCCAATTTTCCCAACACCATTTGTTGAAGAGACTGTCTTTTTTCCATTGGACATTCTTCCCTGCTTTGTCAAAGATGAGTTGACCATAGAGTTGAGCGTCCATTTCTGGGCTCGCTGTTCTGTTCCATTGATCGATGTGTCTGTTTTTGTGCCAGAACCATACTGTCTTGATGATGACAGCTTTGTAATAGAGCTGGAAGTCCGGAATTGTGATGCCGCCAGCTTTGCTTTTCTTTTTCAATATTCCTCTGGCTATTCGGGGTCTCTTCTGGTTCCATACAAATTTTAGGATGATTTGTTCCATTTCTTTGAAAAGAGTGGATGGTATTTTGATGGGGATTGCATTGAATGTGTAGATTGCTCTAGGTAGCATTGATATCTTCACAATGTTGGTTCTTCCAATCCATGAGCATGGAATGTTTTTCCATTTCTTTGTGTCTTCCTCAGTTTCTTTCATGAGTATTTTATAGTTTTCTGGGTACAGATCCTTTGCCTCTTGGGTTAGATTTAATCCTAGGTATCTTATGGTTTTGGGTGCAATTGTAAATGGGATCGACTCCTTCATTTGTCTCACGTCTGTCTTGTTGTTGGTGTATAGGAATGCCACTGATTTCTATGCATTGATTTTATATCCTGCCACTTTACTGAATTCCTGTATGAGTTCTAGCAGTTTTGGGGTGGAGTCTTTTGGGTTTTCCACATACAGTATCATATCATCTGCAAAGAGTGAGAGTTTGACTTCTTCTTTGCTGATTTGGATGCCTTTGATTTCTTTTTGTTGTCTGATTGCTGTGGTTAGGACTTCTAATACTATGTTGAATAGCCATGGTGATAGTGGACATCCCTGCCGCGTTCCTGACCTTAGGGGGAAAGCTCTCAGCTTTTCCCCACTGAGAATGATATTCGCTGTAGGTTTTTCATAGATACCTTTTATGATATTGAGGTATGTACCCTCTATCCATATATTCTGAAGAGTTTTGATCAAGAAAGGATGCTGTACTTTGTCAGATGCTTTTTCTGCATCTTTTGAGAGGATCATATGATTCTTGTTCTTTCTTTTGTTAATATATTGTATCACGTTGATTGATTTGTGGATGTTGAACCAACCTTGCAGCCCAGGGATAAATCCCACTTGGTCATGGTGAATAATCCTTTTCCTGTACTGTTGGATCCTATTGGCTAGTATTTTGGTGAGAATTTTTGCATCCATGTTCATCAAGGATATTGGTCTGTAATTCTCCTTTTTGATGGGGTCTTTGGTTTTGGGATCAAGGTAATGGTGGCCTCATAAAATGAGTTTGGAAGTTTTCCTTCCATTTCTATTTTTTGGAACAGTTTCAGGAGAATAGGTATCAATTCTCCTTCAAATGTTTGGTAGAATTCCCCTGGGAAGCCATCTGGCCCTGGGCTTTGGTTTCTTGGGAGATTTTTGATGACTGCTTCCAATTCCTTAGTGGTTGTAGGTCTGTTTAGGTTTTCTCTTTCTTCCTGGTTTAATTTTGGTAGTTGATATGTCTCTAGGAATGCACCCATTTCTTCCAGGTTATCTAATTGGCTGGCATAGAGTTGCTCATAATATGTTCTTATAATTGTTTGTATTTCTTTGGTGTTGGTTGTGATCTCTCCTCTTTCATTCATGATTTTGTTGATTTGGGTCATTTCTCTTTTCTTTTTGATAAGTCTGGCCAGGGGTTTATCAATCTTGTTAATTCATTCAAAGAACCAGCTCCTAGTTTCGTTGATCTGTTCTACTGTTCTTTTGGTTTCTAGTTCAATGATTTCTGCTCTGATCTTTATTATTTCTCTTCTCCTGCTGTGTTTAGGCTTTTTTGCTGTTTTTTCTCTAGCTCCTTTAGGTGTAGGGTTAGGTTGTGTATTGAGACCTTTCTTGTTTCTTGAGAAAGGCTTGTATTGCTATATACTTTCCTCTCAGGACTGCCTTTGCTGCATCCCAAAGATTTTGAACAGTTGTGTTTTCATTTTCATTGGTTTCCATGAATTTTTTTAATTCTTCTTTTTATTTCCTGGTTGACCCATTCATTCTTTAGTAGGATGCTCTTTAGCCTCCATGCATTTGAGTTCTTTCCGACTTTCCTCTTGTGATTGAGTTCTAGTTTCAAAGAACTGTGGTCTGAAAATATGCAGGGAATGATCCCAATCCTTTGGTACCGGTTGAGACCTGATTTGTGACCTAGGATGTGATCTATTCTGGAGAATGTTCCATGGGCACTAGAGAAGAATGTGTATTCCATTGCTTTGGGATGGAATGTTCTGAATATGTCTGTGAAGTCCATTTGGACCTGTGTGTCGTTTAAAGTCTTTATTTCTTTGTTGATCTTTTGCTTCGATGATCTGTCCATTTCAGTCAGGGGGGTGTTAAAGTCCCCCACTCTTATTGTATTGTTGTCAATGTATTTCTTTGCTTTTGTTATTAATTGCCTTATATAATTGGCTGCTCCCATGTTAGGGGCATAGATATTTACAATTGTTACATCTTGTTGGACAGACCCTTCAAGTAGGATATAGTGTCCTTCCTCATCTCTTATTATAGTCTTTGTTTTAAAATCTAATTTGTCTGATATAAGGATTGCTACCCCAGCTTTCTTTTGGTGTCCATTAGCATGGTAAATGGTTTTCCACCCCCTCACTTTCAATCTTGGGGTGTCTTGGGTCTAAAATGAGTCTCTTGCGGACAGCATATCAATGGGTCTTGTTTTTTAATCCAATGTGATAGCCTGTGTCTTTTGATTGGGGCATTTAGCCCATTTACATTCAGGGTAACTATTGGAAGGTATGAATTTAGTGCCATTGAATTGCCTGTAAGGTGACTGTGACTGTATATTGTCTGTATTCCTTTCTGGTCTATGCTTTTAGGCTCTCTCTTTGCTTAGAGGACCCCTTTCAATATTTCCTGGAGGGCTGGTTTCGTGTTTGTAAATTCCTTTAGTTTTTGTTTGTCCTGGAAGCTTTTTATCTCTCCTATTTTCAATGACAGCCTAGCTGGATATAGTATTCTTGGCTGCATATTTTTCTCGTTTAGTGCTCTGAAGATATCATGCCAGTCCTTTCTGGCCTGCCAGGTCTCTGTGGATAGGTCTGTTGCTAATCTAAAGTTTCTACCATTATAGGTTACATATCTCTTCTCCCGAGCTACTTTCAAGATTTTCTCTTTGTCTCTGAGCCTTGTAAGTTTTACTATTAGATGTTGGGGTGTTGACCTATTTTTATTGATTTTGAGAGGGGTTCTCTGTGCCTCCTGGATTTTGATGCCTGTTTCCTTCCTCACATTAGGGAAGTTCTCTGCTATAATTTGCTCCAATATACCTTCTGCCCCTCTCTCTCTTTTTGCTTCTTCTGGGATCCCAATTATTCTAATGTTGTTTCGCGTTATCGTGTCGCTTATTTCTCGAATTCTGCCCTCGTGATCCTGTAGTTGTTTATCTCTCTTTTTCTCAGCTTCTTTATATTCTATCATTTGGTCTTCTATATCGCTGATTCTCTCTTCTGCCTCATTTATCCTAGCAGTTAGTGCCCCCATTTTTTATTGCACCTCAGTAGCCTTTTTGATTTTGATTTGGTTAGATTTTAGTTCTTTTTTTTCTCCAGGAATGGTTTCTCTAATAACTTCCATGCTTTTTTCAAGCCCAGCTAGTGTCTTTAAATCATGGTTCTGAATTCTAGGTCCAAAATCGTACCAATGTCCGTATTGAGTAGGTCCCTGGCAGACGGTACTACCTCTTGTTCTTTTTGCTGAGGTGATTTTTTTCATCTTGTCATTTTGTCCAGAGGAGAATAGATGAATGAGAGAACAAAATGCTAACAGGTTAACAACGTCCCCAACAAATATACTCTAAACAAATCAGAAAAGACCTGAAACCAGGGGAAAAGAAAGGGAAAGAAAGAAAAAAGAAAGAGAAAAAAGAAAAAGAAAAAGATAAAAACAAACAAAAACAGAACAAAAAAAAAACAGAGTATGATCAAATATGATCCGGCTGGTGCATAGATCAGTGCCACACACTAGATTTTGGGTATATTTTGGTCTATTAGAAGAAAATGCCTCCCAAAATTTTAAAGAAAGAAAGACTTATATATGTACAAAATGAGGGTTGATACAATGAAGGGATGGAAGATGACTGTAAAGATGAAAATTATAAAAGATTTTATAAAAGGAATTGGTAAGATAAGAAGTTGTTTGAAAAAAGAAAGAAGACTTAAAAAAAAAAGAAAAAAGGGGAGAGAATGTGATCAGGCAGGAGACTAGAACAAAGCCATACACTAGTGATTTAGGGTATATTTTGATCTGTTAGAAGAAACTGTATCAGAACAACTGTATACATGCCAAAAATAATAGTATCTACTATGAAGGGATAGAATATGACTCTAAAAATGAAAAATAAAAATGTTTTTTTTCAAAAAGGGATTGATAATTTGTTGGTTGAAAAAGGGAAAAAGAAAAATTAAAACAGTTAAAAAATTAACTTTGAAAAACTAATGAATCATGGTAAAAAAGCCATGAATTCTACATGCAGTATTCCCCTAGCGCTGGAGTTCTCCCTTTTTTTTTTTTTTTTAATTTATTTGAGACAGGGAGAATGAGAGAGAGAGAGCACATGAGAGGGGGGGAAGGGTCAGAGGGAGAAGCCGACTCTCCGCTGAGCAGGGAGCCTGATGCAGGACTCGATGCAGGGACTCCTGGATCATGACCTGAGCTGAAGGCTATTGCTTAACCAACCGAGCAACCCAGGCGCCCTGGAGTTCTCCTGTTCTCATTGATCGGTAAACTTGGTATTGGCTGGCTATTCGTGCTGATCTTCTGGGGGAGGGGCCTGTTGCCATGGTTCTGAAATGTCTTTGTCGGAGGCGGAATTGCCCCGCCCTTGCCGGTCTGGGCTAAGCAAGCTGCTCGGGTTTGCTCTCAGGAGCTTTTGTTCCCTGCAAGCTTTCCGTACAGCTTTGGAGGACCAGAGTGAAAATGGTGGCCTCCCCATCTCTCCCCAGAGGAGCCGAGAACTCGGAGCCCCACTCCTCAGTGCGCCCCCAGAGAAAAGCAGTCAATCACTCCCATCTCCCCAGTCTTCGGCCGCACTCCGCGCTCACCCGGCCTGTGACCGAGCGTTTCTATCTCTGGCACCCGACCCCGTGTGGAGTCTCCAAACCCAGCAGATCCTTGTGGTGCGTTCCTGCGCCACTCCTCCTGGGGGAGGGAGGGGAGTCTCCCTGGATCTGCCGCTTGTTGGGTCCCTGCTGGAGGAGCAGTGGCCCGACTGGGCCACGGATCACAGTTTATGGCAACCCCGAGCTGAGAGCCCGCGCCTCGGCTCTGTCTCTGCAGCCGGCTTCCCCGCTCCGATACCCGGGAGCTCTGGCGCACTCAGGCACCCCCGGTCTTTCTGTGACCCCGAGGGTCCTGCGACCACACTGTCCCGCGAGGGTTCCACCACCCGCTTAGCCACTGGAGCGACGTCCCTCAGTGGAGCCGACTTCTAAAATGTCCGATTTTGTGCTCGGCGGCTCTAGCACTTGCCAGAAGCGGCCGATGGAGGCCCCCTCCCCCGCCGTCTATCCTCCCGAATATCACCTCGGATTCACTTCTCCGCACGTCCTACCTTCCAGTAAGTGGTCGCTTTTCTGTTTAGAGAGTTGTTGCTATTCTTCTCTTCGATCTCCTGTTGAGTTCATAGGTGTTCAGAATGGTTTGATCCCTATTCAGCTGAATTCCTGAGACCAGACGAAATCCAGGTCTCCTACTCCTCCGCCGTCTTGCTCCGTCCCCACCCATTTTGAATTTATTTTTGTGTATGGCGTAAGAAAGTGGCCCAGTTTCATTCTTTCACATATAGCTGTCTGGTTTTCTCAACAACATTTGTTGAAGAGAGTGTTTTTTCCCCATTGCATGTTTTTGCCTCTTTTGTTGATTATTTGACCATATAATTGTGGGTTTATTTCTGAGTTTTCTATTCTATTCTATTGATCTATGTGTTTATTTTTGTGACCCAAACATATTGTTGTGATTACTATAGCTTTGTAGTATATCTTGAAATCTGGGGTTGTGATACCTCCAGTTTTTGTTCTTTTTCAAGACTACTTTGGCTATTTGGGGTGTTTCATGTTTGCCATGGGAAGTACGTCTGGATTATTTGTTCTAGATTTGTGAAAAATGCTGTTGATATTTTGATAGGAATAGCATCGGATCTGTAGACTGCTTGGGAAGTATGGACATGTTAACAATACTTGTTCTTCCAGTCCATCAGCATGGAATATCTTCCCATTTGTGTGTGTCATCTTCAGTTTCTTTTCTCATTGTTTTATAGTTTTCAGAGTACAGGTCGTTCACCTCTTTGGTTAAGTTTATTCCTGGGTATTTTATTATTTTTGGTGCAATTATAAGTGGGGCTGTTTTCTTAATTTATCTTTTTGCTACTTTATTAATGGTGTATAGAAATGCAATGACTTGTTGTGTATTGATTTTGTATCCTGTGACCTTACTGAATTCATTCATCAGTTCTAGTAGGTTTCTGGTGGAGTCTGTAGTGTTTTCTATATGGAGTATCATGTCATCTACAAATTGTGAAAATTTTACTGCTTTCTTACCATTTTGGATGCTTTTTCTTTCTTTTTGTTGTCAAAGCGGTCAGTTTTTTCCCCATTGAGTATGGTGTTAGCTATAAGTTTTTCTTATATGTTACCTCAAAACCTAATTTGTTGAGGGTGATGGATTTTGTGTTTTGTCAGATGCTTTTTCTGTATCTATTGAGATGATCATATGGTTGTTACCCTTTCTCTTGTTGATATGATGTATCCTGTTGATTGATTTGCAAATATTGAACCAACCATTACATCCCAGGAATAAACCTCACTTGATCTTTGTGAATGATGTTTTTTAATGTATTGTTGGATTTGGTTTGCTAATATTTTGTTGAGGATTTTTGCATCTATGTTCATCAGAGATATTGGCCTGTAGTTCTTTCTTTTCTTTTCTTTTCTTTTTCTTCATAGTGTCTTTATGTAGTTTTGGTATCAGGGTAATCCCGGCCTCATAAAATGATTTTCGAAGCTTTCTTTTCCTCTTCTATTTTTAAAAATAGTTTGAGAAGAATAGCTATTAACTCTTTAAATGCTTGGTAGAATTCACCTGTGAGGCCAAGGACTTTTTGTTAGGAGTTTTTTGATTAGTGATTCAGTTTCGTTGCTGGTAATCAGTATGTTCAGTTTCTCTTTCTTCCTGACTCAGTTTTGGGAGGTTATATGTTTCTAGGAATTTATTCCTTTCTTCTAGGTTGTCCAATTTGTTGGCATGTAATTTTTCACAATATTCTCTTACAATCCTTTGTATTCCTGTGCTCTCGGTTGTTTTCTCCTCTTTTATTTCTGATTTTATTTGCATCCTCTCTCCCTTTTTGATGAATTTGGCTAAAAATTGATCAGTTTTGGGATCTTTTCAAATAACCAGCACCTGGTTTCATTGCCTGTTCTATTTTTTCATTTTCTATTTTGTTTATTTCTGCTCTAATGTTTATTTTTTCCTTCCTTCTACTGGATTTGGGTTTTGTTTGTTGTTCTTTCTCTAGCTCCTTTAGGTGTCAGGTTAAGTTGTTTATATGAGATTTTTCTTGCTTCTTGAGGGAGGCCGGCATTGCCATCGACTTTCCTCTTAGGACCACTTTTGCTGCATCACAAAGATGCTGGAGGAGGCAGGTCTGCGGGAGGAGGCAGAGGCGGGGCACAGGCTGTTGGCAAGGTTTGCTCAGTGGTGCTGTGGGAGAAGAGTTGAGGCTTGGCTGGAGGGGGCAGGACTGCGGGGGAAGGCGTGGCGGGGTGTGCTGTTAGTAAGTTAAGTAGCGAGGGTCCGCCCTGTCCTGGTTCCCGCAGGTGTCCATGTGTCCAGGCTGGGGGAGGGGGGCGGGAGAGGCCAATGGAACCCGACAGCTCTTCGTTCCTGGAGAAGTTTCCCAGCGATCCCTGCCCCACCCCCCCCCACCCCCCGACGCAGACTCTGACATTGGTAAACAAATCTCCTCCTAGGGTACCTCAGGCATTTTTCCAGCCTCGGCTTGTCTGCTGTATCCCAGCAGGGCTGCTTCCTGTGCTGCCTCTTTAAGGGCAAGGACTCAGTTTCCTGTCACTCTTCTGGCTCTCCCAGAGCCGAGCCTGCTGATTTTTAAAGTTCCAGGTGTGAAGACCTGCTGATTGTAAGAACTCTTGAAATTATGCCCCACTGGTTTTCAAAGCCAAATGTTGTGGGGATTCCTCATGCCTTGGGTACGTGGCATTAAGATCTGTTTCTTTTCCTTCTTGGCTCCTGCAGGGTCCCTCCCTCCTGTGGGTGGTCCCACAAGTCCCTTTAGGTCCTGACCCTGTCTCTGCCCTTCCTACCCTCTTGGATGTGGCCTCTTCTCTACGTTTAGCTGCAGAGAGTCTGTTCTGCTAGTCTTTGGGTTATTTGCTGGGTTATTTACACTGATGTGGGTATTATCTGGTTGTAGCCACGGGACAAGATGAGCTTAGGGTCCTCCTTCTCCATCATCTTCCCCCAACATGGGTTTCTTCATATATTAAAAAAAAAAGCATACCACTTTTTCTTTCCTGCCCGTAGTATAAAAAATGGAACATCTAGAATTGTGAGACCAGGAGGTCAACCTTATTACTGGTATTTTTGGTAACTTGAGCGGGACCTTTAGACCTTAAATACTAGTTAGGAAGGCTTTAGGTTTGCCAACCCTATCCCTTCCCTATCATGCATTCAAATCCTTATTTCATTAAAGGAAAAAACAGGCTTTGTGTGAGCCTTCATGATGGAGTGGAGGAATGCAAATCTTATAATTAACTCAGTCTTCATTATTAGCCTGCAAATCATACAATAAAATAAACCTGGCAGACATGGCCAACTGTTCATACTCAATTAATTTGGAAATATATTATTCATCTGTTGTGGCTTTCTATTGCAGCTGACAGTTTTGCTTCTCTTCAGCTTTATTAAGGATTTCTGGCAAGTGGAACTGCCAAAGGGGTTAAAAACCTAAACACAAAGCAGTCGTTGTAAATCCAGAGGAGAGGTGAACCGTGTAACCACATCGAGCGTTCTTCCTGAATTGCCTCCTTCATTTCCATGAGTGCTGGAGAGAATCTACTGAGTTGGTATAAAAAGCATTTTACACTGCGCTTTCAGGAAGTGATCCCTCATCGTAAGGCTTTTCGACTAAGTAATGGTCACAGAGCTGCCATGAAGACAACATGCATATCCATCCCAGATTAAGGATAAACTTGCATTCTGACTTGCCACATGGTCTCTTCACATCTCATCCGGTGTCGTCCTTTCAGGCTAGGGAGGTAATTGTGCTGTTCGTGGCCCTAGACTCCGTTCCTTTTCTTGATATCCAAAAAAGGGGGGGTAGAGCGCCTGAGTGGCTCAGTCGGTTAAGCGTCTGCCTTTGACTCAGGTCACAATCCCGGGATCCTGGGATTGAGCATCGGGCTCCCCGCTTAGTCAGGAATCTGCTTCTCCCTCTGCCTGCCACTCCCCCTGCCTCTCTCTCTCTCTCTTAAAAAAGGGGGAGGGGGTAATCTGAGTTTAATTTGTCTGTTTTTATCTAATTGAAACATAACCTTGGATGGTGTCTCCCTTTTTTAAAGTATGCAATGTGGTTCCCCCCCCCCCTTTAAATAACCCTAGTGTGGCCTTTTATAATTTGCAAAATCAGGACCTATTTCTTTTCCTGAAAAAGTAGCTGAAATTCTGTAGGTTCCTGGGCTCCTTAAAGATGATCAATAAAATACAGACAGTTTACTTCAGAACAATTACCACCCATCAAAACAGGCAATTTCGTGATGACATGAATTCAGCAGACTTGTTTTGTGTATGTGAGGAGAAAAGAGTTTTTAATTCCCTAAATCTGTGTATTTTTGGGGAAGGGGTGAGGGTGGAGGGTGACAGTTTTTGTTTGAGGGTGTCTCTCTCTCTCTCTCTCTCTCTCTCTCTCTCTCTCTCTCTCTCTCTGTCCCTGGGGACCGTAGACAGTCTTGGGATGACATGGAATAATGGAAGAAATAGATGTTTTAGAATAACAAAGAGTGGATCTGTGAGGTAAAATCTGTCAGGCATTTATCAAATGCTCTAAAAGTCAGGCTTCATCTTTTGGAACGCCTGCCTTAAACATTTTATTGTCCTCAGTCATCAATCATTTCTCAATTCAAATGCTAATCACTTTCCAAATAGACCCTCTCCAGAAGAGCTGCCTATCTGTACTCTGCTACCATCAGGCTTATCAGAGAATTCAAAGTTCTGTTTCATGGGTACAGGCAAATCCAAGATACATTAATGTACCGGCATAAAATGTAGTTTCCACTCCTAAAATCTCTAGAAAGAAATAGAAGGGGTATGGGGCACATCTCTTGCTTTGTTAGTATGATTCTACGTTATGCCTGTCACATTGCAAGAACTCAGTCCTTTGTGTCTTAAACAGATGAGTATGTAAGTAAACATGAATTTGGGCTCTATTAGAAATGCTACAGTAGAAACAAAACCAGTAGAAACAAAAGGTGCTTTTGCTGGTCTCTTAAACCATTCCTTTCTCTTAAAATGAAATTATATATAATTTACTTCAGGTATGATATGCAAAGAAAATGTCACAGTTGTCTTGTTCAGCTGAGTTATGCATCCCAAACAGGACGGCTTAGCTCAAAACTAACGTTTTGTCTCTGCTCCCCTGTAATAGGCTTGTATCAAATTAGACAAGCTATAAATCGCCCTTCCTCAAGACTGTTGCTTAAGCAGGCTGAGGGCAGTTCCCCAGGTGCTGAGATGCTACACAGACGTGCTGGACAGATGTCAACTTGGTGTCAGGGTCAAGGGAGATGGGAGAGTAAGGGCTACATCCCGACAGCCTGAGCGCTGATACAGGAGGGGATTAATGGCATCCTACCTTCGAAATTCTGGAACGTTACATTTATATCTCTCTTCTGGGGAGCTCCTCCCCCCTTAGGTTCCTCTCTTTGCCATTGTTTTTAAAGCGAAACACCTTCCACTCTCTTCTAGTCGTTGGTAGGTGTTTTAGGTTGGCTAACTTTCTAAACCAGCTGACCTGTTTTTACCCTATTTTACCCTATTACCTTTTCTAGGTAGAAGAGCTTGATAAAGAGATGACTTGGCAAAATAAGAGATGGAGGTTTTCTTTTTTATTTTATTTTATTTTTTTTTAAAGATTTTATTTATTTATTTGAGAGAGAGAGAGAATGAGAGATAGAGAGCACGAGAGGGAAGAGGGTCAGAGGGAGAAGCAGACTCCCCGCCGAGCAGGGAGTCCGACGTGGGACTCGATCCCGGGACTCCAGGATCATGACCTGAGCCGAAGGCAGACAAATAACCGACTGAGCCACCCAGGCGCCCCGAGATGGAGGTTTTCCAAAGGTCTGCCACATCAGTTCACCAAATCCTTCTAACTCCTTGCCTTGCAGAACCTCAGGCTTACTGCCACCTCAGCGGGAGAGGCGCTAGCACGTAGTGCTTAAATTTTGCTTGAGTTTGGATCCTGGTTCCATTGTCTTTTGGCTGTGGTGCCTTAGGCAAGTCCTTCTACTCTTCTGTGCCTCAGTTTCTCCATTTTCTAAAATGGGGTTAATAATAGCACTGATGTCAGTGGATAATTGTATTAGATGAGTCAATATATGTAACAGTCTCAGAATCGTCCCTTGCATATGGTAGGTACTTGAGAGGTGCCAGCTACTTTTTGTTGTACTTGTATCTGTCTCCCAGTAGCATTAGATGGTTGTGGTATCCGTGCTGGCCTCTCCATGGCATTGTAGATTGCCGGTGGGGTAGAAGAGGATCGGGACTTAAAGACACACTCCCTAGGAGGTAACTGCAGGGGCGGAAATCCTAGTTAACACTTTTCACTTCTTTCTTTTTC
The DNA here is from genome assembly GCF_037043125.1 of Eumetopias jubatus. NCBI lineage: Eukaryota > Metazoa > Chordata > Mammalia > Carnivora > Otariidae > Eumetopias > Eumetopias jubatus. The sequence goes on from NW_028274820.1 coordinate 33,736,048, forward strand.
CATTTTCATATTGGTGACTGGCAAATTCCTAGGGAAATAAAAAAATTTTATCAGGGCATTTTGTGTGCCTTTATTCTATCTAATCCATTTTTAAGAATGGGTGAAAGTTAAATGATGCCTAATAGGTTAGGGGTTTATTTTTCTCAACAGCACGGGGAGTCTGGAGTATTGGTTATTGGTCCAGTGGCTGTGGGATGTTATGGTTGTGGCTCCGGAATTCTTGTGGCCTTTTCTCCATAGGTATTACTTCTTTGTGTGCCCCCTTCCATCTGAGAAAACCAAAGCTTTCCCCGACCTGCCTCCTCCCAACTCCTGCCCTTCCCCCATCCCATCCCTCATCCAGACACTTTCTAGTAAGGTCTCATTGGCTAGAATTGGAACACCTGACAAGCCCTGACTACAAGGGAGGCTGGGAAAGGGTGGCACAAAGTTGTCAAATTGGATTTAAACAGATTGTGATCTATTGCTTAGAACTAGGCAGTGACCGAATATTCTCAGGAATCTGCAAAGAAGGTGGTGGCAGTGACGGGCATTGGCTAGGCCATTAGCAACATCTTCCAAATCAGCAACCATACTTACTGCTCTTGCCTATTTCAGTGGTAAGCACTTTCTCTTGAACTATATCTTGGTTATTCATCCAAAAAATTCATAAGTAGGTATCTTATTTTACAGTTGAGATCAATGAGGCAGCTACTAAGTGGTGGGGACAGGATTCAAATTCAGGTCATCTGATGTCAGGCTGGTGCTCTAACCCACTTTCCCATAGTGATTGTATTAGACTAGAGGCAAAATGATTACCTGGCACCTCCTTGAGAAAATGAAACATGATTTGTCAGGCTCATTATTAGAGAGAAGAATCTTTGAAGTCTCCTATTGTGAGAGTCCTGAGTCGAGAATTACTTGTCACAGCAAGTGACCCAGAATTTCTGTGAAGCTCAGCCTTTCTTTCGAGCCCCTAGACACTTTCGTATCTGTACCCATTTCAGGAATTCTGTCTTGATCTCTTATATTCTTCTGCCTAGGATTCTTTTTCTTCTGTCAATTTATGGCAAGTCCCAGTAAAGTATAACTCATACAGTGTGATGACCCTGGACATTTCTTGACTTGTGAGTACCCTGATGTAATGACATCTTTTCAAGAAACACTCACACATAACCAGTGTGCCTCCTTTCAGTGTAGGGAGGAGTTCACAGTTCACCAAGGATGCTGTGGCGTATTTTCCACTCCGATTGCACTTACACCCGGCTTGAGGCCTAATTATGCCCATCAGCTCTGGCCTGCATGTCTAGCTGTGCAGCTGCAGGGAGAGCTGGTGCTGTGTTCACTTAAAGGGAACTTAGCAGGACTCTCACAGGGGAGATCTAGGAGCCCCTGGTTTCGACAAGGGAAATGTGAAGGCTTCTTTTTTTTTTTTTTTCCCATTCCTTTTTAGGCAGTGGGGGGCCTGGGTGCACTGAAGTAAGCACAGTAAAATAACAATGCTCTAGCACCTCTCTGTTGGTACTGGGGAAGAAGACACTCTTCTCCTTTATTCCCTTCGACACCACTTCTTAACAGTGGTCCTTCTCCTTGCCAGTCTCCATCACAGAAATGAAACACCTTTCCACAGATCTGAAAGTCATTAGCACGCCAGGGTAAGTATTATCTGGTCTTTTCATAAATTCTCAGAATCTGAGAAAGCTTTACAGACCTTAGCATGTCTCTCCAAAGCAGGAGTTAGCAAACTTTTTCTATAAAGGATCAGATAATAAATATTTTAGACTTTGCTGGTTGTATGATCTCTGTTGCACATACTTAATTCTGCCACTGTAGCATGAAGGCAGACATCTATAATCTGTAAATGAATGTGCATGGCTCTGTTCCAATAAAACTTTATTTGTGAACTCTGATATTTGAATTTCACCTAATTTTCACATGTCTGAAAATATTCTTTAATTTTTTTCCATTTTAAAATGAAAAAAAAACTTATGTCATGGTTTGTACAAAAAGATTTTACCTGTGGGATGTACTTTGTTGAGTCTTCTTCTAGAGCAAATCTGTCTAATAGAATCATCTGTGATGGGGATGACCTATAATATTGAGCCCTTGAAATGTGGCTAATGCAACTAAGGACATGAATTTTTAACTTTAATTAATTGAAATTGAAATTTAATTTTAAGTAGCCACCTGCAACCAGCGGCTCCTATATTGGGCAGAAGTAGAACTCCACTGGTTATGTTACCAATATTTGGAACTCTCAGTTTTTTTATCTTTTACATCAGAAATTTAAGTACCTGGAAGAAGTCTGACTGGCTGAGTTAGGGCAAAATCACATAGACGCTTGGCTTCAGGAGCCCCGTTATTGGTGGGGTCAAGTGGAGGGGGCGGATTTCTTGCTGAAGAGAGCCTGAATATACAACCCAACAGGGGTTTGCTATAATCTCCTGAAGTCTTTGCCTTTCAAAAAGAGCTCCTTAATGGAAAAGGAAAGGAAGAGCTCCCTAATGGAAAAGGAAAGGAATGACTTCAAAATGACATACTCTTGGTAACAGCAGAGTGGGAGAGAGAGTCTGTCGCTGTACCATTTCAGCAGTCCTTAGTTCATACTACAGTGTTGACTTGTGTAACCTGTCAGAGAATGTCATTGTCATTACTACAAAGTAATGGCTTGTTTATCAGCTTAGGCTGCTAGTCATTCTTGCCTTCTACTTGGGAACCACCTGGAAACTTCCTTGTTTGTGTACTGTGTGTATGAGGAGATGGGGATACTCATTCGGAATGATAAATCAGGTAAGGCACCACTGACATTCCATCTGAGGCTTAAACCGTAGGAAGGTGCAAGTCAGGAAGATTTTGGAGCCTCTGCTCTAGAAAGAGCGGCTGCAGGGATTCTAGAGCAGGAATGAACTTCCTTTGTTAAAGGAAGGAAAAGCGGCGGCAGAGATTTGGAGCGTAACACAGTAGGAGGGCACTGAGGGGTGGTTTCTGGAGATGGTCTATGATCAGATCATAAAATGAGGCGTGTTAAACTCTCAGCACAGATCTGGAAGGTACCTCATTTTAGCACACTGTACACAACTATTACATCGCTGACTTGGCAGGCAGGACTATTTGTTTATGGCTGAGTTGAAGGTGAAGAATTAGCCAATGAACATGCATCCAATTGAGACAGAAAATAGGTTGGTGGAATTATGTCCCCAGTTTCCCTCAAGGTACTGTGGACCAAGTAGTTCAGAAGGAAATGCCTAATGTCGAACTCAGCAGGGGGATATAAGCCAGAAACCTCTAACTGTGGATGAGTTGGATCTCTTTTGGTCCTTTTGGGATTTAAAAAAAAATCTCAGAATGCTGATAAACTGAAGGGCTCAACCAAGAGAAACTAGCATATTAAATCCTAGAAGATGTAGAGCTAAGATATCTAACAAAAAAGCAGTTTGCGCTGATCAGAAATCAACAAAGATTCCAAAGAACTAGAAGGTAAAACAGCAACAAAACCAATCAGAACAAATTATCAAAGTTATTAAACCTATGGAGCCTCAGAGAACCTGTATATGCAATATATATTAAAGATTTTATTTATTTATTTGTCGGGGGGGGAGCGACAGGCAGAGGGAGAAGCAGGATCCCTGCTGAGCAAGGAGCCCTGATGTGGGACTCGATCCCAGGACCCTGGGATCATGACCCGACCAAAGGCAGACGCCTAACAAACTGAGCCGTCCAGACATCCCTGTATATGCAATATCGTCTGTAGTCTGATTGCTTGATCGCTGGATCCTGGCACGGCTACTAAGGTTTCAAATCAAATTTGTAGAGGTGCTGCAACAACAGTATTTTAAATTTCTACGAATACAGGCAAAAGCAGGATTCTGTGATAGAGATCATTCATTTACCTCACTAATAATGTTTGGAAATATACCCATGAACAGGGACTTTGCAAGGTAGTATTTTCCATGGTTGCCTTTGAAACCATTTTTTTTTAGTCTTTTTTCTTAATTAACATATAATGTATTATTTGTTTCAGGGGTACCAGTCTGTGATTCATCAGTCTTTTTTTTTTTTAAAGATTTTATTTATTCATTTGAGACACAGAGATAGAGAGAGAGAGAGAGCAGGAGGAGGGGGAGAGGCAGAGGGAGAAGGAGAAGTCGGCTCCCTGCTGAGCCAGGAGCCTGATGTGGGGCTCGATCCCAGGACCCTGGGACCATGACCTGAGCCGAAGGCAGACGCTTAACCATCTGAGCCACCCAGGCGCCCCTGTGATTCATCAGTCTTACACAATTCACAGCGCTCACCATAGCACATACCCTCCCCAATGTCCATCACCCAGCCACCCCATCTCTCCCACCCCCCACCACTCCAGCCACCCTCAGTTTGTTTCCTGAGATTAAGAGTCTCTTATGGTTTGTCTCCCTCTCTGGTTTTGTCTTGTTTCATTTTTCCCTCCCTTCCCCTATGATCCTCTGTCTTGTTTCTCAAATTCCTCGTATCAGTGAGATCGTATGATACATGTCTTTCTCTGATTGACTTATTTTGCTCAGCATAATACCCTCTAGTTCCATCCACATCATTGCAAATGGCAAGATTTCATTTTTTTTGTTGACTGCATAATATTGCATTATATATACATATATACCACATCTTTGTTTTACCTTTAATGCAATAAATCTTTTCCCCCCAGCTTTATTGAGATATAACTGACATATAACGTTGTAAGTTTAAGTTTTAGTTAACACATTATCCACCTCACATGATTACCATTTTGTAGTTGTTATAGGAGAACATTAAAATTCTACTTTCGGGCGCCTGGGTGGCTCAGTCGTTAAGCGTCTGCCTTCGGCTCAGGTCATGATCCCAGGGTCCTGGGATCGAGGCTCACATCAGGCTCCCTGCTCAGCAGGAAGCCTGCTTCTCCCTCTCCCACTCCCGCTGCTTGTCTTCCCTCTCTCGCTGTGTCTCTCTCTATCAAATAAATAAAAAAATCTTTAAAAAAAATAAAAATAAAATTCTACTTTCAAATCAACTTTCAAGTATACAATATAGCATTAATTATAGTCACCATGCTGTACCTTAGCTTCCTGGAAATTATTCATCTTATACCTAAAAGTTTGTACCCTTCAGCCAACAACTCTCCATTTCTCCCACCCTTCAGCCCCTGGTAACCACTATTCTACTCTGTTTCTATGAGTTCAATGGTCTTAGATTCCACATATAAGTGAGATCATATGGTATTTGTCTTTCCGTAATGTATTTCACTTAGCATAATGCCGTCAAGGTCCATATATGTTGTTGCAAATAGCGGGATTTCCTTCTTGTCATGACTGAATAGTAGTCTATTATGTATTTATATCACATTTTCTTAATCCATTCATCAGTGGACCCTTAGGTTGTTTCCATGTGTTGGCTATTGTGAATAATGGTGCATTGAACATGGGAGTATCAATATTTGTTTGATATCCTGTTTTCATTTCTTTTGGATATATACCCAGAAGTGGAATTGCTGGATCACATGGTAGTTCTATTTTTAATTTTTTGAGGAATCTCCATAGTGGCTGTGCCAATTTACATTCCCACCAACAATGCACAATGTTATCTTTTCTTCACATCCTCGCCAGCATTTGTTACGCTTGTCTTTTTTTTTATTATGTTAATCACCATACAATACACCATTAGTTTTTGATATAGTGTTCCATGATTCATTGTTTGTGTATAACACCCAGTGCTCCATGCAAAACATGCCCTCTTTAATACCCATCACCGGCCTAACCCATCCCCCCACCCCCCTCCCTTCTAGAACCCTCAGTTTGTTTTTCAGAGTCCATAATCTCTCATAGTTCATCTCTCCATCCGATTTCCCCCCTTCATTTTTCCCTTCCTGCTATCTTCTTTTTTTTTTTTTAACATATAATGTATTTGTTTCAGAGGTACAGATCTGTGATTCAACAGTTTTGCACAATTCACAGCGCTCACCATAGCACACACCCTCCCCAGTGTCTATCACTCAGCCACCCCGTCCCTCCCACCCCCCACCACTCCAGCAACACTCAGTTTCTTTCCTGAGATTAAGAATTCCTCATATCAGTGAGGTCATATGATACATGTCTTTCTCTGATTGGCTTATTTCGCTCAGCATAATACCCTCCAGTTCCATCCATGGCGTTGCAAATGGCAAGATTTCATTCCTTTTGATGGCTGCATAATATTCCATTGTGTGTGTGTGTGTGTGTGTGTGTGTGTATACACCCCACATCTTCTTTATCCATTCATCTGTCGATGGACATCTTGGCTCTTTCCACAGTTTGGCTATTGTGGACATTGCTGCTATAAACATAGGGGTGCATGTGCCCCTTCAGATCACTGCATTTGTATCTTTGGGGTAAATACCCAGTAGTGCAATTGCTGGATCATATGGTAGCTCTATTGACATCAAAACCATTTTGAACACACCTCTTTATGATGGTAAAGTGGGGATGGCTGTTGTTACTGCAAATGCAGGCAGAGTTGGCAGTACAGGTAGAATGTGACTCTGATGATTCCCTTCCGAGCATCACCAGTCATACAGGCCATTGGCTTGAGGTCTTTGTCCAGCTTTTGAGCCTTGGCACAAAGGTGGTGTGATATCACTGTCAAATGTAATTTACTTACTTCGTTATGGGTATCAAAGTTTCTAAAAATCAAGCATGACTGTAGAGAGTAAGGACTTGCTGTGGTGAAAATGTTTTTTATTTATGAAAATTCAAAATTTCCATCTCTACCATTAAGTGGCTTAATAGTATGCAATACTGAAAAGTATTATAATTCCCAGAAAATGTTATCAGGATTTTAAGACCTTCTTATGGTTATTCAAGGAAAAGTAAGCTAATAAACATGTATTTGCAAGAACGCAGGGTAGAGATAAAGCCTAGACCTTACCACATTTTAAGTTGTTCATGAGGGTCTAAGTTAGCTAGTTTTTGTATCTTGCTTCATCACAACTATTTTGTTTTATTTTTAATCATTGAAGAGGCTCCTTGACAGCGCTGAGAACATCCAAATGGTGCAGGAAGGGGTTGTGGCAGTGAATGCAGATTGAGGTGTGGGTATGGAGAGAGATGGGGAATCCATGTTCCACAGCCCATTGTATCTTTTTATTTCAGTTATAGAATTAGAAATAAAAAATAAGCCACGATACTTACTTCAGGCACCAACGATGACTGTGGCCGAAGAACAATATGTGGTTTCCTTGTGTAAATAGTAATTATCATTCTCTTTCTAGTGCGACTGTTTTACGGTACCTGCTTGGCTTTCTAATTTCTTGGAAGTTTCAACATAAAACAAACAAAAAAAATCCCTGTTGACAGCCAAGTGGTTGGTTCTCACCCACTTTAGTTCTGCTTCTTCTGATGAAACTTGGTCTTCATGTTTTACAGCTGACTTGTCTCCAACTCGTCCCTTGTTCCTGAGATGGCGTAGCTTTCGAGGCCCACTTCTTGGCAATGCAATATTGATCGGCCTTAATGACTTCGTGGCATATAAACTTGGCCTTTTTAACCTGAAGGTGTCAACCCACTTCTCAAATACCTCTGAATCCCAAGGGCAGTCCAGGGCTAAAAAAATTCTTTTCTGCAATATGGCAAGATGAAGCTCTGAATAGAAATACCTATCCTTAAAGTCAAAAAAAAAAAAATTCCATATTTGACTCTAAGATAATTCAATTTTAAAAAAGGCTCTTTTTGGGACACCTGAGTGGCTCAGTCGTTAAGCATCTGCTTTCAGCTCAGGTCATGATCCCAGGGTCCTGGGATCCAGTCCTACATCGGGCTCCTTGCTCAGCAGGGAGCCTGCTTTTCCCTCTGCCTGCTCCCCCCCCCCCCCGCTTGTGCTCTCTCTCTCTCTCTCTCTCTCTCTGGCAAATAAATAAATAACAAAGGAGAAGAAAATGCTCTTCTCTTTTTGACACAATTTTAGGCTCTTTCTTTTAGCACCATGCACATAAAGCTAGAAGTAAAGTATTAAGGTTGAGGTTACCACCTGAGAGATGAATTATGGTGAAAATAACTGTTCAAGGAGAGTCAGGGTAGTTTGAAGTCCACACATTTATAATCCTCTATTTCCCGGCAAAGGAGGATTCCGCCAGGAATATCGTATGATATAAACGGGGGAAGGAAGGCTTTCCACGGCCCACTGAGCAGTCGTTTTTCTGGTAACCGGTTCCTGTCCTGTGCTATTCCTGTAATCTTTTTTTGACAAATGAAACAAGTTTTCTTCACTTTTTTGACATCAGAGAAGTTTGATGCCCCAAATATTGACTTTTTAATGTAATTGCATTTTTATTTGATGGGATTTCAAAGAAACAGAAGTAATAATTTTGCACGTCAATTCAAATGTATGCCCATTAAAAGACTTGGGGATGCATACACACATACACACATACTACTTGGGAATGGAATGAAGTGATTCTGATGGTTTTAGATTTCATCTTTAGGAAGATCATCAATTATTTAAGTTTGGAATGAAGCCCTCCAGGGGACAATGTAATCTATAAGTGGCTGAGATTTTCAATTATATCTGGTAATTTGTCAAATATTCACTTCACTTAGCCTTAGTGTTTATTGATAATTTTTATAATCCCTAGGTTACTCTGTCTGATCCTTTTGATCACATTTTTCTTTTAATGTTTATACCTTTAAGTATAATTAGTGATTGCTCTTCAATTTAAAAGCTATTTGAAGCCTTTAAATATGCATTTTTAAATGCCCTTGGCTGGCTTCAATGCCTCTGTGTGTGTTTGTGTTTGTGAAATTCTTCCTAAATAGCCACAATACAAGAATAAAGCATTTAATACTGACTTAAATACACAAACTGTTCAATTCAAACCTATGTAAATCATCTTGGGTTCAATTATGTTTATTCCATCTGTTTTTATCATCTGCTGTTACGATAATTTATCATTTCTACATGGTATTAAAATGTAAATGAATCAAGAGAGGAAACACATCTGTGGACTGTTGGTTAAAACTACATTGGGCAAGTGAGCTAAGACATAATAATTAATTAAATTTCACTGCCCATATATGCTTGTAATTGTATATTTAGTGTGCATTTGCATAATCACATAATGGGATCTATATGATTCATGCTTTGCTGAGCATAATCTGGATGCACAAATTACCAGTTCAAAATTAGAGTTGCTTATAAAGGTATCACAGAGACATTTTACTTTTTTCAGGAAACGATATGTAGGAAGTAAATTAAAAAAGAACATTTTTTTAACAAGAGAACAAATCTACACCTTTATTTATTTTTCAGTAAGTTTAAACCCTTGAGGGGTACAGCATCACATGGATTCTGTGGCCAGTGGCCAGCTGGAAGGTTTCTTTGGAATTGGGCATGAACCGTGCCACGGTTTCCATGAGCACGAGTTCCTTTTCCCCAGTTTACTCTAGCTTTGTTCTGTTTGCCACCAGGAGTCACTGTGTTGTTCTTTACTTTGTACACATAAGCACATCTCTTGCCTAGATGGAATTCAGTTTCATCTAGAGCATAAACCCCCCCAGTCTTAAGAAGAGCTGTATGCTCCCTCTGGTTCCAGATACCCCGCGTATAGCCAGTAAAAATGGCCTTGGACCACAGCCTTCCAGACATAGTTGTTGTTTTAGGAGTCCTGTTCCCGTGAGGCCTTCACAGGTGGGCACCCTGCACAGGCTTCCAAACACAGGTTCAAAAACCCTTTCCGTCTCGTTGTGCCCTTCCCTCAAGCGTCCTTTCCCTCGGTCCTTTAGCCTGTCTGTCACTATTCTCATAAGATGGTGGAAAGAGAAAGGCTGGGCACCTGGGTGGCTCAGTCGTTCAGCGTCTGCCTTCGGCTCAGGTCATGATCCCAGGGTTCTGGGATCGAGCCCCGCATCGGGCTCCCTCCTCCGTGGGGAGTCTCCTCCCTCTCCCAGTCCCCCTGCTTGTGTTCCCTCTCTCACTGTGTCTCTTTATGTCAAATAAATAAATAAAATCTAAAAAAAAAAGCTAAAAAAAAGAAAGTTGTGTTTTTTTTGAATGCAAGTTACAGATTCTTTTTTAATTTTTTTTTAAGATTTATTTATTTATTTATTTGAGAGAGAGAGTGCAAGCAGTGAGGAGGGGTACGGGGATAGAATCTCAGACTCCCCGCCCAGCACGAAGCCCAACGCAGTGTTCAATCTCTCAACCCATGAGATCATGACCTGAGCCAAAACCCAAAACCCAAGAGTCAGACCCTCTACTGAGTGAGCCATCCAGGCACCCTTGTAAGTTACACCTTCCTAAAGTTCAGCAAAGTAACTGATTGAAAAGACATCAGACCTGGCTTCCACAAGTTCTGGCTTTGTTCTTTGAAATCCTGCTTTTAAAGTACACTGGTAGTATATTTAGTAGCTTTTTATCAGGGAAGGGTTTAGTATTTTGAAGAGGTGGTGTGAGCTTGTCAGATTAGGTCATTTTGTGGTTGAATCACATTCCAATCAGTCTAATCCCAAGATTAGTTTAATTAAACAAAATGAAGCCTTTTTCTAGGACCATATCCTGGGGCAACATTGTGCATACTGGTCTTAAACTGATAGATATATATGACTTCTAGCATTTGGTGTGGGTGACTGGGGACAATTTTCCAGAGTGATGGGCTGTAGACAGCAATCTCTAGACAAAATCTATTCTTGGCACTGTCCATCTCCACCTCCTCAAAACCTAGTCCTTTCCAGCTGCCCTCTGATTAGCAGATCAAAATAGCTCACTGCAAGTTGGAATGACAGAGACTTAACTTCTGAAGTATATTTGCATATTGAAAAGAACCTTGTCATTTTGAATAAATTTTGAAAATGCCAGTCTGTTCAAACCACTCCCCTGCCTGATGTCCTTTCCTGGCTCCTCAGTGCATCAAGTTCAAATCTCAATTCCTCAAGGCAGTTAGCATCATCTCCTGGCTGTTTCATCATGTGGTCATCTTGACTTTCTTCTTCTACCTTCCTCCTCACTCACCAGTGATCCTTCTGTAGCTTAAGAATTGGATTGCCAAGAAACCTCAAGTGAACACAAGCTGAGCATTGCATTATTTTTAAAAATGGACAAGTGGTGTCAGGGACGAGACTGTCTCAGTCTCATAATTAGATTCTTTCTTCACTAATGCCAAATTAAGGGGCAGGTCAGTTGGGTGGCTAGTCCAGGTACCAGTCAATTGAAGATACTAAAATGTGATTGGAATACATTAGAAATAGGGAACCAGTTAATTCAGGTATCTAAGTGTAATTCCTTTCATAAGTGGGCAAAAATAAAAAAAAAAATGTTTCTCCTTCTGTCAAAGGAGATGGTGCCTTTGTGTGAAAATAAAAATATAACAGAGCACAGATACTACACACTGGTTTATCCACTTAGCACTTTTTCTTGGGTAGATCAGATTGAAGTTGCAAGTTGAAGCGATAGGGCAGATTACCGACCCAGAGAACAACCGGACAAGCAGTTAGCTGAAATACAGCGAACTGCAAATAAATAAATAAATAATAAATAAATAAATAAATAAATAAATAAATAAATAAATAAATAAAAAATTTTTAAAAACGGAAAAGAATACAAGTTCCTTAAGAATTCATTAGGAATGAGTGAGTTTGTTTTGGTATTTAAATTTTAAGCTCTTTTTGGAAAGTATATGCCCCTGTCAAAAATAATCCTTCTCAAAAGCTTAAGAAAAACCTGCATGCAGAGCTAAATCTATAGATAAGATGTTTCCCTGGTAATAAAAGAATAAACCAAATAAGTAAAAGAAAAACAAATAACTTGAAATAATATTTTGAATTGACCTGATTGGGAAGAAAAAAGTCTGTAATTCAAGGTACTTTCACGTAAGTTAAAATGCTATGTTGTATCAGTGTGTTTAATAATTACTTATTTTGAACATAAAGAAGGTATGCAGTTTTGATTAATATAACATATTTCTCCCTGAATCTGCTAAACATTGACTTCTGTTTCCCCCTGGGTCTTCTTGTTGGCAGGAACAACTCCTCTTCTCCTACCTAGCCTTCTTTATTTTTGAACTTTTTATTTCAAATTAATTTCAGACCTACTGAAGATTACAAAAATAGTACAAAGAGTTCCTTGTGCACATCATCCAGTCTCTCTGTGAAAAATCCTTCTGACAGTATTCCATTGGTGGACTCTTTCAGAATAAAGCTATTCCACATAATTGTGTATGTGACCAAGGAAATAATTCACAGCAGAAGTGAGCCAGAGGGTCACAGAATCCTCTAGTCATGCATTTACCTTGTCACTCAGAAAAAGTTGGCTTCATAGAATTATAAGCTGGCCTACTGAAAACCCAGTATGTCTCCAGCTGCCTGTGTGTTGGTGATGCTGTCCTACAAGATGCCCTATGGGCTTTGAATTGGTCGCTAATACCCAGTGCTCTTTCTCCCATAGCCAAAGAGGGAAGCATAGGAATGGTTCCTTTCATTATTATTTCTAAGAACTCCCTCCCTCACAATTTTGGTCTCTAGTGACTTTTGCTCTCGTTCCCACAACCTTGGTTTTAGATGTCTCAGAGGATTTTGTTACCAGGAGAGTAGGCTTCTACTGGAGTTGTGGGAGGTTGTGTGAAGATGGTTTTCTTGAGTTGAATTGGAGTTGAGATTAATACCTGCCCATTTGGGGCTCCTCATAGCCCTGAACCAATACAATAGACAGAGAAAGAGGTTCTAACCTGGGTGAGATGACTGATTCCAGTTGATGAAGGAAAGTTGGGTTGCTCTTGCAATGGAGACTAATGGGACTTTGAGGATTCACTGGGGACTTAGTACTTTCACACAAAATAGTGAAAGTTAATGGGAGGTTAGGACAAGCCAATAAAGGCTGGACCACCAGAAGTTTAGCCTCTTCAGGGCATAATGTGTAGGTCACTGTACCAGGTAGAGGATCTCTACTGTCAAGGTGGTAGCTAAGGTCAAAGGGAATGAACATGGTATGTGTGTTAGAAGATGGATGTGTTAAAATATGAATTACTACTCATGATCACATACTAGAAGAAAGAACAGAAAAAATATGTATATTATATATATTAGGTGTAAATACATATTTTACTTACATCTTTAAAAATATATTATGAATATAAGTTCTGTGTATATTGAGAAAGGAAAAGAGGAGCTTCTGACGTCTGGTAACTGGTCTGATGCTCATAGCGAAGCCATGTTGTTTTCCTGTTGGATATAATCTCACAGAAAGTTAATGTCAGATTACTCTGACACCATAATCAAAGCAACGACACTCATCAAGCCACAAACCACCACACATGCCTCTCTCCCAGATAATAAGAGTGAGTACTGCTGCTTTTTCCATTATAGATTTACCCTCATTCTAGTGTGCCCTCCCTGTAGTTACTATTTATTGAGACACTAGGTCATGGAATTGCCCGTTTTCTAACAGCACTCCATCTAAGGTAAATCCCTGCTTCCGCAGCCCTCCCCAAATTACCCAGCTAAACTCAAATCCTGTCCAAAAAAAAAAATTTTTTTTTTTTTTTTAACATCCTCTTAACTGAGACACCTCTCGGTGTCTCCCTCAATTCAGGGAGTAATAAACCCGATTCTTTTAACTTGTTTTACTGGTGGTGTTTGGCTGAAGGACATGGACAATATTAACCATTCCTTTCTCTTTTCCTCTTTTCCCTTCTACTATTTCACACAAGGAATGTTGTCCTTGGGGCACCCAGGAGACTCAGTCAGTTTAGTGTCTGACTCTTGACTTTGGCTCAGGTCCCGATCTCGGGTCCTGAGATTGAGCCCCTCATTGGGTTCTGTGCGCAGTGTGGAGGCTGCTTGAGATTCTCTCTTTCCCTCTACCCCTTGCCCCACTCATGTGCATGCGTGTGCTCTCTCTCTTTCTAAATAAATAAAATCTTAAAAAAAAAGAGTGTTGTACTTAATTTTATAATTGGTTTTTAGGTTACAGAATACCCTGATAGGATTTTGATTGAGTTAGATGAGAAATGAACACTGATGGAGACCTTCTCTCTCTTTCTGGAGAGGGTGAGGGTATCTTCATTTGTATGAAGGATGGTGGCTCCATGATAGGCAGAAATGAGCAGTTCTTCAATACAAGAGCAGAGCGAGGATGGTTGCTGGAGAGCAGACAGGATACACGGTGCTAAACATCTGCTTGTCACTCTCTGATCCATTCCCCTTTCTTCCTCTACACTGCTCTGGTTCACAAAGGAGCCTGATTTCTGGAAGCCACATTGCCCACTGGTTTCCGATTAAGTTTGGCCAAAGGCAGGAAGTGCCAGGACATTGGCAAGTGGGGTCGGGAAGAAGTCTGCCATGCTTCTAGTGGTGCTTAAGACTGAGGCTGCATCTCCTGCAAGGTTCTAGATCCAGTCACAAAGCCATTCCCTCCTAGTTGCTTCTGCCTGGTTCCAGCTCATGCGTGCAGGCTTTTTCTCCCTGCCTCTGATAATACCATCTGCTCTCTTTGCTCATCTGCCCTAAAAATGGTAGCAACTTCCTGTTTTCTGGTTGCCTTAACTTTTCTTGTTTTCAGCTCTTCCCACATCTCTGTAAAGTGGCTACCCTCTCTTGAGCTACCTCGGTTAAATTACGTTTTCCTCATCTTAACCTAATATACTGGATCAGCCTAATTTGTAGCTGCCTTTTAATCACCTTTATAGAAAATAAATTATGAGTCTTGTCACTGGTTATTTTGACAAAATTATATTTTCCAAAATGCAACAGTTTAATGCTAAGAAACTCAGAGTGATTTTTGATAACCAAATCCTGTGGAATCACAAATTACAAAAAGTAGGTGCAAACCCATAATTTTCTCCATATTCCTGCCTTATTCTCCCTAGTTACATGCAGTTTCACCAATGCTTATAAATATTTGAAGCAATTAAGTGAAAAGATTCTTAACAGCCATTTTCTAATGATTTGAGATTTAAAAATAGACCTGACAAGACAAGAGTGGGGGCTAGGCTGAAGCATAAATCTTAATGTTTTTTCTGCCCCTGGAAACTAGTTGAAGGACATGATCTTCTCATTATGATTCAAATTTGCCCTGGCTTTAGCAGGAGTTATGCACAAATCCCCCTGGAGAAGAGGATCTTAATTTTTTAGCCTCTCAGTGGGTACTTGTCTGGATCTGCTTTCTCAAGGCTAAATGATACTCCAAGGTGTTTTCAAGATCAGAATTGAATTAAGTCTCTAAACCCTTGACATGTCTGTAGGAGGTCTTTGGGATAGGTCATTGTCTTTGCAAACTGCCTCATATTTAAGCAAGGCAAAATAAAATCTATGTGTAGGAACAATACAATTAACAAAAAATTGATATCTCTAAACTTTGGATACAATTTATCATTGAAATTGTTGTGTTGATTCATCTTTATGGTTGATGTTTTTGAAAGGCTGCTACAGTCATAGCTGGAAGTTTTTCTTACACAAGATTTAAATGGTGAAGAAATTATTTCAGAATGAGAGAGTCAGTCATTGGTGGACATTCTCCTTGGGTTTTCTAAAACCAAAATGCAAAATTCTACTTCCTCTGTGCTAATCAACGTCCTCCAAGCTAATCAAAGCTTGGAGAAGAGTTCTTACCCATCGTTGGGGCTCAGGGGAATTTTGTTTCTCTTTTGGTTTTTCACTATATATGCAGTAAATAGGCCCCTTGTGGTCTGAAAGAATTAATGTGCCTCCTTAACCACCCAAATTACCTCAGGGAGTGACTTAGAACTGTGGAGAGTCTGGCTTCCTGTCTTTGAAGAGCTTTGAGCAAGTTGGATGAAAGCAATTGCCAAGAAGCAAATAGAAAATATGCTATTTATTGAGGTGTTGAATATGTTTATTAGATGAGCCTATTAGCCACAGAGGATGTTTAAAATTTTCAGTAAATAAGCATTCAAGCCAGATTATTTTTGTGCGTCCATCTCTCTTGACATACTCTGTGAACACATACATGAGTCATTTATAGGTGCATCTTCTCTTAATTCAGGAAAGGTTTCTTCTCTCCCTTTTCTGTTGTTAGGGCGGCAAGAAAGTGGGTGGAATTAGAGAACACAGTAATGTTGAAGAATCAGTGTTAAGCATGAAGGAATGAAGAGTTGTACGGGGTATAGATACATGCGTCCAGGACTTGAAACACAGCAAACCCAAGTCATTATAGAATTTGAATAAAAATTAAAAATATGACCTGGTAATGTGCTTTGATTCACACCTGTTTTCCTACTTTTGGGCCATTTCCCTTTTTTTCTCTGCAAATCTAAATATTACCTACTTCTGAATCCTCAGTTCAAATCTCTCCCTGGAGTTTCCTGACAACAGGTGCACATATAGACATCTCTTTCGTCTGAAATCTCGTTGTTCCTATGGTCTGTATCACTCTGACACAAAGTATTAGGTATTCAGTTTCACTCAATCTATGTTGGTGGAATGAATCAAGCAGAAACTTAATCTTTTGTTACCTTACATTGTGTTTGAAAATCACATCCTTGGCGTGTTATTTGATTTTCTCTGTTTAAGCCTTATTTCCCTTTCCAGACTATAAACTCATTGAAAGCAGGGATTAGGTTTTATATCATTTGGGTATTATTCACGAGACCTTCCTTCTGCAGTCCTCAGCATATATATACACAAACACCCAGATATTGGTTATTGATGACTCCTGTCACAATACATCAACTCATGGTTGGCCTGGGGCATTCTAAGATAATTCACTGCTCTTCCTTATTATTGGTCCTCCATCAGGTAGCAAGTGATTCAGCACCCAGAAGCCTGGGTGATTACCTTGTTAATTTTCCATGAAAAAGACTCACGGCTTAGCATTGATTTGATCTGTATTTCTTCAGACATAATGTTGCTCCTCTGAGTTTGGTGGGTCATAATTTGCCATTATGTTGTCACTTTGAAGGATGTAGTATCTTAGAAATTCCATTCTTGGTAAAAATATTTTGTTTCAATATGATTTTTTGCCCCATAGAGCAGAGCTTCTAAGTGATTTAAAGCAGGCTCACAACCTTTATCTGAAGGAGTATTTGTATTTCTCTCCTTGCATCTGCCCTTAGAAATTATGAAAGTTCGGAAATGGAAATGTTTGCATAATTTGCTCAGAGGCCGCTGGTAGGCTAGCTACTGCAAGTTTCTGGAAATTTAAGTAAGTGAAGATGGTTCTAATATTTTCAGAAAGAGCTTCTTTGTTCAATGGCTCAGTATTGATAAAGGCCTTTCATCAATTACAGAACAACAGGGCCTGCTGAGGGCTCCAAGTTCTTTTGTGACTCGGAAGCCAACAAAAGCAAGAAAATACTCTTTCAAGGTTCCTTTGTATCTAGTCAATAAAGCAGACACATGACGGAGTGCTTTTCTTGTGCTTCTGAGCTAGGTCCTGGGTAAATACAAATCAGGCACAGGTTCTGCCTGCAGGAAGCTCAGAATCTAATGCAGGAGAAAGAATATACTCATTAGTGCATAAAAAACTGCAATAAGAAATGTATCTAGAGAAAACAAAGTTACATGGAGCAGGGAATGATTATTTCTCCTCTGAGTTACCAGGAAGGCAGTTGACAGTAAAGCCCTTTTGGAAGGAGGCAGCTCTCGAATTGGATTTTGAAATTGGAAAAGGAATGATCCAGATAGAACACAGGGGCATGTATGATGGTGGCTTGGGGCAAGAGCATGAACAGGGGAGGATTCCAGGAGAGGCAACATGATTTGTAAATGACAGGAACTGCCTGATGATATGGACGTGTAAACAATATGGTATGCCTGAGATGCTGTACGCTGTTCTAAATTGCTAGAGCTGAAAGCGTGAGAAAGGAGTAGCAGAGCTAAGTTTGGAAAATCCATCCATCCGTCTGTATTGTGATGGGCTCCACATGTAATGGTAAAGAATTTGGATTTTGGTTTGCAGGGGATTGGAATCCAGTGACATACTAGAAATAGGAGAGACATGATCAGATTATCATTTTAGACACTTTACCTGTGTGGCTAAGGGGTTTTTCAAGGGACACAAATAAGGGCAGGGAGCCTAAAAAGGGACTCTATAGAAGTTCATGCAGGAGAGTAGCACCCGCTGTGCCTCCAGTTAGAGAAAATTAAGAACTGTTGATTGGTTTTAGTGACATTCTTCTTGGTAGAAATGTGTATTTTCTGGGTAGGAACATAAAGTTAATTTATCTTGGTTGGAAATGTTTCTTTATTCTCAAATATATCTTCCTAATTGTTATGTATATATCATTCTTTACCCTGTGTATGGACTTTAGTTTTAAGATCAACCTTACAAATTCAAGCTGAAGGCAAGCTATGGTAATAGCAGATATTTTTTAGTTAATAAAAATAAAATTGTTTTATTTTTACTGAAAATGCTGAACATTTCTTCTTGTGTGTATGACTGTAGGAATCTCTAATACTCCAGGACTATTTTTCTTAGATTGGAGTAGCATTTCAAAATAACTAGACCGGGCCTTATTTAAAATTATCAAACATTTAGAAACTTCTGAGAAATAATAGTCTTCTGTCAATGGAAAACCATTTAAAAACTAAGTCTGTGCCTGACATTTTAGGACTTCAATAAATGATGAAACCTTTTATCTAGAACCACAGATGTTACATCCATTTAGGATTCTTACAGGTGGTTCATATGTGTAATAGTCCAAAGATGATTTTCTTTTTCTGGGGTAAGTTATTTAAAATTTGTAAGAAGCTTGCTTCTCACTTCTCTTACACATTTTTAGTGCATTTTGAAAGCATAAGTAGACTAGGTAATCATTTGAAAATCTTTTGTACTTTTTTCAATGCCCATTATCAAATAGTTCATGGAATGAAACTTTATTAAGTGGTACTGATGTATCAGAATATATATCACATTCAATTCCACTTGTATCAGTCATAAAAATATTCACCAGCACATGAAAAATAGGGCACAATGGATGGTTTTCTATGACTTTCTATTTTAAAACACATCAAAGACTTAATTGAGCATTGTGGGCAGTTTTCTTTTAACCCATAACAGCACGAAAAAACAAATGTAGCAAATAATAGCTAACACTTATATAGGACTTACTAGGTGTTGGCATCTTTTCCAGTGTTTACCAATATTGATTCATTTGAATCAGCTGGTGTATTATACTATAAATTATGTGATCATATAGAATTCATGTCCCAGTAGTTGTGATCTGATAATTATAGTCAAAGATAGTCTCAGTCGTGTCCAAAAAATAATTCTGAAGACTCCTGAACAGTCCTAAACAGTCGAAATTATGTGTATGATCAATGCTTCTCAAACTTATGAAACAAATACAGTCACTCCTCTTATTGTCACAGATGCTTCATTGACCCCTGACCTTTATACTAGCAGGGTGTCTAGCATTTCCATCAGGAGCAGTTTCTTTCGCCATATTGTTCCAGGAACCAGAGAACTCACTTAATCACAGTGTCACTGTTGATGCTAAGTTTCTATGGTCCCATGGACACGGGTCCAGGTGTGGTTTTTCTATGGGGAGAGCTTGAACTCCACCCGTCCACCCGGACCCTCCCCCCTCCCCCAACCGTGCTAATCACCCCCTAAGGGCCTCTACATTCATTGTCCCAGGACCACAGTTCTTTAGTTTACCCACCATGTTTAGCCATTTTTCCTCATTGTTCCCAGTCACTTCACCAGGCTCGCTGGACCCTGAAGGTTTTCCAGCATTAGAAATGCACTGTTCAGAAATCAGCTCTTCTCCTGTAATCTTAGCATGAAACCAGTGTCACCAGCTTAGATGGTCATATTATTTTAAGGGTCCCATAACCATACACTGATTCCAAACTATGATCAGGTTTAACTAATATACCCTGAAAAAATTGCCCTGCTTTAAAATTTTGGAAAGTAGGAATTAGGCTTTAAATGCTTTTTAATTCTAAAAGATTCTTGGGTCCCACAGATTGGCCTTATTTTGCCTTATTGGTATCTTCTGAGTACAAAAGTTACAGGTAGTAACATTCCTCAGGTATACCCTAATTCAGATGTGTGTTTATTCTAAATTTGTATATGAACTCCTTAAGTGACCATTCCCATGATAAAGAATAAACCTCTTACTAAACATTATACAGTGTCACACCTTTGTAGGAAAATGTTGGGGTTCAGAGCTGACAGCCAAGAAAAAATTCTTGAGACATCTTTGGTGCAAAAAGGTGGTTTTATTAAAGGGGACAGGACCTGTGGGCAAAAAGCTGCTCTGGGGTTGTGACAGGTGACTGATTATATACTTTCAAGTTGGGAAGGGGTTAGGGATAATGTAAATCTCTAAGGAACTTTGGAAACAAGGTTTCCAGGATCCTGAGGGGGCTAGCTATTGTTAGCAGAAGGTCATTTATTACTGTCTAATAAAACCCTGGTCATGACACCCTTGAGATGTATATCAGTGGGCCATACGCTTGGGGGATGAGTGCCAACATATATCTCTGGGGGTGGGGGTGAGGGTGAGGGTAGAGATGAAGAAAGTTTCCAAAGGACTTTTTGTATGTTAAAAAAAATTACAGGATCCTGGGGGTCTGGCTAAGATTGACTCTTGCCCCTATCAAAGTCTGAACATCTAGGCAGCTGTGTTCCTGGAGGAAGGTCACTCTGCTTGTTTCAAGGACTTGTCAGTGGGGTGTAAGCTGTAAGGAAATTTAATTTTTTCTTTTTTCTTTGATTCCCACATGGACGTCAAACCAAATTCACCGACAAAAACAAAACAAAACATCTCAAACTATATCAAAGTACATACTTATAAGCAAGATATATGATTTCTTGGGTTGCCCATTTCTTTTGACTTAAAGATATTCTATGTCCCCCTGAACTGGATTTGAATTCAAAATCCATAATCCCAAATAGGGCATACAGTTTCCTTTCTAAATGACCCTTTGCTCCTCTACTACTTGGGAATGAAGATTCAGCCTTCTTTAAGCATTTTTAAGCCCTGTAATATCCCCCCTTCCATTCTTCTTTTTTATAGAGAAGGGTAATAAAAATAGGGAGTGGAAGGGCAAGATATCTGCGTGTGTGTTCCTTAATCTTGGGCTCAAAGGCCGCAGAAACTACAAAAATTGTAGAACAATTCTGGGAGGGAAGGAGGCAGGTAAAACTGTCTCAAAGTGATCTCACTGAGTTGAATCGCTTATGGTTTTTATATCCCCTGTGATATTGTGATTTATAATTAGAATTATATATTTGGTCTTCGTTCCCATTTCTGGCACAGAGTTTCTAAAACTCTTGGAATTTTCTATGTGATGAGAGCAGTAAAGCCTTTTGCTGGGTGAATGAGGTGATTTTTAGAATGCACCTAAGAATGGGGGCTGGTTGCCAGTGATGAGAGGGTTGGAACTTCAGTTCCACCCTGAAACTCTGAGGAGTGGAGAGGGGTCGGAAGCTGGAAGTTGAGTTCTATGTACAACGGGCAAGGATTAATCAGTCAGACCTAGGTAATGGAGCCTCCATCAGAACCCAAAAAGACAGGTTTCAGAGAGCTTCTGGGTAGCAAATAATAGTATATAAATAACACATATATTATAAAAATATGTAAATAATAATAGGTGATCACATGGAGATGTGGAGAGAGAAAGGTACCTTGAAAGGGCATGAAAGCTCCATACCTTACCCTTCTCTTACATCTAGCAGTTCCTGAATTATATCCTTTTGTAATAAACCGGTGATCCAGTAAGTAAAATGTTTCTCTGAGTTCTATGAGCTGCTCTAGCAAATTAATGGAAATTGAGGCGGGGGTTGTGGGAACCTCTGATTTATGTGCAGGTAACCTGGACTTGCAACTAGCATCTGAAGTGGGGGAGCAGTCTTGTAGGATTGACACTTCATCTGTGGGATCTGATGCTATTTCTGGGTAGATAGTGTCAGAATTGAGTTGAATTGTAGGACACCCAGCTGATGTCAGAACATTACTTTTTGGTGTAGGCATCCCCCACCCCCCCCGCCCACCAATTGGAAATGAGGTCTCAGAACACCCTAATAGACCCCTCCGAAGACATGATTTGGCACATGAAATGAAAACCAGGAGCCTATATTGTGAGACAGTTGTTCAAACCAACCGAGTAACAAGAATTGTTTTGCGCTTTTTTCCCTCTCTGACTTAAGGGCTGAACCTACTATTTTCTCAGTATTCTAGGCACTTCTTTCCCTCATTCTCTCCTAAGCTCATTTTTTCCTTAACATTTATATATATGTTTTATATATATAACATAATATATATTGTTAAATAACATTTTTATCATAGTATAGTATTTTAACTAGTGCCTTAATATTTTCACCTAGTGTTTTAGCTAATGCCTTTCTTTCTACTCCCCGGCAGCCCAGAAAGCAGCATTTATATAGTACAGGTAAAATGTGTGTGTTTTGACTAACATAAACAATATCCTGTTATAAATTTTCACATGTCCACTGCCATCTACAGTCTGTTAGAGAACAAAAATTCAAAAGTACATTTGAAGATCCAATTGGTTTTATTAAGTGATTCACAAATTGGGCAGCATCCCATCTAGCATTTAGAGAGATGCTCCAGTGGAGTCGCACAAAATGGAAGGTGTTCATCGGAAAGGAGGTGGGGCAAGGAAGTTATTAGCAAAAGAAAAGGATTGCTGAAGGCCAGGACTTTTTTGGCTAAGGGAATGGCAGGGTTTTCATGCAGATTCTCTCACTAGTGCTGTCCCAACATTGCTGAAAGGTCTTCGGACAACTAAATAAAAGCGCTCTCTCCTGAGATATATTTTAAGTTTTAATTGACACGATTTCTTTCTTTCTTCCTTTTTTTTTTAAGATTTTATTTATTTATTTGACAGAGAGAGACAATGAGAGAGGGAACACAAGCAGGGGGAGTGGGAGAAGGAGAGGGAGAAGCAGGCTTCCCGCCGAGCAGGGAGCCGGATGCGGGGCTCGATCCCAGGACGCTGGGATCATGACCTGAGCCGAAGGCAGACGTTTAACGACTGAGCCACCCAGGCACCCCTTGACATGATTTCTTGATGAAGGAGAGTTGATCAGGAATGGATTTCTATCAGATGTCATGTTTACTATCTTGACATAACATTTTAATCATTGTATATTAGTTATATAGCCAGGACTCAAAAGATGATACTAAAAATTTATAATTGATCCCTTTGAAGAGTGCAGGGGTTGGGGCATTAACACCCACACTGTTGAAAATCCACATATAACATTTGGCTCTCCCTACATTTAACCAGTAGTCTACTGTTGACTGAAAGCCTTACTGATAACATTAACAGTTAACACATATTTTGTATGTTATGTGTGTTATATACTATATTTTTACAATAAAGTAAGTTAGAGAAAGGAAATTTTGTTAGGAAAATTATAAGGAAGAGAAAACATACAGTACTGCACTCCACGTATGGAAAAAAAGTCTGGGTTTATTTAATTTAATTTTAATTTTATTTTTTTAAAGATTTTATTTATTTATTTGACAGAGAGAGAGAGAGAGAGAGAGTACAAGCAGGGGGAGTGGCAGGCAGAGGGAGAGGGAGAAGTAGACCCTCCGCTGAGCAGGAAGCCTGATGTGGGGCTCGATCCCAGGACCCTGGGATCATGACCTGAGCCGAAGGCAGATGCTTAACCAACTGAGCCACCCAGGCGCCCCCAAAATCCAGGTTTAAATGGACCTGTGCAGCTCAAACATGTATTCAAGGGTCAACTGCATTGCGATTTTGGTGTCTCAGGTATTAATGTATAGAAATTGTGGTTCAGTAGCTCAGTCACTTATTATGGAAAACTGGTTTGCTCTATGAAGTAATAGAAATGTGGGAGGATGAGCAGGCAATTTTGAAGCTCAGTATACTGAGTAAAGGATTTTAAAAGGTGCTTTGACTTGTAGCTGAGACGTTAGAAAATCCTGTTCCAAAAAGGTCAGAGAAACAAGTGTTTTGCCGTGATGAGGATTTTTTTAAAAGTGTATGGCTCTTGAGGGATAGGAAATTCTAGAAGTAAAATCCTGATTGGACAATCTTCATTCATTCCAATGAGGGAAAAAAAAAGAGGATATTCTTAAAAGTGTTTCCTGATGATAAAAGTTGGAAATTTGGAAATATGGAAACTATGGAGAATTATATAGAAAAGTAAAAAATATTACTCATTATTCTACTATTTTAAGGTGGGATACTTCTTAGATTTCTTTTTGGGCTTGCCTTTTTTTCCTATGTGAATTTGTTAAATACACGAGAACATACTAAAATTTTATTTTCAGCCTTTTTAAAAGGCATAGCATTATAGAAAACAGATTTTACCATATAATTAAAGTTGATAAAAATGCCATTTTTGGATAGCATATGAAGCTACTAAATTAATGTACTACTTTTAATTTTATTATTATTATTTTAAGATTCTACTTATTTATTTGAAAGAGTCAGAGAGCGAGAGAGCACAAGCAGGGGGAGCAGCAGAGGGAGAGGGAGAAGCAGGCTGCCCGCTAAGTGGGGAGCTTGACATGGGCGGGGCTCGATCTGAGGACCCTGGGATCATGACCTGAGCCAAAGGCAGAAAGACACTTACTTGACGGAGCCACCCAGGCACCCCTTTGATTTTATTATTATTAAAAAACAGAAACAAAAACAACTTTTAATGTTTATTTTCCAACACACATAGAAATAGAGGAAACAGTATAACAAATGCCCAAGTTTTGGCACTAATCACACTATATATCTGATAAATGTTTTTTATGTAACTAAAATACCATTATCGTATCTAAAAAAGGTGGCAGTAATTTTTTAATTTGTGCAATACTCAGTTTATATTCTAATATCTCCAACTGTCTCAATAAATATCATTTTTAAGAGTTGATTTGTTAAAATAGAAGCCAGTACTGCATTTGGTTGTTACGTTTGTTAAACCTCATTTTATTTCTAACAAGCTCCCAGCCCCCCACTTCTTATGTCATTTATTTGGAAAGAGACTAGGTTATTTGTCCCATAGTGTGTTCCACATTCTTGATTTGACTGATTGATTCATCATGATTTTTCTTCCCCTCACCCCTATATTTACTGTAAACTAAGAGTTCTATCTAGAGACTTGATTGGAGTCAGGTTCAATTTCTTTTTGTCAAGGATATGTCATAGTTTGTGTTGTTTCCTCCTTATTGCGTTGCAGCCAGAAGCCCAGACCATCTGGTTGCCCACGTTTAGTGATGTTAAGATAGATTATGTGTTGTCAGCCCAATAGAGCTTCCCTCGATCTTTCTTTTTTACATCCTTTTAACATCCACTGATGAGGATTGACTAGACCCATAACTTCATTAGGGCTTGCAAAATGTTAATTTTCTAATTCTACCTTCCCTTCTGCTTTGGTGACGGACCAAGAACTTTCCCTCGCTAACAGTTTGGTTTCTCCAGACAATAGTTTGTACAGTTGAGATCTGATTCTTTCCCTTTATTTCTCACTTTTTTTGATGAGTTAATGCCTGAATAATCTCTAATGGTGACCAAAGAGGTGTTTTGCTTTTTCTAATTTCACTATGCATGAATGCATTTTCATACTACAGTTTATGTTCTTTTTGATAATCCAATTGCCCATCTTTAATCAGTGGAATTCCTTTAAGTTAGCCCCCGTGTGTCTTTGATATGACCCTGTTTATATTGAATGTCTTCCGGACGGACCTTTTTGAAAATTTCTCTGGAAGTTTTGAGTGTTGTGTTTGCTGTAGTTACTTTGACTAAATAGAATCATAGAATTTATTTCTAAAAGGAATACAATAGGCTTTCTGTATACTTACATCTTCATCAACACGTGGTGTTCTAATTTTTCCAGGGTAAAAGTATTGTCTCATTGATTTAATTTGCATTTCTCTGAATATCAATGATTTTTAGCATCTTGTGATATGCTTGCTAGCTTTTTGTATGCATGTGTGCATTTTTAATTACCTATTCATATCTATTGGAGTTTTTTGGAAGATGATTGTTATTTTCCCAATTATTCTCCAACCCTATCTCAATCAATTTGGGGGGTATTATTTGCATATTCTCTTTTCCTGTTCTTTGATCTTAGCTTTAAAAACATAGCACTCAATTTATCAAGATATTAAAACTCTAATTTATATACATTTTGCAGCCTCTGCTGGATTTGTGTGTGTGTGTGTGTGTGTGTGTGTGTGTGTGTGTGTGTGTGTTTTATTTGAATACTTCCTGCAAAAATATTTTCAGTACGGGCTTTTGGTAGTAAATCTGAGGGTGTATACCTGAACTTATTTTTATTTTGCTCTCATACTGTTTTTTTTTAAACTCTTACATGTAAATGATATAATACATATCAATTGTAGGTTTAAACTTCTTTTCATATTTAATAATTTATCTCTCAATTATGTTCTTGCATCCAGAGAAGGTGGTTGAGAAGTCTGATGGCAAGGTGAATCTTGTTTCTTTGTAAAAGATCTACCCTTTCTGGAAGCGGTTAGAGTTGCCTCATTGACTTTGATATGTCTCTGTAGCACTTTCCCTTCTCTCTCACCCAGAGGGCCTTTCAATCCACAGTCTTTTATTTAAATTTGGGTGACACTTTCTTTAGCTTCTCAATACATGTTCAAGCTTATTTTAAGTTTTTGGCCTACTTTTCTGAAAAAAATTCACTTGGCATATTTTATCCAGTTAAAAATAATTCATTGAGATACTTATACTTCTTACTTTGACCTGAGAATCCATCATCCCTTGGAAGATGAGTTATTGTGTTTAGTAATATGAGTTAAGCAAGGGCTGAAGACTGGCTTCCAGTGTTTGCTGGTTTGGTGAGCTTGAGGAGGGTGGAGGGGATGAACCCCAGTGCGGAGAGCCTCAGGCACAGCGGACCCAGTCGTGATTACTCCTGATTTCTCCCATTTGCCTCCTATAAAGCCTCAAGGAGAAACAGTGATAGGAGGCTGCCTCCTTCATTTGTAACTCATCTGCTCCGGGGGATTGGGCAGGGAGGGGGTAAAAGTGAATATCTGGTGGGGGTGGACAGCAGCTCTGTGGGCACCTGTTTATATATAATACACACCCTGATGGGGCATTTGCAATCTTGTGATAGATAATATCTTGGAACATGGGTGTACTGACATCTGAAAGGTTGCCAGTGATTTTTATGGTGCAGGCATCGGAAACGATTGTCCCAAACACAGCCCAGCAAAGGCCAACGTAGTACTTAGAGAGTTGTATTTTAACACAGCCTCTCATGTCTCCTTCAGCTATCTTCTGTCCGAAGCTTTAGACAACTACTTCCCCTCAACACGTCATTGAAATCGGCTTAGTATCACTATGGAAAGGTTAGTTTCTGAAACACACTTTTCCCTCTTACTTCTATAGTTATTCCAGGGTTAATTTTACAGAGGGAGCCAGAAGCCCCATGTTAAGTTGCCATATGGGCAGGAACCAGAAGTTCCTACTATGTTGAGTAAATATTTTTTTCACAAACCGATGTCCTATTTTATGAGGCATCTGTTCTTTCTTTTGCCCGCTTATCCCGTGTGGTCTTTGTGTTTTTTAAACTGATTTTATGAGTTATTTGTCTGTTATGGATAATGCCATGTTTCCTACTATATTAATATAATTATTTTAATGTGAATATTAAAATAAGGATATTTTTCTCATTTTTTGCTTGGTTTTCATATGTTAGTGAATAAAATAATTTTAGACTTTCAACGTAGATAATTGTATCTATCATTTCCATTGTGATGTCCTCTGTTACTTTTAAGCTTAGAAAGTTCTAGGGTCAGAGCAGGTCACGGACAGGAGAAATTTGAATCACTTAAATATATAAGATATATTTGTGTGGTGAGCATCCTAATAAACGGAAAGTAAAGGGGCGCCTGGGTGGCTTAGTTGGTTAAGCGTCCCACTTTTGATTTTGGCTCAGGTCATGATCTCAGGGTCGTGAGATCAAGCCCCGTGTCAGGCGCTGTGCTCTGTGTGGAGTCTACTTAAGATTTTCTCCCCCCATCTCCTTCTGTCCCTTCCCCCACCCCACTCTCTCTCTGTCTCTCTCAAATAACAAAAACAAAAGACAAAAAAACAGAAAGTAAAAAAATCATGTTCAATAAATGTAAAAGGCATATCCACCAATGACTAGTAATAAGGGGGAAAAATGCTCAGACTGAGCTGAGCCTCATACAAATTGTTTAAAATATATTTTAAAAAGATCTTTTAAGGCATTCTTTGGAAGAAGGAACACCCAGGATTCAGGAACCAGGATCCAAGAGTCTTGTGTTTTGAACACATTTGAAATTTTCTAAGAGATGAGCTTAGATACAATTTAGCTTCTTTGAGTCTCAATTAGAAAAATCTGTTAAATGATGGTGATAATTGAAAGTGCATAGTTTTAACATTTGAAACATATTAAATTTAATAAGAACCTTATATCTTAATAGTAATAATAGTCATAATAATAGTAACAAGAAAGGAGATGAACGTTTGGAGAAAGTCAGAGAGTTAGTGGACTGTTAAATTATTTTGCGTTCTTCTAAAGAATTATGTAGCATCTAGAAAGAACATAAAAACCCCTAAAATGATCTGGCTTCACTAATATGGGAAAATGATAGAATAAAACTCATTGTTCAGTGAGTTCAGGCTCAGACATTGTATTTAAATCCTTGTACTTTGCTTTCTGTTGCGCCACCCAGGACTGGTAAAATCCACACACACCCTAGTGCCATGAATGCCGGCTAACACCGATGAAACCCTTGAGTGATTAAAAAAGTCAATGAGAGGTCCATGCTATTGTGTTGAGTAAGACATGAGTTCAGCTGCAGGTAACAGAAACTCAAAACAGTGCTTAAACTGAGGGAACTTCATTTTCTCAGACATGGAACAGGTTTTAGGTTTTGGATGGCCGATAGTGCAGCCCGATTACCTACCATCTTTTAACTTTTTTATTAAGGTAGAATTCATGTACAATGCTAAGCTTAAGGTATGTAATGTGTTGATATGATACATTTGCAATAAAATTATCACCAAAGCATTAGCTAACACTTCTATCCCCCGACATAATTATCATTTCTTTTTTGTGGTGAGAACATTTATGTTCTAGTCTCTTAGCAACTGTGAAGTACATAATACGGTATTGTTGAAGTCTCTTTCAACTCCTGGTTTGGGGAACTGACCATGTGTCCTTCTGCTAGAGGATCACAGCTTTCATAGGGAACTTGAAGCTTCAGCTGTCTTCTGAATCCACCAATAGGTCACAGAGGGATTTCTGATGCCATGCACAGGATGAGAGGCAATGGGGAGCTATTTCAGGCCCATCCACCTGGCCCCTCCCTCAGTCATTTCTGTTCTTGTCATTCAGGCACCATGTTCCCCACGGTGGCCCCACGACACCCTCAGTGTTCCTCCGAAAGCCATGTGTCTTTGGAGGCTGTGTTGGGGTATGTAAGCAAACTCCCTTAATTCTATTCTAGAATTCTGTTGAACTAGAATTCTAGAATTCTATTGAACTCTTTGCAAATTGTACAATCACAGCTTTTTCTCCCTCCCCCTCCATCCCCCTGTTTGACTCTGGGGATCTGTTGGAGGGTTGTGTAGGGTTTTCCCTCTTTCCCTCAGACTTCCCTTTTCATTTTCTCTTCCTGTCAGGCAGGGATGATCCTAAATCATCTCCTTCTGATTCCCAGGAAGGTATTTGCCCTCCACTCCCAATAGAAAAAGTGCCAAAGTCATATTTGTCCTAATTACAGAAGGTGCAGAGAAAAATTCAAATTGCAGACAACGAAAAGTACCATCAGGGAATATTTAAAAATATATCACCCTGCTACAGAGTGGAGGACAGATATTCCGGGCAGAAGGCGCAGCATGTCGAGTCCCTGAGGTGGGAAGGGGTGAGGCCGGTGTGGTGGGAAAGGAGAGGCTGGTGAGATTCCTAAGAAATGGGGCTGGAGCCGACGCCGGCCAGATGATGAAGAGCCCC
This sequence comes from Eumetopias jubatus, assembly GCF_037043125.1. Taxonomy (NCBI): domain Eukaryota; kingdom Metazoa; phylum Chordata; class Mammalia; order Carnivora; family Otariidae; genus Eumetopias; species Eumetopias jubatus. The sequence goes on from NW_028274820.1 coordinate 33,765,907, forward strand.
CTGGACCATGTGAAGGGGATTTTGTTGAAAGTGTTTTTCATGTCCAGGTAAGGAATAAGGCTGTGCCTTCTTCTGATTCTTCAAAATGTACAAACAGTAGCAAAAACATCCTCCTCTTTGGGGCATCCTGTTTCACTTTATTTCATCCTAAGAGCTGATACTGTTCAGGTTTCTATGCAGTAAGTACAGAATGAATGCTGACACGGGAGCCTGTGCACGGTCAGCCCTGGGTGAACGTGAGGGAATTTATGGGGTGGGGGTTACTGGGTTGGAGATATGCTTACTCCTTTCTATTCAGTGTCACCATTGCTCGTGGTGGCACGGAGAAGGGGGGTAGCAGATCCCAGGTCCAGATTGTGCAAGGGTCCTCTAGGCCTGCCGGTCATTTTTAGGCAGTATTGGGAACTGATTATGGTCTCTGTAGACAGCAGAAAGGAGAAGACTGAACACACGAGGGTAACATTTCAACCATATGCAATCTGAGTTGTGGGCCTGTTCCTTCAAGTCAGCATGGCCGCGCCTCTCATAAGATAACTTACTGTTATAGTCCAGGGAAGAGAAAGGGCCGAGGCTTGGATAAAGGCATTTGTTCACATGGGTTTGCATCATTTGTTTTTTTGTCTGCAAAAGACAAATATTGAAATTGTTTTTCTGTCTCCTGTGAGCTACTTGATCTCTTCGGAATAACAGACCACCTCAGACTAAACTCAAGCATTTGTTATATGTAGCGTCAGAGTGCACTTTATCTTTCTTAGTGATAGGAGATGTTTGGGAATGGTCTAATGAGATTGCTTGTCAGTAAGTTTTCATTTTCTGAGTTTTAAAAGATGGTCAGTGTGAATTTAGAAAGCAGATTAAAATTGTTTCAAATTGCTAGAGAAAGTATTCTGATGTTTAATGAGAACCAATCAAAAAGGAAAGAAAAAAGAAAAAGGGAACGTTTCGAGTTTTGAGTATACTTTTTTCTGAAAGCTAGTGTGGTGTAATTTACATAGTTCTATGAGTCAAGGCATATATGTGATCTGATTCTAGCTTCAATCCTTTGATATGCTAGTGACTCTGCTTTCAGAAATTAAAAAAAAAAAGGTTTGAATAAGTGAGATGTTGTCTTATTTTCTTCCTGTGTCTTACCATGCTGTAATGGTTGATTTTATTTGTCAACTTGACTGGGCCGTGGACTATCCAGACATTTGGTCAGACATTATTCTGGGTATATCTGTAAGGGTATTTTTGGATGATATTAACATTTGAATCAGTAGACTGAGTAAAGCAGATTGCTCGCCCTAATGTGGGTGGGCCTCATCCAATCAGTTGAAGGCCCGAATAGAACAAAAAAACTGATTCTCCTGCAAATATGAAGGAATTTCCTCCTTCCTGTCTTCCTTGAGTTGGAACTCCCCGCACTGCTCCTGCTTGTGGACTTGGACTGAAGCATTGGCTCTTCCTGAGTCTCAAGTCTGCAGGCCTATGGAAAGGAATTCCATTATTGTCTCTCCTGGGTCTCCAGCTTGCTGACTGCATATCTTGGGACTTGTCAGCCTCCATAATTGTGTGAACCAATTCCTTATAATAAAGCTCTTTATATATATATATATATATATATATATATATATATATATATATATATATATATATGTATATGCACCACTCTGTTTTTCTCTGGAGAACTCTGACTAATACACATGCTGATGATTTTTTAACAGCTATCTTGGAAAATGAAGGCGAACTCTTTTCTGGTACCATGGGCCTACTCCTATAAACCAGTTTTATGTTTGCTTCTCAGAATGAGTATCTTTTCATTTTGAGAGGAAAGGATGTTGAAGAAATGAAGAAAACTCATTGAGTTTTGCTGTGTAACACACATTTCTCATTCCCTTGGACCACTTCTGAATGTAAATGCAACAAACACAATCAAAGGACCAGATTTTCATAATTAACAAGTCTTTGGTATAAAATTAGAGATCAAATATTATGTTTTCCCTTAATCTTCTGTCATTTTACTGCATTTTATTTATTTGCCATTCACGGTTCCTGCCTCTGGGCTATTCCTGGCTGACTTAGCCTCATCTCAGGAAGAAACCACTCATCTGGAATCTGACCAGTGCACAGCTTGGGCTCCAAAGCCTCTTTCATCTTTCCAGGAAGCTGCCAGCCCATGTCTCAGTTTGTCTTTCGGAAGAACATCAGTAGGAATGTGGGTCTAAGTGCTCAGATAGAAGATGTTGGGGAGTATATAATATACTTTGGTGCTAAAATTATAAGGGAAACTATACCAGCACTTTATTAAGATTCAGTTTCCTATGGATTTAAAATCCTATACTGGTTGCTCAATGCCTAGTTGATAATGGAACATTTTTCTCTGAACAAACAAGGTGTCACATTATTAAAATATAGCAATGTAAAATAAACCTCTTGTTTAATTGGACGACTTAGCTAATTTTTCCTTCTGAAATCCTAAAATTGAGGCTTTTTATTTTTACCTTTTGCTTAAATATCTAAAAAATATGCATAATAATGAGGGTTTTATCATTGATGTTTCATGAAACATCATATGAAGTGATCTTAGACATATGGGGCAGGTCTATGTTAGCAATGAAAACAAAGATTTGAAGCAATTATCCAGATATCTTAAGCAGAATATGCATTTTTTGTAAGTATTTCTTTAAGATCCTTCTAGCACTTATATGCTATTCATTCCCTTCCCTTTTTTGAATTTTACTAATTGATTTATAACTGTACCTTACTTTGTTAGCATAGACCTGAATACAGAATCATTACTTGATGAAGATATTTATAATATAATTGAAATGGCATTACCATAGTCATAACACACTGGTATTTTTGCAAATAAATTTGCAAACTTACTTAGAAAAGTGCGTGATCAGAAAAATAATATAGTGTTCGTTGATAGTAAAAAAAGAAAACATGAAAAAATGGAAGTAAGATCCTCATATTTGAAAATCTAAACCCAAAGGTGAGAAGCCTCAAAGCTAAGCTATGCTTCACTGCAAAGGTAGGTGAATCACAGGCTTGTTCTTATAGTTCAGATGTAGGAGCCAGAAGCTATTTGGGACTCACCATGTTGAAAATTAAAATGCTTAACATTAGGTTGTGATAAGAGAAGTCCAAAGGAAATTATTGTTGTTAGGATACACATTGTTTATCTTTCTAGAATACTGTTTGTCATTTTCCTTTTTAACCCCTTAAAAAGCACAAAGTTCCTATGCTTCTATTCGGTGAACTTAGTGCTAGGGAAAGGCAATGAGCACCATGGCCAATTTTTTTTTTTTACCATTTTTTTTTCTTTGTGAATGCTGTGTGACTTTTGGCAAGTCACTTAATCTCTCTGTAGCTCAGGTCCTTATTTGTAAAATGGGGATCATAGTGGTATTTACCTAATAGGGTGGTTGTGTGGATTAAAATAATTAACAAAGGTAAAGTTATAGAACAAGGTAGTGCCTCCCAAATGTTTCTTATTATTTACTATTGAATTTTAAAAAAAGAGGCATCGGTAGTTTTAAAAACATATACACTACATATTAAAGTGGACCTTTTAGCTGTAAGGTGAATGCTAACATCTCTGGTTGGGAAAATTGGAAAGTGAGGAAATGCCAGCTCAGTTCCGGCTTGAGACAGTTCAACACCAGTCACTATTCATTGCAGTGATTCAGTGAATATGAAGAAGAAAGGTATGTGTGTGTGTGTGTGTGTGTGTGTGTGTGTGTGTATGTATGTGTGTGTGTATTTATGCACACACATATCAATATATAATATGCATTAAAACGAGAGAGGGGAGGGAGAGAGAGAGGGAGAGGGAGAGAAAAACACAGAACCTAGAATAAATGTCCTCTTGTTGGGCTAACCTGTTCTAGAAAGGTTCTTCCCATAGACATGTATTTCAGGTGAGAATGAGGTTATCTTTCCATTTGTCAATGTAGTCATGATTATTTCTCTTCTTTGGTGCCAATCAACTAAATTTCCCTTCATTTGCAGATTATATCAGGAAATCGATATTGCTAGCAAATTGAGTGTGATGGAGTCTTATCTTCAGAATTCTCTTTCCTCCAATGAACACATCATTGTCAGATGTCTCCTGGCTGGTGAATAGGGAAGACATGAATTACACTGTTATTGTATGTCGCATTGCTGGTCTCATGCATTTAATCAACTCTCTTGTTCATTACATAATTAACAATTCAATGCAGTGCTGCCAAGACTTTAATGATATTTTCCAACAAGACAAACACACCAAGAAGTTAGGTTTCTTTTGTTTCAATTCTCTTTTTCTCTGCATATCAACAACTACTTAGGCTTTAAGATGCAGACCAGGGTGTTCTTCTCTGGGGACACTCCCTTGGTGGCCTCCACTCTTCTGTCCTGTCTCTTGTGCTTCCTTTTAAGATGGTGAGTATTTTATTATAATCATCATTCTAATTTTCCATATCCCTGACTAGATTTTCAGCAGGTCAGCATTTGTTGGTTCTCGTCTCTAAATGTTCAGTATATAAGTGAGGACTCATAAATATCTGCTGAATGAATAAATCATTGGGCAATTTTCTACGAATTTTCACTTCTGTAGATCCATTAGATTTCACTGTAGGAGTTCACCAGGGAGACAAAGAGGAGATATTTCTTGTAAAGCACACAGTATGGGCCAAGAGAAAATAGGGTGGAGAATATGGTGTATTTTGGGAATTGCAAAGGTTTAATAGGGGCATAGCACTGCATGCTCCAATAGTGGCAGAGAATGTTTTAAAAGACAAAGTTCAAATATTGTCTGCTAGATGTTTATCCTTTTCATTTACCCCAACCATGATTTACTACCCTATTTTTGCTATTACTTTATATTGTACACATTTCCATTATACTATAATTTTTTTATTACAAGAGTTTACTTTCCCATCTTCTCTGCTGAAACTCTTGGCAGACAGCTTGGAATTTGCAGTTTGACAGATCTTGGTTGAAATACTTTGTTACTTAACCGGGTAATTAATAATAAACAAGCAGTTTCCTTGAACCTTAGTTTATCAGTAAAATGGAGAAAATAGTACCAACTTCACAACAGTGTTGTGTTCATATACATTGGGCACGAAAATTATAGTTTCCTTTCTCTTTCGCCTTCTCTGAAGACAGGAATCATGTTTATTTATTCCTAGCAAGCAGTACTTCCTGTGACACTGAGGAGGAGATATTTAATAGATGCTTGTTGAATGAAGAAAGTGTGTGTTTATTTAAATGTCTAATATAAATGTATGTGTGTATAGGCAGATATTTAGAAAATTTATTTGGAAACATAATGTTGCTAAATTTAGTATATTAGGGTCATTGCTCCAGTGATTCTTGTATGGTTTAATCTACTTTACTATCCTTGCCAAATTTCAAGCTAGCCTGAATTCATATGTGTAAGATGGGAAGAATATTCTAGGCATTGCCCTTGCTTAGGGCATTTCTATTGGAATAGCTGAGGAAATAATGATGCACAACTGAACACAGCCTTCCAAGTGAGTACAAATCATTTATCAGCCTACCAAAATGTATAAGTCTTCCCTTCCCTGAGGAGCTACACAGACAGTTAAACAAATTGAATTGGTGTTGTTTGTTACTGGTCTATTATAAATCATTGAGCGAGTGCATGTTGTTAGCTACGTTGCTTTAACATACCCTCCTCTTTACATTCCTGAGCATAATTGCTGGTTAGAGATTGCTTCCAGGAGGCTCAGTTTTGCCTTTTGGCAACATACGAGTGGGAATCCTATGCCATTTCTATAAGTGTTAACCATAGCAAGCCTGGAGAATGTACAAATCAAAGTCTGGGGATGACTCAGGCTCTTTCAACATGCCATTTCGCTCTGGGTATCTGGAGTTCACTAGCCTTAGCTTTTTTCTCCTCTTCCTTCTGTTCCTCTCTTTACCTCCCACTCTGATTTCCTTTCCCATTTTTTACTGGCCCAATAGCTGGGTCCATGAAACAAACTGCAAGACTACATGCCTCCATCAAGGACATGACTGAGGCGGATAAACTTTTACCTCGAAATCCCATTTGGGCTGATTACTACCTGTCAGTAAAGGTGGCTTCTCCTGTTCCTCATTTGGAGAGTCCAATTACTTTAAAAAGCTTCAGTGCTTTAGTGAAAGGAAATGGAGAGATGAGATAATGTGGTTATGAGGGGATGACTCTCCTACTAAATAATTGATCTGTTTTGCTAATTGAGCTCTCAATATTCAATTATTATTTGGAGACGTGTAGCCTAGTTGAATTTCCTAACTTGGTACAGTTAAGTTAATAGTAGTAGCTTTTATTGCAGCAAACTGTTAATTCCCAGCTAAGTTTTATCTTATGTCATTCAATGTTATTCTTCAGTTTTTTCACTTGAATGTAGAATGATTTTACTTATATGGGAAACTGATCAAATTAAGACCTTTCTACTTTTTAAAAAAGATTCTTGGTGGATGTTCAATTTTTTAAAAAATCTACCATCAAAAATACCATCTTTTCATTTGCTTTTTAAAATTTGCTTTGTGCCAAATTCTCTTTTGTTGTTGTTGTTCTTGTAATTGTGTGTCAAATTCTCTTTTGACATTAAGAAGCAGCCGTCAGGAGTAACGTATTCTGTGACTTCTCCTTATCTCTACGAGACCCCAGTATTTGTTTTTGGATGTTCTTCAAAATGTTGTACTAAATAGAGTCAAGGTAGAATTTAAAGAAAACTATGCATTAAAAACTTAATTTTGATTAAATAATGGAAAAGTTTAAAGGTTGGATTGGAGATCTCTTTTTTCCCATTCAGGTGAGAAGGATAGTCCCCGCTGACTTAATGCCTGGTCTTTACTAAGTTCGAAGAACATTTATAAGATTCACAGAAGCATATTCATATATTAAAATAATTTCTCTAGATACGCTGCAAAGCTGATGAGTATAAAGAAAAAGTCAAGTGCTTAAAGTGTTCATGAGTTTCGGGAATGAGGTCTTTTTCTGGGCTCCTTGCCCTTCCCATTTGGAAGGCAGGCTTTACTTCAGCTGAGCTTGTCAAAGCCGATAGCCTGGCCCTCTGCCTCTGGCATGGAACTTGATTCAGCATTTTAAGAGAAACATGAAAAACATCAACATTCTGTGTTTACACTTTGCCAGTTGTTATACATAAAAAAAATCCTTTTTGATGCTGTATATTTAAACAATGTATTTACACTGGCATTTTCTTTCCACTAATCAACACCGTAGAATTGAAATGCAACTGTCTAGTCAATGTTCTTAGGAATTCATCTCAATATCTTTGTTATAGTTCTAAATATGCTAATGCCATTCTAACTTTTTTCCAAATAAATACTAGAGTAAATTAAAACATATTTTGTAAGATGGGTACTTTTTTGCAATAGAGAAATTATATTCCATCTCTTTGTATGTATATTTTATATTATAAACAATGATATTGACCAAAGGGAAACAAATGATCTATTTAACAATATTCAACATTATCTTTTTAAAGATTTATTTACTTTTATTTTAGAGAGAGAGACAGAGAGAATGCAGGGGGAGGGGCAGAGGAGAGGGAGAGAGAGAGAATCTCAAGCAGACTTCCCACTGAGTATGGAGACTGACCCAGGGCTCGATCCCAGGACCCTGAGATCATGACCTGAGCCAAAATCAGGTCAGATGCTGAACCAACTGAGCCACTCAGGCACCCCACAACATTATTTCTTAAAAGTTAATTTAAGCAGTCTATAGACCTAAAGAATGGAAAATATTTTTCCTCTTTGTAATGGACTGAATTGTGTGTCCGCCCCAAATTCATATGTTGAAGTCCTAACTCCCAGTACTCAGAATGTGAGTGTATTTAGAAATGGGGTCTGTAGAAAGGAGACGAAGGTTAAATGAGGCCCTAGGAGTGGGTTCTAATTTAATATGACTAATGTCCTGCTAAGAAGGGGGAGAGGCATGGGATGCACGAAGAGAGGGAAGACCACATTGCTGTAAGGCCCAGTCAGCTGCAAGCCAAGGAGAGAGGCCCCAGAAGAAAACACATCTGCCAACAGCTTGTTCTTGTATTTTTAGCCTTCAGAACTGTGAGAAAATGGATTTCTCATCGAAGCCATTTGGTCTGTGGGTTTTTTTTTTTTGTTGTTGTTGTTGTTATAGTAGCCTGAGCAAACAGATGCACTTTGTTTTATTCCTTTAACCAAACCTTATGATACTCATTCCTTTTGAAAAATGGGGGTGGGGGTGTGGGGGAGAAAGAATGAAAGACGAGCATGAAGAGGAGGAGGGCAAGGAGGAAGAGGATAGAAGAAGCCATGATGAGGGCCGCCTGCGTGGCGCAGTTGCTTAAGCGTTTGACCCTTAACTTTGTCTCAGGTCATAATCTTAAGGTCATGAGATGGAGCCCCAAATCGGGCTCAGTGCTCAGCGGCGGGGTTGTGGGGGGAAGGTCTGCTTGAGATTCTCTTCCTCTCCCTTTGCCCCTTCCCTGGTTCTCATGTTCTCTCTCTCTCTCTCTCTCTCAATAAATAAATAAATAAATAAATAAATAAATAAATTAAAAAAAAGACAACCTTAAAAGAAGGAAGAAAATATGATGAGATGGTCCATCGAAGCGGTGTGCAGGGTATGTTCCAGTGTTACTCTCAGGACAAAGGGGACAATGTAATAGTTAATGGTGATAGAGTTTAAAATATGTGAGGATCTGTGCTAAACACTCTACATGCACTACCTCATATAGTCCTCACAGAAGTCCTGTCAAGAAGACATTATCATTAACTGTATTAGCCTTGTCTTATAGAGTAGGAAACGGGGGGCTTATTGAAGTTAAATAATTTTTCCAGCGTTACTTTCAGGCAAAAGAGAGGTGCGATTTGCGGCCAGGTCTTTCTGATACTGTAGCTCATGCCCCGAAATGCTATATACTCTCTTTTCTTTCCATGGGATCAAAGCCCTCAGCAGGGTGGACTTGTGGTTCTTACATTTTCTATCCCAAACACCGAGCTGGAGCTGGTCTTTTCTAGTCTGCCATAATTTGCACAATTCAATCTAGCAAACATTCTTTAAGTATCTAAATGGGAATGAAGATATTTTCGCTTGAAGCAAGAATCTAATAGAAGTAGAATTGTTGATGAGTGCAGTATTAGAAGAATGTCGAAGGTGGAGAGGAAAGATGACACAGTTTCCTAGCTTGGTCGTGGGTGTGGTATTATTAATGATGACGGTACAATGATTTGCCGTTTTAGTTTTGCTTCCTTAAATATTTTCAGGTTCTATTATATTCCTTGATATCCTGTTTTGCGCAGAAACAATACTGATTGACCCAGAATTAAAATTCCTTTAGGAACTCTGCATTTAAGCAATGCATTAATATCATCATTACTTCATTAGTGGTTTGATTGAACAATTACTTAATTTTCTGGATATGTTAGGTTCTCTCTGAATTCTTTCAGTAATTTGGGTCCCTTCTTTGGGATTTATATTAATGCTGATATTCAAAAAATCACATGGCCAATATAGACATCTTTTGTCTACAGATAATGAGCAGCTCTCAGCAGTTTCTGAAACCTCACATGGTTCTCTGCTGCCCTCAAGTTATCTGTCTCCTCCTTGTCTTCCCTTTATCACCAGGGTACCCCAATATCACGGTCTCCCTATCCCTTCTAAACAGTCCCTAATGGACTTCTACCTCCACAGCTGTCCTATTCTAGCCCCATCAGAGGTCGCCAGTGACTCCTAGTTACCAATCACGTCACCTTTTCTCATCCTCCGCTTCTTTGATTGGTCTTTGCTCAACACAAGACCTTTCTCAAAATGTTCTACTCCTGGATTCCATTACACCACACTTGCTTGGTTTCCCCAATTCTCTAAATAGGTCTCAGAATCTTTCATGACCTCATTTTCCATTCACTCCTTAGTGATAAATTCTTTTCAGTTCTTTTTCCTTGAGGATTTCACTCATGCCTGGGACTTGAACTCGCACCTCTCCGAGGCTTACTTCCAATGTTTCTCTCTGCCACTTCCAGTGTGTATACTTTTCTTAAATCACTCTCTTATGCTTTACTCTTACATTTCTTTTTTTTAATTAAAGATTTATTTATTTTAGAGAGAGGGTGCAAGCAGGGGGAGGGGCAGAGAGAGAGAGAGAGAGAAGCAGACGCCCTGTTGAGCCCGCCATGGGGTTCAGTCTCACAGCCCTGAAATCATGACTTGAGTCGCGATCAAAAATTGGACACTTAACTGACTGAGCCACCCAGGTGCCCCAACTCTTACATTTCTTAATGCCTGCCTTTCTCCCTTAATATCACACCAGCATCTAAAACCAAACATATCTCAAATACTGTTTTAGGGACAACCCTATTTTCATTTTTAAAGAGATACAATTTTTCCAGTCGTCCAAATTTGAACCTTATTTATCATGCTTTTGAATCCTCCTCTTTCGACTCCAATATCAGTAACTGGTTCTGTCTGTGTCCTGTAGTCCATGGGGTTTTTCACATCCATTAGCTTGGAAATTAGACTTTAGAGCCAGAATGCCAGGTTTGAATCCTGCATCCTCCAATGAATTCCTGTCATTTTTGGCAATCACTTTATTTCTTGTGATTATATTCCCTCTTCTGTAAAATAGGGTAATAATAGCATCACCTGTCGGGTTGTGATGACAACGAAATGTGTTAACATGTAACAGATTTCAAATAGTGCCCAGTAATCACTACTATCATCGTTATCACTGTCATCTATATTCTCCTTTCTGTTTTCATGTATATCCTCTTTCAGGTTCTCATTATGTCTTGTTTAGTGGCTGACGGATCTCTCTAACTGGTTTCTCCCATTTTCAATCTCTCCCTATTCTACCTCATTCCATAATATGTTCTAAAAATAACATTCCAGAAGCAGAACCAGATCATTATGGCCTCGTGCTAAAAAATGTTCGGTGGTTCCACTATTAATTTGTGTGATGTCAGCCAGATCCCTCTCTGATTTTAGTGTCCTCATCTCTACCACGAGGGGTAGGTCTGAATGCTCCCAGCAAAAAGATTGATTCTAGCTTTGATTCCCCAATGCCTGTACAGTGTAATACATATGCCTAAGCATGACATTCACAGATTTTCCTGCTTTGCTTCCACACTGCATTTCTAGCATTATCTCATTCTTTTCTTGCTGCTAACCAGCCAGAAGGAAATATGGTATTTCTTATTCTCTGGAAACATCTGGTGCTGTCCTACCTCCACAAATATAATTATGACATTCTCTTTGCCTGGAACGTCCTCCTTCTTCATTTACTTAGCAAAATTCTGCCCTTTCTCCTATGTTCAGTTCAGTGCTGTTGCTTTCATAAACCTGCCCCACAAATAAATCCCTGCAAGTAAATATAATTGCTTTCTCCTCTATAATCCCATAATGAATAGCTTGTATTACATAATTGTTCATCTGTCTCTCCCCTTTTAAGTGTAACTCCCTTAGGATTCGGGGTCTCTCTTTTACTCCTTATTGCATTCCCCTGTCCTCAAACCTGGCATATGCACTATGTTTTGCACGTAGTCTCTCCATGGATGTTTATAAAATGACTGTGTGGAGCATCTAGTGTCAGCAGCACTTTATGTGGCTGGGCAGAAACTTATTAAATCACAGAGGACACAGTTTCGGTATAAAAGGATCCTATAATGTAATAGGAATCTTCAGTGCAATTTCGCCATGGAGAGCCCCAAGTTGTAGCATGACCCCATGGAAGCGGGGGCCGTACAGAGAGACCCCTTTCTCATTGGCAGTGATTAGTGAGCCTGTTTTGATTTCACTGTTTCAGATGATTTCATATCTGTCTGCACTCAGCTATCAGACTAGCCTCTTCATGCCACTTCCCCGAGGGCAAGTACTCTGTCTTAAATAATATATAAGAAAGTATCGAAACATGAGCTCCTTATTGAGTATGTCATCTCTAGGGCCTGGCAAATGGTGGGTTCTTAATTTGCGTTTGGGTAGGGAGCCATAAGATCATGTCCTTATGGGTGGGGCTCACAACAGGCTCATTTGGAGCTTGCATCCCATGGTGATACTCATCCATGCCAAGGCTTGGCACCTGGAATCAGTAGAAACAGAGTCAATCAGAAAGACAAACGGCATAGTGTCTCTGAATAAATAACACCAAGGTGAGTAACTCTGAAGTCTAGTGTATTTTGAGGTTTCCTGAAATATATAAATTTCAAACAAGTGTCTGGGATTTTTTTCTGGCCACTTAATTTCCAGAGACTTTTTAAGGTATCAGAGTTAAAACAGTGCTGTCCTTTCATTTAACCTCCGTGCAGTATTTAGAGGAGTCTGGTGTTATTTGTAATCTAATGCCATCTGTCTTTTGAAAGTTAATTGTTCTTCCGTATACTAATGCAAAATTTCCGTACACAGAGATAGTGTCCCTGGATTAGCTGGGATTAAAATTCCACTTATTAACCCAAATTCTCTTGCTGACCACATAGTACTAGCTCACAGGGTAATTGCCAATTTTCTGTTTGGTGGAGAAAGAGCCAAAGTGAAAGGAACTTAAATAACTTGGCCAAGTTATATAGCAAACTAAGTACAAAGACGGAAATAGATGTTGAACAATGATGTGATTTTTACAAAATCCTGTTTCCTTTGCCAACCTTAAACATCTCTTTAGGCCATGAGTAACTTTACTTCTGCTATTTTTGTGTTTGACAAAAATAAAATAATACATAAAGGTTTTGGCTCACAAGTTTACCATCTCAGCCACGTTCAAAATTCTGTTGTCTTAGTCTCATATCATGTTGGATTACTATATTTAAATTATAAACAAATAATGCAGAACCATGCTGTCAAGCTAAGTTATTGTATGTGTTTGGACATATGGGTTTCTTTATGAAATTTAGGGGACATAGTTGGTATATAGACATATGCGTTGTCCTCAGAGCCAAATGCATTAACGTGGAGGGAGGTTCAAAGTTTAGTTGGCTTCTGAAGGTCTTTGGCTCAATTCATTATGTAAGCAGCACTTCTCACTACTTTGCATGTTATTTAGAGTTATACAACCAGGAAAAAAAAAATGCTCTCAATAGACAGCCTTTTTCTTGAATACTTCAAGCACTATTCTTCCTAGTGTAGAGAAACTTTCTATGTAAAATGTCTCAAATTTATGAGACTATATGATTTATAAATATTTATTGAATGTGTCTTTTCATATTGCTTCTCTAAGGACATGTTAGACATTCTAGATAATTGACTATAAGAAGTTCTTTGGCTGTATCTATCCTCTATAGGAAAATCTGGTTTCAAGTTGGAACTTGACGAGTTTTCTTTTACAACACCAGTAAGTGCCTTAATATCTAGAATTTTTCCAAAGAATCTGGTTTGCATTTTTGTATCTAAAAAAGCCCTATATGGAAAGCTAATTTGTTACTTAACTGACAGAAGTAGCCCTCTCCTAAAATTTCCCCTATAAACAGCTTCCAAAACAGAAAATGTGTGAGAGGGTTCAGCAGAAAAACACAGATATTAATAGAACTATACAACAAAAGAACAGTGGTAAAGTCCAGATGGCAGCACCCATCAATCATACCATGTCATCAATGCCATGTTGTTGCTCCAGTAAAATGGATTGGTGTTTGTTCCAATCAGCCCAGCATTCATTCAGTGTATGGATGCTGCTGCTGGGAGAATATAGTGCTTGCTAAGTATTAAGTCCTCTACGTATCTGGTAAGCTTGTCTGATCCTGTCCCATCATCTTCCATGGCCCCTTATCATTTGTTCCTAAATAATGGCCCTAGTTTTAACCCTTTTAGCCAGCCATCTCATTCCAATATCATTTTTTACTTTTTCACGCCTCTATTGTCTTTCTCGTTACTTTTTTGTTAGATGGTTTTCTCCTCTTTTTCCCACTATGGGCTTTCAGTTTCCTCTTCAGGTGCTCAGAATACCACTGAAAGGTCATTTCCACCAGGAAAGCAGCCCCCAAGTCGCCTTGTGAAGTCAGAACTGAGATTGGGTGAAATTCCCCCACAGATTCAGCTGTACGGAATCTTTTGAGAGATGATTCATTCACCAGCTATGCATTGAACATATAACTATGCATTGAGCATATATAATATGCTGCAACTATGCTCTTTGCCCTGGGGAATATGAATTTTCTAAGGCCTCCACTTTTAAATATTTCCATAATGAATAGTGATAGATATTGGGAGAGAAAATAAGAAATATGTACTTATTTAGAGGACTGAAAAGGGGGAGTATTAGTGTAATATTTTCCTTGGCACTTACTCTCAGATACCTAAATATGGCTAATGACAACCAGAATGACAAGGAGCGAGGCATAAAATAAAATGGAATCCCTTTCCATTAAGTTAATACTGAATTTACTAGTCACAAAGAAATGGATGCTTAAAAAATTTTGTTGTCGTGTCAGCCACCAAAAAGAATGAAATCTTGCCATTTGCAATGACGTGGATAGAACTAGAGGTATTATGCCAAGTGAAATAAGTCAGTCAGAGAAAGACAAATACCATATGATTTCACTCATATGTGGAATTTAGGAAGCAAAACAGATGAACATAGGGGAAGGGAAGGAAAAATAAAATAAGACAAAATCAGAGAGGGAGGCACACCGAGGCTCTTAACTATAGGGAACAAACTAGGCTGCTGGAGGGGAGGTGGGTCGGGGGATTGGGTGACTGGGTGATGGGCATTAAGGACGGCACATGATGTAATGAGCACTGGGTGTTATATGTAACTGATGAATCATAGATTTCTACCTCTGAAACTAATAATATAGTATACAGAAATTAAATTTAATTTAAATAAAAAAAATTAAAAAATTCATTGTGTATTTCAGTATTTAAATTTATAATACACTTCACCCCACACCAACAAATGAAATGAATGAAATGGGGGAAGGGATTAATGAAAATAACAAAATCAGGTAAAGAAATATTGTGACAAAGAAAGTGATGTTAGCGTAACCTTTTCTTGAGCAGTCAAAGATGCAAATGATCACTGAAGCCACAAGAGAGTTGTTTTCAGTCTCTAAGATTCTAACAAAACAAGAAATACAAATACCTGGAAGATGGAAATGGACATTAGTAAATTTTTAAAAATCAAACACTATTTGCACAAAAGGTCAGTTGAGGGGAGGGGTCTTTAAGTACATTCTTAGCATTAAAAAATTTTTTTTTCTACTCCTTTATTTCTGAACATTTGAGGATGATGAGCAAAATAAATGCTCATTTATATTTGATTTTCTTTCCAAACTTGAAGCTCTAAAAAATTTTCAGTAGAAAGGTGATGCTTGCTTGTTAGTGGTTTAATTAAGTTGTTAGGGTTTACAACACAGTATGGACAGTGGCTCCCTTGCACATCTTTTCTTGCCAGCCCCCTAAATCATCACAATAGCTTTATGATCTGGTGAGGTGTTTGGATGTGACTGTATTATATTAGAATAACTTCTTTCATTTTGTTTGAACTCTGGCTTTGCCAGTTTCTATTCTGAAGAACTGTAGAGAACGGAGTGTTTTCATAAATATGACATACTTTTGTTAAAGATTCTCCAGTGAGTCCATGTTTAACCCTGAAATGTTAGCCAAATGTGGTTCCTTCAGATGACAGTGGGTTGAAACCTAAGACATTGCTTGTGGTTGGCCATTTTTTACTTGAAAAAGGCAAGTTTATATGGTTCAACTTACTAGTGGCCAGTAGGTACTGAGTGCTTACTCCTGTCAGACTCTTCTAAGCATGTTATCTGTTATCCCTCATCTTCTTCATAACATCCCTTGAAGGTAGATCCTATTGTTATTCTTCATTTCATAGATGAGGAAACTGAGGCACAGAAAGGTTAAGCAACTTGCCCAGTGTTCTTAGTGATTAGGAGGGCAGGCATGAAAGTCATCCTTGTGAAGGAAAAGAACAAATTAATGATTGGAGAGCCCGTCAAAGGCACTCTTGTTTTTACAGTTAACCATCTGACTGTCAGACATCACCTGTACCTCAGCTGTCCTTTTTATCATGGGAATAATATTATTCCTGCCTCATATGTGTTGGCGAGTATTTTCCTGCCCTACTGTTTCTTTCGGTATCAGTTGTGTTATCTGCCAGTAGGCCATGTTCTCACCCATTGGCCCTACCAACAGCAAGGTAGTATTTGGATCGCCCATCTCTTACTGTTCGTTTTGCTTTTCAGTTTGGTTCATAACTTAGTCATGGGAGAGGTTTTTGTCCCCTTCAAATCCCTTGACAAGTAGTGTTGCTAAGAGGGCTAAACAAGAAAAATGCATTTGGAAAGGTTATAATATAGACTTTGGTAAATATGAAATACTTATTGTATTTACTGTTATTACTTAAATATAATCCCTCTAGCAAATTCATACTTTAAAATTCCTCTAAGGTTTTTAAGTCGCAAACTGCTATTAAGATTAGTTAAAAGTACTAAAACTGTATTTTAAAATAAACACCCTACAATTCAGATCTTTTGCTTTCACTAATTTGAAATGATATTTATTATACTAGGAAATAGTAAGATGTAACTATATCATATTTCATCTAATCCAAAATGCCAACAGTAGTAGCATACACATTTATTTTATATGCCATTAAGAAAGAAAAATGTTTCTAATTAATTCTGAGATGCTATAGATTAAAGACACATCACAATTTCAGGAGGTTAAATATGTAAAAATGTCTTAGAATTGATGAAATATGGTAATAAAATCGATGAGTCTAATTTTTTCCTTCACCCATGAGTTGGGATAGTTTGAGATTAAACCAGAAAGGCAGCAGGCAAGACCATCTATATTTCTGAGCTGTATTAATGATTTCCCAGACCTACTTGGCAGTACCAATAGGCTTCTGCTTCAAATCAGCCAAATCTGGAAAATTAGTATGGACTTGTGAATTCCACAGAAATGTTCCTTGATCATGGACATGAACTATGTCCTGAAACTAAACCAATATTAAGTTGCTGAATTTCAAGCCACATTCAAATTCTGATGTTTTTCTAAGGCACTGGCAAGTCAGAACTTTTTTTTTTAATATTCAAAACATGTACTCATGGCTATGTGTGCATAATAGTTTACTGAATCGCCTTCAAACAGAACATATAGTTTAAAGAAAGTAATTAATGTAAAGCTAAAACATTAAAATAAGCTCTTCAAAACACCTCAAATGGGTCGGTATTTCCTTTGATTAGAGTCAGTGTTTATAAGAATAAGAAATTGAGGGGAACCAAAGTGACTAGACACACTTTATGCAAAACATCACAGGAATATTTACTGTTTTGGTAACGTGTCATATCTTTCTGCTTTCAATTTTCAAAACAATTAAAGAGAGGAAGATTGAATATAAATTCTCCTAAGCAGAGTTATTTTTTTTTCTTCAACTACTGTTTCCTTTTCTTTTAACAGTAGTCTCCTGCCACATGGACATGTTTATTCATGTGTCTCGTTGATTCATGTGCTTACTGTACTTGTTTATATCGGGTGCACAGTTAGTATTGTGAAATATGGGCTCGTGGAGTGCTACTCTTGATTTGAAATAGCTGGCCCATAAAACTAAGCTATTAGATTAACAAGTCAGCACATTAAAGCGAGGAATCAACACAAGGTTGATTTTCAGTCTGTTTATCACTTCCACACCAGATGAGAGAAAAGAATGACTTGACATTTGCATAGTTCTTTAGTCTGTCTGGAAAGATTTGTGTACTTTACTAACATCATGTTGGCAACAGTTCAATCTTATAGCCTTCTGCCAGATCCATGCTATGTCCTTTAAATATTTTCTAGGCTATTTGTGATGAGGCTGACTTAGAATGGCAGTAAACAAATATAGATTGGTAGCAGTCCATGGAGTACTTTAGTTTTCTCATAACTTCCATCCTTCAAGGTCAACGACCAAGGTACAGGATATTTTCTGCTTCTGTGTGCAAAATGCATTCTGTGCCTAGGTTGGCTAAGGGTCATAGTTTCCTTGAGCCACACAGGTGACTACAGTATTTCAGGATATTTAGGACAAAGCAGTATCAAGGAGTCATTGTCAGAGTATGGCAGATTTTTAAAAGGACATCGTTTAGTGGACTTTTTTAAATTTGGGGTTTAAAAAACAATGTTACTGATTGAGTGCTAATGTGGAGAGCTCATACCTGGTCCATATTATCCCACCTCTTGGGTAGTACCATGAACCAACCACAGATTTGGAATGTAACTCATTCCATTATGTCTTTTGATTGTTCAGAGCCCTGATCCTTGGTATACCTTGCCTACTGACAGCATGGTAGCAATGGTCCTGATTTTGATTCTGGTTTTTGTTTTACCTCCTTTGCTGCACTGACTGTGAGCTGCCAGTGAGCCACCTGGAACGAGTTGAGACTCAGAATTGTACATGGAAGTTGTTGGCTTAAGCCTAGGCACTCATGGGTTCTATTTGTGAGAAACAGCTCTTAACACTGCTGCTTCTAAAGCATATTTCTCATCAGTTCTCTGTGCTAAGGATTGCAGAGCATGTTGAGGGCATGTTAAAGTGGCTGGCAACCTTGGTGGGCACCTGCTAAAGATCAGGTTATACCACAGTCCATCCACTTCCTTCTCCTGATTCAGAGACCTTCGTTTTCACTTTCTCACTCATCACTTATTTTTGTGCAGCCAGCAAGCATGGAGCCTGTACTGAGCTAAGGCTTCCAAAGTTTGTGGCTAACTTACTGCTTTGACTGAACACTTCAGTATGTAAGAAAAACTTACTGGAAACAAATATTTTGCTGTGATTCTCTTGTTAGAGAAATAAATATCTGGACCAAATGCGAACATTTTTTTTTGTATAAAAGCCCACCTCTTAAAAAAAAACAAAAAACAGAGAAAAATGACTAAGTCATAGGCTCAATTGAAACCCAAACAAATGGTTATCTGAAGTAATAATAAAGTATTTAACCATGCTATATGTTTAGCACACTTGAGTTATGACCTATCAGACACATAAATTGCTCCCCAGGTGGATTGTTTCAGAATTCATAGGAAGGAATATCTGCTTTGGAATCATTCAAATGTGGATTTGAACCCCAGCTTTGCCCCTTGTTTGTTGTGTGAACTTGGGTAAATTCCGGCCCATCTCTGAACTTCAGGTTTTTCTTTTCTAAAACTGGCATTGTCTTATCATCTTGGAGGGCTGTGGTGAGGGAAAAGTAACATCCTATTGAACACTTAGAGTTTTTCCTGGGACATAATGTATATACTGGCAATTCTCTCCTGCCCTGGCTCCCTGAGGATGTGTTCAAGGCAGTAGAGAGTTTCCTTGCTGAGGGTGTGTTCACATGAGGCAGGTATTTCTTACCCATATAGTACTGTTCCCCCATTCCCTATCATTTTGCTTTTGCTTTTTTTCCTCTGTTCTCTTTTTTGAACAGCCTTATTTACATCATGGCCCAGATGAGCATATCTGTGCAGAAGATCCTTGATTGCCTATCTTCAGCCCTGATCTTTCTCTAGGGCTCTAGGCCCCCATTCCTAATTGCCTGTGGACGTCTCACTTCTGATATCTTGTCAGTATTTCTGAATAGGAGTGCCGAACTGAAGTCATAACTTTTCCTTCCTGACCTGTGCCACTTTTTCCTTGGTTTTATGTCAGTTTAACCAACGATCCTGGGAAGCTTGGATTCTGTCTGAATCTTCTGTCTACCCCTGGCCTTGATAGCCCATTACTCACAAAGTCACAGGGAACTCACTACCAGAAATTTCTCACTTCCGTCCTTCCCTCTCAATTCCTTCTGCCCTCTCCATGCCTCACATTGTCACCTTCTTTCATAACTGTGCTGGAGGCTTTGGTCACTTATTCCCCTGGCCCTCATCTTTCCCCTTTTCAATACTTTCTTCACTCAGCTGTGAGAGTGATCATAGTCCCAAGACTGTCATTTCCTTCTAAAAAAACTTCAGTGACTACCTCTTTGTCTAAAAGAGCGAGAGATATCTGTACAATTTACATCATCAGTGCGATGTTAACATTTTGGCCCAAATTTAGCCCAGATCTACTTTTCATTTTAAATAAATGTTTTCTAAAATTTATTATAAAGCATTTTAAACATATAGGCAAGTACAAAGATTATATAACAGAAGCCAATATGTCACCTGTTTAGAATTAGCACTTGTTAATGTTTCCCATATTAGCTTCAAAGATTTTTATTTTATGTACATTTTTTAAATTTTTTTATTGTTATGTTAATCATCATATATTACATCATTAGTTTTTGATGTAGTGTTCCATGATTCATTGTGCATAACACCCAGTGCTCCATGCAGAATGTGCCCTCTTTAATACCCATCACCAGGCTAACCCATCCCCCTACCCTCCTCCCCTCTAGAACCCTCAGTTTCTTTTTCAGAGTCCATCGTCTCTCATGGTTCAGCTCCCCCTCCGACTTACTCCCCTTTATTCTTCCCCTCCTGCTATCTTCTTTTTCTTTTTTCTTAACATATGTTGCATTATTTGTTTCAGAAGTACAGATCTGTGATTCAACAGTCTTGCACAATTCACAGCGCTCACCATAGCACATACCCTCCCCAATGTCTATCACCCAGCCACCCCATCCCTCCCACCCCCCACCACTCCAGCAACACTCAGTTTGTTTCCTGAGATTAAGAATTCCTCATATCAGTGAGGTCCTATGATACATGTCTTTCTCTGATTGACTTATTTCACTCAGCATAACACCCTCCAGTTCCATCCACGTTGTTTCAAATGGCAAGATCTCATTCCTTTCAATGGCTGCACAACATTCCGAGTGTATATATACCACATCTTCTTTATCCATTCATCTGTCGATGGACATCTTGGCTCTTTCCACAGTTTGGCTGTTGTGGACATTGCTGCTATAAACATTGGGGTGCACGTACCCTTTCGGATCCCTACATTTGTATCTTTGTGGTAAATACCCAGTAGTGCAATTGCTGGATCGTATGGTAGCTCTATTTTCACTGTTTGAGGAACCTCCATACTGTTTTCCAGAGTAGTTGCACCAGCTTGCATTCCCACCAACAGTGTAGGAGGGTTCCCCTTTCTCCACATCCCCGCCAACATCTGTTGTTTCCTGACTTGTTAATTTTAGCCATTCTGACTGGTGTGAGGTGATATCTCATTGAGGTTTTGATTTGGATTTCCCTGATGCCGAGCGATGTTGAGCACTTTTTCATGTGTCTGTTGGCCATTTGGATGTCTTCTTTGGAAAAATGTCTGTTCATGTCTTCTGCCCATTTCTTGATTGGATTATTTGTTCTTCGGGTGTTGAGTTTGATAAGTTCTTTATAGATTTTGGATACTAGCCCTTTATCTGATGTGTCATTTGCAAATATTTTCTCCCATTCTGTCGGTTGTCTTTTGGTTTTGTGGACTGTTTCTTTTGCTGTGCAAAAGCTTTTTATCTTGATGAAATCCCAATAGTCCTTTTTTCCCTTGCTTCCCTTGCCTTTGGCGATGTTTCTAGGAAGAAGTTGCTGTGGGTGAGGTCGAAGAGGTTGCTACCTGTGTTCTCCTTTAGGATTTTGATGGACTCCTGTCTCACGTTTAGGTCTTTCAACCATTTGGAGTCTATTTTTGTGTGTGGTGTAAGGAAATGGTCCAGTTTCATTCTTCTGCTTGTGGCTGTCCAATTTTCCCAACACCATTTGTTGAAGAGACTGTCTTTTGCCATTGGACATTCTTCCCTGCTTTGTCAAAGATGAGTTGACCATAGAGTTGAGGGTCCATTTCTCAGCTCTCTATTCTGTTCCATTGATCTATGTGTCTGTTTTTGTGCCAGTACCATACTGTCTTGATGATGACAGCTTTGTAGTAGAGCTGGAAGTCCGGAATTGTGATGCCACCAGCTTTGCTTTTCTTTTTCAAGATTCCTCTGGCTATTCAGGGTCTCTTCTGGTTCCATACAAATTTTAGGATTATTTGTTCCATTTCTTTGAAAAAAGTGGATGGTATTTTGATGGGGATTGCATTGAATGTGTAGATTGCTCTAGGTAGCATTGACATCTTCACAATGTTGGTTCTTCCAATCCATGAGCATGGAACGTTTTTCCATTTCTTTGTGTCTTCTTCAATTTCTTTCATGTGTATTTTATAGTTTTCTGGGTACAGATCCTTTGCCTCTTTGGTTAAATTTATTCCTAGGTATCTAATGGTTTTGGGTGCAGTTGTAAATGGGATCGACTCCTTGATTTGTCTTTCTTCTCTCTTGTTGTTGGTGTATGGGAATGCCACTGATTTCTGTGCATTGATTTTATATCCTGCCACTTTACTGAATTCCTGTATGAGTTCTCGCAGTTTTGGGGTGGAGTCTTTTGGGTTTTCCACATACAGTATCATATCTGCAAAGAGTGAGAGTTTGACTTCCTCTTCGCCGATTTGGATGCCTTTGATTTCTTTTTGTTGTCTGATTGCTGTGGCTAGGACTTCTAATACTATGTTGAATAGCAGTGGTGATAGTGGACATCCCTGCCGCGTTCCTGACCTTAGGGGAAAAGCTCTCAGCTTTTCCCCATTGACAGTGATATTCGCTGTGGGTTTTTCATAGATGGCTTTTATGATATTGAGGTATGTACCCTCTAACCCTATACCCTGAAGAGTTTTGATCAAGAAAGGATGCTGTACTTTGTCAAATGCTTTTTCTGCATCTATTGAGAGGATCATATGATTCTTGTTCTTTCTTTTCTTAATGTATTGTATCACGTTGATTGATTTGCGAATGTTGAACCAGCCTTGCAGCCCAGGGATAAATCCCACTTGGTCATGGTGAATAATCCTTTTAATGTACTGTTGGATCCTATTGGCTAGTATTTTGGTAAGAATTTTTGCATCCATGTTCATCAAGGATATTGGTCTGTGATTCTCCTCTTTGATGGGGTCTTTGTCTGGTTTTGGGATCAAGGTAATGCTGGCCTCATAAAATGAGTTTGAAAGTTTTCCTTCCATTTCTATTTTTTGGAACAGTTTCAGGAGCATAGGTATTAATTCTTCTTGAAATGTCTGATAGAATTCCCCTGGGAAGCCATCTGGCACTGGGTTTTTGTTTCTTGGGAGATTTTTGATGACTGCTTCCATTTCCTTAGTGGTTATAGGTCTGTTCAGGTTTTCTATTTCTTCCTGGTTCAATTTTGGTAGTTGATACATCTCTAGGAAGCTGTGTCTTCCCATTTCTTCCAGGTTATCTAATTTGCTGGCATAGAGTTGCTCATAATATGTTCTTAGAATTGTTTGTATTTCTTTGGTGTTGGTTGTGATCTCTCCTCTTTCATTCATGGTTTTGTTGATTTGGGTCATTTCTCTTTTCTTTTTGGTAAGTTGGGCAGGGGTTTATCAATCTTGTTAATTCTTTCAAAGAAGCAGCTCCTAGTTTCGTTGATCTTTTCTACTGTTCTTTTGGTTGCTAGTTCATTGATTTCTGATCTGATCTTTATTATTTCTCTTCTCCTGCTGGATTTAGGCTTTATTTGCTGTTCTTTCTCCAGCTCCTTTAGGTGTAGGGTTAGGTTGTGTATTTGAGACCTTTCTTGTTTCTTAAGAAAGGCTTGTATTGCTATATACTTTCCTCTCAGCACTGCCATTGCTGTATCCCAAAGATTTTGAACAGTTGTGTTTTCATTTTCATTGGTTTCCATGAATTTTTTTAATTCTTCTTTAATTTCCTGGTTGACCCATTCATTCTTTAGTATGATGCTCTTTAGTCTCCATGTATTTGAGTTCTTTCTGACTTTCCTCTTGTGATTGAGTTCTAGTTTCAAACCATTGTGGTCTGAAAATATGCAGGGAATAATCCCAATCTTTTAGTACTGGTTGAGACCTGATTTGTGACCTAGGATGTGATCAATTCTGGAGAATGTTCCATGAGCACTAGAGAAGAATGTGTATTCCGTTGCTTTGGGATGGAATGTTCTGATTATGTCTGTGAAATCCATTTGGTCCAGTGTGTCATTTAAAGTATTTCCTTGTTGATCTTTTGCTTCGATGATCTGTCCATTTCAGTCAGGGGGGTGTTAAAGTCCCCCTCTCTTATTGTATTGTTGTCAATGTATTTCTTCGCTTTTGTTATTAATTGCCTTATAAAAGTGGCTGCTCCCATGTTAGGGGCATAGATATTTACAATTGTTAGATCTTCTTGTTGGATAGACCCTTTAAGTAAGATATAGTGTCCTTCCTCATCTCTTATTACAGTCTTTGTTTTAAAATCTAATTTGTCTGATATAGGGATTGCCACCCCAGCTTTCTTTTGGTGTCCATTAGCATGGTAAATGGTTTTCCACCCCCTCACTTTCAATGTGGGGGTGTCTTTGGGTCTAAAATGATTCTCTTGCAGACAGCATATTGATGGGTCTTGTTTTTTAATCCAATCTGATAGCCTGTGCCTTTTGATTGGGGCAGTTAGCCCATTTACATTCAGGGTAACTATTGAAAGGTATGAATTTAGTTCCATTGTATTGCCTGTAAGGTGACTGTGACTGTATATTGTCTGTGTTCCTTTCTGATCTATGCTGCTTTTAGACTCTCTCTTTGCTTAGAGGACCCCTCTCAATGTTTCTTGGAGGGCTGGTTTCGTGTTTGCAAATTCCTTTAGTTTTTGTTTGTTCTGGAAGCTTTTTATCTCTCCTTCTATTTTCAATGACAGCCTAGCTGGACATAGTATTCTTGGCTGCATATTTTTCTCGTTTAGTGCTCTGAAGATATCTTGCCAGTCCTTTCTGGCCTGCCAGGTCTCTGTGGTTAGGTCTGTTGCCAATCTAATATTTCTACCATTTTAGGTTACATATCTCTTCTTCCGAGCTGCTTTCAGGATTTTCTCTTTGTCTCTGAGACTCGTTAGTTTTACTATTAGATGTCAGGGTGTTGACCTATTATTATTGATTTTGAGAGGGGTTCTCTGTGCCTCCTGGATTTTGATGCCTGTTTCCTTCCTCACATTAGGGAAGTTCTCTGCTATAATTTGCTCCAATATACCTTCTGCCCCTCTCTCTCTTTCTTCTTCTTCTGGGATCCCAATTATTCTAATGTTGTTTCGTCTTATCGTATCAGTTATCTCTCGAATTCTGCCCTCGTGATCCTGTAGTTGTTTATCTCTCTTTTTCTCAGCCTCTTTATTTTCCATCATCTGGTCTTCTATATCAGTGAAACTCTCTTCTGTCTCATTTATCCTAGCAGTTAGTGCCCCTATTTTTGATTGCACCTCATTAATAGCCTTTTTGATTTCGACTTGGTTAGATTTTAGTTCTTTTATTTCTCCAGAAAGGGTTTCTCTAATAACTTCCACGCTTTTTTCAAGCCCAGCTAGTATCTTTAAAGTCATGATTCTGAACTCTAGGTCCGACATTGTACTAATGTCTGTATTGAGTAGGTCCCTGGCTGACGGTACTACCTCTTGTTCTTTTTGCTGAGGTGATTTTTTTCGTCTTGTCATTTTGTCCAGAGGAGAATAGATGAATGAGAGAACAAAATGCTAAAAGGTTAACAACGTCCCCAGGAAATATACTGTATACAAATCAGAAAAGACCTGAAACCAGTGGAAAAGAAAGGGAAAGAAAGAAAAAAGAAAGAGAAAAGAAAAAGAAAAGAAAAAAGAAAAAAAAAGATAAAAACAAAAACAGAACAATACAAAAAAACAGAATATGATCAGATATGATCAGGCTAGTGCATAGATCAGTGCCACACACTAGATTTTGGGCATATTTTGGTCTGTTAGAAAAAAGTGCCTCCTAAAATTTAAAGGAAGAAAGACATATATGTACAAAATAAGATACAATGAAGGGATGGAAGATGATTGTAAAGATGAAAATTATAAAAGATTTTATAAAAGGAATTGATAAGAAGTTGTTTGAAAAAAGAAAGAAGATTTAAAAAAAAGAAGAAAAGAAAAAGAAAAGGGAGAGAATGTGATCAGGCTGGAGACTAGAACAAAGCCATACACTAGTGATTTAGGGTATATTTTGATCTGTTAGAAGAAACTGTATCTCAAAATTTTAAAGAGAGAACAACTTATGTATACATGCCAAAAATAAGGGTAACTACTATGAAGGGATAAAATATGATTCTAAATATGAAAAATAAAAAATATTTCTTCTAAAAAAAGTGATTGATAAGATGTTGGTTGAAAAAGGGAAAAAAATTAAAAAAAACAGTTAAAAAAATTAACTTTGATGAACTAATGAATCATGGGAAAAAAAAAGCCATGAATTCTATGTGCCGTATTCCCCTAGTGCTGGAGTTCTCCCATTCTCCTTGATCGGTAAACTTGGTCTTGGCTTGCTGGCTGTTCTTGGTGATCTTCTGGGGGAGGGGCCTGTTGCCATGGTTTCCAAATGTCTTTGCCGGAGGCGGAATTGCCCAGCCCTTGTCGGTCTGGGCTAAGCAACCTGCTCGGGTTTGCTCTCAGGAGCTTTTGTTCCCTGCAAGCTCTCGGTACAGCTCTGGAGGACCAGGGCGAAAATGGTGGCCTCCCAATCTCCACCTGGAGGAGCTGAGAACTTGGGGCCCGCTCCTCAGTGCACCTCCAGAGAAAAGCAGTCAGTCACTCCCGTCTCCCCGGTCTCCGGCCGCACTCCGTGCTCACCCGGCCTGTGACCGAGCGTTTCTATGTCTGGCACCCGACCCCGTGTGGAGTCTCCAAACCCAGCAGATCCCTGCGGTGCGCTCCCGCGCCGCTCCTCCCGGGGGAGGAAGGGGAGTCTCCCCGGCTCTGCCGCTTGTTGGGTCCCCGCTGGAGGAGCAGTGGCCCGACTGTGTCACCGATCACAGTTTTTGGTAACCCCCAGCTGAGAGCCCGCGCCTCAGCTCCGTCTCTGCAGCCAGCTTCCCCGCTCCGATACCTGGGAGCTCTGGCGCACTCAGGCACCCCTGGTCTTTCTGTGACCCCAAGGGTCCTGAGAGCACATTGTCCCACAAGGGTTCCACCTCCCGCTTAGCCACTGGAGCGAAATCCCTCAGCGGAGCCAGCTTCTAAAAGTTCCAATTTTGTGCTCCGCGGCTCTAGCACTTGCCAGAAGCGGCCGACGGATGCCCCCTCCCCGGCCGTCTATCCTCCCGAATATCGCCTCGGATTCACTTCTCCGCACGTCCTACCTTCCAGGAAGTGGTCCCTTCTCTGTTCAGAGAGTTGTTGCTACTCTCCTCTTCGATCTCCTGTTGAGTTCATAGGTGTTCAGAATGGTTTGATCCCTATTCAGCTGAATTCCTGAGAACAGACGAAATCTAGGTCTCCTACTCCTCCGCCATCTTGCTCCACCCCTTATGTACATTTTTTTTTTTTAAAGATTTTATTTGGCAGAGAGATACAGAGAGAGAGCAAGTAGGCAGAGAGGCAGGCAGAGAGAGAGGGAGAAGCAGGCTTCCCGCCGAGCAGGGAGCCCGA
This sequence comes from Eumetopias jubatus, assembly GCF_037043125.1. Lineage (NCBI taxonomy): Eukaryota > Metazoa > Chordata > Mammalia > Carnivora > Otariidae > Eumetopias > Eumetopias jubatus. The sequence continues at coordinate 33,793,237 of NW_028274820.1, forward strand.
TGCGGGGCTCGATCCAAGGACCCTGGGACCATGACCCAAGCTGAAGGCAGCCGCTTAACTGACTGAGCCACCCAGGTGCCCCTTATGTACATATTTTTAAGTAAAACCTAAAACCCTACTCCCTCATCTCCTTTTCCCCGTCCTTAGTGTCAGTCAACCTTATTTTCCCCTCTATTTCTCATACCCTATGTTCCTGGTGGTTGTAAGATAAAAGAGGTATGGTATTCAGGGATGAAAGGAGATCTTTTTCTAAGGTGGGTTTCTTAGGCAGCAATCTGTGATGTGACTTCACTCAGGAAAACAAAAATCCTCCATATTATGTCACTGATCTTAGTGATTATGATGTGTGAGGAGTCGGCAATATAACAAAGAGATTTCTTTCCTTTTTTTTAATTTTTCTTTCCTTTTATTTATTTTGGTGGGGGGGGGAGAGGGAAGACGGGAAGAGAGAGAGAGAAAGAGAATCTTAAGCAGGCTCCCTGCCCAGCGAGGAGTACTGGATACTCCTGAGATCATGACCCGAGCCTAAATCAAGAGTTGGACACTTTAACTGACTGAACTACCCAGGCACCCCACAAAGTGATTTCTGATCATGGCTATGACAGTTACAAGCAAGGTACTCAACTCCACAAAACTGATTTTTCCCATACATAGAATGAGTATCAACAGTTTCTACCTCAAAGGTTTTTGTGGAGATTACTTGAGATAATGTATGTGAAGTGCCCATACCAGAGCCTGGCACTGATATGTCAGTTGAGGAATTGGAATCAATCGTAATGGACTAAACAATACAGTTTCCTTTCTTTGCAGATTACTGTATCATGAATGTACAAGTGTCATAAATGTGGCCCCAGGGATTTTTAGGGGAATATCATTTAATGTGGAATGTTCGGATTTGGTTTGAACTTGAAGCTGGCAAACACTAAAGTTACCACCTCCCCCTCCCTTTTGCCCCCTCCCACCTCCACCAGCTTCCCGTGTGACTGTTAGGAGTTAAAGCATATAACCCCACGTTAAAGTATTCGTAATTGCCCCCAGGGAAACTATGATGTCGCTGCTTCATTAAAGGCTTTGCCACCTGCTACAAAAGCCATCTTATGTCCCCCATTTCATTCAGTGTACTTTTTTGTGCTTGGGCTAAGAAACAGTTAAATAGGTTTCTCACGTATATCTTTGACTTGAAACATGTTTAAGTGACTTCCTGAAATAAGAAGTAACTGTTACATCTGCCACAGAGGGAGAAAAAGAAACCCTACATATATGAATGATTATAATCCTTGGCCAGGGCATGAGTCCCCCAGTCCTCCAGAAAAGACCATAAATCCTTACAATATCCCTGACTTCTGCATTTTACATCCAGGTCTTAGAGTTATGGAAAGATATGTAGAATTAGGGGCAGGCAGAAAGTGGGCTGACTATACGTTTGGGAAAGTTCCTATGCATTGCTTATTCCTGGCTGTTCATCTTCTGCTCATGAAGTCTGACACTGTAACAGTCCTACCTGATGACAGGGAACTGAGTAACTTGTGTACGGCCGAGACATTTGGCCTTTTACGAAACCTCTCATCTTTAACTATTGGTTAAAACCCTTCAAAGATGACAGAGTATCCTATTTAGTATGGGAATTAGGAACAATCCTGTTCTTGTTCTGATATTGAAACTTTTTTTATGAAGGGTGATAGAACTTTGCCAAACATCAAAAAATGTTTACACAAAAACCCAACCCTTAGCATTGAAAGAAAGACTGCTGTAAGTTTTTCTCACAACTTAGGACATTTTGAAAAGCGTGTTAACAAGGCCAACTCCCAAATAACATCATACTAACTCTGAAAAGTCTGAGGGCAGAGAGCTTAGGAAAGGGCAGAAATCATGGCTGGATTCTCCATATTTGACTACCACTGAGACTAATTTAGGTTGAAGAAATACATTTTCGTAATTCAAATATATTAGTGAATGAATAAATTCAATTAAATCACTTTCATTGCAGATGTAGGCTGATAAAACTTGGGTTGGAAAGCATGGGTTGAATTAACCATTGCTTGTTCTGAAGGGTGGAAAGGTGGTAGAGTAGGCTGCAGGCATGAGAGAGGCTGAGACAGTAATTAATTCAGGATTTCAAAGTGGGAATAATGAATCAGCTATTGAAATTTTAATGATTTATTAGTTGATACTTTTGGTAGTAACCTCTATATCTCCAAATAAAATAACATGTTTAGAGTGCTATTTTGTTTTTAATATTGTAGGCTCTTTTGACTTTCCACTAAGGATTTAACTCTGTTTTACCAAATTCTCCTGTATTCTGCCACTACTCACATACCCAGCTCCCATTTCTCCAGTGGCCCAATATATTTCTGTCATCATTTTGGTTATATTAATATTCATGTGTATCTTCCTAGAATATGTAAATTATTTAGAGTGGAGCCATGTAGTAAATTATGATTACTCTTTAGTATTTTTTGCTTATTTGTAGTTAATTGTATTGTTTTTGCTTAATTTTATTTTATTTTATTTTTGCTTAATTTTAAAACATATATATCACTAATACAACCTCACCTATTCTATAGTATTAATGATTCTATCGTTCGTGCTTAGTTTTTGAAGAATATATTTATCAATAATTCAATCTCAAATTCTTTGCCAAATATCTAATCATCTTTTCGAGGTATTCATTCCCTTCAGGTATATCATCAGCAACACTTTTTGAAGTTTTTCTCAGAGTATTCTGAACTGCTTCTACCCAGACTTGTTCACCTCTATAGACAGTTGAATGTCTGAATTTGGCTAGATATAGAAATTTATTTATTTATTATTTATTTACTTATTATTTAGTTTCAGAGGTAGAGTTTCATGATTCGTCAGTTGCATATAACACCCAGTGCTTAAAAACATCAAGTGCCCTCCTTAATCTCCATCACCCAACTGCCCCATCCTCCCACCAACTTCCCCTCCAGCAAACCTGTTTGTTCTCTATATTTAAAAGTCTCTTATATTGCCTCCCTCTCAGTTTTTGTCTTATTTTATTTTTCCTTCCCCTTCCCCTACGTTCATCTGTTTTGTTTCTTAAATTCCACATACGAGTGAAATCATAGGGTATTCGTCCTTCTCTGACTGACTTCTTTCGCTTAGCATAATCCCCTCTGGTGCTATCCACGTTGTTGCAAATGGCAAGATTTCATTCTTTTTGATGGCTGAGTAATAGGAGTTGTACAATATTTTCCTGTATGTTGTTCAAAGCATTGGTTTTTTATATTCAGGTATCCAGGATTGCTGTTGAGGAGTCTTAGGACATAATTTTTGAGATCTTTATAACTGCTTTACCCCCGCTTTGTAAGTTTGTAGTGATTTCCCTTTATCCCTGGTGTTCTGAATGTTCTTTGGTCTCTTTCTGATCCACTGATCTGGTTACTCAATGTGTTCCTTTTAGTATGAAAACTCATATCTTTCAGTCATGGAGAATTTTCTTACATTATTTCTCTGATAATTCCTGCTTTTGCATTTTTTTTGTTTTCTATGCAGATATTAGACTTACTGCATTGGTCCTCTCTTTGTTTTCTTTTTTCTTTTTCCTCCCTCTTTTTTTAGAGAGAGAGAGAGGGAAAGAGAGCACGAGTGGGAGTGGGGAGGGGCAGAGGGAGAAGGAGAGGGAGAGAGAGAACCTTCTAAGCAGGTTCCACGCTGACAGCTGACACAGAGCTCGATCTCATAACCCTGAAATCATGACCTGAGTCTAAATCAAGAGTCGAATGCATAACTAACTGAGCCACCCAGGCGTCCCTCCTCTCCTATTTTTAATCACTTTGTGTTTTGCTATATTTTTAGTGGGAATTCATCAATTTCATCCTCTAACACTCTCCACATGAGTTTTTATTTCCGCTATTGTATTTTAAATGTCCAAGTGTTCATATTTTTGTTTCCCAAATGTTTCTTTAGAGCATTCTGTCCTTGTTCAGGGATGTAAGATCTTTTCTTACCTATTGGAAGATATTACTGCTAGGCTTTTTTCAAGTTTACTTCTATGCATCATTTTTGTCATCTCCATATTGCTTATTTCTGTAGGTTGTTTTGATCTTTGCCTTTCACAGTAGAGACATTTATCAAATCTGGTTTTGCTTTCTGGATATATTCATATTTAATAATGGGACATTAAAAAACATTGGTAGCTCTGTTCTCATGGATGGGGCTTGACAATTATGGAATTCTCTATAGGATAATCCTAGATTTACCTTTTCCTTGAGAAATTCCTGCTTTCAGTGTCTTTGGGTTCTCGCGTCTGGAGCTTTTCGGATTCTCTAGATGATTTTCTAAACTCTTGCCTGAAGGGTTCTGGGACCCAAATTGGAGAAGAAATACCCTAATTACTCAGGGTATTAATCTTCCTTTAATTTTTTTTTTTAAAGATTCTATTTATTATTTGACAGAGAGAGACATAGCGAGAGCAGGAACACAAGCAGAGGGAGTGGGAGAGGGAGAAGCAGGCTTCCCGCCGAGCAGGGAGCCCGATGTGGGACTCGATCCCAGGACCCTGGGATCATGACCTGAGCCGAAGGCAGACCCTTAACCGACTGAACCACCCAGGCGCCCCTTAATCATCCCTAAATTCTTATGTTTGCTGTAAAGTGCTACATGCTTTTAAGCGAGACTCTGTGATCTCCATAAACCTCTGGTCTGTCCGGCTGAGGAGGGGCAGCGACCAGGCTACCTGGAGAGGGAGGATGGGATCTGGCAGTCCAAATGGTTCTTTCACAAGTTTGTCAAATTTTCTTCCTAGTTTTGGTCATCTTTACATCTACATTTCAAGATTCTGCTATATAAATCTTTTGTTGTTGTTTGCTCAACTGTCAGCTCAGGATTCAGTTTTCTCAGCTTTCCTAAACGAGTAACCCTTCCTCCTCTAGTTTTTCAGTATGTGTATCTTGTTCGATGGGTTACAGGATTGCAGTATTACAGTCCTGGTTCCAGCAGGAATTGGATGGGATACTCAAATTAGGATATTTTGAATAGAGGTTAATAAAGGGCTATTTTCTCTTTTTTTTTTAAAAGACGTAGGGTGCCTGGGTGGCTCAGTAGGTTAAGCGCCTGCCTTCCGCTCGGGTCATGATCCTGGAGTCCCGGGATTGAGTCCCGCATCCGGCTCCCTGCTCGGCGGGGAGCCTGCTTCTCCCTCCCCCTCTGCCTGCCGCTCTGCCTGCTTGTGCTCTCTATCTCTCTGTCAAATAAATAAATAAAATCTTAAAAAAAAAGATGTATTTATTTATCTCAGAGAGAGAGAGTACATCAAGCTGACTCCGCACTGAGCGCGGAGCTCAACTGGGGCTGGATCCCAGGACCCTGAGATCATGACCTGAGCTGAAGGCAGATGCTTAACTGACTGAGCCACCCACGAGCCACGATTACTTCTATCTTATCTTATGTCTGTTCTAAAATTATGTATATGTGTGTTTATATATGTAACACACACACATACATACATACACGATTGTATTCAATTAAATAAATACATTAAACATTTTTTCTCTTAAAAACTGGTATACAAATGCCCTACCTATAGTTATAGGCAATGAATTCTATTTGTGCTTGTAATGAATTCTATTTCTGCTACTTATTACGCTTCTAACTACTGACTAATACAATCTTAAAAATGTCCCTTGGTTTCTCTGCAACTCAGTTTTGTTATCTATTAAATGTGGAGACCAGTGATTGTTTTGCCTGCCTGTATCAGTCAGATAGGGTAGGTTATGCTGTGCTAACAAATGACCTACAAATCTCAGTGGCTTTCAAGAACTTTTTTAAAATTTTTGCTCACCTAAGCAACATGTTCTTTAAAGATTGGCAGGAGAGGGTGGGGTTGTTCTTGTCATAGTCACTCAGGGACTTGAGCTCACAGAGCACATGGAATGCTACCTGTTTCTCTGCCAGAAGAAAAAGAGAGGGTTCAGAAATCTTGCATTGTCAACTAAGTGCTCTGGTATGGAGATGACAAATGTCACTTACATGTTCAACTCATTGGCTGGTCATATGGTCCTACTCAACCCCGAGAGTGCCAGGATATGCAATTTTATTATAAATATAGGAGAGAGAAGTATCTTGCCAATAGTACTAATGGCTATACTATCACTTCATAGGATTCCTGGACTTTGTATATAAAAATGCTTTGTAAACTGTGAAGTCATATTTATACTCAAGTCTTTTGACTCCAAAGACCCTCTTTTATCCATGATGTCAGATTGCTGTTCAACTTCATTGTCATCATTTTGTTCTTTCATTTAATTAGCATTTATATTTGTTGAGTGCTTATAAAATGCTAATCACTGAGCTAGGGGTACAAATATGAATAGAGAAGTCTTTGTCCTCAAGGCATCCACAATTCAGTAGAGAAAAAGAACACAGAACTCTACTATGATGAGATTAGTTCCATGCTTGCCACAGAAGATAGGGCTGGGGTAGAATGAAAATAGCACATATGAAATGGGCTGTAGATTATGAGGCTTTTGGAGTTCTAAACTCATTGAATTTTTTAAATCACATAATCTTTGCCTTGTCCACTTAACAGGTAACACCTAAGTCACCCATTAAAAAAAAAAAAAGATGAAAGAAAAGAAGACTATGTGCTCATTCTATTAAGGGAAAGAAATTGTTTTGCTGTGCCATCAGAATTATTGGGTATTTTAAAACCAAGTTTAGATAATTTATTTTTAAGCTGTTTTTCACTAAGAACAGACCTTTGTTTCAAATTGAGATGCTTCATCTATTTACCATTAGCAGTACTTGATTTAAAAAGTTTCATTTAAAAAGTTCTGTTTCACCTCCATGTATTTAAAAAAAAAAATTAGTCCTGAGTTCTTTACAAAAGAAATGTATTGCTTCTTCTAGGTCATTTTTGCTGAAACAGGAAGGACCAGTAGATAACAAAACCTGAGAATGGTATATTCTAGAAAAATTAAAAGTGTGGAGGAAACTACTTTGGTCCGTAGCATTTAATTCAGTTCAACAAGTATCTATTGATTGTCTGTTGTACGTAAGCCATCAAGCGATTTACTAACTGGTGGGGGAGATAGACAAACAAAAATGATCTATATTACAAGCTAGAGTCAAAACAAGTGGTGCAAATAAGTGTAGTAAAAAAAAAAAAAATGGCTGGGGCACAGAGGAAGGAGGGGTCATTTTGACTGGGAGGCCAGATAATGCTTCACTAGCTCTACCATAAGCTGGACTCAGAACAATGCATAGGGTTTCAAAAGCTGGAGGAGAGAAAGACAGTGGAATGTGGGGCTGGGGAAAGAGTATTTGGGATTGAAGTCAAAATATGAAAAGGAGCCTAGTGACAAGAAAATGTATGATCTATTTGGGCCATGGCAAACAGTCCAGAATGATAGGGCATCGCAGTGTGTGTTTTTGTGTGTGTATAACAGGAGGTGAGTACAGCAAAGGAGATTGAGGCTACACCATGGAAAGCCCTGAATGTCATGCTAAGGTGTTTAGATTTTATTCTCCAAAATAAATACCCCCAAAATGTTGTCAAGTTGGAAAATGGTATGTTCAAACCTGTGCTTTAAGAATATAGCTCTTTTATTTTTTTTTAGTAAAATTGTATATATGTAAGGTGTACATGATATTTTGATATACATAGTGAAATGACTGCTACAGTCAAGCTAATTAGTATTTCTTTTTTAAAAAAGATTTTATTTATTTATTTGAGAGAGAGAGACCCCGACCTCATGACCTGAGCTGAAGGCAGAAGCTTAACCGACTAAGCCACCCAGGTGCCTCACTAATTAGCATTTCATTTGCTCACATTTTTTGAATGTGTGTGTGGTGAGAGCACCTGAAATCTACTCTCTTGGCAAATTTCCAGTACAATACAATATTACACACTATAGTCCTCATACTGTACATTAGATCTCTAGACTTATTCATCCTACGTAACAGCAACTTTGGACACTTTGACTAGCATTTCCCCGTTTCCTCTGTCTCCTTGGCCCCCTGGTAACCACATTTCTATTCTTTTGAATCTGACTAAAAAATGGTTGTGGTTAGATCCTGTGGAAGAAAGACCAGCTGGGAGATCCAGGAATGAGAACTTGGGAAGTGAAACCAGCATAGTGGGAATGGAGAGGAGTGGTTGTCAAATATTGTGGAGGTAGATTTGATTGGTGGCTGATTACATATGGAGTGTGAGGGGGAGACTGGGTGATTTAACTTGGGTGATGTCTAAATCTTTGCATTTTAAGGTTATATTCCCCTCATCTAGTAGTTGCTCAATGACTCCCATAAATACAGGGAATATCCCTGATCCCTTCTTTAGTTTTCTCCTTGCAAATGCACCCGTATTGTTGGACTGACTGGTGCCAGATACTTCAGGCAAATCTAGGTTTTGCCTCACTGCCCGCACCTCAGAATCGATTCACGTGTAGGAACTGTAATTATAATAGTAACTCCATTAAAAGGCAGGGTCCCACTGATCTTTTTATACTGCTCAGTAGGGATAGTACTCTCCCTGTCTCTGGATACAAACATGGGCAGACTGCATAACTTCTCTCTTCATTCTTAGGTAAGAGGAAAAATTATAGTTGCTTTAAGTAATTTGTCTCAATTCAATAAGGAGCATGTGCAGTCAAATTGTGGCAAGACTCAGAAAGTGATTGAAAGTAAAAACCTTCTCCCACTCTCCCTTGCCAAGCCGGGGGCCTGCTTTGCAATGGTGGCTGGCAGCTTCACCCCTGGCATGCTTCCCTTCCTTTAATTTGTTAGACCCATGGGAGGGAGGAGATACCAGGGAGATGCAAAAGTTGTTACCCTTATAATATGACTCTGCCTTTGCAGCCTGTCAGATGATTAAAGTTGATTCTCTTGGAAGTGCCTTTGTGGGGTCTTTGGAGACCCTTGCATATCTATGAGTGTCTCACCTATAATTCCCCTGATGCAGATGCACGTTTCCCTATTTCAGCTAGTGACTTACTTTGTCTACAACTCTTAGCAATTCCCTGCTGCATCTTGAGCATGTGTCTGCTGAGAGCTCAGCACAGAAAGTCTACAGGAGAGGCTCTACTACAGCTAGCATGCTGTCTGACCTTCATCTGGTCGATGGGAAACATGAACACATTCTTGACCCAGACAGGCTCTAAGAGAACAAATTTATCCTAACTCAGCAGCGTGCTGCTTCTAAAACTGCTGTCAGCTCATTTCAACATCTTGATTGCCCAAGTAGAAGTCAAAAGGTAGGCTACTGCATCTCCACAAATATAGAAGATGCATTGAACTCTGAGTGATCCCTATGAACTCCCTCTCACCAGCGTGAGATGAGGAGCAGGGATCTGCCAGTCTGCCATCCACGGGATTTTTGAACACACCTTCACCTTAGAGACCATCCTACTGTATTCAGGCCCTTGTTTCTCCATGACCTCCAGCTGCTTCTGTTTCAAATTCAGCTGTGAGGGTCCTGGTAGCCACATCTGTGCCAGAGCCATGGGTCAACTTGCTTGGCTGGAGGGAGGATGGACAAGTGATGGCAATAGAGCAGTATGTCTCAACTTCAGCACTGTTAACATTTGGGGCTAGATAGTTTGTTTCTGTGGGTGCTGTCTTATGTATTGTAGGGTACTTAGTAACATCAGTGGCCCTATCCACTAGATGCAAGTAGTACCCCCTCCCCCAGTTGTGACAACCAAAAACTGTTTCCAGACATTGGCAAATGTTCCTTAGAGGGGAAAAATCCCTATGGCTAAGAACTAGTAAAACAGAGGGAGAGGAGCAATTTTAAATTTTGTTGTTTGTTGGGGAAAATAATGAGTTGGGTTTCGTATGTTATGCGAGGAGCTAGCAAAACATCCATCTGGAGTTATTTAACAGTCCATTAGGAATTGAGGCCTTGCAGTCATAAGCAAAGTCAGGGTTAGACTTGTGATTTGAGGGTCACTTGTATATAGATGATACCTGCACACGTGGGTATGGAAGGTCTCATCCTGTGAGTTGAGTAGAGAAAAAGGTTAAGGAGAAATCACCACGAAAGACTTTTGTTTAGAGCATGGACGGTTGTAATTAGAGATAGGAGTAGAACCAGAGGGATATAGTGGGATAATCATAAACGGAGAGAATGCTTTAAAATGGAGAGACTGGCAGAAAATATTCAGAGCTGCTGAGAGATGTTCCTTTACCTCTGTTGTGAGCCACCCAGGCCAGGCTCTAAGCAGGGCATATGGATGGTCTGGAGTGGTCCTTAGCTCCTATTGAACCTGTGGAAGGCCCAGTATGGAGTCTGATATGCTGAGGGTCTACACAATTTTTTTTTTTTTAAGATTTTATTTATTTGACAGCGAGAGAGACAGCGAGAGAGGGAACACAAGTAGGGGGAGTGGGAGAGGGAGAAGCAGGCTTCCCGCCGAGCAGGGAGCCCGATGTGGGGTTCGATCCCAGGACCTGAGATCATGACCTGAGCCGAAGGCAGTTGCTTAACCAACTGAGCCACCCAGGCACCGCAGGGTCTACACAATTTTAATATAATTCATCACCTTACACAATGGCAACATGAAAATTCTCAGACATCAAGAAGTTTAACAATGAAGTTTAATCAATTTCTCTTCAACAATAAGTTCCCAGACTTTCATGATGGCGTGGTGTATTCCAGATAAAACATGATGTTGTTCAGAACAGATTCTGTCAAGTCTGTCTCTGGAAAAGCACCATCTGATGTATTGTACCCTCAGATGGAGTTATTGACTGAGACTAATTTGTTTAAAAGTCGGAATCAGAAGACTTTGTACTGTCTTAGATTTTTTTTTAAGGATTTTTATTTATTGGACTGAGAGATACATAGCGAGAGGGGAACACAAGCAGGGGGAGTGGGAGAGGGAGAAGCAGGCTTCCCGCCGAGCAGGGAGCCCGATGCGGGGCTTGATCCCAGGACCCTGGGCTCATGACCTGAGCCGAAGGCAGACGCTTAATGACTGAGCCACCCAGGCGCCCCTGTACTGTCTTAGATTTTGTAAGGTAACAGACAGCCAAAAATGGAACAACACACCAGGGATGATCATAGTCAATAAGCTAAACTCAGAGAATATAAAGAGTGAGGAATTTGAGTAGGACAAATGATGGGTACTGTAGATCAGTGGTTCTCAAGACCCCCTTTAACAATTATTGAAGATGCCAACGAGTTTTTATTTATAATATCTATGTATATTTGCTGTATTGGTAATTGAAACAGAAAATTTAACATATTTATATGTTCATTAATTTAATATAAGTTAATATTTATTTATTTTGTTTTTGAGAGAGAGAGAGTAAGAGCATGCAAGCAAGGGGAGGGAGGGACAGAGGGAGAGGTAGAGAAAGAATCTTAAGCAGGCTCCATGCCCAGCATGGAGCTTGACGTGGGGCTCAATCTTACGACCCTGAGATCATGATCTGAACCAAAATCGAGAGTTGGATGCTTGACCAACTGAACCACCCCGGCTCCCCGGGGTGGTTAAATTATTAAATTATTAATTTTATAAATTTAATATATTAAATTAATAAAATTTATTAATTTTAAAATGATAATCTATTCATTGTTAACATAAATAACATTTTTATTAAAAAGAAGTATAGTTTTCAAAGCAAAAAATAGTGATAATGGAGGTATTGTTTTAGATTTTTGTGGTTCTCTTTAATGTCTCTGGCTAACAGAAGAAAGTTAAATTTTCAGATTACCTTCTACGCTAGTTTGTAAGGGTAGCACACATTATGTAGCCCTCTGGAAAACTCCATTGTTCATTTGGAAGAGAATGAGAGTGAAAAATGCAAATAATGTCTTTGTATTATTTTGAAAATAGTTTTGAGTTCTTGATCCCCACATACAGTCATGGGGGTCTCAAGAGCATACTCTGAGAGTTGCTGTGATGATGGCTATGAGGTTTAGAAGGGCTATTGTTAATTTCAGCTGTGGCAACAGGGTTATGAAACAGGACTCTAACAAATAGAACAAAATTTCAGTTTTGCCATTAGGTCCTTAAATAAATTTGGGGCATTGTTAAGAGTGAGCCAAAACTCACATTTATTGCTAATTTTTGATAACTTTCAGATAGCTTCTAACATTGGTTATTATAATTGTCTAACAATTTAATATGGGGGAGACTAGCTTCTTTTATTCTTCTTTCCACAAAGTACTAGATTTAAAAAAGAGCTTTTTTTGGTGAATGAATATTTGAAATGTAGAGTTTTACATTTATTAAATAATAAATGTAAACAGATTTAAACATAGTTACTAATATTTCCATTTGCAATATTAATTTTGACCACGTGAACAATACACAGAACAGAACATCTTTGATTTTTTCAGAAAAGCAGAAACTGAATATTTCCTCAAGTATATTATTAATCATAAAGTATGGAGCTAGTATTTGATAGGTCTTGGCAACTCAGTATCTATGATAGAAATTCATAAAATTTAAAGGCCTGGAAGGCATGTCTGTCTGTCTATGTCTGTCTATCTGTCTATCTATCTATCTATCTATCTATCTAATCTGTCTATCATATAACTCATTCATTCTATATATTCCTCATTTGGATGTTGGATTAACAGCATGGGCTTTGAGAGTGAGATTTCTTGTGTTCAAATTTCAAATTTAGACCATATTTTGCCTTTTGACTCAGTTTACTTACCTGTAAAATTGGGTTTGTACTGGTATCAATTCATATGGTTCTTCTAGGGTTTCAAAGATGCAGTTAGAGCTAAAGCTCATAGCACAGTGCCAGGAACAGAATGAGTATTCTTTACATTATTTTTAAAGCTGTGATTAAGAATTTGTATGAATTGTATATCTGTTAGCTGATGGATTTGGGACTTAAAAATAATTTGTTTAGGCATGTGTGAAATAATAAGAAATAGTTATACACAGTGTTCCTTGCTCCTGGTTCCTGACACAGAGCTCCTAAATCCCTTGCAATGTCCTGGGTGATAACAGTGTCTTTTGTTCTAATGAGGTGACTTTTGGTGGGCTACTAGATGTGAGCTGGTCACCAGAAAGACCAAGCCAAATCAGAAGCTTGGAATTTTCCGCCAATCCCGCATTCTCCAGAGAAGGCAGAGGGACTGAAAATGGAGTTAATGTTTGATCAGGCCTACATGGTGAAGCCTCCATAAAAATCCCTGAAGTAAGAGGTTCAGAGAGCTTTTAGGTTGGTGAACACATCTATGTGCTGGGATGGTGGTGCATCCCAACACCACAAGGACAAAAGCTCCTATACTCTATAAATCTCTTCATCTAGCTTCATCTGGCATCCACTTGTATCCTTTATCATATTCTTTACTATGTAATGAACTTGTAAATGTAAATAAGGGAGGGTTTCTGAGTTGTGAGCTGTTCTAGCAAATAATCAAATCCAAGGGGAGGGTCATGTCCATGGGTCATGGACAGAAATTGTGCATAATTTGGGGACATACTACTTGTGATTGACATCTGAAGTGGGGGCGGGGCAGGCAGTCATTGTGACTGAGCCCTTAACCTGTGGGGTTTCCACTAGTTCTTTTTGGCGTCAGAATTGAATTAAATTGTGGGATACCCAGCTGGTGTCACAGAGAACTGCTTAGTGTGGGGAAAAAAATCCCACACATCTGATGTCAGAAGTGTTTTGAGTGTGTTAGTAGTTTGAAAGAAAAAGAGCAACACACAGGAGAAGTAAATGTTTTCTACTCAGCATGTAAAATACTTACTTAAAATTAGATTATTAAAAAAGTAGAATTTTTTATACCATACACTAAGAAAGTTTTTCCAGAATTCTTGATCTATAAATGAATTATTTGATGGTAGATGCTGAATGAAACTCATGAAGTAGACTACTATGAAAAGGCTGCTTGAGACTATAATTGTGGCTTTTAAAATTGTTTTATTTCATATTTTTCTTATTATAGCTCAGAATTTCTTGCTCAGTCAAATTAATGGTTAATGATTCTAGAGGACCCCAGCAACATCTGGATTGCTTCTTTCTTTGTGTAATAGTCACCTTCCATAATTCCTTACTTCTCTACTCCCACAACACTAAAGGCTCTGGGATAGTAAGATTTATAATATATAGTGACTTTAGCCCGTGCACAGTGGTTGCTCAAAGCAGGATATTTTGACCCCAGTGTTTTAGCTGCAAGGACCTTTTGACTATGTTGTCTTCTATTGAGATGACGTTCAGTCAACATCAAAGAAGATTAGAACTCAACCTAAAGTTATTGGAAATACACAGAAACATTGGTTTAGAAATCCCAGATGCTTAGTGGACATTCGGTAGTCATTGTTGTGGATGTAATGTATTGGATAACAAGTCAAATGTACATAAGAAACTATTCAGTGAATGTGGAAGCCCAAGTTTTAAGGATAAGGAATTTTTTTTCTTTAAATTTTTTTATTGTTATGTTAATCACCATACATTACATCATTAGTTCTTGATGTAGTGTTCCATGATTCATTGTTTGTGCATAACACCCAGTGCTCTACACAGAACGTGCCCTCTTTAATACCCATCACCAGGCTAACCCATCCTCCCCCCCCCCTCCCCCCTAGAACCCTCAGTTTGTTTTTCAGAGTCCATCGTCTCTCATGGTTTGTCTCCCCCTCCGATTTACCCCCCTTCATTCTTCCCCTCCTCTATCTTCTTCTTTTTCTTTTTTCTTAACATATGTTGCATTATTTGTTTCAGAAGTACAGATCTGTGATTCAACAGTCTTGCACAATTCACAGCACTCACCATAGCACATACCCTCCCCAATGTCTATCACCCAGCCACCCCATCCCTCCCACCCCCCCACCACTCCAGCAACCCTCAGTTTGTTTCCTGAGATTAAGAATTCCTCATATTAGTGAGGTCATGTGATACATGTCTTTCTCTGATTGACTTATTTCACTCAGCATAACACCCTCCAGTTCCATCCACGTTGTTGCAAATGGCAAGATCTCATTCCTTTTGATGGCTGCATAATATTCCATTGTGTATATATACCACTTCTTCTTTATCCATTCATCTGTCGATGGACATCTTGGCTCTTTCCACAGTTTGGCTCTTGTGGACATTGCTGCTATAAACATTGGGGTGCACGTACCCCTTCGGATCCCTACATTTGTATCTTTGTGGTAAATACCCAGTAGTGGAATTGCTGGATCGTATGGTAGCTCTATTTTCAACTTTTTGAGGAACCTCCATACTGTTTTCCAGAGTGGTTGCATTTTTAATGATCTCTTTAGATCAATAATGGAGAACAGATTATTCTGGCGAAGTATATTGCCTCTCCAGAATAAAATGGCTACTCCTGAGGCAAAGAGGTTACATATACACAACTTATTGATACATATAACATACATAACAAATAAACAACTATTGCTTTGTAAGGCTTGACCAGATCCACTGTGTCTGTGGTAGTATTTCCCCTAATTAACTATGGAGTTTACATTGTCTCAAACTTCTTATTCACACACAACCTAGTTAACTTCTCTTATGAATAAAAGAACAGTTGCTAATTTCTTTTTAATTTTATATTTTAAAGAAAATTACTTCACTATATATTTATTAATAAAGTGGATTTGCCCAAATCAGAGTATATTTTATACTTAGATCTTAATTGGTGTTCTCTTGACACATTGATATTACACATTATTGGAAATGGGCAATTCTGTATGTAATTCCCATTTGCAAATATAAATACTTTTTAAAAAAGATTTTATTTATTATTTATGTAGTTTTAGAGGGAAGAAGAGAGAAAGAGAGAGAGTGGGGGGAGGGCCAGAGGGAGAGAGAGAATCTTAAGCAGACTCCATGCTGAGTGCAGAGCTGAGCACGGAGCCCAACTCAGGGCTTGATCTCATGAACCTGAGATCACGACCTGAGCTGAAATCAAGAGTCAGATGCTTAACTGACTGAGCCACCCAGGTGCCCCTAAAAATACTTTCTTTATCTTTTTTTTGGTACCATAAATATGAATACATTTAATGTCAATACTGGAGTATCACAGTCCAACATGGAAATGTACATGTGTAGACAATATTTCTATGGTTTCACTTACTCTACATCCAAACCTCAAAGTTTCAAAATTATGACATGAATTGAATACAAATATTTCATGTACCAGAAACTTAGCTACTCTTCTGATAACATCATAGGGAACAGACTAGAGCCAAACCAGGACAAAAGGTAGAACCTTAGAATTATAATTTGAATATGGTAATTTACAGTCTTGCCTTTATAAAGGAAGTACTCACTCTCTTGATTTCTATGTAGGCAGATGTGGTAAAAAGAAAGATTGTATCTTGAGTAATCTCTCAAGCCAAAAGAGGAGAGCCAAAGGCTCCATTGTCTCTTACTGACGATGGGGCATAAATTCGGAATAAATCACATAGGACAGAATAAATACTAATAGTATTAAATGCTAAGTCAGAGCTATTTTGTGGGAGAAAAAACCATGTTGGCGCTGCCATACTTGAATTCTGGCTCCCCATTTACTAGCTGTGTAACTTTGGTGGAGTTATTTAGACTATATAATCCCTCAGTTTTAAATTCTGTAAAGTAGAGATGGGATTATTGTGAATATTAGATGGGATAATGAATATAAAATGTCTAGAATAATATCTAAATCATTCTAGATGCCCAATAAATAGTCTCCATTATGAGAGAGATGAACACAGTATCCCTAGAAAATTTGATAGGGATATAGCAACAACTCAGGCTCAGTCCTTTCCTTCAAGTAGCTTATCATTCATTAGGTGCAGATAGGCTTAAAAATTTTAGAAAATTACAAGAAACTGCAGAGCAAGAATGACGAGTTTTACCTGAGAGTTTAGGGGAAAAGGAAGCATTCCTCAAAATGGTGATGAGTGTTGAAAGGTAAGTTGTCTTGAGTGGAGGAGCAAGATGGTGGAGGAATAGGAGACCTAAATTTTGTCTGGTCCCAGGAATTCAGCTAGATAGGGATCAGACCATTCTGAACACTTACAAACTCAACAGGAGATTGAAGAAAAGAATAGCAGCAACTCTCTGAACAGAAAAGTGACCACTTTCTGGAAGGTAGGACGTGCAGAGAAGTGAATCCGAGGTGATATTCAGGAGAACAGATGGAGAGGGAGGGAGCCTCTGTCAGCCACTACTGGCAAGTGGTAGAGCAGCAGAGCACAAAATCGGAAATTTTAGAAGTCTGCTCCACTGAGGGACGTTGCTCCAGTGGCTAAGTGGCGGTGGGGGGGGGAGGGGGTGGAACCCTAGCTGGGACAGTGTGGTCTCAGGACCCTCAGGGTCACAGAAAGCCCGGGGGTGCCTGAGTGTGGCAGAGCGCCCAGGTATCAGAGCGGGGAAGCCACTTACAAAGACAGAGCCGAGGAGTGGGCTCTCAGCTCCAGGTTGCCATAAACCGTGATCCGCGGCACAGTTGGGCCACTACTCTTCCAGCAGGGTCCCAACAAGCAGCAGATCCAGGGAGACTCCCCTTCCTCCCCCGGGAGGAGTGGCGCGGGAGCGCACCGCAGGGATCTGCTGGGTTTGGAGACTCCAAACGGGGTCGTGTGCCAGAGATAGAAACGCTTGGTGACAGGCCTGGTGCGCATGGTGTGTGGCCAGAGACCGGGGAGACGGGAGTGATTGACTGCTTTTCTCTGGGGGCTCACTGAGGAGTGGGGCCCCAAGTTCTTGGCTCCTCCGAGAATGTTAGGCAAATACAACGCATAGAATTCATGGCTTCCCCCCCCCGATTCTTTAGTCTTTCAAAGTTAATTTTTAAAATTTGCTTTATTCTTTTTCTTTTTCTATGTTTTTTGAATTTTTCTTTTTCCCCTTTTCAACCAACATCTTATTTTATCAATCCTTTTTTGAAAAAACTTTTTTAATTTTCATTTTTAGAGTCATAGTCTATCCCTTCATTGTAGTTAACCCCATTTTTTGTATATATATGTTTTTCTCTCTTTAAAATTTTCGGGATACAGTTTTTTCTAACAGACCAAAATATACCCTAAATCTCTAGTGTATAGCTTTGTTCTAGTCTCCTACCGGATCACATTCTCTCCCCCCTTTTTTCTTTTGTTTTTTTAAAATTTTTCTTCTTTCTTTTTTCAATCAACTTCTTACCTTATCAATTGCTTTTATAAAATCTTTTATAATTTTCATCTTTACAGTCATATTCCATCCCTTCATCGTATTTACCATGATTTTTGTACATGCATTAAGTTTTTCTTTCTTTAAAATTTTGGGAGGCAGTTTCTTCTAGCAGACCAAAATATGCCCCAAATCTAGTGCATGGCTCTGATCTATTTACCAGCCTGATCATATTTTTTTATTTTTCTTTCCCTTTCTTTTACCCCTGGTTTTGGGTCTCTTCTGATTTATTTAGTGTATATTTTTCTTAGGTCGTTGTTACCCTTTTAGCATTTTGCTCTCTCATTCATCTATTCTCCTCTGGACAAAATTACAAGACAGAAAAACTCACCTCAAAAAAAAAAAAAAAAAAAAAGAACAAGACTGCCAGGGACCTAATCAATATGGTCATTAGTAAGATATCGGAACAAGAGTTCAGAATGACGATTATAAATATACTAGCTGGGCTTGAAAAAAGCATGGAAGATACTAGAGAAACCCTTTCTGGAGAAATAAAAGAACTAAAATCTAACCACGTTGAAATCAGAAAGGCTGTTAATGAAGTGCAATAAAAAATGGAGGCTCTAACTGCTAGAATAAATGAGGCAGAAGAGAGATTTAGTGATATAGAAGACCAAATGATGGAAAATAAAGAAGCTGAGAAAAAGAGAGGTAAACAACTACTGGATCACAAGGGCAGAATTCAAGAGATAAGTAATACCATAAGACAAAACAATATTAGAATAATTGGGATCCCGGAAGAAGAAGAAAGAGAGAGAGGGGGGCAGAAGGTATATTGGAGCAAATTACAGCAGAGAACTTCCCTAATTTGGGGAAGGAAACAGGCATTAAAATCCAGGAGGCACAGAGAACCCCCCTGAAAATCAATAAAAATAGGTCAACACCCTGACATCTAATAGTAAAACTTAGAAGTCTCAGAGACAAAGAGAAAATCCTGAAAGCAGCTTGGGACAAGAGATCTGTAAACTACAATGGTAGAAACATTAGATTGGTAGCAGACCTATCCACAGAGACCTGGCAGGCCAGAAAGGACTGGCATGATATCTTCAGAGTACTTAACGAGAAAAATACGCAGCCAAGAATACTATATCCAGCTAGGCTGCCATTGAAAATAGAAGGGGAGATAAAAAACTTCCAGGACAAACAAAAACTAAAGGAATTTGCAAACACCCAACCAGCCCTACAAGAAATATTGAAAGGGATCCTCTAAGCAAAGAAAGAGCCTAAAAGTAACATAAACCAGAAAGGAATAGAGACAATGTACAGTAACAGCCACCTTACAGTCAATACAGTGGCACTAAATTCATATCTTTCAATAGTTACCCTGAATGTAAATGGACTAAATGCCCCAATCAAAAGACATAGGGTATCAGATTGGCTAAAAAAACAAGACCCATTGATATGTGGCTGCAAGAGACTCAGTTTAGACTCAAAGACACCTCCAGATTGAAAGTGAGGGGGTAGAAAACCATTTACTATGCTAATGGACATGAAAAGAAAACTAGGGTGGCAATCCTTATATCAGACAAATTAAATTTTAAACCAAAGACTGTAATAAGAGACAAGGAAGGACACTATATCCTACCTAAAGGGTCTATCCAACAAGAAGATCTAACAAGTGTAAATATCTATGCCCCTAACATGGGAGCAGCCAATTATATAAGGAAATTAATAACAAAATCAAAGAAACACATTGACTACAATAATAGTTGGGGACTTTAACACCCCCTGACTGAAATGGACAGATCATCTAAGCAAAAGATCAACAAGGAAATAGAGGCTTTAAATGACACACAGAACCAGATGGACTTCACAGACATATTCAGAACATTCCATCCCAAAGCAACAGAATACACATTCTTCTCTAGTGCCCATGGAACATTCTCCAGAATAGATCACACCCTAGGTCACAAATCAGTTCTCAACCGGTACCAAAGATTGGGATCATTCCCTGCATATTTTTGGACCCACTGCTTTGAAACTAGAACTCAATCACAAGAGGAAAGTCAGAATGAACTCAAATACATGGAGACTAAAGAGCATCCTACTAAAGAGTGAATGGATCAAACAGGAAATTAAAGAAGAATTAAAAATATTCATGGAACAAATGAAAAGGAAAACACAGCAGTTCAAAATCTTTGGGATACAGCAAAGGCGGTCCTAAGAGGAAAGTATATAGCAATACAAGCCTTTCTTAAGAAACAAGAAAGGTCTCAAACACACAACCTAACCCTACACCTAAAGGAGCTGGAGAAAGAACAGCAAATAAAGCCTAAATCCAGCAGGAGAAGAGAAATAATAAAGATCAGAGCAGAAATTAATGAACAAGAAACCAAAAGAACAGTAGAACAGATCAACGAAACTAGGAGCTGGTTCTTTGAAAGAATAAGATTGATAAACCCCTGGCCAGTCTTATCAAAAAGAAAGGAGGAATGACCCAAAGAAATAAAATCATGAATGAAAGAGGAGAGATCACAGCCAACACCAAAGAAATACAAACAATTACGAACCATGAGAGATGATGGACTCTGAAAAACAAACTGAGGGTTCTAGAGGGGAGGGGGGTAGGGGGATGGGTTAGCCTGGTGATGGGTATTGAGGAGGGCACGTTCTGCATGGAGCACTGGGTGTTATGAACAAACAATGAATCATGGAACACTGCACCGAGAACTGATGATGTAATATATGGTGATTAACATAACAATAACAAAATTAAAAAAAAAGAAATACAAACAATTATAAGAACATATTGTGAGCAACTATATGCCAGGAAATTAGACAATCTGGAAGAAATGGCTGTATTCCTAGAGAAGTATAAAGTACCAGAACTGAACCAGGAAGAAATAGAAAACCTGAACAGACACATAACCACTAAGGAAATGGAAGCAGTCATCAAAAATCTCCCAACAAACAAGAGCCCAGGACCCGATGGCTTCCCAGGGGATTTCTACCAAACATTTAAAGAAGAATTAATACCCATTCTTCTGAAACTGTTCCAGAAAATAGAAATGGAAGGAAAACTTCCAAACTCATTTTATGAGGCCAGCATTACCTTGATTCCAAAACCAGACAAAGACCCCATCAAAAAGGAGAAATACAGACTAATATCCCTGATGAACAGAGATGAAAATTCTCACTAGCCAATAGGATCCAACAGTACATTAAAAGGATTATTCACCACGACCGAGTTGGATTTATCCCTGGGCTGCAAGGTTGGTTCAACATCCGCAAATCAATCAATGTGATACAATATATTAATAAAAGAAAGGACAAGAACCATATGATCCTCTCAATAGATGCAGAAAAAGCATTAGAGAAAGTACAGCATCCTTTCTTGATTAAAACTCTTCAGAGTATAGGGATAGAGGGTACATACTTCAATATCATAAAAGCCATCTAAGAAAAACCCACAGCAAATATCATTCTCAATGGGGAAAAACTGAGAGCTTTACCCCTAAGGTCAGGAACATGGCAAGGATGTCCACTATCACCACTGCTATTCAACATAGTACTAGGATGTATACTACATCCTAGCCACAGCACTCAGACAACAAAAAGAAATAAAAGGCATCAGAATTGGCAAAGAAGAAGTCAAACTCTCACTCTTTGCAGATGATATGATACTTTATGTGGAAAACCCAAAAGACTCCACCCCAAAACTGTTAGAACTCATACAGGAATTCAGTAAAGTGGCAGGATATAAAATCAATGAACAGAAATCAGTGGCATTTCTACACACCAACAAGACAGAAGAAAGAGAAATTAAGGAGTCAATCCCATTTACAATTGCACCCAAAACCATAAGATACCTAGGAATAAATCTAACCAAAGAGGCAAAGAATTTGTACTCAGAAAACTATAGAATACTCATGAAAGAAATTGAGGAAGACACAAAGAAATGGAAAAACGTTCCATGCTCATGGATTGGAAGAACAAATATTGTGAAGATGTCTATGCTACCTAGAGCAATCTACACATTTAATGCAATCCCTATCAAAACACCATACACTTTTTTCAAAGCAATGGAACAAATAATCCTAAAATTTATTTGGAACCAGGAAAGACCCCGAATAGCCAGAGAAATGTTGAAACGAAAAGCAAAGCTGGTGGCATCACAATTCCGGACTTCCAGCTCTATTACAAAGCTGTCATCATCAAGACAGTATGGTACTGGCACAAAAACAGACACATCGATCAATGGAACAGAGTAGAGAGCCCAGAAATGGACCCTCAGCTCTATGGTCAACTAATCTTTGACAAAGCAGGAAAGAATGTCCAATGGAAAAAAGACAGTCTCTTCAACAAATGGTGTTGGGAAAATTGGATGGCCACATGCAGAAGAATGAAACTGGACCATTTCCTTACACCACACACAAAAATAGACTCCAAATGGATGAAAGACCTAAATGTGAGACAAGAATCCATCAAAATCCTAAAGGAGAACACAGGCAGTAACCTCTTTGACCTCAGCTGCAGGAACTTCTTCCTAGAAACATCGCCAAAGTCAAGGGAAGTAAGGGCAAAAATGAACTATTGGGACTTCTTCAAGATAAAGAGCTTTTGCCCAGCAAAGGAAACAATCAACAAAACCAAAAGACAACTGACAGAATGGGAGATGATAATTGCACATGACATATCAGATAAAGGGCTAGTATCCCAAATCTATAAAGAACTTACCAAACTCAACACCCTAAGAACATATAATCCAATCAAGAAATGGGCAGAAGACATGAACAGATATTTTTGCAAAGAAGACATTCAAATGGCCATCAGACACATGAGAAAGTGCTCAACATCGCTTGGCATCAGGGAAATCCAAATCAAAACCTCAGTGAGATACTACATCACACCAGTCAGAATGGCTAAAATTAACAAGTCAGGAAACGACAGATGTTGGCGAAGATGCAGAGAAAGGGGAACACTCCTATATTGTTGGTGGAATGCAAGCTGGTGCAGCCACTCTGGAAAACAGTGTGGAGTTTCCTCAAAAAGTTGAAAACAGAGCTACCCTTCGACCCAGCAACTGCACTACTTGATATTTATCCCAAAGACACAAATGTAGTGATGCGAAGGGGTATGTGCACCCCAATGTTTATAGCAGCAATGTCCACAATGGCCAAACTATGGAAAGACCAAGATGTCCATCAACAGATGAATGGATAAAGAAGGGGTTGTATATAAATACAGTGGATTATTATGTAGCCATCAAAAAAAAAAAAAAACAACAACACAACATCTCACCATTTGCAATGACATGGATGGAATGAGAGGGTATTATGCTAAGTGAAATAAGTCAGTCAGAGGAACACAAGTATCATATGATCTCACTGATATAAAGAATTTGAGAAACAAGACAGGATCATAAGGGAATGAAGAATAAATAAAAGAAGATGAAACCAGAGAGGGCGATAAACCATATGACACTCTTAATCTCAGGAAACAATCTGAGGGTTGTTGGAGTGGTGGGGGGTGGGAGGGATGGGGTGGCTGGTGATGGACATTGGGGAGGGTGTGTGCTATGGTGAGCGCTGTGAATTGTGTAAGACTGATGAATCACAGACCCGTACCTCTGAAACAAATAATACGTTTTATGTTAAAAAAAAAAAAAAAGCTAGGAGGAAGGGAAAAATGAAAGGGGGGAAGTTGGGGGAGGAGACGAATCATGAGAGACGATGGACTCTGAGAAACAAACTCACGGTTTTAGAGGGGAGGAGAGTGGAGGGATGGGTTAGCCCGGTGATGGGTATTAAGGAGGGCACGTACTGCATGGAGCACTGGGTGTTATGCACAAACAATGAATCATGGAACACTACATCAAAAACTTATGATGTAATGTATGGTGACTAATATAACATAATAATAAAAAGAAAAGAATGGTAAGTTGTCTTGCACAAGCTGTAGAGTTAGGGGAGGATATGATCGTGGCAGTCCAGGTAGAAGGAGCAAGTTCAAAGGACTACAGTTTCATTTTGCTAGGTCATGATTAATGAGAGGGTGGCTTGGTGAAAGCTAACGTTGACAAGTTAGATGGGGGCCGGATCACATGTGATGTGATATTTTGTGTTGGGAAGTATGAACTTCATCCTGTACGTATGAGGAAGTCATAGGAGCACTTCAACTGGAGAAGTGACATGATCATATTTCATTGGAAAAAATATTGTGTTTGTGGTAGTAGGAACTATATATTAGGGACAAGAACAGAAGCAGGGAGACCAGTGAGAAGTTCAGTGAAGCTGTCTGGCTGAGATAACGTGACTGCCTAAACTAATTTCTTGGAATATGGTACATAAGAGGAATAGTCAGGAGGTAGCTTTGGCAGATTTTGGTCAGTGTTTGAAATATGGGGCTAAAGGAAAGAAGTTTAATAGTTTAAGATTAATTCCATTGAATAAGAGGAATGTGGCAAGAAAAGAGAAGAATCAGTTGTGTCAGATGTTAAGAAGATGTTAGATAAAATGAGACCCGAAAAGAATTAGAATTTTTAACCAGGTTACGCATGCATACATATACATATGTTCTTTATGGATGAAGGTCTAGGCAGCTTTGTGGCAATTATAATAAGAGCTGTTTTGGGGAGGTAAGAGTATGGAAAGGCTTTTAATTCCTGCATTATGAATTATAATTATTACTGAAAAAAACCCCAGAAAAATGAAGAATTTTAAAAAAGGAGAAAATAAACCAATGTGTTTTGTTTGCGTTGTGTTTGAAGCACTGCTTTATGAGTGATTGAGTGTCTCTTGTGGTAAAACTAGTGTGAACCAAATTTGGGTTAACTTAGACCCCAACTTATCTTAAACACATGGAAATGGACTTACTGCACTCTCATTGGATAACATTTTCCTAGAGGTTTTATGAGGACCCCGTGAAAACATAATTTTCAGTTTGAAATTATTTAATGAGAATTTAAAAATAGTAAAACTAAACCTAAGAATTAAAAATATAGGGGATTATGTTTATAGTTTTCCATGAACATAACAATGAAATTATACCTTTAATGCAGGGGAGGAAAGGTTCTTGGAAATATTTGCCCTAGATGTTTCTGGGCCCGGACCGTGGGGGACCTGGTGAGTGAATGGGAGGTGAGGATGTGGACAGAAGGTTGAACGTTCTGAGGGACTGGGCATGAAGGCTACGTGAGGTAACAGGGAAGCTGGTGGCCAACACCGGTGGTGAGGATCCAGGTTCATGAATTTGTTTACAACCAGAGAGAGAGCCAGGTGTGTTTACAGACTGTGCAGAAGGAGCAGGGAAAGAGGGGACATTTGCAAATGTAGAAGACGGGGTAGGAGAGATGGAACAAAGTCCTTGTTCCAGATGGGAGGGGTGGGTGGGTGGAGATCTCAGGGGAGGGACTAGCCTGAAACAAGACAAAGGAATATTTCAGCTTCTGAGACTTGAAAGGAGGAGCAAGCACTAGATCCTGAGGTTTGTCCTTGAGAGGGCAGGAAGTTGAAGGCTCTTCCTCCTGACAGCTCCAGTTTCTCTGTGAAACAGCAACAAGGTCATTAACAGAGAGGAAAGCTAGAGAGAGGGAGGGGCTCGGTTAGCTTTTGTGAGGACAGGGAGAAGGGTCTGGCAGGTGGATGGGGAGTGGGGGGATGAGGTGGTGGATAGGTTAAAAGGTTGTGCCTCGGTCCTACCTGGGGGGTGGGGAGGGCAGGGGCGGTTTCCTCTGCTCTTGTCAGCCTTCTGGGCTGGGTGCAGAAATTCTTTTGAAAAGAAAGGGAGAAAAATCTGGCTTGACAGAAATGGAGGCCTCTTCAGTCTTCTGATGTAGATGGAAAATAGAACACCCAGATCTGTAGTCTTTCTTCTTATATACATTTTAACTATTGAGGTACATTTTAACGGCCAAGCATGAAGAATTTGAATTAGCTCATTTAAAAAGGGTCATTTAATTGCCATCTTGGCTGAAGGAGTCTAGTTAGGCCTTAGGTGACCGATGTTATCTTTCTGACCTGTTTCTGAATGTGTCTGATGCTTAAAATAAGTGTTCTCTTGTCTCTCTCATTATCTTATAAATGACATAATTCCTGCTGGTTAAGTGGACGCCAGAATTCTTCCTCTCATTTTTACCACCTCTTTGCTCCTTGCCTCGTTCATCTTTCACAACTCTGAGGTTTAAATGTCTCTACTTTCTGTATGTCATTTCTTACCAAAAACCCCCAAAACAACACCGCATGTTTGGGTGACTCATTGTATTCGGAATTACATCTCTGTTGTTTTTCAAAATCTTACCATTTATAAGGAGACTGCAAAAGTGATTTAAAGTAGGGGCCAGCCAACCATAGCCCATGTGCTAACTCCAGACTGCTGCCTGGCTTATGTATATATGGCCCACAAGCTGAGGTTGAATTTTACATTACTCAATAGTTGAAAAAAATCAAAAGTAGGATAATATTTCATGACCTGTGGAAGTTATATGAAATTCAAATTTTAGTGTCCATAAATAAAATTTTATTAATTTATGTATTGTTTATTGCTGGCTTCTCCTTACAATGTCAGAATTGAGTGCTACAGAGATCTGTATTGCCTGCAAAGCCTAAAGCACTTACTCTCAGGCCTTTTATGGAAAGTTTGCCAACCCCTGGTCTTGAGGTGGTCTCTGGGTATATTATGTTAGTATACATTTAGCCTTTTTTCTTCTTGCTCAGTAGTGGAATTAAGTTATTTAAAGGAACGAAGGTTTGACGCTTTACCTGTTATTATGGTCCGGATATTGTCTCTGTCATTTGTGTTCAATGGATCTTTCTTGAATCCTTATTAGACTTGTTGCCAGATGCTGTGAATCTGGTGATGGTAATGAAAAAGGATAGTATACTATCATGGAGTATATTGTTCGGCTCTGGAGTCATATAGCCTCATTTGAAAGTCTGCCTCTATTACTTCCTTGTTCTATAAATTTAGACAAGCTCTTTTGGCTTCTTTATCTGTAAAATGAGATATTATCCATACTTAGCTCAGAGCTCTGTTGTGAGCCTTTAATGAGATAATTCATGTAGTCAAGTATCTGGCACATGGTAAATACTTCATGTTGTTATTGTTGTTGTTAGGTTGTAATACTTTCTATGATAAGGAAGAACTTCCTTCTATAAAAACCGTGAGACAAGGCCAGCTAAACCTTCTTGGGATGCTTCACCTTGTACCAGTGCATTTGATTGGAGACACTATGCTTCTTTGAACGCTATCAGAATACTGGGTTCCTGGCTACTGCCTTGGGGTCCAACCCTTTGGCCAGGTCACAGTTCTTTCTGTTTTGAACCTGGCTTCCTCCTTTAAGACCTCAGCCTTCTTTGTGATAAAGCCTCCCAGAGCTCAGTGACAATCATACACCAATCTCTGTGGTTGATAGAAATCTTTTAGAAGGAATTGTTTTTTTTTTCTGTGTTTTGTTTTTCTGGTATAAATTCTTCCCCTCACAAACCTGTGTTGTTAGTAAGAACTGGGCCTTAAATTTATGGACCCACATGCAGGTGAGATTGGTAGTGCCAAACAAAATGCCCACCTGCTTCATTCTGTCAGTCTGTTACTCTCAACTGATAACCACATGATGGGAAAAATTAGTCCCACTTCAAATGTGCTTTCAAAACTCCAATTCTTTGTTGCTACTGCAACTGACTCTGGCTTCATAAACGTTAAAATGAGAAAGAAAAAGGTGAGAGAAGTACCAAGGAAGATACTACTAGGAAGTTGAGTCAATGGGAGATTCAGATCGAATTCTGTCAAAAATCATATCCAGGATCTGAAAGCCTCATGGCAAAGACATTGTCACTACAAATGGAGATGTCACTACAAATGCCTTTTGCAAGACACCAAAGTAGTTGATTTGAAATAGTGCCCAAATTCAAGGCTGATTTTGCTTGGATTGTGGCATCTTCAATTATGCAGAGACTCAAAATCTTTAAATTAGTGGGGAATTTTTTGGCCTAAATCATTCTAATAACAGCATAATCATACATTTTACTTTGAGTAAGCAAGTCTGTCCTTAGCTGTTTTTGAATTATTTGTATTTTGACAATGAAATAGTCAACATAGTGCCTAAGGATAAGCAGTTTGGAAAGAAAACTTGTTGGAATCTTGATATCATATGGGCTGTGTGATCTTGGCAAGTCTTGTTTTTTGTTTTGTTGTTGTTGTTGTTATAAGATGGGATAATAAGACTCATGTCATAGAATATTGTGTGGGATATATGAGTAAATATGTATGAAGTTCTTGATATATGTTTAGCATTACCTAAATTGTAACCATTATCATATTATAAATGAGTTCTCTTTGTTTGCAAAGATACAGGCATTCCATCAACCTCTTTTATTCAGAATAATTTATCTTGAGAAAATTTTTTTCTAACCTATCAGTACAAACCACCACTTAACTATATGTTAAAATAGATTTTTGACAACATTCTATCACAAAATTTGCCTTTCAGATGAAAAAGGGCTTATGTTCTTATTAAACATTAATCTACAGAATGAGAAATACCATTTAAATGAATAAGAAACCGATCCCCTTGACTTAGCTGATAGCTTGGTAGAAGTTTAATTAGTTAATTTTTAAAGATTATAACCTTGAAAAATAGCAGTGGGTTTTTAGGTGATGGCTTAGTTACTTGGAGTACAACCATATCAGGTTGAAAAATGATGTTACTGACAAGTAAGGGACCCAAAAGAATCAATGGTGATTAATATTAAAGTATGTGGCTGTTATCGTTTTTCTTTACTGTATAAAAACATGTACTTCACTAGACAGGAATGGGACGTTGGTTGTAATTAAACATTTATATAGATTTATTTTAATGCCTGACTTCATGGATGACCCTAGCAATGTAAACTGTGGCAGAAGAATATAATATAGTACATCTATGAGAATGAGAAGTTGTCCCAAAATCTATGGCCACAGTCTCAAATGAAAGACTTAATAAAAATTCATGAATGATTCTGAATAGAACGTAATAAAATCTATCTGTAAATTCTAAAATACCACCCCCCCCCCGGTTTGTGTAATTGCCATTCTTTAGGGGAATGGCAAAATTATGTTTATCACATTTGTTTTTCCTGCAGCAAACAAGATTTATCACTAAAAATACAGCAAATACTAATAAAGTGCTTACTGTATGTCAAGCACTGTTCTGGTGAACAAAACGGACAGCAAACAAAGCAGACAGAAATCTCTTATCTTAAGGATTCTACATTCTTGTGGACAGAGGCAGACAATATTGATGGGTATGTCTGTATGTGTGTTGTAAGGGAGCAAAATCTGTTACCCCAAAATGTGCCTCTTTGGCTTGTGGCTTATTCTAGGCTGATTATTTTTAAGAAACAGAAGACTCATGATTTTTTTTTTTTTTTTTTTTTTTTTTGCCTCCCCACCTAACCGCCTAAAAGTCTTTAGACAGAGGAACTGCTCCAAGGCAGGAGCTGTCACCACAGATAATGACAGTATAATATGAACTAGGTGTGATAAAGAGGAGGGAGCCTCGTTTGATCAAAGTCCTATGTCCCATTGTTTCTGGATGGCCCAGTGAACATTTGTTTCCCAAATGTTTCTCTTTCCTCTTCCTGTGAATTTCCTTTCTTCTCTTTGAAGTCCCAGGCCCCCACCCCCTACCCCTTAGTCTAGAATAACATACACACCTCATTTTGCCTGTCTTTGGAATCTCTCGTGTTTATGTGGCTTCCCCATATATAAGTAATTAAATGTGATTTTCTCCAGTTAATCTGTCTTGTGTCAGTTTAATTTTTAGACCAGGCAGAAGAACCTTCAAGGATAGAGAAAATTATTTCTCTCCAACAGTGTGTATACATAGACACACACACAGCTGTGTGTGTTTGTATGCATGTTTAAATAGTGATAAGAACTATTAAGAAAAAGTAAGTGAGAAAGGATCAAATGGGGGGTTTGCAGCTTTAAATAGGGTCTGTGAAGTCTTCACCAAGAAGGTGACACTTGAGCAGAGATTAGAAGACAATAAGGGAATGCCCACACAGATTTCTGAATGATAAGCGTTTCATGCAGTATGACCGTAGAATGCAAAGGCGATGAGGTGGCAGTAAACCTGGAGTGTGTGGTAAATGTCAAGTTGGCCAGTGTGGCTGGAGTTATGTAATAGAAGATAAGGTCAGGGAGGTCACAGTTGGGAAAAGTAGATCTTATAGGTTCTTATTCCTCACTGTAATGGTTTTGACTTACTCTTAGTGAGTGGAAACCATTGATCTCATAAGTACAATGATTTAACATATTTTAAAAGGATTGCTGTGGTAGCAGTGTGGATCATAGAGTGTAAGGAGAAAGAAAGGAAGCAATGGAGGCAGGTAAAAGCTGCTGATAGCTTGGTAGAAGGTAAAAGGCTTTTGCTGTATATCAAGAGATATATAACTGGTTTGGGCTTGGGTGATAGTAGTGGAGGTGACAGGAGAAGGTTGAATTATGGATATATTTTAAAAATGGAACCTACATTGGGGCACCTGGGTGGCTCAGTCAGTTAAGCCTTTGACTGTTGATTTCAGCTCAGGTCATGATCTCAAGGTTGTGAGATCAAGCTCAGTGTTGAGCTCTGTGCTGGGCCTAGAGCCTGCTTAAGATTGTCTCTCAGCCCCTCTCCCCCTTACTCCCTCTATCCCTCTTAAAAAAAAAATAGAACCAACAGGATTTGCTGATTATATATGAGGTACACATTTCCCCCCCCCCACCAAGTATTTGAAGGGTGGGATTGTTAATTATTGAGGGGAAGAAAATGGAGGAACAAATTTGGAGGTGAGGTCAAGAGCACAGTTTTAAAATGCTTATTTGGAATGGTATTCATTTGAGTTGGTAGTTGGGTATAGAGTCTGGATTTCAAGGGAGAAATCTATGCTGGAGATACAGATATATAGAATATGAGTCTTAGGCACCTATGTGGTTCTTAAAGCAGTCAAACTCTCTGATGAGAACACCAAAAGAATAATGGTTGATAGAGAAAAGAGAAGGCTCAGAGGCCATTCCTTGGCACAGTCCTAAATTTCAGGTAGTGTTTCTCAACTTTGGCTGCAAGTAGAATTACTGAGGGACCTTAAAAAGAAGTACTGATCCCTGGGTCCCACCCCTAAAGGTTCAGGTTTAATTGTGCTGGTCAGGGTTCAGCCTGGGTGTCATGGAAGTGACATCACACCACTTTGGCTATATTCTGTTCGTAGGAGCAAGTCACTAGGTCCAATCCATACTCAAAAGGAGGGGATTATACAAGGGCTTGAATGTCAGGAGGTGGGGATCAATGAGGGCCATCTTTAAAAGCAGTCTAACACAAGTAGGTATAAATTTATTTTAGTACATATTTGAAAAAAAACTAATGTTTTCACATACAGTTTTCTTTATAAATAAATGTATTGAATAAATGTATTATGTTAAAGAAAAATTAATAATAAAGGTATACATGAATATTGCAAAAAAAACAAGATGATGGTATAAATTTACATACGTTTGGAAAATAATGTCTGTATCGATGACACTGTGTGTGTTAACATTATGTGTTGTTTCCCACTACTGGTATTAATGCTCCCTTGGCAGTTATAGAAAAGAGAATCATAAGCCACTGGATTCTGCCTGTTAACAACTTCTAAAAAGTATAATTCAAAAATATTCTCTAGACACCATCAAAAGTGACATTTGAAAACTAAGAAACGATGATCTATGTATTGAATCTTTATTTTGCTGAAAATCAGGAATAGTGAACTGCTGTAGCAGCAATTATTACAGCTGTCGAATTACAGAGTGAAATCCTCCTTCCTTCCCAAGCAGCTGCAAAGTTTGAATATTAATTATTACATTATGCCTGGCCCAAATAAAGGATGTAGTAAGAGAATGGAATTGAAGAAAAATGTTCATGGAGAATTTTATGGAGAAATTCTGAAATAGATACTTAGGGATTTTGGCAGTATTATCATTATTATGAGATTTTCCTATTTTTTGAGTGTCATAGAGGACCAACCATCTTATTCCTCTTGCACATTCCTCAACAGAACATCATCCCATGAAAACAGATTTGAGATTATGAACTGACATCTGAAACATGTAGGCTGAGCTGTGTGGAAGAAAAGGCAAGCACCAATAAGTGCCCATCATTAGTGAAATTTTAATCCCATTTCTTTCATGACAGTCTGGGAGTGAGTCTGTCCCAGATTCAAAGAACATACTCAGCACATGAGGATGGCTGAGGTGTAGAGAGATTCTAGATTGAGAGCAGGAACTATGTGCATAGGGTTCTGATCATGGATCTCTGACATGTATATGTGATCTATATCTATTTATATAATCATGTCTATAGATAGAGGAGAAAGGACTAAGACACCTTTTCTTTCTTATTTCATAGGTCCCCTTACTGCTTTATTTCTGCAGATTTTTATGCAAGTATATTTTTCCACGAGAACTGCTGTTCTTTCACTGTGAAGGACCAGTAGCAAATCTTGTATTAGATGCAAATTTTTAACTATGAAATTGAAAATTAGGTCTATACTAAATACTCTTGTTTCTTTACCAGATACTCTTGGCCAACTGTGAATCACACTATATCAGCCTTTTATAAAAGCAAGAAACCCAAGGGTCCTCCTCCCATTTCTCTCAGGCTCTATTGCCAATCTGTAACTGAATTCTGTAGACTTTGTTTTTCCTGAATCTCTTTCAAATTTCTTCACTCTTCTCCATTTTGCCTATAGATAACCAGTTTTGAACTACTATTACTTATTTGCTTGGGTCATTGTAATAAGGAAGTGATTCATACAACTTCTTTTTTTTAAGATTTTATTTATTTATTTGAGAGAGTGAGAGCAAGTGGGGAGAGGGAGAGGGACAAGCTCAGTGCGGAGCCCTACATGGGGCTCGATCCCATGACCCTGAGATTATGACCTGAGCTGAAATCAAGAGTTGGACGTTTAACTGAGGAAGCCACCCATGTGCCGTGATTTATGTAACAATTCTTAAGTCATGTTTTTACGTGAATCAGAGAGGGACTTGAGGTTAGACATGGTAGGCAGTCAAATGATTGCCATGGAATAAAAAAATGGTTAGATCTTGGAAGACATCTTGTTGAGTCTGTCACTTAAAAATTAGGAAACTGGGGCCCAGGTAGAAAAGTCTTGTCAACGTTAATTTAGTTATTTAGTGTCAAAGCAACAGATAGCTGTTCTTTGGAGTCCCAACTGGGGAATGGAGGAGAGGGGAGGCAGGATATCATTTTGATTAGTAATATGTGGTGTAAAATTGAGAGGCCTGGCCTTGACCCTTGGTGCTGCCACTTAGTAATTATATGGTCTTGGATGATTTTCTAAATCTCTTCATTCTATTTTGTTCTTCAGCATCTTATCCTTAGGTATGTCTTTCCTCCTCAGCTTCTTCACAGGATTAGTTTAAATATCAAATGCTGCAACATAAGGAAAGTACTTACGTAGTGTTTGATCACAGTGAGCATTCAGTATGTCCTAAAGTTATATTTACTTTTTTTGTTGTTTAAGATTCAAAAGGCTTAAGATATGTGAATGATTTTTTTTTCAAATTGTGATCCAAATATTACATTGTTTCACAGCTGGGAAGGGGATCTTCAACCCAACCTCTTAATTCTACAAATAAGGGAACTGAGGTCTAGAGACCTCAGTTGTGTCCAAGGTTATATAGTTAGTTGATGCTGTGATGTACACAGGAGAGAGGCTCCAGTTCCTACTAAGATTCCTTAGGTGGAGACACACCCACATTTCCTTCCTCCATCTATCAGTCTTATCAGTGACATGGCATACACAATCCGAATTTATTTTGAACTCTGCCAGAGGAATCCTTTTGCATGATGCAGATAACACACATCTTTGTAGCAGTTGGACGAAGCATAAATGGCTTGTAATAAACTGTCACTACGTAATAGTTCAACAAACTTAGAAACGTTATCTAGCTTTTGCAGGGAGTTAAATGAGATTTCCTTCAGTCTATTTCATCTTTAAAACATCGTGACTATTTATTTCACCACATATATAAAACAAGACGTAAGTACAAAGTAAATTGGGGACTAAAATTTAAGAACCAGAGATAATGGTTTCCCATTCCTTAAACAAATTTCATATCATATTTGAAAGTATAAATGAAAATTCATATTGAACATGAAATAGACATTTATATAATAATGTAAGTATGATAGATGGGGAAAAATTACCTGGGAATCTGGGCAATATGCCTAGACCAGAGAGTCTGCTTTTTGAAAGAAGAATAGCAAAATTTCTGTGAACTCAAAGCTTCTCCATAAAATGTCATCCGAATTGGATTGCTTCTCTAAAAGGTAATAAGGCAATGAGTCAACAGTGGGGTTATTAAGAAGGTAGCTACACAAAATAGTTTTGGCTACAATTTAATTACAATCACGTTCAGCTTAAAAAAGGCCCCTTCTCATAAGACATTTTTTTTTTCTAATGAATCATTTCTCAGTATAAATCTCTGCTTTCTAAAGGTATCCCTGAAATTTATAATCCACAGGACAAGAGGAACACACCAGGACCATCCAGGACAAACTGCAGTATATAGTAACCCAATTTCTGCTGTGGAAATAACCAGTTAGAATAATGTGTAACTGGAAAATGGGTGATGTTGATTTTTGATGCCTTCCTCTTTTCCTTTTTAGGCCTTTTCTGATGTTTTCTCTCTCATTGTGCGCCTGGCTCTCC
Source organism: Eumetopias jubatus (assembly GCF_037043125.1). Taxonomy (NCBI): domain Eukaryota; kingdom Metazoa; phylum Chordata; class Mammalia; order Carnivora; family Otariidae; genus Eumetopias; species Eumetopias jubatus. Next base: position 33,827,997 of record NW_028274820.1, read on the forward strand.
GGACGCTCCATCTGGTCCTGCGATCTCCAGGGAGGGCTTCACGTTCCCATGTTGTTGTTGTTGTTTTTCTTCCGGGGAAGGCCGCTCTTGTTCTCAGTGCTCAGTTTTCAGCAACGTATCTAGAAACTGCTCTAGTAAACCAGTTCACGCTGTGTAGCCCCAGACTTGGTGCAGAGGAGAACCATTCAGTGTTTGGGCTTTGGTTCCCTAAGCTAGCTCTGTGGCTCTGGGCAAGTCCATAAGCTCTCTAAACTGATTTCTCTGTAAATTTCTGTGTGAAACCTCTTTATGAGCTTAAAGTGGAAGGAGGTGAACACTTCTAGAGATCCAACTTGGAGAGCTATGAACTTCAGACTCTATCCTTTACCCCAGTTTTAGTAGCTTAAGCCAAGAATGTGACATTTTATCTCCCAAACCAAATTGTTTTTTTCACAGAACATCACTCCTTCCATTCCTTTTGCTCCTTTGCTTGGAGCCAGTTGCGGTTCTCCAGGGTCTAAGGTAGGGACAGAGGAAAGACATCGTGCAATTGCAATTCTGTATCTTAAAGATCAATACTTGGCTTGACTAGGCTGGTTGAGCACCAAGATGTTGGCTTAGGTGTTGTGCATTGCTGAGGCTCACCAGCAGACAGAAAAGGGCCTCTTAAGACTTACCTATCAAAGAGAAGGGATTGCATTACGATGGAAAGATTGGGAAGGTGTTTTTCTCTTTTTAAAATGATTCTTCAGAATGTTTATTTGGGAGCTTGTTAATTTTTTTTGTCCCTATTGCCCACAAAGCCATCAGGGCATTAATAAAATCTATAGTGTTGTATGAAACACTAATTTCTGTTTTCTTTTAAGTGACCATAGAACTTAAGTGGCTACTGTTACTAAAAACATGATCTTACAAAACAATACCTAATTTAAGAAGTTCTCTCAAGAATTAAACGAGATATTGCCAGTACCAGGTATATGAATGGTTGTTTAATCATGGGGTTTCTTCTTCTCAGTATTTTTTTTTTCACCCCACCTGAAGTTTTCATTTCAAGATACTGGAAAATGATCTAACAAGTCTTGTAGTACTTAATGGGGGCCATTTCAGAGGACCTGACAGAGTTTTGGGGAGATACATTTGGGCTCAGAGAGGAAAATACTGCTTTTCTGCCAACAAACCTTTTATTATGAAAAAATTTCAAATATACAGAAGGGTTGAAAAGATTGTATGGTGAGTACCCATCGTCCTCATCTTGATTCTACAATTAATATTTTGCTGTGTTTGCTTAATCACATTATCTATCCATCTGTCCCTATCTCTATCTACCCAGCAATCTATCTCAGATTTTAAATGAAATTTCAAAGGGAGTTATAGATGTTTGTACACTTAATTCTAGACACTTCACCATGCATATAATTAACGGGTTTTATACTTGTTATGTTCCTATTTTTAAGGTGCATTTTATACACAGGGAAATGCATACATCTCAAGCATACCATTTGATGAGGTTTGACAAATGCATGCACAGGTATGATCCAAACTCCTATCAAGATATTGAATATTACCATGACTCCAAAAAGTTCTACTTATTCTACTATTCTAATTATTTTATTCTAATTATTCTACTAAGCACCTACTTATACCCCTCACATTCAGGACGTACTCATTATGGTGATGTGTTTCACTACTGAGATCAGTTTTGTTTTTTTGGTAGATCTTCATATAAATGAATTCAATCCGTGTATACTCTTTTGTGTCTGGCTTCTTTCACTTGCATAGTATTTCTGAAATTCATCCATGTTGTTGTATCAGCAGCTCAGTCTTCTTTATTGCCAATACTAAAGAATTGCCTTTTGAAAGCCTGTGGAATTCTTCCTGTGCTCAAGAGTAAAGCCAACCATTTAAGAAACAAAACAAACAAGCAAAGGAGAAAAAGAGAGAGGGACAAGTCATGATACTGACTCTTAACTATAGAGAACAAACTGATGGCTGGTTATCAGAGAGGAGGTGGGTGTGTGGGGGGGGGAATGGGTGAAACAGGTGATGGGGATTAAGGAGTACACTTGGTGTGATGAATACCAGGTGTTGTATGGAAGTGTTGAATCACAATATTATACACCTGAAACTAATATAACACTGTTAACTGGAACTAAAACAACAACTTGAAAAAATACATAAAAAATAAAAAACAAAAATAGGTTTTAAAACAGAAAAAAAGAGTAAAGCCAATCTAGAGCATTGTTTAAACAAAGTGGGGAAAAACTATGGGTAGATTTTTTTCGCTGAGTTTTCATATATTAGGATCTGCTGTCTCAGGATGTTTCTCTTAGTTGTCCTTTAGACTTTTAACTTCTACTTGTCCTTTCTACAATAGGAATTTGCTCATTAGGTAAAGAACTTGATTATTTCACGGGGTGGGAAATATTTAGCCTTCCTCACTTGTTTTCCTTTGCTCCCTGAATATACTTGCCACATCCAGACAGCTGTGGCAATACACAAGGATGGAGAAGAGGTGCGAACAACATGTATAACTGTTTGCCTCTGTCAGGAAGCTGATGTGATGGTGGTAGGAGTATCGTCTTTTGGCTGTAACAATTTTTCCATTAGTTCCAATGCTAACCCACCGAAAGCCTATGAAAAGAAAGCTTGACAAAGAGCAGCCACATTTTGCAACTGACACTCACTGAGTATGGATAAATGTGTGGCAGGAGTGAAAAAGAGAGATAAACAACCAATTACCTACTGTAATACCAAGGATATGAAATTGGCTGTAGTCAAGTCCTAAACTTCTATTAGAAATATGTGCCTATGTGAAAAAATTAAAGGAAAGTTGTTGAGATTATTAACAAATGAAATAAAAGGAAAAAAAACCCCCACTGCTTTATTGAAGCCAATGGAAGCAATATATTTGACCCAATCGAATCAATGCTAGAGCGAGATACCTATACTCTAAAGGATATCGGACTGGAGAGGAGGAAGGAAATTAAAAAAAAAAAAAAGTCCTCCAAGAAGTTGTCTTAACCTCTGTGACAGAATTTTTATCAAAAACTTTCCTTTACAGATTAAAGGAAAAAAAGCCAAAACTCCATTTCCCCACAGCTGCTCTTTTTGTTTCTTTGGTATTTTTCTGTTTGTTTTTTAGCTTTGGTGAGGGTGTGTCCTTTCTCTTCATTTTCTTTATTTTTCATTTCTGTACTCTTCAGAGAGATACTTTTGTAAAATAAATTAATAGAAAAATGAAATATACAAAATAAATAGGACAAGTCCATAGTTTTTATTAGATTAAACAGACATAAAATTACACTTCCAAATAACTATAGACATTTAGAAACACATTGTCTCAGTTCCTCTTCTATCCTGTTGTGGACCTGTACCTCATAGTCATGGGCAGCAGGGTGGATAGCGCTGACTTACATCAACTCTTACTGTGTTTTGAAAATTCGTGTCCCAGAAGAGAGAGATAATTTTGAACAAATTCATTCTTTTTTTATAAAAAGATTTTATTTATTTATTTGAGGGAGAGGGAGAGACAGAATGAGCGAGAGAGCGGGAGAGGGGGGAGGCAGAGGGAGAGGGAGAAGCAGACTCCCCGCTGAGCAAGGAGCCGGGTGTGGGACTCGATCCCAGGACCCTGAGATCATGACCTGAGCCAAAGGCAGACACTTAACCGACTGAGCCACCCAGGCGCCCCCAAATTCATTCTTTAGAATGACATTTACTCTCCCATTTCCAACTCCTGAATAGTTTACTGGTCATTGGTAGCTTCTCTATCATAAATAAATAACATGCTTAATTTTATAGTCAGGATAAATTTACAGTTAACATTTTATGACAAGCTCATATTTTCAATAAAGCAGAGTTCTTAGTACAGAATTATAACCTGAAAAACGGTTGCCCTTTGTACTAGAACTATAAAAAATGCCATAAAATGAATTCTTTTAAATAGACATTCTCTTGCATATATGGTTATTTTGATTTTTCTAAATACGTTGTCTATTAGGAAAAGCTAAACAGAGGATATGTCATCTCCCTTCTGCTCCCCTCCTTGCCCTACTAGCTGTTGCTCAACTCAATAGACATTGTCCAGTTCCTCTTTTTTCAGGCTTCAACTGCCATAGATACACCATGCCTTTCATGAAATATCAAAGTGGTAAGGGCCTTCATAATATTTTCACTACTACCTGACAGAAATAAATCTCTTTATTGTTCTTAAAAGACACTTATCAAAAAGATAAAGTGCAAATTCTTCCAAAGCAATGTTCACTTATCTCTAAATCTGCAAAGACTTATCTTCACACCAGGCGTGTTAAAATAGACAGGAACTCCAGCACTTCAAAAAAAAAGCCAAATTAGAAATTTAGCTTTGGAGTTCAGAGCTTAGAGCCTTCACCCCCACCAAATTTATTTGCAGAGCCCAATAAAGTTTAATAACTTTGCTTCCTAACAAAGTTGTTTCAAAAATAGGTGTTATCTTTTTACATCTTGAATGTATGATTTATTGTATTTAACTGGCTATGTAATGAGATCTGGCGAGAGGATTGATTAGCATATTACTGGGTCAATCAGTATCATAAAAGGTTAAAGAGTGAAAAACTGAAAACCCGAACTCTCAATTAGAAGAGTTGAACAGTGAAGTGGTGGAGGGAAGAGTGTTTATTAGGTTTTGTCAGTCTGTGTTTATGTTAGTGTTGGATGACATCATAAACAGTTCATAAATAATGTACAACCCCAGCTTATTTCTTCTTGAAATGTAATAAACAGTGGCTCTTTTCCAGTCTCTGCATCTCTGTGTGTTTAATGGGCCTTGCTGGGGGTAGTACTGTTTTTAGCAGAAACTCATTACATTGCAGACATTTCTGGAATTGGATGTAGTAGCAAAGAAAAACCCTTGGAGCAGAGATAACCAGTAAGAAGGAAAAGTAGCAGAGAAAATGACTAGAAACAAGATCCCAACCAGCCCAAAGTCAGTAGACACCATAATCTTTGTGGCCTCAAGGAACAATGTGGTTGAAATAGGCTGATGTAGAGCCAGAGAAGGGCTTATTATTTATTTTGTTTATTGTCTGTCTCTCCCCACTGGAGTGTAAAAGTCCATGGACATGAATTTTTGTCTTTTTTTTTTAATCACCCCCGAGTCCCCAGTGTTTGGCACTAGTACTTGTTTGGTAACTATTTGTTGAATGAGTGAATGAAAGCCTCGTCTTTCTGAATGGGTGGGTGGGTGGGGGGACATCCTTTCTATATGAAGGACTACTTTGACCACCATGAAATACTGGAAAGGGTCTTGGCTCTGGTAGCTTTTTACATTATATTCTCCTCCAAACAAAAGGGGCTTGAACATTCTTAGTTAATGTAGGAATCATCTTTTCAGTCAAGAGGGATTACCGGGAAGGACCTAAGTAACCAATGGATCCACTTGAGTCTATTTGTATCTGAGGGAGAAATGTTTAGGTGAATAACGCTCCCATTTTATTTGTCTCTCTGTTTCGTTTTCATTTTTTTCTGTAAACATAGCCACACCACTTCATCAAGATAAAAAATGAATAGTGAGAGCACACTGACATGTTCTTCTTCAGAGCACACGAGGACTGGGTCGTACTGGGGCGGAACAAGGTTAGTTAAGCCTCCCCCAGTGGCTCTAGACCAAGCGGACAATGTGTGAGGATTTGGAGGTACAGCAAAAGCACCTGAGAACGGGAACATTGATACCAGGCAAGGATTAAGGGTTTCATATGATTACACAGGACTTGTGACCTGATATTCTTCAGTCACAGGAGTTGGGAGAGGGAAGCTGTTAGTATCAGAAGAGTAAAAAACAAGTCTTGTTCTAGACATCAACTGGATACTCTGTATTGGCCAGCAATTTGATGATAATTCCCTAATTGTTCTCAACTTTATTTATTTTTGCTTTAATTCCCAACCCTCATCAAATCTCCATCAGTAATGGCATTGTGTCTGGAGTATAACATGATAATTAGATGGGGGATTCTTTAACATGAGATTTAACAATCTTAGATCCTATCTTCCCATCTGCCCAGACCCCTAATAGCAGGACAAAGGGACACAAAAAAGCTAAGAATAATCTAACTTTCCACTTTCTGGATAAGATGGAAGATACAGTGGGATCTTTCCATAAGTGACTGTATTGAATGGTTGACAGTTTGGAAGATAAGCTAAAAGTTAACATGATTTCCTTAGAGAGATTTCAGATTTAAAATATGAACACTTCTTTGGGTAGAAGTGTGGATGCTGTGACTCTGCCATGAACTTAGATATTTTTTTCTGTTTAATTACTTCATGTTTAATATCAAGTATGTTAGTCTAAGTAACTGTAAATTCTCTATTTATCTATGTCTATAGGCCAATTTCAAATCATTTCCAGAACACACACACACACACACACACACACACACACACACACACACACACCACTCCTTCTCCACATAAAAGATAAATCAGCTCAATCAAATTAACTAAATTTAATTCACACACTAAATTCCTGTTGTTCAGTAAGGAGAGGCATGGTTACAAATCTTAATCCATATTCATCCTGGATTATAGGTAAAGTAACAAAGAGTTACTTTAAAATACTCAATCTCTCCATCCAAAAATAATGAATGTTTTTATTTATTCAATTCTTCTGTCACACATCTAAATTAGTGTTTATAGTTTTCTTCTTTTTAAAAGATTTATTTATTGAACACTACACCTGAAACTAATGATGTACTATATGTTGGCTAATTGAATTTAAATAAAAAAACAAAGATTTGTTTATTTGAGAGAGAAAGAGAGAGTGTCCATGAGCAGGGGGGAGGGGCAGAGAGAGAGAGAGAGAGAGAGAGAGAACCCTCATGCTGACTCCCCACTGAGTGTAGTCCTACACAGGGCTCAATTCCAGGACCCTGAGATCATGACCTGAAGCCGAGAGCAAAAGTTGGATGCTTAACTGACTGAACCACCCAGGCGCCTCTATAGTTTTCTTCATAAGGATCTTTATTTGTTTTTCCCTTTTAAGTGATTGATGTCTTCGGCATTGCAGTTTTCTTTGTTTTTGTATAAGGGAGACATTGAGTTTTTGCATATATGTCTGTGCCCAGTTGCTTTGTGGATATCTCCCTTGAATTCTAATTATTTTTAATATAGTCTCTTGGGATTTTGTAAAAACAATGATATTATGTGCCCCAAATAATACATTTGACTAATTTCTAATACTAAGTAACTTTCCCTTGCCCCATGGTTTTTGAGTTGTGCGCACGTGAGTCAGCCGTGGGTAAGTGTGTGTTCTTTCCTGGGACTTTAAATCTTGTGGAAATAAAAAAAAGGGAAAGGATAGGGAGAGAGATCATTTGCTGTGATTGCAGAAGACCAGAGGGCCAAGTAGTGTAAGGATGACTGATAACATTGAGGGTCTCCCCAACAGATCATTCCTATGAAATAATCTTGGGTTCCTTCCTTCCCTCCCTTCCTTCCCTCCTTCCTTCCTTCCTTCCTTCCTTCCTTCCTTCCTTCCTTCCTTCCTTCCTTCCTTCCTTCCTTCTTCCTTCCTTCCTTCCTTCCTTCCTTCCTTCCTTCCTTCCTTCCTTCCTTCCTTCCTTCCTTGGATTAACCCTCTTTATTACTTGTAGGAAACAAGCACCTTCTCAATCTCGATTATTAATTTATTACCAGTCTACTCTTTCAGTGTTAAAGGGGGACGGGCAGATCATGACTCCCAGGCATCCTACCAAGTAGGCAGATCACCTGAGGGGCAACCTGTATTCACTCACAAATTCATCTCACATTAGCAGTGAGGATTCAGGTGTCACCCCGAATTGTTACTTTACTTACTCATAAGTTTAAGGCATAGATTTCTTCCTTTCTTAATTTCCTTCCACGTAAAGTTCTCTGGCTTTCCAGTTGATTCTGTGAACTCTCCACTATCCCTCCAATTAGTTCTTTACTGTGTGAATTAATCAAATTCACAGTTTCATTGAAAATGGAGATTGAAAAAGAGTCCTGACTGGGGGTGGAGAGTGGAGTAGGTAGAGATGCAACAAGGCCAGACTTCAGAGAACAGTGATTAGATCTGTGGCAGCACAGGATGTCTGGATTCGCTCAGTAGTAGGGAATAGATTAGAATGACCAGTTAGAGAAGATTAGAGAGGGCTTTAGGTGAAGAATCTTAGGCTAAGAAAACAGCCTATGGGCTTTATGAGCATATGAGGACTTTTCATAAAAGTGTGAGTTGAAAACATTAGTTTTAACAGACTATAAAAATGGAAATTTTCTTACCATAATTTCGGTGGAAATGGAGAATACTTTAATAGGGGTTGAATATGTACTTTGGATCCTGCAGGACTATGCAAAGCATGCTAGCAGATTGGAAACCTATTGCTTTTAGTCTCGTGAATGCTCACTTCCATCTCTTAAGTGTGTGGGGGTGAACAGACCCGAGGGAGTTTCTCTGAACAGGGGCACCTGTGGGTCTATCTATCGCCCTTGCAGGGGGCGCTATGGACCGTGTCCTGATAACTGCAGTCAGCAGTCCTAAGAGAGACACTTTGCAAAACCTACAAAAGTGCTCCCCAAATGAGGGGCGCCTGGGTGGCTCAGTCAGTTAAGTGTCAGACTCTTGATTTAGGCTCAGGTCATGATTTCAGGATTGTGAGAGCGAGCCCTGCATCGGGCTCCATGCTGGGCGTGGAGCCTGCTTAGGGGTGAGAAGACAAGGGGAAATCAAATCAGATGGGATGTAATAACAGCTAGCTAGCCCTGAACTCCTAAAACCTTAAAGCTGGTGATGATGACAGAAAGAAATGGACAGATGTGAGAGAGATTTAAAGGACAGATTTCTTCTTCTTCTTCTTCTTCTTCTTCTTTTTTAGATGATGGCTAATTGAATTGAACAGGAAGATAGAAGATTAAAAGATTAGTTTGAGGTTTTAAGCCTGGAATAATGGTGGCACTATTTACAGAAACAGAGTAATCAAAAGGGTTTCCATTATTAGGAAAATAAGAAATAAAAGGGAAAAAAAGAATGTGTTTTGGAAAGTGAAACTAAATAATGAGAAGGGGACTATTCAGAGGTCTTTGGAAATCAGAACAAAGAAGAGCAGGGGGGTCTTCATAGAAGGGAGGGAGAGGGGATGATACAACTTGTGTCATCTCTAACACTATCTGAGAGTGCTGAATAATGATGATAATAATACTAGTAATAAATTACATCATTGATGCTTGGGGGGATAATAATGGACTTACGGAGGACTTACTGTATGCCAGGCACTATGGAAATGCTTTAAATGCCCATATAGTAGCATTCTTAGGTTTACGGCACTATTTACTTCAAGAGAAGGAATAGGAGACTTATTGCTGAAGTCATTTATTTATTATCGGTTAGACGTCCTGGTACCAGTGGTATCCTAAAAGAATGATCACATACGGAAATGACCAGTTTCCCAAAGAGATGCACAGACAAGGATATGACCACTCACATATAAACTTTCAGTTATACAACACTGGCTAACATTTTCTACCCAGATGCTCTGTTTGCTTTTGTCAAATGTGTTGTTTGAAATTTGAAAATTTCTTCTTTCATTTATTACTTTTAAAAATGCATATTGTGATTTTGGCTCCCATAATATTCTGATTTATTGTTTTCTCTGAAACTCACATTCCTATTTCTTTTCTTAAAATATAAAGTTTGTATTTTAGAAATGTTTTGTTTTTTACAAAAAAGAAAAGTTTTTGGGTCTTCGTTCTGGTTCACAGAGATCTTAACATTTTTCAAGCTAGCTATGTGTTTTGGTTTCCCTTTTAATATTTTATCAATTACTATTCTGTTTCAGGTGTATGGGCTTTAAAAGCATGAATTTATGCCTTGTTGCCTCGTTGACTGCAAGTTTTTGTGTCGTACCCACAGTGAAGTATATACTAAGCAGTTTCACCTGTTTTTCACAAGTCAGCTATTAGTGTTTGAAAATTAATTATTGTATCATGTTGTTGTACAGTGATAATCCAGAGACATTTTTTTTGTCTGCTAGATTATTTCCCTCTGCACTCAATGGCCTCAGGTCAGGTTCACTAAATACTGCTTGTTTTACTTCCTATGTAATTCTCAATTCACTGCATTACAAAAGATTCCTAATTTGTCTCCTTACTTTCAGCTCTGCCTCCAAAAATATATGTGCATGCTGTTGCAGATCTGATGATGTTATTCACCATCATCCGCAGGTGGATTCCAGGTCCTTATCCAGGCACTTGGCCTCACACAGTCGGATCTGGTCCCATCTCTAGTCTTACACTTTGCCCTTCCAAATGATCTGTTCTCTATATGCCTCATGCCCTTCCTCCTACCTGTAATTCTGGCTACACTTTCCTTTTCCTGCCAGGCCTTTAGAATTGATCTCAGGTATTCTCATTAAACTCTAGCTTGGACGAGGCACTCTGCTGGTCCTATGGACCATTGAGGCTTGTGAATTTTTTTTTGTTAAATCATTTAGTGTTAGAATGGAGCTGGTCTCTTTACTATAATATCTTTCCAATTATGCTCTACTCCAGGATAAGAATCTTGTCTTTCTCACTTTTAAATAAACTTTTTATTTTGAAATAATGTCAGAGTCACAGAAAAGTTGCAGACAGAGCAGAGAATCCCTGTAAAGCTCCCACCTATTTTAGTTTCTCTAAGGGTATTATCTTCCATTACTGTGGTATATTTGGCAGATCTAAGAAATCAACATTGACACATTACTGTGAACTAAACTTCAAACTTTATTCAGATTTCACCAGTTTTCCCACGAATTTCCTTCCATTCCGGAATCAGTCCAGGACACCACATTGCATTTAGTTGTCTCCTTAGTCTCTGCTGAGCTGGGATAAGTTACTAGTTTTCCTTATTCAAATTTGTAACCCAGCAGCTAAATGGACTAAACTGATATAACTTAGATGTGAGGCTGGGTTTTGATATTTCTTCTGCTCGCTCATGTTGCTATTTTCCTAGCTGGATGTTCTAACTGTTGCTAAAACTTTGTTGCTTTGCAGTGCGCTGTTATCTGGCTGCTAGTCCCAGCTAGCTTTCACTTTGGACTTCATGCTAGCTACTTCTGGCTCATAGGCCCTTTACATTTTTCTTGGATCCATAGAAATTAACCAGATGGTTAAGATGAAAAGGTTCCAGACATATGGTTAAAGGTTACAGAAGGAGGGAGCTAAAATGTTTCATATTCACTGACTGCTCAACCTAACACCATCAAGGAGTCAGGTGAGATTCCAAAATTCTTTGGCCCTCTGGCATTGCAAATACAGTAGGACTTCACCTGCACAAGACCAGAGGAGGTCAGACCCTCCTTAGTGTTTTGTACCATCAGCTCCTTCCAACTACAGAAGGGCATAGCCGTGCTCAGAAGCATTCATTACATTAGACAAACCTCTCTTTGGAGTCAAGCCCAGTGTAGGGACTGCCGGCTTGGTTGGATCAAGCATCATTGAGAATGTGCTCCTGTGGTGGGTATATGGCACTGGGACCGGTAATTCACTCATAGATCTGAAGGAACAGTATAAAGTGGGCAAGAGGAAGAGTTCTGGAAATATCTGTATGCAGTTTTGTAGCTTTAGGCTCAGATTGTTCATTCATCTAAAGATTATCCTTGAGCTTTGTAAATGATAAGCTTGTCCTAACACATGGTTTTAGACAAAGAATCTTTAGTTTGGGGGCTTAATTTTTATTCCCTTGAAGTCTTCAGTGATACATAAGCCTGCTCTAAAAGCAACGAGTGAAAAAATTACTTGGTCTAACTGGATACAGAAAGTAATTTTATAAATTTACTAACAATATCCCAATAGACTTTTCACATTATCCCCTTTATAACCCTTTGACAAAAATACAATTTAGATAAATCACAGCTTTGAAAGTACCTGCAGCTGAGGAACACAGGAACGAAGATTATAGGGTTTTTCATGAATGCCATCCCCAAAGAGCTACAGCCAAATTATTTAGAACCTGTGGGGGAAATAAAAGGGTGCATTTATATGTAATTTTATTTGTCCTGAGGCCAGCCTGACTATGAGAAACAAAGGTCGATTTGGGGCACAAAGCTTTAGCTCGAGACAGATGTTGGACTTTTAGACTATACCTGTCAACACAGTAATTGGTACATGCATGATACCCTAAAAATTATATGTGTAATCATATAGGACATGAATTAAAAGCCAAACCTGGAAACCTTGGGCATTAACACCAGGCCAGTAAGTCACTTCTGACTCTGAAAGGCAATCGTTCAATTGTTGTTCATCTTGCTAAGTGTATTGGCAGTCCCTATCTGCCAGCACTTGTATGTGGAACTCCCTATATCTTGGTGACTAGTCAGGAGCCTTGCACAGAGTTAGAAGGTGATCAAAAGATACTTGTTGGTTGAATACATGATAGTGAATCTAATAAATATGATGAAGTTTATGCAGTATTCTTCTGCCTTTCTGGACTCCGAGAATTATCTTAAACTTGAGACTGAACTTCAAGGAGAAAAACAGTTATGCTTCATAAAACTACAATGGACTTTTGGAGGCCAAATAGTTTTCAGGTTTTGCTTCTGGAGTAGGAGAATACGGTCATAGGTGAGCCAACAAGTATTGAATTGTCCATTCTTCTCCGTTCTCCATTCCCATGCGATTTATCCAACCCAGTCTCTTATTAACTCTTGTAGGACTATTGCAGATTACCTCCTTGTGGAAGTCCTCGCCTCGGCCTTCCTTTTATCTTAGAGCATGTTGCCTCATAGTCACCCTTTCAAAGTGCGACTCAGATCACTTCAGAGCCGCATGAGGAACATTTTTAACAGCTTTATTGATGTGTAATTGATAAACAACACACTAAACATATTTGAAGTGTGAGGTTTGGTGAGTTTTGACATGTATACATCTGCAAATTCTTCTAGAATGTGGATAATGAACAAAACCACTACCTCCAATAACCCTTTGACAAAGGGTTCCCCTATGTGCCCCCTTATAATCACTTCTTCTAGCCCTTCTCACCCCATTGCACACCAACCCCATTCTCAGGCAACCACTGCTCTGCTTCCTAGATTAGTTTGTATTTCACAGAGTTTTGTATAGACAGAATCATACAGTATATAGTCTTTTTTTTTTTTCTGACTTCTTTCACTTACCATAATTTTATCAAGATTCATCAGGAGTCTATTCGTTTTTATTGCTGAGTCATATTTCATTCTATGGATATGCCCAGTTTTGTTTATCCATTGACCTGTTGATGGATGTTTGGGGTGTTTTGAGTTTTGATTTAACAAAGCTTCTTTGAATGAGATACAAGTCTTTATGTGAACTTTTTTTTTTCATTTCTCTTAGGTGAATACAAGGACTGGAATAGTTAGGTCATGTGGTGTGTATATATTTAACTATTTAAGAAACTACCCAACTGTTTTCAAAAGTGTTTGTGACATTTTACATCCTGACCAGCAGCATATGAGAGTTCTAGTTACTTCTTTAGTTACTTTACAGCCTCACCATCTCTTTGTAGAGCAGAAATTTTTAATTTAAGAAATTCTAATAAGTGTATAGTGGTGTTTCATTGCCTTGGTGACTAATGCTATTGAGTATATATTTATGAGCTTATTTTGCATGTGTGTGTGTGTGTACAGTGGATCGGTGTACTTTCCACTGTAACCTGTATATTTTGTTTGGTAGACTGTCTATTCAAACCTTTTCCCCATTTTTTTAATATTTTCAGAATTCTTTATATATTCAGAAAACAAATCTTTTATTGGATTTGCAAATATTTTCTCCCAGTTGGCAGTTTGTCTATTAATCCCCTTAACAGTGTCTTTGAAAGAGTAGAAGTACATAATTTTGATGGAATTCAATGATCAACTTTTTGTTTTATGAATCATGCTTTTGGTGTTATATCTAAGAAATATTTTCTTAATTCTCAGTCACAAAGATTTTCTCTTATGTTTTCCTCTAGAAGTTTCGTAGTTTAATTTTTTTATTGTGGTAAAAAGCACATGAGATTTACCCTCTCAAATTTTTAAATGTCCAGTACAGTGTTGTTAACTATGAGCACAATATTGTATAGCTAGTGTCTAGGAATTTTCCATCCTGTGTGACTAAAAATCGATACCTATTTAACAACACCTTCTTTCTCCTCCCTTCAGCCTCTGACAACCATCATTCTACTCTGCTTCTATGAGTTTGACTCTTACAGATAGCCTGTATAAGTGGAATCATGTGATATTTGTCCTTCTTTGACTGATTTATTTCACTTAACATAATGTCCTGAAGGTTCTTCCACATTGAAACATATGATAGGGTTTCCTTTTTTTATGGATTGATAATATCTCATTGTATGTGTACACCACATTCTTATTATCCACTCATCCACTGATGGATATTTAGGTCATTTACATTTTGGCTATTGTGAATAATGCCTCACTGAACATGGGAGGGCAAATATCTCTTCAAAGTCCTATTTTCAATTCTTTCAGATATCTATCCAGAAGTGGGATTGCTAGATAATGTGGTAGTTCTATTTTTAAGTGTTGGAGGAATCTCCATACTGTTTTCCAGAGTGGCTGCACCATTTCACATTCCCACCAACAGTGCACATGTTTCCATTTCTCCCCATCCTTACCAACACTTGCTATTTTCTGCTTTTTGGGAGTAATGGCAGTCATAACAAGTGTGAGGTGATATTTCATTGTGGTATTGAATTGTAGTTCCCTAGGGATGTTTTCTTAATTTTTTTCCAGATTATTTATTTATTTTTTATTTTTTAATTTTATTTTATTATGTTATGTTAGTCACCATATATTACATCATTAGTTTTTGATGTAGTGTTCCATGATTCGTTGTTTGCATATAACACCCAGTGCTCCATGTAATACGTGCCCTCCTGAATACCCATCACCAGGCTAACCCATCCCCCCACCCCCTCCCCTCTAAAACAGTGAGTTTGTTTCTCAGAGTCCACAGTCTCTCATGGTTCGTCTCCCCCTCTGATTCCCCCCCTTCATTTTTCCCTTCCTACTATCTTCTTTTTGTTTTGTTTTGTTTTTTTTTACATATAATATATTATTTGTTTCAGAGGTACAGGTCTGTGATTCAACAGTCTTGCACAATTCACAGCGCTCACCATAGCACATACCCTCCCCAGTGTCCATCACCCAGCCACCCCATCCCTCCCACCCCGCACCACTCCAGCAACCCTCAGTTTGTTTCCTGAGATTGAGTGTCTTATGGTTTGTCTCCCTCTCTGGTTTCATCTTGTTTCATCTTGTTTTTTCCTCCCTTCCCCTATGATCCTCTGTCTTGTTTCTCAAATTCCTCATTTCTAGATTATTTATTGTTAGCATAGAGAAATACAACTAATTTTTGTATACTGATTTTGTATCCTGTGACTTAGTGCTGAATTTATTAGGTTAAAACTCTTTTTAAATTATAAGAGAGCAAATAGAATCAAGAGGAAACATTTTTTCCTTGCTTGGAACCTTGAGAAAAACATAAAATGTGAGTATTCATGTTGGGATATTGAATAATATAATGGGCGGTGTCTTTAGTAGCAGTTTTATCAAAACCACAGAGAATTTCCTCATAGAGTCCTTTATTATATCAACCCTCAATAAAAGCTGAGGACATAATGCTAAATCATAGTGCTGTGAAGACATTTCTACAATTGATTGATTTCTAATTATGGCATGAATCTGAGGAAAACAGGATAGTGTGACTTCCATGTGTCAGGACGGATAGGCTTATTTCAGAAGTGCATACCACAGGGAAAGAAAAACCAGAAAAAATGGCTTTAAATATATTAAGTTGTGAGATTATAGTCATAGATTAAAAATAAGTGCCTTTCTCATTTTCTATCATATTCTTTCTAATAAAAGCAATATAATTGCTATATTAACCTATAAGAAGAAACTATAGTAACCTATAGTAAGAAACATTTGATTGACTTAACATGGATTTATGAGGAACTTTATGTGGAAGTTCATCTTGGTTAAAGGAGAAGCTCCTAATGTTAAAAATTTTAATTATAACCACAAGAAAGCAAAAATCTTTAAACTACTTTCCATTTTATAAACTCTGGTAACTTAAGTTGTAAAACTCATTGTTTCTACTTTATATAGTTTTAAAAGGAGACCTGATTACGAATCTTTATATAGAGCACTTTAGACAAAACTTCTTAAAGGAGACATAAACAGAAAAGTAAACAGGAAGGTAAACTGTCACTGCAATAAGAAAAGAAAATGTGTGTAAACATGTTAATAAGAATAAAACAGGCTTCTACAACTCCCAGGAGAGACATGGGACATATAGATAGTCTCTTTCTTTTTTAAATAAATGAAGAGGAGAATGGAATGTAGGATAATCAAAATGGCTGGAGCACAGCTCTTTAAAAATAGGTTTTCAATTTGCACGACCAAAGGAATAACATTATTTTCCCTAAAGGCTCATGAGGAAACACAAGTAATGAAGCAGCAGGCAAAACAAAAGAGAAAATGTGAATGAAACAGAAATGGCTTGTGTTTGGGGTCCTAAAATCAACCAGCTTGATTTAATAAATTATTTTTGGGAAAACAGAACTTAAAAACAACAGTATTATTTGAAAACATGGTCCATTTTCAAACTAAAAACCCAAATATTTAGGTAGCAGATTTTTCCCTAACTCTGTATTACTGACCCAATCTGAATAAATAATAAACTAAAATGAAAGAGGAAAGGAATGCTAGTGCTTTTAAGGGGAAATTTTAAAATGATAATGATTAGCGATCATTATTTGTCCCAGTTGTAAGCATGACTCATAATCATGATCATATGTGATTGCATGCTCATATGTGGCCTGCAGTGTATAATATTTACTATCTGGCCCTTATCAAAAAGGTTTTCTCCTCTTACACTGACAGATAGCATTTGAATTATCTTCCCATTAGTTGTTCCATCTGCAAGAGCAATGAAGAAAAACCATTAGAAGGAATGATTGTAAAGCACTTGACAATATTGGAGTCCAATATACATTTGTCATGACAGTGAGCAGCTTAGTTGTAGGAAAATTCCTTCTCAACTGGTTGGTTGCTGCAGGAGTGTAGATTCTTCTTGTTTTATAGTTTGAGTTCCAAAGTTCAATGTAGAGTAATAGTATTTTATTCTCTCCTTTTCCAGTGATCTCAAAAGCATTTTCAAACATTAACTAAACCTCATGGCAAATATTATCTCCATTTTATAAATGCAAAAATTAAAGCAGTGAGAATTTAAATGACTTCTTTAGGGTCATGTGGTAAAATGATCGGAGGAATGGGGAATAGAACTATTCTCATGAGTCAGTACATTATCCCTTTGATTATTCTCCAGCTCCAGCATACAGTTAAAAGTCATTTTAGAATTGTTTCCATTTATTCTTTTGCCTTTTGGGATAAGAATAGGAAGGATACTTACTCAGGAAGTTGTGACTTATTTTCAGCCATTACAATCAATCAAACAAATCTACAAAGAAAACTTGACCAACGTCTCATTCACATTCTTGATCATCACTAAAATGTGAAAGTCAGGTTAGGAGAAGATTTCAGAGGAAATTGAAATCATTTGAAATGGAACAAAGAAGGAATTTAATAGGACTTAAAATGTGTTAAAACTATTCTTTCATTCCTTTCTGAAATGTCAGGACCCCAGTTGAAGCCAAGAAAATATCAATGTATATTGAGCTGTTGGGGAAAGAGAGATGGATTCATAATTTTCATTCCATTCTGCAAGAGTAGAGTGAGGCCACCAAATACTAAGATGAGAGAAGGATGAGTCTGAAGGATTATGCCTCCTTTTGAGACAGAAGTACATTATCCCTTGATATCTGAAATTCTCCTCCTTTGTCAAAGCACAGTTCAAAGGCTAAGCTCTTTGGATGCCTGGGTGGCTCAGTCAGTTAAGAGCCTGACTCTTGGTTTGGGCTCAGGTTGTGATCTCAGGGTCATGATCCCAAGGTCGTGAAATCGAGCCCCATGTTGGACTCTGCACTCAGCGCAGAGTTTGCTTGAGATTCTCTTCCCTTCTCCTTCGCCCCCCTCTCCAAAGGAGTGTGTGTGTGCACACGCACACGTTCTCTGTCTCTCTCAAATAAATAAATAAATCTTAAAAAAAAAGCAAAACAAAACAAAGGCTAAGCTTTCCATGAATTTTTTTTTTTCTGCTTTGGAAGGCTTATTACATCTTCCTCTATGCTCTCTTAGAATTCCGTTGAACCTGAATCACAGTAGTTCTCAGGGTGTGGTCCCTAGACCAGCAACATCAGCATCACCTGGAAGTTTGTTAGAAATGCAAATACTCACACCCTCCCCAGACCTTCTGAATCAGAAACTCAGGGGTTGGGGTCCAAGAATCTACTTGTTAACAAGTTCTCCAGGTGATTCCTGTGCCCACTAAAGTTTGAGAACCATGGATCTCACTACTTGTATTTTATTTGCAGTTTGTTGTAAGTTGCAATGATTCCACGGAGGGATTTCCAAGACTGCAGGTCTATTCTTCTCCTTTTTTAAATCCTGAATTCTTTGTGCTGCTGAGACCACAGAATTCACAGTGTTTGGTAGTCAATACTAACTCGTTAAATATTTGCTGTTAAATGGGTATCACGCTTGAATTTGTTCTGTGAGTTAGCATATCACAGTAATTGTGTTTGTAAAATATATACCCTTTGATAATTTTCCTGGGACAATAGTATAGTACTTGAGAAAACAGTATTGTGTATTTTTCCTAGATCAAGCGAACCCTAAAAAAGTCATGCAGGTTTTCGATGTCTGCTTTGCCTTGTACCTTCCTCAGAGAAAGTTCCTTAAGGATTCTGCTGTGTGTTTCTTATCCTCTTGGCAAAAGTGTAATGATTTAGTGCAAGCTTTGAAGCCAGATTGATAGGAAGTGTATTCCAGTGGTTCCACTCTTTCTCTGGGTTTGTTCCCGTTTCTTAACCTTTTTATACCTGAGTTTCTATCTGAAAAATAGGGGATAATGCTCATTTTGTTAAGTTGGTGTGAGGTTTAAGAAGAAAAATTGTCAGGGCGCCTGGGTGGCTCAGTCGTTAAGGGTCTGCCTTCGGCTCAGGTCATGATCCCAGGGTCCTTCGATCGAGCCCCGCATCAGACTCCCTGTTAAGCTGGGAGTCTTGCTTCTCCCTCTCCCATTCCCTCTGTTTGTGTTCCCTCTCTCGCTGTCACTCTCTCTGTCAAATAAATAAAATCTTAAAAATAGAAGAAAGATTGTCACATGTCAGGCAATCAATAAATATTGGCTGCTATTAAATTATTAGCTTTATTATAAACTTGAAGAAAGAACAAAGAGTCTTCCACTGTGAATAATCTTAGCATGCTCAATTGGTTATTCTAAAAGTACCACATAATTGCTCTACTATGAAATAATATATTTCTACACTCAGAAAAAACATCTGGACAACCATTTATTCTCTAAATCGTTCACTGATGAAATTACTTTGTTCTGAAGAATTTAGTATTACAGAGACTCCTACAAAGAGACCACATGCTGTCCAAGAGATTATGGTAGATTTGAAATCCAAAAGCCCGGTTTAGAGTCCTTGTTCACTTCTACTGATGGTTAGGATTTGAGTTCCAGTGATAAATCAAGGTGCAAGTTACTTAGCAAATCAGAAGTTCAGTTTTCCACCTCGGTAAAACTAAAGTGGTGATACCTTGTAAATTAGTTAATTTCATAAGATTGTTAAAAGAGCTGAATGGTCGGGGCGCCTGGGTGGCTCAGTTGGTTAAGCGACTGCCTTCGGCTCAAGTCATGATCCTGGAGTCCCGGGATCGAGTCCTGCATTGGGCTCCCTGCTCAGCGGGGAGTTTGCTTCTCCCTCTGACCCTCTTCCCTCTCGTGCTCTCTCTCTCATTTTCTCTCTCTCTAATAAATAAAATCTTAAAAAAAAAGATGAATGGTAAACATCAAAGTGCTTTGTGAAATGTAAAGTGCTACCTAAATACCAGGTGTTTCAGTTGCTGTTGCCGTGATAATTATTATAAAACTGAACCGCTCTGATACCCGTTATTTGCTCCTGTGTTCTCTTGTGTGGCGTGGACATGGTTTATCATTGGAGATATGAAGTGGGAGCAAATGGAGTAGTACACTTGATAATGTAATCACATCCCCTAAGAACGAGGTTCAGAACTTTGAAACATTTCACATGGACTAATAAAATGCTATTAGGCACAAATGACTTTTGCTCTGACAAATGACCCTGCTTGGATTTAAATTGGTGTCCCTGAAGTATGTGGCATTGTACTGTATCATGCAGGACCATCAGGTGCTCTGCATTTGAAAACAAATGTATTTTCTAGCTTACTGTCACCATGGTCCTAGTTAATCAGCTCCCTGGTGCTTCTCCTTATGATTCCAGGCTGTGCGGTAGTTCTGTGGTAAAATGACATGCTCATAGCGCTTTTGATTTTGTTTGAAGCTTTCATGCTTTTGCTTGAGTTTTCTATTTCTCCTTATTTATGAATGGCACCACAAACTTGCTGACTATTAGAATCAGCCAAAAAATTCCCTAGGATCTCTCACTGGGCTGTTCCGCACCCCCCCCCCGCCCCCGCCCCGCAAGAAACCACCACTACCAAGTCCTTCCTTTTGCTTACTCTGGAGGTTACATGAATAGAATTATAAGATACAGGCATGAGGTTTGGAGGTGCTCTTGCTTTTCTGATGGAGAAAGGCATGGCCACTGGATGCTTGATGTGATACATACCTCAAGGGCAGGTTCTCTAGAAAGATGGGCAGAAACACGTGCTTGGCCTTCAGAGTAGGAGACCTTGATTAGGAAAGAATGATCTAGACATTGAGAAGGCAGCTCGGGGTGAAGTAACTTCCAAAACCCAAAAGGGATGAAGTGTCCTGACCTGGATACTAAAGAATAAAGAGAACATAGGCTATGCCCACAGGGATGATATAGTAAGTGAAATACAGAAAAGCATGAGAGGAAAATGAACATAATATTAATAGAAGTCTGTAGTCTGTAGTATAGTGCATTTCTTCCGCTTGTTTTTCTGTATTTTTCAAATTTTATATCGTGAACATGTACTATTTTTGTCAACAGGAAAAGTAAACGTTTATGTGCTATGGGACATCCAAGGAAATCGGGTAACTTCTTATGGGATTCTTTTCTTCTCCATCCCTATGTCTCCAGAGGCTAGAATAGTACCTGGGACATTGTAGACGTTCAACAAATATTTGCTAAATGGATGACTTAATTAATCTTAAAAACCACTGCAGAGCAATATGTATCATAGGACCATGGCTATATTAAAAAGAAAAAATATAACTAAATGGTTAACATTTCGACAAGTATGAAGTCATTGGACAATATGGCCACATGAGTGATAGAACTTGAATTACA
The DNA here is from genome assembly GCF_037043125.1 of Eumetopias jubatus. Classification (NCBI taxonomy): domain Eukaryota; kingdom Metazoa; phylum Chordata; class Mammalia; order Carnivora; family Otariidae; genus Eumetopias; species Eumetopias jubatus. The sequence goes on from NW_028274820.1 coordinate 33,849,343, forward strand.
TTGTATAAAAAGACCGCTTTGGATACTGCGCAGAAGTGACCTTTGGGAATAAAAGCAGGAAAGCTTGACCAGTTAGAAAGTTATTCTAGACGAAAATGATAAATTGAACTTAAGTGGTAGGTAAGGAGCTGCTGCTGTTAGACTATATTTTGCATAACTATACAATTCTTGCTAGCAAATTGGACTTAGGCTTTGAGGAGAAGAGCATTGTAAAGAATGACTCCAGGTTTTCTAGTGTGAGCTACAGGAACAATGACAGTACCATCTTCTGAGAAGAAGTAGTAGTGGGGAGGATGTCTGGGGAGAAGTGGAGAATACATAATTTTCTTTTGGTTATAATACTTGTGAGTTGCCCATTGCATATAAACTATATAGACAAATCTCTATAGCAGAGGCGGGAAATCAGAGCTGAAGACAGAAATTGTGTAGTCGTGTTTTGTATTGTCATTGAATAGATACACTGAAACCATGGGAGTGGGTAGTAAAGAGATGGAGAAAGAGAGAATGATGGTGGAGGATGAGAGGTCAAATGCAGGAGCCAACTCCTGGAATGAAAGGAAGGATAGGCGAGCATCCAGGCAGGTGAAGTGTATTTGGACTTACACAAGATTAGCGAAAGTTAAGTTTTATTAGAATCAGAGAGAAAGGAGAGCATTTACACACACATGTAGAGAGGCCAACAGGCAGATTCGGTGATGGAAAGATGGTCTTTCAGAGGGAGGAAAGAATGGGGAGGGAATATTGGCAATTTGAAGAACGAGATCTGAAATAACATCTTGGTTTGTGGGAGAACCAAATAACTGGAGACATGCCGAGGGTTTACTTGAGATTTGTGCTTAAAAATATTAGGAGAAATCTGTCAGCTGGGTTGAGTGCTTCTTATTAGCAATTCTCTGATGCCCAGGGGCAGGCATGCGTTAGGCAGACAGGTGGATGTAAGCAGGGCTAACGTGATGTCAAGTGGGTGTGACAGAGAACAAGAGAGTGGAGGGGACATGAAAAGGAGTGATTAGCAATTACAGTGAACATTCTACTTTCTTGTGTAATGTGAAAATATTTCATGTCAATCAATATTCTTACACCACACAGTTTATAATATATCCAAAGTAGCCCATCAATGCATAATCATTTTTTGATGTATATTGAAATCAGTGATGTTTCCTTTTCCTGGTTAAATGCGTCCCACCTGCAAACATATAAAATATGCTATGAAGAATTGAGGGTTGCTTTTTCCGTGCTTCTTTCAATATAAGTTTATGGACTGTCTTACTAGGTATCAAGAGACTTTTCTCTACAGTTTGACCAGTGATTTTAGAAATTTGTTCTTGCCTTGTTCTTGAGCAGGAAGGTACCCCTTCCTCTTCTTCAGGCCAGAATTTGGCCCTGCAGAAAATCTAGAAGGCGTGCACCGAGAGGGAACGCATGGAGAAAAATGTTGTTTGTGCCTCGGTAAGGAAGGTGGGTGCCCCATTGGACTCGCTAGTGTTCCCTTTGCTTTACGACTGGTAGATGACCCTGCCTCCCAGCCTTCCCTTTTCAGCTGTAATGAAGGCGCTTATGCAGCTGCCACGGGAAAGCACGTTTTACTAGAGGAAATCAATTCCTTAACAAAAGATGAGAAGATTCACATCCCTGGCAATTGATGATAGGATAATGTGTGGCTGACTTCATAACATGGTTGCAGTCAGGCAGAACATGCCAACTGCTCTGAAACGAAATGTCCTAAACCAACTACAGAAATAGATTTTGAACACCACAATGTGAGGAGAAATAAGAAGCCAAGAAGGGAAGGTGGCAGAATCATTAGAAAGCCGCACATTTGAGCTTACATTAGACTTGGCTGACGATGGAGATATGCTTGATGTTAGCTGGATGGACTAAGGACTGCTCAAAGTTGACTAGGTTTTATTTAGGTGCCTCCCCACCCCCAACCCCCCCCCCCCCGCACCGGCCGCCCCGCCGTTTTACCAGCATCGCATTATAAAGAAGGATTCTGACATTTTAGAAATGATTTTTTCCTTTATAGCCAGACTCTAAATCCTTTTAGTGTTGGTCTGAAGCTTTGGAAGGTACACTAACTCTTCTAGGCCATGAAGCAAACATTTAATTAATTAGCATTGTTAAGGTGGAGCAAAACAGCCATAAATATGTGTTAACTGAAAGGAGGTAGGGCTGTTGGGTTTTAGGACCCTCTAAAATGGCCAGAGATGTGGACAACTCATACTTGTAAAACATTTGTCCTGGACAACCAAGATGGTCCTGTTGGGACAAGTCAGTCTTTTGTTGCCTAATGCTGTACACATGATATTTCATGCCCTACAGTAGGAGGAAATCCCTCCTGCATAAAGAAGGCAATAAACAGCCAAGGAACTAGGGAGCTCTCCTTAATTTCCCTCTGGTGGCCCCAGGAAAGTGAATTGTAAAATCCTGACTTAGAGCCACACTGTTTTGAATAAGACAAGGCCCAAATGTTCTTAATTCACTCCTAGGGAGCACTCAATCCAGCTGACTGTAACATAAGGAATTTAATAAAGTAAAAGCAGGTTATCTAGTCAAATCTCCTGCTGCTTTTTTATAATATCAAAATGAAAATAGGCTTAATTTTGTGTTAATGTAATCGAATTTATTGCAGGATCCAAACATGCTTTATGTTTTCCCCCCTTGGATATTCCATTTGCCACTGATTGTATGGATGAGAAGCGGGGTAGAATGGCTCACTTGTTGAATGCAGATATTCTTCACCGAACTTCACAGTTGGAAATGTATAAAATGGCCGTTTCAAATGGAAATATGGCTAACCTGAGTTATTACATATGGTTTATTTAATAAGAGACTTTACTGGATAATTCTATATGTGGCCTTGTTATAAGTCCAGTATGAGGAGTTGTTTATCCATGAACTCACTGTAAGTGCAAAAGGTTAAATTTGTAATTATCAAACAATTCCTGTGTGCCCTGGCCTGCTGGGTGCTGTGCAGGCTTACCCAGATGATAGACATCTGCTCTCTGTCCATGAGGCTGGTAAATGAGACAAAGTAAGTACACAAGGAACTGAGCCTTAAAGAATACATTGGACAGCAGAAGAATGAGTGTCAAGAGAGTTCGGAGGGTGAATTCAAGCTGATCCTTTGCTCTATTAGAGTTATAGTACCCATTTTGGAGAATTTCAGTTTTCCTGCTTTCTCCATGATAGAGATATCTCCTATCTCTCATTTGCTTTTTTTGAAGATTGTGATCAGCTTGCATTCATTAAGAATAGGTGAAGGAAGTTCTTTATGTGTTTTGGAGATTAACCCTTATCAGTTACATCATTTGCAGGTATCTTCTCCCATTTAGTGAGTTGCCTTTTTGTTTTGTTGATGGTTTCCTTTGCTGTACAAAAGTTTTTTAAATTTTTTAAAATTTATTTTGGTGTAGTCCCAAAATTTTGCTTTTGTTTCCTAGAAAAATGTATCTACTGCTGATGGCAAAGAAATTATTCTCCATGTTCTAGGAATTTTCTGGTTTCATGTTTCACATTTGGGTCTTTAATCCATTTTGAGTTTGTTTTTGTCTTTGGTATAAGAAAGTGGTCCAGTTTCATTCTTTCGAATGTAGCTGTCTGGTTTTCCAGCACCATTTATTGAAGAGACTGTCTTTTCCCCATTGTATATTCTTGCCTCCTTTGTCACAGACTATTTAACCATATGATCATGGGTTTATTTCTGGGCTCTCTATTCTGTTCTGTTGATCTATGTGTCTGTTTTTGTGCCAGTACCATACTGTTTTGAACACTATAGCTTTGTAGTATATCTTGAACTCTGGGATTGTGATACTTATAGCTTTGTTTTTCTTTCTTGAGATTGCCTTGGCTATTTGTAGTTCCATACAAATTTTAGGATCATTTGTTCTACTCCTTTGAAAAACTGCTTTGCTTTGTATGGACCTTTTAACAGTATTTGTTCCTTCAACCCATGAGCATGGACCATCTTTCCATTTTTTTATGTCATCTTCAACTTCTTTCATCACTGTTTTATAGTTTTCAGAGTACATGTCTTTCACATCTTTGGTTAAGTTTATTCCTACGTATTTTATTACTTTTGGTGCAATTGTAAATGGGACTGTTTTCTTAATTTCTCTTTCTGCCACTTTATTTCTAGCGTATAGAAATTCAACAGATTACTGTGGATTAATTTTGTATCCTGCAACTATACTGCATTCATTTATTAGGTCTAGTAGTTTTTGGTAGAATCTTTAGGGTTTTCTGCCTATAGTATCATGTAATTTGCATATAGTAAAAGTTTTACTTCTTCCTTACCAATTTGAGTGCTTTTTATTTCTTTTTCTTTTCTGATGGCTGTGGCTAAAAGCAGAGCGGGTGGACATTTTTCTTTTGTTCCTGATCTTGGAGGAAAAGCTCTCAGTGTGATGCTCACTGTCAGTTTTCATATATGAGCTTTATTATGTTGAGGTATATTCTCTCGAAACCAACTTTGTTGAGAGTTTTTATTATGAACGGATATTGTATTTTTGTCAAATGCTTTTTCTCTGTCTCTTGAGATTATCATATGGTTTTTATCCTTTTTCTTGTTATTGTCATGTACCACATTGATTTGCAATTATTGAACCACCCTTGCATCCCAGGAATAAATTCCACTTGATCTTTGTGAATGATTTTTTAAAATATATTGTTAGATACAGTTTGCTAATAATTTGTTGAGGATTTTTGCATCTGTGCTCAACAGAGATATTGGCTTGCAGATTTAGTTGTAGTGTCTTTATTTGGTTTTGGTATCAAGGTAATGCTGGCCTTATAGAATGAATTTGGAAGCTTCCTTTCCTCTTCTATTTTCTGGAGTAATTTGAGAAGAATAGGTATTAACTTTTCTTTAAATGTCTGGTGGAATTCACCTGCAAAGCCATCTGGTCTGCGACTTTTGTTCGTTGGGAATTTTCTGATTACAGATTCAATTTCTTTGCTAATAATTAGTCTGTTCAAATTCTCTGTTTCTTCCTGATTCAGTTTGGGAAAGTTATGTTCTTCAGAGCTGATCCATTTCTTCTACATTGTCCAATTTGTTGACTTAGAAGTTTTCATAATATTCTCTTATAATCCTTTGCATTTGTGATGTTAGTTATTATTTCCTCTCCTTTGTTTCTGATTTTATTTGAGTCCTCTCCCTCTTTTTTGATGATGGGGGTCTGACTGAAAGTTTATCACTTCTGTTTATCTTTTCAAAGAACAAGCTCTTGGTTTCATTGATTTCTTCTGTTGGGTTTTTTTAGTCACTATTTTATTTATTTCTGCTCTAGTCTTTATTATTTCCTTTCTTCTGCTAGCTTTAGGCCTTTTTGTTTGTTGTTCCTAGCTCCCTGAGGTGTAAGGTTAGGTTGTTTATTTGAGATTTTTCTTGTTTCTTAAAGTAAACCTGTATTGCTATAATCTTCCCCCTTAGTACTGCCTTTGCTGCATTCCAAAGACTTTGGACCATGGTGTTTTCATTTTCATTTATCTCCCTGTACTTTTTGATTTTCTCTTTGATTTCTTTGCTGACTGATTCATTGCTAAGTAGCATGTTATTTATCCTTTATGTATTTGTGTCATAGGGTGATAGAAATTAAATCCACAATAAGATATTACTTTGCACTTGACAGAATGGCCAAAAAAAAAAAAAAAATACCACAGGAAATAAGTGTTGGCGAGGATGTGGAGGAAAAGGAACGCTTGTGCACTCTAGCTGAGAATGTAAATTGGTGCAGCCACTGTGGAAAATAATATGGAGTTTCCTCAAAAAAATTAAAAATAAAATTACCATATGATCCAGTAATTCCACTACTGGGTATTTGCCCAAAGAAAATGAAAACACTAACTTGAAAAAATATATGCACCTCTGTGTTTATTGCTGCATTATTTACAATAGCTAAGATATGGAAGCAACCCCAATGTCTGTCCATAGATGAATGGGTAAAGAAAGTTTGTGTGCGTGTGTTTGTATATGTGTGTGTATATGCATGTATATAATGGAATATGTATATAATGGAATATTTGCAAAAATATGGATGGACCTAGAGGGTAAAATGCTAAGTGAAATGTCAGTCAGAGAAAGAGAAATACCCTATAATGTCACTCATATGTGGAATTTAAGAAACAAAACAAATGAACGAACAAAGAAAAAAAAAGAAACAAGAAAGGATTCATAAATACAGATAACAAACTGGTGGTTACCAGAGGGGAGGTGGGTGGAGGAGATGGATAAAATAGATGAAGGGGATTAAGTGTACACTTATCTTGATGAGCACTGAGTAATGTATAGAATTGTTGAATCACTATATTGTATTCCTGAAATTAATATAATACTGTACGTTAATTATATTCTAATTAAAAAAATAGTCCACCAGCTCTAGCAGGTTGGGGGTGGGGAGCATCCCCAAAGAGGACTTTACCCAGGTACTTGAGGTAAGAGATGCTAAGGATACCGACCCCTGAACCTTATCTTTTAAATATTTCTAAAATCTGTAAACTTCTCTGTACTCTCACTACCCAGATCTAGCTCAAACTCTAGTTTTTTCTTCCATAGACAACAGATTGCAGAATGCCTGCTAACTGTTCCTTGTCATCCACTTTTCATCCCTCCCGCTTAAAAAAATAAATGAAGAAGGAAAATTAATTTAGGATAATCAGGCTGGCTCATTGGGACTATACTAAAGATAACAAGTTGATGCTTGTAGAAAACATGACTGCACATACCATACAGAATGAGAAGTGTTATGCATATGGTGTCTTCTAAACTGCTCAAATGGTGATAGAACATGGTGTTGGCTAAAATGTTAAGCATGAAGAGGATATTGGTATTTTGCCAGATAAAAAATTGTTTGTAGTACATAATAAAAACCATCAGTCAAGACAAGGAAGACTTAGATATCTGAGAAAATGCCCTCCTAGAAGCTGGGCAAGGCACATCATCTGTCTGTAGAGTGATATTAATGGTCTGGACTCCCGACTGTAATTTAGGTATCAGGTGATGACCAATGAAGGAAGAGCAACTCCAAAATGGAGCAGAAACACGGATCATAATCAGTTTAGAATTCTGTCAGGAGAGTTCTTAACTTCTCTCGTCAGCTGTCTGGGGGCCATGGGTTGATGATTGTTTGGATTTACCATATTGTGTGTATGTGTGTGTGTGTGTGTTGGGAGTTAGGATGGGTTATCTTTCCTCTGAACCAGTAATTAGAAAAAAAAAAAAAGATGATATATCTTCTTCCTCTCTCTTCTTACAGCCTTGTGTTGTGTTGGGGTATTGTTGTTCTCCCACTGAATAGGGTGTGGTGCATTCCTTTTAGAGGGGCCCATCTTTGCCTTTGCTCCTGGCTCTTAAGTAGTCTTGAGATAAAATTGTTAGTTATTTATCCGAAATAGAATTTTTTTTTTTGCTTTTACAAATTTTTTCATTAATTTCAACTAGCAGCCTATAGTACATCATTAGTTTTTGATGTAGTGTTCAATGATTCATTAGTTGAGTATAAGACCCAGTGCTCAGCACCACATGTGCCCTCCTTAATACCCATCACCCAGTTACCCCATCCTCCCCCCCTTCTGTAACCCTCAGTTTGGTTCCCAGAGTCCAGAGTCTCTCAAGATTTGTTTCCCTCTCTGATTTCTTCCTATTCAGTTTTCCTTCCCTTCCCCTGTGGGTGCCCGAGTTGGGCAAAATAGAATTTTAAAAATTCAAACCCCGCTGTGTATTTTAGGATTTGGATAAAGAAGTCACCACAGAATTGATCCTATGAGAGTGGAGTAGTGTCTCTCAGTCAAGATAAAACTGGCCAAATTATCAGCAACCCATAAATTGAGTATGAAATAGAAATAACATATCCTTTCATTTACCCTCAGAACAATGCTATCAAACTGCAAGTCACAGCACCCTGATGGAGGGGATTGCTAGCAGAGTAGCCCCAAAAGCTATATGGAAACATTTATTCAGTAGCTAATAAGAATAAGAACAGCAACAACTTACATCTCAATGGAATTTTAAAATTTAAAGTGAGTGTCCACATATATTATTTGATTTGATTGTTAACACATCTCCTGAACTGTGAAGTAAATAGAAATGTTAGGAAAAGTATACCTGCTACTCATTGCTTGGTTACCTAAAACAGCTCTTAATCTGTATGAGAATGATACCACTCTGTATTATATTGGATGTCAGTAACTCATCTGTCGCCTTTGTAAATCAGGACCAATATTGGTGGCACTGTATTTTATATTAGATAAGAAATTCTACATACATACTCTTCTAGAAAACCAAGCAGTTAGAAAGTGAGCTAAAATTAAATCTCAAAATTCTTTCTTTTATTCTAATAGTGGTAAGGAAGATGGTTTCTGCTAATTATATATTACAGAGGAAGTCTGAGCTTCTATATATAAGTGGTGGTCACATCTTTCTCAATTCAATATTTAACTACACATTAGCATATGATACTTAATTTGAAATTATCATTAACTTCCCAGTCGGCATGTGGCATTCCTCTTTCTAACTTTAAACCATTTCATTCTGAAAGTATAAAAAAAGGCCCGCGGCAGCAGCAAGATTGAACTGGACACATTTTCAACTCAATGATGCATTTGATTTTAACATTTTTGTCTTATAATCAAAACTCTGTACTGGCACTTTAAATGTAAAGATATTAGATGAATGGCATAGGAAAGATAAATTGTCCTCAGATGCCCTTTGTGGTATTACAAAGGAGTTATTTTAGAAAGAACTTTTTATATCAAAGCTCTTTCAAAGAGCTAGTTCGGGGAAACATTTGGTATTTACAATAACTAGTATTTCTAAAACTGCAAAGCTCACATTCTATTTAAAAAATCCTCACTTCTCAGAAATTTAAAGAACCCCTAGATGCTAAATGCAGAGCTATTTTAAATAAAGGAAACAGACCAACAGTGAAAGAAACCTGCAGCGTGATCACTGGAAGCAGCCATCACAAGCTCTGGCTCTGTCAAGTTGTGTGAACTTGAGGAGGAAATAATGTCTCCAGACCTCGGTTCCCTCATCTGCAGTCAGATGGGGCTGGACTATGTAACATGTAAATCCCATTGCAGCTCTAATAACCTGTCGTCATAAACCTGCATTTTTTAAGTATTATTCGGATACGACTCCTTCACCAGCTTCCCCGGATAAGGTTGTTTTAGTATTTCTACCCCGATTTCACTGAACATATTTCTTCCACTTTTCCACAACAGATCTCAGCTCTTTGAAAATTTTACCCATGTGTTTCTGGAAGTTCCTGGGTCTGTCCAATGGCCAGGGCTCCTCACCACACCTCTCTCATGGACCCTCAGCTCTACCATATCCAACAGAGCTTTGCTATTGCTCTTGACCAGTTGCCCCTCCGTCCAGGTACTGTCTCCTGCAACTCCCAAGCTGTAGACCTTTGCTTGTGCTGCGTTTCCTGCGAGTTCCTGCATCAGAACCAGTTTATACATGCCTTTTTCTCCTGAGACTTCAGACACAGTCCATGGGACTGAACTGTGGATAGAGGCTGGGATGTCGTCTCCATTTTTCTTTTTTCTTCTCTGGTCACAGAACCCATGCATTAATCTTCTCACTGATCCTTTTTCCTCTTAAGCAAATTGTTGATGTGTCTAGATTCCTGAGAAGTTGTTGACTCCACAAAAGCAATCTCAGTTTGGGCCCCAGTAAGGGCTTCTCTTTGCTTGTATTTTACAAACACTTTTTGGTGGGAATTAATATTTTAAAGCAGTGCATAATACATCCTGCAACGATTAGCTTCGGTCCTCTTGAATAAACAGAAGAGACAGCTAACATGAGGAAGGATGTCTTCAGATTAGAAGTGTCTTGATCTTAGGTCACACGGATTTTCCTGTTAGAGGTTCTTTCTTCTAAGATCTACTCTTAGGTCATTCCGAATTTTCTAATTATGATCCGTGTGATATCAACTGCCACCATCAAGTAGATGTTCATAAATGTGCCTTCAACTTAAAAAAGAGGTAAACTAACAAATGTGATAAATCTGAAGGGATACTTCCATATGATTAGTTTCTTTTTGATTATCACTATGTCTTAGTGTATAGGAAGCACACTGGGTACTACATGCAAAAATGAATCATGGATCACTACATCAAAAACTAATGATGTACTGTATGGTGACTAATATAACATAATAAAAATTTTTTAAAAAAAGGAAGCACAAGATGTTACTGTATGATCGGGTTAGGGTAAGTTTACCTCTCTGGTTTTTATCCCATTGAGAAAATGGGGACACTGGCTCCAAGTTATTTTTAAAGCCCCTGAGCTCTAAAATTCATGATTCTTTAATTTTGAGATGTTTAATTCATTAATTAAATGATCTTACCTTTTCTCTTTGATACCTGTCAAATTTACTTCAAAACTAGGATCACACGCCATTTATTTTCTAATAAATTTCTGACAGCACGAATTACACATTCAAGGATCCCACTGATTTTGTTAGATTAAGCCTACATCATGCTAAGTGGGGTCTGAGAAAGAAAATCTTCTGTTATGGTTATCACACATACTACTTAATGCGGGGGGGGTCATATGAGGTTTCCAGGTGCTACTTATTTTTAGGGGGAGGTGATAATTAGCATTATTATAACTATCAGGCAACCTTCTATATGTTGTTTCTTCATCTATTTTCATTGCTTCTATATATTTAGATGTGAACTGACACTAAAATCAATCACTTTTTATGTGTGCCAGTTGGGTTTAGTGGTGCCAGAAGAGTTTAATTTTGGAGAGAAAAAGGTGATAAAACAGCTTTGACAGCATAAGTTTAATAGATAGACATTTTTGTGGAATAGAGCCATAACTCACCACCCCCCCCTTGGAAATCTGTACTTGCTGCAAAACTAGCTAATGTTATGACCTTCCACTCCATTTGAACATGTTGGGAAAATTAATTTCATCATTGTATTCCATTATTATATGAGTAAACAGTTTTGGGGTATCTTATCCTCTCTGTTTACCAGAGAAAATGTTTAATTTTTGTTTAGGACTTTTTTTTTTTTCAACTTTCTCTTCTCTTTTAAAAACATAGTCTTCGTGGGGCGCTTGGGTGGCTCAGTCAGTTATGCAGCTGCCTTCGGCTCAAGTCATGGTCCCAGGGTCCTGGGATTGAGCCCCGCATCGGGCTCCCTGCTCGGCGGGGAGCCTGCTTCTCCCTCTCCCTCTGTCTGCTGCTCTGCCCACTTGTGTTCTTTCTCTCTCTGTCAAATAAATAAATAAAATCTTTAAAAAAAAACATAGTCTTCATACCCTTATGGATTCTTTATGTTCTTCCCAGAGTTGATTGCTTTTAAAGTTTTTTAGCCTTACCATTTCTTCTGAACTCCATGTTTGCTTTTGATTTTTCAGTTCAGAAACCAAGACCCTGGATGTCCCTTAAAATAATACTTTCCTTTCTTATTAATATCTTTAAATCCTTAGCTATGTACATTTACATAAAACCACCGAAACCTAAGAGTGAGGAATTGGTAATTTGAACAATTTTTAAAAATAAAGTTACCATGATTGCTGCATTAATTCTTTATAGTTTATATGAGTTAAAGTGATTAGAGTGGCCATAATGATCCCAACATTTCTCTGAACTACTGAGATCTAGCATTTTGGCTACATAATTGTCACCTTGACACATTTGCAAAGGACACTCACTTTTCACTTGAATATTTTTTCTTATTGCTGTTTTTCTACCACTCGATGGTTTCTTAATGCAAGTATCTGCCACAGGGTTCCTAGTGTCTTAGTGTATATAGTATCAAAGTCATGATAAAGACCTATGCCAGTATTCCTATTGCAGATTCAAAATATGTCGTCTCTCTTATAAAAATAATGCACTAATCCTCTGTTTACTTTTCATCATCTAAATGCAAGAGATTATTGTTTAAAACATACATTTTCAAATTTTCATTAAAGAATGAAATGAAATAATTTTATTAAAGAGGCGGAATAATAAGAATGATGTAATTTTCTACATAAATAAAAAAATAAGAAAAAATAAAAGTTATCCATACCTTTCTATCGCTGGGTAGCCACTAGAAGTATTTACACTTAAGCAATGTAATTGTGATCTGTTAGCTTTTAATTAGTGAGGTCCTTTCTTCTCTTATTCTGAAGTAAATTGTTTAAAGCATTATGTGTGCTTTATGGCATTTCTGAATAACAAATTTTTAGACAGGCAAGAGTTAACCTTTGCCTAAATTTCCTGTAAGAATCTGAGACTGAATGATAATCACTGAAATTTAAAGTGATTGACAGCGATGTAACAGAATTTTATCTTGTAAAAATTATGTAAAAGAAAAAGCATTATAGTATATAAAGCTTGAAACAGATGATAATATTCTGACATTTGGGAGACATTCAAGTGCCAGAATTTTATAACTCTTTCAAAGATGCGTGTTGACCTATTCAGAAAAAAGATGTCCTGATCCACAACCCAAATACCATAAATTCCCTTTTCATGTCCTCAAGCACTAAAGAAGAGCAGTGCCCATGTTAATATATATTTTCTTTGCCATCTTCCAAAACTTCATGACCTTTCTATCCTTGACTTAATTATACAAGACAAACAGAAATTATTTTCCCTGTGGGTTTACTTATCCCCTAGTATTGAGCAGAGGGAATGAGTAATCATAAATGTAAGAATGGAGAATAGAAGTTATATAAAGAAAACAAATTGGAGAGTAGTTACTGGCTTCATAAAAACATTCATTTTATTTTGAAAAGCCCTTATTTTCTTTAACAAAGTATGGTTACATTTAATCACAAACATTTTTAAGAACTAATATATAAAATTGTATATATTGGATTTGGAATTACAGTGCAATTATTTTATAATGTATCTGGTAGTTTACTCAGGTTTTACTCAAGAAATATTTATTGAGTGCATCTTTATAATACACCTTTTGAGCAAATATACTTCCTCTGTTTGGGGAGGCATTATTTAATACTAACCATATCAACATTACTGACAGGGAGCTGTGGTGAGACTTGTTTTAAAAATTGTTCCAGAATGATTTTTTTAGGGCATAGGATTAAGCACTGATTCGAGAACCATATGGATGCCAAATTGATACTATTTTCCAGAAGGTATTATGATCCCACCCACAGTTGAAGAAATTACCTAGGAAAGTAACGGTATCTAATATGTGTAGGGTAAATAATATTTCTGTGTATTTTGTTTTTGATTATCTTACTCTGGGGGTACAGAGAAAAAGTTGACAGTGATCAGCCTGTGTAAGGGATCTCTTTCTGAAAGATAAAAAGATAGAAGATAGAAAGGAAAGACAGAAGAAATGATATTAACATTTAAATAATAAGGATATTTTGACTCAGTGTGTTCAGGAACTAAATATAACTGTGCTGTTTCAAAAGATCCCAGCTGGAAGAATGTTCCCATTTATTAAATCTGTCTCTCAAACTCGCTGATAAAGTTTTTGAACCAATAGATCTTAAAAGGAAATGCATCAAAAAGTAATAAGCATTTCAGCGCTAGTTCTGAGGTAACAATATTCAGTTGAGAGACTGGTTGAGATTCTACTTTTATGCGTAAGAGTTCGGAGGTATCCTAAGAAAAGTCAGCTGCCTTTGGCATTACACTTATTCCATTATAAGTGATACTTCATGAAAGAACTTTACTCTCTTTACAATTAGGAAGATCGGTCCTCATACCAAGAATGAGCCACTGACATCACTTCCCCTCTTAGTTACAACTTTTCCTCAGACAGCATGCTCAGGCTCATTAGTGTCTCAAAGAATGCGATCAGGGATAGGAGGGGTGAAATGGAGTTATGGTGGAGAAGCAAGGACTGAGGAATTGATGTGGTACCATTTCTCTCTTTCCCTTTTTGTGCACATACCCAGTTAATGGACATCTGAGGCTCCATTTAAAAAACATGCATAGAAAACTTGAGCCCTGTAGATTGGTTATAAAGAACTAAACTGGGTGATGGGTAGTAAGGAGGGCATGTATTGTGATGAGTGCTGGGTGTTATACACAACTAATGAATCATTGAACACTACATCAAAAACTAATGATGTCCTTACTATATGTTGGCTAACTGAACATAAAAAAAAAAGAACTAAACCACACAGTGAATTATCAAAATAGGCAAATAAGTCATTCTTCAACAGCCAGATGCCCTATAGGGCAAAGTCAAGTAAGGTGAAAGTCCTTGACATAGTCCTTGAATAGTTTAGTTCTGCAAAGGTGACCCCCCCCCCCAAAAAAAAGAAATCAACTACTATAGTGCCACATAGTACAGGTGGTATGATATATAGGACTCTTTAGAGCCATAGACAGAATCCTACTATACTGATGAAGAAAGGCTTTTGGGAAAAGGTGACCCTGGTAAAGGGATGAGAATGACTTAGCTAGATTAATAAGAAGGAGAAGGTTAGAATTTTTAGAATGTCCTAAGAGCTTGTGCCAGTATTCATGCACACTTGAAGGTATAAATAATACATCAAAGCAGGTGCTCTAAATGACGGTGGGAGAGTATTGGAAGCTGCAACTAAGAGAGGTCGTCAGAAGACCAGATCCTGGAGGGGTATTAGTTATAGATAAAGATGACACATTTTACCCTGAAAGCTATAGAGAGACACTGAAATCCTTTTTAGACCTCATCAAGTAAGGAAATAACCTCTATTCTGTTCTACAATAGTTGACATGTCTAGGAAATTACTATACGCCTTGCCTTAAATATGAAAAAGTGTCCTAAATGAAGAGACAAATTTTGGCTTTGTTAGGAATAAAACTTGAAAGTTAAAAGAGCAGACTGCTACTTTTGGAACTCTTGTTCAGAACTAATGAAGATAACTAGGGTATTCCTGAATATTTTCTGCATACTTTTATCTAATTGAGTTATGTTGTTAAGTTGCTTTCTCTTGATGCTCCTAGTTTATGTGGTGGAAAATAACAAAATAGCACTTCAGAAGCAAGCACACAAACACTCTATGTTATAATGAATTTAAAATATGAAAATTTACAGACAGTCCATAATGGACATATAGATTGCTGTGAATTTACACACACACATGTACCTACCCCCTACAAATATATGTACATATAATATTGAACCTTTTCTTTCTTAAGCATTTGTTAATTTTTCCTAACATATGTTGCCTATAGTTTGTTTGAACTCTCAGTAATTTATTCAGCTGCATTTGATAAATGACTCATGAAATTCCTCACATTTTTTATCATTTCGATACAGCAGTACAGTACTGCCCTGGGTTAATTTACTATATCCAGTAATTTCAAGTAGAACAATGACTCCTAGCTGCAGCTGATTTCCATTTCTATGTAACCTGCTCTGACTTTGAATAGGTGTTATATAAAAGATATATAATACACTAATCTCAATGAAGAAAATGGGAAAACTGCAATAAAAACATGATGAGTTTACAAAGTTTGTTCAATTTGAAAGTTGTATCTAGCATTTTATAGAGCTTTATAGTCTATTTTAAAATATATATTTTTTAAAGATTTTATTTATTTTTTAACAGAGAGAGACACAGCGAGAGAGGGAACACAATCAGGGGGAGTGGGAGAGGGAGAAGCAGACTCCCCACAGAGCAGAGAGCCCAATACGGGGCTCGATCCCAGGACCCCGGGATCATGACCTGAGCTGAAGGCAGTCGCTTAACCAGCTGAGCCACCCAGGCATCCCTATTTTAAAATATTTTAAGTAAAAAAAAAACCTGTTTCCATTTATTGAGTGTTGGAATCCCTGATGCACCACTTCCTGGCCGAATGGGCATTGGGCAAAATTTTTTAACATATGTAGGTCTCAATTCCAGCATTTGCAAAAAAGGGATAATCATATACTAATAACTTCACAGATTTCATGAATTCATGCATGTAAAGACCTTTAAAACAATCACTGGCAGGTAATGAGCACTTAGTATTTATTAACTGGTATTATTATTGTTATTATTTTACTTTGAGGTTAAGTACCTGGGTTCCTGTATCTTGAGTTAGGG
Source organism: Eumetopias jubatus (assembly GCF_037043125.1). Classification (NCBI taxonomy): domain Eukaryota; kingdom Metazoa; phylum Chordata; class Mammalia; order Carnivora; family Otariidae; genus Eumetopias; species Eumetopias jubatus. The sequence goes on from NW_028274820.1 coordinate 33,865,346, forward strand.
CAAAGTTAGTTGCATCTGATTCCAAAATCCATGTAAGTGTGATCTATAGTGTCCCTTTTATTTTTCTCCAAGCTGTAATATCATGACCCTTTCCCTTTGCTTCACTGGTTTTAAATACCCTGCTGAACTTTCAAGGATTAGTTCAATCCTACATATCTTGTTAAGGTTTGTCTAAACACTTCATCCTACAAAGCTCCTTCTTTGTTAGCATCTTGTCTTTCTGACCTGTCTTCTCAATAATAATGTATTAATGTCAGAGAGATTTGTAATTTACCAGCGCCTTGCAGATTACGTGCTTGGTTAATAAGTCTTTCTCATTCCTTCTCTTCATCATCATTCCATAAATGAGAAACTGGATTACCTGGATCACAGAAAGACTAGGTGAATTATTACCCAAATTTTCAAACTCTTTCCAATGTGTCACCTTTATTAGCCATAACTCACTCCTTCCCTGGGCTTATCCAACCACCCCTTTTAGTAACTTTTTTTTTAGGCCCTTTGTGTACATTTGCAGCTAAAGTTATATTGAAAGGATGACTGAAATAAGATAATTTTTTTAAGTGCTACAAATGATACCCATTGGCCTTTTCCTAAATCACCTACTTGTTCTAGAAAAATTCAAATTTGATTGGCACAATTTTCTTCTCTAAGAAAAAGCAGCTTTCAGCTAGGGAAAGTGAAAGCTTCATCTACTGAGTGTCATTACAGAACTGTGCCCCAGAACAGAAGCTTCCAAATTCTAAGAAAGCTTAATTGGATGTTCTACCCGGCAATGATAATATGGTTCATTTCATGATCAGATGAGATTGAGAGAGTTGAGTCTTTTCTGATATTCAAAGTCACGTGGTTGTTTTCCTTTAATTTAGCATTTCGATAAAGCAAGATTTATACTTCAGAGATCAATTTATACATTGAGATAAAGATTTTGATTCATAGATCAAAATACAGGAACAAAATTTATTTTATTTTATTATTATTATAGTATATTCTTAGTGATGTTTTAGTATTAGATTATTCATGTTTCAAAAAATGATCTTGCTGAATAGAATCAGATGATTCATTCTTCTTTCCATTGTGGGGTATACAAATTTGGATTATGTAGGAGCAGTGCAGGAGAAGATAACAGAGATAATAAAAAAAAACCTTTCAGTACATGCCTTTCACACATGTAGAATCTGCCTGCTTCTGTGAATGGTTTGTGACCCTCTAAACAGAGCAATACCAAAATAACATGGTTTGGAATGGCCTCTCCCCACAGAATGTGCTGGAAGCCACATGGAGGAACTTCATCTGTGTTTTTGATAAAAGACGCTTTGTTGTCAACTTCATCACTTTAAGGTCTACTCAGAATAAGGAAGCTGAAAGCAATAATCCAAGAGTTTTTAGTGCATTTTATCTATTCTAATTAAAAAAAATAATAGGCTTTTTTCCATTGGATATTTTTTCCTGATTTGTCAAAGATTAGTTGACTATAGAGTTGAGGGTCCATTTCTGGAGTCTCTATTCTGTTCCATTGGTCTATGTGTCTGTTTTTGTGCCAATACCATGCTGTCTTGGTGATCACAGCTTGAAGTCAGGGAACGTGATGCCCCCAGTTTTGTTTTTCTTTTTCATCATTCCCTTGGCAATTTGGGGTCTTTTCTGGTTCCGTACAAATTTTAGGATTTTTTTGTTCCAGTTCTTTGAAAAATGCCAATGGTATTTTAATAGGGATGGCACTGAAAGTGTAAATTGCTCTGGGGAGGATAGACATTTTAATAATGTTTATTCTTCCAATCCATGAGCATGGACTATTTTTCCATCTTTTTGTGTCTTCCTCAATTTCTTTCATAAGTGTTCTGTAGTTTCTAGAGTATAGATCTTTTACCTCTTTAGTTAGGTTTATTCCTAGGTATCTTATGGTTTTTGTTGCTATTGTGAATGGAACTGATTCCTTAATTTCTCTTTCTACAGTTACATTGCTAGTGTATGCAAAAGCAACTGATTTCTGTGCATTGATTTTGTATACTGCCACATTGCTGAATTGCTGTATGAGTTCTAGTAAAATTTGGGAATGGAGTGTTTTGGGTTTTCCAAATAAAGTATCATATCATCTGCAAAGAGGGAGATTTGACTTCTTCTTTGCCAGTTTGGATGCCTTTTATTTCTTTTTGTTTTCTAATTGCTGAGGCTAGGGCTTGTAGTACTATGTTGAACAGTAGTGGTGAGAGTGGGCATCCCTGTCGTGTTAGACAGCTACATATAGAAGAATGAAATTGGACCATTCCCTTACAGCATACACAAAGATAAACTCAAAATGGTTGAAAGACCTCAATGTGAGACAGGAATCCATCAAAATCCTAGAGAAGAACATAGACAATTACCTCTTTGACATCGGCCACAGTAACTTCTTTCAAGACATGTCTCCAAAGGCAAGTGAAACAAAAGCAAAAATGAACTTTTGGGACTTCATCAAGATAAAAACCTTCTGCACAGCAAAGGAAACAGTCAACTAAGAGGCAGCCTATGGAATGGGAGAAGATATTTGCAAATGACATTACAGATAAAGGGCTGATATCCAAGATCTATAAAGAACTTCTCAAACTCAACCCTCAAAAAACTAATAACCCAGTCAAAAAATGGGTAGAAGACATGAACAGACACTTCTCCGAAGAAGACATACAAATGACTAACAGACACATGAACAAATGCTCAACATCACTAGCCATCAGGGAAATATAAATCAAAACCACAATGAGATACCACCTTCCACCAGTTAGAATGGCAAAAATTAACAAAACAGGAAACAATAAATGTTGGCAACGATGTGGAGAAAGGGGAACCCTCTTACACTGTTGGTGGGAATGCAAGCTGGTACAGCCACTCTGGAAAACAGTATGGAGGTTCCTCAAGATGTTAAGAATAGAGCTACCCTATGTGCTGTGGTGAGTGCTGTGAATTGTGTAAGACTGATGAATCATAAACCTGTACCCTTGAAACAAATAATACATTATATGTTAATAAAAATAAAAGAAAAAAAAGAATAGAGCTACCCTATGACCCAGCAATTACACTACTGGGTATTAACCCCAAAGGCACAGACATAGTGAAAAGAAGGGGCATGTGCACCCCAATGTTCATAGCAGCAATGTCCACAATAGCCAAACTGTGGAAGGAGCCGAGATGCCCTTCAACAGAAGAATGGATAAAGAAGATGCGGTACATATATAACAATGGAATATTACTCAGCCATCAGAAATGATGAATACCCACCATTTGCGTCAACATGGATGGAACTGGAGGGAATTATGTTAAATGAAGTAAGTCAAGCAGAGAAAGACAATTATCATATGGTTTCACTCATATGTGGAACATAAGAATAGTACGGAGGACTATAGGGGAAGGGAGGGAAATCCAAAGGGGGAGAAACCAGAGAGGGAGATGAGCTATGAGAGACTATGGACCCCGAGAAACAATCTGGGGGTTTCAGAGGGGAGGAGGGTGTGGGGGGGTAACAGGGTGATGGGTATTGAGGGCACGTGCTGTGATGAGCACTGGGTGTTATACTTAACTAATGAATCATTGAACACTACATCAAAAACTACGTACTATACAGTGGCTAACTGAACATAATAAAAAAATGCTTTTTGTACAATTGGGGTATGTAAGAAAATAATCTCTTTTGCTTTTCCTTGTCCTGTCTATATATCTATCTGTATATCTCCATGGCAATTGTCCATTTTTAATTTCAATTTTAAAGCCTTTCCCAAGAGTAGCCTGCCTTTTATAAGATAAGGATACCTATGTTCTAGGAAACTTGTGTTCTTATTTGGCAATTATAGATGATTATCCATGAACAAATATGTGGACCTCTCCAGGATTCCATTGCCTAATCTCTAAATGAAGCTGTTGGATGAGATAACATCAGATGCTTTTAAGGTTTAAATAATTCTATCATATTAGATCTTCTTTTAACATTTCTCCCTCTCTCTTCTCTCTCTTTTTACTTTCTTCCTTCCTTTTGATGTCAGAAACTATTCTTGGAACAAAACATATAACACCTCTGCCTTTATGGAGCTTATGTTATATTGATCATAAGTTGAAGAAAATAAGTATATGGTTATATAATGAGGATGGGGAGTAAGATCAGTGCAATACTCCCAGAGTAGTGCGTGGTCTGACAAGAGAGGTCTGCTGCAGTCAGTTAATCATATGGTCAAAGGGAATAAAATTGACTATCCCTACTTGATTGAATTAAGTAAGCTCTACTGGATTTTCAGAAAAACTGTAAAGAATCACAGTCTAACAGAGAGATCTGAGACTCAATCATATACTCCTATATTCCCTATGTTTCTGAACAGAGCAGGACACCCCCCTGCTTGAAAAAGGGGAAACTTAAGAAATGATGCCATTATAACACTAAATGTATTGACTATGAAAATTGTTCCAATCTTTCATCAAATGGAATGGGTTAATTTAGTAAATATATAGGGAAAGAAATAAAAAAGTCTGGGGGAGACTGTTGGATCCTGGCTCAATACTTGCACTAATTCCTGATGTTATAGAATCTCAGTGAATTATATTAGTAAGGGAGAGTTTGAGGGTAAGGGGATAAATGAAAATGAGCTAAATATGCCTAAGGCAAGAATCAGTAGGGTGTCTAACTCCAGGATCTCCCCAATTCCTGGTTGTAAAATTATATAGGTGTGCTGGAGCCATTTTGTATCTACTTACAGAGTTGATGGTGTACATCTCTTTCTTTCTGCAGTTTGGTAACTTGCCTTTGGTAGCTCAGAGGTGGCCAGAGTGGAAGTATTTATGGAAATTGACAAACACTACAAATCAAGATATATTTTTCCCCCAGAAAGCTGTTTTTAACAATTTACCCGCACAAGAAAAATAACAAATCCCTATACTGGCTCCCTTTAATTTTTAATGAGTTATTATACTGGGAAGGCAAAGTGGAAGTTTTGGGTTATTTCTATAGGGCAAAGAACTCTGGTTGGGTTGCAGGATATAACTGGAAATTGTGCTCTGGTGGGGAGGAAGGACATGTGCATGGGACAGTTTAGATCTTATTAGGTGGGGATATTTTGGATTAAGGGAACAAGGGTGTGTGTGTGTGTGTGTGTGTGTGTGTGTGTATGGGTTAAGAATCAAGTAAAAAAGAACAAAATAGATCAAAGTACAGTGATCCATCATGTTCAAAGTGATGCCCCAGTGACTATAACCAAGCCCTATTTCTAGCCATGACTGATTAATTCTCAGGCAGATACAAGGGCCACATTTGAATAATCAAATTTACTGTCACTGGGATTTAATTTGAGCTGAGACATCTGGAAGATTGGAGGTCATAGGAACAGTGTAATCTTATGGCAGGTGATATTTTGTTTCTGAAGGGTAATAACACAGACTTGGCCCTGCTGGGCGTGGCTTATTCCATCCCTAGTGAGATCATGGATCACAGTCTTATTCTATCCTTGTTCACTAGAATTCTCAGCCCAGTAAAGCACTTTTCAGAGAAACCAGGACTTTCATCATTAGTCTGTTCCTAATTGGAAAGAATATTTAAGAGTTGACTGGACCCTGGCAATGAAAATAGGGAGGAGATCTGTGGGTGAAAAGTACAGGATGGATCTAATCTAACATTACTTTCTCCCGTAGTCTTTGACTTCCTTCTTTTATATCAGACTTCTGGCGTTTTACTATTACTTAGCACGAGTCATCTTTTGATCTTGGTTTGCTTTGACTAAACCTACAAATTATTAGAATCACAGTTACCGCAAGCTGTTGAATTCCAAATTGTTGCGTTCACCCGTAGCAAAGACTTAAGCCTGATCCAAAATCATACTCTGCTCTTCGTGATTGAGTGTTTGCAAAATTTGCGGTATAATGCTTTTATTCTCTATTCTGATTTTGCGTTTCCCTAATTGAAGCAGTTGGGAAGCTATAAATGTTTGAATTGGGTGAATTTTTAGATCTGTACAGCAAGAAAAACACAATGGAAACATTTCAAAGCAGTTTGAGGAATTGGGAGGCTCCAGATCCTTTGAATGCTCTGGATACCCTTATTTCAATGATTACGGTTACTTAATTTCCTATTAGTATATATTCCATATAAAAGAATTAGTGAGGTTGTGAATTTAATGGGTCCTTTAGTTAAGCACTCCACAGAATCAATTCCTATATTTGATATTTAGTAGCTTCAGCTCTATGGTGACAAAAGATAGAAGGTTCTTTTTTCTTTTCTTTTCTTTTCTTTTCTTTTTTTTAATTTATTTTTATTTTTTTATTGTTATGTTAATCACCATATATTACATCATTAGTTTTTGGTGCAGTGTTCCATGATTCATTGTTTGTTCATAACACCCAGTGCTCCATGCAGAACGTGCCCTCCTCAATACCCATCACCAGGCTAACCCATCCCCCTACCCCCTCCCCTCTAGAACCCTCAGTTTGTTTTTCAGAGTCCATCATCTCTCATGGTTCGTCTCCCCCTCTGACATACTCCCCTTTTCTTCCTCTCCTGTAATCTTCTTCTTTTTCTTTTTTCTTAAAATATGTTGCGTTATTTGTTTCAGAAGTACAGAACTGTGATTCAACAGTCTTGCACAATTCACAGCGCTCACCGTAGCACATACCCTCCCCAATGTCTATCACCCAGCCACCCCATCCCTCCCACCCCCAACCACTCCAGTAACACTCAGTTTCTTTCCTGAGATTAAGAATTCCTCATTATCAGTGAGGTCATGTGATACATGTCTTTCTCTGATTGACTTATTTCACTCAGCATAACACCCTCCAGTTCCATCCACGTCATTGCAAATGGCAAGATCTCATTCCTTTTGATGGCTGCATAATATTCCATTGTGTATATATACCACTTCTTCTTTATCCATTCATCTGTCGATGGGCATCTTGGCTCTTTCCACAATTTGGCTATGGTGGACATTGCTGCTATAAACATTGGGGTACACATACCCCTTTGGGTCCCTACATTTGTATCTTTGTGGTAAATACCCAGTAGTGCAATTGCTGGATCGAATGGTAGCTCTAATTTCAACTGTTTGAGGAACCTCCATACTGTTTTCCAGAGGGGTTGCACCAGCTTGCATTCCCACCAACAGTGTAGGAGGATTCCCCTTTCTCCACATCCCCGCCAACATCTGTCGTTCCCTGACTTGTTAATTTTAGCCATTCTGATGGGTGTGAGGTGGTATCTCATTGAGGTTTTGATTTGGATTTCCCTGATGCCAAGCGATGTTGAGCACTTTTTCATGTGCCTGTTGGCCATTTGGATGTCTTCTTTGGAGAAATGTCTGTTCATGTCTTCTGCCCATTTCTTGATTGGATTATTTGTTCTTTGGGTGTTGAGTTTGATAAGTTCTTTATAGATTTTGGATACTAGCCCTTTATCTGATATGTCATTTGCAAATATTTTATCCCATTCTGTCGGTTGTCTTTTGGTTTTGTGGACTGTTTCTTTTGCTGTGCAAAAGCTTTTTATCTTGATGAAATCCCAATAGTTCATTTTTGCCCTGACTTCCCGTGCCTTTGGCGATGTTTCTAGGAAGAATTTGCTGCAGCTAAGGTCGAAAAGGTTGCTACCTGTGTTCTCCTTTAGGATTTTGATGGACTCCTGTCTCACGTTTAGGTCTTTCAACCATTTGGAGTCTATTTTCGTGTGTGGTGTAAGGAAATGGTCCAGTTTCATTCTTCTGCATGTGGCTGTCCAATTTTCCCAACACCATTTGTTAAAGAGACTGTCTTTTTGCCATTGGACATTCTTTCCTGCTTTGTCAAAGATAAGTTGACCATAGAGTTGAGGGTCCATTTCTGGGCTCTCTATTCTGTTCCATTGATCGATGTGTCTGTTTTTGTGCCAGTACCATACTGTCTTGATGATGACAGCTTTGTAATAGAGCTGGAAGTCCGGAATTGTGATGCCGCCAGCTTTGCTTTTCTTTTTCAGTATTCCTCTGGCTATTCTGGGTCTCTTCTGGTTCCATACAAATTTTAGGATTATTTGTTCCATTTCTTTGAAAAAAGTGGATGGTATTTTGATGGGGATTGCATTGAATGTGTAGATTGCTCTAGGTAGCACTGACATCTTCACAATGTTGATTCTCCCAATCCATGAGCATGGAACGTTTTTCCATTTCTTTGTGTCTTCTTCAATTTCTTTCATGAGTATTTTATAGTTTTCTGAGTATAGATCCTTTGCCTCTTTGGTTAGATTTATTCCTAGGTATCTAATGGTTTTGGGTGCAATTGTAAATGGGATCGACTCCTTGATTTGTCTCTCTTCTGTCTTGTTGTTGGTGTATAGGAATGCCACTGATTTCTGTGCATTGATTTTATATCCTGCTACTTTACTGAATTCCTGTATGAGTTCTAGCAGTTTTGGGGTGGAGTCTTTTGGGTTTTCCACATACAGTATCATATCATCTGCAAAGAGTGAGAGTTTGACTTCCTCTTCGCCGATTTGGATGCCTTTGATTTCTTTTTGTTGTCTGATTGCTGTGGCTAGGACTTCTAATACTATGTTGAATAGCAGTGGTGAGAGTGGACATCCCTGCCGCGTTCCTGACCTTAGGGGGAAAGCTCTCAGCCTTTCCCCATTGAGAATGATATTCGCTGTAGGTTTTTCATAGATGGCTTTTATGGTATTGAGGTATGTACCCTCTATCCCTATACTCTGAAGAGTTTTGATCAAGAAAGGATGTTGTACTTTGTCAAATGCTTTTTCTGCATCTATTGAGAGGATCATATGATTCTTGCTCTTTCTTTTGTTAATGTATTGTATCACGTTGATTGATTTGCGGATGTTGAACCAGCCTTGCAGCCCAGGAATAAATCCCACCTGGTCATGGTGAATAATCCTTTTAATGTACTGTTGGATCCTATTGGCTAGTATTTTGGTGAGAATTTTTGCATCCATGTTCATCAAGGATATTGGTCTGTAATTCTCTTTTTTGATGGGGTCTTTGTCTGGTTTTGGGATCAAGGTAATGCTGGCCTCATAAAATGAGTTTGGAAGTTTCCCTTCCATTTCTATTTTTTGGAACAGTTTCAGGAGAATAGGTATTAATTCTTCTTGAAATGTCTGATAGAATTCCCCTGGGAAGCCATCTGGCCCTGGGCTTTTGTTTCTTGGGAGATTTTTGATGACTGCTTCAATTTCCTTAGTGGTTATAGGTCTGTTCAGGTTTTCTATTTCTTCCTGGTTCAATTTTGGTAGTTGATACATCTCTAGGAATGCACCCATTTCTTCCAGGTTATCTAATTTGCTGGCATAGAGTTGCTCATAATATGTTCTTAGAATTGTTTGTATTTCTTTGGTGTTGGTTGTGATCTCTCCTCTTTCATTCATGATTTTGTTGATTTGGGTCATTTCTCTTTTCTTTTTGATCAGTCTGGCCAGGGGTTTATCAATCTTGTTAATTCTTTCAAAGAAGCAGCTCCTAGTTTCGTTGATCTGTTCTACTGTTCTTTTGGTTTCTAGTTCATTGATTTCTGCTCTGATCTTGATGATTTCTCTTCTCCTGCTGGGTTTAGGCTTTATTTGCTGTTCTTTCTCCAGCTCCTTTAGGTGTAGGGTTAGGTTGTGTATTTGAGACCTTTCTTGTTTCTTGAGAAAGGCTTGTATTGCTATATACTTTCCTCTCAGGACTGCCTTTGCTGTATCCCAAAGATTTTGAACAGTTGTGTTTTCATTTTCATTGGTTTCCATGAATTTTTTTAATTCTTCTTTAATTTCCTGGTTGACCCATTCATTCTTTAGTAGGATGCTCTTTAGCCTCCATGTATTTGAGTTCTTTCCGAATTTCCTCTTGTGGTTGAGTTCTAGTTTCAAAGCATTGTGGTCTGAAAATATGCAGGGAATGATCCCCATCTTTTGGTACCAGTTGAGACCTGATTTGTGACCTAGGATGTGATCAATTCTGGAGAATGTTCCATGGGCACTAGAGAAGAATGTGTATTCCTTTGCTTTGGGATGGAATGTTCTGAATATGTCTGTGAAGTCCATTTGGTCCAGTGTGTCATTTAAAGTCTTTATTTCCTTGTTGATCTTTTGCTTCGATGATCTGTCCATTTCAGTCAGGGGAGTGTTAAAGTCCCCCACTATTATTGTATTGTTGTCAATGTGTTTCTTTGCTTTTGTTATTAATTGCCTTATATAATTGGCTGCTCCCATGTTCGGGGCATAGATATTTACAATTGTTAGATCGCCTTGTTGGATAGACCCTTTAAGTAGGATATAGTGTCCTTCCTCATCTCTTATTACAGTCTTCGTTTTAAAATCTAGTTTGTCTGATAATAAGGATTGCCACCCCAGCTTTCTTTTGGTGTCCAATAGCATGGTAAATGGTTTTCCACCCCCTCACTTTCAATCTGGGGGTGTCTTTGGGTCTAAAATGAGTCTCTTGCAGACAGCATATCGATGGGTCTTGTTTTTAAATCCAATCTGATAGCCTGTGTCTTTTGATTGGGGCATTTAGCCCATTTACATTCAGGGTAACTATTGAAAGGTATGAATTTAGTGCCATTGTATTACCTGTAAGGTGACTGTTAACTGTCTGTTGTCTGTTCGTTTCTGCTCTTTGCTGCTTTTAGGTTCTCTCTTTGCTTAGAGGACCCCTTTCAATATTTCTTGGAGGGCTGGTTTCGTGTTTGCAAATTCCTTTAGTTTTTGTTTGTTCTGGAAGCTTTTTATCTCTCCTTCTATTTTCAATGATAGCCTAGCTGGATATAGTATTCTTGGCTGCATATTTTTCTCGTTTAGTGCTCTGAAGATATCTTGCCAGTCCTTTCTGGCCTGCCAGGTCTCTGTGGATAGGTCTGTTGCCAATCTAATGTTTCTACCATTGTAGGTTACATATCTCTTCTCCCGAGCTGCTTTCAGGATTTTCTCTTTGTCTCTGAGACTCGTAAGTTTTACTATTAGATGTCGGGGTGTTGACCTATTATTATTGATTTTGAGAGGGGTTCTCTGTGCCTCCTGGATTTTGATGCGTGTTTCCTTCCTCACATTAGGGAAGTTCTCTGCTATAATTTGCTCCAATATACCTTCTGCCCCTCTCTCTCTTTCTTCTTCTTCTGGGATCCCAATTATTCTAATGTTGTTTCGTCTTATTGTATCACTTATCTCTCGAATTCTGCCCTCGTGATCCTGTAGTTGTTTCTCTCTCTTTTTCTCAGCCTCTTTATTTTCCATCATTTGGTCTTCTATATCACTGATTCTCTCTTCTGCCTCAGTTATCCTAGCATTTAGTGCCCCCATTTTTTATTGCACCTCATCAATAGCCTTTTTGATTTCGATTTGGTTAGATTTTAGTTCTTTTATTTCTCCAGAAAGGGTTTCTCTAATAACTTCCACGCTTTTTTCAAGCCCAGCTAGTATCTTTAAAGTCATGATTCTGAACTCTAGGTCCGACATCGTACTAATGTCCGTATTGAGTAGGTCCCTGGCTGACGGTACTACCTCTTGTTCTTTTTGCTGAGGTGATTTCTTTCGTCTTGTCATTTTGTCCAGAGGAGAATAGATGAATGAGAGAACAAAATGCTAACAGGTTTACAACGTCCCCAGCAAATATACTGTATACAAATCAGAAAAGACCTGAAACCAGGGGAAAAGAAAGGGAAAGAAAGAAAAAAGAAAGAGAAAAAGAAAAAAAAAAGATAAAAACAAAAACAAAACAATACAAAAAAGGCAGAATATGATCAAATATGATCAGGCTAGTGCATAGATCAGTGCCACACACTAGATTTTCGACGTATTTTGGTCTGTTAGAAAAAAGTGTCTCCTAAAATTTTAAAGGAAGAAAAACATATATGTACAAAATAAGGGATGATACAATGAAGGGATGGAAGATGATTGTAAAGATGAAAATTATAAAAGATTTTATAAAAGGACTTGGTAGATAAGTTGTTTGAAAAAAGAAAGAAGATTTAAGAAAAAAAAAAAGGAAAAAGGGAGAGCATGTGATCAGGCAGGAGACTAGAACAAAGCCATACACTAGTGATTTAGGGTATATTTTGATCTGTTAGAAGAAACTGTACCTCAAAATTTTAAAGAGAGAACAACTTATATATATATGCCAAAAATAAGGGTAACTACTATGAAGGGATAAAATATGACTCTAAAAATGAAAAATAAAAAATGTTTTTTTTTTTAAAAAAAGGGATTTATAAGATGTTGGTTGAAAAAGGGAAAAAGAAAAATAAAAAAAAACAGTCAACAAAAATTAACTTTGATGAAATAATGAATCATGGTAAAAAAAAAAAAGCCATGAATCTATGTGCAGTATTCCCCTAGCGCTGGAGTTGTCCTATTCTCCTTGATCGATCAACTTGGTCTTGGCTTGCTGGCTGTTTGTGCTGATCTTCTGGGGGAGGGGCCTGTTGCTGTGGTTTCCAAATGTCTTTGCCGGAGGCGGAATTGCCCCGCCCTTGTCGGTCCAGGCTAAGGAAGCTGCTCCGGTTTGCTCTCAGGAGCTTTTGTTCCTTGCAAGCTCTCGGTACAGCTTTGGAGGACCAGGGCAGAAATGGTGGCCTCCCAATCTCCACTCGGAGGAGCTGAGAACTCGGGGCCCCGCTCCTCAGTGTGCCCCCAGAGAAAAGCAGTCACTTCAGTGTCCCCGGTCTCCGGCCGCACTCCGTGCTCACCCGGCCTGTGATCGAGCGTTGCTATCTCTGGCTCCCGACCCCGCACGGAATCTCCAAACCCAGCAGATCCCTGCAGTGCGTTCCCACACCGCTCCTCCCCGGGAAGGAAGGGGAGTCTCCCCGGATCTGCTGCTTGTTGGGTCCCTGCTGCGGGAGCCGTGCCCCGACTGGGCCGCAGATCACAGTTTATGGCAACCCCGAGCTGAGAGCCCGCGACTCTGCTCCGTATCTGCAGCCGGCTTCCCTGCTCTGATACCTGGGAGCTCTGGCGCACTCAGGCACCCCCGGTCTCTCTGTGACCCCAAGGGTTCTGAGACCACACTGTCCCACGAGGGTTCCACCCCCCGCTTAGCCACTGCAGCGACGTCCCTCCGCCGAGCCAACTTCTAAAAGGTCCGATTTTGTGCTCTGCGGCTCTATCACTTGCCAGAAGCGGCCGGCGGAGGCCCCCTCCCCCGCCGTCTATCCTCCTGAATATCGCCTCGGATTCACTTCTCCGCACGCCCTATCTTCCAGTAAGTGGTCGCTTCTCTGTTCAGAGAGTTGTTGCTACTCTCCTGTTCGATCTCCTGTTGAGTTCGTAGGTGTTCAGAATGGTTTGATCCCTATTCAGCTGAATTCCTGAGACCAGATGAAATCTAGGTCTCCTACTCCTCTGCCATCTTCCTTTTCTTTTCTTTTCTTTTCTTTTCTTTTTTCTTTCACCATTGTAACGTACAGGAACTGAGTATCAATCCAAGTCTTGTAGTAGGGTTTTCAAGGGTTGTTTTTAAGGTATTCTCACTTTAAATTATTCTGTACCATTAGATATAGTAAAGATTCTAGATATAGTAAGGAATTTTTCATCCTTTGTTGTTTCTTTGGTTACCAGAATCAGTAACTTGATTGGCTAATTCACTGCTCTGTACCATTATGGGCTAGAACTTTTCTATCCTGGAAAATGGGAAAGTATCCCAGTGCTTTTGTTCCATGTTGACCATATAACATATTTCAAAAAGATAAATTTCTCGAAGGATCTGTGGCCCTTGCCCTACTCCGGTATCTAATTCCGTGTTTGTTAAGGTGTCTGTGGATGAAAGCAATAGACGCAGTTGTGATGATCTAGGCCTTTTGATGTAACATTCCCACAGACTGGCCATCATGATGTAGCTATGTTGTATATAAGGTAAACACAATAATATGCATTTTAATTACTTTATAATCTGCAGACAGTGGCATATGATATAAAATTGTACATGAAACGTGGGTATTAGATACAGATGACGTGGCTTGCGAAGTGATTTCACCATCATAAAATATTATTGTGCTATAATTTCAGTGACATAAAGTTGATGGTAAAAAAGGCTGGGAAGCCTTCCTATGGCTACCCAAGACCTATTGGGATCTAGGGCCTGAAGAGGAGAATACCATCTCTACCAACCTAAGAATATTGTCCACAACAACCTGGAGAGTCTTCAAAAGCAGCGCTTGTTCCAAATCTTTTACCTTTGTGCCTCCCAGTACATTCTCTTGAGAATATATCTTCTGTATATTTCACAGTAAATTGTACCTTCTATAAGAGCACTATATCACAGCTCTTTCCTTCTCTAAAACTCCTACCTAATCTTTTAGAAGACTGAGTCACAAACTTTGGTTTAAAAAATTTTTTGGTAAAAAAAAAAAATGAGGTAAAAAGGAATGTTTCTTGAAAGAAGAATGACATCATTTATAAAGTTAAATAGCTAGCTAATTAGGTCTCGTGAAGGACAGAAATTCCAACTTAAACTGCCTTAAAGAGGAAATTCATTGACTAATATGGCTGCTACAGTGTTGGTTTGATCCAGCACCTCAAGACCTTCACCAAGAAATCAGCTTCTTTCTATTTCTCTCCTGCCTTTGTACCACTCTAAAGTTGAATCCTTCTATTGTGTCATAGGACTGCAGCCATAGGCTCCTGAGGGTACATTCTTCCTGGTTTATATTGAGGGAGAGAGAGAGAGAGAGTGTGGTGTGTGTTTGAGGGAGGGAAAGAGAGAGAGAAATATGTCTATTTTATCATTGAATAAAAGTCCCAAGCTTCCCTGTGACTGGACTAATTTTAGCACTTGTTCATTCATGGAAAGTCATACACTAACTACTTGCCTTAGGCATTGGTTTGCTGCTAAATGATTAAAATCAGCTCTCTGAAAAAATATAACCATGTATCTATGTACATAAGATCATTATAAATTTTACTCATGGAAAGGATGTCTAGCCCACAATTAACAAATAAAAAAATACACAGTACTCTTCAATGTAAATTCCATAGGACCAATTAATTCTCTCAGAATATTTTTATTAACTTTTGCTGAACTCTCGTATCTATAGCCCACCTATGGTTGCAATCCAGTAATTATTTGAAAACATCCTAGCTGTTGGGAAACCTCACCAATTCATTCATTGATGATGTGAGTGAATTACTTGCTCATTTGGACAATAGTTTTGAAAGTATTGGAAGAATATATATTATTTAGCTACCAGCATGATGTCACTGACCACAGAGTTGGGAAAAAGTACGTAGTAGCACACCATTACATGGAATTTCCACCATACAGATAGAATAAATGTCAAGATCTGAAGAACATCAATTCTAATAAAGTGTAGTAAAAAAATATAAAATGATTAGGAATTGATGTATTTTAAGTATTTCCATATAATTTAAGTATGAATTCATAATTTAATTTTTAATGATGACTCTGTGTAGTAATCTTGACTACTGACTTGCAGACTTTGAAGAAATTTAGCAGTTGGCTCCGGGGAGCTGCTATGAGCTAGCTCCAGCACACCTAAGCTGGGGTCTAGGTTACATACCCATCCCTAATTCTGAAACTGTGCTATGGGGATGAATTATGTTGTTGGCTTCAGCGAATTAGGACACATCTCGAACTAGAGATCAGATAATACCATTCCAATTACATGAATAGAACATTAGGGTACTGTTAGGACTGGGGAAGGGAAGGTGAATTCTAGAAAGGCAACTAAAAATTTCTGCCACCAACAGGAACATAAATATCCTGGGGTCACAGCAGCAGGAACTTGGGGCCCTTTGCTACAGTGCTGCTCTGGCATGACTCAGCTACCCCTTTCCAACTTTGTGCTCCTTTGCTCAACCTTCTAGTTGCTGGGGAAAAGACTATTATTGGCCCAGCTTAGATCACCAGGAGTCAATATTTCTTCTGAATTAAATTGCTAGATGCACCTGTGAAATAGGCAAAATATGTCTAAAATATACTAAATAAAAGACAAAGTAATCTCATTTTAATTCAGGCAGTTGGTATTCCAAATTTAAAACAATTTGATATTCCAAATTTAAAACAAAATGAAATTTTATAAAATACAGTGGACCTTGAATAACATGTATTTGAACTGCATGGGACCACTTATGTGTGGATTTTTTTAAAGATAAATTCAGTGTAGTACTATAACTAGAGTATGTTCTCTTCCTTAATATTTTCTCTTCTCTAGCTTATTTTATTGTAAGAACAAAGTAAAATATGCATATAACTCAGAAAATTTGTGTTAGTTGACTCTTTATGTTATCAGTAAGGCTTTGAATCCATAGTAGGCTATTTTGGCGGAGTCAGAAAGTTATACGCCGATTTGCAACTGCAAGGGATTGGCACCTTGAATCTCCACAATTGTTTAAGTGTCAACTGTATTATATTTTGGGAGGTCATGTAATAACTGCATCATGAGTAAGAATTTAGGGGACTTTGTATCTCTCTTGATCTTAGATTTACAAAGTTCTAAGTAAAAGAAAATAAAACAATCTGATTGATTATGAATGTGTATTAATTGAATTAGGTTTGATTACAAGTAGCAGAAAATCCCACAGAGCGTTGGTTTTCTTTTTTTATTTAAATTCAATTAGCCCACATATAGTACATCATTAGTTTCAGATGTAGTTTCAATGATTTATCAGTTGTGTATAATGCCCAGTGCTCATTACATCATGTGCCCTCCTTAAACAACCTTGGTTTTAATAAGAATAAGAAATTTATTTTGGGGCCCCTGGGTGGCTCAGTCATTAAATGTCTGCCTTTTGTTTAGGTCATGATCCCAGGGTCCTGGGATCCAGCCCTGCATCGGGCTCCCTGCTCAGTGGGAAGCCTGCTTCTCCCTCTCACACTCCGCCTGCTTGTATTCCCTCTCTCGCTGTCTTTCTCTGTCAAATAAATAAATAAAATCTTAAAAAAAAGATATATTTCTTTCTTATAGTCTGGAAGTAGTCAGTTGAAATATACTATGGTACTCCAGAGTCTGAAAACATACTTCTCTTTTTCCTCTGCAGAGACCTCAGTTCCCAAAATAATCTCATGGAAAGAGATGATTGCTCCAGTTATAACACTGCATACCCATTTCAGCCGGCAGAAAGGGTATATTCTAGAAGCTTTACACTTGATTCTGTTGACATTCCATTGACCAGAACACGCAAGGCTACTTCAGTATTGCTGCAAGATAGCTGTATGTGCAAGGTGAACAAAACACACACATGGATTTCTGGAATTTTAATAATATAGTTAACCAACAAGGAAATATTTGCTTATAAATTATGATTAGAGCTGTGAAGAAAATAAACAGATAACAATACAAGGGGGAATATGATCAGTAAAATGAGTGTTAGAAATTAATTCCCCTAAGAAGCAAAAGAAAGAAATATGGGAAAGCTTCATAGAGAGGCTTTTGATAAGCAGATATAATTTGCAAAGATTTGGGCTGGAGATAAGCTTAGAAAGGGAATTTAAATACAGGGAAAACATAAGAATCACAGACATCCAAAAATGTGGGCTTTGTTCAGAGGCTATCATGCAGTTTTGTTTGTTGAAATTAAGTGTGTATGAGCAGTAGAAGGAATAATCTAACACTTAGAATTTATTCTGTGCCAAGCACTGTTCTAAGTACTTACCTTTACTCATTTACTTTTCACAACCACCATTTCAGGTAGGTTCTGTTACTTTTCCCATTTTTCAGATGAGGAATTTGAGGCATGGAAAGGATAAATAACCTGCTTAAATTCACAAAGCTCTGATTTTAGGAAGTTTAACTCTGAGTCTGCTCTTAACCCTTGGACTATGTTGCTTTAAAATAGGGAGATCTCTAATGGAGGGCCATGATGTTGTACTCAATAGTTTGGACTTAATTCTATAGACAATAGGGAGCTACTGAAGAATTTTGAGTAGAGGTAGATGATATATTTGAATTTGTGTTTTGTGGATATTGGTTTAATATTTGTGGGATGGACATCATTAAGTAGACTGAGAATGGGGTGTCATTTGGGAGATGCTAGAAATGACCCAATGAGAATCAACATAAACTCTTATTTTCATTATTCAGGGCATAATGAATAATGAATAATGAATAAAACCTTGGAGAGATTCTCTGAGACTAGTTTTTCTACTCTGTTGTAGTGCATATTTAGGGTAGAAGAAAATTGAAAGAAATGTTGACAGTTCTTTGGTTTGAGGTATAAAAGTTATTGATCCTCTCTGCAATGGAAAGGTGAACTCAGAAGGAAGGCAGTAATATTTATTAAGAATCTAGTTTTTACTTAGAACTTTACCTAGAACATTGGCTCATATTATTTTTAATTCTCACAACAGAAGTATAGGAAGTAGGGCTTCTCACTGAATTCTATTCATTCACAGATGAGGACAGCATGACTAATTTTTGACTAGTTTTGTCAGCAAATGAAAGAACTGGAATTGGGTTTCAAGTCTTCTGTCCCTTACACTATACAGCACCTATGACAGTACCCAGTTCACAAGGTTAATTTGCCAGTCACAAAGCCTCCGAAGGTGTGGCCACATGCTCAACTTGAGACAGGTTTTGAAATAAATATGCCTTTGAAATAGGGTCTTCTCTGAGATTGCCTCGACTTTAGCTCTAAAGTATGACAGATGAGTATGAGTAGAGAAATCTTCATTGATTTCTGGCTTTCTCATATGATTAAGTTACATGTAAAATACCTCTTCATTACAGAGGAAGAAGATATGAAATATTTTCTGAGATTCCCACGCTTTCCTTAGTCCTCACTCATGTTGTCACTGTGTCCTCAGACCAAAAGAAATACTTAAAAGTTCCATTTATTACACAGTGAAGTCCAAATAACTCCATCAGTACTTTTGTCCTAACAATTTATTAGATGTCTGAAGAAAATAATACACATAAATTATAAAAGAGAATTTAATTTTTAACATAAGCACCATTACAAATGGGATATATGTATCTATTGAGTATGGCACACCTCTAAGATATTAGCACCACCCTAGACACCACTGGGACTTTGATTTAACCTGTGTTCCACATCGTATTTTTTTGCTTAGTACTTGGTTTTCTTCCCAGCAGTCACTGAAAATCCAGCTGTGCAAAGAGATGCCATTGAAGGGCTTTTAGCACAATGTACTCCTGAAACTGAACTACCTCAAACTACTAGTTTGTGGCAATCTGACAAATGTCAAGTATCGCCATGTTTCTCTTAAGAATTTAAGGTATTCCCTAGTGCCTGGTGAATTTGCTGTGACATCCCAGGGCACAGCTGCATAGTTTGGGAAACATGCATATACGTTACTTGACACATACCAAGAGTTTTGACCTGAACACATTACAATTTGCATCCAAGCATACTTAATTCAAAACATGTTTTTCAACACTGATGTTTTTATTCCAAATACAGATTGTTTTATCGATGCATCCTGTTGCTGGGAGAAAAACAAAGAAGAAAGCATAGATTTGAAGTCATGTTTCAAATCCTTATTTCATTATTCACTGGCAGTTGGTCTCTGGGCAAGTTACCCAACATCTGTGAGCCTTAGTGTCTTCCTGTTTTTTAATCTATAATGTGGAAATAGTCATAAGCACTTTCGTGGTGCCTGTCAGAATTAGAGTAAATGTATCGGAAATACCTAGGACGACGCATGGTGCCTTTTGGGCTTTGCCAAATATTGTTTTTTTCCCTTCTTCCTCTCTAAAGGGAGATTGCCTCAGGAATTGACTGTTTTTCTTTTCTAAATAACACATACTTAAAATGAGAGATCCTTCTGTAAAGGCTGTGAAGGGCAATGATTTTTAAATTAGCAGAAGGAGGCTAACGCAGATGAGATGAGATGTTTAATTCTGGAGAATTTATGCCACCAGAACCATTAACAATCTCCTTTCCAGGAGCAATTATCTCAGCAGCAAAGTAAGCAGGGACTGAGGGACACACACGCAGGAAGTAGACAAGCAAAAGACAGATGAATTTAGAAAATACAAACTAAGAGGCGTTCTGTAATAAAGTATGTTCCATGGGCTCCTAAAAAATAAGTTCTAGGGAATATTATTCTTTCTTTTTTTGTGTGTGTGTATATTTGAGTGCTACTGATCAGGATTCTCACGAAGATGAATAATTCCTAATTATTTTCAGCGTGTGTGTCGTGTGTTACTGTGTGCTGAGAGAAACTGAACCGCTCATTCCATGGCCTGTTCTGTTCATCTCTCTCCAGGGTCAGCCATACACAGTTGGGAAAATTATGCCTACTGGAGAACAATTTCTCACTCATTCAACATTCCCTCAGAGCTACATCAGATCATTAACAAGGATTTTCTCAATTAACTACTAAATCAGCAATTAAGGCTTAAGAGATATCTATTGCAAATAAAAGGGTTATTGATTTTAATTCAGTCATATCTTATAATTATGGATATTAATCACACACAGTCTTTAACTGCAAAATAGGACTCTCTCTAGCAGTCAAACATGACAGAAGGAGGCAAAGTGAAATGACTTTCAAGTGGACAAACTGCCATTACTTAGTAATGAGATTGAACAGTATGGCACTAATTTAAAAAAAGCGATAGATGCTTTACAAGATAATTTTAAAGTGACTTGAGATTTATATTTAGGCTTAGTTAAAACTCATCAGCCATGTAATACATGAATACATTCATTGAAGTATCATCTACAATTACAGTAAAGGCAACATGCTTCATGAATAGTTAAAGCTACACTCGGTGCTCACACAGACCAGTGCATATGCCAGATCATGTCTTCATTAACATATTACATGGAAATGTAACTTGTTAAAAATAGTAATGGGAGAGTGGTAAGACCATAGTAACCTATTGAATTCCTTCATATTTAAATTTATTAAAATAAAAATGTAGACTTTTTTTTCCTATCCGGATATGCTCATTTTGGTCTAACAGAATATGTAAAGTCTCATAAAAAAAAATAGAAAAAGACTGCAGCCCACCACCTTTCTCTTTTACCAGATGGCAACATTTTCTTTAGCATTCTTTCATGTTTGCCAAAGCTCCAGCTATCAGCCATGTGTTGAGTGAGTTTCGGCAATCTGGAAAATACAGTCCAGGTTCTATTAAACAGTGCTGTAATTTTGCACAAAAATTTTCCTTACCCAAGACCAATTATATTTAGAACTTGTTTAAATGTATGATTCCAAGCTTCATGCAAATTCCTATGACTGACAGCAACCTTTTCACAAAGTAGAGTTTGTTTACATTATATCTTTATCAAATGGTACCACTCCTTCTGGTCTGCTGTTTCCATGATTGCAAATTACAAGTTTTTTTCTGTCCTAAACAGGTCCCTGAGTGTCGAAGCAAAAATTGCACCTGACGAAGTTAAAGAGGTAAGGAAGATTTTATTCAAGATTTTATTTATTATAGTCAAGAGGGAGATCAGACTAAAGTCTGAATTCATTTCATTTGAAACAAAGGGTAAGGAGACTTGTAGGCACTGGGGTGAGAGAGAACACAGGCCATCTGTGTTTGCTAATTTGCTTTTTCCGAAAGAAAAGTAAATTTTCTCCTATTTTTGTGATAGGAGGTAATTTTACAACTTGGAGTAGGGCATCCACTAAAGTTCAGCTCCTGTCCTCCCACAGAAATTGGGAGTTAGGAGAACTATCTTCCTTGATGTTGACATGTCAGAGGGATGGCTGTCAGATCCTGGAGACAGGTAGTCCTGGATTGTAACACTGACAACAACTTTTTAAAAAAATTTACATCTCAAAGGGGGCAGAGAAGGAATTTGCAGTTACAAAGTCTTTAAAGTAAATGCTCCAAGAAAAGGAAGACCAAAGTACGAGGGTCAGGAATAAGCCTGTCTAAAGTTTAATTAAGCTGAGAACTTTAAGGCTGTGTTCACCAAAAGTATTACTAGGACTCTGTCGTGAGAACTGATAAGAATAATGAAAACCTCATAATAATGGCAGATGGTTGGGATACATTTCAGAATTTAGTAGCCAAGGTGCCCCAGTGTTTGTTCTTCCCAGAGTCAGTTACAGTTATGGTGATATACTCATTAACTGCACTTGAGAAGTCACTACAAAACCCTTTCAGAAGGTGAAAATTTATTTTGTGCCTGTATGTGTTAAGTGATACTTCTCATTGGTTCCCACCCCTCTTACAGAAATGTATGAGATTAAAGGTGTCTCCGAAACCTGCCATTATTTCTCCCAAAGCCATTGCCTCTCTATGGATTTAACTGTGCTTATATAGTAAGACTTTGAATATACCCATATACCGTCCACATGGTAGTGTTTATAAATTTCAAAAGTACACTCATTTTTCATTTGATCCATACGACAACATCTTGAAGCAGAAAAGGACATACTATGATCCCCTTTTTACAAGACAGAAAATTGAGGTTCCTGGGAGCTAAGCAACTTGCCCATGGTCACATAGATAGCAAATAGTAGTACTAACTTCTACAACTATATCCAGCCTTTGATATAAATTTTTCCCAAGTACTACTACTCTGATTCTCTACTTGTAATTCAGCCGAAGTGTGATTTTTGAAGCACATGGATTGTTTTTGTTTTTTGAGGGCCTTGGAGAAAAAATCTGTCCTATTATTGAAGTGATACTGTCCAAGTAAATGAGCCAGCATTAGCTTTACTGATGTTGTCCTTCCTTTCTTTTGGATATTCCTCCTAATTGCTTGTGTACTTGGTTTTTCAAATCCCTGTCAAATATTAAGATAATTAAAGGGACATTTGATCTCTTTATATATGGTTATAATCTGTAAATGGGTAGACAAGCTTATATTTCTTTATATTCTTATACATCCATATGTATAAATTTATTCTTATCAATAGACTTTGATGTTTCCCAAATTGCTCCTCTCTTTCTTTTTTTTAAAAGATTTATTTATATGGGGAGGGAGAAAGTATGACTAAGTGGGAGGGAGAGGCAGAGGGTGAGAGTCTTCAAGCAGACTCCCCACTGAGCATGGAGCCCACTGGGGCTGCATCTCAGGACCCTGAGATTGTGACTTGAGCTAAAAGTAAGAGTTGGACACAACTGACTGAGCCACCCAGACACCTATTCCTTCTTTATTTCTAATGTTTACAAAGTAAAATTTCATCAGTAACATTTTGTTTTATGTTAGAGTTAGACTCTTATTTTTCTATAATTCCCAAAATGTGATCTATTACTGGGAGTGAAATACAGAAATACATATTAATGAGTGAGGGTCAGTCAGGGGTGGGGGGGGTACAAAAAATCTGCATTTAAAGAAGGTCCCAAATAATTCTGTGTACTTTATGATTTAAGATACACTGGTCCCAGTTTTTTATTTCTCCCAACCCCATATCTTGATTAATATGTTTTCTATTCTTCTGAAAATCTTCATTAAGAACGCAAACCCATCACTGCCACTACTCCTGTAACTTAGTAAATAACAATGTCAGTAGTTTTATAGTACCTATTTTTCATAATAATTTTAATCTTCTCAAATCCTTATAATAGCATTGTGTGAGGGAAGAAAATAACTTCCTCAGAAAACTTTGTAAATGAAAATTAAAGTCAAAACTACACTTATAGACACAGAAGAAAGCTTATCCATTGAATGTGTTTTCATATTCTTTATTGGTTTTATCTGTCATGAAATGAACCATATTTGTATCCCCAGTCCTCAGAACCCATCATTTTCATGGTGCACTTTTAGGCCTCCTGGTAGACCTATATGACACTCCATTTCAGGCTTCAGGGTAATTCTTTGAATTACTACTGGCACCTGATAGAGCCAAACCAGAATTCAACGAGAGATACATAAGGAGAAAATTATGGGTAGTTTATATTTTTGCCAAAAAGACTTTCCTAACATTTAGAATGTTCCAAAGGTAGAATTGACTGACTTGGGAGGTAGAAAATTCCCTGTCAATTGAAGTATTGGAAATGAAACTGTATATAAGATAAAATGGAAGAAATCAATGTACTGGTGTAAAACAACAGATTATTTGATCTCTGAGGTCTTTTTAATTCTCTCCTTAATCTCAGAGTATTTAGAGTTGCCATCTATCCAACCAAAGTTATTACTGCTTTTCCATTCAATTATTATCCCTTGAATGCTAGTTATAATTCATTTGAATTTCTCATTTTTATAGAACGAAATCTGTGAGAGAATATTAAATGAAGTATCATGCCTTGAATTTCCTTGTCCAGAGCATATGCAAAACAAAAATATGACATCCAGTGCTCATCACAAGTGCACTCCTTAATCCCCATCATCTATTTAACCCATCCTCCCCTCCCCTCTAGTAATCAGTTTGTTCTCTATAGTTAAGAGTCTGTTTCCTGGTTTGCCTCTCTCTCTTTTTAACCTTTGCTCATTTGTTTTGTGTCTTAAATTCCACATATGAGTGAAATCATATGGCATTTATCTTTTTCTGTTTGACTTATTACACTTAGCATAACCTCATGTACCTTAGGATCCATCCATGTGGTAGCAAATGGCAGGATTCCATCTTTCTTATGGCTGAGGAGTTTTCCATTATATATATATAGCACATCCTTATCTGTTCATCCACTGATGGACACTTAGGTTGTTTCCATATCTGGTGTATTGTAAATAATGCTGCAATGAAAATAGGAGTGCATATTCTTTTTGAATTAGAGTTTTCAATTTCTTTGGATAAATATCCAGAAGTAGAATTGCTGGATCATACGGTAGTATTATTTTTAAGTTTTTGAAGTAACTCCATACTGTTTTTCATAGTGGCTGCACCAATTTACATTCCCAACGGTGCATGAAGGTTCCCTTTTCTCCACATCCTCACCAGCACTTGTTATCTCTTCTCTTCTTAATGATAGCCCTTCTAATAGGTGTGGGATTAAATCTCATTGTGCTTTTCATTTGTATTTCTCTGATGATAATTAGTGAAATTGAGCATCTTTTCATTTGCTTGTTAGTCATCTCTGTGGTTTCTTTGGAAAAATGTCTATTCAGATCCCCTGACCATTTTGAAATCAGATTGTTTTAGTGTTGAGTTGTATGAGTTCTTTATATATTTTGAATATTAACTCTTACCAGATATATGATTTACAAATATTTTCTCCCATTCGAGTAGGTTGCCTTTTAATTTTAGTGATTGTTTACTTTGCTGTGCAGAAGGTTTTCGTTTAATGTAGTCCCATTTGTTTATTTTTGCTTTAGTTGCCTTTACTTTTGGAGTCAGATTATTAAAAAATTGCCTATATTGATGTCAAGGACATTACTGCTTATGTTTTCTTCTAGGATTCTTATAGTTTCAGGTCTTAAATTCAAGTCTATATCCATTTTGAGTTAATTTTTATGTATGGTGTAAGATGTTAGTCTAATTTTATTCTTTTGCATGTGGCTGCCCATTTTTCAAAATACCAATTATTAAAAAAGCTGCCCTTTCCCCATTATATATTCTTGGCTGCGTTGTTGTAAGTTAATTGGCCATGTATGGATACATTTATTTCTAGGCTCTCTATTCTGTCCCAAAGAACTGTGTGTCTGTTTTTGTGCCAACACCATATTTTTTTGATTACTAGTGGTTTGTAATATAGTTTGAAATCAAGGAGAATGCTGCTTTCAGCTTTGTGGTTCTTGCTTAAGATTGCTGTGGCTATTTGGGATCTTTTTGGTTCCATACAAATTTTATGGTTGTTGTAATTCTGTGAAAAATGCCATTGGGATTTTGATAGAGATTGCATTTGTTCTGAATATTATTTTGGGTAATATGTACATTTTAACAATATTAATTCTTCCAGTCAAGGAGCACAGAATATCTTTTTTTTTAATTTTTTTAATCTTATGTTAATCACCATACATTAGATCATTAGTTTTGGAGGTGGTGTTCCATGTTTCATTGTTTGTGCATAACACCCAGTGCTCCATGCAGAAGGTGCCCTATTTAATACCCATCACCAGGCTAACCCATCCCCCCACCCCCCTCCGCACTAGAACCCTCAGTTTGTTTTCCAGAGTCCATCGTCTCTCATGGTTCGTCTCCCCCTCCAATTTCCCCCCCTTCATTCCTCCCTTCCTGCTATTTTCTTTTTTTTGTTTTCTTGACATATTTTGCATTATTTGTTTCAGAGGTACAGATCTGTGATTCAACACTCTTTCACAATTCACAGCACTCGCCATAGCACATACCCCCCCAATGTCTATCACCCAGCCACCCCATACCTCCCACCCCCCCACCACTCCAGCAACCCTCAGTTTGTTTCCTGACATTAAGAATTCCTCATATCAGGGAGGTCCTATGATACATGTCTTTCTCTGATTGACTTATTTCACTCAGCATAACACCCTCCAGTTCCATCTATGTCATTGCAAATGGCAAGATCTCATTCCTTTTGATGGCTGCATAATATTCCATTGTGTATATATACCACATCTTTAACCATTCATCGGTCGATGGACATCTTGGCTCTTTCCACAGTTTGGCTATTGTGGACATTGCTGCTATAAACATTGGGGTGCACATACCCCTTCGGATCCCTACCTTTGTATCTTTGTGGTAAATACCCAGTAGTGCAATTGCTGGATTGTATGGTAGCTCTATTTTCAATTGTTTGAGGAACCTCCATACTGTTTTCCAGAGTGGCTGCACCAGCTTGCATTCCCACCAACAGTGTAGGAGGGTTCCCCTTTCTCCACATCCCTGCCAACATCTGTCATTTCCTGACTTGTTAATTTTAGCCATTCTGACGGGTGTGAGGTGGTATCTCATTGAGGTTTTGATTTGGATTTCCCTGATGCCGAACGATGTTGAGCACTTTCTCATGTGTCTGTTGGCCATTTGGATGTCTTCTTTGGAAAAATGTCTGTTCATGGCTTCTGCCCATTTCTTGATTGGATTATTTGTTCTTTGGGTGTTGAGTTTGATAAGTTCTTCATAGATTTTGGGTACTAGCCCTTTATCTGATAATGTCATTTGCAAATATTTTCTCCCATTCTGTTGGTTGTCTTTTGGTTTTGTGGACTGTTTCTTTTGCTGTGCAAAAGCTTTTTATCTTGATGAAGTCCCAATAGTTCATTTTTGCCCTTGCTTCCCTTGCCTTTGGCGATGTTTCTAGGAGGAAATTGCTGCGGCTGAGGTCGAAGAGGTTGCTGCCTGTGTTCTCCTTTAGGATTTTGATGGACTCCTGTCTCACGTTTAGGTCTTTCAACCATTTGGAGTCTATTTTCGTGTGTGGTGTAAGGAAATGGTCCAGTTTCATTCTTCTGCATGTGGCTGTCCAATTTTCCCAACACCATTTGTTGAAGAGACTGTCTTTTTTCCATGGGACATTCTTTCCTGCTTTGTTGAATATTAGTTGACCATAGAGTTGAGGGTCCATTTCTGGGCTCTCGATTCTGTCCCATTGATTGATGTGTCTGTTTTTGTGCCAGTACCATACTGTCTTGATGATGACAGCTTTGTAATAGAGCTGGAAGTCCGGAATTGTGATGCCGCCGGCTTTGCTTTTCTTTTTCAACATTCCTCTGGCTATTCAGGGTCTCTTCTGGTTCCATACAAATTTTAGGATTATTTGTTCCATTTCTTTGAAAAAAGTGGATGGTATTTTGATGGGGATTGCATTGAATGTGTAGATTGCTCTAGGTAGCATTGACATCTTCACAATGTTGGTTCTTCCAATCCATGAGCATGGAACGTTTTTCCATTTCTTTGTGTCTTCCTCAATTTCTTTCATGAGTATTTTATAGTTTTCTGTACTCAGAAAACTATAGATCCTTTGCCTCTTTGGTTAGATTTATTCCTATGTATCTTATGGTTTGGGGTACAATTGTAAATGGGATCGATTCCTTCATTTGTCTCTTTTCTGTCTTGTTGTTGGGGTATGGGAATGCCACTTGATTTCTGTGCATTGATTTTATATCCTGCCACTTTACTGAATTCCTGTATGAGTTCTAGCAGTTTTGGGGTGGAGTCTTTTGGGTTTTCCACATAAAGTATCATATCATCTTCAAGGAGTGAGGGTTTGACTTCCTCTTTGCCGATTTGGATCCCTTTGATTTCTTTTTGTTGTCTGATTGCTGTGGCTAGGACTTCTAATACTATGTTGAATAGCCGTGGTGATAGTGGACATCCCTGCCGCGTTCCTGACCTTAGGGGGAAAGCTCTCAGCTTTTCCCCATTGAGAATGATATTTGCTGTAGGTTTTTCATAGATGGCTTTTATGATATTGAGGTATGTACCCTCTATCCCTATAGTCTGAAGACTTTTGATCAAGAAAGGATGCTGTACTTTGTCAAATGCTTTTTCTGCATCTATGGAGAGGATCATATGATTCTTGTTCTTTCTTTTGTTAATATATTGTATCACGTTGATTGATTTGCGGATGTTGAACCAACCTTGCAGCCCAGGAATAAATCCCGCTTAGTCATGGTGAATAATCCTTTTAATGTACTGTTGGATTCTATTGGCTAGTATTTGGTGAGAATTTTTGCATCAGTGTTCATAAAGGATATTGGTCTGTAATTCTCCTTTTTGATGGGGTCTTTGTCTGGTTTTGGGATCAAGGTAATGGTGGCCTCATAAAATGAGTTTGGAAGTTTTCCTTCCATTTCTATTTTTTGGAACAGTTTCAGGAGAATAGGTATTAATTCTTCTTTAAATGTCTGATAGAATTCCCCTGGGAAGCCATCTGGCCCTGGGCTTTTGTTTCTTGGGAGATTTTTGATGACTGCTTCAATTTCCTTAGTGGTTATAGGTCTGTTCAGGTTTTCTATTTCTTCCTGGTTCAATTTTGGTAGTTGGTACATCTCTAGGAATGCATCCATTCCTTCCAGGTTATCTAATTTGCTGGCATAGAGTTGCTCATAATATGTTCTTACAATCGTTTGTATTTCTTTGGTGTTGGTTGTGATCTCTCCTCTTTCATTCATGATTTTGTTGATTTGGGTCATTTCTCTTTTCTTTTTGATCAGTCTGGCCAGGGGTTTATCAATCTTGTTAATTCTTTCAAAGAAGCAGCTCCTAGTTTCGTTGATCTGTTCTACTGTTCTTTTGGTTTCTAGTTCATTGATGTCTGCTCTGATCTTGATGATTTCTCTTCTCCTGCTGGGTTTAGGCTTTATTTGCTGTTCTTTCTCCAGCTCCTTTAGGTGTAGGGTTAGGTTGTGTATTTGAGACCTTTCTTGTTTCTTGAGAAAGGCTTGTATTGCTATATACTTTCCTCTCAGGACTGCCTTTGCTGTATCCCAAAGATTTTGAACAGTTGTGTTTTCATTTTCATTGGTTTCCATGAATTTTTTTAATTCTTCTTTAATTTCCTGGTTGACCCATTCATTCTTTAGTAGGATGCTCTTTAGCCTCCATGTATTTGAGTTCTTTCCAAATTTCCTCTGTGATTGAGTTCTAGTTTCAAAGCACTGAGGTCCGAAAATATGCAGGGAAATTTTTGGTACCTGTTGAGACCTGATTTGTAGCCTAGGATGTGATCTCTTCTGGAGAATGTCCCATGGGCACTAGAGAAGAATGTGTATTCCT
This sequence comes from Eumetopias jubatus, assembly GCF_037043125.1. NCBI lineage: Eukaryota > Metazoa > Chordata > Mammalia > Carnivora > Otariidae > Eumetopias > Eumetopias jubatus. The sequence goes on from NW_028274820.1 coordinate 33,894,763, forward strand.
TTGCTTTGGGATGGAATGTTCTGAATATGTCTGTGAAGTCCATTTGGTCCAGTGTGTCATTTAAAGTCTTTATTTCCTCGTTGATCTTTTGCTTCGATCCATTTCAGTCAGGGGGGTGTTAAAGTCCCGCAGTATTATTGTATTGTTGTCAATGTGTTTCTTTGCTTTTGTTATTAATTGCCTTATATAATTGGCAAGGAGCAAAGAATATCTTTCCATTTATTTGTGTCTTTAATTTCTTTCATCAGTATCTTACAGTTTTTAGGGAATTGGTCTTTCAACTTTTTAGTTAAAATTATTCCTAGATATTTTATTCTTTTTGATGCATTTGTAAACAGAATTGTTTTCTTAATTTCTCATTATGGTAGTTTGTTGTTAGTGTATAGAAATGCAACAGATTTTTGCATGTTGATCTAATACTCTGCAGTTTTACCTAATTTGTTTTTTCATTCTAACGGGTTTTTGGCACAGTCTTTTGGCTTTTTTACATATAAAATCATGTTGTTCACAAATAGTGACAGTTTATTTCTTCTTTTCAAATTTGGATGCCTTCTATTTATTTTTCTTGCCTCATTGCTCTGGCTAAGACTTACAGTACTTTGTTGAATAAAAGTGTCAAGAGTGGGTATCCTTGTCTTTTTCCTTTTCTTAGAGTAAAATGTTTCAGCTTTTCACCTTTGAGTGTGATGTTAGCTGTAGGCTTGTCATATATTGCCTTTATTATGTTGAGGTATATTTACCCACTTTGTTGAGATTTTTAAATCATAAATGATGTTAAATTTGTCAAATGCTTTTTTCTGCATTTATTGAGGTTATCATATGATTTTTAGCCTTCATTTCTTTTTTTATTTTTTAAGATTTTATTTATTTATTTGACAGAGAGAGATACAGTGAGAGAGGGAACATAAGCAGGGGGAGTGGGTGAGGGAGGGAGCCCGATGCGGGGCTATATCCCAGGACCCTGGGACTGTGACCTGAGTTGAAGGCAGATGCTTAATGATTGAGCCTCCCAGGCACCCCTATCCTTCATTTGTTAATGTGGTAAATCATGTAGACAGATTCATGGAAGTTAATTCATCTTTTTATCACTATAGTGATACAATTTACTATCATTGTATGTTACTTTTAATTTATGGTTAAATTGGTTTTCTAATATTTTGTTGGGGATTTTTTCATCTATGTTCATCAGGGATATTGGCCTGTAATTTTTTTTTTTTCTTTTGTGGTATCATTGTCCGGTTTTTGTATTAGGGTAATGTTGACCTCATCAAATGAGTTTAGAAGTATTCTCTCCTCTCATTTTCTGGGAGAGTTGGAGAAAGGTAAGTATTAATTCATCTTTAAATGCTTGGTAGAAATCACCAGTAAAACTGTCTCGTCTGGCAGTTTCGTTTTTTTGTTGGGAGGCTTTGGTTACTGATTCAGTCTCCTTAATAGGAATCAGTTTATTCAGATTTTCTACTTCTTCATCAGTCAGTCTTGGAAGATTTTATGTTTTAGGAATTTATCCATTTCTTCTACATTGTCCAATTTGTTGGTCTAACTGTTCATAATACAGTCTTATAATCCTTTGTATTTCTTTTTTTTTTAAGATTTTATTTATTTATTTATTTTAGAGAGATTAAGCATGCATGGAGGGGAGGGGAAGAGGGAGAGAGAGATAGAGTCCCAAGCAGACTCTGCACTGAATGTGGAGTCCGACATAGGGCTCGATCCTACCACCCTGAGATCATGACTTGAACCAAAATCAAGAGTCACTCTCCAGTGATTTCACCACTTAGGGGCCCCTAATCTTTTGTATTTCTGTGGTATTAGTTGTAACTTGTTTTCCATTTCTGATTTTATTTATTAAAGTTCTCCTTCTTTTTTTTGTGGTGAGTATAGCTAAAAGTTTGTCAATTTTGTTTAAATTTTCAAAGGACCAATTCTTAGTTTCCTTGATTTTTCTATTGTCTTTTTAGCCTCAAGTTCATTTATTTCTGCTCTGATCTTTATTATTCTTTTCCTTCTACAAATTTTGGACTTCATTTGTTCTTTCAATTGTCCTTTAGAATGCTTATTGAGATGTTTCTTGTCCCTTGAGATGGGCCTGTATTGCTATGCACTGCTGTCTTAGCACTGCTTTTGCTACCTCTCATAGATTTTGATAAGATGTATTTCCATTTTCATTTGTCTCAGAGTATTTTTTGATCTCCCCTTTAATTTTTCATTGACCGCACTGGTTGTTCAGTAGCATGGAACTTAATCTCCACATATTTTTGATTTTTCCTGTATTTCTTGTAATTGATTTCTATAGTCTTACTACTGCAGTCAGAAAAGATGCTTGATTTCATTTTTCTTAAATTTATTGAAACTTATTTAGTGGCCTAATATATGATCTATCCTGAAGAATAGTCCATGTGCACTTGAGAGAAATGTATATTCTGCTGCTTTTGGATGAAATGCTTTGTATATACCTATTAAGTTCATCTGGTCTTATGTGTCATTTAAGTTTGATATTTCCTTATTGATTTCCTGTGTGGATGTTCTATCCTTTGATGTAAGTGGTATATTAAAGTCCCTTACTATTACTATATCGTTCTCAATTTCTCTGTTTTTGTCTCTTAATATTTGCTTTATATTTTAGGTGCTCCTCTTTTGGATGCATAAATATTTACAAATACAAGCTTTGGTTGGATTGATCCCCTTATCATTATGTAATACTTTTTTTTTTTTGTCTCTTATCACGGTCTTTGTTTCAGAGTCTATTTTGTATGATGTAAGTTTAGCCACCCCAGCATTCCTTTGGTTTCCATTTGCATGGAATATCTTTTTCTATTCCTTCATTTTTAATCTCTATGTGTCCTTATGTCTGAAATGAGTGTCTTCTGGGCAGTATATTGATGAATCTTGTTTTTATATTTGTTTGTTTGTTTAATCCATTAAGCCATTCTGTATTTTTTGGTTAGAGAATTCAGTTCATTTACAGTTAAAGTAATTGTTGATAGGTATGTACTTGTTGCCATTTGTTCATTGTTTTCCGTTTTGCAGTTCTGTGTTCCTTCTTTTCCTGCTCTCTCCCTTTGTGGTATGATGACTTTCTTTAGTGTTCTGCTTAGATTCCTTTCTTATTATCTTTTGTTTATTTATTAGAGGTTTTTGCCTTGTGGTTGCAATGAGGCTCACATATATATATATATATATATATATATATATGAATAAAACAGTCTTTTAAAAAATTTTTATTTATTTATTTGACAGAGAGAGACACAGCAAGAGAAGGAACACAAGCAAGGGGAGTGGGAGAGGGAGAAGCAGGCTTCCTGCAGAGCAGGGAACCCAATGTGGGGCTCGATCCCAGGACCCTGGGACCATGACCTGAGCTGAAGGCAGATGCTTAACGACTGAGCCACCCAGGTGCCCCAAAACAGTCTTTTTTAAGTTGATAGCAACTTAAGTTTGAACACATTCTAAACTCAGCATTTTTACTCCCTGCTCTGTTTTATGTTTTTGATGTCACATTTTACATTTTTAAAAATTTTGGTTGTTCTTTAACTGAGTATTGTAGTTAGTTATTGTTACTTTTAACTTTTATTCTAGCCTTATGAGTGATTATCTCCTACCTTTACTTTATTTTATCTTGACCAGTGAGATCTACACTTTCATGTTTTTTTGTTTCCTTTTCTTTTTAGCCTAAAGAAGGTCCTTTAACATTTCTTGTAAGGCCAGTTTAGAGGTGATGAGCTGCTTTAGCCTTTGCTTGTCTGGAGAACTCTTTATTTCTCTTTTAATTCTGAATGATAACTTGCTAGGTATAGTATTCTTGGTTGGAAGTGTTTTTTTTTTTTTTTTTTTTTCTTTTCTTTCAGCACTTTGAATATATCATTCCACTCCCTTCTGGCCTGCAAAGTTTCTTCTAAAAAATCTTCTTGTTGGCTTATGGTGTTTTCTTATATGTAACACATTGTTTTTTTCTTGTTACTTTTAAAATTCTCTCTTTGTTTTTAACTTTTGATATTTTAATTCTAATGTGTCTTGGGGTGGGTCGTTCTTAGGTTCATTTTATTTGGAACTCCCTGAGATTCTTGGATCTGGATGTCTGTTTCCTTCCCCAAGTTAGAGAAGTTTTCAGCCAGTATTTTTTCAAATAAGTTTCTTTTTTCCTTTTCTCTCTGTTCTCCTTGAATGACCCCTATAATGCAAGTATTATTCTGCTTCTTGTTGTCCCATAAGTCCCTTAAACTATCTTTACAATTTTAATTCTTTTTTCTTTTTGCAACTCTGTTTGGGTAAGGTCCACTGACCTGTATTCTAGGTCACTGATCCTTTTTCCACTTTTTCTAGTCTGCTGTTGAACCCTTTTTGTGTTTTTGGTTTTTCGTTTTCTTCAGTTCAGTTATTGTATTCTTTAGGTCTGTGACTTCTCTTTGGTACTTTCTTAGATTTTTCAGCTCTTTATTGAAGTTCCCACTGTGTTCATCCATTCTTCTCCCAAGTTCAGTAAACATCTTTATAACAATTACTTTGAACTCTTTATCAGGTAAATTACTTACCTCTGTTCCTTTAAAGTTTTTTTCTGAGGTTTTGTCTTGTTCTTTTGTTTGGGATGTATTCCTCTGCTTTTTCATTTTGCTTGACTCTGTGTGTTTCTGTATATTGGTCAAAATAGCTTTCTCTCCTAGTTTTGAAGGAGTGGCCTTGTGTAGGAGATGAGCCTTATCTTTCAAACTTTATCTAGTTCTTGGTTGTCTCTCAAACCTTTGTGATTGTCTAAGCATCCCTATTTATTCTGGATAGGTCCCAGTTGTTGATGGTGTGCTGAGATATGTCAGTGTTGCAAAAGGAGGATCTCAGTCGGTTCCTAGTTTTAGGCTAATTGGAAGGCAGACCCTCAAGCAACAGCTTTTAAAGTATGCAAATATATATGTTCCTGTGGGACCACATCATAACCCTGCTGGCTTCTAGACCAGATGATCTGGAGGTATCCACTGGGAGACATATCAATAATTAGAGCTTCAGAAGAGAGTATAAGCTCCTTTCTGGGAGGTACTAGTGAGCTACAGTCTACAGTGGGACTAAGTACAAGGATGGTGTCTCTCTGCCTATATTCCATGAGAGTTCCTCTGTAGATGTGTGGCAGATGAGAAGTCTGACCCTCAGGCTGAAGATCTAGGAAAAGTAAAAGGGCCTTTCTTTTTCACTGAAAAACTGGGGATGTGTTTCATTCTGCTATTTGTGCATTGCCCTGTTGGTGGTTGTGTTCCAATAACTGTCTTTCTAATTGTTACAGTCCTGTGGGACCCAGGAACTCAAGCCCTTCTGTCCACCAAAGCCAGGAGCATCTCCTGTTTGGAATGCATATGCCTGCTGGCTTTAGCAAGTAGTGGAAGAGCATAGGCCCGAGGTGTGCCTTCCAGCTTTAGTGTGACAGCGTAGAGCTCAGACAGGGCCAGCATATTCCTGCCAGCACCATCAAAGTAGGGCGAGAATGCAGAAATGATTCCCACCAGCACCTCCATCTCAACAAAGCCCTGCCCTTTCCCCTCCACAGATGCTTTGAGGTTAGCAAATGAATTTCCTCATAGAATCTAGGTACTGTCAAGCTGCTGCTTTTGTGCTGGTACTTGGGGCAAGTGAATTTGTACATGAGCCCTTCAAGAGAAGTATCTCAGTTCCTTATGGCCTTTTGGGTTTCCTGGTTGTGAGCCCCATTGGTTTTCAAAGCTAGACATTTTGGGGGCTCATCTCTCTGATATAGGTCCTAAGGGTTGAGGTAGGCCCCTGTTATGGGACACAACCCTTTACTCTTACTCTTCAGGGAGAAGGGCCAGATTTGTGAGATTCCCCCTTGATTAGAGTTACCCTGCCAGGGGTTGGATTTTTGATGAAACCGTATCTCTAATGCTCATACCTCTCTTGATTTGGAACTTTTACTATTTATTGTGAAGGAGCTGTTCAGCTACTTTTTAGGTCTATTTTAGAGGAAATTATTTCATAAGTAGCTATGGATTTGATATGTCTGTGGTAGGAGATGAGTTCAGGATCTTCCTATGCTGCCATCTTGAACTATTTTCTTGCATTTGTTTTTGAAATAGAAGTTTTTGAAGTAGCTAGACCCTAGACTGCTGGAAATTTGATATATATACATATATATTAGTATAAAGTTTATTTTATTACATTTCACACGAGGCTTGTGACTGATATATACTGTTGAACCAACATTTTAGATCAGAGAGTCTGTTGGTAATATGTGTTTTCCTACAAGGGCTAAAAGACCTTATGTAGGTCCTTAACTTGATGAAGCAGATGTAAACCATGTGGAGTTACTATGACAGATAACTGTGGATGCATCTTAAATGCTTTATCCCTAGTGCTCTATTAAAACAAAAGAGGGCATGTACTGAATGGAGCCCTGGGTGTTACGCAAACAATGAATCATGGACCACTACATCAAAAACTAATGATGTAATGTATGGTGATTAACCTAACATAATAAAAAAAAAATCCTGTTCAGGCAAACAAGATTTTAGAACCATACTAGTGCACATATGATATCTTTAGGGACAATTAATAGTGGCTTATCTCTTCCTATTTTATTAGATATCTTGCCTTTACCAGCAGGTGAGGTGGAAAATCTGTTTTGTGTTGTGTAACTCAATTTTCAAACCCCAGCAACATAAAGCTCATAGGCTGATGGCAGTATTTGTAAATTAAAGATTACTTTAATCTTCAGTGACAGAGATTTATGAAATATTGCTTTAAATTTGTGCTTCATGTGGTAAAGCAAATTGAGTTTATTTTATAGACAAAAGCAATTTGAAGAAACCCATAGATTACTTTGGCCACTGAAGGGTATAAATTATCTCTAACTAAATTTTGTCAGTACTGTATGTTGAGCTATTTAGATAAAACATGTTTTTGACATTTATTGCAAAATGATACCTTCTTCTAGACTCCTGCATTCTCTGGAGTTGAGTATAGAATGAATCATTAAGGGAATTAGTAATCCTTTTCTTGACACAAATTGCATTATCCAAGGATGTGAAAATTTGAATGCATTTTTCTAAGTAAATTATTGTGAAGAGGTATACAAACCTATTATGATGAATCTGAGGCATGCCAAAACATTATACAACCCACATGCATAATTTCCAGGCAAATTCGCTGCCATTATTTAGGATTTTAAATGCATATTTATTCCCACAGTGTATAATCCCATGTAGAGGCAAGGTAAGTAAATCATTGTGATGGTGGTACTTGCTCATACAAAGTAAGGCAATTCTTACAGAGCATGAAGCTTTCTAGTGGACATCCACCACAAATGCTAGTGTTGCTGTTATTACTCACCTCTAGAAGCAGCAAAAAGGCATCCATTATTAACAAAGCTGTGCCCTAGAAAGAATAAAAAAAACAATGTATGTTTTACGACTCCAAGGAACATAACATAAAATGGGCAAAAGAGGCTAATGTGTAGATATTTATAAACTTTAACACACAGACAACCAACCACAAGGCTCAACAACTGGGGAGGTATGAAAAATGAAGAATGGGTGGATGGTTTAAAAAAAACAAGAACGCTATAACTGGATCCAGGAAATTATTGTCTGCTAAGATTTGTAATCAAATTAGTACAACACTCAAATCTATGTAGCAAGTGCTATTAAGCAGCATTTCAATTTAATAATTTAATTATGAATTATATTGACTGCCACTAATTGGGAAGGAGATAATGAGCCTTTGATTAATAGTTCTCCTCTTCCTCCCTTCCTCCTCCTCTCCCCTTCCTCCTCCTCTGCCCTTCCTCCTCCTCTGCCCTTCCTCCTCCTCTCCCCTTCCTCCTCCTCTGCCCTTCCTCCTCCTCTCCCCTTCCTCCTCCTCTGCCCTTCCTCCTCCTCTCCACCTTCCTCCTCCTCTGCCCTTCCTTCTCCTCTCCCCTTCCTCCTTCTCTCCCCTTCCTCCTCCTCTTCTTTTACCTCCCAAAAATGTTTCTCTAGACAAACCTAACTTTGAACAATGCAACTTATATTTATTTATACTGAACCCTAATGGCAGTGACATGAATAGCACATAGCCTTCCCTCCTAGCTGATATAATTTAAATTAATTTTCCACTCTAATGATCTTTTTTCTTTCATAATTAGTATTAGTTCATTTACATTTATCTTTATTACAGTCCTACCTCATTTGATTGTGTTTGCTTTATTGTGCTTTGCAGATATTATGTTTTTTGCAGATTGAAGGTTTGTGGCAACCCTGTGTCTTGCAAATCTGTCACTTCATGGTGTGCCACATTTTGTAATTCTTACAATATTCCAAATACCTTTATTATTTTATTTGTTATGGTTATATGTCATCAGTGATTATGACTTAAAAGCTCAAATGATGGTTAGCATTTTTAGCAATAATTTTTTTTTGCTTTTTTGACAAAATACTATTGCATACTTAACAGACTACAGTATAGTGTAAACATAACTTTTATGTGCTCTGAGAAATCAAAAAATCATTTGACTTTATTGCAATATTTGCTTTATTGTGGTGGTTTGGAACTGAACTAACGATACCTCCAAGGGATGACTACATGGACTTCTATCCACCATGTTTTTTTTTTTCCTTGTTTACCATGCTCTTTCTTAAGTTGTTTTCATCTTTCCAGTATTCTGTTAAGTGAATCTGGTGATCTTTTCCTTATTTAAACTCTTTGTTTCGTCTGCTGGTTTAGATGTTACAGATTGAATTTTTTTCATAGTTATACTTAACATTCTTTTAACACTCAGATTTAAAAATAATATTTTCTCTTAAATTCTATATTTTGCCTACAATATCACCATTCCTCCCAAGAAAATGAGAATTTAGGTATACTTTAATTTTTCATTAAGCCTTTTCATTTTTTCTTTTTTATTTCTAAAATATTAGTCCTTTCATTTAATGTAATTTTATAGTCAAATATTAATTAGATTTAACAAAAAGTTATTTGTTTCTTATTTGTTTTTGGTATTTCATTCCTTGCTGGGCCAATGGCAAGTATTTAATACCATTGTATCTCACAGGAATAATTGTAAAGCCTACTTGTGGAAAGGTAGCCTACATACCAAAGGAGTTATAGATTCCTGCCAATAGTATTGTAACTTGGGAAAACATATGGAGATAGATTTTAATAGTCTTAGATAAAAACTAAAGAGTATAAAACATGAAGCTGTATCAGGTTGAATTTATCAGTGAGTATATTCCCTGGAACTTCGGATTTATTGGATCTAGCAATTGGGAGTGGGATTATGTGTATTGGGTTGGTAAACTGAAGCTTGGACACAATTGTTGCCCATAATTGAGTGCGGTGAGACGAAAGGGCTTCCTTTATATATTTTAGAGGATCAAGTCTCAGGGATTAGTGAAATAGAAATATTGAAGTACACATATTTGTATACAACTAGTATAGTCATTCCCTAACTACATATCTAGGAAGGTCTGGCAGACATGAGGAATTAAGAAATACATTGGTGAATGGAGTACCATAATTCTTGAAAAATTTTGCCCTGGTTACTCACTGCAGAGGGTAAATAAAAATATGGTGGAAGATACTACCATGGATTGAGTTCCCTAATTTCAGTAGGAATAATGGGCTTAATACTTGAAAGATGCAGAGGTGGTCATTTTTAAAACATTCATATTTAGGTCTGTTTGACTGTTAAAAAGCCACATAAGTCCTGTAGAATGTCTGTATTTTATTGATCCAGTGGTAACTCCAATCACAATTGTAGTTTCTTATGATATTTATTATATCAAATCAATACAGCCCAAGGCAGATTTACACAAATATTATCTTACGAAAAACTTGCTGTTTCATTCCAACTAGTAAGAATAATCAGGAGCAATTTGCCTTTGCCTACGATCAATAGTACACATTTATTATTTTGTCCCCAAGTAGCCAAAACTCCTGATTTTGTTCATAATATAATCATAAAGGGACCTTAATCATCCTATAGATCCTCACTGTGGTACATTATATATATGACATTATGCTAATGGGATTTGGTGACCAGGAAATGAGCAAGTACCTAGGCATCTCAGTAAGAAATATCTAAGCCAGAAGATGGGAAATAAAACTTCAGGGGCAGCCACACTGGTAGTCTCTAATCATTGAATGGTCTCAAAAATGTCAGGATAGTTCCTTAAATGAAAGAGGTCGTTCTACCTTGTACTTCTCCATAAAAAGAAAGAGTCACAATTGGTGGGTTTCTTTGGATATTAAAGTGAACATACTTCATATTTGGAGATGCTCTTTCAATTCATTTACTGTGTAAATTGCAGATTTTGAAAGGGGCCCAGAACAAGAGAAGGATCTGCAACAGGCTGAGGCTTCAGAGCTTTGACTGAGTAGATCCAATTGCACTTCAAGGATAGAAATGGATGCTGCATGGAGCCTCTCCTTCTTCCCAAAGAGAACATAATACAGACTCCTAGGATTTTGGAGTAAGTTTCTCCTGTGTGCTGCACTCTGTGACTAAAATGGAGCATGATACTAGATCCCATGCCAGAGCTAGACTCTTATGTTTCCCTGTCATTGAAGAGCATTTTGTTGTTTGTTTAGATGATATCTGGATAGGTCAGTGGTAAACTGACCAATATCTCCAGTGCTTGAACTATATGGATGTATCCACAGTTGGATAGGCAATGCTCCTGCAAATCAGAGGCCCCTGACTAGCGACTCTTCAGGGGCCACTTGGTTGGACCAATCACTTTATAAGCTTAATTTCATAGGGAGAGGCTACAGTTTTGTCTCCATTTTTGGGAAGTTCTGAGTTCCTGTTTTTAGATATCCCATATCTTAGGTGTTAAGTAGATAGTGCAATTCCACCAGTTCTCTTGTTAGTTGAAGGAAGCCCCCATTCTCACCTCCTGGTATTTTATTATTTTATTTTGTGTATATTAGGGTTGGGAACATCATCGATCTCATCATACTTGGCTTCTTTATCTACAAGTTATGTTACACCCTTACAACAGGGAGACTCCTTAAAAAAGTATATTTGGACCCTGTTAGGTTTACTTGGTACCTTTGGATAGTGCCTATTTTTCTAATGGGAGGGATAGTCATGCAGGCTGTGTATTTTAGGCCTTTTTTATTTTCATTTCTACTTTATCAGAACATGTAGCATCCTAGCAGTAGTATCCTGTCTTGGACTAATGTACTTGGTTTGGGAAGAAAACCAAGAATGAAATCAAAAGAACATCATTTCTCCCATATGGGTTAGCAAATTGTAGCTCTAATCTCCCTCTCCCCTTCAAGGAGCTTCCTCACTTCTTGAAAAATCCCTTCAAGATCATTAATAATAACAAAAGATTGTTATCTTTTGTCCCTGGTTTGTGCTCCAGTCGTACAAGAGATAAGTAACAAATTAGTAACCTGTAGTTCAAATCCTTATCATTGGTGGACTCCACCATCCCTGGAACAATACTTTCTTAACCTACCTTGCATATGTTCTTGATCTCGAATCCCTTGGTTCACTCTTTGGAGGCTATGGTGAGTTTGGGGGCAAGATGTCTAGCTTTCTGCACCAAATTGTCAAACAAATTAGGATAAATGGCCCAATAACACACAAATCAGACTTGGATGATGTTTATAGAGAGAAACTTCTGATACAAGAGGATTAGTAGGTTTGCAGTTCTCCCTGAAAGGGCACTCAGAAGCACACGGGAATATAAGACAGCTAGATATCAGACTCTAAGTGCTAGACCTAGACCATGGGCTGAGTATTGTAGTCACAATTCGATGATGTGTTAGAGCTTTAGCCGTCAGCACTGATTTGCCACAGTATTTTTGGTTAGGAGAGCACAAGCCTCTCTGCCATGATCAGGGACTTGGGTCCATGCCTTGAACTTGTAGATCTGTGACAGAAGAAATCATTGACTTCCAACCCTGCTCCACTACTGACTTAGCGTTCTCACAGAACTGAATACCTTAGTACTTGTTTCTCTTTTCTGTGGAGTGGTTTGCATTTCCAATTGGTCCCTCAGTGGAAGCCACCACCCTCTCAGAAAGACCAGTCTGTAGGAGATCAGCCTAGAAAAAGTTAACTCTTCCTACCTCTCATTTAGACTCTCCGAAGAGAAATGCTGAGAAACATTAAGTGATTTGAAAGAAAGAACAAAACAAACTTCAGAAATAGCATATTCACATGGGAGATGAACCCTTTGTAAAAAATAAAATCATATTGAAACATAGCAGAGGTTTATATATTGATGGTGTTGCAGCAATGATAGGAAGGTGTAAAAGCTTTACACATTAAGTTCAATTTGAAAACTCTGAAATTGATGTAATACATTTTTCTATTCACAGAGAATCTCTTAATGTAAAGGTTTGCTTGGAGTTCTGGAATCTACATTAAATAATGTCAAAATGATAAATCTATTAAAATTCAAGTCTCAACATTCCAATTCTCTTTTCAGTTTTACTTAAAGAAATAGGATCAGAATACTATACTATTTCCTACTGAAATAATGCTGATTACAAAAAGAAATTCATCAAGAGTTTGTGAATTAAAAGAACTGTTGTGAGTTTGTGATGGGGGCAAATGCATTTGCGTGATTCTCACTTTAAGAGATATTACTGAAAGAGATCTATTGGCTTCCAGAAATGACTTACCTAATGGAAATGTGGGAACATCCAAATTAACAGAAAAGTGCAAAGACAATTTTATTTATACACACACACACACACACACACACACACACATTACATACATACTGAAAGGGTTTGTGTTTTCATAGTCAAAATTAAACTTTGGAAAAATGAAGTTAAAATACTTTCTAATAATATTAAATTTGGGTTAGAATTTGAATCCTGAACACTCATTATGAAAATTGAGAGGGAAAAAAACCTATGTAAGCTACATGGAAAGTTTCAATATTCTCTGCATTTTATTAATACCTTTTTACTGACATATAATTGTTTAAGTTTAAGGTGTGTGATGTGTTGATTGCAGTGTGATTACTACCATAGCGTTAGCTAACACCTCTATAATGTCACGTAAATATTTATTTTTTTTGGTTAGATCATTTAAGATCTATTAGCAACTTTGAAGTAAATAATATAGTATTTTGATTATAATCACTGTGTTATGCCTTAGATCTCTAGAACTTATTCATCTTCTACTTGCAAGTTTACAATCTTGGACCAATATCTTCTCAGTTCCCTATTCCCCCAGCCCCTGGTAACCACCATTCTAATCTCAGTTTCTACAAGTTCAGATTTTTTAGATTCCTCATGTAAGTGATTTCATACAGTATTTGTCTTTCTCTCTTTGACTTATTTCACTGAGCATAATGCCCTCAAGATCCATCTTTGTTACTGCAAATGGTAGGATTTCCTTCTTTTTCATTACCTATATGTGTATATTTATATACATATATATATGTGAGATACATACATATATATATATATCACAATATCACACATCTTCTTGATCCATTCATTTGTTGATGGTTAGGTTGTTTCCATATCTTGGTTATTGCAAATAATGCTGCAGTGAACATAGGAGTGCAGATATTTTTTTGATAATTCAGTGTTCATTTCCTTTGGATATATACCCAGAAGTAGGATTGCTAGATCAATTGTAGTTCTTTTTTTTTTTTCTTTTCCATGAAGTTTCATTTTTATTAAAAAAATTTTTTTTTTAAAGATTTTATTTATTTGACAGAGAGAGACACAGAGAGGAGGAAACACAAGAGGGAGAAGCAGGCTTCCTGCCAAGCAGGGAACCCGATGTGGGGCTCGATCCCAGGACCCTGGGATCACGACCTGAGCCGAAGACAGACGTTTAATGACTAAGCCACCCAGGCACCCCTAAGTCTCATTTTTAAATCTGATTGCTTTCTAAGATCATTCTTAGTATCAGTGGGTGATTATTGTACTTCTGCCTCATATGGAATGATTTAAACTGTGCATAGATTATAGTCCAAACCATTGATGGTAATAAACTTTTTGATGCCTCTATTTAGAATTAAAGGAGGGATTAGTCATAAAGATAATAATATTCCTGTTCTCAATTTCTGAGGGGTAGAGGGTTTTATTCATTCATGGACAGTATTTAGGGGAGATAACAGAGAACACAATAGATGACTTCTTCAAATTCAGAGAAAAATAGTTGAGTTTTCCCACTGATCATGCTCATCACCATGTCTATAACCCATGAGAAGAAATGGAAGAGACCCAAGAAATATCTAAGTGAGGAGAACGCAGTGAAAAGGCCATCTGTGAACCAGGAAGTGGCCTTCACCAGACATACCAGTCTGCAGGCACCTTGATCTTTGACTTTTCAACCTCCAAGCATGTCATTTCATGTAGGTTTTGAATTGTTGTTCGTGATGTTTCTCATCCATCCAATGTCCTCCCACTTTGTACACCTGGGAGATTTGTCCATGTGCTTTGTTTTGGATTTTCTCATTTTAGTAATCTGAATTGTTTGTGCTGATATTTCTCTCTGAGAGGGATGGCCAATATCCATGCATGGGACAAGACTCAGGTGCTTCTACTCAAAATAATTACCAATGAAGTAGTTGCTGCTCTAGACTGAAGTTAGAAACTGAGATAGTTGAGAAACACATTTAAAAATGGGAACCTGCTGAGGCTTGGTGCTTAGGCCTTTGTTGCCTCCAAACCATCTGCATGAAAGCCTTCAGTAGTTCCATTTAAAGTTTTTTGAGAAAGCTCCATACTATTTTCCTTAGTGGCTGCACCAATTTACATTCCCACCAGTAGAGCATGAGGGTTTCCTTTTTCCACATTCTTGCCAACATTTGTTATCTTTTGTCTTCTGGATCATAGCCATTCTAACAGGTGTGAAAGTGGTATCTCATTGTGTTTTTTTTTTCCTAAAACTCTATTTTTATTGTTATGTTAATCACCATACATTACATCATTAGTTTTTGATGTAGTGTTCCATGATTCATTGTTTGCATATAACATCATTGTAGTTTTGATCTGCATTTCCCTGATGATTAGTGTTGTTGAGCATCTTTTCATGTATCTGTTGGCCATTTGGATATCTTCTTGAAAAATCTATTCATTTCCTCTGTTCATTTTATAATCAGATTATTTATTTTTTATTATTGAGTTGTATGAAATCTTTATATGACTTAAATATAAGACCTTATACCGTAGAACTCCTAAAAGAAAACATAGGGAAGAAGCTCCTTGATATTGGTCTTGGCAATGATTTTTTGGATATGACACCAAGAGCACAAGCAACAAAGGCAAAAATCAGCAAGTGGGACTACATCAAACTGAGAAGCTTCTACACAGTAAGAAAAACCACTCAACCAAATGAAAAGGCAATGTACTGAATGGGAGAAAATATTTGCAAACCATAAATTGAGTAAGGGGTTAATCTTAGATCTAAAATATATTAATACTTTACAAATTTTAAAATAGTTATAGTCTATAAATCTATAGACAAAAATCTATAAATTTATAGACAACTTGTGAAATGGTATAGAGAATTCTCATATACCTCATACCCAGTTTCCTCTATTAATAACATCTTAAATTAGTATGGTATATTTGCCACAATTAATGAACCAGGATTGTACCTTATTATTTTTTAGAAATTCATTGTTTTTTGTTCTACATTCATATGTGTTTTTCTATTTTAAAGATATTTGAGTGTTTTTTATTGAAGTATAGTTGGCATACATTGTTGTACTAGTTTTAGATGTACAACATAGTGATTTGACAATTCTATACATTATGCTATGCTCCCACAATAAGTGTAGTTACCATCTGTCACCAAATTGTACATTATTATTCACTAAAGTCCACATTTATTCACATTTCCTTACCTTTTACTTCATGTCCTCTTTTTGTTCCAGGATCTCAGGCAGGATACCACATAATATGTAATTATGTCTCCTTAGGCCCTTTTGGCTGTGACAATTTCTTAAGCTTGATTTATTTTTGAAGACCTTGACAGTTCTGAGGATTACTAGCCAGATATTTCACAGAAACTTTCTTAATCAACTTTTTCTGATTAGATTGGGGTATGGGTTTTTAGGAGGAAACCACAGAGGTAAAGCACTGTTATCATCACATCATTTCAAGGGTACATACTATCATGATGACTTTTTACTATTAGTGTTATCTTTGATCACCCAGTTGAAGTAGTGTTTGTCAAATTTCTCTGCAGTAAAAGTTATTTTTCTCTTGTTACATAGAAAACTGGATGTTCTCTTCCCACTCCTGAGCTAGCCCATTATCATGTAAAGTGGAATGGAGCTGTGTTTCTTCCACCAGCAAGTCTAGCTTTGTAGTCCAAGCACCTCTCTGTAAGGACTATCAGTGAAGGACCAGGGGATCCTTATGTGCGAACTTGAGTTATTAGTGAATTTTATGACAGCTAACCCTGTGTATCAGTTGACACGTTAGGACTATTAAGCCTCTAGCAAGTCATCAGAATTACTGACCTATGGCTCCAGAAGATTCTGCTTGAATTAAGCAGATTCAGCCTGTGTCTCTAGGTGTATACATCTCTTTAGATGATGGGGTTTTAGTTTATATTGTGCTGTCAGTTCTCTGATGCGTCCAAAATAAGTAATTGATTTTCAGTTTGCCCAGCTTTCTCTTGTTAAGGATGAGTGTGGTAACTTTTAACCTCTTTGCTTGTCATAGCTGGTCCTGGAAGTCTCTTCATCATTGTTTTAAATATTTAATACAGAAAACATGTTAAAGGAACTGTGTATCTTCCACATTTTCTGAACCACAGCAGCACTGATGAGGTTAATTAAAAAGATTCCCTTGAAAGGTCTGATTTCCTATTTCTTTCTTCTCACTTGGAGTTCTGATGTAGTGAAGTGCAAAAGGACTCTGTGAATGATTCTTACATTCTCTATTTTTGTTACCCTGATGATTAGCACCTCCCTGAAACAATCAATCATATTCAGAATCCTAGAAAGCCTTGATGACAAATCAGAACATGCAAAAGATAACAGATATTCAGATGTGAGGTATTTAAATTTGGAATATTCTTTGGTGAGAGATAATTTAGTATGTGTAGAAGCAGTCTTGATGACCAGTCCTTCATAGGTTGGGCAGGATTAATAATTTAAATACATTTCTCCTGGGAAAATGAAATACTTGATTGATTATAGCCTGTGGACATGATTCATACGTAAGAGCCTTATTTGAAGTTCACTCCAAGTCTTCACAATATTCTCACATTGTAGCTATGATATGATTGTACTTGGAAGGAACACAGGATTAGGAATGTCCACAACCACAACCTTGAAAGACTTTGATCTTTTTCTCCTATTTGACACATCTGCAAATGTCCCAGTTTTCCATCATAACTTTCTATGGACCCTTTGAATATAATGTAGCAATATTACAGACCTCATTCTGTGGTCTATAGACTTCATCATCTGATGATTAAATGTGGCACAATGCTATGGCAGTTTCTTTATTTTGTAGGGAGTTTTGAATGACATGTGTTTCTCTAAGTTGACCTTTGAGACTCTGTATTCCTGATTAGCAAGGTGGATATTAGGATCGGTTTATACAGTATATGCTTATTTTCTAAAACAATCTCTAGATTTTTCTAGACTCTGGATTTTTCTAGAATCTCTGTGTTTTTCCCTAATCAGAGTCTATTTATGTTATCAGATGATATGTTGAATTAAACAAAAACCAAAAAAAGCCAAAGAAGATTTTAACAAGGTAAAGTCCTTTATTGCTACATTTCTTTTGGACACATTGGTCACAAACCTTTGCAAAAAAACAAGTGAAACTAAGCAAGCAAGCAAGCAAGCAATAATGCCTATCAACATGCTTAAATCTACTGAAAACACTAAGGACGTTTCACCATAAAATGAAAACAAGCATTAGGATTGGCTTTTATACCTCATAAAAAAAATCGTGTAGGAGGAAGGCTCATCTTATTATAGCAACACTGACCAGGAAAGATTGGCCAAAAATAAATTGAAAAGGATAAAGTGATTTGGATGCAAGTGTCCTTAACTTTATTGTTTATCTCACTGAGGTCTCAGTTGTGATCCAAAAACATTCCAGGCTTAGTCTCAGCATCTGTCCTGCTGTGTACCCAGAGGAAGGCTGTACTTCCTGCCTAATGGAGGGACCTCAGACAGTTACTTGCAGTCATCTAGTCCGACAGTACAAGGCAGGCAATTGAAGGCCTTTTAATTGATTGATCTATCCATTCAATCATTCATTTATTTATTTCTAATAACTGAAGGACTAGAAACGAGATCTGTGTACTCATTTTGAAATGAATTCAAGACTTAAAATTCATTTAATTTCAGATGCTCAGGCTCATTAAAAATATGAGGGCAAGTGATCAGCAGCAGGCCTTCTGCATAACTCTTGAAAGCCTCTGTTCCTTTCAGTGTTAATGAGAGTGCGAGCTTTAGAAACAACAGCAGGGAAACAAGCTCAGATGGTTAGAAACAAAGATTAGAATTTCACAAATGCTTTGGTTGACACTGTGGCATTTCTAATTGTTCTATTTATTGTGTTATACATTAGCCAGCTTATTTGAGTGGGCTTATTAGTAACAGGCTCATGCACAATCACATTGAATATATGAAGCTATTAGCATTACACAGATCATCTGCATGCAGCAAATATTGTGGGAGTTTCTCACACATTGCTTTTTACCTTTAATTGGAATTTAGTATGAAAATTTCCCTATGAAGGAAATATTTAGCCTTACTTGGACAGACAAAGGAAAACTCTGCCAATGCAATTTTTATCCTTACTATCTACTCAATCCAGATTCATTTATTTATTCTATAAATAGTGACATAAAATGTAAACTAATCTTTAGGATATGGAATTTAATTTTGATATGATGTGTGTATATATATATAGGTGTGTGTATATAAATATATATATCATACATATAAACATAATATAAAGGAAGTATTATAAAAGAGTGGGTATGGATGAACTTTTTTAATAAATGATATTGAGAAAATTTGCTTCATAGAAACTTTAAGGTAAATTCTCACATCCTACCATACACTAAGTTCCAGATGAATTAAAGAGCTAAATATAAATTTTAAGTCATAAAATACTGGAGAAAACATAGAAGCATATATAAACATTTAAAGCATAAACTGATAGACTTGACAATATAAGTTAAAAATTTTCTGTACATTAGAAATATAATACATAATGAACCAATGATATAACTCATTAGAGGAGTATTTTCAATAAATATGTTAAGAGTTCATCTCAATATCTAAATAACACAAATGAATAAATTATGAGAAAGGGACTTAAGAAGACTCATTACAAAAAGAAAACATGGTCAAGAAGTAAAAAATTAGTCAATATCTTTATAATCAAAGATACATGGGATATTATCACTTTTCCCTCACATTTTAAATGTTCATATACAATATTGAATTTTACTTCTTTCACATTCCCAGCTAACATTTATATATGCTAAGTATCTGCTTACTCTTTTTTTTCTATCTTTATGTTAAATATTATGTTTGTACTTTTTTTTAATTTAATTATGTTAATCACCATACATTACATCATTAGTTTTTTTTTTTTGCCTTTTTTTATATCATTATGTTAATCACCATACATTACATCATTAGTTTTGGATGTAGTGTTCCATGATTCATTGTTTGTGCATAACACCCAGTACTCCACGCAGAACGTGCCCTCTTTAATACCCATCACCAGGCTAACCCACCCCCACCCCCTCCCCTCTAGAACCCTCAGTTTATTTTTCAGAGTCCATCGTCTCTCATGGTTCGTCTCCCCCTCCGATTTCCCCCCCTTCATTCTTCCCCTCCTGCTATCTTCTTCTTTTTTTTTCTTAACATATATTGCATTATTTGTTTCAGAAGTACAGATCTGTGATTCAACAGTCTTGCACAATTCACAGCGCTCACCATAGCACATACCCTCCCCAATGTCTGTCACCCAGCCACCCCATCCCTCCCACCCCCCACCACTCCAGCAACCCTCAGTTTGTTTCCTGAGATTAAGAATTCCTCATATCAGTGAAGTCATATGAAACATGTCTTTCCCTGACTGACTTATTTCACTTAGTATAACACCCTCTAGTTCCATCCACGTCGTTGCAAATGGCAAGATCTCATTCCTTTTGATGGCTGCATAATATTCCATTGTGTATATATACCACTTCTTCTTTATTTTATTTTTTTTAAATGTTTTATTTATTTATTCATGAAAGTCAGAGAGAGAGAGAAAGAGGCAGAGGCAGAGGGAGAAGCAGGCTCCCCGCCTAGCAGGGAGCCTGATGCGGGACTCGATCCCAGGACCCTGGGATCATGACCTGAGCCGAAGGCAGACGCTTAACCATCTGAGCCACCCAGGCGCCCCCACTTCTTCTTTATCCATTCATCTGTTGATGGACATCTTGGCTCTTTCCACAGTTTGGCTCTTGCGGACATTGCTGCTATAAACATTGGGGTGCACGTACCCCTTCGGATCCCTACCTTTGTATCTTTGTGGTAAATACCCAGTAGTGCAATTGATGGATCGTATGGTAGCTCTATTTTCAACTGTTTGAGGAACCTCCATACTGTTCTCCAGAGTGGTTGCACCAGCTTGCATTCCCACCAACAGTGTAGGAGGGTTCCCCTTTCTCCTCATCCCTGCCAACATCTGTCATTTCCTGACTTGTTAATTTTAGCCATTCTGACGGGTGTGAGGTGGTATCTCATTGAGGTTTTGATTTGGATTTCCCTGATGCCGAGCGATGTTGAGCACTTTTTCATGTGTCTGTTGGCCATTTGGATGTCTTCTTTGGAAAAATGTCTGTTCATGTCTTCTGCCCATTTCTTGATTGGATTATTTGTTCTTCGGGTGTTGAGTTTGATAAGTTCTTTATAGATTTTGGATACTAGCCCTTTATCTGATAATGTCATTTACAAATATTATTTCCCATTCTATCGGTTGTCTTTTGGTTTTGTCTGTCTCTTTCTTTTGCTGTGCAAAAGCTTTTTATCTTGATGAAATCCCAATAGTTCATTTTTGTCCTTGCTTCCCTTGCCTTTGGCGATGTTTCTAGGAAGAAGTTGCTGCGGCTGAGGTCGAAAAGTTTGCTGCCTGTGTTCTCCTTTAGGATTTTGATTGGCTCCTGTCTCACATATAGGTCTTTCAACCATTTGGAGTCTATTTTTGTGTGTGGTGTAAGGAAATGGTCCAGTTTCATTCTTCTGCATGTGGCTGTCCAATTTTCCCAACACCATTTATTGAAGAAACTGTCTTTTTTCCATTGGACATTCTTCCCTGCTTTGTCAAAGATGAGTTGACCATAGAGTTGAGGGTCCATTCTCAGCTCTCTATTCTGTTCCGTTGATCGATGTGTCATTTTTGTGCCAGTACCATACTGTCTTGATGATGACAGCTTTGTAATAGAGCTGGAAGTCCGTAATTGTGATGCCGCCAGCTTTGCTTTTCTTTTTCAAGATTCCTCTGGCTATTCAGGGTCTCTTCTGGTTCCATACAAATTTTAGGATTATTTGTTCCATTTCTTTGAAAAAAGTGGATGGTATTTTGATGGGTATTGCATTGACTGTGTAGATTGCTCTAGGTAGCATTGACATCTTCACGATGTTTGTTCTTCCAATCCATGAGCATGGAACATTTTTCCATTTCTTTGTGTCTTCTTCAGTTTCTTTCATGAGTATTTTATAGTTTTCTGTACTCAGAAAACTATAGATCCTTTGCCTCTTTGGTAGATTTATTCCTAGGTATCTTATAGTTTTGGGTGCAATTGTAAATGGGATCGATTCCTTCATTTGTCTCTCTTCTGTCTTGTGTTTGGTGAATATGAATGCCACTGATTTCGGTGCAATGATATTATATCATGCCACTTTACTGAATTCCTGTATGAGTTCTAGCAGTTTTGGGGTGGAGTCTTTTGGGTTTTCCACATTCAGTGTCATAACATCTGCAAACAGTGAGAGTTTGACTTCCTCTTTGCCGATTTGGATGCCTTTGATTTCTTTTTGTTGTCTGATTGCTGTGGCTAGGACTTCTAATACTATGTTGAATAGCCGTGGTGATAGGGGACATCCCTGCCGCGTTCCTGACCTTAGGAGGAAAGCTCTCAGCTTTTCCCCATTGAGAATGATATTCGCTGCAGGTTTTTCATAGATGGCTTTTATGATATTGAGGTATGTACCCTCTATCCCTATAGTCTGAAGACTTTTGATCAAGAAAGGATGCTGTACTTTGTCAAATGCTTTTTCTGCATCTATTGAGAGGATCATATGATTCTTGTTCTTACTTTTGTTAATATATTGTATCACATTGATTGATTTGCGGATGTTGAACCAACCTTACAACCCAGGGATAAATCCCACTTGGTCATGGTGAATAATCCTTTTAATGTACTGTTGGATCCTATTGGCTAGTATTTTGGTGAGAATTTTTGCATCCATGTTCATCAAGGATATTGGTCTGTAATTCTCCTTTTTGATGGGGTCTTTGTCTGGTTTTGGGATCAAGGTAATGCTGGCCTCGTAAAATGAGTTTGGAAGTTTTCCTTCCATTTCTATTTTTTGGAACAGTTTCAGAATAGGTATCAATTCTCCTTTAAGTATTTGGTCGAATTCCCCTGGGAAGCCATCTGGCCCTGGGTTTTTGTTTGTTGGGAGATTTTTGATGACTGCTTCCATTTCCTTAGTGGTTATAGGTCTGTTTAGGTTTTCTATTTCCTCCTGGTTCAATTTTGGTAGTTGATACATCTCTAGGAATGCATCCATTCCTTCCAGGTTATCTAATTTGCTGGCATAGAGTTGCTCATAATATGTTCTTAGAATTGTTTGTATTTCTTTGGTGTTGGTTGTGATCTCTCCTCTTTCATTCATGATTTTGTTGATTTGGGTCATTTCTCTTTTCTTTTTGATCAGTCTGGCCAGGGGTTTATCAATCTTGTTAATTCTTTCAAAGAACCAGCTCCTAGTTTTGTTGATCTGTTCTACTGTTCTTTTGGTTTCTAGTTCATTGATGTCTGCTCTGATCTTTATTATTTCTCTTCTCTTGCTGGGTTTAGGCTTTATTTGCTGTTCTTTCTCCAACTCTTTTAGGTGTAGGGTTAGGTTGTGTATTTGAGACCTTTCTTGTTTCTTGAGAAAGGCTTGTATTGCTATATATTTTCCTCTCAGAACTGCCTTTGCTGTATCCCAAAGATTTTGAACAGTTGTGTTTTCATTTTCATTGGTTTCCATGAATTTTTTTAATTCTTCTTTAATTTCTTGGTTGACCCATTCATTCTTTAGTAGGATGCTCTTTAGCCTCCATTTATTTGAGTTCTTTCCGACTTTCCTCTTGTGGTTGAGTTCTAGTTTCAAAGCTTTGTGGTCTGAAAATATGCAGGGAATGATCCCAATCTTTTGGTATTGGTTGAGACGTGTTTTGTGACCTAGGAGTGATCTATTCTGGAGAATGTCCGATGGGCACTAGAGAAGAATGTGTATTCCTTTGCTTTGGGATGGAATGTTCTGAATATGTCTGTGAAGTCCATTTGGTCCAGTGTGTCATTTAAAGTCTTTATTTCCTTGTTGATCTTTTGCTTCGATGATCTGTCCATTTCAGTCAGGGGGGTGTTAAAGTCCCCCACTCTTATTGTATTGTTGTCAATGTATTTCTTCGCTTTTGTTATTAATTGCCTTATATAATTGGCTGCTCCCATATTAGGGGCATAGATATTTACAATTGTTAGATCTTCTTGTTGGATAGACCCTTTAAGTAAGATATAGTGTCCTTCTTCATCTCTTATTACAGTCTTTGTCTTAAAATCTAATTTGTCTGATATAAGGATTGCCACCCCAGCTTTCTTTTGGTGTCCATTAGCGTGGTAAATGGTTTTCCACCCCCTCACTTTCAATCTGGGGGTGTCTTTGGGTCTAAAATGAGTCTCTTGCAGACAGCATATTGATGGGTCTTGTTTTTTAATCCAATCTGATAGCCTGTGCCTTTTGATTGGGGCAGTTAGCCCATTTACATTCAGGGTAACTATTGAAAGGTATGAATTTAGTTCCATTGTATTGCCTGTAAGGTGACTGTGACTGTATATTGTCTGTGTTCCTTTCTGATCTGTGCTGCTTTTAGGCTCTCTCTTTGCTTAGAGGACCCCTTTCAATATTTCTTGGAGGCCTGGTTTCGTGTTTGCAAATTCCTTTAGTTTTTGTTTGTTCTGGAAGCTTTTATCTCTCCTTCTATTTTCAATGACAGCCTAGCTGGATATAGTATTCTTGGCTGCATATTTTCTCGTTTAGTGCTCTGAAGATATCATGCCAGTCCTTTCTGGCCTGCCAGGTCTCTGTGGATAGGTCTGTTGCCAATCTAATGTTTCTACCATTGTAGGTTTCATATCTCTTCTCCCAAGCTGCCTTCAGGATTTTCTCTTTGTCTCTGAGACTCGTTAGTTTTACTATTAGATGTCAGGGTGTTGACCTATTTTTATTGATTTTGAGAGGGGTCCTCTGTGCCTCCTGGATTTTGATGCCTGTTTCCTTCCTCACATTAGGGAAGTTCTCTGCTATAATTTGCTCCAATATACCTTCTGCCCCTCTCTCTCTTTCTTCTTCTTCTGGGATCCCAATTATTCTAATGTTGTTTTGTCTTATCGTATCAGTTATCTCTCGAATTCTGCCCTCGTGATCCTGTAGTTGTTTATCTCTCTTTTTCTCAGCCTCTTTATTTTCCATCATTTGGTCTTCTATATCACTGATTCTTTCTTCTGTCTCATTTATCCTAGCAGTTAGTGCCCCTATTTTTGATTGCACCTCATTAATAGCCTTTTTGAGTTCGACTTGGTTAGATTTTAGTTCTTTTATTTCTCCAGAAAGGGTTTCTCTAATAACTTCCACACTTTTTTCAAGCCCAGCTAGTATCTTTAAAGTCATGATTCTGAACTCTAGGTCCGACATTGTACTAATGTCTGTATTGAGTAGGTCCCTGGCTGACGGTACTACCCCTTGTTCTTTTTGCTGAGGTGATTTTTTCGTCTTGTCATTTTGTCCAGAGGAGAATAGATGAATGAGAGAACAAAATGCAAAAGGTTAACAACGTCCCCAGCAAATATACTGTATACAAATCAGAAAAGACCTGAAACCAGGGGAAAAGAAAGGGAACGAAAGAAAAAAGAAAGAGGAAAAAAAAAGAGAGAAAAAGATAAAAACAAACAAAAACTGAGCAAAACCAAAAAAACAGAATATGATCAAATATGATCAGGCTAGTGCATAGATCAGTGCCACACACTAGATTTTGGGTGTATTTTGGTCTGTTAGAAGAAAGTGCCTCCCAAAATTTTAAAGAAGGAAAGACTTATATATGTACAAAAAGGGTTGATTCAATGAAGGGATGGAAGATGACTGTAAAGATGAAAATTATAAAAGATTTTATAAAAGGAATTGATAAGATAAGAAGTTGTTTGAAAAAAGAAAGAAGAAGATTAAAAAAAAAAGGGGGAGAGAATGTGATCAGGCAGGAGGCTAGAACAAAGCCATATACTAGAGATTTAGGGTATATTTTGATCTGTTAGAAGAAACTGTATCTCAAAATTTTAAAGAGAGAACAACTTATATATATATGCCAAAAATAAGGGTATCTACTATGAAGGGATAGAATATGACTCTAAAAATGAAAAATAAAAATTTTCTTTTCAAAAAGGGATTGATAAGATGTTGGTTGAAAAAGGGAAAAAGAAAAATTAAAAAAAACAGTTAAAAAAAATTAACTTTGAAAAACTAATGAATCATGGTAAAAAAAAGCCGTGAATTCTATGTGTTGTATTCCCCTAGCGCTGGAGTTCTCCCGTTCTCTTTGATTGGTTAACTTGGTCTTGGCTGGCTGTTCTTGCTGATCTTCTGGGGGAGGGGCCTGTTGCCGTGGTTCCCAAATGTCTTTGTCGGAGGTGGAATTGCCCCGCGCTTGTCAGTGCGGGCTAAGCCATCTGCTCGGGTTTGCTCTCGGGAGCTTTTGTTCCCTGCAAGCTTTCTGTACAGCTTTGGAGGACGAGAGTGAAAATGGTGGCCTCCCCATCTCTCCCCAGAGGAGCTGAGAACTCGGAGCCCCACTCCTCAGTGCACCCCCAGAGAAAAGCAGTCAATCGCTCCCGTCTCCCCGGTCTCCGGCCGCACTCCGTGCTCGCCCGGCCTGTGACCGAGCGTTTCGATCTCTGGCACCCGACTCGGTGTGGAGTCTCTAAACCCAGCAGATCCCTGCAGTGCATTCCCACGCTGCTCCCCCCAGGGGAGGAAGGGGAGTCTCCCCGGCTCTGCTGCTTGTCGGGTCCCTGCTGGAGGAGCAGTGGCCCGACTGGGCCGCGGATCACAGTTTATGGCAACCCCGAGCTGAGAGCCCACGCCTCGGCTCCGTCTCTGCAGCGGCTTCCCTGCTCCAATACCTGGGAGCTCTGGTGCACTCAGGCATCCCCGTTCTTTCTGTGACCCCGAGGGTCCTGAGACCACACTGTCCCACGAGTGTTCTACCCCCCGCTTAGCCACTGGAGCGACGTCCCTCAGCGGAGCCGACTTGTAAAAGTTCCGATTTTGTGCTCCGCGGCTCTATCACTTGCCAGAGCGGCCGACGGAGGCCCCCTCCCCCGCCATCTATCCTCCCAAATATCGCCTCCGCACGTCCTACCTTCCAGTAAGTGGTTGCTTTTCTGTTCAGAGAGTTGTTGCTATTCTTTTCTTCAATCTCCTGTTGAGTTCGTAGGTGTTCAGAATGGTTTGATCCCTATTCAGCTTAATTCCTGAGACCAGACGAAATCCAGGTCTCCTACTCCTCCACCATCTTGCTCCTCCCTGACATCATTAGTTTTTGATGTAGTGTTCCATGATTCATTGTTTGTGCATAACACCCAGTGCTCCACGCAGAACGTGCCTTCTTTAATACCCATCACCAGGCTAACCCATCCCCCCACCGCCCTCCCCTCTAGAACCCTGTTTGTTTTTCAGAGTCCATCATCTCTCATGGTTGGTCTCCCCCTCCGATTTCCCCCCCTTCATTCTTCCCCTCCTGCTATCTTCTTCTTCTTTTCTTTTTCTTAAAATATATTGCATTATTTGTTTCAGAGGTACAGATCTGTGATTCAACAGTCTTGCACAATTCACAGCATTCGCCATAGCACATACCCTCCCCAATGTCTATCACCCAGCCACCCCATCCCTCCCACCCCCCACCACTCCAGCAACCCTCAGTTTGTTTCCTGAGATTAAGAATTCTTCATATCAGTGAGGTGAGAAAGAACCTTAAGCAGACTCCACATTATGGGTGGACTCCAAGGCAGGGTTTGATGATCCCAGGACCCTGAAATCATGACCTGATCTGAAATCAAGAGTCGTATGCTCAACTGACTGAGCCACCTAGATGCCCCTGGCTTTTGAGCTCTCAGCCATGGTACTACCTTGCCTCTGAGTTCTCAGCATGGGTAAGGAGAGATAGACACCAAATCTGCTCATTGAGGTTTATACTGATACATACTTTCTGGAAAGCAATTTGTGTGTAAACACACACAAATGCACACACATATCATAGTTTCAAAGAACTTGAATTGCTTAATGCTAAGAAAAACCTAAATATTAGATAATGAAAATCAGAGCGTAAAATTGTCCATACAGTATGAAACCCACATGAAGATGTCAGCCATGGATAACACGGGGAAATAAGTTTCTAGGTGATTTTTTTAAAGCATACTTTCTTATTTTTAAAAATTTCCTAAAATGACCTGTATATCGGGGCACCTGGGTGGCTCAGTCATTAAGCATCTTCCTTCGTATCAGGTCATGATCCCAGAGTCCTGGGATTGAGCCCCGCATCGGGCTTCCTGCTCCGTGGGAAGCCTGCTTCTCCCTCTCCCCCTCCCCCTGCTTGTGTTCCCTCTCTCTGTCAAATAAATAAATAAAATCTTTAAATAAATAAAATAAAATGACCTGTATAGTCTTTTAGTCCAAAATCTCTATAAAATCCTATCTAAATGTTAAAATAAAAAAATAGTAACCTGTGGGCTCCTTAAACCTTACAGGGGTTACAGGTTAAAGACTATAAAAGAGGGTTATCTGTTCAATACTTATCCTTCGTTTATTTGCCCACTTAAGTAGGCTGAAAATAGAAAAAAGCCCTAAGCCATGTCAGTTACATTTGACTCACTAATTCAACAAATACTGTCTGTGGGCATTCTTTGTGCTACGTGTATTTTAGGGATACTGCAGCAAACAAAAATATATCAACTATTCTGCACTTGTGGTATTTTCATTTCAGCAGGGAAGGACAAACAATAAACAAATATGTGATAAACAAGAAGAATAAAAGGGTAATAGCACTAAAGATTTATGGAAGGTACTACATTAAGTGATATTTATGCAAAGACAAAAAGAAGTATGAGAAGAAGGTATCTAAGGAAGAGCATTTCATGCAGAGGGAACAGTTAGCATCAAAGCCTGGGGTGGGAGTGCACTAGGTTTGCTGGAGAGCAGCAAGGAGGCCTTATAGCACATGGGAAGTTGGACTGGAGAATGGGGAGGAGGTTGGAGACAAATGCAGTCTGTGTAGGGTTCTATGGGGCGCTGTTAGAACTTTGCATTATACTCTAAATGGGTATAGGTTTAACCAATGGAGTGATGCCATCTGACTTAACTTCAAAAGGCTTACTGTGAATGTTGGGTGAAGAGTTGCTAGGGGCCAGGATAGAGGCACGAAGACCAGTGAGAAGACTATTGCAGTAGTCCACATGTGAGATAAGTGGAACTTGAATTAGTTGCGTACATAGCAGTGGATCATATGCGGAACAATCAAATTTGGGATACGTTGTGAAGGTAGACTTAATAAAATTTGCCAATGGATTAGATGTTGGGTGTAAAGAAAGAAGGAGATCAAAAATGACTCTAGAGTAAGAGAAAAAAAAGACTCTTAGAGTAAAAGAACAAAGCTAATTTCACTTAAATGATGCAACACCTCTTGCCCTTCCACATCAGTCCGGCCCACTTTTAGTCCTGCCATTTTCTGAGGTAACATGCGGAACTGCCATGCCTTTGTGATTCCCCAACACCCTGAGTTATTCTTTTGACCAATCTGTGAACCTTTTGGGGAAGGATATTATCCTATTATTTTTATCTTCAATACCTAGTACAGGGCTTGGCATGTAGTAGGTGCTCCATGTACCATTTGTTGAATGGATTGATTACTCACTTAATTGATTAATTAAATGAGTAAATAATTATTGGATTTTCTGTATAGTCATGACAATTTATTCTCTTTCCTTTTCAGGGTAGAATAAAATTAATAAATTAAATGTGTTTATGTGTGTAATAAAGTTTCTTTTATTCCGGGCAGTTTTGGGTTTCATTTTTCAAGTTGTTTTCATAAATTACATATTCTAATCAACATGTAATTATTTTTTTTTAAAGATTTATTTATTTTGAGAGAGTGAGAATGAGAGAGAGAGAGACAGAGACAGAGAGAGCACAGGAGAGGGAGGAAGGCCAGAGGGAGAAGTAGGTTCCTCGCCGAGCAGGGAGCCCGATGCGGGACTTGATCCTGGGACTCCAGGATCATGACCTGAGTGGAAGGCAGTCGCTTAACTAACTGAGCCACCCAGGCGCCCAACATGTAATTATTAAGGTGGTCACCAGATCCTCTGGCAAGTGTCCCAGAACCACCAGCTGGGCCCTAATCAAAAATACTACTTCAGTTCAGAGGGGCACAGAGCCTGTTCAGCGGGGATGACTACGATGTTATATTCCTGGCTATTGGGAGCTTCATAGATATTTCTGATAACTGGATCTGAAAACCTGAGAACTATTTTTAACTTTTTCTTTTCTTTTCTTTTCTTTTTTTACTAGCCATGACAGTTCTTCCTTTATAGATAAGTAGGCCCCCTTCTGCATTTCGTCGTTCTCGTGTATCTAAGCAATTATAACCTCAAGCCCAGATTTCTATGGTTTTCTTCTAACTGATATCTTATCAGCCATGAGAGGCTCCTGCCCTTCTTCCTCTTTCCACCTTATTTACCACTTTGATGTTTCTTCCTAAGGATTCATTATGTCATTCTTCTTAGAAAGAATTTAAGAAATCTCCCCTTTAGCCAAAAGCTACTGCCCAGATTCCTCAGTCTGATTTGCCAGGTGTCTTCAGTTCTGACTAGTATTTATGGAATGGCTCCCTGTGTGAGACATGACACTATATCACTTTGCCTTTGTTCTCTCACTGTATTGCTCACACTTCCCTCCCTAGGTAGAGAATCCTCTGTGCTGTTTCCCTTCCTCTCTGTATTGCAACTATCTGTATAATTCTCATTTCTGCCTTTCATCTGATGATGAGCATACCTTGTAACTCCTTATTGTCAGTGGGAAAGCTGCGTAACCTACCTGAGCACTGCCTCCTGCACACCACCTGTCAGCTCCAGCTTTCCCTGCCCCCCGAGCTCTCTCTTCTGAAGTAACACTATACTGCATGCATTTCAGAAAATTTTCTTGTATTGTAAAATTCTTCACATTTTCATATGAATTTTATATTTCCAACTAGACTGTTGTAACTCCCTTGTAGGCAGAGAGTGTATATCTTCTTTATGTCCCTAATTTTTCAGTTATCTCACATAGTTTCGTATACTGTGAATTGTTAATAAGTGCATATTGCCTTGATCTAAGAAGTATCATGGTGGATGTTAAACATCTTTTTTTAATTTTTAATTTTTTAATATTTTTTAAAGATTTTATTTGAGAGAGAGCACGAGTGTGGGGGAGGGGCAGAGGGAGAGGGAGAAGCAGACTCCCTGCTGAGCAGGGAGCCCGATGCAGGATTCAGTCCTAGGACCTGATCCTGGATCATGACCTGAGCTGAAGGCAGACGCTGAACTGACTGAGCCACCCAGGCACCCCATACATCTTTTATATCAAATTCTATATAACACTCAGGAGCCGGCTTGTGACTTCCGGGGTTGGGGATTCACAGCCACTACACATGCATTCACCTGTGACCGCAATGTCTATTCTTACTGAGCTGCTTGTCCTTGATTTAATCTTAGCCTGCAATGTAAACTTTATAAATTATATAAAAATGCATTTGTGATATCTATTGTCCATTTGTGGCATCTATTAAGCTGCTTTGCAGAGTCAATATAGCATGGAAATGGGACAACAGAGATCTTAGAGTCAGTCAGACTGGAAGTAAAATCCCAGATTCACTTTTTTTTTTCACTCTAGTAACAGGAAATATCATTTCTCTAGTTGTCTGTTTTCTTTTCAGTACAATAGTACAGATAATACTAGTACTTTGTAAGTTTGTAATTAGACATGTATGTAAGGCACTTAAAATAGTACTTGAGAGTAAGCCCTCCATAAAATTTAGAAATTATTTTTATTACTAACATTATCATCATCATCTTTATTATTGTTATTAAGGTACAACAAGGCCTCATTTATTCAAAGACTCTATTATAATAATACCAGTCATATTAAAAATGTAAGCAAGAGAGGAAAAATTGAGGGCTGGGACCCCCAACAAAGTACCTGTCAAAAAACTTTTTTTTTCTTAATACTTTACGCCTTTGTAAAGTAGAACCACTCTAGCCTTCCATATTGTGTATAAAATAGGTAGAACAGAAACCACTAATTCATCCTGTCAGTACTGAGATACAAAGATTAGTTAAAAATAAACCAAAGAGGGGTGCCCAGTGGCTCAGTCGTTAAGCGTCTGCCTTTAGCTCAGGTCATGATTCCAGGGTCCTGGGATCAAGCCCCTCATTGGGCTCCCTGCTTCGCGGGAAGCCTGCTTCTCTCTCTCCAACTCCCCCTGCTTCTATTCCCTCTCTCGCTGTCTCTCTCTCTGTCAAATAAATAAACAAAATCTTAAAAAAAGATAAACCAAAGAATCATAGAATAAAAGTATAAGACTTAAGAAAAATTAGAAAAACTTGGGAGCTACTTAATTTAGGTTAAGTAGCCTCAGATATTACAAAATAAAATCTTGAGGATCTCATTTATTGTACCAAAATCATATAATTGATAAATCACATTGCCAGAAAATAGCAAAAAAGGTAAAATTATTTATGATAAATCCTGTTTAAGAAAATAAAGAGAGTAGATATTTCTGTATAAGAACATTTTATTAACTTCAAGAACCTATAGCCTATCTGATTGAAACTAACATTTTGCACACAACTGTATATCACCGCCTTCTAAAATACCTCTAAAATGGTAGTAATAGGACTTTTAAAATGGTGTAGGGTACATGGACAAAGAATTTGGAGAGGAGAGAGGAGAAGAAAGTAATAAAAATTTTAACTGGAAAGCAGATAATGTGGCAAATGACCTCGCAGATGCAAGAATGCTGAATTCTATCAGCAGTGGTGAGGTCACTGACTTAAAAATACAATTTCCCAAGAGGCTCAAGCTTTGGTTACTTCTTGTTACCCATAGAGATAGAGATAAAGGAGGGGCTAAAATGATTATTCAGAAGATTCTTTAACAGACAGTTGGGTACACAAGCTCCCTTCTCCCATTTCACTGATGGGCTCACTACTCTCCATTCTAGCAGAACAGAGTAGTTTTAGTCTCTTGAGACAGTAAAATGAAGAATTTCTGCATTGTCTGAGACTTCCAGTTTTCTTCTCCTACTCTAGTCCAGAACATTGGCAGACAGACTTACCCTTCCAGGCAGGAGAGGGTCAACACTCCAATGCTGGCATGGGTCAGCCAAAGGAGTGATGCCCTCACAAAATGACCAACTTGGTTACCTTACAGAATAGTGAGCAACCGACAGAAGGACCCAGTTAGCTTTCTAGTGCTTCAAAATTAAATATGAAAGAGAGAGAAAGTAAAAAAAACAGTAGCTTTAAGGAAGCAATATCAGGGAGGAAAAAAACCACTCTGCTCCCATTATTATTATATGCAATTAAATGAAAGATGACACAGAGTCCATAAATAAGACCTTTATTCAATGGCAAAATCAAAAAGGATAATTCAGGGAACAAAAAGAGCTCTAGAAATTTTAAATATGCAGTAAAAACTAAAACTTCAATGAAAGAATTGCAAGATAAAGTTGAAGAACTCTCCAGGACGTAATTTTTTTTTTTTTTTAAGAGATGAGCCATAGAAGAGCACTATAAAGAGAACTATAAAGAAACTAGAAGACTATTCCAGGAAGCCCAGCATTTGTGAAATAGGATTTCTAGAAAGGGGGAAAAAGACATGGAGGAAAGGAAATCATTAACAAATGCAAGTAGCTTTTCTAGAATAGGAATATGAGATTGCAGAATTTTCTATTAGTTTCCTAACTGAATGGATGACGGCTACAACCACATAACTGACATTCCAGCACACTAATGGAAAAAAAAAATAAAAAAAAAAAGGAAGATCCTGCAACTTTCCAGAGAGGAAAATAAATTTAATACAATGTCTAATATAAAGCATTCAATGTCTTAGCGGCATGATTGGCAGCCAGAAAACACTGGAGAATGTCTTCGAAATTCTAAGGAAAATACTTTCTCAGGAGACTATTGAAAGACGTATTCCACAAAAAAGAAGAAAGAGAAAGAGGAGGATCCATAGAGCTGGAATGCCAACCCAAGGGAAAGGAGAAGAAAATTGCCAGGATGATGGTGAAGGGAGATCCTGTTTTATCTTGGGTTCCCTCGGAACAAGAACTTGGTAATGGTTCATGTGGGAGACAATCCCAGGGAGCAGGAGTGAGGGAATGTGGGGCGGGGCGGGGGCGGGGGGAGTGAGAAAAAGAAAGAGGAAAAACCAATATAAAAATACACTTATTAAGGTCACAGGGAGCAACTAAGACTCAATTCTAGAGGACCACCGTGAGAAGCATCTGTAGTGGCCCCCAGGATTGTTCCCTTGCAAGAGAGGAGGCTGCACCTCTCATTCAGTGGCTGCCATCCCAGTTGTTTGAACTTACGCCTGGAAGGTTAACTCTTCCTCTCTCCTGGGCCATGTTTGGGGGTAGGCTAGGCCCCAAGTGGGAGGGCAGAAAGTCATACAAAGAGAGCTTGAGGTGGGATGATGCCAGAACAAGGTAAGTTTGAGATCACAGGGCACAGTCTACCCCAGCTGCAGCTGAAATCAGAGAAGTGGAGACAATTTGAGGGGAGAAAGCACGGGTGGCTGCTGCAGGTCCCTAACTGTCATGCCTACAGCGCTGTTCTCTGCAAGTTGTAATTCTCCAGAAGAGTTCCTCAACAAGGTGGACTGGAGAGGCTCTCTTGGTTTTTTAACATAAGTAAAGACAGGCGAGGGGATAGCATCGGCCTAGATGAGTGGATAAGGGAACAGAATACTCAGTAATAGGGGAAAAATTACATTATTAGCTGCAAGGAAGACTATTATTGAGCAATAAAGGAAAGCTATCATAGTTTGGTGCCTCAATAGTATCATTTACATGGTAGTAATAAATAAAAATGTTGAATATTGAGCTAACCAAGATTATGATAAAACTACATTGAGAGTTGTGGGGGCAGGGAATATTCATTGGGGGTGTGTGTGAAAGAATAAGGTGCCAAAACTAGTGCCTACAATTTAAAAAGTTAGAAATAGCAATACAAGTGTAGTAGTTACACATGTGGAATACGTTAGGAAGCCATATGAAAATTTTCATGTTTCTGCATGGCAGAGGCTTTCTGAACAGTGGAAATCAATATGCTATAAAGAGAGAGAATGTCTCTTCTTCCCCACCAGACCCATTTGTTCTTCACACCAATAAGGCTGTTGGACGCATAACTACTTGTCCTTCAAGTAGCCATCTGCTCCCATTCAGAGGGTAATAAATATATTAATTAATTAATAAAACCTTTCTTATCTCCCCCAGAGCCAAATACTTAACACTTGAGGGAAGATACCTTCCCCTGTTCCTCTAAGAAAGGCTTTCAGTCTCTGTCTCTGTGTCTGTGTCTCTTACTGCAGGGGAGAGGGGCAGATGTGACAGCGCCTGTATAATCTCCCAATTTCAGAATTTCTGAATTCAGAAATACAGACCCCTCGCATGTGAAGTCAAGGGTGAACCTGGTTTATATTGGGTTTCCTCAAAATGACCTGCAACAAAAACTTGAGAAATAATTGCTCTGTGGATAAAACGGAGTGTGGAGACCTGAGACAGGGTATTCTGTGAGTAAACAGTTGGTCTGCCTCTGATAGAGAAACCTAACGTTACCATTAAGATAAAATAAAAGCATATAGATATAAAACCTTATCAGAATTACATACTAATGAATCATCTGAAAAAAAAAAACTGAATTTGGTTATTTCAAGATTGGGAAAAAGGGATGGAGTCAAGCACGGACCTGCTGTTGCTTATGAGAAAGCCTTGGATAATCTATTCGACTCTTGAAACTATGTGCACGTGTAAGGTTGATATTAGTAAACTTTGAACTAAAATTTTCAATGATCCCTGTAAATGCCATTTTACCACAAGAAGGGAAACTATTTTGCATTATCGAAATAATTATACTGACCTTAAAATTTGCATGAGTAAAATTCTTTACATAACAGTTTGATTTTCATTTACTGAATTGTTTGCTATACTCTTACTAAGTAAAAGATGTATTAACCTATGTTACACACCTGTGGTTCGGGTCATGAATTCGAGAGGTACATGGTTAGAAAGGCTGGGCTCATACTCTAATTATTTAAGTATGGCTACAAATAGCCTTCAAAGAGCGCCTTAGGATTTTTTCATTTTCCCTGGGTCGATACCTTTCCTCTCCAGGACCTTTTGCTACAAATGTAATTGCAGTTTATCAAGGCAGTTAGTCATACACAAGGGATTTCTGAGATGCCAGTTTGAGAAAGTCTGCACAGTATTTTGCTATCTGCTATCAGCTATAAAACTTGGTGACACAAAGGTTTTATCCTCATCCCACATTTTTCTTCTTCACCTTGAACAGTACTTTGTGTGTTACAGTTATCTCAATAGCTTTTGTTGAAAAATAGATGAAAATGGTCTAAGGAACTGTTACTACATTTTGATATTAACATGAAATTTGCCATTTCAAAGAGGGAGAATGCTAAATAAGACGTAATGTGAATTTCCTATACGTGTTGCAGATCTAAAGTTATTACCTAAACAGAACCTATTGCTTCTTGTATGAATGTTATTTTTTTCTGTAACCAGGAATTTGATAGACTTTATTTAAGGGGTCTTGGAAACTAAAGTTTTGGACAGTTTCTTTCAGTGACATATTATCTTTTCTGCATAATTTAATAATATCTTTAAATATTTATAATTTATATTCCCATTTGGTAGCTTAGTTGCCATTAAAATTCTTCTGAGAAAAGTTCATTTTAAAACATAATATTATCATTATCATTACTTATTTGTCGGATGAAGAGGCAGGATAATGGCTAGCAAGGAAAGTGGGATAAAGTAACTTTTAAAAATAAACTTTTTATTTGGGGATAATTTAAGATTTACAGAGAGTTGCTAAAAACCCTCATCCAGTTTCAGCTTCCCCCAGTGTTATCAGCTTCCACTGTCACCTGCATTTGTCAAAACTAAGAAACCAGCATTGGGACATTATTTTTAATTAAATACTTCACTTTATTTAGATTTTACCAGTTTTTTAATTAGTACCTTTTTTTTTCTCTTCCACAATCTAGTCTAGTCTGTCATATCCCATTTAGTTATCTTATCTCTTAGTGTCGCTGATCTTTGATAGTTTTTCAGATTTTTCTTGTATTCAATGGCTTTGATAGTTTTGACAGTGCTATTCAGGTATTTTGTAGAGTTTCCTTCAATATGGGTTTGTCTGGTATATTTTTCACCATTAGACTGGGATTATGAGCTTTTAGAAAATATACAGATGATGTGCCTTTTTCATCACTTTATGTCAGGGGTATATTATAACCAACTTGAGAGTAGAGATGACTTTGTGGGCACATGACCTAAGCAGCTACACAGGACTCCACAGTCAGAAGGACCCTATGCTTGGCTTAATGCTTTAGTGTTGCCATCTTAACATTCTTAATTTTATCTTTGAATTTGTGACTTGTAAGAGAATGATGGGAGCATGCACACAAGTTAACATGTGTAGTGTTCCTTGCTTCTCCATTTTCATATAGTGTTCACCATGCCCCATGAATACAGAATTGCAATGGATAAACGATTCATGGGAGTTCAGCAAGACTCAAAGTACATGGCAAGCATGTTTCTTTGACAATTAAGTGGGGTTGCTTATAACTGGAGAGGCCACATGTTCTGTTTGAACCAGAACTTGCTTCATAGATAGAGGGCAATGTAATAAAATGACCAAAGGACCCCACTGTATCCTTCTTTACTTGTGTTACTTCCATATAGTAATCATCCACTTAAAATGGGAGGAATTTCATAACCAACCCTTATACACATATGTAACTTTTGAGACAGGGGAAGGATATTTTAGAGAAAGTGAAATATATAATGACCATTAGGTAATTAATTTACATCCTGAATCTTCACCTACACAGGGAACAGTGGCCTGGAGAAATATATATTACAGAGAACCAAGACAGAATATTATATTTCATGACAGAAGTTTACTCTTCCTTGACAGGGGAATGCAGTTTGGGCATTTCTACCCACATTTTTTAATAAATCATTTGGGGAAACCCCAGCTAATCCTATTGACTCCCAGACCCCCTTTTCAGATATTTATGGGCAATATAGAGTTGTATAAATATTTATAATATTAATTTATAACATGTGTTAATTAGAATTTAAGTAATTATCAAAATTTTAAACTACTTCAGTTTAATTATATTTACAATGATTTGCTTAATATTTATATAAAATTCATATTTATATTGCAATCAAAAAATTTAAATCTATTTAATACAATTTATTTAATGTTTATTTCTAACTCTGGGTGCCTGGTATTATGCCAGTTATTATGCATATTGTTTCTTAGGCTATACTTTAGGCAAATCTTCCTTAAGATTTATCAATATCTCCCAGGTCATGAGTACAAATCAACATAGCATTATGAATTTTATGAATCAGCTTGATCCTTTAATTTTAGAATTTGAATATTTTTGAAAAAAAAAGCAGAATGCATCTCAAGGTCAAATTGGTGCTTAATAAAGAACTAAATCAGCTCCTCAAATGTATAGCCATCAGTTGGCAATCACCCTGAAAGTAATGTATTTGGTAAAACTTCAGAAATGGACTGGATCTGAAACAAAAGATTGCCCTTGTCATGTGTTCAGTGGTGCCTCCTCCCCCACACCTCACTTCATATGTTGAAATCCTAACCCTCCATACCTCAGAGTGTGAACTTATTTGAAAATGAGGTCTTTGTAGATGTAACTACTTAAGTAGGATGAGGGCATAGTGAAATAAGGTAGGTCCCTAAGTCAGTATGGCCAGTGTTCTTATAAAAAGGGAAAATTTGGACAAATTGAGGTACACTGGGAGAGTACCAAGTGAGGATGAAGGCTGAGTTGGGGAATGTCAAAGATGTCAGCAGGACACCAGAAGTCTTCAGAAGGAATCAACCTTGCAGAAACCTTGATCTCAGATAAGCCAGGAAAAAGTTCCCTATTTTAAGATCAGTTGATTAGCAACCTTAATGCCATCTACGACCCGAATTCCCTTCTGCTATGTAATAGGTTCCTGGTATTTGGATGTGTCCATCTTTTACGGGGACATTATTCTCCCTACCACAAATGTCAAGGAAAATAAGGAAAAAAGCTACAAAGGTCAAGAGGAGAAAAACAGTGGACCTAGTTAGTAATTCAAAAATCTTATTTTTTCAAAAAAGTGAGCAAAAAAGACATATCCCTCATTAACTTGATGAAGAAAGGAAGTATGGAGGTAGAAACTAAGACAAAATAAGAGGTAAGCATTGTATCAGAAGAAAGTTTTTAAAAATCATGAGATTACTATTGCAGCCATCTATGAAAAAAGAACTGAAAATGCAGATGAAATGGATAATTTCCTAAAGAAATTCTGATTACCAAAATTCACTTAATTAAAATAATAGCAAGCAAACCTTACATGCAGGACATGGTTTCTAAATATCATTTCCTGATAAAAGGGACAGGGCCCCTTGAAGATTTCAAGTATGGATGGTATAAATTATAAGATGAATCTGGAATATTTTGTATTTTCAGAAAATAAAAAAGGACTGAAAAATAATGAGGGAATGGGTATAGGATAAAGTTTCCAACTTCCAATGCCTAAATCTGGGACAAGTTGAGACAAAAAATCTAGATTGTAACTCAGAAGAAAATATATGTACATAAGTCCATACAGGTATAAAGAAATGACTGACTAAATAAATAAATAAATAAATGGTACATTTTTTATAGTAGAATATAATTAATAAGTGTAGATGGAATGATGGGCATAGAAAACCACCATTAGACAAAACACCATAGTAGTAATAGTAACAGACAGAATCTAAAATTAGTGGCCAAAATAGGATGAGAAACAGGAAATTTGCATAAACTTGAAATATCTTCCCACACACAAGATTCTTAAAAATATAAAAATGAAAAGGGATACTTTACGGTGCGGAAAGATGAGAGCCACCATCTCGACTAAGTGATCAATGTTAACATCATTGGTAATAAATCATACCAGCGTCATTTATCACTTGATATTGTTAGAGAAGGGCCAAACATGATTTCTTTGTGTTTGGTTTTTGGCAAAAATAAGTGACCTCATTTTAATCATGAGAAAATATTACACAGTCAAATTGAGGGGAATTTTACAAAATAAGTGGCCAGTACTTTGCAATAGTGCTGGTGTCACAAAGAAAAAAAAAAAAAGGCTAAGCAAGACCACAGATTGAAGAATAAGGAGACAGCATTTAATTGAAATCTGAGATCCTGAATTGAATCCTGTACCAGAGAAAAGAACATTACTAGGAAAAATAAAAGCCAAAAAAGAATAGAGCTGTGTATTGTTGTTAGTTTTGTATAACATTAATTTCCTGTTCCTTCATAAATATTCTATGGTTTTGTATGGTATTAACATTATGGATGGGGAAGGAAACTGTACTCTTTTAACATTTTTTTTTCTGTAAATCTAAAAGTATTTCAAAATAACAATTTTTGAAAGGTGTGGAAAAGATGTACTATGCAAACCCTAATAAAAAGAAAGCTGGAGGGCTATATTTATATAAGACTAAGTAGACTTCAGAACAAGGAATATTACTAGAGATAAAGGGGGACTAATTCACCAAGTGGACTAATTCACCAAAGAGACATAATAACACTACATGTGTTTGCACCTAACAATGCTTCAAACTACATGAAGCAAAAACTGATAGCACTCACCAGGGAAAATAAACAAATCCACAATTATACTTGGAGGATGTAATATTCCTTTTTCTGTAATCAGTAGACCAAAGAGACAGAAAATCACTAAGGATGTGGAAAAATACTATCAATCAACTTAACCTAGTCAGTACTTATAGAATAACAAATATCAAGAGACTCTCTTGAAATATGTAATGGAATGTTAAAGAAGATGGACCATATTATGAGCCACTAAAAATAGTTATGAAAGGATTATAATCCTACAAAGTATGACCTATGACCATAATGGAATTATACTAGGAGAAAAAGGGAACTTCTTCAACCTGAAAAAGAGCCTCTACAAAAGTCTTACAGCTAACATCATATTCAGTTGTATGTTTTCCACCCAAGATTGGGAATAAAGCAGGAATGTCTTCTTTCACCATTTCTATTCACATCCCATAGTGCTCCTGGCCAGTGTCATAAAGCAAGAAGGAGAAACAAAGGACGCAAAGGAAGAAATCAAACTATCTTTGCAAACAATGTGACCATTGAGTTAGAAAATTCCAAAGGATGTTGAAGAAAGCTACTACAACTAATTAGTGACTTGGGTGGGGTCACAGGATATAAGCACAATAGGCAAAAATCAAATCTATATCCTAGCAATGAACAATGAAAAATGAAATAAACAGTACCATTTACAGTTGCACCAAAAACATAAAATAAGGATAAAATTTATCAAAATATGTGAGATTTTTTATACTAAATATTATAAAGCTTTGATCATAGCCATCGAAGAAGACTTGAGTAAATGAACAAATTATTGTGTTCCAGGATTGGAAAATTCATTATTACTAATATATCAATTGTCCCCAAACTGATCTGTAGATTGAATGCAATCCCAACCCCAAAGAAGAACAAGTAGTTTGTCCTTGATTTCAATACTTATTAGAAAGCAACAGTAATCATTAGAATGTGGTATTAGTGAAAAGGTAGACACAATGGGAGAGATTAGAGTATCCAGAAATAGACCCACATAAATATGGTCAATTAACTTTGACAAATTTCCAAGGCAGTTCAGTGGAGAAGGAATGGTCTTTTAATAGGTTGTGCTGGAGCAACCTGACATCCATAGGCAAAAATATTGAACCTTGACCTATACATCACACCCATACACAAAAAGTAACTCAAAATGAATCATAGAACTATATGTAAAAATCAAGCTATAAAATTTCTAAAAGAAAACATGAGAAAGTCTTTGTGACTTTAGATTTGGCAAATAATTTTTGGATATAACACACATGCACAGAAACACCATAAAATAAAATGATAAATTGGACATCAAAATTAAAAGCATCTACTGTCCTAATTTCTTTGTTAAGAAATTAAGGCAAGCCACAGACTTGAAGAAAATATTTGCAAAACACACATCTAAGATCTGATACCTGAAATACATGAAGAACTCTCACAACTCCATATAAAGTAAATGACAGAGGACCTCAAATTTGAACATACGTTTATCAGAGAAGAATTTACAGATGGCCAATAAGTACATGAAAAGATTACCAGTGTTATTAATCAATAAGAAATGCCAACTAAAGCCATAATTCAATAACACAGTACATCTATTAGAGTTGTGAAAGGAAGGGAGGGAGGAAAGGGCAAGGAAGGGAAATAAAGAAAAGCAAAGGAAAAAGAGGAAAAACACATAATTGATAGCAGCTGAAAATCTGATACATTGCTGATAAGAATGCAAAGTAGTGCAACCACTCTAGAAAACAGTTGGCAGTTTCTCATAAAACCAAGTATATGTTTACCATATGACCCAGCTATTCCACTCCTAGGTAATTACTAAAGGAAAACGAAGATATTCACACAAAAACTTTAATGGGAATATTTATAGCAGCTTTATTCACTATTTGCCCAGTTATGGAAACAACACAAATGTCCTTCCAACTGGTGAATGTACAGCCATAAAACAGATAGTACACAACACCAGAAATGAATGAACTAATGATCCATATAACAACATGGATAGCTTTCAAAAGCTTTATGCTAAATTATAGGAGCAAGGGTAAAGCTAAGTGAAACAAGTCAATCATAGAGAAATACATACCATATGATTTCACTCATACGTGGAATTTAAGAAACAAAACAAATGGGTATAAAGGGGGGAAAAAGGGAGAGAAAGACAGAGAGAGAGAGGCAAACCAAGAAACAGACTCTTAACTATAGAGAACTGATGGTTGCCAGAGGGGAGTTGGGTAGGGGGATGGGCGAAGTAGGTGATAGGCATTAAGGAGCACACTTGCTGTGATGAGCACCAGGTGATGTACGGAAGCGTTAAATTACTGTATTATACATCTGGAATTAATATAACACACCGTATGTTAACTAACTAGAATTTAAATAAATACTTTTTTAAAAAAGGCTAAAGAAAACTTGGTAGAGGTAAAATCAGATCAGTAATTGGCAAAGGTTGGAGGTGGGTTAATAATTGACTAAGAACAACAACTTTTTGTGGTGATAGAACCATTTTATGTTTGGATTGTGGTGGCAGCAACATGATTATTTACGGTTGTCCAATTTCATAGAACTGTACACCTAAAAGAGTGAATTTTAGTGTATGTAAATTATGTCTCAGCAAACCTTAAAAATAATAAAAGATGGGCAAAGATATGCTAGGTGAATACAAATCAAAAGAAGGGTTCACAATCATACCTTTCAAGGCAGAAGTCAGATCAAAAATCATCAGAGATAGATAAGTACATTTTATAATATTAAAGGCTATAAATCACAGTAAATTTGAGAGTTGTTAATACTTATGTGTATGCTAACACAGCAATAACTCATAAAGCATAAAATGCAAGAGATTCAAAGGAGAATATACAGGGACACACTTAGAAAACAAAAGAATAATGGCAAAAACAACCCACCCAGAAAATGGAAACCAAGTAGGTTGTTCAGCTTAGAAAGGAAAGAAAAAAGAATGTTAAGAAACTTTTGGGTCAAGTTTAAAAAATAAAATTACAAAGTTCTTTGACAATGATGCAGTATAACATATAAAAATCTATAGGACAACAGTAGAATATCAAAGGAAAAAATAGAGTACAAATGCCTATATAAATAAGACAAAAAGGAACTAGATTAAACACTCAGCTCAATAAACTAGAAAAATAGTAAACTAAAAGAGAGTAGATTAATAAA
This sequence comes from Eumetopias jubatus, assembly GCF_037043125.1. Taxonomy (NCBI): domain Eukaryota; kingdom Metazoa; phylum Chordata; class Mammalia; order Carnivora; family Otariidae; genus Eumetopias; species Eumetopias jubatus. Next base: position 33,938,169 of record NW_028274820.1, read on the forward strand.
GATAAAACAGAAGTTAATGAGTTGAAAAACAAAAAACAATGGAAGTAATGAATAAATGTAAAAGCTAATTTCCTTGGGAGAAAAATATACAAAATAAAGCACTAGCTTGTCCAGGAAAGAAAAAAAAAATACACCAAAGAAAGGCAAGCATTAAAATTCGTGCTGTGGTAAAATTTTCAAGACCACTCTATTTCTAAAATTTTTCAAAAAATGAGTTGCAAGGAAAAAAATGAAAAAAACAGGATGGGGGTGACTAGGGATCAAATGGGACATACTAACCATTTAAAGAACATGGACTTCATTTGGACGCTGCTTTAAGAAACCAACCAGACAAACAAACAAAAATGGGGAAAATGACAAAATTGGAACATTTGAATGCTAACCAGAACACTGAATAAGAAATTATTTTTAGGTATGATAATAATATTTAAATTTTAAAATGAGTCCTGGCTTTCTGAGTTGTACACTGAATGTTTATAGATGAAATGATACTGAGTATTTAAAAAATAATCCCATATTGTGAATCGAAGAGGGGGAAGCAAGTGGAATTGCAGATGAAACAAGAATTCCTAGGGTCACCTGGGTGGCACAGTAGATTAAGCCACGAACTGTTGGTTTTGGCTCACGTCATGAGATAGAGCCCTGCGTGGAGCCCCCAGTGGGGCTCAGCGCTCAGTATGGAGTCTGCTTAAGACTTTCTCACCCTTTCCCTCTGCCCCTCACCCCCCACACTCTCTCTCTCTCTCTCAAATAAATAAATATTAAAAAAATTCCTGAGTTGATGAAGTTGATGAAGATGATAGCTACATGTGGGTTCATTTTGTTCTTCTTTTTACTTTTGTATATGCTTAATAATTTTCACAGTAAGTTGACAATTTCACAGAATTTAAGACTATTACTTTAATGGTTTAAGCATTCTATGTGAATATGGCAGATTGGGGAGGCAGAAAATACAGATTTGCCCACACCTAGTTTCATGCCTAAAAGGTGGATTGACCATATTCAATGACATAGATAAATCTCATAAACCTAATATGGAGCAAAATAAATGGTACACAAGAGCATATAGTCTTTGATTCCATTTATATAAACTTCAAAACAGTTTATATAAAGTCCAAAATCTATGGTTTAAAAGTTTATATAAAGTCCAAAATCTATGGTTTAAAAGTGAATAGTAGTTCTTCTTTTGGGGAGAAGTAGTGACCAGAACAGTCACAAGAAGCTATTTATTGCACAGGCAGATTAAATTTGTAGCATTTCTTTGAGTGATATACTAATAACTTGTATATTCTCTGTATACATGTTATATTTCAATAAAAAGGTAAAAAAAAATGCCTGAGGTGGGAGCAGGTGTTCTAAGATCTCTCATAGCCTCCCTTGGCATTGATTTCATCTAATCGTAATTTTATTACTTCATTTGAAGCAGGTTCAATGGACAGGTCTCCCTTTGCTCTTTAATCACAGCATTTAAAAGCAGCCTAGTGCCATTTTTGGCAAATTGTTTCTAAGTGGAACTTTGCAAGCTTATTAAAAAAATGCAAAATTTAATTTTTTTGAGAAATTTATGCAAATTGGTAAATATACTTGAGAAAGTCATTAACACAGTGAATTTGTTATTCCTGTTTTTTTCAAGATAGAGGGAAGCAGTGAATGCATTCCAGGTATTAAGGGGACTTGAAGTCTTAGAAGGGAAGTTGACCAAGAATCTTATTGAATTGAATATATGGTGCATAGGGAAAAATTGTGAGCCATGAAATTCCTGTCCTCAACGGGTGAGGCTGTCATCGGATGAGAAAGGAGAAGCTTCAGAATTCCTGATTTAGAAAGCAAAATCTTTGCGTAAAATCAGCATATTTTGAGAAGAAACCTATATAAAACAAACTCAGACAGCAGTAGTCTCTTAAAAAAACAAAGGCACAGTATTCAGACCAAATTAGATGTTTGCCTTGTCCAAACTTTGATTAGTAAAGAGAGCCTGTGCCTGATGTCATCTCAGATTTGCAGCCAGGTAGCAGCATGAAAACACACTGATTTACTCCAGTTAAAAAATTGCTCTTTATCAAATGAGGGCAACAATTACACACTGAAAAAGACACTGGAAAAGACACAAGGAGTATTATCAGAAAAGATTAGTGATCCAGATGTAGTCATTCAAGAAACTCGATAGTGGATCAACTTCCCTGAGTTTCCAGCATATTTTCAGATTCATTGTTGTTATTCAACTTAATGTAATTTTCACTTTTTGGTAGCTGATTAATTTCTATTCTTTATTCTTTCCCATTGAGAAAACCTTGCAATTTATTAAAAATCTGAGACAATTACATTATTAAAATTTTCAAAAATAGATCATGAATTTATTCTTAATTTTTTTGCCCTTTAAATTAGAAACATTTTTGATCACCTATGTGATGTTGATACTTTTCCTATAACTGAATACAATCCTGTTTGTTTACATATTTAAAAAATTCATTTAGATCCATGTTTTTTCCCCACTTATATGTCTCTCATTTCTATTGCTTTTTCATTGAGCAGAAAAAAATCAAACACTTGCTCTCCATGTTTTCCCTGATTTTGCAGCTTGTAATACCTACCATAGGGAACTCTCTCTTAATATTTTTCCTATGTCTGTCACCATTCATATTTATGACTAAAGCTGAAAATCATAAGCAATTTTATGTCCTTATATACTGCTGACTGTCCCCCTCTGCCCAACACAGTGATGCCCCTGTTGACTCACATTTCACTTGAAAGATATTTCTAGAATCAAGGATATCTGGGAGGAGTGGCTTCAGGAGAGCAGAGAACAATATTTATCGTCTATGAGTCAGATGATATGATGGTCATTTTATCCCTGGCATCTCATTTTATCTGCATGGCTTCATTATTGCACAGAAGAGAAACTCTGTATCTCAGAAAGATTAAGTAAACTGTCCAAGATCAAACTCAAACTTATCTCACTCCAAAGCCAAGAGGTACAAAGATCTTGAATGAGAAAAATCAAGCAAATTCTAGATGCTCTTATAAATGATTTCTGAATCTGGTCAACTGCCTTTCCTACCTTTATGTTCATTGACGTCTGGTGCTTTGGGAGAATGTAGAAGGTTGCAGGCAGGTAGGTATAGAATTACCAGTTCCATTTGGGGAACTACAATATAAGGAAATGACTCATTACAAAGTAGAGAAGGAAGAGTCTTTCTGAACACACCTCCTTCAGAAATATGGTCTCTTAACTGCACTGAGTTCTCCTTCCCTAAGTATTTTTAGCACCGACTGCCTAAACTAAAAATCTTAGCACTGGTCTAGTTCAAGTGTGTATTTGTCTTGTCTCATGAGAAAAAAAAATGTCAGTTCCTTGAAGGAAGCCATCTTGAAAAGTATCTTTTTTTAGTATCCTCAAATTCCCAAGAGGAGAGTTAAACTAAATAGAGTTGAGTTTTGTTGAACTAAATTGTCTTAGGTTGCAACTGCTGTTTTGATTTTTCACCTGTCTCTACATTCTCTGTTGTGGGCTGCAGTGACATTTTATAACATCACTGAAATGATGTTATGCTGGAAGCAGTTGTAATGTCTGTGGGGATAAGGCACCACTTTCCTGCAGCTTTTGGAAGGTGTTTCCTGCAGTTCAAAAGGAAGCATTTTAAAATTAAAACTTTTGGCTTGCCAGTGAATGTTCTTCACGATCTGACTTTGTTTTGTCAAAAACTATGAAGGTTCTGAGATATTCTCTCTTGTGTGTGTATGTGTATACATGAATACTGCATATCTACGTATTTGTGTGTGTGTATAGACATATATACATGTATGCATGTGTATTATATATGTTAGTACAGAAGCACAAGGCATCTGGGTGAGGGAAAAGAGTTCTGTACTGATGCTCAAAACCAGATTAGCAGTAACATTGTGACATTGCTTCCCCACAGCTGGACTGTAGGCAACATAAGCTCCTATGGACACTTTCAAGGCAAGTGATGAGTTTCATTCTCTAGAGGAGAGATGGAGAAAAATGGATTTGTTCAGGGGAAGGACAGCTGCTCCTTTCCCCTTCTGAGAGGAGAGAAAAACAAACAAACAAACAAACAAACCCTTGTTCTTTAAATGGGATGGAAAGGATTCTGGGTTGTCACAACCTTTTAGAATGTAAATACACCTTTCCGAAGAACATGTAAACCCTGGACTCCACAGCTTTTATGACCTAAGGATGTGTCCAAATTCTGAGCTTCCTCCCTTTTGAATTATAAATTCCTAGGGAAACAGTCTTCTTGATACCTTGATTATTTAATCTAGGAACCTAATCCACATTGTAACCATTTGGCTCTCTAGGGGAGGTAAGAGAAGTTCTATCATAGTTATGGATCAGAGCAATTAATTGTACAAATAAGTGCCGATCTAATCTTAATGGTATATGGAAGGTAAAATGTTTCTAGGGAAAGTGAAAACAAACTTTTTCTTTTTTAATTTCTGTATCTCAAGAGGGTAGGCTTTTTTATAGGAGCACCGAGAAATCAGGGAAATTTTATTTTCCTATATGTTCTATTTCCCTACCATTATTACTCATATTTCCCCTTTATATGTAGCACATTTTGCCAATGGAACTGTTCTCTGGACCTGGTGGTGTATGTCTCAGAATTTCTCACTTCTGCAGCTTTGCTTATGGCATTTCCTCTACATAGAACTCCCTCTCAGCCCAGTGGGTCCTAACCCTCCCAAAGGGTCAGATACTTTCTTCCCATGGAATATGGCACATTTCCTAACTGGATACCTTCTCTCTCTTCTTTGAACTACCATCTCATACTCTGGTCCTCTTTTATGGCATTTAATCATGTTTTAGCTTGTATTGTAGCTTTTTGAATACCAGTCATTTTCCCTGATGAACTGTACAATCATTTGAAGCAAGACTTATGACTCTGATTTCAGGTATATGGAATATTAGCTTTTTTTTTCTTTTCAAGCTGAAATGTCTCATTCTTTAATTTATTTTTTCCTGCGACTTGCTATGTTTGATTGTCCTTAATATCATAGGAACCTAATACTTCTATTGGAAAATAAATTGTTTAATTTGGGAAGATATATTAACTTAGATAACTAATGCTGATGTTTTCACGGGCTAAGAACTAAACTTTGTTGAAGTACTTATCATCTGCCCTCACGGTGTGGCGCCATGACCACCATTATGTGTGTACTTCTTTTCTTTTCTTTTCTTTTTTTTTTAAGAGAGGGAGAGAAAACGGGAGTGGGGCAGAAGGAGAGGGAGAGAGAGAATGCCAAGCCAACTCCATGCCAAACGTGGAGCCCGACCTGGGGCTCCATCTCACAACCCTGAGATCATGACCTGAGCCGAAATCAAGTCAGTCACTTAACCAGCTGAGGCACCCAGGTGCCTCTCATGTGTGTACTTCTAACTAGCTGTTATGTTATTAGCTTCTTGAAACCACATTAAGACTTATTTATGTGCCATACTTAATATATTGATTAATATACTTCTATTAATACACTTAATATATTTCTAGCACATTGAATTATGGTTTAATAAATATTGAGTGAATAAAAACAAAGTTTGGTTTATTGCTATTATTGCTTTCTGACTCTCTTGTAACAATATTATCAGTCCTTTTTGAGGGAACTCAACATTTTGTGGGGTCTAATTAGGTGTGAGATTGTAAGACTAAGGATTTGACAGAAATTTTTTCTTTGCATTCCTTTGATTATTAGCTCTTCATTTTGAGTATTACTGTTGTTAGTTGGCTGATATTAGCAGCCATTACTTAATGTCATTGTAGAATATGAGCTGAACTTGAATGTTCCACTTTCATGTCACTGCTAGAGACTTAATTGGTCCCTGCTTTTGAGGAGAAATAGTGGTGGGAACACTCTCCTTGGTGTTTCCATTTGGCTCTCAGCTGTAATTCTGTTCTGTCCTTGCTGCACTTGTACTCCTAAATTGTTGGATTATAAAATACTCAGGAAATATGAAACTGGATTTCTAAATATGCGACAGTCAGAGAACAACATCCTTTGGCAAAACTGTGAGGGGGATGAAAGTGGGACAGTGTGAATGTCAAGCCTGATCATTTTGGGGATTGTAGCAATACTTTCATGCCATCCAACTAAATGTGTGGTATCAGGCAACCTGCTTTTCTGTGAGAAGTTCCACAGAGAAAATTTCAAAGTTCAGCCCTCTAACTATTTGGGAGTTTTCGGAAAAGCTTTTGTCCCCCTCTGAGCTAGAAGTAAAAAATCTGTGCTAATGAGACCAATTAGTGTTCAAAATTTGAGCTAGGGTTAATTGCATCAGAAACATGATTACATTTTTTTAAAAATAAATGAGCTTGAAGATTATAGAACAATGCTTTTCAAAATTGTTTTTTGATATACCAAAACATCAAATCTTTAAAAAAATAAACCACAGCAATTTCTCCACGAATTCTAAAACACTCAATCCTATTAATGGTAATACTTATTTTTAATAAATATAAAAATTATTCCTGTTGCACATTTTCCATAGCTGTCAAGTTTAAAGAAATGTCGACCAATTTCTGACCAATTTGAAAAATTCAACACCTCTCTGTGCTAATGAGAGACATACTTCATTTATATAAAGAAGCCTTATGACAATTGCTTTCTTTCAATTCTTTTTATTCCTTTGTTGGTTTGTGCATTAGCAGTTGTGTTGATATAGCATCAATAAGCACTAAGTGTGTACCTGTTAGAAGAGAAAGTCCTTTGTGATTTGCCACTTCGAATAGGTTGAATTATATTTTTCTCTTGTAATATATTCAAGAGAAGAGAGTGTTTGGAAGTGTCTGGTATGCATACAGATCAGAATACTGGAACAACAGTCTTAGATGAAGCTTATTTACATGGGGACTCTCAAATGCTAATGTACACACATCCTACCGATACTTTTGGAGACAGAGTGACTCTTCATTGTCTAATGAATATTTACTTTTGATTATGATTAAACTTCTTTTGTGCTTAAAAAAAAAAAACAAACAGCAACAACAGCAACAGCTTTTGTTTTGTTTTGTTTTGTTATTATTCTCTTCCCAGAATCCTTGGAATGGAAAACCTTGAGGGATTCACATGAAATGTTTTTCCCACTAGAATGTATCTTATAGAAGCAACTGAACCAACACATTTCTGAGGAGAGTATTCCCAGCTGGAGGATGATAATAAAGCTTGTGCATAGTTCTCCTGTCCTGTGACTTTTATCTTGAAATGTTTTTAGAATCTTTTCTCTCCATTTCAACTCCATCTATCCTAGATTGTTCTTCATCCCCTCCAGCTAGATTCCCTCAAGCCATCCTAACCTATCTCCCTAAATCCGTGGTTCCTTTCATTTACTCTATACTTTCTAATTCACTATTCTCATATATTTCATTCATTCAAGTCTTTTTTATTTGTTTAATCATTCACTAATATTTCACGTATCGAGCTTTTATTGAATGCCTTCTAAATGCATAACTTCTAGTGGAGAACTGAGACAATAATTCAGTGGATACTTTCATGATGCTTACTAATTCATTTTTCTCCTTCACTCTTAAGTAGCTACTGAGTTTTCCTAATGCGTCGTCAATCCAAATGCTCTGTTTCTATCACAGGTTCTCTATGTGACAGCCCCTTGGCTCTACTAAAACACTCAGGCAGCCCTAAGGCATGCGTGTATTAAACAACTATGACATTCAAGGTATTGTGCTCTTTGATGTTCTTTCCCATTTATCACTCAGTATGTTTCCTTCAGGGTTGCCTGATAAAAAATACAAGATGCCCAGTTAGTTGGAATTTCAGGTAAACAACAAACAAATGGTTAGTATAAGAGTGTCTCTGCAACATTTGGGACATGCTTATTCTAAAAATAGTCATTATTATATGACAGTAAACTTTCACCGGGCATCCAGGATTTTTATTTGCTGTATCTGACAATGAACACTTTGGAACTTTCCCCTCCTCTAGTGAGATCGAGTTCTTTGCTCTGGATTTCTTGGTAATGAAATATGCTTAGCACTTTACACAGTTTAACTTATGTAATTCTTAGGCTACCCAGTGATGAAAGAATCTGTATTATTCCCATTTTAGATATGAAGGTGTTGGAAAGTGGTGGTCAAGGAATTTGCCCAAAGCTACCCAGTAGTAAGTGTTACTTCTGACAGTGAGCCAGCAACCTCAGAGCAAGAACCTGGAGTCATAACCATTACATATTATAGCTTCTGTGGAGCACCACCATGTGGCTGGTGCCCAAGGTCGCTCTGGAAAATAGCACTTGTTGGTGACACCTACTGTGACACTTTCATAATTGTTCATTCTTAGCAATGTAAGTGTGTTTTTAAAGTATTGGCATAGTTATCTTACCTGGGCATTTCTAGACCCTGAGTGCATGGACACCACTTCAAATGCTATTAGACACCCTCTTTTCTGTTGCCTGGTGACTCTGAAAAGAAAGCAGTGCTGGCCTGTAAGAAGGAGATGGCTTGTTCCAACGATCATCTCTCCAGACACTGAAGTATGAGGATGTGTTCTCATTCTGTGCCCTGCAGTTACACCTACCGAGACCTACTGAGGGAAATTCTGGACTAAATATCCCGCAGATCCATCCATAGAGTGTCAGTGTACTCTTTTGTACTTTAAGTGTGTGCCACATTCTTCTGCAATGGTCAGAGACTGTTCCCTTATCTCCCTTATCCTTTCTTTTCCACTGGGGTCCTTTGATAAGGCAATCATAATGCTTGTTGTACATAATCTGTCTCTGTGAAGCTGTTCTACCTGGCAAAGGTGTTATGGTCTGAATTGTGTCCTCCCCACCTTCATATATTGAAGTCCTAACCCCAAGTACCTCAGAATGTAACCATATTTGAAAGTAAGGTCTTTAAAGAGGTGATTAGGTTACAGTGAGTTCTTGAGGGTGAGCCATAATCCAGTATGACTTGAATCCTTATAAGAAGAAGAAATTTGGACACACAGACACCAGAAGTATGCATGCACCGAGAGAAAACCAAGGGAACACACAAGAATGCAGCTCTCTGTAAGCCAAGGAGAGAGGCCTCAGAAGAAATCAAACCTGCTGACACCTTGATCTTTGACTCCTAGTCCCCAGAACTGTGAGAAAATAAATTTCTGTTTTTTAAACCACTCAGTCTGGGGTATTTTGTAATGGTGGCCCTAAAAAGGAATACGGAGGGCTCTTTCAGGAAAAAAAAAAATCTGATGCTAGCTCTTCCTCTGAAAATGGACGTCAAACTAATGCACATTAATGCTTCCATGAGCATGTCATTACCATTCTAACCCACAGGCTTAAACTATTCAAAATTTAGCTGTCTGCTACTACAGGCACCCATGTTACCCAGGCTACTAGCTACTATTTCCTAAGCTCTTGTTATGTGCTGGACAATGCTCTGGTGACTTTTATATAGTATCTCTACTGATCCTCATTAACAACTCTGAAAGTTGGATATTACTATAGGTAAGGCAGTTGAATCCAAGACCCCCGAGTAGAAAAACTATTATTCATCCAAACAATACTCAGTTTCATGGGAAGAGTTTTGGCATTCAGTTAAATTGCAGGTAAATTAAGATCAGGTTCAATATTTTAGATTACCTATAGAATGAGCGTATTCTTGGTGCTTAATACATGCTGCTGATCGATTGCCTGATTGGAAGAGGAGGCAGAAAGGAGTAGCAATCCACTGTCTTCCTGACAACACATGTTCCCACATCATCCCTTCTGTGGAAATCTCTGGTGTGTTGGTGGAGAGTCAGCACATCTGTGCACTCACATAAGTGATACCACAGTGACCAACCATCTAGATCATATTTTTAAAGATTTTATTTATTTATTTATCTGTCAGAGAGACAGAGAGCACAAGCAGGGGGAATGGCAGGTGGAGGGAGAAGCAGGCTCCTTGCTGGGGAAGGACCTGACCCTAGAATCATGACCTGAGCCGAAGGCAGACACTTAACCAACTGAGACACCCAGGCATCCCACCATCTAGATCATTTAAGTTTGACCCATGAAAGAACCTTTTAAAGCTTTGATTTAAAATCCTGTGTGTGCCTATGTAAGAACTTTGGAAAGTAGAAAGAACATTTGACAAAAAGCTATACATTCTGGTTTCTGGTTCTGGTTTTATTCCACAATAAAAGGAAACCATGAGACCTATGTAATGTTTCTAACTCTTGGGTCTTCAGAGTTCCAATGAGGAAAACTGTGGAAGCTTTACTTGCTTCACAGAAGTGATGAAAGAAGCAATTAAAGCAACATGGATATGCTTTGAAACAGTTGCATCCTTAAACCTAGAACAATGTGGGTTTTCTTCCTTTGCTCCTTTACAAATTTTGCTGTTCTTCCCACTGCTTCCGCAACATTATAGTGATTTCTGGATAATACGGTAGGCTACCTTGATTATTAATTATTATTAATGTACATACCAGATAATATTTTATTTTTTCAGATTACAATTTTTTTAATAAAAAATAGTAAAAGATTTGTTGATGATCTAAAGTCACTCTACTTTGGTGGCAGCTGATACATCTTAGAATTTGTTGTCAGCATTCAACTCAGCATTCAACAGCAGGACACAGTAATATGGGCAATAATAGCTAACATTTATTAAACAATTATGAACCAGGAACTAACCTGAGACCTTTACTTAGATTACATCACTTAATCCTTTCAACAACTGTATGAGGTAGATATAATTATTACCCATGTTTTAAATATGAGAAAATTGCAGACTTAGCGGTCTAACTAGTCACATAACTAGTAACTGTGGAACAAGGTTTTGAATGCTCGTGGTCTGAATCCATGCTCTTAATCACCACTTCATGTTGCAAGAATAAAAATTTGCCCGAAAATCAAAACTGTAAAGTAGTCCAGGCAGAAGGGAGAGAGTGAACAACAAGATACAGGTCAAGCATTGCTCTTTCCACCCCACGAGCATTATTATATCCTCAAAACCAGCACCTGGCATACTGCCTGGCCCAGAGTAGTTATTTAATAAGTACTTATGAATTTAATGATTGAGAAGCTGAGACTTGTAGTGTGTAGGAACTGCAAGGAGATTGACATGCCTAGAACTTAGACTGTCATGAGTAACTTAGCAGGAAGTCAGATATGCTAAAAATTGTATAAAGATTTCTGGATGAAATATTGTATGAAGCAAGTCCATTCATTCATTCATTCATTCACTCATGCTTTAAAAATTTATTGGCTATAGGAATCAGATACATAAATAATGGAGCTACGATCTTTGCCTTGCAGAGATACACTGCAAAAAAGAATTTACTATCATTCGGTGGCAAAGTTACATACATACATATGAGTTAACAGATTTCATAACTGAAATGTGTTTTTTTTTTTTGCCCAATCAGTAACAATATCTTGTCATGAGGAAAAGTATTGAAGAAATTAAAGTGTATAATAGAAAGGAAATGTGCAGTAATTAAAAACTAGTAATATTTTCTGTGTATCCAAAATAATACTCCAATTTCATATTTGGGGTTAGATATTAGATAGAAAGGAGTCCATCCTTGACAAAAATACAAAAGAGAACAAAGTGGAATAAAACAAAGTGAAACTTATGTTAATAAAAGTGAAAACAAATTCTATTGTCACAAATATTCTGTTTTACTGGGTAATTGTTGTACATTACAGTGAATAAGCCATCACTGGTACTCTGCTGGCATTTAAACTTGTATTTTTCAACATAGTACCTCCACTAAATGGTTGTCATAGAGATGGGTTTCCTGGGAAGCGGATTCTGAGACAGAGGTTAGTGTATAGATTATTACTGAACACCATTGGATTAACCCTTGTGGAAGGGAATGATGAGAAGCAGAAACATGTAGAAGGGAAGGCCCAATGGCAGTATCCTCTGACTCTCAGGAGCTAGAGTGGCTCTGAAGACTTATCAGTTCCAAGTTGGGTTGAGAAGGCCAAGCCCAACTTCAGAGTCGGGGGTTGGTCATTAAGTGTGGCTACCTGGGAGGATTGACTTTCTGCAACTGAGACAGTTGCCGAAGGGTCTGATAGCCAAAGGCGGTCTGTGAGCAGCACTCCCAGCAGCCAGGGCATGAGTCTGTCACTGAAGGGGCCACATTGCAGTTTCAGCCACAATGGCTTCTTAGTACACAGAGCATTTCAAGGAAAGGGAAAGGAACAGCCTCCTCCTCCACAACCCCGTACCCCCATTGCTAATACCATGACCCATAGGCAACTTTGTTCTGCTGTGCTTGTTTTATTTTTCTTAATGGTTACCTCCATAACACTAGATGATATATTCTTACATCTGTTTCTTCAGTCATGCTCAGATTCCCCCTCCTGCTCCTGTGTGCATTACTGTGTCCTCAGCACCTGGCCTAGTGCCTGGCATAGAGCGGTATTTTTTTTTTTTTTTAGTTTATTTATTTTTAGTAATTTCTACACCCAACATGTGGCCTGAACTCAACAGACCCCAAGATCAAGAGTCATATGCTCTTTTGACTGACCCTGCTAGGAACCCCACAGAGTAGGTGTTTAATATGCAACTATTGACACCTTCTCTGAAAAATGAGGATTTGGCTCACATTTTTCCTCTTCCTTTCAAATATTTATAGTTTAATTATTTTAAATTCTTCTGTTGATCTTTTCTGCAATTCTAATGCTATGTTTACACTTGCATTTTTTGTGTGTATGCTCTCAATTTAGCAACAGCCTCTCCTGGCTTTCCACTCCCAAGACAAGGACTCCAATGTCCCTACCCTTTCTTTACCTTTCCTCACTTCTATCTTCCATGTTTATTTTTATTTTGTTCAATGTGTTGACATTTATATTCTTTTTCTGAAACCACAACCATATTATCTATGCTTTTCCTCTCCCACCTGACTTTCTGGATCAAACATAGTAATGGCTACAAACTTCTCAAATTAAATAAAACTTCAGAAGACTTTTGGCTAAAGACCACCATTTTGAAGGTTTTGTCAACTGATGACTATAATGGTTGCTGGCTGGGGCCTGGGGCCTGGACTCAACCCATATGTGTGTTTTATTTGGCCCATGTACTATTTTATATATCTGAGCTGCCATTTAAAAACTGGGTAATTTTGGGTTGACTCTAAAAGTGAGGAATCAGTGAGCAGCATTTATATTGTTGTTTATTGTTAAGTAGTGTGCTGGGATGAGATTTCTATAGGAACAAAGTTACTAAAATTGTATGGCTCTTAGAAGTGTTTCTAGCTTCTCTAGTTTTATATTATACTCCCTAGTGTGAGGAGTTCTCCTTTTCTCAGAATTTTCTCCTCCTGAAGACCCTCTATCCTCCTTGCTCTAGTCTGGACTGGATATTCTCTGGGTAGGCTACATTTGAGGGTGTTCTCTTATTCTGGAACCCCTGCTCCTTGGAGGCTGTATCTCTTGGATTGGTCTTTTATTTAGTGCTTTTCATTTATATTTTCTGTCCATATTTTCCTCTCTACACTTTAAAATATTTTATGCCATTCAATGTTAGCAATTTAAACATAAATCTCTAAGAATGGTTTCATGTTCTCTACTTGAGCCTTTTCGCAAGAATCCTAGCTTTAGTTAATCTCCTCGATCATGTTAGAGCTGTCTTTTCTGCTTCCTGAGTGTTGTTAAATTTCCTATTTTCTTATTTTGGTCATCGTTTTCTTTTACAGTGTTGGTTGTCTTCTTAGGCCTCATGATCTGTGGTTGTTCTTAATGCTGATTCCATGAAGGGAGGAGTGGATGGTGTGGGGGTTTCTTTGCTCTTGTGGCAATAGGTGTGGTTTCCTTTCAGGTCTCTGCTGCGATCAGTATCCTGACTGGGAGCTCCCGTTGACTAAGGCATGGAGTGCCAGTGTTCATAAGTTCTTCTGGGTCGTGAGTTTGGGGGATATGGCCTAGTTGCACCTTCTTCTAGGGAGTCTTACTTTCTGCACTGACTGGAAACCAAGAAACTATCTCTTCCCTGAGACTCCCCAGCGGCCAGGATTCTGGGAGCAAAGTTGGTTCTGCACATTAGATTAAAAAAACCTTCTTTCTGCTGTATTTTTAGCTATTTTCTGATGGCCATTGAGGTGCTGGAGGTGCACCTCCACAGGAACATTCCAGGCTCTCATCTGCAGCTTTCTGGAGCTTGTTGGAATAAGCAGTAGTTCTTTCCCGATTCCCATTTTCCGCTCTGTATGTTCATGAGCTCAGTAGTTTTCATAGTTCTGCTTTTTGCAGAAGGAGCAGAAGGAGCAGCTCTTCTTATGTATCAGTCCTATCTGAAAGCTGATTGTACTTGCTACTCTATAACTTCCATTGATTTTATAACCACCAAATTTCTTTTATTTAATCCTCGCCCCCCAAAAAAAGCTAATCCAGAATGATTTCTCTTTCCTGTACTGACTCTAGACAGACAGAATGAGTAAGTGGGGAGTTGGGCATCAGGCTTTAGGCCCTGAGATGTGAGAATGAGGAGAATATTATTCTAGGGGGCTGATATATGCACTAGCTTTTTTGATCATTTCTTTGGATCGGGATAAGACTGGGGTAAGTGTCAGATGCCGGTGTCCTGAGTTGGAATAGAGGAGAGCAATGAGGGGATATTTGTCCCAGTTGTTCTGTGTACACACCTTCACTTAATTTCATTGTTTTCAGACCCATATATCATCCCCCGACCCCTCTACTGCATCAGCTGCCTTTGGGGTTTCACCAGACAAAGGCGACTCTGGCCCTATGGTCATTATATGGTGTATGCTCTCTCATGTTTTTTATCAAAAGGAAACACTCCAGTATGCTTTCCATCTCCCAGAAATGTGTTAAATTTCTTGACCTACTGCTGATGCCCCATACCCATATTCCTGATGATTATTTCCGTACTTGTATTTCATTAGAATCTCTGGAGAAGATGCTCGTTCTCAGTCTGGATCTTTAGCCAGGGTCTTATCGAAATTACCTGATTCACCAGTTTTAGAAGCAGAAGTTGAAACAAATGCATTCTCTCATAAAAGTGATATATTTGACCATATGATATTATTAAGGACCTTTCCACACTTTCATAATAGTTGTAAAGTTTTTCAAGCCTTTTTTTAAACTTACACCTTTTTTCCCATTAGAGAGAAAATGTCTTGAACATTTGAAGGTTCTATTAGTGAAAGCCAAGCAAACATCATCAAACTCCATTTAAATCTATTCATCAAAACTGGAAAAGCATAAGAATTTGAGTTAAAAGAAAACTTGCATGCAAATCTTAACATTGCCACTTCTAACTTTGGAATGTAGGTCATGTTACCTAATCTCTCTGAGCTTCAGGTTTTTGAATTTGTCAAAATGTGAATAAAAATATTTACTGTGCAGTAGTCAAGTGAGAACTAAATATTATGAGGTAGACAAATGAAGATGTGTGCTTACTGTGTATTATTTGTTCAACTAAGAAAAAAGAAAAATGATCTTCTTTCTTTGGATAATTAGAAAAAATCCCACAAATGAGTTCCTTTACTGTTACTTCATGAACATAAAGATTTCAGTGAAACATAAGGAAAACCAAGTATATAGAAAGTTCTGCACAAAACTGTGGAGAGAACAGCGTTCATTGTTTCGCTCCCAAAGTCAACATGATAATATATACAGAAGATAATATGGTTTAATGTCTTTAAATTATGCTAAATAATAAAAACACTGGATTAAGGCTCTGAGGTATGTATTTCAGACCTCTTGTCTGGAATTTTTAAAAAGACTATTGTCAATAAAGCAAATAAAATGTATTGAATCTCAAAGACATGCCTAGTTTATCTTCTGGTTCATTACCCTGAACATTGATTTATTTTTTGCAGTTTCTGAAACCCTGTAAAAAACCCATAATTTTGGAGATAAAATGGAAGAAAGGATAATATAGACTAATATCCTGGGCCTTCATCTAGGTGCTCTTTATAATTCCTCTCTTTGTGTGTTTTTAAAAAATCTTTTTGATAATATGTAATAATATGTAACAACTTTGTATGGTAACAGATGGTAGCTAGATTTATCATGGGGATCATTTTATAATGTTTATAAATGTCGAATCACCATGTTGTACACTTGAAACTAATATAATATTGTATGTCAGCTACACTTCAATAAAAAATAATGTGCAAAGTGAAAGAAAAATCTTTCTGAATGTTTCTCTGTGGGAAAAGGGGCCCTGCAAGTCATCATCAGCATATTGTTATTAGAGTGATTTAGAGATTATTTTTAGCTGGTCACCATGACCTGGCCACTGAAATAAAATGTTAGCTTTCAGTATTATTAAGCTTTGTGTTTCTAAGCACAGTGAAATGTTCATTACTCCCAAAACAGACCTCTGTTCCTCTGATTGGATTTTAAGATTAAATGAGCCAATGAGTATGAAATCCCAAGGTAGCAACCTAGTGGGAGTTTGCCTGCCCAGTGAAGAATAGTCCCTGTTTGTGATGGTGAGGAGAATTGGCACAAATACTAATTAGAGCCTTAGCCAGGATGTGTTCCTTCTGAGATTGTTCCTTTTTTTTGATTTATGAGATATTTAAGACATGAATTAACTCCTTTGGCTTCTCCCTTTAAGTACACAAGCATTTGAGAGAGCCAAAACAGGTAAATCATAGGATAGAGAGACAATTGATCACAATACGCTTCTTGTTTTTTCTGTTCAAGGGAAAGCACATGATCCATGAAGAGAACTGTACAGATTTCAGAGAGAGAAAGAATATGTGTTTCCTTCAAGAGATTAAGGAGCAGAATGATATTGGACTTCTCAGCAATGCTGGAAGCCAGAAGACTGTCTTGGAAATGTCCAGTGAAAATTATTTCCAAGCTAGAATTCTATACTATCAATCAGATGTAAAAGTAAAAATAGGACATTTCAGACATGCAAGATATGTAAAAAAAAGTCTTACATGCATCCTATTCTAGGAAACTACTGAAGTATGTGCTCTGCCCCAAGCAGGGAGTAAACTGAGGAAAAGAGAATATTCAGGCTCCAGTAAATGGGGGGCCTAAGTCAAGGAGAGGTGAAGGGAATCTCAGGATGGGAGAGAAGAATTATATGAGGAGGGTAACTGTAGAGCAAGTTGACCAGATGGAGCAAGTCAGAGGTGTCTGGCAGAGATGTCTCTGTGAAGATGGAATTGTTAGGATTCCTGATGTGTTTGGATCTATTGACTGAAGTTTTACATAATTGAGGCATTATTTAACAACTAAGGGTGATAAAGACATAGATTATTAGGCCAAAAAATAATATTTTGTGCAAGAAAGGAAAAATAGGTATAGTATACTATGTAGATCAGTCATGAATAGCATTTATCTAATTTGTAATAAAATAAATGCCACATGGCTCAAGAAATGATGATATACGTTGAACTGTCAGATTTTGATTTCTTACTAGGTCAAACTTTACTACTAATGGTTTGCAAAGTGCTAAGCATACGTCCATCATTTTTGTGTATAAAATAATATTTTCATCAATAATTACTTGTCGGTTATTTTTCAAGATTTAAATATAATTTTTAGAGATATCAAGTTAATGACAAATTTTTAAAGAATCTGGTTTATAAAAAAAAGAATCTGGGTTACATGTTCTACCTGGAAATTGTAATTACAAATATGGATATATAATAAATAATTCCTGCTAATTGAGAAAACCTATTTTAAGTGGCTAGTCAGAAATAAAAAAAAACTAATGCATGCTTCTATTATGGACCTTTATCAAAATGATTTTCTTTGAAAACAGTCAATCGATTTCCATTTTGCATATATATAAATGTGGTTCTTTGATATATCAGATAGGATAAAAAATTGCAAATAATTTTCATTATGGTACTAATTTAAGGAGGAAATAGTATAATAGGATGCTCTACTGGCTAGTGAATTAAAGAATAGCAACTATTTTATATATATTTATAGTTTATACATATATAATAAATATATAATGTTTATAGTTTATATAGAAGGTAAAGGTTATAAAGTCTTATTTTTATGCCAAAAATCCATCTAATCATTAAACACAATGTTGCTATAAGAAAGTTGTTTTTTCCCTTTTTTTTCTAACTATATTTCTTTTGGCTCTATTTTTAAAATGTAGTGAATTAAAGCAATATAAAAAAATGAGTTTAGAGTGTCAGAGTACCATAATTCAGTTCTAAATCTAAGTGATTTGCCCGCTGCCATTATAGGTAAAAGACTATTAGTTGACTTCTTAAAAAAAGAACTTTCGTTTTTGAAATATGAAATGCTACATAGTTTTTTTCAGGCAAATTTTAAAAGAACATTTACTGGAGTATGTGCAAAAACAATAATTATTTACCTAATGCTACTTGAACTAAAGTATCGAAGGAAAATGTGTGCATTTCATTAAGGGTTCTTCTACGGTGAAATGTAGAGCTTTTTCAAAACAAAAGCAGTGGGAAAATGGAAGAAAAGTAGTAGAAATAAACATTTCCAATGGTTATGTCTTAAGAAAATCCAAAGGCGATAATGCATTTGGTGGAGGTTTGTGCATTTTTTTGTTTTGCTTTTTCATTTTTTGAATTTTTTAAATTTTTTTACTGTCCTACAGTAAAGAACAAATAGTAGCTCAGCATGAAGCAACAACTATATACCACAACAGATATATTTCAGGTATTTGAAAGCTATAAATTTTCTCTCCTCTTGGCTAGTTTCAGCTTCATAACTGCCTTGCTGTGTGAAATTGGACAATCATTTAATTCTTGTTGACCTTATTCCTCCATGTTATAAGTGGCAATTATAAAACCCTGTAGCATTTTAAGTATGCATACACTGTGCTACTCCATATAGAAATGCCCCTGTTGTTGATACTTCCTGCAGGTTGGCCTCAAGTGTTCAGTGAGTGACGTATAATCTAGCACTTTGCTTACGGACTCTCACTCACACCCGTGGAGTTCTTATTAACATGCTACTGATTCTGCCCCTTAGGTTGCCTGATATTTAGACTCAAACAGAACCACCATATCTGTGGTTACTGTTTGCCAGTATAGTCTATTAGTACCACTTTTACAAAATTTCTAGCAACAATGTTAATGAGATCAAGTGATTCATTGGTGGACTTTAAGCTCAAGGAAAACTACAAATTTTCTCTGTTGGTCACATTTAGGATATCCTCTTTAGTTCATCACTCAGCAGGTGAGTGCCATCACATTATATTCCTTTTGTCTTACATTAATATCTCTAAGGGATTTTGTAATTTTGTATCTATACCTGATGCAGAAAATCACAGTGGCCTATGTGTATATTATATGGAAATATACTATTTTCAGACGATTTTAAGTTACTGACATATGGAAGATACACAATACCAGCATGAATGACAGAACTACATTGTTCTTTTGCTTATGACCATTCACTTAAGCAGTATTATTTAACTACTGGGAAATGAATCATTAATATTAATATATAGTATATAAATTATTATGGTAGAATTACAATTTTCCCATTGAATTAGTAACTCAGATTCATGAAAAAATTTTCATGGGCTTGATTTCCTATAAAGTCATAGGTAGAGCCTGAGTTATTACTGAAACTAATGTTATTGTACACTTATATAGCAAGTGGTAATATGCTCAGCACTTGGCAAGCCATTGGGAATGAAATTTGACCTATCAAGAAATCACAGTGTGACAGGTTGATGTATGTGTTTTTGTCCCCAAGGTCTTTCAGAGGTTGCATCTAATCAGGTAATTATATTTTCCACAGAAAATTAGAGATTGCCTTATAACAACTTTTAAGTTTCTAGAAACACTAGGAACATTTGGTTAATGTGTAAACTATTACACATTATGAATGCTAAATTTTCATCATTTTACTAGTATAAGAAATAATCAGACATGACTATGGAATAGGAATATCCTAGCTTGTGTTAAAAAGATCTTTTTTGGGGGGGAGGAATTCATGTGTAGTATCCCCAGAAAGAAGCAAGCACTGTGAAAATATTCTGTGTTTGAATACTCTGAGCATCAGACATCTACCTACTGTTTTCAGGTAGAGGGTCATCCAGATATATCAATAATAGGCTCAGTTATCTATCTTGGGACTTTATTAAGAGAACAAAAATAGTGTTGAGAATGAACGTGTATGTAGGAATAAACACATGTAATCTTTAATATTCATTGATACATATGAAAACATGTGCAATAAACTTTGAATATTATAGGGCACTTTCTGACATCAGTACCCATGTATCCTCTTAGCTTTTAAATACGATACTGCTATGGAGGTAACTTTATATTTTTTAACTTTATTTTTTTTAGGTGGCATTTCTCCTTGTGAAATTCTGTGTTTTCCTTCCCACTTATATGTGTCCCATGTCATTCTTGTACTCCATTTTGATACTGTGATAGTCATTATTTATATTATTAGTTGTCAAAAATTCTCATTTTTTATTAACAAGTATTCAAAATTGACTCCAAATACTATAACTTAGGTAAATCTATGGTGATTTTCCTTCCTGCTGATATGACCTAGAAAATGTTGGCTGCCTGGTTTATTAACCCCCTTGTTTGTTTATTAACCTCCTGACTGGCTTCAATCAGGCCCTGCAGCTTTCATTTTATTTGAAATATGTGCTCTTTTGTTAGCTCCTGACAGACAGATATGACCAGGAAGATCCTTTTCTTGGGAAAAGTCCCTTTTAGGTTAGGATCTCAGCTGAGAAATAGGTAAAAAGGGCCATATTGCTTCTGTAATAATACTATTAAAGCCCTTTATCCCTCTGCCCTAGAAAAGTGTTTCAACAGTGTTACTGTTTAATATTTTACTTACTCCTTATTCAGTCTTCATTTATTACCTTGATTTAGGCAGTAGTGAGAATAGAAAATAATTCTGATTCAAGGGACGCCTGGGTGGCTCACTCAGTTAAGTGTCTGCCTCTGGCTCAGGTCCTGGGATCGAGCCCCACACTGGACTCCCTGCTCAGTGGGGAGTCTGCTTCTCCCTCTGCCCTTCCTTGTGCTCTCTTTCTCTGTCTCTCTCTCAAATAAATAAATAAAAATCTTAAAAAAAGAAAGGAAAATAATTCTGATTCAAGACCTGTGATAAGCATTTTGTAGGTTCCAGTTGTTTGCTGGATGCTATCGTAGGTCATTCACTTTCATTATTTCAAACCCCCAAACAAATCTTGATGATAGGTGTTATTGTTATCTCTAAGAGGAATAAACAATGTCTCAGAGAGATAATATGAATTGCCCAAGGTCAGTCGGCTGATAAATGGCTAAATTTACGTGTCTTGACTCCCAGTTCAATGGCATATTGTTTTGCAAAATTTGAGACTTATGTTATGGCTTTTGGTTTCATGTATCTTGAAGCTTTGTTTTTAGGCACATGCATATTTATGATTGTTATGTCTTCATGATGAGTTGACCTTTCTGTTGTTACAAAATGTGACTCTGTCTCTGGCAATATTCTTGTGGTATATTTTGTCTGATATTAATATAGCCACATCAGCTTTCTTATGTTTACTTTTTACATAGTATGTCTTTTCCATCTACTTATCTTCACCTTATCTATGTTCTTATATTAAAGTGGATCTCTTATAGATAGTGACTACTTGAGTCTTGCTCTTCTTAAAAAATTTGTTCTGCTATCTGCCTTTTAATTGGCGTATTTAGTCCATTTGTTTCCTTTTTGTCCCCCCTTTTTTTTGTTTCTCTATCCTGTTTCCTGCCTTCTCTTAGATTATTCAAATAGGTTTTTCATACTATTTTAGTTTGACTATTGACTTTTTAGCTATTCTTCTTGCATTATTTTTCTGAAGTTTCTCTAGAGATTAACATATGCATTTTCTTATGAATAATGTTGTATCATTTAATATCAAATGTAGTAAACTGTAACTGTGTAGGTCTCCCTTTCCTGTCCGTCATCTGTGCTAAAGCTATTATATGTATTACATTTATACTCATGATAACCTCACAAGGTAATGTGATATTTGCTTTAAATGGTCCTTTGGATTTTAATGCAATTAAGAGGAAATACAGCCTTTTATATTTGCCTTCTTCGCTTTTTCTAAAAACCTTTTCAAGGTTTTGCATTCCTTCTCAAAGCTCTGAGTTTTCATATGGTGTCATTTCCATTCAGCCTGAAGGAATCCCTTTAACATTTTTGATAGTAGTGAATTTCTGCTGGCAATTAATTATCTTAGTTTTATCTTTGATTATTTTTATTTTACTTTTATATTCCTGAAGAATATTTTCACTGAATGTAGAATTCTGGGTTGGTAGTTTTCTCTTTCAGTACATTTTAAGGTTTTTTTGGCCTCAGTGGTTTCTGATGAATTATTGGCCATTCAAGTTTTTGATCTTCTATCAGTTTTCTCTGATTGCTTGGCAAGCCTTTCTCTTTCAGAAGTTTGGCTATGAGGTGCTTGGGTTCTCTTCATATTATCCTCCTTGTGCTTCACTGAACATTTTGAAGCTGTAAATTTGTCTTTTACTAAATTTGGAAAATTGTGAGCAATTATTTCTTTAAATACTGCATTTTTTTAATCACCTTTTCTTCTGGGACTGCAATTACACATATGTTTGACCTTTAGCTTTTGTCCAAGAGTTCCCTAAGGTACTGTTCATTTTTTTTCAATCTTTTTTGTTTTTGTTCTTCACATTTGATAATTAGATCATAATTATTGATGTAATTGTCTATAAGTTCAATGATTTTTATGTCCTCTCATTCTGCTTTTCAGTAAATCTAGATCTTAAGAAAGATCTCAGATGTTGTGCTTTTCAGTTCTAGAATTTTCATTTGGTTCTTTAAATTTTTTTCTATGGTAAAATATACCTAAATGAAGTTTATCATCATAACCATCTTTAAGTATATAGTAATACATTCATAATGTTGAGCAAGTCACCAACAGTCACCATCCATCTATATAGCTCTTTGTCTGGTGAAAGTGAAACTGTGTACCCATTAAATAATAGCTTCCCATTCCCTTCTGCTACTTCTCCTGGCAACTACAATTCTACTCTCTATGTCTGTGATTTTAACTACTCTAGGAAATTCATATTAATGGGATCATATAGTATTTATCTTTTTGTGACTGGTTTATTTCACTTGGCATTATTTCCTCAAGGTTCATCCATATTGTAGCATGCCAGAATTTTTAAGGTTGAAAGATATTGCATTGTATGTATATACCACACTTTGCTTATTTTTTTTATCTGTCAGTGACATCTGGGTTACTTCCATGTTTAGCTGTTATGAATAATGCTGCTATGAACATGAGTGTACAAATATATCTTTGAGACCCTGCTTTCAGTTCTTTTGAATATATGCCCTGAAGTGGAATTGCTGATCATATGGCAATTCTATTTTTACTTTGTTGAGGAATTACTATATTGTTTCTCATAGCAGCTGTATTGTTTTACATTCCTACCAACAGTGCACACAGGATCTAACTGCCAACATTTGTTGTTTTGTGTTTTTTTTGATAGTAGCCATCCTAACTGGTGTGAGGTGGTATTTCATTGTAATTTAGGTTTTTCATTTCCTGAATGATTAGTGGTATTGACCATCTTTACATGTACTTACTGGCCATTTGTGTATCTTTTTTGGAGAAATGTCTATTCAATTCATTTTCCTATTTTTGAATTGGGTTGTTTGTTGCTGTTGTTGTTGTTGTTGAGTTTTAGGAGTTATCTATATATTCTGGATATTAATCCTTTATCAGGTATATGATTTGCAAATAATTTCTCCCATTCTGTGGATTGCCAATTTACTTTGTTGATTGTGTCTTTGGATATACAAATTTCAAACGTTTTGGGGCACCTGGGTGGCTCAGTCGGTTAAGCATCTGCGTTCAGCTCAGGTCATGATCTCAGGGTCCTGGGATTGAGCCCCGCATCAGGATCCCTGCTCAGTGGGGAGTCTGCTTCTCCCTCTCCCTGTGCCCCTCCACCCACCACTCATTTGTGTGCTCTCTCTCTTTCAAATAAATAAATAAAATCTTTAAAAAAAAAAGTTTACATGAAGTCCAATTTGCTTGTTTTTTCTTTTGTTGCCTGTGCCTTTGGTGTCATATCCAAAACAAATCACTGCCAAATCCAGTGTTGTGAAGATTTTACCCTGTTTTCTCCTAAGAGTTTTATAGTTTTAGGTCTTACATTTAAGTCTGATCCATTTTTAGTTAATTTTTGTATGTGGTGTTAGGTAAGGGTCCAGTTTCATTATTTTGCATGTGGATTTCTAGTTTTTCCAGCACCATTTTTGAAAAGACTATCCTTTCTTCATTGAGTGGTCTTGGCAACTTTGATAAAAGTCATTTGAACATATATGTGCTTTATTTATGGGCTCTCTATTCTATTTCATTAGTGTATTTATCTGTCTTTATGCCACTACCACACTCTCGATTACTGTAGCCTTGTAGTAAGATTTAAAGTCAGGAAGTATGAAGTCACCCAGCTTTGTTTGTCTTTTCCAAAACTGTTTTGTCTATTCAGGATCCGTTGAGATTCCATATGAATTTTAGGATGGGTTTTTCTATTTCTGCAAAAGGTGTCATTGGGATTTTGATAGCAGTTGTACTGAATCTTTAGATTGCTTTAGGTAGTATGCACATCTTAACAATATTAACTCTTCCAATCCATGAATATGGGATATGTTTTCATTTATTTATATCTTTAATTTTTTAAATCGGTGTTTTCATTGTACAAGTCTTTCATCTTCTTGTTTAATTACTAAGCATTTTACTCTTTTTAATGCTATGTAAATGGAATTGTTTTTGTAATTTCCTTTTGTGATTTTTTATTGTTAGTGCATAGAAATGCAACTGATATTTGTGTGTTAACTTGTATCCTGCTACTTTGCTGAATTTATTTATTAGTTCTAACAGTTTTTGTTTATGTATGGAATTTTTAGGGTTTTCTGCAGGTAAGATCATATCATCTGTGAATAGAGATAATTTTACCTCTTCCCTTCCAATTTGGATGCCTTTTATTTCTCTTTCTTGCCTAATTATTTGAGCTAGAACTTCCAGTGCTATGTTGAATAGAAGTGATAAAAGTGGGCATTATTTCCTTGTTCCTGATATTAGAAGAAAAGCTCTCAGTCTTTCACCATTGAGTATGATGTTTGCTGTGGATTTTAAGTATATTGCTTTTTATGTAGGAAAAGTTTCTTTCTCCTTTTAGTTTGTTGAGTGTTTTTATCATGAAAGGGGATTGAATTTTGTCAAATTCTTTTTCTGCATCAGATGATTATGTGTCCTTTTCCCTTCATTCTGTTAATGTGGTGTATTACACTGATAGACTTTCATTTGTTGAACTGTCCTTACATTCCAGAACATACTCCACTTGATTAATTTGTATAATCTTTTTATTCGACTGAATTTGGTTTTCTCTAGTATGTTGTTGAGGATTTTCATATCCATGTTCAGAAGAGATATTGGTCTGCAGTTTTCTTGTATTGTCTTTGTCTGGCTTTGGCATCAGAGTGATGCTAGCCCTCATAGAATGAGTTAGAAAATGTTCCCTCCTTTTTAGTTTTTGGAAAAAGTTTGAAAAGAACTGGTATTAATTTTTTTAAAGTTTGATAGAATTCACCAGTGCAGCTATCTGGCTGAGGGCTTTTCTTTGTCAGGAGATTTTTGATTACTGATTCAGCTCCTTATTAATTATAGGTCTACTCACATTTTCTATTTCCTCATGATTTAGTCTTGATAGGTTTTATATTCCTAAGAATTTGTCCATTTCATCAAGTTTATCCAATTTGTTGGCATATAGGTGTTCACAATACTCTCTTATAATTCTTTTCATGTTTGTAGAATCAATAAAAATGTACACTTTCAATTCTGATTTTAGTAATTTGAATCTTCTCTCTTCTTTTTCCCTTAGTCCATCTAGCTAAATGTTTGTCAATTTTTACTGATCTTTTTGGAAATAAAACTTTTTGTTCCATTGATTTTCCCTATTTTTCTCTTCTCTATTTTGTTTAACTGTGCTCTAGTTCTTATTATTTCCTTAATTATGATAGCTTTGGGTTTAGTTTGTTCTTCTTTACCTAGTCTTAAGTTGTAAAGGCAGATTGTTAATTTGAGATCTTGTTTTGTAATGTCTGCATTTTTTCATATTTTTTATTGAGATCAATTCACATACAACATTATATTACTTTTGGGTATGCAACATAACAATTTGATATTTGTATATATTGTTAATTTTGCATTCTTCTACTTTACTGAATTTGTTCATTTCTTATAATAGTATTTTGTTGGAGTCTTTAAAGTTTTCCATATGTAATATCATGTCATCTGCAAATAGTGGCAGTTTTAACTTTTTTCTTTCCAATTTGAATGCTTTTTTTTCTTTCTTTATCTTGTCTAA
Organism: Eumetopias jubatus; assembly: GCF_037043125.1. Lineage (NCBI taxonomy): Eukaryota > Metazoa > Chordata > Mammalia > Carnivora > Otariidae > Eumetopias > Eumetopias jubatus. Next base: position 33,964,455 of record NW_028274820.1, read on the forward strand.
TTGCTTCTAGCTGGAATTTCCAATACTGTGTTGAATAAAATTAGTGAGACTGGGCATCCTTGTCTTATTGCTAATCTTAGAGGAATAACATTCACCTTTTCACCATTGAATATGATATTAGCTGTGGGATTTTCATAGAGAGCCTTTATTATGTTAAGATATATTTCCTTGATATACACATTATTGAGAGTTTTTGTCATAAATGGATGTTGAATTTATCAAATGCTTTTTCTGCATATATTGAGATAATCAATGATTTTTCTCCTTTTGTTAATGTGGTATATCACAATGACTGATTTGTGGATGTTGAGCCATTCCTGTATTCCAGGAATAAATCCTACTTGATCATGGTTTCTGATCCTTCTAATGTATTGTTGAAATCTTGGTGCTAATACTTTGTTGGGGATTTTTGCACCTATGTTTATCAGGATACTGGTCTATGATTTGTTTTTCTCATGTTGTCCTTGTTTGGTTTTGATATCAGCATAATGCTGACCTTGTAAAATCAGTCTGAAGTGTCCCTTCTTCTGTTTTTTGGAAGAGTTTGATAAGGATTGTTCTTCTCCTTCTTTGAAAGTTTGGTAGAATTCATCAGTGAAGCCATTTGGTCCTGGACTTTTGTTTGTTGGGGAGTTTTTGATGTTTTTGAAAAGATTTATTTATTTATTTGAGAGAGAGAGAGAGAGAGAGAGAGGAGGAGGAGGAGAGGGAGAGAAAGAGAAATTCAAGCAGACTCTGCACTGAGTGTGAAGCCTACCTGAGGGCTCAGTCTTATGACCCTGAAATCATGACCTGAGCCAAAATTAAGAGTCAGTAACCAACTAACCCAGGTGCCCCTAAAGATTTTATTTTTAAGTAATCTCTATACCCAACTTGGGGCTTGAACTTACAACCCTGAGATCAAGAGATCTACTTGTTCTAGAGATCTAACATGTTCTACTGACTGAGCTAGACAGGAGCCCCAAGGGAAATTTTTTTTCTTTCAAAGTGTGACTTTATTTTTTTTTAAATTTTTTATTGTTATGTTAATCACCATATATTACATCATTTGTTTTGGTATAGTGTTCCATGATTCATTGTTTGTTCATAACACCCAGTGCTCCATGCAGAATGTGCCCTCTTTAATACCCATCACCAGGCTAACCCATCCCCCTACCCTCCTCCCCTCTAGAACCCTCAGTTTGTTTTTCAGAGTCCATCATCTCTCCTGGTTCGTCTCCCCCTCTGACTTACTCCCCTTCATTCTTCCTCTCCTGCTATCTTCTTCTTTTTCTTTTTTCTTAACATATGTTGCGTTATTTGTTTCAGAAGTACAGATCTGTGATTCAACAGTCTTGCACAATTCACAGCGCTCACCGTAGCACATACCCTCCCCAATGTCTATCACCCAGCAACCCAATCCCTCCCATCCCCAACCACTCCAGTAACACTCAGTTTGTTCCTGAGATTAAGAATTCCTCATATCAGTGAGGTCATATGATACATGTCTTTCTCTGATTGACTTATTTCACTAAGCATAACACCCTCCAGTTCCATCCACGTCATTGCAGACTTTATTTTTTTATATACATTTTTTTAATTTTATTTTATTATGTTAATCACCATACATTACATCATTAGTTTTTGATGTAGTGTTCCATGATTCATTGCTTGCATATAACACCCAGTGCTCCATTCAATACATGCAGTCTTTAACATCCATCACCAGCCTAACCCATCCCCCTACCCCCAACCCCAAAACCCTCAGTTTGTTTATCAGAGTCCATAGTCTGTCATGGTTCATCTCCCCCTCCAATTTCCCCCCCTTCATTTTTCCCTTCCTACTATCTTCTCTCTTTTTTTAAACATATAATGTATTATTTGTTTTAGAGGTACAGGTCTGTGATTCATCAGTCTTACACAATTCACAGCGCTCACCATAGCACATACCCTCTCCAATGTCTATCACCCAGCCACCCCATCCCTCCCAACCCCCATCACTCCAGCAACCCTCAGTTTGTTTCCTGAGGTTAAGACTTCCTCATATCAGTGAGATCATATGATACATGTCTTTCTCAGATTGATTTATTTCGCTTAGCATAATACCCTCTAGTTCCAACGATGTCATTGTAAATGGCAAGATTTTGGTTTTTTTTTTTTTTTTTTGAAGGCTGCATAATATTCCATTGTGTATATATATACCACATATTCTTTATCCATTCATCTGTAGATGGACATCTTGGCTATTTCCATAGTTTGGCTATTGTGGACGTTGCTGCTATAAGCGTTGGGGTGCACATACCCCTTTGGATCCCTACATTTGTATCTTTGGGGTAAATACCCAGTAGTGCAAATACTGGGTCATATGGTAGCTCTATTTTCAACTTTTTGAGGAAACTCCATACTGTTTTCCAGAGTGGCTTCACCAGCTTGCATTCCCGCCAAAAGTGTTGGAGGGTTCCCCTTTCTCCACATCCCCGCCAACATCTGTCATTTCCTGACTTGCTAATTTTAGCCATTCTGACTGGTGTGAGGTGGTATCTCATTGAGGTTTTGATTTGGATTTCCCTGATGCCGAGTGATGTTGAGCGCTTTTTCATGTATGTGTTGACCATTTGGATGTCTTCTTTGGAAAAATCCCTGTTCATGTCTTCTGCCCATTTCTTGATTGGATTATTTGTTCTTTGGGTGTTGAGTTTGATAAGTTCTTTATAGATTTTGGATACTAGCTCTTTATCTGATGTGTCATTTGCCAATATCTTCTCCCATCTGTCGGTTGTCTTTTGGTTTTGTGGACTGTTTCTTTTGCTGTGCAAAAGCTTTTTATCTTGATGAAGTCCCAATAGTTCATTTTTGCCCTTGGCGATGTTTCTAGGAAGAAGTTGCTGCGGCTGAGGTCGAAGAGGTTGCTGCCTGTGTTCTCCTCTAGGATTTTGATGGACTCCAATCTCACATTTAGGTCTTTCATCCATTTTGAGTTTATTTTTGTGTGTGGTGTAAGGAAATGATCCAGTTTCATTCTTCTGCTTGTGGCTGTCCAATTTTCCCAACATCATTTGTTGAAGAAACTGTCTTTTTCCATTGGACATTCTTTCCTGCTTTGTCAAAGATGAGTTGACCATAGAGTTGAGGGTCCATTTCTGGGCTCTCTATTCTGTTCCATTGATCTATGTGTCTGTTTTTGTGCCAGTACCATACTGTCTTGATGATGACGGCTTTGTAATAGAGCTTGAAGTCTGGAATTGTGATGCCAACAGATTTGCTTTGCTTTTTCAACATTCCTCTGGCCATTCAGGGCCTTTTCTGGTTCCATACAAATTTTAGGATTATTTGTTACATTTCTTTGAAAAAAGTTGATAGTATTTTGATAGGGATTGCATTGAATGTGTAGATTGCTCTAGGTAGCACTGACGTCTTCACAATATTTGTTCTTTCAATCCATGAGCATGGAACGTTTTTCCATTTCTTTGTGTCTTCCTAAATTTCTTTCATGAATATTTTATAGTTTTCTGAGTACAGATTCTTTGCCTCTTTGGTTACATTTATTCCTAGGTATCTTATGGTTTTGGGTGCAACTGTAAATGGGATTGACTCCTTGATTTGTCTCTCTTCTGTCTTGTTGTTGGTGTATCGGAATGCCACTGATTTCTCTGCATTGATTTTATATCCTGCCACTTTCCTGAATTCCTGTATGAGTTCTAGCAGTTTTGGGGTGGAGTCTTTTGTGTTTTCCACATAAAGTATCATATCATCCGCAAAGAGTGAGAGTTTGACTTCTTCTTTGCCGATTTGGATGCCTTTTATTTCTTTTTGTTGTCTGAGTGCTGTGGCTAGGATGTAGTGTACATCCTAGTACTATGTTGAATAGCAGTGGTGATAGTGGACATCCTTGCCATGATCCTGACCTTAGGGGTAAAGCTCTCAGTTTTTCCCCATTGAGAATGATATTCGCTGTGGGTTTTTCATAGATGGCTTTTATGATATTGAAGTATGTACCCTCTATCCCTACACTCTAAAGAGTTTTGATCAAGAAAGGATGCTGTACTTTGTCAAATGCTTTTTCTGCATCTATTGAGAGGATCATATGGTTTTTGTTCTTTCTTTTATTAATATATTGTATCACACTGATTGATTTGCGCATGTTGAACCAGACTTGCAGCTCAGGAATAAATCCCACTTGGTTGTGGTGAATAATCCTTTTAATGTACTGTTGGATCCTACTGGCTAGTATTTTGGTGAGAATTTTTGCATCCATGTTCATTAGGGATATTGGCATATAATTCTCCTTTTTGATGGGTCTTTGTCTGATTTGGGGATCAAGGTAATGCTGGCCTCATAAAATGCGTTTGGAAATTTTCCTTCCATTTCTATTTTTTGGAACCGTTTCAGAGGAATGGGTATTAATTCTTCCTTAAATGTTTGGTAGAATTCCCCTGGGAAGCCATCTGGCCCTGGGCTCATGTTTTTTGGGAGATTTTTGATGACTGCTTCAATTTCCTTAGTGGTTGTGGGTCTGTTCAGGTTTTCTATTTCTTCCTGGTTCAGTTTTGGCAGTTTATACATCTCTAGGAATGCATCCATTTCTTCCAGGTTATCTAATTTGCTGGCATAGAGTTACTCATAATATGTTCTTATAATTGTTTGTATTTCTTTGGTGCTGGTTGTGAGCTCTCCTCTTTCATTCATGATTTTATTTATATGGGTCATTTCTCCTTTCTTTTTGATAAGTCTGGCCAGGCGTTTATCAATCTTATCAATTCTTTCAAAGAACCAGCCCCTGGTTTCATTGATCTGTTCTACTGTTCTTTTGCTTCCTATTTCATTGATTTCTGCTCTGATCTTTATTATTTCTCTTCTCCTGGTGGGTTTAGGCTTTATTTGCTGTTCTTTCTCCAGCTCCTTTAGGTGTAGGGTTAGGTTGTGTATTTGAGACCTTTCTTGTTTCTTAAGAAAGGCTTGTATTGCTATATACTTTCCTCTCAGGACCGCCTTTGCTGAATCCCAAAGATTTTGAACTTTTGTGTTTTCCTTTTCATTTGTTTCCATGAATATTTTTAATTCTTCTTTAATTTCCTGATTACCCATTCACTCTTTAGTACGATGCTTTTCAGCCTCCATGTATTTGAGTTCTTTCCGACTTTCCACTTGTGATTGAGTGCTAGTTTCAAAGCATTGTGGTCTGAAAATATGCAGGGAATGATCCCAGTTTTTGGGTACCGGTTGAGACCTGATTTGTGACCTAGGATGTGATCTATCATGGGCACTAGAGAAGAATGTGTATTCGGTTGCTGTGGGATGGAATGTTCTGAATATGTCTGTGAAGTCCATTTGGTCCAGTGTGTCATTTAAAGTCTCTATTTCCTTGTTGATCTTTTGCTTAGATGATCTGTCCATTTCAGTGAGTGGGTTGTTAAAGTCCCGTACTATTATTGTATTGTTGTCGAAGTGTTTCTTTGCTTTTATTATTAATTGGCTTATAGAATTAGCTGTTCCCATGTTAGGGGCATAGATATTTACAATTGTTAGATCTTCTTTTGGATAGACCCTTTAAGTAGGATATAGTGTCCTTCTTCATCTGTTATTATAGTCTTTGGTTTAAATTCTAATTTGTCTGGTATTTGATTGCCACCCCAGCTTTCTTTTGGTGTCCATTAGCATGGTAAATGGTTTTCCACCCCCACACTTTCAATCTGGAGGTGTCTTTGGGTCTAAAATGAGTCTCTTGCACACAGCATATCTATGGGCCTTTTTTTTTTTTTTTATCCAGTCTGATAGCCTGTGCCTTTTGATTGGTGCATTTAGCCCATTTACATTCAGGGTAACTATTGAAAGATATGATTTTAGTGCCATTGTATTGCCTGTAATGTGACTGTTACTGTATATTGTCTGTGTTCCTTTTGGTCTGTGTTACTTTTAGGCTCTCTCTTTGGTTAGAAGACCCCTTTCAATATTTCTTGGACGGCTGGTTTCGTGTTTGCAAATTAATTAGTTTTTGTTTGTCCTGGAACCTTTTTATATCTCCTTCTATTTTCAATGACAGCCTAGCTGGATATAGTTTTCTTGGCTGCATATTTTTCTCGTTAAGTGCTCTGAAGATATCATGGCAGTCCTTTCTGGCCTGCGATAGGTCTGCTGCCAATCTAATGTTTCTACCATTGTAGGTTATAGACCTCTTGTCCCATGCTTCTTTTAGGATGTTCTCTTTGTCTCTGAGACTGGTAAGTTTTACTATTAGATATCAGGGTGTTGACCTATTTTTATTGATTTTGAGGGGGGTTCTCTGTGCCTCCTGGATTTTGATGCCTCTTTCCTTCCCCAAATTAGGGAAGTTCTCTGCTATAATTTGCTCCACTATACCTTCTGCCCCTCCCTCTCTTTTTTCTTCTGGGTTCCCAATTATTCTAATATTGTTTTGTCTTTTGGTATCACTTATCTCTCAAATTCTGCCCTCGTGATCCAGTAGTTTTCTATCTCTCTTTTTCTCAACTTCTCTATTCTCCATCATTTGATCTTCTATATCGCTAATTCTTCTGCCTCATTTATCCTAGCAGTTAGAGCCTCCATTTTTTATTGCACCTCATTAATATCCTTTTTGATTTTGACTTGGTTAGATTTTAGTTCTTTTATTTTTCCAGAAAGGGTTTCTCTAGTATCTTCCATGCTTATAATTATCATTCTGAACTCTATTTCTGACATCTTATGGATGTCTGTATTGATTAGGTCCCGGCAGTCGGTACTGTCCCTTGTTCTTTTTTTTGAGGTGAGTTTTCCTTCTTGTCATTTTCCAGAGGAGAACAGATGAATGAGAAAACAAAATGCTAACAGGTTAACAACGACCCCAGAAAATTAAACACTAAACAAATCAGAAAAGAGCTTCCAGAAAGTGGTCGTTTTTCTGTTCAGGAGTTGCTGCTATTCTTTTCTTCAATTTCCTGTTGAGTTTGTAGTTGTTTAGAATGATTTGATACCTATCTAGCTGAATTTCTGGGACCAGATGAAATTTAGATCTCCTACTCCTCTGCCATCTTGCTCCTCCGTCCCAGGGAAATTTTTGATTATTGATTCCATCTCCTTAGTTCTTAAATCAGTGTGTTTAGATTTTCTGTTTCTTAATGGTTTGGTCTTGGAAGGTTGTATTATGTAGGAATTTTTCCATTCTTCTAGGTTGTCCAGTTTGTTGATGTATAACTGTTCCTATTAGTCTTTTATTATACTTTGTATTTCTGTAGTATTAGTTGTAACAATTCCTCTTTCATTTCTGATTTGATTTGTTTATGTCCTCTCTCTTTTTCTCTTGGCAAATCTAACTAAAAGTTTGTTAATTTTATTTATTTTTAAAAACCAGCTCTTGGTTTTATTGGTCTTTTTTATTGTCTTTGTTGTCTTTATTTCATTTATTTCTGCTCTTAATTTTATTATTTCCTTACTTCTACTAACTTTGGGCTTCATTGGTTCTTCTTTTTCTATTTCCTGAAGGTGCAAAAGTAGGTTTTTATTTGAGATTTTTTTATTGTTGTTTCTTGAGATAGGCATTCATCACTACGAACTTTCCTCTTAGAACTGCTTTTGATGTATCCCATGACTTTTGGTATGTTTTATTTTTATTCTCATTGTCTGAAGGTAGTTTTTGATTTCTGGTTTGGATTTGTCAACCTTTTGATTGTTCAGTAGCATGTTGTTTAATCTCTACCTATTTGTGATTTTTTTTCCATTTTCTTTTTTTAATTGATTTCTAGTTTCATACCTTTATGGTCAGAAAAGATGTTGATATGATTTCTTCCATCTTAAGTGAGTCTCTTTGTAGGCAGCATATAGATGTATCTTTTTTTTTTTAATCTATTCAGCCACTCTGTCTTGTGATTGGAGAATTTAGTCCATTTACATTTAAAGTAATTTTTGATAGGTATGTACTTATTGCCATTTTGTTAATTGTTTTCTTCCTGTTCTGTATTTATTCTTTCTCTTTTCTTTTTTCTTTTCCTCTTGCTCACTTCTTTTGTGGTTTGATGACTTTCTTTAGTGGTATGCTTAGATTCCTTTCTCATTATTTTTTGTGTAACTACTTTAGGTTTTTGCTTTGTGGTTACCGTGAGGTTTACATATAACAACTTATATTTATGACAGTTTATTTTAGTTGATAACAGCTTGTTTGGACACATTGTAAAGCTCTATGATTTTACCCCTTCCCATGTTATGTTTTTGGTATCACATTTTAGATAATTTTATCTTGTACATCCCTTAATTATTGTAGTTACAGTTAATTTTTATCCCTTTTACTTTTAAACTTCATTCTGGCTTTGTAGGTGATTAATCCATTAACTTCACAATATATTTACCTTTACCAATGAGATTTATACTTTCATATGTTTTCTTGTTACTAATTAGCACCTTTTCTTGTCAGCCTGAGAAGTCCCTTTAGCATTTCTTATAGGACTGTTTAGGAACTCCTTTAGCTTTTGCTTGTGTGGAAAACTTTCTCTCTCTTTCAAATCTGAATGATAACTTTGGTAGGTAGAAGTATTCTTGGTTGGAAGTTTTTCTTTCAGTACTTTGACTATAACATGCCACTTTTTTCTGGCCTGCAAAGTTTCTGCTGAAAAAAATAATTTTTTTAAAGATTTTATTTATTTATTTGTCAGAGAGAGACACAGCAAGAGAGGGAACAGAAGCCAGGGGAGTGGGAGAGGGAGAAGCAGGCTTCCCGCTGAGCAGGGAGCCCAATGTGGTGTTCGATTCCAGGACCCTGGGATCATGACCTGAGTGGAAGGCAGATGCTTAATGACTGAGCCACCCAGGCACCCCTCTGCTGAAAAATTTGCTGTTAGTTTTATAGTGGTTCCCTTCTACAGAACAAGTTTTTTTCTCTTGCTGCTTTTAAGATTCTTTCTTTGTCTTTAAATTTTGACATTTAATTATAGCGTGTCTTGGTGTGGGTCTCTTTGGGTTCATCTTTTTTGGACCTCTCTGGACTTTCTGGATCTGGGTGTCTGTTTCCTTCCCCAACTTAGGGAAGTTTTTAGCCATTATTTCCTCAAATACATTTTCTTCCCTTTCTCTCTCTTTTCCTTTTGGGATTTCTATAATGTTAATGTTATTCCTCTTGATGTTACACTACAAGTCCCTTAAGCTATCTTTACTGTTTTCATTCTTTTTTGTTTTTGCTGCTCTGATTGGGTGAGCTCCTCTCCCTTGTCTTTGAGTTCGCTGATCCTTTCTTCTGCTTCAGCCAACCTGCTGTTGAATCCCTCTAGTGTGTTCTCCAGTTCATTTGTTGTATTCAGCTTTGTGACTTCTGTTTGATACTTTCTTATATTTTCCATCTCTTTGTTGAAGTTCCTACTATGTTCATCTATTGTTCTTCTGAGTTTGGTGAGCATATTTATGACCATATTTTGAATTCTTTAACAGGTAAATTACTTATCTCTGTTTAAGTTTTTTGTTCCTGAGCTTTTATTTATTTTTTCCATTTGGAATGTATTCCTCTGTTTCATCATTTTGCTCGATTCTCCTTGGTTTCTATGTATTAGATGAAACCCCCATCTCTCTGAGTCTTGATGGGTTTGCCTTATTTAAGAGATGAAACTTATTTTTCAACCCTGCCCTAGATCTTGATTGTATTTCTACCTCTTTGATTGTCTAGGCAGCTTATTTTATTTTTAATAGCTCCCAGTAATTGAGGCTGTGCAAGGCCAGTCAGTATTCCAAAGTATTCTGTCAGCACCTAGGCTGATTGGAGGCCAAACCTGGCAGCAACTTTTAAAGAATGAAAATATATTTAGTCCTCTGAGATCACAGTATAAGCCCCACTGGACATCAGAGCCAGGCAATCTGGAGGTGTCCCCTGAACAGCAGTTGCAAAAATCAGAACTCCAGATGAGTTCATAAGTTTTTCTGTGGGAGATACTTGTAGCAAAGAGAGGCAAAGGGAAGCACAGTGATGGAATCCTCCAACCTATGGTCCCTTACAGTACTTTCATAACCCCTAATGTGTGCCATCCGTGAAGCCTGTCTCTATAGCTGAAACTCTAGGATTATCAGGTAGGCAGTTTTTACAGAAACGTCGAGATGTGTTTCAGTCTGCTGTCTGTGCAGTATCCTGGATTGGTAGCCTGCCACAACTCTTTCTTATTGTTGCAATTCCATGGGCCCCAGGAACACAAGCCTTCTTGGCCACCAGATCCAGGTGATCAAGGGGTATCTCTTGGGTGGCAACTTCAAAAATCAAGGCACCAGATGTAAAGACTGGTGCACCAGACCCCTGTAAGAGGTCTCTTTCAAAAGATGCTGGTGTTCTGTAATGTAGTAGAGGGAAAAGGCAGAATAGTACCTGCCCTCTGAGGTCTCAGGAAGGGCTTACAATCAGTTCTTAAATGTATGTTTAATTAGAAGCATGCCCCTCAGGTGGTAGCTATTATGATAAACTAATAAGGCCTCTTACATGAAGACTGAACTTCTGGGTCTGTTGTTTTTTGCTCTGTCCTTAGGGTGATAGCTGTTCAAAAGTTCTTTTTCCATTGGCTACAATCCTGTGGGACCTGTGAGTGTAAACACTGCTGGCCACCAGAGCCAGGCAATGTAGATGTGTCTCCTGACAGCAGCCATAAACATCATGGCACCAGTTAAGGATATAAGCTCCTCTCTGGAAGATACCAGTGAGTTAGAATAAGGCCGAGGAAGACTAAAAATATGGTATGGGCCAGCTTACATTCCCTGAGAGCATCTCTATAAGCCCCTGTAAGTGTGCCAAAGCAGAATTTTCCCCTCAGGCTGAAGCTTCTGCACAAGAAAATAGACCTTTTCCCAGAAAGACCCAGGGGTATTATGTTTCAGTCTGCTGTCTGTGCAATGCTTGGAACTGGTAGTCTGCCAAGAATTATCTCTGCAATTGTTATAGTCTCATGGGACTAAGGAACAGAGGTCCTTCCCTGGTGTTTGGAGCCAATTAAGAGGTATCCCCTGGATGGAAGCCATAAATACTGGGTCACCAGACATAAAACCTAGAAAGTTAGACATTTGTAGAAGCTTCCCCCCACCCAGGAGATACGAGCACTCTAAGGTGTGACAGAGGGAGGGTGTGAGGGTGGTACCCACTGGCTGGAATGAGGTGGAAAGGGAATACAAAGATGACAGCGCCCCAAAAAAGAAAAAGAAAAAGAAAAAGAAAAAGGTAAGAATAAAAAAAAAAAAAAGAAATAAAAGAGAAGGAAAAAAAGATGGCACCTGTTGGTTTTAGCAAGCTGCAAGCAAGAAGCTGGCGCCCACCAGCCTCTGTCCCTGGATAGTATCCCAGCAGGCCTCTGCCCCTCAGGCCAATGTTTTAAAATTAGCAAATGAGCCTTTCACATAAACTCTCTGGGCAATTTTCAAAGGGCTGCTTCTGTGCTGGGCCCGGGGGTGGCTGAATCTGTGGATAAGTCCTTCAAGAGCTATTTATCAGTTCACCACAGCCCTACATGTCTCATGGGTGTGGGTTCCATTGGTCTTCAAAGGCAATTGTTTTGAGGCTTGTCTCTCATATGCTGGTCTTATAAGTTGGGGTGCCTAATGTGGAGTATGAATCTGTCAGTCCTCAGGGAGAAGCTCTAGGTTTTGTGTTCCCTCCTGATTGTGAGCTGCTGCACTGTGAGTGGGGTTTCTGGTGAGATTGTGTCTCAGCTTTTCCTACCCTCTTTGATGTGGTTTCCTTCTTCTTTGTTTGATATAAAGGGGTTGCTTCACAAGCTTTTAGTTTAGTTTAGTTTAGTTTTTTTTCCCCCCAGCAGAAACTGTTGCATATATAACTGTAGATTCTATGTGTCCATGGGAAGAGGAACTTTCAGGATCTTCCTGTATCACCATCTTGACCTGGAACTCTCTTAATGTCTGCATTTAAAGCTTTAAAATTCTCCCTTACACCATTTTCACTGCATCCCTTAAGTTTTGGTATATTATGTTTTCATTTTCATTTTTCTCTAAGTATTTTCTAATTTCTCTTGTGATTTCTTCTTTGATCCACTGTTTAATAGTGTGCTATTTAATTTCTAAAATTTGTGAATTTTCCAGTTTTACCTTTGTTCTTGATTTCTAAATTCATCCCACTATAGTCAGAGGAGATACTTCCTATGATATTTATCTTTTAAAATCTATTGAGACTTACTTTGTGGCCTAACATATGGGCTGCCCTAGGAAATGTCCCATGTGTACTTGAGAAGAATATGTATGCTGTTGTTGTTTGGTAGAGTTCTCTATAGTCTATTAGATCTAGTTGGCTTATTGTATTTTTAAGTCCTCTGTTTCTTAACTTATGTCTGGTTGTTATATCCATTTGTGAGATTGAATTATTGACATCTCCAAATATTCTCATAGAGCTTTCTATTTCTTCCTTCAGTTCTGTCAGTTTCTGCTTTATATATATTTTTGGTCTGTTATTAAGTATGTAAATGTTTATAAATATTATAACTTCTTGCTATATTGAACATTTTACTAGTATATAATGTCCTTCTTTGTCTCTTGTAAACTTTTTGATTTAAAGTCTATTTTGTCTGATATTAGTATGACTACCTCTATTCCCCTTTGGTTATTATTTCCATGCAATACCATTTTCCATCCTTTTACTTTCAGCCTATTTGTGTCTTTAGATGTAAAGTGATAGCATATAGTTGTATCATGAATTTATCCATTCTGCCAATCTTTATCTTTTGACTGGAGAGTGTAATCCATTTCATTTGAAATAATTACTGATAAGGAGAGATGTATGTCATTTTTTTTAGCATATAGTACATGTTGATTTATTATCAATCAATACATGTTGCTCAATAAATGCCAATGAATATAGCAGTTTTTTTTGTATTTAGTTAGCTGAATGATTTGCTTATTTACATTTTTAACTGTGACTATGATGTCATTAGGGAATACTACATCTATTGTCTCTTTAGGTTTACTACATCCATTGTCCTTTAAGCTTTGGTAGAAAAGCACTAGCTTTGCAAAGAAACTCTCACTCTTGCTAATCACAGCAGAATCACATCACACGTGATTTAACTCATAGGCATTCAACTACGTATGCTTGGCAAAAGTGTTAAAATTCTGTGCAACACTGTAAAAGCAAAATTTGCATTTAGAACTTCTATTAGGTACTGTAAATTGCTGAATGCATAATATATTTATACATAGATATTGACTTGTGTATAAAACCAAGTACACAGTACTTTGTGGGGACTCAAAGGTATTTTCAGGGGAAATTTTGAGTAACTGTGACTTTCACCCTACATGCTACCCTTGCAACCTGACTTGTGTGCAAGGTGAGGATTCCCTTGATCCACACCCCCATCAAATTGTCACAAGTGGAAGTGAATGGGAGGGTGGGGAGAACCAGTAGCAGCTTCTCCTATGATTAATAATAGTGAGATATATGTCATTTTTCTATTTGGCTTCTATATACCTCATATTTTTGTTCCTCATTTCTTGTGTCACTGTCTTCTTATGTGGTTAGTTGCTTTTTTTTGTGGTGAAATGTTTAAATTCCTTTCTCATTTCCTTTTGCATATATTCTATAGCTATTTTCTTTGTGATTATTATGGGAATTACAATTAACATCCTAAAGTTATAACTTTCATAACTTTATAAATTGAATTTATACCAGCTTGACTTCAATAACGTACAAAACCTCTGTTCCTTTCCAGCTCTATCCCTACCCCTTTCAGTTGTTTATGTCACAAAATTGTATCTTTATATATTCTGTGTCCCAAAACTAATAGTTCTTTTAAATGCATCAGTCTTTTAAATTATGTAGAAGACAACATGTGGAGTTACAAACCAAAGTTAACAATAATACTAGCTTTTTAAACTAGTAATTAAAAAAATATTTGTCTTTAAAATCATGTAGAAAACAAAAAGTAGAGTTACAAACCATTGTTATGATAATACTAGCTTTTATATTTGCCCACTTACTTACTTGTTGAGATATTTATTTTTTTATATGGCTTTGAGTTACTGTCTAGTGTCCTTTCATGTCACTCTGCAAGACTTCCTTCAATATTTCTTGTAGGCCAGATCTATTGGTAATGGATTCCCTCAGCTTTTGTTTATCTGGGAATGTCTTAATGTCTCCCTCACTCTTGAAGGACAGTTTTGTTGGATATAGGATTCGTGGCTGGCATTTTTTTTATTCTTTTAGCAGTTTGATTCGACCTCCAAAGTTTCTGATGAGAAATCTGGTGATAAACTCATTAAAGATCCCATGTATGTGCTCACTCTGGGTCCCACAAGCTGTTTGCTGGCTCCTTTAGGAAGTGTGTACCTTCCATGGGGCTAGGGGTGTAGAATGGGTACCTGCTATTGTGCAAATAACTAAAATTAATTCCAATTTAGTATTCAAGGCTTCCTTTGAAAGTTGCAATCTTCAGTAGACTCTAGAGTTCCTAAATAGTTATATTAGACCGATTCTGCCAGTATAAGTTTTGTCTAGTTGGGGAGACAGATTCCTGGTATTTCCTATCTAACCATCTTCTCAGAAAAGTGTCCCATTTAGTTCTCTTTTACAGCTTTTTATTTCATCTCCAAGATTTGTTTTCTTTTTTCCATTGTGATCATATTTCTATTAAGTATAATTATAACAGCTATTTTAAAATCCTTTCTGATAATTTCAAGACCTGGTTCTTTTTTGGGTTGGGTCTCAGATGATTTTGTTTGTTCATTTTTGAATTCCTGATTCTTTATGAGTCAACTAATTTTTTATTATGCCCTGAGCATCATGAATTTCATGTTGCGGAATCTCTGGATTTTGTTATATTTCTTAGAGGTGTGTGGATGACTTGTTTTAGCAGGTAATTAATTTGGTTGGAGTCAAGTTGCAAACTCTGCCTCTTGAATGGCAGTTTAAATCTCAGTTATTTTGTATTTAGCCATACTTCTTTGAGTTTTTCCAGTGTATATGTAGTTCAGGGGGTCAACAAAACATATGGACAAGTATATGAGCAGAATCTGTGGCTCATATATCTGGCTTTCTTATTTCCTTGATTTCACCTTCACTTTTAAATATCTGTGGTTTCTCTGAACTTTAGTCTCCTAGTGTAAAAAGACTGTAGATTTTCTCTTGAAATTTTAGCCACTTTTACAGTGCCATCTCCAGTCTCCCCTGAGGATAAAAGCCACAATAAATGAAAATTTACTCCTTTCTGGGCCCTTCTTGTTCTGTAGAAACTCAGCTATTCTGGAAGCCTTATTTTACCATGATCTAAAATTTTGTGGACTTTAAAAATATTTTAATATCATAGTTCAGAGTTTTATAATATCATTTCATTTTATATTCAAGTGCTGAATATTTAATAATGATTAAATCTTTCCAAAGACTCCAAACACTTTCCAAAATTGGATTTTTCCAAATTATATTCAGACACTAATAGAGTGATTTTAAAACTACCAAAATAGAATGTTTTTCATTTTGGGCATTTAAATTAACTAACTGTATGATTAACCTCTATTATGATGCTAAATATTACAAAGCAACCTAAAAGTTTATGAAGCAGGTATATCAGTATTCAAAAGACTTCAGTGGGAATTTTGTCTCTTTAAAGACCAAAGATTTGTGATTGATGTTGGTGGTGACCTTAGAAGAAAAATCAAGGGAATAAATTATTGTGTCAAAATTACCTTTATAGGCAATGTTTTTGCTGTCTTAGGGCAATCTATGCTTCCCTTTCTTCTTATAATTGTATCAGTTTCTCATTGTTAAAGAATTCCTCATCCCAAGCTACTCTATTATTTCTGGAATTTGTAGAAAGGTCAGTAAGTCTCAGGAGTTGTGATTACTTTTTCTAGCTGACATTTATTGATCTCATTACCTTCATGCTCATATTTCAAAAACTTTTTTTCATTCTGTTACCATTTCAAAGATGACAGAATGCTGCAGTGCTCACTGTATTAGAACTGTATGTAATTAAAATTTGTACTCTGTGTTTCATCACAGTCTTACTGTTAGAACCACAGTATTTATTGTTTATAAATTAGATTGTTATAATTAGAACACATCATGTGCATAAAGTCAAGTCTGAATATATCTAACATATATTTTACTTATTTTCATAGAAATGAATACTGTAAAATCTTTGGGCATAAACCTTTTGCTTGTACTGAATGGTTCACTTGACTCTCGATTGCCAGTGCTTAGTTTTAAATGACTGCTTTCAAAGAAGTTTGTGTTTTTGCATAAGCAGTTAGTTTTTATAAAATAATAAAGAGATGTATTCATGAATAAGGGTGATTAAATAAAATTAGACATAAGGAGAGTATAAGTCTCCTCACTAAGATTGAATCATAATTAATCAGATTCATCAAAGAAATATATATCTGTTTCCAAATATTTAACTCCACAGTTCTAGGCCAGTTTTACTTGTCTACATTAAAAAAAACTTTAGGAGGATGGTGGAAATTATTTTGTATTGTTCTGTTTGTGTGGGGATAGGTGCAGGGATAGTCTTCTCTTGTCTTTTGTTTGCTTAAGCCACAATTGTACTTAGGAAATTTTCATTCCTATTTGCCAAGAATATATTTAACAAGAAGTATTTAAGGATTCTATGATAATCAAAAGTAGACCCAGGCATTCAGCTGTCATAATGAATCAGAAATCAAATCTATGAACCATTTTCCAGAGGTTATGTTTTAGATTGATTAATTTACAAAGGGCCCTAATTTACAGAAACTAATAAATTGTAGTTGATTGTTATGACCAAAATCACTATTGGATAAGTCTGCCAGTTTATGTACATGATTTCAGTCCTTTTTGCCACAGATTTGACTCCTTTTAATTCATTCCTCAGGGTCACTAATTTCTTTATTCTTCCTCCTAACATGAGGGATAAGGTCCAGAGAAGCATGATCTATCTCTCACTGTCATTCCTGGGTTAGAAAGACCAGCTGAAACTCTTAATTTATTTTTTCTTTTTTTAAAAATTATTATTATGTTATGTTAATCACCATACATTGCATCATTAGTTTTTGATGTAGTGTTCCATGATTCATTGTTTGTGTATAACACCCAGTGCTCCATGCAGAACATGCCCTCCTTAATATTCACCAGGTTAGCCCATCCCCCCACCCCTCTCCCCTCTAGAACCCTCAGTTTGGTTTTCAGAGTCCATAGTCTCTCATGGTTTGTCTCCCCCTCCGATTTTCCCCCCTTCATTCTTCCCCTACTGCTATCTTCTTCCTTTTTTTTGTTTTTTAACATATAATGTATTATTTGTTTCAGAGGTACAGGTCTGTGATTCAACAGTCTTGCACAATTCACAGCACTCACCATAGCACATACCCTCCCCAGTGTCTATCACCCAGCCACCCCATCCCTCCCACCCCACCCCCACCCCCACCCCAGCAACCCTCAGACACATGAAAAAGTGCTCAACATCGCTCGGCATCAGGGAACTCCAAATCAAAACCTCAATGAGATATCACCTCACACCAGTCAGAATGGCTAAAATTAACAAGTCAGGAAACGACAGATGTTGGCGGGGATGTGGAGAAAGGGGAACCCTCCTACACTGTTGGTGGGAATGCAGGCTGGTGCAACCCCTCTGGAAAACAGTATGGAGGTTCCTCAAACAGTTGAAAATAGAGCTACCATACGATCCATCAATTGCACTACTGGGTATTTACCCCAAAGATACAAAGGTAGGGATCCGAAGGGGTACAAGCACCCTGATGTTTATAGCAGCAATGTCCACAATAGCCAAACTGTGGAAAGAGCCAAAATGTCCATCGACAGATGAATGGATAAAGAAGATGTGGTGTATATATACAATGGAATGTTATGCAGCCATCAAAAGGAATGAGATCTTACCATTTGCAACGACGTGGATGGAACTGGAGGGTGTTATGCTGAGCGAAATAAGTCATTCAGAGAAAGACATGTATCATATGATGTCACTGATATGAGGAATTCTTAATCTCAGGAAACAAACTGAAACCCTTAATTTAAAATTTTATCCATGTTTCTGAAATTTGCAATATCTTGCTTTACTCTTATCTGTTTAAAGATCACTGATACACTGTATTCATCGGACAAACCCCAGCCTTATAGTTTGTAAAATACAAAGAAACATTGATCATTTTGATTTCCCCATTAGACACACACAAAAATATTCTGTATTGAAATTTCTCCTAGCTGTAATAGAATATGCTAACCCCAGGGAATAAGTGTTTTTCATGGACCATTTTTTAGGGAAAATCTAGTATTTCCTGAAGAAAACATCATTATGTCTTTCTTTGTAAAATATGAGTTTTTATTTTTTTTAATGATAAGCGTAAGTATATGGATAATATGTGTAAAGTTGAGAGATTCTCTTTATAGTATTTGAATTCATCTAGATGGTACATAATCTAGTTAAAAACAGAAAAGCAGTCTGTTTTAATGACATCCATCTCTTCAGCTATTAGTCAGAGACTAGAGTTCTTGTTATCGCAGGAAACTTTCTCTATGGATATTGTTATGGCTAAAGGTGATTATTTGAAATTAAATCAACACATTTACTGAACAGTACCATAGGTTAGATACCATGTTATCTGTAGTGGAAGATATGAGGAAGGTACTGGTACTAAGTACTGAGTTAGTCAGTTATAAATAGTATTTTGTTTATTCCCAGCGATCCTGAAAGTGGTATTAATCCTATTTTATTGCTGATGAAACAGGCTCTTGATTAGAAAGTAGTACAGAAAATTATTACATACCAGGAATGACCGAATCCAAAATCCCTTGCTCTATGGTAATGCCTTCAAACTTCTTTGCTCTATTCTCTTTACTGAATTGTGAAAAATATGCTTCTCATCATGCATGTTGAAGCTGATGGCTAATTTTTTTTGATAGCTAAAATTTTTAATCAAAATTTTAAATAGTCCGTAATTTGATGTACTGCAAATATTTTCATTGAACAATTAATAGCCAGATAACTCTCTTAAAAATGTCCAATTGAACCTAAATAACACAGTGATTTGATGATCATAATCATCTATTTTTTGAAAAGTACTTAGACATTTTTGTTATGTTTAGGAATTTTACATAATACATTTTTTATACTAGATCTCTGAGTTTTATTATACAACTTTCATAAAATTTTATCTTAATGTAATATTTTTTATATTTGATATCTTTTATTGATTATCCTATTATAGTTCCCCACAACAAATATGTGTAGATAATTCAAATTAATTTTTTAAATTTCCTATAAAAAGACTCTAAGTACTAAGGCATGTCTTCATAATTAGTTTGTCAATGCAGTTTTTATTCTTATGTGATCAGAACAATATAAACATGTTAAGAGGCTGATAAATAATTATTAAATATTGGCAAAATTGATCAGTCCTACATTTTTAAATGAGAGAGTAAACTTTTAATCTATCTCTGGATGAATAATAAGAATCGTTACAGAATCAGAGTTCAGTCAAGTCTGTTGGCTTTTGTTTTTATTAATGTAAAATCCTTTCCACATTTTTAACTGCACGGGAGTGGTAGTATTAATATTATTCAATTTCCCTGAAGTTTTTATAGAAATATGCCAAAAGTCACAAATATTATTTTTAGTAATATAGTTATTGATTTTATTGGGTATTCCATCAATTTTGTTGAAAACAAAGAATTTAAATCCAACTGACTTGCAAAACAAGTGGTTAAAACAGTCACTAAATTCCTTCACTTTGTCAACATCCACACAAGTGTTTCAATCAAACTGACTCTTCACTTGATGCCTGGCATACTTTTCCTGGCTAGGGACACACTGCATAGCAAGTTTCTGGATAATGAGAGAGAATAATTTCCTGTGTGAAGTAGGACAAAGGGTTATGAAAGGGGAGTTGAGAATGAAGAATCAGCAAAACCTGTACTTTCTCAGTTAAGTATTAGAAAAGAAGCCACACAGAAGTTAAGGGTCTAAAACGCAGCAGTGTCCTTTGGAAACTTTAACCCTTTGGAAAGTCTTTGTGTATCTTCTGGTGTATTTTTACCCAACCTAGTGTGGAGATCACAGCTCCATGCCACACAGTGGACTTTGCAGTCCAGTTAAAACGAGTTATCAGGTGAGGTATTTAATTTCAGGACAAGAATACATATTTTAATAAAAGTAGGTTAAGTCCAAAATAAACCAAACGTCACAATACCATTTCATATTAATAGTAATCACACTGTATATATTTTTCATTCAGCATTTTGTCAGTAATGTTCATCCAAACACTGACATAGCTGTATGATAGCCAGGATAAAGTATACAATTAAGTCAAAGAAATGTAAGGTTCTGAATATAGTTTAAACACTCAAGTTTTTCAGCATCTTTTAACCAGATATGGGGAAAAGAGCAAGAAGTTGGTGTCCCTTCAGGCTCTCACCCCAAGGTTGCCCTTAAACAAAGGGCATAACTGAAATTAAGCAAAAACTATCAGCAGTAATCCTTATCCATGCTGCTTCTCATCTGTTCTTGCTGCCGCCAACCTCCATGATCCCTCAAGCACACAAATTCTATGAACCTTTTCTGAGCTTGACAAAGATGTATTGAAAACTCTCACAAACATCTTTCTGTCAAATTCATCTTGTACTTCTCATGTTTCATTTTGGTATTTTATGTAGCAAACACATTGAATTATATGGCTGTTATAGCTATTATGGGAGATTATAACCCTTTGGTCAGTATAAATAATCCTATTGCCTCTGCAATTTTTTTTCAATCTACTCTGTTAATGTTGGCACTTTTTTATTATTTCTTTAATTTGGGAAACTTATTTTTTATATATTTTTAACATTTCTATAGCATTTTGTTTTAGATTTATTTCTTCAACGCAAAAATATATTTCATTTTTTTCTTTTCTTTTTTTAATTTTAAATTCAGTTAGCCAACATATTAGTTTCAGATGTAGTGTTCAATAATTCATCAGTTGTGTAGAACACCCAGCACTCATCACATCAGGTGCCCTCTTTATTTCTTTAAACCGAATCAGAGAAATTAGTTTCTTTTTCTGATTGAATTTGAATGAATTATATGATGCCTGTTGTCTTAGTTTTCCATTCCAATACTGCAAACATAATGGCTTCAAATAATACCAGTATATGATCTTATAATTCTGTAGGTCATAAATCCAAGCACAGAGAGCCTAGGTTCTCAGCTGACTGTGTTTTCATCTGAGGCTCAGAATCCGCCTCCAAGATGTTTCAAGTTGTTGGCAGAATTGAGTTCCTTGATAGAAACCCATGGGAAGGTCACTCTCATACTCTCAGGCTTATGCTTTGCAACCCTCTCCATCTTCAAAGCCACAATGGAAAACTTCCTGCACATCAAGTTTGTGTTCCAGAATTTGAATCTCTTTTCCAGCAGGAGGGCTCACCTGACTTATGCTCACTTATGCTCAGGCCCATTGAGAATCATCTCTCTTTCTTAAGGTCAACTGTGCAAAGTAGTGTTACCCAGTCATGGGAGTGACTATCCCACTGTAGTCACAAAGCCTGCCTACCCTCAACAGAGAGGGTTCTGCAGAAGTGTACACCCAGGGGCAGGAATCTTGGCACTGTATTAGAATTGTGCCAACCATACTTGTTTTTACTTTTGTAATCTTATTTTACAACTTATTTGGGCTTTTTAACTTTTTTTTTCCTAAAGAATTTTTAAAAGAGCTTTTTAGAGCAGTTAGGGATTTGCAGCAAACTTGAGAGGAAGGCACAGCGACTTCTCATAAAACCCCTGCCCCCACACACGCATGGCCTCCCTTATTACAACATCACCCTCAGGGTGGTACTTTTTGTTTGTTTGTTTGTTTTACCAAGGATGAACCTAAGGAATTTTACTTTTTAAGAAACTTGAAATTATGGAAATAGTTTGGAAAATGGCTAAGAGTGTGGTGGTGAAGGGCATAGTTCTGAAGGCACCACTTAGGTGGAAATCACAGCTCCTGTTCTATGTGATTTGGGGCAAGTTACTTCTCTCTGCATGTGTCTCATCTGTAAAATGGAAATAATATTACTTATTCCCCAGGGCAGTTTTAATGATTAAATGATTTAATATGCATAAGGAACACGATGTCCAGGAGAAGAGCATTCTGTAAGTGTTAGCTATTAGTATTTCTCTTTCACTGTTACATAAAAGATATTTCTTCTTTTGTAAATCTTCTTGATTTCAATCATACATTGAAACTATATTTCTCTAATCATATGTAACCTCTGATTCCATACAATATCTAATGATGGATTTAGCAAGCATTTACTATTAGCATGGTCTAGTCTTTATTAATATTCTATTTTATATCCAACCCCTATGATAAATTCACAGAAAATTGAAGAAGGTGAGGAAGTCTGCATTGTTGATCTACATGGAAAGGAGAGTCACAAGCAAGGGAACGCAGGCTCTTAGGATGAGTGAGGGCCAGATATGTTCTAGAAAATAGAAATATACCAATGTGACTAGAAGCGAACAAGGTGGAGAATGGTAAGAGATGAGATCGGAGAGAGATCTTGTTGGACTGGATCACACAGGGCCTTGTAATCCATGGCAAGGACTTTGGCTTTTACTCCACGGAGTAATTTAGAGTTTAGGAGTGTGGTTTAGCTTTGAGATATAAGTGAGGAATCTTTCAGGAGGTTAGGAGTATTTGAAGTCATGAGTTTGTATGAAAACATTTAGGGGTTGGATGTAGATCAACATGCCAAGATTACAAGGACGGAGCCCTGGGCATGGTAACGTTGCATACGGTGATACAAGAGGGAGAGAAAGAGAATGACTGCAGAAGTTATTTCTTTGAGTAGACAACAGTAGATGGCCTCCAGTGAATGAGTGCAACACCTGAGTTTAGATAAGAGCATGGACGGTTCACTCATTCTAACAAGGGAGCGGGCAGAGTATACTATCTGGGTGTAAGAGTTTTGCCTGAGTTGGTATAATATGGACAGAGAACTTTTTTTCTAGTGTAAAATATTATCTTTTTATGCATAATAATTAGGAAAATAATAGGCCCCTATTTTTTGACAGGGACAGGGAGGAACTAAAAAGAGAGGTAAAGCTTCCCCTTTAGGGGAGAGGGATGGGCTGTGGCTAGAAGCTAAGGGGGAGGGCCACAAGGAAGAAGCCAGGATGAGGGGTGTACCGCTGCCAAAAGGTAGGAAGGCTGAGTGCACATATCTTGTTTAGGTAGTACTTGAAAACTTAAAAACGGCTCAACATTCTCCCCATAAAAATCAAATGTCTAAAAGGGTTTCAAGATCATCATATATTTGTTTAAGGCTGTCATTTCATAACAAACAGACAGCAAACTATATACCTATGAAATTAGATTAGAAATTTTATATTTTATTATTAAATATTATGGATGATCATGTATGAATCTACCCCGTCCTCATTCGTAAGTCAAAGAAAAGAAGTATGGCTTCCTGGAGAGGACATATGTCTTTGGAAAATATCATACCCATATTAGAGTGAAATTATTAACACTACACGCCAAACAAAAATATTGATGGCTATTTCTTATTGACAAGAATACAAATAATTTATTGAGAAGCCTGTGAAAGATTTTAAGTGTAACAAGACAGAAATGTCCAAACACATTTAACTAATGAGGCTAAATAATCAATCCTAACAAGACTAATCCAAATTAACAAGCTGTGCAATTTTAACATATTCTGCCTGAATATATTAAACTTTATTTATGTGTTGGTAAGACTGTCTTTGTGGACATTCCCTTTAACTGAACCCAAATTACACAGCATTATATACTGAAGAGCATTTTCAGAGAAAAAAATTTTAAAAAATGCTTGATAATTTATGAAAAGAAATACAATTTGAAATAAATGAGATATCACATTTGAGTTGGCAAAAATTACAAACACTGATTTTATTCTGTATTGGAGAGAGTATGGATTTATTCATAGTACTCAATTATTCTTGGATAGAGTTTAAATTGACACAATTTTTGAAGAGCAATGTGGCAATATATGTTAAAATTTTAAATGTGTCATTAACTTACTTGCTGGGAATTTATTCAAACAAAACTCTCTCACAAGTGTGCAAAGATGAGTGTTCAAATAAATGCAGTGAAGCATTATTTGTACCAGGGAACATTGGAAATAGCTTAAATATGTATCAGTATAGGCTTTATTAAGTAAGTTATGATGCATCCTATTACCTCGAGACAACAGTTAAAGAATATTTATTAATTCAGAAAGAAGTCCAACATTTGCAGTTGTATTTTCCATTTAAGATACAGAAGAACATTGGGTATGCTGGCGCAGACTGCCTTGAGAGCAGGCAACATGGGCAGTAAAAATGATAGGGAATTTTCAGTGCAAGAGTAAAATCAACTAAGAAACTCTGACCCATAGGGAACAAACAAAGGGTTGCTGGAGGGGAGGTGGGTGAGGGGATGGGGTAACTGGGTGATGAACATTAAGGAGGGCATGTGATGTAATGAGCGCTGGGTATTATATGCAAATGATGAATCACTGACCTCTACCTCTGAAACTAATAATATGGTATATGCTAATTAATTGAATTTAAATAAAATAAATTAAAAAAATAAAATCAACTGAAAGTCAGTCTGTGAGCTGACAGTTTAAACAGTATCAGTCAAAAAATACTCTTCCCCTTTGAGAAAGGTTAGTCCCTTTGTACACTATGACCCCTGCCATTGATTAACTACTGCAGAAGGTGAGAGGAATGAAGCATAAGAAGGGGGAGGGCCAGAAGAGGAAGAGAGAATATGAACAAGTAGTAAATTTGGGAGTGGCCTCATGTGTTTCAAATGTGGAATCTTAATGTAAGGTTTTGCTCTATTTTGAAGAGTCTTATATGCCATATTATGGGATTTGGCAAACAGTGATCTATGGGCCAAGTCTGGACTGTTGATTGCCTTTGTAAATAAAGTTTTATTGGAAACATGGCTACAGTCAATCTTTTATGCATGGCTATGGCTGTTTTCATCCGACAAGGACAGAATTGAGTAGTTGCAACAGAAGGTGTAAGACGCAAAATCCTAAAATATTAACTATCTAATCATTTATAGAAAAAGTTTATGGGCTTCTGCTATCTGCTGTAAGTAATGGAGTATTTTAATTATATTTGAGAACAACTATTTCCTATTGGGTTGAATTACCTTACTTAGTTGTTGAATTATACATTAATGGCTATTTTGGTCACTAGCATTTTCTATCATATTTAATGAAAGTCATTGATCAATTCCAAGTTTTCATATTTTAGCATTTTTGAGTGACTTAAAAGCAATCTGTGGGAAAGTTAGCAGCCTTTCAACTAAACAATTGAGACTTTTCTATTCAGTAAGTTGTCTTTGTTTACAAAGCCATGTTTGAGTGCTTGGGGCTTTCATTTCCTGATTCTTTAGAAGTAATATAAAATGTAAAAGTAAAATAAAAAGTAATTTACTGCTGCCCTTTTCCATAAACATACATAGAATTCATGGTGACCAGGTTGCTTACTAGTTTTGGAGAGTGTGTCTTACCTGTCCCTGCAATACAGCGCTCAGTAAGTTCTAGAAACAGAACTACCATGTTTACTCGAAAAATACATGACTAATTTAAATTATAGGATCTTCCTGAAATCCCAAGTGATTTACAGAAGACCACATTTGTAACACATAGTTTAGGTTGTGCAGTTGCTTTAAAAGTCTATTATTTTTTATGAACTGTTCCCCCTCCCGCCTCAATGTTTCAAAGGTGTCTCACACATATTTCTTAACAGAGAGTCTGCCAGAAAGAGGCATTTTGTAAACTTTAATTACTTTCATTGGGTATTTTCTTCTGATCTCACATACAAAGAAAAGGAGATCATTGTTGCGTGGTAGCATCTTTGCAGAGAAGACCAAGCCTCTGGAGATTTACCAAACCTGCCTCGGAGTTAGGCTTGTTGAATCCTGATCTATTTTATTTATTAGAGATGCATTTTATTACTTGATTTTAAAAATGGTATATTACAGAACTGGTCATTTTTTTCCCTTTAAAATGATCGTCTTCCTCTAATTTGTTTATTTTACCACTAACTATTAAGCATTTAGCTAATTTCTAGCCACAGAGGAATAGTAAACTAGACTAAACCTTTGTCTCCAGAGAAGCTTATGTTCTACATTCAAATGTAGATGTTCTTGTTAGTTTTCTCCCTCCCTCCCTTCTTTCCTCCCCTGTTCATATCTTCATATATTACAATGTCTAAGCTAACCCTTTTACTAGGGGATTCTGAGGAAAATGGCAGCCTGAATGTTTTTCAATTCTCCACCTCTCAATTGTTTCTTTGTTTCTTCTTATTTAAAAGATTTGATCTATTTGACAGAGAGAGAGACAGCGAGAGAGGGAACACAAGCAGGGGGAGTGGGAGAGGGAGAAGCAGGCTTCCCGCCAAGCAGGGAGCCCGACGTGGGACTCGATCCCAGGACCCCGGGATCATGACCTGAGCGGAAGGCAGATACTTAACGACTGAGCCACCCAGGCACCCCTCAATTGTTTCTTTGTTGAAGGAGACAGCAAGGATGCTCTGCCACTGGGAGGGGCTCAGCCTTATAGACCAGCGAATTAATTACCCAGAGGGAAGGTAGAGCTTACCTACCTGTGCAGAGTCCTGGGAGGGTTGGCTGTGTCTTGCTGCTGACCTTCAGGACTTGCAGAAAACTTGAACGTGAGAGAGAGCTGCCTCTTAAGCTTAAGAACATCTGGACAGATGCTCAGTAGTTGATATCTGGTCTGTAGTTTTGTTGTACACACCTTTTTAGTATTGTTTCAAAATTAAATACCCCAGTAGAAGATGTATGGTGAAAAAAGAAGTAAGAATAGCAACACCATGGGATAAGGTAGAGAGTCTTATGAAGCAGCAAGCACATATATATAAAATATAGCTTCCAAGAGTATATGTAAAGAAATAAACTAACACATGCAAGGTGTTGTTGAGAGGAGCTATCTGTAGAGTAATCAGGCATATATATGATCTGAGAAGGCACACTGGAAAAAAACTGAATGTGAATGAGATTTAGAGAGATTGGTTTAATGAGGAATTGTGCTTAGCTGAACAGACCTTGAAAAGGTAATAATTTGAATGGAGCTAGACTAAATTTCATGAAAAAAGTTTGTTTTATACACGTATCTCAAACTTGGACAAAATTGTGGTGTCAGCATTTACCGAAACTTTCCTTCTTTAGATTCAGAATTAAAATAATTTCAACATATTTTCTTCATTTTAGGTATTTGATTCAAATTATGTTCTTCATACTTTTTATAATACAAATCCGCGAGAACAGATTTAACTCTTATAAACTACATATGCATATATATAATGATGATTTCACATAGAGTCTAAACAAAAGTCGAATTCTCCTGTACACTCACAAAACAAGGAGAATTGATCATTGTCTTGGAAATGTCCACCAAATGATAGAATTTACTCTGGGGACTTTAGAAATAGGTCAATCTAATGAAAAAGAAAAGACACATTGAAATGCAGAACATGTTCTTCTTGAAAAGATTGATGTATTAAATATTTATGCAAACACATTAAATTGGCAAGTGTGTGAAAACATTATTACATATTTATCACCTTCACATCTCATCATTTTGAAAAGAACTTCTTTCCTATAAAACTAAAATGGATGACTATAAGTTTTCCAAAGTCACTTTTTTCAAACTTCATAATGTGGAATAGTTTGTTTTTCAGAGTTTATATTAATTCTCATAAATAACAAAATTAATGCTGAAACCAGAAAAGACTAATAATTTATTCAAGATAGGAGCAGTCAAGTCCTGTTTCATCATTAGCCTTTCTCCACAAACCTGAGCTGGAGCCTCCTAATATGAAAGATGCTCCCTAAGAGTGAATATTCACTGTGAGAAATAAATGAGCTCTTTTAGGTCACAGAGTCATTTAGCCAGCAACTGGTTCTGTGGCAAAAGCCAAATGTCGTAAGGGAATTAATGCATTTCTAAAGTACCTAACTTCTCCTAGAGGGTAATAAATCCTGATGGAGTCCAAAATTTTATGGTCTTTGGAAAGTGTTATTTAAATTAAAATTTAAATTGACTACACTTCTCATTAAAAGCCAGAAAGCTGAAATGATTTTATATAGGCTCTAAAAATATTCCTGTTTAATATAAACTGCCTTATTATGATGATATGGTGTTCTGTATTCAAAGCTCTCTTTCTGCCTCTTCACTCCTACTTTTTATTCCCGCTGAGCTCCTTTCCCTGTCTCTTATGACTTTTCCTTACCTCATTGTTGTTTTGATTTTTACCACACTTCTATTTAGTATTTCACTCCTGAATCATACTACCTTTTCATCTCTCCGCCCATCTCTAGAAGCTTCTGTTACTTTACTGTTCTCTTCTGCTTGCCTCTCTTTCCTTTTTCACCTTTTCCTCCCCTCTTTGATGTTCCAAAGACCAGCATTTTAATTCATTACTCTTCCTCCTGTGGAGTCCCCACGATCTCTCTGTGCTTTGATTGTTCACGGTGTCAGTCCTGCAGTGGGGTAGCACATCGTTGGTGTTGACTCTACTGAATTGAACTTGACTCTTCCCACCATACACCATAGTAAGAAAAATCCCAAACATAACATGGGAAGAGATGGAGGAGGAAGAGAGGGAAAGAGAAGGTCAGAGCTGGGGCCGCAAGTGGTTGGTTTTGAAAGAAACTTGGAATTTAACTCTGGCTGAAATTGACCTTGACCTCGCCTTCTGTCTGTGTGTGGCTGTTCTGTACTCCTCCTGCCCTGAGCAGTTCTCTGTCATTTCTACTGGACTGTCTAAATACACTCCCTGGATCCGGTGCCTTGCTATGAAAGGTCCCCTGCCTCCCCCAGGGCCCCGCAGCTTGTCGGGTTTTTGTTTCCCTGCTCACTACTCATTACTGTCTCCATGCTGCTGTTGAGTTCTGGGGTCCTTCTTTGTTTCTCCCCTTCCCTGTCCTGCTCTCTCCCCGCCCTGCTTCTCCTTGGT
Source organism: Eumetopias jubatus (assembly GCF_037043125.1). Lineage (NCBI taxonomy): Eukaryota > Metazoa > Chordata > Mammalia > Carnivora > Otariidae > Eumetopias > Eumetopias jubatus. Next base: position 33,993,359 of record NW_028274820.1, read on the forward strand.
ACACGAGACAAAGCCTGCTCAGTCCCCGCAGCACCATTCTTTTAAGAGAACACTTTCACTAAAGAAGGAGGGGTGAAGGATAAAGATGAAGCTGGAGAACAGCGCAGCGTAGATAATAACATCACAGTGAAACCAAGTTATTTAGTTTGACGGCTTCTTGGTCATACCCACCTCAGTCCTGCGGGCCACTCTGTGCCAGATTCTTTTCTATCTGGCGATTTTTTCCCCACATCCTCCTCGTCTCCCCATGCAGGTACCCCCAAGCACGTTCTCCCAGGGTCAGGAGAATATTCTATGTTCGTGCTCCTTGATTACACAGGGTGATTTATTTCATTTTGTCTAACCACTCTGGATTAGATCCCCGTGGCTGCTATAATAATGTCTTAAACTGTGAGGCTTAGAGCAACAGAAATTTATTCTCTCACAGTTCTTGAGACCAGAAGTTTGCAATCAGGGTGTCAGCAAGGCCACGCTCCCTCCAAGGTGCCGGGAGAAATTCCTTTCCTTGCCTCTTCCGAGCTTCTGACGGTTCTGGGTGTTTCTTGGTTTGTGGTGGCATCACTGCGTCTTTGCCTCCTTCATCAGGCTGCCTTCTCTTCTCTGTGTGTTCTCTTCTGTCTCTTATATAAAGGAGACTGTCATCGGTTATAGGACCCGTAGGTGATCTGGGATGATGAGCTCATCTCAAGATTCTTAACTTAATTACATCGGCAAAGATGCTTTGTCTGAATATGGGAACATTCATAGGTTCCAGGAATTAAGATACGGTCTTATTTTTTTGGCGGGGGTGGGGAGGCTCTGTCTTTCATCCGGATGATTCCCTGTTTTCTTAACTTTCACAATGAGAGACAGACAATGAAAGTATTTTCCCAATTTAGTTTAAAGGACAAAAGTAATTCTGTCCCCCCAGAATAATTCTAGGTCTTTTAGAGCAAATTACAGTTAGTTTTTAAGTGATATTTTTCTTCTCATTAAAAGACCCAACCCATTATAAATGGTTGAAGTAATGTAACATTTTAAATATGGGAAAATTAGGGACGCCTGGCTGGGTCCATCGGTTAAACTTCTGCCTTCAGCTCAGGTCCTGATCTCAGGGTCCTGGGATGGATGCCCCGCTTCAGACTCTGTGCTCAGCGGGGAGTCTGCTTCTCCCTCTACCCCTTCCCTCCCCAACACCCCGTTCACGTTCTTGCTCTCTCTCAAATAAATAAATAAAATCTTTAAAAATAAGTAAATAAATAAAGGAAAATTATAAGAGAAACTTAAATACAAATTTTATATATTTACATGAATGCCTTTATGTCTTTTTGTATACATGTGAATATGTAAAAATACATATTTGTAATCATGATGGATTTACAACTGTCTATACTGTGCTTAGTCTTAATATCTAATAAACCGTGTTTAATATTTTAACATATTACTTAAATTTATGATTTTTTTGTTTTTTAGTGTAATTATTTAAGAAATGCAGTGCTTTGTCATTGTAGAAAACACAAACTTAAAGAAAAAATTAATTGCCTGATTCTGCCAGACCAAAAAAAACAAAAACAAAAACAAAAAAACAACAGCCAGTTTGGGGCCACATCCTTAATTTTTCTCATGTGATTATGTCCATGTGTGTATGTGAATCTATATTCCTGTAACTACACCCACATTTATTTCTAGTTTTGATGATAACAAATCTTGAACCATACCGTATTGTTCTATACTTGACTTTTTCGTTTCTCCAATTAATATTATGTTGCACTTTTCATTTTCCATTATTTTATGCTAGGGTCATTATTCTATATATTATATATGTCTATGTAGTGCATCATTGTTTGATGTTCTATAAATTATTATCATTGGAGATTATTTTCACTATTAAAATGAGCACCGTTAATGAACATACTTTGTCATACGTTGTTATAAATGGGTATCATTATTTCTTCAGGATTAATTCTCAAAGATGAATCTGCTGGCTCATAAAATGTATATGCTGGGGCAGAGACTGCTAGTCGTCTCCTAGATCTCTGTTCTCTGCTTCCTAAGAACCAGGAGGCTCCTTTCCCGGCCTCACCTGCGGCTGGGGGAGGCCACATGACTGAGCTCCCTAGCCAGTGGCATAGAAGAGTGGGACTCATTTGTCCCATTTCTGGGCTAAGATCATTAACAAGCAAATCTACTTCGTCACCGTCCTCTTTCCTCTGGGCTGCCAGAGAGGAAGAGGTCTGAAGGACAGAAGCAACCAGTGCCCCTTAGCCACCGTGTGGAGGGAGCTACCCTTTGACTGAACCAGGAACATTCATCTCAGGCGTTAGTAGAGTGAAAAGTACTGGTTTTGAGCTATGACGTATTTTAGGGTCTTTTAATAAATGCTGTTTTATGCTAAGTGATACACTTTTTGGTAGCATTGATACATACTGTTAAAGTATATTCCTAAGAGTCTAAGCAGTGGGGATATCCCTGATACTTTATTTTTCTTTGGTTTTTTAAAAAAAATTTATTTGAGTGTAGCTGACATACAATGTTACATTAGTTTCAGGTGTATAGCATAGTGATTTGACAAGTTTATGCATTATGCTGTGCTCACCACAAGTGTAGCCACCATCTGTCACCGTGGGACACTATTACAGTACCATTGACTGTGTTCCTTATGCTGTGCCTTTGATCCGCATGACTTATTCATTCCACTATGGGAAGCCTGTATCTCTCACTGCCCTTCACTCATGTTGCCCACCACACACTCCTTCCTGGCAACCATTAGTTTGTGCTTACAGGACTGATTCTGCTTTTTGTGTGTTTATTTGTGGGTTTTTGTTTATTTGTTTTAGATTCCACCTATGCTTTCTAAACAAGACTATACTCAAATGTTTACAGTCAATTTTGATATTTACTAGAAAAGGTCTGCTAATACTTTCTAGAGATTCTCCTACGTTCGTTCTTTCACATGACCATTTCAATCATGTTGCCAATTTTCCTAAAGTCTTAAGGGAGGTGGTTAAGCCTGCAGCTGATGTAAAATTAGTAATTGTAGCATTCTTTCAATCATTAAACCTTATGTATACTTGTATACTTCTTTTTTTTTTTTAAAGATTTTATATATTTATTTGACAGAAAGAGAGTTGGTGAGATCAGGAACATAAGCAAGCGGGGGGGGGGGGGTGGTGGGAGAGGGAGAAGCAGGCTTCCCGCAGAGCAGGGAGCCCGATGCGGGGCTCGATCCCAGGACCCTGGGACCATGACCCGAGCTGAAGGCAGACGCTTAACGACGGAGCCACCCAGGCGCCCCGATGCTAAACCTTATGTATACTGCTAATTATTTATTGCTATGTTGCTGTTATAAACTAGTTTGTATGTAGAGATTTCCAAAGTTCATTTATTTTCTTACAGGAATTTCTTGGAAATGTGGGAATTCAGAGAAATGGTAGCAGTAAATCTACAGTTGTTCTTACAGATCGTAGTTTGCTTCTCATAAAGAATCTGTACAGACCATCTCATCAGAATAAGCCAGTTTGACCCCAAAGTCACCCTCATTAGGTTTTGATATTAACATTAGTTTTTTTCATTATAAAGAAAATAAGATGTTACCTTAATTTTAATTTAATTGCATCTCTTCTCTGTCAAAATAGAAGTTTATATGAGCTTCTAAGTGGGTTCAAATTCCTTTAATATTATAGGCAGGTCATCCTTCTAGTGATCTGTACTTAATTAAATTTTCTAAGATTTTTTTTACCTAATTCAGCAATCCATCAGGAAGTAGATTGATGTAGACTGTGTGAACTGTGTATCTAAATTAATTTTTCCACAAGTTCTAATGAATTTTTCTCATTTATTTATTAATGAATATTCTCTTCTCTGTAATTTCCAGATGTTGCCTATATCAAATACACATGTCTGTTAAAGCTTTTTTCAGACATTTTCACTATGTTCTATTTATCTTCATAATTATTTTTGTTCTAGTAGCATACTGTTTTGATTATCACTGTTTTAAAATGTGATTGATATTTGATTGGGTTGGCAGTCCTGCCTCACAGTTGTTCTTCTCAAAATATTTTTGATAATCTTTTTCTTTTTTTCATTAAAAAAAAGTTTTGCTAAATGGCAAGAAAATAATTGGGAACTATTTTATTTAGTGGGCGTTGTACCAACTCTACAGAATAACTTATGTCTTATGTCAAAGCACCTTTTAAAAAATATTAGTCAGTACATCACTATTTCCATTATAGAAGAATCATAAAATATTCAAGGAGTATTTTGCTTAAAAACAGGGTTTTTTTTTTTTACTGACATATAATTGGCATTATATGTTTCAGATGTATGACTAATGATTTTATAATTGTACATACTGCAAAATGATCCCAGGAGGTCCAGTTAACATCCATCATCATACATAGTTAAAAATTATTTTTCTTGTGATAGAACTTTCAAGATCTGTTCTCCTTACTACTTTCAAATATGCAATATAGTATTATTAACTATGTCCCTCCGCACGATTTACTCATTTTGTAGCTGGAAATTTGTACTTTTGTCCCCCTTCTTGCATCCCGCCCCCAAGCAGCCACCAATCTGTTCTCTGTACCCCTGAGCTTGATAGTCTTTATTTTGTTTTTGAAAAATAGATATTTTTTAAATGAAAATTAAGAAACATGATTATTTATGGCTTAAAACAAAATTAAAATGAGTAGTACTATATGAAAGGCTCTCCTTTCTCCTTTATTTTTAAATTCAAATATACATACACATTGCGGGATTTTGCCTCACTTGAAATATCACCAGATATACGCCCGTCATCCCTGACAACTGTACTGTCCTATATCCTACATTTCCTTTAATATGGAAGTCCAGAAACCTTCAAGATTTGATGCAATGTCTTACAAAGCTCAAGGGTTAACATGAAACGTTTGATATTGCATGAAGTCAGGAAATGCAGCTTTTTTTTTTTTTGAGAAGTGGAACTATATTTATATCTGGAAGTTAATTAGATATTATGCCTTATAACCAATATGGTCTAATTCATAATGAAAGTATTTTATGAAAAAATAAAGATTAAAATTTTCATTAAGACCTTTTTGTGTTGGCAGTTTGCCTGTGCAGTTGATTTGCATAAAGCATGATTAATGATAACTAAAGAAATAGTCTAACAGGTAGAAGATGAAAAATTATCCTAATGAAAGAATATTTTTGGGGGTAAGCATTTCAACCACAGAAACCCCCATTGACTGGAAGTTTGTGACATAACATAACTATGTGAAATGGTAATAAGCTAAAGTTATTAGCCAGTGTTCATTGCTTTGATTTGTTTATCTCTGGCATGAGTTTTCTAAGACAAAGACTTGCCGTTGCGTTTCTTTCTAAAAACTGCCCAAAGTAACAGACCAATAACCAGTTCAGCACAATTTGACAGCACGAATGCAAACATTACTAACCAATTCATCTGTGAACAACTGAAAATGTGGAAATAAACATAGTAAAAACCTATGTCTTCTGGTATATTTACTATTCAGTTGCTAGATTACATTCTCATGAACACATTTGAGAAGACCAGATCCATTTTACAGCTCACACAGGACTTTTTTTTTTTTTTTAAGATTTTTGTTTATTTATTTGAGAGAGAACACAGAGAGAGAGTGAGAGGGAGAAGCAGACTCCATGCTGAGCAGAGAGCCTTATGCGGGGCTCGATCCCAGGACCCTGAGATCATGACCTGAGCCAAAGGCAAACGATTCACCCACTGAGCCACCCAGGCACCTTCACACGGGACTTTTCATGTGGCTTATGTTATGTAACTGCTTTCATATATCCTCCATATAATATAAGACACAAGAGCCCCAGATCATGTGATATGAATGATTAACATATGAGTTTATATTTGGAATACAAAATATAATAAATACTATTAATGCAAAATAATATTAATAAAATATGGAATTATATGTGGAAGGAATGCATTGTAGAGCTCATTTGTTTCAACTATAGTTCTTGACACAAGGTATAGTGGTTCAATACAATCTTTATTCTGGTTGAGTGACAGGATTTTTTATAACTATGAGAAGAAAGCTGTGACATATTTAGCATTTTTTTTAAGGTAATAAGGGTGGGCTTCATGGACATGAGACCTGTGTGGTCACACAGGTTCCCCACTGTGAAGGGCCCCACACTTGGTTTAATGTTCTGGTATTAATAATGCCAGAATACTAATAATATTTGAACAAGAGTGCTCTCCTTTTCATTGTGCTCTGGGCCCTGCAAATTATGGAGCTGTCCTTCCTGTAACCAAATACTCTATCCAAGACTCTCTTGTATTAAGATTATCAATTACCTTTAATCCAAAAACTTCAGTCCTCTGCAAAAGTATACGATTTATTATTCCTCTCTCTTTTCTTATCCTTAAGCTTCACAAACAGAAATTATCAATGGTGAGACTGGCTTGGTTTTCTACTGGTCTTATGACTTTTAATTTCTTTTGTTTTCTTAGTGAAATATAATTTTTCTTACAGTTTTTTATTTAAATTCCAGTTAGGGACACCTGGGTGGCTCAGTCTATTAAGCGTGTGCCTTCGGCTCAGGTCATGATCTCAGGGTCCTGGGATCAGGTCCTGCGTCAGGTTCCCTGCTCAGCGGGGAGTCTGCTTCTCCCTCTCGTTCTATCCCTCTGTGCCGTCTCCCTTTCAAATAAGTAAAATCTTAAAAAAAATAAATAAACTCCAGTTAGTTAACATACAGTGTAATATTGGTTTCAGGTATACAATTTAGTGATTCCACACTTATACACAACACCCGGTGCTCATCACAAGAAGTGCACTCCTTAATCCCCATTACTTATTTTAGATTACAACTCTTGCAGTTTTTTCCTTTTAGAAACTACGTGAATGTTGTTGCAATTGCAAGCTATTTTACATAATCTCACATTAACCCCACAAACAGAAAAAAATACAGTAAGTACTCTTTTTTTTTAAATTTTTTATTGTTATGTTAATCACCATACATTACATCATTAGTTTTGGATGTAGTGTTCCATGATTCATTGTTTGTGCATAACAGCCAGTGCTCCATGCAGTATGTGCCCTCTTTAATACCCATCACCGGGCTAACCCATCCCCCACACCCCTGCCCTCTGGAACCCTTAGTTTGTTTCTCAGAGTCCATCATCTCTCATGGTTCGTCTCCCCCTCCGATTTCCCCCCCTTCATTCTTCCCTTCCTGCTATCTTCTTCTTCTTTTTTTTTCTTAACATATATTGCATTATTTGTTTCAGAGGTACAGATCTGTGATTCAACACTCTTGCACAATTCACAGCGCTCACCATAGCACATACCCTCCCCAATGTCTATCACGCAGCCACCCCATCCCTTCCACCCCCCCACCACTCCAGCAACCCTCAGTTTGTTTCCTGAGATTAAGAATTCCTCATATCAGTGAGGTCATATGATACATGTCTTTTGCTGATTGACTTATTTCACTCAGCATAACACCCTCCAGTTCCATCCACGTTGTTGCAAATGGCAAGATCTCATTCCTTTTGATGGCTGCATAATATTCCATTGTGTATATATACCACTTCTTCTTTATCCATTCATCTGTCGATGGACATCTTGGCTCTTTCCACAGTTTGGCTATTGTGGACATTGCTGCTATAGACATCGGGGTGCACGTACCCCTTCGGATCCCTACCTTTGTATCTTTGGGGTAAATACCCAGTAGTGCAATTGCTGGATCGTATGGTAGCTCTATTTTCAACTGTTTGAGGAACCTCCATACTGTTTTCCAGAGTGCCTGCACCAGCTTGCATTCCCACCAACAGTGTAGGAGCATTCCCCTTTCTCCACATCCCCGCCAACATCTGTCATTTCCTGACTTGTTAATTTTAGCCATTCTGACGGGTGTGAGGTGGTGTCTCATTGAGGTTTTGATTTGGATTTCCCTGATGCCGAGCGATGTTGAGCACTTTTTCATGTGTCTGTTGGCCATTTGGATGTCTCCCTTGGAAAAATGTCTGTTCATGTCTTCTGCCCATTTCTTGATTGGATTACTTGTTCTTTGGGTGTTGAGTTTGATAAGTTCTTTATAGATTTTGGATACTAGCCCTTTATCTGGTATGTCATTTGCAAATATTTTCTCCCATTCTGTTGGTTATCTTTTGGTTTTGTGGACTGTTTCTTTTGCTGTGCAAAAGATTTTTATCTTGATGAAATCCCAAGAGTTCATTTTTGCCCTTGGCGATGTTTCTAGGAAGAAGTTGCTGCGGCTGAGGTCGAAGTGGTTGCTGCCTGTGTTCTCCTTTAGGATTTTGATGGACTCCTGTCTCACGTTTAGGTCTTTCAACCATTTGGAGTCTATTTTTGTGTGTGGTGTAAGGAAATGGTCCAGTTTCATTCTTCTGCATGTGGCTGTCCAATTTTCCCAACACCATTTGTTGAAGAAACTGTCTTTTTGCCATTGGACATTCTTTCCTGCTTTGTCAAAGATGAGTTGACCATAGATTTGAGGGTCCATTTCTGGGCTCTCTGTTCTGTTCCATTGATCTATGTGTCTGTTTTTGTGCCAGTACCATACTGTCTTGATGATGATGACAGCTTTGTAATAGAGCTAGAAATCCGGAATTGTGATGCCACCAGCTTTGCTTTTTTTTTCAACATTCCTCTGGCTATTCGGGGTCTCTTCTGGTTCTATACAAGTTTTAGGATTATTTGTTCCATTTCTTTGAAAAAAGTGGATGGTATTTTGATGGGGATTGCATTGAATGTGTAGATTGCTCTATACAGTAAGTACTCATAGAGTTCACCTAGATTTAGTGACCATTACCATTTTACACCATTTGCTTTGTCTGTGTATATTCATACAGGCACATACATTTTTCTTATGAATTATTTGAAAATAAGTCACAGACATTTTGTCATTTCACCCTGAAATGATTCAGCTTGTGTGTCCTAAAAACATTCTCCTCTATAACCTGGGTACCATCCAAGATATTTTAACTTGATACAATAATATTATCCGACATGATTCCAACTGAAATTTCTCTAATTATTCTGGAGTATCTTTTACAGATTTTTTAAAACCTAGTATCCAGTCCAGAATAATGCATTACATTTCGTTCCCATGCTTCTAATTAAGCAAAAACGTCTGTATTTGCTATTTTTCCTCCAGAGAATCTTAAGCTTCATGAAAGCAGAAACCCCTGTGGCTTATCCTTCTTTGATCCTCCAAGGAGGCTGAGTGATATAGGATAAAAGGCAATGTGGCGTAGAGTCTAGACTTAGAGTCATGTGCATGAATCCCAGTTCTACCACTTCGTTCTGTGACCTTAAATATTCTCCAAATTTTCTGAGCTTCACTCTCCTTCTCTCTAAGAAAAAAAAAAAGCCATATTACCCACATTAAAGCAATTGTTATAGAGATGAAATGATAGAATGAATGTAAAGTACCTGGCATGTGGGTGGCACTCCCACAAATATTTTCTCTTTCCAGCCTTCCCTCAATTTGTGCTGATAGTGAGTTTTTGCTATTTTTTTTTCAATATGCAGAGTGAGAATTAGAGGAAGAAAGAAAGGGAACTGTTCTGTCTGTTGGTCTTAAAAATCTTTTTGTCAAGTATCATCTCCAAAGTGGTAAGAACAGATTTTATAGCATTTCAGGTGTACTGAGATTCATTTTAAATTTGAAGGGTACACACAATAAGGTTGTATTTTAAAAGTGTGGCCCCTGGAAATCAGAAAGAATAAAGTTTAGAAAAGGCACCTTATGTTTAAATAAATGGTTCCTGTCCTTGAATGCAACATGGCAAAATTTCAAAAAAAGCTGGAAGAGGGTCTCAGCTACAGTGAATTGCCCTACCATCCTTCCAGACTCTTCTGGGATTCTGAGTGTCAACAGACATGACGATGACCACATTTCTTGGCATTTGCTGGCAGCAAGGTTCTCCTCTCTCTCCACAGCTTTGTCAAACCCGACCATCGTTCTGGAACTAGGGAAATGAGAACACCAAAATGCTAAGGAAACAGCAGAGACTCTGGTTTCCCTTTCTTTTGGATTCCATCATCTGAGTTTTTCTCCACCTCCTGGGCTTCTGGGACTCTTCCTCGAGGAGGAGGAGGAAGAGGAGTGTGGAATGAACGGGACTGGGGACTTTACGATGGGAGATTTATGGATAGGTCTCATTCGACTCGTGAGTTTCAGGATTACTGTGGGAATGCTGTCTTTCTTTTGATGACTCGGGGCAACAACAGTCAGTATCAGTGGTTTCTCCATGCTGTAGTTTTCATTAATCCAAGCTACTGAACTGACACTTTTTTTATTCATAAGGCATATCTTGGTAATACTTTTTAAATAAATCTGTGGGGTCATTTTGATTTCTTATCATTTGACCTGTATTCTCATAATTCACGGGATTAAATTTAGCTCTCTGTCTTACTGGTGTCTTTTTGCAAAATTAGTTATGGAATCTAAATCTGAGGGAAGCTTCCCCTAATTTGTTTTCTTGGCTGATTAAATAATCATCCCTGTCTTTGTTATTTGATCTGTTAGGAGGCAGTCCTGAAAACAGTACACCTTCTGCTTCAGGGACTATAGGATCCTTTACTTAGTCACAACCCACTTTGTAACGCTGTAGGGTTCGTTTTAAGCAGGAGCGTATCACAATCATATAAGGATTTTAAAGATGCTGCTAAGGAAAGAATGCTCTCTTTCTTTCTCTCTCTTCAACTCCTTTTCTCCCTCCCTCTTTTCCTTCTAATCTTTCCCTCTTTCTTTTTTTTTTTTGGTATGCTTTAAGCACAAATAGAACTTCACATCTGAACGTTTGTATTTACTCTCAGATTTACCACTGCGAAAATGCTAAAGGTCTTCATCTGTTTACCGTGATTTCCTATGCCTGTGCAGGTAAACTATGCCTTCAAGAAACTAGTTTGAAACTGTTATCCTTAGTAGAAAATGTCACTAACAGTTAAGACCTAGGAAAAAAGAAACTGATAAAAGAGGTCTATGTAGTTGGGTCACCTTGGAATCAGGCACTTGGTGATTCTCAAACTTCTCATTGGAGCCCTTCAGTGAGCGTGGCCCAGCCATGGGTTGGCCAGTTTCCTGGGGTTGTGGTTGGAGTCTGAATCACGTACTGATTAGAGGCAAACACAAAGAATAACTAGCTGTATTTGGAGACATGAGCTGAGTTAGATATTAACTGGTTGAAAAATGTTGCTTTTCTCTTTTTTAAATTTCAAAACTTTAAACCTCTATTAAGCTAAATATTAGGGTAAAGTGGAACAGACCTATAAAAGTGAAAAAAGACCAGTATGAGAGAAGCAATGCAATTAGCAAACCAAATAACAGAATTTAGAATGAAAGAAATTAGTTGGAGGCATGTTTTGGAAACAAAAAACTATATTAAAATTTGTACTTTCTGAAGACTTTCTCAAAAAGTGTTTTGCTTGAAGAATTTATTTTAAAGATTTCATAGCTCTATTACCATGATAATTTATTTTAATGAAAGACAATCACAATATATCTGTAGACTCTTTCATGTACACATACGATGAAACCAGAAAATGCAGAGCTGCTTTCCTTTCTGGCTCTGCGGTGGTCCGGGTCAGCATGGCGCCTGCACCTGGGTCCTGGGTTTCTGGGCTGCTAGCTTCTGGCCACAGCGGGGACAGCCTGTGGTGAGTGGTGCCCACAAGGAGGAGGGCTCAGCTCCCAGGAGGAAGTCCCTCACCTGCTTCATCCTTCTTCTTGGGCTGGGGCTGAGCATGATGAACGCTTCCCTGAAGAGCAGGAGACATCCACGTTTATCACCTCACCTCCCTTTTCACATCAGATCCAACCCCTTTGCTGGCAAGATGGTAACCATATTCTATTCCTAACCCTCATGTGAATCCACTTCCAAATGGCGATGAAGGTGAATAAGGAGAACGGGGGACTGCCGCCCAGGCACAGAGACCACAGCATGGGTCTGCGCATGGATCAGAAAAGCGCAGGGGACTTTAAGCTCACCGGTTTTACTTGTATCAAATCATGAGCAGTGTACTGATCTTCCATCCTTTTGCTTGTGGCAGAAGAATGGCCTAAATAAATAAACTAACTAGCTAACTTAGTCACAGGAGAGGAAAGCTCAAGAAACAAACAAAAAACCCACCAGAGAGCCAGGCAGTGGGAGACTAGCTCTCTTTCCAATTTGTGTGACTTGCCTATTTTTAAGCTTCCCGGAGCCCTGGTATCTTCATCTGTAAAATAAGCGTGTTAATTTTTAAAATATACTTTTATTAAAGATTGATTTTTGTAAGCTACATTGTGGCAGTGAGCAAATCATATGATGAATAATATTTGCTCCCCAGGATCCAACTTTGTTTCCCTTCCCTTACTAATCCCCAAAGGTAATCACCAAGCTGACTTCCAACATCATAAATTAGTTTTTGCCTGTTTTTGAATTTACATAAATAGCATCGGATGTTAGGTACTTCTTTGGTTTGGCTGCTTTTGTTCAACTGGATGTCCATGAAATTCATTCATTTTCTTTTTTGTAGCAGCTTGCTTAATTTTACTCCTATATTATATTCCACTGTATGAACATACCGCAATTTTTATCTATTCCACTGTTGATGAACATTTGGGTTGTTTCCTTTTGGGAGCTATACTGAATAATTCTTCAATGAACATCCTTGATTGTGTATTTTGGTGATATATGTGTGCATGCCACAGAATTGCTAGTCATAAATTATATGAATACTCAACTCTAAGAGATGTTACCAACAGTTTTCTAGAGTTGTTATATTAATTTAAACATATAATATATTCAAGTTACACTTATTCCTTAGCCTTGCCAATTCTTGGTACTGGGAGTCTCCTTAATTTTAGCCATTTGGGTGGGCGTGTCCTAGTATCTCATTGAATCTTCAGTATACAACTCAAAGAATATTTACAAACAAATTTGCACACACATAATCACTTCCCAGATCAAAATGGGGTTGGCAAGACTCTAGAAGGCTCTCTCGTATCCATTCTCAGTGAATATACTCTGCCCAAGAAACGACCACTATCTAACTTACATGGTAGACTACTTCTGTCTGTTCCTGAATTTTATGTAAAAGGAATCAATTTCTAGTCACTTGTCTCTCAATTCATTTGCTCATTTTTTATGTCTGTAATATTAATCAGTGTATTATACTCAGTGTTAAATTTTAGTCATTCTGGAGGATGTATAGCGATATGTCATTGCTGTTTTAATTTGAATTTCTCTGATGAGTAATTATATTGAGCATTTTTTATGTTTATTGACTATATCAATACCTTTCTTGGTGTAGCGTCTCTGAAGTCCCTCTCTTACTTTCTCATTCTTTATTATTGATTTATATGAGTTCTTTATATATTGTAGATGGGAGTTCTTTATTGTGTCTCTGTATTGTCTATATCTTCTCCCATTTGTCTTTCACTCATAATATGGTGCTCTTGTTGAAAATTCTCATAGTCTAGAAAAAAATACATTCTATTAGTTGCCAATATTTAAATACTAGATTTTATATAAAAATATGGATTTCAATATTTCTTTTAAAATACTACAAGGATTCTGCAGCATCCTGCTTGAGGATTTCATATACCTAAGGCTCTATAGGAACTGCCCATATGAGATGCCCACCATGGTCCCTGTTGTTCTCTGCACCAGAAAAGCCTGAGTTCTGCTAATCAGACCTCTTTTGGCTTGATAGACTTAATCAGTGTGAGGGATAACAAATGTCTTTTGAGGGTCCCATCCTTAAGAATGCCAAATCTCTGGCCACCAAATAATAAATACTTTAGTGTAATTAAGTCCATAGGTTCTACAATAGTTAGCTTTTCAAGAATCAGAATACAATGCATGGAATTTGGGAGAAGCTAAGAGTTCAAATAATGTTTAATAATAGTGGCATTATTTTAGTTTAAGTAGAAGAATTAGTGGAATTTGACCAAACGTGTCTTAGACCTAAAGAAACAAAAATATTTGCAACCAAATTTCAGAATTTCTCATGTATGTGTTTGTGTACACACACAATATATTACTATGGAAATAACTGTGGTAACTAGCAGGTTAAAATAGAAAACACTTACTCATTTACTTCCCACATACCAGTTAAGAGCTTCTGTATTCGCCCGGTATTTAAGTGTTAGAACCACAGAGCGGACAAAATAGAGGAGTTCCCTGCTTTCATAGCTGTCATTCAAAAATGAGAAATAATCAAAACCTAGATACACAATAAAATATTAAAGTATATAAAAGCTTAACATGTTAAAAATAGGTTCTTATAGTAATCAAAACAGTGTGGTATTGGTGAAATGATAGATAAATAGATCAGTGGAACAGACTAGAAAACCCAGAAATAGACCCATGCAAAAACAGCCAACCAATCATTGACAAAGGAGAAAAAATAATTCAGTTCTTTTCAACAACTCGTGCTGGAACAACTGGACTTCGACATGCAAAAAAGAAAAAAAAATGAATCTAGACAAAGACCTTACATCTTCCACAAAAATTAGCTTAAGATGGGTCATGGACCTAAATGTAAAGTCTAAAACCATAACACTCTTGGAAGATAACATGGAGGGAAATCTAGGTGACTTCAGGTTTGGTGGTGACTTTTTAGGTACAACACTGAAAGCACACTCCATGAGAGAAAAAATAATAAATTGGACAATATTAAAATTAAAACCTTCTGCTCTGCCAAAGACACTGGTAAGAAATGACAAGAAAAGCCACATATTGGGAGAAAACATTTGCAAGCATATATCTGGTAATGGAGTGGTATCCAAAGTATACAAAGAGCTCTTAAAACTCAACAAAAAGAAAGTGAGTAACCCAATTAAAAAATGGGCAAATGATGTGAACAGACACCTAACCAAGGAAAATATGCAGATGGCAAAGAAACATATGAAAAGACGTTGCATCACACGTCATTAGAGAGTTACAAATTAAAACAATAGTGAGATGCCACTACACACCTATTAGAATGGCTAAAAAGACAAAACACTTGACCACACCAGATGTGGTGAGGACATGGATCACCAGAAACCATCATCCATTGTTGGTGGCGATGCTAGATGGTGGAACAGTCTGGAAGTGTTTTGACAGTTTCTTACAAAATTGAATATAAGATCCAGTGGTTGCATTCCTTGGTATTTATCCAAAGGAGTGGAAAAGTTATGTCCACACAAAAACCTGCTCATGAATGTTTATGGCAGCTTTATTCATAATTGCCCAAACTTGGAAGCCACCAAGATGTCCTTCAACCAGTGAATGGAGCAACAAACTGCAGCACATCTCCACAATGTGTGTTAGTTTCCTAAAGCTGCTATCACAGAGCAGGTGGGGTTGCTTCAACAACAAGAATTGTCACACAGTTCTGAAGCTAGAGGTTTCAAATCAAGATGTTGGCAGGATTGGTTCCTTCTGAGTGCCGAGAGGGAGAATCTGTTCCATGTCTCTCTCCTTGATGGTGGTGTGCTGGTGATCTTCTGCATTCTTTGGCCTGTGGAAGCATAATTCCAGTCTTCACGTGGCAATCTCCCTGTGCCTCTGTCTCTGTGTCTAAAGTTTCCCTTTTTAAAAAAATAAGAACACAGTCATATTGTAGTCGGGCCCACCCCAAGGATCTCATGTTAACTTGATCATCTGCAAAGACCCTTTTTCTACATAAGGTCACATTCACAGGGCATCAGGACTTCAATATTTGGGGGGAGGGGTACCATTCAACTCAGAATATTAATGGGATACTGTTAAAATATTCCATTATTCCAGCAATAAAAAGAAAGGAGGTATTAGCCACTAAAAGACATGAAGGAAACCTAAATGTATATTTCTAAATGAAAGAAGCCAATCTGAAAAAGCTATATACCATATAATTCCAACTATATGACATTATTGAAAAGGCAAAAACAGGGAGAGAGTAAAAAGATCAGTGGTTTGCCGGGGATTCAGGGGGATGGAGGGATGAATAAGTGGCACACAGGTGATTTTTAGAGCAGTGAAACTATTCTGTATGACACTGTAATGGCAGATGTACGTGTGCCATAGAATTAGAAATGTCATATAAATGACATTATATATTTGTCAAAAACCCATAGAATACAGAGCACAAAGAGTGATCCCTAATGTAAACTATGGACTTTAGTTAATAATATTGTATCAATATGGCTCATCAATTCTAACACATGTACTACAACAAAAGGAGGATGTTAACGGGAAAAACTATGTGTGTTGTGGGGTGCTGAGAGATATATGGGAACTCTCTATACTTTTTGCTCAAGTTTTCTGTAAGCCTAAAACTTCTCTAAAAATTACATTCTATTAATATACTTGAAAACCCCCACCATTTTCTGTGGTAGAGAAATCCCAGATAGCTCCATAGCTTGAGTAATCAGGAAGGGCCTCTCTGAGCACCATGAGGATCAGGGGGAGACAGGCACACAGTAGAAGAAAATGAGCAGGGACTGAAGTGAGCAGGGCTTTTTAAACAGAGTGTCATTTGGATTTTATTCTGGGTATGATAGGGTTTAATAGGGAAATGTTAGGATATGATCTATGTATCAAAAATATCACTCTGGGAGCACCTGGATGGCTCAGTTGCTTAAGCGCTGACTCTTGATTTCTGCTGAGGTTGTGATCTCAGGTCTTGAGTTCGAGCCCTAGGTCAGCTCTGCGCCAGGCGTGGAGCCTCTTGAGATTCTCTCTCTCTCTCTCTCAAAGTAAAATATATATAAATATCACTCTGGCTGTTGGATGTAGAGAATATATTACATATGGAGGCAACCCTGGGAGCAGGGAGATTGGTTAGGAGGGTACTGCTGTAGTCCAGGCAGGAGGTGATGATGGTTTGGACTAAGGTTGGGCAGCCGATGTGGAAATAAGGGCATCGACTAGGGATGTGTTTGAGAAAGGTAATGGAAGAGAGAATTTCTCCACTCTGTCAATCATCTGTGACATAGCCATGAATCTGGAAATATGTGGAAATGTCAAATTGGTTATAGGCTGAAATCCATGCCCTTTGCCATTCACATCTCCTTCCATGGAATGAAAACTCATCAGATCAAATATTACTTTAATATAAATGGGCCTTGCAAAATTGCACATGATGTTTGCTTTTCATAATGTTTGTTGTAATAGATTTTGACCTGTATCTAAGATTCATTTAATATGGGCTTAAAGTGTTTTGCTTTCCTTTCACTTTCTCTGAAAATTTTTAATTATTGAAGTTAGAAAAAAAGTGTCTCGTTTAGCAAAGAGAGAAGTTAATACAACTGAGCAACTCTGCAAATAAAAACACTTATGTTTCTGTTCTTTAGATTGGGTACACCACATCTGAAATATAGACCAGCAATGATGGGGAATTGTTGAATATGATGAAATCACACAGATAGATATCAATCACAACTTGTCAAGGAGAAGAAAGGAGTTGTTTTTGTTATTGTTGTATATTTTAAAAACTATTCTTAAAATTGGCTGAGAGTAACAAATGTGTCAGTTTTTGCCTTGATATTTTAAGATGGATGACAAAGAATTAGAAAGCAAAGGATACCATAACTGACTTAAAATATGGCAAATTAACAGAAGAACTGGTATCATTTTAAAGAAGAAAGGCCACAAAAATTAAATTATTTTAAAGAAATTTAGAAAAATTACTACAGTCTTTGAAATATTACCATAAAAGGGGATTACTTTGTTTCCTGTGGGGAAACTCAAATGCACATAGGATAATAGTCAAATGAACAAGAATGTCATACTTTGAATAAGAAAATAATACAATAGGATCGTATATGCGAATTGTATACTTTTTGATTACTTGTCAGTTATTTCATTTTAGAAGAATATACCTTATTCTTAGTAATTAAGCATTATTAGGAATTACATTTGCCTAATGAAGAAGGGATAGTATCCTTGGAGCTATTAGTCACAGCATGTGACATCATTGATTTTTCTAGTCCATTCAAGGGTGCTTACACTTAGGTCCTCAATGCTTACTTACATTTATGAAGAGTGAAATAGTCTAGACTGAGCTGCACTATCTTCTTTTAAAAATTCTACTTCATTCATTTTTTTTGGCAAAGCTTTTTCCTGATTTTGAAATTTCACTGCTTGCAAATACCTTGTTTTCTTTGTATAGAATGTATCTAATGTCTATACATGGGTAATACTCTCAGTCTGAGGAAACATTTTGCACTTCTAAGTTCAATAAACATGACATTGTTAACCATGTCAGTCTTAACAGAAAGGAAAACATGGATGTGTTGTATCTATTGTCACTGCTCTATAATTTTTTATTTCAGAAGTTCTTACCAACAAAATAAACAATCCTACAAGATTTATATTGCACCATGTCAGTTTCAGTAATTTTCAATTCAAAGTTTGCAAGGAATTGGCATTTTGCCTTACAGAAACACTTTTAAAGAGTATCTAAAACCTTTAGAGTGAGAAATACATCTATGTGTTTAATAAAATAGTAAGGATATAAACTATTGGAATCATGTAAACAAAAAGTCAGGTCTTTATTGGGTAGTTACAAAAATTATATTAGTCGGATTTTTTTTTTATTTTTTATTTTTTTATTTTTTTTTTGCTTAAGAGTTTTATGAGTTGCCTGAATAGGAAAAACTGAATTATCTGTTTTCTTCGACCTGTTTCTGTCATTTGTGAAAGGTCCTCAGGGTCAACTAGGATGCCAGTGGAGCATTGTGGGAGACAGAAGAGGAAAAAACTGGGGCTTTAATCTTGCATTAAGTCCAGTGGTAAGGCAAAAGGGGAAGGAGGCCACGCTTCCTCTTCTTCCCAGCAGAGCCCTGGCCGAGTGGGACCAGAGGGACCGCAGAACCCCGCTAAGTCAGCGCAGGGTGGAGAGCGCACACTGTCTCCTGACTCCGGAAAGGCTTCCTTCTCTTTTCAGAACACATTTCTGCACAGGTCATTTATTCTCAGGGCAGCTCGCTCCCCGGTGGCTTAATTTACAGTAAATGATCTAACGTCGGTTAAGAAGCACCGCTGAGGGGTGATTGTTCAGGGTTGTGGAGACGAAAACATCCTATACAAACCCCAAATATCTGACTCTTTAAAGGCACCGAAAGACTTGGAAGTGACCGTTTCTAATTCTGGAGACACACACACACACACACACACACACACACACACACACACACACACACACACACGTATGCATGTTTCGTTTCGATTCCTTATGTAAGTTTTCGATCTAAAACTTCTTTCCTCCTGCATCCATTACCTATCATTGCGCATCTAACCCGTCTGCCTTATTTGGGGCTGCACAGCTCGTCCGTACAGCCGGCTGGGGAGCTGTTGCTTCTGCGAACGCCGCCGGCAGCCGGAGCGCTGAAAAATGCTGAAGGCGAGCAGGCAGCGAAAGAGTGCGGAAAGCGCTCTCCTCCTGCTCGTCTCCTCCACCGCCGCCCTCCCTAGTCGCCCCGGGCCCTCGCCTCTAAACCCGGCGCGAAGTTGGCCCGGAGACGGGGCAGAGGGACCAGGCGGCCGGGGCGGCGGATGGCAGGATGCCGGCGCGGCGCGTCCCGCAGCCGCCAGAGCCTCCGGCCGCCGCCGCCGCAGCTGTCACCTCCTCGCGCGGCCGCCCGGTTCGCCCCTCGCGTCCAGCCGACGGCTTGGAGCGGGGAAGCTAGACGCTCCCGCTCACAGGTCGCCGCGTCCCCAACTCCCGGTCCTCACCCCAGCCCGCGCGCTGCCTCCTGCGCCTCCGCCCCCGCTACTGCAGCGGGGGCAGCGGTGTGGCGCTCCCCAGGACCGCCCGCCACTCTCCGGGGCACACCGCCGCCGCCGCCGCCGCCGCTGCTGTCCGGCGCCGCAGCCCGCGGCCCAGCCCGCGGACGCCCCCGGCCAGGCGACGGGGACCCGCGCCTGAGCATCCCGGGGCGTGCGCTGGGTGCGAAAGCGGGAGGGGGGGGAGGAAAGGGGGCGGAGGAGTTCCTGATTCCCCGGCGGACCCAGGAAGTTGTCCTTAAAAAAAAAAAAAAAAATTATATCGCCGGCCCGTGGTTGAGCAGCCCCCTCGTCAGAGCAGCATGTGGACTGGCTCGCCGGGTCCCCTAAGTGCTGTGTGGCTGCCGCCGCCGCCGCCGCCGTCAGAGCTGCCGCTGCCGGCCGCAGGGGCCCCGCGCGGGGCGAGGAGCGGGGACGCGCGGCCGCCGCGTCCCCTGCTTGCTGCTGGCCGCTTCTTCTCGGGAGGTGGCAGTCACTGCTGCTGCTGAGAAACCAGCCCGCATTTCCACGGCTGGTCGTCTGGTGAGGAGTTGAGACTCTGCGCCTCCTGCTTGGACCCACATGGCTTGTTACCTGGTCATCAGTTCGAGACATCTCAGCAATGGGCACTACCGGGGCATTAAAGGAGTCTTCAGAGGGCCCCTCTGCAAGAACGGATCTCCCTCTCCGGTAACCTGCGCGCACGCACACACACACACACACACACACACACACACACACACGCGCGCGCGCGCGCGCGCGCGTCAAAAAGCAAGATAAACAAAAAGAGATATTGTCCTGGTACAATGAGTGGGGGGTGGTGGAAAACTACCTTACCCATGAGTATATTGTGTCTGTTTTTACATTTTATTGACAGGCTGTTACACACTGAGGGGTGCGTGTTTACATGTATATGTTCAACACAGTCATTAGCATCTGTAGTGCTGTGGGTACAAATATTTACCGAACGCAGTTAACTGCAGGGCTGTGAGGGTAGCTTCTGTGAGCTATGTCAAGTTACGAATCTGCTGATTTGGGCAGTGTAGAAAGTTTGAGTGGCACTTTATAACCATGCTTTGTGAAGTCATCAGTTGGGATGAGTTAAATAATGCTGCTGTTACTTTATAAGAAAAAAAACTTTTTAAAGATTTTGCATCGAGGTAATGACGGTCGGAAAGGTGTTGGATGCCAGCACTTGATATAAATCTCATGCTTAACTGTGTAGGTTCTTTAAGGAATGTGGAAGAGTCCTTTGTGGAAACATGAAGTGGATAGCTTGCGGTATTTGGTACAAAAGTATTTACATGCAATTGGAGTGATCACTCAACTTAGTGCACAATTACTTTACTATTTGATTTATTCAAGTATTTTTTTTGTAAAATAATTTTGACCAGACTCTAGGACTTTGATATATTATTAATTTATTAATTGGCACATGCTATAGACTAATGTTTTATGGATTCAAATGTATTTCAAAAAAATGTCATGACATATTAGGAAAAAAAGTTTGGGATTATTAAGTTTTCTGGTTTAATCGAAAAACCAGTATTTTAAGTCTGGATGATATAAAGAAGGAAAACTTAAGTTGCCTGATTTTTATTTATTTATTTTTTGCACTTTTCATCATGGTTTAATGCTTCATTAGCCTGAATTATTTGAAACTGCAATATGTCTTTAAAACTTTTGATTAAGGGCTATATGTGATTTGCATGAGAAATTTAAAATCAGAAAGTCCAAGTACCCAGAGCTATCACTAGGACTCCTAATTATGACAAACCAGTGCCTCACATATTTTTATGCACTGTGAATGTGGGTCGTGGCAATCCCTCCCACCCCCTCAACTACATGGTGCTGAAGCAGAAGTGTTAGAATGGAATATACTGTTTATATTGACACTTACAATTAAACTCTTAGGGTTAGAGGGGTCTTGGAGAGTTTTAGTTGAAAAAAGCCCACATTCAATCCTTCTGAGCGGCTGGTCTGAATCCTTTCTATTTTTAAAGATTCTCTGGATTGGCGTTTCTGCAGTCTCAGCAAACCACCTTAATGTTTAAGAACCCACAGTGTCAGAATCTTCCTTATAGCAAACTTAAATCGATTTATCAAGTTTTTCTTTGAGCTCATTTCGTCTTGAAAACCTAGAATGTTCCACTTTTCTCCAAGGTATTAGTGTTCAACGCTTTGATAATCTCTGTGGCTATGTACCAAAACCCTCTCTTTGGTTATGGACATCTGAACTGGGTAGTGTGTTGTAGTCTATATGCTTCAACAGTTCACAGGATAAAGGAAAAATTACTTCATAGTTCTTACATTGTTCAGTTCTACTTAAGTTTGTTAGAATATGGAATTAATCTTCCCAAATCTAAAGGGCTTGTAGAGGAAATTTCTGTCACATGGTCAGAAGGGGTCCTTCCTTCTCCACTGTGGTCACTCATCTCCCGGAAGCCTGATGGATGCCCCAGGGACGGACACATGAATGTGGTTATGACAAGACAGCCCATAACCAACATGTCTCTGCTGGCTGGCCAGGTGCTCACACCTCCAGGACCCTATTCCTATTCACTGCTGGGCTCATTTTTATAAAATACTAATTAATTTTCTTTTATCTAGGTGCTACACTTTGACTCATGGGATTGTTCTCTCCAATACTTTCACATTTGATTGTACTTAAATTACATTTGCATCATTCAAAAAATAGCCAAGTTAGTCATGGACTAACATGGACTTCCTACACCTGATTTATTTTGTCTTTGTTTACATTTTACTATGGAATTTGAATGACTTTTTCCAGGTTTCAGTAGTTTCTCACATGAGCTAGGCAGTGTGTGAAAAATTGATGTTCATTCATTCTCTGTCACAGGCAGGTTTTTGAGACGTCATTGCCTTCACATTATATGACACTTAGTCTTTCTTCCTAAATTAAAATAAGTCACTGCCTTCTGAGCCCTAAACCCTTGAGCATTTAAGGGTTTCCTAGTATAGATGAGTGTATGTTTGCCTTCTTTATTAGTGAGTTGTGAAGCACAAAGCTAAAAATTGGGGTTATGCCTCATTTCTTTTTTTATATTGAGCAATACACACCCCCCAATTACTTTCAGGTTGACAGACATTTACTGATTTTTTTCATCAACATAAATATTAAACTCACAGATCCATAAGATAAGGTCATTTATTTTTTCTTAAAACACATTATCTACTCTGACAATACCTTTTTATTATTTTTTTTTCAAATTTTATGCCCAGAATGTCTCAAACTAACTTCTACATCATTGACTTGGATTATTTCCACTCATTGAGACTCAGTTTATCTGGGACTCTGGACTGGGATACAGTCATTAGTTGATTTAACTCACTCTTACTAAGGTCTGCAATACTTCAACTTTGGTTCTTACTCTTTTAATCCAAGTGTCCTTTCTATTTTAATCCATACTTTCCTTTTTAATAGAGCTGTTTAAAAGTAGCACATAACACGATTATCGAATGAGACTATTTTGTAACTTTATTATAGAAAAGAGAAAAGCCACAATTAATTTTTGATGTAAGGAGACAGATCAGAAGAAATTATACTTACTATCAGAAGAGATTCTCCTTACATTATATATATATAACATATACATATATAGAAAAATATATATATAGTCTTCTGATATTAATCTAGATAACATCAATTTAGCATTTCAGTGTCTTCTGGATGTAATTCTGCACTTATATATTTAAAGTAGTTATATACATTTGTCTTGTTCAAATCACATGCCTGTAGAATCTAGACACGTGGTATTAAACTGACAGCACAGGGGAAATGATTATATTTATATACATTTTTATTTCAAAGGATTTCATTTAGGAAACATTGAATCTTTGCATGGAGTTCTTATAATAGATACTTAGTGGGATACTTGAGAAATAAATAAAGCATTTTACCCCCAAACAATTTTTGCAGATCAGCTAACTGGAAATCCTGGAGTGAAATTCAGCTCCTATCTTCAAAGTGAACACATGCAAATGTCTTGTCTGTTGCATCTCTTTTCTTTTGGAGACATGATATGAAAAAAAAAAATAGCATACTGCTCTTCATCCTAATTAGAATGTGAATAATTGATGAGATAGTTTATGTTACTTTAAATCCAGGATAGGTTAAAGAAAAGAAAAGAAAAATGAGAGTATTACATAGTTCTTTGTACACCATTGAGTATTACATAGTACTTAATGGTAAAAGTCTCTAATTCTAGAAAGTAAATTTGCACCCTCTCACATTTTAGGATATTTATCCCCCACCCTATCACAACTCTGAAATAAAATGACTGAATGATGACTTTAAAAATCCATATGATATACACATACACTTGTATCCATATTTGTCAATACCCACACATAGGCATACAGATACAATGTTATCAGTGCTCAAACCTGAGAAGCCACCTATGTGTTACATTGTGAATTCTTTTACCATCAAATATGCTAACTGTAAAACTTTGTTATCGTAATTGAAGTATCCATAAGAAAACAGTCTATAAGTGAATTCATTTTTTTGTGTGTGTGGACTTCTACATTCTTCTATCACCATGTTTGAGTTCAATGAAACAAATAATATCCTCTACATAGTGCCAAAATTATGCTTGAATTTATTCATAGTTATTTTTTGTAATGACAAATATTGCCTCAAATTTAGATTCGAGTATGGTTTTTTACTTAATTTGTGTGTGGTTAATAGTATGACTATCATCCACGTTACCGACTGATGAAATATTAATAATAATCAGAGTTGTATATTTTATCCGTGGTGCACGTTTAGCTTATTACCACTCTTTTGAAGCTTACATAGAGCGGTACTTCTTAAGAAGTGCTTATTCCTGAGAGTACCATAGTTAGATGTCTGCAATTATCTGTTTCTGGAGATGCCTATACCTTTGGATATGAAGGAAATTTGGGGAATTTTCATCTGAGCAACAGATCAGGGTCCCTGGATTTTGTTGTTGTTTGTATTTTGTTCTGGTTAGTGATCTCGTTATAAATTATACATCTGACAAAAGTGCCTAATGGAAGGAGGTGGCATACAAAGAAACTAGCATTTCAAATGGACTAAAAAATCATATAAAGTTCTCTTTTAAATGCATATGTATAAATGAAAAAAGTTCTAGAAACAAATTACCTTGAAGGTACATCTCTTGAGAGAACTCCTTCCGTGAAGCAATGAGTGCAGACCCAACCTTGTTGTTTCTTCTAATGCCTATACTCTTGTGTTGTGTGTTTTTATTATGTTTACTAAGTCAATGTTAAACACATCTAAAAATGCTCTCAAACTGATGCACTTTTCATGTGCCAAATATAATTATGAAGATGTAGTCTCCCATAGAGAAGTCACCTATGTTCTCTTTTGGAATTCATGAGTAGGCTAATGCTGCCTTTCATACTGAAACTTGTAGATATTTACAATAAAGACGATTCAGGTATGATTCTTATAATACATGTTTTCTTTGTTATGACAAATAGTGTATTAAGCAAACTCCTTTCTTCTCACTGCCTTTTCAACCCTTCTTCTTTCCCCCAACTAACTGATTTCAGAAACTTGTAGTTGGCATTTATGCTTTCAATTTGAAGTGTCAAGGTTTTTAGGTCTTAAATTTGTGTATATCTGCCTTTGGAAAGCTCTTGTGGTAAGAAGAATCAGATGAGTATTTAAATGGTATAGTTCGTGACTTTTATTAGATTATACTACATTTATTTCATGATTAAATTTTGATAGATCAAATCCTCTGATTTGTTTCTTTTAGACATATAGTTAAGATAACCTCTATTTTAAATTTCTCCTCCATAATTTGGAGACAAAATTAAAATAAAACATATTGGCATCATGTAGATTAAATGAGGATGGTATTTAACATATAACTTGATCATTTGTAGTTGAAAGAGTAGCTATGAGATCTTTGTTGTATAATGGATATGCACTATGATACATATTTTCCATGTGATAAGTATTAACAGAGCTTGAAATATCAGTAGGTTTTAGGCTGTATTTGGAGCAAGGAGCAGAAAGAGTAATATATATTTCGAATAACTCTATGAAGTGCATTTCAGTGTGAATTTGGTTTGTTCAAAATACACATTGTCAGAATAATTCTTTAGTATGTACGTACATACTTTGTAGAAAGTAATTTGAATCAAAATTGAAGTAAAAATGCTACTTTGCTTGAAAATACCTTGGTTTTAACAAGTACCGTTTTTCAGGTAATCCTTATGGAAGGACAGGTGACAGCCTTTGGTAGATGGGTTTTTTGAGTCAGATTTACTTAGTGGATAAGGTGTGGAGAGAGAAATTAAATATTTGATGTATTTTCATGACAAAGTGTAGTTTTGATGATGATAGGATTATACCAATCACCAAGTTCCACAGTGTCCCTTGCATTGGAACTACTTACTGAACTTGAGAAGAAATTCTGGGAAGATGAGTCATATTATACCTTAGACAATATTCTCACTTGTAACTAAGACCTTGCTGGCTTACTGAAGACAAAAAATGCAAAAGAGTATTATATAGCATATGAAATGAAAAAGGGCTCTTAGAAATATTTACTCATGTATGATGTTACGTTTCCTGTGATAGCATGCATTGAACTAGTCCCTTCTTTCATTCAAATTTGATACCTAAAATCTCAACATATACTTCTGAAAAACTGATAATATCCTTTTCCTAACAGATAAAGAGAACTATTAGAGTTAGCTCTTTCTTTCTTTCTTTCTTTCCTTCCTTGGCTGGTAGGAAGCTCAGAGACAAATCTGTGGCTTAACAAAGCTGTGGGGGAATCAATGTTGGCATCCAGAACAGCACGCTATCCCCACCCCTGCTCATCTCTTATTCCCAGTTCAGCTTTTATCTTAATTTTATTTTCCATGGCTCTCATTCTTTTAAATTTATATTTTATTGTTTCAATGTATACAGTTTCTTTCAGATGACTTAGTTCTGTTGTGAACTTGCAAGTCAGGCTATAAATAAATAATAAAATATAGACTATCTAAATATAAGGATGCCACTCAGGCTTTTGTACTGGCCAGCTTTGACAATGATTCATGGAATCATTGAAAGTAGTCATTTTGTTCGTTTGTAGCAAGCATAATTAGGGCTGCCAATTTTTTGCTTTGACAATTGGCAAATCTCTTTTGGCAAATTTTACTTCACTTTAGTGTGGGTGTGGGAAGCAGGATATAGTTTATTTTGAAACGGCTACTGCCAGTTTGTTTTTTTTTCTAAACAATCTTTTCCCTCCCTGTTATTCCTCTTGCCATTGATCCTTATTCCTTTCGTTAATATGATGATTAGGTTTTTTTTTTTTTCCAGTGTCTTTTTGGGCTTATGGGTAAATGTTGGCATGTATGTCTGACTCCAGAGGTACAGACCCCCTGCAACCGGTGAGAACCACCCCATTCTGTCTGCTTCCCAACTAAAGTGTACAAGTTTCTTCTCCGTTCACCGTCCACATTTAACTTTCATCTCTAGCTCAAAATTTAGAGCTTCCCTCATATCTCCATTCAGAACCTACCTACCAGTGTTCTTCCCCTGCCCACCTTCCCACAGCTATTACTCAGCACTTCACTTGTCCCATCAACCTCCTGAGCAACAAATCCAGTCAGTACCTCCCCACACACACATATGTCCTTTCCAGATCTCTCTCCATCTTGCAACGAATAATTATATTCCCTAACATTTTTCTTGGCAAGCAAAGCCTAGATGCGTTTCTTCTTTGTGAATGAAGTATCATGTTCTAACCAGAAAATAACCCTGGACCCCCCCTTTTTTTGAATGAGGAAGGAAGGGATGGAGGCTCCCCTTAAGTCTGTCCCTTCCTATTAATTTGCTTCATCTAAACATGAAGTCAAGAGACGCCCTGGTGGCCATAGTAATTACATTCACATTATCTTTAAAATGTTCAGAGTCCCTGGATGATATCTAAGAGTCTTCATGATCCAGCCCCTATCTACGTCTTTTGTTTTACCTCTGTTTTTCCATCTGATCTTTGCTGTAGCCAGACCAAACGACTCAAGAGTTCTTGACTATGATGGGTGTTTCTAGACCTTTATTCCATTGCCCATGCTGTTCCCTCTGGCACAAATCCTCTTTTGGCCTTCATTGTTTGCATCATGTTTTATATATTCTTTCCGACCTAACTGAAGAGTTGGGTCCTCATGTGAGTTGACCGTGAGTTCTCTGTCATGAGTCAGACACTTCTCTTGTAGGCTGCCATCACATCCATTGCTTACCTTGATTATTACTGAACTGGAGTTTTTTCTTGGTCTCCATGTCAGTCATGGGATGTGAGATCCTTGAGGTCATATCTGCTGTTATCCTTATATCCCCAGAGCTGGGCACAGCTGGTGGTTCATTCTTGATTTCAATAGGGAAGAAAAAGATTTTGGTAGAAATTTAATTGGCGTAAATATGTTCCCTTTGGTCCCGCCGGTACCTGCACGAGGAAAACTTTCCCTTAGAGACTGTTTTCCCAAGTTAGGTCCCCAGGATCTTTGAGAATGCACACTGTTCTACTGATGGATTAAGTGGTCACTGTTTTCATGGTAATGCTTCTTGCTTTAATATCTACCAAGGTCATTTGGTCAATTGCTTCAAGTATAATTTAATACTTACTATTAACCCAAATTGCAGAGTGCTTTATTCCATGTAACCATTTCAGAACATTTTTGTTAAAGGCCACAAGGGACTGAAGATTGGCTATATATGAATACATGAGTTAGTTAAGCCATATTTTTCATTGGCACATATTTAATAGCTTCTGAGAAATGAATTACAAGTTAGGAACTTGATTATTCCCTTTCTATTTAGGAATGTATAATAAGGAGAAAAAAAACAGTGGTTCTTACACCTTTTCTTTCTTTCTCTGTCTCTCGCTCTTCCTTCCTCTCTCCTCTCTCTTTTCCTCCCTCCCTCCCTCCCTCCCTCCCTTCCTTCCTTCCTTCTTGCCTGCCTGCCTGCCTGACTCCTCTGCCTTCCCCTCCTCCTCCTTCTGCTCTCTCCTTCTCTCTCTGTCATTTCTTCTTTCTTTGAAAGAGAGACAATAATTCCCTGATCAGTTGTCACTATAGCCCTCGAGAAAGCACCATCCTGGAGTAACTGTGGGTGATTTTTGCATAATTGCCAATACTTTCCCATTGCTTGAACCTATTAGTCACACACATTCCAACAACATTTTGTTAGCATTTGTTCTTTCCTGGATCAGTCGAGATGTGGCCACTGTCAATAAGGGAAGCTTGGACTTCTTCTAAACAAGGAATTTTAGCTAAAATAGCCAGCCCTCTAAGGTGGACATACATAGAGATAGTATTACTATCTGGGATGGAGAAATCAGGTTTATTGTATGGTCAGTTTCTTAATACAAATAAACTTTTTTTAACAGTTGTTAACAGATATTTGATTTCTTTGCCTTATTCATAAGATGTAAATATTGGAAGGGCCCTCAGCAATCTCGTTTAGGCTCCCACTATCTATTTTGAAAATATATCACTATGATAGACAATAACAACTCCCCGAAGATGTTCATGTTATAATCCTCAGAACCTTCAAATCTGTTACACACATGGCAAAGGGGCTTTGCAGTTGTGACTAAATTAAGGATGTTGAGAACATTGTCCTGAATTATGCAGGTGGGCCAAGTGTAACCACAATGGCCCTTATAAGAGGGAGGCAGAAGTGTCAGAGTCAGAGAGCTTTGAAGATGCTATGCTGCCGGCTTCAAAGACAGAGGAAGTGGCCACAAGTCAAGGAATACAGGCAACCTCTTGAAGCTCAGCAAGGCAAGTAAACGGATTCTCCCTGGAGCATCCAGGAAAGTCACAGCCCTGTTAGTATCTTGATTTTGGCCCAGTAAGACTTTTGACTTAATGGATTGAAAGACAATACATTTGTGTTCTTTGAAGCCAGTAAATTTGTGGTAATTTGTTAGAGCAGCCATAGGAAACAAATACAACCACTCTTAACATGGGTGAACACTTCCAGGGGTGGGAAGCCTCTGCTCACTAAAGTGATTGATCCGCTTGTGAGACTAATGGGATTAATGCTGAGTCTCCTTCTGCCCCTACCCAGATGTCTCTGCCTCCCTCTTGCTTTTACTCACTATTCCTCATTCTGCCCTTTGGAAAAAGAGGATAGATCTACCCCCAGGACATGACATCCCTTCAACTATTCAGGGAGAGCTGGTGGATAGATTTTCACTCTCAAATCATGTGAAGGATTGAAAAATTTGTGAGAACTAATCTGCCCTGTACATCACTTGCATCCATCTCTTATACATTAATTGAAATTTCTGTAACTCAAAGTGCTTTATTTATTACACTTTTTAATGTAATACAAGTTTTGAAATATACTTGTAATTTTTGTATTCTTGAAAGATGGTAAACTCAATAGAACATTACGTACATTTAGAAAAATACTGTCCACACTTTCGACTACTTCCCCCAGATATTTCCCTTTTGTATTGTATCCATCAACTTTATGGAAGATGGACTTAAGAACACAAAAACCAGATCATTTCTTTTTTTTTCTTTAAATTTTTTTATTGTTGTATCACCATACATTACATCATTATTTTGATGTAGTGTTCCATGATTCATTGTTTGGGCATAATACCCAGTGCTCCATGCAGAATGTGCCCTCTTTAATACCCATCACCATGCTAACCCATCCCCCCAACCCCTCCCCTCCAGAACCCTCAGTTTCTTTTTCAGAGTCCGTCGTCTCTCATGGTTCGTCTCCTCCTACGATTTACTCCCCTTCATTCTTCCCCTCCTGCTATCTTTTTCTTCTTCTTTTTTTTTTTCTTAACATATATTGCATTATTTGTTTCAGAGGTACAGATCTGTGATTCAACAGTCTTGCACAATTCACAGCGCTCACCATAGCACATACACTCCCCACTGTCTATCACCCAGCCACCCCATCCCTCCCAACCCCACTACTCCAGCAACCCTCAGTCTGTTTCCTGAGATTAAGAATTCCTCATATCAGTGAGGTCATATGATACATATCTTTCTCTGATTGACTTATTTCACTCAGCATAACACCCTCCAGATCCATCCACAACATTGCAAATGGCAAGATCTCATTCCTTTTGATGGCTGCATAATATTCCATTGTGTATATATACCACTTCTTCTTTATCCATTCATCTGTCGATGGACATCTTGGCTCTTTCCACAGTTTGGCTATTGTGGACATTGCTGCTATAAACATTGGGGTGCACGTACCCCTTCGGATCCCTACCTTTGTATCTTTGGGGTAAATACCCAGTAGTGCAATTGCTGGATCGTATGGTAGCTCTATTTTCAACTGTTTGAGGAACCTCCATACTGTTTTCCAGAGGGGTTGCACCAGCTTGCATTCCCACCAACAGTGTAGGAGGGTTGCCCTTTCTCCGCATCCCGGCCAACATCTGTCATTTCCTGACTTGTTAATTTACCCATTCTGACTGGTGTGAGGTGGTATCTCATTGAGGTTTTGATTTGGATTTCCCTGATGCCGAGCGACGTTGAGCACTTTTTCATGTGTCTGTTGGCCATTTGGATGTCTCCCTTGGAAAAATGTCTGTTCATGTCTTCTGCCCATTTCTTGATTGGATTATTTGTTCTTTGGGTGTTGAGTTGGATAAGTTCTTTATAGATTTTGGATACTAGCCCTTTATCTGATATGTCATTTGCAAATATCTTCTCCCATTCTGTTGGTTGTCTTTTGGTTTTGTGGACAGTTTCTTTTGCTGTGCAAAAGCTTTTTATCTTGATGAAATCCCAATAGTTCATTTTTGCCCTTGCTTCCCTTGCCTTTGGCGATGTTTCTAGGAAGAAGTTGCTGCGGCTGAGGTCGAAGAGGTTGCTGCCTGTGTTCCCCTTTAGGATTTTGATGGACTCCTGTCTCACATTTAGGTCTTTCAACCATTTGGAGTCTATTTTTGTGTGTGGTGTAAGGAAATGGTCCAGTTTCATTCTTCTGCATGTGGCTGTCCAATTTTCCCAACACCATTTGTTGAAGAGACTGTCTTTTTTCCATTGGACATTCTTTCCTGCTTTGTCAAAGGTTAGTTGACCACAGAGTTGAGGGTCCATTTCTGGGCTCTCTGTTCTGTTCCATTGATCTATGTGTCTGTTTTTGTGCCAGTACCATACTGTCTTGATGATGGCAGCTTTGTAATAGAGCTGGAAGTCCGGATTTGTGATGCCGGCAGCTTTGCTTTTCTTTTTTAACATTCCTCTGGCTATTCGGGGTCTCTTCTGGTTCCATACAAATTTTAGGATTATTTGTTCCATTTCTTTGAAAAAGTGGGTGGTATTTTGATGGGGATTGCATTGAATGTGTAGATTGCTGTAGGTAGCATTGACACCTTCACAATGTTTCTTCTTCCAATCCATGAGCATGAATGTTTTTCCACTTCTTTGGGTCTTCCTCAATTTCTTTTATGAGTATTTTATAGTTTTCTGAGTACAGATCCTTTGCCTCTTTGGTTAGATTTATTCCTAGGTATCTTATGGTTTTGGGTGCAACTGTAAATGGGATTGACTCCTTGATTTGTCTCTCTTCTGTCTTGTTGTTGGTGTATCGGAATGCCACTGATTTCTCTGCATTGATTTTATATCCTGCCACTTTCCTGAATTCCTGTATGAGTTCTAGCAGTTTTGGGGTGGAGTCTTTTGGGTTTTCCACATAAAGTATCATATCATCTGCAAAGAGTGAGAGTTTGACTTCCTCTTGGCCGATTTGGATGCCTTTGATTACTTTTTGTTGGTCTGATTGCTGTGGCTAGGACTTCTAATACTATGTTGAATAGCAGTGGCGATAGTGGACATCCCTGCCGTGTTCCTGACCTTAGGGGAAAAGCTCTCAGCTTTTCTCCATTGAGAATGATATTTGCTGTGGGTTTTTCATAGATGGCTTTTATGATATTGAGGTATGTACCCTCTATCCCTATACTCTGAAGAGTTTTGATCAAGAAAGGATGCTGTACTTTGTCAAATGCTTTTTCTGCATCTATTGAGAGGATCATATGATTCTTGTTCTTTCTTTTGTTAATGTATTGCATCACATTGATTGATTTGCGGTTGTTGAACCAACCTTGCAGTCCAGGGATAAATCCCACTTGGTCATGGTGAATAATCCTTTTAATGTACTGTTGGATCCTATTGGCTAGTATTTTGGTGAGAATTTTTGCATCATGTTCATCAAGGATATTGGTCTGTAATTCTCCTTTTTGATGGGGTCTTTGTCTGGTTTTGGGATCAAAGTAATGGTGGCCTCATAAAATGAGTTTGGAAGTTTTCCTTCCATTTCTGTTTTTTGGAACAGTTTCAGGAGAATAGGTATTAATTCTTCTTTAAATGTTTGGTAGAATTCCCCTGGGAAGCCATCTGGTCCTAGGCTTTTGTTTCTTCGGAGATTTTTGATGACTGCTTCCATTTCCCTAGTGGTTATAGGTCTGTTCAGGTTTTCTATTTCTTCCTGGTTCAGTTTTGGTAGTTGATACATCTCTAGGAATGCATCCATTTCTTCTAGGTTCTCTAATTTGCTGGCATAGAGTTGCTCATAATATGTTCTTATAATTGTTTGTATTTCTTTGGTGTTGGTTGTGACCTCTCCTCTTTCATTCATGATTTTGTTGATTTGGGTCATTTCTCTTTTCTTTTTGATAAGTCTGGCCAGGGGTTTGTCAATCTTCTTAATTCTTTCAAGGAACCAGCTCCTATTTTTGTTGATCTGTTCTACTGTTCTTTTGGTTTCTATTTCATTGATTTCTGCTCCAATCCTGATTATTTCTCTTCTCCTGCTGGGTTTAGGCTTTATTTGCTGTTTTTTCTCTAGCTCCTTTAGGTGTAGGGTTAGGTTGTGTATTTGAGACCTTTTTTGTTTCCTGACAAAGGCTTGTATTGCTATATACTTTCCTCTTAGGACTGGCTTTGCTGCATCCCAAAGATTTTGAACAGTTGTGTTTTCCTTTTCATTGGTTTTGATGAATTTTTTTAAATTTTTCTTTAATTTCCTGGTTGACCCATTCATTCTTTAGTAGGATGCTCTTTAGCCTCCATGTATTTGAGTTCCTTCTGACTTTCCTCCTGTGATTGAGTTCTAGTTTCAAAGCACTGTGGTCTGAAAATATACATGGAATGATCCCAATCTTTTGGTACTGGTTGAGACCTGATTTGTGACCTAGGATGTGGTCTATTCTGGAGAATGTTCCATGGGCACTAGTGAAGAATGTGTATTCCGTTGCTTTGGGATGGAATGTTCTGAATATGTCTATGAAGTCCATTTGGTCCAGTGTGTCATTTAAAGTCTTTATTTCCTTGTTGATCTTTTGCTTAGATGATCTGTCCATTTCAGTCCGGGGGTTGTTAAAGTCCCCCACTATTATGTGTCTCTTTGCTTTTGTTATTAATTGCCTTATATAATTGGCTGCTCCCATGTTAGGGGCATAGATATTTCCAATTGTTAGATCTTCTGGTTGGATAGACCCTTTAAGTAGGATATAGTGTCCTTCCTCATCTCTTATTACAGTTTTGTTTTAAAATCTAATTTGTCTGATATAAGGATTGCCACCCCAGCTTTCATTTGGTGTCCATTAGCATGGTAAATGGTTTTCCACCCCTGCACTTTCAGTGTGGGGGTGTCTTTGGGTCTAAAATGAGTCTCTTACAGACAGCATATTGATGGGTCTTGTTTTTTAATCCAGTCTGATAGCCTGTGTCTTTTGATTGGGGCATTTAGCCCATTTACATTCAGGGTAACTATTGAAAGATATGAATTTAGTGCCATTGTATTGCCTGTAAGGTGACTGTGACTGTATATTGTCTGTATTCCTTTTTGGTCTATGCTGCTTTTAGGCGCTCTCTTTGCTTAGAGGACCCCTTTCAATATTTCCTGGAGGGCTGGTTTCGTGTTTGCAAATTCCTTTAGTTTTTGTTTGTCCTGGAAGCTTTTTATCTCTCTTTCTATTTTCAATGACAGCCTAGCTGGATATAGTATTCTTAGCTGCATATTTTTCTCATTTAGTGTTTTGAAGATCTCATGCCAGTCCTTTCTGGCCTGCCAGGTCTCTGTGGATAGGTCTGTTGCCAATCTAATGTTTCTACCATTATAGGTTACATATCTCTTCTCCTGAGCTGCTTTCAAAATTTTCTCTTTGTCTCTGAGACTCGTAAGTTTTACTATTAGATGTCGGGGTGTTGACCTGTTTTTATTGATTTTGAGAGGGGTCCTCTGTGCCTCCTGGATTTTGATGCCTGTTTCCTTCCCCACATTAGGGAAGTTCTCTGCTCTAATTTGCTCCAGTATACCTTCTGCCCCTCTCTCTCTTTCTTCTTCTTCTGGGATCCCAATTATTCTAATGTTTTTTCGTCTTATCATGTCACTTATGTCTCAAATTCTGCCCTCAAAATCCTATAGTTGTTTATCTCTCTTTTTCTCAGCTTCTTATTTTCCATCATTTGGTCTTGTATATCGCTAATTCCCCCTTCTGCCTCATTTATCCTAGCAGTTAGTGCCCCCATTTTTGATTGCACCTCATTAATAGCCTTTTTGATTTTGACTTGGTTAGATTTTAGTTCTTTTATTTCTCCAGGAAGGGTTTCTCTAATAACTTCCATGCTTTTTTCAAGCCCAGCTAGTATCTTTAAAATCATGATTCTGAACTCTAGGTCTTACATCGTACTAATGCCCGTATTGAGTAGGTCCCTGGCAGAAGGCACTACCTCTTGTTCTTTTTGTTGAGGTGATTTTTTTTGTGTTGTCATTTTGTCTAGAGGAGAATAGATGAATGAGAGAACAAAATGCTGACAGGTTAACAACGTCCCCACAAGATATACTCTAAACAAATCAGAAAAGACCTGAAACCAGGGTAATAGAAAGGGAAAGAAAGAAAAAGAAAAAAAAGAAAAAGAAAAAGATAAAAACAAAGAAAAACAGAACAAAACAAAAAAAACAGAATATGATCAAATATGATCAGGCTGGTGCATAGATCAGTGCCACACACTAGGTTTTGGGTGTATTTTGGTCTCTTAGAAGAAAGTGCCTCCTAAATTTTTAAAGAAAGAAAGACATATATGTACAAAATAAGGGTTGATACGATGAAGGGATGGAAGATGAATGTAAAGATGAAAATTATAAAGGATTTTATAAAAGGAATTGATAAGGAGCTTGAAAAAAGAAAGAAGACGATTAAAAAAAAAGAAAGAAAGAAAGAAAGAAAGAAAAAGGGGAGAGAATGTGATCAGGCAGGAGACTAGAACAAAGCCATACACTAGAGATTTAGGGTATATTTGGATATGTTAGAAGAAACTGTATCTCAAAATTTTAAAGAGAGAACAACTTATATACGTATGCCAAAAATAAGGGTAACTACTATGAAGGGATAGAATATGACTCTAAAAATGAAAAATAAAAATGTTTTTTTTAAAAAAAGGATTGATAAGATGTTGGTTGAAAAGGGGAAAAAGAAAAATTCAAAAAAAAAAAAACAGTTAAAAAAATTAACTTTTAAAGACTAATGAATGATGGTAAAAAAGGCCATGAATTCTACGTGCAGTATTCCCCTAGCGCCGGAGTTCTGCCGTTGATCGGTAAACTTGGTCTTAGCTGGCTGTTCTTGCTGATCTTCTGAGGGAGGGGTCTGTTGCCGTGGTTCCCAAATGTCTTTGCCGGAGGCGGAATTGCCCTGCCCTTGCCGGTCCGGGCTAAGCAATCTGCTCGGGTTTGCTCTCGGGAGCTGTTGTTCCCTGCAAGCTCTCAGTACAGCAATGGAGGATGAGAGTGAAAATGGTGGCCTCCCAATCTCCGCCCTGGGGAGCTGAGAACTCGGAGCCCCGCTCCTCAGTGCGCCCCCAGAGAAAAGCAGTCACTCCCGTCTCCCCGGTCTCCGGCCGCACTCCGTGCTCACACGGCCTGTGACTGAGCATTTCTATCTCTGGCACCTGACCCCGTGTGGAGTCTCCAAACCCAGCAGATCCCTGCGGTGCGCTCCCGCGCCGCTCCTCCCGGGGGAGGAAGAGGAGTCTCCCTGGATCTGCCGCTTGCTGGGTCCCTGCTGGAGGAGCAGTGGCCCAACTGTGCTGTGGATCACGGTTTATGGCAACCCCGAGCTGAGAGCCCGCGCCTCGTTCCGTCTCTGCAGCTGGCTTCCCTGCTCCGATACCCGGGAGCTCTGCCGCACTCAGGCACCCCCGGTCTTTCTGTGACCCTGAGGGTCCTGAGACCACACTGTCCTGCGAGGGTTCCACCCCCAG
The DNA here is from genome assembly GCF_037043125.1 of Eumetopias jubatus. Taxonomy (NCBI): domain Eukaryota; kingdom Metazoa; phylum Chordata; class Mammalia; order Carnivora; family Otariidae; genus Eumetopias; species Eumetopias jubatus. Next base: position 34,030,320 of record NW_028274820.1, read on the forward strand.
CTTAGCCACTGGAGCGACGTCCCTCAGCGGAGCCGACTTCTAAAAGTTCCAATTTTGTGCTCTGCGGCTCTATCACTTGCCAGAAGCGGCTGACGGAGGCCCCTCCCCCGCCGTCTATCCTCCCGAATATCGCCTTGGATTCACTTCTGTGCACGTCCTACCTTCCAGAAAGTGGTCGCTTTTCTGTTCAGAGAGTTGTTGCTATTCTTTTCTTCGATCTCCTGTTGAGTTCGTAGGTGTTCGGAATGGTTTGATCCCTATTCAGCTGAATTCCTGAGACCAGTCGAAATCCAGGTCTCCTACTCCTCCCACATCTTGCTCCTCCAAAACCAGATCATTTCTTAAGGCTATCTTTCTTAATTTCTTTAGTCTTTGATTTAGACATTTGGAAATTCCTAAGGGGGAAAGCATTACTTTTAAATAAAAAAATGATGGTACCAATTGAAGTAGTAATTATATTTCATGAAATCCCCAACATTTTCTATGCTAGATATAGTGGTAGCTAAATGGAAAGTTATCTTTTAACTCCTGTGTCAAAGAGTAACATAATATGTAAATTGTCACAAATTATAAGCATACAGCTTTTTAATGCCTCAGATGTAGATAGAGAACATAACAATTCCCTGAGAGCCCCAGATATACCAAGTACCACCTACCCCAAAGGCAGTGAATGTCCTTACACTAGATTATAAACTGCCTTATTTTTTAAAATGATGTAAAAGTGAGCTTTAGTAAAGAATGCCTATATTTGCAGCTCAGCTGCCAGCAAAGTGTTGAATGAAGGCCCACTTTTTGGGTCGGGGTAGGTAACAAAAGAGTGTTTTAATTGCTTCATTTGTCTATACTATGAATGATGGAAGCAAACTTGTTAACTATTTGAAGCAAATGAACAAAAGAATCCTGATTAGGTAAGAATGAATGGATTTATGGTAATAAAACACATGGATTATATCCAGGGTGACATCTGTGAAGTATTTCATTATCTTTTCCTTAATATTACATGTTGAAATTCAAAGATCCGACCATCATGTAGATTTCGTAATCTCTTGCAAGTGGTTAGGAATGGCTCTGTTGAGTTTTCATTATTTGAGAGGAGATGTGAATTATGTATTTAGTGGTGAGATAACAATAAATAATTCAAGGAAAGAAACCTCTAGCTTGGACTTCTCATAAAAAATGAAATTTATGTGCAAATGATGTGTAAACTTTATTACAAAAGTTGTTATAATTTCACACACATGCACAAGGATGAAATACAAGTTTGTGTTACTAGGGAAACAGGATTATTGCCAAGAGGATTACAGATAATACCCTAACAATGCTTATTTATATTAATCAATCCTAATGTAAATGGATTTAAATATATTTAAAGAACTGACCATATATTTTCAATAAAATTTAGTGCTCATCTTCCAGTATCCATATGCTATATGGTATGAGTTCAAGAGTTCTGTCTGTTGTTGCTAGAAAATCTTTGGAGACAGCCACTGATGATTTGTTTATCATCATAGAAGGGAGATTTGTGAAACTGTGTTATAAAAGAAAAGTAATAAAGACTAATAAACCTTCTTTATGTGTTCCTTCCAATAGTAGATCACTTTGCTGTGAATTTTTTTTTTTTCTTTTTAAGTCATACTCAGTTCCATACTCTGGGATCATCAGGGTGGACTCCACCCTTGAAAGTGATAGAGAAAACCAGTTCTTCCCAGGGAACAGAGCAGGTGAGAAACCATAACTAGTGAGAAATCATAACTGGCATAAAGATACTTATAGAAAGTCACCTTGGGTGGATTTATGTAGTATATAAGCATCATTTAATCTGAAGATCTTAGAATTAGACCCAGTAGGCACTAACTGGAATACAATGTGTGATCTGCTTGTGCCACAAAAATTTAGGCATGTAAAGTTTTAAATTCTTCCTTAAGTCATGAATATAAGGCTAGCCCTAGGATTCAGTTTCTGATCTTGAGTGCCGTGCTTGGTGAAATGGGGAAAGAATCTGCAACCTCCAAATATCACCTCCCTCCCTCTTGGGAAACAACTGACTAATGTTTGACCAGTGGTTTTCAGGTTGTTGTCTTATTTTTTAAGTGCTGATGTGTATGCTTTGTTCAAAGGAAATCCTAGGAGCAAGGCAAAATTGACAGAAGCACAATTGCTTCTGCTAAAGGTGGGGAGCGAGTGTTGGATGGTTAAAGGCCCCTCCTTTTCCTCTGGATCTGGGCAGGGGACCTGGCAGGGGCGGGGTATAAGACGAGGCAGACGAGTGCCGACCAGGTAGAATCCTGTTCACCATGTAACAAGGAAATCATCTTGGGTAAGAATGTGACTTTTAATCTCACTACAGAATTAAATACTCTGGAGTAGACATGAGAACTTCTCATTACTTTCTGTGGGTTGTGCCAAATGAGATGGCTTTTGTTTTTCTTGTTACACACAAAACCAGAAATGATTTATAAACAAGAAAATAGAAGAGTACCAAATTTGAGTCATCATTAATTCAGTTACTAGTGGAGTAAATCCATTATAATTAGGCCCTTTCTTATAAGGAGAGAAAAACTGAGAAATAACTTCATAGATAAATACACAAGAATGATACGGTTTAAAGTTCACCCCAAATACTTCTCTTTGCTCTCAAGGTAATTTGGGGTGATCTGGCCAAATGAGAGTTTTCTTGCTTTAAGGGTATATAACATTTCCATCAAGAAAACAAAGAAAATGGAAGTTTTAAAGAATGTTATACGCAAACAATGAATCATGGAACACTACATCAAAAACTAATGATGTACTGTATGGTAACTAACATAACAAAAAAAATGTTTTGAATCAATTATAGAAACTCCTGTTAAGGAAGTTTGATCAAAGGTATTAGAGACCATTAATATAATAACTTTGAAGACCCAATGCAATGATCACTTCTTTAGATCTCTGAAATGCATCTGTGCCCACTAAAAGATAAGTCCTTCCCAGTGCTGGTTGGTGACAATAGTTGCATTTTTTAATATTATTTCACATTTTAAGATAGAAACTGTTTTGTGAATAGGGTTTTGTTGTGTTCTTTATGCCTGTATTTTGTCTTATTTTATGCATTTATCCCTCCTACCCCTGTAGGTTTAAGGTGGGAGCATGGACATTTTCCCTTCTTATATTCAGTGTAGAGGAGTAGGTAAACCACATTGATTTTAGAGTTGAACTGACCCATCCTGGTTTGACCTCCCTCTCCAGCTCCAACTAACTGTGTGACTGCTCCACCACTTTGATACTCAGCTTGCTCACTGGGCATATTACCAGTCTTCTAGGGCCATTGTAAAATGTGAGTGTGCCAAAGAATACCACATGCTTAGCACAGTGTCTGGCACTTAGTAAGTGCACGGTGAAAGGCAGTCGACGGTTACTCCTAGAACAGTTGGCTCATTCTGCCACAGACAGGTGTCCTTGACCCTTTAACATGTTCTCCGCAGTGACTGGGAACTTGGCACCTTAATGTCAACTTGTTAAAACTGTTGTTCTTTTGGATGACCCTGTCAGATTGCTCTTTACTAGAGTTGTGTCTTCTTGGGAAAGGAAGCATAGGCATGGAGGCCAGATAGCTTTGTGGTTAACACGGCTGTTGCAAATAGCAGCCCCATGTTTTCACAACTTCCGTAATGAAAATGCTCAGTGTGCCCTACTTACCCGATGCAGCTTTAATTCATGACAGTGATACATTTTCCTATTGTTTTTGTCAAAGCAAATCGAGTTAAGTAGATGAGTTGTTGTTATGATCTTGCTGCCTTGTGGAAGGAATTTTTTTCCCCTCTTTTCTATTAGGGATAGATATTTAATCTAAAGTTGCTGTCTCCGTGCTGATAAGCATCTAGCCTCATTATTGTGTTTAAATATCTTTCTCTGCCTTTGGAAATTCTAATGAACCAATCAGGTGTTTTTTCACCCATCACTTTCTCTTCCCATAAAAACCTACTACAGGAAAATATTTGAAAGGAGGAAATACTATGTGACTAAGGACTGCGTGTGGTATACATATGAGCAAATATTAAGGTCCGTGTGTAGATGCAAACTCTTAGACACATACATTCTGCTTTTGGCACGCATAGAAAATATTCAATCCGTGTATATCATTGTCGCAGAAAGCATTTGTGTCAGTGTCTAGTCAGGATAACAGAAACCATTTGTAGCTTTTCAGAGGGTGTACAGTGCAAGGAATTCTTTACAAATGTGTGAAATAGCCTGTGGGAGAGAATAGGGGAAGGTGCTATTACCCAGGGATTAGTAATTGTAGGAAGTCACTCTAGCCCCTGGGGCTGGAGGAGCAAAGGGGAAATGGTATTCCCTAAACCCTGGAAACCTTACTCTGGTGGTCCTGTCGCTGCTTCTGAAAGCACCGGAGGGGTCTGCGCTGTGGGCATCTAAGAGTTTGCAGGCCCTCTCTCTGCGGGCCTCCCTGCCCATGTGGCTGGTGTGTCTGCCCTGGCTGGCGCCCAGGCCAGCCGTTGACTGGTGCCTGCTGCCACCGCCACTGGAACCTAGGAGTGCAAAGATGCCCAGGCGGCTTCAGGTGGAAGTGGAAGAAAGAAAATCATGGTTTCTTTCCTTATTCTAACTTGCACTCTGCCACCAGTGCTTTCCACTGACAGACCAAACCAGAAACCGGCTGGAGAGGAGCTCTGTGGATACGCCACTGACAGTCTCCAGAGAGTACAAGTGATCCTCCAAGAGCACAGGTTTGAACTGCCTGGTCCACGTATACACAGATTTATTTGCTTTGCTAAATCTGGTACAGTGCTATAAATGTGTGTTGTCTTCCTTATGATTTTCCTAATAACATTTTCTTCTCTCTGGCTCACTTAATTGTAAGGATACAGTATATAATACATAGAACATACAAAATATGTGTTAATTGACTGTTTATGTTATCAGTAAGGCTTTTGGTCAACAGTGGATTAGGAGTCATTACAGTTTGGGGGAGTCAAAAGTTATATAGATTTTTGACTGCATGGGGTTGGCAGCCCTAAGCCCTGCATTGTGCAAGGGTCAGCTGTAGCTTTCTGGCTTCCAGTTGCAGAAAAGAGTAGGAATGGTGAAAAGTAGAACTGATCAACAACAGAGAAATACCCGGCACTGCATTTACACCACATGCTCTGAGATTGCAGAAACTAGGAGGGAGGAGCATTAACTCATGAAAGAAATTGTTTTATATCTCTTATACAGAAATCCAAAGAATGGATCCAAATGTTTCTGTTCTACCCAGACCTAATGTATATAGTTTCCTATTGCTTTAACAAATTACCATAAACTTAATGGCATAAAACAACACATTTATTAATCTTTAGCTCTGTAAGTCCCACAGAGATCTCACTGGACTAAAATCAAGGTATAGGCAGGGCTGTCTTCCTATCTGGAGAATTTAAGGCAAAATCTGTTTCCTTGCCTTCTCTAGCTTTTAGAATTTGCCTATGTTCCTTGGCTCAGGGCTACCCATCTCCATTTTTAAAGCCAACAAATTCTTCTCCTGCTACCCTATCTCTGATTCTCTGCAGCAGGAAAAAACCCTTTGCTTTAAAGGACTCCTGTGATTAGATTGTGTCTATCTAGCCAGGCTCCTCTCCTCCCCTCAGGGTTCTTAGTTTTAATCATATCTGCAAAGTCCCTTTTGACATGTAAGATAGCATTTATAGGTTCTGAGAATTTGATTACGGGCATCGATGGGGGCCATTATTCTGCTTACAGAATTTTAGGTTCATATACCTCTGTAGTTATTCACTGGTTGTTCTCTCTCATAGGCCTCTCAAACACATAATCTCTAAAACTGAATGAATCTTCCATCCAGTGTGTTCTTCCTTGGTTAGGGACATCATCTTTATTTATTTATTTTTTTAAGATTTTTTACTTATTTATTTGACAGAGAGAAAGACAGCGCTGAGAGAGGGAACACAAGCAGGGGGAATGGGAGAGGGAGAAGCAGGCCTCCCGCTGAGCAGGGAGCCCGATGTGGGGCTTGATTCCAGGACCCTGGGATCATGACCTGAGCCAAAGGCAGACGCTTAACCACTGAGCCACTCAGGCGGCCCTGGGACATCATCTTTATCCAACACTGTAGGCTCGAAACTTGAGTGTTTTCCTTTAATCCCTCATCAGATTGGTATGTCCGCTCATTTTACTTCCTAAATATTTTTCCAGTCTTACCCCTGCCTTGCACCTCTTCCACCACTCCTGCCTCCTGCCAAGGAAGGCAAGCGTTTTCCATTTTTCTGAAAATAAAATGCTTCTTGATTAACCGTGTCTGGCATTGTGTGAGCTGGTGGAGGTACCGATGCAAATCAGGTGCCCATGTCGTCTGCTTCAGTGGAATTTATAGTCTAGAAGGGAAAAAACACACTGTAGAAATAAACCTGCCTGACAAATGTCCTAGAAGAGGACAGTTCTGATCTTTGTGATTATGGTTCATTTTTCAAAACTTGGGGTTCAAATTTGTAAATATCCTAGACAAAGGCCATCAAGGTGGCTGATTTAAATGTAATCAATAGTAAGTACTTTTGTGTGTGTATATGTGTCACTTTCTCCTGATTCCAGAATATAAAGTTGAACAATAAGACTGCTAAGTTACAAGTCAAATATGGCAATTTGTTTACTTGTAGTAAAATCAAGCTAGAATGGCCTGCAGAGCTCAGCTTCATCCATTATTTCTTTTATTTTTAAAGATTTTATTTATTTATTTGACAGAGAGATTGACAACGAGAGAGGGAACACGAGCAGGGGGAGAGGGAGAGGGAGAAGCAGGCCCCCCCGCGGAGCAGGGAGCCCGATGCGGGACTCAGTCCCAGGACCCTGGGATCATGACCTGAGCCGAAGGCAGTCGCTTAACTGACTGAGCCACCCAGGCGCCCCACATCAGTTATTTCTAAATGGGGTTACCCTGCAGATTTCAGGTCCCTGGACTAGCTTGGATGGAATCAAAATGCTGAGGTGGGTGAAGGCTTGGATGCGCCCTTTAAACAGGGTGCCTGTGAGTGTGCTGTTCACATTAACAGTGTGAAATTAGTGAACCAGTGGCCACTCACCAATCCTGCCTTGATTTGTGACTCAGAGGCTGAGGAAGGTTTTGTAATTTGTGCACGCTCTGTCCTCTCCTTTTTCCACTGGTAACTGTTGGGGATGACTCCAAGAAGCTTCCCTGTTGTTCTAAACACCTCCCTAATTCTCAGTTTGCAGTCACAGTAACAGGTTAAAAGCACTCATTTTATGTCGGACATACTAGGCTGAAACAAGCCTTTCACACATTGTCTTTTATTTAATCTCTAAAACGATTTTAAGATGTAGGCATTACTGTCTTCCATCTTGCAGATGAGATGAGGCTCCCCATTTCACAACCACTGAATGGCAGAGAGAGCTTGGGCTTGGATCCAGGACCTTCAGATTCCAAGGCTCAGGTGTGAGACGACTTCATGGAGAACTGATGCTTCTCTCTGTGTGCCACCAGGATGATTTTCACATTCCTTTATTACCACCTAATGCCATTTCAATTGTTGGTTCACATATCTGTCTCTCCTTCTTTGAGTCTCTGACGATAGGATCTGTGTCTTCTTCATCCAGGGTCTGCAGTGTAGTAGACACTCAATCAAACTGTCCCCTTGGTCATTCTTTTATTCATTCATCAAATCTTAGTTGCTTACAGTGGGTCGAAATGAAAATATAAAGTTCAAGTAAATGTAAAATGTGTGTTTCTGCACACATGGCACAATAACAGGTAGAACTTTGGCAAACTATCCATGTGTACAGTGGTTGATGTGTGCGTATAATTAACTAATGTTCAGACTTTAGTAAAAAACTAATGGTGAAAACTCTTATTATTGGCAGTAATAATGCCTATAAAGGCATTTTCCAAAAACCCAAAGACGCAATGAATGCATAACACTTCCAAAGGGAAGCAGGTATTTTAAATATTTTTTATCTCATGTAAATTATAGATAATGTAATTTTTCAAGGTGAAAACCCCAAATTATGTCTCTTCATAGGAGGATATAAAAATGTTTATTTGCTTCCTTTATTATTATGTACTTTTTCTTATTTTATCTTACACTAATTCTGCTCATAAGGATGAATATTAAAAATCAATTTATGTACATCAGGTGACAAGGCATAATGGTGTTATTACTTTATTCCCTCAGGTATATGTGATTAAGCAACCAATTTCTTCTTAGAAACATATAAGAGAAAGAAAACTCATAAAACCGACATAAATCCATTTTCATCTTATTAGAATTTGAGTTTTTAAAAATAATAATAAATCCCTTCATAAGTATATCAAACCATTTAATTACAGTGGTGAGTGATTTTCTAATGTTCACATTATTATTGAAGAATATAAGCAGGGTATTCATAACACATATTAATAAAAGTTAAATAACTGATCAGAGTCCAGTTGTCTGAATCATCATTTAAGCATTTATCAAATTATAGCTCAGATTCTTCCTGAGGATATTAAGAGCAGGAGCAAAAGCCAGCTGAAGGACCTACCCTGTGTTTTATCCTGCTAGGGGATTTTCTGGAAGATCTCTAGACTACTGGAGCCTTGCTGCAGAAGCATTATGTATCAGCAGCTTGACTAATTGGCCTGACATCCCTGAGGTCTCCCTAGGCTGCTGGTCAGAATTCAGACCATCTTATGTCCTTGTCACAAAGCTTATTGTCATAACTGCATTATGGAAACTGCAGACTTGCACAGCATACTCTAAACTCTGTGATGAATTCAATAAGCGCTTCCTGGGTTACTGGTTATTTTCATGTATGATTTATCTCATTTCATATTGGCTGCTCATTCAGTTTACAGGCAACAAAACTGAGGCTCAGAGAGGTTAATAACTTTCCTAACATCACAGTTAGCTAGCAGAAAATAAGAGATTCAAACACGAATCTTCTAATATGAAATCTAGAACTCTGTACTATGTGTGAGTAGGTTGCTTTGAAAACCATGTCAGGCTGCTAAGAAATTTTGTGTTTGCTTCAAAGAAAAAAAAAAAAAGCCCCCAAAGCACTTTAACTAACTTAAGCAAGAGAGAAGCATTGGTTAGTGGAAAGATTCATGGATAGAAAATGTTAGGGCCTCAGTCAGGGCTGGGAAATGCAATCTGGGGTTGAGGTGACTGTCTCTGGTCTTTCCAGATATTTCATCTGTTTCTTATCTCAGATTCACCATTTGCTGCTTTACAGATGGGTTCTTGCTGCCTCTGATAGATAATGACTGGTCCAGCCTGTGTGTGTGTGTGTGTGTGTGTGTGTGTGTGTGTGTGTGTGTGCACACGCGTGCGTGCGCATGTGCACACATGTAATGGTGCAGGGGGAGAGAGAGAGATTGGGTGGGAGAGAGGGGGGCAGGGCTACTCAGTCTGTGGCCCACACCAGGAGCTATGGGAGGAGACACTCTGGGAAAGATGCACCAGCAGCTTCTCAGATGGGAATCAGAGAGGAGGTGGGGAGGACATAACGGGTAGAGAAATGATCTCCATTATTTATACAAAAGGACTTTCTTGTACTGTACTGTTAAACGATGATAGTTAAATCCCTGGTTCTCCCACTTGATTGGGAGCAGTTTTATGAATCTGAATTGGTTTCTCTAGTTTGGGTTAAGAGAGTTGTGTATATACTCGTGTGTGTGTGCGTATGTGTGTGTGTGTGTGTACTAATATGTCTAACCCATAATACTATTCCATATATGCACATGTAATTCTATTTATGCAAGCATTTTATTCCTGTTAATCAACTGGGAGTTATCTTCATCAAAGAGGTATTTTGGTGTCTCTTCTATGATGTGAAGGGGGAAACATTGTCTTCTTGTCATTTGTAAACTAATTGTTTGTGCTTATACAAGTATCATTTGATTAATATTAGCAAGAGGAACCAGGTAGTGCCAGAGAGAAGAAGTGGCAGTTCTATTAGCAGAATGTGCTTGCCTGTAAGCTCTGGGTTTCCAATATCTCTGACATGGCACGCTACCCTGAGTCAACATCTTTAGCAGCAGACATTAGTTAATGGCCCTCAGAAGAATTATCCCACAAAGCAATTTTTATGGACGAGAGGATTCTTCAGGAAAACATTACACTCATTTCAACTTAGTATTATCTGAAAGCCCTAAACATCTTTCAGTATCCAAAAACATTTGCTGCTTGTGCAAGAAGATCAAAAGTGAAAATGTCAAACCGGTAATTACCTTCCCTTGTGTGTGGTATTCCTGAAAGCATCCCATAAAAAAAGATAAATACGAAGTACATGCATGGATGATGTCCTGGTTGAGAAACAACCAAGGTGAGGACTTTCTTTGCTTCTTACAGTCCATCACTCAGCTGCTCACTCCTAAAATATCAACCCAATAATCATGTGCCTAATATGCCAGACTTTAAAACACTTTAAGTTTTTGCTTGTAGCTTGTGGTTTGTAAGATGATGGAAAATAGGATTTAGTAACATGTGAGTTTTTGGAAATATTCTGTACCAAGAATAAGGCAGTAGAGATGTAGTCTTGATTCTACCCAAAGCGATAAGCAAGACGTGGATGATGATGTCTAGTTCTCCTCTTATCATCATTCAGTGCTGTGCTTTGAGCCTCAACTGTCCATTTTTGTAACCAAGGGATGAGGTTGCAATAGACAGTGTCTGAAACTCCTTCTAGTTCTCATATTTGTGTCCTTTCTTGGTCTATAATATGTCAGAGAGATCATAGTCATGTCACTTAACAAAGAGCAAATTTTAAAAAGAGATGCTGATAGTTGTCGTAGGTGGGGGATGGATATACAGGTTCATTATACTAGTCCCTTCACTCCTGTGAATGAAACTTTTCAGAGGGACAGAAATGGAGAAATACAGCTAAAGCAGATGGCAGCAATAATAAGGAAATGCTGCTTATTATCTCCCCATCCTAAAAAGGAAAAATCATGGCATGTTAGTTTATTTTAATGAGTCACCTAAGCATGAAAGGTGACAGAAACAATAGGATGTAGTAGGAAGCAGGACTAGAGGAATTGGAAAAGCCTGCAAGCCCTCTTGAGCCATTTCAGTTGAAATGCTTTATAATTTCATTATGAAAGACATATAGGATGTACTTATAGTCAGATTTAATGAATATACATTACAGAGATAAATGGTTCATGAATTCACCATCATTTTAGATTATGCATTATTGCTCTTTAAAATCATTAGTTTGGAAAATTGGGATTTGATTGTAATTTGCAATTTCCTAGCTTGCCCTCACTGGGCAAAGGAGGAAGCACTCTGGATAATGGCCAGAGCAAAATTTACAAATGCGATGGGGTTGATCCATAAAGTAGATAAAGGACATGGCATAATTTGCAATCAACTCTAAAAGTTTGACCGTGGAAATACCAATGGAATAACCCAAAGTTTGAGCTGTAACATTAGAGCACATACTTTTTTTAAAGATTCATTTATTTATTTTAGAGAGAGGTGGAGAGTGAGCATGTGTGGCACAAGGGGCAAGGGGAGAGAGAGAATCTTGAGGCAGACTCCCCACTGAGGGTGGAGCCTGATGTGGGGCTCGATCCCAGGACCCGAGATCATGACCTGAGCTGAAATCAAGAGATGGCCACCTAACCAACTGAGCTACCCAGGAGCCCCAGAGCTCATGAATATTATAAAGTCACTTTCTGCAAAGCTAGATTTCTCCCAGAGATTAGTGCATTTATCTAAACAAATGTTTACTGAGCAATCATTCTGTTCCAGAACTGTACAGACTGTCACCTGAGGACCTTTAAGGTACAAGACCAGCTCTTTGCCATTCAAAACTGGGTACAGCTCTTCTCTCCTTGGTCCATGATTGGATGTTTAATCTCACATAAGAGGGCAGATTCCTTTCTTGAAACCAGAATAAACTACTGGTCTTCCTCTTAGTAAAAACTTTAACATCTCCAGAGGGCCCTGTGCATTCCCAAACTGACTCTGCAAATTCACTAAGAACTAACTCAACAGCCAAGCTTATAGAAATGTTCTTTATACTTTGTTCTCTTTCCTCACTCAACCTTCACGATCTCCTTCTGTCTCCGATATACTGTGTACGTCACTCTTTCCAAGTTACCACTGATCTGGTTGGGTACTGTTGGTTACTCTCTTTTAAAATAAATTGTTCTTTTCCTTTGGCTTCCATGTCACTGCCTGATCTGCTCTGCTTTCTCTGCTTCTGGGTGATTTAAACAATGTCTTCTTCAACTTCTTTGTGGGTCCCTGTTCTTCCCATAGCATTCCTCAGGGTTCTGAGGTAGACTGTCTTCTCTCTTCACCATCGACTTGTGCTGGGCGAGAGGATCACTCCTGAATCCTCAGTCATCTGTGATGATGTCCAGTCTTTATCTCCACCAGACCCATCTCCATCACTTCGGAGAATATATCCAAAGCTCTACTGGATGGTTTAACGTTGATGCTTTGCAGACACCTCAGATTCAGCATGTTCAAAATGGAAAACTTCCTCTTACTGCCTGCACATCCCCAAGCTACTGTTCTTCCAGTATTGTCTGTCTTTGGGAATGGCACGTGCCTTCTGTTCTTGTCATTATCATTGTACAGACATCCTATCATCTCGTTCTGGTGAGTCTGTCCAGCCTCGTTGCCAAGTACCCTTCTCATCTCTTCTCCCAATTCAAACTGGGTCTTCTATAATGCATATCTAATCATGGCATTTCTCTGATTAAAACAAAACTGTGTCCCCTTTCACTTGAGGTGAAGTCATGGTGCTGATGTAGCTCTAAGTGTCTGTGTAATCTGGTCCCATGCCTAGCTGTCCAATCTCATCTCTTATGATTCCATTTGTTTTTCAAGTCCTGCCTTATTGATATTCTTTCACATCTCCCAGCACAGTATGGCTCTTCTTGCCTTTGGGTGTTAGCACATCCCTCTGATCAAGTATACATAAATATATCCTCCACCAGAAACACTCCCTTCCTACTCCTTGCCTTTTATTTTGGCTCAGTTCTATGCAACTTCCAGAAATCCTTGTGTCTGTCTTCCCTGAGAGGCATCCCCTAATCCTCTACACTAGGTAAATTTAGGAAGCCATTGCTAATAAATATATATTATTATATAATATATTAATTAATATAATTACTATAATTATAACTGTTTAATTTTTTTATGTGTCTGGGGTAGAGGGAGATAGAGACTGCATACTCTCTAAGGTAGAAATTATACTTATTGCATTGTACCCCCAAGCCCCCATGCCTGATAAAGCATTTGACACAGTTTTTCAGTTCACACTTGCTGAATGATTAAATTCAGAAAGAGAATACAATTCAAGGTGTATCATGTTGTCCTACAACCAGCTGAGAGAAACAGAGGGCAAAACATTTCAATAGAATGCCTAAGGACACCTTTTTACCTAAATTTTTATTGCAAATGGAATAAATAATGTATCAATGAATTTGGGAAGGGCCCTATGGAGGCTTTTATGTGTTTGTGCCCTTAACACATGACTACACATCAATAAATGACAGTGGCATGACCTTCAGTAAATGTATGTGACACTCAGTAAATAATTAGTAATGTTTTGAATGACTTTTATTTGACTAATGGAAGGAATTGAGCTCAGTAAGTGCTGCTGATTTCGTATTTGGCTCCACTGAATACAGATACAATGTTAAGGGGAGCTGTGATGGTGACTATCAGACTCAGGATTATCATTGGGACAATCTCTCCTTTAGCTTAATTTATTCTAACTTATCAAAGTGTTTTGAGTTTCCTGGAAGTTACTTACTTACATCAGAAAATGTGTATTTAGTACTTAGCCATTTCAACAAAGTATGAGATTTAGTATGTTGCATGTTCTCTATACCTCCTCTAAAGGTATTAGTGATGGAAGTATCAAAAATTATTCCAACCTGACGTAGCTGTCATATATCAGTAATGGAAAGCCCATTTTACTTTACAAACTCTATACTCCTCATATATTTCCTACCTCAGGAATGGTAGCATCTTGTTGTAAAAACTAGAAATCTAAAATGTTTGACACGTTTCTCTCCCTCATAACCTATGTTTATTTACCTCCTGATTATCTTTCAAATTGGTCCCCTTAGATCCATTTCCACAGTCATTAATCTGGTTCTATCTATTATCACCCCTTGCCAACTTCCTAAGGAGCCTATCTGCACCAACATGTCCCCTGCCAGTCCATTCTCCACTCAACAGCCAAACCAGTCTTATTATGCCCTGCTTAAAATCTTCAGTAGCTTCCCATCAGCCTTAAAGAAAAATGTCCCTCTCTTCTCTGTGTCTCCTGATGTTAGAGTGCTACCCAAGCATGCTATTTAGGTGTCATAATCTAACATACAGATTTCTGGCTTTTTGATTTCCCATTCATCTTTGCACTAAAATGAATGCATCCAGGATAGACTTTTTAAAGGAAAATGTTGGTATTGCCCACAGGTACTTTCTGATAGGGTCGGTGAATTCAAGATATTCATTCATTCAGACATCAGCCTTCAATATTTTATTTTATTTAAGATTTTATTTATTTATTTGATAGAGAGAGAGAGAGAGAGAGAGAGAGCACAAGTAGGCAGAGTGGCAGGCAGAGGGAGAGGGAGAAGCAGGCTCCCCACTGAGCAGAGAGCACAATGCAGGGCTCTATCCCAGAACCCTGGGATCATGACCCAAGCCGAAGGCAGACGCCCAACCGACTGAACCACCTAGGAGCCCCTCAAAATTTTAATACAAACATCTTAATCCTGTCCTCCTGCCTGATTCTAAGACAACATGTCTTTCTTTTGAGACACATTTCTGGATACAGTTCAAGGGCTTCATGGACTTCTTTATAATGCTCAGAGGTTCTACGATGTAGATGAACGGAGACCCCAAAAGAAAAAAATTACTTGTTTGGGGCCACCTAATGAGTTGGTAATGGAGTACATAACAAGAGTCAGTCATCTCACTTCAATGTTCTTTTCATTTTGTCATTTTGATTTTGGTGGAACAGTTACGTGCTCAAGAATTGTCACTATAGAGGATAGAAAGTGAAGAATCGATGAATCAAAATACTACAAGGTGTGTAGTTTTATCTATGATGAAATAAACCTTGTTGTAGAGTAGTTTATTATTTGTGCTTTCAAAAAGCAAAGTCTAGTATAAACTGAGTCTAGTAAAAACAAGAGAGAGAGGAGGAAGGTGAGAGATGAGTGGGAGAGATCCCTCAGGATGTCATTACACTAGAATGCATTTTGGTAAAATGTAAATGTGTACAGTATTCAGACATTTATTTTTTCCTCAATAAATCAAGGCTTTACATTTAATGCACTCTTTTATAAATAGTATTTTTAAAAATGGCTTAGTACTTTAGAATGAGATTAGAAATGTGAAGTGCATAACTAAAATGGAAGCAAATTTTCACTTTTATAATAACCTAAGACGAGATACATAATAAATATTAGCCTTATTAAGCACATATCTCTCAAAGAACAGGTGAGTGTGGCAGGTAAAAAAAGGATTTGAAGAACATAAAGAAAACATCTTTAGAATATGGAATAAAGGTTGTATACCTTACTAGTAGCTTGCTCAGATGCTCCAATAGGAAAGAGTATTTTTATTTTTAATCCAATGAATTGGGAATGAGTTCCTATACTTGGCTCAGTGAATAGTAATACATAAGTATAAAAGTTCCGCTGAATCACTTCCAGAAGATATTCTTAGTATCCTTCCAAATTAAAGTGGAAGAAATTAATATGTGGGTAAAACAGAAAACTTCACATAAGGTACAACCGTTATATTTTCACTTGCTATTTTAAAGAGCTCCATGGACAATGACCCAAACCTGATCAATTACATAGGACCATTTTAATATATTGACATTTCACAACCATTCTGATGGAAGTAAAATTAACTTTATGGGAAAATTCTTAGAGATATTTTAACAGCCTCTTTTTAAAAATGAGACACTGAAGATCTGAATACCCCAAATCCCAGAGTAATAGCTTACAAGTCGCTGGCAGGGAAAGGGGTGTGAAAATAGACAACAGCCTTACAATAGAAGAATTGCTAGAATGTGGTTGAGTACCACATACAGTGTGGGTTTCTTGAGTTTGCCAGGCTTCACAGAGGAAATATAATTTGATCAATAGGCAGAATTTTGCTAAGAGAAGTGAGAGGAAAGAGGATAAAGACGGAGTGGAGGAATATTAGGAGTCAAAGCTTTGCAGATCATGATAGAATTTTGTTTTTTATCCTGGAGGTGAAATAGAAGCCATTGAAGTATTTTGATGGGAGGAATGACATTTGTTGAGTGCTTACTATATGCCGGGAGTATTGATATCGCTATATCAATATATTGATATAATCAATATGTTATTGATTATAATCAATCTTATAATGTAGATACTGTTATCACGCTCTCTTTGTAGGTGAGGAGTCTAAGGTGTCAAGAGGTGAAGAAATGAAATACGGCTCTCCAAGTTCTTGAGCCAGGTTTCAACACAGAAATTGGATAGCAGAGGTGGCCCTCTCTCTTTTTTTAAATTAAAGATTTACTTATTTGAGAGAGAGCAAATGAGGGAGGTTGCAGAGGGAGAGGGAGAGAGAGTCCCAAGTGGGCTCCTGCTGAGCACGCAGAGCCCAAGACTGGGATTGATCTCAGGACCCTGAGATCAGGACCTGAGCGGAAACCAGGAGTCAGAGGTTTAACACCCGGGCGTCCCCAGGGGTCCCCAGAGGTGGCTCTCTTAAACCTGTGCTACGCTGCTTTTAACACTGATAGAAATACTATATAGATTAGCAGGAGGAAGAGGAGATGGGAGTGAGGGAGATCCCTAAGGAGAGCACAAAAACAAGGCCAGACAACTAGAAACACTTTCTGCGGGAAAAGGGGTGGATTGATTGGCTGTCAGTGTAATAAGGAAGAGGGGAAATTGGGACAATGTTCAGGTTTCTAACTTGGCAACTGTGTGGAGAGTGGTCCATTTTCTAGTTACAGGGAGTGCAAGTGGGGGAGCAGATTGAAGGAGGGGTGGTGGCTGGGAAGGGGTGCATTCTACACAGAGCATATGGAGATGGAGATGCCTGTGGAAATGTAGGAGGACATCCGGAGGAGGCACTACATGAGGGCTGGAGCACAGGAGGGGTATGGTGCCGCAGTGAAGAGACCACTCAGAATTAAATCCAGACCCCCTACCCATGACCACAACTAATTATGTAAAGTAGTTAAGTGGAAATAGGAAACTTCTGTTAATCAACTCTTGCTTTCATTGTTGGCAAAACACTTCATGTCTTTGGGTCTCAGAATCTTTATCTGTCAAACAGGGAGATTAGAGCAGACATTTGAAAAGTGCTTTGGGGGGTTCTCTTTATATTCTCTTAAAAACTATGCACTGTGTTTACTGCATAGGTCCTATCAGCAGGTAATCTGGAAATTTACATAATTGGCCACAAGAGGGAGAACTCTAATTCCACATTAAATCATTTTCTACACTATGAAATAATCTCAAAGTTGGTGATAGGCTGTCTCATTTCCACTTCCTTGTGGAAGTTGGGGGAATTCTACTGCTAGAGATAGGTTTAACTGAATTGAAATGTGGTTTTGTGTCACTAAAGTTACGAGAAAGTCACTGAATGTAAAAATCTATTTGTATTAAGCAATAATTCTCCATGAATGAATCCACATGCCTCTTTACTTATGATGAAGACAGTAAAAATTTTAAATTCACCCTGGGAGGATTTTTTTCCTCCAAATAACATTATTTTAGTTAACCTTCATGAAAACTATAACCTTCCTGAAAGCCCTTGGTTATTCTGAAAAGAACATAAGAGCCTTGGCATGTCAGTCTTCTGTGAGGATACCCATATCAAAATAAAAGAATTAGAATGGCACCGGCCTCACCAGTTTAAATGTTATATGTTCACTGGATATGTATATGTTGTATGTTCTATGTTCATTGTTATAAGAACACTGAATGTTATATGTTCAGTATGAAAATACTCATTTTCTGCTTGGGTTAACTGTACTTTAGCTTTTATTATTTTTAATTTTTTTAAAAAGATTTTATTTATTTATTTGATAGAGACAGATAGTGACAGAGATAGCGTGAGAGAGCACAAGCAGGGGGAGAGGCAAAGGGAGAGGGAGAAGCAGGCTCCCCGTGGAGCAGGGAACCCAACGTGGGGCTCGATCCCAGGACCCTGAGATCATGACCTGAGCTGAAGGCAGACGCTTAACTGACTGAGCCACCCAGGCGCCCCTGTACTCTAGCTTTGTGGAAAGTTTTATTGTAAGGAAACTGTAACTCTCATTGGGTTGAGAATTACCTTATGAGTCTTCCTAAGCTTTAATAAGTCACACTTTTTTGACTTGATCAAATTAAATTACCTTTGTAAGGTCTGACTATAGTATTTCTGCATTTTATCAAATATATCTAAACATAGACTATGTGTCTTCCCTTTTAAAGACATGATATTAGTGAGCTATATAGGAACCTCAATAATACAACTGTTGCTGAAAACATATTTGTGTTCCCCCTTAGAGACAGTGTCACATTCTTTTAATATGTTTGATGACAGCAGATATTCCTTTGAGAGTGAATGCAATAATCAACAACAACAACAACAGATGTTTTTATGAATGAAGACTGAATATCAAGGTCACCAATCAAGTTGGAGTATATATTATTTGGGAGTCATAATACTAGATGTAGCTAAAATATTTAAACTCCCTTTGATTTATAAACCTCTTCATTCATCTGTCATAAAAGTCACAAAATGTTTTCAGCAGGGATGTTGTAGCTGAAAAATAAGTAGAAACCCCCCTAATGTGACTTCTAGGAAGGGTAATTTCCATTTGAATAAACTCATTCTCCTGTTCTTACGAAAACAGAGAAATAACTACATAAGTAGTTTGATTTATTTAGAGTCTCTTTGCTCTTCTTTTCCAGTTACTTTCATAATGGACACTTCAAGAATCCTTCAAATGTAAATTAACAGTATACTAAGTAAATCGGTAATATTATCATTGAGATCTTTCCTATAACTTCCTCCAAAAATGATTCCGATTTTTAATGTTTTTCTTTGGCTTAGTGAATTAATTTTCAATCAGTGCTTTTCGTATTGGTCTATAATGCTTTCTGATACGAAAGAATTATAGACCAATAAAAGATCGATGCTAGGCAGTGTGCTAGGCCTATGCTAGGAAGATACACACCTTTCAGCTGCTGCTTGTATCCCCAGTGACAAGCATGGTGCTTGGCCCTCTAGTAAATATTTACCAATAGGTATTTAGTAAATATTAGCGGCAGAGATGAATGAAAACTAAATGATATGAAATTACATATATATGTATACATATATATGTGATTATTCCTATTATATATATATTATTGTTCCAGACTATTACATAATCACCCACCTAAAACATAGGGGCTTAAATCAACGACAGTCGTTTATCTCGTTCACAGATCTGCAATTTGGACAGGGCTCAGTGGGAACACACCGTCTCTACTACTCCACACAGTGTCAGCTGGGCTGGCTTGAAATCCAGGGTTGACTGGAAGGCTAGAGTCTGGAATCACCAGAAGTTTCACTCACTCTCATATCTAGTGGTGATCCTGGCTGTTGGCTGGGACCTCGGCTGGGGATGTCCTCTGGAAAATCACTTGGATTGCTCACAGCGTATTTTTAGGATCTAAGAGCTAGCTAGCATTGAAGTGATCGTGGTAAAGTGAGTAGCATTTTTATGACCTAGCCGTGGGGGGGTCACATGGGATCACTTCTGTTGTACTCTCTTGGTCAAGGCAATTACAAAGGTCTGCTTGATTTTAAGGGGAGGGGCTTTAGAAGCCACCATGATATGTATGAATGTTAAGGCCACATTGTAAGAAGAGCACGTGGGATGTGATATTAGCCATGGCCATTTTTGGGAAATACGCTGTACTTTTATATAGATAAATATACAATTTTATTTGTAACCTGCACTTCTATTCACTAGCTAACTTTAGAAAATACTCTTCCCAAACAAACAAAATTTACCTTCCTAAAGGAATTTTACCTGATTTAATGAACACTTATGGTTCATTTTCTCCTTCCTGTTTTTGATTGTTCTCTGTTCTCGTAAATATGCTCATCTGCCCTCCCCAACCTCTCCTCACATCCACAAGCCTAGATCAAGGCTTACTTCTTCAAGTCTTTCCTCTATGGCTTTCTTTTTTTTTTTTTTTTTGCCTGGAAAGCATTTTTTACTTCCATTCATTTTGTTGCTGAACACTTATTCTCAAAGGGTGGATGCCTGTGTCTTTTTCACATTTCAGAGCAAATAGCACATTACTGATGAATAGAAGGTGTTTAATATTTGCTAAATTGATAAAATGTTTGTAAGTTATATACTCTTTCTTAACCAGAAGAATTACTTCATGTTTAATCTAAAATATACTCTTTCTGTTACGAAATTTAAATGAACAGAACTTCAAGTTCAGCTAAGAATGAAAAATGCCATTCTGTATCTAAATCTATATTACAAAATTTAAAAATAGAAGCAGTCTTTCCTGAAATTTGATTCTGATATGGAACAAGTGATGACAAATTATCTGCATATGACAAATTTGAGATGTATACTGAGATTGCTTTTTTTCCCCTAAAGAGACTGAAAATCAAATAGTAATAAAAAAAAACATAAAATGGAAAACAGTGTTTCTTCTACTAAATCTGTTTCATGAGATATTGAAATAATTTTGGATAAATATCACTGAAGCCATCAAGATATTAATGCCATTTAATAGTTTAAACTAATGATACTTTTTAAAATAAATTATACTATTTTAAATAATAACAAATAATATACTATTTTAAATAATTTTAAATAAATTATATTATTTAAAATAAATATTTTAAATAAGAGCATTGATCCTGGGTGAAGGAAGGATCAACTTAAAATAGGTCATATAGAAATTGCACGTCATTAATTGCTTTATAGGAAGTAAATTGAAAAGAAACCAATTTGTATATCTTTTGTGGGATCATTTATAAATGTTTTACAAGTTAGCAAGAATCATGTTTTCTATGTACCCTGCCATATCCCTAACATCTGGCAAATGTCTGTCATGTGAGGGATGCTCAAAAAATGATTTTGCATGAAAGAATACAGTGCCTTCTGACAATGTATTTTCTGGTTGTTTCAAAAAGCTACTGTGTTCTTCAGCTTTATAATAGCCTCAGAATTCTTGATTATATAGTTCAGAATATATGAGCTTTGGAACTGTTTTCAAAGTTGAGGTTTTGTGTTCTGAATTCAGGAATCATATCTCACAGAGATTAGTCCTTCAAGTATTTCCTACATAGTGCTAACTATAATAATGATCATACCATATCATATTTACTTTTACACATACTTGCCTCTAAATATAGGTTGCAAGCAACTCAATGATGGTATCTTTCCCCTAAATTTTATATTCTGAGAACAAATTGGTTTTTCCTGAAATTTGATTCTATGTGGTGGCTACTGTTCATTTACTCTTGAAAGAATGAGTGAGGGGCGCCTGGGTGGCTCAGTCGGTTAAGCGTCTGCCTTCAGCTTAGGTCTTGATCCCAGGGTTCTGGCATCAAGCCCCATGTCAGGCTCCCTGCCCAGTGAGGAGTCTGCTTCTCCCTCTCCTGCTCTCCCTGCTTGTGTGTGCTCGCGCTCTCTCTCTCTCTTTCAAATAAATAAATAAAATCTTAAAGAGAAAGAATGAATGAGAATCGGAATCGGAATTTGCCCTTTATTATCTATACTTTTCTTAAAAAAACAAGCCATTTCATCAAAATGATGTTAACATTTGAAAAATTATTAACTTATTAAACCCCTCCACCTATTAAAATAACATGTTGAACTTAATATCAGAATAAACATTAATTTCAAGTTTAGCTCAACATCCTCTGTAAAGATTAATATATTACCTTGTGTATATTGTGGCGTTCTGGTGCTTTCTTTTTTCAAAAGAAGAGTTACTTCAGAAAACCTGTTCTTTTATTTTAGTAGCACCAATTCCTTGAGAGATTGCACCCCACCCACCACATCTCTCTCAATCCTAGAAATAGGTAGGAGCCGGCCATATCACCTCGGAATCCAAAGTGACGTGTATGGGTTTGTTGTATATGTTTAGAAAAGTGTCTGGATCCATGAACTCTTCAGATTTGCACAAGTACTTTATCATTTGTTCTGGGATGAGCAGTTCAGGTGCAAGTTGGTGCAAGTTATCCCCTGGTCCTTTAGCGCCCACTTTAACCATCTTGAAAAGATGGAGCGCTAGCTTATGGGTCTGAGTGAGAAACTCTGTGATGACCTCTTCGGTGGACTGTGTCTGTGTCACATCATCAAGATACATGACTGGAACTTTTATCACTGAAACATGCCATTGCATGAAGAGCCTGGTTGGGATGTTATGGGACACAACGATAATTTTCATCCCTTGGATAAAAAATTCTGCTTCTCTCTTTTGATGGTTAAGATAATCCAAAAGAATTCGGTAAAGCGTACCATTGGAGCTCTCAAGGATGTGCAGGATAGAAGTAGGATATACCAGCAGAAACCCTGTCACTGCTTCCCCTAGGTGGTGTTTTAAAATCGACTGGAATGCTTGTTCATAGTAGTCAGCAATATCTTTTTTTTCTGTGTTTGCTGTTATCTCGGCCACTAGAAACATCCTATGAAGAAGGAATTTCTTTAGCTGTAGTCTTTGCTTCTCTTCCTGAAGATGAAAGTAATTGCCACGTGGGATTTGTGGCATTAGAGGAGATTCCACTGGAAAAGTCCTTTTGTTGGTCTTTCCCATACGGCCTGGGAATGTCATGATGGGTCCTGTTTGTTCTTGCCGATGATTCCAGTTTTTAGCCTAGCACAGTGTTCACATTATCGGGATACCTCTTCAGTGGTGAACTCTTTTATTTCTTCTCACGAAAAAAAAAAAAAAAGTTTATTATTTGTCAGATGCTAGTGAGTAGCAAAATCCCTTCCCAGTATTATCGACAATACTATCTTTGAAATAAAAGAGAATGTTAAAACAAGATGTAAATTATAGAGATTGTTAAAAAGTTTACAGTGAAATAACATTCACATCATAGGAAAGAACTCTTAATACACTGGTGAGTGGGGAGAAGAAAGAACGTAATCTACAGCAAGTTAACTCTGTTTTTGTTTGCATTATTATTTTCTCTTTCAACTTATATTAAATTTCTTCCCTTTCCCTGAATCAGGCGTGTGCTCTTATGCACATGCACGTGTGCACAGGCACACACACACGCGCGCACACAGGAATGTATCTGACACTCACTCACCGTAGCATTGGTATCACATTAAAATGTCTTCATATATGTAATGGCAATTACAGATTGTCCTTGATTTGTCAATCAAAAAAAAAAGTGGTATCTTATGGTAATTCTCCATTAAAAAAAAATTTAACTGGTCAGTAAATTAAAAAAAAAAATCTGGGGGATTCTGAAGTCCTAATTGGCTTACTCCATCTTTACTCGGGGTACGGAAAGTTAGTACTGTGGCTTGTCTAATAACATTCGATTTTTAGAGTACCTAATTTTGATTCTTTGGGGTTTTTTTCCTATCAACAAATGTCAGAAATGGCCCTTCTCCCTTCCTTTTGTTGTTGTTGTGGGCATCGAATAATAAATTCTGTTACTTTGCACTTACTCTTCTTACCAATCTCTTTTTCTTCCCTCCAGGTCATCTTAACATTTCTTTTCTTCAAGTGCTTCTTGCTTTTACCCGTCCATGAGGTCCCATTTGTCCTCCATTACTTGTCCAACTGCCAGTGTCTTGGGTGCTGCGGTGCCCTCTTGTTTCCATGGTGCCTAGCGAATCAGGCTGTCGGGGTCTTAAAGGGCCAGAGCGCACTGGCAAGTGCCATTGTTTCCTTTAATGAGGGTATCTCAACAGACATCTCAGCCTCACAGGAGAGGAAATGAGGGCTTCTTTTCTAGAATGGCTTCTTCTTTGCCAGGTGCCTTTGAAAGTCAGACAGATGGGGGACCTGAATATCTTACTAGACATAGTCTTTTCTTTTTACTTTTTGTCCACAATTTATGGAAGAGGCAACTAAAGCATGAAGTAGTTATGTACCTTGCACCCAATTCAAACATGCTTTCAGCAACCTCCCTACTCTGTCCGCCTAGGGTAGAGGGGGTATTGAGATGCATTAATTAAATACTTTAAGAACACATGTCAGAGTCTGTGTAAGGGTGACTCTGTTTTAAGAAATTTCTTCTATAAGGTTTCCTTAATTTGATGTAAATTTAAGTTAGTTTTTACAATAAAAATTAATAATACCATATCTTAAAATTGCATTCATGTGAGCTCTAACCATAATTTTAAAACAAGATTAGAAAACACCTTTATTCAATTTTTTAAAAAGTAAACCTTACAGTACTTCTTTTTTTCTTTTTTGAGGATTTCTGTATCTCTCTCCTTTTTTTTTTTAAAGATTTTATTTATTTTTTGACACAGAGAGAGAGACAGCAAAAGAGGGAACACAAGCAGGGGGAGTGGGAGAGGGAGAAGCAGGCTTCCCGCTGAGCAGGGAGCCCGATGCAGGACTGGATCCCAGGACCCTGGGATCCTGACCTGAGCTGAAGGCAGACGCTTAATGACTGAGCCACCCAGGCGCCCCAAAAGTCAACCTTACAGTACTTTCCCCCGCCTAAGGTTTGTGATATCCAAACTTATGATCTGGCTTTAATGATATACAGTAATGAGTTATCCCAAAAAGTGGAGGCCGAGAGGTGACTTAATAATTCCTTAAGGTTGTGGTACATAAACATTGACTAATTCCTCACAGGGTTCACTTCATCACTCCCTGAAATGACACAGTCTTTCCCAAGGCACGCAGGAACTTGTCACTGCCCAGTCTACGGGTCGTTCTCAGCCTCATTCTTCTTCCTGCTTTGCAGAATGTGATTGTGTTGACCATACCTCCTTTATGGCCTTCTCTTCTCCCTTGGTTTCTATGATTCTGGACCTGCCTGAATTTCTTCTCAAATTTCTGTTTATGGCCTTGCTCAGTTCCCTCTCACACTCAGCTTTGGGCAAAGCTGAGGCTCTGTGCTCATCATGCAGATCTCTCATTCTACCTCCATGTCCAAGTAGCTTAGCACCATCTTTTGTGAGGGCAGGTGGCTGGTCCTTGATGTCACTCTTGCCTCCAAACTTAGTGACTGACATTGCTGACTGACCATGGAGACTTCCCTGCTGAGGCCAGCCATGGATCTGGACTCCTTCTCAATCTAAGGCTCAAGGCAGATACCATTAGTTTGTGGGGGTTGACAAAGAAGAAAAAGAAAGACTAACTTTCCAGCCCCGTACTTTTTCTGTACGGAGGACTCCTAAATTGTAATCCTGTTTATAACACTTCTCCTGGGATGTACCTCTACCCTTTTAAATTTAAAAGGCCAACATTTTAACTGTTATTTTCTGTATATTTCCCTTTACAAATACCCTATTTGTGTCTCAGTTACACATTTTTCGCTCGTCCCCTAGGCCAACACCCCTCGTCTTACCTTTTCATGTTTCCTAAATGTTATCTGCCAGCTGTGTTCTGTTACTAAGTCTTTTTACTTTGAAATCTATCATAGGTTCTTGATTTCATTATAGACCTTGCTCTTTATTGGGATTATAATCAGAATCTCCTATCTTCAGTGTTTTTCCACCTCACCTGTTCAACTGAGAGCATGAAACTGTAGGACCTGTGACATGTCTGCCTCATAAAATGCAGGAGATACTTATTTTATGAAGTCTTTCCTGTTTACTTCCCCTCCGTAGACTGCTAGGAGAAGGCACTTCTCCCCTTCCCAAGTCCACAGCGATTCCTGGCACTTCCACTGCACATTAATGGATTACAACAGAGAAGATAGGGACATGCAACTGTAGGGTTTGGTAACCTAACAGGGGCTTTGCTCAAAGTCAGTGGGAGAATTTATAGGGCATGTCTAGAAGCCCTTTTTCAATGCACAAACTTAAATTAACCTTTTATCCATAGGTAAGATTTTCTTCTTCATGACACCATTCTTACCTACAGTCCAATTTTTCTACCTTTTTACCCCTATAAAAGGGAGCTCAGTTGTGATTTTTCGCTGCATGTGCACTTTTTATTTCCCTTCTCTTTCATATATCTTGGTTCCAGCAATATAAACCTAGTAGAAAAATGACAATCTTTCATCATTATAATTCCCCATATAAACTATGCAAAATATCACTGAGCCATTCCTTCTTCAAAAGAGTGATGATCTCTTAATTGGCGTTGGCTTGAAACATATGAAGTTGTCATTTTTTTTAAAGATTTTATTTATTTATTTATTAGAGAGAGAGAGACACAGTGAGAGAGAGAACACAAGCAGGGGGAGTGGGAGAGGGAGAAGCAGGCTTCCCGCGGAGCAGGGAGCCCGATGCGGGGCTTGAACCCAGGACCCTGGGACCATGACCCGAGCCGAAGGCAGACGCTTAATGACTGAGCCACCCAGGCGCCCCTTAAGTTGTCATTTTTATAAGTTAAAAACTGTCTGGTATTGACAATTTTTATTTTATGTTTTAATTTTTTTATTCAAGTATAATTTACACTAGTTTCAGGTGTGTAACATAACAATTCAAGGATTCTATACATTTCTCAGTTTCATGTGGTCCAACTGAATACATTTAGAATCAGTGGTTTTTACCACCATAGATAATGGTTTGACCTCTATCTTCCCCATGTATCTTTCCATCTTTTGAGGCATGTTTTGTTGTTGGATTCTTGCTTCCACATTGTTGTTTCATTGTCACGTCACATTTAAAGGCAACTTACCTTCTTTTCTTGCCTTTCATCAACAATACTCTTAAGTCAGGAGTAAAGTTTTGAGCAGCTAGGAATAGAAACAACACACAGTTTGGACCGATTTTTTTTAATTGGCTGTTATATGTAATTATAATTGTCCAAGCTCCTTTCGATGGACACCTGATATTTGAATTCTCAGATGCCACAATCCTGTGCTCCATCGATTAAGGACCAGTTATTTATCTTCAGGTGGCAACTCAAACAGAAGACCTCCTCTCTCTGTCCAATGGGATAAAAAGACATTGGGGTTTGTTCTCCCCGAGTGGTCCGTTAGCGTAGTTATCCGAGTTCAAACAACTGACAAGTGGCAGAACCCGAGTGGAAACCTATAATGCTGAGGAGTCTTCTCCCAGATATTCTTCCTATCTGCTCTTGTTATCCAACTCCTCTCACATAAGTACACAACATGTATTTGGAACTCGGTTCAAGCATGCACCTTAATATTTACCATATACTTCCTGTTCTGGTTTTATTTTCTGGAACCAAACGTTTCTGAAAAACAAACTCCCAGTGTCCTTTGTCTTTGTAAGGCAGAAGGAAAGGATTAAAAAGATTAAATACCATTAACTGATTATTTACCATGTGCCCTACACTACATGCTTTTACACATATTAATTAATTTAAGCTTCACAACAGCCCTATAAGGTTGACAGAAATTTTGCCCACAATTATAGAAGAGGAAACTAAAGCATGAGTTACTTAAGTGCTTTACACACACGGTTCACACATGCTCTCAGCAACCTCCCTACTCTGTCTACCTAGGGTAAAGAGCAGATAAATTATTCCCTCTCAGTATCCATGCCCACAGGGCCATTCTTTGCTTCTCTATGACAGGACAATTTTTCTGGAAATGGAGGCTACCTTGTGGTTTGGATAAAGGAAATTGAAAACTCTTACCTCATACCTGTAATTCAACAAAATTGATTTCCTGTCTTTATTCTCTCATTCATTTCAGATTTATCTACACCTTTGGTGCACCAGGTAATATCGTGGGCATTGTACAAAACACAAACATGGAAAACAGCTGGTCCCTAATTTTAGGACCTGAGGGTCCAGTGAGGGGTGTTGAGATGTCCATGAATGACTACAGGCCAGGGGAAAACATCATAAATACAAAGTGAATGATGATCAGTGCTTTAGAAGCCCTGAGGTTGAAAGGGTGGCTTTTTTGGAAAGCTTAATGAAAGAGCTTTTATTTGGGCATGGTCTTCAGGGGAACAGAGCTGGGAAGTGGCTTTGTGAATGTTTCTTGAATTCATTTCTCTAGAATGGGAGGATGTGCACCGACTGACTATTTTCTACTTGGAATACCAGATCCCACTTTAACTTTCCGCTTGTGCTCATGTACTGGAAAAACGGAAAACTCTAAATCATTTCCACTAACTTTTTCTGTGTTTTGATAGATCTAAATAATTGTATATGAGAATTCATGTTCTAAATAAATGGCTAACAACTTGGGTAGAGCCTTTTACTAGGATCATATACCTAAACTATTAGACAAAATATACTTGATTTAGCAGAGAAAAAAAAAGGTTAGTTATCAAATCACTAGATATTTAAAGACTTACTAAAAAAGAAAACTAGATTACCTTCTTCAGCATTGCTTCTATTTGTCAAAAACATTATGGAGCAGTGTTTGGTAATTATTTATCAAGGAGAGCACAGGCTAAAAATATTTTGTTATTCAATTCAAACGTTTAACATATGTCTACTATTTGGAGAAAAGCGTGCCAGACACTGTGGAGATATTCTTGTAAATCAGATGTTGTACCTACACGTGAAAAAGTCAATTCTATTAGCAGATCTTAACGTCGACACAATTATGTTTAGTACAGAGCGGGAGAGCAGAAATATAATAAGGACATAAACAATGAACACGGAAAACAAAAAATGCTGTAACAATTAAACCTGACTGAAAGAACTAGTATTTAAGTTGGGCATAACAAAAGATATCGTTTGGGGGGTGGACCAGGGAAGAGATGGGGATTAGGGAAGATACAGAACAGACTTTGTAAACGAGAAGCTTAAAGAGCAGAAGGCATATACGGCAGAGCTGGGAAATGTGGTGCTTGAAGAAATGGCGGTGGTCTTGTTGAATTAGAGTGTAGTTCTCAAACTAGAGAATCTGCAGGCTTGTTAAATTAGAGATTCCTGGTCTCTAGCCCCACAAAGTCTGAGTTAGTATGCTCAAAGTGTGGCCCGAGAATTTGCATTTTTGCAAATGCTCTTCTAATGTTTCCACCTATTTCACTTTAGGAAAGAACGGGCTTACTGGTGGTGATTCAAACGCTGGCTGTCTATTAGAATCATCTGGTGGAGAATTAAAAAAGAAGCCAGCTCCTGGTTCTTATTTAATTAGCATGGAAAGAACTCTAGCCTGTGTGTTTGTGAAAACCCCTCCAGGTGATTGTAAGTGTAGCCTGGTGTAGAAGTGCTGGCCCACGCTGGAGGGTGAGCAGGGGGGAGACGTGGGGAAGGAGAAAGAAGAAGTTGCGGCTAGTCTGTGGAGGACTTGGAGGCCATGCTCAGAGGTATGAGTTTTACTCTGTGGGTGGTAGGGAATCATTGGGAGTTTTTGAGTGCCTATAATCATAACTGTGTTTTAGAAAGTTGCCTGTGATGGGCAGAGGAGTTAGGGACGGGCAATCTTGGAGGCAACCAGAACACTTTTAAGAATTCTGCTGCTGGAGAATGAGTGCTCTTATCTTCCACCGGTTGAGGAGCATAATTGGTTCAACTTTTCTAGATAGCCATTTGGTGATTTGGATCATGAGTTTAAAAATTTCATACTCTAAGTAATGCCTCTTCTGGGTATATCATAAAGAAATAAAATTATTGACAAGCTTTTTAATGTAAAGATGGTTATAGGGATTAAGGGAGAACTTTGAAAAATTAATATATTAATTATGGAATACTATGATGCCCTAAAATCATTTTTGAAGAATATTCTAAATGCATGGAAAACAGTTATTCTCAAAGTAAATAACATAATACACAGTTATGTATAATATGTGATCCCCATTTTATTTTAAAAATGATAATACAAACCAGAGAGAAATCTAGCTAAATGTTAAAATTGGTGGAATTTAGGGGGTGCTTGGGCGGCTCAGTTGGTTAAGCATCGGACTCTTGGTTTCCGCCCCGGTCATGACCTCAGCGTCATGAGATTGAGCCCCGCATTGGGCTGTGCTGGGCATGGAGCCTAATTAAGATTCTCTCCCTCTCCATCTGCTCCACCCTGTACCCCCCCTCCCCCGCCGGCTAATGCTCTCTTTTTCTCTCTCTTTCAAAACAATAGTGGAATTTGGTGGTGATACTCGTTTTGCATTTAAAAAAAAAAATTCTAAGCGTGTCTACATTATTGTTCTATTCAAAGAAAAAAAAACCATTAAAAAACCTGATAGGCTTTGTTACTGGTTTGGCAAAAGGTAATACATGTGTTGCTCTGTTTGTGGTCTGGGCTAGTCTACTTTAAGAGCCTGCTGATGGGTAGAACTTATAAAAGGGCAGATGCTGGACCAAGTTGAACAAGAAGGATCAACAGTCAGAGATGTCTGGACTTACTGATTGAGAGTAAGAATAGAAAGACCTAGAGATGGAAAATGGAGCTGTTATCAAGACACAGTCCAGGAGCTTCAGTTCAGAACAGCCTTATGTGACGTGAGACCATCTTTGTATGGCTAGCCTAAAGCCTACCCCTGAGAAAAAGGTGGGTCTTTGAAGATTTGGGTAGTTGCTAAGACTAAGGACTATATGCAAGTCATCATCAAGGTAGGCATGATTTGGCCAACTGGATGTGTGAGGTGAGCTGTGGAAAGAGTTAAAGATGGCCCATGGATTTGAATGTCAATGGCTGGGATGACTTAGATTTTTAAACTACAGATAGAGGATAGACGAGAAAGCCCAGATTTGAGAAGAAAAACAGTTTGTAACTATTAGGTTGAAGTGGACTTGCCATGGGAACATTCAAGTATAAATGCAGTTAGGAGTCTGGAGATTAAGAAACGTCAGGATCGTGATGCAAAGTCGATCGTCATCTGTCCTGAGGAAAAAGGTTGAAACCCTGGGAACCATTGTGCTTGTGAGAGAATAACAGGAAGGGAGAAGGTGGAGAGAGTACCATGTGGAACACTTAATTTTTAGAAGGGGGCAAATGAGAACATCAAAGGTGGGTGGAGGAGAGAGGTTAAAAAGCTTGAGAACTGTGGTGACCTTCTAGTATTGGCAATTACGAGTTTCCTGGAGACTTCAAAAAAAAAAAAAAAAGATCCAGTAAAATGATCAAGGGAAGCCAGGGTGTACTCATTGAGTTGAGTCAATATAGAATGAGTGGTCAAGGAGTAGACCCCTCCTTCAAACCATTTGTCAGTAAGAGGAATGAAAGCACTCTGATAGTAAATTATAGAGGAGGAAGATAATAGGGCAATTATCCTATAGTGACCCTAGGATTTTCTCTATTTAAAAACTAGCATACGATGTTGTTTTCTCTAACCTGACATTGTGTCCAGCCAGGAAGGTTGAGTCTGAAAATGGAATGCTATATTGTAAGCTTTGAAAATATCTTAAGATCATCAGTTCTCAACAGAGATTTTGAAGACAACAAATAACACTGAACTCCGAGTCATGCTCGGTTTTCCTCTTGTATCAGATGTATTTTGTGCTGCTTTGGCAAACAGAGGAGCTCTAAAGACACAGGACTTACTAACACCCTTGGTGTACACTATGTCATGTGATACAAATACAACTAAATCTTAATTTAGGTTTTCATGACTTTAAACATTTTTGAGTTATAATAGCAAGGTTGCCTTACATGTACAGCAGTAATTACGGTTGGAGTAGTCACTTAGTAATGTTGGTGCAAACTTCTACTTTGGTGCACATAATTTGTTGTGCTAAAACACATCATCAATAAGCGAGTATCTATTTTAGTGCGTGCATTTGGTTTTAATGTTGATCAATGTGCTGTGCAGAATGGAGGAAATGGAACTAAAAGAAATTTAGAGTTGGAAGGAAACTTGGCACTCCCGACATAAACATACTCCTTTTTCAGTTAGGAGATGGAAATGTGACACAAAGAGGCCAATTGCCATCACTGCCATCAAGTTGCTTACCTTATATCAAGGTTGACAAAAACATACGTCCATGAAATACTGAAACAGTAAGATGATATTTCTTACGAGATTACTTTTCAGGAAACGTGATAGATGCTTCAATAAGTAAAGTGGTGCCAGAACGATTCAAAAGACAGTTACAGGAATCTGAATTTTGTGATGCTCCGTAGAGAGCCATGAGATATTTTTACACAGGGAAGTAACAGGATGGGTGCCATGTTGAATGGTTTTAATAACTATATTCAGGATATTTAGGAAGGCAAAATTTTAGAGTCAGAAGTGCCAGCTAAAATATTGTTGCATATGTAATGAAGATTTAAGCTAGGATTTAAAACTTTGGAAAGTATTTCTTTTTAAATTAAGAGTAATGTTAATCCAAGTCTAAGTACCTGTATCATTTTTACTTCAACATATCCAGAGCAGCGATAGGTAAGAGCAACATAGTGAAATATCTTTTAAAGATCGGCTATGTCCTAGGTCTCTAAACAGATTTTCCTTTGTCTATTCAAGTCTTTATTATCCTGCGACCTTTCCAGCCTATACTAATTTTAAAGCCCTTTTGCCCATTTTAATTCAGGGCAATTCCATATTTCTTCAGAAGCCATACCCACTAACGTTAGCAGTTGTCAACATTTCACAGCCTCATGTGATTCTAGGTACCATTGTTGGAATATATGTGATCATAAGGTACAGTCACTTTTTTGTGAAGTGAATTATAGAGAATGAGCATATACTAGGGTGACTACGTCATTTGGGAGGACAAATTTCCAGGGTCTACAATAGGATCACAGTGGGGAAGTGTTGGCATCTGGTCCTCCGTCATCAGTCTTCAGTGCTGGCAGCTGTTAGAGATGCATGAATGCCTTTCTGGTCCATGCCTCATCTGTCACCCTAGTTCCTTGTCTCTATGACAGGCACCACTCAGCTACATACCTACTACAGTTGGCCTTATGGAAAAACCTTTTTGGTATGAATACTTATTCCAGGAGAATTCCTAGGCAAAGCCATCTTGGACTCTGTGCCTTTGTGTGCTGAAATGTGGATAAATGATCATTTTGTCTCTCTTTTAGCCTCGAGAGGTTCTACACATCACATTTGTTGAGATTATGGCTGAAGTAAGAAAGTCGTAACTTCTACCCTAATGACCTAGTTAGTAGAAGTATGATTTCTATGTGAATACTTTATATTCATGTAAAACTTTTCACTTTTCCATGGGCTAAACCATTTATACTGTTTCGTTGTGATATACTCAGAAAAATTCAACTATTGATAACACAAGATGAATAAAAGCATAACTATAAAGGCAAAATTCTCAGACTCAAACAGTAAGCTTCAGGGTAAAAAATTAAGGTCATTTGGATCACTCGTTCCTTAGAATTATCAACTTTTAGCCAAACAACTTGAATATTGATTGTATTTGCTATAATTATATTCATTTGTGATTGTAATTTTTTATTAAGGACAATTTGACTTTGACAGAGACCACACTTTTTTTGCTTATGGTTTGATGGGAGGATAATCTTATGTTTATCATAAACAGAGAAGAAAGTGTAAGATAACTTTCATATCTGAAATTTTAGGAAATCTTTTTACTAGGTAGAGAAATAGCCTGGCCTAGCCATTGCTTGATGGTTAAAATCTCTAATCTACTTCACAAAATAGTGTACTTAGCTACCATGGACCCATACTCCAGATCCATCTCATTTGTGTGCATGTGTGCATGTGAAACTTTTCAATGATAAGACAGTGCAGCAATAAAAAAAAAAAAAGGCATACTTTTAAGCTTCAGCTCTTGATTAAAGACCTATTTTGGGCCCAGGCTCACAGGGTTGTGGGAAGTGATATTTAATGAATTTTCAGAGGTGGAGGCCAATGGTGTGACTTGGGCTCAATAATTCATTTTTGGTTGTTAGAAATTTGCTTCCAGTGATGTATTTAAGAACCAGGCTAGTCTTACATGTTTTATAAGGTCATTCTCCAAGACCTATGCCTCATAAAAGGAGGGAAATTCTTCTTGGTCATGATGTTATTGGAATCTAAGTGCTGGTTTCTGGCTTAGTGCATATCCTCTTTGCCTTCAACTAGCTGTTTGTGAATTAAAAAATTAAAAATCTGTAGGTTTTTTTGACTGAAGACAACTTATAACATGTGCTTTTAAAAAGCTGATCTCTAGAACAAATAAAATTTTTTCAGGGAAAACTAAAGCATAGTCATGTTCTGCAACATTTAAAAAATTATCAGGTTGTGATTGCTAGTCTCTTTGACTAACTAATTTGTTTTAAGTGGCATAAACTTACTATTATATTTTACGGTTAAGCCATTTTTATTTAATGAAATATAAAGGCAGGCAATGAAAGAAACAAAAAGAAATTTATGTTATGAAAAGTAAAATTAAGGAAGAAGAGATTTCTGTTGGCAGGGTGACGGTAAAGCAGAATAAAATTCAACTCTACCATACAGGGAGCTAGATTACATCTTGAATGCTCTATATTATGTGAGTGGAAAAGAGTGATCCCTCTGAATACTTCATCACATCTGAGGTGAGTGAGTATTGCTGCAATAGTATCTGGGAAATGCAATCGGTGTGTCTGAAGCCAGCATCTATTTATCTTAAATTAATCATTCTTCTGAGGTAGATGATAATCCCGGTGCTGGATGCCAGTGTCTTTTTATTCATGGTGCAGATAAAACCAGAGGCCTCCTAGATTGGTGAGAGCTCTACAATATGAAGGATCTCCAGCTGTAACTCTTTCAGAGAATGATGGACTGCTTTTTAGATTTTTCAGCATTGTTTTGGGATTGAGAATCAGTAAATAATTGTTTTTAAAATAAATCCTTGACCACAGTTAAGTCTATTACACCTTTCTGCTCTTGGCAGGGGAAAAACAAGGCACGCTAAAAATGAGGCAACATTTTTTTCTCCTTCACTATTACATTCTCTAGTCAATAGAGTTCCAATGAAAAGACTCTGTGAAGGTGTTAAACTCTCTAGGTGTCAGGACCCTGCTGTCAAGGCAAGCCACAGGGTGAATGGCACTGTGACAGCTCTGATGGAGCTGACCCCCGAAGCCCATGACACCACATCACAGACCGAGCAACTGAGCTTGTGCTTTTCCAAAAGGTAGGCTGGAGAAGTGGTCTGTTTCTTTGTGAATGAATGAATGAACCCAAATGAATGAATGAAAGAAAGAAAGTGTATATATAAATATAATATTTTAAAGTAGAACACATTTCCTAGGTTTTATCAGTAAGTGTTATATTACCAACTTGCCTGGGGTGGAAGGTAGGGTAGCAAGAAGACAGTGAGGTCTCTGTGTCCCAAAACTGAACAGTTTACCAATGATTTAACCATCTTTTCACTCCTGCTTTGTGTCTCCAAGATACATGTGCATATATACCCACAGTTGTCAGGAGAAAGACTTCAGACATTGTGACCACTAGCTGGGAGAGACACAAAACTCAATCAAATGTTGTGTAATATAGATAAGAATTGTGGTCCTAATGGAAGGAAAGAGTGTAAAAAAAAAAAAAATTTCAGGACTGAATGAAACAGTGACATGTTCATGTTGGATTTATCATTAAGTGATCTAGTTAGTGGGATGAAAGTTAATTTAACTTAAAAATTAGGTAAGGATACAAATAAATTTGGAATATAGGCTATGTGGCTGTCAAAGGTTTTGAATTCAACCCTCATTAAGTTATGAAGTCTCTGTTAAAGACTGTGAGTAGGGCTCATGTTGACACTTAGCGGCACTGACAAAAATCCAGTCAGCAACTTGGTTGAAATCCCCGATCAGCATATAACTTCAACTGCCTGAGAAGGAAACCTCAAAGCTGTTTGTAGTGCTATCTTTGCACCCTTCGTGGATAAAAATCTTTTAACCTTGGGTGATTTATAATTTACAGTAAAAATGTTTAAGAGAATTAAATGTTGAGCGGCAGTACTTTTGGTGTTAAGGGATATGTGCATACTTGGTATTCTAAGGATTTCTAATCTCTAAGAGTATATGTCCTACGAAGTAATAAGTTGGCCTTTTAATTCCATCTTAAGATGTATGATCGAATAATTGATCTAGATTTCTGGATTGATTTACTTTAAGATAAAATCTTGCCAAGTTATATATAATATAGGAACATTAAGATTTTATGTATGCATATGCAATCTACTATCATCTATCTACCTACCTACCTACCTACCTAATCTAATCCATTCTGTTTGTCAGATAAGCATTTTTTCAAGGAATTACATTTAAAAGAAATAATTTTTAAGTTGGGCCAGTGATCAGTTAAAATTTTCCTATAAGGTACTATTAAAATACACTAGGCTAATAATTTATAAATTGATAAGACTTAAGGCTGAGTTAGGATTCTTGAATTTGCAACTTCATTAAATTTAATACTAAGCTTTAAACCCAAATTAAACCTATGAATGGTCTTTTCAACGCATAGAATCTTCTCTCTCAAGGACACAGAAATACTTTTTATTGACAACATTGATTTATCTTGCCCCTCCTCTGAATGTGAGGAGATAGCAGTCAATACTCAGTTAAGAAAAAATGCCTCCTACACAGATGTTCTCAGCCTCTCAGCCCATTGCTCCCTCTGGCAGTGGAAGGTTGCCATCTTTAATGGTGGTCAGCCCTGCATCTCAGAAAACAAGGCCAAAACACTCTGGATCAACCTGAGAAATGGCTTGCATGCAGGCCAGGTATCCACTCCTTTTATTATTTTATATGAAGCAGGTGTATATATTTTTTATAGAAAATTCAGAAAGCAGAGATAACAAACAAGAAGATGATCTTCACCTCAACCTCAATCCAAAAAAAATAATGATTATGCATATTTTGTGATTCTCTTCTGTAATTGCAGTTATGTGTAGGTATGTCCTTAGTTTAACATGTAATGAGTTTTATTTAAAATACATCAGTGATGGTGTTACACAGACTCGTACACACATGCTTTTTTAACCTTCTACTTACAGTTTTGGCTTTCTATCTTTATTTTACCACTTAATGATATATCATGAAAACCTTTTGGTGTTAATAACACATAAATACTACACACATAAGTACTAAAAGTACATGAAATGTATACTACAAAGCTTGTATAAAAGTATATAAAAAACCATAAAATAGTGTAAATAAAACATAAAACAAAGCTATAGAAGTATGTTTAATGGCTGCATAGATTCTAATGTTCAAATGCATTTTTTAACCAGTCCCTACTCTTGAGCATCCTTAAACATTTTGAATCTCCATTTTTCTTAATTCATTGCACAATTTCATTAAGACAATTCCAGGTGTGAAATATCTAGCAAAATGATTATGTATTTTGTAAGAGTTTAGACACATATTGTCAAGGACCCTCCAGAAATGTGTACCAGTTGCTGTCCAGGAGTTCTTTAGTAGTTAAATTTTGAATTTACTCAAAACCAGGTATAAGAAAGAAATCACTAAACTCCTGGGATAAACTGAGAAACCCATCAAAATTAGAATGCCACATCTCAGAA
Organism: Eumetopias jubatus; assembly: GCF_037043125.1. Lineage (NCBI taxonomy): Eukaryota > Metazoa > Chordata > Mammalia > Carnivora > Otariidae > Eumetopias > Eumetopias jubatus. The sequence continues at coordinate 34,067,752 of NW_028274820.1, forward strand.
GGTTTAAAATTTTAAAAAAACCTATTAATTTATTACCAGAAACAGTTGAGTTTAAGGTGTGAGATGTATATTAATTCTGACCAAATTCAGCACAGGCCCTGCCATTAGGTAAGGGCTTTGCATTGGGGCTGTTAGAAGTACCAGGCTGAAAATTTTTCATGACTGTATCAAGCAACAATATATTTTGGTGATGCATTCTCATATACCCTGGATATCTCTCCCTCTTCTTCACTGCTGCCATTATAGTAGCCTCTACCAGAGTAATTGAAATCAGGTAGGAGTGATACAGCTTTCCTTAACAAAGATACATTTCATAGCCAATAATCTATCCCTAGAAAGCTGAGGAAGAATGACTTTCATTCATTTTGAAGAATCTAAGGAAGAATGACTTTCATTCATTTTAAAGACTCTAAGGAAGAATGACTTTCATCCGTTTTAAAGAAGTTGACCTTTATCCATTTTAAAAGGTGTTTAATTTTTTCTATAAAATTTCCAGTAATATGGTATCCATTACCTACATTAAAAATAATTGTGTACCTCACACCCATTAGGATGGCTACTATAAAAACAAAAACAAAAACAAAAACAAACAACCTATTCAGGTCCTCTGCTCATTTTTAATCAGATTGTTGTTTTAGTGTTGAGTTGTAGGAGTTCTTTATATATTTTGGATATTAACCCTTTATTGGATATATCACTTGCAAATATCTTCTTCCATCTAGAAGGTTACCTTTTCTGTTGCCTGTTTTGTTAATGGTTTCCTTTGCTGTGCAGAAGTTTTTCAGTTTGATGTAGTTCCAGTTGTTCGATTTTGCTTTGTGTTGCCCTTGCTTGAGAAGACAGATAACCCCCTAAATGGTGCTAAGATGTCCAAGAGTTTACTGCCTATGATTTTTTAAGGAGTTTTATGGTTTTAGGTCTTACATTTAAGTCTTTGATCTATTTTGAGTTTATTTTTGTGTATGGTATAAGAAAGGGGTCCAGTTTCATTCTTTTTCATGTAGCTGTCTGGTTTTTCTGGCACTACTTATTGAAGAGATTGTGTTTTCCTTATTGTATATTCTTGCCTTCTTTGTCCTAGATTAACTGGGTTAATATAAGTGTGAGTTTATTTCTGGACTCTATTCTGTTTCATTGATCTTTGTGTCTATTTTTGCACCAGTATCATCCTGTTTTGATTACTGTAGCTTTGTGGTTTAGTTTGAAATCTGAGAGTCTGATATTTCCAGCTTTGTTCTTATTTCTCAAGATTGCTTTGGTTATTTGGGACTGGGATCTTTTGGGGTTGAATACAAATTTGGGGATTATTTGTTCCACTTATGTAAAAAATGGTGGGATTGTATTTAATTTGTAGATTGCTTTGGATATCTTTCCAAAGAATACATACAGATGACAAACAGATACATGAAAAGGTGTTGAACATCATTAATCATCAGGCAAACAAACCAAAACCACAATAAGATATCCCCTTACACTTGTCACAATGACTAGTATCAAAAAGACAATAAATAACAAGTACTGGGGAGGATATAGAGAAAAGGGAACCCTTGTCCACTCTTGGTGGGTAGGTATATTGGGGCAACCACTATGGAAAGCAGTATAGAACTAAAATTAAAAAATAGAAATACCATGTGATCCAGTAATTCCACTTCTGGGTATTTACGCAAAGAAAACAAAAACACTGATTTGAAAAGATACACATACCCCGATGTTTACAGCAACATTATTTACAATAGCCAAGATATGGAAACAACCTAAGTGTCCATCGGTAGAAGGATGGATAAAGATGTGGGATACACACACACACACAATGGAATATTACTCAACCATAAAAAAGAATGAAATCTTGTGATTTGTGGCAACATGGATGGACTTAGAAAGTACTATGTTAAATGAAATAAGTCAGAAAGAGAAAGACAAATACTATATGATTTCATTTATATGTGGAGTCTAAACCAAACCAAACCAAACCAAACAAAATAGAAACAGATTCATAGAGAGAACAAACTGATGGTTCCCAGTGAGGAGGAGGTTAGGAGAATGGGTAAAAGAGGTGAAGGGGAATTAAGAGGTACAAACTTCCAGTTGTAAAATAAATAAGTCATGGAGATATAAAGTACAGCATAGAGGATATAGTCAATAATATTGTAATAACTTTGCTGACAGTTGGTGACTACACTTAGTGGTGAACATTTTGTAATACACATAAAGTTAAAACCACTTTGTTGTACACCTCAAACTAATTCTATATGTCAACTACAATTAAAAAAATTTTATTTTTTATTTTTTTTAATTTTTATTTTTTTTAAGATTTTATTTATTTATTTGAGAGAGAGACAGAGAGAGAGAGAGAGAGAGCACATGAGAGGGGGGAGGGTCAGAGGAAGAAGCAGACACCCCGCCGAGCAGGGACCCTGATGCGGGACTTGATCCCGGGACTCCAGGATCATGACCTGAGCCGAAGGCAGTCGCCCAACCAACTGAGCCACCCAGGCGCCCAATTAAAACATTTTTTAAATAAAAAATAAGAACAACCAACAAAAAAAGCAACAAGGAAGTTGGCAAGGATGTGGAGGAATTTGAACCCTTGTGCACTGTCTCTGGAATTGTAAAATGGTGCAACCGTTATAGAAAACAGTATGGAGGTTCCTCAAGATTAAAAATACAACTATCAGATGAACCAGCAATCCCACTTCTGGGTCTATACCCAAAATAATTGAAAGCAGGGTCTCAAAGAGATATTTGCCCACCCATGTTCATAATAGCATTACTCATAACACTCAAGAGGTCAAAGCAACCCAAATGTACATATACAGATGTGGTTTATACATACAATGGAATGTTACCAAGTCTTAAAAAGGAAGGCAGTCCTGACAGTGTGACAACAGGGATGAGCCTTGAGGACTTCATGCTAAGTGAAAGAAGCTGGTTGCAAAAGACACATACTATGTGTTTCCCCTTATCTACTTCCACATATCTAAAGTAGTCAAATTCAGAGAATTAGAATGGTGGTTACCAAGGGCTGAGGGGAGGGAGGGACTGAAGGGAAGTTGTTGTCTAATGGGTATAGCATTTCAGTTTTGTAGGATTTGTCCTGGAGATTGGTTGCACAACAGTGGGAATATAGGCAATAGTGAAAAATGGTTAGAATGGTAAATTTTATCTGTTTTTTTCCACAATAAAAGGATCGGTGAATTATATGTAATGTGAATTATATCTCAATAATAAAACCCTGAACATAAGTTTCCCACAACTATTATCATGTAGAATTTTTTTAAGGAGTATCTAATTCCCCATGTGCAAAGTTTAAAAATATTTTTTAAATGTCACTTTAAATTTTTATTTTATTTCCTTAATTAGACTACGTAAAGTCCCTCAGCATAGCCTTTTACACAAGGTCAATTTTTAAAATGTTTTCGATATAAAATTTACCCCCTCTTCTATCAATGCCTTCCATATTACTTTGTAGAAATTCAACACACACACAAAAATATCTTGGACAAGTGGTAGGCATAGAAAATAAGCTTACTGTGTTAAATACCAGAAACCCAGTATGGTTTTCCAAGTGAAAATCTTTCCTTTTTCAGACTACAAATTAGACATATTCACAGGAGCCACATAAACTTAGGCACTTTCTTGTCTACACAACACTTTATCTTTTAAAGATGCTAAAAGAGTTGTATAATTTTTATAACTATGTCTAAGACCCTGAGCAAAAGTCCTACATGTATCCTTATATGGGTCTCTAAATGCTAAATAGAAATAGTGAACTGGCACAGGTTTTATACTGTACTTTTTGACATGCATGGCTAATAGGTCGATAATATTCAGAAAGAAAAAAGGAAATAAATAGAAGACATTTTTGGATCTGTGAAGATTCTCATTGAGGGAAAGGTGTGCAGGATCGATATTTATTGTACTTGCTTTTGGCTCTAATATTTTAGCTACTCCACTCTTGGGTATTGGCTAATAATACAGAGCTAAGTTTTGTATTTGGGAAAATTTTTGTCAAATGAGTATTTCATGTTTAAAAAATAGTGTATATACTCTTATAAAAGTTTACTAAAATCAGACATTTTTTATATAAAATGTACACTTGGTTGTTACCTAACCAGATTGAATAATAGATGAAAGAATATAGAATTCATAGAATAATACATTATTTTAATTCTTATATGATCTGTTACATAAAAAACAAAATTTTATTCTGAATTACTAAGTTTGTTGTGTAACCTTCCTGGTTACACATGTGTTTTAATGTTTATGGGTAAGTATGTGTGTGTCTGTGTGTATAATGTGTTTGTTTTTATATGTATTTTTATATGTTTGTAGAGATTGTTAATCAGTCTTTTATTGCCCTCTTTCTCACACACACACCTTAATGATGATAGCACTTGCTTTTTCCACCCTATGGGATTACGACAAGGTTAAATCGAAGGAGCTTAGTTCATTGAAAAGACCATGGGTTTCATGTGAATACAATTTTGGATTCAGATCTTGTCTCTATTTTTTAATAAAACTAGATCCTAAGCTATGAATTAAATCTCTTAGACAGTTTTCCAGTTTTTGAAATGGGAATAGATGGCCATGTCTCCTAGAATTATTGTATAGAGCAAAACATGTTAAGTGCCTAGTGTTATGTTTGACATCCAATAAAAGCTATGTTTTTATTGGAGAGTTAAAATTTTCACTTTTATTTCCCCTTGCTTTCCTTCATGTTGCAAAAAAAGACTGTCTGGTTCTTAAATGTAGAAAGATGAGGAAAAAGTTTGGATAGTAACCCATTTTTCATCCTCAGCTTTTAGTGGAATGTGTTCTGGTTATCTAGCTGGAAATTAAACTTGTTCTGAAAGTTTCTTGGTTAAATATATAAATATAAATAAATACATACATTCCTAAAAGACAGTCTATTCAACAAATGGTGTTGGGAAAGTTGGACGGCCACATGCAGAATGAAACTGGACCATTTCCTTACACCACACACAAAAATAGACTCCAAATGGTTGAAAGACCTAAACGTGAGACAGGAGTCCATCAAAATCTTAAAGGAGAACACAGGCAGCAACCTCTTCGACCTCAGCTGCAGCAACTTCTTCCTAGAAACATCGCCAAAGGCAAGGGAAGCAAGGGCAAAAATGAACTATTGGGACTTCATCAAGATAAAAAGCTTTTGCACAGCAAAAGAAACAGTCCACAAAACCAAAAGACAACCGACAGAATGGGAGAAGATATTTGCAACTGACATACCACATAAAGGGCTAGTATCCAAAATCTATAAAGAACTTATCAAACTCAACACCCAAAGAACAAATGATCCAATCAAGAAATGGGCAGAAGACGTGAACAGACATTTTTCCAAAGAAGACATCCAAATGGCCAACAGACACATGAAAAAGTGCTCAACATCGCTCAGCATCAGGGAAATCCAAATCAAAACCTCAATGAGATACCACCTCATACCAGTCAGAATGGCTAAAAACAACTCGGGAAACGACAGATGTTGGCGGGGATGCGGAGAAAGGGGAACCCTCCTACACTGTTGGTGGGAATGCAAGCTGGTGCAGGCACTCTGGAAAACAGTATGGAGGTTCCTCAAACAGTTGAAAATAGAGCTACCCTATGACCCAGCAATTGCACTACTGGGTATTTTCCACAAAGATACAAAGGTAGGGATCTGAAGGGGTACGTGCACCCCGATGTTTATAGCAGCAATGTCCATAATAGCCAAACTATGGAAAGAGCCAAGATGTCCATCGACAGATGAATGGATAAAGAAGATGTATGTACACACACACACACACACACACACACACACAATGGAATATTATGCAGCCATCAAAAGCAATGAAACCTTGCCATTTGCAACAGTGTGGTTGGAACTAGAGGGTGTTACGCTGAGTGAAATAAGTCAATCAGAAAAAGACATGTATCATCTGATCTCACTAATATGAGGAATTCTTAATGTCAGGAAACAAACTGAGGGTTGCTGGAGTGGTGGGGGTGAGAGGGGTGGGGTGACTGGGTGATAGACATTGGGGAGGGTATGTGTTGTGGTGAGCGCTGTGAATTGTGTAAGACTGTTGAATCACAGACCTGTACCTCTGAAATAAATAATACATTATATGTTAAAAAAAAAAAAGATAGCAGGAAGGGAAAAATGAGGGGGGGAGATAAACCATGAGAGACGATGCACCCTGAGAAAACCTGAGAGTTCCAGAGGGGAGAGGGTGGGGGGATGGCTTAGCCTGGTGATGCGTATTAAGGAGGGCACATACTGAATTGAGCCCTGGGTGTTATAGGCAAACAATGAATCGTGGAACACTACATCAAAAACTAATGATGTAATGTATGGTGATGAACATAACATAATAAAATAAAAATAAATAAATAAATACATACATAAAAACATACATACACGTAACATTTAAAGTGCTATCTTATTGTATTCCCTTATCTAGACTAAATAAAATCCCTTAATGTAGCCATTTTTACACAGGGCAATTTCTTCATATTTTAATATAAACTCTTTTTTCTTTAACAATCTATGCTACCACATTATTGTGTAGAAATTCAGCATAACAGAATATAACTTGGACAAAAGCTAAGGATAGATTTAAAAGAATAAAAAAATAAGATTCTTAGCTAAAAAAAAAAAAGCTAAGCATAGAAAATTGGTTTACTGTATTAAATACCAGAAACCCAGTAGAGTTTTTCAAGTCAAATTCTTTCCTTTTTAGACTCTAAGTTAAAAATATTGTCATTAATATGGATATTAATAAAATTAATTCATTTTATGGCCATATATTTATAATTTATATGTAAATATATAAATTACTAGTATTTATGTATATTGTATAACACAGTATATTATTATATGTTATATGTATTATATATTATATACATTGTATGTTATACCCAATTATATCCATTAAATTATATATTACTGTATAGCCATACAAATATAATGTATTTATATATGTGTGTATATATATGTTTTGAAACAATCTGAGATTTACAGCAAAGCTCCTAGAGACCTCTGACCAGTCCATGAGAGTGTGAACTTCTGAATCTAGAGCTAGCAACTGTGAGTCACATCTTTTTCATATTTAGAATTTCCCTGACTTTCTCATCCAGGGAATCCAAGACAATCTATTTTAAGATCTATTGATGAGTAAATTTAATTACATCTGTGGAGCATCTGGGTGGCTCAGGTGGTTAAGCCTCTGACTCTTGATTTTAGCTCAGGTCATGATCTCAGGATCATGAGATTGAGCCCTATGTCAGGCTCCACGCTCAGCATGGAGTCTGCTTGAGATTCTCTGTCTCTCTCTGCCTTTTACCCCGCTTGCACTGCTCGCTCTCTCAAAATATATAAATAAAATATTTAAAAAATTAATTACATCTGTGAAGTTCCTTTTGCCATACAGTGTAACATATACACAAATATGACACAAGTCATAAGGGCATGGTCATTTGGCAAGGAGTGTTGGAAAGGGACGCACTCTGCCTATCCTGGAAGATATTTAAAACTATTTAAATGTCTTAATTCTTCATCAAATTTTAGCTTATTCATTTTTTGCTTTATATCAGTATGGACTCTTAGATTCCTCTTTTATTCATTATTACTTTATTATGTTACCATCCCGCATTTGACTATAGGAACCCTTGCAAGCTGGCTGCTGTATACTTTTGACATGTTCCCCTCATTCTTTGTACACTTGCTTGCTTTCTGGCACAATAGATGTTTCATCTTGTACTTTCCCTGCCCCAGTCCTATCTGCTCTTTCTCCAAAGAGCCCTAATTTCTTTTAGTTGAAAATGATATTTGGAAGTTAGTATCTGGCTACCAGGTTGCTATTAAGGTGGAACTGATCCCACTTCCTTCTCAGTGGACAATTTACACACACACACACATTGATCTCTCTGTATTTCTGAAAAGAAATAAACTGAAAACCATCAGTTCATGCTTATACTTCCAATTCTAGTTAAAAGTATTTAGTTCTTGGGCGCCTGAGTGGCTCAGATGGTTAAGCGTCTGCCTTCGGCTCGGGTCATGATCCCGGGGTCCTGGGATCGAGTCCTGCATTGGGCTCCCTGCTCCTTGGGAGTCTGCTTCTCCCTCTGCCTCTCTCTCTCTCTCTCTCTGTCTCTCATGAATAAATAAATAAAATCTTAAAAAAAAAGAAAAAAAGTATTTAGTTCTCTCTTTCTATGTTTGTAACCCATTTAACAGCAAGAAACCTGGAGCCTTCTTCCATGTAGATTGCTTCTTCACCACGCTTGAGCTTCATTAGTCCCTAAAGAGCTGCCCTCTGCATATGTGGCGAGCGCTGCCCCATCTAATGACTTTATGACTGAATTGTCCATAAAGGGAAAGAGTAAGGAGAATAGTATTAGGGACATTTTTTTGTTGTTGTTTAAAACACTTGTTTTATAATTGCCTTTTCAAAAAGGAACCCTTTATTTTAGAATAGTTGTAGGTTTACAGAAAAATTGCAGAGATAGTGCAGAGAGTTCTAGTATACCCTACACTCAATTTACCTGTTGCTAAGATCTTGCATGAGTATGATGCCTTTGTCACAACTAATGAGGCCAACTTTGACACACGTTTATCAAATAAAGTCCACCCTTTATTAACATTTCTAGTAACGTTCTTAAAGGCGAGAAAAGAATTTTACCCATGTATCTTCAATTTACCCTTTATCTTCACTGCAATTTTTCCCACAGAATTCAATTGTTATTCAAATAGAAGAACACTAAAATTGCTGGTGTGTCAGGAATTCCCTTAAAGATCATCCTCCTTATTTATAGATTTTCTAGTGTTTTACTGTAGCAACCTACTATCTGTACCCAGTGTGCTTTTTTAACTCATTTTTTTAAAATAAGGTAATCAAATGAGATATGGTCTGTAAAGTGCTTGGCACAGTGCCCACATCACTTTATCAGGGACCAGAGGCACAGTGTGAGGGGACTGTAAGTTTTTCAGTGGCCTGAAAAAAAAAAAAAGTGGAGACCAAGAAAAGAATCTCTTTCTGGAAACTATGAAAAGAAAATGGCAAAATCTAAATGAATAAATGTTTTATTAAATGTCTAGGAAGCATAATATTATGTCAACTTCATGAGTTGTTAAATTTGGTATTCATAAAAAATGTCACTATATTTGAAAACAATCTGTAGGTTAGATTTTCTACAGAATGACTGCTGAGAAATCAGAGCTCATCCTAATTAAAGGAATAACTTATAGCCAATCATTTCAAAAGCAAAGTAATAACAGTAATTAGGTCTTTTTTTTCCCAGCCAAAATTATTTTAATGTCAGATGGGCGAGAATTTTAATACACTTGTTAAGATACCTGTGACAATCATAAAAATTTCCCACCTAGCATGTAGTGAGTGATTGGCAAATATTAATTCTCTTTCCTTCTTTGTATTTGAACAAATATTTTGTATCAGGGCGAATAATGGGTTGATAATGTAGAATATACTTGTTGGCAAATTCTAACAGGAGATTAAGTGATTTTCATTCATTTTGAGGGGATTCTGCAGTACAGGATAGAGAAGAAATCTAGACTTTTAGTCAGAAACATTGGCTGACTTTCTTCTCAGTCACTTCATTTCTCCCACATATCTGGATGCTATCTCGGACTTTCTATTGCATCATCTGTAAAATGGGAATAATAATTATACTTGTGCACCTGTATTGGAGTAATGCTTGTGAAATCATTTAGTGATTACTAGGTCCATAAAATATTTTAAATAAAGTTGCTGATCATGATACTATTGTTGGTGCCAACATATTTATTTAGATATGTCAGAAACAATGAGGTTGACATAATCAGAACATTTTAGGCTCTTCAGAGTTTTAAACATCAGCATTTACAAAAATAAAGCTATGTAAGTAAAGAGCATCAGTGGATATTACAATGCTTGGCTGTATTCTCTGTACTACTCATGTGCTACCCTATGACAGGGTGTCCCCGCTTTCTATGTCTCCTTCATTTATTCATGGTTCCCCTAAAGAGTGAGGCACCTGCAACATTTTAAGGCTGACACCATATGATAGATCCCATCCACGTCTGCTGCTGTATTAGAGGATACACACAGCTAGAATATTATATCCTTACTAGCTTGTCCCAGAGACACAAAAGTGCTTTGTCTATACATCTTCTCCTAAGTTTTAAACATCTATAGAGATGGAAAAAATCTATTAAAAATTTCCCCCCCGAACAATTATATGAAGAGCATGAGATTCTAGGTAGAAAGTCATTATAAAAATCTATAAATAAAAAAAAAAAGTTCTGTCCTCCAATAAGCTTAGCAAAATTGTTCTGAAGACTAGAAGAAATTGGGATTCTCCTGTTTAATTGACAGTCTGGCATTTATTGAAGATTGCTCAAAATGGTTAACTCATATGTTCTGGCAAATTCAAGAAACGGTTAAGAGTTTTGTTCAGGAAGTGCAGTTTGTCCTGTTAGCTTTTTAAAGGTTTGAAGGTTCTCTAGATATTTTTGATCAGTTATCTGAACTTAGTGTTATTTGAAGTTGTAATGAAAGCTCTCCTGAATGTATGGGAGGGCAGATTAATAAATAAGTGATTTTTTTTCTAATTATTTTTGTAGCAGTGTAGGTAGGAGCTGAAATGAAAGGAGCTTTTAGTTACAAAATAATTTCAGAATTCTAAGGTGAGTGTATAGATTGATAATTGGTGACATCTTATGCCGGGTAGAGGCAGCCCGTACATCATTATATGATACATTCCTGAAAAATATATTTGAGGGGCACATGGGTGGCTCATTCAGTTATATTTCTGCCTTTGGCCCATGTCATGATCTCAGGTCCTGGGATGGAGCCCTGCGTTGGTCTCCCTGCTCAGCAGGGAGCCCGCTTCTCCCTCTCCCTCCACCCCTCTGCCCTACTTGTGCTCGGGTTCTCTCTCTCTCTCTCATCCCCCCTCTCTCAAATAAATAAATGAAATCTTATATATATATTATACATATAATATATATATAAATTTATTTGAGAAATCCAGTGTCTGAAAACAAATGAAATACTTGATTTTTTTTTTTTAATGTAATAGATGTGGTGTTCCACTTCTGGAAAGCTAAAAATTAGTACTATATTGTTCAATACCATCCCTGCAGGCATTCCAGTGGGTGGGTGTGAACCTTTGCAGGGACATGGGGAAGTGACTGCAGGACAAAACCTGCCAGCTCCTTCCTGGGAACTAGAGACATCAAACCATGAGCCTCCGTCTCACATGATTCCTGCCTCTGTCTGATCTCTCACCCAGAGCCTTGATCTGAATGTCGAGGGGCTTTCAGTCTTTAAACTACCTAGGCTTGGTGTCTGTAGTGTTCTGGAGCATGATGAAGACAGAGGAAAGTTGGGCAAGTGTCCCCACACTTGCAAGTAGGGCCACCTGGATGGGGAGACGCCCCAGCTGCCGGAACAGGAGCACTGCCAGTTGTCTTTTCTCTCTCTGTTTTTAATATTTTATTTATTAGAGAGAGAGAAAGCACAAGCAGGGGGAGGGGCAGAAGGAGAGAGAGAGGGAAAAGCAGACTCCCTGCGGAGCGGGGAGCCTGATGCGGGGCTCGATCCCAGGACCCCAAGATCATGACCTGAGCCGAAGGCAGATGCATAACCGACTGAGCCACCCAGGCGCCCCCGTTCCCTTCTCTTCTTATTGCCACTCTTGTAGCCTGGAGTTGAGTTAATGTTGGGGGGGAAGAAGGGAAGATAATGTTGAGGGGGAAGAAGGGAAGATAAAATGACACTAGCTGTGGATAATGATGACACAGACGCTGATAACTTGGGGTATCCTAGAGTCCTCAGAATCTGCATAGGACCCCTCAGCCTAGAAGAGAAAGGGACAATAGAGGAGACTGTGGACACGCTGTTGTGAACATGGGCAGAAAGCATTCTAAGTTTTTGGTTTTGCTGGTCCTGCTGCAAATAATAGTCTACAAATGCCACAGCCCCATCATGAAGGCTGACCTCCCTTCCCTTGCCCAAATCTCCATGGGTTTCCCTAAATCACTCTCAGTCACTGCTAGTGTGAAATTCTGAATTTGGCCCATGGAAGGTGGCTTAGGGCATGGAGTTATAATACACACAAAAAATGTCTATTTTGTAAATGTCAAGAACCACCTTTATGTTATGAGTTCATAAAGAGACTACAGTAAGCCATAATTCCCTGGTCACGATAGCTCCTAGCCAAGTCCTATCAACAGTAAGTCCAACTCTAGTGGGCCTGGTTGGTGCTCATAGTAATTCCAAGACTACAACTTAGGTTTGTTGAAATCTTACTTCAAATGAAAGAATTGTTTAAAGAAACGACCAGAGAAAAAGAATCTCTGTGACTGTGTGCAATATTCTCAGTTGTTTTTCTGTGTGTTTTCAACAACCACAAATGGTATTCATAAATCCCCAGTGTTTCCAACTTTAAATTTTAAAATGTGTCTCTTGTGTACATAGCACTATGGAATGAGAAAAATGTAGTATTGCCAAAGCCTTTCCTGCTAAGGGGCTGCAGTTCCAAACACAATGACAATTATTCAATTAGTAGTAACTCATCTCTAAACAATATCTTTGGGTTACCATGCGCTTGCACAAATTTAGATTATAGGCTCATAACCAACCCTTACAGGTAATTCTGAAGGAAAAGTGCCAAAGTCAAATACTCTTTCTGGGAAATGTTGGTTCCTTTTCTTTCGAAATTTTATTTCTAAACAATAATATTATTTTTACAAAAATCAAGAAAAAATACTACAATTCTTAAAACATCTAATGTTTTGCCGCTTGGGGAAAGTAAATTATAATAGCACATGTAAGACTGTCTATCTATCTGACTATCTATCTATCTATCTAACATCTATCGGTCTATCTATCTTTGAGAGAGGGCATTTAGATCACAGCTTCTCCTGATTTTAGTCTGCCATAATTTATACTAATTGGCTTTATTTAGGCTCTTTTTATTATGAGAAGAAATGCTGGAGCACCATTGGGTTTTGGAAACATTCTCTTCTGTTATTATAATGCAACAGTTTGCTATATATGGAAAGCCAAAATTTTTACCATGGTATGTTGCTGGTATGAACCGTCATTGATTCATATCCCAATTAAGCTGCAATACTATTTAAACAGACCATGTGAGTATAGAACAACTAAAGGTACTCTTTTTATTCATTTGTTTTACCATGGTGATATTTTAATCAGAGTTCTCAAGGCAATGAAACCATGCAGAAGGGTCTTTTACTGGCATTATTAGAGACTTTTGAAAAATCCTCAGTTTTATGAAGAACTTTTTTTTTACACAACAGTGCAACAAGAACAACCTTTATTTTTATGGGAGCACAACAAAACAGACTCTAAACATTGCTTAGATAGCCTCATGATAGTCTATCTACAAGTAATCATTATTTGTTTATCTAGTCATTTTCTCTGCTTAAAGTTCATGAACATTATTGCCACCCGTGGTTATAGTTATCACTAAATGCAGCCCACAAGCCAGCTGGTGCTGCAAGTGAAGACCTCTTATTCTAAAATGTTTAATTACCTCTTTCAGCCTGGAAAAGTATGGGCAAAAAGACAGTGAGCTTTAGCTTAGGAGCAATTGAACAAAGCTCTATTTAGTCTGATGCTTTCCCTCAATTGTAAAATTGATCCTCTTAAACAATACGGTGGAGAGAAAAAGAGGTAATCCTACAGGGAAGCAGGGTGGAAAATGATACGATTCGATGAGGCTTGATGATAGCCCCGCAATTTTGAAGTGACAGAGATTCTAAGAAGAGCTCTGTCCACGGCCACTTGTAAATACAAATAAAATAAGCAAACACAGTATAAGTGATTTTCCATTTTGGTTTAGTCACATCATTGGGTCTGTCTATTATCTTGATAATCAAGAGGTATTTAATCAAGCATTTACTTCATAGAAAGAATTGTGTAAGAGATGGCAAGGTACAGAATCGCCTGTGTCAGGCTACTCAACAAAGTTCAATAAAAACATAGCGCATGTGCACATTAGAGGTGGCCTCTGAGTGCAAAACATTCAAGATGAAGCACTCCGAGCCATCGCTGTGAGGGCTGTTACCCAGCCTGGGCAGTGGTCCTTCCTGTACCTAGAAGAATATGAAATCTCTTCACGCTTGGGGTTCAGATAGATACTGTTACGTTTCCAAATCATCATCTCCTGACACAGACTGTTACGTTTCCAAATCATTATCCACAATTCAAGATGGAATGAAGAAATTTTTAGGAACAAAACGTCTCTATGACCATGTCTGAAGTTTGGAAGGAGGCGCCAGACTCAGGATCAGGCCTGTACAGTGGGCGGGAAGGGAGTGGGGAGGAGATTCTGGGAGGAATGACAGTGGTTTCCAATGCAGTGAGTTGAATACCCTTGGTCCCAAACCCCTCAACCCCTTAGATAACCTGAGCTGGTGGCAAATTGAAAAGAACTAAATGGACAAGGGTAGTTTCTGGTATTGGGCCCAATATACTTGTTGATGGCTGGGTACTGGGAGAGGAAGGTGTTTCTTTCCTGGTTTGAGATAAAGCTGAGAAGAGAAGTTTGGTAGACAAGAAAACTACTGGTAGAGGTGGCAAGTTCCCAGAGGCAACAGAAGCACACAGGGTTCCTACAGTGCTGACCTCAGAAAGAATGAGCAGCCCTGAAGGGAGAGGAGCGAGAGAGAGCTACAGTTGGGGGACCATTGTGCTGACTCTGATTCTGGTTTGGTTTATGCATGGAAACCTTCTCCACAAACCCCATTTTCCTGAGAGGATCTGAAAAGACAAAGTGGGAAGGTTGAGTGTCTGGGATATGAAGACTACTAATTCAGGGGATGTAGGAACCTAATCTTATCTATTACACCTTCAAATTAATATTGTTTAAACACCACTTCTTGACCTGTCCCTGGTCTCCTGTTTTATCTTTTTTCTGCCTCTTTGCAATCCCCTATAAGCCAGATGCTAAATACACCCTCTTTCATGTTATCGTTGGCTTTCTGGAATTGTCCTTAATTTTTAGATTATGTCTGACCCATCCCAGACCCTGGAACCCTATCCCAGAATTCAAGTGAGGTTTGTCCTATCTTTAGGTGAGTGGATTTGCCAAAATAGTAAGAGCTGAGATTTACAATCAGCAGTAATGCTCAAATAAGTCTAGGAAGGAAGTTTAGGACAAATGGCTGATTCTTAGTGGACAAGGCAAGATCGATCATGTATGGCCATAACCCTGAAAGAAAAGCCAATGGTCATGGTTTTGGTGAATGCCTTACAAATGCCCAAGCCCAAAAAGCAATGACAAAGTTTTTTTCTGGTAACTTTTTGTCCTCATCCAGTTCTGTGTTCAAAGGATCACCATTTTAAAAAGGCAGATGGAAGGCTGGATTTGGGAGAGTGGGATGAGCTGAGTAGGGTCCTGTGAGAGATGATCATGGCACAGAAGCAAAGATATTGATCTCATTTTGCAGAATCATGTTTCCTAGGATGTCAGGTACTTTATGGGCAGAGCTACAGGTCCTGGCATAGGTGACAGTGATAATACCACAGCTTATGTACTGTGAACCCTCTCTCCATCATCTTGAGCAATCCACTGAGGAAGACAAGATTGTAATAGAAAGAAATGACTTTAATTTATGGATCCAAAAATCACAAGGCACTAGCTTCTTAGCATCTTATATACAGAGAACTGTATGTACTAACCAGACACTCTGGGACCCCAGGGACACCCTCAAAGTGCCACCCAGATCCTCCCTGGCCTCTTACTCTATCCCTGACTTCTCTACACAAGTGTTAACTTGCAGATACCTGTGTCCTCTTGTCTCTACAGTGTGGTGAGGTCAAACTATTAAAACCCAGGAGACTTGGCCTCTAGTTTGAACTTATCTACTGACTAGTATAAGACCCAAGTAAATCACTTTTCCTCTCTGGACCTCAGTTTTCTCATCATTTTTAGAAGAATCAAGTCTAGATGATTTTTCCCATTTCTTCCAATACTGTGGATCATTGACTTTATGGATTTTTGAACAAATCTTGCTCAGTCCCATTTTGTACCTATACAATGCTGCCTCTCACTTAAGGCCTTCCTGTGTCTCAACCAGTATCCACCAAATTCTGTTTGACTCATTTTCCTCTTTGAATCAGCACTGACCTGGCCCATTCCTGCTTCATCTAAAACAGAGCGATAGAGAATATAGAGCACTTATTTTATTTGCTTATCTCCTTTTTGAAGGATTTTGAAAAAATTTCAAAATTTTTTGAAAATTTAGTTTTAAACTGCAAACTCAGCAAATAGTTTGTTGAGGCCAGGCCAGATTCCTTTTTAATAAAACAAGAAGATACCTCATGACATAGGTGATTCCATTTTCTTTCAAGGTTTAGTGATCTATGCACTTCAAGTCTTCACAAATGAACTTTGTGGAAAAAGAAAATACTTGGAAATGAACACTGTCATCTCAGCCATCATACTTAAATCTAACGAGTTTGGTACTTCTATTTCTTCTTTCTCTTTTGTATAGCTGATTTTATGTATTTGATTATGGGAAATATTTTGTAGCATTTGAAAGCCTTTTGATGGTTCACACAATATACTCCAAATTCATGTAACAAATTTTGATTTTGAAAACTGCTTCTAAGCGATTCACTTAACCTCATTGCACCTCCTTTTCCTCGTCTATAAATTGAAGAGGTTGAAACAGCTAATCTCAAAGGAACCTTCCAGTCCAAAAATGTTATGATTCGATGTTTTCCTCATTTACTGTACACAGTGAGAACAACTCTTCTAGCGGCTAAGCACAATAGAAAGCCTAATGATAATGGCTTTGACAGGAGTCTAATTAGGGCTTTTAGATATAAATTCAATTTATGCTAAGGTCTTTCTCATGAGTCTTAGCTGGATGGTGACTTTAAGGAAATTACTAAGCTTAGGTGAATTCCAAAGCATCTTTATCTCATGGCTCTAATATTTTTGCTTTACAATAGAGCCATACCAATTTATTGTTATAAGTTCATAGTATAGAAAGACTCTGGCAATGAGGAATTTTTTAAAAGGGAGAATGATGAATATATTTTGCACGAGGCTACATAATTTTAGAGTCAGAAGGGATCCTGGAAAATTTATGCAGACTTACTGGTACAGGAACAATGCTAAAAATAAGGCAATATAAGGACCTGATTCATTAATTGGAAGATTTTATATGAAGAATTTCTGGCAGAAAGAAATACTTGGGGATTAAATAATAAAACTGGATCTGTTTTCAAGACAAAAGAATTGTTTCCAGTATTCCTGCCAGATACCATGTAGAGAAATAAGGAGCAAAACAGAAAGCAGTTTGAAAATTGTATAGATTACTATTTTAAAAATTATATTCTGTCAACTTAGATCTGCAAAAGCCTGCTGCTCAAAAATGGGCATTGTTTTCAGATAAATTTGAGAAACACTGGTTTCAACAAAACTCATATTTTACATAGCGAATTTTTAGGAGCCTTAATATTCTAGTGTATGATAGATACTGTTAAGTCTCTAAGAGAGGAATAAAGCACATGGTTTTTAAAATAAACTTATTGACCAGGGAATCTTTAAGAAATTTGATGAGATTAAAATATCATTTAGTAATTATAAAGAAAGAATATTAACATACATTTTGAAATTCTGGTTTTTGTTATCTTATAAAACTTTCAGTTTAAAAATATTTGTGGTTTGAGTTGTTCATACGTGTGTGTGTGTGTGTGTGTGCGCGCGCGTGTGTGTATTTATGTATTAACAGTCATTTGGGCAAATATTTAGAAGAACTTTGGTGATGATGCTGTTAGCCTTTGATGTTCTGGTCTAAGTCCATTTCTTATTTTTTATATTTTATATATTTTTTAAGATTTTATTTGAGAGAGAGAGAAAGAGAGAGAGAGAGCACAAGCAGCGGGGGAGTGGTAGGCAGAGGGAGAAGTGGGCTCCCTGGAGCCCGATGCGGGGCTCGATCCCAGGACCCTGGGATCATGACCTGAGCCAAAGGCAGCCACTTAACCAACTGAGCCACCCAGGTGTCCCTATAGGTCCATTTTTTACCCATCTCGCTATCTAAAGGTGAATGTGACCCCCCCCAATTCTTTGTCCATGGCCCATCTTCTCCATTCCACTCTCAAAATGTCCAAGACCTAAGATTACTCCTTTAGCATGCCTCATCTCAGCAAACACGAAGTGTATTACTCTACATGTCAGAAAATTGGGGACTATTCTTCCCACTGATTATTGCCAAATAATTACTACATCCTGCTGATTTTACCTGCTAAACATCTCTTGAATCCACCCCTTTCTTTCCATCTCTGCTGCCAACAAGCATAGGTTAAGTTACGGAGCTTCCTGTGCACTCTTGTAAGAGTCTTCTAACTCTCTCTCCAAGTGTACTTTTCCAAGTTCTTTTACTCATTGTCACATCAGAAATTAAAGACAAAAAAATGCTATCATACCTCTTCATCACTCAGTATCCTGTCATAGCTTTTTCCTTAAAGGAAAATAACATAATCCCTAAGATGGCCTACAAGGCCTTAAAGAATGTTTAGCATTCTAGACTTTTCAGGTGTCAAATTTCCTTTTTATTTTTAAATCGATTTTATTGAGATGTAATTAACACATGGTAAAATGCAACCATTTTTAAAAGCACATTTTGCTAAATTTTGACAAATTTGTCCATCTAATCAGGATATAGATGATTTTCTATCACCCTCAAAATTCCTATGAGCGCCATCCCAGGCAACCTCAAACACCACCCCACTCCTTTTGGTTACCATGATTCAGAGTGTTTTTCTGCTCAGTGGAAGATTCCCTGACCTATTTATGAAGATGCAGGATGTTCCCCAATGTTTCCTCTGCCTGGGACCATTCCTCCCTACCTGCAACCCCAAATGCATGCCAGAGTGCCTACCAACTCTTATTCACCCATCCATTTTTAAAGATTTATTTACTTGTTTTAGACAGAGAGAGAGAGAGAGAGGGAGGGAGAGAGGGAGAGCAGGGGGAAGGGCAGAAGGAGAGGAATCCAAGCAGATTCTGTGCTGAACAGGGAGTCCAATGCAGGGCTCGACCTCACAACCATGAGATTATAACCTGAGCTGAAAACAAGAGTCTGATGCTCAACTCTCTGAGGTACCCAGGTGCCCACACATCCATTTTCAGTTTAAACACCATTTCTTCAGTCATTTAAAAGTGTGTCTAGCCAGGTAGCTACTCACTAAATATTAGTTATTATTTTAATGAGTAGTAAGTTCGTTTGAAGAATAGGACATTTGGGTAAAAAGAAAAACATAGAAAAAGGGATAAGAGCTCTGGCCTGTTTTAAAAAAATATCAATTCAGCATGAGACAGTTTTGAGGAAGATGTTCATTCTAACAATTTCCTGAAACCACAAAAAGAGCTGTAGTTTTTTTTTTTTTTTTATTTGTTTGTTTTTAGTCAATGAATTTCCCAAGATGTTATCAAAGGTAGGATTTGGGAAAAATAGAGAATTAGATTATCTGACAGATAAAATATTCTGTAGTTGTAGGAGGGCCCTGTGTTCCCATTACTGCCCCACACAATAAGTCTGTCTTTACTGAGTTACTAAACTATTGTGAGGATAGAGAGAAGAGAAAGAGGAGGTAATAATTTTGCTGGGGCTTATCCATTATCTTTTATCACCCATCTATTGTTGAGATTAGACTTTTTTTTTTTTTTTAACAGTCTCTGAGGTCACTGTGAGGGTTATGTCATCTAGACCCAAGCACTGAACCCATTCTGCCAAAGCCATGTGGACCTAAACCTCTTCTCTAATTAAATATCAATCATTTCAGGAATACTTCCTTGGTGAGACATCCCTTCTGGTGATAATGAATCATAAAACTCAAAGAAGACAGTTGAAGGAGTAACTAATGAACCAGTTTGGTCCTATTAAAGGGAAAGTAAAAAATAAAAGTATTTAGACAGAATTTGAGGTTCAACTTTGCAATTGATCATTTAAATAATTTCCCTTTCTGAGGAATTTTCATGTAATAAAAATGGCTAAGATCCCACAGTTGCTTTTAACTCAGTAAAAATAAAGAGAAGTTGGTCATGTGTTACTATAACGGCTTATGTGACTTATTCACTGAGCTCCCCAAAGATCTCGCGTATTCTGGAAACAGTCATTTGTTAAAATGCTGAAGAGTTAAGATGTTTATTGTTTTATATAAAATCCTCTTTGAGATGGAATAAAAAGGTGTGTTAGTTATTTTAATCATACATTGTGCTATAATATTTTACTCTGAATTTGTTATGGCACTAACTTTAAGAGTATCGTCAATTACATCACTGATTCTAACCATCTTAATTGGTCTTCTATCTTTAAGTTTTTTTTCACATATTAAATGCATTTGTAAACCATATATTTCACTTGTTGAAAAAAGTTAGTTAAGCTGCTATTTCATCACTGATTTATGATTTTATCATCTCTTGTGTGCCCGCTGACCTTTGGGCTTAGTGCTGTACAGGAACGCTTCGAGTGTGCTTTAATGCTGGGGGTGGGTGGGGGGGAATACTATAGGTAGGTACTTCTGGAGCATTTCTTAGAGACCATATCAGATTTGCTTACTAAAAAGGAATTAGGCTGAGACTTGTGTTGCCAAAGGGCATTGGGGAACTCAGATTATATAATTAAAGTGTTGATGCTGATGAAATTAGCCAGAGCGCCAAGTGATCTATCATAGGAATGAAAAGTTATATTTTTTTTAAAAAGGTTTGTCAAACTGAATGATGCATAACAGGTTTTCTCTGAAGTAGTGTGTTGGACATAGAACGTCAAAGTCGGTTATACATTATTTTATATGTAAATATAATTTCCTTCTGGAAATTCTAGCAGCAACTGCAAGCTCTGATTTGTCTAAAAAATAATATGTATCAGTTGAGTCATTATAGAATTGTAGAAAGATAAGAAAAACAAATGCAAAGACCTTGTCCAGTTCACTTATCGTTCTCATGCAGGTAAACTTATAGCCATAGCACTTACTAGATTATTTTTAAAGTTATTTTAATAGAAATTTACCCCATTATAAAAATAGTCAAGTGAGGGGTGCCTGGCTGGCTCAGTCGGTGGTGCATGTGACTCTTGATCTTGGGGTTGTGGGTTCGGGCCCCACGCTGGTGGTGGAGCCTACTTAAAAAAATAACCAAGTTAAAATTTTGGAAAATACAAACCTATTTTCTGTCACTAAAGATTTGTCTATTCTGGAAGTTTCTCTTTATAGCTTTAATTGGTCTCATACAATGTATTTTGAAATGTCTGCATTGTACTCTATGGTTATGATGCTTCAATATTTATTTAAGCACTCAGTGATTATTAAATATTTCAGTTATATGCAGATTTTCACATTATAAGTGAATTTCTGTTTGTGTCTGAAAATGAATTTTAAGAAATTAAATTATTTGTTTGAATTGTAGGCCCATTTTTAAAGCTTTTGTCACATTTTGTCACATTTTGCCAAAACAAATTTGAAAGGTGTTTCTAATTTGAGCCTTTACCAAAAACTGGAGTTAGAGATTTAGAAAAATAGTATCTTGTTTGAAAGGTGCCTCTAACTCTTTGAATAATAGGGATTCTAAATTTTTCTTTTCCACATTTATTGGATATTTGTACTTTCCTTATGATAGACTGCTCTTAACATATTTTCCTTAGGTATAGATCTGATAGTCCGAACGAATAAGCAGAACTTCCCTCTAACAGGTCAAACCATTTCTTTTCCTGTAAAAATATATACAGGGCGCCTGGGTGACTCAGTTGGTTAAGCGACTGCCTTCGGCACAGGTCATGATCCTGGAGTCCCGGGATCGAGTCCCGCATCGGGCTCCCTGCTCAGCAGGGAGTCTGCATTCTCCCTCTGACCCTCTTCCCTCTCATGCTCTCTCTCTCTCATTCTCTCTCTCAAATAAATAAATAAAATCTTTAAAAAAATAAATAAAAATATATACATATATCATAATAAGAACACTTACCATGAGATTACCCTCTTAACAAATTTCTAAGTGTACAACCATAAACTCTGAGGAATTAAGGCTGGATTGTCAGTTTGAAAATGTATCAGTATTATTAGTACGGTGAGGCTGGGCCAATTCAAATGATTTAGTGCTAATGTCCGATTATTTTTTAACCTGATGTGAATTTATACTCCATAATTATCCACCTTTTCTAACTTTAGAAGATTTGAGGATGCAATCTTCCCTCTGTCATTGATAATCCATGGATTCTGAGGAAATTACTTAAACTTTCTGATCCTTTTCTCCTAATGAATAAAATGGATTGGAAACAGCTTGTCTTTTAAGGTGGTAGTGGAGATTAATTGAGGTATTTCTGTTCAATTATTAACGAAGTTAGGTGATTACATGTGCCTGACCTGCAGCTATGTATTACAATATTAAGATGAAGAAGGTAGGAACTCAGCGCTCAAGAAATTTTAGAACCAGTAAGAGATATGGAATTTAGAATCCGAGGGTTTGAAAAAGACTGGTTGCGGGGTCATTGAGTACAACGGCCAAGAAAGAATTAAGATTTCTTGAGATGTTGTATGGTACAACGTAGTAAGTTCCTTTAAGTAGCACGGGGACAGGACCGGCAGGCCGGAAGAGCTGCACGTTTGCTGTAGGAAGCTGGTGGGTAGATGCTTAGTGCTCGAGGGGGAGGGGATGTGCAAGGGAGTATTAGATCATAAATGTTTTCTTTGAATTTCTCCTCGTAAAACTACTTCTGCAAGATTTCTCTGGTGCTTCTTGTTCAGTTTGATATTAACTATCGGTGAGATATACAGGCAGTCCTGAGACCCTTTAAGAATGTAGCAACCAGCACACAGTTGATCCTAATCAGAATTATGCAAGCTATAGGTCAGCCTTATGGGCTAAAGGTGAACATGTTTCTGCTTATAGCCCCTCATCAGTTTCAATTTCCTTTTTTCTGCTAGTAATATAATGGGAAAAATCCATTGTCATCCTATTTGAATGTTTGTTTCACCTTTAGGTTAATGGAAAGCCTTAATTCTACTGACCTAGTGTGAGAAGGTCAAGGTCCTCAAATTGTGCTATTTGTAAAACAAAACCAAAAAGAAAAAAAGTTTAAGGATGATTGATTCTGTATTTGTGAAACATCACTAGGGTGGAAAATTGAGAGCCAGAGATTTGAGGTGATTCCCTTAGGGTTTTAGTGACGAGAACAGGGCTAGATCCAAGTTCCTAGCTGTTTTATGTTATGACACATTTCCACACGTAAGCCAAAATCACTGATTTATTTTTTCCTCAGAAGCACTATTAAGAAAATGAGATCAGAAGCTTTTCAGGTAAATAATACAATTTTAAAAAATTACAGAGAAAGAGCTCTCCTTCAGAATGGGGCTGGTTTTTAGCATCTATGTAGTTTTGAATACAAAGCAGTCAATTCTAGGCACTCTGAAGTATAGGTTCAAATGGGAGGCTATAATCAGAAATAATTTGAACTCCGTAAATTAAAGATACCTTGAGAGTAAGTGGTAGTTCTATGTGAAAAAAATATTTCTAAGAAAAACTGTATAAAAATCTCATTATAAATGCTATTATTTTAACCAGATATAATCGTAATGATATAAAAATGATGAAGGAATATAAGCCATATTATGAATTATTTTTGAGTTGTGACTATTACAGCTATTATACCTGATCATTTAGCTAAAGATGAAAACTATATTCAGACAATAAACCAAACACACTACTTGATATTTCAGAATCCCAATATTTCTACATAAGGAAAATGAGCTATTTTTTTAATGGATGAAGAGACAAGTAATTCTAATCTTAAGGCTGTAGAATTGAGAAGATACATGACAGTGGAGTTAAAATAATAGAAAGTTCTTAAAGAAAATTATAAACTCCTTAGTGACATTTACTTTATAATGGTAGATAGATTCTCATGACTGTAGTTGTAGCATTATAGGCTTTCATATTTGTCAAAACGTATTGAACCGTACATTTAAAATTTATGCATTTTATTGTATGTAATTTATAACTTAAGTAGATTTAAATGTTAGTTTAAGTTGAAATTTGATGTGGTATTGATGTCAGATGCTCTGTTTACCAAATAATTTATTGTTTCTCATTCAGTCTCCTAGCTCCTGATACTTTGGTTACTAGAAATACAGCCTTTGGGAAATAAATACAAATAACAAGTTTTTAACAAAGGGGACAATGTAATACTTGCAATATGTATTAGAACACTATATGATAACATTTTGATATCTATAGAAGGCACCAGCTCTCCACAGAGTTCAGCAGCAGCGTTTTATATAAGGCGCTGCCCAGAGAGGGGCCCGTATGACGCTGCTCTGGGTTCCTGTCATCATTTAAAGAGAAACTTGCACAACGTCCAGAGTCCTTGATGTCCTGCAACTGGTGGAGGATGTCCTCAAATTCTTTGCAATGGGAATTCACTTGGCTGGCATGCAACCTCGACTTTCAAATGGAATGGTCCATCTACCTAGGGAAAAATGATGACATGTAACTGCTAAATCTGAAGAGAATCTGGGAGGAGTTTCTGCTGGTAGCTTGTGCCCTCATTCCCTTTGCAAACCTGGCCAATATCCGTGCCTTGCCCCCCAGCTCTACTGGCCAGCAAGCTGTGCTGGAGTTTGCTCTTGCCGCTGAAGTCACTCCCATTTTAGGCCACTTCGCTCCTGGAACTTTCACTAACCAGGTCCAGGCAGCCCTTCGGGAGCCTCAACTTGTGGTTGTTCCTGATCCCAGGGCTGACCGCCAGCCTCTCACAGAGCCTGCTTCTGTTAACCTGCTTGCCACAGCTAGCTCTGTGTAACACAGACCCTTCTGCACTGTGTAGACACTGCTCTCTAGTGCTACAAGAGCTCACTCAGAGGATCTGATGTGGTGGATGCTGGCTCAGGAGGCTGTCCCTTGGCATGGCACCAAGTAAAGGCCAGTGAATGGTCATG
Organism: Eumetopias jubatus; assembly: GCF_037043125.1. Lineage (NCBI taxonomy): Eukaryota > Metazoa > Chordata > Mammalia > Carnivora > Otariidae > Eumetopias > Eumetopias jubatus. The sequence continues at coordinate 34,092,720 of NW_028274820.1, forward strand.
GGGGATCTCTCCTTCTACAGAGATCCCAAAGAGATTGAAAAAGAAGAGCAGGCTGCTGCTGAAAAGGCTGTGACCAAGAAAGAATTTCAGGGTGAATAGACTGTTTCTGCTCCCAAATTTGCTTCTGCTCAACCTGAGGTCACAGACTGGTGTGAAGTGGGGCAGGTGTCCCCTGTGCTTATTCAGTCGTTCTGTCTGAAGACGGGCACACCCAGCCGGCCATGAAGGACTGGTCTGCAGCACCCACTGCTCAGGCCACCGAATGGGTAAGAACAACCATTGCGTGTTTCTCCACAGAGCCTCTTCCATAGGCTCTTGAAGCAGGGAATGGAAACCAAGTTGACAGAAGATAAACATTTAAGAAAAAAAAAAGTTAAGAAAGAAAAAATGCCCATGTAGAAGATAGCCTTGGACTCTTGCTGGACTCTAACTACTGAACAGAACTATAGTACTCATTTGTTTTAAACAATTGATTTTTATATTCCTTTAAAATGGGAGGTGATGACAGAAGCAGACCTCTAGTACTCACATGTGCTCCCTTATGCCAAGAATTTGAGTTTTAATTCCAGCTACAAAAAAGGGAACGAGAACTTCTTAGAGAAGATGTGGTTCTGTTCTAGGGCAGAGATAATTCAGAATGGGCATAAAGCTTTCTATTATTACCAAAAAGCAAGAAAGATTTTAAAAATATCAGGACTATTACTAAATGGATAAATAATCCAACTGAAGGAGGCTGTCGCCGGCTAAGAGATGAAAATGTAAGCTCAAAATTGTAAGTAATGGAAATAATTTGAGTTTAGAAATGGCCATGATTTCAAAATGAAACTCAAAGAAAAAGTGCAAATAAATGTGCAATGAGGTAGTTGTGATAACTTTGAAAGTACATGACCGGTCTTCTCATTACTGATTTTAATAAGTAAAACAGAGTGCATGTGTACGTGTTTTCTACATACACATATATCTTTGTTTCAGTGTTTAAGTATAAGTGTATATAGAGGGTTATTACTGGTAAGTAAGATGGCAACACATGCCTAAAAAAGGAAGCAACTATAAATACTTTGAGCTTGTTTCTTTCCTGCATATGGAGGTTATATATGTATGTATCTGTGTGTAATCATAATCTATATGACAGAGTGAAGAGGTCTAATTTTGAGTAAGCCAAATATTTTCTGTAAAGGTAATAATTCTTCTGAGAACTCTGCAAGACAAGACATTAGCAGATGCTTAATTACCAAATAATTCCAGCATATGATAATGAGGTAGAGATATTTTCCACTAGTTGATCAACTCCGGTGATCCTACATATTAACTGATTAATATCACCCTTTGGGAGAATTTAGCCAAATGTTCCAAAGGGAAGAATTACTGGGTTAGATTTGAACCTTCATTTGCTAGAAGATAAAATGGCTAGACCTTCTGATGATTATAAGTTATAGATAGAGCCAACAGAAATTTTTAATCATAATAAAAGACTTGTATAGGTAATTGTATGAGGATGATGACTTAGGTGGTACTGGCCACTACAAAAGTAAATAACACATCTTTTCTGGAAATGATGTGGAAAGCATGGATGTGTCCCATGATGCAGCAAATCAAGTTATCTGAGTTATGTGAAGAATCACTTGGTCTTAAGCCAGAACCAGCAAGGACTTTTAAATCTGAGGTAGGGTTTTTTCTCTTTTTAAAAGGTGTTATTATTGGTGTTCTAGGAAGTTTCCACAAAAATTTTTAGTTAAAATACTAACCCTCAAGAAGGTGTAAGACTAGGGATAATAATATAATAACAATATGAATGGATGAATACATAAATAAAAAAAATAAATTGCTAATCAACACCCTACTGAACATTTGAAGGAAACCCTCTGAATATTTCTAGGGCTGTTTCTTTGTGCAGTTCATGCTTCTTTCTTGTGAACACTTAGCTACTTGGGATCTCAGATGCCTCAATTCAGTGAGTCCATCAGTCCTGCCTCATTTCCTCTCTGTGTTCATGACCTGGACATTCATGAAAGAATGAGGTAGGGCGTTTGTAGGGCTGGCTTCATTTGTTTACCGTCTTTCAGGGATAGATGGTCTTTACTGGCTGATGTCTAGTGGTTTTGAAAATTTTGATCCCTGTGTTTTGTCTGTTGTGTTTTTTTGTTGTTGTTGCTGTTGTTACATGGGGGAAGCTAAATCTTTCCCCATTGGTCCAGCTTGTCCAGAAGCAAGAGAGCACCTGTCTGCTTAATATTTTGTGGGACCAAACAATAAGTACACAAATAGCATTTCTGCTGCATACTGAAATAGGATGGTTTTCTTAAGAAAAAGCGTTTGTCCACTTGAGTTGAGGTTGTACAGTCCCCTTCTCTTCATGAAACACAATTTTTACTTGAAAGATTAACTGACAGACAAACTACGGTTTTTTTAAATGCTTGGGCATTAGCAAATACTTATTTAAAAATGAAAGAAGTGATCTTGTCATTTCAAAGGAAATCAACTGATATTTGTTGCCAATGATACAATTCAAGCTTTTAAGAGAAAATTCAAATTTTGGAAAACTTGTGACAGCTACTGTGAGCTTGAGAGCTTCCCAATCCTTACAAACTTTTCTGATAAAAATGGTGGTGATATCAACAAATATATTATTACTTTGTTTAATAAAATATATTAATATTTGAAAAAATACACAACTCAGTGAACTAATATTTTTCAAGTAATCAATAGTAGAAAAACATGTAAGAATAAATGAACAATGCAAAAAGAGAGCATTTAATGTAACAGTAAAAGTTAACAATTAAGCAGTGTTCACCGATTTGGTTTCAGATTGCACATTGCAATGAAGCTTTAATAGACTACCACTTACTGAGTTTTGGTGTAGTATCAAGAAGAATATCCAAAGTTTTCTGGAAAGTTTATTAAAATACTCGTCTTACTTCCAACTGTATATCTATGGGAGTCTGGATTTTCACATACTTCAAACAAAAGAACGTGTTGCGACACATTGAATTCAGAAGCAAACAGAATTTCTTTGTCTTCTATGAAGCCAGGCACTAAAGAGATATGCAGAAATGTAAGATAGCACCAGTCTTCTCATTATTTCATGGGGGGAAGAAAATAGAGCCCATTTCCTTCTAAAATATATTATTTACTTGAACATATAATATAATTACTAATGTAAAATGTAATTATTGTCATTTTTAAATGAGTTAATGTTTATTTTCTTCAACCTTAATTTCTTACATGGTAAAAAAATTCTTACATGGTAAATATTGACAAATATTAACCAATGTAAAACTAAAGTTCTGTGAAATTCTCAATCAAGGGACTCAGAGACCAGAAAATTAGAGAATTACTTTTCTAATCATTGGGTCTTATGGGTAGAGCCAACATTTTCAAGCACTTCCATATGCCTGGTGTTATCAAACTCTGCTAATATATTCTCATTGAATGCTCACAATAGAGTAATAAGGTAAATGTTATTATAATCTCCTTTTTATAGATATAGAAAATGAGACACAATTTCCCCAAAGTGGAAAGAGTCAGATTTTGGACACGGGCAATATGGCTGCATAGGCTGCGTTCGGAAACACCATTCTAGATTTCTATGCTATGTTTGGTCTAAATCTTACAGTGGTTTCAGTATTCAAAAAATTCTATTAGAATTATTTTAAATCAGATACCTACAGTGTTTTGTGAAGTTTGTAATCAATTTTTAAATATTGGAGATAATTTGTCCAATTCACAAGTTTGTATTTTTCTTTAGTGAATACGTGTTAAGGGATATTGTTTAATGTTTAAGGAACATTGTTTGTTAGTGGAGTTTTAAGACTAATATGTTGAATATCAAAGTTGAGGGAGTAGTGAGTGTTCTTCCCCATACACAAAAGCTGAAGTGCTGAGGACAAACACCATCTGGATACCAGACATAATTGTAAAAATGATGGCAAATCACATAAGAGCTTTGAGCTGTACTTGAATTGAGCATACACCAAACCTGTGATTTGTACATCTTTTTTTATTTGAGGATAATGATAGTACTTGACTGTGACAGGAGGACTTACTAAAGACTCACAGACACTTTCACTAGCAATTGCATGCAAGGGCCATTCTATTCATATTCTAACTTTCTGAATCAGTTAAGATTTATATGACTGGGGTATCTCTTGATTTAGACTCACTTATAAAACTGAGATACAGAAAGTCAAATTAACAATATTTCCAATAATGTACAAAATGATTTTTTTATTCTTAAGGGATTCATGAGCAAGTATTCTGAAGTGAAATATCATTATATTAACAACTTAGTTTCAAATGGTAGAGCAAATCAAACAAAAAACAAAATACCAATCCATGCCGTGTGTATGTGTGTGTATGTGTAGAAAAATAGAAATATAGTAAAAATGGCCAAAAGCTACCTTTGAGGAATCAAGATGCAGAGTGCATGGATATACCCATTTCAATATACTTTTCCGTATGTTTTTCTGAATATATAAAATTTTTCATAATAAAGTTTGCAGATAATAAAAAGGACCATGTGATAAATAGGATTAAAAACAAAGGCAAATGTAGATTTTGAGTTTTGCTTGCTTATATTAGCAATTTTCAGTTTCTTAAATGTGCAAGGCCAGACTGAGACACATGGGAACTCCTTGTCAGAGAGATTTTTAATATTAATCTTATGTTTCTTTGGAAGGGCGTTGAAAGTCATTTTCTCTAAATAAGAAGTTTATATTTACTTTTTAAGCTTGAAATGGGTATTTGTTACCAATACTATTAAGTAGGTTAATAGACTTAAGTGTCCCTTGTTTTACATTTTTCAGACACTCCTAACTTAGTCAATATGATGTAGCAGTAAGAGCAAGTTTTCAAATTTCCTTGGTTCTGATATTGTATATCCTTGGGCAAGTCATGTATACTCTTATGTGCCTATTTCCTCATCTATAAAACTGAAATAATAATAGAAGCCAGCTTTTAAGAAACTTGTGATAACTCCTTGAATTGACATATAGAAAATTCTTAGAAGCTTGCTGGCAGCATGGTAAGCCTTCAATACATATTAGCTATTTTTATTATAGCAACCAAATAGTGTTAAGCAGTCAGTAATATAACTTGCTTACATAGAGCTAAAAGTCTTAGCGTCAGACCATACATATCTTGAGTTCAGTATTTCAGCTGAATGTAACTAGATCTTGCTAGATCTTGCACCGTTTCAGTTCACGTGTGCACTTAACTGTGTCTTCCATCTTCAAGGTCTGATGGATGGGTGATTTTGAAGTTGCTGCAATTGCTGCAATTGTAACTCTTGTAACATTCTTGTTAGCCTTAAAAAAAAAAAAGTTGGGGCATCTGGGTGGCTCAGTCAGTTAAGCATCTGCCTTCAGCTCAGGTCATGATCCCAGGGTCCTGGGATTGAGCCCCGTGTTGGGCTCTCTGCTCAGCGGGGAGTCTGCTTCTCCCTCTCCCTCTGCCCCTCCTCCCCACTTTTATTCTCTCTCCTTTGCTCTGCTTTCTCTCTCTCACATGTGCATGCATGCTCTCTCTCAAATAAATAAATAAAAAACTTAAAAAAATTGAACAGATAGATGAAACTAAGCATGGCTTATCTCCACTTTAATTTGGCAGAACTGTGTCTATTTTGTTTGCCTGTTATTTAAGGACTTTTACAGAAAACCTTGAGTTCCTAGCAACTGATCAACTTTCTGATCAGTTTTAGTAAGAGGATCCTCCTTTATATTTGGCACCCTGAAAGGCTGCTGTGCTGTCCCACACCTTAATGTCAGGCACTGTGCTAAGTGCTTTGTTTATGTTTTCTTATGTAATCTGTATAGTAAACCTGTGAAGTTGGTTACGTTATGCCTGGTTCACTTAAGAGGAAAACGGTTCCGAATGTTGAGTGATATGATCAAGGTCGTGTAGCCAGTAAGTGGCAAATGAGAGGTTTGACCCATCTCATCCTAGAATGAGAGGCTGACTATCTCATTCCCTGAAAGCTATGAGCATCTCTACCTTAGCCTCAAGGAAAAAATATTGGAATAATTAGTTCCATCAATAAGGCTGTTCACAATACTAGATCCAGAGCAGTTGGGCCATCTTCGTATGGTTTTGCAACAGCTGCGACAAGAGTGTGGGAAAAGAGCACAGTTTTTTGGGGTATTATAAAGTGGGGCTGAATCCTTTACCTGCCACTTGAGCAGCTTAATCTGGGTCAGGTTCTTCAACCCTTGCACACCTCATTTCTTCATCTGAAAGTAAAAATCAATAAAATAATCTCCAATTTATAGGATAGTCAGGAGGATTGAATTAATCTATAAATAGCACACAGCATATAATAAATGTTCAACGTTTGTCATCTCTCCCCTTATAGTGGGACTCTTTAGTTTGGCTACTTGGGTCATAGCTGTTTTCCATTAAGAGGGAGTTCCCAAAGAAGCCATTTGTCCTGACAATTTCTTTTTTTTTTTTTTTAAGATTTTATTTATTTATTTGACAGAGAGACACAGCGAGAGAGGGAACACAAGCAGGGGGAGTGGGAGAGGGAGAAGCAGGGAGCCCCATGCGGGGCTCGATTCCAGGACCCCAGGATCATGACCTGAGCCGAAGGCAGACGCTTAACGACTGAGCCACCCAGGCGCCCCTGTCCTGACAATTTCTGAACGTGCTCCTTCCTTCATGTGTTGGCCCCTCCGTGGTGAATACCAAAGCATTTTAGGTGATCCTATAGAGAAGTTTAATATGAATTGATATCCACCTAGGAGATACAGAAGCAGCATCCTTGCAGTCTTCTGCAGACACCGGGTGTTTCTCAGCCCCTTTCATGGCAAAACGAGGCTCTGGTCCCAACCCTGCAATCAGTTGTTGATCCAAATTGTTTTCTTCCTATGATCATTGGCTTGATTGGCAGCTTCTTCTTTCCTGTTGCCTGGTCCTCTGCTCAGTATCCCCATCTGGGTAAATATATTCTAAATGGAAAATTTCATGGAAGAGTAATAATATCCAGTTTTGTTTATGCAACATTTATAAAATCATGATGCCTTGTATTGTATTTCTTTTCAGAGCGGCACCGGATAATCCTTAGTTTTGAAAATGTTAATCCTTTTTAGACGTGCTCCTTAAAAATGGGAGAGTTAGTAAGCATGTGTTGAAACTGATCAGATTCAGGAACCAGCATTCCTAAAATACTTAACTCAGTTCTATTTGATGAACATTAACTCATTTTCCATCAGATTAAATTATCTTCCTAGGGATAATTTTAAATTGAAATGAGACTGAACTGAGTAAATTAACTGAGAAGTCACTCGATTGGACAGAGGGAGAACCAAGAATTTGAATTGTTACAATTTGTGTTTGGGGAGGTGGAGGGGAATGGTTTATGGTATGATGAAAAGCTTTCTTAGTGAATTAGGAAACAGCTCAGAGAAGACATGGATCTATAAACAAAATTTGTTGACTGAAATAAAATGCCTTGAGATTAAAATTCGTGAATCCCAAGTGTGGAAGGATTATCCATCAAACTACATAAACAAAATAGTCATTGACTGCTGGGGAATAGAATATTTAATAGTGGATGATTATGCCGTTTTAGTTTAAAAAATCACAGAAGATAAAACTGGAGATACCACAATACACTTGTCTATTACATATTTTCTTTAATGCACACTTAGATGTAAAATGATCATTAATATTCACTGTGTAGTAAAACATTTGGCCTTGCCCAAAGTAAGCTCTGGTCTTTGCCATAGACTTCTGGAAGGTAATCTATTTCATACCTGATAGGAGTGCCTTTGCTTAGGGTACAGGGCTGACAATACTGGATCTTAGGATGTGGTCAAACACACTCAGCAGCTTTAGGGTAGGGTCTGACCCCACCAGAAAGACCAACAGTGTGACGTAGCATGGGGGTTTTGAGTCAAGTGGTATAAGTTGACCTAAAGACAGAGATCAGCCATGTCAGCAGTCAGTCAATCAATCATTCCTGCATAATGAAGCCTCATTAGAAACTCTGGACACAGAAACTTGGATGACTTTTCTTGTTTTGGCAATACTCTGTGCAAATTTTACCCATCAGTGCCAGGAGTGGACAATGGAAGCTTCATGTTTGTAATCCTAGACTCTGCCCCATGCATCTCTTGTTTGGGCTTATTTTACTTTGTATTCTTTCCCTATAATAAGCAGTAACTACAAGTATAACAGCTTTTAGGGAGTTTTGTGAGTTTGGAATGTGGTTTTGTGAACCCCCTGAATTTGCAGTTGGTGTTAGAAGTTAGGGTGGCACTGGGGACCATTTCCTCGAGCGTCACAGTTTGGCTAACTCTGGGTACTTTTAGTAAACATTGTAAGCATTTTTAAATCCTGAATTGCCTTCTGAATTTTCTCAACCTAAATTATAGTTAATAAGAGTTTTACTGTTAATTTGGATGTCTCCTATTTCTTAGGAAAAGATAATCAAATGTTCAAGTAATATAGTCCTTATTGATTACTTACGATACACGTCTAGCTGAAATATTATTTTATTAGTCCAGATATTTCATTGATAGGAATAGGTTATAGTTTAAGTCATGCTCTGCATTCTGATTAGACTATACAATAGCAATAATTCACTTTTTCATTAAGTGACAAAATAGAAATATTTTGGCAGAATCGTCCTATCTTATTCCAAATCCATATCAAAATTTTTTTTTATTTTTACCATTTTTGGAAATTTTGCTCTGTCTGAATTTCTCTAAGCTTGTCTTAATAACCTGAGAATAGCAAGACTAATTATTTTGTTGTGTCCTCATCTATTGTACAAATGAATCGAACCAGCCAAGTAAGTTGGTTCCATTTGATTGGCTCCCACTCATTCCACTGCAGCTGTTGTCATTCGTGGGGATGTGAGCTTACAGAAACCAGCTCTCCCGTGAAGTGGAACACTGCCAACTCTATTGGGGGAACATAAATTCTATGACAGTTACATCTCAAATCCATTATTGATAAAACCTTGCACCGTGGGCCTCAGCCTACAGCAGATATTTATGAACAGGTCAGGAAATGAAGAGTAGACATTGAAACACTGGGCCTTTAATTACAGCTGCACAAATGGTAGGGATAGAGTTACAGAGTTGTTAAAAATCAATTAAGAAAGGTTGCCACCTGATCTCCCTGCACAGAATCTATTTAATTGGGTAGTCTGTTTCTGAAATCAAATGTTTCTGGAAACTGAGATTTTTCTAAGAACAGCATGGCATTTTACTTAGAAAGTATAGAGATTCCTTGGGCCCCGTTTTTAAAAAGAATATACATAAGAAATAATTGCACTGCATTGTACTGATTAACTAATCTCTAACTCAAGCTTGTTGGGGAAACTCATCGGGTACCCTTTTAAAATATAATAGAATTTTTGCAAATTAACCCTACAAACTCCTGAGCACTTTATAATTTTTATTTTACATCCTCAGTAACACAAATAATCTTAAGGCTTCTATCATATATAAAAAAAAAAACCTTTCATTGAAATGTGCCCACACTCCTAAATTCTATAATCTTAAATTATAAGAAGAAATTAGGATTTTAAGTCTGCTTTCTACGAAATAAGTAATCTAGCATATGTTATAAAGTTTGCTGTGATTCTTCAATGGGGAGCTGTTTGAACAGACATTAGAGAAGGCTCTGAAGCAGAAAGAATTTTTGGAATGTAGTAAGAAACCTTCTGTATCACTGATGTCAGTGATACTGCTATGATTCCACCAACCCTTTAGTTGACATTGAATTCTAGCATTTAATACTTACTATCTTATTTATCCCTCACATAATTATGAGAAGTTTATTAATGTTCTTATTTTACAGATAACAAAATTGAACCTCAGATGATTTTGATAAAACTTAAGCCAAGAGGTCTATGGGGCATCAAAATGAAAAATCCAGTGAGTGCTGGAGAATGGTTTTTCTGGGACACCACTCTAACTCATTCGAGTGAGGAGAATAAATGAGGAAATGAGTGAACAAATGAGGGCATGTCAAACTCATTATCACGTCATTTATCTGAATCACAATAAGCAATGATGAAATTCTTTATTTTAGCTATTTTAGAAACACGTTTATATGAAAAGCATCCTATTGATGCCATTTGTTCATTTAGGTTAAAAAAAAAGCAAAGAAACTGTTTAACAATACAAGTTAACATCACAAGTTAATATCACATTTATAACTACATCAACTAAAAAATTTAGTTTTAATGAAAACTTTCAAATATGTGGGAAAATATAGATTGTAAAATGCATCTTGTACACTCATTACCTAGATTCAACAAATGTGGGTGTTTTGCCACATTGACTTTCTTCATTTTTTCCCTGCCAAATGATTTTCAAGTAAATTGCGGATATGACATCTCAAACCTAAGTATTATTGTATTAACTCCAAAATGAGATTTTTTTTTCCTTGCCATTATAATACCAGGTGGTATCATTATTGCAGCCAACAAATTAACCAGAGTTCCTTAATATCAGTTGCATTTTTAAATTTTACCAATTAAACAAAAAATATCTTTTAAAGTTCATTTGTTTAAACCAAAGATCCAATTAAGTTAAGAGACTGTTGTTAGTTTGTATGTTTCTTTGATCTCTTTAGTCCCCACACCCCGCTTCCCTACTCCCACCCATCTTTTTTTAATATTGACTTGTTGAAAGCTGGTCCTACTAACTGCATGTTTAATGGCTTTCTCTGCCTCAGAGTATCATGTGACTCTACTCCCTTTATTACCTACTGAGAAAAGAGAAGTTAGATTTAGCAGCTCGGTTAAAATCAGGTTAAAGGATCTTGGGAAGAATCCCTTATATAAGTGATGCTATCTGGATACACACAGAGTCTAATCATTCTATTATTCATTTTGCTGAGTGATCTGTGGATTCAGGTGGTGACAGCGTGGATTCTCCATGGTAGAGTGTGCTTTTCTCTTTCCCATCTGGATATTGCTGTGGAAAACGCAACTGGAGGCTATACATTTTTAACTTTGAGTTTCATGCTAATCTCTGCCAGTCAAACTGTATTCATTCTATTTATATTTTCCCTAGCTTGACGACGCATAATTCTGAGATTTATAATAGGAGACATGGGAGTTAATCCTCAATTGTTTTTGGCCATACTTTAATTTAGACTCCTAAAAATTATAAAACTGCTCATAATGTTTGTGGTTTGCAAGCTCCAAGTTCCCTCAGTAAAGCACAAGCATCATAGAAATCCTTTTCTGTAGGTTTATTTTTGAAAGAACTTAGTTTCTCCCTTTTTTCTAATTCCAGAAAGCAGGCAGAGCTGGGTTTGCTTCTGGAAAACTTACAAGGGGAGATGTCGATGCTTTGATGAGGCAAGTGGTGGATCCTGGAAAAGCATCCAGCAGGCTGTTCTTTCCTCGGCCTATGAAAAAGACATGGTACCTGACCCTGAGGGCCTCTCAGTTTAGAGAGAAAACAGATCGGATCTATTTTATGTCAGACTTCTAATTCTTTATAAAATTTTATTTAATATGTTGAATGTTAGAGACAGAATAAACGCACATAGATTCATAAGTCACAAAAAACAATGTATGCTCACAGAAAAAGTGTCACCGTTTTCTAAAAATTTTTTTATTGTTATGTTAATCACCATATATTACCTCATTAGTTTTTGATGTAGTGTTCCATGATTCATTGTTTGTGCATAACACCCAGTGCTCCACGCAGAATGTGCCCTCTTTAATACCCATCACCAGGCTAACCCATCCCCCTACCCTCCTCCCCTCTAGAACCCTCAGATTGTTTTTCAGAGTCCATCGTCTCACATGGTTCGTCTCCCCCTCTGACTTACTCCCCTTCATTCTTCCCCTCCTGCTATCTTCTTCTTTTTCTTTTTTCTTAACATATGTTGCATTATTTGTTTCAGAAGTACAGATCTGTGATTCAACAGTCTTGCACAATTCACAGTGCTCACCATTGCACATACCCTACCCAATGTCTATCACCCAGCCACCCCATCCCTCCCATCCCCCACCACTCCAGCAACACTCAGTTTGTTTCCTGACATTAAGAATTCCTCATATCAGTGAGGTCATATGATACATGTCTTTCTCTGATTGACTTATTTCACTCAGCATAACACCTTCCAGTTCCATCCCCGTCGTTGCAAATGGCAAGATCTCATTCCTTTTGATGGCTGCATAATATTCCATTGTGTATATATACCACTTCTTCTTTATCCATTCATCTGTCCATGGACATCTTGGCTCTTTCCACGGTTTGGCTATTGTGGACATTGCTGCTATAAACATTGGGGTGCACGTACTCCTTCGGATCCCTACATTTGTATCTTTGGGGTAAATACCCAGTAGTGCAATTGCTGGGTCATAGGGTAGCTCTATTTTCAACTGTTTGAGGAACCTCCATACTGTTTTCCAGAGTGGCTGCACCAGCTTGCATTCCCACCAACAGTGTAGGAAGGTTGCCCTTTCTCCACATCCCCGCCAACATCTGTCGTTTCCTGACTTGTTAATTTTAGCCATTCTGACTGGTGTGAGGTGGTATCACACTGAGGTTTTGATTTGGAGTTCCCTGATGCCGAGCGATGTTGAGCACTTTTTCATGTGTCTGTTGGCCATTTGGGTGTCTTCTTGGAAAAATGTCTGTTCATATCTTCTGCCCATTTCTTGATTGGATTATTTGTTCTTTGGGTGTTGAGTTTGATAAGTTCTTTATTGATTTTGGATACGAGCCCTTTATCTGATATGTCATTTGCAAATATCTTCTCCCATTCTGTCGGTTGTCTTTTGGTTTTGTCTGTCTGTTTCTTTTGCTGTGCAAAAGCTTTTTATCTTGATGAAATCCCAATAGTTCATTTTTGCCCTTGCTTCCCTTGCCTTTGGCGATGTTTCTAGGAAGAAGTTGCTGCAGCTGAGGTCGAAGAGGTTGCTATCTGTGTTCTCCTTTAGGATTTTGATGGAATCCTGTCTCACGTTTAGGTCTTTCAACCATTTGGAGTCTATTTTTGTGTGTGGTATAAGGAAATGGTCCAGTTTCATTCTTCTGCATGTGGCTGTCTAATTTTCCCAACACCATTTGTTAAAGAGACTGTCTTTTTGCCATTGGACATTCTTTCCTGTTTTGTCAAAGATAAGTTGACCATAGAGTTGAGGGTCCATTTCTGGGCTCTCTGTTCTGTTCCATTGATCGATGTGTCTGTTTTTGTGCCAGTACCATACTGTCTTGATGATGACAGCTTTGTAATAGAGCTGGAAGTCCGGAATTGTGATGCCGCCAGCTTTGCTTTTCTTTTTCAATAATCCTCTGGCTATTCTGGGTCTCTTCTGGTTCCATACAAATTTTAGGATTATTTGTTCCATTTCTTTGAAAAGAGTGGATGGTATTTTGATGGGGATGGCATCGAATGTGTAGATTGCTCTAGGTAGCACTGACATCTTCACAATGTTGGTTCTCCCAATCCATGAGCATGGAACGTTTTTCCATTTCTTTGTGTCTTCTTTAGTTTCTTTCATGAGTATTTTATAGTTTTCTGAGTACAGATCCTTTGCCTCTTTGGTTACATTTATTCCTAGATAGCTTATGGTTTTGGGTGCAATTGTAAATGGGATCGACTCCTTGATTTGTCTCTCTTCTGTCTTGTTGTTGGTGTATGGGAATGCCACTTGATTTCTGTGCATTGATTTTATATTCTACCACTTTACTGAATTCCTGTATGAGTTCTCGCAGTGTTGGGGTGGAGTCTTTTGGGTTTTCCACATAAAGTATCATATCATCTGCAAAGAGTGAGAGTTTGACTTCCTCTTTGCCGATTTGGATGCCTTTGATTTCTTTTTGTTGTCTGATTGCTGTGGCTAGGACTTCTAATACTATGTTGAATAGCAGTGGTGATACTGGACATCCCTGCTGCATCCCTGACCTTAGGGGGAAAGCTCTCAGCTTTTCCCCATTGAGAATGATATTCGCTGTAGGTTTTTCATAGATGGCTTTTATGATCTTGAGGTATGTACCCTCTATCCCTATACTTTGAAGACTTTTGATCAAGAAAGGATGCTGTACTTGGTCAAATGCTTTTTCTGCATCTATTGAGAGGATCATATGATTCCTGTTCCTTCTTTTGTTAATGTATCACGCTGATTGATTTGCGGATGTTGAACCAGCCTTGCAGCCCAGGGATAAATCCCACTTGGTCGTGGTGAGTAATCCTTTTAATGTACTGTTGGTTCCTACTGGCTAGTATTTTGGTGAGAATTTTTACATCCATGTTCATCAAGGATATTGGTCTGTAATTCTCCTTTTTGATGGGGTCTTTGTCTGGTTTTGGGATCAAGGTAATGGTGGCCTCATAAAATGAGTTTGGAAGTTTTCCTTCCATTTCTATTTTTTGGAAGAGTTTCAGGAGAATAGGTATTAATTCTTCTTTAAATGTCTGATAGAATTCCCCTGGGAAGCCATCTGGCCCTGGGCTTTTGTTTCTTGGGAGATTTTTGATGACTGCTTCCATTTCCTTAGTGGTTATAGGCCTGTTCAGGTTTTCTATTTCTTCCTGGTTCAATTTTGGCAGTTGATACATCTCTAGGAATGCACCCATTTCTTCCAGGTTATCTAATTTGCTGGCATAGAGTTGCTCATAATATGTTCTTAGAATTGTTCGTATTTCTTTGGTGTTGGTTGTGATCTCTCCTCTTTCATTCATGATTTTGTTGATTTGGGTCGTTTCTCTTTTCTTTTGGATAAGTCTGGCCAGGGGTTTATCAATCCTGTTAATTCTTTCAAAGAACCAGCTCCTAGTTTCGTTGATCTGTTCTACTGTTCTTTTGGTTTCTAGTTCATTGATGTCTGCTCTGATCTTTATTGTTTCTCTTCTCCTGCTGGGCTAGGCTTTATTTGCTGTTCTTTCTCCAACTCTTTTAGGTGTAGGGTTAGGTTGTGTATTTGAGACCTTTCTTGTTTCTTGAGAAAGCCTTGTATTGCTATATACTTTCCTCTCAAGCCTGCCTTTGCTGTATCCCAAAGATTTTGAACAGTTGTGTTTTCATTTTCATTGGTTTCCATGAATTTTTTTAATTCTTCTTTAATTTCCTGGTTGACCCATTCATTCTTTAGTAGGATGCTCTTTAGCCTCCATGTATTTGAGTTCTTACGACTTTCCTCTTGTGATTGAGTTCTAGTTTCAAAGCATTGTGGTCTGAAAATATGCAGGGAATGATCCCAATCTTTTGGTATCGGTTGAGACCTGATTTGTGACCTAGGATGTGATCAATTCTGGAGAATGTTCCATGGGCACTAGAGAAGAATGTGTATCCTGTTGCTTTGGGATGGAATTTTTTGCATATGTCTTTGAAGTCCGTTTGGTCCAGTGTGTCATTTAAAGTCTTTATTTCCTTGTTGATCTTTTGCTTTGATGATCTGTCCATTTTAGTCAGGGGGGTGTTAATGTCCCCCACTATTATTGTATTGTTGTCAATGTGTCTCTTTGCTTTTGTTATTAATTGCCTTATATAATTGGCTGCTCCCATGTTAGGGGCATAGATATTTACAATTGTTAGATCTTCTTGTTGGATAGACCCTTTAAGTAGGATATAGTGTCCTTCCTCATCTCTTATTACAGTCTTTATTTTAAAATCTAATTTGTCTGATAAGGCTTGCCACCCCAGCTTTCATTTGGTGTCCATTAGCATGGTAAATGGTTTTCCACCCCTGCACTTTCAATGTGGGGGTGTCTTTGGGTCTAAAATGAGTCTCTTGCAGACAGCATATTGATGGGTCTTGTTTTTGAATCCAATCTCATAGCCTGTGTCTTTTGATTGGGGCAATAAGCCCATTTACATTCAGGGTAACTATTGAAAGGTATGAATTTAGTGCCATTGTATTGCCTGTAAGGTGACTGTGACTGTATATTGTTTGTGTTCCTTTCTGGTCTATGCTGCTTTTAGGCTATCTCTTTGCTTAGAGGAGTGCTTTCAGTATTTCTTGGAGCGCTGGTTTTGTGTTTGCAAATTCCTTTAGTTTTTGTTTGTCCTGGAAGCTTTTTATCTCTCCCTCTATTTTCAATGACAGCCTAGCTGGATATAGTATTCTTGGCTGCATATTTTTCTTGTTTAGTGCTCTTAAGATATCATGCCAGTCCTTTCTGGCCTGCCAGGTCTCTGTGGATAGGTCTGTTGCCAATCTAATATTTCTACCATTGTAGGTTACATAGCTCTTCTCCCGAGCTGCTTTCAGGATTTTCTTTTTGTCTCTGAGACTCGTAAGTTTTACTATTAGATGTCGGGGTGTTGACCTATTATTATTGATTTTGAGAGGGGTTCTCTGTGCCTCCTGGATTTTGATGCCTGTTTACTTCCTCACATTAGGGAAGTTCTCTGCTGTTCTTTGCTCCAATATACCTTCTGCCCCTCTCTCTCTTTCTTCTTCTTCTGTGATCCCAATTATTCTAATGTTGTTCCGTCTTATCGTATCACTTATCTCTCGAATTCTGCCCTCGTGATCCTGTATTTGTTTATCTCTCTTTTTCTCAGCCTCTTTATTTTCCATCATTTGGTCTTCTATATTGCTGATTCTCTCTTCTGCCTCATTTATCCTAGCAGTTAGTGCCCCCATTTTTGATTGCACCTCATCAATAGCCTTTTTGAGTTCGACTTGGTTAGATTTTAGTTCTTTTATTTCTCCAGAAAGGGTTTCTCTAACAAATTCCACACTTTTTCAAGCCCAGCTAGTATCTTTAAAGTCATGATTCCTAACTCTAGGTCAGATATCGTACTAATATCCATATTGAGTAGGTCCCTGGCTGATGGTACTACCTCTTGTTCTTTTTGCTGAGATGATTTTTTTTTCATCTTGTCATTTTGTCCAGAGAAGAATAGATGAATGAGAGAACAAAATGCTAACAGGTTAACAACGTCCCCAGCAAATATACTCTATACAAATCTGAAAAGACCTGATACCAGCGGAAAAGAAAGGGAAAGAAATTAAAAAGAAAGAGAAAAAAAAAAGATAAAAACAAAAACAGAACAATACAAAAAAAGCAGAATATGATCAAATATGATCAGGCTAGTGCATAGATCAGTGCCACACACTAGATTTTGGGCGTATTTTGGTCTGTTAGAAGAAAGTGCCTCCTAAAATTTTAAAGGAAGAAAGACATATATGTACAAAATAAGGGTTTGATACAATGAAGGGATGGGAGATGAATGTAAAGATGAAAATTATAAAAGATTTTATAAATGGAATTGATAAGATAAGTTGTTTGAAAAAAGAAAGAAGAAGATTTAAGAAAAAAAAAAAAGAAAAAAGGGAGAGAAGGTGATCAGGCAGGAGACTAGAACAAAGCCAGACACTAGGATTTAGGGTATATTTTGATCTGTTAGAAGAAACTGTATCTCAAAATTTTAAAGAGAGATCAACTTATATATATATGCCAAAAATAAGGGTAACTACTATGAAGGGATAAAATATGACTCTAAAAATGAAAAATAAAAAAAAATTTTTTTCAAAAAGGGATTGATAAGATGTTGGTTGAAAAAGGGAAAAAGAAAAATTAAAAAAACAGTAAAAAAATTAACTTTGATGAACTAATGAATCATGGTAAAAAAAAAGCCATGAATTCTATGTGCAGTATTCCCCTAGCGCTGGAGTTCTCCCTTTCTCCTTGATGGGTAAACTTGGTCTTGGCTTGCTGGCTGTCCGTGCTGATCTTCTGGGGGAGGGGCCTGTTGCTGTGGTTTCCAAAGGTATTTGCCGGAGGCTGAATTGCCCCGCCCTTGTCAGTCAGGGCTAAGCAAGCTGCTTGGGTTTGCTCTCAGGAGCTTTTGTTCCCTGCAAGCTCTTGGTACAGCTTTGGAGGGCCATGGCGAAAGTGGTGGCCTCCCAATCTCCACCTGGAGGAGCTGAGAACTCGGGGCCTGCTCCTCAGTGCGCTCCCAGAGAAAAGCAGTCACTTCCGTCTCCCTGGTCTCCGGCCACACTCCGTGCTCACCCGGCCTGTGACCGAGCGTTTTTATCTCGCACCGGACCCCTTGTGGAGTCTCCAAACCCACTAGATCCCTGGGTGCGCTCCCGCGCCGCTCCTCCCAGGGGAGAAAGGGGAGTCTCCCCGGCTCTGCCGCTTGTTGGGTCCCTGCTGGAGGAGCAGTGGCCCAACTGGGCCGCGGATCACAGTTTATGGCCACCCCTAGCTGAGAGCCGGCGCCTTGGCTCCGTCTCTGCAGCCGGCTTCCCCGCCTAGATACCTGGGAGCTCTGGTGCACTCAAGCACCCCTGGTCTTTCTGTGACCCCAAAGGCCCTGAGACCACACTGTCCCGGGAGGATTCCACCCCCCGCTTAGCCACTGGAGCGACGTCCCTCAGCGGAGCCCTCTTCTAAAAGTTCGATTTTGTGCTCCGCAGCTCTATCACTTGCCAGAAGCGGCCGACAGAGGCCCCCTCCCCCGCCGTCTATCCTCCCGAATATCGCCTCGCATTCACTTCTCCGCACGTCCTACCTTCCAATAAGTGGTCGCTTCTCTGTTCAGAGAGTTGTTGCTACTCTCCTCTTCGATCTCCTGTTGAGTTCGTAGGTGTTGAGAATGGTTTGATCCCTATTCAGCTGAATTCCTGAGACCAGATGAAATCTAGGTCTCCTACTCCTCTGCCATCTTGCTCCCTAAAACAAAGTGTCACCTTTTATCTGTGTGGATTTGGTACATGGTGTAGGAACCAGAGAATCGCTTAGATGACATCATCCCAGAGGAAGAAGCTGGCAATCCTACTTACTGCAGCTCTCTCAAAATGAGGGGCAATAGGCAGCCATGGAAAGTTTGTTAGGGTAAACCACAGGCATGATCCACAAAATGATTTCATCACTTTTTCAAACAGACTGGCGATTTCAAGTTGCTGGCTTTTGCTTTTCTCTCTTGGGACTCTTCCTTTTTCTGCCAGGAAATGTCTTAAATATCCTTCGAAGCCAGTATGCAAGTCATCTTATTTCTAAAGCCTTCCCTGAGCCTTCTTCTGTCTTAATATAGAACTTACCAGTTCACAGTTGATCTTTGGTGTGCCTGTTTTCTCTCTAAACTGAGAGGCCCTCAGGGTCAGGTACCAGGTCTTTTTCATCTCTGTTAGTTCTTAGAATCTTGTAAGCAGTAAATATATGTGTAATGTATGAATTAAAAAAAATTGTAAGCCTCTGCAACATTGGAAAAGAGGTGAGGAGGAGAAAAGAGGGAAAATGGAAAGACATAATCGATATAGGGGTCTGGATCGGATTCAAGCCTCTGGCTTTAGAATATCACCGATTTCCAGTGTGGAAAGGCCCTGGTAGTCAAAGACGCCACTGACCCTGGCCTAACATTTTCTATTAAGTTGAACTACTTAATTTAATGATTTAGGACACGAACTTAATAATGCCCATAACTCTTGATGTCCAAGAAATCTCTTATTGTTCTAAATTCTCAAACAAGCAGCCTTTGGGGTGTGATATACTGGAACAGAGTCTAAGGCATTTTGTATTCATAAAACCTCCCGGAGTCACTAGTAGGTGCTGGATATGCTTAATGAGCTGAACACAAATAACTGCTGGAAAATTCATATTTATGAAGGAAACATTCCAAGGAGAGACCAGAAAGTCTCCAGCTTTCTGAAAGTTTACGGAGCTCCTACAAAGGAGAGGGACCAAGAGTGAGGGATGCGAGGCTCCAAAAGACAAATGTTGTCTGGTATTCCCTAAGTGTCTTCAGGGATGTGCTGGTCAGACTCTGTGAGGAGGCATTTCTCTTCACACTCACTTGGGATGCTTTCGGCCTCAGCACTGTCAGGTATGAACTGGGGGCAGGATGACCAGGATTGGAGCTCAGCTACTCACAAGCAGTTCTATTCTTCCTGGGCTTCACATTCTTTTCAGTGGGATGATGAAAAAGAATAAGCAGTAGTCTATATGTGAAACTACTACTACTGCTACTACCACACACACACACGCACACACGCGCACACACGCACACACGCACACACACGCGCACACACGCACACACGCACACACACACACACGCACACACGCACATATACACACGCATACAATTATGTAAGCGGGCGTGCCTGGGTGCCACAGTCATTTAAGTGTCTGACTCTTGATTTTGGCTCAGGTCATGATTTCAAGGTTGTGAGATCAAGCCCCGCATGGGGCTCCATGATCAGTGGGGAGTCCGCTCGCGATTATCTCGCTAGCTTTGCCCCTCCCCCTGCTCACGGACACTCAATCTCTCTCTCTCTCTCAAGGAAATAAATACATCTTAAAAAAAAATTATGTAAGGACAACAGCTAACAAATACTGCCCCAGAAACTTAGAAGAAAATAGAAAATGACAGCAAAGAAACTGGAAACAATCCTTTGATTTTTGGCAAAGATTGTAACAAAAGTAACATTTTCATTTTGACAATGGATCTGGAATACTTGAAGATGCTTTTAGCCTCAAGGAGAGTTTATTAAATTTAGCAAATGACCTGTATTTTAAAAAAACATAATAAAATGGTATTGATATATATATAAGTGAAGTGAAACAATGAAGCATAGAAAACTCTTCAGCAAAACTCTATTCATTTCGATATTATTCAACCTAATTATTGTTAGTATAATATTTTTTCTCAATTATGTCAGTATCCAACCAAAAACAATTTGTTTGAACAAAAACTGGGTTTGCAATTCTATGTTAAGAAATAAAAAGATTCCTTCCTTCAATAAAGGTTTTAAGAAAAAATATTTAACATTTGAGACTTAATTATTAAACCATTACTCTTTTTACAGGTACTGATTTTTAAAGCTTAATTTTTAAACCACAGTGTTAATTAAAATTATAAATAGTGAGGGTTTTTAATAAGCTTGGAATAATGTGTGTAGAATAGCTTGATTAGGATAAACCGTGCAAAAAGTAATATTCAATGTTTTCTTCAATAATGCTTACATATGTGCTTGACATGGGGCCGCGGAGATGGTTTGGGTTCACGTTATTTTACAGTGCTTGTTTATAGTAGGTGAGATGGATTTCAAGTAAGTAAATTATGAGGAAAGTAATGAATGCAGCAGTAGGAAAATGCTTGTACTCTAAGCGTATAAGAGCAAAAAGAAGAGAAAGATAAATTCTGCCTAGGAACCTAGTTATGTTTCCTCAAGATGGTGACAACTAAACCATTGTTGTTACTGTGGTAGTTGTGTATTTTTTTCTTTTATGACTGCTTTGTTTATTGTTGGCTTATCTTCTAAGTGTGAATAAAGTTCTTCGAGTTTTCACATTCAGGAGGAACGTATGAGGGACATGGATTAATGCGGACAGTGGTGCAGACACATGCATCCATGTATAGTGTTTGGGGAATTATTACTCATTTGGTATGGCTAGCAACCAGGAGTGATTTTTCCCTCACAGAAATAGCTGGCAATGGCTGGAGACGTTTTTGACTCTGTAAAAGGAGTGCTACAACATCTCATGGGGAGAGGTCAGGGATGCTACTAAATTTCCTAAAATCCAGACAAAACATCCCTCACATCAAAGAATTACCTAAACCCCAAATGTCAATAATGCTAAGCTTGGGAAGGCTTGGCTGAAGCATAGAAGCCAAGGTGATAGGAGAGGGAGAAATAAAAGGGGAGGAGGCAGATAGTGTCCACATTATGGAGCGTTGGGTTGGCTCTGCATACCAGCCTCAGGAGCAAATGAACAGCATCAGTATCATTAGTGAGGAAGGATTAGAGGAAAGATGGAGGCCCAAATGTACAATGGCTCCAGCGTATGGTATACATGGGCCCAAATCTGGGGAGGGCATTCACACAGGTCAGAGTGCATGCAGTCTCCCCTGGAGTTACTTGTACAAGGCAATGACCTCCAGGACCAGTTGCAGTGAAGAAATTTGTTCACAGCTGTGAAGTATGAAGACACTAATGAAATCACAGAAGCTAAAATGATATTAAAGTAGATTTAGGTTTAGATGATGTTTAATGTGAAAATGTTTTTTTAAAAAAAAGATTGTGTCTAATTTAGAGATTATAGGCATAATTACCAGAAAGGATTGGGAAGGGCAGGTAGATGGATAAAAATTGGGAAATAATCTTGAGACAAGAGAGGTCAAGAATAATGCCACAGAAATGTCTCGCTTAAACAGAGGGGCTAGTGTGGGAAGTATTGAGCCATGAGGTAGAAAAGCATAGCATTACTTGATGGAAGGCTTTGGATGCTAGTTTTTAGAAGTTTAGATTTGATGTAGTGAGTTAGAAAGAGTCCTTGTAAGTTCCTGAATAGGGGAGAAATGAATGGAAATGGACTTTGAGTAATACTGTGGTTCCAGCCCTGTGTTAGATAGATCATAGCATGAAGAAAATGAGGCATGTGACAGGGCCATCATCTGGGAGACCATTGAAGTTCTGCCCTCAATTTACAAACAAAATAGCAGCTCACTGCCACCCATAAAATATTCCTTTATATACATGAAACGTGCTATTAAATTTCCTTTCAATTTTCTTAGGTGCATACACTTAGTCATTTGGCCTTTTCTCATCGGACACATTTCCCAACACTTCAGTGATTTATTTTGCTCTTGGCTCTGTATTCTCTCCAACTTTGTTGTTTCATATCTTGCTTCATTTACCATGAATCAGATTGACCTAAGTATAGGCATACCTTGGAGATACTGTGGGTTTGGTTCCAGACCACCACGATAAAGTGAATCAAATGAATTTGTGTTTTCTCAGTGCATATAAAAATTATATTTACACTATATCCTAGTCTATTAAGTGTGCAGTAGCATTATGTCTAAAAAATCCAGTGTATATACCTTACTTAAAAGATACCGTATTGCTAAAAAATGCTAACCATCATCTGAGGTTTTCAGTGAGTCATAATCTTTTTGCTGGTGGAGGGTCTTGCCTCAGTGTTGATGCCTATTGACTGATCAGAGTGGTGGTTGCTGAATGTTGGGGTAGCTGTGACAACTTCTTAAAATCAACAAAAAAGACACACTGAAGTTTACCACATTGAGTGACTTTTCCTTTCACAAGCAATTTCTCTGTAACATCCAATGCTATTTGATAACATTTGATCCACGGTACAACTTCTTTAAAAATTGGAGTCATTCATCTCAAACCCTGCCACTGCTTTATCAACTAAGTTTATGTAAGATTCTAACTCTTTTGTTGTCATTGCAACAATTTTCACAGCATATTCACCAGGAGTAGGTTCCATCTCAAGAAACCACTTTCTTTGTTCATCCATAAGAAGGAACTCCTATGTTTTAAAGTTTTATCATGAGATTGCAGCAATTCAGTCCCATCATCAGGTTCTACTTCTCATTCTAGTTCTTGGCTATTTCCACCACATCTGCAGTTACTTCCTCCACTGAAGTCTTGATCCCCTCAAAGTCATGCATGAGGGTTGGAATCAACGTCTTCCAAACTCCTGTTCATGTTGATATTTTGACCTCTTGCCATGAATCATGAGTGTTCTTTATGGCATCTAGAATGGTGAATCCCTTCCAGAGGGTTTTCAATTTACTTTTCCCAGATCCTTCAGGAAAATCACTCTCTAGGACAGCTACAGCCTTAGGAAATGTATTTCTTAAATAACAAGACTAAAAATCAAAAGGGCTCCTTGATCCATGGGCTGCAGAATGGACATTGTGTTAGTGGTCATGAAAGCAACATTAATCCCATTGTAAATTTCCATCAGAGCGGGCGCCTGGGTGGCTCAGATGGTTAAGCGTCTGCCTTCAGCTCAGGTCATGATCCCAGGGTCCTGGGATCGAGTCCCGCATCGGGCTCCCTGCTCCTTGGGAGCCTGCTTCTCCCTCTGCTTCTCTCTCTCTCTCTCCCTCTGTCTCTCATGAATAAATAAATAAAATCTTTAAAAAAAAAAAAATTTCCATCAGAGCTCTTGGGTGACTAGGTGAATTGTCAATGAACAGTAATATTTTGAAAGGAATCTTATTTTTTACTAGAATGTCTCATCAGTGGGTTTAAAATATTTGGTGAACCATGTTTAAACAGATGTGTTGTCACCCAGGTTTTGTTGTTCTATTTATGGAGCACAGACAGAATGGATTTAGCATAATTTTTAAGGGCCCTAAGATTTTCAGAATGGTAACTGAGCACTAGCTTCCACCTAAGGTCACCAGCTACATTAGCTCCTGACAATAAAGTCGGCCCATCTTTTAAAGCTTGGATGCCAGGCATTGACTTCTCTCTAGCTATAAAAGTGATAGATGGCATCTTCTTCCAATATGAGGTTGTTTCATTTACATTTAACATCCATTGTTTAGTGTAGCCACATTCATTAATTATCCTAGCTAGATTTTCTGGATAACTTGCTATAACTTCTGCATCAGTGCTTGCTGCTTCACCTTGTACTTTTATGTTACGGAGATGGTTTCTTTCCTTAAACCTCATGAACCAAACTCTGCCAGCTTCAAACTTTTCTTCTGCATCATCTTCACCTCCCTTAGCCTTCATAGAGTTGAAGAGAGTTAGGGCCTTGCTCTGGATTGGCTTTAGCTTAAGGGAAAGTTACGGCTGGTTTGATCTACCCAGACCACTAAAACGTTTTCCATATCAGCAATAACGCTGTTTCACTTTCTTATCATTGTGTGTTCACTGGAGTAACAATTTTAATTTTCTTCAAGTAATTTTTGTTCGCATTCTCAATTTGGCTCACCGTTTGGTGAAAGAGGCCTAGCTTTCAGCCTCTCTCAGCTTTTGACACCTTGACTAAGCTTAATCATTTCTAGCTTTTGATTTAAAATGAGAGATGTGTGACTCTTAGTTGAACACTTAGAGATCATTGGAGCATTATTTTTTTTAAGATTTTTTTTATCTTTTCTAATTAGTACTTTTATTTCCTCTGGGTAAATACTAAAGGAATGGTATTATTGCATTGTATGGTATTTCTATCTTTAAATTTCTTATTGTTATGTTAATCACCATACATTACATCATTAGTTTTTGATGTAGTGTTCCATGATTCATTGTTTGTGCATAACACCCAGTGCTCCATGCAGAACGTGCCCTCTTTAATACCCATCACCAGGCTAACCCATCCCCCCACCCTGCTCCCCTCTAGAACCCTCAGTTTGTTTTTCAGAGTCCATCATCTCTCATGGTTTGTCTTCACCTCCGATTTACTCCCCTTCATTCTTCCCCTCCTGCTATCATCTTCTTTTTTTTCTTAACATATATTGCATTATTTGTTTCAAAGGTACAGATCTGTGAGTCAACCCTACAGAGCGCACATGTGCAGGGAGGGGTAGTGGAGGAGGGAAAGGGACAAGCAGACTCCAAGACGAGCAGGGAGCCTGAAGTGAGGCTTGATCTCAGAACCCTGAAGTCATAATGACCTGAGCCGAAATCAAGAGTCAGAAGCTCAACCGACTGAGCCCCATGAAGGCGCCCCCACTGGAGCATTATTAACTGGCTTAATTTCAATATCGTTGTGTCTCAGGGAATAGAGAGGCCTGAGGAGAGGGAGAAAGATGGGGGAATGGCTGGTTAATGGAGCAGTCAGAACACACACATTTATCAGTTAAGTTTGCCATCTTATATGGGCACAGTTCATGATGCCCTAAAGCAATTATAATAGTAACATGAATGATCACTGTTACAGACCACCATAACAAGCATAATAATAATGAAAGGATTTCAATCATTGTGAGAATTACCAAAATGTGATGCAGAGACATGAAGTGAGCAAACCAATTTGTAAAAAATACATTATCTGTAAAGTGCAATAAAGTGGTATGCAATAAAACAAGGTATGCATAAGTTCAGAGTGAACTCATCAAAAAGAAAGCATATTGTCTATTTAAAAAGATACACTTTAAATTTTTAAGGAATTCAAGATTAAAAAAAGAGTAGAGTCGATCTAACATTTTATATTATCATAACGCTGAACAGGTAACAAGATGTGACTAACAAATGAGAGAACAAGAAAAGTACTATGTTAAAAATTATATCTTAAAAATGTAAGGTTGCCTTTATTTTTTATTCAAAGCCATTTCAGCTAAATCTAAATTATAGATTTTTAAATCTATAAAAATATTTTGAAATGGTAATTAGAATTAAGCAACTTTATTTTAAAATTGCGGCATTAAGTTCTCAATTTTTGCCTAAAAACATCGGACATCCTCTTGCCTTCTTTTACAAATATAATAAAAATGCACCAGCAAAATACCTGAGTGTGAACCAATGCAAATTTTCTTCCCAAGCCCAACAGATTAAATGATAAAAAAAAAAAAAGGAAAAGACTTGCACTTCAGAGACTAGACTGGATTTACTCTCCTATCTGAAACAAGTTTTTTGAAAGAATAGTCAAAGTATTTAAAACAATTACTCCCAAGAAATTTTATGTCAGGCAATGAAGACAGAGGTCCCTATGGAGTAGGAAGCAATCAAGGTTGGTAGGTGCTACATGAGTGCCTCAGTATGGCCTTGAGGAACTTTCTAGGCATAACCCAGGAAGAGGGAGTCCAAGTAGAGCCTGGCAGTTTTCCTGACTTAAGGAGATAGAGCTGGATGTTCAGGGAACCCAAGGTGGCTGAACTTTATAGGAAAGAGAGTACCAGAGAGGAGAGAGATACACAGACAGACATCTCTGGATTTCTGCATAGGGTCCCTTGTGATTATTTAGTAGAATTCAGGTTAGTTCATATGTGTGTGGAAACAACAAGAGATGTGGGAAAGAATCACCCAAAATGATCACAAAGAACGTTTGGGAATAGTGCTTATTCCCACCAGCCAGACTGGAAAATTCTGTATTTCACAAGAGACAGTACTCAGAACCTTCTTGCCTCAGTTAAAATCTCCCCAAGACAAAAGTCTAAGAAGTCTAAAAGCAAGACCCCAACAAATCAAACTATTTCTAAGAAACTCAACTATACCACAGAACAAGGATCAAGAATATTTATAGGAATAAAAAGTGTGCTCAGTAAATTAAAATGCACAATGAATGGCATCCAAGCAAAAACTGTAAGGCATATAAAAAAAGCAGGAAAATAGAAAAATCAATCAATCAAAACTAACCCAGAAATGGCACAGATGATAGAATTAGTAAAATGTCATTTAAAAACTTATTATAACTTTATTCCATATGTTCAAAAAGCTAGAGGAAAAGTTGAGCATGCTAAGTAGAGTCATGAAAGATACAAATGGAACTTTTAGAGATGAAAAACTTCAATGTCTGAGAGTAAAAAAAAAAAGTTGGAATTAGCAGCAGATTAGACATTGGAGGAAAGGTTAGTGAACTTGAAAGCAGCAATAGAAAACATCCAGTGGGAAACACAGAGAGGGAAAAAAAGGCTAAAAAATATAAATGCAACATTAATTAGTTGTAATACAACTTGAAGTATCCTAATATATGCCTAATTGAAGTGCCCGAAGTTGGGGCAGGGGCATAAAAATATTTCAGGTAGTAATAGTTGAATAATTTTTAAATTTGATGAAAACTGTAGACCCCTCTATATACAAGAATCTCAACAAGCACAAGACTCATGAAGAATATTACACTAAAGCACATTACAATCCAACTGCTTAAAACCCACGATAAAAAAGAAAATCTTAAAAGTACCAAAGGAAAAAGACACATACACAGGAGAAGAACAAAGGTAATGTGGACAGCAGATTTCTTTGGAAACAATGCAGGCTAAAAGACACTGGAGCAACATCTTTAAAATACTGAAATAATGAAACCCTTACCTAGAATTCTTCACCTGGCAAAAATATCTTTTAAAAACAAAGGTGAAACAAAAACTTTCAGACATAGAAAAGCTGAAAGAATTCATCTCCAGCAGACCCATACTACAAGAATGGAAAAATATTACCAAAGGGAAATCTGCATCTCTACAAAGAAATTAAGATACCTGGAATGGTAACTATGTGAGTAAATATAAAGAATTTTTGTATCATTTAAATCTTGTTAGAAATAGCTGTTAGGGTGTCTGGGTGGCTCAGTTGGTTGAGTGTCCAACTCTTGGTTTCAGCTCAGGTGATTCTCTCACGGGTGGTGGGATCGAGCCCCATGTCAGGATCCATGCTCAGCCAGAAGTCTGCTTGAAGATTCTCTCTGCCCCTCCCTCCACTCTCTCTCCCACACGCCCAGGCTTGCACTTGCTCTCTCTCTTTCTCTCTCAAAGTAAATAAATCTTAAAAAAAAAGAAATAATTGTTTAAGACAACACTAATGAAAGTACATCATGGAGTTTATTGCATACACAGAAGTGAAATGTGTGAAAATAATAGTACAAAGTTTTGCAGGGAAAAAATGGGTGCATGCATACCATGGTAAAGTTCTTACACCATCTGTGAAGTAGTGTTAATGCCATTTGATGGTACACTGTGTAAAATTAAGGATCTCTCCTTTAAACCTCAAAGTAACCAGTAGCATGACACAAAAAAGAATTGTAGCTAGCAAGATAAAATGAAATTAGAAAAAATACCCCATCCAAAAGGGAGAAGAAGTAAAAAAGAATGAAGGAAAGTTGGGACAAGTAGAAAAGATATATCAAGATGGTATTTTTAAACTCATTCATATCAATAATCATATTAAATATTAAGTTAAAAAGATATGTCAGGTGATAAAAACGAATTATGTGCTGTTTATAGAAAACCCACTTTAAAAGTAAAGGCACAACTAGGTTAAAAGTAAAGGACAAATAAAAAAGTAAAAGTTTGGTAATAAATGTACTATGTTTCATACTAATCAACATGAAGCCCTGTTGGGTGCATACTAATCAACATGAAGCCCTGTTGGGTGCATGGGCTGTGGGAAGGCCTGAAGCTCCTACAGGCCTGCCTTGTCCAAATCTCATAATTGGCCCAGATTCCCCATCACATTACAGTGCATCTTTCAGTACTCGCCTAAGTACTGTTGAAAGGCATGTAGAGGAAGGTGCTAGACCCAGGTACAGAGGCCACTGTGTCATTTCTGCATAACTTTATGTGCCATTTGGCTTAGAAACTGGATAACACTGAAAAATACAGGGATTAAAAGTCTAGAAAAAAAGGTTATTTTTCATACTTTTTCAGAAAACATTTGACTCTGTGAAATGTGAAGGGAATGACACAGAGGTCAAATGATAGGAATAAAACCTGCCTGAGATGTCTTCCTTCTCACCCTCAAGTATTGAGAGAAGGACGAGCTACTTTGTGTCTTTTTAAACAGTCAGTATTCCATTCTCTATAGGAATTGGGTTGTATCAAAAACACGGAAGAAAGGAGAACACAACCAGAGAGGCAATGTCCCCAAGTGACCATGCCTGTGTGATCATTCTTCAGAATGAGCGCCATCCAGTATGAAAGTCCTCAGAGATGCAAATTGCTGCTCTAAATGAAGAGCAGTCTCTGTTTTCCACTGACAGTGTCTTCAAGTCTAATTAGCATGTGCTGGTGGAGGGAGGGCAGGGAGTTCATTACGGCAAACACTGTGGAAGATAGGAGACTCAAGATGAAAAGAGACATTTGAAAAATTCTATCTTAAGGAAGGAACTCAAAAGTCAAAAATCAACTTGGTGTCTGGCTTTCCTTGCAGAAGCAAGGAGGCATGTCAAGGAGGCATGACACCCCCAAGGGCATGCATCATGATGTAAGATCGGGGGACCAGGAAAGTGCCGTTTGATCTCTGGCCTTCCACCAAGCACGTATATCCTTGTTGTAATGTAAAATATATTTCTTACTGTGAGTCATGGTCAAAAGAGTTTGAAAGCCACCACGCGGAGGAGGGGTAAAGTCCTTGACTTCAGCCATAAACATAGAATGATGCAAGGTCATTGCAGCATAGCTGTCCGAATTTAGGCAACTAAGCTATGTTTGGAAAATAAGTATGCAATTAACTTGTAGCTAGGTTTTAAAATTTTTAACTTAGGTCCTTAGTAGGCAGCAAATTCTTAAGCTCTAAAAATTAGAATTCCAAAGGATGTACAGTAAAGATGTTTTCTCCCACTTCTCTCCCCTTGACTTTTAGTTTCCCTTCCTACAAGTGACCAATAAACAGTTTTAGGTGTATTTTTTTCAGAGATATTCTACTCATTTGCTGTGTGCCTCAAGGCAAGCCGAGGGAAATTGTTGCCTCCGTTGAAGTTCCTGAATGGCTATTTTGCTCAGGTAGCCCGATCTGTAAGTACCTGACACTCACACTGCAATTCTGCCCAACTCTTATTATCTTCCTGGAGTTATTAACTTATTAACTTCCCAGGAGTTACCGTTCCCCTCCTAGGGGGATTCAGATTAAACCTGGATGATCTTCTGTAAAAATAGGGCTCACTGACCGACTCTCCAGGATGTGCGCCATGTTCTCATTGGGAACTACAGGCAGCTTGCGATAGCAATGGCTAACACTTAGCGTTTGCTCTGTTCCATCCTGATTGTAAGCAGTTTACGTATCATACATCACTTAATTCTCTTACACGCACTAAATAATCCCTATGAGGCCAATATGTCATTATTTTACAGATGAGATGATTGAAGTGCTTAAGTATCTGTGTAGATTCCCCCAGCTGGCAAATGATGGCTCTTGGATTCAAACCAGGCAGTCGGGCTTCAAGGTTATTCTCTTCATCCTTATACTATACTTCCTCTTATCTACATGGATCCAAATGTTCTCTTTTCTCACTGGTAGAGAAGGAATATAGTTTTTTGGACCCATGGCTATCATTGAACAATGGTTCCCCTCTCTTCCATCCCCTTTCTGGGCCATAGGAGTTACCATACCCTGCTGGAATGATAAGAGGCTACACCTGGCACCTCTCTCTAACTGAATCTCAGGAGGAATGAAAGACAACATTAAAGGGTTGTGTGCGCGCACAGACGCGCGCGTGTGTGTGCATGCGCACGGGTGTGTTTTCACCATATTCTGTGAATTGGTGTCTTTTAAAAGACTCTGTTATCTGCAGAAAAGATAACCTGCTTTATTCTCTGCTAGAATTAGAAAATTAGTCTTTCATCATTCAGGCAAACATAGACTAGAACAAGCTAAAATAGTGGCCCTGAGACTATTTTAGATTCACTAAAACAAGAGAAGGGTGAATAAGGGGGATCACAATTAGAAGCAGAGCCAACAGAGTTGGCAGAAAAGATACATAAAAAGTTTGTTTCGTTATGTGGGGAGGGTTGTGTGATGTCAAGTCTGTACAAAATCTTAAGTAAAGTCTGCATCGCTCTCCAAGAGTTCTTGGTAAAGTGGATTTATTCTGGGGAATGAAGAAGTGCCAATTTCAAAGAATTGGTGACTGAGAGATATTTGAGTTATGTTAACATTAATTTTTCACATTCTATCCAAACATTTAGTGTGCTCAACGGAGTCAAAATCTATTTCTAAAACACTTAATTTAAAACATAGGATAAATGATATGATATCAGATTAAAATGCAATAACCCAAAAGATATGAAAATTTAGTCCTCTCAAATATTTTGTAAACATGTATGTATGTTTTTAATAAACTAGCAATATATCAAGTATTGCAAATTTTTTAATTTAACTTTTGGCCAAGAATTTGACCAATGTAAAATAATGATAAATAGGCAAAGAGCCATAGATGTTAAGATAGTATGACTTCCTTGAAAATAGATTGTGTGTATTTAATTCTAACCCTCAGAACTTTAAACCCACATGGGGACTTAATATATATGTGTTTAATGATGATAATGATTAAGAGACTAAAATACTTTGAAGGTCATTGCAATTAGGCCTAGCACACTTTTTTAAACATGAAATCCCATGAAGGAAATATTTAGGGCACATAGCTAATAATAGTAATTTATTTTATTCCACTGCTTTTATTTATTTATTTTTTTAGCTATGTATTCTCATCCTCTTATTTATTTATTTTTTTCATTTTTTTAAATTATGTTATGTTAATCACCCTACATTACATCATTAGTTTTTGATGTAGTGTTCCATGATTCATTGTTTGTGCATAACACCCAGTGCTCCACGCAGAACGTGCCCTCCTTAATACCCATCACCAGGCTAACCCATCCCCCCGCCCCCCTCCCCTCTAGAACCCTCAGTTTGTTTCTCGGAGTCCATCATCTCTCATGGTTCATCTGCTTTTATTTTTAAACTAAATGTGGGATTTAATTTTTGAGTATCTTGATAACCCTTGAAAATTCTCTACCCCAGAATTTGATCCCATACATGGGCAGTTAAAGTTGCAGGAGAAAAATTTTTAAATTGTGCAAGAAATTTTTGGTTTCCACAATTCAGGGGTCCTCTAGCCTAATAATAAGAGTGGCTAACATTTATGTTTACTATAAGCGAGGCAATGTGCTTGACACTTAACAAGAGTTATCTTATATAAGCCTCACGTAATTCTATGATGAACTAAATATTTTATCTCTATTTTTATATATGCAAAATAGATGTTTAAGTCAGGTTGTCATTTGTCCACTTGGAAATGTCCTGGGAACCAGGCCTTTATACATTTATAAAATCCTGAGAACTAAGCTTAAAATCAGGAAGTTTGACTCCAGAGACTATGCTCTTAAGTACTGCATTTCTCTACTTTTAACTAATCTCTTTCTCCTGACCTCTAATTTCTCTAAATCAAAAATAACAAGGAGATCTAAATACTCCTTCCTCCTCACATTCAGCTGATCTCTGGCCTTTTCTAGATGGGTATTACCCACTTAGGTTTCCTTCTTCAAAGTTCTTTCTTAAGTGTAAAGCCTTTTCTGGCAACAGGAGTTAAATCTGATAAACTTTCTATCATTTGCAAGAAAGGATAGGAAGTAACTTAAAAAAAAAAAGTAAAATTAAGCACTCGCGTCACTTGAAGTCAAGGAATAGAGATGCGGGTGGGGTTATAATTCCTTCTCTGGGATGAAAGCTGACCACTTTTCATACAGCTGGTAATATTTCAGTTGGGACCGAGAGATTAGGACATGCAGCTAGTTTGCTGAGTATTTTATAGTAGATGAAAAAGAGGAAACGGGAGTCCTAGGGTGCAGTGAACACAGTGAAAGACTTTGAGGCAGTTACAGACATGATAAAGAAAACCATTGACAATAAGACCATAATGAGTTATATTTATACTGAAATAAAATATGCAATGTGTCCTTTGAAAGTCTTTAGAAATGTTACAGCCTAGAAAAATACAGTGATGTTCCAAAGAAGAATGATTTTGAAAATAACTCTTAGCATCACACATTTGGGGTAACACAGTAGCGGCGATGGTGGACTTCATGCCAGTGTTTTCCAGATCAGTCCTCTGGTTCTACAGCTGTAAGGGGGACATATTGTCAATGGTGGTTTCAGAAATAAAACAGCTTGAGATAGAGATTATTAATGGGGAGAATTACAAATATTTCCTGAATGTCGAGGGATAGATATAGAAATGAACAGTTTTGTGAAAGATTAAATATTGTCACATAATTATATATTTGCTTAACATTGGGTCATTTGTCCAGTGAGCAGATCAACTTTATTGGGTTTATTTTCAGATGGCACTCTTGTATCAATAAGATGTAGGGGAATGTGGGGATGTTACATCGGGAGTGTGTGTGTGTGTGTTTGTGTGCCTGTGTGCACACCATTTTGTAATATTTACAGATAAAACACCACTCTTAAATGTGACCTAAACAGAAACATACATTTAAGGTCACGTTTAAGAGTGGTGTTTTATCTGTAAATATTACAAAACAACTCAATGATTTCCCAAAATCAATGATAGCACAAAAATTGGGTCAGGCAATCCTTTCATCTCTTTTGCAAAAGTTAATATACGCCATATTTTGAATAAAAAGGTGCAGACTTTCCTCTAGCTGGTAATATTATCAGGCATTATTAATATTGTAGTTAGTTGAGTCCGCTTTTGTGAGAGGACATGACTTAGCAAAATTTTATTTGAGGAATAAAAATAAACATACTCTTTTCTTTAATGTTCTTTCATTAGTTTGAATAACATGTTGGCACCATGATTTATAGACATATAAATAATATATTTTCATTTACAGCTGATAATTTTGATGTAACAATTTGTAAAATTGTTTAGAAACCATCAGATCCACTAAGACAGAAATATCTTTAGCAGCTATGTACAACTAAGATCCCAAGGAACCATTTATACATGTATCCATATATGCACATGCAAATATAGTTTTATTTAGATGTAAAGTAATATCTAGTAAGTAAACCAATATTACACAAGATATTTGAATGATCAGATAAAAATGTACTTACAGTCAGAAGAATGTTTTCTAAAATTCACTGCATTCATTTTTAAACAGTAAACTAATCTAAGTTTCCTAGTCTATGTCAAAAAAAATAAGTTATAGGACCAAGTGTGTAAATTTCTCTATTGAAAAAAATCAGCAACTTATAAATATAAACTATAGAAAAAGTAAAATTAATATTTGATGTTTTACATACAAACGCTCTGTAGTGTTACATCCGTATTTCTTTTAAAATCTAATTACACTGACTTCCTCAGTTACAATTATTTATTCTACTTTGTTCTTATTTGGAAAATCATAATATATCAGATTTGATCTGACAGAAAATTCTCTTGTTCAGTGAGATTTGGCTTTAGATTATTACAATATAAAATATTCTGGAGGATAATGGTACATTTGACAATTTTTTCTTTGAACAAATACAAAAGTAGGTATAGAATTAAGCTTGCAATGTATACATGTGGCATTCAGTAGATTTAATATTTTAATTTTTATTTGCTTAATACTGGAATATACTTTCTACTTCCCATAAAGTACTACAAGTGATAAGTTTGTTGCTATATAAAAAGTGAATTAAAGTGAACTTTATTTGAATATATTTATGCATACTGTAGTGAGTAGCAAAACCATGTTTGGAATTCCTTGGCTTCAAAATTTTTTTATTTTCCATGTTCAGAAATAAATAATCTCCTTAATTGGATGAGAGCAAATTACCCAAAGTTCATGTGAACTCTTTCTCAGTAGGATTATTGAGTTGTGAGACTCTAGGTTTCATATTTATAGGCCTGTGTCTGAAATAATTGGATTGCTTTTGGAAAGAATCATGTTAACAGAAGAAAAATGAAAAGGGAGGGAGAAAAGAAACCTGATGCATTTAAATAGAAAGACACAAATGAAAGAAATATCTTAGTGACTGTATTAACTAATAGGAGACGTAAAGGAATCAGAATATTTAATTTGTATAAAACAATGGGCCTTTAGTTGGCATTTTCCCAAATGCCAGTTCAAAAAATAGCACCAGAATACTGACTACAAAATGTTGTTTTGGGTTACACACATTTGTGCTTTTCATTCCATATTCAAAGTAAGTTATTTACTCCTGGCAAAAATAAAAGTTGGTCAGTCAATCATAGAATCACACTAGTCCTTCACATCTGTCTAGGATGCTGACTGCCTTGGTTTAAAGTATGAGTCTTTACCTTATTTACAGTTTCTTTCTTTTTTTATAAGACAAATATTTATTAAAGCACCAGAGTGTTGCAGACATTGTTTTAAGTGCCCCGGAACACACAGTTGAGTGAGATGCTGCCCAACCCTCTGGAAATCTCAGTCTACTCACTGTACATGAAAAACAACAGATTTTAACATGGATATTTTCCATGTTAATCACTAGTCATAGGCCAGACACTATTAAATGATCTCATTAACTTCTTTAAAATTCTCATAGTGTGTATGGGTGGATATAGAGTCCCCTGAAATTAAAAAGGTGGGACCAGAAGGCTTCAAAAAAGAGAGAGTAGTGTCCTGGATGGGGAGGAATTTGCTGCTGAAGAATTTTTGTTGTTGTTGTTGTTGTTGTTGTTGCTTTTGTGGGATATTTTTTTGTTTGTTTTGCTGAGGGAAGTCATTTAAGTCAGATTGCAGAAGGGCATGGAGGCTGGAACCTGATTAGTGCAGATATCACTTAATTTCAAATTGTAAAGCATTTAACATATGATGCTAAGGAAATTGGACTTTATCCTTAGCAGAGATGGGAAGGCACTACATAATTTTCTTTATATGGGTGTTATCGATCTCTCGTGTGAATCTGTCAAGTTTCCTACTGTGTTCCTAAAATCTTTGATATCCACAGTCTCTAGGGTATTTTCACCACAATAGCAATCCTTATATCTTAACTCATTACTCATTCTTTACATTTTCAGTATGCTTTCAAATAAAAAAATCTCATTTTTATTCTCAGCAGAATCTGAGTTGGATAGAGTACACTTTATTACCATTTCATAAAAGGGAGAACAGAAACAAAGTGTCCCAGTGGCCAACATGATATCCCTTGGGTATTTTCAGTAGGAAAGACTAGAATCAGGGGTACAAGAAGAAGATGCAGCATGGTGCCTGGGGAGAGTCGGCGGTGTGCTGGGGAGGAGAAATGTTAAGTAAGGGCTGTGTCCCATCACTTCTCCATCTCCTTAACCAGCCCCACTCACACACTTACACCGTTGATTCTATAGCAGACTTCTATCTGGCATAATTGGGGAATGGAGTCTTTTACAAAATCAAATATTCTGTTTAATATAACATTTAGATTGAATTATGTGCTTTCAGAGAAGTGGATAAAAACACATGTAATAAGAAATTATGTGGACCATATTTTAAATATTTTTGCTCATTCATAATCTACTTCAGGAATACCCAGTCCCTCTGGATCTTCGTAAATTTGAAAACAAAACAAAACAAAACACTAAAGTCTTCATAGATTCAAGGCACCATGTTTGGCACTAGCAATGCAAAGAATGCAAATAATGAAAGGCCCTTGAAGACCTCACCATTGAGCCAGGGAGACAATTGTCCCACTGATTGTAGAGCACCTAATTACTCATGACAAGGCCAATGACCCAAGAATAATGATGGAAAACACGGAAGATAGAATGGTAACTTAAGCCCAGCAAACATAGAAAACAACATTATGAATGGTAGATATGGAGAAACTGAAAGTAATGGAATGTTCTGGGTGACAAGTTGCTCCATGGGTCTGAAAACCATTATACATTACTTGTTATATTACTTGTATATTTTTATAAAATATATAATCACCTTGTAATCCCCATGTGGCATTGGCTAGGACAAAATAATTTCCTAGTCAGAGAAATTTTTGTTTTAGTTTTTATCAGTTTATTTTTGTACACTGGCCTAACCTTTCGCCTTGTACTCAGCAGATGCCAACTACAAAATGGGACTGTGGTGGTATTTATTCTTGGATGTGTGCACCAGCATACTTTTTATCCTTTCCTCCTTGATACTGCTAATGGTACCATCGCTACCCCACACCACTTTTCACTTTGCGGTCACTCCTGTGTCATTCTGAGCATCTGCCCCCTCACACCCTGACGAATGCAGTGTTTTCATTCATCACCCTACATCTCATGGCAGTCAGAGTATGACTTTATAGGAAAAAGACCTATAGCACCTTACAAGACCCTTCAGCAGCCTGATCCATACCTCTCCCTCCAGATTCATCTCATCCTACCTCTCCCTTGCTCCTTGCACCCTGGCCAAACCTACCTTCTTTCAGATACTGGAATGCATTATGCTGCCTTTCGGCTCACGGCTTTTTGCATGCTCTTCCCTCTCCCTAGAATGCCCTGATACTCCTGCCCCTCTGTTCTCCACATCTTGGCTTCCTTAATGCTTATTTTTCCTGATCTTCGCTCAAGAAACCCTTCCTCAGAGAATCCTTCCCTTGTCTTCCAGAAAAGGCTGGTTGTCTTTCTAGCCTTTACTAGGCCCATTCATAGCTTGAATCTCAATTGGTAATTATTTTGTCTTTTTAAGAGACTTTCATTCATTTAGCAGGTAATTATTGAACACTAGGTGCCAAGGATTGGAGTTACACTGAGGAGTAAGACAAACAAGTTCTTATTTTTCATGGAGCTTACATTTTAATGGTTGGAAACAGGAAATAAGTCAAATAATAAAAAATGCAATTTCATATAGTCATTGTTGCTATACAACTACACAACAATAAAACAAGATTTGGTAGAAAGTGAGATGAGATAGCTTGGGGAGCAAATCATGCTGGGACTAGGCAGCAGAACTTGCAAGCAGACGGAAAAGGCAGTGCACATTCTGGAGGCAGCATTAGGCTTGGCAGTTGGAAGTAGAGGGAGACCAGTGTTGCAGATTTCATGAAAAATCACCACCTTATGCCTGTCTCCTTCACTAGACTACAGGTGTCTGAAGGGAAAGACTACATCTTCTTTATCTCTGAGGCTTCTTGTACTGAATCACATTTTCTTTTCTTTTTTTTTCCAACTAAAGTATAGTTGACACACAATGTTGCATTAGTTTCAGGTGTACAACATAGTGACTGAATCATGTTAAATTTTATTTTTTCTCCTCCCCCTTTTTAAAAAAAGGTTTCATTTATTTATTTGAGAGAGAGAAAAGAAAAACAAAACACAGTGGGGGTAGGGGCAGTGGGATAGGGAGAAGCAGACCCTTGCTGAGCAGGGAGCCTCCCCTAGGACTCTATCCCAGGACCCTGGTTCATGAACTGAGCCAAAGGCAGATGCTTAACTGACTGTGCCACCCAGGTGCCCCTCTTTTATTTTTTTAAGTTTTTAAAAATCTTAATTCCAGTATAGTTAACATACAGTGTCATGTTAGTTTCAGGTGATATACTCAATCAATAATTCTATACGTTACTCGGTGGTCATCATCATAAATATACTCTTAATCCCCAACACCAATTTCACCCAACCTTCCTCACCACCTCTCCTCTGATATGCTTTATTTTATTTTTTAATTTCTTTTTTAAATTTTATTTTATTATGTTAATCACCATACATTACATCATTTGTTTTTGATGTAGCGTTCCATGATTCATTCTTTGCGTTTAACACCCAGTGCTCTATGCAGTACATGCCCTCCTTAATACCCATCACCAGGCTAACCCATCCCCCCAGGCCCCTCCCCTCTGAAACCCTCAGTTTGTTTCTCAGAGTCCATAGTCTCTCATGGTGCGTCTCCCCTTCCAATTCCCCCCCTTCATTTTTCCCTTCCTACTATCTTCTTTTTTTTAACAAAATGATATGCTTTATTTTAAATGAGTAGTCTCAGTTAAAGTTATTATTATTTTTAAGAACTTTTTTTTACTTGAAGTATACTTCAGAATACGTGATTCTAAAAATATATAAAACATTCCGTCCAAGAAAAATAGAATACACATTATCTTCAAGTACACACCGAAGAATCCTCTGGTTAAATCACATACAAAGAGACATAACAATAAAATTTAAGGAGACTGAAATCATACCAAATATGTTTTCTAATGACAATGGTATAAAACTAAAGATCAACAATAAAGCTGGAAAATCTACAATGTAAATATTACAATATTTAATATATGTTAACATACTACTATGTAAACAATGGGCCAAATAAGAAATCAAATGGCAAATCAAAATATGTCTCAAAACAAAAGACAAAACACAATATTCCAAAACCTATGGGAGGCAGCAAAAGCAGATATTAGAGTGAAATTTATGCTATAAATGCTTGTAATAAGACAAAAAGCTCAAATAAACATTATACCACAAGGAACTAGAAAAAGAAACTTAGCTGAAATTTAGTAGAGGAAGGCAATAACAAAAAAAAAATCAGAAATAAATAAAATAGAGACCAGAATAAACAATAGCATAACGTTGAAAGTAATGACCAGTTTTTCCAAAAAAAATAAATAAAATTGGCAATGCTTTGTCTACACTGAGAAAAAAAGAGGGAAGACTCAAAAACCGAAATGAGAAATGGAAGAGAAAACAGTACAACAGACACCACAGAAGTAGAGAGTGTGAAAACAGATTAAACAATTATATACTGACAAATCAGATAACTTAGAAAAAAAAAAGCAAAACAGATAAATTCCTAAAAGCTCACAATTTACCAAGATTGAATCGTGAATCCTAAATTCAAGAGACAGGAAATCTTCTCAGAAATTAGGAATTAGGAATCAAAATTCCCCCAGCACAGAAAAGCCCAAGACCGCATGGTTTCATTGGTGAATTCTGCTAAACATTAAAAAAAAAAAATTAATGACAATCTTAATCAAAATCTTACAAATAATAGAGTAGAGGGAACACATTTAAAATCATTCCATGAGGCCAATACTACTGTAATACCAAAGCAGGATAAAAACAATACAAGAACAAAAATGTCTAGTTTGTCCAAAAAAGTATTACTATTCTCTCTTCTGACGTCCATCTGCATGATAAATATTTCTCCACCCGCTCACTTTCAATTTGCAGGTGGCTTTAGGTCTAAAATGAATCTCTTGTAGGCAGCATATAGATAAGTCTTGGTTTTTGTTTGTTTGTTTTCATCCATCTGACACCCTATTGGAGTGTTTAGTCCATTTACATTCAAAGTAATTATTGATAGGTAGGTATCTATTGCCATTTTATGCCTTGTTTTGTTGTTTCTTTTTTTTTCTTTTTATTTATTTATTTATTTATTGAGAGAGAGAGTGTGCACGCGTGCATGAAGAGGGGGCAGATAGGGAGAGGGAGAGGGAGAAGAACAAGCAGATTCCCCACTGAGTGCCTGAGCTGGGAGCCCAGAGAAAGGGGGTGGGGGCCTCAACACAGGGCTCCACATGGGCTTCAATCCCAGGACGCCGAGATCATGACCTGAGCCAAGTAGGTGATCAACCGACTGAGCCACCCTGGCACCCTGAAAACAGCCTAATTTCTGAGGACAGAGTTAGTTTTTTTTGACTTGCCATTATAAAACATTGGCCTTTAAATTATTCATGTAAATATTTCTTAAAGCATTCTGATAATTAAATTATTAGTTCTGCATTAGGCTGTCATTTTTATTATTGAATATTCCGACGACCAAGTTCTAGATACATCTTTTTATTTTATTTTTTTGTTTTTGTTTTTTTCTTAATTTTTTATTGTTATGTTAATCACCATACAATACACCATAAGTTCTTGATGTAGTGTTCCATGATTCATTGTTTGTGCATAACACCCAGTGCTCCATGCAGAATGTGCCCTCTTTAAGACCCATCACCAGGCTAACCCATCCCCCCACCCTCCTCCCCTCTAGAACCCTCAGTTGGTTTTTCAGAGTCCATTGTCTCTCATGGTTCGTCTCCCCCTCCGACTTACTTCCCTTCATTCTTCCCCTCCTGCTATCTTCTTCTTTTTCTTTTTTCTTAACATATGTTGCATTATTTGTTTCAGAAGTACAGATCTGTGATTCAACAGTCTTGCACAATTCACAGTGCTCACCATAGCACATACCCTACCCAATGTCTATCACCCAGCCGCCCCATCCCTCCCATCCCCCACCCCTCCAGCAACACTCAGTTTGTTTCCTGACATTAAGAATTCCTCATATCAGTGAGGTCATATGATACATGTCTTTCTCTGATTGACTTATTTCACTCAGCATAACACCCTCCAGTTCCATCCACGTCGTTGCAAATGGCAAAATCACATTCCTTTTGATGGCTGCATAATATTCCATTGTGTATATATACCACTTCTTCTTTATCCATTCATCTGTCGATGGACATCTTGGCTCTTTCCACAGTTTGGCTCTTGTGGACATTGCTGCTATAAACATTGGGGTGCACGTACCCCTTCAGATCTCTACCTTTGTATCTTTGTTGTAAATACCCAGTAGTGCAATTGCTGGATCGTATGGTAGCTCTATTTTCAACTGTTTGAGGAACCTCCATACTGTTTTCCAGAGTGCCTGCACCAGCTTGCATTCCCACTAACAGTGTAGGAGGGTTCCCCTTTCTCCGCATCCCCGCCAACATCTGTCGTTTCCTGACTTGTTAATTTTAGCCATTCTGACTGGTGTGAGGTAGTATCTCATTGAGGTTTTGATTTGGATTTCCCTGATGCCGAGCGACGTTGAGCACTTTTTCATGTGTCTGTTGGCCATTTGGATCTCTTCCTTGGAAAAATGTATGTTCATGTGTTCTGCCCATTTCTTGATTGGATGGATTATTTGTTCTTTGGGTGTTGAGTTTGATAAGTTCTTTATAGATTTTGGATACTAGCCCTTTATCTGATATGTCATTTGCAAATATTTTCTCCCATTCTGTCGGTTGTCTTTTGGTTTTGTCTGTCTGTTTCTTTTGCTGTGCAAAAGCTTTTTATCTTGATGAAATCCCAATAGTTCATTTTTGCCCTGGCTTCCCTTGCCTTTGGCGATGTTTCTAGGAAGAAATTGCTGCGGCTGAGGACGAAGAGGTTGCTGCCTGTGTTCTCCTTTAGGATTTTGATGGACTCCTGTCTCACGTTTAGGTCTTTCAACCATTTGGAGTCTATTTTCGTGTGTGGTGTAAGGAAATGGTCCAGTTTCATTCTTCTGCATGTGGCTGTCCAATTTTCCCAACACCATTTTTTGAAGAGACTGTCTTTTTTCCATTGGACATTCTTTCCTGCTTTGTCAAAGGTGAGTTGACCATAGATTTGAGGGTCCATTTCTGGGCTCTCCATTCTGTTCCAATGATCTATGTGTCTGTTTTTGTGCCAGTACCATACTGTCTTGATGATGACAGCTTTGTAATAGAGCTGGAAGTCCGGAATTGTGATGCCGCCAGCTTTGCTTTTCTTTTTCCATATTCCTCTGGCTATTCGGGGTCTCTTCTGGTTCCATACAAATTTTAGGATTATTTGTTCCATTTCTTTGAAAAAGTGGATGGTATTGTGAGGGGGATTGCATTGACTGTGTAGATTGCTCTAGGTAGCAATGACATCTTCACAATGTTGGTTCTTCCAATCCATGAGCATGGAACGTTTTTCCATTTCTTTGTGTCTTCTTCAGTTTCTTTCATAAGTATTTTATAGTTTTCTGAGTACAGATCCTTTGCCTCTTTGGTTACATTTATTCCTAGGTATCTTATGGTTTTGGGTGCAATTGTAAATGGGATCGACTCCTTGATTTGTCTCTCTTCTGTCTTGTTGTTGGTGTATAGGAAGGCCACTGATTTCTGTGCATTGATCTGATATCCTGCTACTTTACTGAATTCCTGTATGAGTTCTAGCAGTTTTGGGGTGGAGTCTTTTGGGTTTTCCACCTAAAGTATCAAATCATCTGCAAAGAGTGAGTTTCACTTCCTCTTTGCCGATTTGGATGCCTTTGATTTCTTTTTGTTGTCTGATTGC
Source organism: Eumetopias jubatus (assembly GCF_037043125.1). Lineage (NCBI taxonomy): Eukaryota > Metazoa > Chordata > Mammalia > Carnivora > Otariidae > Eumetopias > Eumetopias jubatus. The sequence continues at coordinate 34,135,752 of NW_028274820.1, forward strand.
TGGGGCTAGGACTTCTAATACTATGTTGAATAGCAGTGGTGATACTGGACATCCCTGCCGCGTCCCTGACCTTAGGGGAAAAGCTCTCAGCTTTTCCCCATTGAGAATGATATTCACTGTAGGTTTTTCATAGATGGCTTTTATGATATTGAGGTATGTACCCTCTATCCCTATACTCTGAAGAGTTTTGATCAAGAAAGGATGCTGTACTTTGTCAAATGCTTTTTCTGCATCTATTGAGAGGATATGATTCCTGTTCTTTCTTTTGTTAATGTATTGTATCACGTTGATTGATTTGCGGATGTTGAACCAGGCTTGCAGCCCAGGGATATATCCCACTTGGTCGTGGTGAATAATCCTCTTAATGTACTGTTGGATCCTACTGGCTAGTATTTTGGTGAGAATTTTTGCATCCATGTTCATCAAGGATATTGGTCTGTAATTCTCCTTTTTGATGGGGTCTTTGGTTTTGGGATCAAGGTAATGGTGGCCTCATAAAATGAGTTTGGAAGTTTTCCTTCCATTTCTGTTTTTTGGAACAGTTTCAGGAGAATAGGTATTAATTCTTCTTTAAATGTCTGATAGAATTCCCCTGGGAAGCCATCTGGCCCTGGGCTTTTGTTTCTTGGGAGATTTTTGATGACTGCTTCCATTTCCTTAGTGGTTATAGGTCTGTTCAGGTTTTCTATTTCTTCCTGGTTCAATTTTGGCAGTTGATACAGCTCTAGGAATGCACCCATTTCTTCCAGGTTATCTAATTTGCTGGCATAGAGTTGCTCATAATATGTTCTTAGAATTGTTTGTATTTCCTCGGTGTTGGTTGTGATCTCTCCTCTTTCATTCATGATTTTGTTGATTTGGGTCATTTCTCTTTTCTTTTTGATAAGTCTGCCCAGGGGTTTATCAATCTTGTTAATTCTTTCAAAGAAGCAGCTCCTAGTTTCGTTGATCTGTTCTACTGTTCTTTTGGTCTCTAGTTCATTGATGTCTGCTCTGATCTTTTTTATTTCTCTTCTCCTGCTGGGTTAGGCTTTATTTCCTGTTCTTTCTCCAGCTCCTTTAGGTATAGGGTTAGGTTGTGTATTTGAGACCTTTCTTGTTTCTTGAGAAAGCCTTGTATTGCTATATACTTTCCTCTCAGGATTGCCTTTGCTGTATCCCAAAGATTTTGAACAATTGTGTTTTCATTTTCATTGGTTTCCATGAATTTTTTTAATTCTTCTTTAATTTCCTGGTTGACCCATTCATTCATTAGTAGGATGCTCTTTAGCCTCCATGTATTTGAGTTCTTTCCGACTTTCCTCTTGTGATTGAGTTCTAGTTTCAAAGCATTCAGGTCTGAAATTATGCGGGGAATGATCCCTATCTTTTGGTACCGGTTGAGACCTGATTTGTGACCTAGGATGTGATCAATTCTGGAGAATGTTCCATGGGCACTAGAGAAGAATGTGTATTCCCTTGCTTAGGGATGAAATGTTCTAGATATGTCTGTGAAGTCCATTTGGTCCAGTGTGTCATGTAAAGTCTTTATTTCCTTGTTGATCTTTTGCTTAGATGATCTGTCCATTTCAGTCAGGAAGGTGTTAAAGTCCCCCACTATTATTGTATTGTTGTCAATGTGTCTCTTTGCTTTTATTATTAATTGCCTTATATAATTGGCTGCTCCCATGTTAGGAGCATAGATTTTTACAATTGTTAGATCTTCTTGTTGGATAGACCCTTTAAGTAGGATATAGTGTCCTTCCTCATCTCTTGTTATAGACTTTGTTTTAAAAACTAATTTGTCTGATATAAGGATTGCCACCCCAGCTTTCATTTCGTGTCCATTAGCATGGTAAATGGTTTTCCACCCCCTCACTTTCAATCTGGGGGTGTTTTTGGTCTATAATGAGTCTCTTGCAGACAGCATATTGATGGGTCTTGTTTTTTAATCCAATCTGATAGCCTGTGTCTTTTGATTGGGGCATTTAGCCCGTTTACATTCAGGGTAACTATTGAAAGGTGTGAATTTAGTGCCATTGTATTGCTTGTAAGGTGACTGTTACTCTATATTGTCTCTGTTCCTTTCTGATCTATGCTGCTTTTAGGCTCTTTCTTTGCTTAGAGGACCCCTTTCAATATTTCTTGAAGGGCTGGTTTCGTGTTTGGAAATTCCTTTAGTTTTTGTTTGTCCTGGAAGCTTTTTATCTCTCCTTCAATTTTCAATGAGAGCCTAGCTGGATATAGTATTCTTGGCTGCATATTTTCTCGTTTAGTGCTCTGAAGATATCCTGCCAGTCCTTTCTGGCCTGCCAGGTCTCTGTGGGTAGATGTGTTGCCAATCTAATATTTCTACCATTGTAGGTTACATATCTCTTCTCCTGAGCTTGTTATTGTTTCTGGTGATTTTCTCTGATCCCTTCTTGTCTTTGTCACTTTTCGTCTTTCCTTTGTGCTTGAAGAGCTCCCTTTAATATTGCTTGCATGGCTGATTGAATGGTCACGAACTCGTTTAGTTTTTGTCAACCCCCTGCACTCCTGAATCACATTTTAAAACTTGGCTCAGCAGTTACCTTGTTTGGGCAAATACAGATATCTCCCCTCTTGTTTTCTGCCCTTCCCCATGTAGACAAACACCTGCGCACACCCTGAATTGAATTGACCACTCTCCCTTTGCAAGTCCATGCCCCTGCATTCATATTTTTTTCGTAACATGAAGAATACTTTTTTTTCTACTTGTTTTTATACCTGTCTCCCTTCTAACAGTGTCTTGAGGGTAGGGACTCTTTCTGATTCATTTACATCATTCAAATGGCTAGCTTAAATGCCTGACATAATGAGCCAATCAGCATTTAATAAACGTTTGTTGCAATGAATGAGACAAGGAATTTATATATGCCTTATCTCTGCTACGGATTCTGTTTTTGTCTTGGTTGAGGTTTACTAGAAAGCAGAGCCTTAAGTAAGACTTAAATGGTAGTGTGGTTATTGAGATGTGCAGTCTCAGAGCCAAGGAAGTGGAAAGTGGGACCAGGCAGAATGAGACAGTGTACACAGTTGGCTCCCAGAGTGACACACTTAGATGATAGCAAATGAGATCTCTCCAGAGAGGATGTACAGAAAATGTACCTCTGGGGGAATATTCATCACAGAGCATGCAGAGAGAACTTACCTGTTGGTGCCCTCCTTCCTTCCAATTCCCATCAGTCAATGTACTGATGTTAACACACCTGGATCATCTGGCCTTTTAGGTAGCCTCTGGGGAAGTGAAATCCCATGGTTGGGCTTCATCTGAGATGCAGTGGGAAGAACCAGAGATTTGGTGTAGGTCTCAGGCACGAGGCCTCTGTGAGCCCACTGAGGATCATTCACTGCATTGGCAGCTCTGGAGGAGCAAGTGGCCAAGGGCCTGAGAAACATATGAGGCTAAGGCTGAGGGTCTCAGAAGGTGCATAAGGAGTGATTAATGAAAATCTTTAAACTTTATTTCCTTCTAGGTTCCTTCTGCTCAGCCCATCAAAAATATTTAAGTCAACTTAAAGAAAAATCACTATCACTAACCACCAACAGGAACAAAAATAAAAATAAGAAACTCCTGGGACCTTAAATTCCTCAATTTTCTACCCTGTTTTTCTCTATTTTGCCAGAACTTAAGGTCTAGCTTCTCTGTGTCTCACACTTGACATGGCCCCCCACCCCATGCAGTGCCAGTACCTGGCCCCCTCTAGGTTGTTATGTCCTCTGTGCTCTCACAGAGTTTTAGTATTTGATCTTGCTCTCACCTGTACCTTCAATGATCTTTTCTTCTTTCTCTCTTTTTGAGATGTCATCTAGACTAGAGATGTCATCTAGACTAGAGAATCTTCGCTGGCCCTTTTTCCAGCTCAGTCTGAGTGTCGTTCTTCCCCTCTCAGTTATGGTGGTATTTTGCCCTTACCCAAATTATAATACTTAACACATTTTTCTAAAATGGTATGTTTTATACATTCCCCTAAAGATATTGTAATATTGAATTCTCTCACTTTTTTCATTCATCTTTATATGCCAATTGTTTGGTTCAGTGTCTGGTTCATAATGAGCAGTTGGTTAAAAAAAGCTATATGAGTTAGACTAAATGGTCCACAAATCTTGTTGGTAAATCTCTTTATCTTATCTATTTTTTAATGTGGAAAAAAAAGACTGGGAAATAATATTTCTAATTTCATCATATCATTAATAAACTCTAGCTTTAGTTATTATAATTAAAAATAATATTCTAAAAATCTATTAAAGCAATGACTGCCTATGATAGAGTCTATACAGATGAGCCCAATTAATGATTTTCCTTCCCATGTATGTTGCTTTCCCAGCAAGAGGTGGTGTCTATTTATTCTCCTCTTAAATTTAGGATGGGCTTATGACTCATTTTGGTCAACAAAATGTAGAAGGGGTGCCTGCAAGAAGATTAAATATTTTCAGTTTCAACATGGGGGCATTCGGCTGCAATGTAAGTGGTATCTCTACCCTGATACCACCATGCTGTCGGAAGACCAAATGAGTCATGTGTAGAAAAAGAGACCACATGAAGGAATTATGGAGGCCCCAGATACGTGAGTGAAGCCCTTTTGTGCTTTTCAGCCCATCCCCGCAGCCAAGTGAAATGCACCCAAGTGTGTAATGCCAGCCAGTGTCACCTGGAATAGAACAACCCCTCAGCTGAACTCACCTAATGCACAGAACTGTAGGAAATAACAAATCATTGCTTTAATTCACAAAATTTTGGGTGGTTTGTTGCACATTAATGAGTTACTAAATTAACATATTTAGCTTTACCTTTCCTTAAAAATGTATCTTAACTTTACAACTTAGTAAAAAGTTTGGTTTGTTGGTTAAGTTGGTTTCTGATAATGGACTTAGCATTGATTACAGCAAAGCACATTCTTTCTGTTTATAAGAGACCCTTGAGTGTTTCTGTGAGTAGAACATGATAGAGTGCACCATGAGATGAGCATAGCAGAACTGTGCACTTTTCCCAGGGGTAGTATATACACAAAGGAGACCCTCATGTGTTGAACAATGAGTACGGAAAAAAATATGAGAAAAGAGCAACTGGTTGAGGAGACTCTAAGTAAAGGTATAACATTGACATAATTAAGAATAAATTTAACTTGAGGGGCACCGGGGTGGCTCAGTCGTTAAGCATCTGCCTTCGGCTCAGGCCATGATCCCAGGGTCCTGGGATCGAGCCCCACATCGGGCTCCCTGCTCAGCGGGAAGCCTGCTTCTCCCTCTCCCACTCCCCCTGCTTGTGTTCCCTCTCTTGCTGTGTGTCTCTCTCTCTCTGTCAAAATGCATAAATAAATAAATCTTTAAAAAAAAGAATAAATTTAACTTGAAATCATATAACTCTGTAGTAATTTGTACAATGCGATAAAGCAAAGACAACAACCATAAGAAAACTCATTTCTCTTGTCTTTATGCGTGCCTAACAAGTTTCATCTCATTTAATTCTTAGAACAATCTTATGAGATAGTTACTATTATTAAATCCACTTTACAGTCAATGGAATTGAAATATAGACGAGTTAAGTGACCTGTACCAAGCCACATAGCAAGAGGTACAGTCTGACTGAAACTAAGTTTTCAGAGCTTTACCTGTTAACTACTAGCTGTATAATATGTAATTTGTTTGTATAGTAACCTATACTATAACATGTATATATAATTTATACATAATATCCATGAACTTATCTCTATATAGGTAAGTATATATTAGACTTTTTTTTCCTTAGCAGTGTATGCTGCCATTCCAGGGTGTTTTGGAATGTTGAGGTAGGAATTAGCTTTTGTAAATGGCATCCCTTTACCGATAGCCTGACCACATCTACCTTCTCCTCCTTCCATCCCTTATCTGGATGCTATAATTATCATGAACCTGTCCAGTTCCCCTCACTGCTCATTGATTAGCCCATGAACCAACTTGGCCATGTTTATCTATTATGAGAAAGCAAGAATTAGGACGGAATAAGGGCATTTTGAGTGCAGCGAAGGCTATTATTTGTCACTGCTATTATGTCAGCTAATAATTATCATCTCCTCATTTTCCAAGTAGGAAAAATTCTTCGTATCTCTTTTGTCATCATTTTCAGAAGATATGCAGAGAACAGAATGGAAGGAGTTGGAGAAGTAGATCTTAACCATGCAGGCACATACCCATATTCCATCCATCAGCTCTTTGCCATTGGCAATTTATTTGACTTAACACCATGGCCAACCACCACCAGCTTCAATTGGCTGACTGCCCTTATTGATGTTTTCAGGACCCAAGACCTTTTTATTCACGTTTCCTATTAATCTTAGATGCTTTACAGCATATCTAAAGACAGGAAAACATATTGAGTCAAATTTAGAGCTATCTTTGAAGTCAGTGGTTGAATCTGCAAAGCCAAATCTAGATTTCAGCTAGGAAAATAGCTTTTGAAATACTGGTTGGAAAAGAACTCAAAGATTTCTTAGATGTCAGTTCCTTGTGGGAGAAAAAAGAAGGAAACCTCATTTTAATGATTTAAGTCTAGGTATATCACAAGGGAAACACATTTATTTTACTTTTTTAGTGAAGTGAGAAGAATCACTTATTGAAGATGCATTGCTATATACACATATTTAGTCTGTTTTTCCTCTTTAAGTTCAACCCTGTAATGTACTAAAAAAAACAAGATGTTTGTAAAAATCACATGCTTTCATCTTAGAGAACATCTTGATAATAAGATAATTCTTAATCAGAATAATGGGACAAAAGCATATCGAAGTGCTCATACTGGCTTATGGATATTTTTGAGTTTTTCACCGTAATTCCTTGGAGAGTAGTGCTGGCATCAGCCCCAACTGTAAAATATGACATTAATCTTTGAAGCGTCTTTACCTTTCCCCCAGTCCCTTTTATTCCTTACCAGGCAAGCCTATCCTGGGACTCATTCCTTAGTCTTTCAGCTCATAGCAATAACCCATCACTTTTAAACTGAATGGTATTTTCTGTAGGCAAAACTAACAAGTTATTAATCAGCTCTCCATTGATCTTTATGGCACTTTCAACACCCTCCATCTCTGGTGACTTCTTCCTTTGGGTGTTAGAAAACCTCCTCTTTTTTTGAACACCTCTTCTCTCCCCATAAGGGAAGGAGAATAAATATTGACAATCATTTATTTTTCCTTTGTGTAATCATAAGCCAAAACAAATAGCTTATAAACTAAATACATACTTTACCAAAATTCGTACTTTAAGTTCTGTTTTTAAGTTTTAATTGTGGCAATGGGAGGTTGTAGCCTTCTTTAAATATATTTTTTGGTATTAGCAAATGTGTAGTGAAGTGTTTTGAGAATAAAGGACCGCTGAAATTGCATGTTTAATCCAGGGATAGGTCTGAAGATATTACTGATGTGGAGACCAGAGGGGTGTTGTGGAGAAGGCAAGATCTCTCCATGCTTTTCTGAGGAGCAGAAGCAAGTCACAGGATCAGCCAAAGCTTTTCTTATTATCTAGGCTCCTCCTGGATTTGGGGAATGCATCAGGTAGAAGTCAACCTCAGATCATTGAAACCAGGCTAACAATTTTAAGAAGAAATGTTTTGGGGTGCCTGGATGGCTCAGTCGTTAAGCGTCTGCTTTCAGCTCAGGTCATGATCCCAGGGTCCTGGGATCGAGCCCCGCATCAGGCTCCCTGCTCCTCAGGATGCCTGCTTCTCCCTCTCCCACTCCCCCTGCTTGTGTTCCTCTCTCGCTATGTCTCTCTCTGTCAAATAAATAAAATCTTAAAAAAAAAAAAAGAAATGTTTTAAAAAATAAGGAAATACACAATTATAAAGTAGCTGGAAAGGCTGAAGGACTAGGCTCTGAGTTGGTCATCATCACTCCAGTAGAGAGCATGTTCTCCATGTATTCTGTTCAATTGTCATCATCAGAAAGTTAAGCAATTGGAAAATGGTCACTTCCTATTGGTCTTATCTGAGATTCAGAGATCAGGAAACTGTCCTTCCATACTTTTAGAACTGTATCAGCTGAAAATATCTGTGTCTAAGCCATTGCCTCCATCTCCAACCTTAATTCAAATCCGAATAAAAATATTGTCAGATCCTAAGTCATTCTCAGATATGTAGCTGCAAGGGAGTCTTGACAATGTAGATTTTAGCTTTCTGTATCCTCTAGTACACAAAAGTATTGGAAGAGATGCCAGAGGGAGTCAATCTTGATGTTTTGTTCAAAATGCAAGTGATCAAGAACTATTTTTATCTCCCTGATCTAAACAGTTAAACATTGCAAAAAGAAAATGTTATATACATAAGCAAAATATTCCTGAATCATTTGTTATATAAGCTAGAACATTATTTTTGGACCTTTACTTTGTTTATTTTTTAAGATTTTTTTCTGTTTATAATTGTTACTGATGATGGTGACTAGATATTAATACTTAATACATTTGCCACAAGGAAGAATATTAACTGTGTTAGTAAATTTTAGTGATGAGATAATGATTTAATATCATTTGCTTCTTATTATATTAAATTCCACATTAATTTCAAACAATTTCTGATGAAAGGATTGGTAATTCTAAATCAGATCTTAAAATTGGGAGAACAGTATAAACTGATATTTAAATAAACTCAGGAGCCACTGAGGAATAAGTAATTGATATATGGTCACTGCTTCTGCAGTGAGGTAAAGGTACTTGGAAAATAAAACATGCTATCTTTCATTCTCACTGAGGTGATTAAGGAAGGTCAAGTATGGTAATTTGAACCGTCTCTGTGAACTCTAATGCAAATGCAAAAGAATCTTAACTGAGGCCTATGGCAGGCATATTAGAAGCCTCTTAAGTCCAGTACAACTATTGGGAAAAGGGTGAGGAAACATATTGTTATTATATTAGAAAAGTGTAAGTGCTCTTTACCTAGGAATAGAAGGCAATATCAAAGTCCTGAAAACAGTAAAGGAAATAGGCTTTTTAAAATTTTCAATTAATCAATAGCAATTAAAAGGAAATACAAAATGCATGAATGATATATAACAGAAAAATTATACTATATTCTATTGAATCTGAGGAAAATGCAAATACAATAAAGAAACATAAGTAAGTAAAATATATATTTAAACTTCGTTAAACAATATGATACTACTTTTAGGGTTTTTCATTTTCCAATTTCAAAATTACCATCTGAGAATGCCCTATCTAAATGAGAACTATGATAAAAGTGAAAACTGAAGTAAAGTAAATAGTATGTAGGAAATGTTGCAGTTTACAGAAGGTATGTGATTGATTTCCATGGTGAACAATGTTCATAGTCAAATATAATTAAATTTTTTTATTAGGAAAACAAAACATTTCTTGTGTCTTATGGAAACTCAACTAGGAATTTTGCATGCTTTTTTTTTTATTGAAATACTGTGAGAAAGGTAAACACATTTAATTGAGATTAAGGGAGTTTAAATAGGCAGAGGCAAATATTGTCCAGATAACAAGTAGTGGATCTAGGAAAAATTCAAATAGTGCTTTAGAATCTATGACTTTTCTACCATGCTAACTGCTAATTCCCCTATTAAGAAGAATTGATTTGCATGTCTGCTGATGAAAACCACTTCTCCTTATTTTTCTCAAGTCCATTTCTTTTTCTTCTTTCCCAGCTACCATGACAAACCAGTTTATCATAACAACATCTTGGACTCAAGCCTTTCTTGCTCTCTTCAGTCTTTTGAGCATGCCAGATTACTGCTTTCTCTTGAACTAGTCTCCTGAGTGACTCTTTTCTGTATATCAGATCTAGACTTCTCTTTCCAAACCCTCTACGATATGGTTGCATCTAATTTAGCTGAATTTATTTTCTATTCCTCTAAATGCAGTCTTGTTCCCTCTAATGAGCCCAAGATTCTGGAATTCAGATGAACTACTGATGCTCATTCTAACATCTATGCCTTTGTTTACAATTATCCTTTAAGCAAAATGTCTGTGTCTCTGTCATTTATCCAGCACCCAAATCCTAGGCATTTTTGGTGACCCCAAGCCGAGCCTTATCTTTTCTATCATCTTGTGTTCTGACCACCAGGTCCATTATAATCCATTGGCTTCCTCACTGTTCTACTCTCTTGTTGCACTCAGTAGAATTCTACCTTATATTGTTTGCTGTTAAGTTTATGTTTTTAATCATCTCTCCTGCAAAAGGCTATATGAGCTCCTTGAAAATATGGACTATGGTATCTTCTTTTTCTTAATTACATGCAGTGTCTAGAACATAAGCCGATTTCCAGGAGATGTCAATATGGTACTTTAGCTCCAATGAAATCTTTATATAAGTAATCTAGAATTGGTAGTAAAAGATACACCATTTTAAAAGTATTTGAAATGGTATGTAGAATTAATGTTGATTACACTGGAATGTTAGAGATACGAATTTAAAAAATAAGTAATTTAGACAGAAAATAACATAGTGAGTTTCACCTTGAAAACATCTTCTGAGGTAGTACCGGGAATTATAAAGAGGCTATTGGGGAAAATATAATAATCAAACAAAACAAAATGACTAATAGGATTCTATGTAGATATTGACTGAGGAGAACTAGAAATACTGAAATGTTGTCTAAATGTGGTGACTTAATTTAGCCTCTTTCTCAATTATCTTTTCTACCATCTCCTAATAGACCACTTAAATTCCTGTTTCCATATCTTAACATATGCAGTTGTGTCCAAATGCTGTATACTTCTCTACCAATAAGAATCATACTCAGTCTTCAATATATCAAGGCCAAAAGTCACTCTGTTGGCTGTAGTCAGGCAGTGGTATGTTAGGACAGTGGAAAGGGTGGTGGCAAAATGTTGCCAGATTCCTGAGATATTCAGGAAGTAGGACAGAAAGGATTGTGCGGTTTAGCATAAGAATCTGGGGAGCAGGAGATGGCTAGGATGCCTTCCAGATGTTTGGCTTTTGTAGCTAATTGGATGTTTAGTGACTTTTACTGATACGTAAAAATTCTTAGAGGGATCTTATCTGAGAAGAAAGAGTGATGTTTGGAAGATGGCGGAGGAGTAGGAGACCTGGGTTTTGTCTGGTCTCAGGAATTCAGCTGAATACAGATCAAACCATTCTGAACACCTACGAACTCAACAGGAGATCGAAGAAGAGAGTAGCAACACCTCTCTGAACAGAGAAGTGACCACTTACTGGAAGGTAGGACGTGCGGAGAAGTGAATCCAAGGCGATATTCGGGAGGATAGATGGCGGGGGAGGGGGCCTCCGTTGGCCGCTTCTGGCAAGTGATAGAGCCACGGAGCACAAAATCGGAACTTCTAGAAGTCGGCTTCGCTGAGGGACGTCGCTCCAGTGGCTAAGCGGGGGGGTGGAACCCTCGCGGGACAGTGTGGACTCAGGGCCCTCGGGGTCACAGAAAAACTGGGGGTGCCTGAGTGCAGCAGAGCTCCCAGGTATCGGAGCAGGGAAGCTGGCTGCAGAGACGGAGCCGCGGCGCGGGCTCTCAGCTCCGGGTGGCCATAAACTGTGATCCGCGGCCCAGTCGGGCCACTGCTCCTCCAGCAGGGACCGAACAAGCGGCAGATCTGAGGAGACTCCCCTTCCTCCCCGGGGAGGAGCGGCGCGGGAGTGCACCGCAGGGATCTGCTGGGTTTGGAGACTCCACACGGGGTCGGGAGCCAGAGAGAAATGCTCGGTCACAGGCTGGGTGAGCACGGAGTGCAGCCGGACACCAGGGAGATGGGAGTGATTGCTTTTTTCTGGGGGCGCACTGAGGAGCGGGGCCCCGAGTTCTCAGCTCCTCTGGGTGGAGATTGGGAGGCCACCATTTTCACCCTGGTCCTCCAAAGCTGTACCGAGAGCTTGCAGGGAACAAAAGCTCCTGAGAGCACAACCGAGCAGCTTGCTTAGCCCGGACCGACAAGGGAGGGGAAATTCGACCTCCGGCAAAGACATTTGGGAACCATGGCGACAGGCCCCTCTCCCAGAAGGTCAGCACGAACAGCCAGCAAGCCAAGACCAAGTTTACCGATCAAGGAGAACGGGAGAACTCCAGCGCTAGGGGAATACTGCACGTAGAATTCATGGCTTTTTTTTACCATGATTCATTAGTTTTTCAAAGTTAATTTTTTAACTGTTTTTTTTTTTAATTTTTCTTTTTCCCTTTTTCAACCAACATCTTATCAATCCCTTTTTTTTAAAAAAAGCATTTTTTTATTTTTCATTTCTAGAGTCATAATTTATCCCTTCATAGTAGTTACCCTTATTTTTGGCGTATATATATATAAGTTGGTCTCTCTTAAAAATTTTGAGATACAGTTTCTTCTAACAGATCAAAATATACCCTAAATCCTAGTGTATGGCTTTGTTCTAGTCTCCTGCCTGATCACATTCTCTCCCTTTTCTTTTTTCATCTTTATTTTAAAAATCTTCTTTCTTTTTTCAAACAACTTCTTATCTTATCAATTCCTTTTATAAAATCTTTTATAATTTTCATCTTTACAATCATCTTCCATCCCTTCATTGTATCAAACCCTTATTTTGTACATATATAAGTCTTTCTTCCTTTAAAATTTTAGGAGGCACTTTCTTCTAACAGACCAAAATACGCCCAAAATCTAGTGTGTTGCACTGATCTATGCACTAGCCTGATCATATTTGCTCATATTCTGCTTTTTTTGTATTGTTCTGTTTTTGTTTTTATCTTTTTCTTTTTGTTTTGTCTTTTTTTCTCTTTCTTTTTTCTTTCTTTCCCTTTCTTTTCCCCTGCTTTCAGGTCTTTTCTGATTTGTATAGAGTATATTTCATGGGGACATTGTTAACCTGTTACATTTTGTTCTTTCATTCATCTATTCTCCTCTGGATAAAATGACAAGACAAAAAAAATCACCTCATCAAAAAGAACAAGAGGTAGTACCGTCAGCCAGGGACCTACTCAATACGGACATTAGTACGATGTCGGACCTAGAGGTCAGAATCATGACTTTAAAGATACTAGCTGGGCTTGAAAAAAGCGTGGAAGTTATTAAAGAATCCCTTTCTGGAGACATAAAAGAACTAAAATCTAACCAAGTCGAAATCAAAAAGGCTATTAATGAGGTGCAATCAAAAATGGGGGCACTAACTGCTAGGATAAACGAGGCAGAAGAGAGAATCAGCGATATAGAAGACCAAATGATGGAAAATAAAGAGGCTGAGAAAAAGAGAGATAAACAAATACAGGATCACGAGGGCAGAATTTGAGAGATAAGCGATACGATAAGATGAAACAACATTAGAATAATTGGGATCCCAGAAGAAGAAAGAGAGAGGGGGCAGAAGGTATATTGGAGCAAATAATAGCAGAGAACTTCCCTAATGTGGGGAAGGAAACAGGCATCAAAATCCAGGAGGCACAGAGAACCCCTCTCAAAATCAATAAAAATAGGTCAACACCCTGACATCTAATAGTAAAACTTACGAGTCTCAGAGACAAAGAGAAAATCCTGAAAGCAGCTCGGGAGAAGAGATATGTAACCTGCAATGGTAGAAATATTATATTGGCAACAGAACTATCCACAGAGACCTGGCAAGCCAGAAAGGACTGGCAAGATATCTTCAGAGCACTAAACAAGAAAAATATGCAGCCAAGAATACTATACCCAGCTAGGCTGTTATTGAAAATAGAGGGAAAGATAAAAAGCTTCCAGGACAAACAAAAATTAAAGGAATTCGTAAACACGAAACCAACTCTCCAAAAAATATTGAAAGGGGTCCTCTAAGCAAAGAGAGAGATTAAAAGCAGCATAGATCAGAAAGGAACACAGACAATATACAGTAACAGTCACCTTACAGGCAATACAATGGCACTAAATTCATACCTTTCAATAGTTACCCTGAATGTAAATGGGCTAAATGCCCCAATCAAAAGACAGGCTATCAGATTGGATTAAAAAACAAGACCCATCAATATGCTGTCTGCAAGAGACTCATTTTAGACCCAAAGACACCCCCGGATTGAAAGTGAGGGGGTGGAAAACCATTTACCATGCTAATGGACACCAAAAGAAAGCTGGGGTGGCAATCCCTATATCAGACAAATTAGATTTTAAAACAAAGACTGTAATAAGAGATGAGGAAGGACACTATATCCTACTTAAAGGGTCTATCCAACAAGAAGATCTAACAATTGTAAATATCTATGCCCCTAACATGGGAGCAGCCAATTATATAAGGCAATTAATAACAAAAGCAAAGAGACACATTGACAACAATACAATAATAGTGGGGGACTTTAACACCCCCCTGACTAAAATGGACAGATCATCTAAGCAAAAGATCAACAAGGAAATAAAGACTTTACATGACACACTGGACCAAATGGACTTCACCGACATATTCAGAACATTTCATCCCAAAGCAAGGGAATACACATTCTTCTCTAGTGCCCATGGAACATTCTCCAGAATTGATCACATCCTAGGAGTCACAAATCAGGTCTCAACCGGTACCAAAAGATTGGGATCATTCCCGGCATATTTTCAGACCAAAATGTTTTGAAACTAGAACTCAATCACAAGACGAAAGTCAGAAAGAACTCAAATACATGGAGGCTAAAGAGGATCCTACTAAAGAATGAATGGGTCAACCAGGAAATTAAAGAAGAATTAAAAAAATTCATGGAAACCAATGAAAATGAAAACACAACTGTTCAAAATCTTTGGGATACAGCAAAGGCAGTCCTGAGAGGAAAGTATATAGCAATACAAGGCTTTCTCAAGAAACAAGAAAGTCTCAAATACACAACCTAACCCTATACCTAAAGGAGCGGGAGAAAGAACAGCAAATAAAACTGAACCCAGCAGGAGAAGAGAAATAATAAAGATCAGAGCAGACATCAATGAACTAGAAACCAAAAGAACAGTAGAACAGATCAACGAAACTAGGAGCTGCTTCTTTGAAAGAATTAACAGGATTGACAAACCCCTGGCCAGACCTATCCAAAAGAAAAGAGAAATGACCCAAATCAACAAAATCATGAATGAAAGAGGAGAGATCAAAACCAACATCAAAGAAATACAAACAATTCTAAGAACATATTATGAGCAACTCTATGCCAGCAAATTAGATAACCTGGAAGAAATGGGTGCATTCCTAGAGCTGTATCAACTGCCAAAATTGAACCAGGAAGAAATAGAAAACCTGAACAGACCTATAACCACTAAGGAAATGGAAGCAGTCATCAAAAATCTCCCAAGAAACAAAAGCCCAGGGCCAGATGGCTTCCCAGGGGAATTCTATCAGACATTTAAAGAAGAATTAATACCTATTCTCCTGAAACTGTTTCAAAAAATAGAAATGAAGGAAAACTTCCAAACTCATTTTATGAGGCCATCATTACCTTGATCCCAAAACCAGACAAAGACCCCATCAAAAGGAGAATTACAGACCAATATCCTTGATGAACATGGTTGCAAAAATTCTCACCAAAATACTAGCCAGTAGGATCCAACAGTACATTAAAAGGATTATTCACCACGACCAAGTGGGATTTATCCCTGGGCTGCAAGGCTGGTTCAACATCCGCAAATCAATCAACGTGATACAATACAGTAACAAAAAAAAAGAATAAGAATCATATGATCCTCTCAATAGATGCAGAAAAAGCATTTGACAAAGTACAGCATCCTTTCTTGATCAAAAGTCTTCAGAGTATAGGGATAGAGGGTACATACCTCAAGATCATAAAAGCCATCTATGAAAAACCTACAGCGAATATCATTCTCAATGGGGAAAAGCTGAGAGCTTTTCCCCTAAGCTCGGGTATGCAGCAGGGATGTCCACTATCACCACGGCAATTCAACATAATTTTAGAAGTCCTAGCCCCAGCAATCAGACAACAAAAAGAAATCAAAGGCATCCAAATCGGCAAAGAGGAAGTGAAACTCTCACTCTTTGCATATGATATGATACTTTATGTGGAAAACCCAGAAGACTCCACCCCAAAACTGCTAGAACTCATACAGGAACTCAGTAAAGTAGCAGGATATCAAATCAATGCACAGAAATCAGTGGTATTCCTATACACCAACAACAAGACAGAAGAGAGACAAATCAAGGAGTTGATCCCATTTACAATTGCACCCAAAATCATAAGATACCTAGGAATAAATTTAACCAAAGAGGCAAAGTATCTGTACTCAGAAAACTATAAAATACTCATGAAAGAAATTGAAGAAGACACAAAGAAATGGAAAAACGTTCCATGCTCATGGATTGGAAGAACAAACATTGTGAAGATGTCAATGCTACCTAGAGCAATCTATACAGTCAATGCAATCCCCATCAAAATACCATCCACTTTTTTCAAAGAAATGGAACAAATCATCCTAAAATTTGTATGGAACCAGAAGAGACCCCGAATAGCCAGAGGAATATTGAAAAAGAAAAGCAAAGCTGGCGGCATCACAATTCCGGACTTCCAGCTCTATTACAAAGCTGTCATCATCAAGACAGTATGGTACTGGCACAAAAACAGACACATCAATCAATGGAACAGAATAGACAGCCCAGAAATGGACCCTCAACTCTATGGTCAACTCATCTTTGACAAAGCAGGAAAGAATATCCAGTGGAAAAAAGACAGTCTCTTCAACAAATGGTGTTGGGAAAATTGGACAGCCACATGCAGAAGAATGAAACTGGACCATTTCCTTACACCACACACGAAAATAGACTCCAAATGGTTGAAAGACCTAAACGTGAGACAGGAGTCCATCAAAATCCTAAAGGAGAACACAGGAAGAAGATATTTGCAAATGACATATCAGATAAAGGGTTAGTATCCCAAATCTATAAAGAACTTATAAAACTCAACACCCAAGGAACAAATAATCCAATCAAGAAATGGGCAGAAGACATGAACATACATTTTTCCAAAGAAGACATCCAAATGGCCAACAGACACATGAAAAAGTGCTCTACATCGCTCGGCATCAGGGAAATCCAAATCAAAACCTCAATGAGATACCACCTCACACCAGTCAGAATGGCTAAAATTAACAAGTCAGGAAACGACAGATGTTGGCGGGGATGCGGAGAAAGGGGAACCCTCCTACACTGTTGGTGCGAATGCAAGCTGGTGCAGGCACTCTGGAAAACAGTATGGAGGTTCCTCAAACAGTTGAAAATAGAGCTACCCTACGATCCAGCAATTGCACTACTGGGTATTTACCCCAAAGATACAAAGGTAGGGATCTGAAGGGGTACGTGCACCCCGATGTTTATAGCAGCAATGTCCACAAGAGCCAAACTGTGGAAAGAGCCAAGATGTCCATCGACAGATGAATGGATAAAGAAGAAGTGGTATATATACACAATGGAATATTATGCAGCCATCAAAAGGAATGAGATCTTGCCACTTGCAACGACGTGGGTGGAACTGGAGGGTGTTATGCTGAGTGAAATAAGTCAATCAGAGAAAGACATGTATCATATGACCTCACTGATATGAGGAATTCTTAATGTCAGGAAACAAACTGGTGTTGCTGGAGTGGTGGGGGGGTGGGAGGGAGAGGGTGGCTGGGTGATAGACATTGGGGAGGGAATGTGCTATGGTGAGCGCTGTGAATTGTGCAAGACTGTTGAATCACAGATCTGTACCTCTGAAACAAATAATGCAACGTATGTTAAGAAAAAAGAAAAAGAAGAAGATAGCAGGAGGCGAAGAATGAAGGGGAGTAAGTCAGATGGGGAGACGAACCATGAGAGACGATGGACTCTGAAAAACAAACTGGGGGTTCTGGAGGGGAGGGAGGGTGGGGGAATGGGTTAGCCTGGTTATGGGTATTAAAGTGGGCACATCTGCGTGGGGCACTGGGTGTTATGCACAATGAATCATGGAACACTACATCAAAAATTAATGATGTAATGAATGGTGATTAACATAACAATAACAATAAAAATAAAACGTTTTCTTATAGATAGCAAAAAAAAAAAAAGAAAAAAGAAACAGTGATGTTTTCACAATTTAAAATTCCTATGATCCATTTTATCCATATGGTCTCAATGGGAGTGATATCAACCCCAAAGGAGAGAAAACCATTTCTTGGTTAGTGAAAAGACCTTACTCTTTTTATACGCAAAGCACAGAAATGTACATGGTACATAAAAAGATAAAATATATAGTATTAGAATTTCATGGGGCCAAATAGGAAAAAAAATATTAGTCTCCTTGGGAAAGGTGGGTAATGAGAAAAACAAAAAAGAGTGAATGTCTCAAAGAGGATAGAGCTCTGAGAATGGGTCTGGGATAGATAGACCTAGATCCAGAGATGTAATTAAACCCAAGTTATCTGCCCAACATACCACAAAGCCAATCACTGAGACCACAGGTATGCAGCTAGGAAAAAGTTTATTGGTGTGGCAGCCAAAGGAGGAGACAGGAGGCCAAGCCTCAGATCTGCCTCCACCTCCCCGAAGGGGGAGAGATCAAGGTTTTGTTTTGTTTTGTTTTTATAATCACAGGGATTGAGATTGCATACATATTGATGAAAAGGGTGGGGAAACTGATGACTATTCATGAGGATAGACAGAGCTCTACACTGAGCAAACATATGTAACATACATCCCATATTCATTTTGGGTGGAGGCTTAACATCAGAACGTGGCAAAATTCAGCCCCTGACTCAGGAGGTTATCTTAGGACAAGGGGAAGGGCCTGTGGGCTTGCTCTGAGAGCCAGTATGAACTGGATGGGGTCTTGGGCTCACTATCTCTGGTAAGGAATGCAGGGCCTTTCTTGTTCCTGGGCTGGCACCCTATCAGTTAACCTTGAGTCCAGGCTTCTGTGGAGACAGCTAGTGGGTTTGTTAGTGGGGTTTGAAAAGATAAAATAGCTGATTAAGGTGAAATACTTCTCTGAAAAACAAACTTTAAATTTGCTGCTAGTTTTATCTTCATTAACCCTATGGGGTATGATTTCAGGGATAGATAATCTGAGGGGAGTATATTGTGACAGTCAGATATACTCTCCTCAGGTTCTGTCTGTCTGTCATATCTTTCTATCAATCATCTATCCTCTAGGAGTCAGTGTACAAATAGGAATTGAAGGCATGTGAATAGCTGAGTTCACCAGCTTCAGTGATTTCCAAATCTTGCTTTACATTAAGATCATTTTGAGAGGTTTAAAACATTTTCTGGGCCCCATTGTCTGGAAATCTAATTTTTAAATTTTCCCAAGTTAAATCTAAAGGGCAGCCAAGGTTAAAAGCTACTGACCTGGGGAGAGACGTATATAATGAACAAGGGTTCTTGTGGAATTAACTCCCAAAGAAACTGGTATAGAAGATAATTCAGGACACCAGCAAATAGGGTGTTTTCCTGGCAGAGACGAGAACAAACTCCAAATAGAGGCTGAATTTTATAGTTACTGATTATGCTGAGAAGTTGAAGAGTATCATAATAATTCATTGGATTTAATAAAATGGAGATCATTAGTTTTCCATAAAGCTGTTTTGGTGAAGCAAATGGGGGGTTGAAAACAGATTAGAGTATACTGAGGAGGAAATTGAACTTAAAAACTGAAGACAATGAATTTAGGCAACTCTTGTGAATTGAGATATTCTTTGTAACATAATAAATTATAGGGAACGTCCTAATTGAAGATTCACATTTGCTTAGCTTTAGGCAGTACCGTTAGGAAAGCTCTGTTTTTCCTCTCTTACACCTTCTGGATGTCAGCTCCTAAATAGCAAGGGAAGTGACTGATACACCCTATAGTACCCTAAAGATATCATATAGGAAGAGATGGGACTTCAGAAGAGGAGGAGCACTGGGGAGCCAAAGGTTAACATACTTTAGAAGAAAATGAAAATAAAGATGTAGATTCTGGAGCCACGATCTCCACCTATAAGCACGTGGCTATCCTTCAGTAGGTAGTATTTGCCTGTGTTTCATTAAATTTAATGACCAAATCTTAGTGATGGGCTACCTGCTTAAGTAAAGTCTCTCTCACCCTTACTTTTAAAAATAGCTTTTCCTCAAGTATTTTTGCATATCACAAGTATCTCCAAACCCCATGACGAAGTAAAATCACTGTAGAAGTTGCTGAAATTCCACTGGATTGATCATCTACATCTACTTAAGAACATGATCTCACCCTTGAATGTATCTTAGTGATATAATTTTTCCCTTAGAAGGACAAAACAAAGATGTTTTCACATATGCTAGGAACTAGGAAACTTTCTCCCACACACCTATTTCAAGAAAGCTATTTGAAAATGTACCCTGGCAGAGTAAGGAAAGAGAGAAAGAAAAGAAAAAAAGAAAGAAAAACAAGCAAATGGACCCAGGAAGGCAAGATCTAGTGAGGTTTTTTGACTGAATGCAAAAGTATATCCTAGAATGGAATTACAAATTTGAAGGTAAATTTAAATTTTTGGTAGATGTTGACTGTTGTCTTTCAAGATGATTGTATATATTTTCACACTCACCAATATTTTATGAGATTATCACATTTTCATGTGCTAAGCAAACCTAAATATTAGGGATATTTTAATGTTTACAAATACGTTAGATAATTTTTTGTTTTGTTTGAAATTAACTTTGAGAGAGGTTGGGCATTTTATTTTATATAGGTTGTCTGATTTGTATTTTTTTTCCTGAAATGCTGTAGCATAATTCTCTTTCTGACAACTTCTGTTGGATTGTCATTTTCTTGTTGATATGTAAAAACATGTGTAACAAAGAAAACATCACTTGGTCTAATATGTATTTCAAACTGTTTTGAATAATTTGTTTCATTCTTTTCATTTTATTACCTTTAATTTCATGTTAGTTTTGTTTTTGCCATTTTAAAGTTTAAAATATCATGCAGCCAAATTTAGCAAATGTGATAGAATAACCTAAGAGTAGACACTAGGTAGGAGCAGCTTATATACAATGGGCCAAATCAAGAAGGGCAATTTTAATTAAATTTTTGTTATATGTGATGGAGAACCTTGATTAAAAATGGATGACTTTCCATTTTTAATATGGTAATTAGAATTTTTGCTTCTTTTGTGATCCTTACATGTATTAATACTTGTAGTGTTCTAGTATTAATTACATGAATTAATGGCCAGTGAGCATTATTTTAATTGAAAATTCCTTGAACATTAAAGTACTTAATGAGGTAGATTAATAGAAGTGAATTAATACTATTTGGTTAAAGACTTGTATCATCATTATTTAACCACTGAACAAAGAACATCCCATAACTTTTTTTCTCATTATATAATTAGTATATTGATCTCCCCACTTTTCGAATAGTGTTTTAAAGACAAAATAAAAATATCTTTATAGTTATTAAAGTATTGTAGAGATATTTTAAATTATGACAGCTGCCAAAAATGATTCTTAATGGAGTAGAGGTAATTTACAAAAAAGGTATAAATGGATTATGTTTGGAAGAACATTTAGAATCTATTTTTCATGCAACTGCCTTTGTCATACAAATAATATTTTTTGAACAATGAAAAACTAGATCTGAATAAGGATTTAAGTCTGTGATTATGAATGCACCATAGAAATATATTGCTTATTTAGGCCCATGGGAACAGTGGTCCTGCATATTTTCTCTGACAGGTCCCTGGCACCTAGTAGATTCTCCATCAATATTAGAATTTGAATTTAGTCTAACTATCTTCCTGCTTTCACAAAGAAATTTTTCAGTTCAAGGCACCTGAGCATGTATCAGAACATTCATTGATTATTGAGAAAACATATTGAAATGGTTGAGGTTACAGATACTTTCCTAATGAATCTGTGGTATTGCTTGGGGAACACACTTGCACTGCCCTTCATTTTAGGTTGAAGAAGGGGGAGAAGGAATTAGTCAACTCTAGATTAACTTTGTCTGAAAATATCATCATCAATTTGCAATTTGTCATCATATGTTTGTTCTAGTCATTTGTGAGGATACTGGTCTTGATGAGAGTAATTGAAATTACTAGATCCTGTACACATCTTACGTTGTAGGTGCTATCTGTTACCGAATGGTAAGTAAATGAACACTGTTAGGTGCTTTATCTTAGAAAGAAAGAGTCACAGAACCATCCGTCAGCAAAAAAAAAAAAAAAAAAAAGAAGCATTTGTTTTAGAAGAGCTTTTGAGTAGGAAAAAATAGCTAAGGTAGTTATGTATTTGTCTGTGTCCATAAGACAGAAACAGCCATAACTCTGGATGTCTTCTCCCTTTCACACAGAGCAAGGCTTTTGTGGAGGAAACACAGGAGAAGCTTCAAGTGCTTGGCATCAGCTCATGGGCACTTCTTTCTTCATTTGGTATTTAAGATTGTCTTCATGCAGAAAGTCTTCATTTTAAGAATTAACACTGGTACACCTCTTCATTAAAACATGTACTCAAAATGATGTTTAAAATGGCTGTTTGTTTTTGTTTTTGTTTTTTCTAGAAAATCAGGAGGAAAATTTTTTAAAAATTACCCGTGGGAGAAAACATGGGAGACAATAAGAGTTAGAGAGAGAGTGAGAGAGAAGCATTGGCTAAGAGCCACTGTCAAATTGTAGGATGTCTGAGAATAGCATGACCAAGTTTGTTTTTTGTTTTTGTTTTTTCACCGGGCTTGAACTCATGACCCTGAGATGAAGACCTGAGCTGAGATCCAGAGTTGGATACTTAACTGACTGAGCCATCCAGGTGCCCCATGAGAAAGTTGATTATAGGCCCCACTACCAGGGATTCTAATCCAGTCAGGGTGGATTGAGGAAACTCCAGCAATTATGTCAACCACATTTTGTGAAACATCGGAAAAGAATCTTTTTTCTCTGTCTTCCATGTAATTATAATTAGGCAGAGACTTGCTGTCTCCTCTTCTTGAGGATACAACTACACTACATTTCCCAGACACCCTTACATGGGGCGTGGCCAGAGCACTGAATTGTAGCCAATAGAGTGTGAGCAGAAGGCGACTGTCAATCCTGGCTCATAACTCTTCAGTGCACTTGTCCAAGCTCTTTTTCCTTTTCAGGCTAGTGATGAGTACAGTGACCTTTTTAAAAGTCAACAAAAATGTGCATGTCTTCCTATATGTCAGTGGTTCTCCAGTTTCAGTGCATATACCCACCATCTTGTGTGCTTATTATACAGATTCTCAAATCTTACTCCAAAGAGTCTGATTCATTAGGCTGAAGGGAGGAATTCAGGAATCTATATTTTAAAGTAACCAGGTGATTCTGATTTGTGTGATTGTGGGTCTACACTTTGAGAAACAGTGAATGTGTGTATGTGTGTGTTTAAGTAATATGCAATGTTATTAATGCTAATGTTTGTTATCAATTATATATCACCTATCAAACTATATATATCTGTGTCTCTATATATAATATATGCATATTTACTTATATTTACTTTAGAAGAAAGTAGCTTTATAGATCACAGAAAAAGGAAATTGGATCTCAAGAAATCATCTAGTTCAGTTCAGATCCTAAAGAAAACAGATGTCTAATCTTACTTTTATTTAGCTACTTTATCTCAAACCAAATAATGCGAGCCATTCCCTTAAGGTACTATTTTATATCTCTGTAAAGATTTCTTTTGATTTTTTTTTCTGAGTCCTCTCCCTATTCTTTATCTTCTTTAAAAAACAAGGAGAACAAAATACAACCCCGATAAATGTTAATAATCCAGAGTATTACAGAAAAATGAATCTTGGCTTTTATTTTCAGAGATACACTTTATTTATATATTTTAAACACAGAGCTTATTATTCATTTTCCTAAACATATCAGACTTTCAAATGTGAAATGCATGTACCTTATTCATTTATATGTCTGACTTAAGCGAGTTAGTTTTGCATCTTTTTAAAAATAGCTTTCCATTTTTTTTCCTCTTTGAAGTTTAAAAAAACATGATACTATGCACACCTCTCTGGCCTTGATTTCCCACTAGTGGTTTTCTATCTGCATGTTGAGGAATTATTATACATTCAGGCAAATCTCTTGGCATTTGATGGAAATTCAATACTTGAAATGACCATTTGTGTTCCATACCGTATGACAGATGAAGTAAAAGTGTTTAGATGTAGTGATTTACTTGCCCAATATCATTCACCCAGTAAACTGCATTGCAATTTTGAATTCTTTCATATTCTTTTGTCTATAAAGTTTGTGAAAAAGTCCTTTATAATTAACAGCTTTGTATAGATGCTTCTTATTTTACTGTGAAATGAATTCTCATCAGAATGCTACTGCCATGGAGTGGAAGTTGCCATTGGTGGCAGTCTACAATTCTGTGTATTAGTCTTATCCACTGAATCGGGGTGTGTACATTTCCTTCCTAGAGGGATACTAATAATAATTTTCTCTTAATGCTTTTCCACTTTGAGCTCAAAGTGCTCATGAATACATTACCACACTAAATCCTCCCATCAACCAGTGCAAAAGAGAAAGCATTTCCTTGCGTCTATAATTGCATCCTGACCTCAAATGCAGTGTTTCATTTCTAGTTACCCCATATTTGGTAATTCTTATTTTTGAGTGAAATCTAGAGTTTATGTTTAAGTACTTAGGCTCCTACCATCAATGTGAAACTAGTTGGGGATCACGTTACATTACCTGCCATCTTTCTCAGGGCAGGAATTTTCGACGTGGGATAGAAACCGTCTTTTGTTTTTCTTCAATGAAATATTGAACTGCTTAAGGCTTAGAGTCCAGATCTATAAATGAGAACGCGAGTTTGCATTTACTGGACTAATTCATCTTTTCTCATAAAATAATACAGGTTTTTCTCTTTGACTCCTGCTGTTCCAGTGAGCTATTGATCTGATTTTGGTTGAACAATACAATATTGCTAAAATCTGGTTCAAAGGAGAACCATATCAGATAATTCAGTACAACTGTATACCATTTCCTATTAGAGATTTGGTGTTTCTCCCTGGAATAGTCTATCTTTCCTAAGTAGCACTATATTACAAATGCAAGGGTATAAAAGGCCACTATGAGCAATTTTATAACATACCAGATATGGGCAACCTGTTGAAAAGAGTAAGTCTGTGAAAAATCATGTCTCTTGTCTGCCTCTTTCAGAAATTAGATTTTTACTTTCCATAAGCTTTCATAAGATTACTTACCAGAATACCTAAATTATTTTTTCATAGTTAAATCTGAAACATATAAAAGCCATCTAATCTGTATCTGTTTACACCTGACGAAACATTATAATGAAATTGGAAGTTAATTCCCGTATATTGTGTGAAATAAAATGATGCATTATTAATTATATTAGCACTCAGGTCACTGAGAAAATAGAATGTTCTTTATTGAATTATCAAGTTAACCTTTTGCTCTGAAATTTACTTGCTGGAGAAAATATTTAAATGGAAAGTTTAAACGTAATGGCCTTGTATCATCTTTCCTTTTTAGGAATTTGAGGCACTTTGTTAACTTTCCATTAACCACAAATATATGCATATCTTAAATTTGACCACAAAGTGTGAAAAGAATTTAGAGGCTGGGTTAGTCCAAAACACTAGGATGTGTATTTATAGGATTGTTAACACAAATAAAGGAGCAGATATAACATGCATTTATTCCAAAACTGTAGATTAAGATTTGGTGGGTTTTATGGTAAAGGTAGAGAGATCAGGGATGACACTTTCCTATGGAGTTTCCCTGTTTCCAGGGAAAGGGGATTTATAAGCCTGGGTAGCTGTCCATGTTATTCAGAGGCCCTGCTTTTAACAAGTGCCTGGTGCTCTGGCCCATCTGGTAAATTAACCAGGATATTTGCCCTTGTTTTTCTTATAAAAACCCAGATGTTAATGGGAATTCCCTTCCTCTTTGATGGTTGAATAAACCCTGCTTGAACTACATTTAGTGGAGATCCCACCCCCCCCACCCCCTGCTCTCCTGCTATCTCTGAGAACCTTTGAGAATCTTGAGTTCCTCCAGGTCTCCTCTGACTGGAACTTTCTCCTTATACTTAACTCACCTTCCTTGCCTCTTCCATGACTCTTCTTGTTTCTGCTCCATGTACATTCAGGAAAGGAATATGACTGTTTCGTTTGAACTGCCCCTAGATGACTCATAGAAGACATGCTTTTGTATGGCAGTTTATTAAATATTTTTATTTTTAGACTTGGGAACACCACCATATTTTCAATGAATTTTTTTTTTTTTTGTAGCATCAGTTGCCTGCCTTCCTGAACATGTGCATTTGAAGTCACTTTCTTCCCCTTCCTCTTGCCTTGCTGCACTTTGGTCACCTAGTAATTCTCTCACATTCTAATCAGAGATGTTTAGCTCTTTATTTTCTTTCATACTCTATTCTATGAACCATAAACTTTGAACTCAGTGAAAGATAGTTTGCTGGACGGAAGTCGATCTGCTGCTCTGGAAAGAAATATTGCCTATCCCTTAGCAGAAGTCACTTTCATTAGTTGTGCCAAGTAGCAGCAGGTGAATTACCTGGGTATGGCTCTCAGTTCTACTTTCCTGAAATGTAAACTAATACATAAAATGGGCATTATATCTGCTCCCATGGGTTTATTGTGCAGATTCAGTGAGCATATACTCAAACGAAGCCTAGCACAGTCCCTGGCTCATAAGCAGGGCTATGTGAGTTTCCTTTATCTTGAAGTAGGTGACTTCTCTGCCTTCCACTTCTCCGCCTTCCACGTCTGACACCCATTCTGCTGCTAAGTGGAGTTTTCACGTGGTTCTCTGACTCATGAAAGCACAGATGTTATACGCGATCATGTTTTGCTTCTTTGCTTATGAATCTCCACTGATTACTTATAAATATGTTGTCCAGATTTCTTAGTATGGACTTGAAAATGTCTCATGCATAGATTCCGTTTTATTTACCTCTTTATTTGCATTTTCTCTTCCTCTTCACACAACTTACTGCGTAGCCGCAATGTGCTTAGGAGTTCCGGGAAGGTGTTATTCATTTTTGTGTCCGTGAGCTCCTGTTCATGCCATTCCTGCCTTTTTCTTCAGTCACCTACTAATGGCACTTCCCATTTTTGCTTTCCTTAACACCCAGGAGTGTATTAATTGCTGCTTTATTTGAGTTTCCAGAAGAATTCTTTCCTTATAGCACTTAGCCATATTGGCTTATTATTTCCATCTGCCTGTCTTTCTGCATGAGCTCTTTCTGTACCATCTATACTAAGCAATGAAATACGTCTTAGTCATCCTTTTACCTTAACATTGAACCTGGTTGGAAAATATGCTATTGTCATTATTATATTATTATTATTGTCACTATTATTATCACCTGGGACAAAAAATAAGCCATGATTTAATAACGTTCCTGATAAGTATTCCCATGGGGGGGCTCATGATTCTGTCCACAGCACAGGTCTGACGTGAATGATAATCCCATTCCTTGTGACTCTACTTCCTTCTGGTCACTGCTTTCCGACCCCAGGCAGCATTGGAAGCTCCTGTTCATCAGGGCTCATTGGGAAAGAAACATCTCTAATTATGCCCCACAAAATGAAAAACACTCCAAGTATAATGTATTTCTGTATTATATATATATATATATCCAGGTACCATATAATCGAGTGATCCAACCACTGATGGTACCCAACCTTTAAACCCATCTACTCGTTTGACTGGTTTATAAATAATATTGCTTACAATATCTAAATATTATGATACCAGACAAAATACTCCCAACTTTCCTTACTGTTGCTGTTTAACTTCCCACCAAGACACTGAAACTAAAATATATAAAAGGTCGGTACACACACAGATCCTGAATCTGTCTCACCCTCCTATCTTTTCACAGAGTCAGTTCTAGGCCCCACCTCTGAGGTACTTGTTCCTTGGAATTCTTATTGTTGTGTCTTGCCACTAAAATGGTTAAGAAACATGAGCTCTTTCTGAAAACTCCAATTGTGAATATTGATCATACTTCTATCATGACCAATTTATGTTCTAAAGAGTATTAAAATGTATATATTTTCATTGTAAAAAACAAACAAGTACAGATTTATTTTTACCTTATATATATCCTCTGTCTCCTCACTATGATCTCTCCAGTCTATACACACGTACAACATTGATATATGTACTTATATGTGCATATATTTAAAAAAACACAGGGAAATTTTATATACAGAAACATATATATCTGAGATTTATTATATTAACAAAGTTAGGAAAATTTCAGTGCTGATGTATACCCATTGTCACGTTTTCCTTACCAGTTTGATAGCAGCCCTATTGAAGAATACCATATTATATAAATAACATTTTATTGTTTTGGCCATGCTACATTTTACTTATGAATAACTGTTATGGAGAGGTTGGGTATTGATCCCCATTCCTTCCTTTAATTGGAGAAAGACAATGCTACTCATAATGAAAACGATTCATTGTAACTTATTATTGTAAACTTAAAAAAAGTCAAATTTTATAGTGACAATAGGTTATTTTGTAATATATTTTGAATTAAGAGTGATTTTAGAAATTTTGCAATAACACTCTTATACTGATAGAAAGACACTCTTCACAAATAATTATATATTTTTGTCTCAACTTTTCTCAGTATTTTCTTAATTTAACGTAAAATTCTGAAATCATTGGTGTGTATGATAGTAAATAAATTATTTTTTTGTATTTTTATAACTGATAAGTTTAAATTCTATATTTTTCAAGTAATAACCTTTGCATTTTACTAAATATACATGACTGCCTTTCATTTTTTGTTATGTTAACAATAAGTGCCATTAATCATGAGAATGAACTTATGTTGGCAATAGTTCTTTGTCAACTAACAGATTTTAACTTCTTGGGGCGCCTGGGTGGCTCAGATGGTTAAGCGTCTGCCTTCAGCTCAGGTCATGATCCCGGGATCCTGGGATCGAGTCCCGCATCGGGCTCCCCGCTCAGCGGGAAGCCTGCTTCTCCCTCTGCCTCTCTCTCTCTGTCTCTCATGAATAAATAAATAATCTTTTAAAAAAAAAACTTCTAATGATAAGGAAATGTGTTAAATAGTTCAATGATCTAGTACAAAATTGATAATGTAGCATAGTTTTTTAGTTGAATTTTTCTTTGTGAAAAACACAAGTACAAAGAGGCTGTGGAGAATTTAAAGGAAGCTTATAATCTGGAAGAGGAGACAAAGAACTTATGTAGGAAGAGTTACAAAAAAGGTGTTAGATGTTTTTCCCTTAATGTTTTCCAATTATAATAATGACATTAATAACATTCTATTGCTGGAAGAGTTGTTCCATTTAACTTATGTAAGTCCACAATTGAGAAACTTACTGTAATACTCAATTTAAAATTAACTATTTTTCAATACCTGTGAAAGGTCCATTTGGAGAATAGATAAATAGGTAGGTAGATAGATCTATCGAAATAGATCCTGCTTATTTTAGGGACTTGATAATGATGAATGTATCTAATTTTCCACGTTCTTTCCTTATTTTAAAGCAGTTATCAGAAGGTTCCATCCCTTGTCCAAATTGAATTAACTCCTTGTAAGAATACCTTCAATGAATGTCGATGTCAAATGCTATGATGGACATTGAGAATGGAAATTAGAATTAGCCATGTATTACTGTTTCTGCCATTTAAGAAGGCTATTGGAAACTCTTGTCCATTGTTCTTCAAAGGGTCTCATCACATAAAGATCCATGGTACACATAGATTTTCAGGCCAAATGCCAAGAAGAACCTGTGTCTGAGTATTTTTCCTCGTTTTGTTTCTTGATTGCCATTACCCTTTGATAGCCTTTGGGTTCTTTTAAGTTGAACACAGTATTTAACTTATATTCTTTGGGTTGGGTTCTTTTAAGTTGGGTTCTTTTAAGATGAACACACTATTTAACTTATATTCTTTGTGTCAGTTTCTAGTGTGTTAATTTACCTTCTACTATGTGGTCTTGATATTTTAGAGCTATTTTAAGAATCCTATAGCTTACATACTTTTTTTGAAAACTAGTAGCAGAAAAGGTAAGTATTTAACAAATACAGGCATCTCATTATTTTAAAATTAATTTTAAACAGATTTATGTACAATAGCACGTTCATCATTTCAAAAATTAAATTTAGGGAGAAAATAATAGGGCAATATGGATGACAAACATCCAGGTTCATCCATTTCCTATAAGCATATATCCCAAAACGATAGATGCCATATTTTGAAACAGCCTTTTAAATTCTTGGCTTAGGTGGTGAGGAAGCAGCTATATTCCTCAGAGGTCAGACACTATAATAAAATAGTAATCCATATGGTAAGCAAGTGCTGGAACTGGCATTTACCCTGGAGCTTATCTTTTGCTAGTTACTGACCTCGATTCTGGAATGTAATGACCAAAGTGCTTGAGAGATAGGAAGTAAAACCTGGAACCTAAGCAAATAGGTCAAAACTGAAATCACCATCAAAACCTCATATAAAGGGCAACATCTTCTGCAAACAAACTAGTTTAAAAAAATGTTCTGACAAAGAAAACAATGAGGGAAGTAGAACAAAGTTTCCCTTAAGACTTTCTGATCATAATCCTACATCTAAACAAGTTTGGGGCTACAAGGAACAATAACTATATATTCAAAGAAACTGTGCTATTTTAACTGATCCCAAATTAGTGTTCCCACTAATGTGTGTTGCCAGGAGCAAAGTGACAAAGAGATAGAAGATATGAAAGTTTAAGAGACATGTGGAAGAAAGAGATAACATTTCAGACGGAGACTAGATAAAAAAGTTAATATTGAAAAAAATAATGGCTTGGACTTCACAGAATTGGTGAATGATGTTAATGTACATTTACAGGAAGTCCAGTGAACCCCGACAAGGATAAATTTTTTTAAGAGGTATACAATGAGACAAAAGGCAGTGAAGCTATAGAGCTTATAAAAGGAGCCAGGGAAAAGGATGTTACATACAAATGATTGACACTTAAAATGACAGTGACTTTCCAACAAAAATATTTGAGGGCAGAAGATAATAGAACGAGAAAAAAATTGCTAGTAAGCTAGAGGTATTACTCCCAACAAAACTATTTTTTCACGAACGAAAGTAATATTAAGATCTTTGCATACAGATGCAAACTATAAATAAAGCTAAAAACACCATTTCCTAAAGCACCACATAAATGTCTATACTTCAAGAATGAAGAAAATTACCTGTGAAGAAAGCATTAATATGCTAGAAAAAAATAGAGATCAAAGAAATTTTGTTAAAAAACTATGTAAGTCTAAATAAACACTAACTGTATCAAATATTAATAACAATGAAAGCATTGAAGTTATAGTAGGATGGTTGGATATAACACATTAGGACGTTTTGTTGTTAAGAAAGATGGTAAAGATATGATTTAGACTTTGATGTGTTAAGTTTACATATCAAAATGTTTTGGGTAAATACCAAAAACGGTAAATGATTGAATCACTAAAAAACTAGTAGAAGGAAGAAATTGAATAGCAGGGAGATTACAACCTCAACTAACCAAAGTAGGCCAAAAGTTAAAGAAAAAAAATCAACTTAGATAAGTGAGGACAAATATAAAGCTAACAATGATAACATAATTGCTCTCAACTAGATCAGGGATTTCAATAAAGGTAAAAGTAATGCATTTTTCAGGTAAAAGTCAGAGGTTAACAGATTGGATTAAAAAGACACACGAATGTCATAGTAGACCCAAATAATGCATAACACATGTAAAGTTTTAATCAACATGTGGAAAATGATATGATAGTCAAATAATCAAGAAAATAAGATGGGTACGGCTATTATTAATATCAGGCAAAAGCGACTTCAACTAAAACATTTGTCAGGAATAAATACATAGTGATTAAAATTTCATTTCACTGGGAAGAGAGAATTACAAATGTGTATGCCCTAATAAAGCAGACTCAACAGAGTAAAGCAAAATGGATATAGCTGGCATCAGTGGGGAGAACTGAATTAATAAATATTATCTAGGTTATCACATGTAAGGACAACATGAAAAAGTCATTTACGTTTTTATATTAGTCAATATTAAATAGTAGATATTGAAGGCGCCATTGTGGGTGGTAGGGATACAACACAGACAACAGTGCTTGACTTTGAGTAGCCTGTATTCTATCAAGGGGTGGGGAGATAAATAAGTACGCTAGTTGATGAGAATTGAAAAAAGTTGAAAAGGTGCTATGCACAGTGACTTCAAAAGGTCACTCTATCTAGAAATAAATCTACACGTGCATGACTTGTATGGAAATATTATGTGTTGTGAATAAGTGGAGAACTGGGAACAACTCGGATTTCCTCAATAACAATAGGGATAGATAAGTTTTATGCATGGGAATTTTATACAGTAGGATAGGACAGAGTAATGAAAAGGAAGGACCTACTGTTTTATGCAACAACTTAGATGACTCTGCAAAATATATTTAAGTATAAAAAATATAAAGTTACAGAGGTTATATACAGCATTGTCCCATTTATAAAATTTTGAAAAGCAAGTAAATAATAAACTGTTAATTATACATCCTGCAAACATATACATTTACATTTTGCAAAATGGTACAAAAATTGACTACGTTCCTAGTAGAAGTATTGAAATCAAAAAATCTGGCAATACCCCTAGCTAGTGAAGATGTGGAACAACGTGAACTCACAATCATAGCTGATGGAAATACCAAAAAAAAAAAAAATGGTACAGCCGATTTGGAAGATAGTTTGGCATTTTCTTACAATGTTAAACGTAGTCTGACCATAAGATCGAGCTACCATGTTCCTAAATAGTCAGACGATTGATTTGAAAATTTAGGTTCATGCAAAATCTATAGGCAGACACAGCAGTTTTGTGTTTTTGTTTTTTTCATAATTGTCCCAAACTGGAGGCATCCAAGATATCTTTGAATAGGTAAATGAATAAACAAACTGTGGTACATCCATATATAAGATAGTATTCAGTAATAACAAGAAATGAGCTCTCAAGCCACAAAAAGCCATGGAGAAACCTTAAATGCACATTGCTAAGTGTGAGTGGCCAGTCTGATGAGGCTTCCTACTGTATGATTTCATTTTCTCTGACATTCTGGAAAAGGCAAAATTGTAGAGATGGAAAACAGATCAGGGGTTGTCAGGGGTTTGGGAAGAGGGGAGAGATGAATAGGTGAAGCACAAGGAATTTTTTTAAGATTGGGAAACTGTTCTGTATGATACTGAACTGCTGTATTGGGTCACTGATGCATTTTTTTAAAACTTCTAAAGCTGTGTAGCGCAGTGACCCTTAATGTATGCACATTTAAAAATCAATTAGGAGATCACAGTACCCACGATGGAATGTAGAATAACAAAAGAATCTAATGGTATTAAAATTTGTAAAACAACTTCATTGTAATGGGGGTGGTGGTGTTAAGGTTTCTTTTACTTTTTTAAAACTCATGTAATATAGGAAACTGGTGGAGACTTAATACTAACGATTTAAAAAATTATACATAAAATGCTATACTGTGGTTGATAAAGTTGTTTCCCAAGGGAGTTTAGATTAACAATTCTGGAACCCCTCTACTTCGGTAGATCCAACAGTTCAGTAAATGAATGGCAAATGGTGGGAGCCAGATTTCTCTTGAGGTGGGAAGACCCAGATTAGAAAGGCGGAAGGCTAGAATGAACACTGCTAATGGATTAGAGTTGGAGGCAATAGAATACAGGTACAGATGTATGGAAATATTTAAAGATATGTGTTAGTGTACATCTGGGTTAGTGTACATATATAATTTCCTAGCTCTGTCCTCTGAAATGACCTAGAAACAATGATACCCCATTAGTAAAGAGCATATTCAGCACCAAAATCCTGGTTTCTAATATCATTCTCCAGTAAAAGAAACTAGAGCTCATTAAAGAAATGCCTGATTCTGGGACTAGGGCTGGGAATGTACAAGATGAGCCTAGAGCATCTTGTAAGTGCCAGAAAGTAAGGAAGTGCTCAAGGAACAAAACAATGGGGTGTGTCAAAGGGATACATACAAGAGCCAACTGAAAAAGCTCCCCGTGCTTAAAGCAGAAACAATTTGAGCTTTAAAATATGTTGGATTATAATAAAAATTGTAAAATTATCTTAAGTCTGTACTGATACAAGTAAATGATTGAATAAATAAATGGGGAGAATAGACAAATTTTCCATGCTGAACAATTCCAAATAATTTTGGTAGATAATTTCCTGTCAAAAAGGTGGATCATAACTCCTCATATGTGGGTTGCATTTAGCAATACCATTCTAAAGAGTAGAGTATTTGAAGAGCAGAGGGTGGAAAGGCGAATACCGTGGAGAAAGCTGATAGACTCTGCCTCAGCCAGGTGATTAATAATGTCAGAGTGATAGGTCATGTTGAAAGAATGTACCCTTCATATAATGTGCTGAGATGACGCTGTTTCTGTGGTCTTCTTCCCCAAAATCCACTATTCTGGTCTAACCATGAGAAAAACATCTGAGGAAATCCAAATACAATATGGAGTTTAGTTTAAAATAATTATCAAGTTTGATTTCTTCGTTGTGTCTGATTATCCTAAGATGCTAATAATATGGGAAAATGGGTGTGGGGTATATGGGAACGCTGTATTACCTCTGCATCTTTTCTGTAAACTTAAACTATTCTCCGTAGCGCCTCGGTGACTCAGTCAGTTAAGTGTCCCACTCTTGATTTCAGCTCAGGTCATGATCTCAGGGTCGTGAGTTTGAGCCCTACATCATGGAGCCTGCTTAAGATTCTCTGTGCCTCTGCCCCTCCCTTGCGGTGCATGTGCTCTCTCGCATTCTCTTTCTCTCTCAAAACAAACAAAAACTATTCTGAAATAAAAAGCTTATTAAAAGTGCACAGAAAAATCAAAGAAATATTGAAACTACAATTCGGGATAGTGATTACCTGAGGAATGTGGCACCTTGGGGACCTCACAAAGATCGGCAGTATTTTATTAAGTGGATGATATTTATATTTTATTATTTTTAATATTCACATATACTTCACGTACCATATGTATATGTATTTTGTTTTTTATTATTTTTTATGTTTTAAGATTTTTTATTTATTTGAGAGAGAGAGCACAAGCAGGAAGGGCGGGCAGAGCGAGAGGGAGAAGCAGTCTACCCGCTGAGCAAGGAGCCAGAAGCGGAACTCGGTCCCAGGACCCCACGATCACGACCTGAGACGAAGGAGACGCTTAACTGACTGAGCCACCCAGGCGCCCCATATGTGTATTTTACAACTTTAAAAAAAGTAACAATTATCTGAAGAGAAGTGGCACAGAGA
Source organism: Eumetopias jubatus (assembly GCF_037043125.1). Lineage (NCBI taxonomy): Eukaryota > Metazoa > Chordata > Mammalia > Carnivora > Otariidae > Eumetopias > Eumetopias jubatus. The sequence continues at coordinate 34,170,953 of NW_028274820.1, forward strand.
TTGAAGAAATTTTAAGGGGTAAGTTAGAGAGGTTTTTCTGGGAGGCAATACTTCCTCAGTTGGCCAATACATTTAACTGGAATACTATAGCTGTAATCAATTTGGATTTGAAGGTAGAGTATAAAACAGCAATTATGTGTTTTGCCCAGTACTTTCTAAAGGAAAGCTAGAAAGGTCACCCTTCAGATGTGAGAAATTTACTTGGCAGGACATTTAAAAGGGTATGCTCTGAGAATTATGCATATTAATTCTCTTCATGAAAGCAAATAATGCTTACAGTGATTATAATAGCTACATTTTATTTATGCCTATTATCAGTTTAATCACAAGCTGACTGCTTTCCTTTTTTTAAATTTTTTTTTAAGATTCTATTTATTTGACAGAGAGAGACACAGCAAGAGAGGGAACACAAGCAGGGGGAGTGGGAGAGGGAGAAGCAGGCTTCCTACTGAGCAGGGAGCCCGATGCGGGGCTGGATCCCAGGACCCTGGGATCATGACCTGAGCCGAAGGCAGACGCTTAACCACTGAGCCACCCAGGCGCCCCAGTTGACTGCTTTCCAACTCCTGTCAAAGGCTAACCATAGAGAATTGATAATCAAGGGACATGTTCATAAACTTTCATTGCTATCGTTAGTATTATTATTACTCTTATATGTAGTCAGCCACTGTACGAACATTGTGGTAGGCTGGATAGTGGCCCCTTTAAGGTTTTCCATGCACTGATTCTAAGAACCTGTGAATATATTGGCTTATATGGCATAGGGGACTTCACAGATGAGATGAAGTTCAGGATCTTAAAATGCTGGTATCATCCTGGAGTATATGGGTGTGCCAAATGGAATCAGTTGGGTCCTGATAAGAGGGATGCAGAATGAGACAGAGTTAGAAGAAAGAGGTGACAGTAGAATCAGAGGTTAAAATATTGTGCTTTGAAGACTGAGAAAGGGTCCATGAGTGCAGGGATATAGGCAGCTTCTGTAAGCTGAAAAAGACAAGGTAACAGATTCTCTCCTACAGCTTCCAGAAGGAACACAACTCTGCTGACACTGATTTGGGGCTTCTGACACAGAGAACTTTAAGGGAATATATTTGTGCTGTTCACCAGTAAGTTTCTGGTAATTTGTTACAAGGACAATAAGGAACTAATACATTATGTCATGAAGCCCCACGAGAACTCTCTAGTTATTTTTTTAAAGATTTTATTTATTTATGTGATAGAGAGCACAAGCAGGGGGAGCGGCAGGCAGAGGGAGAAGCAGGCTCCCCGTGGAGCAAGGAGCCTGACATGGGGCTCGATCCCCAGACCCCGGGATCATGACCTGAGCCGAAGGCAGACACTTAACCGACTGAGCCACCCAGGCGCCCCGAACTCTCTAATCTTTTAAATTTATTTTATTTTCTAGGTATTTATTTGTATTGAGGTATAATTGACATACATTATATTAGTTTCAGGTGTACAATGTAATGATTTTACACTTGTATACCCTGCAAAATGATCATCACAATAAATCTAGTCACTATCTTGTAAAATTTACCCCCAATTTCTTTCTCTTGTGCTGAGAACTTTCAAGATCCACTACCCTGGCAACCTTCAAATATGCACAATACCATTGACTGTAGTCACCATACTGCAGGCCACGTCCCCATGGCCTATTCACTTCCCTGCTGGAAGCTTGTGCCCCTTGACCCCCTTCACCCATTCCTCCTCCTCCTACTCCAGCAGCCACCACTGTGTTCTCTGTATCCACATTGTTGTGTTGTTTCTTGCCTTGTTTTGTTAGATTCTGCATGTAAGTGAGATCACATGGTATTTGTCTTTCTCTAACTCACTTCACTTAGCATACCCTTAAGGTCCATCCATGTTCTTGCAAATGGCAAGATTTAATTGGCTGAGTACTATTCTGCTGCATGCATATGTGTATATTTATATAGATAGATAAAATAATATATAAATATATAAATATGTACAAATGTAATATAAGTAATATAAAAGAATATAATACAATATATATACAATATATGATTCAGAAATTCTGTATATTTCTCAGTACTCATCCAAGTAATTGTACACTTAATCGTTTTTATCGACTTCACCCATCCCCCCTCACCTCCCTTTTGGCAACTACCAGTTTGTTCTTTGTATTAAAGAGTCTTTTTTTGTTTGGTTCCTTTTTTCTTTGCTCGTTCATTTGTTTTGTTTCTTAAATTCCACATATGCATGAAATCATATGGTATTTGTCTTTCTCTGACTGACTGACCTCACTTCGTCTCATACCCTCCATGTTGTTGCAAGTGACAAGATTTCATTCTCTTTTATGGCTGGGTAATATTTCTGTGTGTATGTGCATCACATCTTCTTTATTCATCCACTAGTGGACACTTGGGTTGTTTCCATATCTTGGCTATTGTAAATAATGGTGCAGTGAACATGAGGTGCATATATCATTTCAAATCAGTGTTTTCACTTCTTAAATAAATACTTCTAGGTGGAATTGATGGATCATATGGTAGTTCTATTTTTAATTTTTTTGAGGAATCTCCATACTGTTTTTCACAGTGGCCGCACCAGTTTGCATTTCATAAACAGTGAGCAAGGATTCCTTTACTTCACATCCTTGCCAACACTTGTTATCTCTTGCCTTTTTGATAATAGCCATCGTGACTGGTGTAAGGTGATATTGTAGTTTTGTTTTTCATTTCCCTGATAATTAGTGATGTTGAGCATCTTTTTATGTACCTGTTGACCACCTGTCTGTCTTCTTTGGAAAGATGGTTGCTCAGGGTCTCTGCTTATTTTTTTTTCCTCTGCCTATTTTTTTAATCAGATTTTTTTGTTGTTATTGAGTTGTATGAGATATTTATATATATTTTGGATATTATCGCCTTATTGGATATATGATTTGCAAATATTCTCTCCCATTCAGTAAATTGCCTTTTCATTTGTTATAGGTTGACCATATATCTGTGGGTTTATTTCTGGGCTCTCTGTCCTGTTCCATTATCTATGGGTCTGTTTTTGTGCTCACATCATACTCTTTTGATGACTACAGCTTTGTCATATAGTTTTAAGTCAGGGAGTGTGATGCCTCCAGCTTTGTTCTTCTTTGTCAAGACTGGTTAAGCGATAGGGGTCTTTTGTGGTTCCATACAAATTTTAGGGTTGTTTTTTCTATTTCTGTGGAAAATGCCATGGGCATTTGGATAGGGATTGCATTGAATCTGTAGATGATTTTCGGTAGTATGGACATTATAACAACATTAACTTCTTGACTTCATTAACATGGAGTGTCTTCCCATTTATTTGTGTCTTCTCCAATTTCTTTTATCAACATCTTAGAGCTTTCAGTGTACAGAAAAAGAAATTAAGAAAAAAAATCCCATTTGCAATTGCATCAAAAAGAATAAAATACCTAGGGATAAATTTAACTAAGGAAATGAAAGAATTCTTTAAATTGGGACTTGGATTCCTCAATTTATAGATTTAGATTTAGAGTCTTAGCAAAATTAAAGAATATGTTCAGCTTCTCTTAGCTAGTGAGAGAAGAAGCTGAGGTTTGAATGCTGGTTCCCCTTCCTCTGAAGTCTAGACTTATTCAGCTCTACCATCTTTCTCCAGTGTAGCCAATGGCCCTGGAGCTAAGCTGTTGGAATCCTCCTTTAACACTTCCTAGGCAAAGTTACTTAACATCTTGAGAAGGAATCATACTCCATTTTGCCTAGGATTCCTACACACAAAAGCAGTAGAGTAACAGTACTTAACCTACAGTTTCATCTTGGGAAGTAAATGAAATAATCTAAGTTTTTGGCAGTACATCTTCATATCCACCTCAGTAGCCTGCAGGCCTTTTAGAAAACCGAAAATGTTTAAATTCAACAGTAAGCTGCAGGCCTTTTAGAAAACCAGAAATGTTTAAAATTCAACTTCAATTGAACTTTTGAATTAAAATTTTATGTATTATCCAAACTCTCAAATCTGCCCCACCTCCTATATGGCCTCTGTATTCTTAGAGCTTCATCATCCACCTTATATTCTCTGCACCTTCAATCCCCAGCTAGAAACCTTGTTGTTCATGACTTTTCCTTCTGTTGTGCACATATCCTGGAAATCTAATTATTCACATGTAAAATTCTTCTCTTGGAATCCGAATATGGGCATCACATCTCATTTATATTGTCACTTCACTCCCCCACTCCCCTCTCTCACAATCTAGAAACTTCTACTATTATTAAAACTCTTTGCAACAATCTCCCTCTTCAGACCTTCCCCTTCCCTTAGAAATTGCTTAAAAAAAAATCCAAAAACTGCTTCAGTTCAAAGAGAGTCACTTTTTTAAAAAAGATTTTATTTATTTATTTGACAGTGCAAGAGAGCACAAGCAGGGGGAGCAACAGAGGGAGAGGGAGAAGCAGGCTCTCCGTGGAGCAGGGAGCCCGATGCGGGGCTTGATCCTTGGACCCTGGAATCATGACCTGAGCTGAGGGCAGACATTTAACCGACGGAGCCACCCAGGCGCCCTGAGAGTCACTTTTTCTTCTAAATGATAGATGTGGCTTCTCACCGCCCGAGATGTTGCTGCTACAGAGAGGCCTGGTGCTTGTTGACTTGGCTGCTCTGTGCTTGTTTACATTCATGGCACTGCTGATCCAGGTCTCAGCACAGGCTACAAAGGTGTCCATGGGTTCCTGCTCCGTGGTTGTGGTTCCCTTGGTTCATTCATTTCGCTCAGATGTTGTTTCCTAGAATTGTACACACAGGTCAAGGTGCTGAGTTCTGAATGCATACAATTTTAACCATAGTCTTTCCAGAAACAACCAAACCCCAGCTCCCAAGTTCCAGTTCTGACCCCAAGTCAGCAACTCAGATACACATCCTTACCTACCACCCCAGCTCATGGTGAATTCCATTTTGGGGCCCCTTTCTTTTCTTCAGACGCCAACCTGGTCCACAGTGTGACATAGCTTCTGATATTTGAGCAGTATGAGAAGAAGAGATCAATATTTTGTTCTTAAAACATTGAAAATTGTATTCCTGGGAATTTTGGGTTCTTCATATACAGTATCTTAAATTTTTTCACACACTTCCGTGTAGACCAAGAAACACTGGAAAGGAGCAGCTAAAATCAATCGAGTAACAGATCCTAGTAGAACTTTCTGGGGACAGGGATTACCTTGTCACCTTATATAACCTCTGAGAATAAGAGAAATCTGCTTCCAGGTTACATTCATATCCATATATGGACAAGAGAGGTGACATAATTTCTAAAACTGAGCCTCACATGGCATTCTATCTTACCTTGTGTTTTGATTATATAGCTTAGATCTCTCTCTCTCTCTCAGCTGAATTCCCCTATGGTTCTTCAGTATGGCTCTTCACCCAAGTCTACACTGCTTTTCATCTAAGACACTGCCTCAGCTGATAACCAGTCTTCTTGCCTCTCCACTCTCCTCCTTTTCCATCAGTCTACTATTTTGACAGTTCTCTTCCAAACAAACAGAATGGATTATTGGCTCGTTTGTTTAAACCCTTATTTTTTTAAAGATTTTTTTTTTTTATTTATTTGGCAGACAGAGAGAGAGAGAGAGCACAAATGGGGAGAGGCAGTCAGAGGGAGAGGGAGAAACAGCTGAGCAAGGAGCCTTACACAGGGCTCGATCCCAGGACCCCAGGATCATGACCTAACCCTAACCCTAACCCTCTAACCGACTGAGCCACCCAGGTGCCCCTTGCTTAAACTTTTAAAAAATGTTTCATTACTAATGGGGTCAATTTCATGTAATTCAACAAAAGCATTATAAAGTCCTCTAGAAATGGGCTACAAGCTGCTTTCCAGAGTGAATTCCCAGTACTACCAGCCTCATTTATCCAAATCTACTTCTATATACATAAAATACATTGGTCCAAAGTATGTGCATTCTAATAAACATCTATTTTTTAAAAGGAGAAAACAAGGGGTGCCTGGGTGGCTCAGTCGTTAAGCGTCTGCCTTCGGCTCAGGTCATGATCCCAGGGTCCTGGGATCGAGCCCCGCATCGGGTTCCCTGCTCTGCGGGAAGCCTGCTTCTCCCTCTCCCACTCCCCCTGCTTGTATTCCCTCTCTCGCTGTGTCTCTCTCTGTCAAATAAATAAATAAAATCTTAAAAAAAAAAAAATAAATAAAAAATAAAAGGAGAAAACAAACGCAAGTCCTTACCTTTTACATTGCTAGCTTACATAGTTTATGTGATTTAATTAACATATTGCTTTCATATGTAGAATAAAATGCACTTAGAGTGAAACACTGTTTTCTGGGGCAAAAAGTATTATGAATCTGTTTTTTCTCAAAATTCAGATTTTGTAAATAGTTGAATGAAACAATAAGCTTATTTTCTCTCTAAGGCAATATTTAACATTGTAGGTTGGGAGTTCCAATTTCTTTTGAGATCACAGCGAGATACAGGTTTTAAAGATTTTATTTATTTATTTGACAGAGAGAGAGAGAGAGACGGCGAGAGAGGGAACACAAGCAGGGGGAGTGGGAGAGGGAGAAGCAGGCTTCCCGCAGAGCAGGGAGCCTGACGCGGGACTCGATCCCAGGACCCTGGGATCATGACCTGAGCCGAAGGCAGACGCTTAACAGCTGAGCCACCCAAGCGCCCCAGCAAGATACAGGTTTTAAAAATCGATCTGAGAGCAACAAGATTAGCTGGCACACTCACTTTACATGTAAAGGTCTGGATTTCTTTTTGATTTATGAGATAAAACAACAAGATGGTGAGTAAACAAAGATGAATCCTGAATAGATTTATTCTACAATAGAAGGTAGTTTAGGAAATAACCCAGGGTGTCTTCCCTGTGGAATTATTTGTTCACCCAAGTAATAATACATAGACTTTAAAGAACGGGTTGTTCTATTCTTCATTGAGAAGGGAATTCCTCCAAAGCAGTTCATTAAAAATAAGTTAAAATAAAACATATTCTCAGAGTAAATGGGGCACTAATTAATCAAGCTTTGTCTCTCTTGTGAAACATTTATGACCATTTTAAAACTCTAAATCTCTCAGAGAGGAAACTTTGTTTTCCTATAAAATGTAAGCTATCTAAACACCAGTGACTTGAATAAGAAAAATAGATAAAGTTATCCATGCTAAGGTTAACGAATGTGTAGATTTTTACTACACATGAAAAAGTATTGTGTTGTTCATTGTGGAGGAGGTTTTGTTGGGATAACCAATGGGAAAATATAGGTATTAATATTTTTGTTGCCAACAGGAATAAGATCAGAAATTCTTCTTCTTTTTTTTTTTTTTTTTGCTTTTTAAAGACTTTTTGTCAGAGAGAGCGAGAGAGCACAAGTAGGGGGAGCTGCAGCCAGAGGGAGAAGCAGGCTCCCTGCCCAATACAGGACTCAATCCCAGGACCCTGGGATCATGACCTGAGCCAAAAGGCACACACTTAACTGACTGAGCCACCCAGGCGCCCCAGAAATTATTATTCTTATGTGAAAAATTCAGATACACCAAAACTCTATTTTAACTTTAAGTTTCTAGTCATTCCCTCTTCACCAGAATTATTAGGTGACCAACAAAGAAGTAGAAAATTATCCAACTACAAATTATAATTTATCCATCTAGTCTACCTTGCTTATCTTCTGACGGTAGTATTCATAGACAGAACACGGCCAAGTAATTGACAGCAGTGAGAAGGAAAACCAGAAGCCAAGAAGCTGGCTGGATAATCACAGGCTGGATAATCAAACCTGAACTCAAGTTATGATAGACTAGAATGCCAAATAAAATGCAAATAAAAATGTGAAGAATATGGAGTTTTGATATTTCAGTTTTATTTGAGGACTATGGCCAGAAAAACTAGTGTAGATATGGAAAACACTGTGGTATTTGGTCGGTTCAAATAGTGTGCCTGGGGAAAATAGAGCCAGTAGTGAGGACATTGTGGTTTTTATTTTATCAGGTTATTTGCATATGTTTCGTGCCTTTGCTCTCACCTTATCTGCTTGCTTTGGTCTAATTCTGCTCTGATATTGCTAAAATACTGGTCCTGCCGCCCATCTCTCCAGCACACCCTAGCGGAGCCTGCTTTGAATTTTCTAAATGCAATTGTTAGCTCACTAGTGCGTATCTTTACCTATCATGTTGGATTTTTGAGCTCATCTTTAGATCCCTAGTGCCTTTTATACAGTCTGAACATTGAGACTCTCAAAAAACGTGTAAGTATTTGTTGAATCAGTGAATGCAGGATTCAATTAATATTCTTACCAATTTAGACAAGGAGAGAAAATCTGTGCTCTTAGTGGCATTCCAAGATGGACATGAAGAAGCTTCTTAGGCATAGGAAAGAAAAGGGTTTCACTCCGGGTATCACACCCTCTGAGCAAGCTAGATACTCCCTGGTGGCTGCAGGAAGCAGGGAGAGTGACGGACTGTGGCCACCATCACTAACAACACAAACCAGCAGACAGAAACCACCGAGAATGAACCTTGCTGTCTCTCAGGGGTTTCTTGACACAGATGTCTGGACAAGGACAGCGCCATTGATGTGGATCTACGAGCACCTGGTTTATTCACTACAGTCATCACCGTGTCTTGGGAGAAATGACATACCAAGTAGTGCAGAAACTCAAGGCTCCATGCGGACCTTCCCCACAGAATCCTAATTCTTGTTTTTTCTAGAAATTCTTCCCAAACTCTACTCTCTTTCCTCTTCTGGCAAACAAATAGCTCTGGAATGTATCTAATTTTATGGGATCAGTTCCATATCTTTCTGCCAACAGAACACAAAGGTAAACATACTAGTCAGTAACAGCCATGAGCACCTCTTACCAGTACATTCTTACACATATTAGCTTAAGAAAGTATTTCAATTATTTTTTTAGTCCTGCCTATCACTCCCTCCCACATGTTGGCCTAATCCTCAAAATTTAATACTTTCTCTAATTTGGTGATTTTGTAATAAACTACAAAGAATTATTAACATATTCTATAAGAAATTATGTAAAGTTCACTACACATTTAGTGCATAGTATATAGACCTGTTTATTTCGTCTGAGACTTTTAGTAAGAATACATTTTATATTTCAAATGATGCATATCTCTACCTTTATACTTTATACTGTATACTATATAATTAAAAAGACTTTCAAGTAATATCTAACTTAGGTATAATAAAATCAAGCCAAAGTTAATATAAAAATATTTTTATATTTTTATTATCATTTAGCTACAATCTAGAAAATAGACCAATTTAAACAAATAAAAATACTTGTTATGAGCCACTAAATTGATTCTGTGACCTTTTAGTTGGTGATGGATTATAGTTTAAAAAAAGCAGGGCATGAAAATGGAAATACTGCACCTTGCTACTCAGTGTTTTAGGAAACCAATTAAAGACATTTATTTCTCCCCTTTTACAATATGTTCATTTAATAATAAGTAAACTGGAAAGAATGAAATGATACTGGACCTGTTTATGATGTTAATTGTGTTTTTGTGTTTTAGCTAAGACTTGGTTCAGTAAATATCCATATATTCAGTAAAGAAACAAATTAATATGTGTATTAAACATTCTCAAAGTGAATTTTATTAGGAAACAATGTTTAAGTTGGCTTGATTTTACACTTTTCAATTGTTAACAACTTGATTTTATATAATAGAGTCTCAGTTATCCTAGTCTAATGACTAAGCTCACTTAGATCTCCAGATAAAAATTCTTCTCCATCAAGAAGTTTGGTAGGGCCACCTGGGTGGCTCAGTTGGTTAGGCGTCTGCCTTCGGCTCAGGTCATGATCTCGGGGTCCTGGGATTGAGCCCCGCATTGGGCTCCTGGCTCTGCGGGAAGCCTGCTTCTCCCTCCCCCACTCCCCAGGCTTGTGTTCCCTCTCTCACTGTGTCTCTCTCTGTCAAATAAATAAAATCTTAAAAAAAAAAACTAAAAAAAAAGAAATTTGATAAATCTTCTCCACATTTGTAGGTATTGGCAAATAATGACTTTTATACCCCTGTTTTGGAATTAGTATAGCTATGCACATCTACCTGAAGAATAAGAGAGATTTTTATCTCAACAGTAAAGAACTGAAAAAAATGTGTTTTTTAAAGATTTATTTATTTATTTTACTGAAAGACGGAGTGCGCGCACATGCGTGCGCAAGCACACAAGGTTGGAAGGGAGGGTCGGAGGGAGAGCATCTCAAGCAGACTCCCTGCTGAGCTTGGAGCCCCATGTAGGCACAGTCTCAAGACCCATGAGATCATGAGCTGAGCAGAAACCAAGAGTCAGGTGCTTAACTGACTGAACCACCCAGGTGCCCCTGAAAAAATGTTTTTTTTGTTTGTTTGTTTTTAAAGATTTTATTTATTTATTTGACAGAGAGAGACACAGCGAGAGAGGGAACACAAGCAGGGGGAGTGGGAGAGGGAGAAGCAGGCTTCCCACTGAGCAGGGAGCCCAATGCGGGGCTCGATCCCAGGACCCTGGGATCATGACCTGAGCCGAAGGCAGATGCTTAACGACTGAGCCCCCCAGGCGCCCCTGAAAAAATGTTTTTAAAACAAAGGTGAAAGGTGAGAAACCTGGAAGGCAATGTATTACCTGTGAGAAGACATCAAAGGTAGAGATTAATAACAGGTGGAATGAGTGGAGAGAAAAGAAATCAGAAGAAGTCTTCTGGTCCTGTGGACCGTCTAGAATTTCTTGTTCTTTGAGAGGTTTTCTCTTACTAGCTGAACCAGCTAGTACAATTTAAAGGCATTTGGATGTTTTGCAGACTGAAACCTGGATTGTGACACTCAAGGTCTTTCTTATCTGTAGGAAGGAAAGGGAAAAGTAAAAGGGAACTTTTGAATAGGGAGGAAAAAGACCCATGGGAAGCAAGGAGCCAAATGGGAAAAGGCAGAAAGATAGATGGTGTAAGTTGAGACACAGAAGGCAGAAAACAAAGGGCATTTGACTTAGAATTTCAAAGCAATTAAAGTATCTGAGCAAAATCTATTCACATTGTACATGGGATTCTAGAAATTCTTGTGCTAATTGACTTGCCTTGGGGTGCAGAGGAAGCTTTCCTGGAGTTAGTGATAGACCTGGAACTGGGTCTAGCTGTGTAACCTCAAGTAAGTTAACAGATTCTGAATTACAGTGGGCTTACATAAGGGGAGGTTATGTAAATACCCAACTTGTACCCTCGATGCAGAGTCCATGCAGATATATATCACTCGGTATGCCATGCCCTCATAAATGTGAGTCCCCCCTTCTCTTGGAGTTTTATTAAATCTCCTGGCATAATAGAATGGACTCATAAATTACCATTTTTATAGCCTGCTAATAGAACTCATTCAGGCATGTATGGGTGATGGAATGTTCTAGTTAAATGTTACTAGGATGACATGGGCACACGGCAGTTGTCTCAGTCATGGGCTCAACCTTGACTACTTATTTTTACTTTGAGAGAGCAGAGTTTTGCAAGTTGGTTAGAATTCCTTTAAAACTCAAAACTAAATAAGAGCAGACAGAGTAATTTTCCTCTTAATTATCACGGGTTAACCTTTTAACCCTTCCTCTGCTGAGCTGTAAAAATTGTATGGCTGCTATGGTGCATGGAGTGAAATTTGCTATCAGACAACCTGCTAGTTGGCCGCAATATAACTTTGTAAGGTCTTGAAAAGTGTAAAATCTCCGTGGAACTGCAGGGTCTGACTGTAGGGTTATACAGAACCATGAGACTTTTGTTCAACTTAATACTGTGTGACTAGGGGCACGTGTATATGGAGAAGGCAGTGATATCTGGGATTGGCCGGAGAGGGATTAAAAAGAAGACACGAGGGGCGCCTCCGTGGCTCAGTCGTTAAGCGTCTGCCTTCGGCTCAGGTCGTGATCCCAGGGTCCTGGGATCGAATCCCGCATTCAGCTTCGGGTTCAGCTGGGAGCCTTCTTCTCCCTCTACCTGCTTCCCCTGCTTGTGTTCTCTCTCTCTTTCTCTCTGACAAAGAAATAAATAAAATCTTAAAAATAAAAGACACTGAAAAAGTGATATTCCTTCATAGAGTTTTGACCTCATATTTCCTCCATTTCTCCTATTGAGCCAGAAAATCCATTCCAATCTGTGTGTGGAAACTGCTTTTTCTTATGTCACAAATGGATTTTGTCCATGATTTAAATAAAATGAAATAAAAATTGCCCTATGGGAAGGTAACATTTTAAATCATATCAGTCACTTACTCCTCAGAGTAAAAACATAATGCGTTTGTGAGAGCCAAACCCAAAGGTGAAATAGTAAGAACGTAAGAAGTTAGAGCCCTAGTAGGACGAGGTACAACAAAGAGAGGAAAATGATGAGGAGCAGGAAGACTTGGTGGGAGTTGGGGAGTATTGTGTCATTGAGACAAATTTAAAGAAGTACAGTTTATCGATAAAAATATACCAGTCCAATAATGAAATATATATTTCATATGTGAAATATATATGTAATCTCTATGTATTTCATATACAGTGGCCCCTTGAACAACACGGGGATTAGGGATGGCGATGCCCTGTACCCCTGCCACAGTAAAAATTTCACGTAGAACTTTTGATTCCCCATAAACTTAAGTTATTGCCTTCTGTTGACTGGAAGCCTTACTGAGAACATAAATAGTCAACACATGCTCTGTATGTTGCATGTTGTTACAATAAAGTAAGCTAGAGAAAAAGTGTTAAGAAAATTATAAGGAAAATACATCTACCATATCGCATCATATTTATAAAAATAAAAATTCATGTGTACATAGAACCTGGATTGTCTCACTCAAGGGTGTTTGTTGTTTTCAGACCGTGTTGTTCAAGGGTCAACTGTACATGACATATACATAATCTAAATTCTAGAATAGGAGGGATTAAAAATTATTACATTACATCATATGGGGATTTGATAAAATAAAACTTTCATGTGGCAAAAAAAATTTATAAGTGATGAGAATGTAGAAAAAATGAACACTTAAGATGCTAACGACTTCCACGTATGAACTCTTTGCTGTCGGTTCTACTGTAGTCTATTCGCATAGAAGCAGATCATCACCTAAAAATGAATGTCAAATCTAGTCTCTCATCAGTGGCTTCTCATTTCACTGAGAGGAAAAGTGCACATCCTTCTATTGTTTTGCCAGGACTGATTCAGTCTGGCCCTTATGATCCCTCTGCCCTAATTTTCTATCCCCTTCCTTCACTCTACTTCTGCCACTCTGGCTTTCCTGGGGTTTCAGAAACACACACCAGACCCACTCCTGCATCTTTGCTATGTCTCTTACCTGAAATTCACTCCCCCCCGTATATTCTCATAGCGCACATTTTCATCTCCTACCTGTCTGCACTTCAGTGAGGCGATCCCTGAGCAATGTCGACAGAAAACTCCTTTTGCTTTATTCATCCCCATAGCTTTCATTTCCATAGCTTTATCCTCTTACGTACTATACACCTTCCTGCCTGTCCTTGCTAGAAGGTAAATTAAGTAAGCTCTGTCTGTTTTGTTCAGGGCTGCACACATATCTAGAAGAGGCCTTGCACACAGTAGGAATTTCATACATGTTGGGTGAATAGATGGAATAGATGGAACGAGTGAAAGAGTGAGCATGGCATTCTCGATTTCTATTTTTCATGCTTCCTTTGAAGACGTAACGCTCATCTGTATGCTATAAATATTTATGTCCATCCAATCACCATGAATGTACAAACTTACAGCATATAGTACAATGTTTTTCAAAGCTTAACTGTAAATAAAGGCCTTTCACTGACATTAAAACTAATGTGTTTAGTCATAACTAAACATTTGCAAAATGATCCACGATAGCTTTGAAACTTACACAGTGGTAAATATTCAGGCAACTTGATAATTTCCTTACCTTTAGTTTTGTCTACCTTTTTATTTACATTCTTTTATTTGATGGTTGGATTAAAAGTCATTATACATGATGAACCATTCCGATACCTTAAAATATATTTAAATGGAAATGAATAAAGATGTGGATATTGCATTTCTATTAGATTTTACTGAGATTAGCTGTGTTATCAGATTGGCCCACGGAGAAAAACTTTATATAAAATTGTCCTACTTTGTATTTATGTTCAAGGCAAACAAAGATAAACAGATGTTTAAAACAGCCATTCCATAAGATCACTCAAAAAAAGTAATTTTAATGATAAATATTTGTAGTGGTTTATGACCTCATATTTTCAATATATCATCTATCTACTCCATTTTTACTTGCTTTTTTCAATATGTTAGTGGCTTTTTTAGCCTTTTTCCAGACTGATCTCTTAGTACTCAAAAGATGTAATCATATTGATTTAGTAAATTTTTTCAACAGAAAAAAATTAAAATTTTATGAGTGAACTCTTTTTTTAAAATAATTCATTAGAATTAGAGGTCAACATTTTTATCCCTTTTTGAGTTTTTTTTTTTTTCCAAACATAGCATTTCAATCTGAAATAAAAGAACTAATCATTTAGGATCAAGTACATTAATCCCATTTTACTAGTCTGAAATGAATTTGTATAAACCCAAGGCTTTAACAGATTTATTTTCCACTCAGTGTATTAATGATTCATTTCCTTATTTCATTTAATTACTGATAAATTTCCAGAATTTTAAAATAATCAGTTCTTAAAGAATTCACCAAATCTTAGAATGAGTATTTGTTCTTTATTCCATAGAATATATAACATTACCAGCATAAAGCAAGCCTACAAATAAGAGATAACAGCTTCACTCTTTGCATTCCTCTCTCCTTAAACACTGCTTTAGGCTCAACTAGAAGATCTTTCCAATTCTCTTGATAATTCCTTTTTCTGTACTAGCACTCATCCAGATATTTATTTGGTGTTTAAAGTGGTTATTTGGCCTGGGTGGGGGTGAGTGGATAGGAGAGGAAGCTGTTCTGGGTAAGATTTGGTTCAAAAGCAAATTTTCAGGAGTTGAAGCTGGAAATTATGGGCCTTTAGTAAATCGGCCCCTCAATACATGTTTGTTGACTTGAGTTAGTTTGTAAAGATTCAGACTGTGTTCACATGGTGTGTTGAGTATTGATGCAGTAATAATAATGAATACTTAGAGATATGTTTTATTTTGGTAAGCTTTTCCCATCTATCCTAAATAATGACAGGTTAATATGACACTAATGCCTAAAATAACTTGTTTTTGAGCCTATGTCCTTATTGTAGGTCTAAAGGAAGACTCACAAAATGTGATTAGAACACAAAATCATTTAACTAATGGTCCAAAACCACCCAAAGCAAAGGATCATAAAAAGATATATGCATTACTTAGATATTTTAATATTAGTCATAACTGAAAGAGTATTTCTACATCCATCATTCTTTTGATTTAGATCTAGGGTCTTTCTCTTGACTTTAGGAGGGCCACATAGACTCTCATGGTTGGCCACATCCTCATGCATTATATATAAGTTTTTGGTTTTGATTTACTTAAAGTGGAAAGGGATAAAGGTCTTTGAGAAGCAACTTAAAGATCTAATTCTAAGTTTTTGTTATTTTCCAAAAGATTTTATAATCATCTCACCCACATCTCTTTTGACAAGTCTTTTATAAAGCGATTCATCTTTGTATAGTCTTCCCAAAGCATTCAAATTAATACCATACTACTAGAACTCCTTTTCTTAATAAAGTACAAATTTTTACTTTTTAATTTTAATAATATAAAGACAATAATAAGGTAAAAGATAAATTACTTGGGGAAACAGAGGCTACTGATTCTGGATGTACCTAACTCACACAGAGCACAAGTGATGGGCATTAGTCAATAAAAATACAGTTTTGTCTTTTTTTCAGTAAACTGCATTAAATAGAGACATTTTGATGTTGAGTAAAAGTTAATGTGGTGAGTCCATTAAGGGAAGGGTGATTAATTTTTTCAAGAGCTTAAATTTTTTCAAAATCTATATTTATTAGAGAAAAATAATTTCCTACTTCTTTTCTACTTTAAATATCAACAGTTCTGAAAGTAAATTTAAATACTCCATGTTGTAAATGAAAATGTGTTTTAATGCATAAGAGTGTGGCTACATTCTTTTAAAATATGGGTATGTTTTCATTTCTGAGTCAAAAGGAGAAACAACAGCAGTAAATTCTAAGGTGACATTTGCTATCTTTCCACACAAATAGTACAATGTGAATCTTCTGTTCCAAATGTGGAATGCCAGTTTGTGATTTTAAGAGTCATTTATTTTTTCGAATATTAATAAACTAGTGCTACTACTATTATAAGAGTAATAACAGAAGTTAACACTACCGTAGCATTACTATGTGCCAAGGAATCATTTAAGCCTGAAAATCACTCAGTGAATGAGGTGCTATTACTAATGTTCATTTCTGGAGGATGAAGTTGAGGCACAGGCAGATTAACTAACTAGCTTGAGGTTGTAAGGCCTTTAACCTTGTAAATGTTAGCATGTAAAACTAGGCAGTCTGGCTCCAGAGTTCATGCTCTAAGCCAATACCTATACCACATTTCTTTTTTTTCCTAACAAAACATGAAACCAAATCCCATGTGCTTGAAGTTTAGCCTTCATTTATCCTCAGCCAAACCCATGCATTAGCTAAATTTTATTCACCTATTAAATAAGTCCTTGTTAACTGACTAAATTCATTTAGTCAGAAAAATCAGTCTGTTCAATCAAAGAGCTGTTTTAATTTTAGATTTTTTTTTTTTTAACTCTATTGACCATTTGACTACATTGGCTGGGACTACATGCAAAAACAGTTTTATTATGAATTAGAAGCTTGGGAACAAGCAATCTTGGTAAGATTCCTTTATTGGTCAATCAATAACATTAACTTGAATGCCCTCTGAGGTGTAGGGGTAGAAAATTTTCCCTTCCTCCCTTCTAGGTTCTTTGGCTGCCTAATTAAATTGACATAAAAGGATTAACAGGAAGAAAATAAACATGCATACCTCCTGATACCCTCTTCGGCTTAAATACCATCTTTAGCTAAAGACAAAAGATGTTGTAGGTATGGAGTCCATTGTAGGTGGTTACCAAGAAAGCACAGTGAGGTTGTTATGTGGGTTCAAGTCTTGTGTTCTTCATTGGTAAGAGTTTCTTGGGATTGAGTTATCTCCGGCTTCTTGGTACAGAGAGAGAGATACCCTCACAAATAGAGATTTCCCTTGTATATATAAATGTCTGTTACAAAAGTGTAACCACTACTTAGTTTTCTCAGCTTCTCCAGTGTCTCCTTTCTTAAAAATGACCAGCTTAAAATAAGCAGTATGTCTAAAAGGGTATATTTTGGGGAGTATATTTTGCTCCCCTGTAGAGAGGTTGTGAAGGTAAAAGAAAGTATATAAGACATTTGGTCTTGCATGCTGAAGTAATTGCAATCCAGTGGGAAACTTAAAGTCTTGATATCCAAACCTTTGAAACTTATGCTTAATTGGTGATATTATTCTGAGATTTTTATGGTACATAAGCCACATTTTAAAAGAAAGTTTGCATAGTTGATTATAATGGATATATGTGATAGACTCTGGTTGGATTTCTAGCTTTTTGGTCCTGTTATTCTTATGAATGACCATTACCTCAAGGAAGATAATTAATGCCTGCATGTTGTCATTTGAAAACAACAACATATATATATCACAGCTTTTCTTTCACATATGGCTAAAAACAATAATATTAAGCTTGGGCAAGCACATCTTTTATTATCTATAATGTTAATTTTAAACAGAGCAAAGAGCAATTTTACTACATTAAAAAAATGAGTTTATTTGGAATAGCAGAAGAATTACAGTTCAGGACAAATAAGCTATGGGAACCATAGGCAAGTCCAAAGAGACAAACGTAAGGTCAGTTTTTATTAGGTTTTAGGAGGAAACAGGGGAGGATTTTTCTGAACGGAAGTTCACTGGAGACAACAGGAGATTGAGGTTAGGGACATCGCTCACTGGCTGGGGCCAATGGTTGGTTGTTGCTGGGGCTGGAAGGGGTCTTTCTTCCTTTTCTTAAAGGTGGGAGATAAATCCCACATGAAAAGTGTCCAGATTTGTCAAAGTTAACGATTTTCCTTCTTCCTACTGGTTACATAGGCTGTTGTGAGTAGTACTGTGAGAGCCCCCCCCCCACTTCATTTTAAGTGACTTCATTTTGAATGAGCTTTCCTTTAATTTTCACAGAATCAAGGTTATTGAAATATGTGTCAAACTGACTAAAAACATTTCTACCTTTGTTCATGTATTCAGCCATCATTTTCAAAGAGTGTATATTAGAACTCGAGCAAACCTTCTAGACTTTTATCTTTATTTTTAAATTTTTCTGTTGCACAACTTTTTTTTTAAATGCTGTCTTCACCAATTCTCCCTTCCACCCTTGTCCACAAACCCACTGACTTTATAGAAGACTTTTGAGAAGAAGGGAAGCATTTTCACTTACTATGAGCATGTGATTATTTATAAAAATCTATTCACCATTCATTAATTCAAAGTAGTATAGCATAATGATAATAATATGGCCTTGGAAATAGGGAATGCATCCCATCCTGCTTCTGCCCCTCTCTTGTACTTTGATGAGGAGCAATTCTGCTTCTACCTGAATACTTCAATTTATCTATCTAATAAGTGATTGGAATGAGCCAGATGAAGTATAAAATTTTATCATTCTTTGAAGTATTCATTGAGATTGTAGGGACCAAAGGCCAGTGGCCCCAGAATGGCTCACTGTGGTGTGTGGACTATTTTGAGCTGAAGGCAATTGAGACCTTGCAGGTTCAGGAGGAACTTTTAACCCTTCCTTAACTACATAGAAGAATCTAGATTGGGGTCTTCCCCAAGCATAAGGGTTATTACTAGAGATAAATTTTATCTGAGTCACCCTTCTGTATGGCGGAGCAAATATCTCATTACCAAACATTTATTCTTCTTCTTAGTGCTCTGTGAATTGTATGCCTTCCTTTTGAAGTCCCAGACCCTACATACTTCTCCTTAGTTCAGGATGACATATATACCTCATTTTGCCTGTCTTTGGAACTTCCATGTCTATGTGGATGTCCTGTAGTAAATTTGATTTTCTCCTGTTAATCTTTCTTATGTCAATTTGATTCTTAGTCCAGATAGAAGGACTGGAGAGGAGTTCTTGCTCCCTGACAAGATTTATAACACTGCCGATACAGGAAATTCAAAGATTTATGTAAGTATCCTGACCTCAAAAGGATAACCATTCAGTGAAAGTAGATGAGAAATAATAATCAACATTTATTTTTGAGAAGTTACTAATTGAAAGAAATTAGATGGCCAAGTCCACAGTGGATATTGTTTGCAAAATAAAGCCAGACATTCCCAAAACAGTTAGAGACCTCCAAACTAAACTGTTCCCTCCTGGCATTTTCTTCAATTACAGTTTTGCTCCTAGTTAGGAAGGTGACCAAACATGCTCATTGAATGACAAAGTAACTTTCTTCCTCTGCATGAGAAGATAAAAAGGGTGAAGAATCCTGTTTCTTTGACCATTATGGGTTGTTATAGTCAAATTGCTAGTTATTGTCCCAACCTGATGGACGGGGTTTTGCTCACGTTCCTGAGTTACTAGAACCTATTTCATTTTGCTTCAGTAAGTACTGAAAAGGCAGAAAATGGCAGGGTGGGCCATTAAGTAGGTGATTTTTTTTTTCTTGTCTTCCTCTTCTTCCTCCCTCTCCTAAAAATACAGAATAGACTTCATTTTATTTCCAAGTAAATATTCTAATACCACAGTTAGCTCGTATTTTGTTATTAACTCCAGTCATTCACCAATTCTCTTGTTCAACTTTTTCTAATTCAGGAGATTTAACATTGTTCCTTCTTGGTGTTCACTTGATTGCCTTGTTAATGCTCTTATTCCCTAGCAATCAATTTAGTTTGATTGATATTTGTTATGCAGCCTAGTAAGTTCTCTTCACTTGAATTTCATTTAGAGTTCTTTCTTTTTCTCAACTTCCTAGCAATCAATTTGACTTGATTGCTATTTACTTCCTGACCTGTTGATATTGCAAGATGGCATAAGTGTGCTAATTACCTTCATGTCCACATTGCAAGTTCGGTTTCATTCATGTATTTCACATTTCTACTGTTAAATGACTTCATGTAAATAATTGCCTCTTTAATGCAGTTTTTATACATTTGCTGTCAGTATACACAATAGTTTGAATTTATCTTTGCTTATTTTTAACTTGGGATGTAAAAAAATGTATTATCGTAAGATACATTATAATTTATGAAAAAAAAAATCCCTGCCAGATTAAAAACATAACCAAGGGAAAGCCTGAGTCAGTAGATACGGATGACTGTGGAGACAGCCTTAGGCGATTTTAGAACACAGCAGGCAGAACCTGCACATCAGGTTTATCTCTCACCATTGTGAATTTTCTTTCTTTTTTTTTTTTTTTAACAAACTAGGTCACTAAAACTGTTCAGACAGCACTGATAAGCTGAATAAACTCTTCATATTTCAGAGCATCTGAAGGGTCCCTCAATTTAGATTGCATCAAGGTGAAATAGGAGCTTCTTTGGAATACCATATTCCTAGTAGTTCTCTGAGGAATTTGATTGGATCTCTATTAGATTAAAGAAAAGCTTTGCTTAATTCCATAAACTGTCATGCTTTAATAAATATTTTAACACTCAAATAACCCTACAATATTTAAAAAAAAACATGGCAAATTAATTCTACAAGGGTCTCATTCCATGGCTGGTAAATAATAGATGCTCTTTCAATGTAGGTAAACTGTCCTTGGATCTATTTTACAATTTAAGAGACTCGAACTGTGAATCTTTACACTTTCACTCTCTGAATTTAGGTGAGAGTATGCTTCATCTGCTCACTACCTTAAGCAGACTGTCCTATAATCCTCCCTTTTGCTCAGTATTTATGGAGACTAGATCCAATGCAAGTGTGATCAAAGAATCAGAAGATGTTCTGCAAAATGAGATTAGTGTCTCTCTACATCTGGTAATCTTATCAACCATGAAAACTCACAATATTCCCTCAGCAATCCTTTCTTCTTGCCTCACTGTTTGTTCCAGGTGCCATAAGCAGTAAAAAATTTCAAATCTAGAAGAGTAATAAATACTTGTGTCACTGAAATAACTTTGGAAGCAGTATTTTAGCTGTGTTTATATGATAAGAGAGTAGTCAGCATGCAGTTCATATGATTACGGAAAATTTAGAGGATATAATTTGTGGTCTTATTCCTGGTCTTGAAGAAATGTATGGAGGCCTTCGTATAAAAGAAGGAACCAGCAAAATCATGTTTGGTAGACCGTTTATCGGGAGGCAGAAAGGTTAAAATGGGCACTAGAGCCTAAAATAGAGGAATATACATCATTGTGAAAGGACACTTGCAGAAAGGTTCAGAATCATAGCCTAAGTGGAATTTTACTTAAGAGGTATTAAGAAGATGACTTTGGGTCTTTTCAATGGCACAATTAGGCTTTTAAGTATTTGATATTTCTTCATTTACTTCTTTGAAGAAGGCTTTCTGTCTGTATTCTACTATTCAAATTCTATTTCTTCTTTAAGATTCAACACAAATGTATATCTCATTTTATATATATCTCATGTATAAATGTCTTAAGACATATATATATGTAATTAACTCTATCTATATTTCATTATATATTTGGCTTTTTTTTAACTTAATAAATTATAAGTCTACATCACCCCCAGTGTATATCTCTTCTGATCCACTCTTTTAACAATTAATCCTTCAATATTTTGAAGCAGACTTTTGTTTTTGCTATTTTTAATTAAAGTATAACTTACATACAAAAGAAAATATATCTTAAATTGTTCAATTTGATGAATTTTGACAATCACACACATCCATGTAAACACACCCAGCCCTAAAAAGGGCCTAAAAATTCTAGTACCCTTTTCTAGAGAATTCTCCACCCTTTTTCTGAATTCTCTTGCTATAGATTAGTTTTTCTGGTTATACATGTACATTGTGTATTATAAATATATCGTTATATGCACATGTATTTTGTGTGCCTGTCTGGTTTCTTTTAAACTACATAATATATATTTTTAAAAATTTTAATTCCAGTATAGTTAACATACAGTGTTATATTAGTTTCAGGTGTACCGTATAGTAATTCATCAATTCCATACATTACTCAGTGCTCATCATGATAACTTACTCTTAATCCCCTTTACCTATTTCACCCATCTCCCCACCCACCTCCCCTTTGGTAACCATCTGTTTGTTCTCTACAATTAACAGTGCTTCTTTGGCTTGTCTCTTTTTTAATTTGTTCACTTATTTTGTTTCTAAGTGAACTCATATGGTATTTGTCTTTCTCTGACTGACTTATTTTGCTCAGCATTATACTCTCTAGATCAATCCATGGTGTTGTAAATGGCGAGATTTCATTCTTTTTTATGGCTGAGTTATATTAATATATAATGTATATTATACAATGGAATTACATTATATAATACGTATCATATAATGGAATATTATATGTGTGTATATATACATGCATACACACACATATATACACATGTATATACATACACATACTATATCTTCTTTATTCATCTACTGATGGACATTTAGGCTGCTTCCATATCCTGGCTATTATAAATAATGCTGGAATAAATATAGGGGTGCTTATAGTTTTCAAATTAGTGTTTGAACACATAATATTTCGGAGGTTCATCTTTGTTGTCATGTTTCATAGTTTGTTCCTTTCTGTTACCAAGTAGTATTCTATTGTGTGAATATACAAAAATTAACTTACTCATTTTCCTGTTACATGTTTGTGTTGTTTCCAGTTAGAGAATGGTTGCTATGTGTTAACTTTATAAGAAACCATTAAAATGTTACACATAAGTGATGAATCACTAAATTCTACTCTTAAAACCATTATTATACTCTATGATAATGAACTAAAATTTAAATAAAAACTTGAGACAAACAAACACACAAAAAGAAACCAAAAAAATAGTTCTCCAAAGTGGTCGTACTATTTTGCAGTCCCACCAGAAATGTATGAGAATTGCAGTTGCTCTGTATGTTTGCTAACATTTACTGTTGCTAGGCTTTTTCATTTTAGCCAAATTAATGGTTGTGAAATGTTGAATACTTCCACATATGCTTTCTGGTCATTGGTATAACTTCTTTTGTGGAGTGTCTATTCAAATCTTAAGTGTAGGGGCGCCTGAGTGGCTCAGTTGATTCAGTGTCCAACTCTTGATTTCAGGTCAGGTCATGATCTCAACAGGGAATCTGCTTGAGATTCTCCTTCTCCCTCTACCCCTCCCCCTGCTCTCTGTCTCTCTGCCTCTCTCTCTCTCTCTCTCAAATAAACAAATGAATCTTTAAAATAAATCTTAAGTCTCTTTTCAAGTGGGTTGCTTGTTTTTCCATTGTTTTTGAAAGCTTTCTATACATTTAGTATATGATGTGGAATGTCAGATATACACTGAATATATTTTTTCCCATCTGTGGCATGCCTCTTCATTTTATTACTTTTTCAAGTTTCTTAATGTTTCTTAGTGAATAGAAATTTTTAATGTTGACAAAGTATAATTTATGTTTTCCCTTTTATGGGCTAGTGCTTTATGTGTCCTGCTTAAGGGACTTTTGCTGACACTAAGGCCACAAATATATTCTGTGTATTCTTCTGGAAGCTTTATAGTTTTGAACTTCATATTTTGTCTATGCCCATCTCACATAAATTTTTATATATGGAATGAGATAAAGATCAAAGTTTATTTATCTCCACTAAGCCTTGTGGGTTTTTTTTTAAACAAATTTGTTTATCAGCTTTATTCTTCGTGTTAGTCAACTTTTCACATGAAAGCCTTATCTTCTCAACATGGTTGTAAGTCTGTTGAGGACCAGGGCTGGTTTTTCTTTTCATATTTATTTGTATCTTCATGGTGTAGATTTGCATAGAAATATTTTCCTTTGTGTTTTTATGAGTGTTGTATTTGAAATGATGATTCCAAATGCTGTGTACATTAATATTATTACTGTTACTCCCAAGCTTAAAGTGCTTAGTTTTACTTACCTAGATTTTATTTACCTTGATTTATTTGTTAAAATGAATCATATGTTTTAATAGAGTTGTAGATGGAACAACAGGAGAAAATTACAAGAGGAAAGGTCAGTATTTACTAGAAGCAGTCAGAAATGACTCTCTGGATTTGGATTGGTACTGATATTTTCAAAACATTAGAGCATGTTGTCTGCAACATCAACAGAGGTAGTTTTGTGGTCAATGAAGACTGCAGTCCTCCTGTAGTAACACAAAAGAAGTGGGTTAAGAAGCAAAACATTGGTATCTGGTGAGGTTATCTCAGTGCTTTGATGGTGTGTATTTTCATTTACTTACCTTTCGCTTTGCTATATTATTTTCATTTACTTAACTTTTGCTTTGCTATATGATTCCTGGAGAGGTGAAATTGGAATGTAAAGAGTTAATGAAATCATTGAAATATTTAAAAAACACTATACCTCTTTTTATGAAAAAATGCAGATACAATGTACTTAGGAAAATTCATTACTTGAATTCATTACTTCCGTCATTTTCTGGAAATGGCACAAAGAGCAGTATCATTTTTATTCCTAAGGAGCTTAGAATCTGATGCAATTTTAAGCATGATCTGCACTCTTAAAAAGTGCATTGTTCTCCTGTCTATATGCCACAAATGGATTTACTGATGAAATCATTTAGTAACTGTCAAAATGGTAATTAGTTCTTGCAAAAATAGTAAAAGATAACCTGCTTTCCAAGAAGCTCAACTTTACTTTGTGAGTGCCTGAGGATTTCTAAGAGGCTATGACATTACAGTATTGCTAAAGGGGCAGGCTGTGAATTGAGCTGAGTGAGCAAAGTTGCCATGGGAAACTTGCAGGCTTTTCCAAAAAGAGAAACTAAACCAAAAGCACTGATTCAAATTGAAGTCTGGGTTCTAGGAAAAAGACTTACCAATTCCCACTCAATGTGCCTAAGGGCTTGCTAGATATTGGGTGGCCCTGTGGGCAGATGGTCTGCCCTGTTTATCTCTCTACAACTTCTCTTATACCACTTTCTCTTTAAATTCAAAACTTCAGATAACTATGGGTGACCAATTCAACAGAAGTTTGAAAATGGAAACGAAGCTCCTCTCATGCAAACTTTGTCTTCCATTGTATTCCATTCAACGGCAAACTAAAATCTCTTAGAGAACTTCATTGGACATTTTAGCTACTGTAAAGGGCCCATGTTTGGCACAACCTCCCCATTCTCTCTCTCTCTCCTCCCGCCTTTTATGCTAATACCCCTGCTAACCCTCCCCATCTAGTTACAAATAAGATGAATGTGGCCCTAGAAGATTTTCTTTGCTGGGGACAAATGATCAAGGCCAGATGTGGAACAACAGTCTTTTATCCTAGTCAGTGCTTAATCATTCTCTGAGCAATTTAGCTGATGGCCTCTGATGGCCAAACCACCAAAATAGTGATTAATAAAGTCTTACACATAACTAATGGGTCAGAAAATGTTAAATTTTCGTTTCTTTGCACAATTCATTAACATATGTTTTAATGATTATGTCTCATATTTAAATTATATAGAAACTTCTGAGAATCATTAATACATAAATAAAATGGAAATAGTACATTTTGTAAATTAAATGTATGGTTAATTTTTTCAGAAGACATTGCTGACAAATGGATTGTGTTTTAACTAAAATATGATTTTTATTTTGCCTTGTGTCTTTGGTTTATTAAGCAATTTGAGGAAAAAAAGTATAAATCTAGGGATTTATTAGAGTACACAATAATACATTTTCATGCTAAAAATTCTGTACTCTAAGTTAGAATATAAAATATCCCCGACTGGGAGCCTTATTTTTGAGTTGTATATAGATTTAGATTTAACCCAGTCTATATTTTAAAAACTAGAACTATAGCGCATTTTCTCTCCCCTTCCTTTTCTAGCAAGCGATTATTACTTATTGATCTACTAACAAGAGTTGCATACTTTTAGGTAGCTGGGTACCATTTTGATAATAACCAAGTATTAAGAGAAAATAACTTGCATATCTTTAATGGGAGTTTCTATTACCATTGATCTTTCTTTTAATAGCACAACTTCCTGACAATAAAAACATTTTCCAGATACATGTCCTTAGGTTAGATACTGCCAATAATTTTACCTGCTCTGATTAACAATGTTGGTTTGTGAATTCTAAATTCCCAAAGTGCATCTTGTCACAAAAAGAATCAGTGACACATTAATACTCTCTTGGTTATGCATGAAATGCTTTTGGACAAATGTTCTCAGTAGAGATTCTATTCTACCCTAACCAGAAAATTAAAAATGAGTACACATTATGAACAAATTACCTAGCTGAATTTAATGGCTGAGATGGCCTATGCTTTTATAAATGGAAGGAAAAGTAATGGAGGAAAATTATATTAGGTATCTATTTATGAATTATTCAATTTTCAGAAATAGATTTTTGTTTCAAATTTACCCTTTATGTTTTAGGACCTTGCAGAAGTTGAATCCTGAAGTGTAGGTTAATGGAGACTGAATTATTTTCAATAGCTGGAACTTACCAATATGATCTAGAAAAGAAACTGGAAAAAAATTAAATAGTATTATATTGAAAATAGAGAAGAGGTGAAAGAATGGGAATGCAGTTATTTATTTAATGGTAGAATTTAAGTGCATTACCAAAATTAAATAGACACTTGCTGAAATTATAGGTTCACATTAAGGAGAAATGTGAGTATTGCAACAAGCCTATGATGTAATATATCTAAAATAGTATGTCCAAAACTGTTATAAAGGAATTTTATAATTTATGGTAATAAATAAATAATATAAATTAATTAATGGTAACAAAATAATTAAAATGGCTCCAATAACATATGTTTGGAATGCATACATTTAAGATTGTAAATCATCTTAAACTTGTAAAGAATGAAAAATATTTCTCTTGGCTTAAAAAAAATATATGTGTCATTTAAAATGAAAGGTCTTTTTTGGGAAGAGTTATTGACCTGTATTGACTTCAAAAACCCTTTTGACTTTGGTATGAAATATATGGGAGGAGGCTGAGTGTATGTGTTCTGTTATTTATATCAAAATTAATGTATAGATCTAGACCCCATGTTCTCCATGGGTAGGTTGTATCAAATACTGAGTCAAGATACAGACAGCTCAGATTTAAAGAGTCAAACCTCACCTAGTAACTATGAATGAATTGTAATCATTAACTCTCATAAATACTCAAGGACTTCTCAAGTAAACAACAAGTATAAGGTATTTTCTGAGCATCTTGTACATTATAATCTGTCATAATGATATCCGTAATGAAAGCAATGCCTGTGGTCCAATTGACTATAGTTATAGTCTCACTGTGCTTTGTTGCTACTGAGCTGCTTAGGAGATCCCATGCATCTTGGTATTCTTTCCTTTGACAAAGCAAAAATTAAAGATTGGTGGCAATTATGTCTTTGACTCCATAGAATAAAACGTAAACATTGTGTGCTACTGATTATTTCTCTCTTGCTATTTAGAAATCTAGAGGAATACCTACTTAATATATATATATATACAAGATAGATGATACCATATTACTACTTTCTGTCATAGTAGCATTGGAACATTGTAATTATAAAGTCCTTTATCTCATAACACTTTGGTCTGTTGCATTATCAAACAGAATACTCTATATTTTAAGACACATGGTATTATGAATCACCAACATCTCAAAATTTAAGAAAATTATGCAGTATCGTTTCGGAAGGAATATGGTGTCACTCATATTAAGGGTATATGTATATTTATGAGTTTCATCGTATTGTTTTTAGTGGTTTTAGTGGGAGATTATTTGTTCAGATATTCAGGCCTAGATTCTTCGTCTTGAAAAACTAGCTGAAATATAGTGTGCTTTAAAGAAGTTAGTATTTAAATGATCTGAGCACATTGACTACAGTAGTGACATTGATGTTGGAACATGTTAAAATGTTAGTATTTGTACAAAGGCCACAATCGCATGTGTTGAAACTAATGAAGAACATAATGATTCTAACAGAAAATATAGCTGAACATTTCTTCTCCAGTTGTGTATAGCATTTTTGTCTGGTATATAATGTGACTCAAGTGGAAATAAGAGATTCAACAGCTTGCTCTTTTTAAGTGTATCTTTGGAATCAGGAGACCGAGATTTTGTTCTCAGAATAGAGTGACACCCAGTATACAACTCTCATAGACACTCAGCCATTTCTTTAGTAAAGTGATGATTGTAAGATATTTTCTGAGGATCTTGTAAATTGCCTCAAGATTGCCAAGCTAAATGTAATCGCTAAGTACTGGCTTTGGATGATAAAAAAAAAATGTGGGTGGTGGGTAGTTCCTTGCCACAGGATTTGGGGATCCCGTTCTGAAAACCTGCTGCCACTCTTCCACCCAATTTTATTTTTTTAAGTAGAAGAAATTTGTGAGCAAATTGAAAGAAATCCAGAGATGATTTAAAGATGAGAGTTGTTCAGAATGACTAGGTTGGGAAATGGGTAGGAGAATTCAAAATTGGTCAATATCTGATTGAGAGGAAAGTACCATTTAAGGAAAGCAATGATGAATTTGAGATTTACCTCGAAACAATAAAAATAAATTAAGGTAAGAAATACGCTGGCGTTATTATCAACCAAAAGTACTGTGGTAATGAAACTTGAGTAATAAAAGAGAATAATTTCTCTCAGAAAGATAATAGAATTTCTCTTTACTTAGCACATTTTGAAACTCAGCAAGATAAGCCATCAGCAGTGGTGCTAATGTGGTGCAGAAATGACAAGATAAGCGGTTAGGGAACCTTAGTTCGGGTTTCATAGTTGAGTAAATCCTTTTAAAGAAACGTGAGAATCCACTGGTGTGTGCTTTTAAAGAAGTATAGAATATTAGAATTACTGGCAGTGTTTGAACTATATAAGCGATTGTATTTGTAGTTTTTTTTTTTTTTTGGTTGAGTTATGTTATGATGAGGAGATTTTAGAATCTCTATCAGGTCAAAATTCAGGAGCACCACTGGCTGATTCATTCAAGGGATATCTGTTACATTAAATTTCATAATGATTCTTTCAATGAATTATCGCTCTGTTTGCTGAGCAGAGTTGAGAAATAAGAGTGTTTTGTTTCACTAGAATCTTACTTCAATTTTCAACAATTAAAGAAAATATTTACATTAAAATAAAATGGTGCAATAAGATTTAAAATCTTATTATGAGAAATAAGTTGTACAGTGTCATTCATGCCTCTTTGTATTCAAAAGTGAATGTCATTAATGACACCATGTTCCTGATGTGTTTCCAGAGTGGGAGTTAGACTGGTTGTACATATATTGATAAATCAAGATGAATTTTTATTTCAGTAAAATGCTCTGTGGCTTCAGTGTCTTAAGGTCTAGGGAGAAAATATAGATTCTTCCTGATTCTATAGTAAAACAAGTGTTTCTCAGTGAACTGGGATGTACCTACATCTATTTTCATAGTGAATTCTCTGATTATATTTCTTACGGAAAGCAATCGAAACACATCAAAGGAATATATGAGACTCAGGAAAAGGCAAAAAGAGGAATAGCAATTTTTAGTTGATTTGGGTTGTAAAAATCAAGTTATTTAAAATAATGCTTAATTTGGGGGGGTACTTAATATTGCTCAGCTTTCAAAACTCAATCATATTATTTACTATCTATGGATGGATGTGTTATATTTCACTTTAGAGCTTCATGTTTAAATATAACTGTGGTGTTATCATCATAAGCTGTATTTCTAGACCCTTCTTTCTGTGCTTGAAGAGTCTTGGAAAAGAGATTATTCTTATAAATTGTTGATGTTTTTAAGCCATAATTGCTCACAAAGAAGTGTAGTGAAATAAAAAAATCTTAAAATAATTAGGGTTTAGTTATTGGGTAATATGAAACAGATTCATTCATTGAAATAAAGAGGAAAAGACATTTTAATGATGCATGAGGAAACAGAAGTCAGGCTCAGTTGTTAACCAGAAAAGGATGTTGTACTCTTGAACAAAGTAGTGCTAATATCCTATATATGGAGAAGGAATGTATTCTTAAAGCAGGACGTGTTAGCACCCGTTTGGTCCCCTTCAAACGCAGCAATCTCTGTTAGTATAAAATTTAAGATTATGCTAGGTCTATACAAGGCCAGAGAATGAGTTATATTTTTTAAAGACTTGTTATATTGGCTCACAAGTAGCTCTATTTTTATTCCTCTGATTCCAAAATTTGAAAATTGAATGAAAGTCGTTTTAGGATAGTCTGCTTCCCTGTGTCATGTAAATCTGGTCCTAGATTGACTCAGAATCTGTGATCCAGATACACTTCTATTGTGGTATTACTTAAACTGTAAAAGTAATAGATTTCCCTAGTGTAATAATTCTGATTAACAGCCTAAATTCTGAGACAAGCCTGATTCTAAATGTCAGTCATGACCTCCTATATCCTAATCATTACACAGATCAGTAGAGAGGAAAAGTAGTTGAACCTGTACTCAGACATGTGTTAAGTACAGAACCCACCAGAGGTGAAGGTCTATCCTTCAAAGCCGTTCAAAAAGGAAAACATCCAAGAGTTCTGAACCTGCATGTTATGAGGGAAGCCTGACAGATGTAGAAAGAACTTTAGATAAATACAATCCAAGCATCATAAAGGATGGCATTACTTCTTAACACTAAAAGACAACTACCATGAGTATTGAAGTTAGCACAGAAAGTTAAAAACTTTTTAAAGAATTTTTAAATCTAGACCTATTTAAAAAAATCATAAATCAGGACCTTCCTTAATAATTGTCTTATAATTTAGAAAGTACAGTCTATAAAAGTGTATTAATAATAATTCAGAAGGAATAATAATTCAGATGGAAATTAGCTCCTGGTTTTATGGTATTAATTGTACATACTAGAATCACATTAAGGATTGTTACTACTAATATAACATTACTACTAACATTCAACTAGTAACTTTCAAGATCATGTGCTCTATCTACATCTCGCGGGGTTTTGATCTGGTGGGGGAGGCCAGTGTTCTGTCAGTGTTCTGACTCACGATTGAGCTACATTGCAGTCCATTGTGACCACTGAACCACAAGTCTGTTTTCAGATACAGTATCCAATAGCCTCTTGCAATAAATGCATTTATGTAACTATGAAATTATTTGTCCTTATACTGTTCTAAAAAGTATTCAAGGCAGTATGCAAAACTGCCTACTAAATGAGAAATCTAGGGGAGACAAGAATGTGGTTACAACAATTAAAACTGAAGCAAGGAGGGAGGTTAGCAAAACAAATGTGTCTTGTAAAGTGCTTACTTTTGCTAGAGGTGAGCCTTAAATTTGACTCTCAACTCTCTAGGGAGCAATGTGAATAAGAAACAGGATCAGTTGTTTTACTCACTAGATAAAAACAAACCAGTTACCTAGAAATACTGAAACATAAGATATATTTCTCTTATGGGCCTAATAAAGAGGAAGCTCTAATTTTAATAAATGTTCAGCAACATTCTTACAGGAAATACACTTCATATGTTCAGATAGACCAAAGGTCAAATCACCTCCCTACCCTACATAAAGCAGATTAGGTAAGAGGAAACAAGCATAACTTACATCCTTTAGGAAAACATTTAATCCTTCCCCTGAATACAACATAATAATGATTTATATTACATTTCTTACTATAAATCCTAAAGCAAATATATTATAAATAGATGATGCTTCTAACCTATTTCCAATGGGACATGCACATTTAAGTTTTATTTGTAATCAAAAATTCTTACACCAACTTGTCTGAAGACCCTCATGAGTGAAACACATTTTATAAATACACGTAGTGTAGAATAAACCCTACATTAGAAAATATTTTCTTCTATAAGTAGATTAGTTAAATCTTAAATTTAGACTTAGAAGTCAGCTTATTCAATCATCTAGTTCATTTGCTCTTAAATCTCATTCAGCATCAGAATATCCTGAGGTATTATAAAATAAAAGATTTTCAGGCTCTACAATAAATCTTTTGAATCTGCACCTACTTGGAGGAAGTGGGTATGGATGTTGCATGCAGGATGAGGAAGGTGGAAAGGAAAAACTGGAAAACTGAACTTTAATCAAAATTACTAGGGGATTTTGATGATGATTTAAATACATAGGCCATAATCTAGTGTAAAACTCATCTTACAGTTGCAGAAAATTATTCATTAATTAATGTGCATATTCCTTGAGCATTTTATTATAGCTATATAGTTATCTGGAAATAATTAAAATAAAATAGACATAGTCCCTATAGGATAAGACTCCATAGCCTAAAGACATGAGATATGTAAATATTTGCATACCAACTCAAATCAACAGAGAATAAATTCTCAAAGTCCATGGTTAGCAAGAGCTACGGTATCACCTGAAAAGCCCTGAACTTGAAATTATCATCATAGGTCACATAATTTTTCTGGGGATCAGTATCCTCATTGATAAAATGAGGAAACTGTGTGAGACTGTCACCAAGACCTTTTCGGCTATACAATGTTAATGTTAAGATTCTCTTATATCAGAGAAGGTGGGTATGAGGTGGGATGATGGAGGGATAGTGAATAGGTGGTGCTTAAGACCTGGTAGATGGATATGGTAAGGATAGATAGAGAGGGAAATATACAGCTGGTGGAAAAGGAGGAATAATTTAACACAGAACCAGATGGTCAAGTTAAATATTAAGGCTTACTAATAATTATATGATATAAACAATGAAGAGAAATGGGTAAATCCTGGAGGTCTCTGAGACTCCACGATTAGCTCTTAAGGTTCTTCCTTTTCCCATCAGATGCACCTTCGAGCCCAGAATAATAGGAGATATATCTGTGCAAGACATGTAGGTTACTTCATTCATCAGGGAACCTTTTGGACAATGAGACATCTCTTTTTATATGTAAATAAATGTATAGTTTGTATGACATTTATAAGGAACCATACTCCATAAATCCATAGATTCTAGGTTTGTTTCCTAGAAGAAATCTAGATATCCCAAGCCATGGACCATCTACCGAAAGACTTTCTTGGATCAAGACTCTCTAACACATGTCATTTGTTTGTTTCTGGGGAGATTGGTTACCAGCATGTTTACTAGAGAATTAGACCAGGTCAACCTGCCATCTCTTATAAGTATCCCCAATAACAGGTAGGGAAATGAATCACACACTAACTGATAAAAACCCTTTCCTCCTAGGGAACAAGACATAAATTTAATGACACTTCTGGCTTATTTTCAGAATACCTGCTTGGATGGTACCTTCTGGGAACAGTCTGTAGTGACAAGGAAATGGCACAAGATTATGACAGAGCCTCAGGATCAACAAGTTTCAGAATCTCTGTCTGTTCTTCCTATCCTGTAACTGTCTGTTTGGATGTTAAGATTAATATCCAAAGTAAAGCATGAGACGTGCACTTAGAACTCACTGTTATTTTTTTTTACCACTAGAATGGTTTATCAGCCCTTGTTCCTGGAGACTGTCCTATTTCTCAGTTAGATAGAATGATTTGAACGTGGCTCTCCCTGGGATTTTAGCTACGAGAAACCCTGTCCCTTTCACTTTATGCTGAGGTCACCACAACTCTCAATTCTAAAGTCAGTCTAGCCCTTGAAATTTCACATTTTATGAAGGACAGTCAGATCAATGTTTACTAGACTGTTGCATTTCTAAAATTATTATGAGAAGATGCTGAGAGAGTTATCTATATAAATCATATGTATACACATATATTTATAAAATATATTTATGGACCAAAATAATTTTTCTTAAATCTTGCAAAAAATTAGCCCTTATTTTAATTTTAATTAATATATTTTATTCTGATTTGCCTCCTGGGTAAGTATATTGTATAGTTTGTGAGGGATGTACAGTGTGATCCTTAAAGCCACCAACATGACAGCAATCAATGTTATACAACTGTGATTTTCACAATAGCGATGGATTGATTAAAAAGGCCAAAATTAAATGCTGCATTTCTTTTGTTTTCAATTATACCTTGAGGAAAAGAGTAATTCAATTTATGGCCTTCTAATAAATTAGATGTAAATTATCCATCTCATGTTTCTGAAATTGGAAAGAAAAAATATTTGAGTATCAATAAAGGACATATAAAACTGCATGATTTTAAACTACATCCAATTCTAATAGATTAAGTACTTATAAAGACAAAATAACTAACAGAAATGCACTTTATATTTCATAGTTTTCCTGTCCACCAATCATTTTATATTCTCATTTATTTATTTATAAGGTTTTTATTTATTTATTTGGGAGAGAAAGAGAGCATGGGGCTCCATCGCAGTACATGGAGATCATGACCTGAGCCGAAGGCAGATGCTTAGCAGACTGAGCCACCCAGATGCCCCTATATTCTCATTTAATTACAACATTCAGCATATTAGAATCTCATTGCTTGTATCTGAAAAGAAAGATGGATGTAGGCTTTCTGTTACAGGATCATGGATGACAGGAGGTGACTTACGTCATAAAGAGATCTGAGAGAAAGAATGTGTTCATTACTGTGTTTGTATGTAAGAGACCATATAGACTTCTATAATGCTGTCTTGGTTCTATGCCACAGGACTGCCTGATAATAATTTCCAACTAGTAGATTGAGATACCATTAAGTCCATTTCCATGTTAAACTCTGCTTATTTGTGAGTTTTATTTTAAAAACTAGATTCACAGTGGTCAATTATGGACAATTGTCTTGTAATTTTTCTGCTGTCAGAATAAATGGAAAAGTCTTTCATGTAACCCTCTTTTATATTTACATAATTATGGTTGCATTTGTCTAAGACAAAGTAACTGATTTAACTTGTTCAAAATGATCAGTTTACTGCAACGTTCAATCAGTTATATGGTGCTATGGAGACAAAAATGTGGTTGAAATGTTTCTCTTAAGTGTCTTTAAAGTGTATGATTTAGTGCAAATGTCTCTTGAATACATATTTTTCTTTTACATAAAAATAATAGTGATTAGCATAATACTCTCTTGCTCCATTCAAGTCATTGAAAGTGGCAAGATTTCATTTCTTTTTATGGCTGAGTAGTACTCCGTTGTATATATACACCATATTTTCTTTTTCCATTCATCAGTTGGTGGACACTTGGATTGTTTCCATATTTTGGCTACTGTAGACAGTGCTGCTATAAACTTCAGGGTGCATGTATCCCTTTGAATTAGTATTTTTGTATTCTTTGGGTAAATACCCAGTATTGCAATTGTTGGATCATAGGATAGTTCTATTTAACTTTATGAGAAACCTCCAGACTATTTTCAGAGTGGCTGCACCAGTTTGTGTTCCCACCAACATTACAAGAGGGTTCCTCTTTCTCCCCATCCTCACCAACACCTGTTTCTTGTGTTGCTGATTGTCACCATTCTGACAGGTGTGAGGTGATCTCTCATTGTACTTTTGATTTGCATTTCCCTGATGATCAATGTCATTGAGCATCTTTTCATGTGTCTGTTGGCCAAGTGTATGTCTTCTTTGGAAAAAATGTCTAGTCATGGCTTCTGCCCATTTTTTAATTGGATTATTTATTTTTTGGGTGTTGAGTGTTATGCGAAGTGAACTAAGTCATTCAGAAAAAGACAAATACCATTGATTTTACTCATGTGGAATTTAAGAACCAAAACAAATGAGCATAGGGAGGAAAAAAGAGAGAGGTAAATCAAGAAACAAACTCTTAACTCTAGAGAACTGATGGTCACCAGAGGGGCATTGGATGGGAGATGGGTTAAATAGGTGATGGGAATTAAGGAGTGTACTTGTGATGAGCACAGGATGACATATGGAAATGTTTAACCACGACATCATACTCCTGAAACGAATATAACACTATATGTTAACTAGCTGGAATTTAAATAAAAACTTAAAAAAAATAATAGTGAATAATGTTGTCATCTTCCTCATTTTCCTTCTGAGGCAATAAATATTATCAATATGGTATATGTCCTTCTACCTTAGTCTAACCTCAGACAAACATATAGAAATAGGTATAGACATATATAAAATGGAAGAATCTTTAAGTTATTTTACAAAAATGGGGTTATAGCAGATAAGTTTGCTTTCAGTGTTTAAGACATCACAGTTACTCCTCTAGATCAATAAAAATAATTAAAACATTTTAAGTAGCTGTATAGTATTTTATAAGTTGCATATATCATGATGTAGGCAGCCATTCTAGTGATACACATGTATGTTGTTTTTAGCTGTGTTTTTGCTTTGTGACCTCATATAATGTTTCAACAGACAGCTTTCCAGTTGGTATACTTTATCCTCTAGGGTGAATTTCCAAGAATTGAGTTGCTGGGCCAGAGGATGTGTGTACATTTAAAAGATTGCTAAATTGTCTTCAAAAATGGCTAAAGTGATTTGCATCCCCTGCAGTCATTTGTGAGATTGTCCGTTACATGCATTCTTGCCATTCTAAATATTGTCATTTCTTATCTTTTCTTCCCTCCTCCTTTTCTAAAATAATCTGATTTGTGAAAAACTATCATATCCAGGTATTGTTTGAATTTGCAATTCCTTATCTGCATGGTATCTTGGAGACATTTTCATTGACCTATGAGATTTCCCTGTCTCTGACTTGCCCTCTTTTTCTTCCTTTAATTTGTACTTTTCTCATCATCTTATAGGGGCTCTATATGTACTATAAACACCAACCATTTATTTGCCACATGTTTGGCAAAAATTTTTTTTCCCCTCTATGTCCTTACATGATAAGGTGTCATCTACCACTGCTTGGTTATGTCTTACTGATTTCTGGCTCACACTTGTGTAATTTCCTGACTATTCCTCAGCCAAGCTTTGGCACCCCTAAACCCTCTACCTGGAAAGCTCTTCTATAGAGATGTACATGGCTCCCTCATTTTATTCAGGACAAAAATAACAGTATTGTAACTCTATCTCCACGTTCAACTTTATTTTTATCCATAGAAATAGTATTTCTCATTACTGTGAATACATACCTACCTTTCTACTCATGATCTCTTCTGTTACCCAACGGTCTCCGTGAGAACAAGATCGTCTTTGTTTTGTCCACTCCTGTGCATCCAGCATCTGAAACTCTGACTTGCACAGTAAATACTTTAGATTTGATGAGTAAATTACTTGTTTTTTTATCTTGATTAATGATACCTATGATTTTCAACAATGTCTAGAAGTCACTGAAATCTTTCAAGTAACTTGTAACAAAACTGATCTAGGACTATGCTGTGGGTCTACATTTGGTTAAAACACTTCTTTTCCCCAAATCCTTGTGTATTTTGATATAGGTACTACTTAGCATTAGTTACCGATATCCTGCCTGTGAGTTATTGTTTATTTCTGATTCCTAGGTCTCACATCAGTAACATTTTTAGCAATAAATAGGTTTTACGAGCATGAGTACCTCAGTCACTGCTCTGCTCTGAGGTGATCATCACGTACACATGGCTCCTTCCATACGAGGGCCTGTGCCACCTGTGAGGAGACTGGTGCTTCCTACATGAGGTGGGCTGAATTATGTCCTCCTAAATTCTTGTGCTCAATTCCTAACGCCCAGCACCTCAGCGTGTAACCCTATGTGGAGATAAAGTCTTTAAAAGCAGGTGACTGTCTTAAAAGGAGGTCACTGGGTTATCCCTACTCCAACCTGACTGGTGTCCTTATAAGAAGAGGAAATTTGTATGTACGAAGGAATTGTGCTCACAGAGGAAAAACCATGGGAGGATACAACAAGAAAATGACCATCCACCAGCCTAAGACAGAGGCTTCAGGAAAAACCAAATCTGTTGGAACCTTGATCCTGGGACTTCTAGCCTCCAGAACTATAAGAATGTAAATTTCTATAGTTTAAGTCACTCAGTCCGGGCCATTTTGTTATAGCATCTCTGGCAGACTGATACACTACCGCATCCCTGCTCTTTCGCTGCACACAAATCACATGGCTGCAGTTCTCTATGGACCTCATTCTCGGAGACTCCAATTTTTCTGTTGTGGATGGCCAAGGAGGCTTTGTCACTCTTACATGTACCGTGGTGTGGGAGCAGCTCTAGCACCTGAGGATGGCATAGCTTCCAAGGGGTTATGAATAAGAGGAAAAGCACATGGCTGCTTTGGACACTAGTGATACAGCCAGAAATCTTCTGCAGTATCCCTTTATACCCACAGTTAGCTTCCTTAGGGGTTAAATGCTTTGGTTAGTACATAGTAAATTGAAAATATGATACAATTACTAATTAAAGCATTGTTATTGAGAGAAAATGCATTCCTGAATGACCATTCTGCAAACAGCCTGTAGCTGAGTTAAGAATTGCCTCTATTTGCCTCTATTTTATTATAATTGGAGATGGTTCATATACAAGAGGTACTCGAAACTTTAAAAGAAAAAAAAAGCAAGGATAACAGAAAAAAGAAAAAAAATCATCGCTGGATGCCCTTCTCAGAGGAGCTGAGATTTTGGTCTGGCTCCTGCAGCTGGCCCTGCAGGGGCAGCTGTGCCTTTGAATGCCCAGAGTAGAAGGGACGGGGTAAATTGGCCGAGAGCAGTCAGGTGTCCATGGCCAGGACTCCAATCCAGCAGGCAAGGCAAAGCATGGCAGAAGAGAAAGCCCTGCACAGAGAAAAGACTAAAATCAGAATAAGGTCATGATCATAAGTGATCTTCACAATCGTGGCATGATCCCTATCAGGCAAAGTGAAATAGAAGGCATGATGTGGGAAATCTAGGCAGGTGAAGGGAACTGCCTTATAGACTGGAGTCAGGTCCTGGCAAGAAACAAGTTTTCTAGGCCACAAACTTAAAGCAGAAACTCCGTTCTATAGAGGCAGCAAGTAGGAACTACTGTGATAGTGGCAGTATGTGACAGTTACAACTCTTCACTGCATTCCCAAGAGCGAGCTGAAGTCTCCGGTAAAACTGATGAAGGCACGGCTTGAGGAAAAGGGGGGAGACCATTTGGGATTTCAGTTGCCACATTCAGGGGAAACTGAGGCAGACATATTTGCTCAAAACCAAAGAAATTATCTACATCCTAAGATTTCTTTACAAAGTCCTGACTGGAGGTGGGAGGAGAGTAATAGTGTACCCCACTCTCATTAGCTGGCATTTCCTAATTCATCTCTCCCCCTGTCCAACATTGACACGTCCACGATATCACCGCTGGGTGATTTTATTTCTGCTTCAGAATTCTCTGTGACACCGATCGAAGATAACACAACCTTGCATTTATATAGAACTTGTATTTTTGCTATACGTTTTTGTGTCTCTGATTTCATTAGAAAGAAAAAAAATGAAAATACATCCGGTTTTATTCTCACGTCTTAGTTTCTGCTAAATTACAGATCCGAGCTTGATGGCTGCCAGGAAAAAAAAGAAAGAAACAGCTGCTTTGCAGTTTGTTACACAAGTGCGGGTCTCCCCAAAAGAATGAAAAAGCGAGCGGCAGCTCATATATATCCTGGCGACAGACTGAAGAGGAACTAGGTCCTTCAAGATCCTGTTGGAAATGTTCCTGAATTCCCAGGTGTGCCCCAATCATGAAAGCAGTGCCCTAATTGACAGATTTGTTTTCCAGAAGTTTGAGAATTTATCATATGGATATGGTCAGTCAGGGCCAGCTTTCGAAACTGCCCCATTCAAAGCAAACTTCAGAGTAGCCGCGAGTGAATACTCATTCTGTAGAATCAAATGCTCTTAATGACTTTGATTGAATTCCGTATAGAAATAAACATATTTGGTCAAAACAGAGTTCAGAAACTCAGATGCATTTCTGAGAAAATCTGACTCACCTTATTAAAGGAACAAATGGCCGTGCTTATAATAGAAAACACTATGGGGTTTAAACCCAGAGGGGTTTTTATTCAATGCTTTCTGTATACGAAGAGGAGCATCACCTTGTCGATGAGCCAAGATGCCGTGCTCACTTGGAATTATAAGGGAAGGATATGCGGGGAACTGCTGGAATCCATGACCCTAGGTATTTCTCATCTTATAGGCAGCCTGAGAATTGGCCTTACCTTGTCCCTGTCCTTGAGACGAGTCCTGTCATAGAACACAAGTTCACTGACTGCAGAATCTCTGTCTCCTCTCTCTTCCCAGTTCTTTCTGTGATCTGGATATTACAGTTTCCAGTAATTGGTTTCTAGCCTTTTCCCAAGTGATCACCACTTCTCTTTCAAGCACATATTATTTCCTAGTGACTTTTGCCCCTTTGATGGCTTCACAATCAGACCCTCATTACCTCCTCATTTATAGTAATAGAAGTGGTACCTTGTCCGAACCTTGTCCTTAAATGATCGTGCATTTACATTTTTGCCGTACTTGCTTAATGCTTCTCATAACAGAATTATTTCATGGACCAGCCTCCCACGAGCCTGTATTTTCTCTCCCAGAACCCCACTTTATCCATTCCTGTGTCCCCCGTAGCTCCTACCAAACCTCATCCGTGTTATCATTACCCATCCGTAGATCTCCAAGATGTCCGCTCTGGCTGCACTTGACAGCCCAGCCATTAGGATTCTTTTGAAGATGTAGCTAATTGAGTCCTATCCACCTTTTCATTCTTGTAGAATGGTCTTCACTTTGCTTGGCCTTCTTGTTCTGACCTTATCCATTCTCAGCTAAACTCTTCTACCTGAGCTCCCTTATGAAAGTATATTCTGCATAAATTATACTTAGAAAAATAATCTTTTACTTATAAAGTAGCATTATACAGTGTAAGTATTTTTAGCTGCCAGCTGTGCCAGCAATAAGTAGGAGACTTTAAGTGCTAAAAATATTTGGGATGTGTCAAGTGGGAGTTGGCAAATACCCTGGGGTGCGAAAAGCCCTAGAAATGATACATCTGGCACACATTTTTCGGATGTCCTATTTTTAGTCTGTATTTTGATTTCTGAAGCGATCCAGGGGTGTTTCCCTAAAAAAGGAGTGAAATGACAGAAAGA
The DNA here is from genome assembly GCF_037043125.1 of Eumetopias jubatus. Lineage (NCBI taxonomy): Eukaryota > Metazoa > Chordata > Mammalia > Carnivora > Otariidae > Eumetopias > Eumetopias jubatus. The sequence continues at coordinate 34,211,928 of NW_028274820.1, forward strand.
CCTTTAGTGAACAAGGTAATCTCTGAAGTTTTCTCTCTCCCCATTCTTTCTGCCCTTCAAATTAAAATTGTCAGCATGCCTGACATTAGTCTTGAATCATAGATAGTTGGCAACCTTTGGAAGCGAAGTGGTATATAATATCCAAGTATGAATGATAAAACACAGAGAGTAACATTAAAGTATTCTGTTTCTTGATTACAGCTCTGAGCGTGATCGCTGCCATTATCGTTTTCCTCGTTATTTTTATTGGCTGATCATTATCAACCTTCCGGCAAATTCTTTTGGTTGGCTCATATCTGGCACATATATTTTGTACAGTATATTCACTTAAATTCTTGTCTTAAGTAGTTCAGTGAGTAAAGAATGAAAGCCAAGGAGAAATAAGATGTGATACGTTTACCATTTGGTTCTAGTCCTGATATTACCAATTCTCAGAATGTTCCCTGACTTCTGTTCTCCACTTGAATGTAGTACGGAGCTCCTAGATAATGCCCCTTTATCATAAACAAAGCGTAGGCTGAAAATTTTCTGTGCTTGCAGTAGAAATTAAACGTCCCCCTAGGTATGGAAACGGGGGAGGTTTTGAGGTGGGTATGAGTGTGCTCCTGTATAAAGGTGAGGGAACGAGTCAAGAAATCTTAGTGAATCCTACTTTTGACTATAACCTTAGGGTCCTGAAAACAACAACAACAACAAAAAAACAAAAAACAAACCTTGTGGGTCAGGAAGAATCTCAGACTTACACATTTACCAAAGGTTTATTCATTAATAGAGATTTCTAGCTAAAAGGTGAGTATCGATCGTCAACAGATCTTTACACAGTTATCATCTCTGACTTCCGATGGTGCTGTGGATTATGAAGCCACTGTTTTCTTGACAGCTCCACACCATATCTTTTACAGTTTGCATAAGGACACTTGACATCTAGGACGTCCTTGAGGAATCTACTGCGCTCTCTTTATGTGCATGAAACCTGCATTCTCTTCTCTTGATAGCGGGTCACTGTAAACATTTCCTGATTCTAGCTGGCAAGAGAGGGTATGATTATACAACAAAAAATATTTCTGTTTTGGAAGCAATCTATTTGGTGGATTCTCTTGCAATTCTATTAGAACTGTAATGGTGATTTTAAAGTATTTTCAAGAGATTACAATCTTGTGATTTGTCTTTTCTTAGTGATTTAAGTTTACAAAGATCTGTTCTTAATGTTTATGAGTCTAAAATCATTTCAAGCTTTTGATGATCTGAAATTTTTTCCAATTTACCAAAGTGCATTTAGTTTAGATTCTCTTTAAAGAAAGATGATTCAGGAAAAGGTATGTCTGGGTTATTTGCAGTCTAAGTTGTGGAGTGTCCATGTAAAAATGTACAGAAATCTTAAAAATTCTGCATATTTGTTATTCTCTACGGGTTCATACAACTGAAGGGTCAAATTTCAGAATTCACTAGGACATGAATTATAGTTGTAGTAACATTTAATATTACATGTTTTTGTTAGTTTTCATTTTGTTATTTTGTGACAAATGTCTCAAGTTTTAAACCATGTTTAAAAAAATGCATTAGTAAGAGAAATTTATTTGATTGCCTGCTGGATACAGTTGCAATGGTTAAGAATCTCAGGAATATTAATATTTGGTAAGTGATCTGTAACATCTTTGAGGAGAAATGGAAAGTGCTTCTATGTCAGATTTCATCACAAATAGCGAACTAACCCCTTGACAATTTAAAATGCAATGTGCCGGATCATCTGTAATACAGGGAGATAGTTGGCAAGAAAAATATATTTTTAAAAATCTGCCACATTTTCTAGTTGAAGAAGTATCTGAATGTAAATCTAGACTTGTGTTACAAAAAAAGTCCCAGATTGATTTAAAAAGTGCTTTGATTCATGTCTCTTGAATAATCTTTATGATTAATGTATTGAACTTTCATTACCATTAAAGAGAATTATTGGATGTGAATGCACGGTGAATTAAGACACTATGTTTTGTGGTAATTGATAAGGGAGAAAGGGAGAGTTAATGGCTTAGCATGCTGACCTTTTATGGATTGTTCAAGGGAGCATTCACTAGGAAAAAGAAAACCTTTTGATGGGTCTGGCATTAGGAATCATCAAATAAATTAAGGACTCTAGCATCTTTCTCTTACAACCACCCAACATGATAGAGGTGCTCCTTTATGTTGTAACTATACCTACGAGATGCTGCTGCAAGTGCTGAGATAATATAGAGGGTCATCAGAGTCTTTTTCCCTGTGAGAAAATGTCCTTCCTACCATCAGTAGATAATACAATCCAGCCGTCACTAGCCAGTACACTGGCCTTCTCCTTTTGGTCAATAGCTTAGGAATTGAGCCGTAGCATTTATAAAAATTCAGCAGTTTCTGCATACCTGTCTACTTTGTCACCAGCTCAGGGGAATTTGATGTGCGTGTTTTGCCTCACTGAGTCAGTTTTATTGATGTTCTTGCTGTAGGAGTTGCATATACAGTATGAACTTTCCTGGGAAAGCTGCTTCTTTGCCATAAGACTTAAAGTTATTAATAAAATAATCCCAGTGTTAGCACAGAAGATCTAAACTTACGAAGGAAACCATAAAATCAAATCTATGGTTAATTCATGCACGATAATTCAGAGAGGTAAATAATTGGCATTTATATTTGAGACAAGTTCAGTGTTTCGGCTCAAGGATTTTATGCATATGTCTCTAAAACAGTGGGATTGCTGTTATTGTTTCTTGAATTCACCAGAGTCTCCAGTTTAACTGAAGTGTGAAGGCCTCTTACTTTATTATTTAGATGATGATCTAGGCAGAGTGTAAGGAAGACCATCCCACCATCATAGAAAGAAATTTTATGAATTTCTAATATTCTGCTAATTGCCAATGTATTTTTCTTCTTGAAAAAATGATAAAGGGAAGGACAGGTCTCTCTCATGTAATCTGGCATAAACTTTTTAATATTTCTGATTGCAATTATAATCTTATATATATTTATTATGTTTATGTATCTTCTACATCTGATTATAAGCTCCACATAATCAAGAGTCAAGTCGAATTTTGCGCATCATCATCCCTGACCCTACCACGTTGCCTGGAATCTAGTAAAATGCTCAGTAAATATTTGTCGAAAGAATTAGTGAGTGAATAAAAGAAACCATAACCCAATATTTAAACAACTTTATAACACTTGACTATATTTGATCATTTGAAACATGTTAAGAAATCGTTAGGCTAAAAAAAAAAAAAAAAAGAAATCGTTAGGTTGTGATAAACTTTATTCCCAGAACTATTGATGCTTCCCAGATGGAAAGTGAAAAAATTAAATATATGTGCATTTGCTCTTACTCTCCATTTTCTTAGTAGGTGCTATGTTTTTATGAAAATTATCTTAAAATTCGTTCCAGTTGTGGAATGAATAAGTCACAGGAATAAAAGGTACACAGAGAGAGTATAGTCAATGGTATTGTAATAGTGTTGTGTGGTGATGACAGATGGTAGTCACCCTTGTGGTGAGCACAACATAACGTATAGAGATGTTGAATCACTATGTTGTACACCTGACACTAATGTTATAATGTGTGTCAGCTATAGTTCAATTAAAATTGCAATAATTTGGGGCGCTTGGGTGGCTCAGTCGTTAAGCGTCTGCCTTCAGCTCGGGTCATGGTCCCAGGGTCCTGGGATCGAGCCCCGCATCGGGCTCCCTTCTCCGCAGGAAGTCTGCTTCTCCCTCTCCCACTCCCCCTGCTTGTGTTCTCTCTCTCACGGTGTCTCTCTCCGTCAAATAAATAAATAAAATCTTTTAAAAAATAAAAAAGAATTGCAGTAATTTGAAAAAATAAGTAAAATTTGTTCTTTTTATTGTATTTGGAAGTTATTCAACTAATAATGGTTTCAAAACTTTAATCCTCCCTAGGATTTGGAGTATTTAATTCCTTCCTCCTCCCTTCCCTCCTTCCTTCCATCCATCCATCCCTCCATCCATCTATCCATCCATCCTTCATAACAAAGTACACAGGTCTCCTAGAACACTACTCTTAAAACAACCTCGGTGCTTGGTAAAATGTGGCACAAATTAACCAATAGCATTCCAACTTCTTTCCTAATATATGTAAGGACATGTAGGAGTCTCCTTTAAAACTAGTAACTTGATTTCATTCTGGAACGTGTGTGAGTGAAAAGGGTGTGTTCAGTAGAGACTGAAGCAGAGTGGGTAGAGTGTAGAGAGATTGTGTTTTGGGGTAGGTGTTTGCATTTTATTTTGCTTTGCCTTTTTGTTTTTGCATTGAATTATTATAGGGTCTTTTTCTTTGCTGTATCTCTTCATCCTTGGGAAAAAAAAAAAAAGCCTAGCATAGTCTAGGTGCCCAATTAACAATTTTAAATAAATATATATATGTGAACAAAGAATTACATGAGACAAAAGACCAAAGGTATTTAGATTAAAGTGTTACCATCAAGTAAAAAATAAATATTAAGAGGTCTTTTCTAGTCTTGAATTCTTATATATTATGTATATTTGGTTCTTCATGACACGTTTTTTCTTAAATATTTCCATTCCCTTCAAGTGCGTTTTCCACTGCCTTTTTTATATTCACCACCGAATGTCTTATGGCAGTGACTACCACAGACCTTATTTTTAGGGGCAATATCTCCCTGAATTGATTTGTAGTCCTGTAACATTTAAATGCAATAAGGTTCATTAATGGCATTCTTTCCCCAAGATCAGAATGAGAGCTGTGTACGTAAATGTATGTGTGTGACTTGTTGTGCATGCTGATGGATTCTACCCCCATGTTTACCAGTGGTAAACAAAATCACAGGTGCTACCCAGTAATTCTCACAGTGCAGATTATAAAGAGGAAAAGCTTCTTTCTCTCTGCTTTCCCTTAGCTTTATTAAATGCTGAAAATCAGAAACAATTGATCAGGATTTAAGAGATTTTTGTTGTTTCAGGAAAGATATTTCTCTATGTTATATAATTGAAGTCGGAATCTTATCTCTGTTGGAGCTCATTACCCAGCAACAGTCCCTCCATCCCTCCCCAGCCCCGAAAGTAGTGGTGCAGAAACTACAGGAGCGTGATTACCAGCCCAGGTATTGGAGGAGCAAGAAATAATGAGATTTCCTCCCTGAGACGTGTCTCTTCATCCTGAGTCAAGTGGATTCATTTTCATGTTTTCAAAGTCAAACAGTGTTGAGAACACAGACAGTTTATATAACAGCAAACATGTTTTAGGAAAGAGAGCAAGAATAGTGTATTCTATCCCACACGATCTTTCAATACAACTTGTTCAGTGTTTGGTTTGTTTACATATTGATGGAACTTTTATTCATATTGAAGTCAGTATTTACTGTGTTTCATTGTGTCATAAGGAACAGGAAAGAAATAGAACATTTTGTCCCTGCCACTGTGGATGCTACAAGTCCTTGCTATTAAGAATTTATATTTCTGATGATTATTTATAGGCCGCAGCCTAAGATGTTGAATGCATGTCTTTTTTTTTTTTTAATGCATGTCTTTTTTTAAACTTAAAGAGTCTTAGCATTAGAAAACCTTAAAGGACATTTAATCTCACCGCCATCTAGAACATCACCTTTACGCTACATGACGATATTACAATCCCTTTCAGGGATCCCGCACTGCACATATTAAGGACTCTAATAGAATCTGCAAAGAAAATATATAATTAGTATTGATTAAACCAAGAAGTTTTTGACCATGGGGTTTGTCTTTGTTATAGCCATTAAAATGTGTTTTAAGAAACACACCGTTTCCTCTTCAAGAAATACATTCCATTTGGGCTGTTTGCAAGTACTTCCTTATATTGAGATACTTTTCTCTATAACTTCCAACTATGTATGGGCCCAAGCTATACAACAGCAAAATGGAGATGAACTGAAAATGTTTTGAGCTTTAATTTCTCCTACTTCTGGATTCTTGGATTTTATAGGAAAACCAACACCTAGTTTTTATTTGAGTTATTCAGTTAACATAAAATTTACCCTTTTTAGGGTACATTTCAATGACTTTTGACAAATGTAAACAGGGTCTCCATCACAATCAAGATATAGAATATTCCCATGAGTCCAAAAAATTTCTGTGGGCCCCTGTGTTCTCAATCTTCTCCCTGCAATTTTTGTTTGTATTTCTCTAATGACTAATGATGTCGAGTATCTTTTTATATGTTTATTTGGCATGTGTATCTTTCTTTATGAAGTATTCAAATATTTTGCCTATTTTTATTATATTTTTAGTCTTGTATTAAGTTACAAGATTAACATCTATTTTGGTTACAAGTCTTTATCACATAGGTGTTTACACATATTTTGTTACTATTTGTAGCTAGTCTTCTAATTTTCTTGAGTGTCTTACAAAGAGCATAGGTTATTTTTTTGTTTTGCTTTTAATTTTGATGAAGTCATATTTATTGATTTTTACTTTAGGTTTGTGCTTTCTAAATCCTCTTCTAGAAATTTTGCCTAACTGAAGATCACAGAGGTTTTCTCCTATCCTTTCTCTAGAATTTTATAGATTTAGAATTTACATTTTGATCTAAGATGTTTAAAATTAAGTTTGTAAATCATGTGAAGTGTAACTCAAGAAGGCCTTGGTACCCTTTCTGAAAATTAGTCATATTAGTTAGTCATAATTAATCCATACATATGGATTCATTTTTGGATTTTTTTTTTTGTTCTGTTCTATTGATATCTACATTCACCTTTACATCAGTTTCACATGGACGTGAGGTAATATGAGTCATCCATTGTTGTTCTTCCTTTTCAAAGTTGTTTGGCTATTCTGGTCCAGGGTTTCTCAACTGGGGAACTATTGACACTTTCCATCAGATAATTCTTGGTTGGGTGGGGGGGGGGGCTGTCCTGGGCATTGTAGGATGTTTAGCAGCATTCCTAGCCTCTACCCACTAGATGCTAGTAGAAGCTACCACCAAAATGTCTTCAGACATTGCCAAACGTCCCCTGGGAAGGAAACATCCCCTGGTTGAGAACTGCCATTCTAGCCTTTTGCTATATCACTTAAGTTTAAGAATCAGCTTGCAATTTTTTTCATGAGACCTGCTGGGATTTTGATTGTGATTGCCTTGAATCTTTAATTGAATTTGAGGGAACTGACATCATAACACTAGTGAATCTTCTAATCCAAAAATATGGGATATCTTTCCATTTACTTAGATCTTCTTTAATTTCTTCATTTTGTAATTTTTAGTATATAGGTCTTTCAGAGATTTTGATCAGTTTATAAATTTCTTATTTTTGATGCTAATGTAAGTGATGTTTTAAAATTTATTTCCTAATTGATTGTTTCTAATATATAGAAATACAGTGGATTTTTGTACTTTGAGTTTGTACCCTATAGTTTTGCTAAACTCCCTTGTTAGTTTGTCAATATTTGCTAGATACTTGGGATTTTTTACGTAGAAAATCTTGTCATCATGTCATCAGTGAATAAAAACAGCTTTACTTCTTCCTTTTCAAATTTATGTCTTTCATTTCTTTATCTTTTCTTATTGTAATGTCTAGGACTTCCAATACACGGTTAATTGGTGAATGTACGCACCTTGCTCTAAGAAATAAAGACTTTAGTGTCTGATCATTATGTGATATTTAGCTATAAGGTTTTTGTTGTTGCTTGTTTTTTGTTTTGTTTTGTTTGTTTTGAGATACATGCCCTTAAGAAAGTTGAAGGGTTTGTTTGTTTTGTTTTGTTTTTTTAATTCCTAGCTGAGAGTTTTAAATCAGGGATGAGGGTTGTGTTTTGTCAAATGATTTTTCCGCATCTATTCTACTTTGCATCTATCGAGACTATGGTTTTGCTGTTTTAGTCTTTTAGTAAGGCAAATAACATTAATTTTGAATGTTAAATCAATGCTACACTCTTTGCAAGACTCATTCGGTCTTGATATACTATCCCTTTATATACATGTATCTCTGGGTTTTATTTGCAAATATTTTCAGAATCTTTTGAGTCTATGTTCATCAGGGATTTGGGCCTGTAGTTTTCTTTTCTAGCAACGTCTTTATCTGATTTTGGTACCTGAATAATATTGGTATCATAGATTCAGTCAGGTAGTGTTTTCTCTTCAAATTTCTGTAAGAATTTGTATAGAATTGGTATTATTTCTTCCTCAAATTTTGCTTTAGAATTCACCGGTAAAGCCCTCTGAATTGAAGCTTTCTTTATGGGAAGACTTTCAACTTTTTAAATTTTCTATGGAGATTTTCAGCTTATTTATTTGTTCCCAAGTGAGCTTGTGTCATTTTGTTTTTCAAATGATTTGTCATTTCGTTTAAGTTGTCAAAATTATTGGCACCAGTTTACTTACGATATGTCTTTATTATCATTTTCCTTATCGTTAGTAATGACTCTCTTTTTCTTGATATTGGTAATTTTTTGTCCAGTGTGACTAGAAATTTGTCAATTTTATTGATAATTTTTAAAGAACAAGGTTTTTGTTTCATTGATTTTTCTCTGTTACAGTTTCACTGATTTCTACCCATATCTTGATTGTTGCCTTCCTTCTGTTTTAATCTGCTTTGGATTTAATTTCTTCTTTGTCTAGTTTCTTTCTTTCTTTCTTTCTTTCTTTCTTTCTTTCTTTCTTTTTTTTTTTTTTTTTGGCCTAGTGTCTTAAGGTGGAATCTTTGATTATTAATTTGACAATCATTTATTTTTCCAAGATAAACATTTAATGCTATAAATGTTTCTCTAAGAACTGCATCTCACAAGTTTTGATAGGTTGTACTTTAATTTTCATTCAGTTAAAGATGTTCCAATTTCGCTTTTGGCTTCCATTTTGACTTATGGCTATTTAGAACTGTGTTATTGATTGCTAAATTATTTCCAGTATGAGGAAACATACTTTGTGTGATTGTAATTATCTCATATTGTTTAGCAATCTTAGCTGTCTTAGGAGCTCAAGAATAATCATGATGTTGCAAACTACCCAGCTTTTCCTTATTGTTAGGGTAGGAGATTTTCTCACTTATAAGCAGAACCCCTCACCCAGTTTTAAAATAATTACTAATAATACATACTTCTTTTTTTTTTTAAAGATTTTATTTATTTATTTGAGAGAGAGAATGAGAGAGAGCATGAGAGGGGGTTGGGTCAGTGGGAGAAGCAGACTCCCTGCTGAGCAGGGAGCCCAATGCGGGACTCGATCCCAGGACTCCAGGATCATGACCTGAGCCGAAGGCAGTCGCTTAACCAACTGACCCACCCAGGTGCCCTACACACGTCTATAAATAGAGAGAATACTTCTGTCTGTTACTAGTAGGGAATATTTTTTCCCATGGAGCAGACTTATCTTGTATCTAAGGTCGTAGAAATATTTCCATACCGTCTGTTGAATCCTTGACTATAAATTATCTCCTCCATCAAGTAATTTGCAATAAGACATTTTGAAAAATAAGCCATCCAGGAAGACAACAAAGTAAAGTCTCTTTTAAATTATGAGGTTTAAAATGTTTTCTGTCCAACCATTTATTATCTTACTTGGTATTGGGAGTCTAAATAACAATTATATAACTTTGAGTCTGTGGAAACACAGGCAGGGCTCTTTAGCTTTTCTCAGTGGCTTATGTGTAGACTGTAGCTCTTAGAACATGTACGGCTCAATGCCTTCTCCTCCCATTTGTAAGTCTCTGTGCTATTTGTAAGTCTTTATACAGCAACAGACATTCAATCTAAATAGTAAGAGAATCGTGTTATATGTGTGTGAAAAAACAAATTTTTTCTCTTCATGTCTTTGCAGTTTTCAAGAAATTGCTAGCCATATTTGAAGCCTTATATTTCTTATAAGGGTCAAATTAGATTATGTATATGCAATCATATTTTGAGCTGTAAGATGAGAGACAAATGCTAGTAAATGGTTTATGCATGCAGTGTATACTCCATAAATACTTTTTGAATTGGCAGTGCTTCTAGGGATGCAGAAAATTTCCATAGAACCTTCAAAGCTTCAAGAAGAAAGGAAAGTGAGCTATGTTTTTGCTGCTATGATTTTGTTTTAGTTACTGTTACATAAAGTACCTTAGAAAATATTACCAAGCAATTATGCAAGTGTTGCTCCTAGGAAATTAAGAGTGTCATCTTTTAAACGCCATTCATCCAAATGTACATAATGCTTAAGGAATGTTTATACTTTGCAGGAACCTATGCAAGTTCTGTTGAATAAGAAATATTTAGAGGACTCTGATAGCAAAAAGACTGCAGTGGGTCTGAAGTGTCTAGGAGCATATGCAGGAAGGATGATGCTTCTTTCCTCTGTTAGTGCTCAGTCTTTGTTATGACAGCCTGAATCCTTCCTCTGTCTTCTCTCCAACACTTTTGAAAAGAAAATTAAAGAAAAAATGTACAGGTATGCACTTGTAGTTGTTTGTTTCAACATTTCCTATTAAGATAGAAACTTAGGTTAATAATCACACTAATTTTGATTTGAACTAGAAAATGAATTTGAAGCCTATTACATTACTGCTTCAAAGGGCAATAGATTTTATAAACATAAACACACTATCTCTATACCAACAGGTATATATGTATAACATCTCCTACTGTCTTTGTCATTGATTCTCTCATGATAGCAATAATACCTTTTATTAATCATCTTGTTAAAAATATTTGAAAATTTTAAGATGCACTTCATGGGACTGAAAATATTTTTACATAAAATGCGGCATATCTTTTTGATTACAAAAGTTTTCTGAGAAAATATGGAACAATATATACATGGACACAAGAGATTGGAATTTGGAGATGAGCTGATTGACCACTGGGCACTCACCAACTGCCCTGAACTCAAAACACTTTTTAAAAATCCTAATTAATGCAAATGTAGGCAAGTCATTCACTCTTTAACATATTTCTGAATAACTTCTAAAAGGACAACTTAAAAAAAAACAAATGATGAAACTCCAAGTTTAAAATATATAAACACACAAAAAATTTGGTTCCTTATCCAAGGGTAAATTTCTCTTTATTTATATCTGTACGCAGCTGGCAGTGGGTGGTATCTCATTCCTGGAAACTCGTATCTTGAAAAGCAAACACTTAGGAGAATATTCATTTAGCTACGAGCAATGGCGTTTCCAGCTCGGAAATGTCATTTTGAGGAGTCCCTGAGTGCAGGGCAGAGAAATGTGACTGCGCTTTGGCAGACTCTGTAAAGCTCAGTTCTCAAATTAATGGGTCTTATAAAGTCCTGATGGTTTTGTTGACCAGGCTATATGCATAATTTGACTGGGCTTATGCCATAGCCACACTGAGAGAATGATTGTCATTAATATCATTAATATGTATGTATTCTCCTTGTTCTCTGGATTTGTTTGGAGGTTTTAGAGGAGCAGACTATTGGTAAGGCCTCAAACTGATGACCATGCCCATTTTTATTTTTAAGACAAAGCATTTTATTAGTAACCACACTTGGGACCAAGTTAGAGAGCTAGGAAGGACATATTATAATGCTGTGGTTCAGAACACCATGAATTTGGTTTTTGTATGTGCAGTCTTGGTTTATGATGTTTTTTATCTTATTTGTTAACATCTCTTCTTGTGTTTTAGTATTTTGATACAGCTGATTCTAATGGCATGTCTAGGCTTTTATAAAATCAAATAATAAACCAGTTTAAAGAACTAGAAAGGCTTCCTTTATCGATTGATTTTTGAATAGCTTTTATTCATAATTACCAAAATAAAACATTGTCATGCCAGAAAGCTTGGAAAACACTGGAGCAAAATAAATAGATCAAAGAGAACTGCCTAGAACTACCCATTCCATATTTTTGATACTTTGTATCTCTTTATCTTTCTCAGCTTAACACTGTGGCAATAAAGTGGGGTCTGTAAAGTATGAGGACTGGAACCCTATCCCTAGGCTTTTGTTGGACTGAGTCCTCACATCCTGAGTGGATAAATGAAAGAATGGCAGATACATTAAGAATATCATTTATGATTGATTTGTAGGTGCTAACTTTGAATATAGGCAATGAAAGGAATCCTGCTATGAAATTAGCTACATTGGTACATCATCCCTGGACCTTGTTTCCTGGATGGATCCTCTTGCTTGTGCATACCTCTGATGTTCCTGGCAACACTTGTCTCTTGGTTCCCTGGTCCCTGGTCCATACCTTTCCACTGACAGACGTCAGCTCTACACTGGTGGCAAGATTGAACTTTTCTGATCTTTCTTCTCCTTTGCATTCTTATCTTGCACCTTAAATAACCTATAAGACCTGACATGATTTGGCTCCAGGCTTCTACCCCAAATTCATCTCCTATCATTTTACCTTTCTGCTCAATAAGGGTCACTTATATATTCCTTCTTTCTGTTTTGTTCTTGAACATGTCAAACTCATCATTGACTCAGGGCTTATTGACTGTGTTAACATATCTGAAATGCTCATTTCTTTGATCTTTACCAGTTCTCAACCCAAATGTCACCCCTCAAGTTGTCTTCCCTCACTACCCCCTCTGAATAGCTGTCTAGTCAACACCTTCCCTTTCTTTGACCTTATTTTTCTTGCAAATAGCACACATTGTTTAAAATTGTCCTGTGGTTTTATTTATGTATTTATTGTTTGCCTTGATTCTCTCTCACCGGCCTCTCATTTTCACACTAGAATTCACGCTCCCTGTAAATAGGGAGCTTGTTTGTTTTCTTCACTCGTGTGTTTTTATTGTTTAGATGAGTCTAGCACAGAGAAAGTACCTGGTAAGTAAATGCTAAGTGAATGTTGGATAATAGTGCTTGGTTATCCAACAGAATGAGTGTGATTAGTTGAAAAGTTCCAGATCAAAGAATCTCAGGAGTCCTTTTACACCCCCTTGGAACAATGAGGGCATCCTAACCCCAACAAACAGAAAGGCTGTCTACCTTCCCTAGAGAGTAGGAACTATAATTTTTGTCTAAACATGATTTTTAATGACTGCATCATGTTTTGTTACATGGATATAACATATTTTAATCACCAACCCCTTATTTCTGATCATTTGTTTTTTTTTTTTTTTCCATCTTGTCTGTATTTGTGGGTGCACTTCCATGGATATCTCCATACACATATCTTGTGTCCAATTCTGAATATTACCTTAGGTTACATTCCTTAGAATAAAATTGCTATGTTAAGATGTATGCCCCCTTTTGAATATTTTGCATATTATTATTTGAAAATCTGCCAAAATATTTATGTTTTAGACACTTTTAAAAAAACAGATCTTTAAAGAGGAGGTTAGAAGTTTTCGACCTACTTGTTTAACTTTCCAGTTTTAATTTCGATTTAACTGCATTATTAAAGTGAATAAAGATTGATTTTTTTCCAGAAAAAGAGCCAGAGAAAAGTAATTTGTCTATCTTACCTTATAGCCATTTCAGCCAAAATAGGGATGTGAATTGCTTCAAGCTGTCACTCTTTCTTGTTCTTGTTTGCTATGTTACTTTTAAAATAAATGAAGTTCAGCAAAAGCTAGGCTGACAACATACCAGTAAGAAACAATATCCATGTTGCTCATAGGTTCAATGAATTTAATACTTGAAGATTACTTAGATGTGCATCTCTTTTCTTCAAAGTTAAACTTTGTTTTCTCTGAAAAGGATGGCCATTCCATGGTACCTTTCTAAATCAGGGTGTGTGTGTATGTGTGTGTGTGTGGGGGGTGGGTGTGTTTAACCTTTTGGCATGAGCAAAGAAATATAATGCATTTGCTGCCCTGCAAAAACATCAATCCTATTGTACTATAGAAATGTCTAAGTTAAAAAAGAAGGAAGGCTTAAAATGTTTGGCCTTAGTGATCATAGTATTACCATGCAATCCAGCAATCACGTTCCTAGGTATTTATCCAATTGAGTTGAAATCTTGTGTATACACAGAAATTTGCACAAGAATGTTAATAGCTGTTTTATCATAATTGTCAAAACATGGAAATAATCAAAGTGCCCTTCAATAGGTAAATGCATAAACACACTGTGTTGCATCCACACAATGGAATAGTCCTCAGTGATAAAAAGAAATGAGCTGTCAAGCCACCAAAAGACGTGGGGGAGCTGTAAGTGCATATTACTAAGTGAAAGAAGCCAATCTGAAAAGGCTGCCTACCATATGATACCAACTATATGACATTCTGGAAAAGTCAAAACTATGGAGACCATGAGCATATCAGTAGTTTCCAGGGGCTTGTGGGGAGAGAGGAAGGGATGAATACATGGAACACAAGGGATATTTAGTTTAGTGAAACTCTTTTGTATGATACTGGTTCATATATGACATTACGTATTTGTCAAAACCCATGGAACTGTACCAAAGAATGAGCCTTAATGTAAACCATGGACTTTAGTTATAATAAGTGCTCAATATTGGTTTGTCAATTTTAACAAATGGACTGCACTAAAGCAATATGTTAATAACAGGAAGCTGTGTGCAGGGGAAGCATCTTTTGGGGAACTTCCAGTACTCCCTGAGCCATATTCCTATAAATCTATAGCTGTTCTAAAAAACAAAGTCTGGGGTGCCTGGGTGGCTCAGTCGGTTAAGCCTTTGGCTCAGGTCATGATCTCAGGGTCCTGGGGGGAGCCCTGCATGGAGCCCCATGTGGGGCCAGGTGTGGAACCCCTAGTTCGGCTCTCTGAGTAAGCCTCCCTGCTCAGGGGGAGTCTGCTCCCTCTCGCACTGCCCCTTCCCCTGGCTCATTCTCTCTCTCTCAAACAAATAAAACAAAATAAAACAAAAAAAATCTTTAAGAAAATAAAAAGAAAGTCTGTTAATTAGAAAAATAAACAAGGAATCGAATGTGTCATTTTCCTCCTATATCTATCTCTTTAGTACTGTCTAGTGAGTGGTTATTACTAATCAATTTTTTTGTGTGTGTGTGCAGATAAAACCATTTCATCACTATGATATTACAAAGCTTCTGACATTGAATTTCTCAATTAGATGATTGGATCAGTCAATCATTTTCTCATTGTCAGGCTGCTTCTTGGACTTCTGGTACCCTGGATTAGAGTGTCAAAGTGATTGTCTGAGTCAATATTTTTGTTTGTTTGTTAGTTTGGACTTACATTTCTGTGGCACAGCTGCACTGGATATTGTTCTCCTGGAAAGTAATAGAGAGCATGTTGAGTTTTTAGACTCTTTCGTGTTTTTAGGCCCTACAATGCTTGATAGTCTGTATTATTTGATCCGATCTTAAAGGGAAAAATAATAAGAACTTTTTAAGTCTATGGTCTAGATATCTTCCACATCAATCAAATTATAACCTAGCTGTTATCACCTTGCCTATAAGGTTTAAGTTAATAATGTAACAATAACATTTACATGATGTTCTTTATTTCCATATTAAGAATTTTTTAGCTTTATATTTAAAAGTAAAGAAAGTTGATAATACCTTAAGTTTCAGGGAAATTTCTGCCACCTAATTTTTTCGGGGGGGGGGTTCTTTTTCTTTTTTTTTCTTTTTTAAAATATTTTTTTCTTTAAATTTTTATTGTTATGTTAATCACCATACATTGCATCATTAGTTTTTGATGCAGTGTTCCATGATTCACTGTTTGTGCATAACACCCAGTGCTCCACGCAGAACGTGCCCTCTTTAATACCCATCACCAGGCTCACCCATCCCCCCACCCCCTCCCCTCTAGAACCCTCAGTTTGTTTTTCAGAGTCCATCGTCTCTCATGGTTCGTCTCCCCCTCCGATTTCCCCCCCTTCCTTCTTCCCCCTCCTGCTGCCACCTAAATTTTTCATTTCCTAAATTAAATCAATCTGAAAGCAAAGAAAATGGCTCTCAAGTGGCCTACCTCTAACTTGAATATAGTTTTTTAATGTAATAGACAGAGGAAGAGGAGAAATATTAAATGTAGTCAATTTCACTTCCCTCTGGAATTCATTATGAGGGTGTAGTATAAAATTTTTGTGACTCTCTACATGTTATCTCATACTATGCAAATCGTATGGTGAGACTCCATGCCATTCAGTGTTTCTTAAGTAACTATAAATGCTAATGATACCATATTCCCTTTATTGCACCTGCTTTTTTCATGGTATGAAAGATGCAGCCAACTATCTGCATTGTCTTTTTCATACTGCGTTAATTGGAGCAACTTCTTTTCTTTCTTAGCAGATGCTTATTGCCTAAAAAATGAGAGTTTTAATACTCTCCCATGTTGATGAATAAATTCCTTTGAAACCCTTTGAATTGTAAGTGAGTGGAAAGATCAGTAATTGGACTTTGAACACGTCACTTTGCCTCTTCTCAGTCTGTGACCCAGCGTTAATAGTGCCTGCATGTGGAAGAAAGCCCACTTTAAGTGGGAAGCTTCTGGCTTCTTTGGAACCTTGTTTCTTTTCTCTTCAGGGAGGATGGTGTCTGACAGAAGACCTATTCTGTGGTATAATAAGAGCATATACTCAAAGCTTATATTCAGTGAGCTATCTTCGACTTTCTCTCTTTCCAGCTTAATAACTAAGAAATTTTGATTATAACCACTGCATTATGATTTTCTGTAAGAATAATACTTTCTGTATCAGTGTGTGTGTATTTATAAGCAAAATAAAGAGGCTAAAGTAAATTAATGTACACAACCTCAAGCACAATTATGCACTCATATAATGTTATTGTATAAATATTACCTGAAGGGTAATATTTGTGTGTGTGTGTGTGTTTGTGTTTCTTTAATGCAGAAGGCATTAACCATATGAATTAAGTTAAGAAATATTCAAGGTTTATAGTAACTAAAAAAATTATTTTCTAGTATTCTAACATAATACATGAAAGAGAATAGTGATTAAATTTTTCAAGATTCTTAGACCATTCTCATCATTTGAAGGAATTTGGCTTTTAGTCAGATAAGATTTTGAGAAAAAAAAATCTATTTATTATTTTGAATTAAATATCTTCCTTACATAATATAGATGGAGAAACACAACTGTTAACTGATTTTATTGAGTTATTTAATTTTTCTTCCTTCTCCTGGTCCCTAAGTTTTATTTTCGGGCTTGACTCTTTAAAGATAATTTCTCTAAGCACAGAAATATACCTAAAAGGAAATTATAATTGGTATTTTGCTAGTCCCTACCTTCATATAAATACATATATGAGTGTGTATGCACATATATACGTACATGAGTGTATATATCCTGAGATAGAGCACTACTTATATTTCTGTAGCTATAGATTTATTCAATTTCACATAGAAAAATAGCTGACAACATTTTCTTAAAGGCAGATGATATCCCACAATAGTGAATCTGACAACCGTTCATTCCATTGTAGATTTCTTAGTAGCAAAAGTAAGTCACCAACTCAAAGGCACAGATCATGAATATTTATTATGCAAAACACCAGCTAAACAATTGAAGCCCATTGGATCTAGAATTTTCCTTGCAAGTTCAATTGATGATGACAGTTGGTAATTTGTCTTCATATGTTTTCATTTCTTTCATATGAATATTTTATTTTGCAAATTCAATAGATCAAACACATAGAAATATAACCAAAAGATTTATCATCCTGAAAATTATTCATAAAAATGAATACTTCCTCATACATATGACAAAATACACATTTAAATGATAATTCCAGTGCTCATGTTATATCTTTTATTCAAAGACCAAAACCTTTCATATATCTTATTTTATTTATACAACTACTTTTGGCTTTTGTAAGAAAAAATAGCCAGGTATGAGATACACAGAGTCATCCACAGATGTCACCATGAAATATTGCTCGCTTCATAGCATTTGCTCTATTCTGTTCACTCTGGTCATTGTAAAATATGTGTAATACTCTTAAAATAGCTGGCCACCTTGTAGCTTATTATGTGTCTAATCATAGTTTTGACTCTGAGACACAGAATGGCCTTCAACTCACCTCTGGAGAATTTCAGACTTAATGTCACACCCGACAGTAACTTTTTGCATTTCAGATGCAGGTTCTCATGATATAAGATGCCTACGTTATTCACTATCTTTCTCTCGCCTAAGACAAATACAGATTAATGATAGTGTTGGAAGGAATTCTGCTACACCCATTCCATTCTGCATTAGTCTGAAAAATGGAGAGGTAGACATGTTCTCTCTTTTATATTGTCTGCCCGCAGAGGAATTATGATTCCAACTGAATCCCTGAAAGTGAAATTGTGGTTCCTAGATAGAGATGCAGTATCCTCTCAGGGCCCACTTCATCTATGACTACAAAAAAAAAAAAAAAAAAAAAAGAGTTCCATCTCTTTTGTACTGAGAATTGTTCACCTGCCTGATGTGTTCAGCTTTGTTCACCATTTCATGTACTCCATCACTCTAGAGGTTGCCTGGTCCCTGACTTCTCATTTACATACTGAGGTCGTTCTCTCTGAAGTATTTTCCTTCAATCCAAGTAAGAGTCCTATATTTTTCTTGTTACCTGGCACACAATGTTTCATGTATTGTCACTGTTCATGGCAAGTTTACCCTTTCAACTGTGCTTTAAGAAGAGGGCAATTCAACTTTTTTACATTACCTTACAAATACCTTTTATATATCAGATTAGCCACTATTTTAGCAAATATCTGGGTTCAAATTGTTTGTATGAATGTTTTGTTAATCAGAACATACCCTCTAAGACATTTAAAAGTTTTCTCAGACTAGAAGCTTCTATGTACTTACAAGTCAGCCTCCTATCCTCAAATCTTTTAGCCTTCTGGAAACTCTTATTTTTTACTGTTAATTTTTTAAAAAGCTAGAATCTCTATCCTGCTTGTTGATAATATCCTTAAGAATTTCTTCAAGCGTCCTCTGAGAGCTGTCATTTCTCTTCTTTAACTCTTGCTCTGATATCCTCTTGTCAGTTTCTCAGAACTCACACTGAGTCTCTTTTTCCTCCACTTCTCTGATAATTTTAAGCTGCATTGTTCACTCATAAATGCATTAATCTCCTTTCACCTCCCATAACACCTCATGATAATTGTATGCAGTCAAAATTTTACTCAATATTTGGGGTAATGGGAATGGTTTACAACCCTACATGGTCTGGGCAGCAACTTAGGATTTAATATTAACTGTCACTTAAAAATTCATCCTTTCCATGATGGGGTGAACCTCTTATAGGGCAATCTCCCCCTCCAGCCTTCTTTTCTTCTTTCTCCTCTAGTTCCAAACTCCTGATAGCTTATTGTATACAAAAATTGCCTCAACCCTCTATAATGGAAAACTTGACTTTTAACCTATTTGTTCAAAATAAAACAAAAAAACTGAAATATTTTCTTGAACAAAGGGCCATTTTTTTCTCCTTTTTATAAAAGTGTCCTTTGTACAAATTTTTATGTAAATCCTCTTATGTTTTGTTCTTGTTGTTGTTGTTGTTACACGTTCATTCTTATAAGTAGTTTATTTGTTCACCGATTATTTTTATTTTTTTAATTTTTTATTGTTATGTTAATCACGATTCCTTTAAAAATATATTTGTTGGTTGTCAGGATATGGGGGGTGATCTGCTAGGTTCTGGGGGACAGCACCAACAATAAGACTCAACCCTGCCCTCAAAATGAGCACAGTGTCCTGTGGGGCAGGGAGCAGCAAACTGAGATGGTATAGTGTGACTTGAGAAATATGAGCAATATATACCAAAAGATAGTGTGTGAGTGCCAGTGGGTTATCTAACCTGGAAAGGAATTGGAGGGAGGGGTCCCAGAAACTTCTTAGAGAAGGAGATAATCTGAGATATTGGGACATGAGAGGGAACGAGAGTGAGAGAAGGAGAGAAGGAAGGAACGTAGAAATGGGGAATGATGAGAAATGAGGTGAAATACTCTCTTAGGTGACTTTTAGGTAAACGCTCTGTTAAAAAATACACAGAGCATCATTAGCTCTTTAGAGATCATTTTACTTAACATACTGTCTTTGTGATTTTTTAAAAGTTGAATTTCTTTATTACTCTCATGAAGTCAAGATGCCATTGTCCTTTCCATGATGGAGCATTGAATCTTGTAAACTTTGGTAAAGTATATTCAGTTGAAAAGTTACCTATACAATATAATTTTTATTTCTGAGTAGAAATTTATCCCTCCAAAAAGGCGTAGTTGATTTTTAACAATAAATATCCATTGGAATAAAATGGTAAATTGGTTGTTTTCTGTTTGGATAAAAGCAAACAAAAAGTGTGATATTTTCTTTTCCCTTTTGAATGCACCAATAATTTTGTTATTTACAAAGAGCCTTAGAAGATTAAGATTTATTCAATATAATAACTCTGAATAATTAAGAGAGTTTTAGTTTGTGAAATATATTTTATTTTATTTTTTTTTAAAGATTTTATTTATTTATTTGAGAGAGAGAATGAGATAGAGAGAGAGAGCATGAGAGGGGGGAGGGTCCAAGGGAGAAGCAGACACCCTGCTGAGCAGGGAGCCCGATGCGGAACTCGATCCCGGGACTCCAGGATCATGACCTGAGCCGAAGGCAGTCGCTTAACCAACTGAGCCACCCAGGCACCCTAGTTTGTGAAATATATTTTAGACATTAAATAATTGAATGTGGGTCAACCATGCCCCCGACCCCCCAATAGTTCTATCACATTTGCTCTAAGGTATGCTTAAACAATGAGAAAAGGCCCAGAACTTTTGACAGGAAGTTGAACATGTCTATTTCAGTTCAAAGAAAAGTTTTTTACATACAGAATGATTATGTTTAAATATTTATCCACATACTTAAAAATTACTGTTAAGAATGTTTAGTGTCTCATGATTTTAAAGGGAAATTATGTATCTTCTTTGATGTGTGAGAACATCCGTCTCTGATTTTTAAGGTGGATGGTTGCTGATCTTCTCTAATTATGTCTCATAGAATGTGTCATCTATGAATGTTTAGATGCTAGATGAAAATTGATTGTGGCCTTGAACTTCACTTCAAGGTACTCACAAATGAAGCACCTTTGGAGTGTCTTTTTTTTTCTTCTTCTATATGACTATTCTGTTTTTGAAGTTTTCAACAATAGGTAGCCCTGAATGTAGCAGTGACCCCTTCACAGCTTTTACAATGGAAAAAAAAAATCAAGGACTGGTTTGTAAAATACTGAGCTGAAATGAAATTGTTCATGAAGAGCACGAGTATTCAGTGTATCCCGTAACTCCTCACAGAATTTGCCCTCCTGGGCGTGAGGTAAAAAAGTAGATCTCAGTGGTTCATAATTAATGTCAGGGAACTATGATCCTGGCATGACACCAACTATATTACCAAAAGCAAAAGGTAAAGAAAAATGATGATTGCTCAGCAATTTACACCAGAGGATGCGAGAGAAAAGCATATTAAATTAAAGGTCCTAAAGTCTTCATGCTGCCCTGCCATATTTCATCAATCTTTTCTGAGTACCCTCTCCTGTGAAAAGGGGATTTCACTGTCATTTAGCGAATACCAAACAGTAGATTTTCAAAAGAAGTTGGCTTTTCAATTTTACTTTAGAATTTTCTTTATAGTACATAAGCTTTTAGTGGGGAATTTGATTAAAATATACTCTGCTGCCTGGGAAAGCTTCTCCTAGTAAAAACTGTCTAGTTTTATTGCCAAAATGGTATCCGACTGCAATATCTTTAATTGCATTGAAGAAACTTGTAGTTACAATTGATTGTCCTGAGGTTTTTATAGACCTGAAATGCATTGTCTCCAAACACACTTCCTTAAGGACCAGGAAGTTGCCTTTTGTAAAATTTATACAGCACATTGTTTGGATAGAACATTGTATTGCTTCTGTAGGGTTCTTCTCTCTGCTCAGTATACCGTCTAATGTTTCAGTTTATGTAGCAAACTGAAGGCCTGATGAGGAAATGGAGCTGTATCAAAATAACAGTCATGTATCACTATCCAGGTTCCTGCAAAGGAGTAGTAGTGTGGGCTATGATCAGATTTGAACTTCCTCATCACTGAACTCAACATGGCTCCATTTTAGGTCATTTCTCAAAAGGCTCAGAAGGAACAGTGCCTGGGAAAGAGGCCATGAATTAATACTTAGGAGGAAGCGTTATTCACACAGGAAGTATGCCTAAGAGTATTTAAGTATATATATATAAACCATTTTTTTGAAATTTTCTTTCTTTTGTAGATGTGTGCAGTTAGGAAAAGTGCCTCTGTGGCATCACCTGCTTTTCAGAGATTGAGTTGAGTGCTCCTAAAATTTTATTTTAGTATTTAATTTTATATATAAATTACATATATGGTTAAACATATAAAACTTTTAAAATATAGCGGGGGGCAAGAATTCCTGTCCCATCAAAGTCCTTCTAGCTGGAGTAAGAATCAAATTGACATGAGACAGATTAACAGGAGAAAACAAAATGTAATTGGTGTACGTATGGGAAACCCACATAGACATGGAAATTCCAAAGACAGTCAGGCAAACAAGGTATATATGTCCTTCTGAACCAAGGAGAAGGGGAGAGAGGTCTGGGATTTCAGAGGAAAGAGATGCACTTCACAGGGCAATAAGAAAAGCAGGTGTTTGGTAATTAGTTGTTTGCCCTACCATAGAGATGGATCGATGAAGATTAAAATTTATCTCTGTTAGTAACTCCTTGTCTGGGAAAGACCCCCAATTTAGATTCTTCTTTGTGGTTAAGGGCAGGCCAAAAATTTCTCTTCAGCATGCAGGGCCTCAAGTGCCTTGAGCCCAAAATAATCCACATGCCAAAGTGGCACATTAGCGGGGGTAGGGGATGGGGGCTGTCCTGAACCCCTTCAAATATAAAATTGATATATTTATATATGTAGTATTTATGTATAGTTAAAAAAGCAAAATTCAGCCAAGTGAATATTTTTAAAAGATTTTATTTATTTATTCAACAGAGAGAGACCCAGCGAGAGAGGGGACACAAGTAGGGGCAGAGGGAGAGGGAGAAGCAGACTCCCCGCTGAGCAAGGAGCCCGATGTAGGACTCGATCCCAGGACCCTGGGATCATGACCTGAGCTGAAGGCAGACGCTTAACACTGAGCCATCCAGGCGCCCTGGCCAAGTAAATTTAAAGATCAATTTGGCTTTATTCAATGGTTTATGAATCAGGCAACATCCCATGTAGTAAATAGAAAGGAGCCCCAAAGGGCTGTACAAAAATGGAAGGCTTCTGTAGGCAGAGAGGGGTGAAAAAAGGAAGTTTCTAACAGAGTGGATTGTTTCAGGCAAGGTCACCTTCCTTTGAGGGAAGAGCAGGGGATGGGTGGGGGATGTCTATCAGGCAAATGACCTTACTAGGGCTGATCAGGTAATTCCAGATTATCTGGTTAAAGATCACATTCCTGGGAGAGGCTGAAATTACAATAAGTTTAGAT
This sequence comes from Eumetopias jubatus, assembly GCF_037043125.1. Classification (NCBI taxonomy): domain Eukaryota; kingdom Metazoa; phylum Chordata; class Mammalia; order Carnivora; family Otariidae; genus Eumetopias; species Eumetopias jubatus. The sequence continues at coordinate 34,235,226 of NW_028274820.1, forward strand.
AGTAAGTCATGGTTTGTTGATGTGGGGCTTAGCACAAGTGATTCCATTTGGGGCCTGTTGTCTTTCTTTTTTGCTTAAATATATATATTTACATATATATGTTATATAGTATCACATACATGTGAATAGTTCATACACAGAGAGATCTCAGCTTGTCTTGATAATACATCAAATTGTTTTTGCAGAATTTTGTCATTTATTATTTATATCAATGTCCCAATGTCTTAGATGGAGAGAAAGCATTCTATCTGAGCATTTGCTTAGTAGTTTAATCTCTAACAGAGAAATTTGTCGAGTGCTAATATAAAAGTATGCACCCAAGAGGTACAGCTATTTCTATGATCATTTTTTTTTAATGTCACAGGAAAAAACAACAAAAAATGATGCTCATGTTGAGTTTGGGAAATTACTGGAAGGTAGTAAAAAGCTAAAAAGCTAATGTCTGGGATGGTCTCAAAAATGAAGATGGTTTGGGGGAAACATCCTATTATCATGGATTACAAGACTTAATATTAAGATGTCAGTACCTCCCATAGAGATCTACTGATCCAATGTAATCTTTATCAAAAATCCAAAGGCTCTTTTTTTTCAGGAATAGAAAAACCCATCATAAAGGTCACATGAAATTTCAGTGGACTCTGAATAGCCAATGCAAACTTGAAAAAGAACAAAATTGGAGGACTCAAACTTTCTGATTGTAAAGCTTATTACCAGGCTTCAATCGGTCAAACACTGTAGGACTGACATAAAGACACATGTATAGATGAATCCAGAATCCAGAAATAAACCCTGACATACATGGTCAGATGATTTTTGAGGAGTGTCAAGACCACTCAAAGAGGAAAAGACATCTTTTCGACAAGTGGTGCTGGGAAAACAGATCTACACACACAAACGAATGAAGTTAGGCCCTTACCTTACACCACACAACTTATTAATCCACAAATTAACTCAAAGTGGATGTAAGGCCTAAATATAAAAATAAAAACAATAAAACTCTTAGAATGGAGCTTAGGAGAAATCTGCATGACTTTGGATTTGCCAGTGATTTCTTGGATATGACACCAAAAGCACAGCCAAAGGGAAAAGATCAAAAAATTGGATTTCAGCAGAATTAGAAAGATTTTTACATCAAAGGACACCACTAAGAGAGTGAAAATACAACCTCTGGAGAGGGAGAAATGTTTGCATATCATCTATCTGACAAGGGAATAATATCCAGATGATATAATGGACTCTTATAATTCAAAACAAAGCAAAAAATAGCTTAGTTAAAATATGGGCAAAGAACTTGAAAAGATTTTTCTCCAAAGAAAGAAATGGCCACTAAGAACATGAAAAGATATTCAACAGCATTAATTATTTGAAAAATGCGAATCCAAACCATAGTGAGATATCACCTCACACCCAGTAGGATGCCCAGTATTTACAAAACAAAACAGAAGATAACAAGTGTTGGTGCAAATGTGGAGCAATTGGAACACTTGCGCTTTGCTAGCAGGAATGTAAATTGGTTCAGCCACTGTGGAAGACAGCAGGGCAGTTTCTTAAAAAATTAAAGATGGGGGCCCTGGATGGCTCAGTTGTTAAGTGTCTGCCTTCAGCTCAGGTCATGACCCCAGAGTCCTGGGATTGAGCCCCACATCGGGCTCCCCGCTCAGCGGGGAGCCTGCTTCTCCCTCTCCCACTCCCCCCCCCTTGTGTTCCCTCTCTTGCTGTCAAATAAATAAATAAAATCTTAAAAAAAAAAAACTTAAAGATATAAATACCATGTGATCCAGCAAGTCCACCCTTATAAGAATATACCCAAAAGGTGAAAATCCAGGGAACTTGAACAGATATTTGTACACCCACATTCACAGCCATGTTATTTACAATAGCCAGAAGGTGGAAATAGCCCAGACGTCTACCAACAGATAAACAGGTAAACAAAATGTGGGTATACATACGATGGAATATTATTCACTCTTAAAAAGGAATGAAATTCTGACACATGCTACAGCATGAATGAAACTTGAAAACCATACGCTAAGCGAAGAAAGCCAGTCACAAAAGAAGGAATATTAACTGCCCTAACTTAAATGAAGTACTTAGCTTTGGCAAATTCATGAGACAGAAAGAAGGACAGTGGTTATCAGGTGCTGGATAGGAAAAGAGGGAAGGGAGAGTAAATGTTTGATGGTTTCATTGCTTTAGTTTAGGAAGATGAAAAAGTTTCTGGAGATGGCTAGTGGGGATGGTGGCCCAAAAATGTGAATGTACTTAATCCCACTAGATTGTACACATAAACATGCTTAAAATGGTAAATGTTATGCATTCTTTACCACAGAAAAAAACCTATGAGAAAAAAAACAAGAAGGCACATGTGAAACAACATACCTGGTATTAACGTGACCAGTGCTGTGACTTATCATCTTTGTGGCTCTTTGCTTTCTGTACCACTGTGAGGAAGATAAAGGCTCTCAGAAGCTTCTCTGGACGTTGAGGAGGGCAGAACTCCATAGTTACAAGAAAATTCTGCATATAGAATGGACACTTGCATAAAGCTTCTTAACAGATTTACCACCAAGATTTGCCCAAGTATTCATTGCAGTTCAAAGAGACACTTGGGTGAGATTTTTCTGTTTGAGAAATGATTTTATAGGATATGAAGATTTGTAATCTGTGGGTGTCAATACCTGAATAGAATCTTGTCTTAATAACCCAAGGAGGAATTTAAACACCAACTTTTAACTGTTTAAGGATAGAAACAATATAACGAATAGAGTTGATTTTCTTGATAAGACCATATTGTCATACCTTTATTTCATCATGGTGTCATCACAGATTTCCCCCTGACTTAGCACTTTTGTCCTTACAAGAATAACTCCTCCCATGCTGTGCCCCCACCTGTATTATAATGGACTGAAATGTGTTCAGAGGACTTGGAGACATTAGAGACCAAGGAGATTCTCTATGGCTTCTCTGTTTGGGAAGTTTGAATCAGTGGAATTTCCTAACACTATTATGCAAAGTAGTCCCACACGGGTCTGCATGAATCCACACGTAAAGTGAATGTATGGGTAGAAGCTTGCTCTGCTCTTAGAAGTTGGAATATTCTTTCATAAAAAAGTTTAACCTTGAAAGGGAGACAATAAGAGATGGCAAACCATATATGGGGATTGTCATTTTCCCCCTTTATGTTTGGCTATCACAAATATGTCTGAGCTATAAAGAGATGAGAAACTTGAAAACAGATGGCTCATCTGTTTCTGTCTGTATGAATTGTGGAGCATTTGAAAGAAGCGTCAATCATGTATATTGAAATCTAAGAGCACTCTTACCATTCCATAACTTTTGTCCTTACAAGCCATTTGTGAGTTGCTGCTGCAGCTTTCCCTTCTTGAAGTGAATTGAGAGTTTTTGCTACTTATTAAGATAATTTTGGGATCTAAGAGCATATATTTATTTATCTTCAAGTAATACAGAGCAAACAGTGATTGATATAGCCATCAACCAGAATCCTTTGACCTTTCTCAAATGTCCATAATAGGGGCATAATCCCTAAGGAAGCACAATTCTGAAAGAATTACTAACTAAAGTGATTCTAAGATTCATTTATAACTATTGTAACTAATGTACATCAAAATCACAAGAGGGGGTGCCTGGGTGGTGCAGTCAGTTAAGCTTCCGACTCTTGGTTTCCGCTCAGGTCGTGACCTCATGGTCATAAGATTAAACCCCACATTGGGCTCCATGCTTGGTGCAGAGTCTGCCTGGGATTCTCTCTCTCCCTCTACCCCTCCCACTCTTTGTCTGTCTTTCTGAAATAAGTAAATAAATCTTTCTTTGAAAAATCACAAGGGAAGCTGGTGAAAGAGCAAGATGCCCAGACTTTTTTAAAGATTTTTATTTATTTGTTTATTTATTTATTTGAGAGAGAGAGCGCGTGAGAGAACAAGCAGGGGGAGTGAGAGGGAGAGGGAGAAGCAGGCTTCCCGCGGAACAGGGAGCCCGATGTGGGGCTCGATCCCAGGACCCTGGGATCATGACCTGAGCCAAGGCAGGCGCTTAACGGACTGAGCCACCCAGGCGCCCCAGCCTTTACTTTTTAAAACTGGCTCCGCAGGTTTGGGGTGAAGCTAAGTGTCATCTGTATTTTTAAAAAGACTCTTCTTGGGGGGTGCCTGGGTGGCTCAGTCGTTAGGTGTTTCTTTCTTCAGTTAATATTTATCTATATACAAGTGATACTTCAGCATTTCTGTATTAGATTATTACTACTAAAATATGTGTTATTATTGTAACCCATAGGTAGAATAAATGAGACAAAATAGGTTTCTTTATTTCTTTTCTTGTCCTTCTAGACTCACACTGAGGGGCTATTCTTTTCTTGTGTGTGAGTTTTGGGTAGTCTCTGTGACTCTCAGAGTCATTTTCAAATAAAAGTCATCTGGTTACATACACACACATACACACAGAATATTCTTTCTTTCTCATTTTTTAGAGCACGAGAGAGAACGAGTATGAGTGCAGGGGGAAGGGAGAGGGGCAGAGTGAGAGGGAAAGAGAGAATCTTAAGCAGGCTCCATGCCCAGTGCGTTGGAGCCTGATGCGGGGCTTGATCTCATGACCCTGAGATCATGACCCAAGCTGAAATCAAGAGTTGGGGTGCTTAACTGACTAAGCCACCCAGGTACCCCCCCACACAGAATATTCTTACTAATAGTTCCAGACAAGTGTAATATTATAAATATCTCTAAGTCAGCTTTGGCCAAGGTTCAAACTCCCCCTTGCCACAGCACAGGTTTAGTGACTGAATGGTTGTTGCATACCAGAGAAGGCTGCTATCCACAGAATCCAGCATTCTAGATTTTTCAGGTATGGATCAGACACTAGTCCATGGTGTCCTTTAAAGTCTAGGGTGCACTTACCAAGCTTCTAAATGGTCACCTTGGACCCTCTTTAATTTTACTGACATATAACTTACAGATTAAAATGTAAAATTTTCAGCTTCACTAGTGTAAAAGGAAAAGTGTAACAAATAGATTTTGGGTGCAGAATTAAGGAGATGATTGGCTAGAGAAAGCACCCTCATGTTAATGTCTAAGATTGATGATACAAGAAGCAGAGATTTAAGGTTATGATTTAAATTGTACCCAATATTATTGCCAATAAAAGAATAATAAAAACAGTGAGAAGGCAGGAGAAAGCTGTGGATGAATGATATAAATGGACGTGTTCTTATCTTTCAGGATGGGGAGTCATAAATGACAACTAGAATTGATAAACCAAAAGAACTATGTGTAAAAATAGGATTATAGCTAGACAAGTTAACAACAAGTTTTTCCTACCCCCCGACCCACCTCCATTTTGGTAGCCATCAGTTTGTTCTCTATAGTTAAGAGTCTGTTTCTTTGCCTCTCTATCTCTTTTTTTCCCTTTGCTGATTTGTTTTGTTTCTTAAATTCCACATGTGAGTGAAATCATATGGTATTTGTTTTTCTCTGACTGAATTATTTTGGTTAGCATAATACTCTCTAGCTCTATCCATGTTGTTGCAAATGGTAAGCTTTAATTCTTTTTTATGGCTAAATAATAGTCTGTATTCCATATTCCATTCTCCATCCATTCATCAGTTGATGGACACTTGGGCTGTTGGACACTTGGGCTGTTTCCATATTTTGTCTATTTTAGATAATGCTGCTATAAACATTGGGTTCATGTATACTTTTGAATTGCATTTTTGTATGTTTTGGGTAAGTACCCAGTAGTGTAATTGCTGGATCATAGGGTAGCTCTATTTTTAACTTTTTGAGAAACCTCTATACCGTTTTCCAGAGTGGCTGCACTCGTTTGCATTCCCAACATCAGTATAAGAGGGTTCCCTTTTCTCCATAGCCCCACCAACACCTGTTTCTTGTGTTGCTGATTTTAGCCATTCTGACAGGTGTGAGGTGATATCTCATTGTAGTTTTGATTTGCATGTCCCTGATGACCGGTGTTGTTGAACATCTTTTCATGTGTCTGTTGGCCATAAGTATGTACTCTTTTGAAAAATGTCTATTCATGTCTTCTGCCCCATTTTTTAACTGGATTATTCATTTTGGGGTGTTGATTTTTAGAAGTCTTTTTTTTGAAGATTTTATCTATCCATTTATTTGACAGAGAGAGAAAGAGCACAAGCAGGGGAAGAAGCAGAGGGAGAGGGAGAAGCAGGCTCCCCGCTGAGCAGGGAACCCAATGCTGGGCTCGATCCCAGGACCCTGAGATCATGACCTGAGCTGAAAGCATACGCTTACCTGACTGAGCCACCCAGGCACCCCTATAAGTCTTTTATATATTTTGGAGACTAACCCTTTATCAGATATGTCATTTGGAAATATTTTGTCTCATTCGGAAGGTTTCCTTTTAGTTTTGTTGATTGTTTCCTTTGCTGTGAAGAAGTTTTTGTCTTGGCTGGGTGATAGACATTGGGGAGGGTATGTGCTATGGTAAGCGCTGTGAATTGTGCGAGACTGTTGAATCACAGATCTGTACCTCTGAAACAAATAATACATTATATGTTAAGAAAAAAAAAAGAAGAAGATAACAGGAGGGGAAGAATGAAGGGGGGTATCAGAGGGGGGAGACGAACCATGAGAGACTATGGACTCTGAGAAACAAACTGAGGGTTCTAGAGGGGAGGAGGGTAGGGGGATGGGTTAGCCTGGTGATGGGTATTAAAGAGGGCACGTTCTGTGTGGAGCACTGGGTGTTATACACAAACAATGAATCCTGGAACACTACATCAAAAACTAATGAAGTAATGTATGGTGATTAACATAACAATTAAAAGTTTGAAGGGGAAAAAAAAAGAAGCTTTTTGTCTTGATGAAGTCCTGATAGTTTATTTTTGCTTTTGTGTCCCTTGCCTTAGGAGATGTATCCAGTAAGGAATTGCTATGGCTGATGTCAAAGAAGTTACTGCCTGTGCTCTCTTTTAGGATTTTTATGATTTCAGATGTCACATTTAGGTCTTTAATCCATTTGTAGTTCATTTTTGTGTATGGTGTAGGAAAGCGGTACAGTTTCATTCTTTTGCGTATTGCTGTCTAGTTATCTCAGCACCATTCGTTGAAAAGACTGCCTTTTTCCCATTGGATACTCTTTCCTGCTTTGTTGAAGATTAATTGACCATGTAGTTGTGGGTTCATTTCTGGGTTCTCTATTCTGTTCCATTGTCTATGTGTCTATATTTGTGTCAGTAATGTACTGTCTTGATGATGACAGCTTTGTAATATAACTTGAAGTCTGGAATTGTGATGCTTTAAGGTTTGCTTTTCTTTTTCAAAGTTGTTTTGGCTCTTCAGGGTCTTTTCTGGTTCCATACAAATACTAGGATTGTTTGTTCTTGCTCTTTGAAAAATGCTGTTGGTATTTTGATAGGGATTGCATTAAATGTGTAGACTGCTTTAGGTAGTATAGACATTTTAACACTAGCTGTTCTTCCAATCCATGAACATGAAATGTCTTTCCATTTCTTTGTTTTATCTCCAATTTCTTTCATCAGTGTTTTATGGTTTTCAGGATATAGGTTTTTCACCTCTGGTTAGGTTTATTCCTTGGTATCTTACTCTTTTTGGTTAACAGCAGAAATTTCGAATTGTTTTTCAACCACTTTCATCATACAATGTTTCTGAAACTGGAGAAGAGTGTGGCAGAATTTTGTAGCCCTTTCCTAATACCAACTTTATTAGAGTTAATAAAAACATTTTTAAAATAGTAATATGACCTTAGTCTTCTAACCTTTCTAAAATAAGTTCATGGAGAATCCTTTCTAGATACACTGGAAACTTAAGAATAAAAATTAAGCCAATGTTAACAAGTTTTTTCCACCAGTAATAATTACCAAAAAATAATGTTAGGTTTTTATCATGCTAATGATATTTAATAAGACAATCATTAAATTGTCAGAGACCATGAATTATGTTGAAATTTACTAACAGCATTAAGCTTTTTTAAGCAATACATTTTGGTCAAGCAGCAGTGAGGCTCTGAATGGTTGGAAGTCTGGGCCGAAACTGTACCTTCCGTGATGCAATTGATTCATCATCTCCATTTGTAGTTGTAGCTTCTTTGATCCTGTCACTAACTTGTATCCTCTCTGTAAATGTGAATGTTTCCCAGTGTTTTCAACTCTTTGCTCTCCTATTATCCACCTGGTTTTATTCACATTCACAGTTTCATAAAATTTGATATATTGTCATTTTATATCTTTCCTTATTTACAAGCTTGTTTAGTTTAGACTGATAGGCTACATGCCTGAAAACATGGTGCCTAGAGTGAATGGTGTTCCATAGAATGGACTGGGTTATGAGTGAACAAATGAATGAATGAATGAATTTAAAGAAAGGAAAGACATCTAAATTACAAATGTAAGGAGATTCTTCAAACAGGAAATGTTGCTCCATAACATTTAATCATAGCAATAGGACTGGACTGATAAAGATTAAACTGTTTCCTACTCAAGGATGATGACTAGAAGAAGCACTGTGCTACCTTGGGTAGTTGACTACATACTGTGTGCATCCTCAATCCCTATTATTTGGGTTAGATTTTATTTCTGAATATACAGAATTTTTCCTGGACATATATCTTTTTATATTTTATAGTTTTACAATGATATTATACAGTTATCCAATGTATTGTCTTGCATACACTGTGTTTATATTAACCCTTTAGCAGATCAAGTGTTTTCTTTCTCATTGTCACATGAAAGTAGGGCTTTTAGAATGAGATCTTGCGATTTGCAACAATGTGGATGGAACTGGAGGGTGTTATGCTGAGTGAAATAATTCAATCAGAGAAAGACATGTATCATCTGACCTCACTGATATGAGGAATTCTTAATCTCAGGAAACAAACTGAGTGTTGCTGGAGTGGTGGAGGGTGGGAGGGATGGGGTGGCTGGGTGATAGACATTGGGGAGGGTATGTGCTATGGTGAGCGCTGTGAATTGTGCAAGACTGTTGAATCACAGATCTGTACCTCTGAAACAAATAATGCAATGTATGTTAAGAGAAAAAAAAAAGAAGAAGAAGATAGCAGGAGGGGAAGAATGAAGGGGGGAAATCGGAGGAGGAGACGAACCATGAGAGACGATGGACTCTGAGAAACAAACTGAGGGTTCTAGAGGGGAGAGGGGTGGGGGGATGGGTTAGCCTGGTGATGGGTATTAAAGAGGGCATGTACTGCATGGAGCACTGGGTGTTATGCACAAACAATGAATCATGGAACACTACATCAAAAACTAATGATGTAATGTATGGTGATTAACATAACAATAAAAAATTAAAAAAAAAAGAAAGTAGGGCATTTGTTAAAGCAGCCGATCGTTCTCTAACTTCCTTTAGTTAGGTTAAACAGTCTCTATCTCTGGGTTTTATGGATCAGAGAGCCTACAACCCCAGCAAAATAAAGCCTATTTGCTACTAATTACATCTGGTATACTCGACACGAAATTCATTTTCCATGAGGACTCTGTTGCTGAAACTTCATTTAGTTGCTAGCCACGAAGATTCTGGCAGTCTTCGTCAGCCTCTTATTATTAGAGCATGTGTAGCTTTTAAAAGTGAATGGCTTGATGTTCAATTCAATTTTATAAAGCATCAAGGTGCATTTACTTTGCCCTGTATAAGAAACTGATGAGTATGCAAGATGAGGTTAATGCAATGGGTAGAATAATTCCACGTCTCAACTAATAGCCTTAATAGTTTAGCAAACCACATAAAAGTTTGCTTTTAAGTGACACTTAGGCTAATTTGACAGCATGCTTGCCATTAGGCCACAATTAGTGTCATTAGAGTGACATTTTTTCCTCCTATCCCTAGTCAAATCTAAGAAAAACAAGAAGTGGGAAGAAAAGAGGACAAACTGTTTCCTTCCAACGTTCAGTTGCGGTGCCCGTGAGTCAAGCTCATTATGCTTATGTAGCTGAAGCAACCAATACATTTTCACAGCCGGCACTCTGCACCTGAAACACTTTGCGTTTATTAGTTAAAATTATATGCCGTAGACATGATTGCTTTGAGAGAAGGGAAAACTGTGTTTTGTACCATAGCATTAGTCACTTTCTTCCAATTTTTGAAACAAGATAGAAACTTTCTGTATAAATTGCATAAATATCAGGGTTGTAAAAACCTTCTCCCTTTACTATTGTCATAGAACATTAAATAGAGTTATTTCTGAAAGTGTGGATCTTGACAGGCCAATACAGTGGCGTGCAGATATAAAACCTGAAGCGATTACCGCTCAACGGGGCTCTTCCTCCTCTTGTTCTTTCCCCCTTTTGCTCCCTTGGCCCTCTCCTGCTCCTCTCTTTCCTTCCTCATTGCTGTGTTCCTTCCAGCTTCCTTCCACAGTGCAGCAATTCATGGTGCAAAGCCTGTGTCTGTTTTCAGTGAAAATAGATATTTAAGCAAATACTTCAGTGGTATGTTGCATCATGCTTTTTTCTTACGTACGCCTCTACATCAAGGAAGCAGGAGAGTAAAAAGTTTATACTCCAAACATCTCATACTAATCAATCCAGGTTTTATGAAATTTCCTTCTGTAAATTTATAGATCTTATATGAATGTTTTGTTTTTTTCAAAATCAGAACAGATTTTAGTGATATAAAAATGAATATTTTAAAGCTTTATTTTTACCCATATCTTTAAGAAAATGACCAAATGAGTTGGGGTGGGACCCCTTCCCACTGCCTGTTTTTGTAAATAAAGTTTTATTGAAACACAGCCCCATCTATTTCTTTACCTATTGCTTGTGGCTCTTGTCACACTACAATGGCAGAGTCGAGTAGTTGCAATGGTTACCGTCTGGGTTTAAAAGCCTAAAATGTTTACTCTCTAGCTCGTAAATAGCAGAAGTTTGCCAATTGCTGTACTAGGGCATACATTTATCTTGATATTTTGACTTTCTCCTCAAAGACTGAACTGTCATATATTGTTAGTTGGAAGGTCACTGTCTCATAATACAGAAGATAGTTCATCATTTAGGCATTTTTTCCTCTATTAACCATTCTTAGATATTTCTGATGGGCCAGATACTTTGCCAGGTGATGAGAAAACAAAACTTAATAAGACAGCCCTTGATGATAAAGAAGTGTACAGATATAAATTCTAATATAATGTGCCAAACTCTGATAGAGATATGACTGTTCTGTCACTCATACAGTTTGCAAGGTATACTATGAAAGTCATACTTGCACCCTTCAACCTTCTGGCTCTTCAAAGTAATAATTCTCTGAAGAGTGAAGCAATAGCCTTGAACTTCTGAAATCACTGTTCTTTAAACCTTTTGAGATATGTGGAGAAAATGCGTAGCTACTGGGACACATAGCTATAAGTTAAGAATAGTGTTACTGGCTTTACTAAGAGTAGTGTTATTATTCTCATTTTTCTCTTTGAATTCTCTACCTGTATTTCCTTCACACATGTTTTTAGAATTAAACTCAAGGTACATGCTTTCCTTTTTTTAAAAAATATTACCCTTTTAATCTGCTTTTTCAAAGATTCATTCATTCATTCATTTATTGAGAGAGAGCATGCTTGTGCGCATGTGGGTGAGTGGGGGGGGGCAAAAGGAGAGGGAGAGAGAATCTCAAGCAGATTCCATGCTGAGCATGGAGCTCAACATGAGGCTCGATCTCAATCCTGAGATCATGACCTGAGCCTCTGCCTGTACAGCCTCTTTTCTCTCCATCTTAAAATGCCTTTTTTTAAAAACTATTTCCAGTTTCTCCAGGCAGTGCTAATTGTTGCAATCTCTGCATTAAAATAGACCATTATTCATCTCTTGGTAGCAATACCTAATTTAATTTATTGTAATTATGTATTTATTTGTCAGACTCTTTCCTAAATTGTTTGCTTTTTGAGTCAGGGAAGCCGCATTTCACTCTTTTTTTTCCACCCCTCCTCCCCCAGGCTCCAGCATAGTCCTGCCTCGCACACCATAGGCACTTAGGAGATACTAATGGAAGAGTATGATTGAGAAAATCATCTGCTGTTCATTATCAGGTTTTTATAAATACATATTCAACCATAAAATATAGCATCCTTTTGAAAAATAAAAGATACTGATCTGAGAGGATGCTTTTAGATAAAAATTTAATCATCTTTGGAATTTTTTATAATTTAAAAAAATTTGGTTAGGATTGATAATGTCAATAATATTTGAAGACTGCTGGGTCTTTTATTATTCACTTTACTAGTAGTATAGCTGATCTTAAACCAAAAAGGGAAGATGTGTTGGGGATAGGAGATTATTTGAGTAAATAGAGTGTTATGAGTGATAGACTTATAGATTGATTTCTATAAACTGCTATGATAACCAGGCCTTATTATGGGATATGAGATGGTCTTACTATCCTTACTTTATGATTTCTAGACGGTAAATATTCATACCTTCCAAAGACAATGCCTGACATCTAAATATCCTCTAACAGGAGACTGATGCAAATTATTGACTGAATATTGAAATGGTTATCAGTATTTTAAGGTTTTTCTCCTGACGTACATTCTGCCATTCTATACGCCCAGAGCACTTGTTTCTCAGATGATGTCAATTTCAAGTATTCACTGAAATAGTGTGGTGGGTTTTTCTATACATATTGTAATCCATCATGTCTTTTAGCAAAGGAAAATTATCTTCTCTAGGGAGGGACCTTGGACCCTTGTGAATAAAGTTTAGTACATGATAGATGACACCACACTGGCTTGATTCAGAGCTTGCCAGACATGGAATCGTAGCAATTAAAAGCCGTAAGAAATATGTTCAGGGAAAACAGGTCATTCCTGTTATGCTTACTTGTGTATCTTTTTTTTCTTTTCATTTTAAATCTGGAGGGTGATGTGTTGTGATCAAAAACCAACATTCGTCTATAAGACTGGCAAACCTATTTAATTGTACTATTTAATTTCCTAGGAGACAATGTTTTCTACTAGAGCACTTTGAAATGGCATTTTTTTCTTTTTTAAGGAAGTAGTTATTGACTCAAAGCTACAAAATGTAGATATGCTATTAACAGGAGACTTCAAAGTAAATACTTTGCACAGCCTCTCATGCTATAGTGACCTACTCTCTTGATCTTGGGAGAAAATGTGTATTTTAATTGACTATTCAGGATGCCATGATAAAGTTCAACGTTACTTCTAGGATCTGACTTTTGTTTGTAATTGATGATTATCATTAGTGATCATTAGCTTCCTCTTTCATCTAGCAGTTGCCTATTTGAGGAAAAGGAATGCGAAGATAGTGCATACAGGGCTTTACACAATGCATAGTCTGTATCAAGCAAGCAAGACTCACAAAATGTCATCAAGATGTGGACACAACTCTTTCATTCCTCACAGCCCCTTCTCTGGTTCATGTAAGAAAATACTGCCAAGTGTATGACTTTTCTGGAATTTCTTAGAAAAATTATAAAGCCCTGAGTTTACTTTAAATCACAACAGTGGGACCATTCTGAAGTTTGAATGTCTAATTTCTAACAATAATTCAAAGCCAAAGGATTAACGCCACGTAGTCTCCCCTCCCATCCAGGGCTTCCTGCAGTGGGGGTGGGTACATGGTCATTCTCCCCACTGTCTAACTGCCATGATAGACCCTTCCCAGTTTGCAATGCAGGGGCTGAAGGAAAAGGGTTCAGTCTGTTTCTTAGTTGAACTTTTTGGGCCTGTAAAAATAGTAAAAATACTAAATATATATATATATAATATACATATTTTATAAATAGAGAAATATATGTCCTCTATGAATAAAGTATGAAATCTTTTGTGATATGTAAGATCTTCAAGCTGATTCTTTCCCTCATGTGTGCTATTATGGACTGTCAGGGGGCCCCTGCAGGGCCCTCCAGCTGCAACTCCCAGAGCTGGGCTGGATCTCCTCATTGACCAGCCACCCTCCACTAGCCTATAGTTTTGTCTGTTCCACTAAACCCAGGCTCTCACTGTGCAATCCTCTTGCATTGTTTACATTTCCCCTTGGGGGCAGTACTTAAAAAGTTTTGAGGCTGGGCTTCTTTCCTCTAGGTTCACACTGGATCACAGAAAACCCACAAGCATCCATCTTCCCACCTTAAGAGAAAATTTATTCCCAGACACAACACAATCCACCTTGGCTTTCCTACCAGAGTAACTCAGTGCCATCACTTCTACTACCTAGAATGGGAATCTGATGCCAGATCGCTGGGTCCTCCAAACTCCAAGAGGAGCATCTGAATGTCTTCATGTGTTCTTTAAAGTCTCTCTTGCTAGGCTTTAGGTGAAAGAAGTAACATGCTATTCTGCCTTCAGGGAGGGGATAGGATTTTCTCCTCTCCCTCCAGTAATCTGTCTCACATCCCCTCCAGTAATCTGCCTCATAAATCTCCCCTCACCCTCTTTCAGATTCTAGACCTGTGGTTCTCAACCTTGGGGGTTGCATCAGGGTTGAGCACCACTGTTCAGTCCCTTACCTTTCTGACTGTCATCTAGGTCAACAGAAGTCACATTATTGGAAACTTGTTAGAGATGAAGCAGCTCTGGTCTCATATGAGACCCACTGAATCAAATTCCACACTTAACAAGATCCTCAAGTGATGTGTGTCCAAATTAACATTTGGGAAGTGTGCTCTTCTAAACTAGTGGTGCTCTAACTTTAATGGGCATCATAATCATCTAAACTTGTTAAAACACAAAGGTCTAGGCCCCAGCTCCAGAGTTTCTGATTCAGTAGGTCTGAGTTCAGGTCTGAGAATTTGCACTTCTAACCAAGTTCCTTGGTGATGCTAATGCTGCGAGTCCCAGAATCACACTTGAGAATCACCATGTTACACCTATGCCGTCTGATACTCCAGCCATAGTCACATGGTGTTATCAAGCGCTTAAAATGTGCTCTGCACTGAGATGTGCTGTGTAACTATAGATCTGCTGTAACACACCAGATTTCAGACATAATATGAAAAAATGCAACATATCACATTTATAATATTTATGTTCGTTTCATATTGAAATACTAGTATCTTAACTATAATAGAATTAAAATATATTGTTAAAATTACTTTTGCTTTTTTATTTTTACTATTTTTAATGTGATTACTAGAACATTTAAAATTATATATATGGCTCATATTGTGTTTTTATTGGTCAGCATTCTTTTTTTTTTAAGATTTATTTATTTATTTGAGAGAGAGAGAGTGGAACATGAGCATGGGGTGGGGGAGGGGCAGAGGGAAAGACTCTCAGACAGACACCCTGCTGAGTGCAGAGCCCCATGTGGGGTTTGATCTCACAACCCGGAGATCATGACCAGAGCTGAAATCAGGAGTCAGATGCTTAACTAACAGAGCCACCCAGGATCCCAAGCCAGCACTCTTTTTATGTTAATCTCCATCTGACTTAGAGAATTCTGAGGGGCTTCTGAAACTGATTCTTGGTCACCTACCTTGCACATTTATTATTTTGTCATGCATCTTCTTTTGATATGCTGTATCTCACAGATCTTGGTACCTCAGGGAAATTTTAACATTCTGGGTTACACATACAATGGCTTGTTTGATCACAAAAACACTATGAAGTGGGTATTATTATCTGTATTCTCCAAATGAGAAATGTAAAGAGAAATAGCTTACCAAAGGTCCTCTAACTAGGAAGCTAAATGCAGGGACAAGTTTGTCTGACTTCCAAGTCCACGCTTTTCCACCTCAACATGCAGCCTCCCCTCTAGCACGACGATGTGCAGAATTTGTTCTTAACTGATTATTTGGAAAGTATCTGCTCAAATTTGTGTAGGTTCAAGTCTGCTGGAGGTTCACATAAGGGTAAATATGTCTGGCAAATGCTTATCTTTTTTTTTAAAGGTATTTAATTTATTTTTTTATTTACATTACATATTTTTATTTTATTTATTTATTTTTTATTATTATGTTATGTTAATCACCATACATTACACATTAGTTTTTGATGTAGTGTTCCATGATTCATTGTTCACGGGGGGATGGGTTAACCTGGTGATGGGTATTAAGGAGGGCACGTTCTGCCTGGAGCACTGGGTGTTATATGCTTATCTTTTTTTCCTGGGCTGCAAGGCTGGTTCAACATCCGCAAATCAATCAACGTGATACAATACATTAACAAAAGAAAGAGCAAGAATCATATGATCCTCTCAATAGATGCAGAAAAAGCATTTGACAAAGTACAACATCCTTTCTTGATCAAAACTCTTCAGAGTATAGGGATAGAGGGTACATACCTCAATATCATAAAAGCCATCTATGAAAAACCTACAGCGAATATCATTCTCAATGGGGAAAGGCTGAGAGCTTTTCCCCTAAGGTCAGGAACGCGGCAGGGATATCCACTCTCACCACTGCTATTCAACATAGTATTAGAAGTCCTAGCCACAGCAATCAGACAACAAAAAGAAATCAAAGGCATCCAAATCGGCAAAGAGGAAGTCAAACTCTCACTCTTTGCAGATGATATGATACTGTATGTGGAAAACCCAAAAGACTCCACCCCAAAACTGCTAGAACTCATACAGGAATTCAGTAAAGTAGCAGGATATAAAATCAATGCACAGAAATCAGTGGCATTCCTATACACCAACAACAAGACAGAAGAGAGACAAATCAAGGAGTCGATCCCATTTACAATTGCACCCAAAACCATTAGATACCTAGGAATAAATCTAACCAAAGAGGCAAAGGATCTGTACTCAGAAAACTATAAAATACTCATGAAAGAAATTGAACAAGACACAAAGAAATGGAAAAACGTTCCATGCTCATGGATTGGGAGAACCAACATTGTGAAGATGTCAATGCTACCTAGAGCAATCTACACATTCAATGCAATCCCCATCAAAATACCATCTACTTTTTTCAAAGAAATGGAACAAATAATCCTAAAATTTGTATGGAACCAGAAGAGACCCCGAATAGCCAGAGGAATACTGAAAAAGAAAAGCAAAGCTGGCGGCATCACAATTCCGGACTTCCAGCTCTATTACAAAGCTGTCATCATCAAGACAGTATGGTACTGGCACAAAAACAGACACATAGATCAATGGAACAGAATCGAGAGCCCAGAAATGGACCCTCAACTCTATGGTCAACTTATTTTTGACAAAGCAGGAAAGAATGTCCAATGGCAAAAAGACAGTCTCTTCAACAAATGGTGTTGGGAAAATTGGACAGCCACATGCAGAAGAATGAAACTGGACCATTTCCTTACACCACACACAAAAATAGACTCCAAATGGTTGAAAGACCTAAACGTGAGACAGGAGTCCATCCAAATCCTAAAGGAGAACACAGGTAGCAACCTTTTCGACCTTAGCCACAGCAACTTCTTCCTAGAAACATCGCCAAAGGCACGGGAAGCCAGGGCAAAAATGAACTATTGGGATTTCATCAAGATAAAAAGCTTCTGCACAGCAAAAGAAATAGTCCACAAAACCAAAAGACAACCGACAGAATGGGAGAAAATATTTGCAAACGACATATCAGATAAAGGGCTAGTATCCAAAATCTATAAAGAACTTATAAAACTCAACACCCAAAGAACAAATAATCCAATCAAGAAATGGGCAGAAGACATGAACAGACATTTCTCCAAAGAAGACATCCAAATGGCCAACAGGCACATGAAAAAGTGCTCAACATCGCTCGGCATCAGGGAAATCCAAATCAAAACCTCAATGAGATACCACCTCACACCCGTCAGAATGGCTAAAATTAACAAGTCAGGGAACGACAGATGTTGGCGGGGATGTGGAGAAAGGGGAACCCTCCTACACTGTTGGTGGGAATGCAAGCTGGTGCAACCCCTCTGGAAAACAGTATGGAGGTTCCTCAAACAGTTGAAATTAGAGCTACCGTTCGATCCAGCAATTGCACTACTGGGTATTTACCACAAAGATACAAATGTAGGGACCCGAAGGGGTACGTGTACCCCAATGTTTATAGCAGCAATGTCCACAATAGCCAAACTGTGGAAAGAGCCAAGATGCCCATCAACAGATGAATGGATAAAGAAGTGGTATATATACACAATGGAATATTATGCAGCCATCAAAAGGAATGAGATCTTGCCATTTGCAACGACGTGGATGGAACTGGAGGGTGTTATGCTGAGTGAAATAAGTCAATCAGAGAAAGACATGTATCACATGACCTCACTGATATGAGGAATTCTTAATCTCAGGAAACAAACTGAGTGTTACTGGAGTGGTTGGGGGTGGGAGGGATGGGGTGGCTGGGTGATAGACATTGGGGAGGGTATGTGCTACAGTGAGCGCTGTGAATTGTGCAAGACTGTTGAATCACAGATCTGTACTTCTGAAACAAATAACGCAACATATTTTAAGAAAAAAGAAAAAGAAGAAGATAACAGGAGAGGAAGAAAAGGGGAGTATGTCAGAGGGGGAGACGAACCATGAGAGATGATGGACTCTGAAAAACAAACTGAGGGTTCTAGAGGGGAGGGGGTAGGGGGATGGGTTAGCCTGGTGATGGGTATTGAGGAGGGCACGTTCTGCATGGAGCACTGGGTGTTATGAACAAACAATGAATCATGGAATACTGCACCAAAAACTAATGATGTAATATATGGTGATTAACATAACAATAAAAAAATTAAAAAAAAATAAATACAAAAAAAAACCAAAGCAATCATTTCTTCTTAATGGAGAAGTCTAACACTTCATGCTGCAAATGTTCGGACTTTTAAATGCATTGTAAAACTATAATTGTCTTTTTTCTGATATGCCAACTCAATTCCATTCTCAGACCTAGAACATGATTGGCTATGTTGTATCATTGTTATTTTTATGATTAATATTTAATAGAGGCACACCCATTCTGTGTACCTGGACTCTAATTTTGGCTCTTTCTTCTATATTTGTACCAGACTTCTGAGTAGCTTTTTTCCCTCTGACTTCCTGAGTGGTCAAAACGCACATTAATGGTACAAAGCAATAGGTGGTGTCAATGGAAAAAAAAGTCCTTGACTATTACATTCCAAGTCATCTCTCTGGAGCTAAATGACTCAAGCTTTCTGTGATGCTTCCCATAAACAAGTAGGCAATGTTTTCCTCTTCTAAATTGCTAGGAACCTTTAAAAAATACTTCTAAATATATTACTTAAACTTTATTGTAATTGTCCATTGCCTGTCCATCTCCTTGATTAGAAGGTGACCCTTTTGAGGACAGGGTATATATATATTTCCATCCCCAGGATAATGTATGCATGCAGTAAATGGTCTGCCTTGAACTTAACCCCAATGTTGAAATGGTCTTAAATTTATCAGAGGCACTCTTTGCTTTCATTCAATTTTCACTTGACTGCCAAGATGAGTACTTTAAGTTTATAATATTTTATATTTATTTATATGTATTTATATTTATTATTATTACTTATGTGTATATTTTATTGTTCTTTGAGATGTCTGAATATCTCTATTTTAAAAGTCCTATAGTCTATAGTACAGTAGTGGTTTATTGGTATATGGATTAGTGAACTAACATGTTTCCAAAAAATATTAGAAATTGTTTTATATTGCTCTGCAAGGTCATTAAATATTTGTGTTTGTTTAACCAGAAAAAAAAAGGGCATCCATTATCTCCATCATTTTATGAAGGATATTTTTAAAATAATGTGTAGAAAGGATGTCATCTCAGAATAAAACCCAACTTCTGAAAATATAAATTTATTTTTATTTAAAAATTCAAGACTCTCCCCTCACCATACATTTTCTCCCCATGGATTCTCCTTGGCAGTAGTCTGTGGCCTAGAGGAAAGAACTGCTTGTCTGAGACACAAGGCCACGACATAGAGGACATGAAGGGCAGAGAGGTGATTTGATGACTCCTCCTTATTCATGGGGCTTTCAGAATATAACACACAGAAGAATCTCCTTCATGCTTAGCTCATGTGTAGAAGCTAGTTATCCTTACTTCTTTGGTTTAGGAAGATTATCAATACAGAAAAGGTAGAAACACAAAAATTCAAGCTAAAAAGTTAGATCCTCCTTTAATGGGAAGATGCGAATTGACATGCCTTCCACATGGGGCAAGAATCAGAAGTACTACAGGATTTTTATGGGCATGGGAACCACATACCTTTTGGCAGTATAAAAACGTTCTTTGAGCACCATGGGTGATGTATTGACTCTTCCTCATTGACAAACTGATTGCATACTTGCCAAGATTAATGGAGTGGAAGCAGAAGTAAATTCAGATGTAAACCATATCATTGTGGGAGCATACACTTTCTTCTAATAGGAACCAATAAACCTAAGTATTCCTTCAAAATGAAGCATCCTGTGCCTCAAATATTCCCATGTAACTGGAAATATAATTTCCAATAATTTATTTCTTTGGCTGGGTCCTCCATTTATAAGATGTGGCAGGGCATATGCAAGTCCTGGCAAACATAAAGGCTCTGATAGTCATAAAATACATTAATATAATATTCAAAGCAACAGAGCCAAGACAGACTGCCTAATTGTTTAAATTCCTTCTGCCTTTACTAGTCCTATTCCAACAGTAATTACTTTCTAACACCCTCAGTCAATTTATTCCTTCTCATACCTCCAAACCTCTTTAGAGTAAAATGGAGCTAGTGACTACTGATGATTTGTGATTCACCTTCTTTTTAGTAATTGTGGAACTTCCTTCCTCCCCCCCAAAACAAATAATGCCAATTTATTTTCTTGTTTTGCTGTGTGTAGCTTTTCATCCAAAGAAGTAAAATGGAACACCTTCCCAAAGTGTTTAATGCTCACTGCCTACACAAATGCTGAGCATTTCACTCCCCCTAATATGCTGGAGAATCATGTATCCAATAAAGGAAAACTCCAGTGATCCCAATACATAAACATTCCCTCTTTCACCTTGCTCTGCTCTGTAGCTTGTTTCTTCCCTGTTGTTATCTTCCATATTAGATTTTGTTTTTCTGTCCCCTGCCCCTAGATTCCCTTTTACTTGCTATACGTCCTCCAGTATTCATTTCTGACTCACCTTAGATACCAATCTGCTTTTGCCCTCATCATGGTCGGTATCTGGATCTTTAAGTATCTATCATTTCTTCTACCCCCCAACCTCCTTCTGGACCTTGAGGCCTTCTGTCAGACCTATTTCATCCCCCAAAAGAAAAGTGGACCCAAAGCTGAACAGATTTAGACAAAGTGGAATACTTACTAAATAGTTAGACTTAAAAAAGAAATGGGGTACCTGGGTGGCTCGGTTGGTTAAGCACCAGACTCTTGGTTTCAGCTCAGGTCATGATCTTGCAGTCCTGGATCAAGCCCCTTGTCGGGCTCTGAGCTCAGCATGGAGTCTGCTTCAGATTCTCCCTCCTGCTCACTTTCTCTCTCTGTCTCTCTCAAATGAATAAATAAAATTGTAAAGTGCCTCATTTCTACATAAATCAATTTTTGAAATAATGGTGATAATTCCTTACCTTGAAGAAACTTGAGTCATTCCTTTCCTTGGGTCTATTATTCAAAATCCCTTTTCAAAGAGCTCTATGTAATATAATCTGTTTTTTTTTTTTTTCATGCTTTTCCTCTAAGATGGTTACTTACATGACTTCAGCTACTTGACTGTTACACTTGTATGACATTTTCTTCTTTACCAGTACATTTTTATAATTCCTTCCAAGTATCCTTCAGCTCTAGCTCCCTCCATAGAGCAATCAAGCACACCCTGAAGACAACAGCCACTATTTTAGAGTGCACATGCTAAAAGCCCGATTTGTATAGAATTTATATTACATTGTTCTTAGAATTTTCAAGTGTACAATTTTCAAATGTAATTTCCTGAACTGGACTCCAAGCATAAAACAACTATGTCCATATGTCTTTGTGTTGCTTAAAAACCTAACATTTCTGGATAGGAATGATAGGAATATAATAAACATCAACGGTCTAGCTTTCTAAGGAATCATTAGTCTCCCTTTTCCTACTTAAATTTTATTATGAGAACACATTTTTTATTACTTTGTCAAACAAAATCCGTTTGTAGCCTAAAGAGTTAGAACATACTAAAAACCTTACCATTCATAAGAGAGAAACAGAGAAAAGCTCTCTGTATCATGAGAGGTTGGATTCCAATGACCAACAAATGATGTGGAATGAAAATAAAATATCACCAGGGATAGATCAAAGCTTTGTTTGTTCCTTTGAAAATGTGGAGATTTGGTTGTTCAGAGTCATTGTCTGAATTGTTTGTCAACAAGAGAGAGGTTTGCTGCTCTCTTTTGCATATAATGATACTTGATACCAGAGCGTACAGTTTAAACACCATTGTCAAATAGGCAAAGAGCATTATGCATTCATGGATGTGTATACAGCCTAAATACTTACTTATAACAATAGCTATTGCAGAGCTTTATTAGAATAACAAAAGGAGCAGAGATCAGACAAAGGGAGTAGGAAGTTCACAGCTAATCTGTTAAGAGGAATTATGTCAATTACAAGGAATTATTTTAATACTACTTTCAGTATTCTTGATAAACAACAACAAAATGATGTGAAGCTTTAGCATTTGATTGACTGTTGATGAAATCTCCTTGAAAATGTTATTTCTGCAACCGCAGGAAATAGGAATGGCACCAGATAAAGAAGGTTATCTCTGTAGGAAGAAGGAAAGTTGATATGGGTATGACTAAAGGAAACTTGGAGAGGAGAGAGAAGAAATCTTTTAACTGGTTCATACAACAAAAATTAAGACTGTTCTCTCTATGTATGCACGAACAGAGCTCCCATTAAATTTTTGGTTTCCAAGGCTGAGTGTACTTTAAAATATCCTGGCGAACTTTTCCAAAATACTGATGCGTAGGTCCTGCCCTCAGAGATTCTTGATTCAGTTATAAGTTCCGTAGGTTTTATTTTATCTCCAGGGCAGCCAGTCATTGCACTAGTTAATTTCAAAGGAAACATGACTTTGACCATGTCAAGAGTGAGTCAACCTCCACCTGCATTGCCCATGAATAAGAGGACTAAACATCAGGCTCATCATGGCGTTTTTTGGATTAGTGTCTCCCTCTGTTAGGGACACAGAAAACTGTGAAAATTCTCCCGAGACTAAGCTCTCAGGGAATAGACTGAGCTGTAACTCTTGTTGCTCCACTCAAGAGCCATAGTATGTGCAGGCTTAGAGAGGCTACCGAAGAAAAATGATCAAGAATGCAGTTTGGCCTCTCACCTGATGTTTTTAGAATATGTACATAACTGTAGTCAGATGTCTCCAGTGGCCATTTGTTGAGAGATACCTAGTGATATCTAAAGCTAACCTACATTTTGCTCTTTTGTGGGGAGAAATCAAAGCAGAGTTGTCATGAACCACTGAAGAAACCTCTGATTAATTTAGTGAACTAGCATCATGGATATGTTCAGAATGGAGCCCTGACCAAGGAATCACTAGAAAACCTAAAGCTGGTTGCTTGAAACTACATTCTTCCTCATTCTTCCCTTTCCCTGATCTTTCCTCTTAGGATAATAGTACAAGAAATTTTGTCATTGTTTCTATCTATCCATCTGTCTATCTCTCTTCTATTTATAATTTTTTATTATGAACTAAAGGCAAATTTGGAAAATTCAGAGAAATGGAAAGAATATAAATCATCTATAATGGTTCCAACCAGTTATAACTGGTATTATTTGGTTGTCCACCTTTCTAGTATTTAAAAAAGAAATGTTAGAATGGTATTATATATAGTTGTGTAACATATTCTTTTCATTTAACAAATATGCAATAAATATTTTCAATCTTACCAAATCTTGATATTTATTAGAATATCTATTGTAGAAGTATGATCTTCTTTTTTTTCTTAAAGATATTTATTTATTTATTTATTTGAGAGAGAGAGAATGAGAGAGAGAGAGCACATGAGAGGGGGGAGGGTCAGAGGGAGAAACAGACTCCCCGCCGAGCAGGAAGCCCGATGCGGGCCTCGATCCAGGGACTCTAGGATCATGACCTGAGCCGAAGGCAGTCACTTAACCAACTGAGCCACCCAGGCGCCCTGAGAAGTATGATCTTCTTGAATACATCATGGGAACCATAAGATTTGATTCAATAATTATTGTGAATTATTTTTTGATATTTTTGAAAAAACTATTCTGTGTTATTTTCCAAATTTTGTTTGGAAACAAATTATGATGCCTTTATATGTGTTCATAAAACTATCTCTTCCTTAAGACACTTGATTTACTTCTGTCAGAAAATCGTCATAGTAAATGTACAGATTTACCATGTGAATGGATCCCCCTGGATGTGATCCCCTTGTGCAGTATAAAACCATTGTGACTGAAGTCAGTGATCCTCTGGGAGCTTCCTTGAGCAGACTCAATGGATGATGTGGATGCTCCCATGGGCATGACTCTTGACCTTCTATAGGGAATCCATCCCACAGCCTTGCTGCTGGGGTACCTGGCTCTGCCCTGGTAGTCTATCTGGTAGGTGTCTAAGCCACGATCTTCAGCCAGCCCCTCAGAGGATCTAGGATCCCATCCCCCCACATGGGAATCAAAAATGGGTCAAGAGTGCTAAATATCAGGGCTTTTTGCTTCAGTATTTCACACTTCCAGGTTCACATATGATTGGGCCACAACCCATGAGGGCCTTTTATTTAGCAGTGTGAAATAAAGAGCTAAACATAAAGAATCCTTGAGGTGATGTTTCTAAAATGAGAAAGAAAATGAGAATCCTGACGTTTATCTCCCTCTTCTGCTTCACTCTCCCACAATCCTCAGGGATCATAAAACCCTGGCTATTCTATTCTTTCCTCTACATCAGCTCCTCTTTCTTTCTGATTCCAATTTTAGGAAAGGACTGTATGGGGAAACGTTCAACATGAGACCTAGCCATTGATGTGTTAAGTGACACTAAAGAATCCTAGTAAATCCTCAATCCCTTCTTCCAAAAATTTGGTTTTATATATATTATATTGCTTTAAAACATTATTTTTCGTATCGGTGGTTAAACAGTAACTCTTCTTTTCGCTTTACAGTGCTGTGTAACTGTCCTAATGAGAGGTCACCTCCCTCCTACCAGTCTTTTCTTCTTTCTCTCTCTCTTTTTTTTTAAGATTTTATTTATTGGGGCATGTGGGTGGCACAGTCAATTAAGTGTGCAACTCTTGTTCTTAGCTCAGGTCATAATCTTGGGGTCATGGGATACAGCTCTGTGTGGGGCTTTGCACTTAGTGTGGAGTCTGCATGAGATTCTCTCTCCCTCTCCCTCTGCACCCTAAATGTGCTTTCTCTCTCTCTCTCTCTCTCTCTCTCTCTCTCTCTCTTTCAAATAAATAAAATCTTTTATTTTAAGTGGGAAGGGCAGAGGGAGAGGGACAAGCAGACTCCATGCTGAGTGGGGAGCTCGATGTGGGGCTTGATCCCAGGACCCTGAGATTGTGACCTGAGCCCAAGTTGGACACTTAACGGACTGAGCCACCTAGGTGCCCCCCTACCAGTCTTTCCTTACATCTTAGACTGAAGAGAGAATCATATGCTTGTTTAAGGTCCCATCCAGGTTTAAACAATTTAAATTTCTGTATTACTTTCCTATGGTGTCTTAACAGATTAGACAAGTTTAGTGACTTAAAACAACATCTAATTATCTCTTAAGGTTTGTAGATGAGAAATCAGGGTGAGCTCAACTGGGTACTCTGCACAGGGTCTCACAAAGTGTCACCCTGGCTGGATTCTTACCTAGAGGCTCTGGGAAAGAATCTGCTTCCAAGCTCATTTAAGTTGTTGACAGCATTCAGTTCCTGGTGGTTGTAGGATCTAAGTGTCTGTGTTCTTGCTGCCTGCCGGCCAGGAGCTGCTCTCAGACCTCTAGCTTAGGGTCCCACCTGTCTCAGCAGTGGGTAAGTTTTCTGACTTCCCCTTTCACTACCATTAGGAGAGGAACGCTCTTTTTTGAAATGGCGCATGTGGTTATTTCAGGCACAACTGGATAATCTTATTTTTCATTAACTCAAAGTCAATTGATTAGTAACTTTGTATTTTTTAATTTTTTTTAAAGATTTTATTTATTTATTTGACAGAGAGATACAGAGCGAGAACAGGAACAGAAGCAGGGGGAGTGGGAGAGGGAGAGGGAGAAGCAGACTTCCTGCTGAGCAGAGAGCCCAAGGCTGGACTCCATCCCAGGACTCTGGGATCATGACCTGAGCTGAAGGCAGACGCTTAAGGACTAAGCCACCCAGGCGCCCCTGATTAGTAACTTTTTAAAAAAGATTTATTTATTTATTTGAGAGAGAGCTTGAGAGAGCATGAGTGCGGTGCGGGGAGGGGCAGAGGCAGGGGAAAGAGAGAATCTCAGACTCCCACTGACCTCAGAGCCCTGTGCAGGGGCTCGATCTTACAACCTTGAGATCATGACCTGAGCCGAAATCAAGATCTGGCCACTTAACCGACTGAGCCACCCAGGTGCCCTGACAATTCTTATTTTTAATCAGAAAACTAAACATCGGGGCTTGTATAACTCTTTTGTTTATAATAGCCATAGAGTACTTCTCTGAGTTTGTAGAAATTTGTGAGGGGATTATTCTAGTCATAAAATAATATTTATACTTTTTAAACTTCTAGAGTGAAAATGAAGATAATTTTCTTTGTTGCATTTAATTGTTGGTGTTGTTACAAAGGCCCCATGATTTTCTAAAAGGAAATAGCGCAGCATAAGGAATGCCTGAATTACTTACAAAATGCTAGTTTATAAATATTTAGGTTTCTGGTATTCTCTACACATGTTTTTTGCATTATGAAATCTGACATTTAATTCCAATGCTTTCAAAACATAGGAAACATTGCTTTTATTTTTTCTAAATGTTTTTATTACCATTAGGAAGAAGGTATGACAAAACTATACTAGTTTCTTTGTATAAATTTGCTTATTCCTTAGTTTACAAATCATTTGAATCACCTTTGTCTCCTAAGAATGTTGAAGTTCAGAAAATTTGAGCCAGATTGCTAAACTTACTGAATCCTTAAAGATCAGATTAGTGTTTTGCAAAGTCAGGATGAGGCTAGGTTAACATTTGACAACAACAACAAAAAGTTTAAGAAGAAGAAAAGAACAGTTGATTAAATTCAGAACTAGTAAAATGAAATATTACCTTTGTACTAGCTACCTGGCCTGCATAATTCAATGAACAAGAAAAAGGTCAGTGATCCAAGAAGAGTTGTTCCTTCCTGCACTAAAGATAATGTGGAATTGCTGTCACTTCCCAACTATTCATGCAAAGCTTACCATCCAGCTTCCCAAAAAAAGTGCTAATAAAACAACCAGAAAAAGCATCTGTTCTTTTCAAACATGTGGAAATTCACATACGTGCTGGAACATCTCTATAATGTATAAATAGAAATAATATAGGGTCTCATAGAATGTTTGAGAAAAGCAATGGCATTATAAGATGAAGGCTGTTTTATTCATTTAAAAATATGTATTTACTTGATCTTACTCTTATAAAATGAATTAGGATTTATTCTGAGCAATGGAGGCAAAAAATTTGAAAGGAAACAGTGATCTGGCTCTCTTTCAAAAGCTTTCATTGTTAATATAATATTAGATGTGTTTATTCTACGCTTTTTCCTCAGCAGATTTTTCATAGTTTTGATTACATAATATATGTATAGGCTGATTTATTCACTTAATATTATAACAAGTATTTTTCTATGCTATTATAGTTTCTTCATAAAATCAGTTTTGCCTCATTGATTCTTCATCTTACATGAAATTCATCATAAATAATATTATCTCACACTTAATTTTTGCTATGCTTGAGTTAATGTCTTTAAATCTGAGTGGTTTAATTCTTTCATCAGATGCTAAAATAATTTATTTTATTTAACTGCCTTCTGCCAAATGAATTCAATCCTAGAAAATTCTGAAATATAATATGACACAGGGTGTTTATGTCAAATGAAATGGCAGTATTATTATAATTTTCCCTATTTTCATAGCAGCTCTTTCATATTCATTAAATGTGTAAAGATGATGGCTATGCATTTGTTTTAAGGCTTTTAGCACAGGGGTGCCTGGGTGGCTCAAATGGTTAAGCGTCTGCCTTCAGCTCAAGTCATGATCCCAGGGTCCTGGGATCTGGCCCCACATCGGGCTCCTGGCTCAGCGGGGAGTCTGCTTCTCCCTCTCCCTCTGTCTCTCCCCCTGCTTATGCTCTCTCTGTCTGTATCTCTGTCTCAAATGAATACAGAAAATACTTTTTTTTTTAAAAAAAAGACTTTTAGCACACCAAAACATGCAAGTGAAATTGTTTTTTTAAACGATTTCATGACATTTACAATCAATTTGATTCTAAATACCTAATTCCAAAAATTGACCAATTCTTAAGAAAATATAGGATGGGGCGCCCAGGTGGCCCAGTCATTAAGCGTCTGCCTTCACCTCAGGTCATGATCCCAGGGTCCTGGGATTGAGCCCCGCATGGAGGGACAGACACACAATAAGCAAATAAACAACTTGCCAGATGGCATACTAGTCTGAGCAGATGCTGATAAAGAAAGTCCAAAAACTTGCTCCATTTCCTAATGAGACCCAAGGCTTACATTAATGCCCATAATAATAGTGAACAAATAACATAGGTCCTACCTGGAAGAGGTACTGCTCCAAATACTCAGTCCTCGCTCTCACTCTAAGTAGGAGATACTATTATTACCCACATTTTGGAGACAGAACAACTGCAGTGACAGAGACTACTTAATGTATTCCAAAATTTTGCTAGGAGAAAGGCAAAGCCACAATTTTAACCTGAGAAAACTATTTCCAGAAAAAGCTCCTGAAAGCATCTTGACATTGAAGGCAACATACTCCAAACATCTGATCTTCACTGTTGGGACATGCTGTAAATATCACAATGGGGAATCTATATGTTTTGCTTATTCTGAGGTTCTTATTTCAGTGGTTGTTCACAGACCTGTTATGGTTCTTGGAAAAATCTTTATGGAAAAATGAGAAAATTGAAGACAATTCACAAGTGTTTCAAAAAGCTACTTTGATAATAATAAACGAATCTCTTAGGATCAAGAATGCTTTAGGAATTATATATAAAGGAAAATTTTTTAAATCTGCTTTGGAAAACAGAGGCCTTGCACACCATTGGTTTTCAATGTTGTTTTTTAACCATGGAATTATTTCTTCCATCAAAGTCCTTATCAGAGGTCTTGTATGTAAAATTAAAATCAGCAAAAGAGTTGCATTGGTTCAAGCAAGGGTGGCAAGGTGCACATCTCAGAATCTGTCTCTAGCTCCCTTCCCCTTTATTTCTTTGGCAGCCACTCAGGTGCCTCTGAGGTACTTCTAAGTCTTTATATACCACAGTTGGTCAAAGAGTGACAATTTTTCAAAACACATAATGTTTTGCTCTATGTTTAATTCCACCAGTCTGATGGAAGCTTCAACACCCAAGTGTGAGCACTCTTTAAATCTGACAGGACAGGGCCCTGCCAGTTTCTCATGCTGTTGGGAACGTCTGATATCCTCAGACCTCCTGCCTGTCCCAGCCTCAGAGAAATAGGTCATTGGCTCTGGATGCATGGTTTCCTTTTTTAAATCTTCTCTTTCCCATGCTTTTCTTCACATTTAGTATTAGTTCGTTTTCCACACTACTCACACAGTTACCTACCCAAAAAAATGACCTTGTGAAATAATTATGTATAAAATCATTTCCCAAGTGCTTAGAGCTTGGGCAAAAACTACACTCCTTAATTTGATGTTCAAGGTCTTGTACAGTCCATCTCAACCCACATTACTGGGCTCATTTTCTGCCATTTTGCCTCACCCATATCCTGCGCCTGCACTTTATTACTTTTCTCACTATTCCCACCCATGTCAAGCTCTCTCAGGCCTTCAGGCCATCACAGTTTCTTGAAAACACTCATTTCATTAAATTGGGTTCCTTTTTGCTTTGTCCTAATCATAGTCATTTATTTTTATCATATTCATAAGTATAATAAGGTTAACACAGGAGAAGTGTATAAAAACTTACCCTATTTATCAATTTCCCGTGGATCCATTTTGCACAGAGAAAAAACAAAGTAATAAAATTATCTTCAGGCTCTGTGTCACCTTCTGGACTGGAATCGACCAACACGCACGTGAAGAAATATCTGATGGTTTGAACTTGATGGTTTGATTTTGTTTTTGATAATGTCATTTGTTTTATTTTGTTTCCTGGCAGAAAAATAGGTACTGAGTGTTGACTAGTCCTTCTAGAGCTTCAGCTTTACAGAGATCTTGGCACATTACTTGTTTTTCTATTGCTTGGTTCTGTTCTCTCTATACCCACAGGTGTGGGAAGCTATAGGAGAATGAAGGAGAGAGGGCGGGTAGAGGTGTCATAAACAGAATATCTTTGATTTCCAAGTGGGAAAATAGATGGATAAAAGATAAGATTATGTGGTTAGAGAATTGAAGCTCTGTTACAAAAGTAGTTATTACATGCCATGATGAAGTCTAAGTCACAGATAGAACACGCTGCAGTGAGAGAGCGTATAATAGAGGTACTATCTAACTGGTGAGGAAGATTTTAATTGTATCAAACTATACCTCAAGGAGTTCCCTAGGAAACCCTTATGAGTAGAAATCACAACTATAATGTGTTATTCTACAATCCTAAACACATGCATCTGACTCAAGTTTGATTTTGTATGAAGCCAACAACCCCCTGCACATTTCTTCCCCTGGGCAATTCTCTCCCTAAATCCCGCTGTGCTCCACTTGTGCTGAGGGGGTCAATTCCTGCCTAGAGCCTGGTCTGCTGACTCATTGGGTGTCTGTCCCACCTTTTTTTTCCCTTCCAGGGATAGCCAGTGCGTGCTATCTTTTCTTCATTTCTTTTCTGTGGCACTGCTTATACTTACGAAGGTAAATCTTTGATAATCTTTTCTTATAAATACATATGAATTCTCCATAACACCTCTGTACTCTTCTCTCTTGTCCATTTTCTTCCAGATATCTTAGGAAAATCACTACCACTAGTAATTAACATAAAAATACCTGAATTATGACTGAAAGGTAAGATTCCTTTTGGTGGAAATCATGTTTTTAAAGTACTTGTTACATTTTCCTCCAAACTGCCTTCCTACCATATTCTCTTGAATAATGGCACCAACCGTTGCCCACTCTAACTTCTTCATCTCTCAAACCAGTAAAAGGGAAATCATAGAGGTTCATTCCTCCTTCACTGAAGTAACAGCAACTAATCATTAGCAGAAGTGTCTATCATCTCTCATGTCTGACCACTCTTCCTCAAGGCTCTTGGATTTTTGACTTAGCTGAGGCCTTCATCTAGTGTTTTCATCATTTCACTATTTTCCTAATTTATCCTGCCTCCATTGCCACCCCTCTCCTCTCCATCCTTAAGATGGTCATCAGAGTGATGTTCTTAAGACACAAATTAGATCATGCCATTCCTTTGCATACAATTGTTCATTAGCTCTCATTCTTCTAAACTTAAAGCCAATCTTCTTAGTATGGCATATAAAGCCTACAATAATTAAGTCACTGCTTGCCTGTCCAGGCTCATTAAAATCCACTCTACAACACACGCTGTGTGTTCCAGCAATTTCAGAAGTCACCATGCTGCTCTCCCCTTCACAGATGTTTCTCTGCATTTAATAGACTTGCTACTCTCAACTTCTCTCAGGTTTACTTAAGTATCTATATCTAAGATGAATACAACACTACTTCTTACTTAAATGTTTTAATGTTTTCCCTTTTTACTTACTAACATTACTATTATTTTTATTTGCAAATATACACTCTTATAACCATATTCTGGGTTAAATAAGCCTTTGTGGCCTAGCCTAGAAACCTTACCATTATATCGTGGATGAAACCCTGGAATAGAAAAAGGCATTAAGTAAAAACTAAGAAAATCTGAATAAGCTCTGGACTTTAATAGATAATATGTATTATTGGTTCATTCATTTTTTTTTTTTTTACAAGCTCACCATTCTAATGTGATGTTCATAAAAGAAGAAAGTTTCTCTGACCACAAATTAGGTGCATTTTTCAAAGGAAATATCTTGTACCTCCTTCCTCTATTTTCCACATAAAATAGTGACCTTATATGTTTCTGCCTAAAGGAACTTGCATTATGTAAGGTGAAACCTTTCCTCCTTTGGGAGGACTATTGCATGAATTTCTGCTGGGCCACTCCATTGCTAGTGTGCACGCCCAGAGTGTTCTCTTCTGTCATTCTTGTTTACTGGCTCCTGATTGCAATTCCTCCTCATATTTAATCCTCCTTGAATATTCTTCTGACACAATTTAGTGAACAGACACAGTCATCTATTCTCCTCAAGTTTTTTTTTTTTTTTTAATCATCTGTTGACATTACTTTTACCATGCCTACTTGAACCAATATGTTCTACTTGTGGATGATAACTCTGAATGGGAAGTTTTGAAGTATACCATTTAATTATAACAATTTACATCTGGCAGCATATAAACTGTGCTCTATGCAAAGAGTCTGGCTATCACATTTTATTTACTTTAAAACTATAATGTGGCTTCTTTCTTATCAAATGATTTTAAATATTCACAATATAGAATGACAAAGAAAAAATGTATCAGTATTCTATGAAGTAGCAAACATGTGAGTGACCTCAAGAGGAATTGGAAAGTCTTGACATAGTGAGATATAAAGTACAGAGGGGGTTGAGACCGAGCCAGAACTGAGGCCCTCGCTACCATGACATTTGGGATAGAAGACACCCACATTTGTAGTTTCCTTCCTTCTGACTCAACAGACAGGTATGGTAAAGGTGTGTGTGTGTGTGTGTGTGTGTGTGTGTAAACTGGATATGTTATAGCACACTGAATGCAATTCTTTCTTAAAAATGTTCTGCATAAGGAATATTATTCAGCCATAAAAAATAATGAAATCTTGCCATTTGCAACGACATGGATGAAACTAGAGAGTATAATGTTAAGTGAAATAAGTCAGTCAGAGAAAGACAAATACCATATGATTTCACTCATATGTGGAATTTAAGAAACAAAAATAAACAAGCAAAAGAGACAAATCAAGAAACAGACTCTTAACTCTAGAGAACAAACTGATGGTTACCAGAGGGCAAGGGGGACAGGGATGGGTGAAAAAGGAGTGCACTTGTGATGAGCATTCCGGGTGTATGGAAGTGTTGAATGACTATATTGCACACCTGAAACTAATATAATGCCATAGGTTAACAAACTGGAACTAAAGTAGAAACTTAAGCCAAAAAAATGTTCTGCATAACTTTTCTTTACTCTTTTAAAAAAATTGTTCTATTTATTGTTTTCTAAAGATTTATTTAGTTATTTGAGAGAGGGGGAGAGAGAGAGAGAGAGAGCAAGCTAGTGCATGGAGGGGAAAAGGGCCAGAGGGAGAAGGAGAGAGAGAATCTCAAGCAGACTCCCCACTGAGGGTGAAGCCTGATGTGGGGCTTGATCTCATGACCCTGAGATCATGATCTGAGCCAAAATCAAGAGTCAGAGGCTTAACCGACTGAGTCACTCAGGCAGCCCAACTCTTTTTAAATTTTTTTTAAAAAAATTGCAGTATAGTTGACACACAATGTGACATTAGTTTCAGGTGTGCCACATTGTGATTCAACAAGTCTATTATGCTCTGCTCACCGCAAATACAGCTACCGTCTGTCACCATATAAACTAATTCAATACCACTGGCTATATTTCTTATGTGGTGCCTGCATAACCTTTTAAAAGCAATGTGTTTTACTGATACACATTTGGAATGCTTAAAGTGTGAGCTGGGGGCCACTATCCCAAATGATAACAAAATAGTTGTTTCACCCAGAACTAGAACTAGATTTGAAATGTACCTGAAGGATAATCTAATCAACCATTAAATTGATATGATTTTTTTTTTACTGTTTATCATCACTTACATATTTAAAGTGGTCACCTTATTTTGTGGTTATCATTACACTCAGTTAATAAGGGATGTGATTGATTTCACAAATATGTTAATTTCACAAGTCTTATTTTCCTAGCTATGGCTCAGCCTCATTTAGGGCTTCAAAGAAAATGATAATATTTCTTTAAAAGGCAAGGAGTTTTATTTAAATTACTACACCATTTTTTTATTTTTTATTTTATTTTTTAATGATAGAACCATAGAATCCCTATTAAAGAGGTTGCTAGAAGTTGTTCCTTGTTTGTAGATAGGAACTAAAGTTCTAATTCTAATCATAATGATGCTTCCAAATGCTTACCTGTGAGATATATCCCCCCAAATTTTGTCTAAAATATCTGTGGGATGCCAACATCTGTATTGCCTTCAGGAGTGTCATCTCTAGGGGTGAGAGCAGCCATCCAGAAACCTGAAAAAAATCACTTATCCCAGAAATGATAGGCTCTATTTGTGTTACTAATTTTTGCTTTAATTCATTTCATTTGTTCACTGATTAATTCATGCAGCCATTGATTAATTAATTCCCTCTCACAAAACAATTTGCTCCCCTATTGCACCTTTCACAATTGGACACGTCTCAGACTAAATGCCACTTTGCCATAAAGTCGATCTGAATCCCCTCAAATATTTGAGATCTCTCCCTCTTCAGAATGCTAGTACCTTAACATTTTTTTTTTTTTGAGATTTTCTTATATTCTGTCTTGAATGACAGTTGTTTGTGTACCTGTCTTAGTGCCCTGTTAG
Source organism: Eumetopias jubatus (assembly GCF_037043125.1). Classification (NCBI taxonomy): domain Eukaryota; kingdom Metazoa; phylum Chordata; class Mammalia; order Carnivora; family Otariidae; genus Eumetopias; species Eumetopias jubatus. The sequence continues at coordinate 34,269,921 of NW_028274820.1, forward strand.
CCTATCCCTCTTGGAGCAGACCATCTGTCCTTTATCATCCTCCCCTGGCACAGGGCCCTATGCCCTCCATGTAATGTCACTGGCCACAACCTTAGGTCTCCACCCTGTTTTGTAAACGTGTGTCTTCCTGCTCAGGTCCCTGCTCTGTTCCTTGTCTTTTTCCTCTCTGAGCACCTATTATTTCTAGTATGCTCCTTGTCCATATAATCCTAGCCAGTCCTCCCCTCATTTCCTATCCACAATCCTCATAGCTTTAGGGGAAGATTCTCAGGTCCCAGATGGTTTGGAAGAAAGTGGAGAAGTGAGATTTGCCCTGCAGGAAAGCATATAGGTGCAGACCCAAGGAAGCAGAAGTGGGAAGAAAGATGGAAGAAAATTGCATGGAGATGTACCCAGGAAAGAACACTCAATGGACTGGAATCACAAAGGGTTGAGAGATCATCCTCAGGAGGTAAGAAGAGCAGATGAGTGGATATTATTTCCAAATTTACCTGATCCTAAGAAGTACCTCACCCACTTGTTAAAATGTAGATTTAGGAAACCCCCCCTAACCAAAGTAAATTGTAGTCCCCTGAGAAAGGAGCCTAGAAATCTGATTTTAAGAGACTCCTGAATGACCCGTATGGTTGGTTAATTTTGAGAATCTCTGGATAAATTGATGGTAATGTCACAGAGACATAAAAAAATCAAGAGAATCAGGGACTGGGGACAATATCTTTCGTCATCCCCCAATATGGGATAATTGGGCTGAAAGCCGGGGCTCAGAGCAGAGCCCTAATGCAGGGAGCACTGTGACTTCCTTAATGAGCCTGCATTAACTCTGCTAGCTGCAAATACTTCTCAGTAAGAGTAAAAAGGCTTTTACAGTAAGATTACCAAGATTTTGTTAAATATGTTTAACCATTAAGGAAAACATGTGGGAAATTGTGAGATGTTTTCTTCTGAAGCAATCATTTGTTATTAGTACTTAGCTGTCAGTTTACTTTATTCTCTCTTCTGTTCTTAGTTTCTCAACCTACCGCAGAGGCCTTGAAAATAGTATTTGAGTAATGTGAAATGGAAAAATCACAAGACTTCGATTAGTTTTACAAGAAAGCAAATAGCTTATGTTTTAGAGACTATCAATTTATTTTTAGAGAATCATACTACCAACATGCTAGATAACATTTAAACACAACACAACTTAACTAAAGTTCTTATAAAAATAATACATATTTTATGTCAGTACTAAAATGTCCCATATGCGTGGTATGCAAAGTTGCTGTCCCTATTTTAGCCTAAAGACTAGCATATTTAATGAGAATGTTAGAACTCGAGGAAAATAATACAATTCACTTATTCATCACTTTTGATTGATTTTTTTCAATTGGACTTATAATCTGGACTATTGAAAAGAAAACCATGGACAAGGGCAATTCATGTTTAAAGAACTTTCATAACCTGTTTTGTATTATCTACTGCTTTGATTATTATTTTCCTAATAAAGAATTCTAGTTCTCATTCATTGCACACAACAATTAATTGTAATCAAAGCATTTTTATTGCCTTATGCCTCATATAGTTGATATTTTTCATAAGTAAAAAATGAATAGCTGTTTGAAATTAAAAATAGCACTTTATGGAGAACAGGGAATGAATGAATCAGTGTATCAAAATGTTGTTCCTTTTCATTGAAAGCTTACTTAATTTTTAACATTCAATTAAAAAATTACAAAGGGATAAGCAGAAGGGAAGTTTGGCTGTGTATATTCTGACAGTCACTTGCTAAATAAAACATTTATTTCCAGATATTTTCTGTAGGCACATAATTAATATTCTACTTAATCCAGTCCCTTTGAAAATTTGTTAACAACTAGATTCTTTGTTTCATCTCTCAGTGTTATGTAACATTAAAATATCTTTTTTACTCAATGCATAAATGAAAAATCCCGTTTATTCAATATTCTCATCATTTCTTTGAGTATGAGTGAGAAATAGGTTATTTGCTAAGAAAGAATCCAAGGTTCTAGAATTCTCTTGTCATGGCATTGGCTATTTAACACAATCCAGTTGTCCCAAGAGGACCCCGAAAGGTATCAGGGTCTGCAAAATTGTTATTGCAGATCCTTTCACTGCTTCTGTCCTAATTAAAATATTTTCATATATAGACACAAATAAAAAAGTAGGTGAGTTTTCTGGGTAGTGGTTATCTGGATTTAAAATGTACTTGTCTTGGGGCACCTGGATGGCTCAGTCGTTAAGTGTCTGCCTTCGGCTCAGGTCCTGATCCCAGGGTCCTGGGATGGAGCCCTACATCGGGCTCCCTGCTCAGCGGGAAGCCTGCTTCTCCCTCTCCCACTCCCCCTGCTTGTGTTCCCTCTCTCGCTGTGTCTCTCTCTGTCAAATAAATAAATAAAATCTTTTAAAAAAATAAAATAAAATATACTTGTCTTAAAATATACCATGATTATCAGTGTCTGGCTTGAGGAAAGATGCATTGTTAACATGTATTTTACCTTTAGGCAAGACCATCGTTTGTAATTATGAAATTCATTGATTCTTCAAATTCTTTTTCTATCAATAGTGGTCACATCAGATTTTCTCATGTTTACTCACAGTTACCTATCTTGGGGGAGTGGGGAGGGGTGGAGGGAGAGGGAGGGAGAGAATCTTATGCAGGCTTCAGGTCCAACGTGGAGCCCAACACAGGGCTCGATCTCATGACCTGAGCTGAAATCAAGAGTCAGACGCTTAACTGACTGAGCCACCCAGGTGCCCCCACAGTTACCTTTTTTCTACTATTTGTAACATAAACTGAGTATACCACTTGGTGTAATATTACTCCCATATATCATAACAAATAGTAAAGGCTCGATAAAGAAAATCTTTAGTGGAAATATGGTTGTCGTCATATAGGGGACTAGAAGCTTCTGTTCAGTACAGGCTATTAGCTCTGTAATGCTAACAGTACAAACACATCTGCTCATTCATTTGACAAATATTTACTGAGAACCTAAAACCACTATAATATATACAATATACATTGAAAAAAGCTACACATATATCTTGTAAAAGACCTTTCATAATTTTTAGTTATTAAGTCCTATAGAAGGAATGATCTATTGCTAACACGGTAACTGAGTGAGTGGAAAGCAAGACTCCATAGACACTTGCTCCTGGAGGACTTTACAGGACCCTGTGGCCAATTCTGTTCTCTTCTGGTCCTCTGAAGACCCTCTCTGTGAACTGAGTTAACTGCTTCAATCTAGCTCTATAAGAGTCCGGGGAAGGGAGGGGAACAGGAGAGACATGTCCTTGTAACAGAACCTCATACATTCTAGAGACACCCAAGGTAGAAAAGAAAGGAGATAATTGCTTACTTCTCTGCTCTACCTAGGCTCATTTAGGTGAAATGGAAAGGGAACCTCATTACTACTTCATACTCTGCAAGAATGCATCACTTTCCACTTTCCACGAAGGGTGAGGGGAGCAGCAAGAGACTGATGTGATGGGAAGGATGGCTGGTCCAGGACCCGGTGATCTCAGTTCTAGCAGAGCCCACTGTGGCCTTGGGCAAGCCACTTCTCATCCCTTGGATTCTGCAGGTTCTCACAAGTGTCTTCACATAATGGTACAATACACATGATGTCCCAGAAAACACATTGCTACTCTTGTGAATTCCATTTGCCTACTAATCTCAGGAAAGATTAGCAGGGTGTACCATAACATGTCAGGAGACCGTATCTACACTGACATGAAATAGTGGCAGTTCAGAAACAAGCAATTTCATTTGCAGACAAAGAGAAGATGAAAGCTTTTTTTTTTTTTTAAATATTTCATTTATTTATTTGACAGAGAGAAGAAAGAGCACAAGCAGGGGGCGCAGCAGAGGGAGAGGGAGAAGCAGGCTGCCTACTGAGTAAGGAGCCTGATGAGGGGCTTGATTCCAGGACCCTGGGATCATGACCCAAGCTGGAGGCAGAGGCTTAACCGACTGAGCCACCTGGGCACCCTGAAGATGAAAGATTTTTACCCAAATGTACTGTTACAAACTGTCTTGTTATAGATAGAGGGGTTGTTATGTCACTGGGCACAATAGCCAAATTCTCTGAATTTAAACTAGCATTTGGAAATGTACAAATTTAATCATATATTTAAATTTAAAGTACTTTTAAGCCACTCACATTTACAAGATTTTTGTGTGTGATGTATAGATAGGGTTGTGATGTTTGAGTTTGGTGCTTACTTTAGTTAAGCTATAAAGCAAACATAGGAAAATTTAATGAGCTTCACAGTGAACAGGTTTACAAATCTTCAGAAATTCATACACGAAATCTAATACAACTCAAATTTTTTCCTCAGTAATGTGTTTGCACTTCTCTTACTTTACTATTGAGAACTTACTATGTTCAGGTCCTGTGTTAAGCACTTTATGTGTGTTGTGAATTATCTCATTTGGTTATAACATACACCATAGAGTAGGTACAGTTTTTGTGGAAACACTTTGTAGATGAGAAAAGTGATAATACCAAGGTTGAAGTCCCTTTTTATAACCCACTAGAGAAGGGGCTGGAATCCAGTGTTATTTACCTTCAACTACCATGTTCTTAACCTGGATTGACTCAATTCTAGCCTTCTCATCTCATGTTAAAAGGTATCTGCAAGCTAGCTCTCTGAATAATAAACATTTGGCCGAAGGAAAAAAAGGGGAGGATCCAAATGTGTTATTGGGAACAATATAATAAACAAGGTAGAGGTGACTAAAAAAGAGGTGATCAAACTATTTTCCAGAGGCACAACTTGAGTCCATGCTGCTGCAGAATTCAGCTCGGTTCTTGAAGGGGAATTCAGTATCACTCTGAAGGAGTCTGCAGTGGTGATCTGAGGTGGTTCTTGTGCGAGGTCACCTATGAGAATTGCTTTCCCATGGCTCTCATGCACTGTTTTCCAAATCCTTACCAGTATTCAGAGGCCAGAGTTATGGGAAGCGGACATATCACGGCATGCATCTCAATTTCATTTTCAGATTGATAGTTAACTCTTTCCAAGCTGGGAACGTTTTCCTGAACTATAAAAGCACAGAAAGGGTGTATATGGTTGAATCAGAAGTTCATTAACTTCTTTAGGAAGCAGCGATGTCACCTAGTTCTCCAAAGGAGAAAGAGTTATGCCTGCAGATGGGATTAAGTCACCCTAGACTGAGCCCAGACATTTGATTTTGGAAAGCCCAAACAATACCTTTAGTTGTTTTGGGGGACACTGTCCAGATATTTTGGAAGAGTATGCTGTACTTTGTGAGGCTCACAATGCTCAGTGGGATAAGTTGTGATCTGAAACTCGCCCGATGCATATGAGAGCTGAGACAAATTGGCAGAGAGAAGATAGTCGCAAAACTTTTACAGGCAATGCCTGGAAACCGAAGAGCTATGTAACCAGTAGTCAGAATTACATTCAATCATCATGTTTTAGTGCCAGAAGGAGTTATTTAGCATCAGCTTCGATTTACTGTTGAAGAAACTAGGCTCAAATAAGTTAAGTGACTTGCCTGAAGTCAAATGGGTGTCAGACTCAGAATGGAATCTCAATTTTCAAATTCAAAGCCCAGTGCTCTATTGAGTACCTCATGCTGCCTCTTATATTAAGCTTCACAAATTCAATGCAATTATTCACCTTATAAATAGTGTTCTGTTTTCATAGCCACGATATCGATCACGTAGATGAAAACCCATCTCTTTATGGGGCCAATTCAATTATATCAATTATGTTTAAACATGTAGGAGAGTCCACTCTGACTACCTGTGAATACCATTGTCTCAGGAGGAGCAATTTTGTGTCACCATTGTGCAGAAATTTGTAAGTTCAGCTTGTCAAGTAACTAACACGATGAGAGGAACTTCACAATAGAATATAAAAATGCAGTACTGAATATTCTAAAATAAAGGACATTAAAACAAATCAAAATTTATTTTCATGTTAGGCAAGGATTGCTGGACTTGGCATTGGTAAATGTTTAGAGATTTAAAATTATTAAAAAAATCAAATCAATAAAAGTTAAATGATCTATAAATAACACTTAACCATCAGTAATGAAAAAGTTGGTGTTATAACACTGACCTATTTAGGAAAGGGTGAATTTTTTGTTTCTCTTCTGAATTTGGTCATATCTTTTCAGAAAAAAATACTTTTTATACCTTGGGCTCCCATGAATAATTTAGTCATTATTTATATGAAGTGTGATCATAAAATTAAGAGGATGCATATAGAACAGTTGAATTACTCACACAGGGAATGCAAGTTTATATTAAGAAGTTGTGGGCCTTGTTGATTTAAATAGTTTCTGTGGGTTGTTTTTTGTACCTTTGTTGCGAGATTATTTGTATTATGTTAGACTATAATTGTGTTATCTTTAGAAATGCATTGTATAACCCTAGTGTGGTGATGGCATGCACGTAACCATGACTACTACTATTGTTCAATCAATTTTTGCTTCTTTATGCAGTAGTGAATATTTTTAGTGGTTCTATTATTTGCTCTTTTAAAATTTGGAACTGAAATTATAAGTCATTTCTATTAAAAAGAATAGCATTGCATAAGTTTATAATGTTCCCTCCTTTTAGATATTTAGGTATGAAATACCAAAAAGGGAGCTTGCGGCAAGAGTCTTCTGATTTAAACAAAAAATGTCTCTCAACAGGCCTTCATTCTCCTCATTTTTCACGCTATCATATTTGCATTTCTTAATTTTTGTTTCTAGACTTTCACTGTAATCATTAGTTACTTGCTATTCTTTACCATGCAATTTCTAAAAGCTTCCCGTTTAGCCCACTCACAGAAACACCATTCTTATGGAGGTCTTTACCTCTCACGTCTGAATTATTGAAATACCCTCCTGACTGGCATTCAGGGCTTTCTTAACATTATTCTCAACTTCAGGTCTTCTTCTTTTCTTAAAATTTTTATTGTTATGTTAATCATCACACATTACATCATTAGTTTTTTTTTAATTTTTTTATTGTTATGTTAATCACCATATATTACATCATTAGTTTTTGATGTAGTGTTCCATGATTCATTGTTTGTGCATAATGCCCAGTGCTCCATGCAGAATGTGCCCTCTTCAACTTCAGGTCTTCTTAGTAACCCTTTTGGCCTGACTCCATTCCAAGGCAACATTTTTTTTTTTTTAAATCACAAAACCTTTTCTAAAACTAGGTATTTCTTCTAGTTTCAGATATTGTAGAGCTCAATGTAAATCTAAAATGATTTACTTTTTCAGTTGGGAACATTATTGGCTCTCCGGGGACTGCCACTGCCTATGTGCAGGGCACTGAGTGACAGGGTACACAGAGGCTTTATAGTGTACATCACAGATTTTGTTTCTGTTCTTTTGATAGTTATGAACTCTGCTGTAAGCAAAATTCCAAAGTCAAAGTCAAAGGTGACAGTACAGTTGAAATGCTTCTGAAAGAGGAGATTGAAATGCAAATAAATTATTGCCATTAACTTTGATGAGCCAATTTATTCTCCGGTAACATTAGCAAAATACTCAAGGTTTAGTAAATAAAACCTTTCATTAGTGAGACTTCATGTTGAGGAAAATTTACTTAGTTATTGCAGATGTCAAAAATTCTTCTTATATGAATGCTACTCTTAGAAATCCTAGAGCCACTGGTTCCATCTGAAAACAGCGTTATGACCGAAGGAATAGAATCCAAGAATCAGATTGCATCAAATAGGTTAAAATCTTTACTTACATGTCTTAAAAAAGAGTGAAGTTGTTTCCAGACACAACTCTAATAAAATTCTTTCTCCTTCCAACATTGCAGACCTACAATACTCCTTAGAAACTTGCTCCTCTATCAGCTCTGAGTTTTTGTGTTTTATTTTTTTCTGGCCCCAGATTCTTTATTATGTAAATGTATTTGGCAGTTCTCCACAAGTATAATTCTTCTTCTTTAATGTAGGGAAGGAAAAAGAAAATTGGACTAGGTATTCTCTTCGGCAGGATGTGGGAAGGGAACAGCAATGAACAATCAAGTTGTTTTCAGTCATAAAATAACTGGTTTTGTCACTAGAGTTCTGAAAACAGACGATTTTCATGCCACAGTAGAACAGATAGTGCTAGAATTTGGCAACAGATTCTTTGGATTTTAAGGGTGGCTCAAGCCAAGAGCTCCTGGTTCTAGATAAAATGATGATTTTTGTTACTATATGGTCTTTTCCTAATCTCCCAGATTATAGTCCAGGTAGGTCTCGATTTCTTTCTTCTCTTCTTTTTTCATCTATTGAGCCAATATTTCTCTTTTGCTTAATTCCTTATATTTGAGATATAACTGCAGTGTGATGCCTTTTATCACTGATGGGAGAATTGCACATTACATTCCTAAAACACCTTATATTTTATCCAGTCACATAAAAAGTTGTCCAGAAGAATGTATGAAAACTTTATGTAAGATAAATCAGGTTGAAACCTCATTCATCTCCAGCACTGTGAAGGACTGGTATTTTGTTTATCTGATTTTCAGTCATGTATGGAATACTTTGAAAAATATGACAAAAATCAATTAATTATTATAAATGTTATAACCAATTACTTATTTTATTTAAAACAATGTAATAAAATTATATGGGGCTGAATGCCACAGCCATATCAAAGTTTCCAAATAATTACTTTCAATGTCTGTACATCTTGTACGAGAGGAAAGTGAGATAAGAGACCTCAGTTTTAATAAACACTTCCCTGACTAGCAAGTATTGTTAGCATTGACTATGAAAGAAGGTACATTTTCACGAGACTTCAAGCCACGTGCCACCTTAGTTCTTCCAAAAAAGCTATCCATGATACAATTATATGTATGTACAATTATATGTGTGTGATATATATCTCTAATTTTTAAATATTTTAAAGCATTGTAATATTTAGAAAGTGTGGCTGATAGTAGCAAGTAAATTAATGAGAGACTCAGTAAGATGTTCAAATAATTCAAAGGAGAGAGTTAAAGTATGTAAGTAGTTGGAAATGTTAAAATAAGTCTGCTAATAAATATAAAACTAATTAATAAGCTATAAAGCAATAAAATGTCATGTTTTCTAGAAACCGGAAATCAATTGTATCAGATGAAATATATTTGCATTTTTGTGGACAAGAATTATTTACATGACAATCAGCTTTGTACAAGTTAACTTCAACTTCTGCAATAGTCTGGTTAATAGGAAATGAACTAGGGGCACCTGGGTGGCTCAGTAGGTTAAGCGTGGGACTCAGGTTTCTGCTCAGGTCGTGATCTCATGGGTCTTGAGATTGAGCCCCTCGTGGGGCTCAGTGTGGGCCCAGTGGGGAGTCTTCCTAAAGATTCTCTACCTCTGCTCCCCCCCCAACACAATTGCGCATGCGCTTTCTCTCAAATAAATAAATAAATCTAAAAAAATAAAATAAAATGAATTAAAGGTACTCATCCCTATTGAATGAGATAACCCCCAGAAAATCCACTAGACAACTTCTATCACTCCACTAAAATGATACCCAGTGATCTCTTTTGCTAAATTACAAGTCTTGGGCAACCTTTCCTGATTGCATGTACTACATCAAATGAACAATCTCTAAAATAAAAAACAAACAAACAATACAAAGAATGAACCATGGTGTCTTTATACATATAGCTATTTTATGTAATTCTTTATTTTGGCAAAAAAAGGATTTGGAAAGCCCACTCCTAAATCAGTATAAAATCAATCTATGGGAGCTCAAAAGGGACAAAATACAGTATGCTAGCCATTCACGGGGAATTTCACAGCCAAGCCTTGTTTTCTACAAGCAACAGACTGTATCTGCTCAGGCTAGTGAGTCTCAGATCAATCCTGAGAAAAACAAAGAGCTGTGCTGACCTGAGAAAACAGATTATTGACACTCACTTCTCACCAGGTCTTCACTGATGCTCATAATTTTTTTTTTTTGTCTTAATCATTCATTGATTCCCGCAGAGCCTGTACAGCTGATGGGTGGGATTTGAGTCTCATTAGCTTCCAGTCTCTCTTGCTTACCACATTCTCACCTGTACCTGATGATCTTATCTTCTGCTTGAGAAATACTGGGACCAACTGGTTTGATTTCCCTCTTATATTCCCACCGTGCCTTCAGGCCGCTCCTCACAGAATTCTACGCAGCTTAAAAGGAAAAGATTTTCTTTCTCTTTCAAGTAAACCCTTCTGTTTTTTTTCATTCCGACTTCACTGAGTACGTCTCTGGTTTAACCTCTCATTTTTAAGTATTTTCACTCTTCCTCTCCCAAAGACTATTTCCTTTTTACCATTGAACCTGGTCAAGTTTCTCTCCTAATGCCCATTTTTACTTAGCTACGTTTCTCACTATGAAGATTTTTTTCCCTTCATTTATCTGCTGAACTCCTGGATTACAAGAACCCAGCCTGCTGCTTCCACAAGGTACGTGTTTATTATTAAATAAGTCAGGAGTTTGATGTTCCTCTCTAAAAGGTTTGCTGTGTTACTCAAATTCCTTTCTCAAACATTTTCCTTTAGTGTCAAAAATTTTTCCCCAACTCTTGCAGAATTGGCATTTTGGTTTTTGGTTTTCTTTCCTACGTCTGAAGTACAGACAGCACTTTCCTGGTTCTCTGCCTTTTCTTTACCACTCCTTTCATCCAGTTAATATAACATTTATCTTAAAGCCTTTACTCTTGATTCTTGATTTTTCTTTAAATGTAAGCCATACTCAATTTCATCGTTCCAACTCTTGAACCAAAATTCTGTCTCCGGGCTGAACCTCTCAAATTCCAGGCACATAATTCCAGTTGCTCACAAGATAAGTATTTTCTCATGGTAAACTTAATAAATCTGAAACCAAAAACACTATATCTTTTCACAAACGCGGAGTTCCTTTTGGGTCAATCGAGTTTCAATCAATGTTAACACATTTTTCCAAATCTCATGGGAAGGAAGAACTTTAATTTAATTTCCCATACGCAGTGTTATTGAGTTTCATTCCCCAAATTTGTTCTCAACTTCATCAGCAAATCCTGAGATTAGGATTATATTTACTGTTTTTAATTTATTTTCTGTGTATACATGTTTTACTTCCCAACTAGATTATAGGCCACCTGAACAAAATTAGTTTCTAATTTAATCTCATGACTGAAGCTCAGCAAGCTTAAGGGGCATTGCTCAAGATTATATAGCTTTTAACAAACAGAACAGGAAATTGTGTTGTCTGAATTCACATTCAGTGCTTCATTGTAGTACTCATCAACTGCTTAGTCATCAGAATGATATTACCTGTAAAAAAAAGTAAACCCATATTTTAATGTTAAGCCAAAGGTGGTAGTTACTTATTCTCCCTTATTGTGGGGATTCTCTGTCTCTCTCTTTTTGTAATATACAGGCAGCAGAAAAATGCCTGAGGGGGGACAAAAACGTTCTTAGAATTAAAAAAAAAAAAAAAGATTTGATAGCTTGAGAAATTTCTACATTGACTGGGAAATATTTGCTTACTGAAAATATAGTCTCCACAACAGCATTTAATAGGGTTTTCTCACTATGCTCCTGAAAAATAAAATTTTCTTTAATATTACTTTATTTTTCCACCCAAAACAGAGCAGATATCTTTGCTGTGAAGGGTTACATCTTACAAAGCTCTCTCTTCTAAGGGCTAAATTTCTTGTCCACCATTAGGGAGCTAAAATTATTATGTGTTTCAAACTAGAGTCTAAGACTGTGGAAAGGGCATGTAAAATTTAGAGCTTTTTAAATTCCACTTGGGAACATGTTTCCTCTATAAAATGTTAGATTCTGATTGCTATGCTTCTGCTCAGGAAAAGTCCAGGATGTTCTGTTGTATAGAAATAATTGCACAAATTTTTGATAAAATAAAAATATAGCTATTTCAATATTTTATCCTGGGAGTAATAAGATTTTATCAGAGAAAGGCAATTTTAAATTAGTCATGCTCTTGAGAGCAATTAAGAGAAACATGTGGGAATTAGAAAGCTAGTATTCACTATAAAAAAAAATCTGGTGAATAGTATGCTTCAAAATGAAGCACTGAATCTACCAGTGTGATCTTTGATTTTTGCATGATGCTGGACTGCTAGCATCTGTGCAGTATAAGGGCCCCATTGATGTAGAAAATACTTTTCCTTCTGTACTCAAATTGGAATATCTGAGACTCTTAATTGTCAGGCCATATTTTAGATAGTTGTTTTTTTTTCCAAAAATTCCAAGTGGTTTATGAAAATCTAATTTAAATATGTCTGCTTACATTTGTTCTGAATGATTACTGAAGGGCACATAGATCTGTGAGTCAGTATTTTCTCTACTTTGCTAAAGGGAAGATTGCTAGATCAGGAGTGTCTTCGGAAGGAAGCTTATAGGTTGCTTTCTTAATTCTTGGATAAGGGCAAGATAGCAAAGAAATACTTAACTCTTGTTAACATCCACTTTTTTTTTTTTTTTTTTGCTTATCAGTGACAAAGAACCTGGGTACCATGTGTAGGTAAAGCAAGACAAAATTAAGAAGAAGAAAACAGTTCGAGAAAGAAACTAGAAGGGGAACCTAGTATTTTAAATAATAACCCATCTTAATCCATGTTAATACTAAGACAAGTCTCACATACTCTAAGAGAAAAAGTAACTAGACAGAGAAGTAGACATACACACTCAAAGAATTGACTTCCCAGACTTTTGTCATCAGTGACATTCAGAGAAGTTAGCTTTATCTGCACGTTTCACTTCCGAATCCATAAATATTAAATGTGTATCACAAAATAAAGCCCTGTAATAATTTAATAGGAATATTTGTTCCTTCATTTATTGGAACTCCTCTGCTGATTCTACCACTCGATCTTGAATATTTGGATAGGTGAGTGGTGGCCACTTTAGATACCGTTTCAAATGCAATCTCAACAATGAACAGTGTAGTATGAGTCTCTCCTGTGGTTCTTTCGCACTAGTGAGCTTGATTGGCTCAATTTGTTCAAATACCGAATTGAATCAGGCACCCGGGTGGCTCATTTGTTAAGCGTCTGCCTTCGGCTCAGGTCATGGTCCCAGGGTCCTGGGATCCAGCCCCGCATCGGGCTCCCTGCTCGGTGGGAAGCCTGCTTCTCCCTCTCCCTCTCCCCCTGCTTATGTTCCCTCTCTCTCTCTCTGTGTCTCTCTCTGTCAAATAAATAAAATCTTAAAAAAAAAATTACCCAACTGAAGAAACGACAGCCTTGTGTTTAAGTCCCTAGTGAGAAAATGTGCTAAGATGATAGATGTCGTCCCTCCCTGAACACAACGGTCAGTACATCTGGACAGCAACAGATTAGCCTTCCTCCACCTCAGAGTCAAATACCTTGAAAATTCCGCTTTATGGAGGATGCGGATATGAAATAATATCATTTATGAAGTTCAACTAAATAAATACTTATTTAAAAATGACATTTTGGCCTTGACATTGATTAATTCATCTTTAGGAACCATTTCAATGTACTTGAACAGTTTACCAAAGTTTAATAATTTCCTACAGGGCATGCAATTCACCCTAATCTCAAAGTCTTCCCAGTTCACTAAAGACAGATCCATTTGTTATGACACAAAACCCTCAAGATTCACAGAGATTTGCATGAGGAATACCCAGGAAATCCAATGGAGAGAGAATGTCTTGTGCAGGGCTTTTCCGTGAAATCTCTTGTGTGACCATTTTTGAGTCCCATTTTAGCTCCTTACTTTCAGACCTCGGCTTGTGTACACAGGGTTCCCTCGGCTGTAGCACAGCATCCTTCTTGCCTCTTTTGTACTGTCACTTTCTCTTCCACCCTTGGAAGAGGAAGTTTTAAAGTGAGAATAAATTGTAATGAAACCAAGTTGCCGTAGGATTCCTAACTGCCAAACTGGGGGCAGCATCCTGCCAACTGGAAGGTGTCTGGAGCTGCACTTTGAGCCTCACCGTATGTCTTCTCACACCCCATGCCTCTGCCTGTAGATGCTTCACATTGTACATTAAAATAGCGAGGACTTACTTGCCAAGCCCCTGTGATTTTGCAGGGCTCTCATGTCTAATAATATCCTGTTGAATAGATGTAACTTAGACCCCGTGAAACTGGACTATGAATAACTTTATTTGCGGTTGAAAGCACACATGATTTCTTTTCTTGGTGGACTTTACCCCATATTCTTATTTATAATATTAGATGGTCATTTATCTTTCAGGCTAATATTTAGGAGAGGAGTATGTTTCCTTGCTTAGCTCTTGCCAATTTATTATTACAGACTTTGGTAGCATCTGCCTATTGAACTAACAATTCAGGCTACTAACTTAGGGCTTCTCTTCCTTTTACATATCATGAGGCATGCAAGTGATACTTGTTTGACACATTGTGGTAAAAATGTGACTGCCGCTAGGGCTCTGTCCCTTGCAGTGTCTGGACAATCACTACCTTCACACAGCTTTGGGTGTTCATTTATAACCAGTTGGGAGGCTCTGTAACACCTCTTCTCTGGGACTCACTGAGAAAGCTATTACCCTCTTTACAGTTTTCAGGGTCTTCTCACAGAAGTGTCTGTCTTTGAGAGTGTCTAGGAGTGTCTTTTCTCCAGGCAGAGGATCCAGTCCTTCCAGTGATCTGGAAGCCCTGACTGACGACCCTTTCCACACAGCTGTATGATCTACACGGCCATCAACTCCCCCTCATTTCAGTTAGATGTCATGATATTAAAGATTCTCACATGTTAATATTTATGGGGAATATCTTTGGAGCTACTTTTTTGTCTCAATCATAATTACCCCAGAAGAGAAGAAACAAAGAAAACCCAAAATAGTAGGTAGACTAGGAAAAAGGTTCATCCTATGCTATCATACTCCATCTTCTTCCTTGTTTTCCTTTTCAAACTAATCTTCCCATCAAGTTCACAGCAGGAATTCAGAGATTTTGAGTTTGTAAGAGCACAAGGAAGGAGCCTGGTTACCACCCCTTTAATAATAGCTTGGAGGATGACCACATGGCCAACTGGAATTCAGTGAAAGGTGCAATGTTTATTCCCCCAAAATTAACTCGTGCTAACTGAAATTTCTTCCCAGTTTCTGATTCAAATATGCAATGTCAGTGTCTCTTCAAGTCAGTTGTTAGCGTAGGCTTTTATGGATTCCAGTTATTATCAACCTTGGGAAAAGAAACAAACATAGTGACATCTGAAATTGTTACTGCTTCTTATAACATACAAAACCAGTCCCAAAGATATGTTTGAGAGAATTGGAACATCCTGACAAGCACTAAGAACCA
The DNA here is from genome assembly GCF_037043125.1 of Eumetopias jubatus. Classification (NCBI taxonomy): domain Eukaryota; kingdom Metazoa; phylum Chordata; class Mammalia; order Carnivora; family Otariidae; genus Eumetopias; species Eumetopias jubatus. The sequence continues at coordinate 34,285,175 of NW_028274820.1, forward strand.
GAAGTGTGGCCCTAGGCAGGATTATGAAAACACTACATTTGCTTTAGCTTGAATCCCAAATATCCACTAATCTTTACATTTCTTTGGTCTCTGCCCTGCAAGGTCCTTTTGGAGTTCACTTTCAAAGAAAGCCCTAAAGCTTGGTGGCAGGAGGACTCAGGTTCTGAAGTTATCTTTGGGGTTGTCTCTTGGGGGGAGAAAATTATTTCAAATCTCTGCACCATACCCAGGTATTGCTACCCAGCACCAAAATGCTTTGATGATTAATGCTAACAGTCCATAAAGTATGTACCTGTATTAACCCTACCAATTACAAAGTGTATCTTAACAGAAACATACAGTCCTCATTTCCAGCCTGTTAGGGAATGGTTAGAGATGAAAGCTTTCAAGTAGCAAGTTACACCGTGCCGCTTGAGGTAGTCACACAGCCCACTATAATAGTATGTGATTTGCCCACTTAACTACTTCTCAACTCTTCAATTTTCTTCTCAGTGCTTACTATACAATTTGAAAAAGTGATCTAATGATTAGTCTTAAACCTTTTTATTGATCCTCAAGTACTCATAAATTGCGTTTGAATTACTAGAACCAAGAGATGTTTTAAACCTGCAAAGTCAACTCAATCACGGCAACTTTTTGCTTTTAAAGGGAATTTAAGTGGGTGAATGTTGAACTCACGGAGTGGCATAGGCCTGGGTATTTATAATTAGTTAAAATCTAAATATAAATTAAGCATGTTATAGTTTGAGCTCTTAGCTTGTTATTTGCTGTGAAACTATTATCTACCTCGGAAACTGACAGGCTACAAAGCAGTTAAAGCAAACTCTACTGGTTTACATTATACAACAGGTGCATGTGCTCTTCTTTGGATTTTCAAGATACCATATATGGGGGACTCTTCCAGAACTAAATATAATTTTCTTTAATGCATTATATATAAAATCAAGCTGCACTGAGTTGATGCACATAAATGTGTCTTTAGTAAGACACAGTATTTTTTAAAAATTACATGTATTCTCTCTTAGAGCAATTTCAAACTACTGTTAGAATGTTGGAATGATATCGATTGCTCTTTCCTCACTGTTTATCAAAATAAACTCCATTATTTCTTATCCTTCAAAAACAGTTATGTATATACCACATTTTCTTCATTCATCTGTTGATAGACATTTAGATTATTTCCATATCTTGGCTGTTGTGAATAACGTACAATGAGCATGGGAGGGCAGGTATTTCTTCGAGATCCTGATTTAAATTCTTGTGGATGTATATCTAGAAGCAGGGTTACTGGATCATACAGTAGTTCTATTTTTAATTTTTTGAGGAACCTCTGTACTGTTTTTCCTAGAGGCTGTATGGTTTGCATTCCCACCAACATAAGAGTACTGGTTTCTCCACATCTCAGTCAACATGTTTTGCTTTCTGTTTTCTGTGTGTGTGTGTGTGTGTGTGTGTGGTTGTTGCTGTTGTTGTTGTAATGGCCATCCTAATGTGTGAGGTGATAACTAATTGTGGCTTTGATTTTACATGTCCCTGATGATTAGTGATTCTGAACAAGGTTGCTTGTACCTGTTGGCCGTTTTGTATTTCTTCGGAGCGATGTCTTAAAGCCCTTGGCCCATTTTAACATCAGGTTATTTGTTTTTTTTGCTATTGGATTGTAGGAGTTCTGTGTATATTTTTTATTATTATTTTTTTTAAAGATTTTATTGAGAGAGAGAGAATGAGAGATAGAGAGCACGAGAGGGAAGAGGGTCAGAGGGAGAAGCAGACTCCCCGCTGAGCAGGGAGCCCGATGTGGGACTCGATCCCGGGACTCCAGGATCATGACCTGAGCCGAAGGCAGTCGCTTAACCAACTGAGCCACCCACGCGCCCTATATTTTTTATTATTAATTATCAGATATGGTTTACAAATATTTTTTCCCATTCATTAGATTATCTTTTCACTCTGTTGATTATTTCCTTTGCTGGGAAGAAACTTTTCAGCTTCCTATGGTCTCATTTGTCTAATTTTACTTTTGTTTTTTGGGCTTTTGATGTCATATCCAAGAAAAATCATTGCCAAGTCCAATGTCATAAAGACTTTGATCTGTGTTTTGTAGGAGTTCAATAAATACAGGTCTTATATTTAAATTGGTAATCCATTTTGAATTTATTTTTGTGTACGATGTAGGATAAAAATCAAATTTCTTTTTTTTTCTTTTGCCTGTGGATATCTAGTTTTCCCAGCACCATTTCTTGTTTTTCTGTTGTTTGATTTATTTAAGTAATCTCTACACCCTACATGGGGCTCGAACTCACGACCCCAAGACCAAGAGTCATGTGCTCTTCCAACTTAGCCAGCCGGGCACCCCCCTGGGTCCCCCAGCACCATTTCTTGAAGAAACCATCTTTTTCCTATTGTGTATTCTTGACACTCTTGACTGTGACATACCAGTTGACTCTGTATGCATGGGTTTGTTTTTGGGCTCTCTATTCTGTTCCATTCATCTATATATCTGTTTTTATGCCAGTACAATACTGTTTTCATTACTATTGCCTTGTAATATATTTTGAAATCAGGAAGCCTAAAGCCTCCAGCTTTGTTTTTCTTTCTTAAGATTTCTTTGGCTATTCAGGGTCTTTTGTGTTTCCATCTGAATTTTAGGATTGTTTTCGCTATTTCTGTGAACAATGCCATTGGGATTTTGATTGGATTGCATTGAACCTGAATATCACTTTGGGTAGTATAGACATTTTAAGAATATTGTCTTCTCATCCATGAGTAGGAGATGTCTTTCCATTTGTTGGTGTCTTCTTTCTTTCATCGGTAGCTTGTAGTTTACAGTGTAACAGTGTTTCACCTCCTTGGCTAAATTTATTACTAAACATAATATATTTTTGATATTGTAAATGGGACTGTTAATTTCTTTTTCAGATAGTCCATCATTAGTGTACAGAAACACAATTTTGTATCCTGCAAACTTACTGCATTCATTTATTCTAATAGTTCTATTTCCTAATAGGATATTCTAATTCCTATATGTAGGATCATACCATCTGAAATATTAATATTTAGACATCAGTAAGGAGTGAAGAGTTCACAAATAAAATAAAGAGTGACTATAAAGGCAGAAAGAGGGTGATGAGAAGACAACAAAATCCATGGGACAGAGTTACAAAGAGCAAGGGATCAAATAAGGTAAAGAAAGCATTGACTGGAAAGTGTCCACTGGCTTACCTAAAAAGCAAATCACTGTTTGCTAATAAGCTGATGATAGAATTAACATGTCTAAATGCTGGAGGAAAGAAGACAAAAGAGAAGGAATATTTGGAAGATAGAGAAAGAAGAGTCTTTCGTGTTAGCTCTCTCAGGATGCTGGATAGGACAACTTCTGCACAAAGGAGGAAAGAATGACCTTAAAGTAGGAGAGGGATTTCTTCCATTGTAATAGAGCAAAAGATAAGCAAAGATGCAGTTAGGGTTGTAGGTTTAGAGCCTGAAATGGAGAGGGGAAAAAAAAAAAACCAAGAAACTTAGATTTCTCAGTACTTCTTCCTGCCCTGCATGAGGGTAATTAAATTTTGTAATGACAATAACCAGTCACTAAAACTGCAGACCCATTTATGAGGATGCAGTGGCCAAAATAGGGAATATTATTTGTATGGATTTTTTTCCTCCCCTTTTTTGGTTAGATTTGGGAAGAGAGGACCTTTCCCAGGTGGGTCTGTATTGCTGTGTATGGACTTTAAGTGCAGAAAGAGAGAATATCATTAAAGAAACTTTTCGGACAAGACAATTTGTGTGTGTGTGTGTGTGTGTGTGTGAGAGAGAGAGAGAGAGAGAGAAGGAGAAAAGACCCTAAAATCATTCTTGTAGGGATCAGGTCAAAGCAGATGCAAATGTTGGTCTCCTCTTTGGGAGAGTCAGACTATTCGCCAGCCCAGTGCCCTTACTTACTGTACTTGGTACAAGTGCTTGTATCCCATATTGGGAAGATCCATCAGTTAGTCAGCTCCTTGTCTGGCTTCTCTGCAGACATAGAAGGCTATACCAGACTAGTGAAATTGTTAATCCTCCAACCTTTTATTTCGAATTTGTTCTTGTGTGTCTAACAAAGATCTTTAAAAAACAAACAAACGAACAAACAAAAAATATTGGGGTGCCTGGGTGGCTCAGTTGGTTAAGCGTTGGGCCTGATTTTGGTTCAGGTCATGATATCAGGGTTGTGAGATCAAGCCCCCTTCGGGCTCTGTGTTCAGTGGGGAGTCTATCTGAGATTCTGTCTTTCCCCTCTCCCTTTGCCCCTCCCCCTGTTCATGCTCTCTCTCTAAAATAAATAAATAAAATATTTAAAAACATTTACTCAACCCATGATTCCTGGGTTCATCATGTCTATCTAGCATGCGACCTTTGAAATACTTAGGCACATAATTATACGGTGGTTCATTATGATATGTGATTTATTTTAAATATACCAATGTATAGCATAAATAACACAGGTAGTAAGGAATACCTGGAAGTGAGTATTTTATACAATAACCTTACCCCATTTATTTGCAGAAATATTGGGTGGTTATAAACAGTAAATTATCTCCTGTGACATGGAAAGCCAAATTATGTACTAAGAGTGAGCAGACAGTGGGGGATTTGGAGGTTTCAAGGTGAGGGGAAAGCATGACGTGACAGTGGGGAGAAGGCAAGGGAAACAGGATCCCTGGGCAGCTTGCAAAGCCAGTGGAGGTTGGAAAGTAGTGTGACTGACCTGATTGTGTGCAGTTGTTAAATTTGCATGCTCTCCGTGTATTTGTAGGGCTATGCGTGTGGCTTCGAATGCCCTTTTCTGCTTCATCTTATTCATTAAATGAAACGTGATCCTTTAAGAATCAACTCATATGCTTTATTCATTGTGAAGACTTCCCTAATTTTCAAGCAAGGTTTGCCACACAGTAGATATGCTATACATGTTTGTTGAAAGGATTAAAATTATGCTTCCTTTGTGCTGACGTTTTCACAGTGATTTTCTGATGTTCTTTGTACTTCAATTTCCCTACCTGTCAAACATGGAAAGTAGCAATGCTTATTTCATAGGGCTGTTTTGTGGATTAAATGAATTCACACACAAAGAACCTAAAGTAGTGCCTGGCACCATTGAAGTGCTCAATTAAAATTAGTCATAATAATTAGGATTATCAATGCTATTATAATTATTACACTTAATTGTATTTCCATCATTTGCATGAATCGGTCTCCTACTAGACTGCATATTACTTATCAAAGTTGTCTTTATATTTTCAAGAGCTTGGTATGGACTGGAGACAGAGCTGACACACTTGTTCAGTGTTTGTTGAACAAATGAATGACAGTGGGTGAGTGTGCGTGCGTGTGTGTGTGTATAAAGCTAATATTAATAGGTGAGTGACATTTGAGATGCGATGTGGGATAAAAGGGGAAAAAAAAAGAAACAAACACACAGGCTTTGGAATCAAACTGAGTTTCTAGCTGGCTGATCTGGGCAAGTTGCTAATTTTCCCTGAGCTTCAAGTTGTTTATTTGGAAAACCAGTATAAGGGTACTCAGCTCATGAAGTCGTGGTGATGATGGCATATATTTTTCACTCAAGAGGTAGATGTTTGGTGATGACTTACCACCGCCACCAGCTTTCTCACACGGCTCACTGTTGTCACTCTTGGTCACTTTTTCCTCATGGTCATGGTCACTTTTTCCCTTTCACTGATGAGACTTACAAGAAGACAAAGCACCTCAGGAACAGTGATTTTTCTATTTCCTAAAATGTAACTTTCATTTTAATTAGATTCTCCATCCAGGAATGTAATTATTCTGAGTGGTAGACATTGGAGTAAATAGTTCTGCTTAGCAATTTCGCGTGGTACAATGCTAGTAATATTCTGATTTTTGCCTAAGTAACAGGAGCAGGAATTCTGTACAAAAACACCAGGCTTGATTTTGATATAAAAATCAGCTAGATAGAAAGACTTATTTTGGGAACAAAACAACTAAAAATATCAGGGTTATGCTTAAGTTACCAGCTGCGAGCATTAGTCATGACTCTTCTACAAAAGAGTTAAGTTCTTCGGGTGAAGGAGGCGCAGAAGGAAGTCAAGCACAGTCTTCTGGGATGAGTCACTGTGATCATATCAGCAGATCACAGACAGGTGGAAAAACATTCTGACTCCTGATTGGATGCTGTCCTCCAAGACCCGCCTCTCTCAAGAGCCACTGACCAGTAGGAAGCCCAGAGAAAAATAGCTGAGTGCTGTCTTAGGCCTCATGAATACTTAAGCAGTTTGGATTTTCCTATTTAATTTTACCCATCCTGTATCAAATTGTTAGATGAGAGAATATTATGATTTATTAATTAACATGTACAGTTGGTTATAACAAAGAAAACAAGAGGAAATATAGTAGATCCATGAATACTTACTTTTAGCCTCATGGTTTCCTGCCTCGACCTCATTTTTCTGCTTCCCCTCATTCATCAGTCTTGGGTTCTATGATTCTAACCTTAAATACCATACCCCACCTGGTCCTGCCTCATTTTGCAATTAAATTTTAGGGGGGAAAAAAGTGGCTTCCATTTCTCTTGTCTTTTTCCTAAGTCATTTTAAACAATATAGGAAAAAATATCATTTTTGAACTCAAATTAGTTACACCAGTCCTGTTCAGATGCTCCCGTGGGCTCCCAGGCTCACTCACTAAACATTAATGGCCCTTAATAAAGGGCCATTTGGGATCTGACCTTGACTCTGGTCTTATTGACTTGTGGTTTCTGCTTCCAACAGTATGCTCAGCTACAGTTGTAGCTGTTAACTGTATCATTCAGCTTCCTGCTGACGTTCCTTTGTGTATACAGTGAGCCTTTCCTGCAATGCCCTTCCTGTGGCCTTCATCACTTGTCAAATGCTGGTTCATTCTTCAGAACCCTGCTTACACATTTCCTCCGCTGTGAAACTCTGCCTGACTTTGTCTCTGCAGACTCAGTCACTCACTCTTGTTCCCCACATGCCACCAAGCCAGTTCTGTTAGAGTAGTCTTGCCCTCTCTTATCAAGTATTAATGTATCCACCTTCACCAATGGACCTTGAGCTACTTAAGGGCACGGAACATTTAACTTGCTCTCTTTCATCTCCAAACGACTGGACCCAGAGTAGAAGATAAATACAATTTTGTTGAACTGAATTTACAAATTATATAATACAATAATGAAAAACTTCATCAACATAGTAGTATAAATGGGAGCATAAATAATACATACTATTTCTTTCTTTGCTGTTAAAATTTATAGGGTATTGAAAAGGCAAATATTCTCTGCGGGCTTCCGTTTTCCCCAGATTTCCAGAAAGAGTGAATTAGATAATATCCAAGTCCCATTTTTTAGTAAAAATATCTTGTAATTTTAAGACTATATTGAGACTACTGGAATAAACTGAATAAACTTTCTATGTCTCTTAAAATAGCGGCATAACCTTTTTTCATATTTGTATCCTAACATGCAAATTTCAGATTTCAGACTAGTCAGTTACTTCCTAGAAGGACTGTTGAAGGTGAATTTATATCTTTAGGTAAAAGGCAACCTTTTTAAAAATCAATGTGGTTTCAAGGCTGAGATACATAAAGGGAATGGGTTTGTCGGGCATAGCTAGATTTTATTTCATATTAGCAAATGCTTATAATATTTCTATACTAGGTTTTGTTTTTTTCCCCCCTGATACAACCTGTTCAGTGGCTTGGAGGCAAACACTGTGTCGCTCATTTGTTTGCAAGCTTTCCTTTCTGGAGTATGAATAATATATTAGCTAAGTTTCAGGCCAAGATCACACAAGCTATTTTACTTTGAGTTGAAATAAACCCCTTCCTATTAAATATGATAGGACTAGCTAATCTTCTGCAACATTTTTAGGAGGCTGATTTTTTTTTTTTTCCTCAAGTTTTATGTCCTAGTGATAGAAGTACTTCAAAGAAGGCCAGAAAGGACTTCAGATCTTTGTGGCTTCAGTTGTGAGGATTGTATGCCTCACATACAATTTTTTTAATAATATATTCCAGAGAACTGAAGAGCGTGTGTTTGAGTGTGTGTGTGGGGGGGGGGGGAGAGACAGGGAGAGAGAGAATAGAGAGAATGTATTAAGGGAAAAAAATCTCAGACTCCATAAATATATCTATAAATATTGAAATATTTCTGGAAAAAATCCACTAGATTTTAAAGTAAATATTTTATGTCAGGAACTAATGGGAAATAACAGTAATGAGTGTTTCATTTTATACAAGGCAGACAATATAGATTTATTTGCTTTCCATTCTTTATCTTAGCTTCGAAACATTTGAAAATTATAAGATCACCCTTACTTTAATAAGGGTGTTTGTATCTAAAAAGATGTCACATTCAGAAATGAGACCATGTACATAAAGCTGGGTGTTAGAAGCACTGCAAATACATGGTCAGAGAGGAGGCCTGAGACTTCACTTAATGAGCAGCCTTCAGGATGAAAGTTAGTTTGAAAACAGGATGGGCATCAGTGAGTAGAAGATAGATGTGAAATAGTTAGAATTCTCCAACACGACCTACCTGGGGATGCAGAACCCTTTTCCTTAGTAGGAAACAAATATATTTCCTTTTATATTAATCATGAAATTTAAAACATGAATTTTTGAAGAACGTATTTGAGTATTTTCTCAGCGAAGGAAAAAAACTGCCTTCTTAGCTGAATGACATCATGAAAGAGATCTAAAAAAGAAATACTGTTCCAGGGCGCCTGGGTGGCTCAGTTGGTTAAGCGACTGCCTTCGGCTCAGGTCATGATCCTGGAGTCCCGGGATCAAGTCCCGCATCGGGCTCCCTGCTCAGCAGGGAGCTTCTCCCTCTGACCCTCTTCCCTCTCATGCTCTCTATCTCTCATTCTCTCTCTCTCAAATAAATAAATAAATAAAATCTTAAAAAAAAAAAAAGAAATACTGTTCCAAAAAGTAGTTAAGGTTAGGGTTAAGAATATAAATTAAGGAAGTGAAGAGAAATTTATTAATAAGTGGTGAGAAGCCCTTCTGTTTTGAACCTCAAAAGTTTTCAGTAATATCAGTTATGACAACCATTAGCTAGGTAAGGAATTAATTATGAACATCATTGACTGCGTCATTTTAAGCATTACTGGTCACTAGTATAGCATCAGCAATTACAAATACATGTTTATTATTCTTTTTTTAAAACACATACAAAATATATAAAATATGTTAAATAATTTTTGAAATACAATTGATCTCTTCCTACATATTCGTATCTCTGCTATTTGACATTGAATCCCAGCCAAGTTATTTCAAAATTATTTTTTGTTTAATAGATTCAAGAAGCATTTCTTGAGTGCCACATGCACTAGGTTTGGTAGAGATTGGAAATAATAGATTAGTAGCAGGCAGTTTCTGCCCTATAATCAGAAAGATTTGCAGAAAAATATTGTTAAACAACTACATCAAATCACATCCAGTGAATATAATGCAGCATCCTTGAAAACATTGTTTCTTCTTTTGTTCTATATCACTTCTCAGAAAAATGAAATTAAGAAATCCTTGCATAATTTATTGATGATTCAGCCATCTACCTGCTCTCATCATATACAAAATTCTGACCTGATAGTTTATCCCTTATAAATTTTCTATTCAGAGAACTGTAGGGACTGAATCTCTCCAACAGCACATTGTACATTCACAGCATCACCATAGATAATTACATTTTGAGGATGAGATTATATGTGCATGAGCATTCTGGCGAAACAGGATGGTGAAAGCAGTATTTTAGAAGACAGGATTTTACCCAGATTTTCAACAAGTGTTCTAAACCACATATCTCTTATTTTTTATTGCACAGTCTATTTGGAAAAGACCCACCTGCTCAGAAAGAAAAAATCAACATGATTGCTGTTGTAATTATCCGTTCAGAGGGGATGTTATATGAGCAGGAATATCACAAGCAATTCAATAAAGAACTCTTTTGGTAGGTTCCATCACGAGTAATGAATAGAGTTTAATTTCATTTCATTATAGTTCAAAAGCCTCCCCAGGGTGTAATTCTGATGTCTTGCCATGGGAGCCAATTGTGTTATTAGAATAACAAGATGGTGTATTTTTTTAATCACCTTCACTGGCTTTTTATCTTGACAATAGTGGAGAATTTGCATGTGTATGTATCACATGTTATGGAATATAGAGGAGTTGAGTGAGACATAAATCTTTAGAATTAAAGCCTGGGAGCAAAGTGTGTGTGTGTTGTTTTTTTTTTTTTAAAGATTTATTTATTTATTTGAGAGAGCGAGAATGAGAGAGTACACGAGAGGGGTGAGGGCCAGAGGGAGAAGCAGGCTCCTCGCCGAGCAGGGAGCCCGATGTGGGACTCGGCAGGGAGCCCGATGTGGGACTCGATCCTGGGACTCCGGGATCATGACCTGAGCCGAAGGCATTGCTTAACCAACTGAGCCACCCAGGCGCCCTCAAAGTGTGTGTTCTGGATGAAGCTTTAAGTGACAAGCTTCTGATTAGTGTTTCTTATCCTGAGGCAGTTTCTTGATCAATTAACAATCAATTAGGCTTCTAGATATTGCTTAGCTGGCATGGTCCTATTTCAAAATGCAAAAAGAAGTTTTGGCAGATTCCAAAATCTATGAATATATGATTCAAGCATACTGGACACATTCAAGTACTGTATTTTGTTAGTACATTGGACCTGCAGTATATGGAAAAAAAAATGATACACTAGGATCTTTGCAGTCATTCCAAATATATATGACTCATTTGTTATTTATGGTTTGAAACTCTTCTCCTCTCTACAATTTTTGATGCTGATTGTAAAACTAAGCACAGGATTCCAGTTAAAAGCAACAGAACAAAACACAGTCTGAGGCACCTACAATGCTCACTGCTGAGGAGCACTGAATTCTAACTTTGAATTTTCTGAAAATCAAAGCAAAATGAGATCTATGTTGGGATGTATAGTTCTTAGATTTCCTGGACTGAAATTTTGACTTGTCCACTTCTATTCTTTTCCAACTCTCAAACATAAAAAGGGATAACAAAATCCCTTTTTAATATTTATATATGATTAAAATAATTTAAATAAATTTAATAGTTAATAATGTAGTTTTATATACTGGGATAGAATATTTAATAATATGGTTTTATATTATATATTTAATAATTCAATAATATCATGGGACCACTGTGAGAATTGCAGGTTTTACTACATATAAGACATGCACACATTCTAAATACTCGTTATAAGCTCAGTGAATGTTAGCAATGAATAATAATCATCATAATAATGTCTGACAAAGGAAAGTACAGTCATTTATGTAGTGAGTTCCTTCCTCCCTCTCCCTCCCCCAACAGTGAAATTCAAAAAAGCACCTATGGCCAGGGAAAGCTGAAGGGAAATCTTGTACTGTAACACATTCCTTATTTAAGTGTGACATTCAAAAGGGGCACGTGAATATATTCTACACGAGTACGTGTTTTTTATCAACTCTCCACAGAAACTGAGACCTTAGCATGTACGCATAACACAGAAAAGCCTTTTCCATGGCAACATGTTGCAACAGTACAGTGTGGACACCTGACTTTCTGTTGGTCTCCTACAGTAGGTGTAATAGAGTAAGCTGTGTGAACTTGGCCGTGCTGAGCACATTATGGGAGTCTGAAGTAGCCTCTGCCTGGCCCGGCCGGAGTCACTTCCAAGCTGTTAAGCGAAGAGGTGCTATTCCGTTTGTTGAGTACTGTGACCTCTATATGCTTGAAGTTATCAGACATGAATTAGCTGGAGTTGGCTCTCTGTTGCAAAGACGTGGAAACCAAAATCGTTTTCTTGCTGTGAGGCTTCATCTACATTCTCTCATCAGTCAGGCTCTGAAATGCCTGTGGGTATAGTTGATATTTTCCTGCAAAATGAGCTTTAAATATATTTAATTACTTGCCACATGACATGGATGAGAAGATTTTAACCTAAAGAAAATTTAAGGACAGATGGTATCAATAAATCATTCTAGCCTTCCCCCCCAAAAAAATAAATGAAAAAAAAAAAGAAAAAAATCTGTGTGAGTCCTATGGACACGGTCCGAATTTCAGTAGAGTTACGTTCAAACTGGCCTGCTAGCATTGGCTCCTAAAAATAATACTAGGAATAAAATAAAACTGCCCATTTAATGTTCCTGTTACAGACTACCTAGTATTTAATGTTGACATTGTCCTATGACACCAGGTTTTTGCTTTTAGTTGTTTCACCAGCACATAATGTCATCACACTAGAGAAAGCTGTTGATTGTGATATCTTTTGTATTTGAACCAAACCATTTTAATTCATGTATCAAATTATTTAAATATAAATTTTAGAGTATTTAAGACTTAAGATTCAGTTTTATTAATTTATTTTTATTTTATTATCTTAATATTAAAAAATATTTATTTATTTTAGAGAGAGACCGAGCACGAGTTGGGGAGGGGGCAGAGGGAGGGAGTGTCCAAGCAGACCCCTCACTGAGCATGGAGCCCGTCCCAGGGCTCAGTCTCAGGAGCCATTAGATCGGGACCTAAGCCGAAACAAAGACTCCAGTGTTTAACCCACTGAGCCACCCAGGTGGCCAAAGTTATTTTTTAAATAAACTATTCCTACCAGTGGGGTCTAAGTGTGATAAAAGATCACAGAAGGCTGAGAAAGGTGTTAAGCTTTTTCTAGTTTAGTTCTCAGCTCTAGATAGTAGCCAGTTTAGGTAAAGAACACAGATTTTCGCCCTGGATTCAGGAAGAGCACGCGGCTCATCTTTATTATTGACTTGCTTGTACTTGCTGCATACAGCAATGTTAGGGCATTTCTGAAAGTTCTCTCTGAAAACCTCTAACTTTGGGAGATGGAAGAAACCTGTTTGAGGAGTTTCTTGAGGGATTTTTCAGAGAGAAAATTGTTAAAAGTTGTCTCACTTTGGAGAAGATGTAGGACTTACCTACTTGATATTGATTCAGATCGTGAGAATAATTTGTCTTAAAATGTTTACCAAATGAAATTTTTCACTACTGACACTGAGCGATATTTAAGGGTTTGTGTTGCTAATGATTTCTAAACTTTGTTTTCCTACATAATTAAGTTGCAATCTCTCTAAGTCTTAGGGGGAAGAAAGACTCCGAAGTGAAATGAGCCCTGATTTCAGCTATAATAATTTGGGACCAGTGCAGGGCTGGCCTTCCTCTTAAGGATAGGGTAGGAATGTGTTCTCTTTATTGAGTTCTTTAGTCCCTCATAGATTCCCCAATTGAATCAGTGATGACATTGAAATCTAGAGCTTCTGAATGAGTTTGATCATCTCTGGCTTCTCAGGCAAAAAAATCTCTCAAAACCACTTTGTTTCATAGATGAAAATACATGATATTTCTATTGTGGAGATATGAGATGGGAGCAGGTTTTTAGAATCTTGGTAAGAGGTAGCAAACTACTGCATGCAATATATACACAAGACACTTTCAGTTGTTTCTAAAAAAATGATAGCAGATTCATTTCTATACTCCATTATATAAAATATGCCGTTTTAATAAATTTCTTCACACAGGAATTGTATGTGTAAAACTCACATGAAAAACCAAGATAGCTATAAAATAAATTCAAGTCAGAATGCTAAAAGAAGAAACTTGAGATTCTCCTTAAAAACAACAAAAACAAAAAAAATGACTTCTAAATCAACTCACAGTTGTCTGACATTCCTCCTGATTAACGCCAGGGTTCTCTGAGGCATACTAATAGGATAAACAAGAAAAAAATGTTAATTTCTTGACATACAGCGAGGGTCATTTTAAAGATTTGCATGCTCCAACTTTATTGTTTAATCACAAATACTTGCAGCCTGAGGCAGAAATGCCTTCAGTGTGAATTTTATACAGTTAAACACTGTAGTGTTCATATCATCGTTCATCATCAACCTTCATTGTTTCAAATACGGCAAAGTAAAACTAACGTCTACTTTTAATTACAAACACCGAATTATTTTTATGTTTAATTAAATGGAAAAATTTCGGAGTGGGTTAGAGAGTACATTTAGTTATGAAAGTGCCCAAAACGATTTCACTGAGAAACATAATATAGCATCAGCCATAAAGTGTCATGGTTGATAAGAAACTCGCTGAAAGCTGTTCAAAAGACTTCTGTATTAACTTTTGCAAATGCACTCTTTAAATCCATAAATCTTTATGGGAACACATTTTAACAAATGTACTGTGGTTTATATTTAAAAGCACTGTGCTGTTTATAGTTAAAAGCAATTATGATTCTGTCTCCCTGCTGATCCGGCTAAGGGGAAGGTGTTCACAAAACTACAACATTTAAGAACAGTAAGGATTGTTGTTTAAATTCAGCACATTAGCCCCCCTCCAAAGTGGGTCAGCGACCTCCTTGTAATAAGACCAGCTTCACTGAATACATATTAAGGGACAATTAGGAGCTAAAATAAGTTAATAGAAAAGAAGACATCAAATGTGGGTGGCAAGAATGTGTATTGCCCGTGTCTCCAGGCATCTCCATTTCTTCCTGGTGCCTCAGACTTAGAAGAAACATAAATGTCACCCCCTCTCCACCACCCTGCAGGTTATTTCTTCCTCTTCTTATGCTGTGTCCATTCACGGTGTCACCTTGTATCCACTGTTCAGACTTGAGAGTCATCCTGAAATCCATTCTCATCTGCCGCCTTCCGTATCCAGACAAATCTCGGTCTTGAATTTGGTCCTTTCTGCTCTTGTCTCTGCTTGTGCTTTTCCTGCCTTCAGCTGCCGCCTCTCTCTTCAGCCCAGCCTCCACTTTGTGGCCAGAGTGCACTTTAGAACCACAGACTCCGATGTGTTTCCTGAAGCCTGTGATCATTTTCCCATTTCACAGAATTCAGTCCAAGTCCCTTGGCATTCTTTAATGTCTGTTCCTTCAACAGCATTTAAGGTTCCATAAAAAGCATTCCTGAATAAATATATTCTAGCCATGCTCCCTGTCTCAATCGACTCTCTTCTGACCTTCTTGGCATAGCCCAGCTCTTACTCTTGTTTTCAGATTTTTGTACATCCTGAATGACCTCCAGCTCTTTAAAGAGTTATTTGGTCTCTTCTCTGCGTATTTTGTAGCTCCTATTATGTGACAGCTTTGTATTAATTATTGCACTATATTATCACTTAATGATTTGCCCTTCTGACTCTCCTATACTCAAACAAAAAAAGTATCTTACTCAATTTTGCATTTCATAGGCTAACCCTGACTTTGTCCCTTTTGACCCATATTGATTGATTGAAAGATTAACTGGCAATTGGGAGGCCTAGATTTTAATTCTGACTTTATGCTAATTAACTACTGGAATCTAAACAGGGCACTCAGTTTTAAGTATTTTTAGAATGAATGGTGTGGCAAGACAAGTGGCTCTTAAACTTGAGACCTTTAACACATCCTAAAACCAGTGTACAAAGAGAATCTAAGCCTTATTATAACGGCTCATATTAAGGACAGTGGCAATTGAGCAGTTTTTCTGCAAAGTATGAACGTCTTATTGTTTAATCCCATCTCATTTCATTTCATTTCGAGGGATTGAGGATGATTAAGATCAAGGTCTAATTGGGAAGCCAACGTGTTGCAAACTATTTTATACTAACTGTGATCAATATAAATAGGGTTTTAAATATTTTGTTTCTGAGACAGTTCTGGTACATTTTGGAAAACATGAACAATTCAACAAAATAATTTTGTCTGAGTTCTTAAAATATCCCCACTTGTAATTTAATTGCTTGTCACCTTCCATAGGAAAATTAGAAGTTACGGTTATATCCACTACTGTGAAATCCAAGGCTTATTTATTAAAGGTTGGCCCCCTAAAACTTTTGCCTAAGTACCACATGACCTTAAAGACATGTTTACTTTTGCTTTTTGAAGAATGATTATCTGAGCAGACTTTATGAGATATAGATGGTATATACATATTTAAAGCCAAATTAACTAAAGCATCAACAGGAAAAATATACCAAAACTTAATGGAATTCAACAAAAACAATATTAAGAAGCAATTTCATAGTAATAAATGCTTATATTAAAAATGAAGAAAGATCTCAAATAAACAACCTAACTTTACACCTTAAGGACCCAGAGAAAGAAAGAACTAAGCCCAAAGATAGCAGAAGAAAGGAAACAAGAATGATTAGAGTAGAAATAAATGAAATGGAGACTAGAATAACAAATGAAAAGATAAATGAAACTATGAGCTGGGCTTTTGAAAAGATAAAAAATCGACCAACCTTTAGCTAAGCTAACTAAGAAAATAAGAATCAAAATCAGAAATGAAAGAGGGGACAGTACAACCGATAACACATAAATAGAATGATCATAATAGAATACATTGAACAATTATATTACAAAAAAAAATATACAAGAAATGGAGAAATTCTTAGAAACCTATCTACCAAAACTGAAATACAAAGAAATAGAAAACTTGAACAGATGAATAGGGAATAAGGAAATTGAGTCAATAATCAAAAACATCCCAACAAAGAAAATCTCAGGACCAGATAGCTTTGCTGGTGAATTCTACCAAGGAACACCAATCCTCATCAAATTCTTCCAGAAATCAAAGAGGAGGGAACACTTTGAAACTCATTTTAGGAAGCCAGCATTAGTATTCTGATGATACCAAAGCCAGACAAAGATACTACCAGGAAATAAAATTATAGGCCAATATCCCCAATCAATATAGATGCAAAAATCCTCAAAATATTAGCAAACTGAAATCATTAGCACATTTAAAGAATCCTATACCATGATCAAGTGGGATTTATCCCTAGGATGCAAGAATGGCTCAACATACGCAAATCAATAAATGTGAAACACCGCATTAACAGAATGAAGGATAAAAATCATATGATGACCTCAATACATGCAGAAAAAGCATTTGTCAAAATTAGACATCCTTTCATGACAAAAGCTCTCAACAGATTAGGTATCGAAGAATGCACTCAACATAATAAATGCCATATAGGATACACATGCTGCTAATGTCATGCTTCATGGTAAAAAGCTGAAAAATAGGTTTTTTAAAAAATAATTATTTGAGAGACTGAGGAGGGAGAGTGAGCATGAGAGAGAGAGAAGCAGGTTCCCCGCTGATCAGGGAGCTCAATATGGGGCTCGATCCTAGAACCCTGATCGAGGTCGAATCATGATCGAATCATGACCCGAGCTGAAGGCAGATGCTCAACTGACTGAGCCACCCAGGTGCCCCTGAATAATAGGGTTTTCATAATTGAATAAAGGCCTCTCTCCTATGGTTGTTTGAAACAATGTCTAGATAGGTGGATGTTAGTATGGATGGGTGGCTAGATAAATGTATCTCCCTGAAGTGTTCAGATTTGTTAGAATCAGAAAGTATTGTTATTGCAAATGATTTAGAAGGAATGTTTTTGATCTTGTAAATTTTGGTTTGGACTTTCTATTTTGACCAATTAAAAAAAAACTAGGACGTTTGAGATAATTTGAGGTTGCCTATATAGTTCTTAGTCCCCTAAATGTTGGAGGTATCCTGCTACATTTTTTTTTTTTTTGTCTCTTAGAGAGTGATTCTAATGCAAGTATGTCCAAAAGGTAGAATGTAATCAATTAGGACACTAGTCTGGTTATTATCAATTATAATTCATTTATTATAACTTTTATCCCTCACTTTAATAGTTTCATATATTTAGACATAGGCATATATTCTTGAGACTATACCCTGGATAACTTAATGAACTTAAATTGAACTTAAATTTTCACCTTATCTATTTTCTGACTATTCCTTAGGGCAGGTAATTTTTACACACAGCTAATTTTATCTTTTATTTTGAGGTTTAAAGTTGTGTTAAATTTCTGTAGTTAACTCCAAGCTTTAGATTGTATCTCACATTACTGAAACAGTAATGCTTGTGCTGACAAGCATCAGCCTCCCCAGATAATTCCATAACAACAGTAAACATCGCTATTGTAGAATTTCATGTCTTGGACCTTATGGTGCATTGGTGCATTGGAGGTCTGACTTTTGGGTGATTTAGACAACCAAATGCCATTAAGCAAAGGCAAATCTCTAATGCAAAACAAGTTCTTTTATTAAAAAACTATGGAAAATATAGTGCAGGCTATCAAAAATAGGCAGATCTGAATTTAGATCCCAGCAGTGATATTTGTTAGTTGTGTGATTTTAAATGTTATTTGATTTCTCCAAACTGAGATATCTTCCACTTACTCAGAGGGGACATAATAATTTCCTGGTAGGTTTACCATAAATATTAGAGATAATGTGTATCGAGAGACCAAGAATAGTGATTGGCACTTGTAACATATTATTGTTGTTATTATTAAAATGAGTGATAATATTTTAATAAAAAGTAAGTTCTTAATTTGTGTTCTTAATAAGGTAACTGAACTAGAATATAAGCCCACTACTTAGATAGAAAGGTGATCTTTTTTTTTGAAAGGTGATCTAGAAATATGAAATTGTATAAAGATGATAGACAAAATTCTAAGTTTTTTTATTACAGCAATCTCCTTAACTTGTTATAGTACCTTTCTCACCATCCCCTAACCACTGCTTTTAATTACATCCTTTCTCTGGATTAGCTAATGGTTTTGCTTGACCTCTTCTTGTGGGTTTTGTGAGATAAATTAAGGTCAAGTTCAAGATAGAATGATAGCAAGGTAGGGTCTTAAATAAGCAATTTCTATGACGAATTGCCTTGCCCTTTGTTTCAGTTTCAGGGGCATGCTTCTGTATGAAATACTTGCTGACAAAATAGAAATGCATTTTTAGTTTATCAGTAAAGAGTCAAAGGTACTTGTAGTCAGATTTCCCAATGGAAATCACCTCTATGGATTGTAAAACTAGTCATTATCATGTCATTAATAATCATGCTATGTGAATACTTAATAATCATATTCTGGGACTCTTTGAGGTACCATATAAACAATAAGAATGTGGAATCACCTTGGTCAGCACAAGGTTAATGAGCAGGTTATGTGGGACACACTGGTAAGAATCCAGTTTTCTCACTCAGCACAATGATCCACCAAACAGAGATGGCCATTTTGCTTCTTATTAGCATGATTCAGTTGGAATGTGGAGATGATTTTACAACTCACTTCAGTGATATGCTGGAGCTGGCCTGTATTGGTTTCTAAGAGCTGACTTCAATTTGGGGGGCATTTGCCACCTGGTCTTTTAAATATTTGGTAGCTTGATCTTGGCCACAGTGTGTGTATTTCTACCACACAAATTAGAAAATGCTTCTGCCCCTTTATCCCCCAAATTGCTTATTGCTCAACATTTATTAGCTGATATTATATCTGACTCATTTTAACAACTCCATTACCCCATCACAGTGATTATTACTTAACCCTAAATTTAATCATTATGAAGTAAGGATGCAGACATCAGGAGTTGATTGAGAAAATCTGGATTCTGGTTAATTTAGATATTGCCAGAAGGAATAAGAATGCTGATGAATTATTTTTTCTTTAGTATCAATTTTCAAGAAATATAAAAATGTACTGCAGGAACTACACTACTCTGGATATAATTCCTTTTGAGCAGTTGACAGTTTCCCACTAAATCCAGAAATAAGCATGTGGAGAAATAATGTTTTCCGGTAACGAGGAATGCTACCATAACTTGGCTGGTCCAGGTTCAAAGTGCTGATACTTTGAATTTAAAAGGATATTTTAGAAGACAGATTAAAATTTTAGAAAAAAAATTTAATGGAGATGACCAAAATTTTTTTATAATCATTACCAAAGGACTTACATACGAAATTTTATCCATTAATGCAGCATCATGAACTTTCTGTAAGACTTCCTTTCCCATCCTAGATGAAATGGGATTATAGTTTATTACTGCATAGAAATCATGGAAGCAGAGTCTTAAAATAAATCAATACTCATGTAGTCTAAAATAATTTCTCCTGTAAAACAAAGTCACACCGTTTTCAATCTATAATAAAATTCAAATGGGAAATTGGCAAAATTCCAGTGCTTGCTCTATGGATAATGGTTTTACAACTAATTCCTTATATCATAAGTGTATGAGCCTTAGATTTATGTCCCTGATGATCAAAGAGTCACTTTATTAATCCATCAGGACTATTTTTGACACTCTAATCTTCCTTGTGATGATTTAAAGGTATTTTTTTTTAAGATTTATTTATTTGAGAGAGAGAGCAGGTGGGTGCCTGAGTGCATGAGTTGGGGGAGGGACAGAAGGAGAGACTCTTCAAGCAGAGCCGCCTGCTGAGAGTGAGCTGGGTGCTAGACTCAATCCCAGGACCCTGAGATCATAACCTGCACCAAAACCAAGAGTCATATATGCCTAACAGACTGGGCCACCCAGGCGCCCCTGATTTTAAAGTTTAATATTGAATACAGTGCTGATGTTTTAAAGGTACACTAAATATCTTTATCCAGATATTACTTAGCAAAAGAATCTTGCAGTAAAATAATTAGTAACTTTTTCCCTTCTCTCTTTTTCGAAATAGGTTCATTTATCATTTAACAAGACTTGCTTATTATAAGTGAAAGGATAAAGGAATAGAAGAAAAGTTACTAATCCCTACTCCAGTTCCTCTTAATTCTTTCTGTGGTAACAACTTTTGACAGTGTGTATATCACCTCACATCATTCTCCAAGCTCACAAATAAATAGACAAGTAGATAAATTTTATTATTTTGTTTGAGGCTTTCTTAAGGCAGGAGAACAGCATAAACTTTATTCTCCAACGTCAGTTTTTTAGTTAGAAATATGAGTATCAATCCTGGTCAATAGATATAGATTCTACTCACTCTTCCTAATGGCTCCATAATGTTCCATAACATAGATGTATCAATTTTTTCAACCATTCACCTACACATAGATCCTCAGATTGTTTTTGTTTTTTCTCCTCTGAAGAATGCTGCAATTTGTGTGTGTTTGTGTGTGTGCGCTTTTAATGCAAAAAAAAAAAAAAAAATTCCAAGAGAGTTATTGCTACTAAATTTAAAATATAATAGGTATTGGAAGGGAAAAATGAAGGGGGGGGGGAATCGGAGGGGGAGACCATGAGAGACTATGGACTCTGAGAAACAAACTGAGGATTCTAGAGGGGAGAGGGGTGGGGGGATGGGTTAGCCTGGTGATGGGTATTAAGGAGGGCACGTATTGAGTGGAGCACTGGGTGTTATATGAAAACAATGAATCCTGGAACACTACATCAAAAACTAATGATGTATGGTGATCAATGTAACATAATAAAAAAAATAGATATTGCAAGTTGTGGGTGCCTGGGTAATTCAGTCAGTTAAGTGTCTGCCTTCAGCTCAGGTCACAATCCCAGAATTCTGGGATTGAACCCTGCATTGGGCTCCCTGCTCAACGCGGAGTCTGCTTTTCTCTTTCCTGATCCCCGCTTGTGTTCTCTCTATCAAATAAATAAAATCTTAAAAAAAAAGATAATGCCAAATTGCTTTTCAAATATATTTTCATTAAAATCAACTGTACTTAACAAAATCATTGGTTCCTTTTGTAGCATTAAAACATATTTTTAAAATTATCAAAATCAAAGATTTGTGTCTATTTATACAAACCATTAAATTTAGGTATAAACATACCAGCATTGTAATATATTGGTTTTATAAAATTGAATAGAATCTGTTTCTTGTGGGAGAATTGTGTAAAAGACATTTTGGGTTGTAATATCTACAATGCTAGCTGTCGAAAGGAAATTCTGTCAAATGAATGGATAAGTGACATTACTTACTTAAAACCATGCCCTTCCTGCATTTACTTCCTCATTGTCTTTACAGCGTTTAGTCATAAATTCTACTTTGACAGACACTTGGAGTCTTGTTGCTGAACTTGGAGGTGTTTCTTGTCATTTTCCCATCCCTCAGATGCTCTTGGTTCTGTATTTAACTCCAGCATCTAGAAAATAAGATGTCATGGTGACTTACGTTGAATAATAAAGTTGGTTTGGGTGAATTTTTTTCTTGACATACTCAGTTTGAACTTCTACAGAAGAAGTCAATATTAAGAATGATATTAATATTAAAAGTAACTAATTTGTATTTGAACTTTCCAACAGGGATCAAAGAAGAGTCTTGCATAGATGTTATTATTTTTGACGGGGGCTTACACCTTTTTGGATTTTTTTTTTCTCTCTTCATTGTTGTTGTTAGTGCTGTTTTCTTCCTGCTAAAGCAATCGTTACTTTAAATTTCCTTCCTCACTTTCTCCTTGCTTCCATTACTTTTCTCTCACTCTTTTTCTTTCTTTTGTTGAATATAACAAATCTGACATTCTTACTGATTCGGGAAAAAATACCAAGACCTGTGAACGGAACCTCTTGTATTGAAGATAGTAATATGAGAATTGAAGTTAGAAATTGGAGTTCCAAAATAATTGGATGTTGCTGGTTATTGGTCTTCTCTTGATAGCACTGTGGTAGAGAGCAGGAACATCGGGATAGGTTCTATGTTCAAGTGTTGTCACTTACTGTCCAATTTCAGCACTCCCGTGGTTTTTAACCTCTTTTTACCTTGTTCAGTTACATTTTCACAACTGTAGCCCTTGCTGCTCCTTACCACGTGGTGTTAGTCCTAAAACTATTCTTTCCACCAAGTTTCATGCAGAATTCTGAGCCGTGTCTCCTAGAGGATCTGACTTGCCTGGCAGGTGGAGGCTTCCTTAGGAAGTTGTCCTTATTAGCCTTGTCCTCTTCTCAATGCTCTTCTTCCTCCCTGGCGTTTATGGTGTTTTTCAGTAAGTTAATTGCTACCTTGTATATGTTTCCTGTGTAAAAATACAACCATGCGGACCTTGGGAATAAAAAACAAAAAAATCAGATGCCAGTACAGTTCCTAGTACAAGGTTGATAAATATCTGATGAATGCACAAATCGTGGCAAAATGAGTTTTCTTTTGGGGCACCTGGGTGGCTCAGTCAGTTAAGCGTCTGCCTTGGGTTTAGGTCATGCTCCCAAGGTCCTGGGATCGAGCCCCGCATTGGGCTCCGTGCTCTGCGGGAGGCCTGCTTCTCCCTCTCCCTCTGCTGCTCCCCCTGCTCGTGCTCTCTCTCTCTCTCTCTCTCTCTCTGTCAAATAAATAAATAAAATCTTAAAAATACGAGTTTGCTTTTAATGACTAGTTTTTTGGAGAAACTCTTGGACCATGTTGCTGCTAAGGAAGTGGTTGTGACATAGAAGTGAAATGAAGGAAGTAAGAATGAGAGGCAGGAAAGGATGACCAAGCACTGTGTAAATCCTCTTTCATGTTTGTTATTTCTCAGTTAACATAGGTTACTAGGAAAAGGCAACTCTAGTCTCTGGTCGTTCCAGTCTTCCAATAGATAAATGTCCTGCCTAGTTTAACAGTTGAACCGATTTCATTCATTGATTGTTGCACAGGGGGATAAGGAGGCAGTAGGTTGTTTCTAGAGGCTAATCTTTACCTCTCGGAGATTACAGACCTGCAGAGAGCCCTCCCTGCCAGCCCCTGTCCTATTTCTGTCCCACCTGCCTTTTCTTTCTTCTTGTCTCCTCTTTCATTTGACAATGATTTATTGAATGGCTACCATGCTTCAGACTCTGTTCAAAGCAATAAACACAATGGGTGAGGCCATCACCGGTGTGCAGTTTTACACCTTACAGTAGGGAGAATGAAAATTAAAACAAAATGAACACTTACATGTGAAAATTTAATATAGTGATTGATTGTTGCTATAAAAAATAAGGGTGATGAGTCATAGAGTGATGGGGGTGTTGTTGAGTGTTGCGTGGTCATGGAAGGCCTCCCTGAGACAGGACTTGAACAAGACTGAGGAGTCATTTGTGTAAAGATCTGGGTCAGAGGGAGGAATATTTCTGAGGAAGGACTGAGCTGGGGGAGGAAGGCCTTGTGGATGGAACGTGACAAGTGAAGGAGAGAATGGTGGAAGATGGGTGGTGGGTGGGTCCACATCTTCCAGACCTTGGAGGCCACTGTGAGTTCAATGGGAAGCAGATAGATTATTATAAGCAGCAAAATGCTAAGATCCGATGTGCAGGTTGGCTGCAGTATGGAGAAGGGGCTGCTGGGGAGAAGCAGTGGAAGCAGAGAGATCAACGAGGGCGCAGGGTGAATGCATGAGCAATGGGGTTAAGATGATCAGGCCCACCTTTCACATATTTGGGCCTGGAGCAAGAGAACAAAGGGAGGATTCTGGCTGACCAACCTCCTTCCCCTTCTGCTCTGGCTCCTCTATGAGGAACCTCACACATGCCAGTGAACAATCCAGCCATCTGGGCAAGAAATTCCATGGTCTCTTGCATTTGGAAAGGGATATAGAATTGGCATTGTGGGCCTGTGGGGGTGGGGTGGTGGTAGCTGGTGGTGGTCGTGGTCGTGTTAGTGGTGGTAGTAGGATTACTTGGTCCCACAGATTCCTTGTCTCGTGAGGAAGGGTGAAGATGAAGGTGGACAAAAGTGGACCCAGTTAAGCTGGAAACCCAGAGACCAGCACCCTAGTTGCTCAGCTATAAGGGAATTGCTGATGTTAACATGAAATATGGAGAAAGGTAGAGAGGTACTGTGCATGTTTTGGAAGTAAAATCAACAGAGTGGTGGGAGTGGAGCATTTGAGGAAAATAGACAGCATGTGTCTTCCTAGAGCTTATGATGTAGACATAAGGTCAGGGGCAAGCTATGATAAAATTTAGTCCATTTAGACAGCCAAGAAACTTCCTCTCACTTCCGGTCCCAGATATCTTTTGTGTGAAACATCTTTGTTGTTGTAACGCAGGAATTGGCAGAACTGACCCTCTGCAGGAAGAGCACAACACCATCCAAATTACAGAGAAGCAATCAATAAAATACTTTGCTTTAACTGAAATGGCATGGAAGGTTAATTAGCTGTCAAGAAGAGGTGGGGTCTGACCAGATTTGCCTAATTCCCTGAACCCAACTAGACTTCTAAGCAGAGGGTAATAGGGAGAAGAATAAAGAAAAAAAAGGGAGGCCAAGGAAGGTTGCACAGACCTAACCAAGGATGGGCCAGAATGAAGGTCAGTTTCTTCACGGACTAAGACAGTCAGGCAGAATCTTCTTCACTTAATTGAAAAATTTCTTTTTGTTTAGAGATTTTATTTATTTATTTGAGAAAGACAGAGATAGTGAGAGAGAGCACAGTGGGGAGGAGAGGGAGAAGCAGACTCCCTGATGAGCAGGGAACCTGACACGGGGCTGGATCCGCGAACCCCGGGATCATAACTGGAGCCAAAGGCAAATGCTTAACTGACTGAGCCACCCAGGCATCCTAACTTTTTTAAAAATATTAATCAAAAATATTTACTGCCAGGTCTGCTTTTGGGCACAGAGGAGTGTAAAGAGAATTTATGTTATTATGTAAGTTACATTGGCGTCCCTGAATTCATGAACATCCGGTTTAATAATAAGGCACTGAAACGGGGGTGAGGGATGGAGCAAGGAACCTGGATAGAGGCAGAAAGCAGTCAGATAATAAACAGTCACTGAGGGAAAGAGTGTGATCGTCTCTGTGGAGGGAGCTTGGGGTAGGGGCAGCGATGATTTATTTTCAATTGAAGAAAAGATTCTGTGATTTGATCCTGTGCTATTAACTCATGAGTCTAAAACTCTTTGATTCCCAGCGCCCCCCCCCCCGCCCCGCCCCACCCCAGATTGAAGAGTTTAGTGCCTGCCTTTGAGAGAAAACTGTACTTGGAGAATGAAGCCATGGGATCCTAATTTCAAATAAAAGAAATGCCAAGAGTGGGTAGAAAATACATCGTTACAAAAACTAATCTCAGAGATGACATAAACTAAGTGTGCGTGTGCAGGTGAATAACTTTTATCAATAATTGCATTTATAAATAGAAGCATTTATCAGTACTTAGTCCCAGGAAAGGAGAAAAGTGTTGCAGAGTTTCTGGAAGGAGGTCAATATTCAGGCTTTATATTTTCAAAACAGCATTCATTAGCATCCCGTATCACAAACTTGATTGCATTCTTCAGAATGCTTACTGGCCCTTATTAACTGGTCATAAGATGATTTCCTTCTGTTTATTAGAGAAACAACCTTTATATTAAAGATCTGCAAATAAAATAATGTGTTGAAATATGGGGACATTTTGAAACTGCTTAGGTATGGTAAAGGTTAACGATTCCAGTTATATCTTACTAATTACTGTCATCAGGTTTCTACCTTTATAGATTTTTAATTCTTTAAAGATCATAAAACAGCAAATTTAGCACAAGCTTGAGAAAGATCCTTTATAGTGTAACATAATTTTATATTGATATTATCACTATAAAATGCTTCACAAAAAAAGCACCTTAATGGATTTTACTTGCCACACATCTGATTAGTATTTCTACTACAATATATTATCCACTCGGTAGCATGTTACAGCATTCCTGCTAAGTAAACATTCTGCTTGTATTCAAAGCAAACATTTTAAAGTCTTAGCATTTACCAGGTTTACCTGGAGGATGCAAAATGACAAAAAGGGAGGTCTGGCAAGATCAAGGAACAAAGGAAGATTGTGGTCCACTGGGAGAAGTCAGTATTATCCCTCAGAACTCTTAGAGCAAATGTTTTTTGTGTTTTATATTTTTTCTGTCCAAATAATTCTGTTTTGACCAAATTCATTTGCCCCATGCAAATATTTTGAGACTGTGCTCAGGAAAGCTTCCTTGTGTGTGGGTGGGTGTGGGTGGGTGTGGGTGTGGGTGTGTATCAGGGCAAAGACCACATCAGAGAATGTGAATTTAAGCTTCTCTGTGTTCAGAGATTCACCGGCCACCTATGTGTTTTCTAATCCGAAGTGTATATAGCCAAGTGAGTCCATGCCCTTTCCTGAGCCAAACATTTCTGAGAGCTGGTGCTATAGAGCATACAAGCAGGGATTTTTTTTTTTTTTCTTTTAAATAAGGCAAGAGAAAAGAAGGAAATTGGAAATAGATGGGGGGAAACTAAGATATACTGCATGTATATATTGAGCCGGGCGTTGGGTTTGGCTCCATGTCAAGTTCTCCTCGCCCCCTTGTACCAAATCATACAAGTTGCATGTCAGGCCAGTCCTGCCAATTTATAGTTGTGTTAACTTTTAGATGAAGCACAGCTGTTCCTTTCAGTATTGCCCATGTAGCCATTTCCTTACACAGCAGGCAGAAAGATCTTTCTTGAAAGCAATCTGAATCTTGCACCCCTACTGAAAAGGGTTCCAAAGCTCCCAAAGCCCTTGATACAGTATAAGCTCTGGAAGATAGTTCTAGCCCCCACGTTACAAACAGGCAAGCATATGTGAGTCCCTCACCTTTTTGGGCTTCAGGTCCTTTCATAAGGTTGTGTAAGGATTAGAAGGATTACTATATATGAAATGCTGGGAGTAGTGCTATGTAAGTGATTATAGTTATCACGAATATTAGTTCTCCACCGGGGTGTCCCACAAACACCTAAACTCCGTCTGTGTCATCATCTCTCCCTTCCCCTCTGTACCAAGTGTCAACTGTTATCCAAGTCAGGAACCTCGCTACCTCAAACATCCACCCCACGTACTTAGTTCCTCCAGAGTCCAGCAGCTCTGCCTTCTGTTAGCCCAGCTGCCAAGGTCCAAGCTGGACACATGCCATGTCCGAGCTGGTACACCGTAATAACCTCCAGATGAACTCTGCTTCCCACCTGAGGGCCCTTCTGTTCCGTCCTTCACACTGGCACCACGGCGATCTTTCAGAAAGACCAGAAAACAAAACAATCCTGTCATCAGTTGCCTAAATTCTTTGCTGGGTCTCCATTCTTGACAAGAGAGTATTTTAACTTCTTGATGTGAAGTGCAAGGCGTTCGTGGTCAGCCCTATAACTACTTATCCAGCACCCTTTTGCCCTTGGCCCCCCAGCTCCTGCTGGATCCTGTCACCTCCCCTCCCATGCACGCATGCCTTAAGCACTATTTAAGTGAATACTCATATTATTAAATATACTGTGTTGTAGCAAGCTTGAACTTGCGACCTGCTCCCAGAATGTACTTCCTAGCTATTCCCTTATCCACTTATTTCCTATTTATTCCTCAGACATAATTAAAGTGGACCCCTACCTGAAGGGTTCTCTGAGTTCAATCCATGCTCTACCCAAATAGAGTAGATGTGCTTCTGTAGCAGTCAGGCCTCTAATCTGGCATTTGTCCTATTTTTTGTGATTTCTTATTTATATGTTGATTTTTGTCTCCACCTGACTATACACTCTTTGAGGGCAAAGTCATAACTTATTTTTTTCTTCCTGGTACATAGAGTAGAGCTGGACACAGTAGGCATTCATAAATGTCTGTTTAATTGGTGAATAAAATAACCTATAATAAGTCAGGGCAATTGACTGGTGATAATTAAGATGGTAAAAAAAAAATCATCAACTGATTGAACAGTATCTCCTACTGGGTGGACATAATGAAGCCAACTCTTTATTGTCCAGATTAACTGAAGTGAGTAAAATCAATAATAATTCAACATGACATGTAATTCCTAATGCGGTTGACCCTTGAGCAACATGGGGTTAGGGTTGCCAACCCCCTGCACAGTTGAAAATCTGTATATAACTTTTGACTTTCCTAAAATTTAACTAATAGCCTTTTGACTGGAAGCCTTACTAATAACAAACTGTCAATTAACACATATTTTATGTTAAATATATTATGTGTTATATTCTTATAAAATAAAGTAAGCCAGAGAAAAGAAAATATAATGAAGAAGATCATAAGGAACAGAAAATACATTTACAATACTTCATTATTAAAAAAAAAAATCCACTTATAAGTGGGCCAGCACAGTTCAAGGTTGTGTTGTTCAAGGGTCAGCTGTATATAAGTATATTCAAATTTTACCGTCTTTTCCTACTTTTTGATATTCTAAGGATTCAATTACGGAACAATACATTTACGTCATCTGAAGAAACTTGCTATGATTGAAAATTAAGGATTGTCTGAAGACAGACTATTGAACCTTAACTTTGCTCTGACTAGCTATTTGATTTTAGGCAAGATGCTTTAACTTTCTAAGATACATCTGAAATTTAAACATGATAGTAAGCTTTATTTCATATGGTCATTGTGAGAAGATAATCTACTTAATGGTACTTAGTACAGTGTTGGATGTGAATACAAGGACTTTGTAACTGTTAGCAATTAATATTATTTGCTTAACTGCAGGGGGCATGCTCCTCCCTACCAGGAACAAGCAATTCAAAAATGCCATTCAAAAATGCCATTCAAACTAAGTAACTTTCTCTATTCCCTACCATCATAAGAAGGATTGAATTTGGGGCCATTTAGGGGACCTGCTGTATATCAGATGCTGTGCGAGACTCTGAGAGTATAAAAATATATAAGACTGAATCCTTAGTCAAGGAGCTCATAGTCGATGGTTTTATTCTCTTCAAAATATTCATCCTGGAATGAAGATTGGAAGCAAAAGGAAAATAGAGATCTACCGTAAAGGTAAATTGAACTGAAATATCAGCAGAACAAATGATCAATCAACAAATACCTATTAGGTATCACGCTGTGTGGGACTCAGAGGGGGATGTTTCATACTATTCAGATAATTATTATGGAGGAACACTGGTAGTGAATAAGGTGGGCAGTCAGGAGAGTATACGTAGACCACCCTAAACTCTATAATTTATAGAAAATGAAAAGAATGAAAAATATCTTCAAGTGGAGAAAGAGGATGGCCATGATGAAGTTTTGTACTTGCTTTCAAATGATTTGACTAAAATTGTTCACATCTGTGGTCTCGGTATTTCATTAAATCAACTGTTCATTTGGTTATTCATTCACTTGGTATGTCCTAAGTACCCAGGTGGGTAAAAGGCTTTGCATCACAATTGATTGAATGAATGTGTGAGGAATGAGGCACTCTTCTTGGTGCTGGTTATAGCTAATAAATAAACCAGACAAAGCCTCTGCCCTCAGGAAGATGATATTTTTAGGACTGCCAGCACTGTGTGTTACTCGCAATAAACTCTCGGCTAATATTTATTGGACAGTTTAGAGTTGGTAGTGTATTGGTAGTACAGATTGGGTCCTTCAAGAAATAAACCCTGAGAGTTTAGTGTTCAGAATGTTAGGGAAGGAAGGGAAGCACAATCGAGCAGAGGGAGAGGTTGAGCTACACTGAGGGCCGGAACAACCGCTGTGGCTGACCCCGCAGGGAACTCTGGCTCTTGAATGATCACTCGGAGTTGTCCTACATTGGGTCTAGATGGGGAGAATCTCCCCATCTAGAATGTCTAATTGCATCTGTCAAGTCTCTTCTGCCATCTGAGGTGACTTGCACGGCCTGGGCATTATATGGTGAACCTCTGGGCAGCCATTTCTCATTGTACCACAACATGATCGTATGTTTGTATACAGTTAGTAGAAGTAAGATACGTCATGCGCAGTTAAGACGGCCATCTCTCTTACCTCCTGCTTTTGTACTTCACCTCGAAGTGAAGTGTTGGAATAGCTTCAGACATTTTGGGTTCTCAGGGGAATTTCACCTGAAGGTACATTTGGTTTTGTTTTGATGAGATGCACTTATGTTGTTCACAGTGACAGCCATGTATTATAAGGTGCCCCTGGCTGCCGGGTGTGGGGGTGACTTCCAGGAATAGTCCTGTTGCCTCTTTTCCCAATTCACTCAACACTGTGCCTTGAAGGTTCTGTGCCAAAGGTCGTATTGCAATAAAAATATGTCCCATGGTTCTCAGATATACTCTATGTATATAGACAGTGGAGGAGAATCCGGGCTTGAAATACATGAAGGCAGAAGACATTTGGTAGAAAATGATTTCAGTCATCAACAGGTTAAAATGGTAAGTGGAGATTTTGTTTTTTGTTGACATCTGATCAAAATTATCATTAATAAAAGATTTCAATCAACCATGCTAGAGGACAGACTGTTTTTTAATTCTCTTTATAGGAAAGGGAAGTACTGAATTTTTGTCATATGGAAGATAGTTAAGGAGAATGCAGTTAAAAATTATAAAGTATTTTAAAGTGTGCCAGGCAGTTCATAATAAAAATATTATTCTGCATTGCATGATGTTTGTGATATTTGTCAGTTTTTAAAAAATTATTTCTTAGGGTTCTTTTATCATCTTAAACACTTTCATACCTAAATGTTTAATTTAAAAAAAAAATTTTTTTTTTCTTAAAGAGGATCCGCACATGCACCAAACTCTATAAGCTTCAGGCCTCACAGAATCAAGATCGGACACTGATAAAATGTATATCAGTCAGGCTTCAATTAAAGAAGCAAATTATCCATCTACCTACTACCTACCTTTAGGGAGGTATGTATTACAAGTAATTGGCTTATGTAATTGTGTGCGGAGGCAGGTTAAACAAGTCTGAAATCTATAGGGAAGATGCAGGGAAGGGGCAGAAATTATAGACCAAAGTGTTGTTTGGTCTATCACCAAAAAGAGACCCTTCTAAGGGCTCACCTAGGTCAAGCCCATCCAGGAAAAACTTTAAGTCAGATGCTCAGGGCCTTCCATTATACCTGCAGAAATCCCTTCCCAGCAGCACCTAGATTAGTGTTAGATTGAATAACTGAAATGAAGTGCATGTATATACTACAAGCAGCCTGCCCCGCTCCCTTCCTTTCTCACAGCTTAGCTTAGTCAGGTTGACACATCAGAAATCCATAGTAACATTCTTGGTGTTATTGGCTAAAATTGTCCCTTTGGAAACAATAAGAAAGATTGCTGTCCTCATAATTCATTCTTATTACCTAATAGCTCATAGCCTCGTGTGTATCCTAACAAGTAAATTCTTACAAATTTAAGCAGTTGAATAGCAGTAGTTAACCACAGGGGCTCTGAAGTCACACAATCTGGGTCCAAATCCAGGCTTCCTCATATTACATCCCTGTGACCTTAGGCAAGGTACTGAAACATGATAACTCCGTACAGAGTTTATGTTAAAAATGAAAAAGCTTAAATGAGGTAATCCATGCAAAATATTTAACAGTGTGGATGACAAAGTAGTTAAATCTCAGTACTTAAAAGCATTAAAAAAAAAAAGATTTTATTTATCTGAGAGAGAGAGAGAGAGAGAGAGCACATAAGCAGGGGGAGGGGCAGAGGGACAGGGAGAAGCAGACTTCCTGTTGAGCCCTTTGCTGGCTTGTTGGCTCAACCCCATGACCCCGAGATTATGACCTGAGCCCAAGGCAGACCTTAACTGACTGAGCCACCCGGGAGCCCCTTAAACAGCATTTTTAAATAGCAACTGTTTTGAACCAGATAGCGTAAAAAGTTTATTTATACTATTTCATTTAATTTTTATAATTGTTGGAAAATTATGAGAGGTTAGGATGAATGGGAACAACACTGTGATCTTTGTCTTTTTAAAGTTGTAGCAACATGCTCAATTTTGTGACTTTCTGTATATTACATAAATATGGCACCTAGAATACTTTATATATTACTGCAGCCTGATACTATTTATTTTATATTCCACCTAATGAAGTACCCTGTTGTGTCATATGAATATTTTATGAAGTAGAAACAATGTCACTAAAAATCAAGTGTTTCCCTGGGGTTATTGCTGATTTATAGATACTTCTATTCACTGATCTCTCTGCAAGGAGAGTGAATGTGATCAGAAGTTTTAGTATACTACTAAAAGGAAACACTTGGTTTAAAAAAAAAAAACTTATCCTTACATTTTTCTAAATGCTGTGTTATGCGAGGCTTGAGTCGCACTGGATGGAGACTAGACAGGAAAGTACTCAAAGAGGAAGAGACAAAGGCATGGACTAGATGTGTTAAGAGTCCTGGGGGATAAAGGGTCTATCTGGAATCTTTAAACATTTGTGATTTGCTATTTAAAAGTCTGCATAGTGACGGAGAATCTCAGTATTAAGCTCTATATGAACAGATTAATTTCACAGTCGTCCAGGAAAGTGTCATTGAGAAAAGAGTTGTTGTGTCCAACTAGTCTAGAAACTTTGAACTGTGAAGAACAAAATACTTAGAGACACTTAGAGGATTGCAGCCAGGCCTGGAAGCTGAGCTGAGTTTTGAGCCAAGGGCAGAGGTTAGTGCCTCTGAACCAAGGGACTGAAATCTGCTGCTCAAGGCTGGTGACTGGATTTGGATTTATTGAGCATAATTGTGACTGGACAACACAGAGGATGGGCAGGCACTTTCCTACACCAACAAAACGATGCAGAGTTGGGCGCCTGGGTGGCTCAGTCGGTTAAGCGTCTGCCTTTGGCTCAGATCATGATCCTGGGGTCCTGGGATGGAGTCTGAACCATGCTCCCTGCTCAGTGGGGAGTCTACTTCTCCTTCTGTCCCTCCCCCTACTCCTGTGAGCTCTCTCTCGCTCTCTCTCTAATAAATAAATAAAATCTTAAAAAATAAAAGATTTATTTATTAAAAAAACGACCAAAAAAACCCACCACAGGCCTATCAATACCCAGTAGGCAGAAGACAAAAGAGGGCGGGTCTCCAGGGTTGGCCTGTTGATTAATCATGAGGCCCTGTTTATGCAAGAAGGAAAGGTGTGTGGGCAATTTAAAAGAGAAAACCTCTTAGGCCTCTCCATCCAGAAGGATTCTGTTAAATAGGGTTTGAAGCCTCTCAAAGGGCTTGAAGGGCAGGGCTCTCCCACTGGGAGGAAAACTCCTGTATCATTAAAATCTAAATGTCTCAGATGAGACTGTGTATGTGAAATTAAAAATTCACGCCATTACTATTATGAGCTCATTAAGAATAATTAGGGAATTTTAAAAAGTAGAAAAAAGAAATACCATGCATAATCCAGTCACCCAAACAATCACTATTTGATTCATTTCCTTCAATATTTTTTAATGCAGAATTACTTTTTTTTCATTTATGTAATTGCAACACATATAAGATTCTGTACCTTTTAAACATTGGTATTCAGTAAGCATTTTGAGTATTATTCCGGGATCTTTATTAACATTATTTTAATGACTGCACCATACTCCATTTTGTGATTATGCTATATTTGGGCCTATATGCTGCAGTCTGTCTTTCCACTACTGAAAATAATCGCTATGTATCTTTTTTTATAGCATTTTCTTCAGTATTTAGCATTATGCTTAAAGGCACAGATGCTGGGATTGGATAAACTCAATTTTGAGCCAACTTATTATTTGAATGACCTTGGACATTATTGGACATTATTTCTCTCACAGAGTTTCAGTATCCTCTGAAAATGAGGGTAATAATAGTTCCTGCTGGCAGGGGTAGAGTGGGAGTTAAATGAGAGGATAGGCTTAAAACAGTAAGCAAGATGCCCGCCACCAACTCGGTGCTTGATAAATGTCAACTATTATTACTGAGTGTATTTCCCTAGGGTACAAGCAAAAGAGTTGTTTCTAAAGGATATGGATATTTTGTTTCTTGATACCTACTGCCTAAGTATGTTTCCAAACATTCACAGATAATTAAAGGTAAACAAGATCTTTTAGGTCGTGTTTTGTGCCGTGAAGGAAGTAAAGTGGTAAAGCGTACTGGAGATGAACCTTACTTGTGGGAATGGATGAGGGCAGAGTTATTTTAGGTACTATGATCCCAAATATCCAGGAAAAAAAATGTTCTGAGGGAAAAAGCAGGGCAAGAGTCATTTGTGCAAGAACTTGGCAAATTTGAGAAAGAACGAGTCAATGAGTGGTTGGGATACACTAAGTTAAATTGAGTGGGTGCGGGACAGGAGGGCCCCTGACAGACCTGGACTGAGGTGCCCCCTACCCCATCTCAGGTCATGAGAAGGAACTTCACATCTGGTCCTGAGTGCAATATAATATCATGGGAGGGCTGAAGTCCAGAGGCTAGTTAAATATTAGAATTAGGCCTTTGACTGCTAATCTCATCTCAATGATTTCTTAGCTGTGTGAGCTGGGAACAAGTTAGCTAATTTCTCTCCACTGGGGTTTCTTCATCTGTAAATTGATAACAAGAGGATCTACGTCCTTGTTTGTGGTGAGACCTAAAGGAGATTCAGCATGTGACAATTCTTACCATTGTGTATGGACTCTAGTAAGAATTTAGTAAAATTTAGCCTCTATGGCTAATTGTGATGCAACTTTTATAAAGCCAAATGGCCTGTTAACGCTTTTTTTTTGGTCTCAAACTAAAGATGGTGCTCCCAAATGGGTCTTCAAGTTTCTACTTGTAGAGAAAGAGAAAACTGCTTACTGTCTTTATAGCATTATCCCAATTCCTACTCATCAAGTTTCAAAATAATGTGAACACTGGTTTAATCAGGAAATTATAGTACATAAATAATGCTTTGATAAAAATGTTAATTATTACATTTTTGTCTTTGTCTTATACATGTTTTTAAGTTAAGAATGCTTGTACGGGGGGCGCCTGGGTGGCTCAGATGGTTAAGCATCTGCCTTCGGCTCAGGTCATGATCCCAGGGTCCTGGGATCGAGTCCCGCATCGGGCTCTCTGCTCCTTTGAAGCCTGCTTCTCCCTCTGCCTCTCTCTCTATCTCTCATGAACAAATAAAAAAATCTTTAAAAAAAAAAAAAAGAATGCTCGTACGGGGTCATGTCATGTGATGACATAATTATCCAAGGAAAAATAAAATGAAACTCTCTTATGAGAAAGCAGCACTTTCCGCCGAACATTAGTCACAGCAAAAATCAGTAAATGGCCAATTCAGTCACTAGCTTGTAGCCTGTTTTCT
Source organism: Eumetopias jubatus (assembly GCF_037043125.1). Taxonomy (NCBI): domain Eukaryota; kingdom Metazoa; phylum Chordata; class Mammalia; order Carnivora; family Otariidae; genus Eumetopias; species Eumetopias jubatus. Next base: position 34,320,913 of record NW_028274820.1, read on the forward strand.
GTCTTATTAGATCACAATTTTCTCATTCTCAAATTCAGGTTCATTTTGTTATAGTTCCAATTTAAAATGTTTGACATTACCACATTTTAACAAAAGGAAATATTCTTCTCTATGAACAGAAATATTTTCAATTCTTTTTAAATAGAGGGTATCAAGTATACCAAAGAGAATCCATTCTCACTCACATATATTTAATTTCTCTTCCAAAAACATCCTTTTAAAAACCTTCTTACTTTCACCCTAATCGTGTAGTCCTTCTTGTTACTGTTGCACTTTTTTTTATAAAGCCTACTCATTTGGGCCAGTTTGTTAGTACTGGGACTTGTCCCATTTTGGGCCAATCAAAGACCACAAGCCCTTGACCACCAGCGATGAGAATGGGGAAGAGAAGTTGATGTAGACTGGGCAGATCAAACACCGTCCTCCAGAGTTTGAACTTGGGAAGAGAAGAGTTGGGTTTTAGCTCCTCTGTAGGTGGAGTTGTGAGACTTGAGAGAAGTTGTTTCCATGGCCCAGCCTTTAAAATGGTTCAGTCTGAAATAGGAAGAGATGAGATCATAAGCAGAGAGAAAGCCCATGATGATAAATGATAGGATAGAAGGATAAATGACATCTTACATTCTCTATTCCAGTTTTTTCAGAGGCCCTGATAACATTTCCTTTTCCACGGTTAGAATGACTTGGGTAGCTGCCATTCAAACTTGAGGAGTCAAGACTAGTAGAAAGTACTTCCATGACTTTCTTGTTCCTTTTTAAATTTCTCCTGCACAGCAGGTTGTATAACTACTCAACAAATGCATTTTCATTAAAAGAATGAGTCCTGGACTACCCTTGAAATACTCTTTCAGTAATGTCTAAACATGGGGGTGTCTGATAGAATGTGAACCTGTATTAACTCATTCAAACTGAGCCTCTCTTCAGGGCTGATCCCCGAAATTTGGGTCACTGACACAGAGGGAACTAGATCATGTACTCTCTCTTCAGGTGTCTGGGTAAGTGATTTATAATGTCAATATGAATAGACCCTACACAAAATGAATAAGAAGGATGAGTTCAGAAGAGCGGCCTGAGCTTATACGCGTACAAGCAGAAAGACAATACATACTAGTCTGTTACTGAGGAAGAAGTCTAGAGATTCTTTTTTGTTTTATTTTTTCTTGTCTCAACTATATTCAGAAGATTAAGGCACTGCTTGGGAATCACAGGTATGAGCTCTTTTATTTTTATTGTCTTCTATTATGTACCCTGAAGAGGAAACTCAAGCCTCAGAAATGCCCTTGGGTGACAAACAGTGTCTTCAAATGTGTTTAGGTCAGGGTATTCAGGGATCTTGTTAAATTAGGAAGCAGTTAAAAATCTTTGATCATACATCATGGAGAGCCAAAGTTTGAAGTCACGTCTACTCACCCACTCTTAAAAATTGATAAAATAATAAATTGCAGAAACTTTTATAATAATTTGTCAAAACATGTTAAATGGATTTTTAAAAGATTAACTGTTAAATAAAATCGTGACCACAGGAAATCAGGAAGAAAAAAAAAAGTAACTCAAGAGCACTTTTGATTGAATTCTTTATTGATTTGCAAAAATCATGCATGTATATATTCTGCAAAATACCTTTAGTAAGCAAAGCTTACTGGCTTCAGCTTACACCTTGGAGAGGCATGAATTCATAAGAGGAGTCATTTCCTACGTAGGAGGAGTGTGTTCACATGTAACAGGTGACCAAAAACATGCTTGCTAAAATAGATTTCCAGTAGAAAAAAAAAATTATTCTGTGCTATTCTACCTAAAGTTGTTCTAATGATAGACTTCTTATTTTTATCTAATGGGTTTTCTTTACCTTTTTTTTTTTTTCTAAGTCCTCATTACTTTAGGTCTTATGAAGTGTCAGGTTTATGAAACAGTCCAGGACACACATAAACATGGTGACATGTAACAAAATGAAGAGAAAGGGGTTGTCTGAGTCACCATCCTATTCCAAACCAGTGTCATCTCTCACCTAAACTACAATAAGAGCTTCCAGCTAGTCTCCCCATAACCTCTCTGTCCCTCATATGTTCAGACTGAACCTAGAGCTACCTTTTTGGTAATTTTTTAAATTTAAATTCAATTAATTAGCATATAGTGTATTAGTTTCAGAGGTAGAGTTCAGTGATTCAACAGTCTTATATAATACCCAGTGCTCATTACATCATATGCCCTCCTTAATTCCCATCACCCAGTTACCCCATCCCCCCACACTCCCCCACCCCTCCAGCAACCCTCAGATTGTTTCCTATGATTAAGAGTCTCTTATGGTTTGTCTCCTCTGATTTCCTCTTGTTTTATTTTTCCTTCCCTTCCCCTATGATCCTGTTTTGTTTCTTAAATGCCACATATGAGTGAAATCATATGATAATTGCCTTTCTCTGATTGACTTATTTCGCTTAGCATAATACCCTCTAGTTCCAACCACATTGTTGTAAATGGCAAAATTTAATTTTTTTGATGGTTGAGTAGTAATCCATTGTGTGTGTGTGTGTGTACCACATCTTCTTTATCCTTTTCTAATGGGTTTTCTGAATATGCTGACATCATTCATCATTATATGATCATTCCCTTCATTTTGCTACATTTTCTATTCAGACCATTCTTGCATTTCTACATTTGATATGTGCTAGATTCCTAATGTTGTTTTTAGAACTTTTGCTATATTCATAATTAGCAATTAGTTTTTATTTTTGTTTTACACCATCATCTTCAGTTTTGTTGTATTGGTTTTGTTGGACTCATAATAAAATTAGATGTTTGTTTAGTATCAGAAATACCTCTTATTAGAAATTATATAGAGCTCAGCTATAAATTAACCTTTGCCTGTAGATCTTTAAATTCTTTTGATCAGTTGATTTATCATTAGTTATTTGTCATGTAGTCATTATTAGAAAATCATTCTTTTTCCCAAATTTTTAACTTTATTGATAGAGGTTCACGTATTATCAAAGCTGGTGCCATTCTTAGAAGTCCTTCTCTCAGATTACAGAAATTGATTCTGAGATGATCACATAATCTCCTTCAAGCACTTAGAATCAGCTTTTCTGCTGGTCTTAACAGTATTATTCAGTTTGTAGGAATGCCAGCAGACACCACAGGACAAATACCAGTCTTTAGGAAACAACACAACACAACACAAAACACTAAAGGAAGTAAAGATGAGAAAGAGAGAAAGGACTGATGGTATTATTTAAGTGTCTGGATATAACCATGTTTATTTATGTGAGCCAATAAATTCCAATTTTTCTAAGGTTTACTATATGTGTGTGTGTGTTTATATATATATATATATGTAAAATCGACCATGCTATAGGTCAGAACTTCTTCATTATATAACTGAAAGTTTGTACCCTTTTATCAATCTCACCTCATTTCCCCCCATTCCTCAGCTCCTGGCAGGAACCATTCTACTCTGTTTCTATGAGTTCAGTGGTTCCCCCCCCCCCCACGTGGAAGTGATGCCATGTGGAATTTGTCTGTTTCTGTCTTGTTTCACTTAGCACAATACTTTCCATATTCATCCATGTTGTCACAAATGGCAGGATTTCCTTCCTTTTAAGTTTGAAGAGTATGCCATTATTTACATATGGATATAAATATATATTGCATTTTCTTGATCCCTTTATCTGTTGATGGTTATTTTCATATCTTATCTACTGTGAATAATGCTGCAATGATCATGGGAGTACAGATATCTGTTTGAGAAGATAATTTGGTTTCCTTTGCATATATATCCAGAAATGGGAATGCTGAAGCATATGAGAGTTCTATTTTTAATTTCTCAAGGAGCCTCCATACTATTTTCCATAGTGAGTGTACCAGTTTACATTCCCACCAACAGTGCATGAGGGAGGGCTCCCTTTTCTCCATATTCTTGCCAGCACTTGTTATCTCTTGTCTTTTTGATGCCAGCCATCCCAGCAGAGGTGAGGTGATAATCTCATTCTGGTTTTGATTTTCATCTCCAGACAATTTTGTTTAATGTAGAAGTTTACAAGATTTGTAAGATATAACATCTCTTAGAAAATTACACATTTAATAATTAGATCAGCCTATATATGTGTGTGTGTGTATATATATTTTTTAAAGATTTTATTTATTTATTTGACAGAGACACAGCGAGAGAGGGAACACAAGCAGGGGGAGTGGGAGAGGGAGAAGCAGGCTTTCCGTGGAGCAGGGAGCCCGATGTGGGGCCCGATCCCAGGACCCTGGGACCATGACCTGAGCCAAAGGCAGAGCTTAATGACTGAGCCACCCAGGCACCCCTAGATCAACCTATATTTTAATCGGGTTTTGTTTTGAGAGAGGCGATTTAATGATATCGATTAATCTCAGTAGTAGTTTGAAATGACAAAGTCCTATATGGTACTATAGCAATTTATGTTTTGCCTAAACTCAAAAAATTACTTTAAAAATCATGAATTTGAAAATACTGTGTGGTACTTAATTTTTTTTTTTAATTTTCAATTATATTAGAAATGCAGCTTCTTCCTAAAAACATGTATTTTTTTAAAATGACAAATGTTATATTAGCATTCCCAAAGTTTTCCCTTTCTTAAGTTCATCAAGGGGATTCAAGTGAAACTAGGTAAATAAACATTGAAAAATATTTAACTATATCAATATAAATAAAAGCACCTAGAGTACTATTTACCTTAAAAACGTTTACAGAAAAGCCACTGGGGAAGCTTTATTATATGACATCTAGTTGAACTGTTGTTCTCACATTTATTCAGGTTAATTAAGTGCACATTTTTGAGAACCATTTTTGTATCAAACTAGTTTCTGTAGTAAATAGGGTTAGTAAGGGCATTATTAAGAAGGCAATACTCTAATAGAAGCTTTCTGTAGCTACTGGGAGTCATGAGGACATGATTTTATCAGTTAACACTAAATGTTTACAAACCTAATGAGAGAATGAGCTAGAACATCTCAAGTTAAATAATTTCTCATTCGTAAGGTCGATCTTACCATGAAGACTAACTTTTCCAGACTTCCACAGTACCTCACTGTATATTTTTGCTTCAGTGACTTGAGTGCTGAGGGGAGTGAAGTTTAATCAGTACATTGTATACTAAGAAAAACAAGTCCCAAGTTTTCTCTCCCTTTAGTGTAGCATCAACTCACTGGAAATACTCAATTAAGAATTTTAGAAATTGTTGGTCTTGCTTCTAACTTGCTCTATCCTCTAAAGACCAATATGCAATAGTCTTTGAAATTAATTGTTGAGAAAATGGAATTTTTTTTTTTTATCTTGGCTAGAGAGAGAATGTGTTGTATTTGTTCTCTTATTCTCTGCCGGTACACAGATTTTCATGACACTTAATTCCCATCAATGAGGGATATTTACTATTGCAGGAGAACCTAAGTGTTTTCTTCCTCCTCACAATATTATCTAATATTTTGCAATCACACGAATGAAATAAAGTGTGAGTACAATATAAAATAAAAGTACTGTTTAGCTAAAGCTGGGTTTTAACATTTCATTACTTATCTTAGATATTTTCTTTGTAACTAGAACTTTGTCAGTTGCCACCAAAGCTATCCCCAGTCTTATTCACTCCTCATTAAGTGGATAAAATGACAACTGAAGGAGGAAGAAGAGGGAGTTAGGGAGTCTGAGAAATAAAATTGGTCCTTAACCTCTTTCATTTACCTTTCACATTGTATGCCTTCTAAAAAAAATTTTTTTTTTAACTTTTCAAAATGTCCATTGTATTTAAACCATGATTTTGTGAGCTAGAGCAAGGCCAACTTGATACATTCAGGAGATGGAAGGAGACAGAATATGGGGCCAACCGTTTCTTAGGGAAATTCTGGACTAGTAGTTGTGGCTCTTGTGACTCTTTTCCTCAGCTTGGATTATTTATTTCTATCTGTTTTATCCATAATTCTTCCAGCTTTGAAAGGCGCAAAGCCTACCTGCCAGTTTCATGTTAAAGTGTATCAAATCACCATTGATTTTTCCAAACTCTACATACGTGTTGAGCAAAGAACACATTTGTGTCAAGGCCCACAAGACGTAGAGACCCCATTCGGGAGCAGGGGAGAAAGGGATCAAGGTGCAGGCCTGGCGGTGCTTCTTGAATATGGCTGTTGGATGTTCTCATTGGAATTGGAGGATTAAATGTTACCCTGTCATTTCTCTACCCACAGTCAGGCTCCAGGGTAAATGTTTTATATTTGAACATTCCCTCCGAAGTCCTATATTTAGAAGGTTGCAAGTGCCACTGACGAAAGTTAGGCAGGTGTCCCAGATTAATAAATAAAACACCAGCAAATAAGAAAGACCTAATTTGAATACAGGGTCCTTCAGTCTTAGCCATAGGGCCTCCATCAATTGTTCAACATCTGGGAGCTTCCCTTACTTATTCAACAGATACTGATTAAATGCTCCCTCTCTGCCAAATACTCAATAGGTGTGCAGATACTGCAGTGAGTGACTATAACTGATAAATACTCTGCCTTTATGAGACTTACATTCTAGTTGGAGCGGACAGGTAATTTTTAAAAGTGGAAAAGCAAAATATGTAGCATATAGATATTAGAATGCAAGGGAAAAACACAAAGGAAGGGGACAAGAACTGATGTAGAAGAACAAATATTTTAGGTAGTGTGGCCAGAGAAGGTCCTTCTGGAAAGTGACTTTTGAGTGAATTAACCATGCAGGTATCTAGGGGAAAAGCTTTCCAAAAGAGGAAAAAGCCTATCCACCAGCTTTGAGATGAGATCGATGATCTCGATGGTAGCATGTTCAAGAGGCAGCAAGAGGCCACTGCGGCTGGTGCAGAGTGAACAAGGTTGGGGGTGGTAGCAGAAGGTGAGAAGACAGAATGGATGCGTCTGGGTGCTAGATGATGGAGCACTTTGCAAATTCTAGGAAGCCAGTGAAGGCTTTGAGCATTGGCATGACGAGATTTGACACCTGTTTCCACAGGATCACTCTGGTTGCTGGGTTGAGGCTAAAACTGAAGGTCGACAAGTCCAGAGATAGGGCAAACAGTTAGGGGGTATTGCGATAACTGAGGAGAAATATGGTGGCTCGGATCAGGGCAGTGGCAGTGGTAAGAAGTAGTCAAAATGTGGGTGTATTTTGAAGGCACTTCAATCGAATCCTACCGAAATTAAATTTTCAGAAAGACCTCTTGTGCAATGTGAGCAAAGAAGAATCCTGCTGTTTCCGTCTAGTCACCTGAGAAAAATGAACATCTCATTTGCTCTGTTTCCTTGTGGGATTTCTGTGGAATGCATGTTGTAAGAATGAAATCAATACCAGTTATTGTTATTTGGATAGTGTAGTCTATCTAGTTAAAAACACACCATATCAAAGACCAAATATGCAGGATTACGTCACTTTTAGGAGGTAATCCTTCCTTTTCGAGTATAGGAGAACCTATAATAAGCTTTTTTATGTCCAAAGAACATTTCTTTCATTTACATTTGTTAGGATTTTGATTAATAAGGAAAACAATCTGCAGAGATCCAAGCGACACTTCATGGTCAGGCCCTTCATCTGTGGATGTCATGACATTCAGCTACTTGGCAGTTGGTTGTGTGTCCTGGGAAGATTTTCTTGACAGGTGGACCAGTTTAGTTCCGTTCAGCATGCATCATCACTGTTAACTTTCCTTCTAATGAAACTAACCCGTAGGGCTGACCTAAGTGGTTAAAAATAAAATTAATCATAATTCATATACACCTCTTATTTGGAAAAAAATGATGCCTAGGGATCTTGCACTATTTAATGGAAAATATTCATAGTGATCTAAATATAAAAACGGAATTCCCATGGGGTGTGAAGGAAATTTAACTGTCTAAAGATAATTTCATTAGGGAGAAGCTAGATATGAGCAGTGGAAGGAATGCCCGGAGGAAACATCATCCCTCAACCTGAAAGACTACAGAGTCCCAGGTCCTTGAGGGAGCAATGATCAAGTAGAGAGTTAGTTAGACCTGAGTCAGGAGCAAGAACGGTGATACATAGGTTACATGTTAGAAGCCTAGTACTTCTAAACCCTGGGGCTAACAGATCAAGAGCCACAGGTGCAGAGCATGCCCTCTCCTCTTCCACTTTTGCTGTGGGGTACCCCCTACGCTCATTAAAATGCATTTGCATTGCAGTTACAACCTCCCACCCCACCCCCCGCCCTCACTCTACCCTTCATGGAGAAAGTCTGCCCTGCTGGTTAAGGTATAAATCTTGCAGGGTCAAAAACTCCCCCTCCCAACCTGTGGGAGGAGTCCCCCAAATGTCTGGAGGCGGTCTCCATTAGACCATCCTGTCCTTGACACAAGACCCCGTTGGGACAAAAGGAAAAGACCCCTGTAGCCTCAGGGCAGTTATGACCTCCCGGCCAGCTCTCTCACCCTGACTTGTACTGTCCTTAATGAACTGCTTTGTGCTTGTTACTTTCCTCTTGGCTGTCTTTATTTAGAGTTCCAATCCTTATGTAAATCTTTCCTGGGGAATCCGAAGAACAATGCAGACTCTCCCACCAGTAACATCTGCAGTTCTGCCACTAAATGAGCAGCACTTGACAATTCCCTTGATATTCGATTTGTAGGTAGCTATGTTTATTGGCAGTTTAAGGACTAATATCTACCATTAACAGGAGAAGTATTTCCATAACAACTGTATTCTGTTGGATGTTTTTCTGTTCAGTGTTATTTGGAGTCAGGAGTTTCCAAGGGGATTGTGTTTTTGTAAACTCTTGACATGAAGATCCTCTTTACAACAAAGAGGATTTTAATGAGAAACTTTTTTAGCCTGCTACATAATTTGAAATTCTGTTAATTGGCCTGGCAAGGGCAAAAATGGCAGTATAGTATGGAGTCTGCTGGTGTACACACACACACACACACACACACACACACACACACACACACACTCCACAATGAAAAAATATAATATTATGAGGTTTTCCTAAATGAATATGTACAATTATTTGGACTTAGTGAAGGGGTGTGAACTCTGTAAGAAATAGTAGGTGTTTATAATAGAATTTGTTAATAAATTCAGTTCACGGACTGTGTCTTCCTTTCCAAAGGAACTCTCCTGATTCTGGATTTCTAATTATGTGGGGGAGAATGCTATAAAGTTAGAGGCTCAGCAGTTTTATAAAGAAATAAAGGACCGGGCGCCTGGGTGGCTCAGTTGGTTGAGCGACTGCCTTTGGCTCAGGTCATGATCCTGGAGTCCCGGGATCGAGTCCCGCATCGGGCTCCCTGCTCAGCGGGGAGTCTGCTTCTCCCTCTGACCCTCCCCCATCTCATGTTCTCTCTCTCTATCTCATTCTCTCTCTCAAATAAATAAATAAATCTTTAAAAAAATAAAAAATAAAAAATAAAGGACCAAGCCAAGAACAAATGGTACTGATTGTTACTATACACTTACTATTTTCCGCTTCTTATTTTCCACTTCTTCCCAAATTGGTCATTATAATACTTAGAAATGTATGTGAGGCTGTGTCTAACTTTATCTGGCTGAAGAAGATCTGTTCACATTCAAAGCTTAGCAAAACCCATACACTTTGCAAAGAACGGCAACCAATATAAATACTAAATTTCCTCCAACTTAATCCAAGCATAATAATAAAATGACACGTGGAGACATTTAATCATTGAAGATATTTTTGTTTTGAGAAATTCAAAGCTGTAACCTATGGATTAAGTTGACACCTCAGAAAGGAACTGACTTCTCTTGTCTTTGTTTTGAATCCCAGAAAGGGGGAAGGTATGGTGTGAAAGAGCTCCAAGGGCATTTCGTATGTGGGTAGGGCCTATGCAGTGGTGCCTACGGCTCAGAGTCAGTAGAGGACCATGATTTCAGCCATGTTGTGTGTTTAGTGGGTTTCATTATAAAGCCCATGCGAACAGTTGGGATAATGGCAGGAGCTGGGGATAGATGGACTAAAACAAGGATAACTAGATCATCTATAGGCCTCGTTGTTCTTGGTGAACTGTGCAAGTATTCCAAATCTGGGTGGGCACACACAGACACTTGATCTAAAGGTAGAGCTCAGAGGATGGAGTAACTCAACTGTGGCTATGCCCTAAACTATGCAAGGAATGTGATTCTAGGAGGTTTTCACAGCCAGTGAGAACCTCCTCTTGCCAGTCTCAAGAGTAGGAGTGGGTACACGGACATGGTTGAAGAGCGGGAGACAGAATGATAGAAGCCTAGCATGCTGATTAGATTTCAAGAGAGAGCTCAAGCCCCAGGAGATCAACAGTTGTGAAACTGAGATCCTGAAAGAGATGTTGGATGATACAACATAAACACAAATGGTGCTATAGCGGTAAGCAGGATCCATAGATCAGGGGCCCTCCCCTCAGGCACATGGGATACCAGGCTGCTACCTCTCCCAGGTGATGACTCCTAATCATATTTCCCGACATGGCAGGGGTTAACTGTGCTGAAGGTGAGAACTTGGTCTCAATGACACCAGCAAATAGGCTTCATTCCAACAGTACTGGGACTCTAACCATTTATTCTTGCACTGCTGCAACTGACATAGATTTTTGTATCAAAAAGTTCAGGTAAGCAGGATGCATGACTAAGACTGACTTCATAAAGTCTCCATAAATGCCTTGAAATGCTTAGATAATAGCCAGTATTTATATTTAACAAAGTAGTTTCTCTAAATTAAATGAGTTATCTAATAGAACTACTCATTATTTTCCTGATTTCCATTTTACATATTCTTACTTTTCTTTTTCAAATCAGATTTTTAAAACTTCTTCAATAAAATATTATTTGCTAGTGGTTTATAATAAAAATCCCATGGTGAAACCTGGAGTATGCCAATTTCTATAGATAATCATTTACACTATCATTTTATTATAGTGGAAAATACAAATATGGGCTTTGGGAAAAAAAATTTAGTACAGCTTCTTTTTAATTTCAAGGAGATGAACTGATTTTGTCCTTGATTTCATTTTCCTTGAACTCTCCTTAGGTTAATCTTCCCAAATCAGGTAACCCTGTTCAGCTTTTATTCTGCGGGTTTAGGATAGGCTTGTGCAAATCAAAGTTCTCTTGAAAATGCAGGGAACATTTACAAATTGAGCTGTTTTCTATGTTGGAGAAGTTCTACTTTCTTCCCTTTTCTTCTTTACGGTTTACGGTAGTTTGCAAAGAAAATGATTGGATTTTTAGTTTCAGAGCACACCAAATAGGGAATCTCATTTATTGTTTCTCTTTGATACACAGTGAAAGTTTCCGAATACTTTTGCGCAGGAAGTTTTCCCTCCACTTAAGTAGAGCTTTCTAGTTGTTGAGAAACATTCTTGGAGTTGATGAATCGAAATATAATTATTTTGCGGCTTTTAATTACTTCCCAAATCTGCTATGTTCACTCTGCAAGAGTGACTGTTAACCCACTGAAGCATGGTTAATTGTGGGCTTGATAGATTCAGTGATGTTTGGATGTTTCATTTGGAAGCATGCATACCCTACGTACCACTCAAATGACTGCACTTTGTATATTTTACAAGTGTCTCTGTGACACTTTGCGGGATCTTTTGTCTATGTGCAAAGGAGGCACACAGCTGTTAATTGACAAGGTAAGTAATAGTCTTCTGATTACAGTAGTTAAAGGCTGTTCTCTAATGGATTTTACTTGTCACTTTTAATTCTTTTTCATCTTTGTCTGCATTTCATTAGAATGGCTTTATCATTTGGATTGCCTTCCTTTTGGTTACTTTGATATATTTAATGGATTATCATCAAACTATGGCAATCCCTCAAAAATATAACAGAGTGATATTTAGATTCTTCAGGGACTTTTTAAACTTGATTGCTTTTCCAATCCATTTTTACTCTTTTACACTTTACATTTTTGCAAATCAAGTATTTTGCATTTCCTACATGCCCTGAGCAAGCGTCTGCTTTAATCTTCCATGACTTAATCTACTGACTAAATATGAGATAGTTGGTGAGGCAGTGAGGAAAGAGTCTGTTATCATTTCCTGTTCTGCTTGCCTGCTGCGATTTGATTTTTTTTTTTTTTTTTTTTTTTAATTTACAAGCAATAGGCTTTCAGTGTGCAGTTTCCTAAAGAGATGATTCAGGTACTGACAAAGTAAGGCTTTTTAGGGTCTGCTGTGATAGCATGAAAGTGAATTTATAAAAATGGTTTATTATGCATTTCATGATGTAGAAAGGTAATGTTCAGCCATTATTTATTCTATAAGAGAGCAGTTTTAGATCTTGCATATGCTCTTCTACGTAGGAAAATGACAATTTACATATAAATGTATATCCTGAGATCATATATCATTCCTCTATAGTTCCTGCATTTACCAAACAGCTCTTTTATAAGGTATAATGTAATTACTAAATTATGCCAATCAAAGTGTCTGGATGGCAAGAATAATTTATTGATGTAAAAACTGTATCAAAAATATAAGAATGCAAAAAAATAGTGGGATCTGGACCTTTTTATATTTAATAAATTGGGATTAAATTGCCCTATCTTAATTGCAAGTACAATTGAGTCATTTGATAATCCTATCTGGCAAAGGTTATACAATATTGAATCATGCAGCAGATGGTGGAATTCCAGGATGCAAAATTTTATGGGTGATTTTTCAAAGTTTGCTAAAGTGAGATCTAGTACAGGGCTTTTATTACAAGTTAACTTTGCCTGGAAGCTTGTATGTAAGTAATTTGTCAATATTGTTATAATGGAAATTTGTCTTTGTATAAAATGCAATCCATGCCAAATTACTCTTTTTAGTTCATAGCATAGATTCTCAAAAATGAAAGGAAGCACAATTTTTAAAAGGACTTAGTGTATATTGATTTTTAGAATGCACCAGTGAAGTGACAAGACAAAATTGATGTATGCTCAGAAGTTTAAATGGATTTCATCTTTGGTAACGTAAGTAAGAGGCTTAAAGCATAAGTATGAAAATGGGTAAGACAAATAGTGATCATTTTCAATTCTTGATTTGCCATTATTTAAATTACGATTGTGCCAAAATGGCATTATGACACTAACCTCAATTATTGTATATTTTATGATTATAGAAAAGGGTCCGGGGGCACCTGGGTGGCTCAGTCGGTTAAGCGTCTGACTCTTGATTTCGGCTCAGGTCATGATCTCAGGGTTGTGAGATGGAGCCAAGCATAAGCCTCTGCACTGGGCATGGAGCCTGCTTAAGAGTCTCTCCCTCTCCCTGTCCCTCTCTCCCTGCTCCCTCTCTCAAATAAATAAATAAGTAAACTAAATCTTAAAAGAATGGTCCATATTTTATGTAAATGTGACTATAAGGTCTCAAAATCCCCAAATCCTTTGATTAATTAGGTAGAGAAGAAACAAATATATGTCAACATGGATAAAATCCCCACAATATCAATGTCAAATAAATATTATTTGAGTATGCAAGCACAGTATCACTTAAATAGTTCTGATATATATATTTAAATGGTTTTTATTCATAGATTTCAATACAAAATCCTATATTTGAGTCTGTACTTTTAGTATCTCCTGATCTTCAAATGTTAAACTAGACTTCACTACAATTGTGTTAAGATGCAAGCCCCAATAGTAGTGGGCATTTCCTCTCAAGGGTTCCATTTAGATTTGTCTTCATATGTAACACATGCAACTTTGTGATTAGTTCTACTTTTCACTTGTTCTTTTTCTAAATCTTTTATTGCTTTCTTCTTACCTACTGCCAGAAACAAATACCGTATGCTGGGAAGAGGCCTCTCTCCTTGACTAAACCCAAATTAAAAGAAATTGTAGAGGAGGTGGCCATGTTTGATCAGAGAATCTTCAGCATTACAGATCTCTCAGCAAATACATAGTACAGACTGATACAGCACAGACACTGTGTCCAGTTCTGCCCCATGTCCTTTTTGTGTAGGAACATTTTGAGTTCCCACCACGACTCTTCCAGATTGACAGGTCTGATATTATAGACAGGGAAAAAATAATTTTCCTCAGCATTACACAACTTCTGAAAGAGGGAGCCAGCATTCCAACTTAGGATGACTTGAGAATTTGCATTCCCACCAATGTTCTGGGCTGATTCTCTACATTCGATAGTTTGGTGATTATTAATGGTAAGGTATGAGAAAGAAGGTCAGGGGAAAATACCTAGAAACAAGATCAGACAACCAAATAAGTACTGGAAGGGAAGTGACAAATAAATAAATCCCTATCCATGAAAACCTGGAAAATAAAGGCAGTAGAAATAGGAGACATTCATGGGGTCTCCTGGGTGGCTCAGTCGTTAAGCATCTGCCTTCAGCTCAGGTCATGATCCCAGGGCCCTGGGATCGAGCCCCACATCGGGCTCCCTGCTCTGCGGGAAGCCTGTTTCTCCCTCTCCCACTCCCCCTGCTTGTGTTCCCTCTCTCGCTCTCTCTGTCAAATAAATAAATAAAATCTTTTAAAAAAAAAAAGAAAGAAATAGGAGACATTAATGGATCTTAGACCACTAAGAAGTTTAAATATATGATAATCACTTAAAATCTATTATAAGCTATTTCTTATCTACTGGCATGTTTTTGCTTGCTTTTAAGAGTGGTTTGTAGTTAATTCCCAAGAAGAGCGAAGAGAGGTATTTTGAATTAGACCGATGGGCTAATTCACATCCCCATGTCATGCAGACTGGACTCAGCTTATACTTTCTGCACCCCTGGCCCTTGCACTTACCTTGCTCTCTGGCCAGAGTGGCCTTGGTAATGACTTGCCCCATCCCTGCATCCTGGAGAAAGGTCACGGCCACTGCCTCTAATGTTGCTTTTGTTTTTGGGAGCAAAACTCAACAATGGCCCATGCCTCCTACCTCATGTTTCCTTGTTGCTTCGGATCAGCTCCACATCACCTGAACACACTGGAAATTAACACCTTGTGGAGGCAAAGTTTGCACAATGACACATGAGAATGAGCACTTCTCTTCTTTCTTCCTCTTCCCCTAGCTAGACTTTTCAAGGATGCAGTTGCTACATAATACCTCTCTGAAGATGTCTGGTGAAACAGATCCACCAGCCCTTTACAGAGCTGTGATCACATCAGCAATGCTCTCCTTTCTACTTGCTGGAGAAGTAGCAAGTAGAAAGGACCTCCGACCCCTGCTGTCCTCCGACCCCTGCTGTCCTCCGACCCCTGCTGCCTCCTCACTCCCCTCTGTTCTCCATCTTCTTTCCCTGTGCTCCTGCACAAAGTGTTGTCACTTTATAAATGTTGGCCTCATCTTCTCTTTCCTAGGGAAACTAAAGAAAGCTAAAGCATAGCATAAGAGCTGAATACACTTTGAGTCCTATGAAGATTACATGCAGTGACCTTCAAGAATTGTCTTTAATGACTGATCTTTATTTATACCGTATGTAGTAAACTCTGTTTCTCAGCTCAGAGCTAATTTTTTTTTTTTAAAGATTTTATTTATTTATTTGACAGAGAGAGAGACAGCGAGAGAGAGAACACAAGCAGGTGAAGTGGGAGAGGGAGAAGCAGGCTTCCCGCCGAGCAGGGAGCCCGATGCGGGGCTCGATCCCAGGACCCTGGGATCATGACCTGAGCTGAAGGCAGTTGCTTAACAACTGAGCCACCCAGGCGCCCCCTCACTGCTAATTCTTGAACAAGAAATTCTACACTGTTCAAATTACTGTCCTCTTGTAACAACACATGATGCTTTATTGTCTTGTATTTATTGCCTAAAAGCGTGCTGTGTTTAGATACAGATTGCTGTGTCTTGGGAAACATTTCCCATTTCTCTAAATAGGTATATATAGAATCATGCACCTAAGCATATAATGTTCTTACGTGAATTCTGCTGTGACAGCAAATAATGCCTGGAAAATTTCCTGATAATTCCTTTTGTGAAGTGAAAATGAAGGGGAGTCTAAGTTAAGTATTTGTATTTTAAAATGAATCCTAAGTGGTAGGGAAAAAAAAAAACTTCTTATTTTTTGTACACAGACATACACAACACACATGTACACATATACCAGTACACACACATACACACACACCCTAGCGCACTCACCTATCTCAAAGTCAGCAACCCTTTCCAGCAAAACATCTAAATATGTGAGAATATAAATATTCAAATATAATTGAAATGGAATTCAATTCATTCTCAGGTCAGTGTTATTTTAATTTGATACTACTTGCAAACGTGCAGGTGGCAAGTGAATATTCAAAGTGCAGATGTTGTATTTTCTGCTAACTTTACTTTCTAAAGATGTTGCATGTACTGATTTTTATGGAAATTTATACTGAATAATCCTCAGCTAGATAGTATTTACTGAAGAATGGATTCTAGCCTGTGCTGTCTGAAACATAGCAGGAGAACCTTCCAGAGATCTGTGTATGTAAATTGTTTTAAATTGTTTAGGGAAAAAAAAATGAAAGCCTGAATCCTTTCTCAGATTTTAAAAGTAGTTGTTAATTTTAGATAAAGCAAAACAAATATACCTGATCATCACAACTTTGAAACATAAAAAGAAATTAAACACAAAGAATATTCTGAGGGATTTCAACATCTAGTGGGCAATCGGGCTTTCTTTTCTTACTATCATTAATTAGTAATGGATGAGTGATTACACTTATACTTTACTGAACTTTTCTCAGCATAATTTTAATATTGAAATGGGAAAAGAATGATAGATCCACATGGACAGAATTTCTTTCTGTTTTGTTTATTGCTACATCTCCAGCTTATAGAAGGGTTCCTGGCATATAATAGATGTTCAATAAATATTTGTGGCTTGAATAAATGTGAAAAATTTTTAAATGTTGAAAAAGAAATGTAAGAAGAGAAAAAGTGTCAGGGGAGAATGACTGATACTCAGGATGTCTTCAGGATATGATTACTTAGTTTATCTCCTAAATGAATTGTACAGTGTTTAGCCCATAGGAAAACAGCATTATCAACATAAATTTGATAAAATACATTTAAGCTCAAGCAGTGTATATAGGTAGAGTTTTAGTTTCTTGACTGCTCTAAATATCCACTTGCCTTGTGATGATTATAAGATTATAAAGACGGGGAGCAAGATGGCAGAGGAGTAGGAGACCTGGATTTCGTCTGGTCTCAGGAATTCAGCTGAATAGGGATCAAACCATTCTCAACACCTACAAACTCAACAGGAGACCAAAGAAGAGAGTAGCAACACTCTGAACAGAGAAGCAACCACTTACTGGAAGGTAGGACGTGCGGAGAAGTGAATCCGAGGCGATATTCGGGAGGATAGATGGCGGGGGAGGGGGCCTCCATTGGCCACATCTGGCAAGTGATAGAGCCGCAGAGCACAAAATCGGAACTTTTTTAGAAGTCGGCTCGGCTGAGGGACGTCGCTCCAGTGGCTAAGTGGGGGGTGGAACCCTCACGGGACCGTGTGGTCTCAGGACCCTCGGGGTCACAGAAAGACCTGGGTGCCTGAGTGCGCCAGAGCTCCCAGGTATCGGAGGGGGGAAGCCGGCTGCAGAGACGGAGCCAAGGTGTGGGCTCTCAGCTCAGGGTTGCCATAAACTGTGATCCGCAGCCCAGTGGGGCCACTGCTCCTCCAGCAGGGACCCAACAAGTGGCAGATCCAGGGAGGCCCCCCCTTTGTCCCCCGGGAGGAGCAGCGCAGGAGCGCACCGCAGGGATCTGCTGGGTTTGGAGACTCCACACCGAGTCGGGTGCCAGAGACAGAAATGCTCGGTCACAGGCCGGGTGAGCACGGAGTGCGGCCGGACCAGGGAGACGGGAGTGACTGACTGCTTTTCTCTGGGGGCACACTGAGGAGCATGGCCCTGAGTTCTCAGCCCCTCCTGGGCAGAGATTGGGAGGCCGCCATTTTCACTCGCTTCATCCAAAGCTGTACGGAAAGCTTGCAGGGAACAAAAGCTCCTGAGAGCAAACCCGAGCAGATTGCTTAGCCCGGACCAACAAGGGCGGGGCAATTCTGCCTCCTGCAAAGACATTTGGGAACCACGGCAACAGGCCCCTCCCCCAGAAGATCAGCACGAACAGCCAGCGAAGACCAAGTTTACCGATCAAGGAGAACAGCAGAACTCCAGCACTAGGGGAATACTGCACATAGAATTCATGGCTTTTTTACCATGATTCTTTAGTCTTTCAAAGTTAATTGTTTTAACTGCCTTTTTTTTTTTTTGAATTTTTCCTTTTGCCTTTTTCAACCAACATCTTATCAATCCCTTTTTTAAAAAAACATTTTTATTTTTCATTTTTAGAGTCATATTCTATCCCTTCATAGTAGTTACCCTTATTTTTGGCATATATATATATATATATAAGTTCTCTCTTTAAAATTTTGAGATACAGTTTATTCTAACATCAAAATATACCCTAAATCTCTAGTGTATGACTTTTTTCTAGTCTCCTGCCTGATCACATTCTCTCCCCTTTCCTTTCTTTTTTTTTTTAAATCCTCTTCTTTCTTTTTTCAAACTTCTTATGAATTCCTTATAAAATTTTTAATAATTCTTACAGTCATATTCCATCCCTTCATCGTATCAACCCTTATTTTTGTACATATATAAGTATTTCTTTCTTTAAAATTTTGGGAGGCACTTTCTTCTAAGAGACCAAATACACCTAAAATCTAGTGTGTGGCACTGATCTATGCACCAGCCTGATCATATTTGATCATATTCTGTTTTGTTTTGTTGTGTTTTTGTTTGTTTTTATCTTTTTCTCTTTCTTTTTTCTTTCTTTCCCTTTCTTTTCCCCTGGTTTCAGGCCTTTTCTGATTTGTTTAGAGTATATTTGCTGGGGACGTTGTTAACCTGTTAGCATTTTGTTCTCTCATTCATCTATTCTCCTCTGGACAAAATGACAAGATGAAAAAAATCACCTCAGCAAAAAGAACAAGAGGTAGTACCGTCTGCCGGGGACCTACTCAATACAGACATTAGTACGATGTCGGACCTAGAGTTCAGAATCATGACTTTAAAGATACTAGCTGGGCTTGAAAAAAGCATGGAAGTTATTAGAGAAACCCTTTCTAGAGAAATGAAAGAACTAAAATCTAACCAAGTCAAAATCGAAAAGGCTATTAATGAGGTGCAATAAAAAATGGGGGCACTAACTGCTAGGATAAATGAGGCAGAAGAGACAATCAGCGATATAGAAGACCAAATGATGGAAAATAAAGAAGCTGAGAAAGAGAGAGATGAACAACTACAGGATCACGAGGGCAGAATTCGAGAGATAAGCGATACGATAAGACGAAACAACATTAGAATAATTGGGATCCCGGAAGAAGAAGAAAGAGAGAGAGAGGGGCAGAAGGTATATTGGAGCAAATTATAGCAGAGAACTTCCCTAATGTGGGGAAGGAAACAGGCATCGAAATCCAGGAGGCACAGAGAACCCCCCTCAAAATCAATAAAAATAGGTCAACACCCCGACATCTAACAGTAAAACTTACGAGTCTCAGAGAGAAAGAGAAAATCCTGAAACCAGCTCAGGAGAAGAGATATGTAACCTACAATGGTAGAAACATTAAATTGGCAACAGACCTATCCACAGAGACCTGGCAGGCCAGAAAGGACTGGCATGATATCTTCAGAGCACTAAGAGAGAAAAATATGCAGCCAAATATTTTGAAGATGTCAATGCTACCTAGAGCAATCTACACATTCAATACAATCTCCATCAAAATACCATCCACTTTTTTGAAAGCAATGGAACAAATAACCCTAAAATGTGTATGGAACCAGAAAAGACCCCGAATAGCCAGAGGAATGTTAAAAAAGAAAAGCAAAGCCGGCGGCATCACAATTCCAGACTTCCAGCTCTATTACAAAGCTGTCATAGGTATAGGATTAGGTTGTGTATTTGAGACCTTTCTTGTTTCTTGACAAAGGCTTGTATTGCTATATACTTTCCTCTTAGGACTGCCTTTGCTGCATCCCAAAGATTTTGAACAGTTGTGTTTTCATTTTCATTGGTTTCCATGAATTTTTTTAAACTAATTTTCACAGTAAAACATGGAGTGTAGATAACTAACATCCCTCAAACTAAAGTATGTTAAGAAAAAAAAGAAAGAAAACATGGTACAATCTTGGTCCTAATCCAAAGAGTAAACAAGCATTTGATTCACAGGAATTTTGAATTTATTTTGCAAAGATAGACAATGCATAGTGCTGATGGGCTTGCTTTTACTTTTTCACCTCCCCTATGGGGCCCACTCTATTCACCAAAACTACCTACAAGGATCCAGTGCTTTCCTATGGCACACTGTCTGGTTGGGCCTTCCCTTTACGTTTCAGTAAATAGGTGAAACTATGAGTTCAGACGTTTTTTCTTTGCTTTTCCTCATCAACCTATGCCTATTTAGTCTTATGTTCCACTTCCTGGAGGGGGCAGTATCTATGTAAATCATGTGCAATTCTTATGTACTGGAAAATTTTCTCTTTTTTCTGTTTATATCTATACAGACATGATAGGTATTTTCTATTTTGAGAATATATTTACTATATTCATTTTGTTCCTCCAGTTATTGCAACTTTGGTTGTTGGGAGATCTTTTAGTTGGCTCTTGGGTCCATCTACGTAGTCCATCATTATTGATACTATTATATTTTAAGCACTTCCTTACTTGCTTGCACTACAAGATATTTCAGGTCATCTTGTATATCCTCATATTTTCCTGGTTCCTTTTATTAGAAAATGATATTAGAAGCCAAGATGTGAGTGTTAAGTGTACTCATTGCTACTGTTTGGTGTACTCATTGCCAGTTCAACTAAAAGTGCAAAGGAATATATATGTGTGTACTAACCCATGCCATATACATATGTCTATAAGTCTATATGTCACCATCCATATCTCTTTTAGACTAATAATGAGTCCATTCTGTTATCCCCATTAACCTATTACTACATGGATCATTCTAGCCTTCCCCCTCTTTACTTACCTATGACCTCCCACTCCAACTGTGAGAAAACTAGCTCTAACCGTCCTCCATCCATTTACTTAATTTTTCAATTGTAGTATACATGAAAAATGGTTTCAGAACTGTTATCTTTATCTCTGTGGGAAACAACATCAACTTGAGTACAGTGCTATGTCTATTCCTTTTGCCTTTAATCTTGATGTCTCCTCTTATTTCCCAAGTTAATTAGGTAGCACACTTTTCTTCTACTTGTTAATGAGATTGTTTCATAATTTGTAATAAAGTGGGTTTCTTTTGTCACATTGAGCATTCTAGGATTCCCTGAAATTTCTAAATGATTTTTAAAAATTCGTATACATTAAAGTTGACTTTTTGTGTTTTCAAAGTCTGTGGTATTAACGAATGTATAGCTTCATGTACCCACTACTACAGTGTCAGAATATTTGCACTGCCCTAAAAATTTTCTGTGTATGTTCACACTGTCCTGTCTTAGGGACTAGTATTTGGTAATTCGACTCTATTATTGGCCAAGAACTTGTTCTTTCTTGGGAGACAGAAAGGGAATTTGACCTTACACTTGTATGCATAGGAGTCCCACGATCTGAAGGAGCCACTGAGTTGTTTAGCTGGTCTTCTGGGGAGAATGCTCATCAGTGGGTACAGAAAATCTACACTGTCCAAGGCTGGCCTTTCAGTAATTCAGGTATCAAAACATCTTTTAGCTCAGGAGCTGAGAACTCAGCCAAAATGGCCTCACTTTTTCTAGAGCTGAGTTAGATCTTCGAGAAACCACTCAAGTTGTTCTGGGACAGCTCCATTTATTACTGTTGGCAGCTTCCTCTAGTGAATAGGGCTCAGAAGCCCTCCTGATAGATGGCTTGTTGTTTGCTAGTTAATTCCATAAATATATGGGCATATTTTAGTCAAGGACATTACATGCACTCTGTGGTACTGTCAAACACATTTGGAAGAGTAGAAAAAGGGAAAGAGAAGGCCAATATTTATTGAGAACTATCCCATTGCAGATATCATTCTAGGTCCTTCAGATCACATATTCTAAAAGCTCTAAAATTTCAACTAACAAAGATTTTATTTTGTTGAATCAACATCATGACACACATACAAATCATTAATTCCCATACTTTCTTCTTTTCTTCTGAAGAAATACTGTGACTTCCTTTGTTTTCAAGTGTTTATTTTACATCCTTTGAAATATATGTATGATGACATTGACAAAATGGTCAAATAAGTATCTCCCACAAGTACCCCTTCCATCAACAACAACAATTTGGCATCCATCCACAGATAAAGTGCCTCTCTGGAACTTTGGGATCCAGGTAGGAGATTGTGAAATGAAACTGCAGTCCAAGATTGAAGAGAGCTGTATTGAGAAGGCAGATTGGCACTTCAGCGGCTAACTCGCCAACTGTGGTCTTGGCTACAGAAGTGGAAACAGTTCTGTACCCCTGAAGAATTGGGTTACAGTCCTGTCTGGCTTTGGGTCGGGAACCAGCACCGCAGGCCAAGAAACCCAGGAAGAATCACACCCATCCATGTGCAGAGTAACATACCGACCTCATTCCTGGCTGTGGAACCCTGAAATGGTCTGTGAACCAGCTCTAGCTCCTCTCCTTTCGTGGTCTGTGAGGCCCTGGAGCTAAGCCTGCAAAACTGGGTCAGAATGTAGATTCGGAAAAGGCCCTATAAGTGGGCTCCCGTCTGTCCCAGCCAAGTCTGCAGGATTCTTTTGGCACAGGGACCCTGTAAGGGACATTCCTCTCTGTGGATCCCCAGAGATCCTCAAAGGGTCCTGCTTCCTTACAGCCATAGTCTCCAATTGGCCAGCAGCACTGAGGGTCCGATGTCCCACAGGGAGAAACTACTGTCTGTGCTCCTGCTGCAGATGCTGAGAGAGCCCTATATTCAGCTCTAGCCCCTCTCAGCCATGGTCCAGGGCCAGTCCTGCCCATCCAGGGAGCCGTGCAGGGGGCAGGCAGCAGCCCTTGCATGGATCTAGCAGAAACTACTCTCACTGAACATCTGGTAACAGGCCTACCATCTGAGGCCTCAGCTGTGGGGCCTTAAGCAGACCACTCTCCCTGTGCTATCCTGCTGAGAAGGAGACTGGAGGCAGTCCTGTCCTCCCAGGGAGCAGACAGGATCCGCACCTGCCTGAGCTTCCCGTAACAAGCTGGCCACCTGCAGACTCAGCAACATCCTCATAACTGGATCCAACCCGGGAAGGCAGTGATTCTCTGCAAATCTCCGTGCATCATTGTTGAGCATGTAAACTGGTGCAGCCACTATGGGAAACAGTATAGAAGTTCCTCAGAAAAACTAAAAATAGAGCTACCATATGACATGGCAATCCCACTTCTGGGTATGTATCTGAAGGAAATGAAATCACCATCTTGAAGAGATTCTGTACCTGCATGTTCATTGGAACATTATTTACAATAGCCAAGGCATGGAAACAACCAGTGTCCACAGACGAATGAATGAAGAAAATATGGTATGTATATACACAATGGAGTATTATTCACTTATAAAAAAGGAAAGAAATCCTGCCATTTGCAGCAACATGGATAGACCTTCAGGGCATTATGCTAAGTGAAATAGAGAAAGACAAATACTGTATTATTTCACTTTTATATTCAATCTAAAAAAAAAAAAAAAAGCCAAAATCACAGAAACAGAAAGATAGCTACCGAGGGTTGGCGGGTGAGGGAAATGAGGAGATGTTGGTCAGAGGGTACAAAGTTGCAGATGACTAAGTTCTGGTGATCTAATACTCAACATGGTGACTATAGTTAACAGGACTCTACTACATACTTGAAAGTTAAGAGAGTAGATCTTTAATGTTCTCACCATACACAGAGTAGTTGTAATTATGTGAAGTGATACATGGGTTAATGAGCCTTTGTGGTCATCCTTTTACAGAACACATGTGTATCAAGTCATCGCATTGAATACCTTAACCTTACACAGTATTTTGTGTCACTTCAACGTTTGGCCTCATTTAAAATATGTCATGTCAGTCTCTCTTTCCAGTGACTTCTTTCAAGTTTTCTAAATGATTAGATCCACCTTTTGAATCTTTTCTGAGGACTGAGGGGTCATCTTTCTCCTATGTTAGTGTCCCAAGGCCAATATCTCCATAAAACAATTATTGGAGGATATTTTGGGTATGCCCAGATATTTTTTAAAAAGCCTAAAGTTTTGATGCATTTGTAATTGAGGTGTGGTAGTTTTCAGACCCTGACTGGGGGACCCTCCTCCCTTCCTACAAGGTAGTTCTTGTAAATAGCAAAGCTTTGCTTATCCATTTTGAGTCTGTGCTCCTTTTCCAAGACATAAGGGATGATTGTACTTTTATATCAGTTTTAGTATTAGTTGAGTTCTTTATTTTGCTTATCAGTACTGATAATAATCACATTAAAGTCATTGCGTATGGTGACAGATCTAAAAAGATAGTTTGCCCTGCAATCTCAGGATAGGATTCAATTTGAGCTGATTGAGTAGCTTTAAAGGGGAACAGCGATAAATAATATTTGTTTCAAAATTAAGTCTTTAGCAATACCTATCATGGACTGATATTTTTCATAAGCGTAAAAGTTAAAAAACAGGTTTCCCCCCAAAAATAAACATTAAAATTCTTATAATGTGCTACTGTCACAATACAATTGTATTCTATTGTACATACTTGTATAAGAGACAGTTATTCCAAAATGAGACTATATTTTAAAAGATATATCTGAACCTTGCCTGGTATCAGATAAATAATTATACAGGCATGCACAAGTGTGAAAGAAAACAAAGATCAGTGCAAATCATTAGTCTTCTTAGTGATAAATTTACAAAAGCTTCAATGTATGCACTGGGAAAGCAGGAAAAACTCTGTTACAAGTTTTACGTGAAACTAAATTATCAGGTAACTACAAAAGTGAGCAAATGAGAATTACGGTATGTTAAAATTGGGTAACCAACATTTACATTTGTTTCCTTTAAAAATTGTGAACTCTTTGAAACTATATACAAAACTATTCTTTGGCCTAAACTTGGCAGCCGCCCTAGCGCTTCTCTGTAGGATTTACACAAACTCATGTCTGCAAAGCCCAGTTTGAAAATCACCATCCCAGCAAGTGACAAATGGCTTCATCTAAGGCTTAACCAACACAAGTGTCAAAACTGAACCCTGGAAAGAAGGATGGCAGGTCTAGGGATAGAGGCAGGAACATAATTTATGTTGGGAAATGCATAGTGTCACCAGGCCAGGATGAGACAGGAGAGAGTTTGATAGGCAGAAAAGATCCATGAAGGTAACAACCGTCCAAAGATTGGAGGGGCTCTTGGTGGGAGAACTGATCCTGAGGCAGATGTCACACAGTAGTTTTTATGAAATGCTCTTTATGTTGACCTTTCTTAGAGCCTTCTTCGGTTGTCTTTTGGGTTCTTCTTGGCCCCAAGGTGATCTATGTATTGTGGAATAAGGGTCCTATATTCGCTGACATTACTTCCCTAATTGTTCCTTACATGGGTACTTTTCCCAGTTCCTGATTTTAAGATAATCCAGTTTGAAAGAAAGTGTGGAATTTCAGAAAGATGTCTTATTCTTTTCTTTAGCCTTTAAAAAATTGAGATGAGCTATTCTATTTGTATTTTTGAATGCAGGCTTCCTGTTGCACTCCTGTTCAAAGTAACTTTCATTACATGTATACTTTTTTTAAGTTGATTAATTAACTAATTTACTTGAAATAGCTGACAGGTCCTTTCCAGGGAACTGTGCCTATATAAAATGAAATCAAGTTGAAATTATGCTGTGAAGCTGGTACTTTGGTCAGCTGGAGACCTTCCCAACAGACACTGTTCTCAGATCCTCAGATCATCCTCACACCTGCAATGTTGAATTATTGACTCCCTAGATTTCATCTCTCGCATTGTTGATCCTTAATCTTTGCTTGTCATGAAAGTCATTCAGTTGCAAGGACTAACTTTCAGAAAGGTTCACAGATTGCTTCAGGCTAAATCCTGTATTCAGGTTCATGCTGAGTCCCCAAGCAAAATTAATGGGAAACGTGCAGCTGCATCTCTGGGTGGACCTTGCCTTCCCTGGCTTCCTTCAGTTCTCCTCACTTGCCTTTTAAGCACTTTGAAGACTGTCGTGCCTGCTTCAGAGAAAAGCACACGTTCTGTTTCTGTGATTCTTGCTGGCTCATTTCACTTGAAGGCTGAATATTGTACGTGGGCCATAGATTAATTTCAGCATGGATATTTGTAATATATATAAACGAGTTGGATGAAGGCATTGAAACAAAATTTCTGAGTCTGCAAATGAAGCTGGAATTGGAAGCACAGAAAATAACAAAGGGCAATGAAACCCAATTCAAGGAGAAGAGGGTTTGAGTAACAGTGCCAACAAGCACCCAATCAACCTAAACGAAGACAAATATTAAATGATTTAGGAGCAAAGAGCCAAGCTGGAGACAATCTGCTAAATGGATTCATGAATCAGCAGTCCAATCAGTATGTGGTTTGAAAGTTATGATAGAAAATCATAAAAGCTATCAACTCAGAACCTAACAAGAAATTAATAGAAACATAATAACGGGTCTGTATGTTGAAAGAGCATACATATCACAACAGGGAAAAAATTGCAACACGGAACCCAGATAATTTCGCTGTAGAAATATTCTCGTTTTCCTAAATTCATAAGAGGTTTCATTGAGTTGGAAGTCCCACAAAGATGCAGATTCTAATTTATTTTATGCATCTTCTTGAAGGAAATTCATTTTGTTTTACTACAAACGCACCACCCAATTTTTGTGTCAACTGTTCATGAAACATCCCAGTAAAATTACCTACTTTGATAAGATTGTGCTTCATTGTATCACTGAGGGGCCATATACTTAGCGGCAGTTACATAATAATGTAATAATTATAACTAACGCTTTCGGGCAGTAGCTTGGTCACTGATGCAAGCACTAATATTATCTAGTTCAAACCTTTATAAAAATCCTTTGAGGGAAGGACAAGGAACAATTTATATTTCAGCTTTAAAGGGGAGGGAGCAACTGCCACATTGACTAACTTGTCTAAGGTCATACACAATAAGAAATGGAGCCCAGACTCAAACTCTGGGTTACCTTCAGAATCCACATTCTTAATCGCCATGTTATTCTTACAAATTCTGTGCAAAGCAAATATATATATATATATATAACTATTCCTGATGAAACTGAGGAACAGAGCTGGTAAATAACCTATTCATGTTACATGGATGACTATTAAATGGCTTCATATTCAAATTCTAGTTTGTCAAACTTTAAACTCCTGTTCTTTCTATACGACATATATCTCATGTTGTCCCTAAACCCTTACCTTTCTCCCTTTGTGTGCAAAATGGGATGGAGACAGATCAATGATTCTAGACTGTAAACTACTAAGATAAATAATTTAATGTGCATTTGTTTGTTTGCTAGCTCAGATACCTGCCCAAACTCCACTGAAGATTGTGTTTTTATACCTTGTTGTAATGAACATTGACAAATCAATCCCTCCAAAATCTTTTCTCATAGATGAATCAACTTTTCATTATGGTAAGACATGAATGTAGCTGACACACTCAAGTGAGATGCCTTAATTCTATCAGCACATTTAGGAACATGTGAGGAAGAATAGTTCCTAAGATGTTTTAATAATAAACAGCCTGTGATTTCATTAAAATATTTTCTCAACTGAGTACTTTGTTCAGAAACGTACTAAGAACAGAGCAATAGATTGTGCTATGATTCTATGATAAGAACTTTGTATTGAAAATTAACTTGTGATTTTTTTTTAATTTTTAAAAATTCTTGATTGAAAGTTGACATATTAGTTTCGGGTGTACAGCATAGTGACTTGATAATTATATACATCATGAAATGCTCACCATGGTAAGTGTAGTTACCGTCTATTACCTAGTACGGTATTAGTCACTATATCCCCTTTGCTATATTTTTCATCCCCATGGCTTATTTATTTTATAAGGAAAAGTTTGTATAACTTGTGGTGATTTAACAAGCAAACTGAACTGAAGTCTTGGCTGAAAAATATAATTTAAAAGTTCAGTACAGTTATATATATATGAATATTTATATCACATGTGCACCTGTTAAAGGTGGTATGGAGGAACGCTTTTTAAGAAAAATCAACAGGCTTGTGAAAATGCTCATTTGGGTTGTGACAATTCATCCTTGAGGATACCCCCAAGAGGTGAGACTGTAGAGCCTAGACCTGTTAACTGACTGCTGTGCTGCTATATCATAATTTAAAACCTGGAACCCTTTCTTTAAAATGATCTAAATACTGCTATGTAAAAAAAAAAAAATGGTAAAAAGGGGAGAGAAAATGCAAAGCATTTTCCAAAAAATTATTAAATTACATTTCAAACATGCACTACACGTGTGCATACGTTTTTTTTTTTTTTTAAAGATTTTATTTATTTATTTTACAGGGAGAGACACAGTGAGAGAGGGAACACAAGCAGGGGAGTGGAAGAGGGAGAAGCAGACTTCCTGCGGAGTGGGGAGCCCGATGCGGGGCTCCATCCCAGGACCCTGGAATCATGACCTGAGCCGAAGGCAGACGCTTAACGACTGAGCCACCCAGTCGCCACATGCAGACATGTTTTGAAACCCACCTGTTCCCTGGGAAAGAGCAGCAAGTAGGAAATTGACCCAGCTTTGGGGACTGGCAAAAGGTCCAGTTCAGTGAAAGGAAAATGGTGTTCCCATGTGTCAGGCAAGAGGAGCTGGCTCTTTGGGTAGACAGTAGGCGTCATGGGTACTAAGCCATCCCAGTGGAAAGGTTGCGATTGATGGGTGGGCATGGCGATCGGCAATCAGACACAAGTCATGCCTAGGATTTTCTGGTTGAAAGATCTCTGCATGGGAGAGAATGCTCAGTAGGGTTTGGGCTGGGACTTTGCGGTAAGACATCACTCCCCCCACCCGGCAGGGGAATGGTCAGAAATAAGGCAGACCCCTAGTTTTAGAAGTATTGGACAAGTTATAAAGACAAAAGTCAGGGTTGGAGATGCAAAGCAGAAGTAGCTTGGGTATGTTAACTGGGTAGCAGTGAGGTCTAGACTGGACTAATTGCAAGGATGACCTCTTGCCGATCCCCAGATGGTTACACAAAACCATCTTTACCCCTTTCATCTGGAAAGGGCTTTAGTCTTTAGGTGTTTGTTCCTACAGTTCATCTGAAAGAAGGGCTAAATTCTGAAGGCTGAAATCCAGGTAGATGTGAACAATGTGCATTTAGATAACCTCAGATTAGTTAGTCCGGTGTTTCAAACGCAGGTATTTTATTAATAGATTTTCCCTTAGGAAAATGACAAGAAGCCATATTATCAAAGTAGTTTCAAGGGTATATATCATAGATATGGTGTATATATCAGGTTTATATTGATATTAGGTATATATTTTACCTCTGTTCCATCAGAAAACTTCAAATGTAGTTCATACCAAACCACCCCAGAAATAAATGACTATGTTCTTTCTATTTTAATCATTTTTCTTCAAGCCAGAATTCATTAATGGAATACAAAAAGCAATGCAATTTCAGAATGAAATCCTTTAATGTAGCAGTTTTAGTACACACAAACTGATTCAAAAGCATTTCATTTCCTCACAGTCACTATAGCAAAACTCAATAATCTGTATTCATTATATACACTAGCTCCTCTAGCAGGCGTTCTTAGCTCTGAGCTATTTGCATGGTGTGTGTATCACCAGTTTGGCAAGGCTGGCATTCAAACAGACGTCAGAAGTGAATATTTTGCAGTATTATCAGGTATATTGCATTTTTGACAGTATTACTCTACTTTTAAAACTCTCTCCATGATATTCTCTGTTTGAATAAACTTTGTGTGGTTTTAAGGGTGAACATAAGTAGCCATTCCCTTTAAATTATAAAATTCAATCTCTTTACAATAATCAAATCTCTTATTTTTCACTTTTAAGACTATAAAGAAGTTTAATTCACATTTATAAAAGGAGTAAAGGTTTACTTTCCCACAGCAGAAAAAGCTATGCAAATATTTACCAGTTTTGCATGTAAAATCAGAAGTAATTAATTTTAAGTGGCTGGTGTAAAAGCAATG
Source organism: Eumetopias jubatus (assembly GCF_037043125.1). Classification (NCBI taxonomy): domain Eukaryota; kingdom Metazoa; phylum Chordata; class Mammalia; order Carnivora; family Otariidae; genus Eumetopias; species Eumetopias jubatus. Next base: position 34,350,957 of record NW_028274820.1, read on the forward strand.
TGAAATTTATTTTGCAGTTCACATGTTGATTGTATATAATATTACAAATTTATTTAAAAGAACTTCTAAAGGAAATGTAAGTTCCAGGAGGGCAGAGACGGTGCCAGTCTTATTCACTTAGTTCCTAGTATGGAGCCAGGAGCCAGGTATATACACATATATATATGTGTGTATATATATATATATGTGTGTGTATATATATATATGCAATTAATTTTAATTTTATACATACATTCAACATGTGAAAAGCAAATTTTCACATATGTGTATATATATGTACATATAGACACACAGATATATAATTTAATGTTGCATATTTTTGTTTCCTCAGTGTTCACATGTTCACATGTTAAAAGCATAACCACTTATCCTGAGGTATTCTGTGAAAAAGTATTTAGGAACCAATATTTATAATACTACAGCATTACTTGTGACTTTTAGTATTATGTGCTACATCCTCAGTGTTTTAATCAGATGATACAGCAAGACACACAGTCTATAGGCCCTGTACCGCTCAGTTGAGCATTTAGAATTCAAAGAAGTGATATTCAGTCTTTAAGAATACATAGGAATAGAATGAAGAAAAACGAAAGTGCTTTTAAGGCAAGACATATAACAGATACACTAAGGGGATAGGGGTTGGGGGAATGACCATGGATGCTTCTGGAGGCTAGTTGGAACCAGAGGGTTGCTACAAAGGGAAACTGGAGAGTTAGAGAAGTGGATCCTCATTATTGAGAGGCTGGACTCTCAGACTTCTGAATGAGTAATTGGTAATACAGTCGAAAGCTGCTTTAAATCCCAGTGAAGGGAAATAAAGGTAGAAAAAGCTATATTTTGTGAAAGTCCATTACTTCCACCAAGAGGGACTGGAGGATAGGAAGGCAAGGTAGAAGCAGGTTACAGTAGCAATACAGGAATGAGGTTTAACAAAGGCTGGACTGGGATGTGATAGGAGACATCTATGAGTGAAGAGACAGTTCAGTGCAGATTTATAAGATGAAAATAGGACCAACCGAATATAGAGGAAGGACTAGAGTAGAGGAATAAAGGATGTCCCAGGTTTTCCAGCACGATATAGGTGATATCATTGAATATAGTGAGGACACGAGGATTTTTATGGAAGGAAGATGATTACTTTGGTTTGAAGCTACAGGAATTTGATGACTGTGTGGCTCCTACTAGAAATGATCAACAGGGGGCGCCTGGGTGGGTCAGTCAGTTAAGGGTCTGCCTTCTGCTCAGGTCATGATCCCAGGTTCCTGGGATGGAGCCCCACGGGCTCCCTGCTCAGCAGAAAGCCTGCTTCTCCCTCTCTCTCTCCCCCTGCCTGTGTTGCCTCTCTCACTGTCTCTCTCTGTCAAATAAATAAATAAAATCTTTAAAAGAAAAAGAAAGACATGTTCAACAGGAGCTATAAATACAGTAATGGAATTCAGATCAAGAACTTAAGTGGAGATGGAGCTCTCCTTGTTCAAGGCATAGTTATTAAAAGGAAAATAAAATGAAGAAAATGGTGAGTTTTTCAAGAATGCAATCCAAATGGAAATGAACCTGTTAGTTTTAAATGTTAGTAAATAAACCACTTTTTATTTATAACTGATGTCATAAGTATGCATTTCACTAGCACAATGATTTCCAATCCTTTTGATATTGAGAATCAATTTTTAACATAATGATGATGATTCTTTTTTTCTGATGATTGTTCTAATGTGTGTTTATTTGATACTATACTGATGAGGTGTAAAAGTTAAGTGATCCTCTTAAGTGAATTTATATTATATTAGTCACTGCCATTAAATACATTTGTAATATTTTCCATATGTGTGAATCTTCTATGATGGAGTGTTCTGTGAAATACAAGCTGATAAGATTTATTCTAGTTTTCCTGTTTCGGTCAATGATGCTCCTTCTACTGAAGGACTCCTGGTGCCTTAGGAAGTATCCGTAGCTGGGAACAGAGGCTTTACATCTTTAAGATTCTAAGTTTAAAAGGCAGGAGTTGTACAGTGATTAGGGGATGCATTTGAAGACACAAAATCATCATTTTCCTTGCTGTCAGATAAGACAGTTGACCTTTCTCCTCTCAACTGGAGACAAGTGAGGGAAAGGATGGGTAGTGTGGAGAAGAAAGAAAGGTGCAGTGTGGTCACATGCGTTCTGTTCCCCGCCGCGTGAATCTGGGTGGTTGGAACACATTTGAATTCTCTTGGAAGTGTGAGGGGACGGCAGAGTTGCATCCTAAGTCCCAGTCTTGATTTATACAAAAGGGACAAGCAGAGAGGGCCGGAGGCAGCCTCCCAAAGCTCTCAACTAGGTACTACGTAGCATGGGACTTAATTTGTAAAATTTCTGTGAGCCCCATGCGGGGTAGCGACGTGCGATGGGAGATAGTGGGTCCTTCCCAGCAGGTGTCCTGATAAGAGTGAAGAGCTAAGCACGGGAAAGTGGTAGAGTGGGTCACATGTCTGGAGCTAGAGAAGGAAACCTCCCAATTTCCACCCACTGTTACAGCCAGGAAGTCAAAGAGGGGGCTGAGTCAGCAGAGGGAAGAGAAGACAGTCATAAAACAAGTGAACTGATACACAAAATTGATAATAGGATGCAACATTGCTATATGAAAGACAGGGAAGGTAGGCATAGACAATTGGACATTAAAAGTGCTTGGATATTTTCTCTCTTTCACCTACTAGTGGGCATTAGTTATGATATGAAATTGAGTAGTTGTGTTTTCCCTTTGCTTCCTGCCTGTAGAGAGCCAGGATGGGCGGCTTCTATCTCAAAGTACACACAGAGGAAAAGCACAGGCTTGAATGCTGATCCTTCAGGGGATTCCCAGAGAAAGGAGGAAGAAAAAATGTAATGGGGTCAGTGGCTTCTGAAGAAGGATGAGCTATGAGGTAGGAGAATAAGGAAAGAGTTTCAAGAAAGAGATACTTTAAATACTTTGAATATTATATAATTATTTCTACATCTTGACTCAAAAGGGCCTCACTTTTAGAAACTTTTTCCTATTCTAGAATGATTTCACTCTCTTTAAGCAAATTCACAGTTCATCTCTGGAAAGTTGATCATATTTGTTTGGAAGCAGTAACAATACAGCAGATACTTTGAATGCTGTCCGATGCCTCAGAAGGTCAAGGAGAATGATTCTATGGGATGTGGCAAGATCTAAGTCAATGATGACCTTTTAGAGAACCATTTCCAGGGAAGGGCTTGCAGAAGACAAATTGTAAGGGGTTAAGTAAAAATAAATGAGGAAGGAGAGGAAGAAATGGCTGAAGAGAAAGAAATGTGCCCCCAGAAGAAGTGGTTAGCAAAAGGGCAAGAGTTAGAAAGAATAACCTATTTAAAATGTAGGCTAGCAAGGAAGACGCCACTGGAGGGAGATTGCTTGAAAATACTAGAGGGAGAGGAGAAAAACAGTTTAGGAATAGCTGTTAAGTTTAAACCACAGTTATATTTAATAAATAAAGGCTTTCCTGCAGAGTCGTGCCATTAGTATTGGAGAAAAAAATGTCCAATGAATAGTTATAATCTATTCATAAGCATGCAGTAAATCATGTTTGGGTATAATTAGTAAGAGAGCATCAATAAAGGAGAAAAATATTTTTAATCTACTAACAGACCTGGAATAAATCATGCATTAGGTGTAATTACTGGGAGAATACTTGGATCATTGCAAATAATTTGACAACATGATTCTATTTAATGCACCTCCCTATTTTAAATGAATACATGATGCTTGTGATGTATTTTATTGTCTGCTTGTTGTGCCAGCACAATGAAGGAAAAATAAGAATCCTGTCAGGTAGAAGAGCCTGTTCTCCTAGAGTTGTAAGAATAGCCCAAACCTCCTAACTTTACGTTAAATTTTCTTTCATGATGTTAATTTATTTTAAATTAACTCTCTCATTCTAAATGGAATTGCTTCCAGGGCGCCTGGGTGGCTCAGAGGATTAAGCGCCTGCCTTTGGCTCAGGTCATGATCCCAGGGTCCTGGGATCAAGTCCCGCATTGGGCTCCCTGCTCAGCGGGGAGCCTGCTTCTCCCTCTCCTCCCCTCCATCTCTTATGAATAAATAAATAAAATCTTTAAAAAAATAAATGGAATTGCTTTCTCAGCTGGTGCTACTGCAAACTGACAAAGGTCCCAGGGCTAACTGCTCTCTCCCAGGCAGGATCTGGGCCATAAGACGCAGTCCCTGGACCTAGTCACTAGGAACCGCTGAACTTTTCTTTCACCTTCTGATTTCATTTTCACGGCCACTTCCCTTCCACGGACTCTGTTGTCCCACTTTTGCCTTATTGCTGAAGTCAGGGAATGCGTCTCCTGCCACCTGTCTTTCTTTTATCCCCCTCCCTTTTACTCTAGTACCTAAGTCCTCTTCTTCAAGCACATCTTTCTTCATTTTACTCTTTTCCAAAAATCCCTAGCACCTCTGAGCATCTCCTTTGTTATCCCTTGTTGATTCTTTTCTCTTCTAGTGGAGGAAAAACAATATTTTGCCTCTCTGCCCCTAAAGGGAATCTATATGTCCTACCTGAAGTTGCTTGTTTCCTGTGGTGTATACTGAATACCTTCACATGTCCAAACTGAATGTATTACAGGCATACTTGGATTAAACTCTGTTCTAGGTCTTGCAGATATAAAGATGCACATGCAGCTGGTAAAAGGATGAAAATCCATGACCTTTGCCCTTGACTACAGTCTAGTGTGCAAGCAGATGAGAAAACTAGTGATTTCAACTCTGAATTCAGAAGACTAGCACAGAGATGCGAGGATAAGTCAATGTTTTAGAAAAATTTAGCTGGTAGGTAGGGTGCAAGGCACAGGTGGGTGGTTGAGCTGGGGGTGTCACAAATAAAGTCTAGCACAGCACGACTATAATTAGTTTGCTAATGCCAAATGATTGATGAAAGACCATACAGGTTAAATAGTGAGCAAATGGAGAGGTCCTTCAAGATTTGAAACACGGAAGTACAGTGATAGAATTTTCAGCTGAGAAGGAAAGCATTGTGGAAGATGGATTTAAGTTGAATGAACTAAAGGCAAGTTCACTAGCTAGAGGGCTATTACAGTGGTAGAGGTGAGCTACCCCACTGGTCTGAACAAAGGGACTGCCAGCATGATGGAGTTGAGGGAACTGATTTAAATGACACCTGTGTGTCTGTGTGTGTTTTAAATTAATAGACTTTATATTTTAGAGTAGTTTTAGGTTTACAGAGGAATTGAACAGAAAGTGGGGCACCTGAGTGGCTCAGTCAGTTAAGCGTCTGCCTTCTGCTCAGGTCATGATCTCCAGGTCCTAGGATCAAATGCCGCATCAGACTCACTGCTCAGCAGGGAGTCTGCTTCTCTCTCTTTTTCTCTCTCCCTCTGCCCCCCCCAACTACTTATTCTCTCTCTCTCTCTCAAATAAATAAGTAAAATCTTAAAAAAGGAAAAGAAATTGAACAGAAAGTGCCAAGCATTCCATATGCCTTCTCAACTGCTACCGCAGTTTTCCATATTGTAAACCTCTTGTGTTAGGGTGGACGTTTGTTTACTATTGATGAACCCAAACCCAAACTGATGCATTATTATTAGCAAGAGTCTACATTAGGGTTTACATTTGGGTTCACTCTTTGTTTGTATGGTTTTATGGGCTGTGGATCTACAGAAATGCACAATGTAATGTATTCACCATTACAGTATCATACAGGAGAGTTTCTCTGCCCTAACACACCCTGTGCTTTATAGATTCATCCCCCCACTGCTCTGAATCCAAGGAAATTCCTGACCTTTGACTGTCTCTATAGTTTTGCCTTTTGTTATGTAGTTGGAATCATACAGCGTGTGGTCTGTTTAGATTGCCTTCTTTCATTTAGCAATGTGCTTTCCAAGTTTCCCCATGTCTTTTATTTTATTATTTAATTTAATTTAATTTGTTATGTTAATCACCAAACATTACATCATTAGTTTTTGATGTAGTGTTCCATGATTCATTGTTTGCGTATAACACCCAGTACTCCATGCAGTACATGCCCTCTTTAATACCTATTACCAGGCTAACCCATCCCCCCCACCCTCCTCACCTCTAGAACCCTCACTTTGTTTCTCAGAGTCCATAGTCTCTCATGGTTCGTCTCCCCCTCCGATTTCCCCCCCCTTCATTTTTCCCTTCCTGCTATCTTCTTTAAACATATAATGTATTATTCGTTTCAGAGGTACAAGTCTGTGATTCACAGTCTCACACAATTCACAGCGCTCACCATAGCACATACCCTCCCCAGTGTCTATCACCCAGCCACCCCATCCCTCCCACCCCCTGCCACTCCAGCAACCCTCAGTTTGTTTCCTGAGATTAAGAATTCCTCATATCCGTGAGGTCATAAGATACATGTCTTTCTCTGATTGACTTATTTCACTCAGCATAACACCCTCCAGTTCCATCCACATCATTGCAAATGGCAAGATCTCATTCCTTTTGATGGCTGCATAATATTCCATTGTGTATATATACCACTTCTTCTTTATCCATTCATCTGTCGATGGACATCTTGGCTCTTTCCACAGTTTGGCTATTGTGGACATTGCTGCTGTAAACATTGGGGTGCATGTACCCCTTCGGATCCCTACCTTTGTATCTTTGGGGTAAATACCCAATAGTGCAATTGCTGGATCGTATGGTAGCTCTATTTTCAACTGTTTGAGGAACCTCCATACTGTTTTCCAGAGTGGCTGCACCAGCTTGCATTCCCACCAACAGTGTAGGAGGGTTCCCCTTTCTCTGCATCCCTGCCAACATCTGTCGTTTCCTCACTTGTTAATTTTAGACATTCTGACGGGTGTGAGGTGGTATCTCACTGAGGTTTTGATTTGGATTTCCCTGATGCTGAGCGATGTTGAACACCTTTTCATGTGTCTGTTGACCATTGGGATGTCATTTTTGGAAAAATGTCCATTCATGTCTTCTGCCCATTTCTTGATTGGATTATTTGTTTTTTGGGTGTTGAGTTTGATAAGTTCTTTATAGATTTTGGATACTAGCCCTTTATCTGATATGTCATTTGCAAATATTTTCTCCCATTCTTTTGGTTGTCTTTTGGTTTTGTGGACTGTTTCTTTTGCTGTGCAAAAGCTTTTGATCTTGATGAAATCCCATTAGTTCATTTTTGCCCTTGCTTCCCTTGCCTTTGGTGATGTTTCTAGGAAGAAGTTGCTACGGCTGAGGTCGAAGAGGTTGCTACCTGTGTTCTCCTTTAGGATTTCGATGGACTCCTGTCTCACGTTTAGGTCTTTCAACCATTTGGAGTCTATTTTTGTGTGTGGTGTAAGGAAATGGTCCAGTTTCATTCTTCTGCATGTGGCTGTCCAATTTTCCCAACGCCATTTGTTGAAGAGACTGTCTTTTTTCCTTTGGACATTCTTTCCTCCTTTGTCAAAGATGAGTTGACCATAGAGTTGACGGTCCATTTCTGGGCTCTTGATTCTGTTCCATTGATCGATGTGTCTGTTTTTGTGCCAGAACCATACTGTCTTGATGATGGCAGCTTTTTAATAGAGCTGGAAGACCGGAATTGTGATGCCGCCACCTTTGCTTTTCTTTTTCCATATTCCTCTGGCTATTCGGGGTCTCTTCTGGTTCCATACAAATTTTAGGATTATTTGTTCCATTTCTTTGAAAAAAGTGGATGGTATTTTGATGGGGATTGCACTGAATGTGTAGATTGCTCTAGGTAGCATTGACATCGTCACAATGTTTGTTCTTCCAATCCATGAGCATGGAACGTTTTTCCATTTCTTTGTGTCTTCTTCAATTTCTTTCATGAGTATTTTAAAGTTTTCTGAGCACAGATCCTTTGCCTCTTTGGTTAGATTTATTCCTAGGTATCTTATGGTTTTGGGTGCAATTGTAAATGGGATCAACTCCTTGATTTCTCTCTTCTGTCTTGTTGTTGGTGTATAGGAATGCCACTGATTTCTGTGCATTGATTTTATATCCTGCTACTTTACTGAATTCCTGTATGAGTTCTAGCAGTTTTGGGGTGGAGTCTTTTGGGTTTTCCACATACAGTATCCTATCATCTGCAAAGAGTGAGAGTTTGGCTTCCTCTTTGCCGATTTGGACGCCTTTGATTTCTTTTTGTTGTCTGATTGCTGGGGCTAGGACTTCTAATACTATGTTGAATAGCAGTGGTGAGAGTGGACATCCCTGCCGCGTTCCTGACCTTAGGGGGAAAGCTCTCAGCTTTTCCCCATTGAGAATAATATTCACTGTATGTTTTTCATAGATGGCTTTTATGATATTGAGGTATGTACCCTCTATCCCTATACTCTGAAGAGTTTTGGTTAAGAATGGATGCTGCACTTTGTCAAATGCTTTTTCTGCATCTATTGAGAGGATCATATGATTCTTGTTCTTACTTTTGTTAATGTGTTGTATCACGTTGATTAATTTGCGGATGCTGAACCAGCCTTGCAGCCCAGGGATAAATCCCACTTGGTCATGGTGAATAATCCTTTTAATGTACTGTTGGATCCTATTGGCTAGGATTTTGGTGAGAATTTTTGCATCCATGTTCATCAAGGATATTGGTCTGTAGTTCTCCTTTTTGATGGGGTCTTTGTCTGGTCTTGGGGTCAAGGTAATGGTGGCCTCATGAAATGAGTTTGGAAGTTTTCCTTCCATTTCTATTTTTTGGAACAGTTTCAGGAGAATGGGTATTAATTCTTCTTTAAATGTCTGATAGAATTCCCCTGGGAAGTCATCTGGCCCTGGGCTTCTGTTTGTTGGGAGATTTTTGATGACTGCTTCCATTTCCTTAGTGGTTATAGGTCTGTTCAGGTTTTCTCTTTTTTCCTGGTTCAGTTTTGGTAGTTGATACATCTCTAGGAATGCACCCATTTCTTCCAGGTTATCTAATTTGCTGGCATAGAGTTGCTCATAATATGTTCTTAGAATTGTTTGTATTTCTTTGGTGTTGGTTGTGATCTCTCCTCTTTCATTCATGATTTTGTTGATTTGGGTCATTTCTCTTTCATTTTGATAAGTCTGGCCAGGGACTTATCAATCTTCTTAATTCTTTAAAAGAACCAGCTCCTGGCTTCATTGATCTGTTCTACTGTTCTTTTGGTTTCTATTTCATTGATTTCTGCTCTGATCCTGATTATTTCTCTTCTCCTGCTGGGTTTAGGCTTTACTTGCTGTTTTTTCTCCAGCTCCTTTAGGTGTAGGGTTAGGTTGTATATTTGAGACCTTTCTTGTTTCTTGAGAAAGGCTTGTATTGCTATATACTTTCCTCTTAGGACTGCCTTTGCTGTATCCCAAAGACTTTGAACAGTTGTGTTTTCATTTTCATTGGTTTCCATGAATTTTTTTAATTCTTCTTTAATTTCCTGGTTGACCCATTCATTCTTTAGTAGGATGCTCTTTAGCCTCCATGTATTTGAGTTCTTTCCGACTTTCCTCTTGTGATTGAGTTCTAGTTTCAAAGCATTGTGGTCTGAAAATATGCAGGGAATGATCCCCATCTTTTGGTACCGGTTGAGACCTGATTTGTGACCTAGGATGTGATCAATTCTGGAGAATGTTCCATGGGCACTAGAGAAGAATGTGTATTCTGTTGCTTTGGGATGGAATGTTCTGAATATGTCTGTGGAGTCCATTTGGTCCAGTGTGTCATTTAAAGTCTTTATTTCCTTGTTGATCTTTTGCTTAGATGATCTGTCCATTTCAGTCAGGGGGTGTTAAAGTCCCCCACTATTATTGTATGGTTGTCAATGTGTCTCTTTGCTTTTGTTATTAATTGCCTTATATAATTGGCTGCTCCCACGTTAGGGGCATAGATATTTACAGTTGTTAGATTCAGGGTAACTATTGAAAGGTATGAATTTAGTGCCATTGTATTGCCTGTAAGGTGACTGTTACTGTATATTGTCTGTGTTCCTTTCTGATCTATGCTGCTTTTAGACTCTCTCTTTGCTTAGAGGACCCCTTTCAATATTTCTTGGAGGGCTGGTTTCGTGTTTGCAAATTCCTTTAGTTTTTGTTTGTCCTGGAAGCTTTTTATCTCTCCTTCTATTTTCAATGTTAGCCTAGCTGGATATAGTATTCTTGGCTGCATATTTTTCTCGTTTAGTGCTCTGAAGATCTCATGCCTGTCCTTTCTGGCCTGCCAGGTCTCTGTGGATAGGTCTGTTGCCAATCTAATGTTTCTACCATTGCAGGTTACATATCTCTTCTCCCGTGCTGCTTTCAGGATTTTCTCTTTGTCTCTGAGACTCGTAAGTTTTACTATTAGATGTCGGGGTGTTGACCTATTTTTATTGATTTTGAGAGGGGTTCTCTGTGCCTCCTGGATTTTGATGCCTGTTTCCTTCCCCACATTAGGGAAGTTCTCTGCTATAATTTGCTCCAATATACCTTCTGCCCCTCTCTCTTTCTTCTTCTTCTGGGATCCCAATTATTCTAATGTTGTTTCGTCTTATTGTATCGCTTATCTCTCGAATTCTGCCTTCGTAATCCGGTAGTTGTTTATTTCTCTTTTTCTCAGCCTCTTTATTTTGATCATTTGGTCTTCTATATCACTGATTCTCTCGTCTGCCTCATTTATCCTTGCACTTAGTGCCCCCATTTTTGATTGCACCTCATTAATAGCCTTTTTGATTTCAACTTGGTTAGATTTTAGTTCTTTTATTTCTCCAGAAAGGGTTTCTCTAATAACTTCCATGCTTTTTTCAAGCCCAGCTAATATCTTTAAAGTCATGATTCTGAACTCTAGGCCCAACATTGTACTAATGTCTGTATTGAGTAGGTCCCTGGCAGATGGTACTACCTCTTGTTCTTTTTGCTGAGGTGATTTTTTTTGTCTTGTCATTTTGTCCAGAGGAGAATAGATGAATGAGAGAACAAAATTCTAACAGGTTAACCATGTCCCCAGCAAATATACTCTAAAGAAATCAGAAAAGACCTGAAACCAGGGGACAAGAAAGGGAAAGAAAGAAAAAGAGAAGAAAAAAGAAAAGAAAAAGATAAAAACAAACAAAAACAGAACAAAACAAAAAAAAACAGAATATGATCAAATATGGTCAGGCTGGTGCATAGATCAGTGCCACACATTAGATTTTGGGTGTATTTTGGTCTGTTAGAAGAAAGTGCCTCCTAATATTTTAAAGGAAGAAAGACTTATATATGTACAAAATAAGGGTTGATACAATGAAGGGATGGAAGATGACTGTAAAGATGAAAATTGTAAAAGATTTTATATAAGGAATTGATAAGATAAGTTGTTTGAACAAAGAAAGAAGAAGATTAAAAAACAATGAAGAAAAGGGAAAAAGAAAAGGGAGAGAATGTGATCAGGCAGGAGAACAGAACAATGCCATACACTAGTGATTTAGGGTATATTTTGAACTGTTAGAAGAAAGTGTATCTCAAAATTTTAAAGAGAGAACAACTTATATATATATATATGCCAAAAATAAGGGTAACTACTATGAAGTGATAAGATATGACTCTAAAAAATGAAAAATAAAAAATTTTTTTAAAAGGATTGATAAGATGTTGGTTGAAAAAGGGAAAAAGAAAAATTCAAAAAAAGAAAAAAACAGTTAAAAAAATCAACTTTGAACAACTAATGAATTATGGTAAAAAAGCCATGAATTCTATGTGCAATATTCCCCTATCGCTGGAGTTCTCCCATTCTCCTTGATCTGTAAACTTGGTTTTGGCTTGCGAACAGATCAGCTGTTCGTGCTGATCTTCTAGGGGAGGGGCCTGTTGCTGTGGTTCCCAAATGTCTTTGCCGGAGGCAGAATTGCCCCGCCCTTGTCGGTCTGGGCTAAGCAATCTGCTCAGGTTTGCTCTCCGGTGCTTTTGTTCCCTCCAAGCTCTCGGTACAGATTTGGAGGACCAGAGTGAAAATGGTGGCCTCCCAATCTCCAGCTGGAGGAGCCGAGAAATCGAGGCCCCGCTCCTCAGTGCGCCCCCAGAGAAAAGCAGTCACTCCCGTCTCCCCGGTCTCCGGCCGCACTCCGTGCTCACCCAGCCTGTGACCGAGCGTTTCTATGTCTGGCACCCGACCCTCTGTGGAGTCTCCAAACCCAGCAGATCCCTGCGGTGCGCTCCCGCGCCATGCCTCCCGGGGGAGGAAGGGGAGTCTCCCCGGCTCTGCCGCTAGTTGGGTCCCTGCTGGAGGAGCAGTGGCCCGACTGGGCCGCGGATCACAGTTTATGGCAACCCCGAGCTGAGAGCCCGCGCCTCGGCTCCGTCTCTGCAGCCGGCTTCCCCGCTCCGATACCTGGGTGCTCTCCTGCACTCAGGCACCCCCGGTCTTTCTGTGACCCCGAGGGTCCTGAGACCACACTGTCTTGCGAGGGTTCCAACCCCACCGCTTAGCCACTGGAGAGACGTCCCTCAGCGGAGCCGACTTCTAGAAGTTCCAATTTTGTGCTCCGCGGCTCTATCACTTGCCAGAAGCGGCCAACGGAGGCCCCTCCCCCGCCGTCTCTCCTGCCGAATATCGCCCTGGATTCACTTCTCCGCACGTCCTATCTTCCAGTAAGTGGTCGCTTTCTCTGTTCAGAGAGTTGTTGCTGTTCTTCTCTTCCATCTCCTGTTGAGTTCGTAGGTGTTAAGAATGGTTTGATCCCTATTCAGCTGAATTCCTGAGACCAGACGAAACCCAGGTCTCCTAGTCCTCCGCCATCTTGCTCCGTCCCTCCTATACCACATCTTCTTTATCCATTCATCTGTCGATGGACATCTTGGCTCTTTCCACAGTTTGGCTATTGTGGACATTGCTGCTATAAACATTGGGGTGCACGTACCCCTTCGGATCACTACATTTGTATCTTTGGGGTAAATACCCAGTAGTGCAAATGCTGGGTCGTATGGTAACTCTATTTTCAACTGTTTGAGGAACCTCCATACTGTTTTCCAGAGTGGCTGCACCAGCTTGCATTCCCACCAACAGTGTAGGAGAGTTCCCCTTTCTCCGCATCCCCGCCAACATCTGTCGTTTCCTGACTTGTTAACTTTAGCCATTCTGACAGGTGTGAGGTGGTATCTCATTGAGGTTTTGATTTGGATTTCCTTGATGCTGAGTGATGTTGAGCACTTTTTCAAGTGTCTATTGGCCATTTGGATGTCTTCTTTGGAAAAATGTCTGTTTATGTCTTCTGTTTCTTGATTGGATCATTTGTCCTTTGGATGTTGAGTTTGATAAGCTCTTTGTAGATTTTGGATAGTAGCCCTTTATCTGATATGTCATTTGCAAGTATCTCCTCCCATTCTGTGGTTGTCTTTTGGGTTGTTGACTGTTTCTTTTGCTGTACAAAAGCTTTTTATCTTGATGAAGTTCCAATACATTTTTTGCCCTTGCTTCCCTTGCCTTTGGCGATGTTTCTAAGAAGAAGTTGCTGCGGCTGAGGTCCAAGAGGTTGCCTGTGTTCTCCTCTAGGATTTTGATGGACTCTTGTCTCACGTTTAGGTCTTTCATCCATTTTGAGTCTATTTCTGTGTGTGGTATAAGGAAATGGTCCAGTTTCATTCTTCTGCATGTGGCTGTCCAATTTTCCCAGCACCATTTGTTGAAGAGACTGTCTTTTTTCCTTTGGACATTCTTTCCTGCTTTGTTGAAGATTAGTTGACCATAGAGTTGAGGGTCCATTTCTGAGCTCTCTATTCTGTTTCATTGATCTACGTGTCTGTTTTTGTGCCAGTACCATACTGTCTTGATGTCTTTTAATGGCTTGAGAGTCCTTTTCTTTTTACTATTGAATGATAGTCCATTGTCTGGATATACCACAGGTTATCTCTTCACCCACGGAAGGTCATCTTGGTTGCTTCCAGATTTTGACACTTATAAACAAAGCTGCTATAAACATCTGTGTGCAGTTTTTGTGTGAACATATATTTTGAATGGTTTTGGTAAGCACTAAGAAGTATGATTGCTGGATTGTTTGGTAAGAATAGATTTAGCTTTGTAAAAAATGACCAGCTGCCTTCCAAAGTGCCCGTGCCAATTTGCCTTCCCACAGGCGTTAATTGAGAGTTCTTGTTGCTCCATATCCTCACCAGCTTTTAGGATCGTCAGTGTTCTGAATTTTAGCTGTTCTAATAAACATGGTGTCTCATTGTTTTCATTTGCAAATCCCTCATGCTGTATGATGTTGAGCCTCTCTTCATATGCTTATTTCCCATCTATATATCCTCTTTGAGAAGGTGTTTGTTCAGATCTTTTCTCACTTTTTAATTGCACCGTTTGTTTTGTATTGTTTAATTTTAAGAATTATAAACTTTGGATAGAAGTCTTCTCACAGATATGTATTTTGCAAATATTTTCCCAGTTTGTAGCATGTGTGTGTGTGTGTATGTGTGTATATATGTGTGTGCATATATATATATACATATATATATACATATATATATGTTAAACACTGACTTTCTCAGAGTAGAGGTTTTTAATTTTGAATAGGATTATGTTGAATAGATCAAGCTGGAAAGCTGACATCCTGACAATATTAACATTTTTGTTGATTGTTATTAACATTAGGACTATTAGTTACAGTTATATACATTTTTCAATGCTTATTTTAAGTGGGGAGTAAAGATACAGGAACTAGGGATTACTTCTAGATCTCTGATAAGGGCACCTGGAGGGGTCTTGTCACTCAGTTGGGCATGAGATTTTGAAGTGATAATGATAAATTAGGTACTGGATATTTAGAATTTGAATTTCCACATGGAAACCAGATAAATACAACCAACATACAATTGAATAAAAGGATTTGGAATATAGGGAACTAGGCAGAATATAAATATTTGGAAGTCCTCAACATACATATCATTGAATCTATGGGTATATATGATGTTGCCTAGGGAGAACATATGATATGAGAAGAATTTAGAAAATATAAAAATGTAAGGTGGATATAGGAAAAGTTGCCCAGGAAGGAACCATAGTGAAAATGGCAGAGGTGAAATAAAAATTAGAAACTAAACAGCAGAGGAGCTGGGAGTTAAGATGGTGGAGGAGTGGGAGAATCCTGAGCTTGTCTCGTCCCTTGAACACCCCTACGTAATTACCAGGTTTTTCTGAACAACCAAGAAGTCCATCGGAGGTCTGAGACAACAAAAACTGCAGGTCTACAAGTAGAAAAGTGACCACCTTTTGGAAAGTAGGAGGTGCAGAAGTTCATGTGGGGGAGACATAGTGGTGGATGAGGTCGCAGGGAGGGAGCCTGCTTATGGTGGCTACTGCAAGGTATTAGAAAATTATTTTGGAAGCCACAAAAGAAAAGAATTTCAAGAAAGAAACTTGTCAGCAGTGCCAAATGTAATAAAAGAGCATGAAAAGTAAAAGCGCAAAGGAAAACAGTAATTCATGGACATGAATTAATAGAGCCATGAATGTAGACAACTCAGAAGAAAAAAATGCCTACCTTGGGAGAAGGGGTAGTATAATCAAAGAGAAATGATAGAGGGGCTAGGGAAAGTTCTGACATTATCATTACAATTGACACCATTAGCATAATTGTCACTATCATCATTATGATCATCATTACTTAGCTGGGATAAACTGGAATATGTTTATAAACTGAGGGCAAAGAAAAAAATAGAAAGGTGGAAGGCGAGAAACAGAGGGGTTTTCCCGAGTGATGGGAAGGAATGGGATTCCAAGCATAAATGTAAGAATTAACCTGGACAAAATTCAAAGAACTAACCTGGACAAAATTTCTCCCAAGCCATTAATAAATGAATAGAGAACTGGTTGAAAAATAACAGCAAGCTTGATATTTGGGCCCTGGCTTAAAAAAATGAATATAAATTCTTAGTATCTAATAAATATCTGACAAAATTATACAAATATTTCTCCTCTGATCCTGAATAAATATTCGCCTAACTTATTTCCAATATTTTACTTTAAAACTTAACATGATTTATTGGATGCAAAGTGTGGAAATTTGCAACTCCTTCTCCCTGAAATTTTGCAAAATCTGCAGGTAAAATTGAGACGTGGGTCAGTGAGGCAACTCACCAAGCTTTTTCTGCTTATTGAGAGTAATGACTATGCAGTGATGTCAGATATTGTCACAAATTTGTATTTCCCAGCATGCTGAGTAGTCCAGTTCTCAGAAGGATGGGTAGATAAGGCATGGCACCTGAACATGAGTTTGTTCCTTGAACGGCATCTGGAGCCAATGATTTTATCGTGTCTTATTGATGCTCTCTTTGCTCTCCATCAGTCAGGATCCAGTCGTAGAGAATTAATGCAGAAAATGGATATTATGTAGATATGAGAAGACCTGAAAAAGGAGGACAGAGAAACATTTTTAGATTTTAACGGCAGGGACAAATTATCACAGCTGAGGAACACATGGTGGGGTTTGAGGTTACCAGTGCTCAGAACCATAGAGGATTCCCTGGAGCCTGTGCACAGAGAAGAGGCAACCCCACAAAGATACTGGGACCTCCAAGAGACTATGAGCACTGATGCTCCATCTAAGGATGTGGGTATGTGCTGTAAGCACCAGAATTGAAAAAAGCATTGACTCTTTAGCTTTCTCATGTCTCTAGAGACTGGTGGCAAGAGACTCTTTTTCCCATTTTTCTGTCTTCCTTTTTCCTGTGAGTTCCTCTAATTAAAGGAATTTGGCTAAGAAATTTGGAAAATAGGGCTTACGGGGGGCCCTACCTCTCTTAAAATGCACAGCGGAGCACCAAGGAGTAGGAAAGTCAACTATGGGCAAACAAAAGGATGACTGGCAAAATGAACTTTCCATTAAGAGCCTTCTTTGAAAAGATTCTAGGATAAAAGAGGGTTTTAAATGAAATATCTGATATCTACTCAACAGTATACTTGAATTCAGGACATTCCAAACAGGAACCCAAAGATCCAATTTCTAATGCCAGATTTTTACTCCTAACAGAAAGATAAAGAAAACAGCTACCACAAGCTTATATTGTTGGGAAGATTTGAAGAGACTGATGTCTTGAGCTGGCCCACTGTCTGTTGTCGTGGAGGTTTTCCCACCCCAGGGAGATGTGCCATGTTAAGATAATACATAGTGAGATTATGCCTATAATTGTACAGTGGGAGACAACGCAATGTGGGAAAGAAGAGCAAGACAGCTTGACCCCAGATGTACGGTCAAAGAGGTGCATTTTAGAAAGATTACACATAGAAGTTGAGCACCTGAAAATTGATTCCTGTACAAATATCATAACCCTCTATCTCTTGGGAAGTCATAGTGAACTCTGTACGTGTGCAAGCTTTGCTTTGTAGATTGCTTTTATTAACTTTATTTATTTATTTTAAAGATTTTATTTATTTATTTGACAAAGAGAGACATAGTGAGAGCAGGAACACAGCAGGGGGAGAGGGAGAAGCAGGCTTCCCGCTGAGCAGGGAGCCCGATGCGGGACGCGATCCCAGGACCCCGGGATCATGACCTGAGCCGAAGGCAGACGCTTAACGACTGAGCCACCCAGGCGCCTGCTTTTATTAACTTTTAAAAAACGTGCATAAGGCAGTGAAAATGTACACTCTAAAGCATGTAAACAAGGGAAAAAAAGGATTATCTTTCACGTTTTCACTTTGCTCTGAATTCCTCTATTCGTATTAATGTAAGTGTGGGTAGCTTGGAGCTGAAGTGCTGGATTTAAAGATCATAGGTTTGAAATTTGAAGTGATCAAATTTAATTCAGTTTTAATGCGGTCTTCCTCTTGCAAAGTTTCCTGTCACACTCCTCCTTCCGTGGGTGCTGCGGTGAATATATGTGTTCAATGGCTGTCATCAGATCTATGGCCTGCTTCCCTTAAGAAGTCCACCCTCCCCTCTGAGAGTGCCCTGGAGGTTGCTTGATGACTAGTCACATCTTCAGGCAGGTTCCGAGCTGCTGAAGTTGGAACAATTGTCTCTTCTGGGCATAGCTTGTATCTGAGGCCTGCTCCTCTCAACCTCTGGTCTTTTTTCAAGTTTCAGATCCTCTCCTGTGTCTCTACCTAGAGGCTTGTAGTAAATTGATGCATTATTTGACACAGTCTGAGAGAAAGTGCAAGCGCTATCTTAAGCCTTCTCTCTGCCCTAACCCACCAGCTCTGATGGCCCCATCACAGGAGTGGAGGGCACTGTCTCTCCAAACATACCAATGGCAGGTAGGGCACAATCCTTCTCTGCTTAAATCCCATACCTCCTTCCCAGGCTTAGGTCCAGAAATGAGAGGTAGTTTGGTCTCAGTCCTAATATCAACCCTTAATAATCTCATTTAATGATAATTTATTAATAAATTAATTTGAAGTTCAAAACAAGCATTGATCCTTTTGTCCTAGCCTTAATGTGTATTATTCCTGAAATTTTAATACCATGTGTTGAGTGGATGAAAGATCCAGTCAACTCATGAACATACTATCTCAAAAACATTATCTTTACATTTGCTTTATGGGCAGAATGGACATAAATACCTTTCACATACTTTGGCTTTCCAAATAGCATCATTCTGCCTTACCTAAGATCAAACATCCATAAAATATATTATGCTATTTGAGAAAATAAATTGCATTGCAAATATAAAATTGCTTTAAACTACTGTTATAAATTTGTTAAGTACTCAATGCACATAATGGCAAGAAGAAATTAAATGATCTGGAAGGCATTATATGCTTATAATTTTTTGATAGAGATGTTTTTAATAAACTTATTTACTGAAGTGTAACATGAAGACAGACGTGCACAAATCGTAAGGCTATAGAAATCCTTACCATTAATACAGATTCATTGTTCAAATTCTCAGGAAAAACAGTAGTAAAGTATTTCTGTTTAACCTGAACCACTCCATTCCCATTTGACCCTTGCCCACATTGTGCAGAACTACAACTGTGTAGTTAAAATGGATTAAAAGAATAAATCTCCATTTTTGAGTGTAGGTACAATTTCCCCTCCATTCCGGTTAATAGCTACCAACCATGATATATTCTCATCATGGCCAAATTTTCTTTCTCAATTTAGAGTTTTTCAACTGTTTCAATATGCTCTTTATCCTAGGAAATAATAGGTAAAGAATTTCTGAAACACGTTTCTTTATTTTTCTAAGCTGCTAGTGTTGTCATTGTCCCAAGCCCAATAGACTTGATGGTATTAATATATATACTTGAATATTTGTGATTTTTCTCCCTTAGCTTTTTCATAGTTCTCTGATTAGACAGGCGTTTGATTACATTAAGAAATTATGCATATTTAAATAGTGATAAAACTCTAAGAAAACTATACTGTGACCTTAAGAAATAATAGTTCTTTGCAGGGTGTTACCTATTGTAACCTTGTCAATTTCTTAATGGATAATCAAGCTTTTGGCTAATTGCAGTCATCCTTATTAGTGAGTATTAATTAAGCAATTATTAAAAGGTCAATGAAAAGGATTTTTTAAATTGAAATTAGACCAGACTCCTAAATAAAGTATTTGTGCTGTCTGTGATTTAATATGTGTATGATTTATGACAAGCATGGTTATTAAAAACCTTATGTTTCTGCCTTACTTAAAAGACCTGGGAAACAAAGTAGTTTCCTTATAACTGAGTGTTTGCATCTTCTGCTCCATATGAAAAGTCCTCAGAAGAGTGAGTCTCCATTTCTGTATTTGGTCCTTAAAGCCCAAACAGGGTATTTTGAGTCTTCATAATCACTGTAATTAAAATAAAATTACCTATAACATATAACTTTGTATAACTTTGAAGAAAAATGGAATAAATTGTACCTAAAACTAATTTTAAGGGTTCGACAGTTAAGCTTCAGTTCTAGAGGTAATAAAGCCTCCTCACCAGTTACACTGCTTAACGGTGCACTGACTTCATTTTCAGGGAAGCAACTTATACCCATGGTCTTCATTCCTAGTTTACTCACTAGCATAGTTCTTTATATCTCCTTGTAACAACAAAATTATGAGGTAATATTTGGAAGATCTCTCTCTCTCTGTCTCAACAAGAGTAGACTTATAAATGGGCTGGATTCTACTAGAGCACAGTAGTAGGCTGATTAATGGCCCCAAAGATATCGGATCCTAATGCCTAGAACTTGTGAACGTTGCCATAATAGACTTTGCAGTTATAATTAAGGATATTGAGACAGAGCTATATCCTAGGTTATCATGATGGGCCCTTAATGTAATCACACGTGTCTTTATAAGAGGGAGGAAGAGTCAAATTGGACTACACAGAGAGAAGATGATGTGAAGATGAGAGTGAGAGAGGTGGAAAGATGCTGGCCCTGAAGATTGGAATAAGGTGTCACAAACAGAGGAATTATGGTAGCGCTCAGAAGCTGGAAGAGGCAAGGGGCAGATTCTCCACTAGAGCCTCCAGAGGGAGAGTGCTCCAGTTGACAAGTTGATTTTGGCCCAGTGATACTGATTTCAGACCTCTAAACTCCCCAAGTGTGACAGAGTATGTTTCTGTTGTTCTAAGCTACCACGTTTGTAGTGATAGGTTATAGCAGCCATAAGAATCTAATAAAGGCCCCATGCATCATCTACAGAGAAAAAATATGTATGACAGCTACTGGGTTATGTTATGCTAGAACAAATCTCTCCTATGTTTCTTTCAACTAAAGTAGTAACCAGATAAGGGAGTTTTCCAAGTTTATCTTTTTTTAAAAACTACATTCTGTGTTCTTATAGCCTATTTACTGTAACTGGTTAACTCCTTGGTTACCTTTTAAAATAATTAAGTTTGTACTGTAAGAAAGAAGAAAGACTTTCTCCAATCATGACTCAAAATACAGCCATTCCGCAGTATGATACCCAGTTGGATAAGTTCAAGTAATTTGCTCAATGGGGTGAAGTCTGAAAAGTTTCAAATTGTGATGCTTTTCAGCCATATTGTTGATGCTGTATTGACTGAACTGTAGGTATATTAAACTTATGGTATTTTTGGCAGTGAGAGAATTTCATATTCAAATTCCCATAATCATAAACCATGTGACTGTTGAAAAACCAGCTTTGAAAGGTTGTAATCATGATGCTTTCTTTCATAGTTTGCACATAAATATAAAATCATACTTTAAAAGATATTCCAGTAAAGTTTTTGGAGTTTGAGTTTTGTGACATATTCTCAGGATTGTTCATGAATACTTTTTCTTCTGTTCAACTACCTTTAAAAGTGATGGAAAATGTACCATTTGTCAGCAGACTTTTGATTGTGTTGTAGGCTTGATGTACAATAGGAGAAATTCTTTTGTGCCTGGAAGAAAAGTTTTGCATTTGAGAACAGCAAAGTGCAATCAAAGAACAGCTAATTTTAGACCAGAAAGGACTGGATGCACTTTCTTTTACATGTAGAACCAAAAAAAAAATTTTTTTTTTGAAGTTTGACATACTTTTTTTAAGTACTACCGCATGCTAAACTCGTAATCTTACAATTATTTTATGAAATGTCATATTCCCACTTTATAGCTAAAATAGCTAAGGCTCAGAGCAATTAAATATCTTCTCCTTGGAGTACTAAGTCAGAACTAGGAGGCAGGTCCAGCTAGGTCTTTCCTAGCTCCATTCAACGCTACCTTAATAATAGAGTCATTTCGTTATTGTAATAATCTCATAGTTCTTAGGTCATTTTGTAAAATCCATCTTCTCTCAAAAATTACAGGAAAAATGTCATTCGGCAAATAATGAAATAGGGCCCAGCATTGATGAAATAAAAGCAAAATGTTACCTCCTCAGTTTTACAGTGCACTGTAATGAGTTTTTTCAAAAGAAAGAAAAAAAGCCATTACCTAAAGTGCCTCTGGTTCTCATACTTTTAATGCGATGAAATTAAGTTCCATCTTAAAATGCACGAACAAGCTATTATCTTTTGCTTATTTTCATTGTTAACTAAAATGTAAGCAGGCTTGAACTTGTTTGGGCAGAACACGATAAAACCCCAAGTCCTCATTAACATTTTTCTTTGTTATGCTTTTGTGCAAGCCCCGACCCCAGTTCATCACTCTAGAGTTTTGTTGCAGGAAGGAGTCCACAGAGATTAGATGAGATCTGTGGTAATGGTGACGAGGATGATGACAGTGATAATTTTGACACAAAAGGAAGTCCAAATGAGAATTCTGTGGTTCATTCCCGTCATGTCTAGGTCAAAGTCAGATTTCTTTCAACATACACACTTTTTTTTTTTAAGATTTTATTTATTTATTTGACAGAGAGAGACAGCAAGAGAGGGAACACAAGCAGGGGGAGTGGGAGAGGGAGAAGCAGGCCCCCCACTGAGCAGGGAGCCCAATGGGGCTCGGTCCCAGGACCCCGGGATCATGACCTGAGCAGAAGGCAGACGCTTAACGACTGAGCCACCCAGATGCCCCAACATACACACTCTTCTTAAATTTTATAAGCTACTACCTCAATGAAGACATCATCTTTAGACTCACTTCAATCAAAGAGTAAAGGAATATAACATTTGAGTACGTCCATGTTTCTGGCAGTGGACTGGGCTCCTGGCATGCGTGATCTCATGTGGCCATTGTAGTCTCTAGTGTCACTCACAGTGGTATACCATCCTGGCTGCACAGCAGGATTATCTAGAGACATGGAAAATTCATGATGCCGGGGTGCCTGGATGGCTCAGTCATTAAGCATCTGCCTTCGGCTCAGGTCATGTTCCCAGGGTCCTGGGATTGAGCCCCGCATCAGGCTCCCTGCTCAGCAGGAAGCCTGCTTCTCCCTCTCCCACTCCCCCTGCTTGTGTTCCCTCTCTCGCTGTGTCTCTCTCTGTCAAATAAATAAATAAAATCTTAAAAAAAAAAAAGAAAAAGAAAATTTGTGATGGTTGACCTAGACCCCACCCCCAGAAAAATCACATCAGGATCTTTCAAGAGGTCTGAAACAGGTATTGATATATATTTTTTTTTCTAAGTCTCCCAATGGATTAAAATACAAAGCTAGGGTAGGGAAGGGTCGTCAGCTTCAAGGTAAAAATGTTATTTTGTTTATTTCTGTTTGGTCAGTTTATAAAATTCGGGAGGGCTTTTTTTTTTTTTTCACTGAACCACATTTTAGCAAAAAATACTTCTATGAAGTATGAGGTATTGAAATATTAACTCAGTTTGCTTTCCCTCATAATCAAAATAAATCAATAATTATAAAATTACTTACCCAAAGGACTCTCACCTCTAACTCTCATACACTTTAGTTTGTCTTCTCTGTACTAAATTTGTTATTCCCTTCTGTAAGTCAAAAGCATGTATCTGATCTAGGGAATTCCAGAGAAGAGAGTTAGAAGTTAGAATAAGGAACATGAAACGTACATAGTACCTGGCTGTGCCCAGTTACTTCCTCAGGACCCACCTTATTCAATAATCCCAACGTGGGAAACTACTAAGGCATAAAAACCAATTAAAATTACATAATTTGAAAAAAAAAATAGTAGTTTCTGATCTTCTCTCTTTATTTTTTGTTTGCTTACTTAACATGTTCAATATTGCCAGCAAAGTTTATGCCCACATGAACTGGGTTCCTTTGACCTGCTAGCCTCTTTTCCCATCTAACGGACTGAAAAAAGAGAGGGAACAGGTATACAGATACCAGTAAAATGCAGCTAATGGCCCTCATGAGGCGCAGAAGAGATATCAC
This sequence comes from Eumetopias jubatus, assembly GCF_037043125.1. NCBI lineage: Eukaryota > Metazoa > Chordata > Mammalia > Carnivora > Otariidae > Eumetopias > Eumetopias jubatus. The sequence continues at coordinate 34,374,556 of NW_028274820.1, forward strand.
AGAGAATTACTTTTTTAAAATAATACTGTTTCAGGTGCACCTTTTTCTATCCTTTTAAAAACAAAGATTAAAAAGACCAACAACACCCGCCCCACACTCTTCCCCCAATTTTTTTTTTAAATCTCTTCCCCCAAATTAAAAAACAAAACCAAAAAACAAACTTTTAAACTACCTTTAATCTTGCCTAAGTTCAATGAGTTGAATTTTAGTTTAGGGCTTTTTTTTTTTTTTTACTTCCATTTTGTTGATGTGTCCAAAGATAATATTTTTTGATAACACTTCAAATATTTTGCAAAGGAAAATAATAATAGTATTAAAGATTATAATTTTAAAATAGTTTTTGCAATAGAGGAAGATCTTTGAGTATATTAATGATCAATGTGTTGAGCCAGATGTTTTGGGAATCCACATTGCTTTTTCTAATAAGAATAGAGCCACCACTTATGTGGCACCTACTGTCTAAGATATTGTGCATATATGTATTTTTTATTATGTTAATCACCGTACATTACATCATTAGTTTTTGATGTAGTGTTCCATGATTCATTGTTTGCGTATAACACCCAGTGCTCCATTCAGTAGTGGGGGGTGGGAGGGATGGGGTGGCTGGGTGATAGACATTGGGGAGGGTATGTGCTATGGTGAGCGCTGTGCATTGTAAGACTGTTGAATCACAGACCTGTACCTCTGAAACAAATAATACATTATATGTTAAAAAAAGAAAAAGGAAGAAGCTAGCAGGAGGGGAAGAATGGAGGGGGGTGGAAATCGGACGGGGAGATGAACCATGAGAGAGAATGGACTCTGAGAAACAAACTGAGGGTTCTAGAGGGGAAAGGGGTGGGGGGATGGGTTAGCCCAGTGATGGGTATTAAGGAGGGCACGTACTGAATGGAGCACTGGGTGTTATACGCAAACAAGGAATCATGGAACACTACATCAAAAACTAATGATGTATTGTATGGTGACTAACATAACATAAGAGCCAAGATGTCCATCGACAGATGAATGGATAAAGAAGAAGTGGTATATATACACAATGGAATATTATGCAGCCATCAAAAGGAATGAGATCTTGCCATTTGCAACAACGTGGATGGAACTGGAGGGTATTATGCTGAGCAAAATAAGCCAATCAGAGAAAGACATGTATCATATGACCTCACTGATATGACGAATTCTTAATCTCAGGATACTGTGCATATATTATGTGAGTTATGCATCACGAAATGTGCCTCTTATTTCCCCATGTTAAAAGGGCAGCAGCTGAGATCCAGAAAGGCTAAGGAACTTGCCTAAGAGGTGGCAAAGCCTGGTGTGAATTCACAGTCTGCGCTCTATGTCTTACCACTCTGCCATCTGCTCCTCACGACCATGGCAAACCAGTTGAGAGCTGACTGATTTGTGGTTAGAGCAAGAATTTGCTTTTTAGGTTAGAAGTCATGAAAGTCTCTAGTTTCCTGTAGGGCTTAGATCCATATATAAGGATAACATGAGTTCTTCCTATAATATTACCTGGTCAGGCTTCTCTTCTGTCAAGACTCTGTGTGAGTTATGAAGATGACTCCAGTATGGGTGGTGTACCTAGCAGACTGAACAGCTCATTTTAAACATTTTCTTCTCCATTACAGAATTATTTTTAGTAATAATCATGCAATGAAACAAATGATAAATATGGCCAGAAAAGTAATGCAGTTAAAAATTGTTATTAAACTTTTACATAAATATATATGATGAAGAAATAAATGTTTTAGTACAAAAAGTAATATATTTTATTTTTAAATTATATTGTGTTTTTATTAAAGAAAAGAACTACATATTCATCTATCATCATAGCAGATTATAACATTACAAATTCTGTTCCTAGTCTTCCACAAACTTCCACAGTTTTAATACATAGACTCCGAAGAGTTATACAAAGGTCAAATTAAAGTAAATCAACTTCTCATTCTTTTCTTTTTGTAGTCATTATGCTATTGATGTCTTTTTATAAATTACTGTTTGAATTCAGATCTAGATAGTGCCACAGAGACATGACCACATAGGAACAGACTATAATGATCCCAAACTGCTATGAAATTACTTGCAAAACAAATAGTACTTGCCTGGGTCTCTATGTGTTAGGGTAGAACTAGGAATTATCTGAATTAACTTCCATGCACCATCATGTTTATTAAAAGATAAGTAATAAAATGCTAACTAAAATGATAGATATGTGTATATATATACACACATGCTTATGTATAAATTATATATTAAATTGTGTGAACATAATAGAGGTGTATTTATATTTTTATGTAATTGAAACATAGCAGTAACCATAGTAGTTTTTAGAACTGTGATGTCCACTGGTCACACGTGGCTATTTATATTAAATTTAAATTTATTAAAATTAAAGAAACTAAAATTTCAGTTCCTCAGTCACATTAACAGCATTTACATGCTGAATAGCCACAGGTAGCTAATGACTACAGTGTTGGATAACACGAATATAGAACATTGACATAATTTCATAACATTTTGTTGGGCAACATTGATTTGAAACTTTGGATCAGTCAAAATTTTATTGAGGGGGGGCGGAGCAAGATGGCGGAGGAGTAGGAGACCTGGATTTCGTCTGGTCTCAGGAATTCAGCTGAATAGGGATCAAACCATTCTGAACACCTACGAACTCAACAGGAGATCAAAGATAAGAATAGTAACAATACTCTGAACAGAAAAGGGACCACTTTCTGGAAGGTAGGACTTGTGGAGAAGTGAATCCGAGGCGATATTCAGGAGGATAGACAGCGGGGGAGGGGGCCTCCGTCGGTCCCTTCTGGCAAGTGCTAGAGCCGCAGAGCATGAAATTGGACCTTTTAGAAGCCGGCTCCGCTGAGGGACGTCGCTCCAGTGGCTAAGCGGGGGGTGGAACCCTCGCGGGACAGTGTGGTCTCAGGACCCTCGGGGGTCACAGAAAGACCGGGGTTGTCTGAGTGCGGCAGAGCTCCCAGGTATCGGAGCGGGGAAGCCGGCTGCAGAGACGGAGCCAAGGCGCGGGCTCTCAGCTCGGGGTTGCCATAAACTGCGATCAGTGCCACACAGTCAGGCCACTGCTCCTCCAGCAGGGACCCAACAAGCGGCAGAGCCGGGGAGACTCCCCTTCCTCCCCTGGGAGGAGCGGCGCGGAAGCGCACCGCAGGATCTGCTGGGTTTGGAGACTCCACACGGGGTCGGGTGCCAGACATAGAAACGCTCGATCACAGGCCGGGTGAGCACGGAGTGCGGCCGGAGACCAGGGAGACGGGAGTGACTGCTTTTCTCTGGGGGCGCACTGAGGAGCGGGGCCCCGAGTTCTCGGCTCCTCCAGGCAGAGATTGGGAGGCCACCATTTTCACCCTGGTCCTCCAAAGCTGTACCGAGAGCATGCAGGGAACAAAAGCTCCTGAGAGCAAACCCGAGCAGGTTGCTTAGCCCAGACCGACAAGGGCGGGGCAATTCCGCCTCCGGCAAAGATATTTGGGAACCATGGCAACAGGCCCCTCCCCCAGAAGATCAGCACGAACAGCCCGCAAGCCAAGACCAAGTTTACCGATCAAGGAGAATGGGAGAACTCCAGCGCTAGGGGAATACTGCACATAGAATTCATGACTTTTTTACCATAATTCATTAGTTTTTCAAAGTTAATTTTTTAACTGTTTTTTTTTTTAATTTTTCTTTTTCCCTTTTTCAACCAACATCTTATCAATCCCTTTTTTAAAAAAATCATTTTTTATTTTTCATTTTTAGAGTCTAATTTTTATCCCTTCATAGTAGTTACCCTTATTTTTGGCATATATATATAAGTTGTTCTCTCTTTAAAATTTTGAGATACACTTTCTTCTAACAGATCAAAATATACCCTAAATCACTAATGTATGGCTTTGTTCTAGTCTCCTGCCTGATCACATTCTCTCCCTTTTTTTTCTTTTTCTTTTTAAATCTTTCTTTTTGAAAACAACTTCTTATCTTATCAATTCCTTTTATAAAATCTTTTATAATTTTCATCTTTACATTCATCTGCCATCCCTTCATTGTATCAACCCATATATAAGTCTTTCTTCCTTTAAAATTTTAGCAGGCACTTTTTTCTAACAGACCAAAATATGCCCAAAAGCTAGTGTGTGGCAGTGATCTATGCACTAGCCTGATCATATTTGATCATATTCTGTTGTTTTGTTTTGTTTTGTTCTGTTTCTGTTTGTTTTTATCTTTTTCTTTTTCCTTTTTTTTCCCTCTTCTTTCTTTTCCTTTCTTGTCCCCTGGTTTCAGGTCTTTTCTGATTTGTATAGAGTATAATTGCTGGAGACGTTGTTAACCTGTTAGCATTTTGTTCTCTCATTCATCTGTTCTCCTCTGGACAAAATGACAAGACGAAAAAAAATCACCTCAGCAAAAAGAACAAGAGGTAGTACCGTCTGCCAGGGACCTACTCAATATGGACATTACTACGATGTCAGACCTAGAGCTCAGAATCATGATTTTAAAGATACTAGCTGGGCTTGAAAAAAGTGTGGAAGTTATTAGAGAAACCCTTTCTGGAGAAATAAAAGAACTAAAATCTAACCAAGTTGAAATCAAAAAGGCTATTAATGAAGTGCAATCAAAAATGGGGGCACTAACTGCAAGGATAAATGAGGCAGAAGAGAGAATCAGCAATATAGAAGACCAAATGATGGAAAATAAAGAGGCTGAGAGAAAGAGAGAGAAACAACTACAAGATCATGAGGGCAAAAATCGAGAGATAAGCGATACAATAAGACGAAACAACATTAGAATAATTAGGATCCCAGAAGAAGAAGAAAGAGAGAGAGGGGCAGAAGGTATATTGGAACAAATTATAGCAGAGAACTTCCCTAATGTGGGGAAGGAAACAGGCATCAAAATCCAGGAGGCACAGAGAACCCCTCTCAAAATCAATAAAAATAGGTCAACACCCCGACATCTAATAGTAAAACTTACGAGTCTCAGAGACAAAGAGAAAATCCTGAAAGCAGCTCAGGAGAAGAGATATGTAACCTGCAATGGTAGAAACATTAGATTGGCAACAGACCTATCCACAGAGACCTGGCAGGCCAGAAAGGACTGGCATGAGATCTTCAGAGCACTAAACGAGAAAAATATGCAGCCCAGAATACTATATCCAGCTAGGCTATCATTGAAAATAGAAGGAGAGATTAAAAAGCTTCCAGGACAAACAAAAATTAAAGGAATTTGCAAACACGAAACCAGCCCTCCAAGAAATATTGAAAGAGGTCCTCTAAGCAAAAAGAGAGCCTAAAGCAGCATAGATCAGAAAGGAACACAGACAATATAGAGTAACAGTCACCTTACAGGCAATACAATGGAACTAAATTCATATCTTTCAATAGTTACCCTGAATGTAAATGGGCTAAATGCCCCAATCAAAAGACACAGGCTATCAGATTGGATTCAAAAACAAGACCCATCAATATGCTGTCTGCAAGACACTCATTTTAGACCCAAAGACACCCCCAGATTGAAAGTGAGGGGGTGGGAAACCATTTACCATGCTAATGGACACCAAAAGAAAGCTGGGGTGGCCATCCTTATTTCAGACAAATTAGATTTTAAAACAAAGACTGTAATAAGAGAAGAAGAAGGACACTATTTCCTACTTAAAGGGTCTATCCAACAAGAAGATCTAACAATTTTAAATATCTATGCCCCTAACGTGGGAACAGCCAATTATATAAGGCAATTAATAACAAAAGCAAAGAGACACATTGACAACAATACAATAATAGTGGGGGACTTTAACACCCCCTGACTGAAATGGACAGATCATCTAAGCAAAAGATCAACAAGGAAATAAAGACTTTAAATGACACACTGGACCAAATGGATTCCACAGACATATTCAGAACATTCCATCCCAAAGCAACAGAATACACATTCTTCTCTAGTGCCCATGGAACATTCTCCAGAATTGATCACATCCTAGGTCACAAATCAGGTCTCAACCGGTACCAAACGATGGGGATCATTCCCTGCATATTTTCAGACCACAATGCTTTGAAACTAGAACTCAATCACAAGAGGAAAGTCGGAAAGAACTCAAATACAGGGAGGCTAAAGAGCATCCTACTAAAGAATGAATGGGTCAACCAGGAAATTAAAGAAGAATTAAAAAAATTCATGGAAACCAATGAAAATGAAAACACAACTGTTCAAAGTCTTTGGGATACAGCAAAGGCAGTCCTAAGAGGAAAGTATATAGCAATACAAGCCTTTCTCAAGAAACAAGAAAGGTCTCAAATACACAACCTAACCCTACACCTAAAGGAGCTGGAGAAAGAACAGCAAATAAAGCCTAAACCCAGCAGGAGAAGGTAAATAATAAAGATCAGAGCAGAAATCAATGAAATAGAAACCAAAAGAACAGTAGAACAGATCAACGAAACTAGGAGCTGGTTCTTTGAAAGAATTAACAAGTTTGATAAATCCCTGGCCAGACTTATCAAAAAGAAAAGAGAAATGACCCAAATCAACAAAATCATGAATGAAAGAGGAGAGATCACAACCAACACCAAAGAAATACAAACAATTCTAAGAACATATTATGAGCAACTCTATGCCAGCAAATTAGATAACCTGGAAGAAATGGGTGCATTCCTAGAGCTGTATCAACTACCAAAATTGAACCAGGAAGAAAGAGAAAACCTGAACAGACCTATAACCACTAAGGAAATGGAAGCAGTCATCAAAAATCTCCCAAAAAACAAAAGCCCAGGGCCAGATGGCTTCCCAGGGAATTCCATCAGACATTTAAAGAAGAATTAATACCTATTCTCCTGAAACTGTTCCAAAAAATAGAAATGGAAGGAAAACTTCCAAACTCATTTTATGAGGCCACCATTACCTTGATCCCAAAACCAGACAAAGACCCCATCAAAAAGGAGAATTACAGACCAATATCCTTGATGAACATGGATGCAAAAATTGTCACCAGAATACTAGCCAATAGGATCCAACAGTACATTAAAAGGATTATTCACCATGACCAACTGGGATTTATCCCTGGGCTGCAAGGCTGGTTCAACATCCGCAAATCAATCAACGTGATACAATACATTAACAAAAGAACAAGAATCATATGATCCTCTCAATAGATGCAGAAAAAGCATTTGACAAAGTACAGCATCCTTTCTTGATCAAAACTCTTCAGAGTATAGGGATAGAGGGTACATACCTCAAGATCATAAAAGCCATCTATAAAAAACTCACAGCGAATATCATTCTCAATGGGGAAAAGCTGAGAGCTTTTCCCCTAAGGTCAGGAATGAGGCAGGGATGTCCACTATCACCACTGCTATTCAACATAGTATTAGAAGTCCTAGCCACAGCAATCAGACAACAAAAAGAAATCAAAGGCGTCCAAATTGGCAAAGAGGAAGTCAAACTCTCACTCTTTGCAGATGATAGGATACTGTATGTGGAAAACCCAAAAGACTCCACCCCAAAACTGCTAGAACTCATACAGGAATTCAGTCAAGTGGCAGGATATAAAATCAATGCACAGAAATCAGTGGCATTCCTATACACCAACAACAAGACAGAAGAGAGACAAATTAAGGAGTCGATCCCATTTACAATTGCACCCAAAACCATAAGATACCTAGGAATAAATTTAACCAAAGAGGCAAAGGATCTGTACTCAGAAAACTATAAAATACTCATGAAAGAAATTGAAGAAGACACAAAAATTGGAAAAACTTTCCATGCTCATTGATTGGAAGAACCAACATTGTGAAGATGTCAGTGCTACCTAGAGTAATCTACACATTCAATGCAATCCCCATCAAAATACCATCCACATGTTTCAAAGAAATGGAACAAATAATCCTAAAATTTGTATGGAACCAGAAGAGACCTGGAATAGCCAGGAGAATATTGAAAAAGAAAAGCAAAGCTGGCGGCATCACAATTCCCGTCTACCAGCTCTATTACAAAGCTGTTGTCATCAAGACAGTACGGTACTGGCACAAAAACAGACACATCGATCAATGGAACAGAATCGAGAGCCCAGAAATGGACCCTCAACTCTATGGTCAACTCATCTTTTACAAAGCAGGAAAGAATGTCCAATGGCAAAAAGACAGTCTCTTCAACAAATGGTGTTGGGAAAATTGGACAGCCACATGCAGAAGAATGAAACTGGACCATTTCCTTACACCACACACAAAAATAGACTCCAAATGGTTGAAAGACCTAAACGTGAGACAGGAGTCCATCCAAATCCTAAAGGAGAACAGAAGCAGCAACCTCTTCGACCTCAGCCACAGCAACGTCTTCTTTAGAAATGTCGCCAAAAGCAAGGGAACCCAGGGCAAAAATGAACTATCGGGATTTCATCAAGATCAAAAGCTTTTGCACAGCAAAAGAAACAGTCCACAAAACCAAAAGACAACCGACCAAATGGGAGAAAATATTTGAAAATGACATATCAGATAAAGGGCTAGTATCCGAAATCTATAAAGAACTTCTCAAACTCAACACCCAAAGAAGAAGTAATCCAATCAAGAAATGGGCAGAAGACATGAACAGACATTTTTCCAAAGAAGACATCCAAATGGCCAACAGACACATGAAAATGTGCTCAACATCGCTCAACATCAGGGAACTCCAAATCAAAACCTCAATGAGATACCACCTCACACCTGTCAGAATGGCTAAAATTAACAAGTCAGGAAACGACAGATGTTGGCGGGGATGTGGAGAAAGGGGAACCCTCCTACACTGTTGGTGGGAATGGTAGCTGGTGCAACCACTCTGGAAAACAGTATGGAGGTTCCTCAAACAGTTGAAAATAGAGCTACCATACGATCCAGCAACTGCACTACTGGGTATTTACTACAAAGATACAAATGTAGGCATCCGAAGGGGTACATGCACCCCAATTTTTATAGCAGCAATGTCCACAATAGCCAAACTGTGGAAAGAGCCAAGATGTCCATCGACAGATGAATGGATAAAGAATTGGTATATATACACAATGGAATATTATGCAGCCATCAAAAGGAATGAGATCTTGCCATTTGCAACGATGTGGATGGAACTGAAGGGTGTTATGCTGAGTGAAATAAGTCAATCAGAGAACGACATGTATCATATGACCTCACTGATATGAGGAATTCTTAATCGCAGGAAACTAACTGAGGGTTGCTGGAGTGGTGGGGGGTGGGAGGGATGGGGTGGCTGGGTGATAGACATTGGGGAGGGTATGTGCTATGGTGAGCACTGTGAATTATACAAGACTGATGAATCACGGATCTGTACTTCTGAAACAATGCAATGTATGTTAAGGAAAAAAAAGAAGAAGATAGCAGGAGGGGACGAATGAAGGGGAGTAAGTTGGAGGGGGAGACGGACCATGAGAGACGATGGACTCTGAAAAACAAACTGAGGGTTCTAGAGGGGAGGGGGGTGGGGGGATGGGTTAGCCTGGTGATGGGTATTAAAGAGGGCACATTCTGCTTGGAGCACTGGGTGTTATGCACAAACAATGAATCATGGAACACTACATCAAAAACTAATGATGTAATTTATGGTGATTAACATAACAATAAAATTATTAAAAAAATTTTATTGAGGAGAACTACTTTATTACTAACATTGCTCAGAATTGACAATGCAAGGGGCTAATAAAAATCTGACTAACTTTTAGTAGGTGTTGTTAGTATATAAAAATTCTCTTTCGACAATGAACCCCTTACTGCCTTCATGGAGACAGTCATTCCCACTGGGCTACTCTGGGTTTGTCACTGCTCCAGGAATCCATTAATGCTTATCTATGGCTCTCATCTAATCTCTTCCAGATAGGTGGTGGGATATAAAGGTTTTTCACCCCCTCATTAGGTTTTATCATGATTAGTGTAGTTTGGATGGCAGGTTTTCCTACGCCCTCAGGGGACATGCTCCATCAGTCATTATCCATTTTTCTCTACTTACTGGCAATTCATCATAAACCTAAGCAAGCTGTGTCTTAACCCTTATGAAAATTCCCATTCTTGTACCTTGGCTTTGTCTTACATCTCTAGTCAACTTTGAACCATTACATTTCTTGTCACCTTCTAATTTCCTGGAATAGTATTCCATGGTCCTGTTTGTCTCTCAGTCATTCTTCATTCCATTGCAATCTGTCTTCCACAAAATCTGCTCTGGGTGTAGCCACCCCAACATCTACAGAAAGTTATCCCTGACCTACCTCTGTGCTCCTATAGCATCCGTTCTATACTGTGTTCACAGTACTTTTCACGGTAGTGTGAAAGGTAGATTTGCTTGTCACTTGTGCCCAAGAGAATCTAAACTCCTAGAAGATATTAGAAATATCGTATTCAATTCTGAGGCCCCTGGACTCAGTTCAGTGCTTGTGAGTAGTCACTAAGTAAACATTTGTGGAAGAAAGGAGGGAAAGAAGGGAAGAAGGGAGAGAGTTTTACTATTACTTTGAATAACTTAGTTGCGAGTTAGGGGGAGGGGCAAGAGGACCGGCAATTAAAATGAAGTGTATGCATGTCAGTTACATGTTCAAGACTATAGGGCACTTAAGAAGATGTATTACTATAGCAAGTAAATTATTCTGCATGCCAAGGTCCTCCCTAATGCTTAGATAATTGCAGATGATTGATGATCTCTTAGAAATTGATACCTGGAACTCTTCATGGCTCTATTCAGTTCAGTGTAAAAAGTAGATTAAAGGGCTTGCTTTATGTTAAACACTGTGCTCGAAACTGAGGATACTAAGATGACTAAGACATTTTATCTGCCCTTAACAGATAAATTTATTTGTTAGGAACAAGGCACAAAAAAATGAAAGATAACATGATAATGAGAGTTAATGTTCATTTAGCACCCACAATTTGTCATCACTAAGTGTAGCAGACCTTGGGTTGGGGAGAGCTAAGGTAGAAGTTACCATTGGGGTACATTTGCTCCTCTTATCACTAATCAAGCCAGGCTCTTTAACAGGTTATGCTGGGTGAAAAGCATCAGTAGGCACATTGGTTCTGGGACTTCAATAGCACACAGGGAATTCTGGGCTTAAACAGCACATCATAAGTCCCACTGTTTTTCTCTTAAAACAGTCAAAGCTAGGTATCCAAGCATCCCCAGAAATAAGGAAACACCTTCCCAGTCTAGCTGTAAATTAACTCTGTCCTGCACTGAAAGGCAGGCCATGGTGATAAGGACACAGGGAAGAAGCTTTGCTTGGGGGGAATTGAGGAAACGGATACTGATGAACCACAGATGAAAGCACATAGCAAAATGACAGGAGTGAGAGATGTTTTCCTAGAGCTCTGCCTTGGCAACAGGTGGACTTGAATGCCAGTAGTACAGTAGCATGAGTTACTATGAAGCACTTACTATAAACCAGTAATTGTTTTTTTTTTTATTTTTTATTTTTTAAAAGATTTTATTTATTTATTTGAGAGAGCGAGAATGAGAGAGAGAGAGAGAGAGAGAGCACATGGGGGGGGTCAGAGGGAGAAGCAGACTCCCTGCTGAGCAGGGAGCCCGATGCGGGACTTGATCCCGGGACTCCAGGATCATGACCTGAGCCGAAGGCAGTCGCTTAACCAACTGAGCCACCCAGGCGCCCTAAACCAGTAATTGTTAAGCGCTTCATATATATAACCTTTAACTGTATAACAACCCTATGAAATGACAGTGATCGCTCATCTAGAACTGAGAAGACTGAGCCCTATTGAGAATAAGCCATTTGTTAAAGTTTAGATGCAGAGAAAATAGTGAAGCTCCATCAGCCTGTCTCAAATATCAGTGATTATAATTTTACAGCATGGTCTATAGGTGAAGGTCAGTAGAGATTTGTGTTTTTACTTAGGACCAAATGCACAAAGGGATCTGGTTGGTAATTCTAAACTACAGTTTTCTGGTTTTTGATAACTTCAAGGTCCTTGAAGAAAATGTGAGCAGTCTCAACCCTGAAAGCCTTGCTTTCATCTAAACACCCTTCCTCCCTTTGCCCACATTTGTAGGGAATTCCAGGACTGGTTGGGTAGTGTTATATATTTTTTTATTATTCCCATGATTAGTATTTGTCATCATGATTGACCTTCACTTTTCTCAAGAAGAAAACTCTAGAGACAAGATTGCCTCGTTCTTTCCAGCTGTACTTAATTTTGGCCTGTCAATATGACAGATGTCAGGGAAACTACTTGGCTTTCTCCTTAATCTCTTAAGCTTAGGGGGTGTCTAACAGCAGGCCTGATTCCGGTGATGAGCTGGCTGTCACATCTGTGAATAGCACCAAGGAGAAGAGCCAAAAAGATGTTTAGAACTTAGTGGTATACTAATAAAATCATTGTAAACAGAAGTAATCCATTTCCTGAAGTGGCCATATGAACATACTCTACTGCATGATACAGATGTAGATATTCATGTGAATATATATGTATAATATATGTATAGACACACAAACTAAAGAACCACAATGTTAGAGAGAGAGAAATAGAAATTATCAAAATAAGTTGTGCTTGCATTGACTTCTAAACTTGTTTTTGTCATTCCCCTTAATCCTTTAGTTCAAAGAAACCAGTTTCTACTAAAGTAAATCTTTAGTTTTTTCTGTTTTTTTTCTCTGTCGTATTAAAAAAAAGATCCTAATTGTCTTAGTTAACCAATATTTGTTACTACCAAACATTCATAACTGTTTCATTAAGGAGGGAAGAAACCTGGCCATAGGTTTTAGTTCAATTTTTTTTAATTACAAAATAAGATTTAAAAATTGAGCACACTATTTTTTGAATGCTTAGAGACTAAGTTTTTGTTATTTCTAGAGTAATGAGTGATGAGTAATGATACCTATTTTTCCTACAGTGCATGCCTCTAGGTCTTGATATATTTGCTATAGAACAGAGTCAGTAAACGACAACAATCAGTATTTGTGCATGTCTCCTTTGTTCCCAAGTGCCTGCAACTGGTAATTTTAAAGCACTATGCTGAAATTCCAATAATCTAAGATAATTTAAAATGACTATCATACAATGCTTATGAGAGAACAAAATGTATTTTACAGCACATATTTTTCTTCAATTATTATTTCACAATTGGTTTGTTTCTTGGCTAAAAAGAGTCAAGTAACATTGGTATTCTGGTTCCATGAAATTTTAATAGGTATTATTTAAGAAAACAGATTTTATGAGAAAGAATTGAAAAATTTGGGACAGTGCATGTTGCATAAACTTCTTTATATGGTAGTCTATAGTATACCAATTTCCCTTACGAGTGTCTGAAAGGGTAGTGTCATTTACTGGATTCTCTAAAAATATTCAACTCTAAATCTCTTTTCAAGAGGAACTTCTTGATGATTCCATGGTCATAAAATATCCTTTGGGGAATATTGGATTAGACAGTCTTGAAGCTTCTGGAAAGTGAAGGTAATGCCAGTTTTGGATTAAAACCAATCTCTAGTCAATACACAAAGCAATCCCAACACAGATTGCTGAACTTCTATTTTATTAATAATCTCTGCTTGTCTTGTAAATAATTTTTGGAACTTATTCATGTCTAAAAACAAGAGTATCAGTCAAGAGTATATCATTGGTTATTATTAAAAGAAGCATCAAAATTTTATATCTCATTGTTGGAATTTAAAGGTTTTTTTACTTCTTAAAAAAATAAGCTTGATTTCCTTTCGGTGACCCTGTGGTTTTTGGAACACACAAAGGCCCTGCTGTTCATTTCCTTCTACAGTTCTGAAGTCTGTGGATTTTTTACTTACCAAGATTACTAGATCTTCTGTCTCTTCTGTAAATGTTACACTATGTGATCCCACATGAAGACCTTTAGGTCATTAAGGCACCATGAGTATACTGAGATAGTGACATGATAAATAGATCTTACATAAATAGCTTCACTTTTGTAACTCACATTTCTCTGAAGAAAATGCTACCTGCTCTACCTTCCTCAAGGATGTCAGAAAATAAAAATGAAAGTAATGCATTGTATGTATGAAAATGTTTTGTAAATTGCAAAACAGCCTACAGAGACAAGGAGCTTCAATAATGATAATGATCAGAGGTCCCAACTGTACCTGATGGATTCTGAAAAATAGAGCGGCTTATAAGTTAACCAAAGATAAAACATTCTCTAGCTCAAATACAAATTGTGTCAAGGCAAATGTTTACTTCAAAACATTATTCATTTTGGGAAAACACTAGAAGAGATAAGTAAATATTGACATTGATTTTCAGGAGCTTTCTAAAAATTCAGAAATGAGCTCTTCAAGAAACTATGACAGTAAAATAATTGAGTGGGGGTTTTTTGTTTGTTTGTTTGTTTTGGTCTTGGGTTTATTTTTTGGACTATTTTTCTTCTTACAACATTGGAAGAGCACAATTCCCAAAACAGTTGTTGTTGTTTTTTTTTCCAAGTTATTGTATTGTTCAAGGTAGAGTTATTTTGAGTGAAAATCTCTGAGGCATTGAAGAAAAAATACTGAAAGTCCCTCAATGATCAGACTGTTTCCTTCTTGGGAAAGTTCTATAATACTTTTAAAAGTACAGGTCAGAATGTGTCTTTGCACTCAATTTTGATTTTTATTCAACTCCCAGATATTTCTACAACAGCGAGCTATCTAAGGAAGTAGTTAAGAGAAAGAATGTAAACCCAACTAAAATGTAGTTCTTTTTGGTGCCAGAGAAAAGCCATAATGTTATACTACTGAATAAATATACCTTGAGGTTCATATAAATCACATATTTTTGTGATCAAATCACATATGTTTTTAATATAATTAATATATTTTAAGGAAAAAGATATAATTGTGTTTTCTGTTGGTAAATTCAGGCAATTAGAAGTTAAAGATAAAAGAAGAGTCATCTAAAATCCATTTTTACTTTATCTAAAAATATTTGTAGTTACTCCTGTGATATAAAAGCCTCAGGATTTTTTTCTACCACATGCAATCATTTTTTTCTTTAGAAAAATGAGTCATACTATGCATGATCTTTCATAACTTTTTGGCACTTAAATATTTTCATGGGTTTTTTTGTAGACACCATAATTAGACATCATAGTATTTAGTATTTCCATTGTATTGCATTGTAATGAATATTATAATTTCTTTTTTAATTTTTAAATTTTTTATTATTGTGTTCAACTAGCCAACATATAGTACATCATTAGTTTTTGATGATTCATTAGTTGCGTATAACACCCAGTGTGAATATTATAATTTTTAACCAGTTCCAATTGTTGGACATTTAAAATCTTTAATTTTTTTTCCTAGGATAAAAAGTACTTTGATGTACATTGCTAAACTAACATTTTTGTACATTAGACAATTATTTTTTCCGGTTCAAGCCCTTAGATGTGTAAATGTTAAGCTTCGTCAAAATTTAGCACTTATAAAATTTTAAACATATTTCTAGATCTCCTTTGAGAAAATGTAGCAATTTTCTCTCCAACATAAGTGTACAGAAATGCCCTTTTGCCCATCTTCTTGTCATTTTGAAAGCGTTAACAGAAATCTTTTCTCCTTTCCCAGTCTGTTAGATAAAAAGTGATGTTTCCTTATTTCAGTCTGAATTTATTTTATTAATAATGAGGTCAAACATCTTTTCATATGTTTATTGACCATTCCTTCTCTCATGTGGAATACATTAATGCCCCCTCTCTTCGTGTACTTTGTTTATATTTTTCTAATGGACATTAGCATTTTGTAATTAAAGATATTTTCTCATTATCTGTATTTTCTACTCCAAATAACTAAATTGTTGTCTTTGCATTTGATGCATCATTAAACAGTACCCATTTCATTCTGAAACTAACAAGAGAGCCTATGGGCATGGGATCTGAGCCTTCCAAAGAGAGCCTGATGCACTCAAATGAGAACTTCATAACCGTGTCTTACCTATGGTTCTTAAGTGGTTGGTGCCAAGTGAAAGCAGCCGTGCCCACATTTGTCTGAATGTTTCTGAGTATGGTCTGAGCCCTCCTTGCGGCAAACTTCATCGTAGTGCCCATTTACAGCTGATTCTTGGTCACTCTGCACCCCTGCTACTTCCAGGGGTGGACCTAGGAACCTGCATTTAATCTCTAGCTGTTTCTTGTATGTGCTGAAGTTGGAGAACCCCTGGTTTCATTACTATTTAAATACTAATCCCTACATGTATTCAACACAGTAGTCTCAAAAACAACCTTTTGAAGGCTATTATTTTATCTTTAGTACTCCTTCCTTCATACATGAAGCATTATAGAAAGAGACTCTGCTACATATTCAAAACTTTAAGAAGTTCAAGTAACTCAGCAAAGTATTATTTCTTTGTTAGATGAGAACCACCCAGCATCATATTTTGTTTGGTCCTTATGGCTTCCATTATGTCTGAAGTTAAAATTAATACTCAATTTTAGAAAATTCCGTTGTTACATTGCTGGTATAATTATCTACTTTACTCAGATACAAGATACCTGTTCTATTGAGTGAAAAGAAAGTGTCCAGTGTCCAGTCCATCATACCTGCTCCTCAAATTGCCAATGCTCACTGTAAGCCCTCGGTCATAATTGCTGAAGATGTTGATGGAGAAGCTCTGAGCATACTCATTTTGAATAGGCTATAAGTTTTATCCTTATTTTAATGTTGTTATTGCCTATTGCATATTTATCATTTATTAAAAACTACCACAAATCATCTGGGAAACAGGAAAGGAATGAAAATAAAAGTGCTATATTCAAGAAAACGAATGTAACAGTATCTCCTCAGAAACAGATCAAAAACATATCTTTTCTTTCCAGTTGGGCTTGAGGTCTCCAAGGCAGAGAATAATAGAATAGGTGCCAGACTCTTATGTAAGTGATGGCTAATACTTTTTGAGTACTTAATATATGCTAGGAACTGTGCTAAGACAGTTATATTTATTAACCCCCATATTATTTGGTGAGGTTAAACACTAGTACTTATTAGTATCCCCTTTTACAGATTAGGATGGCAGGCATGGAGAATTTAACTTCCTCGAGTTTTCTTGGCAGGTTGGTGGCAGAGTCATGATTTTCTTTCTTTTTTTTAGATTTATTTATTTATTTTTGGGGGGATGTACATGAGCGAGGGGGAGGGGCAGAGGAAGAGGGAGAAAGAGAATCTCAAGCAGGCTCCGCACAGAGAGTGGAGCCTGACATGAGGCTTGATCCCATGACCGCAAAATCATGACCTGAACTGAAACCAAGAGTTGGACGCTCAACGGACTGAGCCACCCTGGCGCCCCAGGGTTGTACTGATTTTCTTAAACACCAGCCAGCCCTTTTAGTCATTTCCTTCAGCTGGCTTCTCGGAACTTATTGTTGAGAAGCGCTGCCTCAACTTTCGTCTCACAGTTCATTAATCATGGTAAAACACTATTCTAGAAATCAGAACCTGCTACTTCCTATACCACCTCCTATACCATCACGCCCGTGCCCGGGTCCTTCTCTTCTTTAGGAATTCCAGTGACTACCACTTCTGTAGTTAACATACCACTCCAGCAGCATCGACTAAAGCAGTTCCTACCACCTTACTGGGATCGCTGATTCCTTTTTCCACCATATCCACAAAATCTCCAAGCATAGTGCCATAACCAACTTCTGAGGACCGTGGCATAATTTTTTTCAACTATCAGTGATCCTTCAACACCTGCATTCTTGGCATTGGTCACTGCAGGAATTTTGAGTGTTCCTTTGATAATTTCTATACCAATTTTTGTAATCTTCATTAGCTGGAGTCATTGAATCCAAGGCTGGAATGCAGGGCTCAGCCCCCTCCCAGAGAAATGCCTTTTTCAACATCAGCTTGTGTAGCTCTGAAGGCATCTCCAACTCTGCGTTTCTTTTCATTCACTTCCAATCACCTGCCCCACTAACCTTCAGCACAGCTACTTCATCTGAGAGTTTTGCCAGATGTTCATTCGACGTTTCCTTTTCATATTCACTAATTGTGATACCTAACTGCTCAGTGATTTCTTGAATACGGTTTTCAATTTGAGCCTTATCACCTTTTCCTTTTAAGAGCATGGCATCATCTTTGGTCACAATGACCTCTCCAACTTTTCCTGAAGTCATGAGACTGAACATCTTTAAGATTTAGAGTCAGGCCTCCTTCTCCAAACACTGCACCACCAGTAGCAATAGTCATGTCTTTAATCTGGTTCTATTGTCACCAGAACCTGGAGCTTTGACTGCTACAACTTGAAGACCAACTTTTAGCCTATTCAAAATGAGTATGTTCAGAGCTTCTCCATCAACATCTTCAGCAATTATGACCGAGGGCTTACAGTGAGCATTGGCAATTTGAAGAGCAGGTACGATGGACTGGACACTGGAAATTTTCTTTTCACTCAATAGAACATAGGCATCTTGGAATTCACATTTCTGATCTTTTGCTATATTAATGAAGTATGGAGAAATATAACCTCAATCACACTTTGTGCTTTAATAAACCATACTAAGTACCTTATATCTTGAAATGTTATGAAATCAGTTCTAGTGGCATCGGTATCTGATTGTCATCAAGAGAAGTCAAAAAGCAAAAGATTAACTGGAATGGTGTACCTGCCCATAGAGTAAAGAGAGTGGGATTGCATCTCCTTGGAAAGGCAGCTGAGGGGCCCTTTATCCTGGGGGCAGCCTGGGGGACTCATGTTAGAAAGCTTGGCCCAGCTGCCATTCTGAAGGGACATGCCCAGGAGGATGACCCAAACACAGGTGCCTCAGGAGAGGAACCAACAGTCCAGATGGAACAAAGCAGCTGGACTGGAGGAAACGCTGGCTCCATCAAGCAAATTGTAACACAGAAAATGACTTAGAGAAAGTATCTTTGAGAAAATCACAAATACATCCAAGAAGGAAGTAGACTCGACAACCACCATGGAGAACGCTCAGATGCAGCTTACAACTGTCCCAGCTATGTCAGGCTTTTCTGTTCTTCATGAATCTTCTCTTCACCAGGTCTGAACTTGAGAGTCAGAAATAGCTCCGTGAGGGAGGAAGGAGGTGAAACGAGTCGCGGAGAAGAAGCATCTTCACCTACAGGTTTACAGACTGGGACTGGCCCAAGCTGGGGAGAGAGGGGGGAAAAAAAACTTTAAAATTGATCATTTTTAATAACAAAGAAGTGGATTCCTTCTTTCTCTCTCTCTCTCTTTTTTTAACTAAAACCAAAAGGAATATTTATTTATTTCCCCAGAGTGACAGGAAAACTCAGAAACCTGAGGTGGTTTTCATCCCAGGTGGGGGGCAGGCATGGAGGTCTTCACCTATGGAGTGGGTGGAATGGGACAGAGAGAAGACAGGCCCCTTTCTGAGCTTCCCTGACCTAGTTCAACAACGACAACTGAGTAAACCTGATGTTGTCACAGTTAAAATGCATATATTTTTGAAGGCCCTTTAAAGAAAACTGATATTAAAAATTGTGATTCCAGTGATGTCCCAGGGAAAGTAGTCACCTATTTCACTAATCCATGGAATAGGCTTAAAATTTGCCCAGAAGTATCTAAGGTAAAATTAGGTACTATCTGTGAAAAATGTGTGGCTCACTGTTTGGCACAGAAGCATTCATAAGTGTTTGTCTTTTCCCTTAGGAAATAGGGTGTTTTATTAGTAGAGAAAAAAATGAAGCAAATTTTGTTATGCCAGTTTCCTGTATTTTCAGAACTGAGGGACTAAGTTTTATGACATCCTTTTATGAGCCCAAGTATAAAACTGAGATATAGCCTGTGGTTTTGAAGAAGGGTTACATCAACCACTTTTAATCTGACTCATTTATATTTTCTAGATAGAAGCATAAGAACACATTTTATGAAGTGCCCCTTCTTTGGGCCATTACAAACTTGGTCCAGAAGCCAGAAGTGGTGTGGCTTTGGAGTCATGTCTGCCCTCCTTAGAAAGGAAAAAGGCAAGTTCACCTATCTGTGAAGATCTTTGATTTGGGGGAACATAGAACTGAAATTGACTTTATGCACCGCTCTTTATAGAGAATTAGATTAAAAAGCCCAATATCTAAGTCTGCTTTGTTCTAATTTAAAAGATAATCAAAATATCTTCAACAGTGTAGGAGGTCTCTCAGTAAACATGGATTTATATTTAGCACAATTTATTTGAAAATCAGAAAGGCTGCCAAAATGGTCCAAACATTACATTATTTCAATTTTAGAGGGCAGATATTACTGAGAAGTAATAAAATATCGCCAGCCTGCATAGGCAGCTCATCATCACTAGTAAGATGAAAAGACCAATTATGCCTCACACGGACAAATGTTGATGAAAGGGTGGACTTCATAACTGCCTGGCCATGTTAGAGGCTATAATCACAGAGGAGAGGGAAGGAAGTGCCCAGCACAACACCAAAAGCTGCAAGGGGGAGTCATCTGATGAAGGGGGAAAGATGGGAAATTTTAAAGAAAATGTCAGAGTAAATTGCCTGGTGGTAAGAACTCTACTTATGTATGACTCTTAAGGAAATTGTCTTCTTAGAAAATTGTAAGTTTTCAAAATGTCTTAAATAAAAAACAGACCTATCTAAGCATTCTGTAGATCAAGCTTGGTATTCTCAGACTTCAGAGAAGTTGTTTTTACCTGTCGCAGCTCCTCATTCTTCTGAGGAAGACTCAGGAACTGTGTGAGTTTGGATTGGTATAGGGGCTCCAGAGAGATACTCAACTTGCTTTCCATTCAAGCCTGATAATGTGAAAGTGAAGCTAAGACGCCATCAAATACTTATTGAGGAATTTTGGATCTAAATAATTACATGCAATTTCAAATGAGATAGTGTATACAAAATGCGTAATACAGCCCTATAAAGGCAAGGTGATATTATGCCTAAGATTATGATATGTCACAATCACTATGTATTCATTGAGAATGTATTGAAATGGACTCAGTGCTGTAATGTGCATAGGAAGGATAAAGGAGTTGTGTCTAGGCTACTAGGGAGGTAATGGAAGGTACTAAGAAAAAAAAAATAACATGCATGAGAAAATTTTAAAAATAATATGATGCAGTGTGTAATTAAGTACCATATTATGTAACACAGGGTTATCAAAGTTCAGAAAAAAATAAATGCAGTGAGATCTGGCAGGGTTTTCTAGAAAAGGGGGGAACTTGAAGTGGGACTTGAAAAATTCGTAAGATTTGGGAACCTAGAGGTTGAAAGGGAAGAAATTTCAAGAAAGAGAAATAGCAACCCCCAGGTCCAAGGGAGGGAATGACAAAGATTGTCAAGGAGGGAATGACAAAGATTGGATTAGGGAACCAGTGTAGTGGGGCCGGATTTACTAGATTGGAGTCCCAGCTCCCTGACTTACGGGTGTAACCTAAGTATTATGTGATCCTTCTGTGCCACACTTTCATCGTCAGTAAAATGGAAGTAACTATCATTTCTATTTTAAGATATTTTGAGAATTAATGGATTGCCATATATAAAGCACTTCCACTAGGACCCAACACCTAGGAGGTAGTCAACAAAAGTTAGCTACTCTTACTGTTATTATGTTGTTACTGTACACTGTTAAAGGACATGATTTTCATGGCTAGAATGAAGCCAGATTATACAGCAGCCCCAACTACCACTTGTTACAGATGGAGTGATGGACACCATGTTCCACACTTTGCCTACATTTTCTCTTATTCCTAACAACCGCCCCCTGGAGAGAGGGAGAGCTGAGAATTAGAGAAGCACGTTTCTCAAAAATTCTGCAGCTATTAAGAACAGCCAAGACTTGGAAGTGCAATCTTTTGGCCATCACCCCTGTGTTGGAAACTCTTGCATTACAGTGCTTGAACTTAAATGATAGAGGATCCTGAGATTGAGGAAGGAGTCAGACACTAGTTTACTAGATGAGTTGAAAGTAGAAAAGAGTTCAGATTCAGGAAAATCAGCCTGGTGGTAGCTGGTGGCCGCTGGAATACTCTAGGAAAGTTGAGGTAAATAAACTTTTAAGATGGCAGCCCTGAGACATGAGAAGAGGGGGAAAAAATGGGGAAGCATTTATTCTGGACCCTGAAAGTGAGAGACAGTAATTTTGATTCTTGGTGATGGATCCCAAATGACTAGGAGAATGGTAGCTTCTGGAGGGCTGACTTGGAGAGAGGGTACAAAAAAGGACCTTGGCTCCTTGAACATAAGGCCAGGGATGAGAGAGCCTCTTTGTCTCCATATGTTTTGCAATGTTAGCTGGGCCCATCTTCCAATCACTTCATGAGATTGGAAATTAGCTTTCCTGTTACCCTGGGTTGCATTTCACTTGTCCCTTGGGAGCTCTTGCTCACATTTTCTAAGCTGCTTGCTGTATGGAAGTCATTTAAGGAAGGACAGATTAGTCCTGGAAGACAGTAGTTGTTCCTAATGCAGTTGAGAGTTCTCTGTTTTGTAGCAAGCAAGGAGTAGACCCTTTACAAGCAAGGAGTAGAAATAAACATCATGGCTAATGCACTTCAGCAATATAAAAGCTTTCTACAAGGAGAACGCTGCTAACAGTAAACAGTTTATATAAAGCAAAGATAAATCATAATGGAGTGGTAATTTGAGTTTGTATTGTACATCTCCTCAGGGAATTCCTAGTGCTCTAAAGACACTATCTCATTAGTACCTGGAGTACCTCTGAGAAATATGCAAAAAGCATCATATTCTTCAATTTTTGCAGAAGGACCTAAGTCACAGAGAATTAATGTGGCTTGTCATTATATGGAAGTGGATTACTCATTTTTATGGAAAGGATTGTCTCCGTGAGTGGGCTGATTTTCTCATGAAATTAGTCACTCAACCTGAGGAAAAAAAGACAATTGAAGTCCCCCCAGAAAACAAGCAAGCAAAATACATTTTAACATATTTCAATACCTATTTTGGCAACCCTCTGGAGTAGTTTGAACCTAAATAATGCAACTAGAATCAGAATAGAGTATATTGACTTTATCCATTAGATTAACGTCACATATTTACTTGAAAGTTTTTGATGGGAAAGGTGAAATTTTTAAGGGAAAGTGTAAGAAACGTGCAGCTTCTAGGCAAATGTGTGACATAGTGGGAATGGAGCTGCCCTTGTCCCTCTGTACCATCTTAGGCCAACCTTAATGACAAATGGACATGCTCACCAGAGCATGATCTCTGCACCCAGAAGTGACGCGTAAGGAATGATCGATCACTTCCTTAGGATTTCAGAGGAAATTGCAATGGAGCCCACTAACTCTTAGGCATGCTGCTCAACAGAGCACCCACCACTACTGCACAGCTAGAGAGTATGACCTAACTGCTTCTCTACCCACCTTTCCCGTAATCCTGCCTATTTTCAACTCCCTGCCTTGCCTTAGGTGTATACATTTAGAAATCACTCAAGCCAGAACATAGTTCTGCAAGATTCTAATGCTTGTCTTCCTTGTTGATCATTTTGGGTAAGGCTGCATAGATCAACTTAGCTCAGTACGTTTGATTTTTACTCCTAGATGTAATGTCCCACATTTTATTGCTCTTAATTATATGTGTTGCTAAATATCCTATTCTCTTAATTCACTTGTGAAGGAAAATATGTGTTTTACTGCTGAGTATGGCCTTCTTTATGGATGCAGATCTCTGGACAATGATTAAGATTTGTTATTCATTTATTTTTTAATTTTATTTTATTGTGTTGATCATTAGTTTTTGATGTAGTGGCCCATGATTCATTGTTTGCGTATAACACCCAGGGCTCCATGCAGTACGTGCCCTCTTTAATACCCATCACCAGGCTAACACATGCCCCCAGCCCCCTCCCCTCTAGAACCCTCAGTTTGTTTCTCAGAGTCCATAGTGTCTCATGGTTTGTCTCCCCCTCCAATTTCCCCCCTTTCATTTTTCCCTTTCTGCTATCTTCTTTTTTTTTTTTTTTTAACATATACTGTATTATTTGTTTCAAAGGTACAGGTCTGTGATTCAACAGTCTTAAACAATTCACAGTGCTCACCATAGCACATACATTCCCCAATGTCTATCACCCAGCTGCCCCATCCCTCCCACCCCCCCCATCACTCCAGCAAACCTCGGTTTGTTTCCTGAGATTAAGAATTCCTCGTATCAATGAGATCATATGATACATGTCTTTCTCTGATTGACTTATTTCACTTAGCATAATACCCTCTAGTTCCATCCACATTGTTGCAAACGGCAAGATGTCCTGTTTTTTGATGGCTGCATAATATTCAATTGTGTATATACACACCACATCTTCTTTATCCATTCATCTCTTGATGGACATCTTGGCTCTTTCCATAGTTTGGCTCTCATGGACATTGCTGCTATAAACATCGGGGTGCATGTGCCCCTTCGGATCACTACATTTGTATCTTTGGGGTAAATACCCAGTAGTGCAATTCCTGGGTCATATGGTAGCTCTGTTTTCAACTTTTTGAGGAACCTCCATACTGTTTTCCAGGGTGGCTACACCAGCTTGCATTCCCACCAATGGTGTAGGCGAGTTCCCCTTTCTCCGCATCCTCACCAACATCTGTCGTTTCCTGACTTGTTAACTTTAGCCATTCTGACTGGTGTGAGGTGGTATCTCATTGAGGTTTTGATTTGGATTTCCCTGATGCCGAGCGATGTTGAGCACTTTTTCATGTGTCTGTTGGCCATTTGGATGTCTTCTTTGGAAAAATGTCTGTTCATGTCTTCTGCCCATTTCTTGATTGGATTATTTGTTCTTTGGGTGTTGAGTTGGATAAGTTCTTTGTAGATTTTGGATACTAGCCCTTTATCTGATATGTCATTTGCAAATATCTTCTCCCATTCTGTCGGTTGTCTTTTGGTTTTGTGGACTGTCCTCTGCTATGCAAAAGGTTTTTATCTTGATGAAGTCCCAATAGTTCATTTTTGCCCTTGCTTCCCTTGCCTTTGGCGATGTTTCTAGGAAGAAGTTGCTACGGCTGAGGTTGAAGAGGTTGCTGCCTGTGTTCTCCTCTAGGATTTTGATGGACTCCTGTCTCACATTTAGGTCTTTCATCCATTTTGAGACTATTTTTGTGTGTGGTATAAGGAAATGGTCCAGTTTCATTCTTCTGCATGTGGCTGTCCAATTTTCCCAACACCATTTGTTGAAGAGACTTTTTTCCATGGGACATC
Source organism: Eumetopias jubatus (assembly GCF_037043125.1). Classification (NCBI taxonomy): domain Eukaryota; kingdom Metazoa; phylum Chordata; class Mammalia; order Carnivora; family Otariidae; genus Eumetopias; species Eumetopias jubatus. The sequence continues at coordinate 34,399,673 of NW_028274820.1, forward strand.
CTTTCCTTCTTAGTTAAAGATGAGTTGACCATAGAGTTGAGGGTCCATTTCTGGGCTCTCTATTCTGTTCCATTGATTTATGTGTCTGTTTTTGTGCCAGTATCATGCTGTCTTGATGATTATGGCTTTGTAATAGAGCATGAAGTCCAGAATTGTGATGCCGCCAGCTTTGCTTTTCTTTTTCAACATTCCTCTGGCTCTTCAGGGTCTTTACTGGTTCCATACAAATTTTAGGATTATCTGTTCCATTGCTTTGAAAAAAGTTGATGGTATTTGATAGCAATTGCATTAAATGTGTAGATTGCTCTAGGTAGCATTGACATCTTCACAATATTTGTTCTTCCAATCCATGAGCATGGAATGTTTTTCCATTTCTTTGTGTCTTCCTCAATTTCTTTCATGAGTATTTTATAGTTTCCTGAGTACAGATCCTTTGCCTCTTTGGTTAGATTTATTCCTAGGTATCTTATGGTTTTGGGTGCAATTGTAAATGGGATCAACTCCTTCATTTCTCTCTCTTCTGTCTTGTTGTTGGTGTATAGAAATACGACTGATTTCTATGCATTGATTTTATGTCCTGCCACTTTACTGAATTCCTGTATGAGTTCTAGCAGTTTTGGGGTGGAGTCTTTTGGGTTCTCCATATAAAGTATCATATCATCTGCAAAGAGTGAGAGTTTGACTTCTTTGCCGATTTAGATGTCTTTTATTTCTTTTGGTTGTCTGACTTCAATTACTATGTTGAATAGTGGTGGTGATAGTGGACATCCCTGCCACGTTCCTGACCTTAGGGGAAAAGCTCTCATTTTTTCCCCATTGAAATGATATTCGCTGTGGGTTTTTCATAGATGGCTTTTATGATCTTGAGGTATGTACCCTCTATCCCTATACTCTGAAGAGTTTTGATCAAGAAAGGATGCTGTACTTTGTCAAATGCTTTTTCTGCTTCTATTGAGAGGATAATATGGTTCTTGTTCTTTCTTTTATTAATGTATTGTATCACATTGATTGATTTGTAGAATTGAACCAACCTTGGAGCCCAGGGATATATCTCACTTGGTCGTGGTGAATAATCCTTTTAATGTACTGTTGGATCCTATTGGCTAGTATTTTGGTGAGAATTTTTGCATCCATGTTCATCAAGGATATTGGTCTGTAATTCTCCTTTTTGATGGGGTCTTTGTCTGGTTTTGGGATCAAGGTAATGGTGGCCTCATAAAACGAGTTTGAAAGTTGTCCTTCCATTTCTATTTTTTGGAAGAGTTGCAGAAGAATGGGTATTAATTCTTCTTTAAATGTTTGGTAGAATTCCCCTGGGAAGCCATCTGGCCCTGGGCTTTTGTTTGTTGGGAGATTTTTGATGACTGCTTCAATTTCCTTAGTGGTTATAGGTCTGTTCAGGTTTTCTCTTTCTTCCTGGTTCAATTTTGGTAGTTGATACATCTCTAGGAATGCACCCATTTCTTCCAGGTTATCTAATATGCTGGCATAGAGTTGCTCATAATATGTTCTTATAATTGTATTTCTTTGGTGTTGGTTGTGATCTCTCCTCTTTCATTCATGATTTTGTTGATTTGGGTCATTTCTCTTTCATTTTGATAAGTCTGGCCAGGAGTTTATCAATCTTGTCAATTCTTTCAAAGAACCAGCTCCTAGTTTCGTTGATCTGTTCTGTTCTTATGGTTTCTATTTCATTGATTTCTGCTCTGATCTTTATTATTTCTCTTCTTCCTGCTAGGTTTAGGCTTTATTTGCTGTTTTTTTCTCCAGCTCCTTTAGGTGTAGGGTTAGGTTGTGTATTTGAGACCTTTCTTGTTTCTTGAGAAAGGCTTGTATTGCTATATACTTTCCTCTTAGGACTGCCTTTGCTGCATCCCAAAGATTTTTAACAGTTGTGTTTTCATTTTCATTGGTTTCCATGAATTTTTTTAATTCTTCTTTAATTTCCTGGTTGACCCATTCATTCTTTAGTAGGATGCTCTTTAGCCTCCCTGTATTTGAGTTCTTTCCGACTTTCCTCTTGTGATTGAGTTCTAGTTTCAAAGCATTGTGGTCTGAAATTATGCTGGGAATGATCCCAATGTTTTGGTAACAGTTGAGACCCGATCTGTGACCTAGGGTGTGATCTGTTCTGGAGAATGTTCCATGGGCACTAGAGAAAAATGTGTATTCCGTTGCTTTGGGATGAATTGTTCTGAATATATCTGTGAAGTCCATTTGGTCCAGTTTGTCATTTAAGGTCTTTATTTCCTTGTTGATCTTTTGCTTAGATGATCTGTCCATTTCAGTAAGGGGGGTGTTAAAGTCCCCCACTATTATTGTATTGTTGTCAATATATTTCTTTGCTATTGTTATTAACTGACTTTTATAGTTGGCTGCTCCCATGTTAGGGGCTGCTCCCATGTTAGGGGCTGCTCCCATGTAAATAATAAATAAACAATTATTTACAATTGTTAGATCTTGTTGGATAGACCCTTTTAAGTAGGATATAGTGTCCTTCCTCATCTCTTATTACAGTCTTTGGTTTGAAATCTAATTTGTCTGATATAAGGATTGCTATCCAGCTTTCCTTTGGTGTCCATTAGCATGGTAAATGATTTTCCACCCCCTCACTTTCATTCTGGGGGTTTCTTTGGGTCTAAAATGAGTCTCTTGCCAACAACATATCGATGGGTCTTGTTTTTTTATTCAATCTGATAGCCTCTGTCTTTTGATTGGGGCATTTAGCCCATTTACATTCAGGGTAACTATTGAAAGATATGAATTTAGTGCCATTGTATTGCACTAAGGTGACTGTTACTGTATATTGTCTGTGTTCCTTTCTGGTCTATGTTACTTTTAGGCTCTCTCTTTGCTTAGAGGACCCCTTTCAAGATTTCTTGTAGGGCTGGTTTCATGTTTTGCAAATTCCTTCAGTTTTTGTTTGTCCTGGAAGCTTTTTATCTCTCCTTCTATTTTCAGTGACAGCCTAGCTAGATATAATATTCTTGGCTGCATATTTTTCTCTTTTAGTACTCTAAATATATCAGGCCAGTCCTTTCTGGCCTGCCAGGTCTCTGTGGATAGATCTGTTGCCAATCTAATGTTTCTACCAGTGTAGGTTACAGACCTCTTGTCCTGAGGTGCTTTCAGGCTTTTCCTTTTGTCTCTGAGACTTGTAAGTTTTACTATTAGATGTCAGGGTGGTTGACCTATTTTTATTGATTTTTGAGGGGGGTTCTCTGTACCTCCTGGATTTTGATGCCTGTTTCCTTCCCCAAATTAGGGAAGTTCTCTGCTATAATTTGCTCCACTATACCTTCTGCCCCCCTCTCTCTTTCTTCTTCTTCTGGGATCCCAATTATTCTAATATTGTTTTGTCTTATGGTATCGCTTATCTCTCGAATTCTGCCCTCTTGATCCACTAGTTGTTATCTCTCTTTTTCTCAGCTTCCCTACTCTCCATCATTTGGTCTTCTACATCCATCACTAATTCTCTCTTCTGCCTCATTTATCTTAGCAGTTAGAGCCTCTGTTTTTGATTGCACCTCATTAATAGCCTTTTCGATTTTGACTTGGTTAGATTTTAGTTCTTTTATTTATCCAGAAAGGGTTTATCTAGTATCTTCCATGCTTTTTCAACCCCAGCTAATATCTTTATAATCATCATTCTGAGCTCTAGTTCTGACCTTTACTATTGTCCATATTGATTAAGTCCCTGGCAGTCAGTAGTGCCTCTTTTTCTTTTTTTTTGAGGTGTGTTTTGTCTTGTCTTGTCATTTTGTCCAGAGGAGAATAAATGAATGAGAGAACAAAATGCTAACAGGGTAACAATGACCCCAGAAAAATATGCACTAAACAAATCAGAAGAGAACTGAAACCGGGGGAAAAGAAAAGGAAAGAAGGAAAAAAGAAGAAAAAAACCCAAGAATATGATTAAATATGACCAGGCTGGTAAATAGGTCAGTGCCACAACTAGATTTTTGGTGTATTTTGGCCTGTTAGAAGAAACTGCCTCCCAAAATTTTAAAGAAAGAATAACATATATGAACAAAAATAAGGGTAAATTTGATGAAGGGATGGAATATGACTGTAAAGATGAAAGTATAAAAGATTTTATGAAAGGAATTGATAAGATAAGAAGTTGGTTGGAAAAAGAAAGAAGAGAAATTAAAAGAAACAAAAGGGAGAGAATGTGATCAGAGAGGAGACTAGAACAAAACCATACACTAGAGATTTAGGGTATATTTTGGTCTGTCAGAAGAAACTGTACCCCAAAATTTTAAAGAGAACAACATGAATATAAAAATGAAAAATAAAAAAGATTTAAAAAAAAGAGGATTGGTAAGGTGGCTGAGAAAGGGAAAAAGAAAAATTCAAAAAAAGTAGAAAAAGAAAAAAAAAAGAAAAGAAAATTAACTTTGAAAGACTAAAGAATCATGGGAAAAAAGCCATGAATTCTATGTGCAGTATTCCCCTAGTGCTGGCGTTCTGCTGTTCTCACTGATGGGTAAACTTGGTCTTGGCTGGCTGTTCTTGCTGATCTTCTGGGGAAGGGGCCTGTTGTAGTGGTTCCCAAATGTCTTTGCCGGAGGCAGAATTCCTTCGCCCTTGCCGGGTCAGGGCTAAGTAATCTGCTTGGGTTTGCTCTCGGGAGGCTTTGTTCCCTGCAAGTTTTCCGTACAGCTTTGGATGAAGAGAGTGAAAATGGTGGCCTCCCAATCTCCGCCCTGGAGGAGCCAAGAACTTGGAGCCCCACTCCTCAATGCGCCCCCAGAGAAAATCAGTCAGTCACTTCAGTCTTTCTGGTCTCTGGCCGCACTCCATGCTCACCTGGCCTATGACCGAGCATTTCTATCTTTGGCTCACGACCCCGTGTGGAGTCTACAAACCCAGCAGATTCCTGTGGTGCACTCCCGCGCCGCTCCTCCCTGATCTGCCACTTATTGGGTCCCTGCTGGAAGAGCAGTGGCCCAACTGTGCAGGGGATCATGGTTTATGGCAACCCCAAGCTGAAAGCCTGCGCCTCGGCTCTGTCTCTGCAGCCGGCTTCCCTGCTCCGATACCTGGGAGCTCTGTTGAACTAGGTCAGGGAGCTCTAAGTGAGCACCCAGCTAGTTTATTCCTGTCCTCCTCCGCACCAGCTCTTGAGAGTTTTTCTTCTCTCTGTAGCAGAGTTTAATTTTGATTTGCCCCGTTTTAACTTTAAAACCTTATCATTAACATTTGCTTGAGCTCATCTAGCTCTTTCCTATCACATCACAAAGGTCTTTGTTAGTTGTAAATTCTTTAACTATACAAATCATTAGATAGGTACATATTCTTACAACTTTCATTTTTATGTTATAAAAGCATGTACTCATCTGGTGCACAGAGATGGTATTAAGATGAAGGCATTTTGTCAGCTCATTGTCATTTTACTCTCATTACCAAACTTGATATTTTAAAACATATTTTAGTGGGGGCACCTGGATGGCTCAGTCAGTTAAGCATCTGACTCTTGATTTTGGCTCAGGTCATGATCTCAGGATCCTAAGATCAAGCCCCTTGTCAGACTCTGTACTGAACATGGTGCCCGCTTAAGATTCTCTCTCTCCCTCTTCCTCTGCCCTTCCTCTCTCTCCCTAAATATGTATATAATATAATATATATATATGTCTTAGTTATGAGAAAAGGTATTACATATCTCCTATCTACATCTTTCTTGATATTTTTGTCTGACAGGAAATCTGAATGGGCCTCTCACTAGCGTAGATGTGTTTACCACAAGAGAGAAAAAAAATCAGTGATTTTTATATGTTCTAAACACATTTGAAACTGGCATAAATTAACAACATGAAGCTCTCATTTGGTTTAATATTTTTTATTGATAGATCATATCACAGTAAAAATACAACTGAGAAATATCAAGTGCACTTTTGTCTTAGAATTGTTTTTCACCTTGAAAAATATTTCAAAATATATGAGCTTTGAACTTACTTGTCGAATGCATGAGGGCTCCCATTTCTCCACATCCTCACCAACACTTGTCAGTTTCTTGGTTTTCATTTCTTTTCTTCCTTTCTTCTTTCTTTCTTTTTTTTTTAATAATAGCTATCCTAATGAGTATGAAGCTTTCCTTTGCTTTTGAAATCAAAGATTTTAAGTATAAAAAAAATTTATGACAGGTTTGCAAGAACAAATTTTCCTACAAATTTCAACACAGTGAATATATGTCATTTCTTTCCATAATTCTGAGTAGGTAGCAATTGCCTTAAATTACTTCTAATACAGAAGTCATACCATGTAGAAATATTCTCTCTATAACATTAGATAGACACATTCTATTCAACTCTTCCCCTTGTATGAAGAATATTTATAATTACTCCTGGTGAATGAAAAAAAAGTATAGATAATTATCTCCCTAAAGTCTTAGTAGGGTTTATGAAACCTTCACAATTTCCCAAAAGCAGGGAAAATACATTTGAATTAGCTTAGAGAAACACAAAAACTTTGATTCAGAAATGTCACATGAACTTACTTTTCTCTTTATGTTTTTCTGTATTTCCCATGAATGAATACCTATCATTTTATCTTGTGGAAAAAAAATGTCATACAAATAGTGGTAAGCTTTAGGATCTGGGCCTAATATGCATTCTTTTCTTTTAAAATAATGAATAGATCACAGTGAATAATATCTAGTAGGGTGTTTGTTATTATTCTATTGTTCTAAAAAAGAACTATTTCTTTTTTAGGCTGGTATCAGCCTTAAGTTTTCTTTTCAAGAAAACTCTGAAATCTAAAATGACGATAGAGCTTCAAAAAATCAAACCAGATTTTACATGATTAAAAATTTCATATTTCGAAAAAATGCCATCAAAGAACGATGTTTCACAGAGAACTGAAAAAACTAAAAAGAACTAGTATTCATATGTAGTAAATGAATATATTTCAGGACTCAGGAGTGAAACCATGGTTATTCCTTGATAAGACAATCATTTGAACACTAAATATGTGATATTGTGACCAAATAGTGTGATAAACACTGGAGTTATATTTGCTTTGACAACTTCACTAATTCACTACATTAAATATTTACTTTACATATAGGGTGTGTCCAGTATGGTGTTAGGTAGGAACACACAACCAATTCTTTGGTTTTCTAATTGTAGTATTTTTTTTTAAGATTTTATTTATTTATTTGAGAGAGAGAGAATGAGAGAGAGAGAGAGAGCACATGAGAGGGGGGAGGGTCTGAGGGAGAAGCAGACTCCCTGCCGAACAGGGACCCCAATGCGGGACTCGATCCCGGGACTCCAGGATCATGACCCAAGCTGAAGGCAGTCGCCCAACCGACTGAGCCACCCAGGCGCTCTAATTGTAGTATTATTCAGCCTTTAAAACCATCAGATTTTGATTTAAAGAGTGGTTTATACTTTATAAACTGATTGTAATCATAAAATCATAAATTAAAATCAATTTAATGTATTAACTGATTCATTCCACAAATGTATACTTATTTCCTATGGACCAGATCCTATGCTCCATGTTAGTGAACAGAAATGATGAATACAATGTGTTTCCTTCCCTAGATTGTTCAAAGACACTCATTATAATTGATTTAGGATCAGTGTACTAACTCAGGGGATAAATCCTCTTTTTTTCTATAAAGCTTAGGGAATTAAAGGAAATAAAAGCTGTTCTCCCTTCACCTTTAAATTTAAAGTCACAAAAATTAGACATATTTTCCATTTATTTCCTGAATTCTGTGCTGCATTTACCACTCTCGGAAAGTTTTTGGCATGAAATCAAAATGAACTAGGATCTTCAGCATACTCTGAATCAGTCTCCAAATAAAGAGATCATTGAGCTTCCGAATGATGTTTAAACTCATTATCCTCCAACAGGGAAGCATTAAACTATCATCCCCTAGAAACATTATTACCATGGAACATCTGTAAACATCAGTACGTGGTCAGGGATATTGATGGGATCCACTTTTTTGGTAAATTTAAACATACTCAAAAGATGAAGAAAATCAATGAACATTTATCAGTAATGAGACAGAAAAAGATCTTATAGCGTAAGTCCATTTTGTAGGATGCAATAATGTACCCACAAAACTACAGAATTACTTATAAACATATTAGGATGTGACATTGATCTAAATGTGGGGATAATGAACATGGCAATAGAAATTGCCAGTCAAGTACTTCTAAGAGTGCTTGTATTAAAATTAGGAGGCATCTAAATTGCAATACATTTAAAGTGCAACAATGGGTACAAATGATAAGCTGGAAGTAGTTTCCCTATAGATGTCCTGTAGACTCATAGAAATAAAGTAAAGCCATTCAGACACTGACAGTTTTTCTTCCTGAAGTTTGCCATATAAATAGACCATTCTCAAAATGGTACACCTTGAAATATTTCAGAAGTAATTCCTGCACATTTTTGGAACTAAGGAAATCAGAACTGTCAAAGTAACTGTAATTGGGACAGATATGTCCCACTGTGTATTCTGAGGCTCAGTTGAAAGAGAATAAAGTGAACTCTATAAATTAAGTTAAAAGTGTTAAATAGTATAATTAAAGTGTTTATACATGAAAAGTATAAAAAAGAAAAAACGGGCACCTGGGTGGCTCAGTTGTTAAGTGTCTGCCTTCGGCTCGGGTCATGATCCCAGGGTCCTGGGATCCAGCCCCACATCGGGCTCCCTGCTCATCGGGGAGTCTGCTTCTCCCTCTCCCCCTCCCCCTGCTTGTGTTCCCTCTCTGGCTGTGTCTCTCTCTGTCAAATAAATAAATAAAAAATTAAAAGAAAAAAAAACCAAAAAACATGACCACAAAGTGTTTCTACAAGCAGGCCTAAAATATATATATATATATATATATATATATATATATATATATATATATATTCAAATTAGAGGGATGCCATATGTATGTATGTTTCCAACCACTGATCAATCATCATTTGAATTTCTAACCCAGATATTAGAGAGCAAAACCCATATTCTAACAGTTTTGTTGTCAATGAAAGCATGATAATGATCTCATCCTTCATCTTGCACCTGTGTTTGTTTTCCTATTAGCAAGTAATAGCAGATGATATAAAAAGTGCTAATACTAAGGGAGGAAATGTCAAAATTTTAGTCATATTGAATTAAATAGCTTTAATTTGTAACTTCTTGAATACAGTAGCAATTATTATATAGTTTTACAAACATAACCAGAGGAAGTGAGGAATAGAGAGGATATGCTCAGGAATCAAGCTAACACAGATTCATACTCCAACCCTGCTACTTTTGATGCCTGAAATTTTGGGCAAATCATTTAACCTCTGTAAATTTTAATTTTCCTGGCTGCACCTGATATAAGATCTGTATCTTTTACTGAGGGTTGCTGGAGGGGAGATGGGTGGGGGGATGGGTTAAATGGGTAATGAGGATTAAGGATTAAGGAGGACGCTTGTGATGAGGACTAGGTGCTGTATACAAGTGATGAATCACTAAGTTCAACACCTGAAACTAATATTACGTTGAATGCTAACTGGAATTTAAACTAAAACTTGTGAGGGGGCAAGACCTATATCTTAGAATTGTGATAAACGGTTAATTAAGTTATTTCTTGTGAAATGCTTTAATAGGGCACCTCACACATAGTACTTTTCCAACAAACGTTGGCTATTGTTACCGATTAGTATTCAATCGTACTAGTTGCTAATGAAAGTGCTCCCAGTGTGTATGATATAACTAAATACAGTGCGACTTCCAGATGCTTCTAACATACAAACAGCAAATAAGAGTATATGAGAAAAAAGAGAACAGAAAGAGGCAAGTGGTTCATTCTCCTGTAAAATTCAATATCTTATTTGTATTTTACTTTTAACTTTCTCTACTATAAACAAAGAAAAATGTAGATTATATCACTAAAGCAATTCCAAAACAATGTTATCTCTTTTAAAATATTAATGTCAGGGGTCTGCTGAATAGAATAAACACTAATTTGAAAATTAAATCACTATTTTCTCCAAAGAAATCAAAAGAACCTGATTTACCCAAGAAAATTTCTGCTGTTGAAAGGGAGGCACTTTTTAGAGGTTTGTGAGTAGAACTTTTAATATTCACATACCACAGGCCATCATGTCAGGTAGACAATACCTGGAAGAATCTAATAAATGATGTTGTATTGACTATATCTGTTGAAATGTCCCTTAAATGAACTCACTTCAATCTTTTCTGTTCTCTGATGAATATCTCTGTTTAAAGAAGCCTCAAGTTTCTGTGTTTTCCGCTGTTGCTGCCTTAAAAAAAGGACCAAGCTAGCCATAAACAATCAAGTCGACAGATGCCTATGAGAATTATGTTGCTCTTTTTGAGTCACTCCCAGGGCTTCTTTGGAAACTTCTGACTTTCTGCCCAGGAGACGCAGGCTGATTTTCTGCTTTTGGCTTCTTATCCTGTCACTCAATGGAAGAAGGTATTAGAAGGTTACCACTGAGCTGAAATTGAAGTCAGAGCTACTGACCCTACTGTACAAACCTTTCATTTTGTTTTCTGGGCTAGGTCACATCTTATTTGTCCTTCGTAAATTTTTAGTGTCTATTCACTGAATTCCCATTCAGTGTTTCAAATCAATTTCCCTAGGGTTTCCTAGGAAAATAAGCCCAAAAGAACAAAATTTGAGCTGCCAGTCATGAACTTACATGGCTTACCTTTGCAAATGGAATTCATTCAAAATAAAGGTACAAAAGCTTGGCCAAGGATTTCAATTTTTTAGAATACTGTATAAAGAAAGTCAAAATCTGTCATTTCGTTAAAAGTATAGTTACTTTTAATTCCTACAGTTACCCAAAGATGCTTAGTATTTGTAATAAATCAACAGTGAAAATGGAGTTATTATTTTTCTTGTTAAATAATGCCTAGTGAACAAATATTCAGAGGCAGTATTTTATGTCTTCTCAACTGTTCTATTGTAGAAATGTCAAGATACTTTTCAAATCTTAATGTCAAATAGTCATTATCTAAAACTTGAGATAAGTGTTTTATCACTTAACATGTGGGGGGGAATCCTCTAATCTATCTTCATTGTAAGTACTTAATCTCAGAGATTTCATACTTCCAAAAATTCATGCAGTCCTGGCACAAGGGAGCAAATAGTAGATCGCTCTACTATTTTGGAGCACCAAATCAGGAATAAGGGGCTTATACAGGGTTCTCAGTACTGTATGAAGTCAGCCCTGATACTTGTTTGGTAATACCACTACCAAACATCCATTGTTGACAGCTGGTATCCTTTATGACTAGATTTGATTCCATTCTGAATGGTCCCTATCTGTGCCATAATTATTATTAAATACTTTGAATAATATAGATGGTTCTCTTACTGGAAAACCTGATTCTTTGTGTGGTAGGGCCGGGAAGTTACAAATACATAAGCACATGCATTGGGTCTCATTAAGATGATTCAGTGAACATAGAGAGAAACATTGTCTTATTAGAAGAAGTAGAGGGCTAGGAATCTGATGGCCTGAACTCCAGTCCTATTTTTGCATTAGTTGAATCTTTGCCCTTAGGTAGGTCACTCAGTGCTTGATCTCTGCGTGTCGCTTTATCTGCAAAGTGTGGGGGGTTTAAGAGTGTTTGTTTAGTAGACTTGGAAGAACTATAGAGATCATAGATCCTTCTAATATCCCTTTCATTTCTTAAGTTATATTTCTCTATTTGGTCATTGGTAAGTTACCAGTCAAGAGATGGAGTTGGGCTATTAAGTGTTTCCCCCACAGACAAAACGGGAAAGCTTACGAAAGATCAAAATATAGAGATCGGTGTTCTGGAGAAGGAGCAGGAAGGAGCGCCTGGCTTAGGCTTTCTGAGGGGGCCAATCTTTATTAGTGTACATGGTATCCTCTTTGTATGGTGTCTGAATATTGTGAGACCACTAAATGTTATTTGGTGAGTTTCTACTTATGAAGCTAGTGTATACTCTAAGCCCTTGAGAAATTAAGATCTGTGCTTAGGGTGTGTTAGTCTAAAGAAAGTTCAGGTTATTAAATAGTCAATTGAAATTAGTACATCAGAACTAGTATAACTGTTATAAAGTACACTGGAAAAGACATTCTAGAGAGGAAAAAAGTTTAGATGAAAGAGATCAGAAAACCAAATTATTGGATTGTGAAAAAAATCACATTTATTTTGATCCATTTTTCAAAGTAATTAAAAAGTAGAAGACTCAAATGAATCTCTCCCTTTTCAGTAACCACCACATCTGAAATTTGGAATATGACATTTGATGTTCGGGTGAGAATTGGAGGAAAACAAAATGTGCTATTTCTTGACCCTTGAAATTTCTTCATTACTAGTGAAACCTGCACAGGAATTTTACTGCTTTTATTTTATTAGAAACTCCTTGATCCAATTAATTAATTTATTTACTTAATCTGATCTCATTGGTGCCATCATCCATCTGTTCCCATGTGATTGTATTACACATACTCCCATTTAGAAATACAGTTGTAAACATCAAAAGCACTTGTGGTCTCTTTTCAAGAAATAATTTAATCACTGATGTAGAGCTGAACTCATGGAAAATAATTGTTTTATTGAGTAGAGAGACGACAGGTGTTTTTTATGATTATTAAGTTTTATCATCCCTCATGAGTTTCTGGTTAGAAGATGGTAAATGAACTTACTATGAAATGTAAAACTGTTAGGTATTCAGGAATATAGAATAAGATGTGGTAGAGAATGAGCATCTAAGTAAACCTATCCTGACCTTCTGTGAAAAGCAGTTTCCCTGAAAACAGTCCCAAGAGCCCTGTCTGCAGAGCCTATGAATAGAGCTCTAACCGCCCTGCGGCACTGGTATAGAAGGGGAATGGAGGGGCCATCTTTACTGTTGAAGATTTACCCTTAGGGAGGAACACTGTAAGGATCATACCCCAGGACACAGATTTGGTTTTGTTTGTTGGTTTATTTGCCTGTTTGTCATGTACGGGTGTTGACTGTTAAAATTTGTGTGTCAATTTTGATAATCCTTTGCTGTTTTCTCTTTTTTAAATTATAAGCATATGAATTACACTACTAGAAGTATCAATGTTAAACCTTGGTGTTCCTGGGAGTCACCCAACTTGGGCAGTATACACTACTATTTATATTGACTTAAAAACAATTTACATTATTTGTATTTATATGGATTTGGCTTGTCATATTTTTTTTAGAGTTTCGCTGGGTATTTTTAAGTAACATAACGCAGCTAATTATCTTTCATAGCAAGGAGTCAACTAATACTGATTCAAACTACAACACATTTTTCTCCAAACTACCAATTTGCTTTTCAAATTTCATTCCTTTCTTCTGTTATATTCAAATAAAATTAAATATTCTTATCTAAAAATTGTGTATGGCTATGATCTTATTTTTCAACCCATTGAACATTCTATCTGTACACATGCAGAAAGAGGTGTTCCAATAATGTTCACACAATTTTAAATGATAGTTAATTTCTCAGTTTTAGGTGATTTAGAATTTTAGTATCTCAGTCTTTTCTGTTGCTTGAACTTTTTCATAAATATGCATCATTCTTTCACCAAAACTGTTACTATTTATAAAAAATACAAGACACAATTACTCATTTTCTTGCTGCTAATAGTAACTAAACTAAATTTGCCTTGATATTTTCTTATTCTAAAATGTAGTCTAAATCCCTACTGCTGCTGATTGACATCTTTGGGTATATTCTGAGTTTTTGCCTGCTGATATCCAGATGACAAGCACCTGTAGAATATGAAGGCTGGAGTCTGTTCTAAGTTATTGGTCATATGTTCTGACTGGCCTTTGCTGAAGTCCCTTAGTCTTTAAGCATTTTGGATATCATCCATGAGTGTATGCATAGATTTTAACCACAAAAACTAGGATATCGTATCTCTTTTTAAGTGAAGATTGTAAACTATTTTTAGTATTAGGAACTGCCATTCTGCTATAATATTGTGAGTTTGGTTTTATGTCTGTCTATATCTTCCATATATAAATGAGATCATGTAGTATTTGTCTTTCTGTGTCTGGCTTATTTCACTTAGTGTAATGTACTCCAAGTTCAACGATGGTTACCAGAGACTGGGGTGTGGAAGAAAAAGGGGGCGAAAGAAAGAAAGAAAGAGGAGAGAGAGGAAGGAAGGAAAGAAAAAAAGAAAGGGAAGGAAGGAAGGGAGGAAGCCAGCTGGTTGGGGGTTACCAGGGGTCATGGGGAGTTATTGTTCAATGGATACACAGCTCTGCAAGATGAAAAGAGTTCTGAAGATAGATGATGGTTGCACAACAATATGAATGAACTTGGTACCACTGAACTGTACACTTAATAATGATTAAGTTCATAAATTTTAGGTTATATGTATTTACCACAATAGAAAAATATGTGATAACAGAAAAATATTAGAAACTAAGATTCAAAAGCATACTGTTTTGTAAATTTCATCTCTTTTTATATTTTACCGTCAACATAAAAATAACATGTGCTCAAAAAGTTTGTTCATCCTATGGCATTTGAAACTTGGGGAGGACTCCAATCAGATGCCCTGACTCAAGAGCTCTCATGGAATGAGGACTTGAAGAGAGGTGAGGAAAGAAGAGTAAGGGTAGGAGGCTGGACTTCCAGAAGGTTTGAAATCAACAGGGATCACAAAAAGGAAAGAAGGAGGAATTGGCATAAAAATAGACACAAAGACCAATCAATAGAACAGAATAGAGAGCCCAGAAATAAATACATGCATATATGGTCTATTTAACTTAACGGAGTCAAGAATATACAATGGTGAAACGACCATCTGTTCAATAAATGGTACTGGGAAAACTGGACCACTATCATACACCATAAACAAAAATCAACTCAAAATGGATTAAAGACTTGAACATAAGACCATAGACCATGAAAGTCCTGGAAGGAAGCATAAGAAGTAAACTCCTTGATTTTTTGAATCTGATACCGAAACTAAAAGCAAAAACAAACAAGTGGGACTATATCAAACTAAAAAGCTTCTGCACAGGAAAGGAAACCATCAGCAGAATAAAAAGACAACTTACAGAATGAGAGAAAATATTTTACAAATTATGTGTTTGATAAGGGGTTTATATCCAAAATATATAAGGAACTCATACAACTCAACAGCAAAAATAAATAAATAAAAATAAAAATTAAAAAATGGGCAGATCTCAAAAGAAATGTTTCATGTTTCCAAAGAAGACATACAAAAGACCAACAAATACATAAAAAAGATACTTAACACCATTAATCATCAGGGAAATGCAAATCAAAACTACAGTGAGATATGACCTCACACCTCTTAGAATGGCTCTTATAAAAAAAATAGCAAGTGTTGGTGAGGATGTGGAGAAAAGAGAATCTTTGTGTACTGTTGGTGGGAATGTAAATTGGTGTAGGCACTGTGGAAAACAGTATGGAGATTCCTCAAAATAGAGCTACCATCTGATGCAGCAACCACCAATCTGTTTTCTGTGTCTATGACTTTGGTTTTATGTTTGTTTTTTAGATTCCATGTATAAGAGAGATCATACAGTATTTATCTTTCTCCATCTGATTTATTTCACTTCGCATAATGTGAAGGTCCCTCCATGCTGTTGCAGATGGCAAGATTGCATTCTTTTTTATGTCTGAATAATATTCCATTATATATATATATATCACAAATTTATTTATCTATTCATCTATTGGTGGACATAGAGGTTGTATTTCCATATCGTGGTTATTCTAAATAGTGCTTCAGTGAACATGGGAATAGAGCGATCTTTTTGAGTTACTGTTTTCATTTTTTGGATAAACACCCCAGGGGTGGAGAGTGGGAGAAATAGGGGAAAGATGTCAAAAGATTTAAAAAAAAAATCTGTTAAATGAATATGTTGGCTGAACTGCAATCTGAATCATCTCTTATAAAAAAATAAGAATACACAATTGACTTCACTCATTTAATTTTTATTCAATATTTTAGTACTTTTAACCAAGTATTTTATCATAATGTACACATATAACTTATGAATGAGTAAACATGAAGTTAGACATCTTGAGAGAAAATTATAACTTTTCTACATTTTTCTTTTGAGCACAATATCAGCTTTGATGCTCAGTAATCGAAATATAATTTTTTTCAATTATCTTTCTCTATTTTTAATAGATTAACAATCACTTGCTTTTCTTTTTTTTAAGATTTTATTTATTTATTTGACAGAGACAAAGCGAGAGAAGGAACACAAGCAGGGGGATTGGGAGAGGGAGAAGCAGGCTCTCTGGAAGTAGGCTTCCCATGGAGCAGGGAGCCTGATGCGGGGCTCAATCCCAGGAGCCTGAGATCATGACCTGAGCTGAAGGCAGACGCTTAACACCTGAGCCACCCAGGCGCCCCGACAATCACTTGCTTATTGTGTAATTCTCTAACAGTGGCGTAAATTAAATGTATTACTAAAAAATAATGAATGGAACCTATATTGTTAATATTCTAGGATTTTTTCCCCAGAATTTAAAAAAGAAAGAAAATATCTCTATAAAGAGAAAGTAACTTTTGGTTTTCCAAAGAATTCTCTGGAATCAGCAAAGTTAGATTAATACTTGATGATTTTACATGGAGTATATTATATTTGAGAATTTGAACTCATAATGACATCACTTAGATAATCTAGGAAGATGAAAAAAAATAAAAAAATAGTAATTTAAAATATTGGGTTAGAGTCCTTGAATTTGCGGATTTAAGCAGCATGGTTTTTGTAATTTCTAAGTAGCCTTTGAGGACCTGTTATGAGCCAGACAGTCTAATAAGTAATTAAGTAAGTAAGAAAGAAAGAAAGAAAGAAAGAGAGAGAGAGAGAGAGAGAGAGAGAGAGAGAGAGAGAAAGAAAGAAAGAAAGAAAGAAAGAAAGAAAGAAAGAAAGAAAGAAAGAAAGAAGAAAGAAAGAAAGAAAGAAAGAAAGAAAGAAAGAAAGAAAGAAAGAAAGAAAGAAAGAAAGAAAGAAAGAGGTGTTCCTTTCAGGCTTAAGTTGTTTCCCTGAAAGTCCAGCATAATGGTTAGTACTTGTTTCACTGGCCACACCTTACTGCAAAGGAGATGAAAAATGTAGTGTTTGGGCTGGGCACAGAAAAACAAAATAACAAAGCTAGCAAAGCAAACCCCATGTTCATGGCTCATCAGTGCCCCCTCTTTGTGTCAGGGACAACCAAGTGACTGATTAACTCTTGGCTGCCCAGCACAGCTCCCCACCCAAAATAGAAGAGAATATATGAGGAGTGATATTTCTTTGATAAGATATAGTACAGTATCCATAGAAGAAGACTTTGAAAACTTGGCAAACATTTTCCAGTTGTACAAAACTATCATATTACAATCCTCTGTGATAATCTACTTCACAGCTCTAAAACTGGTGTAATAGAACAGACCTCTGAACATTGCTGAGTGACTCAAGATGAGGTATGTGAAAATGCTGGGTGCTGTTCTAATAGAACGAAACCATCTAGTAGTTGAACTGATTAGCTGAACAAATGATCAGTCATCAGTATTCTACCAGGGAAGTAGAGGAGTGTCATTTCATAAAAGAGCAACTTTGAAAATGGACAGAGCTTTTTTTTTTTTAAAGATTTTATTTATCCGACAGTGAGAGACACAGCGAGAGAGGGAACACAAGCAGGGGGAGTGGGAGAGGGAGAAGCAGGCTTCCCGCCGAGCAGGGAGCCCGATGCGGGGCTCGATCCCAGGACCCCGACCTGAGCCGACGGCAGATGCTTAACGACTGAGCCACCCAGGCGCCCCAGAGAAAGATTTTTATTAATTGCTTTGCCCTCCCTGTAGTGTTGCGCCGGAGAATGCTGATTCCTCATTTGATTTCTGATTTCTATGAGGAGAACACAGAACAGGGCCCTAGAGACCCGGCTTCAGGACTGCTGCTTACTAGTTTTCTGGCCCTGCACTCAGTCCTTAAATAGGCCTTGTTTATCTGTCTCCTGATCTGTGATTCTTTTAGTGAAAATGAGATGATTTTCAAACTAGGAATCCATAAGTTTCAAAGTTTGTGCAAGGAAAAAAACAGTAAAAAAAAAGTTTGTGCAATGTGTCTGTTAGAAATAACATAAGTGCACTACATCAAAAACTAATGATGTAATGTATGGTGATTAACATAACAATAAAAAATTTAAAAAAATAATAACATAAGTGCCATCCATTCTTCATTTCAAATGAGAAGTGAAACAAAAGTGATAGTTTTGAGAATACTGATTATGAATACATGTCAATTTAAGAGACTCAGTGTTTAATAATTACCTGCAAAACACACACACACACACAAAATATGGGAATATAGTAGGTATTCCAAAAGCATTGACTCTTTTTCCTTATGTCTGTATCTTTGTAGAAGCCAACCTCTGCTGGAGGGATGATGGTGATGATGATGATGATGATGATGATGATGAATTTCTTTAATCAAAAGTTGCTTTTCTGCCACTTTTCTTCGACAACATAAAATTGTATTTCCCATTAAAGTTATCTCTAGGTTTGCAAAAAATGAGAGTTGGAAATGGTACCTGCATACGTAAAGATTGACGTTCTACACCTGTCGAAGATAAAATAGTTCAAGTGATTGTGTCTTAGCTTTCTTCTCCAAGGGCAGCCATTACTGGGCATTTAATTGCTACAGTGAGAACCATTCAGAACCTGATAACCAGTGATGGAGGAGGGAGGTGGGGAGAAGGAGATCTCATTGTGGGATTTCCCTTCCGCTTGTCCCTTTCAGTCTCACACACCTGGCTCTCCAAACACCCTCATTACTTGCGACTGACCAGCACAGATGCAAGAGGAGAGGCAGGAGCAAAACTTCTGTAGGACAGGCTCTCTGCTAGTCCTGCTGTTTATATTTAAGCCAAAGAGGCAAATAAAATATGATTTGCTGAACAAGTACCTGGGGTAGCTCCCTGTAAAGATGGGATTCATTGAGGTTGGGCATAGTTAGGATCAAAATTTCTCTTATTCTTTCACATCATTTTCAACCAAAATTATGGTATCTGAAATACAAATTAATTAATACATCCTATTTAATAAAAAGGAAATGTCAAGATTTCCTAAGCTAATTAGTGATTCATCTTTCTCAACTATCACGTTTCATCCACAATTAGTGAGAAAGCTTTTGATTTTTGTAGCTGTCATTTTTCTTTTTATAAGCTGTAAAACATGTACTAAAACACTTCTTTGATGAACATATTGTCACCTCCTAAAATGTCATGGGACTTCAGATTTTTTTCAACAAAATAAAAAAAATAAAGTCTTTTGATAATAGTATTCTTTGATGTTACAAAAGTTATCTGACTTCCAGTCTGGTGACTGCAATTTTGAAAATAATTCATTAATCACAACGGAGTAATTATCTTTGGTAGTCATCTTTCTCTGAGTCACGAAGAGCTAATCCAAAAGTGAATGTTATTATAAAGTTAAGGGGAATAGAATATCCATGATGTTGGGGGAAGAAAGATTTTTAATACAAAAAGCTGTGTTTATAGTGAAATAAACATAGCCCTGTGCTCATGTTAATGACCTCCAAAGTTTAATCCTGGATCTAGTACTGAATTTACACTGACCCTTCGTCGTGAACAAGTGTCATTATGTCACACAATAGATCGCAAATAGATGAACATTACGATTTCCTAGACTTAACTGTACTGTGCGTCACTCAATGTCCCAGGTGTGCCTCACTTTGAAAATAAACTCATAAACTAAGTCGATGGGAGGTACATCAGTTCGAATATTTCTCTAGTGTCTGGTTCAAATGTTTTTCATCTTCTCTTTTGTTTGTGCATGCTTATGTAGAGAAAGTGAAAGCCAGGTCAGGTGTGAACTTGACTTTGATGCCAAAGGCAGGTTTGACTTGAAAAATTCCTTTCAAAAAGGCTGAGAATAAGTAATGGAAATTGAGGTGGAAAATGTACTGCGAGTTGATACTGTGAGTTGGATGAACTTGCCAAATATACTTAGCTTAATGACTAACAGCGTAAAATACAATTAATAGAAATTAATAACCTGCTCTTCTATTTTGGAGTATAGTGTCCGTTTCAAAAAGCCTCATAGGGATATTCTCCTTATGACAACAAGCCTAACTTAATCTTACCTTAACTTTTGGGGCTTAGCAAAGGAACATGCCTCAACAAACTCACAGTATGAACCTGGTTTGAATTAGTTTCATGGCTCTAGCCTCAAACTCTTTTCTGAGATCCAGACTCTGGTACAAACATCTCCTAAATGTTCCACAGTTTGCAAAAATGTTTGTCGCTGAATTTTATCTCCCTAAAGCATATCATTACACAGTATCCTCTTTAAAGGTACTGCCCTCCATATAACCTCCTCAGCTAAAAATCTCAGTCGCTTTTCCTCCTGATTCCCCCTTAAGCCCTCCACACTCATTCTATTGCCAAGTTCTGTCAGGTTCATCTCTGAAACATCTCTGAGATTATTTTCTCTTTACTACTCTCAGGGCCATGGTGTCAGTGCCTGCTCTCATCTTCTCAAAGTTTGATTATTGCTATGACCTTCACACTGGTGTCTTTGACCTGCTCTCCCCCATTCTCATTCCGCTTCTAACTGCCACCAAAACAATAGTCTTCTCCCCTTGCTTAAAATGCCTACTTGTTCCTCAGTGAATTACAGTTACTACTCAGTAAAGCATATAAATAATTTTATAATGTAACCCAAACTACTTGCCTAAGTTCATCTCCTACACTTCTTTTCTGCAGTTCAATTTTTCATCGTCCATGTCTTTGAAAAAGATTTCCCTCTAGTAAAAATTTCCCTTCATAGCCTTACATATGTCTTTCTCCACCTGGAAAATGATTAATCATTCTTTAAGACCCTGTTCACATGTCCCCTTTCTGTTATGCATTTCCTAAAAAGCCCAACAAAGAGAAACCACTTCCTGCTGTGACCTTCATCAGTGCATTTAGAAAATACTTAGCTTATCATATAATATATAGCTCAGTCCTAAAGTTGCTGATTACCAGAATCATAACTTCTAAACAAAAATGCATTTCATAACTCACTGTAAATGTCTAAGTTATTATCCTGGGGATAGGGTCCCAGAGGTTCCCAGTAACTTTTAGTGCCATGGATTTGCTTTGTCATCTCTTTTTCCCAATCTTAAAGATGGTGCCTCGGTGCCTTGCACAACCCAGACACTAGTGAGTGTTGGCCACATAAAAGTTGAACCCCATTAATCTTTCAATTCTCCACTCATGTCCACAAGCTCACTCTGACCCAATCTCCACCCTAAATCTAGAGACAGCTTGGGCCAGGTCATACAGAAGCCAAGAGTGGATGAGCAGTTGGAAATCCCATGACCTACAGATCTTTGTGATATCAAAGAGCCCATGCTATAGACTGAATTGAGCAAGGGACTTGGAGATGGATAGAGCCTGGCTATACCGTTTTCTAGTTCTGTGATCTTGAGCATGTTACCTGATCAGCCTGAGCCCCAGTTTCTTCACATGTAAGTGCTTATGAGATTACATTGCCATAGAGAGCTGGGAGAATTAAAGGCAGTGGTGAAAGTAAAGCACAGAACAAAGTGAGTGTATATTAAATAGTGGCTACTATTATTATAGACCCTTAGTGATCTTCACTAACTTCATGACTTATCTTCTGGTAATATTCCATAAATGAGTACTTCCTTACCTGTAGTACTTAATTCATTAAATCTTTAATTATGGGCATAGAATATGCTCACTGACTTGAAATAAAGTATTTACATACCTCCTGCTCAATAATTCTTTAAGAGGAAAACATTCAGGGTAGAATAAGAGGTTTCCATTCATGGTTTACAATCCTGCATGAGTTTAGGGAAGGCTTAAAATGAGAACCAATTTAAGGAATATGAAATATTTGAAAATTCTCAGACAGCCACCTTTCCTACAGGGCCAATGGAACATTTTCTGAGCACTCAAAGTGAAGACGAGTCCCAATCAAGCTAGTGTCTGATATAAAGACATAGCTACTTAGCTGAGTGATGATGTAAGAGTGTTTGTGTGGCTGAATGATGCTGTGGAATTCATATCTACTCATCACTCTCTCTTCACCTTGATACATTTAAACGATGGTAATTCCAGGGCAGACACTATCCTTTATGGTATCTCGTTGTTAAACGTATTTCTGAGTTCGTAGCTGATAATTAGTTACTCTAGTGTAATTTGGCTTAGAAAATCTGTGATTTGGGCAACTGCACCTTGAGACAGCACTTGATGTGACATCTTTGTTTACGCTTTGTATGTGTGCATGTGTGCAATAAATCAGGCTCAATAGTAACTCTCCTGTCACATACCATCATGTCACACTAATAAAATTTGACATGCTCTGGGATGTGGTGATGAATAACCATATGTGGTGACATCTTGGAGAATGCTTAAAAATTATGCTCTGTAGTGGTTCCAAAACCTTATGTGTACTTCCTCATTGTTGAAGTAAACCTTAAAAAATAAAATTCTCCGACCATGAAAAAAAAAACAAAACAATTTAGAACTTTAGTACCAAAATCACTGAGAGAAATTCACATTAAACTTATCAGTAGCCATTAAATAACACAGGGTTGCCAAATGGAAGTTACCTAACATTGCAAACAAGATGAACCATATTTTACATGAATCAGCAGTCCAGAGCTATGAGACACTGATCAGAAAGAATAAAGACATTTATCAGAGATTAGAATACCTTAGTTTGTATGGGTTTTTGTTGTTGTTGTTGTTGTTGTTTTGGTGGAGGGAGAGCTTGTCTTTTTGATTACCCTTTCTCCTGAAATAGTCATTATTTATATAGCTATTAAACTGACTTCTGAACTGAATGCCCTCTTCATGATAAGCACATTCTAGTACAGAGTCTTTGTCATCCTGTATGATTATTCCCTTTTGCTAGTTGAAGAAACTGAGACCGAGGTAGTGGAATTTACCAGCCCAAAGTCACAGAGCCCTAAGTGATATGGCTTAGTAGCAGAACTAAGACTGGAATCTGGATATTTAGTGCTATTTACAAACACTGCAATTTCCAGGTCCTGCTAGTCACTCGTTCCCCTTAGACAAAGCTGCACCATATCCTGCCATAGCCAAATCACTTTTCCTAGAGAAACTATCTCATGGTAAGGATCCCCTTCACCAGGAGGGGAAGGGCTGGTGGCTTCTGCCTGAGAGCCAAGGCCTGGCTCCCACAGCTGTGTGGAGAGACCTTTGTAGCATGTGAAAGCATATTGTGCAATTCTGCTCTGATTAGTAGCACAGCATGACTTCTGAAATCAAGCAGTTTCTAAAACCCAGCAGGATTCATCTAGAGAAAGGCCTGTCAACACTTTTCTTGAACCTATACATACTAAATTTGGTGCTAAGCTTTGAAATGGAAGCCCATGGAATATTCCTTAGGTGACATGAACTCAATGCTTTGCAATTTTATATTAAAAACAATTCTATTGGAATTAACTAATGTACATGAAACAATGGTAGTGCAAAAAAAAAGCATGCATGATTTTATTAGTAATTTAGAGGTGGTAAAAGCAGAATTACAATTATTGAAGAAACTAAAGTTTTATTGCTTTTGCTTAAAAGTATTATTTGCTGAATAGGAAACTTGTTTTTTTGTTTGTTTTTTTGGTAAAGCATTTCTTACCTTTTTGTGGAAAACTGGTAAAATATCTCAATATCTGGGTAAAAGTGAACATTGTTAATTCCAGTTTGAAGAGATATTAAATTATGAAAGCATTCACTCATATATTTATTACATTTCAGAACCTTTTCTGATCTAGGAAATGTATTAGGATAGTGATCTGTAAATGGTTAATGACTATACCAATATGAAATTGTGAATTTTAGCCACACGTATTATATATAATAAAATTTCTGATAGATAGCATGTTGATAATGGCCCAAATAGATAATGACTGCATAATGTGATGGATAAAAGGAACATATTTAGGATTAGTCACATGATATATTATTTCTGACATTCTAATAGTGTCTATTATTATGGAGTCAGCTTAGGGTCTGTGTTCTGTAGTCTGAACAACATCTCTATTAGGGGAAAAGAGAGAAGTTTTATTGAATGTGAATATAATTTGCTACAACTGGTCACCATTTTGAAATAAGAAATACAGCTATATATCTCCCTAGTCCACTTCCTTTTCCTATTTTTTTCAGACATTCAACTTGGCAATTAGTTCTGAAGCTTTATTATAAATTCATTTTATGAACATAGGCAGCACTTCAAATTTGGGATTTGAGATGACTATGGAGATATCATTCAACCCAATTGTTTTTCTTTTTTTTTCTTTTTTTTAAGATTTTTATTTATTTATTCATGAGAGACAGAGAGACGGGGAGAGAGAGAGAGAGAGAGGCAGAGGGAGAAGCAGGCTCCCAAGGAGCAGGGAACCCGATGTGGGACTCGATCGCAGGACTCCGGGATCATGACCTGAGCTAAAGGCTGACACTTAACCATCTGAGCCACCCAGGCACCCAACCCAATGGTTTTTCAAATGCATTTTAGCTCTATGACCCAAGTCAAGATCCTCAGTAGCTTTTGAGCCAAAAATAGATTCTAGGAAAATATAGTGCAATTATTGATTGAGAGCAGTGAATCAATGTAATGATCCAATTTAATATAGACCTTAAGTAAAATTTCCCTCAAGTTTGGGGAAAAAATCCCACTTAATTCTTTGTACTTACTACCCCTTTTATTTTTTCCTGTAGAGAAATCACAGTTACCAGCAGAGCCCATTGGTGGCTTTAAGAATTTTTACACTTGAAGACATAGGAACTCAGTATTTCTTAACTTAAAAGTTTTGTTTAATGTATGTCACTTTTTAAATTGAGAAACTCTTTTTCCCTTTTTCTTTCTTTATTCCTTTTTTTGGGGGGTGGGGGTGCTGTTTTCTGTAAGGCAGAGAAAATGTTAAAGAATCAGCCAACACAATGACGATATACCTTTTTGGCTAAGATAAAATAAGGGAGTTCCATATCACTTAGTGTCATCTTTCTTTCCTTTGCTTATTTATTTTATTTCCATCACTCCTGGGCTATCAGTGGTAAATCTAATAAAAAAAAAGTAGCTGTAACTGAAAGTGTTGTCCAGCTATAAGAATAAAGATATCTTTATGAAATATTTATGGATTTTCAATGTGTAATCTAGAGTTTGGGTAGCCAGTAGAGCAGATGGTTGAATCTATAACTGCTTCATAAAACTTTTCCACATAGACCTTCAAATAAAAAGAAAAAAAAAAAGATTATCCTAAATGCAGACATTGTCTTTTTAATCACTTAGAACCAGTTTCTTCTTCCATTCCTTCCTTTTTGTTCATTTTTTAAGATTTTATTTATTTATTTGAGAGAGAGAGAAAGCATGAGCAGGGGGAGGGACAGAGGGAGAGAATCTTCAGGCAGACTCCCCACTGAGCACAGAGCCCAACACAAGGTGCTATCTCACCACCCTGAGATCATGACCTGAGCCAAGAGTCCGATGCTCAAAGGACTGAGCCACCAAGGTGCCCCTTCCATTTCTTCCTTTGTTCTTGCCCTTCCTTCCTTTTTCGCTTCTTTCCTCCCTTGCTTTCTCTCTGTCTTCTATTTCTCCTCCCCTCTTTTCTTCTTTCCTTTCTTTTTTCCTTCCCCCTTTCCCCCTTCCCTCTTTTCTGTCTTCCTTTTTTCCTTCCTCCATTTCTTCTCCCTAGATATCTTGGCAAACATCAGCTGATATTTTTACACAAAGGAATAACAAATTTGCATTTCTTTAGTTTGAAAGGACTTTTTTAAATAACAAAACGAGTATCTCTCAAACAATGCTTCCTCAAGCATTCTTCAAGAACATTAAAATATATCACTCAAAGGTAGTAATACTGGATTTTATATTTGAAAGTTGCTGATAGAGTAGATCTTAAAAGTTCTCATCACAAGGAAAAAATTGTAACTATGTGAGGTGATGGATGGTAACTTATTGTAGTGATTATTTATTTATTTAGATAGATAATCATGTTGTATGCCTAAAGCTAATACAATATCATATATCAATCATGTCTCAATAAAATATAAAAAAACTTAAATTTTAAAAAATAAATAAAATATGTCACTCAAAATTCTCATTTTATTATCAAATGAGTTTTTTTTTAAAGATTTTATTTATTTGACAGAGAGAGAGATATCGAGAGCAGGAACATAAGCAGGGGGAGTGGGAGAGGGAGAAGCAGGCTTCCCGCTGAGCAGGCTGTATTGGACATTGATACCATATGTCTATAACCTTTAGGTATTTAGGACCATTTGTCTCTATGCTAAATAATGAGAACATAAATTTCATAGTGACAGTTTATAAGTGTTTTCAATGTGTCAGGCTCTATACCACATAGTTTATATATGTACTGTCATTTAATCCTTATAGCAGCCATATACGACATGTATTTCTACCTTATTTTTACATATGAGGAAATGGGGGGCACCTGGGTGGCTCAGTCAGTTAAGCATCTGACTCAGTTTTGGCTCAGGTCCTGATCAAAGGGTCGTGATATTGAGCCCCACATGGGGCTCCGTGCCCAGCGTGGAATCTCTCTTCTTCTGCCCCTCCCACCAAGCTCACTCTCTTTCTCTCAAATAAATAAATCTTTAAAAAATATGAGGAAATGGTAGCTTATTACAATCAAATAACTTACCTGTTGTTACATAACTAATGGGTAGAATAATCAGGATTTAAATTCAGGTCTCCCAGATTCAAAGCTTGTGTTTCAAACAGATTGTTCTCCCTTATACTACAACTAGAAAGCTACAAAAAAAAAAAAAAAAAAAAAAGAAAAGGAAAGAAAAAGTAGTTTGATTTTTATAGTGCTTTTCTGCCTTTTATCCAGTATGGAATTTTACGTATAACTAGGCCATTCCTTTTGCCTCTGAGTTACATCTGAATTTTAGGCATTCTACTAATGTGACATACACTATACGGATAATGAAATGTCTGAGGTCTATACAGGGCATGGAGGATAAATAGGAAATAATTTCAGAAGGTGTTAAATTGAATTGATAAAATAATTACAAATCTATGTTTCACAAAAACATAAAAAATTGCAAAGCAGAATAGGGAAAATAATTAAAAGAAATGAGAAGCCTTCTTGGGCACAATTGTCCAATGATGGAGATTTTAATAATATTTTTTGGAATTCAGAAATCTCTCTGACTTGCAGCTGAGGAGTAATCCAAGACAGGAGTTTTAGCACTGAACTTACAGGAAAATTTGTTTTCGTATTTTATAAAGACAAAGAAGAGGTAATTACATTGTGTTTATTTATAAAATAACTTTTAGATTATTGGTGGCTATTTTCTGACAAAGAAGTGATTTCACAATGCCATCATAATTTGCATAATTCTTCAGAAGAGGTGCTGGATGTCCACAATAGCCAAACTATGCAAAGAGCCCAGATGTCCATCAGTGGATGAATGGATAACGAAGAAGTGGTATGTATGTATGTGTGTGTATATATATATATATATATATATACACACACATACATATATGTATATACACACACACATATATATACACATATATATATACAATGGAATACTACTCAGCTATCAAAAAAAATGAAATCTTGCCATTTGCAACGATGTGGATGGAACTAGAGGGCATTATGCTAAGCGAAATAAGTAAATCAGAGAAAGACAACTGTCATATGATTTCACTCGTGTAGAATTTAACAAAACAAAGGAGCATAGGGGTAGGGAGGAAAAAATAAAATAAGATGAAATCAGAGAGTAAGACAAATCATAAGAGACTCTTAACCATAGGAAACAAGCTGAGGGTTGCTGGAGGAGAGGTGGGTGGGGGATGGGGTAACTGGGTGATGGACATTAAGGAGGGCACTTGTAATGAGCACTGGGTGTTATATGCAACTGATGAATCACTAAATTCCACCCCTGAAACTAATAATACACTATATATTAGTTAACTTGAATTTAAATAAAATATTAAAAAAAAAGAAAGAAGTGCTGGATGGATATTCTATCCTCTGGTTCCTACAAATGCAAAGCTTTCAGGTTATACTGCCTAGCATGACATTTTTTCATGGAATATTCATTTTTGTATATTGGGATTTCAACATGAAATGAGTTTCTATGCATCAAGAAAGCATGAAACTTAATCACCAAGCTGTATTTTAAACAAAGCAACTCATTCCCAACAAAGGAAGTTAGAACATATGCAGAGTGTACTTGCTTCTACAATGCTTTTAAAAGATTGTGAACAGTTGGGTTAAGAGTTGCCAAAATTAAAGAATGACTTTTATGAGGAGGATAAAAGAAAAGTCCTGCTATAAAAATGTTTTAGAGTTCATTGAACTCTGCATATTTCAGCTCAGGTAGAACGCAGATTATGGCATTCATTATTTAAAAAGGCTTGAATCTCAAACAGAAAAATGAGGAGCCCAAATGGTAAACATTAAATTATACAACTTGTCATAAAATCTCTTATTATTCTAAGTAGTCTCATGTTTTATTGCATCTTAAATACAAACTAAAGAAACTACCAAAAAAGGCCTTTTCTAGCAATACCAGCAAAATAAAATGGTTATTAAAGCACAGATGCAAAGATTTAATACATACACTACATAGTCAAACAAAACCTGTATGTTGTGCTTAACTTTGAGTACCCAAACTCCGTATTTAACATGGTATTCAATGAAATGATTAGAGAAATTAAAAATCTTATTAACAGAAACAGCCTTATCCATTGAGAAAATAACTATCCCATTAGCTTCTCACAAGATGGACATTTTTCTTTTATTTCTCCCGTCTGTTTTCTTCATAGAACCTATATACAGGTTACCATAAGCTTTTTCACTAGTAAGTCCTGTTAAGAAAACACAAACCAATAGCATGAAAATAAGTATTTGTTCACAGACCTTCTGAAGTTAAATGAAATCCCTGAAGTGGTTATTTTTAGATATGTGAGCAAACTGTTCTACCACCTTATTTTAGCAAATTTCAGAGCTAAATTGAGGAAGGAAAAAAAATAGGAAAGATCGAGCTATACTTGTGCTAATACCTCTAAATTATTTTTTAATTTTATGCATTTAAAAGGGAATTTGATGTTGTTTGCCCTGTGCCTCATAAGTTCTAATGTGCAGCCTTCTTAGCTAATGCCATTGGGACTTGTGGTTGGTTGGTTGGCTAATAAAAAGTTATCCATTAAATCCAGAAATTATGAGACATGACACATATTAAAGGTGAAGATTTTTCGTTCAGAATAGTCCTTCACCTTTTATAATAGAGATAAATAGTTTATCTATTTATCTCCTTTGAGCATGGATCTACTGATTGGAATAGATAGCATATTATCTTTTCTTACATGAAACATATCCTAATTCACCATCCTTAGTTTCTCTGGGTTATTCAAAGTAGAGTGAGAATTTTGTTGCTACTTGTGAAGCAATATGAATGCCAAATCTTTCTAGATTTGTGCTGTCCCCCCCAATATTTTAATGTAATTGTCCTCACGTGTAATTCAGTAACATCAATTCTCAAAGCATTAAACCTGGTTTTCGTGGAAATAGCTCCTTCATTTCAAACATATTTTATCACTATAACATATTCGATTAAACAGTATAATTACAGTAGCAAGAATAAGTGCATAAACAGGTTGGGAAGAAATAGGAGTAATTTATATAAGCATATGGCTTGGGTGGTGGGAGGTCAAGTGTTCAAATGCCAGAGGACGGTGTGCTAGGGCAGGCCTTTACCACATCCTAGGCTTCAGACCCTGTGATCTGGAGGGGACAAGAAGCTACTGGTAAGCCTTCAGGTTGGTTCTTTAAAGACCAGTTAAGGGTGTTTTTGCTGAACAACTTTAAAGGCCTCTGGATAAAATGAGAAGCCAAATTTCAGTGACCTTCAAATATATGTACTTCAACTTTCTGTTTGTACACTTAGAACCCAGACTGAACAAATCTGTGAAATAGTTATTTGGAAGGCATTGTATTTACTGACTTTGAAATGAAGTCACAAAATTGTTTATTTTCTTCATTAAATGTCTTATGAAACACATATCGAGTTGAAATAGGTATGATTAGCAGAGTAAAGAATTTTACTCTTCATTTCAAAGTGGGGGGAAATAGATATTTTATCTTTTTCAGGTTGTAGTTATACCTTAAATTTGATGTCATGGCCCAGAATGATTTGCCTAATTGAGGAACATGTTCATCAATTTCCTTTAGTAAGAGACATCTTGTTACAGAAACTATGGCTTCTCTAATGTCTTTGTCCTTGTTCTTTGTGGTAGTGAACGAAAATGGCAGACAGCTTTACCTCTAGGCCCCCCTGAGCACAGGTTGGTCATTTTTTTAAGGCTATGAATTCAGAAATAATAGGAGTGTATTTCTCCCAGTTTATATCGGGGATGAACTGGGAATGAAGAGGTTGAGGGAATTGGGGGAAGGAAGTATTTACACCTCTGTCTCAGCCAGTCTTCCCTCATTCAAGAGCCCAGCAATTTTTAACTCCTTTTAACAATCAGCCCATAAGCCAACATCCTAGGGTGTCTTCCTTTACTTAGCCTGGAAGATCTGGCATGATCAAATTCTGGGTTTATTCATGGTCAGATTAAAACTATGGACAGAATATACCAGGAAAGGTGTTTATATGAATGATCAATAAGGTCTAGCCTGTGAATTCTGGTTTCTGGTTAGTTTACTAAATGTGTTTATACTCTCCCCATTTCTACCTAAAAACAAAACAAACAACAAAACAAAAAATAGTAAAAATAACAAAAATAACAGATTATTTGGGGTTTAAAGAGTAGGAATCACGTGGGGCTTCTATATCCATTATCTTATTTTTTCCTTCTAATAACTCTATGTGGTAGGAGTTATTTACAGCACCATAATTCATGGATGGGGGAGGCAGGGCTTACAAGGATTAATTTGCTTAAAGTAAAATAGGTGATAGTGACAAAAATGGGATTTGAACTTGGGTCATCGGATTTCAAAGTCTAGATCTTAATCCTAAAATACACTGTACCCCTCCCCCCCGGTTAATAATCAAGTCATTTCAGACTTGAAGAAATTCTGGGATGCCGGGTTTTGACATCACAGGAACAGCTATTTGGAGGATTAAAGACTGACCCTTTCAAAACTGGACTTGTGTAATTGACTTACAGTGTGGGATAGTTCTCAAAAGACTTCATGGCCTCATCAAACCCTGTAGCTGAAGGGGCACTTTGATTTTGTGGTGCTGTATTTTAAAGAAAACTAGTCAAAGAAAGGAAGCATGATAGGCTAGGAATGGGTAACCAAGATGCTCACAGACCAAATGAAGGAATGGAAGACACAAGAATATCTGAATGAGGATTTGGAAGATGCATTTGGTTTGGAAAATACAATTTTTTGATGACTCTTGGGAGAATCATTTCAGCAGAAGATAGAAGAGGGTACCAGTTTGCAACAAGAGTATGCAGGAAGTGAGAAAGTGACAGCAGTTGGTATAGTCTGTCTTTCGAAATGTTTAGCTAGATATCCCAGTCAAACTCTTAAGCAAAAATTATGTCTAGAGTGCTTGTACCTATGTCAGTCAATTCTGTTTGTAAATAGAAGGTCACCTAGCGTACTCCTTGTTGATTTATTTCCCTCCAATGTATCTTTTTCTCTTTCGCCTTGTCAGCTGTTTTATTAACTGGAGAGTCACTTTTTATTTTATTATTTTGCCACCTAAATAGAGTAAACTTGGAGATTTCTTACCAGGTATGTTTTAAAGCAGTGTAGCAAATTTAACATACTTAATTTACATTTATAGAATGTGGTATCTGAAATATAGGTGTTTATAAATAGATAGAATTCATTGTGATGAAGCAAAACTCAGGGGATTGTATCTCACTCATAATTTAACATTTAAAGCAGACTTCTCCCCATCCTCACCCCTGCCCCTCCATCCGATTTTGAAGTAACAAAACACAATCTTAGCTTTGGAATTGGCCTTTGACTGGAATAAAAGTTTAAGCAAACATTTTGATGAACCAGTAGTGTATATTTCATCCTCATATGCCCTCAAAATGAATAAACTTGGAAAAGTAGAGCTAATTCTATCATAGCATTAAACAGAAGGTAATGAGTGATTCCAGTGGTGCCACGGAGACCCAGGGTTTCTAGAAACAACAATTCAAGGCACTGATTACAATTTGAGGCTGCTGTATAAGTCCTCCTGGGGTATCAATTAATCCCCGAATTCTTTCTGTTCCACATTATTTAACAAAGGACCTGAAATTAATGGTACTACTTCTTTGACTCAAAAAGTTAATCCCTGACTGGGTGAAACATGTGTCTGGCTCTCTGTAAATTGTGATTCAAAGTTACAGAATTTTACTTTATATCCTACCCCCAACTGATTGGGTTGAGTAATCTCTCTTCCCTGTATTTATTAATTCCTATAGAGATATCACTGATATTTACCCAGATTTTGATATTTGAGTCATTTAATGTAAGTTAAGTTATTATAGCCTACTAAATATTATATAAGTATAAAAATAGTTACATTAAACCTATACATAAAATATTTAATAAAGCTGAACACATTTATACCCTAAGACTCAGTAATTTCACATCAGAAGATATGTTAAAAATATTCATTACAGTTCTATTCAATATAGTCCCAAACTGGAATCAACTCAAGTGTGTTTCAAAAATGGAATGGATAAATAAAAGATGGTATATTCCTATAATGGGATATCATACAGGAATGAAAACAAATGAGATATCATCACAGGCAATAATATAAATGAGTGTGATAACCATAATTTTGAGCAGAAGAAACCAGACACAAAAGCACATATGGTGATGAGTCAGTCTGTCTGTCTATCTATCTATCTATCTATCTATCTATCTATCTATCTATCATCTATCTATCTGTTTTGGACTGAATATTTGCATCCCCCCCAAAATTCATATGTTAAAGTTCCTAGTGTGATGGTATTTGGAGGTAGGTCCTTTGGGAGGTGATTAGGTCATGAACGCATAGAGCCCTCATGAATGGGATTAGGGCCCTTATGAAAGAGACCCCAGAGAGTTCTCTTGCTCTTTTCCCCATGTGCGGATACACCAAGAACTGCTCATTAACTGTTTTGAATATTTTCCACATATCTTTTGAAGTGGAATTGCTTTCCTTGCACCAGGAGGTGGGTTGTCACCAGACACAGAATTTGTTGGTGCCTTGACCTTGGGCTTCCCACCCTCCAGAAGTGTGAGAAGTAAATGCCGTTTAAATCACTCAGTGAATGATATTTGTTATAGCAGCTCAAATGCACTAAGATAGTATCTATCACAGGAAAGCTGGACTGTAATCGAGTTAGATTGATGATCTTTGTGGGAGAGGGGCTGTGGAGGGCTTGATGGGTATTCTGCAGCACGGATGATGTTCCGCTTTTGATCTGCATGCCAGCTAAAAGGATCAGTCCACTTTGTAAAAATTTATCGAGTTGATGATTTGTTCCCTGATTGTATGCAAGTTATGTGTTAATAAGTTGCACTTTAGTAAATGTTCTTGCTAGGAGCAACTTCCTGAGACCTGTTATGTGCCAGTTTTATTATCTAGTAGCCACCAAATCAATAGAATACATTCTTAATATTTCAACCTGTAGGCTTTCTGCATTGAGGATAAATTCAAATAGAAACTCCAACAAGTTAACTTTGAGCAGATGACATTTAATTCAAACAAGATCAAATAGGAAATTGCCCTTTCTTAAAGATGCTATTACAGTAGTGTGTTACCTAATTATAGATACTAAATCACTTGCTTTTATTCATTCTGTTTTTAAGCATAGTAGTGTGGGAGGCATTCATGAATCAAAATTTGTGATAACACGTGAAGAGACACTTAGAGGTTTTGTTAAAACACATTCTCTAAAGAAAGCCTAAGCTAATTTGAGCTTGACCTTATCAGCAATCCAAATTCAACAAGTACGACCTACTATAATGTTCATGAGAATTATATGTGGCAGTAGAAGAATTTAGTGTAATAGAAGTCAAGACGTGGTAAGAGAGGACTAGTGTAGTTGTAGCTTCTGTCCATGATAAGCATGTGCTAGGTAAAAACCCAAGAAATAATTTCATCTTATCATTGGCCAACACTCCTGGAGGAATATGTTTTACAATTAGCTCTCAGAAACACAATGTTTAAATAATATAAAAGAGGGAATATTAAATTCACTTTTTCTTGAAATTCACTTACTTTATAAATAAAAATGCTTGCTTCTTCTTCCTGAGAACTAAGAGAGGCAGACAGCCTGAGTCCTTCTCTGCCTCTGTTTCCATAAGGGCGGGTAGTAGAGAGAGTTGTGCCATGATTATGGAAAACTATTTTCCAGTAGAAATGATCAGAGTCAAACGGAATATTTGCATTGCTGGTCCATATTCTTTGATTTGATCTACCAATTGTCTGATTCTGCTCAGGATTGTATTTTGGCTACAGGTAGAGTTTCTCTGCCTACATGTTAGTTCAAAAGTGTATAGTTAGAATGTCTACTCTGTACTAAGAAAAGTGTTAAATACTACCAAACATGGGTATGATCTCTGTTTTCAAGAAATAGACACTAAAGACCAGGTATATATGCAAATGAAGAATTGACACAGATCATATGAAAAGAATTTAAGAGCAATAGGGGCTCATGGCAAAGGATTGTTTTTGGCAAGTGTGACCATAGTAGGCTTCATGGAATAGATATAGCAAATGATTTCAGTATTGAATGTTGGCTGAAATATAAACATGATGAAGCATAAGAATGGCATTCCAGGAAGAAGAGTTAGAGCAAAGGTACAGAGGAGAGAAAAGAATGGATATTGAGAGTGAATAATGAGTCATTTACCTTGATAGGAATATGTATAAGAGCACCATGAGGAATAAGTGTACCAGAGTCAGATCATGGAGGAATTAAGCATATGTATTTTGTTCATGAAGCAAGTGACCCAAATGACATTATTTATTGGGCAACTATATATAAGATATACTGGAGCACACAAAAGACTCTGGAAAATTCCAAAGGAATAATCTAGCTTGGTTTGCCAATCCATGAGGAGAAAAGTCAGGGTAATACTGGTAGGAAAAAAAATCTATAAAACTATTTCCTTTTTAAAAATATTGTTTTTATTTTCTCTAAGGAAGAAAGGATATAGCAGGTTTTTCCCCTGCTCACTCATTTTTCCCCCCTTTGGCTCAAAATCCCGTATTTCTAAGTACATCTGCAAGTTCAGGTAGAGCAAATTTCAGATGTGAATGAAAAATGGAATGCTCTTAATTTTCAAATAATGCCTGCCTTAATGGTAAAATGGCTGTGACAAGATTAGCCAGAATCATAGCACTCATTTTATGAAGAAAAATAAGTCAGTGACAGTCATTTTATTTATACAGCCATCTGCACATTCGTGTCTAAATCCTTCTGGTATTTGAAAATGCAACTTCCAAATTCGGGATCTTATTGGGAGGCCTGAGTCATTTGGAAGCCAGCAAGAGTGACAGGCAAAGACAAATTTTTTTGTGGGCCCTTCATTCCAACCTTTTATACAGTTAGCCTTTTTATGAGCTGCTGTCTCTGTGAAATCAAGCAAATTCCAATAAACAGGCAAACTACTGCCTGGAGTTCCATCCTGCAAAGGCTGGTCTGGTTTAAGATTAGATGTAGGGAAGGTGATTTGGAATAAGATCAGAATAGGATGATGGAATCACTGAGTTTGTGAGGCAAAGGGTCCTTGGAGATAGCTATCTGAGCACCCACATTGAGCAGAGACGCTCAAGAGTGCTCTGGACAAGCCCAGGGGTTGCAGGACTCCAGCCCTAGGTACAGAGACACACAAACACGCACGCATGCATATGCATGTGCACGTGCACATGCACACATCATTTAAAGCAATACCCTTTGGTCTTCTTTCAATATGCTGAATATTCCTCTAATAAATAGGAGTTGAAACGGCAGACCTAGTAGAGCAGCTTACAGAATCCAGTTTATGGATTCATTTCGTGGATGATCTAATGTTCTTTATAAGGTACAGTCTTTATAAGGTATTTAACATAGGGTATGTCAACTTTAAATGCCAGTTCCTTTCTCTTGTTCTATTCTCTTTGAGTTCTGTGTTCATGTTATTTCACGACTTCAGTATTTACAAATAATTCTTTTTTGGTCCTTGTTTTTTTATTTTTCTGGTATTTAAAAAATACTCCCAACTCTTCCTTTACTACATATGTGGATTTCATCAACAGGGTCCTTAGCTTGCGTGACTGTTATCCTTCTCCATGCAAGCTACTCTACCCACTTGTTACCATGTTTAGAGTCTAAGACTCAAGTTGCTCTAGAGAATCATAGGAGGCGATTCAAAACATATCTATTAACCTGGATGCTTATCTAGGAAATATCTTAGAAATGGAAATGGAGATACCTTAGAAATGTCATTATACACAGTACAGTTAAAGTACTAATTCCTGTTTTTTCTTTTCAAGGATGACCTTTTTATTTATTTAGTTTTTAAAGATCTTATTTATTTATTTGCCAGAGAGAGAGAGAGAGAGACTGTGTGCACACAAGCAGGGGGAGCAGCAGGCAGAGGGAGAAGTAGGCTCCCTGCTGAGCAAGGAGCCCAATGTGGGACTCAATCGCACGACCCTGGGATCATGACCTGAGACGAAGGCAGACACTTAACCAACTGAGCCACCCCAGGTGTCCCTTATTTATTTTTTTAAAAGATTTTATTTATTTATTTGCCAGAGAGAGAGCGCACGTGCAAGCAGGGGGAGTGACAGGCAGAGGGGGAAGCAGGCTCCTCACTGAGCACAGAGCCCGATGTGGGACTCCATTCCAGGACCCTGGGATCATGACCTGAGCCCAAGGCAGACACTTTACCTACTGAGCCACCTGGGCATCCCAGGGATGAACTTTTTAAAAGCAAGTTTAAGAATTCCTCAAAATTCTTAATCTCAGGAAACAAACTGAGGTTTGCTGGAGTGGTGGGGGGGTGGGAGGGATTGGGTGGCTGGGTATAGACATTGGGGAAGGTATGTGCTATGGTGAGTGCTGTGAATTGTGTAAGACTGTTGAATCACAGACCTGTACCTCTGAAACAAATAATACATTATATGTTAAAAAAAAAAAGAAGAAGAAGAAGACAGCAGGAAGGGAAGAATGAAGGGGGGGAATCGGAGGGGGAGACGAACCATGAGAGACTATGGACTCTTAGAAACAAACTGAGGGTTCTAGAGGGGAGGGAGGTAGGGACATGGGTTACCCTGGTGACGGGTATTAAGGAGGGCACGTACTGCACGGAGCACTGGATGTTATACGCAAACAGTGAATCATGGAACACTACATCAAAAACTAATGATGTAATGTATGGTGATTAACATAACGTAATAAAATAAAATTTAAAAAAAAGCAAGTTTACTCTGTGCTACTTTAAAGTTAGTCTTTGAGTAAGAAGATATGTCACAATGAATAACATTTTTATTCTTATATAGAGAAAGTCTGCTTGTTTGATATAGTAAGATTTGTATGATCCTCTTTTATAAGAACTACCCCAGGGGTGCCTGGGTGGCTCAGTCATTAAGTGTCTGCCTTCAGCTCAGGTCATGATCATGGGGTCCTGGGATCGAGCCCTGCATTGGGCTCCCTGCTCCGTGGGAAGCCTGCTTCTCCCTCTCCCACTCCTCCGGCTTGTGTTCCCTCTCTCGCTGTGTCTCTCTCTGTCAAATAAATAAATAAAATCTTTAAAAAAATAAATAAAAATAAAAAAGGTGTTTAGAAAAAGAAAACAATATTTTTGTTCACCTACATGAGTCTTGAGTGATATGGCTTAGTAGTTGTGTCGCATCTATAAATACATCTTTTGGCAACTGAGAAAATCGCTTTTCTTCTGCTCACTTTAGAAATAACAAGAGCCCTTTGCAATTTAAACTCTTAGGAAACAATCATTCCGAGGACCTTGATGGACAAACCAACTTCTCTAGCCCCTGCCTTTCTAATCTATATCTTTCTGTCAAGATCTGATAGATTCTGTCAACCTTGATGACTGTCTTGGAATATAACTCCAAAGTTACTCTCAGCATTTTATTTGCAAAACCACAAATTTCAGAGGCTTTTGATTTTTTTGCAGAGTGGCTGAATTCTTCACCCTAGACTTGGAACATTGCTGTGTGGAGCTCCACATTGGATATGCAAAGGCGTATCTCCTCTAATCACTGCATTCACCACCATTGGCAGGGAATTAACTTTAGCTCTTAGTGGTCAGGATTGATCCTTTCAATTTCCAAATCTTTTGCTTTCTGACTCAGAAGCTCATTTAACTGGAAGAATATTTTCCACCTTACAAATTTCAGGCCATCATATTCTTTCTCACTAGTAGTTTCTGCAAATGTGAAGGTACATCAATAAAAATGTTACATTAATTTATTTCAGCCATTTATCTTCATGGAGTAGAAACCTAAGGCAGTTCCAAACAAATTGAAAGCAAAAACAAAGTAAAGAAGAAAAAAAAACAGGCTAAATAAGTGGATGTCAACACATTTAAATTGTAATTATATAATCAGAAGCCGTATTTTGGCATGAATAGCTAGATGTAAGATATTGGAAGGTTTTGATATGTTATTAACTCTTAAGAATGTGAAACAGGTGACATATAGTATAATGCCTTCTTGTGCCCTAGGCTTTGTCTACAGTGGCACAGGGTTGGAAAAGTAAGCATTCATGGGTTCTATCATTGCAATATCCCAGCAGCCTGAATAATTCTGCCTCCTTTCTCCCAAAACTCTTTCCTCATCTTCACATTTTAGGGTCAGAAATATTCTATTAACTGATCATTTTCCTCCTCACACATACACTTTGGTATTTAAGAAGTCTCTTCCAAAAAGAAAAAAATTAATGGTACAATCTTAGAGTTCAAAAGAAACTTGTCAATTAACCAAACCCCTTTTAAAGGTAGGAAAGCTGAGAATGAGAGAAGTCACATATATCTAGCTGGAGGTAAGACTAGGTACAGACACTAGGTCTCCCTTGTTTCCTACCTCAAAACCAGGCTCACACACCATTTATTGCATTTTCTTCATATAAATAACCTTTAAAAATTATATGTCCAGTTTAGATAAGATAAATATTTGCTAAAGGCAGATTTTTTTTTAAAAAATCACCCTAAATAGAACCAAGTTCCCAAGAGTCACAATTAAAATTTACATGAAACTTGTAAAATGTTCATTTTCTTTTTTTTTTTAAGAGTCTATCTGAGAGAGACTGAGCGAGTTGGGGGCGGGCAGCAGAGGAAGAGGGACAAGCGGACTACACTCTGAGCATGGAGTCTGATGTAAGACTCAATCCCATGACCCCGAGATCATGACCTGAGCTGAAATCAAGAATCAGACGCTCAACTGACTGAGCCACCCATGTGTCCCGAAAATGTTCATTTTCTTTTTTTTTTAAAGATTTTATTTTATTTATTTATTTGAGAGAAAGAGTGAGCAAGAGAGAGAATACCAGCAGGAAGGGGCAGAGGGAGAGGGAGAAGCAGACTCCCTGCTCAGCAGGGAGCCCAATGTGGGGCTTGATCCTGGGACTCTAGGATTATGACCTCAGCCAAAGGCAGACGCTTAACCAACTCAGCCACCCAGGCGCCCCAAATGTTCATTTTCAATACCAAATTGTTACATATTTCATAAAAGTAAGCTTGGAAATTTTAATATCAGTATTTGTCAATATTTTAATTTTTAGTATTCTTTATGAATCTACAAAATCTTCAAGTGAACCGTTAATTTCAATATATAATTCATTGCTGCTTTCCTACGATGTTCAGCATTTACTGTCAAGTGGCCATAAGGTACAAGAAATTATCTTGTATCACACAAAACTGTCACCTGAATGTTGTTAATGCCTCATAAACACTAATAGAGTACAAAAGAATAGCCCATCAGGTTGTTGAATTTGCTTTCAACCAAATGCTGAATAACTCAGCAGCTGTATGGCTATGCCTACAAGGTATATGAATTAACTCTCTCCTTAACTGAACCACTTGTTATCACGTCAGTAATATTTTAATCTCTGTAATGAATCATGAAATCTATATTTTAAAAAACTGCTTGAATGACATTTGGTAGTATTCACATCATGAGCTTAAGCATTCTTCACCACGTCCATAAAATAAAGGTAAAATGCATCACCAGGCCAAACAGGATACATGGAAAAAAAGAAGAAAATAATTGCCTGAGAACATCATGTAGGGAGCAGAATAAAAATGTTGTAGCCAAGTGGCAGGGAGAGAAATGTGAACTAGATTTTTAGAAGTACATCCTCCAAGCATATTTTCCATAGTAAGTTGTACCTTACTCGTGAATGAAATTTTACCTGGCAACAAAATTATTTTTGACATTTATACAAACCTATGAAAATTTTTTTTTTGTTTTTAGAGTGGGATAAAGAAGAAATAATTATATACTGGGAGAAAGTGTCACTGTTGTTATGTTTGTTATGTTTGGGATAATATCTGCCCAGATCTTTTCTTAACAATGGGAGTATCAAGAATTCTTAATAGGAGTATGGAAAATGAATTAGAAAGACTAATCATTGATATTTTAACACTCCATGTACTTGAAGTGTGCAGTTTAATCAGTTATGACATATGTATACGCCCACAAAATCCTCACTACAATCAAGATCATCTTGTACATATTCAGGTATTTATATTTTATATATATATATATATATATATATATATATATATATATATATATATATCACCAAATGTTTTCTAGTGCCCCTTTATAGTCCCTTCTATCCTTACAACCCTTTCACCCCTTCCCCAGTTAGGAGTACCACCAGGAAGAACCCAAATGCCCATCAACGGGGAATGGATAGACAATTATGATAGCCATACGATAGAATGCCATCTTATGATAAAAATGAGCAAGTGATAGACATGGATTAAATTCAAAACAGTTATGCTGAGTGAAAAGCCAGACAAAAAGAGTACATGCTGCAGAACTCCATTTATATAAGATCTTAAGAAATGAAAACTCTTCTA
Source organism: Eumetopias jubatus (assembly GCF_037043125.1). Taxonomy (NCBI): domain Eukaryota; kingdom Metazoa; phylum Chordata; class Mammalia; order Carnivora; family Otariidae; genus Eumetopias; species Eumetopias jubatus. Next base: position 34,440,693 of record NW_028274820.1, read on the forward strand.
TAGTGACAAAAAATGAAACAATAGTATTTAATTAGCTTTTCGGTAAGGTGTGTGAGTTGTTTAAGAATTCAGCTTCAAATCCTTCAGTTCTGAGTCCACACAAAACAAAATACAACAGAATGGAAAGCCCTTAGTGCCTGACTCTAGCAAGTTTAAGAATTCCTTTAGAGTTAATATAGGTTCTCACAAAAATCTGACAGGAAGAAGATAAAAAGCAGATTCAAAATATGTACAAGTTTTAGTCACACCACCGGCTCTCCATCTGTTGATGGCTTCTGTTTGCAAATTTGTCTTCTACCAAAGAACATACCTGCATCATAGCTCTTTCATTTCTTTTTCCTTTTTTCTCCCATTGGCTGTCTGATTACAATCATATTTTGCATATGGCATGAGTCTTCGCAGGGTATCTCCTGTTTCTAACTTCTGCAGTAAAATAAAAAGGGAGAAGTGTTTTCAAAAATTTACTTATGAGGAAACAAGAATCTTAGCTCTTAATTTAATATATTTGTCACTTGATTACTCATTGGAATTCATAGTTAGCTCTTAAGAACACACTTAGGTTCTTAATTATTTCCTCCATATTAGAAAAGACAATTTATGCATAAGTTTGTGAAATTAAATTTGATTTAGTTAAATGGGGACACAAGAAAGTGGAAATTTTCCTACATTTTAGTTTTGAGTACCAAAGAAACATGACCTCGTTTCTATCTGAATCAATTGTTCTTCAACTGATTAGCAAATTAAATGCTTAGACGTTGCTAAACATCCTGTAAAATAATGACATCTTACTCGTGTGTTTCAACATACAAATCTGGTCATTGAAGACTGATGAACAGAACACTGACCTTAGACTATCCAGGTTTTCATGAAAATATTAACTAAATGAACAACAAAAGAATTGACATAATCAACAGATAATTAAACCTTTACAAATTCATGTTTGATTGTATGACTGGTTGATCAAATAACGAGTTGATTTAAGGCAGACAGGTTAAAAGGCAATATTTTATGGAAATGCTATCGCACAAACACACATAAGTCTTTTTCAAAGTTTTGCTAAAGAACTAAAATACTTGGTGTGTCTGGACAGTCTTTTTAGTTAGAACCTATAAAAATTGATCGTTGCCATTTCGTTATTAATAATAAAATGTACAGTGTTCAAAATCATTTCTAATCACCTTCCAAGTTTGTGGTTACCTTGAGTGAATGCTTTTTTCTGTCCAATATTAATACCATTTATAAGAATTTTTTTTCTTTTAATGAAACATTATAGAATAAATAAGGTCACGTTGCAATTAGTAAAAGGCACTGGAAAGTAGCACAAGTTTTATATTCAATAAAAAATAAAGTGACCTTGAGATCATTTGTCATGACACCTAAGGAATATTCTCACGTAAATGTAGCGGAATTTAATACGTGCCATTGCAGAATGAGTAAAGATTATATATTGTTTATCTGACAGGTACATTCCTATATGTTATAAATTGATAAACTTTCAAATTATATTTTTATGGAGTAATAGAAATGTAACAGAAAACATCTAAAGCTTTTTTTCAATAACAAAAAAAGTACATAAGAAAATTAGTCCATCTGTACTTGTGCCAAAGGCAGAAATCCAAAAGACATGGTAGCAAAAGGCCAGGTTAGGAAACCAGCTCAGCTCACCATCTGTAGTGGAAAGCAGAGCCTATTTACAGAAAGGAAAATGTATGTTCAATGCAAAGAACATTATTTCTAACAAGTAACTTATCTGGAATATGGCGCCATGGGGAGTTTGGAAATAAGAGAGTCAGCAATAAAGGGCACTAGTGTCCTCATAGGAGCATGATTAAGTGTCTGACCGAAGCTTCCACTTGTTTTTGCATTGAATTTTTCCCCTTTAGTTTGCAACACAAAGATAGGTTCCATAGGAAGGAAAACTTGTCATCTACACAGTACATCACTCAGTCAGCTACAGATAACTACATCTGTTCCCTGTGGGAAGAAATTCTTTTTATTGGACTTTGTGAGCCCATTCTTTATTTACTTGTATTGTTTGGGTGGCAGTTATGGGAGGCATGGCTCCCCCTTCCCTATTGGAGGCAACATTTTTTTGGTGCAGTCCTCAAGGACTCTCTCCCAGTCTCCTTTTCCAACCCAGACACATCTTCTCTAACCAGCCCATTGCTTGTCCTCAACTGTCACAGTATATCACATTCAAATCCAATGCCGTGTTCTTCGATTTGCTGTTAAACTCTGTAAAAACAAAATGAAAAGCAAACTCCCTAACCTAGGAAATATACCCCAAGTAACCAAACAAAGAGCATTATGAGGCTGGTGCAATGCCAAGGATTTCATTTGGTTTGTTTCCACAATGAGGACAGTGGCCCCCCGGGTTAGTTGCTATTATCTCACACTCCTGTTTTATAGTTGAAGGCACACATCCCGTTGGTGCTGCTGAGTGCCATACACACCTGAAGAACAGAGCTCTGATTTATACTCAGGCTGCCTGATACAGAACTACACTCCTAACCACAAGAACATATTGCCTCCTCCATTTTTAATAACTAGTTTCAAAACTGAGGCCTCCATAGACACCATTCCTGCTTCACCATTCCATTTTGCCCACTTCCTGAGCATTGAAGACTGTATTTATTTTATACATTCACATACATCTCTCTCTGTCTCTATCTATCTATAGTTATGTGACTTCTTCGTGGTGCCTGGAGCTGTATGAGGTGCTTTTTATGTTTGAACTTATTTAATTATTACAATTATCCTGTGAGAATGACATTTTTATCCTCGTTTTACAGAAGTTAAGTGATGCAATGAAGGGCCATGGAGTTTACAAAAGGTTGAGTTCGGATTCAGACTCCTAACCCCAATCTCTACTTCCTAAATGCTTTTACTCTTTATTATGTGAAGTGCTCCCTTATTTCCCTCAGGTTTTACCTCCAGTAGCTAACTATACATTCTTTTAGTCTATGGATAATACCTCTTGGGTCTTTTGCAGTTCCTGTGGCACCTAACAGACCAATAGCAACACAGTAAGGACTTAATAAATATTTACTTCTAATCTTTGAATTCCTGTCCTGGTCTTTAAGTCTCCAACTGAGACATTTACTACAAAATGTGTGGACTTCTGAAAAATAGCCCATGACAAAAGATTTCCCATTGAGGAACACTGATAAGAACTCTGTCAGTCTGAGAATGTCAAGGTCAATAGATGATTCATATGCAATGTAAATATTGTTGACCTTTCTATACTTTCAAGTCTCCACAAATAAACTTCAAATCATAAACAGTCCTAAAAGGACTATATTCCCTTTTATCCCCCCACAAATAGCCTTTGGCTAAAAAAAAATTACCTCGGACTAAGGAAAATGTTTATGACTTATCCCTTTCCCCCGCTCCAGGATATTATTTTAAAATTCTGCTTTGCATTGCCATAAACCTGATTCTTCTCCTTAGCCTTCTATCCCACTCCTCCATGGGAGAATATGGGTTCTTCTATTAACCCCATGTGTTTCTTTTCTCTTTTTTCTTCCATGTCTTTGTCTGTATTCCTCATCTAGGTTTTACTTCCTTTTTTCCTATCTCTTGGCATTCTTCCCGACATGGAAATCCAAAGTAAAGCCATTGTGATATTGGGGCATTCAGGAAATGATGAGGGATGCTCTTGTCTGAGTCTTCACTGCTGCTCCTACGGAATGCCTAATGTATTTATTTCAAAGTTTAAGGGCATCGTTTCTTATCAGGGAAGGTTTTCTTTTCTCTTTATATTATAGAGGAGACTTTTTTCTACTAAAAGGGGTATAACTGTCCCCTGCTGTCACTGCAGCTAATACAAAATAGACATTTGCTGAAATGAAGCTGTGAATAAGGACACGGATTTCAACCAGAGTATTTAAGCAGACAGCGGCCGGTCAGGCTTTTCTGTGGCAAAATGGATGGAGGGGAAACAGTCTGTAGGAATTCATTTTTTTTTAAATCACTTAGCTGTGCTTTGGAAGTTCAAAGTGAACTCAGACTTTGTGTGAAGACTCTGACATAAAAAGCAGAAAGTCTAAGAGAGATGTTCTGGGAAAATAATCACAAGGAGTGTACAGAGGAACAACACAGACAGGAACATCATTCCCCATCTTAGCTACTGATCAGAAATAATACCAGCTGGAAAAGAAGAGGAAATGGGGCATAGGAATCACATCCTCCGTAAAGTTGGGGTGGCTTCTTGTTTATTAGTATATAGAGTAAAATCTGCGTTGTTCACATCACAAAATGTAGGTTCATTCATTCTCAGCAATACTTTATGTACCTTCCTAAATTCCAGAATTAAAGGGCCCATCGAGTATCATTCATTTTTTTATATATATAAAGGTCAAATCCAAGACTATCAATTGAGACTCATTATCAAATTCTATCATAATAGGCTTCTTCTGCTAGGTATGCAGGTACATTACAGAACAGCATGGCTCGTTCCCTTCTCTAAATACAGAGCACTTTAAACCCCCACCAAATAATTATATATCCCTTTGTGTTGTGGCTTGCAATCTATGAATTAATTCTATCCCCTTAGGTGGTCTGAGAGTCTTTGAAAACAGGAACTGTGTGCTACAAACAGGAATTGTGTGTTACATTTTCTTGTATAGTAGAATAGCATAGTAACTAATACAAACCTTCATAACACAACTAAATCCTTACCCTATACTGAACTCCTTCAAGGGTAGCATAGAAAAGTTTTAAAAAACGGTCCGAGGTATGAATTCTTTTTTTTTTTCTTTTTTGCTTTTTCTTCCTTTCCATCTCAGATACCCCTCCAATATCAGAAAAGAAGGTAGCTTCTTCCTTTCTAGAGTCAGTCTTTAGCACTGGCTAAATTCAGTGCTCAATCACCAATAACTCTCAGTAACTAACAATCTGTGGACTAATAAATGCTTGTTTTTTTAAGCTCAGGGGAATAAGGGGAAGAGGGGTCCTATATTTGAGGGTGATTCTCCTTCTGTAGACGAGAGTTTAAAACGGAAAATTTTCTATTTCTGGCATTGCAAGAGCAAGAACCTAATTTTCTAAATATATTGTTAAATAGATTTTGATTGTGTGGTTGAAGAAAAGAAAGAGAATATCTGTATCTATGTCTACATCTATATCAGCTTAAAGACTCTGAATATTCGTTTATACTTCTTGAGTTTCAGAAACACAAAAATCTAGTCCCTTAGTTCTATCTCATTTTCCAAATGAAGAGATAGTTTTAATTGCCCTACCATTGGTCTCAAAGATAGAAGTCAAGAACTTCAGTTCTCATCCTAGATCTGCTACTTATCCCACACCAGCCTGGGCAAACCATAAAAATTCTGGATTAAATCCCTTTATCTGGAGAAGGATTTCTGAAGTCCTTTCCAGGGACATGCTTCTATAATGATTCTCACTTTTGTATTCCACTACTTTTATGATGGGCCCACAACTTCTGTTTTATTGTAGCTTGCTCTGTGTTTAGATGGGCTCTGTCCAAAGCACATACACCTTTGTGTGCATGCAGACACACACACACACGCACACACACACACACACACACAATAGATTGGGGCACAGCTGTATGGCTTATTAAATTGGTCCTGGTGTTAACAGTAAGTACAGATCCTCCAAATGCTCAAGCAGCTGCGAAAATCTGTAACGACTATAGTCTATTTGCCATATCTGGGTGGGATGTACCTTTGGTACCACCATTATGACACAATTCGACTTTGGCCACACTTCCCTAGCTAATCAGGGTTTCTGCCTTCAGTTGACAAGTGTTTTTAGGTTGTTTTCAAAAAAGCAAGTGTGTACCCATAAAACTGGTATACAGACTTTCCTTTTAGGGATTTCTGAAGGCACTAAGCCACATTTTGCAAAGTTCTGTGAGAATCATAATAAATGGACAAAATATAAGTGACAAATATTTCTTCCAAATTATATGACAGTGGAGCCAAAGTTTTGTACATCTTTTCATGATCTTGAAATGAACATTATCTAGTTTACAGCATTTCCCTGAGCTCATGTGAATGCCTTTTTCCCAAACTAGCATTTTAATAGATTTTCCTCTCTTTGACACATTTTCCCAGGTTGCAGTTAATATTGCAAGATTTGAGTACAGAGCTTCTGTACAGCATACTTCTTTCACAATTGCTAGTTTTCTCAAAGTTTGAAAGTAAATTACCTATTAGAATTGCAATAGATAGAAGCCTGGAGCAGCCAGTTTGAAATAATGAAGTGTCTTTGTGAGCACAGTCACTTTCTAAACATCTCTGGGTTATAGAACAAGTAAACCAAATGTAGCAGTCTTTTTATCAGACATGATAGCAGACATTCAGGAAAACAGAGACAATGTCCTTGGAATTGGCATTTATCTGGCTTGCATGTCCTTAAAGCCATTGCCATTATACTATTTCAGTCCATCACTTCGGGAGTTTCTGGGCCTGTTTTTAATACATATAGAATGTAAAACACAATTTTTTAGAACCATACAGATTATTAGCCCCAGAACAGACAGAGAAGGCCTGGGAATGAGAACTTACTTGACAATCACCTGAACCTGTTTAAGGGAACACACTTATAGTCAGTTCCCAAGCAAAGGCGAAACAACGTGTAGATCAGCAACTCGGAATGACCATTTCTCCCCTCGATAACTGTTAGAAATATTGAATTTTAAAAAACGGTTTGTAATTGAGCAGGTGTCACTTGCAACTTTCTAGAAAACTTAGTTACCTGACATTTTTCTTCGATTTCTCTTATATTAGAAAATGAAATGTCAGACACTATTAATTGCCTTTTTACAATAAGTAGTTACAGCAGGAGTAATGGCTAAATGAAGGTACTTTCTGTCTAATGCACAATGGATGTATTCATTTAAATGTATTCAGTTTAGATGAATGCAATATATCTATATTCATCACAGTTATACATATCTGTGGGCTGAATGGATGGGGTGGTAATTACTCCCTTTATAAATGGGACCGTATTGTCAGTTTGGAGGAAGAAAATTCCTTTTCTTATCATATTTTACACACCCGCACAATAGATACATCCTAGAATCTTTCTTTCAAATGTAGAAATTTTGCCCTTGAATTTCTAGTGGATCTAATGATTGTAGGTCATGCTTTTCTGGAAGAGTGGCAAGGGCTGCTCTTTGTCTCATGGAAAATGACAGAGGGGAACTGAGAGTCTCAAGATTTCTCCACATAAAGAAGCTCACATTTGTCATTTGGCATGCCTCAAACTCAGCTGTATGCATAACATAGCATAGATTTGATTATTCTTACACCGTCCGTTGTTTTACTTTGAGTTCAGGGAAGGTAGGACTATTAAATTGTGATTTAGTTGTATACTTTTTTTTCCTAAATAAGAGACTATTTTTTCAAGAGCAATTTTAGGTGTACAGAAAAATTGGGCAGGAAGCACAGAGAATTCCCATAAACTAATCTCCCTTATTATTGACATTTTGCAGTTGTGTGGTGGGTTAGTGTGTTCCACCTGATGAACTGACAATGATACATTGTTATTAGCCAAAGTCTGCAGCTTATATTAGGGTTCACTCTTGAGTTGTACAGTTGTATGGGTTTTGACACCACCATCCATATTTCGGACGTTCCAATTCTCTCCCCTTTAGCACTATAACCAGGCAAAAAGTGAGAAAGAAATCAAATGTATTTATTCCTTCACTCGCTATATTTATTCATTTGTGTTTTCACTAATGGGTGTTAGCAGGCCAAGGACTGCTATTTAATGGATTCAACCACTTCCCTGACCCTGGGTTAATTTACATATCTTCTCATGCATCCTCTTTTTCTCTTCAACGCAAATATACTGTTTGGTTTTACTGATGAGGGCTGGAATGTTCCCCATTAGAGATTGGTGGTCCTTGCACCTTGATGAGCTAATATTATGTTGTGTCCAGCAAGGCTTATCAGTTGATGTGTATTTTACCGTTTCATTGGTTGTTAAAAACCTCTGCAAACCAATACATGACCTTTAAAACATGTACATTGTAGCATCTGTATTCGATCGATAAGCAATCTGAAAATTATACCTGCCCCTTTTTGCCTCCATTGCAGACAAGCACAGGTAAGCAGTGAAGTAATAGCTACTGTTATGATTATCTTAGGGTGCATCTGGAACTGCCTTAGTCTCTTTCTAAATTGTTCTTCTGGGGGAAGAACTGTATATTAATTTATGCTGAGGAAGATACAGTTGGCAGAATGCTGATGAACAGTGGTTCTAGCGGAAATGCATGTGTTTTTCAAAAATAGTCTCTGTTCGAATGCAGCCAATTAGGAAGCTTTTCCAAAATAAGCAGTTATACAAGCAAACTTTAAGTATTTAATTGTTACTTCATGAGCAGGAATGCAGTCATCACTCTGCCATCTTGCCCGTAAGTCAGAAATCTGTCATTTCTGTCCAAATTAGAAATGATGCTGAATCGTCTCCAAACCATGCTACCCAGAGGCAAGTTCATATATTTAATGTGGTTGTATTTATCTTCTAATCTGGGCACCTTAAGTGAATTATTAATAAGAGGGGAAAAGCTCTCTTTCAAGTCTAGGAAGTGGCTGACGTCATACTTCCCTGGGCATTGACGGAATGTTGTAACTTTGGTAGAGTTCTACTTCAAGTCTGGGAAACCAACACTTGATTCTTAATGAACTATAATGAGAAGAGTGGATTATGACAAAATGGGAAGAGTACTGAAAGTCAAGAATCTGTAATTCTGCTTGTGAATCTGTGTGCAGAGCTCCCCTTCCTTCCTTTAGGGTAGTTCTTCAGTAAGCTCCTTAGACCTCAGAATCTACTTTTTTTTAAAAAAAAGATATTGTTCTAAAAGTCTAAAAGTTCCATGTGTTTAGAATCATACTCATCTGCTTATTCTCCCATTATCTCGACAATTTAATTCATGATAGATGTACATTGTCCAGGCAGGCCACACTATCTATGTAGTGGGAATAGCATTCTCTGCTTTTTTTAATTCATTAGTTTCACTTATTCAGCAAGTATTTATTGAGTTTTTCTAAGTAACAAGTGCCATGGTAGATGCTATATAATGCAAAGACCGTTCTTTCTATAAAAGAAGCAAGTCACATCTTTAGGAAAATCAATATTAGTGATATTAATGTTAACTGAGCACATGGGGGAATCTCTTGACAATGTGTCGTATTCCAAAAATGTCCCAAAGTTAAGCAATTATGAGATAAAAACATCTGAAAATCCTAACTATATCAGCCAAATTTGCATTTATGAGCAGAGATTGACTGATGAGGGCTGTAATGTTCTCCATTAGAGATTGGTGGTCCTTGAGATTGGTGGGGGGGGTGAGAATGAGAAGGGCTCCTCTCACTTGCTCAAATTGCTATCAGAAAATGAAAGTTGCTTTGTAGACTCCTGGGAAAATGGTACTGTTTTTTAAATAATTTTCTAGTGTCACATGCATATAATGATGTGCACATGCATACATATACACACACATACACACACAGAATCTCTGGACATCAAGTTCCTACTTTTACTGTGCCCTCTACTAAGTGCTTCCATAAAAATAAACTCATTTTATACTCACAGCAATCCTGCAAGCCACTCATTATTCGCCTTAATTTATACTGAAATAACTGAAACTGCTAGAAGAGAGAGGCTGAGATTCAAGCTAGTCATGCTCCAAGGAATAATTTTTCCCTATCACAAAAATAAAATAAATAAGTGAATAAAGCTCTCTAAAGTGAGCTTTCCATTACCCAGTCTGTTGCAGAGATTCAGGAAGACAATGGGGACCAAAAGAGTTTTCTGAATCCACTGCCACTTAATCGGGGGTGGGGGTGGGGGAAAAGGAACGCACTCTTTTTGAAGCAGGATTTTATTTGGGACCGATATAATAGAACAGGTTAGGGAATATTAGAATTCTTAAAGCAATCTCTTACACATAACAGTGAAAGGTCAAATGTGAGCTTTCATACAAAGAATATGAATTCAATCCTCAAAGCTCTGAGCTGGTATTACCATCAAGGAGATATGAAGAACAGCAATTGATTTTTTCTCTTCCTTTTTAATAATCAGGGCACATATTCACAAACAGTCGAAACAAGAGGACCATCTTGGATTTTCCCAGTGCCTATCTCTCAGCTTCAAGAGCTTAATAGATTTTTAAAATTATAATTACTCCCCTTACTCTCTCTGGGAACTAGGGCCTCTGCATCATCCCAAATCTACAAAAAGTTAGAAAAGGCAGCTTGAAATTTTGTGGCATCTGGATGAAGGCTAAGTAATTGGGGCAGCCTTTAGCATGGTGATTAATAGCTCTGAAGTCAGGCAAATCTGATTTTTAATCCAGTTTCTGCCTTTCAATGTTGAGCGAGTTTCTAAACATGCTTGTGCCTTGCCTTCCATATCTTTGTTTGGAATAATAATAGATAATACTTTATAAGGTTATTGTGAAGATTAAGGGAGTTAACAAGTGTGGAAGCGCTTAGCAGATTTCTGGTTTACAGCGAATGCTCCGGGGGTGTTACTGTGTAATCATCATTACAATAATAAAATAATTTGGTAGCAGAACACCCATATTTCTAATTAAATGCCTTTCTCCAGGCAACATTCTTGCCACATTACAGACATACCTGTTATTTGCATGAATGTAAAATTCTTGGTGTAAAAAAGTACATTTTTCTCTCCCTGCACCCAAAATATTAATTATTAAAAGTAATTAATTACTACAGAATTCTTACTGAACTGAAACATAAAATGCCCCCTGGCAATACCTAATGTTTTAAAAATGACTCTTCTTAAGATAACTGTCATATTCAATTTATAATTCATTTTCAATCTTTTAATGAACCACTGAGAACAGTTAAAATGAAGCTTTCTTTCACTTCATAAATGTTAGTTTTTTTCTGTTAAATAAGCTTCTAAAGCTCCCTCTTTTAGGCAAAGTGTGAGAAGAGAACTTTGAGTAACTAGCAAATCAATGGTAGAATTGTATGTGAAGTCTTGTGTGTCAAGTGTATTATTGTGAATTTTATTCATTTTTTAATTTTTTAAATTTATTGATACTGAGAATAGGTAGCTATTTTTACATCTTTCATATTTATTCTGTGTCTCTTCTATATTTAAAGATTGTGTAATTATTTCAGAGAACAAATGTCATCTTAAGTTGCCTTCCAAGTTATTTGACCAGTGAAAGTATCCTGTCATTTAACAAAAAGACAAGAACATTCTGAGTGCTTACCATGTATCTAATGCTACGTGAGAAAGAGAAAAAAACACCGTGACTTTTTCCTCTAATTATTCTTAACTAGTCCAAACTAGGTAATGCTCTATAACAATTTGTGATCATCACTCTATTGCAATTTACAGTCGTTCAGCATTTTACATGTAATCGTCCCCTTTCAGACTGTACATTTCTGAGGTCAAGACCCTTTAAGAAATTGACATTTAGAAGTTGCTTAATAACAGTTGCTTTTTGTTGTTGTTAAATAACAAAATTTTATTTATCTTTATTTATTTTATTTTTATTTTTTATTAAGTTTTCAATTTTAATTCCAGTATAGTTAACATTCAAAGTTGTATTAGTTTCAGGTGTACAATATAGTGATTCAACACTTCTACACATTACTCAATGCTCATCATGATAAGTGTGCTCTCAATCCCCTTCACCTTTTTCACCCATCCCCCACTTACCTCCCCTCTGGTAACTGTCAGTTTGTTCCTTGTACTTGAGTCTGTTTCTTGGCTTGTCTCCCCCCCCACCTTTTTTTTCCTTTGTTCATTTGTTTGGTTTCTTAAATTCCACATATGAGTGAAATCATATGGAATTTGTCTTTCTCTGACTGACTTATTTCGCTTAGCATTATACTCTCTAGTTCCATGCATGTTGTTGCAAATGGCAAGATTTCATTCTTTTTTTTAGGGCTGAGGAATGTTCCATTGTAAGTAGGTACCACATCTTCTTTATCCATTCATCTGTCCATGGACACTTGGGCTGCTTCCATAATTTGACTATTGTAGATAATGCTGCAATAAACATAGGGGTGCATATATCCTTTTGAATTAGTACTTTTGTATTTGGGGGGTAAATACCAGATTGTGCGATTACTGGATTGTAGGGTAATTCTCTTTTTAGCAATTCTTGAATGTATCAGTGCTTAATGGTTGGTTGGATGAGTATGTGGTTAGATGGATGGATGAAGCAGCATGACACAGTGGAAAGTGTGCCTTGCTTTACCATTGCCTGATTTGATAGAACTCATGAAATTACTAAACATAAATTGCCTTCTAAATGGTACTTAGACTACGTGATACCTCCCTTTCTAGTCTACTAGATTGAGCCCTTACCTTCCAGCCTTCTGGTACATACAGCTAGACCAACTCAGCTCCAACTTCACACTTGAGAACGGGCTCACCTCACACTGGGTGATATCACAGGCTACTGGGTTATGGTTCTTTAACTAAAAGTCAGCTATAGCTCCAACCTCAGTTTCCAGTTTTGCCAAAGATGCTTAAGGAAGCTTACTTTTTTTCTTTTCCTCTGTGATTCTTCTAGCCCTACCCAGCTCTTGGCTTGTGTTCTCCTGTGCACGAGATTTCTCTTCTCAGGTCTCAGCTTCCCCATTTCTGACCTCCACTCATCTGCTTTTAAATTTATGCTCTTACTTCTGGACTTGATAGACCCACTGGATTGTGAACTCCGTGTGTATGCTTTGCTAATGGCATTTATATTCCATGTGTGTTCCTCCTCTCTTAATAAGGGTACTAGGATACATCCTGGGGAATATCGTTAATCCCCTAGAAGGAAGGAAAGTGGGAATAGCTGTTACCTCTTCCTGGCAAGAAAAATGAAGTAAGAAATGGGGTATATAATTTAGTCTGATGACTGTAAAACGTGAACACTCATAGGAGATGGTGAAAATATTGGTAGAACTCTGTTATAAGTACAATATGTTACACTGAAATTCATTTAATATCATAATTGAAGGGTGTTTTAGAAATAAATGCTGTTTAAATGAAGATACCAGGAGTAATTGAGGGAGCCTCACCCCTGGTCATTGAACTGTTGTTATAAAATCCTCTACATAATCTGGAATAATATGAAACTATATTTTTCGCCACTCTCAATTCTCAGTTGCCAGCCTGCCTCCGTTAGTGAAGCTGAGGCACTTTTGAGCACTGAGGAGGAAGTGCTCAATGTCCAAGGCACATGGTCACTTTTCTAAGGCTCTTATTCCAGTGTTATAATAAAGGAAGAAAAACTGTGAGTAAACCCAAGAAGTCCCTAGTTCCAGTCCAGCCTTTGAAATTGTATACAACATATAAAGGACATGTAAAAAAAAAAAATCCTAGTGAGAAAGAGGGGATGAGAACGAACGCTTTCCCCTGATGTAAGCCTACGGTTCCAAAGGTTGAGCTCTACCTCAATGCTGTACTTCTGCCTCAACTCTCAAGGGACACCATTAACAAGCCATTATTTCCATTCTTTGAGCAACTGGGTTTTTGTCCTGAAATTGAGGTCCACATTCTCATTACTGGTTACATCCTGTCAGTAGTTTTTATATGCCCCATCAGCTGATAATATAACCAAATTCCTGCTTTCACTCTCTTAGATAGGCATTGTAGATGTTTGGTCTAGTTTTATTGTTTGTGAATGGTACTCATGTCCTTCCTGCCTTCATGCCATATGTGTTAGCCACTTATATTTGGGCTTGAATCATTCTGTTTCCATGTCCAAATTAATTGCTCCATCTCTTCACCCCAACCCTGTGATAATCTGCTTCTCTTCCCTGTGCTTGCTTTCTTATCTGGTCAGCAACAGCCCTGAGATTTAGGTTTATCGCCTGATTTCTTTCTATAGAGGGTTAGTCATTTTAGAGAAACAGAACTAAAATCCATCCTTTATTTTGTCCATTCATTTTTTTATGCATATTTACTTGATATCATCCATGTGCCAGTCATTCTTTTATTTAGGCATGGGGATAATGGAAAACTTGCAGAGTGATGGAGGCATAAACCTGTGAGCTACTATTATTCATTAATTTTTGTAATACATATTAAATAGGTAACTCTGTGCTAGACAATATGTTTGGCATATTTTTGTGGATGCAAAAATGAATAAAACAGTTCCTGCCCTCGAATGACCTGAAAACAGATCATTTAATATCATGTGACATGTCTGATGATAGAATTAAAGAGGGTAATATGGGAGCAGGGATTGATACAATATGACACTGATGAGGTAGGAAGGAGTTTGTATGGTGCATTAAGAGGACTGGCCCTAAGGGAGATGCTAAAGCACAACTGTTTATTAACAAGGGAGTTAGGCATAGGGTATTTGAATTCAAATTCCCCCCTCTACTTACTAACTCAGTGACCATGAGTGTGTGATTCTAAGTGAGGATTAATATATTTGTAAGATGTAGATTAAAAAAAGAACTTATTTTTATAGGGTTAGTGTGAGGAATAAATGAGAGAATTCATCACATACTTAGCTTAATAACTGGCACATAGTTTATGCTCAGTGAGTATTCATCACTATTATTCTATAGGCATTGAGAGAATTCAGGAGGATTATATTATTTTTTTTAAGTGAAGTATAATTGACACCCAAAGTGACGTTAGTGTCAGGTGTACAACATAGTGATTCAACATCTCTCTATATATATGCTCACCACGAGTATAGCTGCCATCTGCCACCATACAACGCTATTATAATACCTCTGACTTTATTCTTCCCTGCTTGGGAGGAGTTTAAGCAGAGGAACCATGTGACCAAAACTGTTTGAGAGAGAGCATAGTCAAAATTGTTTGAAAAATATGTGGTAAACCCATTGACAGCATCTAGCATGAACCAATGCCTGTAGAAGAAGCTTATCCTGGAGTCAGAGCTGATGGATAAATAAGACCCTAGCTGTAGTGTGAAGGAAGATCACCCATGGAGACTGTATGGAGTAGACAGATCACTTGGCTGAAGATGGCATTGGGTGAAACACAAAAATATATGGGGTAATATAAGAAGAAGGAAAGTTTATGAATGGTCGTAGATGTGTTTGGTAACAAGAAACAAAATGGAGGCTTTGTCCTCCTGATAAAGTCATGGGAAAGCGTTCCAGAGGGGACAAAGAGCTGGGTGTTAGGAAGGGAGTAGGAGCTCACCGATTTAACCAGGTGGGAATAGGCATCGTGTGCTGAGAATAGCAAGTCCCAATACTGACAATTTCAGTGAGGCTAAAATACATGAAGCAGTAGATGAAGGATGTAAGACAATGCAATCAATGTCTCCCTTAAATATTATAGTAAAGAGACCTCGCACTAATGGGTGCTCCACAGACATAGTGGCAGCTTGTGTTTGAGATCCGTCATTGGATTGTCAGAGGAAATGGTGCTGAGTCAGCAGAACCACAACCTGAAAATGAATGGGAAGAGAATGACCAGACTGCAGTTGTGGGCTTTTTTTTTTTTTTTTTTTTAAGATTTATTCATTTGTTTGAGAGAGAGTGAAGGCATGCAAGTTGGGGGAATGGCAGAAGGAGGAATTTTTTTTTTAATTTTATTTTATTATGTTATGTTAGTCGCCATACATTACATCATTAGTTTTTGATGTAGTGTTCCATGATTCATTGTTTGCATATAACACCCAGTGCTCCATGCAGTACGTGCCCTCTTTAATACCCATCACCGGGCTAACCCATCCCCCCACGCCCCTCCCCTCTAGAGCCCTCAGTTTGTTTCTCAGAGTCCATAGTCTCTCATGGTTCAATTCCCCCTCCGATTCCCCCGCACCCTTCATTTTTCCGGAAGGAGGAAATTTTCAAGCAGACTCTCTCTGGGCGGGGAGCCCAACACAGGGCTCCATCCCATGACCCAGGAGATCATGACCTGAGCCCAAACCAAGAGTCAGCCGCTTAACCAGCTGAGCCATGCAGGCGCCCCAGTTGTGGGCTTCTTTGAGAGAGTTCATTATGTGTTGGTTGATAAGTTAGGAATAAGGCTGAGCTGAAAGTTATTTCCAGAGTGCCATGAATTTCCAAAAACTGATGAGTCTCACCATATTCTTTAAGTCACAGTAAAATTAAATAACAACTTCATTAACATGAGATCTAGTTATGCTATTAGAGAGAAATATAACCAACATTTTTGCCTTCTTTAAAGGATTTTCCAGAAAAGGAGAAGTCCACAGCAAAGGCCCTGGAAGATGTAAAGGCAAACTTTTACTGTGAATTATGTGACAAGCAGTATCACAAGCACCAGGAGTTTGACAATCATATTAATTCTTACGATCACGCTCATAAGCAGGTAAGCCGAAGTGTGGGAAATCCTTTTCATTCCTAGATTTATACCTTCAGAATAGAATGTATGCATTCGACCTTCTTTATTGTCATCTAGGATACTGAGGTGAAACCGTTTTATTTATTTATTTTTCTTCAAAGTTTGTTTTCTGTTTAAGTGTTAGGTGAAATATTATTTTTTGAGGTGAAACCGTTTTATTTATTTATTTTTCTTCAAAGTTTGTTTTCTGTTTAAGTGTTAGGTGAAATATTTTTTTTCCTAGAAGTATTGTAAACCTATAGGTGAATTTAAAGATGATCTAAAAGTAGACTGATATTTATTTGAGAATTTTACATATGGGAAAACCAGAACCCAGTAAAAAGAGTGTCACATTTAAAACCACCTAACTAGTCAGTGGCAGAACCAGAACACTGGACAGAATTGATTATAGTGTTCTTTCAAAACTTCTGAGGTTTAGGGAATCCTAGGACTGTGGGAAAAAATAAAGAATACCCTCTTAAGAGAGTCAAAATGGTTAACTTACTAGATGAACCATTGCAAATGAACAAACAAACAAAAATTCAGGGAGGCTAAGTTGAGAGGTAATTCAGATAGAAATGCTTCATTTCTTTTTCTTAAGAGGTCATATGTATACATTATCGGTTTAGATAGTCTATACATGGCTGCTAATATTCTCTATTTCCATCTCTCTGTGAGAGAGGAGG
This sequence comes from Eumetopias jubatus, assembly GCF_037043125.1. NCBI lineage: Eukaryota > Metazoa > Chordata > Mammalia > Carnivora > Otariidae > Eumetopias > Eumetopias jubatus. The sequence continues at coordinate 34,457,669 of NW_028274820.1, forward strand.
CTGTTATTCTTATTCTGTTAGATTTTATCCTTGTTGCATGAGGTATGGAGATATTGGCCATTTAGGAATTGGGAGTGTTAAATACCCCTAAGAAAGAAATCCCATTTGGCCAGAGGATTATTGCTGACAGCTGTGAGGAGGTACACACTCCTGATGCCAAACGGACCTGATATCTTGGAACGTGTGGGTAAGTCTTGTATAATCTAGACCTAAAATATTTATTCAGAGTAAACAACAATAAATATCTTGACTAACGTTGCCAGTATTTTCTGAGTGCATCCAAAATCCTTGGCCTTGAGAGATGCAAGGAATCGGTTTCTATCTTTAAAGATGTAGCATGTATCGATAATTGGCCATATTTCTTGGACAAGAGGAAGGACCTGGAATAAACTGTTTTAGGACTGTGATTCCCAAATCTTAGTGTGCATCATAATCACTTTGGAACTGAATAACACAGATTCCCAGACTTTCCTTCCAGTATTGTAATTCAGTAGTTCTGAGGGGGCCCAAGAACTTGCATTTTAAAATGATACAAAATGGAACTTTCCAAGCATATTTAAAACTGAACTACGTGGCTACCATCCAGCTCCAGCTTCGATCTCCTTTCCTTTCGACCCCCACCCCTCACCCCCCCACCCGCTGCCACCGTGTATTATTTTGAAGCAAATTCCAGGCATCATGTTATTTCGTCTGAAAGTGTTTCACGATGGAGAATGGTGCTTACACAACATAGCCTCTGTCATACCTAAAAAGTAACAGTAGTATCTTAATAACAGTTGGTGATCTTTTTTCTTTAGTTGTCTCATAAATGATTTTTAAATTCGGGTTTTTTGAAATCAGGATCCAAAAACATCCACACTTTTGGTTGACACGTCTTTAAGATTCTTTTAATATATAGTTAAACTATAGGTTTTCCAGTTCCTTTTTACATTTGATTTCTTGCAATTTATTTGCTGAGAAAACTGGACATATTCAGGGTTTTGCTGAATGCAACCCAGTGCTGTCTTTTTTCATTTTCTGTGTCTTCTGTATTTCTTTTAAACTGATTGTTACGTATAGAGATCTGAACAAATTCCAGTTCATTTTTTTCTTGGCAAAAATATATCACAAGGCATTTTGTATCCTTCCATAAAGAGGCATATGATGTTTAGTTGTCTCTATTTTTATGACTGTAAGTTTAAGAAATGGGTTTGGATGCTACCAGTTTGAACCATCCATCATTAAGTACATCACTTACATTTTTCCACTAATGTTTTTTGTAGCCATAGATGATCATTTGTTTAAATCCCTTACTTCATTTGGAGTTGTAAAATGATTCTATCATCCATTTGTCATTTATTAGATGATATATGTCTATAAAGAGAAATTCCCTATAAGAATCACTCCCAGAGGATTTTATGTAGGTGGTCTTTAGGCCACATATATATAAACTCCCAGTATATATACATACAGTATATAAGTAACCAGAGAAGGTTCTCATGGGTTAGCTACATTGATCTGTACTTTAAACACGCATGAGGAGATGTTGAAATGGAGGCTAAAGATGGGATGGCATCCTTGACTGTGGAAACACAAGAATCTAAGGCGAGGAAATAGAAGAGCACAGGGCATCTTTTCAAAACTGTTGAAAGTGTTTGGACTATAAAGGGGATGAATTCTCCACACCTTATCTGCATGCCACAGCCTCCCTTGTACTCTGAAATTCTGCCTGATCATTTCCCTTATTAGTTTCTCCAGTCTTATTTCCATTGACTTTCCAACATGTTGGAAAAAACCACCTTTCCTCAATCCTTTTATTTCATCTGTGCATCTATTTCTGTTTTTTGTTTTTGTTTTTTTTTTCCTGTAGGTTTACCAGCATTCTAACCTTCCTTGGTTATGTTCCTTCACCAGTGATTGAGTTTCAGCTATGTACTATTGTGCTAGTTGTGAAAAATGGACCAATTTGGTCTCTAACTTCAGGGAGCCTGCATTCTAACTGGGGAGACAGACATGTCAACCTACCTTTAAAATACATTGGTTTAAGTGTTCTAGAAACTGTATACCTAAGATACCAAGAAAACTTATAAAACTGATTTAAGAAAGAAGAGATGACAAGTGAGCTGGGATTTTTAAAGAATGAATAGAAATTAACCATGTAGTCAAGGATGGTAGGTCCTATATGATAGAAACCTCTCTCAGGACATGTGGCAGTTATAAAGCATGAGTGGAACACAGAGAAACTGCCAAAGACTCATTATGGCCACCAAAGTCACCATCACTATCCTGAAGAGCTCTTTAAAAATCTTTGAAACTGTTTCTCGTTTCTCTCATTCTTCTTTTGCAATAGATCTTGCTCTCATTTTTCATTTTGGAATCTCTTTTCACCATTCATATTTAATCTCACTCTTGAATCTGCTGGGACCTTTGAACTGGACTCCCCACCTCCATTATTTTCCCTCCTCCAAACCAGGCTATCCATTTATAGCCAAATTAATCTTCTCAAACTATCACATTCAATGGGTGATGACTGACTTTTTCAAAAGTCTGAACTACTTAGTCTGTCAATTCAAAATGTCCACAGTCTGGCTCTTGCTTCCATTTCCAGATTTATCTCCTGCAACTCCAGAATTTCCCTACAGTTTCTCAAAAGATGCCTTATGCTTTCCCACCTGCTCATCTTGGCTCATAATCTTCCCTCTGCCTGGGATGCCCTCCCATCTCGTGGCTGTATTTCAACATATGCTCCTGTGTATTTAATGAATAGATTGACAACTTATATCTGGATATTCAAAGAGCTGAAATCTCATGGTAAGCGGATTTAACAGCATTTTCCAAATTCTCTTTGATCAAAACTTATTAACATTGTGCAGAATTTTGTCCAAGCTGCCCGCTTTGGAAAACAATGGAATAATTAAAGTTGCTGTAGACCTTGGAAAACTGCTTTCTTGGGTAATGTTGAAATACTTTTATCTAAAGATTTCTTTTAGCCCAAAATTTTGACAATAGCTTGAATTTTAAATGAAACTGAGTTTTATGTACAGAAAAAAGAAGTATGCACTAAAGTAAAACATGCATGTCTTTTTTTTTTTTTTTTCAAATCCCAAAGCTAAATATGTCTATTTGGTTCTTGCTTCAGTAAGGGCTCCTCTTGATTGTGATGATGATTATAATGATAGTGGTGAGGATTTGGCTGAGAGCATTTTTTGGCCTGAGTAATATGAATAGCTTCTATAATTTTATTTTCCATGTGGATTCAGACAAAATATCTGGCCTCTTCTGTTAAACTTCCAACAAGATGGTCTTTTTGGTATACTTTGAAGTGAATCTAAATTCACATGAAATTAAGTCTGTTATTCATTAATAGAATAGCATAGAGCTGGAAGCAAAGGAAACTGAATTCTTATAATTATTTAGGATCCTTCAGTTCAGTAAGTGATTTCTAAAGCTTTTATATTATCTTGTATCTAAATAGCAGTATCATGTGTTATTTTATTACAAGGATTATATTATGCAGAGATATATTGTAATTCTAGAGAAGTAAGTCAATACATAACTTTAAAGAATAAAGTAAAATAGTCTGAGATTCATAGCTTTAAATTAGTTCCATTTGGAATTTAATATTATTTTTCTATAATTTGATCAAAAATTAAGATATTTTTCTTAGGTATTATTGATAGAAAAGGATAGCTTAACAGTAAAAAAGCTGATTTTTTTATATTTATTCAGCAAGGGGAAAAATTAATTTCTAAAAGCTTTGACAACCCAACTCTCATATAACTCACGTTTTTGGAAATAACTCAAGTTATGTTAGCTATTGCTTTGAACTTCTTATAATTCCGTATAAATGTTGAGCATTACCACTAAAGCAATTTGAATGTATATACAAATTATAGTCACTTGGATGAAGACAGCAGTGTAACTATTAATATAACTAACATGTTAATAACAACTAATTCCTTGTGAGACTATCCACAAGTCATAATTCCTTTCTCAAGATGGTGAACCGCAAGTGCATAATACTGAAATGAAAACCACACATCCTCACATGCAGCAAAAATCTCTCCTGCCCCAGAGGCATCCTGGCTCATCTCAATTTAGAAAAAACAAAGGAGCCTGATCCCCATACAAATAAGCCATAAAAATATCTTCAATAATAAAAAACAAATCCACTTTTAGATCCTCCACATGTGACATTTAATCCTCCTAATCTTCCTTTGCTTCACAATTGGATTTATTTTCACTCAGGAGGAGCTGTTCACTTGTCAAGCCTGAATTTGAACTCCAGCTGATTCATTCTTAAAATATTGTTTTGGATTCTCCCCAACTCTACCTGCGCAGGATAAAAGAACAGAACAGAATCATTTTTGCCATCTTGTCTCCAAGAGGAAAAGACCCAAAACTGCTAAAGAAATTCAGTCCAGTTACGCCTTGCTTTGTTCCTACAGTATGATTTATATTTTCTCCAGATACTGCCCAAATTAGCCTAATAATATATTTCAGCACAGTATGTTTAAGTTACTAGTCCTCTTAATGTAGCCACAAAACTTCAAGGTCTGGTTAATTTGTAGGGTCAGCAAGATTGAAGAAATATAAACTCAAATATCTAGGGAGGAAACTCTCAGAAACATATTTGTTGGTAACATAAAATACTATTTATCTCTATATTTTGCATTCTATAAACCCAACTTTCTGGTCTATATATATTCCTCACCTCCCCCATCCTCCACCCCCTGGAGTCAGCCAGCAGCAATTGGAACCTCCATCAGCAAAAAAAGTACAGAAGACCCAAAGCTGATCTTAGCTTCCGACTCATCATTCGGCTTTGCTAAAATACTGCTCTCACCCTGGCTAAGAGGCTTTTCAATCTTAAGGTTGTCTCCTGACGGAAAAATAAATTAAAAATCTATATTCTGGCTCTTTCTGTATCTCAGGTGTGCCAAGTACTTTCCTGCCTTAAAACATTTGGCATGTATCTCTCTGCAATGTTCTTCCGTTTGACCTTCAACTTCCTGGTTCTTTGCATTTGTGTCACGTGCTCTGAGGGATCTCTCCTTCGCCTTCTACCTCATGTAGACAGTTGTCAGTTCTCCAAATCTTAGTACCCTGTCAGCACTCAGTGGTGGTTGGACTCGACCTATGCTGGCTCTCCAGAGCCACTTGTTCAATATATAAGAATTCTGTGAGCTGGTTCTTAAACAATCGGTAGCTTGGTTTAAGAAATCAGCCATGGTATGTGGTGGGGAATCCATAGGCACTGCAAACAGGGCTTGTTGGGTTTTGTTTGATTTTTCCAGAGTGTCAGTATATCAGCACGCCATTGCTTATTACTCTGTAAAAACAGGTTCTTTTTCATTTTTTTCACCCTGTCCCCTCTTCCCTACTATTAGTTCCATAAAGAGAGGAGCAGGGTACTGTTGGTTCTATTGGCCGCATATCCCTGTCTCTCTCAAATGTAGAGCTGTGTTTGGCACAAAGTAATGACTTTATAAATATTTTTTTAAAAAGAATGAGTGGCCGAATAAGGTTCTACAATTGCCATGCTACTCTGACCTACATCAGTACATTCATCAACCATTGATTGCTTCCTTTTTTTCCCAGTCTTATTGAGAAATAATTGACATATATTAATGTGTAAATTTAAGGTGTATAGCATGATGGTTTGATTTACCTCTATTGTGAAATGATTACAAGAGAAAAAAAAATTTGCTTTATGATGAGAACTCCTAGGATTTACTCTCTTAACTTTTCTATGTATCGTATAGCCCTGTTAGCTGCACTTATCATATACATTACATCTCTAGTGTTTATCTTATACCTGGACTTTTGTGCCTTTTGACAATCTTCCTACAATCCCCTCTCCCCCTGCTCCACAACTGGTAACCACAACCCTGATCTCTTTTTCTATGAGTTTTTTTTTTTTTTTTTGAGTTTTAACGTAAGTGAGATCATACAATATTTGTCTTTTCTGACTTATTTCATTTAGTATAATACCTTCAAGTTTCATCCACATCACAAATGGTAGGATTTTTTCATTTTTTTGTGGCAGAATAATATTCCATTGTATGATGTCCATGGATATTTAAGTTGTATCCATGTCTTGGCTATTATAAGTAATGCTTCTGTGAACATGGGGGTGCAGTTATCTTTTGAGTTTGTGTTTTTGTATTTTTTGAATATATTGTTCCAGAACTGGAATTGCTGGATCATATGGTAGTTTTATTTTTAACTTTTTAAGGATCCTCCACACTGTTTTCCTTAGTGGCTGTAACAATTTACAATTCCACCAACTGTGCACAAAAGTTCGCCTTTCTCCACATCCACACCAGCATTTGTTAACTCTTGTCTTTTTGATGATGGACATTTTAACAGGCATAAGATGGTATCTCATTGTGGTTTTAATCAGCATTTCCCTAATGTCTAGGGATGTTGAATATCTTTATTTTGTACTGTTGGTCTTTTGTATATGTTCTTTTGAAAAAGGTCTATTCAGGTCCTTGGCCCATTTTTAAATTGAGTTATTTGGGTTCTTTCACTATTGAGTTGTATGAGTTCTTTATATATTTTGGATATTAACCTTTTATCAGATATATGGTTTGCAAATATTTTTTCCCATTCCAGAGGTTATCTTTTCACTTTGTTGATGGTTTCTTTTGCTTTGCAGAAGTACTTTAGTTTCATTTAGACCCACTTGTTTATTTTTTTATTTTGCTGCTTGTGTTTTCAGTGTCATATCAAAGAAATCATTGCCAAAACCCATGTGAAAGAGCCTCACTCCTGTTCTCTTCTAGTGGTAGAATTGTGTCTCAGCTCCCTTGTCTGGGTGGGCAGGGAAGGGGTTGCTTCAGGTAACTCTAAATTTCTTGAACAAGCTTTCCCACTGGGAGGAGCTGGGGGTATCCTCAGCCTTTGTTATGAATTAATCCCCCTGCCTGTATGCCTCGTACTGGGTTTGATCTGGGGGTAATCCATTCTGTCCACTCACCTCTCTGCTCAAGCATCACTGGGCCACACAACTTTGGGAAGTTGTGGCCAGCCCCTGTGGTCAGATGGAGCCTGGAGACATTCTCCAGACCAGTGGGGCTAAAACTCAGCTCCCAGCCTGGATTGGGCAAACCAGGCTCTAGGGCCAGCAAAACTCCTCATTTTTAGGATCCAAATCAGGCAGACCTGCACCCCAAAGAGTTCCCTGGCCAGAGTACACTAGTGATCTGGTTCTGCTAATGAGCAAAGCCTCTGGTTTGTGTTACTACTTGGGCATTTCAACTGGGTCCGCCGAGATTTATGTGCTCATTGTGGCAAGCCCTCCCACATTCCCAGTAGCGGAGCCCACAGATTCTCCTGCAGTACCCGCAGGGCCAGATCAGAGTTGGGGCTCTCACAAGTGACCAACAATGCTATGGGTGCTGGTTGCCCCTCCCCCAGGTTCTTCCCCACCCCCCACCCCCCACCCAGGAACCAGAAGCTTAGGGGAGATCTCTCCACGTGGTGCTTCCCTGGCCTGGGGGAGGGGCAATATGGTCAAGGAGTAGCTGCTTCTCTTCCCCTTCTAATGTGGTCTGTCTTGGTCACTGAGGTGTGGGGTGTGCTTCATCCTCACTCCCATTTTCTATGATTCTCTTTGTGGTATCTTGCTTTTAAATAGTTACTAATTGTTCTTCTTGTGAAGGGGAGTAAAATCAGGAACAATTTTAATTGCCATCTTGGTGATGTCATTCCCTAATCACTTCTTAAGTAGAGAAAGTTGAATGTTGTAGTAAACAAGATGGGACCCCAATCCCAGGTTCTTTGTAATTACTGAAGAAAAGTTGTCATAAAAACCCCTTTTTATAATTTAGAAAATATCTAGCTCATAAATGCTGATGTGGTGTGCCCTTTTAAGAATTTTAGACTTTATTTTGTAGAAAATTACTAGTCTTCAAGGGCTTCTAAGCAAGCAAATGATATGATCAGATTTGTGATTTAGAAAAATAAATCTAGAAGCAGTTTAAGGGGTGGTACAGAAGGAGAGAGCTTGGCTCTGTAATCAGATATGAGGCTAAGAGCCCACAAGAGATGATCAAAGCCATTACAGCAGTGACAAGGAGAGAAAGTGTGAGAATGGGTGCATTCAAAAGATTGTCAGTGGCTTGAAACACATGAACACATGGTCTACATCACTGATAATCAACTAAATAACAGACTTGGAGAGTTTTTTTTTTAAGGTTGTCAAATATGATAAAAGAATGTTACTACCCAATGTTGACAAGATGTGAGAAAATAAACACTGTCAAACAATCCTTGTGAGGATATAAAGTGTTTCAGTCTTTTGATGTTCAGTTTGGATTATTTATCAAAAACTTTAAAATGGGAATTTTCTATCAACAATTCCATCTGGCATGTATTCTAGAAAAATAATCAAATGAATTTCAAGATTTATGTATAAGGATGTTTAAAACAGAAAAATACTGGAAACATTCTAAACATACAATGAAAAAAACATAATGACTAAATTATGACACAAATAAAGTGGAACTACGATGTAAAAATTGAATTGTGTTTTGGATCTATATTTTACACAAAATTTAATTATTAAAAGGAATGCATGAATGCTTGTTTATTTATTTAAAAAAATCTTTTTTAAGATTTTACTTATTTATTTGAGAGAGAGCACGAGCAGGGGGGAGGGGCAAAGGGAGAGGAAGGAGCGACTCCCTACTGAGCAGGAAGCCTGAAAGAGGACTCAATCCCAAGACCCTGAGATCACGACCTGAGACAAAGGCCAGAGCTTAACCATTTGAGCCACCCAGGTCCCCCTGAATACTTGTTTATATCAAAAATTAAAGACAGGCGTCTAGGTGGTGCTATAGGTCAAGTGTCTGACTCTTGGTTTTGGCTCAGGCTGTGATCTCAGGGTCATGAGATCAAGCCCCATCTTGGGTTCCACGCTCAGCATGGAGTCTACTTAAGATTCTTTCTCCCTCTCTCTCTGTCCTTCCCCCACCCACCCTCTTTCTCCCTCTAAAATAAATAAATGAAAAAAACCCAAACAAACAAAAAAACATGAAAATTAAAGAATACAGAAGTAGAGAACAATGAATAAAAGTACATAGTAACAATTTGGTCCCTATCTTTTTAGATAAGTCTCTAAATATTTACATCAAATCATAAACTTTTGTATAAAATGTAAACATAAAATGTGATTGTATTATACATATTATTCTGCCTTCATACATTTTCACTTATATCTTGTCAGTCCATAAAGATTTATATTTTATTGCGTTAAGTCAATACCCAGAATTTATATCACTGTGACTTGTAAATTGTTTTTCTTCATCAGAGCTTCATAGGTACTATGATTACTTTATGATTATGTTTTCTTTCTTGTACAGCTCTTTTCTCCTGGAGTTAGAAATTGCCTAAGTTTTATATTTGCTCAGGTTTGTATCACTGCCTATTACTAATTTATCTCTGAACTATTTACCATATATAATGACAAAATCTTAATAAAAAAACATCAGATACATGGGACAATAGATCAGTTCTATTTTGATTTTTTTCCCCTTCTTATTTTAGAGAAATGCATGGTAGAGTCCTCGGTCTTTCGGCTCCAGTCCAGGTAGATTGCACTCCGTTCCTGCTGCACAGCTACCGTGCTTTTTATCAACATCCTGTGACTGCTTTTGCTTCTTTCCAAGATTGTATTTCTCATTTCCTTTATCTCATGACTTCCCATATCTTATTTCCTCCTTTCGGTGGAACCTAGTCTCCACAAGCTTCCTATACACACGAGGTGAAAATTTGGGGGCCCGTGTCTATCAGTAAATGTAAATGTGTTTATTCTACTCTCATACTTGATTTACTTTTCAACCAGGCTTCAGCTTTTAATGTTGCTGTTGAAAAGTGATATGTCATTTTCAGTTCTAATCCTTTCTTTCTGAAAACTTTTAGACATGTCTCTTCATCATTTCTTCACACAACAAACATTTATCTACTGCCAGCTATGGACCAGACCCTGTTCCACATCCTGGGAGTAGGAAACCATCCAATCATCTCCACCCTTGTGGAGCTAACATCAAAGTGGGTGCAGGAAAACTTGAAAAGGGAGATAGAAATAATAAAATATATAGAGCCCTGGATAGACCTGTGTGCTATGGAGGAAAATAAAAGAGTGTAGTGTGTAGGGAGTGCTCTGGGCAAATAGAATTTTAATTAGGGGTTTTAGTGAAGACCTTAAAGAAAAGATGAGAATAAGCAAAACTTAGAAGATACAGGAGCCATTGATTTATCTGAGGGAGAATATTCCAGGCAGAGGGAATGCCACATGTGCAGTCTGGGAATTAGGACCATTCACACTGTTCCAAAGACTCCTAATATGATAACATCCTGCAGTGACTTTTGAGTCTCTTTTCAATTGCTGTGCAGGCCATTCCATGGAATATTTCGATTAGGAAAGTCATGTCATTTGTTTTGGAAATTTTTTAATAGTATATTGGATCATTTCCTCATCTGCTGTCTTTCTTCTCTTTCAAAATTCTCTTGTTTGGATATTAGAATTCCAGAATGAATCTTCCAAATTCCTTATTTTTCTTACTTTTTTCAGTGCCTTAGTGCTTATGTCAACATTCTGGGAGATTTGCACAATTCTAGCTTTCCAATATGAACCTTATTTCATATTGTGTGTGTGTATATGTGTGTGGGGAAATAGAGACAGAGAGTGAGAGAGAAAGCAAACAAGTACACATTTGATCCACAGTTCACATGCTAGAGGCATTCCTCAAATATTTTGTAATGCTTGGCTATTTACCTGACATTCCTATTTATAACTGAGGGACCAAAAATTTGATTGGAAAATTTATTTGTATGGGTTGAGTTTGGCAGATGGCAACCTTCAGTACAGTGTGATAGGGTAGTAATTTTTTTTTTCTTTTCACTGAGTGGCCTCCAAGTGTCAATATTTATGAAGTTTTTGAAAGTCGTGGGCAGGAAAGAAATTTGAAATCTCACTTGTATGCAAATTTTCATTTAATCTCCTTATTTAAATGGTTTTATAGCTTAGCCCTAAGCTGTATCAGATGTTCCTGAGACTAAATCCTACCTGGTTCAGTATCTCCATAGAGCAAGCCTCAATTTTCTGCCAGAGTGGGCTAAGGGATATGTTGCCTTGTCTGCTCTTTTGTAAACTTTAACTGGTTTTCTTATTTCAAGTCCCATCCTCCACTTTTCCAGTTTTACTTCTCTAGCAGAAGTTTTCTGGATTAATATCAGCTGCCCTCCCCTTGGCAATTGGTCTGCCTTGTCTGCTGTATTGCGTATCCTCCCTCCCTCCCCCTCTCTCCTTCCTTCCTTCCTTCCTTCCTTCCTTCCTTCTTTCCCTCCTTCCTTCCTTCCTTCCTTCCTTCCTTCCTTCCTTCCCTCCTTCCTCCCTCCCTCCCTCCCTTCCTTCCTTCCTTCCTTCCTTCCTTCCTTCCTCTGTAGGCCAATATGTTTTTTTTTTCTTAGTAAACTAGAACCAACCCTCTATTCCTCAGAGAGTTATCATGACAATTAATGAAAAAATATGTGAACATCTTAACCCAGGGCCTAGTATATAGTGTAAGTGCTCAGTAAAGTAGATTGAGGCATATTGCACAAGGTGTGCTTTCCAAGAGAAGCTAGAGGCTCATTTCTCAAGAATATTATTTGAGGGGCCCCTGGGTGGCTCAGTCATTAAGTGTCTGCCTTCGGCTCAGGTCATGATCCCGGTGTCCTGGGATCAAGCCACACACCAGGCTCCCTGTTCAGTGGGAAGCCTGCTTCTCCCTCTCTCACTCCCCCTGCTTGTGTTCCCTCTCTCACTGTGTCTCTCCCTCTGTCAAATAAATAAATAAAATCTTAAAAAAAAAGAATATTATTTGAGGGATAATTTCATCGAATGGTGGCTACCCTGGAGGACCTCTAATAAATTCTTTTGAAAAATTATTTTATTTATTTAAGAGAGAGAGAGTGGGGGGAGGGGCAGAGGGAGAGGGAGAGAGAGAAGATCTCAAGCTGACTTCCTGCTGAGCGTGGAGCCTGACTTTGGGCTAGATACTCATGGTACCGAGACCATGACCTGAGCCGAAATCAAGAGTCAAATGCTCAACTGACTGAGCCACCCAGGTACCCCAAATCTTTTTTTAATAATAAATCTTTTATCTCTGAAATTATGATTGTATGAATTTGTAGTTAAATACAACTTTCTGTCGTTTGATTTAAACTCAGGCTGAGACTTGTCAGTGAGAAAAAAAAATAATAATTTGCTCCTAGCGTTAGATCCTTGGAACCACAACACCTATGGGGCTTTTACTTTCTGAACACAATTCAGCAACTTCACTTTGACGTATTTCAGATGTCAGATATCATGAAAAACCATACAGCACAGTCTTGGTTCTTTACCATGTATATGCTTTTCGCATTTGCAGATCTATAGGTTTACCTTTCCTAGCCTATTTTTTTAGTTTTTTCGGCTTACGTTCTAGCTTCTTGACATAATATTTCAGCATATTATGACAACTCCATACTGAATGAATTGTGCATAAAATTAATCCTGCAATATTTAATGATAGCTTCTATTGTTCTATATGGTTCTCTAAGCTATCTAATGATAGCTTCACATTGTTCAAGATGTTACAAATGGCAATATTTTTCTCCTTACCTATTAAGTATGATCTGGCACTAGATGATAATATATACGAATTGGTAATATATACATATATATATAATATAAATTAATCTGATAAGTGATAAATATATAAATTAATATATAAATATGTAAGTTAATCTGGTAATTTAAGTGATAAAATTATACCCATTAAAATCAAGTAGCTGAAACAATGCAGAGCTGTAGGTCAGGCTAGAACTCACTGCCCACAAATGTTGATAAGGCCAGAGACTAGAAGACAAGGAGTGATGTGTAAATCGGTTCTAATTAATTATTTCTTTCTTATTTCCATGTAATTCTGTTGGATATGGCATTCATTCAGTAATCCACGCTTTCAGTCATTTGTTCAAAAATCATTTGTGCTAGGTACTGTGTATTCTATAGATGTAAAAATAAGTACATATTTCCTGTTTCTGGTCCATTATGTACAGAATTTGGAAGTTGTCACTCCCATCCACATAACCAGACAAAAATTAAATAAACTGAAAAATCAACAACTCTTCTTGGATCTACCAGAGAACTGAGGTTTACAGGACAAATTGCTTTCCCCAAAATGGGGCAGGTGGATATAGGAAATTACAACTTAGCAACACTGAAGTGTGGGAATTTTGAGGGAATCAGTAGGAGTGTACGGAAACCTAACCTATAATCAAGAAATTGCTGGAGGCTCAGTGAGGATAGCTCTGAGGTAAAATTCATGTGGGAGAGGGCTGTCTCAAGCAGGCCACTAGGCTTTTATAAATTTTACCTCCAGGAGACCTATCTTGTTCTTAAAGTAAAGAGAGGAAAAAAGTCCCCCTCTGCTTCAGGCAGGGGGAGAGGAAACGTTTCCATTTAAAAATGTATCAGAGCACTCTGGGCTTCTTAACAAGACATGCCCTCAAGGGGGAAAAAAAACTGTTTTGTCAAACTCAGGGGAGAGAAATACCCATCTCCTCCTTTAGTCTTCCTGTCTCCACTAAGGATGGTGAGGGGAGGAGGAGGTCAGCCCTGAAAAGCACTTGAGAAAGTCGTAGCCCAACAGGTCACTAAAGGCTGAGACCTAGTCACAGGAGTACAGAACACTTTACCTCCTCCTGCCAACACCTTACCACCACATCAGTAGAGCTCCGGCAGAGTGGTAGAGGAATGAATACAGCAGAAAGAAGGGCATATCTCCAATCTTATTTAAGAAGCCTCCAGAGAAACCCAAAGTCAACAGGGGAGGTAAATACACAGACACCAGATGAAATTTTAGCCTCTGATGAAATTATAGCTTCAAGAAAAGGAAATAGCCAAATCCCTAGTTGGATATGCATAAAACCTCATGCTAACAGCATATTTGCCTCAATTTCACCTACCCAATATATCATGTCTGGCTTTCAAGAAAATAACTGCAAGACATATTAAGTAACCAAAAATACAGTTTGAGGAGACAGAAAAAGAATTCAAATAGGACTCAAATGTGGCAGAGATGTTGGCATTATCAGACTGAGAATTTAAAACAACTATGGTTAATATGCTTATGGCTCTAATGGAAAATGTGGAGAGCATACCAGAACACATAGGTAATGTAAGCAGAGAGATGGAAACTAATAAAAAAAAGCAAAGGAAATATTAGGAATAATAATTTTAAAAACTGCAGCAGAAAAGAATGCCTTTGAGGGACTCATCAATAGATTGGACAGAGCTAAAGAGAGAATCAATGAACTTGAAAAAATGCCTATTAAAACTTCCAAAACTGAAAGGCAAAGAGAAAAAAATAATGAAAAAGATAATCTAAAAATTGTGGGAAAATTACAAAAGATATAAAATACTTGTAATAGTATTACCTGAATGAGAAGAAAGAGAGAGAGAGAAAGCAATCAAGCAAGCAGAAGAAATATTTGAAGTAATCATCACTGAGAATTTCTCAAAATTAATTATAGACAATAAACTACAGATCCAGGAAGCTCAGAGACACTAATCAGAATCTTAGAAAAAATACAAAAATCTACACCTAGGTGTATCATATTCAAACTGCAGAAACTCAGACAAAGAAAATAAATGAATAAAGACTTTCTCAGACAAATAAAAATTGAGGTAATTTGTCACCAGTAGACCTGCCTTAAAGGAACTGTTAAGAGAAATTCTATAGAAGGAAAGAAAATTCCATCTACATAAAGAAAGGGAGAGCATTAGAGAAGGAATAATGAAGGTAAAGTAAAGTCTTACATAGTTTTTTTGTTCTTAATTGATATAACAGATAACCATTTGTTCCAAGTACTGTCAACAATGTATTCAGTGGTTATAGCTTATGGATAAGGGACATAAATGCCAGCAATTCTGTAAGAAGCAGGAAGGAGGGATTGCAAACACTGTGTCATAGGATACTTGCACTCCCCATGCAGTGCTAGAGGGTTGTGTGAAAGAAAACTTGGAATAATTGTAATTTTTTTTTTTTGGCAAAATCAAGGACAACTGATAAAAGGAGTAATAACAAAATATAACTGGTATGTGAAGAGAGGAGAAAACATAGAATCCTGTTGAATACCCAACTGAAACCAGTGAAGGCAGAAAAAGAGTGGAAGACAAAAAAAAAATAAGCAAAGAGAAATGAATAGAAAACAGTGACAAGTATAGCATATATTAATCCAACTATATCAATAATCACTTTAAATGTTAATGGTCTAAATTCACCAATTAAAAGACAGATTGTCAGAGTTCATTTAAAAAGGAAGAGAGACCCAATTGCATGTTGTTCAGAAGACCCACTTTAGATATGAAGTAAAGTAATGGAGAAATATATCCTATGCTAATGTTAATCAAAAGAAAGCTGGAGTAGGTATATTTATTTTAGACAAAGAGGACTTCAAAGAGAGGGAGATTATCAGGGATAAAGACAGCATTACATAATGATAAAGAGGTTAAATCACCGAGAAGACATAACAATGCTTCACGTGTATGTGCCTAACAACAGAGCGTCAAAACACATGAGACAAATTTGAAAGAAATGCAAGGAGAAATAGATAAATCTACTAACTTGAAGAGACCAACACTTCTCTATCAGTAATTGATACATTCAGCAGGCAAAAGATCAATTAAGAAGATAGTTGAGGGGCGCCTCGGTGGCTCCGTCGTTAAGTGTCTGCCTTTGGCTCGGGGTCCTGGGATCGAGCCCCACATCGGGCTCCCTGCTCCATGGGAAGCCTGCTTCTCCCTCTCCCATGTCCCCTGCTTGTGTTCCCTCTCTTGCTGTGTCTTTCTCTGTCAAATAAATAAAATCTTTAAAAAAAAAAAAAAGAAGAAGAAGATAGTTGAACTGAAAAGTGTCATCAATCAACTTGATCAGTTGATATTCTTTTCAAGCTCATGTGAAGCATTCACCTAGATAGACCATATTCTGGTCATTAAAAACATCCACATTTAAAAAAATAGAAATCATACAAAATTTGTTCTCAGACCAAATGGAATTAAACCAGAATTCAATAGTGGAAAGATAGTTGGAAACCTCCACATAACGGGAGATTAAACAGCACACTTCTAAATGATATGAGTCAAAGAAGAAAGTCTCAAAAAGAAATTTTAAAATATTTTGAAATGAAAATATAACACAATTTATCAAAATTTGTGAGATGCAACCAAAGTGGAGTTTACAAAACAGTTTTATATTGTAGAATATTATACCTGAAGAGAAGAAAGGCTTAAAATTAATAATCTAAGCTTCCACCCTAGGAAACTATAGAAAAAAGAACAAATTAAGTCCAAAGCAAACAGAAGAGAAGAAATAAAAATTAGAGCAGAAATCAATGAAAACAGGGAGACAGTACAGAAAGTACATAAAATCTAAAACTGGTTCTGGAAAAAGATTGATAAATTGATAGAACTTTAGATAGGCTAACTAAAAAGAAAAAGAGACAGAAGACACAAACTAATATTAAAAATGAGAAAACACCCATTACTACTGATTCCACGGATATTAAAAGGATAATAAAGGGGGTGCCTAAGTGGCTCAGTCAGTTAAGCTTCTGCCTTTGGCTCATGTTCCAAGTCTGCTTCTCCCTCTCTCTCTCTGCACACACTGCCCCCCGCTCGGGCTTTCTCTCTCTCTCTCTCAAGTAAGTAAATAAAATCTTTATTTAAAAAAGGATAATTAAGGAGTATTATGAAAAAACCCTAAACTCACAAATCTGGTAATCTCTTTTTTCTAAAAGATTTTTCACTAATCCTGAGTGCTTAGACTAACTACAACAATGGCTTTCTTAAAGTTAATTCTATGGGATGACCAATAAAATCGTGCCAGGGCACAAAGGTATGTGGTTGTATGATTTACAAAGTAATTCTGAGCACAAAAATAAATGCAGAGTGAAATCCTCTTTTGGTAAGTATTGCACATCTAGGAATCTGAGGACTTCTTGGTAAGTGTGAATATAACCATTTCATATGCAGAGTAAAGACACACCTCTGTGCTTTATTCTTACTACGAAAGAGGCAAAGCTAAAGTAAGCCTGTCTTAGTGTAGAGATGGGCTACTGTGGAAGGATAGGTTGGAAGAACACATGAAAAACAGGGCCAAGAATTTTCATAAGAAGTAGTTTTGTATCTACTCCAGTGCAGAGAATAAAAACATTAATATTTTATCCTGGAGTGTGACTATTAATTTTAGACAGAGAACTGTTAAAATGAGCTCATATCTGTTTGGGAAAAGGCAGCTGCATCTCTGATGTCGCCATAAAGTCATCTCAGTAAATAACCTTAAAAATTTTAAAACAGGTGATATAACGTTCTGACTTCTATCCCCAAATAAACTATGAAACACACATCTAGATAATATAATGAGCTTGTTCTCAAAATGGAATTATTAAAGGCAGGCATAATGTTTTATTGTGCTTCGCTTTATTGTCCTTCACCGATGCTGCATTTTTTACAAACGAAGATTTGTGGCTACCCTGTGTTGAGCAAGTTTACTGGTGCCATTTTTCTAACAGCATATGCGGTCCTTGTGTATCTGTGTCACATTTTGGTAATTTTTGCAATAGCTCATGCTTTCCCATTATTATTATATTTGTTATGGTGACCTGTGAACAGTCATCTTTGAGGTTACTATTGTCACTGTTTTGGGGCAGCATGAACCACACCTATAATAAGACAGCGAACTTAATCGGTAAATGTGTGTATTCTGACTGCTCCAGCAACTGGCCATTTCCCCATCTCTCTCCCTTATCTAGGCCCCATCTAGGCCTCCCTCATTCCCTGAGATACAACAATATCAATGTCATCCAATTCCTAACCCTACAATGGCCTCTAAGTGATCAAGTGAAAGGAAGAGTCACACATCTTCCACGCTGAATCAAAAGCTAGAAAAGATTAAACTCAGTAAGGAAGGCATGTCCAAAGCTGAGAAAGGCTGAAAGCTAGGCTTCTTATGCCAAAAGTGAGCCAAGTTATGAATGCAAAGGAAAAGTCCTTGAAGGAAATTAAGAGTACTACTTCAGTGAACACACATATGATGAGAAAACCAAACAGTCTGATTGCTGCTATGAAGAAAGATTTAGTGGTGTGGATAGAAGACTGAGCTGGCCACAACATTCTCAAATATTAGGCCAAAGCCTAATCCAAAGCAAAGCCCTAACTCTCTTCAATTCTATGAAAAGTGAAGGAGGTGAGGAAGTGGCAGAAGAAAAGTTAGAAGCTAGAAGAATTCGGTTCATGAGGTTTAAGGAAAGAAGTCAACTCCTTAACATGAAACTGTAAGGTAAAGGAACAAGTGTTGATGTATACAATGCAACTAGTTATCCTGAAGATCTAAGGTAATTAATGAAGGTGGCTACACTAAACAACAGATTCTCAGTGTACACACAACAGTCTTCTACTGGAAGAAGATGCCATCTAGGACTTTCTTAGCTACAGAGGGAAAGTCAATGCCTGGCCTTAAACTTCAAAGGATGAGCTGACTCTCTTGTTAGGGGTTAATATAGCTGGTGACTTTAAGTTGAAGCCAATGCTCTGTTACCATTCCCAAAAATCCTAAGGCCCTTAAGAATTATGCCAAATCTATTCTACCTGTGCTCTATACATAGAACAAAAAAATCCTGGAGAATAGCACATCTATTTACAACATGGTTTACTGAATATCTTAAGCCCACTTTTGAGACTTACTGCTCAGAGAACAAGATTTTCTTCTAAACTGTTATTGCTCAGTGACAATCCACCTGGTCACACGAGAACTCTGGTGGAGGTGGACAATGAGATGAATGTTGTTTTCCTGCCTCTTGACATAACGTCCATTCTGCTAACACGGCCGTCCACCCATGGATCAAGGAGGCATTTTGAGATTCAAGCCTTATTATTTAAGAAATACATTGCCTAAGGCTAGAGCTGATATAGCTAATGATTTCTCTGATGGATCCTGGACAAATAAATTGAAAACCTTCCGGAAAGGATTCACCATTTTAAATGCCATGGAGAACATTTGTGATTTGGGGGAAGGGGTCAAAATATCAACATGAACAGGAATGTGGGAGAAGTTGATTCGAACCATGAGGCATGACTTTGAGGGGATCAAGGCTTTAGTGGAGGATGGAACCGCACACGTGGTGGAAATAGCCAGAGGACTAGAATGGGGAGTGGAGCCCCAAGATGTGACCGAATTACTGCAATATCATGATCAAATTTTAACAGATGAGCCAAGAAAGCAGTTTCTTGAGATGAAATCTACTCCTCGTGGAGGTGCTGTGAAGATTGTTGAAATGACCGCAAAGGATTCCGAATACAACATAAACTTTGATCTAGCAGTGGCAGGGCTTGTGAGGATCGACTCCAATTTTGAAAGAAGTTCTACTGGGGGTCAGATGCTATCAAACAGCGTCTCATGCTACAGAGAAATCGTTCATGAGAGGAGTTAGGCAATAGGGGAAACTTTTCTGTTGTCTTATTTGAAGACATTGCCACAGCAACTCCAGCGTTCAGCAGCCATCAGCCTGATCAGTTAGCAGCCATCAGCAGGGAGGCCAGACCCCCCACCAGCAAAAAAAGATTATGATTTACTGAAACGCTGAAAACTGAGATGATGATTAGCATTTTTAGAAAAAAAAGTATTTTTAATTAAGATGTGGTGTAAACATAGCTTTTATATGCACTGAGAAACCAAAAAATCCATTTGACTCACTTTATTACAATATTCACTTTATTGCCCTGGCCTGGAACCACTCGTTATATATTCAGAGGTCTGCCTATATAAGCTCATTAATGGTTGAGGTATATAAACTTAAAATTATTCCTTTTGTTTGGAATTATTATTTGGAGGTAGTCCTTTTCCTTCTTCTTCTTCTAATTTGGGTAAATCCATTTTGTTTTATTACAATCAGCCCAATAGGAGGAAGTGTATTAAATTTACTATGACATCTGCCCAGAGTAATTAAGGACTCTTATAATCAGATTAGGCCCTAACCTTAGATCTAATAATCTACATAACCCCTTTTGAGCAGTAAATGATACCTACTTCATAGGATTTCTATAAAATTAAATACCATCATAAAGTTGCTCAATGCACTGTTTGACCCAACAAATACTACTTTTATAACAAAGATTTTCAAATACATATATAACAGAATCCTTATCTTCCTATTTTCTATTAGGGGTTTCAGTTTTCCGGCTTATCAAATATCATCAAGTGACAAAGATAAAAAATAAAAAGATAATCAAAACTTTCTTCCCTCCACTATTAATTGGCACCTAATCTGCCTAGAGAAATAGAGAAGAGTCTGAATCTGAAAGACTCTTGAGGTATAAAACTTGAATGAGTACTAGTGAGTAGTACACTCTGCTTTCCTTTCTTCCCTCATAGCCAAGTCTTCATAGATTCAAGCTAAAGGAACGTAAACAAAAAGAGATTTTCCCATAAAGGAATGTTGATAAATACGGGGTTAATCTGTACTGAAATTTTGAATGATCCTCAGACTTTATGGAAGTCCATATGTTCTATGCATCATTAAGGAAACTGAAATGCATTTGAGATTCAATTCTGAATAAGCTGATCTGCATAATTTGAGCCGTGTAAAAGCTGCCCTTTACAAAAACATTCTGGATCGAGACATGAAATCGAAAAAATGACTTAATTGGCCATAATACTAACAGTGACAGCTACCTATTCTTTACGACAGTCTTTTAAAAAGCAGTTATGGATATCAAATGTATACTTCTTGTGCAGGAAAATCCTGATGAATTTTTAACTTGGGCCAAAATATGTTTTTTGAAGAATTAAACAACTGACTGAACTGAAATTAAATGGTTTTCTTTTAACACTTTCCACAATGCCTTTGCACTCAGAACAAATGTTTAGTAATAGGTACTAATTAAGTATTTATTAAAAAATTGAAAATTTCTAAATATTTGGAATCAAAACCACTCGGTAAAACCACTTTCTTTCTGAATCTTTCATTGGGAATCACATATCTATTTTTAGGAATATTTTAATTTGAGTATAGATAACACACAGGGTTACATTAGTTTCAGGTAAACAACACAGTGATTTGACAAATTCATACATATGCTGTGCTCACCACAACTGTAGCTCCCATCTGTTACCATACAACACTATTACAATGTCGTTGACTATATTCCTTATGCTATGCCTTTTATTCCCATGACTTATTCATTCCATAACCACCTGTCTACTTTCACAGCTGATTCCTAAGTTTTTGTAACCTTCTCAAATACAAATCAAGTTATAATGTGTAGTGAGTTTAATTGCATTTGCTAAAGACCATGAGTAAATAATTATAGTTCAGCCTTCAAATTTCATTAAACTCAACCAATGTTTATTTAGCCGCTATCATTTGCAGAGATCTGCCCAGCGTGGTTCAAGAGGAAAATTGGAGTAAGATGTGTCTCTGGTCTTCAGGAAGCTTGTATAAACGTGATGACTATTCTGGTTTCATTTTTGAAACTGATGAAGTTTTAGGCACATGTGGCGATGCCTAGAGAAGTGAGGTGAGAAGAACAAGAGAAGGCAACTATAACATAATTCTAATATACTAAGTCAAGTGTTAGGAGAGTTACAAAATTTTCCATGGAGATTGAAAAGAAGGAGAACAGGATCAATATGCAATTCACGAATATAGAGCACAGTTCCATTCATACATATAGAGAGAAGAATTGAATCTCTCTCAAGATAATTAAAAGTGGAACTTTCCAGTCTATCTGAAGTATATATGACATTCAACTGGCCACTTAGCATTATTAGAAATATGCACTTTATTATGTTCGTTCCTTGGCAAACTACAAGGCTTTCGGGGTTCTAAATTATAGTGAGATTTAAAATTACATTCATGGGCTCCTGTGTGGCTCAGTTGGTTAAGCATCTGACTCTTGATTTCAGCTCAGGTCATGATCTCAGGGTCTTAAGACTGAGCCCCATGCTGGGCTCTGTGCTCAGTGGAGAGTCTGTTTGAGATTCTCTCTCTCTCCCCGACTCTGCGTCTCCCACTCGTGCTCTCTCTCTCTCTCTCTCTCTCAAGGAAATAAATAAATCTTTAAAAAATAAATAAAATTATATTCATGTATATGAAAATAAAATATATATAACCATACATAATTTTAGTTTTATAAAATAATTTTCTTGGATTTCAGAGTTGGTACTATTTTATAAGAAAATGAGGCTTATATTAGTAAATCCCATATCATATTGTATTTTCTGTAGTTCCATTGAAATGCTCTGATCAGTAATTTTAGAATCCTGCAGTCTTGTTTTTAGGGTTAGAAGGTTTTTTAATTAATTCTTAAAATTCAAATCTATTTTTCAGACTTTATATGCTAAACATTAAGAAGGATTTTAACATTATGAAGGACATAAAGGTAATGTGAAAAAGTGGGTGGAACACCAGATGTGAACCTAAAACTGTGACCCCCACCACTAGGGAGCCGTGAGAATTTAGTTCTTCATCTGAAAACTCTACTAATAAGACCTGTCTCGCTTATCCCACAGGGAAAGAGTAATGGTGAAGAAACTTAGGAGAGATCTAAAAATACAAGGATTATTATGTGAACAAGAATAGCCAGAACATTTATAGTTCATTGTTTATGTGGAAACTATAATTTTCAAAACACATACTTACATACATCGTTGTTTAGAAGAAAATCCGCTTGTAGTTGATTCCTGATTGTGGCAGAACCCTGACATAGGACAGAGGCCAAGCTTTCCCACGCCGAATTAGATTGGAGTCCTGGCTCAATCACTTTGCAGCTTTGTATTTTGAACCACGTCTTTCTAGCTCAATGAATCCCTTCCGTTTCCTCAGAGGTGAAGTGGGGCTCATAGATCTGCCCCCTTCATTGGGAAGACTGACATCATGATGACGTCAAGATGAGTCATGCTAAATTACTTCACACATTTCCAAACAAAACATTATTTTTCTCACCTTGACTTTCTAAGCAAATCTATTTGTGTAGCAACCTCATTCTAGGCAGGAGGTGCAGGGATGAGAACAGTCCAGAAAAACTGGAGTGAGGTAGTCAGTGGCTTCCATGTGTAAGACCTGTAGAATCCTGGGTTCAGATTTGCATATGTTCCAGAGAAGCTGGGCCGTGGGAACTGCCTGTCATGACATTTTTCCAGCTACTTTAGTCATTTGGTGCCTGTTGATTGCTGCCCGCACTGCACCATATAATTCAGGGAAGTTACACACCAAAGACCTATAATATTCTATTGCTGCTCTCAAGGCATTTCCAATCCAGGCACAGAAATCATAAGCACAAAAAGTTATAGTAAGAAAAAGGTTTTAAAATGACTTACCACGTTTCATCAAGAGTAACTAATTGGCAAATGATGAGTTAAGAAAATAGGTTCTTTTGAGAGAAGGTTGTCTCAAAGGAAGTTTTTGTTGTTGTTTTCATTGTTTGTCAAAATACAAGAGACCTGACCTGAACAAATCTATATATAGAGGGGAAGAACAAAAAAAAAAAAAAAAAGAGAGATTCAAAATCTGAGGGCAGTTGGGGACCAGGAGAATGGGAATAATAGAACAAGACATTTTCAGTAGGCGAAGTGGGATT
Organism: Eumetopias jubatus; assembly: GCF_037043125.1. Lineage (NCBI taxonomy): Eukaryota > Metazoa > Chordata > Mammalia > Carnivora > Otariidae > Eumetopias > Eumetopias jubatus. The sequence continues at coordinate 34,481,319 of NW_028274820.1, forward strand.
AGATCAAAGCTGAGCAAAGCACATTTGGAGAGGAGCAGGTGGGGCAGAACTGTGAGAACAAGAGCATCAGTAAGTAGGTTCGTATATCATTACTGAACATACATGCCTAAGTCATGAAACTAGTACTTTTCCAAACAAAGGCATATGATCCATTAGTGGGTCGTGATTTATTATCGGGTTATGTAATCACTTCAGTGGGTTGCAACTAGTACATTCAAAAATGAAATCAAATACAACAGAAAATATTAGAGAGCACTACATTTTTATAAGGGTAAACTTTGTTTCATAAAATTTTGTTGCAGTTAAATAGATACGTGTGAAGATCCTGGGTCATGACCTAAAACGGATTTCTTTCTGTGGAGTGTAATTTCAAAAGCCAATTTTTTTTCCAAATTCCAAAAGCCACTGAACTAGAGAATCTCTGTGAACTGAATAAAAAAATGTTACCAGGAGGCAAATAGAGCTGGAATACAGTTTGCTGATTGAAATTTGTATTGGGCTATTCACTACAATGCCCTGCCTTTCTCCAGTGGCTCCCAGGAAGCCAGAAGCACAGACAGAGAAAGGAGCTGGTGATGTTGATCAAGGGTGAGAAATTGGACCGAGTGGAGGCAACATTGTTAGGGAAGTGAAGACGTCCTGGCTGTGGTTGAGGCTAGGTCTAAGGTGGGCAGACCTGAGTTTCCAGACTGGTGCAGTGTGACCATCTATATTTTTAAGCAGCTTTAGCTTTTAGTAATGTTAATGTCTGTAATATCCATGGACCTGTAATATCTATGGTTCTCTCTTCTGCTGCCACACTCTGGATCTACTCACTTTTGTACAATTAGGATTTTTATGTATCTGAAAACAGCTGTTGCCACTTGGATCTATTTGGGTTTAAATGTAGAAGCTCAATCTGAGAGCCTCAAAGGCCAAGATGCTGGTAGAGGTGGGTGCAAGAAATGAGCTGAAGCTCTGAACATGGTAAGGGGCAGGTTTGTGAGGGACAGAATTGAGTGAGTTTGGGGTTGCCCAAAGTCTAGGCAATAGGTATGTGGATCAGCAGAGGCCAAACACAAGCATGGATGGAGATTATGAAACACAATGGAAACCACAGTATTATAGTCTGAGCTCTACCTTTTCTCTTTGAAGAGGCACTCTGCCTTGAGAGACAGCTTGTACACCCGGGGTCAGGGGCATGACCAGTTTATATCCTTATTCCTCCTTTTTCTTCAGCTTTTTATCAAATCATGGTTTTTCTGCCCTTCCTGTGTCCTTAGAGGAGCATCACACTTCAACTTTTCTAAGTCCTGTTCTCAATCCTGTTCTTTTTAAAATGCTTCAAATGTATGGGACTGGCTGGTTTACGGTGCTTGTGAATACAGTAAGGTATGTATCACTTGAATTTCAAATTGAGCTCTTTAAAAGCATTCTGATAGGTAAGCTGTTTTTGAATCACTGATTCTGGGGTTGGTAATCGTGATAGACCAGAGGGGCTCCGACGTCCAGATCAGTTTATTTATGCCTAGAGATACACTGACATGGAGAATACAAGTTTTGCTTCCATTTTTACTAATTTTTTAACAACATGGAGTTTCTTGATATATGTAGAATGTAGCAGATTGACTTTTATTCTAGTGGTTTTGAAAATTGTATTGAAAATATTCGGTTTTATTGAGACCATTTTCATGACACATGTTCTCTTCTTATTCATTGAGTGTTTAATTTGAGGCAAGCACAGTCTCACATTGAGAGAGCATATCTAAATTCTAAGTTAAAATATATACTTCTCCATCCTTTTACCATAAATTACTTATTCGATAGAGAGGAAATAACAATTCATTAATTATAAATATATTGAACAAAATGTTCCGGTTCTAATTACTGGTATGTTTAGAAGGCTTCCCTCTTAAACATCACCCTGTAAATCGTCATATGCAAACTGTCATTTTTTAAATAGGAAACTGGGGTCTGTAGATGTGCAGGAATTTTCCAAAGTCATTTTCCTAGTTAGTACTGACAGAACCTAGCTTTTTTTTCTAGTTTGTATATATAGGATATATACATATACATATATTCAGTGTATACATATACATATATTCAGTGTATACATATACATATATTCAGTGTATATATACATATATTCAGTGTGTATATATATATATATATATGTATATGTATATACTTAATTTCCCTCCAGTTTTTGGGAGTTAATTCTGAAGTATTTTTAGAAGTGATTTGTCTATAAATTCCTTCACGGTTATGTGAGCTTTGCCTATGATGGTTTATACAAAGCCCATGGTCAGCTGAAAGGCCTTTTCCCTTCTGTTCATTTTCTGTAAAAAGTATGTGTTTTGTGCCACTGGCATTAAGTCTTATGGTTACATTTTTTTAAGTGAAAAATTATATCATTGGCCACATATCTTGTCTCTCTCTGTAAATAAGGTCTGCTATTTATAATTCAGAAGTGAATTTTTTTCCTAACTGACCTCTTGCTTAATTTATAACTGACATGGTTCTTATACTTTCTGCATATACTCTTCATTTTATATTTGGTACATCTCAACTGCTTTTACTTTTTTTCTAACCTAGACTTTTTTTCCTAATTTCATATTCATCTTCTTCAACTCTCCACTCCCGGTTATTAACATTAGGCCACTATCTCAAACCTTGGGGGGCAGAGCATAATTTCTTGCTCAGCACTTAAAAATTTTCCTATTTCATTGTAATGTGTAATTGCTTTGGCCACTGGTTTTAAGAAGATGGGTCTTTAGTATTTCAAAATGTGCTTAGCATATTGTTTTAAAGGCATGATAGACTCACCTTGTTTGAAGTCATTCCTAGTCATGGCTTTCTTTATTATTTAGTTTTTAATGGCTATTCCAAACTGTACACTATCTGTAGCAGATGGTGGCAGTGCCCCGTCCCCATCACTCAGAGCTGTCAGTGTTCTCCGGCTTTCTCCCAGCCCTCAGTGCCTGCACCTCTGTGCCTGAGTCGTTTGTTTTCGTTTTTCTACCTGAAACCACAGAAGGCTATGCTGCTTTTATGGATAAGAGATGAGAGGCTGTCTGTACTAACACCATCCCACCCCCAGAAATCCCAAACCAATGACTCTCCTGAGTATAAATATCCCAGTTGCTTTCTCTGTAAACAGGAGAAATCTGGAAACGTGGGTGTCCTCCCTTCCCGAGTCTTTCTTCTTTCTTTCTTTCTTTCTTTCTTTCTTTCTTTCTTTCTTTCTTTCTTTCTTTCTTTCTTTCTTTCTTTCTTTCTTTCTTTCTTTCTTTCTTTCTTTCTTTCTTTCTTTCTTTCTTTCTTCTTTCTTTCTTTCTTTTCTTTCTTTCTTTCTTCCTTTCTTTCTTCCTTCCTTCTTTCCTTTTTTTACGATTTTATTTATTTATTTGACAGACGGAGACACAGCAAGAGAGGGAACACAAGCAGGGGGAGTGGGAGAGGGAGAAGCAGGCTTCCCAGTGAGTGGGGAACCCGATGCAGGGCTCGATCCCAGGACCCTGGGACCATGACCTGAGCTGAAGGCAGATGCTTAACAACTGAGCCACCCAGGTGTCCCCTCACTAGGGTAGTTTCTGAGACACCCTTTACTGGCCTGCTTCCCTTCTCTGTACCACCATCCCTGCTCACAGCCAGCTTTTCCCAGCCCTCCCAAATACACTCTTTGCCCGCCAGGCCCTATCACAGAGCCTGTTTCACGCATATTCTTGCAGGTATAGGTCTCTCATTTATTAAGGAGTAAAAACACATAGATTTGGAGAGAATTGATTATTAAGGAGTAAAAATACCTAGATTTGGAGAGAATTAATAGAATAACTATAGGTCCTGGCTTACAGTACATACTCTATTAACATCACATCTAATTAAAAGAAATGTTACCTTTTACTGCTAAGTACTCTCTCCCAGATATAATTTTGTTTCCTCTGTAGTTCAGTAGGAGGAGTTATTTCACACTGGATGGACAGAGCCATATCAGTGGTCCCTAGTGTGACAAAACGTAAGGGTTGCATATGAAGAGTTCACATATTTCTCTGATGTTGCTATGATTCTATCACCAGTCACACATTTTCCTCCAGTGGAAATCTCTTTTTCCAGCAGTACTTTTGAATCACTTACAAACACTGCAGAGAAGAAGGATAATATTCAGTGAAAGGCTTGGAAGAGCCCATCTTTTTCTTTTTCTTCTTCTTTTTAACGTTCCGCCTAGAAGAGCGATGCACTGTGATCTTTCACACTTCCCACCAACTTCTCTTCACCAGGCTGTTCCCCCCTCATCTTGTAAAACTCAATTTACAGGGCCTCTACAAAGCTTGTCCTGATCCATCAAAACATTCTGGATCCCTTTACTGGAAACTCACATGACCCCCCAATACTTACTCCTTGCAGAGCATATAATCCACTTAACTCTTAACTTCTTGTTTATCCAAAACTGGTAGGACACTGAACTGTTAGATAATGGCTACATTTATGCGTATTGGTGGAAATAAGTTATCGCTAGATCTTCAAGTGGTTTGGATGAAATCTATATAGTTACAGAATATTTGGCTCTGGCACTGCTTCAAATGGATACAGATAATTACCTACTTTCTCTTTTATCATCCCTACTTTTATGTTGCTAAGCAATTAATCATATTTCCCTTGTTTCCAATATATGATCAATATAGAACTTGCTGGTGGTAAATCTGTGAATATTTTTGACTCTAAGAAAATTCAGGAAGCCTTTAGCTTATATCTTGTACTATAATAAAATAAAATAAAATAAAATAAAATAAAATAAAATAAAATAAAAAAATAGGACAACTTAAAATTATTCAATATTTGAATTTAATCTCTGCTTAAATAAAAGCAAAAAACCCTAGATATCAAGATGCTTACTGTTTCTAAAGTATATATAATGTGAAAATTACATTTAATTATTTTTGTTATGTTTGTAATAATTTATTACTTAATTATGTATTGATCTTCTAAATGTTGAAACGTAGAGTTTATGAGTTTGATAAAGGGTTAAATAATGCTCTTTATTTGCTCATTAAATAACTGTGTATTATACCAGTGCTGCCAGAGAAAAACTTAAATTATCAAATGCCACTGAACACAGGCCAGTGATTGCTTTTGCCTTAAGGCAACAAATTCCAGTTTTAAATGTCAGCTTGCATGAGTCTTTATTTTAAACCTACCCATTTGTGAAGACAGTTGGGTTTTATTGTGAAATGCTGTACCTGCCACCCTGGGAACATTTTTTTTTTTTTTTTTTTTTTACATCTGGGAAAGCAAATAAATCAGTAGTTTTAATATTTGGAGGTAGTATGAAATAATGAGCTTATCATCCAAAAAATATCTAACAAACAGAGTAGTGATCCCTTTAAATTTAATGGTTAGATATGCTAAGTTTGTCATTAAATGTTGGATGCAAAAGAATTACATTCGCCACCTTTTAAAGTGAATGCTAATCAACATGCAAATGAGCAATTTAACCCTCTTTAAATTGGAAAAACCCTTGGGACAGTTAATTTCCTAGTTGTTAGCGATGGCCAAATTATTGTAGGATGATTCTTCGTATTTTGTTACATAAGAAATTACAGAAACATATTATCAGACTTTTATACTTAGAACAGAATAAATGACAACACTTACTGGCAGAGAATATTTTATTATTTTGCTTCTATACTGATGTTTTTTATTCCTCCAGAAGAGTTGGAACAAAAACATCCAGCTCTGAAAACCATGAATGTGTTAGTTGGGGGAGTGGTACCAGACCAAGGGCTGTGGCAATACTGTTCAGCATTATCCCGGTGAACACTAAGATTTGGGAGTAAATTCAGGTAACAGAGTTTACCTAAAGCCCTGAGATTTTGATCCCAATCCTGTTCTAGTCCAAAAGGACCACATATTGCTGGTGCAAGAACACTGACCTGTCAGTTTTTCATTGGTTGAATATTTCTTTCAACACATACTTATTATGCACTTGCAATATTCCAGATACTTTTGTTCTTCCCTATAATTCCCAGTGAGAAAAGCTACCTTAAACTGATAACTGACGAAAACTTGTGATCACAGTGTACTGAAACTAGGTTTTTCCTTGAAAAGTAGGTATATGCAGAACATGGCTGTAATTCACCAAGGTAACTAGGGAGGGTGTCTGAGTAGGGTGCTGTATTTGATAAGCTCTAACCAAGCCATGATTCTCACTCTAAGATAAAGATCAAAAGATCTAAGTACCAATCAGTTGCGTGTGAGTCATTTCAAGTGGATCTGCTACGCTCACACTTATATAGGGAGTTCCAGATCTCAGAGAGGGCTTCCATGTCCAGTTGTGCAGGTTGTACATCATAGACCAAAGGCAGCAAGCTGCGCAGCTCAGTGTCTGTGTGGACGTGTACAATGACTCTTAAAATGAGAGGTCAGGATTCCTGGAAGTCACCAGCATTTAAATATAGTTTAAGTCAGAAGGTCACCTGGGAGAAACTATTGAATCATAAAAGGGCCTAGCACCCAGCCCTGAGGAACCCCCAACAGTTTAAGTTTAGCTAAAGAAGGAAGCATCAACATTTTTATATAGAGCACCTAGAGTGAATGGAAAAATGCCAGCAGTGTGTGAAGGCAGAAAGCTATTCTCCACAAAGGGAAAGATCAGTAGTGCCAAATACTGAAAAAGAGAGAACTGGGATTCAAACCCTCTTCTGTCCACACAAAGCTCTATACGCTCTTAAGAAAACCATACCACCCCTCTTTAAATGCATTTATGTAAACAAACAAACAAACAAACAAAAAACCAAAAAATAAATCCAGTAGTTTTGAATCTGGCACTCAGGGATGTAACATGGTTGGCTAACATTTAAAATCTTTCCAGACAGTCTGTGAAATGTCATGCTACCTTTTAACAGTCTGATTATACTTATTTTGTCCTCAAATGAATGCAGTGAACAAAATTGGAAGCCAAAAGACAGAGTCTTTTCATATGAATGAAATAATTTAAAAAGTGTATTTTCATCTTCTCTCACAAACCTTTTTAGTTTAAATGAATTAGTAGGAGACTGTCAAGAAGAAGCTTTATAAGAGGAAGACAGTACCTGGATGACCACCAGCAGCCCAGGCTCGCGGGTGGTAGCCATGAGCTCTAGGAGACTGGTAACATCCCAGGGCTTCTGTCCTGGACAGTGAGGGGGCTGGGCTAGATTTCTGAATCCCCTTCTAACAACAACCTTTACTTTTATAAGTGGCACCCAGGTTTGCGTTCCATAAATACATTTACAATTGCATACCAATGGCAAATTAGATGTGTTTTCCTGATGCTAAACAACAGATTGATCTGCTCAATCCTGTCTTAAAAAAATAAAAGTGTCGTCATTGTGTTCACACACGCACGCACATACGTATACACACACACCCATAAAATGCTTGCTAGACTTTTCAACAGTTCTAGAGGTGTGTGATTTTGATATTTAAGCATAATCTGAACGTTGAGAAGAGACACATAGTATGAAATTCAAGTTATGCATGTTTGTAGATGGTATTCCTGCTATAATACATTGTATTTCTTGGATGATATGTAAAGTTAATATATTTTCCTGGATCTTTATTGAACCTACTTGTGTAGTTATGATGAAGATCATAGGTGAAATCTGCCAGCTATATATCTTGGTATTAAGAATATAACAATAATCTTCTGAAAAAAAATCAAACCTTTCATATGTATTAGGAGACTTGGCTATCAGGGTAATATATATGAGATGAAATATATGGTATATCTGATGATATGGTATATAGTTGTGGTATATGATGTGTGATATATATAGTGGATATATGTGGTACATATAGTCTATACTATATATATTTGAGATGATACACATGAGAGAACTTTTTGTTTTCTATTTAATAGATGCTGAAATGAGTGCTTGAGAATCCTATTTGCTGACTTTGCAGAATTACAAAATGCAATCTGATTAATGCAATCATTAATCTAATGTAAACACCTGGCCTTTTGTAAAATTCTTGTTAATTAATTAAGAGAAGCCCTCTCATTACTCTTGACATTGTAGAAATTGGCCTCTGTGAATAAACTTAAATGTATGACTAAAACATAAATGAGGTCAAGCTGTTACAAATAAGAGAATTAATCATTTGGGGCCAGCTAAACATTTAAGAAAGGATATGGGGACATAATTTATTGGTACTGTAGAAAAAGTATACACACGTATTATGTAAGTATAGGATGCTGCCATACTGGTAGGGTTGCTATTTTTAGCAAATGGTAACACCACCACCAACAACAATAAAAATAGGAAGCTCAGCTATATTTCAATTTCATAGAAACAATAAATGCTTTTTAGTATAGAATGCCCAAAATATTGCATGGGTCATAATTACACTAAAAAAAAAAAAGGCTCACTTTTCATCTAAAATTCAATTGTAATTGGGCATTCTGTTTTACCAGGCAGCCCTACATATTGAGAAATGACGTATGGATTTTTAAAAATCTGATTATTCTAATAGCTTTATTAATTTGCAGTTAAGGAAACAAAAAGGAAGAAATATCCCTGAGATATTTTCAAGGGAAACTTGGAATGCAATCTTAGCCATTATGTTAAACTTAACAGGAAAAAAAGTAGTAATTTTGCTTTTTTCTAACTTCAACTTTCTATTGCTGTTGGACATGCAATATAAATTTATTCTGGAGTCAGAAATTCACATGGTAATTGTACGTATGAAATTGTTGTAATGTTGTATGTCAGTTATACCTAAGTTAGAAAAAAATTCACATAGTAAATAGAAACTGGAGAGAAATCTAAGGAACAATGCTTTAAGGCAAATTTATCTAGTATAAAATGTCCAGGCAGTTTTTTATACTTACAAATGCATATTGTATAAATTAGAAAGGGTTTACATTTTAACTGGTTTTAACACATCTATTATATAGTAACCTCAGAGGAAAAAAGATTACAACTACTCTTTTACTACCCTTTTAAAATTCTTTCATTGTTTTCATTTGTATAATGTAATTGAAAGGAGGAAAGTCAGCACTGACAAAATGGGAAACCCATAAAGACCAACACGTGAAGAAAGTTAGAACTCTTGAGTGGAAAGTGAGGATCAAGCTAGTCCTCACCTGAAGCATTTTATGGAATTCTGGAGACCTGACCTTTTTAAAAACAGCTTTGTGGGACCTGGGGACAAAAGATAAAGACTGGAGAGTGCCTAAGGTATGGAGTTCAGAAGATAAACGGGGGATTTAACATTTCCATCCTCTCTATGGTGGTGGTGAGGGGAGGGCAGGGGGAGAGAAGGGGGCAAAATTCGAGTATTGTAAAATGTGGACCAAAAACGTTCCAAAGAAACTTGTTCATCATTCTGTGGTGCCAGGAGTAGGGAGTAAAAGAAAATTAAGTCTTTCTTGGATTGTAATTCACAATTTTTATGAATGAAGAATTTAAAATTTACTTACTTTAAGATCATGCCAGGCAAATTACACAGGTAATGATGCTCTTTTCTAGAGTAATAGCAACTTTAAATTCTGGTCTCATATAGTACCCAAGATAAAATTCTGAGGAGAATGAACAACTCATGAACAAAAGTTACATAGTACAATAGCAAAAGGTTGCCATGAATGAGAATTAAACAAACATTAGTATCATACCTACCAAGATGTAAAACTGAAAATACCACACACCAAATTATAAACCTAATTATGGCTAGGATTTTTATAATGAAGGAAAAGCTTGAAAATACAAGGAAGTAAAAAGAGATTCAGGAATATTTGGAAATAAACTTCTAGAAATAAGAACTATAATAATAATAATAATAACCTCAGTGAATAATTAGCCATGATCCTATGGAGATTTGGAAAAGATGAATTTGAAAAAAAATACTCAGAATTTATCATAGAGACTTTTGCCTGGAAAATATGAAAAAGGAATGCAAGACATTGAGGAGATTGAAACAATCTAAGTGTATCTAATTGGAATTCTAGAAAGAATTACCATAGGTAATGGGGGGAAATCTATATACAAAGAAATGATAAGTAAGAATTTCTCAACATTATTGAAAAAGAGACTTCTCAGAAGAAGGAACAAAGCAACCCAAGCAAATAATAAAATGAAATTCACATTTAAAATTATCAAAATGATCAGAGATAGAGAAATCATAAAAGAAAGCAGAGGAAAAAACCCACAATTTACTGAGAAAAGAACAGCAATTTGACTAATGTCTGGCTTCTCAGAAACAAGAATAAAGGACAAAAGGCAATGAAATATTATTGTTAACATGTTGAAAAAAATAAATGTCAAATGAGAATTTTAGATGCAGTGAAACTATCTTTCAAGAATAAGGGACAAATGGGATTGCCTGGGTGGCTCAGTTGGTAATGCAGCTGACTCTTGATTTTGGCTCAGGTCATGATCTTGGGGTCCTGGGATGGAGCCCCCTTGTGGGCTCTGTGCTTAGTGGGGAGTCTGCCTGAGATTCTCTCCCTCTGCCCCTACCCCACCCCGCTCGCTCTTTCTCGCTCTCAAATAAATAAATAAATCTTTAAAAGGGAAAAAACGAAGAAGGGACAAATGAAGGCAATTTTTAGGGGAAAAAACAAACATTGAGAGAATTTACTGCATATATATTCTTACTACATTAAATTTAAATTCTAATGAATGAATTTCGGATGTAAGAAAAATGGTAACAGAAGTAAAGTCTGAGATATAATAACAAATTGGGGAAAAAAAGGTGTTGAAATATGTGTGCATAAATTCTAAGAAAAATCACTGTCTAAAATAGTACTAATACCTTCCAAATGTGGGAATGAAATAATAGAACTAAAATACAAGGCAAAGGTAATATGTAAGGTAGGAGAGTATAATTAGAGTTGAAATACATAAAGTTTTTGTTTTGTTCAGTAGAAGAGTAAATACACTAATTGTAATGTTTCATTAGTTTAGAGTGCATGTTAAAATAGCTAAGGTAATCACTAAAGCAATAAGATGTAAACACTATAACTGTTTAAACAGTAGAAGGAATTAAAATGGCCAGTCTTCAATCACAATGGAATCAAATTAGGAATCAATAATAACTTTCACCTAGAAAACCTCACATACTTGGAGATTAAAATATTATATCTAAAATCTCACAAATCAAAATTTAAAAAGGAATATTAAATATTTATTTGTAATTAAATAAATATGAAATTACTGAATTTCAAAACTTCTGGCATGTCCTAAGGTAGTACTTAAAGGGAAATGTATAGTTTAAAGAGGTTTTTTTTTTTTAAAGATTTATTTATTTATTTTAGAGAGAGAGTGAGAGCATGAGCAGGGGGAGGGGCAGAGGGAGAAGGAGAGACAGAATCTTCAAGCAGACTGCCTGCTTAGCACAGAGCCCAACACAGGGCTCTGTTCCAGAATGCTGAGATCATGACCTGAACTGAAATCAAGAGTCGGCTGCTCAACCAACTGAGCCACCCGGGTGCCTCAGTAAGAGTTTAATTTAGAACAGAAATCAGGCTAAAAGTTAATAACCCAGGTATCCAATTTGAATTAAAAGCTAGATAATTTAAAAAGCTAATTCAAAAAAAGGAAACATAAAATGTAAAAATTAATAAAAAGTGCAACAGAGAGGATCAACAAAACCAAGAATGCCATTTGAATAAACTAATGAAATATAGCAAAATATACCATTTTGAAAAACAAAATAGATCCAACTGAAGATGCCATTTAAATTGTGCAGCTAATAAAAGAATATTATAAAAACTTTATACATTTAAAAATTAGATGAAATGAATGAATTTTAAAAGAACTCAGCTCATCCAAACTGACCCCAGAAGAAATGGTAAATCTGAATGCTTCTATAACCATCAAAATAATAGATACATTTTTAAAAAATCTCATTTTGGTAATACCAGGTCCAGGTAGTTTGCAACATAAGTTTTTATCATATAATTTCAATTTATGCAAACTCCTCCGGACCATAGAACAAAAGAAAGGCTGACAACAAAAACAGAAGAGTACAAAAAATGAAAAGGCAAGTTAGAGGTTAAAAATGATTCATGAACAGATACAGAAATACTAAATACATTATTTGCATCTAAATCTAGCAATTTATAAAATAAGAACATATAGCATAATCTAAGCTTGATTTATGCCAAGAATATGAAGACCATTTATTACTAGAAAATGAATTAATGTAATTCACCTCATTATTCCTACAGAAGATACTTGAGGAAATTTATACATTTATTATCCATTGAGAATAAGAATCCTTAGAAAACTAAAAACATAAGAGAACTTTCTTAGCATAGTAAATAATTCTTTTATTTTTAAGGTTTTTTTCTTTTTGTTTACTTGACAGAGAGAGCCAGAGCACAAGCAGAAGGAGTAGGAGAGGGAGAAGCAGACTCCCCGCTGAGCAGGGAGCCCAATGCAGGGCTCAATCCCAGGACCCAGGGATCATGACCTGAGCCGAAGGCAGACGCTTAACCGACTGAGCCACCCAGGCGTCCCATAGTAAATGATTCTTACTAAAACACAATGAGTGCCATATTAATGGTATATGTTGAAAACTCTCCCTTAAAATTAGAAACAAGGAACAAGCCAGTAGTTCTCATTATCACAATTTCCATTTAACATTGCATTGAAGACTAGCTGATGTCTTGAGATAAGGAAAGAAAGTAAAAAAATTAGAAAGGAAGAAATAGTGTTGTCATTACATCTAGATAGCATAATTGAACTTAGGACTATTAGAGTTAATTTAGAAATCAGTCGTGTTACTTGATAACAATATTCAAAAGGAAACATTTACTATTGAGTTTATAACAGTAAAAATTAGTTGGAGAATATAATTGTATTAACATAAAAATTATTAATAACATCAAAAATGTAAAATACCTCGTAATTAGACTAACAAATGATGAGCATACTTTTGGCAGAAGAATATATGCAATTGTATTGAAAGGTATTTTTTATTTTTTATGTTTTATTTTTGAAAGGTATATTTTAAAAACCAAGTAAAAGGAAAGAAACAACATGTTCTTATATATTAAATTTTGGTAATATATATGTGCCGTCAACTTAAAACACCCTTTCAAATTAGAAAACAAAAACAAAAACAAACAAACAAAAAGAACAAATCTCAACAGGATTTGTTGTGGAATGTGGAAAAGTGATTCTATAGAAAAGAGTGAAAGACCAAAACAGCCAGGCCACTATTAAAGAAGAAAAATAAGATGATGAAATTTCCTTTTAAGCACCAAGTTTTATTAAAAATTTTGGTGATTAAAATATAGTGGAACTGGTAAAGAGAGAGCAATTAAATGAATGGAATAAAATAGCAAGCCCAGGAAGCATTCCATCCATGAAAGCAAATTTGATTTATAGAAGAGTGGGTGTTGCAAGTCAGTGGGGAAAGGAGAGCCCATTCAATAAATAATATTGGAAAACTTGGTCATGTATTAGAATACCTAAATGAAATTGATTCCTACCTCATACTCTCCCCAAACAAATATTAGATGAATTAATGACTTATCTGTGTAGCTATAAGAAAATATCTTTATAATTGTGGTAGAAGAAAAATGTTTAATCAAATAATAAAAAGTACATCGCCTAAAAGAAGATTGATAACGTTCATGATAGAAAAAAGAAAAGAACCTATGTTTTTCAAAAGATGCCACACAGAGAAGGAAAATAGAAGTAATAATGTATAAAAGATTTCTAGTATTTATAAATGGCATATAATCAGTAGTCAGATTATAAACAGAATAGGTAATTCATAAAAAATGAGTAAAAGACATAAATAAGCATTGGGCAGAGGAGGAAATATAAATGTTTCATAACTTTATTTTTTAAAAGCTTTTAATAGTAGTCAGGGAACTTGAAATTAAAACACAGCCCAATTCCAAATCAAAGCCACCCAATTTCAAAAATTAAAAATTCATCCAATATTAATGATAGGATAAATATAAACTATAAAAAACCCTTTGGTGATTTTTACTACCGATCATTTGGCCTGGGTATGTTTGTGAGCAAGCAGATCCATCCCCGTGCATATAGACTAGAGTAACTCTCATTCTGTTTGCCTCCAGAGATATTCATCAGGATAAATTCTTATAAAATTACTTTTAATAGCAAGAAATTGGAAACAACCCAAATATGCTATCTAAAGTGGCTGGCAAAATGTACCTAGGGTCAGTGGTACAGTGACAAACTATAAAGCATTGAAAATAAACATCCTATCATTACTACAGCCAGGTAGGATGAACCTCAAAAACATAAGAATGAGCAAACAAAGCCAACTTATGAAAGAATGCATGCAGTATGAATTCCATTCACGTAAATTTCCAAAACGTGTGAGACAACCACTTATTGTCTGGGCTTACATACATAGGTGGTCAAGTGATAATGAAAGTCAAGTGGATGGTTTACACACTCGTTAGGACAGTACTGCAGTTCATTAGAACAGAGGCCTTTAGGGCCCTGGCAGCTGAATAGTATTCACTTGCTTAAATCGGTGGTGATTTCATAGGTGCTTTTAAAATTATTATTCTCAAAAAATAAATAAATAAAATAAAATAATTATTCTCTAAACTGTATATGTTTAATTTTAATTTACTTTTAATTGGTTGGGTATCAGAATTAATTTAAAAAAATAGCATCAGTATATGAAATTTCAGATGCCATTGTGGGCGAGGTGATTGAGTTAGACAAGTTGCTGTTAACTCCTAGGGTGTTAGCACTCCATAAAATGGCTCATTAAAAGAACAAATTTTAGGATGTTTTCTTCTCATCAACTGTGCTGACTTTAATTAAAAACACACATAATAACCTGAATGAAGAGCTGGATTCTCTTCTATAGCAGGAGAAATTTCCCTCAATTACATACTGGCATTAAATACTGGAATTAATTTCTACAGGAAATTATCAAATATCCTTCTATCAATTCTTTTAAAATTTGCTTTGAAATTCACACATTACACATAAAGTTCTGCATGGTCATTCCTAAGGAAAATGCTGTATCTCATGGTGTCGTGGAAAGAACATGGGGACAGGAGGCCTAATTTCAGTTCATGTTAGTTTTTATAAACCTAATCTCTCAATTCTAATTTCATCATGTGTCTAACGCCCATAGCTTTGTGCTGTGTAAATAGTCTCATGAAATGATGCTAACAGCAATTCACTTTATACAATGAAAAGAATTACTACTATTCATTTTTAATCACTTTTTTTTTTTCAGTGAGAAGCCCTACATATTTTTCAGGTGTATTACATAGACCTCAGTGCCTTATAAAGTCATGCCATCCAAATATGCCAACTTTGAACAATACCACCTCACAGTATGTCTTTTTTTCCCCCCATGATTGCTCAGAATCCTGCTCTTTTGAGCTAATGGAAAATGAAATTTGTTCATGGCAGTGAGGCTATGTGTAATAATGGCGTGATAGTTAATTTTAGCCATTAATTTTGGCTACATACAGGCATACCTCAGAGGTATTGCAGGATCAGTTCCAGACCAACATAATAAGGCAAATATTGCAATAAAGTGAGTCAAAATAATTTTTTGCTTTCCCAGTGCATATAAAAGTTATATTTACACTATTCTATAGTCTGTTAAGTGTGCAATAGCATTATGTCTAAAAAAAGGACATACCTTAGTTAAAAAATACTTTAGTGCTACAAAATGATAGCCATCACCTGGGCTTTCAGTGAGTCATAATCTTTTTTGCTGGTAGTGTCTTGCCTCCCTGCTGATGGCTGCTAACTGATCAGGCTGATGGCTGCTGAACGCTGGAGTGGCTGTGGCAATGTCTTAAAATAAGACAACAGAAAAGTTTCCCCTATTGCCTGACTCCTCCTTTCATGAACGATTTCTCTGTAGCATGAGATGCTGTTTGATAGCATCTGACCCCCAGTAGAACTTCTTTCAAAATTGGAGCCGATCCTCACAAGCCCTGCCACTGCTTGATCAATTAAGTTTATGTCATATTCGGAATCCTTTGTGGTCATTTCAACAATCTTCACAGCATCTTCACGAGGAGTAGATTTCATCTCAAGAAACTGCTTTCTTTTCTCATCTGATAAAGTTTGATCATGACACTGCAGTTCGGTCACAATCAGCTCCACTCCCCATTCTAGTCCTCTGGCTATTTCCACCACGTGTGCGGTTCCATCCTCCACTAAGGCCTTGATCCCCTCAAAGTCATGCCTCATGGTTCGAATCAGCTTCTCCCACATTCCTGTTCATGTCGATATTTTGACCTCTTCCCACAAATCACTAATGTTCCCCATGGCATCTAAAATGGTGAATCCTTTCCAGAAGGTTTTCAATTTATTTGTCCAGGATCCATCAGAGAAATCATTAGCTATATCAGCTCTAGCCTTAGGCAATGTATTTCTTAAATAATAAGGCTTGAATCTCAAAATGCCTCCTTGATCCATGGGTGGACGGCCGTGTTAGTAGAATGGACGTTATGTCAAGAGGCAGGAAGACAACATTCATCTCATTGTCCACCTCCACCAGAGTTCTCGTGTGACCAGGTGGATTGTTACTGAGCAATAACAGTTTAGAAGAAAATCTTGTTCTCTGAGCAGTAAGTCTCAAAAGTAGGCTTAAGATATTCAGTAAACCATGTTGTAAATAGATGTGCTATTCTCCAGGATTTTTTTTGTTCTATGTATAGAGCACAGGTAGAATAGATTTGGCATAATTCTTAAGGGACCTAGGATTTTTGGAATGGTAACTGAGCATTGGATTCAACTTAAAGTCACCAGTGGTATTAGCCCCTAACAAGAAAGTCAGCTCGTCCTTTTGAGTTTAAGGTCAGGCATTGACTTCTCTAGATGATCTCTCCTCCTAGACGGCATCTTCTTCCAGTAGAAGACTGTTGTGTGTACACTGAGAATCTGTTTTTTAGTGTAGCCACCTTCATTACTTGTCTAGCTAAACCTTCTAGATAACTTGTTGCAGTGTGGACATCAACACTTGCTGCTTGACCTTGCACTTTTATGTTAATGGGATGACTTCTTTCCTTAAACCTCATGAACCAAACTCTGCTAGCTTCCAACTTTTCTTCTGCATCTTTTTCACCTCCCTTTGCCTTGACGGAATTAAAGAGACTTAGGACCTTGCTCTGGATTAGGTTTTGGCTTAAGGGAATGTTGTGGCTGCTTTGATCTTCTATTTGACCACACACCCTGTCTTCATATCAGCAATAAGGCTGTTTCACTTTCTTACCATTGTGTGTTCACTGGATTAGCGCTTTTAGTTTCCTTCAAGAACTTTTCCTTTGAATTCACAATTTGGCTCACTGTTGGGTGCAAGAGGCCTAGTTTTCAGCTTATCTTGGCTTTGGACATGCCTTCCTCATTAAGCTTAATCATTTGTAGCTTTTGATTTAGCATGGGAGATGTGTGACTCTTCCTTTCACTTGAACACTTAGAGGACATTGTAGGGTTAATAGTTGGCCTACTTCAATATTGTTGTGTCTCATGGAATAGGGAGGTCTGAGGAGAGGAGAGAGATGAGAAAATGGCTGGTAGGTGGAACAGTGAGAACGTAGACAATCTTTATGGATTAAATTTATAGTCTTCTATGAGTTCATGGTGCCCCAAGACAATTACAATAGTAACATTAAAGATCACTGATCACGCTTTACCAGAACAAATTTAATAATAATGACAAAGTTTGAAATACTGTGAGGATTGCCAAAATGTGACACAGGAACGTGAAGTGAGTGACTGCTGGGTAAATGGCACTGACAGCCTCATTCAATACAGGGTTGCCACAAACCTTCAATTTGTAAAAAACGCAATTTATCTGTGAAATGCAGTAAGTGAAGCACCATCAAATGAGATGTGCCTGCAGTTGCATTGAAACAAAATAAATTTCGAAAATATCAAATGTATTGAATAAATAGCTGTTCCATTGGCAATGTGACACCCTTTGTAATTGGAGAATCAAGTACGGGTAAAGATAATAAGAAAACTGAGAGACTGATTTATAGTGAGGGATAGTGTTTTATTCCTTAGTCATTGGAATCTTTCTTTCTTCTGACTCACTCTCACTGGGCTCATTATACTGCTTGTATTTACATTTTCATGTTGAGTAACTAGAAATATTTTTGGAAAATACAACTTTAGGACTAATGCAGACCCCCCTAATTAACCCTGATTTTAGAGAAGAAGGTGGTTTTAGAAAATCATTTAAAGGAATGGAAACACCTTATGAATCACCCAAACACCCAACATTCTTTCCTCTTTGTCAACTTTGTTGATTAGTCTGGAAAGCTAAAGAAGAAAAAAAAAATGGACTAGAGATGGGCCATTTGTCATTTGGTTTGTTTTATGTTTCTATTGTTTTTGTCCTAAGAGAGGTTTCGTAGATATTCTACTATCCCTTACTCAATTAAGTCTCCTGTCCATGCTTATTATTTTCACGCTCTGGCAGCTTAGCCTAATGGTGAATAGCTGCTATCTGGAGCCTGGCTGCAAAGGTTCATTTCCCAGCTTCTCTGTTTATTAGTTATGTGACCTTAGGTGAGTCACTAACTTCTCTTCCTTAAAGGCCCATTGTGAAGACTAAATAAATTGGTATAATGTCAGTTGCTTAGATCAGGGCTTGGCACATTTTCAGTAGTATATAAGTGCTTGTTTTTATTACAACTAATAAAATACATCTACATCTACTTTTATAGAGATGTGCAAATTTTTCATCCATTCTCTATGTCTCTCTCATGTCTTCCATCGATGTAAACTTTGGAGTTACCCTGCAAACTTAGTCCTTGGCTTGGTGCTTCAGGGCATTTAGGTGTTTATCAGCTGTGCCCATCTTCCTTTCTAGTCTGGATAATCACAGTGGGTTCTTTTTCTCTTTTTTTTAAACCCACAACTGTACTTTTCAGAAATCTCTACTCATTTCTTATTTCACAATTACCTATTCTTGTTGTGGGTGTGATATCTTCTCGTATCTCTCTGTAGATATTAATATTAAATATATATTAAGTGTATTTTCTAGAACTCTATTCTGATTGCTGTTGACTCTTTTGACACATGTAGGCTTTCCATTGATTAGCTTGTCTGTCTCTCTTTCAGGATTCCATTCAATATTTGTTCCTTATTGGTGCACTTATCTTTGTAGGATACTGAGGTATCCTGTATGACTGTCTCTTCTTTGTTCAGAGAGACACATACAAGCTATTCTGTGCCTCTTCTCTTTTTCAGTGACTAAGAGAGCAGCATCCCTTAGCAGTTAATGTTCTGAGGGGTACTCACAACCAAATGTTAGCCGTTCAGGATACGTGTGTACTTGCTTCTCTTTTCCTAAACTCCTTCACTTATCATTTCCACCCGGAGAACTTTCCATTGCTCTTGCTGAGGGTGACCTATCTGACTTCTCCTGCTATGATACCATAAGTATAACTCTGCTGTCCCTCCTTGGTCCCCTCGTATTCACAGGCTCCATGACCTCCCTGCACAGACCATCAAGATGTTGCTTTTACAGTTTGCCACTATGGTTTGCTCTGTGGCTTTTTTTCCTTTTCTTTCTATTCCTCAGGGGTTTTCTAGAATTTCCAGTTCATCTAGACTGACTCCTTTCAGTTTTTGCATGGGACTATGTATTTATTTTTATATATGATAAAGTCATGTCTATGAATCTGAAGTAGGAGAAAATTGTAAAATGTATTCAAGTCTTCCTTCTTGAAACAGAATTCAGTAGATATTATAGTGGATTGAAGTGGTGACCCCCAAACACCTCTCCTGTGAATGAGATATTTAAAAAAAAAGTTCTAGGGGCACCTGGGTGGCTCAGTTGGCTGGGCATCTGACTTGATTTCTGCTCAGGTCATGATCTCAGTGTCGTAAGATCCAACCTTGCATGGGGCTCTACACTGGGTGTGGAGCCTGCTTAGGATTCTGTCTCTCTTGCCTTCTCCCTCTGCCCCTCCCCCACCCCACTCTGTCTCTCAAATATATATATATATATATATATATATAAAGTTCTGTGTGGCTATCAGTAAATTAAGGATCTTGAGATCAGATCACTCTAGATTGTGTAAGTGGGCCCTAAATCCAGTAAATGTCCTTGTAAGAGGCACACAATGAGAAGGAAGAAAAGGTCATGTAAAGACAAAGGTAAGGATTGGAGTTCTATAGCCACAAGCCAGGGAACCACCGGAGCTGGAAGAGGCAAGGAAGGAATCTTCCTAAACTGTCAGAAAGAGAGCATCCCTGCTGACACCTCGGTTTCAGACTTCTGGCTACCAGACTTTGAGAGAATAAATATCTGTTGTTTAAAGGGACCAAGTTTGGGTTAATTTGTTAGGGAAGCCCCAGAAAACTAACACACTGTCCTCCACGAATACTCCATCAATACCCACAACATCCCTAGCACCAGAAAATAGTCTCCTGCCTAACAGAGAAAATGAAGACCAGTACACAAAAGCTTCCTCAATTTCCTCTTTATCATTTACAAGTGTGTTTTTATCTGTATCCACACCTACCTCCTTTGTCCCTCTTACTATGGGAAATGAGCTTTGTAGTAGTGACTTTTACTAACTGACCCAACCTTTTAATCTAGTAGAGATTTTCCTTTTGCCTATGAACATGACCGAGGCTCCTTCAAATAAAAAAACTTCCTTCAGGTTTCACACATCATCCTCCAACTTCTGCCCTCCATTCTGTCTTGGTGTCACAGCCAATCTCTGAGAGAGAGAGTAGCCTGCAATCACTGTCCTTTCTGTATCATACATCTCCACTTGGTGCAAGCTGTCTCTGGAGCCTGATGCACTTCTGAAAGCTAACAATGCCAGTGCCCTTCTCTTTCCCAAAGCCTAAATATACTTTCACTTTTGATTCTTAACTTCAATTGACCTCACTCTAGCATTAGACTCTGACCACTGCCCCCAGCACAGAGATTCAATCTCTACTCAGCTTCCCTTCATGTTTCTGCTGATTGGCTAACTGTCCCCTCTTGATCACAGAAAGGCTGCTTTCCCCCAGATCCTCCTTAAAGATCAGGAGTGTTATTTAAGTTTCCATCTTTGTTGATCTCTGGGTGTCCTCATCCAGACCCACAATTTTTCTTAAGTTTTTACACTGGGGACTCTGAAGTATATTCTCCTAAGTTAGAACTTGTTTTGGGACTTCAGTCCTGAACACCTAACTGCCACATACATATCTGCATTAGGATGATCCAAGGACATTTCAAACTTGGACCTTTATCTTTGACATTGACCTCTCTCTACTTTAAACCTGTTACTCTGTGTTACCTGTTTTAGTGAACACACTCTCTATTCAAACAATCAAAAAAAAAAAACCCACAATCTTGTTTGTGTCAAGAAGTTCTTTCTGTGCCCTCGCATATCATATTGTTGTATCTGATTAAGCAATTATTTTATTCTTGTGTGTGGGATGTAAAATTGTATCTAGAATGATAAATAGGTTTTATCTCAATCACCATGTCCTAGTGATTTGTAGGGGCTGCCTCAAGAACAGGGTTGGGAAGCATAGTGAGGTCACCTCCAGAGTCAGAAAAAAGATTGCTGTGATTGATGCTGAACAAAATGGCCGGGCTGGGGGAGAACAGCAGAATCTGGCCCTGAATCTATTTTCCAGGAGCGTAGAATAAAAGACAGAGGGCAAGTATGTGTTTGTATGTTTGTGATTTGTGAAAATTATTATAGTAAATGAGGACAAAAAGGGTGTTTTACACTGTGGAAACAAAATCAGAAAGGAGCACGGTGGAATTGAGTTGATACTCAGGAACTGAAGCCTGTGTTCAAATGCAGTTGAGCTGAAGCCTGTGTTCAAATGCAGTTGTTGGGAGTTTAGGCTGGACCCTAATCAGTGAAGGCTATTCATGCCAACTTAAAGAGTTTGTATTTAAACTAACACAAAGATAAAATCCTGTCCTTTCTTGTATCACTGGAATTAATTTTTTTATTCCATTTAAATTTATTTAAAACAGAAACTTCTCCTATAAGATAATTTAAAGGATAAAATGATACAACGTTAATAATGATGATTATGCTAAGAAAACAGAAACATTTTGTGAACATACAAATTAGTTTTCCACTTTAATTAAGAAATAGGAACAACAGGAGTCATACATCTTCTTTCTGCAATGTCACCCACCATCTGTTTGTTCCTTGACCCCCACCCCCACCCCCCGGGGCAGAAGTTTCAGGCAGAGATGGAAACCAGCCTTCCAGTAGGTGCAGCTACGTTAATTTTCACTAGGGCCTCAGAGTAAGTTCCCACGCCACCATCCTTTTAGGAAGAGACCTCTCATCTCTCCATTCTACCGCACACGTCTTGGCTAATGGAAGAAGTGAGAGTGTTATGGATTATCTCCAGCCATGAGCACAAGTAATTGATGCAAGTGTTACACCCTTGTCTGTGCTTGGATTTTTTTCCTCCCACTATTTGTCGGAGGATTTGGGGTTTCCAAATAGATTCTTGAAGATGTCAGTCAGGGCTTTCACTGACCTCTGGAATAGGGCCATTTCTATCCCTCTGCTGAGCAACTTGCCTATTTGTCTTTAACAAGCCACCAGAATAGCTGGCCTAACACCCTTATTGTTGCTCTTTCTGATATTATCAGTCCAGCACCCAGGTGGACTTATTTTTTTTCTCTTTTTCCCGTCCTCAGGCAGCTCATGATAAAGGTCATATTTACATTTCAGAATTTTGCGTCTCTGCACTGCTAGATGTTAATGTATATTATAAATAATATGAACTCCCAAATTTGCAAGTAGCATTGGCTGTAAATAAATATACCTCAGTAAGGGGGGCTACTTATCTATGATCCTTTACAGTTACAAAGATGCAGCTAGAACAACTGTGGTGTTTTTTCCTCTGATACAGAATTCCCATAGAGTTCCTCTAATCATAGAGTTCCTATGAAACCAAAGTGGCAAGTATAGTCCAAGTAATTCTTTTTTTTTTTTTTAAAGATTTTATTTGTTTGACACAGAGATACACAGGGAGAGGGGAACACAAGCAGGGGGAGTGGGAGAGGGAGAAGCAGGCTTCCTGCCGAGCAGGGAGCCCGATGTGGGGCTCGATCCCAGGATCCTGAGCCAAAGGCAGATGCTTAATGACTGAGCCACCCAGGCGCCCCTAGTCCAAGTAATTCTAAAGTTCCTCTTGCATGAACCACCATCCCACACATGTCATGCTAACCTTGATCTCTTAGTTAGCTTCAAGGTGAGCTCTGTTTTCACTTTGGGGAATCAGATTTTGTACTTCATTTGTCACTTGACCCACACATCCTTTCTCATCATGTTTACTTGGTTCCAAAATTATTGGGTTGTAAAAAGCAGAGTTTTTATCAGATATATTATTTAAAAAATGTAGATCGCTTTGTCAGGAAACAAAACAGGTGAGAAAATGGCTCAAAAATTTGGTAATAATATTGTGTGTGTGTGTGTGTTTGTGTGTGTGTGTTTACTTGGTTCCAAAATTATTGGGTTGTGAAAAGCAGAGTTTTCATCAGATATATTATTTTAAAAATGTAGATCTCTTTGTCAGGAAGTAAAACAGATGAGAAAATGGCTTAAAAATTTGGTAATACTATTGTGTGTGTGTGTGTGTTTGTGTGTGTTGGGGGGGAGGTGCGAAGAATTTTACTAAAGTTGTGCCTACTAAGTTGCATCAATATCTTAAAAATCAATTGGAATGGAAGTATGTTCCTAAATTGGGCATATTATTTATTTGAAAGGGAATTTTCTTAGAATTGAGGAGTTGGCTACTTGGAGTAATTTGGCCAACTTATTATCATTCCTCAAGTCTTTTAAACCCTATTTTAGGAGCGCCTGGGCGGCTCAGTTGTTAAGCGTCTGCCTTCGGCTCAGGTCATGATCCCGGGGTCCTGGGATCGAGCCCCGCATCGGGCTCCCTGCTCGGCGGGAAGCCTGCTTCTCCCTCTCCCACTCCCCCTGCTTGTGTTCCCTCTCTCGCTGTCTCTCTCTGTCCCATAAATAGATAAAATCTTTTAAAAAAATAAACCCTATTTTATATCCTTGTATTCCCTCCCTTCATTTTGTTGGTAGAGATACTTTGTTTCAGACTATGAAATGCCCGTTCTTCTTTTTAAGAATATACTTCCCACTTGCTAGTGATTGGAGCCCCTCTTTCTTCCTTTGTGAAATTACTCCATCCATTATAATTTCCCTGTTTTGTGTATTCTACTTTATTCATGGTAGCTATTTATATCTGGCTAAAGTATCAGGATCCTGGTGGTTGCAAATGACCATTCAAACTAGTGTAAATACACGTGGAAATTTATTGGCTCACAAATTTGAAGACCAAAGAATGAGCTAGTCTGTGACACAACTGTATCCAGGGGCTCAAACGAAAACATCTTTCTTTTATATCTTTATTTCCTTCTGTGTGTTGGCCAAACTTGCTTCCACTAAATATGGTTTAGTCCCACATGGGGGACAGGACCAAAACAGGAACGACAGACAAGAGAGGACTTTGGTTGGCTAGAGCCAGCCAAAGCGCCCTGGGTTAGAACTACTGCCAGATTCCAACAGAATGGTTGTGAGGAGGAATTCATTTCCCAATAGGAGGAGGTTTCTTTATTACAAGAAGAGAAGAAGAGATATACAAGCAACAGGAGTCTTCTAAAACCTTTGTTTCTTTTCTTTTCTTTTTATTTATTTATTTTTCTCTCTCTCTCTTTTTTTTTATTGTGTTATGTTAATCACCATACATTACGTCATTAGTTTTTGATGTAGTGTTCCATGATTCACTGTTTGCGTATAACACCCAGTGCTCCACGCAGAACGTGCCCTCCTTAATACCCATCACCAGGCTAACCCATCCCTTCACCCCGCTCCCCTCTAGAACCCTCAGTTTGTTTCTCAGAGTCCATAGTCTCTCATGGATCATTTCTTAACCTTCCTATATTTCTCCCTATGTAATTATTCTCCTTTTCTGCAAATGACCTCCTCTTTCTCTTTGGCCTACATTTCACCTAGCTTTTGCTACTCATCTTGCTGTGATGAACCTTTTGGCTCAACAGTCTACTCCTCCTGTGTTTATTAAAGACACCATCCTTTCTTAAATCAGTGACTGCTTTTCTTTCTTCATAGTACTTCATCACACTGTCTTTGGCATTGTTTCAAGACTACTTCTTTCCTGGATCTCTTTCCTTCTTTAGTGTTTATAAGACGTATCTATCCTGCATATCTTTGTAACTTATACCAGCTTTTGAATTAATTTCTCTTCTGCTATCTCTTCATTAAATAAATGTTCTCCAGATTTCTATTATTTTATCCCAATATGCAATCTTCTTTTGTGCTTGATTTATTTTCTGTGGATTTGAATATATCTAAGTGACAATAAGAACAAATTCTGTATCTTTTGCCCAGAATAGTATCCTGAAGTACAAACCTGCATTTCCCACTACCTGTCAGCAGGAACATATAAAAAAGCACAATATATCAAAAATCAAACTTTTTGTAATTACTTTTAAATCCCCTCCTCTTTATATGTTTCTGTCTAATCTCCTGACTTCACCAAATTCTCATTTAAAGCACCTATGAAGAACAGAGCCAGTTTCACATCTCTCTTTCTCATGTATACATGCAATATGTTGGCAAATCCCACCTCTTAGATGTGTCTAGAGTCTATTCTCCATGCTCCATCAACATTGAAACAATTTATCATCATACTTCCTTAAACTATCCCAATAACTTCCAGATGTGTCTATAGTCTCCTGTCTCCCCCATTCCAGGCAATAGGGGTAATGCTACCTGATTTATTCTTCTGCCAGACAAATCTGTCTTTTAGGAAACTGAAGAGCCTTAAAAACTTTCAATGTGTCCCTTTTGCTTATAGGATAAGGTTTAAATGTCTTAGCATTAAGCTTTTCAATTAACTGTCTTTTCTCTTCATAGTTCTCCAACTACACATTCCATATGTCAGCAATCCTTGAGGTATTTACCGTTCTTGCAACATGTCATGCTCCTTATCATCTCCCTATCTTTGCTCATATTGTTGTTTCTACCAGGAACATCATTCCCCACTGAATTCCTACTCAGTCTTCCAGGTCCTAAGACCTAGAGAGTACCTGGCACAGAGTATATGCTCATAAACATATATGAATGAATGAATTAGATAGTAATTTATCTTTGATTTCATATTTTTTTAAGATTTTATTTATTTATTTGTCAGAGAGAGAGAGAGAGTGCACAAGCAGGGAGAATGGCAGGCAGAGGGCAAAGCAGGCTCCCTGCGGGATTCGATCCCAGAACCTTGGGATCATGACCTGATCCAAAGGCAGACCCTTAACTGACTGACCTACCCAGGCATCCTGATTTCATATTTTCTAAGATGGGATAAGAATTTATGCCTTGAGTACCTCGCAGGCAAAATGAAGAAGGTTTTGGGTTTTTTTGAAAATCAATTACAATTTATTAACTAAAATGTACAGTAGTCCTCCCTTATTCATGGTTTTGCTTTCCACAGTTTTAATCACCCATAGTCAATCACAGTTTGGAAGCAGAGGATCCTCCTTCTGATGTATCAGCAGTAGGTCAGTTGTAACCCAACACTACGTCAAACTGCCTACATCCTTCATTTCCCTTCTGCTCATCACCTCACCATTTTATCCTCTCACATGATCACAAGAAGAGGAAGGTATTTTTTGAGAGATGGAGAGAGCGAGAGAGAGAGAGAGACCACATTCACATAGCTTTTAATACAGTGTATTATTATAATTGTCTATTTAATTATTAGTTACTGTTGTTAATCTCTTGCTATACCTAACTTTTAAATTAAACTTTATCATAGGTATGTATGTTTAGGAAAAAAAAACATAGTATATATGGGGTTCAGTACTATCCACAGTTTCAGGCATCCCCTGGAGGTGTTGGGACGTATTCTCTGTGGATAAGGGGGGACTATGGTATGTTTTCATGATGTGGTAACATGATACATAATGTGGTGAACTTGTTCCATAAACACAAATAAAGCAGGACCCAAAAAAATAAATATACACATCTATGGTTTGATTATTGGAGTGGTGTTTAATTCCAAACAAAGGTAACTGCGACTGAAGGCAGGGTTCAAAACAACAGATATCTTCTCAGAGTATGATATTCCACAAAATAACTATTGAGTTTTGTGGCTCTGTGTCCCTCTATGTTTCCGTCACTCTTAAAATGGTCCTTTGAACTTTATTTTTAACACAGCAACTCTTTGAGAGTTGTGCAAGGAAAAAATTCTTTCATCTTCATCTTTCTCTCTCTTAGATTATAGGTGGAAGGTTTTGCCATTGTTGTTTTTTGTTCTGTTTTTTTAAAGAAACAATATATATGTATACCACCCACTGTCAGATCAAGAAAAATAAAGAAGCATTTAATTAACTCTCAGAACTTAGGAAAGGCCAACTCCAGTTCCATTTATCCACTCCCCAGTTTTTGGAGAAATGTTGCATTTATACTGCCTTCATGTTTTCTGACACTGTTTGTGAGGCAGAGAAAAACAAATACTGTTAAATTGCTTCTCAAATGCTTATATAGCTTTCAGGTTTAAAAAATAAAACAGTTCTTTTTTATGATTCTAAAAAATGTTTCAGCTGTTTAAAGGACAACTTCTCAAATGTAGATAATTACAAAAAAGTAATTAATCAGTTTTTATAACAACCCTAAGCATTGTGTCTTCATAAGTAAGCAAAGCTCTGCAAGTAATATTGAGGATATTTTACTAAAACTAGAGTTTAAAAGAAAAATTCAACTTCAAAGGACAGACTAGAGCAGTGACCTCATGCTACTAACAACAAAGAGGGAACATGAGACAATACAACCATCAGAATGGAAATCATGCCAAGTCTAATGAAAGAATGGCACTAAGTTTCTTTTCTTTCTTTCAAAGAATGCTTTCATAAGGATTTCTAATGACATCTGGATTACAGATGAAGGCAAGTGCAAATGGCTAGGTGGGGTTTTTGATTAAATGTTTCACTTTGTTACAATTAATTTCCAACTTCAAATTATTTAAAGTGGCCAGGTTCTAATTCAGTATTAGAATTTTATCCACACTAGGCAATCTATAAATATTTACGCCCAGAAACTCTCAATTTACTCAGTTTGATATTTCCCATTTGCCAAGTATAATGTGATTAGGAAATTGACAACTGAAAAAGATAAGTGGGACTTAATCTACTATTTCTGGAATATTTTTCCTATTCACGAAACTCCCTTTGCAAATCTCACCTTGATACCTAGCACATATTAAAAGCTCAAATAGTTAATGTTTCATTGATTTGCAGTTGCATGGTGGGTGTCTTGGGTGGAAGATTCACATTTTCCCCAGAGCTCCCATTTAATTCTCACTTCTTAGGTCATCAGTATTTCCAAACAACAAAACATGGAAGAATAAACAAAACAAAATATTGGCATCTCTCTGAAGAATGATAAAAACGCCTTTACATATTTGAGGCAGTTTTTTCCATATCACTACGGTTATATATTAATCTCAAGGAAAGGTTTTCCTTTATTTAAGTTCTTCACCACATTCTGCACCTAATATTCCAAACAGGGATCTTCCAAATCTGTGTGTTGGTCAAAAAGGGCAGTCATATTAGAAGTCTATTCTTCATGTGCTCTCCCACTCTGATAGAGGACTATTCCACATCATCTTCTGTCTGCTGAAATTGCCAATGCTACGTCGCCCATCTTCATTCTCCACTGATGACATTTTGTTTTATTGAATTAAGAAAGTAGATACACTTAGAAGAGAAATTACCCAAACTTCTAACACCACACAACCTACCAGTCTGCTTCTGTGATCACCTCTTCTGCTTTCACTCCAGTTATGAAAAAGTCTGTACCTCCCTCCTAAGTTTTCTATTAACTCCTTTATTTTTCTTTCCTGCTTATCTACTTACTAACTCATGTTTCCCTTCCAGAACTCGACTCTACCCCAATTTCTCTCCATGCTCACTGACCACTCTTTTTTAGTCTCACTTGTGGATTCCTTCTTATCTCCCAACCTCTAAATGTTGGAATGTCTCAGCCCCCAAGCCATGGACCCTTCTCTCTCTTCTATCTTTATGTAGTCCCTTGGTGATTTTTCCAGGTCTCCATGAGACAGGGAATAGAAAACTTCCAAATTGATGCCTCTAGAATGAGCCACTCTTCTGATTCTAGAATGTTATGTGAATTAATAGGCTAGTATCTGCACTTGGATCTCTAATAGACATCTCAAAATGTCCTTAAAAGAGATGAAAAACCTTATTTTGATCTTTCTTCTCAGAAACCTGCTTTTCCTTGAGTCATTCCTTTCTCAGAAAGTAGAAAGTTCTGCTTCCAGCTTTTCAGGCCCAAAACTTTGACTTCTCTCTTTCTCTCTCATTAGTCATGAAATCAGGAAAACATGTCCACCTTGTTGGCTACCACCCTGGTGTTGTCTGAATATCTACAATAGCGTTATAACCAGTGTGTCTACTTCTGTTCTTGCCTATCTGCCACTTTGTCTAATTTCAAAAGCATTGTCAAATCTTTCTTATTGTTTGGATCAAAATCCTCCAACTCTTTTGCATCAGTCTCAACGTAGAAGCTGCAGCTGACAAGGATTCACCGCCTCCTACTACTTTTTTCTAACTCACTGCTCTCTAGACACATCCCTTCTAGCTACTCTGCTAGACTCTGCTAGGACTCTTGCACTTGTAGTTCTCTCTGCCTGGAATGTTCTTGCCCTAATATCCACATAGCTCATTCCCCTATTTATTTCAGATATTGGATCAAATTCCTTCTTTCTCAATAGGTCCTTTCTCCAGTGCCTAATAAATTTGCAACTTTTCCCTTTGTTATTTCACATCTCTTGTTTCCTACATTATTTTTTTTATAGTTGTTATCAGGTTACGCTATATATTTTAAGGATTCATTTATTTTTTTGTCTTCTTCCCATAGAAAATAAGCTCTATGAGGATAGAAATTATTCTTTGTTCCTGTTGCTAATGTACTCCCCACCATCTAAGAAGGCTTACCTGTACCTATTAGACATTCTAAAAGTGATCTATCGGCTTTGCATAAATTACCCAGTGTGCAGTTATATTTATATATATATGTGTGTGTGTGTGTGTGTATATATATATATATGTATATAAAACCTATATATATAACCTGTTTACATAAAAGACTTTGGATATACTCACATCCAGTAATTAGAAGTTGAGTGTTACATTGGCCAAGAATGCAAATTCCCAAAAGCTCCATTGTATTTTTATGGGGACATTCACTAAACATAAATGCTAACTTAATTTCAAGTTCACAACAAAATGTATGTTTATTTTTGAGAGTATGATACAATCAAAAACTCTGAGGTAAATTTAAGATATATTTTAAAAGCTATTTTCTATGTGTTTCAAGAGAAAAGATTTAAATACATTTTGACAGTCAAAATAAAATCATAAGAATTTAACCCAGTAATTATCACAGAATTTGATTATAACACAGTACCCCTTTAATTGGGCATTTGATCATATTTAAATTAATTTTGAAAGTAGCTAATATTAAAATATTTGGAGAACTCATTTTTAAACTTTATTGTGTATTTGTAATTTGTATGTACCTACGGATGTTGCAACACCCCTCAGAGTCTTTTTATCACTTCAATCTGTTGAACAATGTAGATAGCATTTGCTAAATCACAAAAGCAGTGTTTGTAAGTTGTTTTTTTCCCTTCTGAAAAATATTATCTGTATTTTAGTGCATTTGTGTGTGTGTTTGGACTATATGTATAACCTGAATTTGTTTTCATGGGCACATAGAAATGCATACTCAAATAATGTAAAACAATTTTGGCTGGTTGACAAATTTAATTGACTTTTTCAATTTAGTACTAATGTGTGCATGTGTGTGTGTATGGTATGTATGCATGCATGTCTTATCAGTCATATATGACCCTAAGATGCAACATCAGAAATATACACAGGAGAATTTTTTCAAGATACGTACATTTGGATATCTGTGATATAATATCTAATCTTTGTTCAACCATTAATGTCTTGTAGTAAACTTCAAAAATATCATGACCATCTGCATCTTTTGCTTCATGATTGATGTTAAGAATTTAGTGGCAGAATTGTGTCCTGTGTAGCTAATCATATATCTTGGTGCTCATGGATTTGTATTGTAGAATATATTTCTTTAAGGGATACCTTGTTAAGATCTGCATATTATTATGATAGCTATAAATGATAGGTTGGCATGATTATAAATTTATTATCCAAGTTGAATTTCAAATGTTAATTTGTAATCTTTTATTTGTCTTCCAGGGGAGAGAAAGCAATAGCTCTATGTTAATTTTTTTTATGTGAGAGGCTTAGCAACTTCTGGAGAACTGGATTTTTCACCACTGTTTTCTCAAATGCTATGATAACATTTTAAATGTCCATAACTAATACTAAGTTATAGTGAAACACTTAAGGAAATATATATCTAACATTAATATGAATGTATTTCAAGCAGGATAATTTAGGATAATTTGTGAAAATTCATATTAGTTTTTTCTCCCCCCTTAATACAATTAAAGACCACAAGGTAATAAAAACAACTAGAATCCCTGGTCTAGATGACATAGTAGGTCTAGGTCATGACACCACACTCTGCTTCAAACTTACGGCAAAGCCAAACACAATGTTCACACAGACAACAATAACAAGTGATATAACAAGGTTCTAAATGAAATAAACATCTCTGTAGTCTGGAAATAGACCAGAAACACAAGGATGACATAGTCCTGTTAGGCCATGGATGCTAAAGCAAGCAAAAATAGTTTCACAATTTTAGAGAGTAATGCAATCCACTCTGATGGAGTCTGAAAATCTCTGCTTGAAATATGGCCCTGGAGTAGGCTTCACACACAAGAAAAAATTAATCAAAAATTAATGATGTAATGTATGGTGATTAACATAACAATAAAAATTAAAAAAAAAAGAATCAAAGAGACTGAAAAAATAAAACTCAAACAGTGGCAAAACACAAACTGGGGCTATTGCTTTTAACAAGCTGCTAGCCAGGGAGGCTACCAGCCCAAGCACCAGCAACTGTGCAGGTGCCTGTAATAATACAAAGACCACAGTGAGGCTGAAAAGCCAATGGCCAATCACAAGACCTGATTAGGATGGAAAACCCCGGGACAGGTAACTTAAGAAGTGATGGACAGGAAGACCTAACAAAAACAAAGAAGAAAGCAATGACAACAAACACAAAGACTGTTCTCTCCCAGTGAGCCTCAAAATAAAATACCCAAACAATGAAGAAATCAAATGATACGTGTAGTAGGCTGAATAATGGTACCCCAAAATATCAATATCATGTTCTCATCCCCACATTCAGTATTTGCTACTTTATTTGGATAAAACAAACAAAAACCAAATTTAAAAAAGAAAAAAAACACTTTGTAGATTTGATTAAGTATCTTGAAATGGGGACATTGTCTTGCATTGTCAGGGTTGATCCTTAATACAATTATATGTGTCCTTCTAAGGGAAGACGGCGAGGTTTGATGAGACAAGAGAAGAGCTTCGTCTCTTGTGTCATCATAGAGCCAGAGATTGGAGTGATGCAGCCACAAACCAAGGCATGCTGGCAGCCACCAAAAGCTAGAAGAAGCAAGGAACACATTCTCCCCTGGGACCTATCAACACCTTGATTTCAGCCCAGTAAAACTGATTTCAGACTTGTGCCTGCCAGAATTATAAGAGAATATATTTCTGGTGTTTTAAGCCGCTTAGTTTGTAGTGGTTCATTACAGCTGCCATAGGAAATTAATACAGTAAAGACACAGCTAACAAAACAGAATAGGAAATGAAAGGACCTTCATTTCTCCGAGCTTTTTGGGTCTTTTCTTATGGTTGGTGGACACAATGACCTTGCCAGATTTCTACGTTCTAAGCAGAAGCCAGAAATCCATTTTAGATTTTAATTCCAAATGTTTTTGAAAGGCGTTGCATTTTGCCCTCACAAGTGAATGCTAATTTAACCAAGCACAAAATTTGAGATTTAAAATCATTTTCCCTCAGACCATTTATAATGCTGCTTTTCTCCATTGTAGCCTAGTAACCAATTCTGATAATGAGAAGCATGTTTTCTCAGGTTCTTCTGTGTGAAGAGTTTCATGGTGCTAATTTTCCTCAACTATTTGACTATTCTTGGCAGTATATAATTTTTTTATGTGAGAATTCCTGCTGAATGGTCTGTGTTTGAGAGTTCAGTGTGTCTTAGCCTGCCTCTGGTAATTTTGTAGATCACAATGTGTTGTTATCTGAGAATTCTGATCACTTTTATTTGGAAAGTGAGAGGTTCTTGCCTCTTCTCAGTAACCCTCTGGGCTCATTTTTACACCTCTGTGGCCAGCGTCCAGACCCCATCCTTGATGTAGGAATAAGTATCAGTGCCATCCACCGTTCAGTACAAGACTTTGGGTGGTACAGTTGCTGAAGTGCAGTTTGGCAGTGACTCACTCTTAAAATTCTCTTGTAGATTCAGACTTTGCCTTTCACCTAAAATTTTCTCACCTTGGAGGTCATCTTTTTCTGCAATTGTTTTGTGCTCCCATTACCTACTGGATGATTTCTCTCTGTTTCTCATCTTCCTGAAATGGTCAGAAGAGTCCTGTAATAGGACTTTTTGTTTTGTTTATTTATTTTCCACTGTTACCAATAATTTAGTATTTTATGAAATCACAGTTCTCTCATTTCATTGGAATTGGGGCAAAATGAAAAACAGATTATGTTAGCATTATGCAAACTTGAATCAATCTCAAAGGTTTTTTTTCAAGATTTTATTTATTTATTTGAGAGAGAGAGAATGCATGAGCAGGGGGTAGGGGCAGAGGGAGACGCCAACTCCCCACTGAGCAGGGAGCCTGACTTGCTCAATCCCAGGACCCTGAGATCATGACATGGGCTGAAGGCAGCTGCTTAACCGACTGAGCCACCCAGGCACCCTTCAGGGTTTTTAAAATACATATTTTGTTTGCAGTAAAAATTGGCTTTTTTAGAACACTAAGCTTTCTTGTTTATTAAATCAATTAATATTTTAAATTGGACTATTCGTGATAAAACAGACAAGACTGGACATATTACTATCACCTCAGTTTGTCTAGATTTCCATTATTTTTTTCCTGATCTTTCTCTTTTCATCTAATTTTCAGTGTTAAAAGCTATATGCTTGGTAATAGTCAAGGGCTGAAAAAAGATCTGTTTTAAGATATACCAACTTAAGGTATAT
The DNA here is from genome assembly GCF_037043125.1 of Eumetopias jubatus. Lineage (NCBI taxonomy): Eukaryota > Metazoa > Chordata > Mammalia > Carnivora > Otariidae > Eumetopias > Eumetopias jubatus. The sequence goes on from NW_028274820.1 coordinate 34,515,535, forward strand.
CTTTAGGGAATGTTTGGATGCAAAAGAAGTCTCTTTTACTTTTTAGAGCCACAGAGCTTTGTCCTTAATGAGCTGTTCTCTCAAATCTCCTACCTTAAATGAGGAAAGGGTGGTTTCTGCCTCAACTATTTTAATATTGATTTGTTATGTACTTACTTTGTTAAGAAATCAATTAAGAGTCAAATATGACTATTTGTAGCTTTTATTGCTTTGCATTAGCTAATAGCTATTTGTGCAGAATTGGGCTAGGAGCCAAACAATATACACTTAACATAGCTCTTAAGTTGTTAATATTTTCATGTAATCTAAATCTTTTAATACCACCATATTAATATAGTAGCCAGTTGTTCTGCCTGACCAAGTCACAATTTCAAGTAGTATATACTAGGACTATGTTTTAATTCCCTTTTTCTATAACTCATTTTTAATGGCCTCCTACTAAGTTCAACTAATTGGACACATGCTCTCCTGGAGTAAGAAAATTAGAAATACATGTGTTTCTCTGTGTTGTGTTGATGAAATGTTGTCTCTTTAGGGACTACAAATTATTTCCAGAGGCAACTGGTCTTCATATTTAAGTAGATAAGAATCACTTACTATTAATTATACTGTTATAGTCGTCACCCTTGAAATCTATTCTCCCAAATTAATTGTTCACTCCAGTCATACATTAGTTCTGGAAACCCGACCATAAGATTAAGCACAGTCCACAGAAGCTTGTCTGAGATTCTGCTATATCTACGATAGGTAAATTGTAAAATAGTTTCTAGAAGGGGTTAGGTTCACATTAACTCTGCCATATTTTACATATGCTATAGAACGTTGAAATTGCAATTGCATATTTATTACTTATTTTCTTGGGGTGTGTGGGGGGAGTTTATTTTAACATAATTTCAAATTTATAAGACTAGTACAAAGATCTCCCGTATGTCTCAGATTCATCAATTTTTTCTTCTCTGTAGAAATATAGATGTAATTTTTTCTAATCATTTGAGAATAGGTTGGAGATCCCATGCCCCTTTAGCTCTAAATACTTTAGTGTGCATTTTCTAAGAGTAAAGATATTATCTCATATAAACATAAACAAGTTACAAAGTTAGGAAACTTAAGACTGAGATAAACGCTAATTTCCCATCCCCTTATGTCTCTTTAGTCTCCTCTGATCTGAAATACTGCTAATCCACGCTCTATTTGTTTAGTTATTTTTTAAGGTTATATTTTCAGATACATATTTAATGAGTTTGACAAATACCCATACCTCTGTAATCAGCACTATTATAAAGATACAGAACATTTCTATCATCTCAGCTCTCCCTTAAGTGGAAACATACAGGATGTGTTATTTTGTGTTTGGCTTCTTGAGCTCAGAGCAATGACTTTGTAATGCATCTATGTTTTTGCATGTACCAGTTGTTTATAATTTATATTACTGAAAAGTATTTCACTTTCTGTATATATCACAATCTATCGATTCTTCTACTGAGTACAGTTTAAATTGGAAACTGTCCCCCCCACCTTTGGCCTTTTATGCTAAAGTTGCTTCAAAATTTTGGTGTAAGTTGTCTCATATTTTATGTACATGTATTTTTATTTCTTTTGAGTAAATATTTAAGAATGGAATTGCTATATCATATACTACATATGTGCTTAATTTTGCAAAAACCTGGCAACACTGTTTTCAAAATGGTTGGTTCATTTTACATTCCTACCAGCTATGCATGAGAGTTGCCAGATCTAGAACAAGTTAAAAAAAGAAATTCAAGAAGTGGTTTGTTTTTGAATTAGGGTAATTCCAGAGCAACTACTTAAGAAAATAAGGGATTAGACTTGGGTACCCTAATGACCCATTTTCACAGAAAACACTCCTACACCCTGATAAGAGTACTAGTCAGATTTCTCAAATTTCATAATAAACATTCTTTCTAACTCTTCTTTCTAACTCTCTTGTTTTTCAAAGCTTATGACCTACCAATTATATAAATTGCTGGCACTGTACATTCTTGCCTAAGATCTTTAAGAGTTAATTGTCTGCTCTCCAGTTTTCATGACAAGCTTAACTGAGGCAATTAATATTCAAGAAAGATTGTCTATTTGACCAACTATTCATGCATTACTCTAGGGATTCTGTTATTTTATATAATCAGGTTAGACAGCCCAAATACCAGGTGTCTGGAACATATTACTTTACCACCATAGAATTGATTTGATTTTTCATCTGCAATTTAAAATAAAGCCCTCATTTTTCTCTTGTTGTTTCAAGATAGAAACTTTATTGATCTTTTTTATCTAGTTTTATTGGAAGATAATTGAAATATAGCATTGTATAAGTTTAAGGTGTACAGTGTAAATTTGATACATACATATATATATATGTGTGTGTGTATTTATTTATAGTGAATGTTTACCACAATAAGTTTAGTTAATAGTCTTCACCTCACATAATGACCGGTTTGTTGTTGTTATAGTGAGAACACGAAAGCTAGACTCAATAGCAACTTTGAAGTGTACAATATAGTATTATGAACTTTAATCACCATGCTATACATTAGCTCTACTGGAAGAGAATTGAAAGTTTGTGCAATATGATCAACAACTACCTAGTTTCTCCACCCCTCAGCTCCCAGCAATGATCATTCTATAGTTTTTATGAGTTTAACAGTTTTAGATTTCATATATAAGTAGGACATACACTATTTGTATTTCTCTGACTTATTTCACTTAGCATGATGCCCTCAAGGTCTATCCACGTTGTCACAAATGGCAGGATGTCCTTCTTTATTGTGGCTAGATAATATTCCATTATAGATATACACCACATTTTCTTTATTCATCTATCCATCAACAGACACGTAGGTCAGTTCCATGTCTTGGCTATGATGAATACTGCTGCAATGAACATGTGAGTACACATACTTCTTCAAGATAATTATTTCATGTCCTTCAGATATATATCAAGAAGTGATACTGTTGGATTATATGGCAGTTCTATTTTTATTTTTTTGAGGAACCTCCATACTGTTTTCCATAGCAGCTGTACCAATTTACATCCCTACCAACAATGCACAAGAGTTCCCTTTTCTCCACATCCTAACCAACACTTGTTATCTCTTGTCTTTTCAATAATAGCCATTCTAACAGGTATAAAGTGGTATCTCACTGAAGTTTTGAATTGCATTTCCTTGATAATTACTGATTAGCATTTATTGAGTTGTATATTTCTTTATATATTTTGGATATTAACCCTTTATCAGATGTATGGTTTACAAATATTTTCTGCCATTCTATAGATTGTCTTTTCATTTTATTGATTGTTTCTTTTGCTACTCAGAAGCTTTTTACTTGATGTGATCCCACTTGATTTCTGCTTGTGTTGGTTGTGCTTTTGGTGTCAGATCCAAAAAATCATCGCCAAACGAATGTTAAGGAGCTTTCCCCTGTGTTTTCTTCTGGGAGTTGTGTCCTCAATCAATTTCAAGTTAATTTTTGTGAGTGGAATAAGATTGGAATCTGGTTTTATTATTTTGTTTGTGAATATATGGTTTTTCCAACACCATATATCAAAGACACTATTCTTTCCCCACTGAGTATTTTTGACTACTCTGTCAAATACTAGTTGACCATGTGTGCATGCATTTTTCTAGGTTCTTGATTCTGTTCCATTCATCTATGTGTCTGTTTTTATGCCAGTACCATAATTTTTTTTATTATTATAGTTTCATAATATAGTTTGAAATCAGGAAGTATGATGTCTCCAGCTTTGTTCATTTTCAAGAATGCTTTGACTATGTGGGTCTTTTTGTGGATTCATATGAACTTTAAGACTACTTTTTTCTGAGGTGCCTGGGTGGTTCAGTCATTAAGCATCTGCCTTTGGCTCAGGTCATGATCCCAGGGTCCTGGGATTGAGCCCCACATTGGGCTCCCTGCTCTGCAGGAAGCTTGCTTCTCCCCTACCCACTCCCCCTGTTTGTGTTCCCTCTCTCACTCTCTCTCTCTCTGTCAAATAAATAAAAAAAAAAATCTTTTTAAAAAAAGACTACTTTTTACTATTTCCATGAAAAATGACATTGGGCTTTTTATAGGATCACATTGACTCAATAGATAGTTTTGGGTAGCATGGACATTTTAATGATATTAACTCTTCTGATCTATGAATACAAAATATCTGTCTCTTTATTTGAGTCTTCTTCATTTCTTTCCTCATTGTCTTATAGTTTTGGTGTATAAATCTTTCATTTCATGGCTATTTTTGGTAACCCCTATTTTTTTTCCCTATCCCCACCTAGTTCTATACATCTCAGCTATGATGGAAAAGCTGCTCACTTACCGCACTCTCCCTTTCCCAGTGACAGGGGGACTCTTCCTAGCTGGGGGTTTCCTTCTTGGCACTGAGTAATGACGGCTTGGGGATGGGATGATGCAAACAAAATGAAGCTGTCTTCCTTCTCTTTTTTTTTTTTTTAAGATTTTATTTATTTATTTGAGAGAGAGAATGAGAGATAGAGAGCACGAGAGGGAAGAGGGTCAGAGGGAGAAGCAGACTCCCTGCTGAGCAGGGAGCCCGATGTGGGACTCGATCCCGGGACCCCAGGATCATGACCTGAGCCAAAGGCAGTCGCTTAACCAACTGAGCCACCCAGGCGCCCCTTCCTTCTCTTTTTATGCAGTTATTCTCAAGTATTTTGTTCTCTATGTTGAAGTTTCTTAGGTGGACTCTAGAGATCTTCCAGAGCTATTTTTGTTCTTGGATTCCTGAATAGCTATCTAATTGTTGATCTTTGTAGGGGGGTTAGAGGCTGAGGCTCCCTGTCACCATCTGTGTGATGTCACTTTTGAAATCTGTATTGATCTTTACAATGGAAATACTTGCTTCTTATTCCTTTCTAGTATTCTAATTTCTGATTCTGCTTTAAGTTTTATTCGTGTATGACAACTGAAAGCATTTTCAGAAGAAGTGAGATATCATGTTTTTAGAAATTTAAAATCAAATGTGAAAAAGATCCAAAATAACAACAGTAACAACAAGACACAGCTGCATAATTTTGAGTACCTTTCAGCAATTTGCTCATTTGGAGAATATCTAGTTATCATTTTGGATTAAACACCTCTGACCCAACACATTGCTCTAAAGTCCCCAGCACCTGAAATAATGTTTTTTGTTTGTTTGTTTTGTTTTTTTATATTGAGATAGCTGTAAATTTTTTTTGTTTTATTATGTTATGTTAATCACCGTACATTACATCATTAGTTTTTGATGTAGTGTTCCATGATTCATTGTTTGTGTATAACAACCCAGTGAAATAATTTTTATTTTATTTTCCCTAAGGGTTGAGAGTTAACTGCTTCCTCCCTTTTAGCTCTTAAAAATGAACGTATCAACCTCTTTACAATATCTCCTTCCATTATGATAAGAATAGAGCTACTCATTTAATTAAACCATTAATGTTCTTAACCATCTGAGCCACCCAGGCGCCCAAACCATTAATGTTCTTAACCAAAAAACAAAAACAAAACATCTCATTGAAATAAATGATTTATTTTGGTAATAGTAGCGTCAAGAGCGCAAATAGATTTCTGATTGGTGAGTAATCTCCCAACAATTCGGTCTGCAGCCAAAGTATTCCCCTCTGCTAGTCCGTCCCCACACTGCCTCTTATTTTATAGCAGGACACCACCATCTCCTCCTTGGTTAGTTTCCTTGTCTCTGGTCTTCCCGACCCTTTTCCCCCTTATTTACACTAAGTACCCTTCATCTTTCTAAAATGCAGTCATGGCCACACTCCACTGCTTAAAACATTCCATTACCTTTCTTCTCACAAACCACTGTATGGTTCAAAATAGAACCTAACTTCTTATGATGGCTTAAAAAGCTCTGGATGTCCCAAGTACCACTCCCATCTCTTCTCTTACCTTCTCCCACTTTTTATCTCTACTCTACTTGAATCTATATTCTAGCCTTACAGGTATTCTTTTCTTACCTATGGATCTTTTTTTAAAAAAAGATTTTATTTATTTATTTATTTATTTATTTATTTAATAGCAGGAAAGAGAGCAAGAGAGGGAACACAAGCAGGGGCAGTGGGAGAGGGTGAAGCAGGCTTCCCGCTGAGCAGGGAGCCCGATGCAGGGCTCGATCCCAGGACCCTGGGATCATGACCTGAGCCAAAAGCAGATGCTTAACGACTGAGCCACCCAGGTACCCCTTACCTATGGATCTTTGTGTATCCCTTTCCTTGATCTTGAATATAGTACAGCAGCTTTTGCTCTTTATGGGTTAATGGATAATCTTCCTCTGTGACATATTAATAATTAGGGGACGGAGGTGGAAGTTAGGAAGTTGTTTTAAATTATTGGTTAGCTTAAGCCTCTCTGACAGCATGGTCCTAGATTCTAAAGATGAGAATACATTGGCTATCTAAAAAGAAACGAGAAGAGTCCAGCAAGGGCATAGTTCCTGATTTGGGGAAGATTATGGAGTACTTAAATAATAGAAAGTCAGTATAGCTGAAGGACAGTAGAATGGGGGGGGGCCACGGTAGGGAGAATGATAAAACGCAAAGCTAGAGAAGTACAGAGTGTCTGAATCATGTATGGTATTTTTAGTGTTCTTAAACCCAGTTTCAATGTGGGGTAGGGAGGCTCCCCGACTTCCAACATTTCAACAAGCAATGCTCCATACATCTACAATTCAAGTCCATTCTGACACTGTCTATCCAGAGGTAGCATCAGATTTCTCAGGTTAAGGGTTCAGTTCTACAAGACTCTCCCTAAGCTCCTTATGTTCACCAACCCAGAACCTTTCAGAACCCTGTTCTCTTAGGGTTTTATGGAGGCTTCATTACATAGGCATGACTGATTAAATAATTGACCATTGGCAATTGATTCTATCTCCAGCCCCTCTCCCCTACCCAGAGGTCAGGTGGATGGGACTGAAAGTTCCAACCTTCCAATCCTGTGGTTAGTTCTCCTGGCAACCAGCCCCTGCCCTTAGGGGAAGCCCAAAAGTAACTTCATTTACATAACAAAAGAGAGCTTTATTGCTCTCAACACTTTGGAAACTCCAAAGGGTTTGGGAGCTGTGAGCCAGAAACTATGGATGAACACCAAATGTATATTTCTTATAAATCACAATATCACAGACCTTTCCAATGATTTTGGATTTTGGTCTCAGATCACTTCTAAACCACTGATAAATTTTAATCAGGTAAGAGGCTTAATCTGAAAGATTTTTTTGAACTGATTACTGTTTGCTTTGTGAACCAGGGATAGGTATAAGGGAGGGTAAAATTGACAGTTTTGAGCCTAGCTAGAAAGTTATTATGGTATCCAGGAAAGATATGACGATGGCTGGGTTAAGGTGGAAGCATTGGAGACAAAAAAAAAGCTATTAATATAGGCTATAATTTAGAAGTGAAGTCAAATAGGACTTGGTGATGGATAGGGAGTTGAGAAAAATTGCCTCGCATTTAGGCAGAGAATTTCAGAGAATGGTATTTTTCTACATTTTTTTCTTTTTGTCTGAAGTAACTGATAGAAAAGAAATAGTAATAGACACCCTAAGCTTTCCACTCACTTATTTTGGCAGTTTTTCACCTTATTAGCTTAGCTGATCTCTTGGCTACACAGTTCATTCATTCATTGAATGGCTGCAAGATGCTTATTATTTACATCAACTAAATAAAGTGGACTGCAGTAGATGATCTTGACATGAGAGAGCAATAGTTTCATCAGACTCTCATGACTCCTTATTTTCTCCTTCCCACCCACCCTATTCACACTTTAGGGGAATCACACTTTCCTCAAGAATTATTTCAAATAATTTTTTCTCCTGCCAAAAGTGGTTTTCATGACCCACCATGCTCACAACCAGATTTATCTTTCAGGCTTAGTTTCTCTCTTCTCCTTATATATCCCATGTTTCAGCTAAAAATAGTTCCTCTGTTTTCCTTGAGTACTCCAGAATTTTACCGTCCTCTTGTCTTTGCTCCTTTAGTCTTCCAAATGACGTATTAGAATGCCATCTCTCTAAAAACATTCTGCCATCATCAGGGCTTGGAGTGACAGTAATGCATAGTGATTAGGAGAATTAGTTTAAGAAACATGGATTATACTCTTGCCCCTGTTACTTATTAGACATGTAATCTCCAGCAAGTTGTTACCTTCTTTAAGAGCCAATTACTCTTTCTCTAGCCTGGGGAAAATAGTAGTGTCTACTTATAGTGTTGCTCTAAAAATGAAGTGATATAATGCATGAACACACTTCCTAACAGTGTTTCACGTAATTTAGGTGCTAAATTAATGGTAGGTATCAATATCTTTATTGATGCTCCCTTCAAATGCTATAACTGTATGTGAAAAACTCTTGATGTCAGTTTGTACTATCAACTTGAATATGATGTCACGTGTTACAATTGTACATGTATGTTTGTATATATACATGCATACGTATGCATATAAGTGACCAAAAAATAATCTTTTACATTTTCACTATTGTAACTATACGTTCACATCTCTTGCATGCTTCTTAGCACATCCTACTGTGCGTTCAGATTGTGTATGTACCAAGCACACAGTCATTTCCTGTGCTGAACATTTTCTCCTCTGCCTTACATGCAATTCTTAGGGAACTTGCTTATGTCCTCTTTTTACATTGTTTGTACCTGCAACCCCTGCTAAATGAGAGTTAAGTCACAGCTCTCACCCACTCTGTCACAGGTAATTGGATTTGGATGAACCTTTGGCCCTAGTTCTTTTAGGGACGTTCTTTCCTTCCATGACTTAGAAATCAGAGTCCGAGAACAGAGCACCAGGCTAAACTGGAGCAGTAGAGCCAGTTTAGACTGGCCATACCCAGGTCTAATACATTCTGAAATAGAGAAAGGCCTGCTGGGTAGTGACAAAAGAATGTCATTTGTGTGTCCACAGAAGGGATGCAATTCTCTATTGACAGATAAAATCATCTTAGTTCATAGCTTTCTTGCTGCTGATGTCATTCCATAATTCAACCTACCTACACTTCTTGCCACGCCTCTGAGTAAGATACCCTGTGCCCTTCCAAGAAATCATCCCTGGTTTTAGTAGTTTCTCTTGCTAATAAGTAAACCATTCCTGTTGAAGACCATATGCAGATCTCCTTTTCCCTCTGCATGCTCTTTGCTGTGCCATATTTTCATCTTCTCTCATCTGCAACACCTCACTCATTGCCTCACACAGCATAACAGTAACAATCCAGATAGTGCTCAGTTATTTTTCCACTTCTTGATAATCTTGAATTTAACACCATATCACTCACAGTGCTGGATCAGACTTATTTAAAAGTGAATTCAAACTAATTTCCTCTGAGAAATGTGGTAGAATTGAGATTTTCTCTTAAGTTCCCCTGGATTGTGGTAAACCTAAGTTGGGAATTACTAAATTGGACTAAAGTATAGTAAAGAGCATAATTGGCTTTTCTTATAGTAAGTCACGTGCATGTGGAAAAAAACAAGAATACTTCCTGGATCTTAATCTTACCCTGGTAAATAATAATTTTTCTGAAGCTGATTTGTATTCCAGAGGTTTCATTTGTTAACCAAGGAGAAAGCAGATGTTTCTATGTTGCTGGCACAGAAACATTCTAAATTTCAGATGCTAAATCCCAAATGAATATTTCAAAGCTGTCATGGATGTATGTTTAATAAACTACAGTTTATGCGGAGTAGAAAATAAAACTTTTGAAATATAATTGATAAGTCCCAGTCCTGTGAAGATGGCAATGTCATGATTCTAAGAGAGAGTTAATGAAAAGTTGCAAAGTACATAAAGAATCTATCAGAGAAAATAGAGAATAGATGTTACCAGCTACGGTTTGGGAATGAGGCAGCTACATTCTATAAAACTAAGTTCTATAAAACTGATCATTAGTTATATAATTCTGAGCTAGTTACTCAGCATCTCTTAGACTCAATTTCCTCATGTAAAAAAGTGGAATATGGGTGCAAATAGTACTTAAAAGCTTTTTGGGGAAACTAAATCAGATTATTTAAGTACTGGGCTTACCATAATGCCTGGCATGTAAAAAATCTCATAATTCATGTAGGTTTATTGTTGCTGTATCGTTGTAATCATTATAGACAGATTTTCACCAGAATTCACTTGTTCCATGGCTCTGAATAAGAATTGGGTGGGAAAGGCGGAGCAAGATGGCGAAGGACTAGGAGACCTGGATTTCCTCTGGTCTCAGGAATTCAGCTGAATAGGGATCAAACCATTCTGAACACCTACGAACTCAACAGGAGATCGAAGAAGAGAGTAGCAACAAATCTCTGAACAGAGAAGCGACCACTTTCTGGAAGGTAGGACGTGCGGAGAAGTGAATTCGAGGTGATAATTCGGGAGGATAGACGGCGGGGGAGGGGGCCTCTGTCGGCCGCTTCTGGCGAGTGCTAGAGCCGCGGAGCACAAAATCGGACCTTTTAGAAGTCGGCTCTGCTGAGGGACGTCGCTCCAGTGGCTAAGCGGGTGGTGGAACCCTCGTGGGACAGTGTGGTCTCAGGACCCTCGGGGTCACAGAGAGACCAGGGGTGCCTGAGTGCGGCAGAGCTCCCAGGTATCAGAGCGGGGAAGCCAGCTGCAGAGACGGAGCCGAGGCGCGGGCTCTCAGCTCGGGGTGGCCATAAACTCTGATCCGTGGCACAGTCGGGCCACTGCTCCTCCAACAGGGACCCAACAAGCGGCAGAGCCGGGGAGACTCCCCTTCCTCCCCCGGGAGGAGCGGCGCAGGAGAGCACCACAGGGATCTGCTGGGTTTGGAGACTCCACACGGGGTCGGGAGCCAGAGATAGAAACACTCGGTCACAGGCCGGGTGAGCACGGAGTGCGGCCGGAGACCGGGGAGACGGGAGTGACTGACTGCTTTTCTCTGGGGGCGCACTGAGGAGCGGGGCCCTGGGTTCTCAGCTCCTCCAGACGGAGAGTGGGAGGCCACCATTTTCACCCTGGTCCTCCAAAGCTGTACCGAGAGCTTGCAGGGAACAAAAGCTCCTGAGAGCAAACCCGAACAGATTGCTTAGCCCGGACGACAAGGGCGGGACAATTCCGCCTCCGGCAAAGACACTTAGGAACCACGGCAACAGGCCCCTCCCCCAGAAGATCAGCACGAACAGCCAGCAAGCCAAGACCAAGTTTACTGATCAAGGAGAACGGGAGAACTCCAGCGCTAGGGAAATACTGCACATAGAATTCACGGCTTTTTTACCATGATTCATTAGTTTTTCAAAGTTAATTTTTTTAACTGTTTCTTTTTTGAATTTTTCTTTTCCCCTTTTCAACCAACATCTGATCAATCTCTTTTTTAAAAAAAACATTTTTTATTATTCATTTTTAGAGTCATATTTTATCCCTTCATAGTAGTTCCCCTTATTTTTGGCATATATATGTAAGTTGTTCTCTCTTTAAAATTTTGAGATACAGTTTCTTCTAACAGATCAAAATATACCCTAAATCACTAGTGTATGGCTTTGTTCTAGTCTCCTGCCTGATCACATTCTCTCCCTTTTTTTTCTTTTTTTTTAAATCTTCTTTCTTTTTTCAAACAACTTCTTATCAATTCCTTTTATAAAATCTTTTATAATTTTCATCTTTACACTAATCTTCCATCTCTTCATTGTACCAACCCTTATTTTGAAACCAAAAGAACAGTAGAACAGATCAACGAAACTAGGAGCTGGTTCTTTGAAAGAATTAACAAGATTGATAAACCCCTGGCCAGACTTATCAAAAAGAAAGAGAAATGACCCAAATCAACAAAATCATGAATGAAAGAGGAGAGATCACAACCAACACCAAAGAAATACAAACAATTATAAGAACATATTATGAGCAACTCTATGCCAGCAAATTAGATAACCTGGAAGAAATGGGTGCATTCCTAGAGATGTACCAACTACCAAAATTGAACCAGGAGGAAATAGAAAACCTGAACAGACCTATAACCACTAAGGAAATTGAAGCAGTCATCCAAAATCTCCCAACAAACAAAAGCCCAGGGCCAGATGGCTTCCCAGGGGAATTCTACCAAACATTTAAAGAAGAATTAATACCTATTCTCCTGAAACTGTTCCAAAAAATAGAAATGGAAGGGAAACTTCCAAACTCATTTTATGAGGCCACCATTACCTTGATCCCAAAACCAGACAAAGACCCCATCAAAAAGGAGAATTACAGACCAATATCCTTGATGAACATGGATGCAAAAATTCTTACCAAAATCCTAGCCAATAGGATCCAACAGTACATTAAAAGGATTATTCACCATGACCAAGTGGGATTTATCCCCGGGCTGCAAGGTTGGTTCAACATCCGCCAATTAATCAACGTGATGCAATACATTAACAAAAGAAAGAACAAGAATCATATGATCCTCTCAATAGATGCAGAAAAAGCATTTGACAAAGGACAGCATCCTTTCTTGATCAAAAGTCTTCAGAGTATAGGGATAGAGGGCGCATACCTCAATATCATAAAAGCCATCTATGAAAAACCTACAGCGAATATCATTCTCAATGGGGAAAAGCTGAGAGCTTTCCCCCTAAGGTCAGGAATGCGGCAGGGATTTCCACTATCACCACTGCTATTCAACATAGTATTAGAAGTCCTAGCCCCAGCAATCAAACAAAAAGAAATCAAAGGCATCCAAATCGGCAAGGAGGAAGTCAAACTCTCACTTTTTGCAGTAGATATGATACTGTATGTGGAAAACCCAAAAGACTCCACCCCAAAACTGCTAGAACTCATACAGGAATTCAGTAAAGTGGCAGGATATAAAATCAATGCACAGAAATCAGTGGCATTCCTATACACCAACAACAAGGCAGAAGAGAGACAATTCAAGGAGTCGATCCCATTTACAATTGCACCCAAAACCATAAGATACCTAGGAATAAATTTAACCAAAGAGGCAAAGGATCTATACTCAGAAAACTATAAAATACTCAAGAAAGCAATTGAAGACACAAAGAAATGGAAAAACGTTCCATGCTCATGGATTGGAAGAACAAACATTGTGAAGATGTCAATGCTACCTAGAGCAATCTACACATTCAATGCAATCCCCATCAAAATACCATCCACTTTTTTCAAAGAAATGGAACAAATAATCCTAAAATTTGTATGGAACCAGAAGAGACCCCGAATAGCCAGAGGAATATTGAAAAAGGAAAACAAAGCTGGCGGCATCACAATTCCGGACTTCCAGCTGTATTACAAAGCTGTCATCATCAAGACAGTATGGTACTGCCACAAAAACAGACACATCGATCAATGGAACAGAATCGAGAGCCCAGAAATGGACCCTCAACTCTATGGTCAACTCATCTTTTACAAAGCAGGAAAGAATGTCCAATGGCAAAAAGACAGTCTCTTCAACAAATGGTGTTGGGAAAATTGGACAGCCACATGCAGAAGAATGAAACTGGACCATTTCCTTACACCACACACAAAAATAGACTCCAAATGGTTGAAAGACCTAAACGTGAGACAGGAGTCCCTCAAAATCCTAGAGGAGAACACAGGTAGCAACCTCTTCGACCTCTGCCACAGCAACTTCTTCCTAGAAACATTGCCAAAGGCAAGGGAAGTAAGGGCAAAAATGAACTAATGGGATTTCATCAAGATCAAAAGCTTTTGCACAGCAAAAGAAACAGTCCACAAAACCAAAAGACAACCAACAGAATGGGAGAAAATATTTGCAAATGACATATCAGATAAAGGGCTAGTATCCAAAATCTATAAAGAACTTATGAAACTCAACACCCAAAGAATAAATAATCCAATCAAGAAATGGGCAGAAGGCATGAACAGACCCTTTTCCAAAGAAGACATCCAAATGGCCAACAGACACATGAAAAAGTGCTCAACATCACTCAGCATCAGGGAAATTGAAATCAAAACCTCAATGAGATACCACCTCACACCCATCAGAATGGTTAAAATTAACAAGTCAGGAAACGACAGATGTTGGCGGGGATGTGGAGAAAGGGGAACCCTCCTACCCTGTTGGTGGGAATACAACCTGGTGAAACCACTCTGGAAAACAGTATGGAGGTTCCTCAAACAGTTGAAAATAGAGCTACCATATGATCCAGCAATTGCACTAGTGGGTATTTACCACAAAGATACAAATGTAGGAATCCTAAGGGGTACGTGCACCCCAATGTTTATAGCAGCAGTGTCCACAATAGCCAAACTATGGAAAGAGCCAAGATGTGCATCAACAGATGAATGGATAAAGAAGATGTGGTATATATACACAATGGAATATTATGCAGCCATCAAAAGGAATGAGATCTTGTCATTTGCAACGACGTGGATGGAACTGGAGGGTGTTATGCTGAGTGAAATAAGTCAATCAGAGAAAGACCTCACTGATATGAGAAATTCTTAATCGCAGGAAACTAACTGAGTGTTGCTGGAGTGGTGGGGGGTGGGAGGGATGGGGTGGCTGGGTGATAGACATTGGGGAGGGTATGTGCTATGGTGAGTGCTGTGAATTGTGCAAGACTGTTGAATCACAGATCTGTACTTCTGAAACAAATAATACAATATATGTTAAGAAAAAAAAAGGAAAAAGAAGATAGCAGGAGGGGAAGAATGAAGGGGAATAAGTCGGAGGGGGAGACGAACCATGAGAGACGATGGACTCTGAAAAACAAACTGAGGGTTCTAGAGGGGAGGGGGGTGGGGGGATGGTTTGGCCTGGTGATGGGTTTTAAAGAGGGCACGTTCTGCGTGGAGCACTGGGTGTTACGCACAAACAATGAATCATGAACACTACATCAAAAACTAATGATGTAATGTATGGTGATTAACATAACAATAAAAAAATTTTAAAAAAGTATTGGGTGGGAAAGACTATAAAATTGCATGTATGACAAAATTTATGTTTATAAATAAGCGATGCATAATCATTGAAAGGGCAAACACCAAAATATTAATAGATATCTTTGTTAAGAAATAAGGGTAATACATATTCTTAATTCTTTCTACATACATTTTCCAAACTCTCTCCTGACCAAGATGGCCTTCACGTTCCCCTCAGCTTGATTAAACTTTAGACTGGCTTCTTCCTGACCATAGGGCCCTGACTGCCCTTTTCTTAGAGCACTTACTTTAGAAAATTTGCAACTGTACATTCTTTCTCTGTCACTTAGAGTTGTTAAGTCTTCCACAATCCAGAATGTCTCTCTGAGGACATGGGAGCGTACCTTTGGAACATATTTATTGAAGGGCATAGAGCTCCTATCTCCCAGTCTCTGTGGGATGATAGGAACCTAACTTCAAGAAGGGATAATTAGCAAACACAGATGGCCTAATAACATTGAGAGATCTCTGTGATATGTCCTCTAATTCTTCTCCATTACCTCAGCCCGGCCACTGGCAAATCCTCCTTTTGTTTCAGTGGAGTTGTGTTCAATTTCTCTTCCCTATTGCAATAGTCTTGAATAAACTCTTCCTCCTTGTTTAGCCTGAGCAGTACCTTTTTTTTCTTTTATACTACAAACATATTTATGGTAAAAATGACAGTACAGGGTATGTTTTTGAGTGTGTGTGTGTGTGTGTGTGTTTGTGTGGACATAAAAGAATATTTGTAGCTACAAATCCTAAAAAGGAAGTTCAGTCTTTTTAAAGTCATTGCCCTCAAACTTGTTTCTTTTTTTTTTTTAAAGATTTTATTTACTTATTTGACAGAGAGAGACACAGTGAGAGAGGGAACACAAGCAGGGGGAGTGGGAGAGGGAGAAGCAGGCTTCCTGCTGAGCAGGGAGCCCGATTTGGGGCTCGATCCCAGGACCCTGGGATCATGACCTCAGCTGAAAGCAGATGCTTAACCGACCGAGCCATCCAGGTGCCCTTCAAACTCGTTTCTTAGTAGATTATAATGATTGTGTTTCAGCAAAAACTTCCAACTTCAAAAACTCAGCTATAGGGATGCGTTGAAGTGTCTGCACCAGAGACTGGGCAGCTGATCGGTTTCTAAAGCATAGACCTCCAGTCCCTATTGGCTACTAGACTTAGAGTGGCATTCGGCAAAAGACATGGTCTTCATCCTGCCTGGATCTCATGTTCCTATATCTGAAGAGAAAGGTGGGAAAAGTTCTGAAAAGAAGGGCAGAATTAGAAATTCAAAAAAGCAGAACATATTTTCACCTAGAAAGAATTTCCCTCCATTAGTTTGCAAGATAGATTTGCATTATAGGCCATAGTTTGGCTGGTTCGAGCCGCACTCTAAACTGGCCTGGCTGCCAGTGTTCTGCCTCTAGCTCTCTTCACCTCATCTGTAAAATGGGAATGATAATAATAACATTTACAACACAGATTTGTTGTGATGATAAAAGGAATTAATATGCATAAAGCACTTGTGCTTTTTTTTTTTAAAGCACTTGTACTTTTAACTGAGCCTTGTACCTGTACTTTGATGTCAGCCCTGCTTTATTGTTGTATTATTAAATATATTAAAACATTGCAAGGAAGAACATAGTGGCCACTAGGCAACTTGACTTGAACATGGGAACTGAGTCTCTTAGGAGTTTCTTATGGCCAAATCGTAGGAGTTTATTTATGACCATGGCTATACCAGAGTCACATGTATATCTGAGGTCGAGAAATTGCAGGGGCGCCTGGGTGGCTCAGTTTGTTGAGTGTCTGCCTTCGGCTCAGGTCATGATCCCAGGGTCCTGAGATTGAGCGCCCCCCCCCAGTCACCCCCAGCATCAGGCTCCCTGCTCAGTAGGGAGTCTGCTTCTCCCTCTCCCTCTGCCCCTCCCCCCAGCTCATGCTCTCTCTTTAGCTCTGCTCTCTGTCTCTCTCAAATAAAAAAAATTCTACATGATACCTCAAAAAAAAAGAAAAACTAATGTTAGCAAAGAAGGAAGGGAGCAGCATGTAATATTTGAGTAAATGGTGTATCTGTCACAATCTGTTTTCAGGGTAATTAAGTGTTGTCCCTCAATGTAGATTTTTTTTTGGTGGCATGTGTTTTATCAAATGTTGGTATCATAAAATATTTGACCAATTTTCTATACTTGCACTTCTGGATTGTTTTCAATTTTTCATCATGATAATAAGTATGATAAACATAAATATTATCTAAACTCAAAGGAAATAAAGGCTTTGCTGATAAGGCTTCAGTCTTCCGCAGAGTATTTTATATATTCATATTTTTTTCTTATTTCTGGTATTAATTTTTGAAGGAGCTATTTTTCAACCCACTTGTATTTATTTGAAGGTTCATGTGAAATTTATGCATCCATGGTTTCATACCTATTTATTTATACTGAATAGCAATGTGTGCTTTTTTACGATCACTATGTTTATTCTAGTATTTTGTAGAACAACTAATAGATGGCTTTATTTAGGAAAATTTAGGCCTCCTGAATTACCACTTCTCATAAATTTAATAATATTTTTGTCCAAATTTTGAATTAGCATGGCTAATAAGGTTTAGGGAATTCAATTAAAACTAGGCTAAATGAAATAAAGGGTAAATAAACAGCATCATTAAATAGCTGTTGATAGCTGAATTTGCCAGAGTTCATTTCCAGGCATAATTTGTCCCCAATCAACAACTAATTCAAATGTCAAAGTGGATGGTTTTCACTTGAATTACAGATTTCAGTTAATTGCATAATGACATTAAATATCTTATTCCATTAAAATTGTATCTTTGTGATATTTTTTGGAGGAGATTTGAATGTAACAGCCGGTTGGACACTTCAAAGGAAGAAAATAGGACCCCGTGGTGCTTTCACCAAGGCCAAGAAGCCTACCCTTGACTCTGCCTGTATCTCACCCTGCTCTTCCTGTGCCCAACTCTTATTTCCACTTTACTTTGACTCGTTGAAAAATTTAATTTTTAATTCCTTAAAACATCCTCGTCTCAACTGATGCTTTATTTTATTTTATTTTCTAGAAAAGTTAAGAGCTTTTGGAGAATAAAGGCTGTGATATTATTTGACTCTGGTCTTAAGAGAGTAAAATTCAAGGCCACTGATTCTTTAGGCCCTGAGTTGGATGAATTCTTTTCTGTACTTATTTCTTAAGGCAACAAAAAAAGTAATTCGGTAATCTTCTTCTCACTCTTTTTTTATTAAACTTCTTTTAAAACTTTAATTTGTCTAATTCCAGGGCCAAGTGTAAGGAAGAGACTTAACATAAAAAGGAATAGAAAATAATCTAGCCTACAGACATGGTTAAAACTGTGTATCATTCCCAAAATGAAGCTATCACAGGCAATTTGAGTAGTGGTTAAGAACAAGGACTCAGGAATTACACAGTTTTTTTTTTTTTTTTCTTTTTTTCTAAAGGTACTTCCATCAGTATTACAAGGAACAGCCTTTGTTCAGATGTGTAATTATATCTGAGGGATGCATTTCTAGGTAGAATTGCTGAGTCAGGGAGATGGTACTTATAGAAATGCATTGCTATTGCCAAATTACCCTCCAAAGGGATTGCAGCAGTCTGTTAACTCATACCAAGAATGAATGGATGTGCTTGTTTTCTCACATAGCTAGTGCTACTGGGTATTATAAAACATTATGACTTCATTAGTTTGATAATTGAAAACCTGTGGTCTCTTTGATAGTTATATTACGTTTCTTTATGAATGAGATTATTTTCTTTTTAAAAGTCAAAGTAAATCTGTGCAGCCTTTCTTAGTGTACCTGCATTTCAACCTCAGAGTTTTATGTAATAAATATATTTGAAGATATAAAATACACAATGAATAATGCATACAATGCTAGAAAAAAGCATAAACACAACTAAAAATTCCCTCTGTTGTAACAGTGTTTCTGAAATCATGAATAGCATTCATCAAATTTTTAAGTCAGCTAAACACGGGCCAAATTTTACACAACTGTTATAAATTTTCCTAAATGCACACTTCTGCTTTTGTTCTATTTAAGTGCCATACTTTACTAAAATATCTGAAAGTGGCTAATTTTGAAATATTGAAACTCAGTGTTTTGGAAGTTTAATTTATGAAGTGTCTTGTCACTTCAAATTAAAGTATAATTTTGATCTTGGTAATAATATATTCATGTGGTGTATTTTTCCAAGAAGCGTTTACAATCACTAATAGAATATATGAAATGCTATTTTTCAGTAGTAGCAACTCTGGATGTTGATAAAATTTTGTTCAAATGCTTTTGATTTTAAAAATAATATATTTCTGGGGCACCTGGGTGGCTCTGTCTGTTAAGCGTCTGCCTCAGACTCATGAGGATTGAGCCCCCAAGTCAGCAGGCTGTCTGCTTCTCCCTCCCCCTCTGCCCTCCCCTCCCCAGAACTCTGCCTCCCCACACCCTTATGTACTCTCTCTCTCTCTCTCTCTCAAAAAAAATAAATAAAATCTTTAAAAATAATGCATTTCTAATCAGATTATTTGCTTATCAAAGAGGAACTAATTATTGAGAAAATAACTAAAGTGGACTTAAAGAAATACTTATTTTTATAGTCTAGGAAATGAAAAATTTGAAAATAAGTTTTGCTCCAAAAATAAACATTTAGTTTATTTACGGAGATAAAGAAATCAAGAGTCAAATTAAAGGAGACGCTTGCACAGTCTTGACTAAAACCTATTTTTTTCTCAAGTACATACTCAGCTAAAACCTTAGTTTCCCAAGCCTTCCTGTGATTAGCAGTGCAGCATTTATCATGAGTTTCTCACAGTGCACTTAATAAACGGAGTTACACTTTTGAAAAAAAAAAAAACAGGATAAAAATATTTTAAAAGACAACTTACCAGTTTCACTTACAGAATCCCTCTGCCCCAGAACCAGGGAGTCTTTTTAGCGTGATTCAAATATGATGCTCTTTATTCTTGGAACATCCAGACATTCTTGACTGGACTATCTACATTTTCCTCATTTCTTTCCTCAGCAGTACCTCCATGCAAAGTAGAGAAAAGACCCCTAGTCTCCTATCTGCCTAATATTTTCTGAGGCATTATCGGGGAAACACTTGAAATAAAAAATTATTCAGCCTGTTGAGTTCAGAAAATTAGCTGTGCATTTAATAGCTTTGCGGGATCCAATTCAAGGAGAATATTCAGGGCTTGGTTTGTTAACAATGTCAGGCTTGATTCAGTGAGACTTCCCATAGGAAACTGGGAATGGTAAAGCTAAGTCGACCTCTTCATAGAAACGCTAGAAGTTATCCTGGAAGCAGCGGTAGTTTTGCATTTAGTGTTATATATTTATTATTGTCCATTAAATAAAACTGGTACTTTCCTCCAAATACCATTTATGTTTCTCCCACTACTACCTGCTTTCCTGTTTCCCCTGGATCTCATTATTTCTCTCTGTGAGGGCATCCCATGTGGTGTGTAAATATGGAGCTAATCACCTCCCTCATCTTGAACTAACAGAAACAGGGCTGTTTCTCTCGCTGCGGTTGGCAAACTTTCTGGAAAGGGTCAGACAGTAAGTAAAGTTTTGACTTTGCAAGTCGTGTGGTCTCTGTTGCAAAAACTTAACTCTGCCATTTTAGCTTGAAATTAGCCAGAGAGGAGATGTAAATAAAGGGGCATGGCTGTGTTTCAATATCACTTTATTTACAGAAACAGTGGAGAGCCAGGTTTGACCGAGGGGCTTTAGCTTGCTTACCTCTGCTTCTAACTCAATACCCAAGTAGTAAATCAATTTCGAATCTTTTAGTAGAATTGATACCTTTAAATATAGGCTTTTACGAGGATGGAGAAGAAAATGGGCTGGAAATTTCTCCATATCATGTTTCGCAGCCCAGGGGTTTAGAGCTCATAGTGAGGAATTTTATATCTGAAAGAAGCAGTGCCCTCAGTTGAACACTAACTGCAGCATCCCTTTTGTCAACATTTAGCAAATTTAGTAGAAGGGACGCTGTGTTTACCTAGTCAGTGTCCCTTCCACCCTCTCTCCTTACTAACAGAGCTTGGATTGATTTGAGGGGTGGCTGTAATCCTAGCTGAAAACCTGGATTCCCCATACTCCTGACTTAAAGGCTAATAGCATGTGATGTCCTTCTAGCAAATGATATGCAAATGAAGTCTACTTGGTGCAGCTTCCAAAAAGCTGTTGTGTATAGGACTTAAGAAAAGTACAGAGTCAGCTTTTGCCCTTAGCTCTTCTTTCTCCCTAGTTTTGATGTCTATATTTCTCGGGTATACTGCAGCCAGGATGATAAAGCCACATGTCTTAGTTGGAGGAAACTCAAAGCTGAAAGGAGATTGAGCTATGGTCTTTCTAGAGAAGGTGCAAGGACTGTGCTATATGCTTGAGTATAGATTCTTGGATTAGCTCAAATTAACCTGATTAGATTAAGCCACCGCAGACAAGTCTGATACACACAGCCCAACTGAACACTGGTATCTTTAGCTTTAAAATATCATCTCTATTTATTGTGTAAGAGTAACATGATCCAAAATTCAATTTTACACCAGAGTCTAATTTCATTAATGTCTCATTTCTGTTCCTGTCTCTGTTTTAAGAGTTTCTTCTCAAAGACAATTCCATTTCAAAATAGCATTTGGTTAGGAAATGAAGAAACCTTGAGAACACTTTCCCTGTACTGAGACAGTCTTCGTTTGCAGGTATGTTCAGAATTAAATAATTCTGCCTGCAATATTCTCAGCAGGTGTCACTGACCCTAAACTCAGGTATGAAAGAGTGGGAGGATGAAGTAGAAATGGAAAGAGCTTTTGAAAATCAATATAATGTGAGGCTGTACAAGAAACCGCAATATAAGGAGTTGCTCTTCAATAAGCAGTGGGATGGCGGGGTCAGAGGGCATCGGGTCAAGTTTTCCTAAGGAACTGGATGGGGAGCAGGTGACCATGAAGGAGTCGTCTAGCTGGGAAATAATGCTGCAGAGCAGATAACAGCCTGCTAAATAAAGACGGCATCATGACAGCAACCGCATAGTCTGCGGGAGGACAGAGCTTTGCCATGGGATTCTCATAACATTTCCTTTTTAGACTGTTAGGGCTCAGCACAAATCATTTACATCCTAAAACTTTCCCTGAAAGAATGTGATTGATTCTTTTGATCTTTAAAAATAAACAGATAGGGGCGCATGGGTGGCTCAGTCGGTTAGGTGTCTGCCTTCAGCTCAGGTCATGATCCCAAGGTCCTGAGATCAAGTCCTGCATCGGGCTCCCTGCTCGGTGGGGAGTCTGCTTCTCCCTCTCCCTCTGCCTGCCACTCTGCCTGTCAAGTAAATAAATAAAATCTTTAAAAAAATAAAATAAAATAAACATATAAAATAGTCCCTCAAGGCCTTGTTCTGGTCCGCATGATGCCAGAGATAGAAATGAACTTCACAAAAATATCCTTAACCCGTTTGATACCTTAACACATTAATCCTTTGAGGCACATTCTAACTCTACATTTTGACACTTGGAGGTGTTTCTAAAAGACAGAGATTTGTAAACTTTATTTGAACATTTTTATAGCATGAATAATACTTTTTAAAGATAAATTAGAAATAATTTACATACTAGACTAAAAAATGTCTGAAACATTCTGACACTCTCTACTTTTTCTCCACAGAAATAGTTGTAGCTTTGAGACCCTGTTACATGAGGAAAAAGTGTCTGGATTTTCCTAATCTAATTCTTGTGTTTCTTACATAGAGTTTATTCACCATGGTCTAGACTGTGATGGAATGCAAAATTATTTTTTGAGCTCTTATTAACTAATGATTAATCTAATCAGATGTTTACACAAGTCATAACCTTTAATTAATGAATTTCTACTTGCTCATTCCAGAAATGCTGGATTTCTCCAAACCTAGACATACTTTCTGCAGACACTTAATGGGAGTTAATACTATTCTAATATGGTGGGTGTGTTCTTATCATGCTGTGAACATGGAGAAGGGTGAGGATTAAAAGCTCCTTGAATTTTACTACTAAACCAGTTTGAAAAGCAATTTGCATTCACTCATCACCAAAGCACTTCCTTTGTAATGCTGCTAATGATTTCACAACCACCACTGGAGATATTGACCTTGCTATCTTGTTGGCTATATTCTTGCCTAATATAATGTGGCTCACAAAACTACTAAAAACTTTATGCCATGGTACAGAAAATAAATAAACCCTACTGTTAAAAATCCAATAAATGTTTGTGCCTTGTGTCACAGCTGACTCGAATCCTGACTCCAATAGCTAGAGGATGAACGGAACTTCTCAGAAGAAATGGGAAAACCAGAGCTGTCTGTTTGCTGTTTGAGGACTTCTCAGGGGATCCTGGGCCTTGGAAGGGGGTGGCATGGTGGCTTGTCAGGGGCATCTACCTTACCCACCAGAGTATATTCCCCTCCTAAGCCACAGAGGTACCTCAGGCTATTTGGGCTTATAAAGAAATGTCTTTTATATTAGCCACATTTTTAGGTTATTTTAGAATCTACAAACATCCCCAGACTCGCACCTAACAGTGGTGTCTTCAGACCTGGCCATATCTCTCCTGAATATTGGGCCTGGTCAGTGAAAGAGTCCAGAAATGAGCCCAACAAGGAATCTCTAGGTCCTGATTGTCACAGCACGGTGGGGTGGCCATAAGCAATTAGGTTTAGAGCCTAGCAATTCCTACTTCAGCAGGGGTATGAAGAATCTTCCAGATGCTGCTGTGAAGTATTTAACAGCATTTGTGAGGAAATGGATGGAGGCAGAGTATCAGCTCCAGGTTCATTTCTTCTCACCTATTTCTGGCTTTTGCTTGTGGCTCTGTTGGTCCTCAGAGGAGTACATTCAACCAAGGGAATATGCTCAGAAACATTCACTCTGCAACACAGCAGGGAGCTCATCCTGGTGAGTAGCCCAGACTGTATCTTCTCAGAAGATGGGATGCCTTAAAAGAATTTGGTTCATTTCACTATCTGTGTTTGTGTAGCTACGAGATCACATAAAAGACGAAACGCAAAAAAGCAGAAAATAAGGAAGGTCCCATTTCAACATGTAGAATTCTTCTGAGAAATAATAAAGACATTTTATATAATTTAATTCTTTTGTCTTGATCATATTGTTGTTCAAATTATGCCCTCTTCTGTGTTAGGTTATTGTTAATTATCTATAAATGTCTCCCAAATCATGTCGGTAAAAACATTTCTAAACAATGAACAATATCTAAGAACAGGGTTGACTTTTAATTTCACAAAATGAAACTATTATAAATGTCTAGAATTTTACATAAGCTCTTCTGACTTTTCCTTACTTTTATGAAGATCAGACATTCTGTTTTTAAGTCACAGTTCTTGGCTTGGTGTCTGCTTTGCTGTGGATCACACCATTTAGCCTTCTATGTTTGTTTCTTTGTCTCTAAACTGAGGTTAATAATTTTGACCTTTTGCATTGAGGTTTTGCTCCTCTGTGAAGAAAAACATGAATGCCAGCAAAGTACCCTGGGCTCTATAGATGAAAATGCAGGGATGGAAGAAATTATTCTGTTTAAGAGAGGAAAAGTGTAGATACACATGAGGAAATCTGTTTCACACGTGCCGTTCTGCTCCAGTGAGGGTGAACGGAGAGTGGTTACCAGCGTGGGCAGAGGCTCACATGCATGTTCTGACCGGTGTGCAATAATATTGGGGATATTACCATTCCAAGCACACAGAGATTCACTGACCTGATCAATTTGCCTCTTCATTTATCATATTCACGGCTGAATTCCACTTGCAATGCATGTGCCAAACATTCATGTTGGCAGGTAGAGAAATAAAGATTGCTTAGTTTGTGCTTTTAAAATGAAGCTGAGAAAAAAAATTAAATTCCAAATATTTCATAAATGTGTTTAAGCAACTATATCTCCATAAGCCTTATGTTACTTTTTGTTGAGAGCGAATAAAATGCATTGTGAAACTGGAGAAGATATGTGAGGACTGTTTTACTTCCTTTTAGCTTGACCCCTGCATCTGTCTTTTATTAAATTGCTTTTGATCTGGGCAAGGACCATGGCCTCTCTTCAGGACCAGGAAGACCATCTGTTCTGTACATTCTCTTTTAAATTCCTTTGCAAAATACAAGGACATGAACTAGTCCCCATTTCCCTCTAGGAAATACTTTTACCCTCTTTCCTGATTGAGATCCATTTTAGATAATAGTAATACCCAAGAGCAAACTTCAAATAAGATTTATCAAAGAAAAGTCTGCCAATAAATCATACATGAATCCAAAATTTATAATTTTCTTCAGTAGTGAAGACCATGGACTTACAGAAAGTACATGTTTCGATGAAACATTATAAACTGTTCAAGACAAGGGTGAGGAACATACCCAGCACATTTCCTTTTCCTGTCTTATGGTGAGCACTGTGAATTGTGTAAGACTGTTGAATCACAGACCTGTACCTCTGAAACAAATAATACATTATATGTTAAAAAAAAAAAAAAAAAGAAGAAGATAGCAGGAGGGAAAGAATGAAGGGGGGGGAATCGGAGGGGGAGACGAACCATGAGAGACGATGGACTCTGAAAAACAAACTGAGGGTTCTAGAGGGGAGGGGGGTGGGGGGATGGGTTAGCCTGGTGATGGGTATTAAGGAGGGCACGTTCCACATGGAGCACTGGGTGTTATACGCAAACAATGAATCATGGAACACTACATCAAAAATAATATGTAATGTATGATGATGAACATAACATAATAAAAAAAAGAAGGAAAAAAAAGAATATGGTGGAAATGATGCTATGTGACTTCCAAGGACATAGCTTCTGCTTGGCATTCCCCTTGAATTATTCATTCTGGGGTAAGCCAGTCACCATGTTATGAGGATACTCATATAGCCTTGTGAAAAGGAGTGAGCAAGCCACATTGAAAGGGGATCCCTTCAGTCTCAGTTGAGCTTCCAGAAGACTGCGGCTCCACCTGACATCTAGACCGAACCTTCGTGAGAAATCCTGAGCCAGCAACTGCTCAGCTAAGCTGCTCCTAACCTATAGAAACCTTGAGAGATAATAAATGTTTGTTGTGGTTTAAAAAAAAAAAAAAAGAAAGAAAGAAAAGAAAAGACTACACCTACCAGTTTTGTAAAATCCAGATGAAAGCTACTCAAACACTCTGTTTTCAGTAAGAATATCAATCAAGTGTTCTTTCTTAATAGCTCCCCATTGCCAGGTAAATCAAGGGCTTTTTATTTCTGCTGCTTCCCAAAGATCTATAAAATCTAATCATTCCTTTTTTTTACCTCTAAAAGTGATCATAGTTCATACCCATTGAGCATTTCCTATATATCAGGTGCCGTGCTAGTATCCAAACTGATACTAACTTTTACCTTTATCAACTCAAATAATAATTCCAAGAACTCTACATGGCAAATATGATAGTTTGCTAAGTTACAAATGTGTAAACTGAAGTTTGGGAAGATTGAGTAAACTTCTTAGAGACTCAAAGCTAGTGAGTGACAGAAACAATATACAAAGTCATATCTGACTGATTTCAGAATCCTTCTCTTAACCCCTACACTGTATTATCTATCATCCAACACCTCTGGACACCAGACACTTTGTTTTATTGCCCCCCTATTGTTAGGTGCTACTCTGTCTTTCTTACTCCCCATCCCAGGGAGGTTCAACTTCACCTGCTCTAACCTATTCACCCTGAGTCCCTGCTGATAAGCAATGATTATTGAGCTTTCTGCAGTTCTTTGTAAATATGTGAGGTAGCAACTTTTGTTTTTCTGAAATATATTTGTCTTGTGCTGTTCTCAATAAGAACTGATCTACTCTATACTGTCAAGGAACTTTTATTTATTTTCAACCGGTTTGTTTTCTGTTTAGACTAAGATTACTGACAATTATAGGACATGCCGTTTTTTTTAAATAAGTGGATTTTTATTAGAACGGGAGAAGAAAAGTAGAAACTTGGGAAAACCCAAGCTAAAATATGAGGTTGGCAAAATTTGACCCCCAGATTCTTGGAAGTCTTCCTTATCTGTCCAGTTCTCTTTTCATTAGACAAGTCAACTGTTGGAAAAGTCTTTTATTATAACAGGCATGATCACGTTGGTGTAACCAGTTCCAAAAGTATGGTATTTGCGATTAACATTCTGTTGTTTGGTAGAAGGTCATTGAAAACTCCTAATATAATTGTGGATTTAACTTTTTCTCTTTGCAGTTTTGTCCACTTTTGTTTTGTGTATTTTGAAGCTTTGTTATTAGGCATAGAAACATGTAGGCTTATTTTGTCATTCTGATTTATTTACTCCATATCATTATGAAATTCCCCTTTTTTTTATTCCTGCTAATAAATCTGCTCTAAAATTTACTCTGCTTGATAGTGACTGAGCCCCTCTAGCTTTCTTTTTCCTGCTGTTGACATGATATATCTTTTTATATTCTTTTAACCAATTGTATCTGTATTTTAAAATTTGTTTTTGTAGTTAACATATAGTTGGAGCTTACTTTTAAATCCAAACTGATACTAACTTTTAATTCCAGTGTTTAGACCACTTACATTTAATTTGATTAGTGATATGTTTAGATTTTAGTTGTTACCTTGTTATTTGTTTTGTAACTATCCCATCTATTTTACCTGCCTTTTTATTTTTTTTTCTGCCTTCTTTTGGATTGAGTAAATGCAGTGATTTCCTTTTATCTTCTTTGTTATCCTATTGGCTAAAACACTTTGTTTTATTATACTAATGGTTGCCATAGAGCATACTGTGCACTTCTTTACTGATCACAGTCTGCCTTCAACTGTTACTCTACTATTTCATGTATTGAGTAAGACCTTTCAACATATTTGTTTTTTCTCCCCTCTTGGGTTTTGTGCTATTGTTGTCAAACATTTTAATTATAAATTTGTTATAAATCCCCTAAAATGTAGCTATTTTTTTTGTTTAAATGGTCTAAATACATTCAAATACTAAGAAATAGGTCTTATTTATCCTGTAGTAACAATTTCTAGTGTTTATTCTTTTGTGCAGACACACATTTCTATCTGGTATTATTTTCCTTTTGCCCAGTGATATTCTTTAACATATTCTGTGGGTGTGCTCCTGATTTTTTCCAGTTTTTCTTGTCTTAAAATATTTTTATTTCATCTTCTTTATAAAAAAAAAGATATTTTGGGGAGCACCTGGGTGACTCAGTTGGTTAAGTGTCGGACTCTTGGTTTCGGCTCAGGGGATGATCTCAGGGTCAGGAGATTGATCCCCATGCCAGTATACATGATCAACACAGAGTCTGCTTGAGATTCTCTCCCTCTCTCTCTGCCCCTCCCCCTGCTCACGTGCTCTCTCGCTCTCTCTAAAATAAAATAAATAAAATCTTTAAAAAAAGATTTTCACTAAGTATAAAATTTTATTTTGGGAAGTTTTTAATTTTTGTCAAGAAATTTAAATATGTTGCTTCACTGTTTTCTCACTTGTATTGTTTCCAATAAGAATTCTTTTGCCATCCTACTCATTGATACTGTATAGCAATATGTCATTTCTCTTTAGAGGTTTTTATAAAAGTTCCACTTTTTTACTCATTTTTAAAAAAATTTGATAATAACAAGTCATGGTATAGTTTTCTCATGCTTGAGATTTTGGGGGGTATCTATGGGTTTTTGGTTTTCAGGAAATTTGGAAAATTTTCACCCATTATATTTGCAAATACTCCCTCTCCCTTTTTCAGAGACTCCAATTGCACCATTGTCCAGCTGATCGCCATCTTTTATCTACATTTTGAGCTCATAGGATATGGTTATAACTGTCCTATCGTCCTTTTCTGCCAATTCTAGCCTCTGTGTCAGTTCTGTATTGGTGTCAATTGACTATTTTCCTTTTTTTTTCTTTTTAAAGATTTTATTTATTTATTCATGGGAGACAGAGGGAGAGAGAGAGAGAGAGAAGCTGAGGGAGAAGCAGGCTCCCAAGGAGCAGGGAGCCCGATGCGGGACTCGATCCGAGGACCCTGGGATCACAACCTGAGCCGAAGGCAGACACTTAACCATTTGAGCCACCCAGGCGCCCGACTATTTTCCTCATTTTAGGCTGTACTTTCTTGATAATCTTTGCATGCCTGATAATCTTTGATTGGGTGTTAGATGTTATTAATTTTTCCTTGGTTTTGCTGAATATTTTTGTATTCATATAAATTTCTTTAAATTTGGTTCTGAAATGCAGTTAAGTTACTTGCAATCAGGTTTATACTTGGATTTCTTGCTTTCATGATTTGCTAGGCAAATCAAAAGTAGTGCTCAATCCACAGTAAATTATTCTCTACTGAAGCAAGGTTTTCCTGGATTCTTTTTTTTTTTTTTTTTAGGTAGATTTATGCCCAGTATGGAGCCCAACACAGGGCTTGTACTCACAACCCTGAGATCAAGACCTGATCTGAGATCAAGAGTCAGATACTTAACTGACTGAACCACCCAGATGCCCCAAGATTTCCCTGAATTCTAAACTCAATGTCCCATGAGTTTTTCCAGCTTCGTTGGTGAGAACAAGCGCTATTCCTGACCCTATTTGAATGCTAGGCGCTGCTGCCATTAATTCTTTCAGGTGGCCCTTTCCTTGGCTTTGAGTAGTTTTTTTCACGCAATTCAGCCTGCTGAAAATTTGAGGGGATCCCTCTTTAGATCTCTGGGGTTTTTCTCTGTGCAATCTTGAGCACTCAGCATTTGCTAAGCCAAATCTGTGGCTAGATGTTTTTAAACAAAATCTCTTCCAGTTTTTTGTGTTCCTTAAACACAGTTTAACTTTGCTGACTTCCTTAACACAACAAATCTCTACCACCCCAGTCAGTCTTAACTTTTCCTCTATGCTTCAAACACATCTTGTGTCCACCCCTATTGAGAAACTCAATACCATCTTATAAAAATATCTATTCACTTGTCTGTCTTCCTTGAAGGGAAAATTATTGATTTAACAGTTAGATGTCCCTATTATATAGTAGTAGTTAACAGCATGTATTGTTGGGTAAATAAGACAGAATTCTCAATCATTTTTGTAACTCAGAGCTAGCAGTGCAGTTTGGGAATCTGGGATGCTCATGAAAGAAACAGAGGCATACCTGGAGGTTTCAAAGGAGATTCCAGTCAAGTGTCAGTTGTGAGCAAATGAATACATTTCCTCTCCTAGGCTATTGAGGTTTTACATACGAGTAATATCAAATATTAAATAAATATAATATAGAGTGTTTATGTGGGCTCTTAGACTGTGTAGAACAATTTCCAAAAGATCTTTGCTCATAAGGCAAGCTTTTACTTCAAAAACTAGATTATTCTGTATAGGGAGGCTAAGGAAGTGTGAGTAGGACGGTAGGTAGGATTGGAGATTTTTTTTAAGATTTTATTTATTTATTCATGAGAGACAGGGGGAGAGAGAGAGAGAGAGAGAGAGAGAGAGAAAAACAGAGGAAGAAGCAGGGAGCCCGATGCGGGACTCGATCCCAGGACCCTGGGATCATGACTTGAGCTGAAGGCAGACGCTTAACCATCTGAGCCACCCAGGCGCCCCAGTAGGATTAGAGATTTTAAAAGCCTTTCCCTTCTGACCATGGCTGTCTCTTAAGGCCTAGACACTCTGCTGCTTATCAGCTCTAGAAAACTGTTGATCATTTTTTGTTTTGTTTTGTTTTGCTTTGTTTTTTTACACATGGGCTGTAATTTTATTTCTTGAAATTTTCTGCTATTTAAAATCCTCTAAAGCTCTTGTCAAAAATTGAATCCATGTCTTTCTCTGATTGACTTATTTTGCTCAGCATAATACCCTCCAGTTCCATCCACATCATTGCAAAGTATCATATGACCTCACTGATATGAGGAATTCTTAATCTCAGGAAACAAACTGAGGGTTGCTGGAGTGGTGGGGGGTGGGAGGGAGGGGGTGGCTGGGTGATAGACATTGGGGAGGGTATGTGCTATGGTGAGCGCTGTGAATTGTGCAAGACTGTTGAATCACAGACCTGTACCTCTGAAACAAATAATACATTATATGTTAAGAAAAAAAAAAAAGAAGAAGAAGATAGCAGGAGGGGAAGAATGAAGGGAGAGAAATCGCAGCGGGAGACAAACCATGAGAGACTATGGACTCTGAGAAACAAACTGAGGGTTCTAGAGGGGAGGGGGCGGGGGAATGGGTTAGCCTGGTGATGGGTATTAAAGACGGCACGTTTTGCGTGGAGCACTGGGTGTTATACGCAAACAATGAATCATGGAACACTACATCAAAAACTAATGATGTAATGTATGGTGATTAACATAACATAATTAAAAAAAATTGAATCCATATTGACTCCACTGTTCCCCCTTTGGCCGTTTCTAGTTCTGTGAAACTCTTTTTTTTTTTTAAGATTTATTTACTTATTTGAGAGAGAGAGAGTGAGAGAGCCGGGGGGAGAGGCAGAGGGAAAGAGAAACTCAAGCAGACTCAAGCAGAGCCCATAGGGCTTGATCTCACGACCCTGAGATCATGAACTGAGCTGAAGCCAAGAGTCGGATGCTTAACCGACTAAGCCACCCAGGCACCCCTTGTTCTCTGTGCTTAGAATATCCTCTCTTTGAAAAGTTGGTCGTGCCTCCCTTTTCAAATACTTAGCCCAGATGTGGTTATCTGGCCACCATCTCCCATAAGCATGTCCCCTTTCAGGAAAAAGCTGATGATCATTAAAGTTTGGGGCTCTTGTTTTATGGGGGGCAATAGTCCAGTACTGCATTATGACCTCACTGGAGA
The DNA here is from genome assembly GCF_037043125.1 of Eumetopias jubatus. Taxonomy (NCBI): domain Eukaryota; kingdom Metazoa; phylum Chordata; class Mammalia; order Carnivora; family Otariidae; genus Eumetopias; species Eumetopias jubatus. Next base: position 34,547,205 of record NW_028274820.1, read on the forward strand.
GCTATGTGGTTTTTGCCATTCATGGGAAATATCTTCTCTACCTGATTTGGAAAATGAGAACAAATTGAATGGATATAGATTTCAGACAGTTTGAAATCATTTTGTATGGGTTAAGAGAGACTAATCTTCAAATATCTTCTCAATTCAGGATTAAGTGCCAAGCTTCAAGATGCTCATTTGATTGTGGCTGTTTCTCAATGTGTTCAATATCATTAGGTGTGCTTAGTGGCCAATTCTGAAGTAGAAATCCAAACAGGTAATGAGCAACATCCAATTTGCATATAAGCCAATGTTTTTAGAGAAAAGATTAATTAAAAGAAGTGGTAGGTTAATTTAAATCAAGCAAGGCCAAGCATCTATCCTGAGTTTAAATCCCTGACCCATTTTTATCCTCCTGGATAGAAACTAGGAATCTGCATTGAATAAATACCTCCACCAGGAAAAAATGAGTTAAGAATCATATTTAGAGCTTTGAACTAAATCTTTCACAATATAACAGAAGCTCTTAAATGAAACAAGCTCATTTCACCAAGTATATTTAATAGCATCAATTTTCATGAAGAAGAGTAAGTATGTTTTACAAGTTAGAGGGCTGTGGGCAATGTTGAGAGGTAAGGGCACCCTATAACCTCCTTTCCCTTCACCCATTCATGTATCACACATTTTTTGACTTATGTTTTCACAGGCACATAAATGATTGCAGATATGTAGCCAGGGTGGTCCCAGCAAGAACTAGGGTTCAGCTTCGCAGCACACTTCTGTAGTGATTGTGACAAGCTTTGATAAATAAGCCAGTTGACAACTACATTTATCTTGGAGAAGAGAATAACATCAATGGAAAAGGCACTTTTTTACTCTGTCCATCCAGAAAGTTACCTCTGCACCCAGGACAAAGTTTAATAAGGAGCCTTATGGATGGAAAAAATATTATTTATAGTACCCTTTCTGTTTTTCTTCTCTGTCCATAGAGACTGAAGGAATTAAAGCAACGGGAATTTGCTCGAAACGTAGCTTCCAAGTCATGGAAAGATGAGAAGAAACAAGAAAAAGCACTTAAACGGCTTCATCAGCTGGCCGAGTTAAGACAACAGTCTGAATGGTAAGAATTAGAGGTATCTCAGATGGTTCAAAACTCTCTTCAATCATCGGGGAAATGTCAAAGAAAGATTTACTTGATTCATTGTTACAATGTAAACAAATTAATCGAAACACACATTTGAGAGCAAATGGTTCTAGTAGTTAAAGGTTCATAAGTTAGTTCCTTTGGTATCTGACTTTTTTCTTTCCCAATATTGTTAATTTTATGTGCTCTTTAATGAAATGATCTAAGAATGATTCTAATATACTGGCACTTATTCTATCCAGTTGATTTAAATGGACGCATTTAGCTCTTTAGTAATTATTTTAAGTTTATAATAATAATTTAAAAAACCACAAAGAACAGTGCATCTTTTTGGGGAGGAAATAAATCTGTACGTTTCCCTCTACACACTTGAATCTGAAATAAATAGCACTATCATTGTCCAGGTGACAAAAGAAGATGTAATTAATGCAGTTAAATTTACCACACCATGCCATTTAAATTGATAATTATAACACATGTTATACTAATACATCCTTGTAGCTGAAAAATAGCTGTTTTACATAAGCTTGGAACTGCTGAATGTTTCAAAGTGAGGAGATTGTTACCTGGAACTCAATTAAATTTGCAGGTTGTGATTTGTGTTCATATGAATCATGATGTAGAACACCTAACGTAGCTAATTAATGCAGTTGACAGCAACCTGGTGAATTGTGAAATTTATAGCCCTGTGCCACAATTCAAACCCCTGTTGTTGAAATGAAAAACAAGATGCAAGAAGTTTGGGAATGAATGACTCATATTATTGAGTGTCATAAAATATTAGAGCTCACATTTCATTCTAAGAAAATATTTATTTTAAGGATCAATTTACGAGTAAAAACACAGTATTCACCTTACATATGTCCATGTATTTGTATTTGTACCACTATCTTAGACTAATTTAATTAACTTATCAAAATACATAAAAGATAATCATGCAAAAATTAAGTGAGAAATTTGGTATAAAGAAAAAATAAAGTTTGAAAAAATACCATGTCCAGAGGTGAGGTCAATATAAAAAATGCATGCTCTGAGGTCCTCTACAATCATAGAAACAGGACACACAACTGGTACTGAGCTTTGTACCTGCCAACACACTGAGGATCTTATGCTATTCGAACACACTGTCAATATGATGCCAGATCATCCTTGTCAAAACAGGACTCAGAAGAAAAAGTCTAATGATAATTGTGGTAGCATGAAGGAAAAAAATCTGAGGAATATGTTAATTCTTGGATGACCTATTATGGTATTATAAGGTTTTAAAAAAGAGGCAAACCTCACTATAGAGAGACAACTTTTAGGTAGGTCCTTTAAAAACACATGACAAAAAAATCTGAGTAGACTTAATACACATAATTTTGGTTATTTTATTAGTAGAAAGTTGTCACACTTCTGCACTTCTACTTACCCATTCCATATTTTCCTCTGGGAGAAATAATGGTGGTGATGGTTATGATGCTTTTGTTTACAAGTGCTGAGTTTACAAAGCTACTCATGAAGTATCTTCCAAATTAAAACAAATTAAAAGATCTACTCGATGGGGGTTGAGCTGAAAATCATATTAACTAAAAAAAACCCCACATACTTTATAGAATAGACATAGTCTCCAGGTTCTTTTTTTTTTTTTTTCTTTTCACGTTGTTAGGGAAGTGATAGGTGTTTAGCTTTCCACATACAAAACTCGGAACGAGGAAAATTATTGCATTCTTTTCTGCTACCTGCCATCTGCCCTCCAGCCAATTGTTCTTTTTGCTTAAGCAGCCTCATGGCCTAAGGGAAGTCACTTAATAGAATTATTTAATATTTCCATCTTGGAAGCTGAATTGAAAAATGAAAGTAAGAAATAAAATGAAAAAGAAAAAAAGATCATCTGTATTACTACCCCCCTCCTGAACAACCTTCCTCTGTCCATTATTCTCATTACAAAGACTTCTAAGTAGGGTGATGCAGATAACAAGAAAATTCTTCTGTGGTCCATTAGATAAAAGAGGAGAATTTACTAGTAATAAGAATATTCGAATTAGACTGATGGAAAAAAATGATGCAGGAAACTTGTAATGGATCTTATAAAGGGCAGTCAACTTTGGCCATCTCTTGAGTAATTCAACACAACCTGGTTCCTCAGCAAGCCTAGTTATTGTATGGAGGTGGAGAGTCATTTTGTTTGTAAATTTCTACTATGTATGAATTTAAGTATAGTGTATATTGATATGGACATTTTTCCAAATTTCAAAAATTATAGGACCATTGACTCTGAGAAGATGGAATTTCTTATATAAGAGCTGAATAATGTGGGACATTAGGATATTATATCATTTAAAGAAATTATGTTGTTTTGCTATGTCTTGTTTCCTCTTTGGAAAGTATACTTTTTCACAGAAGATAATTAAATTGTGCATGTGTTTAGTTGCCAAGAATTAGAATTTTGGGAGAGCTACTAGAATGGACGATCCATTCATAAGAACGAAGAGGTACCTGTATAGTCACTTTTTTATTATAAATAAAAACAATTAGGTAAAAAATACAGAAAGAAACTAGAGAACGTTCTAGGAAAAGGAGTAAAATCATAAATAAGGTATAACTATAAAAATTAAACCTTTAATTATGTTAAAAGGCATAAACTTCTATTGAAATAATAGAATTGAAAACCACAAAGATAGAAAAATAGGATTTTTCCAAAGTAATAAAAATAAACTAGATTTAAGATAAGGGAAATTAAAGTTTAGAAAGCAATGAGATAAAGAGTTTAAAGCATAAACATTAGTGGTAGAAAAGATTAATAATGAGGGTAAAATGCTAAAGCTTTTGAAAAATATAATCATGAATGTAGATTGGATTATAAAGTGAGAACAAGAAGTAAGGACAAGAAGAGCCAAATATAATATGAAAACAAGAGGAAAGAGGATTAAAAATATTTAAAAGAATATAAAAGAAAGGTGCTTACACATTAAAGAGATAAATGGTAAAATAAAACAGCAATACAGAAAAGAACATGAAGACTAACATAAATCAGAGCAAGAAAAGATGCAAAACAGTGCCAGGATAATAAGCAAAAATATTATTAAGGGAAAAACAGAGACAGATAATATAAAAATAGTAAAATATCTGAGTCATAATGGAATCATGAGATGCAGAATGATAATATTCATGTACCAGGCTTTTGAAATAATTTCTGCTAAATGCAGATAGTAGCAGATTAATTGACGTTCCTAGAGAAGGTAACTTAGCAGAAATATAGCTCCTACTTAATCTAAAGTGTCTCTTTGGCCCTGAGGCAAAATCCAGAGCTACAGATGTCTCTGGTCCTCATTCTTCCAACCCCAGACTGCAGGCACTTTAAAAGGCCAATAACTGTAATTAATCTCTGTGCTTTCTATTTCCCTTTATGTTTGAAAGAAATATTTAAAAGCTATCTTAGACTGTTCCTTCCCTTCCTTTTTTGAAGTTTTTATTTAAATTCTAGTTAGTTAACATATAGTGTAGTATTGGTTTCAGCAGGAGAATTTAGTGATTCGTCACGTACATCGAACCTCCAGCGCTCATGATAACACCTGCCCTATCTTAGTGTGTTTCTTCCCATTCTCACATTAAATATGCCTAAATACCCTCTCTAAAAAGCATTTTAAAAATGATCCAAAAAAAAAAGAAGATTAATGTGATGAGCAAGAAGCAAGTTTTCATTATGAAACAGTTACTGGAAATGTTCAAAAATTTATTTTCCACGAGACTCAAGAGAACGCTGTAATTCTAAAGCTATAGCCATTAGTTTATGAAGGGGGAACAATCTGAAAGTATTAAAGAGTGAATGGCGTCTGAAAGTATTGTAAATTAAAATCCATATGGGCATAGTAAATGACTGGTTGGATATTGTAAAAAATGAATTGGTAAAATAGAAATTAAAAGCAAGAAATTCTTTCTGAATGAGAGAAATACACTAAAGACACTAAGGTAGTGAGATAAATAAGATCTAAAAGATATATTCAGGAGAGCCAATACACTTAACATATAAATTCCCAGATGAAAAACTAAGCAGAGAAGAAGCAATAATCAGAGAAATCAGAAGAAACTATAACTGAACAGAAGAAGTTGAATTGAAAGGGCCCAGCAGTACTAGCAAAAATTAACCCAAAGAAATCAATGTGTAACTATGGTCTGGTAAAATGTGATGCATGTATAGATGTATAATATATAAATATAATAAAAATAGATCCTAGATAATAAATACAATAAAAATACATTATAGATTGGAATTATAATAAACGTATATACATAAGTGAAAAGGAAAATTGCAAAATCATACAAGTGCACCAGTGGACTCATTTCAAAAATGAATAAAAGGAGGCTAATTAAGTATTTTTCTACAATATTAAACCTGTAAACACGATGAAGCAAAGTATATGGAATTTGGTGGACAAAAAGAATGTTACCCCAGAGTTCTACACTGATTGGCCAAATAGTCATAAGTGAAGGGAACAAGAAAAACTTCTTAGATAAGGGCTCAGAAAATACACCTCTCCATTAGAATTGAAGCTACATGTGGAAAAGATATCACTTGTTTTGGTATTGTATACTCAGGTAACAAATGGCTGAATAAAAATAAGATAAAAACCTAAACTAGAAAAAAGCAAACAGACACACATCCAAGCATGTAGGAAAAGAAAAGGAAAAAGAAAGCCAAGTCAAAGCAAAAGATCAGACAAATGGTGTGATTTGTGTTGCCCGCCCCCCAGGAAGGTCAATGTGGTTTTAAAGTGGAACATTAAAGAGACAATTTCAATCTAAAGAGTTTCATCTCTTATGTGTACGGTTGTTCCCAGTTTTCTGATTGAATTACTAATTTAAACTCCGCAGAATGAATAATCTTTACAAAGCTGTTAAAAGATGAAACATATATATGCATAAAAGGTAGAATGAAAGTATTTTGTTGAGGAAGATGAAAAAGAAAAGGTTTCAAAATAATTGAAGCTATGGAGATGGCTTGTAGATGTGTGTTACTTTATTATGCATTTGTTATAATTGGTCAAAATAGTGACCAGTCATGAAGAACTAGCCACACTGTTTCAAAGGGAGACAAACAGGAAGGAATTTTAAAACTGAGGCAACAAAAATTCTAAACTGGTAGCTCTTATCCAAAAAGGCAAATGAAATAAATATTTTTATGCTTGGGAAATGACTTTTAAGTCCATTTAATTCCTTATTTAATGTGAAGTCACCGATTGAAAAACTTTGTGAAAGAATGTTAAATCTATATTCCAAAAAAAAATGATAGGTTCTGCAGGACATCTATTGGGATGTAAATGCAACACTTTATTCTTTTGCAGCACTAGCGTAAGACATTCACTTGCTATTGCTTCTTGCTAATTTCAAAATTAGAGGAAAAAATGAAACAAGATGAAACCAGAGAGGGAGACAAACCATAAGAGACTCTTAATCTCAGGAAACAAACTGAGGGTTGCTGGAGTGGTGGGGGCTGGGAGGGATGGGGTGGCTGGGTAATGGACATTGGGGAGGGTATGTGCTATGGTGAGCACTGTGAATTGCATAAGACTGATGACTCACAGACCTGTACCCCTGAAACAAATAATACATTATATGTCAATAAAAATTAAAAAAAAGAACACACTTTCGTGATGCATTTTAGAAAGCCACTATGAAACATAGGTGTACTGAGTTGTATAAACACAATGAAATGGTTATATTACAATAGACATAGTTTCATAAAATAGCAGAACTCATCATAGAAACACTAAACAATGTTCGCATATAGATAAGATTTCAAATCCAATGTCTTAATCATTTAAATATTTATTGTATTTACAGTGTTTCTGGAAATGGACCAGCATACAAAACTCCCAGGGTAGCCATAGAAAAGCAACTTCAGCAAGGAATTTTCCCAGTTAAGAATGGCAGAAAAGTATCGTGCATGAAGAGCGCTCTTCTCCTTAAAGGAAAGAATCTGCCCAGAAGCATTTCCGATAAACAGCGGTCCACCATGCAAAACCGACACCAGTTACAAATGGACAGACGTTATTTGTTTGGAAATCGGGTACCACAAGCCTCTTCGGATCTCAGCAATGCAAACCACAGGACAGGAGTATCATTTTCTTTTTCCAAAAAAGTGCATCTGAAATTAGAATCTTCAGCCTCTGTTTTCAGTGAGAACACAGAGGAAACCCACGATTGTAGCAAGTCACCCATCTATAAAGCAAAACAAACTGCGGAGAAATGCAAGTGCCGCAGGTTTGCAAATGAGGATACACATCTCACTAAGGAAAAAGATATAAACATCACCCCAAGCCATCTGGAAAGTGTCTTGCACAATACCTTCTCTATAAGCTCTCAAATCTTGCAAGACAAAGATGACTCTATTGATGAAACACTAGAAGATTCGACTGGCATTCATGCTTCATTCTCTAAATCTGATATTCATCTTTCAGATGTGGATTTTACTCCTTGCAGCAGAGAAAAAGAAACTAGAAGTACAGTGAAGAACACTTCAGAAAACTGCATTCATCACTCCTGCCAAGCAAATCCTTCCTCCAGCCCACCAAATATTTACAAGCACAGTGATGCCAGGATATTTGAATGTCTGGATGAGTTTCCATCACTGGAGCCAAGAAAGCAAAACACTACAGTGCATCTGAATCCCAATTCCAGAATGGAGAAGAGAGAAGAATCTTTAGATGAAACAGAAAGAGTTAGCAGAAATGTACAGAGGCTTGTAAGAGATGCATGTCCCCATGATGTGAAGTCGAAACCATTGCCTTTTCTCCACGTACAAAGTAAGGATGGCCACACCACCCTCCAGTGGCCTACGGAACTTCTGCTCTTCACGAAAACAGAGCCCTGCATCTCTTATGGATGCAACCCATTGTATTTTGATTTTAAGCTTTCTCGGAATGCAAAGAGTGACCACGATTCAGAGGGCCTAAAAACAGAATTGATGAAGGAGCCCTCAGAAATGAAGACAACAATAGAGAGCCAAGTCTCAGGTTTAATTGAAGACCAACAAAAATTGATCCAAGAAGATGATCAATCTCTGAAACCAAAGATGATGATAGCTAATCCAGATTGGGAAAATTTCCAGAGAAAATCTAATTTGGGCTACAATGATTCTGAGCCAAATATGAGTCAACATAATTTTAGTGCAAGTGATTTGGAAATGAAAAATCCTGAAGTGCCTGCTTACCTTGATATCCCTCTAAAGAATTGTGTAGAAAACAACAATAATAGTGATAATGAACTTAAGGAATCTTCAAGGGCCCATTGGCAAAGCTGCCAGAGGGTCATCCTAAATGATGCAAATGAGAGCCTAGCTTTTTCTCCTTGCATCTCGAGGACTAAGAAACCAAAACTGATTCCTTGTGATCCTCATTCAGATTTTGAAGATGGAAATCAGTTCACCTGGAATTCGAGTCCTTACGCAGTAAGGGGTCACAGTGATCACGGGAAGGACGTCAGTGTAATTTTGAATAGTAACCACATCAGCATGGCCAGCGGGGCTTCCGGATGTAGAAACAAGAGAGATTCTCCAAACTTGTCTCTGAATAGACTTTCTAGCCCTTCAGACACGTGCTCTGGCAGTACATCCAGCCTGAGAAGTACTTGTTCAAGTGCTCAGTCCGGGAGTGATGGCAGAGGTGATTTGCTCTTCTTTTGTAAAAGAGAACACAGTTCCGTTGAAAGGCACAAAGGGAGACAGCAAACACACAACTGCCCCTGCCCGTCTGAGGAGATGGTCAAGGGTACCTGCCTGCCATCTGAAATACCGAGAGATCAGAACTGCAGATCGTGGGAATCGGCTAAGAATGAAAAACACTCCACTCATAGATACGGCCGCTGCAGACAAAGATCTAAACTGGGCAAACATCAACAGCAGTTTTCAGGGGCCAAATCCAGGAGAATCCCCCACTATGATTCTAGCTCACAGGTGTCCTGTCCCGGGAACAATGAAAAGCCACCAAACTGCCAGGGACCTCGGCACCGCAGATGGGGCTCTTACTCAGGAGGGAGTATTTATTGCTTAAATAAAAGTGCAAGAAGTCAAGAGTCTTTGGACAGCCCTCATATCTGTGACCTGGGAAAAGGAAAATCCATGCAGTATAACTCTGGGAACATCAGCTGCCTTCTGAGGAACTGTTCCAGCAGCCCTTCTGAAACCACGGAGTTGACAGAAGGAGAGAGGACTCCCCTGACAGCCAAACGTCTTTTAGAAAGAGTGCAAGCCAAGAGGTGTCAGGAACAATCAACCAATTTTGAGGTCTCTTCAAAGAACCGTAAAAATGAATCAGAGGCTCATTCACAAATTCAATGCACAATTCAGTTCACACCACTGGGCTGTCACCGACAAACATTGCCCTTGTCTGAAAAAACACAGAACACAAGTAAGAAAGGGAATGATCAAGGCGGTGCGATTCAAAGGACTCTAGAGAAAGACCAAGTCAAAAGTTCACAGACAAATAATGTCACCGTTTTAGGAGGTCCTGATTGTGATAACCATCTTTCTAAGGGTCTAATTCATGTAGTAGTGGATTCTCAGTCACCAAACATGAAAAAGAACCCAACAACAAAAGAACAAGTAAAACCTGTAATTAGCGAAGTCCAACATTTTACTCAAAGCCGTGACCCAGTACCAAATGATTTCCCTGGTGCTTTTTCATCTAACAGATATACCGGTGTTACTGATTCAACAGAGACCAAAGAGTACCAAATAAATCTAGACTTGCGGGATGTGAGCATGCCTATGAATCATGGAGAGGGGGACATAAACTCTTACTCTGACAGAACGATGCATAAGCATGACAAAGTAGAAGATGAATCAGAAGTGTGCCATAAATCAAGCTCGCCCCCTTTAATTCAACAGCCAATCACATTTTCTCCAGAAGAAATGGATAAATACAAGCTCCTACAGCTACAAGCCCAGCAGCACATGCAGAAACAGCTCCTACCGAAGCATCTTCGAGTTTTGCCTGCTTCGGGGCCGGCTGCCTTCTCCCCGGCCTCGGCCATGCAGACGGTCCCGGTTCACCAGCACACATCAATCACCACCATCCACCACACGTTCCTGCAGCATTTTGCTGTTTCCGCTTCCTTAAATTCCCATGGCAGTCCCCTCCCTGTAGCTCATCTGCATCCTCTTTCCCAGCCACATTTTACTCCATTCACGTTTTCCCCTCTGACTCCCACCATCCTGCCGGCGCACCCCACTTTCTTAGCGGGCCATCCCCTGCATTTGGTCACCGCTGCCCCCTTCCACCCACCTCACATCACACTTCAGCCCCTGCCCTCCGCGACATTGATCCCCGCATTGTTTGGCCCTCACTTAAACCCAGCCACAGCTTCTATCATCCACTTGAACCCTTTAATTCAACCGGTGTTTCAAGGTCAAGATCTTTGCCATCATTCTTGCTCCAGTCAGATGCAACCGTTAAACGGAGTGAAAGAGGCCTTAAATGTATCATCAGCGCACTTGAACTAATAGGTGTCAAAGCCCCTCTTGCGGATAAATAAAACACATTGTCACTACCTACAAAAATGATATCTTTAAAGTGGTCTATCTGATTAAGATTTTAAATATTGGTGCCAATTCAAAATGTTTCCAGTATATGAATACGAACTGAATTGCCAATATCAAAATAGGAGCATTTTAAGAATTTCTTTTAACTCACATAAATAACAGAACAAATTTAAAATAACTTTGTGGAAAGGTAAAGGGGAACGTGTTAAAGGTGTGTTTGGATGAGTTCTCACATAATGTTATAAAATGGTAACAGAAAACATTTGGGCAGATCACTGATACTACAAAGAAAATCAAATGGAAAATAATGTTGTATGTTCTAGGTGTTTGTTGAGTGCGTGAATGAATAGATCGCACAATTGGTTTTATGCATCAGAGAATAACAAGATCAGTGAAATAAACTGCTTATTAAAAATAATTCCAATGATTAACTACTAAGCTTTCAATCAATATAATCTGTTTCGATCAAAATAATTTATATTTTCATAGGAAATAAGAGATGGCAAGAAATTTTCTGATTAATTCAAGTTGAAAATTACTCTTCAATGAAAAACAATCTTTACACAGATTGTATCATTGAGTTTCTGTGAAAAGTTGGATTATCTTCTTTTCACACACATCTATGTTAAGAGAATTTTGTAACTGTAAGAATCACCAACATCTAAAATTAAGACTATTTAATTTTTGTATAAGAAAACATATATAAGCTATCATTAGTATTTGATAATGCAAAATAAAAAAGTAAAATATACTCAATACTATTTTGAGTATATTGCTTAATCTTTCAAACATTACAGGGATTAAAATACTAAGTTTTCTTTATTCTGTACTCAAGAAATCTTACTGTGTTCAGCCAATATTATGTATAAGGAGAGAGATGAAGGTTTGGAAGTGTCAGAATTTTTACATGATATTTATCGAGAAAATCTTATAAATTATTTTGTGTATTTTACTCAATTGTAATAGATATCAGTAAAACACAGTGAATGGTGGTGAATAAAATCACCATTCATGTGATTTTGCAAATGATCTTAAACATTTATTCAAAATGTTTCCTGGCCCACAGAATCCACATTTCTTACATCAGTATTCTAAATGGCTCTCCAATTATTATTTTATATTCATAAAATGAAAGAAAAACTCATATGACTGCACATTTCCTATGAGTTTCAGAGAAAATCAACTAAGCAGAAATGGAGTGATCAGCCAACTACTGCATGTATGATGATGTCAACGCTTCTGTTAAATGAGATGGGCATCTTATTCAGCCTGGGTTTCACAGAGAAGAGAACCATCCTCACTGAAGTACTATAGTGCATCAGGCAGAGTCAGGCTAAGCACCTGCTCTGTTATTTCACTTAATCTTCACAAATGTATTTTGAGATCAATGTTATCATTCCTCTGTACAGACGAGGAAAATGAAGTTGAAAGGATAAATTCTTAATACTTGGTAAATGATAGGAAAGGATATCTTTGATACTGGGGAGAGAGACAGATAGGCAGAGACAGAGAAAGGAGATAACATGATTTTGAAATTGTAACATAAGGAAAATATGTAGTTTCCTAGATATCATCAGAAAGTTGCAGGATGGGGATTTTGACTGAGATATGTCAGTAAGAATGTCTAATGTCTGAAAAGAATCAAAAAAATGGAGGAAAGGCATCAAAAAGCAAAAATAAAAGCCCTCTATATTTGCATGGAACTTCATAAAAATCATTATAAAAGAACATTAACACTGGGTGAATCCAATAGAAGTGAAATAAACAGAATGTTTATTATGAAAAATAAATGACAAATGGACCAGCAGATTAAAAAAAATAATGTGGATGACAATTTCCTAAAACAGATTACACAGCTGATATAGAGCCAAGACAAAGTAATTATGGGAACAGACTAAAAGTCCTATTATGAAAAAGAAAGTACCTGATTAATTTTTATAATTGTCTTTGTGACAATTTAATCTCTCCAAAGTTAGACCAGAGAACCTCTATTGGGCACTTCATTTTGACTAACAAGGACAGATTGATATGAGTTGATGGCATGGAAATGACTGTCTTGTATTATCAGTGATGACAGTGTTCACTGGCTATACTATCTTGGACTATGGGAAAGCAGACTTCACCATTTAAATAAGAGATAACTTGTACCATAGAGTGAGAAGTTATAAGTCGTGTCATCACATGAAGAAAGCTACAATTATAAAACATTTCAATAAGGAGAAAAACAGTCCTTTAAACAATCCAATATAAACTGAATGGGGAAGACATTCAGAGTAAATTTTTAAGCGCCATACATCCATGGATCAAAATGAACAGAGATTAGGTTAATGTCTTTTTATATCTCATTTATTGGGAATATCAAAAGAAGTCAATATTTTGCTTCTGCTTGCTGCTTACTGCTGGGGCAGATGATCTAATGAAACAAACAAACAAAAAATGGTAATGTTACCTAAATCTGATTTCATTACAACTTTTCTATTAAGAAGACAGTTTTTCGAACTGGAAATTGTAGAACAATCATGGATAAGGAATTTGGAATCTATAGAGAAAATTATTTCCTGGCTACTACAAATGATTTGAATCTTCAGGTTTAAGAGACTTTTACCAGAGAGTATTAGAATTGCTTAAAGAGAGCATCATGGTATCAATTGTCCTTGAGAAAACAAGCAGAATCTAAGAGGAGCTAGAATAAATATCTTTACTTTTATAAAGGGAGGAGCTAGAATAAATATCTTTACTTTTATAAAGGGAGGAATGTTGAATACAGATATTACTGATTTAAAAGTTAGCATATACATAAATAAAATGTTAAGCAGAATGTCTAGCGAAAAGGAAGAGACAATCACTGGTAACTATTAAGAACAAATAGTACAAAAATAAAAATATTTTATTTCTCATTTGTCCACTCTATTTTCATTCTTATTCAACAAATATATATTTAGGGCCATATGCTAGGCAGTAATCTAACTGCTGGAGATAAAATAATGATCAAAACTAACAAAAATAATGTCAAATAGTTTAATTCTACTTGAGTCATGCAAACAAAAACCAGAATAGACAAGTGAAATATGTATTATGCCAGATGATCATAAATGCTACTGAGGAAAATAAGAAAGGCAGATAAAGGGACTCGGGTGAGGTAGTGGGTAAAGCACTATTTTAAAAAAGAGTAGTCAGGGGAAGTTTAACTGTGAAAGTATCTTTTCAGCAAAGACCCGAGAAAGGGAGCATTTCAGACTAAGACAAGACCAAGTTTCAACAACCTGTTGGGTGTGCTTACTATGCTCAAGAAATGGCAGGGAAACACTGGCTGCGAAAGATCAGGGGGAGTATTACAGGAGATAAGGTCAGAGATATAACTGTGGAGCAAAATCATGTAGGATCTTGTCCACCATTGGAATGACTGGCTTTTATTGTGAGATGAGAAGCTACTGGAGAATTTTGGCAGAGGGGAAACGTGATTTGTCTTGGATTTTTACCAGGGTCACTCAGCTATTGCTTGTGAATAATTTCCAGGAGAGTCAAGGTTGAGGTGGGGAGGCTGATTAGTAGATTGGAAGCAGACAAGAGAATGCAATGACGTGCTCAGCCATAGTCTGGTGGGAATGTTGAGAAGTGCTGAGATTCTAGATTTATTTTGACAGTAGGGCTGGGAAAACGTGCTTCATATTGAGTGTAAGGTGTAAGACAAAGAGAGGAATTAGAAATGACAATAGTTTTTGCACAAGGATGGATTTACTGCTCACTGAAATGGGGAACACTGTGGGAGGGGCAGGATAGAAGAGGGTCAGTTTAAATACTCTGTTGGAGATGCCTAAAGTTATACAAGTGGAGATATTGAGTTGGTATTTGGAAATATGGGTCTGAAGTTTGAGTAGACATGTGAAAAGGACATACACTTGGGAATCATCAACGTATAGTAAAAGTATATAGAAGCCATTACCTTGGATACTATCATCAGGGATAGGTAGGGTAGATATAAGTTTTGCAGACTGAGTCCCGGGTCACTCCAAGAATGGATGTAACAGAAGGAACTACGAAATGAGGCCATGATGAAATTATGTAGGAAAAAATCAGGACAATGAGACCATGGTGAAATTTCAAGTTACATAGGAAAATGTCAGGACTATATAAGGCAAATTACAAAAGTGATTCAAAGAAGTGAGGATGATCAATTTTGTCACATGTTGCTGAGTCAAGAAGAAGATAGAAAATTAAGCATCCCTTCAGTAATGTAGTGCTCACCTGCTGCCTTAACTAGAGACATTGTGGTAAAGTGGATGGGGCAAAAAACAATAAAATACATGGAGAATTTTACACAGAAATTTTATGATTCTTAAAAATATCCTTATGGATAATAGCACTGTGTGATAAATGTGTCTTTATAGCTAAACAACTATACCCAGAGAGTAATAAAACTTAGATTAATTCCAAACTGGAGAGAGGGTTGCAGAGATTGGTTATGAGGCTTTGTATTCGTACTCTGTCATATAAACTCTCATAAAACATGGACAAAATCATGGAACAATATGTACCAAAGAGGAGAAAAACACAAGCCCAAGAGGACTAGCAAATGTAGTGAATGGCAAAATACAACGTGAAAAAATTTTAAAGCATAAAATAGGGCAAAATTTAAAGGTTAAATTTAGCATGAATAGATGTCAGATCCTACATTTATTTTCAATTTAAAAATCTTATATACATAGAGCCTAATTCCAATTCATCAATAATATGAAGGGCATAGTAGATTATAAACCATATAACCCAATGATGTGGAAAGTCTGGTGAAAAAGTTTTGAAGTATTAGGTTGTATTAAAGGAACTATACAGAATTGGAAAACAGGGTTCTTTTAGAACTTGGAAAAAAAATACACCACTTGTGGAAAACTAAATGTTGTTCTAGGCCACAATTTAAGAGAGCTATTAGCAAATAGCGTCATAAATGGCAGGTTTCACTAATTAAGAGACCAAATCAATCTTACGTTTTTACACTCACAAATAACATGAGTTTTGTGAATTAACAAAAATTAACTGACAAATCCATTTTCGGATATT
Organism: Eumetopias jubatus; assembly: GCF_037043125.1. NCBI lineage: Eukaryota > Metazoa > Chordata > Mammalia > Carnivora > Otariidae > Eumetopias > Eumetopias jubatus. The sequence continues at coordinate 34,562,903 of NW_028274820.1, forward strand.
TCAGGGGAATGTTGAGTTACGTGGCTTATTTCATTACTTCAACATATCTCAGACCATATGACAGGCAATATTTACCAGACTTTTCTGGAAGGAGGATAGACTATATTGAATTTCCAAAAATAATAATGTCAGAAACATCCCCCCTGCCCCGGGATCATCTCATAGAACTAATGTTCTATAGAACAGAACCTGGTAGATGCCATGTGAAAAACAAAGGCTAATATGCGTTTTCCAAAGAAAAGAACACTTGGGGAGGAAAGAAGAGAATTAACCTTCCTAACTTTAGATATCTGGATAGCAGCATGGGGCTCTGTTTCTGGAAGATCATCTCTATTTTCTTTAGGGCGGAGAGGGTACGCACTACACATAGGTAGGTTTTGATTCAACATGAAGAAAATCTTGACAAATTGTATAAAGTTGTAAAATTTCCATCACTGAAATATTTAAGAACTTTTGCACATTTGGTTGAGTAAAATGCTTAGGGATTCTCAGAATAGGTTTATTAGAATTTTGTTTGTGAACAATGACCTATTCAATGATCCTCTAGGATAATTTCCAAATTTCAGGTGGCTGACTTATAGTGCTTAGTTTAGGATTTTTTTCTTCTGGTAATATTCAAAATGCCTTTCCTGCTCTGGAGAATATTCTGAGCCAAACTCTTAATTTCTCACAATTAGGGAGTATGGGCCTGAACAGTTTATTTTTTACTTCACTTACTTCACTATAGAAGAGAATGAAATAGAATTCTAAATATATATTAAATTCTAAAATGGATCCTTTTTAAAACATGTCACTGTGATGGATGATATTTTCAGGATTGTTTCCTTTCATTTACACAATTATTTGACAGTTGATTTTCAGCATTCAACATCTGTTATGGCCATTGTCTGATATTTATGGAGCAATTCTCGTTATGGGATTATTCTTTCACATTTGGCTCATTGAAGTACTTTTTTGTATCTGTCTTAAATGATAAATGCTTAATTAAAAACTGAAAGTGTTTTAAGAAAGTCTGTGAAATCTTTACACACACATGTACAAACACATATCCACATGTGCACTATATATTTTTCTGAGACACTAAGAACCAGTCCACCAATAATATCCTTCCTGAATTCAGGGTATGGTTGAACAAAATAACTCGTAGTATAACAAACAGGAAATTCGGTGAAGTTCATGTTCTTAATTCCCTGCCAAATTCGGCGCGAAAGAAGACAATGGGATTTAAAAACTGTATTCCGATATTCTCTGAGTTCACCTCTTTATAGGCTATGTTAAAAAAAACATAAGAAATGATTAAAATATAGAAAGTAATTTGGAAAGCTCCCAGTTCCCAGGGCTTTTTTTTTTTTCCCTTAGATAGACATTTCACAGAGAAATCCCCTAAACTTTTGATTTCATTTACAGAACATGGATTTGACAGTGACATTTTTTCCCTCAGTTTCTGCCAGGGCTTAGAATCCCTCTGTTATCTCTGAATAGAAATATATTCAAAGAAATTAATCCTATACAGCTTTCCCATTGAATGGAATATTTAATCAATAAAAGTACTCAGGGTCATATTGCTGGATTGGGCTGTTTCCTTAGTGTGTGAAGTTGCTGCTTCCTTGCACGGTTCCCAATGAAGGCAGCAACATGGCTTCTAAACTTTACCATAATACTTTTAAACAATTCAAAAACATCATGATTTTCAAGCATGATGCACACTAATGGGGGATGTGAAGATGCTCTAGCCTTTAGGGGACCGCTTGTTACACCAGTGTTTTAGATACATACATATGAATGAAACATCCAGATGCCCTTCCCAGGCTGTGTGGGGAGTTCATTGCCTCCTTATTAGTGAAATACCATCGGTGGTCATTTCAAACAGGTAGCACATTTTTCAATTTTCCCTCAATATTTCCCCAAAAGTGTTCAGAAAGATGGTTAAACATTCTGAAGAAAAATATGTCACATCCATTTTTTTCTAAAGGCACAATAGAAAGAACCCAAATCTCACACATCAGTGTATGTAGCTAATGTACTTAGAGGCAAAATTGGCCTAGTGCTTATCTCTGGCTTAGCAGGACTCATGAAGAGATTTAATTCTGAATCTTTAAGTGAGTGAACTCCTGAAGGGAAAGGTGCTCTCATTGGAAAATAGAAAAATTATTAAAAAGCAAGTGAGTGACCACTTCCATAGAGTAGTCAAGAAAAGAGTTTACTTCCCTTTGTGTCTCAGACTGAAACTACTTCAAGATAGGAGTTTCCTACTAAAATATGAGTTTCCCAGCCAATAAACCTGGGTCTAGAGGATTTTCAAAGGTTATCATTTCATTCCAGCAAAAATATTATCCACTGCTTCTATTAGGTAGACATTTGAAGGTGATTGTTGTATTGCTTTGGATTAAGCTATATTAAAATGGAAGCAGTGGCTGAATCAGTAGGGTTTAGAATAAACCAATATTGGAGGGATAAGCCAAAGGGTCTTTTTTCATTTTATGCAGCTTTGTATTGGAGGGTGACCTCCCAATCCACTTTCTTAATTCCCTTCCTTTTGCAACTCACCACCCTTTTTAAATAGCAAGATCATCTTGGCAGAAACACAAAGCAGGCAAATTGGAAATATACAAAATACTGTGGGTGTACATGTGAGTGTGTATGCCACTGTGTGTTCTTAATGAATATAGTCTTTAGTTGTAGGCCTTTATCTTTGTTCAAAAGGTGTTCAAAATCGTGTTTTTCAAAACATATTCACTTATTGAAACAATCAACCTCAAGAAAGATTTCCTTTCCACCATGCTCAAAATTGTCAGTTTCTTCTATTTGTGGGAGATAAAATAGTTGATAATGTAAATTGGTTATGTAGCTGTTTAAAACAAATTCCTACCTTCCTCAATTCTATTGAAAATATTTACTTTGTAATTAAACTGGATGATAGTCTGGCAATATGAAACATAATCCAATAATTTTATTTTGTATTCTATGTACAAAATGCTTTTTTTTTAAATTATAGTGTGGCTAAGTAAATTGCACTATTGTACATGCAAAGCAGCTTTTTTAGGTTATTCAATAAATTACTTGGACTGTAGTTCAATGCAATAATATTTTTTTCAATAAAATGCTTAATGGTATAAGAGTATTAGTCATGCATTTCTAACAAAAACATACCAAAATATAAAAATGAAATCAAAAGCAAAATGGTATGGAAATATTCTGTATTTTACACTACTGAATTTAAAATGCATTTAACATTTTATTTATTATTGTATATATTTATATTATATATTTAAAGGTTGGGATTTCTTAGACTATTTCTTAAAATTTTAGTGTTATAAAATAAAGCTGTTTCCTCAAACTAAAAATAAATATGATTTTAAAAAGTTCTATAGATGTATTCTTTGTTGAAACCTATTATACAAATACTATGTGAAGTCCTTCTGTTTCTTGTAGCTTCAAAAACAAGCAGTACTTTGAAATGCTCTAACAGAGTTTAGTTTCTGGAATGTATTCTCTAAGTGATAAGACAGACATGATGGTATTCTTCACATTTATAATAATTTTAGTGTAAACTCTGAAAATACTTTAATTAATAACCCAAATAAGCTCTTGTTCCAGAAGGAACTCACTAGGAAACCTCTTTAATCAAGCATGACCAATAGGGTGGGAATATTATTTAACTGTTTCTCCTTACTTTATTTTCTTTATCTTTGCCCTCATTTGCTGGATCTTAGTAGGATATCCTGGATTGTTTCATTTGTTATCAAGACATTCTCGTAAACACTTGTCCTTTATCATTAGTTACTTATTGTTTGTAGGCAAATAGATTTCTTCCACATTTCCAAGCCTTCAAGAAAGTAAAGAAAATTTATTGTAGAAATAGTTAATTAAGGAAATAACTGGGATATGATTTTTCCCTCCTTAAATTACTCATTCCTTGAGTAGTTAGGGGGATTGTTCAACATTGACCAAGGCAAAGGCAAAACAAAATGATGAGCAGAAAAAGTGATGAGGCTAATCATTTTGGGTCATTTTTTCATCCGGACACTTAATCCTTATTATATCCTTGTCTCATGAACTAACACTGACTACAAAACTCTCAATTTATGACAATGAATTGAAACCATCCAGTCAAGGCTCAAAGTTCCTTTACCTTGACTATATTTGGGCACCTGTGTGGCTCAGTTGATAAAGCCTCTGCCTTCAGCTCCAATCATGATCTCAGGGTTCTGGGATTGAGCCCCGTGTGGGGCTCTGTGCTCATCTGGTAATCTGCTTCTCCCTCTCCCTCTACCTCTCCTCCCTGCTCATGCTCTCTCTCTCTCTCAATTGGATAAGTAAAATCTATTAAAAAAATAATTTGACCTAACTATAATCTTGATTTAAGTATACAAGTAAATTTTAGGATTGTACAAATTCCATAGAGCCTATGGACTTCCATTATTCCAATCCAAAGCCAATGATGTTGACAGAATTGAAACCTCACTGTGCTAAATAGCTGAAGTAATATTAGAAAGTTTGCCATAAATGAATTTTAAGAAATTATATTTCAAGTACTGAGGACCTGAAACAAAGATATATATCATAATCTAACCAGCCAGGACATTCCTGAGGAATGTTCCTTTTAGTCTATTCTCAACAGTATTTATTACTCTTCCTATTTGAAATAATTTCTTCATTTGACTGTAGGATACTATGCACTTTGATTTTCCTTGAGTCTGTCTTTTTCTTTGCAACTTTTTCCCCCCCAGAGCTTCCTTAGGCTACCAACATATAAATGTTGGAGTAAGCCAAGGGCTTAATTCTTAGACATTTTCTTGTCTAAATAACATTGCCTCAAAAGATCACATACTATGCGATCTTTAGAATCAGGCCTTTAAGAACCGTTTATATCCTGATGCTTCTCAACTTTATATCTTCAGGTATGATCTTCCCTTAATTTCTGCATTTATTTATTTGATGACTCACTCGAAACCTCCTTTGAATGTTTACTAGTCATCAGGAACTCCGTGTCCAAAAAGGATCTCTTTGCTTCCTCAAATCCTTTCCTTCCTCAGCATCTCAGTAAAGAGCTCTATCAGTCTCCCAAGAGCTCATTTTCAATTCTTGAGCATCCTCTTGGATTGCTCTCTCCCACGTCCCACATCATTATCCCCAACTTATCAGCATGTCCTGCCAGTTTGACTTATATGATATATCCCCAAACTGACCTCATCATGTCCATTGCTACCTTCTCAGTACATTCCATCTTCTCTCACCTGTGATATAGCAACAGCCTCCTACCTGGTCTCCCTGGATCTCCTGTTTCTAGGGCCCAATCCACAGAGGGGAGACAGAGTGCTATCCTGAAGAGAAAAATCTCTTGAATAGTTTCACATTATTTTTAGAATAAAATCCGATGTTCTGATAACAGCCTTTAAGATCCAATTTCGTCTGACCTCTGACAATCTCTACAACTTCATCTTCTCCCAGTGCCTCTACCCGTCTCTGATTTTGCAGTCCCTCAAACAAAGCAAGCATTTCCCACGCAGAGCCTTTGCATTTGCTGTCTTCTCTGATGAGAATGTTCTCTCCTCAGCTACTCTCATAACTCCTTCCCTTTTTTCATTCGGGTGTTTTAAAAAACAACTCCTCCTCAGAGAGGCCTTTCTTATCCAATCTAAAAAGAATATCTGCTTTACACGGTACCTGGGTGGTTCAGTTAAGCTTCTGACTCTTGACTTTGGCTTGGGTCATGATCTCAGGGTTGTGGGATCAAGCCCCATGTTGGACTCCTTGCTGGGCATGGAGCCTGCTTGGGCTTCTTCTCTCTCTCTCTCTCCCCCTCTGTCCCTCCCCCCACCATGTGTGTGCATGCATGCGTGCTCTCTCTCTCTCTCTCTCAAAAAAAAAAAAGAATATCTACTTTACTATTCAAACCATTCACTTTGAATTGTTTCTTACAATTAATACCATACTATTCTATTATGTATTTACTTTATGTTTTTGTTTATACATTTTAAAATTTCATCTTAAAAGAAATAAAATTTTGAAAGGAGACATTTTATGGGAGAAGGATTTTTTCCTCCTTTGTTCAATACATTTTGTTGTTTGTTTCTGAGACTCATACTGGGAACATACTAGGTGCTCAATAAATAATTTTTGAGTAATATAATGAATGCAGAACTTGAAGAAGATTCTCAGCTTTCTGATTGATTTGAGGCAATGTTATTTTACTGAGTACAGGTGTGCCAAGTTTGATGCAATTTATTAAACAGATTATAATTTCAAAATTAAAGCCTATAGCTTCAACCAAAGGGTAAATGTGAAAAAAAAATGAACCTTCTTGATTAATTGATAAAATACTTGTCAAACTTAAGAGGTTGTTTTTTTGTTATTTTAATTTTTAAATTATCCATGGGTCATGATGTATTTCCTTAAAGACATGAAATTTACAGACATGCATAAACTGTGAAAACATTCTTTTAAATTCCACATTGATTTGTAAAAGTGCTTATCCTATAACCTCCATAAATTCAGGGATTATGTTTGATTCTGTCGAGGGTCGTATTACTAATATCATTTGGGTGCGTATTTCTACTTCCGCCTACGTAATGTTCCTACTGCTCTCTACATGTGGTAGGGCAAGGTGGAAATTTTCTGGAGAGTGACTTACTCATTCAACTAATAGGTATAAAGTAGTCACTAGATGCAAGACATAGATGTAGAAATATGGAAACAGACAAAAAGCTCTGTTCTTATGGAGCTTACATTTTAGTGGAGAGAGAAAACAAACAAAATAAAAAAGCAAACCATGTGTTAGGGTAAATAATATTCGGTGCTAAAGAAGTGAATGGCCCTCTGTGCAAAATGGGAGAGCTTGTATTAGTACCCAGGTCTCCGTCTTGTTCCCAAAACCACGTTTGGTCTATTTCATGAAGCAGTATAAGATAGAAATTACTGTCTGGTTAATTAAAGATAATTGCCTGTTTGGTTAGTTCCTTCAAATAAGGATGCTGCTGTGTTCAGAAAAAAAACATCTCTTTTCAATGGGTTTCAGAGAATCTTTTTAAATTTGCCGAGTGTCACTCATGTTAAGCATATCTTGACTTTGAGACTGGAATCTTGTGACTACACTAGTGCAAAATCTGTTGCTACTGAATAATTTAAAATGTGATGGATATGCATAGGAGAGAGAATAATGACATATGGCCTGATGACATATTTACATAGATATATAGTTGTAGTTAGATCCCTACTGCTGTTGTCAACAATCAATGCATGTCCAGAAGGTGGACAAAAAATCTGATTTTTCATCCACATCGTTGCAAATGGCAAGATCTCATTCCTTTTGATGGCTGCATAATATTCCATTGTATACATATACCACTTCTTCTTTATCCATTTATCTGTCGATGGACATCTTGGCTCTTTCCACAGCTTGGCTATTGTGGACGTTGCTGCTATAAACATCGGGGTGCATGTACCCCTTCGGATCCCTACATTTGTATCTTTGGGGTAAATACCCAGTAGTGCAATTGCTAGATCGTATGGTAGCTCTGTTTTCAACTTTTTGAGGAACTGGAGGGTGTTATGCTGAGCGAAATAAGTCAATCAGAGAAAGACATGTATCATATGACCTCACTGATATGAGGCATTCTTAATCTCAGGAAACAAACTGAGAGTTGCAGGAGTGGTGGGGGGTGGGAGGGATGGGGTGGCTGGGTGATAGACATTGGGGAGGGTGTGTGCTATGGTGAGCGCTGTGAATTGTGCAAGACTGTTGAATCACAGATCTGTACCTCTGAAACAAATAATACAATATATGTTAAAAAAAGAAGAAGATAGAAGGAGGGGAAGAATGAAGGGGGCGATTCAGAGGGGGAGACAAACCATGAGAGACAATGGACTCTGAGAAACAAACTGAGGGTTCTAGAGAGGAGGGGGTGGGAAGATGGCTTAGCCTGGTGATGGGTCTTAAAGAGGGCACGTACTGCATGGAGCACTGGGTGTTATATGCAAACAATGAATCATGGAACACTACATCAAAAACTAACGATGTAATGTATGGTGATTAACATAACAAAAATTTTTTTTAAAAAATCTGATTTCAGAGAAAGGTGAAGTTGTCTCTTGAGATCTCAGTTTTAGAAAAGCAGTTTTGTACGAGGCAAACTTCTGGCTTTTGGCAAACTCTCCAGAGAAATTTCATTTCATTAAGAGGATAGGCACTCCAGGTTTGTTGTTATTCATTTTAACTAGCTGCTGTATTATTAAGGCATGACTGTTTCATACGTCTTTGATGTGCAGCCCTTTCTCTTTCATATCTGAGAGCCAGCAACCCTTTAGTCAGCTTTTTTCTTTAAGATTTCTTTCTTTATTTTTAGAGAGAAAGAGTGGTAGGGGTGGGGGCAGAGGGAGAGAGAGAGAAACTTAAGCAAGCTCCATGCCCAGTGCAGAGCCTGATGCGGGGCTCAATCACAACCCTGAGATCATGACCTGAGCTGAAATCAAGAGTCAGACACTTAACCGACTGAGCCACCCAGGCGCCCCAAGGAATTTATTATCAATAAACTCTAGCTGATAAATGAGACTATTTGGCATCCTTGTTACACAGGAAAAGGTGTCTTTTGGGTCCATATCCCGTGTTTCTCCTTGCAAGGTCGTACTTTTGAATTACAACACCAGCCTTGGTTTCTTTGTTTCAAATTAAGCTGTCCCACCTTGATGGCAGTGAGGGGTTGGTTCTGTCACTACTGAGAGAGATGTTTCAGTGCTTTGGACTGAGTTCTGGCATGTCCTTGAAGCATGAGACTACCCACCCTGGGCATGCCTTTTCTCCTTCTGTTTCTTAGACATTCTGCCCTCATCAATTTTCCTCACATGCCAATCCTGTCAGAGTTGAGTTTTCACAATCATTGTGTCAAATTCAAAGAAGCAAATGCATCCTGAACCCTGACCAGTGGGGATTTAATCCGCCTGCTGAGGTTGTGGGGGTGGCATTTGCATTAGAATTCAATAACCGGCTGTGACAGGGAGAAAAATTCTCAAAGATTGAGTGTTAGGGACCATGAGATTACCTCGTCCACTTGGGTCTTGATGTGGGATCTTGTGCTGGGGATTAGTGTCATTAAGAAGCAATGAGCTCAGGCGCCAGTTTGAGGGACCGCTCATTAATCAAGATTTTAGAGAGAGGGGCATTTAAATATTTTCATAGAGTTAGCTAATTCAAATTTGCCAGTGTTACTCATGTTTCCTCAATAAAGATGTGCAGATAGACAGCAGGAAAGATCATAGCAATGATAGCCGACCAGCAGGTTAAAAGACAATAGTCACAATCTATTTATCTAGACCCACAAGAATGATAAAAACATTACTTGGCTATACTAAGGTTGTCAAACTCTAGAATAATGGCATAACTCGTGATCTTGTATCCTACGTTTTTTTTTTTTTTGACCTACTGTTAAAACTCTTTCATGCTACGTTGTTTCTTAATCAGCACTTTAAATTACACAGAAAATTGCATGGAGTGAATATACCATAACTTATACAACCATCCCCCATCTTACTGTTATTTAGACACTCTCCCAGGTTTTTACTAATATAAATGAGGTTTCAATGAATATTTTCATAAATGTAGTTTTTTTCTTATCATTACCTATGTAAATTCAGTTCTTGGAAATGGGGATTAAAGCACACATATATTACTGTCGGTTTGTTTTTACACTACCTAATTGCATTCCAGTGAGTTTTATCAAGGACTGAAATATATTAAAATTTTTGACAATAATGTGTTATAATTTATTCAACTCTTTTTTCTTCTGCCAATTATTATTCTTATTATATGGTAACTTAAGATGAAAAGATGTTGGTGTGTTGTTTTTCCCTTATAAATTTTTATTTTTATTTTATTTTTGTTTGTTTATTCCAGTTTTATTGAGATATAAATGACTTATAGTAGCATATAAGCTTACGGAGTACAACATGATGATTTAACTTACATATATTGTGAAATGATTACCACAATAAGTTTAGTCAACATTCATCATCTTGTGTAGATATATATATATAAAAAAAGTGGTCTTTCCTTATGATGAGAACTCTTAGGATTTACTCTCTCAACTTCCATGTACATCATGTAACAGGGGTAAATATAGTCATCCCGTTGTACATTAGATCCCTAGTGTGTCTTTACCTTATAACTGAAAACTGGTACCTTTTGCCCATCGAATTCCTCATCCTCCCACCTCTGACATCTGGGAACCACTAGTCTGATCTCTTTTTTTTTTATGAGTTTGGCTTTTCTTTTTCTTTCTATTTTTTTTTTAAAGATTCCACACGAAAATGAGATCATACAGTATTTGTCTTTGTCTAAATTATTACACTTAGCATAATACCTTCTAGGTGCTTCCATGCTGTTACAAGTGGCAAGATTTCCCTTCTTGCGTGACCGAATGGTATTCTGAGATATATATATATGTATATGTATGTGTGTGTGTGTATATATATATATATATCACATTTTCTTCATTCATTCATCCACCGATGGGCACTTGGGTTATTTCCATGTCTTGGCCACTCTGTAAGTAATGCTGTAATAAACATGGTGGTACAGATATCTCTTTGACATAGTGTTTTCACTTCCTTCAGATATATTCCCAGAATTGGAATTGCTGTATCATATGGTAGTTCTACTTTTAACTTTTTGAGGAATCTCCCTCCTGTTTTCCACAGTGTCTGTACCAATTTACAATCCAAATAATAGTGCACAAGGGTTTCCTTTTCTTCATATCCACACCAGCTTTGTTATCTCTTGGCTTTTTGATGATGGCCATTCTACCACATATGAGGTGGTATCTCGTTATGCTTTTGATTTGCATTTCCCTAGTGATTAGTGATGTTGAACATCTTTTCCTGTGCCTCTTGGCCATTAGTATATCTTCTGTGGAACAATGTCTAATGGGGTCCTTTGCATATTTTTAGTTGGATTAATTTTTTTGTTTTTTGCTATCGAGTTCTATGAGTTCTATTTCTATTTTCTATATTAACCCCTTATTAGGTACATGGCTTGTAAATATTTTTTTTCCCCATTCCATAGGTTCTCTTTTTATTTTGTTGATGGTTTCATTTGCTGTGCAGAAGCTTTTTAGTTTCACTTATCCCCACTTGTTTATATTTTATTTTGTTGCTTGTGGCTGAGGAGTCATATCCAAAAAATCATTGCCAAAATTCAAGTCAAGGAGCTTTTCTCCTGTTTCCTTTTAAAAGCTTTATACTCTTCCAGTCTTACATTGAAGTTTTTAATCCATTTTGAATTAAATTTTTGTGAATGGTTTAAGATAGGGGAATAGTTTCATTCTTTTACATGAGACTATCCAATATTCCCAGCACCGTGTATTGAAGAGATGTCTTTTCTCCATTGGATGTTCTAGGCTCCCTTGTCAAATATTAGCTGACCATTAGCTGACCATGGTTTAGTTTCTGAACTTTTGACTCTGTGCCGTCAGTCTATGTGTCTGTTTTTATGCCATTACCAAACTGTTTTGATTACTATAGCAGTATAATATAGCTTGAAATCAGTACATGTGATTCCTCCTGATTTCTTCTTTCTCACACTTGCTTTGGCTATTCAGGGTCTTTTGTGGATCCATGTAAATTTTAGGACTTTTTTTTCTCCTGCTGTTAAAAAAGGCCATTAAAATCTTGATAAAATTGAATTGAATCTGTAGAAGTCTTTGTGTAATATGGACATTTTAACAATATGAATTCTTCTAATCCATGAACACCTTTCCATTTATTTGTGTTTTCTTTGATTTCTTTCATCAATGTCTATGGTTTTCAGTAGAGAGATCTTTCACCTGCTTGGTTAAATTTATCCCAAGTATTTCTTTTTTTATTCTAAGTATTAAATTCTAAGTATTCTATTGTTCTTAATGCTACTACAAATGTGATCATTTATTTCTTTTTCAGATAATTCATTGCTGGTGGATAGAAACACAGCTGATTTTGGTATGCTAATTTTGTATCCTGCAATTTACTGATCTGTTGATGAGATCTGACAGTTTTTTGTTGGGATCAGGACTTGAAGGCCAGCCCGGAGCACCCTCCCAGGTGTTTCCAGTCAGGTTTTCTGGTCAGGAGAGGCTGGAAGCTACTCAGTTGCAGGCCAGGCTAGGCTTCCGATCCCCAGCCAAGTTGAGGCCAGAGAGGTTTCCAAGCCCACCAGGGCTTTTGGATTGTGGTCTTGACTCAAGCTGACCCAGTCCTCACATTCTCTGGACACTTGATGCCACTGAATTTGCTCTGTGGATGATCAGCTCTGCTTGCCACACCCTCTGCTCAAGCACTGCCGGACTATGCAGCTTTCAGCTGTTCCCCACCAGGCTTTCTGGTCAGGAGGGGCCAGAAACTACCCTCAGCAGTGGGCCAAACTATAACTCGGCAGCCCTGCCTGGGCAGGGGAACGGCTGACAAGGCTCCGGGGCTGGCAAAGTTCTTTGTCTGAGGACCCAACTCAGGCAAACTTGCTCCCCACCACGTTTCCTGGTCAGATTGCACCATCGTCTTGGCTCTGCAGATGAGAAGCTGCTGGTTGGGAATCCTACTTGGGCACTGCAGGTAGGAACCCAGTCTGCCAAAATCTGAGTGCTGGTTGTTGCAAGTCCCTCCCCCACTTCTCCATCCCAACCACATGCCCTGTGGTCAAGTCCCACGGATTTTCCTGCAGTCCCCATGGGGTGAGACCAGAGTGGGTGTTCCCAAGAAGCACCCCACAATGTGGGGGCCAGGAGCTGAATATCTATCCTATGCTCTCCTTCTCCACTGGAGAAACCATAGGCTCAGGGGAGACCCGTGCTTGGTACTCTTCTTGCCTGGAGGAGAGGCAGTCGAATCAGCCTGTAGCTCTTCCTCTTATCCTTCTAATGCAGTTTGTCTCAGTCTTGGTGGTGCAGGGGGGTGCTTCTTCCTCACCTCTATGTTCTAGGGTTCTCTTAGTGGTGTATTGTGCATGAATAGTTCTTCTGATGGGGAGCAAAGTCAGGAACGACCTATGTTGCTATCTTGGTGATGTCATTTCCCTCATATTTTTTTTTAAATTCTCCTATAGTTCCTGCATTTTTTTATATAACTGTATAGTTATACATTTGGAAATTTACATGAAATGAGCATGTTTGTGAGAGCTTATAGTTCTTGTTCTTCAAGAGGCGACAGATAGCATCATGCCTTAATCAGCATGCTTCATGTTTGTATTGTTGCCTGGCATAGCTATATTTTATGCCCCAACCAAATGTCTAATTGACTGACTAGGAATCAGATATCCTCTAGGATCTTGTCTCTTGCTATTGTATTCCTCATATTCTTGCAAATTATTGAACTTGAGGAGGTAGTAGGAATCTCTGAATTTGTAGTTGGTCAGATATAAGAATGGGCTAGGGACCCTTGGGACTGGTGTCTGAAGGGAGGGCAATGTTCGGGAGGACTGTACCCTTCATCTGTGATGTCTCTCACCATTTTAGGTGGTTGGTGTCAAAAGTCTTTGCAATATCTCATAGTTATTATGAGAATTAAATGGCTCAGTATATGTAAAAATGCTTCCAATAGTAACCGGTATGCAATAAATGCTCCACAAGTGTTAGCTATTACAATTATTAAAGGTTCACATTCTTCATGACTGATAAATATACTAGCAAGAATAATAACCATGAGTTTTTGTTTACATACTATGTTTTATTTAACCCGTAGCTTATTCTATAAGATGCTTTTATAAGATTATTCTCTCAAATTGTTTAAAGAAATATAGTAAATGGTAAAAATAGACACACTCACAAAAGTCTATGGTTCTTACTACAATGTAATAAGCTTAAGTCTGGAAACTCCTTTTCCAGAAGAAACTATGACAGTTATAATCACTTAAAACTTAGGTCTGACGTTTTATTGGTAAAAGAGGAGGAATAAAAAGTTTACCTCTAGGTTTTCTTATAATTGAGCTGACTTAAAAAAAAATAATAGTAACTGAGCTGACTCAGTGCCATACTATATAGAATGTTGGGCTGTCATAACAATTAGACTCCAGAAATTATGTAAATTTAATAGAAGTTTACTTTTTAATAAACCATAAAAGTGTCTTCTTTTCTATTTTTATTTAAGTATAACTGACATAAAATGTTACTTTAGTTTCAGGTGTACAACATAGTGATTCGGCAATTCTCTGTATTATGCAGTGCTCACCACAATAAGTATAGTTACCATCTGTCACCATATAGTTATTACAATATTATTGACTGTATTTCTTATGCTGTACTTTTCATCCCCATGACTTAATTTAAAACTGGAAGTTTGTACCTCTTAATCCTCCTCACATATTTCACCCATCCCTCCTTCTCCCTCCCCCTCTGGCCACCACCAATTTGTTCTCTGTATTTATTATTCTATTTCTGTTTTTTGCTTGTTTTTGTTGTTGTTCATTTGTTTTTTTAAATCATACATATAAATGAAATCATATGGTATTTGTTTTTCTCTTCAGATTTATTGCACTTAGCATAACACTCTGTCCATCCATGTTGTCACAAATGACAAAATCTCATTCTTTTTTAGGGGTGAGTAATATTCCATTGTTATACATGTCATAACTTCTTATCCATTCAGCTATCGATGGACACTATGTTGCTTCGATATCTTGGCTACCGTATATAATGCTGTAACGAACATCGGGTGCACATATCTTTTTGAATTAGTGTAGTCCTTGTCTTTGGGTAAATAGCCAGTAATGGAATTATTGGATTGGGTGGTATTTCTATTTTTAATTTTTTCAGGAATTTATATGCTGTTTTCCCCAGTGGCTGCATTAATTCACATTCCCACTAACAATGCACAAAGGTTCCCTTTTCTCCATATCCTCATCAACATTTGTTATTTCCTGTCTTTTTCATCTAGCCATTCTGACTGGTATGGGGCGATATCTCATTGTGGTTCTGATTTGCATTTCCTTGATGATTAGTGATGTTGAAGATTTTTTCATGTGTCCATTGGCCATCTGTATGTCTTTCAGTTTCTCTACCTACTATTTAATTGGATTCATTTTTTATTTTTTAATTTTTGGCATTGAGTTGTATAAGTTCTTTATATATTGGATATTAACCCCTTATTGTATATATTGTTTGCAAATATCTTCTCCCATTCAGTAGATTGCCTTTTGGTTTTGTTGATGGTTTCCTCTGTTGCGCAAAAACTTTTTATTTTGGTGTAGTCCCAACAGGTTTTTTGTTTGTTTTGTTTTGCTTTTCATTTGTTTGTTTTGCTCTTTTACCCTTGCCTGAGGAGACATGTCTAGAAAAATGTTGGTAAGGCCGATGTCCAAGAGACTACTGCCTATGTTTTCTTTAAGGAGTTTTACAGTTTAAGGTCTCACATTTAGGTCCTTAATCCATTTGGAGTTTATTTTTGTGTATGGTTTAAGAAATTAGTCCAGTTTCATTCTTTTGTACATAGCTGTCCATTTTTCCCAGCACCATTTATTGAAAAGATTGTCTTTTTTGCATTGTATGTTCTTGCCTCCTTTGTCATAGATTAACTGACCATATAAGTATAGGTTTATTTCTGGGCCCTCTATTCTTTTCCATTGATGGGTCTATTTTTGTGCCAGTACTGTACTGTTTTGATTACTATAGCTTTATAGCATATCTTGAAATCTGGGATTGTGATACTTCCAGCTTTGTTCTTTCTCAAGATTGCTTTGTGTATTTGGGGTTTTTTGTGGTTGAATACAAATTTTAGGATCCTTTGTTCTTATTCTGTAAAAAACACTGTTGGTATTTTGATAGACATTGCACTGAATCTGTAGATTGCTTTGGGTAAACTTTACTTTTAATAGAAGTACTAAATGAATAAATACATTCATGGGGCTGCCTTCTTGTGGTACTCAAGAAACCAAGCTGACAAAGGCTCTTTGGTCTTTACCTGATGACTCCCAAAGCATCTTTAGTTATCATCTGCAATTCAAGTGGATAGGGAAGGGGGAAAAAAATGAGGCAAAAATATGAAATATTTATACAGGTTAGGCTTAGAAGTAATTTTAGCTCACATTCCATTGCCTTGATCTCAGTCACATGGACACATCTAACAGCAGGGGAGGCTGGGAACTGTAGCATAGCTGTAGAAGAAAAGAGAAAATGCAAGTATTTCTTTGTTAATTTTTCATATACTTTATTTGAAGGCCCATTAAGTCCATGCAGAAAAGTCAATAACAATTAAATGCCCATTGATTATTTCATTAAACTTCCTCCCTTCTTGCCTTCCACAACTGAAAAAAAAAATTTCTTTTTCTTTCTTTCTTTTTTTTTTTGCCCTTTTTACATAAAAAATCTTTCTTTCTCACTGCCCCTTTGGCCTAAAATTACACCATACAATTTTCAAGCTGTTGATATTCACTGTAGAAATTCACAATAGACATTTCTAGCTTAATTCCCTGTCAGAATGCAAAATTACCACAGCCATTTATACCTTGGAAAAGATGAGTTTGTCAGACATTTTTCTAGTAGCTCTAGCCCATTAAAAGAGTATTTTCCCTGGTGGGAGGGGGGAGAAACCTAAGTACCAGATCACAAAGTGAACTGGGCAAATACAGAAGCTCCATCACAGGACAAGCTGAGATTCCTTTACAGATAGATGCCCCATCACACGTGCTGGCTGCCTGACTTGACTTCTTAAAGGGACGTGAAATAGTAGTTCTGATTCTGACCAATTTAAATATTCATTTCTTCTTCTGAGTGAATAAAAAAAAATATATTGAAGATTCCACTTGCCTTTTATCTTCCTTGTCTTTTCTGCTTTTTATCCTAAACCCAAATACTTGCTGTTCTTTCTCCTTCCCTTGGCCCAAATCCTGTGGCAAGAAGAAAAGGGTATAGGGATGGTGTTTACTAGTTTCATGGAAATATACAATTTCAGAACGCTGGGGCTGGGGATGGAAAACTGTGCTGTTCTAATAGTGTGATGTGATCCAGGCATCTATTTTATAGCAGGTCAGGGATACAGCCTCTGACTCCTACCATCCTTTCTCCTGACAGTTGCTGTTTTGTAGTTCCAAAATATTATTTATTTATTTTTCTTAAAAGACCTACCCTTTAAATAGTGTCTTAGAATTATCAATAAAACAAAAATTAATAGGAGGGCAGATAAATACATTAAAAAATTACGTGGTAGGGGCGCCTGGGTGGCTCAGTCATTAGGCGTCTGCCTTCGGCTCAGGTCATGGTCCCAGGGTCCTGGGATCGAGCCCCACATCGGGCTCCCTGCTCTGCAGGAAGCCTGCTTCTCCCTCTTCCGCTCCCCCTCTTATGTTCCCTCTCTCACTGTGTCTCTATCTGTCAAATAAATAAATAAAATCTTTAAAAAAAAATTACGTGGTAGGAATTTAAGGCAATGAAATTTCACATTGATAATTTTTCTCAAAGAAAAACTATACGTTTTAAGTGTCTTGGTCCGTTAATAATAATAATAATCCCAAAATATTTCTTTTATTCCTTATCCATTTAGTTTCCTTTCTCATTTAGGATTTTGTATCTACATAAACATATATACACATATATATACACATATATACACATACAAAGATTTACTATACAGTGTATTTTCTTTTATTACAGCTTGTTTTCAAGCAGAAATAAAGATGAAAGGAAAGTTAAAGACCAATGAGGGGAAAACTGAGATTTTCTTTTTTAAAAAATTTGAACTGAACAGATTCAGATCAGTTGAGAGAATATTTTGATATCGTGTCTGTTTCTCAATCTCACACTTTTACTTATTTATTCATGAGAGACAGAGAGAGAGAGAGAGAGGCAGAGGGAGAAGCAGGCTCCCAAGGAGCAGAGAGCCCAATGCGGGACTCGATCCCAGGACCCTGGGATCATGACCTGAGCCGAAGGCAGATGCTTAACCATCTGAGCCACCCAGGTGCCCCAGTCAATCTCACACTTTTATAAAACATATAACTTTATTTCTTCTTCACTCTAGTTAATATGCTAATAGCATATAAGCAAGTTAAAAGGATACATTCAGGTCAAGTCCCAGCTGATTTCAAGGCTGAGCCGTCTGTGCCAGGCAGGTATTTGTCCTCAGGAATGTGTCTCTGCAATGTTTCTAGAAATGTTGGGACTATAGGCACTACAGAAAGCTCCAGATAACAACGATTGTCTTGGATGTTTTACATAAAAACCAGGACTAAAACAAACTGGTATGTGATAGTTGAAAATTCTAATTTGTTTTGCCCCTACAGTTTGTATTTGGAAAGTATAACTTCTTTTTTTTTTTTTAAAGATTTTATTTATTTATTTGACAGAGAGAGACACAGCGAGAGAGGGAACACAAGCAGGGGGAGTGGGAGAGGGAGAAGCAGGCTCCCAAGGAGCAGAGAGCCCAATGCGGGACTCGATCCCAGGACCCTGGGATCATGACCTGAGCCGAAGGCAGACGCTTACCAACTGAACCACCCAGGTGCCCCTGAAAGGTATAACTTCTGAGACACATGCCTTAGTGCTAAGTTAACAAGAACTTTGGGTTCCAGCTGCCCAAGTTCGGATTCCATCTCTGTTTTTTACTAGCTATGGAAAGTTGGCAAACTGCTTAACCTCTGTGCATCTCAGTTTCCTATCACAGAGTAGTAATGATAATTTCTGCCTCATAAGATTGTAGTTGAAGTCATTTAGTGAAAGTGGCACATACAAGGGCTTAGTAAGTATTGACTATTGATGTGACTGCTTACCTTCCATTTAAAGACAAAATATTTTACCAAGGTAATGAGACTGGAGAAAAAAACCATAAGTTTGGGTTTGGCATTTAAAAAAATGACAATGAGGGGCTCCTGGGTGACTCATTTAGTTAAGTGACTGGCTCTTGATTTTGGCTCAGGTCATGATCTGAGGGTCCTGGGATCGAGCCCTGTGTCAGGCTCCACACTCAGCAGGGAGTCTGCTTGAGGATTTTTTTTCTCTCTCCCTCTGCCCCTCCCCCCATTCATATGTGCTCGCTCGCTCTCTCTCTCTCTCTTTCAAATAAATCTTAAGGAAAAAAAAAAGACAACGAGCTTCTCTGTCCTCTTAGATGGACTCCGCTGTTCATTTCTTCCCTGTCTCTTGGCTTATACATGGATGATACAGTAAGGCCAACACGGACCTCCTGCTTTCCTCAACTGCCTTGATTGACCAGGCTCCAAACATACCTCCTTCTTTAAACCCACATTACACTGGTGTTAATATACAAAATAGCATCCCGACACATCCTGGAGATTCAGCATTAATTATCTCGGAGAAAATTCCTAGATGGACAGCTGGTATCCTTGATAACAGAGAGGATCAAAGAATCTTATTATTAAGCACTCTTTTATTATCTCTAACTTCCCACCTGTGTGAATCAAAGTCTTCTGAGAAGATGTCACACTGGTATTAGCTGTGTAAGAAATTTATTGGAGAAAATGCCTATGAGGACAAATCAGGAGGAAGTCAGAAGAGATGGAGAGAATTGCGAAACCAAGATACAGGTCTAATTTCTCTGAAAGAGAGAAGCAAGGCAGGTTGAGTAGGGAAAGTCTTACACTGTAATACAGTTCAAAGAAAGTTTTAGCAAAGCCAACAAGGAGCCCTTGAGCCAAAGTCACCAGTCATAAGAGTCTCCTATGTCCCAGGAAGTACCTGGCTGGGTGTCCCTGTAGCATTCAGTCACTGGCTGGGAGCATGTGGTGAGAAGCATGGCCCTGAAGCAGACACATCAATGGATTTCCGAGTATGTCACCTGGGTCCATCGGTCAATTATGTTCCCTGCCATGAGATATATGGGACTGTAGTACATGGCTATCAAGTCACTGGGGGCTTGAAATCTTCTTCTCCGGATCTCCTCTCTGCAATTCTGGAATTCCCCCACTCCTTTTATTCAGGCACTAGTTTGTCTTAGCCCCCTTGCCCTGCTTTGCTCTCTCTGTGCCTTTTCTTTCATCTCAGATTATTTCCAGGACACCCCTTATGACTCTGATTGTGAGTATCACAGTATGTTCCAAAAACAACTAAGAGGTTTAAATTATTTTTCACGTAGGCTTAACGGTTAGCCAAACACTAGAGATACACAATGTAAATAACAATTCCTAGGGCAAGCATGATCTCCAGTTGTCCTTAGTCTTTGCCAAGCCTGATAAATTACAGTGGAGGACTAATCACATGAAACTTTATAGACTCAGAGTGTGAAAACAGCGTGTAGGCAACAGTCTGCTTTACTCTTGTGCTTTGCTCATTGATGCTGCTTGTGATCTGATTGTAAAAGTGAACATTCAAATATCCCAAAGTCTTTCCAAATCTATAAACAATACTCTTTCCCTTGAATTTTGTTCTCACTTTCATCAGGGTTTGCTAATTTAAGCAATGATGAGAAATGATGAACAATGACGATAATAAAGTCAATTACAACACTGACTTTACAGAAAAGAGCATTAAACTTTATTTTTTTTAGCATTAAACTTTAAATCAGTGAAAATAGTCAATTTACCAAGCTTCCAAATGTACGTAGGCCAAACTTTTCACATTAACATTTCAAAAACATTCAGATGAGGTGCAGTTTTATAGCAAGTTGTAAATGATGTATGAAAAGAAGAATTTGTAGTCAGTCTCTGGCTAGAGAAACCAAAAGAGACAAACTCAGAATTAATTTCACAGTGCTTTGCGATTAGTTTTATTAATTCTATTTGCCCAAATAAGGTAAAGAATCACATTTTTTTTTCTGTAGCATCTTAGGACAGGCGGCTATAACAAAATAGTACAGATTGGGTGAAACTAACATAACAGAAATTTCTCAGAGTTCTAGATGGTAGGAAGTCCACGATCAATGTGCCAACAAAATAGGCTTCATCCTGAGGCAGTGGCTTCTGAGCTTGTATGCAACCACCATCCTGGTCAGAGGACCTCTTTTTTGTGCACAGGTGGAGAGATGAAGAGAGCAAGCCCTTTGATGTCTCTTCCTGTAAGGGCACTAGTCCCATCAGGGGCCCCACTCTCATGACCTCATCCAACCCTAATTACCTTCCGAAGGCTCCATCTCCAAATCCCATCACATTGGAAGTCAGGGCTGCAGTATGTCAATTTGGGGGGTGAGGCACAAACATTCAGTCCATAACATAGAGTAATTGTTATACCCTCAGATCTCAATCTGTAATAAAACCTAAATTCACAGAGTGGGCAAACGACAATACCTCGGAGTTTAGCCACAGGTCTGTTCTTTTCCTTCTGCGTTCTCTGCAAATTCTTCCATGGAGTCCCCAAGGTTCTTTGCAGAGATCAGCATTTCCTTTCCCTTTCACGCTGAAAGTTATGTGCTGTGAAATTGGGGTTTCAGGGATGTTCCTCAAGGCCAGTTGCTATAAGTGTGGACACCTGGTCTGCTGGTCTTGGTTGTTTCCAGGGCCACCATGGCCAAAGTAGGATCTTAGGGTTCCCGATTAAAGCATGTCACCATGAAACAAGGGCCTGTATGCAGTACAGCCTCACTGCAGTCCCAGGACCCTCTTGCTGCATCTGGTGCTAACCTAAGTCTCTGCTGATTGTCCCAGCATTTGGCAAGTGGCCCGGGTGTCCAGCTCAGTCTGTGCAATCTTACAACAAAACCCACTTGAGCCCCAACTGTTACACCTCTTTGTCATTAAGATTATCATACACCTGCCACACACATACACAAGCACAAACACACACAATTGTTTTTCCAACAAGACGCCTAAGGTGATATCAATGGGTACTTACGATGCAGAGCTCAAACCACCTGTGCCCCAACACTCAGTGGGAATAGAGTACTATGCACAAGTAGACTCTTCTCCGCTTAGGTTTAATTTCATCTCAGAGGCCCCCCTGGCCTTGGATCTCTGTATTGCTTAGTCAGGCTTCTCCTGTTGAATTTGATACATTTTAACACACATACAATTTCAGATAGAAAGGTCAGACTCTACTGGCGAAGCTGGTGTGATGTCACATTCAGCCAGAAGTTCCTGCTCTGCCCTCCTTCATAGTAATAGTAATGGGTACCTGCCTTATACCAAGATAGGTCGATAGGCAGCCAGACAGACACGTGCTGGTTTTTACTCTGAAATTTTAATATAAGAAAAATGTATCTTATGAACCGAAAGCTAACAGTGACAGGTCTCCATTGTAGGCATCAATGGTGCCTTCAGGAAATAGCCTAGACTTCTTTACTTCTGGATACTCTGGACTTCTTTACCTCTGACCACATTCATGCTACATTATGAAGTTGAAGAGCAACAGAATAAAAAGTATGACACTTCTATGTACTTTCCCTCAATTTGCACGGGTACTTCAGTTCCACCAATTTGCTGCAACTCTCTAACCCTTAATGTTAATAGGTCTGGCTATTAAAGAAAGCTCCCCATGGGAAAAATACCCACGGGCATGTACCTGAGCTCCAGAGAAATGCACTGTTCTGATTCAAGCTGCGCCCAGGTTCAAGAGTGCCCCAGCCCTGCTCAGTGCCCAGGCATGAAGTTCCTTCATGGCCCAAAGCCCAAAAAGGAGCCAAGAGGCTCACCTGAGAGCAAACTGAGGTCTGGTGATGAGGGGGGAAGAGGCCGTGTACCACAGAAGGCCACGGCCCCTCTGGCCCTTGCCCCATGGGGCACGATAGTCAGAAAGAAGGGTCTAGTTAGAGTACCACTCTCCAGGGCTTACTGCTTAAGATGAAATGTGGCCAGTCTCACCAGGCTCTCATTGTAAAGCCTGATGGTGCATTTCCATCTTCAGTTTCATTTCTACTTCCTGAACCATTGGCATTTCTTTTAGCATCAATCAGAAGGTTGCTGTGAACTTTCCCCGTTTGAACTCAGTCGATGCCGAATTTGTTTTCTAGGTAGTCTAATTTTATCATAAAAACTCAGCTCTGAAATTAAAGTTGGGTTATATCTAGTCTTTCGGGTATCTGAAGTTTGTGTCATATTGGCTTCCACAGGTTTTATTTCTTCACATGAAAAAAAAGAAAAAGATTCTCCCATTCAAGTCCTCAGGAAAGAGGGCGCAGACAGGATGGAACATCACATCACAGCAGATGATACTCAAAGTAGCAAATCCAAACAGAGAAATATTTACTCGGTCCCTCTTGCTGTCTCTCTGTTGTGCCCTCCTGGGAAACCATTTCATAGTTGACGTGTTGGTCTTGTTCCTTAAATTAAGTGTTTCTCCAGGGCAGAGACCACATCCTCTTATTCAGGGCACCTAGCAAGTCCTGGGACACGGCAGGTACTCCATGAGTATTTGGTTTTTAGAAAGAACTCAAAGGGCCTGCCCAAAAGGCATTCTAGCTGCTTCTCAGAGGCCACTTGATCGGGAGCTGCTTGTCCAGAGTGTCTGTCCTTACCTGGGGCCGCTCTGTGATGGCATGCCCACTGTTTCCATGCCTCCTGCCCCAGAGGAAAACCCGGGTCACTCCTGCCCACCTCCGGGAGGTGGTCACAGGTATCAGCCTGGATGACTCCCTTTGCTCTTTCTTTCTTTTTTTTTTTTTTAGAGTTTATTTATTTATTTATTTTTTGATGTAGTGTTCCATGATTCATTGTTTGCGTATAACACCCAGTGCTCCATGCAGTATGTGCCCTCTTTAATACCCATCACCAGGCTCACCCATCCCCCTACCCACTCCCCTCTAGAACCCTCAGGTTGTTTTTCAGAGTCCATAGTTTCTCATGGTTCGTCTCCCTCTCGTATTTCCCCCCCTTCATTTTTCCCTTCCTGCTATCTTCTTTTATTTTTCTTTTAACATACAATATATTATTTGTTTCAGGGGTACAGGTCTGTGATTCATCAGTCTTACACGGTTCACAGGGCTCACCATAGGACTCCCTTTTGCTCTTAAAAGGAAGAAGTACACTGCTTGTTACAGTGTAATTAGGGAGCTGCTGGGGGCTCTACCCATATTAGATAGAAGGTATAGCACAGGTAGAAAGAGAGACATCCAAGTCCTTTAGCCTGGATTTGAGTCCTTTTCAATTTCTTTTTTTTTTAAGATTTTATTTATTTATTTATTTATTTATTTATTTGACAGAGAGAGCGCACCCACGTGCACGAGCAGGGGGAGGGGCAGAGGGAGAAGCAGACTCCCCGCTGAGCAGGGAGCCTGATGTGGGGCTCGATCCCAGGACCCTGGAATCATGACCTGAGCCAAAAGCAGAGGCTTAACGACTGAGCCACCCAGGCGCCCCTCCTTTTCAATTTCTTAATTGTATTCCTGTGAACATCTAGCATTCCTGAACCTTAGCTTCTTACTGGCAAAATGGAAAAAGTGTCTTCTTTTTTCTGGGTTGTCAGGTATATGATCTGAAATAATACAATTAAAAAAAACTTTGTAAATCATACAATGCTATCCAAATATATTATATTCTTACTCTCTTAACTATAACAAGTTTATCCATGGTAAGACACCTGGAATCTTCCATCAGCAAAGTAGGTAACTAAGCATAAGTTATGCAAGAACTAGATAACTTTGTAGTAAATTTTGCAATTAATTCAATCCCGCCCCCACCCCAGTTTGCCTTGGGCTGCACCCTGACATACAGATTCAGGAAGTGCTCCCAGCACAGGAGGCAGCAAGTGAGACCAGCATCCACACTCTCAGATTTCAGTAAAGAATACTAACAACTTCGGTGAAAAATCCTGCCCACAAAACCACAGTGACCACAAGATGACATGTCTTACAAGGCCATAAAATAAAAGCTCACATTTTGCCTTTACATGTAATGAGAAACTAAGAGTTGCAGCGGGGGCAGCTCCAGGAATCATACCCCTCAAGAACATTCAGGAGCCCCCCAAAAGCATGGATGCCACTAGACCCCTGAGAAGAGGATATGTCTGGATCTAAGAGATGCAGCAGCCTCTGCTCCGGCCCAGGCCTGCTGATGCCCAGGAGAACCCTCCCTCACCTGGGGCCAGGCTCGAAGGCTCTGCTGCTCCTGCAGTCCGGCCTCACACCGCGCTCCCACTCCGCTCCACCCTTGCCTTCAACTATACTGGTCAGCCTGGCCCTTTAGCACATCCCCCTTTTTTTTTTTTTTTCCATGAACAAAAGTCTATACTTGGGGATCAGGGAATTATTTTTTATAGCAAATCATTCTCTGCATTTTCAAGTTGATGCAGTTGGTATATAGTATGAAAGGGGTGCCTGGGTGGCTCAGTTGGTTAAGCATCTGCCTTTGGCTCAGGTTGTGATCTGGGGTTCCCACCGAGGGGAGCCTCCTTCTCCCTCGCCCTCTGCCCCACCCCCGCTCATGCTTTCTCCCTCTCTCTCAAATGAATAAAATCTTTAAAAAAATATATATATATATATATATACACATATATATACATGTCATGTGGAATATCACAGTTGTGTTGACAATGGGTAATACCACAAACTGTTCAGTCATAATGTGTCTTAGCTTTTTGGTTTAGGGGCGGAATAACGTGGGAGGGGTGTGGTTCTACTTAAAATGACAGGGGGACCATTTGAACTTCCCAGGACTGGAAATCTAAAGTAAGCCCAAGCCTCCATAACTTTGTTGGAAGCCATCTTTCTGCAAATACGACGAACGACACACACGCCTTTCTTCGATTATGAAAACGTTCTTCCGAAGTAAATTCTGTCTGGGAGTCAGAATGTCCACTCAACAAGAGTATCAATAAGGCATCTAAGAATCTTGGCTTCAAAGTGAGATTAGTTTTCTCTCCTACTGTGGACTTCCCTAGCAAAAAGTTTAGAAATGTTGTTCCTGTCCTGCCTCTCAGATCCCACTGCATTTGTTAAAGAAAAGCCCGGGCTTTTCCATAGCAGATTCTAAGCCTGCAGCTTTCCCTAGGATTTCTATGTAGCCTTAAAGCCCAGGTATACATTCATTCTGGTTCTTCCTTTTTTTTTTTTTTTAATTCAGGTATTCTTCAAGTCTTTATTAGGTTCTTGCCAAATGAATGTGTGAACAGGTAATATAAGGGATTATAATGAGGAATGAAATTGGATTCTTAAAGTTAAGGCCTTTTTCATCCAGAAGAAAAGACCACACGCCACCATTTCTTTCATTCACCATCATATCTCCAGACAAAGTTATAGATTTTGGCACATAGTGAACCCTCAATACTTATTAAATTAATGAATAAATAAGTAAATAAGTGAATCATAATATTAGAAAATGGTATATGAAGTGTCTTGAGAGGAAAAAAAAAATCCACTTCTTGATCATTGACTGCCCTTAATCATGGAACCATAGATGACACTTTGGGTGAATTCTCTTCAATTAATATCCGTCAAACACATCTGGGAGATAGCACAACCCAACACTCCCTTGTTTTATGTATTTCCAAGATAAAGTTACACAAAAAAGATATATGTACTGGATGCACAAGAAGCATCCTATCATGAACAGAATATGAGTATGAAGATTCTTGATACACTGCATTCTCTAAAATGCAATCCTCATCATTCATAGCCTCTTGAGAATCATGGCAATGAGGATATTTTTTCCTTCTGGCTTGCCCAGTGGTAAACTCTGCTGAATCCCCTGGTCCCAAACACTTGCCCGGCTCTTCCTCTTCTGTGTGCTCTGCTTCCTAAGCTCACTCTAGCAGACTGAGTGCAATGCTAGCCTTGGAAGAAACTGGAAGAGTCCACACTTCTCTGTTACTTCTCCACTGCTACACTTCTTTTTGCCCTTTTGTCAACATTTTGAGAAAAGTGAGAAACATATTTCAGTTCGGGGTTTAGGTTTTCACGGAAGGAAGAATTGATGTGTGGAAGGGTAGGTTTGGCCAAACCACTCTTCTCTTTCTACCTTATTTATAGTGAGGTTGTTCCATATCAAAGTCTTCGGTGCTACTTCCATTTGGAGTATCATTTATCTATATGATTTCATGTCTTTTTCTTTCACAACCTTCAGACACAACTCATATGTCCTCTCCTCAGAGATTCTTCCTTGACTGCCTAACTAAAGGCACCTCCTGTGTCATTATATACCATTATGCTCTTTTCGTAGTCTTCATGGCACTGAACAATATTTCACGTTTCTTCATGTTAGCCATCCATTTCTACCATCGTATACACACTCTTGCAAGTCTGGCCTCTTCACTGCTATACCCGCTTCACCTAGGATAGTTCCTGGCAGATGGTAACTGTGTGGACACCTGACCATTAAAGGGCTTTAAATGCCAGACTTTTTCAGGGGCACGAAAGGGATCTATTGGAATTACTCCAGCTGTGGGAGGGTACGTGTCCAGAACTGTGCCTCCGAAAAATTACATTCATTGGTGACAAGGTGCAGTCTGGATTGGAAAGCAGAGATCCTGGCACAGAGAGTTCAGTAAGAACTTTAGATTATTTTTTTCCTGTATGATGTGAATAATATTGGTTTAAGTTATATCTATTTTTTGTACAATATAGTAGCTGCTTAGACTGGAAACAGATTTTAAGCAAAGGAAATCTATTCCTTAAGACCTGTTAAGCATCACACATTAAACATATTTCTACAGCAGTTATTAGTTGTGTGTGTGCGTGTGCGTGTTTTTACAAAGCCTTATTTGGTTGCTTAAGGCTGTCAACACATCTCTATAAAAATGAAGACAACTATTAACCAAAGGACCTAAGGATTTTAACCCAGACCATATAAAGAGTCTTGGAATTCAGAATTTGCCGTAATTATTGCAGTAAAAAAATAGTGAAGGCTATTTAAAAAGTTTCCTGTCTTGAGATGGTGTGTCCCTGTATTCCAGGAACTTAATGAGGGATAATAATAATGATTATGATAATGATAATCTCATCAAAATCATGAAAGTATGCTTAAAAAGCCTAAAATGAGTTTCCTACTGAGACGATAAAAAGAGGGTTTTTTTTTTTAAGGCCAAGTTGAGAATTGAATTTCTACATAGTCCAATTAACTTCACACAGAGGAGAAAAAAAATAAAAAAACAACTATTACATGTCTCCATGCCTTATTCTCAACCCTGTGTAGCAATCACAACAAATCAACAATGTAATTATTGAGCACCTAATGTGTTCAGTGCTAATGGTTTAAAACTGTTCGCAAATATATGTCACTGGCAAAACAGGAAACTGGATAAAGTATGGGTGAGTTAGTATAAACATCATAACTGCTGCTAAATGTCAGAAAAAAAACACTCAAAGCAAAACCATCTTTTTGGGTATTCAAGAGCCAGGTGTTGTTTCTATCTCTTGGTCTCTTATGACTCCTCTTGGTTAGCTTGTAAGAAATCTTAAGGAAAAAATAAAGAAATTAATTTATCCCCATATTCTGTTTTTATCACATGGCTCCTAAACTTCCCTTTTAATTCTGTAGTGTTATTTAAAAGGCAGATCTGATCGTGACTCTTCTCTGCTTATAACCTTTTAGTAGCTACCCAGAATCAATACAAAAAGATCAACCCTCTAAACATGGCATACATAAGGCCCTCCATTATTGGTGCCTTGCCTAATTCTCCAGCTGTATTTCTCAAACCCCTCCACTTTACACTTAACAATGCATTAATCCCAAGCTACTCTGCTCAGGTTGCCTGAATGCCCACCTTTCCTTCTGTACCTTCTTTCTTCCTCAACTGTCTCTTACTTAATTTTCAAGACTGAGCTTAAACATCATGTCCGCAAGGCTTTCTGTATGTCTTGAGCCTTAGTATATCTGTGATATTAACTCCATATCTGATAAATGGCTTGCAAATATTTTCTCCCATGCCATGCATTGCCTCTTCATCCTGCCACTTATTACTTTTGCTGTGGATGCGATTTTTAGTTTGATACAGTCCCACTTGGTTATTTTTTATTTTCTTGTTGGTATTTGGGTGTCATATTCCAAAACCTATAGGCAAGACCCATGTCAAGAGCCTTTTCTCTATTTTTTTCAGGTCTTACAGTTAAGTTTTTAATCCACTTTGAATTAATTTTTATGAATGGTCAAAGATATGGGTCCAATTTCATTCTTTTGCCTGTGACTTTGCAGTCTTCCCAGGACCATTTATTGAAAAAAACTGCCTTATCCCCAGTCAGTATTCTTGGCTCCCTTGTCAAATACCAGTTGACTATATATACATGGCTTTATTCTGGGCTTTCAACTTTACTCAACTGGTCTACATGTCTGGTTTTTTGTTTTGGCTAGTACCATACTATTTTGGTAACTGGAAGTTTTGTGCTTTGTAGTATACTTTGAATTTAGTAAGTGTGAGGGCTCCAGCATTCTTCTTCTTTCTCAGGATTGTTTTGGATATTCAGCACCTTTGGTGGTTCTATACCAATTTTAGAACTGTGAATTTCTGTGAAAAATGCTACCGAAACTTTTATGGGGATTGCATTGAATTTACCGATGGCTTTGGGTGCTATGGACATTTTAACAACATCAAGCCTCCCAATCCACAAGCACAGATAGCTTTCATTTATTTGTGTCTTCAGTTTCTTTCATCAGTGTCATGGTTTTTAGTGTAGAGATCTTTTACCTCTCGGTTAAATTTATTCCTAAGTATTTTATTGTTTTTGATGCTGTTATAAAAGGGATTGATTTCTTTATTTCTCATTCAAATATTTGTTATTGAATAGAAATGTGACTTATTTTTGTATGTTAACTGTGTATCCTGCCACTTCACTGGATTCATTTGTTAGTTCTGACACTGTTTTGATGGCATCTCTAGGGTTTTTTATATAAATGACCATGTCCTCTGCAGAGACAATTTTACTTTTATTTTCTGATTTGAGTGGCCTTTATTTGTCTTGCCTGATTATTTGGTCTAGATCTTCAGTACTATGTTGAATAGAAATGGTGAGAATGGGCACCTTGTCTTGTTCTTGATTTTAGAGGAAAAGCTTTCAGCTTTTGTTGTTGTTAAGCCTTACTTTGTGGCCAAACATGTGATCTACTTCTTCAGAGAATGTTACATATGTGCTTGAGAAGAGTGTGTATCATTCTGCTGTTGGATAGAATGTTCTGTTGAGTTCATTTGGTCCATAATATTATTCAGGTTTGCTCTTTCCTTATTCATTTTCTTTCTGGATGATCTATCCAATGTTGAAATGGAATACTGAAGTCACCTACTATTATTGTTCTGCTGTTTGGTTTTCTCTTCAGTTCTGTTAATATTTTCTTTAAATATGTAGTTGCTCCAATGTTGGAGCATATATATTTATAATTGTTCACCCCTTTCACTATCTGGTGTTCTAGTTAGTTTCTTGTAACTGATTTTGACTGAAAGTCTGTTTTTTCTGATATAAATACAGCCACCCTAGGTCTCTTATTTACCATTTACATGGACTATCTTTTTCCATCCCTTCACTTTCAGTCTATGTGTTCTTAAAGTTTTTTATTTTTTTTTTAAGATTTTATTTATTTGACAGAGAGAAACACAGCGAGAGAAGGAACACAAGCAGCGGGAGCGGGGGAGGGGGAAGCAGGCTTCCCGCGGAGCAGGGAGCCCGACGCAGGGCTCGATCCCAGGACCCTGGGACCATGACCTGAGCCGAAGGCAGACGCTCAACGACTGAGCCACCCAGGCGCCCCTGTGTGTTCTTAAAGTTTAAGTGTATCTCTTGTAGGCAGCTTATCCTTGGATCTTATTTTTAATCCCTTTAGCCACTCTGTGTCTCTTGATTGGATAATTTAGGCCATTTACATTTATATTAATCATGTATACATAAGGACTTTAAATTGCCATTTTGTCAACATTTTCTGATTTTATTCTTGTTCTTTTGTTCCTTTCTTCCTCTCTTGCTGTCTTCCTTTGTTATTAGTTATTAGTAGAGCATACTTTAATTCCTTTCTCTCAATCTTTTGTATACTTACTGTCAGTTTTTTCTTTGTAGTTACCATGAGGTTTCCTTGAAACATCTTACAGATCTCACAGTCTCTTGGATGCTAATAACAGCTTATTTTCAGTTGTATACAAGAACTACAGTTTTCCTTCTCTATTCCCCACATATTATGCTATTGAGATAATATTTTATCAATTTCTTTAAATATTATGAATCTATTAACAGATTATGGAGTGGCTGAAACTGAGTATAGAGCCCTTTCAGGATTTCCTGAGGTGTCGATGTGTTTCCCACCTGGCCCTTGGCCCAGCAAGACTGGTTGTGGACTTTGGCTGGGAGGGGCTGAAATCAATGATAGGGCACTTGCAGGGTCTCCTGGGATACAGGGAGAAGTAACTCCCATTGGTTTTTTAGCCCAGTGGTATTGCGCACACTGAGCCGTGATAATCACATTTTGGAAACCAACCCTGATGCTTTGCTTCTCTGAGTTTTGATTCAGGAAAAGAATGAGGATGCCAGAGCCTTCATCAGCTA
Organism: Eumetopias jubatus; assembly: GCF_037043125.1. Lineage (NCBI taxonomy): Eukaryota > Metazoa > Chordata > Mammalia > Carnivora > Otariidae > Eumetopias > Eumetopias jubatus. Next base: position 34,594,190 of record NW_028274820.1, read on the forward strand.
TTATTTGGTGAGGTAGGCTGTGACAAAGCAACATGTTCTTACTTTATAACTACAAGCAAGGTAATAATCACCCCAAATTATCCTCAAGCTATAAGTGAAGGAAAATGAATGGAATATCAGTTGCAGGGGAATGATTGTGTAATGTTTATAGACATGAGGAAAACTTTGGGCTGCAAACTGACCTGGTCCCAAAGCCTAGAGCAGAGCAGGTTTGGTGATAGACCCATCATAGAATTTGCCAGACCTCTCCCAAACACGGCTGCTGCACAGACAATGTGGAGAGGCCTCCCTTCTGCTTCACTCACCATCCTAAACACAAGCATCAAATATTAAAATCATCTTCACCTTCACACAGGAAGAACACGTCCCTTGGCTTTCTGCCCACACTCAAGTTAAATACCAAGCGTTGTCAGAGTATTCTTTAGTACAATGGTTTCTAGTCCTCTATTCAGAGTGCCTAAAATGGAAGCAAACCTTTTCTTTTCGAAAAGAAATTAAGAAGAAAAAAATTGAGTTTAAAATGGAGTCAAAATTGAGACCTCTCAGAGATGTTCTTGTTATTTCAACTCCATGAAATACAAAAGCTGAAAAAAATCAATAAAATTTAAAGAAGCTATGAAATCGATTTGATACAATCATAAGTGGTAGCTTTAAGTAAGCCTTCCCCCTTTCTTGTAAATTACCTTGAGCAGAGCTCTTTATGAAATAAAGTGCCATGTACCAAAATCCTGCTTGGTTTCTGCTTTGTTAGTGGGTGCATTCCATTGAGGGTGAGCCAATTATGAGTAAAAATGCTGTTTAATTTTTTTTCCCTTTCTGACACCACAAAGGTCAAATGTCTGAGAAATCTTTGTTTGGGTAGAATGAGTTTTCTTCTTCTTCCAAATGAGACTCTGTACCTGTATTTCTTAGTATGCTCCCAACTCTTGGAGAAGGGTATTAGAGCTCATAACATCACTGTTACAGTCCTCTTCAGGCTACCACTGACCAAGTGATGGATTAGATACAAGGATTTTTGTGTGGTATAGCAACTCCTCTACCTAGTAATACAGTGGGTAGTAAAGAAGGGATTTCCCAGCACAAACTGATGGTTTTCCTTCAATTTGCAGAATGAATTGAGGAGAAGCTATAGCTAGTTAAGATCATTTTTTTTATCTTATTACACATTAATTTTTATCAATAGATTTTCATGCAGTTTTATACTTAATTGCATAAGATTCGATTGCTACTGACATCTCTTCAGCTAGAGTCTTTCCAACCAGAATATATTACAATATTCTGATAATATTTTTACGTGTTGATTTTATTCATTCCAATGAATACCAGATTTCTATTACTATTTGGATACCAACTTCAACATCTTGAAGCGATCAACTATTTATATAATCCTATCTGAGAGGATTCAAAGGAAATAATGAATAACAGAGTCAATACGTTTAATATGCGTGATTAGCGGTTAGCATTTCTATTGGGATGTGATCCCCAATAGGTTAACATTTCCATTTCCATAAAAATAAACTAGAACAGCAAGTGTAGGGACACATTTAGTAAACTGCTGCAGCTGGCTACTTCCCATTACTGTCTATTTCCTTATTCACTTGTGTACATACAAACTCAATGTTTCTGTCAGCAGTGGATAGATACTTAATTATTCAATACAGTTTCACATTTAAGTGTAAATAATATGCCTGCCAATTTCTAAAGATAACTTCATGAAGGTCCTTGAAAAACTATCATGAAAATAGGGTCAACGGACAAGATGCAATTTCAGTGAACACTCCCTTCCCATTGCCAGTGGAGTCCAGTGAGAGCAGAGATCATCCAGAACACAGGGATAATTCTATGTCCCATAGATGTGACTCGAAGAACATTGTATTTTCTAAAGCAGGCTTACTTTTCTGGTTCGGCTGGGCTAAGGCTAACAAATGTGTTGGTTTTTTCTTGGAGAGTGAAAGCTGAACTCTTGGGCACCAGGGTAAAGGAGCTTGTCACTGCTATGTCTGTGGCTGCCCATCCACGGAACTGATGGGCTGTATTTGTTCGTAAATGAGAGCAAACAATAGTATGGCTGTTCTTAATATATTAGGTAATAAATTTCATTAATCCCCTTGTTCTTAATGCATTTTAAAGCACTTTCAAAATGATCTCCTTTGAACCTTTCAATAAATTGATGGACGAGGCTTTAAATTTGACCATTAAAAGGAAACAGTTTGAAAAAAATTTGGTTTATATTAGTGGTCATAAAACAGCATCTTTTTGTGTATAATAAGGTTACTTTTTTTTCCTCTAAAGATATACTCCAAAGATGATACTAGTAATGATTACCAGATTATATGGCACTTTTAACATTTCATGTACTTGGAGAGTTTTATCTGTATATGTACCTTGCTTCCAGTCTTTTGATGGACATAGAAGTTATTTTTAAGGAAATATGGGGCACCTGGGTGGCTCAGTCATTAAGCGTCTGCCTTCGGCTCAGGTCATGATCCCAGGATCCTGGGATCGAGCCCCGCATCGGGCTCCCTGCTCTGCGGGAAGCCTGCTTCTCCCTCTCCCACTCCCCCTGCTTGTGTTCCCTCTCTCACTGTGTCTCTCTCTGTCAAATAAATAAATAGTATCTTTTTAAAAAATAAATAAATAAGGAAATATGCTTAATTGATACATGGTCTACCATTTTGTGAGCCTGTACATTTTCAGTTCCTTAATGTTAGAACTGATTGCTGTTTTCCTGATGCCTTTTTTGAGGCCTGACTTCAACTTTTCCTTTTTGAGGAAGTAACCCTGAAAAGGATTAGGCAGGGCTTGAAATTAAGGGAAAGGCTATGGGAGAAAGTTTCTAGAATGATGGCAAATAGTGGAACAATTTCTTCCATGTGATATATATACAATAATACTAGGCAAGTATAATTGTATTTTTGTTACCTCTAAATTCTCACTTAGATTTTCAGGATTCTTTTCCCATTTTTTATAATTTTCATATTGCATTTTCTGTTGTATTTGCTTTATACATTGAAGTGCTTAAAGTTGATAGCATATATGTTTACGACTTCTATATTATCTTGATGATTATCATTATATAGTTACCTTCTTTGTCTCTTATGGGGTCCATGGTTGGTAGACCTGATTCCAAGGGCCTCACGTGGCCATGGATCCTGTCTGGTCCCTGGATAGAAAGACCTGAATCTATGGCCTTGGCCAGGAGAGCTGGCTCTGGGACAAGTGTCTGCTTTCATTGTCTACAGTTGGATCCACAGACCAGGGACCTGTTACCAGGTGTGCAGATGGGTGTGGCTTTTGCCTGGCCCCAGGGAAGGGTGGGCCCATGGGTAGGCCAATGACCCGAGACCTCTGCTGGGAAAGAGTCACAGGGCTGCTTCAGCGTTAACCAGCTGGGACTGTGGTCTGCAGGTCAGCCTCTAGGGCACAGATGAGAGTGCCTCCTGCCAGGTTCCTGGAGGAGCCAGACTGTCCGCAGACCATGGCTGAGCTGGGCTAGAGTCAGTCACAGGGCTGCTTCCGGGTCTGAAGTCATGCTGCATTCTGGTGTGTCTGTCTTCAGGTGTTTCCCACCTTATCTCTGAGAGGACAGTGCAGCTCCCAGACCCTGGCTGAGAGGGGCTGAGCTGCATATAGGACCTTTCCAGGATTTGCTGTCTAATGAGATCAGCAAGTCTCCCTCCCTGGGTGTGGGTGTTTCCTGCACAGTTCCTGTGCAATCAGGACCACTGCCAGACGCGAGAGCAGAGTTTAAGAGCAGTTTCAGGATAAGCAGTCAGACAAAATAGGATGGGCCTGCCTCAGGAGTGCGGGTGTTTATATCTTCTGTGTTGTCCCTGTGAGGACAGTACTGCTTCTGGACCATGACTGAGAGGAGCTAGAGCCAAGTCACTGGATGCTGCAGGGCCTGAAACCAAGGACAGAGGTTGGAGGGCCTGTTAGCTGAGGCACAGGGACACAGGACTCTTCCCAGCTAGGTCCTTGGCAGATGGTGCTGGTGGCTGGACCAAAGTCAAACAGGCTGTAGCTGAATGCACAGGGGTCAGTGCTGTTTCTAGGTCTCTAACCAGAACCATAATCTGTGAGCCTGCCACCCGGCATGGGCCTGCTTTCTCTAAAATCTGCATTCCAGAGCTCTCACAAATGTGCTTTTTGTCCATGAATAGCTGCCAAATGAGTATGGCTGAGGGGGGATACAAGTGAAGAAGCCTTTCTTCTGCCATCTTGTGGATGTTACTGAATGAATTTGTTTTAATGTAATCCGATTATTCCATCTTTTCCTTTGCTGTTAGTGTGGTGTGTGTGTGTGTGTGTGTGTGTGTGTGTGTGTGTGTGTGTGTGTGTTATTCTGGAACTATTTTATAATCATTTTATCAAGGTAAAAATTACCTATTAGCTCATTGATTGGAGGTGGAAATGAATTTATCAACTGCTTTAGAAATAAGTGACACAATACTACTGTTCTTTCTAAGATAAACATGCCTTTCCATTTCCTTACATTGTCGTTAATATACTTCAGTAGAGTTTTAAGCTTTTTCTAACACAGGTTTTGAAATTTTTGTTCAGTTTATTCTGAGCCATAGTTTAAACAATGGATATAACATTTATTTATACTATAAATTAGCAATTTTTTAGAAAATAAATCTATGGATTTGTAAGTATTTAAAAGTGCAAAAGATACTCTAAAAAAAATCTGATTATGAATGTAGAAATGGAAAGGATATTGTAGCCCTACCTGTTATTAAAATATATTAAAAGAAATATATTAAAATATATTAAAAGAAAACTAAAAAATATATTTAAAAAATATATTAAAGGAGTTTGGTACTAGAAAACTAGGCAGATTTATGATATAGCTCAAAATTAGCTGCAAGAGTGGTAGTATTTCATACTCGTGGAAAAATTAACTACCATTCAATAAACTTTTTAAAGAACTATCCAGCTGTATGGGAAAGGCCATATTCCTGTCACCCTCTAGAATTAAATTGTAGATATTTTAAATAAAACATATGGAGGAACCTAACATTAGACCAGGGAAAGAGTTTCTCAGTGTAACTCAACACGGATAAGCCAAACAAAGGCTGGTATTAAATAGATAGCATTATAGGCATAGCTGGTGGGACCATAAATGCAATCTTCTGCAAAGAAAATGGGATACTCTTTTGTGTAACTTAAAATTTGTATATCTTTGTTTCTGAAGTTCCACTCAGGGGGATATTCCTCATTTATATCCTAGTGTTAGGTCGAAAGATTGTAGATAAGACTGCTTACTGAAAATAATGTAATGGTAAATAAATAATGAAATTATTTCATGTAAAGTTGTACCCATGAAATAGAATATTATACTGTCATCAAGAGGTATGAAAGAGAATTATGAGTATAGAAAAGAGTGCTGCAGTATGTTTTTAAAGGAGCAAAATAAGGCAAGTTGTCAGAGTATTAGATACATATAGATTGCAAATATGCCCCCATGTGATTATTTATAACTATGCATAAAATATATATAGCCCATATTGATAGTCACAGCAACCTCAGAAATATTCTCCTCCTCTTGCTCTAACATGATGGTTTTAATTAGTATAGTTTCCTATCTTGATTTTTCTTTAAATGATTTCATGTCAACCCATCCTCATGCTTTAAAAAAAATCTTGATTAATTTTTCACATAATTACTCTTTCAATTAATTTTATAACTAGGTTGTGAAGTTCCATGAAACTCTGATGGGATTTTAAAAGGTATTAATTTGGCTTTATAGAGTGATTTACAAAGAATTGATATCTACATGGAACTGACACATCCCCATAATTATATAACTCTAGACTTGAGGACTCTTATTGCCTTTTTATAAATTTCTTGGATTGCCTTCATAAAATGTGTACAACTTACTAAAAATTATAAAATTTTTAATTTGTATTTTATAAATGTATGATACATTAGTTTTGTTGCTATGATGACATGCATCATTTTCTACTCTAAGTTTTAATTGATTGTTGCTCTTGTACAGAGACAATTGAATTTGTATGTTGAACTTGTATACAGTAGTCTTGTTGAATTTTATTCTTTGCATTTTAAATTTGTTGATTCACTTCACTTATGTTTATAAAAAAAAGCTATATATTTCTTTTATTAAGTTTTTCTCTGTTTTTGATATTGGTACTATGCCTTAAATCATGCCTTGTAGGGGCGCCTGGGTAGCTTAGTCGTTAAGCGTCTGCCTTAGGCTCGGGTCATGATCCCAGGGTCCTAGGATCCAGCCCCGCATCAGGCTCCCTGCTCCGCGGGAAGCCCGCATCTCCCTCTCCCACTTCCCCTGCTTGTGTTCCCTCTCTCTCTCTGTGTCTCTGTCAAATAAAAAAAAAAAAAAATCTTAAAAAAAAAAAATCATGCCTTGTAAAATCAATTGGCCAGTAATAGAGCTAGTTCTTCGTTCTAAAACCATTTGTGTAAGAGGATAATTATCTTTTCCTTGAAGATTTCATAAAGATATCTATATTTTTGGTAATTTCGCGTATGTGTGAATGTTTTCATATTTCAGATTTGTTTTTAAAATTGGAATTCTCTAGAAATGTATTTATTTTATCATCTTAACTAGGTTTTCAATTCTACTGGTATGAATTTACCAACATTGCTCTTACTGGTACTTGATTACTATTTTTGTTTTTTTCCTCTTTGTAATTGCTCCTGGTGTCTTTTCTCTCCCTCAGTGATTAAATTGCAGATTTCTAAGTTATTGTTCTTTTCAAATACAACCTTTAATTTTCTCCATAATTTTCTGCTCTTTTGTTTTTTATCAATTCTAATCTGTTTGTTTTTTAGCTTTTTGTTTGATTCTGGAAGAATTTCTAGGTTTGATCTTTGGTCTGCTAATTAATTTTTCAACTATGTATAATGTGCTCTTTACCTATTTATTTTGTCTTCATATCAATTAAATTCTTCATTAGATCTCTCATTTGATTTCTTTTCTTGTCATCTGTGTTTTATAGCATCCTGCTTTAATTTCAGTGATGATTCCTTTCATCTCTCACTTTTGTCAGAGAGAGAGAACAAGCAGAGGGAATGGTAGGCAGAGGGAGAAGCAGGCTCCCCACTGAGCAAGCAGCCTGATGTGGGGCTTGATCCCAGGACCCCAAGATTATGACCTAAGCCGAAGGCAGATGCTTAACCGACTGATCGATCCACCCAGGCGCCCCTCATAGTCATTTTAAAGCTCTCTTCTGATTTTTCTAATAACTCTAATTTCTTTCGACTTAAGATCTTTCTCATGTTGTGCCTCTATGATAATATTGGCCTTCCTCAGATTTTTTTCTTCTCAATTTCTGTGAATCCTTAGCATCCTGTCCCATAGTAGCTATAGCTGTTTCCTCTGTGGCTAGAGGGGTGATCTCATGGGATGGTCGCCCTCTAAGTGTTCCCAGCTGAGAATGCCACCTCCTGGGATGGCTTGCCTGAGGCGAGGGCGGGGCGGGGCCTCCCCTGCAGTATCACGCACCAGGCATGCGCTATAGCTGCAGTCTCCTGTGAATTGAATCCCTTATTTTTCAGGAGTTTGCGGGTGTATCACTAAGCTTAATTTTCAAAGATTTTCTGTCATTTTTCAGGTTTCACGTAGGTGAGGGAGATTTGAACATGAGTTTACTTCCCAAAAATACAAAATGACCGTATTACTTTTATAATGAAAAAAAAGGTTTTAGATTTAAAGTGTCTGCACAGTGCATGACATGTATTAATTTCTTTGTATGTCCGGTGCACTGAATCGAACTTTATTGTTTCAGACAATTAAGTTTAAGAAGCATAGATCTTGATACTTCATCACATTCATCATTTTCAAAATCAAATATTCCTTTAATTACTATTCATTTCCAGATCAGACTCATTCTTAAAATGAAACAAAGCCATTTATTTACTTTACTGGGTCACAGAATATGCCACAGTCCAATGCTCCAGGCACAGCATCTAGATACATGACATGCATGCCCTTTACATGGAAATTCTAACTAGCATTCATTTGTTATTGTTTTCACAAGTCATCTGTCCTTTACACTGAAAAATGGGGAACTTTTTAGTAAGTCCTTTTTCACTGACTTCTTCAAAAATCACAATTGGACATTGTGGATCGAAACTGGCATTTACTTCACAAAGGGGAGGAATTGTCTCTTCTAAAGTATTTGTGGGATAACCTGCAATGTTACACATGCCCACGCTTGGAAACCCACTCTACCTCGGTGCCTTTTCCTGATGATTGCACTTGACTTGTCTCTAGCTCCATAGTTCTGTGAGAAACTATGCCTATAGTAATAGGATTGGTCCTGAAGATAAACAAGAGAAGTTTGCTTTTGACATGGACTCTGAAATTAGCCTTGTTTAAAGGTAATCATTTCTTCAAGTATCTGAGCAATTTAGTATTTTTACATATTGGGCTTTCTCGGCAAATGGCAGATAATTAACATACCTCTCGTATGCAGAACATTCTTTCCTCTAGTTTGAACCACAGAGAGACCATATGGTAAGAAAAATGTTAACCTAGTTTGAGAAACTTGCAGTAATATTTTACAGACTGGGTCAAGTAGTTCTTCTAGCTCAGGCCAGTGCATTCTCTAAATTTCTGGGCTCGTTCTTCCTCTAAATACTGTGCATTCTGTAAAATACTGGCCACCAGCCAATGACCAGTATGCTCACAGAATGATTTTAGATGATCTACCTTCTCAAAAGTACATCTTACTTAGATATGAGATAGAGCAGCTTGGAGAAATTGAGTAATACTGCAGTTAAATGTTAAAATAATGGGTCTTTTTAGTCCATTTTATACCAGATAAATCACATCAGAGTGATTTTAGACTTACATCTGCAATTTTAGACTTACATCTCTTTTCCTGTCCTCCACTTCCTTGGTTTCTGTGGTGAATGTATTGATTACATGAGACTTTTCACAACCACCGAGAAGCTTTTATTTACTTATTTTTTCCTTTGATTGGCTTTATTTTGAAATAACTGGGACCATGTTGGCTGGAATGCAAATTGACGAATCTAGTGTCCCCATTGTCAGTAAGGGAGGTGATTTGGGAGCCAGCACAGAATCTTTTGCAGGGAGAAAAGTAGTATCTTACTGAAAGTTTTTTTATTTCTAGTTTCATTTTGGTGGGGTTTGTGAAAAAAATATTCAGAAGCAGTTACCTTGTACTAGTTTGTGGTCTAATTACACAGCATTACACAATTTTGAAATTCGTTTGAGGAAAAGAGTTACCTTTTTCCTGCCTGAATTTCACATTGAGGCTGAATTTTGCTTTCGTGTGATGAGTAGTCAATGCAGAGACCACATCCATACAACTTTCTTCAAACTTCTGATCTGAAAGTCAAGTTCTGAAGGAGGGAAGTTGCCAGGGGGATGGGTTGAACTCATACTTTACACTTTTCACTAGGATACAGTTTAAGTTTGTCAGATATTTAAATGTAGAAAAACTATAATACCACTCAATAAAGCATCAATTTTTTAAAAATAACCTTGGAATAAGGAAGATCTTTCTAAGAATGCTAAAAATTGATGAAAGTCATATAAGAAAGGTGAGATATTTGGATACCACACAGAAGGTTAAAAGATAATTGGCAAAGAAAAAAATAGTTGTGACATAAATAATGTCTAAATATATATATGATTGTATATTGTATATGTAACAATATTTAATCATATATAGATATTCTTAATAGAAAAAGGAGCAAATAACTCATCAAAAGTTTATTAAAAATACAAATGGTCTTTTAAAAAAAAGATTTCAATTCAATCTCATTTAAATAGAAATTATTCTGAAACTTCAAAAACAAAATTAAAAATACAAATTTGATAGATATATTTAACAAGTGGAATTCTATACACAACATAAAAGAATGAATTTCCAACATTTGCTGGAACGTTGTATTGCATAAAAAAGTCAGAAATAAAATTCTTCATATTACACAATTTTGTTTATATTCAATAATTTATATTTGTATTAAAAATTGGCAAAACACTCTTGTGGTTAAAGTCAGAATGCATTTTTCTCTGGGGAGGTTGGATATTGAAAATGAGCAAGAGAGATTCTGGGATATTGGTTAAGTTGTATGTCATGATTTAGGTGGTGGTTACACAGGTGTATACATATGTAAAATTCATGGAGTTGAACACTTTTATTATATACCAAATAAGCCTCAGTTAAAAAACAAAAAAAATTCAGATATATAATATTTTACCTCTCAGATTAGCAAAGATAATATAATATTGAAGTATATATCAAATGATTTTATATTTAACAATATATTTAGGAATATATAATTACATGATATATGATTCATACATAGGTACATATAGAAAGATAAGGTGCTATTACATTAGGAACTATGAGGAAACAGACTCACACTTATGGTTGGAGAGCAAATTGGTATAGCTTTAGTAGAGTGCAATTTAGTAATATCTATCAACATTACAAATGACCATAACATTAATGTAAACTAAACATGTGAAACATTGCTTATAATTCCCAAAGAATGAAAGAAATCTAAATGTCAATCACCAGGCTATTTAAGTAATCCATAACATGGGAGAACCAACCATAAGAATGAATGGGGAGGCTCTTTGTATGCCATCATGAAATAACTTCTAAGATATATTAAGTAGAAAAAGCAAAGGACACATAAATGTGAATAATATATCACTACTTCATGTTAACAGTGGGGTAAGAGACAATCTGATTGTATATACATAAAATATTCCCATGGCTAAACCCGATAGTACGCTGCCTCTAAGGAACTCACCTTAAGGCACACATAGACTAAGAGTGAAGGGATGGAAAAAAATTTTTAAACCAATGGTAACCAAAGAACAGCAGGGGTAGCTATACTTAGGAAAAAACAAAAACCTTTAAAACTAAAAATGGCAAAAATAGAGAAGGTAATTATATAGTGATAAATAGATCAGTCCATCAAGAAGATAACAGTTGTAAGTATGTGCCTAACATTTGAGCAAATATATATATATTTGCTTTTAAGTTAAAAAAGTTATATTTAAAGCTAAAACAGAGTTAAAGTGAGAAATAAACTAATAAGGGGAGTGGGAGGATGGGTTAGCCTGGTGATGGGTATTAAAGAGGGCATGTTCTGCATAGAGCACTGGGTGTTATGCACAATGAAGCATGGAACACTACATCAAAAACTAATGATATATGGTGATTAACATAACAATAAAAATTATTTAAAAAAACTAATGATGTAATGTATGGTGATTAACATAACAATAAAAAATTAAAGAAAAAAGAAATAAACAAATAAAATGATAGGGACTTTAATACCTCACTCTCCCTCACTCTCAACAATGGATAGGTCATTGAGACAAAGAATCATAAGGAAACCATGGATTTGAACAACATCAAAGACCAAATGGACCTAACATATATAAAAGAACATTCTATCCAACAACAGCAGCATATACATTCTTCTCAAGAGCACAAGAAACATTTTCTGAGGGGTATATACCATACACTGGGCCACAAAATAAGTCTTAGCAAAGTCAAGAAGACTGAAATCATGCCAAGTATCTTCTCTGTCTACAATGGCCACAACAGAAATCAACAACAAAAGAAAACTGGAAAATTCAAGAACACATGAAAGTGAACAACACTCTCTTGAGCAACCAATGGATCACAGAAGAGAAAAAAGGGAAATTAAAGACATTTCTTGAGACGAAAACACAATATACCAGAACGTGTGGGATGCAGCAGAAGCAATTCTAAGAAGGAAGTCCACAGCAATAAATGCCTACATTAAGAAGCAAGAAATACCTCAAGTAAGCGACCTAACTCTACACCTTAAAGAAATAGAAGAACAAACTAAGCTCAAAGTTAGCAGAAGAAAATAAATAATAAAAATTAGAGCACAAAAAAAAAAAAAAGAAAAGAAAAACAATAGAAAATTTTAACCAAACTAAGAGTCTCTTCTTTGGAAAATTCTGCAAAATTGACAAACCCTTCGCTAGACTAACCAAGGAAAAAAGAGAGAGGACCCAAATCAAAATTATAAAATGAAAAATGAAACATTACAACGAATGCCAGAGAATCATAAAGGTTTTTAAGAGGCTACTATGAACACGCAAATGCCAACAAACCGGGCAGCCTAGAAGAAATGGGAAACATCTTAGAAACATACCATTTACCAAGACTGAGTAAGGAAGAAACAGAACATCTGAACCGAGCAATTACTAGAAAGAAGATTGAATCAGTGATCAACAATCTCCCAGTGAAGAAAAGCCCAGGATGGATCAGATGGCTTCCCAGGTGAATTTAACCAAACACTTAATGAAGAATTAACACCAGTCCTTCTCAAGCTCTTCCAAAAAATTGAAGGGGAAGGAACAGTCCCAAACTCATTTTACGAGACCAGCATTATCCCAGTACCCAAACCAGGAAAGGACACCACTAGAAAAGAAAACTGAAGGCCAATATCCTTGATGGATATAGATGCAAAAATTCTCTACAAAACACTAGCCATCTGTATTCAGCAGCACATTAAAAGGATCATTCACAATGATCAAGTGGAATTTATCCCTGGCTTGCATATCCCTGGGTTCAACATATGCCAATCAATCAACATGATACATCGTATTAATATAATGAAACAAAAGAGTCATAAACATCTTAATGAATATAAAAAAAGTATTTGACAAAATTCACCCATACATCCATGATAAAAACTCATAACAATCGGGGTGCCTGAGTGGCTCAGTCATTAAGCGTCTGCCTTCAGCTCAGGTCATGCACCCAGGGTCCTGGGATCGAGCCCCACATCGGGCTCCCTGCTCGGCGGGAAGCCTGCTTCTCCCTCTCCCACTCCTCCTGCTTGTGTTCCCTCTCTTTCTGTGTCTCTGTCTGTCAAACAAATAAAATCTTTAAAAAAAAAAAAAAACTCATAACAAATTAGGCATAGAAGGAATTAGCATCTCAATACCCGGGAGGCATTATGCTAAGTGAAATAAGTTAGAGAGAGACAAATACTGTAAGATCTCACTTATATGTAGAAACTGAAAAAACAAACAGAACATCAAACCTATGGAAAAAGAGATCAGATGTGGTTATTAGAGGAGGGGTCTTGAAGGAAGGTGGTCCACAGGTATAAATTTCTGGTTATGAAAGAAGTACTAGGGTTGTAATGTCCATGATGACTACAGCTAACACCACCATCTGATACACAGAAAGATGTTAAGAAAGTAAATCTAAAGGGTTCTCATCTTAAGATTTTTTTTTCCTTTTTTTCTTTCATTTTTGTTTTCTTTTTTCTTTTTGTTGTATCTATTTGAGAAAGTAGATGTTAGTTATATCTTTTGGGGGAATCATTTCATAATATATGTAAATCAAACCATGTACCTTAAACTTATACACTGATGTATATCAATTATTTCTCAAAACTAGTAAAAAAAAAATTGTTAAATAAAAATTCCAAAAGAGTACACAAAAAATGGTAAGATTAATTTCCTCCAGGGAGAAAAAGTTATGTGACTGATGGTGAAGGGTGAGAGAAAAAAAAAATGTGTATTTTTTTGTAACTACATTTTTTTTAAAGATTTTATTTATTTATTTGAGAGAGAGAGAGCCCAAGAGTGGGTAGGGTCAGAGAGAGAAGCAGACTCCCCGCTGAGCGGGGAGCCCGACGCAGGACTGATCCCGGGAGTCCGGGATCATGACCCGAGCCGAAGGCAGTCGCCCAACCAACTGAGCTACCCGGGCGCCGGTAACTACATTTTTGAACCACAGTGCAGTGCAAGCTCGAAATATTAAAATTAATGAACTAGGGCACCTGGGTGGCTCAGTTGGTTAAGGGTCTGCCTTCCACTCAGGTCATGATCCCAGGGTGCTGGGATCAAGCCCCGCATCGGGCTCTCTGCTCAGCGGGGAGCCTGCTTCTCCCTCTGCCACTCCCCCTGCTTGTGCTCACTCTCTCTCTCTGTCAAATAAATAAATAAAATTTAAAAAGAATGATGCAAGAACTATATACATAGGTCACCTAGAAGAAGATGAGGAACCGAGACTTTCACGCTCTTGTCTGGTGCAAATAAACTTCTAATTATTTTATGGTAAACAGATACTAGAATATAATATCAACCCCCCATAGTAATTCAGTTTGTCTTTGTTTAAAAAAAATTTTAAATTCAAGGGACACAATCTTACAAACTCTTGATTAAGCAAAAAAGAGGGAAAAAATACGAAATGTATATCCTTGCATCAGCCTTCATAAATTTAGGGATGGGGCTGGCATTTTGTTCCACCTGACTGACTCTGGAAGGATTGCTTTCTCGGCTTCTCTGATATTCCTTCCCTTCTCTTTTCTGTCCAAGTCTGCCTTCCGTCATATATAGCATGCTGTGCCTCCTCATGGTCACCGCAAAACCATTGCCAGCCAGTGGGTCTATATGATCTTCATTTCTTAGTCCCGCTGCCCATAGAAACCTAACTGAATTTGTCAGTGGTCTAATTTATGGACCTCTGAGGGGAAAGAATCATAGTAACTCAGTCCATTTCAGTTATTTTTTGCCCTGGATCAGGGTTATATCCAAGTCCTTATAGCACTGACCACCATGGAGTGAGATGCAGAGATTACTTGGTACAGTTACATCAGAAAGTGATACGAGTAATGGCAATGGCTTGTATCCTAATAACATTGCACATTGTGGTTATCCAGCTGCCTCTATGTTTACATGGAAATAGTTCTCACTTCCACAGGTCATTTATTTCTTTTGTAACCGAGCATTTTGTTTTGTTTTATGAAATTCTGAATTTTAAAAACAACAGCAATAATGCAAACCCTTCTAAATACTGTTACAGAGATCTTTGGTCTGGGAGGACTCTGTCTTGTAGCCAAGACATCCGTGCTTGAAATGAGTAAGTCATGAACCACCTCTCACACCACACAAAATGACGTTTTCTCGGGTACTGTTCTAGAAGAACGTGATATGCAGTAAATGTACACATGTAGCTTTGAGAATAGGGAATACAGATTCTCCAGAACTCTTCCTGCTGGTATTTTATATTCAGAAGGCCTCACGTAAGATGCTTTAGGAAACTGCAATGATTACAGCAATCTTTTCACACGGCCATGAGTGCTAGGTGAGAGTTAACACAGTAAGCAGGATTTCAAAGATCAATAGAGATTTTACTTTTCTTAGTTCTTTTGTTATTGAGGCTTACCATTTGTTCCAGTTGTGAAAACCACACATGCAGGTGGCAACACAGAGAACACGCATTCAGTATCCAGTATGGCACACACGATGTGGGCATGCACCTAGACTACTCTTGCTGAGGGAATGTTTAATGATGCTACGTCAGAAGTATTTAGTGCTGGGCAGTGGGCTATCTGCATTCAAGTGAAATATAGACCCCAAATGGCTCTTCCTGCCAAAGGAAGCAGAATACATGACCCCAGCAGTGGGGAGGAAGGATGCAGCCATCGGTGCAAGCACTGAAAGCAGTAGACAATAAAGATGGAAAGGAGAAAACGTAGGAGAGCATTTCCAGGTTACCAAGTATATAACAAATATTTTGCAGCAAGTATTAGTGAGGAGCATACACTAACATAAATTGATGAAAAAATGAAAAGACAAGAACTTTACAGATAGGACCCCTGGATCTTAGACTTTCCATTGGTCAGTGATAACTACCTGGGACACACAGGAGCACATCATGATCATGATAACACCAGGAGTCTAACTAAGCTACCCATTTGGGAACACAGACCAAGCATTGATTGGAATTTTGAGAAGACTAACTGCATATAAACTTAGTAGAATCATTACTGTACCTGGCAATGCACACCCACTTTTCCATGGAACATGACTATGAAACTGGCTAAACATTCATATTGATTTTTCTCAAAACAAAAAGTGCCATTTTTCTTTCTCAAAAAATCTCAGTTTTCCTCTAGCCTTCTTGCAAGACACTGATAACACTAACAGTCATCACTAAGTACTCTTATTTGCCTTTGGTATTGAGACTTGAGTTACTGAGTTTATTTGTTGGGCAAGGATCACAAGTGAGATATTTAATAAATTATTGTACTGAAAGGACTAGGCAGTTTTCCCAACAAAATTTCCCATAGCTAAAATATTACATTCTCTCTAAACGCTTCTTAATAACAATGGTAATACTATACATATCTCACATGTATTACACAATAAATAGGTTCTATGCTAAATGTTCGTATCATTTCACTACCCCTCAGGGCGATGCTATAAAGTAAGTACTATTTTTACACAATTTTACAGATGAGAAGACTTTGGCTTAGAGAAGTCCTCAGTCAGGACCTTGTTAGGGAACAATAGTGGAAGAGGTAGCTGAATGAACTATCGACAGAGGCATGGGAAGGGTTAAGGAAACCAACAAAGTAGAAGCCTAGCAACAGTGACGCGCCCTTATACCTCCCGGCTTGAGTGGCAAGGAGAGCAAGAGAGGGGATAATGTCACTGCGGCATAAGAAGGGCCACATTGCTGCCAAACCAGAACTCCCGAGTTGATTCCCACGCGAGTTGCCTTTTCACTATACCACCCAGTTAAGCAGGGCAGTCTTAAGAAGAGCCCAGTACAGAGCTTTAACAAACAAGTGAAAGGAAATACCTAGTTCAGTTGTGGCTCATTTTCTCTGGGTTCTGCACCTTGTCGCTCCCGCAGCAAGTGGGGTCTGGAGCCCTAAATGCAGCTAGGGTTTATCAGCTAAGCCCTGTGTGGTGGGAGTGTCCTTCACTCATGGAAATGGGAGAGGGGATCCCAGAAGATGGGTTTCACAAACAGGCAGTGGGAATGCAAATCAAGGAAAACTACAAGAAAGTGTGATATGGGGAATAGAAACAAAGCCTGGTAAATGTTTTAAGATAATCTTATAATAATTATTTAGTACATTTTTAACTTAAATTTGTTTGAAAAAAAATCGCACTCTGCCCAATGCTGATCTCTTTGGGCTAATTTCTAGAGGCTATATTTTTGAAGGGATGGTTGGCCAACATGTGTGTGTCCAGAGAAAACCAGGTAGAAATAGTGAGGACCTGGAAAGACCAATGAAGGAAACAGAGATATTTATCTAGGGAGAGAAGGAAAAAAAAAAAAACCAAACTCAGTGGAATTAGGTATTCGAATAAAACTTAACCCTGTCTAATTATAATGGGCAAAACTAGTACCAATAAGAAAAAAAAGATAAAAAAGCAACTTAGTTTTGATGGAAAGAAAGTGGTTCTAATTTTAGTTTTAATTGCTAAATTCTGTCTAAAAATAAACTGGGTTGTCCTGCAAGGTGGTGAGTTCTTTGTCACATGAGGTATTCCGGCAGGATTCATAAAAGAAATTCCTAAACTGGAAGATCAAACAAGATGATATCAAAGATACTTTTGAAGTTTAACATTCTGTGTGGTGTCATTAAACTAAAATATCAACTTTTAGTACTATTTCTGGCCTCTCCATGGTCTCTTATCTTACAGAGAGATATTTGTCCAGATGGTTCACCTGGCTGAAAATGAGTTCCCAAAAGTTTCCGGAAAGCACTTTTTAAAATATGCTTTCTTCTCTTAAATTACATTTTTATGAATTCTATGTAAATATTTAAAAACAACTCAGTAGGATATTGCCAAAACTTATATAGCTTTTATTGTTCTATTTTCATCTGATTAGTTCTCCACAGTATACATCAACTCTTTATCGAGGATTCAAAGAGAATGAGAAGTTAACATATCCTCCATTAGCATTCTACCATTAGCAGGGGTGGGCAGGTTAAATTTTGGCTGGTGCACTGTGCTTTGTGTAAGATAGAAATCTTCTGCACTGAGGAAGTTCTTCAGGGTATAGGATATCACATCATTAATATATCATCTTGTGACTCAAGACTCATTTCAGATCTAATGATAAACTCAACAGTTATATGGGCTTGGAGCAGGTGATCTATGAGATTTCACTTGAACCAAAGGAAATACACAATCACCTAATGAATGGCAGGCGTTCTAAAAACAGCAGACCTGATATATCTTTTATAAGATGAAATTGCTATATCCAGATAGCCTAATATAGCTCAGTAAATTTCAGTGAGTCACAAGATGCTTTTTTCCTTGAATGAGTTAGTGGCTCCCACTCATGATTCTAACAGGAGGCTTGCTCCCCTGCTTCCTCATCAGAGAATGTCATAGCCTGTATTGTGGCTCTTTGGGGGTCAAGGGCAGCAGACCCACAGCCAGAGACAACACCCCAGTCTGGCTAAGGTTCAGCACACCCTGCATTTCTATGAAGACCCTGACACCGATCAGATGGGGAGAAATTTTCCCCCAACTGTCTTCCTGGTCAGACTCATCTCTGGTTCTTACCCCATACAATCCTTAAGCATACAGAAACTTGAAAATCTCTTTACTTCTCTCCTTGTATCAGAATCTTTCTGGAGAAGAAAGCTGAAATATTCACACACATACTAACGATGTTGTCAGGGATATTTATACTTTAAAAGCACTCAAAGACTTACCCAAAGAATACAAACAGACTCTCAAAGGGCCATTTTAGGTGTTTTTTAGGACATGGACTACATGGTATTCCTGAGATCAGCCCTGCTTGTGCTTCTGTGCCAGCTACGGTATTTTCCAGATTATCAAAGTGCTACTGGGTTGCTCAGTTCTTGTCCCAGATGCACCAAAGAATTGGAGACCCCAGACCAGAATGTGAAGATAGAGTTTATTGAGTAGGTAAGTATAGTACACTTTCAAAAGAAGAAGTGGACCACTCTCAGAGAAGTGGCAATGGCACCATGGAACTCTAGCTGCATCTTTTTAAGCTTGCTTTGTGTACGTGTAAATTTGGCTTTGATTGACATTTTGACTGACAGCCGGTGGTTATATACATTTTGGCTTCTGCGCATGTGCCTACCCATGACGCCTTATTATCATTGTGTTTATTTATGTGTTGTATATGAGTTTCTAATGAGCTTCTGCTGTGATCCTAAGGGCAAGTTGCATGCTCAGCTCTTGGAAGTCCCCTTGTGCCTTGTGAGCCCGTTCTGTGGCAGGCTTTTCCTGTTCTGTTAGCCACCGTAGAGGTGGCTCTGAGGGTGTGGTCGGCATCTGCTTTATGCCTCCTGGCTCATGCCTAACTAACTGCCTAACAAAAGTGCAGAATATCAGTGCTCGAGGGGATCACAGCCAATTTATCCAAGTCTTTCCGATTGTGGATTAAAATGCAAAACAGAACAACAACAGCAGCAACTAAAACTCTGAGGCTCAAATGGATAAGGATGTCTGATTGGCATAAACCACAACGGTTCAAAGTGTCAAAACCAAAATGAATACGCAAGTCTTCCTATTTGTGTTCTGGGGCACATTTCCCCCTCTTCGGTCTCTTTTGATATTCTACATATGTCTTCACGATATCTGGATATTCTTTGCATGTGGAGAATTTTAAAGCAGAAAATGCAGCTTTTAAAGGATAGTTTTGGCCATGTGAGATCTAAAAGTTTATTATATTTAGAGAAATATTTTGATGAGTGTGTATGTGGATTGGTAAAAGCAGGAAATTAATGTCCGATGGTAAAGATGTGAATTTTTTATGCTCTTAAGTAAAGCTCTGTTTAAAAATGTGTATTTATCTCACTGTAATATATATGTCATTGAAAGAAGTGGACACCTTTGTGTTACTGAGCTATTTATATGGTAACAAAATGATTAAGATAAGGTAATTATAAGTTTTAATGGTACTTGTTATACTCTAGCATGTCTACATGCATGTACGCACACACATTCATATATATATATATATACACACACATTTAGCCAAAGAGAATCCAGCAAGCAACTGTGTAATTATCACTAAACTAGAATATAAAAGCAAGGTCAAAAATTAGAGAAGTGTTTCCCATATTTCAACCCACACTTAACAAATTTGTGTAATATTGTCCATCTTGCATCAGTTTTACGTATTCAACAATATACACCGTTGTCATTCCCTCAAATTTTATAGGTACTTCTATAAAACATCAGTCAGTAAGTATTTGTCTTTAAAAACTATTTTAGGGATGCCTGGCTGGCTCAGTTGGTTAAGCATCTGCCTCTGGTTCAGGTTGTGATCACGGGGTCCTGGGATCGAGCCCTGTGTCAGACTTCCTGCTCAGTGGGGACCTGCTTCTCCCTCTGCCCCTGCCCCCCCACTCATGCTCTCTCTATTGCTCTCTCTCGCTCTCAAATAAATAAATAAAAAACCTTTAAAAAGTAAATAAATAAAAACTATTTTAAATGAACTCTCAAAGGCTTAAAATGGAGCTATTAACTGATATGAAATTAGTTTTATTTCCCCCAATGAGTCCAATGCAAATAAATCATTCTTGATAACTCCACTGTCAGCGGAGATGACATATTCATTCTGACTCCAAATCAGAAGAAGCTTCCGTGTTGTTCTCACTTGGGAATTATATTGAGATCAGGAAATAAACTCTCACATATTTGTTCACCGTTTCTCTTCATGGGGAAAATAATAACAGAGTTTGAAAGTTAAAATGAAAAAGTACCCATTAAATAATAATTGTCTTAGAGGAAGCCATTAAAGCAGGTGCTTTGATCGGTTTCTTTCCTGTCACTGGAAATAAGCTCTCTGGGGAAGGCAAGAAGTTGTCCCAGTCTAGTCCCTTTTTAGTTTTGATGTTAACTGAATCTCCTGACGTACAAACTGCTTTTGTTTGCTAGGAGGAGAGTCCTTATCAATGGAATGTTTTTAGTGGCCTGATCCTGGCATAGGATTCCTTAGAGTAAACAAAATCTGGATTCTATTAATTCAAGAGACATGGCTCCATGGAAAATTCCACGTAGCTATCTGGGTATAAAAGGTATATGTCTTATAACTTAAACACTCCCTCCTCCATTATGTAACTCATACACATAATTAAAGATCAAATCTATTACTCTTGGCCAGAGTACAGGTCTATTATGAGAAGGATTTGGGGAGCTGTACTTGATAGTCCAAACTTCTCCTTGTGTTGCTTGTGGGTCTTGATGGAACATATCCTTGAATTAATTAGCAAATTGTGTTTCTGGTAATACCTGCTGTTTATGAGTCTGATTTGGTGATTTGATCTTTGTGATAGCTTGATCATTCATTCATATCCTTCCTCTTGGAACATTGCCAGTGCCAAACCTTCTTCCAAACCCAGAGTCTCACCATGACAGTCTCCTTTGGTGAATTTTATCATGGCATCACAAGAAGTGCAAAAAAAAAAGTGCCATGCCTTGGTTCTCTAATCAGACTCTTGATCCCATAGAGCTCCAGTGCCACCTCATCTGATCTTATTCTATATCCCTCCTGAAGTGCCTAAAATTCTACTGTGTCTCTTAGCACCCAGATTATAATCCACACAATCCTCTATTTTTTTAATATTTTTTTATGAATAATTCTAAGTATCTTGTTTTAACTGCGACCTGGTTTCCTTCTGAGAGTAATACCTCTTGAGAGTTCTTTCACATGGAGCTTATTTTGTCTTTCACATCTCTTATGTCCCTGAGTATGAAGATGGATGTCTACCTTGCCACCATTGCCTTCCTCCCCGCTGTTGCTCTACAACCCATTAACTCTATACCGACTGCCCCCCTCATGGCAGTCTTCTACAAGCCTCTGATGATTCATTTCTTGGTGATTTTAGTTCTTGGCTCAATTTAATGTGATGCATCAAGTTTAGTTGTTGCCAACAGATACACTTGGTTATGAAAAGTCCTATTTATTCACCAAGCAAAATTTTAAATGCCATGAGTTCCAAAGAATGCCCTCTTTTTTAGAATCTGAACTCCCTATCATAAAAGAAAATGGTATCTTGTGGTCCACATCTTTTCCACATTCGTTTAGAAGATATTTTTTAGTAACCTGGCCTCTCAGTTCCTTGACTTTTCTTCTGAATGACTGACTTCCAGTTCATCTCAGTCACTCATGTCTGTGTTTTTACCTTAGATATTTAATTCCTATTAACTTTTCTAAACTCCAAAATCTCTTTGTTTATACAACTGTATATAGATAAAACACAAATACAGATATGAATATAGGCATAGGTCGAAAGAAATTTAGAAGAAATATTTTGGGGACTTCCTCTCCGATCCACAATCAAGGAAACTGGGCATTTCTGGGAATGGGTGGTTGTGTTTATTTAGCTTCTCGTACCTACCAAATGAGAGATTTTCCCTGTGCTGCTTTTTACTTCCATAAGCAATGATACTCCTGTGGTATCATAAAATGTATTTTGAATTTTCAGTAATAAAATTTTGTCTTTCTTCAAATGTCTGGTCCCTGCCAATTACTTTCAAATTATCTACTTATTATTTCTTATATTTGCCACATGTTAAGTGTGTGTCTGGAGGAAGCAGAGACCAAAAATGTGGTTTGAACAACAGAGACACCTGAAGAAGTGACTGTATTAGCTAAATAGACAGGAGTTAATATGCAGAATAATGAGCAGGAAAAATAATTAAAATTTATTTTTATTTGTTTTTTATTCTTATTTCTTTTATTTACCTACATTAAAATGTGCAGGTATTCACAGTCCTATATACCTGTGAAGTCACCACTCAAAACAGAATCATCCATCATTTCAGAAAGCATTCTCATTCTCCTTTCCAGACAACTCCCCCACCACCATCCCTGCCCTCTCCTGAGAATCCACCATAGCTTTGTTTCTGGACCAGACTGAAACAGGATTTATATTATTTTACTCATGAGAGATTGAGAGGAATATTATAAGGGGAAAAGTGATTACTTATTGCTTAGAAAATAAGAAAGAGAAATTCAGTCAGTAAGGATTAGTGTTAAAATAGAAACTTTGCATGAGTGGTTACACATGAAGCATATATGATAGGAGAGCAGTCTCTCTCTCTCTCTCTCTCTCTCTCTCTCTCTCTCTCTCTCTCTCTCTCTCTCTCCTCTCTCTCTCTCTCACACACACACACACACACACACACACATGCACACAACAGAGTAAGTATAATGAAAATGAATAGAGCCCTAATCTATAGTAGAAAATGGATGGGCAGGGCTGAAGAAAGTAAGGGACCTCAGGCAGCCATCAAGGAATTCCAGGCAAGTGGAGTCATCAGAGATTTGTAAAAAAAAAAAAAAAAAAGGACTTGAAGATGGGTTCCTGGGTAGCTCATTTGGTTAAGCATCAAACTCCTGATTTTGGCTCAGGTCATGATCTCAGGTCATTATCTCAGGGTCCTGAGATATAGAGAGCTCTGCACTAGGCATGAAGCCTGCTGAAGATTCTCTCTCTCTCTCTCTCTCTTTCTCTCTCTCTCTCTCCAGGGCGCCTGGATGGCTCAGTTGTTAAGCATTGGACTCTTGATTTCTGCTCAGGTCATGAATTCAGGCTCATGATCTCAGGGTCCTAAGATCGAGCCCCTTTCAGGCTCTATGCTCAGCATGGGCGTCTGCTTGAGATTCTCCCTCTCCCTCTGCCCACCCTGCTCTCAAAAGGGACTTCAAGTACAGAAGACCTGAAAGCTATTTTTTTTTTTCAATGAGCCATGTAATAGCATTAATCAGTGGTGATGCCTTGGGAAAATGTTGCTGGCAAAAACCTGCTGCACTCGCAGTATGGTTCCACATCTAAAAATTGATTTCACATTTATTCAAAAGATTTTATTTTTATAAAAGAAAATACTAAGCACCCCAGTCTGATGCAGCTCGCTAATACATGGATCGGGAAAAAAGTACCTACAGTAATAACAGTAAAACAGCCTCTAACAATTCAATCACATTATGTCATTTATCCTTCACTCTCATCCTTTTCTCCCCTGAAGCACACCTGTTAGAGACAAAAAAGACTGTCCCAAATTGCCCTCTTCTGTCGTGAGTTCATGCCCTATATTGGTCTTAATGTTTTGGCATAAACATGATAGCACAATACCCAATGGGATGTGGACTTTTCTCGAGAACAGGCAGTTTCTCTCTTAACTATATTAGTTGCCATGCGGGGTCTTGCCTGCAGTCTCTTGACATTTTTGAAACAAGTGAAGGAAATCATTGTTGCCTGAAGCAGCTGACAGCAACATTTCCCAGAGATTGGTCCTTCCCTTTCAATAAGACAAATGGCTTTTAAAGGGAGATCTCAAAGCAAAGCTGAACAGGACATTTTTCTTTTTTATCCCTAACTCAGCTTGGTATATCTTCAAGGTTAGAAAAGGTTTATCAGCAACATTAGTAGTGGGTATCTATAATTCCACATATTCTCACCTATTTAGAGAAATTTTAAAATTTACTTGCCAATGTCATTAAAGTGAGCATTAAAATGATATGCTGATCTCTTTATTACTGAATAAACCTGGGGAAATGGGTTCTCACCAGCCTAGTAGACAATATGGAAGAGAACACTAAAGGAAAAATGTGTGGTTCACATCAGGTAGCCAGTTTATCTTCTAGTTGTTCAAGCAAAAAAACCTTGGAGTTATTCTTAACACCTCTTTGCCTTGCATACCAGATCTGATCTTTAAGCATTGGACCGCTTTCACGATTTCCATGGCTACAATATTATTGTCAGGCATCTCTCAACTAATTGCAGCACTTCTTCCTGACTCTTCTAGAATATATGGTCTAAAGAGCAGCCAGCCTGCCTGTGCCTATGAAGCACATGCGTGATGGCACCACTCCTCTGTTCCTGTCTTCCAGTGGGTAAAGCCAAGGGCTTCCTGATGTCTTAGAAGCCCTCCTAATATTTTATTTTTTAACTATGAAAAATGATACATCTCAGAGAGGACATATATAGTTTTCTAAAATGATTGTGCCAATATTCACTCCTACCAAGAGTCTATTAAAAGTTCCCAGTATTCCAAACAAATAAATCTTAAAAAAAAAAAAAAAAATTTATAAAAGAGTGCCTGGGTGGCTCAGTCGGTTAAGCGTCTGAGTCCCGCATCGGGCTTCCTGCTCAGTGGGGAGTCTGCTTCTCCCTTTTCCTCTGTGTGCTCGCCCTCGCTCTCTCTCAAATAAACAAATAAATCTTTAAAAAAAATTTATTTTAAAGTTCCCAGTATTCCATAACCTGACCACCATTTTGTATAGAGTTATTTATGTTCTCCAGTTTATTCAGGACAGAAGGGTGTCTCATTATTTTTTACTTTCCTTGATTACAATTAAGCTCATGCATCTTTGCATATTTTGAATAACCATTCATATTCCCTATCTTGTGAAATGTCTGTTCATGGTTTTTTTTTTTCTTTCTTTGAGTGGCTTAACTTTTCCTTATTCCTGTTTCTGTTTAATGTTAGTTCCTATTTAATTTGTAAGAATTTTTATACATTTTGGATACCGATTCTTTTTTTTTTTTTCTTAAATGGAAGTATAGTCGGCATACAATGTGAGATTAGGTGCAGAGTGATTGAACAATTCTCTACATGATGCAAGAGTCATCAGAGTGTTGTCACCATGTGTCACTGTACAAAGTTACTAGAGTGCTATTGACTATATTTCCTCTGCTGTACTTTCCATCCCTGTGACTTACTTATTCAATAATTGGAAGTTTGTACCTCTAAATCCACTTCACCTTATAGTATCTATGAATCATTTTAAAGTAGTCCAATATGTGAATCATTACCCTTAGGGTTTGACCTTTTTAGGGTCTTATTTTAAATATCCTTCCCTATTCCAATATCTCAATACATATTTTAATATTGTTTTCTTGTGCTTTTGAGGTTTTGTCATTCACACTTGCCAATTCAGTTGGGTTTTTTTAAAAAATTGAAATTTTTAAAAATATAAGATAGAAGACAAATTTCACCTTTTATGTATTTTTTATTATGTTATGTTAATCACCATACATTACATCATTAGTTTTTGATGTAGTGTTCCATGATTCATTGTTTGCGTATAACACCCAGTGCTCCATGCAGAACGAGCCCTCCTTAATACCCATCACCAGGCTAACCCATCCCCCCAACCCCTCCTCTCTAGAACCCCCGGTTTGTTTCTCAGAGTCCATCATCTCTCATGGTTCATCTCCTCCTCCGATTTCCCCGCCTTCATTCTTCCCTTCCTGCTATCTTCTTTTTTTTTTTTTTAACATATAATGTATTATTTGCTTCAGAGGTACAGGTCTGTGATTCATCAGTCTTACACAATTCACAGTGCTCACCATAGCACATACCCTCCCCAGTGTCTATCACCCAGCCACCCCATCCCTCCCACCCCCCATCACTCGAGCAACCCTAAGTTTGTTTCCTGAGATTAAGAATTCCTCGTATCAGTGAGGTCATATGATATGTGTCTTTCTCTGATTGACTTATTTCTCTCAGCATAATACCCTCCAGTTCCATCCACGTCATTGCAAATGGCAAGATCTCATTCCTTTTGATGGCTGCATAATATTCCATTTTATATATATACCACATCTTCTTTATTCATTCATCTGTCGATGGATATCTTGGCTCTTTCCATAGTTTGGCTATTGTGGACATTGCTGCTATAAACATTGGGGTGCATGTACCCCTTCGGATCCCTACATTTGTATCTTTGGGGTAAATACCTAGTAGTGCAATTGCTGGATCATACTACCATACTACTTTATTTTCAACTTTTTGAGGAACCTCCATACTGTTTCCCAAAGTGGCTGCACCAGCTTGCATTCCCACTAACATTGTAGGAGGGTTCCCCTTTTTCCACATCCCCACCAACATCTGTCATTTCCTGACTTGTTAACTATAGCCATTCTGACTGGTGTGAGGTGGTATCTCATTGAGGTTTTGATTTGGATTTCCCTGATGCTGAGCGATGTTGAGCACTTTTTCATGTGTCTGTTGGCCATTTGGATGTCTTCTTTGGAAAAATGTCTGTTCATGTCTTCTGCCCATTTCTTGATGGGATTATTTGTTCTTTGGGTGTTGAGTTTGATAAGTTCTTTAACAATTTTGGATACTAGCCCTTTATCTGATATGTCATTTGCAAATAACTTCTCCCATTCTGTTGGTTGTCTTTTGGTTTTGTTGACCGTTTCTTTTGCTGTGCAAAGCTTTTCATCTTGATGAAGTCCCAACAGTTCATTTTTGCCCTTGCTTCCCTTGCTTTTGGCGACATTTCTAAAGAAGACATTGTTGTGGCTGAGGTCAAAGAGGTTGCTGCCTGTGTTCTCCTTTAGGATTTTGATGGACTCTTGTCTCACATTTAGGTCTTTCATCCATTTAGAGTCTATTTTTGTGTGTGGTGTAAGGAAATGGTCCAGTTTCATTCTTCTGCATGTGGCTGTCCAATTTTCCCAACACCATTTGTTGATGAGATTGTCTTTTTTCCATTGGACATTCATTCCTTCTTTGTCGAAGATTAGTTGACCATAGAGTTGAGGGTCCATTTCTGGGCTCTCTATTCTGTTCCATGATCCATGTGTCTGTTTTTGTGGCAGTACCATACTGTCTTGATGATGACAGCTTTGTAATAGAGCTTAAAGTCCGGAATTGTGATGCCACCAGCTTTGCTTTGCTTTTTCAACATTCCTCTGGCTATTTGGGGTCTTTTTCTGGTTCCATACAAATTTTAGGATTATTTGTTCCATTTATTTGAAAAAAGTGGATGGTACTTTGATGGGGATTGCATTAAATGTGTAGATTGCTCTAGGTAGCACTGACATCTTCACAATATTTGTTCTTTCAATTCATGAGCATGGAACATTTTTCCATTTCTTTGTGTCTTCCTCAATTTCTTTAATGAATATTTTATAGTTTTCTGAGTACAGATCCTTTGCCTCTTTGGTTAGATTTATTCCTAGGTATCTTATGGTTTTGGGTGCAATTATAAATGGGATTGACACCTTACTTTCTTTTTCTTCTGTCTTGTTGGTGTATAGAAATGCCACTGATTTCTGTGCATTGATTTTATATCCTGCCACTTTACTGAATTCCTGTATGAGTTCTAGCAGTTTTCGGGTGGAGTCTTTTGGGTTTTCCACATAAAGTAACATATCATCTGCAAAAAGTGAGAGTTTCACTTCTCTGCCAATTCAGATGCCGTTTATTTCCTTTTCTTGTCTGATTGCTGTGGCTAGACTTCTAGTACTATGTTGAACAGCAGTGATGATAGTGGACATCCCTGCCATGTTCCTGACCTTAGGGGAAAAGCTCTCAGTTTTTCATCATTGAGAATGATATTCACTGTGGGTTTTTCATAGATAGCTTTTATGATATTAATGGATGTACCCTCTATCCCTACACTGTGAAGAGTTTTAATCAAGAAAGGATGCTGTACTTTGTCAAATGCTTTTTCTGCATCTACTGAGAGGATCATATGGTTCTTGTTCTTTTTTTTATTAATGTATTGTATCACATTGATTGATTTACGGATGTTGAACCAAACTTGCAGGCCAGGGATAAATCCCACTTGGTCATGGTGAATAATCCTTTTCATGTACTGTTGGATCCTATTGGCTACAATTTTGGTGAGAATTTTTGCATCCATGTTCATCAAGGATATTCGTCCGTAGTTCTCCTTTTTGATGGGGTCTTTGTCTGGCTTTGGGATCAAGGTAATGGTGGCCTCATAAAACGAGTTTGGAACTTTTCCTTCCGTTTCTACTTTTCAGAACATTTTCAGAAGAATAGGTATTAATTCTTCTTTAAATGTTTGATAGAATTCCCCTGGAAAGCCATCTGGCCGTGGGCTTTAGTTTGTTGGGAGATTTTTGAAGACTGCTTCAATTTCCTTAGTGGCTATAGGTCTGTTCAGGTTTTCTCTTTCTTCCTGGTTCAGTTTTCGTAGTTGATATATCTCTAGGAATGCATCCATTTCTTCCAGGTTATCTAATTGGCTGGCATAGAGTTGCTCATAATATGTTCTTATAATTGTTTGTATTTCTTTGGTGTTGGTTGTGATCTCTCCTCTTTCATTCATGATTTTGTTGATTTGGGTCATTTCTTTCTTCTTTTTAATAAGCCTGGCCAGGTGTTTATCAATCTTGTTAATTCTTTCAAAGAACCAGCTCCTAGTTTCGTTGATCTGTTCTACTGTTCTTTTGGTTTCTAGTTCATTGATGTCTGCTCTGATCTTTATTATTTCCCTTCTCCTGCCGGGTTTAGGCTTTATTTGCTATTCTTTCTTCAGCTCCTTTAGGTGTAGGGTTAGATTGTGTATTTGAGACCTTTCTTGTTTCGTCAGAAAGGCTTGTATTGCTATATATTTTCTCTTAGGACTGCCTTTGCTGCATCCCAAAGATTTTGAAGAGTTGTGTTTTCATTTTCATTGGTTTCCATGAATTTTTTTAATTCTTCTTTAATTTCCTGGTAGACCCATTCATTCTTTAGTAGGATGCTCTTTAGCCCCCATGTATTTGAGTTCTCTCCGACTTTCCTCGTGTGATTGAGTTCTAGTTTCAAAGCACTGTGGTCTGAAAATATGCAGGGAATGATCCCAAACTTTTGTTACTGGGTGAGACCTGATTTGTGACCTAGGATGTGATCTATTCTGGAGAATGTTCCATGGACACTAGAGAAGAATGTGTATTCTGTTGCTTTGAAATGGAATGTTCTGAATATATCTGTGAAGTCTCTTTGGTCCAATGTGTCATTTAAAGGCTTTATTTCCTTGTTGATCTTCTGCTTAGGTGATCTGTCCATTTCAGTTAGGGGGGTGTTAAAGTCCCCCACTATTATTGTATTGTTGTTGATGTGTTTCTTTGCTTTTGTTATTAATTGGCTTATATAATTGGCTGCTCCCATGTTAGGGGCATAGATATTTACAATTGTTAGATCTTCTTCTTGGATAGACCCTTTAAGTAGGATATAGTGTCCTTCCTCATCTCTTATTACAATCTTTGGTTTAAAATCTAATTTGTCTAATATAACGATTGCCACCCCAGCTCTCTTTCGGTGTCCATTAGCATGGTAAATTGTTTTCCACCCCCTCACTTTCAGTCTGGGGGTGTCTTTAGGTCTAAAATGAGTCTCTTGCAGACAGCATATTGACAGGTTTTGTTTTTTTATCCAATCTGATAGCCTGTGTCTTTTGATTGGGGCATTTAGACCATTTACATTTAGGGTAACTATTGAAAGATATGAATTTAGTGCCATTGTATTGCCTGTAAGGTGACTGTTACTGTATATTGTCTGTGTTCCTTTCTGGTTTATGTTACTTTTAGGCTCTCTCTTTGCTTAGAGGACCCCTTTCAATATTTCTTGTAGGGCTGGTTTTGTGTTTGCAAATTCCTTTAGTTTTTGTTTGTCCTGAAATATTTTTATCCTCCTGCTATTTTCAATGACAGCCCAGTTGGGTATAGTATTCTTGGCTGCATATTTTTCTCGTTTAGTGCTCTGAAGATATCATGCCAGTCCTTTCTGGCCTGCCAGGTCTCTGTGGATAGGTCTGTTGCCAATCTCAATGTTTCTACCATTGTAGGTTACGGATCTCTTACCCCAAGCTATTTCAGGATTTTCTCTTTGTCTCTGAGACTCGTAAGTTTTACTATTAGATGTCAGGGTGTTGACCTATTTTTATTGATTTTGAGAGGGGTTCTCTGTGCCTCCTGGATTTTGATGCCTGTTTCCTTCCCCAAATTAGGAAAGTTCTCTGCTATAATTTGCTCCAGTATACCTTCAGCCCCTCTCTCTCTCTTCTTCTTCTGGGATTCCAATTTTTCTAATATTGTTTCGCCTTATGGAATTACTTATCTCTCAGATTCTGCCCTTGTGATCCAGTAGTTATTTATCTCTCTTTTTTTCAGCTTCTTTATTTGTCATCATTTGGTCTTTTGTATCATTAATTCTCTCTTCTGCCTCATTTATCCTAGCAGTTAGAGCCTCCATTTTTTATTGCACCTCATTAATAGCCTTTTTGAGTTCGACTTGGTTAGATTTTAGTTCTTTTATTTCTCCAGATAGGTTTTCTCTGATATCTTCCATGCATTTTTCAAGCCCAGCTGGTATCTTTAAAATCATCATTCTGAATTCTAGTTCCGACATCTTACTAATGTTCATATTGGGGTCCCTGGCAGTCAGTACTGCCTCTTGTTCTTTTTTTGAGGTGATTTTTTTCCACCTTGTCATTTTTTTTCCAGAGGACAATAGATGAATGAGAGAACAAAATGCTAACAGGGTAACAATGTCCCTAGAAAAATATACACTAAACAAATCAGAAGAGACCTGAAACTGGGGGAAAAGAAAGGGAAAGAAAGAAAAAAGAAAAAAAGAAAAAGTTTAAAACAAACAAACAAACAGAATATGATCAAATGTGATCAGGCTGGTGCATAGGTCAGTGCCACACACTAGATATTGGGCATACTTTGGTCTGTTAGAAGAATGTGCCTCCCAAAATTTTAAAGAAGTAAAACTTATATGTGTACAAAGTAAGGGTTAATATGATGCAGGATGGAATATGACTGTAAAGATGAAAATTATAAAAGATTTTATAGAAGGAATTGATAGGATAAGAAGTTGGTTGAAAAATGAAAGAAGAGGATTTAAAAAAAAAGGGAGAGAATATGATCAGGCAGGAGACTAGAGCAGAGACATACACTAGAGATTTAGGGTATATTTTGGTCTGTTAGAAGAAACTGTATCCCAAAATTTTAAAGAGAGAACAATATACTATATACCAAAAATAAGGTTAACTACTATGAAGGGATAGAGTATAACTCTAAGAATGAAAAATAAAAAAGATTTTTTAAAAAAGGGATTGATAAGATGTTGGTTGAAAAAGGGAAAAAGAAAAATTCAAAAATAAGAAAGTTTAAAAAAAATTAACTTTGAAAGACTAAAGAATCATGGGAAAAAAGCCAGGAATTCTATGTGCAGTATTCCCCTAGCGCTGGAGTTCTCCCGTTCTCATTGATTGGTAAACTTGGTCTTGGCTGGCTGTTCTTGCTGATCTTCTGGGGGAGGGGCTTGTTGCCATGGTTCCCAAATGTCTTTGCTGGAGGCGGAATCGTCCCACCCTTGTTGGTCCGGGCTAAGCAATCTGCTCCGGTTTGCTCTCAGGAGATTTTGTTCCCTGCAAGCTTTCTGTACAGCTTTGGAGGATGAGAGTGAAAATGGCAGCCTCCCAATCTCTGTCCCGGAGGAGCCTAGAACTCGGGGCCTGCTCTTCAGTGCACCCCCAGAGAAAAGCAGTCAATCACTCCCATCTCCCCGGTCTCCGGCTGCACTCTGTGCTCACCCAACCTGTGACTGAGCATTTATATCTCTGGCACACGACCCCATGTGGAGTCTCCAAACCCAGCAGATCCCTATGGTACGCTCCTGCGCCATTCCTCCTTGGGGAGGAAGGGGCGTCTCCCTGGATCTGCTGTTTGTTGGGTCCCTGCTGGAGGAGCAGTGGCCCTACTGTGCTGCGGATCACGGTTCTTGGCCTCCCCGAGCTGAGAGACCGCTCCTCAGCTCTGTCTTTGCAGCCGGCTTCCCCACTCTGATACCTGGGAGCTCTGCTGCACTCAGGCACCCCCGGTCTTCCTATGACCCCGAGGGTCCTGAGACCACACTGTCCCAGCAAGTGTTCCACCCCCGCTTAGCCACTGGAGCGATGTCCCTCAGTGTAGCAGACTTCTAAAAGTTCTGATTTTGTGCTCTGCTTCTCTATCACTTGCCAGTAGCGGCTGACAGAGGCCCCCTCCCGAATATCACCTCGGATTCACTTCTCCACACGTCCTACCTTCCAGAAAGTGGTCGCTTTTCTGTTCAGAGTTGCTGCTATTCTTTTCTTCGCTCCCCTGTTGAGTTCGTAGGTGTTCAGAATGGTTTGATCCCTATCTAGCTGAATTCCTAGGATCAGACCAAATTTAGGTCTCCTACTCCTCCGCCATCTTGCTCCTCCCCCCACCTTTTATGTATTTTTAAAATATATGAAAAAATGTTCCACATCACTTGCCATCAGGGAAGTGCAAATCAAAACCACAATGAGATACCACCTTACAACAGTTTGAATGGCCAAAATTAACAAGACAGAGAACAACAAATGTTGGTGAGGTTGTGGAGAAAGGGGAACCCTCCTACACTGTTGGTGGGAATGCAAGTTGTTGCAGCCACTCTGTAAAACAGTATGGAGGTTCCTCAAGAAGTTAAAAATAGAGCTACCCTGTGACCCAGCAATTGCACTACTGGGTATTTACCCCAAAGATATAGATGTAGTGAAAAGAAGGGGCACATGCACCCCAATGTTCATAGCAGCAATTGACTAATTGAACTTAATAAAAAAATGTAAAGAAAAACATGAAAATATTGTCTCAGAACCATTTATTTAATAGTTATTTCTCTGCAGATGTCCATTGTGATACATCATAGTTCTCTCAGTCTTTGGTCATTTCTATTGGCTTTTGAGCCCAGTGACACCTTCCCTGTGAGGACATCGCTGGTCTCCCTCTCTAAAATTGAATCTCACTTGCACCTTCAACAAAAACACATGTACTTTGTATCCACATGCCTTGCTCAGTATCTCTCCAGAGCACCTACCACTAGCTAATATATGTTTATTGCTTTCCCCTCACATACACCTAAACTCCACAGGGACAGAGTTTTGTTTGTTCTATTATTGCTATATCACCAAACCTTAAAACAAAATCAGAATTCAGTAGGTGTTGAAAAAAACGTAAGACTGCATTGAGTTGATAGTCCATATGCCTGTTGCTACTCTGATACAAACTGTCTCTGTTACTATTTATAATCAATTGATATTTTATATTGCAGTCCCTTTACCTAGTCTTCATTAAGAGTATGTTAGAATTGAGTGATCTTCCAGATACTTTTGAGAATTAGCTTTCCAAACTTAAAAACAAAACAAAACAAAAAACCTGTTTGGTGGGTTGGTGTTTAAAAAATATACCAACTTGGAAGAAACTGAAATCTTTATATTGAACCTTCATCTCCACAAATAGTATTTGTTAGATCTTACTTAATTGTCTTCAAAAACATTTTGTAATTTTGTACATAAAGTTCTTGCATTTTGCTATTTCCTGAGTTCATCATATAGTCAATGCTATTGTGAAAAATAATTTTTAAAATTAGAGGTTTCCATGATGGGGGAAAAATGGAATCATACCCCAACTTTAGAACAGTTATTTTCAACCCTCCTGCACATTAGAAATACCTGATTTATTAAAAACAAACAACCAACAACAAAAACAAAAAAAAGTGCCAAAAACTGGACCTTTATCCAAACCAATTAACTCAGAATCTTGGGGGGTAGGTTTAGGTATTTGTATTCTTTTAATTTTCCCCTAAATGTTTCTAATATGCAGCCAGTTTTGAAATACACTGTTTTAGAAGAGTATATCCCAGGAAAGCAACCATAAAGATACTTAAAAGGACATAGTAACAGGCAAAACTCTCAGTTTATAATTAACATATCAAAGGCCCAGACTTTAATTTTTATATATTTTTGGATTTATATACTCCACATTTCATGACTAAAAGATCAAACATTATATTTCAATATTAACTTGCCATAAGAGATCTTTAAGTATATACAAACATAATGTCATCTTAATTTTCATTTTTTTAAAGGAGAAAAAGTATTTTGAACATGTGTAAAAACCAAAGTCACTAGCTAGTGTACAATGGGAAACAAAACTAAGTGTTCCAAACAATACAAAATCCATCAAGGGAAAAGAAAACAACTCTGCATGGGCATACCAATTTAAAAAATGTCCAAATTCTTAGAAAATCCATTAATAATGAAGGGGGGAAATCAGAGGGGGAGACGAACCATGAAAGACTATGGACTCTGAAAAACAAACTGAGGGTTCTAGAGGGGAGGGTGGGATGGGTTAGCCTGGTGATGGGTATTAAAGAGGGCATGTTCTGCATGGAGCACTGGGTGTTATATGCAAACAATAAATCATGGAACACTACAACAAAAACTAATGATGTAATGTATGGTGATTAACATAACATAATAAAAAAAAGAAAAGAAAATCCATTAATATAATCCATATAAAACCAACTTTATATTATTCAAAATATCACAATAATGGAAGATTCTCTGGATAATAGGGTCTGCATCATTTCAGCTAAAAAGAAAAACAAAAGAAGAACACGAAGAGTCATGAGAGAGAAAAGAAAGAAAAAATAGACCCATACTGGGCATAGGCATAAACAAAATATGCATATGTAAGAATTCCTTTTAGGAAGACAACTCCTTTTTCCTTAGGAAAATTTATGGAGAGTTTTTTTGAGTGTAAAATGTGATCTGTGCCCCTCTCCACAGCCACAATGAGGATAAAGAGATCTTTGAATTACTATGATTAAAGTTGAGGAATTTTTAATTTCTTGGGACAAACTGATGAATCATGGAAAGAACCCCAGGGACATAGTAGAGGGTCAGAAGGAGTCCAGGGAAGGAGGCTGACAAAATGTGATTTGCCCTGCAAGAAAATAAGGGAATGGCCACACAGTGGAAGGAAGGAGTGAGAGTTATACAAACCTACAGTGTGGAGTCCTTATCTATTTTATTACATTTTGATATTTAAAAAGAATGTGACCACCATTTTGGTTGGAAGACTTAGGGCTTTCTAGGCAAATGACCTCTGGGTTCTACACACATGACAAACCCTGCTAGGTAGTCTGGAAATGAATTTCCACTAATGTCAAAAATCTAAATCCAGGATTCTTTTTCTTTTTTTTTTTTAAAAAAGATTTATTTACTTATTTTAGAGATCAAGAAAGAGTGGAGGGAGGGGCAGAGGTGGTGGGAGAGAGAAAATCATAAGCAGAGTCTCTGCTGAGCAGGGACCTGGGCCCAGGATTCAATCTCCTGACCCTGAGGTAATGACCTGAGCTGAAATCAAGAGTCCAGTGCTTAACCAACTGCACCACCCAGGTGCCCCTAATTCCAGGATTCTTAAATCAAGGCACTTAAGAGTTGGCTTTTGTGGGGGAGAGAATACATTATTAAAATGCAGGATAACGGTCATCCAAGAGCATAGTCTTCAAGTTAGGTTATGCATACTGTGGGTTACAGAAAACCTTTACAATATTAATATTTGAATATTAACACAATACTCAAATTTCAATTTTTCATATTTACTCCTTCTTAACAAATATAACTGCTATCTAGGTCTCTTGTTGGTTCTCTCTTCCCCTTTTTCCTTTCACAGTTTCTCTTCTCTTAGTCTACAAAAGAAAAACATCCCCCCCCACACACACCGCCTGTCAAAACCTTTCCATACTGCATGGCAGTGGAGCGAAAAAAACTTCTAAGGAACAAAGTGACAAGTCCAATTATTAGTGTTGAGAGGCTTTAATCAAGACATCAAAACCCCGTGGCCAGCTTTGTGTCTCTCCACATCTCTTACATATTAATGTTCAGGACAATGGGTGGTATTCAAAACAGGATATGTTGGTCTGTGTTGAGATATTCTGAATTCAAGAGAATTCAGGTGGGATTTATGACAATTTTGCCTTAAGTACTTTCCATTTCCTTTCCAATGACTGTGGTCAAAGAATTCATTCCTCTTGAAGGGGAATTTGAGATTTTTGGCAAAAAAGAGAAATTATATCTGTATCTATATAATGTTTGAATTCATCCGTCTTCTAAAAATATAATTTACAAAATTTCTGGACTCTATAAACAAGACTACTATAAACAGTTTTGTAAAACTATTTATTTACAGTAAAATGTAAATAAAACTAAAAATATCATGTAGTCAACATTCCCTTGGAAGCCTCATCCAAAGTAGCTTTGTTCAATGTGAAAGTTAGAAATTACATATGATAGGAAAGACTTTAATATCTGTTGCAGTACTTATAGTTTATAAATATTAGATGCCAAGCCTATTGTTACAATTAAATTGTTTTTTCCTATTCAAACAGCACTATACTTTGTAGAGATCAGATAATAGCAGGGAACATTGTTTAATACATAATGACAAAAATTGCTGTAAATAAAAGATATATACTTTGGGTACTGAGAATCAAGCGGTATTTCCAGTCATTATCAGTTAACAATGTAGAGAGAAGAAAATGTAGAGGGAAGAAAATCAGAATTAATAATTATGGTGTGGTATGCAACCCTTGCCAAATAATATCCTACTAAGGAGATTTTCAGAACATTAAACAGTGTTATTTGAGTTGATGCTGGCTAGATGGGCAATGAACAGGTCAAGAATGGTTTATTGCTCATTCTTGCACTTTAAACCTTACTTTATTTTGGAAATGTTATTTTTTTTAAACAATCTCTTGATGTGTCATCTGGGAACTTTAGTAAGTATTGTTAAAAACAGTAATTTCAAATATAATCTTAAAATAACAAAGAGAGTAAGGTAATGCGAGAATCTAAGTAGCTCTGAAAAAGCCCAGTGTTAACAATGGTGTCAGGTAGGCACTCAAAGGAGCTAGTGAAGGAAAGCAGAATTAGTCAATCCAAAAACTGCGGAATGCAGTTAGAAGCTTTAGTAAGACATGAGTTTTATGTTTAAGGGGAGGAAAGTAGGTGTTGGAAATATAAATTTATTGATTTTTTGATATTCTAAATCAAAAAAGAATGTGTTCAATTTCCATGTCCAATCAGAGCACTAAAAATGTTTAATAGTTGAATGAAGAATGTTGATCACAGCAACAGCATGTGAGTCTTCATTCACTGACACTTGACAAATTTACAGGTCTGTGCACTCTTTCCTCAATTCCAAAATCCCAAAATCTTCTGAAAAGCAAAACAGTTGTATCACTTATTTGGGAACAAAACCTGATGCAAAGGGATGTAAGGCTATTTTTAGTCTGTATCTTACTAAGTAGGATATGTTATGTTTCACTGCAGAAATAGTAACAGGCTTGATTATAGGGCGCTGCCCTAGATGCAGCTGAGAATGTTACGTAATATGTGGTGTGTATGTACTCACAAACATTCTGATATCTACAAATTCTGAATAGCCAAGCATGTCTGCCCCACAGATTTAGAAAAGAAATTGTTGACCTGCTCAGACGATTAATGTACAATAAATTACAGGAATCATTAGCTATCTTTCTGTGCCACAAAGATCTTTGACCCCGGGTGGGCTTCCCTAAGATGATAAACAAGCCTGACTGGCCAGGTCAGCTCACTTCAGCCATCTGAAAGTGCAGTTCATTTGAACTCAACAAGGTGACGCCTAAAACTGTTCACCAAAAGGAAACTTGAAAACATCACTTTTCTATTTATTTGGCAGTACTCTGGATCGCCAACATAGTGAAAAAAACCTGTTACCCTATATAGCTCCAAATCCGTGTAAATTCAGTTTTCAAAATACTCAGACACCAACGTGAGAAAAATACATTACTTGGAACGTGAACATGATGTGTTCATTCATTCACTTAACAACCATGATGGAATACTTCGAGTATGTCCCACACTTCTAGGTGCTGGGAATGTGGTGGCGACAGTAACATGTGCTTCTTGCTTTGGCCCATGCCACGTGTTTTGAACAGCTTTCTTCTATCTAAAGGATTTCCTATGTTAAGAAACACTTCTCAAGTTAGAAACCTGAAACTCACTTTTCTTGACATTCTTGATCTGGGGCTCAGCTATGTGAATGTGCTAATCAGCTGTGCTCGCTCAGGACTTGGGTCGTGAAAGAAACAAGCAGAGAAAGCAAGAGTCAAAGGGAAACCTATCAAAATGTCTTACCTGTTAAGTCAGAGCCCACAGCTGAGTCGTCGGGCTTCCAGGGATAGCATATGACCTGTGTGTAAACTGCACTCTCTGACTCAGGCAGCAGCAGGGGTGGGGCCTTGTTGGAACATAGCCGTGGTGATACTTGGGCAGTGTTTTTCCTGGTGGCTTAGACTTCGAGCCTTGATAATCTTGTCTTCTGGAGAGACCGTAAGCAACCTACTAGCTTTTGTTTTTTTTAATTATTATGTTATGTTAATCACCATACATTACATCATTAGTTTTTGATGTAGTGTTCCTACTAGCTTTTAATAAATGTATTACTTCTTTTTTTTAAGATTTTATTTATTTATTTATTTGAGAGAGAGAGCAAGGAAGAGCCGGTGGGGGGAGGGGAAGGGCAGAGGGAGAGGGAGAAGCAGACTCCCCACTGAGTGTAGAGCCCAACACAGGGCTTTTCCCAGGATCCTGAGATCATGACCTGAGACAAAGTCAGTCGCTTAATTGACTGAGCCACTCAGGCACCCCTAAATTTATTATTTATTACAATAACTATGGATTAGGTTCTTTTGCAATTAACCCTACCATGATTTATATAAATAATGAGAAAACATCCCTGACCTCATGTGGCTGGCATCCTAGGAGGGGACACAGATAAACTAATGAAATGATCAATATAAAATGTAATATGAGGCTATTTTTTAACAAAGAGCATGGACAGAGAAAGAAAGGATATTATTTATAAGGCAGGATAATAGCAGAAATCCCACAGAAGGTAGCATTTAAACCTAAGTAAAATCTAGGAAGAGAGGTAACGAACTATGTGAATATCAGGCAGAGAAACTATAAATGCAAAGGTGCTGCATTGGAAGCTTCCATAAAATATTTGAAGAAGACCAAAATCTTAATGTGGCTGAACAGAGTCAAGAGAAATTTAGAGGAAATGAGGTCTGAAGAATAGCCTGAGGCAAGCACATCTGAGTTTGTAGACCATATTAAGAACTCATATATATGGGATGCTCTTTGAGTCTTTGTTCAGCCCATTTTAAAAATCCTTAGGATAAATCTACCAACATCATTCCTGTTAGTCAATGTGACAAGTTAGAAAGTTTGGTTTTTGTGTTTTTTATGAGTTAATAGAACTTTAAAATAGTTTTTACATTAAAATAAAGAAATACGTGGTAGGATGCAAATTTTGCATGTATTTTAAATATTACAGGAGGCCTTAAAGATAGTTTAAGTTTGTAGACAAGTAGAGTAAGTTTCCCAACTTCCTTTTGATACAGGTTTTATGTCAATATCTTCTGCAATTAGGTAATGCTTAGCAGCAAAAGTTTGAGAACTACACTGATAAGCAATGCACAATCGGAAGAGTGAATAAAAATCTGAATTAATTGGACATTTTACAAAGATTCACTCCTCTATTTAAAACAATGTGGTTTAGTGAAAGACAATGAGATTTCAAATCTCTCAGACCTGGTTTCAACTTTTGTTCTGCCCTTTAGTACCCACATGACCATGAAGTTACTTTAATGCTCAGCCCCAATTTCCTTATCTGTAAAAGCAGGGAAAATAAAACGTATTATACAAAATTGTTATAATAGTACTTTAGGCCTTATGTCTAAGGAACAAATTAGGATGCTTCCATAAATTACACAATTATATTTGTTAATTTTCTTTTTTGTTTGTTTGTTTGTTTCACAGCATAGCTCAGGAATTGCCAGAGAAGTTACAAGAAGAAAAATTTGCTTAGAATAATATTTAATCCTAACTGCAATACAAACAAAGAGTTGCTCAATAGGAAACCTTTTTGTGAGTTTTCCTATTATAATATATCTTGAGAGCTTCATGTGTGTTGATAAAATCCATAGGTTTTGAATGTGTGCTGAACTTAGTATAATCTTAGTGCTCCCTATCTCTCCAAAGCACCTGGAGATATAAAAGCTGATAGGAATAAATCAACACGTGTCCTTCACCTGAACGTAGTGTGAGAATGAACTCAAGATACTGGCTTTTAATACAACGGGTAGTTTAGTAGACATTGTAAATTTTTGGAAAATACTGGTGAGGGAAAAGCTCAGAAGCTAACAGTAAGGAAACATAGCACTCCAGAACAAACTAGGATTTACATATTTGGATACATGTTGGCCATCCAGGGCTGGAGCTAACTAGAAGCCTGTATTAAGATACAACTATTAGGAATCTAAGGGATCCACAAAGGTATTTGTTGAGAAGAGGTCACATTCAGAAATGTAAAAAATTAAAATTTAATTACACTAAAACAATAACAAATATGTAAAATACTTCAGCACTAAAGGGAAAATGTGAGGGACTCTAAATAATGGGGATGTTAGATAAAATACTGTGATTAGTAGGCTTTTCCCATCACTACCAGCACAAGGAAGACTTGGGGGGAAAGACATGGACTTCATTAATAGACCAAAAGGGCTAATGGTGCAAACAGTTCCTTAGCACAACACAGCACTAGGGAGTTACTGGTGGTGGGCTTTGGGCAGGCATACATGAGCACCCTTTGGCATGGCAACTTTGTATTGCACTAAGTTAATAAAGTGTAAATAGTGAGCTTATGTTGCAGGGCAGGATTTATAATATATTGGCATCATTACATGTATAGGTTCAAATTCTGCCTCTTCCACTTAACTATTAGTGTTGCCTTGGGTAAAGACTCTTTAGCTGTAAAGTAGAAATAATAATTCCTATCTCATAGAACATACGAAACAATGAATACCTTTCTTGGTACAGTAGGTACTTGAAGTAATAATGTTAGTATTACTCTTTTGTTATTGATATTTTTAAAAAGTCAATATGAATGTCTCTTTTCATAATCCCACATACAATTAAATTTAGATACCTCTGCATCTCTTTCTGAAACTTCAAAATAATATACATTGTTAAATGATTTTGTATTCTTCTATAAATTTTTCTGGAATAAGGAAGATGTTCAAGATCAAGATATCATATTGCTATATTATTAGCTGTTTTTACTTCTAACTAAATCATGAAGTCTCAAGAACATCAATTTTATAAGGCATAGGGAAAGGATGTTGTCTTTAGTCAAAAGAAAGATGTTACTAATATTTCTTCAAGAAACGAGTAAGACTTTAATCTATTGTTTCAAATTATTTCCATTCAAGTTTGAAGGTAAATATTATTTGTGTTCTCCATGAGCAGATATATACCAACTGGTATCATAATTCCCCACCAGTGCTCAGACATTTCAGGAGCTATTCTGGGCATTAGAGCTCCTCCCAGAGGTTTAACTGGTCTCAGTTAAAGGAATTATTTCAAAAACATCAACTTTGGAGGAGAGTTTCCCTCTGGAGAATTTAAAGGATAGTGGTGTTAAACTATGCAGTGTCTGCAAATTTTTCATCAGCTTCTCAGAGCATGGTATGATTTTATCATTTCATATCTCTAGCTCAAGCTCTCTCTATAATAAGTATTTTGATCAATCAAGCTCCCTTTCCGTTTGTAGCCACATACTAAGGATAGGTGGTAGATTGACGAATGTTCTTGGGATTTAAATTTGGTGACTGTGTGCTCTAACAGAGAGAACACAGGTGTTAGACCCGCCTCCCATTTTCTGCTCTTGATCAAATGCTAGGAAATAATTTTATTTAGTGAATTCAGTGTTTTTCTGCCCAAAGTGACTGACATTGGGGGAAAAGCTTATTTTGTGTTTGATTTTTGGCTACCTGTGAGTCTGGGTTGGGAAAGAGGAGTCATCTTCCACATCAGCTTATTGACTGTGCAGGAGGAACGGCAGCCACGTAAACACTGAAGCATCAGCAGTACAGTTGGTCAAGTTGATACCAGTGCCCATGACCAATGAAGTAAGGGAAAGAAATGAATTGGTTTTGCCAAGACCTAGGCAACAATGGGACCTGCTGAATGCTCTTTACATGAAAATAGAGTACGTATTCTGGCATTGGAAAACTTACTGGCATTTAGACATTTATTGAAAACAGTTCCACTTTTTCATTAACCAGAAATTCCTTGGGGCACCTGGGTGGCTCAGTTGGTTAAGCATCTGCCTTCAGCTCAGGTCATGATCCCAGGGTCCTAGGACCCAGGGGTCTTGGGATGCAGTCCCTCATCAGGCTTCCTGCTCAGCAGGGAGTCTGCTTCTCCCTCTGCCTCTCCCCTGCTTGTGCTCGCGTGCTCTCTCTCTCTTGTTCTCTCTCTCTTCCTCTCTGTCAAATAAATAAATAAAATTTAAAAAAATTTCCTTTGTGCAGCTGCAAATGGCCCAAGATGAGACAATTTTTTTTTTTTTTTCCTGAAGTGTTATTTCCTCTAAGTGGAAAAAACTGTCATTTCGGGGGTTGGTGCCATAGTGGTAGAATTCCCTTGCTGGAGAAGAAATTGAGAACAGCATTAGGTGAAGAAAGGAATGAGCCAGGCAGCACTATTTGGCTTTGTTGACCAGCTAGCACACAGCAATCATTTTAAAGGTGTTCTCTAAACATATTCAAGTAATCATCTCAATTAATTCATTTTGAAAAATGGATAGATTTCATAACAAATCGCCATTTAGATGGCACTGCTCATGGGAAGAACACAGTCTAAATGCCAAGGAAAGGGTAGAAAGCCAGCTGTTAAAATTATTTCTTTGCCTGCCTTTCTCGGGGTGTCCATCACAATGCCCTCTGCATTTTGAAAGCTGCCAAGTTGGTCAATAGCCACAG
This sequence comes from Eumetopias jubatus, assembly GCF_037043125.1. Taxonomy (NCBI): domain Eukaryota; kingdom Metazoa; phylum Chordata; class Mammalia; order Carnivora; family Otariidae; genus Eumetopias; species Eumetopias jubatus. The sequence goes on from NW_028274820.1 coordinate 34,637,436, forward strand.
TGTATGCTGCATGCATTTCAAATTAGGATAAAATGTTAGAGGGTTCTTCAGTTTCATGGCCAGGTGAAATGAACTTGCCTATCCTGGACATACATGGCATAGTTGGAATAAGCAGCTTTAAGAAGTTAGGTAAAGTATCCAAAATTCACAAACCACTGAACTCAAGGGAATTACATAATGGCGCCCAGGAAAATAATGAACCTAACGTGAAACATTCCAAAGGTGTTCACCATGCTTTGACATTATCGTTCATTCCTTAATCTACTTTGAGAAATGAACTCTGGAAAAAAAAAAATGAGAGAGGGTACTTGAAGAAAAAGCCTAAAACATGTTGTGAAAAACCTGCCTAAAGAGTTCATACACTTGGAAGAATCTAAAGATTCTTGGCTTTAGCACTGGGCAGTGTTCTTGTCTGATAAACAGAAAGAAGCATGTTGATATCCCTAATGGCTGAAATTTTATGTCATTCAGCAAATAATCATTAGCGCACAATAGATGTGAGGACTGTGTTTTATGTTAGAAGCACTGTTTATTTCGCATATTTCCAAGAATTCTCCATTAACTTGCCCCCTTGAATTTGTCTCTTATTTAAATATTCTTAATAAATGTTGCCCCAAAAGAAAAGCTCATCTTTCAATTTTATCCTAATGGTGGCTGTTCTGAGAGCAGAACAGAGCAATTTCTCAGTATCGGACCTCTGTGAAGCTTTCTTTCTGTGAAATATACCTCTTGCTCTTTCCCATTTTACTTCTTTAAATTAAAAAATGGCAACGGAAATGTATGAGTATGAGCTGGAGCCAGGCAATAAGTAGGAAAACAAACTGGCAATGCTGAGCCATAGTCCTGATGTCTAGTCCTATTTCTGGACCTCATTATCCTTTTATATAAAAATAAAATGAATTTATGTAACATAAATTTAATACTAAATTAATATGATATCCAAAATCCTTTTTGTTGATAAAATCTCATAAGTCTTTTATTATGCTTTTATCACCTAGGTATGCACAATAAACTATCTGTTGCATTTTGGAAGTTCTATAGTTTTCAAATTTTTATAATGATCCCCCTGTTTATAGCTTAAAAAACAATCATTTAAAAACTAACATGGATTAACTTATCACTTATAGTCTAGTGACAGAAAAAAAATCATAAAAATTTTCTTAAAAATTAAGAGAAATGCCTACCTATATATATAGCAAGAAATACATAGAAATGATATAGTTCTATATATCTTTATCTACAAAGATAGCTAAATCAGGACCAGAAAACAGAATGAAAATACATTAATATTATAAAATTTAAAATGTACTGACAGAAAATTAAGAAGTCCTGACTTTTAAGAAATAAAAGAAAAAAGGTATTATGAGTGAATTTGCATTGCTCTGGCTAGATCACCAATTTTCATTAAAAAAAAAAAAAAAACTGACATTGATTTATTATTGGCTTGGCCAGGACTGAAAGAAGACTGTGTTAGACTGAGTTTCCTGGAAAACAGAACCTGAGGCAAAAACTGAAACACTTCCATTTTACTGGGGGTAGCTAAGGGGGCAATCCCTGGTAGGGAAAGTGAGTGATAAAAGGAAGAGAGGTCCCATAATGGAAGGAGAGCAAATATAAGTTGCTTATTACCATATGGGGCCATAGCTGCAAAAGCAGCATAGTGGATACGTCTGTTGTGTGAGTTGTTGAACTCTGGGCTTGGGTAAACCTGTTGGGGGTTGAAGCAGGGAGGAGAGGCTAGTGAATTGACTCCTGACTCCTCTTTGTCATCTGTTTCCTATATCTAAAGCATAGCTCATGAGTTATTTCCCCTCTACAGCCAGGTTGTGTCACATGGGCTCTCGAGGCAAGTATGGAGAAAACAAGGGCTTCCAGAAGGTCCACCCCAGCTAGAGCTTGGTACAGTGGATTCCACCAAGATTGTGTATGTGTGTGTCTGGGGCATGGGGGTTACTTGGTTTGTGATGGTTCTGGTGGCACTGATGGCTGTGGCATTGACCTTGGCTTATGACTGAAGTAATGGCATGAGTCATTCCTAAGCCCATTCGGGCCAGAATGCAGAGTAAACTGCCAAGACTTGAGGGTCAGGTGAGGTCAGGTAGATTCAGAAGGCAGAAACCCCTCCTATTTACTCACAGATTTTAGTGATCTTCAGATTTCACTTGAGAACACTGCATGGAATTCTTCCCTGGGAAAGGAGGTGTAAATCTCATCCTTCAAGATCAGTATAATCTCCCAGAAAGACTCGAAGTAGTTTGGAAAAACAGAGCCATATTCAAACTATGGCAGGTGGTACAGAAGTGGTATTTCCCGTCACGCTTCTTCACCCAACCTTTCTGATCTTCCCTTCCCTTATCCCAGCCCTTCCACAAGTCAGTATTGCCTATCTCAGGAAGTGACACAGCATTTATTCTTCATGGGTTTGAAATCTTCACTTGATTTTGTTGGGTCATAGCTGCTGAAAATTTTCATTCACATTTGTCAATGGGCTTAGAAGCGTCGAAATACGCCCCAGGGACTCTCCTGGGACCCAGACATACTCCATTCTACCTCCGTTGTGTCATGGCAAACATATCCAGCCTTACGTTTCTGATCTACAGCCTTTAGTTAGGATCCACTCCCATAGTTGTTTCCCTGGTTTCTGTTGGCATACATTACCCGGGCCTTTCATTTCTTTGACATTTAGGCCTTTTCTTCCCAGGCAGAGCCTATTCTCCTCTGTTTGGACTGTGATGAGACTTGATTGGCATGGAGCCAGTGAAGCATATTAGGGACAGACTTTATAGAAAACAAACATTATCTTTTGAGACCCCTGCTTCAGGTCAATTTAGTACATAGTTCTTAGGAAAGGGCAGGATTGTTCTCTTTTGACAGGTTCTATTAGGATTGTCTCTCCGGACCAAGAATATTATGGAAAATTCAGCAAGTTGACCTTCTCAGGATCATTTATCCAAATATAACCATTTTGGCTTTTAGGGGCCCATTCTTTCCCAGCCAGGACCCTGGTTTAACATGTGAGACTTATTAAGATGACACATTCGGTCTGCTTTCCAGATTTACCAGTTTATATTCAGATCTTAGGTTTAATTTTCAGCACAATCTACTGGAGGACCAATATGCAAGAGACTTTCTGAAAGCTTCTGTGAAGATACTTTGGTTTACATGGGAAATAGCTGCTATAAGCCTGTCATTTTTATTTTTCTCAAAGTTTCCAATATTACCAAAAGATCAGGTATCACTGTCCCCATAATGATCAATGCCAGCAGCCCCTTAATCTTCCAAAGCCTTGCCTTCTATTTATACTCAATTTCAATTAGCCATAGGTCAAAACATTAGTAATTATGTTACCTCTGAATACCAACTGTTATTACACTCTTCCACTAACGATGAGCTCTGTGGTCACTATTGCCTTCAAACAGGTAGAGGATCCAAATCCAAAAGTCCATTCTAAAGGGTACATGCTATCTGAGGCCACGGTCTAGGATTGCATCAAAAACAGAGCCTGAGGAAAGGCGTGAGAGGAAAAAAAAGGGCAGTGAAATAGAGAATGTGTTGGGCATACTTTACAATCATCAATTTTCCTTCCCCACTGCCAGAGCCTGGCAGGAATCTCTGCTTCCTAGAGGTATTACCCCTTAAGCCTGGACCTCAAGAGTTTCTCATTCTGAGGGGAGTCCACCTTCAGGCTCCGGAAGTTCCTCAGAATTACCACTTAAGTTCTTTCTACCAGATTATAACACCAGGGTCTTCTGCTCCTGGTAAGCGGGTCTCTCCTATGACTCTGAATTGTCTGTCCTTCTGCATATGGGGGTGATGCTTTTCCCTTCAACATCAAGTCTCTGATGGGTCCAAGAAAAGTCAATGATTTTGTTTTGTCAACTCTTTCTTGTTGGAAGGACAAGAGTGACAGAGATACGCTCTATACATGTTTGGACCGAAACTGGAAGTAGAGCTCATATTCTGTTTTTGTTCCATTCACCATTGCAAACATAGTTTGTCCTTGATATTCCTACAGGATGAAATAACAGTCATTGGTCTGTCACTTGTTAGATATTTTGATCGAACTGAGGAGAAATAGTAGCAAGGCTTCCTTTTCCTGTTCTTGTTTTAGACCACCTGTGTGGTGGACAAAAGAATGAGCAGGGGCACATCGGGGAGGTTTCTGGAGTTGACTCCAGGTGACTCACAATTTGGCTTTCACTCACTCCCAGCACGGATTTCTTCCCTCTATAAGAAATAGTAATATTTCTTTAATAGTCGTAGAAATAGTAATATTTCTCTGTAAGAGCCTAGGTGGCTCAGTCGGTTAAGTGTCTGACTCTTGATTTCGGCTCAGGTCATGATCTCAGGGTTGTGAGAATGAGCCCCGTGTCAGGCTCTGTGCTCAGCGTGGAGTCTGCTTGAGATTCTCTCTCTCATTCTGCCCCCCACCCCCATGCTTGCTTGCTTTCTCTCTCTCTCTCTCAAAAAAAAAAATAAATCTTAAAAAAATAGAAGTAGTATCAATTCTTACAAATAAGCCAAACTTAAATATGGTCTCAGAGTCAGCACCTTCTCAATGAACCTCAGACCTGAAAAATGGGAAAATATTCAATACTATTAAAGAAGGTAACCATGGCCACTTCTTTTTCTTTCTTTTTTTTTTTCTTTTAAGATTTTATTTATTTATTTGAGAGAGAGAGAGAGAGCAGCAGCCAGGGAAGGGGCAGAGAAGCAGGCTCCCCACTGAGCAGAGAGCCCAATGCAGGGACTCCATCCCTGTTAAGCAACCAACTGAGCCACTCAGGTGCCCTGGCGCTTCTTTTTCTTTCTCATGATCCTTGTTCCTTCTTCCTTTTCCTCTCCTTTTCATGGAAGGCTTTCTTTTAACCTAGGATAATTAGAGAGAAACATAATAGTAATTCATTTTATCAAGAGTACAATTATTTCTATTTTAAAATATAAAGCTGGTCAAATGACATTGATCATATTAATCTCAGTTAAGTTACTTATTTTAATATAGGCAGATGGAAAAAGGACTCATTATTCATCATTTTAGTAAGTTTCACACACCACCTGTTCCAACCAGAGAAGAATGGTCTCTTAAGTAAAACATTCTCTCATTTCTTGAAGAAGTCAGAGTTTTTCATCTGTAATGCTTCAGTATCCTCATTTTCCTCTATCTGGGTTACCCAACCCATTGACATTCAAGCACAATAAAAGAAAACACCAAAATGCGGTCATGAATATTAAAGTTGCAGGGTATCCTGTGAATGGGGAGAGATTTTTCTAGAGAGTGTCACTTGCCCATACTAATCCCAACATAATGACAAAATGAAAATACCAGCACCTAATTTCCTGGTAAAATGTGTACTTTCAGTATAAAGCAAAAAAAAAAACTTGTCTCCTCCTCATTGAGAAAAGGTAATTAAAATTCTTAAGTGGAAAAGCACGGTTTTTAGAGACAAAGGTACCTGACTGAATTTGAATATTGCACTAACCATGTGGCCTCAGTTAGGTATACAATCTCACTAAGCCTCAGTTGCCTTACCTGTAAAATGGATCTACTAATACCTGACTAGCAGGGCTGTTGAGATATTTAATTTGATTCATCAATATAAAGAATGTAGAATGGTAATATTCAATAAGTGATAACTATAATTATTACTAAAATTTTGAAATTTTCTCAGACATATTTTTTTCTAAAAATAACCATTACAACTTGCAACTTGAAATGATTTTGATTGCAGTTTGAAATGGTTTGGATAGAGAGAGCTGTTACTCTATTTCTAACCTTATACCTCTAGATAACATGATCTTTCTGTGTAGAATAAAAGTAAAAAGAGAAAGATCAGAAGGATGAGGAAGAATAGAATGAAGAGAAGATGAAGATGGCTCTACTCCAGAATATTTTACATTTACATTTAAGCACTTGCACCCTTTCAAGGAAGAATAAGTAGCCTCTATTTTATTCATGCCTTGGCAAGGCTGTATCTTGACCAAATTTGATAATGAATGACGGCTGTTTTCAGGTTCCTCAGGACTCTCTTTCATGCTATTTTTCACTACAGATTAGACCCTCTCTACTACTCTCAGATTTTTAGGTCTTTACAATCAAATTCTGTTCTCTGAAAAATGCTGTTAGCCTTTACATGTTACCATTCTCAGATATATTGATATTAAGGTTTTATTTCTAATTAGGGAATTGTGGGTCAGGGATTGTGTAAGAAATAGGAGAAGGATATGACTATAGGGATATCGTAAAGGGTCCCCAGGTAAGGGATGTCACGCATCAGTCAGAAGGGAACAATCCAGTGTGTGTGTGTGTGTGTGTGTGTGTGTGTGTGGCCCAGCTTGTGGCTCTCGGGGACCTCACCTAGAACATAATAGGGGTGCTAAGCAGACTGAGAATGTGGACATTGTTATGTCTGGTCATGTAAGAGGGTATCTTTTTGTTGAATACTTGTTTTCAGAAATCCTTACAAAATTAGATATAAAGAAAGTTCAACAGACAAATAAATAATACTGCTTCCTCAGTTTGTTTATTTCATAAGTCGGCAACAATGTGAGAATGTTTGGAAAGAGTTTTTAAATGTGTTATTTATTCCAAAGAAACTCATAAAACACCGAGAACAGGAAAGGGGGAAAAAAAACTGTGTGCTTAAAATATCTTCATAAAAACAAACTGTAAATATTGAATAAGCAAATCCATTTCAGCTTTGAAATCCCAAGTTCTTGGTGGTTGTTTGTGAGGGTGCTGATGGAGGTGATGTGTGTGTCTATGTGTACATGCGTGGGTATGTTAAATTATAAATGCCTTTGAAATCCTTGCTCCTTAATTACTGGAACTGTGGTGTTTTCACGTTGAGTTCCACTAGTCTATGTGTGGAAGTCTAATGAGAGGGTAAGAAGGCTTCACAGGTTCTCAAGAAAAGGAAATCATGAAATAAATCCACTATTTGATTCTCAGTGGTACTGCAGCCACATGGAAATAACAAGAAATTATAACTTTGGCAAAGAATAAAAAGTTTAAAGCAGCTTAAAAATAGCCCCGAGTGAACACATGGCAACCAAAACAAAGGTGAAGGAATGGCAACGGGACTCCTACCTTACTGCGGAAGAATTTTAAGTTTTCCCTCAGTCTCCATATGCTTTGCCTCTCCAATGGCTCCATGGAATCTAGAGATAGTCTGCAAAATGCCAGCAGTTTTCACATACAATCAAGCTTCCATCTAAAAGAAACAATCATTTTCCCTTCTGAGCATAAGGGCTCTCATGAATGTAAGCAATCATTTGATGGGGACAAGAATGGCTTTCAATTTGCCATGGGTGAGTTGAGCTAGAAGTTGCTGGAACTCCCAGTCCATTAAGCTGCTGTGTGCAGACTTAGCAGGTTGAAAACCAAACCAAACCCCACCTGTATACAAACTTTTTTTAAAAAAAGAGATTAAACTGTAAAGTGCCAGTTGAGAGAAATTTTTAAGGGTATCTTCTTCTTGGCCCTTTGGGAGAAGCAGAAAAGGCAACCAAGCATTTGAAAAGAATATTCTGTATCAGAAGAGTAGGAAAAACTGCATAACATCTAGTTAATGGTAAAATGTGTAATAAAATAATGTCCAAAGCCGATAGATAGTTTCCAGGCTCCGCTTATCCCAGCAGCACCCAAACAGATCCACATTCTCTCTCAATCTCTCTCTCTCTCCATGTCACTGCATGCATGAAGCGTTCTTCTTATTGCTATGTAATGTTTCCATTGTACATTTGTATAATTTACCAGATGATAGAGATTGTTTTTTCCCTTCATTTTTTGCTGTAATAAATAAAGTTGCTATGAATACTATGAACACCTGAGTACACATCTTTGTGTAAACATGTATTTTCTTTTATTTAGGGTAAATGGTTTCTCTGGTGATGTATGTTGTGACCTTACCTAACATTTGAAGATATCCCAGATATCTTTCTGGTTTTGATTTATAGTTAAATTCTATTGTATTAATAGGGCATACTTTGTAGGATTTCAAATTTTCATGTTTTTTGAAATTTATTTAGTGGCACAGAAGACGATCTTTCTTTTTGAATGCTCCATGTGCACTTGGGAAGGATGCATATTCTGCTTTTTTGGATAGAATTTTCTATCAGTCTCAATTTGAGCACATTAGTTGATGGTGTTGTTTGAGCCTTCTGTACTCTTACAGATTTTTGTTTGCTTTCTCTATGCTATCAATTACTGAAAAAGGAGTGTTCAGTTCTGCAAATACAACTATATAGGTTTATCAATTTTTCCTTTTAGTTTCATCCGATTTTTAATATATATTTGACCCTTGAACAACATGGGTTTGAACTGTGTGGGTGGGCAAAAAAAAAAAAATGACCCTCCAAAGATGGCTACCTCCTAATCCATAGGATTTGTGAATCTGTTAGGTTATATGGCATAGAAGATTAGGATTGCAGATGGCCTTAGTTGATTTAATTAATTGATCTTAAAATAAGGAAATTAACCTAGATTATCTGGGTGGGTTCATTGTAATTACAGAATCCTTAAAACTACAAGAGGGAGGCAGTTGAGAGAGATGGTACCATGAGGACTTGGCCCAATGTTGATGGAGGAGAGAGGCGACAAAACAAAGACTGTGAGTAGCCTCCATCAGCTGGGAAAGGAAGGACACGGGTTCTTCTCTAAGGTATCTATAAGGAATGCAGTCCTACTGACCACTTTATTTCAGTCCATTGAAACCCATTTCAGAGATTTGATATCTGGAATTATATAATAATAGGTTATATTATTTAAACCACGAAGTTTATGATAATGTATTGCAGGAGTAGTAAGAAACTAATATAATGTGTCATAGAGAGTGCTCATCAAATAAAATTTGTTGGGGCCACACTACTTTGTCATAACCAAAGGTATGTGGGAGAAAGCAACATAAGCTCCCACCGAGTCTGGCCATCTAAAACATCCCATGGCCTCGGTCACCTCTCTTTCTCTGTTGCTATGACTTTTGTGGCTCTGTGTTCCAGGAAGTGTAGCTACAGATGAGAGAGGCTTGGCCCTCTGAACTACCCCTTGTAGAAGAACCCTTTGGGAGAGCTGCTCGATCCACATGAAACATAACATGAGCAAGAAATAAACCTGTGTTTGTTAAGCCACTGACATTTTAGGGTCTAATTGTTGCTATATCATAACCTACCTTTTTTACGGAAATTGAAATAGGTTCTTGCTAATACTTAAACTATGTAAAAGCTGACAATGTGCTTTGTGCTAATAAATCACCTTTAGGCTGGGAACCGGGGAAAATAGATTCTTCACTGTACGCACATTGAGACCTCTTACATATGCAGCCCTACTTCACTATTGGAGAACTGACTGCACAAATAAAGATGTCCTTGTTTGACATAACATAGAAGGAATGCCAGTCTATGACAAAGTGGAAACATCAGTTACAGTCTTAAAGAAAAAAAACATGTCGCTCTGGGTGTCATAGTTTTCATTGCCTTCAGTTTTCTGTCGAATAATTAATCAAATCTGACGTCATTAGAACTTTACATTATTAAGCTCTAGAAGTATATTTTCTTGTTTTTAAAAATCTAAGCTATTGGGCGCCTGGGTGGCTCAGTTGGTTAAGCGACTGCCTTCGGCTCAGGTCATGATCCTGGAGTCCCAGGATCGAGTCCCACATCGGGCTCCCTCCTCAGCAGGGAGTCTGCTTCTCCCTCCGACCCTCTTCCCTCTCGTGCTGTCTATCTCTCATTCTCTCTCTCACAAATAAATAAATAAATAAAATCTTTAAAAAAAAAAAAATCTAAGCTATTAACAATTACAACTTTTTTATTCCTTAAAGAGTTATTTATTTATTTGTCAGAGAGAGAGAGAGAGAGAGAGAGCAGAAGCAGGGGGAGCAGCAGGCAGAGGGAGAAGCAGGCTCCGCACGGAGCAAGGAGCCCGATGCGGAACTCGATCCCAGGACCCTGGGATCATGACCTCAGCCGAAGGCAGACGCTTACCCTACTGAGCCACCCAGATGCCCCAACAGTTACAACTTTTAACCATCTGTATTTAAATGGTTGTGTGTCCAAAAGTAATTTTTAACTAGTTGTTTTTAAAAAAAATGCAATATCCCCTTTGTTATTTGCTTAGGACAGCTGGACTCCAAAAGAATTTGCAATTCATTTTGGGAAATCAAATTACACAATCAATTTGTGTAAAATTACACAAAATAATTAGATAGCAATCGAGTTTAAAGGAGGGATAAAAATGAACAGTAGTTCGATATAGCTTTTATAGTCAGACAAGAAATAGTGTCTATTGAAAACAAAGGAAAGAAATAGTGTCTGTTGGTGAAGTGAGCGCTTACAAAATCACCCTCAGCCTCAGGTTTCTTATCTGCGAACTGAGATATTTGTGTTATCCTCAAAATCCTAAGAAAAGGTTAAGATATAATGGGTATAAAATTCCTAGCACATAGCAAGCACTTAACAAATAGTGTGAAGACGTAGTAGCCATCATTTCCATCATCATGTGCACTAAGAGAATCAGAGAAAGTTTCTGTAGAAGATGGGTCTTGATAAAGGATTTAGCCACTAGCGATGAAATTCAAAGTAGTGACAATAGAATGGGAAAATGTAGAAAACTGAAAATAAACAAGGGAAGGAGGAGAGTAGAGGTAGCAGAAAATCTGAAAAAGAGAGTTTATGCATTGTGTAGAAACATAAACTTTGAAGCCAGAAAAATGGAGATTCAAATTCCATTTCCGTGATGTGGGGCAGTTATTTACCCTCTCTAAACTTCAATTTTGGGGCATCTGGGTGGCTCAGTTGGCTAAGCATCAGACTCTTGATTTCATTTCAGGTCATGATCTCAGGGTTGTGAGAATGAGCCCTTCGTTGGGCTCAGCGTGGACCCTGCTTAAGATTCTCTTTCCTTCTCTCTCTGCCCCCTCCTGCTCACTCTCTCTCTCTCCCTCTAAAACAAAAAAACAAAAACAAACCCTTCAATTTTATCATCTATAAGTGAGAATGATGTCTGTTATGGGATTGTTGGGATAAATAGTTATATATAGATGCATATATAATCAAATATAATGCCTGGTATATGTTGGGAACTCAGTGCTTGAACTGGAAAAATAAAAACATTCATTAAAAAAATGGTGAGCAGGGCCTTAAAAACTAGGTATAGAAATTAAATCCTCTCATTCTGGTAGGCAATTCCTACTTGTACAAATTATAACGTCACCATGGGGAACAACCTCATCATAAGTAACAAAAAAAGATTTTTAGGCAATTACATAAACAAAACATGAACATTTCTGGGAAATGGTATAGAAAGTGAAAGTTGCAAAGATGAAAATTCACACCTCATCAGTCGGGATACATGAGCGCATGTGCACACACACACACACACACAAGCAAATTTAAGCATATTTTAGTACCTTCGATATGTAATTTGGCAGATGGAGCAGGTCTGTCCCTGAATAGGTTATATTTAGTGGGGATAGTGTGTAATAACTGAAATGGTTAAAATACAGTGTCCTAGGGCATTTCACAAAAGTAAAGCCCAAATTGAATCAAAATACTAAATAAGCAATCAAATTAATAACTTACTATAACATATGGAGACTGAAGAAGTCTTTATGGAAAACTTCACATATGAAGCAGATTCTGCAAAGAGCTCTTAAATGCATTTACTAAGTTTGGACTTTAGTCAAAAGCTAATGAGGAGGATGAAAAAAATTATTTTTTTTCTTTTTTAAGTAGGGAAGTCATCTGACATCTGTTGTAGAAAGATTATGTTGATGATGATAAAGGAAAAAGATGAGACTATAAGAACATAGAGGAAAGGTATCTAGTTAAGAAGTCACTGCACTGATTTGTCCATGAGAGATAAAGGAATGAGCTTTAGTGGGGAAAGTACAGCGAGGAGACAGATATGAACATTACAGAGGTAGAATGAATGGAGTTTGTTTGAAGACAGAAGGAACATGGGATGGTGGGTGGCCATTTTCTAAGGAAGGAGTAAAATTTATCAGGGAAGTAAAGATCATTCCAAAGATCTCCCAGGCTGTTTTGTCCTGGCAAAATACCTATGTCTCTGAGAAAAATTAAATCATGATTTACCATGCATAATCTGTTAGGTGACAGCTAGAGATATTGTCATAAAAGAGAACTTTTTAAACAGTTAATAAAACTCATAAATTGCATTTCTTGGGTGTTGCTTTCAATGATTAAATTCCATATAATTCAGTTTATGTATTATTGGTTACTAGTATTCATCTCCTGCTAGCAGTGTCTTAATAATTTGATTAATAATTATTATGTCCACCATAAGGAAAAGGAAAGAGTGGTAAAATGGAAAATTAGTCACCTTTGCTCCTTGCCAGCAATATTCTGAAAATAAGTTAATAAGATATAAGTAAGTTTATAAATAGGGCTTAATGTATACACCCCATTAATAGACAATTAAGAGATGAATGCTAGTAGGAGGCTTACTGTATTGGATCCTGGGAAACCTTCACAGCCAAGACTTTTGTTCATTTGAACTTAAGATGTCATCGTTAAAAAGCATAAGAACTTAGAAAATGGTCAATCGCTCATCCATGTACTTGTAACAATATAATTCTTATACATGTAAAAATGTGAAATTCTTCTTTAAAGCCTATCCCTTTGTAATAAGTCTCAACTTTTTAAAAGGTTGTCCCAAACTCAAGAACAACTCAAGGAGAGATATTAGAATAGTCACAGGCATGTAAATATTTTCAAATATTATGTTAATTTTTATAACAATTTTACTTTACAAATCAATTAGGCATTGCCTACTTAATATATATACCATAGAAATAGTCTGTATTTTTTCCCCCGGTGGATTATTTGTAATAAAAATAATATAATTTTGTTTGATAAACACTGTTATTTGTGGAAATAATATAAATAAGAAGTAAGGTGTAAGTTAAGCAGTTATTTGCCACCACACTTCTTAGAGATCACTCTACCTAACTTGTAGAATTCTTGGTCTTTCGGGATGAACAGCAGAGAGACCTTCATGAAGGATGAATCCATTAGTTCTCTGGGTTATGTATGACAGTGTTAATGGGGCAGGGATATAATACCAAGTTCATAAGCTGTTCCTTCATGGATTTTTGCCATTGCCTCACAAACCACCACCTATTGAAATTAAAAGTCTTTATTACTTTAGGAAGCACATATTTGCCCCAGGGATAGGGAGATATAAAATAATCCAGTAAAAGTAAGAAAGCTGAGAATCTAAGTGTATTTCTTATAACTCATAGCAAGTTACCACTTCTAAAATCTTTTTTCTTTTATTTTTCAATCATATACATTTTTGAAAGGCAAAAAAGAGTTTTCTGAGTTCAAAATCTTAGCTTAGAATATCAAAAGATGTGGGCCATCACGTAATGCTTAGATGACAAAATAAGGATGTGTAATGTTACAAAATCTGGTTCTCCTTCCCCCAAAACTATGAAGTAGACTGAATTGGCAGGATGAGAGACAGCTGGGCGCCAATGAGTAAGAGTGAACAATTATATTTCAAAATTTGAGAAATGACCTCACCATGACTTTCTCCCCCCCACTTCTGTCTGTGACAAAACTGTTTATAAGCTCATGTTCCAAAAATGTGTAGGAAACAGAGCTACCTGCATTGCATGCCATGAAAGATCATAAATTCTGAAAATGTTGTTCTAATAACACAGAGACACAAGATTTAAAAATGCAGCTATGTTCAGACTCCTATGCTGATGGGCTAACGTCCCGGCAACTTATTCATCAAATTATTAGTGAATTTAAAGAAAATGAGAAAATGACATAACTGATGACTTTTTGGGTAGAAGAATTGCAAGTTTGGGGAAAAAACTGGAAATCACTTCTCAATTATATCTGTAATTTATGCTGTTTCAGACCCTATTTTCCTAAGGAGAGACTAAAAAAAGAGAGACATGCTGCCCGTTGGGTAACAAGAGGACTGACAAGAAAGAAGCAGGTGGGTTTTTTTATTGTCTTTTGTGTTTTTTTTTTTTATTTTTTATGAGAGAGAGAGTGCAAGCGTGGGGTCAGAGCAGAGGCAGAGGGACAAGGAGACTCACACTTAAAGAGGGAGCCCACCGAGGGGCTCGATCCCAGGACCCCGAGACCATGACCCCAGGTGAAACCAAGAGACAGATGCCTAAGTGACTGATCCTCCCAGGCACCTGACAAGAAGCAGTCCTAATACAAAGATGAGGTTCCTCCCACCCTGTCAAAACTCATCTCTGGACTCATCTTTCCACATGTGGATTTGGGGCTGCAGCAAGACGATAAACACTCTGAGAACAAACACACAGCCATAAAATCGCTCCCAACGGCAACCCAGAATGTCCAAGTCAGGATGGAGAATCAAGCAATAATTATCGTCCCCCCAACCTCCTAATAACACACACATTTTTGAGTTTGAGGAAGAAGGTGGGAAGGAAGGAAGTCCCAGAAAGGGAAAGAGAACCAAAGAGGAAAAAAGGAAAAGGAAACGATGCAAAAACAAGGAAGTGAGAGTGGGAGGCCACGTTTTGTGGCTGCAACCGCCTCTGCCCTTCAGCCAGCATGCACCGTTCTCTTTCCTGGTCTCAAGGGTTCTTATAGATGGTGTGTACAAGCAGCAATGCAGTCATGCCAGATAATTTCAGTAATTTATGAGGTCTATAACAATTCACATTTTCATTAGCATCGTATTACCTTTTACATTCACTATTCCTGACTTGGAGCGCAAAATGCAGATGGCAAGTTCCTTTGAGAAAGCGCATTGTTTTGTTGCCTAATGTTGCAAAATGAAGATGTGTAGTGAATTGTGCATAACACATAATTACAGCTTATTTACTGTATTTAGCATTGAACAGTGTACAACAGATGGAAGCATCTGAAGAAAACCAGGAGAGTCTTTTATGAGGCATGCGCCACATGTGTAGACCCATATTATAAACCAGAGGCATAAGCACTTTGGAATGGAAGTACTAATAGATATTTGACTACAGTGACAAAAATAATCTTCGCCCTAATGAAAATTTTCAAAAGTTCATCAGGCCAAAGCTAGATGAGAATAAGGGGTATGGATTTTTGCAGCCCCTGCTGTTTTATTTATTTATTTATTTATTTATTTATTTAATTAGAGGAAAAAAGGGGGGGAGGGGAGAAACAGTGGTATCTAGCTTCAGGGAACACATTTCTGGAAGCTGTTGACAAAGAATACAGCTGCAGAAGAACTAACAAATTCTAGCTACGTTGTAAGACATCAGAGGTTTATATTTTGTTCACCTCTTATTCAATATAAACCATTGTTCATAGTCAAAAGAAAAGTCACCCTTAAGCTTTTATCAGAATTTCTCATAATGTTACTTAGAAACAGTCCCAGCATGCGTTTTTGAGATTGCCTTACAAAGCTGATGTAAAATTCTACGCTCTCTTTGAAACAGGGTTAAAAGTGATTTAGGCTTTATTCCAATATACATACCTCATGGAAATGGACTCCTGTGTTTTGCCTGTATGTTTGGAAATAACTGAACACGAGAATAATCCCAGCACTTTCATCCATCTCACGTTCATAGGGAAGAGAACAAATATTTCTAATTATTTGATGTTTGGGAAGAGTGTTCAGTTTGTTGATATGCCATTTGAGTAATTTTGCAGATTTGGCATTTGAGCAGCTTTGCCATATGCAAAGAAATTCTTTAAATGAGGTCTGGAGCATTTGTGTTGCAATATATCTACTTAAAAACAGGAAGTCTCATTATTAACTTTGTTTCCATTCCCCTCAGTGTACACATGCGCACACACACACTCACAAACCCTTAACTTTTTTTTTTAAAGATTTTATTTATTTATTTGAGAGAGAGAGAATGAGAGATAGAGAGCACGAGAGGGAAGAGGGTCAGAGGGAGAAGCGGACTCCCTGCCGAGCAAGGAGCCCGATGTGGGACTCGATTCCAGGACTCCAGGATCATGACCTGAGCCGAAGGCAGTCGCTTAAACTACTGAGCCACCCAGGCGCCCTCAAACCCTTAACTCTTGATAGTGGTGGGAGAAAAAGTCATAAAACATTGAATCCTTTATTTCATTTTACAGAAGAATACTATATGGGGATATAACAACCATTTGTGAAAACTTCTTTGTTGTCAAGGGTCAGTTGAACAAATGGAGCTGTATTAATTGCAGCCTTAAGTCACATTTACCCTGAGTTCTAACCTTGTGTAATTCTGACACCACATGCCTACTCGGGTGGTGAGTGGACATGTCAAATCTGAACGTGCCCTGCACCGAATTACTGATAGCCATCTTCTTCCTCCCCAGATTTACTTGGCTTTGAACCTTCACCACTTTTTTGGTTCATGGTTCCTTCTTTCCTTCTGCCCTTTCTACCTTCTTTTTGATGTCCTTTCTTTTCCTTTCCTTTCCTTCCCTCTCTTTCGATCCTTATTTATTTTTGTGTAATTACAAGAGGAGGCACAATATAAAACATTATATATTGATACTCTTAACATATATGTATGAGAGTTCCTTCAGGGTCTTTCCAGGGCCGTGCAGTAAGAACTTCCTGTGTAACTGAACTCTTCTATAAATTGTGCTGTCAAATAAGGTGGCCACTAGCACTTGAAATATATCTAGTGAGACTATGGAATGGAATTGTTTTTTAAATACTTTTTTATTTTTTTGTTTGAGAGAGGGAGTGAGTGCAAGCACAAGCAGGGGGAGGGTCAGAGGGAGAGGGAGAAGCAGACTCCCCGCTGAGCAGGGAGCCAGAGGAGGGATTTTTGATCTCAGGACCCTGGGATCATGACCTGAGCCAAAGGCAGATGCTTAACCGACTGAGCCATGCAGGCATCCTATAGAATGGAATTTTTAATTTTATTGATTTTATTTTTGTTTTTTTTTACTTAAATTCAGTCAACCAACTTATAGTACATCATTAGTTTCAGATGTAGTGTTTAATAATTTATCAGTTGTACATAACACCCAGTGCTCATCACATCACATGCCCTCCTTAATGCCCATCAATTTTAAATGTAAATAATTTAAATAGTCACATATTGCTAGTAGCTACTGTCTTGGAGAGTGCCAGTACATTTCAAAAACTGTAATTGTTAGGAAATCATTTATGCACATTTAAATATTAGCTAATGTTGAATTACTCTCCAGAATAGATGTCAATGTTTGTGTACAATATACATGCAGTTGTCTCTTTCCCCAGTTCCTTGACTATACTTAGTATTATTAGGCTTTTACACTTCCTGGATGCTTCAATGGGTATAAAATATTGTCTCCTTAATGGTTTAATTTGTATTTTCCTGTGCGATTGTATATTACGCATACCTTTATCGGCCATTCTTCTTTCCTCTTCTTTTAATTTTAATTACCTGCTTATATTTCTGTTGAAATATTGAACAGTTTCGCATTAAAAGGTATGCTTATACTATGTTTTTCCAAGAAGAAGGTAGGGGTTTGTTGGTCTGAGTTTGGTCTTTAATGATGTTTGAACTCCAATTCTTTAAATACATTTTAAAATCATTTTTTCATATTGCGTGAGAAACTAAAAATTTGTTGCTACTTTCATAAAATACATCAATAACTTGAGACCAATTAAGTCTTCTTATCAACGGAAATGATATATGCCCCAAATTATAGATGTTTCTGTTTCTAAATAGGATTTTGAATATTTCTCCATGTTTTATTTCCCATTTAATAGGTATATATTAATATATATTGTATGTTTATTATATATATTATGTTCAATGTAATATATAATGAAATACTATCTTATATATTATTAATACATATATCCACATATTTACCAGGAAATAAAACATGAAGAAATTATCAAAACGCTATTTATGAACATGAAAAAATAGAATAATATAAATAAAATATATAAAATATATGTATACTATTACAGATTATAACTTTTCCACTTACTACATTTTTAATTGAGCGTTGCTGTTGGGTTGAATGATGTTCATTTTAAAATATAGATCTTCAGTACACGTGATGAGGTACAGAACTATGAACTAATAAAGGAGTGTTACTTTAAGCCATTGAGGTTATGACAATTTGTTATACAGCCATAGAAAACTAATACAAGTACTTGTTTTTAAATTAAATGCAAATATGTCTAAAGCTCGATAATTAGGTCAGATGTTTTCTTTATGATCTTAGCAAATATATTTTACTAAATTAAGGAAGTTTTTTTCTGTTTCTCATTTATGATCATTTAAATTAAAAATCAATGTAGAAGTAGGTTTAATGCTTTTTTTCTGCAACTGTAATATAATCACATATGGTTTATTAATATATAACTGGATGTTAGTACTGTTACATTTTCTAATGCTGAATCTTTCTTGCATTTCTGAATCATAATTACTTGCTTTATTAGTTTATATTAAGCTAACAATTTTTGCTTGCCACTAATCCTGGGAATCTAGCTATGGGGCATATTTTTTCTTATTTTTAGATTCTACTGAATATGGCGTGAATCATTTTAAGGAGATGGGAAGAGATGCTTCGACAGACATCCCTTCCAGCGGTTGTAACTATTTGCTTTTAAAAGTAGATCCTAGCTGAAGGACCTTGAGGTAGACAAAAAATGGTGAGATATTATCACAGGCACATTTACCAGGAAGATTTGGAGAGAGCTGATCTTGGAGTTGAGCACCCACTACTGTCTGTGGAAGGGCAGGAACGAAAGCAGAATTGAGCAGTGAGAGAAGAGAAGGTACTGTGCAGCCCCAACCACAGGATTGGCTGGGGGAGTTCTGGTCTTACAATGGTTCCTCAGATTTGGCCTGCGGTGGCCTGAGATGACCAAGCAGGACATACCTGTTGTGTAGTCATTGCACATGGGTCATCCTGAGAAGGAACATGGCCTTGGGTAGGGTAGCTCTCTGCAGCCGAGACAGTCCCTGAAGGATCTGAGGTGGGGGGATGCTGTCTGCTGTCAGCGCTCCCAGAAGCTGGGGCAGCAGGTTCTTCCCTGAAGAGAGAGTTGGGTTATACCCAAAGTATCTCCCAGGAATAAATATGTAGAGATAATGAGAACACTTCTTCAGTCCTGAAGGACTTGTTAGACAGGGGCAACAATGATTTTGGCTGATTTATGTGGGACGACCCGATACTGAAGAACTAACTATCTCAGGTACATCAAGAGGGACCTTGCGTATGACTGTAGACATAAAAAAAATGGTATGCATTGCTTTGTAGATCACATGTCTAAACTAATTAGTGGAAGTGCTTGCAAAATAACCATTAGACATGTCCAGTGTTTAGAGTTCATCTTTTCTCTGAAGCCTGCTAGGCCTATCATTGGCCAAAATAACCTAGCCAATAAGAAGCAGGAAATGAGCTGATATCTGGACCCAGAATTACTCAAACTGCAAATCTGGTAGAAGAGTGAACATCTTATGGTACCTGAGGTTTCCATTTCAACAGTGCCTGCCCTCCTCCGCCTGGATGGTATAGAGGGAGAATGCCAAGGTTAGCCTCTCACTTCTTTCCTAATCTTAACTTTCTCTTTGGTCCAGCCCCACAAGTTTAGTGGATTAAGAGGTTATTTTACTCTGTTTAACCTAAGATTTGATTTGAAAAGAGGAGCAGAAGCCAGGGAAAATTTGATTTATACTAGCCCTACATCCAAGGAATCTATGGAAGAATAATATGCTTTTTTTAGGAGGTAGCAGTGATGTAAGTAGGAGTACAACCTAGGATGGGACCTCGTTTAGCTACAAGCTCATGGTCCACAGACCAAAGCCCTAAGGCTCCTCTAATTTGTTAGCGGACTTCAGACTGCTTCATTTCATCTCTAACTGGATTTATTTTTCTAGTCCTCTAAAATAGAGATACAAATTATATTGCTGAGATTTATATCACAATTTTACACTGTTTCTTCCATTCATTTAATTCAAAGAACTTTTCATATACTCTCTCACTTATTTGTATATCTATAGAGGTGGCATCTCCTTCATTAAACCCCCTTGTTGATGGATACATGTGAGGGATGAGAAAGTAAATGAATGACCTCGGCTCAGCATTTTAATGGGGAATATGACCTGTATTGAAAGCCCAAGCATTTTGGAGGAAGGTACACATATTTGCCACAACACTAACATTTACATATCCTTTTAATTTCCTGACTGGCAAAAGAAAAAAATTGGTTCATAAACCTTGTTCTAGCTCTTTTGCTTTCATAGTTTTCTTATTAGTAGAAAATATTTTTGATTTGATGACTGACCATTTTCTCCCTTCACAAACATTTTAACCCTTAGCTCTCAAATTCCAATATAAACACGTCAAACATAAATATGACGTGAAGCTGATATTGCTGAAAAGTAAAAACATTCTCTTTACTCGTGTAAAATCACTCCTGTAAACATCTGAAACCATCAGGAGTTCCATAAATTTTACCTTTCAAATAGAAGGACTTTACATGAATTGGATTGCTAAAAGTATAAATAGGCAATAAGTCTAAGTTGTTACTGGTATCCCTAACTTGATTTACAATATGACAACAATGATTTATAGTTTTTTTTAATTTATTTTTTCTTGAAGAAAAATCGGATATAGAGGAGATTCAGTCTTTTTAGGAATCAAAACAACCTTGGGTAAGATTTCCTAAAAGATAAAAATAAGACCATTAAAAACACCATTGCCCTAGAAGCCTCCCAGAATAAGCAGGAATGTAGGTCATGGTATTTCCCCTTAGGTTGGCACACTGATATACTGTGTATTGAGGTACGCTGGGATACAGTGAGGTCTAGAGGTGAAATGCTCCCAGCCCTCGGTATTTAGAAGAGATTAGATTCTCAGTTTCTGTGTAAACTTAAGGAATCATCTGAATGTCTGAAAAAACATTTGCAAAAACACAGACACAGTCAATTCAGTTTTATTCTGAAGATTTATTTCATAGCAGACAAGCTACTCACGATTAATTCAAACCTAAGACAATATGCCACCTGTATTCGCTTTTTTTGGTTTTTACCTCTATGCTCATTACCTAGTCTCCCATTTGTTTTACCCAGCTTGACATTTTCCCTTACTGTACTATCGGATTTATTTCCACTTCGGAATTTTCTAAGTGATACGGAGAAAGCATCTTTTGGGGCTTCATCAAAATCTTTCTCTAAGACTATCAGAATGGATTAAAACTGGAGTTTGGAATCTCTGCTGGTGGGGATTGGCTGTCCAAATTTCACAGTGTAATCCAATATTAATAAAACTAATTACTAAGCTTGAATGTCTTCCAGCCCACATCCAAAGCCTCCGGCCTATCATTCCAAGTATAAAGTTTCCACATGGTTTACTGGTCTACAGTACCTCGATAGTGACTAAGTCCATCCCCATTTCTTTCTCCAATAACTAAATTCTAATAGTAGGTCTTGTTTTGTTGGTGTGCTTCATTTTTATTTCTCTATGTTTATTCTTCACACCCCTCACCTCTGATTCCAATTTACTAATTATTATAATTTAATGGTCCAGTTTTAAACACTCAAAGGGCATACATCCTAGAAATTAAGCAACTTTTTTTTTTATTCCAAAAATATAAGCCTACACTTAAGAAGCTAAAAACATGGCCCTGATCCCAGTTTAAACCATCAGACTTCAGGGACATAATTACAGGCAGAAACTGTGACTTAGGTCCAATTACACGCTGGGCCTGAGCTGGGTGCCTCCTGTTTCTTCAAAGATGAATAGCCAGAATTAGAATTTAAATTGTCAGCTCAAAGAAACCCAGGGTGTATTTGGTTTCTGCTAGTTAAAGAGTCATAAGGGAGCCCAGAGGGGCAGACTCCCATGTCATTCCCATTTCCCTGAGCGAAACCAAGCTTAAGTTTCTGAGAAACTGATACTTTAGCTCTTCTCAAATATTTATCTTCATGCATTATAAAAATACCTTATTGTCAGAATGTGTTTCTATTCAATATGAATACATGTAACTCTGTTCTCCTGCATTGCATGTATGGGATGAGATGTAGAGAGGGAGGAGGGGAGGGAGGGGGAAATGAAAACCTCTTGAAATTATACAGTAATTAGTTTCTTTGTTTGAAAACCCTTTCATTAAACAGCAATGATAACCAGCAGTAAACTGTCACCCCCGGGAGAAGGGTAGAGTGTCAAATTTTATTCTGAAAAGACATTTGCAAAAACACAGACACAGTCAATTCAGTTTTATTCTGAAGATTTATTTCAAAGCAGTCAAGCTACTCAAGATTAATTCAAACCTGTCTCCCAGATGCAATGAGTGTGAAGAACTCGAGCTTACTGTCATCTGAATTTGCAATATTTCGCCATCTCTAAATATTTTATACAGATGGCAGAAATGGTATTACCCAAATCTGTGTTAGGAAAGCTTTAGCTCAAGAAAATACATGCTGGTATAGGATTATATGTGCCTCTGTGTGTGTGTGTGTGTGAGATTTTCCTTTTGGGTGATCCATTTGTGTATAAACACATTTCCTCTTTATCCCATCGATCTAATAAAATGGGAAAAAATTATCTTAGCCTTCCTAAAAGGACAATCTTATTGCCAAACACTATGTGAAATGATTTCACTCACCACTAGAGGATAAGCAACATGTTTGAGAAACAATATAGCCATCTTTTGAAATTACACTAAGTAGCTCCAGAATTAAATCAATGGATAATTAACTGTTTAAGGAGCCAAATCACAACATGCATGTTACAATTAAAACAGTAAATAATCATTTAATTTGCTGTCTGGCTTTTCCTTGTGAACTGACAAAATCCATTGTAGAATATGGAATTAGAGAACCTAGAACATAAGACTTACAAATATTTATAGTACCTCTAATTCCTTTCAAGGTGGATTTGAATAAATAGAGTTTAAACAAAAGCCAGTGCTCCCCCCCCAAAAGATATGTGCATGACAAATATATAAAGAGAAGCTTCACATCAAATTTCATCAGGGAAATGCAAATTACAACAGTAAAGAGATAGCAACACCAAATGCCGATGAGCATATGGAGCAACAGGAACTCTCATTCATTGCTGGTGGGAATGCAAAATGGTACAGCCACTCTGGAAGACATTTCGGTGATTTCTTACAAAATTAAATATACTATTACTATAAGATCCAGAAATCATGCTCCTTGGTATTTACCCAAAGGAGTTGAAAACTTCTGTCCACACAAAATCTGCCTGGATGACTATAGCAGCTTTATTCATAAGTGTCCAAACTTGGAAACAACCAAGATGCCTTTCAGTAGGTGAATGAATAAATCAATGATGATATATCCAGATAATGGAATATTATCCAGCACTAAAAACAAATGAGCTATCAGGTTATGAAAAGACATGGAGAAATCTTGAATGCACATCACTAAGTGAAAGAAGGCTATCTGAAAAGACTACATACTATATGATTCCAACTACATGACATCCTAGAAAAGGCAAAACTATGAAGACAGTAAAAAGATCAGAGATTGTGGGGTGGGGTGGCAAAGATGGAGGATGAATAGCTGGAGCACAGAGGATTTTAAGGTACTAAAAATACTCTGTATGATACTATAATGATGGATCAATGTCATTATATATTTCTTAAAACCCATAGAACATACAATGCCAAGAAGGAACTATAACATAAGCTATGAACTTTGGACGATTATCATGTGTTAATGTAGGCTCATCTTTGATTTAAAAAAAGCAAAACATATCACTCTGGTGACTGATGTTGATAATGGGGGAAGCTATGTATATGTGGGGGCTGAGGGTGTAAGGGAAATCTCTGTACTTGTCCCTCAATTTTGCCGTGAAATTAAAACCTTGCTAAAAATGTTAGTCTTTGGGGGACCTGGGTGGATCAGTCAGTTAAGTGTCTGCCTTCAACTCAAGTCATGATCCCGGGGTCCTAGGATCAAGCCCCTCATCAGGCTCCCTGCTCAGCGAGGAGCATGCTTCTCCCTCTCCCTCTGCCCCTCCTCCCTGCTTGTGCTCTCTCTCTCTCTTAAATGAATAAATTAAAAAAAAAATCTTAAAAAAAATTAGTCTTTGAAAAAAGGTCAGTTTTCTTTCCTTGGTAAGGCAGGTACCTCTAACACAGCCACCTGAAGTTGACAGAATATACATTAGGAGCAAACACCAGAATCAAGGAATGATATTGTTTACATAATATTATAATAGATAATAGATAATAATGCTCATAATAGCTAAAACATGTGCCTACTAATCATCTAAACTGATTTCCTTCTCTTAGGGGGGAGCACCCACCTAAGAACAACAACCAAAATTAGTGAACTCTTTTTTTTTATTTTATTATGTTATGTTAATCACCATACATTACATCATTAGTTTTTGATGTAGTGTTCCATGATTCATTGTTTGCATACAACACCCAGAGCTCCATTCAGTACGTGCCCTCCTTAATGCCCATCACCAGGCTGACCCATCCCCCCACCCCCTCCCCTCTAGAAGCCTCAGTTTGTTTCTCAGAGTCCGTAGTCTCTCATGGTTCGTCTCCCCCTCTGATTCCCCCCCCCCCCATTTTTCCCTTCCTGTTCTTGCTAGTGGTAAGCATTGCACTAAATGATACCTGGTAGATACCCATACAGAAGTGCTTTCAAGTGCATGTGAAGTGAGTGTTGGGGCCCCATTATGTCCAAATGACAAGCTGGCACATGCTTGATTTTTTAAAAATTCATTAAAATGTTAATTTCTTCTTACTCAATTGTATGGCAGCCACCTCTTTCTACCCTACTCTGCCCCAAGTGGGACATTTGGCAAGCCCTGTCTCTCCTCGGAAACACTTCTCCATCTTTGGAATCAGTGAACCTTGAAAGTTATGATTCTACAGATTATCTGGATTTTTCTTATTGCAAGTGAAGAAGAGACCATTTTTATGGTTTTCTACTTCCCCGAGATAGATGGAAGTGACCTCATAAACATTTGTCCCCATTTATAATTGTTGTAAATGTTATCTTCAGTAGGTATGCAATATTCCATTGTAAATATTCAGCATACTTGACTATTCCACTGTTGCTGAATATTTTTTTCCTGTTTCTTACCTTTAAGAAAGAATATTTCAGTAAGAATATTTATGTGCATAGCTTGTTTTTTTAATTCAAGATTATTCCCTTAGGACATATTCATAAATACAAAATTACTTGGTTTAAAAAAAAATAGGGTCAAACTGTAGGCCGATGGGTTTGAATCAAGTCCTGTCATTGATTGCCTGTATTATTTTCAGGTAGCTGATTAAAACCTTCAAGCATTTTTTTGTAAAACATTTTCTTTTATTTTTTTGCAAAATAGGAATAATAATAGCATCTATATAAAGTTCCTGTGATAGGTAAATGAGGTAATCCAAATCAGTGCCTAGGAATGGATCATCGAAGAGTAAGCATGCAATTGTTGCTAGTTATTATAAAAACAACTATGAATCTTTCACAGATTCTGCAAGTGACTTTCCAAAAAGACTGTAGCAATCCACGTTGCACTAGCAATGCATAACAATAAAGCCTTGCCTTTTTTTTTTGTTCTTTCTGATCAGATTGATTGATTGATTTTTATTATGTTATGTTATTCACCATACAATACATCATTAGTTTTTGATGCGGTGATCCACGATCCATTGTTTTCATATAACACCCAGTGCTCCATAGAGTACGTGCCCTCCTTAATACCCATCACCGGGCTGACCCATCCCCCCAACCCCGTTTGTTTCTCAGAGTCCATAGTCTCTCATGGCTCATCTCCCCTTCCGATTTCCCTCCCCTTCATTTTCCCTTCCTTCTCCTACTGTCCTCCATGCTGTTCCTTATGTTCCACAGATAAGTGAAACCATATGATAATTGACTTTCTCTGCTTGACTTACTTCACCTAGCATAATCTCCTCCAGTCCCATCCATGTTGATGCAAAAGTTGGGTATTCATCCTTTCTGATAAGCCCTGCCTTTTAAATGCTTGATTCTTTGTTTTATCTGGGAAACATTTCTTATAATATATTTGTCTTATAATCACATATGTAGTATGATATAATCAAAATGGCAGGGTTAATGGGTGAGGACAAAGATACTTGGGTTCAAATCCAGGTTCTGTATTTGCTACCAATGTGGACCTGGAAATTTATCTTAACGTCTCTGATTTTCACTTTCTTCATCCTAAAAAATAGGAATAATAGTGACTTCTAGTGATTAAAGATATTAGAAATAATATAGGCAAATTACGTAGTCCCTATTATATACTCAAAATGAAGTTCTTATCGTTGAGCACATATTAGAATTATTGAGAGATCTGATGTCCAGCTGCATCCCAGACTAATTCATCAGAATATCTGGGGTTGGACCCCACATATCAATGTTTTTTTTAGCTTCCTAGGTGACGTGTATAGCTAAGCTTATCATCCATTGGGTATTATGTCCTTATCCGTGTTATATGGATTACTAACAGCTAAAATTTATAAATGACCTTACAATTTAAAAATCACTTTCATAACTAAAATTTGATTTGATTACAAAAGCTTTGAAGCATTGTCTTGAAAATTCATACATTTTTTAAGTGAGTAGAGCTATGATAATTAGCAACACTGACACAGAGTTCATCTCTCTATCTCAGGTTTAGTGTATTCCATATGTTGGCCATACAGTTGTCATTGAATCTGTTTACAAATCTCTTACTCCATTTATATTGTGTCTGATAACACCTCTAGCACCAATTATTCAAATCAGAGCCAGTCAAATCCTTTCAAAAAACCCAGAAAGATAATGCTCAGGATTTTCTTTAGCTTTCTAGTCGGTTGCATGATCTTAGGTACAGAGTATGAGCGATTTATGTATAACCCTATTTTATCTGTAAAACCTTTCTTTTCTTTGCTCATGAGCATCAGGGACCTAGATCTATAGACATTGTAAATACTTTAGAATCTTGCAAAGAGGAAAATAACTGGATGAGATTTTGGAAAAGGAGACCTTGGCACTGAATCCAAGAGAATAGTCTGTGTTGATGTCTTTCTGGATTCTGCCTTAATGCAGGGACCAAACTTCCAGACATTTTGACGAAATTCCAAAATCAGAGAAATATTTTCTCTGCACCAGTGAGTAAGCTAAGTCTCTATTTTTCTGCTATGCCGTGATGTGCTATTCTATGCATCATGAAGGTAGCCAAAAGGAAGAATTTCTATAAAACAGTGTCATATACCACTTTCCTGCACTACCTAAAAAGCTATAATATGTTTTATAATGGCCCCTCCACATATGACTGCTTGCTTTAGACTTGGTAATATTGTCTTGTAAGTTTTCGTAGCTTAGTTCTGAAATGGATTTTGCTTTATAACCTCTCTAAAATTTAAAAACAAACTTTTTTTTCTCAACTGCTGAAAAAGTACATGTTTAGGATTCTTTCAAAGATATATGGGTTTCAAATGTACTTATTAAAATGAGAGTATTGGTAATATAATAATATAACTTGAAAGGAAAAGAATATACCTTTAAAAGAAATAATATACCTTTAACAGAAAATAATATATCAACACCATTGGCCAATTTTTAGCTTATTTGATGTAAAACCTCCAGCTACATTTTGCCAATAGGTGTAACTATCTTGATTGGTCCCAATTATTCCTATCCCTAAGTGTCCTTGCCTCCTATTTTTAGACATGATAATTTTATGAAACATACCACAGGACACATGTGGAATAAAATTCTGCTTCTGATTCAGACTCCTTTACATCTTAACCAATAGCAATATGTTGAAAATTAAAACTCTGTACTCTATGGTATGTATTTTAATTACAGTTTTATAAAACTGAAATATAATTAAAATGTGCTTATTATAGAACTATAATATGGAAGGTCTATTATATTAAGAGACACATTATAGAAAATGTAATTGACTTCTTAACAAACCAGGAACTCTTTGGTGAAACCCAGAAAACCAGTTTGAATGCTAAGTAGATTTACTAGTGGTTCTTCTTTTCCTAGGCTGAGAAGTTGAAAAGCTGAATGAGCTATATATGTTTTATAAGATGGTAGTATTAATAAATGTACAGTGAATCCACTTCCTACCCCCAAATTGTTCCTACCCACAGTTTGCTTAAAGAAAAGTGGGCTGATTGTTTTTTTATTTCAGTAGTTAGTTCTCATTCAATTTGTATCTCAAATGTACCTCGTTAGTGTTGGCTCTGGTATTTCCTTTTTTTTTTTAAGATTTTATTTATTTTACAGAGATAGACACAGTGAGAGAGGGAACACAAGCAGGGGGAGTGGGAGAGGGAGAGGCAGGCCTCCCGCCGAGCGGGGAGCCTAATGCGGGGCTCGATCCCAGGACCCTGGGACCATGACCTGAGCCAAAGGCAGACGCTTAATGACTGAGCCACCCAGGCACCCCTGGCTCTGGTATTTCATGCTGCCACATTGTGGCAGGGTTATTGCTGTACCCTTAAGAAAAACAAAACAAAACAAAACAAAAACTACTGACACACTATAACACATTATAACATGTTGTCCCTTCCCCAAACATAAATTTTCCTTTAGCGGGAGCACAAAATTCTTCTTGGTATTGTGGCTAACTTCTCATTGGTTAAAACAAGAACTTAGCCCCCATTCAACACTATCTGCAATTAGCTATTTAAACTGTACCTGTATGAGATAGATATTTTTATTTTAACACTGGTACTAACAGAAAGATCACTTTAGTTCTTTTTTTTTCTTTTTTTTTTCACTCTATCATTAAAAATTCACAGAAGGCTTAAATTTAGATGTGATTCTTGATTGGGTTCTGCTTCCAATATTGGTATGTATGTAAACATGGTAGTACAGCCATTTTTTTTCCATACATGAGTATAAATAAAATAGTATTTTTTAAAGTAAAAAAAAAAAAAAAAATTCACAGAAGGCTTAATTGTTCCTCAGCAAAAGTGTTTTTAATAAGGCAGATACTCTTGGTCAAAACAAAAAATTTTGAGGAAATGTGTATATGATTCAATAACAATAATAAAAGCTAAAGTGTATCTAGAGTTCTGTTTTTCTTTTTAAAGAAGTGTGAAGAGGGACGCCTGGGTGGCTCAGTCGGTTAAGCATCTGCCTTCGGCTCAGGTCATGATCCCAGGGTCCTGGCATCGAGTCCTGCATCGGGCTCCCTGCTCCGCGGGGAGCCTGCTTCTCCCTCTGCCTGCCGCTTCCCCTGCTTGTGCTCTCTCTCGATCTTTCTCTCAGACAAATAAATAAATAAGCTCTTTTAAAAAGATAAAATAATAAAATTAAAAAATTTTGAACAATCCTATGATACAAAAATCAGATCAACTATTTTCAATTTGGAAATAAAGCAAGATGCAACTAATTCTATGCTTAAAATAGGTTGAATTGTGAGGTTAGGTTGCTCAGAAGAGATAACAGTTGTTTTTCAGAATTATAACTTCTAGACCTATAAATACCTTAGCTGTGTAAATATATTAATCAAATAGACAGGATGCCTGTATTTTTTGACATAGATGTGATAGTTCACACTTGACGCTTTCCAGTTGGTATCAGCAAAACGTTGTTGGTCAGAAGTCTCTAGGAATAATTGATTTCAAGCTTTTATTTTTCTTTCTTGTACCTGACAATTTATGATGCAGGCTTTTCCCTGGAAACCTCCACCTCACCTCTGGAAACTTTGTCCTCAGTAAATGTCCGTGAGCTGATTGTTTTCAGAAAGGCAGTGTTGTGTCTGATTTAGTCGTGCTGATAACAATGGGCTAATTGGTAGTTTGGCCATAGATTCCAAAACAGATACTGGAATCTAAATGAATACTTGCCCTGTTAGGAGAGTTTGGCCATCTATGAAGAGCTGAAAGCCAGAAGGGGGTACCTGAGTTCTCAGTGGTGAGTTGATAATCCCTGGGGACTCCCCAGGACGTTTTCTTTTCCTTTCAGAGAATTGTTGCCAAACAAAAAGTATTATTTGTACAAATTATCCATTTGTCCTCAGTCAAGGTCATGAGCATTTCAGCAATGAATGCATGCAATGGATGTACTGCATTCTTAACATTTTCATGTGCTAGAGACACAGACATAATTTACTTGGCAATAATAGCGAGCTATCACAGGGCAGAGGTACTTTCAAGGAGATTGAATCCATGCTCTGGACAATTAAGCCGTGCTACCTACCCAGTGAGGGTGCTTTATAGTATCTCATATTTTCATAACAGCCTGACTGTTTCGTAAATTTAAATGAAAGGCTTAGTGGGTAAAACAGCAACTGACCTGACTAATGAGATGTTAAATTAAAGTAAGAAAGTAAAGAAGTAAGAAAAGAAAAAAGAAAGAAAGAGAATTATTTAAACACAAATTACAATTGCAATAAGATACACATTCTACATAATTGTTTAGACTTATCCAAAGCTATGCTTTGACTTAGGAAAAAAAAAAAAAGGAAAAAAAAATCTATACGATAACCACAATAAATGTATCCTCCACCTATTGGGATAAAATGTTGCAGGAACTTCGCTATAGCTTCAAACTCAAAATGCATAGTATTAAGTTTTTAACTTATTCCAGTAAAATTTTATCCAAAAAAAGTTGAAATATGTAGTAATAACAGCTGAAATTGCTATCATGAACCCAAATTTGAAAACCATGAACAATATTAGCATAATCTAGCCTTTTAATATTATGATTAAGTCCCTTTCTGTTGTGAAAAAAGCACTTTCTGTTGTAGATATATTTTTAAATTAAAAAGTAGAAAGAAGGGAGGAAAGACAATAATATTTTCTGAATGCCTACAGCGTGTTACAATGCATTCTGTATTGTATCTCCTTTAAATATCACAGTGATTTTGCAAGATTGGGATTATATTCAGCTGATAAACGCTGAGATTCAGGGAAGTTGTCTGACTATGCTACTAAGTGGAAGAAGCATGGTTTGTCCTATAAACTTGTTTTTCCCAGGTATGCTGAATTATAAATGGAACTGCCATCCGTCTGGTCACCAAACTCAGATAAAACATAAATATATTAACTTATGCGAGTGCTTATTGCAATACCTAACATGAAGTGAGCTCTCTATAATTTGTTTATGATGATCATCATCATCCTAATAGAATTCTCCTTTGCATCCAGGGAGTGCTCTGCTTCTCCCTCTATTACCTGCCTAACATCCCCGCAGCTCCTTTCTCCAGTGCTCCATCTAACCTTAATTCAAGCTCCTGTCATCTCTCTTGATTTGATTATCATAACAATGTCCAAATGATTTCTTACCCCTAGTTTTGCCACCTCTTCCCAAAGCCATTTCCATTCTTCACGTTACTGTCACTGGGATTTTTTCAAAATGAAATTTATGTTCTAGCCCACTTTAAGACCCCTCAGTGGTTTCCAGTAGGAAGGTACAGATTCTTTCATGGTATAACCAGTCCGGTGCTATTATTAAACATCCTCTCTCACCGCTCCCATTTCCCAAGGAGAAAGTTTAAATTCTGACGTGGCGTAAATGGTTCTTTGCTATCTGGCAATCTGCCTTATGTTAACCTATTAAACATTCTTTCTCACCACTGCCATTCAGCTGGCATTCTGGGACACCATGGTCCGCCTTTCAGTTCCTCACATCTCCCAAAATGTTTCACATTTCATGCCTTACACTGACCCCATTGCCAGGAAAATAAAGTGTGTGTGTTGTGCGCACGCCCGCGCGCACGCGCACGTGCAATTTATTCCCTGGTTGTACATTTCTTTTTTCAAATTTCACTGTACTGTTCACGTCATTAGTGAAGTTCTTTTCTCCCTGCTGTCCTCATGCAGAACTAACTAACCCATTCGCTGTACCACCCCCCCAAGCCTCCCTGACATACTTGGGTTATAAACTATGCTATTCTACATTATACATGTACACACACATGCATGCATTGGTTTATGAGTTTTTGACATCAGAAATATTTGTTTCAGCAGAACCTAGTATGTACTATAGCACCTAACATAAAACAAAATTTTTTTTTGGAAATTGATTTTTCTATTACACACAAAATGCTGTCTGGATTATTTTCCAATCTCCAAGAAAATCACTGGTAACTCTCGGGGATACCACTAAATGGTATTAGTTCTCACAAATTTAAACAAGTGGAAGAAGACAAGGTACTTTCTATCATTTATGAAGTCTAAGATTGTCCAATGTTACCCACTTTGCAGAGTAAAGTTACTTCCTGATTATTATGTTTTTTATTACCTCATGGATGTTTGAATCAGAGGCAAGGATTTTGTTTCTTTATGTTGACTTCTAGAAAGCATATCTCCAATGTTTTTGTAGAATGTAAGATGTATATTTTGTTTGATAAATTCACTATTTTACTTTTTTTACACATTTTCATATTAACTTTATTCCTGTTATTTTACTTTTTATCAAATGTTCTCTTGTAAACAAGGCATAAGGAAAAGCTTGTGTGCTGAGGTTTTATTGAGAGGGGAAGTTCCAGGCTGACACCTGGGGGAGGAGGGGAGGAAGTGAGGTGAGAAGGAGGGAAAGGAAATAGCTGGTTGTCTGTCTGAAAAATGTCTCCCAGAAAAGCCATGTGGAATCGCATTGCCTTAGTAAAGTCCACTAGGAGGAGGAAGGGAAAGATATTCATGTGCCAGATCCTCGGAATTTTCTGTCCCTCATTTTAAAAGATTCTCTTCACGGGCATTAAATTCCCTGGTCTTCTGGGTTGCCTTTCCCAGCCTGTCTAGGCAATTGGTGGACAAGAAAGAGGTTGCATCCTGAGTCTTAGTACTATGGCTGAGTCAGAAAGAGATGGAAGGAAACAGAGTCTCTGTGGGTCCAGTTCATGAGACTTACTACTAGAGTTGCTGCGGCCCACTCTGTCATGATAGCAACAGGGCTATGCTAAATTTCAGTTCTTATCCCAAGGCAGTCTGCCACCGTGGGTAGTGTCAGAAGAGGAGATGAAGGCAATGGTGTCCAGTATTCTCCACCCGGCACAAGACTGAGATTGAAGAGGCAGACACACTGAGTCTGGTAGATTCCACCTTCATGCCTTTCAGATCTGCCCACAGCCTTTTATGAGATCTAGATCTCATTTGAGAACAGGATGCCGTCATATCTTCTCTAACAGGGAATGCACAGGTTTTGTCTCTTTAAAAGTATTAACAAATCTCAGAAAATTAAAACTGTGGTGTATAACGCTGCAGCTAGCCCCACAGCCAACACTTAGATTCATCATCTCCCTCTTCTACTACCCATTCACAATTGCCCTCTTCCTTGGCCATTACTTTCTCTCAACTGGTTTGTTTGCTTGCTCTCTGGAGTGACCTAGATGTTTAGTTCAAACTCAGAGAAGTCTGATTTCGTAGTTGTACAGAGATCTACTTACAGTTTTTACCGGTCATGGAAGCACCAAAAGACATCCTAGTGAATCACCTGGGATCGGGATCGACTTTTCTTCTGTTGTGTAGTGGTAACTGTAGGCAATTGGGGTCAATTTCCCTTTACAGTCAAGTAACTCCATTCTTAGCCTTCTATTCTTTTGGCATGAGAAGTCAAAAGTAATCAGGTGATAATTTCGGGTATCAGCAGAGTGAAACTTTTATTGTGTTCCATGGTGAAAGTATTCCCCTGTGTGTGACAAAGAATCAAAGCTTCTATTGGAGCTTAAAAATTACAATTTTGGGAAAAGAAAGTTTAAATTCCATGAGAAAGGCATTAGCTATTATAGTGAAGAGATCATTCCTACATATATCCATAGGTTTTAGACTCATCTATTCTAATTGGCCCAGACACAGGACACATCTTGGAAGACAATATTCAAAATCTATGTGTTTAAGCTAAGTTGATACAAGATCTGAGTCTTCAACAGGCAGTTCCATGCATCTATCCAGCTGGCTGCTTCTCCAATAAATCCTTTGGTCATGTATCTTTCAATATAACTACGTGGTCATGAAATGAGCCCTTGAACTGACACGTTGTTATAGGATATTATGACCCACAGTAGGACTTCTTTCAATATTGTAGCCAATTAAACCCTGCCAATGCTTTACCTCTAAGTTTATGTAATATTCTAAATCCTTTGTTGTCCTTTCGACAGCCTTGACATCTTCATCAGGAGAAGATTTCATCTTAAGAAACCACTTTCTTTGCTCATCCATAAGAAGCAAAAAAACTCATCCTTTAAAGTTTCATCATGAGGTTACCGCAATTCAGTCTCATTTACAGGCTCCGCTTCTCATTCTATTTCCCTTGCTATTTCTACCACATCTGCAGTCACTGTCTCCACGGAAGTCTTGAATCCCTCAAAGTCGTCCATGAAGGTTGGAATCAATGTCTTCCAAACTCCTGCTCGTGTCGGTATTTTGACCTCTTCTCATGAATCACAGATATTCTTTATGGCATGTCTCAAAGGTGAATCCTTTACTTTGCCCAGGTCCAGCAGAGGGAATCACTATCTATGGCAGCTGAAGGCTTACAAAATGTATTTCTTAAATAGTAAGACTTGAAGGGTGAAATGACTCTTCAGTTCATGGGTGGCAGGATGAATCTTGTGTTTTGAGACATGAAAACAATATTAATCTAATTGTATATCTCTATCATAGTTCTTGAGGGACCAGGGATATTATCAGTGAACAGTAATGTCTTGAAAGAAATCTTTTTCTGAGTTGTAGTTCTTACAGAGGGCTTTATTCAGTAAACCATGTTGTAAATAGCGGTACTGTCATCCAGGCATTGTTATTCCGGTTATAGAGCACAGGCAGACTAGATTTCACAAAATTCTCAAGGGCCCTAGGATTTTGGGAATGGCAAAGCAGCAGTGGCTTCAACTTAAAGTCACCAACTGTGTTAATCAGTAAGAGAGTCACCCTGTCCTTTGAAGTTTTGAAGCCAGGCATTGACTTTTCCTCTCTAGCCATGAGAGTCCTAGATGGCAACTTCTTCCAATAGGAGGTTGTTTTATCCTCACTGAAAATGTTGTTTCATGTAGCCACTGTCATTACTTATCTTAGCTAGACATTCTGGATGACTCATTGAATATTCTGCATCAGCATTTGCTGCTTTACCATGTACTTTCATGTTATGGAAATGGCTTCTTTCTTTATACCTCATGAACCAACCTCTACTAAATTCCAACTTTTCTTCTGCAGCTTCCTTACCTTACCTCTCTCAGCCCTCATAGAATTGAATGAGGGCCTTGCTCTGGATTAGGCTTTGGCTTAAGGGAATGTTGTGGCTACTTTGGTCTTCTCTCCAGACCCCCAAATCTTTCTCCATATCAGCAATAAGACTGTTTTACTTTTTTGCCATTTGTGTGTTCACTGGAGTAGCACTTTTAATATCCTTCAAGAACTTTTCTTTTGCATTCACAACTTGGCTAACTGACATAAGAGGCCTAGATTTGGGCCTATCTCAGCTATCAACATACTTTCCTCCTAAGCTAGATCATTTCTAGCTTTTGATTTAAAAGGAGAGTGGGGTGCCTGGGTGGCTAATCGGTTAAGCATCTGACTCTTAATTTTGGCTCAGGTGGTGATCTCAGGGTTGTGAGATTGAGCTCCATGTTAGGTTCTGCATCCAGCAGGGAGACTGCCTCATTTTCTCTCTCCCCTCTGCCCTTCCCTACCCCCTGCTTGTGCGTGCATGCTCTCTCTCAAAAAAAAAAAAAAAAGAGAGAGAGACATGTGACTCTTCCTTTTACTTAAACACTTAGAGGCCATTGTAGGGTTATTGATTGGCCTGACTTCAATATTGTTGCGTCTCTCAGGGAATAGGGAGGTCTCAGGGGAGGCACAAAATGAGGGGAACAGCCAGTTAATGGAATAGTCAGGACACACATAATATTGATGAGGTTTTCTGTCTTGTTTTTGTTGTTGTTGTTGTTTTTTAAGATTTTATTTATTTATTTGAGAGAGAGAGAGTGAGAGAGCACAAGCGGGGGGCGGGTGGCAGAGGAAGAGGGAGAAACAGGCTCCCCGCTGAGCAGGGAACCCGATGCGAGGCTCGATCCCAGGACCCTGGGGTCATGACCTGAGCCTAAGGCAGAGGCTCAACCGACTGAGCCACCCAGGCGCCCTGAGGGTTGCTGTCTTGTATAGGCACATTTCATGGTGCCCTGAAGAACTACAATAGTAACATCAAAGGTTATGATCACAGATCACTGTAACAAACAATAATGAAAAAGTTTAAAATATAATGAGAATTATTAAAATGTGACACAGAGAGACATGACGTGAGCACATCCTGTTCTAAAAATGGCCCTGATAGACTTACTCATGCAGGATTATCACAAGTCTTCAATTTGTTAAAAAGAAAATACTCGGTATCTGTGCAATAAAGTGAAACACAATAAAATGAGGTATGCCTATACAGATTCCAACTATGACACTCTGACACTTCTGTTCGTAGATCCATGACATAGGCACTAAGTTGCCAAGGAGTAAGTTCCAGAGGACAGGTCATTCTGTCCACCCAGTTGAGAGTTCCTTCTTTGGTGGCTGCCTTCTGGGAGTCATCTACACAGGACATAAAGATCTGAAGGCCTTGTACCTATTTATGTCAGTCTATTCATTTACTTCATTCTGCTTTAATATCTCATTGTTTTTTCAGGCTCCTGGCTTGTTCATTATTTCCCACAAGTGTACATCTGTATCTATGACTGTTTCTCCCTTCATATGAAGTGGATGTTCAAGTGTACTGCTCACAAATTTAGCCACTGGAAGAATGTTTCTTTACACTGTTTTTAAAAATAACCCTTTAATGGGATGATAATGTAGTAACAGATAAATTCCAGCTAGTATCATCATATCATGCATAATTACTTGCTGTCTCATAATCAGGCCTATAGCACAGTAGCTACAGCTTAATATGTTAATTTAATAAACAGTTTTAGCTGAAAACTATACTACTAAATAACTCATGATTAAAAGATGGGTCGGGAAATATTAAAAATACATTGAACTGAATATCAAAGAACATACAATGTATCAAAATCTACATGACATCACAAGTAGTGTTGAGAGGGAAATTTATAGTACTGAATACACAAATTAGAAAAGAGAAGATATTCTAAGTCTTATCTCAAAAACATAGAAAAGAAGAGGAAAATACACCTAAACCAAGTAGCAGGAGAAAAAATAATAAAGATAAGAGCCTTAATCAATGAATTTGAAAACAATAACAATAGAGAATAAACAATAAAACAAAGGTACAACTCTTTGGGAAAGATCAATAAAATTGGCAAACCTCTAGTAAGACAGCAAAAGAGAGAAAGAAAATTTGACAACTTGGATGTAATGGACCCTTTCTTGAAAAATACAAGTTACTACAAATCACTTAATATGAAATAGATCATTTCTATAGCCCAGAGCTGTTAAGTAAATCTAATTCGTATAACTACTCTTCACTCCCCGTCCCCACCAAAAACAATCTCCAGGCTCCAGATGGCTTTGCTGAAGAATTCTACCAAACTGTCATAGAATGCTTAATATGAGTCCTAAGCATACAAATATTATATGCACTCTTACAGAAAATAAAAGAGGTAAAGATTCCATTTTATTTTATGAAGCCAGCATTATACTGAAACTAAAACCAGATAAAGACAGTACAAAATAAAAAACAAGTACAGACCAATATGCCTCATGAATATAGTTGCACAAAGCCTCAACAAAATATTAGCACATTGAATTCAGCAATATATCAAAAGAATTATACACGAGACCAAGTAATCCAACCCTTGGGATGCTAGAAATGTAAGATGTAGGCATGTAGGACTAGGTCAATAGTTAGTTAACCTGGGGATAAAGACTAGGTCAATATTCAATAGTCAATCGACTACATTAGCTAAGGTAGACAAAAATACATAATCATATCAATTGCAAAAAAAAATCATTTGACACAATTCAACATCCATTCCTGGTAAAAAATGCTCAGAAAAATAGGAATGGGGGGACTTCCTCAGTTTGGTAAAAAGCATCTGCAGAAGTCCTACAGCTAACATTTTTCTCTGGTTTGAATCCTTTCCCCTTAAGATCTGTAACAAGGCAGGTATATTTGTTTTCCTTACTCTTATTCAATACAGTGCTACAAGTTGTAGCTAGTGGAATATGGCAAGAAAAAATTAAAGGCATGCTGATAGGAAAAAAATAAAATTATCTCTATTTGCAGATAACATGATTGGCTATGCAAAAATTCCAAAGGAATCTTAAAAAAAAATTCCTAGAACAGATCAGTAAGTTTAGCGAGGTCACATGATACAAGTTTACATATTAGCAATAAACGGATGAATGCCAAAATTGAAAATGCAATACCATGTGCAATCTAAAAAAGAGAAATACTTCAGTGTAAGTGTAACAAAACATTTACAGTGCCTACATGCTGAAAACTAAACACTGATTAAAAAAAAAATCAAAGATCTAAATAAAATGAGTGCATAAAAAACCATTCATTATCATTAACCATTAAGGAAATGCAAATTAAAATCACTATTAGATATCACTACACATCAATCAGAATGGCTGAAAGAAGAAAGTGACCACACCAAATGCTGGTAAGTATACAAAGAACCAGTTCATTCTTATATAACCACATAAATGGTCCAGCCACTCTAAAACACCATTCTGTCATTTTTCTTAAAAATGTTCTTAAAAAAACAGGGGACTACCATATAACCCAGAAATTGCACTCTTGAGCATTTATCCCACAGAAATAAAAACTCATGTTCATGCAAAAACATGTGCATGAATGTTTATAACAGCTTTGTCCAAAGCAGTCAAAAACTGGTAACAACCCTCATGTTCTTCAAGGAGTGAATGAGTAAAGAAACTTGAATATGCATACCATCAAATATTGCTTAGCAATTAAAGGAACAAACTGTTTAACACACAACAACCTGAATAAATCTCCAGAGGATTATGCTGAGTAAAAAACAGCCAATCCAAAAGATAACATATTGTATGATTCTATTTACATAACTATTATGGGCTGAATTTTTTCCCAGAGAAAATCTGTCTGTTGAAGTCCTAACCCTTAGTACCTTGGGATGTCACTGTGTTTGGAAAAAGAGTCTGTAAAAAGGTAACTGAAGTAAAACGAGGGGTCATTAGAATGGACCCTAAACCAATATGACTGCTGTCCTTATAGGAAGAGGACATTAGGACACAAGTACCCGAGGAAGAATACATGAAGACACAAGAAGATGGCCATCTACAAGTCAAGAAGAGAAGACCTCAGGAGTAACCACCCCGCTGACTCCTTGATCTGAGACTTCTGGCCTCTAGAACCATGAGGAAATAAGTTGTTTTTTTAACCACCCCATCTGTGATGCTTGGTTATGGTAGCCTAGCCAACAATAGAATAACTAAAATGAAAAAAATTTAGAATGGAAATTCAGAAATGGAAAACACATCAGTGGTTGCAGAGTTAAGGAATGAGTGGGAGTGAAAGAAAGGGGTGTAATTGTGAAAAAAGAAAATGAGAGATTCCTGTGATAACTTTGGTTCACTAGACACTGAATCAGTGAGTTCAGTCACCGTAATTATTTCCGAATCTCCAGATCTCAGCATTTGTGTTAGCCTTCACAGTCCTATCACGAGGACAGTCATCTCTAGTATACCTGTGTCTTCTAAACTTTAGACCACTATAACTAACTGTAGAAACTTAATGTGTATCCAGTAGTCAAGATTAAGGAAACCTTGAAAACTGGTTTCTCGATCTCTAACCTCTCTACCTAGAAGGCAGTGGAATAGAGGCAATACACAGCACATATCACATTAAAACTTATTTTTTAGATATGTGGTAATAACTAAATAAAATAATACGTGTGATAATGTTTCCTTAACTACTATTCACAAGTTAGTTTTACTGCTAATCTTCAGACCTATGTAAACTCAAAGCACTTTTGCAAATCCACATGTCCAAATACACTAAAATAAACAGTTTCAGCCTTTGGCAGTTTTCCCCTCTCTTTCTGTGATATCTTTTTCATCAATTTCATTCAGGTTGACATCTTCCACTTCTGACTCTCAAATCTGTATCTTCTGCTCTGATCTTAGGCTTTGAAGTTTCATCTTATATATCAGAAATCTTCAACTAGTTGTTCTACCTGTACTTCATAATTAATTTGCTTCAAATTCAAGACATCTCAAATTTGTACTATATGTTCTGTTTCATTAAAATTGATTTGATGATTTGCATAATATACGGATGGTATAAGAAGTGAAAAATGAATGTAAGGAGATTTGGAAAAATTAATAATGAACCAAAATGAATTTATATGTCTCTCCAGATAGGTCATCTCTGCCTCTTCAAGATCTTGAATAAATGAAAATTCCTTGTTATTACTGTCTTCATCTCTTCTCCTAATACTTGTGACTATAAAGTACAACTTGGCTATTCTCACAGAGTCTCTGGCTCCCTGTAGCACTTTCTGAGTTAGCTGAAAACCACCAGCTCATGGGATCTGGTTTTCCTGATTCAGTTTCCCAGAGGCCTGAGTAACATAACCCAGAAGTCTGGGAAAGATGACCCACTTTGGGAATCAAAGGTAGACTAGAGAAATG
Organism: Eumetopias jubatus; assembly: GCF_037043125.1. Classification (NCBI taxonomy): domain Eukaryota; kingdom Metazoa; phylum Chordata; class Mammalia; order Carnivora; family Otariidae; genus Eumetopias; species Eumetopias jubatus. The sequence goes on from NW_028274820.1 coordinate 34,677,892, forward strand.
AATGATCATTTTCTCTCATTTCTTCTTCCTGGAAAACTGTTCAAGCCGAGTTGGGTTCACACATCCTGTCTTAAAGATGACCCTCATGGCCTAGAAACTGTGTTATATTTTTGAAGCTGTGGCCAGGTGAGTAATGCACCCATTTGTGTTTGTTTGTTTGTTTGTTTGTTTTCCTCTTCCCTGACTCACTCTTTCATTTCCTCACTCTTACCCTTTGTTCTTGCAGCCCCAGGATTGCTTTTCCAATAAAGCCACAGCTCACGGTCTTTACCTCAGGCTCCATACTTTAAGGAATCTGGGCTAAGACAATTTGTACTAGGAATATCCCACAAATGCAGATATCAGAGTGAGATTTTAGTGTTGGATGGCTCACTTGTTTTTTGGTGACATGATTGTAACCCCTGACATGAAATGACACCACAATTACTGAAATTTTGACCTATGGGTTAATTTTGATGAGATGCAAGTGGAATCTAAGGCTTAAGGAGATCAGATGAACACATCATTTAATCACTATGGAGGTAATGCTAATTATGAGGATTGTGGTTGAAGATATCCATTTTAATGAAATCAGAGAGCTTGCAAAATAAAATTATAAGATCAGTGCAACTAACATAAGGGATTCTATGAAAGCTAGAAAACTTCTATGGTTTAAAGGAGATTCCAATGTACTGCGGACACATAGCAGGTCATGATTAAAGTCAGGCCCAGATTATGATCATAAGGGGCTCAGAGCCTCCATAGATAGTAACTGAGCAGTCTCCAAAGGTCTTTGATGTCAATGCCAACATCATAATAGCAAAGTTGGGTAGAATAGGAAAATATGAGTGGATGAGCCCAAGAGTATTGAATCTCTGAATTCAATATGGAAACCTTGGGAAGACCTCCAATGTCTAATAAAATGTTACCATTCTCCTGAAATTCACCACCATTTATTGCCTCCAGGCCAATAACCAGAATCCAATTTTAGCATATCCCAAGTGGGCCAGGAAGCAATTCTATAAATGTGTGAAAGGAAGAAGACTCCTGGAAGATATGAACAAGCAGCTACTGAAGTGAATATGCCTGATCATGGGCCTTGGAGGTGTTAGAGCAGAAGATACAAAAGATAAAGCTAAATGGAAGATAATTCATTCATATGAAAGTATTTGGCTATGATTCTGGATTCAGAATGTCAGCATAAATACCTGTAGCTGGACCTAGTAACTTTTTGGAATGGTTCCTTGAAGCCTAAGCATGATAAGAGCCTATAGCAAATGGGGTAGAGATGCTGTACATTTTTTGACATGTATTGAAGGGCTCAGAAGCCTTCAGGAATTGGGAAAGTTAAAATGGATTTACCTTGTAATGCCTAAGAATGACAAATCTCTCTCTTTTTACAAAGTTGGCCTAGAAGAAACTTTTAAATTGTTATAAGGTGGTAAGGAATGCTTTAATAAGGGAGGCATCTGAACTTTGGGAAGTTCAGTGATGGCTGTTGTCTATTGCCCAGAGGCTGTGAGAGATTCTTCTGGGGAATCAGGGTACCTAATGGGTGACGGCACAGCACAGGGAGAAGAGTTACCTGTGAGTAACATGGGAAGCATGATTATTGGAGTAGGCAATAATGCTTTTTCCTATAGGAGACTAAATCATGATGTTCCTAGGAGTTTGACAAATGGGCATCTGACAAGGATATTACTCTTTTTATATAATAAAGCAACCAAGTGCTAACAAACGGAAAGTTGACAGTCCTGCAGTAGAAATTATCAAACTCCCAGAGTATATGAAATGTTAAAAGTGCCATGTAATTTGTTGATCATTACTAGGACCATCCTTGGAATAATTCTCTAGAAGAAAAAAGTGGCCTTGCTACATACAAAGAGGTGATCTTTTATGGCCATTACATATGCTAAAATTTTTCTCAAACTGTTTCTGTTTTAATGCCAAATTTAAATCCTCACTAATTTATTGAAAGGTTCAAATGAGATCATTTTGAAAGTGCTTTAAAATGCACTATGAACAATGAAGTTAGTGAAAATTATTATCATCTAATGTATTTTGAACAGCATTTGTGAACAAATAGAGCCCATCAGTTCTGTGGACAGGCAGCCACAGATGTAGCAGTGACAAGCTCATTTACCCTGGCACCCAACAGTTCAGCTTTCACTCTCCAAGGAAAAACCAACACATTTGATTGTTAGCCTCAGCCCAGCTGAACCAGAGGAGTAAATCTGCTTTAGAAAATACGATGTTCTTCAAGTCAAATCTATATGACATAGGATTATCGCTGCGTCCTGGATTATCTCTGCTATCACTGTATGCCATTAGCCACAGGAAGCGGGGGGTTCACTGAAATCGCATCTTTCCCATACACAGCATTTTCATCACATTTTTCGAGGGCTTTCACAAAGTTATCTCTAGAAATTCACAGGAATGCTTATTGACACTCAAATGTGAAACTGTATTGAATAATTAAGTATCTAACTATCCATTGCTGACAGAAACTTTGACTTTGTATGTATACAAATGAATAAGGAAATACACAAGTAATGGGAAAGAGTCAGCTGCAGAAATTTACTAATTGTGTCTCTACGATTGGTTTGCTATTCTAGTTTGTTTTTTATGGACATGGAAATGTCAATCAATTGGGGATCACATCCCAGTAGAAATGATAACCTGTCATCAAGCATATTAAACATATTGGGTCCTTTATTTATTATTTCCCTCACCTCTTCTCAGATACAATTTATAAAAGGTAGATCATTTCAAGTAGTTGAAGTTAGTATCTGTGAGATAATAGAAAAAGTATATGTCTAAATCAGTCTCTGTCCCCAGTTCCTGGCACAGATCTCCTACAGCCCTTGTAATTCCCTAAGTGATATAAGAACACTCAGTGCATCTGCTGTTCCAGTATTTGTCTCTGACCCCATTCCTGGCATGGGGCTCCTGAAACCCTTGCAAATTCCTAACAACACTAGGAGCATCTTTTCTTCTATTGAGGGGACTCTTGGTGGGCTCCTAGATGGAGGTTAGTCTGCAGAAAGACCAAGCCATAATTAGAAACTTGGGATTTTCAGCCTTGCCATCCATCCTCCGGAGAGGCGACAGAGGCTGGAAATGGAGCTCATGGTTGATTGTATCTACAGAAGGAAGCCTCCATAAAATCAAAGTAGTTGGGAGTTTGGAAAGCTTCCAGCTTGGCCAGCACATCCATACTGGGAGGGTGATGCTCCCCAACACCACAGGGACAGAAGCTCCTGCATTCAGGATTTTTACAGACCGGACCCTATGTAGCTCTTCATCTGTATCTGTTATCATATCCCTTAATAAACTGATAAACGTTACATAAGTGCTTCCCTGAGTTCTGTGAGTTGCTCTGGCAAATTCATCAAACCTGAAAAGGAGGTGGTTGAAGGCTCTGATCTATAACCAGTTGGTCAGAAACCTGTGGGTAACTGGTATCTGAAGTGGGGTTAGGGGCCAGTTTTGTGGGACTGAGCCCCTACTCATGAAATCTGATGGTATCTCCAGGTAGATAGTGTCAGAATTTAAAACTGTAGGATACCTGCCTGTATCGGAGAGTTGCTCGTTGCAGGGAAAAAAAAAAAAAACACACATTTGGTGGCCAGAAAGGTCAGAAGTGTTCTGTGTGAGGAGAAAAGGAGATTCTCAGGGAAGTAGGGAAGAACTGGGGTTTTCTTTACATAGGAAGGAAAAAAATCTAAGTTTTTCCTTCACAGTATCCAAATAAGAAATATAAATCTGTTATTCATTGGAATGCATGAAATTACCACATAAAAATATGATCAGAATACTATAAAATATTCTGGTCAGAAAGATTCTAACCAAAGAGATATCAACAACAATAGAATCTCATGCAATTAAGTATACAACTGCATGAACTTCTACTAATAAAAATTAATCTGTCAGCTTTTTACTAAAAGAGTGATCTTAGCTAGCTACAGCTTCTCTTCAATTAATTTTGCAAATTGAAAGAAAACCAACAATTTGTGTGGGGAAATACCTTTGTTACTACCCACTGTAACACTAGATAGAGGAGTTGCTACATCAGGCAAAAATTCTTGCAGCTAATCCATCACTTGCTCAGCTGTAGCCTGAAGAAAGATGTCACCATGATGTTGTGAACTTTAGAAGCCTTCTTCAAGAATTGGGAGCATCCCAGGATGCCAGGGTGCCTCAGCCATTTAAGCGTCTGCCTTCTGCTCAGGTCATGATCCCAGAGTCCTGGGCTTGAGTCCCACATCGGCCTCCTTGCTCAGTGGGAAAAATGCTTCTCCCTCTCCTTCTGCCTCTCCCCCTGCTTGTGTTCTCTCTCTCTCTCTCTCTCTCTTTCTCTTTCTCTCTCTCTCGCTCTCTCTCTCTGACAAATAAATAAGATCTCAAAAAAAAAAGTTGGGAGCATACTAAGAAATACAGGTATAGCGTCTCATTTGGACCAAGAAGAAAATTCACTCCACCCAAAGGGTTCTCAGACATTTGGCTTTTGTGTTGGCAAGAAGAAAAAAAAAATTAAACATTTGTACTCTGTAATGGGCCCAACCTTAATGGAAGGCATTCACTAGCAGAGCAGAACACCAAGATAAGATTTTGGCAAATGGCACGTTATTTCATAAAGAGCTCTGCTCAAGGTAATTTGCAAGAAAGGGGAAGGCTTACTTAAAGCTACCACTTAGGACTGTATCAAATCAAATCAATTTCATAGTTCCTTTAAATTTTATTGATGTTTTTTCAGCTTTTGTATGCCATAGCATTGAAATAACACAAACAACCCTGAGACGTCTAAATTCTGACTTCATCTTAAACTCAATTTTTATCTTCTTAATTTCTTTTTTAAAAGAGAAGAGTTTGCGTCCATTTCAGACACTCTGAATATAGCAATGGAAACCATTGTACTAAAAGAGTATTCTGAGAACGTTTGGTATTTAACTTGAGTGTGGGCAGAAAGCCAAGGGACTTGTTCTTCCTGTGTGAAGGTGAAGATGATTATAATATTGTGTTTAGGATGGTGAGTAAAGCAGAAGGGAGGCCTCTCCACATTGTCTGTGCAGCAGCTGTGTTTGGAAGAGTTCTGGCAAGTTCGATGATGGGGTCTGTCACCAAACCTGCTCTGCTCTAGGCCTTGGGACCAGGTCAGTTTGCAGCCCAAAGTTTTTCTCTTATCTATTAACATTACACAATCATTTCCCTGCAACTGATATTCCATTCATTTTCCTTCACTCGTAGCTTTAGGCTGTTTTCAGGTAATAATTATATTTCTTATAGCTATAAAATAACATTTCGCTTTGTCACAGCGTACTTCACTAAACCATAGCTGATGAGGGCTTTGACATCCTCATTCTTTTCTTGTAGAATCAAAACTTGGAGAAGCAAAGTATTCATTTCCAAAGTTTGATTGTCACTGTTCAGAACAAAGGCTCATTTTACTTTGTAATATTGATATTTTTATCTGCTTTTAACCTGTGTATCTACATTCTAATTTCCCCACTCCCTTCAGTGTTAATGTTTATTTATTCTTTCTTAATTAAAACACAATTTTCATTTCATTTTTCCTACGTGGATTTATAGTTTCATATAATTGCAATTACAGAATATCAACAATTTTGTGCTTTTAGCCTAATAAGATTATACGTTAAATATTTTCCAGTGTTTTACATTGCTTTAATAAAACAAAGTGCCCAATCGTCCATTGAGTTTGTATATCATAATTTACTTAACTATTCCTCTATTTTGGAACATATAGATGATTTATAAATTATGCTGTTACAATGAGATTTTCAGGAAATACATATATTCTCTTCATAGATTTTGTTCCTTTTCTTTTAATGAGTAATTTTCTTAGAATAAATTTTCAAGAATGGAATTATTTGATTAATAGTATGAACATTTAAATAACTTCTGATATATATTTTTATCATTAAAACTAATATTTTAATCATCAAGCACTTAAAATATAGAAGTATGAAAATAATAAAACTAATACCTAATGTACATCACTGATATTTTATTTAATAAATTATAACATTTTGCATATTTAATTCAGAAATACTTTTTTCTTTTAAAAAAAATATTAGAGACCTTAGGTCCATGCTTTCAAACACTTAATCTTCTTGCTTTTTCCTTGAGTTCTACCTTATAGATGGTGTGTATCATTCTCAGTGCATTTGTATACGTCCATAAATGATATGAATTACTGCTTAAAGAGTATAAATATGCATAAATGGTATCATATTATCATATATTCTCTGTATCTTTTAGCAACTTGCTTCATTTCTTCCTTATATACAAAACTGTTTTTTTATTATTTTCTATTTATTTTTGCTCTTATTTTTTATTTTGTTTTAATTACCTTCTTTAGGTTTAGTCTATTTTCTTTTTCCTAATTTCTTGGTGAAGATTAATCCTCCAGGGCACCTGGGTGGCTCGGTCAGTTGGGCGGCTGCCTTTAGCTCAGGTCATGATCTCAGGGTCCTGGGATCAAGCCCCGTGTGGGGCTCCCTGCTCATCAGGGAGTCTGCTTCTCCCTCTCCCTCTGCTTGTGGGCTCTCTCTCTCTCTCTCAAATAAATAAATAAAATCTTTTACCTGAAAAGATTAATTCTTCATATTATTATTTGCTGATATAAACTTTTAAGATCAAAGAGTTTTGTGAAACTGCCACTTTATCCACATTTAACAGGTTTGGACACATTGTGTTTTCATTGTTAATTTAGTTCTATATATGTTTCAATCTCTATTATAACTTTTTTTTTGGTCCATTACTTATTTGGAAGATTGTGCATGATTATCTTTATTCCAAATATCTTGGGGGAGTGAATGTTAGCTTTCTATTGTTGATTTCTTGCTTTTAAGTGACTTTTGGTCCTTTCTATGTGATTCAGATCCTTGGATATTTCTAATGATACGTTATGTAATCTATTACTTGATAAATTTTCCATGTATCCCTTGTATGCAGTAGTCAGGAGTGCTATTTCCAAAAATATTTCCAGTTCTTTCCAATTGGCATGAGGCTTATATTGTACTATATTCCCATGTGTCTTTGATGACCATGACTCAATGCTTAATTGCTTTGTTATGTAGCACTAGAATGAAATACATTGTTGTGGTGTTAACCCACTGAGATTTTTGGTTCTTTGTGTTACTGTAGGATGATAACTCAATTCTGATATTGTAGACATGGGGTGATACTGGTAGCGCCCTGGCAGTGAACAGGGTGGCAATTGGTGTTACACGTTAGCAAAACACTTAAAACTATCACCTGCTATGACTTGGATTTTAGTCATGTATCCAGTGAGCGTGTAGCACTAGGAAACGTGGTTGAAAACCCAAACTTATTGGCATGTATTAGTTGGTATTAGCCAGACATCATGAAAGAGACCCAAAGAATGTGTGTTGAAAATATATTTTTCCTTCATTCTTTGGTACAAGTCCATCACATCAACTTATTAGTTGGGTTGTTGAAAGTTTCTGTATCCTTACTAATTTCTGTCTATTTTTGAGATGATCATTTTAACATCTCTCACTGTGTGAATAAGTAAATATTTCTTGAACAGAATCTAAAAAAAATTAAGCAACAAACAGACATGACAAATTAGATGTTAATAAAATTATCAACTTCTGTTGATCAGAAGACACCACTGAAAGAGTAAAAAGCAAGCCAAAGAGCAGGAAAAGATCTTTGCACTAAAAGAACACATCATTCAGATCTAGAATACACAAAAATTCCTGCAAATCACTTAGAAAAAGAATCATTCAAACCAATAGAAAAAAATATATAAAATACTTAGAGACGTTTTCCAAAAAAAGAAGATATCCAAATAGCCAATAAACATTTGAAAAAAAATCTGAACAATATTAGTCATTAGGGAAATGTAAATCCAAATCATGATAAGATGTTACTATACCCCCAAAATGGTTAAAATGAGGAAAACAAAAATCCTGTCATGGGGACAGTATTGCTGGGAATATGAATTTGTACAACTTCTTTGCAAAACTGTTTTCTGCAGTGTAAACTAAAGCTCAAAATATGATACCCTGCAGCCTGGCTATCCCAGTCAAACTCTATAAAGATCTTTGAGGATCCCAGCTTTATGTAAAGGAAGGTCTCCCAATGCCATAAGCTAGACGGTCATAGGGCTTATCTCTTTTGTTTCCCCTCTCTTAGGAATAACTGTTCTGCACTACCTACTGTCCAATACCTTAAAATCTTTGTTTTCAAATATTTAGCTGGCTTTTAGTTGTTTATGGCCAGACGTTAAACTGGTCCGTATTATTCATCCATCTTGGCTAAAAGCTGGTGCGTGTCATGTTTTGTTGGCTAACCGCTGTGGCCCTTCCAACTTCCTGCTGAGTCACAGCACATGTAGCTGCTGTCACCCTAATGGCACTCCTGGGGGATGACATGTGTCTCAGTCCCAGGGATTCTTGCCCATCATCTAAAACTGCTCATCCACACATAGTCTGTGTGTTATTTTGATTTTTGAATTTGTCTTTTCTTTTCCCAGGAGGCAGACAGGAACCTGAAGAAGGCTTTCCTTCCATTTTTTGGTAAAAAAAAAAATAACTCTTTACTATAAACACATGCTTCTAGTTCTCCCAAAAGGAGATAATAAATTTCCAACTGATAATTGGATTTGAGTCTGGGGGTTTGCAATGAGACCACATATCTGAACTTACTTTCCTTATGTTTTTATATGTCGGTGACATCAGAAAATGCTTTTCTTGTGGATTATTAAATTTTATGATAAAACTCTAGGAAGTGCTTCAGATGGCTTGTTAGGATGCTCTAAAACTAAAGCTGTTCTTTAACTTAAATTTTGTAGGACTTTGAGTAAGCCAATAAAATGAGCAATGCCCAAATGTAAAATAATGGTAGTTTAACTTTTTAAATCAGGTTTGTTTTCTTTTTTTAATTTTGCATCTTACTTCATTCAGCAGAGAACCAAGTGGTGTAATTCTTTTGATAAGCTGTTGCTGTTGTTCCTCATATAGAAGTGTATGTGCATAATCAGGGTATCATTGAACAGCCATAGTGATCAAGAGTGACTCAGTTAGAAACTTACTAAAGACCCTGCATTGTTGTTGTTGTTGTTGTTGTTAATTTTACCCCTTTGTTTTGCTAGACCCTGACTGGCAAAATGATTGAGTAGCTGAAGCTTGATTTTTGGTGCATTCCCACTGATTTCAACTCCTCTTCCTCATTAACCCCCTGAGATCACCAGCACCTCCTGCGCCTCCTCATGATTCCCAGTTGTCATGCCCAGCACCGCATTTGTAGGTACTATTCTTTTGTACTCTCACTTGTCCTCTGTGATGTGGAGTATCTGGAATCTCGGAGGCAGAGTTAAGTGTCAGGTTAGCTGTCACTAATGGTTTAATACAGGGTCAGCAACTTTCTCCGTGAGGGGCCAGATTGTAAATGTTTTTAGTTTTGAGGCCATAAGGTCTCAGTTGCACCTTTCAGCACTGTCCTCGTGACACAAAAGCATCCATAGGCGAATTGTAAATGAACAGGCATGGCTGTGTTCCATTAAAATTTTATGTACAAAAATAGACAGTGGGCCAGATTTGGCTGATGGGCCAGAATTTGTTGAACATGTTTAATAGATTATTCTTCCCAAAGTGGTATGATGGGATTTTAACACAGACCTTTCTGGGCAAAACTATAATTCAAGTTTTAAAGGTGGGGCTTTAATGTGACATTAATAGAACCATAGGTCATATTGTTAAGTCATTCAGCATGCAGAGCAAAACTTTCTCAGTTGAGAAATGTTTAAAAAGTAACAGGAAGTGTATAACGGCCAGATAGGAGAATTTGGCAAATTATTTAGCCTCCATTTAAAAAGAAGCCTCATTGTTTCACAACACGATTTTCTAATACACACTTGTAGTATTCATGTTGCCTGAGGGGAGAAAGGATCTACCTGAAAGTATCCACATGAAGATCTGCATGTAAACCATATGTCTCAATGGTATTTAGGGACACAGGAATGGTTTTCTGTTAACTAACTTTGACAAAAAATTGTAGTTTTCTCCCCAATAAAGGAGTGATTCTCTATGGGTTAATATTTTTGTGCCTGTGGCTATATGTAGACTATAGAACTGCATTTTTTTATACTTCCAGCTTGAATCGATTTTTTCCCCCCTTTGGAACTTGTCAGAAATGCCATGAGTTTTCAAATAAGACTAAAACTCTTTTACTATGAAGTTGTATGGTGGATTTGAAGACTACATTCAGAGGACAGATACATGGTTTCAGGTGAATTTGGGAGAAAAGATCAATCAACCAGTGTTTTCTGCTATCTTGTCACTTTTCATTCAAGCCTCTTTGCATACGTAGCTTTGCAGTAAAGTATTCCAGCTGAGATAGATTTGGCCATTGTAACAACGTTCTTTTGACTAAATCCAGGTAATTTAACAAGTTTCTTAAAACTACATATAAGAATTGAAAGTATTATTAAGCCATTTAGAACGTTTTTTAAAAAGCATATTCAAAGATTACAGTGGTCACTCAGCAGGAACATTCCCTTTCTTATGCCACTAAGGATTCTGTGAGTTTTTATAATACCAGGTAGGTCAGGATCTCAAGTACTTTTTCAAGTCATTTCACAGTAATTCCAAAGTTCTACATTTATTCCTGAAATTAATAGCTTGTCATAAATTCTGACTTTCATTTTTGCTTAATAACCCATGCCTTCACTTATTCAATAAATGCGTCATGAACCTACTACGTGTTAAGATTTGGAAAGTCAAGGATGAACAAAGCAGATGTAATCTCTGCCCTGATAAAATTAACATTCAAGTTGGAAGCATGAGACAATAAGCAGGTAGAAAAATATATGTACTAACCTGAGAATATGATGAATGCCATGCCATGGAGGAAATGAACATATGTCATTAAAGAATGTGACCCAGCGCCACCCAATAAATGAGGAGTCCAACCAACAATTCCTCTAAGGGAAAGCATAAAATGTGAAACAGTAAGTTGATGTTTCTTTATTTTCTAAGGAGTTTTTTTTAATGAATAGGAATTCCTAAGAAAATGGGGCTATTTCGTGACAGCAATGATCTATGGAAGAACAAAAAAAAACATTTACCTTGATAATTTCCTTTAACTTGGCTTCTATAGTTTTGCAGCCCTCTAATCCCACGGACAGCCCCACAGTAATCCTTTATTCATATTTCAACCTTGAGAAACTTTTCGGTCCCTCAGCCCCATTGCCGCTCTCAGTGGGAGGCTGAGAATCAGAGGGAGTTAGGCCACATAATGTCTTCCTCCCTGAGTACCCTGGTTTTGTTCAGACTGACAAATAATAACTTCTTGTGTCAATCTGATGTCAAGAGATGGAGCCAAGCCATCACAGAATCGTTTCTTTTAGCATGTCAGACATCCATGTTACTTTCCCGAAATGGAGTCAAGATTCAGGACTTTTATCTCACTTCTGATTTAACTACACCCCATCTTAGTCCATGTGTGAAAAACGGTGGTCATTCCAGAAAGCTTGTTCATACTGCTCCCTTGAATATCTAAATACCTTCACTGTTCTTTCAAACACAATTTACTGCCTCAACTTAACAGTTCAGGGAAACACGGAGAACAAGCCATACCACTGCCAGGGCAAGGAACACAGAATAGCAAGTGTATCAACCAGGATGGTGTTTCTCTTCAAGTGACAGACGACCTCTACAGTGATGGCTGAAGTTACACATCAATTTACCTTCTTCTCGTCAATAAGAAGCCGGCAATCCACTGTTGTCCTCATGGAACCATTATAATCCTGTTTCCTTCAAGCTTTCGGTTCAGTCTTCCTTAGTAAATGGCTTGCATTCTCAAGTTTTCCCCTCAGTTTTTTTCAAAATTTTACATTAAACAAAACACAACCAACATTTGAGAAGACTCATTCTCAAAAAAAAAGTAAAATGCCATTGCAGGCTATATAGTCACAAAACTTTCTAAAATCTGGGTAACAGTAGGCAGCCAAGAGAGAAAGCACGTACTGTTACAGTTGACATCAGTGTTGTGTGAAACTTGACAAAGCATAGCACTGGCTACTGAGGAGTCAGAAGGCAGAGCCTTGAGAGTTTGCTGGAGTAGAGATGAAGGACACAAGTCCTCTTGAGATAGGAAGCATCCCTTAGAAGCTTGCAATGGTGAAGAAGGAAGAGTAAATCGTGGGAGTTAAGGGGGTCCACCAGGCCTCTTCTTCACATCACCCCAAGGGTAAGGGAGAGGGACACCTCCTTATTGCCAGATGGTGGTGACATTAGGGTGCCCACATGGGCAACACTGATGTCCTAAGTAGGGGGGGAGCCTTATTACCAGCTGACAGGAATGGAAGTCTGGCCTCCCTTCCTAACCTTTTCTGACACTAACCCAGGGGTTATCGGAGTACTTTTAACAACTCAATGAGGGTAGGCTAACACTTAGCCATTGCCACGTTGGGTGAGTTGGGGTGGGGAGCCCCAGGTCTTTTCTGCAGTATATGGCTGGAGCAGAGTGGTTATTTTCTTTTTTTTTTTTTTCTTTAAGATTTTATTTATTTGACAGAGAGAGAGAGACAGCGAGAGGGAATACAAGCAGGGAGAGTGGGAGAGGGAGAAGCAGGCCTCCCATGGAGCAGGGAGCCCGATGCGGGGCTCGATCCCAGGACCCTAGGATTATGACCTGAGCCGAAGGCAGACGCTTAACCGTCTGAGCCACCCAGGCGCCCCAGAGTGCTTATTTTCTAAAAGCCTGATTTGCTAGACTGCTCTAGCTTGTTCCTTTGGCTAAACAAAGCAGACTTTTCTGGTCTGTTTTTTGTTTTGTTTTGTTTTTTCCTTCTATGGACCTGTTGGCATTTTCAGATGGTCACTGTCTTTTCTCCCACTATGGGATATATGAGACCAAAAGAAAATCCAGCGAACACACCACTGCATCATTCCTCAGGTTGCAAGTTTCCTAGTCAATCTGCTTTGTTTTTTCTACCTTTTAGCCTCTTTGAATGGTTGTTTTACATATAATGTCCAGCATTTTCTATTGTATTTGGTGAAAGGAATAGGAAAAAGTATGTCTACTATAACCTCTTGGAAGCAGAAGTTGGCTAGAGTCATGCACATTTCTATTTCTTGGAAGTAGATCTATTAAATGTTGAAAAGAAGTTAACTTTTTATCTTAGGAATGCCTTTTGTTTAGCTCATTATATTCAGAAAGGACTCAGAAATTCAAAATGTTAATTCCACTTTTGCCAATAAAACTTGCATTCCTTATAAGTAGAAAAATGTGTCATTATTAAACAATACGTCAGCTCTTAAAAAAAAACAAAACAAACAAACAAAAAACAACTTTCCCCCCCCCCCCCCCAAGCTAACAGCAAGTCCTGGAGATAAGTATTGAGACTATTTGAAACAAATTACTCACATTTAAATACATGAAAGAAGCTACAGTATTTCTTACAGATTCATCTCCTCATCTTCTGTCATTGGGTAGAGGAGAAAAGTGTTGAGGTCAAGCTCATTGAAGGAAATTTGCCATCATTCCTTTGCACACTCATTGATTTCAGAATGTTTCAATGAGGGCTGAAATGTCCCCATTCAAATGCCATGCTTGACCTTGAAAAGGAATGATGGGCATTACTAGTTCTGCCGTGCATTTCCGCCCACATATTACCATCTTTTGAAGGCAACTTTGTCTTCGCTGGTGGTGCAGTGGTGATTGTCATTGCCTGCGCCTGTGCAGTGCGAGATCGGACCGTGCAGGTTGGGTGTCGGTGGCTTAGAAGAGAATCTCACTGGCGATACACCGTGACCTTGAAAGACGGTGAGTTGAGGTGGAACGTGTGGCCAAGCAGAGGGCTTGTGCTTCATTCCCAACTTAAGAAAGCAAGCGGGCCAGCTTTACTCAGGTGCAAAGCCACCCCAGAAATCATCTCTAAGGACTTTTAGTTTTCCAGACTATTTTAAGAAAGTCGGTGCCACCAATGCTTTTGATGGAACAGAGGCTGATGTTTTGTGAAAAATACGGATATTCACGCCTAGAATAGAAAGAATAGGATAGAAAAGGATTCCAAATTTCAAACTCTGAATCTGAAGAACTTTGTAGGAAAATTTTAATTTATTTCACATACGTTTTTATGCCTGTACAGAAGTAATATGTAATAAAGTACCACAAAATATATCTTTCAACAAGTACAAAGTGAAATTCTGTGGTAAGAAAACATGTTATAGTTCAATTGACAGTATGGATTTTTTTATAGTTCTTAACAATCGACATTTTCCTTGATAGCATTTAAAATATATATAAACTCCTATCTTGAGCTTATGGAATCTTGGTTAATGAGGCAAGGGGGCCTCCCAAAAAACAGTAGATCCCTTTGTTTGGAGTCCTAGATTTATTTTGCATTCTAGGCAATACGTTACATACATTATATATCGTAAGATATATGTGTATATGTATCTGACATACTATTTATATAATATATACTATATATATTTCATGTTATGTATAATATATATTTTATATATATAATCTAATGCAAGCATATGCCATTTTAGATACTAGCAATTCAAGTTACAAATATTAAAAGATTATCTCTCTGGAGCAATTCTCAAGGGCATGTGTTGAATTTACAAAACATGGTGTTCCGATTTCCCACATATATTTGATCTTGGAATTTCTGGTTTTTAGATTCTCTTACTGAAACACCTTGGAACATGGTCTGGATAATATTGCTCTAGCTTCTTTCATGTCACAGTGCTCTGATGTATTTTCTAATTTTCTACCCACTGTAGTATTTGACGTGATGACAGAGTTCATATTCTTTGTTAAGAGTTTTATAGATGTATGCCATTTCCTTCAACAGCTGCTATAGATTGTCACGTAAGTTAGAAAGTTTACAAGATATATTTTTATTCCTCTGTTAGACCTAACTAAGCCTAAATACATGGTGGTTGTTTAATAAACCCCCATTGAATGGAAGCCACATGGTAGCTCCATTTCCACAATGCTCAAGAGAGGCAACCCAGCAACAGTGTTGGGGGGGGAGGGGTACTCATTGCTGGGGCTGTTACACCCACATCACACACACTATATATATATATATATATCTTTTTTTTTTACAAATTGTATTGATTGTCATTATCTTAATCTAGCATGATTTTCTTTTTCTTTTCTTAAAGATTTTATTTATTTATTTGAGAGAGAGAGTGCACACGTACAAGCATGGGGGAGGGCAGAGGGAGAGGGAGAAGCAGATTCCCTGCTGAGCAGAAAGCAGAACTGGGACTCAGGGCTTCATATCAGGACCCTGGGATCAGGACCAGAGCTGAAGGCAGACGCTTAATGGACAGCCACCCAGGCGCCCCAATCTAGCATGATTTTCATGTGGCCAAAATATTCTGAATCATGTAAGATATTTATTTTCTTTTGACGTTGTTAAGTTATTGCTTCATATATAAAGCAATAAGAAGTGTAATCCAAAGGGGTACCTGAATGGCACAGTCGATTGAGTGGCCAACCCTTGATTTCGGCTCAGGATGTGATTGGCTAACTCTTGGTTTCAGCTCAGGCCATGAACTCAGGGTCCTGGGATCAGAGCCCCTATGGGGCTCCCAGCTCAGCAAGGAGTCTGCTTGTCTCCCTCTCTCTTTGCCCCTACCCCTGCTCTCTCTCTCTCTCTCCTAAATGGATAAATCTTCAAAAAAAAAAAAAGTATATCTAAAGAAGTAAGTTGAAGTATCATCATCCTGTAGTGAACTCTTTTAACCACGTGTGTATTTCCCTTGGGCCCAAATTTCCAGACAGTGAAAACTCTCTGTGGTTTATTCTTATAGCAGTTACCATAGACTCACTCAAATGCCTGCTCCATGCATGTTGAACAATGAAATAAAATCTGACAGATTTATCAGAGAATCAGGAGGAGAGAAGGTGAACACTTAAAAAGAAAACTTTGTTTGCATAAGATGATGTCTGCCACATGCTCTCCAGCATCAAATTAAATCTATCAGGTTCAGGGTAGGATGGAAGGGACTAGACATGTTTTATAAAAGGAGATAGTCACCTCTTTAAAGTACTTTTAAAACATTCCATAAGTATCAAAAAAATTACACAGAAAATACAAAATTATGAGTGATTTACTTTTTGCTATTATAAAAAGGTACATTTAGGTCAACAGAAAAAGTATGTCTTTTTCTCCCTCAAATCATAGTTTATTCACCATATAAAGTATTTGGTTTATTCACAGTGGCTCAGTAAGAGATTCAAGTTATCAGCTATTTCTCCAGAAAACAGGGAGTGGGGTAGATTGAATATAAACAAGAAGGAAGAATACACAGGCAGTGAAGCCCTCAACTTTTAAGGCCCTGGGGTTTTTTTCTTCTCTCTCTCTCACTTCTTCTCTCCCTTTTCTTTCCCTCCCTCCCTCTCCCTGGATATTTCTGTTCCCCACCTTTCATTCAGGACTGCTCATTATTCTTTTTTAAATGACAAGGGCCATTCCAGCCTTATTAAGTGGAAACTTGACCGAGAGCAATGAAAAGGTCACCTGTAATTCAGGCTACAAGTGATAAAAATTTAGGGTTTAAGATCAACAAAGACGGGAGGGAAAATTGAAAAAACAGAGATAAAGATTTATAGACATGAGGCATTTCAAAAAAAGACCAAGCACGCCAGTTGCTGAGAAATCAAACTGATGGCCAGAAAATAAGATCAGATTAAGAAATATGAGGTTGGTAGGACCTCCTGAGGCACAGGCAAGGGACACTGAAATATATTTTTAGTCAATTATGAAGGGTCTGGGAATGGATAGCTCTAAAATCCTTTTACACTACATCACAATGTGTCATATATTCCTTGAGAAACTCAATTACCAAACATCCCAGACAACATGAGTGCCTCTTGTTAAAGTGAGAAAAACTTTGAAAGTGACATGAAATGCTAAATTGGCTTTCAGGATTCAGGAAGGATTTTATAAGTAGGCATAAACCCTGATTTTCTTCAGCACAAGAAGCTCATATCTACTGTCAAGTACCTGTTACCTATGAAAGGTAACTAAGTATATTTTTTTTAAAAAAGAAATGTTTAAGATAGTTCTGAGCCCTTAGAATGAACACAGACATGCATTTTTATTTATAATTATTTAAGGTCTCTCTTCTTTAGTGTATCTTTCCTTAGTTGTAATTTACCAGGGAGAGGTGCTTAGGAGTTAATCAAAAGTAAACAAGTCCAGGAGGTGTATATGTTGAAAAATCTTTTATGAAGGGGAGCAGAGAAGAATTTTTTTTAAGAGTTGGAACAAAGTAGAATTATTGAAGTAAGTGTTAGAGGAAAGAAAGTAATTCATCCTACAAGCAATAAGGTACTGGAATAAATTAAGGCAACAACAAATTTCAATCCAGTTGCTTGAAATTCCCCTTTGACTTCAAATATGCTTTCTCTCAGATTTGATTTAGGTACATGATTGTCCATAATTAACAGTGGAATTTGAATTCCCCAAGGAATCCCATCTAGACATGGGATCAAGGTAAGTTCTGATCAATGGGACAGAAGCAGAAATAATGGGCACAACCTCAAGAATCAGTCTTTAAAAGAGATGACGTGCTCATTCTTTCCCCTGTCTTATCTTCGATAGCATCTTCATCCCTTCCAGACTTCGGCCCCTGACAATCAACCCTTACATCATGCTCCAGCTCCCGTGGGGGCTGCAGCTGCTCTCCGATTCCATCAGTTATCTTCCTTCCTTAGGCCCCTTGCCTCTTGGGGTGATACATCTCACCATCTCAAGATGATCTGGGTACCTCAGTGTTATTTCTTTGTCACAGCTCAGCATTAAAATATCTCGGTTTGAGCCGTCCTTTTCCTGCAGAGACCCCGACTGACACAAATAAAACCTGCTTCATATGTTTTTTGGTAAGATTTAAATAAGTTAATATACATGAAATGTGTGTGGAAGCATGCCTTTATAGTAAACCTTCAACAAGTGTTAGTAATTTCTCCATGTGAAACATGTAAACAGTAAACAATAATGCACCCCTCATGAGGATCTTCTGTGGACTAAAGAGATAATACCTATAAAGTGTTATTCAAAGAGTTTCTTGCATATAGTTGGCACTTCTTGCTATTACTCTTACTGAAGGGTTTAACTGATGAAGTGTATACAGGGTTAGTTTGTGTGAGCTTTGGCAAGATGAGAAATTCAAAGCAGAAGAGTGAGGGAAAGAAAGTGTTTGTTTCACCAAGCAAATATATGTTGGTTTCCATAACTAGGATGTGAATGGCAATTAAATCAAGTGGACTTGGTTTTGCTCCCAGGTGGGTGCCTGAGAACTTGCTGGTGTGGGAGGCAGTGAAATGACTAATTCTGCTCAACATTTGCAGTGGTGGCAGGAATGAGGGAGGGTACACAAAGGAGACCACAAAGTGACCCGTGATCTAAGTGCAGGGGAGGTAGATTGCCAAACTCACCCAAAGTATCCGAAAGTGATTGCAAGGGAGGGGAAATTAGAGTTTGAAATAGTCTTCCTTGGAAGGTGGAGTCGATTTCATAGAAGGTCCATACTCATGTGACACAAAGGCAATGGCTGGGTCCCAGTGCAGAGCAGCAGGCCAGCCGCTGAGGTTCACCGAGCACACAGGCAACACGACTCCCTGGAACTGAAGGCACAAGAACTGAATCTCAGCGGCAAGGATGGGAAGCAGAGAAGGCAAAATAAAAGCCAAGGAGGGAAGCCTTAGGAGAACAGTCCGTCACTCTCAAAACTACGTCCCAGTAGCAAGGAATTGTCTCTGACACCCAGATTTTGAGAGGCTCTAGACTTCACTTCTCTGAAGATGAGAAGTATGAAAGGCACAGCCCAGTTGGGTCTTAAGGCAGAAGCTATTATGGGTTGAATCATGTCCTTCAAAATCTTATATATTGAAATCCTATCCCTCCCCCTCCCCCGCCCCAGGATCTCACAATGTGACAAGAATGTGATAAGGTCTTTATAGAGGTAAGCAAGTTGAGATGAAATCAAGTGGAAATTAGAGTGGACTGTACATCATCCAATATGACTGGTGTCCTGATAAAAAGGGGAAAGTGGAGAGAGACCCATGGGCAGGGAGAACGCTGTGTGAAGAGGAAGGCAGAAATCGGAGTGTGATTCCTATAAGCCAAGAAGCATGAACGATTGACAGCACCAGCAAGTAAAGCAAAAGGCTTGGAGCAAATTCTTCCTCACAGCCCTCAGAAAGAAATAACTGCCCTTCTCATCTCCAGAACCATGAGCAATAGATTTCTGTTATTTAAGGCATGAAGTTCATGGTACCTCGTTTTGGCAGCCCTAGCAAACTAATACAGAAGCTAACAATAAGCTCCATATATTTGTCAGGAATGTTTTAAATTAAAAAAAAAGAATATTTTAAATATATGTGGTCAAAACAAAACAAAATCCCTCATATTATCATACACCTAAGGAGGAAATCTATAAAATCAGGCAAATGAAAAGTCCAGGAATGTGCAGTTCCCAAGAACGTCTTGATTCAGTCAGTTAAATAATGCTATGGGGAATGTGCAGCTCTTTCTGTTCTGGCTTGCTTCCCTGGCAAGCTTTGAAGAAATGAGAGAAGATGGGACCTCACCAGTCCAGACTTCAGAGAGTTCCGGCTAGCAAGGGAAGTCAAATAGCCTCTCATTTCCAGGACTCATATCAACATACATTGTATTTCCCATATTATCCTGCATTATTTAACTATTGCCCATTATTTTACTTGCATTAAACACTTGGAAAATTACTTAACCAAAGAGGTAAATGGATGAAAATGTGTGGAAAAATTAATATTTATTAAGTGTGATTTCTCTATTTACTATATCATCTGCTGTGATGGAGACAGATATGGATAGTTTTATTTGAGAATGAAAATTAAGAAGCATAAGAAATAAAGGAATAACAGGTCAGGCATGAACATGAATTATTTTCTTTACTTAAGTTGTTATCATATTCTTAGAAGTATCTCCCTTAACAAGGGGATGCTTTCACCATGGAAAACCTCTTATCAGAGGTTGAGAAGCCTAGGTCCAGCCACTGAGCCATTGGAAAAAGAATTTAACTTTTTTATCACCTACTCACTCTACTCATCTGCAAGGAAAAAAAAAAGCAGCTTCATGGTCTGATCTTAATATGCTAAGATTTCTATAATTTAAGTAGTAGAGGACCCCGAGGGCTTGACACAGCCATACTTTTGTAGTGCTTAGGTAAGCTTTCTTTTTTTCAAATAATTTCCTTATTTAAATTAAATAAAAAATTATTCATTTTTAAAATAGTATCTTGATCATAAGAGTCTTGCATCCTCCTTGCTGAACATTTTTAAGGCAGCAGTTATAGAAAAGTTAAATTGTTGACATTACTATGATTCAGAGATAACTACTATGAATAGTTTCATGTATTCTATCCAAGTTGCTTTTTAAGAACATATCTGTGTGCAGCACCTGGGTGGCTCAGTTGGTTAAGTGTCTGACTCTTGATTTCAACTCAGGGCATTATCTCAGGGTCGTGAGATGGAACCTCGGATTGTAAGATTCTCTCAGAGAATCTCTGAGAGATTCTCTCTGTCCCCCTCCCCCACAGGAGCATGCTGTCTCTCTCTCTCTAAAAAACAAACAATAACAACAAAAAGAACATATCTGTGCCATTTAGGGAGTGGTTCGGTTTATTCTTTAACCCTTGTCTTAGGATCTGTTTGTATGTCTTTTATTTAAAAGTTGCAGCAGACATGTTTGTAAGGAAGCAGGGAATTAATAATATATACATAAGAAGAATTCAGTTGAAAAATGTATTTTGCAACTACTTTATCAGATTCAATTAAACGTGCAAGTCACCTTCCTCTAAATTAGAGAGTTGCTTATCTCATGTAGTCCCATAAGAAATTTATTCATATGAATTAAATTATTTATTTCCAAAGGTCTTAAGGGTAAAAAGTAACATACCTTATCAGTCACACAAAGATAATGGGGAACAGATCAGGGGAGTATACTTACAAAGAAACATCGTAATCTTCAAACAGAAGTGACCACCAGAGAAGCCAAGCCGACGTGCATCCATGCACTCTGCACAAAGACAAGCAGATAGAACTGATACACATTTCAAAAGCACCTGATAAAATGAATGGCTGATGACGCTACACAGTAACTTCTTCTTCTGGCCAATGCATCCTCTCTTAGATGAATAGCAATATGGCCCTTTGAATATGACACATCTATCCATTTATGAATAGAACATAGCTGCAATATAGATTAATTTTTTTAAGGTTTTATTCATTTGAGAGAGACTGAACGAGAAGGAGAGAGAGCATGAGCCCACGGGTGGAGGGGCAGAGGGAGAGGGAGAAGCAGACTCCAGCTGAGCAGGGAGCCTAGCCTAACGTGGGATGGGGGGGCCCTTGATCCTGGAACACCAGGATCATGACCTGAGCCAAAGGCAGACCTTTAACTGATTGAGCCACTCAGGTGCCCCTAGATTAATTTTTTTATTGCAAAGAATATTATGTTCCTGTTTCTGTATTTGAAGGCAGAGACTAAATGATACTTCCTTTGAAGGGCATTTACACACACACACACACACACACACACACACACACCTACCCACCCCCCTCAGGGATGGCTGAAACACAAAAGACAACTGAAATTTAATGTAAGTTATTGGGGAAATTATGTAGGTAATCTTGGACTCCCATGGAAAATCATTTATATGTAGAAACCATTCATCGATATGGACAATCTATAACAGCTAATTCCTACTCTGATTATTTTTCAACACATAATAGTTTATTTATATGTTCTACTCAGCCACCTGCTGGAGTCTGCATTGTACTTGCAGACATCCAAAGAAAAATGTTCAGTGGCCACTCACTACTCCTATAAGGAAATTATGTTCTGATGACAAAGCAATATATCACTGGCATTCTTCCTATCAAAGGAATCCATCTGAAACTTTCATCCATTCATAATCAAAAAGCAACTTGAATGGCCAAAGGGATGTGTACTGAAACATACCAGTGTCCCTTCAAGTGAATAAGAATGGCAAGTTAAGGGGAAATAGCAGCTTCTAGGATAGTACTTACAGGAAGTGGATTAAAATTTCAATAAAAGTGATACATGCATGTGTTCTTCTTACAGGAAAGAAAATTTAAAGACAGAAATTGTCCATCAGGCTCGAGTAAAGCAGGATGGCATTTGTCTATAAGAACTAGGATGTTTTAAGATTTTTTTTTTAAGATTTTATTTATTTATTTTGACAGAGAGAGCCAGAGAGCACAAGCACGGGGAGCAGGAGAAGGAAAGGGAGAAGCAGGCTCCCCGCTGAGCAGGGAGCCTGATGCGGGGCTTGATCCCAGGACTCTGGGATCATGACCTGAGCCAAAGGCAGACACTTAACCATCTGATCCACCCAGGCTCCCCTCAAGGTTTTAAGATAAGGAAAAACATTTCATTGTTCGCTAAACAAACTCCATCACTTCCGGAATCCAGTGTGTGCTCCAAATTGTCCCATAAGTTTCAGAGAGAAGGAGAGCCACCCAAGTTCTCTTATGCCATAGAATTATCTCAGGACCCAAGAAAGTATTGTATTTTCATTAATTCATTGCAAAAAGACTGGGGAATACGGATTCAAAAATGAGCAGGTAACTGTATTATTTGTCCATTTTAACCTGAATTTTTAAACAAAAATCAAACTTTTTACTGATACACAACATGGATAATGAACAGAGCACTACAGAACACTTGGCATTCCCTCTTCATTCCATAGCGCCCAGCCCATCAGAGTGGATCAGAAGACTTACCATCTAAAGATCAGAATTTCAAAAGAAACATCATATCCAAGAATGCTCCGGAAATAAAACAGTGATATTGAGTGAGTGGCTTGTCTCTGCGTGAGACGTATAAGAAACAGAGGTGAGAAACTTATCTTTAAATTATGTTTAACAGTTATTAAAGCAATTTCAAGCTAATGACTTCACAGCATCCTCACAACTACGTCATGAGCTGGTGGGACAGGTGTGGTCACCATTTCAAAAACAAGGGAACTAAGACTGTGAGCATAAGTGAAATAGCTAAGGCTCCTTTGTCTAAAATAGTAATACTGTGAGGGGCACCTGGGTGGCTCAGTCAGTTGAGTGACCAACTCTTGATTTCAGCTCAGGTCATGATCTCAAGGTCTTGAGATTGAGCCTGAGGTAGCGCTCCATGCTCAGGACAGAGTCTGCTTGTCTCCCTGTTCTCTCTCTCTCTCTCTATCTCTCCCTCAAATAAATAAATAAATAAAATCTTTAAAATAAATAGTAATACTGTAACACCAACCAAGATTCTCTTGAGTGTTTATATTATGTATTTTTATATCTAATTATACAAACAGCCATGAATCCTCCATCTCTACCTCTTTTTAAATGAAATAACCCAGGTTGTATTACATTGGTATACAAACATTTTCTTTCTTTTTTTTTTTTTTAAAGATTTTATGTATTTATTTGACAGAGAAAGAGAGACATTGAGAGAGGAAACACAAGCAGGGGGAGTGGGAGAGGGAGAAGCAGGCTTCCCGTGGAGCAGGGAGCCCGATGCGGGGCTCGATCCCAGGACCCTGGGATCATGACCTGAGCCGAAGGCAGACACTTAATGACTGAGGCATGCAGGCACCCCACAAACATTTTCTATTAAAATTCAGAAGATATTATTCCTCTGTTTTCCAGTGTATCCCATTAGTGATCACAAAGTGTAGTGCAAAGTGATTACTTATACATTTATTAGAGACGTGCCTTGTTTCTCTGGGAAGTTTTTATAATCTTGTTTTTTCTTATCTTTGCACTCTGAGAGTTCAGGTTTTATCAATAGGTGGGACTTTCTTTCTTTATCCGACAGGACCCTGGAGGACCATACAATCTAAAGATTTTAGTTCTTCTTCAAGTATGAACAATTAATTCATTTATTTCTTAGACAATATTCCCCTGAAATTTTTCTGGTATTTTTATTAGCTGGATATTCTACTTCCTGTATTAATCTTCTTTTGTTAAATTTTTTTATTAACATATAATTTGTTATTTGTTTCAAGGGTACAGGTCTATGATTCATCAGTCTTACACAACTCACAGCGCTCACCACAGCATATACCCTCCCCAATGTCCATCACCCAGCCACCCCATCCCTCCCACCCCCCACCACTCCAGCAACCCTGTTTGTTTCCTGAGATTAAGAGTCTCTTATGGTTTGTCTCCCTCTCTGGTTTCATCTTGTTTCATTTTATCCTCCCTTCCCCTATGATCCTCTGTCTTGTTTCTCAAATTCTTCATATCACTGAGATCATATGATACTTATCTTTCTCTGATTGACTTACTTCGCTTAGCATAATACCCTCTAGTTCCATCCACATCCTTGCAAATGGCAAGACTGCATATGATGGCTGCATAATATTCCAGTGTGTGTGTGTGTGTGTGTGTGTATACATACCACATCTTCTTTATCCATTCATCTGTTGATGGACATCTTGGCTCTTTCCATAGTTTGGCTATTGTGGACACTGCTGCTATAAATGTTGGGGTGCACATACCCCTTCGGATCACTACATTTGTATCTTTGGGGTAAATACCCAGTAGTGCAATTGCTGGGTCATATGGTAGCTCTATTTTCAACTGTTTGAGGAACCTCCATACTGTTTTCCAGAGTGCCTGCACCAGCTTGCATTCCCACCAACAGTGTAGGAGGGTTCCCCTTTCTCCGCATCCCCGCCAACATCTGTCATTTCCTGACTTGTTAATGTTAGCCATTCTGACTGGTGTGAGGTGGTATCTCATTGAGGTTTTGATTTGGATTTCCCTGATGCTGAGTGAGGTTGAGCACTTTTTCATGTGTCTGTTGTCCATTTGGATGTCTTCTTTGGAAAAATGTCTGTTCATGTCTTCTGCCCATTTCTTGATTGGATTATTTGTTCTTTGGGTGTTGAGTTTGATAAGTTCTTTATACATTTTGGATATTAGCCCTTTATCTGATATGCCATTTGCAAATATCTTCTCCCATTCTATCAGTTGTCTTTTGGTTTTATGGACTGTTTCTTTTGCTGTGCAAAAGCTTTTTATCTTGATGAAGTCCCAATAGTTCATTTTTGCCCTTGCTTCCCTTGCCTTTGGCGATGTTTCTAGGAAGAAGTTGCTGTGGCAGAGGTCGAAGAGGTTGCTGCCTGTGTTCTCCTTTAGGATTTTGATGGACTCCTGTCTCACATTTAGGTCTTTCAACCATTTGGAGTCTATTTTTGTGTGTGGTGTAAGGAAATGGTCCAGTTTCATTCTTCTGCATGTGGCTGTCCAATTTTCCCAACACCATTTGTTGAAGAGACTGTTTTTTTTCCATTGGACATTCTTTCCTGCTTTGTTGAAGATTAGTTGACCATAGAGTTGAGGGTCCATTTCTGGGCTCTTCATTCTGTTCCATTGATCTATGTGTCTGTTTTTGTGCCAGTACCATACTGTCTTGATGATGACAGCTTTGTAATAGAGCTTGAAGTCCAGAATTGTGATGCCACCAGCTTTGCTTTGCTTTTTCAACATTCCTCTGGCTATTCGGGGTCTTTTCTGGTTCCATACAAATTTTAGGATTATTTGTTCCATTTCTTTGAAAAAAGTTCAAAGGTATCTTATGGTTTTGGGTACAGTTGTAAATTGAATCAACTCCTTAATTTCTTTTTCTTCTGTCTTGTTGTTGGTATATAGAAATACCACTGATTTCTGTACATTGATTTTATACCCTGGCACTTTAGTGAATTCCTGTATGAGTTCTAGCAGTTTTGGGGTGGAGTCTTTTGGGTTTTCCACATAAAGTATCACATCATCTGCAAACAGTGAGAGTTTCACTTCTCTGCCAATTCAGATGCCGTTTATTTCCTTTTCTTGTCTGATTGCTGTGGCTAGGACTTCTAATACTATGTTGAACAGCAGTGGTGATAATGGACATCCCTGCCATGTTCCTGACCTTAGGGGAAAAGCTCTCAGTTTTTCCCCATTGAGAATGATATTCACTGTGTGTTTTTCATAGATGGCTTTATGATATTGAGGTGTGTACCCTCTATCCCTACATTGTGAAGAGTTTTAATCAAGAAAGGATGTACTTTGTCAAATGCTCTTTCTGCATCTACCGAGAGGATCATATGGTTCTTGTTCTTTCTTTTATTAATGTATTGTATCACATTGATTGATTTGTGGATGTTGAACCAACCTTGCAGGCCAGGGATAAATCCCACTTGGTCATGGTGAATAATCCTTTTAATGTACTTTTGGATCCTATTGGTTAGTATTTTGGTGAGAATTTTTGCATCCATGTTCATCAGGAATATTGGTCTGCAGTTCTTTTTGATGGGGTCTTTGTCTGGTTTTGGGATCAAGGTAATGCTGGCTTCATAAAAGGAGTTTGGAAGTTTTCCTTCCATTTCTATTTTTTGGAACAGTTTCAGAAGAATAGGTACTAATTCTTCTTTAAATGTTTCGTAGAATTCCCCTGGGAAGCCTTGGCTCCCAGAAACATGGCTCTTGATGTTGAGAGATTTTTAATGACTACTTTAATTTCCTTAGTGGTTATGGGTCTGTTCAGGCTTTCTATTTCTTCCTGATTCAGGTTTGGTAGTTTATACATCTCTGGGAATGCATCCATTTCTTCCAGATTATCTAATTTGCTCATATTCCACATTATCTAATTTGCTCATAATATGTTCTTATAATTGTTTGTATTTCTTTGGTGTTGGTTGTGATCGCTCCTCTTTCATTCATATTTTTGTTCATTTGTGTCCTTTCTCTTTTCTTTTTGATAAGTCTGGCCAGGGGTTTATCAATCTTATTAATAACCCAGCAGATCCCTGCGGTGTGCTCCCGCGCCACTCCTCCTGGGGGAGGAAGGGGAGTCTCCCCGGATCTGCCACTTGTTGGGTCCCTGCTTGTAGAGTAGTGGCCTGACTGTGCCCTGGATCACAGTTTATGGCAACCCCAAGCTGAGAGCCCACTCCTCAGCTCTGTCTTTGCAGCCAGCTTTTCCGCTTCAATACCTGGGAGCTCTGCCACTCTCAGGCAACCCCGGTCTTTCTGTGACCCCGAGGGTCCTGAGACCACACTGTCCCGTGAGGGTTCCACCCCCCGCTTAGCCACTGGAGTGATGTTCCTCAGAGAAGCAGACTTCTAAAAGTTCCAATTTTGTGCTCCAGGGCTCTATCACTTGCTGGTAGCCAGCTGAGGAGGCTCCCTTGCCCTGGGGTCTATCTTTACAAATATTGCCTCAGATTCACTTCTCCGCACATCCTACCTTTCAGAAAGTGGTCGCTTTTCTGTTCATAGAATTGCTGCTATTCTTTTCTTCAGTTTCCTGTTGAGTTTGTAGGTGTTCAGTATAGTTTGATAACTATCTAGCTGAATTCCTGGGACCAGATGAAATTTAGGTCTCCTACTCCTCCGCCATCTTGCTCCTCCCCTCTGTATTAATCTTCTTTAACTAAGAGTTTATCATCCCCTTTTTATCAGTGTTTGCATTCTGCATTCTGCCAGCTTTTTCCCTCTCTCCACCCCCCAATCTTTGTGTGTGTGTTTTAATTTCAAAGGACTCTTTCCTGGTCCCTGAATGTTACCTTGTTACATTTTGATAGCATTTGATTCTTATCTTATAAATTTGTTTGTGTCTATGAGTTAGAATTTTTCAAATGTCTTCTATTTCCTGAATTACCTCTTAGATTTTTGGTCTTTTGGTCAAGAGTTCTGGCTAGTCCATACTGTTGATTTTTCTCACTTGTCTAATTATACTTGACCATTCAGTTATATTTTAAGAATTAAAAATTGGGTTAATCTAAATAGCAGGTATGTATTTCCTCCACTCTTGTGTATATAAGTTGTTTCCCTAATTAGCTGCACACCAAAATTAAGAGTTTGGCTGGACATACTATAAAAATTGGTGTGGCCTCTCAACCATTATGCTTTGCTTCAGTTCTGAGTGACCATGATAGTATTTGGAAAGCCACAGATGCCAGAATATCGAGGGTTTTATTTGGTCGCAAAAACCTACATCTACAGCCCTATTTTTCTTTTAAATTGGAGTTGAAACTTCAGTGAACATTGTAAACAATTTTCAAGAGATAAACAAATGCCTACAGCTGTAATATTTACATGTCCCACGGCTAGAATTCTATCACTTAGGATACTGGTTGGTAAATATCTTAGAAATCAGTCATCCTTTCAAAATTCTCTACAGTTCAGTAATTCTCTACAATTTTGTGCATAATAATTATGCTCTCAGTAAAAAAAATGAGCGGACTTCAGAAATGTGTCAGTGTTCAGGTGGAGTTTTCTCAATTATATGTTAGTTTTATATTGAACTGTATATACTTGCATGAAGATTATTTCAGGAAGCTCAAGCTAGTGAGACTCATCACAAAGTAGCTCATCTCAAGACCATGATTGGTTCAGTACAATAGGTTAAAACCACAGACTGATATTTGGAAAGAGAGGATGATCCGTAGCCAAGAACAAAACTGAGACCTAGGAAGAAGACCATTGAAATATTGGGCACTCAATGGTACATGCACTTGAAAGAGAACTGTAGCACCTTCTGTGAAGGGACTCCAACCAGACACAATTGCCTAATGGGCTATATACATTGGGAAGGATGTTGTATGACAAGCCATTAGAGGTGAGCTGAAGGAAGGTGACAGTGGTAGTGAGCCATGCAGAAAGAAGGGAGTGAATTGGATTGTCTGCAAGCTACCTCCGCAGGTGGCTAAATGAAGGTTGACTGGGAAATTGCAGTTTTGGTAACCTCCTTAGTCAAGCCGAAGATAGATTAGAGTATATTTTTTCCCCAAAATACTGGCATGAGTATTTCTGTTACCAACATGACTGTCTTCAGGGGAGACCACTTCAACATGGCATAGGGTCTGGAGTATTATGACGGGAAGGGGACAGGAGATGCAACAAGCTTTTTCATGACTTAAAATGTCTATAATAGCTTCATGATTGTAGTTGCTATGTGGAGATGAATTAAAGACATTTCTGAAGAAAACAAATGTGAGGATTTGTCATAATGAAAGAACTGTCTCAAAATAGTAGTTTAAAAAGAGAGGATGTGAAGCTCATTTTTTATGAGACTTATGAGCCAAGTGGGTGCAAAAAGCTGGGTTTTTAACTTTATCCCGTTTTGTGAAGAAGAGAGTTTACTGAATTCATAGCACAGAGCAAACACATGCTAAAGTCAATGCAAAATGGTAAGTAAATTAAAAGGACAGCGTGAAAGAATCTTATTCAGAAGTGAAACCACAAGACAGGCTTTCATGAATCCAGACAACAGTCTTCACAGTCCAAATAGTCCAGTAATAGCCAGAGCACATGATCGCCAGAGATTAAGCGTGGAGTTCCAGCCACCCTTTCTGAATGGCAATCACAGGACCCAGATGCCAGCCTTTGAAAGACCTTTTGCTAGCAGCAGGATCTGACTCACTGGCAGGCTTTTTCAGATTGTTTCCCTGGCAGCTTTGAAGTTGCTTCTAAGTCAGTTATGTGATTAGACTCTTCAGGGAGCCTGGGTTTGCTTATCTTCCTCTATGCTGTATCTTTGGACAATGTAGCTTCTCACAAAGGCAGATAACTGTGCGGTTCCCATCAGTTTGGGTCACCAGTTTTCTCAGAGTGAATATCTATTTTGTTAAGCTAAATAAGTAATCACAGTCATTTTTCCTGAATGTACTTGCCTAAGCAAAAATCCTGAGTCACCAGAGAAAGTGGGTTTATAATGTTTTGATTCTGGGTGCCTGGTTTTTCTTCCTTCCTGCTCCCCACTCCTATTTTAGAGTTTCCAAAGATCCTTCTTCATCTTCTTTTACCCAAACTAACTGCGTCCTCTAGGATCCTTCTAAAAGTATGTTTTATGGTGGAATTAGGAAAGAAACAGAAGTTCAGAAGAGAAGATAGAAGAAGACTAAGAATGGTCATTGGAAATGTCTTTCTAGTTTATATCATCATAGGTATTTCACCAGTGCATAGAACTTGAAGATATGGTGTTTAAAAAAAAAAGTTTGAATCATGTGAAATTAAGAAAATCACTAAGAAATAACCTTCTCAGTAAGTACGTCAACTGGTAAAATAAGACCTCTAGGGGCTATGTTTTGCTTTCCACTTATACCCATATGTGGGGAAATAGATGTGGTCATCTTTAGCAAGGCACTGATATGTTCTCTGTATCAAACAAGAACTTCATCTTCTTTCTACTTGTTAGAAGCATAAATGATAAAATTTGATTTATGCTGTAGGGACTAGGAAGGGAGATGCCAGAGCAACCTGAAAAAGAAGGTCCAAGAGTTTGCAGGAGAGACAAAATTGCACTGGTCTCTGACTGAATATTTGACACCATAATTTTTTCCTATCCTGTTCTTGTAATGTTTCCTAGCGCATTTTCTGTAATCCATTGATAGTTTTCTTCCTTGTGATTGGTTTGTGTGAATAGACACATTATTCTAATCGTGTTGAGTGAAAGTATGTACATCTTATATTAAAGAACCTAAAAACAATGCTGAATCATATATTTGGGATATAGGTTGTATGGCTTATTTTTTCCACTGTTACAAATTCAAAATAGTACACCAAGGCTGAACATGATAAAACACCTACTTAAAGTTTCATGTTGATAACATGATTAATTTATCACTGCTTTTATTAGTAAAAATGTTCTCTGCTACCTCCAAAGAGGCTTTCTACATTTTAATGACAATGCATATTTGATTTATCCAAGTATGAGTCACTGTGAAGTTGGAAATTAAATAATAATACCATGTCATCCTTCTTCAGCTCTCTCCACTGTGGCACCCTGTGGCTTATAGTCTTTTTTCTGTATATTTTGCTTTCTCTTTTCATCTGGCAAGAGGTTCTGCCTAGTTAGAGGTTGCTTTCGCCGGGACTAGGGGTGAAGCAGGTGTGTTCAACCTCAGGATGCTTCTCCTTAGCCAAGGGTACTGAGAAAATTACAAATGAGACAAGGCTTGATCTTCAGCCAAGGGAGATGGCGCTCATCAATCTTAACCATCAAGCCATCCACTGCTAAAGTTTTCAGCTAGGCCAGCTTGAAAGAAAGTTAAACAGATTTTTCCCCCTCTTTTCCCCCTCCTCCCTTTATTATTTTTGCTCATATTTTAAGAAAAAGTA
Organism: Eumetopias jubatus; assembly: GCF_037043125.1. Taxonomy (NCBI): domain Eukaryota; kingdom Metazoa; phylum Chordata; class Mammalia; order Carnivora; family Otariidae; genus Eumetopias; species Eumetopias jubatus. Next base: position 34,709,047 of record NW_028274820.1, read on the forward strand.
GGGAGAGAATGTAAATAATAGGTCCTTTATTCAACAAATCTACTCACTGACTCCCATAGTAAAGCTTTTAGCTTACTGAGAAAATTAAATGAGGGTTTTTTTAGTGTATGAACTATAAAGTTCAACTTGTTTCTTTCAGAAAACCTTACCTTATCTGTTGGCTTGAGAGGAGATTGGGCAATTGTCCTCTTGGAAAAAAGAACAGGGTTCAGACATTGACCCAACATTTCAACATAGCATATTCTGGATTGACATTCAGAGACCTAAATATTTAAATACAAGATAGTAAACAAGAGCAGAAATTTTGTGTTTTGGAAATATGGGAAAGAAATGTTCTTTCATTTTTAAAATTCCACCTCATTTGGGTGGTGACAACTTCAGCAACCAATGGGTGAATAAAATCATGTTCATTTTCTTCCATTTCCACCCTACCCAATATGCTTTACCACTTTCCATTATAGAACTTCTTTATTTTTAAGGATAGTTACAGCACCAAGTTGCTCAATTGCATCCAAGCCTTGATAAATAAGTAAAGAACTCAAATTGTCTTTGGTATTAATATCAAAAATTTATACATTGCTTTCCTTTTCATCTTTCACACACACCATGTCATTTGAACCTCACGTAGAGCACCTCGGGGAAAAGATTACCATCTGAGTCTCATGAATGTGGCAATACAGATCGAGAGAGATTAGGTGACTTTCCCAACGTAGTAAGTGATACTGCCAACATCTGATGCTTTGTAGATCCAAAGCCCGAGATCTCTAAGCAGTGTGTTCCAGCGTTTTCATCTCCTCAGCTTTTAGGCTGCCTGGCAGAGTTTAGGTGTCACTAATCACCTAACCAGTTGCCTCCAGCTGGGAGGAGCCTCATTCTTTACAACTGTGGATGGTACCCATATTGTTACTTTTTATATGCCCCATGCTAGGAATATAGCAAGAAAGTATTGCTATGGGCTGTCAATGTTTCCTAGAAACATTTACCTACATAGTTTCAATATTCTTCTAAATACATTCTAAGACTGAATTGTTAAATCTTATCATGTGGGCTCACCTAAAGTAAATTTCCTTCTTCAGACCACATACCAATTATCTCTTACTATTTTTCCAGAAGGGAACAGAGATATAATATATATATTTGTCAGGGAAAGAGAGAGAGAGAGCCTGAGAGATGTAGATACAGAGAGATGTAAACTGTGTTTGATGCTCTAAACCTGAATGAGCCAAATTAGCCACTTCCTTCTTAAGTTGAAGTTCAGCATTTCTCTGGAGGCTATGACAATAAGTGAGGGTCATTCCCACTGAACAAAAGTAACCAAAAAAAAAAAAAAAAGATACTTTCAAATAATGTTTTGTCTTTCACAATTTGCTGGGCGCTTTTATGTGTGTTTTTTTCTTTTGAGTTCTCACAACAATTTTGTGAATTAGCTCTCATTATCCCGTTGTTTCATACAAGAAAGTGTTTGTGAGACACAATTCCTTCTCCAATTACTTTAAGTTCAGGTCTCAGCCTAGGCCTTCCTAGAAGTTCTGAGACGTGATCTTGACTTACTATGTCATTTCTGTCAGACTGATTATTCCACTAATATTTACCATTTGTTTGCCCTTGTAATAACCCAGGAAATTCTCAAGATAGCTCTTGTTTTCTCTTTCTTTGACTGAGGAGTATCCTGAGAGTAAATGAGTCATCCAGGCCTCCCTAGAGAGGGTCACGAGTTCCCTATCCTCCCAAACCTTCAGGGTCCTCATACCCACCTACAATAAATGGTTTTAAAATGCATTACAGTTACCAGTGTAAAGATAGCTTACCATCACCGAACCATGAAGAGACATAATTTCTACCAAGGGAAGAAGATGGTCATTTTCATTACAGAAAGTCTTCCTAATTGGTGTCTCTCTACTTGCCGTGATTTGCTGGTGGTTGCCCTTAATGTTAGAGGCCACTAAGCTCACAGCCACGGAGGAGGTGTTCTGGGTGTGACCTGTGAAGCCGGAAAATCACGTGACCGGAACAGCTTCAGAACCCCGGACTGCTTTATCTACTGCCGTGACATTCTGACTTTGAGTAAAAATAGTACCATAATTTGCTCCACAGCCCCAAAGTCACACGCAATCCCCATTCGCATATAAATGTTTCATATTAGAGAAACCCCTTCAGAGCCCCAGAGCTCACACAAGCTTCTTTCAAAATGACAGATGACCCTCTGCCCCACAGAGACAGATTTCACGGACTGCCTCAATGTAAGTTTCAGACAGAGCATTCTGTGATGAATTCCATAACAACAGTTATTCTGCGGCTCACAAGCCTAATAGCCAGACAGCGGTGAGGAGCTTTGACATCAAACTCCTAGCCTTAGGTTCAGCAGTCTGGACAGCAGTCTAGTTGAATGTCTCGTAGACAGCATCCCCGCCTTGGTGCTGGATAGGTGACAGATCATTAACTTCACAATTGCCAGGCTGACAAACATGGGAAACGATCATCTAAAGAGTGACTGAGCTTTGGAATAGCCTGTTTTTAAAGTTACTTAGGACTTTTAAGAGCAAATGTTGTAACTGACCACGATACTAAAGATGGTTAACAGCGCTGACCTACAAACACCATCGTCTCGAGTCAGTTCTCTAACCAAGATGTCTCTATTCCTGGACAAAAGTCAAGAGCCTACGACTTTCATAAGTCTGTACATTTCTTCAGCACTGCCAGACTCAGCGTCAGATATGCATCCACTCCGTATTCCAGCAGACCCCGGGGAAGGGGGGGCAATGCATTCAGTGTTTACAAAGCCTTTCCCTGTTTTATCAGTCCGTCCGTTCATTCTTTTTCATTCAATCATCAGTATTTATTCAGCATCTACGATATGTCAGTCAGTGTCTTGAGCACTGGCTTACAAGGGGCAAATAAGATAAAACCAAGTTGTAGTAGCAGTCATGAATTGGGAATCCTACAGTCGAGTGGAGTCATGGGGAGCGTGTGTGTGTGTGTGTGTGTGCGCGCGTGCGCGCGCGTGCACGCACATGAAAGAGTGCTAGAAAATTATACTAATAGGCCAGATAATGCTGGACTTTATATGCCATAGAAGAGAAATATTTGGACTTTTCTAAGTTTGGAAGCTAATGAAGGGATTTGAGCACAAGTATAACATTACATTGACTTTGCAGAAATATCCCTTCGGCCACACTGTGGTGAATGGGAAAGCATAGAGGCAGAAAAAGAGCCGTGGAGAAACCAAGGCAGCAGCGCTTAAGAAAGCTGAGGCTACTTAGGACTCGAGTGAGAGTGGCGGAGGTAACCGAAAGCTGACCAATTTTGAACCAATTTTGAACTTAGCCCGGAGAGGAGCGAATAAGGGGTTTGAGAAAACAGTCGTGAACAGCTCCTAAATTGTTGGTCTAAACTGCTGGATGGCTGGTGCCATTTATTAAGAATAGGAGAACAGGAAGGGGCAGTAGCCAAGAATTCTGTGTTAGATTCAGAATTATGGGCTGTCTTTTAGGTCTCTGGTGGAAGGATCACACTGGCAGGGAGAGGTTAGAAATGGTCTCATGATGGAAGATTGATCCATCTGCCACATAGGTGATATTTAAAGGCAAGCAATTAGGTAAGATCACTGATGGAGTGAAAGACAGTAGAAGAGAGGTCTGAGGCCTGAACTTTGGAGCACTCCAACCAGGAGGAACAATAAAGAAGATGACACACCAGAGGAGACTGAGAACAAATGAAGCAGGAGGAGCGCCAGGATAGTGTTTCTTATTCATATTCTTATCAGCCACAGGAATCACTGTGGCAAGAGCTCGGTTGTGTTACCTGCAGGATGGAGTTACCATAGTTCATCTAGTCAAAGATGCACTTTCTTGTGCACATTTTACATTTCTGAAATCAATCTTATAATTGATGGCAGCTCAGTACTGTGTCACAGTTTAATTGGCAGATCTTATCCTTAGTGTCAGTAAATAGAATAATGCGTCTTGCAATTAACTGATGCTGTTTTAGATTTAATGAAATGTATTCTGATAACCATACAACAGAGCACACATATGGAGAAATTAATATAACTCCTCTCTTTCTCTCTCTCTCTCGCACACACACATCATTAAGCACATTAAGTATTTGAATACTCTTTCTTGGCGATTCTTGAGGGTCTCATAAGGGAATTCTATTTTCTTCTTTTTTAAAGATTTTATTTATGTATTTATCTGAGAGAGAGAATGAGAGAGAGAGAGAGAGAGAGCACGACAGTGGGAAGGGTCAGAGGGAGAAGCAGACTCCCCGCTGAGCAGGGAGCCCGATGTGGGACTCGACCCCAGGACTCCAGGATCATGACCGGAGCCGAAGGCAGTCACTTAACCAACTGAGCCAGGAATTCTATTTTCTTAACATAAAATAATAGGAAATGAATGAATCCCTACATGTGATATTTGAGAAGGAAGATATTCTAAAGCCACGTGGTCTGTTAGCTGCATGTTTCTTATTACATGCAAAATCTATAATTTGATGGTAATATGCTCAGGTTACAAATCCATCCAATGATAATTCATTCCTCAATCTATCAAGCAAAATATCCTTGTGAATTTCACAACGAATATACAATTTGATAGAAAGCAATAGAAGACTTTCAAATTGCTATAAATAAAGGAAAATCAGGGCCATGAAAGAACACTAGCAACTTCTTTTTCATGGTAATTCTACATCAGAATATTACCTTAAAACTTTGAGGAATTGCTTTTTATTTTTTTGAAGAATTTATTTATTTGACAGAGAGAGAGAGCACAAGTAGGAGGAGCAAGTAGAGGGAGAGGGAGAAGCGGCCCCCCCCCAACCCCCGCTGAGCAGGGAGCCTGATGCAAGTCTCCATACCAGGACCCTGGGATTATGACCCAAGCCTAAAGCAGACACTTAACAGACTGAGCCACCCAGGCACCCCAAGAATTGCTTTTTATAATAAAAATTGACACCAAAAATTACTTCGAATTATACAGCCATCCAAAGTTCTTGTGTAACTTGAAGTAGCAAACAACTCATTATTTTACCAAAGAGTAGTGAGTTGTTACAGTGCGTATAGTCATTGTACAGTAACTCTACTGTACTCCAGCAAGCTGATGTTAAATATTAAAAATAATATTGAGGTTAAATATTGAAAAAGTCATCAGCAAATATGCTAGGTGTATGGATATGGAGTGAACCAATGTATGCAACCTATCGCTGCTATTGATAATTTTTAAATGATGGTAATCAAATAGAGTACTGCTTGATTGGAACTGTTTTATAATTTTGTATACTTTGTTTTCATCACCTTACTAAGTTGTTTCTCTGTTTTAAAGCTGAATTATTATTCTAACTTACCATTTTGTAAACAAGTATTCATGTCAGTGTCACTAAGTTGTTCAGCTGCAGTAATGAGTCAAAGATCAATTAGGCACAAACCCCATAATGGATCAAGGCACAAAGATCCCCCCCCCCAATCCATTTGAATTTAGAAAGAGACAGCCTGTTTTAATCTGTCTTCTGAAACGCAAGGTCAGCAGACTGGAGGATATTGGCTGCCACTCTTTAGACATCTTCAATCAATCAACCTTGATTGGCCATGCAGTTGGACTTCAGAGTTAAGAAAATGATGTTTCTTGCCTCCTCTACAAATGCTTGAGATGAAAGTAAAATGCATCTTGATTTCAGGTTTTAAACAAAGGGTGAAGTCAAGTTTTCATGTATTATTCAAGCCTTGTATATAACACATAAACTCATGAAGTTAAAATATATCTCAATGAAGAAACAGGTTGCCTTATTTTCCTTTGAAAATGGAATTAAATGTAAAAATAACTGTAATGCAAATATAACTTAAAAATATGTATCTACATTGGGGAGGGTATGTGCTATGGTGAGCACTGTGCATTGTGTAAGACTGATGAATCACAGACCTGTACCTCTGAAACAAATAATACATTATATGTTAAAAAAAAAAAAAAGAAGATAGTAGGAAGGGAAAAATGAAGGGGAGATGAACCATAAAAGACTGTGGACTCTGAGAAACAAACTGAGGGTTCTAGAGGGGAGAGGGGTGGGGCGGTGGGTTAGCCTGGTGATGGGTATTAAAGAGGGCACATATTGAATGGAACACTGGATGTTATACGTAAACAATGAGTCATGGAAAACTACGTTGAAAAAGTTAATTAATTAATTTAAATAAAAGTATCTCTCTTACAGAATCCTTTATTTTTTACCCAAACATCATATTTATATCTAAAGGGAAAATGAATTCTTGCTAATGAGATTAAATAGAAAAATAGCTTGTAGTTCGTGTTTCCCTTGAAGGTGATTTGCATTTCAGAGAGTGGAACATACATGTTTATTAGAAGAGCTATAGGTGTAAATGAGACCCAGACAATCTGTCTACAAAGACAAAGCTCAGCAGAACAATGGAAGTAAAACCATCCAGAATACTTGGAGTCATGCTTATACAATATCCAAAATTGGGAATTGGTCACTTTGTTGGAGTATGGGGGTGTCTAAGAGGGTTTTTCTTTGATTTGGTGATGTTTTCGTGTATGCCCAGATTTAACTGATGAAAAGGTTATGCAATTTAGCACTGAGCATGACAGCATCATCTCCTTCTGCTCACCCCCTCTTCCCATCTCTGATTTTTTTTTTCTCCCATAGGCATGGCCTTGGTCTTGGCCTTGTTATAGCTCATGTTAGCATAACCTACCAACGTACTCTCTTGGAGTGGACTGATGTTCTTTTGCTTGAAACATCTGGTTATATCCCTCAACTCTCCACTTACCCTTGTGAAGATTTGTCTTCAGCATATTCCCCAGCAGTACAATGCACAGTCTTTTGTAGTCCACATTTGTATTGAAAAATTTGATGTTTCATATTTCTCAAAAACAAAAACAAAAACCAATGGAACAAACGTAGTTTCTGCTTTCAGATTTTGTTTCTGCCAAAAGGTGGGTTCTATTACCTGTCCACACATGTTGACCATTTACTTCTAAGTGTTGTTACACGTGTCATAATTACAGTTTTGGGAACCCTGCTTGCTGGAGACAACATTGCCTATGCCTTCTTTATGGGTGATTCCTAAAACACAGAGCCACAGTTTGCATGTCTTCAAAAATTTCATCCAGATGTTTCTTTGTGGCTTCTATGTGGCAGATTCAGATTCAAATTTTGCCTATGAATTAGTTTCTAAAGTTATAAGCTGTGAGGACCTGAGGAAGCCTCTAGAGTCCCTTTTCTCTAAGATGTCTATAGAAAAGCACACTCCTCTTTCCCAACATCACACACAAAATTAAGAACCTGAAGTGCCAAGATGATGACAAGGACCCAAATAAGTCAAAACAAGTTCTGTTATGTTTGGCAAAGTAAGGGAAATATTCTATGTCCATAGTTTTACAGGGTTATTTTTACAGGAAAAAAAAAGATTATGTTTGGTTGTTATGCTAAGAAGGATTGAGCAATGAGACTATGATCAGTACTAAAAATGAAAAATGGAAAACAGCCTGGCATTAGGCATCAATATGGAGTCAAAATCATACCAGCCTCGCTCTGGAAGAAAACAGAAAGCAGTCAGGACGGCCAAATGAAGGTAACAAGTAATAGTAAGAAACATTGGGAAGTAGAGTCAGATCCACTAAGCAAAAGGCAGCTCCATCCATTGAATGGAGCACTGGATGTTATACACAAACCATGAATCATGAAGAAAATCAGGAGGAAGATAGGTCAGGCACCAACTAAGAGAAGGAGGCCTAGGGCCTCTGACCCCAGTGAACTGGTGGGTACTTTTAACTCCACCTGATTGTAACTTATAAGTTCCTTCTTGGAGAGTCCAGGTCACTTGGACTTTAATAGCTTATGGCCCCATAAAACTATGATTGTCTCATAGAGAATACTGAATGCAGTAAGAGCTCTCCCATCATGTCTGAAGTTTTGCTATCAAATGGCCCTCTTTTGGGTTACTGGCCACTGATTTTAGCCATTAAGTTATTAAATGTATTAAAAACTACCACTGAATTTGGCAAGATAAAACATGGACTCGGATATATATGCCTCTACAATGGAACTTCCATATTGTTGCAAAAGTTGGAGTACCAATGAAAGTATAGCATTGAGGTGAAATATAGAGAAATAGAATATGTAGAGAAATAGAAAATATAGAGAGAACTATAGAAAGGCAATGCAGAGTCCTTTCCAAGAGCTTATGATATAGCGTGGGAGGCAGACAAATAAACAGACACCTACCAGTATAGTTATCATGCTATTTCCTGTCATAATTTCAACTGAGACATATACAAAGGGCACCTGCTATAGATAGAATGAAACATTGCACTCAATAACATCTTATTTTTTCCTTTAAAGATTTTATTTATTTATCTGACACAGAGAGAGAGCATAAGCAGGCGGAGCGGGGGAGGGAGAAGCACTCTACCCGCTGAGCAAGGAGCTGGATGTGGGGCTTGATCCCAGGATACTGGGATCATGACCTGAGCCACCCAGGTGCCCCTGCACTTAATAACATCTAAGAAATAATGTATGTACAAGAATAATACATAGCAAAATGAGACATTTTGAGAGACATATTCTTGGATATTCATAGGAGAAATAAACCACAGTGCATTAGAGAATCAAGGAAGCTAGTTCAGAAAGGCTGGGGAAAAATAGAAAATCAGTTAAGGCGAATGGCATGAAGTGTAAAGAGGTGTGAGGGCTAGATACTACAGGGGTTGTTTACAGATGGTAGTAGTTTAGCTTGACTGGAGCACATAATATGCACCGATTAAAAGAAGGAGATATCCACAGAATTAAAAGTGGGGGAAATGAATATTTGTTGTAAACCTGTGATATTTTGGCTCTGGTATATAGAAATTTACCTATATTACTTCGTCTTCACAACATATTACCAAGATGGGCATCATCATCACCCATTTAGAGATAAAGAAGTTGAGACCCAGGCCAATTATAACTTGGTTTAGATCAAACAGAAATAGTACAAAAACCTGAATTTGAACACATGATATTGAACTCATTCCACTACAATATGCTGCATCTTAAAACAGTCTGATGAGACCAAACTATTTTTCTTAAACCATAGAGCGGGAACATGAGTTGCATAAATTCATTGCATGAACTGTTCTTGAGCACCAACTCGAATTTTTTTCATACTATTCCACCTCATCCATCACAAGTTCTGGCTTCTGATAAGAAAGTACAGGTCAAAAATACTTGTACTTTTTCCTTCTGGGTTTGGAGCTAAATGTGGTAAATTCTGTTCAGAAGCTTGAAATAGGGTGAGGGAGAGGTAGCCCCAAATTTTGCACTGTTTGGCCAAAATCATTGGTAGGCCTGATGTTAATTATTCATGCGTTCATAACATTAATTATGACACTAATCATATATTAATTCATTAAAATCACTTAACAGTATTAACAGTATTATATTATTGACAGGAAAAGAGCAACACTAAAAGGGCTTGTGCTCTTTCTCTACTTTATCTTTTAAAAATACACCAAATACCTTTGTTTTCTGAAAACTTGTATAGAATCCTTAATCATAAGGATCAAATAAATGTATATGAAAAAGTGGCTAGTCTGGTATCTGATATATTTAATTATTAAATGCATATTAATTCATTTATTCATTCATGCATATAATTTAATTACATTTCATTAATTGAAACAAATCAGCTGTGGGGAGTTAGTTTAGATATCAAAATATTGCCCACAATACTCAATGCATGAATTCATCCCCTCCCAAAATGTAAATTCATTTTCGGGCAATGCCTTATAGTGTAAAGTGCAGAAGGTAGAATCATGTCTTTTTAATTTGCCTTATAAGAAAAATGCCAGCAGTAAGTAGACCCTGGATGCTCTTGACAAGGATAGCTAACGAATCTCCCCTTTTGCCTTCCACTCTCCAGATAAATATCCCCAATTACCTCCCATTTTTTCCACTATTTATTTTGACTACTACTGATCACCCTCAAGACCATTGCTGTGTTTAAGGATCAACAAAAGTATTGAAGATAAACAAACTTGAAAATGGTAAAATAATTCTCAGATGAAGTTTTGGTAGTAAAAAGTTTGAGTAAAAATCTCTTTTATTAAGTTGGGTTTCCTCAAAACAAAAACTGAGCAGTCTGTATTGTGTCCGTGGTTTACTGAGGAGCAAACCCTTAAGGGATTGAGGGAGGCAGCTCTGGGGAGCGCAAGAAGCCTGAGGAAAATGTGGAGTCAGCCTCCATGGCCTGTTCTCCTGTGGAGCTCTGGCGAATGGACGGCAGCACAGATGATCTCGGTTTGAGGCAAGGTAGTTGGACGTTTACACCTGGTATCAGTCAGTCCTTGACTCTGGAGGATATAATCCCTGGGGGAGGTGACTCCTGTCAGTCTAGAGCAGTTGTTCTCAATGTAGGTACGGGTTCCCAGACCAGCACATGGGCATCACCAGGGAACTTGTTACAAATGATAGTTTCTTGGATCTTAGCCCAGAACTGCTGAATCAGCAACTTTGGGGGGCGGGGCCAAGTGATCTCGTTTTAACAAGCTCCTCCGGTGATTCTGATACACAGTCAGGTCGGAGCACCACTGGCTGAGAGAGCAGATCTCTCGAGGAGAAATCTGGGAGCCCTCAGCAGCTGATCCTCACAGTGGTATTGGTTCAACTGCCCTGTGAAGGGAATCAGAGTGGACGACCAACAGCCCCCACTACGCGTGTTTCGGACTTCGGTTGTATGAGAGGAAGCCACCCGTCTTGTATTCACCGTCTTGGTAGCTTTTGTAAACGTTCATTTAACAGCTGCCCTGCATGCATGTGCTAGACTTGCCTCATCCTGGAAAACTGGATAATATGCTTAAATCACTTTGCCTTGTCCTCCTGCCGCTCCCAGCCCCTTTCTCGGGAGGAGTCCGCCCCCTGCGGATGTATTTTTCAAATAAAACCAACCAATCCAGAGTCCGTATGTCCAACCAGTTGGGCTCTTATACTCCAGGCCGTTCCCTACCTCCCTATTAAACCCCAGGGCCAGGCACCAGACAACCAGGGATAGCCCCTCTGCCCCAAAGCCCACTGACGTGATTCAAACTAGCCAATACTAAATCTGCTTCCCTGCCTCACCTGTTCCTATCCGAGGAAACCACAGTAAATATCCCTACCCACAATTCCCCTGCCTCCCTCCACCTGCTGAGAGACTGCCCCTCCATGCTTGCCTGTGTGGCTTCCTGTGGTGTGCCCTGCCTCCTCTTTGGGGGGAACCGTGAGTATTAGTTTATTATTATTTTCAATGGCAGTTGTTTTCCTCATCTGTTGGCCAGACTGTACCTCAAAATTTTTGTGAACATGCTATATTTTAAAAAGCCTCTTCGTCAGAATCCACTCCGTAGGGAATGCACAAAAGATGGAGCAAGTAGATTAAAGAGTCCTGCCACAGAGTGTGTGAGAGCATTCTGGTAGTTCACCCCCACTGGCTTGAATGAGAATTTCAATTTGAGGTGGTCAAGGGGAAAAAGATTTTAAACAGATGCCATATAGAATCTTCACATAATTCTCATAATGTGAACCCCCTTTCCTTTTAAACAAAGAGAATCTAAGTTCACTACAGAGATAGGGCAAATATGTGTTTTCCACCTGAGGCATTGCTGAGAAAAGAAATTTAACTTGCCCTCTGTGCCAGATTCTCAATAATTTCTTTTTTGGAACATCACACTTTGGTTGCACATCCCTTTTATGTTTACATGCAAAACACAGTTTTAACTTTTATTACAAAAGCTGTAGTACGGTTATTTTTGGTCAGAACAAAATAACAACTCACTGTTTGTTTTCACAGTGAGAGTGTATATGCCAAGGCTAAAACTTAGCGCGATAAAGCATAATAAACATTAAACAAAAATACTGAATGTCAGAAGAATGTAATTATGTAACATAACAATTTTCTTGCAATAAGTAATGTGACATGCAGTCTTGGGCATTGATTTGCATTGAGGATTGTTAGGAATTGTTCTGTCAGAAGCAATACTTTAGTATGTGTGGATTCTTGTTCATGAATGTATGTTTCGATTTTGAGTGAAGATATTTTATTTATCAAGGACTTAAAGTCCAGAGTGTGAACACAGTCCCAGCTCTGGTGACCTTGCCTTTCAGGTATTCTCTGGTGTGCCAAACTGTGAAACTTGAAGGGGCTACATTTATCTTCATCATGTGTGTTTGATAGCAGTTATTGAATTTCTAAAATTAACTTGCAGGCCATTTTAGAGTCCAGATTTTTCTGCCAAATTTTCTATCTTCTGAGTGATTTATTTGTAAGTCCAAAGCACCAGAGGTTATAAAGCTGTGGCCAAAAAGATTCTTACTTTGTATGTAGATTAAAAGGTTTATCTCACCCGAGGTGCAGCTAACTCTTTACCCAGATGCCAAACTCAATGGTGTGTGACATGGACAACAGGTTATATAATTTCCAGTGGTCAAAGCTGGGCTGGACGTTGGTGTCTTTCCCCTTAGGGAGATATTCCATGGGAAACAAAAGTTTTCAGTTACTTGAGGATTATGAATCATTACCTGCATAATTCAAACTGCAGTTCTACTTCTGACTTTGCAGGAAAATAGAAAAAATGATGTTTGTTTACAGGGCCATTATCTTAGCTTTTAACCTGAGGGAATGTTTGATGAGCTTATCATAACCAGTCAAGCCTATCCCACACTGTGATGCTAGAAAAGAAGCCGATGTTCCAGTTCACATAGATTTGTTTTAGAAGATTTAGTTTATACTCGGAAGAGAAAGGATTATGAAAGAAAATTCAAAATCCACAGTATTTTAAATGTACTCTTCTCCTCAGCTTGTAAACTTTTTAAGCATAGAGAATTGCTTTCTGTCTTAACACCTCCTGATTTATTGCTGCATCTGTCTCCTAACACAAGCAACTAAACTAAACAGGGGTGTGGCAAAATGAGGGTAATGGTAATTAACATATTAATAATGCTTGCTGTCCTTTCCTACGTGTTTTCAGGTACCAGGTGTTGTTTTAGGTACTTTGGTATCATGTTAATTGTTAGAGCAACCGTATTAGGCTCATTTTCCAGATGAACCTGAGTCAAGCTCCTAATCTTACATGTGGGATATTGGAATCGAGCAGACTGGGTTTAAATCCAAGTTTTGCCGATGAGAACGGGTGCATTACTTGACCCATGACACGCATTATTTGACCTTTAAATAGTTGACTGTTTAAAGGACCCTTAAGAAAAAGACTGTTTTTATTTGTGAATAATACCTCTCACATGGGCTGTTGGCTTTACTTCTGTAATGCCCCTGATTAGGTCCCCTCCTGTTGGTAACCACAGCTGCTGTTTGAGTTCGTATCTTTATCCGTTTCACATGGACAAAGGCCATTCTCTTGCCCTTACACCAGTGGTATTCTAGCGCAAAGGGCACTGGCTCATGAGAACCCGACCGCTACATAGTCAGGAATTCTCAAATCTGGTTATTAAACCACTGGCACCTTGACACCAGCCATGGCGAGAGTGTTTACACCAGGGAAGTCTGGAAGGTGAGGGCTTTCTCCCACCCACATCCCACTGAAGATTCAGTCTACCAGCACCTCAACCTTTACACGGCTAGTAGAAGAATATTCAGATACCTCTAGGTCCTCACTTTTGATCTAGTTCTACTCATTTTGCAATTCCTACAGTCCTAACTCCTCAGGATTCCTGAGACTTTTCATAAGTTAAATGTGGTCAGTCTACCAGCTACCCCAACTCTCCTTCTTTGGTTCAGGCAACATGTGGACACTACATTACACCAGCTCTTGACCCCTTCCTTCCCAGACGGCATGGCCTCAGTGCCCATGTTGTCATTCATGCTACACTCTCTGCCTAGAATTCCCTTCATATGACGGATATACTGGGCAAGCTTTTTTTCCTAAATCCGTCATGGTTCAGCTTTGTCTTCTCATCTGTTAACTTCCTTAAAGCCCTTCGTACTCCGGGGGTGGGGGTGTTCAGGACAGCCTGTCTTAGCTGCTTTTTACAGCACATTTGTAAATGTGAATATTGCACTTAGCACACTCATTTTTTGCTTACTTATCTAGCTGAGTAGATTCAAAGTCTGAGGTTATGACTTATCACCTAGAATACAGGAGATGCTTAGCAAAGAAAAATCGCATCACAGGGAATTAACAGGCAAGAAAAACTTTACTCAAGACTGTTGAAGTAGCAGGGAGAAAGAAAACTCCACTTCCCTGCAACAAAAGCAGAGAGAGTTGTTGAACACTGGGATGAGCTAGTGGAAAAGTACTGGAGGATGTGGGAGGAGAAGAGTTGGTCACATGGTAACTGCCATCTGTGTTGGCTAATTGGCAGTTCTCAAAGTTGGGTCTCCAGCCTCCCATAGACACTGGGATGTGGGGGCTCTGTCTTCTGTGACGATTATGTTTCCAAGAGATAGTTTCCTTGTCTTTTTAAATTTTTTTCCAGATTTATTGAGATATAATTGACATGTAATTTGTAAGTTTAAAGTTCATAACAAAATGTGACAGATGTCTATATTGTAAAATGGTTACAAATTTAATTAACATTGATCACCTATAATTTTTTTCCTTGTGATAAGAACATTTAAGATCTAATAGCATCAACTTTGAAATATAATTTGTTAACCATAGTCCTCATGTTGTACATGAGATACCTAGAACTTACTTCTCACTGCAAGTTTATATCTTTTAATCACCTTTACCCATTTCACTAATTTCCCCAATCCCCCCTCCCCACCTGTGTCAGCCACCAATTCTCTGCATCTAGGAGCTTGGGTTTTGTTTATTTAGATTCCACATATACGAACTGAAATCATATAGTATTTGTCTCTCAGTCTGACTTACCTCACTTACCATTATGCCCTCAAGGTCCATTCGTTTTGTCACAAATGGCAGGATTTACTTCTTTCTTTAGGCTGAATAATACTCGCGTGTGTGTGTGTGCGTGCGTGCCACATTTTCTTAGTCATCAGTTGATGGACACTTGGGTTGCTTCCCAGGTCTTGGCTATTATAAATGATGCAATGAACATTGGGATGCAGATAATTTTTTAAGATAGTGATTTTTGTTGTTGTTTCCTTTGGATAAATACCCAGAAGTGGAATTGCTAGGTTATGTGGTAGTTCTAATTTTAACTTTTTGGGGGACCTCCATGCTGTTTTCCACAGAGGCTGCACCAGTTTGCATTCCCACCGATAGTATATAAGCGTTCCCTTTTCTCCACATCTTCATTAGCATTTGTTACCTCTTAGCTCTCTGATGCTAGACACTGTAATAGGTGTGAGGGGAGAGCTACTGAGGGTTTTAATTTGCCTTTCCCTGATGAGTGATGTTGAGTACCTTTTTATGTACCTGCTGGGGATTTGAGTATATTCAAAGAAATGTCTATTCAGGTCTTTTGCATATTTTTAAATTGGGTAATTTGTGGGTTTTGTGTTTTCTTTATTTATTTTATTTATTTGGCTATTGAATTGTAGGAGTTCCTTCTATATCTTAAATATTAACACCTTATCAAATGTGTGGTTTGCAAGGATTTTCTCCCATTTTGTAAGCTGCTTTTTCATCTTGTTCATCATTTATTTTGCTGTGAAGAAGCTTTTTAGTTTGATAAAAACTAAAAAGTTGTTTAATTTTGATGTAGTTTGTGTTTTAGGTGTCCTATCTCCCCCACTCCCCCCAAAAAAAATTCTTGCCAAGACAGGTCAAGGAATTTTTTGTTTTTTGTTTTTTTCCCATTTTCTTTTAGAAGTTGTATAGATTCAGGTCTCCTATTTAAGTCTTTGATTAATTTTGAGTTAATTTTTGTTGATGGTAGAAGATAGAGGTCTACTTTCATTCTTTCACATGTGGCTATCCAGTTTTCCCAGAACATTTATTGAAGTTGCTGTCTTATCCCCATTGAATACTCTTGGTCCTCTTGTCAAATATTAGTTGACCTTACATGAATGAGTTTATTTCTGGGCTTATTTCCATAGTTAGGAAGATACGTGTCTAAGGTGTAGTCAAGATGAAAGGAACATTAAGGTCATCTTGGTCATGCTTAATAAATATCTTAAAAGTTGTGTTTGACCAGTGAAGTGCATCCCGTTATTCAATGCATTTTAACCATGTTTATGGCTAAAAGCAATCAATATAACTTTTTAAATAGACTCTTTTAGTAATTTTATGAGTGGTGACTACCAATGCATACTATTTGGGAGCTGTTTTCCTATCTGCCTCTATCTATGTTCCTAAAAGGCTCTATGCAAATAAATATAAGTAATCATTTTAAATATAGTAAAATAGTTGACTATTTAAAGAACTCTTAAAAGGAGAGTCATTTATATTGATGATAGCACCACAGAATTAAAATTTTATGAAACCTTCATTTCTTATACTGATGCCCCTTAAAAAGCCTGAGGTACCATTGGTATGCTGGGGATGTTCTTTAATTTGATTTCTGTTCTGGCTACATGGGTGTGTGTGAATATCCATTGAACTGTTCCTTTATCTGTGCATTTCTCTGAGCACATATTCAATTTCACTATGTGCACCTTTCTGAATATTCTTCAATATAGAAAGATAGAGAAAACAATGACATAGGATTTGGAGTTACAGGCCTTGGTTTATAGACCTAGTTTGTGTTGCTGAATTGCTCTGTACATCACTTTCTGGATCTGGAATGTAATGCCATTTACCTCACTTAATTATTTAGATCAAAAGGGATCACATAGGTAAAATACAGTATATAAACTTGAAAGTAAATACAAATAGGAATTTTTATGACTATATTAAGGTTCATAATATGGCATCTTATTTGGAGTCTGTTACTTGCTCCCATGGTCCTGAAGTGGAAAATTATATACTTCATAACTTGTTTATGCTAACTCATTTTTAATTCTTTTGACTTTTAATAATAATTTTTTTCTCCTGGTCTCAATCATAAGGATTTTCCTTTTGGGAGGAAAACAGTTTTTCACTATTTTATATGACAACTTCTGAGCATAGAACAAAGTTGAAAAATGTGCATTAAAATCTGTATATCTACCACCTAGATTCTCCCCATGTTTTTATTTTTTAGTAATTTCTTTACATTGAAAAATTCACCTGTAAGTGTACAGTTTTGAGTGTTGACAAATAATTTGTATAACCACCACCATGAAGAAGATATTTCCCTTATATCAAAAGGTTCCTGAGGGCCAGTCTGTGGTCATTCCCTTTGTCCACTTACATTATTCCCTGGCAACCACTGATAAGAATTCTGTACCTATAGCTTTGCCTTTTACAGAGTGTTAGATAGATGAAATCTTCAATTCTAGACTTTTGAATTTTACTTTTTCTCTTTGACCCAGTCTTACAAGGGTGCTTTTAATATCGAAGATACCTTTTTATTATTTACTCTAGTTTATTTGGCTTTTGCTCACAATGTTTTAAATCTCTTTGTTTATTATAGGGTCCAAAATATTGTCACCTGGTGAGAGTTTCATGAGTGCTTGAATATGTGTGTTCTGTTTTTGTTGTTGTTTGAAATGTTCAATTAGCTCATGTTGACTGAAGATAGTCTTCATATATTCCTGTCTCTGGGAGGGGAGTGAAGTCTCTAGCTGTGATTGTAAAACTTTTTTCCCCCCATTTCTATCAGTTTCTTCATTTATTTTGAAGAAACTGTGAATATGTACAGTTATATAGAGAGAATAAAATTGTATTCTCTTAATGATTCCTCTTTTTCATTATGAGTTTTCCCTCCTTATCTCTGATAAAATGTTTTGTTTGGAAGTCTGCAGTGTTTGATACCAATATAGCCAGCCCATCTTTCCTCTAATTATTGTTTGTATTAAACATCTTTCCTGGGGCACCCGGGTGGCTCAGTCGGTTAAACGTCTGCCTGCGGCTCGGGTCATGATGCCAGGGTCCTGGGGTCAAGCCCCATGTCAGGGTCTGTGCTCAGCGGGGAGCCTGCTTCTCCCTCTCCCTCTGTCTGCCGCTCCTCCTGCCTGTGCCCGTGTTCTCACTCTGTCAAATAAATTTTTAAAAAATCTTAAAAAAAAAATCTTTCCCATCAATTTTAATTTTAACAGATCTATTTTATATAAAGTAGATTTATTTTAAACAGTGGATTTTCTTTGTTTTTTAAAATTTAATTGGACCACTGGTTTCTGGTTGGGTTTTTAGAATATTATATGTGAAACTATGGCTTTTTAATTAAGTTGAATTTATTTTGCTGGTTTTTAGTGTCTTGTCTGCCCTTTCTTCCTTTTTTTTCTTTTGAATTTTATTTAGTTATGTTAATCACCATACATGCCCTTTTTTGCCTTTTATTCCTTGTTTTGAAAAACAAAACAATGATTATCATGATTCTGTTATTTCCATTATTGATTTCCTAGTTTTATCTTTTTAAATTTTAATGGTTTCATCAACACAAACCATGTAACATTATCATAGTCTACTTTTAAATATTGTATCATTTCACATAGTGTTGAATCCTTACAACAATATACTCTGCCTCCATGTCCTCATTTATCCTAGTCTGTCATAAATTTGAATTTTTCATATGTAATAAGCACAACAAGACAGTATTATTTTTGTTTTAGATAGTCCATTACACTTTCAAGTAAGTAAAAGTAGGGGGAAAATGGTATTCTATATTTTTTACCATTACTAATAAGCACTCCTTTTCTATTTGTGTAGATTCAGGTTTTTATCCGGATCCTACTCTTTGTGAAGGAAGAATGTCTTTTAACTTATCTTGTAGCACAGGTTTGACAATACATTTTCTCAGGCGTTTGTTTCTTTGTTTTTGTTTTTGTCTAACCGAGTCTTTTTATTCTTAAAGATATTTTTGCTAGGATAGAATTCTAGGATCAGAGTAGATTTTTTTTTTCTTTCGGTGCTTTATGCCTGTTCTGCATCCTTTCTGCTGAGAAGGTTGGTGTTGTAAATTCCTCTGTCGTCTTCTAATTATATATAGGTTAGATTTAAATGGTTTGAATAATGTGTCATGGATACTCTATTTTCACTCTTTCCCTTTGTTTCACTTGGCACCATTTTTATTTTAATAAATCCAAGTTTCCTGATTGTTAGCTTTGTTCATTCTTCTCATAATCCTTTTGAAGGAATTTGCCATCAGTGATCCCATGCTTTTATTTCAAGAACTTTCATTTGCCTTTTTTCTATGGCTTTAATCTTCCTGCTGAAATTGCATCTCTGTTCATTAATGTTTTCCAATTTTTCCACTAAATCCTTTAACATGAATGATAGTTATTCCAAAACCCGAGATGGATAGCTTCACCATTTGGGTCACTTTTATTTTGATCCTGGGGATTGTTTATTTATTGGCAGCGGGCCACATTTTCTTGCTTAGATTATGTGACTCCACTCCTAATGGAACGTCAGGTACTCTGTAATGAAGAACAGAAAAAGGTAATGAAAATAATTCATGCACATCAGTGGGCACAGCTTTTCTGTCAGGCATCTGGAATAAGATTTGAGTCAATCTAGTCAGGTGAGTTTGGCTTAAGTATTATTATTTATCGTGATTCCAATTGCTCCAATGGTATGCTGCTTCTTACTTTGTTCTTCATGTGTGCTTGGAATGCTGGAGGATTTTGTCTCAACATTCATAGTCCATTGGAGCTTTCAGCAGTTCCTTCAAACTTGGGCTACTGATAAGGGTCTCTATATCACTTCTCCCTCAGTATAAGACTGGGGATGTTTCTTACTCCTAGGTTCTAGTTTTAAACAAGTTATTTTCTGTTATCTTACTCTACCTTCTGACTCACAGAGAAACTAAGAACCTGGACTCCAGGGGTAAAGCATTTTATACATTTTTGGTCTGTCTCCTACTGTAACTGAAACTGAGCTTCGTATCTACATTTACTCTTGGACAGGAGATTGCTCTCTCTACTCCAGTGGGGTATCGATGTAGCTTCCAAGGCTACAGCTGGTTTCATACCTTTTCTCCAAAAGGATCTTTCATCTGTCTCTTTGAATAATGAATGTGTTCACCTGTGTGCTGATGGTGAAAAGTTCTGCTTTCCAGTGGAGTAACAATTCTTTTGTTGTTTTGGTTTGAAATGAAGGTCTAGGAAAAAAAGAACACTTTGGGGTCTGTCTTTGCCACCCTTAATGACCGCCCCTGCTTTGCTATGACTTTGATCTCCTGCCTTCTCCCAGGTTTTATAAGTACCTGATGCAGGCCACTAAAGAAGGGCTTGCAACTCTCTTTTATTTTCTGGGTTCTTCGGGTGTTTCAAACTTGACCTTTAATAAATTCCCATGTGTGGCCTTTAAGATTGTCTTGAAATGCAACTGATTTCTTAATTGCTTGTATAAAAGCTACATCTTTCACCCACTGTCTGCCATGAGTGAAAGAATGGATTTGCCCTGTCTCTCCTTGGAGGATCTTGTTCTTTAAAAATTACTTACTTGCTTGAGTAAACTCAGAACAGCCCATGATGGGCTCAAGAAAGTATGACAAATAACTTAGCCTCCAAAAATACACTTATATGCTCCAATGATATTTAGGATTTTTAAATAGAGGTTGACATTACTGGATGTTATTTCTGATCAAAATACTGGCATATTAACTTTTTATTTCAAGACCAACAATTTTTAAAGCTTCCAGACATAACGATTCACAAGGGAGAAAACATCAAGTTGGCCTCAGACTTTTCTATATCAGCATACATTGTCCAAAAAAATTGAACAATATCCAATAAAATTATCCAATCAAAAGCATTTAAGCTTCTATGTAATTAGGCATTCACTAACATGAAGGAACTACAGCAATGTAGTAGCAATTATGAACTAAATTTTGAGGGAAATCTGTTGAGCATTAAATCAATTAAATTATGGAATAATATGGACCTATAAAAAATTGCAAGTGCTATTTAAAAAAAGCTACTTTAAAAATATCCCTGGAGGAAGGTGGTGCAGAGGAGTGTCTAGGAGCATGTGTTTACTGTTGCTTCATAGTTCATAGCAAGAAGGCAGTCAATTCTCTAAAAGCTGAAGGTTTAAAAATAACACTTCAATATTTTTAATATTTCTGTACTTACTTTTAGAGACCTTGAAAAAGGAGTCCCTTTGGGAACTTGGGAATATGGTGGAGGAGAAGAATCCCAAGCTAACATCCTCCCGCAGACAGCTGTAAGGCTGCAGCTAAATATATAGCCCAACTCCCTCTGACAATGACCTAAACACTAGTAGAACAGCTCTGCCACAGCTGAAGATAGAAGGGAAAGGTCCCACTGAGAATGGTAGGAGGGGCAGAGACCTAGTTGGGAACAGGGTATGGCAACCCACCTGCCTGAGGGATATCGCAGGTACAGAGGTCTTCCCCAAAGAGGGAGGGAATCGAGCCCCACAGTGTGCACCCTCTGTCTTGGGGATATTCATTGGGAATATGAGCCTCCAGAACATCTGCCTTTGAGAATTAGTGGGGCTTAACTCAGGAGCTCAGTAAGAAAACTATGAAAGAGGGGCACCTGGGTGGCTCAGCCAGTTGGGCATCTGCCTTCGGTGTGGGTCATGGTACCAGATTCTGGGGACAGAGCCCTGAGTTGGGCTCCCTGGTCGATGGGGAGTCTGCTTCTCCTTCTCCTCCTCCCCACTCATGCTCTCCCTCTCACTACCTCTCTCTCTCTCTCTCAAATAAAATATTTTTTAAAAAATTATGAAAGAGAAAACTATCACTGGTAAAAGCAGACAAAAAGTAAAGGTGGTAAAGCAATTACTTAAAGCTGGCGTATGAAGGTAAAAAGACAAAATTAGCAAACTCAGTTATATCTACAAAAATTAAAGGATATTGAGCACTTTTTCATGTATCTGTTGGCCATTTGGATGTCTTCTTTGGAAAAATGTCTGTTCATGTCTTCTGCCCATTTCTTGATTGGATTATTTGTTCTTTGGGTGTTGAGTTTGTTAAGTTCTTTATAAGTTTTGGATACTAGCCCTTTATCTGAAACAAATAATACATTATATGTTAAAAAAAAGTAGGAAGGTAAAAATGAAGTGGGGGAGATTGGAGGGGGAGATTAACCATGAGAGACGATGGACTCTGAGAAACAAACTGAGGGTTCTAGAGGGGAGGGGGGTGGGGGGATGGTTTGGCCTGGTGATGGGTATCAAGGAAGGCACGTACTGAATGGAGCACGGGGTGTTATATGCAAACAATGAATCACGGAACACTACATCAAAAAGTAATGTATGGTGATTAACATAACATAATAACATAAAAAAATGTGAAAAAAATTAAAGGATACACAAGAAAAGACCTAATATACGTTAGGAGGAATATAATAAGGTGGCTTGAAATGGGTTCAAACTTAGATGACCAATTGAAAATAGGATAAATCCTAAATAAATATAGGATGTTCTATATGAACCTCATGGTAACCATCAACCAAAAACCTGTAATAGATAGACAAAAAAAACAAAAAACAAAAAACCAGGGAATCCAAGCATAACACTAAAAGTCATCAGTCACAGGGGAAGAGAGTAAGAGAAAGAGAGAAGAACTACAAAACAGCCAGAAAGTAATTAACAAAATGGCAGTAAGTAAATACCTATCGATTATTACTTTAAATGTAAATAAACTAAATTCTCCAAAAGACATAGGGTGACTAAAAAGATAAAAGAAGCCCCATTTATGTTTCCTACAAGAGACACACTTCAGACATAAAGACACATACAGATGAAAAGTGAAGAAATAGAACATACCATTAAAATGGAAACAGAAAGCTAGGGTAGCAATGCTTAGTGTCTGTTTTAAAATCTATTTTGTGTGATCTAACAAGACAAAAGGGCACGCATGGGATAGAGATCATTCCAACAAGTGGATATAACAAGTGTAAATGTCTATGCATACAGCAGAGGAGTGACTAAATACATAAATATTGCCAGATATAAATGGAGAAATTGACAGTAATACAATTTTATAGTAGGGGACTTTAACATTCGACTTAAATCAATGGACAGATCAGACAAAATCAATAAGGAAATAGTGGCTTTGAATGATAACTTTAGACCAGATAAAGGTAACATATATAGAGAACATTCTGTCCAAAAGCAACAGAATACACATTTTTTCAAATGTACTTGGAACATTCTTTAGGAGAGATCACATGTTCGGCCATAAAACAAGCCTCTCTAAACTTCAGAAGATGGAAATCATTGAAGCGTCTTTTCTAACCACAATGGTATGATTCTAGAAATCAATTACAAGAAAAAGGGAAAAAAAAAAAACAGGTGGGAGCTAAATAACATGCTACTAAACTGAGTTAATGAAGAAATCAAAGATGAAGTAAAATACCTAGAGACAGTCTAAAATCTTTGGGGCGCAGCAAAAGCAGTTTGAAGAAGGAATTTTATAGCAGTATAGGCCTACAGTAAGAAACATGTAAAATCTCAAGCAACCTAACCTTATGTCTAGAGGAACTAAAAAAGGAAGAAGAACCAACCCCAAAGTTAGTAGAGGAAAGGAAATTATAAAGATAGGAGCAGAAATAAATGAAATAAAGACTAACAGAACAATAGGAAAAATCATTACTACCAAGAGCTGGTTCTTTGAAAAGAAAGGAAATAAACCTTTGTCAGACTCGTCAGGAATATGAGTACTCAAAACAGAAATGAAGTAAAAGTTACGATCAGCATCACAGAAATAAAGGATTTAAGAGATAATTACAAAAGATTATATGCCAACAAACTGGACAACCTCGAAGAGATGGGTAATTTCCTAGAAATGCAAACTTCCAAGGCCAAATCAGGAAGAAATAGAAAATCTGAACAGCCTGATTAGTAGTAATGAAATTGAACTGGTGATCAAAAAACTTCCCAATAAACGTAAGTCCAGATGGCTTCATGAGTGAATTCTACCAAACATTTGAAAAAAAGTTACTAATGTTTTTCTCAGTCTATTCCAAAAAATTGAAGAGGAAGTCATGCTTTCAAACTCATTCTGTAAGGCTAGCATTACCCTGATATCAAAATCACACCCACCACAAAAAAAACTACCTTAAAAAAAAGGCCAGTATACCTGATAAACATAGATGCAAAAATCCTCAACAAAATATAAGCAAACCAAATTCAGGAATACACTAAAAGGATCATTTACCACATTCAAAAGAGATTCATTCCAAGGATGCAAGGATGGTTTAATATATGTAAATCAACCAGTATGACATAACACATTAGCAAAATGAAGGTTAAAAATCATTGCAGTAGATGCAGGAAAACATTTGACAATTCAACATCTGTTCATGATATAAAACTCAATAAAGTGGGTATAGAGGGAACATACTTTGACATAATAAAGCCGTATATGACAAACCCACAGATAACATCATACGCAATGGTGAAGAGCTGTAAGCTTTTTCTCTAAAATCAGGAACAAGACAAGAATGCCCACTCCTGTCACTTTTATTTAACATAGTATTGAAAATGCTAACTGCAGCCATCAGGAAAAAAACAAAACAAAACAAAAAAACTTCTTACCAATTGATAAGATGTAAAACTCATGAGGTGCCTGGGTGTCTCGGTTAAGCCACTGCCTTTGGCTCAGGTCATGACTTCAGGGTCCTGGGATTGAGCCCCACATCAGGCTCCCTGCTCAGTGTGGAGTCTGCTTCTCCCTCTCCCTCTCCACTCTGCTCATGCTCTCTCTCGCATTACATCTCAAATAAATAAAATCTTAAAAAAAACTATTTGCAGATGAGATAATACTATATATAAACAACTATAAAGACTCCATCAAAAAACTATTAGAAAAAATAAAATCAGTAAAGTTGATATATAGAAATGTTTGGCATTTTTACACACTAATGATGAACTAAAAGGAAGAGAAACCGAGAAAACAATTCCATTTATAGTTGCACTAAAAATAAAATATCTAGGAATAAATTTAAACAAGTAGGTAAAAGACCTATACTTTGAAAACTCTTACGTTAGTAAAAGAAATTGAAGATGACACAAATGGAAAGACCTACCATGCTCATGGGCTGTAAGAGTATTATTAAAATGCCCATATTGCCAACAGCAATCTACAGATTAAATGCAAGCCCTATCAAAATACCAATAGCATTTTTCAAACAGCTATAACAGCACTAAAATTTCTATGGAACTATAAAAGACCTTGAATGGCCAAAGCAATGTTGAGAAATAAGAAAAAGCTGGAGGTATCATAATCCCAGATTTCAAGATCTACTACAAAGCTGTAGTCATCAAAACAGTGTGGTATTGGCACAGAAATAGACAAATCAATAGAACAGAATATAAATCCAGAAATAAATCCATGCTTATATGATCAATTAAGATACACCAAAGGAGGAAAGAATATAGAATAGGGAAAAGATGGTCTCTTCAGTAGGTGGTGATGGGAAAACTGGACAGCTACATGCATAAGAATAAAATAGACCACTTTCTTAAAACATTTACAAAAGTAAACTCAAAATGGATTAAAAATTTAAATGTGTAAGATCGGAAATCATAAAAGTCCTATAAGAAAACACAGGCAATAAACTCTTACACATGGATCTTAGCAATATTTCTGTGGATTGGTGTGTCTTCATGCAAGTGAAACAAAAGCAAAAACAAGTGGGACTCCATCAAGCTAGCAAGCTTTTGCACAGCAAAGGAAACTATCAACAAAACAAAATGACAGCCTACCGAGTTGGAGAAGATATTTGCAAACAATATATCCAGTAAGGGGTTAATACCTAAAATATATAAAGAACCTACACAACTCAACACCAACAATTCCTGATTAAAAAAATGGGCAGAGGTCCTGAATAGATATTTTTCCAAAGAAGACCTACAGGTGGCCAACAGATACATGAGAAGATGTACAACATCATTAATCATTAGGAAAATGCAAATCAAAACCACAATGAGATATCACCTAACACCTGCCAGTATAGCTAGAATCAAAAAGACAGGAAATAACAAGGGGAGGCAAGGATGTGGAGAAAAGGGAACCCTCACACACTATTCATGGGAATGTGAATTGGTGCAGCCACTATGGAAAACAATATGTAAGTCTTTCAAAAACTTAAAAATGGAAGTATCCTATGCAATAATTCCATTTTGGGATATTGACCTGAAAAAGATGCAAACATTAATTTGAAAAGATATATGCACCTGCTATGTTTATTGCAGAATTTTTGAATAGCCAAGGAAAGGAAATGACCTAAACATAAATGGTTAAAGATGTGGTGTGAACATATATAATGGAATATTAGTTAGTCATGAAAACTAATGAGATCTTAACATATGTGGTAACATGGATGGATCAAAAGGTATTATGTTAAGTGAAATAAGTCTGAGAAAGACAAATGCCATATGATTTCACCTATCTGTGGAATTAAAAAAGGAACAGATTCATAAATACAGAAAACAAGCTGATCGTTGCCAGAGGGGGTGATGGTGAAATAAAAAGGAATGAAGAGGTACAAACTTCCAGTTAAAAGTCATGGAAATGAAATGTACAGTTTAGGGAACATAATATTGTATAAACTTTGTATTGTGACACATTAATTACACTTAACAGTGAGTATTTTGTAATGTACATAAATGTTGAATCATTATGTTGCATATCAACTGCACTTTAAAAAATTAAAAAAATTAAATATTGTATATTTTTACCCAGAGTTCAAATATTCCCTTTATCTACATATTGAATGTTACCAGTCTACAGTCAACTATATTTATCTCTATTTTATCTTCATAAATGCATAGAGATGTCTGTAGTTACCAAATACAAAGTTCAGTTGTTCATGGATGGTGGAAGTGGGATAATTTTACTAATAAATATGTAATTCTTAATATTCCTATACATTTAAAAATGATGTATGGATTTTACAAAAAGTTATTTTTCTTTCAAAAGGGATTTTATCAATTAAACATATGAAATTATAATTTTAGAACCCTCTGCATATTAGAATCCTTTTTAGATAATTTTTATGGTCGATGCATTCTCAGAGATTTCAGTCATTCCCCGTTCAGGAAGCTGTTCTAGATTTATAACTGGTCCATAACTGGCTAGGTCATACGGGGTCTCTCTTAAAAACTGAAGAATCTATACTTTTATTAACAAAAAGGATATTATGAATATTTTTCTCTCCTTTATCCTATACTGAGTTACTTTGTTTCTGGTATTCTGATTCTGTGTCTTTGATCTTGGCTGAGAAAGTTCTGGAAATGACTCATTTTCTGATTTCCTGTCTTCTGCCTTGCTTTGCTCTTACACATTTCCTCCCACCTACCTCCCTGCTCGACTCCCCATGTACTTAACTATTAGAGATACTAGTCAGTCTACTCTGCTACTTTTTACTTTTAGGACACTTTGTAATATCTTAAGTTTTCCTGGATAAATTACTGTTTTTATACTTGATTACTATGCTTTGTCCCAGACCATTTTTTTCTATGTGTTCTCTTTAGGATCCTGTCCCAAAAAGCTGAAAAGTCCTTGTGATTTAGCAACACAGTGATTTCTCATGAAACACATGAATATGCATTTGTGTAATTGGTTCTTAAAATACAATTTTAAAGAAATATTTTTATATCATTCACAGTTCATTTTTATTTAGCAAAGCAATTTACAAGATGAGATTTATCCCCAGAATATACAAACAGTAGCTAAGTATTCTTTAATATCCGTTATGTCCCAAGAACTATTTTAAGTGATTTACATATTGTAACTCATCTAAAATAAGCCCATGAAGCAGGCAGTACTATCTCCATTTTGAATGTAATGAAATTAAAGCATAGAAAGTTTAAGCAACTTATCTAAGGTCCTAGAGTATATATAAGGTGATACCACTAGGAACACAGGTTTTGGTAATATTTACTTTGTGGTCCTATTACCTTAATTTCATGATTAAATTTTATCTTTGTTTTTATAAATATGTAATGTGACAAATTTGCATATAATATATTGAAAAATGGAAAACTTCTTTTACTGTTTAATTTCTAAATTTATGACATTCTGCTTTGCTGCAATATTTTGACAAAATTTATTTTAAAAAGAATTTGCATCTTAAAATGGTAGGAGGATTGTAAAAAAAAAAAGAATCTATGCTCCATACCATTGAAAAATCAGTGAGAGCTACTGGCATATATAGTTGCTTTAAGAACTAAAAATATGCATAGATTAAGCAGTTTAATAGAAATAATAACAATGCTGTGATTGTTGTGAGCTAGGAATACTTTCCTCATTTCTTTCTTTTTTCTTTTTTTTTTTTTTGGAGATGAAAACTGTCAATTTATTTCAAATGAATTTTGTTTCATTAAAAAAATGCTATGACATTAAAACAGAAATAAAATCTCATTTCTTTCAATATATCTGAATATTTATAGTTCAACAAATAATCAAGTATTTCCCTGATACTCTTTAACTACTAGTAGCTTATAAAGGTTGTCATATATGGAAACTGAGAGAAAAGTCTTTTCAAAATGCCTAGCTACAGAAATGTGACAAGAATGATGTTTTCATGTAATAGAATACATAATCATGACTAACTTACTATCTTGTCATAATTGTACATAAAATCATAAAACCTATAATACGCCTTTTCTTCTTTTAAAATCATAAGAATCTAAAAGATCAAATGAGCAAACATGTTTGAAAATGACACATTTATTAAATTTAAATTCTTGTATTCAAATAGCATCTACTATGTTTTAATAGTGACAAGTGCAAAATGCCATGTCATTTACTGCTTATGTGTTTCGTTTTAGTTCAGTTCAACATAAAACTGGAATGCAAAAACTATTTTAGATGTGATCTTAGAAGGGTTTAATCAGACCAGGAGAAATGAAGCCCTGGGGGGAAAGGTATCAACCTATTCTTAGAGGACATGAGAGATGGAATTTTTAATAATTCTTAAAACCAAGTGAAGTATTATTCCTTGACATGATAGAAATTTTGTCAGTCATTTGATTTTTTTTTTTTTTTTGTATTAGTATTCTTGTGCCATCAAGAATGTCAGGACAAGTCAAGACCATATTACTAGTCAGTCATTGTATCCTATTGATTTCATCTCAGTTCTTCTCTCCCCTCCAATGACACTGCCTAAGTTCAAAATTTTGCCTTGATTTAAGTAGTCTCACTGTTATCTTTACTTTCATCCTCCCCTTCCATATCATAATCTCTGTCCCCCAAAACCAGTGCATTTTTAGTGCTTTCCTAAGGATTTTCTAAAACTTCTATCTGATGGGATCACTCTTAAAATTTTGAACATGGAGCCAGACTGCCTGGATGTATGTCCTTGTTCCCTTACCTAGCAGCTTTTGAACCTTGGCAAAGTCATTTAACTTACTAGTGCTTCGAGGGTTTTTTTTCCCCCTTTGTATGAAATAGAAATAATAATAATTAACTCACTAAAGTTGTTAGAGGAATTCAGTGAGTTAATATACATGAATTGTTAAAAGTTGTACTTGGTACAGAGTGAGCAATATATGCATTATTTTATAGAAGAATAAAGGAAAAACTAATACTATGCCCTACACAAGGGTAGGCAGCCTTATGTTTGGTCAAATATGTATGTACATTTGTGTATATACGTGAGTGTGTGTATTGGTGTGAATGTGTGTAGGGGTATTTATACCTACATAAAATCAAGCAGCTGGTTTAATGGATATCCTTATTTGACATTAGAAATTTTTACTCACTGGAAAAATCCAAAATTAGAAAAAAATGTAAAATTGTCAGAGTGGGAGTCCAAGGAAACATTAATAACTGGTTCCAGATAGGTAGAGGAATGAGTAGACAAGCAAATAAGGCATAGAGCAGGGTTATATCAGTGGTAGGAGTCCTCTTTCTCTGGGATATAGAGAAGGAGGGAGATATATTCTTTTGAAGGCACCAACCAATGAGCACATTCAGATGAGGTTCAGGTTCTCAGCATCCTCTAGAATAGAGTACAGCAAAATGAGACAGAGTGGATCTATGTACAAGGTAGGATATAGAGAGTCTGGCTAAGGTCAGGGAATTTAACAGGATCTAACAGTGAGCAGGGATCGATGTCAGCATCTCCGGAACTTGGTTACTGTGGTACGCACTGCCTTTGATTTTAAATTTTACTTTTGTAAAACTACAGCTGTTAGAACTTTTGCCTGGAAGATGTTTGATTCTTTCCACACAATTGGGCCGGAGTTGTGTGAAGT
Organism: Eumetopias jubatus; assembly: GCF_037043125.1. Lineage (NCBI taxonomy): Eukaryota > Metazoa > Chordata > Mammalia > Carnivora > Otariidae > Eumetopias > Eumetopias jubatus. Next base: position 34,739,187 of record NW_028274820.1, read on the forward strand.
GATCAAAAGCAAACCTGACCACATTGTTTCAGAGCTAGTTGTCAGACGGATGAAAGATAGAAGGCAGATGGGATCAAGCAGCAAATTGCCAACCAGTGTGATGGTTCCCTGGCTGCGGAGACTGTGCCCTAAACCTGTCACCTTACACCACTTCATCTGTAGTTATTTGACCACCATCCTGACTCTACTCTTTAAACTATTACGTACGGCCTAATTGCTGCCTGCTGGTATGGATGATAGAAACCTCAACTTGCTTTGATCTCTAGTTCTTGCACTTTTGTTCCTTAGTTTTCGGGAATGTCCTTGCTACTCAGTTTTTGCTTCAAGCCATCTTCAGTCCTTTCTAAGAAGCCCACACTGGAGCAGACAACACTCCTTTTCAGGGATGGTGGGCTGGGCTGCACAGGTGTGAGCAAGTTCTGGGACACTACCTTGATTACTCTGAGCATATTAGGAGATCCTGTCTTGTGCTCCTACTATATTATGTATTTATATATGTAATCTGTGTAATCTACATACTATATGCACACACATACATTGTAACAATGATAGTGTTCTTATGCAATGTTTGGTACATTTGTGACTCTGGATTTTAAACTACTAGATTTTAAACTACTTAAACTCCAGTAGAACAATATTTTTCATTTGTGTGTGTCTATCCCCAGTGCCTAGATCAGTGCCTAGCTTAAAATGAATAATATATAATAAAAATAATTTAATAAATAAAGGAACCAGATGACAGGTATAAACTAATGCTTGGCAGAGGAAGAGCTACATGCATTGTTAGACTAATATTGGTAGGGAAGCTGTCCAAGTGTCTTCTACAAAATGAAGTATTTCCTTGAAATATTCTGACTTTCCAAGATTTACTGGCTATGCTAACTTGTTCAAGTCTCTTTGGATGACAGTAACATTTTTATCTCCATTGTCCAAAAGAATAGAAATCAAGCAAGTTACAAAAAGCACATTTTTAAGGTGTATTTACTGTCTTTAAAAAAAAAAGTACTTCCTGTATCAATTTTTGAAGCTCAAAAAATTAAAAAAATTATATATCAAATGTGCCGTAACACATTTGTAGAAAAATATTGCCCATAGGTTGGAATTTTGTTGTATCATCCTGATGCATCCTATAGTCCCAATAAGGAGCTGAGCACTTTCAACTGTGCTAGAGAGGGATGATTTGACATGTAGGATTTTAAAAGGGGACATCCATAAGTAAGTATAATGTACGCTAAAAAAGGAATAAAAACTATTTTAAAACTAAAATTACTGCCATATACTTTGGATGTTAGATGTTATCTTGAATCTCTAAGTGTCATTGTGACTTAATATGTGGAACTTTGCATTTAGAAATCTTCAAAAATTTACGTATGATTACGTTTCATGATTGGCAACTCTTGATTCCCTCCCTTAAGCTTGGCTTGACTTGAACAAACATGTCTGTGCATGTCTAAAGATACTTCAACAAAAGCTGCAAAGCAAAATTTCCCTTTTTTTCCCCCTCTACATTGTGCCTCCAATTTGGTATGGCTACAATAGAAGTCGAACATTAAGTTGTTTGCACTAATCTCAAAAGTCTGTTCTTAAGCCTTTCACTTTATTCATGAGTGGTAGCAAAGGAAATTACTTGAAATATTATGGAAAGGTATGATTAAAGGCAGAAATACCTGTAATATTTTTAATCATTAAAAGTAAGAATTTTGGGGACTATTCGATCAAGAATAGTTACATACTATAAATGCATGTACCCATGTGTATGAAATTTCTGAAAGATATTTTCACATAAGCACCATACTTTCTAATAATAATATTATCCTTAGGAGTAAGCAGAACATCCCAATTACAAAATGCCACTTTGAAATGGCTAATTCTAGTAGCTCAAAATTAAATTTTCAAATGCTTCAAAAATATGATTACTTGGTTATTGAAATGAACATCCTAGTAAGAATCCCCTTTTCCATAGTTTTGCATATTTTCTACCAATTCCTACAGTTCAACTAATTTTTATTACTGTTGTTAGCACTCAAAATAGGATTAGAAAACAGGCAAGGTCCTTGCTCTTGAGGTATTTATATCCTGGAGGAAGTGGTGGGGAAGAAGGGAGAAAGATGTCAAATGAACAAATACACAAAAAGATGATTTTAGATTTTGGAAAGCACTGTGAAGAAACTAAAGCTGGGCAGTTAAAACAGGACATGAGAAGGCACATTGCTATGGTTGTCAGTCTGGGACATGAATTACAAGAAGGAGCAAACCAAAGAAAGTGTATTCCATGCAGAAGGAAGTGCAAATGCAAATGTATGATGCTGGGCAAGAGCACTGGCTTAGAGGGACCCATTAGATACCACTATACCTAAAACAATGAGGAGGTGGTGTTTAAAGGATCAGGTGGCAGAGCTTGGCAGGGGCGACGTCCTAGAGCAAAATGATATGTAAACCATGGTAATAATCTGGATTTTTAAAGTGCCCCAAACAACTATTCAAAGGTTTTCAGCAAGGGCTGAAATTATCTCATTTTTTACCTTCACTGTAAAAGATTAATTTGGTTGCTATCAATGAATAAATTTTATCCAACAAAGTTTATTTAAGTGGGAGACTCCGTTAAGATGCCAGTGCTATGGCCCAGTGAGTAATGATGGTGCCTTAGACTACAGTGATGGCAGTAAAGAAGTAAAAAAGTAATCAAATTTTGTGTCTGTGTTAGAGGTGGATCTGACATGATTTGTGTGTGTTTGTGTTTGTATGTGTATGTGTGTAGAGGAGTGGTGGTAAGTTAAAGATACTAAGAATGACTGCAAGGATCTTTTGGTTTGAGGAACTGAGTGAAAGACTGTTTACTGGGATAGGGAAGATTGATGGAAAATCATGTACTGGGAAGGGAAGCACAAATCAGAAAGTTATATTTTTTAAACAGGTCTAATTTGAAATGCCTATTAGTCATTAACAGTTGAGTTTATGAATTTGAAGCTTAGGGGGAAAGCTAGATAGGAGGACATATGTTTGGCACTCACTGCCCAGTTCCTGGTGTTTTAAGCAATATAACAGGGTGAGATTATATAGGAAGACTTCTTTAGAGAAATAATAGAATAGAGCTTCAGTTTTCAGATTGGGTAGAAGAAGAGAATGATCCAAAAAAGTAAGTAAAGAAAATGTCGTTTCACAAGAAATGAAACAAAGTAGGAATTAGGTAGTTGTCAGTTGTATTCAGTTCTGAGAAGCATGGAGATCACTAGTGAATTTAATGAGAGCAATTTCAGCAAAGCAGAGAAGACAAAAGCCTGATAGAAAAGAATTTGAAAGAAAATATAAAATGGGGGTAGGGAAATAGCACTTAGAGCTACTTTTACCTTATTCTGTGAAAGGGTAAGGAAAAAAGGCAAACGCTGTACCGTAGCATAAAAGGATTTTTAAATGAAAATACATTTTTTCTTCAAGATTAGAAATACCAGGGGCGCCTGGGTGGCTCAGTCGACGAAGCACCTGACTCTGGATTTTGGATCAGGTTGTGATCTCAAGGTCCTCAGATTGAGTCCTGCTTTGGGCTCTATGCTTGGTGTGGAGTCTGCTTAAGATTCTCTGCCTCTCCTTTTGCTCCTCTCTCCCCCCTCACCACCACTTGTGCTCCTTCTCTCTCTCTCTTAGAAAGAAAGAAAGAAAAGAAAGGAAAGGAAAGGAAAGCAAGGAAAGAAAAGAGAAAAGAGAAAAAAGAAAAGAAAAGAAAAGAAATACCAGAGCACACTGGTGTAATTATGTAGTAAGCAGAAGAAATTGTTGGTGTGAGAGAAAAAGAAAAGATAAAGAAAGACTGAAATACTTAAGAAGACAGGAAAGGGTAGGATCCAGGTCACCAGTGCGGAATTGGCCGTTAGTAGGACCATGGACACATCTTCACAGTGTCAGGAAGAGAAATGGAATAGAGAAACCTACCAAATTAAGTTCATATAGGTTTGTTTACAGAAAGATTAAGTCATTCCTTTCTGTTTCTGTCTTGGTAAATAAACATCAGGTGAAGTCATTATCTGAGAATTGCTGGAAGATATGACAATTTGAGGAGAGAAAAAATATAAACAGTTGTCCATGGGAGTGGGAATTCTCACTTATTATGGAAATATAACAGAATTGTCTGGATAGTGTTGAGTGCCAATTTGAGACTTGTGGTTATGAACTGAAAGTCCATTTAACATGACTTTATAATGATCTACAGCAAATTTCAGCTTCCTGGTTGTAGGTGAAATGTAAGAAAAGTGTTAGATTACTTAGATTTGCAGTTCAACCAGGTGAACAAAAAGAAGGGAAGTTGTCAAGAGATAAGGAGTTTTGCAAGTACAGGATTTTAATAATGAAAATAGAATCTGGACTTGATAGTTAACATGGAAGCTTGATCATGGAAAAAAAAAAGTAGTGAATTAATCCAGCTGGAATGAGAAAAGAGGAAGAGGAGGAAAAAAAAGTAAGGGCTTGGAATTGGAATTTTGAAGGTGTTCTGTTATTTAAGATGTCAACATAAAGGGTACAAACCTAGTTGTGGATGGCTGAGGTAGAACGGAGAAAAATTCCACTGGAGATGAAGTCAAATAGCTCAAAGCAATAAAAATTGAATTAGAATGACCTTATGAATCTTTTCCACATTCCATAACTCTAATACGAAAACAAGGAACCTATGTATTTTACTTATTAGGGTTTTGTATTATTTTTGTCCGGTCACAACTGCACAAAGTGAACCCAGTATTGCTCCCCAGAATAAGAATATTTTTAAAGAGCTGAAATAATTCATTTTGTGTTAATGCTGAAAAAATCTTCAAGATGTGATTATTTATATTATAGATCTTTTTAAAAAAATTCACAGTTATAGAATAGGGGAGAGGTTCATTTGGCTATATTGCACAGATAAAACTGAAAATTTTGGTTTATTGAAAAGAGGGTTGCAAATTTTTTATAAGACGGTGGTATCCAAAGTTGTGTTACTTTTCAGGTTTTTAAAAGCAATCACCAAATTCACTGAAAACGTGTATTCAGAACTTTGGATAATTCATTTGGAGGGTTTCAACTATCAAAAGATTTTTGACTTATGGAACACTACATCAAAAACTAATGTAATGTATGGTGATTAACATAACATAATAAAATAAAATTAAAAAGAAAGATTTTGAGTTATTGACTCCTTTGTTCACTGAAATTGAATTTTTAGCCCTTTCACCAAGATCTTTTTTGCACTTGACCTAAGTACCACTGGGAAAATACTAAGAATAACTATGTATTAGGACTAAAAGTCTATTCATGTTGCTACTGGAATGAGTAGTACCACATTCATTAGTTTATGCCATTGTTTTCCTATTTAACACTTGTCATATCCCTAGGCACTGCAAAACATATTTGACAAAATAACTGCGCTGCTTTTATGGTTCTTGTAATTTTCTTAGTCCCCAAATTTATGAATAAAACTTAACCATTAAAATAAGGAAACTATCTAATTACAAACTTTGACCATATGAAATTGAAGAATGTAAAAGATCTTAAATGATTTAAATTTTCAATTTTGTCAACATAGAGGCATTTAAAATAATTTTGGATAATTTCTTCTATTTAACAACAAAGATAAAATTGTCTACTATGCAGGCACCAGGGTGGCCTGTTAAGTGTTCCACCCTTCGTTTTGGCTCAGTTTATGGGATTGGCCCCATGTGGAGTCTGCTTCAGATTCTTTCTCCCTCTTCCCCTCCCTGTTCGTGCTCGCTCTCTCTCTAAAATCTTTAAACAATGTCTACTATGCACTGGACATTGTGTTAGGTGTTCATAATGTATCTGGATAAGACAGGCACAGCCCCTCTCCTCATGGAACTTGCTCTTAATTAGAAATGGTGTTTAATTTAAGCACAAGGAAATACAGAAGGCAATAGGAGAACAAAATGAGACCTCATTAAATTAATGAGCTCTAGGTAGGCTGAATGGAAAAGAATGACACTTAATCTGATACGTGAATTATGATAAGGGTTTTCCGGGAAATACAGTTGTTTCAGCAGGGAAATATCATATTCAGTGATTTTTGAAACAAAAAAAAGGAATCATTTAAGAAACTTAGATTCGGTAAGTACAGATGGCATAATGGAGAGGGGTCAAGAAGATAAAAAACTAGAGATAGATGAGCTTACACAGGTAAGGTGTGTGTAGAGAACTAAGGGGAACAATAAGTATTTCTGTACAAAGATAAACATACAGGGCATAAATGAGGGAAGATAATTACGAAGGAGACCACTAAGGAAAGGTCATGGATTTCATATAAATCTCTAGCTTTGTTTCTGGTGAGCCTAGCAAAGCAAGTGTTCCAAAGTGAGGAATGATTGGCAAATATATATGAAGCCTCTTGACTTCTATCATTATCACCAAAAAAGAAATGAAAAATAAAAAAGCAGTAGTAGAAATAGCCTTACTCTTCCTCTGGAAGAATTCTTTTAATGGGCTTGACCCAACTCTTACTTACTTGAGGAAGGTTGAAAGCTCTTGTTCTCCACCATACCAGTTTTCATTATTTCCCTTAGAAATGTTTTTGTTTCACTCATCAAAATACTAAGGGAACCAAAATGTGTTTTGATCATATTGAATGGGAGACACTAAAATTAACTCGTTCCTCCCATTTTTTTTTTCCTTTTAACAATTTTTGTTGTTTTTTTTTTAATGAGTAACCAAAAATTTCTTTGGCTAAATTATAAAAATAATCTATTAAGCTAGCAACTAAGTCACAGAATTAAAAAAGGCTATAGAAACAAAAACAATAGGAAATAGAAAAGCTTCAGAGTTCTAGTTACAGAAACTTGTTTTTTTCATTGTTTTGTTTTTGTTTTTGTTTTGTTTTTCAAGTCTCTACTGCCAAGATTAACAAATTCTAAGTTTTCATCCTCTTACATTTCTTTACTTAAGATTTAATACCTAGGGAATTAAGGAATCCACTAATTCTATTTGGGTTATATGCCTCCCCTCTGATGAAGGGAGACTTTGGGACTGCAATAATGGGGAAGAGTCCATTACCCACAGAGAATTCAGTATGCTATTACCAAAGAGGAAAGAATGGCCCGTTGGATGCTACAAAACCATATTTTGTTTTTATCCTTACTCTTTAAACTTCCTTATATACTGGATTCTTTTTTTTATTAAGTATTTTATTTTAATTCCAGTATAGTTAACATTCAGGGTTCTAGTAGTTTCAGGTGTACAATACAGTGATTCAACAATTCTATACATTACTCTGTGCTCATCATGATAAGTGTGCTCTTAATCTCCTTCACCTATTTCACCCATCCCCCACTTCCCTCTCCTCTGGTAATCATCAGTTTGTTCTCTCTAGTTAAGTCTGTTTCTTCATTAGTCTCTCTCTCTCTCTTTTCCTTTGTTCCTTTGTTTTGTTTCTTAAACTCAAATATAAGTGAGATGGTATGATATTTGTCTTTCTCTGACTTATTTCACTTAGCATTATACACTCTAGCTCCATCCACGTTGTTGCAAATGGCAAGATTTCATTCTCTTTTAGGGCCAAATAAAATTCCATTGTATATATGTACCACATCTTCTTTATCCATTCATCTGGTGATGGACACTTGGGCTGCTTCCATAATTTGGCTATTGTAGATAATGCTGCAATCAACATAGGGGTGCAAGTATCCCTTTGAATTCGTGTTTTTGCATTCTTTGGGTAAATGCCTGGTAGTGTGATTACTGGATCATAGGGCAGTTTTATTTTTAACTTTTGAGGGAAATTCTGTAGTCTTCCACAGTGGCTGCAGCAGTTTGCATTCTCACCAACAGTGCAGGAGGGTTCCTTTTTCTCCATATCCTCACCAACACCTGTTGCTTCCTGTGTTTTTGATTTTAGTGATTCTGACAGGTGTGAGGTGATATCTCGTTGTAGTGTTGATTTGCATTTCCCTGATGATGAGTGACCTTGAGCATCTCTTTATGTTCTATTGGTTATCTGTATGTCTTATTTGGAGAAATGTGTTCATGTTTTCTGCTTATTTTTTAATTGGATTATTTGGCTTTGCGGTGGTGACCTGTATAAATTCTTGATATATTTTGGATATTCATGATTTATCAGATACGTCATTTGCAGATACCTTCTACCATTCCATAGGTTGCCTTTTGGTTTTGTTGATTTTTACCTTTACTATGCTGATGCTTTTTATTTTGATGTAGACCCAATTGATAATTTTTGTTTTCCTTTCCCTTGCTGTATTCTTTTCTAGGATTTTTTTTTTTTTTTTATGGTTTTGGTCTCACATATAGGTCTTTGATCCATTTTGAGTTTATTTTTATGTATGGTGTAAGAAAGTGGTTCGGTTTCATTCTTTTGCATGTGGCTGCCCAGTTTTCCCCACACCATTTGTTAAAGAGACTTTTTCCATTGTATATTCTTCTTTCCTTTGTTAAAGATTAATTGACCATATAATTGTGGGCTTATTCCTAGGTATTTTATTCTTTTTAGTGCAATTGTAAATGGGATTGCTTTCTTAATTTCTCTTTCTGTTGATTCATTATTACTGTATAATGCAACAGATTTCTGTACAATGATTTTGTATCCTCTGACCTTATTAAATTCATTCATCAGTTCTAGCAGTTTTTTGGTGGAGTCTTCATGGTTTTCTATACATAGTATCATGTCATCTGCACATAGTCAAAGTTTTATTCTTTCCTTACCAGTCTGGATGTCTTTTATTCTTTTTTGTTGTCTGATTGCTGTGGCTAGAACTTCCAGTACCCTGTTAGAAAACAATGGTGAGAGTGGACATCCCTGTCTTCTTTGTGATGTTAGGGGTTTCCCCATTGAATATGATGTTAGCTCTGGGTTTTCATATAAGGTCTTTATTATGTTCAGATATGTTCCCTCTAAACCTACTCTACTGAGGGTTTTTACTATGAATGGATGTTGTACTTTGTCAGATGCTTTTTCTGCATCTATTGAAATGCCCAAATGGTTTTTACTGATTGATGTGATATATCACGTTGCTTGATTTGTGAATATTGAACCACCCTTGCATCCTGGCAATAAATCCCACTTGATTGTGGTGAATGAGTTTTTTTTTTTAACATATTGTTGGATTCAGTTTGCTAATATTTTGTAGAAGATTTTTGCATCTCTGTTCATCAAAATATGTAGTAGTTACCTTTTTTGTGGTGTCTTTCTCTGGTTTTGGGATCGGGTAATGCTGCCCTCATAGAATGAATATGGAAGTTTTCCTTCTATTTTTCCTTCTTTAGTTTGGGAAGAATAGGTATTAACTCTTTTTTAAATTTTTGGCAAAATTCACCTGTGAAGCCATCTGGTCCTAGACTTTGTTTGGAGTTGTTTTGTTTGGTTTTGGTTTTTTTTAAGATTTTATTTATTTATTTGACAGAGAGATAGCACAAGCAGGGGGAGCAGCAGACAGAGAGAGAATCAGGCTTCCCACTGAGCAGGGAGCCTGATGCGGGGCTCGATCCCAGGACCCTGGGATCATGACCTGAGCTGAAGTCAGATGCTTAAACGACTGAGCCACCCAGGCTCCCCTGTTTGGAGTTTTTTGATTACTGACTCAACTTCATTGCTGGTAATCAGTGTGTTCAAATTTTCCATTTCTTCCTCTTTCAGTTTTGGGAGGTTATATGTTTCTAGGAATTGATCGATTTCTTCTAGGTTGTCCAATTTGTTGGCACATAATTTTCATAATACTACAATTATTTGTATTTCTGTGGTGTTGATTGTTATTTCTCTTCTTTCATTTGTGATTTTGCTTATTTGGGTTCTCTCTCTTTCTCTCTCTCTCTATGTGTCTTGCTAGAAGTTTATCAGTTTTGTTGATCTTAACCAGCTCCTGGTTTCATTGATCTGATCTATTGACTATATAATTTATTTCTGCTCTAATCTTTACTCTTTACTTCCTTCTGCTGGTTTGGGGTTTAGCTTGTTCTTTTTCTAGCTCCTTTAGGTGTAAGATTAGGTTGTGTGAGTTTTTCTTGTTTCTTGTGGTAAGCCTGTGTTGCTATAAACTTCCCTCTTAGAACCACTTTTACTGCATCCCAGAGATTTTGGACCATTGTGTTTCCATTTTCATTTGTTTCCATGTTATTTTTTATTTCTTCTTTGATTTCTTGGTTGACCCATCCATTGTTTAGTAGCATGTCATTTAACCTTCATGTATCTGTACTCTTCCCAGATTTTTTTCTTGTGATTGATTTCTGGTTTCATAGCCTTGTGATCAGAAAAGATGCCTTGTATGACTTTGATCTTTTTAAATTTTTTGAGACTAGTTTTGTGGTCTAATATGTGCCCTATTCTGGAGAATGTTCCATATGCACTTGAAAAGAATCTGTTTCCTACTCTTTTAGGGTGGACTGTTCTGGATATTGTGAAATCCATGTGATTCAGTGTATCATTCAAAGCCACTGATTGCTGTTGATTCCCTATTTCGATGATCGGCCCATTGATATAACTGCAGTGTTAAAATCCCCTACTATAATTGTATTATAATTGTATCAATTAGATCCTTTGTGTTTGTTATTAACTGTTTCATGTATTTGGGTACTCCTATGTTGAGCACATAAATATTTAAAATTGTTATATTTTCTTGTTTTTTTGTCCCCTTTATTATTATATAGAATCCTTCTTTGTCTCTTGTGACAGAGCCCGATGCAGGGCTCGATCCCAGGAACCTGGGATCATGACCTGAGCCAAAGGCAGACGCTTAACCAACTGAGCCACCCAGGTGCCTCTACAGTCTTTGTTTTAAAGCCTATTTTCTCCAGTAAAATATTGCTATCCCAGCTTTCTTTGGACATGCACTTGCATGATAGATGTTTCTCCATCCCTTCACTTTCAACCTGTAGGTGTCTTTAAATCTGAAATGAGTCTCTTATAGTCAGCATATAGATGGATCTATTTTTTATCCACTCTCTTACCCTGTCTTTTGATTTGGACATTTATTTCATTTATATTCAAAGTAATTGTTGATAGATGAGTATTTGTTGCTATTTTTTACTTGTTTTGTGCCTTTTGTAGTTTTTCTTTGATCATTTCTTGCTCTCTTTCATGGTTTGTTGGCTTTCCTTAGTGAAATAGATTCCTTTCTCCTTATTCTTCATATATCTATTAGTGGTTTTTGATTTGTATATAACATCTTCTGCAAACAGCAGTCTATATGAAGTTGATGGTCACTTAAGTTTGAACTCATTCTTTATTCCTCTCCCCCCCATGTTTTAGTCATACTACTTATATCTGTGTTGCTTAAGATTCTTGCTATGGTTTGGTTCTGTTCTTTCATTTGGGATATATTTCTCTGTCTCCTCATTTTGTTTAACTCTCTGTGTCTGTTTCTGTGTGTTAGGAAAGTCAGCTACATCTCCTGCTCTTGAAGTAATGGCCTTATGAAGAAGAAATCCTATAGTACACTGCAGTTCAGTGTTCTCTGTTCACTAGAAACTAGTGCTTCATGGAGTGTCTCCTTTGTGTGTTATATGTGCTCTGCTGTTGAGTCCTGACTTCTTTTTCTCAGTCCAGTTGTGTGCAGAGGCTTTCTTTGCTTGTTATGGGCAGTATTTGGTCCTTAGCTGAGTGTGGCACATTTTGCCAAGGTGTGTGCTGACCTGCTTATGAAATATAACCTGCCACCACTGCCACTGGAACTGAGACCCTGCAAATGGTGCAGGTCAGAGATGTAGTGCTAGTGAGGTTTGCTCCAGTCTTCTGGGTGGGAGGCCTGCAGCCTTTGGACTGAGGCAAAAGCGACTGGGAAGAGCAGAATCATCAAAGCAGGTGGGGGAGGGGGAGCTTGGTCTCTGTGTGTTTATGCTGGGGGGGGGGGCAGGGCAGAGGAGAGAAATGGCATTTGCCAGCTCCTTTGCTCCTGGAGTATTCTCCCCGTGATCCCTGTCTCTCTAGGCCATGCTCTGAGATGAGTAAATAACTCTTCCTCCTATCTGCCCACAACGTTTTTTCAAACTGCTGCTTCCACACTGTATTTCTGCTGGCTCTTTGTCTAGCTGTCTCTTCAAGGGTGAGGATTCAGCTTCCTGACACCTTCTAGGGTCTCCCAGAGCCAAGCTGGCTGATAATTAAAATTCTGGGGTTTAAGTCTTGCTGGGTGTAAGAACTAATGAGATTAGCCCCTCATATTTTCAAGGCCAAATGTTAGGAGAATTTGTCTTGTCCATGCAGGCTCCCCAGTGTGATAATCTGTTTTCTGCCCTTCTCTGTGTCCTCGCTTCCCTCTCCACCATGGATAGCCACTGTCTTTTTTGCTCCCAAACTGAGTCTTTGGCCTTCCTGCCTTCTTCAATGTGGCCTGTTCTCTACCTTCAGTTGTGGAGTTTGTTCTGCCAGACTTCGGATCTTTTCTGGGTTATTTACACTGATGTTAGTGATATCTAGTTGTATCCATGAGGCGAGTTTAGGTCCACCTACTCTGCCATCTTCCCAGCCTCTAAACTGGATTCTTAAGATAAGAACACTAGAAATAATATTTTGAATTTCAAGTTTGCATAAACTCCATTTTTCCAGCTTTTCTTTTTATATCCTGTGACTTTTTAAGTATGTTTATTGAAATACATGGAAACAGAACAAACTAAACATGTAAAAAGTTTATAATTTTGTAAGTTTTACATTTGTATACACTCTGAAATCATCTCCACTATTAAGACAAGAAACATACACCCCACTGCGAGGTTTCTTCGTGTCCATTTGCAATCCGTACCTCCTGCATCTCTCCATTCCACCCCCTGCTAACTCAAGGCAACTTCTGTTTGCTAATAAACATTCATTTCCATTTCCTAGAATTTTATAGAAGGCTAATGCAATGTGTACTCTTTTGTCTGGACTTTCTCTCAGTTTAATTATTTTGGGATTCATCCATACAACTGCCAGTATTAATAGTTAATTTTTCCACTGCTTGGTAATACTTTATCATGTGACTATACCACAATTTCTTCATCCATTCACATATTTTCCAATTTTGTCTATTACAAATCTGTAAACATTCATGTACAATTCTTTGTATGGATATGTTTTTTTGTTTTTTTGTTTTTTTTTCTGGGGAAGTATCAGGACTGGAATGGCAAATGCTAAGATAGGTACATATTTAAACATGGCAGAATTGTTTTCCAAAGAGTTGTTCATTTTAACATTCCCACCAAGAGTGTATATGATTTCCAGCTTCACCACATTCTTGCAAATAGTTGGAGAGGACATTTTTAAAAATGCTATGCATCCTATTTAGTGTATAATGAAGTATCATCATGGTTTTAATTTTCCTTATGACTAATGTTGAACATCATTTCATTTTTGCCATTCATATAGATTCTTTGGTGAGTATTCAAATCCCTGTGCCTTTTTTTTTTTTTCCTCTTGAGTTGTTGTCCTTGAATTTGGGGGACTTTATAGTTTCTAGATGCAAGTCCTTCATCAGATATGTAATTAACAAATATTTTCTCCCAGTCTGTAGCTTGGGTTTTTATTCTTAGCACCCTGTCTCAAAGAACAAAAGTTCTTTTTTGGTAAAGTCAAATTTGTTATTTTTTTCTTTTAAAGGATCATACTTTTAGTGTTGTTAAGAAATCTTTGTCCAAACCAACATCAAAAAGATTTTATCCCATCAAATTTTCATCTAGAAATTTTAAAATTGTAGGTTTTACATTTGGAGTTCTCTGGCTCTGTCTTCTGAAGTTCCTCTCTTCACTCTTCAACAATCTTACTTTCTTCAATCCCTTTCCTATGGTCTTCTAACCTGAAAGAGGTGAGTTTCCTTTCAGAGTTTTGTATACTGCACCTCCACAACAACTGGAGCTTCCCATAAGGGAAAATTATACAAATTGAAACTTCCCATTAATAGCTCTAAATTTTTTTTAATACATTGTATAGGGATTCCTGCTTTCTAGGTAATTAATACATATACATCCATCACTTCACTTTTTTTTTTTTTTGGTGAGAATAAAAGCTTTTATCATATTGAGGTACATTCCTTCTATACCTAATTGGTGGAAAGTTTTCATCATAAATGGATTTTTAATTTTATCTAATAGTTTGCATTTATTGAGATGATCATATGATTTTTTATCAAATGATATGTCACATATTAGTTATCAGATAAATTGGGTGATAGATAATAGGGTATCAGATAGATTGGTTATTAGATTGATTTGCCTATATTGAACCATTCCTTTTTTTTAAAGATTTAATTTATTAGAGAGCACGTGAGTATGAGTGGGGCGAGGGGCACAGGGAAAGGGAGAAGCAAAATCCACTGAGCAAAGAACCTGACACAGAGCTTGATCCCAGAACCCTGGGATCATGACCTAGGTGAAGGTAGGCACTTAACCAACTGAGCCACCCAGGCGCCCCTATATTGACCATTCTTATATCCAAAGAATGAAGCCTACTTGATCATGGTGTATGATCCTTTTAATGTTCTGCTGAATTTGGTTTGTTACTATTCTTTTGGGAATTTCTACATCTGTAAGTATCGGGTTTATTGGCCTATGGTTTTCTTGTAGTGCCCTCTTACAGCTTTTGTATTGGGATAATGCTGGCCCAATAAAATGATTTCGGAAGTATTCTCTCCTATTGATTTTTTTGAGAAAAGTTGAGAAGGATTGGTGTTAGTTCTTCAAATGTTTGGTAGAATTCACTAGTGAAACTATATAGCCAGGGCTTTACTTTCTTGAGATACTTATTGGCCTATTCAGATGTTCTGTGTCTTCCTGATTCAGGTTTGCTAGGTTGTATGTTTCTAGGAAGTTTTCCCTTTCTTCTAGGTTATTCAGTTTGTTGGCATAGAGTTCACAATAGTTTTTTATGATCCTCTTTCTGTGGTATTGGTTGTAATGTCTTCTCTTTCATTTATATCTTTATTTGTGTCCTCCTTTTTTCTTTTCTTGGTGAATCTAGCTAAGGTTTGTCAGCTTTGTTTATCTTTTCAAACAACCAGCTCTTTGTTTCATTGATGTTTTTATTGTTTTCCTGTACCCTATTTCATTTATTTCTGCTCTGGTTTTTATTATTTTCTTCCTTCTGCTAACTTTGGGCTTCATTTGCTCTTCTTTATCCACTTCCTTTAGGTATAAAGTTAAGTGGTTTATTTGAGGTCTGTTTTTTGATGTATGCATTTATATCTATAAACTCCACTATTAGAGGTATTTTTGCTGCATACCATTAACTTGGTATGTTGTGTTTCCATTTTCATTTGTCTCAAACTTTATGTCCCCTTTCATTTCTTCTTTGATCCATTGGTTGTTCAGAGGTATGTTGTTTAATTTCCATGTGTTTGTGAATTTTTCAGCTTTCCTCCTGTTACTGATTTCTAGTTTCCTCTTATGGTCAGAAAACCTACTTGCTATAATTTCAGTCTTTTTAAATTTGCTAATATTTGTTTTGTGGCATAACTTATGATCTAGTAAATGTTCTGTGTGCATTTGAGAATTATATGAACTCTGCTGTTTTTGTGTGGAATGTTCTATATATGTCTATTAGGTCCTTTTGACCTGAGTGTTGTTCACATCTGCTCTTTCCTTATTAATTCTCTGACTGGATAATCTATCCATTGTCAAAAGTGAGGTTTAAAATTCCTCAGTTCTTGGGGCATCTGGGTGGCTCAGTCTGTTGAGCTGTCTGTCTACCCTTGGTTTCAACTCAGGTCATGACCTTGGGGTCCTGGGATCGAGCCCCCATTTGAGCTCTGAGCTCAGGAGAGAGTCTACTTGAGGATTCTCTCTCTCCCTCTCCCTTTGTCCCTCCCCCCCCACTTGTGTGCTTTTTCTCTAAAATAAATAAATAAATCATTTAAAAAAAAAATAATAAAAGTCCCCAACTCTTGTTGTGTTGCCATGTATTTCTCTTTTTTGTTCTGTTAGTATTTGCTTTATATATGTTATGTTGTCCAATGCTGTGCGCATAAAAATGTACATTTGTTATAGTTTCTTGATGGATTAATCCCTTAATAATGACCATCTTTGTCTCTTTTGATCATTTTTAGGTTAAAGTATGTTTTTTCTGATAGAATTATAGCTACACCAGATTTCTTTTGGACATCATTTGCTTGAAATATCTTTTTCCACCCTTTTACTATGTGTCTTTAAGGTTCTAGTGAGTTTTTGATAGGCAGCATATTGCTGAAATTTTTTTTAATCCATTCAGCCACACTGTTTTTACAGAATGTATTTATGTTTAAAGTAATAGTAGGTAACAGCTGACTATTGTCATTTTGTCATTTTTTCCGTTTTGTAGATGCATGTTCCCTTGCATCTTGCTGTCTTCTTTTGTGAATTTAATGACTTTTTGTAGAAATTTGCTCTGACTCCTTTATCATAATGTTTTACATTACTCTACAGATTTTTCTTTTGTAGTTACCATGAGGCTTACATGAAATATATTTCATTAAAGTAATTATTCAATTAAAGTAGTAAATATTACTTTATTTTAAGGTGTTAACAATTTGAATAGCATTCCTAAACCTTACATGAAATATATTTCATTAAAGTAATTATTCAATTAAAGTAATAAATATTACTTTATTTTAAGGTGTTAACAACTTGAATAGCATTCCTAAACCTCACACTTTTACTTCTCTCCCATCACACACCTTTTAAGTTATTGTTAAAATTTACCTAATTTTTTTGAGTATAGCTGACACAATGTTACATTAGTTTCAGGTGTACAACTTAGTGATTTGACAAGTCTATACATTATGCTATGTTCACCACCAGTGTAGCTACCATCTGTCCTGTGACCTCACTATTAAAATATCATTGACTGTATTCCCTATGCTGTAACTTTTATAACAATGACTTGAGTCATTCCATGACTGGAAGCCTGTATCTCCCTGTCTCTTTTTTCCCAATTTTTCCCAACCACCCAACCCTCCTCTCTGGCATATCAGTTTGTACTCATCATTATGATTCTGTTTTTGGTTTGTTTTTTTAGAGTGTATTTATGATAAAATCATACGGTATTTGTCTTTCTCAGTATGACTTATTTCATTTATCATAATACCCATCCATATTGTCTCAGGTGGCACAAACTCATCCTTTTTATGGCTGTATGATATTCCATTGTATATAATACCCCATTTTCCTTACCCATTTGTCCATTAATGGATACTGAGGTTGCTTAGATATTTTAGCTACTGTAAATAATGCTGCAATAAACATAGTGCATATATGTTTTAGAATTAGTCTTTTAATTTTCTTTGGGTTGATCTACCCAAAAGTGGAATTACTATATCATCTGATATTTCTATTTCTATTTTTAATTTTGTGAGGAACATCCATACTGTTTACCACAATGGCTGTACAAATTTACATTCCCACCAACAGTGCATGAGGGTTTTATTTTTCTCTACATCCTCAGCAACACTTATTACCTATTTTTATATTGTATATCCCATAAGAAACTATTGGAGTTATGTTATTTTTAATACATTTTCTTAAAGTTGTATTGAATTACATACCACCATTGCAATGTTAGAGAATCTAACTTTGATTGTATATTTACTATTACATGTAAGTTTTATAACTTCATACATTTTATGATGTAAATTAACATTATTTGTGCTTGAAGAACTGCATTTAGCATTTCTTGTAAGGCAGGTCTAGTGGTGATCGACTCCCTCAGCTTTTGTTTGTCTAAGTATCTCTTCTTCATTTCTGAAGGTCACCTTTGTCAGGAATAATATTCTTAATTGACAGGTTTTTTCAATACTATTAATATATCATCCCATTCTCTCCTGGTCTATGTTCTTGTAGTTCACTCAACTTTTTTATGAGAATTATTTTGATTTCTGTGCGACAGTTCATAGATGTTTGTTTCCTTAGGGTCAATTATTGTAGCAAGCTGCAATAATTTTGATGGTATCATGTTTACCTGATTCTTCATGATCCTTGATTCCTTATATTGATATCTGCACATTTGAGTAAATGATCTCCTTTTCCATACTTCACAGATTTGCTTTTGCAGAATCTTACCATTCAGCTCAGCTTGGGGATCTGGATGGGTAAGCTGGTAGCAACCTTGGTCAGGTGTGGCTTGCTATCAGGGTCTATATTTGGTTGAAGCCACTGCTGAATCTGAGGTCAGGGCAAGTGGTACCACTAGATGGGAACAGTTGGCTAGTACTGCTGGCTTGGTTCTCTGCCTGAGAATGGCTGTAGAATGGTCTCTGAAGTTGCCTGGATTGTCAGGTCAGGCTCCTTAGCCTGGTGGAACTGGGTCCTGTACTCAGCAGTAGGCAGGCCTGGGAATTAGCTTCACTGTCCACACAGGGTAGAAGATCAAACTCAAGGCTGACCCGACTTATTGTTTGGGGATCTAAATCATGCATAACTGTGCACTGAGCTCTCTGGCCAAACAGAGCCACTGGCCTTTGTTCTACAGACTGGCAGAGCTGTTGGCTTGCTTCTTTGCTCTCTTCCACTGTTAGGCTGTAGGATGGACTACACAGCTTTCCAGGGGATCTGGTTAGGTTTTCTGGTCAGGTGGGGCTTAGGAAGGCTTTTTCCATGACTTAGTGGCACTACAGATTGTCTTCCTCAAGTTTGGCAAAGTTCATTCTTTGGGATCCCAAGTTAGGCAGAATTGTGTACTAAGCTCCCTGGTCAGAGAGGACTTCTGGCTTGGTTCTGCAAAAGGGCAGTGCTGCTGGCCAGGGTTTCAGCTCAAGTTCTGGGCTATATTAGCTCTCCAGGTGCTCCGGCCACAGGTTTCTTGGTCAGGTGGGGCTCAGGTGGCACTCAGCATTAGAAAGTGCTACTAATTAACTTCCTTATCTGGGGGTGCAGTAGAACAGGCTCCAACGTCAGCAGAAACTGTACACCAATTTCCCTGTTCAGTGGGGTCACCATCTTAGCTCTACAGAGGGGCACAAAGCCATTGTTAGGGATTTTTCTTTGGGTGCCTCTCCAAGTAGAAATTCATTCTGTCAAGATTTGAGCACTAGTCACAGCTAATTCCACCCCCTTCTCCTTCACAACCTGATCTCCAGTAGTCAAGGCCCACAGATTACCTCCTATTTCTCTGGGAGGCAAAACCCTAGCGGGCCTCCCAGAAAGTGACCCACAACTCTGGGGCACTTGGATGGCCACCTTGAACTCTTGTTCCCACTGGGGAGACCATGGCCCCAGGAGAGCCCTCTTGGTATGGCACTGTGTCAGCTTGGGGGAGGGGCAACATGGTCAGAATGTAGCTAGTCCTCTTACCCTTTATTGTGGTCTTTCTTGGTCTCTGTGGTCCATGGGATGCTTCCTTACCCCTGTGTGCCAGGAATTTTACAGTGGTGCCTTGTTTATGATTATTTGCTAGTTTATCTAATTGTAAGGGGGACTGAAGTTAGGAATAATTTATATTGCTATCTTGATGATGTACCACCCTCACATCTTTATCCATTCATGTGTTGATGGACTTGATGGACTTTTTTCCATATCTTGTTTATTGTGAATAATGTTACAGTATACATGGTAGTGTAGATATCTCTTTGAGATCCTGTTTGCATTTCTTTGGCAATATACCTAAAAGTGGAATTGCTGGATCATATGGTACTTCCATTTTTAATTTTTTGAGAAACCTCCCTAAGTTTTCCATAGCTGTATGAATTTACCTTCCCATCAACAGTGCACAAAAGTTCCTTTTTCTCCACAACCATGCCAACATTTATCACTTGTCTTTTTGATGATAACCATTCTAACAAGTGTGAGGTGATATTTCATTGTGCTTTCACTTTGCATTTCCCTTATGCTTAGTGATGTTGAGCATCTTTATGTACCTGTTGACCATTTGTCTGCTGTCTTCAGAAAAATGTGTATTCAGTTTCTCTGCCCAATTACAAAAGACAAAACATTCCATTGCTTCCCATAATTTTGACTCTTTTTGAAACCCACTCTTTGTGCTCACTTTTTGTATTTTTTCCAGTTTATTTGTAGTAGCATTAATGTTTATTACTTCTCTATACCAGAAGGTGAATGTTGAGAACTTTAAATATATGTAATGTGTAGCTATTGTATTGGTTTCAGCCATTGTTACCAAAACAAAACAGGCGAATTCAAAATTCGTACCTACTGTATTGGACATCTTCTATTAGGCACATCTTTTTCCTTTCGTCTTCAAGCCATTGTTGGGGGTACTGGCTTCACACTGGTGCAATCTAACGTCCCCTTGGGTTGAAACCAAGCCATAAACTTTACATGTTCTGCTCTGAGATTGTAGTTATGTTATAAGATGCCTATGAAAAGGGCTCAATACTCACTTATGACTGATACATTTTAAAAATGTAATGCCCCAGGCACATTTCAAAAGGAGCCTGAAAAGGTCCCATGGGACTGTGTAACTAAGCACCATTTGTTTGTAGCATTGGCCAGTTTAATGATATCTCTTTTGCATTTGTTTTATCCCATCCTCTGCTTCAGGACCCTCGTTGATCACTCCTCCTTGGGATCATACTTTGAAGTTAATGTTGTGCATATGAATCTTTGTCTCCAGCTCTGCTTTCAGAGAATCCAAGCTTAGAATAATTCAGTTTATGCCCCACCCCCACGTGGTCTTAATAATAAGACCTTTAGGTTGGGATTATAGAGCTGGATCACTCACAGGTTACACAGCAATGTGACATGGTTCTTGATAATTGGGATGGTGAAATCCCCTGGCATGCAAGAGCATCACAGTTACCAAGATTCTCACCTGTGATGAATTGTGAAGTGATGCAAAAGAATGGTGTGGTAGCTATAGTCCTTAAACAATATGGGAGAGGTGGTATTATGAATTGGCTCGATTTGTTAACTAATATAGAGACACTGAATAAAGGAGTGTCAGGATCAAGTCAGCCATTAATCAACTCCATGAACTCTGAGATTCAGGTAGCCTCTATGCCAGTTTGCAAGGAGACTCTCAAATCTTATGTCTGCATTTAAGATTATACTTAAGTCAGGTAAAGGATTTAATAAAAATAGGAATATGAACTTTAATCTGGCATCTTCCACAGTGGTAAAGGATTTCAATGTCTGTGGCATACCAAGATATCCCCCTTTAAGGTAAAAGACAAATTGTTGCACCTTGTATCATAAACCTTTCATAACGAGACACTTGATTTTACCCCCCAACTTTGGAAACACTACATCCTACACTTGGGAAAATTCTTAGTCTCTTGAATTTATTCTAGAAGTTAGCAAACATTTTCTCTAAAGAGTAAGATGGTAAATATTTTAGAATTTGCAGACAAAATGGTTTCTGTTGGAATTACACAAGTCTGCTATTGTGGCAAAAAAAAAAAAAAATAGTCATAGGCAACACATGAACAAATAGGTATGTCTGTGTTGTAATAAAATTTGATTTAAAAAAAAAGCAGACTAGATTTGGCCTATAGGCCATAGTTTGCAGAATCCTTATTAATAGGTGACTCAGAAAAGTCCTAGTCTAAAGTGGGGTCCAGAGGAGGAATCTACTTTTTAATTCCAGGTCCAGACTGTGGTGAAAGTTTCTCTGTCACTCAGGCCATGTGGCCTAACAGATCTGATGATTCTAAGCCTTTTCTATAGTGTATGAAATGCCAGGTGGAACCTCTGACAAACATCAATAAAGGTTGTATTGCATAGGCCAATAAGCAGATCCTTACCTGAGAACACACTGACTACTTCTTGTTTTATGCTGTGATACTTTGTTTAACACCCTGTTGTATGAAACTCTACAGCATCTTGATCAGCACTCAAGCATATGCAGGAAGTCCAGGGTAATTAACACTTCCAGGGCCAACCAAGTGATACAAAACTGATGGTTAAATGTGTTTGCTTTTCCTCACCTGGGTAGATGGTTTTGAGATATATAAGACCTCTCAGAAGCAACTGTGAGAGTACTAGTTGCCATAGTGGCCAACTAATTTACACAGCCTTTTATTTGCTTTTCCATCTGCATTTTATTCTCCTCGTCTATCAGTTTGGCTTTCTGGGATTACCTCCCCCCAAACACCACCTTATTCAAATATGTAATTCAGAGACTTATTTCAGGAGAACTCAATGTTAGACACCCTGTTAAAACTCTTTAAATGCACAAGACAAAGTTGTATTTTCTAATGTTCCAAGATAAAAATAAAAGATTTATTTTTCTGCATGCATTTATTTATGAAGAAACGTAATATCCCCCTAAAAAATAATTTAAAATACAACAAAAAAATAGGGAATGATGAATCTCCCTTTTTTCCCGCATAAGAATGAGGGGCTGATGTATTTCAGTATACACTGAGAAATCAAATGTAATCAAACTAATCCGTAAACTGAGCATGTCAGCAGTATTTGATGTAATTTCAAGTTACTTAAATGATGTCTCTGTAGCTCTGTGTAAAGAAATTAAGTTCAAAGGCAATTTGGTTTTTACAGATGAAAACACAAATCAGATGATCCTTTGAGAATTTTTTCTACTTTATCTAATCTTGTGTGTGGCTTTTTTTTTTTTTTTTTTTTTTGGTGGGGGAGAATTTAGAAAAAATGAGATAGAATATTCAAGAAAGGGGCAAAAGGAATGTATACAGGGGCTCCTAACCCTGTTCATTTATTTATTTTGCATCATGTTTGTTGTCACAGCATGTAGGTTTACCTTTATTTAAACTTGGATGTAGAGAAAAAAAAAATCTAGATAAATGGCAGTCCTCTCTCCTCTGTATATTTTTTGTTCATTAATTTCCTAAACTGGAGATGTGCTGAGTGTAACACAGTATGTCATTCTTAAACGAGTTGCTACTTTTAGCTGTCACTTTTGATCAGAAGGCACACAGGTTTGGGGCATAAAACTTGCAAATAAAAATCAGAGAAATAAAAACAATTTCCATTTTCACTTAAAAATTCACAAACCGTGGTGCTCTGAGCAGCATGTGGTAGTTAAGAAAACATGTCTTTCATTTTTCTTGCTTCTGTAGAAAAGACAATTTGGAGAAAGAGTGAATGCCAAAAATGTATCTTTTAGCTTTCTGAGTATTTGGGAATGCTATGAAGATCACACTTAATTAAAGAAAGGCTGTGAAGTCTTGTTCCCCTCCTGTGTCAGACCTCGTGTGATCAAAGAGGCTCTGTTACATTTTAACTCATTGATAGGAATATTTTAAATTATTTGTCCAATTAAAATTTCTAAAACAAAACATGGGTTTTAAGTTCCCCACTGGTTCCTGACTTTCAGCTGTTAAAGTGCCTTCTTAAAACAGATGGAATGGTGCTTGACATATCAGAGGCTAAAACAATATTTAGAATAAACAAATTATCAACATCTAATTTCATGATTAGCCAAATCTCAGCCTGCATTCTCTATCTACAGAATCTTGTCTGCCACAGTGACTCTTGTTAGAAGTCATCAAATTTTTAATTTTCCATTTTTTCCTCTATTACAACTTTCACCCCTCTTTCGTAGTAAAAGCTCACAGAACAGAAATTTTCACTTCTTATGACTACAAAGCCCCATGAGAGTCTGTGTATGAAACAATCATGGACCTAATAATTCTACTTGCTTGGGAAAAAGATCACAACTTTCTTTTTAAAAAATCCTCTTAATGCTTTAATATTACTTGGATGATAACTTTTAAGCTGAATTGTCAAATCCAGTCAACTGAACCCCACTAAAATGTTAAAATTATTTCTTAAGAAGTGATTATATACCTATTAGAATGGCTAAAATCCAGAACTCTGACAATACCAAATGGTGGCTAGGATGTGGAGCAACAGAAACTCTCATTTATTGCTGGTGGGAATGCAAAATGGCACAGCCACTTTGGAAGGCAATTTGGCAGTTTCTTACAAAACTAAACATATATTTACCTTATGATCCAACCATCGTGCTCCTTGGTACTTAACCAAAGGAGTGAAAATTTACGTCCACACAAAAGCCTGCACACAGAATAGCAGCTTTATTTGCCACTGACAAAACCTGGAAGCAACTAAGATGTCCTTCAGTAGGTGAAAGGATGAATACGCCGTGGTATATCCAATGGAATATTATTCAGAGCTACAAAAAAAAAATCTAACAAGTCATGAAATCACATAGAATAACTTTAAATGCACATTACAAAGTGAAAGAAAATCTGAGAAGGCTATGTATAGTTGACTTTTTTTTATAAGATTTTATTTATTTGAGAGAGTGAGTGAGTCAGAGTACAAGCGGGGGAAGAGGCAGAGGGAGAGGAAGACAGAGAATCTCAAACCTGACACAGGGCTTGATCTCAACCCTGAGATCATGACCTGAGCCGAAACTGAGAGTCAGACACTTAACCAGCTAAGCCACCTTAGCACCTCTGTATAGTTGACTCTTGAACAACACAGGTTTGAACTACTTACTGTGTGGGTCCACTTACAAATGGATCTCTTTCGACAAATACAGTACTGTTTATATACTTTTAAGATTTTCAGAATATTTTCTTTAGCGTTACTGTAAAATATAATACATAATACAACATACGAAATGTGTTAAACAATGGTTTGTGTTCAAATAAGGCTTCTAGTCGACATTATTAGTAATGTTTTAGGGGAGTTAAAAATTATACATGGATTTCAACTGCTTGGGAGGTCAATGACCCTAACCCTAACATTGTTCAAGGGGTCAACTTTACTTTGATTCCAACTGTATGACATTCTGGAAAAAAACAAAACTATGGGGAAAATTTAAAAGATGAGTGGTAGCCAAACCCAAACCTATTAAATGTATAACACCAAGAGTGAATCCTGAGGTAAACTATGGACTGTGGGTGACTTTGATGTACCAATGTAGGTTTACCCTTGGTTTAAAAAAAAAAAAAACAAAAAAACACCATTCTCGCGAGTATGCTGATAATATGGGAGGCTATGTATGGATAGTAACAAGGAGTATATGGGTAATATCTGTACATTCTTCTCAATTTTGTTGTAAACCTAATACTGATCTAAATAACAGTCTTAAAACAAGTGTGGATTGGGAAGAGGTAAAAGTTGGGAAGCAATGTGTGGAGGCAAGTATAGGAGAAGTAAAAATTGGAATTAGAAGATGCTGCTTTACCAATAGTAGCTTAGTGATCATGGCCAAATCTCTTAAACTCTTGGAGATTCACTTCCACATCTGTGACATGAGATGAATAATACTTGTCTCACCAGGTTGCTCAGGGAGAATATGAAATTCATGAATATATATTTCAGGTATAGAAACCTTTATACGCTATTTATTACTCAGTAAGACTGCGGAATTTTCTTTTTTATTTCTTTTATCTTTTTTTTTCTTTTTTTTAGAGAGAGAGAGTGCAGAGGGAGAGGGGGAGAGAGAATCCCATGCAGGTTCTACTCCCAGTGTGGAGCCTGATATGGGGCTTGATCTCCTAACCCTGAGATCATGACCTGATCTGAAATCAACTGACAGGTGCTTAACCAACTGTGCCACCCAGGGACCCCAAGACTGCAGAATTTTTATGTAAAGTATATTTAATTGTAGGATGGCTTACAAAACAATAGTTCTATCTAGCAAATTTATTCATCAGAATCAGCTCCCAAGAAACATTTATTTGGGGGGCGGTTAATAACACTATTTTTAGAAAGCCAGTCAATAACTATTTCTCTATTCATAATTCAGGCTGAGATTCTTTTTTAAGCTGAGAATTTTTACTTAATGCCATTTATTGATTTTGCAGCAAGTCACAAGAAAGGAATATAAATACTACTGTTCAACCTTGCCTTCAACTGCCTTCAATTTTGCCTTGAGGTCATATTTAAATACATCAACAGAAAACTGGTTTCTTTTGTTTGGATCAAAGAATAGGGTGATGACTAAATAGGTCTGTGCTCCATCTTCTCACTTTTGTGGGTCCTCACTTTATGTATTAGTCTATGGCTTTTTGACCAACAGTTTCCCCTTGGGTCCTGAGATCTAAACTAGTAGCTACTATCAGACAAGAGCCCTCAGACACCAAAAAATCTTGGTGATGATAAAGGTGAAGAAAAATAAAACAACTTTTCCAAAAGGGGTTTGTGAGTAGGACTTCAGAATTAATCTAAATTGAATTGTAGTCAATCTTGTTTAGATTTGTCTTTGAAAAACTATGCTTGTGTTATATCTTCTCAGTTTTAAATTCCATCCAGAAGCTGATTCCACAATTTTTTCAGGAAAAAACCCATGCTTCTCACCTCAAAAGGAATGAGTCCATGGAAAGGAACATGAGGTTAAAAAAAAAAAAGATGGACCCAGAACATCTTGGGCTATAATGTAAAGAAGTGCTCCAAAAATGATTGGGATGTGTCAAAAGGATACAGGGGCTAGCCTGAGGTGTTTCCCGCAAGTCACATATGGAACAATTTGAAATCAAAATGATATTAAAAATAGTTAACTATTAAAATTCATTATAGCCCATTGAATAAGAATCTATGTCTATGATGTTATAAAGTGGGGAAAAAAGGAGGTTTAATGAGAAATGGGATACTTATAGTTTCAAAGCAGCTCCTCACAAATGCTAATTAATTCCAAGGAGAAAGAGTAACTTTACAGTGAAAAAGCCTGGCAGACACGATCTTAATCAAGTGATCAAAGTGAACATCATCAATAACTAGATAAATGGAAATAATTTGCCACTTTAAAAGATACAATGAGAAAAAAAACTTCTATCTCATGTACTTCTTGAGGAATGTGAGCCAATTCCAAGTAGAAGAACGTAATACAAAATAACTGGTTTGTAATTTTCAAAAGTGTCAAAATCATAAAAGCCAAGGAAAGACTGAGAGACTTGTTCAGTGTTGAAAGAAACTGAAGACAGATACTGTTCAGATGCATTATATGACTCTGGACTTAATTCTTCTGCTATGAAGGGTATTATTGGATGATGAAATCTGAATGACTTCCGATGCTTACTTGGCAGCAATTTGCCAGTGGTAATTTCCTGGTTTGGACGGTTATATTGTGGTTACGTAGGATAATGTATTGTTTGTAAAAAGACACACTAAAATAATTAAGGCATCAGGTTTGCTATTCTCAGATAACATCGGGGGAAAAAAAGTCTTTGCAATGCACGTATGACTTTTCTGTAGGTTTGTGATTGTCAGTATCCAGGATCCACTATATAAAAACCCAATCATGGTCAATAAGAATTAAGATAGAAGCGAGTGGATGGCCCTCAGTGCACATCTGCAGCTGCTGGACCTTTACCCTAAATCCCAGTTCTGGGTTCTGGCTGGTCATTACTGCTTGGGATAATGATAGCAGGGATGGACTGCTCTCTATAAGCCAGGGCTGGGCCAAGCCCTTGTTGTATAATATTCCATTTAACCCTTGCTACCACCTCGCAGAGGCTTAATGGCAATTCTCCAAGAAGCCAAAGCTCTCTATTTCTCCTTAGAAGGCATGCTGTGAGGCTCAGCTCATAGCAGGGTGTTGGGATACAGGACTGGGCAACGTTGATAAGCATAAGCTTCCATGTCTTCAGAGGCTGGTGAAAGATACAACATCGGGTAACTAATGGACTGACACTGGGCTGTGGACCATACTTTGAGGAGCCCTGTTCAAAAGCCTTCTTCCCTGGCTTTATGAGTGGGAATTATCACCTGCTGCTCTACTAATAAATTCTTCTTTCCACTCAAGCTTACATAGTTTCTATTATTTGCAACCAAAAGAATGTTAACTTACGTAGAAAGCAGCCCCCTCTTTGCTCTATTTTAAAGGACTCATAGAGGTAATTCACCGGCCCGCTCCCTTTTATACATGACGCATTCCTGGAACTGTGGACTTTCATCAGATGATATATTTGCACGTTATAATGCATGTTTTTGTTTTCAGAGAGTTCAGATAGGTTTTATCTTTAATTTCACCTCATGTTTTAGGTGGTATCATCGACAAGATATTTCTAGACACTATGTACATTCTTAAATTGCATTCTGTTTTTTTTTAATTGCATACTTCATCAGTAAGTTAAATCCTCAAGCATCTCATTGAAGGTAAATATTTTCTGTTTTTGAGATAAAAATATTTTTTACCCTTTTATCAACTGTATTAATTTCTGATACTTATGCTATGTACAAACAGTGTGTGTATTTCTGCATAGAAGTGTGTATTTTCTGCATAGAATCATTCCTCTTCAATGTTCATTCATCAATGTATGAGAGTCCCATATTTGGCCATGTAGATATACAAATATGTATAAAAATAAATTTATAGAATTAATGGTTTGGATGTACCATGTTCAAAGTTATTCCAAAGTTGAATATGTGAAATTTCACAATAGTGTCTAATAAGAAAAGTAGGGGAAAAAAACAGAAATATTTCAAGTAAAATAATAAGAATTGTGCTGTAGCATAACTAAATATATGTTAAACATATGTGTAAATAAAGCTTTTTATTAAAGAAGATATGGGAAGGACCTTCCTAATTTAAAGACTTTTCTTATATTTTTCTTTAAGTAAATTATCAGTGAAAATAATACAGAATTAGAAATAGTAAAAAGTAAAGTCCCTCCCATATTTTCCCTACTTCCCAATCCACTTTACAGTAATGAACACAGTGCTTTGAAGCATATCCTCCTTGGGTTTTTCCTATACTTACTAGTATGAGAACGACAATATAATGAGTAGTTAAGACCATATCATGCAGCCAGCTAGACTGCCTGAGTTCAAATCTCTCTGCTGCTTGGTAGTTCTGCAAATGTGCGTGTATTACTTGTCTTTGTGGTGGTTTCTTCATTTCTGCAACTGGGCTGAGGCTGATAATCATGTCTACCTACCAGGTTGGTTACACAGACTAAATAATACGTGTAGACACCCTAGAACAGTGTTTGGCTCTAACAATCCTGCTTGGCTCTTTACATAGACAAACATGTCTAGTTTTACACAGGAAAAAAAAAAACAATGTCTATATAATCGTAGGACTTTATTTTTTTCACAGTGAACATTTCACATTGTTTTTCTTATTTCAATAAAAATTAAAGTTTTCCTTACTGAAATTGCATCAGAAACACATCTTTTCATCTATGATTATAGAGAACTGATTAGATTATCATATTTACTTCCAAAATTCTATAATTTTACTGGTTCTTCATCTTTTCAAGATCCAAAGCTTTGTCTTTCTTAATTTCTTTCTTTCTTTTTTTTTTTTTTTTTTGAACTATATCGCAGCCTCATTCAGAATCCCCTGTTAGGAAAAGGGACGTGAAAGATGGGAAAAGGCCATCCTTGAGTCTGGAGGTTGGTAGTAGTGGTTGAGTTGAAGATCCACTACCCAAGAAGAATTAGAACTGAAATATGAGAGTGGGTACTTAAAACACCAGAAGTCACTGATGTCCAAGGTAGCCTGACAGAACTAGCAAGAACAAGTTCATCTCAAAGGCCTAGGAAGAAACACAGCAGGATTCAGGGACTCAGCAATTAAGAGGACAGAATGTAGCCCAGGAAAGTGAGTCATGAAGACAAAGAGACGTGAACAGCAGTAAGGCAATCTACCCTCCTGTGATATTGCTCTAAAACTCTACTTCATTTAAAGATTTTTTTTTTTTTTCATGAAGGCAAGAACCAAGTTCCAGCTTGTGTGACCTGAGTGTGGCAAGTGAAAATGGCCACATTTAGTTGGACTGGAGGTAGAAGCAAATCCGGCCCTGACAGCAGGAAGCCTAGAGCATATCACAGCACACAGGCTAATTTTCAGGGGCAACATGCTGGCTATAACTATTATGAAACTCAGTGATTTTCAAATATAAATTTTCCTTGACATACAGCGTTACATCCTGATAAACCCATTGTAAGTTGACAATATCAAAAGTCAAAAAAGTATTTAATACTCCTAGACTACTTTAAGTGTGCTCAGAACACTTACTCTAGCCTACAGTTGGGCAAAATCATATAAAGCCCATTTTATAATAAGCTATTGAATATCTCATGTAATTCATTGAATACAGAAAGTGCAAATCAGAATGGCTGTCCATGTACAGAATGGTCGTAAATGTCTCTGTTGATTACCCTTGTGATTGTGTGGCTGATGGGGAACTGTGGCTTGCTGTTGGTGCTCAGCATCACAAGAGTATGATACTGAATATGGGTAGCTCAGGAAAAGATCAAAATTCATAATCTGAAGGACAGTTTTTACTGAATCTGTATCACTTTTAAGTTTTTTATTTTGACTCCAGTATAGCTAACACACGGTGTTATATTGGTTTCAGGTGTACAATATATAATGATTCAACAATTCTATGTTACTCAGTGCTCATCATGGTAAGTATACTCTTTAATCCCCATCACCTATTCCACCCCACCCCCCACCCACCTCCCTTCAGGTAACCATCAGTTTGTTCTCTAATTTTTTTCTTGCTTTGTCTCTTTTTTCCTTTGTTCGTTTGCTTTGTTTCTTAAAATCCATGTAAGAGTGAAATCATATGGTATTTGGCTTTCTCTGACTGTTTTCACTTAGCATTGTACTCCCTAGCTCCACCCATGTTGTTGCAAATAATATTCCACTTTATGTGTGTGTGTGTGTGTGTGTGTATACCACATCTTCTTTATGCATTCATCCATCAATGGACACTGGGCTGCTTCTATAATTCGGCTATTGTAAATAATGCTGCAATAAACATAGGAGTGCATGTACCCTTTTGAGTTAGTGTCTTTGTATTTTGAAGGTAAATACCCAGTAGTGTGATTACTGGATTGTAGGGTAGTTCTATTTTTAACTTTTGGAGGAAGGTCCACACTGTCTTCCACAGTGGCTGTACCAGTTTGCATTCCCAACAGTGCAGGAGTATTCGTTTTCCTCCACATCCTTACCAACACTTGTTATTTCTTGTGTTTTTGATTTTTGCTGTACTGACAGGTGTGAAGTGATACCTCTTTGTAGTTTTGATTTGCATTTCCCTGATGATGAGCGCTGTTTCACATCTTTTCATGTATCTGTTAGCATCTGGATGTCTTCTTTGGAGAAATGTCTATTCATGTCTTCTGCCCATTTACTAATTAGATTATTTGGTTTTTGGGTGTTGAGGTCTAGCAGTTCTTCCTTTATTTTGTATGCTAACCCTTTATTGGACATGTCATTTGCAAAAATTTCCTCCCATTCTGTGGGTTGCTTTTTAGTTTTATTGATTGTTTCCTTCACTGTGCAGAAACTTTATTTTGATGAAGTCCCAATAGTTATTTTTGTTTTTATTGCCCTTGCCTCTGGAGCCATGTAGAAAAATGTTGCTATAGCTGATGTCAGGAAAATTACTGCCTGTGCTCTTTTCTAGGATTTTTATAGTTTCACATCTCACATTTGGGTCTTTAATCCATTCTGAGCTTATTTTTGTATATGGTGTAATAAAGTGGTCCAGTTTCATTCTTTTGCATATAGCTGTCCAGTTTTCCCAGCACCATTAGTTGAAGAGACTGTCTTTTTCCCATTGCACATTCTTGCCTCTTTTATTAAAGATGAATTGACCACATAATCATGGGTTTGTTTGTGGGCTTTCTATCCTATTCCATTGATTTATGTGTCTGTTTTTGTGCCAGTATCACATTGTTTTGATTGCTACAGCTTTGTAATATAACTAGAAGTGCAGAGTTCCAATGCCTCCAGCTTTATTTTTCTTTTTCAAAATTGTTTTGGGTATTTGGGGTCTTGCAGGGTTCTATAAAAATTTTAGGATTGTTTGTTCTAGTTCTGTGAAAAATGCTGTTCTTATTTTGATAGGGATTGCATTAAATGTGTAGATTGCTTTAGGTAGTATAGACATTTTTAACAACATTTGTACTTCCAGTCCTTCAACATGAACTATATTTCCATTTGTGTTTTCTTCAGTTTCTTTTGTCAATGTTTTATAGTTTGCAGAGTGTGGGTCTTTTAACTCCTTGGTTAAGTTTATTCCTATTTATTATATTCTCTTTGGCACAATTATAAATGGGATTGCTATCTTAATTTCTCTTTCTCTTGCTTCATTATTATTGTATAGAAATGCAATGGATTTCTGTACAATGATTTTGTGTCCTGCCACCTTACTGAATTCATTTATCAGTTCTAGCAGTTTTTTTGGAGTCTTTATGGTTTTCTATACATAGTATCATGTCATCTGCACATGGTAATAGTTTTACTCCTTCCTTGCCAGTCTGGATGTCTTTTATTCCTTTTTGTTGTCTGATTGCTATGGCTAGAACTTCCAGTACCCTGTTGAATAAAAGTGGTGACAGGGGACATCCTAGTCTTATTTGTGATGTTAAGGGGATTTCCCCACTGAGTATGTTCGCTGTGGATTTTTCATATATGGTCTTCATTATGTTGAGGTGTATTCCCTCTAAACCTACTTTGTTGAGGGTTTTTATCATTAATGGATGTTGTACTTTGTCAAATGCTTTTTCTGCATCTATCAAAATGCCCATATGGTCTTTATCCTTTCTTTTATTGATGTGAGGTAACACATTGATTTGTGAATATTGACCTACCCTTGCATCCTAGGAATAAATCCCATTTGATTGTGCTGAATGATTCTTTTAATATATTGTTGGATTCAGTTTTTTAGTATTTTGTTGAGGATTTTTGCATCTATGTTCATCAGAGATATTGTATTGGCCTGTGAGGGTTTTTTTTTTTATAGTGTCTTTATTTGGTTTTGGTATCAGGATAATGCTGCCCTCATAGAATGCATGGGAAGTGTCCCTTCCTATTCTACTTGTTGGAAAAGTTTGAGGATAGGCATTAACTACTCTAAATGTTTGTTAAAAATTCACCTGTGAAGCCATCTGGTCCTAGACTTGTTTGTTTGGACTTTTTTGATTACCGATTCAATTTCATTGCTGGTAATCAGTGTGTTCAAATTTTCTACTGCTTCTTTTTGGGGATGTTACATGTTTCTACAAATTTATTGATTTTTTCCCCCCTAGGTTGTCTAGTTTGTTATTATATAATTTTTCATAATATTCTCTTATAATCCTTTGTGCTTCTGTGGTCTTGGTTATTTCTTGTCTTTCATTTGGGATTCTGTTTATGTGAGTCCTCTTTTTTTTAAAGATTTTATTTATTTATTTGAGAGAGAGAGAGAATGAGAGAAAGAGAGCACGAGAGGGAAGAGGGTCAGAGGGAGAAGCAGACTCCCTGCCGAGCAGGGAGCCCGATGTGGGACTCAATCCCAGGACTCCAGGATCATGACCTGAGCCGAAAGCAGTCGCTTAACCAACTGAGCCACCCAGGTGCCCGAGTCCTCTATCTTTTGATGAGTCTGGCTTAAGGCTTATCGATGCTGTTGATCTTTTCTAAGACCTAGCTCCTGGTTTCACTGATCTGTTCTCCTATTTGTTTTAGGTTCTGTTTCATTTATTTCTGCTGAAATCTTTATTATTTCCTTCCTTCTACTGGTTTTGGGTTTTGCTTGTTCTTCTTTTTCTAGATCCTTTAGGTGTAAGGTTAGGTTATTTGAATTTTTTTTTTTTTTTTTTTTTTTTGCTTCTTGAGTTAGTCCTATATTGCTATCAACTTCCTTCTTAGAATAGCTTTCGCTGCATCCCAAAGATTTTGGACTGTGGTGTTTTCATTTTAATTTGCCTCCGTGTACTTTTCATTTCCTCTGATTTTTTCATTGACCCATTCATTGTTTAGTAGCATGTTATTTAATGTATTTGTGGTTTTCCCAGATTTTTTCTTGTGATTGATTTCTAGTTTTATAGTGTTGTTGTCAGGAAAGATGCATGAAATGACTTCGATCTTGTTGAATTTGTTGGGATTTTCTTTGTGCCCTAATATGTGATGTATTCTGGAGAATGTTTTATGTACACTTGAAAAGAATATGTATTTTGCTGTTTTAAGATGGAATGTTCTGAATATATCTGTTAAGTCCGTCTGTTCCAGTGTGTCCTTCAAAGCCACTATTTCCTTGTTGATGTGGTGTGTAGATGGCCTATGATGTAAATGGAGTGTTACAGTTGCCTAGGACTATTGTATTACTCTTGAATAGTTCCTTTATGTTTGTTTAACTGCTTTAAATATTTGGGTGCTCCCATATTGGGTGCATAAATATTTACAATTATATCTTCTTGTTGGATTGTGCCCTTACTGGTTATATATACAGTTTGCTCGAAGTCTATTTTGGCCAATGTAAGTACTGCTACCCCAACATTTTTTCACGTTTCTCCATCCCTTCATTTCTTTTTTTTTTTTTTAAGAATGTATTTATTTATTTGAGAGACAGAATGAAAGAGGGAGAGAGAACAAGTGGGGCCGAGGGGCAGAGGAAGAGGGAGAAGCAGACTCCCTACTGAGCAGGGAGACTTATGTGGGGTTCAATCCCAGGATTCTGAGATCATGACCCGAGTCAAAGGCAGATGCTTAACAGACTGAGCCACCCAGGCGCCCCCTCCTCTCACTGTCAATCTGCGTGTATCTTTAGCTCTGAAATGAATCTCTTGTAGGTAGGCTATAAATGGGTCTTTTTTTTTTTTTTAAATCCATTCCATCACCCTATGTCTTTTTATTGGAGTTTTTAGTCCATTTACATTCAGAGTAACTATTGATGGGTATGTGTTTATTGCCATTTTGTTACTTGTTTTATCGATGTTTTTGTAGTCTTCATTGCTTTCTTCAATTCTCTTCTCTCTTGGTTTGCTGGCTTTCCTTAATGATACAGTTGGATCCCTTTCTCTTTATTTTTTGCATATCTATTACTGGTTTTTGATTGCTGGTTACCATTCAGTTTGTATATACCATTCATTTTATACAGCAGTCAATATTAAGTTGGTGGTCACTTAAGTTTGAACCCATTCTTTTCTCTCCTCCCCACATTTTGGGTATATGGTGTCCTACCTTACATGCTTTTATTTTGTGAGTCCCTCGACTGATTTTTATAGGTATATTTATTTTTCACTTCTTTTGTGCTTCCTACTTTTCTTACTCTTCCCTATGGTCTTTCCTTTCTACTGTAACAGTCCCGTTTCACATTTCTTGTAGAATTTGTATAGCGGTCATGATTTCCTATAACTCTTGTATGTCTGGGAAACTATATCCCTCCTTCTATTTTGAATGATAGCCTTGATGGATAGAATACTCTTGGCTGCACATTTTTACCTTTGAGCACTTTGAATCTTTCAATATATCAGGCCACTCCCTTCTAGCCTGCAAAGTTTTCACTGAAAAATCTGCTGACAGCCTTATGGGTTTTCTCCTGTATGGAACTGCCTTCTTTTTCTCTTGTCTCTCTCTCTCTCACTCGGAGAGCATGAGCTGGAAGTGGGAGGAGCACAGTGAGAGGGGGAGAGAATCATAGGTAGGTTCCACACAGCATACACACAGTCTGACCCAGGGTTCGATGCCATGACCCTGAGATCATGACCTGAGCCAAAATCAAGAGTTGGACACTTAACCGACCTGAGCCACCCAGGCCCCTTACTTTTTGCCATCTTAATTACCATGTTTCTCAGTGTGGCCCTCCTTGAGTTGATCTTGTTGGGGGATCTCGGTGCTTCCTGGATCTGTATTTCTGTTTCCTTTCTCAGGTTAGGGAAATTTCCAGCTTTTATGTCTTCAAATAAATTTTCTGTTCCCTTTTCTTTCTCTTCTTCTGGGATCCCTATAATGTGAATGTTATTACACTGAGTGGTATCACTGAATTCTCCTGGTCTCTTCTCATTTTGCATATTTTTTTCTCTCACCTGCTCAGCTTCATTATTTTCCATTACTCTGTCCTCCAAGTCATGGATCCATTTTTCTGTTTCATGTAGTCTACTACTTATACCATCTAGTGTATTTTTAATTTCATTTTTTGTCTTTTTAAACTCATTGTTATGGATCTCACTGATGTCGTCACTCTTTTCTCAAGTCCAACGAGTATCTTTATGATCATTACTTTAAATTCTCTATCAGGCATATTACTTACATCCATTTGGCTTAGGTCTCTTGCTCTGATTTTCTCCAGTTCTTTCATTTGGAATGTATTCCTCTGTCTCCTTATTTTGTCTAAATCTCTGTGTGTGCTTCTGTGTGTGAGGAAAGATAGCAATGTTTCCTACACTGAAAAATAATGGCCTTATGAGGCCAATAAAGGCCTCAGCGTAGGAAACATTGGCATGACAGGTCCTGTCATGCCCTGCTGTGTAATGTACCCTGTTCACCAGAACCTGGCACTTCTGGGGCATTTCCTACGTGTGTTGTATGTGCCCTGCTACTGTGCTGAGTCATTTTTTCTTTCAGTCCAGTTGTCTGCAATTGCTCTCTTGCCTTTACGGGCACTGCTTTATCCCTACGGTGTTAGTGGGCCAGTCTGAGGCTTCCTTGAGCTTGAGTTGAGTCAGACCAGGTGTTTGCCAGAGAAGCAGTAGCATCAAACTGCTTTCTCTGTGTTGCCCCCTGATAAGCTTTCATTGGTAGGCATGGTCTGCAGTGAGACCAGTTATCTGCCTCCAGCCTACCACTGGGGCCACAGTCGGACTGGTGTTAAGTGATTATCTTTCCCTCTCCCTAGGGCAAAGGTCACTTGGGAGTGGTGCTGGCCATTGTAGGGGCTGCTTGGTATACTGCAAGGCCTGTGGCACCACCCTTGAGATCTGCCAAGAAGGTATCAGAGAGGGTGGATTCAGGGAAGCACAGTGTGGGGGAAGCGTGGCAGGGTGACAGTGCTACCAAGTAAGGTAAAGAGTCCCTCACATGGTTGTGTGTTTAGTCTGGGGAGTGGAGATGGGAAATGGCACCTGCCATTGCCTTTGTTCCTGGAGGAATTCCCCAGACATTTCTGTCCTTCTGGGACAGCCTCTGAGAATAGTAAATAACTCCCTCCCATATGCTACAGGCACTTTTCAAACTGCTGCTCCTCACTTTCCTATCACCTTCCTGGCTCTCCTAGGAATCAGAGTCTACTGATTTTTTTAAGAAATTCCTGGTTTGAGGTCCTGCTGGTTGTAAAAACTCAGGAAATTCAACCGTTCTAAGGGGTTTTCACAGCCAAATGTTACGGAGATCATGTTCCCTTTTCAAGTGCCCTAGTGTGGGAGTCTGTTTCCCCTTGCTGCCTCAGTGGCATCCCACCCCCTCCATGGACAATCCTAGGAGTCCATTTAGCTACTGACCATGTCTCTGCCCTTTCTACCCTCTTCAGTGTGGCCTCCTCTACATTAGGTAATGGAGTTTATTCTGCCAGTCATTGGGTCATTTTATAGGTTATTGACACTGATGTGAGTGTTCTCTTGTTGTATCCATGGGAGGAGGTGAGCCTAGGGTCCTCCTACTGTGCCATATTCCCCAAAAGGCCTAACCAGACTTCTTGAGTGTGTATCACTTTTGCACCATTGTAAAGTCAAAAAATTGTAACTTGGAGCATAAGTTGACCATCTATATTGAATGCCTATAATATGCAGCTCATTAGAAATGAACTTTATTGAAATAGCAACTTGCCACCTTTTTTTTTTAACCTCTTCTGAGCCCCCAAATCTTTCCCATAGTAATAAGGAAGTGTTCTCTCTATACAGGAAACAATTTATGACAATAGAATAAGCAATCTTTAATGTGAAATTTAGTAAAAATGGAAAAATCATTTATATACATTGACAATAATCACATAGAAAAGAGAGGACGTCATATTTGAAAATGAATTTGAATAGAAGATAGGTTTCTAGTGCTAATTACAAAGTGTTCTGTCAAAAGCAATGGGGAAAATATTTAGACTGTGGAACAAAAGAAAGAATTGCATTTTGTTCTGGATTTTGAGGCTTTGGGGCTGTGCGGGGGCAAGAAGAGTAGTGACTGCCACATTGCACAACTCCCGAATGCCCCATTCACAGAGTGTTGTGCATTTAACATCGCCCCCTTTATTGTGTAGTGAATGAAGCCTGCATAGGAAAAAGTGGCAATCTTCCTGCTGGTCTTTTTCTTTAAAGCTTGTTCTACAGTCCTCTGCACTGGATTTGACTCTTTCTGCTTGTATTCTTGGTCTACACTTGGCAGTTGTTCAAAGGTGACTTTAAGAACAGACTTTTTCGACTGATTTCCATAGCAGCTTTGATCCCTTCAATATTCTCTTCCAAATGCTTCCTACATGCTAAGCCTTATGTCTTTTATACAGAATCTCAGCTGTACCAGCATTAAATTTCCTCTATGTAGTTTATCTTCTTCACTATAAAGGAGATAATTTTATTTTATTTCTGTAAGCAGAAAGAACCACTTTCCAATTAGAGCCATAGCTAAAACTGTGTCCTGACATGCAACTTCTTCTTCTTCTTCTTTTTTTTTTTTTTTTTTAAGAGAGCATGCACATGAGTGGGACTGGAGGGAGGGGAGCAGAGGGAGAGGGAAAGACAGAATCTTAAGTAGGCTCCACACCCAGCATGGGCTGAGCCGAAATCAAGAGGCAGATGCTTAACCAACTGAGGCCAGTCCCCACCCCACCCCCACCGACAGCAACTTCTTGACACTGCTAGATGAATATTAGTGTTATTCTCTATTGATATCAGTATTTTTAGACTACCCACTATTTTCCAACACATGGAATGCTACAATTATATGGCAATGCTAACATGAATTAGATCTAGTCTCTCTCCTCGGGTTGCTTAGTCTCATAAAAGCGGAGGACAGGATCATAGAAAATTAAAATTCAGCTTAAGTTCATTGAGGGGAGTGTGATTTCACTGGCTTCGGGAGGTCAAGAACGCCTATTCTTCACACTCCCAGTCTCTAGCACATACTTTATTATTTGGTGATTAAACAGATGTTACTCTAGCATATGAATAAAAGGCTGTATTAGCCTGGCAAGTGACCACTATTATCAGTTGGTTGAAATTATGAAAAACTCCAAAGAAGAAATAATATTCAATTTCAGCTTTAAAGATATGATACTGGTAGGCAGAGAAGATACAGGAACATTCCTGGCATAGATAATAGAATAACAGTATAAACAAAGTTATATATGCAAGTTCTGTCTGTCTCATGCTTTCTTCCCCCAGATATGGTGTCTTGCTCCCCACTTGATTCAGGTGTCAAATGTCCCCCTACTAGACAGGGACGCCTTCCTTGATGACTGTTTTAGGAGTAGCTCTCTACCATGCTTTTTCTTGCCTCTTTTAAAATTTTACTTATTCCTAACTTAAATATGTATACATTTTATCATTTTAAGTGTAATGTCTGCCCTGATTCAAATATAAGCTCTATAAGATAGAGAAAATACTATCTAGTTTGCCCACTGTTGTCTAAGAACAATGACTAATACAGAAGAGATGTTTTGTTTTTTTTGTGTGTTTCGGCTTTTTTTGGGGGGATGGGGGTTTTTGTTCTTTTGAGGCAGTGAGGCAGGTAGGAAGGTAGGAATAATGGATTGGGAGTCATGACTATAAAGGACAGCTTTAATTAAGCAACTTTCTCTCCCCTGGTTCATCTCAATGGCAAATAAACTCAGTACTTGGTCACCATATCCTCCACCCATGAGATTCCCATGGTTACCACCATCACCCCTCCACAGAAATTCCCAAACTCCCCCAAAAGACCAGGTGCTTCACTTGTGAAGGTATTGGCAACTTATCAAATTAGCAAATTCAGCCATTTCTAAGCATACTTTTGTACTAGCAGAGGGATGATCTTTGCAATAGAAATAAAAGCTTGCATGATTCTGGTTATATCTGAATGAGTACTGCCATGTGAAATTGCCTTTGGCGCTACCTGTAAAAGCTATTTTGCAGTTTCATGACCTGTATCTATAATCAGCAGCTCTGATAAGATTTGCCTTTCTTATTTGTCTCCATTTCAATGTTTACATCTTTATTATTCTTCTTAGGTATGACTTCTTGCAAAGCACATCCTACATGTCATTTCACCTACATTTGCCCAAGCACAGGTAACTATTTCATTGCCTCAAACAACAGCACTCTGAACCCAGTCATGTACTGCTTTGTTTAATACTTGTAAAATCATGCCTGTTTTCTGCATGGATTATCTATCAGTATTTTTCTTACGACTCCATTTTCAACATGTCTGCTTTATCTTGAAC
This sequence comes from Eumetopias jubatus, assembly GCF_037043125.1. Taxonomy (NCBI): domain Eukaryota; kingdom Metazoa; phylum Chordata; class Mammalia; order Carnivora; family Otariidae; genus Eumetopias; species Eumetopias jubatus. The sequence continues at coordinate 34,779,068 of NW_028274820.1, forward strand.
CGGTTTTTGATGAAGGATTTTATATGCTGAAGTTCATTCTTAAAGTTTAGCAAAGTTCTTTCATTCTCAGAATGAGCTATAAATGACTAGTCCTTAAACCTACCCCCTCAAACACACAACATGGTTTTCTTAGCAAATTTAAACTGGCTTAGAAACAGCATAGCAGAACTGAGTTAAACTAACTATAACATATCAATTGATGTTCCTAGTTAGCTGCCTTACCTAGTTTTTCAGGAAGCAGGGCTAGTGGACACCTTTCATACAGCATTTTTCCTCCAAAATTCTTATTCTGACCTGGAGGTAAAATCTAGCAGTCAACTCTCACAGCATTGGCCAGTTCAAAACAAATTTATTATATGAGCAGAATTCTTAGAACAAAATGTTTTATGAAAAATTTATATTACAAAAACATAAAGGCAGCAAAAAAATTTTCAGGAATTTTAATTGGAATTTCACTCAAACTACAGGTCAATGAAATTAACATTTATATATATAACATTAATGTAAATTAACATGTGTGTGTATATATATGTATACATGTATATATGTACATAAATCTAAATATATAAAACTATATGTATACACATATATATAAACTGTATTGAATCTTTCCTACCAAGAATATGGCTTTTCAGTCCATTTACTTAGCTGTTTTAAAATATTTTTCAATAAAGTTTTTAAAAAAGTGCCAAAATCACATAGTTTGGGAGTTTGGCAAGATCTGAGGGCTAGTAAACAGAAATCTCAGAAACAAACCCCTCATGGGATGATTAGACTACAATGGAAACATATTTTTGTCTGTTCCTCAAGTGCTCGATGGAATATGAGCCATAGGCTCATAGCTTTCAGGCTGTAGTAACTGAAGACAGCCCTGAGAAGATAAGAGATTTGTCAAAATCAAACATTTAGCCAGAGGCAGTGTTAGAAATCAGAACTCTTTTGATTTCAGTAAGCAATTCCAGCACCCAAGTCAGTCATGCTTAATAAATATGTATACACTTAACTCCTGAACAGTGATGGGGGTTAGGGGCATTGACCCCCCTCCTCATTTGCATATAATTTTTGAGTCCTGAAAAACTTATCTACTAATAGCCTACTGTTGATTAAGTAGCCTTACCAATAACATAAATAATTGATTAACACATATTTTGTATATTATATGTTTTATATACTATATTCTTATAATCTAGAGAAAATAAAATGTTAGGAAAATTATAAGGAAGAGAAAATATATTTCATAGTACTGTACCGTATTTATTGAAAAAAATGGGCATACATGGATCTGCATGGTTCCAACCATATTCTTCAAGAGTCAACTGTGTGTATATCAATGGCTGGATTAATGAGTCTAAATTTATTTGCAGGTCAGTTTATTTTTAGCATGGGATTTTGCAGATGTGACATCCGTAATATGTAAAAACTTCTTTCTTGGGCCATAAAGTTTATCCCAAAAATATGACATAGATCTAGTGGCTTAAAAATAAGTCTAGACCATACTAGTGACATCTTGAGATCTAAGGTTCTTAAATCTGTTCTGAGTTTCTTGGCATATAAGAAAACTTTTTATCCAGTTGTGTATAGGCAAGCCCATCTTAATGATTTTAACCAAGTACAATCCAGTTTATTATCCTGCTTGTCCAAACAGAATTTTCCCAATTATTCTTTAAAATCCTGTGCAGTGAAACAGATTCAGCATTAGGACAGCTAGAAAACACTATTATACCTTCACAATGTACTTTTATACTTCTTTAAGATATGAAGAAAATATAAACAATAAGGACTTGATTCCCTAGCCATGTCAAGAGAAGCATCATTACTTTCCTGTCCTTACCCTGTATTCACATCAATGAGATGAGCTCTTTGCTGCAACCCTCTGCCCACTGGTTCTAAGACACAACAAGTTTGATTACATGATGTCAAATATTGGTTTAAAAAAGTGAGGAGTTCGTAGGAGGCAAGGAAACCAGAAACTGCAGATGTATTAAGGGTTATAAAAATAACACAAAATGTGGTGTTAAAAGTTTTTGGTTCAAATCACATCTTATTTGCTGAAAAATAATGGACCTGTTACTTAATTTCTTTGACATGGAATTTGTCCAATGGCAATATATTCCTGTAAAAACTAAATTAGCACTTTCTGTATATTTCCAGCCTACTGAGGTTCAGTACAGTAGCTACCAGCCATTTGCGGCTATTGAGCGCTTGAAGTGTGACTAGTCTGAATTATATGCTGGAAATGTCAAATACTTCTCAACTATTTGAAGACTTTTTTTTTAAAGATTTTATTTTTATTTATTCGACAGAGAGAGAGAGAGACAGCGAGAGAGGGAACACAAGCAGGGGGAGTGGGAGAGGGAGAAGCAGGCTTCCCGCGGAGTGGGGAGCCCGATGCGGGGCTCGATCCCAGGACCCTGGGATCATGACCTGAGCCAAAGGCAGCCGATTAACGACTGAAGACTTAATGACAAAAAAAAAAAACTCCTTAATTTTATATTAATTGCATGCTGAAATGATATTTAGATATATAGGGCAAAATAAGATGTATTACAAAATTTATCAATATCATTACTAGAAAGTTAAAAAAAGTTAAAAATTAAAACGATTTCTGTTGTATAGCAGCTGCCCCATATTTTGCCATTTTTACCCTACTAAAGTTACTTTGAGAAGAGGGATTCTGTTTTACTTACCTTACTATACATGTACCTAGTGAAAATCCTGACACAAACATGAGTAAAATTAGTAACTTTAATCAGGAGTTTTTAATGCAGTTTCCTAAAGAAGTATCATTACTGCTATAAGTAGGTTAATTCAAGCCAAACTACCTTTATTTTCTATCCCACTTGTTACTCTGAGTTCCAAATAACATTTGTTTTGCTCTCACTGTTTTACATAGCCCATGGGTCAAAGGAGAAATTACAAACAAAATGAGAAAAAACATTGAACTAAATGCCAGTTAAAACGTAACCTATTTTGCTTTGAAGAATGTATTTTAATTAATGCCTAGAAGAACACTTACAGCATTACATGGAAAACAAACTCTAAAATAATAATCTAAGTCTCCACCTTAAAAATGATTGAAAAATCAAACTCTAAGTTAGTAGAAGGAAGGGGTTAATAATTTTAAAATGAACAGATACTAGTAAAATAAAAAAAAAGGAAAAGGAGTCTTCAAAGTATTATTTTTTTGAAATATCAGGAAAATTGATAAACTCCCAGAGTTCAGAAGAAGAGAGCCTATAAACCCTAGCACGTTAAAGGCATAAGAAGAGATCATTAGGAACAAATTACTATGGATAAATTCAATAGCATAAGTAAAATGGGAAAGTTCCAAACTGTCAACACTTAGAAATTATTCAGTGTTTTTATCTATTAAGTTAAATTTGTAGTTTAACACCTCGAACAAAGAAAAGTCCAGACCTATGAGGATCCAATGTTTAATGCTATAAAATAAAGAAGAAATATCTATTCTATGTATGCTCACCAAAAAATAGGAGAGGAGGAACTGTTTCCCAACTAATTTTATGAAGTTAATGTTACCGTATAACAAAATCCAACAAACATGATTTAAAAAAATATGTATATGAAGTGATAGATGTGTTAATTTGATGGATTTTCTCACCACGTACATTAATCATGTGTATATTCTAAATATCTTACAACATTATAGCAATTAGGCTTTAATAAAGCTGGAAAAATAAATTTTAAAACACAGTTCAGTATCCCTTATGAACATAAAAACAAAATTCTTAGCAAAATTTTTGCAAATTGAATTCAGCAATATATGAAAAAAAAAATCCCATGACCAAGTGTACAGCTCAAAGATTTTTAACGCATGTTCAATTCCAGAAATTCAAGGTTAGTTTAACAGTACAATTAGTGTAATTCAAAGTATCAAAACACTTTTAAAAACCTTAAAATTATTTCAACATGTGCAGAAAATGACCAAAATAAAACAGCTTGGTGACGATAAACATCAAACACAAAACAATAATTTGTGGCAAACTGGCTACTATTATGCTTAATGTTGAAACACCAAATGTTTTCACCCAAGGTCAAGGGAAAGCCAAGTCTATCTACTCTGAATACTTCTACTCAGTACTGTCTTGGAGGTCCTAACCAGTGAAATAATACAAGAGAAAATACATGTGGCTTGTAGGTAGAAAGAAGCAGAAAAACTGTCTTTATTCCTAGATGACCCAATTCCAAGGAATGCATAAGAAGAAACAAAGTAGAAATAAAAACAATTCAGGAAAAATTTATAAATGATTTGAACAGAAATTTTACTAAAGATGACTGTAAATTGCTTTTAAAAACACATGAAAAAATACGTGGCATTATTGATGATCAGGAAGATGCACATTGAAAGCCACAACGTTGTACTACTAGGCATCCATTAGCATGGTTAAAATAAGAAAGACTGATGATATCAAGAGTTGATTATGCGTAGTAACTGAAAATCTTAAATATTTCCAGTAGGAGTTTAAGTGGTACAACCACTTGGGTACACAATTTTTGTAATTTCTCAAGAGCTTAACGATACACTTACCATATGACTCATCAATCCTACCTCCCAGGCATTTACTACAGAGAAATAAAAGGCATATATGCACATAAGAACTTGTACATGATACTTATAAAATTCTACTTCAGAATATTCAAAAAGTGGAAACAACCAAATGTCCACTAATACAAGGAAAAATAAATTTTGTGGTATTTTTACAATGGGATAAATAATAGGAATGGAGTAGTAGGAATAAACAGGGATGCAAACCTAATACATGTAGCCACAAGGATCAATCTCAAAAAACACATGATGCTAAACACTAGACACCAGATACAAAAGAGTGTATACCCAAAAATTCATTTATGAGGAATTCCAGAAAAGGTAAAACTAATTCATGATGTCAGAAAGCAGATTAGTGTTTTGCCTTGGGTTCAGGGTGTGTGAAGAGGTGTGGGGTTAGAGCAGATTTGATAGTAAGAATTATGTGTAAAATTTAGTGAATACATTCTATATTTTGTATGTAGGGATAATTTGCCAAAACTTATTTAACTGTATACTTTAAATGAGTATATTTTCTTATTTGTAAATCGTACTTCAGTAAATTTTAAATTTATTTAAGATTTTATTTGTTTATTTGCCAGAGAGAGAGAGCACAAGCAGGCGTAGGGGCAGGCAGAGGGAGAAGCAGGCTCCCGGCTGAGCAAGGAGTCTGATGCTGGCCATAATCCCAGGACCATGGGATCAGGACCTGAGCTGAAGGCAGATGCTTAACTGACTGAGCCACCCAGGTGTCCCAATAAATTTAAATATAGAGTGAAATCTCACCATATGCAATGATGTGGATGGAGCTGGAGTTTATTATGCTAAGTGAAATAAATCCGTCAGAGAAAGACAAATGCTATATGATTTCACTCATATGTGGAATTTAAAAAACAAAACAGATGAACGTAGAAGGGGGAAAAGAAAGGAAGCAAACCATAAGAGACCCAACTATAGAGAACAAACTGAGGGTTGCTGGAGGGGAGTTGGGTGGGGGATGGACTAAATGGATGATGGGTATTAAGGAGGGCACTTGTGATGAGCACTGGGTGTTACATGTAAGTGATGAATCACTAAATTGTATTCCTGAAACCAATATTACACTATATGTTAGCTAGAATTTAAATAAAAATTTGGAGCTAACTAAATATTGCATATAGATTGGTTGCTTGCCAGAGGAGATAGATAGGAAAAGGTAAACCTGTGAGCAGAGGCATTAGGGAGGAAAGCATATGGTATGGTATGGAGCAGTGCTGAGTGTCAGGACTAGAATAAAAGATAAATGAACAGGAATTGTTGTACAAATTGGGATGTTAAATAGAGTTAGAACATGTAAGGTCATGAATATCAGAATAAACATCTCCGATACTTGTGAACAAATGACGGGATATCAGTTTATTCCCTTTGCCCTTCCCTTCCCTTTTTAGCCTTTGGAGTAACATTCTCAGACAAGCACACAGATAGGTCTCCAACAGACCAAGAGAGGAAGAATGCCATGATTCCTCCTGAAATGATAGGATCTCTTTGTCCTCTTGGTATGCATGAGCTTCCTTTCCATCAAGTCACAATACTCATTTGTTTATATCATGTCCAAGTTCCTCACAATTACTATCAGCAGAGCTCTTAAATATGTGTGTTCACACAACCAAATGGAAGCATGTTGGTAAGTTTTAGGCATTTCTTGAAAAAAAAATGCATTGAGTATAAATAAAATATTTTTTTCAAATATATTTTTAGGCATTGCCTATTATTTTGTCATGATTTCCAAAATAACTGTCTTGATACTTAGGTGGAAACATGAAGGCTTTGTCAACTATTTTTCACATCTTTCAAGGTTAATTTAATATTTGATGAATCATAACGATTGGTCATATATCCCAAAATATTGCAAGGGCTAAAAGATGAAGATATTTTATAAGCCTATAGATCTGTTGAGCTCAGTATTAGGCAAGACAAGGTTGTTCTCTCCAGATGGTTAATTTGCATGGCTTCCTTAACACTTGACTTTTCCACAAGCATTGGCTTATTGTAAAGACTGTTATAAAAAGTACATTACTCAAATGGTGAGAGAAAAAAATACCCAGCAAAACTCTGGCTGCAAGATTGGTGTCTTGCTATTCATGTTTCTAATATGAAGGAGAAAAGAGGTTTAAAGGATTTGGAGCTTTGAAAAGGCCATAGCTGATTCTGCGGTCGCCAGTGAGTTCGTTTTCTCCTGGATTAACAAACTGTTAAAGTGTCAGAGAGGGACGTTTTAATATAAAGACTTAATAGAAAGGTGAAAATTCAGGTAGAGTTCTCAATAGTTATGGTTTTCCAAAGATTTTATAAGAAAACATTAAAGTGACATGAAATCATAGCAATATGTTAACATATTGATACGATACAGAAATATTTACTGTATCTAATATTTATTGTATCTTTTAATTTCCCATCAAGTAGAGATTCTTAATCCTTGCTTTCAGTCTAAAAACTGCTAATGTTTTCTATTTGTGTTTGTCATTCCTGACAATTATTTTAGTGCATTCTCATCATCTCATATGCCCTTATAAGTGTAGAATTGGACTTTATAAAAGAGCACAGAAGCATTGTCTGGGGCAGAGACGAAGAGCTGTTCATTTCCACTCCCTCACTCTGAAGTCTTGCTTCTACATTGCACTGAATTCGCCCTATCGCCCTGTTGTTCCAGAGCTATCACCTAGGCAACTAAAGGGAAAAAAAAAAATTCCAAGAAGCAACAGAATAAAAGACCAGACATTAGGAAATTACAGATATTCACAAATAAAAGGCATTTGGGAAGGGGGAGATTCTCAACTGAAATTCTGTAATTATTCAGACTGAAGTCAGAGAGGTAGAAACTGAGTTTGTATTCTACTTCTCCAACTCAGTGTTGCTTAGAAGAGTCTCAATCTGTCTCACTCTCTCTCTCCTTTTTTTTTTTTTTAGTTTTAGTTTTAATTCCAGTGTAGTTAACATACGGTGTTATATTAGTTCCAGGTGTACAATATAGTGATTCAATAGTTCCATATATATTACAGTGCTCATAAAGGTAAGTGTACTCTTAATACCCTTCACCTATTTCACCCATCCTCCTGACCCACCTAGCCTCCAGTAGCCATCTGTTTGTTCTCTGTAGTTACAAGTCTGGTTTTTTTTAATTGGTTTGTTCATTTGTTTCTAAAATTATACATAAAAGTGAAATCATATGGCATTTGTCTTTGGCTTGGTTTGCTTAGCATTATGCTGTCTAGATCCATCCATGTTGTTGCAAATAGCAAGATTCTATTCTTTTTATGCCTGAATAATATTCCATTGGGGGTGTGTATATAGTTGGATAGAGAGGGACACACACACACACACACGCACACACACACACATCTTCTTTATCCATTCATCTACAATAGATACTTGAGCTACTTCAATAATTTGGCTATTGTAAATGATACTGCAATAAACGGGGGTGCATGTATCCCTTTGAAATACTATTTTTGTATTCTTTGGGTAAATACCCATTTGTGCAATTACTGGATCATAGGGTAGTTTTATTTTTAATTTTTTAAAAAAGATTTTATTTATTCGTCAGAGAAAAAGAGTGCGCACAAGCAACGGAGAGCAGCAGGTAGAGCAGGCAGAGGGTGAAGCAGGCTCCCTGCCGAGCAAGGAGCCTGATGTGGGACTCGATCCCAGGACCCTGGGATCATGACCTGAACTGAAGGCAGATGCTCCAACCAACTGAACAACCCAGGCATCCCATAGTTGTATTTTTAACTTTTTGAGGAAACTCTATTCTGTCTTCCACAGTAGCTGCACCAAATTGCATTCCAATCAACAGTGCACAAAGTTTCCTTTTTCTCCACATCCTTACCAACACTTGTTGTTTTCTGAGTTTCTGATTTTAGCCCACCTGACAGAGGTGAGGTGATATCTCCTTGTAGTTTTCATTTGCATTTCCCTGATGATGAGTTATGTTGAGCATCTTTTTATGTGTCTTTGGGCAATCTGTATGTCCTCTTTGGAGAAATGTCTATTCATGTCTTCTGCCCATTTTTGAACTGGATTATTTGTTTTTTGACCATTTGGGTGTTTTTATAAGTTCTTAATATATTTTGGATACTAACTCCTTACCAGATATATCATTTGAAAATATATTCTTTCCCACTCGATAGGTTATCTCTTAGAGTTGTTGATTGTTTCCTTTAATGTACAGAATCTTTTTACTTTGATATCGTCCAAATAGTTTATTTTTGCTTTCATTTACCTTGCTTCAGGAGACATACCTAGAAAAATGTTGCTCTGGCTGATATCAGAGGAATTACTGCCTGTGCTCTTTTCTAGGATTTTTATGGTTTCAGGTTTCACATTTAGGTGCTTAATCCATTTAGAAATTATTTTTGTGTCTGGTGTGAGAAAGTGGTCTAGTTTCATACTTTTGCATGTAGCTGTCCAGTTTTCCCAACACCATTTGTTGAAGGGATTGTCTTTTCCCCACTACTTAGGCTTGCCTCTTTGTGGAAGATTAATTGACCATATAATTTTGGGTTTATTTCTGGGTTTTATCTTCTTTTATTGATCTATGTGTCTATTTCTATGCCAGTAACATACTGTTTTGATTATATGTTTCTATGAATTTACTGATTTCTTCTAGATTGTCCATTTTGTTGGCATATAATTTTTCATAATAATCTCTTACATTCTTTTGTATTTCTGTGGTGCTGGTTGTTACTTTTCCTCTTTCATTTCTGATTATGTTTGAGTCCTCTTTGTCTCTCTCTCTCTCTCTCTCTCTCTCTCTCTTTATATCTTGGAGTCTGGTTAGAGGTTATCTATTTTTTTGATCTTTTCAAAGAACCATCTCATGGTTTCATTGATTTATTATATTGAGTTTTTTTTAGTTTCTATATTATTTATTTCTGCTATAATCTTTATTATTTCCTTCCTTCTGGTTGGGTTTGGTTTGTTCATCTTTTTCTAGATCCTTTAGTCATAAGGTTAAGTTATTTGATATTATTCTTCTTGAAATAGGCCTATATTGCTATAAACTTGCCTGTTAAAACAGCTTTTGTTGCATCACAAAGATTTTTGGACCATGGCATTTTAATTTTCATTTGTCTTCTTTGATTTCTTGGTTGACCATTCATTGTTTAGTAGTATATTATTTAACTTCCACATATTTGTGCTCTTTCCAGATTTTTTCTTGTGCTTGATTTCTCCTTGCATAGCATCCTGGTTAGAAAAGATGCATGATAAGCAAAAACTCAAAATGGATGAAAGACCTAAATGTGAGGCAGGAATCCATCAAAATCCTGCCGAGGAGAACACAGGCAGCAACCTCTTTGACCTCAGCCACAGCAAATTCTTGCCAGACATGTCTCTGGAATCAAGGGAAACAAAAAAGCAAAAGTGAACTATTGGGACTTCATCAGGATAAAAAGCTTTTGCACAGCAAAGCAAACAGTCATCAAAACTAAAAGGCAACCTACACAATGGGAGAAGATATTTGCAAATGGCATATCAGATAAAGGACTAGTATCCAAAATCTATAAGAACTTATCAAACTCAACACCCCCCCAAAAAAACAGAAAAATCCAGTCAAGAAATGGGCAGAAGACATGAACAGACATTTCTTCAGAGAAGACATTATTTGTCCAACAAACACGTGAGAAAATGCTCCATATCACTTGGCATCAGGGAAATACAAATCAAAATACAATGATATACTCCCTCACACCTGTCAGAATGGTTAAAATTAACAACTCAGGAAACAACAGATGTTGGTGAGGATGTGGAGAAATGGGAACCTTCGTATACTATTGGTGGGAATGCAAATTGGTGTAGCCACTCTGGAAAACAGTATGAAGGCCCCTCAAAAAGTTAAAAATAGAATTATCCTATGACCTATCAATTGCACTAATATTTATTTATCCAAAGGATACAAACATAGTGATTCAAAGGGGCACATGCTTCCCAGTGTTTATAGCAGCAATGTCCACAATAACCAAAATATGGAACGAGCCCAGAGGTCCATGGACAAATGACTGGATAAAGAAGATGTGGTATATATACAATGGAATATTACTCAGCCATCCGAAGGAATGCAATCTTGCCATTTGCAGAGACATGGATGGAACTAGAGGGTATTATGCTAAAGAAAATAAGTCCGAGAAAGACAAATACCATATGATTTCACTTATATGTGGAATTTAAGAAACAAAACAAATGAACATAGGGGAAGGGAAGGAAAAACAAGATAAAAACAGAGAGGAAGGCAAAGCATAAGAAACTCTTAACTACAGGAAACAAACTGAGGGTTGTTGGAGGGGAGGTGTGGGGTGGGGGGGTGAGGTAATTGGTTGATGGACATTAAGGAGGGCACTTGAAGTAATGAGCACTGGGTGTTGTATGCAACTAATGAATCACTAAATTCTACCCCTGAAACTAATAATATACTGTATGTTAACTAAATTGAATTTAAATAAAAAATTTTAAAGAGAAAAAAATCAGAAAAGAAAGGGGGAAAAAAGACTTCAATATTGTTGAATTTGGGGGGGCTTATTTTGTGGTCTAATATGTGATCTATTCTGGAGAATGTTCCATGTGTCCCTGAAAAGAATGTGTAGTCTGCTGTTTAAGATGGAATGTTCTGAATATATCTCTTAAATCCATCTAGTCCAGTGTGTCATTCAAAGCCACTGTTTCCTTGTTGATTTTCTGTTTGGATGATCTCCTGATAGCTATAAGTGGGAAGTTAGAGTCTCCTACTATTACTGTGTTACTATCGATTATTTCTTTTATGTTTTTTATTAACTAATGGGTGCTCCCATATTGGGAGGATAAATATTCATAATTTTTATATCTTTGTGTTGGATTGTCCCCTTTATGGTCATATTGTATCTCTTGTTATAGTCTTTGTTTTAAAATCTATTTTATCTGATGTAAGTATTGCTTCCCTGGCTTTGTTTTCACATCCATTTGCAAGATAGAGTTTTTTCCATCCCTTCGCTTTCCATCTGCATAGGCCTAAAATGAGTCTCTTGTAGGCAGTATATAGATAGATCTTGCTTTTTAATCCATTCTGTTGCACTGATTTTTTGCTTAGAGAATTTAGTCCACTTATATTCAAAGTAACTCTTGATCGTTATGTATTTGTTGCCATTTTGATACTTGTTTTAGGGTGGGTTTTTTTTTTTTTTTTTTGTAGTTCTTCACTGATCCTTTCTTCCCTTGCCCTCTTCTCTTGATCGTTATGTATTTGTTGCCATTTTGATACTTGTTTTAGGGTGGGGTTTTTTTTTTTTTTTTTGGAGTTCTTCACTGATCCTTTCTTCCCTTGCCCTCTTCTCTCGTTTGTTGGTTTCTTTAAAGATATACTTGGACTTCTTTCTCTTTATTTTTTTGCGTATGTGTTACTGGTTTTTGATTTGTGGTTACCAATAGGTTTGTATATAACAGCTTTTGCATATAGCAGTCTATATTAAGTCAATGGTTACTTAAGTTTGAATCTGTCCTTTACTCTTCTTCCCCCATGTTTTAGGTATATGGTGTCATACTTTATATCCTTTTATTTTGTGAGGCCCTTGACTGATTTTTATAGATGTACTTCTTTTTACTGCTTTTGTGCTTCCTTCTTTCCTTATTCCTGCTTATGGTCTTTCCTTTCTACTCAAAAGTCTCCTTTACCATTTGTTGGAGGGCTGGTTTAGTGGTCGTGAATTCCTTTAACTTTTGTCTGCCTAGGAAACTTTTTATCCCTCCTTCTATTCTGAATGATAACCTCACTGGATAGAGCATTCTTGGCTGCAGGTTTTTCCCTTTCAGCACTTTGAATACCTCCTGCCACTCTCTTCTGGAGTGCAAAATTTCTGCTGAAAAATCCACTGATAGTCTTATGGGGTTTCCCTTGTATGTAACTGTCTTCTTTCCTCTTGCTGCTTTTACTGTTATATCTTTGTCACTACTTTTTGCCATTTTAATGATTCTGTGTCTTGCTGTGGATTTCCATGGTTCATTTTGTTCGGGGATCTCAGTGCCTCCTGAATCTGGATTTTTGTTTCCTTTCCTTGATTAGGAAAGTTTTCAGCTATCATTTCTTCAGATAAATTTTCTGTCCCCTTTTCTTTCTCTTCTTCTGGGATCCATATAATGCAAATGTTACTGCACTTGATGGTGACCCATTTCCCTAAGTCTATTCTAATTTTGTATATTTTTTCTCTCTCACCTGCTCAGTCTGATTACTTTCCATTACTCTGTCCTCCAGATCACTGATTTGTTCTTCTGATTCCTGTAGTCTGCTATTTATTCTATCTCGTGTATTTTAATTTCATGTATTGTGTACTTCATCTCTGATTGATTCTATTTAATCTGATTAATTCTATTTGGTAAGGGCCTCACTGATGTCCCCCACTCTTAAGTGCAGTGAGTATCTTTACGATTATTACTTTAAATTCTGTATCAGGCATATTATTTAAATATTTCTCTGAGCTCCCTTGCTGTGGTTTTTGTCCTGTCTTTCATTTAGGACATATTCTTCTGTCTCATTTTGTCTGACTCTGTGTGTGTTTCTCTGTGTTAGGAAAGTCAGCTATGTCTCCTGCTCTTGAAAGTAATGGTACTGTCATGCCTTGCCATGTAGTGTCCTTTGTTCACCAGAACCTGGCACTTCTAGGATGTCTCCTATGTGTGTTGTGTGTACTCTGCTATTATAGCTGAGTGACTTTTTTCCTTCAGTCCAGTCATTTGCAAGCACTCTTTTTGCCTGTTGTGGGCAGTGTCTGGTCCCTGTCATGTCAGCAAGCCAGTCTCGGGCTGCCTTGGGTTTGAGTTTAGTCAGACTGGGTATTTGCCAGAGATGCAGTGGCACCAAACTTCAGGGTGTTTTCCCTGTGTTTATCCCTGAGAAGTTTTTTGCTGGTGGGCAGGGCCTGCAGCCAGACCAACTTTCTGCCCCTAGGCCACTGCTGGGGCCATAGTCTCACTCGTGTGTGTGGTTATCTTCCCCTCTCTACAGGGCAGGAGTCACTTTGGAATGGTATTGGCCACTGTCAGAGCTGCTTACACACTGCCAGGTTTGTGGCCCTAGTTTGAATGGGCTCCAGTCAGGAGTGTATCAGAAGGGGCAGGGCGGACAGTGCTCACAAGTTTTGCACAGGCAAGAGAGGACGTGCTGTCACCCGGACCAGGCATGCAATTTTAATAAGATGCATGCAGGTCTTCCAAGGGAGGGGGCCTACTGCTGCTGTTTCGGCAACCGAGGCCCTGCAAAGTGTGTGGGTAGGGAGATGTGCTGGCAGGATTTGTGCTGGCCTTCTCGGGGAGGGACCTAAAGCTCCTATACTGGGGCAAACATGGCTGGAAAGGGTGGCTCCACAGATGCCTGTTGGGTAGGGCTTGGTGTAAGCAACTTAGGGAGTGAATGTCATATTCTCGCCCATCTGTTCCCCACAGGTGGCTGTGGGTTTAAGCTAGGGGGCAGGGGACAGAAACGACCTGTGCTAGCTCCTCTGTTCCCGGAGGAGTCCCCTAGAAATGTCTTTCTCTCCAGGACACACTGAGATTGGTAAATAATTCTACCTCCTATATCGCCAAGTGTTCTTCAAACTGCTCCTTCTGTGCTGTATCTCCTGGGCTGTTTGTTATGCTGTCTCTTTGAGAGTGGGGACTCAGTTCCTCTTGCCTTTCAGTTTCTGTCAGATCTGGGCCTACTAATTTTTGAAATTCCAGGCTTTAAGTCCCACTGGATGTAAGAACTCAAAAAATTTGACCCTTCTAGTTTTCAAAGCCAAATGTTATGTGGATTCATCTTCCCTGTGTAGGCTCCCTGGTCTGATAGTCTGTTTCTCTACCTTCTCTGTGCTTATAGGTCTCTCCCTCCCGCTGATGGTCTCTCTATCCATTTAGTTCCTCACCATATCTCCATCCTTCCTACCCTCTTCAATGTAACTTCTTCTCTGCCTTTAGTTGTGGAGGTTGTTCTGCCAGTTTCCTGGTCATTTTCTGGGTTATTTATACTGATGTCAGTGTTACTTAGTTGTATCCCTGGGATGAGATAAGCTTAGAGTCCTCCTTCTCCACCATCTGCCCAGCCTCTCTCTAGTCTCAATCTCTCTTGACCTCAGTTCCTGTCACCCATGAAGTAATAAAGCCTAACTACACATAACAGTTTTGTGGGGTTAAAGATAATTTTATGAGGGCACTTGTGAAGTTTTAAACCAAATTAAATATTGCAGACCACTACATGAGAACAACATCAACAAAAAACTCGGAATATTGCAAACATGAATGTGAGTCCTGACTCTAGCATGTGTTAATTATATGAGCTTGGCATGTTTTCTAAATGTCTCTGAGCTTCAGTTTTCTAATTGCCAAATCAATGATGATAATCTCCATTTCATAGAGTAGTTGTAAGGATTGTGTGATAATCTATTGAAGGCAGCATGCAGAGTGGCTGGTTTTACCTCGGACAGTAATTCTAAGTGTTGAACACCAGCCTTATGGATGAAGTAGTTCCCATTTCTCTTGGTTCAAAACAAATGCAACCTCCTCAAACATAATTACAGTGAAAACACAGTCAAAGGTTTTGAACTTCTCTAATAATTATTTCCTCCAGGTTTTTGTTTTGTTTTGTTTTGTCTTTAAGTTCAGAATAAATGCTTTCTCAATAATCAGTCTGGTGTTTTTCTTTACAATATTCTATAACAAATGTTATTCAATTGTGATAAAGGACCAGTATCCAAATTTAATCTGCATTCCCTTCATCTACTTAAAAAAAAAATTTCTGGTCATGTATCTACGTCCCTAAGTTGACCATTTATTTTCCCATTTCCTTCTGTTTTCTTCTGTTTAATATGTTCAGAAATCTGATTTGTTTTTTTAGTTGTATAAAAGTTATTTCCAATACAAACTAAAAAGCAATTAAGAAATCAGCAGAATATACCTTGAAAAATTCTGTTTCAGTTAACCATTTACTCAGTAGATCTATTAGTTGTAGAAGGTACTGTGTGCTAAGGCCCAAACGGAATTCAAAGAAGGATACATCTCAGTAAGCTTACAGTCTAATTATAGATTTAAAAAACAAAAAAACCCCTATATTCTGGACAGTGTGTTAGGAACCCTGTATTTAATCCTCACAATAATCCTAACATACTCATCATTATCATACAGATAGGGAGCATGAGGTTTAGAGAAACTCCGTGGTCATACAAGGTCAGGATTATAGTTGGTATTTGAATTGAAGATAGTACAGGACTTTGACTTGCCAGTTTGACTCTCCAGATTGATTACATACCCTTTATTCTTTTAATTGTGCATACTAATGCATGACTTAACATATGTTTTGGGGGAAAAAAAAGCTTTACTGATTTGCTAAAAAGAATTTTCAGGAATTTTATCTATTTCATAAAGATATTTTCTCTAGTTTTCTTTCTTGGTAATTTTGGTCTGTTTTTGGTAAAACAGCAATGCTGGCCTCATAAAACAAGTCAGGGCAGTTTTACTCCTTCTATTAGTTAGGAAATTAGTATTACTTATTCTTTAAATATTTGGTAGAATTCACAGTTGAAGCCACCTCAATCTGGAGTTTTTGCTGTGGGAAGGTTTTTAACTGTGACTTTAATTTTTGAATAGATAGAGGGAAGTACTGGTAGTGTTTCTTTGTTTACGTGAATGAATTTTGTGTCATTCAGGGAATTGGCCCATTGTTAATTATCAAATTTAATGGTAAAAATTGTTTCTGATACTATTTCCTTATCCTTTTTATGTCTGTAGAAGCTGAATTGATATGTTCTTTTTCCTAATACTTTAATTATTTTCTTCTGTCTCTCTGCCTCTCTCTTTCATACACACATATTTGGATAGTGTGATACTATTTTCAATTTTCCTGATCTTTTCTAAGAACTAATATTTATTTCATTGATTTTCTGTTACTTTTTTCTATAAATCACTAATTTCAGCTCATTAGTCTTTCCATTATTCTGCTTATTTAGCATTTAATTTTATTTATCTAATGTCCTCACATGGAAGTTTCCTCAAAAATTCAAGTAATTTAAGTCCTTTATTTTAATGTAAGCCATTAAAGCTATTAATTTCCTTCTAAGGATTCCTTTAGCTTAAAATAATTTTATGTGTGTTATTTTCACTTATTTCAAAGTATTTTTCTGTTTTCTCTTGTCATTTCTTTCTGTCTCATAGGTTATTTAAAACTGTGTTGTTTAGGGGTACCTGGGTGGCTCAGTCCATGAATTGTCTGCCTTCGGCTCAGGTCATGACCCCAGGGTCCTGGGATGGAGCCACCAACTGGGCTCCCTGCTCAGTGGGAAGTCTGCTTCTCTCTCTCCCTCCACTACTCCCCTCCCCCCACTCTTGCTTACTCTCGAATAAAATCATAAAAAAAATGTTTAATTTGCACTTACCTGGGTATTTTCCAGATTCCCATTTCTTACTGATTTCTAGTTTAATTTTGTTATAGCCAGAGAACATGAATTGTATCATATCTGATCACATAATTTTTTTTTGGTAGATAGGAACACTTTATTAAAAATAGGTTCTAACAGAGATGGATCATAGCTGGGGGAAATATATGTGTGGATATGTGTTTAATCTATACCCTCAACTGCAAAAATTTGAAGCTTTTGTAAATATATAGATACATACATACATGCACAGATATATAATTATACATATATGCATTTATTCACATATACATTAAAAATTGATGAGTTTTTATTTGGTTTAATATCAGAAAATGATAGTCCACAAAAGCACTGAAAGTGAGCTACAGTCATCTTAGCTATTCAAAGGATGTTTTTTAACCCCCTTCGTCATCAGACATTTACAGGTAAATATATTTTGATTCAATGTTTTCCTCTATACAAGCACAATAAAGAGAGCATATTTTTTATTCCAATAATTGAAATGTGTTGTTAAAATAATTCATAATTTATTCTCATCTTGCAGTATTTTTGACTCATTGTATTTGTTTATAATTTTTATATTATATGACATTGGCCATAGAAACATTTTCTTTTTTTTTTAAATTTTTTTATTTTTACGTTTATTACCATACATTACATCATTTGTTCTTGATGTAGTGTTCCATGATTCATTGTTTGGGCATAACACTCAGTGCTCCATGCAGAACGTGCACTCCTTAATACCCATCACCAGGCTAACCCGACCCACAGCCCCCTCTCCTCTAGAACCCTCAGTTTCTTTTTCAGAGTCCATCGTCTCATGGTTCGTCTCCCCCTCTGATTTACTCCCCTTCATTCTTCCCCTCCTTCTATCTTCTTCTTCTTTTATTTTTTCTTAACATATATTGCATTATTTGTTTCAGAGGTACAGATCTGTGATTCAACAGTCTTGCACAATTCACAACGCTCACCATAGCACATACCCTCCCCAGTGTCTATCACCCAGCCACCCCATCCCTCCCACCCCCCACCACTCCAGCAACCCTCAGTTTGTTTCCTGAGATTAAGAATTCCTCATATCAGGGAGGTCATATGATATATGTCTTTATCTGATTGACTTATTTCACTCAGCATAACACCCTCCAGTTCCATCCACGTCCTTGCAAAAGGCAAGATTTAATTCCTTTTGATGGTTGCATAATATTCCATTGTGTCTATATACCACATCTTCCTTATCCATTCATCTGTCGATGGACATCTTGGCTCTTTCCACAGTTTGGCTATTGTGAAAATTGCTGCTATAACCATTGGAGTGCACGTACCCCTTCGGATCCCTACATTTGTATCTTTGGGGTAAATACCCAGTAGTGCAATTGTTGGGTCATATGGTAGCTCTATTTCCAACTGCTTGAGGAACCTCCATATAGTTTTCCAGAGTGGTTGCACCAGCTTGCATTCCCACCAACAGTGTAGGAGGGTTCCCCTTTCTCCGCATCCCAGCCAATATCTGTCGTTTCCTGACTTGTTAATTTTAGCCATTCTGACTGGTGTGAGGTGGTATCTCATTGAGGTTTTGATTTCGATTTCCCTGATGCTGAGTGATTTTGAGCACTTTTTCATGTGTCTGTTGGCCGTTTGGATGTCTTCTTTGGAAAAATGTCTGTTCATGTCTTCTGCCCATTTCTTGATTGGATCATTTGTTCTTTGGGTGTTGAGCTTTTTAAGTTCTTTATACATTTTGGATACTAGCCCTTTATCTGATATGTCATTTGCAAATATTTTCTCCCATTCTGTCGGTTGTCTTTTGGTTTTGTGGACTGTTTCTTTTGCTGTGCAAAAGCTTTTAATCTTGATGAAATCCCAATAGTTCATTTTTGCCCTTTGCTTCCCTTGCCTTTGGCGATGTTTCTAGGAAGAAGTTGCCACGGCTGAGGTCGAAGAGGTTGCTGCCTGGGTTCTCCTTTAGGGTTTTGATGGACTCCTATCTCACGTTTAGGTCTTTCAACCATTTGGAGTCTGTTTTTGTGTGTGGTGTAAGGAAATGGTCCAGTTTCATTCTTCTGCATGTGGCTGTCCAATTTTCCGAACACCATTTGTTGAAGAGACTGTCTTTTTTCCATTAGACATTCTTTCCTGCTTTGTCAAAGATGAGTTGACCATAGAGTTGAGGGTCCATTTCTGGGCTCTCGATTCTGTCCCATTGATCTATGTGTCTGTTTTTGTGCCAGTACCATACTGTCTTGATGATGACAGCTTTGTAATAGAGCTGGAAGTCCGGAATTGTGATGCCGCCAGCTTTGCTTTTCTTTTTCAACATTCCTCTGGCTATTCGGGGTCTCTTCTGGTTCCATACAAATTTTAGGATTCTTTGTTCCATTTCTTTGAAAAAAGTGGTTGGTATTTTGATGGGGATTGCATTGAATGTGTAGATTGCTCTAGGTAGCATTGGCATCTTCACAATGTTCTTCCAATCCATGAGCATGGAACGTTTTTCCATTTCTTTGTATCTTCCTCAATTACTTTCACAAGAATTTTATAGTTTTCTGAGTACAGATCCTTTGCCTCTTTGGTTAGATTTATTCCTAGGTATCTTATGGTTTTGGGTGCAATTGTAAATGGGATCGACTCCTTGATTTGTCTCCTGTCTTGTTGTTGGTGTATAGGAATGCCACTGATTTCTGTGCATTGATTTTATATCCTGCCACTTGACTGAATTCCTGTATGAGTTCTAGCAGTTTTGGGGTGGAGTTTTTTGGGTTTTCCACATAAAGTATCATATCATCTACAAAGAGTGAGAGTTGGACTTCCTCTTTGCCGATTTGGATGCCTTTGATTTCTTTTTGTTGTCTGATTGCTGTGGCTAGGACTTCTAATACTATGTTAAATAGCAGCGGTGATAGTGGACATCCCTGCCGCGTTCCTGACCTTAGGGGGAAAGCTCTCAGCTTTTCCCCATTGAGAATGATATTCGCTGTAGGTTTTTCATAGATGGCTTTTATGATATTGAGGTATGTACCCTCTATCTCTATACTCTGAAGAGTTCTGATCAAGAAAGGATGCTGTCCTTTGTCAAATGCTTTTTCGGCATCTATTGAGAGGATCATATGATTCTTGTTCTTTCTTTGGTTAATATATTGTATCACGTTGATTGATTTGCAGATGTTGAACCAAACTTGCAGCCCAGGGATAAATCCCACTTGGTCATGGTGAATAATCCTTTTAATGTACTGTTGGATCCTATTGGCTAGTATTTTGGTGAGAATATTTGCATCCATGTTCATCAAGGATATTGGTCTCTAATTCTCCTTTTTAATGGGGTCTTTGGTTTGGGGATTAAGGTGATGGTGGCCTCATAAAATGACTTTGCAGGGTTTCCTTCCATTTCTATTTTTTGGAACAGTTTCAGGAGAGTAGGTATTAATTCTTCTTTAAATGTTTGGTAGAATTTCCCCGGGAAGCCATCTGGCCCTGGGCTTTTGTTTGTTGGGAGATTTTTGATGACTGCTTCAATTTCCTTAGTGGTTATAGGTCTGTTCAGGTTTTCTCTTTCTCCCTAGTTCAATTTTGGTAGTTGATACACCTCTAGAAATGCATCCATTTCTTCCAGGTTATCTAATTGGCTGGCATAGAGTTGCTCATAATATGTTCTTATAATTGTTTGTATTTCTTTGGTGTTGGTTGTGATCTCTCCTCTTTCATTCATGATTTTGCTGATTTGGGTCATTTCCCTTTTCTTTTTGATAAGTCTGGCCAGGGGTTTATCAGTCTTGTTAATTCTTTCAAAGAATCAGCTCCTAGTTTCGTTGATCTGTTCTACTGTTCTTTTGGTTTCTAGTTCATTGATTTCTGCTCTGACCTTTATTATTTCTCTTCTCCTGCTGGGTTTAGGCCTTATTTGCTGTTCTTCCTCCAGCTCCTTTAGGTGTAGGGTTAGGTTGTGTATTTGAGACCTTTCTTGTTTCTTGAGAAAGGCTTGTATTGCTATATACTTTCCTCTCAGGACTGCCTTAGCTGTATCCCCAAAATTCGAACAGTTGTGTTTTCATTTTCATTGGTTTCCATGAATTTTTTAAATTCTTCTTTAATTTCCTGGTTGACCTATTCATTCTTTAGTAGGATGCTCTTTAGCCTCCATATCTTTGAGTTCTTTCCGACTTTTCTCTTGTGATTGAGTTCTAGTTTCAAAGCATGGTGGTCTGAAAATATGCAGGGAATGTTCCCAATCTTTTGGTACCAGTTGAGACCTGATTTGTGACCTAGGCTGTGATCAATTCTGGAGAATGTTCCATGGGCACTAGAGAAGAATGTGTATTCCGTTGTTTTGGAATGGAATGTTCTGAATATGTCTGTGAAGTCCATTTGGTCCAGTGTGTCATTTAAAGTCTTTATTTTCTTGTTGATCTTTTGCTTAGATGATCTGTCCATTTCAGTCAGGGGGGTGTTAAAGTCCCCCACTGTTATTGTATTGTTGTCAATGTGTTTCTTTGCTTTTGTTATTAATTGCCTTATATAATTGGCTGCTCTCATGTTAGGGGCATAGATATTTACAATTGTTAGATCTTCTTGTTGGATAGACCCTTTAACTAGGATATAGTGTCCTTCCTCATCTCTTATTACAGTTTTTGTTTTAAAATCTAATTTGTCTAAGGATTGCCACCCCAGCTTTCTTTTGGTGTCCATTAGCATGGTAAATGGTTTTCCACCCCCTCACTTTCAATGTGGGGATGTCTTTGGGTCTAAAACGAGTCTGTTGCAGACAGCATATTGATGGGTCTTTTTTTCTAATCCAATCTGATAGCCTGTGTCTTTTTACTGGGGCATTTAGCCCATTTGCACTCAGAGTAACTATTGAAAGATATGCATTTGGTGCCATTGTATTGCCTGTGAGGTTACTGTTTCTGTATATTCTCTGTGTTCCTTTCTGGTCTATAGTGCTTTTAGGGTCTTTCTTTGCTTAGAGGACCCCTTTCAATATTTCTTGTAGGGAATGTTTCGTGTTTGCAAATTCCTTTAGTTTTTGTTTGTCCTGGAAGCTTTTTATTTCTCCTTCTATTTTCAATGACAGCCTAGCTGGATATAGTATTCTTGGCTGCATATTTTTCTCGTTTAGTGTTCTGAAGACATCATGCCAGTCCTTTCTGGCCTGTCAGGTCTCTGTGGATAGGTCTCTTGCCATTCTAATGTTTCTTCCGTTATAGGTTACATATCTCTTCTCCCGAGCTGCTTTCAGGGTTTTCTCTTTGTCTCTGAGACTCGTAAGTTTTACTATTAGATGTCGGGGTATTGACCTATTTTTATTGATTTTGAGAGGGGTCTCTGTGCCTCCTGGATTTTGATGCCTGTTTCCATCCCCACATTAGAGAAGTTCTCTGCTCTAATTTGCTCCAATATACCTTCTGCCCCTCTTTCTCTTTCTTCTTTTTCTGGGATCCCAATTATTCTAACTTTGTTTTGTCTTACCGTATTGCTTATCTCTCGAATTCTGCCCTCGTGATCCAGTAGTTGTTTATCTCTCTTTTTCTCAGCTTCTTTATTTTCCATCATTTGGTCTTCTATATTGCTGATTCTCTCTTCTGCCTCATTTAGCCTAGCAGTTAGTTTCCCCATTTTTGATTGCACCTCATTAATAGCCTTTTTGATTTCGACTTGGTTAGATTTTAGTTCTTTTATTTCTCCAGGAAGGGTTTCTCTAATAACTTCCATGTTTTTTTCAAGCCCAGCTAGTATCTTTAAAATCACGATTCTGAACTCTAGGTCCAACATCGTACTAATGTCCATATTGAGTAGGTCCCTGGCAGACAGTACTACCTATTGTTCATTTTGCTGAGGTGATTTTTTTCATCTTGTCATTTTGTTCAGAGGAGAATAGATGAATGAGAAAACAAAATGCTAACAGGTTAACAACGTCCCCAGAAAATATACTCTAAACATATCAGAAAAGACCTGAAACCAGGGAAAACAAACAAAACCAGAACAAAACAAAACAAAACAGAATATGATCAAATATGATCAGGCTAATGCATAGATCAGTGCCACACACTAGATTTTGGGTGTATTTTGGTTTGTTAGAAGAAAGTGCCTCCTAAAATTTTAAAGAGAGAAAGTCTTGTATATGTACAAAATAAGGGTTCATACAATGAAGGGATGGAATATGACTGTAAAGATGAAAATTATAAAAGATTTTATAGAAGGAATTGATAAGTTGTTTGAAAAAAGAAAGAAAATTTAAAAAAAAAAGAAAGGGAGAGAATGTGATCAGGCAGGAGACTAGAAGAAAGCCATACACTAGTGATTTAGGGTATATTTTGATCTGTTAGAAGAAACTGTATCTCAAAATTTTAAAGAGAGAACAACTTATATATATATATATATGTGTGTGTCCAAAATAAGGGTAACTACTATGAAGGGACAGAATATGACTCTAAAAATGAAAAATAAAAATGTTATTTTAAAAAAGGGATTGATAAGATGTTGGTTGAAAAAAGGAAAAAGAAAAATTAAAAAAAAATACAGTTAAAAAAAATTAACTTTGAAAGACTCATGATTCATGGTAAAAAAGCCATGAATTCTATGTGCAGTGTTCCCCTAGCGCTGCAGTTCTCCTGTTCTCATTGATCGGTAAACTTGGTCTTGGCTGGTTGTTCTTGCTGATCTTCTGGGGGAGGGGCCTGTTGCCGTGGTTTCCAAATGTCTTTGCCAGAGGCGGAATTGCCCCGCCCTTGTCGGTCTGGTCTAAGCAATCTGCTTGGGTTTGCTCTCAGGAGCTTTTGTTCCCTGCAAGCTTTCAGTACAGCTTTGGAGGACCAGAGTGAAAATGGTGGCCTTCCAATCTCTGCCCGGAGGAGCCGAGAACTCAGGGCCCCGCTCCTCAGTGCACCCCCAGAGAAAAGCAGTCAGTCACTTCCGTCTCCCCGTCTCCGGCCGCTCTCCGTGCTCACCCGGCCTGTGACCGAGCGTATCTATCTCTGGCCCCCGACCCCGTGTGGAATCTCCAAACCCAGCAGATCCCTGTGCTGCACTCCCACGCCACTCCTCCCAGGGGAGGAAGGGGAGTCTCCCTAGCTCTGCCACTTGTTGTGTCCCTGCTGGAGGAGCAGTGACCCGACTGTGCCCCAGATCACAGTTCATGGCAACCCCGAGCTGAGAGCCCACGCCTCGGCTCCGCCTCTGCAGCCGGCTTCCCCACCTCGATACCTAGGAGCTCTGCCGCACTTAGGCACCCCCAGTCTTTCTGTGACCCCGAGGGTCCTGAGACCACACTGTCCCGCGAGGGTTCAACCCCCAGCTTAGCCACTGGAGAGACGTCCCTCAGCGGAGCCGACCTCTAAAAGTTCCGATTTTGTGCTCCGCTGCTCTATCACTTTCCAGAAGCGGCGGTCGGAGGCCCCCTCCCCCGCTGTCTATCCTCCTGAATATCGCCCGGGATTCACTTCTCCACACCTCTTACCTTCCAGTAAGTGGTCACTTTTCTGTTCAGAGAGTTGTTACTATTCTTTTCTTCGATCTCCTGTTGAGTTTGTAGGTGTTCAGAATGGTTTGATCCCTATTCAGCTGAATTCCTGAGACCAGAGGAAATCCAGGTCTCCTACTCCTCCGCCATCTTGCTCCGCTCCCCCTTGATCACATAATTTTTAGATGTATTTTATGTCTAAGAATATATTCTATTTTAGTAACTATTTCATATGCATTTATAAAGAATTTCCTTTGTTCATATTTGATATAATTATCTATACCAATTAGTTATGGTGTTTTTGTTTTTTTTATTTTTTATTTTATTTTATTTTATTTTAATTATGTTATGTTAATCACCATATATTACATCATTAGTTTTTGATGTAGTGTTCCATGATTCATTGTTTGTGTATAACACCCAGTGCTCCATGCAGTTCTTGCCCTCTTTAACACCCATCACCAGACTAACCCATCCCCCCACCTCCCTCCCCTCTAGAACCCTCAGTTTGTTTCTCAGAGTCCATAGTCTCTCATGGTTCATCTCCCCCTCCGATTCCCCCCTTCATTTTTCCCTTCCTATTATCTTTTTTTTTTTTAAACATATAATGTATTATTTGTTTCAGAGGTACAGGTCTGTGATTCAACAGTCTTACATAATTCAAGTGCTCACCATAGCACATACCTTCCCCAATGTCTATCACCCAGCCACCCCATCCCTCCCACCCCCCACCACTCCAGCAACACTCATTTTAGTTACGGTGTTTTGAAAGTTGTTCAAGTCTTCCATATCCTTGTAGATTTCTGCCTATTACATCAGTTACTAAGAGATAAGTGTTAAATTCTCCAGTTATATCCGTAGGTGTATCTATTTCCACTTTCCATTTACCACTTTTGCTTCATAGGTTTGAACCTCTTATTAGGTGCGCATATATATTTAGGACATTTATTTTTAATTCATTGACTTTTTTGTCTTTGTCAATGTCCCTTTCACTGGCTATATTGTTCAAAATTTTACTTTGATGTTCATATAGTTACTCGAGCTTTCTTATGATTAATGTTTGCATGGTACATATTTTCCATGACTTCACATTTTACCTGTTTTTTTCTCTTTAAAGTGAGTTTCTTATAGACAGCATATACTTAGGTAGCATATTTTGCTAAGTCTAGTAATTCTTGCTTCTGAAGTAGAGTGTTTAACTGGTTTATGTGTAATTAAAAAATGGATAATGCTAAATTAAAATCCCATATTTCTTTTTCTGTCTTTTTTTATTGTTTTATTAATCTATTTTATTTCCTATTGGCTTTTAAAGTGCTCTTCTTTGTTTTATTTTTAAGTTGCTAGATTTTCTAGAATTCACAGTTTATCACAGTGCAACTTCAGATATTATACCCAGTCGCATACATTAAATAAAACTCATAATACTATGATTTTTATCTTCCCACTCATTCCTGGTGTTCTTATCATGCATTTTACTTATGTATATGCTACCAACCCTGTAGTGCATTGTTACTGTTTTGTTTTAAGCAATAACCTTTTATACCATTTAATTATAGGAAGCATTGTATTTCAAATATACTCATGTTTTTCCATTTCTCCAACTCATTTGTGTTTGTGTATGTGTGTGTGTATTCAGATTTCTATCTTGCATCCTGCTACTGCCTGGAGAACTTTCTTTAATATATAATTCAGGTATCTGGGCAATTGTCTCAGGAGTTGTTAATCTGAAATGATACTAATTTTTTCTCACTTTTGAAAGATATTTTCTCTTGGTATATAATTCTGGATTGGCTGGCTTTTTATTTGTTTTTCCCATTTTTAAAGATGTCATGACATTGTCTTCTGGTTGGCATTCTGTCTCACAAGACTTCTGTTTATAGCCTTAACTTTGTTTTTGATTCACAGTATGCATTCAAGATTTTATCTTCTGTTTTTAGCATTTTGACTGTTATATGCCTAGGTATGATTGCCTTTATGTTTATTCTTTTTGGATTTTAATGAGCCTCTTTTATTTTTGACTTAATGTCTTTCATTGATTTTGAAAACTGTAGGGCTCTTAGCTCTTAAAATAATTCTTCCATCTGTCCTTTTCTTAATCTCTTCACTTTCTAATATTTATAATACCCACTGGTTTTGAATACTCTATCCTGTTTTTTTTTCTTTGTGTCTTTAAATTTGTATAATATCTATTAAACTACCTTCATGGTCATGAAACATGTCCATTTTTACTGATAAAACTGTAAGTGGAATATTTCCTTTTAATAACCTTTTTATTTTTTAAGTTCTTTATGTTTTTGTATAGTTTCTATTTCTCTGATGAAATGCTCCATCTGTTTATGCATGTTTTCCTTTTTTTTTATTTAACTGTACCTTTTATCATATGAATTACAATTTTTTAAAAGTTTCTGATGTTTTGCGGGGTGCCTGGATGGCTCAGTCAGTTAAGCGACCAACTCTTTATTTTGGCTCAGGTCATTATTTCAGGGTCGTGAGATTGAGTACCACACTGGGCTCTGCATTGAGTGTAGAGCCTGCTTAAGATTTGCTCTCTCTCTGCTCCTTCCCCCTGCTCTCTCCCTAACTAACTGAATTGTCTGATGTTTTGAATATCTGGGCTATTTCTGGGTGTGGTTTTATGGATTGGTTTATCTCTTGATAATGGGTCTTTTTTTCTCTCCCTGGCATTTTATGCCTCAAATTTTGGAATAAAATCTAGGAATTGTAATAAAAAGTAGAGGCTGATTTAAATAATATTTATGCACAAAAATAGGCCCACCTCTTCTACATATCACTCAATGCTTACCACAATAAGTGTAGTTACCATCTGTCACCAAATATTATTACAGTCTTATTGATTATATTCTCTATACTTTATTTTTCATCTCTGTGACATTTAATTTATAACAGGAAGCTTGTACCTCTTAATCCCTTTAATCTATTTCACCCATCTTCCCATCCACCACCCCCCTGACAACCACCAGCTTCTTCTCTGTATTTAATCCTAGGTATTTTATTCTTTTTGGTGCAATTATAAATGGAATTGCTTTCTTAATTTCTCTTTCTGCTGCTTCATTATTGGTGTTTGGAAATGCAACAGATTTCTGTGCATTAATTTTGTATCCTGCAATTTTAGTGAATTCATTTATCAATTCTAACAGTTTTGGGGTAGAATCTTTAGGATTCTCTGTATATAGTACTATGTTATCTGCAAATAGTGATAGTTTTATTCTTCCCTACCAATCTGAATGTGTTTCAGTTCTTTTCTTTGGTTAGTTGGTATAGTTAGAACTTCTAGTACTATGTTGAGTAAAAGTGTTGAGTAAAAAAATCTTTGTTGTGTTTCTGATCTTAGAGGAAAGTCTCTCAATTTTTTACCATTGAGTATGTTAGCTGTGGGTTTTCATATATGGCTCTTATTATGTTGAAGTATGTTCCTTATAAACTTACTTTGTTAAGCATTTTTAACATGAATGGATGTTGTATTTCATTAAATTCTTTTTCTACATCTATTGAGATGATCATACAGTTTTTATTCTTTCTCTTGTTGATGTAATTACATTGGTTGAATTACAAATATTGAAACACCCTTGTATTCCTGAAATAAATCTTACTTGATCTTAGTGAATGATTTTTTTAATGTGTTGTTTAATTTGCTAATATTTTGTTGAGGATTTTTGCATCTCTGTTCATCAGAAACACTGGCCTGTAGTTTTATTTATTTATTTTTGTAGTGTCTTTGGTTTTGAACTCAGGGTAATGCCTTGTAGAATAAATTTGAATATTTTTCTTTCTCTTCTATTTCTGTTGGAATAGTTTCAAAAGAGTAAATATTAACTCTTCTTCAAATGTTTGGTAGAATTTACCTTGAAGCCATCTAGTCTGGACTTTCTTTGTTAGGAGATGATGATGACAATAATGATTACTGATTCAGTGTCATTGCAGGTAATCAGTTGATCCAAATTTTCTATTTTTTCCCTAATTCACTTTTGAAAGGTTATATGTTTCTAAGGATTCATTCATTTCTTCTAGGTTGTCCAACTGGTTGGCATATTATTTTTCACAATATTCTTTTATAATCCTTTTGTATATCTATAGTGTCAGGTGATATTTCTCATCCTTCATTTTATTTTATTTATTTGAGTCCTCTCTCTTTTTTCTCTTGATGAGTCTGGCTAAAGTTTTATCAATTTTATTTATCTTTTTAAAGAACCAGATACTGGTTTCATTCATTTTCCTTCTATGTAATCTTTTTTCTGTTAACTGCTTTTAACACTATGTTTATCACTGCTTTTTGCCATTTTAATTATTAGGTGTCTTGGTGTGGCCCTCCATGGGTTAATCTTGTCTGGGGTTCTCTGTGAGACCTAGATCTGTATGTCTATTTCATTCTCCAAATTAGGACAGTTTTCAGCTATTAATATTTCAAATAAGTTTTCTGCTTTCTTCTTTCTCTTCTTTTTTTACAATTTCTGTAGTGCAAATGTTATGATTGATGATATCACTGAGTTACCTTAACCTCTTCTCGTTTTTTATTCTTTTTTTCTTTTCAGCTTGGTTGCTTCCCATTACCCTGTCTTCCAGATTACTGATGTTCTTCTGCATTCTCTAATCTGCTGTTGATTCCCCCTAGTGTTTTTTTTTTTATTTCACTTGAGTTCTTCAATTCTGCATCCTTTTATTTTTTCTATCAGTTTGTTGAAGGTCTCAGTGAGATCATCTACTCTTTACTCAAGTTCACTGAGTATCTTTATGACCACTAGTATGAATTTTTTATCGAGCATATTGTTGATCTCTGTTTCATTTAGGTCTTTTGCTGTGATTTTTTCTTGGTTTTTTATTTGGGACATATTCCTCTGTCTCACTGTTTTGTCCATCTCTCTGCATTTGTTTCTGTGTATTAAAAGTCAGCTACATCTCCTGGTCTAAAATTAGTGGCCTTATGAAGAAAAGCTCCTGTGGCACCCTGTAGTGCAGTACCTTCTGGTCACAAGAACCAGGTACTCCAGAGGTGTCTCCTGTGTGGGCTGCCTACTATTGTGGCTAAACTACATTTGCTTTCAGTCCAGTAGGCTGTAGTTTACCTATTGTGGTTGCATTGGGCAGAGTTTGGTTCCTGCACTGTTGAGGGGCTTGTCTGAGGCTGCCAGGGGCTTGTAGGTAGGCAATATCAGCAGTCTGCTGGCTGTGTGCACTCAGTCTGTCTGCTATAGGAGGATGTGCCTCAAATGGCTGTGTACTTTCCCTGTAAATCTCTCTGATACTTTAATCAGTGGACACGGTTGAGAATCAGACCAGGTGTCTGTATTCAGTCTGTTTTCCCAGGCTGCAGGCTTACTGAATGACAGTGTACTCTCCCTGAATGGCCAGCTAAGAAACTAGGCTGCTGGGACAACTGGTGCACTGGTGGGTGTGGTTATCTCCCCCTTTCCTCTGGGCAAGAATCACTTTGGAGTGATACTGGTCCCAGTCTGGGCTGCTTTCAGGGTGTGTCAAGGCAGAAGCTGCTTTGGAGGATACATGCTGAGGCAGGCAGGTTGGATGAGATAGATCCACAGGGGAACACAGGTACAGGGCACTCAATAGGTAGAGAATGTTCCTGCTGGTTCACTCAAGTCTCCCACTATCTAAACTGAGAGGAGTGAAAAGGAAATGTTGCCTGTCAGTACTTTTGTTCTTGGTGAAGTCTTCTGAATTCCCTGCCCCTCTAAAGCACTTTCTGAGATTAGTAAATAACTCTCCTTCACGTATAACTCAAGTGCTTTTCAAACTGCTGCTTCTATGCTGTGTCTCAGCTGAGTTGTTATGCTTCCTCTTCAAGGGTGGGTACTCCATTTCCTGTTGCCCTCCAGCTTCCCTGGAGCTAAGCCTGCTGATTTTTAAAGGGCCCAGAGTTGATTTCCACTGATTTTAAAAGCTCATGAATTTAAGCCCCACTGGTTTTCAAAATCTAATGTTGGGGGGAGTGGTCATCCCAGTGCAGTGACCCTCTGGCTTCTCCAGGCTTGTGGTGTCCCATTTGTGATTAGTCTCACCAGGGGCCTTGTTCCCAACTGGGTATCTGCCTCTCCTACCCTTTTTAATGTGGCTTGCTCTCTCTGAATAACTACTGAAGGCCTGTTCTGCTGGTCTCAGGTTGTGTTCAGGGTTAGTTGTACGAATGTGGCTGCTACCTTGGTGTGTCCATGGGGTGAGGTGAGTTCGGGATCCTCCTGTCCTGCCATCTTTCCGACCCTCTCTAGAGAGTCTCCATCCTCCTGCGTCTCTTCCACAGGTAGACTACCGTTGCTTAGTACTTGGCTCATGAAAAGTTTCATTCTGAGAATCTAAAATCTCCGGCACTATCTATATGCTTCCTCATATCTTGTGCACCTGAGCCCTAGGAATGATGTTTGCTCAGCATTCCTTACCTTTACCCTTTGATGAGTTCGGGCATAAGAGTTTTCTGCTCTTTCTTCAGTGGTAGCAGAACTCTGCACTGTATCATCAGAAAATCCTAGGTACGAGAAAGTTCCTGACCTTTACACAGTAGAAAGTTGTTTGCTTATATGTATCCCCAAGTGAGAGGAGGAGGAAAGAGAAGAAAGGAGGGTTTGTTGTTACTCCCTCTGCAATAACCTTTTCTTCCCCCTACTTCATATGAGAGAAAGATTCAGGGTACCAAATAAGTTGGCTTATTACCCAACATCACCCAAGCAATATGTGCATGTCTCTGTCACTAGGCATGCCACTTCATTGTCTTTTCTGTCTCTAATCTTCCTTGTGAGGCCTTCTAAAAAACTGTCAAATAGGTGCTAACTCCTATTGTGTCTGGAACTCCCAGTGATTTTCAATTGTCAGGCAGGCTCACAGTTGACATTTAAAAATTTATTAAACTACTTTTTTTTTTCCCTACCTGCCTTTATATATGTTGCTTCTTCCTTCTGTTTAATAGAAACACCATTTATATGCGCTCTCTCTCCTTGCGAGGTCTTCTTTTCTTTGAAATTTAGTTCAACTTACTGTTTTGTGTTAGCTTGCTAATGAGCTTTAAAAGTATTTGATTGTATAGGTTATAGATTTTACATTTAGTGGTGTGGAATCTTTTACAACATTCTACATCCTAACTAAAAGTGGAACTTTGAACACAAAGAATTCACAAAATTTAAAAGTAACTTGTGGAACGGAAAAATATATTGACAAATCATGTATTTGCTATCTTGTAGATAGTTGGGTCTTTTTTTTTTTTTTTTAAATCCATTCAGCCACTCTGTATCTTTTGATTAGAGAATTCAATTCATTTACATTTAGAGTATTTTTGACATTTAAAGATTTACTAAAGCCATGTCTTTAATTGTTTTCTGGGTGTTTTGTGGTTCTTCCTTGCCCTTGGTCCTCTGCTGTCTTTTTATAATATGATTTTCCATAGTGTATGCTTTTATCTTTTCTTTATCTTCTGTGTATGTATTGTAGACTTTTCTTTGTAGTTCCCAAGAGGCTTGCAGAAAAAAATCTTATGTGAGTATAGTATATATATTTTATATATTACATGTAATTATATATATGTCTATTTTATGCAGATAACAATTTGATTTTTATTGCAAACAAAAACTCTTCCCTTTTACTTTTTTATGTTTTTGATGTCAACATTTACATAGTTTTTACTGTGTATTGATTAACAAACTGTTTGAGCTATACTTATTTTTAATACTTTTGCCCTTTAGCTTTTATTCTAGAGTTAAGTAGTTAGCACATCACCATATTACAGTTAAGGTATTCTGAATCTGACTATATGATTACCTTTACCAGTATAGCATATTTTCATATGTTTGCATGGTACTAACTAGTGATATTCTGCTTCAGTTTGAAGAACATCTTTTAACATTTATTTTAAGGCACATTAGTAGTGATGGATTCCCTTAGCTTTTGTTTATTAGGGAAAGTCTTTATCTCTTTTTTTAAGTCTGAAATATTTTTGGTTGGTGATTTCTTTAGCTCTTTGAATACATAATGTCATTTTTTTTTCCTGGCCCCTGCTGAGAAATCTTCTGATAACCTCATTGGGGTTCCCTTCTATGAGAATTTTTTTTTCTCTTGCTACTTTTAAAATGTTCTGTCTTTAGTTTCAGACAGTTTTTTAATTGTGTGTCTTCAAAAATGTTTTGGATTCAAAGTTTAAGGTGGCCTATTAGCTTCATGAAGTTAGATGTCCAAAATTCTCCCTAGGTTTGAGAAGTTTTCTGCCATTATTTCTTTAAATAAGCTTTCTTCCTTTCTCTCTATATTTTCTTTCTGGGACTCCAATAATGCATATTTTATTTCTTTTGATGATTCTTCTGCTTAATCAAGACTGCTATTAAGCTCTCTACTGAATTCTTCAGTTCATTGTATTCCTCAGCTCCAAAATTTGTTAGTTTCTTGTTTTCTTTTTCTTTTCTCTTTATTGAACTTCGATTTTATGCTTGTGTTTTTGATGTTAAATTGTTCGTGTTCTTTTGTAACAGCCTGAGCATCTGTATAACAGTTACTTTAAATTTTTTGATTTCCATTTCTTTGGGGTCAGTTATTAGAGGTTTGCTGTATTCCTTTGGGATATACATTTGCCTGTTTTTTTGTGGTCCCTGTAGCCTTGTGTAGATGTCTGCACATTTGAAGATACAGTCACCTCTTCCAGATTTATGGACTGATTTGGGTAATGGAAGTCTTTCCCCTAAAGATAGGGGAATCATTCTGTGGCCCTGGGTCTAGTTATGGAACATGCCATTGCAGGGGGAGTATGATGTCTCTTCAACTCAAGCCACTGGGGTCCACAATATTAACAATTATGTTGTCAGTCCCTGTGGAGAGTCCACATAGGCTTCAAGGGTTGTTTGCTCCTAAGTAATGCCCTCAAGTCCAGTAGCTAGGAACCAAGGGAGGGAGCAACGGTGGCCAGAGCCAGTGGTTTTCACACAGTTAGCTGAGGAGGCCAGCTGTATGTGCCTATGTACTGGCAGAGGCCAGTTACAGACACACTCCTAGTGATGGAGGTTAGGGGGGATAGCAAGCCTGGGACCAATTATGGGCTCACCGGCATCTGTGGAGGCCCTTGCTGTCAGTGTGCCCTCCTATGGCAGCAACTAACCCTGAGTGTGCACAATGCAGTGAAGGCCAGTGACAGGAGTCCGACTGGGGAGTATGCACGTGCACAGGAGGGAGGGGCTAATTGTACGTTGTCATGGTATTGCTAGCCAGTGACAGAAGGAAGGACCTGATCTGGGCCTGCAAGCAGATGTGGGGGCCCAATCTGTCAATGTGCTCTCCTATGTCTGCACATTGTCCCTCTGGGCATGCACATTGCAATGGAGGTTGGTGATGAGGGTCAGGCTGAGAATATGCAGGTGCACAGTGGGAAGGTCAGGGAAGGACTGAAATATCTGGTATATTAGCAAACACAAACACCCAAGGGACAATAACTGGCAAGATCTAAGGGGGATCCACAGTGGTTGTATTGGCTGGTGACTTTATCAGAGGCTGAAGTTGTTGAGTTTGCCTGTAGAGCAGATCTCTGTGAACCATCAACATCACCCTTGCCTGTCTGCCTATTAATAGTCTCTGTTTTTCTTGTTTGTTCCTAATCTTTATATTTATCATCTTTGCCAGTCCAGGAGGTACAAAACCAAAGCAGGACCTTTGCATAGTGTCCAAAGAGGCTGGTCGGGCAACCCACTCTTCCTTTCCTGGTGATAACTCTTTGTAGCTGGGAAGGTCCTTCCTGGCAGAGAACAATGCCAACTTGGGAAATGTGATGATGCAAGTCAAATGAAGTCTTCCTTTGCTTCTTGTGTAATTATTCTCAGCAGTTGTTGTTGTTGTTGTTGTTGTTTTTCCATGCTGTGGTTAAAATTTCCTAAATGTGCTTTCAAGGTCTTCTGGAGCTACTTTTGTTCGTGGATAGCTGTTCAATCACTGATCATTGTAGGGAGATAGGGAAGCTGGGTTCTTGTACATTGCCATTTTTTTCCACAATTGATTTCTTTTGTGTCTAAATGAAAGTATTTTAGTATTACCCTCTAGCAAAATAAAAAGAACCATGAATCAAACACTTAGGAATTTATACTGCTGTTTCATGGAAGTTTTGTATATTTGTTACATTTCAACATAAAATTATTTTTCAGTGAGATGTCTCCCTCACAGTTTCTTCCAATACTACTTTTACAGTGAACATAATTCCTGTAGAGAAAAAGTAGAACTATGTGAAATAGTTCTCATACAAGCTTTAAGACCTAGGCCTGAGTGTGGTATAAAAGTTTCTTTGTACAGTTAATGCATGATGTAGATATAATTCATTTGTGGAGAACCAAACACCTGTGATTCCATATGTTCTCATTTATTTCATTAAGTTGGAACCTCATGGATGAATTTCTGTATAATTAGATGAGCGTGAGACAGGCTTTCCTGGGATACACTATTATCCAAATGTTTGTGAGTTTATAGAGAAGCAGGGATGGATGTCTCAATAGTCATACATGTGTACTGTGAAATGAATGAACTTGACACAACAAATAATTTCAATATAATATTAAGGAAATAATGTTTTAAAATGTGATCTAGTGTGTTTTGCTAAAATACTTCTTATAAAACATTAAATCTGACTGAATAGAAGGGATTGTCTGATACAGCTGAATAAATCTTATGCCTGCTTCAATCTGTGCCTTTCTGGGTTAGGTCAATATTTAGGTTCTGTAGAGAAATGTAGACAGCTCTACAGACATAATACAAGCTTTAAGAAAATCACCTGTTTTCTTTTAAAAAATTGAAAAGACACAGGGATGCATATAATTTGATATTTTTTTAACCAAGAGTCAAAGGGATTTTTTTTATATTCATGATAAACTCACTGAAAATTCAGTACATGATCTTGATATTAAAGAGACAGACTTATTGCAAATCTGAAACTCATACTTTATTGTAGCTGCCAATTCTTCTTCCATCTAGTTAGGTTTTACTGTTATTTTCAGAAAAATTAAAACTATAGAGAGTTGCAAACTAAAAATAAAGTTTAACATCCTGAACCATGAGTTATGAAAGTTTATACATGATTGAAAAGTAAAAAAAAATGATCCTTTGAAAAAATAAAAGCTTAGAGAAAAAAATGATTTAATGGAAAAATTAAAGAAATGTCATAAACCATACATGCATTATAGATCTAACATTTTTAATCCTCTTGATACAATCTAAATATCAACAGAATGCTCTTTTGAGAAATCAAATTAAATTTTCATTGACAAGTAGAAAGTTTCTGTGCTGCAATGTCAACAGAGAACTGAAGTACTTTGTTAACTTGAAATTTTGACAAATTAAAACCCTCCTGTTAGTGCATCAACAGTTTATAAAATAAATTCTGAGTACATAAAGTGGAGATACAGAACCCTTTTATTACCTTAATGTGCTTAAGAATGTAATAAATAATTGTGTATTAACAGATGATTCTGAGATTATTTTCTCTAAGATTAACTTTAATTTCTACTGATATCTACAAATTAAAAGAACAGAAATATTAATTACTTAAGTAAAAGGCTTGATAAGTTCCCAAAGGCATGGAAGAAAGAAAGTAGTAGAGGAGGAAACAAAAAAAGAATGGACTTGATGCTAGGTGATGGAAACACAACATAAGAATACCTTATTGTGTGAGTGTTACTTACTTACATTAGGCAGCAAGGAATTCAGTGTTTATAGACAGAATAGAATTTATAAGTGCTAATAGGGGAAGGCATAGGTAATTTTTTAAAATCTTCTGAAAGTAAACACCCTACACATGTCAATGGGGTGTAAATATAGAAGCCTAAAAAAGTGAAAAGAAATGCCATTAAATATTCAAATGTCATTAATCTCTAGATTATTAATAAAAAGGTACCCTAACTGCATGATCATTAAAAATATTTGGTTTTTGGATGTTAAAGCATTTCAGCACTTGTCAGAAAGCTAAAGCAAAATATAATGTCTCATTATATATATATTGATTGTATTCAAAAAAAGTAAAATTTACCCATGTTATGGTTTCTTCTTCAGAAACCATGCTGTCTTTTAACCCAAATTTTATATTAAAAGATTCTGTGCTATTTTTAAATCTGCCAGCTACCCACTTTTGGGAAGGGACACACCAACTCTCTATTATTACTCACTACCTTTTTCATTTATTTTTGTTAATCACCATACATTACATCATTAGTTTTTGATGTAGTGTTCCATGACCCATTGTTTGTGCATAACACCCAGTGCTCCACGCAGAATGTGCCCTCCTCAATACCCATCACCAGGCCAACCCATTCCTCCACCCCCTCCCCTCTGGAACCCCCAGTTTGTTTTTCAGAGTCCATTGTCTCTCATGGTTCGTCTTCCCCTCCGATTTACTCTCCTTCATTCCTCCCCTCCTGCTATCTTCTTCTTCTTTTTTTTTCTTAACATATATTGCATTATTTGTTTCAGAAGTACAGACCTGTAATTCAACAGTCTTGCACAATTCACAGCGCTCATTATGGCACATACCCTGCCCAATGTCTATCACCCAGCCACCCCATCCCTCCCACCCCCCACCACTCCAGCAACCCTCAGTTTGTTTCCTGAGATTAAGAATTCCTCATATCTGTGAGGTCATATGATACATGTCTTTCTCTGATTGACTTATTTCACTCAGCATAACACCCTCCAGTTCCATCCATGTCGTTGCAAATGGCAAGATCTCATTCCTTTTGATGGCTGCATAATATTCCATTGTGTATATATACCACTTCTTCTTTATCCGTTCATCTGTCGATGGACATCTTGGCTCTTTCCACAGTTTGGCTATTGTGGAAATTGCTGCTATAAACATTGGGGTGCACATACCCCTTCAGATCCCTACATTTGTATCTTTGGGGTAAATACCCAGTAGTGCAATTGCTGGGTCATATGGTAGCTCTATTTTCAACTGTTTGAGGAACCTCCATATAGTTTTCCAGAGTGGCTGCAGCAGCTTGCATTCCCACCAACAGTGTAGGAGGGTTCCCCTTTCTCCACATCCCCGCCAATATCTGTCGTTTCCTGACTTGTTACTTTTAGCCATTCTGACTGGTGTGAGGTGATATCTCATTGAGGTTTTGATTTGGATTTCCCTGATGCCGAGCGATGTTGAGCACTTTATCAGGTGTCTGTTGGCCATTTGGATGTCTTCTTTGGAAAAATGTCTGTTCATGTCTTCTGCCCATTTCTTGATTGGATCATTTGTTCTTTGGGTGTTGAGTTTGATAAGTTCTTTATACATTTTGGATACTAGCCCTTTATCTGATATGTCATTGCAAATATTTTCTCCCATTCTGTCGGTTGTCTTTTGGTTTTTGGACTGTTTCTTTTGCTGTGCAAAAGCTTATTTTCTTGATGAAATCCCAATAGTTCATTTTTGCCCTTTGCTTCCCTTGCCTTTGGTGATGTTTCTAGGAAGAAGATGCCGTGGCTGAGGTCGAAGAGGTTGCTCCCTGTGTTCTCCTTTAGGATTTTGATGGACTCCTGTCCCACGTTTAGGTCTTTCAACCATTTGGAGTCTATTTTTGTGTGTGGTGTAAGGAAATGGTCCAGTTTCATTCTTCTGCATGTGGCTGTCCAATTTTCCGAACACCATTTGTTGAAGAGACTGTCTTTTTTCCACTGGACATTCTTTCCTGCTTTGTCAAAGATGAGTTGACCATAGAGTTGAGGGTCCATTTCTGGGCTCTCGATTCTGTCCCATTGATCTATGTGTCTGTTTTTGTGCCAGGACCATACTGTCTTGATGATGACAGCTTTGTAATAGAGCTGGAAGTCTGGAATTGTGATGCCGCGAGGATTGCTTTTCTTTTTCAACATTCCTCTGGCTCTTCGGGGTCTCTTCTGGTTCCATACAAATTTTAGGATTCTTTGTTCCATTTCTTTGAAAAAAGTGGATGGTATTTTGATGGGGATTGCTTTGAATGTGTAGATTGCTCTAGGTAGCATTAACATCTTCACAGTGTTCTTCCAATCCATGAGCATGGAACGTTTTTCCATTTCTTTGTGTCTTCTTCAATTTCTTTCATGAGTATTTTATAGTTTTCTGAGTACAGGCCCTTTGCCTCTTTGGTTAAATTTATTCCTAGTTATCTTATGGTTTTGGGTGCAATTGTAAATGGGATCGACTCCTTGATTTGTCTCTCTTCTGTCTTGTTGTTGGTGTATAGGAATGCCACTGATTTCTGTGCATTGATTTTATATCCTGCCACTTCACTGAATTCCTGTATGAGTTCTAGCAGTTTTGGGGTGGAGTTTTTTGGGTTTTCCACATAAAGTATCCTATCATCTGCAAAGAGTGAGAGTTGGACTTCCTCTTTGCCGATTTGGATGCCTTTGATTTCTTTTTGTTGTCTGATTGCTGTGGCTAGGACTTCTAATACTATGTTGAATAGCAGCGGTGATAGTGGACATCCCTGCCGCGTTCCTGACCTTAGGGGGAAAGCTCTCAGCTTTTCCCCATTGAGAATGATATTCGCTGTAGGTTTTTCATAGATGGCTTTTATGATATTGAGGTATTTACCCTCTATCCCTATACTCTGAAGAGTTTTGATCAAGAAAGGATGCTGTCCTTTGTCAAATGCTTTTTCGGCATCTATTGAGAGGATCATATGATTCTTGTTCTTTCTTTTGTTAATGTATGGTATCACGTTGATTGATTTGTGGATGTTGAACCAACCTTGCAGCCCAGGGATAAATCCCATTTGGGCATGGTGAATAATCCTTTTAATGTACTGTTGGATCCTATTGGCTAGTATTTTGGTGAGAATTTTTGCATCCATGTTCATCAAGGATATTGGTCTCTAATTCTCCTTTTTGATGGAGTCATTGTCTGGTTTTGGGATCAAGGTAATGGTGGCCTCATAAAGTGAGTTTGGAAGTTTTCCTTCCATTTCTATTTTTTGGAACAGTTTCAGGAGAGTAGGTATTAATTCTTCTTTAAATGTTTGGTAGAATTCCCCCGGGAAGCCATCTGGCCCTGGGCTTTTGTTTCTTGGGAGATTTTTGATGACTGCTTCCATTTCCTTAGTGGTTATAGGTCTGTTCAGGTTTTCTCTTTCTTCCTGGTTCAATTTTGGTAGTTGATACATCTCTAGGAATGCACCCATTTCTTCCAGGTTATCTAATTTGCTGGCGTAGAGTTGCTGATAATATGTTCTTATAATTGTTTGTATTTCTTTGGTGTTGGTTGTGATCTCTCCTCTTTCATTCATGGTTTTGTTGATTTGGGTCATTTCTCTTTTCTTTTGGATAAGTCTGGCCAGGGGTTTATCAATCTTGTTAATTCTTTCAAAGAACCAGCTCCTAGTTTCATTGATCTGTTCTACTGTTCTTTTGGTTTCTAGTTCATTGATTTCTGCTCTGATCTTTATTATTTCTCTTCTCCTGCTGGGTTCAGGCTTTACTTGCTGTTCTTTCTCCAGCTCCTTAGGTGTAGGGTTAGGTTGTGTATTTGAGACCTTTCTTGTTTCTTGAGAAAGGCTTGTATTGCTATATACTTTCCTCTTAGGACTGCCTTTGCTGTATCCCAAAGATTTTGAACAGTTGTGTTTTCATTTTCATTGGTTTCCATGAATTTTTTTAATTCTTCTTTAATTTCCTGGTTGACCCATTCATTCTTTAGTAGGGTGCTCTTTAGCCTCCATGTATTTGAGTCTTTCCGACTTTCCTCTTGTGATTGAATTCTAGTTTCAAAGCATTGTGGTCTGAAAATATGCTGGGAATGTTCCCAATCTTTTGGTACCAGTTGAGACCTGATTTGTGACCTAGGATGTGATCAATTCTGGAGAATGTTCCATGGGCACTAGAGAAAAATGTGTATTCCGTTGCTTTGGGATGGAATGTTCTGAATATGTCTGTGAAGTCCATTTGGTCCAGTGCTTCATTTAAAGTCTTTATTTCCTTGTTGACCTTTTGCTTAGATGATCTGTCCATTTCAGTCAGGGGGGTGTTAAAGTCCCCCACTATTATTGTATTGTTGTCAATGTGTTTCTTCGCTTTTGTTATTCATTGCCTTATATAATTGGCTGCTCCCATGTTAGGGGCATAGATATTTGCAATTGTTAGATCTTCTTGTTGGATAGACCCTTTAAGTAGGACATAGTGTCTTTCTTCATCTATTACAGTCTTTGTTTTAAAATCTAATTTGTCTGATATAAGGATTGCCACCCCAGCTTTCTTTTGGTGTCCATTAGCATGGTAAATGGTTTTCCACCCCCTCACTTTCAATGTGGGGGTGTCTTTGGGTCTAAAATGAGTCTCTTGCGGACAGCATATTGATGGGTCTTGTTTTTTAATCCAGTCTGATAGCCTGTGTCTTTTGATTGGGGCATTGAGCCCATTTACATTCAGGGTAAGTATTGAAAGATATGCATTTAGTGCCATTGTATTGCCTGTAAGGTGACTGTTACTGTATATTGTCTGTGTTCCTTCCTGATCTATGCTGCTTTTAGACTCTCTCTTTGCTTAGAGGACCCCTTTCAATATTTCTTGTCGGGCTGGATATTGTAATTTTCTGCATCTATTGAGATAACCATATGATTTTTACTGTCTATTAATATGGTGATCTGCATATGTTGAGATGTCTTTGTATCCCAGGGATTAATTCTACTTGATCATGGTGAATAATCCTTTTAATGTACTGTTGAATTTGGTTTGCTAATATTTTGTTGAGAATTTTTGCATCTATGTTTTGCATCAAAAATAATGGTCCTTAGTTTAAGAAATGTGTCCTTTTATCTAGTTTGGTAACAGGGTAATCCTGCCTTGTAAAATGAGTTTGGAAATGTAAAAGAGTTTGAAAAGGATTGTCAATTCTTGTTTAAATGTTTGTTGGAATTTCCTCGTGAAGCCATCTGGTCCCAAGGTTGGAGGTCTTTGGTTACTGATCCAATCTTCTTGCTCATATTTGTCTATTCAGATTTTCTATTTCTCCCCAACTTAGTCTTGATGGATTTAGGGATTTATCCATTTCTTTTAGGTTATCCAATTTGTTAGCATGTAACTATTTATAGTAGTTTCTTGCGAACCTTTGTATTTCTCTGCTATCTGTTGTAATGTCTTCTCTTTCATTTCTGGTTTTATTTGTCTTTCTTTTTTTTCTTTAGCTAAAGGTTTGTCAGATTTTTTTTTGAAAAACCAGCTGTTTATTGATTTTTCTACTTTTTTTTTCTCATCTCAATTTCATTAATTATTGCTCTGATCTTCATTATATGCTTCCTTCTGATAACTTAGAGCTTAGTTTCTTATCTTTTCCAGTTCTTTGAAGGGTAAATTGAGGTTATTTGAAATATTTCTATTTTTCAAAATATGTGTATTTATCACTATAAACTTCTCTCGCAGAACTACTTTTGTAGCTGTCCACAGATTTTGGTGTGTTGTGTTCCCATTTTCATTTATCTTAAGATATTTTTTGAATTCCTTTTTATTTTTTCTTTGACCCATTATTTGGTCAGGAGTATGTTTTCTCATTTTTGCATAATTGTAGATTTCCTGGTTTTTTTCTCTTGTTAGTAATTTCTGTCTTCATACATTGTCAGAAAAGATGCTTGGTATAATTTCAGTCTTCTCAAATTTGCTAAGAATTGTTTTGTGTCTTATCATATGGTCTGCCCTGGAAAATGTTCCATGTGCACTTGAGAAGAATGTGTGTGCTGCTACTGTTGAACAGAATATTCTATAATTATCTGTGAGGTTCATTTGTTGTAATATATGGTTCAAGCTCAACATTTCCTTGTTGATTTTCTGTCTGGATGGTCTGCTGGTGAGTGGACTATTTTAGTCCCTTATTATTCCTGTATTGCTATTTATTTTCCCCTGCAGATCTATTAGAATTTGCTTAATTAATCTGGATGCTCTAATGTTGGGACAAATATTCACTATTGTTATTATTTTCTTGATAAATTGACCTCTTCATAATTATACAATGACTTTTTTCTCATTACTTTTGGCTTAAAGTCTATTTATCCGTTATCATTATAGCTGTCCCCACTTTGTTTTCTATTTGCATAAAAATCTTTTTCCATCCCTTCACTTTGACCCTCTGTGTATCTTTAGAGCTTTAGTGTTTATTGTATACTACCTATATTTTAGTCTTGTTTTCTTATCCATCCAGCCACTCTATGTCTTTTGGTGATTTTAGTCCATTACATTTGATGTTATCATTGGTAGGTAAGGGCTTACTAATGCTCTCTTACTAATTTTCTTATTAATTAATTTTGCCATTGCTCCCCCCCTGCCATGTTTCTGTGTACCTTTTAAGTTAGTGTTTTTATGTGGTATGTTCTGTTTTACCTTTATATTTGGTCCTGCTACTCTAGGTTCTTGTTTTATGGCTACCATGAAGCTTACATAATAGATCTCATAGATAAAATAGTCTATTTTAAGCTGATAGCAGCTTAACTTGGATTATGTACAAAAGCTTCAACCCTTCCCACCTTTCACATTTCTGATCTGATCACATACCTTTTTCATAATTTTATTATTTGTTCATTAACAAATTATAGTGACTATTGTTTCATACTTTTTCTTTGACCTTTATACTATAGTTAAGCAATTAACACACCATGCTATTACAAAATTAGAGTTTCCTAGTCCAACTCCATATTTACTTTTTTTTTTTTTTTTAAAGACACATTTATTCAGTGTCATGATCAGACCATTACATTTAGCAATCAACAGCGTGGGTGCAAAAAAAAAAAAAAAATCTACATTAAAACCCTTTGTTGGAATGCTTTACACTTTCCACAGAACAGAAACTAAAATAACCTATTATGCAATTAGTCAGAAATACAGTCCTCGAGTTTTTTGCCCATACACATGAGTATTGTCTAAAACATGTCTTCTTTGTAGCAGCGAGGCCCTGCCACCACTGTGCTTGGCTGAGTTCACAAATCTGTTGTCACCTGTGGCTTCCCTGTCACTTCTCTGGCTCTCCTCTCCTGCTAAGCTTTGCTTCCTGGCAGTAATTAAAACCTTCTGCCACTGCCATAGCTACTGCTGCTGCTGGAACCACCATAGCCACCTTGGTTTCGTGGTTTGGCAAAGTATTGGCCTCCACCACCATAGGGGCCAGAGCTTCTGCCTCCAAAATTTCCTCCTTTCACGGGTCCAAAATTTGAGGATTGATTGTTGTAATTGTCAAAATCATTATAGCTTCCGCCACCTCCAGAGTTGCTTCCATCATGACCAAGTCCGTTACAGCCATCCCCACGGCCACCATAGCCACCACCACCTCGACTGCCACCAAAGCCACCTCGACCACGGAAGTTCCCTCCACGACCAAAGTTGTCATTCCCGCCAAAACCACCTCCACGACCACCACCAAAGTTTCCAGAACCACTTCGACCTCTTTGGCTGGATGAAGCACTAGCCATCTCTTGCTTAGATAGGGCTTTCCTTACTTCACAGTTGTGAAGTATTCACATATTCACATATTCACAGTATGGTATTTTTGAATGACAATCTTGTCTACAGAGTCATGGTCATCAAATGTTACAAAAGCAAAACCTCTCTTTTTGCCACTGCCTCAGTCAGTCATGATCTCGATCACTTCAATTTTCCCATACTGTTCAAAATAATCTCTTAGGTGATGTTCTTCAGTGTCTTCTTTAATGCCACCAACAAAAATCTTTTTCACAGTTAAGTGGGTCTTTGAGAATCTTCTCTTGAG
Source organism: Eumetopias jubatus (assembly GCF_037043125.1). NCBI lineage: Eukaryota > Metazoa > Chordata > Mammalia > Carnivora > Otariidae > Eumetopias > Eumetopias jubatus. Next base: position 34,823,152 of record NW_028274820.1, read on the forward strand.
ACAGCCCCCTTTGGTTCCACAACTCTTCCATCCACCTTGTGTGGCCTTGCGTTCATGGCTGCATCCACCTCCTCCACCGTGGCATTCGTGACAAACCCAAGGCCTCTGGAGCGCTTGGTGTTTGGATCTCTCATTACCACACAGTCCGTAAGCATTCCCCGTTGCTCAAAATGGCTCCTCAGACTCTCATCGGTTGTTTCAAAGCTCAAACCTCCGATGAAGAGCTTCTGCAGCTGTTCAGGCTCTTTGGGAGACTCTGACTTAGACATGACGGCGGTAGGAGGGGAGACTTTAACGATCCTTACTCTGCGGCGTCCACGGGCAGAAAGGAGCTCCATATTTACTTTTACCAGTGTGTTGTATACTGGTATATTTATCCTTTCATATGCTTTTATGGCCCTTATTAGCATCTTTTATTTGAGCTTGAAGAAATCCTTTCAGCATTTCTTGCAAAGTAGGTATAGGGGCGATGAACTCCCTCAGATTTTTTGTCTTTCTTATTTCTCTTCCAAATCTTGAGGCTAACTTGCTGGATAGAGTATTCTTGGATACAATTTTTTTTTCTTACAATACATTGAATATGATATTCCACTCCCTACTGGCCTGTAGGGTTTGTCCTGAGAAATCTCCTGAGAGCCTAATGGGGTTTCCTTTGCAGGTGACATTCTCTTTACCTGGCTGCTTTTAGAATTCTCTGTCTTTGATTTTTTTTTTTTTTATAGTTTCTTTATAATGTGATAATGTGTCTTGTAGAAGGCCCTATTGCATTGAGATAATAGGGTGTTCTAGTAGCTTTTAGGACTTGTATGTCCAATTCTCTCTCCTTATATGGGACATTCTTTGATTTTTTTTTTTCTTTATAAATATTCTGCCTCTCCTTCTCTTCTTCTGGAACCTTGATTATTTTTATATTTGTTCTTTTGATGGATCTCCTAGTTCACATAGACTTTCTTCACTCTTCTTCATTTATTTTCTCCTCTAACTGGGTTATTTCAATAATACTATCTTTTAACTTATTTCTTCTCTACTCTACTGAAGATCTTTATTAAATTTTTTATTTCGTTCATTTAGATCCAAAGCTTCAGGATTTGTTAATATTTTTAATTGAAGTATAATTGACACAAAATGTTTTATTAGTTTCAGGTGAACAGCATATTGATTTCACAATTATACACTCATTGCTCACCATGATAAATATTACCATCTGTCACCATACATTATTACAATATTATTGACTATATTTTCTATGATGTATTTTTCATCTCCATGACTTATTTATTTTATAACTGGAAATTTGTACCACTTAATCTCTTTAACTATTTTATCCATCCCCTACCCTGCCTCCCTTCTGGCAACCATCAGTTCTCTGTATTTAAGTGTCAGTTGGTTGATTCGTTGGTTGGTTGGTTGGTTGTTTTTTTAGATTCCAAATATAAGTGAAATCATATGGTATTTGTCTTTGACTTTTTTCACTTAGCATATAATACTCTCTAGGTCCATCCATGATGTTACAAAATGGCAAAACCTCATTCTTTCTATTACTGAGTAAAATTCCATTGTGTGTTTGCGTTGATGTGTATCACATATTCTTTGTACATCTATAGATGGACACTTGAGTTGTTTCCACACCTTGGCTATTGTAAATAATACTGCAGTAAATACAGTAGTTAACATTATCTTTCTGTTAATGGAGAGATTATTTTCTTTTGTTGTGTTTTAGATATTCTTTTGTAAGTTTTTATTTAAACTCCAGTTAGGGAAAAAATAAAAATAAATTCCAGTTTAATACACAGTGTAATACTAGTTTCAGGTGTACTAATACAGTATTTTAACAGATACAACACCCAATGATCATCACAACAAGTGTACTCCTTAATCCCTATCACTTATTTAACCCATCCCTGCAGACACCTCCCCTCTGGTAACCATCAGTTTGTTCTCTGTAGTTAGGACTCTGTTTCTTGGTTTATCTTTTTTTTCCCCCCTTTTGTTCATTTGTTTCTTAAATTCCCCATGAGTGACATCATATGGTATTTGTCTTTCTTGACTGATTTCACATAGAATGATACCCTCTAGCTCCCTCCATGTTGTTGCAAATGGCAAGACTTCATTCTTTTTTTATGGCTGACTAATATTCCAGTGTACACACACATAGATACACACCACATCTTCCTTATCTATTCACCAGTCAGTGGACACTTGGGCTGTTTCCATGACGACTATTGTATATAATGCTGCTATAAACACGGAGGTTCATGTATCCCTTTGAATTAGTGTTTCTATGTTTTGGGGGTAGTGCAATCGCTGGATTATAAGGTAGTTCTCTTTTTAACGTTGTGAGGAACCTCCATTCTGTTTGCCATGGTGCTGTAGCAGTCTGCATTCTCACCAGCAGTGCAAGAGTGTTCCTGTTTCTCCACATCCTTGCTAACACCTGTCATTTCTTGTGTTGTTAATTTTAGCTATTGTGGCTAGTGTAAGGTGGTATCTCATTGTAGTTTTGATTGATATTTCCCTGATGATGAGTGATGGTGAACATCTTTTGATGTGTCTGTTGGCCATCTGTATGTCTTCTTTGAAAAAATGTCTGATCATGTTTTCTGACCATTTTTAATTGGATTATTTTTGAGGTATTGACTTTTATAAGTTCTTTATATATTCTGGATACTAACCTTTATCAAATATGTCATTTCCAAATATCTTCTCCCATTACATAGATTGCCTTTCAGGTTTTTATTTCCTTCTCTGTGCAGAGGCCTTTTATTTTGATGTTCAATATTCACAAATCAACATGATACACTACACTAATACAAGAAAGGATAAGAACCCTAAGATCCTCCCCATAGATGCAGAAAAAGCATTTGACAAAGTACAACATCTACTTAATGACAAAAATACTCAACAAAGTAGGTCTTAAGGAAACATACCTCAACATAATAAAGGCCATCTACGAAAAACCCACAGCTCATATCATTTTTTGATGGGGGAAAACAGAGCTTTTCCTCTATGGTCAGGAACAAGACTAGGATATCCACTCTCATCACTGTTATTTAACATGCTACTAAAACTCCTAGCCACAGCAATCAGACAACAAAAAGAAATAAAAGGCATCCAAATCAGGAAGGAAGAAGTCAACCTTTCACTACTTGAAGATAACATGATACTCTATATAAAAAACCTGAAAAAAACTCCTCCAAAAAAACTGCTAGAACTGACACATGAATTAAGTAAAGTTGTAGAATACAAAATTAATGTACACAAATCTGTTGAATTTTTATACAGCAATAATGAAGTAGCAGAAAGAGAATTAAGACACTAATCCCAATCACGATTGCACCAAAAACAAGATAATCTAGGAATAAACCTAACCATAGAGGTGAAATACCTAGACTCCCAAACCTCTAAAACACCGATGAAATTGAAGAGGACACAAAGAAATGGAAAGACATTCCATGCTCATGGACTGGAAGAACAAATTTTGTTAAAATGTCTATACTATCCAAAGCAATCTACACATTCAATGCAATCCTTATCAAAATAGGAACATCATTTTTTACAGAGCTAGAATAAAAAATCCTAAAATTGGTATGGAACTGCAAAAGACCCTGAATAGCCAAAGCAACCTTGAAAAGGAAAAGCAAAGCTGTGGAGGCATCACAATTCCAGACTTCAAGTTATATTACAAAGCTGTAGTGATCAAAACAATATGGTGCTGGCACAAAAGTAGACACACAGATCAACTGAACAGAATAAAAAATCCAGAAATGAACCCACAACTATATGGTCATTAATCTTTGAGAATGCAGGAAAGAATATCTAATGGAAAAAAGACAGTCTCTACAATAAATGGTGTTAGGAAAACTGAACAGCAACATGCAAAAGAATGAAACTGAACCACTTTTTCACCATACACAAAAATAAATTCAAAATGGATGAAAGACCTAAATGTGGGACCTGAAACCATAAAAATCCTAGAGGAGAACACAGACAATAACCTCTTTGACATCAGTGGTATCAGCTTCTTACTAGATATGTCTCCCGAGGCAAGGGAAACAAAATAAAAAATAAACTATTGGGATTGCATCTAACTTTTTGAATCAGTGTTCTCATTTTCTTTAGGTAAATACCAAGTAGTGGAATTACCGGATTGTATGGCATTTCTATTTTTAAATTTTTGAGGAACCTCCATACTGATTTCCACCAGTAGTGCATGAGGGATCCTTTTCCTCCACCTCCTTGTGAACACTTATTTCTTGTCTTTTTGATACTAGCCATTCTGACTGGTGTGAAGTGATATCTCTGTGATTTTGATTTGCATTTCCCTGAAGGTTAGGGCTGTTGAGCGTCTTTTCACGTGTCTGCTGGCCATCTGTATGACTTCTTTGAAAAAATAACTATTCAGGTCCTCTGCCCATTTTTAATAGGGTTTTTATTTTTTTTGGTGTTGTGTAAATTATTTACATATTTCAATATTAATTCACCAGATACTTCATTTGCAATATCTTTTCACAATCAGTAGGTTGCCTTTTCGTTTAGTTGGTTTCCTTTGCTTTACAAAAGCTTTTCAGTTTGATGGGGTTTTACTTATTATTGCTTTTGTTTCCCTTGTCTGAAGAGACATATCCATAAATATGTTGCTACAACTGATGTCAGAGAGATTACTGCCTATGTTTCCTTCCAAGAGCTTTATAGTTTCAGGTCTCACATTTAGGTCTTTAATCCATTTCTAGTTTATTTTTGTGTATAGTGTAAGAAATTGAACCAATTTCATTATTTTGCATGTTGCTGTCTAGTTTTCCCAGCACTATTTATTGAAAAGACAAACTTTTTCCCATTATGTATACTCATTTCCTTTGTCACAGACTCATTGACCATATAGATATGGTTTTATTTCTGGACTCTCCATCTTGTTTTATTCATCTATGGATCTGTTTTTGTGGCAGTACTATACTGTTTTGATTATTATAACCTTGTACTATGTCCTGAAATCTAGGATTGTGATATATTCAGTTTTGTTCTATTCTATCAAGATTGCCTTGACTATTTGGGGGTCTTTGTGGTTGCATACAAATTTTAGTATTATTTGTCCTAGTTCTGTGAAAAGTGTTGTCAATATTTTGATAGGGATTGCATTGAAGCTGTAGATTGCTTTGGATTAACTGGACACTTCAACAGTACTAATTCTTGCAATCCATGAGCATGGTTTATTTTTCCATTTGTGTGTGTTGTCTTCAATTTTTGTCTGTGTCTTAGAGTTTTCAGAGTATAGGTCTCTTGCCTCCTTGGTTAAATAATCCCTTCATGTTGTATTCTTTGGTTGCAATTGTAAAAGGAATTGTTTTCTTAATTTCTCTTCCAGTTACTTTGTTATTGCTGTACAGAAATTCAACAGATTTCTTTGTATTAATATTGTGTCCTGCAACTTTACTGAATTCATTTATAACCTCTAATAGTTTTTTGGTGAAATCTTTAGGGCTTTCTATATGCCTAGCATCATACCATACTAGATAGTAACAGTTTAACTTCTTCCTTGGATCTCTTAATTTCTTATTCTTGTCTGATTGCTGCAGCTAGGACTTCCAGTACTATGTTGAATAAAAGTAGTAAGAGTGGATGTCCTTGTTTTGTTCCTGAGCTTAGAGAAAAATCTTTGTTTTTTTCCATTGAGCATGATGTTAGCTGTGGTGTTTTTATATATGGCCTTTGTTATGTTGAGATATGTTGCCTGTAACACGAGTTACAGGGTATAACTCACCTGTGAAGCCATCCAGTCTTGGGATTTTATTTGTTGGGAGGTTCTTATTACTGATTCAATTTCATTATTAGTAATCAGTCTATTCACTTTCTATTTCTTCCTGATTTAGTTTTGAAGAACTTTGTTTGTAGGAACTTATCCATTTCTTCTAGGTCGTACAATTTGTTGGCATATAATTTTTCATGATATTGTCTTGTTTGTATTTCTGTGATGTCAATATTTCTTCTCTTTCAGTTTTGATTTTATTTGTCTGGGTCCTCTTTCTTTTCCCCTTGAGCCTAGCCAGACTGAAGAAAGGTTTACCAATTTCGTTTATCTTTTCAAAGAATCAGCTCCTGGTTTCATTTATCTTTTCCACTGTTTTTGTGTTGTTATTTATTATTTCCTTCCTCCTATAAGCTTTGGGTTTGTTCTTTTTCTAGCTTATTTAGGTGTATGGTTAGATTATTTGAGATTTTTCTTTTTATTGAAGTAGGCCTGTAGTACTACATACTTCCTTCTTAGAACTGCTTTTGCTGTATCCCAAAGATTTTGGACCACTGTGTTTTCATTTTAATTTGTTTCCATGTATTTTTTTAAATTTCCTCTTTGATTTATTTATTGACCCATTGGTTGTTCAGTAGCATATTGCTTAGCCTCCATTCATTTGTCTTCCCATTTTGGGGTTTTTTTGTTTGTTTGTTTTGGAATTGATTTCTAATTTCATACCATTATGGTTAGAAATGATGCTTGCTTGATTTCAACCTTCTTAAATTTATGGATACTTGTTTTGTGGCCTAAATATTATCTATCCTGGAGAATGTTTCATGTGTACTTGAAAATATGTGTTCTGCTCTTTTCTGTATCTATTAGGTCCATGTACTCTTACGTATAGTTCAAAGTCATTGTTTCCTTGTTGGTATTTTACCTGAATGAGCTATCCATTGATGTAAGTAGGGTGTTAAAGTCCTGTACTACTTTGTATTACTGTCAGTTTCTCCCTTTATGTCTGTTAATATTTCCTTTATGTATATAGGATGCTCCTGTGTTAGGTGTGCAGATAGTTATACTTGTTATGTTCTCCTGTTGATTTGATCCCTTGAACATTATATAGTCCCTTTATCTCTTACTGCAATATTTGTTTTAAAGTCTATTTTGTGATAGTATTGCAACACCCAGCTTTTTTTCTCCACTTATATTTGTGTAGAATATATTTTTCTATTACTTCCTTTCAGTCTATTTGTGTCATTAGGTTTGAAGTCAGTGTCTCTCAGGCAGCATACAGATAGGTGGGTCTTGTTTTCTGATTTTGGGTTTTTTTTTTTTTTAATTCCTTTAGTTACCCTATGTCTTTTGATTGAACCATTTAGTCTGCTTACATTTAAGGTAATTATTGACAGTATGTAGCAATTGTCATTGTGTTCATTGTTTTCTGGTTGTTTTTGTAGTTCCTCTCTCTTTCTTCTCTTGCTTTTTCTTTGTGATTTGATGGCTTTAATGCTCTGCTTGCATGCCTTTCTTTTTTGTGTATCTATTACCGGTTTTTGATTTGTGGTTACATTAGATATATATAACATCTTATGCATTATGCGGCTCATAATAAGTTGATAATTAAGTTTGAACACACTCTAAAAGCACTAAATTTTTACTACCCCTTGACATTTTATTTATATGATGTCATATTTTACATATTTTTTTCATGTAGGCCTTGACTAATCTTTATAAATATAATTGATTTTACTACTTCTGTGTTTTAAACTCCATACTAGCTTTATAAGTGGTTAATCTACTACCTTTACTGTAAGTTTCCTTTTACCTGTGATATTTTTTCCTTTCAAAATGTTAATTACTTAAATCTTAATTACTTGGAAGGCTGCTTTGGTGGTGATGAACCTTAACTTTTGTTCATCTAGGAGATTCATTATCTCTCCTTCTATTCTGAATGATAACCTTGCTGAATATCCTTGGTTGTGGGGATTTTTTTCTTTTAGCACTTTGAATATATTATGCCATTCCCTTCTACCCTATAAATCTTCTGCTGAAAAATCTCACAGTCTTATGGAGTTTCCCTTCTATGTAACCATTGCCTTTTCTATTGCTGTTCTTAATATTTTCTCTTTATCACTATATTTTGCCATTTTAATTATTATGTGCCTTGCTGTGCCTCTCCTCGGGTTCATCTTGTTACCGGCTCTTTGTGCTTCCTGGACATCTTTTTCCTTCCCCAGATTAGGGAAGCTTTCAGCTGTTTTTTTTTTCTCTCTCTTCTCCTTTTGGGATCAGTATAATTTTTCTTGATGATGTTGCAGAATTCCCTTAAGCTATTCTCACTTTTTATTCTGTTTTTCTCTTTGATGCTCAGTTTGGTTAGGTCCCATTATTTTCTCTTCCAGATTTCTGATCCATTCTGCATCCTCTAATCTGCTACTGACTTGCTCTCGTTTACTTTTAAATTTCAGTTGAGTTCTTTAGTTCTGACAAATTATATTTTCTATTTCTTTGTTGAGGTTCTCACGGAGTTCATCCTCTCCTCTGAGTATCTTTATGAACATTATTTTTAATTCTTCATCAAGCATATTGCTTGTTTCTGATTCATTTAGCTTTTTTACTCTGATTGTTTCTTGTTCTTTCAATTTGAACATACTCCTCTGTCTCTTCATTTTGTATTACAATCCGTTTGTTTCTGTATACTACATAGGTCAGCTACATCTTCTGGTCTTTATAGTGGTGGTGTTGTATAGAAGAGATCCTTTGGTGCCCTATAGTATAAGCCCTCCTGGTCACCAAAACCAGGTACTCCAGGGGTGTCCCCTGTGTGGGCTGAATGCACCCTCCTATTGTGGCTGAGCCACAACTGCCTTCAGTCCAGCTGGCTGCAGTGACCCACACTGCCTGCTATGGGCCCACTGGGCAAGGTTTGCTCCCCATGCTATTGTGAGGTCTGTGTATGGACACTATGGGCTCGTTGATGGGAAAGCTGTCCGCATTTAACCTCTCTGCCACATCTGCAGGCATACCGAAGGGCTCAGTTGCAGGAACTGTGGGCATGCTCGTGTATGGTCTCTCTCCCTTTCCTTAGGGCAGGAGTCATTTTGGCATGACACCATTCCTAGCTGGGGCTGCCTGCATGTGTGGTGGAACATAAGTAACTTTGGAGGGATACCTGCTAAGGAAGATGGAGTTGGATGGGGTGGGTCCATAAGGGGAATCTTGGGGCAGGGCACATGATGCAAAAAAAGTAGATAGTGAGAGCCAACACCTTCTGGGGGTGGTGAAGAGAAATGGCACCCACTAGCCCTTTTGTGCCTAGAGAAATGTCCTTCAGATCCCTGCTCCTCTGGCACACATTTTAGGATTAGTCAATAATGGTCTTTCAGGTATACTCCAGGCACTTTTCAAACCTCTCCTTCTGTGCTGCATCTTGGGCCAAGTTATTTTAGTTGCTGGCTCTTTAAGGGTGAGATCTCAGTTTCCTTTTGCCCCCTGCCTATCCTGGAGTTAAGCCCCATTGGTTTTCAAAGGTAGATATCATGGGAACTCCTCTTCCCAATGAAAGTCCCTAGTGCCTGGAGTGTGGTCTGATCCTCTCATGTCTCCATTCTTGTGATGTCTCTCCCCTGTGTGGTTAGTCATGCTGGGGCTTTTGTTCTCATCTGTGTCTCTACCCCTCCCACCCTTTTTGATGGTGGCCTTGTCTCTATGATTAGCTGTGGAAGGTCTCTTCTGCCAATTGTGAGGTCATTTTCTGAGTTAGCTGCACAGATATAGCTGTTATGTTGGTGCATCCATGAGATAAGCTGAGCTTTGGATCTTCCTACTCCACCATCTTCTCCTCACTGGTGTGTTGCTTCTTTTTAATGATTTCAGTCTCTTTGGCAAATATCTCATTTTAAAGATTTTTTTCATGATTTCATTTAATTGTCTTTATTTTTTGTAGCTTGTTGAGTATCTTCAAAACAGTTATTCTGAGTTCTTTATTAGATAGTAAAATTCCATGCCTTTGAACTTGGTTATTGGAGAATTATTACTATCTTCTGATAATATATTTTCTTGTTTCTCATCTATGTTCCTTGTAGACTTCTGTTGTTGCTTTCACATTTGAAGTATCAGCCACTTCTTTGTTAGTTGCCTTCAGATGGGGTATTCTGTCTCTGGTGGTGTTATTATTTGGGGGTTTTCTCTGCCTTTATATGAATATACCTGTTTCACTCTTAGTATTCCTTCTTGGGGAATTCTTAAGCTTTCAGGAATTTTAAATTTTTAGGAAGAATTCTTAAAGTTTTATGACTTCTCTAGTTCTACAACTCACAACTATTTAGAGGCTACTATAAACCTCTCTTTCATTTTCCAGAGGTGGCATTTTGACCCAAACTTGTGGCTTCTCCCTTGCCTACAGACCTTGGCCTGTTTCCTTAGGATATTCTCTGTCTACTGCAGCTTCCTCTCACCCATACACTCAGGAGCATATATAAGATGGCTGCAGAGTTCGGGAGGTGTGGGTAGTACTCAGGGTGTTAAGAGGTGCCTGCAGATAGAGTAGGGCTATCACCATGTATGGTACTCCCAAAGGCTTCGTGTAGCCTTCCTGCAGAGTCCATTCTGCTCAAACTGTGTCTTGCCATTCTTATCTGCATTTTTCCTGGCCTTTCCCTCCAGCCCATCCTGGAGGTCCCAACTCAGTACTTTGGGTGGTGCTGGAGAGAAACATTTTTTTTCCAGCTGTGTCCCATGTCACTGAGGTAGCCAGGCATTCATTCACTGTTCTCCTTTTCCCCTTGCTGCCACTTGATAGTTAAGCATTATGCAGTACTGCTTTTGCAGGTGCTCAGGGTAGGGTATAGCACTAGTGAAGTTCTATGTACCACCTCTACTGCATCTAAACTTGTGTGTGTGCATGTGCACGTGCATCCACACCAATGGTGTACTAGAATCTCCCTTCAGAAAGGCTGGACTGCTGAAATTTCTTCGTCTGTGGTTATCAGCCCAGGTTAGCATTCTCAGGTTTTTTTCCCCCAACAAGAGGGGTTTGGAGCAAGTTGACTGCTCTGCTGGTTCCACAGTTCATACTGAACTGTATCTGTCTGTTACTGGATGTGCAGGTGAGCAAGACACCTCTCGAGTCCCTTAGCATATGGTGCTGGATCCTGCAACTCCCACAAAGGTACTTTTGTTCACGAATAAATGTCCAATTTTTTGTTAAAAATGGGGGATTAAAAGGCACCATATCTTGAGCCACTTTGTTTCTGTTAGTAAAATATTAGAAGCACAACTAAAAATACATCGGAGAAAGGTTATATAGTATAAAACATAGTAAAGTTGGTAATTAAAGAAAATTATAGGAATGATGTCAGCGTCAATCTTTTTCTGATACCTACTCTCAACCTCAAGTACATTACATCTTCCTGGATTTTATGGGCACAGATAGTCTTACTCTGTTTATATTCCCTAGACCAAGACTTCATTTGAAATAATTTTCCACCTAATGATTTCTAATTTGAGCTCAGCTACTTATTTAACAAACACTAAGCCTTTCCTATATGCTGAGTATCCTAACAGGTTCTTCACTTTGAGTTTGTTTTAAAATTCCCACAACAGAAGATAGTAGTATTTCCATTTTACAGATAAGGAAGCTGAGATTGAGAGGGCAGATGATATACTTAAGGGAACAAAGCTAGTTTGTTTTTTTTTTTTTAATTGGGATTCAATGACAAAACATAATCTGCTCTCCGCACCACTGTGGTATTTCCTTTATGCCAGCTACCTTGGTACCTCTTCCCTGAAAAGGAATGAGGAGAAAAGAAAGTAGCTACAAATTAATAAGACATGAAACATGTCAGAGAATAATAGATAAGCTCACCTCTGCTACAGAAACAGGAATGGAAGCTAATAAACATGTCTCCCTCTGCGATGCAGAGGCCTGCAAAAGGTAATATGATTATACACAAACTGAAACACTGGGTCACTAGTCTAAGAGGAATCAAGAGACTAATTATGTCAACTTGCCGACAGGAGAGTGGTGGCAAATAAAAACCACAATATTTTGTAATAACTAGGACCAAAATTGGATCAGAAACTTACACTGAGATCCTTTCAACTAGGGGTGAGACAGGCAAATAATATGAAAGGGCAAGCTGCAGAAATGGACACATATGTAGGATTAGCTCTTTAAGAAAAAGGATGGGAAGGGAGAATCATGCTAAACAAAGCTTAGTGACAAAAGAGACGATGTCTTTTTGCATTTGTTCAAGTCAGAAGTTGAGGTCCAAACCAGAATGTATACCGTAGGCAATGGAACCTAGAAAGTAGGGGATAGAGAAAAACAGGTCTCATGTGGAAGGTCTTCATTAGTATTAGAAAGTATAAAAAAATGAATCAATCACCTTGGAAGACAGGGCCTTAGTGTTAAAATGTCAGAGCTGAAGTTCTAGGTGAGGCTTCAGCTGCAGCAGACAACTGTAGTACTGGGCTGAGGCACAACAGCACCCCAGGCCAAGGCAATGGGGCGGAGGGTGGTGAAGGCTAGATTGTCAGGGGCAAAGTGGATGTTCACGGCTCTGGTATAGTGGACAACATATCTCTGGCAGTAAGATGTGCTCTATACTCACCAGCTGGTAGAGCTGGAGCACTTTATGTATACTCCTTAATTAAGGTAGGGATTAGTTAGGCTGAGTCTGGGTGTAGAGGTTGAGAAGTTCTGGGGCAGAGGTTGGCATTGTCCATTGAACAAAGCTGTTCCAACTTCTAATTCTGGCATCTACGAAAGTCCTCTGACTTATGAATTACTGGTCAGTCACTGGTAAGCTAGCTGCCTTACCAGTTTTTCTTGCATAAGCCCTTTTTAAAAGCAAATTTATATTCATTCATATATATTCTAGTAGGTTCTTTTTTCTCTTTCATAACCATAAAAAGTCTATGGTCAGGACAGATCACTCATATACTGAAGTATATCTACTTAGAATTTGAAATACTTATTGTATACTCTTAGTAAAGTCCATATGGCTTTGGTCATATAGCTTTACAGCAATATATAAGCAAAATCCCTTTACAACAGTTAAGTAATACTATTCTAAAAGATTCACTTAGGTGGTGTCACTTAACATGTATTTTCTTTACCCTTTTGACACCTGGATTTTTATATTTGTTTACAAAATGTTCTCTTAATTCCTGAGAACTATTTCTAAAGAATCAAGGAGAAACACATAAGCTTGTTTTTTTAAATTAAACATTGATGAACCTGGATTATTAAAATTAAGTCCCACAAGTATTTAACTTGCGTACATATACTGGAGAGACCGAGATGGATAAGAAGCCACAAACACTGTCCAGAATCTCAGTCTATCCTTGGTGATGGGAAAGAGACACATTCACAAATAATTTCAATGCAAGTTCACAGGGGTAAATACTATACAACAACTATAAACATTTCCTGTGGGGGCAAAAAGGAAAATGTGATTAAAATTATGGGTTGGATATTAAGAAAGAGAAGCCTTGCACAAGATCCGATGTTTGCGTTATGCCTTTAAAGATAGTTAAATCAAGAAGGCCAGAGAAGGAAAATGAAAGAAGGGGAAAGGGAAAGACTGTATTTGGCCAAGAAAGGAAAAAAATCTAAGACCTAAAATGGAATGTTTTATTCGGGGGCAGGGAATAGTATCCTGTGGCTGGAGTATAGAGGGGTAAGGAGAACAGGAAAAGCGGTTGGACGGGGAATTTTTTTAAGTCATTGGTGAGATTATGCAAAATGTGTTTAATAAAGCAGCATTATATGGTGACAAAACAAGTTGATTTTCAAATCAGGTTATGTAATAAATATTGTTGATCCAAATGAGGGAATTCATCTAGAAGAATGAAGGTTGGCAGGAAGAGGGTACATTTGCATGTTGTTTGGATCATACTGTCAAAGAGCTGGTTGGTCTTCCTTTGACTCCACAGTCAAATGGAGTCAAAGGAAAACTGTCTCTTATAGTTTTAGAGAATGAGTGAAGGGGAATTAAAAAATAAACTAGGACTACAGGAATAGGAAATGGTATCAGGAAAGACCAAAAATTTGGTTTGAACATTGATCTGAGTAACATAGCTAGCCTCATATCTAGCCTACACTTCCCAGAGTCCCTTGTTTATATGGACCATGGATCTGAGCTCTATGCAAGGGAATATAACCAGGGTGAAGTATACCACTTCCAAGTCTGACCAAAACATATTCCTGTGCGTATTTCTTGTTCTTTCTCCTTCTGCCACTAATGCAAGTGACTCTACTGTCCTAGAAAGAGTGATGATGCTTCAGTTCATGAATGAGATATCTGAAAACCAGATATACTTACTTTGGTTTGTTATTTGCATGATTGATTAGTAAACTTCTAGTGTTTCTGAGACATTTGGTTCTGGAACTTAGCTGAACTGAATACAGATGTATTGAATCTAAAATTCCTATTAACAGTGTTGACAATACAATGTTCCATGAGAGATAAATAAGCAGGGTCCAAAGATAGTATGGAGAAGAAGCACCTAACTCAGGATGAGAAGGCTGTGAAAGTCTCCCAGAAGTTTATCTTAAATTGAGAATGGGAGTTTGAAGAAAGAAAGTTATTGGGAAAGGCACTCTTGAAAGTAAGAGAGAGTCATCTATATATGAACACAAGATCAAATGCCAGAATTTTTTGTCAATTTCTTGCCCTTTGGATCCTAGGAAGCAAATACATCACTGGGATGTATTGATAGCTTTGGTAAAAAAAAAAAAAAAAAAAAAAAACTAAAAGCAGGCTTTTTTTGTCCATAAGATCAAGTAGGTTATGCTTTAAAGAATACAAGTTTTAAAGATTCGAAAACCTTAAGCTTTAATTCACCCACCCACTTTCCCTAGACTAAATAGAACAGCAACTAAAGGGTTCTCAGACAACAACAAAGTGGTTTCTCACCCCTCTAGTAAGGGAACTGCAGAGATTGTCAACAGAGAAGGGAAAGTAAAAGTATTCTGACAAACTATGGTGCCAAAAGAAATTGGATTTTCCCTCATTTTGTCAGAGGAGAAAAAGCACTTTCTAATGTGGGTGCAAGAAGAACAGGACAGATCAAATTCATTTTTTGTAGGACTGACATCTTTATACTATTGAGTCTTTCAATCAGTACACATCATAAATACCATACAGGTTTCCCTTGCTATCTGAAAGTAGAGTGTACCTATGAAATAATTCATATGCTGCAATGACATGAAGCAAAGAATCAATTGCCATTAATTTATATGGAAAGATTTTTAGCATTCCCAAGCCCCCCCCCCCCCCCCCAGATTACCTATCTTATGCTTTTCTGGTACCTTCAGCCACATCTTGCTATAACAGATGGACAAAATGAGATAAAGCATACATGCTCACAGAGACAGGTCAAAGCTATAGAGGCTTGATGCCGATGCTAAGTGTCGGTCTCAGGAAGATGCTTGGTGGAACTGTTCTCCCCTTTCAACTTTTTGTTCTAAAAGTGAAAATCCTTTTAAGATTGCTTTTGATTAGCAAAAGTACTAATCTAAGTCTCTTTAAAAGCAAAGTGGTATAACAACACAAACTTTCAAAAATAGAGAATACCTGTATGTAGGTCTTCTCTTGCTGTTACGCCGCTTTTTAAAAATAATATTGTATAGAGTAACTTGTATTGTATTAGTAGTGTTGTATTGGGTAGTTTTATAGTGTTGAAAAATTTTGATGTGGAGATACAGGTGTTTGCTGGGTTTTACGGATTGTAAGATAGTATTTTCCCTACTCAGTTAACTTTTTAAAATGCCATTTCTACTTGGTTGCCGAAATAGAAACACGTAGGTGATTTTTATATACTGATCTTATATCCAGTGACCTTGCTAAATTCCCTGAATTTTAATAGTTTATTCTTAAATTTATATTAGAAAGATAACTGAATAGAGACAATTTGTATATATTTTTTTCCTTTTCATGACTGACAGTACTGGTTAAGATGTTTAATACAATGTTCAATAGGTGTATTGCAAGCTGACATCCTCATTCCTAATCTCAAGGAGAAAGTGTGCAGTATCTATCAAACATTCTTTATACAGATAACATTTGCCAGATTAAGGAAATTACCTTATATTCCTAGTTGATTGAGTTTTTCTACTACTGAGTGTTGAGCCTTACTAAATACCACTTACACCTCTAGCAATGTGATCATATGTTTCTCCTTTAGTACCTTAATTTGCTTAGTAAATATGTGTATCTCCTTAAATTAGTTTTTCCAGACAATGACGTTACACACTTTTAAAAGTAGATTTAAAACCCACTAAAACTCTTCACGTGGGAGATTTTAATCTGTTAGATAGTTCTAAGTGTCTACATTTATAAATCCATGGATTTTTGATGATCCATATCTGTACTGGCTTCAAAATCATGTAAGAGCAAAAACATTTTAAAGTCCATTTTACAAAAGCTTTCTCCAAAGCTTTGCAAAATGAGCTTCTCTTACAAACATTTACCGTGGCTCATTTTCAAAATGTTTGATCATCCAAAATACATTGACAATACATATTCTTGGCAAGTTTCAATAAATAAGCATCTCATAAACTCCCAGTAAATAAATGAAAGTTAACAACACAATTTTGGGGGCAGTTTAGCGATACCTATCAAAAAATTTTTTTCTGAGGTTTAGACTATATTTTTTGTTTTATTTAAATAAAATTAGTCAACATATAGTACGTCATTTTTTCATATAGTGTTCAATAATTCACTAGTGGCATATAACATCAATCAAAATTACTACATTTTTATCTTTATCATGATAGGCTAGGTTATGCTGAAGTAACAAGCAACAGAAATTTTAATGGTTTCAAACAGTACAGTTTTATTTATTACCCATTGTATATACTCAGTGGAGGTTTTTGCATGGATACTGCTTAAAGAATTTATTCTCCCTCTTGAGTCAAGTGTCGGGAAAAGGAATGGTCCGTAACATTGAGGGCTGCAGTGAAAAAAGAAAAAGGAATGTCAACGTATGCCCTGTGATATAAAAATTCTTATTACACAGTAATTCCGTTTACATTTGTTTAGCAAAAACAGGGCATATGGCCAATTTTGGCCCTAATGAGAGAAGGAATCTGAACATAATTCTCTTCCAGAGAATTAAACATTGATGAACTGTAATGGGATTTACCACAGGCTTCCTTTCAGATCAGCAAGTTTTGGGCTCCCTCCCACTCCTGCTTACATACTCACCTCCTCCCAAGAAAAATGACACCAACCTCCCACCCATTTCCTCTCTAAGAATTCATCACCTGCAGACACTCTCTGCCAGGTCAATTAGATTCAGAGCGGTCCAACGAGGAAAGCATCCCTGCTATGAACACTTCCAGTCAGATGGAAGCAGCATATACTCATTGCTCATATTTAGCAATGCTACTTCCTATTAGCCATATACAGAAATGGGCTTCTTTCCTGGTGGTGGTGGTGTGGGGGGTGGGGGATAATCCTCGATAGGGCTCTGATTTGTCCTCCTAAAGGTAAGCCCCAGTCCATTGTTGTCTATAGTCCTCGAATCCATTCGCTTCAAAGTAATTTTTTATCCATTATCTTCCTCTGCTACAACTGAAGAAAACATGTGACAATATTACTTTTTAAGTGGTGAAAATCTTTCTCAGCCCATTTGCTGCCCACAGAGAGTTGGAAGCACACTTGTCTATTTTAGTCCAGCCTAGTGTTCCTCTTGATAGTATAACTCTCAGATAATTTATGGGCCTCTTATTTAATTTCAGTCCATATTACAAACATATGTACAAACGACCACACTCATGATTTTTCTCAAGACATGCCTCTCTCTACATATATTCAATTGCAGAGTCCTTGAACTGCCAGGACTGGAAGAAAGTCCATCTTTTTCACAAAAATCCTCTTTCCGATGAAAAGAATGTACTGCCTGCCACTTAACCCGCTCAGATATTTTAGCAATTGTTATATGGCCCATCTGTTTTACACAATCTTCACTACAAGACTGATTTCAAAGACTTTTTCCTGTTAGAAATTAAAAGACAGTCTCCTTTGCAAACCTCAAGTTCTAACTTTCAGGACCATCTCTCACACTTCTCATTTTTCCTTTCAAACTGGCAATTTCTACTCTGGGCTTCTCTCTTTGTGTAATTCCTTTTCAAGTATAGTCAACACTAGGACTCTATTTTCCAACGTTTTCACCAAACCATAAAAGACATTACTGACTTTCCACGTTGTAGAAGGGGACCATTTTATCACTGTTTCTCCAAAGCATAAACCTAGATCTTCATCCTTCCAGCTTTACCACCACCTTTCTACTCACTTTCTACCCAAGACACCAATGACCCATAGGTTCTATGTAACGGTAGCACATACAGTCTGATGCCATATCAATCATGATCATCAAGGAAATGCTAACAAAACTATTTTCTTCATGGATAAGTGTCTTTCTCATTCACATCAGGTGTTTAACATGGGTCCTAATTACTGTACTCCTTCTAGACCCCAAGTTGAAAAAGGAAAACACATCTGCAGATATGCTGGTTTCATTGTCTGGTTAAGAAAGAGAGGGGAGGAGGAGAGAACATGGCAAAGAATTGACTCTCCCTCTGAAAGTGTCTCCATAACTGACACATCTCTGTCACTCATATTTCACTGGCCAAAAACAGACATGGGGCCAGGCCTTTCTTTATACGGATAGAGAAATGTGATATCAAGGGATAGGAAATGGATACTGGTGAACACTGACAAAGCCTACCACAAATGTTCTCCAGTGGGTAATTGTAAATTAGTTATGGTAAATCCATATAAAGGAGTACCAAGCAGCTTATTTAAAAAAAGTTGTATACATACTGATTTGGAAAGAGCTCCCAGACTATAATACATTTTGTGTAAAAAGGGGGAGATGAAAATGCTTTTTTTTTTTTAAATATACTTAATGGCTGGAAGACTATGTAAGAAACTAGCTGAAGTATAAGAGAAAGTATCCACTCTACAATACTTCATATTTTTGCATTTTAAACCCCATAAATAAATTTCCTATCCAAAAGTCCTATTGAAATGACTAAGCTATATTTTATAGGGATAAATTGTTCTAAATTTAAAGGGAAAATCGAGTAGGTAGATTTTATTACAACTACAACATCACAGAGAATCTCAGCTCACTTAGAATACCTGTCTTCATGAAAAGAAAATGTTGAACTTACCTTTAATTTTGCCAATTCTTTCACTCTTAAGATACCAAAGGTTTCTAAGCTATTCCTGATACCATTACCGAGTATTTTAAAGATTTTACTGCCCAAGGCCTTGTTTTTATAAAACTAACCATATAGACGATATCCTGCAGTATTTTGTTCACTTTGTGCTTCCATGTGTTTCTCTGAATGACGTAAGGAATGGATTTCAGGTATGTAGTTACAGCTGGAAATTTATACTAAAAAAAAGGTTAAAGCCCAGATAAAACAGCTCCAACACTGATGATGACATTAGCAAATTTGTACCTAAAAAATATATTACAAAATGAAATGGTTACTGTCTTAGCATCCTATGAAAAAATAATGATTATTTGTATTAAAACATGTTACTCAGTTTGGGAGTTTTGCTCTATGTTGGCTGAAAAATACATTGTTTTTGTACATTTGTTAAATACATTTCTTAAAATTTCAGAAATGTTTTGTTTTCTAACACTTGATGCTAACTAATATGCAACTAGTTAGGTAATCAAGTGTTTAATATTTCTCCAATGGTATCTGGTAGTTTAGCTTTCCCTACTAAGAAACTTGTAAATGGTTTGCCAAACATTGATCATCAAGTTTACTGAAAATACCCTAAAGTACATCTCGTGTGCTGACATAATTTCAGCTATCCCAACTGAAATAAATTGTAACATTCCATCTTACATTTTGGTGATTAGGTTTTAAAATTTCACTAATCATGATGACTTCATATTGCCATTAGCTCAGCACTGTATACAGGTAAACAAGGTTCATCATTAATCATGGACTAACTGAAGAATCTGGTAACTTTGAAATTTTACACAGACTTCTTGCTAATTTTTTAATTTTTTAGGTTACTTTTAGTCTCACATAGAGACAAGTCAGACTATTGTAGAGCTAAATGGGTCACCATCTCTCTCAAGGTTGTATTGTTCCCTAGTGTCTACATTACATATTGTACAATATACATATGATACTAAGAATATGAGGGTAAATTTTGTTTGTAATAAAATCCATAAGTTAATGAAACTAGATGACAGAAACTTTAATGAATGGCAATGAAAACTGCCCTTCTGCATAATAATAAGCTTACATGTTCCTTAAAACAGCTCAGGAGCTGTATTTGGCATCAAACTATCTGATCTATGGATCAAGAGATGGCACCACTGTTAGTAAGATCTTTTCATATTGGATATATGGATTATTTAATTTCTAAAAAGAAATATAAGTAAAACTTGCCTTACTCTCTAGTAACCCTTTTCCTATCTAATGCCACCAGTCCATGCACCTCAGGTCTATGAGTATGAATAGCATTAGGGACTGTATAATATTAGAAGATCAGTTACAGCTTGTAAAAACTGAGTTTACTAGAGGTTAAGTAATTGTTAAGAACAGTTGCTTAATCTCCTGCTACTCCTCTATGAAACTGACCAACACATCCAAACGACAGTAATGTATAAATTTATTAGCTAGACAAATATTTACTGAATATATAAAATACAGGAGCCAAGAGTTAATTATCAACGAAGAGTAGAACACAGGTAATTCTCATCACTAAAAATGTTTGTGTGACACAAAACATTTTCATATAAAAACAAAAAATAACCAACCCACATTGAAGATAACATTTCCAGTAAACTTTCTATATGGTGAAAGTAGGTCCTTCTTCACAGAGTACATTTCAACTATGTATTTTGCCACAACCTAACCCACCATATTAGTAAATGGAATCAGATTTTCTAAAAGTTTTATTCAACATTATTTATGATATATACATGTTTTCCACATCTAGCTGTGGTTTATTTTCCCTGCTTCAAATTATATAATTGAGTACATATACTATAATTTATTAACCAATATTTGTGATGGCCATTTGTTTTTCTCCAGTTTTCCTTTCAGTTACAACAATGCTGCTAAGAATTTTCTTTTTCGTAAATACTAGTACATAGGAGTGATTTTTCTCTATGTGAAGTTGTATTGCTACATGTACACATGTCCAAGTTTACTAGTTTTCTCTTTTTTCCAGGACTACCACCAGCAGTTTATAAGTCTGCATTACACTATATTGTCAAGACACTTGGTAAGTTTAGACTTTAATTTTTGCTAATCTAGAACATTTGAAATAAGATCTCAGAGGAATGATTCATAAGAAATTGACAAGCTTTTTATATGCTAAAATAGGTGGGTGTTGTCAAAATAATGTGTTTTTTAAAGTAGATTAACCTTTAAAAAATACTGTTATGAAAAAAAAATTTACTATTATGCCTGTTCCTCTTAGGCACCATTCAGTGATGTTCTTGGGGTAACTGGGACTCGTCAGGCTGTTTAAGGTAACGTGAGACCCTGTAGCACAGGAACAAACCATTTTGCCTTCTCTCTGAGTAGCACTTGGTCAGGTTTCTGATGCTCCTTTTATTCTTATATGTGCTGCTAGTGCTGGTTTCCAATTGGCAGTGAGCTAGGAAAAGGAAATAGTCACTCCTCTGTTACTTTAAAATATGGATGGATGGACATAGCTCTCCGGTTCTAAGTTAGTAGGTCTCCTCCATCTAAAAAAGCTTTGGCTTTTTGTTCATGGGATTGTGTCAGTTATCTTTTGCTGATTTTACCAGACAAGCTCTATGATGACTATTACACCTAGAAAGATTTTTCCCATGTTATTTCAGAGTTTTAGATACTTCCTAGAGATTTGATGTTGTAACTTTGGGTAAGTGCTTAAAAAAATTAATAGTTGTTAAAAAGGGTTTCCATGTTTGATAAATATGCTGTTTGCTTTTTGAAGAAACGTTTTATAAATCTAATATTAGATTTTTATTTTCACATTTTTGCTAAGTTATAAATGATTTGTCTTTCTATGTTTATAATATGCCTGTTCTTATTGTTCAGAAAAGCAAGGGCAAGTACTTAATCAGAAAATAATTTCGTTTCATCATCCCATACATAAGAAATTATTTAAGAGTGAATCCTTGAAGTCTTAGCACTAGAATAGCAGAAAATTGGCTGAGGCTCTAAATACTGGCTTTCATCCTCATTCTCAAGAGCCTTGCAACCCTAGCAAAGCTCTATAGACTCTACTGACAAAAAGAAGTGGATATCTACTTAGTACTTGCTCATAGCCTGGTCCATTAGTACCTAATGTTCCCATGCCTGGATTCATCATTATATAGAATGCAAATGGAAACATTTTTCACAATACTCCAAGAACTCTTGGAATAGACGATGAATAAAATAAGTTGATTAATCAATGCATCAACTCCCAAATATCCAAAGGTAGTTGTCTACTATGTGGCCTATTTTTGAATTTTCTACACAGATTTATCCAATTTTAATTTTCAGGCTTACCTCTCATTGTGAATATTAAAACATGTAACTAAAAATAAGTTACACCTTGAAAAATATACCTTCATTTAGAGTATAATAATCCTCAGTCATGTCAATCAAAATAAAAATGCTTTGATTTCCCTCAAGAAGATGAACAAAAACTTCATCGAGGGTTATGAAACATGGAAATTGAATAAAGCTCTCCCTAACTATGATGGATAAAAATTCATAATATATAATTTGAAAATATTTTTTTAAGTAGGTTCAAGCCAAATGCAAGACCTGAACAGAGATCAAGAGTCAGATGTGTAACTGACTGAGCCACCCAGGTGCCCCTGAAAATAAATTTTAAAAATGTGTATTAATACAGTAAATTTTTTATCCAATATATTTTTAAAATATTTGTTGGGAAATGAAAATTTGTCATATTTACACAAGTGGCAAGTTAGGATTTTTTAATCTATAACAATCTAATATTTATAGAAAAGACTTGTTTTATACAGGCATTTCTTTCTTGGCTCCCACAAGAATGTCACATTTCCTGAAGTGTGGAATTTAAAATTGGAAAATAAACTCTTAAAAGCAAAGTGATTTCTTTACTTATATTTTGGCTTTAAAAGGTAAAAGCTCTGTTTTAGCTCAAAAAGCTTCTTCTCTCATACGCTTCTTGGGCCTATTATTGTAATTTGAAGAGATTCTGAAAATAGAGGCAATAAGACTGTTTCTGCTTGCATGCTGTGAAATTCTCCCTACAAGATTTTAAATTGAACTTGCTCAACAGGCAGAGAGAACTGCCTTCTTTCTTCAAAGACAGAAGAGGACTTTTTCAGCAGGAGGAAAAGGTCTACCACCATTCTCCGAAAGGGGCGCGTTGAGTGCGCCTGTGATTGCTCGTCCTGTCAGCTGTACTCCTCCCGTCAGAAGACGCCACAGCAGCCCAACCAGTGCATGCCACAAGGGGCAGTAAGTTTGAAGCACAAGCTGACCTAACTGCTTGGGGGAAAAAAAGACATAACAGAAAAAGAGAAGATCGTTGGATTTGTATGTTTTGTGGCCTGAGCATATCAGTAAAACCTGGAAAAAAATTCCATTCTTGTTGAAACAAGGTTTTAGACTTGCTTAAACCTTTGAATCTAGGTTGGGGTGAAGGGGGTCAGAAGAGAAGACGAGGGAAATATTTTCTTCTATTCGGGTTTTCTATAATCATTGTTTTTAGCTCTTCAGTAAAAACAGAAGTTATTTTATAAGAAATGAGACATTTTCAAATTCTAATCAGACTTTCAAATCGTAAGTGTTTTACATATTTGGTAAGCACTCTGCTAAAGCACTGTTTCAGTTTGTGGACTTTTGGATGTGGGAGTAACTGAAGGAAAAGATCAATTAGCTCCAACTGAGAATGTTTCCACGTATGTATTTGTTATGGACTGAATGTTCTCTAAAACTCATATGATGAAATCTAATTCCCATGGTGAGGCTATTTGTAGGTGACCTTAGTAGAAAAGATCAGAGAGCTAGCTCCATCTCTTTCTGCCATGTGAGACCAGAAGGAGAACTTGGCACTCTGCAGCTAGGAAGAGCACTCACACCCTGCTGACAACCCGATCTCAGAGTTCCAGCCTCCAGAACTTGAGAAGTCAGTTCTGTTTGTAAGATCCCCAGTCTATGGTATTCTGTTAGAGCTGCTGAAAGTTATTCTCTATCCAGTATTATCCAGTAATTACGACCTTGGACTCTGTAGTGTGAAGAGCTGATTGTGAACACATGAAGGGATAAAGGTAAGGTGAAGAATTTAGAGAAAGAAAAAATGACTAGACAGGACGATCTGAATGTGAGAAAGGAGTGATAAATGGCATCATGATGGGATGCTTTGAACTATTCCAGAATGTAAAATTAACCCTCAAGAAAATGTTGTGAATGGATAAAACCAACACAAGTAGTAGGTGATGGCAAACCTTACTTCACCAAAATAGATTCTGGAGAAGGCTTGTTATATATTGTTGCATTTTACTTCCATTTTCTGAACTACTTTGATTTTAAAATTATAAAAAAGAATAATTTATCTTTTAACAACACTGTATGTAAAATCACCAAGTGAATAAACATTGTCTCTCCCATTCTTATAAGAATAGGTGGTCCATGAGATTATTTACATGAATGAGAAAAGTTAGGTTCACCCAACACTACATCTCCTGACCTGTGCCTTCTGCAGGACCTCAGTTCTAGTGGCAATATGGTCAGGTCACATTTTGCAAGCGGACTACTGCCCACCTTGTGAAAAGGCAGTCCGCCCCTGCAGGGGGCCAACCACTGCCCACAGCAGGGCACTAGTCTTAGGAAACGGAGTGACACCAACATTCACATTATAAGGATCTCAGAAGAGAGATAAAAGGGGCAGAAAATTTGAAGAAATAATAGCTGAAAACTTTCAACCCAAGGAGGGCCACACCAAAACACAAGTAATTAAAATGGCAAAAAGTAGCGATAAAGAAAACAATTCAAAACCAGAAAAAAAGGGGCGCCTGGGTGGCTGAGTCATTAAGCATCTACCTTCGGCTCAGGTCATGATCCCGGGGTCCTGGAATTGAGCCCCGCATCGGGCTCCCTGCTCAGCGGGAGGCCTGCTTCTCCCTCTCCCACTCCCCCTGCTTGTGTTCCCTCTCTCGCTGTGTCTCTGTCAAATAAATAAAATCTTAAAAAAAAAAAAAAAAAGCAGTTACAAACAAGGGAAACCCCATAAGGCTTTCCGGAGAAACTCTGCCGGTCAACAGAAAATGTCATGGTATCTTTAAAGAGCTGAAAGGGAAAAACCTATAGTCAAGAATACTCTATCAAGCAAGGCTATCATTCAGAATACAAGGACAGATGAAGAGTTTCTCAAAAACTAAAAGGGTTCATGACCACTAAACCAGCCCTACAAGAAATATCAAAGGGTACTCTTTCAGTGGAGAAAAAGACTAAGTGAGAGTATGAAAAGTATAAAACAAAAGAAGTAAATTAAGTATTTCAGTAAAAATCAAAGGATTCACAAAGTAAAAGGTATAGGGTTTATATTTTACATCCTAAAACATGGGGGGAGAGGAGTAAAGAATGGGTTCAAATTGAAGTGACCATCAACTTAATGCAGACTGCTAGATGCAGATGTTGTTATATACAAACTTAATGGTAACTGCAAATAAAAAAACCACTGATATGCAAAGAATAAAGAGAAAGGAATCTATATCACTAAAGAAAGTCAATAAACCATGAAAGAGCAAAAACCACAAGTAACAAAATAGCAAATACTTATCAATAATTACTTTGAATGTAAATGGACTCAATGCTCCAATCGAAAGACATAGGGTGACAGAGTGGATAAAAAAAAAACAAGATCCATCTATGTGCTGCCTACAAGAGACTCATTTCAGACTGAAAGACACCAGCAGACTGAAAGTGAAGGGATGGAGAAACATTTATCATGCAAATGGATGTCAAAAGAAAGTCAGGGTAGCAAACTTCTATCATACAAGACTTTAAAACAAAGACTGTAACATGAGCCAAAGAAGGACACTATATAATCATTATGGGAACAATCCAACAAGAAGATATAACAACTGGAAATATTTATGCACCTAATGGGAACACCCAGATAAATGAAATAATAGTTAATAACAAACATAAAGGAGATGACTGACACAGTAATAGGGGATTTTAATCCCCCACTGGATGGACAGATCACTGAAACAGGACGTCAACAAAAACAGTGGCTTTGAATGACACACTGGACAAGATGGACAGAAAATACAGAACATTCCACCCTAAAACAGCAGAATACACATGCTTTTCAAGTGTACATAGAACATATTAGACCACAAAACAAGGCTCAACATATTCAAAAAAAGTTAAGTCATGGGCGCCTGGGTGGCTCAGTTGGTTAAGCGACTGCCTTCGGCTCAGGTCATGATCCTGGAGTCCCGGGATCGAGTCCCACATCGGGCTTCCTGCTCAGCAGGGAGTCTGCTTCTCCCTCTGACCCTCTTCCCTCTCGTGCTTTCTATCTCTCATTCTCTCTCTCTCTCAAATAAATAAAATCTTTAAAAAAAAAAAAGTTAAGTCATACCATGCATCATTCCTGACCATAATGCTATGAAACTAGAAATCCACCACAAGAAAAAACCTGGAAAGAGCAGAAAAAATTACATGAAAAATATGTGAAGTTAGTTAAATAACATGCTATTAAGCAGCACCAAGCTCAGCACTGCAAGGCTCTCCTCCAGGGGAAGAGAACAGGTCCCTACCTTGCTGGGCCCTTTTAGATTTGTAGTTTTATCTCTGACATGCAACTGGTATTCAAAACCCAGAACTGTGGCACCGGATGTGCAAAGGGCCCAGGCACACACAGGTTGAGAGCAGAGATCAGATGGAGGCTTGGGCCACAGGAGGGGAGATTGTTGGCTTTTCTATGAGGGCTTCCTGAGCAGTGGCACCTGGGGGTTCCCCTCCCCAGGATGAGGGGGGGGATGTAAAGCCGCCTTCCCCCCACTACCTTGCCCACTAGCATGGTCAGACTTGAGAGGAAAACACAGCACCTACAGTGGAGGGTGGAGCTGCTAGTACCAAACCCCAGCACCCTGTGCCCTGCAGGGGTATCTTTACTAGGGAAAGACTGTGAGCCAGCACAGCCAGCTTCTCCCTCAGAAGACCAACACAGGCCCCCTACATATACCAAGACTACTGATCAGAGAATCAACTTTAGTCCTGGTGGAAATAGGACCAGGCTTTACCGCCCCCCCCCCCCGCCTTTTTTTTTCTTTTTTCATTGGAATCAGGCTTACAGTTTTTTTGTTTGTTCCCTTTACTCATTTTATAGATCAGGCTTTTTTCTTTTTTTGGACCAGGTATTGTTTTGTTTTGTTTTTTCTTTTATCAGGCTTTCTTAAACAGATCAAAGCACATCTAGTTAAAGGCCCAAAATTCCCCCACTGCAAGCAAGGAGGGACTCCGCAGATGACAGACATGTGGGAAATAGCAGTCAAAACACATCAGCAGAGCACGCAGCATACATCAGAAACATCTTCTGAAGTGCCAGGCCGTGGAGAGTGTATGACACCTTTTTAATACAGCATTACTCTCAGGAGCAGGAAACATAACAAGTCTTCATAAAAAGCAAAAGATAGAAACTTAGTCAAAATGACAAGATGGATGAATTCTCCCCAAAACACAGCCAGAGACTTGCTCAAAACAGATATAAGCAATATATATGAACAAGAATTTAAAACAATAGTCATAAGGATACTAGCTGGGCTTGAAAAAAAGCATAGAAGATACCAGAGAAATCCTTGCTGCAGCTATAAAAGACCTAAAAACTAGTAGGCCGAAATAAAAAAAAATGCTACAAGTGAGATGCAAAACAACTGGGTATCATCACAATGAGGATGGAAGAAGCAGAGGAACAAATACATAATACAGAAGATAAAATTATGGAAAATAATGAAGCTGAAAAGAAGAGGGAAGGAAAACTCTTAGATCATAAATATAGGAAGTCAGCGATTCCATACAAGAATATCTGTACCATAGGAGTCCCAGTAGAGGAAGAGTGAGGAAAAGGGGCAGAAGGTTTATTGAACAAATTATAGCTGAGAATTTCCCTAATCTGTGGAATGAAAAGTCCAAGAAACACAAAGAACTCCCCTCAAAATCAACACCAAGACACAACATAGTGAAACTTGCAAAACACAAAGATAAACAGAGAATCTGAAAGCAGCTAGGGACAAAAGGTCCTTAACCTACAATGGTAGACACATAAGGTTCACAGCAGATCTGACACACAAACATGGCAGCCAGGAAGATAGTGTCTGATAAATTCAATGTGCTAAACAGGAAAAATATGCCGCCAAGAATACTTTATCCAGCAAGGCTGTAATTAAGAATAGAAGGAGAGATAAAGAGTTTCCAAGACAAGTAAAAATTAAAGTAGTTCTTGAACACTAAACCAGCTCTGCAAGAAATATTAAAGGGGACCCTCTGAGTAGGAAAGAAAGACCAAAAGCAACAAAGACTAGAGACAATCTACAGGAACAATGACTTCACAGGTAATACAATGGCACTAAAGTAGTATCTATCAGTAATTACTCTGAATGTAAATGGACTAAATGTTCCAATCAAAAGACATGGAGTATCAGAATGGATCTAAAAAAAAACAAGACCTGCTTACAAGAGACTCTTTTCTTTTTATTTTAATTCAATTAGCCAACCTCAAGTACATCATTTGTTTCAGATATAGAGTTATTTATCAGTTGCATATAACACCCAGTGCTCATCTCATCACATGCCGTCCTTAATGCCCATCACCCAATTACCCCATCTCCCACCCATCTCCCCTCCAGCAACCCTCAGTTTGTTTCCTATGATTAAGAGTCTCTCATGGTTTGTCTTCCTCTCTGATTTCTTCCCAGTTCTCCCTCCCTTCCCCTATGATCCTCTGTGCTGATTTTTATATTCTACCTATGAGTGAAACCATATGATAATTGCCTTTCTCTAACTGACTTATTTTGCTCGGTATAATATCTCCAGTTCCATCAACAGCGATGATCCTTTTTGATGGCTGAGTAATAGTCCATTGTGTATATATACCACATCTTTATGCATTCATCTGTCAATGGACATCTGGGCTCTTTCCACAGTTTGGCTATTGTGGACATTACTGCTATAAACACTGGAGTTGCAGGTGCACCTTCAGATCACTACATTTGTATCTTTGGGGTAGATAACTAGTAGTACAATTGCTAGGTCATAGGGTAGCTCTATTTTTAACTTCCTGAAGAACCTCCATACTGTTTTCCAGAATGGCTGTACCAGCCTGCATTCCCACCAACAGGGTAAGAGGGTTCCCCTTTCTCCACATCCTTGCCAACGTTTATTGTTTCCTGACTTGTTAATTTTAGCCATTCTGACTGGTGTGAGGTGGTATCTCATTGTGTCTTTTATTTGTATTTCCCTGATGCCAAGGGATGTGGAGCATTTTTTTATGTGTCTGTTGGCCATCTGAAATGTCTGTTCATGTCTTCTGCCCATTTCTTGACTGGATTATTTGTTTCTTGGGTGTGGAATTTGGTACATTCTCTATAGATCTTGAATACTAGCCCTTTATCTGATATGTCATTTGCAAATATCTTCTCCCATTCCGTAGGTTGCCTTTAGTGACTGTTTCCTTTGCTGTACACAAGTTTTTCATCTTGGTTAAGTCCCAATAGTTCATTTTTGCTTTTACAAGAGATTCAGTTTAGACCCAAAGACACCTCCAGTTTGAAAGCAAGGAGGTGGAGAACCATTTATCATGCTCATGGACATCAAAAGAAATCTGGACTAGCCATACATATATCAGACTAGATTTTAAACCAAAGACCATAAGAGATGAAAAGGGGCCCTATATCATAATAAAGGGGTCCATCCAAGAAGATCTAACAATTATGAATATTTATGCCCCTAACTTGGGAGCAGCCAAATATATAAGTCAATTAATATCAATGAGTTTAAGTTCATTCGTAATACAGTAATAGTAGGGGACTTTAACACAGCACTCACAGCAATGGACAGACAGCCTAAGCAGATCAATAAGGAAATGATGGCTTTGAATGACATACTGAACCAGATGGATTTAACATATATAAACAGCATTTCATCTTAAAGCAGCAGAATGCACATTCTTTTAGAGTGCATATAGAACACTCTCCAGAATAGATCACATACTAGGTCACAAAATAGGCCTCATCTGGTACAAAAAGATTGAGAACATACCATGCATATTTTCCAACCATAACACTCTGAAACTTGGAGTCAACCACTAGAAAAAAATTGGAAGGTCCACAAATCCATGGAGGCTAAAGGATGAATCGGTTAACCAAGAAATTAAAGAAATTAAGAAAATACAGGGAAGCAAATGAAAATGGAAACACAACAGTCCAAAACCTTTGGGATGCAGCATAAGCAGTCCTAAGAGGGAAGTATATAGCAATACAGGCCTTGCTCAAAAGCAAGAACAGTCTCAAATATACAACCTAACCTTACACCTAAAGGAGCTAGAGGAAAAACAGCAAATAAAGCCTAAATCCAGCAGGAGAAGAGAAATAATAAGGATTCGAGCAGAAATCATTGATACAGAAATTAAAATAAAAAAAAGAACAGAGCAACGAAACTAGGCATTACTTCTTAGAAAGAATTAACAAAAGTCATAAACCCACAGCTAGAGTTATCACAAAGAAAAATGACCCAAATAAATAAAATCATGAATAAAAGAGGAATGATCACAACCAACACTGCAGAAATACCATTTGTAAGAGAAAATTATGAGCAATTATATGCCAACAAATTAGGCACTTGGAAGATATGGATAAATTCCTGGAAGCATTTAAACTACCAAAACTGAAACAGGAAGAAATAGAAAATCTGAACAGACTCATAACCACCAAGGAAATTGAATTAGTAATCAAAACTCTCCCAACAAGAGTCCGGGGCCACTGACTTCCCAAGGGAATTCTACCAAGCATTCAAAGAAGAATTTATACCTATTTTTCTGAAACTCTTCAAAAAATAGAAATGGAAGGAAAACTTCCAAACTCATTCTATGAGGCCAGCATTACCTTGATCCCCAAAACAAAGACCCCACTAAAAAGGATAACTACAGACCAATATCCCTGATAAATACGGATGCAAAAATTTTCAACAAGATACTAGCTAATCTAATCCCACAGTACATTAAAATGATTACTCACTATGACCAAGTGGGATTTATTCCAGGGCTGCAGGTGTGGTTGAATATCATGTGATATACCACATTAATAAAAGAAAGAATAGGAACCATATGATCTTGTCAATAGATGTAGAAAAAGCATTTGACAAAATACAGCATCCTTTCTTGGATAAAAAAGCCTCAAGAAAGTGGGATGGAATGAACATACCTCAACATCCTAAAGAAATAAAACAGAAATAAAAGGCATTTAAATCAGCAAGGAATAAGTCAAAATTTTATTCTTCGCAGATGACATGATACTCTATGTAGAAAACCTGAAAGACTCCACCAAAAAACTGCTAGAACTGATACAGGAATTTAGCAAGGTTGCAGGATAAAAAAAAAATCAACATACAGAAATCTGTTGCACTTCTATACACCAATAATTAAGCAGTAGAGACATCAAGGAATTGGTCCCATTTATAATTGCACCAAAAACAGTAAGATACCTAGAAATAAATCTAACCAAAGAGGAAAAAGATCCCTATACTGAAAACTAGAGAACACTTAATGAAAGAAATTGAAGAAGACACAAAGAAATGGAAAAACAATCCATGCCCATGGATTGGAAGAACAAATACTATTAAAATGTCTATGCTAACATAAGGCAACATACACATTCAATGCAATCCCTATCAAAATGACACCAGCAGTTTTCAGACTTAGAACAATTAAAAATTTGTATGGAATCAGAAAATACCCCAAATAGCCAAAGAAAGGTTGAAAAAGAAAGCCAAAGCAGAAGGCATCACAATTCCAGACTTCAAGCTGTAGTACAAAGCTGTAATCATCAAGACAGTATGGTACTGGCACAAAAACAGACACATAGGTCAAAGGAACAGAATAAAGAACCCAGAAATGGACCCACAACTGTGTGGTCAACTCATCTTCGACAAAGCAGGAAAGAATGTCCCATGGAAAAAAGACAGTGTCTTCAACAAATGGTGTTGGGAAAACTGGACAGCCACATGCAGAAGAATGAAACTGACCATCTTTCTTACATCATTCACAAAAATAAATTCAAAATGGATAAAAGACCTAAATGTAAGACAGGAAACCATCATAATCCTAGAGGAGAAGATAAGGTATTACCCTTTTTGACACTGACTGCAAGAACTTCTTAGTAGACATATCTCTGGAGGCAAGGGAAACAAAAGCAAAAATGAACTATTGGGACTTTATCAAGATAAAAAGCTTTTGCACAGCAAAGAAAACAATCAACAAAACTAAAAGGGAACTGACAGAATGGGAGAAGATATTTGCAAATGACACATTCAGATAAAGGTTAGTATCCAAAATCTATCAAGAATTTATCAAACTCAACACCCAAAACGTAATCCAGTTCAGAAATGGGCAGAAGATATGAACAGACACTTTTCCAAAGAAGACATCCAGATGGCTAACAGACACATGAAAAGATGCTCAACATCACTCATCATCAGGGAAATACAAATCAAAACTATGATGAGATACCACCTTACACCTAACAGAATGGCTAAAATTAACAAGTCAGGAAACGGCAGATGTTGGCGAGAATGCTAAGGAACAAGTACCCTCTTGCACTGCTGATGGGAATGCAAACTGGTGCAGCCATGCTGGAAAACAGGATGCAGGTTCCTCAAAAACTGAAAAATAGAACTGCCCTATAACCCATCAACTGTACCACTAGGTATTTATCCAAAGGATACAAAAATGCTGATTCGAAGGGGCACCTGCACCCCAATGTTTATAGCAGCACTATCAACAATAGCCAAATTATGGAAAGAGCCCAAATGTCCACTGATTGATGAATGGATTAAAAATGGTGTGTGTGTGCGTGTGTGTGTGTGTACACACACACACGCACACACACACACACACAATGGAATATTACTTGCTGATCCAAAAGAATGAAATCTTGCCATTCACAACAGTGTGTACGGAACTAGAGGGTATTATACTAAGCGAAATAAGTCAGAAAAAGACAAATACCGTACGATTTCATTCATATGTGGAATTTAAGAAACAAAACAGATGAACATAGGGGAATGGAAGGAAAAATAAGATAAAAACACAGATGGAGGCAAAGCATAAGAGACTCTTAACCAAAGGGAATAAACTGAGGGTTGCTGGAGGGGAAGTGAGCAGGAGGATGGGCTAAATGGGTGATGGGTATTAAGGAGGACACTTGTTGGAATGAGCACGGGGTGTTATAGGTAAGTGATGAATCACTAAATTCTATTTCTGAAACCAAAACAGATTAAGCTCAGAGGAGCTGAGCCAAGTTATTCCAAATGTAAGAAAAAATGCTAAAGTGGAAATGAACAATTTTACTCTGTAAAAATTCACTGCTTATCAGGGTAGAAAGATTAGAAGAGGTTGCTCATTGAGGAAAGAAGTAAGATAAACAAAGCAAGCAAGTTCAAGATTTTTTATTCCTATGTTTTTTTCTTGAAACAGAACCAGGAAGGCCTGATAAAGGCTGAACTAATGTAATTATAGGAAGGGAGGCCCTCCTAAAAGGCAATCGAATTCTCTCTTTATAGGGGCATAATCAGGAATGACTCCCCAGAAGTCAGTGGTATGCTAGGTAGAGATGGTACCTAGCATCTTCCACAACCTCTGCAGTTTTCATCCTAATAAAAGGGATCCAAAATTACTAAATAAATAAATAACATGCTACTAAACAATGAATAGGTCAACCAAGAAATCAAAACAGAAATAAGGAGAAATGACAGTGAAACACAATGGTCCAAAATCTTTGGGATGCAGGAAAAGCAGTTTTAAGAGGGAAGTTCAGAGCAACACAGGCCTACCTCAAGAAGAAAGAGAAATCTCATATAACAAAACAAAATAAAAAACAAAATAAAACCTTACACCTAAAGGACAAAGAAGAGCAAAACCCTGCAAAAAGGAAGGAAATAATAAAGATTAGAGCAAAAATCACTGAAATCAAGAGCTGGTTCTTTGAAAAGGTCAACAAATTAATAAACTTCTAGCCAGACTAACGAAAAAAAAAAAAAAGGATAGAAAAACCAAATAAAATCACTAATGTAAGAGAAGAAATAACACTAGAGAAATACAAACAATTCTAAGAGACTGTGAAAACTAGAACAGGAAGAAATATAAAATTTGAAAAGACTATTTATCAGCAATGAAATTGAATCAGTAATCAAAAAACTCCCAGCAACAGTCCTGGACCAGATGGCTTCACCAAACATTTAAAGATGGGTTTATACCTATTCTTCTCAAACTATTCCAAAAAATAGAAGAGGGAAGAAAGCTTCCAAATTCACTCAATGTGGCCAGTATCACCCTGATGCCAAAACCAGAGAAAGACCACAGAAAAGGGGAAATACAGGCCAATACATCTGATGAATATGGATGCAAAATTTCTCAACAAAATATTAGCAAACCAAATCCAACAATACATTAAAAAAAAATCCTACACCATGATCAACTGGGATTCATTCTCTGGATGCAAGAGTAGTTCATTATTTGTGAAACATGATTTATCATATCAGTGAGAGAAAGGTAAAAATATTATTTCAAAAGATGCAGAAAAATCATTTGACAAAATACAACGTTCATTCAAAACCCTCAACACAAAGTAAGGCTCGAGGGAACATACATCAACATAATTAAGGCCTTATAAGAAATAACCCCAGCCAACATCATACTGAATGATGAAAAACAGAGCTTTTCCTGTATGGCCAGAAACTGGCCATTTTTATAACAAATTATAAAATAAGACACAAGGATGGCTACTTTCATCACTTTTACTGTACTAGAAGTCTTAGTCACAGCAATCGGGACAACAAAAAGAAGTAAAAGGCATCCAAATTGGTAAAGAAAGAGTAAAACTGTCACTATTTGCAGATGACATGATACTCTACATAGAAAACCCTGTTAACTCCCCCCGCCAAAAAAACTACTAGAATACTGAATTCACTAAAGTCACAGGATACAAAATCAATGTACCAAAATAATGCAGCAGCAAAAAGTGAAATTAAGAAAATAACCCCATTTACAATTGTACCAAGAACAGTAAGATACCCAGCAATAAACTTAAATACAGTGGGGAAAGACCTGTACTCTGAAAACTATAAAATATTAATGAAGGAAACTTATGATGACCCTAAGAGACAGAAAGACATTTCTTGCTCAGGGACTGGAAGAACAAATATTGTTACAATGTCTATACTACCCAAAGCAATCTACACATTCAGTGCAATCCCTATCAAAATATCAACAGCATTTTTCACAGAACTAGAACAAACAGTCCTAAAATTTCTATAGAACCACAAAAGACTCTGAGTTGATGTTCATGAATTGGAAAAATATTGTCAAAATGTCAATACTACCAAAAGCAATCTACAGATTAAATGCAATCCCTAGCAAGATTCCAATGACATTTTTTTTTACAGAAGTAGAAAAAACTCCCAAATTTATATGGAACCATAGAAGGCCCTGAATAGAAGCAGCAGCCTTGAGAAAGAACAAAGAAGGAAGCACCACATTTGATAATTTTAAAATATGCTGTAAAATTATAGTCATCAAAACAGTACAGTACTAGCATAAAAACAGACAAATAAACCAATGAAACAGAATCAGGAGCCCAGAAATAAACCCGAGCACATATAGTCAACTAATATTTGAAAAGGGAGCCAAGAATATCCAATTGAGAAAAGACAGTCTCTTCCATCAATGGTGCTGGGATAACTGGATATTCACATGTAAAAAATGAAACTGGTCTCCTATCTTACATCACAGATAAAAATTAACTCAAAATTGATTAAAGACCTAAGATCTCAAACGATGAAACTTCTATATGAAAACATGGGAATAAGACTCCTTGATATGGATCTTGGCTATGATTTTTTTTAATATGACAAGTGAAGCACCCCAGTAGCAACAAACATACGTAGTACTCAGACTTTTGTTTCTAATACCATTCCCTAATATAAAGAACTAAGTCTCCTTGGAAAAATGGCTGATTTGGGGGTTGGGGCAGGGAATTTATGAGTGTGTAGCATCTTATAATGGCAGAAATTAAAGGAGTACTCTTGAAAAAAACCTACAATGATGAGGCTATGTCAAGGGACACAGGGGTCACTTTAAAGAGCAACCAACTGTCAAAGCTGGAACAATTTGAGAAACAAACAAAAAAGTGACACTGAATTATAACTGAAATTATAAAATACTTGTGTTCATACTGATACAGATATATGACTGACTAAATTAACAGAATAGACAAATCTCTCTTGCAGAAAAGTTCTACACAATTTATGTAGATAATCTACTCTCAAGGAGGTGGAGCATAACTCTTGTACTTAAGTCTGTGCTGCCTAATAATGAATTTCTTCCAAGGAGTGAATTTCTTCCAAGAATTTCCCCAAAGAGGAAAAAAAGAGTAAGTTTACAGTGGAGAAATCTGACAAACCTTACTTCAGTCTTGGTGATAAGGTCAACACATCAACAATTAAAAAAAAATGTCAACACAACAGTCATTAATCATGTTTAGAGTGTATATCCTTGATGTGATGAGAATGATAATTAATCTCGGTGCTCTTCCTCCCAAAACCCCATAGACCAAATCTAATCATGAGAAACACATCAGACAAATCCCAAATGAGAGATATTCTACAAAATATCTGGCCAATACTTATCAAAACTATCAGGGTCATCAGAAACAAGGAAAATCTGAGAAATTGTCAAAACCAAGTGGAACCTTAGGAGATATGACAACTAAATGTATTTAATATGATATACTAGATGGATCATAGGGGAACACAGTTCGATAAAAACTTTGAAAATGTGAATAAAGTATTGACTTTAGTGTATAATAATGTACAAATACTGTTTTACTGGTTGGGATAAATGTGTTATAATAATGCAAGATACTAATGGGAAGTTAGTTGGTCATGGAGTATATCAGAACTCTACTACCTTCACAACTTTTCTGTAAATATGAAACTATTCCGAAATAAAAACTTTACTTTAAAAAATGCATGGGGCTAACGAGCACATATTTCTCAAACTTTTGAAAAGTTGCCACATGTAACTAAAAATGTATTCACTTAAC
Organism: Eumetopias jubatus; assembly: GCF_037043125.1. NCBI lineage: Eukaryota > Metazoa > Chordata > Mammalia > Carnivora > Otariidae > Eumetopias > Eumetopias jubatus. Next base: position 34,860,224 of record NW_028274820.1, read on the forward strand.
TTCCATAAGACAGACAATACAATGTCACACCACAGTTGCATTAAATTCAATCCCAAGATTTTGGAGCATTTTTCTTTGCAGGTGGCAAATTGTGTATAAATAAGAGCTTCCCAGCCTTGGTGATGTATTCTGCAAATTTGCTAAAAACCCTACTTCTGGCATCAAATAACCCATTGTGGATATCAGATTTACCAATTGCTAATACCTTGACTTTGATGTGGGTTAAGGACAGGACGGAGGACTGCTTTGCAGGAATTGCTATAGTGTATGAAAAATCACAGCTTTTTATATGCAAGTTTCTTGTCAATACAACTCCCTACGAGGTTTATGAAAACGTAGAGCAATTTGTATTTGTTCCATCCCAGAGGCCTTGTTGAATCACAATTCCTGTATCTACGGATTAGTGTGGAAATTGTTTTTGTTAGTAACAGGCTTTGGTGTTACTACCCAACTCCCCAGTCAAGAATTCAGCGTAATGTCTTCAGTCTGGACTTCTCAGAAAAGGCAAAGCATGATAGCCTAGGATGGGTAGCTATATTCCCTCCTTTACCCCAAAGCTAGATCCCTTTAGGTGACTCCTTCTGACTTCAGCACTTTTCAAGTCTGTTACAACAGGGAATATGCCACAAAGAAAGATTGAGAGGGATATGGAAGACAGAACAGTGAAGAGATAGATTACTTGTAAATTATGAAATCAGTTACTACATCCTATAGGAAGTAAGCTTCTAAAGGATTAGGCCTGCACCAAGGCACCATCTCTGAAACCTGGGATACAGACAGGCATATTTGAAATACACTATCTGAAAGTAAATATAAATGTGGATGCTCCTACCAGAAGATGTCAGAATTAATGCTAAGTAGAGAAAGGAAATATCCACTACCATTCCCTTCCTTATTATCGAAAGTTTCATTCAATAAATTATCATGAAATCCAAGCCTTGGCTTCTTCATGGCCATTCTTTTGGGAAGTACAGAGGCCACCTGCTTCTGTTTACCCTACTCAAGTTTATACTATCATCGTATATCTGAAAGTAATCACTGCTCACACTACTCCACTGACTCCCAGGAATAATATGAGAACTCATTAGGTTACAGCTGTGAATCGCATGGTGTATTTATGAGGGTAGTGTCCATTTAAATATTTACAGTGTTATTCTTATTGAATAATTTTTGGTATGATTTGTGTTCTGAACATTTCCACTTGTTTCTCTATATAGTTAATGATACAATGTCATTCAAGCACCAATTGAAAAAGAATTTAAAGCACATGTTAAACTAAATAAGCCTTAAGACTGATTTTCTGAGGTGACTGATAGGAAAAGAAAGAACAATGAAAATAATTCTAGCATGGAACAAAAAAGTGTTGATATAAATCTGTAAAAGAAGTCATTTTCCAATAAAAATTGTAATGTAGAACTATGCGTATTTTCACACATAGCTCAGAGATCACATAAATGCCAGAAAAAGTGACAGTTGCTGAAATAAATGTGTTTTTTATGAAAAGCAAAGTAGTAAAACAAGCAAAATAGATGCATAAAATGGGTGAATTTTCAATGTATTAGTTATTGCTGCCTCAGGGCATCTGTAAATTACAAACTTGTTTTTAACTTCTTTGGGGGTATTCATGAATATATTCTGGATCTGTTCTTCTCCTACAACCCTTGTGATTTGACCCTTTGCTAAGATTTATGATCTTCTTTAAAGTTTATAAATCAAAGGGTACCAGATATTTGGATGGATAGATTCATAAAAAACTAAAATGTGATGGTGGGTAAGATACTAACTTTTGAAAATATCATTGTTAAAAAAAAAAGTTGAAAAGATCAAATTAAGTGTAAGATTTTATTTCCTCTCCCCCTATCCAAAAATGTGTTAAAAAAAACTTACTTTGCTTTTTTCTTGCAAAAATGGACAATGCTATACACAATGACTATGAAAGGTTTAAATGATAAAGTCTTACTCATTTGGCCATACCTTCTTCATAGGTCAAGGTGATTCACTCTGCAGTGAAAACATGTGATAAAATACAGAGAACAACCATAAATAAAAATGCTTTTATAGCATAGCAGTGAATCCTTCAGACAGAAGAGTCTTTTTACTGTCTTATATATATATATGACTAAATATTTTACTACAGTCCCTAGAGCTATAGTGAACAAAGCAAAGAAAATGCACCCCTGAATGGCATTGCCCCCAGAGAACAGCATACCCTAAAGTTCTTGCCTGACATCCCTCTATGAAATTGCAATTAGGAATTGAAACAAAATGGCAAGAGCTATTAAAAATGTTTAATTCTCCACCTTTTAAGCAGAAAATCAGTATCTACAACTGACCTTTAAGTAACTGCCAAAAGTACAGATTTTAAGAGAGTAGTAAGCTATATAAAGGCAACTCTACATTTAATGCCTCATTTTTCCCCATTTCCACTCCCACCCCCCATGCTTACTGAGGTATGATTGACAAATGAAACCTGTGTATATCTGAGATGTTTTGACAAATGCGTACACTGTTGAATGATTACCATCATCAATCTTATCACTACATTTATCACCTTACACACCTGTGTGTGTGGTGAAAACGATAGAGATATACTTTCTAAGCAAATTTCAAGATACAGTATATTATTAACTGCAGTCACTTGCTATACATTAGGTCTCCTAAAATTACTCATTTTATAACTGAATGTTGATACCCTTTAATCAATATCTCCCTTTTTCCCCTGCCTCCTAGCCTCTGGTAATTATCATTCTCCTCTATGTTACAGTAAATTTGACCTTTTTTCTTAGATTTCCCATAGAAGTCAGATTATGCAGTAATCTGCATAATCTGCAGAAATACAATCTTGTATTTCTGTGTCTGGCTTATTACATTTAATATAATGCCCTCCAGGTTCATTCACATTGTCACAAATGGCAGAATTTCATTAAGGCTGAACAATATTCCATTGTGTGTGTACGTGTGAATAGACAGATAATTCCATTTTTTTTATCCATTCATCTGTTGATGGACACTTAGGTTGTTTCCATGTCTTGGCTACTGTGGAAAATGCTGTAATGAACATAGAAGCGCAGGTATCTCTTTGAGATATTAACTTCATTCCCTTCAGATATTTAACCAGAAGTAGGACTGTTTGGTCATACAGTAGTTCTATTTTTAATTTTTTGAGGAGCTTCCATGTTGTTTTCTGTAATGCCTGCACCCCTTTAAATTCCAACAAAACAGGGCAAAAGGGTTTCCTTTCTCCGCATTCTCACCAAGACTTGTTATCTTTTTACTTTTTGATGATAGTCATCTTAACAAATTTGACATATCTTGTGGTTCTGATTTGCATTTCCCTGATGATTAGTGATGTTGAGCATCTTTTCATGTGCTCCTTGGTCATTTCTATGTCTTCTTTGAAGTATCTATTCAGGACATTTTCCTATTATTTAATTGGATGGTTTTAATGTTGATCTGGACGAGTTCCTTATATATTTTAGATATTAACCCCTTATCAGATAAATGCTTTACAAATATTTTCTCCTGAATAGGGTGCTTTTTCATTTTGTTGATTGTTTCCTTTGCTGTGCAGAAATTTTTCAGACTGCTGTAGCCCTACCTATTTAATTTGGCTTTTGATGCCTTTGCTGTTGGTGTCATATATAAAAAAAAATCCTTGCCAAGCCCAATATCAGGGAGATTTTCCCCTATGTTTTCTTCTATGAGGTTAGGGTTTCAGGTCTTATATTCAAGTCTTTCATCTATTTTGAGTTGATTTTTGTTTATATTGTAAGATAAAGGTCAGATTTTATTCTTCTGTATGTGGCTACCCAGTTTTCCCATCATTTATTAAGACTATTCTTTCCCTATTATGTTTTCTTGGAGACTTTGTTGAAAATTAATTAAATATATATGTGAAATTTATCTCTGGGCATTTACTCTGTTCCATTGGTTTGCATGTCTATTTTTATGCCAATACCATTCTGGTTAAATTACTGTAACTTTGTAATATAGTTTGAAAGCAGGAGGTGTGATGTGCCCAAGTCTTATTCTTCTTGCTCAAGACTGCTCTGTCTATTCAGAGACTTTTGTGGTTCCATATGAATTTCAGGATTTTTTTTAATTTCTATGAAAAATGTTATTAGAATCTTGATAAGGATTGCATTATATCTGTAGATGGCTTTGGAGAGTATGGACATATTGACAATACTGATTTTTCCAATACACAAAGACAGATATCTTTACTTTTATCTGGATCTTCAATTTCTTTCACCAGTGTTTTATAGGTCTCAGTGTACAGCTCTATAATGTCCTTAGCTAAATTTTGTCCAGTTAACTTAAAATAGTTAATTTTATTCTTTTTGATGCTACTATAACGGGGTTGTTTTCTTCATTTCTTGTTTTGGATAATTCACTGTTAGTATATAGAAATGCAATGGGGTTTTATATGTTGATTTTATATCTTGTAACTTTACTGAATTCATTGATTAGATTTAACATTTTTTGGTAGATTCTTTGGGATTCTCTATGTATATACAATCATGCCATCCATAAAGAGAGACAGTTTTACTTCTTCCTCTCAAATTGTGATGCCTTTTTATTTTTCTTGCCTGAATGCTCTGGCTAGGACTTGTACTACTATATTGAATAGAAGTAGTTAGTGTGGCCACTCTTATCTTGTTCCTGATCTTAAAAGCTTTCAATAATTCACTATTAAGTATGATGGTAGCTTTGGACTTGTCATTTATGGATTTTGTTATGCTGAAGTATGTTCCTTCTATATGTAATTTGTAGAGAGTGTTTATCATGAATGAATACTGAATTTCATCAAATGTTTTTTCTGCATCTCAAGACGATCATAAAAAATCATTAAAAATCACTTAAAATCATAAAAAAGATGATCATGTAATTTTTATCTTCCATTCTATTAATTGGTTGTATCACATTTATTGGTTTGCATATGTTAAACCATCCTTGCATTGGAAGGATGAATTCTTGATCATGGTGTATGACTTTTAGCATGCTACTGAATTCAGTTTGCTTGTATTTTGTTGAGGATTTTCCTATCTCTACTCATCAGGGATATTGAATGGTAGCATTATTTTCTTGTGTCCTTATTTTTTTAGGCAAGCAATACTCTTGATACTCAAGCCAAATGAGTTCGGGGATGTTCCCACCTCTTTGATGTTTTGGAAGCGTTTGAGAAGGATTGGTGTTAATTCTTCCTTAAACGTGTGGTAAAATTCACCAGGGAAGCCATCTGGTTTTAGGCCTCTCTTTGTTTGGAGATTTTTTTATTTGATTCAATCTCTTTATTGGTCTGATCAGATGTTCAATTTGTTCCTGATGCAGTCTTTGTAAAAGGTATATGTTTCCAGGATATTATCCACTTCTTCTAGGCTATCCTGTTCATTGGCATATAATTGTTCATATGTCTCTTACGATCCTTTGTATTTCTGTGTTATCAGTTGTAACATCTCTTCTTTGTCTTGTCCTAAATACAGCAAGCGCCATTGAGATTTTCTACAAATATGTAGGCTCTCCAAGACATTTCATACCTATTTTCCATGCTGGATAAACACTGTAAGACTTTATTGGATTTGCTGATTCATCATCTTTCACAGAAGTATTTCTAATCTCTGAGTATGGAGTTAAGCACCTCCCAACATTGCAGAGTCATGACAAAATCTTTGTTTCTCCTTGGCCATTACTTTTCAGACCTTATGTCATAAAGTTACCCGTTACAATTAAATGCTGCTGCTAATTTTTTCATACTGGATTTTTATTTTCTTAGTAATAAGATAATGCTGATCCAAGCCACAAACACCAAACTCTCCCTATGATGGTTTTCTCCTAACAGCTTCCTGATCAATCCTTAATCCTTCTGTTCCTACTTGTTTATAGCAGCCAGAGTCACCTTTTAAAACGTTAATCAGATCATCCCACCCATGCCTAAACCTTCCATTGGCTTTCATCCTTACTGAGGCCTCAGGATATTCAGGGTTTGGTCCTGCTGTTTACCTCCCCAGCTCATTTCATTTCATGCCTATCACTCCCTCATTCTCATCAGCTTTCTAGCTGTCCTTCCAACAGGCCAACACTGATGCCCCCTCAGGGGTTTTGCATTTGCTCTTCCTGTCACATAATTCTCTTCACTGAAATTTTACTGTGGCATTTTCTTTCCCATTATTCATGTTTCAACTCTGAGTTGGCTCCTCAAAGCAGCTTTCTTTCCCCACTTCACTAAGGCAGTACCCCTAGTTATTCTGTGCTATTCTTCTATTTTGTCTTTTTAATAGCACTGGCAGGTTCTAGAAAATATTCTAGTTCGTTTAGTTAGTTAGCTACTTAATGTGAGTCAAGAACAAGAAGTTACTTTCAACTTAACATCTTTATGTCACATCTTTATGGTTGCTCACAGAAGACAAGAGACTCCTGGGTGAAAGACAAAGTATATTAGTATTCATGGCAGCACCATGTGTCAGTTACCCAAACTCCATTTTTCTTAGGGTGACTCAAGAGGGTCAGGTAAAACCTGAACACAGAGTGAGTTGTATTACAGAAGAAAAATCCTCAGCTTAGGAAAGTCAAAATGTTTATACTGGACTTGAAGCAAACCTCTTTCCTCTAAAGGAATACATAATATATACACTATATGTATTCCAAGGTTGTACAGTTTACATAATGCTATCTTATGCTTCACCATCATGTGTATGTTAGTTATTCTGACCTCTAAATGCACTCTTCAATATATGTTCTGGGTAATAGATGCAATTTCTTTAAATATTTCTCCTTTAATGTGAGCTCGGTATTAACCTCTCTCAGAGAATGCTGGAGGCAAATTGCAGAGGAAGGAGCTCTCCAGCATTTTCCAGCAGCAACAGAGGGTGGGTGTGTCAGAAATGTGGCTGAGAGGATAATACACAGAGTTCTGCTATTAGTAATTGGCCCAAAAAATGAGAGCTTTTGGCAACCTTACAGCCTTAGCCTGGAGATACTTTCTATGCCTCACTTGACCCAGAAAACCGTTGCCCTAAAGCCCTTTCACTCACATGAGTACCCTGATTCCCTTTGAAGTTCCCTGGGCAGCCTGCCTGGAATCTGGAAGTTTCCCAGGGAGTTGGTTTCCTCTCTGTGGTCCCTTAGCCTGCCTATGACCCAAAAGATTCTCATTGAGCCTCCACTAGCATTGCAGAGCTCTCCTTTACCTCAAAGTGTTCCCACCCCTCTGTACACTTCTACCATTAGTTATTGAATGCCTACTCCATGCCTACATTTAGCAGGTTGCCTCCTGCTTATCCAGTGACCACAGATCAGTTCCAGCCTGTCTCTGCTATCCAGTGAGCTGGACTAGACCTTCTTCAATAAGGTCTGAATCAATCTCTTTATCTCATCTCCCTTTCTGTGTGTCCCTCTCTGTCTCTGTGTATGTGTGTGTGTGTGTGTATGATTTAGTTATATAGTTATATATATTTAATTATATAGTTGTTATATTTACATATATAATATACATGTGAAATGTACTCTTTACCAGAGTTTGTTTAATCTTTATTTCAAACCACCCCTGTTTAATCTACTGTGTATCTCCTGATTAGATCCAGAAAAGTACACTGCATTTAACTAACTCATATGGTGAACATATATGTTGCTTCTAATTTTTCCACTATTTTAAAGAGAATAAAGAATGTCTTTTTTTAAGGTTATATTTATTTATTTGTTGGGGGGGGAGCTGTAGGCAGAAGGAGAAGCAGGCTCCCCGCTGAGCAAAGAGCCCGATGCAGGACTTGGTCCCAAGACTCTGGGATCATGACCTGAGAGGAAGGCAGAAGCTTAACTGACCCAGGCATCCTAGAATGTCTTTGATCCTATATCTTTGCATATGTTTGTGATGATTTTCTTTGGGAAAATTCCAAGAGGAATTGCTACTTCAAAAATTATGTGCATTTTTAAGCCTTTTGACATATAGAGAATGTGATAAAATACACTTCTAGGAAAGTGTAGAATGCCTAAGTCCCAGTACCTTTACTTACAAACTGTAAGGAAGAGAGGGGGAAAAAAATGCACTAAGATTGTTTAACAGCCTCCCCTTAGTCTACAAAACATCTACCAAAGGTGAGTAAACCCATTTATTAAAGCTTACCTTGGACTCAGAGGTTATTACCTAGAGAAATAAAAGTCATATTGAATACAAAATTATTTCTAGGTCCCTGTTGACTTGTAAAGCCTGCACACCCCAGTGCCTTCTCCATTTTCACTTCCACCAGAAACCAGAACCTCTTCACAGCTCATCTCTTCCCTCATTAAAAACCTCAAAGGGACTCAGAAGGCTTAAAGCTAAGCCACAGTATGGGTTCAAAAAGCTTATCAATCACCTTAATCATTACTTACAATTTTCTTGGAAAAAAATTCTTATTTCCAAACATACTGCCCTAAGTTAAAAGTTTTTTAAAAAGAAAACACTTTTACTAATCGAGTATTAGACTTCTTTAACTTGAGGAAAAACATGATTCAATTCTGAGAATGAGGCACATTTATTTGGTTTGCCACAGAAACTGAAAATTTGCAACTCCTGACTTGATCTGGAAGACATGGATTATGATAGGGACCAGGTTAAATCAAGAGACACTTCTCCAATAGTAATAGTCCACTGAATTGTGGGCAACAGATCAAATTTTCACAAGTTGGTAGTAAAATTTAAAATTTAACTAGGAAAAGCAATGAGTCGAGAGGACTCTAGACTTGGAAATCAATTTACTAACATCCTAATAAACCGTACTTAGAGCTTCTGGCCCTTTCTCAATCATTAACTAGTAAGTCCAGAATCACCTATAAATTTTTTTTCAGAACCACCAGTGACTTGGTAACTAGGCTTAAACCTGCCTGATGACTCCTTCTTTTTCACATGTGTTTCAGACATGGTGTTACCAAAAATAAAAGAAGAAGAGGAAAAAATAAATCTTCAGGCTGGTTGATTTGGCCACTTGTACAGATGTAGTCTTTATTTTTTGAAATAAGTTTTCCCACATTCTTGCCAATTAAAGCATAAAGATCAGGGTCCTCATGCTTTTAAAAGCTTCTTGGTATCCTCAAGAGCCTACTCAAAGGCATGGGGTCATTACACCTCCATTGTATTACTCATAATTGCACAAATGAGGTGAGAAAGCTAGTAACCTAATTCCATTCTCATTAGTTTCATGAATCTACTATCAACTCCTGGTCAGAGCCTGGCACTGTCCTATTAATAGACATATGAAAAACCAAGGAAAGAGAGAGCACTCTTTTGAACTTGAACTCCTCTTGTTGACAGGAAATGAAAAGAGCAGTGGTTTTTTTTGGGTTTTTTTGTTTTGTTTTGTTTTTTTGAGAAGTCCCTGTACTCAGCAACCCCAAAGCTGTGGCTGCTTCAAAGAGGCTTCCAGCAGAGTGACAGACTCCCTTCTGAGGAAGAATGATGGGAATGAAAGCTCTCTGGATCTCAGCATCACAGGATCCTGCACATGGCAGTATTTCAAAGGCTCCCTTATTCCCTTCAATAGGACAATATCACTTTAGTAAAATGCAACTAGGTAGAAAAGTAAAGCCAAATCATGTGGCTTTTTGTCTCCTACTCAGCACCTCTGAAGCTCTGCCATCCTGCTCTCTGTTGAGAAGATAAAAATGTTCCATCAAGTATTGGGGGCCCAAGAGTTCGGAACTCACAATTTGACAAAGACATTTGCAGAACTGTGGAAGGCTGGATTATGGCCCCAAAGATGTCTACAGCCTCATTCCTGGACCCTGGGAATATGCTACTTTCCAGGGTAAAAGTGACTTTGCAAATGTTATTAAGTTAACCACCTTGAGATGGAGCAACTAACCTGTGTTATTCAGGTGGGCCAAAGTATTCAAAAGAGGTTCAAGTCAGAAAAAGGAGATGTGACCATGGAACCAGAGGTTAGAATGATGAGTTCTGAAAACAGAAGAAGGAACCATAAGCAAATGTATGCAGGTGTCCACTAGAAGCTGGTAAACAGATTTTTTTCCTGAAGCTTCCAGAAAGAATACAGTTCTGCCAACTTCTTGATTTCAGACTTCTGAATTTAGAACTATAAGAATATAACTTGTGTTTTTTTTTATGCTGAGTGTGTGGTACTTTGTTACAGCAGCCATAGGAAACTAACACAAAAACCAATTATCATGTGTCACATGTCCATAATGAATTTAGGTTTGTGACTGTTTAGGAATCTCATGAGGAAGATATCCATGATATCCATGATAAAATCTCTATATGCCTATAGACTCTAGGAGCTCAATGGTGGCCTGAGTTAGAGGAAAGGGCAGTCATCCTAAAATCCATCCCCTTATTAGGTCATGTTCCACCTGAAAAATTTTTGGCCTAATAGATTACTATTAAAAACACTGATACTGGGTATGAAAACAGGTTAATAATTTGTTTCCAATCTATTTATTGAACTTATCTCCTTCTCTTGTACAATACATGCCAGATGCATTCCCTGAAAAAAAGTCACCAGTTCTAGGCTCACTGATTAGAATGCCTGACTGATTTGGCATATAATCTACTATGGACTTCAAGAGGTCCAGGGTAAGCATCTTTTCTAAAAAGCTTTTGCTGACTCCAGATTTCATCCCTGATGGTCTAAACACTTTGTTTAATGAAATATTATTGCACTTTCAATTTGATTAACACAATTTATATTATGATTTAATTTGCATTTTTAAAAACCTGCCTAACCATATTTGATTCTGGTCTTATGAAAGGAGGAGGAGAGACCTATCTTACGACTTCTTTGATTCTTGATACTTCAAGTTTGGCACTCAGAAAATGAATGAAAGAATCAAGAAATGACTAATGAACGAGTGAATGAACAAAAGAAGAGTGCAAGTTTTTATACAATATAGGGCACGCAAATGATTTAATGAGTTCAATTTGTGTGCAGACCTCTAGATTTCAACATGTTTTGTGGCAATAAAAATCCCAACTCCTGACCATAGCTAATAGCACCCTGTATAAGCTGGCTCCACCCACTTCTGCCATCCCCCTGCTCCATTTCTCGCTTTCCAGAATGCTAAGCATCCTGCAATTACTCAAAGTCAATATCCTTTGTTCAAGCCTTAGTTATTTTGCAAATGTCTCTGCCCATTATACAACCTACATTGACTAACTCCATTTTAACCTTCTCTTCCACACTTTGTGAGCTCCTTTCTATTCAACAGATCTCACACTGAATATTAATTTTCATAAAACCCTTCTGTGACCCCCCCCCACTTAAAGTAGATCCCTGTTATTTTCTCTGATACTCTTTTCCTCTGTATCACAACTTATAATATATTCTTTATTTGTTAAATTTAGGTCTCTCCCATGGAGTTAAGTTCGGTAAAGACAGAGGCCATGTCAGTTTTTTTCCTCATATTGTGTCCCTAACACCTTACAGAGACTGTTCACCAAGCCAGTGTTCCAAAAAATATTTGTTGAATGGTTGAAAGAATACATGCATGAAAGAACACATATGTAACTTAATGATCAACGTTTCCCAGCCAGAGACAGATATTTTGCCATACTTTTTTGCCACAATCAGTTAAGTGAACACAAATTGATGAATACAAATCTACTGCTTTCTAGTAAGTATTCTGGTCTGTCCATTTTAATTCCAGATTACAGAAACCACTGACTAGATATGACTAAATAGGTACTGGTTGAAAGAGGAATTACAGCTGAGGAAAAGCAGATCAGCATGCATCAGTTCCATACAAACATGAACATTTTTGATTCAAGAAAACAAAATGAAGTACATTTAATACTAGATTGTCCTCATGCCCTAATGGTAAATATTACTTCTGATTTTAGGGGTTACTTGTGGTCAGTGAGATTAAAGTATTACTGTGGGTTCCTACTTTGCACTTAAATGTCCTGGGAGACGAACCAGGAGAGATGATGGACTCTGAAAAACAAACTGAGGTTTCTGGAGGGGAGGAGGGTGGGGGGATGGGTTAGCCTGGTGATGGGTATTGAGGAGGGCACATTCTGCATGGAGCACTGGGTGTTATGAACAAACAATGAATCATGGAACACTACACCAAAACAAATTATGTAATATATGGTGATTAACATAACAATAAAAAATTTAAAAAAAATGTGTTTTCAAGGAATAGTTAAATTTGTACGCATTTTTGCATCCACAATTTGCTTTCTGTTTATGTGTTGTTTTATATTAGAGAGAGCTAATTCTGTGGTATTGTATCACTATAGTGAAGACTCTACTTCCGGAAAACTGTGAATTCTCCAGTCTAGAATGATGGCTCGACTCTTGCACTCTCCAGAGCACCATCATTTCATAAGGCACAATCATTTTAGAATATTTCTTAAAGGTGATTATGTTAGTTCTGACTCCTAGTGCAATCACCTCCACATTTTTAAAATAATCTCATTTTCAAGACAACTTGAATTTCTGCTACTTTCTGGGGGCTAAGAGACTAAGAAGTATATATAGGGTAATGATAATTATCATATTTTACTTGTCTTTGTGTAGTTATATTCTTGAAGCACAAACATTTATTCTTACTTGAGGCTCAGAAGCATACTTGAGGTTTTATTTTTACTTCATGTCCCCTTATCATAATAAACATCTTTCTCATATACTAAAACTTTATAGTTACCCATATTTGCATATTTGTTTCCCATACCAACAAGGATTCTGGTTTATTCAGGTGGTATCACAACTCTATTATGCCCATCACACAAAAGACCCCCCAATAATATTTACTGAATTGAACAGACTGGAGTAGTGATTATAGATATCAAATATCTTTTAGAAATTAGAATCCTAGGTTAAGTGTGTGATCTACTTACAAGTTTATATTTGATAGGTAGTAAAATCAGGACTAGAAATTACTTAACTGATACCCCGAGTAAAGGTCTTTCCACTGAATAGCATTTCTGAATGTTTTTTGATACAAAGTAATATATTTACATATCCTTAAGAATTAGAATTGGCAGAAGAAAGCAAATGACTTTAACTCAAAATAATGTATCTGTATATAAAATATTGTCTCTTTGAATAGGTTTTGAGTTAGTACAGCGGTTCAATCATTGGCTAGATAGTTTTTTATTAATGATAGAGGAGGGAAGGCCTGAGTGTAAAAACAATGGTTGGGGTAGGTAACAACTGAAGTCCCTTTAAACAGGGAAAGTCCATGGCTCTAATTTTTCCAGAGACTTGCACTTTTAATGAAAAAAGAAAAATAGCACTGCTCTGTATTTTATCTACCAATTACTTGTGAGCACTAAAAAAACAATAATAATAATAATTAATTAGTGGGAAAAAAAGCAGTAGATCCTAATCCAGAAATATGGTTCTAATTCTGATACTGCTGACCTGATTTAAGTAATGATAGCAGAGTGAAATGATTTAGGGTAGGAGATCTGGAATTATCCTTGCTAAACTTAAGTCTTGAGTTTACTTCTGTGTCCTAAGCATGCAACTTAACCTCTGTAGGACTCCATCATCTCCTCTGTAAACTGAAGATGATGCCATCAGAATGTTCCTATCAGGAGTAAATGAAGTAATAACTACCACATGCTTAGCAGAGCGCCTGATCTGGATTAGAGTACTGTCTCAATACATGCCATCCATCTTTCCCAGCATGGTTCCTCAGAGGTAAAATAAAAAATTGTACTAGATCAGAAATACCAAATAAGATAGTATGAGTACCACCCCTGTCACACATCTGTCATACATTTCTAAGTAATTACCACATGGAGTGCTGAGAAGCCAGCCTGGTTTTGAGGATCCTGCTCAACATAACCAATATCCACTAGCAGCTGATCAACACTGACAGGGGAATCATTTACCTACTTGTACTATTTAGACAGGATCACACTAAGACTACCTGTGATTCTTTAGAACAAAGGAGCAACTATACTAAATGAAACCAGGTCACAGCATTATAGATATGATGCTGTCATTTATCTCATGAAAGTTTATTTGAATACATAGTAAATGCTCATGCACACACTCACAGTCACGGTATCTGCTAATGAATCAGATCCTTTCCATTGTCCATGTTAAAAAAAAAAAAAAAAAAAAGCACTTCTCCCTTTTCACTATCACCATCTTCCCAAAGTCATGGTCAGAGTGTTTTGTGAAGAATGGCTGATGTCTGAATGACAAAGAAAACTCAAAGCTTACAGCATCAAAATGTATCTCACAATCATGCAGTGTGAATATTTTGGGTCACAATCAAAAGAAATGAATACATTTTCTTTCCAGCAAGGTCTGACCTGTGTTGGTATAGCCAATTCATGATATGTTAAAAATCTTCACTTAATATACCATCTCACTTATTTTTATCATCTTTATATTTTTTTAATATATAAGCTTTCTTTTTTTTTTAAAAGATTTTATTTATTTATTTGAGAGAGCGAGAATGAGAGAGAGAAAGAGAGCACATGAGGGGGGGAGGGTCAGAGGGAGAAGCAGACTCCCCGCTGAGCAGGGAGCCCGATGCGGGACTCTATCCCAGGACTCCAGGATCACGACCTGAGCCAAAGGCAGTCCCTTAACCAACTGAGCCACCCAGGTGCCCCTATCATCTTTATATTTTTAATTGTGGAAATATGTTGTTAAACAATGGGCATCAACTGAAAAAAGGATTGAATGCCATTATTTAAGGTACATTTGTGGTGATTCATACACAGTTAACATGTCAAATGAAAGAGAAAATGGTGCTAGTGACTAAAATTAATGGAAACTGACCAGAGTAATTTGTTCCCTTTGTTTCTCTCACTGAAGCTCATTGGTACCTACTGTCTCCTAGAGATTGGGATGACTGTCTTCAGATGCAATCTGATAGGCATTTGATTTATCTATCCAAGCCGTAAGGCCAACATGGAAAGCAGGATTTTAACAGAGACATTTGGTGAACAAGTTGTCTTGAGTTGGTTTGGCTTGGTTTTAATCATGTATTAGGAAACCTTAAGGTCTCTCAGGTATTGGCACAATTTAAGAAGTCAGAGTTTTCTGTAAAATCATAATTCATTTGGATCTGTGTTTTCTTAAAGCAATAGGACTGCCTGCCTACATAAACACTAATGGTGTAAATAAAGGAAGGTATTCAACAGAGAGAATCCTGAAATGACTGTGCATTTTATGAGGTTTAGTGATTTGATTTGGAAATATTTTACTTGCTGAATATATACCAAAGAATTTATCAAGAAAGATAAGGAGTGGGAAAGAGAAAATCAAGAATCAAACACTTCTCCTCAAATACAAAATTTGCCTTTCTCCAAATTTTAAATTCCGTCTTTAAACAATTTTCCAAAATCAATTATTCACAACCAGATGGAAAGTTGTTCACAGGTAGTTGGATGCAGTGTAAATAATATAAATATTATTCTATAAAAACATATTGTCATTTATTATAATTGTACTTTTTTAGGAATAAATATTGTCTTTAAGAATGTCTGAATGTAACCCAAAATATAATTTTATAGACAACCATATGATGCTACCATTTTTTAAACATTGTTCTTAGTCAGAAATGACATTTTCAAAGGGTTCAATCTAATTTTCTTTAACAAAAAGACTTCTAAATACAAGCTGTGAAGTTAAATTACACCAAGTAGTGGCAGATTGGACTTAAGATGTCCAAAGAAATTCTCTAGTTTTCATAAAGTTTTTATCAAATAAATGTTTAAAGGGAAAGAATATCCTTTAGGTTTTTAGAAGGTAATGGCAGAGGTGGAGTACAACAGCATGGAAGTTTGGTGTAGAGTCTAGACTACAGTATTACTGTGAAATCTATTTAGTACAAGTAAAGCATTTTCTAAAAATGTAATTTGTAATTAAGAACACATTAGACAATACATATATGAAGTATAAGCATTTCATACTCACTCATCCCTAAGTGTCACAATCCTCCAATTACAGGGGACTTCATTTTTAACTATACCTTAATATATAGTGCCTATATAAGAAATAACAAAGTGTTTTTGAAGCTTAACACATAATAAAGCAATGTTACACCTGCCCTTTAATAGGCACAGCTTTGTTTTGTGGCTCAAATACTTTCCCCATAAAGTGGTTTTATAAAGATTTATTTATTTGAGAGAGAGAGAAGGCACACAAGCGGAAGGTACAAAGACAGAATCTCAAGCAGATTCCACGCTGAGCACCCAGAGCCCAATGTGGGGCTGGATCTCATGACCCTGAGATCATGACCTGAGCCTAAACCATGAGTCAGATACTTAACAGACTATGTCAGCCAGGCACCAACAGAAGGTGGTTTTAAACCAAAGATATAATCAAATCTATGAGAGGAAAATATTTCTTCATTGTGCTTCAAAGATCTTGGGCAATAATAATTTTTTTCCCTTTTACAATCCATAATGTCCGTTCTATGCATCACTCCTTTTATAATACAAAAAAAAAAAAAAAAAAGGAAATAAAAACACTTAAATTTCAGTAAGTGGAAGAGAAACATGCAAAATGAGAGCAGGTGCGTGAGTTTCTAGTGTGGAGGTCTGACCCGGCATCATTATGCTGGAATTGATGTGGTCACACCCAGAGGTTATTAAAAAACATTTCACCAGGGGAACTCCTTGAGCTAAAGAGCAAATGAAATCTGAGTGTTTAACAGGAGTCACGATAAGAAGTAAGAATTAATGACACCCTGAGGTCACAGCCTCAGGGAAACAGTTGACAAGAGTAATTTACCTAATACTTTGGAACCTCTGGAGTCTAATAATTATCTCTCTGCCTTCCCTTCCCCTCATATATCCACCCTCTCTCCATTCACTCTCTTTAATACTGGGAATGTGCTTCCACAGTTTTGTTCCATGACTTCTTAATTTATCTGAGTCTGTCTCTGCAATTTGAGTCCTTCTCTCACATTAATGCCAAATTTATATTTTCATTCTTACTATGTCCATAACCTTCTTAAAGAACTATATTGTGAAACTCAATGAGAATATTAAATATGGTACTTTTTAGAATAACACTTTAGTTTCTTTTTATTATAAAATTCAGATAAATAAAATATCACCTCTGGTTTCCTTGTAGGAATTCTAACTAAATTAATTTGCCTTTCCCTTTCAATACACTACCACGAAGTAGGGAGTGACGTACAATAGGACAAAGTTTCCTTACTTTAATGTACACTTCGCAAAATATACTTTGGCATAATTAAGTCTTATGGCAGGAATGAGGACTTGGAATTTTGTCAGTTTTAAATATTTTTCTGTGTAATTTATGGAATTTGTATCTAATACATGGAGTCAGAAATAAATTAAGTAGAAAAAAATAGCTCTAACTGTATTGTATTAAATCTCTCAAATCTATTTTTCTTTTTTCACGAATGGGACTTTCCCCTTCTTTGTTCTTAATACAAACACTTCAAACAGGATGCACTAAAATTTTGCACATTTATACTATCAGCAAATCATTTAAGAAAAACCAACACCTAAAGTTAGGGTAATATTCCTTACAGTTAGGAAGATGGCAGAGGAGTAGGAGATCTAAATTTTGTTTGGTCCCAGGAATTCAGCTAGATAGGGATCAAACCATTCTGAACACCTACGAACTCAACAGGAGATTGAAGAAAAGAATAGCAGCAACTCTCTGAACAGAAAAGCAACCACTTTCTGGAAGGTAGGACGTGCGGAGAAGTGAATCCGAGGCGATATTCGGGAGGATAGACGGCGGAGGAGGGGGGCTACCATCAGCTGCTACTGGCAAGTGATAGAGCAGCAGAGCACAAAATCGGAACTTTTAGAAGTCGGCTCTGCTGAGGGACATCGCTCCAGTGGCTAAGCAGGAGGTAGGACCCTCGCGGGACAGTGTGGTCTCAGGACCCTCGGGGTCACAGAAAGACCGGGGGGTACCTGAGTGCGGCAGAGCTACCAGGTATTGGAGCGGGGAAGCTGGCTGCAGAGACACAGCCGAGGAGTGGGCTCTCAGCTCGGGGTTGCCATAAACCATGATCCGCGGCACAGTTGGGCCACTGCTCCTCCAGCAGGGACCCAAGAAGCGGCAGAGCCGGGGAGACTCCCCTTCCTCCCCTGGGAGGAGTGCCACGGGAGCGCACCGCAGGGATCTGCTGGGTTTGGAGACTCCACACGGGCTCGGGTGCCAGAGATAGAAACGCTCGGTCACAGGCTGGGTGAGCACGGAGTGCAGCCGGAAACCGGGGAGACGGGAGTGACTGACTGCTTTTCTCTGGAGGCTCACTGAGGAGTAGGGGCCCCGAGTTCTCAGTTCCTCCAGGGCGGAGATTGGGAGGCCGCCATTTTCACTGTCATCCTCCAAAGTTGTATGGAAAGATTGCAGGGAAATAAAGCTCCCGAGAGCAAACCCAAGATTACTTAGTCCGGACTGGCAAGGGTGGGGCAATTCCGCCTCCAGCAAAGACATTTGGGAACCACTGCAACAGGTCCCTCCCCCAGAAGATCAGCAAGAACAGCCAGCCAAGACCAAGTTTACAGATCAATGAGAATGGGAGAAATCCATCCCAAGGGGAATACAGTACATAGAATTCATGGCTTTTCCCCCCAATTCTGTAGTCTTTCAAAGTTATTTTTTTTAATTTTCTTTTTTTTCTATTATTTTTGAATTTTGAACAGACCAAAATATACCCTAAATCTCTACTGTATGGCTTTGTTCTAGTCTCCTGCCTGATCACATTCTCTCCCTTTTTTTTTTTAATTCTTTTTCTTTCCTTGCTCAACCAACATTTTATATTATCAATTCCTTTTATAGAATCTAATTTTCATCTTTACAGTCATATTCCATCCCTTCATCATATTTACCCTTATTTTGTAATTTAGTTTTTCTTTCTTTAAAATTTTGGGAGGCACATTCTTCTAACAGAACAAAATATGCCCAAAATCTAGTGTGTGGCACTGATCTATTCACCAGCCTGATCACATTTGATCATATTCTTTTTTTTTTTCTTTCTTTCTTTCCCCCCAGGTTTCTGTCTTTTCTGATTTGTTTAGTGTATATTTTTCTGGGGTCATTGTTACCCTGTTAGCATCCTATTCTCTCATTCATCTCTTCTCCTCTGGACAAAATGACAAGACAAAAAAACTGACCTCAAAAAAAGAACAAGAGGCAGTACTGACTGCCAGGGACCTAATCAATACAGACATTAGTAAGATGTCGGAACTAGAGTTCAGAATGACAATTATAAAGATACTAGCTGGGCTTGAAGAAAGCATGGAAGATACTAGAGAATCTAGTATCTTCCAGGTCTGTATTTTGGCCTTCCTGGAGAAATAAAAGAACTAAAATCTAAACAAGTTGAAATCAAAAAGGCTATTAATGAGGTGCAATAAAAAATGCAGGTGCTAACTGCTAGGATAAATGAGGCAGAAGAGAGAGAACTAGTGATATAGAAGACCAAATGATGGAGAATAAAGAAGCTGAGAAAAAGAGATAAACAACTACTGGATCATGAGGGCAGAATTCGAGAGATAATGATACCATAAGACAAAACAACATTAGAATTGGGATCCCAGAAGAAAAAGAAAGAGAGAGAGGGGCAGAAGGTATATTGGAGAAAATTATAGCAGAGAACTTCCCTAATTTGGGAAAGGAAACAGGCATCAAAATCCAGGAGGCACAGAGAACCACCCTCAAAATCAATAAAAATAGGTCAACACCCCGACATCTAATAGTAAAACATATAAGTCTCAGAGACAGAGAGAAAATCCTGAAAGCAGCTCCAGACAAGAGGTCTGTAACCTACAATGGTAGAAACATTAGATTGGCAGCAGATCTATCCACAAGGACCTGGCAGGCCAGAAAGGACTGGCATGATATCTTCAGAGCATTAAATGAGAAAAATATGCAGCCAAGAATACTATATCCAGCTAGGCTGTCATTGAAAATAGAAGGAGAGATAAAAAGCTTCCAGGCCACACAAAAACTAAAAGAATTTGCAAACACAAAACACGCCCTACAAGAAATACTGAAAGGGGTCCTCTAAGTAAAGACAGAGCCTAAAAGTAACATAGACCAGAAAGGAACACAGACAATATACAGTCACAGTCACCTTACAGGCAATACAATGGCACTAAATTCATATCTTTCAATAGTTACCCTGAATGTAAATGGGCTAAATGCCCCAATCAAAAGACACAGGCTATCAGATTGGATAAAAAAAAAAAAAAAAAAAGCAAGACCCATCAATATGCTGCCTGCAAGAGACTCATTTTAGATCCAAAGACACCTCCAGATTGAAAGTGAGGGGGTGGAAAACCATTTACCATGCTAATGGACATCAAAAGAAAGCTGGGGTGGCAATCCTTATATCAGACAAATTAGATTTTAAACCAAAGACGTATTAAGAGATGAGGAAGGACACTATATCCTACTTAAAGGGTCTATCCAACAAGAAGATCTAACAATTGTAAATATCTATGCCCCTAACATGGGAGCAGCCAATTATATAAGCCAATTAATAACAAAAGCAAAGAAACAGATTGACAATGACACAATAATACTAAGGGACTTTAACACCCTCCTCACTGAAATGGACAGATCATCTAAGCAAAAGATCAACAAGGAAATAAAGGCTTTAAATGACACACTGGATCAAATGGACTTCAGAGATATATTCAGAACATTCCATCCCAAAGCAACAGAATACACATTCTTCTCTAGTGCCCATGGAACATTCTCCAGAATAGATCACATCCTAGGTCACAAATCAGGTCTCAACTGGTACCAAAAGATTGGGATCATTCCCTGCATATTTTTGGGCCATAGTGCTAGAACTCAATCACAAGAGGAAAGTTGGAAAGAATGCAAATACATGGAGGCTAAAGAGCATCCTACTAAAGAATGAATGGGTCAACCAGGAAATTAAAGAAGAACTAAAAAAAAATCATGGAGACCAATGAAAATGAAAACACAACTGTTCAAAATCTTTGGGATGCAGCAAAGGTAGTCCTAAGAGGAACGTATATAGCAATACAAGCCTTTCTCAAGAAACAAGAAAGGTCTCAAATACACAACCTAACCCTACACCTAAAGGAGCTGGAGAAAGAACAGCAAATAAAGCCTAAACCCAGCAGGAGAAGAGAAATAATAAAGATCAGAGCAGAAATCAATGAAATAGAAACCAAAAGAACAGGAGAACAGATCAACGAAACTAGGAGCTGATTCTTTGAAAGAATTAACAAGATTGATAAACCCCTGGCCAGACTTATCAAAAAGAAAAGAGAAACAACCCAAATAAAGAAAATCATGAATGAAAGAGATCACAACCAACACCAAAGAAATACAAACAATTATAAGAACATATTATGAGCAAGTATATGCCAGCAAATTAGATAATGTGGAAGAAATAGATGCATTCCTGGAGATGGATAAACTACCAAAACTGAACCAGGAAGAAATAGACAACCTGAACAGACCCATAACCAGTAAGGAAATTGAAGCAGTCATCAAAGAAGCTTTTAGCACAGCAAAAGAAACAGTCAACAAAACCAAAAGACAACTGACAGAATAGAAGATATTTGCAAATGACATATCAGATAAAGGGCTAGTATCCACAATCTATAAAGAACTTATCAAACTCAACACCCAAAGAACAAATGATCCAATCAAGAAATGGGCAGAAGACATGAACAGACATTTTTCCAAAGAAGATATCCTAATGGCCAACAGACATGAAAAAGTGCTCAACATCGCTCGGCATCAGGGAAATCCAAATCAAAACCTCAATGAGATACCACCTCACACCCGTCAGAATGGCTAAAATTAACAAGTCAGGAAACAACAGATGTGACAGGGATGTGGAGAAAGGGGAACCCTCCTACACTGTTGGTGGGAATGCAAGCTGGTGCAGCCACTCTGGAAAACAGTATGGAGGTTCCTCAAAAAGTTGAAAATAGAGCTACCATACGATCCAGCAATTGCACTACTGGGTATTTACCCCAAAGATACAAATGTAGGGATCCGAAGGGGTATGTGCACCCCGATGTTTGTAGCAGCAATATCCACAATAGCCAAACTGTGGAAAGAACCGAGATGTCCATCGACAGATGAATGGGTAAAGAAGATGTGGTGTGTATATATATATATATATATGTAATGTAATCCTGTATGTAAATCATATATATATATATATATATACACACACAATGGTATATTATGCAGCCATGAAAAGGAATGAACCATTGTCATTTGCAACGACGTGGATGGACCTGGAGGGTATTATGCTGAGCGAAATAAGTCAATCAGAGAAAGACATGTATCATATGACCTCACTGGTATGAGGAAGTCTTTTTTTTTTTTAAAGATTTTATTTATTTATTTGAGAGAGAGAGAATGAGAGATAGAGAGCACGAGAGGGAAGAGGGTCAGAGGGAGGAGCAGACTCCCTGCCGAGCAGGGAGCCCGATGTGGGACTCGATCCCGGGACTCCGGGATCATGACCTGAGCCGAAGGCAGTCGCTTAACCAACTGAGCCACCCAGGCGCCCTGGTATGAGGAAGTCTTAATCTCAGGAAACAAACTGAGAGTTGCTGGAGTGGTGGGGGGGTGGGAGGAATGGGGTGGCTGGGTGATAGACACTGGGGAGGGTATGTGCTCTGGTGAGCCTTGTCAATTGTGTTAAGACTGTTGAATCACAGACCTGTACCTCCGAAACAAATAATATATGTTAAAAAAAAAAAAAAAAGAAGAAGAAGAAGAAGAGAGTAGGAAGGGAAAAATGAAGGGGGGAAATCGGAGGGGGAGACGAACCATGAGAGACTATGGACTCTGAGAAACAAACTGAGGGATCTAGAGTGGAGGGGGTGGGGGAATGTGTTAGCCTGGTGATGGGTATTAAAGAGGGCACGTACTGAATGGAGCCCTCAGTGTTATACACAAACAGTGAATCATGGAACACTACATCAAAGCTAATGATGTAATGTATGGTGACTAACATAATAAAATAAATTTAAAAAAAATTATTCCATACAGTCAGAATTTAACAGTACATTTCCTCCTTTGGCACAATCAGAAGCTCTGTTTAGAAGTAAATTACAAGGTTTGGCTTGTGCAACAGACATCATTTGATTGGACTACCACATTAAACTACAAAATAACCTTGTTAATTGAAAGACATTGCAAGTAGCAGCAGGGATTTAACATGACAAGGACTGGCCTCTAAATGAATCAAAAGGCTCAATGAATCCAGGAAAATTGCCCCTGAGGATTGCATAACTGTGATGTGTGATGACTAATGATACAGTTTTTCTGTGTTCTCAAAGACATGCATATCTGAGGGGTAAACGGGATCGATTATTGAATGTTAAAAATTAGTTAAGATTCCAAGTATAAATTCTTCTACAAAATTGGACTTTCCCTCAATCTCGAGACACTCACAAAGTCAACTTTGTCATTATGATCTGAACAAAGAGTGCCAAAACAAAATAAAAGGATTCATTCAGCTTTTCTGAGCAAATTGCCCTCTAGCACATAAAGTGTGCTTCTGTGCACACACGTGTGCGTGTATAGTCCTGCACCTTCTTTCTGACCCTTAACCATTTATATCTGAACCCGGGAGCTCCTTTCTTTTGGTTCATAAAGAGTTGTTTCGTTCTTTGTAATGGCTCTGTAGCGTCCACAGCATGGATTTTACGTAATTTATTTAGTCTGCTATATATTCTGGGCATCATTATTTCCCTTAAGAGATTACAAACAACACCAGAACAAATATTCCTGTATGTAAATCAACTCAGACATATATGAGTTTATTAGTAACAATAGTCCTGGGTGTACAATGTCTAACTCAAAGATTACAGCTCTTTTGATCAAATCTGTCAAAATGCCATCCAATGAAAAATATATAAAAAGATATTTCCCTAAATTTCATGGATAGTATAGTCAAATGTTTTGATGTCCAATAAATATTTAGGTAAATATGTTTCCTCCTTGTCATTTACGTTTTCATTAAGAGTGCATTGAACATCTCTTTGTATATTATGTCTATTCTTTGCCTATTTTTCTATGGGTTATAAGAATTTAAATTTTTTATTGTCTTTATCCTATAAACAATTAAGCATTTGGCCTGAGATACACAATACAAATTTTCCATGCTGTGGTTTGCCTTTTGACTCTGTTTATGTTCATTTCAACTGTACTGAAGCATTATTTACGTAAAATAAAATGTACCCATTTTAAGTGTACAATTTAAGTGTTGCACCATGTGATATAGAATGTTTCTGTCACCCAATTTCCCTTTTAAATCTTTCTTATTTATACTCTCAAACACAGATCTGATTTCTTTAACTATAGATTGGTTTTCTTGTTTTTAAACTCTAAATGCATAATATGTACTCTTTTTACCTGGACTCTTTTGTTTAGTATCATGTTGTAGAGTTGTCAATACTTAATACATAGAGCATTCCTTTTTATTCTGAGTAGTTTTACACTGTGTGAATATCAAAATGTGTTTATTCCCCAGTTTATTGGCATTTCTTTTGGACTGTTTCTAGTTTGGAGCTGTTTTTATTTTTATTTTCTTCATATGACTACATTTAACTTTTTAAAAATGTGTTTATTTTTCATTGAAGTATGGTTGACATGCAATACTTTATTAGTTTCAGGTCTTCAACAAATGATCTGACCTTACACATTACAAAAGGCTCACATGGTAAGTGTAGTTGTCACCACACACAGTTATATAATAAAATACCAATCTGATTCTAAATTGATTGGAACACTTTACTCTCCCACCAGCAATATATGAGAGTTCCAATTGCCTGGCATTATGTCAGTCTTTTACTTTAGCCATTCAAGTTGACATGTGGTCGTATCTTATTGTTTTACTTTGAAATGCCTGATAATAATGTTGAATATCTTTTAACATGCACATTTGCCAGTATTATTTTTTATGAGGATTTTACTCAAAATTTTCTGTTGTGTTGTCTTTATTTTATTGGTTGTCTGTATTTTAGTAAGAATTCTTTATATGTTATGAATGGAAGCTTTTTGTCAGCACACACACACACACACACACACACAATTTTCACCCAGTCTGACTTGTCCTTTTCTTCCCTAACACTTTTTTAAAGGCCAAATGTTAAATTCTCAATATTGATGAAACTGGATCAGCATTTTTCTTTTTGTTTTCATCATCAGGGAAATGTAAATCAAACCCTCAATGAGATAACTCCTTACACCTGTGAAAAGAGTAGACTCAAAAGAAATGACAACTGTTGACAAAGATATGGAAAAAAAGGAACCCTCCTTCACTGGGAATGTAAATTGGTACAGCCACTGTGGAAAACAATATGGAGGTTTCTCAAAATATTAAAAATAGAAACACAATACAATTCCATAATTCCACTACTGGGTATTTACCCAAAGAAAACAAAACCGCTAATTCAAAAAGCTATATGCACCCGTATGTTTATTGTTGCATTAAATACAATAGCCAACATATGGAAGCAACCTAAAATGTCCATCAAAGATGTATGAAGAAAACACACACACACACACACACACACACACACACACACACACACACCATTATTACTCAGCCATAAAAAGGAATAAGATCTTGCCATTTGCAACACAGATAGGCCTAGAGGGTATTATGCCAAGTGAAATAAATCAGACAGAAAAAGACAAACACCATATGATTTGACTTATATTTGGAATCTAACAAAAGAAAACAAACCAGAAGCAGACCTAAATACGGAAAACAAACTGGTGGTTGACAGAGGGGAGGAGTTGGGGAGGTGGGCAAAGTGGGTGAAGGGCAGTGGGAGATACAGGCTTCCAGTTATGGAATGAATAAGTCATGGGAATAAAAGGCACATGATGGGGAATATAGTTAATGATATTATTACAGGCTTGTATAGTACAGATGACAGCTACACTTGTGATGAGCATAGAATATATAGATATGTTGAATTGCTATTTTGGACATCTGTAACTAATGTAACATTGTGTGTCAGCTACACTCCAATTTAAAAGAAAAATCAGGACAAGTTGTTAGTTATTTCAGTGTTAAAATTTGTTTGCTGATCGTCTGAAGCTCAGTAGTAAAAAAGAGAGAATGTTAGAAACAGCAATTTAAGCCACAACTACCTATCACTCTAAGAATCTGAAGACTGGGTGATTGTAGGTAGCACTGGATAAGCCAGAGTATCAAAGATTTAGAGGGGAAAAAAAGCCTATTTAGATGCTTCTGAGGAGCAATAAATGGGAGTTTAAGAGATTTAAAAACAGTAATTTTTATAAATACCATCACCTGTTAGTCTTTCTAGCTAAGTAATGGTTTCAAATGCTTGACTTTTAAGCATATGCATAGGTATGCATAATTAACTTTGAACTCATCCTTTCAGACCTGATTTGAAATACAAAACTTTCTTTCTCTTTCACTTTTTCCACACATTTTCCTGCTTTCTTGATGGTTTCCACCAAAGAGAGCAGCAATCTTTGTTGACATTTCTACATTTTAAAGTCACAAACATTAGATGTGAAGTAATAAATTTACAGCAATGGAAATCCTCAAAATTGGTCCATTCAATCAAATTTTCATTCCTTGGAATAAATCTGGAAAATGAGTATTTGGAGTAAATCACATGATTTTTAAGCCATATATGTGTGTGTGTGTGTATATGTATATATAGTTGAATTACTCAGGTGAATTGATGGGCACACACACAGGTTTTATAACCTTAACTCTAGCACATAGATATTTCATCTGGGAATTTCCTTGAAATCAGAATCAGGTTTTATTTATATTTGTACATCTGCATCTTTTAATGTAATACCTGGTGCATGGGAATAAAACTTCTGTGACTAAATTTTATAATAATCACAATAAGTCAATTTGGTTATATATAGTTAACTACCTTAAGTGGATTTCAAGATTTGCTCATCAAAGGGTAGAGTTTTTGAGTTATCATTTTCAAGTAAGAAATTAATTTTCCAACTGTCTAACGTTTTAAGAGGTTTTAGAGGAATATCACTTTCTCAACATACGTAGTCTGTCCATTCCAGATCCCCACACCTTTTTCCTTCACTGATGAATTTTTAAAAGGGGGAGTTTATAGTGATCCCCTCTTCATTTCCCTTCCACTTCTCTCCTTATCACAATTTGTATTTGCCTCCATTATTCAGAAACTGATCTTCTTAATTAACTCCAAATGACTACACAAAAGTCACTTTCAATCCTGATTTGAACTCTGCCTAGGATGAGATAATGTTTTCTTCATCCCAGTCACTGAAGTTCCCCTTCTTTGACTTCAGAGACTATTTCCCTCATTTTATTCCATCCTTTATTTTCATTCTTGGGGTTATTCCTTAAACATTCGTGTTTCTGAGAGTGCTATCATCATCTCCTCTAACTTTACCCCTCTCACTGAGTGATGTCATCCAATGCTATTAATCCAAACACTATAAATGGGAGACTGTATTTTTGTTCAGAATGCTCCCTACCTTGAGCATAGTGTCCTCTGGGCAGAATATACTTCCTTGCCCCTTTGATGCCTGGCTGGGCCATGTGATTTGTTTTGCTCAATGGAGTATGAGCACAAGGTAATTTGCTAGGTGTATATTACACTGAGGACTCAAGACACATCACGGGCTTTTGCCAGCTCTTTTTGCATCTTTGCCATCCATCATGAGAAGAACATCCCTTGGGAAATGTCTAGTCCCAAGACAGGGAGACACAAGAAGTAGTACTGAGATGTTACAGCCTGAACATGAGTGTTAACAGCAGAACCACATCTAATCCACAGGTTCCAGGAGCAAAAAAAAAAAATAAGTACTTGCTCTAGACCACTAAGCTCTGGGATAGTTCTTCTTTGGAGGTTTTGAAGCACATATTTGGTACTATACCATGTGTTTGTTAATGTCGCTCAAACCATCCTCCTAAATTTTCAGCAAAAATATCCAACTGTCATTTTAACATTCTCATCTGGATGATTCATCTGCCCCTCAAATTCAATATATACAAAAGTGAATTTATGTTTTCCCCAGGTAAGCTAATTTTCCCATGTTACTACTTATTTCTGTAAAGAAGAATTGGGTTTGTCTATTTTCCAAGCAAAAAACCAAGGCACTCATCCTTTCTTCATCCCTCCTCCTTAGCCCAATTGCTAATTGATCAATTGCTAATCCCCTGTATGGTAATAGAATCTTATAAGCTAATATGTTTTTCTATTGTGTTTTATATATCCCTATAAGCTACCTTAAATTTTTCATGAAACAAGGCAGAATAGAAACAACAAAAGTACTGGTGATTTTTTTTCTCTCCTTAGTTCTAATACATGTAACCACATCTGCATCCCCACTGCTACTATATTGGTTGAGACACCCCGGATTTCTTCAAATATCACGTCTTCTAACTTCCTCCAAGTTATTCTCCAATGTATTCTGCACTCTTCTTTCAGCGTGCCTTTTAACATGGAAAATCTGATCTACTTAAAATCTTCGCTGGCTAGCTACTTTCAGAATAAATACAGTCAAAGAACACGGAAACCCAGCTTGCTATCCAAATATATTATTAACACACTGCAGCTGGGTGCAGAAATCTCTCATACTTTTGCATGTTTTTCAAGTAGCCCCCTTCTCATAAAAACATCCCTTGCTTCCTCTCCATGGTCCATCTTGTTAGCTGACTCCTGTTCATCCTTTTACTCCCATTTTAGCTGGTATCTGCTGATCCCTTTTAGCCACTCTATACCACTTTCCCCACAACTAGGCTGAGTAATTCCCCCTTGGGAACTTGTGCATAAGCGTATAACGTCTTCTAGCATTGATTTATGACCCTGCCTCTGCTTTAGGTATTTCATAGGAAACATGGTTATTATTTGTTTAAATATCTAGTTTCTAGGGGAGTAGTTTCATTTATCTATCTCAAGCACCTATACATAAATAGTAAAAAAATATTTGGGCACTAATGAATGGATATAAGTTTGGATAAATGGTTCAGGGGTAAGCAATGATTTAACTTTAATATCTAATAAAATTTAAATCTACCAGAAACTCCTCAAACTTCTTTTAAGACACAGACATTCACGAAGAGCCTCCCTGGGAAGTCTTTTTCAACCTGCCAAGACAAGAGTTGCACATCCCATACTGGCTGAGTACTTTGTACAAACTTTAATTATCACGCCATATTGTTAGAATTTGTTTCTAAGCCTGCCTTTCCCAGTAGACTGTGAAATCCCTGAGGCTCAAAGGACAATATTATTAAGTAGTGAAATCCTAAAACTAGCAGTTAAATCCCAAAACTGAATGCTGTTACTTTATGTGGTACTGATCGATGTTTGTTGAACTAGATCATTCATTCCTTTAATAGTAATAGAGCTTCATTATGTGCCATACACAAATTCCAAAGCTGGGAATAGGGCAAAGGTGTAATAGGACAATAAACTTCATATTTACTATGAAAATTTTGAGTATGGAGCTCAAAATCAGAAAAGATAGTTTATTCTTTCTACAGTCACGTTTGAAAATTATCTACAGAATTGAATCTTTTAACAATGGCTTCAAGAGACTAAGAAGAGTTGTGTTGTCCCCCAAATAAGCCATTAGCCCCTGCTATTCTATTACCATTTGGATAATGCATAATTGCACTTAAGGTTTATATTGGTCTCAATTCAATATGGTCTATCACATTAAGATACCAGCAACTCTCATCTTATAAGATCATTACTAATCCAACTGAGTTCTATTATCATATTTTATTAGTTTAGCAGGTCTTTTCCTGAGCTCTGCAGTGTTGTTGTTTTTAATATGCATCTATATTTTGTCTGTGTTCAAATTCCTCTTATGAAAGCTGTTACTCTTGGTAGATGGCCTGATTTTAAGAATTGTATTTTCTTTTTTCCCTACTGTATGTCACCATCATATTAAGTCACTTTAATGACTGCTTAAAATGTGTAAGTGCTGCTGGGTGACATTCTCATTACATGCTTTATTTCACAAATTCAGAGTATTGTATTATTAACTTTTGAAGAGCTCTGAAAATCAGTAAACAAGTCATATAAGAATCTCTTAATTTTTTATGGATTTATCATCAAAATTGCATTTCAAATACACAAACACTGCAAATATTTAATAAGAAAACTCTGTTTTGAGGATATAGGGGTATAAATTAATAATATTTTTCTACAACTTAACAGGACACTATGATTTTTAACACAGATATATAATATCAGACATTTTACTTTCTTCTACAATTAAAATGGCTAAATTAATAAATACCACTCTGAATGAAAGGAGTGATTTTGTTTCTATCAATTTGAGAGAGAAAGAATTGAGTTACAGCATGTGGCTATTGATACAATTAGGCTATCCATTATACATTCTTGCTTTGTACTTTGTGAATCCAAAATCATTTGGGGAAAATTAAAATTCTAGGTTGGTTTTTTATAAATGACATATTCTCACTTTTTATTTTCCTTTGGGCTAATAGTAAAAAGCACTTAAGGTATTGGCCGAAGTGAATTCTGAGATCATTTAAAGTCCTCAAAATCAGTGATTCTAAAACAGAGTCCTTTCCCTACACTGCCTCCCATAGCATCAGAGTGAGGCACACGATGATGATTGCATTGTCCTTTATAGGACTGTCTTCTAGTCTAAGTGGCCTATGTGTAATGTACACTGCACAGGCTAAAATATCATACTTAACCACAAGCTCTGCAATTTTATATGTCTTGGGTGCATTTAACTTTAATGAACTTCAATCTGCCTGGTCCTGATGATCTCTTCAATTTATAAAGATAACTTTGGAATTAGGTCCTACTTCCCTGCCTACTCTGAAATAATCTATAAATTTAATGATCAAAGCCTTTATTCCAGCATTTAGTCATTGATGAAAGATTGCTCTACGGCATATTTGATTGCTATATCCTTAATGTTGACACTGGCCCGTTGTTAAAATATACTCCTCTTGAAGGGAGCATCAAAGCTCTGTAAGATAGCTAGGTTATGGCTGTATTTAAGGTCTGTTCTTTGAAAAGAGACAAGAGTTAAGAAAGGAACTTGTTCTTTATGAAGACACTGGTTGATAAATTCTTGATTTCACTGAGGAATACTGAACACTGTACTAAAACATTATGATTAGGCAGAGTACAAACATTTTCATGTAATATATAAAAATGACTTTGCTTAAAATATTTTTGATTTCTCAGCTTTTCTTTTAAATTATTCAACATTTTTCTATTGACTTAGAATATTACTAATCAGAAAATTGCTCATTAATTGGTCTAGCAGTCTTGGGTCTTAAAATTGCAGATGGTTATTACTTTCAAGAAATTTCTATTCAAGTTAAAATTATGGCAATAAGGTCAAAACTCTGGGTAAGCATAAGGGCTTCCATATCTTATGGCCAGTCTGGGATGTATTAGAAGGTTACTGGGGGATACACTTCTGAATGAAACAATAATATCATTGAAAAAGAAAAAAACAAACTCATATGTCCATGGCATTCTTGTTCCTGCTTCCAAATCACGGTTACTCCTCAAACTCTGTAGCAATTGTAAAATATGTTTTGGACCACCTCACTATAAAAAAAAAAAGTTACAGGTAGCACAGCTGTTATAAATCAACTACTTCAAACTGATGAACACTCAAGGAAACTGAAGTCCCAAATGACAGAACATGCCAACTGAAAATGGGGAAGTTTGGTTAGAACAGAGCAGGAACCAGAATCCAAACCTTCTCATTTTCAGCCCAGTGTTCCTTTCTAATCATTTGATGAGACACCACATGAGGGAAAGAGAGGATGCAGTTTAAGGTAAGTGGGGGAAAAAGAGCCTACGGGAAGATTTTGGCAAGATCCAATTAGAGTCCTGCTTTTTTACCGCTTCCAGCATTGGTCGGTGGGAAGGGGAGGGGATGAGATGTCGGATGAAAATCTGATTCTTGCTTTTGTTGTGTGTGGGGGGAGGTGTGTTTTGTTTCCTCTTTGTATGCTCGCATGATTCTCTTTTCATCACAGAAATTAACCAAGTTTACCAAAAAACATCCAACTGTGGGTCTATTTTCTTTTATCCCTCCTAGCTTTCAGAGTCCCTTCAATGTGAACACTCTTGCCTTTTCCTAGGTGGTTTTTTCATCAGTTTTCATTGTTGCTCCTCCTCACTCCCCCATTTTGGAATTGCTTTTAACGCTTCTGCAACTGCTATTTCCCATTTTCAGCAAATCTATGATGCCATACACAATAAGATTTAACTTAATTTCACAGGTTTATAACATAAAACAAATCAGACAACAGGAATTATAATATGGCATAGACAGACATACCCTGATGCTTCTAGAAATCAATAAATAATATCCTAGTTTTTAAGTTATTGTCCTAATGCTCCCTTATAATTTCAAACTCAATTATTCTAAATTTTATGAACCTCTCTCAAGCTCATCTCTTTTGTTGAGAAAGAGAGAGAGAGAGAGAGAGAGAGCAGGAGCAGTGTGAGGGGAGGGGCACCGTAGGGGCAGAGGGAGAAAGAATCTTAACCGTTGAGCCCCACACAGGGCTCCATCTCAGAACCCTGAGATTATGACCTGAGCTGAAATCAAGAGTCTGACACTTAACCGACTGAGCCATCTAAGCAGTCCCACTCAAGCTCATCTTCTAATCATCAAATTCCTACCATAGTTAATCTACTACCACTACATGCTAGATTTTACATGGAATGCATCTAATTATCATTGTTTTAATTTCCAAAAAGTTTAGTTTTCTTTCTATTTGGAATATTCCAGTATTATATTATGCTCCCTAAATGTCACTCTCGCCATTTAATGAAATATTTAAATATTTAATGTAATATTTAATTTAATCCTTCTTAACCAAAGTTCTTTGAGTGCTCAGATGCTCACAACGTTGAACTCCAGGGGTGGACTATAACTCATTCTAACTTACTTAATACTGGTAATCATTAGCTCTTTCAGCAACTGTAGTCACAACTGTTTTATCAGGCCCAGGTAAAATAAAAACAAACTATAAAAGAAAGAAAAAATAAATAAAAATTTTTTAAAAATTAAGCTTTATATATATATTTTCTTGAAAGCTGAAGATCCAGCATGAATGCCATGGGAAATGGGATTGAGTTTTAGACAAAGACAACTACAATTTCAGAGAAATGTATTTGTGTGAGTCAGATGCCAAGCAAAGTTTATGTGACTTCCTTGGGATTCTTCACTTTGAAGCTTCTGGCACTTGGCTAGAAGCCTGGAATCCATCTCCCCAACTCCCTGCCACAGCTTCAAAAGTCCA
This sequence comes from Eumetopias jubatus, assembly GCF_037043125.1. NCBI lineage: Eukaryota > Metazoa > Chordata > Mammalia > Carnivora > Otariidae > Eumetopias > Eumetopias jubatus. The sequence continues at coordinate 34,893,434 of NW_028274820.1, forward strand.
TCTTTTTGTTCACAGTTCACTTTGATTTACAAGATGTTATTGGGGTTCTAGAGAAGGCGGGATAGGGAAAACCTGAAATATCAACCATAGCATTTACTGACAATAAGCTTGGAAATACCATGTATATGAGTGGAGCATCTATTTTCTAGCTATCAAAGAATGCCTCAACTCTTGGTACATTCATTGACACATGTACTAGAAAATAATGAGACATGCAATACAAAATATCATGGCTTCTGTATACCATCTTGAGCTGTGTATTCAAACGCCAGGCTATAACTTTCTAAACTGGAAACTTCCTAATTTTTTATGTAAACTTATTCCATGCTGCTCATGAAAAAAGGCAAACTCATTGGAATTGCAAGCTCCTTGACAGCTCAGTCTTTTCCAAATCATTTTCTAGAATACTACAAACGCTTATGGAACTTTACTTTTAGCAGTTAGTCATAGTGCCCTGAACCTACCATGTTCTTTCATGCCCCCACATTTTGCCTACTAAGCCTGAAGCATGTTCATCTGCTTTTGTCTTAGAAGTATACACCTGCTCACCTTTCTAGACACCGTTCCAATATCATCTGTTTTATGAAAATTTTCCTAGCCCCATATACCATATTTGGATTCCCATAGTACTTTTTTATAACACTTATTTGATAGTCTTCTAATGATTTATTGCATGTATTTGTTTCATGTGACTTTTTTCTACTATATGTGGAAAGCCATAGGCTCATGATACATGAGGGTTAAAAATCCTGATACTTTCTCCATCCTAATCCTTCAATGGCCTACTTTATAGACGGCATAGAACCCCAAGTGCTATTCTATGAGTTGTATTTAGGGCACTTCTCTTTGTCATTATGCAAGTAACTAACACAAATACTGAATGCTAAAAACAGGATGTGCTCATTTAAAATAAGAATACCAAAAAAAAAAAAACAAAAAAAAAACCTTTAAAGGCAGGGCTCACCCAAAACAATATTTGCCACATGAGGGTTCTATCAAAACATTTTTTTGACAAGCTCATCTCATGTCTTCCAGAATCTCCTTTGCATATCCATGTACATCCTTTTTCCCAAATTCCAGACAAATTATCCAGAGGCCTTAGTTCATTTTAGCTTTTTATTGTCATTATTACTAACTGTACTATATGCCTAACTCTTTCTGAGTATTTTATACACATCAGCTAAATTTATTAAATCCTAAAAACAATCCTAGGATGTGGGTGCTATTATCATTCCCATTTAAAAGGTAAGGAAACAGAGGAAAAAGGAGGAGTTTATTTTTGATCTTATAAGTCTTCCCAGATTCCCTCAAATCCTATCATTATGTTATCACAGTTATTATTATTATAATTATTATATTAATAATTAATTAATAATACATTATTAATCCGGCAAAATATTACAAATATTTTATTAGACCATAATAGACAGATATTAAAATATTTACACTGCTTTATATTTGTATAGCTCCTTATCACTTAGGCAATACTTTCACAAACATGATCTCATTCGCTTTTCACAATGAGAGTAATGCAATTCACACCATATTCAGGTGAAGGAGGAATAAAACCAAGGCCTAGAGAGGCTAAGATAAAGCAAATTTACATCAAAGTCTTAATTTTATGCCAAGACACCACTTTATGTTCAAAGTTGGCATTGTCATAGGCGAAATAACGGTTTCTAGTGATACCAGGTCCTACTCTTTTGGAACATGTGAATGTTACCTTATTTGGATAAAGGAACTTTGCAGATGTGATTAAGTCAAGGATCTTGAGATGGGGAGATTATCATGGACCATACAGGTGGGCTCTAAATGCTAACACATGTATGCTTGAGAGAGAGACAGAGACAGAGAGATTTTATGCACACAAAAGAAAGGCAATGTGATGAAGGAGCAAATAGGGATTGGAAGGTGCTGGCTTGGAAATTTGAAGTTTTATTCAGCCATGAGCCAAGGAATGCTGGCAGCCACCAGAAGCTGGAAGAGGCAAGAAACATATTTTCCCCTAGAGCCTTAAGACAGAGTGTGGCCCAGCCAACACCTCGACTTTGGCTCAGGAAAACTGAAGTTTTGGCCTCCAGAACTGTGAGAAAATAAATTTCTGGTCTTTTAGCCATGGCACTTAGGACAATTTCTAACCACAGCCACAGTAAAGTCATACAAGCCTAAACTGAATGTCTATTACATCTGAGCTCATTAGCCTCATGATGGTGATTAAAATGAACATGGGTGTCCCCTAGTGTCTTGCTATCTACAGTCCCAAGAGTTAAAAGAAAGCTAGTACATTAGCATTTCTATGAATTCCTTATAGAAGAGCCTCTTATTTTCCCCCCGATTTCACAAGAAAGAACGATAACAGGTAACATTGCTATTGTTCTAACTCTATTTCCTGCTGCATCAATGTTCATCTTATATGTCAGATGCATGTATGAATGCTACCTCTTAGTGTCTTCTTGACTATTTTGTTTGCTTTTTCCTTACCCATATGATTTGTGTGTCACTCCCATTCTACCTCTCGTTGTGCTCCGTCCTCAAAGCTTTCTAGGACATTAACCTCTTCTCAACTCTCATACTGTCTGATTCCCATCTTTTCCATGCTTTTATATTATTTGATCCTTTAACCGCTTTGTAACTGACCTCCTTCTAGTTTCCTTAAATTTTTATGGGGGGGGGGCCTACATTTTTCAACTCACCTTGTTTGCTGATGATTATTCATGAGGGCTGTTTGTGTGTGTGTGTGTGTGTGTGTGTGTGTGTGTGTGTGTGTGTGTTTAGCTATTGCTATGAACTCTTTCAAACAGCTTAGCATGACAACAAATTCCTACATCCTATTTGCAACTGAGTTGTATTGCATCATTTTTCTAACACGGTTTACATTTCTGAAAATGTGAGACAGGTGTGAGCTTTTATTTGTAACAATCATCACTTTGCTGATGGGCCACTTTTCTGGGAGTCTGTGCCAGCATACTTTTATCTAAATTGAGCTGACATAGCTTCTGATGTAATTGTGGAAGGACTTTAATTTCTTACAACTCCCATTTTACATCCTTTGAATACAATTACTGTCTACGTTAAAGGAAGGAGACACCAAAGTGGAATCTTTATCAGTAGGTCCCAATCATAATCTTTGTAATGCAATGTCTGGGCTTGCCATTGGGATCTACTGACGATAGCGTAATAGCCCAGCTAATGACTTAGTGTTCCAGTGCACCCAGTTCACTTCAGCTTAGGAGTGCTGACAGCTGAGCATCAGGAATTCTGCCTACCTGCAAATTTGGAAGTGGTGCCTATACACTGCTTACCTAAATTTTATTCATATACTTATTTATACCTTGACTTGTTTCAAGAAAAATTTAAGGCAGCTTATAGACATGAAATACATTAAAAGAGAGTAAAACCAAAAAGGATAGCACGCTGATCATAAAGTCATAGACACGTTAGGAGGGGCCACAAATTCCACACCAAGATTTCTAAGCAAGCCAAGAGGAAAAGTGACTGTATCTCAGCTCACTGAGCTCAGCTCTTCATCTGAGAATTAGAAAGAAATTTCCCCCAAAAGTCCTCAAGAAAAAGATCCTGCATAGGAAATGAACACTTTCGTTACATGGGATACCACACATTTCTATAGGGCCACTGACAGTATTCATAAACATAAGTCTATGGTATCAAACTAAAGCATTAGCCAATCAAATGCTCTTGTAAGGGAAGGTGAAAATTTGGTTGGTACAGTCCAGGTCTCCTCTTGGGAATACCACAGTCCAAACAACATATCTGACACTTCCCCAACTCTTTACTTTTGTTTTTACTGTTGTTTCTGATTCTTGCTGTTAATTTCTAATTATATCTTTGCTGCAAATCTTCATATCCTTGAAGACTAGTTCAAATATTACTGTCAGACATGTCATATAGTCGATAAAAGCAGAGAATATGGAGTGAGAAAGAACTAGGTTAGAATCCTGCCTTCTTCATGTACAAGCTGTGTGATCTTAAGCAAGTTAATTAAATTCTCCAAGCATCTGCTTCCACATCTTTAAAGTGAGACGGAAATTTTATCTCCTAAGATTGCCAGTATCTTTAAATCTGGTCATGAAACGTAAGAACTCAATAAATGATAGATTTAGCTGGCCAGAAGAGTTTTTTTTTTTTTTTTAAATATCACTTTACTCTGAATTCACAGAGAGGTATGGTGTCAAGAGAGGTAGGACCTGCAGCCAGGTTTAGTTTATTTCTTATCACGTGTGTTCAACTACTGACACTGTGGTTGGCATATGGCCCCTAAGATTCCTGCCCACCGGTGTACACCTCCTAGCCTGAGTTCCTGACCCATAGAGTGTACAAGATAATAAATTTGTGTCACTTTAAGCTGCTCAATTTGTGTTAGTTTCTTACACTGCAACAGAAAACGCATACAGGCATGTTAGTTAACCTCTGTGACCACAAGTTGTCTCATTTGTAAAACAGAGACAATGGCATTCATGGTACAGAAGGTTCTGAGGGACGATAATGATTACAAGGATATATGTATTGATAAAAAGCAAACACTGTAAAATCTGAGATGGCATGACTACCCTCACAAATGCACGGCATTAGGGGATTACTTTCATACTCTAGTTATTTTTTCGTGGCTCTTATCTCCCCCCCCCATCATATTGTGAGCCAGAAATAGCTTCTATCTTATGTCTCTGCATCTGAATATAAAATTCTTGCAAAATTAGTCACAGTGATAAAAATCACAACAGTTGTTACCTCAACAGGGGAGGAAAGTAGATCATACTGAGAAGGGACACCAGGGAAACTTACGGAGTTTGAAAATATTCTTGATCTTGATCTGTGTAGTATATATATAGAAATCATCCCCCAAGCTGTGCCTTTAGGATTAGTGTACTTCATGGATTTTTTGTATTTTAATTATCTGCTTTTTAAAGATACTATTGAATTAATCTCTGAGAAACACAGTTTTATTTTTTAGTGGATTATATGATTTTTTTATTAGAGTTTTTTTTCAGATTAATTCAAGCAAATCTGACAGAAAAGGAAATGGGCACATACTAGGTTTTCCAGAGCGGAAGCCACAGCGGCAGTTGTACTGTTTTCAAAAACGGCAAGAAGATGACTTACAAATGACCAACAGAGGGTCATGAAAAGATGAGCATGAAAAAATGCTCAGCATCACTAACCATCAGGAAAATACAAATCAAAACCACAATATCACCTCACACCTGTCAGACTGGCTAATATCAGAAAGACAAAAAGTAATAAATGTTGGCAAGGATGTGGAAAAAAAGGAATCATCGTACAATGTTGTGAGATTGTAAACGGGTTGCAGCCACCATGGAAAGCAGTAGGGGCATGCCTCAAAAAATTAAAAATAAATGTATTGTATGATCCAGCAATTCCACTTTTGGGTATTTATCTGAAGAAAATGAAAACACCAATTTGAAGAGATATGTGCACCCCACGTTCATTGCAGCATATTCACAATACCCTAGATACGGAAGTAAGCCAAGTATCCATTGATAAATGAATGGATAAAGAAGATGTGGAATGGAATATTACCCAGGCATAGAAAAAAATGAAATCCTGTCATTTGTGACAACATGGAGGAACTAGAAGGCAGTATGCTAAATGAAATAAGTCAGATAAAAAACAAAATACCATATGATGTGGCTTATATATGGAATCTAAATAATGAAACAAATGAACAAACAAAACAAAAATGAAACAGACACAGGAAACAAAATGTTGGTTACCAGAAGGGAGGGGTTGGGAGGCAGGTGAAATAGATGAAGGGAATGAAGAGGCACAAACTTCCAGTTAGAAAATAAGTTGTGGAAATGTCATGGACAGCATAGGCAATATGGTCAATAATACTGGAATAACTTTGTATAGTGACACGTAACTAGACATCATGGGGATCATTTTGTAACGTAGAAAAATATCAAATCACTATGATGTTCACCTGAAATAGGATATTGCATGTCGATTGTATATCAATAAAAAACAAATGACACAATGAACATTATCTAGTCCCTAGGAGAGGGTCTCAGGACAGGATTTTCAGGTAACACTTTTCAGGTAAGTGGCTTCAAAACAGACCTTTTTAAAATCAATAAGTGAATAAATAAGTAATCAAAATCATAGAAACAGCTCATTGAGTCCTATATTGTGACCTCCATATTCCTATATCTCAATACATCTATAGCTCAGCAATCCAACATTACAGTCATCAGCATTTTAAAGAACGGAAATATCATGTATTGAAATGGTCTTCATAAATTTTTTAGCTTTCATAAGAAAAATAAAAGACATGATATTCATGGACTGCCAGAGTAGATGGTAAAAATAGCAAAGGCACGTGCCCCTGGGACTCTTTCTTGAAACAACATTGAACTCTCATTGGCAGTGTCAGCAGGTTAATGAAGAAATCTCTTAGGCATGGCACATGTTCAATCCAGACTGACATTACTTGAGACATGGTTTTAACAAATGCCTGTTCATCAATACGCACCCAAATGATTGACCTGAGTTAAAATTAGAAAAATGCCACTTGCTTCAAGGACTGAATGCCTGCAAAATCATTTCATGGAAGAGTGAGAGGCAACCATTTGATGAATATCAGAAGATAAATAGCATTCAGTGTCAGACTATGGCAATGGTCTATTCACTTCAGTGAATCTAAGGGACGTTTTAGAAAGCAGCGCAGTAGACACTTTTCAGAACTTCAATCTCAGGAAACTGGGAAAAATCCTATTATCCTTAACTTTCAGACTTAGTCTCAGGGCCTGAAGGGACTCAGAGATCACCAAATCCAAAGTACTCTGTTTGCAGGGGAAAAAAAAAAAATCAGCCTAGAGGTTAAGCTGCTGGAAGAATTGAGGATTAGGATTTGTGTTATATTAAAATGAGAATAATGATTATATTAAGGAAAATATATCAGTGTAGTAATTATTTTTTAAAAATTATCAAGTAACTCCTTTTCATGGAAAATCTTGTAAATGATTTTGAAAAACTACTTTCAGTTCTTTCTTGAAGGAATAAGACTCACAACTGCTGATCCCTGAGACATTTCTGGTCAATGAAATACAGAAGACAAGACTAAATGCATCGTTACTGTACAATTTGGGTAAAGCAAAAACACAGGTAGAGTGTGACCGGGTTCTAGCGTAGATTTAACTGCTCCTGTCTCTCCCTCTGGTTCCCTGATAACAGAGGTCCCTCCTTGGGTCAACACAAAAACAACTCTACATAAATGGAGTTAATGCTAATTAGGAGGATTAGAAACTGCAATTAGCAACCCCATTTGGAAAGGCCCGGAGAGAAATTTAGTAAATTCTGGTGCTGCAGATGAAGGACTAGATTATGAGACCAAAAAAAAAAAAAAATCAAGTGTTATATAAAAGGCATTAAACTGATCTGAATGATGAATCACTGGTTTATTGCTCCGCAAAATCTACTATTTCTTCTAGTTTGGAAACAGTCAATGTCAACATTTTGAATGCTCACAAATCCATGTGGCCTGTCTAGGACTACTTGTTACCATAAAGAGTTTTGATCTGGGGTGCTGCCAATTTCAATGAACTAATAAACTAGTTGGGCTGGCTGAAAATTAGAGCAATTTAGCCACCCACTGCTTAGATTGCTCTCCCTGATGTTTGGGTATGCCTAAAAGTGTCAAATCTACGGAGAGGGTAGTTGCATAGAACTAGGTGGCAACATCAGCAACTCCTACAACTCACTATGGCATTAGTTAGAAGCGCTAGTGCCCAAGCAAGACCTCCTGATACCCTCCAATGCTCCTTCTACTCCATCAGATATTCACCCATGAATGTATCTGTCAAGTCACTTCTACATCGTACAGATTCAGTTATATGCATTAAACAGTATAAACAGAAGCTAGAGGCAGACCAAGTACAAGTCAGATGAACAGAGTTCATCTTTACAAAAGACTCTCATTCCACTTCCTGCCAACCATATCAAAGTAACGTTCCCCTTTATTTTCCAACAAACTACCCGTTTGTTACCAATTAGAATCACATTTACATAAGAAAAGTAATTCCCCTATTTAAAACATTACCCCAGGTCTCAGGGTCCTCAAAGTTAAGTCTCCAGGTGCTGTCCAATCTGACACAATCAACTACATTACCTGTCCCAAATCTTATTTTCCTTGACTTCTCAGCACCTTGCCTGCCCTATACCTTGTTCTCACCCAGGAGCCATGCTCTTTGATAAGTAACAGCTAATAAACATTTTGCAAGCAATTATGTTCTCATGCTTTGCCCCATTTAAGGCCAGAAAAAGCATGACAATCTAGTTCAAGCTCTTCATTTCATAAATGGGGAAATTTTAGCCCATGGAATTTTACTTTTTACTTACCATCCTAAGAATACTAGAAGAACACATAACAGAATGATTCTTTTCTACCTTACTATGATGCCTCAAATCATACCAATTAATTTATCTCTGTAAAGAACTGGTCTAAAATGTACAAAATGTTCTGACAGGAGGGGAGCCAACATCATTTTTTTTTAAATCTTCAAAATAAAAATAAAATTAATCCACAGGGATTTAAGTATGCATAAACGTGTATACTACTATGAAATCTGTAAGATTAAATAAAGAACTAGAACAATGCTTGACACTCCAAGCACTTTATTTCTGAAAATAAATATTCCATTTCACACAAAATTGAAAATCATCTCAATTTTGCCACAAAATCCAAACATTATGTTCAGGAACCTAGAATTTTCCTAGAACACATTATAACCTGTTTTTGTTTTGTTCTTGTATTGTTTAGTTTGCAACTCTTTCCCTCGGAAAAAGAATTTTCTAGCCAAAAACAAAAAAGGAAATCATTTTCACATATTGTAGCAAATGTATCAGTAGATAAAATTTCTTCCATCCCCTTCATTTTTGAAAAAAATTCAGAATAATCTATGGCAAAATGTTCATTTTCATCATTAAAAGTGGTTATCCAAAAAATCAGTAGATAGCAATGGAAAATAAAGGATGAAACTGTGTTTTAAGAGTAATGAAGAGGGGGCACCGGGGTGGGACAGTTGGTTAGGTGTTGGACTCTTGGTTTCAGCTCAGATCCTGATCTCAGGTCATGACATCAAGCCTCACGTCCAACTTGGGGCTCAGTGTGGAGTCTGCTCAAGACTCTCCCTCCTGTCCATCTGCCCCTCCCCCCACCCCCTCTCATGCACTTGCACTCTAAAATAAATCTTTTAAAAAAAGAGTAATGAAGAACACTTCTGGATGAATATAAAAACTATGGGATTAAAACAATTTCATGGCAAAACCATGATCTTTTTTCACATAATCTGGTAAACTACTGCTGTTCCTATTTCCTTGTCATTGGTAATGGCATTAATCTTATCCCAATTATTCACTCAAAATCCAATCCCGTTCAATTTTTCTACTTCTTTGACAAACTCCTATTCAAAGATAATCAGTTCCTACTGAGTCTGTCTTAACGTTTTATCAACACACTTTCTCCTTTCCCTTCCCACTATTAGAGTCTCAGTACACATCTACCTGGTGTTTGCTTTCCTCCATTTTCCCCAGTAGGAAGCATCAGGAACCTGACTGCAGGAGTGATGTTCCATAAACAAAGTCCAGGCTTCTTACATCCTCTTTTTTTTTTTTTTTTTTTTAAGATTTTATTTGAGAGAGAGCAAGCGAATGGGAGAGCACAAGTAGGGGGAGCAGCAGAGGAAGAGGGAGAGGGAAAAGCCCCCTGATGGGGGGACTTGATCCCAGGACCTGGGGATCATGACCTGAGCCAAAGGCAGATGCTTATCCAACTGAGCCACCCAGGTGCCCCTGGCTTCTTGCGTTCTTTTCTCAAAAAAATAAGAATTCATCATTCTCTCCTGATAGCAGGATATGGCTCAAATTCCTTACTGGTACATGTAAAAATCACTACAATCTGAGTTAAATCTACTTTCTTGATTTCTCAATAATCTCCCATGAGGTCTCCAAGTTCTAGAGCAATGCTGTTCAATAAAACTTTCCACAATGATCGAAATATTCTACATCTCTTCTGTCCAATATGGTGGCTGCTGGTCCCATATGCTTACTGAGCACTTGAAATGAGGCTAATACAACTGAGGAATTGAAATCCGGATTTTATCTAATTTAAACTTAAATTATGTAGCAACAGGGGGCTAATGGCTACCATATTGCACAACTCTGCTCCATGACACTGGTTCTCAAATTTTAACATGCATCAGAGTCACCCAGAAGGCTTACGCAGTCAGTCAGTCAGATTCTATTCCTGACTTTTTGAATTTGTAGTCTGGAATGAGTCCTAAAAATTTGCATTTCTAAAAAGTGCTCAAATGATGCCAATGCTGCTGGTTGATCCAGTGTGCAAGTTTGAGAATCACTGTCCTAGACAAATTTAATCCCTTTTGCTTCCTGAACGGACCTAGTACACATGTTTATGTCTGCATAGGTTTCTGTTTGTAACTACATTCTACATGGCTTTATACTCACTTGCATGACTATCATCTCCTCCCATAAATCAGCAATACCTGAAAACAAAGACAATGTCTTTTTCATATTTGCAAGAACTAAAATACCTTGCTTAGTCATATAAACATAACAAACATACAGTAGGGGGTATTGGATTGAATTAGAAGCCAGGTGTTTTTTAAAAATGTTAAACATTTCAAACTGATTTTATTCCTTCTAAATTTAAATTTTGGGTAGGTGGAAGAACTAGTTATAAAACTATACAAAACACCTTAAACTTAATTTTAGAATTTGGATTACTTAAATTTGAGATTCTCATGGTTCTCCATCAATACAGTTATATAATAATACTCCAATGGCATTGGTAATTGTATTTCTGAGATAAAAAAGGAAAATATCACAGAGCTATTAGAGACAGTGGCTGTTGTAAAGTATTATTAACTGTTAAAAAATTAACAAGACAAATCTACCTCTCTGGGCAGAATTTTTAGAATAAATAAAAAGCTCTTTTCAGCCAATTCAAACTTTTTAGATACAACTTTTCTTTAAAATAAAAGTGAAAATAGCTCACATTTTCTGTTGAAATGAGGTTCAATACAAAAAGAGCAAGGCATCATTAAAATGAAGCTCAAGGTGATACAAACACCAGGAGAAGAAATGTTTCCAAGATCTTTTACAGCAGTGAGCCTAGTTAAGACCAGGCAATTAGTTCCTTACTGTGATCAGACACCTTTAAACCTGCAATTTGAAAGAAGCCACCTATAGAGAAATCACTTCCACTTCTTTTTAAATTATAGTAAGTCACCACCAAATTATTTTTCTTCAGGTTATCAAAGAAGTTTACTCAGCACATTTTTTAAACAAACTCACTCTATATGATTCAAATAATGTGTGGCTATTCCATTAGCCAGATAACTCTTTTCCCATTTTTCCACTAATATGGGTCTTTATGTGAACATCAAAGAAATATGGTTAATGAATCAACCCTCAAAATTATAGCACAGGGAAGAGCCTAGATGGCATCATCTGGCCTTAATGCAACCTCATCTGTTACTAGGCAAGAAATGGTACTAAAAGAAGTCTGAAGCAAGCCAGCAAAAGAAAACCAGCCACTGCCCATCTTTATTATCAGCCATATTGCCACAATTAAGTTAGTAAGAAGCTCCACATCAAAATGCAGCACCCAGGGGTGCCTAGATGGCTCAGTCAGTTAGGTGTCTGCGTTCAGCTCAGGTCATGGTCCCAGGGTCCTGGGATCGAGCCCCGCATCGGGTTCCCTGCTCGCAGGGAGCCTGTTTCTCCCTCTCCTCCCTGCTTGTGCTTTCTCTCGCTATCTCTGTCTCTGTCTCTCTCTCTCTCAAATAAATAAAAACTTAAAAAAAAATGCAGCGCCAACTTAGGGGAATTAAATTTGCTTTCACCCTGTGAGGTAAAGCCCACCTTTCTACACCAATAAAAGGTTTACCTGACAAGAACACTAAGGAAAAAAAAAATATTGCTTTTCAGTTATACTCTATACCCGTTTGAACTTGAGAAGTCATTTCTAATATTCTAAGACAGCCATTCAAATATTCGGTCAGTAAATGTCTGAGAGCTTAAAATATATTCTGGAAGTATCTTGTGGGGGAGGGTTATTTTGGTTGCTAGTATTTTTCTTTTGTTTGTTGTCCTTTGTTAATGTAATTTGTGGTCTAAGAATTTAAAATCTCTTCAGGAAAAGAATATCTATGAGGACAAATCAACAAAAAAATCGAGCACCATGATTCCAATTAAGGACCGAAGAATATACACAAAATTGACATTTATGTTCAGAAACCTGTATATTCTACATTGGTGGGATAAAGCCTCACGGAGGCTTTGGGGTAGGTCTCAAGTAATGGATTCTAATATAAATAGAAGGAGCAACCATGCACAAGGAAGTGGGATCAAGAGAGAATGATACCCTCAGGACTAAGTGAGGAGATGCTTGCCTGAAGAGGAAAAGTTCAGCATTATCAACAGCTAGCATTCACTGAAAGTCTATTCTTGCCAAAACAAAACAAAACCAAAAAAAACAAAACCACTTTTTGTGTCTGATCTCATAAATCATGATGGCAACCCTCCAAAGTAGGTACTATTATATCAATTTTATAAATAAGGATAAACTGGTAAATGGATGGATAGACAGACAAAAGAGAAGGAAGCAAGCAAGCAAGCAGAGGGGGGAGGTAGGGAAGGAGGGAGGGAGAGAGAGAGAGAAAGAAAGAGAAGAAAAGAAAGGAAAAGAAAACCAAACCAGGCTTAAGGGATTACTCAAAATTTGCCTAAATTCACACAACCAAAATCCCGGTTTGTCTAATTTCAAAGTTCAAGTTCCTAACTACATTTCATATTACTTCGAGACAAGAGAGCAATATTGGGTAGGTGAAAATTAAGATAGATTATCAAAATTCAAATTTGATTTGATGATTCTACTCAATACAGATACTAAAAAAAATTTTTTAAGGTAGGAGAGTAAAAGAAATTAATATTAAAACCATCAAAAGAAAATATCTCAACCTAACCAGGTTGCCAATTTCAATGTTGTAACCTTTAGGGTCTCAAATAGGTATGACAGGAAAGTTCCATGAACCATTTAAGTCCAGATGTTCGCTCCTATAAAATATACCGAAAGGCATTAAGAATGGGTTTTTTAAATGTAAAAAATATAAAACTATGGACTATTTGAATAACATAAGGATGACTTTATGGTATTATGTATAAATGTGTTCAATTAAAACTGGCTTAAGGACATTATTCCCCTATTGAGATTGTCATTAAAAGGGTAGCTTTTAGAGGGGGTGGAGCAAGATTGCGGAGGAGTAGGAGACCTGGATTTCATCTGGTCTCAGGAATTCAACTGAATAGGGATCAAACCATTCTGAACAGCTACGAACTCAACAGGAGATCGAAGATAAGAAGAGTAACAACTCTGAACAGAAAAGCGACCACTTTCTGGAAGTCATCTGCCATCCCTTCATTGTATCAACCCTTATTTTGTACATATATAAGTCTTTCTTCCTTTAAAATTTTAGGATGCACTTTTTTCCAACAGACCAAAATACGCCCAAAATCTAGTGTGTGGCACTGATCTATGCACTAGCCTGATCATATTTGATCATATTCTGTTCTTTTTGTATTGTTCTCTTTTTGTTTTATCTTTTTGTTTTTTTTTTCTTTCTTTCTTTTTTCTTTCTTTCCCTTTCTTTTCCCTTGGTTTCAGGTCTTTTCTGATTTGTATAGATTAGCTTTGCTGAGGGCGTTGTTAAACTCTTAGCATTTTGTTCTCTCATTCATCAATTCTCCTCTGGACAAAATGACAAGACGAAAAAAATCACCTCAGCAAAAAGAACAAGAGGTAGTACCGTCAGCCAGGGACCTACTCAATACGTGCATTAGTATGATGTCAGACCTAGAGTTCAGAATCATGACTTTAAAGATACTAGCTGGGCTTGAAAAAAGCGTGGAAGTTATTAGAGAAACCCTTTCTGGAGAAATAAAAGAACTAAAATCTAACCAAGTCGAAATCAAAAAGGCTATTAATGAGGTGCAATCAAAAATGGGGGCACTAACTGCTAGGATAAATGAGGCAGAAGAGAGAATCAGCAATATAGAAGACCAAATGATGGAAAATAAAGAGGCTGAGAAAAAGAGAGAGAAACAACTACAGGATCATGAGGGCAGAATTTGGGAGATAAGCAATATGATAAGACGAAACAACATTAGAATAATTGGGATCCCAGAAGAAGAAAGAGAGAGAGGGGCAGAAGGTATATTGGAGCAAATTATAGCAGAGAACTTCCCTAATGTGAGGAAGGAAACAAGCATCAAAATCCAGGAGGCACAGAGAACCCCTCTCAAAATCAATAAAAATAGGTCAACACCCCGACATCTAATAGTAAAACCTACGAGTCTCACAGACAAAGAAAAAAACCTGAAAGTAGCTCGGGAGAAGAGATATGTAACCTGCAATGGTAGAAATATTAGATTGGCAACAGACCTATCCACAAGGACCTGGGAGGTCAGAAAGGACTGGAATGAGATCTTCAGAGCACTAAACGAGAAAAATATGCAGCCAAGAATACTATATCCAGCTAGGCTGTCATTGAAAATAGGAGAGATCAAAAGCTTCCAGGACAAACAAAAACTAAAGGAATTTGCAAACACGAAACCAACCCTACAAGAAATATTAAAAGGGGTCCTCTAAGCAAAGAGAGAGCCTAAAAGCAGCATAGATCAGAAAGGAACACAGACAATATACAGTAACAGTCACCGTACAGGCAATACAATGGCACTAAATTCATACTTTCCAATAGTTACCCTGAATGTAAATGGGCTAAATGCCCCAATCAAAAGACACAGGCTATCAGACTGGATTAAAAAACAAGACCCATCAATATGCTGTCTGCAAGAGACTCATTTCAGACCCAAAGACACCCCCAGATTGAAAGTGAGGGGGTGGAAAACCATTTACCATGCTAATGGACACCAAAAGAAAGCTGGGGTGGCAATCCTTATATCAGACAAATTAGATTTTAAAACAAAGACTGTAATAAGAGATGAAGAATGACACTATATCCTACTTAAAGGATCAATCCAACATGAAGATCTAAGAATTGTAAATATCTATGCCCCTAACATGAGAGCAGCCAATTATATAAGGCAATGAATAACAAAAGCAAAGAAACACATTGACAACCGTACAATAATAGTGGGGGATTTTAACACCCCCCTGACTGAAATGGACAGATCATCTAAGCAAAAGATCAACAAGGAAATAAAGACTTTAAATGACACACTGGACCAAATGGACTTCACAGACATATTCAGAACATTCCATCCCAAAGCAACAGAATACACATTCTTCTCTAGTGCCCATGGAACATTCTCCAGAATTGATCACATCCTAGACCACAAATCAGGTCTCAACTGGTACCAAAAGACTGGGATTATTCTCTGCATATTTTCAGACCACAAAGCTTTGAAACTAGAACTCAATCACAAGAGGAAAGTCGGAAAGAACTCAAATACATGGAGGCTAAAGAGCATCCTACTAAAGAATGAATGAGTCTACCAGGAAATTAAAGAAGAATTAAAACAATTTATGGACACCAATGAAAATGAAAACACAACTGTTCAAAATCTTTGGGATACAGCAAAGGCAGTCCTGAGAGGAAAGTATATAGCAATACAAGCCTTTCTCAAGAAACAAGAAAGGTCTCAAATACACAACCTAACTCTACACATAAAGAAGCTGGAGAAAGAACAGCAAGTAAAGCCTAAACCCAGCAGGAGAAGAGAAATAATAAAGATCAGAGCAAAAATAAATGAAATAGAAACCAAAAGAACAGTAGAACAGATCAACGAAACTAGGAGCTGGTTCTTTGAAAGAATTAACAAGATTGATAAACCCCTGGCCAGACTTATCCAAAAGAAAAGAGAAATGACCCAAATCAACAAAATCATGAATGAAAGAGGAGAGATCACAACCAACACCAAAGAAATACAAACAATTATAAGAACATATTATGAGCAACTCTATGCCAGCAAATTAGATACCCTGGAAGAAATGGGTGCATTCCTAGAGATGTATCCACTACCAAAACTGAACCAGGAAGAAACAGAAAACCTGAACAGACCTATAACCACTAAGGAAATGAAAGCAGTCATCAAAAATCTCCCAACAAACAAAAGCCCAGGGCCAGATGGCTTCCGAGAGGAATTCTCCCAAACATTTAAAGAAGAATTAATACCTATTCTCCTGAAACTATTCCAAAAAATAGAAATGGAAGGAAAACTTCCAAACTCATTTTATGAGGCCAGCATTACCTTGATCCCAAAACCAAAGACCCCCCATCAAAAAGGAGAATTACAGACCAATATCCTAGATGAACATGGATGCAAAAATTCTCACCAAAATCCTAGCCAATAGGATCCAACAGTACATTAAAAGGATTATTCACCCCAATCAAGTGGGATTTATCCCTGGGCTGCAAGGCTGGTTCATCATCCGCAAATCAATCAACGTGATACAATACATTAACAAAAGAAAGAACAAGAATCATATGATCCTCTCAATAGATGCAGAAAAAGCATTTGACAAAGTACAGCATCCTTTCTTGATCAAAACTCTTCAGAGTATAGGGATAGAGGGTACATATCTCAATATCATAAAAGCCATCTATGAAAAACCTACAGCGAATATCATTCTCAATGGGGAAAAGCTGAGAGCTTTTCCCCTAAGGTCAGGAACGCGGCAGGGATGTCCACTATCAGCGCTGCTATTCAACATAGTATTAGAAGTCCTAGCCACAGCAATCAGACAACAAAAAGAAATCAAAGGCACCCAAATCGGGAAAGAGGAAGTCCAACTCTCACTCTTTGCAGATGATAGGATACTTTATGTGGAAAACCCAAAAGACTCCATCCCAAAACTGGTAGAACTCATACAGGAATTCAGTCAAGTGGCAGGATATAAAATCAATGCACAGAAATCAGTGGCATTCCTATACACCAACAACAAGACAGAAGAGAGACAAATCAAGGAGTCGATCCCATTTACAATTGCACCCAAAACCATAAGATACCTAGGAATAAATTTAACCAAAGAGGCAAAGGATCTGGACTCAGAAAACTATAAAATAGTCATGAAAGAAATTGAAGAAGACACAAAGAAATGGAAAAACGTTCCATGCTCATGGATTGGAAGAACAAACATTGTGAAGATGCCAATGCTGCCTAGAGCAATCTACACATTCAATGCAATCCCCATCAAAATACCATCCACTTTTTTCAAAGAAATGGAACAAAGAATCTTAAAATTTGTATGGAACCAGAAGAGACCCCGAAGAGCCAGAGGAATGGTGAAAAAGAAAAGCAAAGCTGGCGGCATCACAATTCCGGACTTCCAGCTCTATTACAAAGCCGTCATCATCAAGACAGTATGGTACTGGCACAAAAACAGACACATAGATCAATGGGACAGAACCGAGAGCCCAGAAATGGACCCTCAACTCTATGGTCAACTCATGTTCGACAAAGCAGGAAAGAATGTCTAATGGAAAAAAGACAGTCTCTTCAACAAATGGTGTTGGGAAAACTGGACAGCCACATGCAGAAGAATGAAACTGGACCATTTCCTTACACCACACACAAAAATAGACTCCAAATGGATGAAAGACCTAAACATGAGACAGGAGTCCATCAAAATCCTAAAGGAGAACACAGGCAACAACCTCTTCAACCTCAGCCGCAGCAACTTCTTCCTAGAAACATCGCCAAAGGCAAGGGAAGCAAGGGCAAAAATGAACTACTGGGATTTCATCAAGATCAAAAGCTTTTGCACAGCAAAAGAAACAGTCCACAAAACCAAAAGACAACCGACAGAACGGGAGAAAATATTTGCAAATGACATATCAGATAAAGGGCTAGTATCCAAAATCTATAAAGAACTTATCAAACTCAACACCCAAAGAACAAATAATTCAATCAAGAAATGGGCAGAAGACATGAACAGACATTTCTGCACAGAAGACATCCAAATGGCCAACAGACACATGAAAAAGTGCTCAACATCGCTCGGCATCAGGGAACTCCAAATCAAAACCTCAATGAGATATCACCTCACACCAGTCAGAATGGCTAAAAGTAACAAGTCAGGAAACGACAGATGTTGGCGGGGATGCGGAGAAAGGGGAACCCTCCTACACTGTTGGTGGGAATGCAAGCTGCTGCAGCCAGTCTGGAAAACAGTATGGAGGTTCCTCAAACAGTTGAAAATAGAGCTACCATACAATCCAGCAATTGCACTACTGGGTATTTACCACAAAGATACAAATGTAGGGATCCGAAGGGGTACGTGCACCCCAATGTTTATAGCAGCAATGTCCAAAATAGCCAAACTGTGGAAAGAGCCAAGATGTCCATCGACAGATGAATGGATAAAGAAGAAGTGGTATATATACACAATGGAATATTATGCAGCCATCATAAGGAATGAGATCTTGCCATTTGCAACGACGTGGATGGAACTGGAGGGTGTTATGCTGAGTGAAATAAGTCAATCAGAGAAAGACATGTATCATATGACCTCACGGATATGAGGAATTCTTAATCTCAGGAACAAACTGAGGGTTGCTGGAGTGGTGGGGGTGGGAGGGTTGGGGTGGCTGGGTGATAGACAGTGGGGACGGTATGTGCTATGGTGAGTGCTGTGAATTGTGCAAGACTGTTGAATCACAGATCTGTACTTGTGAAACAAATAATGCAACATATGTTAAAAAAAAAAGAAAAAAGAAGAAGATAGCAGGAGGGAAGAATGAAGGGGAGTAAGTCGGAGGGGGAGATGAACCATTAGAGACGATGGACTCTGTAAAACAAACTGAGGGTTCTAGAGGGGAGAAGGGTGGTGGGATGGGTTTGCCTGGTGATGGGTACTAAGAGGGCACATTCTGCGTGGAGCACTGGGTGTTATGCACAAACAAGGAATCATGGAACACTACATGAAAAACTAATGATGTAATGTATGGTGATAAACATAACAATAAAAAAATTTAAAAAAAAAAAGGGTAGCTTTTAGAGAAGCCTAAATTGATTACCCAAATAGCTTCTGAAATCATTTAATTAACAGGAACTTGGAAATCCGGGGTTTTGTGTGTTTGATAGCCAAAGGATCAATTTAATACAATGAATTGTGTTGGTTGGGCTTTCCTTATGGGCAGATAAAAAGAATATTGGTATAAACAGTTTTCTGAAACACATAGAACAAAGAATGCAGTACCTATGTGTTGGTTTATTCTCATCAATTGGTATTTCATTAGAGGTATATTAGAATTCAATTGGTAGAAAATTTTAAGCACCTTGGTTTACTGTCTCAAAGCCATTTCTAGTCATCTGTGGCTCCTCTGAGTAAAAAGTAGGAGGTCTTGCTAACTGTAGTTTTACTCCCTTTCTATTTATATTCTACTACTCTCATCTCCTCAGTATTCACCTCCTGCAGAACTGCTAATGAAAAGACATACACATTATTGCTATTGGTAGTTCAATCTGCTCAGGCAGAGTCTTACCACTAAGAAACACCAGGTTTTATACTGGAAAATTGACTCTTCATTGGTGGGAAGCCATTCAGTATCTCTGGAAGTGGGATATGAACATTTTTCATGTTCATCAAAGGGATAATATGTGAAGAACAACTGAGAAACACTTCTCTCAATAATGAACATTTATTTCTCCATTTTGGCTGCTTGGGAACTACTATTCTTTCACTTTGAATTTCTTTCTCTATTTTTTCATGGTCAATGTCTAGACATCCTTTAAAACCAAGCTTAGGGGCACCTGGATGGCTCAGTGGGTTAAGCAGCTGTTTCTTGATTTGGGCTCAGGTCATGATCTCAGCATTATGGAATCGAGCCCCACCTCAGGCTCTGTGTTCAGTGGGGAGTCTGCTGGAGATGATCTCTCCTCCTCCCTCTGTCCATCCCCTGCCCGTGCATTCCCTCTCTCCCTCTATCCCCGCTCCTCCCTCTCAAATAAATAAATCTTAAAAAAAAAAAACAACAAACAAGTTTAGGTGTTATCATCTCTGAGTGCCCCCTTTGATCATTACACTGGGTTTATGTGGCCTTTTTCCACTTAGATTGTAATGTCCTTCACAACAGGGATTGTGCATTGTTCTTCTTTGGATCACAGGTAACTTTTAGGATTCTTGTCACCTAAGAGATGCTCAAATAATGTGAGGTGAGCTGAAATGAACTGGACTTTCAATCTAAGTAAGTGATCCTACCTCTGATCTTACTAAGATGCATGAGCAAGAAAAATGTCTTTCCTTCCAATGTAACACATCCCTTTTACATCACACTCAGCTCTCTTGCAAAGCCTTGTTCTTCAGTTTACACTTGTATTACTTTCTTTTTCTCCCATAGAAGAAGAAGCCTGTCCTATTTCTAAGAATAATTTCTATGCTCCCTGGGAATTCATCCCATAATTATACCCTTTTTTCTTGCAAAGTCTCACTCTTCTCCTGATTCATTTCTTTTGCCGACAAAAACATTCAGTTTACTTAATCTAAAAATCTTCTTGAGAGACATCATTATCCCCTTGAATTATAATTCTTGCTCTTTCTTCATTCACAGATTTTCCCAAATCTTCAGGTCAGTAAACAATCAAATTTATTTGTAAATAAATGAAGATCAGAAAGAGAAGAAGATATTGAGAAGCTGCTTTGCAAGTATGAGAGAAGGAATGTGCTGGTAGGTGGTAAAATGTACTGTTAAGACTAGCAAGGTACTTAATGATCTCTACTTCCTCACCAAACCCCAAACATTAATAAGTTGTCATTCAACAGTTACCATACATGAACATGTACCTAAAATTTCCAAATTCTGGAATTCATTTGGTATAGATCTTATTTTCATGTTAGAAATCTTAATTTTGACAACCTCCATACCTAGTAGTGAATTGCTGGTTCATATTAGGTATTTATTTAAAGGACACAAATACAGTGATTCAAAGGGGCACATGTTCCCCAATGTTTATAGCAGCAATGTCCACAATAGCCAAACTATGGAAAGAGCCCAGATGTCCATCAACAGATGAATGGATAAAGAAGATGTGTATATATACACATACAATATACAATAGAATATTACTCAGCCATCAAAAAAAGAAATCTTGCCATTTGCAGTGATGTGGATGGAACTAGAGTATCATGCTAAGTGAAATAAATCAGGCAGCAACAGACAAATATCATATGATTTCACTCATATGTGGAATTTAAGAAACAAAATAAATGAACATGGGGAAAGGGAGGGAAAAATAAAATAAGACGAAATCAGAGAGGGAGACAAACCATAAGAGACTCTTAACCATAGGAAACAAACTGAGGGTGGCTGGAGGGGAGGTGGGTGGGGGGATGGGGTAACTGTGTGATGGGCATTAGAGAGGGCACTTGAATTAATGAGCACTGGGTGTTATATGCAACTGATCAATCGCTAAACTCTACCTCTGAAACTAATTTAAAAAACCTTTAATTTTGAAATGTGGGTATGCAAAATGTGTGTTAAATGTAAACTTTCTTCAGAATTACCTTACCCAACTTTTTGTAAAAGTTTGAGGGTTTTAATTTTTTGTTTAGTTTGGTGTATTGTTGTGTGCAGTTCATTTTACGCTAGGAGAAACACATTAGACATGATTTAATATTCTGAGGGGTCAGTGAAGAGGGATGGCAGGGAGGGAGGAAAGTAAGAAGATTTAAGTTTCCTACATACAAACAATGTGGAGATATATGTGTCATTAGGAAATGCTTATCACTATAGGGGTGAGTTACCAAACAACCAAATATTTGTGGCATCAAGCAAATTCAAGTTGAAATGAAATTCAAGTTGAAAAAGATATGTTTATATTTGTGTTTTATTTGTGAAGAGATTATTTACAGTAAATGACCTCATTAGACCTCATTATAGTACGTTATTACAGTCACAGTCCCAAACGTATTCATGCCATCCTGTGTACTCACTTTTGCTTGATACCTTATCACACCGACTAAGGTGCCTGGTCATATGACTTGCTTTGGCCAATGGGATAGAATATGATATAATGGAATATAACATGATGCAAGCAGAGATGTGAAAAATGCTGGTATGTTGCTGCTCTTCAAATGTGTCTCCATGTAAACACGTCTGGATTAGCCTAAGGAGTCGGCCATGGAATTAAGGCTCTCTTTGACCAACATCTCCCAGACAGTTGTAGATGCATAAGGAAGCCTAGCTAATAGCACAACTGTTCAGCTAAGTCCAGCTCAAATTACCAACTGAGAACTGAGTAATTTAGTCCGGTATTTTTATCTCCTGATAAGTGTCATTTTTTAATAATCACAGGGTTCTTTCAGAGACAGATTGACTATACTAATGCACTTGCCATAAATATAAAATGTAACAGTATTGTGTGAACTGTGAATAATACTTAAGCGAAGTGGTGAAGGGCTACACTCAGTAAGGTGCAAGTCCTTACAACATACTGATTTTATCTTGGAAGTTCTTCAATAAGGTTGAACTTGTAAATAGGATAAATTCTTAAAAATAAAATATCTCCATTATGATGCTCTTTGATAAATATTTCTTAATTTTAAATACAGATACATATTTCATTTCCTGTGGTCTCTTATATGAGTATTTGGTGTATAGAAATATACCACTGATAATTTACTCACCATACTTTTTCATTCTCAGATTTTAAATGCGTACTACATTTAAAGGCTTAATATTCTTGATATTTGAGGCTCTCCTTGTGGTTAAGAAGAAACAAACTGATAACAAAAATTGCAATTTCTCAATCCAGATAATCTTTGGATATGAATGAAATATATGAAAACCTGGAATGACTTATGGGCTTATTTAACCAGTTTTTATAGCACTTTGTAAATTCTCTTTTTCTAAAGAAAATCTGTTTAATATTCAGATTCCTTAATTTGGTACGTTACTGAATATGTTACACAATTACTTAACTACATAAACTAGAACATTCACTTATATTAAATCCAAGGTTCATACACTGGCAAGTTTTACCTGGCTGAGTCATTATCACTCTTCAGCAACAGAAAAATATTGACATAAAACAGCATAAATAGATATTACAGCATATTCAGTTAGTATCATTTTCTGATCAGCAAAACAGTCTTGCAAAAAAATAAAAGATACAGAAACTTTTATGAAGCTAGCATAACATTTATATTTTATAAATAAAATATTATTTATACATAGAGAAAGCAGACTTCATCAGATATTCAAGTGAATAAAAGATATCTCTCTAAAGAAAAGTCAGATCTCTTTTGTGTTATTATGTTTGTGTTACTGTGTATTTTTTCTCCATTCTCGAGAGGACTGTGTGAGATGAAGATGTTGGAAACGTCTAGTTATGAAGCTGAATACCCAAAGCCAAACACCACCACCACCACCAAAAAGAGCTAAGACAAGAAGTGCAGATGAATTCTAGAAGTTAGAATATGGTCAAAAATAAAACATAAATGTTAGAATTAGAATTTATATAAGCAGGAATATCATAGGTGAACAATGAGCCAGAGCCAAGTAAATATTCTAGAATCAGTTATGAAAGAAGAAAAAAAAGGGGGGGGCGGTTATTTACCAAATGCCTGCTAGGTACTGGATACTGTGTTTCTGCTTTGCCCAGATTACCTCATTTAATCCTCACCACAACTCTGAAGTAGGTATTACTCTTTCTATTTTATCAATGAGGCAATTGAGAAACAGATAAATTACATGACTTGCCTATGGTTCCTTAAATTAAGCAGCGTAAATAGAAGAGAAACTTGGGCATGTGAGAGTCTCAAGCCTGTGCTCTAAATTTGGCATTGGCAGCAAGACAAGAGAAGACTGATTGCTGAATTCAATTT
The DNA here is from genome assembly GCF_037043125.1 of Eumetopias jubatus. Lineage (NCBI taxonomy): Eukaryota > Metazoa > Chordata > Mammalia > Carnivora > Otariidae > Eumetopias > Eumetopias jubatus. The sequence continues at coordinate 34,917,336 of NW_028274820.1, forward strand.
CCACCTCAGCTTCAGGATTGTTTTACAAGCATCCCCAGTCTTACAGTCTGTTTACTAATGGTCTACTCTTAGAAATGGTCACTACTGCTCTATATCCCTGGCTCCGCTTTATAAGTTACCCATGGAGGGATGGTTTCTCCATCTTGTGTAACTCTCCAGTAGGCTTGGATAATCTTATACAATCCGTCTGTATGTCAGGCTAAAATTATTAAGTCATAAAATAAATGTTTATCGTGTCATCTTTGTGTAAGGGATTTTTATTCTTTTAAGAAAATAAAACAATATAACAATCACTGCCTTGTAGGATGTTAAAGGTATAAAATATATACAAATGGCTTAAATATATATGGTCCCCCAAGGGCAAGTCAAAATAATGCAAACTCCCTATTTTGGCACACAGAAACCAAAAATAAATTTCATTTTAGTAAAGTCTAGTTAATCACCAGGTTTACCCATGTGAGAGGCAGAGCGAAATCATGACTAAGGATGAACAGTGAGATACAATTAGTATGTTTAGCACAAAGCCTCAACGTAGCGATGGCTCAGTAAACATTCACTATTTAGGGTCACAACGAGTACCAAAATAGTAAAAATTGCAGGGGAAGAAGCGTTTACCATTCAAGGGGAGCTTTCCACCTTTTATGTGAAAAGAAAATCGTATACAAGTCTTTTGATTTCAGGAGAGACCAAGAAGAGAAAAGACTAAGCTGTGGCATATATTTATTGCAGAAGAATGATGAATATAATGCAATGAAGAAAATAAAGTATAAAAAAGTTCCTCAGAGTTTAGAAGAGAGGAGGCTATTTCAGGATATAAAATAATATTTCATTTAACTTAGTTCTACCTGGGGCTGTCAAATTCATGGTTCGTTCCTGAGTCTATTTCAAGACTGGCTTGTTCTTTTAGAATACACATGCAAACGTAAGAGATATAATGTTGAAAAAAATATCTGGATAGCTCAAGGTCAAAAGCATACTGTTGAACAAAAATCAAGACTGGGAAGAAAATGTATGGAGAGTACACAGTACTATTTCAGGATAAGTGGACTTTTTTAAAAATGGCAGCCAAAACACTACACCTAAGGGGACCAAAACATGCCACAAAAGAAAGATTGACCCAATTAATTAGTATGGTCGTGAAGTCATACGGACAGCAGCACCATTGGTCTCAGACCCTAAGGAGAGTCAGTATAAACCAGTACACTGCTACCAAACCAGATTATTTAACCTATTTTGAGAGACACAGAATCTTGGAAGTGGGCAAGAACTTTTAAGAATCACTCTTCTATAAAATGTCTAATTATCACCTGAAATTATTTGAATAGCTCTAATGTTGCCGAATATTTTTATCTTATAGGAGGACATGCTCGTTTTTTCACTATTCTAAGAATTAGGCTTCTTCCTGATTTTTGAGCCAAAATCTTTCTTCTACTAATGTCTACCTTTTGATTCTAGTTCTCTCTACACATCCTAAGCACTCACTCTTTTTCTTATGATGACTTTTGAACTCTAAAATAATCAGACCACCTGTTGCTACCTCTCCATATTCTACCACTTAACCAAGCCATGTCATTTCCAGGTTCCCCAGTATCCTAATTTCTTCTCTCTGAAAGTATCAGAACCCCAGATATGAGTAAGTACCAAAGACATGTATAACCAGTACCAGCCAGTACCTCCCAGGTCAGTAATTCTCATACTATCTCTAGTGAAATACCACTAAGCTTTTATCCCTCTCTGTATCAAGGACCAAAGTTTCGTTTAAAAGTTTTTGGTAGAGGAGTGAAAAAAGATACAGAATATAAGCTCTGTTTATTATTATTACATTGATCTCATATAAAATTACTCAGTCAATTGCTTTCTCTTAATTTCTTTCCTTATCTCATCATAAACCAGTAATGAACTGTTATCAGACTGAAAGCACCGTTCCAGGTAACAGATGCTTTCCTTAAGCTGACATAGCCCATACTTGTGTGACGGTTGAAAGTAAATGATTTCCCTGAACTCTGTCAACCAAATTCATGTTAATACCTAATAAGTTACATTATTCCATCCAGATCTGTATTATTGAATTTCTTTTGAGAATATAAATTCAGTAATCTTAATACCTTAATGACTGTAATATGTCAATTTGCTATTATCAACAATTCCTATCTTTATTTTCTTATGTATTTTTATTATTAAAATAATACACTTTCAAGGTAGATAACATAAAAGATGCAAAAAAAATATGGTGTATAGAGAATAAAAGTAAAGCCTGTCAAAGTTCCACTTTTTAAGCCTAGCAAATTAGATCACTGTCTTTATAGTCAGAACAAAAACTAAATTTAAATCCAGATCTATAAATAACTATATATGGACTTTGAGCAAGTCATTTATTTACCTAAGCTTTCTCATTTTGAGAAAAGAAGATAAAAGCCCCTGTATAAGTTAGTTGTGAGCATTAAATGAGATAACTTTATAAAGTGCTTTATAAAGGGAAGGCAAATAGTAAATTCTCAAAAAAATTAAATCTTATTACCAGATATAATATTACACTGTTCATAATTTGGTGTTTTTCCCGATATAGTTTGTGCACAATTGAGATTTTACTGTACTTTTTTATCCTATTGTTTTTACTTAATGTTATATTATACAAATATCCCATCACGTTAAATTGTTTTCAAGAAATCATTCTAATGGCTTCTTGTTGTGAGTTACTGTTCTCCTCTCCAGAATATTAGGTATCTTTACTATTTTTGTATTTTCTGCCATTTTGAAAAATGGTTTTTGTAACTTCATCCAAATTACTGAGACAAATTGCTGAAAAAAAAATTCATCTTGTAGTTCACCAGTAGAGATCTTCCTTTAAGTCAGTGTTTCTCAAATTTGATCATTTTTCTTTTATAGAGGAAAGTATGCTTTTACTAATGATACAAAACCATAAGCATTTTCAAAATTATATGGATCACAGTCTTTTTTTCTGATAAGGGCATGTCATTTCAGGGCTAAAATTTCCTACCTTTTTCTACCCCATGAGCACATCTTTTATTACCCCAGATAGGGCTCAGCAAACTACAGCCTGCCTGCATGCCAAATCTAGCCCACTTTCTATTTTTGTCAATGCTGTACTGGAACAAGCCCTGTTCATTAGGTTACATATTGTCGGCGGTGGTTTTCACATGAAAATGATAGAGTTGTTACAACAGAGACCATATAGCCTACAAAGCTGAAAATATTTACTCTCTGGCACTTTACAGAAAAAGTCTGCCAGTTCCTTCCCTAGATAAATGAGAAGAAAAGAAATGGAATTAATGGAGAAGTACTATTTTTTTCCCTGCATTTTCCCTTTCTTTTTTAGTGAAGTATAGTTGACACACAATGTTACATTAATTTTTAGGTATACAACATAGTGATTCAACACTATGCCTTATGCTACCCTCACCACAGGTGTAGCCACCATCTGATACCATGTAGGACTATTACAATGTTATTGAACAAATTCCCTATGCTGTGACTTACTCATTCCATAACTGAAACCCTGTACCTCCCATTCCCCTTCACTCATCTGGGCAAGTAATGATTTTACGTGAAAACCCAAACTACCCTCATGGTCTGAGGTTTAAATAAAATAAAATAAAATAAATTAAATAATTTTAAAAATTGTGGTACATTGAGGCTGGATGGCACACACAGGTCAAACTCAGGAGATCTTGTTCCACAGCATCTATGTGGAGTAAGGAATGAGTTGATGTCCAGAAGATATTACAATGTTTTGTTAGCATTTATTCTACCTGGGGTTAATTTAACATCTTACAACTTAATCATTTTCATTAAATTTGGGAACTTTGGGGCTATTTATTTCTTCGTTTCTGTTCATTTTTTCTTCAGGAACTCTCATTAACATAAGATGAAGACTAGGTTTTCACAACATGTCATCTGAACATCTAAGGTTCTGTTCATTTTCCTTTTGTCTTTTTCTCTTTGTTCTTCAGTTTAGATCATTTCTATTGATCTATCTTCAAGGTCATAGATTCTTTCTTCTGCCAACTCATATTTGCTGTTGATTTCATCTAGTGAAATTTTCAGTTCAATTACTATGCTTTTCATCTCTAGATTTTCCATTTGGAAATTGAGTAAAGGACCGATTCCCTTCTAGAGTCTTCTTGAGAGACCACTACTCTACACAAACCTTGATTTTAAGACCTCTGGCCTCCAGAACTATAAGAGAATAACTTTCAGCTGTCTTAAGTGACAATGTTTGTGATAACTGGTTACAGCAGCCTTAGGAAATGAATACAGATCCTGTCCAAAATCTTGACACAGACTCCATGAGCATAATAAAATGACTGCCATTTTATGCCATTTAGTTTGAGGTGATTTGTCACACACCAGTAGATTACCAGATCAATTCATGTGTAGATATTTGGAAATTCTGAAATGCTCAAAATAAACATTGTTGACTATGCATTATCAGTCTTGTCCCAAGTTATCATTCAAATTTTCATTTGCTATCATTCTTCCTTTCTCATTTCAAAGCAGTGTTAATTTTGCATCATTATTATTAGATTATTGGGTGAGATTGTTTGCTATCTCTACAATATGTAATACAATCTTTTGTGTATTTTAGTCCATGATTTTCCAGTTAGATAAGATATGAATGCATCATGTCTTACTGATGAGACATGTATTTTCTTATTGCTGAAGCTGGTGTGTGTGTGTGTGTGTGTGTGTGTGTGTGTGTGTGTATGTGTGTGTGTACACACACATATGTATACATTTCTACCAAATTAAATTCCAGAATGGCACTTAATTTGTGGTATGCTGCTTGTGAATTTTGGCATTTAAATAAATTGCAATATAGTATTAAAACAAATTACTGAGTAATTACTAATTTTATAAAACATCATTTCATAATATTAAATCATGGATATATAGGCATGTTCTCTTACAAACAAAATAAAGATTATTTTTCCACTGAATGTGGCATTTTTCCTAAGTAAGCTTAAGAAAAAAAAGAAAAAAAAAACACACAACTTTAGTTAGCTTTGCAATAGTGCTTTCACACCCACTTACAAATTGACCAGAATTCCACTTAAGGGTGATATTATGCAGCATATGACTCTTTCCTGTGTATACGCAATCTTTGTGAGATGCCTGGCTTACATTAAGATGGATAAAGACTCCGTCAATTTCCTCAACTGTCAGCCTAATTTACCCTTTAAAAAAGAAGAGCGGGTTAATTTGGCAAGACTTGAACTTAACTAAAGATGTTAGCTAATGGTTAGTATTTTCTTTGCTAAGAACACTCAAGTCATTTCCTTAATAATTCATTCTAAAGTGTTAGCATAAATCAACTCCAAACTCTCTAGTTCTCAGCTTCTGAAATCTAATTTACTTCCATCTGGAAAATCTTTGTACTTGTACACCTTTATCCTTATGGTGCATTTTCAGACATTTCCAGTAATAGATACAATGACCATCTAGCCAAGAATCAGAACAATAATAAAGTCCTGGATATTTTTGTTGTTTATAAATCCCAATGTTACAAAATCCAAAACTCAAAAATTAAAATTTCAGGGTTTTTCTCCCCCAATATGACCTTTACTCATTTATTTTGCCACTTAATTCTTAACCTTCTGCTGACTCAGACCATCTCTGACACTAAAATTTAAAAAAACAAAATAAATTTTATTTATTTATTTAATGATTTCATTTATTTATTTATTTGAGAGAGAGAGAAACAGCATGAGAGAGGAGAGGGTCGGAGGGAGAAGCAGGGTCCCCGCTGAGCCGGGAGCCTGATGTGGGACTCGACCCCAGGACTCCGGGATCATGACCTGAGCCGAAGGCAGTCGCTTAACCAACTGAGCCACCCAGGCGCCCCAAAATAAATTTTAAAAACCCTGATCATTTCATTCTTTTTGATTATTTTAAAACTTGCCTATATCTGCTTGCCACTGGGTTCAAATCACAGTCTAATTCTTGCTTACAGTGATTACAAGTATTGCATTTCTCTAGGTAATTTTGTCTGAGTTTTGCACAATTAGGGAAAATACAGTAGAAAATTTATTTGTCTCCTTTTCTGCTCATTGTGTCCTCATTCTCTTCCTTTAGATGGAGTTCAGTTAAATTTTAAAAGAACTGGGAACCTGGGAGGCTCAGTCTGTTAAACGTCTGCCTTCGGCTCAGGTCATGATACCAGGGTCCTGGGATCGAGCCCCACAGCTTCTCCCTCTCCCTCTAGCCCCAACTCCTGTTTGCTCTCACTCTCTAGTGCTCTCTCTCTCTCAAATAAATAAATAAAAGCTTTAAAAATTTTTTCAAAGAACTGAAAAATATAAAAGTAAAATTTAAAAAGTAAATTCTTAAATTCCTCCAGCTCTCTTTAAGCTTTCATACTGAGGGAATGAGTTAAGCAAGGCCGCTTCCTACTTATATATTTAAAAAAAGATTTTTAGAGAAGCCAACCCTATTTTTATATTCAATTCTAAACTATGAAATAGCTCTTTTCTTCCCAGTGCATTGACACTTCTGCTTTCTTTTGCTATTTATGGAAGTATAATAGTTAAGGTAACTCTAGCTGCTGTAATGCACAAAATGTCCTAAAACAAAGTTTAACATGGGTATTCCTATTAAACAAATGGCTTTCCACCAAGTGGAAAATCAGCTGTCATGCTCCTTCCAGATTCTGATTTCACCATATTCAACACGGCCTCCAAGGTTACTGGGCCCATTTGCATCAAGCCAGCATGATGGGAGAGAGCAAGGAAGATCTCTCATTGAAGATTTATGTGTGCCATGGCTTGAATTGGTACACAGCACATTTGCCAACATTCCATTTGCTCACTTACTCATTCACATGGCCAAACCAAACTGCAAGGGAAGCAGAGAAATGCAGTACAGGAATAATGAAAAAAGAGTGAAACTGACTTGAGAAACAGACAGCCATTCTCTGAAATAGGAAGAGAAAGACTAAAGGTTTTGAGAAATAATGGACAAGAAAGATATGAATCATATGATAACAACTGTCCTTTCTATGAATTACTGAGATTTACTACTGATAGCTCAAATGAAGCAAAATGTTGAACGATTCTTAGGTAATGCATTTGTAGTTAGGAAGAATTTTTGCATTAGTCGAGGGAATTATTTTCTAAGAAAATTCCAATTCCATATACCTAGCATATATCAATATTCATAATTATATTTATATAAAGAATGAAACATGTAAACATGTTAAAGAGTCTCTGAGGGAGACCATGTTTGTCTCTTGAACACTGATGAACCCAATTCCCTAGAAAAGTATGTGGCACAGAGTTGACAATATATAATGTTTGGATGGTTTAAATGAATAAGAATTTAGAGGTACTTTCTCATTCACAAAGATACATAGTGCTCTCACTTTCTTAATCGATTTATAGTGATGCTTGAATACTTTAATTGTGGGGACAAGCTTGAGTTTCTTCAACTGACTTTTTATCTGACAAATGTATTTTTTTATTTAAATTCAATTAGGCAACATATATTATTGGTTTCAGATGTAGGTTCAGTAATTCATCAATTGCATATAACACCCAGTGCTCATCACATCACGTATCCTCCTTAACACACATCACCCAGTTACCCCATCCCCCCACCCACCTCCCCTTCAGCAACCCTCAGTTTGTTTCCTATCTTTAAGAGTCTCTCATGGTTTGTCTCCCTCTCTGATTTCTTCCCATTCAGTTTTGCCTCCCTTCTCCTATGATCCTGTGCACTGCTTCTTATATTCCACTTATGAGTGAAGCCTTATAACTGTCTTTTTCATGATTGACTATTTCACTCAGCATAATAGCCTCCAGTTCCATCTACGTCAATGTAAATGGTAAGATTTTTATACCATGTTATAACCTTGGACCCATTTTTCTTTGAAGAATAAAAAGAAAAAGGTGTAGCCATTAAAAACACTTGAGGAGTGGGAGGTGGAGCAATATGGCAGAGGAGTAGGAGACCTAAATTTCGCCTGGTCCCAGGAATTCAGCTAGATAGGGATCAAACCATTCTGAACACCTATGAACTCAACAGGAGATCAAAGAAAAGAATAGCAGCAACTCTCTGAACAGAAAAGTGACCACTTTTTGGAAGGTAGGACGTGTGGAAAAGTGAATCCGAGGAGATATTCAGGAAGATAGATGGCGGGAGAGGGGACCTCCATCAACCGCTACCGGCAAGTGATAGAGCCACGGAGCACAAAATCAGAACATTTAGAAGTTGGCTCTGCTGAGGGACGTCGCTCCAAGGGCTAAGTGAGGGGGGTGGAACACTCACTATGATAGTGTCGTCACTAGAACCTCGGGGTCACAGAAAGACCGGGGGTGCCTGAGTGTGGCAGAGCTCCCAGGTATCAGAGTGGGAAAGCTGGCTGCAGAGACAGAGCCGAGGAGTGGGGCTCTTAGCTCGGGGTTGCCATAAACCATGATCCCCGTCATAGTCAGGCAACTACTCTTCCAGCAGGGACCCAACAAGCGGCAGATCCGGGGAGACTCCCCCTCTTCCCCCGGGAGGAGCAGCACGGGAGCACACGGCAGGGATCTGCTGGGTTTGGAGACTCCACATTGGGTTGTGTGCCAGAGACAGAAATGCTCGGTCACAGGCCAGGTGAGCATGGAGTGTGGACAGAGACCAGGGATACAGGAGTGACTGTTTTTTCTGGGGGCTCACTGGGGAGTGGGGCCCCAAGTTAATGGCTCCTCCGGGGCAAAGATTGGGAGGCCGCCATTTTCACTCTTGTCCTCCAAGGCTGTATGGAACGCTTGCAGGGAAAAAAAGCTCCCAAGAGAAAACCCGAGCAAATTACTTAGCCTGGCCCCTGATAAGGGCGGTGCAATACTGCCTCCAGCAAAGACATTTGAGAATCACTGCCACAGGCCGCTGCCCCAGAAGATCAGGAAGAACACACATTCAAGATCAAGTTTACTGATCAATGAGAAATTCACAACTCCAGCACTAAGGGAATACAGCACATAGAATTCATGGCATTTTTCCCCATGATTCTTTAGTCTTTCAAAGTTAATTGTTTAAATTTTATTTTTTTTCTTTTTTTAATTTTTCTTTTTTCCTTCTTCAAACAACACCTTAATTATCAGTCCCTTTTTTTAAAAGAACAAAAGGCAGTACCAACTGCCAGGGACCTAATCAATACGGACATTAGTAAGATGTCAAAACTAGACAGAATGACGATTATAAAGATACTAGCTGGGCTTGAAAAAAGCGTGGAAGATACTAGAAAATCCCTTCCTGGAGAAATAAAAGAACTAAAATCTAAACAAGTCAAAATCAAAAAGGCTATTAATGAGGTGCAATAAAAAATGGAGGTGCTAACTGCTAGGATAAATGAGGCAGAAAAGAGAATTAGTGATATAGAAGACCAAATGATGGAAAATAAAGAAGCTGAGAAAAAGAGATAAACAACTACTGGATCATGAGGGCTGAATTTGAGAAATAAGCGATACCGTAAGACGAAACAATATTAGAATAATTGGGATCCCAGAAGAAGGAGAGAGAGGGGCAGAAGGTATATTGGAGCAAATTATAGCAGAGAACTTCCCTAATGTGGGGAAGGAAACAGGCAACAAAATCCAGGAGGCACAGAGAACCCCCCTCAAAATCAATAAAAATAGGTCAACACCCCGACATCTAATAGTAAAACGTACAAGTCTCAGAGATAAAGAGAAAATCCTGAAAGCAGCTTGGGACAAGAGGTCTGTAAACTACAATGGTAGAAACCTTAGATTGGCAGCAGACCTATCCACTGAGACCTGGGAGCCAGAAAGGACTGCCATGATATATTCAGAGCAGTAAATGAGAAAAATATGCAGCCAAGAACACTATATCCAGCTAGGCTGTCACTGAAGCCCTTTCTCTCTCCTAGGAGGAGAGATAAAAAGTTTCTAGGACAAACAAAAACTAAAGGAATTTGCAAACACAAAACCAGCCCTACAAGAAATATTGAAAGGGGTCCTCTAAGCAAAGACAGAGCCTAAAAGTAACATAGACCAGAAAGGAACACAGACAATAGACAGTAACAGTCACCTTAGAGGCAATACAATGTCACTAAATTCGTATCTTTCAGGAGTTTCCTGAATGTAAATGGGCTAAATGCCCCAATCAAAAGACACAGCGTTATCAGATTGGATAAAAAAAAAAAAAAGACCCATCGATATACTGCCTGCAAGAGACTCATTTTAGACCCAAAGACACCTCTAGATTGAAAGTGAGGGGGTGGAAAACCATTTACCATGCCCATGGACACCAAAAGAAAGCTGGGGTGGCACTCCTTATATCAGACAAATTAGATTTTAAACCAGAAACTATAATAAGAGATGAGGAAGGACACTATATCACAATTAAAGTATCTATGCAACAAGATTTAACAATTTCAAATCTCTATGCCCCTAACATGGGAGCAGCCAATTATATAAGCCAATTAATAACAAAAACAAAGAAACACATTGACAACAATACAGTAATAGTAGGGGACTTTAACACCCCCCTCACTGAAATGGACAGATCATCTAAGCAAAAGATGAACAAGGGAATAAAGGCTTTAAATGACACACTGGCCAAATGACTTCACAGATATATTCAGAACATTCCATCCCAAAGCAACAGAATACACATTCTTCTCTAGTGCCCATGGAACATTCTCCAGAATAGATCACATCCTAGGTCACAAATCAGATCTCAAGCAGTACCAAAAGACTGGGATCATTCCCTGCATATTTTTGGGCCACAGTGTTTTGAAACTAGAACTCAGTCACAAGAGGAAAGTCGGGTAGAACTCAAATACATGGAGGCTAAAGAGCATCCTACTAAAGAATGAAGGGTCAACCAGAAAATTAAAGAAGAATTTAAAAAATCATGGAAACAAATGAAAATGAAAACACAACTGTTCAAAATCTTTGGGATGTAGCAAAGGTGGTCCTAAGAGGAAAGTATATAGCAATACAAGCCTTTCTCAAGAAGCAAGAAAGGTCTCAAATATACAACCTAACTCTACACCTAAAGGAACTGGAGCAAATAAAGCCTAAACCCAGCAGAAAAGAAATAATAAAGATCAGAGCAGAAATCAATGAAACAGATACCAAAAGAACAGGAGAACAGATCAATGAAACTAAGAGCTGGTTCTTTGAAAGAATTAGTAAGATTGATAATCCCCAGGCCAGACTTATCAAAAAGAAAAGAGAAACGACCCAAATAAATAAAAACATGATTGAAAGAGGAGAGATCACAACCAACACCAAAGAAATACAAACAATTATAAGAACATATTATGAGCAGTTATATGCCAGCAAATTAGATAATCTGGAAGAAATGGATGCATTCCTAGAGCAGACTACCAAAATTGAACCAGGAAGAAATAGAAAACCCGAGCCGACCTATAACCAGTAAGGAAATTGAAGCAGTCATCAAAAATCTCACAACAAAACAGCCCAGGGCCAGACGACTTCACAGGGGCATTCTACCAAACATTTAAAGAAGAATTAATACCTATTCTTCTGAAACTGTTCCAAAAAAATAGAAATGGAAGGAAAACTTCCAAACTCATTTTATGAGGTCAGCATTACCTTGATCCCCAAACCAGAAAAAGACCCCATCAAATAGGAGAATTACAGACCAACATCCCTGATGAACATGGATGCAAAAATTCTCACCAAAATACTAGCCAATACAATCCAACAGTACATTAAAAGGATTATTCACCACAATCAAGTGGGATTTATCCTTGGCTGCAAGGTTGGTTCAACATCTGCAAATCAATGTGATACAATACATTAATAAAAGAACAAGAATTATATGATCCTCTCAATAGATGCAGAAAAAAACATTTGACAAAGTATAGCATCCTTTCTTGATTAAAGCTCTTCACAGTGTAGGGATAGAGGGTACATACTGCAAATTCATAAAAGCCATTTATGAAAAACCCACAACGAATATCATTCTCAATGGGGAAAAGCTTTCCCCTAAGGTCAGGAACACGGCAGGGATGTCCACCATCACTGCTGCTATTCAACATAGTATTAGAAGTCCTAGCCACAGCAATCAGACAACAAAAAGAAATCAAAGGCATCTGAATCAGCAGAGAAGTCAAACTCTCACTCTTTGCAGATGATATGATACTTTATGTGGAAAACCCAAAGACTCCACCCCAAAACTGCTAGAACTCATACAGGAATTCAATAAAGTGACAGGATATAAAATCAATGCACAGAAATCACTTGCATTTCTATACACCACCAGCAAGACAGAAGAGAAATAAAGGAGTCGATACCATTTATAATTGTACCCCAAATCATAAGACACCTAGGAATAAATCTAACTAAAGAGGTAAAGAATCTATACTCAGAAAACTATAAAATAGTCATGAAAGAAATTGAGGAAGACACAAAGAAATGAAAAAATGCTCCATGCTCATGGATTGGAAGAACAAATATTGTGAAAATGTCAATGCTACCTAGAGCAATTTACACATTCAATGAAATTCCTATCAAAATACCATCCACTTTTTTCAACAAAATGGAGCAAATAATCCTAAAATTTATATGGAACTAGAAAAGACCCTGAATAGCCAGAGGAATGTTGAAAAAGAAAAGAAACGCTGGTGGCATCACAATTCTGGACTTCCAGCTCTATTACAAAGCTGTCATCATCAAGACAGTATGGTACTGGCACAAAAACAGACACAGATCAATGGGACAGAATCGAGAGCCCAGAAATGGACCCTGAACTGTATGGTCAACTAATATTCAACAAAGCAGGAAAGAATGTCCCATGGAAAAAAGACAGTCTCTTCAACAAATGGTGTTGGGAAAATTGGACAGCCACATGCAGAAGAATGAAACTGGACCATCTCCTTACACCACACACAAAAATAGACTCAAAATGGATGAAAGAACTAAACGTGAGACAGGAGTCCATCAAAATCCTAGAGAAGAACACAGGCAGCAACCTCTTCGACCTCAGCCGCAGCAACTTCTTCCTAGAAACATCGCCAAAGGCAAGGGAAACAAGGGCAAAAATGAACTACTGGGACTTCATCAAGATAAAAAGCTTCTGCACAGCAAAAGAAACAGTCCACAAAACCAAAAGACAACCGACAGAACGGGAGAAGATATTTGCAAATGACATATCAGATAAAGGGCTAGTATCCAAAATCTATAAAGAACTTATCAAACTCAACACCCAAAGAACAAATAATCCAATCAAGAAATGGGCAGCAGACATGAACAGACATTTCTGCACAGAAGACATCCAAATGGCCAACAGACACATGAAAGAGTGCTCACCATCGCTCGGCATCAGGGAACTCCAAATCAAAACCTCAATGAGATACCACCTCACACCAGTCAGAATGGCTAAAATTAACAAGTCAGGAAACTACAGTTGTTGGCAGGGATGAAGAGAAAGGAGAACCCTCCTACACTGTTGGTGGGAATGCAAGCTGGTGCAGCCAGTCTGGAAAACAGTATGGAGGTTCCTCAAACAGTTGAAAATAGAGCTACCATACAATCCAGCAATTGCACTACTGGGTATTTACCACAAAGATACAAATGTAGGGATCCGAAGGGGTACGTGCACCCCAATATTTATAGCAGCAATGTCCACAATAGCCAAACTGTGGAAAGAGCCAAGATGTCCATCGACAGATGAATGGATAAAGAATAAGTGGTATATATACACAATGGAATATTATGCAGCCATCAAAACAACAAAATCTAGCCATTTGCAACAACGTGGATGGAAATAGAGGGTATTATGCTAAGCGAAATAAGTCAGTCAGAGAAAGACAAGTATCATATGATCTCACTAATATGAGGAATTTGAGAATCAAGACAGAGAAGCATAGGGGAAAGGAGAAAAAAATGAAACAAGATGAAACCAGAGAGGGAGACAAACCATAAGAGACTCTTAATCTCAGGAAACAAACCAAGGGTGGCTGGAGTGGTGGGGGGGTGGAGGGATGGAGTGGCTGGGTAATGGACATTCGGGAGGGTATGTGCTACGGTGAGCACTGTGAACTGTATAAAAATGATGAATCACAGACCTGTAGCTCTGAAAAAATAATACATTATATGTTAAAAAAAAAAAAAGAAGAAGAAGAAGAAGAAGATGGTATGAAGGGAAAATTGAAGGGTGGGAAATCGGAGGGGTAGACGAACCACGTGGGACCATGGACTCTGAGAAACAAACTGAGGGTTTTAGAGGGAAGCCCAGTGATGGATATTACGGAGGGCATGTATTGCATGTAGCACTGGGTGTCATACATAAACAGTGAATCATGGAACAGTACATCAAATCTAATGATGTAATGTATGGTGACTAACATAATAAAATTAAATTAAAAAAAACATGATATTCATTCAATTCAGTACAGGAAAATTGAAAAATTCATGAAATGGAATTCAATGGTTCTTTTATCTAAACAAATAGGTGACAGTTCTATTTCTTTGAATGCTTGTTCTAAAGATTTTTTCTACAACAGATTTCAATTACATTCCATATGATATATTCTGAAACACAGGCTTACAAAAGAACAATATTTTCCCTTACTATAATCATGATAAAACTATATAGCACTGGTAGCCAAAACTGAGGAACTTTTATTTTAAAGTAAGCAAAGAATGTTATTAAAAGACATTTAGTATTTATTAAGTTGATAAAGCATATTATACAACTACGTGTATGCATGAAATAAGCCACTTTTATTTATCAAAAAATTAAACGAAGAAGCACCATATGATCCAAAAATCTAACTCCTAGTTAGATGCCCAAAATAAATGAAAGCAGGTGCTGAACAAAGACATGTATGTACATATATTCATAATAGCACTATTCACAATAGCCAGAAAAGGAGCAACAGACAAAATATCCATCAATCAACTAATGGATGACCAAACAGTGGTATATACATGAAATAGAATATTATTCAGCCTTGAAAAAGAGAATGAAATACCAATACATGCTATATAGTGGAGGATCTTTGAAAACATTATGCTAAGTGAAAGAAAACACACACACAAGTTAGATATTGTGTTATTCTTTCAATATGAATTGTCTACAATGCACAAACTCATAGAGATAGAATGCATATTACTGAGAGCTAGGAGTTGGGGCCAGGGAGAGGGAATCGGAGAAATGTGCTTAATATATACAGGGTTTCATTTTGGAGTGTCCGAAATGTCAGGGTTTTGGAACTAGATAGAAGTGGATTTTGTACAACACTCTGAGTGTATTAAATGCCATTGACATTGCTCACCTTCAATGGTTAAATTTATATATGAATTTCACCTCAATAAATAAAAAATGTCACTCTTGTTTAAAGATATGTAACTATAGGTAAATGTCTATGTAAATAGATGCATAGGAAAGAGAAAACGAGAAAAATTTATCCACAATTGGAATTGAGTTTTTTTCTTTCTAAATTATTATTTATGTAATTTTATAAAGAGGTTATATTACTTTTGCCATCCCCCCAAAATTCATATATAATGATTATACACACATACCATATGCTAGGTAGACTTGTTACCATTTCTTAAATATGTATTTTATTCTTTGTGAGGTTGCTGGCAGTAACATGCTTGGTCTTAGACTGAGTTTATAATAAAAGTGAACTAGGAAGGGGAGCTGGAAATGAGTATGAAAGTTATGACTCCACCTAGAACACTTTTATATCAAATAGAGTTGGTATAAAATTTCCTTCTAATTATACACTAAAATTATATATATAGTAAATTTTATAGTAAAATGTATATAGTAAATCATGTGTATCCTTGAAAACCGTTAATAGTATAACCTTAACATTCTTGAAGTTTATAGCCACAGACCCAGATTTACAAACATAACAGTATCAACTATTTCCTTTGGGAAGCATGTTTTTCATAAAGATACAGAGATTTTATAAATTCAATAAGTAACTGCATACTTACTTCAAGAGTAGTTATTTTAGATGCAGATGCAAGGCTGTGGACTAGGATTAGTGTGGTAGACAGATGGTCTTTCAAAGATCCACATCTATGAAATCTGTAAACATGAAACGGTACCTATACATCGGATCTCCATCCTCTGTGACAACAGCTAAGTATGACCCAATGTCACGGTAACTACCTCAGGATGATATTAGGAATAACAACTCATGAATGAGATCTATGGAAAAAACCCATGGACATGGAAACATGGCTAGAGTGCTTCCTGACTCATAGTCAGTGAGTAAATTAGAGTATCTGTCTAAAACACTTAACTTTACCACTGAATATGATCAAAAGGGCCCGAAAGCATGGGATAGAAAAACACAGAATTTGACAATGCATGTATGTCAAGCACAGACCAAGTGATTTGGAGACACAATACTGGCCTCTGATCCCTGGAGAGTTGTCCTTTACTGAAGATCGGAGAGGGCTCACCAGGCCTCACCATACCATGGATAACATATCCTTCAAAATAGTATACCACTTTTTCCTCTAGCTCCTTGCACACCTATAACCTTCTATTCCGATACGTGCAGGGGGTATATATAAAAGGCCCCAAAATTTTGAGCACTAGAAAAAAGTATCTTCAATTTTAAATTAATGCTCTGAACTTGATTAATGTGAATAAGTCACATATGTTCCACTAATTCTAGATGCCTTAGAAAATGGAATTTCTCAACCTATGGGCCATACCCTGGACTGAGCTGATCATCTCTGATTATTATCAACTAGAAGATGCTCCTGGGCAGCTAGCCAATCTCATACAATTTCGTTATCACATCACTTGTTTTATGAATATAACAGCTCATTTTAAAAACGTATTAATATGCAAAATACCAAAAGTAGACCAAATAGTGTAATAAAGCCTTACAGTTTGCAGTATTGCCAGTTAGAAACTCATGGCCAGTCTTGTTTTTTGTTTATCCCCATCCATTTCCTCTCCCAACACATATGCACACACATCCATACATCCACATAAAGGCTTGTCTTCGGACAAATCTTGGACATTCTATAGTTTCATTAGTCAATTTTTCAGAATGCACCTCTAAAAGATAAGGACATTTTGAAAACACAACTATGATATCACTAATCATACCTAAAATTATGACCATAATTCCTTAAAATGATCAACTATTCATTAGGTGCTTATATTTCACTATCAGATTTTTTTTTTTAAGTTCATGTGTTTGAATCAGAATCCAACAAGATATGTACAGTGCACGTAGAACTTCTGAGCATCTCAGCTGAGAACACTGTAAGGTCTACAAAGACCTTATCCCCTAAAGGAGGACAGTGCATACCATGGCATATCTCCAATAATCCATTTATCCTACTTTGAAACAGACACATATAGGAAATTTGCATTGCAAAAGAAAAAAAGCACAAGTGGAAAATATTCACAGCTTCTTGTTTTCAGTGCTTTCATGAAGAAATTAACTTTCATACTCAAAATGGATGTGGTAGCATCATCCTTTGACATGTTAACACAAAGTATGACAACTCTTCTTCTGCTAGGTATGTATGCTGTTTCAGTAAAATGCAGAATGCCATTTTTAACCTATGCTTTCTGGAAGAGGGCAAGGAATTATGATAACCAAACTATTTACTTCTGAAGCAAAGGGCTTACAAAGATTTTCTAGAATTTCACCACTGCTTTCCACCTCCAGGACAAACATCTTGGTACAAGCTACCATCATCTGTTTCCATGAATTACGCATTTTCCTCCTTATCTGTCTCCCTCAATCTGATGTTGCTCTTTTGCAATTTCACTTCAACACAGACTAATTCTATTAAAACATTATGAGATCGTACCTATTTTCTCTAAGAAAACTTTCCATGGTTTTCTATCTTACTCCTACTGAAATTCTAGGTCTTTATTTTGACTTATAAAGTCTGACACATTGTACCTCCCTGTTATCTCTCTGACCTCATCTTCTACTGCTCACCTATTCTTCATTTCCTCCAGCCATAATAGCCTTAGGGCTTTGGGGAGCATGTAAGAATCCGGCAGTATTTTTTAACTTCAACCCACAGGGCATCTTCCTTTCCATACCACAGAGCTGCCTCCTCAAGTCACTACCCACCACCTGCCATTTGACTGGTGTGGAGGAGAGCGTGAGTAATTATTCTATGGCTTTGCCTGTCGTTAAGGAGAGACAGCCACACCCAAGGAGCCACAGTGAGCAACTTACCTGTATCCCCTCCAACTCACTTATCACCAATATCCTTAAACATCAAGATATACCTGAAAGCTTTCTAATTCTCTCTACCTCCTCTAACCAACCAGGATTACCTCACAACTGAATTGTTGAGCTGGTCAGCCTTACCAATCTCTCTGGAATCCTTCCGACCTTCTTCACACTATTCTCTACCCAAATAATTTTTAAAGAATAAGTCAAATTGTGTCGCCTCTCAGATGACAGCTATTTATGTGGTAAGCAAAGCACAACAGAGTTGTCCAATCACTAGGCTGTATACCTGAAACTAATGTAACACTGCATGCCTTCACTTCAATAGAACTTATACTTCAATAAAAAAATTTTTAAAAATTATGTCCCCTCTCCCTTCAGACCATTTAATGATTTTACTTTATGCTGAGAACAGAATTCAGACTGTTCAAGTGACCTGTAGGACCAGACCATCGCCCACCTCACTAAGCTTTTGCATTGTTTTCGTCTTTAGTAGATACACTGCCCTGCCTTCCATTCTTCTATGAGAACTTTCCTTTCCAGATGCTGTCTCCTGTGTCAAATGCTTTACTTCTACCTCTTTACCAGTTCACACCCTCATTCTTCACACACCACTCTCATCACTTATCTTTCACTGCACTTACCACAACATGCTACTGTATGTGTACTCTGATACTCATTTTTAGTATGTCTTCTTACTCTGCCCTGAAATCCATTAAGCTCTGTGGGAGTGGTGGCCATACCTTTATTCACATTGTACTTAACTTAGCAAAAAACTACTCAATAAACATTTGTTAAAGGAATACATGTATGTATCGGCGCATTCATGCAAGAAGGAAAAACTAAATGGATTACTTAATCAGCAAAATCGGGTACTTTGCATAATCCTAGCCGTCAGCTTTCAGGTTGAAAGAGGAGATGATAAGCATATGTCTCAGGGCATGTTTACTTTTATAATTGGGAAAAAAGAATTGAACATTGAGAAGAGATCTGGCTCCAAGTCAAAACAAGGAGGTGAATCAGAAACACTATGGCCCCGCTGAAAAGTTGTTTCTGAGGTTTGAATGGTGAAGGCTGAAGGAATCTGCGTACTGTTAGTGGTTTACTGAGCAGAATGAAAGCCATGTCTCTCTCTGGGTTGGGAGAGTGGTTTGTAGAAACCCTCTGACCCAAATGAAGCTTCAGTTCCACAGTTCAACCACACAATATACACACCTAAAATCTTGTCCCCCCAGAAATAATACTGTCGCAACTCATGCATGGCCCAGACGGCTGCAAAAATATCTTCTATCCCATTTGTTCGTCTGTAATGGGAACTTCCCAGTCCCCCATTAAGAGAGGGAGTCTAGGGGTGCCTGGGTGGCTCAGTTGTTAAGCGTCTGCCTTCGGCTCAGGTCATGATCCCAGGGTCCTGGGATCGAGTCCTGCATCAGGCTCCTTGCCCCGCGGGGAGCCTGCTTCTCCCTCTCCCCTCTGCCTGCCACTCTGACTACTTGTGATTCCTCTTTCTCTGTGTCAAATGAATTAAAAAAAAAAAAATCTTAAGAGAGGGAGTCTAATGTCCTTGAATCTCAGCTGGCTCTACTGACTCACTCGTAGCCAGGAGAATGGAATTGAAGCAACTCCGTGACTTGTACCATTAGGTCCGAAGAAGCCTGTCCCCGACGAAGCCCCCATGATTGAGTTCCCATGCATCATCTTGGTCTGCATGCATACTTGGAACACTGTGCCAGTTGCCGCCTTGCAGGATGCTCTCTTTCCGAACCCAGGCTGGGTTCCTAGAGGAGCCCAGCCTTTGAGTCATCCCAGGCCAGCAGACAGATATGACAGTAAAAAAACCTCAGATGATTCCAGCCTCCAGTCATTCAAGTTACCCGCCCCCCACTCCGCCGTGTCAGTCTTCCCAGCAGAGGCCCTAAACATCATTCTATCTCCAGAGTGTCCTGTCCAAATCTCTGACCGCCAATTCCATATGTATAACAAAACTGTTGTGGCCTTAAGTCCCTAAGTGGGGAGTGGTTTATAACACAGGAATAGATGGCCAGAACCCCAGAGAAGCCCAAACAACAATGCAGAGTAACAGGATGTGATCCTGTTACTGTATAAAAACTAAGACACTGCAAGTATCCTATGTCGGCATCTATCTTCATTGTGGCACCACCTGTAATAGGAAACTAGATTCAGTCTGAAGGTCCTATCAGCCAGCAAGGATTTATGTACATATGAATAAAATGGTCAATATGCTTCCATAAAAATAATATCAAATGCGGATAGCAATCAAGAAAATGTGTATGATGTAAGGTGAAGCTGAGACTAAAAAGCAAAACATCAAACTGTGTAAAAGCAAGTATGTGTTCCTTAAAATTTATGTATGCTTGTAGACAGTCCTGGAAAGGAAAACTTCTTTTTTTTTTGGAAAGGAAAACTTCTGCTGGCATTAGGCATACAGAATGTAAACCATGCACCAGATTTTCTTGAATATTTTGTACAGTTATTTTTCTTACAAAAGTATATATAATGTGTAGGTAGTCCCATATAATCTGGGCAGTCAGGTAATTAATTCTTTCAAATGGGGTGGGGCAGCAGGAGAATGAAGGAAGAGAGTTTCTCTCTTGTACTTGCAAGGATGTGACTGCTTCCGCTCTACTGGCAATGAAAGACTTACTTCTGCCTGGTTCTGCAGCACACACAAATGTAGATTCATTCACAGCTGGATTTGGGTCACAGACACAGACTCTTTCTTGAGCTAAGTTCAGAAACCGACTTTTATGTCAGCCTTAGGTTAGGTTTTCTTGTGATTTACTTGAGTAGTGAGGAAGACAAAAGCAGGTTTTGGTTTTGTTGGTGGTGGCGTTTTCCTGTCCCCAAAAATGAAGGTCAAAATAAATTAATTAATTGATAAAGATGCTACCTAGGAAGCTAGCAATATCTAATTCTAAGGCAAGATCTCCTGGGTGTGCTACCAAAGATGATTTAGAAACACAGAAAATCTGGTTTATGTTGACAGCTCCATGGACTCTGATACCCCTCTCATTTGGAGCTAGGTAGAAATGTTGATATGTCATCAACGCTTACTAATGGGATTGTGCTCTCGTGCTCAGAATGGAAACTAACAACTAGAAAGCGGTAACCCACATGTGCCATAGACATGCAGGAGAAACCAGGCTAGGACTGAAACATGATCGCTGATGAATGAGAAATAACAAAACCCCATTTCCATAGATACAAGACGTTCCGTGCACAAAAATATATTCCAAATGTTGAGCTTAAGAATGGGTCATTTAGAACTCGCTTTAAGATTTTATCTGTACTTACCTGCACTTAACATGGAAGTAGGAGAAGTGGACTTTTGGATAGCAAGCTGACTCAGAGTCTAACAAATTTACATACAAGTCTGTATTATTCTATTTTTTTCCTTTACCAGATGGTCATGTCACACAAACACAACAGCGTTCATGCAATCTTCCACTTTAAACTCTTCCTGTGTCTCAGTGCATTTCCTCTAATAGTCAGTATATCCTCTACTGAAGGAAGTCTATACTCTTCAGAAAAATCTGTGAATTCTGAGATTTAACGGGCTTGTCTTTTCTAGTAGTGTTTACAAAGCCGAAGCCGCTGCCTTGTTGTCCTGTGCTGTGGGGAAACTGCTCTTTATTTTTCAGCACTGTCTGCAAGTCCTGCTTTGTATTGGGCAGTTTAGACATGTCTAATAATCACTTGCAGAGTTTATATCGAACTAAATTTAAATATCAGAGTTCGTGAGGCTGAGTTTATCACTGTCCCTTTCTTAATAGATTAGAAGCTGTGGGCACCAAGGGAGGTTTCCAAGTAAATACCAAGTCTGATTCAACCTCAGACTGGCCAGGAAAACATTTCTGATAGGGAATCCTCTGCTAGTACTTTGAATAGCATCATCTGGCAAGACTTAGAAGTAAACTCTTCAGGCAAAAGAAGTGGACTAAGGTGCTCTCTGGAGTAGGTCTGGGCTATTTCTTTTTTTATTTTTATTTTATTTTATTTTATTTATTTATTTTTAGATTTTCTTTATTTATTTGTCAGAGAGAGAGGGAACAAGCAGGGGGGAGCGGCAGGCAGAGGGAGAAGCAGGCTCCCTGCTGAGCAAGGAGCCTGATGTGGGATTCCATCCTAGGACCCTGGGATCATGACCTGAGCTGAAGGCAACTGCTTAACCGACTGAGCCACCCAGGCATTCCAGTCTGGGCTGTTTCTTATCCTGAACTGTGCCCTGTGGGTCTGACCTAAAGATGTCAGACAGAAAGATGCCAGTCTTGAGAGAGGGGTGCAGATTTGAACACGAGCATCATATAGTGTGTAGCAGAAATGGCCACAAGCAACTGCACGTGACTGATGGCCGCTGCCACAGCCCCTTCCTGCAGTGCCCTAAAAAAGGCAATGAGCTAAAGGCAGCACTTAGAACTGAATTATTAGTTAATAAATTCTATTTAAGATTTTGCTATATTCAACCTTATAATTAGAGAGTCTATTTTCATGACCATCTTCACTCTTAACCTTCAAAAATTAATCTTCTCATTTGATGATGGCCCCAAAGGCTTGAGGATCATCAAAACGCAATTGGGTTCAAAGGAAAAAAAAAAAAAAACAACAACAACAACAACCAAGCAAAATAATTTAGAAATGTAGAGGGAAATTACCATTATAAACAAAAAAACATGTGATTTTATGTCAATATTTTTGTTGATCAAATAACATATCTCTAGGATAATATCAGATTTTCTCCTTTTCTTCCACATTTCATATGCAGTGTTCATAGGATTGGCAGTGTCTCATCAAAATACTTAATGCATAAATATGAATAGTGAAATCCCACATATGTATGGGCAGTGTGGGTGGCTGCGCTTAAATTTGACAATTCCACTTGCATATCTTTAAGTGCTGTAGTATTCACACGTTTGTTTCCAGAATTTCTATATGAAATTCAGAGACTTGAATGATAAAAAGGGAAAATATAGGACTTTTCCTTATTTCCCCTTTTCCATGAGAAATATTCTTTTAACTTTAATCAAAAAATTAAAATTGTCTCTATATAACCTCAATAACTCTAAAATTCATTAGTTATAAAAACAAAAGTAATGTAAAGGATTTGTTGTATCTAAGGCTCACCCTCATATAAGCTATTTTTTTCCTTGGGTGCCCAAAAGACATTCAGCAAACCACGTGTACCACTCTTACTTTCCTGGGAAACCTGAGACAATTTTCTCATGTGGACCTTGAGAACACCCCAGGATGATTCTGACCCTGCTCTACCCAAATATGTCAAAGAAATGAAAACATTGACCAAATTCACAGGAACGTTGACAGCCTCTGACTTTTGTTTAGTTTTAAACAGTTTATAAAGCTCCTTTCTATAAATTATTCTATTTTCCCCTTACATTCTTTGAGTGATGGGTTTCCCGGGGCTCCTTATTGTCCACGTTTTCTATGTGGACAAACAGAAGCTCGGGAGAGTTACTCTCTCATAGTCCTGTGGTTCATAGCTGCTGGAACTGGTCAAACAGATTTGATATGCAGCTGCCTACTGCATCTGATACAGCACAGTTACCTGCCTACTGCATCTGATACAGCACAGTTACCAACTGACCTCTGCCTCCTGCACTGAACAGGGACCCCAAAAAATATTTTCTAATTCTGCACATGCCACAGTAATTCTCATCTGGCCCTAACAACTGGCACCTAAGTTAAAAAGAGTAACAAAGTATTTAAAAGGGTTTAAGATTAGTGCCTGGTAAGAGACCTAATGTTATAATACAAATTTCAGCAAAGTAAAAAAAAAAAAGCTAAAGCTCAGACTTGGAGTTAATAGATTTCCATGGATAGAAAAAAATCCATAAGAAATTATGATAAAATGCTGACTTTGGCATAGATTTGCA
Source organism: Eumetopias jubatus (assembly GCF_037043125.1). Classification (NCBI taxonomy): domain Eukaryota; kingdom Metazoa; phylum Chordata; class Mammalia; order Carnivora; family Otariidae; genus Eumetopias; species Eumetopias jubatus. The sequence continues at coordinate 34,941,417 of NW_028274820.1, forward strand.
GAAATCAATAAAAACATTTAATTTTAAAGAGTTGGAGATATTTTGATGATATCAGCTTTATTACTTCCACAGATTTAAATGTGTAAGACTTTTAGGAAGAAATGACATTTCATTATGACAAAGTTTCCCTATGCTCCAACAATCTGAATGCCGTAATACAGAAGCGCTGAGCGAGTATGGAGAGTCAAAAACAAGGGAAGGGAGAGGAAGGGAAATCTCATGGCAAGAAAATAGGATATTTCTTAAATACAGGCTTTCCACATGAGGCTTGTTAGTGCACTATTCTGTTTAAAATATCCAATTTGCTCTTTTTTGTATGATCATTGTCATTTCTACAGTGTCATTAGCCATGGTAATAGCAGTTAGGGACAACACTTGAAAACTCATAGCAATTCCAGTTTTAACCATGTAGGTTTCATGCTTAGTGACTCTAAACATAACAAGGAAGGCATACAATATAAAATATGAAAAATAGAAACAGTAACATAATAGTATAAAGACATTTGACTGCTCATACATACAAACATACAAATACATGAAATATCAGGAATTGTTGGAAAGGTTAATTTGAAATTCTCTAGTAACTTATTTCAAATGCTCCAATGCAGATTATTATGGCATGCTCCTTATTGAAGTATTAATTAGTTGTCTGTAATTATTTATCAATGCTCTTATAAGCCTAAGTATTTTCCTTATTTTCATTTCATTCCCTTATTTTATTTTATTGATGACATAATAGCATGAACAGGCAAAAAGAAGGTATCTCTTATATTATCAAACAATTCAAATGAAAAGTAGTCGATAGTCCTGGGAAGCAGACATTTGTTCCAGATCAGCAGAAAGATGTAAGTTGCGTTAAAAATACCGGTTCATTTGGCACCTCTCCCTCAATATTTTTGGTAGTCAGAGAGGAACATCAATTACCATACTGTCAGTCTGGCTGACTTACCTAAGCAGCTACTACCTCCCAAGGCCCTGAGCTTTGTGTTTCTCTCTCACTCTCATTCTACCTAGAGCTGGCCATTAAAGGAAGTTATTCCTTAGTTCCATAAACTATAATTTAACACATTTTCCTGTCTTTGACTCAGATTCAGCATGGTTCCGGCATAGGGTATGAAAATCCACCTGTTGAGGTACTGGATCACAGAATCATTAACAGAGCTAGGCTCAAACATTCTATCAGTGGCTTTGGCTTGAGAAAGCATCCACAGGGAGTTTCTGTGATAACAGCAAGAGCAAAAGAGCTCCTTGAAGACGCAGGCAGTTAGGTTTATCTCCTGCCCCAGATGGTTTCTACGCCAGAGGCAGAGATAACGGTTTGATATTTAGATCCAGTGTTTTCCTCCTAGCCCCGTCCCTTAGTGGTGCCATGATGGGCCAGGAGGAAGTTAAACAGCAACATTAATTATTGAAAGATGGGCCACAGACAGCCGAGGTTATATGAATATGCCATCACTTCACATGAGCTCTGTAGCTGTTACTGAGGAAGTTGGCTGAGCTCTGTTTAAGAAGGATGACACTTCTGGAAGATGCTAAAGCCATGGTTAAATGGCTGAGATGAATCTCAAGTCCACTTCCAACACTCATGGCCAAGTGAACAACAAATTCTGCATAGTTACACGTGCCCTATTTAACATAATCAAGTGCTGTATGGAAAATGAATCTTCTTCTCTTGTCTCAGCCCCTGCTGGTTTCCTCAGCTGAAAGCTCTCTGTATGTTTAACTCTTACATGTTGTGTCATGTGCTCATTCAATGGCTAAGAATTAGTATTTTTATTAGGTCTCTGCAGATGACAACTAGCAAAGATCCACTAAATGAGATTGCACTAACAGAAAAAGTGATTTTAGAACACAAACATTTCTAAAAAAAAAAAAGAAAAAACAAAACCCACAAAACTTTCCCATAGAACCCAAAAATGTAGATTCAGTGATGCCTCAGGAATAAACTCTAGCCAGGGCCACAAATGCTAACACAACACTCCCCATCTCTCATCTCTGCCAGACTGCATCATCATTCTAGCTCATAGAATGCTACTTTTCCTTATGACAAGTCCCCATGGTAGGACATGACTGACCATATCTCTAGGGTTTATAGATCCTCTGCTGAAAAGAGCAGCTATCCTTAATCCTGGTTCTATATCCCTGCAAGGAAATCCTGAATGGGCCAACTTGGTTTAGTTGTCCAACCGTAAGCCTAGAGTGTATAACTATTTGGAAGGAGTGGTTCCTAGTATGGTAGGACAGCAGCTGTGCAGACAAAATTATGATAAAACAACAACAACACAAGTTCCAGGACATTGTTCTGGCTGGGCCTTCACAAGAAAAGCTAGGGGCCATGATTCCTACTCCAACAACAAACTCATCAATGAAGTCAGGTAGCACAGAGCATCAGACGTCAAAGAAGGGGCGGATGGACGCTCTATGTTGCATGACTCTTAAAACCTTCTTTAGAAAAGGTTCTGACTTGACCTTATTCTTCAGAATCACACAGTTGAAGAAAGAGCATACAAGTCATAAGGAGACCACTTTGCTGTTTATTCAAGCATCCATACTTGCTAGGTGCCGCAGAAGAACTCATTATCCTCACAAAGAATAAAAGGAGAGACAGATTTTAACTGGGGTTGGGGTGTGGCGTGGTCAGGAAAGGCTTTTTGAAGAAAGGACCTTCAAGTGAAGATCTCACAATAAGGAAGAATTAACTGGATGAAGGGCGGAGGAAAGAGATGCAAGCAGGGGGCATATTAAATGTAAAATTCAACAAACTAGAACAAACAACAGTAGAAGCTATTAACACCAAGTCCAAGTTAAAACAATCAACCACAGAGCGTACTGAAGCACACAACTGATGTAGGAAATATGATATTTTACTCTGTACCAAATGGTTATTTAATTTTTAATTACATTAAATTACCACAAATATTTAATTAGACACAGGTGGTAATGTAGCAACCCTTTCTGGTTCCCAGTCTCAAAATATTATGTGTGCATGTTTTTTTGTCTGCAGTCTATATGTATATATACATATTCATAGAATGCTAGTGAGTATAGATTTAACAGCCTGAGAGAAAGCTTTCCAAGAATAAAAACATTCTGATATTGATAAACAACTGCCTGATTCACAGTTTCCAGTCCTGTGTGCAGACCAGCTGTGCTGTTATAACTGCTGGCATGTCTATAAATCTTAGCTTTATTCCATCCCCAGAGAGTCTCTACTTGTCCAGACAAGTTCAAAAATACATGTTTTGAATTCTGGGAAGATGGCAGTGGTGGCAGAGATTTTGATCTCCCTGCATCCCCCATAAATTAGAGGAAAAGCAACTAGAATAGAAAACCAAACCCACAGATAACATCAACAAGAAAAAGAGGTGAAAATACATCTGTAAACCCCTAGCCCCAAATATGAGCAGCTATGGACGAACCAAGGACACCTAAAAGACTTGTGTGGTATGGGCAACGATGCAGGAGGAAGCAAAGGGAAGTGAGGTGAGAGCAAGAGGACCTCAAACAGCCAACAGATACTCCAAGGAAAGGACGGGTTGGTGTGAGGACCAAACTCTTGTTCAGGAGTAACTGCAGGGGGTCCAGTGAAATGTCTAAAGGGGTTGAAGCCATCGGGATGCTGTGAGCTTTCAAAACTGACAGCCTGAAAATCCCCTCTAGACTAAATCCCCATATTAAAGAGAGTGAGCCCGAAATAGAATCCAAATGGAGCATGACCTCAAAAGTACGTGTAAGGAAAGGAGAGAATCCAAAAGAAGTAGTAGAGGGAAATAGAGTCTACAGATGTCAGAAACTAAGAGGCCGGATATTTGAACGTTATACAAAACTAACAGAGCAAGGGCCTTATCTTTCCTGCTCATCCCTGTGGCTCCAATACCTAGCATAATTCCTAGCAGATAGGGAAAGTGGGAGACAAAAAGACTCAAATGGTTTATAAGAATGACAATTATGATTATGATGCCCTTTTATACTCTTTAATGTATGTGGGCTCCCTTAACTTCTGCCCCGAAAGGAAATGATTTAGCCCAGTATCTGAGTAACATTTTTAAACTCATAAAATATCTTTTTCATAAGATAGAAAGTACGATGCTGGATTTAAGAGTGTAGCAAAGAAAAAGCAGCTTTCCTATTTCCTTTGTATATAGAACCGAACCCTTGTTTGTGGGAAGTCTCAAGTAAATAATTAATCAGTTGAACATAATGGAAATTTCACTCTAGAACTGACACGAGGACGCAGTCGACAGAAGGGAAGCATCAAATGTCCCACACCTTTGCTGTAGACCTAAAGAATATTCCAAACCAAATATTCTAAAAAATATCCCATACCAACATTCTTCCTGGAAAGCACTCATTTAATTCATTCGAAAAGTAGCCTGACATAGGCGAGGCACCGCACGTATCTTCCAGATCCTCTGTCAGGTTTCAACAATCCATTACGTGGGTTGAATCTAACAAGCCAAAAGTTTCAGACACCTTTCTGATATACAATTATTTTATCCTGCAGTTTTTCCTTAAAGAAGTAGCGGCTGAACTGGGAGCAAAGAATTTAATTTCTCAAGTTTTTTTTTCTTGAGCTGTGGTTTTTATTGGATGAAAGGCAGCTGATTGTACTAAATAGGTTTTTTAAAAAGCTCTTTTCTGAGTACCCTTCTCATAGCAGCCATGCTATTACTTTCATACAATTTTAGAGCAATGCTTAGATTATAAGAGCCTTTGGACACCTGTGCATTATAAGTGTAGCACATTGTTATTTGTGACACCCCTCAAATGCCAATTTACTAGACTGCAGATTGGTCCCTGGGCTCAATAACAAGTCCATCTCCAGTGGCTAGGCTATACTTTTCTCCCCTCCACCATTCATTTTGTGCAGTAGATTCTATGAAGTCATTATTATGTAATGGTTTCTACTAATCAGAAATTAGTATTTTGATACTTGAGTAAATATACACTGTACACTTGTGTATCCAGTTGTCACAATAATTATACTAATTATTATCATGTCTATTTGGGCAGCACTTTATAAATTTCATATACACAGATGTGTGCTTGTATTTGCTGAATCCCCTCAAAATCTCATGGGGTAGAGAGAGCAAATGACACACATATTTCATAAAAAAAAAAAAAGAGAGAGCGCAATGGCTACAAATGTCCATGATGTACCCACAGTCATACTGTAGATAGTGGAATGTGAATCTGAACCCACATTTGCTGTTACTTCCTCAAGAAAAAGGACTTAAGCCATACTGATTATAGGATGACCCCTTTAGTGTGGATATTTTAATTTAGTTGGGGTATAGTTTGCCTGAGTGAAAAGGCTTAAGAAGAAAGACTAGTAAGAGGTTACTGCAATAATCCAGGAGAGAAACAATGATGATCTGAATGAGGGTAATAGTGCTGGAAGAGTTTTTATAAGTATTTGCCAACTCGACTTAATAGCATTTGCTGCTATGAGGAATGAAGGCAATGAAGGATTGTCATCATAATGTTGGGTCTAAGCAACTGGAAGAATGCAGTTGCCATTTGTTCATATGGAGGAGTAGGTTTTGGGTGTCAAGATTCAAGAGCCTAGGTTTGAGCTATTAAGTTTAGATGTCTATTAGACATCCAATGAAGTAGCTCATCCAATGAGCAGATGGATGGATGGGTGAGCTTCAAGTGTGAATGAGGTATCCAGCTGGAAATAGGCTCTGAAATTCACAAATGCATAGATGTTATTTAAAGCTATGAGACTGGCTGGATGCAGGTTATAAAGATAACACGGCTTCCTAAAATCCAGATGAAGTGTCTCAACAAGGTAGGAATGATCATCTGTGTTAAAGATTGCTGATACACTGAGTAAACTGAAGCCCTAGAAGTGAACATAGTCTTTTCCAACACAGAAGTCCTACATGTGTTTGATAAGAGCTATTTTAATAAAGTGATATGTACCAGAGACTGTAATGATTTCTGGAGAGAAAGAGGAGAAAAGTGAAATGAGTGACTACAGACATTTCTTTAAGAGGTGTTTTGCTGAAAGAAAAATAGAGTAGAAACTGGAGGACAGTAAGGGTCAAGGGAGACCTCCCCTCCCCCTTTTTTAACCAAGAAAAGCAACAGTGCTATTGTACACTGTTAGATAACCCAGTGGAGCGGGAAAAAAATGGATGCTGCAAGAGAAGAGATCATTGTTCAAGCAAAGTATAACAGGAAAAAGGAGATAGGATGCACTATAAAATAAAGAGGTTGGTATCGGATACAAACATGAACTGTTTATCCATGGTGACAGGAGAAGAGACGAAGCATCTAGATCCAGATGTAGATAGGCTGACAAATGTAGTAGAAAGAACATATGGAAATTCTTTTCTAATTGCTTCTATTTCTCCTCAATGGAATAGAAGGCAACAATGCTATCTAAGAGTGAAGATGCCAGGATTAAACTATTTCAATTACAATAGCTTCACAGTTTATTTTTTCAATGTTTTTATCTTTCTCTTAAATTTCTCGTTCTATTTTCTAAGCACAGTTCTTGACCATTTTCATTCATTTTTCTTTCAGATGAGCTGCACTATCAGGTTTTCAGATTCCAGCAACAACAAAAAGAATGCAGAGTGCTGGTTGAAATTCAATGTATGGGTCTGGATATCATTGGCATTTGAACAATATCATGTCTTTCCAGAAAACTGGAAGGCCTGTCTTTTTCCAGTCTTCTTTTACACCCTCTAATAAAGCCTGTTATTAGTGTTGTTCCTTTATTGTCAAGTTTAGTCTTGGGTATTTTATGTTTTTGCTTTCTTTAATGCAAATTACCCTCCTTTTATCCCATATCATTTAAGATTAAAATCTTTATTTCCTTATATAAAAGAAAGCGAATTCAACTTCTGCCTCCTAGTAACTTTTGTGACTTTGAGTAAGTCATTTGATCCCACAAATATGTCTCTGTAGCTGGAAAAGGAATGAACTAAATGACCTCTATAAATTAAAAAAAAGTGTATAAACAGAAGGATACTAACATTATTCCTATTTTTTTTAGCCAACTGATTCTCAGAGAATGTAATTTATCCAACATGGTTCTGTGTATAATGAGAAGAAGTGACCCAGTCTGGGGTAAATCACAAATACATTTTCTAGCGGACACTAACTGGTTATCGAGAGCTGAGAAACGAACCATTCCATAACTTACTGGATTAAAACAAGAACCATTTATCTGTTTACAATTGTTCAGACTGGCAATTTAGGCTAAACCTAATTGGAGGAGGTTGTCTTGGCTTCATGCTATGTTGACTTGACTCATTCATGCAGACGCAATTAGTTGGCAAGTCAGCTGGAGGCTGGTTGACCCCATTGGGCCACATGCTGGCAGCTGGCTAGTGCTGTTGATCAGAGTGCCTTGGTTTTCCTCTACCTGGCTTATAAAGCAGGCTATCTTAGGTATTCTGGGCTTCAAGAGAGAAAACTCTCTTGAAGCAGCTCGCAAGCACAAGCTCCTACCTGTGTTTATATCTGCTGATATAAGCGAACCCACATTTGCTGTTACTTCCTCAAGAAAAAGTCCTTTTTCTTGAGGAAGTAACAGTAAGTAAGTAACTAAGTAAGTGGTGACCCACTGGCCCAAATCAAGTCACATGATCGGGCCGAAAGTGACTGAAGAGGACTATACAGGGACATGGATGACAGGAGGCAAGATTCACTAGGAATTATTAACGTACTAATTTGCCACAGTTATGAATATGATTCAGCACAGTATCACTTTCTAGAACCAGTATACAGTTTCAGCTGGTCACAGTCTAGGAAGCACGCACAGTAAGTCCAATGAGGTTGTTTGTTTGATTTAAAATACCCCAAAGCTCTCATATCCCTAAGTCTTCCCCTTGTCAATCTGCTACAGATGTCTGACATTTCAGTGTTAGATTCAGTGAATCATTTGTGTTAACAATCTGTTCCTTATAAGACCACATAGATCTCTATGAAATAGGCTCCACATAAATGTATCAGAAAATTTCCAATGGGACCAGTAGCTCTTAACAGCTACACTTAAAATAAGGATATTTGCTCTTAAGAGAAAGAATGGGAGAGAGTCATATTCTGGATAAGACTGCTGCTCTGAGAAGGTAGATTTGGGCTTAATACCACTTTAGAAGTCTCTGGAAAGTCAACAGGGTACAGGAAGGGAGCCAACTTTCAAGACTTATTTTATGTTTCACCGAATCCCAGAGCTGAAGTGTAAAAAGGTAGGGAATCCTTCAGCAACCTTACCTTCAATTCACCCAGTTCCTATAAACTCATCTCCTATGCATTTGCCATCATATATACCTTAATAAATTTTCTCTGACCAAAAATAGTATTTTTTACCCATTTTGGCTTTCAAATTATGGCAATTTTTCATGATGAGAATTATATTTTAAAAGAAGAGCAATTTCTTACAGCGGTATTCAGACTTTGGGAGCCCACAGAGTATTTCTATTTTAATTTACTCATTTCTAGAAAAAGAAAAAAAAAGTCATTCTACCCATCCTCATCCAACCCACTCAAAGATGAGGATGAAGTTTTTATTATCCTAAAATTGCCTCTAGCTTCTGGAGAAAGTGATACTATATGACCACACTGCTCTATCTTTATGTCTGCATTTTTATATAAAATCATGACCCAACAAAAGGAACCAAATAGCAACTTCATAAATTAAGGTCAACCTTCTATCATTGAGGCTTGCCAATTATTTTAACTAAGGTGCTACTGCTAATTTGAGCCCCTATTGTCTCCATGCAAATGTTTTAGTCCCTATGATTCTATTTTATTTCTTCATAGTATTGATGCAGATATGGTCAATACTTCCAGAGCCAACATATACTTGTAATCAATATATTAGGTCTTACAATTATCTGTCAATAAAAATCAATTAGAAAACTAAATAAAGTGTTATTCATTTAATTATTTCTATTCTCCTTGGTAGGTAACAGTAAATGGCCTTTCACTATACTCTCTAGAGAAGAGATACAAACATTTGGAACGCTTCACAGATTTGTGTGTCATCCTTGCGCAGGGGCCATGCTCATCTCTGGATTGTTCCAATTGTAGCATATGTGCTGCCAAAGTGAGAAGACAGAAATATTTGGAAAGCAGCTGAATTTCTGCTATCAATTGATTTCCTCTTCCTTTAATCTTCCTTCCTCTACTTTTTTTTAGAATTAGAAAGATTTTTTTTTTTTTACCCTTCCCTGTTTAAAAAAAAAAAAAATTCTACTGCATTAACTGTATTGGCTCCAAGAGGCCAGTGGGAAATTAATTCCTTAATAGTACAACACACAGAAAAGCAGTCACTCTGGTGCCCAAAAGCAATCAGTGGAAGTGGTCAGAAATGAGAGAGTAACTTGCTTGGTCTGATTGATAAGGCAGTCTGGGAAGGCAAATGTCAATTACCAGCATAGTCAAGACAGAAATGATTAAAAATATGTAGACAAGAGAAAGTATCAAGGAAAAGCTTGTTGGACTGAGCTATGCTCAACATGAGAACTTTCTAGGTAAGTGAGAAATAGGAGACAATTGGAGGGCTAGGTGGAAGTGAGGTTTCAGCCCTGAGTAATTTAGTTGTTTTAACTGATGTACCTATAGATGGCTCCAGACCTACAGATGATCATCCCAGCCAGAAGGAAGCTGAAGAGGAAAGAGAAGGGAAGGGGAAGGGGAAGGGGAAGGGGAAGAGAAGAGAACAAACCCACTGCCATAGCCCATGGTGCCAGGATCACCTGAGACAGGTTTCGGAGAAAGAAGAGAATAAAAAGAAAATATGCTACTTTTAAAACTACCATAATAACAACTTGAAAGCTATTTTTGTAAATGCCAAGAAGAAAATAGTTTAGCAGATGTTCTTGCCTGTAAGAATTGACACAAGCCAACTCTCAGGAGTCATTTTCTAGAAAGAAGAACTGGCCCAACGCAACTGGGAGTTTACCAAATAATCAACTTGACTTTTCAAAATATGTTTGAGTGCTAAAAATGGACAAAACATAACAAAAACCCTACAATTGTTGTTTACAACATTACTCTATGAGTAACTTGATCAATTTAAGAGATACCCTTGATTTCTCAGAGACAGCAGAAGATTGGGGCAGAAGTCAGAATGAATGAGGAGACATATGAGTTCACATAAAAGAAAAATACAATGAAGTCTTTAAAAAAATCCCAAATTACCTGCTTAGAAACCACATTTATAGGACATACTTGCATCAGCATTTCTAATAAAGTAGAGGCTGGATTGCTGACAGGATGACCCTGGTAGTGATTTTATTTAGGAGGGGCTTGTAATGGTAATCCCCATGTAGTCCCTACCGTTCAGAGTCAACCCCCTAGGCTTTCAAGTCCCAAAACCGGAAGTCCTTAGTCAACTAGACTGCAGTCTCTCTGTGATAAAGTCCTGTTAACTGATCTATGTACTTCTGATCACAATACCTCAAAGACCATTCATTAATTTGAAACGTCAGTCACATTATTCCAGTGGTTAAGTACCATCATTCCTTTCCAAGGCTTCTCTTGTTCCGGATTCAACTGGAATGATTAAGAAGTCAGACTTTAAGCTGTGAGTGCCCCAGTATGAATCCCAGCTTTGCCACTTACTAACAATTTGGCACTGAGCACCTTTCTTAGTCTCTGTGGAATCAAGTTCCTTCATTTCAACAAGGGAGCTAACAACAGCTTCTACTCCAGAGTACTGTTATAAAAATTAAATGAACTAATACATATAAAGCACCCAGAATGGTGTCTGACACACAGTAGCAATCAACCACTTTGAGCTGTTATTAGCAAGATTTTTAAGAATCCATATTTTTTCAGCAGGAAGTTGCTTGGTAAGTATGAAATGGAAGATCCAAGGCAGTAGAGTGATGGTACTGGTAGTCTTTCATACACTGAGTCTTTTTTTTTTTTTTTTTAAAGATTTTATTTATTTATTCATGAGAGACAGAGAGAGACAGAGAGAGAGAGAGAGGCAGAGGGAGAAGCAGGCTCCCAAGGAGCAGGGAGCCTGATGCGGGACTCGATCCCAGGACCCTGGGATCATGACCTGAGCCGAAGGCAGACGCTTAACCATCTGAGCCACCCAGGCGCCCACACTGAGTCTTTAATAAAGCTAAATTAACAAGTGTGTTTTTATCTCCCCAATCTGGAGTCTTCCTTAATGGAGCAGTACTCACTAAAAAATCAGGCAGACCTTCACTTTCTGAATCTCAATTTTGCAGGCTCTCCACTTTTCTCCATCAGAACCATTCCTGCCTCAGATGAATTAATATCACTGATTAAATTTCATTCAAGTGTGATCCCCTTGAGGCTTAGAGACATTATATATTGATTGAATCAATCAAACTGCCAGAGTTTCAGAAGCACTGTTAGAGCCTATATCCTATCCTGTTAGATGTCAGGTTTCGAGGCTGCAGCAAACCCTGTCCACGTCCTGCTCTGCATCACCTCAGCCCACCTGACTTGACCCCGGATAGGCAAACTCAACATTGCCTGCATTGTCCTTCTCTACCTGAGGGCTTAAAATAATCACATTTTAAAATCATTGTTGGAACTATGGTATTAAATAGGAAAATATATGTGATTACCTAGGTATGTCCCTGTATCTAGTCAGAGTAATCAAACACAAAAACATATTTATCTCCTGAACCTTCCAAATCTTCCTTTTGGCCACGCTTCTGAGTACCTGTCCCGACACCAGCCCATTTTCACAGGGCTCAATCCTCAGGTAAGAAAGGGTTTTAAATATTAATTGTTTAAAATGCTTGTCTCTAAACATGATGTATCCAGTCAGTAAACAAACAAACAAACAAACACACAAAACAAAAAACTGAGCATATATCCCCAGTATATGTTTTTATATATTAAGGACATACATGTACCATTATAAACAATGATATTTAAATATAAACAGACATTTAAAAGGATGGGATATCCAAACATTAATAGAAGTTCTAACATTTTAATTTGACATCCCAGTAAATCATTTTGTACATACCCTGATTTAGAGAGCACTGTTTAAGGTATATGGTACATACCATACTACAACTCCTAAATTTAAAAGCCAAAAACTGTTGAATATGCAACTTTGTAGAAATCATGGTAGGATACATGGGGTACCACTTCATTACTGACCAGGGAAGTAGAAGCCCAGATTTCCCATTTGGCCTCTGCTGACACTCAGGGGGAGGACTCCTCATTACTGCTGCGTGGCATGAGAATTCCAGTTCTCCCTAAGGCGTCCACCAACCCCCCTGGTTGGAACAGGTAGAAATGCTTCATCACTGCTCCCCATACAGCCTTCACTGACACCACAGGGGTAGATAAAGGCCTTGTTATTGCAGTGTGGTGGTACAAGTCCTGTCTCTCCACGGGGCCTTCTGTCATACCATCCCAATGGTAAGAGGGAAGGCTGTCTCGTTCTTACCACATGGGGATGAAAGTCTGTTTCACTACTCAGCCTTCTCTGATACTACTTTGGTGGGGAGGTGGAAGTACCCCATTACAGCTGGGCAAGGGTTGAAGTTTAGGCTTCTCGACTTGGCCTTTGCTAGTATGGGTGGAGAAGAGGCCATGTTTTCTCTTTGCTTCATTTTGTTTTCCCTGTGGGGTTTGAATGTAGTAGAGTGGCTATTACCTAAAATTTTTCTGATTTGCAGGAGGCTGCCCCTTTCTTGGTCCTCTGACTTGAAAGCATGGGCTTTTATTTGGGCCATTTGTGTGCCAACAAATGTTTGTTGGCATTTACCATTTACCTACATCTTCCCTCCTATCTAAGATGTAGCAGCCAACAAAAAAACAGGGACACTCACCAACATGGTGGTCCTTGAATTTCAAAGTTGCGTGTTTTGCCTTCTTCTCTCCACCTTACAGAATCTTCTTATGTTGTTTGATATATAACGTCTAGGGTTTCTAGTTATTTTTAGTGGGAGGGGAAAAAAAGTACATATTTCCAGGAATGGAAGTAGGATTTGTTTTATGTGAGATATTTAACCTCCTTGTGTCTCAATTTGTTCATCAATACAATGATAATAATAACATCAACCTTGCAGAGTTGTTGAAATAATTACTTTTTTTTTTAAGTTAGCCTGGTGTGTTACACACTCTCTAAGAACCACTGTGTGAAAGAGGTTTCTAAAAGCGCTGGTTATGTGAACAAATCAGTATAGTGTTATTTCTGTGACACACTGGGGTCATCCCTCTGAGCTCCATGTTACATACTCTCTAAAGCAGACATCTGTAGACAATGTTTCTAAGAGAGCTAGTTGCACAAATGAATTAGTGCTGAAAAAAGAAGTTATCCTGTAGCATGGCACATTCTAGTTACAAAAAAGAACCATTTAAAAAAGAGAGAAAGATGGCAATTATTACACCAGTAATGACATCAGTGTTTTTTATTTTGATACCAGTAATTATTGATGCAACTGACTAAAGCAGTTATTGGATATACCACAGTCTGAATAAGGGTGAAATGGAGTAATACTAACAAGAGGAGTTTCTATAAAGACAAAAGTCAGGCACACTAAATTTGAGCTAAATTTCAGATAAAAACAAAGTTGCTGTGGTTATTAATAGCAGTCATAATAGTATTGCAAAAGATTTGTAAACACATTAGTTAGACCTTATTTTCATAACTTTAGGGTCAATTACATCCCAAGAAACCTCAGTCTATTTCCTAAAAATACTTAAAAGTCAGTCAAATTAGTTAAATCTTTTGAGATTATGCTCATGAAAGTACTAAAAATAAGATCACATTAATAATTTTTTTTTTTAAAGCATAAAACTTTAAAAGCCTCCTTCCCCTCTCCCATACCTCACTCAGCTGCATCTGGGGTTTCCTATTCACTTCCCAATGCTTGTTATCATTTTTTTCTTCCACAAAGCAAGCCCTGGCTTAATTGTTTTCTTTTCCAGTTCTCTTTAAGACAGACTCTATAAAGTAAAGGGGAGGCAGCAAATTCTCTTCTGTTATAATCACCCTTTGCATCAACCACCTCATGCAAATCCCGTAATTTTCAATGTTGCAGTTATTAGATACAAACGTAAATTTATTTCCACAATGAGGCAAATCACGTTGCATTTGAGATTTTTAAGGAGGAAAGGGTAGACATGGGTGTATAATGTGTATGAGCACAAACTTTGGAACAAGACAAGCGGAGTTCAACGTTTGGCTTTACTACTTTTTGCTTTGGGCCTTGGGCTCCCTGTCCTCTTCTGTAAAATAGGGAAAATAACAAAATAGAATTGTTAAAAGATTAAATGAGTCCATACATATAAATAACTTAATACCTACCACAGAGGAAATGCTAATGTATCTATTGTAATATTTACTAAATGTTTGATTCCTTTAAATCACACTGACCAGATCAAGTCCTTTTTCTCCATTTGCACTGACCAAGAAAAATCAAACTAACTGGAAATCAGTTTGAAAAACTTGCATGTCAAAAATTGACTTCTTACTTGTTGAAATAGAAGACTTTGTGAAAAGAAACATTTAAGCCCAAGGAAGTGATCTCTTAATAGATGAACAGATAAAATAATCCTAGACTAGTAGGTACATCAACAACTTCTATGAAACCAAGCCATCCTCACAAACTATTAGGTGATAGACTGCATAATACATAGAATCCCTTCCAACTTCAAGAATCCAGAGGCCTACGGTTTATTCTAAAACAATTGACACAGAAAGTTGATGTTAAAAAAAAAAAAGAAAGAAAAAAGATGCTAGATCACTAAGTTTCACTATTATTTAGACATTGCTCAGCTAAAAGCAGTTGAACAGTATTCCAAGAGCAAGAGAATGGCAGGGCATCAGATTGTCTATTTATGAACAATCAGATTGACCTGGCCACCTCTATTAATTAAAAAAAATTTTTGACTTATTTAGGGTAAGTGGATTAGGTTAACCTATAGCCGTGATACCATATAGAGCATTAAAAGTAATAAAATATTACCATCAATGATAATGATGAGGATTATAATACTAATTATCATGATGATGACAAGAGCAATTGGAGAGATGTCATTAATAGATTTCGGGTTTGACTGCTTAGTAAACCAAATGAACCGTACAACTTGGCAGGGGTTCTCTCCCTATGAACTTACTACACACGTTATGTTTACCGTATTACTTTATGCAGAAAAACCACTGACAAAGAAATTTAAAATAAGATCACTGCAGGATAAATGACCGAGGACAGGGTGGGCTGAGTATGGAGAGATGAGTGCTTGGGCCCGATCATTCCTCTGCTCCCCCACATTGGAGAAGAGTAAACACTATTATCACACACAGTCCCGGGGATCAAGGTTGGCAGATACAATTTAAAACCCTCTCTGTACAGCAAAAAATAAAACTGTATTTTCTTATCAGTGTGATTGCGTGAGATAATGATAATTTAATTTCAGTCTATTTATTTATCAATTGTCTACAGACTCAGAAAGATCCTCCCTCACAAAAAGCCATTCTCAACAAAGTAGGCAGGCAGAGAGATTTCTCCCAGCTGTTCTCAGCGGTGCTCTCAGATCGTTCAAGTGAATTACTGGAAACAATGGATACTGAGAATAAAAGAAAAATGACTGGAGAGAATAGAAGTTGATAGCATTGAAATAAAAACCTTCCAGTGGGGCAGACCTGTGTGGAACTGCATGTCTTTGCATATTTCCCCAAGGAGAGAAGTAAAGAATGGTTTTGGCTGTGAGATGCATTTTAAAACTGCAAAATAAAAGGATCATGTATCAAACTGAATTGTCTTGGCTTAGAGACATATTACATCTTTTCACAATTCTGCATTCTCTACAATATTTTTCATATTTATTCATTTACTTTATTCCTTTCCTAGCACTTCTCTTCCTAATACGGATGGATGGATGGATGGACGGACGGACGAATGATTTATTGGTATTGACTCAGTGGCATATAAATCTAAACTCCTAATCACTTAAGAATCCTCAATGAATCCTGAAAATAGCTGTAAAATATTTTCCCTCATCTTCATTTCTAAAATGCTTTGTAATTTAGAGCGTGCTGCATTATTCTTGGACCATTCTTTCGGTGCACCTCCTGACCAACCAGCCAGTATTTCCATAAATTGATTTGTTATACTCAGGGCACAAATAAAAGTCTTATATTGGCATAAGTCCAAGAAATCCATACGAAGAGAAAGTTGGTGCCTCTATTCCCAGCAGCTGGTCACTAGATAGCACTATTTCAGACGAACATTGAGATAGAGTGGGTACAGACGACATTGTACAATGAGCTCTATTTATGGGAATAACATATCATTAGAAAGATGAATGGGGGTTAAAAGGGAGAGAACTAGTAAATAAGGAAACAAGTAGTTTTTGATTTTGATTTTAAATACAATCCTTGGCTTATGAGAGTATATAAGTTGTAGCCACAGAAAAAGAGCTGTACTTAAAAACACTTTTTCAAGGCACCTGGGTGGCTCAGTTGGTTAAGCGACTGCCTTCAGCTCAGGTCATGATCCCAGAGTCCCGGGATCTAGTCCCACATCGGGCTCCCTGCTGAGCAGGGAGTCTGCTCCTCCCTCTGACCCTACCCACTCTTGTGCTCTCTCACTCTCTCTCTCAAATAAATAAAAAATTAAAATTAAAAAAAATAATTAAAAACACCTTTTCATTTAGACCTTTTCTGCATCCTGACAAGGCAAGCCCAAAGTTTTTAAAACCTACTTTCATCTATCACAGCTAACCAATATAAAAATCTCACCATGTTCCAAAATGAGTTTTACTCTTTAGGGCAGGTGTACCTTTAGCCTTTAGTTTCCATGTCACTAGCACACAGTTATCACACACTAGCACGTAGTTATCACAACATGCCCTAGATTTAAAGGAATTATGACAAATCAGTGGTTAAGTATAAAACAGAAGCTAATTTTTGCAAACATAAAAACTCATTAGCCAATATGATTAGACTCAGGATAAACCACGAGTCTTTTTACTTTTCTAGAGCACAATCTCTTTTGAGGAATTTAACAAATAGTCTCCTGGTGGTAAATAGTTGGGACCATTCCAATAAGAGAAAGTAATGCTGTCTAAGATTTTGTTGATTAAGAAAAACTGTTCTACCCAATGTCTTGTTATGCAACAACTGTATGACTTCTCCTTAGTGATGTGAGGTGGGAATAACCATCTTGGATCCCAGGACACTTTAAGAATAAGGGACTCTGTGTCTCAGACCAGCTGCATGGATTTTAGGAGCACACCCTTCAAGGAGACACTGCAGTCCGTGCTGATTTCTTCTCAACAGATGCCACCAAGTCCATCTCTTCCCGCTTTCATACCTGCCTCCCTGAGCACCCCCTCTGTTTCCACATTTCTTCACAGCATTTGTATCCAGGGAGATTCAGAGTTCTTCTCTCATTCTGATTTATTTTGCTGCATGATTAATACGAGAAAACATGTATAGAAGACCTATGTTGTGACTGGCACTATTCTAAAAGCTTGGAATATGTGACCTCACTTAATCCTTTGAGGTAAAAACTATGATTACATTCACATTACAGAGGAGGAAACTGAGGCACAAAGGGCTAAGTGTGCTACCAAAAGTCACTCAGCCAGGGAGAAATGTAACCAATATTTCAACTTAGGCAGTCTATGTTCAGAATCCACTCTTAAGCACTACTCCTTCGCCTTGAGACTAGTGAGACCAGGGAGTCCAGAGAATATACAGGACACCCAGTTACCATTTAGTATCAGATAAACAGCCAGGCTTTGTTAGTATAAATATGTCCCATATATTGCCTGAGATGTCCTTATACTTAAAAATCATTTTTTAAATCTAATATTCCACTATAACTGGGTGCCTGTATTTTTATTTGCTGAATCTGGCAACCCAGCTAGGGACTGTCACTTAGACTGACTTTTCTGAAAAATGCCCCTTCCCCGACATCATCCCCATGACCTTCAGCAGTGGCTTGGCAACTGCCAAGGCTTTTTCCTAATCCATCACCCTGGGCTGCATTAGCTGCCTGCTTAATGACAAAGCTTTGGAGAAAGTTCTCAATATTACAGATCAGGGCTTGGGAAACTTTTTTCTGAAAAGGTCCAGATAATAAGTTTCAGGTGCTGTGGGTCATAATAGTCTCTCTGTCCCAACGAGTCAACTCTTCCAATAGAGCAGGAAAGCCACAGACAATACAAACACTAACAAATGTGGCTATGTTCCAATAAAACTTTATTTACAGTAACAGGCAGCAGCTCCTATCTGGCCCATGAATACTCAGTTACTGATCCCTGCCATAGACTGTCCTGGCAGACTTGGGGAGATGAGTTCCCCATCTGAAAGCAATCAACCTAACCAAAAGATACCACTAGAACATAAGCTCTCTCTGCAAGTTAACTGCTGTTTAGTGAAAGAAATCATCAGTGGAGAAATTGCCCCTCAGTACCTTCCAAATAGGGCCGGCCTGCATCTCATAGGATAGTCACACCATCATAGGAAAGAGGTCTAAGCAGATATGACCTGAAGGAAAGGCAGGTCTTGGGTCTTGCAGTAGGTTTTGTATGTGCCCCCTGAGATGGAGCTATCTCTAATTACCCGCTCTTCTGTTCTCATTTCCACACTACCCAAAGAAGCCTGTCTCCTTTTATCTTCTATTTCCTCTCTTCTTCCCTTTAATTTACTTAATGGTATGCAGTTATAGCTCTTTGCTTATTGTTTTACTCCTTCCGTTTCTACTGCATTTAAATCCTTAAATGCAAATTCCTGACCTCCCGTGTCCCAAAAATCTCATAGTTCCCCAAATCCTTCCTGACTACCAAATCCAGAGGCTTGCCTGTGTTCCATACCCTGTTTGATCATTCTGCCATGTTTACAACTTCAAATTGTTTGCTTCTCAGATCACTGTCCTTCCTTGGAACCTGAGACTGAGTTCTCGCACTATTCCCTTCTTCTTCCCCCTGTGACCACATTTCTCAGTCTCTAGAGATAACTGTCTACACTCATGGCCAGAGATTTCTCACTGTTCTTCTAGGTGGAATCTCTTCTGCTTCCACTCTCTGAGAACCTAGAGCTACCATGACTGCTGATAATTACAGGGATAAAGCAAACTCAATCTATCCTGTTACAGGCTGAAATGTGTTTCCCTCCCCCCTCCCCAGGTTTCTCTGTTGAAGCCCAACCCCCAGTATCTCAGAATGCTCTTGTATTTCAGGGTAGGGCCTTAAAGAGCTGATTAACTTAAAATGGGGCTCTTCAGGGTAGGTTCTAATCCAATTTGACTGGTATTCTTAGAAGAAGAAGAAATATGGAAGCACAAAGAGACACCAAGGGTGTGCATACAGAGATGGGACCATGTGAGGACACAGCAAGAAGGCGGCCATCTGAAAGCCAAGGAGAGAGGACTCAGAAAAATCCAAACCTGCCGACACCTGGATCTTGGACTTCTAGCCTACAAAACTGAGGGAAAATAAATTTTTGTTGGCCAAGCCACCCAGTCTGTTGTATTTGGTTATGGCAGCCCTAGCAAACTAAGACGTATCCCAAAGCTTGTTAAACGACCCCATACAGCACACATTACTTTGCAATCTGCTTCTCCTCCAGAAGTCTGTACACCATGAGTACACTGGACGCCAGCCTATTTTGCTGTCTATTCCCCATTTAAACTCTAGCCACTATCATGTTCTTCTAACATACACAAATATACAAATATTGTATTAACAATCCAAATGTAAAAAGCTGAAATTTTAAGCTTTTAGAAGATATAGAAGAGAATATATTTTATCATCTCAGTATAGGGAAGAATTTCTAAGTAAGTCACAAACAACACTAGCCATAATGAAAATCATAAATAAAATTAACTACATCAAAATATTTTAGTATAAGAAAATTGGCCACAAAGTGAAAAAAGTCACACACTTGAGGAAAATATCAGTAACACGTGTAATTGATAAAAACAGTATTTGGATGATATTAAAAACTCATTCAAATAAGTAATAAGATTAAAAATCCAATTGAAAAATGAGCAAAACAAATAAATGGAAAGTTTGCAGTAGTGGAAACTTAAATGTGTAATAAAATGAAACTCATCTCCCTAGTAATCTATGAAATACAAAATTAAAAACCACATGGTATACCATTTCAACGAATTAGATTCACACCTAAACAAAAATAGAAACAAATACAAGTATTGGTGAGGATGTAGCTTAAGTGGAACACACATATGTTGTTAAAGGGAAAACTAATTGTCAATAAATACAACAAATTTGAAAAGAGGTATATTCTATGACAGAGCAACCACACTCTTGGCT
Organism: Eumetopias jubatus; assembly: GCF_037043125.1. Classification (NCBI taxonomy): domain Eukaryota; kingdom Metazoa; phylum Chordata; class Mammalia; order Carnivora; family Otariidae; genus Eumetopias; species Eumetopias jubatus. The sequence goes on from NW_028274820.1 coordinate 34,961,673, forward strand.
TAGAAATGGATTTTCAATTACCACTGTACACTATAATTGCCTCAGGAGCTTTTTGTTTTATCTTTAGTACTAGTACCTAATCCCTGCCCCAGAAGGAATGACTAAGAATCCCTAAGGGTGAGGCTCAGACAAGGATGAAGAGGGATTGCAATCTCCAGCCATTGCTGACATCACTATCCCCTAGAACGTTTCACACAGGTGCACAAGGAGACACATATAAGAATACTCATTACAATATGATCTGCCATAGCTAACAATTGGAAACAAAACCAGTGTCCTTCCTCAGGAAAACAGATTAATAATTTGTGGTAAGAGTCACACCTGGAATATTCCAGAGCAGTTAAAATTAACAAGCTAGACTTGTGTAATTCAATATGAATAACCCCTAAAATATAGTTTTAACTAAAAATGTATTCAGCATATGTGTACTAATACTAGAAATTTAAAAATATATAGTTAGTACTCTTTTTATAGCTACTTAATAGAAACTTTTGGGGAATGAAAAATATCAAAGCTGTACAACATAATAGTGACTAATTCTGAGGAAGAACAAAGGGGACTGGATTGGAGAGGCATGTAAAGGAAATTTTAGCTCTACTATGTCTTTACAATGTTATTTAAAGTCCGGACTATAAGGATGCAAATGTGGCAAAATGTTGAGAGTTGACCGGACTGGGTAGTGGTCTTGTATTCTCTATTTGAAATATTTCAAAAAAGAGAAGGAAAGAGGAAGGGGGTGGGGGAAGGAGGAGGGAGACACTTGGAGGAGGCTAATCTTGGGAAATTAAGCCAAAGATAAAGAGTATTTATACTACATAAGTTGCACCGAAAGTCAGTTTAAGAAATTCACATTCGATTTTGAACTCATCCTCCATGGAGAACCACAGTAAGGTTTTGAAAAATATGCCTTGAGAGTGTACCTTTTATGGCTCTTTCCACCCTATACTACCAAATCCCCTAAAACCGGTGCCTATGACAGATATAAACTACCTAGTCTTGCTGACCTTAGAGAGCGAGAGCGAAAGTTTGAAATGATCCTCTGTAACTAACATACATATTAAGATCAAAATATAGGTACTTGGCCTTCTGCCTTTACATCACATTTTGGTAGAAAAATGATATTGTGCTTTGACATTCTCATGAACTTCTCCATTAAGATTGCTCAGTTATTTTTATTATTTTGCCTCTCAGAGTCTTTATGAGACTTTTGCCTTCTCACCAAAAATTTAGACTCCTCATTGAAACCGACCTTTTTCTTTCAAACAGAGTTGGTTGGTGCCTCTTCCTTAGTGATTAGCAAAGTTGATCATATTTTTGCTACTGAACTTTCAAGAGTGTAGTGTAAATGTCCACTATAAACTCCTCGAGAGCAGGAGCCCTGGCTCCTTCCTGGGCAGCATCTCTGCGTCTCCTCTTGACCAACACCCGCACAGCCTGCATTTTCCGAAGTGTCTTGTGAATGCCTCTTCCTCGAGTTAAGTTACCACACTGGTTCATTCATTCATTTGGGGTGGCTTATACTTTAACCAGTTCTCTCTGCTCTTTCTTTATGAGCTTTTTATGGCCTTTCCTATTTCTTATTTCATAATTTTAACTGATTCCTACAATAAGATTTCCCTCCTCTGAATATCTATGGGACTTGTTCATAACCTTGGATTTGATGTTTGTCCTAATGATTATGTCTTTATGCATAAAAGTTAGATCTTTGTAAAGGGCAGAATCTTCTCTCCTTTCTCTCTTCACATCCTCGATGACCCAGGATTTCTCAAAGTGCCACCCTGACCACATGCATTCAAATAACCTGGGGCTACTTTTCATGAAGTTTATTTTTAGCCTCCCTTCCAGAATCTCTGGGTCCAACGTAGAAAGAATTGAGGTCACACTAATGTATCAGGTATCTTTATGACAAGAGCTTTATATATTTTAACAAATTCAATCCTAATAACTCTATTTAAAAAGGTATTAGTATCCTTATTTTATAGCTGAGAAACTGAGAATTACAAAGTGTGTAGCGTAGTTTTTGAAGTCAGATTGCCAGGGTTCAAATTTCAATTTGATTACTTAATAGCTATGTGATTTAGAGTCAAGCTTTTAATATTTCTGTGTGTAAGTTTCTCCTTTTCAAGTATGCATTAAAAAATGACAGCTAGCTCATGGAAGTGTTGTGAGGGCTAAATGAGAACAGAAAAGGTCTGTGAAAAATGCTCCGACACAAAATAGTCCTCAATAATCTTAGCTTGGGAGATCATCGAATCCCACATTAAGTAATAGAGGAACTGGGATTTATCTTAGACCAGGGCTCAGAAATTTTTCTATCAAGGGCCAGAGAGTAAATTTGTTAGGCTCTGCAGATCATGCAGCCTGTTTCAACTACTCAACTCTGCCCCAGTAACAGAAAAGCAGTCAGTAAAGAGATGCCTGGGTGGCTCAGTGTGTTGAGTGTCTGATGCTTGGTTTTGGCTCAGGTCATGATCTCCATCCAGGTCAGGAGATGGTGCCCTGTGCTTTGGGGCTCCATGCTCAGCGGGGAGTCTGCTTCCCCTCTCCTTCTGCTCCTCCCCAGCCCCAGCCCCGAAATAAATAAATCTTAAAAAAGAAGAAGAAAGAAAGGAAGGAAGGAAGGAAGGAAGGAAGGAAGGAAGGAAGGAAGGAAGGAAGGAAGGAAGGAAGGAAGGAAGGAAGGAAAGAAAGAAAGAAAGAAAGAAAGAAAGAAAGAAAGAAAGAAAGAAAGAAAAGCGGCCATTAAGAAAATGTTTTAAAAAAAATGGCTGTGGATATATTCAGATAAAACCTCATTTATGGACACTGAAAGTTGAATTTTATGTAACTTGCACAAGCCACTAAATATTCCTCTGAAATTTCTCACCCATTAAAAAATACCAAAAAACTCACCCTTCTTAGGCCCCAGCTAGTAGGAAAACAAGCAATGGCCAGATTTGGCCAGGAGACTATAGTTTGCAGACCCCCACCTTTAACTGTCAGGTTGCAAAGCTTCTGATACAACACAGCTGCCTAAGTGAACTTAGAATGCAAAACTACTCAGCAAGTATTTAATCGGTTAATACCATAATTTTCAAGGTTTCTGCTTCAATATCTTAATGCTTGTGTAAGAAGAAATTAAGTAAAATGGAATCCCTTATCATCCCTTGGTTCTGTATCCTCTGAAGCCACTTACACTCTAGCTGAACCTTTAATTTGTTAACCACCTCTTCCCAAAATCATCCTCTTCCTACGTCCCTCAGCCTCTTTCCCAGGGATACTCAAATTGAGATCCCAAGGCAAGATCACCACGTATCATGATGGCTTGTGTCAATTTGTCACTTACTAGCTCTTCCCTTCAATTAATCCAGAATGTCCTTTTTAAAAAAAGTGCTCTTAGAGACTAAGTCTGCCCAGCCCACTCAGACTCAAGCTATGCTTCCTCAGGCTCACCGATTGTGCAACTTGCCCACTGCCTTTCAGAGATCCATCCGTTAAGTTGCAGGCAAGGCGATACAAGCAGAATCTGCTGGCAACCGTGACCAGTGAAACCAGAGTAACTGAATACAAAGTCCATAATTAATTCGAGTCTGCTAGTCACCCACACGGGGATCTGGACAGAAAGGGTGACAGAACATTAACGTGACAGATGATTGCTAGAGCACCATTTGGCCATCACTGATCCATTTATGTAAATATTTAGATAATTCTAATATCTAAGTAGCTAAGTTAATATAATATTGAATACATGTGTGATTGAGAGTCTTGAATGTAAGAGTATATAAAAGATTCTAATTAATTTTATAGAAGAAAATAATGCAGTGAAATCTGAACAAATCAGATATGGCACACATTTTAAAAGAAACTTTGGACCTAGACAGAATTTTCAAATTGAACCTCAGCATTTCCTCTTCTTTTGGAGGCAAGACAAAGCCTTCACTCTCCCATGAACAATCTGAAGAAATCCCTCACCTTCCTGGAGCACTGTGCTGTTCATTTCACCAGTGCCATTACAATTCATTAGTTGTTTTTTTGACTAAAGTGCTGGTCCTGCAAATCCCCAGTGCCACCATCCAAAAGCCAGGGTGATTTTATACCTCTGAAATAGTTGGATTTTCTTAGCACAGAATATTTCAACATGGTCTCTGCTCTCTCATTAGAAACAAACATTTAAGATGAATGGTTTTTAAATGATAACCATAGTGAATACTAATGCCTCAGTGCAGAATTATCACAAATATACAAATGTCTTCTTCACATTCCTATCCAGCATGAATGGGGGCCTACCAAGAAGAATTCCTAAAAAAAAGGGGGGGGCACTTAAAAACCCCTTTTCCATAACTTTTCATGCTATGGTTTAAAGATCAGAAGGCCTAACCCAGGCCTAAATTCAAATCACTTTTCTATCTCCTGTTGGGGCCTCATCCACTTATCTTCGACTATAATTAGCAGTGATCAGATTTAGTGTTTCTACTGACATTCTAGCATATCATGTGATATCTTCATTAAGCATCTCCTGTTAACATATGACGTAACGGCTCCTTATTCCCTTACCCTAGTCATATTACTTACCTCTGAACAATCCTGTACCCCACCTGACTTTCTGCCCTGGTCTAATCAGAAAGAAAGGAAGGGAAGAGCCTCTGGATGGTAATAGGCAGAAAGGAAGCCAGTTAGTGTTGGCTAGTAAATGGAAAAAGATTAGTAACACAGTTTATTCTCAGTCCTCACTAAATGTCATCTGGGTTAAGACTGAAGAATGGCAATGATAAATGGGCCAAAAAATTCTCTAAATCTCAAAACCTTCTGCGAAACTTTTTCCTGAATTACCTTTGTTTTGACCCGAAGTGTCTCATCTTGTAGACACATTCTCACTGTTCCTCATCTCACCCTGCTGAATTAACCAAACATCTGTCTACATCAGATTCAATTTAGATGGCATTTAACTCAATACCTAGGAGTACAGTTGAATCGACTATAATCTGTAAAATCCTTAAAGGCAAAGTTTGTTTCGTCTTTGTGTTCATAGCACATTGCTTGACATATAATGGATGCTCAAAAAAATTGGCTGGCTGATTGAATAAACGTATCAGCCAATCCTTTCAGTCCAGTAAGAACTATTTGACTAATTAATGACTTGACAGAACTGCCTAGCTGACCTGATTGATTTCCTTTTCCCTAATCAAGGCAGACAGAATATTTGGATCTGCTGTGCATGTTTAGATAAAGATTCAGGACATCCCAGTTAGGCTCCTACTCATCCTGGGTAGTGGATGCCCCAGACTTGTGTCTGCTTCCCTTGAATTCATATTTCTAACCATTATTACAAAGTTAATAAAGGGAATATAAAAAAGTTGGATCATTAAATTTCTTACAGGCATAATAAAGCTGCTTATTTTCATGCCTGTAAAAGGGTATCTAATTTCTATTTCATTTTTCTTCTGAGTTCTTCAAATATACCATAGGCTTTACTTTATTGGTTTTTGGTTTCATTACAGACAAAGTGCTTCGATAGCACAGGGTGGAATGAAATTTGCCCAAGGACAAACAGACGGCACTGGAACTCATGTGCCCTGGCTTGGCTTTCAGTTCAATGTTTCTTACCACTTCAAAAATAATAATAATAATAGAAATCTTTTTCTGATTTTTCTAGAATCAGCTGGAAAAAAAAGAGTTGGTTTTTAAAATTTTTATTTATATACACTTAGAAACTACTATACATGGACTCTTTCAACTCCCTCGAATTTCAAAATTATTTTGGATATCTCAGTATTTTTATAATTGAGATTATCTTCTTCTTGTCTTGATATGTAGAAACCACAAGGCAAAACATCCAGTTTATACCAACTATTCAGATTATCTCTTTCAATCAAGAGATTGTATGATCCTCTCCAGGAAAGGGAAATCCACATAATCAATTAATACTAATATTTTAGGGATGCCTGGGTGGCTCAGTCGGTTAAGTGTCTGCCTTCGGCTCGGGTCATGATCCCTGGGTCCTGGGATCGAGTCCCACATCGGGCTCCTTGCTGAGCACGGAGCCTGCTTCTCCCTCTGCCTGCCTCTCTCTCTCTCTCTCTCTCTCTGATAAATAAATAAAATCTTTTTAAAAAAATACTAATATTTTAATTCTGCACAGAGCTTTACAAGCCAAACAAAAACATTAAGTAAAAGGATACAGGCACCATGGGAAAGAGAACCATAAACATAAATAAACTTCTGTTGGCAGACCACACAGGGCACAGCAGATAAACCAAACCACTATTTTAAGCCACCTCTTTTTCTGGCATTATCCAGGCCTGACAAATGCCTCGGTTTACATTCAGGATTTAGTTTGTTTCAAGAAAGCAAAGTAACACTTTCAAGATGGTATATCAGCATGTTTTCAAAAACTACAGACTAAAGCTGCAGTTTATATATTAACAACTCATTGTCTCATAAATGCCATATTCACCAAGAGACGGTTTACAAGCATTGTGGGGATCTATAATCCCTGCCACCATAGTTTTTTCACTGCCCTAGCCCTACCTCTAAGACTATACCCTAGGTCAACTGTACAGACTTGAAGAAAACTTCTTAGTAATTTTCCTTATTCCACCTCATTTTAATTTTCTTTTCAGTAAAAGATTCCTCAGAAATGCTAGCCACAGATATGCACTTCCAACTAGGGAACATCTTCTTAACAGAGATGAACAGTAGGGGGCTGGCCATGAGCCACTGAGGACTTCCCACAGGTTCCTGTGCCTGAAACCCTGGGGCCCAAACCCGAACCAACCACCTGAATCTAGGCAGATCCTGTTGACAAATACGCTAGTTCTTACCGCTTTTTCAGCCCTGACTGACTGCTATTTCCTTTATGTGGACTTGGCAAGTACTAGTTAGTGAGTTCTGGATGCAAACCACATTAAGGAGAATTTGATTTTTTCTTCATGTTTGTTTTGCCTTAGGCAGAAGTAAATTCAGTGAGAAGCCAGGAGCATTCTGATATACCAAGAGATTGTAACTTATCCAACCTTTAGTAGAGTACCCCAGATATCCAGCTCTGGTTGGAATTCATTGTGTAGCCCTGGATTGGTCCCAACACAGATCTAAATCTCAGTTACTGTACCTTTTTCCTATGGACAATACTACCTCCTGCTTTACTCACAGCATTGTGGTACTGCCTTGAGCTAATGTAGGTACAACTGCTGTAAAAGGTCAAAGGCTAATGCAAACAGGAGATGGACCCTACGGAATACACAGCCCTCAAATATACATTCCTTCTACATACACCTCTCAATAGGAAACGATGGTGTCACAAAAATGGAGGATTTGGTGAGAACTTTCAGAACACCTACTTTAACATACTTTCTTCATAGATACAGAAACAGAGACCCAGAGAGAGTAAATTCTTTAACATATAATGATCTAACTGGTATTAAAAACCCCTATCATCAGGGAGACCAGATCAATGCCTGGCTAAGAAGGCTCATCCTAGCATCACATCCCAGTACATCAATTTCGAGAATACTGAGTCACGTGTGTAAAAACAACCTAATCTTCCTATGTCAATCAACTCATTTCACAGGAATAAAATCAACTACATATACAAATTACAAAAAAGTATGGAGTTCAGGCACCAAAGAAAAAGACAGAGGTTAAAGGGTACTTTAAAAAGTTTATCCAAATATAAGTATCACTGCATTGTAACTCAGAAACACAGGGGAAAAAAAATCCACTCCAAAAAAAGGTTTCTCTGTAAGTTTCAGCCAACAGATGCCTTGCATATTTTCTTTCCTCATACTTTGTTGGATCATGATAAAAAAAATTATTAATTTTGATTATAAAAAGAGAACTATGGGATATGAGAAAGTTATTATCTTTTTTTTAAGATTTTATTTATTTGACACAGAGAGAGAAAGTACAAGCAGGGGAAGGGGCTGAGGGAGAGGGGAAGGCGCTGAGCAGAGAGCCCAATGTGGGGCTCGATCCCAGGACCCTGGGATCACGACCTGAGTTGAAGGCAAACGCTTAACCAACTGAGCCAGCCAGGTGCCCTATTCATTATCTTCTTATTTCTGGAAGTCTCTGCCCAGATACCCACCACCTGTCCACACATACACAGGAGTATAGGGAGGGACACAGGACATGGGGAGAAATTTTCAGTTCAGCTATTTTGAGAGTCTCCCCTCTGTTTCTCCCACAGTCAATAAAACATAAAATACTATTATGTCTTTTTATCAACACAAAGGTATCTACAGCAAGTCACAGAGAGTTTGTCTTACTGGAAACATTTTTTCTTTGGTGGCATCAGATCAATCATTTTTAAAGAAGTTTTTTCTCACTTTGTTCTTACATCATCCCTTCTGTGCAAATGCCTGATATTAGAACTTAAAAAGTAGAGATTACACTACATGAGTCTTTGATTAATATTTGTTTGCCACAGTAATGCTAACAATACCCAGGCCAGAGATGTCAGAGATGTTCGGACAATCCCATGCCTGCCAATATAAGCATAGGGAATCATATATTCTCTAAATTGATTTTACTCATGAACAGAATGTGAGAAATTAAGTAAATCGCACTGGGGATTCTGAAGTAGAGATCTTAATTGTCAATATGTCCTAGCAACAATGTTTTTCACATCATCTATTAAAATATCACGTAAACATCAGTGGAAATAAATAGTGCACAGTCTAGATTTGTCCAAACAATGGAACCAGAGAATATTTTTGTAGATCTTCAAACCATTTTTTGATATTTTACATAACAAGCAAACTAAAGCTATTTTCGTTAGCAATTTAAACCACATTATGACAAATTTAGCACTTACATAGTTAACAAAGGAAAGGTTAATGTATTTGTTGATGTGTATGAAACATGGGACAATTCAAGTACGTTGAAAAATAATGTCAGACATCCATGTTTCCAGATTGTTCCATTTCTAGTATCTGTCTCAGTGACATTTGGGTCACTCTACCCTGCTAGACATTTATGTGTCCATCTCAAAGGTGATATCCTGTCAGAGTAGACAGACTACAAGAGAAAACAGATTTCAGTTTAAAGCACACCTGCAACACCTAGGAACTGTGCTATATTGAGCAATTATTTGATCTCACTGAGCTGTAGTCTCACAGCTTTAAATAGGAATAAACTACCAACTCCAGAGACTTGTGAGAATTAAGTGATATAAAGTACTGACCACAATGTTGGATGTAAGTAGGTGCTCAGTATTGGGGATCAGAATTGTAATTTCCCTCCCTACCTCACGTCAGGGGAATTAAAGGGTGATACCTCATTCCCAAATGCAACAGCTAAGCTCACCGCATGCCCCCTTTCTAAATAACGGTTTCCTTGAATACAACTAAGCTTGTTAGCTTAAACGGTTAAAGTACACAAGACCTCACAGTGACTAATAAAATAAATGTTAAAACATAATGGAAGGGAGGAGCAAGATGGCGGAAGAGTAGGAGACCTAAAATTCATCTGGTCTCAAGAATTCAGCTGAATAGGGATCATACAATTCTGAACACCTATGAACTCAACAGGAGATCAAAGAAAAGAAGAGCAGCAACTCTGAACAGAAAAGCGACCACTTTCTGGAAGGTAGGATGTGTGGAGAAGTGAATCCGAGGCGATATTCCGGAGGAGAGACGGCAGGGGAGGGGGCCTCCGTCAGCCGCTGCCGGAAGGTGACAGAGCCGCAGAGCACAAAATAGGAACTTTTAGAAGTCGGCTCCGCTGAGGGACGTCGCTCCAAGGGCTAAGCGGGGGGTGGAACCCTCGCAGGACAGTGTGGTCGCAGTACCCTCGGGGTCACAAAAAGACCGGGGGAGCCTGAGTGCGGCAGAGCTCCCAGGTATCGGAGCGGGGAAGCCGGCTGCAGAGACGGAGCCGAGGCGCGGGCTCTCAGCTCGGGGTGGCCATAAACTGTGATCCGCGGCCCAGTCGGGCCACTGCTCCTCCAGCAGGGACCCAACAAGCAGCAGATCCGGGGAGACTCCTCTTCTTCCCCTGGGAGGAGGGGCGCGGGAGCGCACCCCGGGGATCTGCTGGGTTTGGAGACTCCACACCAAGTTGTGCCAGAGATAGAAATGCTCGGTCACAGGCCGAGTGAGCACGGAGTGCGGCCGGAGACCAGGCAGACGGGACTGACTGACTGCTTTTCTCTGGGGGCGCACTGAGGAGCGGGGCCCCGAGTTCTCGGCTCCTCCGGGTGGAGATTGGGAGGCCACCATTTGCACTCTCCTCCTCCAAAGCTGGCTTTGGAGGGAACAAAAGGCTTGCAGGGAACAAAAGCTCCCAAGAAAAAACCTGGTGCAGATTACTTAGCCCGGACCAGCAAGGGTGGGGCAATTCCACCTCCGGCAAAGACATTTGGGAACCACCGCAACAGGCCCCTCCCCCAGGAGATCAGCAAGAACAGCCAGCCAAGACCAAGTTTACCCATCAATGAGAATAGCAGAACTCCAGCCCTAGGGGAATACTGCACATAGAATTCACTGGCTTTTTTCCCCCTGATTCTTTAGTCTTTCAAAGTTATTTTTTTTAATTTTCTTTTTCTTTTTATTTGAATTTTTCTTTTTCCCTTTTTCAACCAACATCTTATCAATCCTTTTAAAAAATCTTTTTTTTTTCATTTTTAGTCATATTCTATCCCTTCATAGTAGTTAACCTTATTTTTGGTATATATATATAAGTTGTTCTCTCTTTAAAATTTTGGGATACATTTTCTTCTAACAGACCAAAATATACCCTAAATATCTAGTGTATGGCTTTGTTCTAGTCTCCTGCCAAATCATATTCTCTCCCCTTTTATTTAAATTCCTCTTCCTTCCTTTTTCAACCAACTTATCTTATTACTTTTATAAAATTTTTATAATTTTCATCTTTACAGTCATATTCCATCCCTCCATCATATTTACCCTTATTTCTGTACATATATAAGTTTCTCTTTCTTTAAAACTTTAGGAGGCACTTTCTTCTACCAGACCAAAATACACCCAAAATCTAGTGCGTGGCACTGATTTATGCACCAGCCTGATCATATTTGATCATAGTCTTTCTTTTTTTAATCTTTTTTCTTCTTTTTTTTTTTTTCCTTTTTTCTTTCTTTCCCTTTCTTTGCCCCCGGTTTCAGGTCTCTTCTCATTTGTTTAGTGTATATTTTTCTGGAGTCGTTGTCACCCTTTTAGCATTTTGTTCTCTCATTCATCTGTTGTCCTCTGGACAGAATGACAAGACGGAAAAAATCACCTCAACAAAAAGAACAAGAGGCAGTACTGACTGCCAGGGACCTAATCAATATGGACATTAGTAAGATGTTGGAACTAGAGTTCAGAATGATGATTTTAAAGATACTAGCTGGGCTTGAAAAAAGCATGGAAGATATAAGAGAAACCCTTTCTGGAGAAATAAAAGAACTAAAATCTAACCAAGTCGAAATCAAAAAGGCTATGAATGAGGTGCAATGAAAAATGGAGGCGCTAACTGCTAGGATAAATGAGGGAGAAGAGAAAATTAGTGATATACAAGACCAAAAGATGGAAAATAAAGAAGCTGAGAAAAAGAGAGATGAACAATTACTGGATCATGAGGGCAGAAATCGAGAGATAAGTGATACCACAAGATGAAACAATATTAGAATAATTGGGATGCCAGGAGAAGAGAGAGAGAGAGGGGCAGAAGGTATATAGGAGCAAATTATAACAGAGAACTCCTAATTTGGGGAGAGAAACAGGCATCAAAATCCAGGAGGCACAGAGAGCCACCCTCAAAATCAATAAAACAGGTCAATAGCTCATCATCTACTAGTAAAACTTACAAGTTTCAGAGACAAAGAAAAAATCCTGAAAGCCACTCAGGACAAGAGATCTGTAATCTACAATGGTAGAAACATTAGATTGGCAACAGACCAAACACAGAGACCTAGCAGCCAGAAGGGACTGGCATGATATCTTCAGAGCACTAAATGAGAAAAAAAACGCAGCCAAGAATACTATATCCAGCTAGGCTGTCACTGAAAATAGAAGGAGAGATAAAAAAGCTTCCAGGACAAACAAAAACTAAAGGAATTTGCAAACACGAAACCAACCCTACAAGAAATATTGAAAGGGGTCCTCTAAGCAAAGAAAGACCCTAAAAGTAACACAGATCAGAAAGGAACAGAGACAATATACAGTAACAGTCACCTTACAGGCAATACAATGGCACTAAATTCATATCTTTCAATACTTACCCTGAATGTAAATGGTCTAAATGCCCCAATCAAAACACCAGGGTATCAGATTGGATTAAAAAACAAGACCCATCAATATGCTGTATGCAAGAGACTCATTTTAGACCCAAAGACACCTCCAAATTGAAAGTGAGGGGGTGGAAAACCATTTACCATGCTAATGGACACCAAAAGAAAGCTGGGGTGGCAATCCCTATATCAGACAAATTAGATTTTAAACCAAAGACTGTAATAAGAGATGAGGAAGGGCACTATATCCTACTTAAAAGGTCTATCCAACAAGAAGATCTAACAATTGTAAATATCTATGTCCCTAACATGGGAGCAGCCAATTTTATAAGGCAATGAATAACAAAAGCAAAGAAACACATTGACAATATAATAAAACTGGGGGACTTTAACACCCCCCTGACTGAAATGGACAGATCTAAGCAAAAGATCAACAAGGAAATAAAGACTTTAAATGACACACTGGACCAAATGGACTTCACAGACATATTCAGAACATTCCATCCCAAAACAACGGAATACACATTCTTCTCTAGTGCCCATGGAACATGCTCCAGAATTGATCACATCCTAGGTCACAAATCAGGTCTCAACTGGTACCAAAAGACTGGGATCATTCCCTGCATATTTTCAGACAATGCTTTGAAACTAGAACTCAATCAAAAGAGGAAAGTCAGAAAGAACTCAAATACATGGAGGCTAAAGAGCATCCTACTAAAGAATGAATGGGTCAACCAGGAAATTAAAGAAAAATCTAAAAAATTCATGGAAACCAATGAAAATGAAAACACAACTGTTCAAAATCTTTGGGATGCAGCAAAGGCAGTCGTAAGAGGAAAATATATAGCAATACAAGCCTTTCTCAAGAAACAAGAAAGGTCTCAAATATACAACCTAATTCTATACCTAAAGGAGCTGGAGAAAGAACAGCAAGTAAAGCCTAAACCCAGCAGGAGAAGAGAAATAATAAAGATCAGAGCAGAAATCAATGAACTAGAAACCAATAGAACAGTAGAACAGATCAACAGAACTAGGAGCTGGTTCTTTGAAAGAATTAACAAGATTGATAAACCCCTGGCCAGACTTATCAAAAAGAAAAGAGAAATGACCCAAATAAATAAAATCATGAAAGAAAGAGGAAATATCACAACCAACACCAAAGAAATACAAACAATTATAAGAACATATTATGAGCAGCTATATGCCAGCAAATTAGATAATCTGGAAGAAATGGATGCATTCCTAGCGATGTATCAACTACCAAAACTGAACCAGGAAGAAATAGAAAACCAGAACAGACCTATAACCACTAAGGAAATGGAAGCAGTCATCCAAAATCTCCCAACAAACAAAAGCCCAGGGCCAGATGGCTTCTCAGGGGAATTCTTCTAAACATTAAAGAAGAATTAATACCTATTCTTCTGAAACTGTTCCAAAAAATAGAAAGGGAAGGAAAACTTCCAAACTCATTTTATGAGGGCAGCATTACCTTGACCCACAAACCAGACATAGACCCCATCAAAAAGAATTACAGACCAATATCCGTGATGAACATGGGTGCAAAAATTCTCACCAAAATACTAGCCAACAGGATCCAACAGTACATTAAAAGGATTATTCACCCCAATCAAGTGGGATTTATCCCTGGGCTGCAAGTTTGGTTCAACAACTGCAAATCAATCAGTGTGATACAATACATTAATAAAAGAAAGAACAAGAACCATACGATCCTCTCAATAGATGCAGAAAAAGCATTTGACAAAGTACAGCATCCTTTCTTGATCAAAACTCTTCAGAGTATAGGGATAGAGGGTACATACCTCAATATCATAAAAGCCATCTACGAAAAACCTACAGCGAATATCATTTTCAATGGGGAAAAGCTGACAGCTTTCCCCCTAAGGTCAGGAACACGGCAGGGATGTCCACTATCACCACTGCTATTCAACATAGTATTCGAAGTCCTAGCCACAGCAATCAGACAACAACAAGAAAATAAAAGGCATCCAAATCGGCAAAGAAGAAGTCAAACTGTCACTCTTTGCAGATGATATGATACTTTATGTGGAAAACCCAAAGGACTCCACCCCAAAACTGCTAGAACTCATACAGGAATTCAGTCAAGTGGCAGGATATAAAATCAATGCACAGAAATCAGTGGCATTCCTATACACCAACAACAAGACAGAAGAAAGAGAAATGAAGGAGTCGATCCCATTTACAATTGCACCCAAAACCATGAGATACCTAGGAATAAATCTATCCAAAGAGGCAAAGAATCTGTACTCAGAAAACTATAAAATACTCATGAAAGAAATTGAGGACGACCCAAAGAAATGAAAAAACGTTCCATGCTCATGGATTGGAAGAACAAATTTTGTGAAGAGTCAATGCTACCTAGAGCAATCTACACATTTAATGGAATCCCCATCAAAATACCATCCACTTTTTTCAAAGAAATGGAACAAATAATTCTAATTTTGTACGGAACCAGAGAAGAGCCCGAATAGTCAGAGGAATGTTGAAAAACAAAACCAAAGCCGGTGGCATCACAATTCTGGACTTCCGGCTCTATTACAAAGCTGTCATCATCAAGACAGGACGGTACTGGCACAAAAACAGACACATAGATCAATGGAACAGAATCGAGAGCCCAGAAATGGACCCTCAACCCTATGGTCAACTCATCTTCGACAATGCAGGAAAGAATGTCCAGTGGAAAAAAGACAGTCTCTTCAACAAATGGTGTTGGGAAAACTGGACAGCCACATGCAGAAGAATGAAACTGGACCATTTCCTTACACCACACACAAAAATAGACTCCAAGTGGTTGAAAGACCTAAATGTGAGATAGGAGTCCATCAAAATCCTAAAGGAGAACACAGGCAGCAACCTCTTCGACCTCAGCCACAGCAACTTCTTCCTAGAAACACTGCCAAAGGCAAGGGAAGCAAGGGCAAAAATGAACTATTGGGATTTCATCAAGATAAAAAGCTTTTGCACAGCAAGAGAAACAGTCCACAAAACCAAAAGACAACCGACAGAATGGAGGAAGACATTTGCAAATGACATATCAGATAAAGGGCTAGTATCCAAAATCTATAAAGAACTTATCAAACTCAACACCCAAAGAACAAATAATCCAATCAAGAAATGGGCAGAAGACATGAACAGACATTTTTCCAAAGAAGACATCCAAATGGCCAACAGACACATGAAAAAGTGCTCAACATCGCTCGGCATCAGGGAAATCCAAATCAAAACCTCCATGAGATGTAAGGAAATGGTCCAGTTTCATTCTTCTGCATGTGGCTGTCCAATTTTCAGGAAAGAAACTGAGTGTTACTGGAGTGGTTGGGGGTGGGAGGGATGGGGTGGCTGGGTGATAGACATTGGGGAGGGTATGTGCTACGGTGAGCACTGTGAATTGTGCAAGACTGTTGAATCACAGTTCTGTACTTCTGAAACAAATAACGCAACATATTTTAAGAAAAAAGGAAAAGAAGAAGATAACAGGAGAGGAAGAAAAGGGGAGTATGTCAGAGGGGGAGACGAACCACGAGAGATGATGGACTCTGAAAAGCAAACTGAGGGTTCTAGAGGGGAGGGGGGTGGGGGGATGGGTTAGCCTGGTGATGGGTATTGAGGAGGGCACGTTTTGCATGGAGCACTGGGTGTTATGAACAAACAATGAATCATGGAACACTGCACCAAAAACTAATGATGTAATATATGGTGATTAACATAACAATAAAAAAATTTAAAAAAAATACAAAAAAACCTCCATGAGATACCACCTCACACCAGTCAGAATGGCTAAAATTAACAAGTCAGGAAATGACAGATGTTGGCAGGGATGCGGAGAAAGGGGAACCCTCCTACACTGTTGGTGGGAATGCAAGCTGGTGCAGCCACTCTGGAAACAGTACGGAGGTTCCTCAAAAAGTTGAAAATAGAGCTACCATATGACCCAGCAATTGCACCACTGGGTATTTACCCCGAAGATACAAATGTGGGATCCGAAGGGGTACATGTTTCCCAATGTTTATAGCAGCAATGTCCATAATAGCTAAACTATGGAAAGAGCCAAGATGTCCATCAACAGATGAATGGATAAAGAAGATATGGTATACACACACACACACACACACACACACACACACACACACACACAGGAATATTATGCGGCCATCAAAAGGAATGAAATCTTGCCATTTGCATCGATATGGATGGAACTGGAGGGTATTATGCTGAGTGAAATAAGTCAATTAGAGAAAGACATGTATCATATGATCTCACTGATATGAGGAAGTCTTAATCTCAGGAAACAAACTGCGGGTGGCTGGAGTGGTGGGGGTTGGGAGGGATGGGGTGGCTGGGTGATAGACATTGGGGAGGGTATGTGCTATGGTGAGCACTGTGAATTGTGTGAGACTGTTGAATCACAGACATGTACCTCTGAAACAAATAATACATTATATGTTAAAAAAAAAGAAGATAGTAGGAAGGGAAAAATGAAGGGTGGGGGGAAATCGGAGGGGGAGATGAACCATGAGAGACTATGGACTCTGACAAACAAACTGAGGGTTCTATGGGGGGGGTGGCTTAGCCTGGTGATGGGTATTAAAGGGCACATTCTGCATGGAGCACTGGGTATTATATGCAAACAATGAATCATGGAACACTACATCAAAAACTAATGATGTAATGTATGGTGATTAACATAACATAATAAAATAAAAAAACGTAATGGAAAATAAGCACAAATGTACAAAAGAAAAAGCACTTACCAATAATACTAAAAAAAAGTACAAACATGCTAAAAACCAAAGAAAAGGAAATTAAACAAGCATAGCTGTATCATTTTTGCCCATTTGTTCCATCAGAACTTTTCTGAAGTTAGAACACACATAGAGTGCCTAGGTTGCTCAATCAGTTAAGTGTCCGACTCTTGGCTTTGGCTCAGTTTGTGATCTCAGTGTCATGAGATCTAGGCTCCATGCTCAGGGTGGAGTCTCCTGGAGATTCTCTCTCCCTCTCTCTCTGCCCCTCCTGCTCATGTTCTCTTTCTAAAATAAATAAGTGAATCTTAAAAAAAAATAAATAAAATAAAATATAAAATAAAATAAAATAATAACACAGCATAGGTGAAACTATGAGAAAAAGTGTACAGAAACACAAGGCTGTTGGTGTTTGGTCAAACCTTCTAAAAAAACAAGTTGACTGTATAAAATATGAATACCTTCAGATTCTTTGACCTATTCTCTAACATTAGAATTATTTTCTTAGCTTTTCTAATATTTTATTTCTAAAATTTGAAAACAGTTATATTCACAACACCTTTCAATGCATAAATTATAGTAACACCTAAGTGACATGAATTATGTCCAACAAAAGAAGACTGGTAATGAAAAGTGTTTCATTATTCATTCAATATTTATTTAGTGGCATATGTCAGGTTCTATTTTAAGGGCTCAGGATAGAGTATTGAGGAACACAGTCAAGTCTCTACTGTCATGAAACTTGTATTTTAATAGAAGATAGAAAATAAATGAGCAACTGAATAAGCAAAATTAGCCACTATAGCACTAATTGCTATAAATATAATAATTCTGTGAAGGATAGTATGGTAGAAAGTAAGTTAATATAGATTAAATCACCTAGGAAGTGATATGGAAGAATTAAATTCCAAGAGTGAACTAGACAGCTACGGGTAAATCTACAGAACACTATGTGATCATAGAAAGTCGTAGAAAAGATGCACAAAACACAAAACACACAGAACATAAAGTTACTTAAGCAGTTATTACAACTATAACAGTTCATTCTTATGCAGAAGATATGTGTGAACTTAGCAATAGTAATGGAACTAATATAAAAGGCATGTGGGTGTTCCTTTTATTTCTGTTTTTTTTTTAGTTTAAAATTGTATTATATTCATGTAAAAAATGCAGAAATGTAAATAGAGTTCAACACACCAAGGAGAAGATCATGGGTCTCATCAGTACTTTCCATATCAGAGTACCTGTCATGGTATTTGAGGCAAACATATGTTTAATACATGTTGTTTTAATTATGGTGATCTTAAATGCACAAAAAAAACTGAATAAGTGGGATCCTCAAACATCCTATTAGTCATTATTAATCTTTTTAAGGTATTGTTCTCTGGCACCCCTTCTCTTGTTACACACTCAAATTTCCTTCGCACAATCATCCTTTAAGACACTAACAACAAATCCATCATAATTTTCACCCTGCACTTTTTTTTTTTTTTTTATCAACATCACTTTCTGGAAAGTAGGCATCTTGCAAGAAAGCAGTAAGTATGTTTTCAAAATAATCTCTCCCACTCATATGTCACTTCACATCTCTCGCTCATCCCTCTCTTACCCCTACAACCACAAATATGGGAAATAAAAATGTAAGATTTTTACGAACACTCATAAGCATACATGGCATGTCTGTCAGAATATCCTCACTTATAGGTTACAGCCTGTCTCACGTTTGTTCAAAAAATGCAATTAGTTTCTGGAGGTCCGAAGTCAAATACATTGTCTTAGAAAGTAGTTTCAGAGCAAGCCACAAAGCTCCCCACTTGGTAATTTAAATGACTGACTGCTCAATTTATGAGCATTCCCAGCAATAAAATTCAGCCTGAACTTAATAATAGCACATTTTATGTGACAACGATGACAATTACAATCTATAGTTACTGCAGTCGCCCTTTGGTCTGGGGAAAAATGACAGTATTAATTATACACACTTGCCATTTATCAGACTTAACTTGGCAGGCGATGGAGCTCAGGACCATCTCCAACTTGACTTCTACATTTACCACTTTCTAATCCACTGAAACGAAGATAATTAGAATAGAGGAAAATGAGTGGCTCCTTCTTCCACTGGCTTTATCTCCGATTCCATGTACAGTAGAGTTCTCATATCAGAGTAAATTTATACCCACTTGGTTTAGAAGCCTGCCTTTGTTTACTTTCTAATCTCCATAGCTAAGGGAATAATATTTCCTAGGTGTGCTATAGCATGCGATTTGGGCTGCGTGCAACTTCCACATTTTTCTTTTATATCTTGTTTTTATGCTTTGACTATTTGGGGATCGTGGGTGCTTGCTATTTTCCCTGCTAGATCAGATTACCGATGTACTAAGAACTGAAATTATTTTAAAACATGGGAAACCAGCTAAAGGGCTTCAGGTCCATGAAAGGACACAAAAATGGGTCCTAAACAGTCTTATTTTCACTCAATCATTTTTTTTAAGATTTATTTGAGAGAGAGAGAGAGAGAGAGCCCGTGCACACGAGTAGGGGGAGGGGCAGAGGGAGAAGCAGGGTCCCCCCTGAGCAGGGAGCCCGGACATGGGGCTGATCCCAGGATCCCGGGATCATGACCCAAGCCAAAGACAGAGGCTTAAGTGACTGAGCCACCCACACGCCCCCACGCAATCACTTTTGATCATCCTTATTCAATCACGTATCAGTTTTATTCAATTTTTGTTTTCTTTTGTGTTTTACCTCTGTGTGCTTTGCAGATTGACGATACGCTATTTAAGATTTAAGACAACTATAAAATCATGCTGACCTGTTTCTGTGTTCAAGTCTTTACCACCTTTTCTTAGAAGGAGAATTCGTATTTATTAAACTCCTGTTTTGGTTTCAAATGCATTCCCTTATGAACTCTTACCAAACCTTGAGAAATATTATCCCTGCTTTTAAAATAGAGATATTTTGCTCACCGCCATCATGAACAACACAGTAACTATCCAGACCAGGAAGTTCATGACTAACCGACTACTTCAGCAGAAACAGATGGTCATTGATGTTCTTCACCCTGGAAAGGCAACGGTACCTAAGACAGAAATTCGGGAAAAACTAGCCAAAATGTACAAGACCACACCAGATGTCATATTTGTGTTTGGATTCAGAACCCATTTTGGTGGTGGCAAGACAACCGGCTTTGGCATGATTTATGATTCTTTGGATTGCAAGTCTGATCACAGACTTGCAAGACATGGCCTGTTATGAGAAGAAAAAGACATCAAGAAAACAGTGAAAGGAACGTAAGAACAGAATGAAGAAAGTCAGGGGGACTGCAAAAGCCAACGTTGGTGCTGGCAAAAAGTGAGCTGGAGATTGGACAACAGAAGGAGTAAAGATGCTGCAGTGGCTTTATCTGTGGTGGTTGTGTAGATTTTTCATGAGAGGATCAATAAACTAAGAATGTTAAAAAAAATAAAAAAATAAAAGAGAGATATTTGGAGGCTCACAAAGCTTAAACAACATTGAAACCTGAAATTAGAAATTCTAGAATAGGCCTCCAGAAGAAGGTGTGGTTAGAAATATCTTAAAGGTATAAATAAGCAGGGACCCTCACCACTCCTATTTCCTGCCTGTTTTGTCATTGTTAGACCAAAGCACCTGTTAGAAAGATGCTTCATTTGCCAGCCCCAATCCAGAAAAAAAATCTAATAGGTAGAAACACTTCTGAATGTATAGAATTCACAAGAAATTTTCCATCTCTACAGGCCGTATCTTAAAAACCGGATTATAGGGGCATCCAGCAAAGTGGTGCTAGCACTAACTCTGTAGTTACTACTCAGGGTCCTTGGCAAGTTATTTAATTTCCTTATGTCTCAATTTCTTCTTTTATAAAATTATGATATTGAATTATATATTCTATAAAATCCCCTCATTTCTAGAGTTGTTTATGTGATTATGAAAATCCTGGAGTGACTGAGTACAGAAAGGGGATGTGTCCTAGAAAAGAATAATCAGATCTGTAATAAAGCCTGTTATATGAGAGCTACCAGCAGCAAGTTTTCCTACTCCAAGAAGAGACTTGAACTGCAATTTTTAATAGCAGAAAACTGCCATGGGAAATGATCCTAAACCCTCCTCAAATTCTAGAGGTAGAACTGAATCTCTTTTGAGGACTGGCCCTGTCCTTTTTCTGGGAAGGATCAATCATTTGAGCATTTTGGAGGTATGCATAGGTAAGGAAGTCCTCACATAATTTTTTCAGGAAATTTAAGCCGGTCAAATGGCCAACTATAGATGCTTCAGGCTGAAACTTCAGGTATATTCTGTCCAGTCATGCAAGGTATATACACACAGATATTCTGCTTTTTCTAAGTATGAATTTAGATGGAGTTGTCTGTGAAAATATTGTTTGTTCCTGGGAACAGAAAATGCCTTTTGTAACTATATTGGCTCTGCAACATGTGTGAGACCAGAGAGAGCCAGGGGGGACTTCAAGGCTACTTTTTCTTTTTACATCAAAGTAGAGGCAAAAGGTCAAATTAATGTACTATGTTTAGGAGATTTTAAGTCAACAGCAAAACCTTTGCAAAAGTCCTATTGATTTTGCCTAGAACTTGGAGAACAGAATCCAATATCCCTAATACCTCTACGATAGGCAGAATAATGCCCCCTCCAGCCCTAAAAAAAATCTACATCCTAATCCCTGAAGCCTGTGAATGAGTTACCTGGCAAAAAGGAATGTGCGAATGTGATTAAATTAAGAATCTTGACTAGAGGAAATTATCCCGGTTCTGAGGCCTGAAGTGAGAGACACTGGAATTAAGGGTTCTGAATCCTGGAGGAAATAGAGCAACCCACTGACCTGGCATCAGGCCAGAATCATTTCTTTTTCTGCACCACCAAGAGTGCAATAGTTTTCTAAAATGCTAGAGGGAAATGAGGGAGCAACAGATTCCATAAATACATTGTGGGAAAAGGGCGATGTTTCTAAACAATTCTGAAAGCAACAAGGAGATAATACATAAGATGCTTTAGCATACTTAGGGAACAAGGTGACTCTAGTATATAGTGAGAGACATTGCTGAGGATAGTCAAGACACAAGGAAACCAAAGGGACCCCATGAAAGAGAAAGCTGTGTTTGGGTTCCCACCCTCCCTCCCTCTGCTTTGCTTCTTTTCCTACTTCTGTTCTTTCTAGGACCTGCATCACAACCTTACACGTGCCTTAATGTATGTCCTTGCAAAGGACAAAGAGACAATGATATTCTTCCAGCTCAACAGATAGGTATCTAAGGAATGAACCGGACAGAACCATCATGTACCTATTCCAGACCACTGGTGATAGTTATCTCAACACCAAGACCCCTGGCTTCAGGGACTGGATGACTTATGAAGGACACTTGGACCCTGTCCTTGTTCTGACCAGTTCCTGGAAGCCTGAGAGGACAGATGCACCAGACCACAATGGCCAATACAAACCCCAGACCCCAAGCAAAGACAAGACCCATGTTCCTTTCCTTTCTGAGTCTCCCAGACACTCTGTATCTGCTCTCTCTATACCTTCAATAAACTCTGCTTTGACCTCCTACTGGCTCAAGTTCGATTTCTGTTCTGCATGAAGCCAAGGAGCCTCCTGTTGGTTCTGCAGGGCCCCCTGGGTCCTTGGACCTGGCCTGCCCACATCAGTCAGAAACATCACAGAGTATGTCAGGAGATACATTTTTTATTTCTGGCTTCATTTGTGAATTTTATGTGTCCGTTTATAAGTTATATGTCAGGTTATTTTTTCTAAAAGGCCTAAGTTCTGTCCTAGAACCAGCAACTGATACTGCTTTGGGTTTTTTTTTTTCTTTTGGTTTTTTGTGTTTTTTTGTTTGTTTTATTGTTGTGTCTATAGCTATTTGTTATTTTTCAAAACACAATGAAACTTATTTAGAAATAACAGAGGAAGGACAATTTTAAGTCATAAAATAGGGCCTCTAAGATAAAGAAATCTGGAAAAACTCAAGTAAATCATGCATGATTGTTGCATTTTTAACATTCATCTTTATTAATTTTGTCATGAATGTGCTCACAAAGTATTCTAGAAAACAGACTGATTCCTTACTAAATTTCTCAGAGTGAATATACTAAGTGCACCCTTTCTGCTTTCCTCTAACCCTCATGCCTAGAGCAGCATTTGATGAGAGTCAGGTCATTTTTCCTACATGGGTAGCTACACACTCCAAAGATGAGGGATGAGAGAGGAAAAACAAAACAAAAAAATAACAATAAAAAACCTTTTTCTCTGAATATAAAGGGGAAGGAGGCAGAACTGAAAACAAAATGAGCTTGAGTAACTTACTCCAGCCCTTTGGTATGTCAATAAAATCTCTCTGGGAGCCAGATACTCCCAACCGTCTCAGCTTTGGGGACCTAAAGATGTCTCCAAGGCCTGGGCTTCATTCCTCTTGAAATGTAAATATAGAGAGAGTTAGCCCTTCAGTCTCCCCAGAACCCTAGGGCTCCCCAGAACCTCAGGGACCTGGTTAAAGCTGTCACCATTCAGCCTTTGCGGAGATAAGAGATCTACTGCCAACAGAGCAATTTAACTTGAAAAATGGCTCTAAGTCTAAAGCTCATGGAATGTGAAGAGTGAAATATTTCTACAGGCAGTAGAAGCAAACACTCCCTATCAGCGTACTACATCAATTTCCATGCCCAGGGAGGTCAGGGTGTTTTGTAGGAGCACTGAGACATCTGGGCAAGTTTCATTTCCCCACCATTTTCTAGCACTAGAGTGTACCAGAATCAGCTGGAGGGTTGCTAAAAACTCAGATTGCCATTCCCCCCTGCCTTTAAGAGTTTCTAACTCCGTAATTCAGAGGTGGAACCCGAGAACGTGCATTTCTAACAAGTTTCTAGGTCATGCTGATGCTGCTGGTCAAGGATTCTGAAAACCAGGCTCCACTGGTCATAGTGGTTTCAGGTTTTGTGGAGCCTGAAACGTATAAAAACTTAAGAGCCCTTGTTTTTAGAAATTCAAGACCAAGGGGCCATGACTCCATGACTGCACAGTAATCAAATATGATAGAGCTAATAGTTCTCTATATCAACTGTATGCCTGAGATACAGTTTCATACCATAAATATGAAATAGAAACATACATATAACAACCACCAATTTAATGGGAGAATTTTCTAAACAGATGAACAAAAATCATCTTGCTTTTTAGTGAACTACCAACAGACAATAGAATTTAGCTGACTTTGCAGTGTCTAAAAATATTATACACCACTGGCTGGATAATTGTGACATCTGTATAGAAGAAATAGCAGTAGCCAGTGGCTCACTTAAGGGCACTTGAACTTTATTCATAGTATCACCTTGCCCGCTATATCGACTCCGTATAAAGCTAGATTTCTTTTCACTGTAACCAGTCCCAAATCCTATTTTAGAATAACAGCATTAATCAAACAGTTCTTGAGCTTGCAATTTACCAGTGTGAGCCTCTAACATACTGCCATTTTCTGAAATTGAAAGATTAAGAAAAGTTGTGTATCACCATTTTGCCCCCCAAAATAACCTCCCTTCTGTAAGAAGGAGAAAAAAATGGAAATTGTGTCTAAAATTTTTTTTAAAGATTTTATTTATTTATCTGAGAGAGAGAGAATGAGAGATAGAAAGCACGAGAGGGAAGAGGGCCAGAGGGAGAAGCAGACTCCCTGCTGAGCAGGGAGCCTGATGTGGGACTCGATCCCAGGACTCCAGGATCATGACCTGAGCTGAAGGCAGTCGCTGAACCAACTGAGCCACCCAGGAGCCCTGTGTCTAAAATTTTTATGTTCGATTTCTAGAGGTCAATTATAACTGAAAGAAAAAAACAACAGTTAAATCAGTTTTCTCCTCATTTTTACAAGAGTATTTAACAGGTCCTATCTTCTAATAAATCCCCAACCATTCCATGAAGTCCCTCGAAATGTTTCTTTCTACCTGTAAAACTCCCAAGGGAGCTGCTTTCCTCTTACCTGGGCCTCTAAAAAATGTCTTGAAAAAAAACAAGCTCAGCCACCTCTTCAGTTATTTCCTGCCAACCCCATTGATTTCACTGAGGGCGCCTGGGTTTGGAGAATAAAAAGCAGCCCAGATGGTTTTGAAAAGTAGAACTGGGATCTGACTTTTAAGTGTCTAAATTAGATGAGCCAGACGCATCCTACCCTCTACACTGAACAAAGAGGAAATCAACACAACTGCTTTGTGCAACTTCAAAAGCCTGCCACTGTGACTCAAGATACCGGTTTTCCAACTGCAGAATGGAAGCCGCATGTATCCAGTTATGGCAGAGTTCTAGAACAAGAAATAGAAGGGACAGAAAAATCAATTTATTGAACGCTCTGACCCAACTTTGAAGTGCAATGCAGCACGGGCGTCTTAGCACAAACCTTCCACAGAGGTCTCTCTCTGATCAGCCTACAATCTGTCTTTGGCTCTAATACAGAGCAAAATGGGATGGGATCAGGAATTAGTGATTATCTGACTGGCTGGGTCTACACAGATGTCCCAGATTTTAATCCAAATCAGAGACAAATTGTTTGTGTTATTTTTTTTACTCTGAAAAATTCCTCCAATGAAAACTGAGCGAGGCAAATCCTGGTGGTCATTTTCAACACTGCCTGCTAAGATCATGCTGTTTTTAAACTCCTTTCCAAACCAGCTGCTGAACTCTCAGACTGTGAACTTCCCCACCGGACTCACATATCCTCAAAGGTTGGGACTGTGCTTTATTCATGTATCTAAAGGGCCTAGAACTACCTGGCCCAGAAGCGGTGGCCCTTATTTAAAGCAAGAGTGGGTCGATACATAAAATGTTCAATAAATGAGAATGAGAAAAGTAACCTCTGTACATAAAATGGAGAAATTCCAGGAATAGGATTTTTCAGTACGGTTTATAATAGAAGTTGCAGAACACTGGAAGGTAGTCAGGGTAAGTTTTCTAGTCTCTGATTTTTAGTATTCTAATAAATATTATAAGTTCCCTTTAATTGTAGTCATAGTTCAGGGAGGAAAAAAAAAGGGGAAGAATTTATACGCAATTAGAATATAATGAACAAGTTTTTTGTTTGTTTCTTTCAATTCCTTGGAAGCATTCCTCCATCCCAGACATCTCTGTGGAATCATCTTAAAGCTAAGTCTGCAGCACACTTTTTACCCCAGTATCCTGAATCCAAAATATTTTCAAAGTGCTCCTGTTGGAACTGTCAAATTCTCTCCCCTTAAAAAAAAAGTTCTATTTCTATGATTTCTATATGTGCTCGCATACAAGTACATACACATGCACAGTGGAGAGGAAGAGATTAACATTAAAGGGAAAAATGAAATAGAAATCAGGAGATCGACTTGAAAAATAAGGCCATTTTCAAAGATTATCAGAAGGAAAGTTGCCATTATTATACATTTTAGGTTAATGGTAATAACTAAAAGATATTTTATTTCCAGGGTTTAGAATACAATGGGTTTTTAAAAAGTAAACATAGCTATATAGTTGGATACCTATGATAAAAAACATTATCAGTATTCACTGGGGTAGTGTTATTAAAAACAATTCTAGACTTGTGTTTCTATAATCATTACAAAGAAGTGGTCACACACCAATATTACAAAGTATTCTGTTGGTCTGACCTCAACTCCTTTTCTTCTTAACTGATACATCTGCAAACTATTTATTTTGCTGCTTGCCGCTATGTATACTCTAATAAAATATCTTCAAATATTTATAGAGATAAGTAATTTAGAGTTGTTTATATTGTATTCTTTAGTAAATACAGTGATATAGTAATGATATATTAGAATACTTGTTGGCATAAAGAAATGTAATCGGCATTAACTAAGGATTTGAAATTCTGATTGCTCCCTGGCCCAGATGTCTACTGTCTCACTTTACACGTGTTGGTGTGTGTGTGTTCAGTAAGATTCTGGTGCCCTGCCATACAGAGAGGCATTGGGGACCACACCATCAGTATTCCAGTGGAAACGAATGGGGTCTAGATTCTTTCCTTACCTAAAAGAAACTTGAAGCCTGATTTGTGTTCCTTTGCATGTTGTGATATAATTAGAATGTACGTGCAGTATTTTCACGGAATTTAGTGCTTATTTTTAAAGGTCTTGTTTTTAATTTTTCACATTTTTCTTGTTATGTTATGAAGTATGTATTTTTGGAAAGAGAATCATAATTAAAAGTTTAAAGCATAGTCATAACCAAAGATTTTTATAGTATAAGAAGAGAACTGGTTATAAATTAAGATCTTGAAAGATATGTAAGAGAAAAAAGTCTAATTCGTTTTTTATAAGCCCATATAGCTTCCTAGGGAGGGTGGGCCTTAGCAACCGAAAGGCTCTTTGGGAAACACAGGGGTGGACGTGACCATTTAGGGGAAGGTGCTAAGCAGGAACTGAATTGTGCTCTACAGCAAGAATGACAAGATTTTCTAAGGAAATCCAAAGAAATTCAAGGAGAATCCAAGAGGCAAAGATACCGATGCCCAAGGTGCTGGGACACCCGCCCCCAACAGTTGCTACCTTACCTCCCTCCCCTCACTACCCCCATACCTCATACATAGCGGGCTGGGGTTAAAAGAGATTTTTGAAAAGCCAAAGGTGGAAGAGGGATTACAAGGTATTTTCTATGTGGTATATGATACAAACCCTGTCCTCCTCCTCCATTATTATCATCAGGAATTTCTACCTTGCTCCTTCAATACTCCTATTTTGCTTTTTCTTGTAGTATCCCAAAAAGGGGGATGAGGTAGACACTGACTTCCAAGTTTTATGTGGGTTAGGGAGACCTTTACCTGGTTTTTGTTAACAGAAACTGGTTATAAATGACTAAAAGATATCAAACAGATGTAAATACGCCTAAGTCTTGCGTTGCTTTAAGTATTGTGAACATACACTAATACACTCAAATATACACAGACCAAGTGTTTTTAAAAGACCATGCCAAGAGACAAGCTTAATAATTCATGTCACATTTACAAGAAATTTAATTATTTCATTCCAAGGTCTGGGTAATGTCAAGGTCATCTGCCAGACTGGCTAATACTCTGAGGGTTTCTAAAGTGTTAAAATTTGATGTATCAACTTTAAGTCTCCCTATTTTCAGACTATTTTTGAGGAAACTGAATTGCATTTGAAAACGAAACTCAACAGTTTTATCAAGCCCGTCCAAAAAACAGAATTTGAAAACAACTTTGCTAGGTGATAGGGGGCTGTAGGTGGTCCAAGATATACTACCTTTCTTTCTACCTTTGCTCTCTGTAGATTTCAGAGTATATCAGTTCAAAGAGTTGACTCTCAAGACAAAATGCTTGGGTTTATTTAAGTCTCAATTCTTTTATGAAATGTATGATCTTGGGCAAGTTTCTCAACTTCTTATTGTTTTGCTTTCTCTCTCTCTGTGAGATGGAAATAAAAACAGAATTTCTCTCATAGGGTTGTGGTGAGGATTCAGTAAATTAACATACATCAAGTGCTTAGAATAGAGCCTGGCACATTTTAAGTCCTATATTTATATTCTTACTTGATTAAATAGTCACAGTCACTAGATTTAAGTTCTATGGGGACAGTGGTTTCCCTTTTCCCTTCTCCCTGGCCTAGGACTCTGGCCTGCAGAGTGAACTCTTGTTACTCTGTTCTTTGGAAAGACAGCCATGCCAGGGACTGCTACCATCAAGGGCAGAGGCTTACCCTCTGCGCAGAGAACTTAGCAGTCTCAATCTGACGTGATTTACATTTAAACCATACTTTAGAGATAAAGCTGTCCAGTTTGAAAAGATAAGCAAAGGAAATTGCAATTTATGTCACAATCCTACTCCAAAGTCAACTCAGCCTACAAGGGAATTAGTACTGGAAGTACAGAATAGGATTATTAGAGTATCTCTCCCATTTCACATACATGATATGTCCTCAAATCACATAGTCATGCTCTATCAGAGATAAGCTCCTGTTCAGTCAGCAGGTCTCACTGCGGATGGGCACGTGACCCAGTACTGACAAGCCACACAGACAAATTCGGAATCGAGTATGACATGAGGCTTTTCAAACAGGGTCCTCTCTGCGGCTCTGCAGTCACGGCTATCAAGACATCTTCTCAGCTATTCCCTGCTTGCCTACTTCTGTCCTAATTGTGGGGTGGAAGACTTGGAGCAGCCAACAGCCATCTTTCCCATCAATGAGAAAGAAGACCTTCTTCAGAATGAGATCCATGTACAGGGGAATGCAGGGTCAAGACATGGAGAGGGAGAGAGAGGGGGAGAGAGAGAGAGAACTGATACTGCGTGAAGCCCTGGATACAACCAGGTCTGAAGCTAGAAGCACTCCTCAGGTTTTCATGTATATAAGCCAAGTCCCATTTTTCACAGAGGCTGCTTTGTTTTTTGTTATTTCTGCAGCATGCAACTAAGAGTTCTGATTATATGCAAGCCCATCTTCATGTGGCCAGCAATTTAATTAATGAATAAATAAATGATCACTACCAGTAGTTTTCCAGAACATCTTGGATAGGAATAGAGGTAAGATGCAGAGCAACAGTAGTACAGCTTCTCTAAAGGATCATTGTCTCCAAATCCCTTTTCCGGACTCAAAAATGTAGGTAGCAAGTGAGAAAAATTCTCCGAAGATTGTTCTTTCTTCTCTTCCTGCTTGCGACCTGCTCCCACATCACTGTGACAACAGACCCTCGCTGCTCTCAGCCCCACCAAGAGAACGGGAGACCTGCCACATCACTGCTGCTATGCCCAGGATAAGGCTCCCCAGAGTAAACTCCCCACCCTGGATGAGGGCCAGACCATGGGGACACAGAGTTTCTAAAACTCTGGTGTGCTGGGAGTCTGGAAGATGAATGTGTCTCAGGAGGCATTCCTAGGCTCTTCTCCACCAAAGCTCTCTTGACTGCTCTGTCCTCACTCCATCCGCCAATACACCACCCACTTTCTCTCAGGAAGCCTATGGTCTCTCTCCTGCCCTCCTGACAGCCACATGTTTGTTTCTTTGCCTGTTGACCAGGGAATGGCTGGAAGAAGCCTGAGCCTCAAGCTCTAAGTCCCAGATAGGACTGAGGCTCTTTTCTCTTTTATTATTTCCCTACCCATCCGACGCCAGATCAGCACATCCAACCCCTTTCATTGTTCCTTATAAGCTATGACTTTTTTCTAGTCCCTACATTTAGATCCTAAGCAATTGCTCTTAAGTATTATTACATCAACATATTTTTTTTTGTAGACGCTTCTCCTACATATTGCTATAAACATCTATATTCATCAGTGAGTGGTATGAAGGAACCCGAAGTACTTAAATAGTTCCCGCTTTCAGTTCACAAGTGTAACTGTCCAAAAAAATGAAAACAATCTGAAAACAATGGTTCTGTCTTTTCCATTTACAAGCTCTATGACTTTGGAGAATTAAAATTCTTAGAGCCTCAATTTGCTTCTGTAAAATGGGGCAATAATGCTCACCCAGACAAACTCATAGGTTGCTGAGGAAATCAAACCAGGAGAGTACATATATGAAAACATTTAGTATACCAAATATTTCATATATGCGAGGCACCCAACACATTACCCGGCCCATAGTGATAAATGGAGTATTTCTTTCAGTATACAGATGTGAAGACTGAAAAAGCAGTCAGCGGTGAAGACAGTCCCAAAGTTGTCATGGTTTGTGTACCCCGTTCCACAGGTGATGGTCTGTCCTCTCTCAGGAAATCCACTGGTCAGCGTTTCCCCTATCAGCATTGATAATCCTCTTTGGAAACAAGTGAGAATATCCTAGATTTAAAATTTAATATACATATATAATTTGCTTTTCCCTATACACTTCATTTTCCTATGGATTTGGGTATTAACACTTTTTAAAATACCTTCTAGCCTCCTTTTGCAGTGACCAAATGAGTACTTTTAGAGCTATATATAATTTTCTTAAGTAAAATATGTAGGTAAAAGTAAAGGGCATATTAGTTGAGACTGTCTTTACCTTGTATTAAATATCATTACAATAAATGCTTCTGTAATGAAAATGAAGTGTTTTCTTGAAACAATGTTTTGTCCAACTAGTTGTTAAATGTTTTCGTAAATTCTTTCTTATCTCTAAAATATATTGTATAGTACATTAAAACTCAATTTCTGAGCTACCAAAATTTCCTCCAAATGCACAGAATATGAGAGTAAAAAAACAATAACAGAATTAAATATTCTCAGCCTCCTGTCATGTTCTTATGATTTAACGTTCTCTCCTAATGACTAGAAGCTTACTAAGGGCAACCTTAGTATCTATGTGATTCACTGCCAAGGTCTAGCACAGTGCCTTCTAAGTAGGGAGTGCTCAACATTTACTGATAGAATACAATTTCATTTTGTTTATGTTTTTGAGAGGTTTTTCAAAAAATTTTTAATTTATATAACTGAGGACACAATTCATTATGGAGCAGATGGACAAGGAATCTGTTTCTTCGAAAAATCATGCTGTTGCCACAGCAAGGTAAATGTTTGTGAAGGACTGGAAAAAACCCTGGCGGGGGCGGTGCAGAATCCAAAAACCTGGGTTTTCAAGCTCTTTCCCAATTGCCGTGGATCCTTGGGCAAGTCACTTGGCTTCCCACAGACCTCCGTTTTATTATCTGTGGAATGCAGTTAACGCCTGCCTCACCTATCCTGCAGGAATGCTGTGTGTACCACAGAAGTAAGATCACATGTCACGGGACTTAAATCTTCATCTGGCCCCTGAATGAGAACTAACGTGACTTGTTACAAGCAGAGATGTGTTATTAGGCAGAAAAACACGTTTCGAAAGACTGTGAACACCCTTTTCCTTTTTTATTTCTCTAAGTCAGTAGAGGTCATGCAAGTTCTCACTGTACCCTAACACAGTGTAGCACCTGGAAGTTTGAGTTATAATTGATTTTATATAGTCATGGAGTTGCATGGCCTCCTATAACTCAGGACCGCAATTGGGATTTAGGATGCATACTATTTTGGTAGTTACTCAGTTGATATTCCTATCTATTCATGTGTAGGAAGAGGAGTACCAAAGCAGTCAAAATGAATTGGAACCCGGATCAAAATATTGATCCGGAATACGCTATTAGAATGTTCCGGGACAAAGTTTCCAGGGAGCTGTTTTCTACGGTACCCACCATTCTACCTTTTTGTACCTTGTGGTCCTTGTGGTTTTCTACTCAAATATCTAGGAACCAGCAAATAATGATGCTCCCTGGAGTAAATAGGAGTCCGTAGAGCTGTATCAAGAACCCGCTTGTTCATATAGCAACTCTCAAGAAGTTGCTCCGGCAATCACCAGAAAAGAGATTATGCTTTCCACATCTGTTTACTGTCTCTCTACCAGATGCCAAGCACTGTGCCAGGTGTGAGAAGGCAGAGATAGAATGTGACATGCCACGTGTCTTATACTGCCAACTAGCCAGGCTATTATAATATGAAATCATAATCAGGGCTAGTATTTATTGATCACCTATTAAGCCGAGTGCTGTTCTAAGCGCTTTATATGTATTGTATACATATAAATACATACAAATACATATAAATACATACATTATATGTATGTATTTATATGTATTGACTTTTTTCAGTCTTTGCAATAATCCCATGAAATAGATACTATTATCCTCACTTTACAGACAAGAAAAACAAGGGGCAGCTATGTAACTTAGCAAGTACCACATCATTAGTT
The DNA here is from genome assembly GCF_037043125.1 of Eumetopias jubatus. Lineage (NCBI taxonomy): Eukaryota > Metazoa > Chordata > Mammalia > Carnivora > Otariidae > Eumetopias > Eumetopias jubatus. The sequence continues at coordinate 34,994,367 of NW_028274820.1, forward strand.
CGGGTTGGAGCTGGATTCAAACCAGGTGCCTGGGAGGAGAGGGCACACTCTTACTCTCCGAGTCCCATGAAGCATAATTATCCCTCCCTCCTGGCAAATGTCCAACATCTGTCCTCAGGGGAATCTGGTCACATGTTATGGCTTATCTGATGACTCCCATGGAGTATGAAGGGGCGTATGTCAATAAAGAGAAAGGGAAGTAACATTTTGACTGCCTACTGAGAGCTTTAGATAAAACAACCCTAAGGGTTCGGTATCACTTCCACTAGTCTACAAATCAGGGAGCCTCAAAGAAACCTAGGCCGATCTCATTCTAACAATCAGACCCTTTACACGAAACATGATCTCTTTCAAAACCTCAGAGTAGCTATAAAAATGTACAGGATAACAACGCATAATAATGTAAATGAAACTCCAATGACAAAACTTCAGTTGCCCATAGAAAAAGACTGATCACATTGTTCCAACTGCCACTTCTCCAGCAGAGCTAAAAGTGTGCTTTAGAAAGGACTCAAGCAGGCGTGCACTACTTCCTTGGCACTTGTGTAGCAAAATAGGTCACAAATCAGGGTCAAGTAATAAATTCAATTTGGGCCATTTTTATGGCTTTTTTACTCCCTGTGATTGTAAAGAGCCCTAAGGACCCAGATGGGCTACCAGTTTCTAATACTTCTCCTTGTTCATGGACCAGGGAGTGGTCTCTGGAGTGTGCCAGACTTCAGCAAGGTCAGGTTGCCAAAGCAGGATGTCTTATACCCAAGATGCTAGTGCTCGACCTCCCTGGGCCCTGCACCAGTCAGAACTCCAGAAGGAGGGAGAATCACATCTAAGTAGTTCAATTCAAAATATTTTGATGAAAGGAATATTTACAGAGGTATGGCCAAGATTAAAGGAACCCACAGGAGAGGCTGAAGCTCCCAGAAGCTAGCGGCAGAAGGAAGCCAATTCCCCCACTAGGCCTAAAGGAGCAAAGGGAGGAAGCAGTTTTATAGGAGCCAGTGAGAGCCAGACCATGGAGGAGGGGCTGCTCCTCAGGTCCTCTCACCTGCCATTGTCCCATTAGCTGAACCTGAGAAGAGCACAACAGGTTTAAGGAGAGCAGCTGACAGTGGGTGACAAGCATGGCTCCTTTTTGAGCCATTCTCAGAATGCTTCCAAAAAGGCCGGTTCATCAAACCCTGCCAACCTTAATACTGTCCTTCCAGTCTCAGGGAAATTATTCCCATCCTATGTGTTAACTCCAGGCTGCAGATTTCATCTTTCTCTATATTACACAGCAACGCTAGTCTCTCCCTCAAGGACCTATGTCTCTCTGAGGGTTATTTCCTTGATGGCCTCTTAAACAAAATAAGTTGTTCATAATCCAGGGTACAAGGAATTTCGGAAGAGAAATACCTGTTCTTTTGTCTTGGTGAGTATATAAATTTCAGTGTGTTTGGATTGGGATTCAGATGAAAATCAAACATCCCCCCCCCCCCCCGCAACAGGAGTGAGAATAAGATAAATTGGCATCTCTCAATATGTTAAAACAGTCGTGCAGGAGGATTTGCAGAGGGCTCTGTTTTCCTAAGGGTAAACCACTGAACCTACACACAAGGTAAGAAGCTCATGTGGTAGAATGTAAAGAAACACTCAGAGGGATGATTGCACAGTATACATTTTCCATGAGCTTCCTAAAGGTGTTAAAATATATAAATCCATCTCACAATGCTCTCAAGTACATCGAGAGTTTTGTTGGTTGACTTTTTCAAAGCCCTCACATCTTCCTGCAGAGTTGGTAACAACCTACCATTTTATGTGTTTTACCTTGTGATAGATTGATTTTGACCAGTATTTTGAAAATTATTAGGCCCCCATCTCTACAGAAATACACACAGAGGTAAGGTATTATGGTCTAAGTGAAATTGGCATTTGGAACTCAAGTACTGCATCACAAATCAGGAATGAGTCCAAAAGAAAAAAATTAAGTTTCCAAAGGCTGTTACCAAAACCAGGGCTCAATTCCCCAGAATTTGAAAAACTAATACCTTGAACAGTTACAAGGGTTTCATGTTCAAATATATACTTAAAAGTGAAATTATAGATGTTTCCAATTTTAAAAAGCAACATTTCTTGTGGCCTCTTCTAACAGTAATACTCCAATATATTGGACAATCTAGAGTGGTTTATTATACACTGGTATACATTGGCTATTCTATACTGGTAATATATATTAGATATTAAATACCAAAAATAATATTCCAATTATATTATTCCAATGGTCTCTTATTCCATCAGTAAAAAAGCTCTTAATAACTTATAAGTTTATAAGTTATTTATAATTAACATGTACAACTATCAACTGTAAATATCACAAGGCAAAATATCAATTTAGGATGAGAACCATCATATATACGGTAGTGATTATAAAAATCTACATATAAAATAGTATTTCCTGACAATTTTATTTAAATGAGAAGAGCAAGTGTGTCAAATCTTACAAGACTGCTATTCATTTACTTCTTAATAAGGTGCTCACCGAAACGCTCATGCTACAACTAAATTTGTGAGCTTTTTAAATTTTTTTTGTTCACTTGTATTTTTTACATATTATAAATATCATCCCACCCTTTGTTTCTGTTTTAGAACATTTTTTAAGCTCTTTACCCATGTCTGTGAGGGTTCATTTAAAGTAATATAAAATGACACTTAAGTCCACTTAATCAGATACATATCGGCTTTAATAAATCACTAAATGTTGACTGGTTGAACATGGGCATCATTGCCAATCACCAACTCCTGAGCACACAGACCAAGGAAAACTGGCAGTGTCAGTACATGTTTCAAAAATTAACATTTTTTGAGTTCACACAGTCGATCCCCAGTATACACGGTAGTTAGGTCCTACAAAGTCACCATGAATGCGAATTCGCAAGTATTAAGCCACTGATTCTGGGGAAAATACAGGGTTAGGTTTCTGCAAGCCTCTGATCACAATGTTTTCATCAATCAATCAATATATAACATTGTTCTAAGAATGTTTCTGTTTAAAGATTCTTATTTAATCCATATTGATTCATTTATATTGATCTCATGGCCAGGTATGCATATAAGAGAGAAATTCTGGGGTCAGATGGCAATAGCATTTTCTGGGAAAGGCTGTGCAAGGTACCATACTAGGCAAAGAGTGATGGCCAAAAGCAAAGAGAGTTTTTCCAGAGAGATGTTGTGAGACTCTGGGTACAAGAGCCAGGGACCACAAATGGTGCCTGGAGGCTGGAGGAGAGGCTGCCTCTCCCTGTTCTGGTCATTCCTGCTGCACACAGCTCAGCAGCATTTCTGCACTCTGAGGCTGGGATGTTGGGGGGCATGGGGAATCAGCACCTTGGAAGAAACATTACTCTTCTCAAGGTAGACAGGTAGAGAGGCTTCACCAAGCCTTCACTCTGCTGAGTGAGAAACAGAACAAGAGGGGAAGACCAGGTAGGATGCCAAGTGGTACATTCTGGTTTTTGGAATTCATCCCTAGACAGACAACCCTTTGGGGATAAATACTGGGAACATTTTTGAAGTTGATGCCAGACAGCCAGGCCACAGGAAATTTGCACTACTATAATTTGGTCCTTTAAGTAAATACAGAGTCGCTGTACCTGCGATACAAAGAGAAAGTTGTTCCTGGTATGTGATGATCAGGATTGAGAACAGGCCTTGAGATGTGGCAAAGAGAACCTCACTTGTTAAATACTGAGAGAGTCCAGCTGATGGAATTTTAGATCAGGCAGCAAAAAGTCAAGACTGCTCAGGCACTGGATCTAGCAAATTGTATCACTTAAAGAAATTCGGCAAAACCCACAAAGATACATCTATTAACCGACAAGAATTTATACTCAGGAGAAAAATTTACAATTAAAATTCAGAGGATCTATTTATGTGTCAGAGTGACAAGCACCAAGTTGTTGATACAGAAGAAGAGCTTAAAAATATCAGAAGAAGGGAATAAAAATAATTACTGGATTATCATATCTTTTTTAAGTGTATGTACTTCAAACTTGATGAAATCACACAAAGATGTAAACTTCCATCTATGCATTCCCTCATCCCATGTTCAGATGGCACTAATTTGGGCTAGGCATAGCGCCATCAGAATAAATGAGACACAGAATCCCTGCTTCAGTGGAGTTAAGGGGTCACGAAGCAATAAAGAGGCGTGTGCAATGCAGTGTGAGGGGTGTTGGGATACCAGATCTACCAGGCCTGGAGGCAAAGAGGAAAGCTATCGATCTCACCCAGGGGGATCAAGGACAGGAAGGAATATGAACCCTCTAACTTGGACAAAGGTAGGAGTGATCCAGGCACACAGAAGGAAAAAGAGGTTTCTGGATAGCAAATCTGCAGTAGGTCAGAGGGATGAGGGCAAGGTCTGCTAGAAAAGGACGACAATTGGTGTATTGCGAGGAGGAACTCCAGGCTTGGTGGAGAGAGTTGGGGAAACGAGCAGGGTCCATGTGAGGCCCTATCAACTATGTTAAGGAGTACGGATGTCATTCAAAGAGCAATGGGAAGCTCTTTATGGGTTTTAAATAAGGAAGTAACATCAGTTTCAGGGTTTAGAAAGGTCACTGCCTGCAGCTCCACCACTATAGGTTCCCAGTTGGAGACCTTCGTAGAAAATGATCCTTTATTTGAAAGCTCCGCGTGTTTGAAGAATATTCTGGTTTAATATGTATTTTCTTGGTAACTCATCACCAACCCTTGAAGAGCGTTGTCAAGGAGTATAGGAACAAAGTGAAGAAGACACTAGTGGTTGACAAGAGTCATAATTAACTCCCAAGGGTCCCGCCTAGCAGGGTCAAAGGTGAACACATTTTTCTGATTGCTACAGGAAAGCATTTTTTCACATCCTCACAGCAGTGTGAGGCCGAGTGTTGCAAATTCCCATTATATGACCCTCATCTCAAAGTCAGGTCCTTGAGAATGAAAAAAAAAATGTAGAAAAGTCAAATGTTTACAATACATCTGCCTTAAACAGATCTTAAAAGGAAAAGTAGCGATGCCCTGAGTTGAGGTCTTTAGGAAATGTCCTGATCCTGGGACCTGGTAGAGATCCTTGGATACTGTCCCCTGTCATCTTATTTGTGTAGTCTTCGTTCTGTTTCTTGTTTTTGTTTTTTCTTGCTTTGTTTTTTTTAATTTAGTATTAACTGTTTGAAATGTGGGAATCAGTATGGACAGCTCATATAGTTTCACAAAGCGAAACTACTTGCTGGAATTTTTCTTAATTATTTAAACTGGTTAATTAGTTCTATGATCCTCCTGTAGAAATTGCTAGAAAACCCTAATACTTAAGTAACTATGCACATATTTGATGTGTATGGCCCGTGGATTTAATGAGACTTTTCACCTATGTTTATGTTGTGATTCCCTCCCTTGTACACTACCCTGCCCCTCCCATTCTTCACTTTGCCATTAACACACACACACGCGTGCACGCACCGTTACATAAAACAAACCATTTCTACAAAGACATCACAAGAGTCGGAAATCAAAGTATTTCTATGGTAGGCTACATCTAATTAGCAGATTGTGATGGAGAAAGGGGACAGAGCTACCCATAAAACTTTGAACCACAGATGTTTCTTCTACTTCCACACTGAAGATTGAGACCTATGGATATACATGTGGCCAATAAAAATTTGGATGTGGAAAATTATAGCTTAGCAAACTCTTTAGGCTGTCCTCTGTTTATGTGTTTATACCTACTTTCTCTGGTATCCTGACCATCCACAGAATGTTTTATGTGTTCTTAATCTTTAGACCCCATTTTGGTATTTGTTACATTATGAATATATATGCATTTTTTTGTTTAGGCTTGGAAACTTTTAGTTATATGTATTATCTAAAGAGAGATTAACCTAAATGCTCTTCAGCTCCAATAACTATTGTGTTTCCCCAAGCAGATATAAGCAACATTTTCAAAGGCTCCCCTTTGTCTTAGAGGAACAGATGAAGATCTGGTAGCTGCGTAGTAAAATTTAAATAATCTCTGTGGAGGCACTATTTTGTTACATACCAGTTCATGTTTTAATTGAAGAAAACAGCTGACAAACTAAATTGTTGCCAAAACATTAACAGGACTATTGCTCTTCGATGAAATTTTATTCAGGTATATTTTGGTTTCGTTTGGTTTGGTTTTACCTCCAATGTACTATTTCCCTGTTTACTTCTGGAAGACATGATTAATACTCCATAAAAGTCAGATTGGAACAGTTATCACCACCACACTAGCACAAGTTTTATGTTAACCATGTGCCAATCCATTCCTCACCCAGTTTAACAACAAGTCCAAATTCCTTTTCATAACCCACAAGGACACATCTAATCTAGCCCTGACATCCTTACTTTGGGGCGCACCCTCAGGCCTTGAAGATTCTGTCTCCCCAGTCAAGAAAACTCTTTTCCTAACAGGCTGAGGACAAGAGGTTAAGGGTAAAAGGCTATTTTTAATCAAATTAAAAGTTCATCAGCCTGATCATACCATCTGTATAGACAGTAACTATGGCACGTTACATCTATATCATGTGCTGTTTTTCTTCACAGTTAAGAAAATAACTCATAATTACATTACTTATTTGCTTTTTCACTTGTTTTTTTTTTTTTTGTCTGTTTTTAACCAGACTGTAAGCTGGTTGTACCCTAGTGCCTACATTTGTGTGTGGCACATAGTAGGTGCTCAATCTTATCTGTTGAATTAATGATAAAGGGCATTGCTCTAGGCCCCTTTCACATAGCACCCTATCTACAGATAAGAAAACTGAGGCACAGGGGTACACATGATGTGCACCCTATTTTGGTAGTGGGTAGCACAGCTGATATGGGGGTGCCACAGGGCTTGTTGCCCCAAAGCCTCCACTCCTCTCATTCTACCAGAGTACCTCCAAGTAGAAAGGCCTTGCAATGATAGCCCAGGGGAAATGGTTTGGCAGGAACTATCTGCAGCTGGATTTTGAGCTCCCCTGACTTGTCAGTCACTATTTTGCGCTGAAAATTCCTATTGCTGTTTCAGCGTGGAGCCTAATCCATATTCAGCCGTGGCAACAGGAAGGCTTTGACTACCTTTTTACCCAGAGTTTTGAGCTGGGACAGCTCCTGACCCTTACTGACCTCCCCTGGCTTTTTGTTCCCTACTCAGGCCATGGCGGCTCTGGGGCTAGCCAAGCCCTTGGTCTGAGTCAAACCCAGGAGACAGAAGTAGGCGGATCGGGACCGCATACTAACTGCTATACGTGGACAGCCTCTCATTTCAGCATTAACTATTGGCTTATTTGCCAATTTCCAAATGGTGTTTATTCAACAAACTAGATTATCTTCTTTCTCATTTGCATGTCCTTTCCTTCCCTAATAGTTAATGCATGGCCCATGGACATCACCAAAAGCAAATACAGCCCTGTAAATGCAACGTGACAGGGGCAGGATACAGATCAGCTTACAAATAACACTTAATTCCATGGATTAAGGACATAATGAATGATATTTGACAATTATGTATTGAGCTTTTTTCAAGCTTACCTACATCAAAGAAAACCAGAGTTGGACAGTAGTTAAAGCTGTAAAACCACATTTTATTCAAGAACTGTTGTAGTAAGGGGGAAAAGACGTCAGTACAGAACTAGAGCATGGACAAGTGAAGGTTTATAGGCAAAGAGCAGGGTGGGGGTCAGTGGATGGAAAATTCCTAAGAGGAAACATCAGACATAAGGGGAGATTCTGGCTAAACCAGCTGGACAAGATTCTTGCTGGAAGGTGGCCAGGGTGATCAGATACCAAGGGTGGCAGATGAGAAAGCAGATTGTATATCGAGGTAGAACAATTATCAAGAGTGAGGGAGTCAGGCTAAACCAACTTAGCAGGATTCTTGCTAGGCCTGGGCAATGCAAAGAGAAACATGGAAGCTCAAAAGTCAAGGTCGAAGTGGGAAGAGTTGAGAGGAGCCTGACCCAAGTTTGGTCAAGCAGAGGGTCTGTCACTTAGCTTGTGCTCACAGATAATAAAACTTGCTGGAGCAGTAGGACGGTTTTCCTTTTCATAGTTTCCAATTGTCTTGATTCTGTTATTTGCCTTTATTAATTTATACTAAGTGAAATACAATGTTTAGTATTAATTACATATGCTTGGGCACTGTGTCAGTTATTTTTAAACATGGCAAACCTACCTTCTGGTCATTTAGGGTCTACTGAAAATTTTAACTGCTGTAATCTAGATACTCTAGATACTCTTAAAGGAAAATTGTTACTTTTATGCATAAGCAGCAATTGAAATCAGGCCTCCCAAGGAACTTGTGTGCTGATCCCAAGTTGCCAGCACTGATATGCTTTCCTCAAAGAAATTTTCATTCTGCGAACTCCTAGTTCCTCTAATCCGCGGGCCTATCAGGGACACAAGATGCACCCTGGCTCACCTCTCTAGCCACAGGTTCTGGGGAAGAGAGTTGGGATATGTATTTCTTCTGTCTCAGAAGTCCCCAAAGCTGCTTCGTTTGAGCTCCCCCTTCTCAAGTTTCAGCACACTTAGGAGAAAGAAACCATTCCGAATCCCGACAAGAGAGAATGTCCAATACTTCCTTCTCCCCATGGCCACAGAGGGCTACTCAACTGATAATTTTCACAAGCAATGAAACCACACTAGGAGTCTTTCAAAGGCAAAGACACTCGGCTCTAAAGTGAAAGTGGCAAACCTCTTTAAACTAGTTCTGTATTTTATAAAATGAAGCTTATGTTAAATGTAGAAGTAAGGTTTAAAGAAGTCCTATGATAATTTACTTGTAGGGGAAAAAAACCCACTCGTCTTAAAGAAAACAACCACCTACTAAATTTATATTCAACAAAAGCTGAATATCTTTTGTTTTAATTATAAGCTGACATACACCAGTAGTCATCTAAAAGGCAAAGAAATACAAAATCTTATTAAAGAAAGTCACTTCCTATCATAAAAGGAGCCCTCATAAAAAATTCAACCCTATTTCCTAGATCAATATCCAAGTCCTCTCATTTCAGACATACCACCAAGTGGAGTGTGACAGAAACCCCATCTTAAATTTTGAATCCATACCCACTCTAATGCCTGACAATTACAAATGGGTTCACAGAACATCATGTCTAAAAGGGTAATAAATGGTCCCAACTTGATTGTTACCTTAAGGAAATTGATAAAAAGGAAAAAAAAAGTGAATTTCCTTTTAGAATGAGATAAAGATGAATTTTCAGTGAAGTTCTTCTCATAACTAACATCTACCATATTCTGAGGAAATTTTAATCCTATTAAATTTATAGCTCCTAAATACAAGTAAATATTCCATTTTTTAGACCTTCAAAAAATAAGATAAAGTCAAATAGTTACCTAAAATCTTTAATATTTCTTCTATAAGGAAATGAAGAAAGTGAGGGAGAAAATACTATATTTGACTTTCCTAGATTATTACCTAAGAGTTATCCTACCTGGCAAGTCAAGTTGACTTGTAGGTATCTCTCTAAAACAATCTCCTAATGTTTTAGTTCCATGCTACCGAAAAAGAGGGCAAAGATGCTTAGCGTTTCCCAGAGTTTAATAGTTTGACGTTAGACTTCAGAATGTCAATTAACCATGCCACTCCATGAAGCTGGTGTCTGGGTAGCTGATAATTTCACACTACGAAGGCCCTGCTGACTCCTACTAATCTCATGTCCCTTTCAAGCTTTTTAAAACTCTCTCCCAAAGCTGTATTTTGAAAAGGAAATGGGAAAAAGCTTCCGAAAAATTTACAAGACACAGAGGTTCAGTGCAGACCACTTGCTGAATAGGTAGGTTACAGCAAATCCACCTCAGGTTCCTCTCAGCTAGGATATGGTCAACAGCATGTATTTGTCAAAGTCCCAATGTCAAAGTCCCACTAATCAGTGAGTGCCTGGACTGTGCACTCAACTTATATCCCTATCCATGACACAAAATTAATCACTACAGATATTTAGCTAGTATTAATGGTTAATATTTACATAACACAGCACAATATGGCAAGCACCATTTTAAATCTTTAATTCATATCCTCATAATAACCCTATGAGATAAGGTTACTATTAAACCCATTTTGTATTTGAGTGGTCTAAGGCATTGACAGGTGAAGTAACTTGATTAAATTCACACAGCTAACAGGTAGCAGAGATTTTAACTTAGGCAATCTGGCTCTAGGGCCCATGGTCTTAACCAGTATATCAGCATAGAGCATCCTTCCTTCTCTGGCCTTTCTAACTCTTGTTCTCCACCAGTGAACCCATAGGCACGTTCTGGTAACAAATCCTCTGTCCCTGGCTTGCCCTTCTCATTTTGTCTAATTTACACTTGAGAACCCTCCTGCTGAGAATCTGTTATGGCAAAGGTGATCATACATCCTGTTTGTCCAGGATATGTGGAGTTTATCCCTGTTGTACTGGCATAATAATTAATAGCACACATTCCCCCCACCCCATTAAATCTTAAGCGTCCCAAGGTGATGATAAATTATATGACCATCCTAGTCATGACTGACTGGAAAACTCTATTAAGATGCTTTATCTGGAAACTGCCATCAGGCTGCATGCTTTAAGAAAACAACCACCTACTAAATTTATAGTCAATACAGCCAGCAGTGCCCTTGAGAATGGTCATATAATAGATGGTTACGCCTCTTGTCTATGAAAATGAGGCCGTAAGTCAGGAGAGGACAGTGTGGAAGATAGCATGTTATTCAATCCACCTTTACACCTAAAAAGCCAAAACTGGATCAAGTTTACACACACACAAGCTACAGGAATAAGAGGAAAGGGCTGGCATCCTCCTAACATTCAAAGCCTGAGACTCCCACAGAAACCTATTAGAATAAACAAGACTAGCAGAGTTGAAGCATACAAGATCAATACAAAAAATTCATATTTTGATACACTAGCAATGAACAATCTAAAAATCAAGAAATAGTTGCATTTACAACAGCATCATAAAGAATTAAATACTCAAGAATAAATTTAACCAAGGAAGTACAAGACTTATACATTGAAAACTACATACTACTGTTGAAAAAAAAAATCAAAGAAATGTAGATACACTTATTTGGTGTTCATGGATTGGAAAACTTAATATTGTTAACTTGGCAAGACTCCCCAAATTGATCTACAGGTTCAACTTAATCCCTATCAAAATTTCACCTTTTTGCAGAAATTGAAAGCTTATCCTAAAATTCATCCTGAGTTGGAAGGAACCCAGAATAGACAAAACAATGTGTATAGCGGGAGGAGGGGAAAAACATATTTGGAGGACTCACACTTCCCCAATTTTAAAACTCACTACAAAGCTACCATCATCAATGCAGTGTGGTACTGGCTGAAGGACATATAGATAAGTGGAATAGAACTGACAGTCCAAAACTGAGCCTTCATATTTATGATTAATTGATTCTTAACAAAGATACCAGCACAATTCAATAGGAAAAAAGTAGTCTTTTGAACAAAGGGTATGCGGACAACTGGAAATACACACACAAAAGAATGAAGTTATAGCCCTTCCTCAGACCATAAACAAAAATAAACTCCAAATAGAGATTTAACTGTAAGATCTAGAACTATAAAGCTCATAGGTAAAAACTGAGGTAAATCTTCATTGCCTTGGATTCATCACTGGTTTCTTAGATATCAAAATCACAAGCAACAAAAGAAAAATTAGATAAATTGTACTTCATCAAAATTAAAATATTTTGTGCTTCAAAGAACACCATCAAGAAAGTGAAAAAACCCACAGAATGGAATAAAATATTCACAAAGCATCTATTTGATAAGGGACTAGTAGCCAGAACACTAATTCAACAAAAAGACAAATAACCCACATAAAAATGGGCAAAGGATTTAAATAGCGAATTTTCCCAAACAAGATATGTAAGTGGCCAATAAACACATGAAAAAATGCTCAGCATCATTGGTCATCTCTAAAATGCAAATCAAAATCACAATGAGATATCAACAGTAATAGGCAACAAGAATAGAGAGAAATTAGAATCCTCATACAATGCTGGTAGGAACGTAAAATGGTTAACTGCTTTGGGAAATATTTTGGCAGTTCTAAAACAGAATTATCACATACCCAGCAATTCAATGTATGTTTATGCCTGAGAAAACTGAAAACAAAAGTCTTAAAAAAAAAAAATCTGTACATGACTGTTTATAGCAGCATTTTTCATGACAGCCCCAATGTGGAAATAACCCAAATGTCCATTGACGGATGGATGCAAAATGTGGTACATCTATAGAGTGAAATATCATTCGGCCATAACAAGAAATGAAGTACTGATACATGCTAAAATATGGGTGGAACCTTGAAAATATCATGTTAAGTAAAAAAAGACACAAAGGGCCCTATATTATGTGATGTCATTTATATGAAATTCCAGAATAAGCAAAAAATCACAGAAACTGGGGAGTAGGAGGAGGAAGGAATGGAGAGTGACTATAATGATTAGGAGGCTTCTTTTTGGGGTGATGAAAATGTTCTAGAATTAGATAGTAGTGGTGATTTTACGTATATACTAAATGGCCTGGAATTGTACACACATCAAAAAATAAACTAAAAAAAAAATGAAAATAAGCTTTATCTCCACAGCAAACCGTCACTTAGGATCCAGGAAAATCAATTAGAACAGGTAACATTGGGTTTGAATTTGTTGAGCATTTTTGTAGGCCTCATAAAAACTCTGGAAGAGATCATTTTTCCTAAGCCTTGAGAATGGTAAAGAGAATAAAGAGTTCATGCAAAACAATGGATCCCAGGGGCTTTAGGGTCCACTATCATGAAAAGAGGGTTCAACTATTTGAACTGGGAGCAACTTCCCCTACTTTGAACGCTAGGCTACGTGGACCACTCTTCTTTGCAAGAATATGTGACCACTAAGCCGGCCCTGCAAGAAATATTAAAAGGAATACCACTTTTGGTCTTTTATTCTGAATTCTACTCATTCAGGAGGCTACTCTTTTATTGCCTTAAGAGAACCATTTTTCTTACAATCTAAAATATTACTGGATCACTGATTTCAGTAATAACCTGAACACTAAAGAGAAATAAATAGAAATCTAGAAACACAAAATAGTGTTTCTTTAATTACAGTTTTGGCTACAAAAACATTTTACTTCCTTTTATTTTTAACAGAACACCGGGCTTAATATACTTTTGGTGGATAAATCACCACAACCAAATTATTTACCCATTCACTATGAGTTTTTATACACACACACACACACACACATCAACACATACACATTTAAGTTCGCAGAACTTATACATTAGAGGCACAAAGAGGAACACACGTAAAAAAAAAATACCTTTCCCATTCCTTTCCTTCAGATACTTAGTTCCTCACACTGGAGGCAAAAATTTTTAGGTAATTTCTTGAGAGCAAAATTATTTTTCAACCTCAGTCTAGCATTTAGAAGTCTAAATATATAAAAATCTGTGAAAGAAGTTTCACAAAGAAGAAATAACTGATAGAAAAGATTTCTTGAAGAGGAAAAGATGGTGGAAGAGTAAGGGACCCTATTTCAACTGGTCCTCGGAATTGAGCTGGATATCTACCAGACCACTCTGAGCACCCACGAAACCCGTCTGTGATGTAAGAAGATCTGGATCTCTACAAACAGAATATCGCAGGCGGTTGGTTTCGAGGTAGGAAGCGGGGAGCCCTGATTCCGTGGGCAGATATCGTAGGATAAACGGCAGCGGGAGGGAGCCTGTCGTGGGGATCCTACACCGCCGGTGAGTGACAGCCTTGCCCACTGGGGATGGGCCAGACACTGGCAGACTGGTAGCCAATGGGAAAGGACTTTAGGGCAGCCCCCGAGGCGGAAACCTGGAGTGGCGGGGTCACACAGGTGAACTGGGGTCGGCTGGTGGTTTTAGAAGCACAAAGGGCAGAGACGTGTCCCGACCTGGAAGCAGGACTGGGGGTGCTGCGGAGGGGCGCACAACCCAGGCCGCTGCAGTTTATAGCAGCACAAACAGAAACGGAGACGGTGTGGCCTGGAGACCTGAAGAACAGACTGCGGTCTCCCTGCTCTGAGGCAGAGGGTTGGAAACGGTCTCTTCTGCTCTGACTCGCAGAAGAGATGGAAAACCAGGGAAAGCCGCCAGAGAACAAAAGCCCCCAAAACTGATTCCCGCTGAGCCCATCCCCCGCCACGGGGGGCAGGGCAACTCCGCCCAAAAAGGGTTGCCTGAGTAACAGCGCGGCAGGCCCTTTCCCCAGAAGACAGGCTGGGAAAACAAGAGGCCAGCAACCCTAAGGTCCCAAGAAAACAGGTGCATCTTGCTTGGGTTCTGATCAATAATTTGGACTCTATACATTCCCTCAAACACCCATCAACAGAATGACTAGGAGGAGGAACCCCCAAAATAGAAAAGACTCAGAGATTATGACTTATGCTGCAGATTTACAAATGGATGCAGATATAACCAAGATGTCGGAGATGGAATTCAGGTTAGCAATTGTGAAGACAATGGCTAGAATGGAGAAATCAATTAATGGCAACATAGAGTCTCTAAGGGCAGAAATGAAAGCTGAACTGGCAGAACTTAAAAATGCAATCAATGAGATCCAATCCAATCTAGATAATCTAACAGCTAGGGTAACTGAGGCAGAAGAAAGAATAAGCGACCTGGAAGACAATATAATAGATAAAAAGGGAAAAGAGGAGGACAGGGAAAAACAACTCAGAATTCATGAAAATAGAATCAGAGAAATAAGTGACACCATGAAGCGTTCCAATGTCAGGATAACTGGAATCCCAGAGGGACTGGAGAGAGAGAGAGGACTAGAAGATGTATTTGAGCAAATCATAGCTGAGAACTTCCCTAATTTGGGAAATGAAACAAACATTCATGTCCTAGAGGCAGAGAGGACCCTTCCCAAGATCAAGGAAAACAGGCCAACACCCCAGCATGTAATAGTAAAACTCGCAAATCTTAGAACCAAGGAAACCATCTTAAGGGCAGTTAGGGGGGAAGAGATTCCTTTCGCACAGAGGGAGGAACATCAGAATAACATCAGACCTATCCACAAAGACCTGGCAAGCCAGAAAGGCCTGGCAAGACATATTCAGGGTACTAAATGAGAAGAACATGCAGCCAAGAATACTTTATCCGGCAAGGCTATCATTTAGAATGGATGGAGAGATGCAGAGTTTCCACGACCGGCAGAAACTGAAAGAATATGTGACCACTAAGCCGGCCCTGCAAGAAATATTAAGGGGGGTTCTATAAAAGGAGAAAGACCCCAAGAGTGATATACAACAGGAATTTACAGGGACAATCTATAAAAACAACGTCTTCACAGGCAACATGATGACAACTAATTCATATCATTCAATAATCACTCTCAACGTGAATTGAGATTAAATGCTCAAATGCTCCCATAAAATAGCAGAGGGTTGCATATTGGATAAAAAGATAGGACCCATCCATATGCTGCCTACAAGAGACTAATTTTGAACCTAAAGATACATCCAGAATGAAAGTGAAGGGATGGAGATCCACCTTCCATGCCAGCGGACCTCAAAAGAAAGCTGGGGTAGCAATTCTTTTATCAGACAAATTAGATTTTAAACTAAAGTCTGTAATTAGAGACACAGAAGGACACTATATCATTCTTAAAGGGTCTATCCAACAAGAAGATCTAACAATTGTAAATATTTATGCCCCCAACATGGGAGCAGCCATCTACGTAAGCCAACTGTTAACCAAAATAAAGAGTCATACTGATAACAATACGTTAGTTGTAGGAGACCTCAATACTCCACTCTCAGCAATGGACAGATCATCTAAGCAGAAAATCAACAAGGAAATAAGAGCTTTGAATGATACACTGGACCAGATGGACCTCACAGATATTTACAGAACATTCCACCCTAAAACAACAGAATACTCATTCTTCTTGAGCGTACATGGAACTTTCTCCAGAATAGACCACATAATGGGTCACAAATCAGGTCTCAACCGATACGAAAAGACTGAGATTATTCCCTGCATATTCTCAGACCACAGTGCTTTAAAACTGGAACTCAATCACAAGAAAAAATTTGGCAGAAATTCAAACACTTGGAAGCTAAAGACCACTCTGCTCAAGAATGTTTGGGTCAACCAGAAAATCAAAGAAGAACTTAAACAATTCATGGAAATCAATGAGAATGAAAACACATCGGTCTAAAACCTATGGGATACTGCAAAGGCGGTCCTAAAGGGGAAATACATAGCCATCCAAGCCTCACTCAAAAAAATAGAAAAATCCCGAATTCACCGACTAACTCTGCACCTTAAAGAACTAGAGAAAAAAGCAACAAATGATGCCTAAGCCAGGCATTAGAAGAGAAATAATTAAAATTAGAGCAGAAATCAATGAATTAGAACCAGAAACACAGTAGATCAGATCAACGAAACGAGAAGCTGGTTCTTTGAATTAATAAGATCGATAAACCACTGGCCAGACTTATCCAAAAGAAAAGAGAAAGGATCCAAATTAATAAAAGTATGAATGAAAGGGGAGAGATCACGACTAACACCAAGGAAACAGAAACAATTATTAGAAATTATTAACGGGGCGCCTGGGTGGCTCAGTTGGTTAAGCGACTGCCTTCGGCTCAGGTCATGATCCTGGAGTCCCGGGATCGAGTGCCACATCGGGCTCCCTGCTCGGCAGGGAGTCTGCTTCTCCCTCTGACCCTCTTCCCTCTCGTGCTCTCTATCTCTCATTCTCTCTCTCTCAAATAAATAAATAAAATCTTTAAAAAAAAAAAAGAAAGAAATTATTAACAACAACTATATGCCAATAAACTGAGCAATCTGGATGAAATGGAGGCTTTCCTGGAAACCTATAAGCTGCCAAGACTGAAACAGGAAGAAATCGACAACCTGAATAGGCCAATAACCAGTAACAAGATTGAAGCAGTGATCAGAAACCTCCTAAAAAACAAGAGTCCAGGGCCTGATGGATTCCCTGGGGAATTCTACCAAACATTCAAAGAAGAAATAATACCTATTCAACTGAAGCTGTTTCAAAAAATAGAAACAGAAGGAAAACTTCCAAACTCATTCTATGAGGCCAGCATGACCTTAATCCCCAAACCAGGCAAAGACCCCATCAAAAAGGAGAATTTCAGACCGATATCCCTGATGAGTATGGATTCCAAAATCCTCAATAAAATCCTAGCTAATAGGATCCAACAATACATTAAAAGGATCATCCACCACCACCAAGTGGGATTTATCCCCAGGATGCGAGGTGGTTCAACATTCGCAAATCAATCAATGTGATAGAACACATTAATAAGAGGAGGGAGAAGAACCATATGGTCCTTTCAGTTGATGCAGAAAAAGCATTTGACAAAATACAACATCCTTTCCTGATTAAAACTTTTCAGGGTATAGGGATAGAGGGAATATTCCTCAAGTTCATAAAATCCATCTATGAAAAACCCACAGCAAATATCATCCTCAATGGGGAAAAGCTAACAGCTTTTCCCTTAAGATCAGGAACACATCAAGGATGCCCACTCTCACCACTATTGTTCAACATAGTACTAGAAGTCCTAGCAACAGCAATCAGACAACAAAAAGAAATAAAAGGTATTCAAATTGGCAAAGAAGAAGTCGAACTCTCTCTTTTCGCAGATGACATGATACTTTATGCGGAAAACCCCAAAGACTCCACCCCCAAATTACTAGAGCTCATACAGCAATTCAGTAATGTGGCAGGATACAAAATCAATGCACAGAAATTGTTTGCTTTCTTATACACTAACAACGCAACTGTAGAAAGAGAAATTAGAGAAACGATTCCATTTACAATAGCACCAAAAACCATAAGATACCTCGAAATAAACCTAACCAAAGAGGTAAAGGATCTATACTCTAGGAACTACAGAACACTCATGAAAGAAATTGAAGACGACACAAAAAGATGGAAAAATATTCCATGCTCATGGATCGGAAGAATAAACATTGTTAAAATGTCTATGCTACCCAGAGCAATCTATACCTTCAATGCTATCCTGATCAGAATTCCAATGACATTTTTCAAAGTGCTGGAACAAACAATCCTAAAATTTGTATGGAATCAGAAAAGACCCTGAATGGCCAAGGAAATGTTGAAAAAGAAAAACAAATCTGGGTGCATCACGTTGCCCGATTTCAAGCTATATTACAAAGCTGTGATCACCAAGACAGCATGGTCCCGGCACAAAAACAGACATATAGACCAATGGAACAGAATAGAGAACCCAGATAGGGACCCTTAACTCTATGGTCAAATAATCTTTGACAAAGCTGGAAAAAACATGCAATGGAAAAGAGAGTCTCTTCAATAAATGGTACTGGGAAAATTGGACAGCCACATGCAGAAGAATGAAACTCAAACATTCCCTAACACCATTCACAAAGATAAACTCATAGTGGATGAAAGACCTCAACGTGAGACAGGAATCCATCAAAATCCTAGAGGAGAACATAGGCAGTAACCTCTTTGACATCGCCCACAGCAACTTCTTTCAAGATACATCTCCGAAGACTAGTGAAACAAAAGCAAAAATGAACTTTTGGGACTTCATCAAGATAAAAAGCTTCTGCACAGCAAAGGAAACAGTCAACAAAACAAAGAGGCAACCCACAGAATGGGAGAAGATATTTGCAAAAGACACTCCAGGTAAAGGGCTGGTATCCAAGATCTATAAAGAACTTCTCAAACTCAACACCCAAAAAACAAATAATCAAGTCAAAAAGTGGGCAGAAGATATGAAAAGACACTTCTCTGAAGAAGACATACAAATGGGTAACAGACACATGAAAAAATGTTCATCATCATTAGCCATCAGGGAAATTCAAATCAAAACCACATTGAGATACCACCTTATACCAGTTAGAATGGCAAAAATGGACAGGGAAAGAAACAACAAACGTTGGAGAGGTTGTGGAGAAAGGGGAACCCTCTTACACTGTTGGTGGGAATGCAAGTCGGTACAGCCACTTTGGAAAACAGTGTGGAGGTGCCTCAAAAATTTAAAAATAGAGCTACCCTATGTCCCAGCAATTGCACTACTGGGTATTTACCCCAAAGACACAGGTGTAGTGAAAAGGGCCATATGCACCCCAATGTTCATAGCAGCAATGTCCACAATAGCCAAACTGTGGAAAGAGCCGAGATGCCCTTCAACAGATAAAGAAGATGTGGTCCATATATTCAGTGGAATACAATGGAATATTACTCAGCCATCAGAAAGGATGAATACCCAACTTTTACACCAACATGGATGGGACTGGAGGAGATTATGCTAAGTGAAATAAGTCAAGCAGAGAAAGTTAATTATCATATGGTTTCACTTATTTGTGGAACATAAGGAACAGCATGGAGGACATTAGGAGAAGGAAGGGAAAAATGGGGGGGAGAATTGGAGGGAGAGATGAACCATGAGAGACTATGGACTCTGAGAAACAAACAGGGTTTTAGAGGGGAGGGGGGACGGGGGATGGGTTAGCCCGGTGATGGGTATTAAGGAGGGCACGTACTGCATGGAGCACTGGGTGTTATACGAAAATAATGGATCGTGGATCACCACATCAAAAACTAATGATGTACTGTATGGTGACTAACATAATAAAATAAAAATAGAAATAAAAATAAATAACCTAATAATGTAATGAATGGTGATTAACATAACATAATAAAGTAAAAAAGTTTAAAAAAAAGATTTCTTTTTTTTTCCCCATTTACCTTAAAGGTCTATGATTTGCACAGCGAACAGAGTCATTAAAAAGCTGTTAACATTTCTGTAGTCAAATGAATCGTGGTGCTGGTAAAACAGTCCAGGCCCTGTAATTTTATAAATAATGGTGCTTAGGGCCGTGAAGCTAAAGGCATTGGGATGTTCTGCTTCATCTTCAGGATTACTTCAAAAAGATTTATTAAACTTCAAAGAATTTCTTTTTCTGGCTTCATAAAATGAGAGAGGCTCTTTCATATTCCAGACTGGCAAACTATAAAGATGGAGGGCACTTCTGAACCATGTTGATACACTAGTCTAGGTTCTATTTTGAGACTGACCAGAATACCCAACCACTTATTTATAAACACCCCCTAGAAATCATTGCCAGTCAGGCAACAATTAGTGGAAATATCGGGTCTTAGGCCTACCACAAAATTGTATTATGTAAAATACAGCTACCATTCATTTATTCTTCTAAACCCTAGGAAAATTATTTAAAATATTCTTAATGTTACAGTTTGATAAAATTTGGAAAAATTTTTCCACTCAGATTTTTAGAATGATCAACTTTCCAGTTTCTACTCTAAAGAGTTCTCATGTGAACAGATAAAATACAGGTTTCCATCCTATTTTAAACGAGAAGAATGTCATTTCCAGCTGTACCATGGCTTATGGAAATTAACTTAGCCAAAATTAAATTGTTCATAAGTTACTGCATGGCACGTAATTAGACTGTAATCACTGTATTTCTCCAGAAGATTAAGACATTGCACACATCATTCAGTGCTGTCCTTCACACCAGGGTGGACATAAATGAATCCAGAAATTGAACACACCCAAAACACAAAACTAATCATTCCTGGAGAACCTACAATGTTATTTAAATGGTTTGTATTTGTGTTACAGACATCACGTCTAAAACCACTAGCTTAGAGCAAAAACCAGAGAAATCCTGAAAGCTTATATGTCAAGGGACCTTAGCAAACAATTCATTTTACATACAAGTTTAAGTCAAGGCAAGGTAGGTGATTTACTCAAGGTCAAGAAATTGCTTTGTGGCGAATCCAGATTATTTAAAGAGATAAATAAAGTGAAGTCAACAAAGTAGCCCTCTAAGCCCTAGGTTTTCAGTGGTGTGGTCTACATATACTAATAACTGTGATTATTTTGATCCTACCTTGTCACAAAACTGGTTTGTCTTCAATTCTTCATGAAAATACACATGCTTTCAAAACATACTTCAGTACAGTAAATATCATATTTCATATCAGAGGAAAATTCTGCCATTCTCCTTTGAGGCTTCACTCATTTTGGAAGAGTTCCTGGTACACAGTGGACACAATAAAAATTAATTGAATGAAGAAATGCAGCCTTTTAAATAATTAAATCTTCCTGATTCTGATTATTAGCTATTTTCACTTGCTTAAGTGGAATGTAAGAAATGCCATGCAAAATTATTTTTTGTTAGTTTACTGTGGGAAGATTATCACAACAGAACAAATCTCTATTTTTAGGCTTTTCTAAAACCACAATTTTATATGAAAGCAAGATTAAAAAAAAACTACAGGATTTGAAACCTAATATAAATGTGCCACAGGGGATGAGCAATAGGAAAGGAAAAAAAATTTTTAAGTGTGATCAACAGCAAAAATTATGAAGTTTGATTCACAAAATACATAATGACCCAAAGTTACATTTTCTTTTTACTTCCAAGGATACCATGCTGAGGAAAACAGCATTCAAGCTTTGACTTTAGTCCATTGTCTCTATTCTTTCCAGTATCAGGCTATGATGTACACAGAGCTTCCAACACATAAATGATAATTCTTTAAGAAGCACAATAATTCTTCACTGAAATTACAGTATTTTTGCTAAACAATAGGATGGATGTGTGAAAAGATTTGATAATAAAAAGCTTACCCAGCAGGTTGTACACCTCTCCTACTAAAGTCTAATTTAATATGGTGGCTTCCATACTTCAAGATCTCTTGGCTCCCACAGAAGCCATATAAATTTCCCTACTGTTTCAAAAAATGTCCTTCGTGGGGGGGGAGGGGGAGGGCGGGGAAGCAGAGAAAGAAAAACAGACTTAAAGTATTTGTGCTTAAACCTGTCCAATTACCAAAACTGTATGATCTCAAGTACTTTGACAAGGATACTAATGTTTCACAGGCATACCAGATCATGGAATATCTGTCACTGAAAAAAATAAACAGTGACATAAATTCCATAGACATTTCCAACATGGGTCATTAGACTCATCAGACAGCTCTCCAAGAACAAGCAGGCCCTCCTATCCCCTAGGACAAAGTTCCTAAAGAAAGGTTTCTCTGAAAGGCCAATATGTTTCCATAGTACATATTGGAGGCAAGACTCCAAAGAAATGAAATAAGCATCATCAACATTAAGTTGATAGTTACTATGTTTCGAATTATTTTCAAATGCTACACTTCTGCCTCTCAGTAAGCAGTATAAAAAAGACATTCAGAAGTCTTAAGGATATAAATCAGGAAAAATGCCAGTAAAAATATAATTCATTTCAGATCTCAAGAAGTGAAATATTCAGGATTTTCTTTTCTATTTAATTGGTTCATAACTTTAAAAACCTCAAGACTAGTTAAGATCAACTATCACTCATTACATTAGCTGTTATGAATTGAATTTCCTTTTAAAAAATATGTTCACCTTACCTAATAGTTTACACATGTGTATTTTTGTATAATACTGAAAGTCAAATTAAATTTACTTAAAAATGACCTTACAATTGAGGAAATATAAGGAAATTTATTATTTAAAATATATCTCAGTTTGACAATATAATGCTATTTTTGAATTTTGAGAAAATTTTTATTTTTGAGAATGTTTTATTTCAGGAAAATTATATTACAAATTAAAATATCCCAGGATCTGACTTAAGAGTATTTGAAAGACTACCCAGTGCCTATTAGAAGATGCAGTGAAGATATACAAGATGTGTCAACCATAACCTCTGATACTACCACCATAACCAATTAAACAAATTCTCCAGGGTTCCCAGGTTACACCCACAATGAAAAAAGCAGAGAATGACAAACCATACTTTTCTGATCTCCTATCACTTTTCAGAATATGTTAAATATCTCAATGAGGAATCATTTTTAATGGGGTTTCACCTGGGCATTCTCCTATTTCCTTTCAAGGACATAATGCAAAATTCACTAGAAGCTCACATTATAAAAAGCTATTAACAGGGCCAAGTCTCCGTGAACGTAAGTTTCCAAATGACCAAAGACAAGAGTTCTGGTCTTGCAGTGGAAACTGCAATAAGAGAAAAAAGAAGGATATGGCAGTTGGTTAGAGAATCTCTTTTTTGTTGTTGCCTTAACTTGCTGTTTTATTTTGAAAAATTTAAAACTTCCAAGTTGAAAGACAGCATAATGAATTCCTATTACTTTTCTTATTGAGGTGTAATTAACATACAATGTTATATTAGTTTCAGGCGTACAGTATGGTGATTCAACAATTCCATACACTACTCAGTGCTTCTTATGCTAAGTGTACTCTTAAACCCCTTTATCTATTTCACCCATCCCCCCACTGGCCTCCCTTCTGGTAACCATCAATTGTTCTCTGTACTTAAGAGTCTGTTTTTGGGGCACCCAGGTGGCTCAGTCACTGGGCATCTGCCTTCGGCTCGGGTCATGGTTCCAGGGTCCTGGGATCAGCACCCCACATCGAGATCCCTGCTCCGCAGGAAGCCTGCTTGTCCCTCTCCCACTCCCCCTGCTTGTGTTCCCTCTCTCACTGTCTCTCTCTCTCTGTCAAAAAATAAAATCTTTTAAAAAAAGTCTGTTTTTATGTTCGTTTGTCTCTTTTTTCTTTGTTTCTTCATTTGTCTTGTTTCTTAAATTTCACATATGAGTACAATCATATGGTATTGGTCTTTCTCTGGCTGACTTCATTTAGCAATATTCCCTCTAGATCCATCCATTCTGTTGTAAATGCTAAGGTTGTGCAATCTTATCATTTTTTTTAATGGCTGGGCAATCTCCCAGTGTGTGTCTGTGTGTGCATATTCACACACAACGTCTTCTTTATCCATTCATCTATGGATGGACACGGGTTGCTTCCATATCTTGGCTGTTGTAAGTAATGCTATAAAAAACATAGGAGTGCTGGGAAAATTGCACAGCTATCTGCAAAAGAAGGAAACTGAACTGGTTTCTTATGTTATACACAAAAATATACTCAAAGTTAATTAAAGACCTAAATATGAGGCCTAAAACCATAAAACATAGGCAGTAGTTCCTTTGACATTGATTATAGAAACATTTTCCTAGATATATGTCCTCAAGCAAAGGAAACAAAAGCCAAATTAAACTATTTGGACTACACCAAACTAAACAGCTTTTGTACAGTGAAGGAAACCTTCAACAAAATGACAAAGCAACTTAAGGAATGTGAAGAGATATTTGTAAAAGATATATCCAATAAAGGGTTAATATCCAAAATATATGAAGAGCTTATACAACTCAACACCACACACACACGAAAGATAAAGAAAAAAAGGCAAAGGACATGGCTAGAGAATTTTTCCAAAGAAGACATACAGAGGACCAAAAGACCATGAAAACGTCACTCATCAGGAAAAATGTAAATCAAAACCACAATGAGCTATCACCTTACACCTGTTAGAATGGCTAAAAAAAAATAAAAATAATGGGGGTACCTGGGTGGCTCAGTCGGTGAGCATCTGCCTTCGGGTCGGGTCGTGATCCCAGGGTCCTGGGACTGAGCCCCGCATCAGGCTCCCTGCCCAGCGGAGAGTCTGCTTCTCCCTCTGCCTGCAGCTCCCCCTGCTTGTGCTCGCTGTCTGTCTCTGTGTCAAATATATAAATAAATTCTTAAAAAAAATAAATAAAAGATTCCTGGCAAGATGGCGGAGGAGTAGAAGACCTGGATTTCATCTGGTCTCAGGAATTCAGCTGAACAGGGATCAAACCATTCTGAACACCTACGAACTCAACAGGAGATCGAAGAAGAGAGTAGCAACAACTCTCTGAACAGAGAAGCGACCACTTACTGGAAGGTAGGACGTGCGGAGAAGTGAATCCGAGGCGATATTCGGGAGGATAGACGGCGGGGGAGGGGCCTCCGTCGGTCCCTTCTGGCAAGTGATAGAGCCGCGGAGCACAAAATCGAACTTTGAGAAGTTGGCTCCGCTGAGGGACGTCGCTCCAGTGGCTAAGCGGGGGGTGGGGGGTGGGGGGGGTGGAACCCTCGCGGGACACTGTGGTCTCAGGACCCTTGGGGTCACAGAAAGAGCAGGGGTGCCTGAGTGCGGCAGAGCTCCCAGGTATCGGAGCAGGGAAGCCGGCTGCAGAGACAGAGCCGAGGCGCGGGCTCTGAGCTCGGGGTTGCCATAAACTTGTGATCCGCGGCCCAGTCGGGCCACTAATCCTCCAGCAGGGACCCAACAAGCGGCAGAGCCGGGGAGACTCCCCTTCCTCCCCCGGGAGGAGCGGCGCAGGAGCGCACCGCAGGAATCTGCTGGGTTTGGAGACTCCACACAGGGTCGGGTGCCAGAGATACAAACGCTCGGTCACAGGCCGGGTGAGCATGGAGTGTGGCCAGAGACCGGGGACACAGGAGTGACTGCTTTTCTCTGGGGGCGCACTGAGGAGCGAGGCCCCTAATTCTCAGCTCCTCCGGGTGGAGATTGGGAGGCCACCATTTTCGCCCTTGTCCTCCAAAGCTGTACCGAGAGCTTGCAGGGAAGAAAAGCTCCTGAGAGCAAACCGGAGCTGCTTGCTTAGCCCAGACCAACAAGGGCGGGGCAATTCCGCCCCCGGCAAAGACATTTGGGAACCACAGCAACAGACCCCACCCCCAGAAGATCAGCAAGAATAGCCAGCAAGCCAAGACCAAGTTTACCGATCAAGGAAAACGGGAGAACTCCAGCGCTAGGGGAATACTGCACATAGAAATCATGGCTTTTTTTTTACCATTATTCATTAGTTCATCAAAGTTAATTTTTTAACTGTTTTTTTTTTAATTTTTCTTTTTCTCTTTTACAACCAACATCTTATCAATCCCTTTTTTAAAAAAAACATTTTTTATTTTTCATTTTTAGAGTCATATTTTATCCCTTCATAGTTACCCTTATTTTTGGCATATATTTATAACTTGTTCTCTCTTTAAAATTTTGAGATACAGTTTCTTCTAACAGATCAAAATATACCCTAAATCACTAGTGTATGGCTTTGTTCTAGTCTCCTGGCTGAACACATTCTCTTCCTTTTTTCTTTTTCTTTTTTAAATCTTCTTCTTTCTTTTTCCAAACAACTTATCTTATCAATTCCTTTTATAAAATCTTTTATAATTTTCATCTTTACACTCATCTTCCATCCCTTCATTGTATCGAACCTTATTTTGCACATATATGTCTTTCTTCCTTTAAAATTTTAGGAGGCACTTTTTTCTAACAGATCAAAATACGCCCAAAATCTAGTGTGTGGCACTGATCTATGCACTAGCCTGATCATATTTGATTCTATCCTGCTTTTTTTGTATTCTTCTGTTTTGGTTTTTATCTTTTTTCGTTTTTTTTCTCTTTCTTTTTTCTTTCTTTACCTTCTTTTCCCCTGGTTTCAGGTCTTTTCTGATTTGTATACAGTATATTTGCTGGGGACGTTGTTAACCTGTTAGCATTTTGTTCTCATTCATCTATTTTCCTCTGGACAAAATGACAAGATGAAAAAAATCACCTCAGCAAAAAGAACAAGAGGTAGTACCGTCAGCCATGGACCTACTCAATACGAACATTAGTACAATGTCGGACCTAGAGTTCAGAATCATGACTTTAAAGATACTAGCTGGGCTTGAAAAAAGCGTGGAAGTTATTAGAGAACCCCTTTCTGGAGAAATAAAAGAACTAAAATCTAACCAAGTCAAAATCAAAAAGGCTATTGATGAGGTGCAATCAAAAATGGGGGCACTAATTGCTAGGATAAATGAGGCAGAAGAGAGAATTAGCGATATAGAAGACCAAATGATGGAAAATAAAGAGGCTGAGAAAAAGAGAGAGAAACAACTACAGGATCATGAGGGAAGAATTCGAGAGATAAGTGATACGATAAGACGAAACAACATTAGAATAATTGGGATCCCAGAAGAAGAAGAAAGAGAGAGGGGCAGAAGGTATATTGGAGCAAATAATAGCAGAGAACTTCCCTAATGTGAGGAAGGAAACAGGCATCAAAATCCAGGAGGCACAGAGAACCCCTCTCAAAATCAATAAAAATAGGTCAACACCCTGACATCTAATAATAAAACTTACGAGTCTCAGAGACAAAGAGAAAATCCTGAAAGCAGCTCGGGAGAAGAGATATGTAACCTACAATGGCAGATATATTAGATTGGCAACAGACCTATCCACAGAGACCTGGCAGGCCAGAAAGGACTGGCATGATATCTTCAGAGCACTAAATGAGAAAAATATGCAGCCAAGAATACTATATCCAGCTAGGTTGTCACTGAAAATAGAAGGAGAGATCAAAACTTCCAGGACAAACAAAAACTAAAGGAATTTGCAAACACGAAACCAGCCCTCCAAGAAATATTGAAAGGGGTCCTCTAAGCAAAGAGGGAGCCTAATAGCAGCATAGATCAGAAAGGAACACAGACAATATACAGTAACAGTCACCTTACAGGCAATACAATGGCACTAAATTCATAACTATCAATAGTTACCCTGAATGTAAATGGGCTAAATGCCCCAATCAAAAGACAGAGGCTATCAGATTGGATTCAAAAACAAGACCCATCAATATGCTGTCTGCAAGAGACTCATTTTAGAAGCAAAGACACCCCCACATTGAAAGTGAGGGGGTGGAAAACCATTTACCATGCTAATGGACACCAAAAGAAAGCTGTGGTGGCAATCCTTATATCAGACAAATTAGATTTTAAAACAAAGACTGTAATAAGAGATGAGGAAGGACACTATATCCTACTTAAAGGGTCTATCCAACAAGAAGATCTAACAATTGTAAATATCTATGCTCCTAACATGGGAGCAGCCAATTATATGAGGCAATTAATAACAAAAGCAAAGAGACACATTGACAACAATACGATAATAGTGGGGGACTTTAACACCCCCCTGACTGAAATGGACAGATCATCTAAGCAAAAGATCAACAAGGGAATAAAGACTTTAAATGACACACTGGACCAAATGGACTTCACAGACATATTCAGAACATTCCATCCCAAAGCAACGGAATACACATTCTTCTCTAGTGCCCATGGAACATTCTCCAGAATGGATCACATCCTAGGTCACAAATCAGGTCTCAACTGGTACCAAAAGACTGGGATCATTCCCTGCATGTTTTCAGACCACAATGCATTGAAACTAGAACTCAATCACAAGAGGAAAGTTGGAAAGAACTCAAATACATGGAGGCTAAAGAGCATCCTACTAAAGAATGAATGGGTCAACCAGGAAATTAAAGAAAAATTAAAAAAATTCATGGAAACAAATGAAAATGAAAACACAAGTTTTCAAAATATTTGGGATACAGCAAAGGCAGTCCTGAGAGGAAAGTATATAGCAATACAAGCCTTTCTCAAGAAACAAGAAAGGTCTCAAATACACAACCTAACACTATACCTAAAGGAGCTGGAGAAAGAACAGCAAATAAAGCCTAAACCCAGCAGGAGAAGAGAAATCATAAAGATCAGAGCAGAAATCAATGAAATAGAAACCAAAAGAACAGTAGAACAGATCAACGAAACTAGGAGCTGGTTCTCTGAAATAATTAACAAGATTGATAAACCCCTGGCCAGACTGATCAAAAAGAAAAGAGAAATGACCCAAATCAACAAAATCATGAATGAAAGAGGAGAGATCACAACCAACACCAAAGAAATGAAAACAATTATAAGAACATATTATGAGCAACTCTATGCCAGCAAATTAAATAACCTGGAAGAAATGGGTGCATTCCTAGAGCTGTATCAACTACCAAAATTGAACCAGGAAGAAACAGAAAACCTGAACAGACCTATAGCCACTAAGGAAATTGAAGCAGTCATCCAAAATCTCCCAACAAACAAAAGCCCAGGGCCAGATGGCTTCCCAGGGGAATTCTATCAGACATTTAAAGAAGAATTAATACCTATTCTCCTGAAACTATTCCAAAAAACAGCAATCGAAGGAAAACTTCCAAGCTCATTTTATGAGGCCACCATTACCTTGATCCCAAAACCAGACAAAGACCCCATCAAAAAGGAGAATTACAGACCAATATCCTTGATAAACCTGGATGCAAAAATTCTTACCAAAATACTAGCCAATAAAATCCAACAGTACATTAAAAGGATTATTCACCATGACCAAGTGGGATTTATCCCTGGGCTGCAAGGCTGGTTCAACATCCGCAAATCAATCAACGTGATACAATACATTAACAAAAGAAATAACAAGAACCATATGATCCTCTCAATCGATGCAGAAAAAGCATTTGACAAAGTACATCATCCTTTCTTGATCAAAACTCTTCACAGTATAGGGATAGAGGGTACATACCTCAATATCATAAAAGCCATCTATGAAAAACCTACAGCGAATATCATTCTCAATGGGGAAAAGCTGAGAGCTTTTCCCCTAAGGTCAGGAATGCGGCAGGGATGTCCACTATCACCGCTGCTATTCAACATAGTATTAGAATTCCTAGCCACAGCAATCAGACAACAAAAAGAAATCAAAGGCATCCAAATCGGCAAAGAGGAAGTCAAACTGTCACTCTTTGCAGATGATAGGATACTGTATGTGAAAAACCCAAAAGACTCCACCCCAAAACTGCTAGAACTCATACAGGAATTCAGTCAAGTGGCAGGATATAAAATCAATGCACAGAAATCAGTGGCATTCCTATACACCAACAACAAGACAGAAGAGAGACAAATCAAGGAGTCGATCCCATTTACAATTGCACCCAAAACCATAAGATACCTAGGAATAAATTTAACCAAAGAGGCAAAGGATCTGGACTCAGAAAACTATAAAATACTCATGAAAGAAATTGAAGAAGACACAAAGAAATGGAAAAATGTTCCATGCTCATGGATTGGGAGAACCAACATTGTGAAGATGTCAATGCTACCTAGAGCAATCTACACATTCAATGCAATCCCCATCAAAATACCAACCACTTTTTTCAAAGACATGGAACAAAGAATCCTAAAATTTGTATGGAACCAGAAGAGACCCCGAATAGCCAGAGCAATATTGAAAAAGAAAAGCAAAGCTGGCGGCATCACAATTCCGGAATTCCAGCTCTATTACAAAGCTGTCATCATCAAGACAGTATGGTACTGGCACAACAACAGACACATAGATTAATGGAACAGAATCGAGAGTCCAGAAATGGACCCTCAACTCTATGGTCAACTTATCTTTGACAAAGCAGGAAAGAATGTCCCATGGAAAAAAGACAGTCTCTTCCACAAATGGTGTTGGGAAAATTGGACAGCCACATGCAGAAGAATGAAACTGGACCATTTCCTTATACCACACACAAAAATAGACTCCAAATGGTTGAAAGACCTAAACGTGAGACAGGAGTCCATCAAAATCCTAGAGGAGAACACAGGTAGCAACCTCTTCGACCTCAGGTGCAGCAACTTCTTCCTAGAAACATCGCCAAAGGCATGGGAAGCCAGGGCAAAAATGAACTATTGGGATTTCATCAAGATAAAAAGCTTTTGCACAGCAAAAGAAACAGTCCACAAAACCAAAAGACAACCGACAGAATGGGAGAATATATTTGCAAATGACATATCAGATAAAGGGCTAGTATCCAAAATCTACAAAGAACTTATCAAACTCAACACCCAAAGAATAAATAATCCAATCAAGAAATGGGCAGCAGACATGAACAGACATTTCTGCACAGAAGACATCCAAATGGCCAACAGACACATGGAAAAGTGCTCAACATCGCTCGGCATCAGGGAAATCCAAATCAAAACCTCAATGAGATACCACGTCACACCCGTCAGAATGGCTAAAATTAAAAGTCAGGAAAAGACAGATGTTGGCAGGGATGCGGAGAAAGGGGAACCCTCCTACACTGTTGGTGGGAATGCAAGCTGGTGCAACCCCTCCCTCTGGAAAACAGTATGGAGGTTCCTCAAACAGTTGAAAATAGAGCTACCATACGATCCAGCAATTGCACTACTGGGTATTTACCACAAAGATACAAATGTAGGGATCCGAAGGGGTACATGCACCCCAACATTTATAGCAGCAATGTCCACAATAGCCAAACTGTGGAAAGAGCCAAGATGTCCATCGACAGATGAATGGAAAAAGAAGATGTGGTATATATACACAATGGAATATTATGCAGCCATCAAAAGGAATGAGATCTTGCCATTTGCAACGACGTGGATGGAACTGGAGGGTGTTATACTGAGTGAAATAAGTCAATCAGAGAAAGACATGTATCATATGACCTCACGGATATGAGGAATTCTTAATCTCAGGAAACAAATTGAGTGTTGCTGAAGTGGTGGGGGGTGGGAGGGATGGGGTGGCTGGGTGATAGACATTGGGGAGGGTAATTGCTATGGTGAGCGCTGTGAATTGTGCAAGACTCTTGAGTCGCAGATCTGTACTTCTGCGACAAATAATGCAACATATGTTAAGAAAAAAGAAAAAGAAGAAAATAGCAGGAGGGGAAGAATGAGGGGGAGTAAGTCAGTGGGGGAGACGAACCATGAGAGACGATGGACTCAGAAAAACAAACTGAGGGTTCTAGAGGGGAGGAGGGTAGGGGGATGGGTTAGCCTGGTGATGGGTATTCAAGGGGGCACGTTCTGCATGGAGCATTGGGTGTTATGCACAAACAATGAATCATGGAACACTACATCAAAAACTAATGATGTTATATATGGTGATTAACATAATAAAAATATCCTCAAAAAAATAATAAAAAATAAAATAACGTGTTGGCAAGGACGTGAAGAAAAAGGAACCCTTGTGGACTGTTGGTGGGAATGCATACTGATACAGTCACTGTGCAAAACAGTATGGACATTCCTCAAAAAATTAAAAATTACCATATGATCCAGTAATTCCACTGCTGGGTATTTTCCCAAAGAAAACAAAACACTCCTTTCTGTCTCTGTTTTTCTTTCTCTACACACACACACACACACACACACACACACACACATATACACATACATATCTATACACACGTACATATAAATACCTGCACACATACACAAAGATCCTTCCACTCTTCCAAACCATCTAAAGTAGGTTATAAGCATCAAGACATTTCATCCCCCAATACTTTAGTATAAAATCTCAAGAACATTAACATTTTCATAGACAACCATAATACCATTATCACATTTCAGAAAATCAACATTAATACATTACCATCCACGAAGAAATCTATACTAAAATTTCCCTATTGTTTTAAAAATATCCTTTATATCTTATTTTTCCATCTCTGAAATTCAATCATATGTATGCTCTGGATTTGGCTATTATGTCTCCTTGGTCTCCTTGAATCTAGAACAATTCTTCTTCCTCCCTTTGCTCTTGATACAATTGAATCCTTTTGAGTTCAGGTCAGTTGTCCTACAGAAGAGGTCATTCACATTATCAGTTCATCGGTTAAGATTCAGGTCAAACTTCTCTAGGAAGAACACCAAATTGGTGATACTATGTACCACTGTATCACAGCAGAAATGGTCTCTCCATGGGCAAAGGAAAGTTTCATTTTTTTGTCAAGGTAAATTTACCCTTCATAATCAAGGAGTAACGGGGGCGGGGTGGATTGATTTTCTATGTTTTTAAACAAATTAGGAGTTGTAATTTTATCCACTTCCATTTTTATCAGCTGGCATTTATTTTGTAAAGAGGTTTCCACCTTGTCTTTCTTACTCTATCTTTACTGCTATAATTCACATTTTCTGTAGTAGCACTATGAACTCGTGTTTCTTTATTATGTATTCAATATGTTATAATCTATTACCATCATTATTCTCTTTGAAGCTCAATTATGCCAAATTTGGACTGCTCTGTACTGGCTCCTACATCCTTCTGACCTCTTTAGCCTTTTCCATGCTCTCTGTCACAAGATGTTTCAGGCGTGCTCTGTCCTTTCCTTGCCCAGATATAAAATCAATCATTTTTATAAGGAGACCAAAATCCTTTTAGTAGGGAAGAGTATTTAGAAATCCCTAGATTGTACTGCTGGTTGCTCATTGAAACTGGGTTGTCATTGCTTCTGGACACTTTTAGGAACAGGGCTAGGAGAGCACCCACACACATTTGAATTAGATGTGTGTATTCATATACCTACTGTTGAATTATATATATACACAAATGTATTGAATTATGTGTATTTGTTGAAATAGATATGGGATCATATATATAAGCATTACATAGGAATATATATATGCATATGCATATTCACAAATAAATATTTTCAGTATAGAGTTCTTACCTTTTATCATTCCATATTTGATTCTCCTTTTAGCCACAATAAAAATCCAACAAGAGCCTACGTGTTTGCTTTATCCTACAGTCCATATGGAATAGTTTTAGAATAAAAGACCAATGCCACTTTAACAGCAACCATACTGAGTTTAATATTCTTTATAGTTGTTGGGTTTTGTGAGTGACCTAGAATATATCTCACTAAAAACACACAGCAAGAGTACCGTGTTTAACTACTTAAAAAACTGTATGTTGGCTAACCAAACATAATAATTTAAAAAAAGTACCATATTCAATGGTTATTTGATTTATTTACTCTGATTTTATCATCATTTTGAGTACATTTCTTTTTGTGTATTTCTGAAGTTTTTAAATTCTTAATTTTATTTTTCAGTATGTGAAATGTGTTCATGATTCATAACATAAAGCTATATATCTAGGCATATTCAGAAAAACTTCACTTCTCTCCCTATACCTTCTACGTTCTGGCCCATCCCTACCTATCTCTACACATAACCATTTTCTTTAGTTCCTGGTTTAACATTCCTGTGTTTCTCTATGCAAAAGTAAACACATATGTATATATTGATTCCTGTTTGAAAAAAAGAAAGGAAAGGAGGGAAAGAAAGGAAAGAAAGAAACAAAGAGGGGCACCTGTGTGGCTCAGTTGTTAAGCATCTGCCTTCAGCTCAGGTCATGGTCCCAGGGTTCTGGGATCGAGCCCCACATCAGGCTTCCCGCTCCGCAGGAAGCCTGCTTCTCCCTCTCCCACTCCCCCTGCCTGTGTTCCCTCTCTCACTGTGTCTCTCTGTGTCAAATAAATAAATATTTTTTTTAAAAAAGAAGAAGAAACAAAGAAACAAAATCATATACATTCTTACGAACTTTTCTTTTTTTTGGACTTAACTATATCCTGGACATCACTCCATATCAATTCATAAAAGGCGTCTTCATTCCTTGTTACTGCTGCATCATACCCAATTTTATAAATGTAAGTTCCAAACAGAAAGATGTTTAAGGTGTAGTCAATATTTTGAGGTTAAATAATACCACAGTAAATAACACTTTGTATATGTTTTTTTTTAATATTTTCAAGATGGCCATTGGGGTAAATTCCTAGAGAGATGGAATTGCTTATCAAAAGGTGTGCATATGCAGAAAACTCACAAAGATAATATAGTTTTATTGTTTTAGTCACTCCACTCCATTTTCCTCATTAGTAACATTTTACATTAGTATGGTACATTTGTGACAATTAATGAAGTGATACTGACACATTATTAACTAAATTCCATATTCATTTGTATTGCCTTAATTTTAGTTTTTAACCAATGTACTTTTTTTACTCTAGGAGACCATCAGATTCTACATTTTTTTGAGGGGGGGGGGGAGAGCTTGCGAGTGTGCACATGCCTGTGTAAGCAGATGTGGAGCAGAGATGCAGAGACAGGAGTCAGAGAATCTTAAGCAGGCTCCATGCTCAGTGAAGAGCCCAGCACAGGGCTTGATCCCAGGAGATCATGACCTGGGCTGAAATCAAGAGTCAGTCGCTTAACTGACTGAGCCACCCAGGCACCCCAGATTCTACATTTATATGTCGTGCCTTAAGTTCCTATTAGCAGTTATTTCTTACTTTCCTTTTTTTTTTTTTTTTAATCTTCTCTTGGTTTTCTTTTTACTTTCATTTCTCAGACTTTGATTTTGGAAAATTTTACCTTAATTGGGAAAATTGGGATTGAGATTTGTCTGATTTTTTCTTTTTCATGATTAGACTAGAATTACAGAGTTGAGAGAGGAAGACCATAGGAATAAATGCCATTCTCATATCACATCATGTAAAGGAGACATTATCGATATGACTTATCATTGTTAATAGTAACCTCGATCACCAAAGTGTTTATCAGTTTTCTCCACTGTAAAGGCATTCTCCCCATTTCCTCTTTTCTTATCATTCTCACTGGAAGGAAGCTACTAAGTATGGCCCCTACTTAAAGAGTGGGAAGTTTCACCCCCTTAAGAGTCAACTACCTACAAAAATCAGCATATTTTTATTTTATACTTTGACTTATAATTCAGTAACATTTTACTAATTTTGTTGTTCAGACTGTCCCACCTTTAGCCATTGGGAGCTCTCTCACTTGATTCCTGTGTCCCTTGAACATACCCCCAGCATAGTATTTTCTTGAGCACTTCCTTTCTGGCTCTACAAAATACTCCAGGGTCATCTTGTATATTTATGGCTGCAACTCTAGAATTAGCCATTTCTCCAAAGGCCCTGCTTCCTTTTTTTGAGAATGTTATTAGAAACCAAGATCTGGGTGCTAGGAGCGTTCACTGCTACCAAGTGTCATTTCTTTTAGGCTATCTCTCAGCTGAGAGGGCAAGGAAATGTCTATGTGTCCACTATCCCATTTACATATACATAGCTATAAATATTTCTAAATGTATCCATCTGTATGTGTCATTAGCTAAACATGAGTTCATACTGATGTCTTCAGCTCTAATCCATTACTCTATGGACCACTTGGGCCTTCTGCTCTTGCTTTGCTGTCCCCACTTACATCATCAGTGGCAAACCGGATTTCCGTGATCCTTTTACTTAATTTTCAATTCATGTACGTGCACGGTGGTTTCAGAATTGTAAACATACATCCCTAAAAGATACAACTTTGTAATCTAGAGAACAGTGTTTACATCCAGGTTTGGTTTTTTTTTTTTTTTTTTTTTTTTGGCCTTTAGGCCTACAGACTTCATTCATTTCCAAAATTACTTAGATCAACACCCTTTTCCCCCACCTTTTGTGGTGAGGTTGTTTCATGCATTCGCAATACGGTTCGACTCTAGTGTCATATTCTGCTTTCCATCCTAGGATCCCCTGACCTCTTAAATGAATTATTCTTAATTTGCCTATGTTAAGTTCACTCTTTATGCAGTCAAGTTCGAAGCGTTTCACCACTGTCTACTGTCAGCATGCAACATTACAGTATCATGCTGAAGAGTGTCATCACGCTAAAAAGAAATCCCAGGGCTTCACCTATTTGGCCCTTCCTCTTTCCATCACCCCAGGCAACTGGCACCACTAATCTCTTCAGTGGATTTATAGTTGTGCCTATTGCAGAATGTCACAAATTGAATCGTATACTAGGTAGCCTTTTCAGACTGGCTTCTTTTACTTAGTAATATGCATTTAAATACCTCTCTGGGGACGCCTGAGTGGTTCTGTCAGTTAAGGGTCTGCCTTAAGCTCAAGTCATGATCGCAGGGTCCTGGGATGGAGTCCCACACTGGGCTCCTTGATCAGTGGGAGCCTGCTTCTCCCTCCACCTGCTTCTCCCTCTGCCTGCCTCTCCCCCTGCCTGTCCTCTCTCCAACAAATAAATAAATAAAATCTTTAATAAACTTCCTCTCTGTCTTTTCATGGCTTGGCAGTTCATTCATTTTTAGTCCTGAATAATATTCCATTGTATGGCTATACCACAATTTGTTTACCAATTCACATATTAAAGGACACCTTGGTTGTCTCCAGTTTTAGGCAATCACATATAAAGTTGCTATAAACGTTTATGTGCAGTTTTTGTGTGGAATGTGGACTTAGTTTTCAAATCAGTTAAACACCTGGGTATGTAATTCTAGACTGTGTGGTGACAGTATGTTTAACTTTATTAAAAAAAAAAACCTGCCAGATTATCTTCCAATATGACTGTATCATTTTGCATTCTCACCAGCAATGAGTAAGAGGGACAGGCATTCTTCATCCTCACCAGCAATCAATATTTTTAGTTGTTCAGATTTTAGCCATTTTAATACATTGCTATCTTATTGTTTTAATTTGCATTTTCCTAATGACAAATGATGCTGAGCATCTTGCTATATGAATATCTGTCATTTTATTGTTAAGGTGTCTATTCAGATCTTTTCCCTACAGTCCATCTCATCAATTTTTCTCTTGTAAGAATTGTACTTTTAGTGTTTTACCTACAAACTCATCACCAAACCACAGTCATGTAGACTTTTCCTACATCTTCTAAAAATCTCATACTTTTGCATTTTACACTTAGTCTGTGGTCCATTTTGAGTTCGTTTTTGTGGAAAGTATAAGGTCTATATCTAAGTACATTTTTGCATACGAATGAACAATATTTTCAACACCATATGTTGAAGACTATCTTTTCTCTGTTAAATTGCTTCCGTGTTTTGTCAAAAATTAGCTGGCTGTATTTATGTGGGTCTAACTCTGGGTTCTCTATTCTTTTCCATTGATCTATGTAACT
This sequence comes from Eumetopias jubatus, assembly GCF_037043125.1. Classification (NCBI taxonomy): domain Eukaryota; kingdom Metazoa; phylum Chordata; class Mammalia; order Carnivora; family Otariidae; genus Eumetopias; species Eumetopias jubatus. The sequence continues at coordinate 35,031,914 of NW_028274820.1, forward strand.
AGACTTTTGCCAATACACCATCTTAATTACTATAGTTTTATTTGAAATCTTACAATCCAGTACTGCGAGTCCTCCAACTTTGTTCTTCTTCTTCAGGATTGTATTAACTATTCTAGGTCTTTTGCCTTTCCTATATAAATTTTAAAATCAGTTTCTTTTATTCACAAAATAGTTTACTGGAACTTTGTCAGGGATTGTTCTGAATTCAGAAATCAAGTTGGAAAGAGTATCTCAACAATATTGAGTTTTATACCAATACATGCATATATCTCCCCATTTAAAATTTCTTTGATTTTTAATCATTTTATAATTTTTGACATATAGGTCCTATATATATTTTCTTAGACTTGTAACTAAGTGGGTTTTGGGTGCTATTGAAAATGGCATTTTTTCGTATTTCAAATTCCAGTTTTTCATTGCTGATATATAAAGAAGCAATTGATTTTGTATATGAAGTCTTGCTATACTTGCATGTTCATGAGATTTTTGTAGATTTGAGATCTTCTACATAGACAATCTGTCATCTGCAAATAGAGTTTTATTTATTCTTTCCAATCTGTATATTTTTTAATTCTTTTCCTTCTCTTCCTGCACTAACTAGGACTTCCAGAACCATGTTGAATAGGAGTGGTGAGAGAAGACATCCTTGTCTTATACTCAGCCTTAGAAGGAAAGCACCCACTGCCTCGCCATTCATCATGGTTTATTCTTTTCTAATGTGTGTTAGGTTGTGTATATTAATATTTTATTGAGAACTGCATTCTTAGTTCAGGAACAGCGTTAGACTTGTTTTGTAAGAATAATTTGGAAGTTTTCTATTTTTTTCCTACTTACTGGAATATTTAAAGTACAACTGGGATAAAATTTTTGATGGTTTCTTCAATTCTCCCACGAAGTCATCTTAGGGTGAAGCTTCCAGTGGGATAGTTCTTCATTGTTTTACTTATTCCATAGAAGTTCAGCCTGTTTTCAACCTCAATTAGGGTCAATTTAGGAGACTGTATTTTCTTAATAAATTATACTATTATATAGAATTTCAAATTTTGAAAGAGGTGTTTGAAATTTCTTCTTTCCCAATGGTATTTCCTTTTATACTTTATTTTGCTTATTTGTGTTTCCCACTTCCCTTATTAAAAAAAAAAAAAAAAGGCTAGTTAGGACTTGGTCTATATTGTTGAATTTTTCTTGAAGAGAGCCAGCATTTTATGGTTTTACTGTTTTGCTTTCTATCTCATTGTGCTTTTATATTTATTCCATCTGTACCTTTCTTTTTTCCTAGCTGTTTAAGCTAGGAATGCATCATATGTATGTCATTCTTTTTTATTGATAAAAGAAGTTAGGGTTAAGAATTTTCTTCTAATCAATGCTTTAATTTGTGCCCAGTAGATTCTAATATAGAGAGTTTTATTATTTTCGTTTAGAAATTCTTAAAATGCAGTTTTTATTTTCCTTTTATCCATGCTTAACAGGAGTTTTTAAATTTTCAAATTAAAGAGACTTTTGCTTTTTTATTTTGTTACTAATTTCTAGTTTACTGCACTGTGATATGAGATTGCTATTTACACTTTTTCTGTTGCACAGAATTTACTGTGGTCATAACATATAGCTTTCCCAATGGGTGGTAAGCATGCTTGCTTGCCCTTTGCTCCAGTTTTTGTAAATGTTTCTGTGCTCTTAAAGAAGTTTGACATCTGTAAGATCTACTTTACTGATGATGTTGCTTTGACCTTCTAAAGACTTATTCATTTTTCTGTTTAACCTGTATTAGACTAAATGTCATTTTAAAGTCTACTTCCTATTGCTTTGTGTCTCTCCTTTCTTCTGCCTTGTGAAGTTTTTGCTGTTTTTTGGTGCAATGAGATCCATACTGTTTTATCATCAATGTGGAACTTAAGCCTTTACTTTCTAATGTTTCCTTCTCATCTGTTACTTTTGGCCTCCTTTGTCTGATACCAGGATGACAACTCCTGCGTTTTTACTGTTTACACTTACCTGCTGTGCTACCCTTGTCCATTACTTTTTAGCCACCCTGAACCACTTTATTTAAAGTTTAATTGTGCTTGTAAGTCAATATGAAAATCCTTCCCTTTTAATAAGTGAGCTAGGACCATTTATATTTGTTGGTATAATTCTTATGTTTGGCCTATTTTATGCTGTATTTACTGTATTGTTATATTATTATTTCTAGTTTATTTTTTAATGTTTTATTGTATTTCTTTGTTACTTAGTAAAGTTTTTATTATTGTTCTAACCGTTATCTTTGTCTTTATGCATTTGGTAATGCTTTAAGTTCTCTTGTTTCCTAAAAAGGCGTCTAATGCTAGGGTTAACTAGCTTTTGATAATATCCTTTTACAACTATTTATTAACTACATAGCAATCAATGAGTCCATTCTACATTCCTCTTTCTCCATTTATGTACCTCGCAACTTTTAGTTGTGTTTTCTTCTCATTACAACTTATTAACATATTGGCCTTCGGCATTTGTCCTCACTTTAAGTTTCTTAAATTCCCCCTTAAATAAATTGAATGATTACCTTTTTTCAAGGCCCCCAGTCATGGCATTGTTAAATGAAGGTCTCAGTCTCCAAAAGCCTCAAAAAGGCTATTAAGTACAGCATTCCGTCATCTTCTCCATGGTTAAAACATGTTATATAGCCTTGATACATTAAGGAAACCCAACAAAATAAAACTTTCTTTCCTTTAATTTCTTAAAAATGTTGCACCATTATTACCTGGTAATAACTGTGAAAGTTCTGAGAATTTACATACTGGGAAACCAACAAGCTAGACAGTCCCTGTTCGATGGATGCTTAGAGAAGACATGAGACTCTTGAGTCAGAGACAAAGTGCGTTATTACCCTTGGCACAGCAAGAAGCATGAACATCAGCATATTTGCATCACTTCCTTCTGTCCCAAGTACTACAGGGATGATGATGTTGATGATGGGCCCAGGTAAATGCCTGAAGACAGAGTGGCTTGTATTATTGGAGAAAAATCCTGAGCTTAGAGAACATATAACTTTCCCAATGGGTAGTAAGCATGCTTGCTTGCCCTTTGCTCCAGAGAGAAATATTACATTTGTCTTCCAAAGCTATTCACTTTAACAAACATCCTGGATATGAGTCTGGGACAAAAGACAGTGCTTCTGCTTTCAAGATATGAAGACACATAAAAGATGCAAAGAGAATTGTCTCCCAATATTACCTTGATTTGTATACTGCCAACGAAACTTTGTTGGTATACAGAATCCTCAGAGATTTACTGATGTCATATTTTTTTACTTAGTCATGGATACAAATCTCTGATTCTACAGCACAGCTTAAAGAGGGCTATTTTGGAAAAAGTTCATATGGATGACAAATCTTTCCCACTGTAACAGTTAAAAAAAAAAATCTATCGTTTTCCCTTCTCTTTTGACTCCATAAGACTAGGGGTCATATATGTCATGACAAAAAGTAGGAGCATCACCATGAGAGTTGAAGGGGTTACCTGGAAGCTTCATCTTAGCTCCTCTTACTATCACTCAACCAATGGCCAAGACATACCTCAGAGCAATTAATTCAGAAACTATGGGTCTGGGCTCTAGAGGCAAGGAGATTTCAGGTGCTACTGAAGTACAATCAAGGTTGAGACTGTTCTCTGGTTTCAACCCGTAGGTAAAAACCTGACTACCCAAGGAATAAAACCTGAGGGTCAAAGGAGGTAATATTTATTTTAGAAGAGTGTTTTTTAATGCCTTTTCTCTCCTTCATAAAGTGCAGACATTGAATATTTGTCTCTAAATGTGTAACAAGAACTTGAGAACAAAAGAGTGATTATTTTCTTACTTAATACACTTTCAGACATTACAAGCAACCTCTTGAGTAGTTTAGCTCATAGCAGAGATAACAGTATTAAATATTCAAACCGAAGTTTTCATATGGGTGTGGGGAAAAAGATATTTTAAGCTTCACAATGAATATGGTTTTCCCTGGAAGTCACTGCTATTGCAAAGCACTTTAAATTATTTCAGACAGCTAGTCTATTAGATCACTAGGATGGCTAAACATTCCTCAGTCTGTAATTTGGAAAATAAAAAGGGAGGTTACTTCAAGATAAAGAATTCACTCTTTAGCTTTTAGCTTTAGATGAAGACTTATATTGCTCCCTTTAAAAAATAAAGTTCTCTTTGTGCTTCAAGTGTACCTTACAAGACGCTGGCCAACTCACTTTGGCAGAGATACATGCAGCTAAAATTGCTTCCCTCTTGCTAATATCATATATTCAGCATTTTCCTGATTGGCATACTCTTGGAAGAAACCTTCAGACATAGACTGAATTACTCTTTGAATAAAATATTTAGTCTCCTTAGAGCCCACAACACAGCCCTGACTTATTGACTTCAATACTGCTGACTCTCCACAGTTCATCCCAGTAGACTTCCCATACAGCCTTAGCCTTTAATGATAAGTAAAGCACTTAGTTACCCCTGGAAGGCTATTAGACATTACTATGAAATGTATAAAATGTCTGTTAGGAAATAGAAGCAAAAATGCTGCAAAACCCACTGAAGAAGTATACCCAGACCATCAAATTCCATTTTAAGAGCACTGGCAAAGACAGAATACTCACAAAATAAAATGCTTAAGTCCAATGTGAGGACTGGTTATATTTAAGAACTGTACCAAAGCTACCAAATTTACATGACAAGAATATTATTTACATGCCAACTTTTCCCTAAGAATTCAAAACATTTTAAAGCTCATCAAACTCGGTAAAAACAGAAATGGTGCATTGTTACTAACTTTGTGTTTTAGAGAAAAGAGGTTGGAGATTAACTGATGATCCAAATGGACTACTACCTGGAGTCAGTGAGGCATTTTTTTTAATACATTGACGTTGATGATTTGGCAAAGGCAGCTAAAATAAGTGTATAGTAAAAATAAGGAATATATACAGTATACATATTTGTTAGCAAAAACCAGCAAGCTCATTACAAATACACAAGAAAATGTTGATTAAAAGAGTTGTTATTTTGAAGAATTTTTGGTTAAATAAATATCCTTCCTGGTTCAATATCCACAAATCAATGTGATGCACCCCATCAACAAAACGAAGGATAAAAACCATATGATCATCTCAATAGATGCAGTAAAAACATGTGAAAAATGTGACATATATTCATGATAAAAGCTCTCAACAAAATGGGTTTAGAGGGAACATACCTCAACATAATAAAGGCCATACAGGACAACCCACAGTTCACAAAATAGTCACTGGTAAATAACTGATAGCTTTTCTCCTAAGATCAAGAACATGACAAGGACATCTACTCTTGCCACTTTTATCCAACATAGTAAGGGAAATCCTAGCTACAGCAATCAGGCAAGAAATAGAAACAAAGGCATCCAAATTGTTTTTTTTTAAAGATTTTATTTATTTATTTGAGAGAGAGAGAATGAGAATGAGAGAGAATGAGAGATAGAGAGCACGAGAGGGAAGAGGGTCAGAGGGAGAAGCAGACTCCCTGCCAAGCAGGGAGCCCGATGTGGGACTCGATCCTGGGACTCCAGGATCATGACCTGAGCCGAAGGCAGTCGCTTAACCAACTGAGCCACCCAGGTGCTCCAGCATCCAAATTGTTAAGGAAGAAGTTAAACTGTCCCTATCTGCAGATGACATGATACTATATACAGAAAACTAAAACTCCATTGAAAAACTACCAGAATAAATAAATTCAGTTAAGTTATAGGATACAGAGTTAATATACAGAAATCTATTGCATCTCTATACACTGATAATGAAATAGAAAGAAATTAAGAAAACAATCCCATTTTACAGCACATCAAAAATAATGAAATACCTAGCAATAAATTTAACCAAGGAGGTAAAAGACTGAAAACTATAAAACACTGATCAAAGAAACTGAAGATGACACAAATAAATGGAAAGTTATTCCATGCTCCTAGGCTGGAAGAATTAATACTATTAAAATGCCCAGACCTCCCAAAGCAATCTACAGATTCAATGCAATACCTAACAAAATAGAGTAGCATTTTTCATATAACTAAAACAAATAATACTAAAATTTGTATGAAACCAAAAAAGAACCCAAATAGCCAAAGCAAATGAATAAGAACAACAAAGCTGGAGGTATCACAATTCCAGATTTCAAGATATGTTATAAAACTAGAGAAATCAAAACAGTATGGTAGTGGTACAAAAATAGTCATATTAATGGAACAGAACACCCAGAAATAAACCCATGCTTATATGGTTAATTAATCTACAACCAAAGAGCCAAGAATATATGATGAAGAAAAGACAGTGTCTTCAATAAATGGTGAAGAATGAAACTGGACCACTTTCTTACACCATACACAAAAATAAACTCAAAATAGATTAAAGTCCTAAATGTGAGATCTGAAACCATAAAACTCCTTAGGCAGTAATCTCTTTGACATCAACCCTAGCAGCATGTTCATAGTTATGTCTCCTCCGGCATGGGAAGCAAAAGCAAAAATAAACTATTGGGACTATACCAAAATAAAAAGCTGGGAAAAAAATTCTTCCTCTATGTCCTCTTACTTGTTCTTAGATTAAAAGAACTGCATAAAAATGCTGTGACAGAACAATACTTTCCTTTCTATCATTTTACAGTCAATGCAAATACCACTAAGGACTATTTTACCCGATAGTGTTCACACTCTATAAAAAGTGCTCTCTAAAACCAGTCTTTTTCCTAATGAACTATACTGTCTAAGTATACAACTAGGGGTGACACATCAGTGTAAATAACACAGAAAATGAACTGAAGACTGGCAGAACAAACTCCACAACTAAAGGCAAAGAAGCAGCCAAGTCAAAAGGGTAGAAAGGGCAAAGACACAGTTGGGAACTAAGTGGACTTCAGAAGTGTACAGGAGGGAGGGATGCTGTGGGCACACAGAGAGGGGAGAGAAACAGGCCTATACACCAGGCAGCTATATGGGGAAGAGAAATCCCCTAACATTTGGCTTCAAGAACCAGAGGGGGAAATTTCATGAGTTCTTATAACCAGTGAGTCTTAAAACCTAGGATTTAAAAAACAAAAACAAAAAAAAAACCCCAGTGGGCTTGGCTCTGGGAGGGCCACTGGGCAAGAGGACGTTGAATCCCACCACCCTTAAAGAGACAACACAACTGAACAGCTCATGGAGATACAGCATAGAAGCAGCAGTTTGAAAGGTGCCTGGGGCATATTTACTAATCTCAGAGCTTGTCCTGGAGGGACAGAAATCTCTAGGAAAGTCCTCCAGGAACAAAGGAACTGGTAGTCTCCATTTCCCTCCCCCACCCCCCCAGAGTAAACACACATAGCCACAACAGGACTAGCCTACCTTGCTAGCAATGCAGCCCTTGGACCCCTACCCCTACCCCCATTTCCACCAATTTACCCCTCCCGATAACCTGCCTCCATCCAGGCACCACAGGGCCCCCCTCCACAGAGAACCAGCACACAAAGCTCACTAGCACCATCGCTCTGCCACACCACCCACCCGCTATGCTTCAGCAGATATGTCTTCTCCAATACACTCTTGGCTGGAGCCCATTTAGGGTGGTGCCACAGGCCTGGCAATGCACAAACAGCCCCTACAGTGGCCAGCACCACTAAACTGACTCCTGCCCCAGAGAGAGAGAGAGAAGGATAACACACACCAAACAGTGGGCTGGAAGCAGACAACTGGTCTGACTACAGACTGTGCCCACCAATGAAAGCTTCTCACAGAACAACACAGGGAAAGCACCCCACAGCCTGATGCTACTGCATCTCTGGCAAATACCTGGTCTGACTCAACTCAAGCTCAAAGTGTCCCTAGACTGGCCCACCAACACCAGGGGAACCAAACACTGTCTAATAGAGGCAAAGAGAGCTATTGCAGGTGACTGCACTGAAGGAAAAAGTGGTTTAGCCACAACAGCAGGGTGCAAGAACCACACATAGGACACACCCCTTAAGTGCCAGGTTCTAGTGAAGAGGGGACACTGCACATCAGGGCACTGTAGGATCTCTTCCTCATAAAGCCATTACTTTCAAGTGCAGGAGATGTAGCTGTCTTTCCTAACACACACAAACAGACACAGAGAATTAGATAAAAAGAGGAGACAGAGAAATAGGTCCCAAATGAAGGAACAGGACAAAATCACAGTAAGAGACCTAAGCAAAACAGAGAAAGTAATATGCCTGATAGAGAATTTAAAGTAATGATCATAATGATTCTCACTGGACTTGAAAAAAGGAGGACAGGGGTGAGACCTTAAGAATTAGATTAAAAGAAGCAGAGATGAAGAACACAATAAATGACATTAAAAATACACTAGATGGAATAAATTGTAGACTTAAAGGAAGAAGAAGAACAAATCACTGAACTGGAAGACAGAGCAATGTAAAGTAATCAAGCTGAGCGGGTGAGAAAAAAATTATGCAAAATGAGAAAAAACTTAGCTCAACAACACCATCAAGCATAATAACATTCGCATTATAGGAATCCCAGAAGGGAAAGAGAAAGAAAAGGGGGCAGAAAATTCACTTAAAGAAATAGTACCTGAAAATGCCCTGAATGTGGGGAAGGAAACAGAAATCCAGATCCAGGAGTCACAGAGATTCCCCAACAAAATCAACACAAAGAGATCCACACCCAAACAGTAATTAAGATGGCAAAAAGTAGTGACAGAGAATTTTAAAAGCAGCAAGAGAAAAAAAGCAGTTACATACAAGAGAAACCCCATAAGATTATCATCTGATTTTTCCACAGAATCTTTGCAGGCCAGAAAGGAGTGGCATGATATATATTCAAAGTGCTGAAAGGAAAAAATCTGCTGCCAAGAATACTCTATCCAGCAAAGCTACCAATCAGAATAGGGGAGATAGAGTTTCCCAAACAAAAGTTAAAGGAATTTATGACCACTGAACCAGCCCTACAAGAAATGTTAAAGGGGACTCTAGGAGTGGAAATAAAGAGTAAGGAAAGCAGGAAGCACAAAAGCAGTAAAAGTAATATATACCTATAATATATACAGTATATTACAATATGTACCTATAATTATACCTGTAAAAATCACTCAAACTATTGAAAGAGCCCAGATGTCCATCAAGAGATGAATGTATAAAGAAGATGTGGTATATATATACAATGGAATCCTACTCAGCCATCAAAAAAAAAAAAAATAAATAAATGAAATCTTGCCTTTTGCAATGACATGGATGGAACTAGAGGGTATTATGATAATCGAAATAAGTCAATTGGAGAAAAGCAATTATCATAGGATCTCACTCATGTGTGGAATTTAAGAAGTAAAAGAGGATCATAGGGGAAGAGAGGAAAAATAAAACAAGATGAAATCAGAGAGGGAGACAAACCATAAGAGACTCTTCATCATAGGAAACAAACTGAGGGTTACTAGAGGGAAGGGGTTGAGGGGATGGGGTAACTGGGTGATGGACATTAAGGAGGGCACATGATGTAATAAGCACTGGGTATTATATATGACCGATGAATCACTGAACTCTACCTCTGAAACTAATAATACATTACATGTATTTAAATACATATAATTTTATATGTATTACATTTAAATACAAATTTAAATTTTAAAAAAAGGAGCATGTTTTAGGCAGAGGAAATGGCAAAGTCCAGTAGCCAGAAGCACCTGCTACAGTCCAGGGAAGGCAAGAGGGCTGGTGGGATGTAGTGTAGTAAATGATGAGAGTTGTAGGAAATGAAGTGTCAGGAAACAGTAAATGCAACTGCCTTGGGCTTTGTAGGCTGTCATAAGGACTTTGGCTTTTTTCTGAAATAGGGAGCCATTGGAGGATTTTTGAGCAAAAGAATGACACTGTCTGGTTTAGGTTTTAAAAAGATCATACTGGTTATTGTAGGGAAAAAAGAGGAGAACCAGGGAGACAATTAAGATATTGTAGTGATTTTCAGATAAGAGATGGTGGCCACTTAGGGGGTGAGAAGTGATTGGATTCTGGGTGTCTTTTTTATTTAAAAAAAAGTTTTTAATTAAAAATTAAAAAAAAAGAAATGGAAACTTTGAATGGACAGATTACCACAAATGAAACTGAATCAGGAATCAAAAACTCCCAAGAGAAGTCCAGGACCAGATGGCTTCACAGGGGATTTCTACACCAAACATTTAAAGAAGAGTTAATACATATTCCTCTCAAACTATTCCAAAAATAGAAGAGGAATGAACACTTTCAAATTCATTCTTTGAGGCCTGCATTACACTGACACCAAAACCAGATAAAAACACTACAAACAAAGGTAACTACAGGCCAGTATCTCTGGTGAACACAGATCACAAAAATCCTCAACAGAATACTAGCAAAGTGAATTCAATAATACATTAAAAAAATCATTTGCCATAATCAAGGGGGATTTATTCCTGAGATGCATGGGTGGGTGGCTCAATATTCTCAAATAATTCAATGTGATACATCACATCAATCAGAGAAAGAATAAAAATGATATGATGATTTCAATAGATGCAGAAAAAGCACTGGACAAAGTACAACATCCATTCATAAGAACCCTCAACAAAGTAGGTTTAGAGGGAACCTACCTCAACCTAATAAAGGCCATATATGGAAAACCTACATCTAGCATTATACTCAATGGTGAAAAACTGAAAGTTTTCCCCCTAAGATCAGGAACAAGACAAGGGTGTTTACTTTCACCACTTTTATTCAACATAGTACTAGAAGTTCAGTTGTAGCAATCAGACAACAAAAAGGAATAAAAGGCATCCAAACTGGTAAGAAGTAAAACTTTCACTATTTGCAGATGACATGATACTGTATATAGAGATCCCTAAAGACTGCCAAAAAACTACTCGAACCGATAAATGAATTCAGTAAGTTTGTAGAATACAAAATCACTGTACAGTAATCCATTACATTTCTATACACTAATAGTGTAGCAACAGAAAGAGAAATTAAGAAAGCAATCCTATTTACAACTGCACCAAAAATAATAAAATACCCAGGAATAAACTTAACGAAGGGGTTAAAGACCTGTACTCTGAAAACTATAAAACACTGATGAAAGAAATTGAAGACAACGTGAACAAATGGAAACATATTCCATGCTCAAGGATTTGAAAAACAAATACCGTTTAAATGTCCATACTACGCACAGCAATCTACAGATTTAATGCAATCCCTGTCAAAATACCAAAAGCATTTTTCACAGAACTAGAACAAATGATCCTAAAATTTGTATGGAACCACAAAAGACCCCAAATATCCAAAACATTCTTGAAAAAGAAAAACAAAGATGGCGGTATCACAGTTCCAGATTTCAAGTTACATTACAAAGCTGTAGGATGCCATAAATGGTACTACTGTCTTTGTAGCCTCAACAATCAAAGCACAAAATTACTTATTTGTAATTCATTATTTTCTGATACAACCTCTTATACAAGACCAGAACATCTTTCTCTGTGAGTCAGTAAGACCTAGAAAATGTCTGAGTTGTTTTCACATTCTTCATCTCTATTTATCTACCTCATTTCCCTAATTCCAGTACCATTTCCTCTGTGATCTAGAAGGAGGGGATGGTATATCCCAGTTCCAGTTCTGATTTCAGACCTACACCTTACAGAGCTCAGAACTCATACAGCAGCCACCTGTATGGAATCTACTGGAGGTAGACTGTCCAGAGCTGGTACTTTGCTTTCCCAAATCCTGAGGGAATCAAGCTCATTTAACCTTTCTGGCCAACCATCCCTTTGGACCTAATCCAATTCTTTCCAAATGGCAGTTTTTACGCACCTTTCCTTCCTAGGCAACAAGATAAATGAGGGAACATCGATAGAGAAAAGAGCATACCCTTGCCATCTTTTAAGGAACAGTCATAAAAACCATCAAACAACATTTCTGCTAACACCTTCTTGATAAGGATTAAGTTACATGTTCACACCAAGTGTAAAGAAAGCTGGGAAGTGTAGTCTTTATTCCAGAGAATTATGTGCCTAACTAAAATTAGGGGGGTTTATTACCTTGGAAGAGGAGAATAGATGTTGTAGGACTAACTAGCACTCTTGCCACAGAGGGATTTAGGTCACATTTCTAACACAGTAGATCTACCATTTGTCAAATAAGAAATGAACTATGAGAATGACACACACCAAAGGAAAAGAAAAAAATTAGCAATAAATTTCAAGAAAAAATCTCCAAAGTGAAAATGTTCTGTTCAGTGAGGTATATCCAAGAGATGGATACAATCAATTAGATTATAGAACCACAAATTTTAAAATAATTAGAATAACTTAGAAGTCTGTAAAATTTAATAAACTGTGTTAGTTTGAGACTAAACTTGACACTAAAAGTATAATTCAGTCATCCCTGCACTCTGTAATGAAGACAACAGAACTCAATGGAACTATATTCTCCTAAGAACTGAACATAGATAATGTGTATAAATGTAGTCTTGCTAAGTCTGGAAAATGTTTGCCCACTACTTCATCAAGAGGCTAAAATATAATGGGGAACTAATGCAAGACTGGAGAAGGAAAGGATTGGCTGGATGGAAAACAAAAATGGAGGTCAATCATGCAGCCACCACCCTCCTTCTGCATTACTTCTTCATAGGCTGTGACACAATTATAAAACACACTAGGGATTTGAGAAGATGGGCCCAATTCCTACGTATCATTCAAATTTTGCAAGAGTACTGCCAAAGCAATTACGCTGTCAGGATGGGGCAGTGAGAGCCATTTTGCAAATCCATTTGCACCCACCTTAGTCACCTCAGGGATGTAAAGAGGGCAGAAATGATTCCTTTCTCTCTTATTTTCAAGGTTGTCTATATGATGATGAGTAAGGGCTGAGCCTTCTCAAGCGTAGTTATCATCCCATTATACAATTGGAAAAATGTGGACAGGAGGAATATTAAAAATCCTATCTGCATTTACAATCTAATTTCCTATGAATAATCTTCCAGATTTGGCTGAAAAGTCGAGCACAACGAGCATCACATCTGGTGGATGCAGTACATCAAGTCACCACCCCCCTCAGCATGCAGGCTTTACTGCCAAATGCCAGAGCCTCCTGCAGCAGGGGCAGTGGAAAAAGCTACATTCTATTGTTTTACAAACTCATTGTGCAGGAAAATGACAATTAAGCTGGCTCTGTCCTCATCATTTCTGATGGCACAGGGCAGGTGATTCAAAGATAATGGCACCTTTGAAATGGATTTTTATGGTGATGCAGAGATTATAATTTTTAATAGAAAATTACATTATGCTACTAGGTCATTTCTCCACTTGGATAATGGTATTTTTCATCCCTTTCATTCTAATTTGGAAGTCAATGCAGTGTAAATAACTATACAGCATTTACTTATTATCATCAAGTCCACAGAAGCAAAGATGATTGGAGTAAATTTTGTCATTTTTGAGTTAATGTGGTGCAAGGGTATTTTAGTGTTTCCTGTAAGTGTCAAAGAAAAAAAAGAAACACCAAATATATCTGTTTGAAATTGCTTTTTGTGTACTGTACAAAAGTTTACTTAAGACATACCCAATATATAGTATACAAACTGTGGATAAGCAATCTAGCTAAATCCAACAAGGGTGTATTTTGAAGTAGTCAATGTCACTTGATTGTACTCTAAAGTTGGCTCTCTCTACCTTATAGAGTTTAAGTTTCATGTTAAATTTGTTGTCATTTCTCAGTATATGTATTAATGCAAATTAGAAATATCCCAGCGTTGGGGCACCTGGGTGGCTCAGATGGTTAAGCGTCTGCCTTCGGCTCAGATCATGATCCCAGGGTCCTGGGATCGAGCCCCATATCAGGCTCCTGGCTCAGCAAGGAGCCTGCTTCTCTCTCTCCCTCTGCCTCTCTCCCTGCTCATGCTTTCTCTTCTCTATCTCTGTGTCTCAAATGAATAAATAAAATCCTTAAAAAATTAAAAAAAAAAAAGAAATATCCAAGCGTTATACTCAGGTACTATTTTCAAAGGCTATCTAAAGGGGCATTGCCACAGACTGACTTGAAAGGTAGGAATAGGAAGAGATTATTTCTTAACAGTTTTTTAAAAAAATATGATTGACTTGTTGCACAAGGGGATGGTTTCATACACCCTGTAGACAGTAGAAAGAGACTAAAAAAACATTACTTCTAGGAAGCTGTGCATTGATCTAATAAGGCCAGTTCAGAATGCACTAACTGTCATCATGGCACAGAAAATCTTTTGCTAAAATTGTTTTGGGTAAAAGCTTTTACAAAATTCTTAATTATCCCAGAGACAATTTTAATACTACTTGACCATGGGGGTAATAGGACATAAACATTGGCTGGATTTTCCTGGTAAGAAACAACACTGCTTTATAATTTTTACATTAATTTCTGGGCTACAAGAGCCACCTGCTGCATTTTGTTACTTCTATTCACTGATTATCTCCTATTGCACTAGACTAGACTTTAAATTATTTGACAATATTTTCTGTGTTTGTAAAATGAACCAAAAAGATTATGTTGCCATTATTGCATTCTACTTAGAGGAAAGAGTTAATATTTTATATGAAATAGTATTCCTTAGATCAAAAATATCAAGAAGAGTTCAAATGAACTATATGCTCCAACCATGATAAACATTTTATTGACCACAAATACTGAAGAAATAAAAATCTGTCCGCATCTCCACCAATGAAGACTTTAAAAAAGCAAAGCTGGTATCCTTCAGGATGAGTTTGGGGCCTATGGCATGACAATTGTATGATTTTTAAATTGAAAAGAGAAAAGGTATAAGTAACAGGGCTACTGAAAAAGAGCTCTATGTTGTGTCTTCTTGAGAACTCCTCCCAGATTCCAAAAAAATAAGGGTTTCAAAAGGTGCCTGCTGGAGATATTTATCTAAAATTATAAGCTTGAGAATGAAATTAGTTTGAGTTTTTTTTTAATTGGTATAAAAAAGGGGCTAGATAACTCAACAGAATCTATCTTCTCACCTACAGAGATCTGTATTTATATCCTGGCTCAAGCAGAAAGCACAAATAAATTTGATAAAGCAAACCATAAGAGAATCTTAACTACACAGAATAAGCAGGGCTGTTGGAGGAAAGTTGGTGACGGATGGGCTAAATATGTGATGGGTATTAAGGACGGCACTTGTGATGAGCACTGGGTGTTACATATAAGTGATGAATCACTAAATTCTACACCTAAAACCAATTATACCATGTGCTAACTAGACTCTAAATAAAAACTTGAAAATAATAAATTTGATGATCGGTTTCTCTTTCCCATAATAATCTCCTTATTGGCTCTACCTTGGAAAAGACCAAAGCCTGAAAACAGTATATGCAAAAACCCAACACATTGAACATTTACAGAGAGAGGATAAGAATTCTTATATTAATAACACTAACATTAACAATAGTTATAAACAATAATAAAGCACAAGGAACGAAATTGAAACATTCTTCTTCTTTCCCCTTACCCTCAATGCTATTAAATTCAATTAAATAAACAATTCTTAAATTGCACAACTCTCTTTGTGAGGAACTGAGAGATATAAAAACAAACATGCAAACAGAACAGAATAATATAATTCATCATAAGAAAAGAGCCCAGTTGAAGAGGATATTCTAAGATGTTACGCAGTTATCGTTCCTCTATAGAGGGTTACCCAACACTGGGTGGGGTTACATTCATGAAACTGGAGCACTGGATGGATGACTGACTTTGAGACCAAGGGAACTCTGTCCAGCGGGGAGTAAGGGCCTCTGAAATAGATTTCAACCCACGGGAGTCTCTCAGATATGCAAAAATAACCCATCTGTGGCAATAGTCTCCTGATTGGAATATACAACCAACAGTTCATAAGCCTGAGCTGCACAATCAAGAAAGGAGCTGTTTGAAAACAGAATTTCAGGCTCTGCCTCAACTCTTTTGAAAGAGCATTTAGCATGAGGCCAATGAAACACATACTGTGTTATGGAGAACCACTCACTACATACCTATAGATCTATACAGCATCTTCTAGGAAAGGCCTAGGAAAGGCTTTCCAGGATGACCTAGGTAAGGTCAGGTTAGCGGATTTATCTACCCCAGAGATAAGAGTAGGGAGAAGAGTCGGGCAATTTGCATCATCTCGGGGAACAACAGTCATGGTTTAGTTGGACAACATCCTACTATACTATTGTCCGCTCACAGCCACTGGCATGGACCCTACTTGTTCGCTTACAAATACTGCTCCTTGGCCAATTCAAGTAAGTAGACATTTTGGGGATTAAATGTGGGGATTCTGTGCCATGTTCTGCCCAAAGCCCCACATATTGCCAAAGTTTAAGTGAATAGGAGAGAATTCACAGTAAACTAAGTACACCCAATTGATCAAGAAAAAGCAGGTCTTCCAGAAAAGAAGATCATGAAACATTAAGTCCGGAGATAGGTTTCCCCTTGTTCAATGGGAGAGGTCACTTTGTACACAATTGTATCATTGAGGATAAATAAATGAGTATGTCACTGAGAGACACCTTAGGTAGATAAATCACCTTGTATCACTGAGGACAACTATCATTAAAAGATCATGGATAGTTGATTTTTCCCATTTCCCAAGGAAAGAGACTTGTAGCAAGAATACCCTTAGAGTATTAGAGAGAAGTGGAAGAGAGTGTTTTGAGAGCACCACTGTGGTAAATGCAGAACCAATCATTTCTCACTGAGTGCCAGCCAAGGCCAAGGCACCTCGCCTCATCTACATTTCATCCCTCAGCTGTTTTCACCTGCTGTAAGTGAGCTGGTCTAGCTTCCCACTAAACTAGACCACTGTAGCTGAGCTGATGCCATGGGTGCTCAACTGATTTAACAATAAATTGTTAAAAGACAAAGAATGTATGTCCAAACTTTTAGGTGATACAAAATGGAAGGACACCAAAGACACTGGTTCACAATCAGAATTCAAAAAAGCATAATAGCTTACAACACTGAGCCAAATGTAACAAGATAAATGTAACAGGTTAAACAGATGGCCTTGCATCTATGGAAAAACATCATCACCACAATAGATCATAGAGGTATGGATAAGTAGCAGCACCTAAATGATAAAAAGGAAAATTTAAATCAACAACGTGTCAACCATCAAGAGCTTGATGTAGGCAACCAGTAAACCTAACATGGTCTCAAAATTAATAGTGTGGTATTTCCTCCCTAGGTAATGACAGAAGAAAATTCTTGCAGCTTTGGCTGTAACAGCCTAACTGGGCATCCTCAGCCTCAGCATGGATGGCAGTGGGCAGGGGAAGCAAGAGTGAATCTCCAGCAAATATTTAGGGTATGATTGTCACATTTGATATCAAAGCTGAATCAAGAAATAGTATCACTAAGAGATGGAACAGAAGAACATGGGAAGGTGTCAAATGTAGAGAGAAACCACGAGGACTGTGGGAAATGAGACCCCTGTCTGAAGACTCCTAGAATTGTTTGGGCAAAAATTAAGGGATGTTAAAATGCAGTCTATAGATATTACCACCAGTCCTTGAAGCCATGACCTCCTGAGGTCCTATGGTGATCATCAGTCTGGCTCATAGCACACTAGCAAAGACAGGGTCTCCTTTCAAGTCCAGGTCAAAGAATTACAACAGGAGTCTGTCTAGGTTGTTTCAGGGTACTGTAGGTCTCCCATCTCCCATGCAGCCAAGCTCCCTGCTATCAGCCTAATCACTCACACCCAGTGACAAATAGTGTGCTTACTGTGAAGGGAGAAGGAGGGAGCATGAGTCTGACAACAAAACACCCCATCCTGCATGGACGTGTGAGTTGTGTCCTGTGGTGATTTCTGATATACGTTGGCAAGTTGGAAGTTTAAAACGGACACTTGGGTGAAGGTGAGCCTGATCTATTGGTACTGGGGCTACATTTAAGAGCCACACAACATCTGCTATGTAAAGAAATGGCCTATAGCATAGGTCCAATGAGAAAAGAAGCCCATAGAGAAAAGAAACGGAGTGGTAGAGAGTGTTCAAGAAATGAAAAAATACACTTGGCCAAACTCTTAACTATGCCGGGTGCTTTCTGCCTGCAGGCTTCTACAGAGGCTGCTGCTTCATCTTTTCACCCAACTAGTTCCTATTTATACAACAGGCCTCAGCTTAGCCATCACTTTCCAAGGCAAGATTCCTGTGACCTCCTCACCAGACACTCGCAACACGGCCAGTCAGTGCTTAATACCCCTGTCACATTGCTCCCCAGGGCTCCTTGTGCCCCTTCTGGCCTCGCATTTATCCCCCTGCATCAGCTGTCAGATAATATGTCTCTATCTTGCCCCAATCTATAGCATCTCTGAGCATAGGGACTATGGCTGTCTGTTTGTAATTACTTCCCACTGCCTGACACATAAGTTGGGGCTAAGAAAGTATTTCACAAATGAATCAGAAAATTGATTTTTTTTCTTTTCACATTCTAGGTCAGAAAGACATAGCCTTTCTAGAGAAAGGAGACTCCAGAATGGCACATTTCTCTTCATTTCTGAGAAGTATCTGGGAAAGAAATTACAAAACAATCTGTAACTTTTCTAGCCCCCATTCACTTACATTAGTTACTAACTGCTCCACAATTTATAATTTTTTAACAGTTCACTGTTGCCTTTTATATATTAACTACATCTGTATCAATTCAACCCCCCACTTCTCTTCTCTTTGCCTGTAAAGGAAAGACAAATTTATTTTTTGGCAAGAAATTCAAGGCAAGTGATTCCTTATTCATTGTCAACTGTCAGTCACAATTAGCAGATGAGTGATCATACAAAGTCATCAGTAAAATATTTTTATTCAGTGCTTGTATCAAATTGGTAAAGTATTTGTCTTATCTATGGAATATAATCCTCCTAAAATTGCCTCGCCCTTCTTAGATAGAAAGCTTTACTGGAAAAAGCGGGGGGCGGGGGGCGGGAAGGAACACATTAACATTTTAAGTTACGAGGAAAAGATTCTTTAATTATCGCATTTCCTCTCAGAAGCAGCCCTGCGTAATACATTCATTAAAAACCAACAGTACGAGGTCTCTTTTAGTCACTTTATAACACCGACAGAATTATTAGTTAAAATTAGACTTCTCATTTTCATATCAGGGGAGACATCAACATTAGTTTCTATATTAAACATAAAAGTTATTCATACATTACAACAGTAGAAAGCTTTTTAAATGGATTTAAGGTGATAGATGCAGGATTTTCTGAACATTTATTTAATAGAAATTATAATTATCGACCGAATTATATTTTGGAAAGGCAATCACTTCTTCACAGCAATGCAGTAATACATTTTCCAGTCTACCAAAAATACTATGTATGAAGAAGTATTTTACAGTACTTTTTATAGTTCTACAGAGTACCACATTACTACTTGTCAACAGGCAATTGCATGATTCACCCTGCCGCAACTATAAAACTGTATCTTGACTTGATTAAACAAAAGACATAAGTATATGTGCTATACATGTACACGTGTATACAGACACACCAGGGATGCAAATGGTACCATTTTAAACGTTGAGCATATAGTGTCTATGCAGTGAGAAGACAGCATAACATCTAATGGGAAATCAAACAGATTCTGCTTTTAATTTTCCATTCCACTTGGTGTAGGTTTTTGGAACAGTATTTGTCTATAGACAAATACAATGAATTTTCTGCAGAGCGTTGACTGTATTTTTATCATCTAATATAGCAAAAACCTGAAGGAGAGAGGAATACTATCCTAAAAGTGCTTCCTCATCTTAGATAACAGTGTTCATAACAAGCGGCCAGTCTGCACCACTCCGGGGCCCCCGCAGCCCAGACTTTAAACCATGGCTGCCCCAGGTCCTACTGGTCACCCCACCCAGGGTTGAAGGTTCACCTTCTCAGTGCATGCATTACTCATCCATGGCACATGGACTGGGAAGCTCTGTCTTAGGAAATGTTGGGATTAATAGATGAACACAAATCGTTATAAAAATTACAGATCAAGAATTTCCACAGATCCAAAATACTTTCTATAATAAAATTATAGAAATAAAATTTTGGATAACTGATAGGATTTCAGAAACCAAATCTGAATTGCAAGGGGATGGGAAAGCTTAGTGGTTACAAAGGAGGGTTTTGCCATGAGAATGCCTTAGTTCAAAACACAATTCCATTATTTACTCACCAGGTAGGTACAAGGAAGTCATCTGACTCCTCTGTGCTTTGGTTTCCTATTCTGCAAAATAGGGATGATAATAGTGCCTATCTCACAAGGTTGCTCTACGGATTGAATGACTTAATATACGGTAAGCCCTTAGAGAAGCATTAAATAAATATTGGCTTTATTATATATGAATACAATACAATTTAAAAATGTTTTTTTTATTTTGAAACAAAAACTATAGAAGAGTTGCAAGGAAAGAGAAAATTTTTATTCTCTTTTGTTTTTTTAAAGATTATTTATTTGAGAGAGAGAGAGAGAGGGAGAAAGCATGAGCGGAGGGAGGGGCAGAGGAAGAAGCAGACTCTCCGCTGAGCGGGGAGCCCAATTCTGGGCTTGATCCCAGGACCCTGGGATCATGATCCAAGCTGAAGGCAGATGCTTGACCTACTGAGCCACCGAGGCATCCCTGTTCTCTTTTGATCTGGAAGGAATCCTCAGTCTTTGCCTGACTTTTGACACTTTTGAACCTTACCATTCAATTATTTTTAAATGCCCCTCAATCTGGCTTGGTCTGATGTTGTCTCACAATTAAATTCAGGTTCCAAATCTTTGGCAGGAATATCACAGAAGTGATACCATGTTGTCACTGCATCCTATAGGTGTGCACACATTTTCATTCGTCTTTATTTGTGGTAATGGTAACTCTGATCATGATATTAGGTGATACCTACCAGGCTTTTCTACTAAAAAGTTACTTTTTTTCCTTTGTAGTTAAATATTTGGGGACAAAAGGTCATTACTGCAAAAACTATGTAAATATCCCATTCCTATAAAACTTCCAATACATTTACACACATACACACATATATACATATCAGTAAAAAAGGCAACACACTTATGTGCAGAAGGCAAACTATCCCATACCAGCACAGTCTGAGCTTCCCTCTCTGAATCTCAGTGGAAAAAAATAAACAAAAAATGACTCCACTTATCTTACACCTTTTCCATTAGCATGAATCACAAATAAAAAGATAAATGTACAAGCAAATATTACCAACTTAAAATTCAAGAAATATCAACACCATGGATATCATATGAGAACATAGAGAAAAATACATATAAAGAAAAAGAGACATAGAGATCATGAGCCCAAATTCTTCTCATATTCCAAAACTGAGGAATAAAGAAGGAAGAAATAATAGGGAATTCCCTAAAACTGATAAAAGCACACTTATGATGTGAAGGCAACTAAGAATAGAAGGGAACTTCTTTCAGTTGATAGAGAATATCTATCAGAAACTTAAATAAGATGTGCTGAAATGTTGGACACATTCCCAATAAAGTTAAAAACAGACTTGAATTTTACAACTTTCTATAGATTCTAATCTACAAGTAAGAGCTATTCAAGTTTAGCAAGGAAGAGATGCAGAACACATGACTATCTACCTGTTGGCAAAAGTATGAGGAAACCAGTGTACTCCTGTGCACCACTGGGTGGGGTTTTATCCTATGTCTTAGGTCTCAGAAAAAGTTGTAAACCAAGACTATAACTTTAAATAATGTTCTTGACACATAAACCTTCATAATCTCAAAATCAAAAAAACATATAAAGCTACATTTTTGCATTACTCAAAGCCAGCAAAATATCAACAGGGAGCTAATTTAGTTATCATTGCTATCGTTTAAGTGGTCTTTTAATGGGGTGACAAATTTGAATCAATAAAGATATAATTCATCAGTTATACACTTATTCCATAAAATTCATCTTTTTTTTAAGACTCTATTTATTGCAGTCAGAGAGAGCAAGAGAGAGAGCACGAGCAGCAGGGAGGGGCAGAGGGATAAGCAGACTCCCCACTGAGCAGGGAGCCTGATGTGGGGCTCTATCCCAGGACCCAGGATCATGACCCGAGCTGAAGGCAGACGCTTAACCCACTGAGCCACCCAACTGCCCCTAAAATTAATCTTTGATTTTATTTGAAAGTCACTGGACTATGCTTTAGTCCAGACTCTCACACAACTTTTGTTCTATTAGCATTAATACCAAAGTAGAAAGCCTTCTGAACGCAGTGCAGTTCTTACACAGTTTTTATTCATTATAAATTGGGGACATTTTTCACTGCTGAGGAAATATATACTGGAATTTATTAATAGAGTTGATAATTGGTTATGTAGATTAAAAATGAATACATTTTATATATAGTATTCAGAAACTGTAATGGACTATATGTGCTAAGTTATGATTGTTGCAGAAAATATTACTAAATATTTGAATTAGTTGTATAAATCACTACCACAGTTTGACTTTTAATATCACTTAAATCAGTATCTAGGTCCATAAAATGTTTTTTTAAGTTTTTCCACAAGAGTTTCAACGTAGAGGGACACCTAGGTGGCTCAGTTGGTTAAGTGTCTGACTCTTGATCTCAGCTTACGTCTTGATTTCAGGGTTGTGAGTTCAAGCCCCACACTGGGCTCCATGCTGAGCATGGAACATACTTAAAAAAGTTTCAATGCTAAAATATTTTTTAAAACAAAAAAAATAGCACGCTGCTCAATTTTTCAAATTTCTCTATGAAACTATACCTTGAATTAGAACAACAGAAACTAGTTTCAGGCATATTTGTTCATAAATCTTCTCCTTTATAGGTACATGATTTTGCTTTATTTATTTCAAGTGTTATTCTTGTTGCATATAACCCACAAAGTTTCTATTAAAAGTTTTCTCTAAATTAAAAAAAAATCTAATCTTTAAAGTTTGAAATATCCATATTTAGATATTTGGTACACTTTTGCTAACATTTTTAATAAGCAATAGTTCATAATCAACTGTCATGCACAATCAAAATTAGTTTTCCACCAGTTAAACTTTCATTTAACAAAATACCTATAAGTTACAGAGATTTCTGTCTGATCTGCTAAAGTTGTAGGTCTGGCTTTGGTGAAGTTAATTTTCTTGCTCATTTTCTTTATCAGTAACTGCCCTTCAAAAAATTACAAATCTGTACTGCCCTATTAGCAATTTTCATGTAGTTTGGGATTAACAGCATCAAATTCTTAACTTCATTGTTTCAAAGTTTTAACAAATTAATCAAACTGCCACTTTGAAGTTTTGTTTTTCCTTTTCAGTCGTGTTTCTTTTCTGAGCTCCACTTTCATTTTTTCTATTATCTTGACCTCACTTATTTCTCTTGAAAGAACTAAAAATAAAATATAACTATATTTATATAAAAATTATATTTTCTTCCCAAATATTTAGTCAAAAATGTAATTTTAATTCATGCAAAAACCATAAAAGAAAAATGTAAAAAAACAAAATTTTTAAAAAAGTAATTTTACTTATTTTTTAAAGATTTTATTTATTTATTTGACAGAGAGAGAGAGAGAGCACAAACAGGGGGAGAAGCAGGCTCCCCCACTGCGCAGGGAGCCCAATGTGGGACTCGATCCCAGGACCCTGGGAACATGACCTGAGCCAAAGGCAGATGCTTAACCAACTGGGCCACCCAGGTGCCCAAAGTTATTTTACTTTAAAATATTCAAAATTAAATGCTAAAATTAAAAGGTAATGTGCAAATAATAAATTTTTAAATCAAAAATTGTTTAAATAAAACATTAAATTTACATTCTAAAAATTTAATTAAATCTTATTACTTTTCAAAAAATTAAACCACTTCCAATTTTGTAGTTTAATTTCTATATAGTTGCCAGTGTCAAGAATGAGTACCCTACTTCACCCCTGATACCTTTCAATTTTTAAAACTAACATGAGTTGGTTAATACAGGCACCATGGGGCACTGTTGTGAATACTGTGCTAATTTATGGTTATTATGGAACAGGATGACCAGTTAAAGCACAAAACATGCATTTGCAACTGTTGGAAACATTTTGCAAAAATTTATTTCATGTTTTCTGAGAAGAAAAAGACATGTTAATTAGTCTTTTCTCTTACCTAGAGGATTTTATGGATACAAGTCTCCCCTACTCTCCAGCAGTGTCCATCTCTGGCATTGGTGGAGTCATCACCCACTGTGTCTTTCAGCAATAACCACCTTTTGTTTGTAGGTACCGGTAAAGAGCTGTAGAAAGGCATTTCCTCAGGGCCTGAATTGGGTTAGTCATAAAGTGAGTGTTTATAGAGTTACAGTTATTCCTTCTAGTCCTCGGTACAAAGAGACCCAGAATGACAAGTGCCCCTTAGTTCCTAAATAAATGTGTGAATGTATTACTTGAGAT
This sequence comes from Eumetopias jubatus, assembly GCF_037043125.1. Lineage (NCBI taxonomy): Eukaryota > Metazoa > Chordata > Mammalia > Carnivora > Otariidae > Eumetopias > Eumetopias jubatus. The sequence continues at coordinate 35,056,296 of NW_028274820.1, forward strand.
TGTGATATATGAGGCCAAGAGCAGGATTCCCCTTTTTTCCCTGGGTTACTCAAGAAAATATATTTCCACAATATAACAATTCTGAACAGTCTGAAAGCTATATCTATATATACTAACATGAAAAGACATTTTGTTGTATGAAAAAAATTTAAGTACCAAATATATGTACAATACCACATGTACATATTTTAAATTAAACATGTTTCTATGTACTATACTATGTTGGAACTATGTACTAGCTGGAAATAAAGAATCTTATCCCTATCTACAATATGTAAGTTTTCATAAGGAGAATGCATTATTTACTGAAATAATTAAAATTTGAAAATTTCCCTTAAAAATGAAATGTAAAACCTGTTGATTTGTAAATTTGATGATATGAACATTAAATCATGCATATATAGGATTTAAATCTTTCTTTCAATTGAGGTATAATTGACATAACATTAGTTTCAGGTGTACAATGCCATGATTCAGTAGTTGTGTATGCCTTGCAAAATGATAACCATAGCAAGTATAACTACTGTCACCATACATAGTTAAAAACTTGTCTTCTTGTGATGCAGATTTCACAATTTACTCTTTTAGCAACTTTCAAATATGCCATATAGTATTATTAACTATAGTCACTATGCTATATATATCCCCATGATTTATTTTATAATATGACATTTGTACCTTTTGATGGCTTTCACCCATTCTCCACCTCTACCACCCCTCTCCCCTGTCAATCACCAATCTGTTCTCTTTATCTATGAGCTTATTTGTTGCTGCTGTTGTTGTGTTGTTTTCAATTCTTTATACAAGTGAGATCAGGTGGTATTTGTCTTTATCAGATTTATTTCACTTAGCATGATGCCCTCAAGGTCCAGCCATGTTGTTAAAAATGGCAGGATTCCCTTATTTTTTTATGACTGGATAGTATTCTACATGTATATAATGGAATACTATTCAGTCATAACTATATATATATGTACATACCTATGAATAACACACACACACACACACACACACACACACAATCTCCTTTAACCTTTCCTCTATCAGTGGAATCTTAGAATGTTCCACATCTTGGCTATTGTTAGTAATGCTGCAATAAAAATGGAGGTGTGCATTGCTTTTCAAATTAGTGTTTTTGTTTTCTTCAGATAAATACCCAGAAGTGAAACTGCTGGATCCTATGGTAGATCTAGTACTAATTTTGGGGGGAACCTCCATACTTTTTGCCATAGTGGCTACACCAATTTACTTTCCCACCAACAGTGCACAGGGTTCCCTTTTCTCCACATCCTGGCCAACATTTATTTCTTATCGTTTTTATAATAGCCATTTTAACATGTGTGAAGTGATATTTCATTGTGATTTTGATTCGTATTTCCCTGATAATTAATGATACTGAGCATCTTTTCAGGTGCCTGTTGGCCAGCTGTATGTCTTCTTTGGAAAAATGTCTATTCCTCTATTTAGAGTCTTTGCCCACTTTTAATTGGATTTTTTTTTTTTTTGCTACTGAGTTGTATAAGTTCTTCATATATTTTGGATATTAAACCCTTATCAGATATGTGATTTGCAAATATTGTCTCCCATTTAGTAGGTTGCCTTTTTATTTTGTTGATTTCCTTTGCACTGCAGAAGCCTTTCAGTTTAATGTAATCCCACTTGTTTTTTTATTTTGTTACCTCTGCTTTTGGAGTCAGATTCAAGTATTACTGCCAAGTTTGATGATGTCAAGGAGTTTTATACTTACCTTCATCTTTAATCCATTTTGTCTTCAATCCATTCTGAATTAATTTTTTGTTTATGGTGTAAGATAGTAGTCTAGTTTCATTCTTCTGCATGTAGTTCTCCAGTTTTCCCAGCACCATTTATTGAAAGACTATCCTTTTCCCATTGTATACTCTTGCCTCTTTTGTCACAAAATAATTGACATGTGCCTCAGTTTATTTCTGGGCTCTCTTTTCTGTCCCACTGATCTATGTGTCTGTTTTTATGCCAATACCTACTGTTTTAATTACCACAGCTTTTCAATGTAGTTTGAAATCAGGAAGCATGATACCTCCAGCTTGCTCTTCTTTCTCAAGATGACTTTGGCTATTGAGAGTTTTTTGTGGTTCCATACAAGATTTAGGACTATTTATGCTACTTCTGTGAAAAATGCTATTGGAATTTTGATAGGGATTGCACTGACTGTGAATTGCTTTTGGTAGCATGGCCATTTTAACAACATTAATTTTTCCAAACCATGAGCATCAAGTATCTTTCCACTCATTTGTGTCTCTTTTGATCTCTTTCACAAGTGCCTTAAAATTTTCAGTGTACTACTTTTTCACTCCCTTGATTAAATTTATTTCTAGCTATTTTGTTCTTTTTGTTCTACTTGCAAATGGAATTGTTTTCCTAATTTCTCTGATAGTTCCTTGTTAGTGTATAGAAATACAACAAATTTTTGAATAATGAGTTTCTATCCTGCAACTTTACTAAACTTATTAGTTCTAACAGTTTTTTGGTGGAGTCTTTAGGGTTTTCTGTGTATAAAATCATGCCATCTGCAAATATTAACAGTTTACTTCTTCCTTCCCAATTTGGATGCCTTTTATTTCTTTCTCTTGCCTAACTGCTCTAGCTAAGACTTCCAAAAGTGTGAAAATAAGAGTGGTTAGAGTGGGCATCCTTGTCTTGTTTCTAATCTTAGAGGAAAGCTTACAGCTTTTTACCACTGAGCATGGTGTTAGCTATTAAATCTCTAGGAGACTACTTTTCAAGCTGTTATATGCTTTTTCATTCTACCTGACATTCCATATCTCACTGCTCCTCAAAATTTGGATACATCTACAACTATGATTCTTAATTACTCCATCAGGCAGAGACTGGTTATCTGGATGTTCTCTTTATGATTTCAAATCAAAAATCTTTATTTTGTTTAATTATAAAAATTCCTGGATATTCATGCTATGTGCCAACCATTGTGATGAACACTTTTTTACATGTTAATTTTAATCCTTACAAAAACTTTTAAGGAAATATTATTTTTACAAGTAAGAGAACTAAGACTCATAGAGATTTACTGTACAAAGTAAATGTTGTGAGCAAAAAGACCTGGATTGAGAAAATGTAAAAGTAACTAAAGTTGAAAAAAATCAAGCTCTAATCCAAGCTAATATGTTCTGGGTAGGCAAAAGAAAATTAAGTAAATGAGTAGCAAACAGGGGACAAACTCATTTTGGTTCTCATTTTCTCCTCAGGAGAGGAGAGAAAAAGGAGAGAATCATCTAAAGAGTAAAATGTTTATCCACAATGTCTATGTTTAGTTGAGCTGGATTCACCCTTGAGAAAAAGCTGAACAAATGTGTATTTTCAGAACCACTCTAAATAAAGTATCTATAGAGCTTTCCAAGTTTGACAGCAAATAGTCCCAGATAAGGGCTTTAGTTAAGAAATAGAATAAGTAAATAAGGAAAGATTTGGTGCGGAAGGAAAAAAGAGGAACATTGAATGGATCAGCTTTCACACCTTCTGGATGGCCAGACAAGACAGGTTTTTTTTGTTGTTGTTGTTGTTGTTGCAAAACACCAAGCCTAGAAATGCAGACCCTTCCAAGCCTCTATAGGCTAAAGCAGTTTGATGCCCTCTATGCCAAGCTGCTAGCGGATTACAGTTAAGGAAATGCCAATACTCAACGTTGTTTCAAAAGTACCAGAAAAATTTCACTGGAACTTTAAGTAATATGCAACACAAAATATAAGATCAGTAGTTAAGGTTAAAATTTATAGAACACGTCCAGTGTGTTCAAAATGTTTGTCTAATTCTTGCTCAAAGGAGGACTTACACATATTTTCCTAGAGATGTACTTTAATACTGATTTTAATACATATAATATATAGTATTCATATACAAATACATACTAATATATTTATCAGAGGGCTAAAAATTATTGCAATTTCTTTAGTAGGTGTATAAAAAGATTATTTGTCTATATAATCATTCCATTTTAGAACATGATTTTACTTTTATTTGTGACATTTAATGCAGTTTAATGTTCATGTCTTTTTAAAAAATCTATTGTAACATCTTGCCATAGTCCACATTTATCCCTTGCCTCTCCCCATAATCCAGACACTCAGCCAAAAATAATTTTACATAAGCATATGGCCCTATGACCTAGCAAAAGGGCAATCTATGTCATCTATGGCTTTCTAATTTTTGAAGTTTTGGCTTACAAATGCACAATCTTCTTAACACTGTATTAAGCACAGTCATTAATATTATCTATGTAAAACTAAGCATCATTTAGACCATCAATCAAATTCATAGGAAAACTTCAACGAGCATCCCTAAAATGAAAAAGCATTTAAGCACCTAATCATGCATGAAGCTCTCAGTGCTGAAAAAATTAATTACATAGCTCTGGGCCCTTGACCTGTAGTAGTTTTACAACCTGAAACAGACAATGAAATAGAATCATGTCTATGTAGGTCATATGGTCAACAGAAAAGGAACCATAACCTCCAGGGAGTTTAGACATTCACATGTGGTGATTTTAGCGGGGGGGGAATTTAGGGTAAACATCCCCAACGAGATACGTCCTTGTTTTCTTGTTCAAGAATGGAATAACTCACACCCAATTCACAAGAAATTTCTCTTTTCAACATAATCATGTGATGGCTATCACAGAGAAAGGCAACCTGGCCTTATCTAGTATGGAGATTTCCCTGTAATAATAGATGTAGCATCATAAGTAATGATGTCCAATCTTTCACAGATTTACCACCACAACCTTCCACCAGCCAACCCCAGCCTCTCAGTCAACCCCTGATCAGTCAAGGAACTGGTCACTATTGCAATGAAATCATGGAGTACTTGCTTTATTGGATGTTTAATGTCTGTTTCCCCTGCTAGACTACATACTCTATGATCCCACCTACCTACTTGCAAAAACTAGCACATGGTAGTTGTCCTGTTAATGTTTCTGAAAACAAGGAAGTGAGAGAGAGTTGAAAGGAAAAAGAACTCTGACCATAAAACATATATGTATAATCAACATAAGACCTCTTAACACATTTAGCAAATGCTTAATAGCTAGACTAACAGATAAGCACTTTGAGACCCTCATCTGGCAAACTTATTCACCTCAAACCATAACCACTGACATTTTTACATTTACTGAGAAAGTATTTAAGACTTAGGAATCCTCAGCCTGCACTTAAATCCTCAAAAGACCCAGAAATTCCTTTTCAATTCTATCATGTCAAATCTGCATCCCTTCATTGGTGTGACTCTTCTCCCTGGTTATTGGGCTGTGACCTCCTCACTCCCCACTTTCTGAGAAGCACTTGCTAAATTAAAATGACTGTATAAAATAACCTCCACTGCAGTCACCATTCTAGCTCTTTATTCACTGGATAACTCTTCATGTCTTACTCAGAGCTGCATCACATCCCACTGACTTTTCAGGGCCCAGGTGTGCCTTACATCAAGGCTTCTCAAAATGTGATCCCTGAGCCAGAATCAGCACCACCTCAAACTCAGAAATACAATTCTTTGTGCCCAAAGTCTTGAAGCAGGAGATCTCAAAATGAAGACCATTTTAGCATGCTCTTCATCTGTTTCTTATGTGTAGTAAACTTTAAGAAGCATGCCCTGTAACACCATGTTTTACTAGCCTACGGCATAGACAGCTGTCTCTCATACTTAGGTAGAGTTTGTTGCTGGGAAATATGAAGCAGCTAGCCTAGACATTCCAGTACCCTCTCTCCCTGTGCCCCATGCTCACCAGATTCCCAGTGAGAGAATTAAGAGAGTGCTTTCTGGACTTGAATTGCCAATATCTGACATCCAGCTCCATCATTTGGTAGCCATGTGACCTCAGGTAACTTACTTAACCTCTCTGTGACTCGGTTTCCTCATCCATAAACAAAGAGTAATAATGTCACCAGCTAGACCCCAAGACATGACCTTTATTGCCCATCTGCTTTTTCTCACCAACCTTTGTCCCACATTTTTCCTTAAGCTCTTCTTTCCAGCTTCTCTCTTAACTCAGGCAAATGCAAACCAAAATCACCCCTCAAACAAAAGTGACTGCCCTGCCAGGAACTTCAGCCAGGCAGACCACCCAGACCAGTTTGAGCTGAAACCTTAACACATGACTGCATAGACGGACATGGAGTGATCTCCAGAATGACCAACAATTACTGTTAGTTCATTACAATCCTAAAATCTCCACCTGAGAAGGAACACAATCCTGACTTTTCATAACATACAATGTACGCATAGGCCTGTTCCCTTAAGGTGCATGTGCAACCTTATGCCCGCCTCTACATAGAATGACAAGGCTTCCCTATCTAAATATTCATCCTAACCCAGAACCCAACCACTCTTGCTTGGAGACTCATGGCTGTGTAAGTTATTCCCCATGATCTCCTCCTGCAAATAAAGCTTACTTTTTACGACTACTCCACCTGGTGTACCTGTGACTCACCAAGGAGCAAACTCACATTGGTTCAGTTACAATAACAGTATCCTTCTCATGCAGTTGTGGAAAGGAGGGAGTTTATATTCAAGAGCTTAGAAAAATACATGGCATATAATAAGGGCTGTGTTTATTATCATTTAAGGCCGACTGAACTCAGTCTTCTTTTACTATCTAGAGAATGTGATTATTTTGCCTATCCTTGTTCCTCTGGAAAATAAATCCATGCTGAATGTCTCACGCAAGGTAATTCTAGTTTCCATGATGGTGACAAGGGTTAGACTCTGAAAGTACCTTCCTAGTCTGAAGTGTGGTATGGCAGTATAATGGAAGAATTACACCAATGTATTTCCTTTTATTTCTGAGTATCTTTCTTAGCAAATAAGTTACAAATACTCCTTATCTGTCATGAACTGTTGATATGCACAGACAGGACTGGCAGAATATATAAATTGGAAGGTAAATTCCAAAGAGAAAGTGTAAAGGAAACCTCTACTGGGTTGATTTATAATCTCGATAAAATACAAATATGGGTAAGATCCCATTATAATGAACTCCACTGGACCTATAATTTGCTTTTGCCTTAATTAAATTTTGTTATTGTGAATATATTGCTAGACATCTTATCCCTAGTCAGGGGAGCTAGAACTGAAACTCTGCTGATGGGTAGTCACTCTGGCATGAATTAACAAGTGAAAAGAAGTTCTGAATCCAAAGTAGGAAGAAAAAAGTATAATGAGCTCATCACCCTGTACTCTTTTCTCCTCCAATTACTGATCAAATCTTTGGTTTGGCCTTAGATGGCTTTTTACTTCCTCTGTGGATGGTTGTATAGATGTGGTTTTGTTTTTATTTTTTTTATTTTTGAGTAATCAGGAGATCTACGGTGTTGAGAGAAAGAAAACTGAATAGTTAATTTTATCAGCATAAAAGAATTAGAAACTTTTTAACTCTTGTTTCACCTCTTTTCAATGCAAATAATATATATGGACATAACTGGCACACAAAAAATTATCAAATAGGATCACTTGTTGTCAAGAAGTATCTGTAACAAAAACAAGACCGTGTTGGTTTGGGCCACATGCCACTACATGGAAATCTCTCATTCTCTGGAATGCTTATATACAGTGAAATATTTGAAAGACATAACCCAATCTGTGCCTTGAATCTTGTACTTAAGCCTAATTTCATGTATTCAAGATTCAGTATTAAACTATAAAGTCAATATTGGATATTTGTACATATACATATTTTACATACATACACATATATATACACACACACACATATTCAGGGTAGTTTGATTTTTTGTTTTTTAAGATTTTATTTATTTATTTGACAGAGAGAGAGAGAGACAGCGAGAGAGGAAACAAGCAGGGGGAGTGGGAGAGAGAGAAGCAGGCTCCCCGCTGAGCAGGGAGCCCGATGCGGGACCAGATCCAATCCCAGGACCCTGGGATCATGACCCGAGTCGAAGAAAGACACTTAACCGACTGAGCCTCTCAGGTGTCCCAAGGGTAGTTTGATTCTTAACAGTGGAATTTTTTGAATTTTAAATTTCATTGATATTATTACACTATTAAAATAGATAAGTAAAATGTGCTAGTTTATTCTATTAAATCCACACATTTAGCTTAAAGGAACATGTCCTTAACCATTCCTATTGGAATGGGTTAAACAATATACATCTGAGTATTTCCCCTTCAACATCATTTGTGAGTGAAAAATTAATACAAAATGAATGTCAAACAAGAAATTACTTAGTGATGGATAAACATTTAGAATATTTGTAATAATTAGAAATTGTGCTTATGAATACCATGAACCAACATGAGAGGCAAATTATACAATCAAGATAAAGGCAAAACTGGGATCCAAAACTGTTCATACAGTGAGACTGAAAATCAAAAAGGATGTGTGTGAAAAAGATAAATACAAGATAAATAATGGCAGAGTGATGACTTTTTTTATTTCAAACTTTAAGTTTAAGATTTTATTTATTTATTTTAGAAAGGGAGACAGAGACAGAATATGAGTGGGCGGGGGGAAAGGGCAGAGAGAGAGAGAGGGCAAGCAGATTCCCTATTGAGCACTGGAATCTGCGGGGCTTGATCTCATGACCCTGAGATCATGACCTGAGCTGAAACCAAGAGTTTGACGCTTAACCAACTGAGTCACCAAGGAACCCTTGAAACTTTGCTTAGCTTTTAGGACCAAAAAATCTTTTTTATTTCAGTATAACCCAAAGATGAAAGCATTTTTTGTTTCACCTAGAATCTTACATAAGTACCACTTGAAATGATTGAATTAAAATGGCTTAAATACTTTAGTAGACATTTTCATTACACTAAATGAAATATAAGACTTTGGCTTAAAAGAATTTTGAATAACAAGTGTATGTTTGTGCAGTGATTTTACAATGGTGTTATGTGAGTTCATACAGAATATAACAGCCTACAAATTATGAGCTATGTTATAAACTACCATGTATATTGTATCTATTTTAAGTAAATACTTAACAGGCAAAATTATTGAGTGTCATAGGGGAAAAAAAGCAGTTGATTCAGATGATGTTTTAAAGAATGTAGTTTAGATCTGCCTGACTAGACATTTATATACTAAGTTAACAAAAATATTTTCATCTAAATATTATACACTTTGATTTTCTAAAAATACTTTCCATTAAAAATTACTATATTTCTTAGAATATGAATCTTTTCACTGAAATTCTCTTTTTAAAAGCAATTGTTTAATGAGTGTAGTAAGAGGCTTTGTTTGGAGTTTGATTTTCCTGTGTAATTGAACTCATCACTTTCCATCTCAGTAACATTAACAAATACAGGAATGCTCAGAGGATTGTACAGTCTTTGTTTATTCTTCCCTTATGACTTGCTTTCCTTTTAATATAGGTATGGTAAATATAATTAACAAAATAGAGTGATTTACTTTCATATAACTCAATTCTTGAAATATGAGCCTCTTTCATATAAGAGAGCACCATCATTGGACAGAACCCCTTAGAAATGCAAATCAATCCAATTTTTTTCTCCATGAGACATTGGCACAACCCTATGAGAGCAAAAGGAAGGGAACAAACCTGTCACAGTAATGAATAAAAGTTTAAATGAGTAATTAATTTCCTACAATAGAGTATTTGGTATTTTTTTAATTTTTTATTTTTAAGTAATCTCTACACCCAACATGGGGCTCAAACTTACATCCCTTAGATCAAGAGTCACATTCTCTACCCATCTGAGCCAGCCAAGTGCCCCCAAATACTTGGTATTTTTAATCAATTATATTTTGATCTATTACTATTGCCATAAAACAGGATTTTCATTGTAGCATTATTTTGTGACAGCAATAAATTGTAAATACTTTAAATGGTCAAAATGAAACGGTAATTTCAATTATGGCAGAGCCTAACTATGGAATATTAAGTATGCAGTAAAAAAGAATGAGTAAATATAATCACTGAGAAAGATGTCCATGATATATTATTCTTAATAAAAGTAACCTCTATCTAGTTGACGTTTGGCAAGATTCCATTTTAAATTTAAAAATTTATTGTAGGATAGGTCATTAATGGAGGTGATACTTCTGAAAAGTGAAGTTTGAGATGTAGAGAAATGTTCAATTCTTAGTTTTTAGAATTATTAACATAATGGAATTAGAGGCAATTTCTACTCCTTTTTGCCTTACCTTAATTTTCTTATAGTTTTCTAATAATGAAATTTGTATTAGGGAAAACCTTGATAAATACAAAATATTCTGAAATTACCTTTAATTATTTAACCAAGAAATTATCAAAGTGAATAATTTGGTTATCTTCCAGTATTTTTTTAATAATTTTTTCATAATTTTTATCCGTGGTCTCAAACTTTCACAAGTATCAGAACTACCTAGAGGTCCTGTTAACACACAGGTTGCTTGCCTGCACTCCCAGAGTTTCTGATACATTAAGTCTGAGGTAAGCCCCAAGAATTTGTATTTCTAACAAGATACTAGGTAATGCTAATGTTGCTGGTCTGAACACTACACTTCGACAGCTACTATTTGATATTTTAGGAACATTCTCTATTTTACATCATATATTTTGAGTTATTCTATTAACATTGCATTATAAATAATTCTCATGACATTAAAATTTCTTGAAAATATTTGTGTTGCTTGTATTATTTCATGCAAATAAACCACAATTTAACTCATCATTTTTATGTGAACATGTGTATTTATATATTTTTATTACCACAAATAATTCTGAAATAAGACTTCTCAAACCAAAATCCCTATTTCCTCTGGGAAATTTTGTAGAAGCAAAATACTGTGTCCTAGATCATGAACAGTTTAGGGTCTTATGATCTATTTCCAAAAAGTTTGTACCAAGCTGTAACAGCAATCTGTGAGACCATCCACTACCCCATACCTGCACTAGCAAATTCACAGTTTGGCTAAAGTTTTTCCTCCAAGTTGATCTTGTTCAATTTAACAAGGGAGATCAAAGGGAGAGATGATAATTTACAAATAATTTTTATGATACTTGTCCACTCTATAAAAGAATGTCAGTACTAATTGTATCCCAGATTACATTTAAAAGTTCTTTTAGGCCACTATCAGAGGGCAAAATTTGTCTTCTGACATGTCTGAAAGTACATCAAAAGGAAACCAACTAAAGAAATACATTCAACAACTAAAAAAACATATTTTTGGCATTTTTTAGACGTTATTCCATCCCTACGGTTCTCTACATTTTAAAGCAAAGTTGATGCATGTAAATGGCCAAGCAGGGAAACTTTTGAAATATGAAGGAGTGGCACCATCCCATAGTAGTTTTTTTTTTTCCATCTGACCTTCAGCACTGACAGGTTCACCCTATATTTTGATTAACACTGACTTCTTTCACCCCACTGGAGATTCCTACAATAAAGAGCCTTTTCTATGAATTTCATGAAGGGAGGAAGAGAAAAGAAGACATTCACAGATCATATGTTCTTAAGCAATTTTAAAAATATCCCAGGATTCAGATCCCTGACAAGTCCCTTTCACTTACTATCTGGTGATTTGGGGCAAATTTACTTCTTGCTGTGCTTCAGTCTCATTGAAAAATGAGTAATTCTTGTACCTTTGGATTCTTGCCAATACTAAGTAAAATATCCTATTTAAAGCATACTGCAGATGGTAGTTACTCAATAAATGATAGTTATTACTATTCTCTTTCATCCCCCAGCACTTGGAATACAGTAAGCATTCAGTGAATGAGGGAGGGAATGAGTTGATGGATATCGGTATGGATGCATAACTCTACCTCCAATGTAAAATCCAGCAAAAGTTTCCAGATGCTCTGCTTCCAGGCCCTTAGACTAGGAAGACATAATGTAATATATTATTCTTTCCTCCGAGTTCCTTACTCTACTCTCACCTGAAACATCTCTGCTCATGTCTCTTTCACATGGTACAGCAAAACCCTCCCTCAGAAAAAGGCTGGGAAGGATGAAAAAGGGGCCTGAGTTTCTGGAAAGAGAAGACCTTCATCAGAAATACCACCATATTTAACCAGTCTTCTTTTTGGACTGGCAGGGTACTTTGTATTGATGCCTTTTGATGTGAATTCTCATATTTCCCCAGTAAGTGGCATTTCAAAGCCGACAGCTCCAGCTGTCCACCGTTCCTCCCTCGACTAACTCATGCCCAACAGATGGTGCAAATAGCCTGGCATAGATTCACTGGATCAGTGTTAGGAGAAAAACCTTGCCAGACGGCTGATGGGTTCTTTGAAGTTGTTCATTCTGGCAACAATGGATGGCTAATAGCATAGCCTTGGCCAAACAAAAAGATATAAACTGAAGTTTGAGAGCAAATTTGGAATATGGGCTTTTCTATCTTTTATGGGGCCTGCAATTATTTTCTATTAGGAATATCTTTTTTCTTAACATTGTGTTACAGCCATATCATTCTCTCACTTCAGATTCCCACTGCCTGAAGTGAAACTCGTTAATACTGCTCAGACGACAGTGGAAAAAACACTGGGCTGAAGATCACTGCACCTAGATCCTACCCTCATTCCCCCTTTTAAATTTTCTGGGTAATCTTAGCCAAGACACTGATGTACTTCGACCATCAGATTTTTCATCTTCTAAAATAAAGATGAAAATATCTTTCTTGATTTCATAAACAAATCATACAGTGATTTTGAGAAGCTTATAGAATAATAAACGTATAGAGGTTATGGAAAGTATTATAAAATTTTATAAAGTTTTAAGTGTTAAGAACACCATAAGGACCCACATAAGCAGGTATGAACTCTTAAAGGAACAAAGACATGTACTCTCAGGCCTCTGGATGGCGACTGTGAGACTTAGGACAGGCTCGGAGGACAGAGGGCATCATGGAACGAGGGGATCTCACCAGCTTGCACTTACCAGGTCAGCAGCATACCTTAGAACCATATTAATTCCACAATCCTTTAAAATCTGCTCAAATCATGGATTGATCTAAAAATTCTTGCATAATGTGAATAATTTTAGGAAATTAGATGGCATTATTTTCAAAAAATAAAACATTTTTTAGTTTGTGGTACCATCAAACCAGCCATTACCATCTCAAATAATAGGTCCTAAACACAGTCTCATAAATATGATACTAGAATCTGAATTAAAGTTTTTTTTTCCCCTTCAGCAAACTGTAGTTTCCAGAATCAGAGATTTTTTTTATTTTTTTATTGTTATGTTAATCACCATACATTACATCATTAGTTTTTGATGTAGTGTTCCATGATGCATTTTTTGTGCATAACACCCAGTGCTCCACGCAGAACGTGCCCTCTTTAACACCCATCACCAGGCTAACCCATCCCCCACCACCCTCCCCTCTAGAACCCTGTTTGTTTTTCAGAGTCCATCGTGTCTCATGGTTCGTCTCCCCCTCCGACTTACTCCCCTTCATTCCTCCCCTCTATCTTTTCTTTTTTCTTAACATATGTTGCCTTATTTGTTTCAGAAGTACAGATCTGTGATTCAACAGTCTTGCACAATTCATAGCGCTCATCATAGCACATACCCCCCCAATGCCTATCACCCAGCCACCCCATCCCTCCCACCCCCCACCACTCCAGCAACACTCCAGTTTGTTTCCTGAGATTAAGAATTCCTCATATCAGTGAGGTCATATGATACATGTCTTTCTCTGATTGACTTATTTCACTCAGCATAACACCCTCCAGTTCCATCCACGTCGTTGCAAATGGCAAGATCTCATTCCTTTTGATGGCTGCATAATATTCCATTGTGTATATATGCCACTTCCTCTTTATCCATTCATCTGTCGATGGACATCTTGGCTCTTTCCACAGTTTGGCTATTGTGGACATTGCTGCTATAAACATTGGGGTGCACGTACCCCTTCAGAACCCTATATTTGTATCTTTGGGGTAAATACCTAGTAGTGCAATTGCTGGATCGTATGGTAGCTCTAGTTTCAACTGTTTGAGGAACCTCCATACTGTTTTCCAGAGGGGTTGCACCAGCTTGCATTCCCACCAACAGTGTAGGGGGGTTCCCCTTTCTCCGCATCCTCACCAACATCTGTTGTTTCCTGACTTGTTAATTTTAGCCATTCTGACTGGTGTGAGGTGGTATCTCACTGAGGTTTTGATTGGGATTTCCCTGATGCCGAGCGATGTTGAGCACTTTTTCATGTATCTGTTGGCCATTTGGATGTCTTCTTTGGAAAAATGTCTGTTCATGTCTTCTGCCCATTTCTTGATCGGATCATTTGTTCTTTGGGTGTTGAGTTGGATAACTTCTTTATAGATTTTGGATACTAGCCCTTTATCTGATATGTCATTTGCAAATAACTTCTCCCATTCTGTCGGTTGTCTTTTGGGTTTGTGGACTGTTTCTTTTGCTGTGCAAAAGCTTTTGATCTTGATGAAATCCCAATAGTTCATTTTTGCCCTGGCTTCCCTTGCCTTTGGTGATGTTTCTAGGAAGAAGTTGCTGCGGCTGAGGTCGAAGAGGTCGCTGCCTGTGTTCTCCTCTAGGATTCTGATGGACTCCTGTCTCACGTTTAGGTCTTTCAACCATTTGGAGTCTATTTTTGTGTGTGGTGTAAGGAAATGGTCCAGTTTCACTCTTCTGCATGTAGCTGTCCAGTTTTCCCAACACCATTTGTTGAAGAGACTGTCTTTTTTCCATTGGACATAGAATCAGAGATTTTTACCAATTCATTTCTGTATCCTCAACTCTGTTTTAAAGTCAGTCTGAGATGGCCCAGCTATTTAATAAGGATAGCCAATTCTGAAGTACAATCCTTATAGATTTTCCTACCTGAACCAATTTCTAATTGTATCTGTGTCTGAGACACAGAATTACTGAAATTGCCTTGTCTCTTCTTTCTAAATCCTATGTGTCTATATTTCCCAGGAAACATCCTAGAATATTTTATTTATGTATTCACAAGCTACAGCATCCAAAAATGCATTGAAGTATCTCCTAATTTAAAAAAATTATTACTCAGCCATCAAAAAGAATGAAACCTTACCATCTGCAATGACATGGATGGAGCGAGAGTATATTAGGCTAAGAGAAATAGAGAAAGACAAATACCACATCTCACTCATATGTGGAATTTAAGAAAAAAAAGAGATGAACATATGGGAAAGGGGAAAAGAAAAGAGAAAGGGAAAGAAGCTATATGAGACTCTTAATGATAGAGAACAAACAGGGTTGATGGAGAAAGGTTGGGGGTGGATATTAAGGAGGGCATTTGTTGGGATGAGCACTGGGTATTGCCTTTAAGGGATGAATCACTGAATTCTACTCCAGAAACCAATATTGCACTGTAATGTTAACTACCAAAAATTTAAATTACAAAAAAACCTTAATTTAAAAAATGAAAATAAAAGAGAAGCCTGAAACTTTTTTCTTTCTGCTTACCAAAAGAAGTTTCTCAAATTAATTATTAGTTTTTTTTCTCTTTCTCCTTTTCACTAAAAATTGGTTTGTGGGAAGATGGAGGATATTGAAGTGCCTTATTAACCTGAAACTGATTATTTTCAATAATGTATTCAAAATTTCACTTAGTTCTATTATCAAAATAATCTATTCAAAATTGAAGGTAATGACTTGTTAGCTTTTCTCTTTCAAATGAATTTGAACAAAGATATCAGGCTAAACTTTAGTCTGTTGGCTCAAAAATGGATGAAAAGTTTCTTGAGGCAGCCGTTAAACTGAAAGACTGTTATACTAGTCATCCATTAAAGTTTGATCCAAAAAATGGAAGCCACTCTAGACATTTTGAACTCTCCCAGGAAATTCAGTCTTGGGGTTACAAGGAAGCTACCATCAGTGATCTCATCTGCCTGCATCATCAAAGGAGGGATTTTGAGGAAGATACCCTGAAATTGCAGGCAAAACCCACCTTAGCCATCTGATACCCATGTACCTGACGTGGTCCATCTGCAGATGAACAGTTTCTCCTCTTCCCCATTTTGAGTCTTCAAGACAGACTCTAATTGGCAGAACAAAACAAGAATCCTGCAGACAGTGGAGTCCTGAAAGTGTGGTCTCCAAGCTGCACAGGCTACCCACAAAATAGGAATCATCACTCACACTTCATCTTATCCTCTCTTCTCCATCTTGAGCCAAAGAAGCCAAATCAAAGAACACAAAGCAGTTCTATCTAGTGTAAAGTCTCATGCATCCTATCTTTTCAGACACCACAACTCTTGTAAGAGCTGTGCCTTTGCCAGGAAAGATATCTTCATAAAGAGAATGTAAGAGCACAAAGATTTATTCCTACACAAAAAAAGCCCAGCCCAATTCCTTCCCTCAAGCACATGATGCCTTGGTTAGAAATATAATACTTATTATTTTTAAATGCATTGAACATCTACTTCATACCAGGGACTTTGCTTAAGACCTCAGAAGATTTATTAAACCCTTGCAACTTGCATGTGATGATACTGTTCTATTTTGCAGCTAAGAAAATTGAGATTCAGAGCAGGTAAGAGGAAATAATTCAAGTCCTATAGCTGACTAATGCTAGACATGACCCAGGTGTATCTGGTTCCAACATTTTCACTCTTTCTGCTACACAAGGAGGGTGTTAAGGTAGCATATTCTGAGGGTAAATTAATCACTGTAAGAAAATAGATGCTAAAAGCATTCAGAGGGATGAACAAAAGGAAGTTCCTACGCATAATCATAATCACCAATTTTATTCGGCCAGGAGCCATATTATTATTCTGTGAAAATCTGACATTTGTAACAATCACAATCATATATTTATCTCACAGAATACACATTTGAGAGCCTAAAAATTCAGGAAAAATAAATTCTCCCCCCAAATCTGCAGAGTAAGTTATATTTAGACTTAGTTTAACTCTTACTTTTACCCCCAAAGACAATTTGGGATGTATCTCTTTAAAACTTTAAGGCTCTCTTGCTAGTTTAACAGGGACCTGCTGACTTGGGGGTTAAAGATTTAATCTTGAGCTAAAATGCTTCTCAGGGACTTTAACCAGCATCAATTTGTTCCTACTAAACCCAACCTTCAGGAAAAAACAAAAAACTTAAAAACACTTCAGCAGAGACTGTCCATTTATTGCCTGATGCCATCTGGGAATATAATAGCTAAATCTTTTTTTGCCCTCAGATTAATGAAGCAAGCTGATGCGTATAAAGAGCACTTTAATTCCCTCTGATATTTTCATTATAGATTTCTTTGTGGCAGAACTCATTTGCAATAATGCATATGTAATTTGGTAAACAGAACCGAAAAATCTGGCATCTTAAGGACACTCTTCACTGAGAGAAATAGTGAAGACACAACAAATTCAAAGGTAAGACAATCCTAATTCCTCAACTTTCTCAATTCTTTGACAACAAAAGCAAATGTTTCAATTTGGTACCAGTCTGTAAAGAATAGGTAACTCAAAATTCAAGAAGAAATTTAATGAAAGGAACACTAGTAAAGTTGCCTTAAGCTCCCTAAGTACTGAAACATGTCTTGAAAAATATCCTCTCAAGAGTTTCAGTTCTTTGTGACTTAAAATTAAATCAATGTAAAAACTCATGAAATCCCTAGCACAAATATTTCTTTATTTGGAATTTTTCATATGTAAATATCATGCACTAATTCTTAGATTAACTGGGTATTACAGAAAGGCCACAAGGCTGAACCAATGGGAAAGGTCTTTCATAGGATGCATTTTTTTGAATGATCAAAGTATATAATGACCACAACACAGGCAAAAATCTGTATCACTATCTTTGAAGTAATAAGTGATGGGGTTCATACAATGAAATTGAATGATTTTTCTCTATCTGATCTGGATAAAGAAAACCAAAATGAACTTATTTTAGGTTTTGGTTTTTATGTTCAATTAGTTCATATTTTAGAAATTCTAAAAGGATTTTTGTTTTCATTTGGATATAATTCAGCTATATTTTCATTTGAATTTATGACAGGATGGCCTTGTTTTCCACATTTCATAGAAACATATGCTTCAAGGATTTCAGTATCACCTTCAAGATCTTATGGGGTCAATAAATAATACCCCTTTCTTCCCATCTTAGGTTCAGAACCAATTAAAAATAAAGCACAGAAGATAGACAGATGGAGATTTAAAACAGGTTTATTGCTGATAAAGCAGATTAGAGAATGTGGCTTTAAACTTGCATCTAAAGGACTACCCAACACTCCATCCATCCCTTATGTAGACAGGGTCACACAGCCCAGTGACAGGCAGCAATGAAGGCTTTTGCCATCTCTGCGAGTTTACCTGAGTACAGGAGAGAAAACAAAAGTGTATGAAGCTACTCCTAAAAATAGAAAGCTAAAGGCTGAGTGAGCTTTTCCTATTCTTTCTCCCCAACCTGCAATCAGTGAGGAAGGGTGAGTGATGTGTCAGTCCTCATTGGTCAAAGATCTTAAGAGACACATCACCCAAGAAGATACACAGATGGAAAATGAGCACATAAAAAGATCCCCCTGTCATATGTCATCAGGGAAATACAAATTACAACAGTAATGGGTTATCAGTACACACGTATGAGAAAGGCTAAAATCTTCAACATGTACAATACTAAATGTTGACAAGGAATTAGAACAATAGGAACTAGTATTCTTTGCTGATGGAAATGCAAAATGGTTCAACTACTTTGGAAGACAGTTCGTCAGTTTGTTACAAAATTAAACACACTCTTAAGATAAGATCCAGCAATCTCTGCTCCTTGGTATTTACCCAAAGGAGTTGAAAACTTATGTCCACACAAAAACCTGCACATGTATGCATGTAACAGATTTATTCCTGATTGCTGAAACATGGGAGCAACCAGGATGTCCTACAGTAGGCAAATGAATAAACTGTGGTACATCCAGACAATGAATTATTATTCAGCACTTAAAAGGAATGAGCTATCAAACTGTGGAGGAAGCTTAAATGCATATTACCAAGTGAAAGAAGCCAATCTGAAAAGCTACATACTTTGTAATGTCAGTCATATGAAATTGTGGAAAAGACAAAACTATGGATACAGTAAAAAGATCAGGGGTCATCAAGGGTTTGGTTCAGGAAAGAGATGAGTAAGTGGAGCACAGAGGATTTTTAAGGCAATGAAAATACTCTGATACTATAATGATGCACACATATCATTATACACTTGTCCAAACCCATAGTATGCATAATACCAAAGGCAAACCCGAAGATAAGCTCTATATATTAGTTTATATTACTTATTTACATATTTATATGTTATATATAATTATAACAAATGTACCACTCTTATGGGAGATGTTAGTAATGAGGAGGCTACAAATGTATGGGGGCAGGAGGTATGTGGGAAAATCTCTAAACCTTTCTCTCAATGTTCTTGTAAACCTAAAACTCCTCTAAAAAAAAAAAAAAAGTCTTAATAAAGAGTGATAACTATCTTTCTCCATCCTCTGTGATTCTGATTCTCCAAGTAGAATCTTAATGGGTTGTGTCTTAGTTTGGGCATAATAGAATGTCATAGGCTGGAACGTCTGCTATCAGAGTGTCAGCATGGATGATTTCTGATGAGAGCCCTGTTCCTGGTTTGCAGATGGCCGCCTTCTTCCTGTGTCTTCACGCAGAGAGCAGAGCTCTCATGTCTCTTCTTAGGAGAGCACTAATCCCATCATGAGGGCTCCACCCTCATGACCCAATTACCTCCCTAAGGTCCCACTCAAAATACCCTAACATGGGGGGGAATAGGTTTTCAACATATGAATTTTGAGAGGACATAAATATGTAGTCCATAACAAGTGACATTGGAATTCAGCATTAAGGCACTTTTGGTGACTAAAGTAACACCAGGCCTGTCACAATTAACAGAGGAAACTAGTTTATAAGCTACCCATAGAACCATTTTCATCATTAGCTTCCCCTACCAATAGGTTAGAAAATGAAACACTGCATGTCTCTTCCCCAAACTTACACAAGTGCCTCAAAGGATCTGTCAAGAAAGCCACACCTGACTTAGTACAAATCGTAAAGACTTGCAAAAGGAATCAAGAAAAGGTAAAGATAGTATGAAAGTCCTCTTAAGAGAATGGAAAAATGAAAGGGGAATAAGGAGCTAGAAGACAAAGAATATCATCATTACCAAAGTCTCTTTAAAAATCATTCTCCAAAGACAACCAAGTGAGTTAGTAGGAATTGATGTATTTCAATGGAAAACAATGTAGAATTTATATTCAGACAGACCTGGATGTGAATTTTAGCTCTTCCATGAGTATGTCCTAAGCAAATTTCTTAAGTTCTAAAACTTCAAAACTGAAAAATATAGTAACATTAGTTTCATGATTGTGGTGAAGAAAAACGCAATTACTTATGTATAGTGCCTGGGATGTCAAAATTATTCAATAAACACTCCCTGTTATTGTTGTTTTTGTCATGTTGTAGTTTTTTTTATTAATAGAAAGGCATTAGCTCCCATTTCTTTAAATGTAGCAGTGAAATTATGATTATTCAGCACTATTTCCACTGCTAAGACCAATGTAAGTAGATTTTGAGAATGGAATGGCCTACTAAGATGGGGGTGAGTGGAAGTAACCTTCCCCTTTGGGAAGGGGTATTTTATCACTAACATTACTTAGAATTGCCTGTGCATGGTAATTAAAAAAAAAAAGGAGAAGGAAGAGAAGAAGAAAAGAAACTGAATTTAGTTTAAGTTTCCCACAGAGAAGACATCCCCCTTTACCTGTGTCCAGTGAAACCTTCCAATCACCCTCCCTTCCCCCATGGATTACTACTGCTCTTTATACAAATGAAGAGGTTGGAGACCCAGAGAATACAAGCCAAAGTCACCTAGCATCATTTTTATGTCTCTTTCTTTTGTTAATTTACATTTTGCTATTTCTTTCCAGAACACTGGCTCCCTCCTAACTTCTTTTGACTTGTGTGTCTAATTCTGGTCTTTGGTTTTCTTTGAAACCTAAACTACCACCAACAAAATCCATTCACCTTCAGAAGTTCTGATGGAAAAAAAAATAAGAAATCTAATACATTCACTCTGTAGGATTTTTATTTCTGTTCCTGCTTCTTAGTCAATACTCCTGGTGTGTTTGTCTAATCTTTACAGGCCCTGTTGACAATTCTTGTGATGTGGTAAAATGTTTGCCTAGAATAACGTGATAAGATAGAGTAGAACCGTATTTATGTCATGTTGTATTTCAGAAGCATTCTATTTCCTAATTCTTCCCAAAGGAAAAAAATATCAGTGACAGCTTTTCTTTTTCTGCCAGCTGTAGAGGGCACATTAAAAGTTCAATAATGTTGGAATTTCTTACAGACTCTATTTCCTCTTCATTGTAACTGTTGTAAGATGTTTCTTTTAGTACTTATATTAAGAATCCATTCTTCTAGATTAATCACTAACTTACCACTTCTCACCAACTCACGGAAGTAAAATGCCAAGAATGGAACAAATGGTATACACCTCAATTTCCACCACACAAAAGGAGCCTCTCCACTCCCAACAGAAGAGTGTCCCCTTGGCAGCAGAGATGAATGAATGCTCTTGCTATGTAATTATGCTCATGGAAAAATTGGTAATGCAACTAAAAAAAAAAAAAAGGGCAGGTTATATAGTTTACTAGTTGCAAGTCTCAATTCTTACTGTCAAAGATCAATATTGCAATTTATGCACCATTTTTCTAATAAAACACTATTCTAGTTTTGAGTTAAGGATAAAAGGAGCGATCTGTCAAGGGAAGCATTTCTCTTTCATTAAAAAAAAATATGGGGTTCTGGTTCAAGATGGCTATATAGGAAGACTGTGAACTCACCTCCTCCATGGAACACATCAAATTACACTTATTAATAGGAAAATTCCTCCTGAAAAAGAACTGACGGCTGACTGAACAGCTACTGAACAATCAAAGATAGAATGGCAAGACAACAGCAAGAGAGACAGAGACATGGTAACAAAGGGAATTCCCACTCCGAGCGCTGTGGCAGTGGGGAGGGATGTATACAGGCCTACCTCAACAATCCAAACCTATACTAAAGGAACCATAAAAAGAAAACAAAGCCTAAGGTGAGTAGAGGAAAGGAAATAATAAAGATTAGAGCAGAAATAAATGACCTAGAGACAAAAAAAGAAAAGAAAAAAAATCAATGAAACCAAGAGTTGATTCTTTGAAAAGATAAACAATACTGACAAACCCTTACCCAGATTTATCAAGAAGAAAAGAGAAAGAACCCAAATAAATGAAATCAGAAATAAGAGAGAAGTAACAATGGGCAATACAGAAATACAATGGATTATAATACTGTAAAAAAGTATATGCCAACAAATTGGACAATGTAGAAGAAATGGATAAATTCTTAGAAACATACAATCTTCCACACTCAACCAGGAAGAAACAGAAAATGTGAACAGACCAATTGTAAGTAACAAAATTGAATCAGCAATCAAAAAACTACCAAAAAATAGAAGTTCAGGACCAGAAGGATTCACAAGTGAATTCTACCAGACATTTAAAGAGTTAATACCTAAACTATTCCCAAAAAATAGAAGATGAAGGAAAGCTTCCAGACACACTCTGAGGACAGCATTACCCTGATACCAAAATCAGACAAAGACACCACAGAAAACAAAACTATAAGCCAATATCCTTGATGAACATAAATGCAAAGATCCTCAACACAATATTAGCAAACCACATACATTAAAAAGATCATTCACCATGATCAGGTGGGATTTATTCCTGGGATGAGAGGATTGTTCAGTATTTGCAAATCAATCCATGTCATATACATCAACAAAACAAAGGATAAATATCATATGACAAAATGATCATTCGACAAAGTACAACATCTGTTCATGATAAAAATCCTCAACAAAATGGGGTTAGAGGGACTATACCTCAACATAATAAAGGCCAAATATGAAAACCCCACAGCTAACATCATACTCAATGGTGAAATATGAGTGCTTTCCTCCTAAGGTCAGGAACATGACAAGGATGCTCATTTTCACCACTTTTATTCAACATAACACTAGAAGCCCTAGCAACAACAATCAGACAAGAAATAAGAGGCATCCATTTTGGTAAAGTAGAAGTTAAACTGTCAATATGAGCAGATGGCATGATAATACACACACACACACACACACACACACACACACACACACACACACACATATATATATAGGAAACCCTAAAGATTCCACCAAAATCTATTAGAAGTAATAAATGAATTCAGTAAAGTGGCAGGATACAAAATTAATACCCAGAAATTGGTAGTATTTCTACACACTAACAATGAAGTCGGAGAAAAATAGAGAAAAAAAAATTTACAATTGCATGAAAAAGAATAAAATACACCTGTGAATAAATTTAACCAAAGAGGTAAAAAGACCCATACTCTAAAACAATAAAACACTGATGAAAGAAATTCAAGAGGACAGTAATCAGAACAGTATGGTACTGGCGCAAAAATAGATACATAGACCAATGGAACAGAAGAGAGATCCTAGAAATAAACCCACATTTATATGTTCAGTTCTCTATGACAAAGGAGGCAAGAAAATAAAACAAGGAAAAGATGTTTTTTCAATAAATGGTGCTGGGAAAAGTGGACAGCTACATGTATAAGAACAAAACTGGACTACTTTCTAACACTACACAAAAATAAAATGGATTCAAGACCTAAATGGGAAATCTGAAACCATAAATATCCTAGAAGAGAACACAGGCAGTAATTTTTCTATCACCAGTCATAGCCACATTTCTCTGTATCTCCTAAGGCAAGAGAAACACAAGCAAAATTAAACTGTTGGGACTAAGCCAAAATAAAAAGCTTTTGCACCATGAAGGAAGCCATCAACAAACCAAAGACAATCCAATGAACGGGAGAAGATATTTTTGAATGATTTGCCTGACAAGGGGTTAATATCCAAAATATATGAAGAACTTATACAACTCAACACCCAAAAACCAAATAATACAATTAAAAATAGGCAGAAGACATGAACAGACATTTCTCCAAAGAAGGCATACAGATGGCCAACAGACACACGAAAAGATGCTCAACATCACTCATTAGGGAAGATAAGAAACAAGTGTTGGTGAGGATGTGGAGAAAAAGGAA
Organism: Eumetopias jubatus; assembly: GCF_037043125.1. NCBI lineage: Eukaryota > Metazoa > Chordata > Mammalia > Carnivora > Otariidae > Eumetopias > Eumetopias jubatus. The sequence continues at coordinate 35,080,385 of NW_028274820.1, forward strand.
CCCTCATGCACTCTGGGTGGGAATGTAAATTGGTATAGCCACCAGAAAACAGTATGGAGGTTCCTCAAAAAATTAAAAAACAGAAGTACCGTATAACCCAATAATTCCACTGTTGGGTATTTATTCAGGGAAAAGAATAACTCAAAAAGATTTATGCACCACTATGTTTACTGTGGCATTATTTACAATAGCCAAGACAAGGAAGCTACCTAAGTGTCCACAAATAGATTAATGGATAAAGAAAATGTGGTATATGTACATAATGGAGTAATACACAGCCGTAAAAGATGGGATAATGCCATTTGAAACATGGATGGACCTAGAAGGTAGTATACTACTTTGAGTCTTTGAGAAAGACAAATACTGTTGGATTCCACTCATAAATGGAATCTAAAAAAAAAAAAAAAAATGTGTAAGCAAACAAAAAGAATCAGAACTATAAACAATAGAGAACAATCTTATGGTTGCCGGAGTGGAGGGAGCTGGGGGGCTGGGCAAAATGGGACAAGGAGAGAGGGAGATACAGGCCTCCAGTTACTGGATGAGTAAGTCACAGGGGAAAAAAAGAAGAGCATAAGGAATACAGTCAATGATATTTTAAGAGCGATGTAATGGGACAGATGTTAGTTATACTTGTGGTGAACATAGCATAAGGTATGAACTTGTCAAATTACTAAGTTGTACACCTGAAACTAACATAATATTGTATGTCAACAATAGTCAAATAAATTTAGAAAGTACAAAATCTAAAACGTTGATTCATTTTCTCTTCCTTGGCTATACTCAGAGAAAATCCACAACAGCTAGTTTTAAGCCACCCAATTAAGGTTGACCCCACAGAAATTCTACAATGGATATTAGTTATTTCCAGAATCCCATTTCCCTTCATAATTATGCTATAAAACAGATCCCACACCATAGGTACAACACATAAAATATACACTAAAATTTAGGACTCAAGGTTTAAAAAGTCTAAAACATTTCTGCTTCAACAGTACCTATTTTTTTTCCAATCATTTTTCTATAAATAACTATACCCATGTGTACTTTCAGAAAAGCATATAGGAGTACCCACTTGTTTCTCCTCAAAACAGCATGACAGTACGAATAATTATTTACTTCAAAGCCAGAGGCCATGTTTAATAAAATTGGGTGGGAAAACTTCTTCATAAATATTTAAAAGCCTGCTAAGGACCTTTAAAATGCTCATTCCACATTCAATTCCAGAGTTTGCTAATGATTTGACTAAATGATCAGTGGCCCTACAAGAAAAAAAGCAACATAATAATAACACCTTTAAATGGAAGCTCCACCAGTGAAAAGGTTTCTTTGTAATTATTAAAAGCTAAAGCTTGAAGGGATAGAAACCAAAACATTTTAGAAGCATCAATAAAGGACAATCTAAGAGTGAACATAATTATTTATGAGATTCCTAGAGATAGACATGGCATCCACTGGCACAGAAACCACAGGATTAAAGGGAAATGTAACAGCAGAGAGCCAGTATGGAACGCACAGCAGTGCCCAATCCAGGGCAGCAATCTGGACTCAAACCAGACCAACAGTGATTGAAAATTATTATCACTGGATGGCTGATTCTTTAACTGTGTCCGGTTATAGATGTGAGAAAGTATGTGTGGCCTGGACTTGTTAGTTACTGTTTTTATCCCAGACATCACATACTAATTGGCTAACCCAGAAGTGCCAGGACCAGCATAGCTTCTTCTCACATCAAGTACCTTCTCACTGATGGTTAGAAAACAAACCAGAATACAATCATATGTTTAATTTGAAACAAAATGGTGTCTAAAGTAGAAAAGGTTAGCATGATATGCACTAGAATTAAAACTCTGTTTAGATAATAAAAATTCTTGGTATATAAGGTTTTTTTTACTTTATTTTATTATGTTATGTTAATCACCATATATCACATTAGTTTTTGATGTAGTGTTCCATGATTGTTTGTGTATTTTTTTTTTAAGCAAGAGAAAAAGCTCTAATTCAAACTTTGAATAATCTGTTGGTTGATTCTCTATGGAAGGAGTTCATTAAGGAAAAAGATTAATCATTCACATCCTCTATGCAATATCAAAATATCAAGTTATAGACATTAAATATATAGAATTTTGTTAATTATATTTTAATAAAGCTGAAAAAAATTCATATGGAACCGCAAAACAACCTAAAATAGCCAGAGAAAGTCTGAACAAAAAGAACAAAACTGGAAGCATATTTCCTGATTTCGAGTTACAAAATTTTGGTATTCACAACAGTATGGTACCAGCATAAAAAGAGAGATATATAAACCAAGAGAACAAAATACTCCAGAAACCAACCTACACATATACAGTCAACTTGATCTTCCACAAAGATCCTAAGTATACACAATGGGGAAAAGATAACCTCTTTAATAATGGTGCTGAGAAAACCACATGTATTTACGTGCAAAAGAGTAAAATTAGACCCTGATCTCACATTATACAAAACTTATACAAAATGAATTAAAAGATTTAAATGTAAGACCAGAGGGGTGCCTGGGTGGCTCAGTTGGTTAAGCATCTGACTCATGATTTCGGCTCAGGTCATTATCTTATGGGTCCTGAGATCAAGCCCTAGGTTGGGCTCTGTGCTCAGCAGGGAGTCTGCTTGAGATCCTTTCTCTCTGCCCCTCTCCCCACTTGCACTCACTCACTTCTCAAATAAATAAATTTAAAAAAAATAAAAAATAAATAAATGTAAGACCAGAAAGTATAAAACTCCTAGAAGAAAACCTAAGGAAAATTTTCTTAACATTGATGTTGGCAATGATTTCTTTAATATGATATCAAAAGTCAAGGCAACAAAAGAAAAACATATACTTGGGACTACATCAAACTAAAAAGCTTCTGCAAAGCAATCAATTAACCAAATCAAAAAAGAAACTACAGAGTGGGAGAAAATATTGACAAACCATACATCTTATAAGGGATTAATTTCCAAACTATATAGGGACCTCAAACAACTCAATAGCAAAAAACCAAATAACCTGTTTTAAAGATTCACATAGGAACTGAATAGATATGTCTCCAAGGATGACATACAAATTGCCAACAGGTATACAAAAGGTGCTGATATCACTAATCAAAGAAATGCAAATCAAAACCACAATGAGCTATTATCTCATACCAATTAAGATGGCTATTATCAAAAAACAAAAGATAACTAGTATTGCTAAGTGTACAGAGAAAAGAGAACACTTTTACACTGAAGATGGGAATATAAATTGGTGTAGTCACTATGGAAAACAGTATAGAAGTTCCTCAAAAAATTAGAACTACCATATGATCCAGCAACCCACTTCTGGGCACATACCCAAAGGAAATGAAATCAGATCTCAAAGAGTTATCTGCACTCCCAAGTTTATTGCAGCATTATTCACAATAGCCAACTTATGGAAGCAACCTAAATATCAATAGATGAAAAGGATTTTTTAATGTGATATATACCTACAATATTGTATTTTTCAGCTGTAAGAAGGAAATCCTAATATTTATAACAACACAGATAAACCTGTAGGACATTATGCTAAGTGAAATAAACCAGACACAGGATAAATACTATGACACACCATTTATATGATGAATCTAACATAGTCAAATTCATGGAAGAGTAGAATGGCAGTGCTCATGGGCTTGGGGAAAAGTAAAATAGGCAAGTATTAGTCAAATGGTACAAGGTTTCAGTTATGCAAGAAAGATAAATATAGCCTATAGTTCACAATACCATGTTGTATACTTTAAAAATTCGCTGACCATAGGTATCATGTTAAGTGTTACGAAAAAATAATAATAAATCAGGGCACAAGGGTGGCTCAGTTGCTTAAGAGTCCAACTTTTTTTTTTTTTTAGATTTTATTTCTTTGTGAGATTAGAGAGCATGCACACAAGTGGGGGGAGGGGCATAGAGAGAGAATCTGAAGCAGAACTCACACTGAGCATGGAGCCTGATGCGGGGCTTGATCCCACAATGGGGAGATCATGACCCGAGCCAAAACCAAGAGTCAGATGTTCAACTGTCTGAGCCACCCTGAGGGCCCCAAGTGTCTGAATCTTAATTTCAGTTCAGGTGGTGATCTTAGGGTTGTGGGATACAGCCCCACATTGGGCTCCACACTGGGCATAGAGCCTGTTTGAGATTCTTTCTCTGCTCCCTCCCCTACCTTCTCTCTCTAAATAATAATAATAATAATAATAATAATAATAATAATGAATCAACAAATAGGGCAGGAGGAAACTTTTGAAGGTGATGTATATATATAACAATGGCATAGATTGTTCCAATGATTTCACAGATGTATACTTATCTCTAAGCTCATCAAGCTGTGTATATTAAGTATGTACAGCTTTTTGTATGTCAATTTTACCTCAATAAAATGGTTTTTAAAAAAGAAAAAAATAACTGTATTTTACATGTTTAAAGAAATAAAAATTTGATAATTTGACCAGCATCAAGAAACTAAATAATGACATGCAGATTTGAAAAGGAACCAAACAAAACTCCAATAAATAAATGCTATACTAACTAATATTAAGAAGTCAATATATAAATTTAGCTGCAGAGTGAACAGGAATAGACATTACAACAAAATACACATAATAGAAAAACAGTTAAGCAGCTAAAAAAGAAAAAAAAAGTTAAAGAGTAAAAAGCCAATCACTCACAAAGGGAAAGCAATTATATTGGTGGCTGACTTGTCAATAGGAAGAAAAAAAATGTCATGACAGTTCACTCTGTGTGCTGAGATGAAACAACTATCAACCTAAAATTTTATACTTAGCAAAAATATCATCCAAGAATGAGGGTAGATAAAAGGATATTTTCAAACCAAGAGAGTTACCACAAAGGACTAAATTTTTTAAGCTATGCTTCAGGAAGACAATGATTCTAGATAGAGAGCAGAGATAAAATAAAGAATGATGGAAAATGATACAGGTAAATATGTGAGTAAATCTAAAGAAACACTGAATATAAAATAAGAATGTCCCACGTACAGGTGAGTGGGAACAGGCTCAAAATAAACTATAGGTCTATATAGTTAGGAGAATGATGAGGTAAAGTTATTCTTATGTTCATGAATTTAGACTTGACAGACTCAGCAAATAAAAATCTGTTTTTTATATATTGCTTATGTAAAACTCATATTTAACTGGATGTCTTACATTTTATATGGTAACACTACATGAACTGCTCTGGAGGAAGGAATATATGAACATTAAGAATGCCCAGTTAGGGGGCGCCTGGGTGACTCAGTCGTTAAGCGTCTGCCTTCAGCTCAGGTCATGATCCCGGGGTCCTGGGATCGAGCCCCACATCAGGCTCCCTGCTCGGCAGGAAGCCTGCTTCTCCCTCTTCCACTCCCCCTGCTTGTGTTCCCTCTCTCGCTGTGTCTCTGTCAAATAAATAAATAAAATCTTAAAAAAAAAAAAAAGAATGCCCAGTTAGTATATTATAAAATCAATTAATATAACTCACATTTATAGACTGAAAAGAAAAATGTATGACAATTTGAATACAAACAGAAAAATCAGTCCTTAAAATTCAATAGCTACTTATGATAAACTTCAAAATGTAAACAAAATGGACATTGTTTTTAATCTGACTAAAGAATTAGGGAAATCCTTAGTAAATGTCATATTTAGTGGTAACATTATGAAGTCATTTTCTTTATAGAAATGACATAAGAACGGTTGTGACACTATTTCTATTCAACATTGTATTGGAAGTTCTGACCATTAGAATGAGAGAAAAAAGAAAATTAAAAGTGATCACAATTGGAAAGAAAACAAGTCATAAGATAATATACTTAGCTACTTAAAAAACAACACACTAAACAGGCAATTGTTAGTAAGAGTGTAACAATGTTGTTGGAAGTCAAAACAATATTTTTAAATAAAAATAGTTTTATTTCTATGTATCAATGGAAAATAGTTTTTTAATGATATTTTTCCATAACACAAAATATACCAAGTACCTAGAAATAAAACAAAAATAGGAAAATTATTACAAGGAAAATTATTAATTTTCATAAAGTAAATATAAAGGGAAAGATAGGCCCTGAATCCAGTAACATACATCCTATTCATGCACATACACAATCACATAAACACATGTCATTCTTAGTAATAGAACAAGAGCTTCTGTTTAGTGAGAAAGATGGAATCTTTTTTCAAGTTTTTATTTAAATTCAAATTAGTTATCATATAATACTAGTTTCAGGTGTTGAATTTAGTTATTCACCACCTATATACAACAGCACTGGGTGCTCATCACAAGCACTCTCCTTAATCCCCATCACCTATTTTACCCATTCTTCCTACCCAACCACCTCCCCTTTGGTAACCATCAGTTTTTTCTCTATAATTAAGAGTCTATTACTCCATTTTCCACTCTTTTCCCCCATGTTAGTTTGTTTTTTTCCTTAAATTCCATATATGAGTGAAATCATATGCTATTTGTCTTTCTCTGACTGACTTACTTTGCTTAGCATAATACTTCTCTAGCTCCATCAACATCATTATTTCAAGCAAGAGTTCATTTTTTTTATGGAAACAGGAAGAAATAGAAAACATGAACAGACTAATAACCATCAAAGAAATTGAACCAGCAATAAAAAATCTCCCAACACACTAAAGTCCAGGGCCAGATGGCTGCACAGGTAAATTCTACCAAACATTTAAAGAAGAGTTAATACCTATTCTTCTCAAACTTTTCCAAAAATAGAAATGGAAGGAAAATTTCCAAAATCATCCTACGAGGCCAGTATTACCCTGATATCGAACCCAGATAAAGACCCCCACTAAAAAAGGGAACTACAGGCCAATATCCCTGATGAACATGGATGCAAAAATCCTCACTAAAACGCTAGCAAATCAAATCCAACCATATAATAAGGAATCATTCAACACAATCAAGTGGGATTTATTCCCAGGCTTCAAGGGTGGTTTAATATTTGTAAATCAATCGATGTGATACACCACATTAATAAAAGGATAAGAACCATACGATCCTTTCAACAGATGTAGAAAAAGCATTTGACAAAGTACAACATCCATCCATGATAAAAACTCTCAATAAAGTAGGTTTAGAAGGAACATACCTCAACATCATAAAGGCCATATATAAAAAAATCCACAGCTCATATCATCCTCAATGGGGGAAAAACTGAAAGCTTTTCCTTTATAGTCAGGAACCAAACAGGATGTCCACTCTAACCACTGTTATTTAACACAGTACTGGAAGTTCCAGCCACAGCAATCAGACAACACAAAAAGTAAAAGGCACCCAAATCAGCAAGGAAGAAGTCAAATTTTCACTATTGGCAGATGACATGATATTCTATATAGAAAACCTGAAAGATTTCACCAAAAAATTGCTAGAACTGACACATGAATTAAGTTGCAGGATACAAATGAATGTACAGAAATCTGTCGCGTGTCTATACACCAACAATAAAGCAGCAGGAAGAGAAATCAAGGAATCAATCCCATTTACAACTGCACCAAAAACTGTAAGATACCTAAGAATAAACCTAACCAGAGGTAAAAGATCTATACTCTGACAACTATGAAACACTGATGAAATACATTGAAGATGACACAAAAATGAAAAAAACATTCCATGCTCATGGATAAGAACAAATATTGTTAAAATGTATATACTACCCACAGCAGTCTACACATTTAATGCTCTCTCTATCCAGATACCACCAGCATTTTTCACAGAGCTAGAACAAACAATCCTAAAATCTGTATGGAACCACAAAAGACCCTGAATAGTCAAAGCAGTCTTGAGGAAGAGAGTCAAAGCTAGAGACATCACAATTCTGGACTTTAAGTTATATTACAAAGCTGTAGTCATCAAGACAGTATGGTACTGACACAGAAATAGATACATAGATCAATAGAACAGAATAGAAAGCCCAGAAATAAACCCACAACTATATGGTTAATTCATCTTTGACAAAACAGGAAAGAATATCCAGTGGAAAAAAGACAATCTCTTCAACAAATGGCATTGGGAAAACTAGACAGCAACATGCAAAAGAATGAAACTGGACCACTTCCTTACACCATACACAAAAATAAATTCAAAATGTATTTAAGACCTAAATGTGAAACAGGAAACCACCAAAATCCTAGAGAACACAGATAGTAACCTCTTTCACATTGGGAAATACCAACTTCTTACGAGATATGTCTCCTGAGACAGGGGAAACAGAAGCAAAACTGAACCACTAGAACTTCACCAAGATAAAAAGTTTCAGCACAGCAAACAATCCACAAAACTAAAAGGCAACCTACTGAATGGGAGAAGATATTTACAAATGACATATCTGATAAAGGGTTAGTATCCAAAATCTATAAAGAACTTATCAAACTCAACACCCAAAAAACAAATATCCAGTTAAGAAATGGGCAGAGCACATGAACAGACATTTCTCCCAAGAAGACATCCAGATGACCAACAGACACATGAAAAGATGTTCCACATCTCTCATCATCAGGGAAATACAAACCAAAACCACAGTGAGATACCCCCTCACACCAGTCAGAATGGCTAAAATTAACACAGGAAACGACAGGTGTGGGCAAGGATGTGGAGGAAGAGGAACACTCTTACACTGTTGGTGGGAATGCAAACTGGTGCAGCCACTCTGGAAAACAGTATGGAGATTCCTCCAAAAGATAAATATAGAACTACCCTACTATCCAACAATTGCATTACTAGGTAATTACCCAAAGGATACAAAAATACTAAATCAAATGGATACATGCACTCCAATGTTTATAGCAGCATTATCAACAATAGTCAAATTATGGAAAGAGCCCAAACGTCCACTGACTAACGAATGGACTGTGTGTGTGCGTGTGCACGCGCGCGCACACACACATAAGGGAATATTACTCAGCCATAAAAAAAGATGAATTCTTCAATACATGGTACAAGGGCAATTGGTTTTCACATAGAAAAAAAAAGTGGATTATCACAAAAAATACAGTTTAAAGACATAATTGAAAGGAAAATTTAAAAATTAGAATATGAAGAAAAATGTTCATTACAATAAGATAACAAAAAGTACATACCCTAAAGGCAATTATAAATTTGACTACAGTAAAATTAAGAACTCTTGCTCATCAAAATTAAGTCACAAACTAGGTGAAGATATTAACATACACAAATCACAAAAAATATAAATATCCTATCAATCAATAAGGAAAAGATATTCAAATAGGAAAAAGTTGAAAAAAATAAAGGACTTTTCACAGGGAACACAAAATGATGCTTGTATGTATGAAATGTATGAAAAACATTCAGCTTTATTAATAATCAAGAAATGAAAATGAAAATCACTTTCAAATACTCATTCATACCCTCAGGATTTGTAAAACTTAAGACATCAGATGATACCAAGTATTGGCAAGGTTGTGCATTAATGAAAATTCTCATCCAGTGCTAGGAGGAGGGAAATTAGAACAACCCTATGGGAAAGTCTGGCATTACCTAATAAAGCAGAGCATGTGCAAACTCTACTTATCCAGCAGTTCTATGTCTGTATGTCAAGTATAGAAACATCCTTGCAGATGTGTTTCAAAAGCATTGCAAAAATCAAGCAACAAAGCACAGTATTAATTTATTAACACTTTGATGCTCCAGTCTCTTCATCTGTAAGTTGACAGTAATAGTGCCTAGCTCACAGGTTTATGCTGGTATTTAAGGGAGTTGATATACATAAAGTTCTTGGAACAGTGCCTAGCTATAGTATTATAGAGTAAGCTGTTGTTATTATTATTCGCAGCAGCATCATTATTTATAACACAAAAAGCCCCAAAATGCTGCAGATATTTATTACTAGTAGAACAAATAACCCATTCATCATGCATACATACATGAAAATATACTTCCGTATATTCCCATGTATACACAGATCAACACAATGGAATACTATAGGAGAGTAAAAGTGGACTACCTCATTAATAGAAAAAAAAAAACAAAATAAGAAACTTATGAATACATACAATATGATTCCATTTATGTGATTTATTTTTATTTTTGTGATTTTTTTAAAAACGTAAAATGGTAAATTTAGAGAAAATTTTTTTATAAAATTAGAAAAGTGAGAATTCACAATTTCAGAAACACAGAAATCATAATTTCAGAATGGCAGTGCCTTCTTGGAACCTAAGAGGGGCACGGAAGCTAGGAGAATCATCTGGCAGGGCCGTGGTCTTCTATGGTAGTAATATCCTATTTCTTAGCCTCAGTGATGGGGAAATGGGGATTTATTTTGCCTCCAAAATGCATATACCTCTTAACACTTTATCTTCTCTACTTTACAAAAGTTTTTGTATGAAATACTCCACAAACTTGGGGTATAAATATGACTTATTTTCTTTCACTTTTAAATTAATTGCTTTACTTATCACTTCCTTATAAACAAGAAAATGATTTCCTCTCTCAAAAACCACATCCTTTTGAAATCTCCCAAACACAGGGTTTTTCTTCTACGCCTAAAAAAAAAAAAAAAATGAAGATATGAGAGTCTTGGATATTATGTCTCCCATTCCCACTCTTTTTCACAATTACAAAGCAATGTTTAAAGCTGATTCAAAACAATATTAATGACAATGCTGATGCAATCTGACCCCAACAGGTAATCATGTACACAGCTCTTCTTGTCAACAGCAATTTCTGAAATGAGGCTGGAGCAGCAGTAGAAATAAAGACAAAGAAGAAAGTGAAGAATGGAATTATGAGCAATAGAAAAACACTTACCCATTAAGGGTCAAACTGAGAATAGCAAAACCAAACCAGCCTCAAATAGCTCATATCTGTCCTTAGTAATAATAACCACTATAATAACATTTCCTGTAACAGAAAAACTCTGGTAACATTAAGGCTGAAGTATTTATTTTGCATTTCCTATTTTCTCCATGCAAAGTAATGTGTCTCATCGGAGGGTCAGCCACCTGCACAGGGCTACTTAGGATCTGTTCATGATACAAAGAATGAGTTACTAGACTGGGAGTTTCTAACAGAGAAAGAACGTGAGGGGGAAAAATGGCATTTTAAAAACACTTATTAGATGTGACATAAAAAATGTATTCTAGGGCCTGTATTACAAAGATTTTACTTGTAATTCCAGGGTAAAAAAATGTTAGGCATGACTGCACAGAAATGATAAGGCACTGATTTATGTATAGGCCAGAGGAGACAACAATTTTTTGGTTAGACTCTTCTATCACAAATTGTAAAATGGCTTTTCCCTTTTATTGTTTAGTTCAATAAATCTTCTTGTCTAATAATATGTAAATTGCTGGCTCAAGCTACTGGCCACGATCTCCTCACTGCAATTAAGTCTACGGGAGAGGCCCCTGGTACAAAGCAAAATGCTCTATTGAGCACACAATTTTTCTGTCCCCCTGCACACCCACTATAATATTTTACCATGTTTACTTACTAAAACACACTAGAGAAATTTCCACTGACCTTTAAGTGGCAATAACCACCATGAAGACCCCAAAGTGTTTCAAAATTTTTTTAAGTGTCCTGCAGACCCCAAATTAGTCATTCTTCCAGTCAGGACAGACACAAGAAAGAAAAAAAAAGCAAAAAAAAAAATGTTAAAATGTCTAGATAAAATAATAATTATGATTATAGTGTCAAATTTGTGGAGTTAAAGAAAATAGTGAATACTGACTATAAACAGTATGTAAGGGATGAAACAGATCGAAACTCAAGTGTTCTAATACCTTAAAATTCCAAAGCCAAGGCTTTGGTAGGTGAGAACTGGAACAGCTATACCCCAGAGGACAATGAGAGAAAAGTGGAGTCAGTACTTAAGAGTCAGAGAGGCAAGGAGTAGGGAAGAGGGGGGCTTGTCTAGATGTATGGCAGCAGGAAGCAGCACAGAATCTCAGAGGCCAAGTCTTCCAGCAACACAGTTTTGGGGATACTGACTCTTGGAAAAGAAGCAGAGTCTTAACTACCTGCGCTGAACCCGAAATCCTTAAGCACAAACCTGCATATAGTCATCTTGCAAAATTTCCAGAATTAAAAAACAAGCATAACGTTACAAAGATTGTCACACACACACACACACACAAGAAAGTAAACCACTTTGAATTAAATCTAGCAAAAACAAAAAGATAACAGATCAAGTAAAAATTAATAGCTGCAAGGCTTAAAGATTTTGAAAATTGTAAGTCCCAATATTTAGAAGAACCATGAATGAAATGTTTACATGAACCAACTGAGCAATGGCAAAGATCAGCACAAATCAAGAAACTAACAGAAATAAATACAACAAAATAAAAAAATAGAAATACAGAAAGTTAATTTAAAATAATCACTGAATGTTTATAATCTCAGGAAAGATAGAGTAGAAAAGATAGTTAGTGAGCTAGAAGACACATATGAATAATTTACCTGAAATGAAACCAGGGAGAGATCAAGAGATGAAAAATGTAAAACAAATTTAGGAGACATGGAGGACAGAGTGAGGAAATCAAATGTTTGCTGGAATTACAAAAGCTAAAAATGGTGAAGGGGTGCTATTCAAAGAGCTAGAGCTAGAGGATTTTCTGAAATGGAAGAAAAATATATATCAACACAATCAAACAACAGTGCATCCTAAGGAGAATAAAACAGAAACACAAGTCTTTGATAGCTTTATTTCTCTAAACTGAAGTTTCTCATTTCTCCAAGATATTTTGGTTCCTAAAAGGATAAAAAATGGTATTTAGAGATGGTAATCTAAGTAATATGGGTGCTTATTGCTTGAGAGTTAATTATAGTTTCTAGGTCTTTCAGTAGATAAAGGATATATGCATTTTTTAAAAGATAAAATACAGCAAGAAGTGTGAATTCATACCAATAATTCCTATTCAAATTTAAATTACTCTGTTGTTCCCTCAATGTGAAAACTTTGACTTCCTTGTGATATTAACATACCCCTTAGTTCTCTTATTCTACTAATAAGAGAATAACAATTCCAATATTATAATAAATAGCACAATTGGTAAAAAAAAAAAATTCTTATGTAATTTTTTCCTTAGAATATAATCCTGTGTCTCTAGTAAATTTACCATAATTTTAAATCACTTATAATTCTTCTCCATGTGATTTATACAATTATAATGAGTCAAAGTTAGGCTCATTAGTTCATTTTGGTTTTATTTTATGTACTGCCTTTGTATGTATTTTTATTAATTTTCTAGGCTTATGTAAAAGTAAACACATTTAAGTGGATTCAAAGTCAAACCCATAAAATGTGGCATATTCAAGGAGTTCAGCTTCTATTTATATGCCCTCCACATATTGTTCACCTTTGAAAAATCCTTTTAATACAAGGAAAAATATATAAATATGTACCTATGTATTTATACATATTTTTATATAATGTACATGTTTACACATTATATATCCATTTATTCATATGTGCATAGATGTACATATCACATGTAGGCTTATAAATGTATGTATATTTATAAACCTAAATCTATATATTTAGCTATAAGCACTAATAAACTATACAGTTTTTTCTAACATATTATTTTACTCCACAGCAGTATTTAGAGAAGTTCCTCATTCTTTTATAACTTTTATTTAAAACTTCATTTTGTGAAAAAAATAAAAAATAAAACTTCATTTTGTGGATGTAATAATTTTTTTACACAGTCTCAAAACTCAAATATCCCATCAAAGGGGACTGGAAAAATAGTCCTATGCAAATATCCTTTTTGCATTTTTGCCTGAGTATCTGTGAGACAGATTCAGAGGACCTGCTGAGTCAAAAATTAATATCATCCATAATTTTACTACATATCGCAAAGTTTCTCTTCGTAATAGTTGTATCATTTTGTATTCCCACTAGCAACATATGAGAGTGCCTGTTTCCCCACAGGTTTGATCCAAGAGTAAGTTGCCAAATTGGACTTTTTGCCAATCTAATAGAAGTGGAATTTCATTGTAGTTTCAATTTACCTTTTACGTACTGGGAACAAAGTTGAGACTCCTCCACGTTTGAGTCATTTGCCTCTTTTTTTTAATTACTATTAGGTTCAGTTAGCCAACATAAAGTAAGTACATCATTACTTCTTGATAGAGCATTCAGTGATGCATTAGTTGCGTTTAACACCCAGTGCTCATCACCACATGTGCCCTCCTTAATGCCCATCACCTGGTTACCCCATCCCTCCACCCCCTCCTTCCTGTAACGTTCAGTTTGTTTCCGGGAGTCCAGAGTTTCCCATGGTTTGTCTTCCTCTCTGATTTCTTCCCATTCAGTTTTCCTCCTTTCCCTTGTGGTCCTGCCTCTCTCTTTCTATGAACTGCTCATTTTTTTCTAAACTTATAATTCTCCTTCCCTATTTTTACAAACTCTGTGTCAGTACCTTTGTTTCTGAAATTAATTTTTATCTAATTTATCATTTATCTTTGATTTTGTTTATAATTCTTTTGCCATTCCTTGTTTAAAAGTGATCAAATATACCAGTTTTTCCTTGAACTATAATTAAATGCAGAAGCAATAAAGTTCCCTCTACTCCCAGTTTACAGAGTAATATATCCAGATTTCCTTCCAGTACATTTGTACATTTTGTTCTTTCAATTTGCATTTCTGGTCCATTTGAAATTTATCTTGACGTACAGTGTGAGAATGAATTGGATTTTATCTTTTTCTTTATGTCTAGTCAGTTATCCCAACATCCCTTATTTAAAAACATCTTTTCCCCACTGACTTGATACACTGAACTTTACAAAAAATTTTCACAAGGATTAGAATCTATTCATAGATTTTCTTATTCTCTTCCCTTGGTCTGAATGTCTCTTTAGCTTTCAATAATATACCACTTTAATCTTTATTGTTTTAGTATCTGATAGAGCTAGTTCACCCCACATACCACTATTCTTCTTATCAGGACATTCATGGCTATACTTGCTTATTTGCTTTTGCAAATGAAAGTCCTCATCAATACCTTTACACCCAGAGAGAGAAAACTATTTGATAATTCTTGTAATTCCATTGAGACTGCATTAAGTTTATTAATTTAGAAAACATTAGTATCTATAATGTTAAGTCTTTCTTTGAAGAAATGTAGTATGTAAACACACAACACAAAACCAATTAGAGGACATAATGAAAGAAAGGATCCCATTATAATAGTATTTGTTTGCAAGCTTAGAATGTTCAAAATTTTTATGAGGAAAGACATAACATACTCCTGGAAAGGAAGAAAAGCAGCTAGAACAAAAGGGGAGATATACCATATACATGCATATACAATTCACTATCACAAGGATGTGAATCATTGCTTGCACAGCATGACCTGAATTTTCAGTCCTAGTAGCATGACTGGACAATTGCAACCCCTTAACTATTCAATCATAAACAACTTTGGAAGTATTTAATATGCATCCTGCTTTTTGTCTGAAATTCTTCTGTTGACACTTTCTGGAAATAATGAAAAGTTCAACATCAAAACATACTGGATGGATATTGAACTTGGAAGGAAATTGCAGAGTATACTATGGAGCAGCCTTTAGAGAAATGCTCTATTGCTGATGCTATTGATGATACAGAGTATAATTCTGGAATGAAAAAGACGACAGGCATCGCAAACCTTACATCTAAAGGAGCTGGACTCTAAATGCAAAGCTGTTTTAGAGTATCTCAACACAGAAGTTCTTAAGGGTTCCCAAGACCTTTTAGGGGTATGCAAGGTCAAAACTACTTTAATCATTTTTAGAATGTTATTTGTCTTTCACTACGTTGACATTTGCACTGATGGTACAAGAGCAATCATGGATAAAATTGCTGACACTTCCACATGAGTCAAGTGTTACCAAGCTGTACTAGTATTCATATTTTTCACTCCCACACACTCACAGTACCAAAAAAAGAAAAAAAGAAAAAATAAGGGGAAAAATCCAATTTCACTTAAAAATATCCTTGAACCAGTAGAAATTAATATTATTAAATCTCAACTCTTTGGTATGCATCTTTTAAATACTCTGTTTGATGAGGGGGGATTATACATAAAGTACTTCTCTGCATACTGAAGTAGGATGGTTGCCTTTGGGAAAAGCACCCATGCAATTGTTTGACTTGTGAGCTGAACTAGCTACTTTTTTACAGAACACTATTTTTACTTGCAAGAATGACAGACAAACAAATGATAGTTATTCAGACTGGGGATATCTGGTAGAACATTTTCTAACAATGAACAAAGTGAGCCTGTCAACTTCAAAAAAAGAGAACTGACTAGATTTGCTGCCAATGATAAAAATTGGAACTTTCAAGGGAAAATGATAATTTTAGAAAAACTTTATCTGCCTCCATGCATGTTCCCAATCTTCAAAGACTTTATTGATGAGTTTTATGGTGATATTAGTGAGATTTTTTTATACTATATAGTAAGATTTATCAATATTTGGAAGATCCTCTTAACTTGGTAAATGAGTATATTTGAAATGACTAATGTATGATGTAATAATATCATGCATGGTAAAAGACCATTCAGATTGCAAGACAAAACAATGAATTTTAATGAAATAGTGTAGGACAAGGTTATTGATATGTCTCATTGGCTGAATGGTGGCCCCCCAAAAGGTAAGTCCTTGTCTTTATCCCCAGAACCAGGACCTTATGTGATGAAAGAGTGAATTACATGTCAAAGATATATTAAGGATTTTGAGGGAAGCTTATCCTGCATTATGTGGGTGGGTCCTAAATCCAATGACAATAGTCATAAGAATTAGGCAAAGGCAGATGCGACCCAGAGGCAGAGACTGGAGTGATGAGATCACAAATCAAGAAATGCCAGTAGCCACCAGAATATGAAAAAGGCACAGAACAGAATCTCTCCTTGAGCCTCTCGAGGAAGCAATACCCAGCTGGCACCCAAATTTCAGACTTCTGGTCTCCAGGTAATAAATTTCTGTTATCCATCACTCAGTTTACAGTAATTTGCTACAGTAGCAATAGGAAAATAATACAATATAGTTTCAGATTCCACATCCCAACTAACCTTTAAGAAACTGCCATTTAGTAAGTTTCAGTGTAGCATTAAAAAAGGAATATTCACATTTAAAAGGCTATTAAAATATCCCTCTCTTTTCCAGTTACATGTGTGAAAACAGATTTTCTTCATATATTTCTACCAAAACAATATACGGCACCAGGTTGATGCAAAAGCAGATATGAGAATACAGCTGTCTTCTATTAAGCTGGACATCAAAGCAATTTGTACAATCATAAAATAATGCTACTTTAATGGCTATTTTTTATTCTGGAAAAATAGTTAACTTTTAAAACTGTGTTTATGTTAATAAATAATAGTTTTAGTATAGCTATTTTAAAATATATAAATATTTTTAAATTTTCTCACTTGTGATTTTTAATATGGTAAATACTGATGGATAAAACTCATGTAAACAAATAATGCAATATATGTTAAGAAAAAAAAAGAAGAAGAAGATAGCAGGAGGGGAAGAATGAAGGGGAGTAAGTCGGAGGGGGAGACAAACCATGAGAGAGGATGGACTCTGAGAAACAAACTGAGGGTTCTAGAGGGGAGGGGGGTGGGGGGATGGGTTAGCCTGGTGATGGGTATTAAAGAGGGCATGTTCTGCGTGGAGCACTGGGTGTTATGCACAAACAATGAATCATGGAACACTACATCAAAAACTAAGGATGTAATGTATGGTGATTAACATAACAATAAAAAATTTAAAAAAAAAGAACAGGGAAGGAGTGTGAACTGTTAAGAGAATTGAGAGAATGTCCTTGATACTAGGGCCATTTAGGGACTGTAGGGTTGGGAAAAGCAAAGTTTGGGGTTAAGACTTAGACTTTTTGTAGGTTCTTGGAGACTAAGCATAGTGATTTAAAACATGGAATCCAGGGCGCCTGGGTGGCTCAGTTGGTTAAGCGACTGCCTTCGGCTCAGGTCATGATCCTGGAGTCCCGGGATCGAGTCCCACATCAGGCTCCCTGCTCGGCAGGGAGTCTGCTTCTCCCTCTGACCCTCTTCCCTCTCGTGCTCTCTATCTCTCATTCTCTCTCTAATAAATAAATAAAATCTTTAAAAAAATAAAAATAAAAAAATAAATAAAACATGGAATCCAAAGCCAAGCTGATCCTAGCTCTGCTTCTTATGAGCTGTGTTACTAAACCATTCTGCATCTCAGTTTCCTGATGTGAGAAATGGGGATGATGATAATCCCACTTCATAGATGACTGTAAAGATTAAATGATATTTAACATTAAGAAAACTCTTAGAGCCATGTCTGCCATGTAGTAAGTGTTAGTGGTGGGTGATTCAAGAAATAGATAAATACATAAGTATTGAAGACTTGGAGGCAGTCTGTGGTGAAATTCCTGAACATAAATGGATTCCACCCAACTTCATTTCTTCTCCAGTTTTCAGGTGCTGTTGACCACATGTGTAGTACTGTTGAATTAGAAGCAATGAATCATAGAACAGTACAGCAAAAACTAATGATGTAATGTATGGTGATTAACATAATAAAATTAAGAAAAAGAAAAAAAAAAACAACTCATGTAAACAGAAGTTCTTTGGGATCCTTAATAATTTTAAGGAGTATACAAGGGTCCTGAGACCAAAAAGATAGTTTTGTAATCACCAATATATTATACTTACAACTTCCTGTTTTATGTTTTCATAACAGTGATACCTGAGGGAAAAAATATTTCTATGAATTTAAACAACTTTCTGAGAGTAAAATAGAAGAAAAGGAATTCAGAATTCTCTGTGAGGAGTGTCTTTACAAAGAAGCTAAATTGCAGTATATAAATTGTGTTTATTAAAGGTCCAGAACTTAATAATAAGAGGATAAAAATCATTTGACCTTTCAATCAACAAAAGATACAGAAATACAGACCTTAAAAAGAAAAGAAAGATTCTCACAATATTAATGATTTTGATCCTGTTACATAGGCACAGGTTTTCTTCTCTACAGATCATGTATCACATTATCAGTTTTCAAATTTTTCTATCAACCGAATGCACAGGACAGAAAGCATAACTATAATAACCAGAAATAATGCAATTTTGTAAATATTGACAATATAAAAGTAATGGTACAACTGACAAAAGTTGAGGTGAAAGCAATGAAGAATAAGGAGAAGGGTAGATTCACAAATTTCTTCATCTTATATATCAGTGACTCAGAAGTCACTCACTACTTCAGCTATGTCATGTATTACCTGGTCACTACTGAATCTAAAGGGCTAGTTCTCAAAGTATGGACCTTATGACAAGCACAATCAGCATCACCTGGGAACTTCCTAGGAAAGCAAATTCTCAGGTCTCATCCTAGAGCCCTGTTCAGAGTTTAGCTAAGCCGCTCCCTGATAGTGCTGCTTTGTCATTCATCTTCTGTGGCCTGCAGGGGCCTTGAACTTGCACTAGCACACCCAGAGTGCGTGCCCTAGGTAGAAGTCCCTGGAGTCATGAATAAATATGTTCCTGATAGGACTCCCCTTAGCCACCTTGTGTTAAGCACTCTCTCCTGCATCCCAGGGCCTTCCCCACAGGCCCCCCAAAGCCCCCCATGAAGCTTAGTAAAACACTGTTCTTTTTAGTTTGAATTGACTAATCTTGCTTTAGCCCAGGAATTTCAAAGCACTCCACCCTCAGACCCTAATAAAGGCATATGCCCCACATCCCACCTCTCTCTCTGCCTGCACCCTGCCTTGACCCCCTTTCACGGTCCCTCCAGGATTTATGAGTAATAAGTCAATTACTTTTTAGTTTTTTGGTGACCAGTGGTGACTCACCTTATGGCAGCCTGATAGCCCAGCCCAGGGCTCTAAATAGCAATGTTAATTTAACAAAGTCACAACACCTGCTGACTCATATTCTAGGGATGGAGCCCAGGAATCTGGGTTTTAACAAGCCCTTCAAGTGATTTTGATGCATGCTCAAATTGGAAAAGCATGAGTCTTATCGGGATCAAAAAATAGAGGTCTAAGTATTTTAAATAGCATAAGAAGAGCTTCTTTATAAAATAATATATGTAAGTAAACCAAAAGTGGAATCTGTCAGGGAGAAAAAAAGCACATATGCATTAACTGCCCTAGTTTTTACAGGAGGTACTTAACAAAGGATACCAAGAGTTGATAAATTAACATTGATGGAAGTGTATTATTAGCATTACAATAACAAACAGTTAAAAGTGGCTGTATCTGAGAAGTGAAACTAGGGAAGACAGATAGGGGATACATTCCTTCTTCATTAGAGGTTGGCACCCCTAACTCTCACGTTGTTCAACAGTCAATTGTACTCTAAAACTTAGTGGCTTAAAACAAACATTTATCATCTCACCATTTCTGTGGGTCAGAAACTCAGGTGTGGCTTACCTGGGTGGTTTTGACTGAGGATCCCTTATGAATTTGTAGTTAGGATGTCAGCAAATACGTGAAGGCTTAATTGGACCTGAAGGATTGGTTTCCAAGACAGTTCACTAACCTGGTGCCCACTGTTGGAAGGAAGCCTCAGTTCCTCTTCACTAGCTGCTTCAGTGTCATCATGACATGAGGGCTGGCTTCTTCAAGCATGAGCAATCTATAAGAAAACATGGCAGAGGCACAGTATCTTTTATGACCTAGTCTCAGAAGTTACACACCATTATTTTTGCAACATACTGTTGGTTACACAGGTCAGCACCATGGCATGTAAGAGGAAAGTACACATGGGTGTAAATAGCTGGAGGTGAAGATCACTGGGTGCCATTTTGGATGCCAGCCATCATAACATCCTTCTTTTACTTCTATCTCTTCTACTTACTAAACAGTGTCCCTCTCTGGTTTTGCTCCCAGACTATTCCAACATTTGATCTACGTCTTTCCTCTCCTCTTTTCCACTATTCAAATTCCTTCTTATTCCCTTCACCACCTATTTCAGTGCATACCACTCCATAGAAACTATTTGCTTGAAGATTACGAGTGATCTCCTGCTAAACTGATGACCCTGAACTTTCCTCATTTTTTTCAATATCTTATGTTTGATGTTACAAACTACCCACTCATGAAATTCTCTAATTCGTTGGCATATTTAAGAGTGTCTCCCATCTTCCTAATGCAATTTCCCTTCTCCTGTTCCTTACCAGGTTCCTAAATGTGTAATGTTCTTTAAGCTCATCCTTCTGGTTTTCTATCTAAGTATAATTGAGCTGATACTCACTCACTACTTCAGCTATGGCATGTATTACCTGGTCACTACTGAATCCGCGTTTCCTTCCATACTCAGGCATACTATGTCCTTTCTAGCTGCCTACGGACATCTCCATTCTCTAATCTCTAAACATCATCGTTTCTCCCTTTAATGCCTCTTGGAAGAATTTGCCTTATTCTATCCATTCCAACTACTACCCGAGTCTAGGTCCTCCCTATACGACAACTTGATTAAAATAGCAGTATTTTAGCTGCTATACTTACTTGACTCTAACACGGACCCTGCTTCTCCTCTAATCCAACTGTCATGTGTTTTGATGCTAGCTCTCTGAGAAATTCCTTTTATCTTTTCATTTTCCAGCACAAGAGGACTCATTATCAGTTGCTTTTAAATCTAAACTCCTTAGACTGGCTTTTAAAGCATTTATTATTTTCCCATTTAGCTACCTTACCTAATTTCTTATTCCCTTTCTTTCTCTTCGGTAAGGTTGATTCATTCACTGTCCCTCAAATACACAAATTCCACATTTGCCTTTTTAATTCTATTCTGCCCCCAAAACACACACACAGTGTTCTTATTCATTTCTTCCATCCTCCCAATTTTTGTAGGTCTACCTCAAATTCCACAATCTCAATGAAATCTTTTCTAACTACTTTAGTTCATACTGGGCTATTTGATTTTTGAGTTCCTAATGCTTGATTAGGCATCCATATCTTTTATTCTTCATGTGTTAGACCTGTTTCTAGAGCTAAGTTGCAAGCTTCTGAAGACTGGAGTCATATTTTACATTTCTTATTTCTTTTAAAACACCTAACATAGTCCATAAGTAACATGCAACATGCTGAGCACATAATAGGCCATGAATAAATATTTATTGGTTAACTAAATAAGGAAAATAACTAGAAAACTCCCATGTCATTTGGTAAAATGACTACAAGCAAAGACTCCTTCCCAAAATTTATTTTCCAAAAGTGCATTTTCCCAATGTGTCAATGAAAATAATGACTGTCTTCTAGCATAGCCCAACTTAGTTCTTAAAGCATGTGTAAAAACCAAAAGACAGAATTGTTAAAGGTACAACTATTTAAATAAAGCCAGATATACAGAATTATTGCCTCACCAAGTACAGAGGAAATCAGATCACATTTCAAAAGTAATTTGATAATTTTGGCAGTTACAGAATAATTAGGGGGAAAAAAGCAGTAAGGCTGTTGCCTTGAATTTATTAAGAGAATGGAAATTCTTATAAAACCAAAAAGATAACAGGAAAACCTACAGGATATGTAACAGCAAAAAAAAAAAAAAAAAAATAGTGAAGGTGACTGTATCACTGCAGAAACACTATTTTTTTCCCAATTCAAGCATATTAAAAATTAATAGGACTATTAAAAATAACCATGACCTGTCTTTGGAAGGAGAACATATTCATATTTCCCCCAAGTCTCATGGCTTGTTGAACACCCCCCTTGGGAAGCAGTATTATATCTTGGAAACAGCTTGAGTTTTCACAGCCAGAGACACCTGCATTACTAGTTGAGTGACCTTAGGCAAGTTACCCAACCTTGAGGAAACCTACCAACCCCACGGGGGTGTTGTGCAAATTAAATGAGATTACATATCTGAAAAAACCTGGCATGGTGCCCAACACATGCTAGTCAATACATCTTAGTTTCTTTCCATCCTGGCTAGCAGAGATAAAGAGCAAATCAGACGCAGAACATTCGATTAGAAGGGAGGAACCAGGGATTATGATCCTAGCTCAGTAGCTGGTTAGATATTGTGGCAGGGACAGACAACGATCTTCCCAATTCCATTTACCCCTTCATTTTGGTAGTAGATGCCCCTGGGCACACAGGCAGCCAGACAGAGCTATAGGTCTTGTGCCTTCACAGGGTTTTTAATTGTTTGATTTGCAGTGCCTTTGTTTGGGTAGATAAGACACTTTTACTTTTCTACCTTCACCACGCACTTCTGTCCTAACCGAGCCCAACTCCAACATTCATGACTCACTCCTGACACCTATGGGCTCTTCTGTGTATGGCCACTGGACCAGATGATCCCTACCTTGACTGATTCCTACATTCAGTGGTTCTGGGGAAACACTTGGAATAACCTCCATTCCTCTAGTAGTCAATATTCTAAGGACTTAAATTTTGGAATGAAGAAAAAAAAACACACACTAAGAAAATTTGAAATAATCCAAGCTTTAAAATTCTCCGATCTCTTCTGCATGTTAAACCTATCATTTTTTACTTAGATGTATGGTATATTAGTTTCCTGTGCTTCTATAACAAGATGCCACAAACCTGGTAGCTCAAACAACAAATTTATTCTTTCACGTCTCTGGATGCCCAAAGTCTAAAATCAAATCATCTGTGGGACCCAATTCCCTCTGAAGGCTCTAGGGGAGAAGCTTTCCTTGCCCCTGCCAGCTCTGGTGGCTTCAGGTCTTAACTTGGCTTGTAGCTGCATCACGGCAATCTCTGCCTCTATCTTTTCTTCCTCTGTCTACAATCTACTTTTGCCTAACTCTGTTAAGGACACTTGTCACTGGATTTAGGGGGCCACTTAGATACTCCAGGATGATCTCATCTCAAGATCCTTAACTTAGTTACATCTGCAGAGACTATTTCCAAATTAGATCACATTCACAGGCTGCAGGGATGAGGACTTAGATCTATCTTTTGGGAAGCCACTCATGAATGCACTATAGACAGCTACATAAACAGTCACTCACTTATAGAATACACGTGGTTTAGACATCTCACATACTGAAAAGGATAATCAAATAGCAAATTTTTCAACTACTGACAAAAGATAGCACCTCAGTGCTTTAATATATCTTGTGAAACTACCCATTTAAATAGCAATATTTTCAATCTATCAATATGTTCTATATCATGTAATTTTCACATTACTGTTAATGATATTCTAACTTGAGCATGTACTATTTCATTAATAGATCACCATTATAAAAAAAATCTTACAAATGACTTTTTTCCTGCTATTTAAACAAGTAATACCTGTATACAATCTTAAAATTCACAAGTATAGAGAAAAGAATTATTCCCCTTCAATACTCTTTGCCTAGTTCCTCTCTTCTCAACTAACACTTTGAAACTCCTTTCAGAGTATTTTGTGCACACATGAAGGGTAGTTAACTTGTCTTACCACAAAATCATGCTATACGTATTAGTCAACTGCATTTTTCTTTTATCAATGTCTTAAAGATATCTTCCTACAGTAAGCCCTATTCCTTTACTTTTCTAAACACACAATATTTGATAGAAGGAATGTATGATTTACTGGTGGACATTTAAGTTGCTTCATATTATAAAAAAGGTTGCAATGGTTACATACCTTTAAGAATGTGCAAAAATTTCTGTAGGATAGATTTTCAAAGGTGAAATTTGTTTGCAAAAGTTATACACATTTCCAATTTGGTTGAGCCTGCTAATTTGTTCTCCAAAAGTGCTCTATGAACTGGCCAATTAAGCTGAAGAATAATTCTTACCTGGTCAAACGGCTATGTGTGTATGTGTGTGTATGCATGTTTATGTATATGCACATTTTAAGATGTGTAAGAAGTATACAGCACACACTTTTTATACTATCCTGGTGTATGGAAGGCCACTCGGCATCAGTTATATGAATTAAGAAAAATGCCACTGATGCCCTTATCTTAACCCACCCAGGGTTAGGATCATTGGGCCCTCAAAGAAGGGAAAAGAGATCCCCCTTTGGGGGCGTAGTGAAGAAAAAAGTAAAAAAAAATTTTTTTTAATTTAAAAACAGGTGGTATCCGTCATGCTTTCTGACCCAGTGCCATGATCATCCCAAGGCAGAATACTCTCTCACTCTCTCACATCAGGAATTCTCCCTCAGAATAGTTGTGGCTACAAATATCTAATTGATGCATCCTAAGTCCATGTAGGAGCTCAACAACAGCATCAGCCCTCATTATGCTTTTTTCCTCAAAAGTTGTAGCAAGAAAAAACTTGCTAAGAATTATATATAACTTGAATTCCAAGGTGATCTGATTAAAATGAGCACAGCACCACGAATTATGTATTTAGATGCTTTTCAGCTATGCCAGGACAGGGAGAATATCTTTTCATCAGGCTCAAAGTTCAACTGGGTTGACAGTGGCATAAAGAAAACTCACTCAGGGCATCGCAAAAGTGGTCACTCCTGATCAGCTCTTGGCATAATTATAACAAGACAGTAATAAAGATATTTCTAAAGCATTTAACCAATTACATGCCCTTAAAACAAGCTGACTACTAAGGATGCACATATTTTGAAAGTAGAACTTACAGCTCTTTCAAATGCAGCAGGTAACCGTGTTTCTAAGTTAGAGGGGCACATAAATTTATCAACCCACAATAGGACATTTACAGACTCAGAATTTATCATGTTCCATTAGATAATTTCATTCTATTGAGCTTTTCCTTATTAAGGGACTAAAATATCCTTCATCCAAGCCCACTGAAGTTCAATCCACCCTAACTTTCTACCTCCTCAACACCTCCACATAGATCCTCATCATGTATTTGGCAAAATAGGGTGCCAAGTAATGAAAACATGACGGGTTGCTTTGTAATAAGGGATTGCTTTCTTATGAAAATCTCAGATGCATAAAATGTTGCCTTGTTGCAGCATTTGTTTTATTTACCACAAAGAGAGCAGGAATGTTAGTCAATTTCAATATAGGAAATCAGCTGCACTAGAGATTAGAATACACTGGGGATTAGAGACACGGTTCAGGATGGCTGCACTTAGGTAGTGTGACATATTTCAGGACAAAAGGGTTTGGTACTGAGGGAGGATTCTATTCTGCCAAACAAACAAAACAAATGAGTATTTGTGTTCTTGACAAAAATATTGTCTTCTTCTATGAGAGACTATGGACTCTGAGAAACAAACTGAGGGTTCCAGAGGGGAGTGGGGTGGGAGGGAGGATGG
Organism: Eumetopias jubatus; assembly: GCF_037043125.1. Taxonomy (NCBI): domain Eukaryota; kingdom Metazoa; phylum Chordata; class Mammalia; order Carnivora; family Otariidae; genus Eumetopias; species Eumetopias jubatus. The sequence goes on from NW_028274820.1 coordinate 35,106,586, forward strand.
ATGGGCCTGGTGATGGGTATTAAGGAGGGCACGCACTGCATGGAGCACTGGGTGTTATACGCAAACAATGAATCATGGAACACTACATCAAAAACTAATGATGTAATGTAATGTATGGTGATTAACATAATAAAAAAAGAAATGTTAAAGAATAAAAAAACTAATGGTGTAATGTATGGTGACTAACATAAATAAAATTAAAAAATATTTCTTTGTTCTTTATAATTCTGCCCATTAAGAGATTCCCTTAAAAATGAATAAATAAACCACAAGCTGGAAAATAAAATTTAGAGTATTTGACAAAAGACAAAGACTATATAAAGAATTCTTACCCATCAACACAAGTAATTCCATTGAAATATGTGCCATAGAGCAGACACTTCACCAAAAAAGTACACTTTAAAAGTGCTCAATTTGCGTTTTTCTGTCCCGTACAGGGCATCTTGCCTAAACTGAGGTAATGACAATCTTTTTCTGTTTTCTTGTAGAACTTGTTGAATCTGGTTTTACATCTGGATCTATGATCCATCTGAAATTACTTTTTGTTTATGGCACGAGATCCGAGTCAAATGTATTTTCTTCCATATAGATACCAAGTTGCTCCCGCAACATTTGTGGAAAGGTCTTCCCCCAAGGAATAGCCTTGGCACTTTTTGTTAAAAATCAGTTAACCAGATATGTATGGGTCTGTTTCTAAACCCTATTTCATTATTCTATTTGTTTATACTTAGGCCAAAACCACACTGCTTTGACTGCTGTACATTTATAGTAAATTCTGAAACCAGCTCATTTAAGTCCCCCAACTTTGTTCCTTTTTAACATAGTTTTAGCCATCCTATTTTCTTTGCGTTTCTATATATAATACAGAACCATCTTGTCTACTTCTTCAGAACAGCCTTTGACGTTCTGATAAAGATTACATCGAATGTATTATCAATTGAGGAAGTATAGACATTTCAACGTTTTATTTTCTAAATGAGGAACCTGCTAGATCCATGTTTCAGGTCCTATTTAATTTCTCTAAATATTTTATAGTTTTCAGTGGGGAGATCTTTGGCATCTTTCATTAGATTTGTTTTCTTATCTGATTTCTTAATGCAACTGTACATTTTTAAAATGCTACTTTCCAGTTGGTGGCGAGTAGAGACTTGCTCTCTGGTTGTGGTCCCTTGTAGCTCTGATCTATTACAAGAGCCCACACACAGCTATTTCACATGTGTTAGCAGTTCCGGTGGTTTTTCCCTCTCTTATCTGTGGTAAGCATTTCGTCAGTGATGAGAGCAGTGCTCAGCCCTTCTACCTAATAAAGATCTTCTAGCCCTCTGAGGTTTGGTTTGTTTGGGTTTCTTTATAAGCTTGGCTTTATGATTTTAACTCTGATTTTTATAGTTTCTCTGGCTTGTTTAATTGCAAATTTGAGACTGATGGTCAATTGTGAGGTTTTATATCCAAAATAAAAATCAACAGTCTTACGACTATGAAAAAAATATCACCGATCTTCCCTTTCACTCTGAGACAATAAAAAGGTATCAAATAGTGCCCAGGAGTCCAAGCAATCATAATGAAAACAAATGTTTACTCCGTGTTTGCTACGTGCTGGGACTTAGATATACAAATATCAACTCATTCAATCCCTAGAACAACCCTATCAGGCAGGTAGGATTATCATTATTCCCACTTTACAGATGAGTAAACTGAAATCCAAAGTCTTTAAGTCATTTGTCTAATAAAATACAGCTGTTAAATGGTAGCACTAGGATCTGAAAACAAGTAGTCTGGATTTCAAGCCTTCATCCTTACCTACTTTCTCACGATACCTCTCTCCCAAATCTTAACATTCCTAACCTTTACCCTGACTTCCCAAATGTAATAGCTATCTGGGTTTTTCATTGTAAATGCTCACTTCTTCTCTGAGTTGCACCTTAGCTGCATTTTTGTCATCCGAGGATACAATTTATTAAATGCTTACATAAAAAACAGTTTTGCATACATTATTTGCAAACCTCACCAATATTATGATAGATGCCATTAGCCTCGTTCTACTTCAAAGGGAACTGAGGTTCAAAGAAAGGGACTTTCCTAATTTAATTTGGATTCTGACCTGTCCTGAATCCGAAGTCCTTGCAAGATGCAACTTTTCATGAATGATTACCCAGGTCTTCTCCTCAGGTTGTCTTTACAAATCCCCTTTCCTCACCATTACTTACTCTTACTGGGTATTTAATTAAACGCTACTTCCCTGTATAACATCATTACTTCATTTCTTCTTACTGATAATCTTAAATCATTTGCTTGAAGTTAGAGGCTCTGCTAATGTCTACCAGGGTCTTTTTTGGAGGCAGTTAAAAAAACTGAAGTTTAGATAAACAACATCCAAAGGAAACAGTCACTAGTGGAAAAGAGAGTAAGTAGTGGAACAAGTAGGCTTTCATATGGTTATAGTAGACTGAGGCTTGGGGCTGAGCTTGATCCTCAGCTCCTGGAGTTGGGAGAAATAATATGTAATCTTTCTATTAATGTTCAAAAGGTCAGAATCAACCTAGGACCTCACATCACCACTATTACCATACCTTTCCAAACAGCCTTTCCAACTGACTTCAAAATATCTGTGTCCATTTCAACTTGGATTTGATAGAAGGAAAGGAGTTTAAGACGACCGCAAACTCCTCAAGGCTGATTCTGGGACTGCTATCCCACCACCTTTATTGCCCAGAAAATTTAACCAATTCTGGCCTCGTATATCAAAAATTTGAAGCACAGTTTCTAGTTATTTCTTGACCCTTTTAAATGGAAAAAGCAACACTGCTTCATAAGGGATTGCAATCAGAGGGCTGGTCACTTCATCTACTAATACTCAAATTATGGTAGCGCCTATGCAAAAAAAAAAAAAAAAAAAACCTGTAATCCATGATTTTTGGCCTATTTCTGAAATGTAATGGCACTTAAGATTCAAAAAGACTGAACACTTATCTTCATTCTCAGTACAGGAACTCTACAGAGAAAAAATTGTGCTACTCCCTTAGGACTGAATCTCATTTCAGACACATGTTCCTTACTATTGCCCGTGTGTAATTACTTAAATGTCATGAAATCCTGCAAATGTGTTTGATAAAGTAATTGAAATTACTTCATGTAATTTATTTTCAGTGATGGAAATGTGTGCATATAAATGTCACTGCACTGTCAATGAAGTTAATGACAGATGAGTTTACTCTTTGAGGGAGGATTTTTACCTTCCAAATTCAAAATTTCTCTTGCAGCACATGTGTGGACCGAGGCACTGAATAGAGTATGTTATTAATAAGAAATTCCCATTAGATCCTCTGACCACGGAGAGGAGATCGGGACTTTATTGAGACCCAACTTCCTGTTCTAACATGATCTCTGTGATACCTCCACAAATTATAGAAGTGGCTTTTTTTGTAAATCATATGTATCTTTGTTTTTATTAATTTCAGAGGTAGAACTTAGTGATTCATCAGTTGCATATAATACCCAGTGCTCATTACATCAAGTGCCCTTAATGCTCATCACCCAGTTACCCCATCCCCCGACGCCCTCCCCTCCAGCAGCCCTCAGTTTTGTTTTCTAGAGTTAAGCATGTCTTATGGTTTGCCTCCCTCTCAATTTTCATCTTATTTTTCCTTCCCTTCCCCTAGTTCATCTGTTTTGTTTATTAAATGCCACATGAGTGAAATCATACTATATTTATCTTTCTGACTTATTTTGCTTAGCATAATACCCTCTAGAGTTCCATCCACATCATTGCAAATGGCCAGATTTCATTGTTTTTGATGACTGAGTAATATTCCGCTGTGTGTGTGTACATATATACACCCACATGTCTTTATCCATTCATCTGTCGATGGACATCTGGACTCTTCACATAGTTTGGCTATTGTGGGCATTGCTGCTATAAACACTGGGGTGCATGTGCCCCTTAGTGGCTCTTTAAAACCATGACTGCAACACCAAATAGTGCACTTTTTCCAACAGATTTTGGCATGCGGGGAGTAGAACTAGCAGTCACTAAGCACAACTGTACAGCAAAACCCAACAGGAGAAATAATACCTCACCCAAAATAATTTTTACAAAGGGTTCTATGCCTTTAGATCTCATTTCAGAGTTTTGCTTCACACATCTCTCTACATAGTAGTAAAGGTGAAACTACAACCTGCCTTTGCTTGAGGAACCTCCTCTGCCTTCTTACTTAGCACAAGCAGCCTTTGGCAGACCTGACAGAAAGTTGATTTTGTCTTTGTCATTTGTAAAGCATAAAACAACTTGTTATTTGACAAGAGATAGTCTTTCAAATGAATGTATTAAATGTGCTTTGGTAAAGCATGAGGAGTGAAGGAAAACTAAATCCCTGACTGTGTACTTGTAATAAAACTTTCAGTTTGATGTGAAATATAATAATCTACAGTTGATCTGGGTAAATATTCCCTCAGACTGATTAGGTAACAGCAGTGATAGTATATTTCAGCAAAGTTGAGAGAAAAAAAAAAAATGATGCGGCTTCTTCCTGCATTATAATTCCAAAAGAAATGTTATTTCTATTTCAGAATTACTGGCAGTTGAAAAATCATTTTTAGTTACTTTGTGTTTAGGTATGAAGACAAATGAATCACAGATCTAATTTAAAGTACAGTCATAGAATTCTTCTGGTGACTTATTCTTCTGGTTTCTACAAATGTCAGATGACTTACAGATAACAGGAAACTGCTGAATTTTGCTATTTCAAGTAAAACCTACATTGTACAAAACCACAGAAGTATATTTACTGTCATGCTAAAAGTTTCCTTAAGTGCCAGGATTTGTAATATATATTAGTATCACTCACAATCTCCTTGGTAATTCACCTTTGTTTTTAAAATACCTGCATGTAAATAAACAGAGCTTCTCTTTTCTGTTTGGATCACAGAAACTGCAGAAATTCAACTCTCAAAACAATGTAGTCATCAAGTAAAGTAAATGAAGACTACATTTCTGGGTTGGACTCTCAGCAGTACCACCTAGACAAGAAGGCTCCTATCCTAAGCCAGTGTATGAGCAGTCTGCTCTTACCCTCCTACAGGCATGTTACTCCACACAGATGAGGGCCTGGTAAGGCCAAGGCTCTGGAAACTTGGGGCCCTGGGATCAGCTACCTAAATATCCTTAGTGAGGCTTACATAGGTCTCTCACTAGCTACATCTTCCAAAGGGTGAGCTAAGCCACCATTGCAAAGCTGAAAAGTGGCCAAGAAGACTTTTGTTCAAAGAGGCAGCTATAGATGAAGCTTGCCTAGGGGGACTAGAAGATGCACACATGTGTATATAAGGCACCAGGTACCTGTGATGTGGAACAGAGCTTGGTGGCTTGAGTAAGCCATCATAGGCCACATGTCTAGCTCCCTCTGGGAAGCTCCAATTATTCAAAGGATTTCAAATTCTAACCAATCTTGCAATTCACGAATATGCCTTCATCAAGGTAGGAGGATAGCACATTATAATTTTTAGTTTGATTTATAACTTTAAGATCTTATACATATGGCATATAAATCACTATTTATAGTTGTACCTCCAGCCCAGCAAAAGTTAGGACCAGCACCAGTCTTGTCTTTTAATGAAGACCCCAATATTGTTGAACGTAACTACAACTTTTTCACTTCACTGCAGCAAGATCTGAGCATAAGCTCTAATAAACAGAACTGCCTATACATACATAATACGTCATAAGAGCTACAATATGCTTGCAAAGGGTAAACATGCTACATATGTATATCATCAGCTTAAGTCCAACAAAGAACATAAATGTATTATTCATGACATGAAACGCAATGATTAATATCTCCAAAGCTACACTGCTTCCTACCTGTGGACATAAAGTGATTAATTTTTTTAAATGGTGGAGTGTGATTTCACAAGTTTTACTAACTAGATTTTAGCTACTTCAACAGGAGCCTTGAAGAAAAACAGCAGGCTAAAAAATTGAGTTCTCAATTTTGAAAAATACATATTTAAAAACACATTTTTCTTATTATAAATGTTATAAAGTCAAAGGCTATGTATAATATTAAGAATTTATGGCCAAAACTCCACAAAGTACACTGAACACTGAAAGGGGGATTTTACCATTTCAAGCCTTTGCCACTATACGCTTCTCTTTAAAATGCTTAAGAGAATTCTTTGTGGCAGAGGGGATAAAATAAACAATGGTGGACTAATAAAAGAGGTAGGGCCTGTTTGTATTAAGTGCATGGCATGTGTCAAAAACCAGACTTTTAATTTTTAAGCTTATCTGTACCAGATTTTAAATTTGTAAGAAATTTCCTGTAATTCAAGATTTTTTTTCTAAAGATTATTTATTTATTCATGAGAGACAGAGAGAGAGAGAGAGAGAGAGAGGCAGAGGGAGAAGGAGGCTTCCCGCTGAGCGGGGAGCCCGATGCGGGACTCGATCCCAGGACCCCGGGATCATGACCTGAGCCGAAGGCAGACGCTTAACCATCTGAGCCACCCAGGCGCCCTCCTGTAATTTAAAGGACTGAGAAAAGATCTAATGTTGATGAGAATTAAACCTTTTTAGCTGGTACCCAAAGTCTTACACCCAAATGGTCCACTAAAGTAACACGAAAATGGTATTTCTAAAATAGAATAGCTGGTGAATCAGAAAATCATTAAAGATTGTGCTGAGCCTAAACTTTGTCATGATGAAGAGTAATTTGGCTACCAACAGGAAAAAAAAAAAAAAGCAGCATTCTATGCATATTCTCTGCTCCTTTTAAATGAATCATAAAAATCAACGATAATTTAAGATCAACCCTTCCTCTATAGTATGAAAAACCTTTTTATTCCATCATTATTCGTATTTAACATTGTACGGTATATACTATGCACCAGTTCTTACAGGTACTTTATAATAACTCAATCAACAATTGTTAATAACCCTTTGAGATGGACACAATGATCTGTTTCAGGTGAGAAAACAGGAAGAGAGGTTAAGTGACTTGACCAAGATCACACAGCTCCAAGTGGAGAGCTAGAATTCAGACCAAGGCCAACTCTTCCAGAGGCTGAATCCTTTAATTGCTATGCTATACTGATCTTTTTCTTATACTTTTCTAAAATGCTCAGTAATGCAGGGACAGATTAGTGAGCAGAATTTTACCAGCATGTCCACACAGATGCTCTTCAGGAACAAACAACAACAAAAAAAACAAAAACCTAAAGGCATACTTCAAAATAAATGAAAATTATGATCAATTTTCAGTAAGGATTTTGAAAAGCCCATATCTCTAACAAAAGTTATTCTTTAACTAACTTGAACTTTTCCCTTAGATTTTTGATTATCTATATTAAGCTACATAAAAATCAAGACTCTAAAATAAAAGGGAGTATAGAAAGAAAATAATATCTAATTGTAACCAGTGTAAAAGAAGGAAAGTCTTACAGAAAGGCATTTTGTGAAGTACTCTTCTCAGATTCCTTTAAGTGAACCCATTTATTGGGAAGACGGCATCTAGTTGAGTCAAATGAAGTTTCCAATACCACAGAATTATAATGGTATAGGAAAAAGTTTAAATTGCAGTAAGAGTAGTTTAGCTTAGATCGCAAAGAAATCATTGAAAAGATAATCCTCTACACTGAAAACTTTTGAAAGGAAGACTTCGGAAGGAAGATCATTTTGGTGTTACGTACATTTCTCACTAGCAAGATCTCCTTTCTGACTCACTATGTAATTTGTTCTAATCTAACTTGAACCTAGTTCTTTCAATGCTTTCAACATTAACCAAGGCACTGAGATTACATTAAACTAAGATGCATTATTTCATAACACAGATATTATTACCTAATGCCTCATTTTTCTTTAGCTCTAGGTTCTTTCCTGAAACAAATCTGAAATATAGAATTGTCTTCAGCATAAATACAGAGTTTTTAGAAGACTCAGTACACCTTTTAAAGAAAAAATAACTGTACTTTCCATATAACCATACTTCTATAGAAATGTACTTTTCTATATAACTCAAAAGTGGCAGAAAATATTTTATTCAGATTTAAACACAAACAAAACCCTCCACTGAAACCAAAAAAATGTCAAGCAAATATTATTTTCCATGGAATTTTCTTAAAAAAAAAAAAAACACAATAGTTTCAATATTGCTTGAAACTCAACCCCCATTGAGACTTGAGTAAGAGTGGAAGGAAAGCAAGTGCCAATGAGTGTAAGGAATCCAAAAGTAATGATAAAGAATAAAAAAAGAAAGAGCAAAAAAGCAAAGAATATTCCCATTTTATTAGTGAATTCTATTCATGAGTATCTATTCTGTTCTTTTAACTGGTCTAGCTATATATCATCTAGGAATGTACAAAAAACCCAAGGAAATGCTTATGAAACATAAAACGATTGCTGACTACAGAGTTTGTTAGTGGTTTTGTAACCAATCCGAGATTCAAGTACCAAGAGAGCTATCTTGTAAAGAGAATTATTCAGCAATCATTTTCAGGATGTAGAGAACAGAAGAGGAGCTAGACAATAAAAGCACCTGGGAAGGCAAGGGGACTAGAACTCACATTTATTAAGTCTAACATGGCAAGCACTGTGCTTCATGTTTTAGTCATAGGACTTAGTTTCCCTTAATAGTGGTATTTCAATGGATTGGAAGTCATGATATGTTCAAAAGTAGACAAAAATAGAAAGTCATCAGCTTGGGATGCCTGGGTCACACTAAAAAAATTTAGTTTCTGAAGAGTTCTAAAAGGTATTAGAAGATATATATGCTTAAACGCTATTGAAAGGGAAAGTAGAATCAGTAATATTAAATATCAAACCACTGCTTTGGAAGAGAGACTTTAAGAATCACCCAGAAAACAGTCTAAGGAAAAAATGAGAGACACTGAGAACAGAAAGCAGAAATCCAACATTTGGGAATAAGATTTCCTGCAGGAGAAAACAGAACAGATGGGATGGAATAACCAGAGGTGTACTAAAAGAACATATTTATGATCAAATCTACAGCTAAAAAGTATTCACTCCACACCTAATGAAATTAGTCGTTTTTGAGAGCAAGTTAAAAAAAGCCTCCAAGCATCTGGGTGGGGGAGGGGAGATTCACCTACAAAGAAAAGCAATTTGATCATGTAGGTTTTTCTCCTTGACTACATTAAATGCTATTTATTGTCTACTAACATCTGTTAATATTAAAAGGAAAGGACTCTGATTCATGAAACCTACAGTCTAATAGATTGCTATTCTGGAAAATAAGCAATATAAGAAAATTTCTCAGATAAAAACATGGTGTGAAAAGTACACTGTTTATGTGCCACTGAAGGGGGAGGAAGCTATTTGAAGTCATACACGAGTAAACTAATCCAAGTAAGTAGCCAATAAAAGAGGAATTTGTTAGTGGGCATTAAATATGTTTGAGTGTGTGCATGTGTGTTTAAGCATGCATATACATGTACGTGTGCATGTATATATAAATATTTGTGAAGAATGATTATGGAAAATATATTACAAAATATAAGTTAGATAGGAGAGTGAAAAAAATTGAAAGTTTGCCAACACTTCATCTCAAAAAGGAAAGCCAAGAGTTATTAAAACTGATACTTTCGAGTAATCCAGAATCCAGAAAGTTTTTTAAATTCTTAAAATTGATCTCTAGCAATTTGGAGGCCTTCCAAGCTACAAAAGGGAAAAATATCAAAGAAACTCTAGCTACAACAGAAAACAAAGAGATAAGGAGTACTAAAGAAAGGTTACAGTAAGAGATAAATTCAAATCTAAGGTGAAAGCTTCAAAAGAACAAAGAATGTTACTTTTATGTATGAAATAGCAAAGCTCAAAGGCTGTAACTGTCATCAACTTTTATGCATCCAATGAAGGATAAAACAAAGCAAAAAAAATGGGTTGAAAATAAAAGCTGACATTAACAGAAACACAGTAATGCAGTAAGAGCTCTCTTAACTGACTCTCTAAATTAACAATTTCTATTCCTCTGCAAAACATGCTGACATATCCACAGCATTGCAAACACTAACCACGGATGGGTTGCTCCCACTGCTCATATCCTTCCATTCCCACAAACTGAACTGTACGCTTACCAAGGGTCAGTCATATTTGTTCCCAGACATGCTTACATCTGTAGTACTTGATACTGAACCTGCTACTGCATATTAAATACTATGTATTGAATATATGTAGAAAGTTTATACTTAATTAAAACTTAATGAGTTTGTAAAGGCTCAATCAATGTGACTCTCAACAGTCTTGTCAAATTAAGTGTGGGGACACAAATGTAAATTATTAGATCAAATATTAATTGTAAAAACCTAGACATACTATTCTATGCTCAGATGACTTTCAAAAACGTCTCTGAACTCTCCACTTTAAAAATTCATTTAAAATGACAGAACTTACCTAAGAGGTGTGGTTAAGCCACACAAATAATAGAACTCCAATTTAGGGCCCACATTCTAAGGCTTTGGCCCTGCATCAAGAGATTAACAAGTAAATACAGGTAATGTTTTCAACCAAAAACAAAACCAAAAAAAAGAAGTTTTCAATATGTATACATTATTTCTCTTTATCCCCAGTCCTTTTTTTTTTTTAATTAAGACCTTTATTAATGGCTGCTTGCCATTTGTTGACTTTTTTGGGAAAAAAAATTCAAATTGTAAACTTTTATTATGAATTAAAAATGAAGTTTTTAAAAATCTCAACTCGACCAGATACCCAAAACAATTTAAAAACTTTTAAAGGTGTATTGAGAAAAACCAGGCTTTTTTAAAAAACACGTTTGTCATTACCAAAAAGAGACGTCTTTAGGCAAAAATAATAAAAACCCCATGCTACATAGATAATGCAGATAGTTCTATTTCTCTGGACAATGGGCAAAAAAGCAAGCACTTAAGGTCTTCAGTACCAACTTTTGTTTATTACTTATTGCTGGAATATCATCTTCATTCCTTCATGCTGGATGATGGTAGTGATGGTAGAGATGACAAACTGGCCATTTACTCAGCCTGGCCCTGCTCAGCCTCAGGAGTGGAGGAATTCTCAGCTGCTGGATCGGCTGCTTTTGTCTCTCTGCCATCTTGTGGTTTAGGGTTTTCTGGGCGTCTGCGTTGGCAACTGAAGTTGTGGCGGTACCGACACGGAGGTGGCTGCTGACCTTGGGTCTCATCTCCTTGATTTTCCTTATCCTCCTCCTTGCAATCCCCTCTAGGCTGTCCTTGCCGAGGAGGACCCCTGCGGAATCATGGTCTCCAACCGCAATACACATTCTGTCTCACTGGTCCATCTTGCTCTCCCGCACCCTGGTTGTCAGCACCTTCCATCCCTTCCCCCTGCACAGGAGGGCCGGAATACTGTGGCGCCGCCCAGAGGGTCTCTGCATGTAGTAAGGTGAGAACTGTCGCCTGCAACAGGGCCGCTGCTCTCGAGGCCAGGCCTTTGGAGCACTTTCTGATCCTTTCTTCTTTTCCCCACTCTCACTATTCTGGGAATTCTGCTGGGAATTGCATAGAGGACGCCTGCGCCGTGACAGTGTCTATAATGGCTCCGGTCCGCTGCATATTTACTGCCTTGCACTGGAACTCCACCAAGGCCTGTCACCACTGCTGCCCCCGCACCCTTTTCTCCTTCAACAACATCAACTCCACCGTTTCTCCATCTCCTACACTGTGAAGGCGCTGCCCGGGGTTGCTGTTCTTTCTGGCAGGCTGGTGTACAAATACACCCTCCTTGGGGTCATTCCTGTTGATGAAGCCATATCCGTTTCTCACATTGAACCACTTTACTGTTCCCAAAACCTTCCTTGCGATGACCTTCTTGTCCCCAACGGCAGGTGCCCGGATGTGAGGCCGAGGGAGCTGCAGCTGCGGCCGCCTCCCAGGGTGTGATGGAAACTAGGGAAGTGGGGGCGGAGGGGGAAAGCGGGGAGGGCAGCTTCAGGGCTCACTGGGGTCTGCTCTCCACTCCCCCTCCCATTCGAACTCTATCCCCAGTCTTTTTTAAGACTTTATTTATTTGACAGAGAGAGACAAAGTGAGAGAAGGAACACAAGCAGGGGGGAGTGGGAGAGGGAGAAGCAGGCTTCCCACTGAGCAGGGAGCCCGATGCGGGGCTCAATCCCAGGACCCTGGGATTATGACCCCAGCCGAAGGCAGAGGCTTAATGACTGAGCCACCCAGGCGCCCTCTATCCCCAGTCTTAATAGATCTTTTGGGTTAACTGATTCATTCCAGTCCTGGTCATGTTGGATAATAAACTTCCACTGTTGTGACATATTTTATCCTTTCTCATTATCTGACAGATAAAGTAGCAAAAGTAAAATGATGCTAGGTAAGAGAACGACTAATAATAAATTTGGTTTTGAAAATTTATGCTAGAGATAATACTTCTTTTAAAATGTCCCTTGACCATTAAAAAAACTGGCCACATATTAGACCAATTATGAAAATTAGTCTTTTTTTTTTAAATTAACAATATTAGTCTACATTCTTTGACTATGGTACAATGATCCTGAAACGAGAGTGTGTCTTATATGTTTGAGGTACAGACGGTGCACTATAACTAAAGCAGAATGGACTCGTAGGCCATTGTAAGGACTTTGGCTCAAACTTTGGAGAGTTTGAATAAAGAAGTGCCATCACTGAATTTTTATAGCTTTGTATTTTATCCTATGAAATTAAAAAACAAATGCTTTGGAAAAAAAAAAGAAAAAGAAAAAAATGCTTTGTATGAATTTTAACAAATCATAGTCATGTATCCACCACTCCAGTATATGTAGAAAAGTTATTTTGAAGAAGTAAAGGAGGATGTTGATTTTGAGATGGGAACAAGATGAAGAGTTCAGATTGAGATATGTTAGTTCTGAATCATCTTTAAGACATCCAAAGAAACGCACTGGATTTAGCCAACCTGGAGATCACTGGTGAACACCACAAGCATTCTTAAGAGGTCTAGGTGTGAAATCTGACTTGAGTAGGTTCAGTCCAGAAGAGAAGAATTGGAGTAAATGCACAGAGCCAAATGTTTAGGAGCTTTCCAATAAATCAGAGAAATGAGGGGAGTAACTGGAAAAAAAAAAATAGAGGCAGTTTGTTTTGTTAAGAGAAATCACTAATATGCTCGTGCAAAAGTTCAACAGGAAGAGAACGGATGATGCAAGAATGAGAAAGGAGAATAACCATAAAGTTCTTAAAAGGATAAGGGCATGAGACCTTGAGCACTAAAAGAGGCATGTTCTTTGCTAGGAATTTAGACAGTTCATTCATATAAAGGAGTTAAGGGAGAACACACAAGCTTTGATATACATTGGTAGAAATATGAGAAGGGTAAACCAAGGCAAACTGTCTTCTGATTGCTTTTATTTTATTATCATTAGCAGAGAATGAGAGTAAGAGAAGATGTTGTAAAGGTTCTAGAGGAAAGAAAAGGTCTGAAAAGTTATCTGAGGCCTGAAGAAGTGAATACACAAGAGAAATATAAATGGTTGTTGGGCATCATTAGGGCCTACTTGAGGGTGTCATAAATTTAAAATGAGACCAATCAGCATGATGGCAAGTTTTTCTCCAGCCATGTTCAAGTTTTCATGCATGGGCATGGGTGCTATAAACAGTCTTATAGCCAGGCAGTATAATAAAACAAGAGAGATACAAGGGAGCGGTGGTTTTATAGCAAAGGAATGATTATAATGATGAAACATGGACCTGTAACAGAAGAAAGGGTATAAGGACATATTTTAAGGACATGGAAAAGGTGGGAGATGAGCTAGTTTCAAGTCCCTGAGCGTAAAAGGATTGTTGGAGCTGGACCATTAAAGGGAGCCAGCTGGAGAGAAAAAGTGATGGTCAGAGAAGGAGAAGCTGGAAATAGAAATGATTGAAGAGATATCATTAATAATAAGGACAAAAAAATCTAGGCTGTAAACAGGCGTGAGTGGCAGAAATAAGGCCATTATCACTGAAGGATATGAGGCCAGAGATACTGGAGGATCTCGGTGATGCTGGCATCACCAAGAATTAGGACAGTTGTGGTGTTGGAAGAAGAAATTAATACACAGGAGCTGAATTTTTCAGGAAAAGAGAAATGAAATAGGTAGATGACTTTTTAAAAAAGCAGAATTAATAAGTGTTAAAATGTATAACAGGAGATTCAAAACTTGGAGTTCCTTTCTTTAGGTAGGAGGGAAGGAAAATAGTCTATATCCACCAATAAGGAGCTAAGGAAAGCCCTACTTTTCTTCATTCTCAGGAACTCTGGAGGGCTTTTTCTCCACGTTTGCTTTGGCAGTTGGGAGGGAGAGCAGCCAACCCAGGGAAGCCATTTCAGTGTCAAGTCAGAGACATAGCAGGGTTGGGTAGAGAAAGAGCCTGAGTGGACATCTCCAGTTTGGCTGTAAGGTCATGGAAGGAATCCAGAAATTCTCACATGCCCTAACGAGAGTCGTGGAAATTAATGGATGAGATGTCTGGTAATTGATGGGATGACTAGCAGGGGTTAACACTTTACTAGCAGAGCATATAGGCTAGTAAGCAAAAGAGAATCACAGCCAGACCTCTGCGGCAGCCACTCTACTTAGAAGAACGGAAGTTGGGTCAAGATGGCAGATAGGACCATAAGTTCTGTCCAGGACAAGAAAGGGAGAGATCCCATGTTCTTCAGGCTCGAACTCCAGCAGAGGATGCCGACACATCTAGCTATGACAGGCTGATAAGAACTGTTACGGAACCCAGCAAAGATCCAGAGAGCAAAACAAGAGCGCACACACACACAACTTCAGCCCTCTCTCTGAAGCCAAGGGGGACCAGGAGCTCCTTTTCACATGCAGACTCCATCTTGGGGAGAAATTAAAAAAAGCAGAATTCTGAAAAACTGAACATAAACCTGAAGAGGACAGTTTTAACCCAGCCAAGTAGCTTGTGACAAAGATCAGATCACTTGTAAGAAATGAACAAGCTGTTTCTTTAGACACCAGAAGGCAGAGCATACACTGAGTGCTTAAACAAAAAAGGAAAATATCTTTATAGAGAGTTATAGATTCCTTTATAGACAGGTGAGTCCAGATTAGCCTTACCCCAGCTATGTTATCAGTCTCGAATCTTCAATTGAAAACAGAGTTCCGACA
Source organism: Eumetopias jubatus (assembly GCF_037043125.1). Taxonomy (NCBI): domain Eukaryota; kingdom Metazoa; phylum Chordata; class Mammalia; order Carnivora; family Otariidae; genus Eumetopias; species Eumetopias jubatus. Next base: position 35,121,702 of record NW_028274820.1, read on the forward strand.
TTATGGTCTGTTTTGAAGAAGATCCAGGTCATTGGCACAAAACAGATGAAACCACACTGCAGGAATGACCGTCAAACAGGAGATGCTCATGACATAGCTGAGAAAAATCAGAGGATCAAACAGCCGAACATCACAATGCCAGAATTCTAGGTCAGTGGCACCTCTTCCTTCTGGGAATTGGATCCTGTCTGGGCCAAGAGTCCAGGCTTGTGCAGGTTCAGGGGCAAAATATGTGCTGGGTCCAGGAGTGGAGACAGAGCAAGTACACTGTCCTCTGCCAGTAAATCCAACAAGCCCAGGGGCCCTGACAGAGCAGGGCTTCATGCACAGCTTGAGGAAAGAACGAATAGATAAGCCTTTCCTCACCAACTGGTCTCTTAATACTTCAGAATTTAAGATGCTAATGTAGCAAAGAAAACCATATTTATACATGAAAAGAAGACACAGAGCCTTAAAAAAAAAAAAAACCCTCAAATCTTTGTCAGACTTCTGTAGAAAAAAAGTCACAAAGAACAATCTCGATTAAACCCTGTTGAAGTAAATGTTCTTATCCAGTTTTCTACTGTCAGCATTAATATGACCAGTCATCCTATTAATAATAACTAACATCTATCATTGCTTAGCGTTTTCCAGGCACTAGGCTACAATATTTATATATATATTATTATACTTCAATTCTTAAAACAATCCTGAGAAGAAGGTATTGGTTTTATCCTCATCTTATAGCTAGAACGTAGGTTTAGTGAGGTTAGTATATAAGCCACACACTAAGTAAGTTATGAAACAGCAATTTAGAACCAAGAATCTTCATTTTGGAGCCCAAATGCTTTACCAGTGAACAGTAATACCTGCTATATGATTAATATAAGACTTTAAATAAGACTAAGTGTATAGAAGGCATTTTGCATATTTTACCTTAGTATGCCTTCAAACAACCCTGAGAGGTAGGGACTAGTATCATCCTTACTGTTTAAGAAAAGAAACTAAGGTTAGACACTAACGTTTAATTAAGGTTAAACCCATGATAATCTCCAGCATTAGAGAAATGGAGAATCAAGTTTGGGTAGAGAATTTAAACTGCTCATAGTAGACACTCTCTCATGTTTTATGAGGGATTTTTATGCATAATTTTAAAGAAAACCAAGTAACTTATATGTGAATCCATTTAAGAGAAAAAAAAAAAGAGTCCTTCAATTAGTCAGGTTTGGAAGGTGCATGTCACTGACCCTCTCTCTTCAAATTAGTATGTTGTATTTACATTACATATTGGTGGAGGCATACCTCACTATAAATCCATCTTCCTCCCAAGCTGCCATTGCTCAACTAGACTAGTCTTTGTTGAAAGACAATACCCAGAAAGAAAAGCACCCAATTCTTCAGTTACCAAGTGACTCAGAGAAAGTTTCAAAGACAAGTAAGATGTTATCTTTAGGTAGGGACCAAACACCTTGATTGCTCAGGAGTAGCCCAGTGTACCCCTGCTATCCCAATGGCCTGTCCTGTTTAACATCTCTCCAAGACAAATGCATCACCACTTGGTAGTATCTATCGTATGATCACCCCAATCATAAGTGAGAGAAGATCCAGTTTTTCCCTTTTGGGAACCCCCAATTTAGGAAAGTTGGCAGTCATACAGTATCCATCCCTGGGACCGAGGCAGCCTTGCCGCAGAGGTCCAGGCTGGGATAAGGAGAAGGTGTAGGAGAAGACACGGTAGGGGCAGCGGCATTAGAGGATGAAGTTCTTACTACCGAGGCTCTGCTATACAACCCATACTCCAACTCTGTTCTTATGTGTTTTCTCCATTCCTAAGTTCAGTTTTAAAATTGGTTCTCAAGAAAAAACAGAACTATATAGGTGAATATTCATTCACTTTGCTGGAAAAATTTTTAGCTTTCACTCCTTTAAATGTGAGGAATATATATTTTCATAATTTAATACAGGAAGATTGATACTATAACTACTGAGAAATATACAAAATCTACGGTAATATGTTCTCAAAATACTTTGTTTTCCTCTGTTTAATATTTAAGGAATAATAAATAATACATTTAGAATAGACTTTCAACTTTCTAAAACAGTTTTTATTTTCATCATTTGTTCCCTATAACATCTGGTAGAAAATAGGAAAGATAAAATCTCATATTACTGATGTATTTTTAAAATTGCATCTGTGCCTTGGTCTCAATAATACATATCTCAAACCAGAAATATTCCCTTTAAATAAAAACATCACAAGTTTGAACAAAATGGTGGTGGTCCTGTGTCATATTTTTTGAATCTCCCACTCCCTTTTAAAAAACCAACAGAAATGAAAGTTACTGTTAAATTGGTTCAGGGTTTCTTTTGGGGGTGATTAAAATGTTCTAAAATTGTGCAAAAGTTGCACAACTCTGTTCACATACCAAAAATCACTACATTGTGCATTTTAAATGGATGAATTACAGGATATATGAATTAGATCTCAACAGAGCTGTTATTTTTAAAAGGCTAACTAGGTTATTATGGTGAGTTAAAGGAGGACACAGTTCTTAGGCATTCCTGCCATCAAGAGACAGATCCATTTGCCTTGCCCTTGAGTCTGTGAATGCTTTGAATAACAGTAGGCAAAAAAGACACTATGCCATTTCCAGGCCTAGCTTTTAAGAGATCTGGATGCTTTCATCTTGATCTCCTGGAGACTTCAGCTGCTATGCAAGAACTTCAAATATCTTGAGGCCACTCTAGTTTGAGGAAGCCTATTGAGCCATGTGGAGAGAGAAAGAGGCTTGGCAAGCCCCCCACCCCGCCCCGCCGTTCCAACTCTCAACCATTCCAGTCATCTCACCTGGAGTTGCAACAATGTGAAACAGAAACAAAACACCCATACTGTGCCACGCCTCAATCCATGACCCAGAAATATCAATAAATTGTTGTTCTAAGGCAATATACTTTGGACATATGTTAGGCAGCAATAAACAGAAGAGATTGCAAAACAAGATGATAAATTATCCCATAAATCCCAGTAAAAGAGCAAGTATATTTAAAACACTGACAGCAGCAAGACCCTAAAGAAAACAGCAGCTACGCTAGAACAAGCAAAAGGGAATACAAAGGGAATTCTGGTGGGCTCTAAAAACCAAGAAAGCCAGGAATTGCCAACACACATTCATTCTCAAAGAGAAGGTCTCCACTCAAAGTAGAGAACTCAAATGGCCACACATAGGATAGTCATAAGCACTGGGAAGCTTCCCAGTTTCCTATTTGTAGATATGTATAAGAGGACTGCACAACTCTGAAGGTGTTGGGGCAGCCTGAACCATCCAGGATGTCAAAATAGTCAAAACCCTGCAATGAACGGAAACTGGTCAGAGTACATTCAGAGCTATTTGTTCGAGGTTAAAAAAAAAAAAAAAATATTGTGTATAAGAAAGAGACTTATATTCTAACCAAAGAAAAAAGCTGCAAATGTCATCTCAGAAAAATATAGCTATGCGGATAAATATTTTCTAAAGTTTATTACAGTGAAACCAAAGAGGAAACCTAGTTTTGAAGCTGGGAAAGCAATCCTGACCTTCATTTCTGCTAAACAGGCACTTCCTCCTAAAATACAGGAAACTGTCTTTAATATAAACAATGAAAAAAATTGCAGTTAAACCCAATTAAAAATATTGCAAGACCTAAGATGGAATCTAAATTACATACTTATAAAAATGAAATCACATCAGAAAAAAACATGACTAGAGAACAAAAAGTTAGATTCTATTACAAAAAAAAAAATTATAGAAGCTGTCAAATGAAACAAATCTGAATTTTCCATCATAAATGTTGAGGCATTTAAGGATGTTTAAGGAACAGATGTAGATGTACGCAGAGAATTGTAGATTAAACCATAAGGCATACAAAAAGAACCAGATATCATAGAATGAACCTCTGCAGAAATAAAGAGGACAAAATAAGAATGTAATAAAGGAATGAATTTTAAAAATTGGAGAAAGTAATAACTACAGAAGACAAGCAAAAAACATGCAACGAAGATATCGAAGAAATTCTTAAAAGAAAACACAATCAGTGGAACAAAATACTGACAACTATGATGGAAGGAAACTTTCCTGGAATAGAGAGAACAAACTCTAATATTTAAAGAACATTAACAGGAATCAGACATAATTTTTCAAACTGGGATGCCTGGGTAGCTCAATGGGCTAAGCATCCGACTCTTGATTTTAGCTCAGGTCTTGATCTCAAGGTCATGAGTTCAAGCCCCACATTGAGCTCTACATCCAGCGTGGAGCGTACTTAAAAAAAAAATTTTTTTTTAAGAACTGAAAAACACAACCACCAAAACTAAAAAAAAAAAAAAAAAACTTGATGGATGGATCCCACAGTAGAATGGAGGGAAAAGAAAAACAACCAGTAAACTGAAATATAGAATAGAAATTATTCAACGTGAACAGAGAGAAAAATACTTTAAAAATAAATAGTTGTGTTTAAGTCTTTAATTTATTCCAAATTAATTTTTGTGAGTGGTGTCAAATAAGGGCCCTATTTTATTATTCTGAATTTATCCAGTTTTCCCAACACATTTATTTATCCTTTTCCCATTAAGTATTCTTGTATCTTTAGTCAAATATTAGTTGGCCATATATGCAAGGACTTATTTCATGGCTCTTGATTCTGTGCCATTGGTCCATGTGTCTATTTTATGCCAGTATCAAACAGATTTGATTACTATAGCTTTGTACAGTTTGAGATCATGAAGCATGGTACCTCTAAGCCTTGTTTTTCTTTGTTGGGACTGATTTGGCTATTCAAAGTGTTTTGCAGTTCTATATAAATATTAGAATTTTTTTTTGCTATTTCTCTGAAAAATGCCTTTGGAATTTTTACAGGGATTGCATTGAATCTATAAGTGGCCTTTGGTAGTATGGACAAATTAACAAAATCTAAGATGGAAACAATATGCATTTTTCAAATCCACAAACAGGAGAGACCTTTCCACTTTGTGTCTTCAATTTCTTGTAGCTTTCAGTGTACAGATTTTTCACTTCGGTCAAGTTTATTCCTAAATATTTCATTGTTTTTAATGCTATCTGTGAACAGGATTGTTTTTCTTTAAAATATTTCATTGTTAGTATACGAGAAACATAATGGATTTCTGTATGTTGAGGTTGAATCCTGCAACTTTATTGAATTTTTGATTAGTTAACAGTTTTTTTGGTGGAATCCTTACAATTTTCTATAGAAGATCATATCTGCAAACAGACAATTTTACTTCCGCCTTTCCAATTCAGATGCATTAAAATTAGTCTTGGAAATGATTTTTTGGATAGGACACCACAGCAAAGGCAATAAAAGTAAAAATTAGTAAGTGGGACTGTATCAAATTAAAAAGTTCTACACAGAAAAAAATTAACAAAGTGAAAAAACAACCATACAGTTGTATCCTTACAACCATACAAAGTCTCCCATACAGATGATGGCAGACTGTATTTACCAGCTATATATCTGATAAATAGCTAATATCCATAATACATAAGGAACTACTACAGCTTAGAAGAAAAACAAGCAAAACACAATCTGATTAATAAATGAGTAGAAGAACTAAACAGATATTTTTTTCCAAAGATGACAATGGCCAACAAGCACAAGAAAAGATTCTCAACATCACTAATCATCAGTTAAATTCAAATTAAAACCACAGTGATAGGAGATAGCCATTCTAACAGGGTGAGGTTATATCATAGAAAAGACAAAAGATAAGTATTGGCAAGGATGTGGAGAAAAGGGAACCCTTGTGCACTGTTGGTTGGAATTTAAGTTGATACAATCACTACGGAAACAATATGAAAATTCCTCAAAAACTTAAAAATTGAACTACCATATGATCTAACAATCCCACTTTTGGGTATATAACCAAAGGAAATCTTCAAAGCACCTTCAAGACATATCTGCATGCCCAACCTCACTACAGCATTATTCATAATAGCCAAGTTATTGAAATAACCTAGTATCCAAATATGGATGAATGATTAAAAAGGATGTAGTACAATGTGGTACAATGGTAGGTTATTCAGCCAAAAGAAAGAAGGAAATTCTGCCATTTGCAACAACAAGGATGGAACTTGAGGGCATTATCCTAAGTGAATTAAGTCAGAAAGAGACAATCAAATATTGTATGCTATCACTTATATGTGAAATCTAAGAAAGCAAAGCTAAATTCAGAGAGTAAAATGATGGTTGCCAGAGGCTGGGGCAGGGTGGGTGTGAGGGAAATAGGAGATGCTGGTCAAATACTACAAACTTTCAGTTAAAAGATGACTAAGTTGGTAACTTACACATGGCAATTGTAGTTAAAAGAGTAATCTTAAACATTTTCACCACAAAAATAAAGTGATAATTATATGATGTTACGGAGATGGTAACTGACCTTACTATGGTAATCATTTCACAATATTTAAGTCTATGAAATGAACACATTGTACACCTTAAACTTACATTGTTATATATCAATTATATCTCAAAGCACTTTCTGGGGGAGGAAAGCCTACATTTCCAAGGCCCCCTTGCATTTGGGCACTATCTGCTTGGGGACCAGAGAGATGCATAGGTATATTAACCTAATACACTAATATGAGACTTTAATTCAGAAGTAAGATATGTAGGGACTCACAATGGATACGGGGCATCCATTTCGCTAGTCCAGGGGAAGCAAAGGCTCTGTGGTTTCTCATGTCAGGGACAACCACACTTTCATGAATGGGACAAATCTGCAGTGTAGATCTGGGAGTGGTTCTGGAAGCTTACCCCAGAGCTCCTATCTCTAGTCCTCCCAATAATTCTGTGAGATGGAGAAGAAAAAAGGAAAAACAATTCTCTTTCAGAAATTCAAAGAGTTTCTGTTGTTTGCAACTGCCAACTTTGATCAAAAAGGAAAGAAAATTATATTCAGGTATCTCTGGGACTATTGCAAAATATTTAACATTCAAGAAGTCTAGTCCCCGAATCAGAGGAGAAAGAATAAGGCTAAAATAGTAGTAAAATAATGGCTGAACAACTGATGAATCACTGAACTCTACCTCTGAAACTAATAATATACTACATGTTAATTGACTTTAATTTAAAAAAAAGAAAATATTAAAATTATTTGAAAAAATAATGGCTGAAAACTTTACTGAGTTGACAAGAAACATAAACTTATAGGAGGAGTGGAGATCTAACTTTCGTCTGGTACCAGGAATTCAGCTAGATAGTGATCGAACCATTCTGAACACCTACGAACTCAACAGGAGATCGAAGAAAAGAATAGCAGCAACTCTCTGAACAGAAAAGCGACCACTTTCTGGAAGGTAGGACATGCGGAGAAGTGAATCCGAGGCAATATTCGGGAGGATAGACGGCGGGGGAGGGGGCCCTCCGTCGCCCACTTCTGGCAAGTGATAAAGACGTGGAGCACGAAATCGGAACTTTTAGAAGTCGGGTCCACTGAGGGATGTCGCTCCAGTGGCTAAGCGGGGTTGGGGGAGGTAGGGGGGTGGGGGGGTGGGACCCTCACTGGGACATTGTGGTCTTAGGACCTTCGGGGTCACTGAAAGACCGGGGGTACCTGAGTGTGGCAGAGCTCCCAGGGATTGGAGCAGGGAAGCCGGCTGCCAAGATGGAGCCGAGGAGCGGACTCTCAGCGCGGGGGTGCCATAAACCATGATCCGCGGCACAGTTCAGCCACTGCTCCTCCAGAAGGGACCCAACAAGGGGCAGATCCAGGGAGACACCCTTGCTCCCCGGGGAGGAGCAGTGCAGGAGCACACCACAGGGATCTGCTGGGTTTGGAAACTCCACACGAGGTCATGTGCCAGAGATAGAAGCGCTCGGTCACAGGCCAGGTGAGCACAGAGTGCGGCCAGAGACCGGGAAGACCAGAGTGATTGACTACTTTTCTCTGGCGGTGCACTAAAGAGCAGGGCCCCGAGGTCTCCGCTCCTCTGGGGCGGAGACTGGGAGGCTCCATTTACACGCTTATCCCCCAAACCTGTACACGGAGGGCTTGCAGGGAAAAAAAGCTCCCAAGAGCAAACCCAAGCAGATTACTTACCCCAGACAGGGAAGGGTGGAGAAATTCTGCCTCAGGCAAAGACATTTGAGAACCACGGCAACAGTCCCCACCCCCAGCAGATCAGCAAGATCCGCGGGCCAAGACCAAGTTTACCGATCAATGAGAACGTCAGAATTCCAGTGCTATGGGAATACTGCACATACAATTCATTGCTTTTTTATCATGATTCTTTAGTCTTTCAAAGTTAATTTTCTTGACCTTTTTTTAATTTTTCCTTTTCCCTTTTTCAACCAACATCTTATCAATTCCTTTAAAAATAGCTAACCTTACATTTGGTATATATTTAAGTTGTTCTCTTAAAATTTGGGGATACAGTTTCTTCTAAGAGACCAAAATATACCCTAAATCTCTAGTGTATGGTGTTGTTCTAGTCTCCTGCCTGATGACATTCTCTACCTTTTTTTTTTTAATTCCTCTTTCATTCAACTTATCTTAATTCCTTTTATAAAATCCTTTATAATTTTCATCTTTACAGTCATATTCCCTCCCTTCACCTTATTTTCGCACATACGTTTTTCTTTAAAATTTTGTGAGACACGTTCTTCTAACCAAAATACAGCCAAAATCTAGTATGTGACACTGATCTATGCACCAGGCTGATCATATTTAACCATATTTTTTTAATCTTTTTTCTTTTTCTTTTTTTCTTTCTTTCCCATTCTTTTCCCCCAGTTTCAGGTCTCTTCTGATTCGTTTAGTGTATATTTTTCTGGGGTCGTTGTTATCCTGTTAGCATTTTGTTCTCTCATCTATTATCCTCTGGACAAAATGAAAAGATGGAAAAAAATCACCTCAAAGAAAACGATAACATAATAAAAAAGAAAAAGAGAAAAAAACAAAAGAGGCAGTACTAACTGCCAGGCCCTAATCAATACGAACATTCGTAAGATGTCGGAACTAGAGTTCAGAGAGACAATTTTAAAGATACTAACTGGGTTTGCAGAAAGCATGGAAGATTAGAAAAACCCATTCTGGAGAAATAAAGGAACTAAAATCTAACCAAGTCGAAATCAAAAAGGCTATTAATGAGATGCAATCAAAAATGGAAGCTCTAACTGCTAGGATAAATGAGGCAGAAAAGAGAATTAGTGATATAGAAGACCAAACAATGGAAAATAAAGAAGCTGAGAAAAAGAGAGATGAACAACTACTGGATCATGAGGGCAGAATTCAAGAGATAAACGATACCATAAGATGAAACAATATTAGAATAACTGGGATGCCAGAAGAAGAAGAAAGAGAGAGAGGGACAGAAGGTATATAGGAGCAAATTATAGCAGAGAACATCCCTAATGTGGAGAAGGAAACAGGCATCAAATTCCAGGAGGCACAGAGAACCACCCTCAAAAATCAATAAAAATAGGTCAACACCCCAACATCTAATAATAAAACGTGTAAGTCTCAGAGACAAAGAGAAAATCCTGAAAGCAGCTCAGGACAAGAGGTCTGTAACCTACAACGGTAGAAACATGAGATTGGCAACATACCTATCCACAGAGACCTGGCAGCCAGAAAGGACTGGAATGATATATTCAGAGCACTAAACAAGAAAAATATGCAGCCAAGAATACTCTATCCAGCTGGGCTATCACTGAAAATAGAAGGAGAGATAAAAAGCTTCCAAAACAAACAAAAACTAAAGGAATTTGCAAACACGAAACCAGCCCTACAAGAAATATTGAAAAGGGTCCTCTAAGCAAACAGACAGCCTAAAAGTAACACAGACCAGAAAGGAACACAGAGAATATACAGTAACAGTCACCTTACAGGCAATACAGTGGCACTAAATTCATATCTTTCAATAGTTTCCTGAATGTAAATGGGCTAAATGCCCCAATCAAAAGACACAGGCTACCATATTGAATAAAAAACAAGACCCAAGATATGCTGTCTGCAAGAGACCCATTTTAGACCCAAAGAAACCTCCAGATTGAAAGTGAGGGGGTGGAAAACCATTTACCATGCTAATGGACACCAAAAGAAAGCTGGGGTGGCAATCCTTGTATCAGACAAATTAGATTTTAAACCAGAGACTATAATAAGAGATGAGTAAGGACACTATGTCCTACTTAAAGGGTCTATCCAACAAGAATATCTAACAATTGTAAATATCTATGCCCCTAACATGGGAGCAGCCAATTATAAAAGCCAAATAATAACAAAAGCAAAGACACATCGACAACAATACAATAATAGTAGGGGACTTTTACACCCTCCTCACTAAAATGGACAGATCATCTAAGCGGAAGATCAACAAGAAAATAAAGACTTTAAATGACACACTGGACCAAATGGACTTCACAGATAAATTCAGAACATTCCATCCCAAAGCAACAGAATACACATTCTTCTCTAGTGCCCATGGAACATTCTCCAGAACAGATCACATCCTAGGTCACAAATCAGGTCTCAAATGGTACCAAGAGATTGGGAACATTCACTGCATATTTTCAGACCACAATGCTTTGAAACTAGAACTCAATCACAAGAGGAATGTCGGAAAGAACTCAAATACATGGAGACGAAAGAGCATCCTACTAAAGAATGAATGGGTCAACGAGGAAATTAGAAAATAATTTTAAAAATTCATGGAAACCAATGAAAATGAAAACACAACTGTTCAAAATCTTTGGGATGCAGCAAAGGCAGTCCTAAGAGGAAAATATGTAGCAATACAAGCCTTTCTCAAGAAACAAGAAAGGTCTCAAATTCACAACCTAATCCTACACCTAAAGGAGTAGGAGAAAGAACAGCAAATAAAGCCAAAACCAGCAGAAGAGAAATAATAAAGATCAGAACAGAAATCAATGAAATAGAAACCAATAGAACAGTAGAACAGATCAACGAAACTAGGAGCTAGTTCTTTGAAGGAATTAATAAGATTGATAAACCCCTGACCAGACTTATTAAAGAGAAATGACCCAAATAAATAAAATCATGAAAGAGAGAGGAGACATCACAACCGACACCAAAGAAAAACAACTGTAAGAACATATTATGAGCAAAAATTATGAGTCAGCAAATTAGATGACCTGGAAGAAATGGATGCATTCCTAGAGATGTATCAACTACCAAAACTGAACTAGGAAGAAATAGAAAACATGAACAGACCTGTAACCGCTAAGGAAATGGAAGCAGTCATCAAAAATCTCCCAAAAAACAAAAGCCCAGGGCCAGAGGGCTTCCCAGGGGAATTCTACCAAATATTTAAAGAAGAATTAATACCTATTCTTCTGAAACTGTTCCAAAAAATAGAAATGGTAGGAAACTTCCAAACTCGTTTTATGAGGTCACCATTAGCTTGATCCCCAAACCAGACAAAGACCCCATCAAAAAGGAGAATTACAGACCAATAACCTTGATGAACATGGATGCAAAAATTCTCACCAAAATAATAGTCAATAGGATCCAACAGTACATTAAAAGGATTATTCACCACGACCAAGTGGGATTTATCCCTGGGCTGCAAGGTTGGTTCAACATCTGCAAAATCAATATGATACAATACATTAACAAAAGAATAAGAATCATATGATCCTCTCAATCGATGCAGAAAAAGCATTTGACAAAGTACAGCATCCTTTCTTGATCAAAACTCTTCAGAATATAGGGACAGAGGATACATGCTTCAATATCATAAAAGCCATCTATGAAAAACACACAGCAAATATCATTCTCAATGGGGAAAAACTGAGAGCTTTCCCCCTAAGGTTAGGGACACGGCAGGGATGTCCACTCTCACCACTGCTATTCAACATAGTATTAGAAGTCCTAGCCACAGCAATCAGAGAACAAGAAAATAAAAGGCACCCAAATCGGCAAAGTCGTCAAACTCTCACTCTTTGCAGACGATATGACACATTATGTGGAAAACCCAAAAACTCCACCCCAAAACCACTAGAACTCATACAGAAATTCAGTCAAGTGCCAGGATATAAAATCAATGCACAGAAATCAGTGGCATTCCTATACACCAACAACAAGACAGAAGAAAGAGAAATGAAGGAGTTGATCCCATTTACAATTGCACCCAAAACCATAAGATACCTAGGAATAAATCTAACCAAAGAGGCAAAGAATCCGTATTGAGAAAACTATAAAATACTCATGAAAGAAATTGAGGAAGACCCAAAAAAATGGAGAAACGTTCCATGCTCATGGACTGGAAGAACAAATATTGTGAAGATGCCAATGCTCCCTAGAGCAATCTACACATTCAATGCAATCCCTATCAAAACACCATGAACTTTTTTCAAAGAAATGGAACAAATAATCCTAAAATTTTTATGGAACCAGAAAAGACCTGAATAGCCAGAGGAATGTTGAAAAAGAAAAGCAAAGCTGGTGGCATCACAATTTCAGACTTCAAGCTCTATTACAAAGCTGTCACCATCAAGACATTATGGTACTGGCACAAAAACAGACACATAGATCAATGGAACAGAATGGAGAGCCCAGAAATGGACCCTCAACTCTATGGTCAACTAATATTCGACAAAGCAGGAAAGAATATTCCATGGAAATAAGACAGTCTCTTCAACAAATGGTGTTCGGAAAATCAGATAGCCACATGCAGAAGAATGAAACTGGACCATTTCCTTACACCCCACACAAAAATAGACTCCAAATGGTTGAAAGACCTAAACGTGAGACAGGAGTCCATCAAAATCCTAAAGGAGAACACAGGCAGCAACCTCTTTGACCTCAGCCGCAGCAACTTCTTCCTAGAAACATCGCCAAAGGCAAGGGAAGCAAGGGGAAAAATGAACTATTGGGACTTCATCAAGATCAAAAGCTTTTGCACAGCAAAAGAAACAGTCCACAAAACCAAAAGACAACCGACAGAATGGGAGAAGATATTTGCAAATGACATATCAGATAAAGGGCTAGTATCCAAAATCTATAAAGAACTTATCAAACTCAACACCCAAAGAACAAATGATCCATTCAAAACATGGGCAGAAAACATGAACAGACATTTCTGCAAAGTAGACATCCAAATGGCCAACAGACAGATAAAAAACTGCTCAACATCGCTCGGCATCAGGGAAATCCAAATCAAAACCTCAATGAGATACCACCTCACACCAGTCAGAATGGCTAGAATTAACAAGTCTGGAAATAACACATGTTGGCAGGGATGCAGAGAAAGGGGAAGCCTCCTACACTCTTGGTGGGAATGCAAGCTGGTGCAGCCACTCTGGAAAACAGTATGGAGGTTCCTCAAAAAGTTGAAAATAGAGCTACCATATGACCCAGCAATTGCACTACTGGGTATTTACCCCAAAGATACAAATGTAGGGATCCGAAGGGGTACGTGTACCCCAATGTTTACAGCAGCAATGTCCACAACAGCTAAACTATGGAAAGAGCCAAGATGTCCATCGACAGATGAATGGATAAAGAAGATGTGGTATATATACACAACGGAGTATTATGCAGCCATGAAAAGGAATGAAATCTTGACATTTGCAACGACGTGGATGGAACTGGAGGGTGTTATGCTGAGTGAAATAAGTCAATCAGAGAAAGACATGTATCATATGACCTCACGGATATGAGGAATTCTTAATCTCAGGAAAGAAACTGAGGGTTGCTGGAGAAGCGGGGGGTGGGAGGGATGGGGTGGCTGAGTGATAGACATTAGGGAGGGTATGTGCTATGGTGAGTGCTGTGAATTGTGTAAGACTGTTGAATCTGTACCTCTGAAACAAATAATACATTATATGTTTAAAAAAGAAAAAGAAGAAGATAGTAGGAAGGGAAAAATGAAGGGGGGGAAATTAGAGGGGGAGACAAACCATGAGAGACTATGGACTCTGAGAAACAAACTGAGGGTTCTAGAGGGGAGGAGTGTGGGGGGATGGGTTAGCCTGGTGATGGGTATTAAAGAGGGCACGTACTGAAGGGAGCACTGGGTGTTATACGCAAACAATGAATCATGGAATACTAAATCAAAAACTAATGATATAATGTATGGTGATTAAAATAAAATTAAAAAAAAGAAACATAAACCTATATATTCTGAAAAAGTAGAACAAAGAAGAGTTCTGGAAAGCTGCATGAGAGAAATGACACCTACTTGTAGGAGAAAAACATTTGCATGACAGTTTATTTCTTATGAGAAAACACAGAATCCAGAAATAAGTGGCACAGCATTTTTCAAATGCTTAAAGAAATGAATTGTCAGCCCAGAATCCTCCATCGAATGAAAATAGCTCTCAGCAATTAAAGGGAAATAAAAATATTCTCAAATGAAAGAAAACTAAAAGAACTTATTACCAGCATACCTATCCTAAAAAGAATTGATAGAGGAAGTTGAATTTATAATTTAAAGACTTCCCAGAAGAGGATATTCTGGTCCATCTGTTTTTGTTTTTTTTCTAGAATTAAAGAGAAAGGAAAAGAATTAGCACTAATTCTATACAATCTCTTCCAGAAAACAGAGGGTATACTTCAATTAATTTTACGAAGTTAGCATTACTCTAAAACCAAACCAGAGAAAGACAGTACTAAGAAAACTATATACCAATACCTCTCAAGAATATACATGCAAAAAAACTTTGTTAAAGTATAGGATTCAGCAAAACATCAAAATTATTATATACCATGACCAAGTGGAGTTTATTCCAGGTATGCAAGTCTGGTTCAATATTTGGTGGCCGGGGGTGGGGGGTGGAATTCAACCCTCTAATCCAAATTTTCTTATCACTATTTTTTGGCATGAATCTACTGAGGTGAGCCGCACATAACTACTGCTCTTCTGCCACATTTTTCCTTTTTTTTTTTCCCTCCCATTCAAATTCCACTCTCTCATCCCCCTATGGAACAACCCACAGGCTCTGCTCCATCTCTGAATCCCAGCCCACTAATTATGGCAATCATTTTTTTTATAACCTATTAAACTAAGAAAATGCACTTTACCTCTGTAACAAAATCATAAGCTCCTAGAAAACAAAAACTATTTCTGATAATAAATTACTTTTAGGGGCTAGCACAGTGCTTCATATCTAGCTACCCCTGGATTATTTCATCCATTAATCAAGTATTAATTAAGCATTTATTATATACCAAATACTAGGCTATTACTTCACAATACAACAGTGAGCAAAATAGACATGAGCACTGATAACTGTTCTTACAGAACACCTATTTAGTAAGAATGAGAATTACTTTTCAGCACCTTCAATGAAGTAGCATCAGTGGGCAAATGGGGAAAATTTCATGTTCTTGAGGAGAAAGGGGCAACAGTGCAGTTAGGGTGAGGGTCTGCAATGCTTTAGAGCAGTACCATTTACTCATTAAAGAAATAAGTGGATAAGGGAGAAAAGGAAGAATAAAAAGAGGAAGAGGCAGGCATTACAAGTTTGTTACTACATGTTCTTGTGCTTTGGTTACATAAAAAAAAAAAAAATCAATAAATAGAGAAATACATATACTCCTACATACCAGACTGTCTACCTAAATTCTTACTGTAAGAATAAGGTCTGACTCTAACCCCTAAATCTATAATCCTCTATTTTCAGCAGAGATCCACCACAACAATTACATCACGTACTTTAATTAGTAGAAATCTAAGCTCAACAATTTCATTACTTTCTTTACTCAGTTAACCATTGTTAGGAGATGTACAGATTCTCCACAAACAAAAAAAATTCACCAAATGACAGGATGAAAAGAAAAATAGGTCAATGTAGAAAAGGCATTTAACAAATTTCAACTTCACTCATGACAAAAGTGCTCTGAAAAGTACAAACAAAGGGGAACTCCCTCGATGTGATGAGGAATATATACAAAATCCTACTGCTAACAGTACACTCAATAGTGATAGACTGCATATTTTCTCCCTTGTTTCCATTGCAAACAATGCAAGAATGTATGCTCTCACCACTCGTATTTAACATTGTAGTGGAAATCCTAGTCAGTCCTAGAAAGTCCAGAAAATGAAATAACAAATCAGAAAGGGGGTGGTTAGGGAAACTATCCCTCCTGGCAAATGGCATGATTATCTACATAAAGAAAAATCCCAAAAGACCAACAGCAAAAATTTCTGGAACTAATGAGTAACTTCATTAAAGGTCAAATGATACAAGATCAAAGTAAAAAAAAATCAACTGTAGTTCTATTAATAATGAACACATAGAAACAAAAATAACATTTATAATCCCCCCCTTCCAAAAAAATGAAGTAGAGGGGCACCTGGGTGGCTCAGTCGGTTAAGCATCCAATTCGACTTTGACTCACGTCATGACCTCAGGGTCATTAGACTGAGCCTGGTGTAGGGCTCCATGCTGGGCATGGAGCCTGCTTAAGATTGTCTTCCTCTCCCTCTGCACCCTGCCACCTGCTCATGCTCTCTCATCTCATGTATGCTCTATTAAAAAAAAAAATAGATTTAGGGGCTCCTGGGTGGTTCAGTCGTTAAGCGTCTGCCTTCGGCTCAGGTCATGATCCCAGGGTCCTGGTATCAAGCCCCACATTGGGCTCCCTGCTCCACGGGAAGCCTGCTTCTCCCTCTCCCACTCCCCCTGCTTGTGTTCCCTCCCTCGCTGTGTCTCTCTCTGTCAAATAAATACATAAAATCTTTTAAAAAAATAGATTTAAATGTAACAATACATTTAATTACAACCAAAGATATGGGACTTGAATGCCAAAAACTGCAAAACAGTAAGAGCTAAATAAATGGAGAAGCATATGTGTTTATGGGTTGGAAGACTCAACCTAGCATAGAAGGGAATTCTTCCTCAAATTTATATATGCTTTAAAGCAATTTGCATGAAAATCTAAGATTTTTTTGTCAATATAGACAATTAGTTTTGAATTTTGTATGGGAAGACAAAGAATTAGAATACCTAACACAATTTTGAGAAAGAATAAAGTGGTAGGAGTAGGTCTACCTGATTTCAAGACAAGGAACCAAGATGATATGGTATTAACCAAAGGATTAACATTTAGACCAATGGAACAGAAACAGATGCAAACAATTATCAACAACTGACTGAAAAAAGTGCTGATGTGATTCAGCAGAAGAAAGCTAGCCTTTTCAACAAATGGTTCTGGAACAATTAGACATCTGTAGAAAACAAACAACCCTTTACCTAAGTCTCACACCTTAAATAAACAAAAACTCAAAATGGATCCTAGACTTAAATCTAAATTATAAAACTATAAAAATGTTTAGGAAGAGAAAATTGGGGGGGTACCTAGGGTTAGACAAGGGGTTCTTTGATGGGATAGTAAAAGTACAATCCATAAAAGAAAAAGCTAATAAATTTTGCCTTCAAAGTTAACTTTTACTCTGCAAAATATTCTGTTATGAGAATGAAAAGACAAACTATAGAGTGGGATAAAATATTTGTAAAATAAAAGGACCAGTATCTGCAATATACAGAGAACACTCAAAACTGAACAGTAAAAAAACAAATAATCTAATTAGAAAATGAGCAAAAAACAAACTGATCAGTATAGAAACAGATGGCAAGTGCTATGATCTTAATGTTTGTGTTCTCTCAACTCAAAAGCTGGAATCCTGATGCCCAATGTGATGGTATTAGAAAAGTAAAGACTTTGGGGTGTGCTTATATCATGAAGGTGGAGTCCACAAGAACAAAATTAGTGTTATTATTAAAGAGAACCCACAGAGCACTACAGCCTCTCTACCATGGGAGTACACAGTGATAAGGTACCAGCTTTGAACCAGGAAGAGGGCTTTTATCAGAATGTGACCATACTGGCACCTTGACCTAGGACTCCCAGCTTCCAGAATTATGAGGAATAAATTTTTGTTGTTTATAAGCTACCTAGTCTGTGGTATTTTGTTATAGTAGCCCAAACAGACCAACACACCAAGTACACACATGAAAAGATGTTCAACATTCATTAGCCATTAGGGAAATCCAAGTTGACATCACAATGAGAGTTCACAAAATGGCTTCAACAAAAAAAACAGTATTAACACCAAATGCTAATGAGGATGCTAGTACCGGATTACTCTTATATTGCTGGTGGGAATATACAATGGTACAACCAACCTGGACAACATTTCTTTAAAAACTAAATATGCAACTAAGTTTGACCCAGCAATTGCACTCTGAAATTTATCCTAGGGAAAGGAAAATTTAGGTTCACCTAAAAACCTGTATATAAATGTTTACAGAAGCTTTATTCATGAACAACCTGGGAATAACCTAGATGTCCTCCAAAGGGTGAATGGTTAACCAAACTACAGTGCATCCCTATCACAGATTACTACTCACCAATAAAAAAGGAATGAACAATTGATACATTCAAGAACGAGGATGAATCTCCAGAGAATTATACTGAGTGGAAAAGTGCGAATCCTAAAAGTTAATGTACTATAGGATTTCCTTTAGATAACATTTTTAAATGACAAAATTATAGAAATAGAGAAGAGATAAATGACTGCCAGAGGGTAAGGATGAAGGTAGGAGCAGGAAGGAAGTGAGTGTGGCTATAAAAGGCAACTTGAAGAATTTCTGTACTGATGGGGATATTCTGTACTAATGTCAGTACCCTGGATGTTTTTTTGTCACATAGTTTTACTAGATGTTTCCATTGGCAGAAACTGAATAAAGGATACATGGGATCGTTCTGTATGCTTTCTTACAAATACATGTGAATCAACTATTATCTTAAAATAGAAAGTGTAGAGGCATCACAATTCCAGACTTCAAGCTATATTACAAAGCTGTCATCAAGACAATATGGTACTGGCACAAAAACAGACACAGAGATCAATGGAACAGAACAGAGAACCCAGAAAAGGACCTCAACTCTATCTCAGCTAATCTTTCACAAAGCAGGAAAGACTATCCAATGGAAAAAAGACACTCTCTTCAACAAATGGTGCTGGGGAAATTGGACAGCCACATGCAGAAGAATCAAATTGGATCATTTTCTTACACGATTCACAAAAATACGCTCAAAAATGGATGAAAGACCTAAAAGTGACACAGGAATCCACCAAAATCTTAGAGGAGAACACTGGCAGCAAACCTTTAACCTTGGCCACAGCAACTTCTGGCTAGACAGGTCTCCAAAGGCAAGGGAAACAAAAGCAAAACTGAACTATTAGGACTTCATCAAGATAAAAAGCTTTTGCCCAGCAAATGAAACAGTTGACAAAAACAAAAGACAACCAACAGAATGGGAGAAGATATTTGCAAACATCTTATCAGATAAAGGCCTAGTATGTAAGATCTACAAAGAACTTATCAAACTCAACACCCAAAGAACGAATAATCCAGTCAAGAAATGGGCAGAAGACATGAACAGACATTTTTCCAAAGAAGACATCCAAATGGCCAACAGACAATGAAAAAATGTTCATCATCATTAGCCATCAGGGAAATTCAAATCAAAACCACATTGAGATACCACCTTACACCAGTCAGAATGGCAAAAACTGACAAGGCAAGAAACAACAAATGTTGGAGAGGTTGTGAAGAAAGGGGAACCCTCTTATACTGTTGGTGGAAATGCAAGCTGGTACAGCCACTTTGGAAAACAGTGTGGAGGTGCCTCAAAAATTTAAAAATAGAGCTACCCTATGACCCAGCAATTGCACTACTGGGTATTTACCCCAAAGACACAGATGTAGTGAAAAGAAGGGCCGTTGCACCCCAATGTTCATAGCAGCAATGTCCACAATAGCCAAACTGTGGAAAGAGCCGAGATGCCCTTCAACAGATGAATGGATAAAGAAGATGTGGTCCATATATACAATGGAATACTACTCAGCTATCAAAAAGGATGAATACCCAACTTTTACATCAACATGGATGGGACTGGAGGAGATTATGCTAAGTGAAATAAGTCAAGCAGAGAAAGTCAATTATCATATGGTTTCACTTATTTGTGGAGCATAAGGAACAGCATGGAGGACATTAGGAGAAGGAAGGGGAAAATGAAGGGGGGGATATCAGAGGGGGAGACGAACCATGAGAGATTATGGACTCCGAGAAACAGACTGAGGGTTTTGGAGGGGAGGGGTTTGGGGGGAATGGGTTGGCCCGGTGATGGGAGGCGGGCACTACCGCATGGAGCATTGGGTGTTATATGAAAACAATGAATCGTGGATCACTACATCAAAAACTAATGATGTATTGTATGGTGACTAACATAATAGAATAAAATAAAAATTTTCTAAAAATGACATCTTACCATTTGCAATGTGAATGGAACTAGAGGGTATTATGCTAAGCGAAATAAGTCAATCAGAGAAAAATAATTATCATATGATCTCACTCATATGTGGAATTTAAGAAACAGAAGATAGGACCATAGAGGAAGGGAAGGAAAAATAAAACAAGATGAAACCAGAGAGGGAGACAAACCATAAGAGACTCTTAATCATAGGCAATGAACTGAGGGTTGCTGGAGGGGAATGGGGTGGGGGGATGGGGCAACTGTATGATGGGCATTGAGCAGGGCATGTGATGTAATGAGCACTGGGTGTTACATAAGATTGATGAATCCCTGAACTTCACCTCTGAAACTAATAACACACTATATGCTAATTGAGTTTAAATTTTAAAAAAGGAAAAAAGGTAAATATTTTTTGAAAAAGTATATGCATGCTACTTGTGTGAAAGAGTAGACAAATACATGAATAGATTTGCCTATATTTTCAAAATTACTACTAACAGAGAAAGAGAAAGGTGGAAGGAGGAGAAAGGCAAGGGTAGAACCTAGGTATCTTTAAATGTTCCTTGCTTTATAAATTCAAGTTTCAAACCACGAAACTATCCTCATAATTTTTAAAATAAATTTAGAAAAACAATGGTCACCAAAAACGGAAAAAAAAATCACCTGAAGAAAAATCTAATTTATGATGGTTAAGGCATAATCAGAAGTAGATGAATGGGGCGGCTGGGTGGCTCAGTTGTTAAGCGTCTGCCTTCGGCTCAGGTCATGATCTCAGGGTCCTGGGATCAAGCCCCACATCGGGCTTCCTGCTCAGCGGGAAGCCCGCTTCTCCCTCTCCCACTCCCCCTGCTTGTGCTCCCTCTCTCGCTGTGTCTCTCTCTGTCAAATAAATAAAATCTTTAAAAAAAAAAAAAAGTAGATGAATAGTTGTAAATGGCTTTAAGACACAGAATTTCGATTGAATATCCTGAAGACCAAATATACACATGCACAGACACAGAAAGGTAAACAGAATGTATTCGGTTTTTTTTTATTAGTACTACAGGCATTTTATAAGTAAAACCACTATAAAATATTAAATTAAATCACTTACATAATTACACTAACAGTTAGGAACCATAGTTTTCAGAACAAGAGTTATTAACAAAAGTAAAGTGGTTAAAAACCCTGTAATCTTTCATTTAAATTGGAAATATAAGTATGATCTCATGATTTATTTTACTTTTTCAATAAAATATACATTTCCTACTTCCAGCCAACTGAAAAAGCCTGGAAGCAATGGTATCTCACTGTAGGACTCAGATTATCATATCTAAATACCATTTCATGCACAAAGGAAATAAGTACAATGTGACAATTGAATGATTCCAGATCTGGAACAAGAAATGAATAAGAGGCTATCTTGCCGTACCTAAAAGCAAGGGTAAAAAGACTTCTGAAAACCTATCAAAATGATTCAGGAGTACCTTGGACAGCTCCCATAGTCCAATGCTAAAACAACCTGAGTATCATAAAGAATACTGATTGCAATTGAATGAAATATAGTAAATATATAAAATCCTATGAGGTCAACATCATGGTTGAAAAAATTGTACTTAAACACCTTTAGACAATACTAGCATAGTAAAAATTTACAAAAGGAAAGGTGATGCATTTAACTTTACCTTCCTTTATGAATTTTATTTTAAGGTAACTGGAAAAAAAAATCAATGAGGGACAACCTTCTTTATATAAGAATCACAGCTAAGACATGCAGAAGACATGGGAGAATTAAAAAAAATCACCATTTTGCAACTCCTAATGAAATAATGGGTCAAGGCAATGGTCATCATTGGCTGCTAAAATACTAAGCTAAAGGATGATGAGGAAATTTTTTAAAATGGACAATGAGATTGATACCACCCAAACCCCACTGAGAAATCTTATAACTAAAATTGAACAATCTGACATCATGTTACTGATATTATGTAATAGAAGATACATACTAGGACCTACGAAATATTCTACAAAACCTGAAACTCAATTTAATCAATTCTCTGGATATAATTTTACAGGATATAGGAATAGAGGAACATGTTAAATAATACAGTAATAGAGTCAGCCAAATCCAAAATGTGGGAAATGCTCAAGGAAAAATCATCTATTTTATTTAAAAATTAAATGGTGTAAGAGGGAATGCTCTTTGACATTAAGAGTTTAGAGACACATGAAGTAAATGCTATAACCTAGATTTTGGCAGGAAGGATCCTAAACCAACAATTCAAAGATATTTTTTAAACAATTGGGGAAAACTAAAGACAAAATGGGCATTACATAATAAAGGAGTTATTGCCAGTTCATTCATTGTGGTTTTGTTTAAACTAAGTCCTTACATATTAACGGTATCTACGGATTTATAAATAAAAATATGAGATTTGCAGGGCGCCTGGGAGGCTCAGTCAGTTAAGCATCTGCCTTCGGCTCACGTCATGATCCCAGGGCCCTGGGATCAAGCCCCGCATCAGGCTCCCTGCTCCGCGGGAAGCCTGAGTCTCCCTTTCCCACTCCCCCTGCTTGTGTTCCCTCTCTCACTGTGTCAAATAAATAAATAAAATCTTTAAAAAAAAAATATGAGATTTGCTTTAAAATATTCGATTAAAAAAATAGAAAAAACAAAAATAGTACTATGTTTATGGCTGAAGCTACATTTGGGGTATACGATGGTTCATTGTATGAGTTTCTCTACTTTTTTTTGTTTTTGAAATTTTCCAGGATAAAAACATTTGTTTAAAAGATCATGTAATTTTCTGTATTTATTCATTTAATTGAGTACATACTCTTTGAACCAACAAACTAAGTAAAATACAATCCTTTCTTTCCAGAAGCTCACAACCTAGTAGTGGGAAAAATAGAGAACAGGAAGTACAATGGAATATGAGATTTGCTCAAATAAGTACACTGTAGTTCCAGTGAAGGCACACTGGAAAGGAAACAATATGCCCCCGGAGACATGAGTAGAGATTTCACAGAGGAGGTGATACTGCATCTGTCTTTAAGAATTTATAGGAGCTCAGCCTCAGCAATCACACAACAAAAAGAAGTAAAAGGCATCCAAATCAGCAAGAAAGAAGTCAAACTTCCACCATTTCAGACAACATGATACTATGTAGAAAACTGAAAGACTCCACCAAAAAAATTGTTAGAACTAATACACAAATTCAGTAAAGTCATAGAATACAAAAAAAAAAAATCAACATACAGAAATATGCTGCATCTCTATACACCAATAATGAAGCAGCAGAAAACGAAAAATCAGAGAATCAATCCCATTTACCACTGAACCAAAACCCCTAAAATATTAACCTAATCTTATAGGTTTATAAGAATAAACCTAACCAAAGACATAAAAGATCTGTACTCCAAAAACTGTAAGACACTTATGAAAGAAATTAAAGATGACACAAAGAAATGGAAAAATATTCCATGTTCATGGATTGAACAAACATTGTTAAAATGTCTATGCTACCTAAAGCAATCTATACGTTTAATGTAATACCTACCTAAATACCACCAGCATTTTTCACAGAGCTGGAACACACAACACTAAAATTTGTATGGAACCACAAAAGACCCTGAATAGCCAGAGCAATCTTGAAAAAGAAAAGCAAAACCAGAGGCGTCACAATTCCAGACTTCAAGTTACCTACAAAGCTGCAGTGATAGAGACAGTACGGTACTGGCACAAAACAGACACACAGATCAAAGGAACAGAATAGAAAATCCAAAAATGGACCCACAACTATATGGTCAATTAGTGTTTGGCAAGGCAGGAAAGAATATCCAATGGGAAAAAAACACTCTCTTCAACAAATGGGGTTGAGAAAACTGGACAGCAACATGCAAAAGAATGAAACTGGACCACTTTCTTACACCATACACAAAACTAAATTCAAAGTGGATTTAAGACCTAAATGTGAGACAGAAAACTATCAAAATCCTAGAGAAGAACACAGGCAGTAACCTCTTTGACCTCGGCAGTAGCAACTTCTTACTAGACACATCTCCTGAGGCAAGGGAAACAAAAGCAAAAATGAACCATTGGGACTTCAAGATAAAAATCTTCTGCACAATAAAAGAAACAATTAACAAAACTAAAAGGCAACCGTCAGAACAGGAGAAGATATTCACAAATGACATATCTGATAGAAAGTTAGTATCTAAGATATATAAAGAACTTATCAAACTCAACACTCAAAAAATATTCCAGTTAAAAAATGGGCATAAGATACGAATAGACACTTTTCCAAAGAAGACAACCAGATAGCTAACAGGCAAATGAAAAGATGCTCAACATCACTCATTATCAGTGAAATACAAATGAAAACTACAATGAGATATCACCTCATACCAGTCAGAATAGCTAAAATTAACAAGATGAGAACTGGGTGTTGTATTAAGTGATGAATCACTCAATTTTACACCTGAAACTAATATTATACTGTATGTTAACTGGAATTAAAAAAAAAAAAATCACGCCATATTCTATTTGTAGTGAAAAGATGAGACCAGCTGGAAAGCACTAAGATTGTAATTATGAAATGATAGACTTTTAATTACTTAAACAGAACTACTTTTGACAATAACATACATAAATGTGGCTTAGTAGAGTAAAAGTATAAAGTTTGTAAAAGCAAATAATCCAAAATGAAAGTAGTATCTGAAAATCATCTAAACAAATATACCTGAATGAATAAAAAACTTAAATGATCAGGTAACTTAAAAACATGTACTTAAAGTTGATTAATAGAGCCTGGAGAATTAAAAAAAAGTTTTCATTCCAAGTTATCTACTTATCCAATTTGTTTTATCTATTCATTCTTCTATAGGAGTTTCTTAGGATTTATATCTGTAGAAAAAAAATAGGATTTAGGATGAAGTCTGTCTCATTCCAGCAATAACTCCTAAAAATTTGTGAATTTTTAATTAAAAAAGACAATCATTTAAGAAAAATACCTTCTAAAAAACACTGATATTTAATTATATTTTATCAAAAATTTAAATACATTTTGTTTTAATTTCCTCAAGTTGGCTGTTTGAATGTTTGTTTCATTAACATGAACATCTGCTTATAAATTATTAGTCCTTTATTCAACACAGTATTTGACACTTTTATACATACTATATAAAATTAATAAAATGAACAATTTCAAAAATAAAAAAAATTGTATGAGCTCACTCAGTGGACATGGAAGAAAAGGCATTCGAGTGACGGAGTAACTCATACAGCACTTCCTGTGTTCCCAGCACTGTTTTAGGCATCTCATATACTTAATCACTCTATCCTCAAAACAAACCTGTGGGATGTGTATTATTCTTAGTCAACACTCCCATTTTACATAAAGCCATTGAGGAATAAAAAAGTTAAGTAATCTGACCAAAATCACATACTTACAAGTAACAACAATAGGTATCAAACCCAAATACTTCACTTTTAAACATCATCTGGACTTCCTGTTTAGTAGACGGGAGTCATGTGTACAGAAGCAGAGAGGTCTAACACAATCACTACACTAGGAAACTGTAAATGTTGCCATAATACATGGTGTGAGGTGGGAAATCCGAAGGGTATGTCAGGAGATGAAAAATGGATGAGTAGTCAAAAGGCAGACCATGAAGGGCTTCACATACCAAATAAAGGAGTTTCTATCATTTCAAGTAAGCAAGTACAAACCACCGAAGCGTTTTAAACAACGGAATGGCATGTATTGATTTATATACAGTACAAAAATAACTTAGGTGGTGATGAGCACAATGGACAGAGGGGGAATCAATAAAGGAGGCAGAGAATTCAGTTCAGAATTAAGTGTATCGGTCCAAGAGACTGATTTTAAGGGCTGGATTTTCAGCGCTATTGATATACATAAAAGAGAACAGACAGACGCAAAGGAGATTGAAGAAAAAGAAGCCACAGAACTTGCAAAAGGATTCTGCATGGGAAGAAACAGGTTGGGAGAGGGTGAGATAAGGAAATCTCTGGGGTTGCCAACTTGGGTGGGGGACTGAGGGAGGGCTGCCATTAATCATGACTGGGAACACCTGAGGAAGCAGTTTTATAATTTAAAAAATGAGTTCCCATTTGGCCAGGTCAGCCTGTGGGCACCGAGCCCCATTATGACTCAGAATCTCAGAAGACAGACATGTATTTGGGAGACTTCAATATACTGGCAGTATTTAAAGCCACTGAAACAAATGGGACTCACTCAAGAGCCCCATGAAGAAAAATAAAGAAAAGCAAAAAGAAAACAAAAGATCAGTATTTTCCAAACTTCAGTTATTCAAGAACCACCTCCAGAATTTTTCCCATGTTAGTGTATCACCTGTACTATTGTGTAATACTTTTCTTTGAACTGGCACATTTAAGTGTGATCTCTACTATAAAAAACCTAGTATTATTTGGCATAATAAATGGACAATTACCATACATACATTTTAATGATGTGTTAATGTAAGTTCAGTAATTGTAACAAATGGACCACTCTGGTGGGGGATGTTGATAATGCAGGAGGCTGTGCATGTGGGCAAACTGGAGGTAGAAGGAAAATCTCTCTACTTTTCTGTTTTGCTAGAAATCTGAAACTGCTTTAAAAAAATAAAGTCTTGGGGCGCCTGGCTGGCTCAGTCGTTAAGCGTCTGCCTTTGGCTCAGGTCATGATCCCAGGGTCCTGGGATCGAGCCCCGCGTCGGGCTGCCTGCTCTGCGGGAGGCCTGCTTCTCCCTCTCCCACTCCCCCTGCTTGTGTTCCCTGTCTCTCTGTCAAATAAATAAAATCTTTAAAAATAAATAAATAAATGAATAAAAATAAAATAAATAAAGTCCTCAAAATAACTTAAAAGGTTTGTATTTAATCCAGTATTACTTAGGATACTTCAGCATGTGCTTCAGCTCCTGAGAGCTGCTCTTTCTTTGTGAAAATATTTTTTTTCTAGCAATATTGGGAAGACAAACTTGCCACAATCTAAAATAATAACCAATTAAAAGTAATTTAAAAGGAGCTAGAAATGAATTTTCCACAGTGTGACAAGTTATTACTTAATGCCCTTTCAGTCCCCTCATGTCATTTCATGTGCTGCCTTTGGCCCGCAATTTGGGGAAAATTCTTTATAGGAAAGTCAAAGGAAGTGGTCCAGACATGTGTTCCCAGGTGAACTGTGGTAAAGGAGGAGAACGGAATCAGTGGACCCAGAATTAACAGTGTGAAATTAGACGGAAGAGTGTCAAATAGTATAGAAAGGTTAGTTTGGGGGTTTTACACATGCACATTCAGGATGGTCCTGAAGAGTAGAGATTCTCAAAGGAAGAAGAGTCCCTAGTTCCTGAGTTATAGCTAATCCTTTAGGATTATAATTGAGGGAAGCTTAAAGATCTCACAGTTGTTGCTGCCCAGCAGGTGACTAATTTGAGCCTGGACTTAGCATTCTCTCTCCTCCAACATTAAATCCTCTCTTCCCTGTCTCCCCCAAGCCCACCATCCTCTTGCTGTGCTTAATGCTCTAGTAAAGGAATGCACCACGAGTGTGTGGGCTCAGGACCCTTACTGTCTGGGACTAGTTACAACTGACCACATTTCCCAGTCACCAGTGTCTCCTGCAATCAAAGGCTCCATGCTCAGGCCAGCTCCCAGTCGTTAAGAAGCCAGAAACCAAACTGGAAGAGATGTGGCAGTCAATGAAAACTCATGGGGTGGGAGGGGGGAGGGAGGGGGAAATCCCACACGCACGCACACTTTAACTTACTATGACTCCAAATAGCTCTGCTTACATTCAAATAAAAACTGAGTGCCTTAGATTATTATGCAGACTCTGCTAAGAGTATTCATTTGCATAAAAAATGTTAGTATCCTTTATTATTCCAAAGAAGATTGATCTTCCACGCCATCAGTTTTGCGCACCTGACTCCTTTTAATAAGGGGTCAAAAATGATTTTTATTCTAATATGTGATCAACAAAACATTTAGGAAAAAAAATACTTTAGCAAATCTAAAGGACTTCATTTGCATTTCTTTTCTTGCTAATCTCTGACATATTTTTCCACTTTTATTGCCAAATCCATTAGACTATATGAGTCACCTACATTAAATGTCCTAAATACACAATTTCCTTTCAAATGTACTTATAAAACTAGTATAGGAATAAACTTGTGTTGAATCTGAGGGGAGAGTTAACTTCTTCAACAGTTTTCATCCTAATTTGTCTTTAGTATTTTTAAGCCTCACTCCCACTGAAAACATACTCATGTTAATGATATAAAATAGATGATAAGCAGATGTGAACAGAACTAGAATTTTGCAAAACAGTCCATCTTCCAAATGTCCAAACTCAATTTAAAACTTAAACACAAATTTAGAAAACTATGACTTGAACATTGTGCATAATCCACAAGAATTAAGAATTTTAAGAATTTTTGTTCTACCAAACTACAATAAAAGTACCTAAGTAGAGGGAACATTTGCACTAAAAATGGAATGCAATGCTCATTCCACCACAGAGCAGAATTTCTAAAAAGCTGTAGAACATCTATTGGCATTTTTGTATTCTAAGGTAAATTAACACCAACAAGCACAAAGGTAGTGTATTTTTAAATAATAAACGAACTAGAATATGGGAAGCACCACTATTCTGAACAGGTCTGAGAGAGAAGAAAGAGGCAGAGATGTCAGTGGGGAGGAGGGGGCAGGCTTTAAGCTGGGACTTTGTCATCTGTGCACGTATTCCTACATGTATATTCCTGTACTGTCTTCCCTGCTTTACTGCTGCCCCTTGTCACAGTCCATTACAGGTTCTGAAGGGGGGCAGGGGTTATACAGTCTTTTTCCTAGACTGCAATCTCCTCAGGCACAGACACAGAGACCCTATCATCTTTATGTCACCTGCAAATGGCCTAATACCTAGCATGGGTAAGATTCTCAACGTCTGTTGCGTGATTATCATAGCTTTTTACTTGATGGGGGAAAAAAATTATATTACTTCCAGCATTGAGAGATTATCATGTTCTGATAAATCATTCTTAGGCTGCAACTGAAAAAGGTCCTTGAATAGAGGACAGGGCATTCACTGCTGCTTTTTTGTTTGGTTGGTTTTGTTGTGGGGTTTTTTTTTTTTAATGCTTTTTTTTTTAATTTTTAAAGATTTTTATTTATTTGACAGAGACACAGCGAGAGAGGGAACACAAGCAGGGGGAGTGGGAGAGGGAGAAGCAGGCTTCCCGCCGAGCAGAGAGCCCGATGCGGGGCTCGATCCCAGGACCCTGGGATCATGACCTGAGCCGAAGGCAGACGCTTAACGACTGAGCCACCCAGGCGCCCCTGTTGTGGGTTTTGTTGTTTTGTTTTTTTCCCCCCTAAGCGGTTGCCTTAGTTGGCTTGCAGAAGCAGACTCAGAGGAGATCTGCACACAGGAAGTTATCTGGGGAGCATTAACTGTGGCAACAAGATTGGGCAGAGGGAGAAGGGGCCTTGGCTGACCCCATACAGAACACTGGAGTGGGGAACTGTACTTTATATGTGCCCGGGATTGAAGCAAAGCCCGCTTGCGCCCCAGCCCAATTGCTGGATGTGGGTTCCTCAGGAAGAGAAGGGGAATGAAGAGATCTTGGTGGAAGCAGCTCCTTTCTAGAGAGGGACCCAGCTGCAAGCCACTAGCAGTCAAAAACTGCTGAGTAGGGGACTCTGAAGAGGGATCGGAGGGATGTCCCCACAGCACCCACCACAACAGCCAAGATCATCAAGTTCAGACGCTCAGAAGCTCAGACCTCAGACTGTAGGAGAGGACCACCCAGATCTGAGACCCCAGCAGTGATCTTTCTTATAGGCTAAATATATAAAAAGCCACTGACAGGATCCAAGCCTAGGGTATCAGGGCTCTACATGGCGGCTGTCAATCTGTCACAATCTGTCACTTCAGTCACTTAAAATTACTGCAGACAGGAGAGGAAGAATGAAGGGGAGTAAATCGGAGGGGGAGACGAACGATGAGAGACGATGGACTCTGAGAAACGGACTGGGGGTTCTAGAGGGGAGGGGGGTGGGGGATGGGTTAGCCTGGTGAAGGGTATTAAAGAGGGCACGTTCTGCGTGGAGCACTGGGTGTTATGCACAAACAATGAATCATGGAACACTACATCAAAAACTAATGATGTAATGTATGGTGATTAACATAATAAAAAATTTAAGGATAAAAAAAATTACTGCAGACAGGAAAACTGCCCTCCCATTAAACTATGGGAAATCACAATTCGTAACAATCTTTTAGTCCAAATTGTGACACTTCTTATAACTTGCACAGCCTAAAGCTGATTGGTCCACTCAGAATTAGGAAGCCTAGCAAGAATGATTAAAAAGCATCCATTCAGAAAGCATTCCCAGGCCCATCACCATCTGGTCAGATCTGATTATTATCCAGTCAAGGAAAATCCTGCTGGAGACACCAAAGGGAGAATTCTTCTGAGACTGCCATTTAGCATTTCTAACAGCAGTGGGGAATAAGTGTGATGGATGACTGGTACCTTGTCCTGGGTGCCCACCCCCACCACATCTGATCCACTCTAGCTCCTCCTTCCATCACATCCAGAGAGATAGGAAGGTACATGGTGGGTTTAAAGCCCCTCAATGATAAAAGGAGCAAAGATGCACACTTTAAAAAGGAGGAAAAAAATTTTTAAGTGCTGGAATGCAGAGCAGGATGCTTGCCTCATTCCACACTGGTCAACAGCCTCCTCTCTTCAGCTAGGACCACCAACGCCATTTTTCAAACATCCCAGATGCTTCCCTGCATGCAAGACTTCCTAACCAATTTTTCAAATTAAGCACAACCCTGAAATTTGGCTGCTCGCTCAGTCTGCTTTGAAAGACTGTCAGCAGTTTTGATATCCGCCACATTTTATTCACTGTAGGTTCAGGATCCCCACAGAACAAAGCTACAAAGAAAAGCTAAAGAGAATTAGGAAGGATAAAGCCTGCTTTGGCAGGGTGCAAACCCCACTGAACTCACAACGGAGGGAGAAAAGACCTGCTGGGCTGAGACTCTTAGAGAAAAGGAGGATAACAAATCTTACCAAGAAATCCCAACCGCATCTCAGAAAAGCTTTCAAAACCCAACTTTCTGTACAGGTAACAAGTAGAAGACATCAATTACATTTACATTAGTAAGACTGAGCATTAAGAGCTGAGTAAATCAAAAAGCCTTTCTGGGCTCTTTCAACCTTCAGAAGATTTTATCCAAGACATTTAACAAACTACAAACAAGAGGATATGTGATATAGGCCAATTTGACAATTCTTGGGCATTCATTTGTAGTCATCAGTAGTACTCAGGTCATCTCCCTACGCAAAGTTTTGCGATGCGATCTTAGGGCCAGCAGATGAAGAAATATTTGGGCATTTGTTCTTTCTTCCAAGACTTGGGGGCTGACTGAGAAAGTTCCCAAGTGCACATTCAGCACTCTGGCTCCAATTCAGCTGTCAGCAAAGCTGGCAATGCTCAGAGCTTTTCAATCAAATCCTCTTTACCTGGCATGTAATTCGTTCAGCACATTTCCTTCATCATGTTATCATGTTGAGAGTTCCTACTCTACAGACCAAGCATATCTTGCCTGTGACAGCCATGATTTAAACCAGTGGTTCTCAACCAGGGGTGATTTCATCCCCATGGAACATTTGGCAAGGTCTGGAGATAACGCTATCACTACTGGCAGGGAGGGGACTATGCTAATGACATCTAGTGGGTAGAGGTCAGGAAAGCTGCTAACCATCCTACAATGCACAGGACAGCTCCCCACCATCACACCACACAACAAATGATTAATAGTGTCAAGGTGGAGAAACTCAGACTTAGACATTGCTCTGAGAATATAGAAGCACTGTGGAAGGAAGTGCTGGAAAACAGCTCAGTTTTGTGCAAAATACACATAAGAAGGGCAACAGAGCTCTTCTTCACTTGAAATCTACTAACCAGATTTTAGGATCTTGTATTCTATACAGTCTGCATATTCTGTAACGCAGAAATTTAAGGAATTTTTTTTTTAAAGATTTATTTATTTGAGAGAGAGAGAATGAGAGAGAGAGAGAGTACATGAGAGGGGGGAGGGTCAGAGGGAGAAGCAGGCTCCCTTACTGAGCAGGGAGCCCGATGTGGGACTCGATCCCGGGACTCCGGGATCATGACCTGAGCCGAAGGCAGTCGCTTAACCAACTGAGCCACCCAGGCGCCCAGAAATTTAAGGAATTAAAATGCCTGTGTTTCTACTTTCTCGGGTCCCTGCCCAGAGATCTTGCTCTTCAAGAATGGGAACACCATTTCGTTGTCCCCAGCTGAGTGGTTCACATTTGCTGCTTTGCCTTGTTTCATGGCTTTGTGCTACAAACAGAAGGGCAAAGATGACTTCACACTATCCAAAAGATGCACCTCTATGTCTAAAGAAGAGGGACAACTGTTCTCTAATCTAAGACTGATAGAATTCCTAATGCATGGTATTCTCCCACCCCTTACTTGGGGAGCTCCTGCATTAGGATTTCAGCATCTTTCATCTTAACCCATGTTATCTATTTTTAGATAGTTCCCCCTATCTTTCCACCTCCACAAATTTTTAACAGCAAACAGATGAATTAAATGTTGACCAAGAGCAGTGGTCTTTCTCAATAGCCTATCTTCTTCCACTATTATCTGCCAGTCAGATCAACCATTTATACCTTCTTTCCCTCACTTCCTCCATGTAGTCACTTGTCAGGTTCTCTACATTTTCACTTTGAAACACCTCTTCCACTCTCCCTTCCTCTCCATTTATAATATCACACACCATCTCTCAGACTTCCAGACCCTCTTATCTGATGTTCCTGCTGACCAGAGGCATTCCTTTTCCTTCCTAACACCATTTCAACTGCATTTTTATGTATTACTCATTTTCATTAAACCTCCCTCATTTTAACCTATTTGTGTTCTATTTATTGAAGACTTAAGGAGGTATGGCAATAGAGTGCATTGGACAGCTTCCCACAGAAATTATGTCTATCTTGAACCTCAGAATAAGACCTATTTGGAAATAGGATCTTGGCAGACGTCATTAGTTGAGGTCATACGATATTAGGGTGAGGCCTAAATTTAATGACTTTTGTCATTTTAAGATGAGAGGGCACACAGAGACACGGGGAGAGGCAGTGTGAAAATAGGGCCAGAGATTAGAATCATGTACCTACAAACCAAGGAATGCAAAATATTGACAGCAACCACCAGAAGTTAGGAGAGAGGTATGGAACAGTTTTCCCGTCAGAGCCTCCAGAAGGAGCCAACCTTGCCAACATCTTGATCTTGGACTTTCAGCCTCCTGAACCATGAGAGAATAAATGTTTGTAGTTTCAAGACACCCAGGTTGTGGTAATTTGTTACGGCAGCCCTAGGAAACTAATATAGATGGCCATGAGAATATGCCTCACACTTCAACTACAGGTGACATCATTGTCCCAATATTCAGCTGCTTCATTCTGATAGCCAGTGGCATTTGCCCCAAGGCCACACTTCTCACAGGCTGCTCCAAACCAGCGACCTACGGCAGCAGGCATGCAAAATAGACCAATTCCTGGGAGACACACTCCTTTTACAGGCAACTTTGTCTCAAAGACTATTCCACATCCTTGCCACATATCCTTTGACCAATCTGTGACGCTGCCACCCAACCTTCTCTCCCTCTCTCCGTCTCTTACAGTCAGTCTTGTATGCCAGCCTCATGGCTCTCCAACGTTCCCCAGCTCCCTTCCTTTTTTTTATTAGAGTTCTTCTAATAAAATCCATACACATGTACCTGGTGTCTACCCTCTGCAAAACTCAGAGTAACCCAGAAGGGAATTACAAAATCTGATTTCTATTTTAAATAGATTTCTTTACCTGGTTTGTGGAGAATGGATTCAAATTTGGTAAGATTTTAAGAAGAGCAAATAAGAAGCTCATACAGTGGCTAAAGAAGCCAGGCTTCTGCTTTGCAGTATCCTAGTGGTAGCAGTAGATACAGTGGTGAGAGTCTAGACACACTTTGGCAGCAGAACTTAATGGAACTTGGTGACAGATTTAAGCGAGCGTTTGGGAAAACTGACATCAAGGTTGATTCCTTAATTTCTAGCAAGAGCAAATGCAAGGATGGTGAAATTCACTGAGACTGGTAAAAGAGTAAATCCAAAACTAAAAAATTAGTTGGATTTAAAAAAAATTTTAAAAAGTTGATGGGACGCCTGGGTAGCTCAGTCGGTTAAGTGTCTGCCTTCAGCTCAGGTCATGATCCCAGAGTCCTGGGATCGAGCCCCACATCGGGCTCCTTGCTCCTCAGGGAGCCTGCTTCTCCCTCTCCCTCTGCCTGCCGGCTCCCCGTTTGTGCATGCATGCACGCATGCACACACTCTCTGTCAAATAAATAAAATCTTTAAAAAATATATATGCAAACAATGACTCATGGAACACTACCTCAAAAACTAATGATGTAATGTATGGTGATTAACATAACATAATAAAATAAAATTTAAAAAAATAAAATAAAAAATAAAAGATTACAAGTTCAATTTCAGGTATGTTAAAATCAAAATTTGGAGTTATCTAAACAAAGATGTCTCAGACAGAATTAGGTTTATGGTAGGAAGCTAAGACTTCTCTGTGAATTCGGAAAATATCAGAATATCGTGTTGAAAGCAGAGGAAGTAGTTGGAATCACCTACAGAAAAAATGCTGAGTGAGCAGTAAAAGGGTAGTCATGAAGCCTTCCAAAATTTTAAAGTCAAGAACAGAAGGCAAAACGATGCTAAGAAGGAACGATTAGAGAGGCAGGGAGAAAAGTGTGAACATGGTGTCCATAAGCCACCAGAAAAGAACATTTGGAGGATGCATGGATGGTCAACTGGCCAAATGCTGCTGGGAGAACGAAGAGGATTTCAAATTGCCAGCTGCGTTTGGAGACAGAGTCTTGGGTGATCCGCCATATTGGGGGAGTGGTGAGAATGGAGGCAAATCAGGAGTTGTCTGAGGACAGAATGAGACATCAGGCTAAGCTGACACATGGCTGGGAAACCTTTTTTCCCCCCAAACACACAGCACTGATAGAAAAAGGACTTTTTCTTTTTTTTTAAAAGATATAGTCAAGGAGATTTCTACTTCATTTGGTATTTTTGAATGCACACTTTCCCAACACTACCTCAATAGCTTTTTAAAAAAATTAATTGTAACTAGGACAAAAAACAAGATATATTTTTGTGTAGACCAGGTCAACAGAAACCTACAATAATAATGGGGGCAAAACATTCATTGGCTCAGGAA
Organism: Eumetopias jubatus; assembly: GCF_037043125.1. NCBI lineage: Eukaryota > Metazoa > Chordata > Mammalia > Carnivora > Otariidae > Eumetopias > Eumetopias jubatus. The sequence goes on from NW_028274820.1 coordinate 35,157,284, forward strand.
TCAAAAGAAACAAAGGCAGAGCAGAGGCATCAGCATTGAGGGATACTTACTATAAGAAGGCAAGTATTGAGTTGGCATTCACTGGAATGATCATATCCACTTCCGAAATACTGAAATATTCCTGTACTACTTAGTAAATAGCCTCTATTCCAACCCCTCCCGACTGGGTGTGGTTTTAAGCACCAAATTAAAAGAATAAAGCTACTTGTACAAATTCTTAAATCATCATCTCACCTCTTGCACTTCTTTCTCATTTTACTACATTCTTTAGTGCTTCCTGGTGTAACCTGTTTTCCTTCCAAAAAAAAAAAAAAAAAGTCACTCGCACAGCCTCTCCAACTTCATTAGAAATGACATTATTCATGTTTAGGTCACTGGGGATCCTCACCCATAATCTCAGTCTCTACTGCCACTTCACTTGGAAACTGATGGCCCTCCCTTAAGAAAAAGTGATCATTACAGATTCTTATACATCAGAAATAAAGTCTACCAATCTATTTTACCCTAAAGAAGTAATATTCAGATATAAAGTCAATGAAAGCTTTACAAGACTGATAATTCAAATTACTTTCTAAAGATAAGGGACTAAAAATATAAGTGTGTGGAACATTACTCTGAATTTTTTACTGAATAAAATTATCTCAGGAAAAAAATGTGTATTTTTCACCTATAAGATCTATAAGCACATGCCTCCAAGTCATAATTAATATAGAAGTCTATGTGGTCAGAGACTAGGACTCAAGGACACATTAAATGATTCTGGGGGCGCTCTCCCCAAAAAAACCTGAGCCAAGAAGCATCAGTTTGGACACCCTCATATACCAATGATCCTTGGGAGGTTTGGGGAATCCACACAAAGGCACTGGTAACCTGACCTACAAAAAGAGCACTGGGTATTTTTGTTTGCAGTAGTGGAGTTTATAAATACACTACATATCGCAGAAATACTCCAGCTACCTGGAGAAAGAGCATGCATACCAAAGAGGAGGAAAATAAAACAGAATGCATTTCTATATAAATAACTCTGCCTAAATAATAATACCAAGGGCCAGGTAGCTTTCCGGCTAGGTTTAAGATATCAGTGGAGGCTATCTACACCTGGCAGAAAAATAAATCTTCAGAATATTCAAAAGGTACATGTCCTGTTTTAAGAATACATAGTGGGAGAGAAAAATTTTCCCCTGGACCTTCAGGTGCAGTTGGGCTGCCAGGAAGTCAGAGTAATGAGAGGCCTAACCCCACACATGTTCTGCTCTCTGTTCACTGGGCAGGCATTTGTCAGGGTGTAAATTATTTATAGTGCTCTCCAAAAGCTCTGAAAAGTTACTGCATTTTCTTAACAATAAAAAAATAAAAGAAATCCTGAAACAAATACTATACGAACTAGGGGCTTAGTAAAAGTATATATATTCTAAGCAGTAAAGGTCGCCTTGATTGGGAAACACGTGCGTGTGGGAGTGCAGGTTTGCCAACACCAAATGAAACATCTGATTCTAATTAGTCTGTCTTGTCACTTTAGACTAAGGACGGTGAATAACGATGTTTAAATGTGTTGAAAATAGACAATGGCTTAAGGCCTCAGCATTTTAACATATCTTCACTGAGAACAGACACCCAAAAAAATGCATAATTAAATAATTACTTTGCAATGATTGACTCCATCTTTTTAAGACTCTCGAGAATATTAAAAACTTTAAAAGAGCAAAAACGCGGCAATTTTAACTCTTTACTGAAACTCGGTTGTAAGAGAACAGTAGAGGGACACTGACGTTCTGTTTTAGAGGTGGAAGGAAGGGAGAAAAGGAAACCAATTAACTGTATTAAACAGCATATCAATGGTCAGAATGTGACACGTGTCAGAATGTCACTTCCACAGCAAGTGACAAAATACTTGACCATTGCAAACTTAAGTGGTAGAGTTATCCCACTTCTTTACGTAACAAAATTTTGAAGTAGCAATTCTAGGATTGGTTCAATAGCACAAATATGTCAGATCACTGGGTCCGAGAGACACTTGCTTACCCTCCTCTTCACAGCCTTCAACGTGCTGACTGCTCGCTCTAAGCAGTACATCCCACGGAAAGTCGCGGGGTGAGTGGGTGGGCTCCCTAAAGGAGCATGAGACGGGGAATGCGCTTCAGTTGATGGCGTCCAAAACAAGAGAGACGCAGAAAACCCCCGCTTGCACGACTAGCTCTCTCGGAGAGAAAAAGCAGGCTCCTCAAATCCTCCCCCAACAGATTTCCCCGTGACTTCTCATTGGTTAGAAGTAAACCACATGCTCACACTTAGGCCAATCAACGGCTAAGGGAACCGGATAGCCACATTGGATTAGACAAACCAGCTTCACCTGGGGCTGGTTTAGTTGCAACCTGAATAGAGTCCGGGTATTGTTCACAAAGAAGGCAGGATGTCGGTAGGCAACGGTGTCTGCCAAAACCCTGCTTTATATACCGGAGGTCAAAACATTTGGCTCAACTGGACGCTTCAAGAAAAGTAATTTCTCTTTTTTCCCAAACTGATGCAAAGTTTCAACTTTATAATCCAGCTCCCTGGTGACCTCCATGCTGAGATAATAAAGCACCAGGAGATAGACGCCTGTCTACTTCCGAGGTGTTTAGATCCCCAGTCACGTGAGACTCCATAGCTTCAAGTCAGCCCGCTGAACTCCCCCACGTGGGAGTAAGCAATTACTGTAGACTTTAGAACAGAGTGCAAAATACAGCTAACCAGAACAAATGCATATTACTACTTCTACTTCTAACCAGAACAAATGCGTATTACTACTAGTACTTCTTCCAGTTTAAGTGCAACCCGTTGCTATAATCTGATCAAGGGGCCTCAAAGGTGAGGCTAGCTGCGGCAAAGAATTTCCTTGCTCACAAGTTAAACACCAACTGTTTCCCCAAATGGAATGGCCAGTCTAGATTATATCAAAGAACTAATAAACGTCATTCCCTAGAACTCGAAACTGAGCCAGAAATAACTCAGCTTGAGACTTAAACAATTTACCCTTTGTTGCTGATTTTTTTTTATTTCAACTTGACTTGAATGGTCCGCTGCAAACCCTATTATGAGAATACAGTGGTATTATAGCCAGTTGCTCCTGCAGTTGTAAATCTGAAATTCTAAACACAATTTTGATCTTTCTGTGCAGTTACCTAATTCATTCACAGACATTGACCGAAGGCCAAACATTTCAGGTGCCTAAAATAAGAGATAAATGAAAAAGTTCTTCACAGCCTATTAAGGACACAGATGTGAACAATTATAAGGTGATGTGCAGGAAAGAAACAATCTGGAAAAGAGGGAGTGTAACCCGCAATGCTATGTACTCAAGATAGGCTTGGAGGCAGAAAGAGGGTGGTTCATATCCAGGCTGGGCCACATAAATGCTGCATGACAGTGCGTGCATTGCTTTCTCTTTCTAAAACTCAGGAAAATGTGATATTACTACATATCAGGGAGGTTTTACAAGTGAAATGCGATGACAAATGTGAAGTAGCTGGAACAATGCCCCACACATTTGTCCTTTTTCCTTTTGCTCCACTCTCTTTCCCCCCCCCCCACCCCCAGGGAAAAGAGTAGGTCAGACTCTTCTGGAGTGTAGTAAGCTCCAGGTTTAGGCACATTGGACCAGGGCTCAACTGCCCTACTTAAAATTTTTTCAAGCAAATTTAAATTGAATTGAAGAGGGAAGAGTTGGGAGCCATCTCTGCCTTGACTATTAGCTTCTTTCCTACGCACCAAATTCAAACAGGCATCACCCAGGCTGGGGCCCTATTTACCTCAAGCCACACTCCACTAATCAGGAATTAAAAATGTCTCTTTCTCCACTTTCTCAGGTCCCATGCTCTTGTGAAGAACATGCAATCTGGCACTCATTCTCAACACAGGGTGGAAATTATTCTCAGGTTGTTTGGATTTTCTTTCAATAAACTACTTGGTTGTATAATTTACATAAAATAAAATGTACTCCTTTAAGGTGCACAGAACAATAAAAATGGTTATTATATATGTAACTACCATATTCAACAAACCACAGACTATGGAACATTACCAACCCCCTCCAAAAATTCCCTCATGCCCCTACCAGCTGTTGAAGTGCTCACCCCAAGCAAACATTGATGTGACTTCTAGCTCTATAGATAAAAGGAAATCATACAGTAGGCATTGTTGTATGCCTGACTTCTTTAATTTAGCATAATGTTTTTGTGAATCATTTGTTATCTATTATTAATATTTCACTTATTTTCATTGCTGAGTAGTTTTGCATTATATGGATATATGACAGTTTCTTTACCAATTTACATGATGAGGGACATGTGGTTGGTTTTCCACTTTTGGAGTTTATGAATAAAACTGCTCTTGACATTCTTATGTACAAATTATTATATGGACATACATTTTAATTTTTCTTTCATCAATACCTAAGAGTGAAATTTCTCGGTCATATGATGAATGTGTGTTTACATTTTTAAAAACTGCTTAAATGGCTTTCTAAAGCTGGGCCACTTTACAGCCCTACCAACAATACATGAAAGTTCCAATTGCTTCACTTCCTGACCAGCACTTAATATTATAATATTTTTTATTTCAGCCATTCTACCTGGTATCTTTCAGGATCTCATTATGGTTTTAATTTGCATTTCCATAATAACTGAAGATGTTGAGCATCCTTTCATGTACACATTGATCATTTGTATCTTCTTTTGCTAAGTATCCATTCAAACTCTTTGCTCATTTTATATAAGTTGAAGAATCACCTTGTTAATTTCTGCCTGAAAGCCTGCCAGAATTTCCACTGAAATTACCTTAACTCTATAGATCAATGTGGGGAAAGCTGCCATCTTAATGAGTTTTTCGATCAAAGAATATGGTGTATTTCTCCATTTATTTAGGTCTTTAATTTCTCCCAGCAATGTGTGGTAGGTTTGTATATAAGACTTGCATATCTGCTACTGAATTTATCCTTAATTGGGATTATACAAGGTTTTCTAAATTTTATTTTCCAAGTGTTTATTGTTAGTATGTATATAATGCAACTGAATTTTGTATGATTGTGGTAGGTTGAAAAATATTCCCCCCAAATCTGTGTCTCCTCAGAACTTTAAGAATGTGACGTCATTTGGATATAGGATCTTTGAAGATATGATCCAGTAAGGATCTGAAGATAGAATCATCCTGGCTTTAGGTGGGTAAATACAATGACTGGTACCCTTATAAGAAGAGGAAAGGACCCAGAGAGAGACACACAGAGAAGCCCATATGAAGATGGAGGCAGAGGCTTGAGTTATGCCTGGGGCCACCAGACACTGGAAAACATTGGAAGAGGCAAGGAAAGATTCTTTGCTGAAGCCATCAGGGCAGGTTATTCTATATACAGTTTTCTAGCCATTTATGTGGGCAAGTCTTGTATGGCTCCTTGTACATTTTGCATCTCGTTTATTTTGGCACATGGGCTGGTTATCGATTTATTGCTTCTTAGCTCCAAATCTACAATGTTTTGTCCTGCATTTTTAGAGTAAAGCAAAAAGCCATAAATACCCCTCCTTTGTTAGCTGACACATGTTAGGCTTTGTCAGTGGAGAGGGTTAGAGGGAGACACTGGAAGAAATAGCACAGAAAGGGGCTTCTTTTCCCAGTTCTGGGGTGATTTTTCCCCCTTCCTCTGGGATGGCAAGCTGGTGGCATACGAGAGTCCCAGGGGTGCTAACTCTCCAAGCAGTTTCTGTGACCTTCCAGGGGGCAACTTTCTGCAGACCACCTTCATCCCTCAATGCCAAAGAGAACTTCTCCACCATCTAGCAATCCACAGCCACACCCTGTCCCATGAAGTTGGAATCTATTGTTGTAGGAGGGGACATCTTCCAAATTCTTTGGTCTTTCCTTGGCTATGCTCCCTTAGTCCTGTAGGAGCAACTTCCACATTCCTTAGGGTCCTTTTTCACTCATTTTAGCCATTAACCACTTTTACAAATTAATGTGTTTTTGTATTAAATATTCCTGCTCAATGGAGTGACATCTTTAAAGTGCTGAAGGAAAAAAAAAATACTGTCAACACAAAATTGTATATGCAATGAATAGAGCTTACAAAATGAAAGAGAAATACTTTTCAAATAAACAAAAACAGTTGGTTACTAGCAGACCTGCATTATAAGAAAGGTTAAAAAAAATCTTCACATAAAAATAATAATACCAGAAAGAAACTTTGATCTACACAAGGAAATAAAAACCACTAAAAATGGCATAAACAAAGTAATAAAAAGTCAAGTTTCAAGTGTTTTCAAAGTCTATTGACTGTCTAAAGCACAAAATGGTAACACTGTTTCATGGGATCATAATTTAGGTAAAAGTACAATGTGTAGCAAAACTGGCATGAAAGATGGGAGGGGAGACTGGGGACACATTGTTGAAAGATTCCTACATTACACATGAAGTGGTATAATATTATTTAAAGGTAGACCATAATTAACTTAAAAAAACAATCTCTGTGACAAACTTCATAGCAAAAGAAATGAAAACTTTTGTTCACACTAAAAACTGCACACAAATCATCAAAATATAGGAGCAACCTAAATGCCCCTCACCTGCAGAATGGATAAACAAACCAACACGTCCATACCACAAGATACTACTCAACAATAAAGACAAACAAAATCCTGATACATGCAACAAAATGGATGAATCTCAAATGCATTATGCTAAGTGAAGGTGCCAGTCTCAAAAGATTATGTACTGTGATACCATTTCCATAACATTCTAGAAAAGGCAAAATTATGGGGACAGAAAGCAATGGTTGCCAGGCTAGGGATGAGAAGAGGGACTGACAACGATGGAGGTTGGGTGGTTTTTTTTTTTTTAAGATGATAAAACTGTTCTATGTATAGATTGTGGAGTGGTTACATGCCTGAACGCATTTATCAAAACTCATAGACTGAATGCTAAGAGTAATTTATCTTACTGCATATAAATTATATCTCAGTTTAAAATAAAATGAAAAAAATTGTCATTTTCCCCAGTCAAATTACTGGTATCATATCTGTCTCCTGTCTGGAACTTGACTGTATACCAGAAAGTTTATTTTAATGCATTTTATTAAGACTATGTTTTATAAAGCAGAAGTTTAATTATACCTGTTTAAAATATATTAAGATTGGGGTGCCTGGGCGGCTCAGTCGTTAAGCGTCTGCCTTCACCTTGGGTCATGATCCCAGGGTCCTGGGATTGAGCCCCGCATCAGGCTCCCTGCTCAGTGGGAAGCCTGCTTCTCCCTCTCCCACTCCCCCTGCTTGTGTTCCCTCTCTCGACACATCTCTCTCTGTCAAATAAATAAATAAAACCTTATTTATATATATATATATATATATATATATTAAGATTAAATTGCTCTGGCCATTGTTTAGGACAGAAGATGTTAGGCTTCTACTGCCTACTTGTTTGGTAGAGAGTCCCAAGGCAACCCCTGGAGAAAAACCTGGCTGGCATAATTTCATCTCAGCCAACATCTCCTAAATGGTGTGTGGCCTTCTCTCGAGGAATGCACCCTAGGCAAGCATGTCACTTTTTGCAATAGGAGCTCTACCTTGTCCCCAGTATGACTGAGTGCTAGAGCACCTGTCCATGCACAGGGGCAGCAGGGCGAAAGAACATCAGGCCACTTCCTGTCTGGGCCATAATGTCAAATTCACTGCAGCCCAAAACCTAGCAAAAGATTTCAGTGGCAAACAATATTTATGGAGGATTGCTGAAAGCATGTGCCATCTAGTCTCTCTTCTAGATTCTTTAAAATTCATCCCTGAGTTAAATTAGACCATTCGAGAGAGCAGCCTATTTGCACAACATCGTGGTGTCCTCTACAAATTGATGAGATTGAATTGCCATTAAAGACCTAGATTCAGGATGGTTGTAAGAAAGAGCCCAATGAAACTCATTGCTTTTATCAAAGACATTGTTCACTTTGAGGCATGGTGTCTATCTCTTTTCTCAGCATAATACACGGTTGTATCTCTCTTGGTCAGCATTTATGACCCAGAAAGTAAGACTGGCCCTACTGCCATATTTTTTGACTCACTGCTAGAAATCTTAAAGACGAGCCTATCTCAGTATTGGTAATATCGCATGCAGGATTTAAGAGGATACATTTCATGAACTAACCCACCTGTAGTCACTTTACTTTCCTCCTTTTATTTTTACTAGGACTCATTTTTCTTACTCTTGTTAATTCATCTTGCTATTTTATATTATTGCTACCTAGCAAAAGATGAAATGTAAGTAAATTCAAAATTGCATACCTGTCTAGGGACTAGTGACTGGTTTCCCTATGGGCTAAATAAAGCAAGTGTGCTCCTTGGGCTCTGGCCCCAACAAAATTCAATCTGCAGCATACAGAAAAGAATGATACAGACAGCCACTTTAGGCCACACTTTTACTCTCACTACAATTTTGGCCAAAATTGTAGGTCTCAAAAAGTAAAAAGAAAGATTACCTTTAATGACACTTTCTTTTTATGATGGTTCAGATTACTGGTTCTTATTTTGGTTTACCTGCAATGGAAGCTACACCACATTTTTAATCTAAAAAAATTACTTGATGATACTATCACTGTAATAAAATGCAAAGGAACTATTAGACTAAGGGAAAAATGGAACTTGGAAAATAGAGCAACAACATTTGCTTGACCTGCCTACTACATACAAGAATATACAACACATGAACTAATACTAATACCATTACATTTCTTTCCTCCCAATGGCCAGTAACAAATGTCATACTATTCACTTGTCATATGGTATAAATTAAAGAAATTCAAATGCAGTTTTGTAACATGGTCTAATGTACTTCTCAGCCAAAAATTTGCTGTTTCAAGATGGGGATGATAATAGAAAGAAGACTTAAGTATTTACAATTTTATTTTGAAAACCTGGATTCTAATCCTGACTCTTCTAGGTTACCCTGAGTAGGTCATAATTCTTAGGGCCTCATAAGAGTAAAACAGCAAATGATAGTGACCCTGAATATAAATAAGGACCCCTTACCTAATAACATCCATAAATCAATGATTAATTATTGAGCACCTACCATGCTTCTAGTAGGCCCTGAGACCACAATAAACACATGTCCTATCTTCATGGATCTATTGGTGTATCATCTACCTGGCTAGTCATATGTCTATTTATGAGTCATCTAAATTTCTAGAAAACAATTTGTTGGATCTCAAATTCTAAAGGGTACTATAGGGGCACCTGGGTGGCTCAGCCATTAAGCATCTGCCTTCGGCTCAGGTCATGATCCCAGGGTCCTGGGATCGAGCCCCACATCGGGCTCCCTGCTCCACGGGAAGCCTGCTTCTCCCTCTCCCACTCCCCCTGCTTGTGTTCCTGCTCTTGCTGTCTCTCTGTCAAATAAATAAATAAAATCTTTAATAAATTAAATAAATGGCACTGTAGATAAATCTCAAAATTCAGTTGTGGTATTATTGAAACACAATATCTAATATAATCTATTATTGCAACAAATACCAAAAATTGTACACTAACCCCCAATTGTATTTACTTCAATGACTCATGCTGTCCAGAGCTTTCCAACTCCAAAACTCTCCCTTTCCTCTCTCAACACGCTTCCTGTCAGTTTCCATCTCTGTGTTCTTCTCCCTTTCTTCAGGAAATAAGGATAGATTCTCCATGTTTAGATTAACACTTCTTTCCACCTGTGAGTGATCTGCACCTTAAAGAGGATGCAATAAAAAAAGAACAACTAATACTATCTTTCAATCCATGTATACTTGATCTTCTATTCAAGAACATAGCACATGTGAAGATTTCCCAAAGTGTGCTTTTGAGAAAAAGAAGTATGTCTGTGTATGTGTCCATGTGTGTCTCTGTGTGTGTAAAACAAAGAAAATCCAGGTTTAGATGTTGTTACAAAATAAGTTGGACTGTTATAGAAATTTTATTTTATGTTTATTTGTTTACTTATTTTTTTAGAGACAGAGAGAGCACGAACAGGGTGGGGAGGGGCAGAGGGTGAGAGAGAATCCTAGGCAGGCTCCACGATGCGGGGCCCCATCTCACAGCCCTGAGATCACGACCTGAGCCAAAATCAAGAGGCTTAACTGCCTGAGCCACCCAAGGGCCCCTCAGTTGGCCTGTTATAAGAGAAAAAAATAAGAAAGGCCATTTGAAAACAAATACAGTTAAAAGAAATGGATTCATATACTATTAAGATGGCAATGAAAAGAAAATGGAACAAGAATTTCATCTTCCTCTCATCTTGTTGGAGCTTGAAAAGATGAACAGGAAGCAAGAATTTGTCCAGAAAAGCAACTATGTTTTCAAAATCTTAGTAAGCCCAAATAGGATAAAGTCCAACATCTGCAATTTGAGAAATGATTTTTATCATTTTAGTAAAGTCTATTTGAGCACATGAGCAAATACCTTTTTTATGCTTCCGGCAATACATAACCTTATCCGCCCTCTAAGGCTTTCATTTTCCCCAGAATGACCTGACAGCCAGCTGAAAGGGACAAGATGGGCTGCCTGACTGATTATGCTCTGGGAATATTTATGTAACTTCTTGATGACAGCAAAATACTGAAAAGAGGATACAGGAGATAAAGTAATGGAAGCTGGCCTAACTTAAGCCTCATGTAATCCCTAGCATCTCCTAAATCACAAGGTAAGATTAGTCAGTGATCAAAATTCTTTAACAGTTGGCAGCTATCTGAAAGGCTGCATCTTCCCTTTGAGTGGACTGTCAAATTTCGAGAATTCATGACCTGACTTATCAAAGATATTACTTTCAAGTCCTTGACCAATTTAATAAACATTACAGACAACTATTATTATGTGGGTTTTTTTTTTAACTTTTATTGTTTTTTAACTGAGTTACATCCCAGCCGGGTTCAGCTGGTGAACAGTTGAATGCCACACCAAATCATAGTTGCATCTGATCAGGCCAAAGCTCAAGAACTGCTTTTCCTCTTTATTTCTGACTTTTGAATGACTTCCATTCCGAATGTGAAAAGGAGACGTTTTCCTTTCCTCAATGTATGGCAAAAATAACATTCTCTGACCTCTTAAAAGTTGTCTCAATTTTTACGTTTTAAGAAATAAGAAATCCTTCATCTTTTTTCTGTAGTCTGAGAAATAATGTTACATAAAGCCCCGTGTGATACAAAGCAATTTCCAAAAAACTTCATATGAACAAGTATGATTCACAATGATAATCAGAAAACATAAAACACTGGGTATCATGCAAATGTATCATTATAATATGCTTCTTTAATGTAACTTTGGTCACCAATTAGGATGCCTGCATTATAACATTTATTTAACAGCTTTTATATAGCCTGATTTTCTCATTGCAATATAATGTGGATATACTAGTCTTAAGTCAAAAGTGCATTCTGCTGTGGTGAATCTACCTGGGCTTCTCTCTCCAGGACCAAATAGTTTTATTTATTAGATTTCCTCCTAAGTGAAAGATACAGTGAGGGGGAACATTACTCTCTGTTAAATTTAAGAAGCATGTAATGTAACATATCAAATCTACAGTGGATAAAAGCATAGAAAAATTCTCTCCATTTCTTTTTCTAACATGTCCATGACTTAGCAAAAACACTATGCTCCAGGCACAATGAAATGCACATGCTTAGGAGCACTACTAACATTTAAATATGTTATAACAATTGAGGCACAAAAATCCACCACAGCAAAACTGATATTTTAGCTCAGGTTGTGATCTCAAGGCTCAGCTGGCCGTGGGGCTCAATCTCAGCATGGAGTCTGCTTAAGACTTTGCTTCCCTCTCCCTCTGCCCCTCCGCCCCATGCTTTCTCTCTCTCTTTCTCTCTCTCTCTCTCTCTCTCAAATAAATAAATCTTTAAAGCATATACCCCCACATCCTAAATCCTGTCTCAACCCTGCAGTGTTGTCATTTAGCTGGTGCTATAAGAATGTCTTCAAAAGATCATTTCACCACTCTATCTGGTCTTTACTAGCTGGAGGGTTTAAAAAAAAAAGCATTTTCCAGGTAAACTACATATCAAGTTAAGAGGGTATGTCACCTCCAAAAACAAAACCACATCTGGAACAGCAGCTAGAATTGGAGTTAACACCCAATTAAGGATATGCTAATCCACTGATACTCTCCAAGATCCATCTGTCTGCCATATAAGCCAATATGCAACTTGTGTGAAGACGTGAGTTACCATTTTGCAAGAGCCCAGTGTTGCCATATTCTCTACAATTGTTTCAAATGTGTACTATTGTCTTTGACTTACTCTATTGGTAGACAAGAAAAGGCTCTATGAGCTACCACATGGACTTTCTTATTAAAATAACCACCATTCCATTGGTTGGGGAACTAAAGTAAGGACTCTGCCAGTTGCTGAGGATGCCTATTCCAACTATGCATTCCCAAACTGGGAAATAATCACAGGGTGGATTCAAGGACCCATTGGTCCACTCATATCCAAATGAAAATTCACTGATTACCTTGCATCCATAAGCCCCTCCTCTGACTATGGACCACAGTAGCATTTGGGGTTTCTAGAAATAATTGTCAGTTATGAGACCAGTATTCAGTAACTGCCAAAAACACTGGTTATTTCCCCTTCTTCAATTCACTAACCTGGTAAATAACAAGAGGTCCCTTTAAGGAACATCGAGATTTCCAGCATAAGAGGTTGGCTATGTCAAAGGATCACTCCTCAAGGGAACCTGGCTTCCCCTTCATTCAAGGAACTCTGGATCTGGAAACTGGCTCATGTCTGGGAATTAATCAAAAGGACATGACTCTATTGTTGTTATTCAAGTCAGACTTTTATTCCCAGACCTAGAGTTTGCCACTTAAACAATTCAAGTAATACTATAACAGGCTGTAAAAAAGATTAAATTAAATTAAAAAAAGAGGCTGTAAAAATATTTCAGTTTGACAGACACCATGAATATCAAAGATCTCTCTCTCTCTGCAGATCAGATTCTGATTACTGATTCAGCTCTGCTGTCTAATATGGTAACTATGCCCACCTTACTTTTGACAATTAAGGGCCACGTTTTGGTCCCTGCCACCTAGGATCTCATCATCTTCTTTGAATTCTAACAGCCCATTTTGATGACAGTATACCCACTGTCAGTCCTAACCTATAAAGAATAGCCCACTATAGAGCTCTTTAAGGAAACTGGGTTCCTTTACAAATATATTTCTTATACTTTAAATGCAGAGAATGGGGGCGCCTGGGTAGCTCAGTCAGTTAAGCATCCAACTCTTGATTTCAACTCAGGTCATAATCTCAGGGTTGTGAGATCGATCCCCACAAAGGGGGTCCGTGCTTAGTGGGGAGTCTGCTTGAGATTCTTTCTCTCCCTCTCCCTCTGCCCCATCTGCTCTCAGCTCTCTCTCTCTCTTTCTCAAATAAATAAATAAATCTTTTTATAAATAAATAAATAAACAAATGCAAAAGTGTTCTCTGGACACTCCTATTAAACATAGATGGGGGGGCACCTGGGTGCCTCAGTTGTTAAGCATCTGCCTTCGGCTCAGGTCATGATCCCAGGGTCCTGGGATCGAGCCCCACATCGGGCTCCCTGCTCAGCGGGAAGCCTGCTTCTCCCTCTCCCACTCCCCTGGCTTGTGTTCCCTCTCTCGCTCTCTCTCTCTCTCTGTCAAATAAATAAATAAAACCTTAAAAATATACATATATATATTAAGATTAAATTGCTCTGGCCATTGTTTAGGACAGAAGATGTTAGGCTTCTACTGCCTATTTGTTTGGTAGAGAGTCAATAAAAATTGGTAAAATCAGGGTGCCTGGGTGGCTCAAGTTGGTTGAGTGTCTGACTCTTTATTTCAGCTCAGGTCATGATCTCAGGATCATGGGATCAAGTCCTGTGTCAGGCTCCACACTCAGCAGGGAGTCTACTTGAGATTCTCTCCCTCTTCCTCCCCTTCTGCCCCTCCCCCTGCTCATGTTCACACACTCTCTCGCTCTCTCTCTTTCTAAGATAAATAAATCTCTTTTAAAAATTGGTACAATCTTGCAGTTATCTTTGTATGGCACATGTCATGTGTCACATTTTGTACCTCAACAGTGCTTTGCTTGGCTTCTATCTCAAAGGAGACTTTATTTTCTTCAGAGAAGTGGAAATCAACCTCTACACACAATGGATAAAGAGCCTCTTCTAGCAAAGGAGGCTCAATGGAATTAAGAAATCCAATGTCTTCAGTTTTATCAGGATCTGTCTGTATGTCCCCATCTCAATTTTTTAGTTTCCACTTCTTCCAAGTCCATGTAACCAACATAAAAAGAATTCTGCAAGGTGGTGAATCCAATTTACATTGAAATTCAGGGATCTTCAGGACTAGATTTTAGGTTTGGTTTTTGGAAATCTTAGCCCTCTGTTTATGTTAAATAAAAGTTTAGGCTAGTCAGATGCATTCTAATCCATCTGGAAACTTGAGACCACCATTTTCTTTCTTCAAGTTCTCCTGTACACTTAGAAACAGCCTAGTATCTTGCAGAACACTGTGCACAGTTACCAGTTCCAAGGAAGGACTCCAACACTTCTGCCCATTGCATCTTGGCATCCGAGTTATGTGTCACCAGGGAAAACACAATGCAGTGAAGCACTGGATGCAACAATGCTTTACTCACATAGAGAAGAGAGAGAGCAAGATCAGCTTCAATAGCGGGTGCCAGTCCCTCATGGGTGACTCCTGGCAGCCACCATAGGGCAATTTGCTCACATATGCCCCTCTTGTGCCTCAGTGGAAGGATCTCATCCCCTCCTCTCAGATGACAGATACAGCAGTGAGGTTAGCCAAGGTCTATATGATGCCAACTCTTGAGCAGAACAAAAGAGAATACTTTGGGCTCATGATAGAGAAAGATATCCTCCATGAGATGATAAGCCTAGCACAAGCTGTGTGAGCTCTTTAACTCCTGGTAAGGAACTGTCTGTCCAAGGCCCAAGGCCCATTCTTATGAGACTGAATGGGGGGTGCAAAACATGGAGCATTAGCATTTTGCCCATAGCATGTCATGGACTACAGTGTCCCCTTTCTTTTTGGCAACAATGCCATTAGTGCTGCTAAATTTTATCAGATCAGAAAAATACTTCCAGATAATCCAGAACCAATAAAGAGACCCATCCTCATGATTCTGTTCCTATGGAAGCTCAAAAAACCACAGGCCACATTTAGCACCACTGCGTGAGAAGTAAAGGGGAAAAGCCTGCTTCTATTTTGAATTTTGTTCAGAGTGATCGATTTTACTCAGTAGGCAAAGATAAAAGAAAAAAGAAAACATTAATTTAAATTTCAAAGTTATAGATACTGAACATATTCTTAAAGCCCACAAAATTTAATTAAACAAAAATATAAACAATATTCAAAATCTCCAATGTTTTCTTTATTATATGTTTCAGGTCTAGAAAACATTTTTTTGAGAAAAATAAACAAAAGAAATGACAGTGTTTTCAATATATTAAGTATTAATATTACTGATTAGCTTGAATGCCTAGACTAAATTCTAAAAAAGAAAATAAATGAAAGATGGCTATACCAGGCTTATCAGGAAAAGCAATTTTCACAAGGCAATGCATTTGACTAAGCAGAGCATATGGTGTAGATGGCAATTAATACAAGCCCTGTGGTGCAATATTTGCCTGTATGTATGTGGCAAAGCATTTTTTTTCACATCATCCTCTTACAATAAAATGCATTTGCTGCAGAAGTTCAGTGCACCGTCAGCCCAGCAAAAGCCAATGATTGGTATCTTTGCATCTCTTTCAGTACAGAAAAGATTTTCTCTCTCCTTTCTCACAAGCTTTTAAAGCAGAGTTAAACACACACACACACACATACACACACACACACACAGCATAAAAATCCTCTTTGAGATTGCTTTTATGTTGATGAGCTGACATGCAAGGATTATCAGATATTGCTCTGGAAAGTCATTAGGCATACATAGGCATCCCCTTCAGGTCCTGAGAAACTCTATCTTCAAAACCAACTCAAACTACTTGAATAGAGAACAGAATTGAGTTTGGTAATCCAAATGATGCTCTCCTTAGCATCACACAAAGCACTAGCATCCAACTTGTCCCTTCAAGTGTCCTACTCAAGCCAATGCTGGCACCGCCTTCCAAGCTTACTCTTTCTAGGTATAGATCCATGAAGTAGTGCCAACGTATTTGCTGTGACTTGGCTCCTTGCAAATGCTCTCTTTTAATGCACTGGATTTGCCAACAAATGAATATCCCAGTGAATTTTGTCTGGTGTGTCAATTTCTTCCTACGAGACAAGAATCTTTCATCTATTCACTTTTGTTTATAAGTGCAAACTTTGCTTAAGTCTATTTTAAAAAAAAAAGCACATTAGTGCATTTCAGAATATGATCCAATTATACTAGTTTGTCTTTTGGGCCCATTCAACCTTTTCAAATATTAACTTTCGCTGAACTCCCTCGAAGTACAGAGTCCCATTTTAAGACAGCAGGATTAGTAAAGTGCAAGGTCACATTGCAAAGTCAGTATTAAAGAGAGCAAAGATTCTCAAATTAACTGATTTCCCTGCTCTTTGGTGACCTTATACATGCCCCTTCTTCCCCCCACCCAACCAAATCAAAGATCCATCTCACTTCCACAAGGGCCTCAATCCCACCAGGTCTGATACTAACAAGGAGGGAAAGAGCTTCATCTAAGGAACGTCATCACAACAGAACAGATATCTTACAAGTTCATTATTATGGCAAAGGTCAACAAAGGCCTCTATAGACAACTGGCACACATGAACGGTGTAGCTCATCAGGGGGTTAGAAAGAAAGGATGTCCAAATGTTCATAATCACTTGTACCATCCTGCAGCGTTCAACAAGAGAGAGGCATTACCAATGCATTTTTAAGTCTCTTCAGGTTTTTTTTTTTATTCTAAAATAGGCTCTTCCACCTTGTTATATAGGAGAATAAAATATATACAGAAAAGTGCTGAAATCATGAATGTATGACTTGATGAATTCTCACAAGCTGAATACACCAGTGATCATTATCCAGATCAAGAAGCAGAACACTACCCACACCTCCAAGGCCAGTTACCCCTTCTTCTGAACCATGATAGTGAGGCTGGGTACAAAGGAGTCAGTGCCAGCATATTCACATACTTGAGTTATATAAGCTACTTATTGCAGACTAGCATCAGAACTTTTAGAGGATGTAAGTTATACATCAAAATATATCCAAAATGCTACTACTTCTTGCCATCTTGCATTGCTACCGTCTCTCGCCTAGATTTTTACAATGGCCTCCCAGCTAAAAATCCCTACCCTTTTTCCACCTTTAGAATATTCACAAAGTACCAGCTAAGGTGAATATTTGTAAACAGACATCTCATTGTGTCATTCATATCATATCATTCCACTTTTAATAGTGATGTTTCTCAATCTTGGCTGCACACTGAGTGATTCAGAACTATCGATGCCTGGGTTTATTCCCCAGAGATTTGGATTTCCTTGGTCCAGGGAATGTCCTGAGCTTCCCAGATGATTCTACTACCAGGCCTTACAGTGATCTCAGGGCCCAACATGAGGCCCACATTCCCTCTCTAATTTTATCTCTTGCTATGCTCCCTCATTCATAACATCCCAGACACACTGGCCTTCTCTCTGTGCCCTGAAGACAATAGGCAAGCTCCTACCTCTGGGCATTACACTTACTCCTCCATCTTCTTCAGTTGCTCTTCCGGAGATATCTAGCTCCTTCACTTGCTTTAGGTCTTTACATAGAATTTACTTCTCTGTGACCCCTTCACTGGCCACCCCTGATATTTTATACTTCCTTTCCATGATTTATATTCTTAGCAGTGGTCACTGTCCAACACACAATATACTTTCCTTCTTTCTCTTGCTCTGCCAGAACAGGGCTTTCTGCCTGCTTCTTCTGTGCAATGTCCCAACTCATAGAACAGTGAGTACATAGCACACACACACACAGCTCAAGAAATGTTTATTAAACAAACGAATGATGTTTTCAAGTAATGAAAACCCTGCTAAAGAGCTTTGAGTCAGCATCTAACAGCCAATAATGAGACACCAGTTGTGATCATAAGCATTAAGTACATTCTAAACCAAAACTGGTTAAAAGAAAATAACCCAGATAAGAAGGTCTAATTTGCAGCAAAATAATGCTATGCTCTCTGCACTTCATGCTTCAGACAGAAGAAACCCCTAGGGAAAGATCATATCTTCTGCCACAGAGCTTTCGGGACTGCCAGACATGTAAAAGCTTCCAGAAATATATATATCAGAAGTGGGGAATGGATTAGAATTAATCTTTCTCTTGCATATATATTTTTTTATATTTTCTTTGTAATCCACTCATCTTGGGTATTAGAAACTGCTTAACATATTATTATAGAAGTGCACTCATTTGCAATGACTGCTTTAAAGCACATGGCATGGCATCTACTCCACCCACCAACTCTCAGCTCCCTCAAGAGGACTTTCCTAGAGAAATTTATCCCTGATTCCAATTTCCCCCAAGAAATAAATCTTGAAATAAGAGCTCCTGAACTGTCTACCCTGCCTAAAATATTAGGCTAAATGTTTTCCAAAGTATCAAGCTGATGAGAAAGAAAGAGAGGGAGAGAGATACTCATCAGTACAGCAGAAGAGCAGATCAGCAAATACAGGGCTGTTTCCAGTTGTACCCGTAAGCACTGCTGACAAGGACCGAGTCACAATTCCACTGATCCCCGCTTTCCTCTTGCTCAGAGGGGCTCATCCGTTGTTCATTTCCACCTGCGTCAGAGAGAATGAATTGCTAAAGCTTATATTTGGAAAATTTGTCACAGTCTCTTGATATTTTGGCATTTTTATTGTTATCACTGTTAACCACACAAAATTAACCGTGATGCTTTGTAGTTCTGATACCCAATCTATCTGAACACTCTATAAAATTCCTGGTCATCTCAATCAATAATTGATAAAATAATAAAGCTCTCAAAGTTCTCAAATCTTTTCCACTTTCTGCACATTCAACTTCATGTAGGAATTTCTAATTATAGAAAGAGCATACAAAGAGGCCTCTAAAATTTGGGTTCCTTCTTATATTCTGTTCTAGGGATGAAATTCCATTTTACTAAGCTATACACCACACTATTTGTTTTGCTTCATTTTTCTCTTCTCATGCTCCCATGAAGAGTCTATTTTCTAGTATCCTATCAGTTAGAATGTTCCAATGAATAAATACTTTAAAGAATAAAAAGTAACCAAAGGTTCATCATTTAAATTTATCATTAGAGATAACAAATGTTGCTGAGGGTGTGGAGAAAGGGGAACCCTCTTGCACTGTTGGTGGAAATGCAAAGTGGTGCAGCCACTCCGGAAAACAGTATGGAGGTTCCTTAAGAAATTAAAATAGAACTTTCTCATGTGATCCAGACATCCTACTGCTGGGTGTACATACAAAGGAAATGAAACCATTATCTTAAAGAGATGTCTATAATCCCATGATAATAGCAGCATTACTCACAATAGCCAAGGTAGGAAACAAACTAAGTGTCCATCAATGGATGAATGGATAAAGAAAATGGGATATATATATGGATATGGCTATTTATGAATATGAATATATGAATATTATGAAATATTATTAAACCTTAGAACCAAGAAAGAAATCCTGTCATTTGCAACAACATGGATGAACCTGTAGGGCATCATGCTAAGTGAAACAAGCCAAAGAAAGACAAATACCACATGGTATCACTAATATGAGGAAACTTAAAAAAAAAAAAAAAGCCAAACTCAGAGAAACAAAGTACAGAAGTTTGAGGGTGAAGGAAAAAGGGAAAGGTTGAAAAAGGGTACAAATTTTCTGTTATAAGACAAATAAGGTCTGAGGATCTAATGCATAACTTGGTGACTATAACTGATAACACAGTACTGTATAATTGAAGTTTGCTAAGAGACTAGAACTTAAGTGTTTCCACCAGGAAAAAAAAAAGAAATATGTGAGGTGATGAATGTGTTAACTGGTTGGGGGGGGAAATCCTCTCACAACATATACATATACCAAATTATCACATTGTACACTTTAAATATCTTATAATTTTATTTGTCAATTATGCCTACTAAAGCTAGAAAAAAAAAGCTCATTGTTCAGCAGTTTATTCAAACTGGTAGAATAAACAACTAGATTATTCTCTCCATTCAAAAAGTATTATTAAGCTCACATTATGGACTAGGAGTTGGGTAAAAATGGCGAACAAAATATATATATATATAACCAATGTGGTCATGGAGTCTAATGAAGAAGACAAACCTTAAATAAAGCCACCAATAGTGATAAATTCCATGAAGGAAACTAACAAGTTCTATAAGAGAGAACAACAAATTTTTTCAACCTGAGAATATGGAAGGTTGGTGCAAAGGCTCTGAGTAGGAAAGTCAGTATTTGCTGACTTGAGAAAGCCTGTGAAACTAAAGTAATAATGTCTGGAGAGAATATTTTGAGATGAGGTAGACAGAGATCATATTATAACTAATATAATACATTTCTTAAGAATATGGAATTCCTTCAGAATCAACAAAGATCATATTTATCAGCATTATATGCTTAATCGATCAATATACTGCTTCACAAAGCATCTTGCATGGATTTTATTTTAAATGGTTTCATAGTCCAATGTGTGTAAAATTCCAGCTTATACAAAATTAAGTTATTTTCCTTTCTGCAGAACTTCTCAAACCCTTAGTTAATTGTAAATATTCATATGGAGAAAGAGAACTCACATTCAACAAGCATTATAATATGGCACTCCTTTTGCAGATTATCTCAGAAGACCAGTATGTACACAGAACATACATTGAGAAATAGTGCATTAATGCATTTATTCCAAAAAATATTTATTTAGGACCTACCACATTATAATCCCTATTCTGAATTCCAGGGACATAAGGAATAATGAGTAAAGTAGCTGCCCTAGAGAAACAAAGTACCTAATGGAAGACAGTGATACCCATAAATTGGATTACTACATGATATGACTATTACTCTAGACATATGTGCAAGTTGATATGGTAAGGCACAAATGGGAATATCAAAAACTTATCTATTATATAGATATAAAATATAATATAAATATATATATTTATATATATAAATATATATAAAATATAAATTTAAAAACTAAACGAGACCTTGGAGATAATCTGTCTCAAGTTTCTCATTTACCCATAGGAAGAAACAGGCTCGGGTGAAACACTTTATTTACACAAGTTAGTGATGGGGTCAAGGACAAAAATCTCTTGATTTCTAGTCCAGTGCTGAGGGTATTTTATTAATCCTGTCCCATCATAGTACCAACATTCATGACATCAGATCATTTTCTCTACATGCTTTCAAAACGCTGAAAGACATTTTTTATTTCTTAGCTAAAAATTCCCACATTCTTTGAGCTACATTTCCAATCAACCAGCCCCAGGAAGCCCTGGTTTGAGGCACTCGAGGCAATCGTTACTCTCTTCCTTGATCCCAAATTCAAAGTAACAACATGTCTCAGGTGGTGAATAGTTCCTTGTCAGATGCTAAAATTTTCCTTTGGGTTTGGTGATTGTGGTAAATTTAGGACTCTAATCTTTCTGTACACATAACTAAGTATTAAATAAATGTCAGCACTGGCATTTTCCAGTTCACAGAATGAAAAGGAAATTGTCAGTAATAATTATTGAAATTATATCATTTAAAATGTACTGCAGGGCACTAAAAATGAAACAGAATGATCCATTTGTGATATAGCCACATCTTTTAATAAAAAAAAAAAAAATCGTGGGATACCTGGCTGACTCAGTCGGAAGAGCGTGTGACTCTTGATCTTGAGGTTGTAAGTTCGAGCCCCAGTTGGATGTACAGATTACTTAATAACTTTAAAAAAATCATCTTTAAAAAAATTGTAGGGGTGCCTGGGTGGCTCAGTTGGTTAAGCGACTGCCTTTGGCTCAGGGCATGATCCTGGAGTTCCAGGATCGAGTCCCACATCGGGGTCCCTGCTCAGCAGGGAGTCTGCTTCTCCCTCTGACCCTCTTCCCTCTTGTGCTCTCTATCTCTCATTCTCTCTCTCTCTCAAATACATAAATAAAATCTTTAAAAAAAACAAATTAATTGTGAAAAAAAATTTTAAAAAAAATTGTAAACATATAGCATGGGTGCTTTTTAAAATTTCTTTACCTGTGAATGATCAAAGGATTTAAGCATGATTTTTTCTGTCAGTAGAGGAGCAGTATTCTAAGTAGCATAAAGATCCTGCCATCCTATTTTGTTGTTAAAACTGTTGTGGTAGGCAAAATACTAGTAGCCCCCCAAAGATGCCCACACCATCATCATCTGGAACCTGTGAAAATGTTACCACATATGGCAAAAGAAATTGTGCAAATGTAATTAAGGTTGAGGACCTTGATGGAGAGATTGTCCTAAATTAT
The DNA here is from genome assembly GCF_037043125.1 of Eumetopias jubatus. Taxonomy (NCBI): domain Eukaryota; kingdom Metazoa; phylum Chordata; class Mammalia; order Carnivora; family Otariidae; genus Eumetopias; species Eumetopias jubatus. Next base: position 35,179,760 of record NW_028274820.1, read on the forward strand.
CCAAGAGGGCCCAATCTCCTCAAGTGGGTCTTTAAGAGCAAAGAACCTTTACAGGCTGTAATTAGAGAGAGTTGTGGCTAGGGAAAAGAAGTTAGTGAGATGCAATGTTGTCATCTTTGAAGATGGAGGAAGGAACCACCATCCAAGGAATGCAGGCAGCCTCTAGAAGGTAAAAAAAAAAAAAAAAGAAGAAGAAGGAAGTGGATTCTAACCCAGGTCCTCCCAAAGGAACCAGCCCGAAAGCACCTTCCTTTTAGCCTACTGTGTCCTGTGTCAGACTTCTGACCTAGAAAACCATAAAATAATAAGTCTGCACTGTTTAAGTCACCAAATTTCTAGTAATTTGTTAAAATAGCAACAGAAAACTATGTCATACAATTGTGTTTTTAATACAACATCAATATACATTAGAGTACTCAGAAGAAAGATGACATGACATATTTGCAATAGAAGAAAACACTATTACCAAGTCAAACATTAATTGCTTGCTTTTTTTCAGGTAGGGCTTAGGGGGAGTTTTAATGTTGTATGGACCCTAGTCCAAAACCTGCCTAATTTAAGGAAGGATTGGCAGTGCTGGTAAAATATCCATGAAGAGAGAAACAAATAGAAGGAACTGAAAAGAGAGAACTGGTTGACCAACTGCCAAACATAGATCATCACTGGCCTGGTACTAAAGACTAGTACCCCCTTAGATCCAGGCAAGTCATTGCCTCAGGGGTTCTAAAGCCTTGGCTATCTTTCTTTAAATTTTCTAAGTTCCTTTCAGTATCAAGGAGTGGCTCGGCCAGGTAGTGCCATCAAAGCAGGATGCCTGAGCTGAACAGGATGGGGATCTGTGGAGGGTCTGACTCTGCTTCTGTTTTTTGGGACCCTGACCCCCTCTACAGCATGGAACCAACTAGAGGCACAGAAGACTTTCGAAGTGATATCATAACCCCATGGAGGACCTAGTTCCAGAACCCATCCCACTGACTGTTGTGGTATAAAATTTGGGGTGTCTCACTCAGGTCTCACTATGGATGAATCTGCAGATGTGGGCCACCTGCAGTCCATACCAACCCTTGGGGATGAGCCATACATACTTCCCATATATTGTTCTTGCTGGTTGGTGTTCCAAGAACACTGCTGTGGTCTACAACACCCAAGGGTGATGGCGGTGGTTGCAGGCATTATTTACCCTGTACCCACACATACATGCCATAGTGGCAGGATATAAACCTCACCTCTCCTTGGCCTGACCACAGATAGCTATGCCCCTCTCCAGTGAAGACTTTTTGAGCTCTTGCTTGCTAATACCAACAAGGTGCTTCCCTTAGTGTCCTTTCTTGACTCCCATCATGGTGACATCATGATTTCCCCTACAAGTCCTAAATCATTCCAGATGAGGGATGAACATTCCTTACATCCAGCACTGCTCTTCTCAGCACCTCACCTATCCTCCTATGGATGGCAGCATGGGGAGACAGGAGTGCCCAGAAGTCAGGGGTGAGGTCACCATCAAAAGAGATCACTTTCTAGGAATGCAGTAATTGCAGCCTAAAGAGTTCAAGCAAAGGCATGGTTGGAAGATGTGTTGTTCTATGTTTATTCTAAAGCTTTTGAAAGAGAAATTTAGTATGTCCAGAAAATGAATTAGGTATGCTTCACATCTTCTTGCACACTCTTGGTATGCCTTGCATTTGTAGTCATTATCAAGGAAGCAAAGAAACAACCTTTGAAAGAGTCACGGGACACCAGTACTCCCAGGTGGCATAACAAATGATGCTGCATCGTGAATAATGATGTAACCAGCTTTAAATAAATGGCACTGGGAAACTGCAGAAGCAAGATCTATATTATTTTAAAGAAACAAAACCATGACATCATGAGTAACAACAGTTTTGCTACCTTCTTCTCCTTGTAAAATATGAAATTAGCCAGGACCATTCCACCTGAAAAGATGGTTCATAAAAAATATTTGCCTAGTGTATTTGTTTGCTAGGGCTGCCATAACAAAATACATAGACTGGTGGCTTAGACAACAGAAATTTATTTTCTCAGAGTTCTGGAGACTGTAAGTCCAAGACCGAGGTCCGAGCAGGGTTGATTTCTGGTGAGGCCTCTTTCCCTGGCTTGCATGCAGATGGCCACATTCTCAATGTGTCTCCACGTGGCTTTTTCTGGGTAAGCATGCACTCCTAGGATCTCTCTCTCCTCTCGCAGAACACCAGTCAAATTGGAATAAGGCATTATGACGGTAAAAAAAATTATGATTTCATTTAACCTTAATTACCTCTTTAAAAGCCCTATCTCCAAATACAGCCACATCATTGGTTAGGGTTTCAACATATGAACTCGGGGGAACTCAATTCAGTCCATAACACCTAGGGCCCTGCACACCCTAGTGAGTCTTGCTAAAAACACTCCTTTTATATCAAATCAAAATATCTTGCCACCACCTAATAACTGTAATTTGGCACCATAGAAATATTTCCAGAGTGTTTCTGGGAATTAAAAAATATATTTTTTCTAAGTTAAAAGGCCAGTGGAACAACAAGCCATACCATGATTTTGAAAGCTAAAAACAGTCTCCACCAGCAATTCAGCAACTAGCTACACAAAGCCTGAGCACACTCAAACACAAACATGCTGAAGCAAAACTTCAGGATCGAATGTGCCACTTAATGCTCATGATTGGAGCTGAAATTTAAAGATAAAAACACAGTTACAGAAAAAAGGAGCAGAACCAAAATGAAATCTTTATTTGTGAATTCATTTAAAACTCTTTGAACATATATTTTCTGTATCCCTGTATCATATTTTTAACCAAGTAACAAATGGATATATCTTTCTGCAGGACCAAAAATAAAAATAAAACAAAATTAAAGTTCTCAAAAGTACAATGAACCCCTTTAAATTTGTGGTAGGGATATCATTAGCTAATTTACCTCTTTAATGTACTAATAAATCCTGATAGAATTCATACAACAACAAAGTAGTTCAAGAACAAGAAGATTTTGACTAGTTGAAAGATAAAACGATAGCACTATTGTCTGAGAAAGGCATATGTTTAGGACTGACCCTTAGATCTCTGATCTTATTATCAGATCTCTCATCTGTCATACTATCTACTTACTAAATGAATATCTTTATTTCCCAATAAAAGGCTATATTGCAAGGCCTTTATTGAAAGTATTGAGAATAATACCAGATCATAAAAGATTTAAAAAAAACTTTTTAAGGAAGACATCAGAGCCTCATGGACATTTGATCCAAAAAGAAATGAAGCACTTTAATCTGAATATTGAATTTCATGTTTGTCATGATTCTAAGAAGAAACAAGTATTTGATGGATTAGAAAAAAATAAAATATGCTTTTTATCAGAATAATTTTCTAGTCATTTACCTGAAGCAATCATTTATAAGGAAACACACTGAATAGATCAGTAGGATGGTAAACCTTTAGAATATAAAAGACAGTTACTTCTCCATTCTCAAATGAATAAGTCAAAGTTCAAATTTAAAATGTATTTACCATATAGTCCCTTTTAATGTTCACTACTCAAGACATCTGCTGAGAACTGGCTCTGTAAAGCATAAAAGAGCATCTGTGTTCAGGCTCTCTTTCCACAGATACTTGCCTTCCCCTGCTCTCCGTTTCAAAAAACAAAACAAAACAAAAAATCAAATTTTAGAAGAGTACCTTATCTCCATTTGACATCTATATTAGTCAGGATTGTCCAGAGAAATGAAACCAATATATCAGTACAGAGAGGGATTTATTATAAGGAATTGGCTCCCATAATTAGGAAGCTAAGAAGTCCTAAGATCTGTAGTCAGCAAACTGGAGACCCAGGAGAACCAATGGTGTAGTTTTAGTTCAAGTCCAAAGGCTTGGGAACCCAGAGAGCCAATGGTGTAAGTTCTAGTCTAAAAGTCAGCAGGTTGCAGACCCAAGGGTCAATTTTTCAGTTCAAGTTTGCAAGCAGGAAAAGAACAATATCCCAGCTCAACTTTCAGGCAGGAGGAGCTCCCCCTTATTTAAAGAAGGGTCAGCCTTTTTGTTCCATTCAGGCCTTCAATTGACAGGATGAGATTCTCCCACATTAGGAAGGGCAACCTGCACTACTCTGCCTATCAGCTTAAATGTTAATCTCCTCCAGAAACAGCCTCACAAACACACCCGGAATAGTGTTTGCCCGGAATATCTGGGTACCCGGTGGCCCAGTCAAGTCGACCCATAAAAATAACCATCACATCTTTTCAAAAAAAGATATATGATTTTTTAATTTTTATGCATAAATTAATGCTCCCCTTGTGGGAAGCTATGAACAAGATTTTTCAGGTGTTAGAAAGGCAGAGAAAATGATTAAATTTGGAATTCAGAGAGTACAGAAACATATGTTTCTAAGAAAACAAGTCAGAAGAACAGAAGTAGAACATTTAAATCTAATGTCAGACACCAAATTTCTTTTTACAGTAAAGTTCTTGATGGAAGAGGGCCTATCTTGAAGAAACAAAACAAACAACTCTCTTGTAATTCTTTGTCCAGAAGGAAACAAGGCCAGGAGGAGACAAGTCTATGACCTTTCAAACATAGAAGAGGAATGAGCACTGGGTGACGTATGGAAGTGTTGAATCACTATATCATACACCTTAAACAAATATAACACTGTATGTTAACTAACTGGAATTCAAATAAAAACTTAAAAAAAATTAGAACAGTAAATAACCTAGCTAAGAGCACAAAATCACTTTTGGAATAATATTATCAAAGGTATAATAGAAGAAGCAAATCCTTTGATACAGGCCCCGTAATCTGTTTAAAAATCATGAAGTTATAATATATAGAATATAGTAATATTTAAATGAAATGTTATGTCTTAAAAATTTCACTGTATTTTAGCAGACCTCTCACCTCACATCTTGTTGCAAATCTATGTAATTTCTGTATATCTTAAGTTTAATATATATGCCTATTGACAAAGGAAGAGCAAGGGAGTCTTTAAATGCCAAAATGCTCTTGATTCACTTTTTTTTTAAAGATTTTATTTATTTATTCATGAGAGACAGAGAGAGGGAGAGAGAGAGAGAGGCAGAAGGAGAAGCAGGCTCCCAAGGAGCAGGGAGCCCGATGCGGGCCTCGATCCCAGGACTCCGGGATCATGACCCGAGCCGAAGGCAGACGCTTAACCATCTGAGCCACCCAGGCACCCGACCTGATTCACATTTTTGCTAAGTACCTACCTCATACAGTTCTTGTTTAGGAAAACCTGTGCTGTTGTTTCCAGATTGTTCTAACTTATAAGCAAAGCTGGAAATTCATTGTGTGTACACGTGTGCCTGTACATACATGTGCATGCGTGTACATGTGTACAAAAATTCACATATTTAAATGATAGCACATTAACCAAATTTTAAAAACATATTGTGAGCCAAATAAAAGAAATATATGGTTCAAGTTTGACCCCAAATTTGACTGCCACTTTCCCCACTTTGGATTATCATTTCTCTCTCCAATTCTGTGCATCTTTTAACTGCCTGGCAACTCTCTCTTCTACAATAAAACTTCAGGGTTCAGATCACCGTCTTCCTGTATGTCCCAAGCATTGCCATCAGTCTTGGTGGCTTCTACAAGAAAAGAATTTCTCATTCATCACATTAATCCCATTGGTTTTTAACATCCTCAGTTCCAGTGACATCCACTTCATCTTCACTCCAACAGCCACAAACTGGACCTCCTTCTTGGTCCAGGTTTACTGACGAGGCACTGATCCACCCCAAACCACCTAAGCTCAAATATTAACCTCTCTCACCACAACCTTCGTTCCTCCAAGATCTCTCACATCGTTAACTTCCACAGCATCTGTTCTTTTGACTTACTGAGACCACTGGTCCTCGATCCTTTCAATGGAGGCCTCTTATGTTCAGCCTTTACTTCTTTCTCTATTATCCCTGGATGTCACACTTTATCACATCAGTAACTCTCTTACCATCACCTGTAATGCTTGTTTTCTGTTTTCCTTCCAGTAGTCTTCCCAAACTAAATACCAATACATGATCGAGCCAACTTCTCATCTTCTCGGTGCCTGCATGCACACTGGTAGGATTTCAAGCAAAATGACACAAACAGGTACACTGGTCTCACGACACACTGGAGGTCTCCAAGTGGACAAAGCACTACTTGCTGCCAAGCATCTTCATGTTTCCTTCCTTAGCTTTTTCATTCACTCTGCAAAGTATGTATTTCAAATCTCTCCGTTACCCTTAAACGCCACCAAATCCCTCATCACTCAGTGAATGGCCTTCCACCCTCCTCTACAGAGAACAACAGAAGCCAGCAGAGGGAAATTACCTCAGTTCTCTGCATCCGTGCCTACTCTTCTTCCTATTCCTTCTCATAAAGAGGTATTAACTTCCTACAATTAATGCCTCCTTCCCACAGTTCTCTGGATCCATCCACGGCTGCCTCTTTGGGGGCCTCTTTCTGTTAATCCTCTCTCTCTTTTTCCTATGGTATTTTTTTCTCTTGTTCTGTCATTCATCCAAAGAAAATTTAAACATGCTCATATTTCTGCTATCTTACATGAAACTCCATCATTTCTTGATGTAGGCAGTGCCACACTTTCCTGATGATCTTAGCTACTTTTTCTCAGATGGGATAGGCAGCAGATGGACATTTCTGTTCATCTGTTAAATGTCGACTGTCTTGGACCTTGTCCTCTTTTGGTTTACAAACCATCTCCCTAAACAGTCTCATTTATTCGTATGGCCACAATTGCCACCAGTAGTTCAGTGTCCCTCCTAAGTTTCAGAAAAGTTATGTGATTGCAGTGACATTTATCCATTTCAATGTCTCAATCTCTGCTTCTACATAAATAAACCAATAATGCTCCCACAAATGTGTTCCCCGTTCCGTGTTTCCTATCCTTAAGCAAAGCAGAAAAATCCTGCTAACAAAAATTGCCCTATGTTTCCCACCCCAGGAAAAAGCTATAAAATTCCCACTAGCTAATCAAGCCAAAAACCTGTATGTTGTTTATAACTCTTCTTCTTCCTATCTGGTTGATTCCGCCTCCTCAAAATTTTGCGAAGCTGACACTTTCATTGGTCTTTGCTGCCAAATCCAGAATGCCATGATCACCTTGTATGATCCGTCAAACAGCCTCCTCCCTGATCTCCTCACTCTGTCGGCTTACCACTCCCACTACCACCCACGTCCTTCTCCTTCTCCGGCTGCAGCCTGAATGACCTTTCAAAAGCACAGGTCTAATTACGTCACTCTCTTGTTTAAAATGTCTCAACAGCTAATCATTTTTCCCTGGATGAAAGTCAAACACAATAGAAAAGCTTAGAAGAACTGAAGAATGTACACAGGTGAATGCTTTCCCTATTGCAAACTTCCAAGTGACTTTAGGAGATATTTAATGGTATAAAGCTCCAAATCCTATAACCTGTCCCCAAATAATAATGTTTAACATTACATCGCACTTCTATTTAGAAAGCACTTCCATATATATTATTTCATTTGTTATTTTCCAAAAGCACTTGAGATAAGGATCATCGTCTCCATTTTATGAATAAGGAAATGGAGAACCCAGGGTTAAGTGGCTTACTCAAGGTCAGTTATCTATAAGTCACATGCTTGATACTCAAAATGCAAATAAAATTAAATTACTTTATAGAAGAGACTGATTTAAAGCATCTTTCTGGAGTTTCAGTAAACAAACTCTTTAGAATAAAATTGAAGCCAGAATCATCTTAGGTTAAACTGAGATAGATGACAGATTAGATAGATAGATAGACACATAGATAGACAAAGTTTATAAAGAGATCCCAGGGAAGAATTAAAATGAATGTTTAAAAACAGAAATCTGATCAACAGTACTTTGAAAGAATGGTAAACACCAGCCAAATGGGATTTAACCCTGGGATGAAAGGATGATTCAACGCATACATGTAAATCAATCAGTGTCATACACCACATTAACATAATGAGTTACAGAGACTATACCAGGTGGAGCTGTCACACAAAGGAAAGTTTATTTACAGCAAATCACGGGGAATAATTTCCAAAGCCTTGACTCCCTGAGTCTGGGTGAGTAGGTTCCTTTTATTTGGGGTAAGGATGAATATTCAGAACACGGAGTTTTGCCATTGAATGTAAAAGCAGACATAAGGTTGCACAAAATACTAAGAAAATATGCTCCTACAAGCATCCTATGTTATGTTAATGAAGTTTGTGCTCCTCCTTGGGCAGAGATTTTAACATTATAATGAAGCAGAGGAAACTGTGGGACGGGGGAAGGGGCTATGGATATGCCCTGAGAGTCAACCAGTGTAAACTGGATGGGGTTTGGAGCTCCTTATCTCAGGTAAGGAATGCAGGGCCTTGCTTACTTTTGGGAAATAGCACTGTGAGTTTTACCACTAATTTATTAGTAGGCTATTTCCTGGCCTCGTAGACACTTAGTTTTTGCATTCCCTTTGCTCCCTTAAAATCCTTAACTATTGAAGTTTTTGTATTTCTTTGTAATTCTGACACCTCCTAGGAAGTTCTGCAAGAAGTACTCTAGGGCAAGTAGGGCCAGTAAGGCATAGAACACGGAAAACAGCTGGGGCCCTAAGGTGACTTCTCATTCTTTTTCTGGGGACCCCCTAACTCTTTCTGCTAACAAAAGCATTTGACATCCATTCATGATTAAAAATAAAACAAAACAAAACAAAAAAAACTCTCAACAAAAAAGGTACAGAAGAAACTTATCACAACACAATAAAAGCCATATATGAAAAATCCACAATTAACATCATAAACAATATGGAACACTGAAAGCTTTTCCTCTATGATCTGGTACAAGTCAAGGATACACACTCTCACCATTTCTATTCAATAAAGTACTGGAAATCCTCAGGGATTTAGAGAAGAAAAAGAAAAGCCATTCAAATCAGAAAGGAAAAAGTAAAATTATTTCTGTTGGTGGATGACATGATTATATATGTTCAAAACCCAAAAGACTCAACAACGACAATTTAAAAAAACAAACAAAACAAAACTGTTCAAACTAAAACTCATTCAGTAAAGTTGCAAGATATAAAATCAACAAACAAAAATCAGTGGCCGGCCTTTCTATACACTAACAACAAACTATCCAAAAGAGAATTTTTTAAAAATCCCATTTACAAGAGCAACGAAAAGAACAAAATACCTAGGAAATAACCAAAGAGGTAAAAGATGTTCACATTGGAAATTCTAAAACACTGATGAATGAAATTAAGGAAGACATAGATAAAGGGAAAGACAGCCCATATTTAGGGACTGGAAAAATTAATATCACTAAAATGTCCATACTATCCAAAATGATCTACAGATTCAGTGCAATCCCTATCAAAATCCCAGTAGCATCCTTTACAGAAGTAGAAAAAACAACCCTAAAATTAGTATGAAAATACAAGACTCCTTATAGCCAAAGCAATCTTGAGCAAAAAGAAAAAAGCTGAAAGCATCACATTTCCTAGTTTCAAAATATACTACAAAGCTACAGAAATCAAAACAGTAGGATACTGGCATAAAGAAAGACATATAGACCAACAGAAGAAAGTAGAGAGCTTGGAAATAAATCTACACAATTAAGGTCAACTTATCTTTGACAAGGGTGCCAAAAAAACACAATGGGGAAAGTTTAGAGTCCTCAGTAAATGGTTTTGGAAAAACTGAATATCCATACACAGAAAAATGAAACTGGACTCTTGTCTCACACCATATTCAAAAATCAACTTATTTTTTTATTTATTTTTAAAGATTTTATTTATTTGAGAGAGTGAGAGAGAGAGAGAGCACATGAGAGGGGGGAGGGTCAGAGGGAGAAGCAGACCCCCTACTGAGCAGGGAGCCCGATGCGGGACTCGATCCAGGGACTCCAGGATCATGACCTGAGCCGAAGGCAGACTCTTAACTGACTGAGCCACTCAGGCGTCCCCAAAAATCAACTTAAGTGAAATTGCATCAAATTAAAAAAACTTCTGTACAGTAAAGAAAACTACCAACAGAGTCAAAAGACAATCTATGGAATGGGAGAAAATATTTGCAAACCACATATCTATTAAGGGGTAATATCCAAAATACATAAGGAACTCATACCACTCAATAGCATTTTATTTATATATATATATATATATATATATATATATATATATATATATATATAATGAAACCTGATTTAAAATGGACAGAAGACCTGAATACACATCTCTCCCAAGAATCATGCTAATGGCCAACAGGTATATGAAAAGGTACTTAACATCACCAATCATCAGAAAAACACAAATCAAAACCACAGTGGGATAACACTTTACACATATTATAATAGCTATTATGACAAAGACAAAAGATAACGAGGGTTGGCCAGGATATGGAGAAAAGGAAACCTCTGCGTATTGTTGGTAGGAATGTAAATTGGTATAACAATTATAGACAACAGCATAGAGGATTCTCAAAAATTAAAAACAGAACTACTATACAATCCAGCAATTCCACTTCTGGGTATGTATCTTTTAAAAAATGAAACCAATATCTCTAAGAGATATCTGCACTCCCATTTGCAGCATTATTCACAATAGCCAAGATATGGAAACAAAGCAAATGTTCATTAACAGATAAATGCCTTTTAAAATGTGATATAAACCTACATGCACATGGTAGAATATTATTCAGCCATGAAAAAGAGGGAAATCCTGACACTTGTGACAACATGGATGAACCCAGAGTACATTAAGTTAAATGAAATAAGCCAGAACAAAAAGACACTGCACGATTTCCCTTATATGTAGAATCTAAAATCGTCCAACTCAAACGCAGAGAGTAGAATAATCACAGCCAGGGGCAGAAGGGAGAAATAGGTGTCCGTCAAAGGAAACAAAGTTTCAGTTATCCAGGATGAAGCAGTTGCAGAGATGGGGACTATAGTGGATACTGTATTGTATAACTGAAATTTGTAAGAAAGTAGATTTTATTTTATTTTTTTTAAAAGATTTTATTTATCTGACAGAGAGAGACAGCGAGAGCAGGAACACAAGCAGGGGGAGTGGGAGAGGAAGAAGCGGGCTTCCCGCGGAGCAGGGAGCCTGATGTGGGGCTCGATCCCAGGACCCTGGGATGATGACCTGAGCCAAAGGCAGATGCTTAACCGACTGAGCCACACAGGCGCCCCTGAGGTAGATTTTAAGTGTTGTCACCACAGAAAGAAAGAAAGAGAGGGAGGAGGGAAAGAGAGAGGGAGGGAGAGAGAGAGAAAAAGAAAGCAAGAAAAAGTTAATTCTGTGTGAGATGAAGCATATGCTGATTAGCTTGTTTCTGGTGACCATTCACAATGTATACATATATCAAAACATCAAGTTGTACACCTTAAATTTATACAATTCTTATTTGTCAATTATACATCGCTAAAACTAGAGGAAAAAACCCAGGTATCTGGTATTTAGAAGAAATATTAACCCCCAGAAGAATAAAGTTATTTTCCAGCTTCATTTTATTTTGTCAAAAACTAAGTCTAATAGTAAATTCGATGTAGGCAAAAGATATCAGAAAACTATGGAAATTTAACTAGCTGAGGCCTTATTTTATCCATTTCAATGCTACAGTTGACTCTCAGAACTAAATTTTGAAAAGGCAGTTCCTGCTATAAAATGACCCAGTTACCAATAAATAAAAGGTGTTGGACTGCAGTGAAGGCTGGCTGAAGAGTAGCTGAAGAGATGAAGGAGGAGATCTGGCATTGTCATCACAAGACACGAGCACGCACCACAACTCCACATGGGGAACCCCGCCAAGAACGAAATGAATGCCCACTGCCAAGACCACCTGACAGAGGGAGTCACAGGGGCATATGTGAAATAAAAGACAGAGAACAGAGCCAATTCAGGTCAACCAGACCTAATGAAAGACCAGATGAGAGAAGAGATAGAAGCCATCCAAGTAGAAATGCCTATGTAGATAACAGCAAATGAAAGAACCCACTAAAATCAACTATGGACAAATGGTTGTCCTCCCAGACCAACCCTCCAAGTGACTGAAATGCAAATGCTTTACATGAAAGCAGTCCTCCCCAAGTAGACATAAAATCCAAAATGAAACTTTTCATAATATCACCATTTTTAGAGATAAAAGGAACGCTGAAACTCATTTTGGCTTAAGAAGAAATCGTTTAATACTCTGCTAGTTCCCTGGATTTAGTGAAAACCCTTGAAAAGAAAAAGTCACAATGGTAGTTGCTGGTCTTTTTCCAACAATTAAACAACAACAACAAACAAATTGAAACAACAACAATAATAATAATAATAATAAGGAAAACCTACCTGAGATGAGGAACCACATTATGACCAAACAACCAACCAGAACAAGATTCCTCCATTGAAGCAGGTGTGGCTAATGGAGCAATTCAAAGATCATCCAATTTTGAAGGAAAGATTTTATGCCTAACTTGAAATAATAAAATAAAGTCATGGAGTAAAATAAACTTTTGTAAAACTCTTTATTTTGTAGCTGTTGGTATAAAGATCACTATTATTTTGCTAAACCTTTTATCAAGACAAGACTGGAAAATATATCAAGCATCAATACCTATAATAACCAATTTTATTTGCAGCAAAAGTTTAAGAGTAGTAATAGATGAATAAAAATGAGTTGGCGAGAAAATAGTTTAAAAATCACAGCAGACATCAAGAAAATTTTCTTCTAGGACTAAATAAAGACACATTAGTGTCTGTTTCCATGTTCCCAAGAAAACAAGCAGGATAGTGTCAGGCTACCTCACGTTGGTATGCATCTACTGGTTTTGAATGACCAAGAGACAAACTCTTTAGTTCAGCTTTCAGATCCTCTACGATTATATGAAGGATAACCTTTCTATTAATTTACTTTGCAAATATTTCACCAAGCAGTTTACACTTGTCCAAACCTCTAAGTTTGCCATCATATAGCAGAAACTAAAAGACTAGTAAAAAGCCAGTTCTGATAAAAGTATGGGAAGAGTCACTCTGGCATATGACTCGTAGAACTGTAAACCACCTACAACCTTTTATTGTGGAATTGGGCAAAGTCACCAAGCTTTAAAATGTAGCTGCCCTTTAGCCCAGCAATTCAACTTCTGAGAATTTACTCTGCATAATAGTCACTGAAAGATATATGCTTGAGTATCAAGCAGCATTATTTGCCCTGGCAAAAGAAAAAAATCATTAATAAGAGAGTGGTTGAATAAATTATGGTCCATCTACACAATGGAATTAGTACACGTTGACTGAAAAGACTGAAGTAGAGCTATATTCATTGCTAAGAAAAGCTCTCCATGATGAACTGAATTTAAAAAGTCAGGTTTATCACACTGTGATAGCATCCTTCCTTTCATGATCATTTTCTAAAGCATATTTTCCTATTGGTGTGTAAGGATGTATTCATATCTACATGTATTCAGGTGCACAATGTTTTTGTGGTAAGTTTTCACTTTCACTTCCATTTTACACTTACTAGACCATTTAAAGTTGCTGACTCTGTGCATTTACAACATTTTCTAAAATGTCTATGGAATTTATCCTAAGAGCTGTGGTTTGGGACCACTTTGAATTTTGTTTTTGTTTTTGTTTGTTTTCCTGACAAAAGTTAGATTTCTAATGCAACAAGAACTGTCAAGTATGGAAGAAAAGGAAAAGGTCAGCCATGGTAGGGTTTCTTTGCACAAAACGAAGCCTAAACAAATACTCATACCTAACCCATATCACACCCACAGTACTGGCTTGTGTGATCATATTCTCTTCCTCACTCCAAAGTAAGCATGTTCAGTGAGGCACAAGTGTTTAATTAAGCACAATTTTGAAAAGCTGGATCAGGCCCCACTAGACATATAAATGCAATATACTTAGCACCATAAAGTTTGTTAATAGCACACATCCATAAGGTAAAAGCCCTTTTATAGCAGAGTATTAGGTTAGCTGGAATCCAATTTATGAAAGAAACACCTGTATATTCTCATTGGTAAGCAATAATGCATTTCAATTCCATCCTGACACAAAATTTCTCAGGTTCCTTTATGTTCTTTTAAATAAGTATCATAAAACATTAATAGAAGTGCTCTCCTAGGTCTCTATTCAAATGTTTTTGATTTGTAGATTTCATTAACAAAATCAAGAAAATTTTCTTTTGCTGGTATTACTGAATAGGACAAAGTTGCTAACACTTGCTTTGTGAAAATTTGCATAATGGCATTTAAAAACAACTTTGTTTAGGGGCTTTGTCAAAATCAGAAATGATTTCTTCTCGGGACTAGGCCTATTTTGACTGTCTTTTTAATAAGCAGTAGGATGGATGTTTCAGCACACCATGAGACAAAAAACAGTCAAATGAATATTCTATTCTTCCCTTTATTCTTTCCCCTGAAGCAATGCCTTAAAAAAATCAATTATGATATATCTCACATTGCATTTCAGCCTTTTGCTGAAAAAGGAAAGTCCTGAGCAATCTAGGACCTTCTCCAGTCTCAACTCAACCAAGTCCCTTTGTGTTAGAGGCAGACACAGAGGAGACTACCTGCAACCTACAATTTCACTTGAAGGTGGAACAGAGACTTCAAAGGCAGGATTTATTCTGATCATTTTATTATATACTCTGGAGCAGAATTAGGAATAGGGATGATAACCAATTCTAACTCACTTCCTCACTGGGGCAGTTTCAGGAGACAAGTGTTCCTTTTTCCAATGGCAATATCAAACAGCATCCAGCCCTGATTTCTCAAAGAGCATTTCTCACAGGAATTTTACAAGCATTACATGTTCTGCTTGTGGTAATATATGTTGTTTTCTGGGAAAAGTACACACAGATAATAACCCGATTGTGAGACTTGCTTATGAACAATAAATATTTGTTGCCAAGATACTGTTTATTCCCAGTTGGGAGAGTTTAGGAAGATTTTAGGCCAATGAAGGGCAATCTGAGCATAGGCCTCTCTGAATAATGCTAAATAGAACCATTGAAGGGAAAATTTACATTTCTACGAGAACAAAAATTCAGGTTTTCACCCATATATTGACACTCAATTCACCCTCACCAGACAGAACTAGCAGCATGCTAAAGAAAAATCTGAGCTATAGAACTCATGTGGAAGGGGGAAAAAAAAACTAACACCTTTTTATTTTGAAGTCCCAAGGAACTGATGACCGAAAGTGTTATATACCTCAGAGAACTTCACATTTTAATAAGATGTAAAAATACTTCTAACTAACATACACATCACTTATCAGCATTGCCTACCCCCAAAGTATTTAGACACACAAGGTATCTACACACAAAGTATTTTATATATGTTTAAAAACACATTCATGGTCTTAACTCTTATACTATGTGAAATCTATACAGTTTGTATGGCTTATTCACAAACATTTTATCTCATGAGATTACCATCAGAATAAAGTACAAATAATAGCATTTCCATTGTGTAAATAGTGGAGACAGAGCCTGAGAAAGAATGAGTTCTTAGGATCACACAATAGTTTCAAAACTTGAATAGGATGTTTTTGCCTCCAAATCCTATACCTTTCTATTGTTATCTTATTTACATGTAATTTAAATGAGACATTATATTAGAATTATTGTGAGATTTATGCTTTATATACATTTCGGCTATGGGATACAACTCCTACCTTCAAATGACATACCTATGTATCATAGTGAATCAGTTAACAAATATTTATTGAGGATCTACTATACTATTTTCATGCCATAAAAGTGAATATGAAGAATTCCTCCTCTTACCTGACATTCTAGGAAGAAAGGAGCAAAAAATGGGTGCCTGGGTGGCTCAGTTGCTTAAGCGACTGCCTTCGGCTCAGGTCATGATCCTGGAGTCCCTGGATCGAGTCCCGCATCGGGCTCCCTGCTGGGCGGGGAGTCTGCTTCTCCCTCTGACCCTCCACCCTCTCATGCTCTCTCTATCTCATTCTTCTCTCAAATAAATAAATAAAATCTTTAAAAAAAAGAAAGAAAGGAGCAAAAAATAAACACAGTATGATTATCTCAGGTACTTATAATTGCTAAGACAAAGATGTGTTAGTGTAATATAATAGAAAGTGGACGGGTATGGGAGGCTGTTTCAGATGGGTGGTCAGGGAAGGCCTCTTTGAAGAAATGGCATTTCAGTTGATAATCTCATTGAAGAGAGGGAAGTAGTCAGGTTTTGATCTGAAGGAGAAATCAGTCCAAGCAGAAAGATAGAAAGTGCAAAGATTCTGATTTGTCTGAATTCATGGGTTAGAAAGAAATCCAGAGAAACTGGTGCAAGTAAGAAAAGACAGAGTGTTAACAAAAAACAAAAAGCAACATGAGGTTGAAGAGATGAACAGGAGCCAAACTGGGTGGTGACTAAAACTGTGGCTTCATAAAGCAAAGCTTTATTTCTTATATGTGTCACATTCCAATAAGAGTTGTCTGGGGTAAGTGTTTCGCTCCATGGGGAGGGAAGGACCATCCTCCTTTCATCTTGGGGCAATCATATCTTTAACATAGAGCCTCCAACTGTGCCACACAACAGGAAGAGAAACTAGGGGATCCCACATGGGAAATGGGGGGTGGGGGTGAAGCCTGGGAGTGACAAACACCTCTGCCTACATTCCATTGCCCAAGCATCCTGCCTCCACCAGGGAGGTGAGGAATGTCGTTTAGCTATATGCCCAATAAGACCAGAAGAAATCAGGGTGCTGAGGAGTGCTAGCATTCTTTGGTGCTGTGTACACTGTGTACATACTTTGTATACAGACTTTTGAAAATGAACTTTCATGTACAATGTGAAACCTTTGGAAGGTTTCAAGCAGAAGAGTAACAGGAAGCTATTGTAGAAATCAGGGCAAGAAATTAGGGTTGTTTGGACTAGTTATGGCAAGGTAAATAAAGAGAAGCGGTCAGATTTGAAATACAGTTATTTTTAGAAGAGGGGGGTAGAGCTCGTTGACATGCTGCATGCAAGAATAAGAGAAAGAAAAAAGTCAAGAATGACTTCTTGATTACTTCTTGATTTCTTTTTCTTCTTTTCTTCTTTTGATTGAGCAATTGGTATAATAGATGTAAAATGGCTTGGAGAAAATTAGATTTGGGATTGAGATAGAGAGACTAAGAGAGTCTGTATTTCTATTGGAAACATGAAGTTTGAAATACCCATTAGATCTCCAAACAAAGATATCAAATAAGAAGTTGGATATGTGAATGTGAAGCTTGGGAGAGTAACTCAGTTTGGAGATATAAATTTGAGATCATCAGTGAATAGATGGAATACAAAATCCAGAAATGTCATTTTCTGATACTTGCAAGGAACTAAAGAGATAATGCTTAAACACATGTATAGTTTTGAGAGATTTTTATTTATTTATTTGAGAGAGAGTGAGTGAGTGAGTGAGGAGAGGGGCATAGGGAGAGGGAGAGAGAATCTAAAGCAGACTCTGCTGAGCACAGACCCATGGTAGGGCTCAATCTCACAACCTTGAGATGATGACCAGAGCTGAAATCATGAGTCAGATGCTTAACTGACTGAGCCACCCAGGTGCCCCTACACATATATATCTTTTAGTGAATATTTATAAAAGACACAAAAATTTGGATACATATTCTTTACTTTTAAGGAAAACCATGTTTTGGAAAGTAACAAATTAATAGAATCATACTATGAATTTACATTAGGATATGGATATAACTTCTTGCTTGCAAATGATGCAATAATAAGGCATAATAGCTTTTCTACAAATTGTCTTTAAAAGGGATAGAGGGCAGTATACAGGTATATGAGGTATTTTCTGATTTTAGCTCTTAGGAAAACTAAAAACCATGGCTCAAAATTTAAAGTAACATATAGAAAATCAAGTTTCTTCATATTGCCCACTAAAATCTAAAAATATTAGGCACTGAGGGCACCTGGATGGTGCAGTAAGTTGAGTGTTGGACTCTTGGTTTCAGCGCAGGTCAGGATCTCAGGGTCCTGGGTTGGAGCCCCACATGGGGCTCCTGGCTCAGCATGGAGTCTAGTTGAGATTCTCTCTCCCTCTCCCTCTGCCCCTCCTGCTTGTGCACATACACACTCTCTCCCTCTCTCCCTGTCTCAAATAAATAAATAAATCTTTAAATTTAAAAAAAAATAAATAAATAAAAATATTAGGCTCTGGGCGCCTGGGTGGCTCAGTTGGTTAAGCGACTGCCTTTGGCTCAGGTCATCATCCTGGAGTCCCGGGATCAAGTCCCACATCGGGGTCCCTGCTCAGCAGGGAGTCTGCTTCTCCCTCTGACCCTCTTCCCTCTCGTGCTCTCTATCTCTCATTCTCTCTCTCAAATAAATAAATAAAATCTTTAAAAAAAAATATTAGGCACTGATAGAACTAGACCCAATTACAGTCACAAGGACTATTTGATCTTCAAAGGGTTTATTCCAATTTGGAAACTTGATTATAAAAGTGTGCCACCAAATTCAATGTTTCAGATTTTATATTTAGTTCAAAATGGCCCACATATATATTTTTAAATTTTTTATTCAATGAATGAATATTTTTTTAATTTTTTTTAAAGATTTTGTTTATTTATTTGACAGAGAGAGACAAAGCGAGAGAAGGAACACAAGCAGGGGGCTTGGGAGAGAGAGAGAAGCAGGCTCCCCACTCAGCAGGGAGCCCGATGTGGGGCTCAATCCCAGGACCCTGGGATCATGACCTGAGCCGAAGGCAGCTGCTTAACAACTGAGCCACCCAGGCACCCCTCAATGAACGAATAAAAGTTAAAAAGCCTCAGTATCTTTTTCTTTAAAAAAAAAAAAACAAAACACCTGCATTTCAATATTTTAAGAGTGTCTTTCTAGCCTAAATTCAACATAGCACAAAAGTGTTTACCATCATGTGGGCTGCAATCCCATTTGGTTCTTTCCCAGTGTCCCAGGCTAATATTTTACATTATTACCAGTTTTAACTTGAATTCTTTGAGGAATGGGATCATATTGCTTTTGTTTCTTTGCTAGGAATTACTTAATCCTGAAAGTCTTACTGGAAGATAAGGCAAAGGCAAAACCAAGTGCACCCACTAAAATGGAGAAAAGAAAAAGAGAGCTTAGGTATATTTTATATAGTGTAGATTGTTTTCTATAATGGACTAACAAGTTTATTTTTACATGTGTTAACTGCTCAACCAAGCGGTTAAGTAGCTGGTTTTAATGATTTGTCTTAAAGAGACAAATTCTTTAAAGTAAGTAGCTGGTCAATACAATCACTATTTAGAAAAAGAAAAGAGCATTACCAAAGCTTTAGATAAAAAAAGAAACTGGAAATGATGTAAACATCACCCATATTAAAAGAGAAGTTATTGAAAAATATAAAATTCTTCCTATGAAGTTAAATTGTGTTAGTAATAATTTCCAATAACCTTTTCTTGAGCATAAATACATTATCTTTAATTAAAATCCCAGTGAGCGGTCTTTATGGTACTACTGATCTCTTCTCCAGTGACATTTTAAAGAATCTGTATCTGGAGTGGAACAAGAGCACTGAATTACACAAATATAAAGATATCTCCAAACTCCCCCTACACGAGCTTATAAACAAAGACTGTCTGGAACATCATAATCAAGAGCAATTTCATCAATATTAGCCTCGTATTCAAAAAGCTTAAATGTCAATCCCACCTTTTCTTCAACCAAAGAAAAAAATAAATTCATTATAATGTTATGTCTAATTCCATCCCTCACAATTAAACCAAGCCCCCCATCTATGGGAAACAGTTTTTTTTTTAAAGATTTTATTTATTTATTCATGAGAGACAGAGAGAGAGAGAGAGAGAGAGAGGCAGAGGGAGAAGCAGGCTCCCAAGGAGCAGGGAGCCTGATGTGGGACTCGATCCCAGGACCCTGGGATCATGACCCGAGCCGAAGGCAGACGCTTAACCATCTGAGCCACCCAGGCACCCTGGGAAACAGTTTTAAGGACACAGTCCTCAGCATGGTAATCACAACCCTCCTTGATATAATACCTTAAATCTCCATTTATCCCCCACAGGTCCCCTAGGTGTACTTTGTATGCGTCCTACTGCACAACTCTTTGTTTCCCCAATCTATGGTTTTATCTGCCATCTTATTCCATCTCATATATATATACCAAGGTCTATTTCTTAGGATACATCTTCCTTATAAATGTCAATGACCTTCTGATACGTTTTGCTTTGGGCAAGCACTCAGACACACACAAACGTGCATGTGTATGCACGCACACAAACACACACATACACACACACACACACCACACCATACCCTTTGATTTTCCAGCACACTGCCACACCCCTACAAAGCACTTATCACATTCTAAATACGTAGTTATTCTGTGTTCATTCTACCCATTCTGAGTTGGCAAAGGACTTCTTGAAGTCTAGCACAATGCCTTGCTCAAAGGGTGAAGTAGTAGATGAGGATCCACCAGAATTGGGGTCAAAAGAATTGAGTTTGAAGCCTACTTACCAGAGCTTAACCTCTTTCTCTCTCTAAACTTCCCTTTATTCATCTGTCAAATGAATGTATCAGAAATTACTATGTCATATGATTATAAGGCTTAGATTGGTAATGTATGAGAAATCTTCTGCCATATAAAGCAGATACAAACATAAAGCATTATCATTTTTCATCATTTTTCAGAACGAACCAATTTTATGGTAAATGTCCAAAAGACATTTTTATATTCTTATCACATCGAAGATAGGAAGACATGAAATATTATTAAAAAATAGCAAATTTATACTCATCTCAGTTGCAATTGGAGACCAGGCAAGTCAGATCAAGACCTCGAAGATACACAAGTTTGTTGACGGTAAAAAATAAATGCTTCTATGACCACTTGCCCATTCTCTCTGGTTGTCAGAATGACATAAAAGGACACCCCAGGGTTGGAAAATGTAAGAAATTATTCTCCTGATGTGGGTGAGGGCTCAGATGAATTGGCTCAAGCCCCTAGAAATTAAGATGATGTGCTGTCTTGACCACTCTGCAGAGCACTTGCCACCCACAAGAAGGGTCCATTCCATCTAAAAGTGTTAGAATAGATAGATGGGAAAATGTAGTTTTATTATGAAGGCAGAAATATGGGCCCCAGAGAAGATGATACCTGAAAGTCTATTATCAAGAGAAGAAACTGAAGAAAATGTAAACTCAGAAGAAGGTTTATATAGATCAAATAGCCCTTTACACCTTGGTATATACTGTATTATAGCATAGTGTAATAATTGATGTTCATAATAATGATCCTGAATCATCATTAAGTATGCTCTGTATTCTTTATGTAATTAGGCAGAGATGTTTGTAATACTTTGCAGGAAGATTTCATACAAAACTAGACAAAAATGAAGACATTTCAGTGCTTTCATCATCTGGAAAACTCACTCTTGTGAAAATAATCATTTGCAACAAGAACAGATAAATGAAATGTTGCATTAATTAAAACTTTTTGTGTAATTCAATGTGAATGTACTAGGAAATTAAATAAAGGGTTCAAAAAGTGCTGGAGTTGTCAGGGAAGATTTCAAGAAGTTGGTAGTTTTCAGTTGGAAACAAGCAGGAGAGGAGACAGAATTCCAGAACAAAGGAACACCACTATTAAAGACATGAAAGAATGAATACATACGGCATGTTCATGAAACCATACAGAGACCAGTCTGGAGAAAATGAATTTGAGAGCTACCAGTGTAGCCAGAATGTAAAAAGAGACTTAAAATCCACATAGAAAAATTCAATTCTAACACAACATGAAATAGAGTCACTCACTGAGCTTCTCAGCTAGAAACAGTCTGATAAAAACTATTTAAGCAAGCCTGTTTTTGTTTGGGTTTTTTTTTGTTTGTTTGTTTGCTTGTTTGTCATCATTTGTTTTTTAGAAGATACTGAATTAATAAGACTGGAAACAAGGAAACTAGTCATAAGGTTCCTGGTGTCACCCAGCCATCAAGTTTTTGGGACATGACCGGAAAATGATCTTTCCTTCCTTCCTTTAAGCGTGTACCAATACATGAAGTAATCCTGTGAAAAGAGTTTTATCATCTAAATAGCATTAAAACTTATATGAAGAAACAAAAAATAATTATTAAGAAAGCAAAAAGAGTTTGAGTTATTACTAGCATGAGTAAAATCATTGTTTTTCATGGTATTCAAGGAAAAAACTTGAGTTTTCATGAAATTATTTTTTTGGTCATAGTTTCTTCTTTATCACAACACTACTCTGAGACTAAATTTTAGGGCCTTCTGAGTATTACACCATAGTATTGAAATACCAACTTCTAGAATAAAAAAACGAACATATCACATTAAACTTTGATGAGCCCCCCAGAAATGATCCTGACATAAAATCATTTTCTAAAGAAAGGGAAATATCCTGCTCTGAGATATATTGACAAAGGAAGTCTTTCTATTAATTTTTTTTCAGGAAATCAAGAAAAGAAAATTTAATAATTAGTATTGATGTATCCACATAGAGAAAACACAAACATACCAACAACTCCCTTTGTCTGTGGCCAGCAAAATAGCGGGTGAGAATATGGCCCCTTTAAACAACAGCCCACACCAACATCCCTGTTCAGTGATGTGCAGTATGTGATGTACATCTATTTCACAAAAATATTGTAAATTCTTAGAAAAAAGGGAAGGAGTTTATTTTACTTATATCTTTTTGAGAGACTGCGTGTGCAAGTGGGTGGGTGGAGGAGGGGCAGAGAGAGAGGGAGAGAGAATCTTAAGCAGGCTCCATGCCCAGCGCATGGAGCCCAACATGGGGCTCCATCTCACGACCTTGAGATCATGACCTGAGCCCAAATCAAGAGTCAGACACTTAATCGACTGAGCCATCCAGGCACTCCAAGAAGAAATTTTTTTTTAATTCCAAAAGCCTAAGGCTGCATATGATAAATTATTTTCCTAACGAAGCTGCTTTTATACTTGTTGAGTTTTATTTACAGTTTCAGAAGAGAAAGTAAAGACAATCCTCTCAATATATTGTTTCCTTTTTTTTTATTTTTTTTAAAGATTTTATTTATTTATTTGAAAGAGAGAGAGAATGAGAGAGAGCACATGAGAAGGGGGAGGGTCAGAGGGAGAGGCAGACTCCCTGCTGAGCAGGAAGCCCGATGCGGGACTCGATCCTGGGACTCCAGGATCATGAACTGAGCCGGAGGCAGTTGCTTAACCAACTGAGCCACCCAGGCGCCCCTATTGTTTCCTTTTTTTTCCCCACATGTCTGTTTGTCTTCATGAATAGATCAAAGATCCCAACCTAGGTCTAATTGCCAGAGAAAAAGTGACGGGAGGAAGCAAGAAAGTACTAATGATTGACTGTTTTCTCCCAGCACTTCATGTAATGGCCCCGACCTCCAAAGGTTCCGACCTCCAAAGGTTCTGACCTCTGAACATCTCACATCCGTTGTTCCTCAAACAGTGCCGAGTTGCTAGAGTGGACTTTTTGTACATCAATGGATGGGGGGGGAAATAGGAGGTGCTGTTAAGAGGAGGTACTCAAGTATCTAAATACTCATTAAAATCCTCATTTGTAAACTGTAACTCCCTCAACAGAAATCACTGACCATCTGTTGGGCTTAATGAACTGCCAATAAAAGCTATTTTGATCTTAATTGGACCTCAATGTGAATGTTTCTTAGGAAGAAGCAAATTATAAGTTTCTCTAAATGCCAATTTTCCCCATTGTTGCCTTTTCAGTGACTTTTCATTAAACCTCAGCAACTGATTCATCAAATCAGTACTACATAATAGGCTTCTTAATTTCTCTAATTCACTAATTTCTCCTTTCTCCCATATTTTTGATTACTGGCAAATTCAGGAATTATCTGAAACCTGCTGGACAGACTCAGTAAAATTCCTTGAAGTTGTTCCCCACCCCCACTGAAAAGAAAAATAAACATTTGTCTCTTTCTTCACAATAAAGAAAATGTAAAAGAGGAAAGACATTTCACCTTTTCTCCTAAGGGTGGGATCTTAGGAAATAAACCAGAGTAGAATTTGCCTATTTATGCTAATAATGTTATCATGACAATTTCTCCTAGTTTGAGAAAAACCAAAAGGCTTATCTGTCCACTTGATTTAATTTGTCAAATATTCATGAAGTGCCTCTACAGAAAATATATTCTGCTAAACACTGTGTGGGAGGTGTTGAAAATAGTGACATACCTTTCTGTCCTAACTGTAGAAATAAGACATATTAACAAAAAAGAACTTATTTCAAAACTGTGTCAAGGGGAGCCATTAGAAAAGTCACATGAATGGTTCAAAAGGTAAAAGGAATCACCTCCATTTGAAGAGAACCAGAAAATAACACATCCTGTCACTATGATTCTGTGATAAAACAAGTGACTCCAGATCAGTTTCTTTGATCATAGAATACTCACAATAAAAAAATAATAATAAAGGAGCACCCGGGTGGTTCATTCAGTTAAGCATCCAACTGGTGATTTCGGCTCAGGTCATGATCTCATGGGTCATGAGATTGAGTCCCACAACAGGGCTCCATGCTCAATGGGGAGTCTGCTTAAGATTCTCTCCCTCTTCCCCTCCCCCCACTCGCACTTGCGCTCTCTTGCTCTCAAATAAATAAATCTTTAAAAAATTAATAATAATAAAAGTGAATATTAATTATTAATGATCAATTTACCAGTTGAGAGCAAGGTCTAGAGAACTTGGATCAAGGAGCAGGCAAGTTTTGTTAAGGCTCTAAAGTGAAGAGGACAGGTTTGGTGGATTACAAGGGTTATAGTGGCAAATCTTCAGCATTGAAGGATGTAGTATGAAATGAAATCAAAGGGTCGAGGTTTCAAATTAGAGTCACAAGGATCATAGAATTAAACCATACAAATCATTTCAAGGAGACAGGAAATCATGAGAAAAGAGAAGGATGGAGAAGTCTGGAATAACCAACACCACTCCCAGGTCCTTTTGTGGCTGCATTAGTATCTGTTCTGGTCTAGATTCAATCATGAGCTACAAATGTTGCATGCAGAAGCATTGCTTACATTTAAAAAAAAGGCACTTCTGTTATGAAACATCTCCAATTTTCTATACAGATGGTTACATAGCTTATGTGATATTTTCCAGGTAGCCATACCCCATAAATTGACACATTTCCAGGTTTTATACAAACAATCTTAGACCACATACATGTACTAAAGTACTCATGTACAAGAATTCTCCTGCTAGTAAATAACATTACCGTGTTTGTCAGGGGTTCTATCTTTATAATGTTCACAAAGGCTTTTGATATATCTTTCCTTCCAGAGGCATCTCATAGCAAAGGGAGAAAATGACTTGCAGGTCTGAGATTAACATTTTCCTTTCCAGTCCACACTCTGACATCAGTCAAATTGTCCTTAACACATATTCCTCAGGTACCTTTTTTATTATTTGTCTTACAATATTTTATACAGAAGAATAAGCCTACTAACATCCTGACAACTATCATAATTTCAGCTCATCCAAAGGAGAATAGGAATTTCCTCCCAAGCATGTGATTATGTCCATATTTCTTCACAGGTCTTTTAATATTCTCTTACAACTCTGATTACTCGTTTTCCTCTATCACCTATGGTTATTTGAATCATTTATATGTTTTAATGATGCTATTTAATTGTGTGTGATTATTTCTAAAACAAGTCTAAATTCACTCATATTTCTGACCAATTTGTTTCCATGCATATCTTCTGTGGGCTTCAAATCAACCTCCCAAAATATTTTCTAATCACAGTATAATTCTATCAATTAACTAGTCATTTGTTACACTATACAGCTTTGGCAGAAAGATTAAAGTTACATTTAACGCACCATGAAATGAGTTAAAATTATAGTGTCGTTCTGTTTCCTTACAACAGAAACATTTTCCCATGTACCACACATTCCCAAGACTAGGATGGTGACTTAGAAGGCATTATTTGGGGCATTCTAGATTCCATTTAGTTTTTGATATAACCATATCCTAGATACCAGCATCCAGGTATCTACAGACACAGATTTCCATGTAACATTCTCTAACATCACTTTCCACCTCTGAAAGGTAAACACAGTGTGTTCATCATCTGTCTTACCCAAATCAGTTACGAAGGGGAGACAAATTCATTTTGTATCCATGATACCTGGGCTATTAGAAAACAACAATTAAAGGCTCCCTGTCCAGAGACAACCTGCCATAATTTAGAATTATCATTTTGTTCCCGTAAGTGTACCTGGCTTGAACCCTTGAACACTGGTGGCCACTGGCTTTTAAAAACATCAGATTCAGTAGTGACTGGAATATCTGATAGTCCTTCATTGATGGGGGCACAGAGCCTCTCCTAGTACTGTCAATGATTATGGTGCTCTGATTGAATAATTATTCAGTTGGTTTCTTTACTTATAGCTTTATTATTCTCTCGACAGTGATTCCTGCAAGAGCGCTCCCTCTAGTGTCATGGTTTGGGTTAACAAGTCTTTTTCATCATGGAGATGATCATCAGGGAACATTATTTCAAACTGAATCAGTATCCAAAACCATCTCCTAAAACCTCTACAGAACACCCGGAGTGGCAAAGCCATTGCTTTTTAAGCTGCCACATATGTTGCAGCCATTTAACATGTATGAGATTTGTTCAATTTGGAAAGAGAATCTACAATGAAAAATACTGTGTGGCCCATGAGACTGTCAATTGTATATATTCTACCCTCAAATACAGCTTCATCTGAGTACACCGCAGTGGTTCCCATAAACATCCTCTGTGTAATTCCAGAAGAGACTTGCTGGTAATACTGGATCACTGGGTTCCATTTCAGCTTTCTTTAAATGCGTTCTACGCACATTTACATTTGATATACTCAAAGGGACAAATCAAGCTCTAATATACTTGGCAGAAGGCAGCAATTTACTTTCCATCATATCCAGGCAGCTATTGCAGCAATGCATACCCATGACTTATGTCCAAACAGAATGCTGAAGTTTAGCATCTCTACCCAATAAGATTCATTGGTACTATTTTTCTCAGGTCAACTGAGAAATAATCAGAATGGTCAACACAACCTGTAAACAATGAACTGACTGAGAGCCATAAGTTAGCTGGAATTAAGTTGATTCACTAGAGGATGCTGCATCACTTCTTTTCTCAAATTATGAAGGTGGAGTCCAGTTTCTTTTCTTTAGTAAAAAAGAGATCAAGAAGTTTCTCCCAGCATCTACCATTAGTCAGCAACAGGCCTGAGAGAAATCGCTAAGTGTATTACTCTCTTGCTTTTATTGCATTCCTCCCTAGAATTGTGCCCCACCTCAGTTTGCTATAACACTCCCCTGTTTCCATTTATTACCTGTTTGTGACCCCATCCTGTTCCCCATGGTTGGGTCTTCCAGCTCAGATATATTGTATAACCACAGCACCGGCAATAACAGAATCATTATTATTGCTTCTCCTTGGCTCACTCCCTGGAATAATTTGTCAATCCATAAGATCTCCTCCATTCAACAGTATCTAGATTTAGTGATATGCCCCAATTATTAATTTTAAGAATCCATGACAATAATTAAAGACTCTATTACAAGCCTATCACTAACACTCTCCTTTTCATAGCTTAGGGGAAATAGGACGGGAAGAAGGAATAATGAGTCAAGTGAGACTATTGCAATAAAAACAGGCAGAATTGCGAGTGCCAAATTTCAACCTATTTCAGCTTTGTCCAGGATCAAACTTTATTAAAATAATGGCTCAATTTTCATTTTAATTGTAATGAAAGTTTATGAAATTTCTTTTCTCAAATAAATTTTATTGATTATGAAATAAATATGTAGGTAGGTTAGGATTAAACACTAAGCCCCAATATTTCTCTTGGCATTCTATAGCAGACATACATATCTTATGAGATTTTTGGAAGAACTTCCTTGTATTTTGGAAGAACTTCCTTGTATTGGGATTAAACACTAAGCCCCAATATTTCTCTTGGCATTCTATAGCAGACATATATATCCTATGAGATATTTTGGAAGAACAGTAGATGATGAGTAACAGGAATAAAACTGTGATTCAAGGAGTCACCTTTGCACTGAAGTGCTGGGAAGCTCTAGGCAAGTCACCTGCTGTCTCCATGTTTGTTTTCCATCTAGTAATAATGTTGGACTAAGATTTTTTCCTGTATTATTTGTTATACTTTTAGGAACGTAGTTACTCTTGATGGTTTTCTGTTACCTACAGAATCAAGTCGCAACTCCTTAGCAAAGCACCCAAGACACTTCACAATCTGCTTCCAAATAATGCTCCCTTTTGACTCTGGCAAAATTTTCCCCAAAAGGGCCAGAGAGTAAATATTTTCACCTTTGCAGGCCATATGGTCTCTGTCCTAACTATGTAAGTCAGACATTTTAGTGAAAAAACAGCCACACACAATATGTAAACAAATGAGTATGGCCACATTCTGAGCAAATATTACTTACGGATACTGAAATGTAAATTTCATCTAATTTTCACATGTCACAGGATATTATTCTTCTTTTGATTTTTCCCATTTTGTACAGCTAATGGTCCAGACAAAAAGAGACAGTGTGCTAGATTTGGCCAGTCTTCCAGCCCCTCCTGTACACCACTGACACCACATTGAAAATCTCACCACTTCCCAAATAAAATATTGTCAAGGTGCATTGTTGTTGCACATAATGATCCCTTTGCCCAGAACAGCTTTACTTCTGTAAACTTGTTCTCTCCTGGTGAATTCCTACAGGACCAGGAGAGCTTGATCACATATTGTATTCTTCCCCAAATCTTCTCCTACAATCTTCCCATCTTGATCAGTGGCTGCTTCAACCATTCAAGGACTTAACCCAAATAATCCACGCTTGACTCCTTCTCCCACATCTCACGTCCAATCCATGAGCAAATCTTTCTCGTACTCTCTTGAAAAATAGGTCCCAAATCCTACATTTTTCTCCGTGATTGTCCACAACACCATTATCTCTCATCTGACCTATCTGAACCCCTCTCCTATAGAGGGGAGAACAAAACACAAGCCAGAGTGTTTTCCAACACAGAAGTTGTGGTGATTTTTTAAAAATGTAAGTAAGATTATTTACTCTTCTGCTCAAAACGCTCTAATAGCCTCCTATTTTACTCAAAACAAAGGAAAATTCTCACACAGCCTAAAATCCCTACGTGTCATAAAAATCCCCACTTACTATCTCTCTGATCTCATCTCCTGCTACTGTTTGTTCCCTCACTCACCCATACCTGCCACAGGGTTGCCTGGTTATTCCTGGAAAAGGCTGGCCAAGTGCCTGCCTCAGGACATTTTTATTTGCCATTCCTTGTGCCTGAAATGCCTTCCTACAGCTATTTGCAAAGATCACTCACCTCCTTCAGACCTTTGCTAAAATGGCAACCTCTTGGAGTCCATTTCTAAACTCTCTATTTAAAATTTCACACTTCTGAGGTGCCTGGGTGGCTTAGTCAGTTAAGCATCTGCCTTTGGCTCAGTTCATGATCCCAGGGTCCTAGGATGGAGCTTCTCCCTCTCTCTCTGCCCCTTGCCCCTGCTCATGCTCACACTCTCTGCCTCTCTCTAATAAAGTATCTTTAAAAAATAAAGAAAGAAATAATAAAACAATATTGCACACTCCCCAGAACTTTTATATCCTCCTTCCTGGTTCATTTGCTCTACCATCCTTATACTATTTGACATAGAATATGTTTTACCTTATGATTTATCACCTGTCTCTCTCCACCAGAATATGAGCTTCAAGAGGTCAGGAAATTGTGCCCGTTTGTTCACCACAGAACCTCCAATGCCTCAAATGGTACCTAGAACTTGGTAAATTTGTTGATCTCTTACTTTGTGCCAGATTCTACTGCTGAATCCTCAATGCCAATTTAACCTCTCCATGCTTTGAATGTCCCTTCAAAATTTATCATTATAAGATATCCATTAAAACCAAGGGAAAACATAACCAAATACATCATGACCGTATCAACAACAAATAATGGATTCTGCTCTAGTACTAAATTTGCCATGAATACCAACACTACATCTTTAGGGACTTCTAAGGAGGTTTTTGAATATCAGAGGCATAAAAAAATAGTTGCTTTTAAGTATTTAAGTCAAAATAGAAATATACAATGCATTTTAATGACTTTAAGGGGGTGAGAGTATTCATTTAGGTTACAATTCCTTTGGCATATTCTCTCTGCTGTAATCTAAAAATCTCAGCTGAGATTTTTGCTATATTAAACCAGTTTTACAAAACAGTTACCATATATAAAACTCCTTAAACTACCCATGCATTTACTATCTCTTGAGGATGCTTTTAAAAAGCTCAATTAGGTAAGCCAGGGTGCCTGGGTGGCTCAGTCGGTTATGCATCTGCCTTCGGCCCAGGTCATGATCCCAGGGTCCTGGGATCAAGCCTCACATCAGGCTCCCTGCTCTCCCTCTCCCTCTGCTTGCTGTTCCCCCTACTTGTGCTCTCTCTCTCTCTGTCAAATAAATAAATAAAATCTTAAAAAAAAGCTCAGTTAGTAAGAAAGCCATTTTTCTACTGTCAGCACATTCAGAGCCATTGACCCCTAGTAACGAGCTATGTGCATACTGAACTAAACCTGCAGTAAATAAGCAAGGTAATGTTTTTATGTAGCAAACTTGTTGCCATGTACTGTACAATTCATTTGGTTAAGTCATTTGGATCCATTAGATCTATGCTTCTTGCTATGGGGAAACTTTAGTAATGGAACATCACTTTAATTACATTAAGCTTAACTTCTTTCCAAATTTGCCCCAGCTAATCTACTTGACCCAAACTAAACAATAAAGATAAAATAGCATCAAAATAAAGCAATTCAGAAGCAGAAATTCACCAAATGTCAGTATTTAGTTACTAAATTTATACCCAAATATTTTATATATAAGTAACAGAAACCAAATGTGCTGATTTTTATCAGAAGATATAAAATTTAACTCAGAAGTTGACATGTTAAGATTTAACTTATGCATATATCTATTCCAGAATTGTTGCTGGTATTGAGCAATTTGAATTGCTTTACACAAGCAATACAAACCCTCTTTTTTAGAGTAGGCCAAGGCCAGAATTGACAAACTGTGAAAAGTTATCAAAGTCATCAAGATATCTCACCATTACTATTTATTTATGCAAATTTCCATTATATAACAGCAATTCTCAATACCCACAACCTAAATAAACAGTTAAGAACCCTATCCATCACTGCTAGGGTGGGATAAGTTAATATATTTAATGGGCTTAAGATAGTATCTGGAACATATTAAACATTTAATAAATGTTGGTTATTGCTGTTTTGGGCAATGAGAACAATAGCATCACAAATTGGAAAATGCACACCCCATGTGGATTGATATTCCAGGGTGGGTTCTCAAAGCTACAGGACAAACCCATATCTTTTCAGAAAATCAGTTCTACCTGGAAGCAAATAAAGCTTATAATTTAAAACTTTTTAAATAAAATGTAAACGTGGATACACTTAAGAGTTGAATACAACATATTTTAACATTTTAAACAAATTTTCCCATTCCTGGAGAGCTTTGAGCTACAGTCACAGACTCAGTTCAATCTCTTCCTCTGAGGATATTTTGGTGGAAAAAAATCTTTGACAAGCACTGCTTTATGAAACAACTTCTTCGTTCCTGTAGATAAACAAACAGCACATGTCTACTCTCACTTTCCATGTAGATGAAGGGTGAATTCAACACTTTGTTCTATCTAACTTTATTTTTTCCTCTGTCTAACTTTCCATGGGCCAAAATTTTCTGTTGCTGCCCTCCCCACCAGGAAGGCTTTCTATCCTGGACATGTGAAAGCAAACCTGAGCTACTCCTTCTATCTATAAGTGCTCCCCTTTTATTTTCAGCAAAACCAAGATTAATACCTACATGCAAATTCCTAAAATGTGGCTGTTTTTTAATATTTGATTAATAAGTTATAATTAGGAAATACTAAGTACCATATATTTGCATCTTAATGAGACTATTGGAAAGGAGGAAATCAAAATAATGATTTCTTGTGTTCTTAAGAAGTTCTATAGAATTTAGTGTTTATGTCTTGATTACAAAACCTCTTCACAATTCCCAAAATGTTCCTCAGCTCTGCCTCCCATTTAAATCTGATTAATCCAGATGACCTCGTTCTAACAGTGGGTGGTTTATTGTGATTTATTTTTGGAAATTGCTAATGAAAAAGAAAAATTTAACTTTAAAATATCTGTGTCCTAGGAAAATAGAGTGTAACCTTTATGAAGGTCAAATATTTGAGAATTATACTCAACGGTGGTATTTATGGCTTTCTACACTGAGTTGACAAATTACTGAATATCCACCTCTCATAGAAAGACTTTAAAAATAAGTGCATCTAATTAATGCCAAAACCTGAAAATGTATACTACAGAAACCAAAATTTTTCAAATTAACTTATAAACACTTGATATGTATACCTAATTATTTATATTTATAATTTTTCTCTCTACATATGCATGTACATGTATATATACATGCATAAAGAAACAGTTGTAAAAAAGATACCAAAAAAATTATAGTTTAAGGTAATATATTTCTACCAGAAGAAACTAATAAATGAGCTGAAGCAAGGGAGAAAATGTCCTGTATTTTCTATTCTTTTTTTTAATATGATAAAATATATTTATTGGCATTGGACAAACAATACTAGTAAGAAAAAAAAAAGATAATTTGATGTCTTCCCTTTTGGAATTGCTAAAGCATTTTATAACTGAGTCCCACATCATCCCTGTGAAATAGTCATTACAAACATTACATCATAATTATTGAAATAGAAATACCAAAAAAAATTACTTTCTTTGGCTAAAATCACTCTGTGAAAAGCAGACTATCCCAAAAATTAATTTAGCATCAAATGATATCCTTAAACATTTTCAAGAACATAGAAAGAGAAAAACAACAAAAAAAAGGGTTGTGAAGAGTCTTCCAGGTCCTTCCCCATTCATTTGTGACTCTATAGATTCGAAGAGAGTTGGAAGTTAAGTCCAGTAGAGAAATAAGGCCTAAATATTTCTGTATAAGTATCAGAGAAGGTCAGTCTATCTTCATAATATAGAATGAAACCTCTCCCAACTCATAATCCAGAAAAATGAGAATCCATGTGAGTCTTCCTACATCCTCTCCACCAGGTGGATTCGTTCAGTGCCGAATTTGCCGGCAGCCATCCTTGGGGAATGCTGATGTAGGAGCATGATTGGGGAAAAATTCCTTGCACACACCTACGGCCGGTTACCTGTGCCTCTCACTTCTCCCTGCCATTAATGCCTGCCAATCTCAAACCCTCAGAACTCAAGACAGCTGGGTGAAAAGTAAACCTCCTAGCATTGTAAGAAGTTTGATTTTTCCATAAGTCATGCTTTCTCTGTCTTCAGATGTGATAACATTGGATTGGGCAGTTCCAGGACCTCATGTCAAATCTACCTTCAAGGTGCTGTTTATTTCATGCAGACCAAGCTACTATGAAGGGAGACAGGAATTCCCTTTCTCTAATTTTATGAAAACATTCCTGGGGTGTTTGGGTTTTCGTACCTGTTCTGGGTACTTTCAATACTTGTCAGTAATTCCAGTTTAGACTGCATGCACTTTTGTGTTATTTCACTTAGCATGTTTTTTGGTATGGAAATATGGTGATAAAGTATGATTTTGTGTTCACTTAGTCTTTCTTTAACATCCTTCTCTCCCACCAATAAATCAAAAAAAAAGGCATCATGATTTTTTCCTAGTAACTACTGACATTGTTCAGATTCAGAAGATAATTACCCTTTCCAATTTTCCACCTTCATCCTTGACTCAAATGGGTCTTTTTCCCAGCTTTACTGAGATATAATTGACATATAATGTTGTGTAAGTTTAAGGTGTACAATTTGTTGATTTATTATACTTAAATACTACAAAATGATTACTATCATAGTTTTAGCTAACACCTTCATCATGTCCCATAATTATTTTTTGTGGTGATAATATTTAAGATCTACTTTCCTAGCAACTTTCAAGTATATAATTCAGTATTATTAACTATAATCACCATGCTGTACATTAGATCCACAGAATATGTTCATCTTGTAACTGGAAGTTTGTACCATTTGGCCAACATCTACCCAATCCCCCATTCTCTAATCCCTGGTAATTACCACTCTACTGTTTCTAGAAATTTGGCTTTTTAGATTCCACATATAAGTGATATCATACAGTATTTGTCTTTCTCTGACTTTTTTTTTACTTAGTATGATGCTCTCAAGTTCTATCCATGTTGTTGCAAATGGCGGGATTTCCTTCTTTCTCTTGGCTGAACAATATTCATATATATATATATATATATACATCACATCTTCTTTGTCACATTATCTGATGATGAACACAGTTTATTTCCATATCTTAGCTATTGTGAATAATGTTGGAATGAACCTGGGGGTGTACATAGCTCCTCCTGTTTTTATTTCCAGAGTGGAATTTCTGTATCAGATGGTAGGTCTATTTTTAATCTTTGAGGACCCTCCATACTGTTTTCCATAGCAGCTTCACCAATTTACATCCCCATCAACAACGCACATGTTCCCTTTTCTCCACATCTCCACCAATACTTGTTATCTCTTGTCTTTTTGATGATAGAGATTCTAACAGAAGCAAAGTGATATTTCACTGAGGTTTTAATTAGCATTTTCCTGACAATTAGTAATGCCAAGCACCTTTTTGTATATCTGTTGGCTATTTAAATGTCTTCTTCGAAGAAAGGTCTATTTAGTTCCTCTGTCCGTTTTTTAATTGCTTGGGGTTTTTTTGTTACTGAGTTGTATGAGTTCTTTACACATTTTGGATACTTACCTCTTCTCAGATACATAATTTGCAAATATTTTATCCCATTTCATAGGCTGCCTTTTCATTTTATTGATTTTTTTAAAACCGTGCAGCTTTTTAGTTTGATGTAAATGCACTTACAAATTTTTGCTTTTGTTTTCTGTGCTTTTGAGGTCCTATCCAAAAAATCTTTGCTAAGATCAATATCAAGTTGCTTTTTCCCTTTGTTTTTATCTGGAAGTTTTATAGTTTCAGGTCTTATGTTTAAGTCATTAATCAATTTTGAATTAATTTTTGTGAGTGGTATAAGGTAGGGATCTTTCATTCTTCTGCACGTGGTTATCCAGTTCTCCAACACCATTTATTGAAAATACTATCCTTTCCCCTTTGGGCATATCCTTAGATCTTTGTCAAATAGTTGGCCAGGTATGCAAGAGTATTTCTGGGCTCTCAGTTCTCTTCCATGTGTCTATGTGTCTATTTTTATGGCAACACCATACAGTTTTGTTTATAATTGCTTTCTTTGTAGCATACTTTGAAATCAGGAAGTGCGCTTCCTCCCCCTTTGTTATTATTTCTCATGATTGCTACAGCTATTCAGGATTTTTGTAGTTCCATACAAATTTTAGGACTGTTGTTTTCTTTTTCTGTGAAAAATGCCATTGAAATTTTGATAGGGATTGCATTAAATCTATAGATAGTTTTTGGTAACATGGACATTTTAACAATATTCATTCTTCAAATCCATGAACACGAGATATCTTTCCATTTGTGTGTCTTCTTCAATTTTTTTCATCAACTTCTTGCAGTTTTCAGTGCGCAGATCTTTTACCTTCTCAGTTAAACTTATCCCTAAGTATTTTACTGCTTTTGATGCTATTGTGAATTGCATTGTTTTCTTTATTTCTGTTTCAGTTGTTTCACTGTTAGCATATAGAAATGCAACTGATTTTCTGTATGTTCATTTTGTATCTTTGAACTTTCCTGAATTCACTGATTAGTTCTAACCGCGCGCGTGTGTGTGTGTGTGCATGTGTGTGTGTGTACGTGTGTGTGAGTGTGTGTGTGTGTGTGTGTGTGTGTGTGTGTGGTCTTTAGGATTTTCTATATGAAAGATCATGTCATCTGCAAACAAAGCTAATTTTATTTCTTCCTTTCC
This sequence comes from Eumetopias jubatus, assembly GCF_037043125.1. NCBI lineage: Eukaryota > Metazoa > Chordata > Mammalia > Carnivora > Otariidae > Eumetopias > Eumetopias jubatus. Next base: position 35,215,772 of record NW_028274820.1, read on the forward strand.
TATTTGGATGCCTTTTATTTCTTTTTCTTGCCTGATTGCTCAGCCTAGGACTTCCAGTACTATGTTGAATAAGAGTGGTGAGAGTGAGCACCCTTGTCTTATATCTGATCTTAGAGAAAAAGCTTTCAGTCTTTCATCATTGAGTAAAATGTTAGCTGTGGTCTTTTCCTGTGTTATGTTCTTTCTATACTCTGTTGAGCATTTTTATCATGAAAGGATGTTATATTTTTATCCAGTGCTTTTTCTACATCTATTAAAACAATTATATGATTTTTATCTTTTATTCTATTATTGTGGCATACCACATTTATTGACTTGCGTATGTTGAACCATCTTTGTATCCCAGCAATACTTTATCAGAGTGTATGATCCTTTGAATGTGCTGTTAAATTACTTTGCTAATATTTCTGTTGAGAATTTTTGTATCTATATTTATCATAAGTATTTGTCTGTGGCTTTCCTGTAGTATCCTTACCTCACTTCAGTATCAGGGTAGTGCTGACCACATAAAATGTTTGGAGTATTTCCTCCTCTTTAATTTTTTTAAGAATTTTGGAAAGACTGGAATTCATTCTACTTTGAAAGTTTGGTAGAGTTCACTAGGAAAACCATCTGGCCCTGGGCTTTGCTTTGTTGGGAAGTTTTTGATTACCAATTTAATCTTCTTCCTTATTATTGGTCTGTTCATATTTTCTATTTACTCATGATTAAGTCTTAGTAGATTGTGTTTCTAGGAATTTATCCATTTCTTCTAGGTTATCCAACTTATCGGTATATAATTATTCATAGTAATCTCTTATGATCTTAATTATTTCTGTGGTATCAGTTCAGTTGTAATGACTTCTCTTTCATTTCTGATTTTATTTATTTGATTCTCTTTCTTAGTTTAGCTAAAGATTTGTCAATTCTGTTTCTCTTTTCAAAAAAAACTAGCTCTTAGTTTTGTGACTCTTTTCTATTGTTTTTCTGGTCTGTATTTCATTTATTTCTGCTCTGATTTCTGTTATTTCCTTCTTTATACTATCTTTGGGTTTAGTTTATTATTTTTCTAGTTCCTTAAGTTGTAAAGTTAGACTGTTTATTTGATACCTTTTTATCTTAATGTAGGTGTTTATTGATATGAACTCCCCTCTTAGAAAACTGCTTTTGCTGCATCCCATAAATTTTGGAATGTTGTGTTTTCATTTGGCTAAAGATACTTTTTCATTTTCTTTTGATCTCTTTTTTGACACTGGTTGTTTAGGAGCACCTTGTTTAATTTCCACATACTTGTTGAGTTTCCAGCTTTCCTTCTGTTATTGATTTCTAATTTCACACCAAAGTTGTCAGAAAAGATACTTAATATGATTTCAAACTTCTTAAATTTGCTAAGACATTTTTTGTGACCTATAATATGATCTATTCTGGAGAATGTTCCATATGCACTTGAGAAAAATGTGTATTCTTCTGCTATAGGATGGAATGTTCTACATACATTTGTTATGTCCATTTGGTCTAAAGTACAGTTCAAGTCCAATATTTCCTTGTTGATTTTCTGTCTGAATGATCTATCCATTGCTGAAAGTGGTGTATTGAAGCCCTCTACTATTATTGTATTGTTGTGTATTTCTCCTTTCAGATATGATAGTATTTGCTTAATATATTTAGGTGCTCCAATGTTGAATGCATATATATTTAAAATTGTGATATCTTTTTGATGAACTGACCACTTTATTATTATATAATGACCTCTGTCTTTTGTTTACATTTTTGGCTTAAAGTCTATTGTGTCCGATATAAGTATAGCTGCCCCTGGTCCTTTTGGTTTCCACTTACATGGAATATCTTTCTATTCCTTCACATTGAACCTCAAAGTGTCCTTAATGGTGAAGTGAGTCTCTTAAAGGCAGTATATAGTTGGGTTTTATTTTTTTATCCATTGAGCCACTCTACCTATTTTTGTTTTTCGATCAGAGAATTCAATCCATTTATATTTAGAGTACTTCATAGGAAAGGACTTACTAATGCCATCTTCTTATTTTCTGGCTGTTTTATAGTTCCCTTGTTCCTTTCTTCCTTTCTTGGTGTCTTCCTTTGTGAATTGATTATTTTCCATAGTGGTATGCTTGATTCTTTTCTCTTTATCTTTTTGAATAAGTGCAGCTTTTTGCTTTGTGGTTACCATGAGACTTACATAAAACATCTTATAGATATTATAGTCACTTTCATGCTGACAACAACTTAACATTCGCTATTCTTTTAATTTAGAATTTCATGAATAAAACTTAAAATCCAGAACATATCATAAAATAATTATGGCCTAAAAAATTATATTTTGGGATAGCTAATACATCAGTCAAAACATGTGACATTGAACAAACACTGGGGGAGAGGGGGTATTGGGTGCTGGCAATTTTCAATTTTTTTTTACTTGAAAGGTGGTTATATTCATGATTAATATTTTATTGCCCTGTATATTTATGTTTTATACATGTCTTCATATGCACATTACATTTCATAATTAAAACAGATTAAAATGAAAAGTATAAAATTGCAAAGCTATTTTTTAACACTAAAAAGAGTCGTGCAAGATAACCAGAAAGAAGATCAGCTTCCCTATGGGCCATTGCTCTTCTAGTCAATAGCAATTGCTACTAGACAAGAGCAACTAAATACTTAAGGTACTTAGGAAAGCATCTAATAGAAAATATTCAAGTCTTACATGAAGAAAACCATAAAAGTATTAAAGAACATTTTCTTAAAATTCTGATCAATGGAGAGGTATATTAGATATAATGACATACTATAGTAAACATGAATATAAAATAAAACCTTAACTAAATACCCTAGGACTTATTTGTCTATTTGAATCCAAAAATAAATATGTTTATTTATATATGCTATATATGTTTGTTTTTACTTATTCAACTTTTTATTATAAAAATTTTCAAACACATAGAAAAGTAAATATATATACATATTTTTAAATAAACAGTCATCTTAACACAAACTTAACAATTAATATTAACAATATTCATTTATTTATTTGCTGTAATACATTAAAATAAGGACTTAAGACATTCCTGTCCAAAGTATTTAAGATAAATTTCTAAAAGTGAGAGCATTTTTCTACATAGCCACAATAAGAGTATAATATTTAACAAAATATTAATATATTTTGTTATTAATATACTAATACCGAAGTATTAATTATAATACTATTACTCAGTTCATATTCAAATTTCTTCAGTTGCCCTAAAAATGGCCTTTATTGATCATTTGTTCAAATAAGGATCATAGCAGGATGTACATGTGGCATATGGTTGTTGTATCTTTTGTCTCTTTTAATATAGGGTAGGACTCATTCTAACACTCCTGCCATACACACACACACACACACACACACACACACACACACGCACACACACACACATTGACTTATTGACCATACTAGGACAGTTATGTAAGTTGTCCTAGGTTAGAAACAATGCTAGAGGTTTTTATTGTTTTTTCTTGGTCTTGTTTAGAATTTTACTTTTTCATGCCCTGTATTTCCTGTAAAAATAAAAGTTAGATGTACAGGCTTTTTTAGCATAGGTTTAATTTGGGGGTAGAAATCTTTAATAGGTGATGCTGGTTCTACTTATAACACATTCAGAGATATAAAACATTTGGTTGTCCACTGCTAGTGTTGCTATGGTTGATCACTCGGCTTGAGCAATTAGAGCCTGATTGCCCCATTGTCAAGTTAGATTTTTTATTGCTTGCAATCATAAAGTAATCCATAGGGTAGTACTCTGTCACAATGCCAATACTGAGCTCCTCAGCACCTCTCCCTAATGGTTCAGCATGCACTGATAAGCTTTGCCTGAATAAATTATTTCAGTATGAATTACAAAAAGAAATATTTTTTAATTGTATTACTTAATCCATATTGATTAGTTTCCATTCAAAAAAAAAAGAATCTCTTTTTAACAGAGACAATTTGGCCATCCTGAAATTCATTTCCAATTAGAATGGAAGAATAAATGCTTAATTCTTTCTTCTCAATTAACAGTGTATATGTTAAGGAGTTAGTGTAATAGTCATCTCTCCTGGTAACAAATGAGATTTTTATTTTCTTTTCTCTTTGCAGAAATCATTATGGAGTATATCCATACGTTTCAATCTATTATAGCTATTTTTCTTTCAATGATAAGATTGCCCCCAGCTTTGGTCAAGAACCCTTGGTTCCTCTGCTATTTTTGACAATACTCCATCAGGCCTTGAAAGCCTCCTTGTTTCCTGGCACAGCAAGCTCTCTTTGGCTCACCTTTACATTACCTGTTTCACATCTGGAAATTGCCATAGTCCTAAGGAACCTTGTTATTTGTGGTGAACTGTATTTAGAGACTAAAATCATAATACTACATAGGCTCATTGTTAGAGGTAGCATTTTTCTCCCTTTCATGAAAAGAGGTAGGAAACATAATTTGTTATTAGAAAAAAAATGAGTTCATATGGTTATTTCTAATACATATTAAAGGATTTTCATTTAGATTATTTTATTTTATACTGATTTTTTTAGTCTACATAAAAAATAAATAATACTACTATTAAAAGTAAAATTAGTATATTGAATGAAAATATTACAATTTTTTGATCCTTAGAATATATTAGTCCAACATATCCCACAATTAAAATAAAATCGTACCCACACAAAATTACTAAATATAGACCAATGAAAGAAAATAAGGATTTCAGAAAAATTTTTAAAAGACATTTCAAATCAGTGGGTGGTGTCTTAGTCTGTTTGGGATTCTGTAATACCACATCGTAAATGGGATCACTTATAAATGCAGAAATTTATTTCTCATAGTTCTGGGTTAGAAGTCCAAAATCGAGGTGCTAGCAGATTCAGTATCTGGTGAGGGCCTGCTTCCTGGTTCAAAGATGACCATCTTCTCACTATAACCTCATATAGGAAGCAAGCAAGGGAGCTCTTTAGGGTCTCTTTTATAAGGGCACTAATCCCATTCATGAGGGCTGTGCCCTCATGACCTAATGACCTACCAATGGATCCACTCCCTAATACCATCATACTGGGGGTTAGGAACTCAACCTATGAATTTGGGAGAACACAAACATTCAGTCTGTAGCAAGTGGTGAATATATCAACATTCAATAAATGGTATGCATATATCCAGCCACATACTTGGAAAAAAAGTATGTTAGATTCCTCTGTCATAATATAAGCAACAGTAAATTTTACCTGGATTCAAAAGCTAAATGCAAAGAGCAAAAGTATTATAATAAATATATTTTTAAAATTTTCTATCTTAAAGAAAGGAATGCCCTCCTAAACAAGATGAAAAACCCTGATTCAAAAAGGAAAAGATTAAAGACTACTCGACACCAAAGTATAGGATATAGGACACTACGTGAAAATATTTTCAAATGCATTATACCATTATATGATAAAGAAGGAGTCCTATAAATTAATTTTTAAAAACCAAACTTCAGTTAATAAAAGAAAGATGTGGGGCACCTGGGTGGCTCAGTTGGTGAAGCGTCTGCCTTCGGCTCAGGTCATGATCCCGGGTCCTGGGACCACGGCCCACGTCGGGCTCCCTGCTCCGCGGGGAGTCTGCTCCCTCTCCCTCTGCCACACTCCCACTTGTGCTCTCTCTCTCTCCCTCTCTGTCGAAAAAATAAATAAATAAAATATTTAAAAGAAAAAAGAAAAGAAGAGATGTGAGGGGTGCCTGAGTGGCTCAGTTGTTTAAGCCTCCGACTCTTGATTTCGCTTCAGGTCATGATCTCAGGGTCATGGGATCCAGCTCCCCGATGGCTCTGCACGGAGCATGGAGCCTGCTTAAGACTCTCCCTCTCCCTTTGCCCCTCCTCCGGGGCTCATGCTGTCTCTCTTTCTCTCTCTAAATAAAAATAATAATTAAAAAATGTGAACATGTAATTTACAAAAAGAGAAATACAAATAAATGTCTGAAAAGATGATCAGACTCACTAATATGTAAGAAAATACACGTTAAAATAAAAGCAAAAGGGGTACCTGGGTGACTCAGTCATTTGAGCATCCGACTTTTAATTTCAGCTAAGGCCATGATCTCAGGGTCCTGAGATCCAGCCCCCTGTCTGGGCTCCCTGCTCAGCAGGCAGTCTGCTTCTCCTTCTCCCTCTGCCCCTCCCCCCTGCTTGTGCACATTCTCTCTCAAATAAATAAAATCTTTTAAAAAAAAGTTTTGGTGAGAGTATAAAATGGTACAACTTTTTTGAAGGGCAGTATGTTAATCAATCAGAATGCTGAATCTTTATGGAGCAGTAGTTTCATTTCTAGCCAGTAGAAATATACACAGGCAAACGATATATGTCCAAGAATATTCACTAAATCATTGCTTATTATAATGAAAACTTTTAAATAATATCCTTGTCTACTGATGTATAAATAGTTAAAATTTTGTGGTATATTTATAATGTGAGAAAAACATATATATATATATATTTAAGGAGATATTTATGCTACAAAATATGTGTGGTATGATCTAATTTACATTTAAAAACATATAATATATGTTACATATGTGGACTTGGTTTTGTCATATGTTAATATGAATTGATAATATTTCTGTGTAGTGTATGTGACACACAGAGAAAAAATAATAGCTAGCAATAGGATTTGTTTTACAGAGAAAACAATTATTTTTGAAAAAAAATCTGATAAGCACTTGAAATAAATAATAAACCCAGAGGACAGATGCTGTTTTATACCAAGGTTTCACAGAATGAGGAAATAACACTGTGCATGACCCAGGAGAGTAATATTCCAGAGGAGGGGGAGGTTGCAAAACAGATCAGAGAGAATGAAGGATGAGAAGAAAGAACCCCAGGAAAATGAAAGACAGGGGGAGGGTGACCAAACATAAGTGGTTAAGTGGCCAAGAAGAAAAATTTTAAAGAAGAATTTCTAAAATGAGATTTTGAGATGTCTGCGGTATTACTCAAAGGGATTCTTCCTGGTGACATACAACTCATCCAAATCTGAAATAGCATAAATACTCTATGTGGGTGAATTTATTATATTAAAAAAAAGAAAGAAAGAAAAAGCCCACAGTGAAGAAGCTGATGTAACCTCTAGGGAATACAGCATTGAACAGTCATATGTAAAGAAGTATCTAGACACAAAGGTGACAATATTAACAATAATACAATAAAAGGACTCCAGGCATCCAGAAAAATCTTATTGAAAGCTGTGAAACTATTGCATGGGTTGGAGTTTTAAATCATTTTGTTGAGCTCTTGATGGCCCAGGAGACCCCACCCAACATCTGATTTATACATGCTCTGGACTGCTTGATTTTTTTACTATGGAAATTTATTAATACTCTATAAAGAGAAGGGAGAGAGGGAGGAGGGATGAATAAAGAAAAGAAGACATAGACGGCTGGTACCCTGTAATGAACTAGAACCAGGAACAAAACTAGATAAATAATGTCCAATAATCATTCATCTTCCCTCCACTAGTTCCAACTCACTGTATCCATTTCAGTTAATAATATTACTGACTAACCAATCACTTCACCTTATACTATCTTTATTTTTCTTCCCCCAACTTTACATTCTCCTTTATGTCAATTAGTTGCAATGCCCTGATATATCAGCCTTGATTGAAAATAAAAATCCCTGGGGCACCTTGTGGCCCAGTAGGTTAAACATCTGACTCTTGATTTTGGCTCGGGTCATGATCTCAGGATTGTAGGATTGAGCCCCACAAAGGGCTCCACTCTCAGTGTGGAGTCTGCTTGAGATTCTCTCTCCCTCTGCCCCTCCAGCTCATTCTCTTTCTCTAATAAATAAATAAATCTTAAAAGACAGAAAGAAAGAAAAGAAAGAAAGAAAAGAAAAACCCCCTTTCATCTGAAAAAGGAGCTTTTTCAGAACATGGAAAGAAAGTTTTTTCAGAACATGGAAAGAAAGTCCATGTTCTGCAGAAAAAAAGATGAGATGCTCACCTAACCAGACAGATCAGGGATAATCAAGCCTGGTATTGAAATAGTGACAGATAATGCAGGATGTTCAACCTCATATCCAAATCCAGTATCATATTTACTATATGCAGTCATTCATTTCCATTCTGACTGTCACTGTCCTCATTCAAGCGACATCACTTCTTACCTAGATGATGGCAGATGCCTACTACCCTTCTGGCATCTTGTCTCTACCCACTCCACTCTATTCTGTGCAAAGATTCTTGATGAATATTTGTTTCAGTCATGGTCCTAGATTGTAAATCCCCAAAACTGACTTGGTCTAACTTAAGCAGAAAAAGTATTATACACAGACTATCAGGAAGTCCTTTGAATCAGTTGGAAGACCATTGAGCCAAGTTCAGGAAATTGAAAAGAATCCAAGAGGGTGACAAAGTGAGAAACACAGTCAAAGTCATGTTACAAGAAGAGTTGGAGGAGGACACCCTGCTGATGCTATGACCACTGAACACTCTCCACCACCCTAGCCAGATACACTGGTAACATGATAGGTCACTATATGTCACTACATCTTTGTGTTAATCCCTCAAGTTAAAGAATTGCATAGGAGCTTCTAATTGGCTGAGTCAAGGTTATGTGGCTCCAACTTCAAGTGGGGATAAGAAATGTCTGTCTTTGGTTTCCACAGTGGAAAACAGACCTCAGCCTCCAACACCTCATAATAGGGAATAGCAAGAGTGATCTGATTCTGGGTAACCAAAAAAATAATAATAATATTAACTACACTCTTCTTTAATGGAAACTCTGACATCAACTAATCTCCAACAAAGGAGGCAAGATTATACAATGAGGAAGACAGTCTCATCAATAAATGGTGCTGGGAAAACTGGATAGCTTCCTTATGCCATACACAAAAACAAAGTCAAAATGGACTAAAGACCTAATCATGAGACCTGAGACCATAAAAGACCTAGAAGAGAACACAGGCAGTCATTTCTTTGACATTGGTCTTAGCAACATTTTTTCTACATATGTCTCCTCGGGCACAAGGAAAACAAAAACAAAAATAAACTATTAGGACTACATCAAAATAACAAGCTTTTGCACAGGAAAGGAAACTATCAAAAAAACAAAAACACAACAAAACAAGCAAACAAAAAAAACAACCTACCAAATGGGAAAATATATTTGCAAGTGGTATATCCAATAAGGGGTTCATACACAAAATATATAAAAATAAATTTATACAACACAATGCCAAAAAACCCACAAAAAATCCAATTTATTTTCAGACCACAATGCTTTAAAACTTGAAGGCAATCACAAGAGAAAATTTGGAAGGAACACAAATACATGAAGGTTAAAGACCATCTTACTAAAGAATGAATGGGTCAACCAGGAAATTAAAGAAGAATTTAAAAAATACATGGAAACAAATGAAAAGAAACATGACAGTTCAGAACCTTTGGGATGCAGGAAAGGTGGTCCTAAGAGGGAAGTATATAGCAATACAGACCTTTCTCAAGAAACAAGAAAAGTCCCAAATACACAAGCTAACCCTACACCAAAAGAGCTGGAGAAAGAACAGCAAATAAAGCCTAAATCCAACAGGAGAGGAGAAAGATTAGAGCAGAAATCAATGATACAGAAAATTAAAACAAAACAAAACAAAAAACAGAACAGATCAACAAAACTGGGAGCTGGTTCTTTGAAAGAATTAACAAAAGTGGCAAACCCCTAGCCAGATTTATTAAAAGGAAAGAGAAATGACCCAAATAAATAAAATCATGAATGAAAGAAGAGAGATCACAACAAACACAACATTGTATGTCAACTATATCAAGTGTAAATTAAAAAAAAAAATAAGGAAACTTTTACCTTTGCATCCACATTCCTAAATACAGCATCAAGGCAATAATCACTCTATCCCTGAATTAGCTTTCTAGCTTTCTCTTCTCTTCTTTCTTTCAATTCATTCTTTACTGATTATTCCCCATTCCCACTGCACTTCTCAGGTAGTCTTTCTGCTGGTAATTATCCTTCCTTATTTTTAACTACACCAAAGATAACACCATCTTCAAGACTCCTCCTCAAATGCAAACTCTTTCAAAAAGTTTCCTTGTTTTGGGGCATGTGGGTGGCTCCGTCAGTTAAGCGTCTGCCTTCGGCTCAGGTCATGATCCCGGGGTCCCGGGATCGAGCCCCGCATCCGGCTCCCTGCTCCGCGGGGAGCATGTCTCTCCTACTCCCTCTGCTCTCCCTGCTTGTGCTATCAGATAAATAAATAAAATCTTTAAAATTTTTTTTCCTTGTTTCCAGATAATTTTTCCCTTTTTGGAGGTCCCAATTTATAATACTTACATTCTTCCAAATTTATATTTTAATTATTTGCATGCCTTCTATCGCTCCCTCTGGATTGCTCTTTAAGAACAGTATGATTTATTTTTTACATTTTTACAAATATCTTCAACATAGGTGCCAAATAAATGTTGAACTAATTATGCAAATGGAGCACTCAAAAGCAGATCTGAAACATAATAATTCACAAGCAGAAATTGGTTGCAGAATTACTGTGGAACAAAGAGACAAGGATGTAAGAATAATAGACACGACCTCTACTTTAAGAAAGCTCTATGTAAACATAAGAATCTGAATTTAAGAAATCATCCCTCTGTACACATTTACCTAACAAAGGTATTCATTTTCAAAAAGAGTCACTGTAACCTTAAAAAGGTAAACTTGCTAGGAGTATTAAAATATCATTTAATTTGCAAAAATATGTTTTTAAATATCTATTGTGTAAAGAAAGCTGCACATATACATAATCCTTTCATCAAACTCCTACTCTTCCAAAAATACCTTCCCTGGCTCTGTGATCTATAAGCAAGCAGAAAAAGAGAAGGGGGTGGGGGAAGAAAGCTGGTCTAACAGAAGCTACAAATGGTGATTGAAGGGTTTGGAAAAAGATCTGTTAAAGGAAGTCAAGAGAATGGGTATTATTCAGCATGAAGATTAAAGGTTGATTTGAGACAATTTAGTAACAATCTATAAATACATGAAGGGCTCTCACACAGCGAATAATCACCAGCTTCTTTCTAACTTCGATTTGGACCAGAACAAGAGAAAAATTATGTTAGATAAGAAGAAAAAATTTTGATAGTAAATTAATACTAAAATGGGTAGGTATTGGACTCTTATTCCCTGTAAACTGGGTTTAAAGTGTGGCTTAAAACATACAACCTGCCTAGAGGTAAAGAAAGACACTAGATAAATATTCAATGCCCCCTGCAATTTCTAGAGTCAGAAGCTTTAAATTTATTTCTCTTTCAGAAAATCTTGCTGTTTTTTGGATTCCCTGTTTCACCTAAGAAAGCTGGGTTGAAAGAATAATTTTAGGACTTTGTTATATTCCAGTTTTCTCCCACATCCATCTAAAAGTTTTGTCATTTTGATGATTACTTTCTGGCATCTATCTGAGTACTAAACACAGGAAGAACCCAAGAAGGTTCTAGCAAAGCATGACTCCTCCACCTCCATAGATCTAACTTCTCCCATGCTCCAAATCCCTTCTGCCTCTGTTGTAACAAACTGGTAACATTGATATAGGTCAAGAAAATTAATAAAGGGAGAGAGAAAAATTGTGTGAAGATAGCCAAGGTACAACTAGCCTCAAGGTTAACCACATTACGTCTTAGGTTAAAATTTCAATTTGTTTCAACTACCTTCAAATTAGCAGAGGAAACTAACCCCAGGTGTGTTGCAAGTCTCAGAATTTAATTACAGGAAGTTAAAGATTTGTTAAAACAATTTTATCAGGGGCGCCTGGGTGGTTCAGTTGGTTAAACGACTGCCTTTGGCTCAGGTCATGATCCTGGAGTCCCAGGATCGAGTCCTGCATCGGGCTCCCTGCTCAGCTGGGAGTCTGCTTCTCCCTCTGACCCTCCCCCCTCTCATGCGCTCTCTCTCTCTCACTCTCTCTCAAATAAATAAAATCTTTAAAAAAAAACAAAAGAAACAAACAAACAACAAAAAAAAAAACAATTTTATCAGAATTCTCCAGAAAAGCAGAACCACTACAATGTACACAGAGACAGAGACAGACAGAGAGAGAGATTTTAAGAAAGATTTTCTCACAAGATTGTGTGGGCTGGCAAATCTTGTAACAGATCAGCTGGCTGGTAACTCAGACAAGAGTTGATGTTAGCGTCTTTAGTCCCAGATTTGTAGGGCAGGCTGGCTAGCTGGAAATTCAGACAATATTTCTGTGTTACTGTCCAAAGAAGGCACAATTCGTTCTTTGTTAGGAAATCTCAGTTTTCATTCTCAAGGACTTCAACTGATTGGATGAGGCCCACCCATATTTTCAAAAGTTATCTCCTTTACTTAAAGTCAACCAATCGTAGGTGCTAATTACATTTACAAAATACTTCACATCAACATCCGACTAGTGTTTGACCAAACAACTGAACACATAGCCTAGATGTATAAAATTTAACCATCACAACTGGTTTCCTTGTTTTTAAACTTAGTGAGGGTTTTTACTGATTTTGTTGTTCTAAAGTCTCTGAATCTCTTCAATAAACATCTTTGATAAAAGCAATAGATGACTTGCAAATAATTTGATTTGTGTATGCATTCATTTAGTCAACAAATATTTATTGAGCATTCATATGCCCTGGCACTGTTCTAGGTACTTGGGATACAGAAATAGAGAAGATACACAAGGCCCTTGTTGGTTTGCAATGTCAGGAATTCCCGGGTGAAATTCAGCACTGGCCCCTGTACACAGATGGCAAGGGGAAACCAAAGAAAAAGGCAGACCAATCCAGATTGGCAGGTGGCAGTTTTAATAAGCAAGGAAACTTACATACAAAGCTTGTCCTGAGTGGCCACAAAATGAGTAAATCTCTGCACCCACGTAACAGAATCTTAAGAGTTTATATAGAGGCTTTAATAAGGCTTAGTCACATCTACTGTCCAGATGGTCTCAATAACACATTAGTTTCTCAAGGCTGCATCCTCAGAGTAGCAACCAGTTTAGGAAGAGTGGGCAGAACATACATTCCAAGGATAGGAGAGGAAGAAAAGAGCCTCCAATTGCCTGGATCTGGTTTGCAGGTCAACCGGCCAATATGCGCCCTTGATGACCTTCTCCAATAGCTCTTGCCATCTTGGACCTTATATTCCTCTTATTTAGAGTACTTATTACCACTCAATATTATAATTTATATCTACTAGTTTATTTCTTAATATACCTCCACAATAATATTATTTCCCATAAGCTGGGAACATTTTGTTTATTGCTTTATGACCAACACATACAGGTCCAGATTGATAATAGGTAACCAACACATGTGCTAAATAAATTAATCTGTAGTCCAGTACAGTCTTTCCATCTTGCAGATGATAAAGACCCAGAGAAGTTGACTTACTTAAAGTCATACAATTTTAGTTATTTAACCAGAAATAAACTATGGATATCCAGGTTCAAATATCATCCAATAAACCACACATGTAAAAAGCACATTCAACAAACATGTATGAAAACCATGTCAATTTATGAAAATAATGGTCCCAACAAAGAGCAATTATACTCATGAATTAATCCAAGAGTATCATTCATTCATCTTCCTTTCTTCATAAAATTAATATCAGTTTGACTACCTTCAATCTTGAGTTAAAAAAAAATAGCCTTCGTATTTTAGAAGAAAGGTATAACTAGAACTCCACCAACAACTGCCAAAGAATTAGCATCAAGAGTTTCAGAGTCCCAATATAAATTACTCTATCAACCTCCTCTAACTTTGATACACATAGTTTAGCACTTAAACTAAACTGTAACCATTTGACAGTCTATCTCAAGGTTTCTCCAAAAGTAACCCTCTTTCCTACTAGAAATTAATTTCATGAGGTTAAAGTGAAAACACACCCCCAACTCCTGTATTTCCTTTTGTACCCCAAGTGCAGGAAGGGGACCACAGCCAGAACAAATCATTCAAAGTATTCCATTTCTCAGAAAATGGTTCAAAGAAGGTACATGTCCTGCATAGGGCCCATCAGAGGCCATCTACAAGGCTCCTCTGAGGTCACTAAGTATAAGAACCCTAAAGTTTAAACCTGCTGGCAGTAATCTTTTGAATCATGTGTGGAGAGCTAGCCTATAAATGATATCAATAGAGAGATTTAGTAGAGAGTAAAACTCAAATATGAAGAATGAGAAACATAATAATATGATTTGAAGACATAGATCCAGTTATGTCTGAATTTTGTATTTTTAATTTGTGAGTCAATAAATATATATTTTTACTTGAGGATGTTTCACAAGAAATAAATATTGTCCTACAAGTGTAAGCTCTATGAATGCAGACATTTTCATATATTTTGATTCACTGCTGTATCATCAGCATCTACAGTGGTACCTTAACATCTAAAAGGCATTCAATAAACATGAAAAATAATACATCCAGTGTTCATGGTGCCTACATCACCATGGTTAAAATCTGCCAAGAAGGTCAAGCAAGATCTCTGTCACTTATTAAATCACAAAGCCCAAAAGAGCTACTATGCACTGTGATATCAGTTATCTCATTAATCTTAATAACACAGGAGATAGGCATTATTATCCTCATTTTACAAATGAGGTAATTGAACTCGGAGAGGTTAATTAATTTGCCCAAGGTCATGCAGTAAATGATGGAGCTGGGATTGAAGCCCAGGTGTTCTGTCTGACTCTAATGTCTACATATGTCTCTAAAATTACAACATTATACGTTTTTATTTTGAGAATATTTTTATCAGTGTCCTTAGTCATTTGACACAATAGGGCAATGTTAACTCAACTTTTTATTTTTTAATAAAAATTTCAAGAACTAAAGGTCAAAATACCAAATCAAATATCAAGTATAGTAAGGCTGTAAATAGATTGTTTGACTCACCACTTGCTGTTAAACTCTGTCTTAATCATTTGGGGCTGATCTAAGAGAATACTGGATAAGATAGTTTAAATAGCAAATATTTATTTCTCACAGTTCTGAAGGCTGGAAAGTACAAGACCAAGGTGTTCGCAGACCCAAAGTCTAGTGAGGACCCATTTCCTGGTTGGCAGATGGCCATCTTCCTTAAACTAGGAAACAGAATATCAATAAACTCTAGATTCTGGGTAAGTACTACTTAACACAACCAACCAGGACAGAACTAGAGGAAGAGGAAAGGGACTCTGGGATAAAATGGGAAGTGGTGCAGTGTTGGGCCAGAAAGGCCTCAGAAATTTCCCACAAATAACTACTTTCAGAAGGAGAGGGCCTTACAGTAAACAGAAACTTCTAGAGCAGCTCCCCAAATAAACAGGATAGTATTGTTGGGGTCATAAGAGCAGTAAAGAGAAATCTTGATGAATGTTGCCAAACAACTTACATAAGTTCCTCACTTTGTCAGTTAAAGGCTATGAGGAGATCAGGGTAAAACAAATAATAAAGGCAGGAAGGAGCCTTGCTAAATCATATCTGGCTCTGAGGGCCAGCGATCCAGAGCAAGAGTCTGTATTTTCAATACCTGACTCTAGCTACAGAGGAAAGAAGCCTTGAATAAAGCCCCTTTCCAATTCAAATGCATCCTAAAATAACCTCTCATTACCAGATCAGGAAAATCTACCCGATTCAAAATGCATAACATAAAATAAAATTTGGTCTGGTTCCATACAAGCAGAGGATGAAAATAAGTAACTAAATTTTATAACAACTGCTGAAAACTCATCAAAAATTTCGTTTTGAAGCAGATGAAAATTTTAATATAATATTCCCAAATAAACTTAAAAAAAAAATCTTTCAGGAAGCAATAGCAGTTGTGAAAGAACGCAAAACAGAAATAGAGGCCTCACAGAAGAAAGAACCATAAAATATGCAGAACTCAAGAAAGAAACTGAAAAAAAAATTTAGAAATAAAGACAAAATTATAAAGACCATAACAGAAAATAGACACCACAGAAAAAAATCATTAATTGACAGAATATAAAAAAGAGAAATGTGAATAAAACATATTGAAAAAGAGAAGAAAATTTTCAAGGGAAGTAGATAGATATAAAAGAGAAGGAAAGGAGATCCCACATATATTTAAATCCCTAAAATTGAAAATAAAAATCATGGAATAAAGAAATATTTGAAACTTTCATTAAGAAAATTATCCGTGCATTAAATAATAATAATAATAATAAGGCACTGAATGAAGAACATGTATCCTGAAATGGTACACTATGTACCTGGGAAAACATCCAGGCTAACACCAAGATGTTCCCCAGTAAAATTATTAGAAATCAAACAGAAAGATCACTTGGACATTTATCAAACAAATCAAGACATGCATAAATGATAGAAAATTAGAATGACATCAAATTTCTCACTGCGACATAACACCAAGAAATAGGGAGAAATACCTACAAGTTACTCAAAAAAAGAAAATATAAGATGAACATTTTATTTTCAGCTAAGCTTTCCTTTAAGTATATAGGTAATTGTCTTCTGAACATTAAGGAACCAAGGGACTATTTCACCAATTGTCCTTTCTTGGAAATCTATTTTAGAACAATCTCTATTCAATGAAGAAATTATTGGAGAAACTTTGCTAAAAGGAATGATTCACAATAATTATATTCTACAATAAAATTGAAACTAAAATATGGAGATTAGGGGAAAAGAAGCATGCAAATGTTAAATATGATCTGGCAATTTAAAAATAGCACAAAATAGAGTGATATCAGCAAGACAGAAGGATAGAGGGTTCCAGCCTTCATGCTTCCAGAGAAAGACCATTTTGACAACCAGATATAAACAAAAATACTTTCATAAGAGCACTGGAATCCAGGTGAGAAAATCCGGCAAACAGGAGCACAGAAATGAGAAGAGATGCACTAAAGAGACACTGAGAAGGACAGTTTCATTTTACCTGTATTACCTCTCCTTCAAAGGTGCATAGTACAGTGCCAAGAGAGATCCCCTTGGCCTGGGAATTCTCTTAGGGGGGAAAGAGAGTGAAGCAAGCATTCAACTTCACCAAAGACCCAAGCTCCAGGTCTACCCCCAGGATAACAGCGTCAGTCCCATTCATGGACCTTAGCACCTGGCCCACCCACAGACCCCAACATCAGACCCTCCTGTGAACCCTAGCAACATGCCCACCCATTTGCAGACTCTAATGCCAGGCCTGCTTACCCTGCAGACGCCAGTATCAGACCCATCCATGTACTCTACCAGCTGGCCTTGTAAGAATTCACTAAGTGGTGAGGGTTTTGCCCTGCCAAAGCCAGTAGGTACAGACTGGAAAAAAAAAATTACTTTTTCAAATGTATAGCTATCAAGGCAAGACTACAATGATCATGAAAACTCAGGGAGCCCTGAAACTACTAAAGGAACAAAATAAAGCTCTAATAATCAAATCTAAAGAAATGGAGGTCTGTGAACTACCTGAAAAGAATTCAAAATAATTGCCTTAAAGATCAGTGAGCTACACATAAACGCAGATATGCAGTGAAATAAAATCAAGGAAACAATACATGAGTAAAATGAGAAGTTCAACAAAGAGATAGAAACCATAAAGAAGAGGCAAACAGAAATTATGCAGCTAAAGAGTACAATAACTAGGGTCCCTGGGTGGTTTAGTTGGTTAAGCAACTGCTTTCGGCTCAGGTCATGATCCTGGAGTCCTGGGATCAAGTCCCACATCGGGCTCCCTGCTCAGCAGGGAGTCTGCTTCTCCCTCTGACCCTCCTCCCTCTCATGCTCTCTGTCTCTCATTCTCTCTCTCGCAAATAAATAAATTCTTAAAAAAAAAAATTAAAAAAAAAGATTACAATAACTAAACTGAAAATTTCAATATAGAGCTTCAACCACACACTTGATAAAGCAAAAGAATGAATGAGTGAGGTTAAAGACAAATAATTTGAAATTACAGTCAGAGGAACAAAAAAGAAAAAATATAAAAAAGGGTGCAAGAACCTATGGGAGTTATAAGATACTATCAAAACAAGCAATATGCATATTATGGGAGTCCCAGATGGCATAGAGAAAGAGAAAGGGGTACAACCTTGCTTAAAGAAATAAAAGCAAAAACTTCCCAAATCTAAAAAGAGAAATGGACACTCAAATTCATGAATCCTAAAGGACCCGAAGATGTTAAAACTAAAGAAATCTACAATGATACACAATAAAATTAAATTTTCAATAGTCAAGGAAAAAGGGAAAATTTTGAAATCAGGAAAAATGACTCATTATATACAAGGGAACCCCCATAAGATTATCAGTGAATTTTGCAGCAGAGGCCCTACAGCCCAGAAAAAGAATGTGATGCTATATCCAAAGTGCTAAAATTAAAAAAACAAACAAACAAACAAAAACTCTGCCAACCAAGAATACTAAACCTGGAAAAACTATCTTTTAAAAATGAGGAAGAGTGATGCCTGGTTGCTCAGTTGGTTAGGTGTCCAACTCTTGATTTTGACTCAGGTCATGACCTCAGGGTCGTGGGATCAAGCCCCATGTCAGGCTCCAGGCTGAGCATGGAGCCTGCATAAGATTCTCTCTCTCTCCCTCTTCCTCTGCCCCACCCCCCTGCTTGCATGCACTCTCCCTAAAAAATAAATAAATAAATACATACATACATACATACATACATAAATAAATAAAAATAAAATGAGGGAGAGATAAAGTCTTTCCCATAAAACAGGAACTGAGGGAGTTTTATTATAATTAGATCTGCCTTACAAGAAAGGTCAAAGTGAATTTTTTAAGTTGAAATGAAAGTATATTAAAGAGACACATGAGGGGCGCCTGGGTGTCTCAGTTGTTAAGCATCTGCCTTCGGCTCAGGTCACAATCCCAGAGTCCTGGGATTGAGCCCCACATTGGTCTCCCTGCTATGCAGGAAGCCTGCTTCTCCCTCTCCCACTACCCCTGCTTGTGTTCTCTCTCTTGCTGTGTCTCTCTCTGTCAAATAAATAAATAAAATCTTTAAAAAAAAAATAAAGAATAAAGAGAAACATGAAAGTATAAGTCTCACTGGGAAAGGTAAATATATAGACAAATACAGAATAATGCAATACTGTAAAAATGTTGAGTAAATCATGTTTAATCCATCATAAAAGTTAAAAGATGAAAGCACTAAGATTAACTATGACCATAAAAATTGGTTAATGAATACACAATAGGAAAAACAGTAAATTCTGACATCAAAATCATAAAGTGGGGGAGGAGTAAGCATGTAGAGGGTTTCTTTCAATAAAACAAGAAAAAGCTCATATTTATTTTATATATCAGATGACATCAATACATATGGCTTTCTTTCACACACTTAATTTTATAGTTTTTAACCTTTAATTCTATTTTACTTATAAGAGTAAGATATAGGATTTTAAAAATTTGTTTTAGAATATAAATTATCAGCTGAATAAATAGAGGCTACTCATTGAATAAGACTGAATTTTCACTCTGAGAGAACTTGTAGAATTTTGTGCACAACTGAAGGTAAATGGTCATCAGCTTAAATGAAACTTATATCAAAAAGTTTTATGCAAGCCTCATAGTATTGATGAAAAAACCTATAATAGATACAAAGTGAAAACCTATGGTAGATAAAAAAAAAGGTAAAGAGAAAAAAATGAAATCATCAAATCACAAAGAAGGATAGCAAGAAAAGAAGTGAGGAACAAAAGAACTGCAAAATAAACAAAACAATTAACAAAAGGGCAAGAATAAGTCCTTACATATCAATTACTTTAAGTATAAATGGATTAAACTAATCAATCAAAAGACAATGAGTGGCTGAATGGATTTAATAAAACAAGATAGAAAGACATGCTGTCTACAAGAGACCCAGTTTATTATTTTTTTTGAGAGAGAGACAGAGCAAGAGAGAAAGAGAGAGAGTGCAGGGTGGGGGTGGGGAGTGGCAGAGAGAGAGAGAGAGGGAATCTCAAGCAAACTCCACACTGAGTGCATCACCCGACATGGGGCTCAATCTTATGACCCTGAGATCATGACCTGAGCTGAAATCCAGAGTCAGACACTTAACCAACTGAGCCACCCAGGTGCCCCAAGAGACCTACTTTATTATTTTTATGTTTTTGTTTATTATTATGTTATGTTAATCACCATACATTACATCATTAGTTTTTGATGTAGTGTGCCATGATTCACTGTTTGCGTGTAACACCCAGTGCTCCATTCAATACATACCCTCTTTAATACCCATCACCAGGCTAACCCATCCCCCCACCCCCCTTCCCTCTAGAACCCTCAGTTTGTTTCTCAGAGTCAATAGTTTCTCATGGTTCATCTCCCCCTCCAATTCCCCCCCCTTCATTCTTCCCCTCCTGCTATCTTCTTTTTTTTTTTTTTAACATATAATGTATTATTTGTTTCAGAGGTACAGGTCTGTGATTCAACACTCTTTCACAATTCACAGCACTTGCCATAGCACATACCCTCCCCAATGTCTATCACCCAGCCACCCCATCCCTCCCACGCCCCACCACCCCAGCAACCCTCAGTTTGTTTCCAGAGATTAAGAATTCCTCATATCAGTGAGGTCATATGATACATGTTTTTCTCTGATTGACTTATTTCGCTCAGCAAATGTAGGGATCTGAAGGGGTATGTTCACCCCAATGTTTATAGCAGCAGTGTTCACAATAGCCAAACTGTGGAAAGAGCCAAAATGTCCATCGACAGATGAATGGATAAAGAAGATGTGGTATATATATATATACAAAGGTATTATGCCAAGAGACCTACTTTAGATTCAAGGACACAACTAGGCTAAAACTAAAAAGATGAAAAAAGATACTCCATGCAAATGGTGACCAAAAGAAAGCAAGGATGGTTACACTTAAAACAGATAAAATAGACTTTATGTAAAGTAAGTCTTTACATAATGATAAAAGGGTCAATCCACCAGAAAGACAAAATAATTATAAGTATATATGAACCCAACATCACAGCACCTAAGCATATAAAAAAAACACTGACTGATCTAAAGGGAGAAATTGCAGTGCAAAGTAGGAGACTTCAATACCCCATTCAGAGTAATGAACCATCATCAAGGCAGAAAATCAGTAAAGAAACATTAGATTTGAACACTATAGAGCAATTGATCAACAGATATATATGGAACATTCTACCCAATGGCAGCAGAATACATATTCCCCTAAAGCACATATGTAACTTACTCCAGGATAGATCACATGCTAGGTTACAAAATGAGTCGACAAATTGAAGAAGCCTGAAATCTTTCCAAGTATCAAATGTTGGCAAAAATGTGTAGAAAGGGGAATCCTTGTACATTGTTAGTGGGAGTGTAAATTGGTGTAGCCACTATGCAAAAACAATATGGAGTTTCCTCAAAAAATTAAAAAATATATCTATGACATGATCCAGTAATCCCACTTCTGAATATATGCATCCAAAGGAGTTGAAATCAGCATCTCAGAGAGTTATCTGCCCTTCTATGTTCACTGCAGCATTATTAACAATACCCAAGACACAGAAGCACCTAAATGTCCACTGAGAGATGAATGAATTTTTTTAAAAAGTGGTATACACATATAATGGAATACTAGACAGTCTTAAAATGGAAGGAAATCCTGGCATTTGTAGCAGTAGGGATGAACCTCGAGGACATTATGCTAAGTGAAATAAGCCAGACACAGATGGACAAATACTGTATGATATCTTTTTTTTTAACCTGAGTATAGTTGACACACAATGTTTCAGGTGTACAACATAGTGATTCAACATCTCTACTCCTGCTATGCTCAACACAAGTGTCACTACCATCTGTAATCATGCAATGCTATCATAATATCATTGACTATATTCCCTTTGCTGTACTTTTCATTCCCATGACTTATTCATTCCATAACTGGAAGCCTGTATCTCCCACTCCCCTTTCCCCATTTTGCCATACCTCCACCCCCTTCCCTCTGGCAACAGTTTGTCTTCTGTATTTATAGGTCTAATTCTGCTTTTTGTTTGTTTATTCATCTGTTTTGTTTCTTACATTCCACAGACGAATGGAATCACATCTTTCTCAGTATGACTTATTTCATTTAGCATAATACCCTTGAGGTCCACCCATGTTGTTGCAAATGGCAAGGTCACATCCTTCTTATGGCTCCATAATATTGTATGTCAAAAAATAAATAAAATTTTTAAAAACCTATGAAAATAGGACAAAATAAAACCTCAGTGAAAAGAGAGAGAGGAAGGAAACAAATTCCTTCACTGTCTCATAAAGCTATGGCTTGGAAAAAAACACTATTTGACTGAAAAAGCTTTAGTATATTTGAAAGTACAAATATCAACACCATTAACTAAACAAGCTAATGCCATTGACTAAAATTCAATGACAGGAGAGAGAAAAGGGAAGGGGGATGAAAAGCTTCTAGTCTAAATTTATTGTTCATCATAGTCACAGGGTAAATAAAGGACACTGCTTATATTATTTAAGAGTATTAATGTAAAAGTAAGCACTATAACAAAGATGTAAACCTTCTAAAACATTCCAAAAATTCATATATAGAAAGGAGGAAAAGAAGAAAGAAAAGATAAAAGCAGGTATCATTGTCATTGTTAAAATCCCTCACTCTTCTCATATATATTTTCATATCTACTAACAAACGTATGTGTGATATATTTGTAATATAAACCTAGAATCAAATTTATCAGTCATATCAACAAATATAGATTTAGTAAACCTATCTAATAAATAAAAATATTGTCATATTAGTACTCAAAGTAAAATCCAACTTTATGATGTACATAAGAGAATCACCTAAAACAAAGTGATTCAGAAAGAGGAAAATTAAAAGATTGATAGACAATTGCAAAGAGACTGTTAAGGGCTGAACTGTGTTTGCCCCAAAGTTTATTTGTTGAAGTCCTAATTCCCAGTGTTCAGAACATGATCATATTTAGAAACAGTGCCTTTAAATGGGCAAATGAGTTAAAATGAAGCCATTAATGTGGGCCCTAATCTAAAATGACTGGTGTTCTTGTAAGAAGAGGAATTTAGTTCCTCAAAAAGTTAAAAATAAGCTACCATATGACCCAGCGATTGCACTATAGGTATTTATCCAAAGGATAGAAAAATTGTGATTCAGAGGGGTACATGCACCCCAATGTTAATAGCAGCAATGTCCACAATAGCCAAACTATGGAAAGAGCCCAGATGTCCACCAACAGATGAATGGATAAAGAAGATATGGTACATATATACAATGGAATATTACTCAGCCATCAAAAAGAATGAAATCTTGCCATTGCAATAACGTGGATGGAACTAGGGAGTATTATGCTAAGCAAAATAAGTCAATCAGAGAAAGACAAATACCATACGATTTCACTCATATGTGGAATTTAAGAAACAAAACAGATGAACATAGGGGAAGGGAAGGAAAAATAAAAAAATAAGACAAAAACAGAGAGGGAAGCAAACCATAGGGAACAAACTGAGGGTTGCTGGAGGGGAGGTGGGTAGGGGGATGGGGTAAAGAGAGCTCTTGCTGTAATGAGCACTGGGTGTTATATACAACTGATGAATCACTAAATTGTACCCCTGAAACTAATAATACACTAATGTTAACTAACTTGAATTTAAATAAAATTTTAAAAAATGAAAATAAAATAATAAAAAAGTAAAAAAAATTTTTTACAAAGAAGAGGAATTTAGGACACGGATACACAGAGAAAGAAGAAAATGTAAAAAAACAGGGAGAAGACACATCTGCAAGCCAAGGGGAGAGGCCTCAGAAGAAACCAATCCTGCCAAAACTTTGATCTTAGACTTCCGTGTCCCAGAATAGTGAGGAAACAAATTTCCATTGGTTAAGCCATTCAGTCAGTGGTTTTTGTTATGGTGGACCTAGCCGATTAATCCAGAGACCATTGCTCCTGACCCTCACAAGGAGAACAGCCATTCAAATGAATGGATAAAGAAGATGTGGTCCATATATACAATGGAATATTACTCAGCCATCAGAAAGGATGAATACCCAACTTTTACATCAACATGGATGGGACTGGAGGAGATGATGCTAAGTGAAATAAGTCAAGCAGAGAAAGTCAATTACCATATGGTTTCACTTATTTGTGGAACATAAGGAACAGCATGGAGGACATTAGGAGAAGGAAGGGAAAAATGAAGGGAGGGAAATCGGAGGGAGAGACGAACCATGAGAGACTATGGACTCCGAGAAACAAACTGAGGGTTCTAGAGGGGAGAGGGGTGGGGGGATGGGTTAGCCCGGTGATGGGTATTAAGGAGGGCACGAACTGCATGGAGCACTGGGTGTTACACGAAAACAGTAAATCATGGAACACTACATCAAAAACTAATGATGTACTGTATGTTGACTAACATAATAAAATAAAATTAAATTTAAAAAAAATCAGAGAGCTGAAGATACAAAGAAATCTAAAACAATAAATTCCAGAAAGTGATGTGCTCGTCTTAGGAGAGGAGATATTCATAGCTTTATTTCTTCCTAGTAGAGCTCTGGGATAAAGAGAAATCCATTCTGGATAGAATAACAAAAACACAGTCAAATTAAATCCTAAACTCACCCTCAAAATATTTTCGAAGGAACTGAATCAAAATAAAGCTGCCACAAAACCCAGACCTATCTCAACTACAAATTGAATCGATTTAGCTCTGCAAATACACTTCATTATGGGAGAAGGGAGTTACCTCTTTTGGGAGTAAAAATTTATCTGAGTTTCTAATATTGTTTTACATATACTATTTAGCATACAATAAAATATTACAAGATATTTGAAGAAGGAAGAAAATGAAAGAAAATAGTCAGTGGAAGCAGACCCAGAGATACTACAGATATTATAATTATAAGACACGGACAGTAAAATAACCATAATAAACATCTTTCAAAACCTAGTGGAAAATATGAAAACATGCATAAACAGATGGGGAAAAACAAATTATAAACAAAAAATAATAAATTTAGATAGTAGGACCAAAAAATACAAAATAATAAATAATAAATGCATTCAGTAGACTTAACAGCACACTGGACACAGCAGAAGAAACATAATCAGTAAACTTGAATATTTAATTTGAATAATAAATATCAAAATCAAAACAGAACAGTGAAAAAAATGACAGTGTCTGAGACAATACTAAGCACTTAATTTGAACATAATTGAAATCCCAGAAGGAAAGGAAAGAGAGAATGTGACTAAAGAAACATTTTAAAAGACAATAGCCAAATATTTACAAATTTGATGAAAATATGAATAGGAAATTATTAGTAAAATTATGAAAACCAAAGTAATGGGAAGAAAAAGCAGTTGGGAGAAACATATTCATTACTTATGAAAGAGAGACAAAAGAATCACAGCTGATTTTTCATCACATACATATTGTAAATGACAAAGTAAGATACAGAACAATGGTACAATATGCTACTGCTTTTATAAGAAAGAACAGATGAAAATAAGGGGAGATAGGTAGATGATAGATGGATAGATAGATATTCTTTTGCCTTTTCAATCTTGAATCATACTGCACTCTGGTTTTAAAGAAATACATTATAAAGGATTTTCTTTGTGAGAACCTCTTGTAATTTTTCAAAAACCAAGACATTAGCATTACTATTGCCATGAGAGCCCACTGAAATCAATAGCAAAGGTCTCCTAAATGTGTGTGAACTGCTTTCATTTACAACTTCAGGAAAGAAAACCTGCCAGCGCATTACTAAGAGTAAAATCCATTCTTCTGTTCACTAAACCTAAACCATTGCATTAGTGTAGACCAAGACAAACACAAAATATCACTATAATGCTTTGGGGGATATATGCTTCATTAAATAAAATCCACTACAATATGACAAAACATAAGGTAGCTATTCTTTCTGCAGCAACACAGATGAAGACTTTATTTTAAACCCATAGCAGATTGAATTTTTGCATGATGTTTTCTTTAAACTGCCTTGCTTAATCTAGAAATACATTAAAACACTCATCCACCAGCTGTGCTGGTTTCAGCTTAGCAAATTGATGATTAGATTCCTCCTGAAAATATTTTCTTGCCACAAAATTTTAAAACTGATTGAAATAGTATTAAAATTCAGGAATGGAAAAAACAAATTCATTATTAACTTTTAAAGCTACTTTTTCTTTAAATCATTTGAATGACATATTAGATAAAACTACCAATACTAGAAAACATTAATTAAGTATTAACTTTTTTGAGGGTTTTTCTTTTTGAGATAAAAATTCAAGACATATCATCTCAAAGCCAAGTAGATAGGCAAAGCTAGTTGTAATTTGCTGCATTACAATCCATCACAAAATTTGTGACTTTTGTAGTAGTCTCAGAACTTGTTAGTAACTTAAGGCAAACTTGGTTAGAAACAGATTTTTTTTTTACCTTCTTTCTTATCTGATATAAAAGATTGGTGCTTTCTTTCAGTTATCTTTCGGTCAAATACATCATTCTTATATTTAAGTTAATTAAATTTGACTAAAATACATGTACATGAAAAAAAGCGTCCTTATATTCAGAAGATTCTAAGCAAGAGTTGGCAAACTAAGACTTCGGACAACTGCCTATTTTTATAAATAGAGTGTTATCAGAACACAGCCATGCCCATTTGTTTACTTTTTTGTCTGTGGCAAAGTTCACATAATGGCAAACTTGAGTAGCTGCCACAGAGAACCTAGAGCCTTCAAGCCTAAAATATTTACTATCTGGCCCTTTAAGAAAAATCTGTCAAACTCTTGGTCTAAATAGAAAGTTTCAGACCACCTCTCACCTCCATCCCATCAAGTTTATTGTGCGTTCTTCCAGAAAGACAAAAAGTTTTTAAAAAGAACTCAACGACGATATGGTCTCCAGAGTAAATCAATTGCAATAAAATTAAGAAAAAAAATTGTTTAAACCACCTCAGCATTCAGCGTTTTTCTTTCTCCTTAACTCAACCTAGATGTAGCATGAGTTCTCTTCTTAGTCCTGAGGTATGAAACACATTCCTAGTATCATTTTCATTAAAATATGCACCCTTTCCACTACAGTATCTCACACCTACTCTTCTTTTCACTCGCATTATTTTACATTTCCTAAACTTTCTAGTAATCAGTATCAAATTACGGGAAAGTTAATGAATTACGATCCCTTCAAAATCTGGGAGGTTAAAGAGTTCTGAGCCCAATTCCAATGTGAGGACGGTGGATCCCCTGCATCAGCTGGGTGTCCTTCAAATTGACTCAATTCTGATATTCTCCACCTGGAGATAGAGACGTACCCCTCGCGGTGAGAGCTGTTTCACAAGACTGCCCTTCACCCACTTCAGACACCAGTCACAAGCCCAGGTTGCTACCTGTGCTTCTGACTGACTAGCTATAAATCAGAGGTTTCCACAACCCCTTCTTGCATTTGATTAATTTGCTAGAGCAGCTCACAGACCTCTGGGAAACATTTTATTTACTAGATTACCAGTCTATGATAAAAAGCTATAATTCAGGAACAGCCAGGTAGAAGAAATGCATAAGACAAGGTATGGGGAAAGGGCAAGGATCTTCCATGCCCCCTCGAGGCATGTCATTCTCCCCACATCTCTGCATGTTCATGAACCCAGAAGCTCTCCAAATCTAGTCTTTTTGTGTTTTGATGGAGGTTTCATTACATAGACATGGTTGATTACATCAATGGTGTTGGCAACTTCAATCCCTCTCTCCCCAGAGGTCAGAGGGTGGAACTGAAAAGTTCCAACCCTCTAATCATATGGTTGGTTCTACAGGAAACTCGTCCCAATCCTTAGGTGCAGTCCAAAAGTCATATCATTAACATAACAAAAGACACTTTCATTGCTTCCCTCACTGCCAAAGGTTTTAGAAGCTGTGTGCCAGAAATGAGGATAAAGACCAAATATATATTTCTTATTATAAATAAACATCACAACTTACTTGACATCTAACACATTTAGATTAAAAATTTTCTAAAATCATTTGTGATCAAAAGCTACTACCTTACAGAATTCTAGAAGTTTCTATGAGTAGTCAGTCATAAGTGGTCTTTGTAAACTGCCTATGTTCTAATTGGTAGAACCTACTTGAGAAATCCTATATGTGCTGAGCAACAACTCTATGTATGAGACTGAAATTCTTTGGATTTTATCCTCCAAAATTTAATTAGAAGAATATTATACCTGGGGCACCTGTGTGTCTCAGTCAGTTCAGCATCTGATTCTTGATTTTAGGCTCAGGTCTTGATCTTGGGGTCATGGCATCAAGCACCACATCAGGCTCCATGCTGAGTATGGAGCCTGGTTAAGATTCTCTTTCTCCCTCTCCCTCTACCCCTCCCCCAGCTCACACACATGCACTCTTTCTCTCTATCAAAAAAAATTAAAATTAAAAAAAGAATATTATACCTGAATACCCATTGCTATTGT
This sequence comes from Eumetopias jubatus, assembly GCF_037043125.1. NCBI lineage: Eukaryota > Metazoa > Chordata > Mammalia > Carnivora > Otariidae > Eumetopias > Eumetopias jubatus. Next base: position 35,244,185 of record NW_028274820.1, read on the forward strand.
GAGACTTAATAAGCAGCTGCAGGAGATAAGCTAAAGTCACACACTAGAAACATTTTCTACCTTCCATGTGACAATAGAATTAAAGGAGAAATGAAGCACAGAAAAACAAATCCAAGTTCACAGAGAGCCAAAAGAGTCATTTTTTAGGGAAGTCTAGTTCTGTGGGTTCCAAATCTTCCTGCACCTCAGCACCCAGGAAACATAAAATAAACAAAACATAAAATATATACCAGTGTTGTAGGCCCTCCCTCTAAGATTCCAACTCCTTAAGTCTGTTGTGGTATCTGGGATCATATAGATTTAATAAACACCTCATGCTGTTTTGATGCAGTGGATACATCGACAGATATTTGGGAAGTGATATAGTTGATATCAGCACAATGTAACAAAAGAACGATAATCTAAATATGTTCTTTGTTGTTTCTTTGCCCAGTAGCTATCTGGTTTGCAACCAGTGTGGAAAAGTGGAAAACCAATCTCTAAAAGTCCAAAACTCCTCATTCTTATCCAGTTTTATCACTGTCAAGCCCAACAATTCTGTTGGATTGTGTGTGCCTCTGTTTTCCCACCTGTTGAATGATAAGGATACCTGCCTAAAAGTGATAAGGATATCTCACAAAATTATCAGAGTATATGCCAACATACCTTGAAAAAAGTAAAGGAGGCACACCAGGGTAAATATGGCAGATTGGACATACACATTTAACTCCACTCTCTCTTAAGTGAAAATAATGACATAGGAATATATTTAAAGGAATTATACCATAAAAACAAAGGAAATGGAGAAAGAGACAATACCAACAAAATTTAAGTATAAGGATGAGTGGTAAGTGAGTTAGTACACATGGGAAAGCAAAATCCTCAATGAACATTATGGAAAGTTGATATGTAACCCATTTTGTATAGCACAACCCTCAAAAAGTTCAACACTGAGTGGAAGCAGAGGTAAAATTGGGGCTATAAAAATAAAGGAATAGTTTAAGGTTTAAGATGTAATCAGGTCCAAGGATGCCCTTATCTGGATAACCAGCACTCCCCTCTTCTAGCAGAAGAATGGAGCTCTACTCTCTGGAGAGAGCCAAAAAGAGCATCATTCATTTGGAAGAATGGTTGAGGGTGAGGTTACCATATAAGATCAAGGAGATTCAGAGTCTCTGCTCTATTCTCTAATTCACCTCCCTGAACACTAGTAGTCAAGCTTACATACTCTGGGCAGGCAAATGGGAACTTCTTCCTACTAAATCTGACCAGATCAAGAAAAGACCTCAAGAGATTTCCCAATTAACTAGCCAACAAAATACCCCACGGTTCATCCACAACCTCCCAATGTCTCCCAAGTATACAGAGCTTGCAGTCAGCACAAACAATTGTGGAAAACCTCTAATGCAGAAGACAGAGACCCAAACAAAAAGTAAATGAGTAAATGAGGAAGAACCCATGTCTATGCAGGAAGATGAGCTTTAAAAACTGTAATTAGGCACCATTTGTTACAGAGACTGTCTTTTTTCCATTGGATAGTCTTTCCTGCTTTGTCGAAGATTTGTTGACCATAGAGTTGAGAGTCCGTTTCTGGGTTCTATATTCTGTTCCACTGATCTATGTGTCTCTTTTTGTGCCACTACCATACTGTCTTGATGATTAAATTTTGTAATAAAGCTTGAAGTCTGGAATTGTGATGCCACCAGCTTTGCTCTTCTTTTTCAACATTCCTCTGGCAATTCAGGGTCTTTTCTGGTTCCATACAAATTTTAGGATGGTTCTAGCTCTGTGAAAAAAGTTGATGGTATTTTGATAGGGACTGAATTGAGTGTGTAGATTGACTTGGGTAATATAGAAACTTTAACAATATTTGTTCTTCCAATCCATGAGTACGGAATGTTTTTCATTTCTTTGTATCTTCCTCAATTTCTTTCATAAGTGTTCTGTAAGTTTTCTGAGTACAGATCTGCAGATCTTTTACCTCTTTGGTTAGGTTTATTCCTAGGTATCTTATCGTTTTTGGTGCAATTGTAAATGGGATCAATTCCTTGACTTCTCTTTCTACTGTCTCATTGTGGGTGTATATAAATGCAACTGATTTCTGTGCATTGATTTTATATCCTGCCAAAAGTTAAAAATAGAGCTACCCTATGACCCAGCAATTGCACTACTAGGTATCTATCCAAAGGATACAAACATGGTGATTTGAAGGGGCACCAGCACCCCAATGTTTAATAGCAGCAATGTCCACAATAGCCAAAATAAAGAAAAAGCCCAGATGTCCATATGTCCATCAAGAGATGAATGGATAAAGAAGACGTGAGACACATACACACACACACACACACACACACACACACACACACACACACACAATGGAATACTACTCAGCCATCAAAAAAATGAAGTCTTACCATTTGCAACAACATGGATGGAACTAGAGGGTATTATGCTCAGTGGAGTTAGTCAATCAGAGAAAGACAATTATCATATGATTTTACTCATGTGTGGAATTTAAGAAACAGAATAGATGAACATAGGGGAAAGGAGGGGAAAAATAAAATAAGACGAAATCAGAGAGGGAGACAAACCATAAGAGACTCTTAACTGTAGGGAACAAACTGAGGGTTGCTGGAGGGGAGGCCAGTGGGGGGATGGGGTAACTGGGTGATAGGCCGTAGGAGATGTAATGATGCATTGGGTGTTATATGCAACTGATGAATCACAAAACTCTACCTCTGAAACTAATAATACACCATATGTTGTTTTTTTATTTTTTTTAAAGATTTTTTTTATTTATTTATCAGAGAGAGAGAGACAGAGGCAGGCAGAGGGAGAAGCAGGCTCCCCGCCGAGCAAGGAGCCCGATGCGGGACTCGATCCCAGGACCCTGGGACCATGACCCGAGCCAAAGGCAGACACCTAACCGACTGAGCCACCCAGGCGTCACATTAATACACCATATGTTAATTAGTTGATTTTATTTTTATTTTTTCTTAAGGTTTTATTTATTTATTTGACAGAAAGAGACACAGCAAGAGAGGGAACACAAGCAGGGGCAGAGGGAGAGGGAGAAGCAGACTTCCTGGGGAGCAGGAAGCCTGATGCGGGGCTTGATCCCAGGACCCTGGGATCATGACCTGAGCTGAAGGCAGATGCTTAACAACTGAGCCACCCAGGCGCCCCAATTAATTGATTTTAAATAAAATAAAATAAAAAAGTAAAAATTAAAAATAAAAATAAAAACTGTACTTAGGTCCATAATCTATGTGTAGGATGAAATTTATCTAATAACATTCCTGACTAACTTGCATCATAATTTCAGAGATGCAAAATTCTCTCTGAACTGTAAAAATATTCTGCTCAAAAACATAGTAAAATAACACAAGACCATTCACTAGGATATATCCCTTGATAAATCCAGCAGTATCTAGGTACTTAATTATCTCCCACAAACCCAAGACTATTCTGATTAATTAATGAAAACAAGTCATAAAGATCTGTGAATGAAATGTATTCTGTCATATTCAAGACTAATTCCAATTGGGCATGTGTTTATTTCATATATATATAAAATATCTTCAAAAAGATCAGTCTGCTTCTACACTTGTCCACCCCACAGAGTCTTTTTTTCAACACAGCAACCAGAGTGATCACACTCCAGTAAAACCTTGAATCATGCCATTACTCTGCTTAAAACTTCCCTATCTCATTCATAGTAAAAGTCAAAAATTTTACAACAGCCTACAAGGGCCCCTTCTCTTTGACCTCTCCCTCCTTACTCACACTTCTGCAGCCACACTGGCCTCCTTGCTGCTTCCTGAAGAACACACTCCCACAGAGAGGCTTTGTTCTGGCCGTTCAGGCTGCTAAAAATGCTCTCCCCACATATACACATGTAATTCATTCCTTCAACTCTATCCTTATGGAAAATGTCATCTTTTCAATAAGGCTGACCTGGATTATGCCACTTCAAACTGCAATCCACCGCCCTTCTGGCAATCTCAATTGATTCCACCTTCCTTACCTTTTTTCACAGAACTTAACACACTACATAATTTAGTCATTAATTACCTTTATTGGTTATTGTCATTTCCTTGCTAGAATACAAGCCCCATTATAGAAGGGCAATATCTTTGCCTTGTTTATTTATGCATTACAAGTATATAACAATTTTTGAAATAACATGTACCTGGGATATAGTAGGCACTCAAAAATATTTGCTGAAAGAATAAATGAATGAATGACTGAATGAATGAATGAGAAGGCCAGGATGCTTCTTCATAATAGAGGAATAGTCAGAGAATAAGAAAGCTTTCTGTAAAAATTAAATATGTTAGCAGAAATTAAAAACTTGACATAAGAACAAATGGAGGAAGCAAAGAGACAAAGAGATGAAAAGTAACAGAGAAAACAGAAAGAATATTAAAGGTTTGGCCCAGAAAGTTAACACCAAAATAATAGGGTTTCCAGAGAGAAAGAATAGGGGGAAAAAAAGAAGAAGAAGAAGACAGGAAGAATTAAAGAAATAATTCAGGAAAATTTCTGAGAATTGAAAAATTAAAAGAGTAATTTTCTATTTTGAAAGGGCCATCACCCTCCCAGTACAATAGATGAAAATAGACAGACAAATTAGGGCATATCATCATGTAATTTTCTGAACAATATATATAAAGAGAGGATACTAAATGTGTCCAGAGGAAAACTAGAACAGTTCCCATACAAAAGATCAAGAGTCAGAATGGCCTTGAATTTACAAGGCAATACTAAAAGCTGGAAGGCAATAAAGACATGCTTCCAAAATTCTAAGGAAAAATTATTTTTAACCCAGAATACCATAACAAATAAACAGCTATTCAAGCAGCAGAGTAAAGATACTTTAAGATATAGGAGATCTTTAAAAACTAAAAAATGAAAACTTCTGTTGCTCCCTTTTTTAGGCAACTAGTGGAGGATGTAACCCACAAAAGTTAAAGGTATGCTAAGAAGACATGAGATCGTTGAAACAGGGGCTTCACTTCAAGAAAAAGTGAAAAGGACATCCTAAGATGAATGTTATGGGTTGAACTGTGCCCCTTAAAAAAATATATTGAAGTCCTAACCACCAAAACCTGAAAATGTGACCTTATTTGGAAATAGAGTCTTTTGCAGGTATAATCAAGTTAACATGAAGTCATAGTGGATTAGGATGGGCCCTAATAAGCGTCTGAAAGAGCATATTTTAGGAAGTGTGCACCTTCCTAATAATATGACTCATGCCCTTATAATAAGAGGGAAAGTTGAACACATGCAGATACAAAGACTATGTAGGAGGATATGCCAAGGATTGCTCACATCCACCAGAAACAAGGAGAGAGGCATGGAACAGATTCTCCCTCAGAGACCCCAGAAAAAAACAACCCTGTTAACATATTGATTTTGTACCTCTAGCCTGCAGAACTGTGAAAGAATAAATTTCTGTTTTTTTTTTTTTTAAGCACCAAATTTGTGGTACTTTATTACAGCATCCCTAAGAACTAATACAAGTTGTGGGGAGAGATCTGAGGAAGACAGGTGTGCAGTAAATTTAGAAAACAGTGCAGATGGAGACAGATCAGAGAGCTCTGGGGGAATGCATGAGGAGACACAATTGACAGGACATCTGATATGTTTTTGATGTATTGAGAAAAAAATAGACAACTAGGGAGGATTGGGGTAGAGAGAGAGCAAAGCAAGTGGGAAAAAAAAAAAGACACAAATACCAATTCAGGGAAAACAAAGAATGTGCATCAGAGGGAAAGAAATCATATTCTAACTTATGACTCAGCTGTGACCAGAGTTTTTGTAGTAATCATAATGTAACTACAAAATAGTGAACTAATCAAAATTATAACTACACAGAGGGGTGGATGACAAAAAGTAAGCATGAATGTGGTAGGGGTTGGGGTACTAAAGGGGGTGGTATAGACAATGCCAAGAGTTAAAAAACATCAAGGAATATAACTACAAACATGTTATCAAAAATATGAACATTATCAAAGGAAATCCAGAGCTCAAAAAATCTCTGTTAGGAACAGTTACCCTAAACCATGCCTCCTATTAAAAGTATATGAAAAGGAATTTCATATAACAATTAACAATAGATAAATATTAAGATTAAATTCTATAGAAAGGTGATATAAGATAAAAGAGAATAAAAAGCAGAGTAACACCTCAACAAATAATGAAAAGATGTCAGAAAGAGATGCCCACAAAACAGATAAAAACTATAGTCTCTTTCAGAGTAAAAAAATTAATAAAATTATGTAAGACACAAAAAAACAACATAAGTTAGAGCTATAAGAATTCAAAAATGAGGTCACAGAACCTAGAAAAAAAACTATTAAAAAATTAAATTTCAGAAATGAAAGCCAAACTAATGGAGAAATAAATAGGGGGAAAGGAGGAAAGTTTTATAAATCAAAAAGAAATAAGGAAAAAATTAACTCGAGAAAAAGTGACAAACATTGACAAAGGCAAAGACAATCTTGTATATAGATAATAAAAATGTCTAAAGAAGAAAACCAAAACAAAGAAGCAAAACAAATACTAAAAACTGTTCCTCAGAAAACTTAGCTGAAATAAATAGAAATTTGAAGTTACATATGACACAACATACAGCAAATGTGAAAATACTGACCCACAATAGCTAATACAAAGATATAATCTAGTAACATCACTGGATTTTCAAGCAATAGAAAAAAAATCTTTGGCACCTGATTTACAAGGGAAATAAAATTAGATTAAATTTTATTTTTTTATAATTATTATATTATGTTAATCACCATATATTACATCATTAGTTTTTGATGTAGTGTTCCATGATTCATTGCGCATAACACCCAGTGCTCCACGCAGAACGTGCCCTCTTTAATACCCATGACCAGAAATCATGAATGAAAGAGGAGAGATCACAACCAACACCGAAGAAATACAATTATAAGAACACATTATGAGCAACTATATGCCAGCAAATTAGATAATCTGGAAGAAATGGATGCATTCCTAGAGATGTATCCACTACCAAAACTGAACCAGGAAGAAATAGAAAACCTGAACAGACCTATAATCACTAAGGAAATGGAAGCAGTCATCAAAAATCTCCCAACAAACAAAAGCCCAGGGCCAGATGGCTTCCCAGGGGAATTCTACCAACTATTTAAAGAAGAATTAGTACCTATTCTCCTGAAACTGTTCCAAAAAATAGAAATGGAAGGAAAACTTCCAAACTCGTTTTATGAGGCCACCATTACCTTGATCCCCAAACCAGACAAAGACCCCATCAAAAAGGAGAATTACAGACCAATATCCTTGATGAACATGGATGCAAAAATTCTCACCAAAATACTAGCCAATAAGATCCAACAGTACATTAAAAGGATTATTCACCACAACCAAGTGGGATTTATCCCTGGGCTGCAAGTTTGGTTCAACATCTGCAAATCAATCGATGAGATTAGATTTTAATACAGTGATACCTTACCTGGGGGAAAAAATGCATAATATTTAAGATACTCAGGAAAAGGAAAAGTGAGTCAAATATTCTACATCTTGCAAAATTGACTTTGGAATATAAAAGCCACAGACAACCTCTTATCAGGATGCAAGAAAAATATTAGTCTTATGAAAACTCCCTGAGGAATCCAGTAGAGAAAAAGCCTCAGAGAACCAAAATGTCCAGAAAAGTATCAACATAAGACCTGATAGTGAGCATTAAATACATAATGACTAGTTATAACTAAGCCTAAATCAGTGTGAAACAAAAGAGAGAACAGTAAGAAATGGCTATATGCTCAGAGAATGCAGATGTATTATAACTATAAAAAATGTGGGTAAAGAATGAGAAGAGCATATTAAAAATGAACCAGTAATTTCTTTGGTAGTATTAGCATTACTATTTTGAGACTGATGTATGTTGTGGATTAAAATAAATGAGTGATTATAGGATACTCTAATTATATTATCCTCCTCGGTCCTTGAGAATCAGGATTCTCAGTGTAGAAGAAAGGAGATACAGATGTAATACAGAAGAGGGTAATAAATTGCCCTGTAATTCTGATTCTGACTTGGAAGTATCAGTAAGAATTCATAAATATTTTATTTTTAAAATATTATGTATTCATATATATCTAGTTCTGTCCACTAAAGAGACCTAGAAAGAATGACCAGGGGCGCCTGGGTGGCTCAGTCGGTTGAGCGTCAGCCTTTGGCTGGGGTCATAGTCCTGGAGTCCTGGGATTGAGTCCCGCATGGGGCTCCCTGCTCGGTGGGGAGTCTGCTTCTCCCTCTCCCTCTGTCCCTCCCCACTGCTCATTCTCTCTCTAACAAATAATAATAATTAATAATTAATAAATTAAATAAAAATAATAAAAAATCTTTTTTTAAGATTTTATTTATTTACTTGACAGAGAGAGACACAGCGAGAGAGGGAACACAAGCAGGGGGAGTGGGAGAGGGAGAGGCAGGCTTCCCACGGAGCAGGGAGCCCGATGCGGGGCTCGATCCCAGGACCCTGGGATCCTGACCTGAGCGGAAGGCAGATGCTTAATGACTGGTGCCCCAATAAATAAAATCTTTAAAAAAATAAAAGAATGACCAGCCTAGCAAAGACATTCCTTGAATCCAGATTGTGCTCTTGAAATACATTTCCCACTAAAGGAAACCAGGGATTCTTGGATAAGAAAATGTAAAAGATGAATGTGTAAAAATTTTATCATACCAAATAGTAAAAAAATCTATTAGAAATTAATAAGTCCATATTAAAGCAATCAGAAATTCATTTTTAGGAGATTCATATGGGTCAAAAATGGCACAACTTAAACTTTTCAAAAAACTATTAATTTAATAAATTGAAATCTATCAAATATGTGTAAGTCTATGGATTCATTATGATTTAAAAAATAAAAGTAATTGATCCTCTTTGGAGAATGATATGAAAGCTATTCACTGTCTTGAAAACTGGTAAATAAAGAGAAAGAATAAACACATACTGCCTCTCCTATCTAACTATATATCTAGGTAACAAATAGTAGATGAGGATAATATCATAAAGAGTATTTCAACAATAAGTAAAAAGAAAGAATAGACATAGAATAATATCATTTTGCACACCCCAATAAATTAATGTGTCTAGGCTTTGAGCATCAACAGCTGCTTTTATCTCAAAAAGAGACACAAAGAGGTGTTACATGCTTCCTGATGAAAGAACACAATATTACTTAGAGTTGTGTCAAATGAATTAAACTTAAGTCTGATCCAGCCCCCGGACCCATCTGTCAATTCATGGGAAATGCTATAGGCGCAACACTCAGATTCTTCAACAAACAAATTATAGGTAAAAGAAAGGATGCAGGGAAAACCTGTAATTTAATAGGAAAATTAAAGACATCTCAAATTTAGGCAAGACTAAATTATAGTGTCTAGGAATTGAGTGACACAATTAAGTGATAAAACCAAAAAGAACACCCCCCAAAAAAATGATTACTATGAAAGTCAGGGTAGTTGATATTTTGGGGAAGAGAGAGGACTGTAATAAGGAAAGGATACATAGAGGTGTCTTGGGGTTTAGAAAAACCTATTTCCTGACCTTAGTAGTAGTTACCAGGCCTTTTAATGACTCATTCAGCTATACAATTATTTTGTGTGGTTTTCTGAATCTCTATTTTACTTCTACAATAAAAATCTTTCAAATGCTCAGATTAAAAAGTACATAGAAAAGAATAGAAAAGAAAATTTCCTAGAATAATAAAGAGATGGATTTAACCTACAAGCTATTAAGTCATTATATAATATTGTAATTATTAACTGTAAGGAAATAGAACAAACAATAGCCAAAAGACATACAAACATATACACACATGTGCACATGCACATATGGAAACTGTTAATACAGAGGTAACATTCAGAATCAGAGAAGAAAAGATGAACTATTCAATATATGATGCTGGAAAAATTGGCTTTCCATATGAAAAACTAAACTCCAAATAGTTTTCAAACATTCAAAGAACCAATAAACACAATAAATTCCAAATGGAAAAATACCTCAATGCAATTTTTAAAAAGTTTAGCATGCCTTGAGAAAAAAATATCATAGAGTGTTAGGAAAAGATTTCTGTATGATGGGAAGAGTAAAATTTTCTTAAACACACTATCCAAGAAATAAAAGTGATAAAATTTGGCTATATTGGGGCACCTGGGTGGCTCTATTGGTTGATTTCAACTCAGGTCATGATCTCAGGGTCAGTCGTGAGATTGAGCCCCACATTGGTCCCCACTTGGCAGGGAGTCTGCTTGAGATTACCTCTCGCCCTCTCCCTCTGCCCCTCCCCACCAGCTCTCTCTCTCTCTCTCTCTCTCTCTAAAATAAACAAATGTTTAAAACAAAATTTGGATATATCAAAGTTAAATATTCTTCTTAGGCATAAATACATACATACATACATACATACATACATACATAAAAAAAGAGTCCTTTAGGAATTAAACCTGCTAACAAACAAGAAAAAAATATACATAAATACATAAAACCATAAATAAACTTTAATAATAAGCTATAGACTGATATGGGAAAAGATATATGCAATATGTAAAAGCTCAGTATCTATGATGTAAAATTAACAACTATAAAGCAATATTCTTTTAAGTAGAAAAAAGAGCAAAGGTTATGAAGGGGCAATTTACAGAAGGAAAATCCACCATAGCAAACAAGCACATGAAAAGCCCATCAGCTTTACTAATCTGTGAGATTACATCTACATAACATTCCATATTTGTCAGATTGGGAAAAACAAAATTTTGACAATATACATCCTGGCCTGAATGTGCTAAAAGAAGTTCTACAGAGAATTAATTCTAACCATCATTTTATAGAGGTATTGGACAATTATCTAGCAATGTCTATAGAAAATACCCATGGCCTTTAACCCAGTTATTTCTCTTCAAAGTATTTTCCCTATAGAAACCTAAGTGTATGTGAAGAGAATATAAAAACAAATAAATCATTTTTAAAGAATTAGAAAACTGTAAATTGTAAATAGGGATTAAATCAATAAATGAATATACTCCTTCACCCATGCAGCATAATGTTATACATCAGGAAATGAAGAAACTAGATCTACATGTATCTTTGATAATCTTAAATATATAACAGCAGTTGCAGAAGAAAAGCTACAAACCCTTAGATATAACTGTATAGTGTTTATGTACATTTTAATGCACAGAGAACAGTAAGAACACAAAATAGCAAATGTAGTTAAATGAGATAGGAAAAATCCATGGAATTGAGGAGCAATACAAAAGGAAGTTCACCAGGATCTATACTTGCCTGGAAAAAAACAAATGCTCTGAAACAATTGTTACACAATTGTAAAATAAAATATGTTGGTGTACCATTTGTTTTTTAAAATATTTCATTCCACTTAACAAGGAATAGGAAAACATTTGATAAACCAAGGGGTTTAAGTAAGCTCAATATAATACTTTCATTGATACATAGGCTTTGATTAGTTTTTCACATAGAAGAAAAGGAACATAATCATTTCATTTAAGTTCAATCATTCCCTCCACATGCCATGTAAGTTCTCAAAAAGACATCTCATGTATTCCATTTAAATTCACCTCCTGAGAGAACATACAGCTATCTTTTCAATAAATATGTAGTTCCAGTGGGAGGTATTCAAAAGAACATGGGGGAGTGATGATGGATTTGCTATTCAGACCAACTATCTTACTGAGAACAGCAATCTGAGAGTGTCAAAGATCTAACAAAAAAAAAAAAAGTGAAGAAGTCACAGGCCAGAATTCAAGGGGGAATGGAGGCCATAAAGTAAACACTGGCCTATGGAGCATCTCTTTCATTAGTGACATTAACTCCTGAGAGAACAGCTAAAACACTATGAGATTAAGCAAAACTTTGGGGAACTTTACAGGACAACAATATAAAGTCAGACTTAGCAGTCTGGAGAAGCCTTGGTGAAACTCTCTCATTTTGGTTTGGGCTCCTAAAGATCTGCATCCCAGAGGTAAAGATAAACCATAAGTGCCCAGGCATTCATATGGATTTAAACTCAACTTCAAATCTCAATCTTAAAAATCTATTTTAGGTGATCCCTAACAGAAATTCTGAAGTCAGATTATTCTGGGTCTTAAATCATTTTTATAAATAATGTTGCAAATAGAATGTCTTGCACATAATCAAAAATTAGAATGATCAAAAAGACCCAAAGATTTGTTTTAATCACTTAAAAATACAATAAAAATAGGCAAGGTAATCAAGGTACTAGAATCATTAGAAACAGTTTAAATACCTCTCCACTGTGTTCTAATTCTCGTATTGGATGATTAGCTCTAATTGGATCAATCCGCCAGCCAAAAAGCAATTATGAACACTGATTTTGTTTTCAAAAAAGGAGGTACCTAAGAGCACCAAAGAGCAAACAAAAAATAGGCAGATGCTACAAGGAAGAACACCTGAAATAAGGGAATAACAATGGGTAAGTTTCCTGATCTCTTCTGATCTTTTCTGATCTGAGCTTTTAGTACTAAGGCAGAACCCTAACTGTGACTTGGAGGACAGCTAACACTCTAATATATAATCTGTAGCCTCTCAGATTACCAGATGAAAGAATTTAGGGTGACTATAGACAAGAAATCTCAGAAAGAAGCAAGCAAGAAAAAAATTAGACATAATTTCTGTATACAAACACTGCTCAAATCTCTGGTTGACCCCTGAACCACACCAATGAAAGCAGACTTCAAAAAGGCCATCTAAGGGGGCGCCTAGGTGGCTCAGTCATTATGTGTTTGCCTTCAGCTCAGGTCATGATCCCAGGGTCCTGGGATCGAGCCCCACATCAGGCTCCCTGCTCAGCGGGAAGCCTGCTTCTCCCTCTCCCACTCCCCCTGCTTGTGTTCCTGCTCTCGCTATCTCTCTCTCTGTCAAATAAATAAATAAAATCTTTAAAAAAAAAGTTCATCTAAGAATAAAAAAAAAAATGAATTGTTATATGAGCTGCTGCCCACAGCTAAAGAGGGAGTTTTCCAACCTAACTACCTTATTAAATAAAGTCAATAATCTTCAGGGAAACAACAAAATAAAGAGAAACTACAACATATCAATCACAATATCCAGAATACAAGGAAATGGGAAAATGTGAGACCCATTCTCAATGGAAAAGATTTTTTAAAAAAGACAACCATGAGATGATGAAATGTTGGAATTATTTTTAAATGATTTTAACTCAGTGATTATAACTATGCTCAATAATGTAAAGAAAAAGATGTTCATAATGAATAAAAAGACTTTAAAATCTCAACAGAGGGGTGCCTGGGTGGTGTAGTCAGTTAAGCACTGGATTCTTGATTTCAGCTCAGGTCATGATCTCAGGATCCTGGGATCAAGCCCCACATTGGACTCCACACTCAGCACAGAGTCTGCTTGAGTTTCTCTCTCCCTCTCCCTCTGTCCCTCCAACTTGTGTTTTTTCTCTCTCTCTCAAATAAGTAAATAAATCTTCCAAAAAAATCTCAGCAGAAAAACAGAAGGTATAAAAAGGGAATCAAATAGAAACTCTAGACTCACAAAATACAATATACGAAATTGAAAGTTTACTAATAGGCTGAATAGCACATTCTGTGGGAAAGGACCCAAGGAAGAGTCAATTAACTTCAAGATAGATCTATAATGTGAAGAACAAAAAAAAAAAAAATTTAAACAATAAATAGAACCCTTTGGGGAATCTGTGGGAAAATAACAAAAAGTCTAATATATAGGAAACTGGAAACCCAGAAGAAAAAAAAAAGGTGAAAGAGAATAAAACAGAAAAAACATTTGAGGATATAATGGCTGAAAATTTCCGAAACTCAGTGACAAATAAATTGACTGATTCAACATGCTCATCAAACCACAAGAAGAAACATACAAAGAAAATCACACATAGGCAAAATACAGTCACATTGTTTAAAATAAAAACTGTGAAGAAAGATTTTAAAAGTCAGATAAAAATGATACATAGCATACATGAGAACAGTCATTCATAGGAGTGCTGAATTCTCATCAGAAATAATGGCCACAGAAGACAGAACAATATTTCAAAGTGCTTTTTAAAAACTTGCCAACTCAGAGTTCTGTATCTAGCAAAAGTATCTTTTAAGAATGAAAGCAAAACATACATTTTCAGATGGAAAAAAAAAAAAAAAACTAAGGACCTTTTTCGCCAGCACATAGGAAATGCTAAAAGATATTCTATAGACTGGATGAATTTTCTAAGAAAACAAAAAAACGCCAGTTAATATCAGATGTTAATAAGTGAATGGTGCCAGTGTAATTTCTCAGGAAATCACTAAAAGAATAGCAAAAGAGAGTTTAATTTCCAAACCAGCAGAGGGAAATAAATGAAACAATAAAAACATTTAACCAATCAAAAAGATGAAAGAACAGAGAGAAGAATACTGAACAGTACTGACAACATCAAACATATAGTGAAGTCAATAGATTTCAAAAAAATCAAGTCAGTAATTACATTAAATGTCAATGGGATAATTGTTCCTATTTTAAAAAAAAACATAAATTGTCAGAGAAGATCAGATAAAATCAAAACTAAAAGTTACCCTATTTAACAGAGACACATCCAAAATACAAGGATACAAAAACATTAATGTTCAAAAGATTAAAACTATATGCCCTCAAACACTAGCCAAGAGAAAACTTTTATAGGTAAATTTATATTTGACAAAGTAAACTTTATGGCAAAAAAAAGAAAAGAAAAGAAAGGAAAAGGAAAACAGAGAGATAAAGAAGAACACTTCCCAAACAATAAAAGATTTCATTCACCAGAAAGATACAAAAATTCAACATAGCCTTGAAAAATATAAATTTAAACTTTCAAAGAAATAGATACCTTAAAATTATAGTATGATATTTTAGCAAATTTCTTCCAAAACTTTGTTAAATAAGTATACAAGATATTAAACAATGCACCAAACAAGAATGTATATTCTCTTCAAGCACAGAGCAATATTTATAAAAACTGAACAAATTTAGAAGTATTTAAATTACATGGAATATGTTCTCTGACCACATGCCATTGAGCTAGAAAGCAAGAACAAAAAGGTAACTGAAAAATACCAACATATTTGAAAATTAAGAAATGTGCATAGAAATAACTAATGGGTCAAGGAAGAAATCACAGTGAAAAACAGAAATGTATTTTACTGAATCATAATAAAGACATTGCATATAAAACCTGTAGGATGTGGCTAAATCAATGCTCACAGAGAGTCCATGTTGGTAAATGGCATACATTAGAAAATAAGCAGAAAAATCAATGAACTATGCAACTCTCTTAGAATAATAAACTCAAAGAGAAAATAGAAATATCTAAAAAGTTCTATAAATAAGAGGTCTTGGACATCATGGTGAGGCAAGAAAAAATAATTTGCATCTCTATATTTCACCAACTGTCAGAAAATAATGTATTTTCCAATATTGGAAATAGCATCAAAAAGTACATACTCCCTGGAAGGAAAATAAATATCTCTACACAGACAAGTGTAACACATTATTGAAAAGAAATTGAAGACTCATAAATTGAAGATATGCTAGATTTATAGACAGAAAAACTAAATATGAAAATATCAGTCCTCCCCAAACTAATCTACAGATCCTCTAAAATCTCAATCCCAAACTAACAGGTGTGAGGTGTAAGGGAGGGAGGGTGTGTGTGTGTGTGAATGTGTGTGTGAGAGAGAGAGAAGAGAGAGATTAAAACTTGACATTTGACAATTCCCAAGTGGATTCCAAAATTTCTGTATAAATGTTGTTAACCTGGAAAATAAAATCTGGTTATTTTTCCAATAAAAATGGGTCTATTCAGAAATAGCAGAGAATTGCCATTCTGGACATACATTCTATGACAAAACCATGGACAAGTCCAAAAAACAAAGGAGAAGAACATTATCGTATGGAAAAAAAGAAAGAAGTTTGAAGGGTTTATTTTGAATAAAAGTCTTTAGAGAAAAGCAACAGTTCAGAGTGATGATGGTTTCTCATTGCTTGAGTTGCAAGTATAGTCTATATCCTGTAGGAGATGAAATGTACATCTTTTCCTGTTGGGGCCTGTAACTGATGATTCTTTCCTTTTGACTTTTCTTCATTGGGGTCTACAATTTATAATTCTTCCTGTAATTGACATTGAGTAATACAGCTTCCCTTTTGAACTCCCCCTTCTGGCCTTCCAACTCCATTTTAACGAAGTTTTCTTTTATTAATTTTTCACAATGTAAAGGGCCAAGGGCCGAGAGTAGCCTAAACATTCTTGAAGAAGAACAAGATGAGAGGATTTGCTTACTGGATTTTAAGACTTAATATTAAGTAACACTAATTAAGACAATGTAGCACTACCTCAAGGAAAGACAGATCAATAAAACAGATCAATTAAAATGGATAGTCCAAAAACAGACACACGCATATGTGAATACTTGACTTACAACAAAGATTGTACCTTTGTTATAAAGGTGAGAAAAGAAGAATCTTTTCAATTAATGATGTTGATGCAATTGTATATACATATGGAAAAATTTATGTTTGACACTTATGTTAACAAACAAACAAAAAGAATTTCAAGAAAATTGTATATCTAATGTAAGAAACAACAATATAGCTTCCAAAGTAGGGAAGGACTTCTTTAAGAATACACAAAAAGCATTAACCATAAAGGAAAGGGATGATAAATTGGACTACATTAAAATTTAAAACTTCTGTCTATCAAAAGATTCCATTATTGGAGTAAAAAAGGCAAATTCAAGGCAGAAAATATATGCAACATGTAAACCCAATAGAGGAATCATATCCAGAATATATAAAGAATTCCTATACATTAATTTCTCAAGACAGACAACCAAATGAAAACTGCTAACAAGGTTTGGACAAACACAAGTATATATCCAACTTCACAAGAATATATCCAACTGGCCTCTAAACTTATTAGTCACTAGGGAGATGCAAATTAAAAACACAGAGAAATGCAACTACACACTCATTGGAATGTGTAAAATTAAAGGATTGTAAGGATATGGAAAAATATGCATTCTTACATATATTGCTGATGGGAATATAAATTGGTACAACTTCCTTGAAAATAGTTTGTCATCATATGCTAAAAGTGAAGGATATGCATAACCTATGACTAGGAAAACCCATTCCTAAATAAACACCCAGTGATGTTGTGCTAGTAAATGTTTCATATTTAGCTCTCTGGTGGGGGGTGGGATTTCTTATTTGTAGTATTTGCTGATTTCTATGGAGATTTCTATGAATTTCTGTGGAGTAAATACTCCTGCCATGGCTGATTCCAAACTACGAACAAAATGCTACTGAACCCAGATTTGGGGAAAAGTGAGCACAATCAGCCCCTGCAAGCCAGTAGGAGTGAGTCAGCTTCAATATACAATTGTAAATGTCCTATAGAAATGTATTCACGTGTCCAACAAGAAGCATTAATAAGAATGTTCACTAGAATATTGTTAGCATTAGCCAAACACTTGAAGCAATTTAAATGTTCTTCAACAATATGTTGGATAAATTGAAGTACATTAATACCAGTGGACTATTATACAAGAATGAAAATGAACAAACCATATTGATAGGGAATAAATCTGATGCATATGAAAAAGAAAATATTGAAGGAAAAAAGACTGAAAATAATAAATACAGAATGGTTTCATTTATTTTTAAAAGTTCACAAATGTTGTAAATTTAAATCTATAGTATTTACTGCATATTTAGGGGATAAAATAATTTTAAAAAGCACTAAAATGATTTTTATAAAAGTCAGGATAATGGTCCCTTCTGAGGACGTGGAAATGGTAGTGATTAAGGAGAATGCAAGGGGGGGAGTCCTCGGACGCTGAGAGTATTCTCTTTCTTGTTTGAGGTGTTCATTTTGTCCTAATCACGAGTTATAAATCCACGTTAGGTACCTTCTTGCATGTTGCAAAATCATACTTTATGATTTTCTTAAAGTTTTTTTTTAAGTAAGCAGGGATCTGACAGTAGTATCTATGTTAAAACTTTTTCTTTCCTTACAAGAAGGAATAGACATTGCATGCTGAGCCCCATTCTTTTCCAGATTCCAGATTGCAGATTGCAACCGTGAAGGAATGGCCAAGGGATTTGCAAAGACATTAGCCCTGACTTGCTGAGCTGCGGAACCAACATCCACCATTGCCTGCCTCTGGACTTTTTGTTATGTGATAAAAATAAACCATCATTTTTTTTTAAGAAGACAGAGAAGGATGAGAATGAGGTAGCACGATAGAATGCAGTTGCTTTTGATACAATGTCTAAATTTCTAAATATGTCAGTTTTCTCACAAGAGTAAAACAAAGGTAATAATAACAGATTTATATGGTCATTATAAGGATTAAATAATAAGAAATGTAAGTAAAACATAGCATAGTCCCTAATATATGATAGGCACAGAAAAAGTTACTTTTCATTACTCTAAAACACTTATATTGAAGACAGGGGGCCTTCAATATCAGTCATTCACACATAAAATATTTTGTATGTTTCTGGGTTTTTTGCTTAATTTCATTTTGTTTTTGTTTTGGTATCCTTACTGTTGGTGATCAAGGCTGTGTTTGTATGTTTTTGTGTGTGTGTGAGAGGAAGATACTTAAATTTTATTTCATATACTTCATATCAGGGATTTAGGCTATCTGAGTCTTATTCTGTGCTGTATTGTGATAGATAAAAAGTCAAACATTAAACAAAAATGCACTCCCCAGACTTCTGAATAAATTTCCAAATTATGATTTTCCTATTTGTCTTACCCCTATTCAATGTTATAACACAGACGGATAAACATAAAGCTGATATATTTTGTATCAGTTTTTCATATCCTGTCTTTTAAAAGTTCTCTTGATTTTAGATATTCTCGCTTGAAATTTTTTGAAGAATTTCAGCGAACTCAAAGCCAGATGTTAATGATTATGGAAAGAGGATTGCTTAAATTTCTTACCAACTGGGTTCTGTTGACCTAAAGGAAAAGCACGATTTTCCTGAATGGTCTGGGCATTTTCTGGTTGCCTAAGTAAGCATGATTTCTACTACCTCTCTGTTTTCAACGCTTTCTTCTATTCCTTGTCTGTGTCAGCTTCCTGAAAGAATTGGAGCTGACAGTAGCTAAAGGAAGGAGTAGAGAAACGCCTGTGTGGCTCAGTTGGTTGAGCACCTGACTCTTGGTTTCAGCTCAGGTTGTGATCTCCCAGTCAGAGATGGAGCCCCCATGCTGGGCTCCCCGCCCAGCGCACTCTCTCTACCTCTAAAATGAATAAAGAAATCTTTAAAAAAAATAAGTAAATAAATAAAATCTTTTAAAAATAAATAAAGGAAGGAATGGAAACTCACCCTCACTTGTGTTTCACAAACTCTCCTGAGCAGAGTGAGAAGTAACCATGACAGCAGATGTTCAAGTAGAAGTTCAGTGCAGTTGTACTGAACAAAGACTCAACAGAACAAAATTGTCATTCCCTCCATCAGTCTTTGATATGCCCTGCTACACCCTATTGATGAATGCTGGATGACTCCCAAATTTGCCCTAAGACCCTCACGGCCCCTTCGGCTTCTAATGGTATTGTGAAGCTCTTCAGGGGGTCTCAACTCATGCTTCTGTCAGACTGACAATTCTCCTGAATCCATGTTCATGCATATGACAGTACAATAGACACTATTAAATAGCCCAGATGACAGATGAGAGAGACATTTTAAAAGGATTGTTAAAGGTAAGAGATCTTATTATACACATAAGAAGAATTCCATTGATCCACAGGACAGAAGTGCTGTGGGAAGCCAACTAAACCATGAATGCATTCTAACATTTAAAACTCAAAAGCTAATCCAATGCAAAATATTAAAAATGAGAAAAATTGAGTAAGCCTGCTCTCGTAGACAATAGCAGGTGTGTGAGCGAGTTTACACGGTATGGGGATAAACACACACACGTGTGTGTACACCCCCCTCATGCTCCTCTACTTTCCACAGATTTGATTCTAAAAAGCTATTCATTAATAAATCCCATGTTTGCTAAGTCCAAAGTAACAATACTGTGCAAGAGACTTTTGGAAATAAGAGCAAGCAGATCCAATACTTTACTGTGAGATATGATTGCACTGGAATCATGAAAAGACCCTAACTAAACGAACTGCTATTACACCACCACACCACATAGTAATGGAGGCTGGGATTTGTCTCCATATGCCCTGTGCAAGTTGATTTTCAGTTTCCTGACCCACCACTTATCCACCATACCATTCAAATACTGCACATTCCTTCAGGGCTAGGATGGTCCTATCTCACTCTCAGACTCCATTGCCCAGAGACAAATCACCCTGGCTCCTGACAAAGCAAGACAACTATTTAAAGGTGTTTGGTCTAGGGGCGCCTAGGTGGCGCAGGTGGTTAGGCATCTGACTCTTGGTATTGGCTCAGGTCATGATCTTGGGGTTGTGAGATTGAGCCCTGCATGGAGGCCCCCATCAAGCCCCATATGGGGCTCTGTGCTCAGTAAGGAGTCTGCTTAAAGTTTTTCTCTCCTTCTCCCTCTACCCCTCTCCCCTGCTCGCGTGCTCTCTCTCTCTCTCACTCTCTCTTAAATAAATAAGGAAATCTTAAAAAAAAATAAAGGTGTTTAGTCTAATAGGGAATCATGAAATGCAGCCAACCATGTAACCATATATGCGGTCTATTAAAAACAGAACAAATGAGCTATTGCTCAGGACCTCACCTAAGCAAAGCCTTTAGTGATAAATAAAGTTAAATATAATCTTGGGGAATGGATTTCAAAAGAATACATACTTCTTGCTTTGCTGCAAATTTTGAAGCTCATGTAAAAAAATATATTTTTTACATAGAGTTGTAAGATTTTTAAAAATTTACCCCAAAGATATCTGTATTTTTGTTGTTGCTTCTAGATTAGTTTAAAATGAAAAATAACATGCATATTCATATGATTTTTTAAAAAGTAAAGTATCCAACATCATTGATGTTATAATTATAATTTGTCAAAATTTTTAAATGATATACAAATAATGTTCTGCAATGATACAAAAAAAAAAAAAACCTGCCAGTAGTTAAATAGGATTTAATTGCTAAAGAAGACCCCACAGGACTCAGAATGACAATGCTTAAATATTTATTGGTGTTTTTGAGGTTTTTTTGCAGAAGGATACAATAGATGCTCCACATCATATGTTACCAAGGAAGTGCAAATTAAAGCACTGACATACCACTATACATCTATTAGAATGGCCAAAATCTGGAACACTGACAACACCAAATGCTGACAAGTATATAGAACAATAGCAACTCTCTCATTGCTGGTGGGAATGCAGAATGGCACAGCCACTTTGGAAGACAGCTTGGCGGTTTCTTACAAAACTAAACACTCTTACCATACAACCTAGCTCTCATACTCGTTGGTATTTACCCAGGTGAGTTAACTTATGTCCACACAAAAATCTGCACATGGATGTTTATGGCAGGTTTGTTCATAACTGCCAAAACTTGGAAGTAGCCAAGATGTCCTTCAGTAGGTAAATGGATAAATAAACTGTAGTACATAGAGACAATGGGATACTATCCAATGCCAAAAAGAAATGAGCTATCAAGCTATGAAAAGACATGGAGGAAACTTAAATGCATATTACCACATGAAAGAAGCCAATCTGAAAAGGCTACATACTGTATAATTGCAACCATATGATATTCTGGAAAAAGCAAAACTATGGAGACGATAAAAAGATCAGAGGTTGCCAGGGGTTGGATCAGGGGGAAGGGACAAATAGGCAGAGTATAGAGGATTGTTTAGGGCAGTGAAAATGCCCTGTATGATACCATAATGGTAGAGACATGTCATTATACAATTTGTCCAACCCACAGAATATACACCACCAAAACAAAGCCTAAGGTAAACCATGGACTTTGGGTGATCCTGATGTGTCAACTGTAGGTTCATCAGCTGTAACAAATGTACCACTCTGGTGGTCCCTGTTGATAATGGGAAGGCTATGCACATGTGGGGACTGAAGTATATGAGACACATCTGTACCTCCCTCTTAATTTTGCTATGGATCTAAAACTGCTCCAAAAACATAAAATATTTTTTTAAAAAAGAAATATTAGGGGTACCTGGGTGGCTCAGTCCATTAAGCATCTGCCTTTGGCTCTGGTCATGATCTCAAGGTCCTGGGATTGAGCCCTGCATCGGGCTCCCTGCTCAGCAGGGGAGTCTGCTTCTCCCTCTCCCTCTGCCCCTGCTCATGTGTTCTCTCTCTCACTCACTCTCTCTCTTAAATAAAATCTTTAAAATTTTAAAAATTTAAAAAAGAAGTATTAGGAGTCAAACATTTAAAAAAGTCAAGTAGAGCCATTGTAAATGTCTACAGAATTGTGATATCCTTTCAATAAGAGTACAATGCCAGGAATTTTTTTTAAGATACAATACAGCAATAGTGTTGAGTAAGTTTATGCATTTCAGCCAAAGGAGA
The DNA here is from genome assembly GCF_037043125.1 of Eumetopias jubatus. Classification (NCBI taxonomy): domain Eukaryota; kingdom Metazoa; phylum Chordata; class Mammalia; order Carnivora; family Otariidae; genus Eumetopias; species Eumetopias jubatus. The sequence goes on from NW_028274820.1 coordinate 35,266,727, forward strand.
TGCACGAAATCCGGGGAGGCTAGATGTGGGCTCCTTTGTAAGGGTGCACTTTCTCCCTTGGATCAGGAACCACAGATATGTGCACAGAACACTTTGGAACCAGAAAGCCTAAACCAGAGTTTCAGCTGGGCTGTTTTTGTTTTTAATTTTGCTGTTTGCATAGGCATAATTCTACTACATAATCAGCCTCAAGAGCAAAGACCTCCCTGGGTCTCACTGGGACCAGGCAGGAATCATCGAGTCTCCCTGTTATTACTAAACAATGCTGACAAGCGGATATAAACCACCTCCAAAACTCCATGGTCCATGTTTACGGAGTAACACTCTTCATCAGTGTATTTCATGCCTTGACCAGGAGCCAGTGTGGTACAGATACATTTCTCATTTCAGTAGAATATCTCAGCCTATTACCAAACTTACTGATTTAGCCCACACAATACAAGTAGTTTCTTTGGGGAAGAAGAAACCAAGGGTGTTGGCCAGTGGAGCGACTTAGTTTTTCTTCTTATACTTTGTTAATGCTTAGAGCTTGAGCACTTTAAGGAAGTCTCTTCCTTTATAGATACTGTTGGCACATGCATTAGCAGATACCATCCACTCTTACTGAAACTGGGGATTAATTGTTGCGAAGAAAATTTATGCATAACTGTTATAAAAAGTCTTGCCAGTAGAAGGCAAGGCTTCTCTGTACTCAGTGACCTCAAGAATAATTAAAAACAAAAAGAGAGAACGAAATCCCATTTGATCAACATTTACCTTTAGTCTTCTCTTCTAGGAAAATCGTTCCCAGCCTGTCAATGACCATGGAAGCACTTTAGAGCAGATCATTTAACCCAGAATGAGATAAGGATTCTCTAAAAGGCTGATCATTCACCCCAAACACTAAGCTGCTGAACATAAGGACAATTAAGGCCCATTCATAACCTTGGCATTGCCATCTCTCAATTCTTTCTTCATCCATAAACCGATGCTCAAATTTAAAGTTGTAAATCCTGTTGATATTAATGCTACACGGTGAGGAGAATTACATGTCCTAGTTTCTACCTCAGGGATAAGAGGGGAGATCAGAAGAAAGTGAGGTTAAAGCTGAGTAAGAAATAAAAATTAAAAAGATACATAAAGGCTACCCTAATTCTTACCTGACGAATTCCACAAGTAATTTATAGCTGAGAGGTGATCATGAATTCAGCCAGCTGTAACAGACTGGATTCTTGAGTCAGTTAACAGGCATTTACTGAGCATGTAATAACTGCCCAGCACTGTCTGATCCCTGGCTCTCAAGGAGTACACAAACAAGTGATGTCATCCAGGAACTTCAACTTGTCCTGTGCCTGACTTGAACTTCAAACATCATGAGTTTGTGCCACTGTTAAGACACTGGTTCAAAAGTAGGTCTCATACTGAGTGAAATCCTAGTTCAGGAGAGAATACTTCAATAGTCTATTGTAGTTGCTTTAGAAAACTTAGAGCTGGTTTCCAATTTATTTTTGTCTCTTAGTTTGCTTACTTTTTAATTACTATGATTTGTAAGTAAGAAAATGACAGTTTAATAGGTTTAAGTTCCAGCTATTGTTTCCCAGTTGACAGTTTGACTTGAAGTCCTTCTTAATTACTGCATTGTTTTAAATAAGCAAGGTACAAGATTCATTAAAAAAAAAAAAACTTTTTGCAATATTCACCCAGTCACCTCACTTTCTTTAAAAAAAGTGAATTAGTCTTCTCAGAATGCTTATCAATACCTTAAGAAAATAAAATTCCGGAACCTTCTGCTTGGTGAAAGATGGAATTTTCTACACGAAATGAGAAGCTGGAGAAACCATTAAATGGCTTAGGGAAACCATGCGAGGATTTTTCTTCAGTCATAGCAATTGCTCTTGTGCAGGGCACACATCCTATTCTGAGTGTAAAAGCTTTCATTTCACCTATTTCCCACTAAAGAAAGTGTATCAGGATGCTAGTGAATGAGTGACACTACTAGGGCCACTAACTCCATTCGAACTAAGTAAGTCAATCACAAATCTTCACATATCCATGGTTAACAGTAACATTATTTGCAATACATCTTGCATCTCGTCAAAACACATTGTGTCACAGAAGACACAGCATTATCCCTGAGCTGAGAGTGTGTTAGATACAAGCAGAAATAGGACTGCCTCTGTGAGGAATTTGGAGGGAGTGGTTGTGCTGTTTTTAAGGTAGAATCCTTACGGGGATGAACGAGGGGAGTAAAATGAATGGATGATATCAAAGAAAGGAGGATGAACTATAGAAGCAAAGATTTGAGAGGATACAAAAAATGGGGTCATCCAGGGCACAAAGGGGGTGGCGTGCTTGACTTTGGTGGGAGCATGGACACTCCGTGTAACAGCAAAGCAAAAGCAGGGTACAAACAATGCAGGGGAGTGGATAGAGTTGGTGATGTGATTACTGAAAAGTTCCAGTGTGGTTACTCTGTGTCTCTTATTGAAGTATCAGAGGCAACTGTATCAGCAGAGCATGAGCAAGGAAGACAGAGAAAGCAGACATACCAGAGGAACACAGGAGAAATAACCTGGCACCGTGAGCACCCATTTGAGATCTGAGTCCCCCAACCTCTGTTCAGAGGGACTTGCCCCTAGCTTAGCATGTCACTGGGTGGTCCACAGTGGACAAAGGCTTGTCAGCGAGTCCTTTGTATTCTTTTCTCTGCTCGCTACAATGGAGGTCTTTGTTACCTCCTGTTCCTCTACTTTTTTCTTCCCATCTCAGCTCTCCTCCATTTCCCTACTCCCACCTCTAGCCCCAGCCTTTTAAATTCTTTAAAAGAAAAAAAAAAAAAACCCTCCAGTGAACACGTATTAAAAATTTCCTGATTCAACTTTTCTTCCTCCTTCTATTCTTCCTTTCCCTTCCATGCTGCTTCTTTCCTTTCCTGAGAATTCAATAATAAAACAGGTAGGGCAGAGCAAGGTAGGCACCTGCTCCAGAAGTCTGGAGGAGGGGTAGTCATGGTGGCCCAGAGAAGAGTGGCAGAGCCTAAGCAGGTGGAAGAGGGTATTCATGTGGGCACCATGAGTACACACTTTCTAGAAAATTGACATTTAAAAAAAATTAACCTTTTCAGACACAGTGAGAATGCAAATATGAGAGAGGCAGATAAAATCATGGCAGAAAGCACCAATGCTCAGGGGAGTCCTGAATAGCAGGATAATGGAGAGTACCTTTGGAGAAAATGATGCTAAGAGTAGCTAACAGATAGCCATAGATCCATACCTTCCAGGACACCCCAGTAGGTACCAGTGCCTTGAAAGGTCACAAAAGAGCCAGGGTTCCATGTAAGTCCTCCACCCCCCTTGGAGAGATGCCAGGGGATTTCAGTGGTGCCACAGCCCCGCACCTTCCTCACCGAATGTACTTGGGGCAAGAGGCAAATGTCCAGGTTGAGAAACCCAATAAATACAAAAAGCGTATGTTCTGAGACCATATGCTGAGGAGTTACAGCATGTTGGACCCCTGTGCAGTGGGAGATGGCAAGAAAACATCTGTCCTCAGATGTGTCCACAGCAAACCTTTTTTACTAAAAAGACGTCCCCTTTCAAGATGAAACATAACTGAAAAATATCAAACTGCCCTCTGATTCCAGTAAAATCGCTTGCCAGGAGCATAATTTCCTCAAATCACATCCATTTTTAAAACTAAGTGCAACACTTGGCAGCAGTTCTAAATGATTCTCAAGACTAAACGTAGTGGCTATTCCTTCTGTGCAAAAGCATCTTCCTTTAATACAGCCACTACCATATCCTTATAACTTCAGAGAATCCCTCCATCCACCTCACCCCCCACCAATTGGCCCTGAAAGACCTGGGAGGGCTGACACCTCATTTCTGGACCCCTCAGGGGTCCAGCAACTGAGTCACAGGAGCAGTACTGACTGTCCACTCTCCTGCCGAATAACCAGCTGCAGCCACGGGTGGGCAGCCTGCCTTCCGCTCACTCCAAATGAATGAAATGATGCTTTAGAACTTAGGGAAGCCAACAAGACTAATGTTTTATAGTTAAAATGACAGGTCACTGCATTAGTCTCCATTTATATATAATGTGCCCACGTCTGAGAAGGTTATTAAGCTATACATCTCAGCTCCAAACCTACCCCCCCAACACACACTCGGCTCGTGGTGCTGCGACTGGGACTGGAACTGGCAGCCAGCTTCACCTCGGCCAGCTGAGCCTCTCAGACACTGCCAGTCTCGGGTAGCGGAGGGAAGAGAGAGAGGATGCTTGGCCCCCTGTGTCTGTTCACTGTTCCCTTTCCCTTCTCAGTCCTCCAAAGCCTACTTGTTTATATACTTATATTAGATTATGTCTGTGAAAATCACTATGTCCACCTTCCTCACTTGGCCCTATCTGAGACAATATACAAACTGATTTTTTCCATACTGAAATTTGTCGACACACAACTAAGGAAGCAAAACTTGACACCTAGTGGAACTTAAATAGTACGTGATTCTTCAATTTTTCAACAAACTAATAAACATCCTCTCAGCCATGATGACAATGGCAGAAAACACCCGGATGTCCGTGGCTTCCTTGTCAATCATTATTTTCCTTCTTATTGCCCGTCAATGATGAATGTTTTGGAAATAAATGTTAATGCTGAAAATTTTATTGGTCAAAATTATTTATATTACATAAAGGAGAAGTAATTCAATCTTGAGCAAGAAAACAGCTATGAAAACTTCAAATGCTCCTGTATTCATTTCCTGGGGCTGCTGTAATAAATGACAACAAACTCGGTAGCTTAACACAATAGAAATGTATCCTCTCACAGATCTGGATGATACAGAGGTCTCAAATCAAGATGCCAGCAGGGCTATGCCACTTCTGGGAGAATTGTTCTTTGCCTCTTCCAGCTTCTGGAGGCTGTAGACGTTCCTTGGCTTTCCTCACCTTATGCCTTCATTCCTTCAGTCTCTGCCCCTGGGGTCATAGTCCTTCTCCTCTGTGTGTCTTCTCCTCTGTGTGTCTGTCTGAAAACCTCTCTGCCTTTCTCTTAGAATACACATGATTACATTTAGAGTCCACTGAGGTAATCCAAACAGCTCCTTCTTTCAAGGTTCTTAAATTAAACCAGTTCTTTTACCAAATAAGACAGTAATCACAGGGTCTGGAAACTAAGACATGAACATATCTTTTGGAGGGTCACCATTTAGCCCACTCTAGTCAACCCTCAGTGACTCTTTTATTCCATTTATTGTCTTTCTTTTGGAATGGGAATGTCTGTGACTGATATGCTATGTCTGTCCCACGATTGTGTTTGGGAAGCAGATAACTTGTTTTGCAGTTTCACAGGTCTGGTCTACATGTGGAAAGGAATATTGCTCCAAGGTGGCTTATACCTAGAGTCTCCTCTATTTCTTATTTAGATGAGTTAGGTTAGTAGATTTGGGAAATTTATAGCAATGATGTTTATTAAAGATTTATTTATTTATTTATTTATTTATGTATTTATTTATTTGGGAGAGTGGAGGGAGGGGCAGAAGGAGAGAGAGAATATCGAGCAGACTCCCCGCTGAGCACAGAGCTGGATTCGAGGCTCGATCTCACGACGCATTTTTGGACTTATAGAGTTAATGTTAAAATGCACTGAGACTTTTGGGGATCTTGGGACAGAGTGAATGTATTTTGCATATGGAATAACATGATTTGAGGGAGATGCAACATAGTCAGCTAAATTGTGGCCCCCCCCAAAAGATAGGTCTACATCCTAACCCCCAAAACCTTTGAATAGTTCCTTACATGGCAGAAGATGTGATTAATGATCTTGCAAAAAGGAGCTTAGTCCAGATTTTCCAGGTGTTTCCTAAAAGCAATCATAGGTATCCTTATAAGAAAAAGCAGATGTTTTGACTCAGAAACACAGAGGAGAAGCCACACAGAGAAGAGAGCCAATATGATCATGGAGGCAGAGAGTGCAGTGATAGCTGCACAAGGCAAAGAACACCAAGGAAGGGCTCCAACCACCAAAAGCCAGGAAGAAACAAGGACTAGATTCTCCCCTAGAGTGTTCAGAGGGAAAGCAGCCTTGTGGACAACTTGGTTTTAGACTCCTGGTCTCCAAAACTGAGAGAGACATAAGTTATTTCAAGACATAAGTTTGTGGTAATTAGTCACAGCAGTCCTAGGAAACGATGCAGTTCCCAAAAGATAACCAAATAAATAATACAACTGCAAAACGTGTCCTGACAACATTGTTAAAATAAATCCAGATTTTGAAAAAAAAAAAAAGAATTAGCAGCCGTAGGTTTGTATTTCTGTCTCCATGTGGAGGAGGCGGGGGTGGGGTACAGACTCATTTGTCCTATTTCAAAATGATTTTTAAAGTACAAAAGTTAGGGGCACCTGGGTGGCTCAGTTGGTTAAGTGTCTGACTCTTGGCTTTGGCTCAGGTCGTGATCTCAGGGTCCTGAGTTGGAGCCCCACATCAGGCTCCACGCTCAGTGGGCAGTCTGCTTGGGATTCTCTCCCTCCCTCCCCCTCTGCCTCTCTGCTCTCTCTCTCTCCCTCAAATACATAGATAAATAAAATCTTTAAAAAATAAAATAATAAAGTACAAAAGTTATTCTACTCAATTGGGTTTTCTTAACTTTTGGAGTTATGTAAGAGTTTCAAGAATCAAAAAGCACTTTAAAAATTAGTGCATCATTATATTTATGTAGCTAATCAAGTCATTTTAATAATAACTCAGCCCCCTGCCCCAAGAAAACAACCTACAGCAACACTGACACTTGGGTGATGTGTCTCTAAACATTATAGAATACCAGTCTCTAGCAATTCAGATCATCCCCATGGTATTTTCTGCTCACTACCTATAGGTTTTCAACCTGAAATCTTTCAAATCAGACAGTGCTATTACAAAATAAGTGAAAGAAACTGGAGTATGGCTGTCTCCTTAATAAAAGAGAGGGGAAAAATTTTTAGCATTTATCTTAATGTGTTTAACAATTTAAAATCCTCTAAAACCGTTTTCTGTTTCTTTCATTCATTGAACTCATGAAAAGTAATTTTCCTAAAAGTAAAGAAAAATTGTGAAAAAATAATTCACTTTAGAACATATTTCAAGTTATGATACCCAGGTATTTCAAAACTTCATAAAAGGATCTGGATATTGGTGGTGCCTGGGTGGCTCAGTCGTTGAGCGTCTGCCTTTGGCTCAGGTCATGATCCCAGGGTCCTGAGATCGAGCCCCACATCGGGCTCTCTGCTCTGTGGGAAGCCTGCTTCTCCCTCTCCCACTCCCCCTGCTTGTGTTCTCTCTCTCGCTGTGTCTCTCTCTGTCAAATAAATAAACAAAATTAAAAAAAAAAAAAGGATCTGGATATTATCATCCTGGGTTAAATCTTGAGATCATCTGGTTGCCTGGGTTGGTTCAGTCAGTTAAGCATCTGCCTTCTGGCTCAGGTCATGATCCCAGTGTCCTGGGATCAAGCCCCACGTCGGGCTGCCTGCTGAGCAGGGAGCCTGCTTCTCCCTCTCCCTCTGCCTGCCTGTCTGCCTACTACTCTCTCTCTCTGTCCAATAAATAAATAAAATCTTAAAAAAAAAATCTAGAGATCATCTAACAACCCAGTTTTCTGCCTTTCATGGGTTTCACGGAATGTCATTGCTAACCTCAATTTTAGAACATTCTAAAATTTTAGAAATATCTTGATTTCCCTAATACACTAGATCTGTCAACTGAAAAAGTAAATAGCCTAATTTTGCTTTTTATCTTTTTTAAATGCTGAGTGCTTCAAATATGATAGCAGATAAGAATGAATTAATGTAATACTGAGAAAAATATTTTTATCATATGACAAGTCATACTCTAATAGGACCAGAGGTCATTGGATTCCAAGGTGAAGAAGCTCTGAGAGATTGACCCTCCTGGTCTGATACCACCAGGCCACAGGTATATGGCACTCTGGTCCTCAGGCTTATGTACTCTCCCCTACCAACACATAAACAGACAGACTGTCCAGACCTGAGCTTTAAACAGCAAATAGTGGGAATGGGGAAATATAGGAGGAGCCAGGAGCCTAGGGAGAACTTATCAGGACCATGGATGGAAATTCCTAGGGACGGCTGATACGGTCACCCAGCGGAGAAAGGAAGGACAATGCAACAAATGGAGCTAAAAACATTGGTTATCCACATGACATGAAAAAGGTAAAAAGAGCCTGTACCTCACCCCAAACATCAGAGTCAGCTCCTAGTAATGTTTAAAGCAAAACTTTCAAACTAGAAAAACATATAAGTTATAGCTTTCTGTCCTTGCGATATGGAAGAAGAGTTTCAACGAGACCAAAAAGTCCCAAATCACTGGGGGTAGGGGGGGGGGAAGATACCTTAATAAAAGTGAAAAGTCAATCTAAAACTTAGAGAAAATATTAATAGCATGTAAAACTAACAAAAATTAGTATTAAAATATATAAAGAATTCCTAGAAACCAATAAAGAAAAATGAATATAAAATATGTAAACAGGCAAAAGGTATCAGTAGGTGTTTTATAGAAGATGAAACACTTCATGAGAATAAGCATAGGAAGAAATCCTCAGCAATACTGGTGACTCAGACACCTAATGAAATATCATTTTAAACCTATTTGATTGAGAAAATAAACAAGAAATCGACAATATGAAATGTTGAAATCAGTGTGATTTCTTTACATTTCCAGTGGTACATCAACTTTGAGAGACAATTCAGCATCCTCTTATAAATGTTCATATAACCATACTACTCTGTAGCCTGGTGATAGTGCTCTGAGGCTGTACCAACAGAAATTTTCACACGAGAGATGTGGACTGATATGCATGGACACAGTGCTCATCCCATGAAAATACTGGAAAACTTGTAAAATGCCCAACAGTAAAAAAATAAACAGAGATGTTTATCATAATACAGGGTTATTAAAAAAGTGAGAATTAGAAAAAACTATGTCTACACGCAACAACATGAATGAATAACAGTGAGGGTGAAAATGGCATGTCCCAGAAAAACAACACAGAGTTGTAAGGTTAACAATATATTATTTGGCATATAATATATGGGGTAAATACTTTTCAATAAAAAAAACCAAGGATGACAAAATTTAGGGTGGTATACATGTCTATGGGAATGGAATAGGAGAGAAACACAGAAGCAAATTAAGTTATTGGTAAGTTTCTAGTTCTTCCATTCGTAGTGATTTTCAGGAGATGGGGTAGGAGAGAGAGATCATACATAGATTAGTGATGATACTGTGTCACCAACCAAAAATTGTGATGATTAATAAAACTGTCCACCTGAGATTTTTTTTAAGTCCTATAAAGTTCCCACAACATTCAGGGCATTCTATTCCCCAAAAAATGAATGTTTTAAAAGAGTCTTTTGCTTTTTTTCCTATTTCTTCTATATTTCTTGTTTGGGTTTTTTGGGGTTTTTTTTTATGTTATGTTAATCACCATACATTACATCATTAGTTGTTTTTCTTTTTCCGATTTTCGACATTTTATTAAACCTTGGTTTGGTTTCTAAAGCAAAATTCAACAGTTAACACCTCCTTTAGGAGACACTAATACAACAAAAGAATTTGTTGCCCTATCCCATCCATGCTGTATTTCTAGAAATACTATTATTAGTAAGATGATCTTTTCACTGGAAGGGCTATGTGACTTTTTTTATTATGTTATGTTAATCACCATACATCACATCATTAGTTTTTGATGTAGTGTTCCATGATTCATTGTGTATAACACCCAGTGCTCCACACAGAACGTGCCCTCTTTAATACCCATCACCAGGCTAACCCATGCCCCCACCCCCCTCCCCTCTGGAACCCTCAGTTTGTTTCTCAGAGTCCATAGTCTCTCACGGTTGGTCTCCCCCTCCGACTTCCCCCCCACCTTCATTTTTTCCCTTCCTGCTATCTTCTTCTTCTTCTTCTTCTTTTTTAACATATAATGTATTATTTGTTTCATAGGTACAGGTCTGTGTTTCTTGTTTGTTGTTTACTGGTAAGAGGAAGGAGAAAGAGAATGGAGAGCTAATGGGCAAGTAAAAAGAGACATCTCCGAGTCTTCTTTGCTGCTTCTCTTACTGACAGAACTAACACTCACTAGAACCTCAGTATTTTCTTATATTACATTCATAACTGCATCTACATGAGAACAACCTCAAGAAGGTTCAAGAGTTGTCATAACTCATAATTTTGCTCAGATGTAAATTTGAATAACGTGTAGAGTACTTCTCAAATTGTAGTGTACCTAAGAATCACTCCAAGTGTTTGGGGAAAAAATGTAAAATGCAAAGATTCTGATTCCGTAGATCTGATGTGGGGTCAGGGAAACTACATTTCCAACAAGCCTCCAGGTGACTCTGTACATTTTAAGAAACACTGTGATAAAGAATGAGTAAACCCAGAAGTAGATGCCTCTCAACACTGCTATGTAGCCTTTTCCTTGTCAACAAATTTCATAGCCATATTATTAGTTGAGAATTTGAACTTTCTCAAGTGGCCCTACAAGATCCTGGGGAATGTCAGAAGGTGACTATAAATCTAAAAGCTTCCATCTCACTCCTAGCCAATTATGCCACAATCCAACAATGAGCATTATAGGAATTATTTTAGGTTAACAAGGAAACACACAGGAGCAATGTGAAAGGGTGGCCAATCTTACTAAATACAAAATGAGGAACATCTTCTGTTCCTGCAACTGTATTTCTCTCCCACTCCTCCAATGGGGCAGCTTGGTGCCCTCTTAGTGACTACTGAGATCTCCCCACAGTTCACAGCAGCAGCGTGCTGTCCAGACCATGTATACTCTGATCCCTGCCACATGCAGACTTGAAGGCCTTGGCCAAACACAATAAACACAAGCCAGACTCTATTGACTTCCATCTGGCAGCGACATCATCCAAGTGGTCCCAGCACTGTCCTCAGCCATAGCTCCCAGCTTTGCATTCAAGGCTGGATGAGGCACCCATTTCTATACCCCCAAAACTCCTAAGAAGCAAGTTTTGCTAGTCAGTTCTTAAAAAAAAAAACAAAACAAAAAAAAACCAAGGTAATGTTTTCAGGGAATGAACAATATCCGGTACATTGTATTTTGATAAATGGAAAAGTAAGTACTCCATGCCTTCTACATCTTAACTGTGTTTCTAATTTCTTATGTTCCTTGTTGACTACAGTTGACTCTCTTCTTCCTTTAATTGGGCATAAGCTACACATTTACATTTTCATGGACGGGATGGCTCAGGAGTATTTATATACTTATTGGTATAAATGTTCATAAATGGAATACACTGGATGCCTGTAGTTGGGGTGTCATTAATGATTGTCTCATATCACGGGTCCCAAGTTGGTTTATTAGCCCTCCTCAATACAAGTGCAGAGGACTTCCACCCATCATCTTCCCACTAGGTCTCCTTTTCTTAGGCTTACATGGGCCCTAAAGTTGACTAAGGGGAGATGAACACGTGGGATAAATTATATAAAAACCGAGAAAGTCTTAGGCAATGACAGAGGTTGCTCCTGTTGAGTGAGCACCAAGGAAAGCATTGACAAAATGAAAGCTTCACCGCTTGCCATCTAAAACAACTACTGCAGTCCACGTGTGTGGGCAAAGGTGGTCTGCCTCTGAGGAAACATGGGGAATCTGTTGTCCAGTTCCCACAGAGATCCCGGATGTGCAAACACGCTCCTCCTTGCCTGTTATGGGCTGAAATGTATCCCCCTAAAATTCATGTATTAAAGTTCTGAGGTGCCCCCAGAACCTCAGAACATGACCTAGAGATGAGGCCTAAAGAGGTGATTAGGGTGAAATAAGCTCACATGGGTAGACCCTCATCCAAAAACTTGGACACAGACATGCACGCACAGAAGGCCCCGGTGAGGACACCATGGGAAGACAGCCCTCTGTGAGCTGAGGACAGAGACCTCAGAAGAACCCAACCCTGACAACACCTTGATCTTAGACTTCTAGCCTCCAGAACTGTGAAAAAAAAATTTCTGAGATTAAAGCTCACAGTCAGTGGTATTTTGTTGTGGCCGGCCTACCAAATGAATATGCTGCCAGGTAAGCGCTTTTGGCTGCTGTAGGCAGCAGCCACTGTCTCGAGCAACTTCTCCAAAACCAGCTCCTCACTCCCACCCCCACCTGCATTTCATAATCCTCCTTTGTCCTCCTACACTCTTCCCTCACTACTTGTTACCCGCTTCTTAGAGTCACCATAACAAAATAACAGACTGTGTGGCTTAAAACCAGGGAGATTTATTCTCTCACAGTTCTAGAGATTAGAAGTCTAAAATCCAGGTATAATCAGGGTGATGCTTCCTTTGAGACTCTGAGTGGAATACTTCCTGTCTTCATCCCAGCTTCTGGGGGTGGCCACGACCCTTGGCATTCCCTGGTTTGCAGCCACATCGCGCCAATCTCTGCCTTGGTCATCACAAGGAGTTCTCCCTGTGTTTCTCTGTCTTCTCATGGTGCTTTCCCCTTCTGATTAGCATGCCAGTCATACTGGATTTAGGACCCACCCTAATGACCTCACCTTGACTTGATTACATTTACAAGAACCCTGTTTCCAAATAAGATAACATTCACTGGTACCAGGGATCAGGACTTCAACGTATCTCTTCTAGACACATCTCAACCCATATCATTACCTAACTCAGGAACAGTTTGACTTTCTGTCTCAAAAATCCCATCTCTTTTCATGTTTCTTATCAAATTGCTTTGTGCCATGAATTTCCTTCCTTCTGCCTCCTCTGCAACAGTCCCCACATTTTTCTAATGCTTTGAGACCTTCTGAAAAATAGCAACCCCCACAAAGTCTATCAGAGAAAGGTTTGTTTGTTTTTTAATCTGTTTGGTTTCTGTCTTTTTTTTTTTTTTTCAGTGCTAATTTCCCCAACACCCAGAACAGTGCCTGGCACGTAGAACGGCCCATAAATATTTCTTGAATAAGTGAATGGGGGTACTGCATTTTCTGACTTGCTCCATACCTACCCTTGGCAGAAAGTCCAGAGCCAACTAATTCTTTAAATAGAAGAATGGGAAAGAAAATATAAAAAGAAAAAGATCTTAATAGTTAAAAACATTATCCAGTTACATGCTATAATAGTCAAGGATATATTTCCAAGATAAACCAAAAAGATATATCAATAGGCAACTCAAATGATTATTAACATGTTAAAACAATTATTACCTTTATTTTTAAGTGCTAGATAGGAATTTAAAATATGTGCTATCTCATTTAATATTAAGACTTAGAGGCCTTTGGGAAAAGTCATTAGAGAAATCATTAACTAGAGATGTCTGCATACCAGAAGTTGACCTCCAGAAACATGTCAGCCAAAATAAAGACATATATTCAGCACTGGAGTAATCTGACTTGGTGGTTGAATTTTGCACATGTATTGAAGCTTAGAATTGGGAGAAATAGAATAACCTTATTTTCAAATATGATTTTAGCAAGCCTAATGTCAAATTAAAGATGTTGGGGTAAGTGTTACCAAAGACAAAGACAGAGACTCTTCAGCTGCAAAGAACAAACAAGCAAACACAGGCTGCCCAAACTCTCCTTTCAACAGCGGAACACTCTGGCAAGTCCCGCCAGAAGGTGTGGTCCTCCCTACCAAGGTTTTCAATCTCACCCAGCTTCCTCACTACTACCACCTCTATCAGTACTGAAAATTACTCTTTGCTATGTATTCATCAGTCTATAGAATAAGCATCTGCAGATTAAGAACTCAGTCTTTTTCATTGTTGAATGTCTAATGCTTTATATCATGCCTAACACTTGATATAAAGTTGCTCAATAAATCTTTGTCAACTGCTTGACTAAAATATTCAGTAGAATGTTTCTTAACATGGAAATCATGGACCCAAAGGAGATTGATAGGAGAATTATAAGAGAATCCCATCCGAAGAAACAATGAAAATCTGAATTGTTTGCAGAGAGTGGGCAGCAAACTACATGATAAATGAAGTGAGATTCAGTTCAAAGAGTAATTTGAGCACTGTATTATTTGCAAACTACAATTCTTAGTAGAGTAGAAAAGGTGGAATAGGAGAAGGGCACTGTGGAGCCTTTCGGGTTTCATAGGGAGAGAGTCTGAGAGTCACTTACACTTCAAATATTGAAAGGTCTATATTAAAATATTTTTATGTGCCCAAGTCATTACATTTTTCTTTATATAACAACAACAGAAGAAAAAGAAAAAACCTACAGGTTTTATGCAGCACAGTGAAATGCTGATATTATTGCCATTTTATAGATGAGGAAACTAAAGCCTTAAAGAGGATGAATAATTCCTCAAAATCACAAAACTAGAAAGTAGAAGAACAGGGCTTTGTACCCAGATTATGTAAGTTAGGAAGATCAGTTAAGGTCTCAAATATACTCCATGGTCTGTTCAGGCCTTAGTATTCAATACAGTCAATGTATCAAGAGCAAATCATCTTACCTTTCCCTTCACAAGAATTTGGGTCTGGGTATATCACCAATGAGTAAATTGCCATATTACTGCTCATAAATTTTCTAGCTCTTTTGTTTAGAGCATCTCAAGGCACTTTTAGTAATTGTGAATGATCATATGGTTAACATTTATGCTTGATGACAGGTTACAAATCAATTTAACACAATTACCTATATCTTCATTGAATTGTTGGAAATTAAATTGTGCATTATTGAATAGTATCTTTCAACTTGGTACTTCCTCAATCAAGCAGTGACTTTCTTCATGCTATGGTATAGTGCACTCTTAATTTCTGAAAGACCAGCAGAAGAAAAGGACATGTTATGCCATCTTAGAAAAATAAACACACACACACACACACAAATTAAAAATAAGTAAATAAGAAAGCTGAGGGACACATGAATATACAAAGTAAGCAGTCAAGGAGGTAATAACTTTTCTTCAAGGCATATAGCAAAGAACTGCTCGTAAGGATGGAATACACTCATATTAAATACATCAAATGCATAGCCTCAGATTCTCTGCATGTCACCCTTCTTCTGGGCTTTCAGCCTGTTCCACCATCACCACCTCGTACACTAACTCAAAGACCCAGAGTTGTGTGATTCAACTGTCAGCAGCTGGCAGAGCCTGTAATCTCTGTCCCTTCTCACCACTTCTGACTCAGATGAAGTACCCAGCTATAGGACATGGGATTTGCATTTCCTAGCCGCACAACCTAGTGACAACCCCAAACAGGGCTCTATCAACTCCCCATAGAGTTTACTTTAACCAGGGAGACACGAGAGATAGGAGAGAACCAGGAGATAAATTTGCTTTGCTACGCTCTACTACAATTTGCTCTACTCTAGTGGACCATTTGGGGGTAAGGGGCTTCTGAACATCCTGACAGCAGGCCTCTTGTATGGCTGGAAGACAACCTGTGTCTCTCTGTAAAACAAAGGATAGCTCACTAATGTATTACCTTTATTTGCTTGCCTCCTTCTTCACCTAACTTCTCTTGTTTGTCACTCTACCGCCCTGGGATTGGATTACCAATATAGCATTAGCACCTAAGCTTCGCCACAGCTTCTGTTTTCCAAGGACTCTGAAAACAGTCCTGTGTTGAAAGCTCTCAATGCACAATGTAAAAATGTGGGTATATAATGAGCCTTCTAATTAGTAGGAAAGGTAAACACGTCGGTGATCAACAGGGATCATGCTGCTTATTCATAAAGAGCGCAGCACAGTTTTTGTGCTCAATACATAAGTCAACTACACACATCTATCCACATCAGCATTTTAGTAGTGTAGCGTGGTGGGATAAAGGATGTTTACATGAGACTACTTTTCCCATCTTTGAAGAGAAAATAAAATTAATCACAAGTCCATTCTACACCAACAGTTTTTTCTTATGAGGAAAAATAACAACACCAATCATCCAAGGCACTTACCTAAAATTTAATTACCATTATCAAGTAAAATCTAGGAAGATGGCATCAGAAAGTATTGAACATACCTTAAAATCCACCAGTGCCCAGCAAACCCTGGACCTCATCCAGCTACCTCCTGTTGTCTAGTTACCACCCTTCAAACTTAGAATAATAAGCTGAATCTCAAAACAGAATTATGCAAGTTTATCTGATTTCCTCTGCTTGCCTTTCATGAAAAGTATTAAAATGAAAATGGATTGGTAGAGATTGGTAAGAACAGTCAGGTGAATGCAAAGTACTGCCATCAGTCTCATTGTTTCAGGAAGCAATGGGCATGGCGGCCACAATCAGGCTTCACAAAGAAGAAAAAAATATTTCAGCTGTGGTCACCATGAAAAATGAGATATCAAGGAACAAGACAGCAGTTTTGCACAAGGAAGTGAATGTGTTTTCTTTCTAAAAACCTCTAGGGAAATTGAAAATTGTAAGTAAAGAAATTAAAAGAGGAGATGCTAAGAGAAAACTCTGATTTTTCTCTAACCACCACAAAATTTCACCAGAACAAACTCTTCAAGCCATGGGGATTACAAACCACGAGGATTACTGGTTATAAGAACCATTTCTTTCTTTCTTTCTTTCTTTTTTAAGATTCATTTATTTATTTGAGAGAGACAGAGAGACACGGGGGTGGGGGGGAGCAGAGGAAGAGGGAGAATCTCAAGCTGACTCCCTGCTGAGCATAAAACACGTTGTGGGCCTCAATCCCATGACCCTGAGATCATGACCTGAGCCGAAATCAAGAGTCAGATGCGCAACCAAATGAGCCACCCAGGCACCCAAGAGCCATTTCAATAAGAGGTTTACTATTTTCAAAATTTTTAAAGACAAGAAAATGAAAATATTGCCCCAGTGGATGAACTGTTTATTGAGCTTAAAGTCTTTCACTTTGATAGATTTTGGCCAGTATCAATCAAAGCCAAATGTGGATAAATAAGTCTATTTCTTGAAAAATTAGAAAATATAGTCAATATTTACCCCTGGGATCTGTCTCTAAAAGTTAACAGGCAGAAGCCTTCCTATTAAGAGAGTCAGTATTATTAATACAAAGTTAAGACTAATATATCAATAAATTGCCAAAATTCAAACAAACAAAGTTTAGTAACTATACAATTTAATTAACTTTTGCTGGCATTTGAAAGCTACAATCTCTTTAGTTCTATATTAGACATTCTGTTCTTGATTGGAGAAATTCTTTATCTTTAAAGCTGTTCCTTCAATGTCACTCTATTTTTTTTTTTTTAATTTGAGCATAGCTGACACACAATGTTATATTAGTTTCAGGTGTACAACACAGTGATTCAACTTCTCTGTATGTTATGCTGTGCTCACCACAAGTGTAACCACCCTCTGTCACCTAATCAAAAAGACAAGAAATAACACGTGTTGGCAAGGACATGGAGAAAAAGGAACCCTCACACACTGTTCGTGGGAATATAAATTGGTGCAGCCAGGGTAGAAACCAGTATGAAGGTTCCTCAAAAGTTAAAAATATAAATACCATATGATCCAATAATTCCACTACTGGGTATTTACCCAAGAAAATGAAAACACGAATTTGAAAAGATATATGTACCCCAATGTTTACTGCAGTATTCTTTATAATGGCCAAGATATGGAAGCAACCCAAGCGTCCATCAGTAGATGAATGGATAAAGATGTGAGATATATTCATATATATACATATATATGTATATACATGTGTCAGTCACACACCCACACACACATGCATGAACACAATAGAATATTATGCAGCCATAAAGAAGGATGAGATTTTTTTTTCCCCCGCACTTGTGACAACACGGATGGATCTAGAAGGTATTATGCTAAGTGAACTAAATCAGACTGAGAAAGATAAACATCATATGATATCACTGATATGGAATCTAAAAAACAAAACAAATGAATAAACAAACAAACAAAAAGCAGAATCAGATCAGAATCAGACCTATACAGAGAACAAATCTTCAATGTCACTTTTACTGTGCTTTAGCCAGACTTCCTATCTGTACATTTCTCCTCTCCTAGGATAAATTATTCTTAAGCTGCATCTGTCCCTGCCCTCATCCCACGGTAATACTAGCAATGGCCTATATGCCAGGATCTGTACAAATTTCCAACCCTCTGGGAGAGATGATCTTTTAAAGAAAGCACCATTCCCAGATCTTTCTCTTGCTTCATCAGAACTGAAATATTTTATTATCTTTTTCTTGGTGCTCTTGCCTCATTTCCAGTTACAGTGGAGTGTGATAGATGAGGTGAATTAACGTTTATATAATTCCAGCTAATACACGATCCTTCCTCGAGAAAAGAAGAGTCTAACAATTTAAAACCCAAACATTTTCATCACCATGGAATGCAAGTGGGAGAAAAATTGGGGTGAATTTTTATTCTTTCTAAGTTCTTCTCCAGGTATAAAACATGGAACGTTGCCCAGTTGACTTCCTGCACAGTGCCAGTTCTAGGTTAGAGAAACAATTTAATTAATCACATGGGCAAATAAAAGGGAAATTTAAACAGCCAGGTAATGGATTTCTAGGGTCAGACTCTGGACCTCAGGTATCCACATAGTTACAAAAGCAAATGGCCATAGAACTACTGCCTAGCTGCTCTTATTTCCAAGGTTGTTGGGCATAAAGAGATTTCAATGCTTATTTTTTTTTTTTAAGATTTTATTTATTTGACAGAGAGAGAGAGAGCACCAGCAGGGGGAGCGGCAGGCAGAAGGAGAAGCAGTCTCCTTGCGTAGCAAGGAGCCCAATGTGGGACTTGATCCCAGGACCCTGGGATCATGACCTGAACCGAAGGCAGACGCTTAACAACTGAGCCACTCAGGCATCCCTCAACGCTTATTTTATCCCCCTCAAATTGCCATCACATCACTAGACAGTAAGAACATTCAGGCCAGAAAATGGAGTTGTTTTTTCTAAGTAAAGTTAAGTGGGCAGCAGCTGCAGGATTAATACAGTCCCTTGATTTATTTTTTATTTACAGATGCACATTTTCATTAGCTGGGATTGGAACAGAATGGATTTTTACAACAAAAGCAAAAGCAGCCCCAATTCTGGCTTTTTACACAGATGGGCTTCTCTCTGTCTCCTTGGACAGTTTTGAGTGTATCTCCTTCCAACCCAGCCCAGATGCATCCATTTGTAATGTTCAGCTTGCAGCCTCGAGGCAGAGTACATAATTTCCCTCCCTCATCTGCAGAGCAAATCTCAGAGGCAATGTGTTTTCTGTGTAGATGCAAGGAAGTCCCAGAGAGTTGGGCTGGAAATGCAAGCAGACTTTTTCTCCCCTTCCTCTTATGTAAATCAAGGCATTTCATGCTTTGTGATGATTTCTTCAGTTATCTATCTATATGTGCTCCCATGATTTCCAAAATGGCCGTAGGCTGTATCATCTCCTCTTGCCTTAGAGAACAATCAAGTTTGTGTTGCAAGTGCCCCAGCCTGACTGTTCTGTTTGATCACAGTTATTAGACTATCCCTTAATGCTCTGAAATGTTTATGGTTTTGGACTTGGAACTACAATACTTATAAATAACCACAGATCTCAAAATTCCTTATATGTGGTATATATTCTTACTGACCAGTCTTATTTGTTTTGGTGCCCAAGAAATCTTTGATAATTAAATAAATGCACCATTGATATGGTGGAAAACTTGAAAATCTCTAATCGCACAGCCTGCCTTAGCTTTGGAGTTAGTGCTTCTAAGAAATCCCAAGGAGCTCTGGTTTAGAATTTTACTCAATTTTCTGAGTCAGAGTAGCAACACGGTATCCCATACTGTTAAGAAATTTATAGGATGTGGTTCTGCTGGACTAGCTAAGACAGTAAATAGGCATCAAAAAAATTGGTGGTGGATATCTGGAGTGCTGGATGAGGGTGACAGTACCCAGAGTCTTTGTGACTTAGGATCACAGATCTCAGGAGACATCTGAGCCTCAATCCCAAAGGCATGCGCTCTGCCTTTTTCCTGTTCTCATTCCTGACTCGGCTCTCAGACAGTCCAAAGAAAGTTACAGAACTGGGGTGGCAGAAAAGCCTTGCCCACTCCATACTTTTAACCATATCCCTGTGCCTAAAAACACTAGGGAACTTGGCTGAAAAGTAAGGAACTAACATAGCAGCAAAGAGGCCAGGGCATTTTCCCCGGGGAACCTCACGCTTGCAAGCTCCCCAGCCCAGGACCTCAAACACAAGTTTTCACTCTCCCCTAGCACATGCCTCCCCATATTTACAGATCAGTGGATTACCACGAGGCAGAGACCAATTTGCTTTCAATCTGCAACTATAAAATGCTTGTTTGTTGGATTACATTGCCCAGTTGTTTTCCCAGCAGGCTGGCAAGCAGGGGGGACTTGGGAAAGGAAAACCCAGCAGCCCTCTCTCTGCCAAATGGCGAAAACGAGTTCAAATGAGACTCCCAAGCACTGACGGGGGTCCCCACTCCAGCTAACCTACACGAGCCATACACCTTCTCGACTACAGCGGTGACAAAGCCAACTCCGTTCTCTACGCAGTGTGTACTACGTAGCTAGAAGCCCCACCCCCTCAAGTCTTAACTATGCTTCTAGGTGAAGATCCGTTCTTCAGGATTTCAGCTAGAGGGTCCTTTCTTTTTTCTTTTTCTTTCTTTCTTTCTTTCTTTCTTTCTTTCTTTCTTTCTTTCTTTCTTTCTTTCTTTCTTTCTTTCCTTCTTTTTCTTCTTCTTCTTCTTCTTTTTTTTTTTTAAGATTTTTATTTATTTGATAGACACAGCGAGAGCAGGAACACAAGCAGGGGCAGAGGGAGAAGGAAAAGCAGGCTTCCCGGGAGCAGGGAGCCTGCTGGGGGCTTTGGGATCATGACCCGAGTGGAAGGCAGACGCTTAACGACTGAACCACCCAGGCGCCCCTAGAGGGTCCTTTCTAACAGCTCCCCTGAGTTCTGGGAAACTGAAGTATTGTAATACCGCTCTCAGTTTCCATAACGCGAGTGGCTGAGTCACAATTTAAAGGTCCCCTCTGATCAACTCCTGTGGAAATAATCCTCTTTAAACTTCAACTTCATTTTCGATGCAATATTTGTGGCGTGGAATTTATAGTCAGTGTTGGGTGCTTGGGTTTTTATTTGTCCAGTTTTTTAACTTAGCGCAAGTTCTTCTGAGGTGCACCCCTGCTTAGCTAAAGCAATCATGGAATAGCAACAAATACATAAACAAAACGAGATTTTTATTTTTCCACAGAAATACTGACGCAAGCTTAACTGGAGTGGAGGGAGTCGTAGAGCCGTAATAGTAAAAATAGCAAACGTTAGCAATCTGCTTCATAGCATGAAATAAAATGTATTTTAGTAAAAACATGAACACTGCTCCAACTGTAATTTTTCACACAGCTGTGATAAAAGAACGATAAAAGTGATAAGGCATAACAATTCCTGAGTAAACACACATATAAAATGAAGTGGAAGTTCAGATCTAAAGTGTTTTGTTTTACTTGCCAGCTCTAAACATGCCGTGGCTGGTGCTTTAATTTTTTTTAACAGCTATCAATTCTGTTCACTTGTACGATTTAATAGATGCTTAGAAGCTTCCAAAAAAAAAAAATATGTTGCATGAAGAGATAGTCTCCCTTAGCCTGTGCATTTGACATCTTATCACTTTGTAACATTATACACTTTTGAATAGGTATCCTATCTATTGCCTCTTGATAGGAAAAAAATAGCAAAAGGAGCACCCATGGATCTTTCCTATGGGTGGAAAAAAAAACCCAAACACTTCATTCTCTTGGAAGTTATGTGATTCTATCCCTGGCTCTTGAAAATCTGAGTCATTCCCAAGGTAGTAGAATACTTCTTAAAATCATTAGAACAAATGGATGTTTGTCCAACAATGAGAACAATTATTTTCTAAAATAGAAACATATCT
Source organism: Eumetopias jubatus (assembly GCF_037043125.1). Classification (NCBI taxonomy): domain Eukaryota; kingdom Metazoa; phylum Chordata; class Mammalia; order Carnivora; family Otariidae; genus Eumetopias; species Eumetopias jubatus. The sequence continues at coordinate 35,288,583 of NW_028274820.1, forward strand.
TCAAGAACGTTCTTGAGGCAAATAAATGATTTTTGAAACACTTAAACGATAAAATATACCCAGAAAAAAAGATGAATATATATTTTCGTAAGTATTCATCACTATTTCTGTAGAATAATCCGTGACGTTTGGATCAAGGCTTGGTTAAAGAACATAGATAAATCCTAAACTGATTATTCATTCCTCCCTAGGGCAGACAGCTACACTCCCACCCATACTAAGTTTGTGAACTATTATTACATCCAGTAGCCATAAAACACATGCAACTTCTGGCTCACACCTTCTAATTGTCCTTACCCTTGACTTGGTACACAATATTTTCTTCCTTTTCTTTTTCTTTCTTTCTTCCTTTCTTTCTTTCTCCTTCCTTCCTTCCTTCCTTCCTTCCTTCCTTCCTTCCTTCCTTCCTTCCTTCCTTCCTCCCTCCCTCCCTCCCTCCCTCCTTTCCTTCTTCTTCTTTCTTTCTTTCAAACATATATCAAGCAACTCCTATGGGCAAGGGAGCCATAGAGACCTAAGACAGCCTGCATTGTTGTAGCAGAGCTACTTGTTCCACAAAGATCTGTGTTCCTATCCCATAGTGTCTAGGGAAATGTCTTCTAGCTAGGGATGTTATATTTCCCAGTTTTTCTTAGCATCTAACTATGTCCAGGTGACTACAGAATGTAAACAGAAGAGATGCGAACCCTTTTGGGCCAATCTAGTTAAAAAACATATGTGTTCTCTCTACTACTCTCTCTTGTCCTTACATGGCATCCTTGGAAGCCACATGCTGAAGATGGCAGTGGCCGGAGATGGAGAGAGTCTCGCTGCTCCATCACCATATATAGAGAAGGCTGACTGTCAGGGACCACACTGAAGTGTCATAAAAGAATAAACTTCAGTTATGTGAAACTGTTTTGATGTTGGGATTTATCTGTTATGATAATTAACACAATTATATATAAGAATCTTGTTTACAGGATCTTACCTCTAATAAGGGACATAACTGCCTTAAATCTTTTTGGAGACAAAATCAGATATGTTTATATGAGATAATAAGAGTGTAAGGCAAGCAATCAAAAATTATAGTTTAGAATATCATCAACACAGTAAAACTAAGAGATCTGGGTTTCAAAGGAGGACAGGATCACTTACATCTGGAGTTACTGGAAGAGGCCGCACAGAGAAAGATCCCTTTTAACTTGATTTCAAAGGATGGGTAGCTGTGTGACAATTGATTTCAAAGGATGGGTAGCAGTGTGACAAGTAAGCAAGGAGGTTGAAAGGCATTTCAGGCAGAGGGAATTGTATGAGCAAGCAGGGAGGAAATAAAGCGCAATGATTTGGAAATAGTGAGTTGTCTGCATAAAGGATTATAGCTTGCACAAAAGTAACCATGAGATGGTTATGGAAGGTTACAGAACCTCCCACCTAGGTATGGCTCAGCACTTATTGATAACTTGACATACAAGTCATAAAGCCAAAAATCCAGGAGCTACAACATCTCTCTCACCATTGTAGATAATGAAAGAGCAATACAGGGATGTCTAAGATCTGAGAGCTCACAGAACAGAGAGGGACAAAGCACATTTCCAGCAAGCTCCAGGGTAAACAAAAAGAAATAATTCCTCTAGAAATTGGCATTTCTCAAAAAGCATGCTGAAAGAGACAGAAATCTTCCAGTCCCAAAAATGCACGGATCTGTGCAGTTGTCAGCAAGAACAGGTCAAATAAGGCTACATCAATTAATTACAGAGTCTTCTGCAACTTTATGAATGAGATCCAAACCTCTGATCTTAATATTCAAAGATCTCATAAATAAGCATTCTTTCAGAGACCAACATAGTTCCCAAAAGGTGGCCAGGAAAGCTAAATGATGACAGAAGGGAACAATGTGGCCAAGGAGTTCCCCAGCCTTAGTTAGAACCCCCCATCCAATAATTATTCTTAAATATTACTTTATGCTTGAGTTGGTAATTTAGAAAACTATGAATGATTTTTATTCCATAGAATAAATGCACGCATTTCTAAAATGATTCTGTTGGGAATTCTTTAACTGACAAACAATGGATTATTCATAAATGATGTTTATCTAGAAAACATATCAGCATGACATTTTAATTTATATGTAGAATTGCCCATTTACAGGCAAATGTCCATTGGTAAATAATTTGATTTCTCTGCAAAAGGCCAGATAGGTCATGCCTACAGGAAGAAAAACAGTCTCCATTCTTCAAGTTCCATCTCTGGCAAAGGTGCAGAAGAGACCTCCTGTTACAGCCTGAATATTTGTGTGCCGCCCCGAAATTCTTATGTTGAAACCCCCATGTGATGGTGTTAGGGGATGGGGCCTTTGGGAGGTAATTATGATTAGATGGGGTGATGAGGAAGAAACCCCCAAGAATGGGAGACCCTTAGCAGAGTGAGAAGAGAGCTAGCTTCTAATCTCTGCTGTCCACCATGTGATGATAACAATGTGCAGTTGGCAGTCTACAGCCTGGAAGAGAGCACTTGCCAGAACTCAACCATGCTGGCTCCCTGATCTCCGACTTCCGTTCCCAACAACGGTGAGAAATACATTTCTGTTGTTTACAAGCCACCCAGTCTTGGGTGTTTTGTTACAGCAGCAGCTGTAGACTACGACACATACAAATATAAACTAGTTCCTCCTGCCTCCTTTTTGGAAGTTTGAATCATATCAGAGTCTGATTCTATAAAGAGAAAACTGTTTCCTTGCTTTGTTTGCCTGTTTAAAGACATGCATAGTTGTCACACTTCTTTGCAAACATCAAGTGTCCTGGTGTTCCATGTTGTTTGTTCAGCTTCTCTTGGGCTAGGTTAAAGAAACCAGAGGCTCATTTCCAAGAGTACCGTGTGAAAAAAACTGAAGAGAAGATGTGGAGTGAGCAAAGGAAGCAGGCTTAACAGTTTCCTACAACAGTTTAGCAGTAGCTTTGTGTGCCTGGGACTAACCGTGCCAACCTCGATTCTTCCTGCCAAATGCCTCCTTTCCCAGCGTCCCCACTTCTTTTGTTATTGTCTTGCTTCTCCCCACCCTGTGCTACAATAACTCACAAGAAGGAAGTTGGGGATAAATGTATTTATGCTTTAAAAAGAAATTTTCATTTAAATTGATGCAAACGTCAAGGGAAGACAAAAATATCCCCTTCCTACACAGATCAGTAGTTCTTTCTCCTCTTGACATACTCTCCCCCCCCAAAAAAAAATCTAAAATATGTAAGGGTGGAGATTCTTTTGGATACAAAGAAAGGAGATATAATCTAAGCATGAAAAAGAAAAATAATTCTCTGGAGCCTTAATTCTTTTTTTGGAACCTTAATTCTTTCTAAAATGGAAAACAAACAAGCACAATGCATTTTCTTTTTTTTTTTTTTTTAAAGATTTATTTATTTATTTGAGAGAGAGAGAGAGAATGAGAGAGAGAGAGAGTACATGAGAGGGGGGAGGGTCAGAGGGAGAAGCAGGCTCCCTTACTGAGCAGGGAGCCCGATCCCGGGACTCCGGGATCATGACCTGAGCCGAAGGCAGTCGCTTAACCAACTGAGCCACCCAGGCGCCCACACAATGCATTTTCTTAAGAATATTTTCCATTAAAAAACAATAATAACCCAAGGACCTAAATCTGAACAGAATTTTCTCTCTGATAATCTCTCACTCCATATGCTTCCCTGGGTCTTCTCTACTTTTTGAACCACCTTCCTCCAGGTCATCCTCCATAGAGTCATAAGGACAGGCTACCTAAAAATGCAAGCTTCACTGAACCACTCCCTGGTTAAATTAGTTCAATAGCTACCCAATGTCAGCTTTAGAAAATCATACAACTCACTGTATGATCTCTTTCCTTTTCAATGCACCAACCTCATACTCTCTCTCTCCTACCTCCTCACACTCCAGCAGTAATGACTTACTTTGATTCATATTCACCTACCATAGTGTTCATGCACCCCCCCCCATTATTTTGTTTATTCTGTTTGCTTAGAGTGGAATGGGGCTTTCTTCCTTTGTTTGCTTGGTGAGCTCCTTCCCATCTTCCAAACCCTTTGTATCAGTCAGAGTTCACTGTAGGAAACAGAAGCCACTCTGGATAAGTCAGCCAGGAAGTCACATAATGCAAGGAATGAAGCACCAAGTTGAATGAAGTACAAGTTGAATGAAGTTGAAAGGACTAGAGGAACACAAGTCAGGGGCCGCCAATAAGCTTTCAGGTCACAAGATGGCAGGCATAATCCAGAACTTGGAAGCTGCTGCTGACAGTCAGGGGTCAGAAAGTTACAAGAAGCACTGCCAATGTCAGAGTTGTCCCCGCAGCCAAGGCTGATGACTTAGACAGTGAAACGAGGAGTCTGTCACTGTAAGAAAAAGGATGTTTGCAGGATCCTTATACATCAGCTGCCATCATCGCTGAAGGAAAAATGACCCTATCTTCCCTGTTTTGTAAATTTTGCACTGGAGCATCTCATTATAGTTTTTAGTCTTCAAACTCCTATAAAGGTTTAGGGTCTTTGAAGAGGAGGAAATAGGTACTACGTGTCGATAGATCATATCAGGCATCAAATCTTCTGTTAAGCCCTTTTCTGGACCTTCTACCCCCGAAGAGTCTCAGTTAATCATTCCCTCCACTTTATCACCTCTGCTCTTGGCCAAGAATAGTCTTCTATTATTTTAATAGTCCCACCAGAGTGTAATATTTTGAGGACACATACATAGATCATATATTATAAACCCCCGATTATTTTATTCATCTTTTTAAAATCCCGGTACTTGGCATAGTCTCTGACATGTAATATGCCAGGCACATTTTATTTTGCCAGACGTTATTATTAAGTAGCCCTTTCATGTACAAAAATAGTAACTTCGATAAGAAAAATTTTCAGTTTCAATCTCCTCTTTCAGCAGATTCAGAGAATATCAAGTTGGGAAATAGTGACATTCAACTCTATTGAGATTTCAATCAATTCTCCTTTTCTTAGAAGACTAATATCTTTGGATATTATTCAATTAAAATGCGAATTTGAGGATTCCTTGGTTCTGGTAGATATTCCACCCATTGTACTCTCTAGTAATCAATTTGCTCTTCCCAGTAGAGAATAGAAAACCAAGCATTTTTAGTGCACTTATTTAAATTATAGTTCATTTATGCATTGTGTTAAATAACCCGTGGGCATGCTTATAAGCCATACAAGTAAAAACAGAGCAAGCAATTTTAATTTATGCTCTAATATAAACTGTGTATCAAAGCAATGTTCAAATAAGATTCAGAATATATTTTTATGCTCCACTCACAATAATTTCTTATTAGAACATGGTGAGTAAAGAAGAATGTATCAGTCTAGCTTCTCACATCTATGGCGTGGGGCAGATCTACTCTCACAATGTGGTGTAGGTACAGTCCTGTGATTCTAAATCACCAAGTCATAAACTTGAGGGGAAAAAAAAAAGCCTGGAGAAACACAGTCTTCCTCTGGACTCCATACAAATACCCACATGTCCCCTGGAGACTTGGTTAGAGGGAAAACTAAGATACAATAAAATCTGCAATGCTTTTTAAAATACTAAGCTAAAACGTTTTATGTAAAATTATGCCACACACTAAGAGAACGGTATATGGCTAAAGATGAATGTACCTTTCAGGTTCACTTAAATTCAGTTATAAGAATCAAAAGTAAAATCAGACTACTCTAGAGAAAAATTAAGAGCAGGAACCACAGTTATCAGTACAGAAACTAATTGCAGGGGATATAACCTTTATCATTAGCTCTCAGGTACTTCTAAGTGTTTCTCTTGACCTTTACAAATGAAGGGACTGAGGTACCTAGGACATATGCTGAGACTATCAAAGAAGCAGAATTCATCAGTGTTGTGGACTAAATGTTTACGTCCTCCCAGAATTCATATGTTGAAACCCTAACCCCCAGAGTAGCTGTGTTTGGAGATGGTAACTTTAAGGAAATAAGTAAGGTTAAATGAGGTCATGGGGGGGGCGCCTGGGTGGCTCAGTTGGTTAAGTGACTGCCTTCGGCTCGGGTCATGGTCCTGGAGTCCTGGGATCGAGTCCCACATCGGGCTCCCTGCTCAGCGGGGAGTCTGCTTCTCCCTCTGACCCTCTTCCCTCTCGTGCTCTCTGTCTCTCATTCTCTCTCTCTAAAATAAATAAATAAAATCTTTAAAAAACAAAAAAAAACAACAACAACAAAAAATGAGGTCATGGGGTAGCGGGGTGGGAGTAGGGAAAAGCTGATTTGTGTCCTTATAAGGAAACACACCAGAGAGCTAAGTCTTTTTTCTCTCATGTCACAGAGAGGAGACCACATGAGGACCCGGGAGAAGGCAGCCCATCTGCAAGCCAGGAAGAGAGCCCTCATTAGAAACAACTTATGGTGGCACTGTGATCCTAGACTTCTTGCTTCCAGAGCTGTGAGAAAATCCATTTCTGTTGTTCCAACCACCCAGTCTGTGGTATTCTGTTATGGCGACCCAAGCAGACTAATACCATCAGCAAGCCAACCAATCAAGATTCTTCCCCACTCCTGCTCTCACCCACACACACATCATGACTTCACCAAAAAACTGATGGCCTAGCAAGCAGCATATGGAAAAAGGGTGGGAAGTACAGTTCTTGGGCATTGCCATTAAGGAAAATGCCATATGCACACTTCAGATTCCTCATACTTTAGGCTAGTCCTGATACAGATATTTATATAAAGTTAATGTTACACTGATTTCACACCCATAACAATGTTGCAATAAGAGCTTCACAGTGTGATTTAGCCACTTAGGGACACCCTGGGCCATACATCTTTGTTGGTAGAGCACAGAATCCCAACAATAGAAATGGGATCCTAGGGTCCTCATTCTCTCCCATGAGAACACAAATTCCACTGTATATTACTGTGGTGATGATTTACTGTACATAATGTGCTAAAAATGGTTCTAAGTCTTGGCATTGAAATTGATAATAACAAGTAATCTCTTTCAAATCATTTAATTATAAACTAAATGTAAGAGGTAGAAACAGTCTCACCATTAATCAAATTAATACTTGGAAGACTTTAGACCCACTATTTCCCAGAAAAAGAATAATTTGGGGGCAACTAGTAAAGAGTATATCCCAATTAAATTGGTTTCCTCACGCTATCTATTTTCTGCCAAATTTCTGTCTACTAATAAACACTACTCTCAGATCTAAGCTATGACCCAAAGTCAAAAACTCAAGATTCACAAATACCTTTAAATGATCATAAGTATTGTGTTGGTCATAAAGCTCTTATGGCCCAGCTCCAAATCTATGATTCTATACACTGGTGATCCTAAGCCCAAGTTGCTAAAAACTAACTCTGTCCTTTGTCATCTTGCTCCCTGTCGGGTGCAGCCAGTAGTGGACTCTGGGAGGAGACTGGGAGGCAGGAGAAGGGAGAGGGGATTATTCCTTTCTCTTCCTGTCTCTGTTGTCCAGCACTGGCCCTTTAGCCCAACAGCCGCCATTGGCATTCCTAGAACCAGCTTCATTATACGCTTCACAGGAAACCCGCAGTAGCCAGGTTATGACTTCTCTTCAGTTGTCTGAGTCCCAGTTTACAGTGTCTGTACTCATAGATTCTGAAAACCCTACCTTCTTCCTTTTGTGCTCCCAGCCCTAGGAATGTAGCTACTTCCTACATCTGTTATCAATGGACTTTCCCATTTTACTCTTTCAACTTTCTTCAACCAATTCCCTAGATTGAATTCCCTTGATTGAAATACACAGTGTGGTTTCTGGTTTCCTGACTGGAGAGTCACCAATACATATACAGAAAATGATATTTTTTAAAGATTTTATTTATTTATTTGAGAGAGAGCACAAGTGGGGAGAGGGGCAGAGGGAGAGGAAGAGAGACAAGCAGACTCCCCGCTGAGCGGGGAGCCCAATGCAGGGCCAATCTCAGGACTCCAAGATCATGATCTGAGCTGAAGTCAGACACTTAACAGACTGAGCCACCCAGGTGCCCCCGGAAAATGATTTTTAAATTTCAGGAAGGAGCACTCATGTAAAATCTATTTCACATTCCAACTAGATTACCCACAATCAAAAGCTATCTTAAATACGAGTTGATTATGTACATAAAAGACTACTTTCCTTTAGATCCCTTTTGCCTATATGATACAAGTAAGCATAGGTTTAGGGTTTGGGTACACGGAAATGGAATTATACCATATATTTTGTTTTGCACATGAAGCAGTTAACTGCAGTGATGATGTCTGAAAAGTTAGAGTCAAAGTAAAGGATATCTTTACTTTTGACATTGGCTAGGTTTTCATACTGAGCATTTTACTTTTGCAATTAATTTTTTTAAAACTTTGCACGGTTGAAGCAGACAATTCTCTGTTTTCTTACAGGTTTGTTGATAGGATCACTGGCACTGTCATGTTAATTGCCTGTGGCATAAGGTAGGCAACTAATAGTTGGCAGACATTAACTTACCAATACTGGCATCAAGTTTCTGCCCTTTCAGTTCATGACAATAATTAACCATTATGGTTCAAGCATGCAGCCCTCTGGTCCAGGTCTTCTTTGTCTTGAATGCTCATACTTTCATAAGCATAACATACACAAGCTTATGCTTTGACCCACATAGTGCAGAACACAGGGGTCATCTTTACAGAACACAGGTCATGTAAACACAAGTGGTTTCAAATGAAAATAACAGAGATCTTATTTGTGTATCTCAGACATGGTGAAAAAGGAAGACGGTCCTAGTGACATCTTTTTTTATCATCATTTTCATCTTCCACTTCCGCTCTCCTGAAATAGTTGTGCTCCCAACCCACTCCCACCCTCAACACAAACAAAACAGAACTTCTTCTAGCAGTCGCTCTCTAGTTTTTCCCTTTGCTTCTAAATTCTCCATCACAAAATCTCCAATACTAGCCTGTCCAACATAACCCACTTTGGAAAGCCTAGAAGGGGAGGAGGTAGAGCACATCAGGCCGGAAGGCATTTTAAGTGAGCATAAAGGAGAAAGTTGAGGAACTTACACCACGTCACTTACATGCTTCCAGGCTCCTTAACCCTCTGTAGACCACATGCTGCTAAAGCTCTCTGCCTCTGTAGACTGAGGGCTTCAAATATATCTGGGCTTTATGATCATGATAGCCTTTCTAGAATGTTATTCTAGCACTAACGAAAGAGAATGGAGATGGTGAACTTATTTTTGTGAAGAAAGCAACATCTGGTTAGACTAGTAGCTTCCATTTATGCAGCATACCTCTGTGTAGCACTGTACCATCTTCCACCATCTATCCAGGTATTGAGTCCCTAAAGGTATTATTGTTTACTCACCTCACACTCAGCTTCCTGTGAGTCACATAAACCCAAATACATACAGACTTAAGGATCAGGAGACAGAATTATAATTCATATTCTGTCAATAAATTCATGATAATTCATGGGAAACATAATATTTGTGCTCAGTTTCACTCGGTTTCACTAAAAAAAAAAAATTCCTCTTCCACCTTTCACTAAATCACATATGTGAAGTATCTAGAATATATTCAATACAAGGAATATGGTGCACATATATTAAGTAGTCATTTGTTTCTTGCATAAAATGTAAGGGAAAGTATATGAAACTTACAGTATGGTAGAAATAGTAAAATTCATAGTTGTTGAGGAGAAATAAGCAACATCATTCCCAAGAGAAATGAACATGTCAAATAAGCAGGGAAGAAGGGACAAAAATTATTACAGGGCGCCTGGGTGGCTCAGTTGGTTAAGCGACTGCCTTTGGCTCAGGTCATGATCCTGGAGTCCCGGGATCAAGTCCCACATCGGGCTCTCTGCTCAGCAGGGAGTCTGCTTCTCCCTCTGACCCTCTTCCCTCTCGTGCTCTCTATCTCTCATTCTCTCTCTCTCAAATAAATAAATAAAAACTTTTAAAAAAATTATTACAGCAAGAAAAGGAGAGAAATTGCTGAAACTAAAATGTCCTAGCAAAGGCAGCTAGGAATAATAAGGAGAAAAAGCGTCTAACATTAATGACTTCATCTGCCCATCCTACCTAGCATCACCAGAACAGGAGGTTTAATAACTTTTTTGGCACTTACCGTTGACCTTATTTCACAGTACCAATGGAAAGCCCTTATTCCCAAACAGGTAAAAAATAGTCATTTGTATGTAAATCCAAGCCATTATGGTCTATTACATCATCCCCAAATTCTGATACTCAATCTCCCCTCTTAAGAAAGAAAAACAGGGGCACCTGGGTGGCTCAGTCAGTGAAGCATCTGCCTTCAGTTCAGGTCATGATCCCAGGGTCCTGGGATAGAGCCCCACGTTGGGCTCCCTGCTCGGCTGGAAGCCTGCTTCTCCCTTTCGCACTCCCCCTGCTTGTGTTCCCTCTCTCACTGTGTCTCTCTGTCAAATAAATAAATAAAATCTTCAAAAAAAAAAAAAGAAAGAAAGAAAGAGAAACAAAACGCAGCACAGCTCCTTTTGATCATTGCATACATTGGGCCATTGTTTTTTTTCTTCTTTTTTTTTTTTGCTTTGTTTTAATGTGGAAGTCCCTCACCAAAATTTAATTATAGGACATTGTCCAGCTATATTCTAGTTCTCTCTGAAGAGATGTATAGCCAACCCATAATAAAGCTCGTTCAAGGCCTAGCAATCACTACAAATGCTATGGCATCATTTGGAAGGTCGCCCCAACCCTTATCACTGTTCACAGACAGCGATAAAGTACAAAAATACTGCTATCTGAGTAATAGCTAGTTACCTTATCACTCTTTCCTGCAGAATGTTGTCCTTCGACAGTGTCAGTCCCAGATCAATTGGTTAGAATACAGCCCCAGTTATAAGCCCCCTTTTGCCTTCTGCTTCACTTGGCTTCTGCTTCAATTACAACTCTTCTGTTTGTTTCTTTTTCAGCCTCGACTCACAGGAAAAGAACTGTAAAGGTCAGTTGGAAACCTCAACTTATGCACAACTACTTGGAATCATTTCTTTGATATTGACGTGGTGCCGCTGAAAATGACAGTGAAAAATACTACTCACTTGAGGGGAAAAAAAGAAATACTCTCAAGACCTATGTTCAAGTACAATAGAAAGGTTGAATGACTGAAAATATTTTTGTAGATAACCTGAGGGATAGTGGAAGAATACTAATAAATTGGGCCTTAGAAAAATGCTAGCCTAATAACCTCAGCACTCTCTCACTGTGCACAAGCATGAAACTCTCTTATTTCTAAAAAGGAAAATGAACGCACTGAGAGGTTATTAATAATAGAGCCAGGAATAGGCAAAAATGGAAATTTAACAAACTAAAGGTAAATCCAGGTCTTCAAATCCATCCCAGGCAATAACCACAAATTGGTTAAGAAGATATCACAAAAGTTCTAGACCCATGTCAGTGGGACATAAAAAAAGGATATCCCATGGCCTAATTGCCACTTTCTCAAAATCCCTTGCTTGCTCCTACTACAACCTATTGCCACAACTTGCCATCAGTGTTATCTCCTGGGACTGAGGGCAGCTAAAATGAATACAGGCACTTCCTGAAAACCGATACCTGCGAAGAACACCATTTCTCTAGGGCTTTTATTCATTCTGTATGATGCCAAACAAGAAACAGCAATACTGAGCCCAAGACACTCTAACTGGGATGGGGAAACACTGCAATTGACCATAATACTATGGCCGGCAGAGTTTTGAAATCTGAATTTTGTTCCTTCCTATTTTTTTTTCTCCTTTCTCTTCCCCAACTCAAAGGGAAAGTGGACTCTGTGCTTCTTTGCCTCGGGGAAGATGTGTAGCACAGATTCTTTAAAGAAAGTAGGATCAACAGAGCCAAGAGAAACTTGAAGGAAGAGGGAGAACTTTGTCTGAAACAAACAAACAAACACGGTCCTCCACGCAGCGGGAGAAAAAGAAGTCTGTGGATGTCTTCAGAGATGGAAAATGTGTTTACATGTGGTAGAACCTCAGAGAGACAGGCCAGTTGGTAAAAGCTGTGAGGTAAGGTGCCATACCCAAAACCATCATGCCCCAGGGACGCAACTGACACAGTGGAGAAGTGAGTGGAAAGGCAGGAAGGACTGGGCGGATGGGCATAACAGGTCCTCCATCGCACACAAGGGGAGAAGCTAATAGGGTCACAGTTATCCTTTCCAATGCCTTTATGATCCATTAGGCGCAGCCTACAAACACATAATCTCTCAGTCAATCCAAATCAGCCAGCTTTCTTCCTACGTTGGCACGGATCATTATTTCTTCCACTGGGCCCCAGGTTAAGTACCTGGCTTGTGGTAAGGAGGGCTGTTGTACAAACTGCCCCTCAGAAGCACACTCAGCTCATCCAGATGCTCACACATGGGAGCTGACACTGAATGACAGAGCAGCAGAGACCCAGCTGTCACTGTGGAGTCACTCCCAGTGTCGCCTCCTTGAGGTCCCTATAGCTGAGGGAGATTCCCTGAATGGTCTTTCTCACTTTTCCCTGGCAACAGAGAGTTAAATTTCACTGAACTACATGAAAGAATGCAACTAGATTAAAAGATGAATACAATAAACAAGCACCTCTGTGAGGACAAAGTTTGGTCCAATAACCTATGTTATTATGTGGTTATCATACGGTATGCAGAATCATGGGGTAGGTTTTGGGGCAGAAAGTAGGGTTGAGAATTTGGAAGTGATTACTTCTCAGAGGTAGAGTATGTTTTGTTAAGAAAGAAATAAGCTTTTGAGTCCAGTTGACTTTAGGTAAAATGATAGATCTCAGTTTGTGCACTCTGTGTGATCTTAGGCAAATTACTGAATCTCTTTGCTCCTCACTTACCTTACCAATGAAAAGGAAATAATGTGAGGAAATAACGTGAGGGAGGGGGTAGATAGGTAATAAATTCGAACATATATACAAACTCGGTGCCAGAGCCTAGTCCCTAAAATGTAGTGACTGTGGATTTTTTTTCCCCACACTACTGTCCCCTTTGCCCCTATTCTTATTCTACCCTTGCCATTTTTTTTAATTGAAATTTATAGAATCTCATTTTAATTTTCTACTGCTTGCTATAATGCTTGCAATGGCTTAAGCTCCATGTAAAATTTATAAAATCTTAGTATACTCGCAAATCTTTTTATATCAAAAATTTTAATTCATTATCTTCAAAAACTCAGTTTTAGCTATTAGCTATAAAGCAAATAAAAGAGGGACCGAAGAAAGCAATTCAATAAAAATTGGATTTACTTTTAAAAAAGGAAGGTTTTAATCTCCCTTAATTGGCCCTTTGATATAGATAATTTTCAAGAGTGGGACATTTTATAGACTAAAAGATCATGTTAAAGTCTTTCCTTAGAGTAATCAAGATTTGGTGATCCTTTAGAACAAAAATCATTAAAAATAGCAAAGAGAAAGGAGTTATTAGATGTGGAAGATCAAGGTCTCCAATATATTAAAATAAGCAATGTAGGCCTGCAAATTCCAGCAAGCTGAAGATAACATTTTCACGGCACATTTCTTTAAAAGAAGATAAAGAGCACTGAATCAATATATCACTGAAGAGATTATTATTTTGTACAAGCTGAAGGTTGGTTCAGGTCATCCCCACTAAAGCAAACAGAACTTGTTAATTTAATCCAACAGACTTGGCAGTGAAACCAAACAGGAATTTAATCAGCAGGAGAAGCTGGTGAGCATCTCTGGAAATTGAATGATCACTGTGCAAACAGTAAATATCATTATGGAACAGCAAGGAAATAAAAAGGGTGCTCCTTTCATGATTTTCACTGGGTTCATCAAACATAATAAATGATACCAAATAAACCATTTCTAGGACTGCAACAACGACTTAAAGTTACTTGTGCTGGGAAGTTAAATTTTATCAAGTTTCCCAGTTTCTCATCTTTCTTAAATACTTTTCTTAAAAACTGCAAGGTTATAAAAATGAAGGATTCAGTGTCTTATAGTCCAAGTAAAGACAGCAGCTGACTTTTCAGTTTCTCATCTCAAACACAGAATGCTAAATTTCTGATGCCAACTTAAAGGCTTTTTGGTACGACACTAACAGAGGTAAGACTAAGGTGTATAAACCAACATTAGGTATTTACTTGGACAGTAACTGCTTTAATCATCTTAAAAATTAAGAGCATTTTTAAACCATGTATACTGTTGCAAAGGATAAATAAAACTTACTTATCCCCCTCAACCTCTGCCTCTCACCACTTCAATGAAAATACCATCAGAGCATTTTCAGAATCTTTCCCACTTCCTGTTACCACACAGTTTTCAACTTCATTTCGCCCTCCTTTCTTTTTAACTCATCTCAGCCTCATAAAACTCTTTTGTTTGCAAGTTCTCCTTATCTCCAATCTAGTCTCCTTGAAACCCCTATTTTAAAAACATAGCCTTTTGTTCACGCTGAGCAGGGCATGTCAGTGTACAGTATACCCAAACCAAAAAGATTTTCTCAACGGTGTTTTTTTCCTCCAGCTTTGAAAACGTGGTATTATCATTAAACCAGTAAATTAATTACCCCATGGAACCTCAATAAACAAATGTCAGTTTGTGTTTTCTAAGAGTGACCAACAAAAATAAATCATATAATAAGTGGCAAAAAAACCCCTCCTTATTTCAAAGGCTCATGGAAACTGTTTTTGATGTTCCATTATTCAAGGTAAATGGTAAAAGGAAGTGGAGGGGGGGGATGGGTGAAATACATAATTAAAGAGAAATAGGGATTAAAGAATACATTTCTCATGATGAGCACTGAGCAATGTATAGAATTGTTGAATCACTATACTATATACCTGAAACTAATATAACACTATATTAACTACACTGGAATTAAAATAAAAAATTTAATTTAAAAAAAAACACAGTAAATGGTAAGCTTATCCTGAAACTGTAGAAGAAGCTTGTTTAGTTTCATGGAAAACTAGACCAAGAGATGAAGCGAAAAGGAAGAACTGTATTTTGTAGGGCTATTAATAAGAAAGAAAATAAAGGGGAAAACAAGGAGTTACTATTTTACAGGTATGTACTCTGAGAAGAGACAGAAAATCATAGCTTCTGGAGGAAAGAGAGATACTTTTTCATAAATTTTCTGTGTTGAAAAATGGACAGTAAGATACATATTGTTTCTAGCCCCATTTTTATTCTGTCTAGAATCACATATCTCCATTATTTCATCTTGCACAGGAACAGAATATTCCATTTTCATAGTTATACCATCTTCTATCCACAGTAATCAAAAAGTGTGGATATTCTGTAGAATTTTAGTTAATTTAAGAGTCTAAATGCCCCTTTATGTGTTTATGGTAGATTGTTTACCAAAAAAAGCCGCAAAAATGCTCCCCATCCCCGTATGCACATCATCCCTTTGCAATGTGACTTTATAGCTTCTTCCATCCAGAGGTAGAGAATATTTCACCACATTTTGAATCTGTGCTGTCCTTGTCACTTGCTGGGACCAAAAGAATGTGGTAGAAATGATGGCTGTGACTTCCAAGTCTAGGTCTCAAGAAACCTTTCTGCACCTGCTCTCACCCTGTTGGAGTGTTGCATTGAAATTGTCATGGGGAGAAAAAAACAGACTACAAGGGCATAAAAGACTGTTTGACCAAATTGTCCTAGCTGAAGCCCCTTCAGATCAACCAGCCAACAACCAATCATCAGATCCCACGTATGTGAGTGAGGCCATCTCAGATTATCCTGCCCCAGTCAAGCTGCCAGTCAACTGAAGCCACATGAGTGACTCCAGATGAGACAAGAAAAAGAGCCATTCCATTGTATCCAGCCCAAATTGCTTGCCCACAGAATCGTAAGCATATAAATGCTTACTGTGTTATTCCCCTACATTTTGGAGTGGTTTGTTTTGCAACAATAGATAACTGATACATATTGGTACTGGAAGGGGAGTACCACAACAAAACCTAGAACATTTAGCATTGGCTTTGGGACCAGGGGGTACACAATCTAAAAAAGTGATGAGGAAATTGTTAATGGAGCCCTAAAAGTGACGAGGAAAATACTGTTCAAGGCTGGAAAGAGAGTGACCCTTGTTATATAGCGGCAAACATGATAAACCATAGAGGCAATTATAATATCCTACTTTTGTGTGATAAAAAACACAAGAACATGAAAGTCAGCAAATGTGTCTAATAAACTTATTGATCCATCTAAAAAGATCTCTGGTCAGTGTGTGAAAGTCATAATGTTGGGTCTTTCTAACTGCACATGATAAGTCAGTGGAGAAAAAGAAAGAATGAAAGGAGGAACTAACTGTTTGTAAGAATTTAAAGGAAGTTGCTAAGTGGGAAAATAAATGTTTTTCTTATCCCCAGTATCTCCAGCTAGCAAAAGATTCCCAAATTAAGAAATAACCTCAAGCAAAGATCAAATCAAATTATCTAAGGTGGAATCTAATAGCTCTCTCAGAGAGACAAAGAACTTCTAAGAACATTAAGGGGACTGTCCCAAACCATGCTGACACACAAAAATAGAGATCTGTTTGAGAAAAAAATTATGATATGGTTTTTGGGCCATGTGGTAAGCCCTGATAAGATTCATAGGAAATGTACAAAGTTTTTCAGACAGCTGTAGTACCAAAAGCACCTTTAGTTTATAGTAAAAGGAACTGTGTAATTCAAAATGAAAAAAGACTAATGGACCTCAGACTTCCTGTGGACAAGAATCAGTCCGGGAAAATAATTCGGCTACAAACACAGGCCATTTCTTATAAAAAAGGGAAGATCAGGGCACCCGGGTGGCTGTCGGTTAAGCATCTGCCTTCAGCTTGGGTCATGATCTCAGGGTCCTGGGATCAAGCCCCACATCGTCGGGCTCCTTGCTCAGCGGGGAGTCTGCCTCTCCTCCCACTGGTGCTCTCTCTCTCTCTCTCTCTCTCTCTCGCTCCCTCTCCCTCTCAAATAAATAAATAAAATCTTAGGAAGGAAGGAAGGAAGGAAGGAAGGAAGGAAGGAAGGAAGGAAGGAAGGAAAGGAGAGGAAAGGAAAGGAAGAAGGAAGGAAGGAAGGAAGGAAGGAAGGAAGGAAGGAAGGAAGAAAAAGAAAGAAAGAAAGAAAGAAAGAAAGAAAGAAAGAAAGAAAGAAAGAAAGAAAGAAAGAAAGAAAGAAAGAATAGAAAGAAAGAAAGAAAGAAAGAAAGAAAGAAAGAAAGAAAGAAAGAAAGAAAGAAAGAAAGAAAGAAACAGGAAGATCTCCGAGGACTGAGCCAAGAGCTGAGAACAGTGGACTAGGGAATCAATCCAATGGGGTTGAGCTAGTCTCTAATCAAGGAATATTCTCAGCCCCTTGAATAGGCAACATGTGTCTGGTTAGATTACAGAATTTCCATGGGCAGGTGACTGCTGTGTGTCCCCATTCTTCCCCTCTGGATGCAAATGTCTATTGCAGTTACCTTAATGCGGTCTTATCATTGCATGTTGTGTGTAGAGTAAGAAACTACTTGTCCTCTTATTTAAGTTTTCTGGAGAAGAGTCATAACCAAGGAGCTGCACCAAAACAAACTCATCCACACGTGGTCCTGATTTAGATGATGAAACTCTGGACTGCAAAGATGATTTCATATGAATATAAGATTTTTGTGGGAGGGGTGAATGTATTTTCATGTGGAAGGGATGTAAATTATTATTTCCAGAGGGAAGATTATGACAGGTTGCATGCAGAGGTGACTACAAAAATTCCTCAAACTTCTGTCTGCATGTCCCTTGGTAATGTGACTTTGTTGCTCCTCCCAAGTAGAGATGGCATATATTTCCCCAACCCATGAATGTGGGCAGGCCTACTGCTGTAGGAGGTCCAAATCCTACACAAAAGATTTTGCAGTTTCTCTTCTTGCCCTCTTGGAATGCTGCCCAGAGATCACCATGAAGAAACCCAGTATCATCAATTAGAAGATAAGAGACAACATGGGGCAGAGATGAATTGTCCCAGCTAAGACCCCTAGACCACCGCCAATAGCCAATGTCAATGTGAACTGTCAGACATGTCAGTGAGGCCCTCTTACAATATCCAGTCCTATAGAGAGGCAGACTGTGGCCACATGAGTGAACCCCAGAGAGATCAGCAGGACTACCGAGGTGAGCTCAGCCCAAATTATTTACCCACAAGGGGGAAAAAAATGACTATTGTTTCAGGTGGTTTCTTACATAGTAATAAATAACTGCTGCATTAAAGTGCCACATTTCCTGATCTTCCAACACAATCCAGATTTTAAATATTCTATCCTATTATCATATGATGTGCCAAATAGACACTATATTTTTCATTAGAAATCTGGACCTATAAGAAAGCAAGTGCTAAAATGTGTGCTATAATGATGGTTGACCTACAGGAACAGTGCTCACCTTCCAGAAGACAAACTGTTATTATTGGTCCAGCATTAAAATAAAGTCTTTTTAACCTTGACCACAGTTAGCTTTCCTTCCAGGGATGCAAATCAAAAGGGGAGGGAGAAGAACAAAAGCAAACTCCTTCTATCTGCAGAGGTGTCATGGATACTATTCAGTGACATTTAAGTCCAATAAATTCCTTGAACATTCTTCCCCAGGGGTCATTGTCTCGTGACCACTCTTTCTGCCACACACATCCACTGGAAAAGCACAGACATATAAAAAATAAAGGGAGGAGAGGAGTGAGAAAACTGTAGATTGAGGGGCAAAGATGAGTAGCTGTTTTAATAATACACTGAACAATCACATTTCTATAATATATTTTTGTTTAAATTGCTTCCCAGCTAGACCTCTTTTTGGGGAGATGCTGTGTAATTTCTCTGGTTATGTGATAGAACCAGGATGAAAGAAAACTCACAAGCTCCTGTGGCTTAAAATATAATGGTTGAAAATTGATGGGTTCTTTTTAAAGTTTTTGTTCTTCTGTTTGGCAAGAAAAAGCAGAACTATACTCACCACCCCCACCTCCGTCCTTCTCCAAAATAAAGGTCAAATTGCTTCTTCTCTGTTTTTAAAGACATTGCTAAAAAAAAGAAAAAAGAAATCTGATGCAAATGTGTGCTGATATAATGGCCTAAATAACACCCACCTCCTCTCCTTCTCTACAATGAAAACCAACAGATCTAAAACCTCTTAAAATAAAGTATATTCGGATGCTGAAGAAGAAACCAACTTTAAAAATCATCTATAATTGAATATCTATAATTGCAAAAACTGTCACTGTAATATCCTCTACCTCATGGAACAGTAATTTGGATTATGTGATCATCTATTTTAACTCCCACTATTTTTGGAAGACATAAAATTCAAGAGTTTATACATTCAGAACCTCACTTCTAGATAGCTAGCTAATTCTACCAAAGTTAGAACGTATTTAAATATTGATTATAAATTAAAATTAAATTATTTCAAACCTTCTAGACTAATTTAGCACTGGTAACACTTCTGTTCAAGTATACTAATTTATTTGAGGGGTTGAGGGGGGGCTAGTATATATGCTGGAAATATGTAAAGTTGTTTTTTTTTTTTAAATGAGACTCAACTCTAAAAGAGGCCATAGTCAAACTTCTTAACTTTATATACAAAGAAACTAAAAGTCGGAGAGTTGGAATAGCTTATTACTGGTGATGCTCGTTGAGGAATCAGGTTTCCTGGACATTCAGACCAACAACCTTCCCACTTTAGCAGGCGGACTCACTCAGGAGTTTGTGTCTACTGTAGATGGGAGGAACCGGCTTCTCCCAGTCCTGAATCCAGGAGCTGCCAAACCTGAGCCTAGAACCTACGGAGGCCTTCAGCCACAGCCCTATCCCTGACTCAATAATTCCAATTTTCTGTGGATGGTCAGCACACTAATAATGTTTAAAATTGCCCAGGAGATTCTAATATGTGACCAGGGCTGAGAACCACTGAAATGGTTTCTCACCCCATTAAACAGGCTTAAGCTAGCAGACCGGCAGTTCCGGTCTCACTTCGCAGAGTTTCTGGCTCTCTTTGGCCCTTTGATACCATACAGCTCAAGAACCTAATTCTGAGAGCCTAGACTCTTGGAAATAAATAAATAAGAGAGGGAAGATCATGAATAATAAAGCACAAGGTCTCAGGTACATACATTACCAGTGACACTTTCCATTGACCCATGAGAACAAAAGAAAAAATAATAAAAACAACACTCCATCTCGCTCTATAAAAGTAGTATTACTTTCAGGCATTTGCTTAAACAGCTAACCAAGTTTGCCATAGTATGTGTTAACTTGTTTACGGGCTGGTTTCATGACATCACCCAACCACTTTGATAAAGCCATGGTCATCTGCTCATGGGCTCATGAAATGAGAAACAACATGGCTAGATTCTCAGACATGATGCAGTGAAGAGAAACATAGGTAGAAAATTGTCTATGAAACGAAGGTCGACATCAGTCAGAGTTCAGTTTAACCATATCACAACAACAACTGTTAGCAATCCAAAGGTACACCTAAATGCGTCCACTAATCCTCAGTTCCAACCCAGCCCTCAAGGAGCAGAGCTAAAGCTGGGTTATTTTGAAGCTCAGAACTAAGAAAGATAAATTTTACTTGTTGGAATAAAATTATAAACAATGATGGTCTCCTCACCCCTTGCACCTCTTGCTCGACTCTTTGCAACTATGTTGGGAAAACTGACGATTCTGTCTTGACCTTGAGCCTGTAGGTCACTTTCATTTCCAGGTGAAGCACAAACATAGCTTGGCTGGCTGTAATATCACATGTTTCAGTCCGCCTCCTTGCGCAAGCAGAATGTCTTCGGGCAAATATCAAATATTTGGTATTATATATTCAAAACCCGAACTACCTAATCAAGAAAGGCCACATCTGTGAAGTTGCTCGACGCAGCTCTACGTGGAGAATAGCCCAATACACCAGAAATAAGCATGTTCCATAGGCCTTAAACAGGACTAAAAAGGAAAAAGTGTGTCTGGTTTTATCTCAGTGTTCTAGCTTGAGGCACATTCTATAGAACTGATTGTTTTGTTTTTCCGCCTCTGTCACCAATTCTTCTCCAGTACATTAAATCCCAAACACGAGTTAATTAAGCATTATATTACAGAGTATTAATATAAATGTTTCAGATACTCCTCCTTAAACCTCTATGGCATAATTACTATTGCCCTGCAGGAGAAATTAATTTACATTGTTAACAGAAATACTTAGAAACAAACATATTTAAATGTTTAACTATCAGTTCTAAAAGAACAGATTAAAGGAAGCAACAGTTAAGTCAAAACATTATCTAGATGGTCCACAAGGTAATGTGAAAAGAGAATATACCATGTCTTGCTATTTCAGTCGTACTGAAAGAGCCTTTCAAATAATCTCATTTGCTTTCACTCCGAGAACCAAATATGAATGTTGTCAAATATCTTTCTTTAACTTCTTCCAGGCTAATCATGAATATCATCAAGAAGGCTTTTCTTCCAGCTCATCAAGCTGCCTCCCTTCAATAGATTAAGACAACTTCACAAGCATCAACAAGTAGAGCCAATGTAAAACTCTATCGGGGTTGAAATCACAGGGCTGCAAGTAACTTTCAGCTATTACGTGGTGCATTCTCTACCTCCAATAGAATCATTTAATCCAGCGGCTCTCAACCTTGGCTGCACATTGAAATCATTTGAGAAGCTTTCAGAATTTTTCTGCCCAGCTCTAAACCCCAAGAATTCTAACTTAATTGGTCTAGAGTATAGCCTGAGTATCAAGAATTTTAAAAGCTCTCCAGGCGATTTTAACGTGCAGCCAGGTGTCAAAGCCCATCAAACAAAGACAACCAAGACAAAACCTATAGACACGAAAAGTTGGGTTTACTTAGCTTGCTGCAGCAAGGGACACCCTCGGAGAATCCTAGGAGCTTTTCAATACAGAGGAGTTTAGGAGAGCTTCAAAGTGGGTGATTTTTAAACAGCTGAGGAAAACAGGAGAGAGTTCTGGATTATATGATGTCAAGAAATGGGGAGAGTCAGTGACTGAATATCTCAATTATCTTCATCCAAGAGGCAGAAAGATCAGAGCAGAGCTATCATTGATAAAGAACCAAAAGCACTCAGAAGGCCAGGTTGTTAAAAATAAGAATGGAGTGTTAATCATTTTTGTGGTTAAGGAGTGGCCTAGTCATTGCCCTGTTCTAAACGTTGTGTATTTACGTTCTTTGGGAAACACTATAGACTGGTTTTTAAATAAGGCCAGTTTTCCCTTTCTCTGTTTATTTAACAGAACCTATTTTCATATTCTCATAAGGTTGAGAACCACTGATTTAAACAAATTCAAAAAACTAGCTGAATATGAATGCTGACCGTGACATCTGTCTTTCTTTTGAGTTCCAGGGTTAAAATTAGCTGATCTGGCTTATTGAACATGTATTTGATTTCTCCCAATTTTTCCAAGTGAAACTTTCCCAAAGATGAACCTTCCCAAATAAAACTCTTTGTTCCCATTTCCCTGATGGAATATCCCATTATGATCCCAAGTTGAGGAGAATACATGCTACATTCTAAAGAAAAATCTTATGTGAAATAGCTCCTTTCAGTAGCATCACCATTAAAATAGTAGTTCTGCATTAAAAAGTCATGTTCTCTTTACTCTGTTCTCAACAGAAGCCACTGTTAATTTTTCACAATTACTAGCTCAGAACTGCCTTGGTATGGCACTGCACATGAAGGTGGGGATTCTTTACAGAAATGTTTTTGACACTATTTTGATAATTCAAAATTCTCTATTCCATGAGAAATCAGAATGTTGGCAATCATTTATGCTTTAAGCCAAAAATGCCTATGTATATTCAATAGAAATTGGGGTTATTGAACTCTTCTTTGGTAATCTAGAATATTTGTTCTCTTAGGAAGCCCACATAATCATAAACCATATTTTACTTCTCCCTGAAAATAAGGCTTTTTCAGTGTTTTACATATGCCAAGACATGAAGTCATGTTTTTATTTGCAAGAGTGAGAAAAAAAAATAAGGGTGAGAAAATATATTAACCTCTGATGGTACATATATCCATAGTGCCAGTTACTCATAAGGATGAGTACCTGATGCCCTCCAAATTTTCTGTTCCTCTAAGCTACACAGAGACTGGAATAAAAGTTTTCCTCTCCTCACCTCGACTGAGTTATTTCCACTGTTGGATGCTAAGGGAGCCCAGAAATGGCACCACAGTTTCCCTGCTTGAGTTCTGAACCAGCCAAGAAAACCAAAAATTAAGGCAAAAATATATTTAAAGCCTGTACAATTGAAAGAACCCACATCACAGGTTGGGTTCTCCAAGCACAGACACTGAAACAGAGTTTGAGCCCAAAATGTACATAAAGGATCAAAGGAAGGGGAAGAAGCAGGACTGAGCAGAGGAAAAAGGAAGGAAGGTGAAGCAGACCCAAAGAAGCCTTGCTCACCCTGGCAGGAAGTTCCGGAGTAAGCATTGTCCATGAGAGTCATCCCATAGTGAGCTGAAATGTCTGAGCCTTTAACCGTTCTCCTAGCTCATTCAATGTGGACTGCCCTGGGAAGGGCATGACTGAGCAAGGGATCCAGCTCTTTGCAGCCAAGGCAGACCTGAAAAGAACAGGAGGTATTGTGCCCACCTCCACCCTCTTCCAGCTGGACAGCAAGTCCTTCCTTAAAGCACCTCTGGGGAGCACATCTTCATGTCCATCACAGACCAAGTTAGAGAATACGGCTAACCTATTCAGCAATGGTACGTTTTTCAGTATGACACCCAGCACTGTGACATCCCCACATGGGCAGTGTTAAGCAATCACAGACCTCATTTATAGAGATGCACCACTGAAACTTAAAGCCTTAGAGATACTGACCAGAATATGTAGTTTTCACCAGAAGCTGGCTCTGGTGAAAGAAGAAAAAAAGGAAGAGTCTGAGACATGTATGTTCAATTCCTGCTTCCACAGTCTCCAAAAAATATGTCACTCCACAAGAGGGAGTGTGGGAATGGAGATGTGGAGACAGGCTAGGAGAGATTCTAATGGCCCCCTCTCTCCTCCACCAACTGAGCTATAGAACTTGACAGTCAGGTAAAGGGAGTGAGGATTATTAACATATGTAGATCTCTAGATAACAATAATAACTCAAATAATAACTTAAAACTCTCATGTATATAGTAATCATTTTTCTGCATACGTATAAATACCATTCCATTTGAAAGTTTGGAAATCGGGGAGTTGGCTTGGTTGGTTGTTCGGGGAGTTTTTATTCATATTGTAGGGGCATGTAAAAGAATAGATTTACTTAGCAGATCCCAAATAACATTAACATTAAGTAACATTAACATTTTTTCAGACTATCTGTGCTCCTTTCTGTCTTAATGCAGAAGTCACAGAGGGGATTTTAACCACTCAGTGGCAAAGTGATATATGCTGCAAGTGGCAATTCAGCGGCCAGACTGTTTACCCTGATACCCCTTTTAGCCACATACTTCTTGACACTATCTAATAGCATGGTACCTCAGAAGAGAAGCTGCCTTGACAGCTACTTAGGACAGGGCGCATCTAGGAACTCAGATCAGAGAGTCCCAGGAAGACTCAGAGAGCACCGGAAGCAAATGCCACCATGACACCCCCACTTGAAGTGTTAAGGATGACTCTAAGCCTAACCACAGGTGCAGATCACAGATTCTTAAAGAAGGAGCATTGAATTGTCGAAGGTATATCAATCTTTCCTCAGCCAGCCAAAGGCAGTTTCCTTTACAGAATTGACTAGTCCTTCTGTGAGGGCATGATAATGAAATGTTGCTAAGGAATTTCATTTTTAAATCAATGGTCAACTGTTTAATCAGGTAAGATCTGATGTCATGGAGATTTACTCGTGGCAAGAAAATATATGACAAGCTGTTAATTTCTGCATGTGCAACTAAGATAAGATAGTCTTTTACAACTCCTTCTAGACTTATGATCTAAAGACTACCATAAGACCATTTCCTAAAAGCAGCCATCTAGAATATCTGCCTGAAATAGAAATTAACCAAATTAAGGAAAACACAAATCTAAGTTGGATCTGCCTGAGTCTTCCTGAACCTCTAACAACTTTTTTTTTTTTAAAAAGCGTAGTCCCTATGGCCACCTTCTACACAAATATTGCAAGCACTTGTTAAAAATGCAGACGGCTAGACCCCACGTAGTGAATATCTGTGTAGCGTGGCCCAAGGGTCTGCATGTTCAACAAGTGCCCCGGGTGATTTTAATGCACACTAGGGTTTGAGAAACCCTGTTAGAAACTTAGGCTGGAACAAGGTCAGACACAAAGTCCAGACTCCAAGTTTCAAGGAAAAAATTCTACAAAATTCATTTGGCATTTATTTGGGAAGAGTACTTTTTACAAGAGAACATTAAAACTCTTACTCATTCAATAAATATTTTATTGTGTTCCTGCCCATCCAGATGCTGGGCTAAATATACTGGATTCAAAATAAAATGCATAGTAAGAGTGGGTCTAGTATTATCACACATTATAACTCCTTTCACACTGAATTCCGATCTTAGAGTACGCATATCTCTGGGAGGTAAAATGAGAATTAAGAGAAAAAAAGTACACTTCTCCTGAAGTGGAACTACCCTAAGATAAGAAAAACATTAAAAAGCATATATAGGATATGATTAAGTGAATCTAGTTCTCTCCAGGGAAAAGAGGGGTGTGGAGGGTGGACAGATGTAGATGTGATGATTTTAAAATAAAAGGATCTCTTGAAATAAGAGATCAGAGCTTACAGTTGATTCCTATCCCAACCAGAATCAGTTCTTTCTACTACAATCAGAGAGTTGATGAACTTTTGATCTGTCCTTTCTTTCTCTGGAAGCATAGATCTAAAAGCTGTTATCAAACAGACAGGATAAAAAGATGGTATATAAAACACTGTTGATTTTCCATAAAGTACCCATGAACTCTGCTGAAAAAAACTGCAGACATTAAACCTAGTCCACACACACTGCCTGCTATGGTCTGAGTGTTTGTGTCCCTCAAAACTGACGAGTTCAGGGACACCTAGGTGGCTCAGTCGGTTAAGTGGCAACTCTTGGCTTCCTCTCGGGTGCTGATCTCAGGGTGGTGAGATGGAGCCTTGCATCTGGCTCCCCACTGAGCGCAGAGTCTGCTTGAGATTCTCTCCATCTCCCTCCCCCTCTGGCCCTCGTGTCTCTCTCTCTCTCCCCCTCCTTGCCTCTCTCTAAAATCAATCAATTACATGTTTAAATCTTAATGCCCAGTGTGACAGTATTTCGAGGTGATTAGGTTATGAGGGCGAGGCTTTCATGAATGAGATCAATATACTTATAAAAGAGGACTTAGCTAGCCCCCTTCCACGATGTGAAGACACAACGAATAAGGCTATGAACCAGGAAGAGGGCCCTCATTTGACCATGTTGGCACCTTGATCTTGGACCTTCTGGTCTCCAGAAATGTGAGAAACGCATGTTGTTTATAAACTACCCAGTCCAGGGGTGCCTGGGTGGCTCACTTGTTAAGCATCTGCCTTTGGCTCAGGTCATGATCCCAGGGTCCTGGGATTGAGCCCCGCATTGGGCTCCCTGCTCTGCGGGAAGCCTGCTTCTCCCTCTCCCACTCCCCCTGCTTGTGTTCCCTCTCTCGCTGTGTCTCTCTGTCAAATAAATAAATAAAATCTTAAAAAATTTTTTAAAAAATAAAATATAATAAACTACCCAGTCCTTACTATTTTTCTATAGCATCCCAGAAGGATTAAGACACTACCACAGCTCACTAGAAAATGCCTCCCAGCATGCTAGCATAAGCTAAACTTGTTCAAGATGGAGTACCTGAAACGGTTTCTATAAAGCTTTGCACAAATATGGTGATGTATGCAAAGCAACTCATACATAATTCCATTTGACTCTCATAGCTTTTGTTTATAAAAAGATTTTACAAAGTATCTGTTTATAATTTTGTCCCAGGATCAAATAAAACCCAATTAGATGGTGTTATCAACATCTTACCAAAGTCAAAACAAAGGCAAGCACACACTGAAAAAAAAAAATTAAATGTTAAAATTAAGTGGTGAAACTATGGTTGATTTTCCTACATTCCCTAAATGTATAATAATGAGAATGTATTACTTTATAATGAAAACACTTAAAATTAATCTTTTTGGGAGTTTTTTATGACAATAGAATTGTTTAATTAAAAATAAATTTCAAGGTGAAGAGTCTTCAATGGTCATTGTTTCTTTTTGCCTTATTTCCTTTCTTTACTAAAAATGTGTTTTACCCTGCAGGCTAGATTGCCTCTCTGTTCTTTCAAACATTTATAAGCTTCAACATTTTTGCTGTAACAAAAAATTCTGGCTTTCCTTTTTCTCTTCTTTTTTATTACAACCCCATAAATTCTAACTACAGTTGTCCACTGTACCTCCCATTATTCTCAATAATCTTGACGAACTGATTTTGAAAGCATATTGCTTTAGCACATTAACTTTTGCTGGGGCACCTTTTATCCACACTGGACTCTCCCACCCTGCAATTTTATATCCCCTCGAACTAACAGTTTTCCAGGTAATAAATTATACATGACATCTGTCTTGCCCTAGTTTTTAAAATCCCTGTAGCCTCTTAAAAGTCTTTTTAATGTCCTCATACCCAAGTCCGAGCCTGTTCTGGTACTTTCTTTATGTAATAATTTTCTGGTTGTCTTTTCTTTTACTTTTGCCTTAATGTTCTACTCCACAATCTTCCTCAGCATTTCTTTTCAGTAGTTGTTTGGGGTTGTTTGTTTGTTTGTTTGTTTGTTTGTTTTTAAGCCCTTTTCTGCTTCCAAAATTCTTTGTGGCTCACTCCACCAGCCTAGGGCTAGTGAAATGTGAACATTTTTCATTCCCTACCAAAATTGTGATGCTTCTACCTACTTAAAATTTAAATACAATTATACTAAACTATGACATAATCTGTCACTCCCCACACCCAATTCCTGCTATGAATCAAGGGTCACTCTCATCTAGTCCCTCAGAACATAGTCTAGATTAGGACACTTTCCACACCTTACTGTCATTTCTTGTATTTTGAGTTTACTTTCTCCCCTCTAAACTTTAAAATCCAAATGGAAGAGAATGGGGTCTCCATGCCTGTATCATCAGTATTTATCATAGCAACTAGTACATGGCAAGTGTTTAATAATTATCTACTAGATAAATACACATTACAACAATACATGAATTCAGAAGCAGATATGGGAACCCTGCTATCTACTACTAAGCCATATTGAAAGAGATTTCATAAAATATAAAACAATTCCACCCTTCTCATTAATTATTGTTTTAGAAAATGTAAGTAAATATTATATTTTATATTATAGTACTATCATTAAAAATTGTTCTATGTATGTCAGCACAATAAATTTATTGTTATATTAAGTAATTTTACAAACATATATTTTAAATTTCTTCTCTTCTTTGTTTTTTTTTAAGATTTTATTTATTTATTTATTTGAGAGAGAGAGGGAGAGAGAGCATGAGTGGGTGGGAGGGGCAGAGGGAGAGGGAGAAGCAGGCTCCCCCAGTGAGCAGGGAGGCGGAAGTGGGGCTGGATCGCAGGACCCCGGGATCATGACCTGAACTGAAGGCAGATGCTTAACTGACTGAGCCACCCAGGTGCCCCATGATATTCTTTTAATAAAGGTACAATTCCAGGTGTTTTTTTTTTTATTTCTAATATGGTAACTATTAGTAGATAACAACTCACACAAATAAAAGCTCTATGGGGTCCTCAATAATTGTTGAGACTATGAAGGCATCTTGAGACCAAAAAATGTGAGAACTACTATTCTAAATCATCCAGACCATTGTATCAACACCTCTGAGTATCTGTTCAAATCCTCCCTGCCTCACTTTTCTCTGGGGACTTTGGCCACTTGTTCCAGCCACCTCTACAGTGACCAGCTCTGTGTGGGGTTTGACTTACCTCACCAGGTGAGACCTGCTATCACCTCTTGCCTGCATAGGGCACCTCTCGCCTCCCACACAGGGATTTCCTGTTTAAACTGAGGCAGTCATTTTCAAGCTATCTTTGGTGAAGAATCATTTCTCCCCCAATTCATTGCTAACTGACACTTTGTAAAACACAATACAAAAGAATTGCTAGAAAAGTGAGCTGGAAAAAAAAACAACAAAACACAAGTATACAAAAAGACATGCCCAATTGTTTTATGGTTAGATTCAACAGACATAAAATTACTCAGTCAAAATGATGTGAAAGTTTCTAAATACTTCCTTTCAATTTCTGTACTTATCATGAAGATGCCATCCATGGATCACACTCTTGAGTTGTGTTGCACTAAGACATAGGACAGACCAGGACCTGCTCAGCATCCATCCATAACAACTCAGAAATGCAGGAGGTGTTGGACATCTCATGGAGTGACGTTCAACTATTAGGGGATAAGGGCTGACAGATAAGGTCCTGTGACAGGTCATACATCTTCTCCAGTGGTCCCATGGGAAGAAGAAACAGCCACTCATAGCCATGGGTAATTTTATAATTACCCATGCTATGGTCTGAGTGTTCGTGTCCCTCAAAAATGACAAGCTTCCTGCTCTGCTAACCCTCTACCTCTTACTTCTACTCCCTAGGATGTTGCTCCCCAATAAAGCACTCAAACTTAAACTTATGCCTCAAGTTCTACTTTCTGGGAAGCCCAGGAAATGGAAGCCAACATGCTCTTTGCACCTCACTGAAGCAGGGGAAAACACAGGAGCATAGGACATCCAAAAATTCTATTATTCTCCAATTAATGCTGCACATGCCTTGTGCTTTCCTCTTTTTCTACCCCTCAGCCAGCCCATTGCAGCAGCTGCAAATTTAATCATTCCATCTATAGTAGACCCTCCATCCCCCACAAGTCCCTGCACCATATTTCCTTTGGCCTGACAAACCATTCAGTCACAAGCAAGGCTCATTTGATCCTTTCAATCGACCATTAAAATTGGCTAGGGTGGTGAATAGGGTATTTACCATCATCCTTGTACATGGTCAAATGAGAAACAAAAAGGTTAAGTGATTTTTCCATGGACACTCGATAATTTAGTGATGGAGTGATGAACAAAGCTCAATGACCCTGTTTGGTTTTCTTTCATTTTCACATCGTTTATATTCTGACAAGAGCAGATAATTCGTCCAGCCAAGATGGCGAACTAACGTGGTGTTATGACTCCCATGACTAATATTTTAACAGGTAAACTACAGTAAAACAGAATATGTAAGTGACAATATCAGTTACTTGGAGAAAGAGGTCATGAATCCTTAGATATTACATTATTCTGAACACAGTTGGTACCCCATAAATGTATGATAAATGAAAGAATAAATAAATGGTTAATTGATCTGAACTTGGTATTTTTACAATCTACAAGGCTTTAAAATTATTCTGCTGGAATAAAACCGCACACAGATTTCAGTCATAGAGACATCTAGAATCCCCTGGATCAAAGGAAATAGTTTTAATTTAAAAGTAGTGCAAAGTTTAGACACACAGATACACACACACACGCACACACACACACACACCCTCAGTCAACAATCAACATGACAGGTAGATTGGACTCATTTCACAGAATAACAGTATAAACATACAAAGTAAATTCCACCCTAAATCTCGATCAGTTCATATGCATTCATTATAAGTAAATATATCAAGGAGCCTGAAGGCTTGAGAAATGCCATCTATAAAAATTATCTAATGCTGCCCTTTTAAATTCTTCTGGCAAATTCTGAGTATGCAATTGACACCAGAATATATAAGTAAACAATGCAAGCATGTATGCACCCAAACTGGGAGCATAACTAGTCATCTAGTCTGTAGATGAAAATGTCATTTCCTAGTATAAGTACAGTTTCATGGGCAATTGATAACATATGCCAGCTCAATGAATGCATTTTCAGACAGCATCTTGAAGGACCCTGAAAGTATAAAGCAAAGAACATAATGCTGCTTGAACCAGAGTGTGATCATTCTGACTTGAAATTACTTGAAAGGAAAAGCAATATTACATACTAAATAAGTTTTGAAAAATGTACTATAAAAGTTAAAAGCTTGCTAGCAAAACAACAGGTAGAATTTTTCAAAATTATAGCAAAACCATCCAAACCTGTCCTATCCAATACTGTAGTTACCAGCCATGCGTGGGTATTAAAATATGGTTAGTGCAACTGAGAAACTGAATATTTAATTTTATTTCATTTGAATTAACTTAAAGTTATTTAATTCTAGTTAATTTTAAATTACATTTAATTTAATTAATGGCAATTAACTTTATTTAAACTTAAAAACTGATCCTCAGTATAGCTATTAGAAAACTTTTAAATATGTATGGAAAAACTTGGCTGAGAATCTATTTTTTCCACTGTAAATTCTATGAAATCTAAATATATATCAAGTGTTTTTCTGGTGAAAATGTAATGTCCAAATTAAACGTGCTGATCCACTCAATTGTTAGCTGCTTGCTGAAAAAGTCAAAGACAAAGAAATAAATAACAGTTTTCTTAAGCACAGCACATCCTGTTAAGTACTTACTTAAGATTCAGAAAATCCTGACAATTAAATGCCAACCACATAAAATTTCCCCCTAAAAAATAACAAAATGGTACAGATAAGCAAGAAAATGTCCTGAAAGAAACTAGCTATATTGGATTAGGTATCAGAATGAAGATCAAAATATCAAGGAATCACCAGAGGTTTTCAATATTCTTAATATTAAGTCTCATAATTATACTGGACAAAAGTGCAAAATGCAGCAAGCCAAGTCATAATGATCTAGCAGTCAACAACATCATTACCCAAAATCTTAAACCACGTTACCAGGACTTGAGATGAGGTGGGGGATGGGTGAAAAAACACCCACTTGGTGTTATAAATCAAAGGATGTGTATTCAGGCCAAGACAAAAACAACAAAAGGTTAAAAAGCTGAATGAATTTTTGTCTTGGTTTTTAAATTTAAAAAAATCTTGAAAATATCCCCCTTTTTTTGGTTTTGAGAGAGACAGCGCAAGCACAAATGGAGGGGGAGGGGCAGAGGAAGGGCGAAAAAGAAAATCTTAAGCAGGCTCCATACCTAGCGCAGAGCCTGATGGGGAGGGGCTCTATCTCACCACCCTGAGATCATGACCAGAGCCAAAATCAAGAATGGGACATTTAACTGACTGAGCCACCCGGGAGTTCTCCACCTCCCCGCCTTGCTTTTTTAAGATGCTACTTCAAACATTCCTCAAAACTACTTGAAGGATTCTACCTAAGGGTCTAGACAGAACTGTAAACTACATGGCAATAGATGGCAACTACTACAAAGCTTGAAAGAAAAATTAGGATAAAAGCTTATAAAAGTGTCATCTAGAAGGCATAATCTAGCCTCACAAATACCATCATAAGTAAATATGATTTGGAATGTTCTTGGAAAGCAGGGAGCAGGGCAGAATGCTGCTTTAATTTACATATGCTGATCATGATTACAAAAGTTCAGAAGCAAAACCTTTGTACAGAGGAGCAGAATACCCAAACCTAGAAAAGCACACTCAATTCTGTTTTATGTTCTCATGCCCAGACAGATACAAGAGACCTAAAAGAGATGAGAAGTTCAACCAACATAGCCACAGGTAAAGGGAAACACCAAAGAGATTAGACATCTTCCAGCTAAAAAGATAAGAGATGATTAGAATGTTTCAAAGTCTATTTTTAAACTACTAATAAACAGAGACACTAAACAGCATTTCGTTTAAAAAATATATTTTAGGCCAATTAAATAATGCATGCATTCAATGAATATTTACCAAGGACCCACTTCATGTAAAAGGGAGGCTCCAGCTCAGAGATAAGAAAGGCAAACAAATTGCCTTCAAAAGGGTCACAGTATGGAAAGAACAAGATAATGATTATAATAGAACGTAGTAAATATTTTAGTATACAACATGGTCAT
Organism: Eumetopias jubatus; assembly: GCF_037043125.1. Taxonomy (NCBI): domain Eukaryota; kingdom Metazoa; phylum Chordata; class Mammalia; order Carnivora; family Otariidae; genus Eumetopias; species Eumetopias jubatus. The sequence goes on from NW_028274820.1 coordinate 35,321,475, forward strand.
CCAGTCTGGAAACAAGGTATTACTTTATATGTATTTCAATGTACTACTGATAAACACTCATGCATATTGCCTGCATCTCCAGACCTTAAGGCCATGCTTATCTATGTACCACGTGCTATGGGACCACTGGAAAGGATGTACCACCCAGCTCTTGAAGAGGAAAAGAGGAGAAATGTCAGGGAACACTTTAAAAGGAAATAATGCTCAAACTTAGAAGGATGATGGAGAAATTTGGGAAGCAGACAATCGAGAGAACATTTCTTGCTTGAAAGGATGATGTAACAATTGAGATAAGAGAATGTACCAGGCAACTGGAACAGTCTAGAAGTTATTCTATATCCAAGCAGAGTGGGTACACTGACACTTCCTGTCCCATCTTAGGCAAATAGCAGTTCCTTTTTCCATGCAATTTTGCTCCAATTAAACTTAAAGGCGTAGGAAATTGAGAAAATAATGAAATAAAGAAAAACATTAATTATTCATAATTAAATCCTCAAACCCAGGATTTTGAGATATCCTCACAAAATATCTATGATATTTTGTATATCAAAAATATACACTTTTGATTACTTTTCTATGAATATAAATATTTTTATGGATATATATATACATATATATCATAGTGATATATTCTACTTTTTACATTTCACTTAACAAAAGCATTTCCCTTTTCTTCATAGACCTAATTTTATTTTTCCCAGTTTTATTAAAATATAACTGACAAAAATTATATATATTTAAGGTGTACAAGGTGATGTTTTGGTATATGCATACATTGTAAAATGATTATCACAATCAAGATAATTAACGTATCCATCACTTCACATAGTTTCTATTTTTTGTAAAATCTACCTGAAATATTTTCAAGTATAGCATACAGTATTATTAAGCATAGTCACCATGCTGTATATTAGATCTCCATAACTTGCTCATGTGTATAATTGAAATTTTGTACCCTTTGAGTAACATCTCATTTCTCTGACTCCTTTCATAGACATAACTGTAAATGCCTGTGTAGTAATCAAATAGATATAAACATTTCACTATTACCATTCATTTAGACTATTTACAATGCTTCTTTATTATAAATGAATTACTTTATACATCACACTTTGTCAGAATTAGAGGTTATTTACTCCCTAGAGACTAAGTGAAATTACTAGGTGAGGAATATTTTAAACTTTCCATTATATATTATTGCCACAATGCTTACCAGAAGAACTGTACCAGTTTACACTGCAAACAAACTGAATATATGTATATACGTATACACACACACACACACACACACACACATGCACACGCACATATGTGTGTGTCTACTTTCCTATACCTTCATCTGCCTAATAATTTTTTATTTTTTACTAATTTGTTAGGCAAAAAAATGCACTCAAATTATATTTTGATTTCCTTTAGCTCCATAATTAAGCCTATCAGTCAATTATTTTTGTTTTTTGAATGTTCATATAACACCCATTTATATATTGGGGTGTTGATTTATTTTATGGATTTTAGGCTACCACACTTTGTCATCTTTATAGCAAACGGGATTGACATGTGCTCTTGAATTTTGATTTTGATGGTTCAGAGATATTTTTAAATGTTTTCATTGTTATATAGTCAGATGTATTCTTATTTCTTCTGTAATTTCATGCCTTGCCTAATATTTGCCTATGTGTTCTTCCTTTTCATGGGGTTATCTTTACTTTTAACTCCCCCAGGTTTTATTGTGATACACTGCCTCACGTGTGTGTCTCTATTTAATTTTTTGAAAGAGTTGGCCAGTGTTACAGCACTCCTTACTGAGTTAGGCCTCCCTCCTTTATTGACTGTGATTCTTCCCTTCTTATATATTAAATCTTACAAAGGATCAGGCAAGGATGGCTGCTTCAGAGCAAGTTTACCATGTTCCACCCTACTCCTCCCAAAAGCCCACTAATATTAATGGCTAACATTCATGTCATACTTACCTGTGCCAGTCATTATTCCAAGCACCTTACATGAACCAATGTAGTCAACCAACCTTAGGAAATAGGTTCCATTACCCATTCTACAAAGAAGAGTAACAGAGCTTATGCAACTTTCCCAAGATCACATAGCTAGCATTTGGCAGAGAGCCTGTCTGAAGCCTTCCAGACTCTGGAGTCCTGTTTGTGCTCTTGCCTTCTCCAGATCTGTGTGCTACAGGCACAGAGGACCCCTTTTCATTCCTGGATTATCCCCAGTGTATTATCACCCCTGAATCTTAGAACATTCTCTGCTCTCAGACAAAACCATTTCTTTTTAACAGATCATAGAAATTAAGAGCTGGGCTTTAAAATCACACCAACTTGGATTTATATCTCAGGCCTGCTATCTACTAATTATATGATTATGATGATCAGTTTTATGTGTAAATGGAGTCAGACTATTAAACCAAACACTGATCTCAAGGTTGCTGAAAAGGTATATTATAGATGTTATTAAAGTCCATAATCAGTGTACTTTAGTAAAGGAGATTATCTTAGATCATCTGGGTGAGCCAGATTTAATCAGTTGAAAGACCTTAACAACAGAACTGAGATTTCTCCAAGGAAGAAGAAATTCTGCCTGTGGACAACAGTTTCAACCCATGTCCAAAAGTTCCAGCCTGCCCTTCCTCATGGCTGGCCCTACAGAGATTTCACACTTGCTTGCCAGACCTCACAATCATGTAAACTAATTCCTTGCAGTAACTCTACCTATCTATCTATCCATCCCTCCATCCATCCATCTATATCTATCTATACATGAATATATACATGTATACACATATAAATTCTATTAGATCTGTTTCTCTGGTGAAACTCTGATCTGAGACAAATTATCTGAGCCTCAATTTCTTCATATGGGAAATGGAGATAGAATTAGTACATAGCTCATAAAGTGCCTGTAAGGACTGAATAAGATATTATGTTCAAACACTCAACACAGTGCCTGACAAGTTACAGATTTTCACCCATTGCTATTAAATGTGTACTAATATTTGTAAATTTGTACTAACATTGGTAATTGTATTAATATCTGTAAATAGGGTCCATATCAAATAATTAGCTTTAATTTTCTTTTCATTTGAACTGAGGAAAGTATTTTAACTATATTAATATATTAAATATGTTAATATATTAATATCAATATTAATTAATATTAATATAAAAATATTAATAAGGACATTTATCACAAACATTCTGCCATGCAGTACAGCATGATTCAATCTTATTCTCATAGAAAAAAGAACAAATGTCCACCAAAGCAGGATGGAAAAATGATGGGACTATTCCACTGGTATAGCTGGGAAATGGAATACTATACAGCAAGGAGAATAAATAAACTACAACCGCCAACAACAATATGGATGAATCACACATACTGAGTGAAAGAACCCAGTCACAACAAAGCACACACTGTACAATTCATATAAAGTGTAAAATCAGACAAAATTAATCTACAGTGAAGGAAGTCAGGAAAATAAGTGGTTGGTCAGTCAGGGAACTCAGGAGAGGAGTGACTTGAAGGAAGCTCCTGAGATGATGAGAATGTCTTTCTATCTCTTGATCTGGGAGGTTTTAACACAGATACCTATGCTTTGAGAAAATTCATCAATGTGTACACTTAAGATTTGTGCATGTTACTATTGGTATGTTGTTCGTCAATAAAGAATTTATGCCAGTTTTGTGTATTTGTTTCTTAAAAAAGAAACTGTCGCTTTATAATTTGAAAGAAATTGAGGGGGGCGGAGCAAGATGGCGGAGGAGTAGGAGACCTGGCTTTCCTCTGGTCTCAGGAATTCAGCTGAATAGGGATCAAACCATTCTGAACACCTACGAACTCAACAGGAGATCGAAGAAGAGAGTAGCAACAACTCTCTGAACAGAGAAGTGACCACTTACTGGAAGGTAGGACATGCGGAGAAGTGAATCCGAGGCGATATTCGGGAGGATAGACAGCGGGTGAGGGGGCCTCCGTGGGCCGCTTCTGGCAAGTGATAGAGCCGCGGAGCACAAAATAGGACCTTTTAGAAGTCGGCTCCGCTGAGGGACGTCACTCCAGTGGCTAAGCGGGGGGTGGGACCCTCGCGGGAGAGTGTGGTCTCAGGACCCTCAGGGTCACAGAAAGACCGGGGGTGCCTGAGTGCGGCAGAGCTCCCAGGTATCGGAGCGGGGAAGCCGGCTGCAGAGACGGAGCTGAGGCGCGGGCTCTCAGCTCGGGGTGGCCATAAACTGTGATCGGCACAGTCGGGCCACTGCTCCTCCAGCAGGGACCCAGCAAGCAGCAGATCCTAGGAGACTCCCCTTCCTCCCCTGGGAGGAGCGGCGCGGGAGCGCACCGCAGGGATCTGCTGGGTTTGGAGACTCCACACGGGGTCGGGTGCCAGAGATAGAAACGCTCGGTCACAGGCCGGGTGAGCGCGGAGTGCGGCCGAAGACCGGGGAGACGGGAGTGACTGACTGCTTTTCTCTGGGGGCACACTGAGGAGCGGGACCCTGAATTCTCAGCTTCTCCTGGTGGAGATTGTGAGGCCACCATTTTCACCCTGGTCCTCCAAAGCTGTACCAGAGCTTGCAGGGAACAAAAGCTCCTGAGAGCAACCTCGAGCAGCTTGCTTAGCCCGGACCCACAAGGGCAGGGCAATTCCGCCTCCAGCAAAGACATTTGGGAACCACGGCAACAGGCCCCTCCCCCAGAAGATCAGCACGCACAGCAAGCAAGCCAAGACGAAGTTTACCGATCAAGGAGAACGGGAGAACTCCACTGCTAGGGGAATACTGCACATAGAATTCATGGCTTTTTTTTTTTTACCATGATTCATTAGTTTTTCAAAGTTAATTTTTTTAACTTTTTTTTTAATTTTTCTTTTTCCCTTTTTCAACCACCATCTTATCAATCCCTTTTTTAAAAAAATTTTTTTTATTTTTCATTTTTAGACTCATATTTTATCCCTTCATACTAGTTACCCTTATTTTGGCATATATATATATAAGTTGTTCTCTCTTTAAAATTTTGAGATACAGTTTCTTCTAACAGATCAAAATACACCCTAAATCACTAGTGTACGGGTTTTTCTAGTCTCCTGCCTGATCACATTCTCTCCCTTTTTTTTAAAAAAAAATACCTTCTTCTTTCTTTTTTCAAACAACTTCTTATCAATTCCTTTTATAAAATCTTTTATAGTTTTCATCTTTACAGTCATCTTCCATCCCTTCATTGTATCAACCCTTATTTTGTACATATATAAGTCTTTCTTCCTTTAAAATTTTAGGAGGCACTTTCTTCTAACAGATGAAAATACACCCAAATCTAGTGTGTGGCATTGATCCATGCACTAGCCTGATCATTTTTGATTATATTCTGTTTTTTTTGTATTGTTCTGTTTTTGTTTTTATCTTTTTCTTTTTCTTTTTTTTCTTTATTTTCTCTTTCTTTTCTCTTTCTTTTTTCTTTCTTCCCCTTTCTTTTCCGCTTGTTTCAGGTCTTTTCTGATTTGTATAGAGTATATTTGCTGGGGACGTTGTTAACCTGTTAGCATTTTGTTCTCTCATTCATCTATTCTCCTCTGGACAAAATGACAAGACGAAAAAAATCACCTCAGCAAAAAGAACAAGCGGTAGTACCGTCAGCCAGGGACCCTACTCAATATGGAGATTAGTACGATGTCAGACCTAGAGTTCAGAATCATGACTTTAAAGATACTAGCTGGGCTTGAAAAAAGTGTGGAAGTTATTAGAGAAACCCTTTCCAGAGAAATAAAAGAACTAAAATCTAATCAAGTCCAAATCAAAAGGCTATTAATGAGGTGCAATCAAAAATAGGGGCACTAACTGCTAGGATAAATGAGGCAGAGGAGAGAATCAGCGATATAGAAGACCAAATGATGGAAAATAAGGAGGCTGAGAAAAAGAGAGATAAACAACTACAGGATCACAAGGGCAGAATTCAGAAGATAAGCGATATGATAAGACGAAACGACATTAGAATAATTGGGATCCCAGAAGAAGAAGAAAGAGAGAGAGGGGCAGAAGGTATATTGGAGCAAATAATAGCAGAGAACTTCCCTAATGTGAGGAAGGAAACAGGCATCAAAATCCAGGAGGCACAGAGAACCCCTCTCAAAATCAATAATAATAGGTCAACACCCCGACATCTAATAGTAAAACTTACGAGTCTCAGAGACAAAGAGAAAATCCTGAAAGCAGCTCAGGAGAAGAGATATGTAACCTACAAGGGTAGAAATATTAGATTGGCAACAAACCTATCCACAGAGACCTGGCAGGCCAGAAAGGACTGGATGATATCTTCAGAGCACTAAACAAGAAAAATATGCAGCCAAGAATACTATATCCAGCTAGGCTGTCATTGAAAATAGAAGGAGAGATAAAAAGCTTCCAGGACAAACAAAAACTAAAGGAATTTGCAAAGACGAAACCAGCCCTCCAAGAAATATTGAAAGAGGTCCTCTAAGCAAAGAGAGAGCCTAAAAGCAGCATAGATCAGAAAGGAACACAGACAATACACAGTAACAGTCACCTTAGAGGCAATACAATGGCACTAAATTCATATCTTTCAATAGTTACCCTGAATGTAAATGGGCTAAATGCCCCAATCAAAAGACACAGGCTATCAGATTGGATTAAAAAACAAGACCCATCCATGCTATCTGCAAGAGACTCATTTTAGACCCAAAGACACCCCCACATTGAAAGTGAGGGGGTGGAAAACCATTTACCATGCTAATAGACACCAAAAGAAAGCTGGGGTGACAATCCTTATATCAGACAAATTAGATTTTAAAACAAAGACGGTAATGAGAGATGAAGAACAACACTATATCCTACTTAAAGGGTCTATCCAACAAGAAGATCTAACAATTGTAAATATCTATGCCCCTAACAAGGGAGCAGCCAATTATATAAGGCAATTAATAACAAAAGCAAAGAGACACATTGACAACAATACAATATAGTGGGGGACTTTAACACCCCCCTGACTGAAATGGACAGATCATATAAGCAAAAGGTCAACAAGGAAATAAAGACTTTAAATGACACACTGGACCAAATGGACTTCACAGACATATTCAGAACATTCCATCCCAAAGCAACAGAATACACATTCTTCTCTAGTGCCCATGGAACATTCTCCAGAATAGATCACATCCTAGGTCACAAATCAGGTCTCAACCAGTACCAAAAGATTGGGATTATTCCCTGCATATTTTCAGACCACATAGCTTTGAAACTAGAACTCAATCACAAGAGGAAAGTTGGAAAGAACTCAAATACATGGAGGCTAAAGAACATCCTACTAAAGAATGAATGGGTCAACCAGGAAATTAAAGAAGAATTAAAAAAATTCATGGGAACCAATGAAAATGAAAACACAACTGTTCAAAATCTTTGGGATACAGCAAAGGCAGTCCTAAGAGGAAAGTATATAGCAATACAAGCCTTTCTCAAGAAACAAGAAAGGTCTCAAAAACACAAACTAACCCTACACCTAGAGGAGCTGGAGAAAGAACAGCAAATAAAGCCTAAACCCAGCAGGAGAAGAGAAATAATAAAGATCAGAGCAGAAATCAATGAAATAGAAACCAAAAGAACAGTAGAACAGATCAATGAAACTAGGAGCTGGTTCTTTGAAAGAATTAACAAGATTGATAAACCCCTGGCCAGACTTATCAAAAAGAAAAGAGAAATGACCCAAATCAACAAAATCATGAATGAAAGAGGAGAGCTCACAACCAACACCACAGAAATACAAACAATTATAAGAACATATTATGAGCAACTCTATGCCAGCAAATTAGATAACCTGGAAGAAATGGGTGCATTCCTAGAGATGTATCCACTACCAAAATTGAACCAGGAAGAAATAGAAAACCTGAACAGACCTATAGCCACTAAGGAAATGGAAGCAGTCATCAAAAATCTCCCAAGAAACAAAAGCCCAGGGCCAGATGGCTTCCCAGGGGAATTCTATCAGATATTTAAAGAAGAATTAATACCTATTCTCCTGAAACTGTTCCAAAAAATAGCAATCAAAGGAAAATTTCCAAACTCATTTTATGAGGCCACCATTACCTTGATCCCAAAACCAGACAAAGATCCCATCAAAAAGGAGAATTACAGACCAATATCCTTGATGAACATGGATGCAAAAATTCTCACCAAAATACTAGCCAATAGGATCCAACAGTACATTAAAAGGATTATTCACCACGACCAAGTGGGATTTATCCCTGGGCTGCAAGGCTGGTTCAACATCCGCAAATCAATCAACATGATACAATACATTAACAAAAGAAAGAACAAGAATCATATGATCCTCTCAATAGATGCAGAAAAGCATTTGACACAGTACAGCATCCTTTCTTGATCAAAACTCTTCAGAGTATAGGGATAGAGGGTACATACCTCAATAACATAAAAGCCATCTATGAAAAACCTACAGCGAATATCATTCTCAATGGGGAAAAGCTGAGAGCTTTTCCCCTAAGGTCAGGAACGCGGCAGGGATGTCCACTCTCACCACTGCTATTCAACATAGTATTAGAAGTCCTAGCCACAGCAATCAGACAACAAAAAGAAATCAAAGGCATCCAAATCGGCAAGGAGGAAGTCAAACTCTCACTCTTTGCAGATGATATGATACTGTATGTGGAAAACCCAAAAGACTCCACCCCAAAACTGCTAGAACTCATACAGGAATTCAGTAAAGTAGCAGGATATAAAATCAATGCACAGAAATCGGTGGCATTCCTATACACCAACAACAAGACAGAAGAGAGACAAATCAAGGAGTCGATCCCATTTACAATTGCATCCGAAACCATAAGATACCTAGGAATAAATTTAACCAAAGAGGCAAAGGACCTGTACTCAGAAAACTATAAAATAGTCATGAAAGAAATTGAGAAAGACACAAATAAATGGAAAAATGTTCCATGTTCATGGATTGGAAGAACAAACATTGTGAAGATGTCAATGCTGCCTAGAGCAATCTACACATTCAATGCAATCCCCATCAAAATACCATCCACTTTTTTCAAAGAAATGGAACAAATAATCCTAAAATTTGTATGGAACCAGAAGAGACCCCGAAGAGCCAGAGGAATATTGAAAACGAAAAGCAAAGCTGGTGGCATCACAATTCCGGACTTCCAGCTCTATTACAAAACTGTCATCATCAAGACAGTATGGTACTGGCACAAAAACAGACACATAGATCAATGGAACAGAATCGAGAGCCCAGAAATGGACCCTCAACTCTATGGTCAACTCATCTTTGACAAAGCAGGAAAGAATGTCCCATGGAAAAAAGACAGTCTCTTCCACAAATGGTGTTGGGAAAATTGGACAGCCACATGCAGAAGAATGAAACTGGACCATTTCCTTACACCACACACAAAAATAGACTCCAAATGGTTGAAAGACCTAAACGTGAGACAGGAGTCCATCAAAATCCTAGAGGAGAACACAGGTAGCAACCTCTTCGACCTCAGCCGCCGCAACTTCTTCCTAGAAACATCGCCAAAGACAAGGGAAGAAAGGGCAAAAATGAACTATTGGGATTTCATCAAGATCAAAAGCTTTTGCACAGCAAAAGAAACAGTCCACAAAACCAAAAGACAACCGACAGAATGGGAGAAAATATTTGCAAATGACATATCAGATAAAGGGCTAGTATCCCAAATCTATAAAGAACTTATCCAACTCAACACCCAAAGAACAAATAATCCAATCAAGAAATGGGCAGAAGACATGAACAGACATTTTTCCAAAGAAGACATCCAAATGGCCAACAGACACATGAAAAAGTGCTCAACATCGCTCGGCATCAGGAAAATCCAAATCAAAACCTCAATGAGATACCACCTCACACCAGTCAGAATGGCTAAAATTAACAAGTCAGGAAACAACAGATGTTGGCAGGGATGCGGATAAAGTGGAACCCTCCTCCACTCTTGGTGGGAATGCAAGCTGGTGCAGCCACTCTGGAAAACAGTATGGAGGTTCCTCAAACAGTTGAAAATAGAGCTACCATATGATCCAGGAATTGCACTACTGGGTATTTACCCCAAAGATACAAATGTAGGGATCCGAAGGGGTACGTGCACCCCAATGTTTATAGCAGCAATGTCCACAATAGCCAAACTGTGGAAAGAGCCAAGATGTCCATCAACAGATGAATGGAAAAAGAAGAAGTGGTATATATACACAATGGAATATTATGCAGCCATCAAAAGGAATGAGATCTTGCCATTTGCAATGACGTGGATGGAACTGGAGGGTGTTATGCTGAGTGAAATAAGTCAATCAGAGAAAGACATGTATCATATGACCTCACGGATATGAGGAATTCTTAATTTCAGGAAACAAAACTGAGTGTTGCTGGAGTGGTGGGGGGTGGGAGGGATGGGGTGGCTGGGTGATAGACATTGGAGAGGGTATGTGCTATGGTGAGCGCTGTGAATTGTGCAAGACTGTTGAATCACAGATCTGTACTTCTGAAACAAATAATGCAACATATGTTAAGAAAAAAGAAAAAGAAGAAGATAGCAGGAGCGGAAGAATGAAGGGGAGTAAGTCGGAGGGGGAGACGAACCATGAGAGACGATGGACTCTGAAAAACAAACTGAGGGTTCTAGAGGGAGGAGGTTGAGGGGATGGGTTAGCCTGGTGATGGGTATTAAAGAGGGCACATTCTGCATGGAGCACTGGGTGTTTTGCACAAACAATGAGTCATGGAACACTACATCAAAAACTAATGATGTAATGTATGGTGATTAACATAACAATAAAAATTAAAAAAAAAAAAGAAAGAAATTTGTCCTTGGAATAAGGAGTCCAGGTAACCAGCTAAGGATTGTGACTTTAAAAACTAGGGGAAGGCTCTGTGCCTGACAGTAGCTATTACAGGGCTGGCCTCTAGGCTAGAAGTTAGGTCCATTATTTTACACCAAAGAAGAAAGATTCATTCACTTGTTCTACGAATATCCATTTCTCTCCAACTCTACTGCCATCATAGTCCACACTACTGTCTCCTCAAGCTGGAAGTTTCCCAGCTGTCTCTCTGCCTCAGCTCTAGCCCCTCCATCTATTCTCAGCTGACCCTCTATAGTGACTTTTTTCCACGTAAATTAGATCAAGTCACCTCTGCTTAACCACACCAATAGTTTTCTGTTGCATTCGGGGAAATCCACTCTGCTCACATCTCCTAGAAGGTCCTGGTACCCTCTCCACTTTCACATCTTGTTCACTCTCTCCTCACCCACTGAGACTGGTCATGGCTATATGATCATTTCTCATATCAAGGTCTTTGCTCTTTCTTGTGCCTTCTCCAGAATGTTCTTCCCCAGACTCTCATGTTGCTGGCACCAGCCCAACTTCTGGGTTAGTTCAAATATCACTTCCCCAGAGAGGCTTTTCTGAGCTCTTCATTTAAAAGCACTTTGTGTTTTGTCCATTGATAGGGGAATGGATAAAGATGATGGGGTACGTACACACAATGGAATATTACCAGGCCATAAAAAAATAATGAAATCTTGCCATTTGCAACAACAGAGACAAATACTATATGATTTCATTCACGTGTGGAATTTAAGAAACAAAACAAATGAAGGAAGGGAAAAAGAAACAAATGAAAAAACATTTCTTAAATACAGAGAATAAACTAGTGGTTGCCAGAGGGGCAATGGGGTAGGGGGAAGGGGATTAAAAGAATAGTTATCATGATGAGCACTGAATAATGTATAGAACTATTGAATCACTATATTGTGCACCTGAAACCAATCTAACACTGTATGTTAATCACACTGGAATTTTAAAAATAATAAATAAAAATTTTTAAAAAACAAAATAAAACAGGGGCACCAGGTGCAATCGGTTAATCATCCGACTCTTGATATTAGCTCAGGTCATGATCTCAGAGTCGTGAGATCGAGCTCCACGTCAGGCTCTGCACTGGGTGTGGAGCCTACTTAAGATTCTCCCTCACCCTCTCCCTCTGCCCCTAACCCATAAACACCACTGAGGCAAAGCAGTGGGGATATGTTCTAATAATTTTATGACTTTTTCCCATCCCAAAGCTTTCTGGATTCATTTTCACTAGAAGTTACCTGAGATGGGGGTGGGGTAGAGAATGCTAGACACACACAGTATTATTCTCCTTAATCATGTATTTTCCTGAGAGTAGCGAGGTTTGAAGGTCAGATCTGTCCTTATTACCCTTTGACCTTTAGAAGAGGTGGTAAGGTGTAAATGATACCTTGCATGAGTAATATGGATGCCTACAAGTATCCAGTGTGTTTCCTTTTTTATGCAGACTATATCTGGTGATAAACCAATAATTTCGTGTTGCAGTAAAAAAGACTAAGAGCCATATTTCCTGGGTTTGAATCCTCCTGCTCTGCTTATCAGCCTGAAAAACATAACTTTTCTTGATCCTTGGTTTTGTCAGCAATAAAGTAGAGCTAATATAGCAACATGCATTTCTCAGGGTTGTTATGGAAAGCAGATGAGCAAGTCTATCTGAAAAGCACTTTGCCAACTTTCTATATACTGTATACTGTAAGTTGTCGTAATTATTTCAATGTGAGATTTTCCCCTTGCCTAAGCATAATCTGTATCTCTCATTTCTGCTTGGAATGCAGACGTTATGGCAAGCTAGATAAATGGAAAGGTTTAATCATCACATAATGGGGCACATTAATGTGATAAGGATGGTTATGCTGGCACGATTACTGTGCCTTATGGCAGTTCGGTCCAAGTGCCAATCAGGTCTTTTATACGCATGCCTGTGTGTGTGTGTGTGTTTGTGTGTGTGTGTAGGTATTGGAGGAGGGGTGTTTCATAAACTTAAGTTTTATACCATTACCTACTATTTGCCAAAGTGAAACAGACTCTGAGAAATCTGTTTATTTCTGAGATATCTACTTATTCAGACTTTGCTTCTAAGAGTATGTAAACTACCTGTTTTTCCACCTTGAAATATTTTCACATATTTAATAAATGATAAAGATGAGATCATCACCTACACTGTCTACTCAGATCTCAGCAGAAAACAGCACTCAAATTAAGTTCTACGTTCCCCTTCTCAGCTATGGCTTTGACTCCAGCAGGAGTTTTGTCAGGAAGATTCTCTGCTCATGTTTTTCTTTTTAATATAATAAGCACGATGATTAAAGACACAATTCGTAATTAGTTTGGAAGCATGTAAGCTGTAAAGGGTTATCCATATTTATGGAACTTATTATGTAATTAAATGTTAACTATAAACCATAGTCAAATTCTGAGGTCTAATATTTTAGCTCTATAATATAACTTATATGCCTATAGAATTTATTCCATTTTTAACTGAAATTTTATTTCCTTGAGGGAATTTTGTACCAACAATGTTTTTTGCCTTTATAAGAAAAAAGAAAGGAAGGAAATGTAAACCTCCAGAAAAGCAGAACATTGTATGATAAAGCCACAGTGTATGCAACCACTCCAATTTAAAAGAGGAAATCAGTGGCTTCATGGAAAAAAAGAACTGATCCTAAAAAGTACAGAGAGTAAGTAAGAGGCTAGAAGATATTAGCAATGTGGTAAAGATGACACATGCTTTTTCATCCACCAGGAAAAAAAGGAATCAGTTTCTCCAGGAATGACAATAAAAAAGAAACATTCAATATGGGTCAAACACAAAACCAATGCATTCAAATGTGACATGACTTTGAGCAGCCAGTAGAACCTCTGTCAGGAGCATGTAAATGTCATCAATCTTGACTCTACAAAATTAAAAATACAACTTGCAGAGACTAGGAAATGGAGATGGAAGGAAGGCCAGACACACAAACATCTTTATCTTACAAGTTTGGGGAGGCAGGAGGAACTGTTTATTGTAGGGAAAGCAGAAGATGAAGCAACTAATTTAAGTTTAGTAGTAGACTAATCAGAAATTTCTTAAAGATATAACTCTTGGGAGGAAGTGGGAAGAAAGATGGAAATTTTGGGTAAATGGACTCATGTAGCATAGCAAGAGATAATTCAGAAGTGGATAAATTAGGAAAGAGCAATATGGCATCATATTTAAAGATACGGACAATGGCAGTAACCACTAAGGCAGCTGAGCACAGTTAGAAATGTTTATCTCTGGAGAGAGGGACTGAGGGTGGAGGAAAGCAAGAGAATATTGCCTTATCCTAAAAGCCTTTCTGCGCTGTTTAGCTTGACAATTGTGTGTATAAACTATCAGCCACCTAGAAGACATGGTCACCTAGATGACCCACTGCTTCCTCATGTTTGAAATCTCCATCTGGTTCCCATAAGCATTTGCCTCCCACTACATTCTTTTAATCACTCAATAACTCATTCAATTATTCATTTATTCCAAAGCTGAGTGCCTACTTGGAACCACTGTGCTAAATTTTGAACCATTATGCTGGAGGTACAATGGGGGCAAGGTAGACATGGTACCTTCCTTCATGAAGTCTATACTCCAGTGAGGGAGACAGATCTCACTCACACACACACACACACACACACACACACACACACACACACACACAGACTGGCAATTAAAATTACTTCAGATTATCATAAGTGTGTTAAAAAAAACAGATAAGGGTCTGGAAGAAAGAATACCAGGGATGGTCTATCTTTAACTAGGATGAGCAGGGAGTTCTCTCACAGGTGACTTATAAACTGAGACATAAAGAATAAGCTAGCCATGTGTCATGGACATTTGTCATATTTGGGGCTACTTAATATCTTCTGAACATTCTTCCTGTGTTTGAGTAATATTCTACTTCATAAGTAAAGAAAAGGACAGTCAATCCTACTGAGGAACAATATAGCATTGCATAAGAATCCGTCGCAATTCAGTGAAAGAAGCCGGTCACAAAAGACTACATACTGTATGATTCCATTTACATGAAATGTCCAGAATTGCTAAATATATTTAAAAAATAAAGTAAATTCATGATTGCCTAGTGCACTACGAAAGGATGGGGAGAGGGGAGGAGAATAGGAAATGACTACCAATGGGCACAGGAATTGATTTTGTTGTGATGAAAATGTTCTAAACCTAAATTGAGATGATGGTTGTCCAAGTCTTGGAATACATTAAATCTGTGATGTTGGTGAAAGCACGCACCACTGGCCTTCATACCTTTTGTTAATGTGGTCATCGCTGGCTTACAGAATATAGGGTGAGAGTTGTGGGGATGCATTTCCCTGGAAAGGGACAATGCTGCTCACGGGATTAGCCGGTCCCGGGTAAGGATCACGCTGTGCCTGTGTGGAGCTCCAGAACCAATTAAAAAGGCACCCTTGTGTACTTTAACAAGTTGACTGTGATTCACAGAGCCCTCCAGAGTGCAGGGCCCAGGCAAAGAGCCCTACTTGCTTCCACTATGGTGCTAGCAATGGATGTGAAGAGAGGTGGAAAGACGCGAGCAGTATTTTGGAGCTAGACCGGGACTCGACTGATAGGTCAGGCACCGCAAGATGAGGTAAGAGCTGATACTGCCTACCCCACTGTGACTCCGCCCACATCCCGAAAGGAGGAGGGGGAGGTGCAGGGAGGATGGGAGGGGAGGAAAGGAATAAGGAGGAGAAGAAAAGAAAGAGGAGAAGGAAGAAGAGGAGAAGAGGTGCAGAAGAATTAGAATAATTTTGTTGATTTTTTGAGCAGCCATGTGCTTCACAGCCCCCCTCCCAACCCCAGCAGCTGAATGATTAGTCTAAATCAATCAGCTACCAGATTTCTCTAACCAGGGACTGATTTATTTATGTGCATACAATATAACCTTGACCAAAAAAAAATAGATGATAGATAGATGATAGATAGATAGATGATAGATAGATAGATAGATAGATAGATAGATAGATAGATAGATATAGATAGATAGATAGATAGATAGATAGATAGATAGATAGATGATAGATAGATAGATGATAGATAGATGATAGATAGATAGATAGATGATAGATAGATAGATAGATATAGATAGACGATAGATAGATGATAGATGATAGATGATAGATATAGATAGATGATAGATAGATGATGATAGATAGAGCTATACATAAAGGGACTATCTTCTGGAAGAGCTTCTTCTATAATTTTCCTTATTCACAAAGGAGACAGAAAACAAATACTTTGTGGGGAAACTATGCTTATCTAGGTAAGACTGATTACTTTTCTTCTATGTCCTCAGGTCCTATATTTATACACCTACTATATAGCTCATTTAGGACTTACCTATTTGCATGTTTGGCTCTTTCCATAAAACTTTAAATCCCTCAAGTGCATAGGTAATATATTATTTGTTAAATATTCTCAGCTTCCAGCACAATGCCTGGCATTTAGTAGCTGTTATTAAATATTTGTTGGATAATATGGTATAAGGCTCAAAATCAAGATCCAGTATTAGGTGCTGCCCTGCTATTTGGTGAAATCAGGAGGCACTCAAAGGCCTACGCACATGCTCCCCCCCTCACTCTGCTCCTGTGTGTAAGATCCCCGATCCACACAACCCTCCTTATCAAAGGGACCAGGTACAGCCCCTGCTTATCCCTGAGCAGTGTGTTTCATTGTCTCCTAATCTGTGGAATTATTCGAACAAGCCAATAACGTTCTCCCACTGCGACCAGAAGGCACCTAACCCTCTTGATACTACAAAGCCTGCCTCCCACGGCCCCTGCTTGTTTGGTCCATTCCTGAGTACAACCCCCATGAGGCCCTATACGACATAGGATGTCCTTTTCCACCAGGCTGTGAGGATATGTACACATACCTATCCGGAAGTTAGTGCTGGCTTTCATCAGGACCTCACTCTCTATGCTTTTGCATCTTCACAGAGGCTAGCCCAGGCTTCCTCAGAACACAGCACAAACTCCAAGTGCTGTCGATATCATCTGTCCAGTGTCGTGTGGGCAGCCACCCCTATAATCCCAGGGCAGAAATCCCTCCTTTGCCAACCGAGCAAAGCGGTGGTGATTCTAGTCTCTATCTCCACCCTTAGTCAGATTACACGGCAAGGGAACACTGATAGAGAATGTATGCATTTTACCAACTGATAATCTTCGGTGACATTCACCAAAGAAACACAGCCTTTTTCAAGATTTTTTTATTATTTGTGAGAGAGAGAGAGAGCACACACGAGCCAGGGGAGGGGCAGGGGGAGAAGCAGGCTCTCACTGAGTGGGGAGTCCGAGATGGGGCTCGATCCCAGGACCCTGGGATCATGACCTGAGCTGAAGGCAGACGCCTAACCAACTGAGCCACCCAGGCGCTCCACTTTTTTCAAAACAGCACTTGGTTAATGAGACTGTTACCACTGCAGTCCTTTTGATCCTCGTTCAATTTCATTTTGGAAAGACGAGAGATTCACCTATCTCCACCAAGACAGTTTCATTCCTACTCATTTCTCATCAAAGATGAAAGCTAATTATGCAGAAGTTTTTCCACTGTGTTCAAACAGAGGCATCCAATAACTCTTTTTGACTAAGAACAGAGCTTGCCCACGGTGAGCATATCTTGAGTTTGGAGGTCAGCAACAGGCTCCAGCAAACACCACTTGCTAAGGGACAAAACTAAGTGGTTTGTACTTCTGATTAAAATATACATTACAGGAAGGGTTTCTCTTTGTTTTAAAAATACAGCTTCTTTATAAATTTGAATATTTCTTTTCTTCTCTCCCACCTCTGGGTTTAGCAATGCCGCCCACAGATTAAAGAGTCTTAGAGATGAGTACATCTTTAAAAATAAAGGCAGAAAAGTGAAGCTCGCCGTATGCTGTCAGCATGACCCTTCCATTAGAGAAAAGGGTTAAGCACCAAAGTTGATGCAGCAAAAATTAATAGTAGTTTCAGGTTTTAATGAAATTATCTCATTTTAGGAAACTGGAACATCTCCACTAAAGTACCTATTCAGTTTTAAATTATTAAAATTTTCTGGGGCGCCTGGGTGGCTCAGATGGTTAAGCATCTGCCTTCAGCTCGGGTCGTGATCTCAGGATCCTGGGATCGAGCCCCGCATCGGGCTCCCTGCTCGGTGGGAAGCCTGCTTCTCCCTCTCCCACTCCCCCTGCTTGTGTTCCCTCTCTCACTGTGTCTCTCTCTGTCAAATAAATAAAATCTTTAGAAAAAAATTATTAAAATTGTCCACCTGTGACTCGGTTCTCATTTTTATTTTCTCATTTTGCAGTTTGAGACATTATTGGATTCTGCCTGTCTCAACGTTTTGATCCTCTGAACTTGCTTTCGTGTATTTAGGGTGGATGAACATCCATTATTAGGCACTAATGCAGGTGAGTAAGCTACCATGGATGGTGGGAGGTAAGCTGTTCAGGAAAGATAATCACCAGAGAGTGCAAGGTCAATAGTTTCACTCTATGGCACTTCAGTCACATCTTCTATGTGAATTTATTAATAAACACAGATAATAAGCACAACTGACATCATTGAGCATGAACTATGTGCCAGGCATGGTATTAAGGGCCTTTTATGTCTCGGCTCATTGAACCCTCCCAGCAGCTCCATGAAGGGCACATCGTCCAGCCACAAAGTTTTAGGAAGAGGGAACTTTACCTCCATTTGAATTCAAGTTCTGAAATTCTCTACCAGCATGATATGGACAATAAATGCCATATATGAGTCTTCACACCCCCCCCAACACACACACACAAAAGTGACTTAATTAAGAAAATATGAGCGCAATGTAAAGCAGATAAATTACCAAGAAAGTTTCCCTTTACGAAAAGACAAACTGTCAGAATTTCTTTATAAAGTTACATATATACTTAAGTGCACCAGTTGACCCAGGAATTCTACCACTAAGTATTTATCCAAACAAGTTTATACGCTTTCACAAATGAGCACCTGCACACACATGTTCACAGCAGTTTTAATGATAGCCTCAAACTGGAAACTCCACCACCGACTCTGACAACTCTGTCGGGTGAATGAATGGGCAAACTGGTAGGTTCAAACAATACCACTCAGCAACAAAAAGGAACAAACTACTGATACATGTAAATCATGGATAATTCTCAAAATCATTATGCTGAACAAAAGCAGTCAAACAAAGAAGACTATATATTGTATGACCCATCTTACCTGCAATTCTAAGATAGGTTAATCTATAGTAACAAAAAGCAGATCAGTGGTTGCCTAGGAAAGGAAGTGGGGAGGAAAGGGATTACCAAGGGACACAAGGAATCTTTTTGGAGTTCTGATACATTCTATATCTTGATTGCCATGCAAATGATTACATAGGTGTGTACAGTTATTAAAATTCATGCTGGACAATTAAAACAGATGCCTTTCATTATATGTAAATTAAACCTCAATAATTTGATTAAATATAAAAGAAATTGTCAGAAGAGTTTATTTTTTAATTTATTTTTTTAATTCAAGTAAAATTAACTTACAGTGTTATATTAGTTTCAGGGGTACAATATAGTGATTCAACAATCCTATACATTACACAGTGCTCATTATGATAAGAGTCACCAGATAAGAGTTTGTTTTTTTGTGTATCTCTTTTTTCCTTTGTTCATTTGTTTTGTTTCTTAAATTCCACACATTAGTGAAATCATATGGTATTTGTCTTTCTCTGACTGACTTATTTCACTCAGCATTATACCCTCTAGGTCCATCCATGTTGTTGCAAATAGCAAGATTTCATTCTTTATCATGGCTGAGTAGTATTCCATTGTGTGTATGTCTGTGTGTGTGTGTGTGTGTGTGTGTGTGTACACCACATCTTCTTCATCCATTCATCTATGGATAGACACTGGCTTGCTTCCATAACTTGGCTATCGTGAATAATGCTGCAATAAACATAGCGGTGTATATATCTTTTTGAATCAGTGTTTTCATTTTTCCTGGGTCAATACTCAGTAGTAGAATTATTGGATCATGTGGTAATTCTATTTTTGATTTTTTGAGGAATGTCCATACTGTTTTCCACAGTGGCCGCACTAGCTTGCATTCCTACCAACAGCACACAGGGCTTCCTTTTTCTCCACATCCTTGCCAACATGTGCTGTTTTGTGTGTTTTTGACTTTAGCCATTCTGACAGTTGTGAGGTGATAACTCATTGTGGCTTTGATTTGTATTTCCCTGACGATGAATGATGTTGAGCATCTTTTCATGTGCCTGTTGGCCATCTGGATACCTTCTTCAGAAAAAGTGTCTATTCAGGTCTTCTGCCCATTTTTTCACTGGATTATTTGGTGTTGAGTTATATAAGTTTTTTTACACATTTTTTAAATTAACCTCTTATCAGATATATCATTTGCAAATATCGTCTCCCGTTCTGTGGGTTGTCTTTCTATTTTGTTGACAGCTTCATTCACTGTGCAAAAGCTTTCTATTTTAGTGTAGTCCCAATAGTTTCATTTTGCTTTTGTTTCTCTTGCCAGAGGAGACATATCTAGAAAAATGTTTCTGCAGCTAATGTCAAAGAGATTACTGCCTGTGTTTTCCTCTAGGAATTTTATGGCTTCAGGTCTCATATTTAGGTCTTTAATCCATTTTGAGCTTAGTTTTGTATGTGGTGTAAAAAAGCGGCCCATTTTCATTGTCTTGCATGTACCTGTCCAGTTTCCCCAACACCACCTGTTGAAGAAACTGTCTTTTTCCCATTGTATATTCTTGCCTCCTACGTCATAGATTAATTGACCATATAATCGTGGGTTTATTTCTGGGCTCAGAAGAGTTCTTTAAAATAGCAATTTCCTTTCCCTCAGTCTTTATATATTTTTAACCACTCAGTGAGAGGTAAGACAAAGACACAAAGTATTAAGAGCCACAGTCAAGTAAAAATCATTCTGATCTGAAATACAGATAATTTCTGAATTATGTACAACCCCATTTAATTCAAAAACCATTTCTTCAACATTGTACAAATAAATTTACTATTTCTCGCATTTTCTACGTCAGAGGAATTGATTTAAGCCTTGTATCACTGCTGTAGACTCATTGGGAAGAAATGAACTGTTCTTCTCTTTTCCCAAGAAAGTAAGGCCTCTGTTTTTGAGACCTGGACTTTCTGTCCCGGGTGGGGGAGGGAAAGTGGCAGGGAGTTGGTGTTAACAGAGATTTTTATGTTTCTCGAAGGGATATTATCTGAATATTTGTTCACTTGCTCCTAAATTGACTTTTGTTTCTAAGCTTTGAGCCAGGAGTCACAAATTCAAGTACCTACAAGGGGCAGGCAGGTAATATAATAAAATAGATTTATATAAGTTGATCTGGAATGATGGAGCTGATGGTGAACTGGACCACACATGCCACAGTTCATTCATTCATTTAACACATACTTAACAAGGACCCACTATTGACCAGGCCATACTCCAGGCACTGACACAGAAACATGAACAGAATAGACAAGGACCTATTTAAAAATAGTAATTCACATTCCCGTCGAGAGAAAACTGACAATAAATAAGTGGACAACTAAACAAAAACATGGAATAGGACAATGCTATTGGGGAAGGGGCTAGAGAATGAAAGAAGCCAAAGTTTTCTATTTTAAATAAGGTCCTCAGGGAAGTTAGCTCCGATGAACTGATGGTTGAACAGACACCTGAGGAGGGAAGAAAGAGTAAGCCATGTAGATGGATATGAGGGTGAGGGGAAGAACATTCCAAGTGAGGAAACAAGAGAGCCCAGAGAGGAAGCAGAATGAGCACACTGAAGAAACTAAAGAAACTACAAGGATATCAGAATAGCTGGAGTGAAATGAGGAGGAAAACAGTGGTGGGACATGGCCCAGGGGAGGAATGGGGGGCTGGGGGGGGCTATCATTGCAGGATGTTTTGGCCTCCATTATGGCCTTGAAGCCTTTGTGTTTACTGTGAGTGAGATGAAAAGCCACCGGAGGATTTAGAGCCGAGAAGTGGCACGATCTGACTATTGCAGCTGTGTGAAAAATAGATTGGAGAGGGGGTTGGGGCACTTATGAGGTTTTGGCAATAAGTCAGGAGAGATGGCAGTGGCTTAGGAAAAAAAATGGTGTCTGCAGAACTGGTGAAAAGTAGTCAGAATCTGAATATATTTTGGATGATTGAGCCAAGCAGAACTGTTGATGGCTTAGAGATGAGGCGACACGGGAAGGGAGGAGTTGAGGAGGCTAACCCTGATGAGCCCCTGAGGCAAGATTCAACACAAGATGAACAACAAATGATAACCATTTGAGACAAACTGATAAAAATGTTCCCTCCTCATTTAGCAGCAGCTTGTGTAAGCTCAACGACTATGAGGATACAATTCATGTTAGAAGTTAACTGTAGAATTTCCATCCTGGAATAGTTAAACTGGAGAGTCAACAGGGCTGCCATCATAGAGAGTCATCCCAGCTAATGCTTGTTCTTCCCAGTTTGGAGGTAAATATTCTCTAAGCCAATACACACTTGTTGTTCAAGATTATATTACGCACCTCATCAGAGGAAGCCTATTATCTTGAAGACAGATGGACCATGGTGAAGTATCCAGTGTCTCTGTTGACCAGAGGAAAACTTCTTATAACAGAACTGCTCAAAATGTGTCTCTCTGGCCAAATAATAAGCAGAACTGAGGCAATTTGCTTTCCTACTTTCCTAAATAAGTGTAGGCAGGGATCAGAGGTGAGGCCGAGGGGGGCCATCCCAGAGACTACCTAAGGGGGCTTTGGGATGCATGATCTGCAGTAGTCAAGTCCCAAAGAGAACCCTGACAGCAGACTATGCATGGTGCCCTAGGATAGAATAACCATCTGACAGAGCCAATTCTCTTTGGATATGTGGGCACCTTGTATGCTGAGTATTAGCTCCATTACAAAGTTCCTTTTGTGTGCCTGACAATAAGCTATTACGAGTTTGGGGGAAACTCAGGGTTGGGTATCATGATTGAGGCTTACCTGACTAAAACAATTATGATGATTGGAGTTCCCATAGTTAGTGTTAGAATATAGGGGTGCCCCTCGCTTCTGCACCAAATGTGGAAGTATTCTCAAGTTGAGGAATAAAGCACATATATCATGCCCCAAAACAGGCAGAGAAGCATGAGGTATACAAGAAGGAAACTGTGACAATCACAGCAGGCTCTTCCTTTCCACCTGACCCAGGAAACAAGCTTATTCTCCCACTGTCTCTTGACCTCAAATTGTCAATAAGTGCCTCCCTTCCATTTTTCCTTCACTCTTTGTTGCCAGGGCTTACAGCTATAACATTTCTCCTTCTCAGGCTCCCATCAGGGAGACAATCGCAGGTTGGCACCAGTATGACCTGGATCCCCTCACCCCAAACCCACAGCATGGGATTTTCCATGCCTTGGCTAATCCACAATGTGGGGAATAGCATTGGCTGGACAAGACAGTTATCTGCTTCCAACCTAATGACATTCACCCCCTTTGTATGCAGTAGTGAAGTAGCTTCAGTTTAATAACCACTCCCACCATCATCAAGCTCTGTTTAGCCAATCCAAAGCCTATCATGAACTATCTATGCAATTCTGGAGAAAAATGCATTTTACACTTTGGAGGTAACCAAATTATATCTGAATTAGCATTGGAATGAATTGGGCCCACATCTAGAACAGCTACATCTAACTCTGATGTCCATAGTGTGTCAGTCACTATTAAGAAAACACTCTCCTGGAGTTCCATGCTGCTATGTCTACTGTACTCCACTGTCTATCCTCTCTTCCTAGAGGCAATCTCTGAGTTTGACTTCTGTGATGGCTTCAGCCGGGAATATAGTCCTGCTTTTGTAAGGATGGCATATGAAATTTTAGTTAAAAAAAAAAATGACACCTGTTTTCTGCATATAGTAAGGTGGATGGGAAATCTAAGAGACACTACGTCTTGTTGCCCAGTCCTGGATGTCTTTGGCCATGATGTGAGTCCCCTTGGTCACTGGTTACAATGAGGGAATGTGCATTTGTGGTTGGTTAGAAACAAAAGTGGTATCTGCTATCATTCCAAATCATAAGTTGGTGTTCATTGTGATCAGGATATATTATTTACTCAGGCTAAGAGATAAGGATCCAATAGAATCCACTTGTCAGTTGTGTGCTGCATGTGTTCCCCATTGGTGTCATAAAAGACAGTGGCCTAGTAGGCATATCGAGCTGTTGCCACAATGATTTCAATTCTTAATCAAGCATATTTTTTAAATTAATAGGTTAATTTCACCAGCTACACTGAGAAGATAAAACAATAAAATTTGTATGATTTAGAACCTAGGTAAGGGTGACAAAACAAATTTTGTCACTGGATTTTTACTTTCCAGAGAAGATTCACCTTTTCTGAATGTGGCAGTAATAGTAAACCAAATGATAATGATAGTTTTACTCAGAAATATGATCCCTCATATGTTAAATTCAGTTTTGTACTTACATCTTTATGATTCGTATGTAAAGGCTGTTTCACTTATGATAGCTTCATTGCCTCATCAACCACAGCATCACTATACAATAACACCCCATGGTTTTAGCTCTTCTCCCTCTTGCCCGTGGTTGCAAGCTCACATCTACAGAAACTTCCAGCATCATTTCTGAGGGTGACATTACAGCCCCTGGAATGTTTACTAAGTCATTGCTAAATTGTTTTTCTCTCCTTATTTTTTAATTCTGTCAGGTAACCACTGTAAGTACCATAATATAGCATTTGTGCTATATTTGTGGAGTTATTTCAAACAACAGTTGTTTTTTATTCAAAATAGAGTAATTGAAAGAGCACTCTAGTATGGCAGACTTCATAAACCTGAAGTCTTTAGTGTTCATAAATTCCAAAAAAGATGACTCCTTCATTTCTGAGCACAAATTTTAATGGAATCTCACTCATATTTAGATATATGATTTATGTAATGCTGCCCAACCATTCAGCAGAGTCTAAAACAAACAGAGGCATAGTCCTTATGGCCTTGTATAGGAGCTATCTGAGTAAGAGCAGAGACACACCTGCACAGGTGTCATTCCTTGGCTTTTTGGCCCCGGCTTCACTCTGGATATTTTCCAGCCCCAACACAACTGACATTCAGGCATCCGGCCAAAGGCAGGAAGTAGAAGAAATTACATCCATTACTCTAGCCAGAACATTCTTCCTTTTCCCTGTTGGCTGCCAAAACAGCTACAAGTTTTGGCTTGTAGCTGGCATTGGAGGGTTTCTTCAAGTTCTAAATATATGGAGAGCCAAGCTTCACCTTATGAAAAGTTATTTAAAGAACTGGAGCAGGTATTGAATAATTCAGTCTGTCTCTCTGTCCTTCACAAAACCCTTCCTAACATCCTCTACCATGACCCTTGCAATCCTTTTCCAAGGGGAAAACAGTGCCCCATGCTTCTGGATACCTTTGAAGGTTTTGCAATATTCATCTCATCTTTCTATTAGAGCTGCTTATTTACGTAAACCTAATCTTGGCTTTCCAGTGAACTGTGGACGGGGTACTCAAAACACAATTTCATTTTTAGTATACAATACAGGTATCTTCATGGCTAAGACAAAAAGGCTTAAAAAAATGAGGCATATTTTTAAGATTTAAAAAAAAAGTGATATAATGTCACAAAGAGTGAAACAGTAAAACATTTTCAAAACTTTTAATAAATGCATTCCTTGTACCAAAAAAGCAGTTTAAATTAAGTGTGTCATGTGGCATTGACTACTTGTCAGAGCTTCTAGAGTTCACATCTTAGGAATATTTATATGTAATTTATGACACTAACTATTGGTTAAATTAAGCCAAAATAAATAAAAAAATATTACAACAGAATTGTGTTTTTTAAATGAAAACTGTCCTCTGCAAATATTCACAGAGAACCCAAGAAGATGCCCAGTTAGCAGAGCTTACGATTTAGAGTGTGATTATCCAAGAATGCCATAAATAAGAAGCTTCTATAAGGCATTTCTGCATACCGCTGCATTAGCAAGTGCTATTTATTTTGACAATCATTTCCTCAGAGATATGTCTGAAGTCATTTATTTGAAATCCCTTTTTCATATATATATGTGTGTATATATATATATATATATATCTTACTGCCATCTTGTGGCTAAAATGTTTTTCTTTTTTCTCTCCCCTTTACAAATGTGTGTACCTACGCGGATGTCATTTCAAAAGAAATGTAAACTTCTGCTCCAGAGTAACTTTCAGTGATACTACCCATACTCCCAATAATAAACAGTTTAAGTCAAATAACCCTCTTTTATTTCTAAATTAAACTATGAATCTTTAAGTGAAAGGTACTTCCTAACAGACTCGCTTATCTATGTTTTTAAAGGTTTCCTTAAAATCTGATATTACTCCACAAAATAATCATAGCATGAGAAAGAACATGACTCTGGATCTATATATGCAAAGAAAAATAAGACTAAGACAGAAGCTGATATTTACATAACTTAGGGAAGAAAATGGCAATTCAAGACAAGTAAAGACTCTTTAGCCTTATTTAAATGCTGCAGGTGTGAATCCCCATCATTAGCATATAGGATCGCCAACAAAATACCAAGAAGGCCGGAGACAAAAGTAGAGAAGCAGACACAAGTGTCACCTCGTCAAACTCTCCAGTACCTAGCTTCTTCCTCCTTCCCAAACCAGAAGCTTCAGCAGCAGCTGTGAGCTTGTTAGAAATTCAGAGTCTCAGAGCCCACTCCAGACCTATGAATCATAATATCTGCATTTTAACAGGATTCCCAGGTGATTCATATGCACAGTATACTTTAGAAGCATTGCCCTATTCCTTGTGCTCATGACAAAATGCTGCTTAGATTGATTGAACCTATTACCCCTAAAGAGCTAGCAGATGTGGTCAATAAACTTTGTGTGCCTAACGGCTGTGTCACAATGTGGTCATTATAACTAACTTGGTCAGTTTGTCAAATTTCCTAACCACTTATGCAAAGAACTGGTTGTACAGGAGCGTAACTACAGTGGGTTCCTGTAAAAAAAACTCATCAGAGACTACAATCTCTGTGATGATAAGTAAATTAACACCTAAGGCAAAAGAAAGGCATATGATAATGCTGGCTTTTGGTTTTCCTCGTTTTTGTTTTTTTAATGGGAAGAGAGAGCTTTTTTCATTACAGAGTAATGGAAAAATGAAAATTTGCAACTACTATCAGGTCCTGTCTACTTAGTGCAAAATAAAGTCATCATGTTTTCTTAAACTATGAGGTATTTAGTCATCATTCAAAAACATTTATTTCATAGTAGGCACCATGCCAGGCATTTTGAGAGGCATGCTGTCAACTCACACCTGTGTTCTAGTCCTATTTCTACACTAATTGTATTAGTCAATGTTCTCCAGACAAACACAACCAATAGGATACACATAAATACCTAAGATATTTATTAGTAGGAATCAGCTTACACAATTACAGAGGCTAAGAAGTTCTATGATCTGCCATTTGCAAGACGGAGCCCCAAGAAGGCTGATGACGTAAGTCCCAGTCCAAGGGCAGGACAAGACCAATGTCCCAGCTCAACAGTCAGGCAGAAAGCCAATTCTCCCTTCCTCTGCCTTTCCTTCTATTCAGGCCCTCAATGGAGTAGACGATATTCACCTACATTCGGGAGGGCAATCGCCTATACTCAGTCTACTTATTCAAATGCTAATCTCATCTGGCAACACCCCCATAGACACGCCCAGAAAGAATGTTTAGTCAAATATCTGTGCAGCCCTTGACCCAGTCAAGGTGACACATAAAATCAATAATCACACTAGCTGTTTCTGAGCAAGCCACTTTGTGTTTCTCTGAGACTACTAATCTTTGTAAAATTAAGGGGTGGGGATAGATGCTATTTGATAGCCATAAAAACCAATTTTAAAGCTCTATTTCTCCATGGCCATTCATACTGTTCTTACCCAACATTAGATCGAATCAACAGAGCATATATATACTTGAGAATCAAATTCAAAAAATAAGCAATACAGGCAACATAAAAAGCAAACATAGAGGAGCACCTGGGTGGCTCAGTTAAGTGTCTGCCTTCAGCTCAGGTCACGATCCCAGGGTCCTTCCTGGGATTGAGCCCTGAGTTGGGCTCCCTGCTCCTGCCTCTCCCTCTGCTGTTCCCCCTGCTTGTGCCTGTTCTCTCTCTCTCAAATAAATAAGTACAATCTTAAAAAAAAAAGTAAACACAGAGAATAGAAATATTACAAAGAATTAGCCACCAAAGCATTCCTCTTGCTTAGCAGTCTCCACACTCTAAATGGAGAGCAGGACCCAGACATGGAAGAAGCCAAGATGTTATTCTAAGTCTGCTGGCACTTCATAATTACAGATCAAAGACCACTGACATGCACTGCAAGATCAAACTAACATGCATTATATAGTAGCACACATTACAAATTTTGATTCAGAACAGTTCTATATATCCAAAATGCAACTAAAAAAGCAAGACTTTTGAATATTAATGTTACTATAAATGCTTTTCTTTTTTAAGAGCAACATTTTAATTTCCATAGTCTCTGAACCTAGACAGTATCTTATCCTTCTTTAAAAGTCATGAGTTCTGAGAACTATATGGTATTACATTGGATTTAAAATTATCAAATTCCTAGTCAAGCTATTTTGGGGAAAAAAGAGCTGCATTATAGGTCTAACTAGCTGAAGGACCATGAAAAAATTCTAACTACAAAGATGTATCTCAATACCGCAACTCCACCAATAAAAACGGTAAAATTTTATATATTTTTTAAAAGTATTTATTTATTTGACAGAGAGAGACACAGTGAGAGAGAGAACACAAGCAAGGGGAGTGGAAGAAGGAGAAGCAGGCTTCCCGCAGAGCAGGGAGCCCAATGCGGGGCTCAATCCCAGGACCCTGGGATCCTGACCTGAGCCGAAGGCAGATGCTTAACTGACTGAGCCACCCAGGCAACCCGGTAAATTTTTATATTAAAAATTGAATCAATTTCACTGAACTCTACCTCTGAAACTAATAATACACTATATGTTAATTGATTGAATTTAAATAAAATAAATTTTTTTTAAACTTGAATCAACTTGCTACTATTTAGATGCATGGAGGTTATATTTATTCAGACAAGGAAGTTTACTTCAATTCATATTTTTAAGCTGAGCTCCGCAAATAGCAAGAATTTTTCATGTCCCCCTAATATAAGTAATTTGTTCAACTGAATTTTCACCCTTTTTAACAAGTTGTTTTCTCACTAAGTAAACAGAGTCCTGCAGAACTTCAATTTTTGCTTGACAATTTCTTGTTGTATTTGGTTACAGTATTAAATAAATGTTGGTCTTGCCATGAAAGGCCATTCCTGTTACATTGTTGTTAGGTCATTTTTGTCTATCACAAGACACCAGAAATGATCTCAATGGATCTTCGATGATATTTTGCAAGGAAAATTTCTTTTCTGATTCTGTGGTTTAATATTTTATGAACTGAAGTACAATCCTACAACCTAAAGCATAAAAACCTTAAGTCACTTGCTTTACTATATAAATGCTACTGGTTATAAAATTCTCCCAACCTCATTCTGAGTCCAGCTGTTTAACTGACTTGATAACCTCCTGTGGTAATAAATTGCACAGGCTGAATAAATGCAGTCTGGGAGGTATTCTGTCTATTCTTACTTTTACTTACCAAGGCTGAAAGGGGCAAGGGAGAGGACAATAGGAGATCAATTTTTCTAGAAGAGAAAATTGGACTAACTACTTCCCAGTCACTATAGCTGATAACTGTAGCGCACCATACAAAGTATCACTCTTTTCTATGTTTTTATTGAGAGAATCCATTATTTGAAAAAAAGAAGGTTAAAAAGCAAGAAAGAAGGAAAAAAGAAAACAAGTCAAGAAAGAAGGAAAGTTATGAGTTCCTATTGTATGTTAATTATTTCCTTTCAAAAACACATACTGCAATATATCAAGTGCATTTTTAGTATGCATTTTTAACTTGGAATATAATTTAGGTTGGGCATTGGTTTAGGATGCACATATCGTTCAATGTGTCCATCTGCTTTGGATTTTAGCTTTGAAACACCAGAATCAGAAGTGTAGTTTCCAAAATTTTCTATTTTGTTCTTTTTTTTAAATATAAGTCTATATATTCTGGAGGAAAAGATGGCGGAGGAGTAGGGGACCATATTCCAACTGGTCCCCAGAATTGAGCTGGATATCTACCAGACCACTCTGAACACCCATGAAATCAGCCTGAGATGTAAGAAGGTAGATCTGGATATCTACAAACAGAATATCGCAGGCAGTTGGTTTTAAGGTATGAAATGGGGAGCCATGATTCCGCTGGCACATATCCGAAGATAAACAGGAGAGGGAGGGAGCTTCCATAAGCGCTGGCACGGGTAAGGTGAAATAACAAAGGAGCACAAAAGTCTCCCACGCTGGGGAGAGGGCACAGACTCGTAGACCAGTAGTAACAAGGGAAGGACTTTGGGGCGGCCCCTGAGACTGAAACCTGGAGCAGCAGGGCTGCGCGTTTGAACTGAGGGTTGCTGGCAGTTTAAGAAGCACAAAGGGCAAAGACGTGCCCAACCTGGAGGCAGGACTGGGAGCACTGCTGAGGGGTGCACAACCCAGGAGGCTGCAGTTTATAGCAGCACAGACAGAAACAGAGATAGTGTGGCCTGGAGAGGTCACTGAAGAACAGATTGCAATCTCTCTCCTCTGAGGCAGAGGGTTGGAAATGATCTCTTCTGCTCTGACTCTCGGAAGAGATAGAAAGCCGCCAGGGAAAGATGCCAGAGAACAAAAGCCCCAAAAAACCGGTTTTCACTGAGCCCATGCACCGCCACAGGGAACAGGGCGACTCTGCTCAAACAGGGTTGCCTGAGTAACAGCGAGGCAGACCCCTCCCCCAGAAGACAGGCTGGGAGAATAAGAGGCCAGCAACCCTAAGGTCCCTAGAAAACAGGTGCATCTTGCTTGGGTTGTGGTCAATAATTTGGACTGTACATTCCCTCAACCACCCCTCAACAGAATGACTAGGAGGAAGAACCCCTAAAATAGAAAAGACTCAGAGACTGTGACTTCTGCCACAGATTTGCAAATGGATACAGATATAACCAAGATGTCAGAAATGGAATTCACAGTAGCAGTTGTGAAGATGATAGCTAGAATGGAGAAATTGATTAATGGCAACAGAGAGTCTCTAAGGGCAGAAATGAAAGCTGAACTGTCAGAATTTAAAAATGCTATCATTGAGATCCAATCTAATCTAGATAATCTAACAGCTAGGGTAAGCGAGGCAGAAGAAAGAATTAGTGATCTAGAAGACCAATTGATACAAAAAAAAAAAAAAGGGAAAAAGAGCAGGCCAGGGAAAAACAACTCAAAATCCACAAAAATAGAATCAGAGAAATAAGTGACACTATGAAGTGTTCCAGTGTTAGAATTATTGGGATCCCTCAGGGGGTGGAGACAGAGAGAGGACTAGAAGATATATTTGAGCAAACCGTAGATGAGAACTTCCGTAATCTGGGGAATGAAACATTCGTGTAAAGAGGCAGAGAGGACCCCTCCCAAGATCAAGGAAAACAGGCCAACACCCCGGCATGTAATAGCAAAACTTGCAAATCTTAGAACCAAGGAAACCATCTTAAGGGCAGTTAGGGGGAAGAGATTTCTTATGTACAGAGGGAGGAACATCAGAATGACGTCAGACCTATCCACAGAGACCTGGCAAGCCCGAAAGGGCTGACAAGACATATTCAGGGTACTAAAAGAGAAGAACATGCAGCCAAGAATACTTTATCCAGCAAGGCTGTCATTTAGAATGGATGGAGTGATACAGAGCTTCCAAGACTGGCAGAAACTGAAAGAATATGTGACCATTAAGCTGGTCCTGCAAGAAATATTAAGGGGGGGGTTCTATAAAAGGAGAAAGACCCCAAGAGAGATACAGAAAAGAAATTTACAGGGACAATCTATAAAAACAAGGTCTTCACAGGCAACATGATGACAATAAATTCATATCTTTCAATAATCACTCTCAACATGAATGGCCTAAATGCTTCCATAAAAAAGCACAGGATTGCAGATTGGATAAAAAGATAGGACCCGAGGGGGCGCAGCAAGATGGCGGAGGAGTAGGAGACCTGGATTTCGTCTGGTCTCAGGAATTCAGCTGAATAGGGATCAAACCATTCTGAACACCTACGAACTCAACAGGAGATCGAAGATAATAATAGCAACAACACTCTGAACAGAAAGGCGACCACTTTCTGGAAGGTACGATGTGTGGAGAAGTGAATCCAAGGCGATATTTGGGAGGATAGACAGTGGGGGAGGGGGCCTCCGTCGACCGCTTCTGGCAAGTGATAGAGGCGCAGAGAACAAAATCGGAACTTTTAGAAGTCGGCTCCTCTGAGGGATGCCGCTCCAGTGGCTAAACTGGAGGTGGAACCCTTGCGGGACAGCGTGGTCTCAGGACCCTCGGGGTCACAGAAAGACCGGGGGTGCCTGAGTGCAGCAGAGCTCCTAGGTATTGGAGCAGGGAAGCCAGCTGCAGAGACGGAGCCGAGGCGTGGGCTTTCAGATTGGGGTTGCCATAAACCGTGATCCGTGGCACAGTCGGGCCACTGCTCCTCCAGCAGGGACCCAACAAGTGGCAGATCCGGGGAGAGCCCCCTTTCTCCCCGGGAGGAGCTGTGTGGGAGCGCACTGCAGGGATCTGCTGGGTTTGGAGACTCCACACCGAGTCGGCTGCCAGAGACAGAAACGCTCGGTCACAGGGTGGTTGAGCACGGAGTGTGGCCAGAGACGAGGGAGACAGGAGTGAATGACTGCTTTTCTCTGGGGGCACACAGAGGAGCGGGGCCCCAAGTTCTCAGCTCCTCCGGGGGAGATTGGGAGGCCACCATTTTTACTCTCGTCCTCCAAAGCTGTACTGAGAGCTTGCAGGGAACAAAAGCTCCCGAGAGCAAACCCGAGCAGATTGCTTACCCCGGACTGAAAGGGGCGGCACAATTCCGCCTCTGGCAAAGACATTTGGGAACCATGGCAACAGGCCCCTCCCCCAGAAGATCAGCACAACAGCCAGCCAAGACCAAGTTTACCGATCAAGGAGACGGGAGAACTCCAGCGCTAGGGGAATACTGCAAATAGAATTCAAGGCTTTTTTACCATGATTCATTAGTCTTTCAAAGTTAATTTTTTTAACTGGATTTTTTTTTTAATTTTTCTTTTTCCCTTTTTCAAGCAACATCTTATCAATCCCTTTTTTAAAAAAAACATTTTTATTTTTCATTTTTAGAGTCATATTCTATCCCTTTATAGTAGTTACCCTTATTTTTGGCATATATATATAAGTTGTTCTATCTTTAAAATTTTGAGATAAGTTTCTTCTAACAGATCAAAATATACCCTAAAACACTAGTGTATGGCTTTGTTCGTCTCCTGCCTGATCACATTCTCTCCCTTTTTTTTTCTTTTTTTAAATCTTCTTTCTTTTTTCAAACACCTTATCTTATCAATTCCTTTTAAAAAATCTTTTATAATCTTCATCTTTATACTCATCTTCTATCCCTTATTTGTATTAACCCTTATTTTGTACATATATGTCTTTCTTTTCTTAAAATTTTAGGAGGCACTTTCTTCAAACAGACCAAAATACACCCAAAATCTAGTGTGTGGCACTGATCTATGCACTAGCCTGATCATATTTGATCATATTCTGTTTTTTAATTTTGTTTTGTTCTGTTTTTGTTTGTTTTTATCTTTTTCTTTTTCTTTTTTTTCTCTTTCTTTTTTCTTTCTTTCCCTTTCTTTTCCCCTGGTTTCAGGTCTTCTCTGATTTCTTTAGAGTATATTTGCTGGGGACGTTGTTAACCTGTTAACATTTTGTTCTCTCATTCACCTATTCTCCTCTGGACAAAATGACAAGATGAAAAAAATCACCTCAGCAAAAAGAACAAGAGGTAGTACCATCTGCCAGGGACCTACTCAATACGGACATTAGTACGATGTCGAACCTAGAGTTCAGAATCATGATTTTAAAGATACTAGCTGGGCTTCAAAAAAGCATGGAAGTTATTAGAGACACCCTTCCTGGAGAAATAAAAGAACTAAAATCTAACCAAGTCGAAATCAAAAAGGCTATTAATGAGGTGCAATCAGAAATGGGGGCACTAACTGCTAGGATAAATGAGGCAGAAGAGAGAATTAGTGATATAGAAGACCAAATGATAGAAAATAAAGAAGCTGAGAAAAAGAGAGATAAACAACTACTGATCACGAGGGCAGAATTCGAGAGATAAGCGATACGATAAGACGAAACAATATTAGAATAATTGGGATCCCAGAAGAAGAACAAAGAGAGAGAGGAGCAAAAGGTATATTGGAGCAAATTATAGCAGAGACCTTCCCTAATGTGGGGAAGGAAACAGGCATCAAAATCCAGGAGGCACACTGGGCGCCTGGGTGGCTCAGATGGTTGAGCGTCTGCCTTCAGCTCAGGTCATGATCCCAGAGTCCTGGGATCAGGTCCCGCATCAGACTCCCTGCTCCTTGGGAGCCTGCTTCTCCCTCTGCCTCTCTCTCTCTTTCTCTCTCTCTCTCTCTCATGAATAAATAAATAAAATCTTAAAAAAAAAAATCCAGGAGGCACACAGAACCCCTCTCAAAATCAATAAAAATAGGTCAACACCCCGACATCTAATAGTAAAACTTGCGAGTCTCAGAGACAAAGAGAAAATCTTGAAAGCAGCTCAGGAGAAGAGATATGTAACCTATAATGGTAGAAACATTAGATTGGCAACAGACCTATCCACAGAGACCTGGCAGGCCAGAAAGGACTAGCATGATATCTTCAGAGCACTAAACAAGAAAAATATGCAGCCAAGAATACTAGATCCAGGTAGGTTGTCATTGAAAATAGAAGGAGAGATAAAAAGCTTCCACGACAAACAAAAACTAAAGGAATTTCCAAACACGAACCCAGCGCTACAGGAAATATTGAAAGGGGTCCTCTAAGCAAACAGACAGCCTAAAATCACCATAGACCAGAAAGGAACACAGATAATACACAGTAACAGTTACCTTACAGGCAATACAATGGCCCTAAATTCATATCTTTCAATAGTTACCCTAAATGTAAATGGGCTAAATGCCCCAATCAAAAGACACAGGCTATCAGATTGGATTAAAAAACAAGACCCATCAATAGGCTGTCTGCAAGAGACTCATTTTAGACCCAAAGACACCCCCATATTGAAAGTGAGGGGGTGGAAAACCATTTACCATGCTAATGGACACCAAAAGAAAGCGGGGTGGCAATCCTCATATCAGATAAATTAGATTTTAAAACAAAGACTGTAATAAGAGATGAAGAAGGACACTAGATCCTACTTAAATGGTCTATCCAACAAGAAGATCTAACAATTGTAAATATCTATGCCCCTAACAAGGGAGCAGCCAATTATATAAGGCAATTAATAACAAAAGCAAAGAGACACATTGATAACAATACAATAATAGTGGGGGACTTTAACACCCCCCTGACTGAAATGGACAGATCATCTAAGCAAAAGATCAACAAGGAAATAAAGACTTTAAATGACACACTGGACTAAATGGACTTCACAGACATATTCAGAACATTCCATCCCAAAGCAACGGAATACACATTCTTCTCTAGTGCCCATGGAACATTCTCCAGAATAGATCATATCCTAGGTCACAAATCAGGTCTCAACAAGTACCAAAAGATTGGGATCATTCCCTGCATATTTTCAGGCCACAGTGCTTTGAAACTAGAACTCATTACAAGAGGAAAGTCGGAAAGAACTCAAATACATGGAGGCTAAAGAGCATCCTACTAAAGAATGAATGGGTCGACCAGGAAATTAAAGAAGAATTAAAAAAATTCATGGAAACCAATGAAAATGAAAACACAACTGTTCAAAATCTTTGGGATATGACAAAGGCGGTCCTAAGAGGAAAGTATATAGCAATACAAGCCTTTCTCAAAAACAAGAAAGGTCTCAAATACACAACCTAATCCTACACCTAGAGGAGCTGGAGAAAAAAACAGCAAATAAAGCCTAAACCCAGCAGGAGAAGAGAAATCATAAAGATCAGAGCAGAAATCAATGAACTAGAAACCAAAAGAACAGTAGAACAGATCAACGAAACTAGGAGCTGGTTCTTTGAAAGAATTAACAAGATTGATAAACCCCTGGCCAGACTTATCAAAAAGAAAAGAGAGATGACCCAAATCAACAAAATCATGAATGAAAGAGGAGAGATCACAACCAACACCACAGAAATACAAACAATTATAAGAACATATTATGAGCAACTCTATGCCAGCAAATTAGATAACCTGGAAGAAATGGGTGCATTCCTAGAGATGTATCCACTACCAAAATTGAACCAGGAAGAAATAGAAAACCTGAACAGACCTATAACCACTAAGGAAATGGAAGCAGTCATCAAAAATCTCCCAACAAACAAAAGCCCAGGGCCAGATGGCCTCCCAGGGGAATTCTACAAAACATCTAAAGAAGAATTAATACCTATTCTCCTGAAACTGTTCCAAAAAATAGCAATCAAAGGAAAATTTCCAAACTCATTTTATGAGGCCACCATTACCTTGATCCCAAAACCAGACAAAGACCCCATCAAAAAGGAGAATTACAGACCAATATCCTTGATGAACATGGATGCAAAAATTCTCACCAAAATACTAGCCAATAGGATCCAACAGTGCATTAAAAGGATTATTCACCATGACCAAGTGGGATTTATTCCTGGGCTGCAAGGTTGGTTCAACATCCGCAAATCAACCAACGTGATACAATATATTAACAAAAGAAAGAACAAGAATCATATGATCCTCTCAATAGATGCAGAAAAGCATTTGACACAGTACAGCATCCTTTCTTGATCAAAACTCTTCAGAGTATAGGGATAGAGGGTACATACCTCAATATCATAAAAGCCATCTATGAAAAACCTACAGCGAATATCATTTTCAATGGGGAAAGGCTGAGAGCTTTTCCCCTAAGGTCAGGAACGCGGCAGGGATGTCCACTCTCACCACTGCTATTCAACATAGTATTAGAAGTCCTAGCCACAGCAATCAGACGACAAAAAGAAATCAAAGGCATCCAAATCGGCCAAGAGGAAGTCAAACTCTCACTCTTTGCAGATGATATGATACTGTATGTGGAAAACCCAAAAGACTCCACCCCAAAACTGCTAGAACTCATACAGGAATTCAGTAAAGTAGCAGGATATAAAATCAATGCACAGAAATCAGTGGCATTTCTATACACCAACAAGACAGAAGAGAGACAAATCAAGGAGTCTATCCCATTTACAATTGCACCCAAAACGATTAGATACCTAGGAATAAATCTAACCAAAGAGGCAAAGGATCTGTACTCAGAAAACTATAAAATACTCATGAAAGAAATTGAAGAAGACACAAAGAAATGGAAAAACGTTCCATGCTCATGGATTGGGAGAATCAACATTGTGAAGATGTCAATGCTACCTAGAGCAATCTACACATTCAATGCAATCCCCATCAAAATACCATCCACTTTTTTCAAAGAAATGGAACAAATAATCCTAAAATTTGTATGGAACCAGAAGAGACCCCGAAGAGCCAGAGGAATACTGAAAAATAAAAGCAAAGCTGGCGGCATCACAATTCCGGACTTCCAGCTCTATTACAAAGCTGTCATCATCAAGACAGTATGGTACTGGCACAAAAACAGACACATAGATCAATGGAACAGAATCGAGAGCCCAGAAATGGACCCTCAACTCTGTGGTCAACTTATTTTTGACAAAGCAGGAAAGAATGTCCCATGGAAAAAGACAGTCTCTTCAACAAATGGTGTTGGGAAAATTGGACAGCCACATGCAGAAGAATGAAACTGGACCATTTCCTTACACCACACACAAAAATAGACTCCAAATGGTTGAAAGACCTAAATGTGAGACAGGAGTCCATCCAAATCCTAAAGGAGAACACAGGTAGCAACCTTTTCGACCTTAGCCGCAGCAACTTCTTCCTAGAAACATCACCAAAGGCACGGGAAGCCAGGGCAAAAATGAACTATTGGGATTTCATCAAGATAAAAAGCTTTTGCACAGCAAAAGAAACAGTCCACAAAACCAAAAGACAACCGACAGAATGGGAGAAAATATTTGCAAATGACATATCAGATAAAGGGCTAGTATCCAAAATCTACAAAGAACTTATCAAACTCAACACCCAAAGAACAAATAATCCAATCAAGAAATGGGCAGAAGACACGAAGAGACATTTTTCCAAAGAAGACATCCAAATGGCCAACAGACACATGAAAAAGTGCTCAACATCGCTCGGCATCAGGGAAATCCAAATCAAAACGTCAATGAGATACCACCTCACACCAGTCAGAATGGCTAAAATTAACAAGTCAGGAAACGACAGATGTTGGCGGGGATGCAGAGAAAGGGGAACCCTCCTACACTGTTGGTGGGAATGCAAGCTGGTGCAGCCACTCTGGAAAACAGTATGGAGGTTCCTCAAACAGTTGAAAATAGAGCTACCATATGATCCAGCAATTGCACTGCTGGGTATTTACCACAAAGATACAAATGTAGGGATCCGAAGGGGTACGTGCACCGCAGTGTTTATAGCAGCAATGTCCACAATAGCCAAACTGTGGAAAGAGCCACGATGTCCATCAACAGACGAATGGATAAAGAAGATGTGGTATGTATACACAATGGAATATTATGCATTCATCAAAAGGAATGAGATCTTGGCATTTGCAACAACGTGGATGGAACTGGATGGTGTTATGCTGAGCGAAATAAGTCAATCAGAGAAAGACATGTATCATATGACCTCACTGATATGAGGAATTCTTAATCTCAGGAAACAAACTGAGTGTTGCTGGAGTGGTGGGGGGTGGGAGGGATGGGGTGTCTGGGCGATAGACATTGGGGAGGGTATGTGCTATGGTGAGTGCTGTGAATTGTGCAAGACTGTTGAATCACAGATCTGTACTCTGAGACAAATAATGCAATATATGTTTAAGAAAAAAAAGAAGTTAGCAGGAGGGAAGAATGAAGGGGAGTAAATCAGAGGGGGAGACGAACCATGAGAGACGATGGACTCTGAAAAAGAAACTGAGGGTTCTAGAGGGTCGGGGGGTCGGGGGATGGGTTAGCCTGGTGATGGGTATTAAAGAGGGCACATTCTGCATGGAGCACTGGGTGTTATGCAGAAACAATGAATCATGGAACACTACATCAAAAACTAATGATATAATGTATGGTGATTAACATAACAATAAAATTTAAAGAAAAAAATAAAAATTAAATAAAAATTAAAGGTGGATAAAAAGATGGCACCTGGCTTACTTTCATAATACAATCTGTCCCCCTTTCTGAACATTCCAAACTATCTGTTAGAAATAAAATAAAAATGTTTTTAAAAAGATGAAAAGCAACAAAAAATAAGACGAATAATAGTCAACCAG
This sequence comes from Eumetopias jubatus, assembly GCF_037043125.1. Classification (NCBI taxonomy): domain Eukaryota; kingdom Metazoa; phylum Chordata; class Mammalia; order Carnivora; family Otariidae; genus Eumetopias; species Eumetopias jubatus. Next base: position 35,360,925 of record NW_028274820.1, read on the forward strand.
TCAAAAATTCTGGCTAGAAACCAGAATTTTTCCATAACTATACCTTACCAATATCACTGATCAAACTTACTGAGAAACACGATTTATGATTCATGAATACTTTGCCAGCTGGAAAAACAGGTTGCCTATCCTAGAAAGTGTGGGGAAGGTACACTTTCAATCACTCACTCAAAAATTCAGAAGCTGTACAAGCTGAGTAGAGCTGAGTAGTCACTCCATATTGAGTGGACATTGTATTTTGAAGCAGCCAGAGTTGTGCACCTTAGCTCTCTCTTCAGTTTCTCTTTCTGTAGGCACATCTGCAATAAACAATAGCTCAAAAACAGAGAAGGAAACCCTATGTTATCATATGCCTCTGGGGTAGTATAGACCCCACTAGTAAAGTACTTCAGGTAGAAACAAATAGAAAGCGCTCAGGTGGCTGTACAGGTCCTGCATTGCTTCCTAGCGCTTGATTTTTTAAGCAGAATGGTAAGAGAATAACACACACTTTGCTCACTCCAGCAAAAGCAGATGACTGCTAGATATTAGGAATTAGTCTCATAACTACACAGCTACCTGGTTTCTGTGGAGACTTTATGGCATCAAGTTGGCTAATTGTAGTCCAGAAACTTGGACCATTACTATTACTATAACTGTTTACAAACATCCTAGTTGGAACGAGCTCTCTTCATTCCAGAGATCATAGAGAAAGCCTGGTCTTTGAATGCACATAGACATGAATTTTAATCCTGACTTCTAAATTCTAAGTCTTAACTTCTTCATCTATTAAGGGAAAATAATAATCATTAATGCCTGGAAATATCCAGCACAGTGTCAAAGCTGGAGTCAGTACTCAAAAAGTGACAGCTATTATTATAAGGAAAAACAAAGGGAGGAAAATTATGATGAGCTTAAGCAAAAACCTTGAGGATCAAGTAAGAGACAACATAGTAAAAAGGAAAGCATGTCTCTAAAAAATTATTAATTACAGGAATCAGAGGAAAATGTTTAAATACAATTACACTTTCTCAAAAAAATTAAAAAGTCACAACCTCTATCAAAAAGAAACACAGAGCGGTACCTGGGTGGCTCAGTCGGTTAAACATCCAACTCTTGATTTTGGCCCAGGTCATCATTTCAGGGGCATGAGATCAAGCCCCCAGTCTGGGTCCCCACTTAGTGGGGAGTCTGCTTGAGATTTTCTCTCCCTTTACCCCTCTCCCTGCTCACTCGCTCTCTCTCTCTCTCCCTCAAATAAATAAATAAATCTTAAAAAAAGAAAAACACAGAAATCCAAAAGGGTAACAGTGAAGTTAAAAATAAAGAAGGCTGGGGACATCTGGGTAGCTCAGTCAGTTAAGAAGCTGACTCCTGATCTCATCTCAGGTCTTGATCTCAGGGTTGTGAATTCAAGCCCCGTGTGGAGCCTACTTTAACAAAATAATTAAAAATAAATAAATAAATATGGTCAAAAGGGATCTGAAGGGTAAAATTAAAATGTGAGTATTTTAAGCAAATATTAGAAAAAAAATAAAATATTACTTGTAATAAGTTGCAGAGATGATACAGAGGAAAATAGAGTAAGTGATGAGAAATATAAACTTGAATGCAGAGAGAAAAGAAATAAATGAAAAGGCTGAGGGCAAAAGGAAAGAAAAACGGAGATTAAAAATTCTTGATTTTTCTGAAAAAGAAACAAGAATTATCAGAACAGATGCAATTTATCAAAGGTGAAACTGAAGTAAACTTTCCTGACCTGAGCCAAACCAACATGTAAGAAAAACATACCACGTGGACACCCTTCCTGAGGAAGTTACTCAAGAGGTATTCCAACTCTATGGAACTTAGATCAGAATGATGAATTCAAGAGGGAAAAAGATGACGAGATTTTAAAAAATGGTAATGGGTGGATGAAGACCCACTGGAGGGTTAAATAACTATAAATTATACCTAATACAAAACACAACTACCTGAGCACTAGACCATGAACAAAAGTAGACAGACTGCTAGGGAGCATATGCTAAAAGAAGAAGAAAAGGGAAGCTGTCAGAAGTAAATTTCAAGATTTTCTGGTGTTTAGACTGAAACTAAGTGCAGTTTGACATACACATTGGAATTGGCAGGAACGGGCACTAGAGGGAAAATGCACAGTCCTTCTTACATAAGCATACACATTAAGAAATCAAAGCATTTTTCTCACTATGTCTCATTGACCAGGATGACGTTATCTCTGATCCAGAACACATTCCAAACTAAAATGTATTGATCTCGAACACTTAATACATAGGCAATATGATTTTAATTCTCTCAAAGACAACATAATTACAATAATAATTTGGGGAATATTCCTACCAGAAAAAGTGGGCTGGCACTGCTTTTTCTTTCTTTAACCGGAGATAAAATAAACAAAAATTTAAGACATCACCTATACAGTTATAATTTTTATAATTTTAGTTATTCATTTTAACCAGAAAGAGCACAATTATTCTTCAATTCAGTTGATGCTCAAAAATATTACAACTAAATGTCCAGTGACAATCCATGCTCAGAGATTCAGAGACTATGGTTCCAAAACAATTGCCAAGAAAGTGTCAAATAATCCCTCTGTCTCCAGAGAAGTTTCGTCCAAGATTATATTTATCATAACTTTCTAGTGTCACAGGCATTTTTAAGTTACATTTCCTTACTGCTCAAGTAAATAAAGGAAATGCTTAACATATGAGGCATAATCAGATTTTCTAAGATATTCTATCAGAGGTAAAGTAAGTTGGTAAAAATCTAATTGCCTTTTTAAAAGGATTATAGTAAAATCACAGTATATATGTTTTATAAGCAACATTTAAAGAAGTAAACCACTTTATAATAGGACAGATGTAATAAAACAATACTTAAGACTTCATATAAAACCATTTATTTTCCATTTACAATGTCCCAGTTCCTTACATTATCAGATATGAGCATTTATAACTAAGAGCAGTTTTAAGTCATTTTATGAACAATTTATCCAAAGTATAAAGTGATATAATTATCTCTTAGGTGCATTTTGCAATAAAGTGAACCCTTTTTATGGTCTTCTAAAGATAAAAAGAAAACATTCACATTAAAACATTTTACTTGATTTATTATAATGGAAGATTATATAAACCAAAAGGCTAACTTGATAAATCAAATCCAATTGCAAAATTATATAGAAATACGACACTATAGAAAAAATCATTCTTTCTACTTCACATGTTTTGAAGAACTATGTATCATTGCTTTGGGGGAAAAAATACATTTCAAGTTGTTAAATACTCTCCAAAAAAATGCAATTGTTAATGTGTCTGTTTCTACCCACAACCTGGTTTTCTCTCTGACTTCTTCAAGATGTTCTGACGTGCAGCCAAGTCTGGGAATCACTGGTACACGAGATCGCTCTGACACAAATCGAACTCTAAAGAAACCCATAAAGGTATCAATTGACATTTATTTACAGTTTTGGGTTTTTTGTCATTTCATGGATACTGTGTATTTTAATTTGTGTAAAAACGTTCCTATCTCCTTGACAGAGACTGAAAAGTTAAAATCAAATGTTTAGCTTTATTCTAATTCCTTGAGTAAGCAATACTTCACAGTCAAAATTCCAAAACAACAAAACTGACTTAAAAATGGAATGTGTGCATATTTTTTTTGTACATTTTGAACTGGAAATATGGCTTTGAAATAACATAAAGGGTCATCCACTTTGAATACGGTGGCATATTGTCAGAATTTCCCTTTCCCCCTCTTGGAAATCCCACAAAGTAACAAGGAAAACAAAAACAGAGATTAAAATTCTTTCTCTATTATATCCAAAATACGGCTTAAAAGAACCCACATAAGCATAAATAAAATTCCCTTAAAGCAGACCAGAATAATGAAACATTGCCATTATTAAAAGATAAAATGCAAGAAAAAAATACAATAATTCAGAATCCATACATCAAATGGCAAGTCATTCTCCAGGGGGAAAAAAATAGGCCAAGGACAATCAACATCAATTAATAGCTTTGTAAAGCCACAAAAATTCAAAAATAAAGAAGGAATAAATTGGGAATACAAGGGGAAAACAAGATCAAGTCATTCAATGGGGAAAAAAAAATCAGTCTCACATTTTCTTGAGATTGTTTCAAAATCTCCATAGTAACATCCAACATTTAACAAGCAGTAGAGCAATTATAAAAATTGTAACCCAAGACATAAAGATAGCTAAATGTTTTTTTTTAATATAAAGGCAACATTCAACCAATTTTTAACGTGGAGAGAATTCTCATTCGCCATTCCCAAATTCCTTCTATGTGGAGGGAGTTCCACTAGCAAAACATTCCTCTTCAATCTCTCTGCCTCCTCATCCTCTCCTGAGAAGTGCCTTAGTTTATCATTCATGTGATGGAATTAGGATCTCAACATCATGCCCCAGCCCCTCCCTCTCTACCATTACTCTTGAGAGTTACCTGAGGATAGAGAATATAACATCTCAGTTATTCTCAACCATATATCAGGTCTTGTACAGCATTCCTAAATGTGGGCAATTTTGACATTTGGGGAGGGATAATTCTTCATGCATTAAAGGATTTTAAACCCTGCTCCCCACCTACTAAATGCCAGAAGTACTTTCCAGTCATTGGGACAACCAAAACTTCCTATTCAGAACCAACCTGTAGGGAAGAACACCACCACCCCAGTCCACCCCACCTCCAACAACTGTGACTCTCCAGACTGCTCATGACCATAATGATATATTTACCTAATTCTTGGGTTCAGTATTAGTAAGCCCACCTGCCTGCAGATAATAAAAAATAATTGCTAACATTTATTGAGTGCATACCAACCCAAGTACAATACTAAGCATTTTAAATGTATACAAAACTGAATCCTCAAAAGTAGCCTTTAAATTAAATAGTATTATCTTCCCATTGATCCTCTCATTTGGTACTTGGGCAAGAAACATTGAAAAAAAGAGTCAGATATGGGGGAGTCATATATTATATGCAGATTATGTTTTCTGATACAGCCAGGAAATGGCTTTAAATCTGGAAGTATTTTACTAAGTACAGATCAAAGACATTTCTTGACCTCTGTAAAATTAGTACTGTGGAATGAATGTTTGTGTTCCCCCAAAATTCGTATGTTGAAGTCCCAATCCCCAATGTGATGGTATTAGGAGGTGGGGCCTTTGAGAGGTAATTACGTTTACCTGACATTATGAGAGTGAAACCCTCATGGGATTAGTGCCCTTATAAGAAGAGACCAGAACTCACACACCCACACCAATGTTTGCTCTTGCTCACTCACGCTCTCTCTCTCTCTCTCTCACTCACGCTCTCTCTCTCTCTCTCTCTTTCTCTCTCTCTCTCCCCCTCCCTACCATCCCTCCTTTGCTCCCTCTGCCATGTGAGGCTACACAGCAAGGAGGCTGCTGTCTACAAAACAAACCAGTGTTAGTAGACACTGGATCTGTAGGTCACTTGATTTTGGATAATTAGAACTGTAAGAAATGTTTGTTGTTTAAGCCACTCAGTTTATGGTGTTTTGCTGTAGCAGCCAGAACTAAGACAACAAGTGAAGAAGCATGAGAAGGAGAAAATATGGAAGTCATGGAGAGTATGATACTCTGGAAGCCAACTGAAGAAAGTTTTTCAAGGGTGAGAGAGAAATCAACCATGTCAAACACCTGCTGAAAAGTCAAGTAGAATGAGGACTGAGCACTAATGACTAGCAATAGGGAAGTTACCAATGACCTTGAGAAAACAGTTTCAGTAGAATGGTATGTGTGTGTAAAAGAGGCAAAAGCATGATTGGAGCAGGCTCATAAGACTATTGGGAGGAATATAGACAACTCTTTTTGAGGAATTTTGCTATAACAGAGAGTAGAAAAATGGGGTAGTAGTTGACAGCAGGCATGGGGGTCAAAGAGGTGTTTTGGGTTTTTTTAAGATGGAAGAAAAGGGCCCAATTCCTGGTTCACAGACAGCCATCTTTCCACCATAACCTCACATGGTGAAAGCTCAGGATGGCTCTCTCTGTGGCCTCTTTTATAAGGGCTCTAATCCTCTTTGTTAGGGCCCCACCCTCATGGCCTAATCACTTCCCAAAAGCCCCACCTCCTGATACCATCACTTTGGGTGTTAAGATAACATATAAATTTGGGGAAATCAAATATTGTCTATAGCATTCTACCTCAGATCCCCCAAATTCAGGTCCTCTGACATGCAAAATTCATTCATTCCATCCAAACAGCTCCAAAAGTCTTAGTTCATTCCAGTATCAACTTGAAAGCCTCTGTCCAGTCTCTAGATATCATCTAAATCAGATAGGGGGGCACCTGGGTGGCTCAGTCGTTAAGTCTCTGCCTTCAGCTCAGATCATGATTCCAGGGTCCTGAGATCGAGCCCTGCCTCGGGATCCCTGCTCAGTGATGATCCTGCTTCTCCCTTTCCAGCTCCCCTGTGTTTGTGTTCCCTCTCTCACTATCTCTCTCTGTCGAATAAATAAATAAAATAAAATCTTTAAAAAATCAATCAATCAATCAGATATGGATGAGACCAAAGCTATCATTTATCCTGAGGCAAATTGCACTCCAGTTGTGAACCTGTGAAAACAAACAAGTTTACTTCTAAAATACAATGGTGGGACAGGCATAGAATGGGCATTCCCATTCCAAAAGGGAGGAATCAGAAAGAAGAAAGGAGTGACAGGTCCAGAGCAAGTCCAAAACCCAACAATACATATTTCATTAGTCTTTTAAGGTTCCAAAATAATCCTCTTTGGCTCAATGATCTGCCTCCCAGGTCCACTGGGGTGGAGGTCCTGCCTTCCAGACATGTGGAGCAGTAGGTCCCACCTTCCACACTGACTGGGACAATGGTCTTGATCCTTTATCTTTGGTTGGCCCTGCCCCCATGGTGTTTCTCTGTCTGGGACTGCAAGTTGGTGACTCTGCCAGAAGGCCCTGTCCTTTGAAACCTAGATAAAGGCAGCCAGGCCCCCATGGCTTTGCTGGGCACAGCCCATGCTGCTCTGGAGCTCACCACAGCAGTTGGACAGCCAAGGAATTGCAGCACTGAAGTGTAGAGGGTAAAGTCTCAAGACATGAGGTGGTGCCGGGCTGCATACACCAAGGTCTCAAAGATGCCATACCCTCCTTTGAAACTACTCTGCCTCCCAAACCTTAGCAAGTCTTGCCCCACAGACCCACCCTGAATGGAAGTGATAGAAATGACAGCTCTGATAATCCCCAAATTACCTCAGGGGTCATTCTTCCATTTTCTTGGGCAACAGTTCCTAGCTTCCGTTAAGATGGCTGATGCATACTAATCCCATCCAATAGACATTCGGTCATACTTAGTGTTCTCTTCCAACAACACTTTCTCACTTCTTGCCATATAAATAGGATTTGATTTTTCCAAGTCTTTAAGTTCGACTTCCCTTTTAATTAGTAACTGTCTTTAAATCATTTCTCTCTTCTCATATTTTACTGTAAGCAGTCAAGAAGAGCCAAGCTGTGCCTTCAATGCTGTCAATCCTGAAGCTATTAGAAAGAGCTTCAGTTAAATATCCCATTTTATCACTACCAAGTTCTATCTTCCACAAAACACTAGAACACAAACAAAATTCGGGCAAGTTTTTGCTACCTTATAAAAAGGACAGCCTCTCCTCATTTACATCTGAAACCACATCAGAATGTCCTTTACCATCCATGCCTCTACCAACATTCTGTTGAGGATTACTTGGGTATTCTCTAAAAAGATTTAGGCTTTCAACGCTCTTTTCTTTCTGGGCTCACATCAGAATCCCTCTTAATGGTCCATTCATAGCAGCGTAAGCTTTCCATTCCATGCATGTCAAACCTCTTCCAGCCTCCACTCATTACCCAGTCCCAAAGCCACTTTAGATATTTGTCATAGCAGCACTCAACTCTAGGTACCAATTTCCTGTCCAAGTCTGTTCAGGCTGCCATAGCAAAAGTATGATAGACTGGGTAGCTTATAAACAATAAGAAGTTATTTCTTACAGTTCTGGAGACTGGTAACAGATCTACAGTTCTAAGATCAAGGAACTGGCAGATTCAGTGTCTGGTAAGAGCCTTTTCTCTGGTTCTTCGATGGCTGTCTTCTCAACTGTGTCCTCACATGGCAGAGATGTCTCTGTTATAAGGGCACTAATTGCATTCAGGAGGGCAGAGCCCTCTCCCAAAGGCCCCACCTCCTGATACCATCCCATTGGGCATTAGCATTTAACATATGAATTTGGGGAAGACAAAACATTAAATCTGTAACATTGTCTCTCCCCCTCACTCACTCCATTCCAGCCACATTAGCTTTCTCATTGTCCTTTGAACAAGCCACATATTAGGGATTCTGTTTTAACTATTCTTCACCCAGAACACTCTTACCCAACATCTGTTCACTTCCTGAAAGGTTTTGTTCAAATCAAGGCCATTACCTGGACCACTCTACTTAATATTTCAACTTGTTCTCCCCTACCCAGAAATCTACTCCTACCTTGCCTGCTTTCCTTTTTCTTTTTCCATAGCCCTTAAAGCGTCCTAAATGTTTATTGATTTGGTAGTTTCATTGGGCATTGTCTATTTCACCAACTAAAATGCAAGTTCCATGAAGGCATAAATCTCTGTCAGTTTTGATCCCTAATGTTTCCCAGTGTCAGGAAAAATTGTCCAACTATTGGAAAAGAGCAAGAGACATTACTATGTATCTTTTCAGTGGAATACTAGACATTTCTAGTAAACCTTCTGAGGATTTTCAGATTCTATAAAAGGTGTATACCTTGGGTTTGTCTTGATAGATTCTGTACAGATAGAAGTTAACTTACTAAAAAACTAATAGCAATGCAAGTGTCTCTTTCCATAGTAATGCAAATTATTTCTTTTCACAGCAATACAAATGTATTTTGTTCACCACTTCTTATTGGTTGCATTGTTAATTAATGAGTTAAGAAAAATATTTGAATGTGTTCATATTTTATTTCTATCAATGTCATATTTTCACCTTTCTGAAAATTATCTTTTAGTGTTTTCGCAAATCACTGGACTGACTTGATGGATCCAGGTAAACTGGGTTGCCAGAGAAGCATACTTCGCTAGCTATTTAAACCCAGCACGTTTTTTCTTGGTTTCCACAGTGAATCCCAAGGGGCAATAGAAGCTTAGCTTTGCTAATGGTTTCTCTAGGACTTTTGTTTCCTCTCTACTGAATTTGTGTTTTGTTTTTGTTTCTGCTTTGTACCTAATAAAATAATTCCCCATTGGTGGCAGCAATGATTGGGACTTTGGTTTATAATCTAACCATCTGATGAATTTCTTGGAGGAGGATGGAGAAGCATTTTCTGTTAAGTGAGGGAGAAGAGAAATCTGATTTGCTAGTCTTTTTTGTTTGCTTGCCTATTTGTGACCACGAATCAACTAGGATTTCATACCCACTGAGAAGAAAGTCCTTGAGATCTGAATCAGAGAGTTGCTGTTTTTCTCTGTTTATTTATTTACTTTTATTTTTTTAGAGAGGGAGACAGAGAGAGCAAGAATCTTAAACATGCTCCATGCCCAGAGCAGAGCCCTATGTGGGGTTCAATCTCACAACCCTGAGATCATGACCTGAGCTGAAATCAAGTCGGACACTTAACCAACTGAGCCACCCAGGCGCCCCTCTGTTTATTTTCAACCAATAGGTAAAGTAATACAACTTAGTTATACAACACACTATCTATGTGTCTGGGTGTCTATATGTTTATAATTGACAAAGGTCTTGACCTCTTGTTATGTGAATGCAAAATGTTATCCTATCTCCAAATAGTATTAATAATTTAGATTATATCTCTGAAATTGAAGGAGTTCCACTTTAATTAGTTTATAGAGATTGCTATCAAGATTGCCTAAGCAACTACCATCTCTAATATTTCCATAATTCACAAAACAATAAGGAAATTGAACTTCTAAGGATAATAAATTTCTAAATGCACTGGACATTTAAGGAAAAGAATCCTGTTATGGAAACTGCTAGCTCAGAAATATTTGAAAAATCCAAGATCACATAATTAAGTCTTAGTTATATGGGTTTAATATTTTTTTTAAAAATAAGCTATGTCTTTTCTCTAATTTATCAGAGTTACAGATAATACAAGTGTACATTTTTTTTCTTTTCCTTCTATAGTCTGTTTTACATCAACTACATTTTTTTTCTTTTTACCTTTCGACCCCCTTCACCCATTTCTTCTACCTCCTACCACCTGCTTCTGGCAACCACCAATATGTACTCTGTACCTATGAGCTTGGTTTTGTTGTTTTTGTTGTTGTTGTTGTTAGTAGGTTTTTGTTTGTTTGTTTGTTTTCTTTTGTTTTGTCTCTTAAGACTCTACATATACGAAAGGTCATATGTTATTTGTCTTTCTCTGTCTGACTTTTTTCACATAGTATAATGCCTTCAATGTCTATCCATGTTATTGCAAATGGTAAGATTTCATTCTTTTCAGTAGTTGAAAAATATTCTATTGTATATATATACACCATAATTTCTTCATCCATTCATTCCTTCATTATTTTACTTTTTATAAGACGTAGGTTGTTATCTCATGAACATAAGAGTGAGTGTATCTTTGTGTCATACTGATGAACATGTTCATTTTTGGTACTTGAATATGTGAAGGTATTCTGTGTGGCCAAAGAAAATTTTGTTATGTGTATGCACAGTCATAGTCTGCTAAAATGCTTGTATTGACTGTTTTCAGTTACCTGTCCCTCAGTTTTCTCTGTGCAATAAAGGTCAAATATTTTGATTAAAAGTTATAATATTATGACACAGAGGAAAATGGCAGTGGAGTAGGAGAACCCTAGGCTCATCTCATCACACAAACACAACTAGATAACTATCAAATCATCCTAAATGCCCCAGAAATTGACCTGAAGAGTGAGAACAAACTCCACAAGTAAAGGGATAGAAGAGGTCACATTGAAGAAGGTAGGAAGTGCAAAGATGTGGTTTAGGGGAGAAATGGATTGCAGGTGCTGTGGAAGGGAGGGAGTTATGGTCATGGAGAAGGGCAAGAGAGAGCGGAGCACACAGGGAATGCACAAGGAGAATGTTTCCCCAAAGCCATTGGCTTGGAAAATGAGAGGGGTTGAGTTTCATGAGTTCTTGCAACCAGCAAGGCTCAAAGCCTAGATTTTTAAATGTTACCAGGTTTGGCTGGTATAGAGCCAGGAGGCCACTGCACTGCTCCTGGAGAGAAGGCAGGCAAACAACCTGGGGGCCAGACAGCGTGGAAACATCAATCTGAAAAATGCTACAAACCCCTGCCCATGCCACATCTCCCAGCCAGAGAGTTCTGCAGGGCCTCAGTTCTGGTGGAGCTGGTGTCAGGTCTCATTTCAAAAGCAGACCAGAGCACACCTAGTTAAAACTCACCACAAACAGGCCAGGGGCCAAACACTGCCTACAGCAGGCGAGGAGAGCCTCTGCAAATGACTGGCCTAAAGGATAGAGCAGCCAAAACACAACAGCAGAGCGCATGCAGCACACACCAGAGACACTCACTGAAGCACCAGGCCATAGACACTACATGACCTCTTCTTCATAAAGCCATTATTTTCCAGAAGCAGGAGACACAACTGGCTTTTCTAACACAGAGAAGAATGCAGAGACTTAGACAAAATGCCAAGACAGAGGAATTTATCCCAAATGAAAGGACAAGATAAGGCGACGGCCAGAGATCTAAGCAAAACAGATATAAGTAACATGCCTGATGGAGAATTTAGAGCAACAATCATAAGGATACACAGGGGCCTTGAGAAAAGAAGAGAAGACCTCAGGGAGACCCTTACCACAGAGATAAAAGAGTTTAAGAAGAAACAATCAGGGATGAAGAACACTCTAAAAGAAATTGAAATGGGCTTGGAGCAATGAGCAAAAGGCTGGAAGAAGCAGAGGAATGAATTAGTGACCTTGAAGACAAAATAATGGAAAATAATGAAACTAAACAAAAGAGAGAAAGAAGAATTATGGAACACTAGAATAGACTTAGAGAACTCAGTGACTCCATCAAATGTAATAATATTCCTATTACAGGAATATCAGAAGAAGAGAGAGAAAAGGGGACAGAAAATTTATTTCAAAAAATAATGGCAGAAAACATCCCTAATCTGAGAAAGGAAACACAGGAGGCACAGAGAATTCCCATCAAAATCAACAAAAGCAGGCCAACACTAAGACACATTGTATTTAAATTTGCAAAATATAGTGATAAAGGAAAAAATCCTAAAAACAGCAAGACAAAAGAAATCCTTAACTTACAAGGGGAGATCCATAAGGTTAGCTGGAGATTTCTCAACAGAAACTTGGCAAGCCAGAAGAGAGTGGCATGATATGTTCAAACTACTGAATGGGAAAAATCTGCAGCCAAGAATATTCTATCCAGCAAGGTTATCATTCAGAATAGAAAGAGATATAAAGAGTTTCCCACACAAACAAAAACTAAAGGAATTCATGACCACTAAACCAGCCCTGCAAGAAATATTAAAGGGGACTCTTTGAGCACAAAGGAGAGACCAAAAGGGACAAAAACAAGAAAGGATCAGAGAAAATCACCAGAAACAATAATAAAACAAGTAATAAAATGGCAATAAATACATATCTATAAATAATTACTTTGAATGTAAATAGACTAAACACTCCAATCAAAAGACACAGGGCATCAGAATGGATAAAATAAAAATAAAAATAAAAGACCTATCTACATGCCACCTACAAGAGACTCATTTTAGACCTGAAGCCACCTGCAGATTGAAAGTGTGGAACTGGAGAAACATTTATCACACAAATGGATGTCAAAAGAAAGCCAGAGTAGCAATACTTATATTGGATAAACTATACCTTTTTTGTTCTTGTATTGTTTTTATCCTGCTTTGGTATCAGGATAGTGCTGGTCTCATGAAATGATTTTGAATGTGTTCCCTCTCTTCCATTATTTGTAAGATTTTGATAAAATTTACATTGTTTTTTTTAAATGTTTGGTAGAATTCACCAAGGAAACCATGTGGTCTTGGGCTTTTCTGTACTGGGAGATTTTTTATTCCTAATTTAACTTTCATTCTTGTTACTGGTCTAAGATTTTCTACTTTGTGAAATCAAGATTCATGATTCAATTTTGGTAATTTGTCCATTTTTAGGAACTACCTGGGTTTTTTCCTAAGTTATCTGATTTTTTAGTATATAATTGTCTATGGTAATCTGTTATCACATTGTGTAATTCTGTGGTGTCTGTTGTAGTGTTTTCTATTTCTCATTTTGGTTTTTGAGTCTTCTCTCTTTTTTTTCTTAGTATAGTTAAAGCATTGTCAATATTGTTTTTTGTTTTTTTTTTTTAAACTGGTCATTACCTTCAATGTTATGTTATTATTTATTCTGGTCTCTCATTTATTTCTGATTTTTCTTGGTTATTTCTTTCCTCTACTAAATTTCAGCTAAGTTTCTTCTTTTTCTAGTTCCTTGTAATGTAGTTGTATATTTGAACTTTTTTTCTTAATACAAGCACTTATAGCATAAATTTCACTCTAACATCTGCTTTTGCTGTATCCCATAGGTTTTGGAATATTGTATTCTCTTTTCTTTTGTTTTGATACATATTTTGATTTGCCATTTGATTTCTTATGTGGCCCATTGCTTGTGCAGTAGTGTGTTATTTAATGTTTACATATTAAATATTCATAAAAACAAACAAAACTACAATGAGATATCCCCTCACACCTGTCAGAATGGCTAAAATCAACAACACAAGAAACAGCAGGTGTTGGCAAGGATGTGGAGAAAAAGGAACCCTTGTGCCCTGTTGGTGGGAATGCAAACTGCTGCAGCCACTGTGGAAAACAGTATGGAGGTTCCTCAAAAAGTTAAAATTACAACTACCTACAGTCCAGCAATTGCACTACTGGGTATTTACCCAAAGAATACAAAAACCCTAATTCAAAGGGATACATGCACCCCAATGTTTATAGCATCATTATTTACAATACCAAAGATATGGGAGCAACCCAAGTGTCCATCAGTTGACGAATGGATAAAGAAGATGTGATATATACACACAATGGAATGTTACTCAGCCATTAAAAAGTATGAAATCTTGCCATTTGCAACATGGATGGAGCTAGAGGATATCACACTAAGTGAAATAAGTCAACCAGAGAAAGACAAATATCATATGACTTCACTCATATGTGGAATTCAAGAAACAAAAAACAAACAAAGAAAAAAAGAGACAAACCTAAAAATGGACTCTTAACTATAGAGAACAAGCTGATGGTGACCAGAGGGGAGGTGGGAGGGAGGGATGGGTGAAGCAGGTGACGGGGATTAAGAGTACACTTATCATAATAATGTATAGAATTGTTGAATCACTATACTGTACACCAGAAACTAATATAAAACTGTATGTTAACTACATTGAAATTAAAATGTTTAAAAATATAAACATAAAACACAAAAATAAAAATGAAAGTTATAATAGTATGAATGGTTAAGACTATACTAAGCAATAACAATAGAGAACCACAGCTGAGCATGTGGGGGAAAAAAAGTACAGTTTTGTCCTAAAGTAGAATGTCAGTTTGTCCTAGAATATGAAAAAACATAGTAAAGGACAAAAGTTGAAGCAAGTGAATTTTATTTGCTTGGTTTATAACACCTGAATTTGGAGGGAAAATATATATATATATATATAAAATGCATTCCAACCTTGGGGCACCTGGATGGCTCAGTAGGTTAAGCATCTGACTCTTGATTTCAGCTCAGGTCATGATCTCAGGGTCATGACATTGAGCCCTGAGTCAGGCTCCAGCTCAGCACAGAGTGCTTGAGATTCTCTCTCCCTTTCCCTCTCCTTCTACCACTCCCCCCTGCTCACGCTCTCTCTCTCAAATAAATAAATAAAATCTTTTTTTAAAAAGTGCATTCAACCTTTAGGAAATGTTGCACAATTTTGACGATCTTTTGTTCTAGCACATTTATAGATAGATAATTTGATAGATAATTCTTTACCTTTTATAAACCTATCTAGATTGCAGAGATTCTGTTTCTTAACAGAATAATTTTTCTGCTCTTTATGTTGACACATTCACTCAATTAATTTTAAAAAAAGTGCTAAGGACAAAAGTTTTTTCACTTGTGAAAGAGCTAAGTTTCCTATACTTGAGTTACTTTCTTCTGTGTTCATTTTAATATACTCTGTGTTCACTTTGCTTGAATAGGAAAACAAGTGTTATTTCTTAGAAACCCATGAGCCCATCTTCAAAAATTGACAATATCTTCTCTGACAACTGCTCACTTTGTTTTCTGAACATCATAGCCTATGGTTAGAAAAAAATAATAATAAACTAAAACTTTCAGGATATCCTTTATAACTAAAACTATCTTTGAATTTCCCAGAAGATTCCTGGAAAAATCACAAAGATTTGTTCTTTCATCTAATAAAAAGAAGGATGTTCTTGACCAAGATGGTCTTAATGCTCTCCTCTGCTTGACTAAACTTTAGACAAGCTTCTTCCAGATACTAGGCCCCTACCCTCCCTTCCTTAGACTATTTACTTTATAAAATTTGCAATCATAAATTCTTCCTCTTTCTCTTTTATATGTAAATCTTTTAAAAAGCCTCCTGCCAGTTTTAGAGCCGAGGACCATCTTTTGCAAAGACCTAGGAACCATCCCTTTGAAATGTATCATCAAGGAAGATAGTGCCCCTATCTCTTACTCTCCATGGGACAGTAGGAGACTAGCTGTAGTGACTGCCTTGCTCCAAGTTGTAAAACCATCTCCTGTCATGAAGGTACAAGAAAATGTACTTTTCCTACGGGAAATACCACTTAGCAAACACGACTAGCCTACAGTGCCCCCACCTCAGCTCTTCAAAACTCTCCTGATGTTTATTTTACTGGAGTTAAGATTTTAGGTCTAGCCTCTCTCCCCTATTGTAATAGCCTTGAATAATGTCTTTCTTGCCTGTTTAACTTTGTCAGGTATAATTTCTACTTTGACCCTATAAACAATTAGATTTGATTTGTTCCATAGGGATCTTAATTAGATTCAATAGAGGAATAGCTGCATAGGAAACACTGTCAAATCAAAAGATATATTCAACCTTCCTTAGATTAAGGTAAAAAATCTACCAAGGTAAATATTTCAGAAAGTTTATGTGTTATGGAAAAGCCTTGTAGATTTGTCAATGCCTTACTGTTTATAACTGGTTTTTAACCTCAGGGAAAATGTTGATCAAACTCTTAGGAAATCATATGTACAATACTCCAATAAAGAATTTTACTCTCCAAGGAATCGATTCCATTTACAATAGCACTAAAAACCATAAGATACCTAGGAATAAACCTAACCAAAGAGGTAAAGGATCTATACTCTAGAAACTACAGAACACTTATGAAAGAAATTGAGGAAGACACCGGGCACCTGGGTGGCTCAGATGGTTAAGCGTCTGCCTTCGGCTCAGGTCATGATCCCAGAGTCCTGGGATCGAGTCCCGTATTGGGCTCCCTGCTCCTTGGGAGCCTGCTTCTCCCTCTGCCTCTCTCTCGCTCTCTCTCTCTCTCTCTCTCTGTGTCTCTCATGAATAAATAAATAAAATCTTTAAAAAAAAAAAGAAATTGAGGAAGACACAAAGAGATGGAAAAACATTCCATGTTCATGGATTGGAAGAATAAACATTGTGAAAATATCTATGCTGCCCAGAGCAATCTATACTTTCAGTGCAATCCCTATCAAAATACCCATTGACATTTTTCACAAAGCTGGAACAAACAATCCTAAAATCTGTATGGAACCAGAAAAGACCCCGAATCACCAGGGGAATGTTGGAAAAGAAAACCAAAGCTGGGGGCATCACAATGCCTGACTTCAAACTCTATTACAAAGCTGTGATCATCAAGACAACATGGTATTGGCACAAAAACAGACACATAGATCAACGGAACAGAACAGAGAGCCCAGAAATGGACCCTCAACTCTATGGTCAAATAATCTTCGACACATCAGGAAAGAATATCCAATGGAAAAAAGACAGTCTTTTCAATAAACGGTGCTGGGAAAAATGGACAGCTATATACAGAAGAATGAAACTCAATCATTCTCTAACACCATACACAAAGATAAACTCAAAATGGATGAAAGACCTCAATGTGAGACAGGAATCCATCAAAATCCTAGAAGAGAACATAGGCAGTAACCTCTTTGATAGTGGCCACAGCGACTGCTTTCAAAATACATCTCCAAAGGCTAGTGAAACAAAAGCAAAAATGAACTTTTGGGACTTCATCAAGATAAAAAGCTTCTGCACAGCAAAGGAAACAGTCAACAAAACAAAGAGGCAACCCACAGAATGGGAGAAGATATTTGCAAATGACACTACAGACAAAGTAATGATTTCCAAGATTTATAAAGAACTTCTCAAACTCAACACCCAAAAAACAAATAATCCAGTCAAGAAATGGGCAGAAGACATGAAAAGACACTTCTCCAAAGAAGATATACAAATGGCCAATAGACACATGAAAAAATGTTCAACATCACTAGCCACCAGGGAAATACAAATCAAAACCACAATGAGATACCAACTTACACCAGTTAGAATGGCAAAAATTAAAAAGATAGAAAACAAGTGTTGGTGAGGATGTGGAGAAAGGGGAACCCTCTTACACTGTTGGTGGGAATGCAATATACATGGTACAGACACTCTGGAAAACAGTATGGAGGTTCCTCAAGATGTTAAAAATAGATCTACCCTCCAACCCAGCAATTGCACTACTGGGTATTTACCCCAAAGATACAGATGTAGTGAAAAGAAGGGGCACATGCACCCTAATGTTCATAGCAACAATGTCCACAATAGCCAAATTGTGGAAGGGCCCAAGATGTCCTTCAACAGATGAATGGATAAAGATGTGGTTCATATATACAATGGAATATTACTCAGCCATCATTAAGGATGAATACCTACCTTTTGCATCAATATGGGTGGAACTGGAGGGGATTAAGCTAAGTGAAGTAAGTCAAGCGGAGAAAGTCAATTATCATACGGTTTCACTCATTTGTGGAACATAAGGAACAGCACAGAGGACCATAGGGGAAGGGAGGGAAAACTGAATGGGAAGAAATCAGAGAGGGAGACAAACCATGAGAGACTCTGGATTCCAGGAAACAAACTGAGGGTTACAGAAGGGAGGGGGTTGGGGGGATAGGGTAGCCAGGTGATGGGTATGAAGGAGGGCACGTGTTGTGATGAGCACTGTGTTATGCACAACTAATGAATCATTGAACACTACATCAAAAACTAACGATGTAGGGACGCCTGGGTGGCTCAGTCATTAGGTGTCTGCCTTTGGCTCAGGTCATGATCCCGGGATCCTGGATCAAGCCCTGCATCGGGCTCCCTGCTCCTCGGGAAGGCTGCTTCTCCCTCTCCCACTCCCCCTGCTTGAGTTCCCTCTCTCACTATGCCTCTATCTGTCAAATAAATAAATAAAATCTTTAAAAAAATAAAAAACAACTAATGATGTAGTATATGTTGGCTAACTGAACATAATAAAAAGAATTTTTTTTAAAGAATTTTACCCTCCTCCAGCCCATATTAGTGGTTATACTGGATCAAATTAATCATAACTATTCAGTTTAGGCATCTACAAATAAGTTTGTTTTACTTTGGTGCTTGCCTGCAAGCTCTGCTACAAGTGCCTGATCACAGTTTGTATCTTCAACACAGGATAGATTCATGTGACAACAGCCTCACACAAAGTACCAGGTTCTTTAAACTATTGATACTTTAGAAAATAAGTTCTTAGGCACAGAGCTCCAAAATGATATCACTTAGACAACTTTCAGAAAGTACCAAGGTACTGAGTCAGGATTTCCAGGACTCTTTTTGGTCCAGAAGCAAAGGGTTTTATGAAAACATCTGATGACTCCACCTCCAGAAGAATAAGAATTATTACATAGGACTAAATGAACAGATGAGGAAAATTTAATTATGGATACTTCTTTGGAATATTATTAATATTATTTAATCTTAGGTATATATATATATATATATATATATATATATGGTAGCACCTCCTCTTTTTCTTAAGTTTATCTCTAATCCTCAATTTCAGTAAAATTTGCTTTTGAAAACTGATATGAAATACTTTAAAAATGGAACCTAATTCTCACTGGACTCCCCCAGATTTATAATTTCTTAACTGAGCCTACTTACTTTTTATGGCAATATGGTTATTTGCATAGATTTAATAAAAATCTCTCCTTTTTTTTTTACCAGAACAGAACTGGACAAATCAATGTTGAATCTGGAGCAGCATATCCAAGAATGAATCTCATTTAATCAGGCATGACAAGCCACTGTTAATGAAAAAATTTGACTTTATATATGGATCCAATGTCTACAATGTTCTTCCAGGAAAACCGGCCTCACAAGGGGAAAGGAAGGTCACTTCCTGACAAGCCAGGAACCTTAGCAAATTTTAGGGACCTCAAGAAGAAATTCACATAAATTTAGTTACTATAGGTAAAGTCTGATGGACTTTGTTTCTTAATCTTGGGATAGAAGAACAAATAATAGAACCTTTCAAAGTCCAATCCAAGAGTCCTTATAACAACTTCAAAATCAAAGTTAATTCTGTAGCCTCTGTAGTTTTATATTATTGGCTGGATATAGATTTGAAAAGCAAACTCAGGGAGGCCTATAAGGATAACTATTAGTCTTCTCACAAACAATATTAATAATCAGGCAAAACATGATGAGACCAGCCTTTTGGGTATTATATGATCACAAATGCGGGAGGTTGAAACTGTCAGAAAAGTTGCCAAAACTTGGAAAAATAGCAAAAGAGATTATTAGGTGTCCTTCACCCCACCCCCAGAGTTCTAATGTTCTCTAAATGTTATAAACATTTATTTTAAAAATACTACAGAGGACAGATATGTACTCAAAAAAAAAAAAAAAAAAAAAAACAGGGCGCCTGGGTGGCTCAGTCGGTTGGGCTTCTGCCTTCGGCTCGGGTCATGATCCCGGGGTCCTGGGATCGAGCCCCGCATCGGGCTCCCTGCTCGGCGGGGAGCCTGCTTCTCCATCTCCCACTCTCCCTGCTTGTGTTCCCTCTCTCACTGTGTCTATCTCTGTCAAATAAATAAATAAAATCTTTAAAAAAAAAGAGTCATATACAGAAACAAAATATACTGGACCCCCCCCCCCAAAAAACGACACTATATGCATTCTAGAAGGGAGGAAAACTATTTACACATCATTTATGAAAAAGCAAGTCTATAAAAGAATGTACTGCCCTTCCAGGGGAATGTTGGTCATTTGTCTAATAAGTTCTCCAGGAATATCTGATTCCATGGGGCTGTGCACCTTTGACAGTCTTTGATTGCCTAAACTATTTAACAAACTCTTTAGGGATAGAAGTTAACTTATAGAAAACTGAACAGTAATACAAATGTTTCTAGCTTGTAGCAATTTAAATTATTCCTGTTCATAGAGTTGCAAGTAAATTTCATCTGATAGAGAATATAAATCTCTGTAAATCAAACTCTCTTTGAATTAGTTTTAACACTACTGGTTCCCTCATTAACTAAATAATTAATTTAAATCTTTGGTAGATATTCATTTTCTATTTGTATGAGAATCATGACTCTGAATTTTTTAAAATTACTCTTTATTACCATGGACCTAGTTTTTATGTAAATAAAGGACAATAAGTGAGAAATATATTTTAATTGAATTAGATTATGTGTTAGCAATCATAAGAATAATTACTATTTATTAGGTTTTTAGTAAATAGTACCAATACTATGTTGATGCCAATACTTTCGTTGTCTTTCCAGGGACCCCGCACTATTACCATACCCACTTTTTAGATGAAGAAACATGTTCGAAACTTTGAAGTTGCCCAGGATCATGGAACTGGTAAATTAAAATCCAAGAATCAAAAGCAGATCTGGCTGATTTCAAACCTATTTCCACTAGCAATGCTGCCAGCCAGTCTCTTAATCTCTCTGGATGTTAGTCTTTCCCTTGTTACCTAATGGCAACCTTCCAAAGTCCGACAAGTTTTTAATTGCCGTACCTCTCCCAGATAGAAGCCTTCATTCACTCAAGCGATTTCAAGTGTGTTCAATATATCAAAAGGTGAACTTTTAATTTGAGGAGTCAAGAGACAAAAATAATACAACACAGCACTAATTAAAGTAATCGAAGAAAATCAGCTAAAATAATTAATAAAGCATCCAGTTAAAATACTTATCTAGGCACCCCATTGTTAATGGGCACATTTCAAACAAGAAATAAATGTGAGGGGAAACACAATAAAAGAAATTAATGACCCTTTTAACATTACAAGTGATAAATTGAAGCTCAAGTAAAACAGCAACACAAATTAAGTGTAAAGAGTGTTGTAAGTTTGAAATTAAGAGGTACCAAAAGAAGGTAGGCAAGAATGAAAAAGTCAAGAGTCTGAAACCCAGAGAAAGCTATCTGCAGAGGCAGTTGGAGATGGCTTCTAGACAAGGTTCTCCAGACTGAGTCTCTACAAAGTGTTGTGGGGGACACAGGAAAACTACCCAAAAAACCTGGGTCCTGCAACCTGCCATCATATAACTATCCAATTCATCACCTCATTGTGCCTACATAATATAGCCAGAAATTATGACACATTACAGGTGTCAGCTCCGAATAACCATCAGAAAGGAAACACACACACACACACACACACACACACACAAGAAGAGTCAGGATAACCACATGCTTAAAACTTCTAGCTAGATAATCCCCTGCAAGCCTGAAGTATTTAAATTGGGTAAGCCTTTTTGTTGGAAACTTACATATAACCTCAAACTTAACTTTTTCTGAAGCTGATCCAATTTCAGATGATGTAAAGAAAGGGTTCCCCGATTTGCTTCACCCCTATGGCCATGTGGTAGAGCTTGGAACTTCAAGTCAGAGATACCTGGGTTTAACTGGTTCACTTACCAGCTCTGTGACTGTGAGCAAATTACTTATGTCTTCTAAATCCCAGTTAGATGAAGCAAATGAGCAAAAGAATACCTACCTCATTAAGTTATAGTGAGAATTAAACACAATAACATACTGAGTACCTGGCCTGTGCCTACCACAAGAAATCCACTCAGCAAATGTTCTCATTCCTTTCTCTTCTTGCAAAGTATAACTGTTTGGGGAATGATTCGGGGATCCCCTACCTCATTTAAAATATTCTATTCCAGAGGGGTGCCTGGGTGGCTCAGTCGTTAAGCGTCTGCCTTCGGCTCAGGTCAGGATCCTGGGGTCCTGGGATCGGGCTCCGCATCGGGCTCCGCATCGGGCTCCGCATCGGGCTCCCTGCTCCGCAAAAAGCCTGCTTCTCCCTCTCCCTCTCCCCCTACTTGTGTTCTCTCCCTCGCTGTCTCTCTCTCTGTCAAATAAATAAATAAAATCTTTTAAAAAATATTTTATTCCAGAGACAAGTTATATCTACTGAGTTTTTTCCCAATAGAATTGAATCACTGGAAACATTTAAGTTTAGAATCGAGTGCACCTCCAACTTTTCCATGTCTTGACACATTTAGAAAGCAATACTATTCATATGGTGCACAGGGATTAAACAGTCAAGACTGATCGCAGTCAGAGGCCACAGGCCTATGACTCTGGCACTTCTGTGACCCATTTGCTACCCCAAGGATACAGTTGTCTATATTTAAGCTCATCTAAAACCCATTTGAGGCACAAAACTGAGTCACGATCACCCATTAGAACTCTAAAATAGTTCTAAAAGTGTGGTTCCCAGACCAACAGAAACCTGTTAGAAATGCAGTCTCTTCACCACCCGACTCCTACAGAATCAGAAATTCTGGGATTAGAGATCAACAATCTGTTCTAATAAACCCTGCAAGTGATTCTGATGCACATTGAGGTTTGAGAATTACGTATGCTCTGTATGGCTCTCTTAAGTTCTTAAATAACAACACTTTCCATTTTATTGAATGTTCTCATTTTTAAAAAATCTTGCCGTTTTAGTGATACATGTGACCCTGAGGTGACCCTAAGGTAGGACCCACTCTTGGATTATCTTTCTCCACATATGCATGGCATCTTCAAGACTGAATGGTAGAGTTCTATCCCCGCTACAGCCCAGCACCAAATGTGTCCCCTCATGGGCCAGAGGCTTAGTATTTGCAGAGAGAGGGATAAGGGAAATAAAATACAGAGTCCAACTGGAAAATACTTCATTTTTAAAAAACCTTTTCAAAGGGCCTTAGGTCCTTTGCTGCCCTCTAGAACCTATTTCCTTGAGCACCTATGTAACTTGATCTTTTGCTAAAGCCATTCTTGCCTAGAAGATGAATGAAATTTCCTACAAGAGGGAAGCCCTTGACCTTTCCTACTCCATTACATTATGAAAATTAAAGTTAAATAGCCTAATGGAGAAGAGGGGAATTTATTTCATGTTTAATAATTAAAGTCATCATGATGATCAATTGAAAGCATGCAGAGTATTAGGTAGCAAATGTGAAAAAGAATTGTTCTCCAGATTAAAGTTCCATTTTATCATAAAGTAAGCGTTTTTAAAAATGCTTTTACAATTCAAACAGCATCTCTCTTATCCCCTATGACCACAAAAATGAGAGACTTGTTCTTTTGTTGTGAGTAATTTCCAAGTGAAAGAGTCACAGTAGGAGTGAGACTAAGTACAGCTCCAAAAGATCTTAAAAGAAAAGATTGATTCATCTTTTGACATTTTGGTTTCTTGTGTACTTATTAAAAAGTATACTGTTTTAGTGGAATGGGTTTTAACAAATGTCAACCCCAAGCATTTTTACATTTTTTTTAAAAACAGTTCTACGTATCAGCTGCTTCCTTATTCACACCTCCAATCCTGGTCCACCCTGAGGAGCATGCACTTAGTACTCACTTGTCTCCACAGAACTTTTGTCAGAGGATTTAATGTCTCCCAGCACTGTGGTTAAAGATTTCTCTTTGTTGTTCCACTAGTTTATATTTCATGTGTTCTCTTCCCCTCACAAATGAATGTTATTCATTTCTATTTTTTAATTTTGCTATTTTATACTTAAATTCCACAATATCCATTTCTGAAAAATGTCTTCTAAATTTCATAATGTTTTCTACCAAAGAGTCTCTAAATTAGCCACAGTCAATAAACAATTTACTCTCCTACATTTTTTTTTTTTTTGCTGGGTATATTAATCTAAAAAGAACTTATTTAAGCCAGATAATTGAAATTTCATGTGTTTATAACTCTGTCATTCATATGCAAAATAATGTCATTATTATTGGATCTCAAAAGATATAATCTACTTATTTACAATATTTAAATACTATGTTTTCCATTACTTTGTCTTGTTTTTGTGTTTTCTGTTTGCTTGTTTGCTCTCTGTAGGTTAATTTCTGCCTCTCCCAAACAAGCGATTTTAAAATGCTGGATGGATGTCTTTCCATCCAGCATCCAATGCTTTATGTATAAATATAAGGAATGATAGCTTTCTATCCAATTAAAAAAAAAATGGGCAGAGGACCTGAATAGACATTTCTCCAAAGAAGACCTACAGATGGCCAACAGACACACAAAAAGACACTCGAGATCACTCACCATCAGGGAAATGCAAATCAAAACCACAATGAGATATTACCTCACACCTGTCAGAATGGCTACTTTCAAAAAGATAAGAAATAAGTGTTGGCCTGGATGTGGAGAAAAGAGAAACTTCATATATTGTTGGTGGGAATGCAAAATGGTGCAGCCACTCTGGAAACCACTATGGAAGTTCCTCAAAAAATTAAAAATAGAACTGCCATGTGATCCATCAATTCTACTTCTGCATATTTTTATAAAGGAAACAAAAACATTAATTCAGAAAGTTATATGCACCCCCCATGTTTATTGCAGCATCATTTACAATAGCCAAGATATGGAAGCAACCCGAGTGTCCATCAATAAATGAACTGATAAAGAAGATGGGGTATATACAAATAAGGGAATACTACTCAGCCATAAAGGAGAATGAGATCTTGCCATTTGCAATAACATGGATGGACCTAGAGGATTTTATGCTAAATGAAATGTCAGATAGGGAAAGACAAATACTATATGATTTCATTTATATGTGGAATCTAAAAAATAAAACAAATGAACAAACAAAACAGAAACAGACTTCTAGATACAGAGAACAATTTGGTGGGGAGGCAGGGAGAGGAATGAAGAAATAGGGGGAGGGGATTAAAAAGTATAAACTTCCAGTTATAAAATAACTAAGACATAGATGCAATGTATAGCATAAAGAATATAATTAATAATAAGTTATAACAATTTTGTATGGTGACAGTAGCTAGATTTATTGTGGTGATCACTTCATAATGTATATAAATGTTGATTCACTATGTTATACACCTGAAACTAATATAATATTGTATGTCAACTACATTGCAATTAAAAAAAATTGTTTTTAATTTAAAAAAGAATGGTAGCCTTCCTTTGGTGATTTTACTGAGAACTTCTAATTTACCTAGCAACAGGCAATAAAATGTAATTGTTTTGAAATCAGAGATTCCTGGGTTCTAATTCTAGTTCTCCCTCTTACACAAGTTGAATGACAATGAGAACAATGCTAAATTTCCAGTGCATGGCATATAACAAGCCTAACAGCCACTAAAAAAATAGTTTTAGGGTGTTTGGCTGAGACATATCACCCTTTGACCTGCAGAGTAGATACAGTTGATTCGGTTGTTTACATGGGTCCCCATTCTATTCATCAAAATCCCAGTCATTCTCAAATACTTTATCTAATCCTTCTGGATAAAATTAATTTCATTCTCTAGAATCTCTCAATACTGTGGAGTTTTAACTCAATTACAAACCTTATTTGACTC
The DNA here is from genome assembly GCF_037043125.1 of Eumetopias jubatus. Classification (NCBI taxonomy): domain Eukaryota; kingdom Metazoa; phylum Chordata; class Mammalia; order Carnivora; family Otariidae; genus Eumetopias; species Eumetopias jubatus. The sequence goes on from NW_028274820.1 coordinate 35,386,857, forward strand.
CTGAAATTCTCTTTTCAGAATTAGATCAGACATATATGCATTAAATAAAATAACATAGCTCTTATATCATACTGCCTTGTATCATAATTGCATATAATATTACCAAAACTAGGTTTAAAATCCTCTCAAATCTTTAAACCTTCCATTAAATTCTCCAGACTGCTTAACATAGAGTAGACATTCAAATATATGTCCCATTTGATGACCCAGAATTGCAACAGATTATTTGAAGCTGGTTGAGGAAAGAGAAAATTGAATTTGTTTCCAACATTCCATTCGTCCTCCATCTAGACCCACATTTACTACACTCCTTAAGACAGGAAGATAAAACAACATATTTTACCTTCTGACATTAAAATATCATAGAGAAAGATCCATCTTCAGTTTAATGATTTCTGAGAACTAGGTCATATGCATCTTATTACCACATAATTTGGGCATTTCCATACAGCCAGAGTGAAGATTATAGTACAGCTAACAAATGCATTCAAATAAATGTAAAAAGTCAGTGTGCATTATTCAAATCCAAAATACATTAAAAGCAGGTTTTATTGGCCTGTATCATCAGGAGAATTTCCTCTCCACTTAGTTTACTTGCACTGGCACAGCTTTAGGGAAATGAATGTACAGATAATGCTTTACTTTAAATGGAGCCGGGGAGGGAATCCTATAATTCTCATTTATTTCCTGTATTGTCTTAACTTCCATTTCATAAGGAAAATATTCCCCAATAAAGTAGAGCTAAAACTTTGGTGAGTTGGGATCTAACCGAAGAGCTTCTTAAACTCTCTAGCCTTCCAAAGGACCTAAGTTCTAGGAAACGGAGAGCTCTCCTAACTTCTTGAAGATGTCTTTTTTTAATTTCCTTTCATTGTTGGTCACACTCCTAGTCCTCAACAAGTTCTCCAGTCCAGCCATAATTTCCCTCTTGCAGCTCCTAACGTTGTGGCTCCTCCTTGCTTTCGTCTAAGTACTTACCAAATACACTAAAATTTAGCTGTGTATTACTCTCTTTTAGGTACCAATTGTTCATCTTATACTTAAGGAATAAAATAAACCCTAAGATTCCTTACATGAGATTTTATCCCTACTTCCTTAAGCCTATATACTATATATTGTGTTCATTAGCAAAGAATCTATTAATGAAGGGAAGTATCTATCCATATTACTGTTCCTGGTACCTTTTTTTTCCACAGGCTCAGGGAAAATAATTTGAACAACACATTTATTGCTAATGGTAGTTCACATTTATTAGTCACTATTCTAAATGCTTTGCATGGATTAGTTCATTCAATCCTCACAACAATCTCATCAGGCAGGTACTATTATTATCCCCATTTTATAGATGAGAAAATTGAGGCACACGAGGTTTGCTAACCTGCCCCAGATTAAACAGTTACTGACAGACATGGTATTTGAACCCAAGTAATCTGGCTCCAGAATAAATGTTTTCAATTACTACATTACACTACCTCTTTTGAAATCATGAGCAAGAAAGTCAATCATCTGAAATCCCCCTATTGAGAGATAATACAATTAATATTTTAAGTATTCTTTCAAGCATGTCTTTTTTCCCCCCATTACAATAGTTCCTAAATAAAATCTGGTTTTACCGCTTTAACTACTGTCCAGGTCTGGTTTTTCTTTAACATAAATACATGGGAAATCACTCCAAGTTGCATGGAAAGGAGTTAACATTCTTTTTATTGGATATATATCTATGCTATTAATATTAATATGTCAAAATGCATTCAACCATTCCCTTGAAAGATAGAAATTGATATTCAAGAAAATTATAAAAAGAAAGTGCTGAGGGGGATAAAAAGGTGGATTACACAAATGGGTCTACTCCTGACCCTTCCTGAAAGCTTACTAACACGCATTCACAGGGAATTTACTGCAAATCTCAAACCTACAGTGACAGGGTTAATGGAAGAGCCCATAACAGCAACAAAATCTTGGAAACCAGAAAGCAGATGATGTTTTGTCAGTCATGTTTCAGACCTAAGAACATGAATTCCTGTCAGTATTGAGGAAAGCCAAAACAAACCTAGTCATACTGTTAAATCCCCAAAGGATCAGAATTGGTGACAACACATATCTCTGGAAGAAGGGTTGAATAGGAGACTGAAGTGGATTGATTGCAAGTCTATTTAAGAAACAAGAAAGGTGGGGCGCCTGGGTGGCTCAGTTAGTTAAGCATCTGCCTTTGTCTCAGGTCATGATCCCATGATCCCAGGGTCCTGGGATCGAGCCCCGCATTGGGCTCCTTACTCAGTAGGGAGCCTGCTTCTCCCTCTGCTTGCTGCTCCCCCTGCTTGTGCTCTCTCTCTCTCTCTCTCTCTCTCTCTCACTCTGTCAAATAAATAAATAAAATAGTAAAAAAAAAAAAAAAGGAACAAGAAAGGTGACATCATCAAGATGGCAACATAGGTCATTTCTGGCTTCAGTCCCCTTCACAAAAAGACCAACTACCAACTATCCACAGACAAGACATCACTGTGAAAATCCCAGAACCTGGGGGTGAGGCTGAGGCACCCCCCTGGGTGACAGGATCAAGAAGGACCATATTAGAAGGGTAAAAGGAGCAGTTTCACTTTGATCTCATTGCCCCTCCCCCAGGCCAGCACAGCACCATGAGGAGAGAGCCCCCTTGGGCCTATGGTTTCTCCAATGGGAAAACAGAGTCCAGAGTGGACATCCAGCTGCCCCAGCATTGCAGGACCCTTCTCAGGAGGCCCACTCAGGTTTTTCATCAGGAGGATCACTGAGAGAATCTGCAGGGCTAGACCACTAGGGATCAGATAGAGAAGTGGGGTGGAGGTATAGCAACTAGGGCTCAGATCTTGGAGGACCACATTCTTTCTCATAGCTCTGCCTGAGCAGAGATCTCAGCCAGCAGTTCCGTCCATCTGTGGAACCAAGCCAGTGGCCTGGTCTGGCCAGGGAGCTTGGTTGGCAATTTTCCCCAATTTGGATCCCTAGCCAATGGGCTATACCTGCCATGAAGTCTGTTCTATGGCCCCATGCAGTCAGTGAAGCAAATTCTCAGCTCTATCCAATTGCAGAGCATAACCTCCAATCGGACTACTATTCGGCCATAAAATAATAAAAACAAAACTCCAGAAATCCTGCCACTTACAACATGGATGGACCTTGAGGATATTATGCAAAGTGAAATAAGACAGAGAAAAACAAATGCTGTATGATCCCACTTATATGTGGAATGTAAGAAAACTGAATTCACAGAAAGAGTAAACTGGTGGTTCTCATGGACAGGGAGAGGTGGGAAAAATGGATGAAGGTGTTCAAAGGGTACAAACTTTCAGTTATAAGATGAATATGTTTTGGATCACAAGATCTTCAGGAGCTTCCCAGGTGTAATCTGAAACTAGCCCCCCTATATAGATGGTAAGGGGACACCAATGAAAGACACAGGCCACTCCAGGTTGGTAGACAGCAGTTTCAGAAAGCAAAGGGAACTTACAAACAAGCCTTGTCTTGGGCAGAAGCAAGATCTCCGCACCTGTCACCAAATCTTAAACGTTTATATAGAGGTCTTAACTGGGTTCAGTCACATATAATGGCCAGCACTGGCCAGGTGGTTTCAACACCATATCACTATCTCAAGGCTATGTCCTTGGAGCAGCCTTCAGGAGCAGGGAAAGCAAGTGGAATCCACATTTCAAGGATAGGGGAGGGGTGAAGAGCCTCCAGTTGCTGGGGTCCAGCTCATGCGTCAACTGGTAGTCAAGTCTTCTCAATGATCTTCCCCAACAATATGTTCTGGGATATAACATACAGCATGGAGACTACCCTTAACAATATCGTATTCTTTATTTGAAAGTTGCTAAGAAAGTAGGTCTTAAAAGTTCTCATCACACACACACACACAAAAGCTATATGTGAGGTGTTGAATATGATAACTAACCTTATTGTGCTTACCATTTAACAACATATATGTATATCAATCATCACCTTACATACCTTAAACTTACACAGTGTTATATGTCTATTATATCTCCATAGAGCTAGGGGGGTGGGGAAGAAACAGATCGCAACTCCAATCAGAACAGGCAGAAGATTGCCTCCGCACCACCCCGCCCCAGCAGAAGACTGGAGGTTTAGTCTCTAAAGAAGGAAAACAAAAGATGTGGCAGTTACTGCTATGTGTTCACCAAAATCATTTTTCCTTTTTCTTCCAGGAACACAGCTGGCTAAACAACTGCCTAAACAACATTTGCCAGTCTCACTTGCAGGGAGATGCAAACATGTGACTGAATTACAGCCATTAGAATGTGAGCGGGAGTGATGCCTCTCATCAAAACTTCCCATACATTTTTCTCCTTTTGGCCAACCAGATGCAATGGATCCAGCATGAATTCCAAGGCCATAAAATTGAAATAACCTGGCTCCCTAAAGTGAAATAAGTAAGATCAGCAAAAGACAAATATGGCATGGTATCACTTACATGTGGACTCTAAAGAAGCCAAACTCACAGATACAGAGACTAGAGGTGGTTGCCATGCTGGAGAGTTGGGAAATGGGGAGACATTGGTCAAAGAGTATAAGCTTTCAGTTAAAAGATTAATAAGTTCTGGGGATCTAATGGTGATTGGTGAATGGTGAAATGTAATCTGGTGATTACAATTAATAATACCATCCTATACTCTTGAAAGTTTGCTGAAAGAGTAGATCTGAAATGTTCTCACCACAAAAACAGAAATGGTAATTATGTAACATGATGGAAGGTATTAGCTAGCACCATAGTGGTAATCATTGTGCAATACGTAAGTGAATCAAATCAACATCTTGTACACCTTAAATTTATGCAATGTTATGTGTCAATTATATCTCAGTCAACCTGGGGGGAAAAGAAATCTATAAAAGTATAAGTTCAAAAGGCTCTTCATTAACTTCCCCAAATGGGTATAACTTTCCAACAGAGTAGGGGGGACTGGTTTTTTTTTTTTAAGATTTTATTTATTTATTCATGAGAGACAGAGAGAGAGAGGCAGAGGGAGAAGCAGGCTCCCAAGGAGCAGGGAGCCCGATGCGGGACTCGATCCCAGGACCCTGGGATCATGACCTGAGCCGAAAGCAGATGCTTAACCATCTGAGCCACCCAGGCACCCAAGGTGGAACTGGTTTTGAAGTTACAAAAAGAACTCTGGTGAACTGTGAGGATCCTCCTGAGAGCATCATTCTGTCACACAACTCCAGGGCACATGATTCAAGTGGATAATTGTGAATGTTGTCCCTTGGATTGATGCAAGATGGCAGCCTGAATTCCTGTTAAACTATCTCTGTTTTGAACAACAATAAGTTGCTTTAGACTTGTTTGCATTTAAAATATATGAAAGAGTTCTCAGAGGACAGTGCCATTCGGGTGAATCAGTGCTCAAAACCCCTGCTCCCCAGTGCTGCCCAGCATGAAGACACATGCTGAATAAAAGAGCAATGGGGAGGGAGGTCAGGTTTTTCTCAAGTGGCTATTATCTAAAAGCTCAAAGATGTACCCATGTAGTGTGTCAGATGGCTAAATTTTGGCCTAAATAAATAAGTCATCTGGCTCCCTAAATAACCATATAGAAAGCTACCTAGTGAACATTACATTAAATTTTGGGTAAGCAAAGTACAAACTTTTACTGTGTTAAGCCATTATGATTCAGGAATTGTCTGTTATAACAGCTAATATTCTTTATCCTAATTTCCATAGAACCTAACACTCTGCAGTGGGGAGTTTTTTATAACAAAACAAAACAACAAAAAAATCTAAAATGTGTGGGGTTGACATGAAGTTCAAGTAAACAAACACGAGAGTCTGGAAGGCCTGAGACCCTTGTAATGCCAGGCAAAACATTTAATAAAACTGCTGTCTATGATAACTTGAAAGACAGGCCACTGCCTACAAGTTTGGAGCTCCAGGGGAAGTGGCTGGAAAGTGTTAGAGAGATCATATATATTGGCTACTATTGCCTGCTGTCAGCGAGGTATTACATGTAAAAGATGAGCTCAGGTAAGAATTTGTCTGGTTTTCAAGGAATAACAGAAAAGAATAGAGTCCAAAGTCAGAACGATTTACTGGGTTAGAAAATCTGTCTCTTCTTTCACCAAATATTAAGAAATAAGATTTTAAAACACCTTAAGCAACAAAATCCAAAGAGACTTTTCAGCTAAGCAAGGGAATTCAGCTTTGCTGCAGACACAAAATAAGGGTGTCACCTTCCAACCAAGCCAGGACTCAAAGTTGTCACTCTTAAGTTGAATGATATGAGAGTGAAGAAATACACAGGGAAAGCTTGAGAATTATATCTAGGGAAAATCTGTGTGAGTGGTAACCAGTATTTGGAACTTACTGAAAGTAAGTTTTTATTTAAAAACCATCAAAATTTTGGTAGACTTGCCAAAGAAACCATGAGGCTGCTTTAAAGGAACCTGAATTGGAAAAGTCTTAATACAACCCTTCAGAAGGAAGGGACAATGAGAGCTACACACACTCCCAAAGAAGGCAGACTCATCAAAGTCTAGGTCTGATGTGAGCATAATGTGCTATGGTGAGCGCTGGAAAAATGAAGGGGGGGAAATCGGAGGTAGAGACGAACCATGAGAGACTATGGACCCTGAGAAACAAACTGAGGGTTCTAGAGGGGAGGGGGGTGGGGGATGGGTTAGCCTGGTGATGGGTATTAAAGAGGGCATGTACTGCATGGAGCACTGGGTGTTATGCACAAACAATGAATCATGGAACACTACATCAAAAACTAATGATGTATGGTGATTAACATAACATAATAAAATAAAATAAATTTTAAAAATTTTAAAAAGGTAATGGAGGAGAAAGAACCTCCCAGAAGGAGGCCCCTCTCCCAGGGGCCATGAGGAACGGTATCAAGGAAATTCCTCTCCAAAAGCAGAATCGGAGCCACAGAAGGAATTTCCTCATCCTCAGGCAAGGACACCTTTATAATGCTTGCCTAACAGAATTTCAGAATCTAGGGACCAGGGATTGTTCTATGTCTCCAATCCTTTTATTTTTTCCCCGCTTTTCTTTTCCTGAGTAGAGTTTTCTCTGTGTTTATCCCATCCCTGCTCCACCATCACTACGGTGGTTGGAAGAGCAGACAACTTTTCTTCCTTGTGTACATGGAGGTCCCTCATAGTGGGACTGCATATCACACAGAAATCCCAAAGTCAGAACTGGATGCAGTGACCAGATGGGTTGTCTGCCTTGGGAAGGCATGGGGAGTGATGTGTTCTATGTGTAGGAGGAATATGAGACAGATCCTAAGTGACCAGCAGAGGAAATGACCACAGAAGTCTCTTTACATTCACAAAACCCTCTTCTCCTCCTAGACACATGCTAGACTATATTTTCCCGACTCGCTTATATTTAGGTGTGACTGAGTTTGGCCAATAGGATATAAATGTAATGATGTCTACCCGTTCTAGGCCTGACCCATTAAAACCACCCTCTCTTTTCCTATCTGCTGGCCAGATTCAGAGATCCAGAGGATTCCAAGGCCTTCAGGGATAGCAGAGCCACAAGATCAAACAAGCAACAAAAAACCTGGGTCCCTGTAGGACCATGAAAAAACAAGGACAGTGAGGAGGGGTCTGTCAACAAGGAGTTGAGAAAATTTTACAGAACAAAAGGATATAAGCTCTATCGAAGCCAAAATCATACCAGACAAAGTTGAACAGGCACAGAAGACTTTATTCGAGGCTATTGCAACAGGCAAGAGAAACCAGAACTAAGTCTGGTTCTAACCTTTGGGAGAGGCTTTAAGACTCGGGTGAGGGGATCGTAGGCCACTTGTGTTTGCTAATTGGCCTTACCCAAAAGGAAAGTAAATTTTCTTGTATCCTTTTTTTTTTTTTTAAGATTTACTTACTTATTTGAGAGAGACAGAGCAAGCAGGGGGGCATAGGAATAGGGAGGAGAAAGAGAATTTTAAGCAAACTCCTGCTGAGCATGGAGCCCAATGTGGGGCTCAGTCTCACCACCCCGAGATCGTGACCTGAGCCAAAATCAAGAGTCAGATGCTTAACTGACAGAGCCACCCAGGCGCCCCAAATTTTCTTGTATCTTTATGACAGGAGGTAGTTTTATAACGTGGAGCAAGCTGCCTACCAAAGTTAGGCAAAAATCTGTCTCTATTAAGCCACTGAATTCAACTCAATTTGGCATTGGTGTGGTAAAGGATAAACAGTAAAACGCAAACAAACTAAACCCAAATAGATCCCACTATATATGGTAACTTAATTATGAAAAAGGTGATATTTAAATTCTGTAGGAAAGAAGAGCTTGGCACAAATGACCAGTCATCTGAAAGAAAATAAAATCATAGCCCTATCTAAACAATATATAAAAATAAATTTAAGCTACATTAAAGACTCAAATATACAATAAAGGATTAAAAATTTTAGGAAAAAATAACAAAAATAAGGTTTTTTTATGAAGGTGGATGTATTTGACTACGTATATGAAGCATATATGAAGATATGCTTGAACTTGCAGGTAATTAGAGAAAAACAAATTAAAGTAGCCATATTATGAGTTTGTATATATATTAGATTAGCAATTTTCTTTAGTGAAACCTACTTTGATGGCACTGCCAGGAGAAGGCACTACTAGCAGAAATGTGAGTCATTAAGAGTGTTTTTAAGAAACAATCTTCCATTATCAATTAAATTTAAAATTCATATAGCCTCAGACCCAGAAATCCCCTGCGTGGATATTAATCACATATAATAAAATGCCAGTGAGTAAGAATATCAATACAAGGGTGTTTATTGTAGCATTGTTTGAAGAGGCAAAAACTGTCAACCTTGAGGGGTTTTTTAAAGGCACCACTGATGACAACAGCTATTTCAATAGGTTAAACCAGAAAAACTGAATCAACACACTCTGTTCCATTTAAACACCACCTTTGACTTATCAAGAAAGCTAGTATTTTCTTTTCTCTTCCTTTTTTACACCCTGTCTCTTGGTTACAGTCATTCAGACATTTTCAAATCTCGGAACCCCATGTGAGCAAAAATCCCTGGAACCCACAGAAACAGTCACATGTCCAAAGCTTTTCATCAGAAGAAATTACTCTATTTCTGTTTTCTACACTCACCACTGTTTCCCTTTAGACCATGCCTCCTTTTAATAAGATATTGCTTTGAGATTCCAGGAAACTGAGTAATGAACAACTAAAAAGCCGCAGTATCTACTGTAATCCTCCTCGCGTGTAACAATATCTATCTTTCTCTAGAAAGGCATACACCGAATTCTCAACAGAAGAATAACTCCACTTGCTTGATGAACTTACCATTCATTCTTACTTTCTTCTTTCTGTTCTATAATTTCCACATTTCCTTCAATAAACAGTACGTTTGTCATCAGAAGCCACAATAAATATAATGTTTTAACTTAGCATTATCACAGTTCCAATTTTTGTCTTCACCCATATTGATGTATGTATCTAAGAGTGGGAGGGAAGGAATAATTTTTTCTAAAAGGTACTTATTTGAATAGTGAAATGAAAAAATCTCATTAACAACATATAAAAATGAACCAATAAAATGGTACAGTGACTCTGTCTGAGCCCACAAATAAAATTTTCAATGTAATTTTAAAGGAAATGGTCCTTCCATTTTAACAGCCTCTAAAGCTTGAGAAACTACTCAAAGAACTACTCCCCACTTCCTTTTGTCCAGTAGCCGTGTATACAAAAGACAGATGCTAATATATCTATGTAAGTAAGATTTTTTTTTCTCTAAGGAAGACCCAGAAAGCATAACTCTATGGAAAATATATTAGCCCATAAAATCAAGTTACTGCTTTTCATATTTGGGATCTTACTGAGAAATAAGTCTCTATAAGGTGATATCATACATAAAGATAATAGAAGGCATCTTGAAGAGGTCACACACAAAAGAAATCATAATTCTCTCCTAACAGGGAAAAATCAAATCACACGTAGCCTTTGTAGGAAGAGATGTATTGAATGCACCATGAACTTGAGGAGACTATGCCAAGGAGAACTAACTCTCCATGTGAGTTGCCCTTCTGATTTAAAGTTATAATACCTTGCCCTCCCCCAATTCCAAATGGCACTATTTCAGCAACTCAAGGCTCTGAAGTGAGCCCATATAATACAGACAAAGTATATCTCAATCTCATGCTTGCAAATATCCAGATTAACATAAAGCAATGTGAGCAGTGGTAAAACAACACCAGAACCAAAGGCAGGCGTTCTGGATTCTAGGCCAAGAGCGGCTGCTAGCTGACCTTGAGTAAGTCCCAGAATTCACTTTTCTCTCATGCATCCTGGTTAAATCAGATGATCTCTAAGTCTCCTGCCAGAAAGTCTATGACTTTGGGGCTGGTTGTTACCAGGACATAGGAACTAACAGCTTCTGCTGCCTGCAGATGCCACTAAGGGCCTCCGTCCTCTGCCCTTCATTCCCTCACGTATCTGACCTGCCTTCCTTCCTTTGCACGGGCCTTTCCTTCCTCCTTCTGCCAATTCCCTGCCTTCATTCAACACTATCACCCATTATTCTCGAATAATAATGGCAACATTCATGGAACCCTTTCTATGTGCCATACAGTTTATATTCATTTCCTCATTTACCTGACAACTACCTTATGAAATAGCGTAAATTATTTTCTCATGTTATAGGCCATGAACCTGAGTTAGAAAGACAGTTTTTCCAAGGGGCGGAGCAAGATGGCGGAGGAGTAGGAGACCTAGATTTCGTCTGGTCTCAGGAATTCAGCTGAATAGGGATCAAACCATTCTGAACACCTACGAACTCAACAGGAGATCGAACAGGAGAGTAGCAACAACTCTCTGAACAGAGAAGCGACCACTTACTGGAAGGTAGGGCGTGCGGAGAAGTGAATCCGAGGCGATATTCGGGAGGATAGACGGCGGGGGAGGGGCCTCCGCCGGCCGCTTCTGGCAAGTGATAGAGCCGCGGAGCACAAAATCGGACCTTTTAGAAGTTGGCTCGGCGGAGGGACATCGCTGCAGTGGCTAAGCGGGGGGTGGAATCCTCCCGGGACAGTGTGGTCTCAGGACCCTTGGGGTCACAGAGAGACCGGGGGTGCCTGAGTGCGCCAGAGCTCCCAGGTATCAGAGCGGGGAAGCCGGCTGCAGAGACAGAGCAGAGTCGCGGGCTCTCAGCTCGGGGTTTCCATAAACTGTGATCCGCGGCCCAGTCGGGGCACGGCCCCTCCAGCAGGGACCCAACAAGCAGCAGATCCGGGGAGACACCCCTTCCTTCCCGGGGAGGAGCGGTGCGGGAACGCACTGCAGGGATCTGCTGGGTTTGGAGACTCCACACGGGGTCGGGTGCCAGAGATAGCAACGCTCGATCACAGGCCGGGTGAGCACGGAGTGCGGCCGGAGACCGGGGACAAGGGAGTGACTGCTTTTCTCTGGGGGCGCACTGAGGAGCGGGGCCCCGAGTTCTCAGCTCCTCCGGGTGGAGATTGGGAGGCCACCATTTCTACCCTGGTCCTCCAAAGCTGTACCGAGAGCTTGCAGGGAACAAAAGCTCCTGAGAGCAAACCGGAGCAGCTTCCTTAGCCCGGACCGACAAGGGCGGGGCAATTCTGCCTCCGGCAAAGACATTTGGAAACCACAGCAACAGGCCCCTCCCCCAGAAGATCAGCACAAACAGCCAGCAAGCCAAGACCAAGTTGTTCGATCAAGGAGAATGGGAGAACTCCAGCGCTAGGGGAATACTGCACATAGATTCATGGCTTTTTTTTTTTTTACCATGATTCATTATTTCATCAAAGTTAATTTTTGTTGACTTTTTTTATTTTTATTTTTCCCTTTTTCAACCATCTTATCAATACCCTTTAAAAAAAAAAACATTTTTTATTTTTCATTTTTAGAGTCATATTTTATCCCTTCATAGTAGTTACCCTTATTTTTGGCATATATATATAAGTTGTTCTCTCTTTAAAATTTTGAGGTACAGTTTCTTCTAACAGATCAAAATATACCCTAAATCACTAGTGTATGGCTTTGTTCTAGTCTCCTGCCTGATCACATTCTCTCCCTTTTTCCTTTTTTTTTTTCTTAAATCTTCTTTCTTTTTTCAAACAACTTATCTTATCAAGTCCTTTTATAAAATCTTTTATAATTTTCATCTTTACAGTCATCTTCCATCCCTTCATTGTATCAACCCTTATTTTGTACATATATGTCTTTCTTCCTTTAAAATCTTAGGAGGCACTTTTTTCTAACAGACCAAAATACGCCCAAAATCTAGTGTGTGGCACTGATCTATGCACTAGCCTGATCATATTTGATCATATTCTGCTTTTTTTGTATTGTTTTGTTTTTATCTTTTTTTTTTCTCTCTTTCTTTTTTCTTTCTTTCCCTTTCTTTCCCCCTGGTTTCAGGTCTTTTCTGATTTGTATACAGTATATTTGCTGGGGACGTTGTAAACCCGTTAGCATTTTGTTCTCTCATTCATCTATTCTCCTCTGGACAAAATGACAAGACGAAAGAAATCACCTCAGCAAAAAGAACAAGAGGTAGTACCGTCAGCCAGGGACCTACTCAATACGGACATTAGTACGATGTCGGACCTAGAGTTCAGAATCATGACTTTAAAGATACTAGCTGGGCTTGAAAAAAGCATGGAAATTATTAGAGAAACCCTTTCTGGAGAAATAAAAGAACTAAAATCTAACCAAATCGAAATCAAAAAGGCTATTGATGAGGTGCAATAAAAAATGGGGGCACTAAATGCTAGGATAAATGAGGCAGAAGAGAGAATCAGCGATATAGAAGACCAAATGATGGAAAATAAAGAGGCTGAGAAAAAGAAAGAGAAACAACTACAGGATCACGAGGGCAGAATTCGAGAGATAAGTGATACGATAAGACAAAACAACATTAGAATAATTGGGATCCCAGAAGAAGAAGAGAGAGAGAGGGGCAGAAGGTATATTGGAGCAAATTATAGCAGAGAACTTCCCTAATGTGAGGAAGGAAACAGGCATTAAAATCCAGGAGGCACAGAGAACCCCTCTCAAAATCAATAATAATAGGTCAACACCCCGACATCTAATAGTAAAACTTACGAGTCTCAGAGACAAAGAGAAAATCCTGAAAGCAGCTCGGGAGAAGAGATATGTAACCTACAATGGTAGAAACATTAGATTGGCAACAGACCTATCCACAGAGACCTGGCAGGCCAGAAAGGACTGGCAAGATATCTTCAGAGCACTAATGAGAAAAATATGCAGCCAAGAATACTATATCCAGCTAGGCTATCATTGAAAATAGAAGGAGAGATAAAAAGCTTCCAGAACAAACAAAAACTAAAGGAATTTGCAAACACGAAACCAGCCCTCCAAGAAATATTGAGAGGGGTCCTCTAAGCAAAGAGAGAACCTAAAAGCAGCAAAGAGCAGAAACGAACACAGACAACAGACAGTTAACAGTCACCTTACAGGTAATACAATGACACTAAATTCATACCTTTCAATAGTTACCCTGAATGTAAATGGGCTAAATGCCCCAATCAAAAGACACAGGCTATCAGATTGGATTAAAAAACAAGACCCATCAATATGCTGTCTGCAAGAGACTCATTTTAGACCCAAAGAAACCCCGAGATTGAATGTGAGGGGGTGGAAAACCATTTACTATGCTAATGGACACCAAAAGAAAGCTGGGGTGGCAATCCTTATATCAGACAAACTAGATTTTAAAACAAAGACTGTAATAAGAGATGAGGAAGGACACTATATCCTACTTAAAGGGTCTATCCAACAAGAAGATCTAACAATTGTAAATATCTATGCCCCTAACATGGGAGCAGCCAATTATATAAGGCAATTAATAACAAAAGCAAAGAAACACATTGACAACAATACAATAATAGTGGGGGACTTTAACACCCCCCTGTCTGAAATGGACAGATCATCTAAGCAAAAGATCAACAAGGAAATAAAGACTTTAAATGACACACTGGACCAAATGGACTTCACAGACATATTCAGAACATTCCATCCCAAAGCAACGGAATACACATTCTTCTCTAGTGCCCATGGAACATGCTCCAGAATTGATCACATCCTAGGTCACAAATCAGGTCTCAATCGGTACCAAAAGATTGGGATCGTTCCCTGCATATTTTCAGACCACAATGCTTTGAAACTAGAACTCAACCACAAGAGGAAAGTCAGAAAGAACTCAAATACATGGAGGCTAAAGAGCATCCTACTAAAGAATGAATGGGTCAACCAAGAAATTAAAGAAGAATTAAAAAAATTCATGGAAACCAATGAAAATGAAAACACAACTGTTCAAAATCTTTGGGATACAGCAAAGGCAGTCCTGAGAGGAAAGTATATAGCAATACAAACCTTTCTCAAGAAACAAGAAAGGTCTCAAATACATAACCTAACCCTACACCTAAAAGAGCTGGAGAAAGAACAGCAAATAAAGCCTAAACCCAGCAGGAGAAGAGAAATCATAAAGATCAGAGCAGAAATCAATGAACTAGAAACCAAAAGAACAGTAGAACAGATCAACGAAACTAGGAGCTGGTTCTTTGAAAGAATTAACAAGATTGATAAACCCCTGGCCAGACTGATCAAAAAGAAAAGAGAAATGACCCAAATCAACAAAATCATGAATGAAAGAGGAGAGATCACAACCAACACCAAAGAAATACAAACAATTATAAGAACATATTATGAGCAACTCTATGCCAGCAAATTAGATAACCTGGAAGAAATGGGTGCATTCCTAGAGATGTATCCACTACCAAAATTGAACCAGGAAGAAATAGAAAACCTGAACAGACCTATAACCACTAAGGAAATTGAAACAGTCATCAAAAATCTCCCAAGAAACAAGAGCCCAGGGCCAGATGGCTTCCCAGGGGAATTCTATCAGACATTTAAAGAAGAATTAATACCTATTCTCCTGAAACTGTTCCAAAAAATAGAAATGGAAGGGAAACTTCCAAACTCATTTTATGAGGCCAGCATTACCTTGATCCCAAAACCAGACAAAGACCCCATCAAAAAAGAGAATTACAGACCAATATCCTTGATGAACATGGATGCAAAAATGCTCATCAAAATACTAGCCAATAGGATCCAACAGTACATTAAAAGGATTATTCACCATGACCAAGTGGGATTTATTCCTGGGCTGCAAGCCTGGTTCAACATCCGTAAATCAATCAACGTGATACAATACATTAACAAAAGAAAGAACAAGAATCATATGATCCTCTCAATAGATGCAGAAAAGCATTTGACACAGTACAGCATCCTTTCTTGATCAAAACTCTTCAGAGTATAGGGATAGAGGGTACATACCTCAATATCATAAAAGCCATCTATGAAAAACCTACAGCGAATATCATTTTCAATGGGGAAAGGCTGAGAGCTTTTCCCCTAAGGTCAGGAACGCGGCAGGGATGTCCACTCTCACCACTGCTATTCAACATAGTATTAGAAGTCCTAGCCACAGCAATCAGACGACAAAAAGCAATCAAAGGCATCCAAATCGGCCAAGAGGAAGTCAAACTCTCACTCTTTGCAGATGATATGATACTGTATGTGGAAAACCCAAAAGACTCCACCCCAAAACTGCTAGAACTCATACAGGAATTCAGTAAAGTAGCAGGATATAAAATCAATGCACAGAAATCAGTGGCATTTCTATACACCAACAAGACAGAAGAGAGACAAATCAAGGAGTCTATCCCATTTACAATTGCACCCAAAACGATTAGATACCTAGGAATAAATCTAACCAAAGAGGCAAAGGATCTGTACTCAGAAAACTATAAAATACTCATGAAAGAAATTGAAGAAGACACAAAGAAATGGAAAAACGTTCCATGCTCATGGATTGGGAGAATCAACATTGTGAAGATGTCAATGCTACCTAGAGCAATCTACACATTCAATGCAATCCCCATCAAAATACCATCCACTTTTTTCAAAGAAATGGAACAAATAATCCTAAAATTTGTATGGAACCAGAAGAGACCCCGAAGAGCCAGAGGAATACTGAAAAATAAAAGCAAAGCTGGCGGCATCACAATTCCGGACTTCCAGCTCTATTACAAAGCTGTCATCATCAAGACAGTATGGTACTGGCACAAAAACAGACACATAGATCAATGGAACAGAATCGAGAGCCCAGAAATGGACCCTCAACTCTGTGGTCAACTTATTTTTGACAAAGCAGGAAAGAATGTCCCATGGAAAAAAGACAGTCTCTTCAACAAATGGTGTTGGGAAAATTGGACAGCCACATGCAGAAGAATGAAACTGGACCATTTCCTTACACCACACACAAAAATAGACTCCAAATGGTTGAAAGACCTAAATGTGAGACAGGAGTCCATCCAAATCCTAAAGGAGAACACAGGTAGCAACCTTTTCGACCTTAGCCGCAGCAACTTCTTCCTAGAAACATCACCAAAGGCACGGGAAGCCAGGGCAAAAATGAACTATTGGGATTTCATCAAGATAAAAAGCTTTTGCACAGCAAAAGAAACAGTCCACAAAACCAAAAGACAACCGACAGAATGGGAGAAAATATTTGCAAATGACATATCAGATAAAGGGCTAGTATCCAAAATCTACAAAGAACTTATCAAACTCAACACCCAAAGAACAAATAATCCAATCAAGAAATGGGCAGAAGACATGAACAGACATTTTTCCAAAGAAGACATCCAAATGGCCAACAGGCACATGAAAAAGTGCTCAACATTGCTCGGCATCAGGGAAATCCAAATCAAAACCTCAATGAGATACCACCTCACACCCGTCAGAATGGCTAAAATTAACAAGTCAGGGAATGACAGATGTTGGCGGGGATGTGGAGAAAGGGGAACCCTCCTACACTGTTGGTGGGAATGCAAGCTGGTGCAACCACTCTGGAAAACAGTATGGAGGTTCCTCAAACAGTTGAAATTAGAGCTACCGTTCGATCCAGCAATTGCACTGCTGGGTATTTACCACAAAGATACAAATGTAGGGACCCGAAGGGGTACGTGTACCCCAATGTTTATAGCAGCAATGTCCACAATAGCCAAACTGTGGAAAGAGCCAAGATGCCCATCGACAGATGAATGGATAAAGAAGATGTGGTATATATACACAATGGAATATTATGCAGCCATCAAAAGGAATGAGATCTTGCCATTTGCAACGACGTGGATGGAACTGGAGGGTGTTATGCTGAGTGAAATAAGTCAATCAGAGAAAGACATGTATCACATGACCTCACTGATATGAGGAATTCTTAATCTCAGGAAACAAACTGAGTGTTACTGGAGTGGTTGGGGTGGGAGGGATGGGGTGGCTGGGTGATAGACATTGGGGAGGGTATGTGCTACGGTGAGCACTGTGAATTGTGCAAGACTGTTGAATCACAGATCTGTACTTCTGAAACAAATAACGCAACATATTTTAAGAAAAAAGAAAAAGAAGAAGATAACAGGAGAGGAAGAAAAGGGGAGTATGTCAGAGGGGGAGACGAACCATGAGAGATGATGGACTCTGAAAAACAAACTGAGGGTTCTAGAGGGGAGGGGGGTAGGGGGATGGGTTAGCCTGGTGATGGGTATTGAGGAGGTCACGTTCTGCATGGAGCACTGGGTGTTATGAACAAACAATGAATCATGGAACACTGCATCAAAAACTAATGATGTAATATATGGTCATTAACATAACAATAAAAAATTTAAAAAAAAAGAAAGACAGTTTTTCCTTTGCTCTACCTCTGACCACTTATATACAATAAAGTGATCATTAAACACCTGGTATGAAGTCCTGGGCCATGGTAACCAGAATAAAAGGATCACATGGGTGATTTCACAATGTCTCAGCTCATGGCAGCTGTTCATGATTTTTGAGCAAATCCCTTAAGTAGTGCCTGAGGTTTAAATGGGGCTGTTAAAGTTCTTGGGGAATGGAATGATTTCTTCCATCCTACGGTAACCTGTGCTAGTAGTCGTGCTTCCGTTGTAGCAGCAGTGTGGGTGTGATGTGTCTACTTTGACCAAGGACAAAATCACCACACTCAAAGAAACTAAAATTCAACAGGTCAGGAACCAGAGACAAACACTTGGGTCATCAAGACTTTCTTCCCTATTTAATCAACTGACTATAAACTGCTCCTATTTCTACTATGCATATGTATCACTAAGATGTTGTGAAAGTTAAAGGAACTATCAGAAGTATCACACTGTGTTTGTAAAGAATAAAAAGGCTTTGTGTGCTTGAGCAGGCTATTTATCTTCTCTAAGCATCAATTTCCTGATCTATAAAATGAAAAAAGTACCTATTTTCAAGGGGTTTGTACAGAGTAAATAAGATAACTTCTATCACCTCACAGCTGTTAGAATGCCTGTTATCAAAAAGACAAGAAATGACGAGTGTTGGTGAGGATGTGGAGCAAAGGGAACTCATGTGCACTGTTGGTGGGAATGTAAATTGGTACAGCCACTATGGCAAACAGTAAAAAATTACAGCTAGAACTACCATATGACCCAGCAATTCCACTCCTGGATATGCATCTGAAGAAAACAAAACCCCTCATTCAAAAAGACATATGCACCCCCATATTTATTGAGGATTATTTACAATAGTCAAGACATGGAAACAACCTAAGTGTCCACTGAAGGATGACTGGATGAAGAAAGTGTGGAGTGTGTGTGTGTACAATGAAATATTATTCAGTAATATAAAGGAACGAAATCTTGGTAGGAGCTCTTTCCTTTCTCACTCTGGCCATCTTGGCGGCTGGTCTTGGCTGGGGCTGTCCTGCACCTAAGGCAGGAAGATGGTGGTCACAAAGAAGATGAAAAAGCCACTGGAGTTGATCAACTCTAGGCCCAACTCATTAAGAAAAGTGGAAAGTACTCACTGGGATACAAGCAGACTCTGAAAATGATTAGACATGACAAGTGAAACTGGTCCTCCTCGCCAACAACAGCCCAACCTTGAGGAAATCTGAAATAGAATACTACGCCATGTTGGCCAAAACTGGTGTCCATCACCACAGCGGCAATAATATTGAATTGGACACAGCATGTGGGAAATACTATGGAATATGAACTCTGGCTATCATTGATCCAGATGATTCTGATATCATTAGAAGCATGCCAGAACAGGCTGGTGAAAAGTAAAATCACGCAAAAATTTTTCTTTAGTAAACCTGTCCAGAGCTTGTTTAAAAAAAAAAAAAAGGAATGAAATCTTGACATTTACAGCAACATGGATAGATCTTGAGGGCATGATGCTAAGTGCAGTAAGTCAAACACAGAAAGACAAATACTGTATGATCTCACTTTTATGTGTAATATAAAAAAAAAAAAGCTGAGCTCATAGATAGAACAGACCAGTGGTTGCCAGCGGTTGGGGGGCTGGAGAATGGGTGAAGGGGGTCAAACGGTCCAAATTTCCAATTATAAAATACATAAGTCACAGGCGTGTCATGTATAGTATGGTTACTATAGTTAATAATACTACATTGCAGAATTGAAAGTTGCTAAGAGAATAGATCTTAAAAATCCTCATCACAAGAAAAAACATTTTTTGTCACTATATACAGTGACAGATGTTAACCAGACTTACTGTGGTGATCATTTTGCAATATATACAACTATCAAAAGATGTTGTAAACCTGAAAGTAGTATAATTTTAGATATCAATTATACCTCCCTAAAAAAAATAGTAATTTATGGAAGTGCTTGAAGTGGTAAGCATTTAGTACCATTTAATTCAGTAAATATTAGATACAGATGCAGAGAGAGATAGTAAAGGATATGATGTAACAATACACACATATATACTCATAAGCAAACATAGATGATAGACCGACACACCCCCAGGAGTCTGAGCATATGGAATCTGATGCTTACTCTCAGCCTCGTGGAAATTATTTAGACCTCAGAATATGTTCAGCTATCATAATATGAACACAATCACAAAAAAATGCACTCTTCTCTCTTTACAGTGAGTTTGAAGAAGTCTGGCGAAACCATGCAAGCAGAAAGCAGCTTCGGCAGATACCCCAGGATAGATGTGTTCATTTTTACTACAAAGGGCACTGGAGCCACCATGTGGCCGCACAGCACACCAGCCTACCACTACATCAACTCTGCAGAAGCTGTTAAGTCTGAGTTTTCCAAAGGCTCCCTTCCACACTGCAAAGATGAATGGTTTCCTTGATTGGAAGAAGAACCCTATCCCTTCTCAGACAGAAACAGTGCATAAAGCTTGCTCTATTGTTTGAACCTATTTTTGTGTTTTGTGTTGGATGATCCCAACTGACCACTCTCCCCGTGAAGCTCCTGGTGGGTCTGTCACTGCCAATCAGTAGGAGAGATAGGCATGTTACATGACGGACTAGAACATGATCAGAAATGAGCTATAATAGAGGTGTGTGGACAGAAAGGAGGGCTTTGGGGGAAGCTAACTGGAAAACAAAAGCAGGACCAAGGACAGCTGACAACAAGGGCTGAGCGGGAGAATTCAACTCAATTATTCGTTGTTTTTGGTTTTTGAGCTGCAGCTACTATGAGTCATGCTCTCTGCTAAGGGCTAAAGAGCTGAAGAAAGGTAATACCTTCAGAAGCTCAGTGAGGAAGGAGAAATCTTGAGAAAGGGCTAAGGAATCACAACCAATATACCATGTTAGAAATTCTCTGGTTAACCCAAAAGAGCAGTGCTCTAGGGAAGGAACCCTACTAAGTTTTGGTTTTTGTTTTTTTGTTTTTTTAACTTTATTATGTTATGTTAGTCACCATACATTAAATCATTAGGTTTTGATGTAGTGAAACTTCCCTGGACATAAACATGCTGCTAGACCAGAGAAAACTTTAATCCATATATGCCACTTCTGGTTTGGAAGAGAAAACAAGACCTTTCCCTTTCTTTGGCCAGGTGAAAAATCTCTCACTCTTTGGAGGCCAAGTTCAAAAGATCCACTTCTCCACTGTATCTTCCCTAATCAACGAAATGCCAAATCATTGCTTTATCACTTCTTTGAGTTTTAGGCACCCCTGCCTTTATTTTATTACCCAGTACTTGGTTCTAAGTGACTTTGCGTTTTTTTTCCTGGTGAACTCAGGTTTTCATATACCTTATTGTCCCATTTTACCCAAACAAATGTTAGACCCTCTGAAGACTGAGAATAACTCGTCAATTTTTGTAGTTTCAGAGTCCTTACCCTGCATTCCCTTCAGTGGGTCCTGACTGCCATCAGACCTAAGCTCACTCACTGTCCTTTACCCCTCCCCACAAGGCTGTGTGCATCTCCCATTTCTCTTCTTTCTCCTAATCCCTGAGAAAAAGGGGGCCCCTACTTCTGCTCAAAGATCATCTTTCTGCCATGTTCTGCCTTTCCTCTCTGTTCACTTTTCTCCAGGACCTAACTCCATCAATTAGTCTCTTTTTTTCATAGCTCTTCAATCTCTCTCTTCACACAGCTCTCTTCTTCTCGGTCTATAAGAAGAATCAAATTCCACTCACCCTGATCCCTGGCGGCTACCCCAACTCTCCTTCCTTTCTTATCCAATCTATTGGGGCCATTTCTGCCTTGATACACTCAGTCTGGCTTCCTCCCTCAATAGTTTTCATACAGTTAACAAAGTCATCTCAAATGTCGAATCCAACATTTATTTCTTACCTTATTTGATCTTTTTTTTTAGCACCTGACACCGTTGGCCACTTGCTCCTTAAACTCTCCCCAGGGAGAAGCAGTTTATCGGCTCTTCACTATATACTGTGTCCTTTACTGAGCCTGAGAAGTCAAATGAAAAGAAATGGTCCCTGCCTCCCAACAGGTTACAGTCTAGCAGAGAAAGCTGAGTACAAGGTAAGGAAAGTGCAGAAGTCTCTTTGTCTCCTGGTTCTCCTACCGACGTTTCCATGTTCTCCTTTCCCTACAACAAAGGTCTCTCCAGTTTCTGATCACACACCCTATCAATATATACATCCCTATTATACTTATAAATATAAGCACATACATACAATTAGAGGCTAATATCTCAAGATAATTAGGTGAGACTTTTCATTATCTATGCTGGACATACATTCACATTTCAAATAGTCTTCTGGGTGGCGTACCCAAAATTACTTTGTAATGAAACTGACAAAGAGATTTAACTTGGAGTAAGAAAAGATACCAGCTCTCAAGGAAGTGGAGAAAAGGGAGCCATTATACAATCTTGGTGGGAATCTTCACTAGAGCAGCCTCTATAAAAAACAATATGGTGAATTCCTAAACAAATTAAAAATAGAGCTACCATATGATCCAGCAATTCCATTTCTGGGTATATATCTGAAGGAAATAAAGTCACCATCTTGAAGAGATATCTGCACCCCATGTTCATTGCAGTATTATTTATAATACTCAAGACAGGGAAACAACCTAAGTGTCTGCTGAAGGATGAATAGATAAAGAAAATGTGATATATATCCTATATGTGACATATATATTTACACACACAATATATAGTATGAATTACATGATTATATTAAATATTATGTATTTGATATGTGTATACACACATATATACACACTCTGGAATATTATTCAGCCATAAAAAAGAAGAAAATTCTGCCATTTATGACAACATATATGAAACTCGACGGCATTATGCTAAGTGAAATACGTGAGAGAGAAAAACAAATACAGAGCAAGATCTCACTTACATGGGGAATCTGAAAAAACTGAAGTCACAGAAATAGAGAATAGGCCAGTGGTTGCCAGGAATCAGGGCAGCGGTGGGGAGGAGTGGAATGGACGAAAGTTGTCAAAAATACAAACTTTCAGTTATAAGATGAATAAAGTCCTGGGGATGTCATGTATAGCATGGTGACTATACTTAACAATACTGTATTGTATATTTGAAAGTTGCTAAGAGAGTAGATCTTAAAAGTTCTCACCACAAAAAAAATTGTTAGCAATGTGAGTTCATGCCGTATATATACATATTATATAATATATACTATATACAATATATAATATCTAAAATAAATAATATATATTATATATTAACATAATATATAATATAATATATAATAAATGATTATATATATATTATATATATAATCATTATACCATACATTGCATATGATTGCATATGTTATAGGTCAATTATATCTCAATGAAGCTGGAAAAAATAAAAATAAAAGACAGCAACAAAACATACCAGCTCTTTCACCTTCTTTTTGTTGATTATGTTTTCATTATGGATATTCATTTTCAAACTGCAATTTCCTTGCAAGAATCTTTTCTTTTTAAAGTAATCTCTACACCCAATGTGGGGCTTGAACCCACAACCCCCAAGAGTCGGATGCTCTATTGACTGAGGCAGCCAGCTGCCCCCTTTACAAAAATCTTTTTCAGTGACTGTTTAAGTTGGATGCTATCTTACAGGATTCAGCACAAGGCCATATATATATGTATATATATATATATATATATATACATATATATACTGCATTTAATGAGTATTTATTAATAAATTAATATGCATTAGGGCTTAGGTATTTTCTGTGCTAAGAAAAAATATGTTTCAGGTCCTTAGGAAGACTTTAGAAACCCAAGGTGCTGTGAGAAACTGGAAAAGCTGCTAAGAAGTGGTTCTGGATCACTGTGCATAAACTCCACTCTTGGAAATATAAACAACATAAGTCATATAGATTTGCCTTCTTGGTACCACTAGTATTGGTTTTCAGTTATGGCACCTGGCTAGTTTTTTTTTTAATTAAAAATAAAAATCAATTCTATGTCAAAGAGGACCAAGATAGAGTGGTTTAAACAAGAGATTTATTTCACTATCATGAAATGTTTGATATGCACATGTGACAAAAGGAGGAACTGCCTAGTTTAAGTAATACTATGAAAGTGGTGAAATCTATTCTCTTGGTCCCAGGGCTTCTTTTTCTTCTAAGATACAACCCCTTTACAATCTTCCCAGTGTAAGTCTTCAATATCCTGGCATGTCACCCCCTACGCTAGAACATATTTTCAAAAAAGTACTGAAGTATTTATTCATAGTAGGATGTAAATAACTTGTAAGACTTAACATGGTACCATTTCCAGAGATTTTAGCCCTTTGATGAATTACCACAGAGAAAAAGACAACAGAATATATTTTATCATGGAATTTTGAGCATCATTAAGCAGTATTTGGGCAGAGATGGATCTGCGAGTATCAAAATAAACCACCTATTCTTAAAACATATCTAGAATAGATGTTGACTGTTAACAGTGTTGGTGAATGAGCAATAAATTGTGTTGGAGGGAAATATATGGAAAAATTTTTTAAACCTCCAACCCCAAGGTTAGGCCTTCTCTCTACCCCCAATTACTTTAACTTACAGACTTGGGGACAAACTGACCACATACAGTACTTTGATCATTACCAGGAGATCTTGAGTGAGTGAAGAGAATTTATCATATGAGGCTAGTAGAATCAGAAAATTAGGCCAGTTCAGCTTTATCATGACTGCACTAAAATGATCATTTTGACGAAATATTTCTTCATGAACTTAGGGTAATTTTTTCCTCATCTTAAAATAAACCTGACTATTCTTACATAGTAAGAAGTAGACTTGGAATTATGATGATCATTAATTCCAAATTACTGTGCCCTTAGGAGTTAGTTTGATTTCCCAAGGAGATAAACTAAAGTTCTTGTCATCAACTTACAATTTGCTGTGTATTGCTCATTGTGATTATTTGTAATGGTATGATCGTTTTTTATTTTATCCCTTACACCATCATACTCCATTCTTCTTAAATGGTAGTCCCATCAAGTTCTAAGATTAGGTTGCTTATTGGTCAGGGAGAAGTATTCATAGATTCCAAATTATTATATTTTCCCTGTGATACATTCATGTGAAATCACTAGTTCAGCATTTGATCCCAAATAACATTAAAGAACTGTTTTGTTAATATGCTCTCTCACTATAGTTTAAGTTTGTTACAAATATTCTGAATGATCCAATTCGTTTGTAGCTCACAGTTGAATTCCTCCTTTAAAATCCTCTAGTTCTTATGATTCATGCCAAAACCAGCAATCTGCTTTTCAAAATGTGTAATAGTCTCACACTGTTTTCCACAAATCATACTGGTTTTGAAAAGTATGTGCTATATAGAAGCTGACTCAGAACATTTTTAGATGCCTTGGCTTTGTTTTTCTAAAAAAAAAAAAAAAGCAGCAGAAGAAGAAGAAAAGAAAAAGAAAAAAGAAAAAATCTAGTCATACCCAAATCACAGGTCATTTTGGCCATTTGCATGCAAAAACTACAGAAATTTCATCTGTAATATTAACTCCTGATAACTTAATAAAAGTTCTTTAATACCACAGTTTTTAATCCAATATTGTACTGCCTTTATAATATCTACAAACTAATTTGTAAACAACCTCATATTTTCAATCTTTTTACTTAGAAACATACTATATTCACCACACCAAAATACTGAACAAAAAAACTTTAAGAAGAAATGCAGAAATAAAATTGTTAATTATAAAACAAAAACATTTGGGCCTTGATTTTAAGTGTTTTAATTAGAAACAGAAAAGCAGTCTTAATTGGAGTTGGCTATAATTAGCCAACTTATATTAATATAATAACTTCCTTGCCCTCTTCATGTGCAAAATAGATTATGAAAAAGAGAAGGATCTCTGTTCTACGGAAGCTTAAAAAATGAAAGCATATTGCTTTGTTTGATCCTTTTAGACCCAAGATCATTTTAAAAATTCAACAGTGCTTAGACTCATTTAACAATCTCTCTTAATTCTTTGTGGTTTGTGCTACAAACACAGAGATTTTTTTTTCTAAAACTTTTTAAAGTGAATATATTCTCTTTTCACTAGAAATAAAGAGTGTAAGATTCTGTTTCTACCACAAGGCGTCAGGCCATGGCAATTTAATCTTCAAAGGGCTTTACTATTACCCCGTGCAAAGTCAATGACTACAAAAAAAGTACATATTAAAACTGAACAGTCCTTAGTTGCCTTAGCTTTGATTAAAGAACAATCACAGAAATTGCGGTTGAGCGGTTGAGCATTTAGTTTCCTTTGTTTTTCTAATCAGATTAGTTCTGAGGATGTTGCAAAATCCTCTTGCAATTCAGGTCTCAGACACTCTACCCTGAGGCTGGTTCCAACTCAGAAAAATAACTCCCCACCCCCACACACATTCTCTCTTTCTCCATACCCCTTATATTTTAAAAAACACCCCCTGAAACTTTGAAATAGCGACAGTAGCTTTATTTTAGGGTTGGATGCCTGATTGGGTTAGGGGATGGGAAGTTGGCTTTAATATATCAGAGGCAAGGAAGAGGAGTTAACGTGGGGTTTAAGGGCCTATTCAGCCTGGGGACAGGATTCGCGTGGTTTAGGGTACAAGATTTGTACAATTTAGGGGGCAAGTCACTCTCAGAGATTCGCATTCGGATTCCTCAACGGTAAATAGCAATCACTTCAGAGAGTTGCTGCAAAGTTTAAAACGGAACGGCTAAGCTCCAAAGCAGTCCATCTCAAAGTGTGATCTGAGAGTGCTCCAGCAACACCAGGGAACTTGCTAGAAACACAGAATCTCAGACCTCATCCCAGACTTAAGGATCAGGAAACCGTGAGGGGCAAGGGGGCAAATCATTTCTTTTTTTTTTTAAGATTTTATTTACTTATTTGAGAGAGAGAGAATGAGAGATAGAGAGCACGAGAGGGAAGAGGGTCAGAGGGAGAAGCAGACTCCCTGCCGAGCAGGAAGCCCGATGCGGGACTCGATCCCGGGACTCCAGGATCATGACCTGAGCCGAAGGCAGTCGCCTAACCAACTGAGCCACCCAGGCGTCCGCAAATCATTTCTAATAAGGCCTACAGGTGATACACGTTAAAGTTTGAGAACCACTGCTCCAAAGAATGGCACGAATGTTCCCCCCTCGGGGGATTAACGAAAGTGGGAGGAGCAGGGCTCAGACGGAAGACAGGGCCATTTGAGAGAAAACCGGGAGCGGCCTGGTGGCAATGTGGGGAAACCCTTGGTTCGGCTGCTGGGACCTCCGAGGACTGTCCCTCCGAGGCAGGAGCCGTGCGGTCGCCCGGCACCTGCAGGTGGCGCTGGACGGGCCTTTGACCAAGAGGCGGGGTCTGAGGGGGAGAGCAGGCTTGGCACTCCAGGGCTAGGACACCTCGTGGGGCTGGCCGGTCCCCGCAGCAGCTGCGCCGCAACTTACCGTCTGGTCGCGCCGAGGAGCGGGTGAGTCCCTTGAATCGTCCCGGCTCGCTGCTTGCTCCCTGCCTCCGCGCGTCCCCGCGAGGGCGGGCGCGGGCTCGCAGCCTCGCGACGGGTGTAGCGGCTTGCAAGCCTCCCCAGCCCTGGGGCGGCGGCGTTCCGGGTTGAGAGCAGCTCAGTTCGCCCCTTGTGCGCGGCTCCAAGACGCACTGCCCTCCTGCCCAGCTCTCGGCCGGAGCACACTGCTCCGTTGTGGCCGGTCCAGGGACTGGGAGCCAGTGACTCACAAGGAAGTCTTTTCGCTGGGGGCTCGAGGGATACGATAAGGTTTGTCCTTCGGTTGGATTCTGACGGCAAGTTTTCCAGCTTGGCAAGATCGCCGCCAGTTTGCATAGCATTAATGAATGATTGGTACATAGTGCTTAAAATCGTGTGACTTGCCTTCAGGTTTCCTAGGAACAGGAAGTTTTCATTTTAAGTTCTGGGATCATTAGTCTTACTCCTTCAGGATCTGGTTTGGGGTTCAAGTTCTCTCCAAACAGTCGATCAAGGAAGGCTTCATATAATGCGTGGGTCAAACCCACTGGAAGGGGAGACATAAAATTTACAAACACTTCTAAATTTCTTTCTCTTTAAAAAAAATTTCACGGGGCGCCTGGGTGGCTCAGTCTGTTAAGCGGCCGCCTTGGGCTCGGGTCATTGTCCCAGGGTCCTGCGATCGAGCCCCGCATCGCATCAGGCTCCCTGCTCAGGGGGGGAGCCTGCTTCTCCCTCTCCCTCTGCCTACCACTCTGCCTACTTGTGCTCTCTCTCTCTCTCTCTCTGTATCAAATAAATAAATAAAATCTTTAAAAATTTCACATGACATCCTGACATTTACTTAGATTTATTTAACACAGATATTAAGCAATGCTCAAAAAAACAGCCCAGTGAAGAAAAACATCTTACCTTTACATAGTTAAATGTGGGGAAGCAAATATATACTTGAAAGTATAGAAGGTTTGGAAATGCAGTGCAATCCATATTGTGCTCCAGTCAATGAGTTTCTTCATATTCTAAACTCTTTGACAAAAACATGAGTCATTTGGGCTGTGTCAATATTTAGCAGGAACATCAGGTCAGCCATCCTGGTACAGCAAAACGGAACAGTCACATCAGAACTATGTTTTGCTTTTGAAAGGGGATGAAAGTTAGAGAACTTTGGGTCAAATCTGGAGTTCCTAACATCTGAACACTGTGTTGTTTCCCTTTTTTTTTTTTTTTCATGAAAAGATGTTACTGCAGAATTTAAATTATATATTTGGTTAAAGTCTGATGGAAACCAACATATTTTATTTGACAGATATTTTATTTTCTTGGCTTCTGGACAAATTTGACTGTGGACCACAGAGCCAACAGGCTCCCTCACTGCCCTGGGCTTTTCCTTGGCCTTGCTCTCCAGTATGGTCTCCCTACCATGCAGATGAATGGGTGGATACTTCTCCAAGGCCACTGTGCCTTTTCACCCAGATTCTGAACGAAGTGGCCCTCAATCAGCAAATACTGCCAACTTGCTTGAGGCCCCAGGACCAGGTCTACAAGAGAGCCCTCACCCTTTACATGCCACGATCTGCCTATAAAACTGTCTTTCTTTGGAATCCATTGCACTACCACACAGTTGTTGAAATTTCTGCCTTTTCCCCTAGACTTTGACTTTGTGAGAGCACAGGCTCCATCTCATTTAACTTAGTATTCCCACTGCCTAATATTGTTGTTCACAATATAGTTAATGAGTTAACATTGAATAAGTGTAGATTTGCATGTTAACATCTTTGCTGTCCTACAACTCAGAGTTAAAACATCTAAACATAGTGAATTATTTCTTGTTTGGTTACAGTAGTTAAAACTTCTATTACCGGGGTTCCCAGGTGGCTCAGTTGGTTAAGCGTCTGCCTTTGGCTCAGGTCATGATCTCGGGGTCCTGGGATTGAGACCCGAGTCAGGCTACCCGCTTGGGGAGCCTGCTCTCCCTCTCCTTCTGCTGCTTCCCCTGCTTGTGCTCTCTCTCTGTCAAATAAATAAAATCTTAAAAAAAGGGGCGCCTGGGTGACTCAGTTGGTTAAACGACTGCCTTCAGCTCAGGTCATGATCCCAGGGTCCTGGGATCGAGCCCCGCATCGGGCTCCCTGCTTGGCCAGAAGCCTGCTTCTCCCTCTCCCACTCCCCCTGCTGTGTTCCCTCTCACGCTGTCCCTCTCTCTCTCTCTCTCTGTGTCAATTAAATAAATAAATAAAATCTTTAAAAAAAAAATCTTAAAAAAAGGAAAAAAAGCCTCTATTCCTATTCCTAGACACATACATACCTCCCAGATTACTCTATTTATAATGTTGGTTAAATCACTAAATGATTTGGAATTATACTTATTAAGCATATAGACTGGAGGCCCTCCAGAACAGACACAAAGTCTCATTTCTTTTTCCTCCTCCAATGTCTACCATAGAGTTGAGGTCCATAAATACCTGATGATTGGCATATGCTTTACTCAGAACTCTTTCAAATGCCTTTGATAGACACCCAAATCAAACTGAAGCAAAAAAGGGAATGTATTGGCTTGTGTAACTGAAAAATTCGTGATCTGGTCTCAGGAACTCTAAATACTTAAAATATACCACCAGGACTCTTCTATGTCTTTCCCCATTTCTTGCTTGTACTTTTGTGTGTTGGCTTTCTTCTGTTCTGTTGAAGACCTCTTCCTCCTTAGAGCAAGGAGAAGAAAACATGGTAGGCTTCTTTCATGCCAACGTAACAAAATGTTAAAAGACATCTCTTTATCTTCCACTCCCATATATAAATATCAGAGAAGGATTCTAATTGGTTCAACTAGGGTTGTATGCCATCCCTAAGCCAGTCAATGCCATCAAGGGAATGGAGAACTGTGATTAGCCAAGACTGAGTCATATGGCAAAGGAGGGACCTTTCTCCAAATGGAGGAAATGTTTTAGATCATTAAAAAGTAAGGGGAGCCACTCTGGAAAACAGTATGGACGTTCCTCAAAAAGTTGAAAAGAGAGCTACCGTATGACCCAGCAATTGCCCTACTGGGTATTTACCCCAAAGATACAAATGTATTCACCTGAAGGGGTACGTGCACCCCAAAGTTTATAGCAGCAATGTCCCCAATAGCCAAACTATGGAAAGAGCTGAGATGTCCATCAACAGATGAATGGATAAAGAAGATGTGATGTATATATACACAATGGAATATTATGCAGCCATCAAAAAACACAACATCTTGCCATTTGCAACGACGTGGATGGAACTAGAGGGTATTATGCTAAGCGAAATAAGTCAATCAGAGAAAGACGTGTATCATATGATCTCACTGATATGAGGAATTCTTAATCTCAGGAAACAAACTGAGGGTTGCTGGAGTGGTGGGGGGTGGGAGGGATGGGGTGGCTGGGTGATAGACATTGGGGAGGGTATGTGCTATGGTGAGCGCTATGAATTGTGTAAGACTGATGAATCACAGACCTCTACCTCCGAAACAAATAATACATTATATGTTAAAAAAAAAAAATAGCAGGAAGGGAAAAATGAGGGGGGGGAATCGGAGGGGGAGACGAACCATGAGAGACTATGGACTCTGAGAAACAAACTGAGGGTTCTAGAGGGGAGGGGGGTGGGGGATGGGTTAGCCTGGTGATGGGTATTAAAGAGGGCACGTATTGAATGGAGCACTGGGTGTTATACGCAAACAATGAATCATGGAACACTACATCAAAAACTAATGATGAAATGTATGGTGATTAAAAATTTAAAAAAAAATGTAGGGGGATAATGTGAGCAGACCAAAACAAATATCCTCAGCGTGAATGTTGCAAAATTTCAAAATAGATAATAGGGCGCCTGGGTGGCTCAGTTGGTTAAGCGACTGCCTTCGGCTCAGGTCATGATCCTGGAGTCCCAGGATCGAGTCCCACATCGGGCTTCCTGCTCAGCAGGGAGTCTGCTTCTCCCTCTGACCCTCTTCCCTCTCATGCTTTCTATCTCTCATTCTCTCTCTCTCAAATGAATAAATAAAATCTTAAAAAAAATTCAAAATAGATAATATATGGAAAATGTTCTCCGAGCACTTGAACAGAGGAAGATGGTTGGCATTATGTAAAGATGGCTCCTCTTTATTTTTTGAGAAAATCAAGCCTTTAAATTTGGAGAATGTTTTAAGTATTTTAAGCTACTCGTGGAAAAAACTTTCCACTTGGTAAAGTGTTACAGGTGTTCTAAAATTCAGAAACACTTGGAACCTTTCTGATCATCAAGTTGTTGTATATCTAATCTGTTTTTCTCACTGAATTTCATAAAGTACAAATTGGCGAGGTATTCCTCTAGAAATAAATTTAGAACTAATGAAAACAGTGAATAATATTGTGATGGCATATGTTCCCTTCCTTTAAAAAAATGCTACACCAAGCCTCAGGAGGATCTGTGAAGCATGTTAAGGCAAAGAATCCTTTGTCAGGTAGTAAGTTTGGCAAAACTAATTTCCACAGGGTTGACCAGGAGAATAGGCATGTCAGTGATTGAACACAACTCGACAACTCCATTGGAACTGTACTAACAATTCATGTCTTACCAACAAAACCAGCCTGTTACTCTGATGAGAAAATGGCACTCTGAAAATACAGCCTTTTGGTCCTTTATGCTACTATCAGGG
Source organism: Eumetopias jubatus (assembly GCF_037043125.1). Taxonomy (NCBI): domain Eukaryota; kingdom Metazoa; phylum Chordata; class Mammalia; order Carnivora; family Otariidae; genus Eumetopias; species Eumetopias jubatus. The sequence continues at coordinate 35,418,816 of NW_028274820.1, forward strand.
CCCACCTTACCAAGAGTGTCAGAATACATTTCCCCATAAAATCATTTAATTATTATTTCAGATTCCAATATCAACCCCAAAAGTCTATCAAATACAACTTCCTAAAGTATAATCTTACATCAGCTAACTCCAACCTGTACTGATAGCATTGTTACTCAAAAAAATGCATTCCTAATCCTATTTACTTTTGAGCAGAGTTGGCTTTCCTCTAAATGAGCACCTGGAGTTAACTTCTCCTAAAATAAAGGCAACATCTGACCCTTTGAATTCCATATAGACAGTTTGTCATTCATTGCACCAATAGCTGGACAAAGCAAAGCTGTTATTATTGACACAAGGGCACTGGTTGGAGATTCCGACAGATTATGTGAGGTTAAATGGTAAATCAGTCACTATTTTAATTGTACTTTCTAGGCCACTCTAGTCCTTATGTAAGTAAATTTTTCTATTGCCCTATCAAACATTAATGTCTTAAATAGTATAGACGTGACGAAGACAATGATGTTTATTTTTCATTTCCATGGCTGACGCTATTCTATTTTACAGAATTAATGGAGAACAGACGAGACATTACAAACCAACAAGAACTTTGGACAATGAAGCCTAGGAGAAATCCAGAAGAAGATGATTACTTGGTAATATATTAATAATAATTCACTGAAATCTAGAAACAGAATTTCAATGTTGTCCTGTATCTCCTAGGGTTCTAACAGTGATTTTCACCCAGCTGACAGTATCTTCACTCTGATTCCTGTCACTGATACTACGGTGGGCAAAGGAGGTATATAAGGGTGGTATATAAGGGTGGTATATAAGGGTGGTATATAAGGGTGGTATATAAGAGAACTTGTACCTTGACGACTGTCATGGCCTTAGCTGATAACCTCAAATAAGTCACTGAAAATCCTGGGTCTTGGTTTATCTATAAAATGAGAGAGTTGGACCAGATCAGCTCCAAGGCCCTTCTCATTCCTTCTAACATTCTGTGGGTCTAAGTTTCTTAAGAGAGTCATCAGGGCCCATATAACAGTAGTTTTGTAAGCACGCATTTTTTTTCATAGGCTTTATGGCAGCTTACCAAGAGATCATCAGGTTGATTGATGATTCACCGTTTAAACAGATAAATTCAATTTTGGAATAAGAATCACTTGTCCCACTTTTGTGCCACCTGAAGATTAAATGTTTCTTACTACATTATTTGACTGAAAAAGTGGTGGAAATTTTCGGTTCCAAACTCTTTTTGCCTTTCTAAATGATGTCAACTGCATTTTTTACAGAAAGTATTTTATCTTAATTATTTTAATAGGAAAGATAATATATGCAATAATTTTACATAACGTTACCTTTTAAAATTATTTTTGTTAGTTATTTTAATAGGAATAATAAGATAGTACAGGTGCATATTCTATAAAGTAAGTGTGCATAAAATAAAATCATTTTCATTTTTCAAGTTAACCATCTTCCTTGCTGTTCTATAATTTTTCATCATTAACCAGAAAATCGATCTCAGTTGATTGTACTTAGATTGTTTGAACATGCAGAGATGACAGAAGCTGTCCTATGTATCATGCTCAACTCTCTTCTAAATGGGGCCATTGGAAAAAGCATTGGCTGTAACAGTGATTTATCATTGAAAATAGAAGTCAGATGGCTTTTAAACACCAAAAATTATAGAGAACTATGTGAATTAAGGTTTCTCTGCATAAAATGAGGAAATGAACAAGATAATCATATCACATTAAACATTAAAATGTTATGGTTCTACACAGAGAGCTATAAGAAATGAGGAATAGCATATTGAGTGAAAAAGTAAATTAATTCATTAAAGCAGCACAATATGAAACATCCTAAGTTCTTATTTAGAAGTGTTTTTTTTTTAATTTTCTGGTATATCAGTCAGTTGGAGAAATGACAAAATAGTCAACATAACCTTTTGTGAATTGTTGACTGCTTAGAAATGCAACTGGATAAAGAAGTATGACTTTCTTAGGAAGTCATCTCTATGGGATTTAACTATGTATATAAACTTTGTACCTTCTGATAGAGTATTTGTCAATCATTACTTGCACAAATGAGATATTTTAGAAATACAAAATCAAAGTACAGCATGATGGAAATTATATATTTTTATAACTGTAATGACTATATTATTCCTGACCCTTTGTACTTGAATTAATGAAGAATTTGCTCCTCAGTTCTTTGTGGAGAGTTGCCCAATTACCAATAAGAATATTATAAAACAAATTCAACCATTACAATACAAGTTTTATTATTTTTGCCAAAGATTACTGGATTTTTTTTATGTTTTTCAATTTTAGTTTCCCACTTACATTATTCCATTTAATGCCTTCAAGGTGGAAACACAATGGTCTCAGCTTTCATGGATAATCCTCTGTCTTTAAAAAAAGCATGTATTCCTTTGTCTTAAAGAAAAACTAATAACAGAAATTAATGGAGAATCCCAGCATAGCTAAATCCATATTCAATCAGTGCTACAGCAGTATCCAAAAGCAAGGTTCTGAATGTCCTAAAATTTTTTACTGATAAGCACCATGAGCAAAATAAGTAATGCGTTGAAGAGAAATCCCATTGTTTGTTTAAGATGTTGATTTTCTTCCCTTTGCAGGATAAGGACTCTGGAGAGACCAGCATGCTGAAAAGAACTGTGTTTTCGCACATGCACCAAACAACCCACTTTGATGGATTTGACTGCCCCTCCGAGCTTCAGCACAAACAAGAACTCTTTCCAGTGTGGCGCTGGCCAATTAAAATTGCTGCTGTCATATCATCTCTGACTTTCCTTTACACTCTCCTGAGGGAAATAATTCACCCTTTTGTAACTTCCCACCAACAGTATTTTTATAAAATTCCAATCCTGGTCATCAACAAAGTCTTGCCAATGGTGTCCATCACCCTCTTGGCGCTGGTCTATTTGCCGGGGGTGATAGCAGCCATGGTACAGCTTCATAACGGAACCAAATATAAGAAGTTTCCACATTGGTTGGATAGATGGATGTTAACAAGAAAACAATTGGGGCTTCTCAGTTTCTTTTTTGCTGTGCTGCATGCAATTTATAGTTTATCCTATCCAATGAGGCGATCCTACAGATACAAGTTGCTCAACTGGGCATATCAACAGGTAGGGTGATGATGTTGACAGTACCACTAAACTAAAAAGTCTAAATCATCTAACAAATTAACGCTTTCTTATTTTAATATCAATACCCCAAACCTCTTTTGAAATGCTGTGTCGGGAATGTAATCTAAATTTTTCAATGTTTTATTATAATGCTTCATTGGAGCTTGGTTATATATAGTTTCACACGGAGGAATTTTTTTTTTTTTACATTGAAAATAGTAAACTATAACTTTAAAAACTTCAACACATATTTTGTTCATGGACAGGGCCACACAGCAACCTTCTACCACCCTCACAAGATTACTTTTTAATGCTAATTGTTCTTATTTACCACATTATAATGCACATTACAGTCCTAACCAGCAAGTAACTATTATATGAATTAGCAAAACAGATTTATATAAGTGCTGCATTCAAGGAAAGAGATTGAGCGCTCCTATGTCATTTCTCATAGAAGAATGCACAAACAAAGTCACAAATCTGTGGAGGCTCCTAGTTATCAGGCCCTCCATTGTGGACAGAGGGAATGTAGAGGGCGATTCATCTGCCAGAAACAGATGTTGTTTGCATTCCGTCTTTCCCCTTTTCACCCTCTGGTAGGTCCAACAAAATAAAGAAGATGCCTGGATTGAGCATGATGTTTGGAGAATGGAAATATATGTGTCTCTGGGAATTGTAGCACTTGGAATACTGGCTCTGTTAGCTGTGACATCCATTCCGTCCGTGAGCGATTCTTTGACATGGAGAGAATTTCACTTTATTCAGGTAAATTATATATCAGTTTTTATAATTGGTCCCTCCCAAAAGATTTGCCTCTCGGGTCCCTCAGAGAGGCAGATCTTTTCTGTGCTTAGAATACCATCAACTATATTGACTTTGTCCCATAAAAAATAACAAATGGTTTTCCAGTAGCAAAGATCCCACACTTGTTCCAATCAAAAAGGTGCTCCCCGATAATTTTTCCTTATCACTTCTAAGTAGAAGTGTTTTCTAGACGCAAATAAAAAGCATTACTCAAAGAAAAATATTTCTAACATTTGAAACTCGTTAGACAATTTTCTGTCCACCTAATAATGCCACAGGTGATATTTTAGGAATTTAATATTCATGGTTTATTCATTCCCCCCAAATAAAAATATTCTTTTGCCTGCCCCCTGATTTTACTTATGCCTTTTAAGTTACACAGCTTGGTACTACCTTTAAAAAAGTATCTGTCATTGAAATTTGGAGTTTTAATTACCAAAGGTATTCTAATATCTAATTTTATTTTATTTTAGAGATTTTATTTATTTATGTGTGAGAGAGAGAGCATGAGAGGGGGGAGGGTCAGAGGGAGAAGCAGACTTCCCGCTGAGCAGGGAGCCCGCCACGGGACTCAATCCCAGGACTCCAGGATCATGACCTGAGCCGAAGGCAGTCACTTAACCAACTGAGCTACCCAGGCGCCCAACTAATATCTAATTTTAAAGACTGCTTTTTCCAACTTACATTTGATGTAGCTTACTGACTTGAAGTTTCTCAATATTCTTGGAATTCAAGATTATCTCGGACTTACAGAGGTTTATCTCCTAGTGGTAGATTACACCATAAGAAAAGCAGTGTGCCAGAACTCACGGGGGATCCGTGTCTGACAGGATGCAAAGGACTGAATTTAGTTTAATCGTAAGCACTGCCGGGATTTTTTTAAAGTACGTAGTTTAGCTTCTATGGGTGCTCATTTTTGGAAATTCCCGCGAAGTCAGAATTTCCCCACTATCCCTTCTACATGTCTATACATATATTCCTACAGAAACTTTACCAGAATATCTGATTAGGCAGGAAAACATGTCTCCATCTGAATTATTACAATGGAGCTTAGAAATAGTGCCACATTTTCCAAGCACAGTATTTGCTGATTGTGTAGGCTTAGATTGATAGCCATTAGAGTTCTCTGTTCCTCATTAAATACCTTGTTTTTACATTTGCTCTGCCTGTCACAATATGCTGAGCACCACTTTTTATGTTTAATTAGGAATTCAAGCACTGCATCTTGACTACCCAGCCCATTCTACTATGTACACAAGACCTAATCCATGATAAGTATACAGTACACATTTGGTAAAATTAATCTTCAACCAATCACATATATTTTTCAATTAATAACCTAGAAACTTTCCATTTACAATCCAAGATTAGTTATTCTATGATTTACCTTGGAGATTGATATTTGAAAATATAAACTTAGCTTTTGATTGTATTCATTGGGGCTTAAGAGTGCTTACTGCTGAATAATTGTGAGTTGGATTCATTCTGGCAGGCTAATGACCATTTCCAGTAAAGCGAATAGAAGTCAAAACTTATCTAGAAGAGCCATTGTCAGAATGCCATAAAATTACATAGGTGAACAACTATTTTTAAGCAACTTTTTCTGGATAGTGCCAAGTATCCCAATACAAGTTGAAATTTTTCTTCACATCTTCGTATCTCTGTGTTATGTAAATAGTGGAAATAGTTGTTGGCATTTTTCCACTTTATCAGGATGTTTGATTTTTTTTAATTTTTATTTTATTTTTTTTAAGATTTTATTTATTTATTTGACAGAGAGAGACCCAGCGAGAGAGGGAACACAAGCAGGGGGAGTGGGAGAGGGAGAAGCAGGCTTCCCGCGGAGCAGGGAGCCCAATGCAGGGCTCGATCCCAGGACCCTGGGATCATGACCTGAGCCGAAGGCAGATGCTTAATGACTGAGCCACCCAGGTGCCCCTGGATGTTTGATTTTTAACATGGGCCACGCTCACTCACCTTAGTATTCATGTACCAAAATCAGAATCAGTTACGCTAGTTGCTTTCATAATTGATAAAGATCACTGATGTCAAATTGATTTTTGCACTAAAATCGTCAGTCAACCTATTAGTATTTACTGAGCACCTTAAATGCACGAATCATTGTGTTGATTCTGCAGGGAATCTGTAATGAGTCAAAGTCCCTGATTGTAGATGTCTCTTGATAGGCAGAATGAAGGCAAATGCTCAAGAGACAAAGCACCATAAAATAAACGTCATCAGACAGATGAACAAAGTATGGAGAGAAAAGAAAGATGGTGTTATTGATTGGCTGAGGTTGAAAGGAGATTGATTGTGAACTTTCTCAACTTAAATCACCTGTGGACAAAACATTACCCAAAGTAAGGGGGTGAGGTGGGGATGTGTGAGGAGAATGGAAAGATGTGAGTGGGCATTGTTGAGAAATATAATAGGGAAACGATTACAGGTGAATGAAGGAATTTCCAAGCGACAGAACAGATGAGGTAGGATGGAATAAACTCTTACTAAACCAATCCCACCATTTTTTTTCTCTTGCAGAGCAAGCTAGGAATTCTTTCCCTTCTTCTGGGCACAATACATGCATTGATTTTTGCCTGGAATAAATGGGTAGATATAAAACAATTTGTGTGGTACACACCTCCAACTTTTATGATAGCTGTCTTCCTTCCGATTGTTGTCCTGTTCTGCAAAGCCATACTGTGCCTGCCATGCTTGAGGAAGAAGATACTGAAGATTAGACATGGTTGGGAAGATGTCACCAAAATTAATAAAACTGACATATCTTCCCAGTTGTAGAATCACTGTTTACACACATTTTTGTTCAATTGATATATTTTACCATAAATGTTTCAGATTTGTATTTGTTTGATAAAGTGACCACTTGAGGGTCTTAATGTATCTCTTTGTTGATGAGTCCTGAGTTTGAAGTATGTGTAGTTCTCTGTAGATTTGATTCAAAGCAATAAATAAAGCAATCTTGAGCACATTCTCTATGTTCAATAGAACTAAGCATAACAAAACAATCACATCTGATTTGTCAGACTGTATAGATTTATAAATAATAAAAGGCCTTGCAGTCCCAGTCCCTACAACTCATTAGCCATGAAAAAATATATTATCTGAATCTACCATGCAAGTATATCCAGTATTTATGATTGTTGTTAAAGATGGGTTTCATTTTCCTGTAACTGGGTGTTATTCATGAATTACCGATTGCAAAAACCACACAGATTGTGTCTACACAAGTAAAGCAACAGAATAACATCAGATATACCTCCAGGAAAAATAAAACTCAAGCTTTCCAGGAGAAAAAGTAAATTCACTTTTCTCTGTATGAGTTACATAAACTCAGTTGGACATAATACACTGGTGAAAGCATACCTTGAACCAGTTCCTCAAAGAACAAAGTATACATCAGCTGTCAGGACTCTCTAACCCAACAGACTACACTTCAGAGGTTTTTTTATAATTAGAAAAAACTATGAACATTATCTTTTATATAGGTAAACCATTTTTTATGATTTAGAATAATAGAGCTAATGCTAATGATACAAATTAGGAAAAACAGTATATTCACTGAGTGTTCTTTTTTTTTTCTTTAATTTTTTATTCTGTTAAAAAAGGACAATTCTTCTGGTGCCTGGGTGGCTCAGTCAGTTAAGCTTCCAACTCTTGACTTTGGCTCAGGGTCGTGAGATCGTGGAAACTGCTTAAGATTCTCTCTCTCCCTCTCTGCCCCCCCCATCTTTCAGAAAGAGAGAGAGAGAGAGAGAGAGAAAGAAAGAAAGAAAGAAGAAAGAGAAAAGGAAAAGAAAAAGAGAAAGAAAGAAAAGGAAAGAAAGAAAGAAGGAAAGAAGAAAGAAAGAAAAAAAAAAGAAAGAAAGAAAGAAAAAGAAAAAGGAAGGAAGGAAAAGAAAGAAGAAAAGAAAGGGAAAGGACAATTCTGCATTATTACATGGGGACTAAGGAGCTATCTGGAGTATAAATTTGAGTTCTATGCACTACTGAGATTCAGACTTACAGAGATAGATCTATGTCTGGAGATAGTGAAGAGTTCAGAGTAGCATAATTGGAAACAGCAGACAATAGTGCCCCGGAGAAAAAAGTCACCATTAGAGAAGAAATGTAGGGCTTTAAAATTACAATGCAGATTCTTCAAGGGGATATAACAATGGTACCTCTTCACTAAGCATGTGATGCATGTCATACCCTTACCAACCAGCCCTGGGATGCCGCGGTAAACTACCCGTCCTCTCAACTGCATTGTGTGATGGCATAGTGGCAACATGTCCAGTACTGAGAGGGAGAAATCAAGTACTGGCCTTCCTCACACCAAGACATCATGGAGGCTGCAGCTTGGGAACAGGGTTCCAACCGGAAGCAGCATTTCCATGAAACTGTCAGGGACAACAGCTGACTTCTGGCTTGGTTATTGGAGTCCTATCTCTGTTCGCCATGGTAATACACAACAACAGGCCTATTCTGAAACACAGAATATACCCTTTAGGGAATTCCTAATGGTAGAAGAAAAGGAGTCTATGAGGACCTTAGAAGTAAGGCATAAAAAGATATAGATTCAATTGGTACTTATAGGCTTTTGAAAACCAGACCATTCACACTTGGGTATCTTTTCTGAATTTTTTACAATGGTTGGATAGTATTATTACTAGAAGAAAACAATAAAAGTTGTCTTAAAAAGAACAAATATTATATTCCGGTATGAGCTTGGATTTCCTTTTACTCAATGGATGTTTATAGAGCACCTCCCCTATATAAGGCCCAGTGTTAGAAGATATATCAAGAGAGGAATAACCAGTCCCACTCACCGTCTCAAAGGAAAGACAAATTGTAGGTCAGCAATGGATTCTAGGCTTACTGGTATCCCTAAGGAGGAAATGACCAGTTCTGCCTAGAAGGACAAAATCAGAAAGCTGTAAAGTTGATGCAAAAAAAAAAAAAAAGGAGGAACTATCTGAAATAAAGTATAAATAAGAGTCCTTCAGATGGAATGGGAAGCAAAAAGAAAGGTGTTTCTCAGCTCCTTTGATAAGGTGATTTTTTTAAATGAAACTACTAATACAATTAACATGATTGTGGAGGACAGTCACACAGTCTCTCACGTACAAAGAACAGCACCTAGAAAAGCTGCTGGCCAGGAGCCCAAAGCCCTCCTTCCCCAGAGCTTCCTTTTCTACTTAAAATGAAGTCTATCCAGGGTTTATTTTCTTTAAGCATTTGCTCTCTAGGAATCTTACAGTCTTTCATTTAAAAAAAAATTGTTAAAATGATGCCTTTTTACTATTTTTTTAAGATTTTATTTATTTACTTGATATAGAGAGAGAGAGACAGCGAGAGAGGGAACACAAGCAGGGGGAGTGGGAGAGGGAGAAGCAGGCTTCCCGCTGAGCAGGGAGCCCGATGCGGGGCTCGATTCCAGGACCCTGGGATCATGACCTGAGCCGAAGGCAGACGCTTAATGACTGAGCCACCCAGGCACCCCTCTTTTTACTATTTTAATAATGAGTTCATTTAATATTTTAAGACAATAAAAAAAGAAATGTATGATTCTGATCTGATTTTCAGACCATAGACCACACATCTGAGGAAGCCTGTAAAGAATTATTAAGCACAGGATCTGTAAAATTAAACATATAAATTAATAACAAAAATACATGATTTTTATTGGTAACATTAACTCTGGAATTTTCTTCCAAGAAAATGAACAAGTTGTAGTAGCTCCTTTTCCTAAAGCTGGTCTTCAGAGTACAAGTATTACAAATTTTCCAGCTTGGATTTAATGTTAAGTTTTACTCGGTTAACTAGAAGTCCTCTTTCTTCATGCCAATTTTTCCAGGTGTTTTCAAGAGGCCCTCTGAAGAGGTAATAAATTATGTGATCCATTTGTGGAAAATAATCCTATGCTTGAAGAAATTAATGAATCATTGACTTGTAACCATTACACATGACCCGAGGCTAAAGTTCAGTCCTTTCTTCTCAGCTAATTCTACTTCTTCAGCTGGTCAGGGGGTCCTCACATTTCTTGCTAGTGAGTTGTGAGATTCCCAGAACTATTAATGGATGCCCATTTTAACCGTGCCAAGAACAAGTTGCCAGTTCATGTAACTGTAAAATTATTGACCTGGAAGAGACCGATGAGATCACCTGAGCTTCTAATCCCTTGCCCGAAGGCATGACCCCCACTGAAATGAGGCTCCCTCAGCAAAATGTTTGTATTTCTGGATCATGCTAAAGAGAGAGAAGAAGGGAAAGAAAACACAGGTGCCGGTATTGTAATGTGAAGAACCTGTTGATCTTCCCAGAACCAATGCTCCCCTGCACCACCAGATCAGGGAGTGCCTGGTTGGACAAGACCTGAGAGTCAGAGAACCAGGAAGCTAAGCTCAGGGATTCTTGATGCCTTGGCCCATCATCTGGGAAATGACTTCAGACCTTCCCTGTCTTGTAACATGAAGTTGTGACCACAAAAGAAATATTAATTGATTTACACAGTGTAAGAGTTGGAAGAGTAGGTTCTATTTTCATTTTTTTAATACAACTTTTTTTTTTTGAGAGAGAGAGAGGGCAGGGGAGGGGCAGAGGGAGAGGGAGAGAGAGCATCCCAAGCAGACTCCATGCCCAGCCCAGAGACCTACACGGGGCTCAGTCTCATGACCCTGAGATCACGACATCAGCTGAAATCAAGAGTTGGATGCTTAACCCTACTGAGCCACCCAGGTACCCCTTTAATACAACATTTTTAAGCAAAATCCCTAACAAAAGCCCAGCATGTAATAGAGGTCAGATTTGAAGTGGGCTAGTAGGACCAGAAGCCATACTTTGTTTTTCCTTCTTCCATCCTGCTCACAAGCCCCTGTGACAACTTGGACTCCACAGGGCACAGTTTGAAAACCACTCCTCACTTACACACACGAGGGAACTAATCTTTTTGTCAAAGATTACTTATTTGCAAAGCACAGAAACCTACTCAAAGTCGCTCAGGTAAAGGAGGAAAATATTGATAACATAAAGGGGACACTGATATAACCCACAGGTAGAGGGGATGACTTACCCTTCCGGGCCCTAGAGCTGGGTCCCACAAGCCAGGATCTTCCTTCTCTGTTCCTTCTCTGCAGACAGATGTCACAATGACGTGAAGTTAAAAGTGGGTTCTTGCCTTTTGTCTCAAATTTGGCAACTAGGCCCACGGCTGAGAACCAAAAGGGCTAAGTAGTGCTCCTCATTTCAGTGGACAAGCAGCCGTGGGGTCAGATGGGGTTTGCCGAGACATGCTTTTCAGCAGAACCGGCCCTACAACCACTCAACACCTCATTGCCAATACCTCTAAGAGGACAAAGGGAGGGGTCAGGGTCTCCTTTGGTCTGGGAAGAGAAACTATGCACACGTCTTACCACACTTCACCTGAGCACCGAATAAACTCTTCACCTTCTCTGCATCCTCAATGCACACGGACTTGGCTTGAAAAGACCTACAATGATGCACTGACTAGCCCTGCTTGACATGGATCATAACAAATGTTATATGAACTCTCAACGCTGCTCTCAACTCTCAACCTATGACCTTTGTATATTTCCATAGGAAGTCTGTATTTCCTCTTGTTAAAACTGTATCACACCATCCCTCTGCTCCAACCAATAATAATCTCTCCTCCTACACTCCACTGGTACATTTTTTTTTTTAGGAAATAGCTGTACTCAGAAGAGAGCTGTCTCATCTTCTAAGAAATCTATCTACCAATATACACACACCTGGTGCCTTTGTCCTCTGCTTGTTAAAGCGTTGTCCCTGTCCCTAAGGTCAACTCTTCCATTGCAGCACCAAATCTCATCCCTTTTTCTACTCAAAGAACTTACAGACATCTTTCCTGTGTCATCAATTTACCTGTCTCTGCTGTAGTATTCCTGTCAGGAAACGGTATTAAAAAAACAAATAAATAAACTGGCTTGAACCAATGCCCCCCTCTAGTTCTTCACCCATTCCTCAGCAAACTTAAAGTTCCTCAAAAGACTTGCCTAGTTTGATGGTAATTTATCTATTCAGCTTTCTTTGGATTAATATCTATATGGCATATATTTTCTCATCCTATGACTTACAACTTTCTGTTTTCCCTTATTTTTAGGTGTGTGTTTTGAGAGCAACACATACTTGCTGTTTTTTTTAATCCAGTCTGGTGAACTTTGCTTTTAATGATAGCATCTACACCATAATATGTAACATAATCATTGAAACATTTGAACTTCTACCATTTTATTGTTTGCTCCCTATTACTTACCAATTCTGTTCTAAATTTCTTTATTATATTACCTTCTTTCAGTTTGAGATCATTTATTATTCCAGTTTTCCCCTCGACAGCAGTTATACTTTTTTTTTTTTACTATTTTTGGAAGTTACACTGGAGTAGAGCATCACTGACTTAGTAAAATCTAACATTAATTGGCACTTTTACCTCTTATTGTGCAATGTATGAAACTTAAACCTTTTTATCTTCATTTAACCCTCTCTTGACATTGTTGTTGTATATTTTAATTCTACATATATTTAGGCCCATCAAGAATTATAACTATTGTTTTATACAGTCATTTACATTTATATGCATTTACCTTTTTGGTTGGTCTTTATTCTTTCCTGCATCTCCTAGGTTCCATCTGATTTCATTTTCCCACTACCTGAAAAAAAGATCTTTCGTGTTCCTTTCAGGGCATAATGCATGCCTACTGGAAAAAAATTTTTTTCATAAGGTTTTGGTCTGAAAATATCTTGATTACATCTTCATTATTGAAAGCTCTATTTTTAATGTTTAGAAATCTAGGTTGGAAATTTATTTTCTTTCAGAACTTTGTAGAAAGTTCCATTGTTCTCAGGAAAGAAAGGAAATCTCATTCTAACTCTTGGTTCATGAGGCTATGGCTACTTTATGATTTTTTTCTTTTTGTTTCAGTCTTCAATACTTTTACTAAAATTAGGCTAAGTGTGGTTCTCCTTATAGTTATCCTGGTTAGGGTTGATAGTGCTTCTTGAAACTGTGGTTTGATATTCATCAACAGATTTGGAAAATTCTCAGTCAGTGTCTTTTCAAATATTGCTTATGTCCCATTTCCTTTCTCCTCTGCTTCTTCCCGGGCTCCAGTGACGCATGACAATGTTCTCACTATATCTCCTATTTCATAACCTTCTTGCATTCCTTTTTTTCTCTATACTTTATTCTGGTAATCACTTTTACTTATCTCCTAGCTCACAAGTACTCTCTTCAACTCTGCCTAATCAGTTATCAAGTCCCTCCAATGAGTTTCGAGGTGTGTGGGTTTTTTTAGTTAGTTAGTTAGTTTGTTTATCTATTTATTTATTTATTTATTTATTTAAGTCATCTCTATACCCAACATGGGGCTTGAACTCACAAACCTGAGATCAAGAGTCACATGCTCTTCTGACTAAGCCAGTGAGGCAGCCCCCCCATCCATAGAGTTTTTCATTTCTGGTACCATGTACATTCAGTTTTAGAATTTCAATTTGGTTTGTTTTCATGGCTTACAATTTTCTGTCAGACTTCCTAATCTGTCCTTAATCTCCTTGAGTGTAGTAAGAATCCTAAAGATAAGTTCATGATGCTCCTGTGAGTCTGTTTCTATTATTAGGGGTTTTCCCCACTTGATTTTCACTCATGTCATTTTATCTCTTCACGTGACTGGTTATTTTATGGAGTGCCAGACACCATATATTAAGACATTGTGGAAATAGGGTGCCTGGGTGGCTCAGTCGTTAAGCGTCTGCCTTCAGCTCAGGTCATGATCCCAGGGTCCTGGGATCGAGCCCCACATTGGGCTTCCTGCTCTGCAGGAAGCCTGCTTCCCCCTCTCCCACTCCCCCTGCTTGTGTTCCCTCTCTTGCTGTCTCTGTCTGTCTGTCAAAATAAATAAATAAATAAATAATCTTTAAAAAAAAAAAAAAGACATTGTGGAAATAATTTGCGGCCTTAAATGATATTATCTTACTCCAGAACAAATTTATGTTTCTTCTGGCAGGTAGTTAGGGACACTAACAATGTAAGATTTCCTTAATTCCATTTTAATAATTGAGTTTATTTGAAGCTGGGCTTCAGTTTCTGCCAGACTTGAATTACTTCTGATTCACATTTCTTCCATAGAGTTAGTTCTCTGGGATTTCAATGCAAAGCCTAGTGGAGGATGACTACTTAACTCTCTCCCTTGGCATACTCTGGATTACATATTTTGTCCAAATAATACCTTGGTTAAATAATCCCTTGTTAAAAATCCTGTTGAGTTTCTCAACCTCTCAGCTACCTATTCTCCTAATTAAAAAAAAAAACAAACAGATTTTGGTGCTGAGTTTGTTTCTTTGGGCTTCTTTCTACTTCCAAAACTTATTTTTCTTCACCACTTTGTTAGCTATCCAGTACCTTAAGGCAAAGAATTTTTATAATGAGGCTTATTTTTCTAGTGGTTCTCAGGATTGGTACATATAACTAGGGCAGGCATTACTGGAAGCAGAAGTCCCCTAGAGAGTTGTTTACTGTTTCTGTGTCCTCTTCTTCCATTTTCTGTCTTTTATTCTGAACAGCTTTATCCCTCACTATTCCACTGCATCCTCTCTTGTCAAGATCACCAAGTGATCAAGTTTCAGTCCTCATCTCATTTGCTCACCTCATCTCAATGACATTTGACAAGTCTGATGACTCTCTCTTTCTTGAAATATTTTCTTTACCTTGCTTCTGAGCAACCATACTCACTCTCCTACATGCTTTCTCTGTTACCTTTGCTGGCTCCTCTTCTTTTTCCCATCATCTTTGTTAGCAAGGCTAACTCCTTGGCCGAATCTCTGTCTACACCCACAGTTTGGATGATCTCCTTCAGCCTCGTGGCCTTACAATAAAACATTGAAAGTATGTTGATGTGTCCCAAATTTATATTTTATTTCCAGCCTTGACCTTTCACCTGATCTCCAACTTATTACATCTAACTACCTTCTTGACAACTTTATTTGAACATCTAAAAAGCATCTCAAACATAAAATCCTAAAAGTAAAATCTTAAGGTATCTTTCCCATCTCCACCCAGTTACTCAAGACAGACACTCAGGAGATATTTTTAACACTGCTTTTTACCTCCCACTCCACATCCAATTTGTCAGCAAATTCTACTGGCTCAACCATCACAATATATTCTGCATCCAGCTGTGTCGCATTACTAAAATCATATCAGTCCAAGCCACTATAGTCATACTTGCTCTTTCCTCTTCCTAGAATTCTATCCCTTTCCCATAATTAAGTCTTTTACATCATTACATCTATGTTGGTATGTTATCTCTTTAGAACAACCTTCCCAGACAATCGTATCTAACATAGTTCTCTTTCCTTGTCACTCTCTCCTTTTCCTGGGCTTTATTTTTGTAGTTCTTCTTACTATCCAATGTTGTATCTTTTATAGAAATACTTGTGTTTGTCTGGTCATCTGGTTCCCCCACTCATGAGAACAGAGACTGTGTCTTGTTCAGGACAATATTCTCATGACCTGGAACAGAGCCTGGCACATAGTAGAAGCTCAATAAATACTTGCTGAATGAACCAACAAATGAATGCATGAATGAGGAACACAGTTGTATTATCAATAAATGGTTGAGATGGTGGTATTTAGGAAATAAAAATTATTTAGATGAGTGGGCTCTCAAAGTACGGTCCATAGACCAATATTATCAGCATTACTTGGGAGCTTATTAAAACTGTAAATTCTGGGACACCCCCTCCAACCCCAGACCCATTGAGTCAGAAACTGGAGGTGAAGAGAGCAATCCCTTCCAGAAATTCTGTTGCATAATCAGTTTGAGAACCCCTGGTTTCAGGGATAGGCCAAACCTGGCCCACTGCCTGTTTTTATAAGTAAAGTTTTATTGAAACATAGTCACTCTCGTATATTTATATACTGTCTAGGCTGTTTTTGCACTAAAACAGCAGTATTGAATAGTTGCAACAGAGACCTCATAGCCCAAAACACCTATAACATTTACTATCCGGCCCTTTGCAGAAAAAGTTTGATGACCTCCAGCTAAATGCCACTGAAATTAAAGAAAATATATGATTAAAGAAGGATCCATAACAGAAAACAAGAAAAGGTGGTATCAGTGAAGCAGAAAACTTAAGGAATTTCCAATTCACAAACAGCATTTTTGGGGAGATTAGGGGGAAGCTGATGAGATCAGCTTAACAGAGAAACAGGTGGGAGAAGCTGCAACACAAGATTCAAATAAAAGCTATTCCAAAAGGAAGCAAAAGTTCTTAAGAACACCCTGGGTGAGTTTTACACTCTAAGTTAACCAAACCAAATCAGTCCTAGAGAAATCACTGGATGAGTCATTAAAGGACCAATCAGAGAATCTGGCCAGTGACCCTTTCACCCAAAGATCCAAACAGCTGGCTGAAGACCTCATTTATAAACAAAGCTAAAAGACTTTGGGAAAGGCTCCTGGCTTCAGTGCTGGGGACTGACAAGCAGAGTCCGGCAAGGCTTCCACAATGGCAGCAGAGGACAGAAAGAAAAGGATATATGACTCAAACATTGGTACCAGGATAAGCTGTCATGCACAGCTCTCCAAATTGGGATTTCTGGAAGCAGAGACTCCCAGAGTAGCTTCTGGCAATGGAGAAGCAGAACTACGTTCAAGGTAAGGATGGGAAGTCCACTTTTACTAAGTGGACAAGCTACAAACCCACGCTTGTAGGTCAAATCGTATGTCTCAAAAAGATATGTTGAAGTCCCAAACCCTAGTAGCTCAGAATGTGACCTTACTTGGAACTAGATCATGGCAGATACCATTAGTTAAGATGAAGTTGTAATGGAGTATGGTGGAGCCTTTACTCCAATATGATTAGCATCCTTATAAGAAGAGGAGAGAGACATAGAGACAAGAAGGTCATGTGAAGACATAAAGATACACGGATACAGAGGGAAGACCACCATGTGAAGACAGAGGCAGAGGCTAGAGTTATGCGGCTATAAGCCAAAGCACTCCTGGGGCCACCAGAAGAAAGAAGACATGAAGATGGATTCTCCCGTAGGGGCTTTGGAGCTTGCATGGCCTTGCCAACACTTTGATTTTAGATGCTTAGTCTCTAGAACTGTGGGAGAATAAATTTCTCTTTTTAAAAGCCACTCAATTTGGGGTACTTTGTTAGGGCAGCCTTAGAAAACTAAATCGCCAGCCCTCTGGGCCACACATCCCACTGTGCTCCCCCTTTATCACCCAAAATGGAACCTGCATTCACAGACAAGTAAACGGGGATTCTCATTAGGCCAAGGACATAGACCCTCACCAACAATAGAAACAATCATCACCAAATATTTGAGGAAAATTAACATCATTAGAAAGGATCATCTGATTCAAATAACAGAATAAATAAAACCTACAGAAAATTAATGGAGACAACAGAATACGACTTTAAAATAAGTATAGTTTTGGAGAGATCTAAGAAGATACTACATTCATTAGCAAAAACATGACTGCTAAACAGAAACAACTGGAATTCTTGGGAATCAGATCTTCACTGCAAAAAAATTTTTTTTTTAATTTTATGCTACATAGCACAATACTGTATATTTATCAGGTCAGGAAAAAAGCATGCAGAGAAGACAACAAAATATATTGTGGCATGCAAAAATACATGCATAGTTAAGAACATATATCAAACATCTTAAATGGAAACAGTGGTAGGGAGAATGGAAATGCAAATCAGGGAGGAAGTTTTGGAAAACGAATAAAATAAGACTGTTACATGAACAAATAATAATGTTGTGCTGTGAACTAAGGTGTTATAATTAAGCCAACTGTCTACATTAGGGATTCAAAAAGGAAAATAATGTAATATTAGTGGAAATATGGAATTCCAAAATAGATATAATTGAAGATTAATTTATAGGACTATAAGACTAAACTGAAGAATTCCTCCAGAAAGTAGTGCAGAAGAAAAAAATTCATGGAATGGAAAATGTTCAAGAAAAGTTAAGGGACTTGGAAAAGGGACCTAGGTGATGTCAAATACTTCTCGTGTAAGTTTCAGAAGGATGGAATGGAAACAATTAAAAAGAAAATAAATAATAAAAGACAATTTTCTGGAGCTAGAGAAGGGTACTAGACTTCAGATCAAAGGGCTCCCTAAGTTGAATTAGGATGTGGGGGAGTATGGGAATCCACACCTATACAATCTTGGTGAAATTTCAGGCCACCAAGGATAAGGAAGAAAAAAAAATCCCCAAAAAGAGAAAAAAAAACAGACTATTCACTTTAGAAAACAAATTTCTAAGTTCTAAGCAATTGAGCAGAGAGTAGGTGGTTACGTGCATCCCTAAAATTTGGCTCTAGACAAAAGCTGGGTAGTGGATGGTATTACTAGAAGGGGTGTCATTAATAATGAGCTAAGGACACTAAAATTATTACTTTCCTCATAAAGTCTCATGTTCTGACAGGAACAAGGCAATTATAATTTTGGTCCCTTCTATAAATGAACTGGTGCCAAAATATCAATGCACCATCACCCACCCTTTTATGTAAAATCCATCTCACAAAAGAAGCAGAGTTTATAAGATCACATTCTAATCTCTACATATTCACAATCCAAAATAATTTCTGTAAATTCTAATAAGTAGTATAATTTTGTGTCATAAATCCTCCATGAAGTCCCCCATTTTGCAGACGACACTGAGACCAGAGAGAGGAGACTTTTCCAGAGTCACGGTTGTAGGTGGCAGAACAAGGCCTGAGACCCAGAGCTCCTGACGTTGTAACCACTGTGTCATGCAGAGAGCTTAGCACTGATCCTTCTACACTCTTGTGTTTGCTCTCCTCTGGGATAAAGGACGGGCATTTGTGTCATTGGGTTGGTGAAAAGTCCAGAGACTCAAAACAAAGCAAATTTCCCTGTCCTTTGCAGAAATCCTCAGCAAAGCTCTCCACTCAGAGGCAGGAAATCTGAGTTTACTTCAGGTTACCAGGTAAGCGAGGTGCATAATAGTGCTGGGAAAACAGCCATCTGAAAACCCATGTCTAGGCATTGTTTAATGACTACTAATAAATACTTGGTGGCAAAATTCTTCTTTCTATTGAGACAGAAGGCTAGGAACAGTCTGACACCCCCATTAATCACCCCATAACTTCCTGACTCATCTCGTTTTTTAGATCCCTGGGCCTTGTAGGTAAAATTTAAACAATAACTCTGGCAATCATTCCTCCTTCAAAGTAACCCTGGAATAATCAGTAAAATCCCATGGACTAGTCACAGTAGCAAGATACGCTTATAAATTAAGAGGCACCATTTCTTCCTTTTAAAAATTTGGGTTTTTTTCCTAATCTTCCAGAAAGCAAATCTAATGTGAAATTTATTAAATACTGCTTTAGAAACCTGAAACTCAAATACAAAACAGCCTATTAACATCTAACTATCAATGTCTAATGTCTACCTACTAGAGTTTCCTAAATCTATATTACACAGGCTATAAAATGAAATCTTGTCTTTACCTAAATAAGTCAAATTTAGTCTTCCTGAATTTTCTTTGAGGTCAATTGTTTTAATATAGACCAGTATTTTACCTGCTTTTCCTATCTCTGTTAGTCCCAAACCACATTCCCTTCCACATAACAGTCCTTTGAAAAAAATCTATCATTTTCTTCTTTTTAGAGAATAAGACAGAAACTGTGACTAATTCATAAGGAGACGTCAGTGAAAACCAAAGTTATTTCAAGTTTTCACTACATTTGTGCAATATAACCAGTAGAAGAGGAATGGCTTTCCAGACAATTTTCTGGAAGGAAAATATGAGTGGGAAATACACCAAGCTTGTAAAGTTAAACAATCCCAAGGTAGAAATCACTTCTCTCCTTGGCAACCAAATGCTTGATTTTCATAGTTCAACATATAATTTTAAACTAGGGCAACCAGATTTGCAACATGAAAACTGGAATTTTATTATTAAATGATACCAGGATACTGCACAAGTCATACCGAAAGAAACAGCAAAACATTTTTAAATCAGTCTTTTGCAATGAATGCTCAGGAATCTTCTCCCTGAGGTAACTATAGAAAAAAAAGAACATTTTGTCTGCTGAGGGCTCAGCTAAATTTGTTCCATAAAAGCTGGTGGGATCTATTTCTCACTTCTAAGGGGATAAAGAAGGAAGAATGTACATTGTCTTTAAGAACATCCAGAATGTGGGGGCGCCTGGGTGGCTCAGTTGTTAAAGCGCCTGCCTTTGGCTCAGGTCATGATCCCAGGGTCCTGGGATCAAGCCCCTGGTCTGGCTCCTGGCTCAGCGGGGAGCCTGCTTCTCCCTCTCCCACTTCCCCTGCTTGTGTTCCCTCTCTCTCTGTGTCTCTATCTGTCAAATAAATAAATAACATCTTTAAAAAAAAATCCAGAATGCTGCCAAAATTCTGCCTCCCACTTTGGCATTCTGCCTTTATCCTGAAAGATAATATCTTTGTGTTATAATAGCTGATGGTAAAACAAACTGTCAATAAAAGGAGAGAGGCTGGAGAGACAGAAGGAAAGGAAAATTATGAACCCAACTGAGTCACAATACTCTCTTGGTTTGCGTTTATTTATACAAACAGAATTAAAAAGTCAAATAGCCCTGTTAGCCAGGTATGGTGTAGTTAGAAATGACTGACTGGGAATTCCCCTGCTTTCATTAAACAATTGATGAGTGAATGTTCCATCAGCTTGGTCTTTTTAACATTCCTAGATGGCATAAGAAAACCTTAAAATGGTAAGTGTGTTTCCAGTGATGAACAATTCTCCTGTGTGGTTTTAGAAAATCATTAAAATTATCAATGCTTTTGCTAATCCTTCTACGCTTGCCAAAACAAATATTTTTAAAGAAAGCCTCTATTTTTCATTAAAACATGCAACTGGATGCAGGGAAAGTACATAATAAATCTCTAGGGCCAGCATCTACCAAATCATGCAGGCAAGAGAGATTTTTCCAGAATTGAAAATAAAAAGCACTCGGCGACTCCAAGGTGTGGCTGAAGGGAGGCGGAAGAACGAGGCAAGAATCTGATGGACCTGCTTTCTTTGCATTGTCCCACTTCCTTGTTTTCTGTGCTGCACAAACACTATTAGATATCAAGATTTGGCTTCTCGTGAATAAGATACTTAATAAAGAACCATGTTAGCCCTGTCAAGCCCATAAATGCCTTTTAAGTGTTCACAGAATTTTACAACAATCTGATGAAAAAATGTAGCTTGCGTAAATTTTATCACTACAAATACTTTTAACTATTAGTAAAGGAGCTCAGCGATGCTGCATACTAAATACATAGGATTTGCTATTTAAATTTGTAAGCTAGGAGGAATCCTAGCAATTGTCTAGTCTAACTTCCTTGTTCTACATTTCTGTTTTATTGTCCCCAAGCTATGTATTGTATTTGCTTTAGGATTTTGTTAGAGAAAAGGAGAAATGCTTTTGGAAACAAGGACTAGATGATAACTCTTTTTTAAGGGAAAAGAAAATTAAGCGAGGAGGGAATCTAAATGTATTAGACACTATAGGAAAGCTATTTATGGGCCATAAAATCATTTCTGATGGAAAGAATACATATGAGGTTGTCAGTTTGCTGGAGTACCTTTTGGTTTCCTCTTTTTTTTAATTATTATTATTTTGTGAGAAGGCCAGTTTTATACAGCATAGAATCAAGTACGAGTGGAGATAAAGTATTTCACAAAGAGATGTGACCATGAGTCCCCTGATCCTGGTTTCAGCCTGCCTACTAAACTGAGTAGGTGCTCCAACAGAGATTATAATTCACCTGAAGCAGCAGTGAAAAACAAGGAGAAAACTGTTAAGAGCTCTATGGTAGGAGCTCAGGTAAGCATCCGCTCTTGATTTCGGCTCAGGTCAGGATCTCAAGATGGTGAGTTCGAACCCTGCGTCCAGGGAGTCTGCTTGAGATTCTCTCCCTCTCCCTCCCTGTCTGCCTCTCCCCACTAACTCAAGCATTCTCTCTCTCTTTCTTTCTCAAAAAAAAGTGATTTTAGATGCCGTATTATTATAAGTCCAGTCTCCAGCATCCTTAATAAGGAATCAAACTGTCAGAGAACTCACTATTTTGTGAGACAGTCTACTTTGTTTTTCTAAATACCGGCCATTGTGTGTAAAACTGCTATTCAGAGTTTAAACCTGACATAAATTCCTTATCTCGTCCTGTTCATCTTGCACAACAATAACAAATCCTCCTTCCAGACATTGTTACATCTGTTAAGGATACAACCATTTTGTCAAACTCAAACTTAAAAACTTTGTGTTCTCTTACAACTAAAAATCCAATCAATTACCAAGTCTTGTTGATTCCATTTTGGAATCTGTAGCTTCCAGTTTCGGGTATAAAATACCACCACGTCTGCTGTATACTCATGTGTCACAAAGACCGGCCCTAATGCAATATGGAAGGAGACTACACAAGGATATGAATATCAAGAGGGAACACTGAGGACCATCTTGGAATCTGGCTAGCACACAATGTGACGGGAAAGATGACCACTGACAATGTTAGGATCCCTGGGGAAGAGGGTATTTTTCCTGATCAGACTAGCAGAAAAAATTCTAGAGATAACACTAATTGGCTCAATTTAGATCATGTGCCCATCCATGAACCACCTTTAGGAATAGACTCTCGTAGTCAAGTAGATCAGGGTCCTGTGCCTACCTGTGGCTCTTGGGGGGAAATTGTGCCATCTCCACCTGACCCATTGAATCAGAAAGAAAGGCATCCCAAACAGAAAAACATCATGATGTCCTCTGTTCTACCTCACACCTGATGCTTCACTAAGTCTTCTAAACATCCTCATATCACCCTGTGCCCTCCTTTTCCAAATGGCACAAGGCTGACAAAGTACTCTTTCTAAAAACTCAAGTTGGATCAAGCTTTTTCTTTTATCAAAATATTCCCCAAATACCTCCTCATTGCTTACAAAATGAATCCTTAGTCCTTACTCTGGCATTCACAGTATTCCACCATCTCACCCCAAATTCCTTTTTTAGTCTAATCTATAATTTTTCACCTCTCGGTAAAACCAATTTACTCGCTCTCCTCCAAAAATGGCTTTGTCTCCATGGTCTCACACTGTTCATATCTTTTATTCTCCAAGAAAGCCTTTTTCTCCCTCCTTCCATTATTCAAAGTCCACTCATTCTATAAAGTACAACTCAAAGTTTACTTCCATATAATTTTCCTTAGTCATCCTAGCACAGAGGAACTCCTTTCTCCTTTCTCATGATAATATTTTTGTTGTATTATTGTTTGACGAATATGATGTATAGCTTTATTCTTGTCTTTTTTTTTTTTTTTTAGTGGGGGTGAGGGGCAGAAGGAGAAGGAGAGAGAGAGAGAATCTTAAGCAGGCTCCATGCCCAGTGCAGAGCCCAATGAGGGGCTCGATCCCAGGACCCTGAGATCACGACCTGAGCTGAGTTGAACACTCAACCAAGTGAGGCACCCAGATGCCCCTGTACTGGCTTTATCTACCTATACCTGCCTATCTGGATTGTAAACTTCTTGAAGGCAAGGATTGTGGCTTCTATTTCTTTTCAGTGAATGTAAGGTTTAGGTTATAATTAATAAGCATCTGTCTATTTGATTTTGATCATACAGCCCTGCATATTTGTAGATATGAAAGTCTTTAACCCAGTTTAGGAATTTGACTCTCTGATCAATGTACACGTTAAGGAAAAATGCCAAATTTCCATTGACTTTTTAGTTACCATACACTAACACTCATATCTATTTTTCAATCCAGTCAACACAGTTAGCTTCAGACTCCACACTCAAGGAAGAGCTGTTCATTAATTAGGAAGGTACTGCATTCTAAAAAGATGTGTACTTACTGCTACATAGCTACAGAAAATGAATCCCAACCTTCTAAAACGAATTGAATTGCTGATGCAATAATCTAGATGATTTTAACCAACAGTTAAATACAGCTACACCAATCTAGTTATCTTCAATGATTAGATTTACTACACACTGCTACGTCACTTTTCAAGGAGCCTCTTTGGACCAGAGCACAGTCAATGCATATTGCTTCCAGGAAAGTCATTTCTGAAGGAATTTGGCTGTTTATGTCTTTGGCCAGAATTATTTGAATTTTGGCTTGCAATCTCTATTTTGCTTTCCTCACAGAAACATGTACTCACAGCATCCTGGTAACACCCCACCAAAAGAAAATGGATACTCCTTCATCATGAAAAGACAAGAGCTCTCCCAGGTAGACTCTTGGCATGTACTCTAAATACAGTGAACCCACCCCTCATTTCATCCTTAACAAGTGTCTAATATGACAAGACAGTGTTCTAGGTATTATGAAAAACACTGGGCGAGGTGTTGCAGACCTACAAAATCATCCAAAGCTCACTCCAGTATGAGAAGCGATACCAAATAATGAGCATGTTCTACATCAGTAATAGGATAAGTGCCATATGTAATGAGAGGAGAGAGAGTTTTGTGTGGGCTGGGAAAACTCAAGAGAGGTTTCATAAAGGAAAGGGATCCAGCCAGTGGATCATTAGTAGAGATGGGTCATTTAGTAGTCTCACCAGTGGATAGAACTGCAAATGACATATTGTAGACCAGGAAGATGTAAAAAGAGAGCTTACACAAGGGCGTAGTTAAGTAAAAGAAGCTAGGGAATTTAGAAAGATACTAGAGAAGAATTCTAATAGTGTATGTTTTATCCTATAGACAACGGAGATTATCGAAAGTTTTGGAGCACCTGCAAAATAGTGTTTTAATATCAAAGTGAGAAATAATTAAGTCACCAAGATAATTTTCAAAGAAAAAGAGATAGCTAAAAACAGAATCTTTTTCAATAAAAATCACAGATAGCTTAAAAAGGAATTAATAAAAGTCAGAGTCTGAATGATGAGTAGGAAGCGCAGATTCTAACATCATAGCAGTTGGACCATAAAAAGTAATAATGTTATGTAACTGAAATAATTTAGTACTTTCATTCACATTTAGTGCTTTTTCCTGATTATAAAACAATCCATATTCACTGCCTAGAAAAAAATCCTTAGAAATTTTAACTCTGTAAAATATAACTGGAAACCTGGTATGAAGGAAAATTTAAAGGAAAAATTTAAAAGCTCTGTGATATAAAAGGGATATATCAAAAATCTTTGCTCTAAAATGCAAATACATTGTTTTTAGGGAAAACTTCATTCAAAACCTTTTACAGATACTTTTGACATGGTTATATCAAACTTTTATCTAGTTTATCTGCTTATAGCACTTTGGATACAACAACTTAGAGAAGTTTTACTGCTAGGTGCTGGCATATTAATAACATCAGAAAATTAAAGCTCATTTTGAGAATAGAGATCAAAAAAACATGAAAAATGTACACTCACTAGTTAGCGTAGTCCCCTTAAGTATAAAACAAACAGCTACTTGCGTCTAAAATTATTGTAATTATAACAAAGTAATTTACATTCTTAATGACCTTGCATCATGAAGAAAACATAAAATTACATAGCACTTAATATGTTTACTACAGTTTGAGAGATGACTATCAAGCATAATTTTTTTAAAACTTTTGGACTTAAAAGAGAAATTTTCAATTATTTAAATAATTTCATAATTACTCAAAATGATAAGCTGTGATAATAATAGCTTGGGAAAGTTGTCTATTACAACATTTTAACAATTAAAAAAATATAAAATGATAAGATAACATGAAAGTTGCAATTATACTAAAAGTCAATGATTCTAATGACCTCTGGAAACAACTGGAATACCAGGACACAGGTATAGAAGTCACTATTTCAAGAAATTTTAAACAGTATTTTTCAGTCAGAATGCCACCACACTTTAAAGGAGCACTTCTTACTGAATCCTAACCCCTTTCTAGCCAAAAATTAAAGCAGAAGTTGGAAAGTATGGATACAAAATAATTGAGGGATTTAATAAAATCATTATGCCTCTTAATAGGTTCATTATAGCTAGAAATTCAGGTTAGCAAAAGTCAAACAGGAAAAAAGAAGGATTTTAAAAGTTGGTATAAGATGAGAAATGCTAACTGAAATATTTATCGTACCTATTTTATGTTTGTGGCTCTACACATTTCTAATTTTTCCTGCCTAAACTTTTCCTCTTTGAGTACTTCATTCTGGCATTCAAACTTTCCCAATGGAGTCTATGTGCTTTGAAGGAAAATGACCTCTTCCCCAGCTACAGGGGTGAACTCTGGATCAAACCATACCTGAAACCCTCTCCTATTGGATTTTTCTTTTTGTTTTTTTAGTTTTTTTTTAATTTTACTATGTTACATTAATCACCATACATTACATCATTCGTTTTTGACGTAGTGTTCCATGATTCATTGTTTGCGTATAACAGCCAGTGCTCCATTCAGTATGTGCCCTCTTTAATACCCATCGCCAGGCTAACCCATCCCCCCAACCCTCCTCCCCTCTAGAACCCTCAGTTTGTTTTTCAGAGTCCATAGTCTCTCATGGTTCGTCTCCCCCTCCGACTTACTCCCCTTCATTCTTCCCCTCCTGCTATCTTCTTTTCTTCTTCTTTTTTTTTTAACATATAATGTATTATTTGTTTCAGAGGTACAGGTCTGTGATTCAACAGTCTTACACAATTCACAGCACTCACCATAGCACATACCCTCCCCAATCTTTTTTTTTTTTTTAAGTTTTGTTTATTTATCAGAAAGAGGGAGAGAGAGCACAAGTAGGGTGAGAGGCAGAGTTAGAGGGAGAAGCAGGCCTCCCACCAAGCAGGGAGCCCGATGCGGGGCTCGATCCCAGGACCCTGGGACCATGACCTGAGCTGAAGGCAGACACTTAACCAACTGAGCCACCCAGGCGTCCCTCTCCTATTGGATTTTTCAATTATGAAAGTCAATATATTTCTTTTATTGTTTAAGTCATTTTGAATTGATTTTTGTTACATTATAAAAATGTTTTCAGTTATATATTTATATGTGTGTATGAAATATGTATATGTATACACAGTTAAAATAATAATGTAAAAGGGGCACCTGGGTGGCTCAGTCGGTTAAGCATCTGCCTTGGGCTCAGGTCGTGATCTCTGGGTCCTGGGATGGAGCCCCACATTGGGCTCCCTACTCATCGGGGAGTCTGCTTCTCCCTCTCCCGCACCCCTCCCCTCCTCATGCTCTCTCTTTCTCTCTCTGTCTTAAATAAAAATCTTTAAAAAAATGATAAGGAAATGAACACTCATGTGGCAGACATTCAGCTCAAGAAATAAAATATTAGTGTCTCAGAAGCCCCCTGAGCGTCCTTCCTTGTTGTATCTGGCTCCCCACTCCCACCCTCAGAGATAGACACCAACCTGAATTTTTGCTTAATCATTCCCTTGCTTTCCTTTATCATTTTAGCTCCTATGTATATACCCATATATAAAACCATTTTCAAAATAATACTAAGATATTATATGACTTTTTTACTTTCATTCTCTCACAAGTGAACAGTGGAGTTTTCCAGAGGCTACGTGACCTGTGATATTGCAACAGACTGAATACAGAAACAAGTAAGTTGTTGTCTATTAAGCCAGGCATTAAAGAAATTTTCTTTTCTTTTTAAAAGATTTTATTTATTTATTTGACACAGAGAGAGAGAGAGAGAGAGAGAGATCACAAGCGGGGTGGGGGGAGCAGAGGGAGAGGGAGAAGCAGGCTCTCCGTTGAGCAGGGAGCCCGATGCGGGACTCGATCCCAGGCCCCTGGGACCATGTCTTGAGCCGAAGGCAGACGCTTAACCGACTGAGCCACCCAGGCGCCCCCATTAAAGAAATTTTCAAAAAAATATAAAACAATGCCACTTTTCTCACTCTTTGTTTTGGAAAATATAGTTATTTTTCAAAAACCGTTATTTATGTTAACATGTAATTGGTCTAGTGTTGTTATTTTGCAACAACATGGATGGAGCTAGAGGGTATTACACTAAGCAAAATAAGTCAGAGAAAGACAAATACCATATGATCTCACTCATATGTGGAACTTAAGAAACAAAACAGATGAACATAGAGGGGGGGAAAAAGGAGAGGCAAACCAGAAAACAGACTCTTGACTATATATAGAGAACAAACTGAGGGTTGGCGGAGGGAGGTGGGTGGGGGATGGACTAAATGGGTCATGGGGATTAAGGAGGGCACTTGTGATGAGCACTGGATGTCGTATGTAGGTGATGAGTCACTAAATTCTACTCTGGAAGCCAATATTACACTGTATGTTAACTAACTAGAATTTAAATACAAATTTGGGGGGAAAAAAGAAATGAAATAAATATTTTTTAAATTTTTTCAGTTTTAATTTAGCAAATATTGATAGATATAACGTACAGAAACAAAAACTCTGGGGTTCTTCAATAATTTTTAAGAGTGTAAACAGGTTCTGAGACAAAAGTATTTGAGGCAGGTAACAGGAATAGTACCGCTAAGGTGAATACTATGCACATGTTTTTAACCATTTTTCTTTGGCATTGCTGTTGCTCTTATAAATTTGTAGTCTTTAGTTTTGGACACTAATGATTTGCTTATATGTGTAGCATGTGTGTTTTTACAATGTGACTAGTAATTTTCAGTCCCTTTATGGTTTCTTTTGATCATAACGAGTTTCAATTTCGGCATCAAAAGGATGGATCTTTTCCTCTTTTGGTTCACATCCTTGTACGTGCATTTTATTTAATAGATCTATCCTACTCAAAGGTCACAAAGATATTTTCCTGTGTTTTCTTTCTTTTTTTTTAAGATTCTATTTATTCATTTGAGACACAGAGATAGAGAGAGAGAGAGAAAGCGGGAGGAGGCAGAGGGAGGGGGAGAAGCAGGCTTCCTGCTGAGCAGGGAGCCCGATGTGGGGCTCGATCCCAGGACACCGAGATCATGACCTGAGCCGAGGGCAGACGCTTAACCATCTGAGCCACCCAGGCACCCCTTTCCTGTGTTTTCTTCTGTAAAGATATTTTCCTAGGTTTCCAAGTTTTCCTTTTGAAGTAAGTCTTTTCTTAGAACTGATTTTTGTGGGATAAAGTACAACTTCGTTTTTTTCATAAAATGATTTTTATGTTAATATAAACAATAGTGCTTCCTTCCCACTGACATTACAAGACCTGCTCTGTCATAAATGATGGTTTTTTTTTTCCTTTGTGCCTGGGCCAGTTTTAATGTTGTCTGTTCTATTACCTTGGCCTATTTATTTAACTCCGTGTTATACAATTTTCACAACGTTATATTAGCCTTGTATCTGGAAGGGCAAATCATCTTATATTCTTCTTTTCTGGGAATTTCATGACTATTCTTGACCTCTTGCTCTTCCGTATCAATTTTAAAATCAATGTGTCTAGTTCCATGAAAAACCCTGACAGAACACCCACTGGAATCGCATTGACTCTATAGATATATTTGGGGACAATTGCATTTTCACAATACTGAGTCTTTTTACCCAAGATTATGGAAGAACCTCACGTTCATTTGGATATTCTTTAATACTTTTTCAATGTGGTTTATACTTTTCTCTGAAAAGAGTTTATGTATCTTTGTTAGATCAGTAGGTACTGGGTGGTAAGTTTGCTGTGACAGATAGTATCTGCCCTGATTGCATTATTTACCTGCTCGTTGCTGCTGTAGAGACAATTGATTTTTTATAGCAATGTTTTTATCTAACAGCCTTGCTAAAGTCTCTTATTAAATCTCGTAATTTATCTGTGAACTCTTGGGCTTTCTATATAAAGTCAGTTCCTCTGTGAATAATGACAATTTTGTTTCCTCCTTTTTAATCATTATACATTTTATTTCTTCTTCTTTCCTTACTGCAGGATCTAGGACTGCAAGTTCAACAGGGTTGAACAGTGACAGTGACAGAGACATCTTTGTCTTGTCCCCCATTGAAGGACACACTTTACCCATTACATTGGGAAATGTTGTAGGGTTTTTGTGCAGGCTCAATAGCAGGTTAAGAGAGTTCCCTTGTAGTCTACGTTTACCAAGAGTTTTTTCATGAATAGAGACAGGCAGGATGTTTTTTCCTGCATCTGTTGAGTTGCAGATTGTCTCCCTTGAATTGTTACTATAGTGAATTATATTAATATATTTGCTAATATTAAATCATCTAACATTCTTGTAATGAACCTAACCATAATGTATTACATTTTTTAATTTGTTAGATTCAGCTTGTTAAATTTTTATTTTTGCATTGATGTTCAAAAACAAAATTGTGCTATTTTTGTCTAATTTTGGCTCCAAGGTTATGCGTACCTCATAAATTGAATTGAGGAACACTCTTTCCCATTCTGTTTTCTGGAAGAGCTTGTATTATACTGGTTTAGTCTGTTTTTTGAATGTTTGACTAACTGACCGGTCAAGTCTCCTAGGCCTGATTTTGTTTGTTTTTTGCTTATGTTTTTACTTTATGGAAAGATTTCAATTAAAGATTCAATTTCTAAAAAAAAAAAGTGTTAAAATCTCTTACTGTGGTGGTAGGTTTTTAAAAATATACTTATAGTTCTGTGACATTATGCTTCGAAACTCTGTTATTGGAGAAATGCAAATTTAGAATTAGCTTCTTTGTAAACTGATTTTTATCATTGTGTAATAACCCTCTTTAAAGTCATTTTGTCTGGTAGTAATATACTTAGATCATGTCTTCCTTATTTGATATCCCTGGTACCCCTTTTGGATCTTGATTTTTAATTTTTCTATGTCCTTGTGTTTTACACCTGACTCTTACAAATGGCATAAACATTTGTTTCAACAC
This sequence comes from Eumetopias jubatus, assembly GCF_037043125.1. Taxonomy (NCBI): domain Eukaryota; kingdom Metazoa; phylum Chordata; class Mammalia; order Carnivora; family Otariidae; genus Eumetopias; species Eumetopias jubatus. Next base: position 35,449,559 of record NW_028274820.1, read on the forward strand.
AGTCTGAAGGTTTTGCTTTTTGACTGCAAAGTTTCTCCCCTTCACAGCTGCGGTGATGATAACTGGTACAATTAGATTTAATTGCGCCTTCTTATCATGTGCTTTCTATTTGTCCATTTTTCATGCCTTTTTCTCTTTCCTCAAATTTCTCTTCTCCCCCATCCGCATTCACAGGAGAGGATATTGCTTCCTATTTCACTGAGAAAAATGAGCATTCAGAGGAGAACCTCCACAAGCTCATCCGTGGCATCTAGTCACTTCCATGCATCTGAACCCATCTGTGTGCCTTTTCTTCTACTGGGTATAAACTGTTCATTCTCCCAACAAAGACCAGCCCCACCATTTGTGCACTAAATCCCACCCCCCCGCCCCCTTTCTTGCCTTCTCAGTGACTTTGCTCCAGCAATTCTTCACTCTCTGTTCTGTATCATCCATCTTCTGCTCTTTCTGGGATCTTTCCCATAGTCATATGTATGATTTCTTCTTCCATCTTAAGATATTCCTGTCTCTGGATGTTAATTCCTCCTCCAGCTCCCACTCCACTTCTCTTCTTCATTTTACAGCAAAACCCCTAAGAGTTGTATATACTTATTGCCTCTGGTTTCTGTTCTCCCATTCTCCAAACCAATTAACATGAGCTGAGTTACCAATGATCTTCACGTTTTAAATCTCGTTCTCATTTCTCATCCTACTTGATCATACGAAAGCATTTGACACCGTGGATTATTCCCCCTTCCTTGAGCTATTCTGTCCACTTGGCTTCCAAGACAGTCAGCTGTCCCCTTGTTCTCTTAGCTCCTTAGTGGCATCTTATTTCCTTTGTCCTTTACTCCTTATCTTTCTCACCACCAAACCTTGGAAATGCCAAAGCTCAATCCTTGGAATTCTTTTCTTTTTTAACAACTCTTACTCCGTTGGTGACTTCCCGGTTTAAATTTTTTGTCTGTCAATAACTACCAAGTTAATATCTCAGGCCAGACCTCCCTCCTGAAGATTAGATTCACAGGCAACACCGCCCTTGTCTGTAACGCAACACTCCCAGACTGAACTCCTGATCTTGCACCCTTCCTAATCTGATCTAGACACAGTCCCTCCCTTCTCACTGAAGGGCAGCTCTGTTGATCCTGTTGGTTAGGCCTAGATCCTTAGCATCATCCTAGCTACCTTTCTTCTTTCAGACACTACATCCAATCCACAATCACATTCTTTGGCTTTACCTTTAGGATATATCAAGAATCCTACAATTTTCCCAGCTCCTCTGCTACCACCCTTGTCTGTACCACCAATACCTCTCACCTGGATCATTACAATGGCCCCCTAAATGGTTTCCCACCTTCCATCCTTGTCTCCCTTCAGTCAACTTTCAACATGGTAGCCACAGTTAGTATGTTAAAATCTTCCAAGGTTTCTCATCTCACTCTTCATGAAAACTAAATTTCTTACATTGGCCTTTAAAGACCTACACAATCTAGGCCCACCCACATCCCCACATCCCACCCTCTGTTGGAGATCTCTGTCCTTACCTCCCACGGCTGATCTCATTCAACCTGCTCTAGCCAAGCAGGCCCACTGTCTGGACATGGCTCCTGTCAGTCCTCAGGATCTTTCTACTTGATTCCCCCTTGCTGGGACACTTTTCCTTTGCTGACTGCATGGCTTTCTTCCTCATCTCTTTCACTTTTAAAACGTTGCGTTGGAGACCTTCTTGACCACAATCCATATTTCCCTGTCTTATTTTGTTCTTCCTATAGCACTTACTATCATCAGACACCCTTATTTCACTTATTTATTTTTCGTCTTCTCCCAGTAGAATTAGGATCTCACTTTTAGCACATTGGTGCAAATGAGAATTTTACTTACTCCCCTCACCTGCCCTTTTCCCCATTCAATGGCTCAGCCAGGTGTCTTTTCTTTTTCAAGATTTTATTTACGTATTTGAGAGAGACAGAGAGAGCACAAGTGGGGGGAAGGGACAGAGGGAGAAGCAGACTCCCTGCTGAGCAGGGAGCACAACGTGGCGCCCTGAGCTGAAGGCAGTAGCTTAACCAACTGAGCCACCCAGGCACCCCTCAGCCAAGTGTCTTTGGACAGTGCATTATCACACACAGGACTGATAGCCCCAAGTATTAATGCATGCTTCAGGAAAGCAGAGATCTGTTTTGCTTGTCGTGTCCCAGCCCCTTAGGATGGCACACACAGGACACTCAATAAATATTTGTAGAATAAATTAACGGTTTGAAAAAAACACACAAAGTAAAAGTTATTAGTTACTTACTGTTTTTTAAAACAAAACACGGGCCCTCTTAACTAAATGACATACTCCTGGAAAATATAGGATTAATTCATATAACTTATGTCTTAACTAAACGACATAATACTGAAAAATATAGCCTCAAAACAGTAATGACACCCCAAAATGGGTGTATTTCCTGCAGCAAATTTACTACAGTATATTTACTACAGTAAAATAACCTAGGAAGATGAAAAGGCCCAGTATATACATAGAAGATTGGAAAGTCTGGGAATTCCCTTATTATATAAGTGCATAATAAAGATAAGAACAAAAGAAATGTTGTCCCTGGCATTTTTAAGCCAGTGGCCTACATCTTACTTTTTGCCTTCACAAAGATTCCCTGCAAATTTTAAAGAGTTCTTTTACGTGGTAAAACCTTTGGTGATTTGCTTAAATACTCAATACTGCTCAAAATTAACCCACAGGAAAAGAATAAAGAGATTATAGAAAACCTCTAGATGGTATCTTTCCCAGTGTCTGTTTATTAAACAATTTTATATCTTATTAAAATATTCATTTAATTATTTTGCACATTTATTGGAGCCTAAAGTTTTGCTCCTCTTCTGAATTTGCATAAGCTATTTAAATATTTGACATTAATCTTTTGTTGACAGGAAACATTTCCCCTCAGTTTATGTTTTTATAAAACATAGAGCTTCAACTTTTATTTTGTTAAAACTATAATTCTTTATTTTCGGGATTGCTTCCATTTATTCAAACTTAAAAAGTCCTTTCCCCACTAGAAATATGACTAATATTCACTTTGGTTTTATCTGATTTTCTTTATCTTAGTCTTTGTCATCTGACTTAACCCTTTGACCTAAATAGAATTTATTTTGGAGTATTGCAGAAAATTAAGTATAAAACAATCGTTATGTATAAATGCTATGATCAGTTTTTGTAACATTTGTATAAAACTAAGTGGTAATATCTTTTTTAGAGATAGTTGGGTTTAGAGTCATAAAATTCCAACATTTCGAAGAACGTTTCAGGTTTACTTAAATGTGTTTTAAATTAAATCAACTAGGTTAAATATAACTTTCAAAATAATGTAACTGATTAAAATAGACTCCTGTTTAATATCTCTTCCTTCCCTAATGTTCTCTGATTCCTTTACAGTCATAGTGTCAAACATCTATGTTTATAGAACTAGCACTTGGGTTTTCTTTTTTTTTTTAATCTTATTTATTTATTTATTTATTTGAGAGAGAGAGAGAGAGAGAGAGAGAGCACAAGCGAGCAGAGGAGAGAGGCAGAGGGAGAGGAAGAAGCCGACTTCCCGCTGAGCAGGGAGTTCTATCTCAGGACCCTGAGATCATGACCTGAGCTGAAGGCAGAAGCTTAACTGCTTAACCGCTTAAACGGACTGAGCCACCCAGGCGCCCCTTGGGTTTCGTTTCTTAAAGCTGATTTCTTTCACGGGTATTAACAACAGGATTTGTAATGTTGGGGATGACTCAATTATTCCTGGAACCTACGTCTTAAACCAGGCATTAAAAAAATGATGAAATGACATGAAACCATGAAATAATGTCTTTGTGATTTTTTTTAAATAATGAAACAAGGAAATAGTCTCCTGAAAAAAAATGTTAATGGCTGTATTTTTAAAGTTCTTATGCGAGATATGGGAAATAGGTATTACTGATCGAAAAACGGAGTGCACATTTTTTGGTGCATAAACAAGTTTATCCATCCCTGCATAACACATTGCCCCAATATTGACAGCTTAAAACAACTGACTACCTTTCACAGTTCTGTGAGTTGACTGACCTCATCTTGGTGATTCTCATTTGGAGTCTTTCATGCTTTTGCCAGCACAAAAGCAAATTTTTGCTTTTCAACCCTCAGATGATGTTAGCTGGGGCTGACATCATCTGAAGGTTTATGTTGAACATCCAAGACAGCTTCTTTACTCATATGATTTACACCCTAACCGGGTGGGTTGGTCAAGCATCTGTCTCTGCACGTAAGCTCTCTTTGAGTCTAGGTTGGGTTTCCTCACAGCATGTGGTCTCAGGGTAAATTTCAAATGGCTACTTGCTTCCCCCAGGGCAAGAGTTCTAAGAGACCAAGGCGGAGGCTACAAGGCTTCTTGTGTTCCAGCCTTAGAAATCACAAAGCATCACCACTACTGCAGTCTATTTGTTATATGGAGCCAGCCCAAATTCAGTGTGGGGAAAGACCACACCAAGGCATGCATACTGGAAGGTGGAATTCACTTGGAGGTCATCTTTGGAGACCAGCTATTGCAGGGCTTTCTATCACATTTTACATGGTGACTGGTAAAGATGGTGCCCAAAATGACATCAAAAGAATGTGATGTGGGGGTGCCTGGGTGGCTCAGTCATTAAGGCTCTGCCTTTGGCTCAGGTCATGATCCCAGGGTCCTGGGATCGAGCCCCACATTGGGCTCCCTACTCCACGGGAAGCCAGCTCCTCCCTCTCCCACTCCCCCTGCTTTTGTTCCCTCTCTCTCTGTCTCTGTCAAATAAATTTAAAAAATCTTTAAAAAAAAAAAGAATATGATGTGATTTAAAAAAGTTAGAAAAAAATCAGGAAAGATTCTTTAACTGCTATGAAGCCAAGTGTGAATTTCCCAGTTTATTTTTCAATCTTTAGATAATCCATATAGGCCCAACTTGTGACCATTTTCCCTTCTGCTACTTTGGAGAATTTACCTGTGTATTCAAACTGACACCAAAGAATGAGAAAAGGGCTGACCACCCATCCACTCCCAATTGGGTGATCCCACCAGAAAGTTGGGCACCTTGAAAGGCACATCTCTGTATTAAGTACTGGGTGTGCATGACAACCTATCACAGAACAATAGTTGGTATACTGAAAATGTCATAGAATTTTAGACCTTGAAGGGATTTGAAGATCAGTCTTCATTTTCAAGACACTCTACCTAAGACCCAGAGTGGTTAAGCAACTTACTAAAGGTTCACATAAATCATTGAAGACATTCTAACTTCTGGTCCACAAATTTGCACTGCAACATGCTGCCTTTTTCATTTACCTGGTAGTATTTCAATCAAAATGCTAAGTTATGAACAAGGCAACTGGACTCAGGTATGGTTGATCCTTTTTAAATTTTAAGACTTAAAAAGTGAAAGGTGTGGGGTGCCTGGGTGGCTCAGTCAGTTAAGCGATGACTCTTGATTTTGGCTCAGGTCAAGATCTCAGGTCAAGATCTCTGAGATTGAGCCCCACGTTTGGCTCTGTGCTCAACACAGAATCTCTGCTTGAGATTCTCTCTCCCTCTGTCCCTTCCCCCACTTGTATGTGCCAAATAAATAAATAAGTAAAATCTTTTTAAAAAATAAAAATAAATAAAAAGTGATAGCTTTGAGATAGTGAAGAGTATAGAGTGAAGTATGGAGAGAAAAAAAGCCCAAGTTTATTCTACACCAGTGTTCTCCAAATTTGAAATATTAAATCTTTTTAAAGAAAAAAGAAGGGGGGAAGCCCTCAATAGGCATATTGTTGACATAAACTTTTTATTTAAAAATTACAAGAATATATTCAAATATAAAACTTGGTATAAATTTCTTATGCTTAGTGCATGTACACAACTATAAAACTGAAACAAACTTGCAAGTTGTTCAATAATATCCAGCATTTATACTAGTTAATAAGTCCTAGGCTCTTTACATATACTGACTCATCTAATACAACAACCAATATTAGTGCACACCATTATTACACCCATTTACCAGATGAGCAAATTGAGACAGAGATAACAGTCAGCAGCAGACTGAGCAACATGTCCAGTGTTCTACAGGTGGTATGTGAGAGAACTGGGTTTCACAAAAAGTTCAAAGATAATTAAGTGAATGTGAAGAACAATATTGTTTGATGGGAATTAAATTACTGCTTATAATGTGGGCATGGTACTGACTGTAACAGTGCAGAATTCTGGGTTTTAACATACCTGCATGAAAATAAGCTGGAGAGTGGCTAATTTCTCCCATCACTTTTTCCCTCTTCTGTCAACTGCGAAATACACCATGGCAGAGCACAGATTAACGTCATTTGGTCTTCACTTGAAGGGGATGCTTGTTAGAAATTGTCTACATCTGCTCACTCATTAAGGTTTGGGTTTTCGTTTTGTTTTTTTTTTTTTGAGACAATCCCTGATTACTCTTTTCTCTTTACTATTGAGATATAATTCACATACCGTAAAGTCCACTCTTTAAAAGTGTGCAATGCAGTGGTTTTTAGTATATTCACAAAGTTGTACAACCATCACTACTACCTAATTTCAGCATATTTTCATCACATCAAAAGAACCCCTCCCCCCAATTAGCAGCTATTCCCCATTCTCCTCCCCACCAGGCAGTGGTTTGGCAACTCCTAATTTATTTTCAGTCTGTATGGGTTCGCCTATTCTGGACATCTTATGTAATAGAATCATAAGATATATGGGCTTCTGTGTCTGGCAGCTTTCATTTAGCATACTTTCTCAAGATTCATCCGTGTTGTCCGCATCAGTACTTCATTCCCTTTTATAATAACATGGGAATCATATTCGTTACATGGATAGACTACCTTTCATTTATACATTCCTTAATTTACAGAACTGGTAATTGGGTTGTTTCTACTTTTGAGCTATTACAAATTGCTGCAATAAACATTTGCATGCAAGTGTTTCTTTTCTTTTCTTTTTTAATGGCTTTATTTATTTATTTACAGACAGAGAGAGTGAGAAAGCACAAGCAGGCGGAGCTGCAGGCAGTGGGAGAGGGAGAAGCAGGCTTCACGTTGAGCAGAAAGCCCCTTGCGGGCCTCGATCCCAGGACCCTGGGATCATGACCAGAGCTGAAGGCAGACGCTTAACCGACTGAGCCACCCAGGCGTCCCTTACAAGTGTTTCTGTAGACATGTTTTCAACATCATGAAGTTGAGCTGTCAAACTGTTTTCCAAAGTAACTGCATCATTTTACGTTTCCACCAGCAATGTAAGAGGGTTCTAAATTCTCTACTTCCTCACCAACACTTGATATTGTGATACTGACTTTTTAATTATACCCATCCTAGGGGATGTGAAATGATATCTCATATGGTTTTGATTTGCATTTCTCTAAGGGCTAATGATGTTGAGCATCTTTCCATGATCTTATTGGCCATTTGCATATCTTCTTTGGAGAAATATGTATTGAAATCCTTCATCCATTTTATAATTGGATTTTTTGTCCTTTTGTTCAGCTGTAAGAGTTCTCTCAGTAAGGTTTGACAGGGTGATATTGCTAGACACCAATGCAATAATAAATGCGGAAAACATGGGCTCAGAAATTACATGGTTATCCTGTTATAAGGTGGTCATCCATGAGATCCAGATCAAATCTGCTTACACTGAAGTTTTTATCATTTTTTTAAAAAACACACATTTTTAGGGGTGCCTGGCTGGCTCAGTCAGTAGAGCTTGTGACTCTTGATCTTGGGGTTGTAAGTTCAAGCCCCACATTGGGGGCAGAGATTACTTAAAAATAAAATCTTTAAAAAAAAAATACACATTTTAGATGGGTTAGCCTGGTGATGGTTATTAAAGAGGGCACATACTGAATGGAGCACTGGGTGTTATATGCAAACAATGAATCATGGAACACTACATCAAAAAATAAACAAAAATAAATAAATACACATTTTAAATGTTTAATAAAGAAATATTCCCTCCACTTATTACCCCCAAAAGTAAATTGTTCCAAGAAACTAAAGCAGTGTTAGTTATACTAGTAAAAGCATCATAAAATTATTTTCCTAAAGCTTAGGATAGAAAATGATTGTATATGGACCATGTAGTAATTAAGAATTATAAGTATCTAGACCATGTTGATATATGGAAATATATTCATGAAACAATGTTAACTACAAAATACCTATCTTATACAAATGCACATTCATATACTTTAATAGATTTATAAGTATTTCTGTCATTTTTTTCTTCAGACAATATCCATAAAAATATATTCTTATAAATCTATTAAAATATATGAATACTTATAAATGTTTCTGTCATCTGTCTTCAAACAAACCTATTTTGAACAGATTATAAGTATATTTATTAATCTATTAAAATATATGAATGTGCATTGACAAATTGGATCCCTTGGTTTCAAAAAAGCAGTTTCACAAAAAATGGTTCTATTTTATGAATAAGCATTCTTTGTAAAATTTCAGTGCCCAAAACAAATATGGGAATTTGGGGGAACAGATTAGGTAAATGTCTTTATGGTAGAAATTCTGAGGCTCTAATCCATTAATATTCATCATTAATCTCTAAAATGAAAAAGTTATTATTTATCTCAAAGTCTGTTATTTTCATCATGATTTATACTTATTTTACTTGCATAAACAAATTTGTATAAATCTTATTTGCATTTGTTTAGTGATTTGTTTAGTGTTCAGTTATCTTCCCCACCAAACTATAAATTCTAACAGGATAAATGTATCTGTGTTCTTCACCATTGTTTCTAGTGCCCCAGCCAGGGGATATAGTAGGAGCTCAATAAATATTTTTGTAGTGAATGAATTATCGGAAGAGCATCTTGAGGGACTAGTGCTTGAAGTTACACACTTTGGGAACTACCATTCTAAAGTTACTCAATTGTATAATAACTTCAGAGAAAAAAAGATGTGTTAACACCTCTAGGCCACTAGAGATCCATTTAATGAAATTACTGCTGCACTTCAGTGGAATCAATTAGTACTTCAGGGAACTGTAGAGATTTCTCAGAGAGCACATCATGACCTGGAAAAAGCTTGCAAAAATGATTTTTATACTCTAAAAACTCCAACTCAAAAACAGTAGTAAAAATTTCCGTTACCTTGGAATAAGCTGAAAGGAATCGTGTGTGCATCCGTGCCAACAATTTTGGGGGACGCATTTGGCAACATGAGATTTTTCCATCAAGGATATTTGTTTAATAGTTCAAATATGAAAAGCAGATATTCCTTCTGGAAATTGCAAATTATTGACTGATTCTCTTTTAAGTGATTTTGTATAGAACTTTTTTGTTGTTTTTTTGTTTGTTGGTTGGTTTGTTTTGGTGGAGGGGGATAGCCCACTGTTAAGATAGCTTTTAAAAATATCTAAAATAGGGGTGCCTGGGTGGCTCAGTTGGTTAAGCGACTGCCTTCTGGATCCAGCCCCGCATCAGGCTTCCTGCTCAGCGGGAAGCCTGCTTCTCCCTCTCCCTCTCCCACTCCCCCTGCTTGTGTTCCCTCTCCCGCTGTCTCTCTGTGTCAATTAATTAAATAAAATCTTAAAAAAAAATCTAAAATATACAGTTTAGGGGCACCTGGCTGGCTTAGTCGGTAAAGCATGCAACTCTTTATCTCTGGGTCCTGAGATGGAACCCCAAGTTGTGGGTAGAGATTACTGAAAAAACTAAAATCTTTAAAAATAAATAATAATAATTTAAAATAAAATAAATGGTTTACATGTTTAAGTTCTAGGATAGTTAGAAAGTGTTATATTTTTAAATAAACCTTTGTGAAAGTTATATAATAGTATTGTTTTAAAAAAATGAGAAAGCTGCATACTTTTCATTAACTAAGACTCATGAATTTCCTCTACTTGTCCTCCAGAAGTGCTTAAAAAAAAAGCTAATTTCATTATTTGAGAGTAGTATTGAAGTAAAAAAATAAAAATTGGTATAAAATTTAACTATTTTTTTTCCAGTTACCAAAACGGAAAGAATTTCACCAGCTGTCAATACCTCAACATCACAAGCTTAGCTTATGCCTCAATTTGAAACCTTAATAATATTTGGCGGTGGGGGAGGGGGCAAATGTCAAGTCAAACAAAGAATGTATTTCCAAAGCAGCATTTGCAAAGGTTAATCTGAGTGGACTACAGAGGGGAAAGTGCAGTTGTCCAATGATCGATCCAAGACCCCCTTCTTGGCTTTTTTTCCTGGTTAATAAACCACCAGGGAGAGATAATTTTTAAACTTAATTTCTGAAATAAGAATTTACTAACGTATAAAAAATTTTACCCAAATTTGAGAATTTTCCTAAATTGATTTTCATTGTGAGATTAAAGATCTCTTGCAAAAGATAAAGGAGTCATGACTACTTGGTAATCTGGAGGGAGAAAATTTACAGAATCCCAAAGCCAGAGCCCTTACAGCTCAGAGATCCCCTGGGCATTCAAGGCCATTGTGGCCCTGCCTGAGAGTGAAGTGGCTTTCCCAGGAACACAGTTCTCCTGACTCCCGGTCTAACCCTCTGTTCCCCAACTCCGGAGCTGGCTTGGCACCCGCTACAGTGAAGGTCAAAGTCAACAGACTAATCTGCAGTCCGCTGGCTGTGAGGATCCTTCTATCTGAGGGAGTTTTAAAATATGGTTCATGAAAGGGCATGTCTAAACATTTCATTACAAAGACACAATCCAGACAAAAGATGGTTTGGGTGGGTAGAGGTGAGGGAAAGAACACGTAGAGGAAAAAAAGCGCAGTTTCTTGGAGACTTGTCAGGAGCTGAGAGTATGGAAGAGGGAATGGGGAGGGGGTGGGGCACGGCGTAATAAAAAGCCAAGCGTAGAATGGAAAGGCGATTACGCAGCACAAAAGCAGTGGAATAGAGAAGTGGGCTTGATTTTTCTAGAGCTGCTTCAAAAGGAACCACGGAGGAGCCTTGCGGAGACTGAGGGCGGGGTGCGGGGCGCAGGCAAGCAGCAGATCCTCCGCAGCTCCCAGGCCGGGGGATACTCAAAGCTGGAGCGAAGCAGCCGAGGTCCCCGCGGCACTGCTTGCCCGGGTCGGCGCTCACGGCCCTCCCCCAGCTCTCTTCGCGCCCCACCCCCGACCCCTCCGAGCTCCCGGGCGCCGCACCGCTCCCCACCTCCGCTCGCGCGGCCCTCCAGTCGGCGTTCCCGGGCCCGCTCGGCGTTCGGCGCCCTCCCCGCGCGCAGCCCCTAGCGGCGCGTCACTGCGAGGCCGGCCTCCGCGCACCTCCCTCCTCCTCCTCCTCCTCCCCCTCCTCCTCCTCTCCCGCAAGACGCGATCCAGGTTGGGGAGGCGGGGAAGCAGCCGGAGCGCGACAGCCGCGGCAGCCACTCTGCAGCCGCCCGACGGAGGCGCGGTCCCTAGGCCCTGGTGCCCGGGCGGGCCCTTGGGGGAGTGGGCGCTGCCGCCAGGCTCGCCCCAGCCCGGCGTGGGGGGCGCAGAGGTGAGCGGGTCGGGGAGGAGCGCGAGACCAGGTGGCGGCGGCGGGGTTGAGGGTCGAGATGCAGTCGTCGCCACACGCTGCCTGGGTCCTCCCCGGATTCCGCGCCCTCTGCGGGCGTCCGACCTCATCTCCTGGCACCTGGAGGTGGGGAGCGGGAAGGCGGGGGAAGGGTGTCTGTTCCATCGATGGCGCCTTCTACTCCTCTTGGTCTTCCGCGAGCTCCCCAGAAAGTCCTGAGCCTGGGCCCAGGAGAAAGGAGGCCAGGAGAGACACCGTCCCAGGTAGGATGTGCCCCACAGGAAAAGGACGGGCAGGTTACCTTCGCCTTCCTGAGAGTCTAGCTGCCACTTGGGGTTCAGGCGGCGCATCTCACAGAATATCATGCAGCGCTGCTTTGCGAAAAAGTGTTTCTAGTAGTCATTTTGTTTATTAGCCAATTATGCGACCCTGGTGTGTTAAGGCCATTATGTGTTAGGAGGTAATTGGCCTCTTCTTTGAAGTGTCCTAAATTATCTTTGAGCCCCGTGTTCAGCCACAGCCAAAACTTGTTGAAAATTATGCCCTAAAAATCTTGCTCTTAAAATAGAGCAGAGATAAAATTTTGTCCAGAGATTTCCGTTTATTATCCTCCCCACCCCTTGGAGAAGGATTGGTGTCAGTTTTGGCTCCGCAGGCAGTTCGTTTTTTAGATGGAAAAACTTATTCCGGGCCATGGTTAATTATCACTCATCACTGTGGTGGGTGAAATTCGGAGAAGTAGAATTTGAACTCCTGCTCCTTCCCCCACCTACAGGATTGAGATTGAGTCCTAGTAACAGCCCCACTCCTGGGAACCCTGAAAATTCTCTCCAAAACACCTCCTCCAGGCCTCCCTGCCCGGCCCCACCCCCACACAGTCTTTCCACTTTTATTATTTCTTGGTTGTGTTGATCTCTGTTTATTTTTTTCTTTTAGTGAGCCTGTATTTTTTTTACCTTGCATCTCTCCCTCTCTCGTTTCCAAGCTTAAAAGCTATTGACAGAAGACCAATACCCATCCTAGATATTTTGCAGGCTATTTAGAAATGGTTTGCAGTTTCTTTCACTTAGCTAGTCAGTCTTTGCGGGGGGGGGGGGTTGAGACAATATAAACAATGATAAATTGAGCTAATTGTACAAAAGAAATGAAAAGCTGTATTCCAGCCACTTTTTGTTTTACTGGTGACATGGGAAATATACTTGTAGTGAATGAGCGTAGTTATATTTTAATACTGAAAATGTAGCACAGATGAAGGCAAATACACTTTTAAAGAAAGGATCATAAATGAGTAAGAAAGGTGAGAAAGAGGGTACCTCAGAAGTTGGAAAGAGTAGGACTGCAGTTTCCAAAAAGGACACAATCAGGACATCAGGAGAGGCGTTTATTCTGTGCTCAGCCAGTAACCATGACATTGACATATCACTTACTTTGGGCTGCCATGTCTTGATCAGCAAAGAGAGGGATCTGACCTATAGACCTGTTACATCTCTTTTGGTCCTCACATTTTTTTGATACATTCAACAACAAAGAATTCTTATTGCATTCTTATTTACAGGGCTGATTCAGTGTCTGGTGGGGACCCACATCCTGGTTCATAGACTATCGTCTTGCTGTCCTCAACTTGGCAGAAAGAGAGAAAGAGCTCTCTAAGGTCTATTTTATAAGGGCACTAATTCCATTCAGGAGAGTTCTACCCTCATGACCTAATCGCCTTCCAAAGTCCACACTTTCTAATACTTTCCATTGGGAGTTAGGATTTCAGTATCAGAATTCGAAGTGGCAGGCGGGGGGGCGGGGGGGGTAGGGGTGGGAACAGAAGCATTCAGTCCTTAACAAGAGTTGATCTTTTTAAGCAAGTGACCATAACTATATGCTGTGGAATCTAGGGTGGGTAAAGAGAAACCAGGAGGAGGCTGATGGAGAGTGAGAAAAGAGTGATCAGTGCATCAGCTTTCTTCCGCTGACTTGAATTATCACTGCAACTCTTTGACTAAGATTATTGGAAGGCTCCGAGATAGTGTTTGGAGATGTCAGAAAGTGAACGACTCAGTGGGGTGGAGCAGAGATTCATTGTTTTTGATGAATGACTGATGGAAACAAGAGGCCATGAGGTTGAACGCCTTACCCATTTGAATGAAGACATCCTGGAGAAGGATGACAGCTGTTGGTTGGCCCAGAGAGGAAGACTATGTGTGGTAGACTATGTTTGTCAAAGTCACTAGTGATAGAGTAAGCGAGAAGTCTGTAGATGACAACAGTGCTTAGAGGGAGGTTTTATGAGGTGCCGCGAGCCTCAGAGGAGCTGAGTGTCTGTAGGAGAGGAGAAGAAAGGTTCAGATGTGGCCTTCCAAAGTCAAAAATACACCTACCCCATCTCGGGGCCCTGGGGGATTACAGTTTGTTGATAACCTATCTAAATCATCAGGTTGTAGATGTCATCCAGATCTCTGAGGACAAATTAACGCCCTAGATGTTTATATGTGAAACAAATTAGGTTCTATTTATATAGCATAACAGCTGCCATTCAGCCAGAGGAATGTCAAGGAAACCCTTCTAAACAAAATCTTAGGAGGCCACGTAGCTGATTATAATCCAGTTCTTTGACCCTGATGATATACTTGAAGTATTAAATGCAAACAGCAGGTCAGATGGCCATTCAAGAAAACTGTGACCTTGAAATTTCAAGGAACCCCTGTGCTACTTAAATACACTTTTAAATCAAGCTCATAGAGTTGAAGTGTCAAAGTGTTAAATATAAAGTGATATTACTATTATTATATAGCTGTAAGACTTGGAAACAAAAGGGTTTTAATATTGGACTGCAGGAGTCACGTACAACCTCTTTGTTTCCCATGTAACAAAGGAAACAGACTCAGAAAACAAGATTTCAGGAGCCTCAACCTGTCCTTCCTCCTCAATACCTCAACAACAAAACTTTCCCTCAATGCCATAGTCTTAATTCTTTCGTCTGTATTACCTGGAAATAGCATTAAATGAAAAGGTAGAGAGACTCTAGGGCCTTGCTAGTCAAAGTGTGGCCCATGAACCACTAGGACCAGGGGCATCACCTGGGAGCTTGGGAGAAACAGCATCTTGAGCCTCATACCAGACGTAGAGAATCAGAATGTGCATTTTAACAAGATCTCATATTCACATGGAAGTTTGGTAGGCAGCATTCTAGAGCAAGTGAGTCCACTTGGAAAACCATCCACTCCAATCAGCAGGGCCTCTGATGCCTGGAGAGCTGGAGTCCCTTGTCAGACAGAAAGAAAACATACCATCACTGGACCATTCTGGGATGTTATGACCATTCTGAATGTTATGAAACAACAGGAACAAAGTATGCTGTGCAGTGGGATGACACATTTTAAGGAGTGGTACTGACCTTTCCAGAAAGCGGAGAAAGGGATATTGCAAAATATTGAGTGGTCCTTCTGACACTGCTCCTGCCAGAGGAGGAGAGGGGGAGGGGCAGCACGCCTGTTCCTCAGCTTCCTGCATTCGGGGCAACTGTTACTCTCTGGCTAGTGTTATTTTTCATTATTACAAACAATGCAAAAATGAGCATAATTGAGGATCAAAAAGCCACATTTGTTATTTCCAAATACCAAACAAAATATTGGCTTGCATCCTGAATCGTTTAATAGAGTTGTTTTCAAACGTGGCCACATTAGAACACCCGATGATCTTAAAAAAAAAAAAAATCCTGATGCCCAAGCTGGACTCCAGAGCAATTAAACACAAATCTGGGTGGAGGTGACTAGGTATCACTGCGTTTTAAAGTTCCTCAGGTCATTTCAGTGTGCAGCTAGAGCTGAGAACCACTGCTTTAGTAGCTCTGAGATTACAGTTCTGCCTCTCCACTTACTCAAGTGATGGGGTCCTCTGTGATTCCCAGAGCACCAGGCAGAGTCAGCAAGCCTCACGCTCTTGCTTGTGTGTGTGAAAGCCAATGGGGCAATTTGGGAGATGCCACAATCTCTACTCAGAAGAACTCGGGACTGGGATATAGGCAGGACACTTGGGTTCCTGTGTGTGAGTCTAGTAACTCTTTTCCCCCTTAGGCAACATATATGATTAGGGGTAAGTTGGCCAGGTCACCTTGGATTGTTGAATGAAATGAGCACTGATTTAATGACTTTGGTTCCTTTAACTCCTCTTGATTCCTAAGATAGCCCATGATATCTCCAAGAGGATGTTGATGTTTTGTATTACTCCACGACCTCTGACCTCTGCTTGGCCTTTTGAGTGCATGGGAAGCAGATAATTACCACCCCTTCTATCTTGAAAAGTGTGAAATGAAACGTGTAATAGATTCAAAAATAGTGCATTTTCTCCTTTCCCAGGATCTGAGTTAGACATTAAGATCACTAGCTAATGCTGAGGAGTGAACCACGGCCAGAGAAGGAGGAATATACTAACCTGAGCACAACCATCACTGTTCCAGTTTGCCCCACCACCCCCCTAAAGAAAAAGCCCTTTCTTAAATTCTGTACCTGCACCAAAGTGACACGTGCCTTAGCTGGACTGCCTGGGTTCTAATCCTGGCTCCCCGACTTTCGCACTCATCACCCTGGACAATTACCTTCTGCTTGCCTCAGTTTCCTCATCTTCTAAATGGGCGTGACAATATTAGCACCTATCTCATAGAGTGGTCATGGGGTTCAGTCTGTTAACACAAAGAGCACAAACAGCTGGTACACAGAATGTGCTTTGTGAGTATTAGGTAATATTTTTGTTTAGGATGAACTCACAGGTTTTTTGGAGTCATTGTGATCATTGTGATCCATTTGTAGGGTAAAAAGTTGAGCTTGTCTGTGTCTAGTCCAAATTTTAAATTTTGTAAAAACCCCCAAAACATGTTTTTTGAAGCATTCTATCTGTTCCTGTAAAATCCATTAAATCCTCTGTGGTGACCGACATCTGCTGTAAGCATAAAAGAAATTGTACAATGGGGATGGAACAGAAGAGTATTTTTTGTACAGATCCAACAGCGACACTGATTCATGGCCATCTGATGTGTCTTCTTGAGCAAGTTATTACAAATATCAACATTTCAGATGTTAGTCACTTAAGTAAAAGAATTTGACAGATTTTTTCAGGAAAAATAACTGCATCGTATTTTATGAAGCCAACAAATAAAAGGGGAAGAAAAAGATTTCATAAGTATTGTGTAATTTCAGACCATAAAAAAAACATTGCGAATCCCATTTTCACTGGAAAACTTGCTCAAGAAATGATAGAATATCATTGCTTGAGAAATATCCCTTCTATCATGAATGATAGAAGTCAGTGCTATTTAATTAATCCTTCGTTATATTTTGAA
Source organism: Eumetopias jubatus (assembly GCF_037043125.1). Taxonomy (NCBI): domain Eukaryota; kingdom Metazoa; phylum Chordata; class Mammalia; order Carnivora; family Otariidae; genus Eumetopias; species Eumetopias jubatus. Next base: position 35,466,370 of record NW_028274820.1, read on the forward strand.
GTCTGTTTTTCTTAAAATATTTAAATGCCGGGGAGGGGTTCATTTTTTATTAACTGATTTATCTTACTCTCATTTAATAATAAGGTCACTCGTTAGCTATTGAGGTACTTAGGATAATTTATAGACTCCACCCCGAATGATAATAGCCAGGTTTAAATAGGTGTTTTTTGTGGCTTTTCTGTCTGCTGTTGTCGTGTATACCCTCACAGGCTAGCACAGTCCTCGCCACCTCTAGTGGCATTTCTGACTGGCTGCCTCTGATCTGGGTAATCACTTGGTAGAACTGTGTTTTTTAAAAAATCCTAGGTGAAAACTTCAGTCTCTTGCCTTTTGTGCTCTGCTTCTTGAAGAGAGGTCAGGAGACCAGCAGCACTGGCACCACCTTGTTAGAAAGGGAGACTCTTGGGCCTCACTCCTGACCTACTGAATCAGAACCTGCATTTTAACAAGATTCTCGGGTGATTCATGTGTACATTAAATTTTTAGAAGCCCCACTTTAGCATATCAACTTTGTGACAGTTCATTTTTCTACTCTGACATCCTTTTTTAGCTTACAAGTTGTGTCTGGCTGGGTTCAAGGTTTTTATAGCTTGCCAAAATATTTTACCTCTAGAAATGAGGGGTGTTATTATAATGTCTGGAAGTGGATGAATGCTTGGTAATAGGTAATTGATGATTTTATTTTCTCTCCCCTAGGATTTCTCTGGTGATCTTGAAAGAGCCCGTATCATGGAATCGATCTCTATGATGGGAAGCCCTAAGAACCTTAGCGAAACTTTTTTGCCAAATGGCATAAATGGTATCAAAGATGCAAGGAAGGTCACTGTGGGTGTAATTGGAAGTGGGGATTTTGCCAAATCGCTGACGATTCGACTTATAAGGTGTGGCTATCATGTGGTTATAGGAAGTAGAAATCCCAAGTTTGCTTCCGAATTTTTCCCTCATGTGGTTGATGTCACTCATCATGAAGATGCTCTCACAAAAACAAATATAATATTTGTTGCTATACATAGAGAACATTACACCTCCCTTTGGGACCTGAGACATCTGCTTGTGGGTAAAATCCTGATTGATGTGAGCAATAACATGAGGATAAACCAATACCCAGAATCCAATGCTGAATATTTGGCTTCATTATTCCCGGATTCCCTGATTGTCAAAGGCTTTAATGTTGTCTCGGCTTGGGCACTTCAGTTAGGACCTAAGGACGCCAGCCGGCAGGTATGTAGTTTTTTTTTAATTTTTAAAATTTTAATTTCTTCTTATTTAATTATTGAAGTGGAGTTGACATACAGTGTTATTAGTTTCAGGTATGTAAGATCGTGGTTCAACAATTCTGTACGTCACTCGGTGCTCACCACGAGAAGTGCAATCACCATCTGTCAGCGCACAACATTATTACAATACTATTGACTGTGTTCCCTCTGCCGTACTTTTCATCTCCGTGGCTTACTTATTTTATAACTGGAAGTTTGTACTTCTTAATCCCCAATTTTATTGGTATTTATCTGGTATTTTGTATTTACATAGTGAAACAAATGTCATACATTTAAAAACCACATTCTGACACTCTCCAGTGATTATCATTTTGAAAACCGTGTATGAGCCCCTGAAAATTCATGCCCTGACCTTGTAAGGTCCTATATCCCTATCCCTATAAAATAATGTGGATAGTTGAGAAAATTACTTGGACTTCCCTGTCATAACCAGCTAATTCAGGAAAGGGCAAAGTTGGCTGACGAATAATGGGACACATTGCACTGCGTTGGGTCTCTCTGGGCTTCCTCAAAAATAGAAACAATAAGAAACAGGTCTTTTTTCCACCTCTCTCTATCTCCCCAACTCACCTCTTCCCTCCCTCTCGCCCCCCCCCCCTTCCTGGCAGCTATTTGGTAACAGTATTCCATCTGTGTATGAAACACTATTTAGTATGATCCTCAAGAAGAATGCTTTAGAAGTACCTTTTTATTTTATGACGATTATTTGTTAGAATTTAAAATAGTGCAGTTCATTTTATTTAAAGTGTAGATTTTAATCTGTGTGGGGAGGTAGATTGGATTTCTTAGGTTCTTTTTTAGGGTATGGGTTCTATCTAGTTCAACTTGAGAATAAAGCAGATGGGGAGCTCCATCAATGCCTTTATGGAACAAGACCTTTTAAAAGTAAACACATAAAATAGTGTACCTTAAATATTTTTTAAAGGTGTAGTTATGCATTATAGATGAGCATGATGATAAAGTACTTTCATTATTTTTGTTCATAAAGACAGTTCATGCCTTAGATTCAATGCCTTAGAAAATGAATTCAAGTATCACCATGATAACCATTCACTTTCAAGTCTTTAATTTGGAAGACTAGTAAAAGATTATACACTTTCTAAATCCTTTTTTCTTTTGGATATCCATCAAAGTTTAGGAATGGATACATACCAAACAAACTAGGGATAAACCTAAATTTAATCCTTTGCCCATAATTGTGGTAATTTTAATTCTTTAACAACTACAAAAAATACAAACTACAAAAAATATGGAATTGAATTCAAAGTGAGCTACAGAAATAGTTTCATTTGTATTCCATAGTCCTGCCTTTGTTATGAATGTTTGATTTATACATTTAGGCTTGTAATTAAATGAATTTTAAATTTATTTAAATTTAAATGTTAAAGTTTATAGGTTATATTTATAGTTAAATTTTATTACAGGGTTTGTTTTTTTTACAAGAAATAAAAAGGTCAGCATTGTCACAGCTGTAATAAATTAATTTAGAATGCTTTTCTTTATTTCTTTGGAATATAGGTATTCTTCCCCACTCCACTTTAGAAATTCATGAAAATTTGTGTAATAATATAGACTTTGTTATTCATCTGGCTAACGTTAGGTAAGATTAATAATCCAAAGAGCTCTACATTGTCAGCATAGTGCAGATTTTAGCATGCAAATATTTCCGTGCGGTCTGTTCCAGAGACCTTATATAAACATCTTCAGGAATATATTTAGGAATTTGTTTTCCCCAAACATTACCCAGAGATTTTACGGCAATATTTTGCTAGCCCTGAGTGAGATGACCTACCCATAAGTAATAGTGGCTCATGTGCTGAACAAGTATTTGTTGAATTCTCAACTACAGTAATATTTCTAAGAGGTTTAGGTAGTTTGAAAGTCCAACCTCACCCCCACCCGTCACTTCATTATATAGAAGTAACACCTTAATCTTAGATAATGGCAGTTGCTTTACCATTTAAATTAAGCCTTATAATAACCATTTTTTCCCCACACAGGTATAGTATCCTTATTTACAGATGAAAGAATTTCATATTCTGATCAATGAAGCAATATAATAATAACTTGAGATTATTCATGGTTTTTCAGATAACTTGGTGAATCGGCTTCTAAGCCAAAGATAAATTTTACAAATAGTACAGCATTGTGACATAAGTTAGAGATTTTTAATTGCAAATTCAACCATCCAAAGTCCATGCCCATCTTCTCTCTTGCTGAATGTAAAGGACAGTGCTTGTAATCCCTCTGCTAGACAGAATCACTGTAGTCTTAGAACTAGATATTGTCCTCGGAAGCCTGGGGAGCCCGCCCTACCCTAAACTCCACCTAGACCTTACCTTGCCACTACTGAACCACACATTCTAGAAACCTTTCTTTCCTCCTCCTTCCTTCCCCTGTGGATGCCCCGATCCCAGGTTCCAGCAGGTTTTTCCTGCATTTTATTTTCATGTCATCACAGGTAGCAAGGACTTTGTTGTTTCTATGACACAGTTTTAACCTATTAATAAATAGATTAATATGTTAATAAATGCTTTATCTCAACTTTTTTGCATCACTCGAGGTTATCACATGCTCCATACGTGAAGTGGAGCTTGTGAACGTCACCATTTTTATAAACAATAGTAATGATGAGTCTTTTGTTTTTGCCACAGGTCTATATATGCAGCAACAATATTCAAGCTCGACAACAGGTTATTGAACTTGCCCGCCAGCTGAATTTCATTCCTGTTGACTTGGGATCATTATCATCAGCCAGGGAGATTGAAAATTTACCCCTGCGACTCTTTACTCTCTGGAGAGGGCCAGTGGTGGTCGCCATAAGCCTAGCCACGTTTTTCTTTCTTTATTCCTTCGTCAGAGATGTGATACATCCATATGCTAGAAACCAGCAGAGTGATTTTTACAAGATTCCTATTGAGATTGTGAATAAAACCTTGCCCATAGTTGCAATTACTTTGCTGTCCCTGGTATACCTAGCAGGTCTCCTGGGAGCTGCTTATCAGCTTTATTATGGCACCAAGTATAGGAAATTTCCGCCTTGGTTGGAGACCTGGTTACAGTGCAGAAAGCAGCTTGGATTACTAAGTTTTTTCTTCGCTTCGGTCCATGTTGCCTACAGCCTCTGCTTACCAATGAGAAGGTCAGAGAGATACTTGTTTCTCAACATGGCTTATCAGCAGGTATGGAACATGCTTGTTATTCATCAGATACTAGTAAAATACCTTATCAGTATAATCTGTAAAATGTGAGATTTAAAATAGTGTCAAATTTTACAGACCTTGTGATAGAAATTTTGGCATATTTAGGGAGGGGAAAGAATTGTTCTTTATACGATGTTTCTGTATAAGAATTATGTGGCCGATTCAAAATCATTTAGGCTAAAAGCTGCTACTATACCTTTCTTTGAAGAGTAAGAACAGAAATAAAGGGCTAGTAGGTTTTTTCATTCTTTTTTTTATGTTATGACTGCAATGATTGCTTTTAGCATTAAACAGTTATTTCAGTGTTTAATTTGGCCATGTTCTGTGAAATGATAACGTTCTCAGTAAACATGCGATAAAATTAGAACCACTGAAAATACAAAACAGAATAGGAAGCCAAGATCAGGAGGCATACATTTACAAGGCTTTTGTTATCAAAAAGAGGAGGAAATTACTCAGGTGAAGCTTTAGTTCCCTCATGTGAACCTTTATAGCACTCAGCTCTGAAAGAAAATCTCACAAAGCTCCATGCAAGGAGCTTGATAATGGAGCCGAGTATGAGTTTCCTCAATAATTCCCATTCAAAAAAAAAAAAAAAAATTCCCATTCAGCAAATGTAACATGAGGGGTTTCACTGATGCTGTTTGATGTAGCATTTACCAGTGACAGCGAGGACACTGCACCAAAACAAATGGGAGCTTTTGCATTTCATAAGGAACCAAGGCATCATGATCCAAGTATGTAGTGCTTGGAACTTTGGCCTGTTTCAACAGTTTCAACCTAGAATAATGTGAAAAAAATTAGTAAATTGATGTTCTTTAAGCCATTGTCTCTGTAAAACCCTTCTTCTCTTAACTGAATACTAAGGCTTTGATAACTGCTCCACCAGCTCCCTCACTGGGCGTGAAGTTGTTTGCGCAGATCTCAGCTCCTCACGGAAGACGAGCCTGGACACCATTTTAAATTCTTCAAGCTGCTTCCACCTCAACCCTTACCCTCCCCCTCCCTGAGGCCCTCCTACTGTGCTCTTCTTTCACTTTTTTCAATAGCGTTTACCACCTCCTGATTGATACACTTTATGTTTTCCTTGTTTATTGTATGTACAATAAACTGCTTACCAGTGAGAAGGTCAGAGAGAGACTTGTTTCTCAACATGGCTTATCAGCAATAAGTTCATCAGAATGTAAGTTCATGAGAGGAGGGACCTTTGTCTGCTTTGTTCACCGATAGATGCCTAATGCCTAGAACTGTGCCTGGCACCTAGTAAGGCACTCACAAAGTGTATCTGTGGGATGAATGAACGAACTGGGAGGCCGGGTCGGTGCAGGTTGTAAGTTCTGGGTCTACCGAGGTATGTTGCTGTTCTGTATTGTTGTATAGACATGAAACAAGATAATAAGAGCCTTTTTCCACAGAGGAGCTCTGTGGCTTTTTACGGGATGTTGGTATGATTGTTCCAGGGGCCTAAGGCTCAGAGCTAGCTTTTCTTTTTTTTTAAATTCCAAGTTTGTTTGGTTAACTGGAACTGGACAGAGTTAAACTGTGTTAAGTTAGAATCTGTTAGCTATGAGTAGATACTTATTTAAATCAAAGCTTTAGCCCAGGGAGTCCAACCTTTGATTTATACTCTAATTATATTGTTTACATGTAAACAGACAATTCTGAAAGTAGTCCCTATAGAGAATACCACACATTCAGAGTTAATCAAGTCTGACTTGATTATATAGGTATTATCAATGTAAGGAAAAGACATTTGGAAAAGTACTATAGAGGAATGAGGCAGTAGGACAGTTGGAAAAGTTTATCAGTGAGGCAATTCAAGAGACTAAATATTTGCGTTCAGTCTGACTTTATCCATAGGGAAATCTCAGCTTCCTGAGGAAAAGAAAGTAAGAAAAAAGAAATAAATTACATACAAATATTCTTCAAGTGAGAAAGAGAGATGCATAATTTAGAAATTCTCTTCCTGGATTCTAAGTTGATCCAAAGCCAGGATGTACCCAAAATAGTCAACCGAGTTTAAACCAACTTAGAAAAGTACCTCAAAACTAAGTCTAACTGCCAGTACTTTTTTTATGTCACCTTGGAACCAACCACTTGGCATTCCTGGTCTTGGGACTCCAGACTCCCTGTAACTGTGATGTATGACAGTGTAGGTGGCAGATTTACCCACCGCCTCGCATGTATGCAAGGAAAGAGAGACTTAGTCCTCCTTTTATTTAACTCTCTCTTCTCTTCTCCCCACATCTGGCACAATACCATCCGGTAATAGGTTCTCCATCCCAGTCTGTTAAATTGAAAAACTACAGCTTAAATATCTCTATATATGATGTATTCTTATGCCAAGAGTGAACTGTGCTGAATCTGTGAATATTCTGCCAAATAGAGGAAATTCACATTTACTCTCATTAGGTTCATGCAAATATTGAAAACTCTTGGAACGAGGAAGAAGTTTGGAGAATTGAAATGTATATCTCCTTTGGCATAATGAGCCTTGGCTTACTGTCCCTCCTGGCAGTCACCTCTATCCCGTCAGTGAGCAATGCTTTAAACTGGAGGGAATTCAGTTTTATTCAGGTACGTGGGTTTTTTTGGTGAGAGGTTGGGCGGCACAGAATTTAAGTGTTAAGTACAGTTTAATTTTAAATATGCTTTTTTTTTTTTAAAGAGTGCGTTTGGGGCTGCATTTATGTATCTAGCTCAAGAACGACAATTGCTGGAAGCTGGCCTAGGACCATTCTGGTTTAGTAAAGCAAAAGACCAGTACAGGATTCTACTAGAAGACTTTGATAGCACTGCCTACTGTATTATGGATAAAGTTTGTTTTAAAAAGAAAAAAAATGAAGGTGGGGGATGGGTAAGCTTAGATCAAGTTCAGTGCCAAAAGTCAATTTGTTACTCAACCAATGGGTGAAGAATTTCTTTATATTTTGAGTCACTCTCATCTGGCTAGAAAAATCTCATTAATTTGAATTCAAGTGGGGAGGTCAGTCTGGTCATTGTAAAAGAAATGTGTATGTAAACAAACAGACACAAATAGTGGCAAATCAGGTGACTGGGCTGATGGATTGCGACAAGCAACCACCCTTATGAATCTTGTTCGTATATGTATTTCGTGTATTAGTTGTATATATGTGTCTATGAGTATATACAAAAGGGTTTCAAAACAGCACTGTGTTCTTTAATAAACATTCACCTTCTCCAGTAAGAGTTCCTTAATAAATGTACATATTTATAAAATATGTAATTCAAACTTAGACCCCACCTATATTATTACAAAGTCAGTATTGGTTGTATCCAAATAGTTTATAGCACAATATGTGGGTGACTCTCATTTGGTGGTACACTCAATTCTGTTTTGTTTTGTTTGTCTATTTGCTTGAACTTTTTTTTCTTTTCAAGTCATCTAAAGAGCTCATTCAAGTTCAGGGCATCTCCCTGTCGAATTCATTTTTCCTTTTTGAAGGAAAGAAAACATACTTTTCTGACTGTCGGCCCTCTGGTAAAAGGTGTTAGATGGGTGCAAGTGATCATTAAACTGAGATGAGTAACTGCAAAACAACAGCTTTCTGCTAGAGAGTCGATCCTTTCCCAGTGAAGTTAGACTTTACATCATTAGACTGATGTAATGTTACCAAGACCGCTTCTCAAATTAAGCAATCAAACGTAGTAATTTAGGGAGCCCAGAATGCTGACCTTTTAGATTTTTACCTATGAACTGCTTAATGGAAGTACTCTTAATAATTTCATTTAATGTGGTCAGTAAAACCACATGTTTGAAATGTTATTCATATTACATACTAATACTATAAAATTTTTCATATTTACCTTCAGCTAGTATATATATGTGGGGCAGGGTGTGGGGGGAGTGTATACCCATGAGAATGCTTTTCAGCACTTACTTTTATTATATATGTATATGTGTGTGAATATATATATACATATATATATTTACATATTTTTTAATACACGTAACTGGTGGAAATGTGGATAACCTTTGTCAAGAAGTTTTGCAGTTTTCATCAGTACCCTTAAGGAAAACCCAGATGTTTTGACCAGTAATCCCCCTATTAGAAATAAGTTCTAAGAAAATAAACCAAAATATAGAAAAGAGCTTATAGTGGAGGAAAGTTGGAAACAGAGTAAATGATCAACAAAAAAGGAATGATTAAGTAATTTATAACACATCCATTCAATAGAATATTACATAGCATTTGAGTCATGTTTTCATATTTAATGACATGAGGAAAAGGTTCTTGATATAATAGAGTATTAAACTATATGCAGTGTGGCTTTATTTGTATAAAATAAGATGTGCAAACAAATATGTAATTTATGGAAATATTAAAATTGTTTAATTCAGTAGAGAACAAAGAGTAGCTCAGTAATTTAAGATAAAATAGTTTTAGCACACTATAAGTATGGTGTAGCTGGACAGGTTAATTTATGAGTTTGAATAATTTGTTCCTTATTCTCTGTTTTTCTTCCTCCTCTACTCAAGTCTACACTTGGATATGTCGCTCTGCTCATAAGTACTTTCCATGTTTTAATTTATGGATGGAAACGAGCTTTTGAAGAAGAGTACTACCGGTTTTACACCCCACCAAACTTCGTTCTTGCTCTTGTTTTGCCCTCAATTGTAATTCTGGGTAAGATCATTTTACTCCTTCCATGTGTAAGCCGAAAGCTAAAGAGAATTAAAAAAGGTTGGGAAAAAAGCCAATTTCTAGAAGAAGGTATTGGAGGAGCAGTCCCTCATCTCTCACCAGAGAGGGTTACAGTAATGTGATGATAAATGGTGCTCATTGATGCCATGTAGAGTTCCACTCATGCCATTGTTTTTATGACTTTCTTTATGTCATTTGCAAGTGCACTGTCAAATTGATGTGGGCTGAAATCTGTCCAGTAAGATCTCAACCAAATTAGTGGTAGGAGTTTCTTGAAATTAATTTTCACAGATGTCATATTTTGGCAATGTGAATTTTTGTTGTCAACTTGTCCATTTTGTTTTGCACAACCATAACACTCCTGTCGTTTTAACAAACTGTATTCCATAATCAGGCAAAGATATTTCTGGTTAATAATATAGATACAACATAATGTTAAAAAGAAAACCAGCAGAATTTTAAGTTTTAGTATAATTTAATGGATATATATTTTTTTTTCTGAAGCTTACTTAAGGTTTTAATTGTTATCCAGCTCAAGAAATAGAAATGCATAATCACACATTAACTTTAAGAAAGGTCACATTACATTAGCATCTAGGCAGGGGTAAATGGTAACATTCCCATATTTTTCTCATAAGATCGATTTTGAAGAATGTAATTGTATGAACCAGTGTGATCTGTGAACAAACACAAATTAAAAAAAATAGAATCTGATATTTGAAATGCAATGGAGACATGAAATGCATACTGATAATATGTACCTCATGAAAGATTTTATTCCTTATCTTGTTACAGAGCAGTTTCATTTGCCTGTTATTATGTTGGTTAGGGAGAAGACCATGATATTTGGCTTCCAAAAGTGATTTTTCTAATGTGGTACCAAGCCTGGGAATCTTACAGTTGTTTTCACTTAGAGGGAAGGTGTGAAGTTTACCCACCAATAGTTGTTTGTCAGCTGATCTACGTTGTTGCACGTTGGTCAGACCCCACTTTTATCTGCTATAAGATTTTACTGACATTCGCTGAGGGATGGTAACATGCCAGGCACTGTTCTAAGCAACTTTACTTATATTATCCCATGTTGATATTTACAACAACTCCACGACAGAGGTAGTTACTATTCTCATTTTACGTATGAGAAAACAGAAGGATAGAAGAGTAATTTGCCCAAGGTCATGCAGTTAGTAAGAGGCAGAGCCAGCATGCAAGTCGAGGCAGTCCCATTTCAGAGGCTCCAGTTTTAACCACCAGGCTGATGGTCCCTGCTCCATCCCCATGCGTTACCATCATGATGCCAATCTGGATGCTTCCTCTTTGGTCAGTAAAGGCATTGACATTCTTTACAGTGTGTTGTGGGTATCAAAAATTTATGAAAATATTACAGTCATAAATTTATGATTGCTTGTGGGATAAACTACAGTTCCTTACCTTGCAGGAGGATCTTGTCTGGGACATGACCTTGGAGACCCATGGTGGTCCAATATGATTCCCTATGCAGTGAGGGACTCCAGCAGAGATAGGACCATAGCAGTTTTAATGAATGGCTGAGGTCCTACAGAATCTTTAAAAATCCCTGTAGAATTTTTTCTCTTCCTGAGAAGTCCTCCTGCCTGTTCAACCGTTCATTAGGGAGCAGTTTGCAAGCATTAAGGATATTAAGAAAAGTGGTTAGGGGCGCCTGGGTGGCTCAGTCATTAAGCGTCTGCCTTCTGCTCAGGTCGTGATCCCAGGGTCCTGGGATCGAGCCCCGCATCGGGCTCCCTGCTCCGCGGGAGGCCTGCTTCTCCCTCTCCCACTCCCCCTGCTTGTGTTCCCTCTTTCACTGTGTCTCTTGTCAAATAAATAAATAAAATATTTTAAAAAGTGGTTAATTATAAATCTCTAGAGATATAATAATCATACATATTATTCATAAAATTTTTTAGTGCTGACATTCCACATTAAAATTGCATTTTGTTCAAACCTTGATTAGAATGCCCGACATTTTTTTCCCATTTGTTCTTTCCTTATTAAACTAGAAAGTTGCAGATAAGATACAAGTATATGCATTATGTAATTATATATCCTGAAATTATAACTTTTCTAAACTTACCCACTGAGGTACTACTGAATCCAGCCAAAATAAAAGGAGTTTTGGTGTGGGGGCAGAGGGAGAGAGAGAATCTTAAGCAGGCTGCTCACCCAGGGGCCCAATGGGGGGCTTGATCTCATGACCTGAGCCAAGATCAGGAGTCGGACAACTAACCAAGTGAGCCACCCAGGCATCCATAGAAGGAGTTTTATCTAGTTGGAAGCTACCTTCCCCACCATTGGCTGTCAATTTGGTAAATCACTCATGAGTCTCTGGTGTTCTTTTCTTGGTGAATTTAAGTATCTTGTACTTCTTAATTGAGCTCTCCATTTTCTTTATTTTAATTCTGTTCTTTCCCTCTTGATAATCACTTACTTGCTAGTTTTTAGTAGGAATTCAGTTGGGTGATAACTTTTAAAGGGAAATACCCATAAACTGTTGTAGGGCATTACTGAAGTTAACAGCATATTTTCAATATTTGCTCCTCAAGTTTCACTCTCAAGACCATGCTTTCACCAGTTAATGTGAAAATACAATGAAATATTCTTAAAAGTTAGATGACTATTGAATTATATTGTTGCATGTGTATATTAAGTAGCCAATAATATAAATAACATCACTACTACAGATAAATGGGGCCTTTGAAAATGTGAAAATAAAAACAAAATTTATGAAAATGTATATAGGATGAAGCTTTTGTTTCAAATGATAATATCTCCTTTTTAGTACTACAAAGATGAAATAATTTTGAAGTTTTAGAATAAATGTAATATATTCATTATAATTCTAAATGTTTAAAAGCCTTTCTAAAAATACAGAAATATTGACTTTTATTTATTTGACTTTTATTGCTTTATTTTACCATTTTCTACCAGATTATTTTTCTTAGTCATTATTTCTCGTAATCACTTTTTTTTAAGTCATTACTCTGGCCTCAGAAGTAGGACTGAATTCTGCTCTTGCTAGGTGTGAGAAAGTGGTGGGAACTTTCAAGTAGTGCAGTTTGTTTCCTGATGTGTATTATGAGAAGTGCCCCTGAGAAAATTATAAGAATGTAGAAAATATGCCCAGTCTTAATCCTATGCAAAAAAACGAAGTAATTTTTTCCTAAGAGGAAAATAATCATGGGCTGAATCATGCTATTTAGCGTTTGTGTGCAGATTTCATATGTCTCCTTTATTAAGAATATTTAAAACCATGTTTAAATAAGATTATATTCATGCTAACATATATTTTTCAAAGCATATATGGAAATTTAGCCCAGATTGTCTACATGTAGAGATTTTTATTTAAATTTTAAAATATTTTAAAGTATGAAGAAATTATATTTATAGGTATTTATCGGAGATAATTATTTTGTGCTACATACAGGATTGGCTAGTGAGCTCCAGTATTAAACTACCTGATTAATTTCTTATAAATTAGCCTAATCTTGACTTGATTAAGGAATTTTACTTTCAAAATTAATTTGATAATAGTAATTTAAGGTATATTCATACTCACAAATTATGAAAATTATTTGTGTAAAAGGGCTTCAAGAATGTATCATATCCGATTTTTGTATTGTTTATCTTATGTAATATAAAATTTTAATTGTTTTTAATTGCCTTTTGCCATTAAACTGTTTCATAATAAATTCTGTACGAAGAGTTTTGCCCCCAAATAGAGGTTTATTTGTGAAATGTCAGGTTTCTTATGTGATATTTTAAATAAAGGACCCATAAATGTAACTCATAACTATTTCTTTAGGAATACTTTAAACATTGAACCTGCGTCAGTCTATAGAATCTCTGTTTTGAAATAAGTATTCAAACAGCCTAAAATTTGATGTTGAAATTATTTTGTCAATTCCTGACTTAAAGTATTGCTACACATAGTATAACATGCCTCAGTTGTGTTAAGATTTCTACTTGTGATGTGTTGTCATGAAAAGGAGATAGATGCTCTACCCTCAATTGTTCAGAAGTCAGTAAAATGGATTATGGTAAATATTCAGTATATGTAATTGCTCTAAATGAACCTGTACTGATTTTAGTGGAAACACAGTCTGTTCTTACCTTTGAACAGTGAATTTTACAGGAATGAATGGGTTCTTCAGTTTTTTTAATGCAAGAAAATTATAAAGTGCTAATATTCAGAGATTCTGTCCAAAACAATATTTAGTTCAGCCTAACACACATACATTCTGAGATTTTTTTTAATTTTCCAAATCCCCTTGGCCTTCCATCATGCAGTCATCCAAAATTAGGGCAGGCTATACATAGAGGATTCTCCCAGTGGCTGGATAGGCTAAATTAAATCACCAAAACAGGTGCTTTTGTATGATTTTCAAGTTGCCAGCTTCAAGGAAGTATCCTCTTAAGATTTTCCTTGAAGGTCCTTCATAGCTTTGCAGGTATCCAGCCTGCACAGGAACTGGAAGTTGTCTCCCAATGTCTGGTTACCCTACTTCTTTAAAAGCTGCTGCCCATCACATTACTCAACTGCCCTTGCAGTTAGGTGTCCCAGTGGGACTGAGGGCCAGTGAGATGTAGGGGGACGTATGGGTAACTTCTTAGAAGTCTCTTCAAAGAAAAGCAGCATGTGTTCTTTATCTCATTCCTCCATCTTGCCGCCGGAATTGTGGATACAACAGGAGGCCTGGCAAATGTCCCAGACGACAAAGGCCACACGCTAAGGAATGCCAGTTAGAAACTAGAAAGATCTTGACCCCTTCACTATTCGACTCCCTTTTCCTATATTTGACCCACTGTATATTTGGGTTTCTTTATATGAAGTCAAAACAAATCCATTCTGGCCTTCAGTTCTTTGTTGTGATACTGTTTAACACTGTTTGAAATGAACTAGATTGCAGTAAATCTTACCTTTAAAAGTTTTTAAAGGATAATGTGCAATTCACATTAGAATTTATTTTCCACTGTTAATTATACTCATTTTCTTGCCTTGATCTTTCCTTAGATATTTTGTACCTGCTTGGAAAAATACCATCTTCTTTATGACTGTGTAATGGGTATTTGCTAAAACTCTGTAATCTCCAAAATATTGCTATCAAATTACATGCCATGTTTTTATATCATTCTCATAGATATGCCTTATGAACATCTAAATAAAAAGTATTATTTAATGTGTTTTGACTTCTCTTTTGAAATGTTATATACAAATGGATTTTTCTTTCTTACTGAATAATAATTCAATATTTGATGGAGACCATCTATTTCTTTGTAGAAGGATCTAGAAAGCAATACATGTAATAGTTTTGGGGTTTTGGAGGTTTTGTTTGTTTTTGCCAAGATAGTCATTTAGGAAAATATCCATCGAATGAGGCAGTATTTTAAAAATTATTTCAGGGGCACCTGGATGGCTTAGTCCGTGGAGTATGCAACTCTTGATCTCGGGATTGTGAGCTTGAGCCCCACATTGGGTGCAGAGAGTACTTAAAAATAAAATCTTTAAAAAATTTTATTTCATTTTACTAGCATTAAGTATCTTTAAACCAGGGCTCAACATATAATAGTCAAGCTATATTTTCTAAGCTCCCTGATAGCAAAAAAAATGTATCTCATTCACTAATATATTCCCAGTGTCTAATGCAGGATGGTTCTACAGATACTAATGAGATAATCAATGTTGACTCATCTTTAGAGAAAATTATGTTATTTATCACCCTACATTCATGCAGCTGTGCCTGCATCCTCCTGCCCGCACCCCTCCCCATCATTGTCTCTACCTCTTGCCTTGCCTGCTGGCCATCATCACCACCGTCACCACACTGAATTGAGGAGAAACGGACATTGGGGTCTGTGCACGGGATCCGGGGAAAGCTCTAGCTTCCCCCACAGCTGCCAGAAAATGCATGGGTGTTAATATCCTGAGAGTAGGGTTGCCAGGTAAAATACAGGACACTCAGTTATTAGGAAATGCAGACAAACAATGAATAATTTTTTATGTAATTCTATTACAAATATTGCATGGGACTTTTTTTGTGTTTGCTAAATCTGGCAACACGACCTGAGGGTGATCTTTGACCAAAGAGATGTGGCACAAGAGGGAGCTGGTGGATAAATTCTCCCTTCCTTTCCCCCAGATAAGCTGTTCCTTAGTGCAGTAATTCTTAAGGCCCCCATGAAAATATCATAAAAGACTGAGCAGTTAATTAAACTGCACTTGTTCCAAAGCTATGGCCAGCTCAGTAAAACCTATATTTGCCTGCCTCAACTTCTACCTTTTCCTGACGTGCTTCCCAGAGTGCCACCCATTAAAGTGGCAGCAGGTAAATGTTTGTCATTTGTTTATGGTAGGCTCTAGAGAACCTAGGTTGGCAAATTAACTTTGGTAGTGGATTCTTCAAATAGAAAATGAAACATGACATAAATGATGATTTTGACAAAGCCAGGCACTGTAGGCTCAAAATTCAGATCGGTTGAGAGCTCAGAGTGGCTACATCTCCCAAGGGCAGATTCACGTTGATCAAATGTACAGTGATTGTTAAATCAGAATAGCTGTTTATCACCACTGTGAGAAATAATCAATGTCCTATAGGTAAGGATACCAGCATTGCCTTAACTAAGCATATTCTATTCTTTAATTTGTTCTTCATAAGAATTTATATTATAACCCAAAGTATGCTGGGATCTGTTACGGACTGAATTATATCTCCCAAGAATTCATATTAGTTCATAGGGCCTTTAAAGAGGTAATTAAGTTAAAATGAGGTCATGTGGGTAGGCCCTAATCCAAGGATGACTGGCGTCCTTACAAGAGGAGATAAAGACACAGAGGGAAGACCATGTTATGACAAAAGGAGAAAATGGCCATCTATAAGCCAAGGAGAGAGGCCTCAAGAATGGAACCAATCTTGGACATCTTAATCATGGGGTTCTAGCCTCCAGATTGTGAGGAAATAAAATTTCTGTTGTGTAAGCCACCTAGTCTGTGGTAATTATTTTGGCAGCCCTAGCAAATTAATATAGAACCTGTGGAATCAGAGCAGGTCAAGTCAGTTAATGACCTTGAATAATTAATGTCATTGGAATAAACTTATCTGTTTAATCCTGCTCCACAATAAAGACGGTTCTATCCTGGGGGTACTACCTATAACCTCCCACCATGTAAATACAATAGTTTTTAGTTTTAAAAGCTTGAGAGCATTTTCATTTCATGGAATATTCCTATGTCATGGGACTGAAGCTTTGATCAGGTAAGAAGTGCTCCATAAATTTGTTTCATTTACATATTACCATTGATTTAGTTTCTCCATTAAGCATGAATAGCTCCTCCACATTCCTATTTAAAAAATCACTTGCAATTTGGATTAGTACATTTTGTATTAGAATGGTTAACTTCAGAGGTGGCTGTTCTTTTACTTTTGTTTTCTGTTGCATGTACTTCTTACTCCCAGATTTGAACCAATGATTCTGTTGGAAAGAAGCAATTACTTTTGTTTCTCTCTTAGGCTTTGTTTCTGTAACAACCTGAAAGATTTTTTTAAAACACTAAAGTAGATGAAATTCCAGCTTTATATGTGTTCTTTCTTTTTTTTTTTTAAAGATTTTATTTATTTGACAGAGATAGAGAAAGAGCACAAGTAGGCAGAGTGGCAGGCAGAGGGAGAGAGAGAAGCAGGCTCTCTACCAAGCAGGGAGCCGGACGTGGGGCTCGATCCCAGGACCCCAGGATCATGACCTGAGCCGAAGGCAGCCGCTTAACCGACTGAGCCACCCAGGCGCCCCAGTATATGTGTTCTTTCTGTTACATAATTCCCCTAAAGCTAACCTACTAAGACTATACTCTAATTACATTTTCTTATGTGCTATAAAAATTCTCTGTTTAAAATAGATTACTCTGACTCACAAAGGAATAACATTTGCTTGAACATTTGGAACATCTGGCATGAGTTTAGAGACTACCAAATTCATATGTAATCTAAAATACTTAATAGAAACATTAAGTTGTACTAATGCATAATTATAATTTTACTAAACATTGCTAATTAGGCAGTGTGCAAATAAGTATCAGAAAAAATATCAGAAGGACAATGTTATTTCTTAATATTACACTCATGTTAAAAATACTTTATTTTAAAAGTTAAAAATGTAGAACTCATGATGTAATATATGTTGGCTAATTAAATTTAAATAAAATAAATAAATGTATATACATCAACATCATTAAAATGTCTAATCTTCAATCTACAGCTTTTAAGAAATTGCAATTTGTAACTTAAGAGATGTTAAATTCTGCACACTTGTTATCAGAGTGAAGCATTTCTATTCTTTAATTTTAATTCTCATATGTTTCTTTACTATTATCTTTTTGTTGACAGAATTTACCATTTCAATAGTTAGCCATTTTACCTTTACATCCTTTTGTGTTCTGGTGTCTGGAAAATGTCCTGTGCTCTTGACTTAGAGCCTTCAGAAATCTGTATTAAAGAAGGTTCCATGAATAATGATTAAACTTAAATCCACTACCTAATTTAAACACTTAAGGCTTTTTATATATGTATATATTTTATTCACTTGAGAGGGAGGGAGGGAGAGAGAACCTGAGAGAAAGAGAGAGAGAGAAAGGAAGAGGGAGAGAGAATCCGAAGCAGACTCCGCAGTAGCACAAAGCCGGACGTGGAACTCCAAACACAACCACGAGATCATGATCTGAGCTAAAACCAAGAGTCACTTAACCAACTGAGCCACCCAGGTGCCCCCACTTAAAGCTTTTTAAAAGCTTAACTGGTGCACTTAAAAAGTTAAGTCGGTTGGGCATCTGCCTTTGGCTCGAGTTATGATTTCTGGGTCTTGGGACCGAGCCCCATGAAGAGCTCCCCAGTCAGTGGAGAGTCTGCTTCTCCCTCTCCTTCTAAACCCCACTCATGCTCTGTCTCTCTCTCTCAAATAGATAATTAAAATCTTAAAAAAAACTCCAAAATAATACTAATGAAAACACATGTACATACACACTAGACCAGTGCTTCTCAATTTTAATGTGCATACTAATCACCTGACAATCTAGTTAAAATGGAGATTCTGCTTCACTCGGTCCCTCCTGGGGCCAGAACTTACACATTCCTAGCAAGCACCTAGGTAATGCCTATGTAGGTAGTTCAAGGACCCCATTTTGAGTAACAAGGATTTAGTGTTTACCTTACTCTGGGTAGCTTATGAAATGCTTTAATTTGGCTTCAAATCAAATTTAAAAACGAATTTATAATTTAATGAACATTTACTGAGTACCATTCGCCAGACCAGGAGCAAAACATCACCCAGCAACTTGTTACACGTGCGAACCCTTGGACCCCAGACTTAACTGAAGCTGGCTCTGGAGGTGGGGCTCAGGTGTTGGTTTTAATTAGCTTTCCAGAAGATTCTGATGCATGCTAAATTTTGAGAAACACTACTCTAGATACTGTGCTGAGGGTTTGGGGTGCAAATCTGGATAAGAGGTTCTCCTTGCTTTCAAAAGTCTCTAGTAGGAAGGGGTTGGGCAGCTGAGTCAATAAATACCACTAAGTATGTGGTGAGTACAAAACTAAATGACAAAGTGGTATCTAACAGGGGATGTAAAGAAGGTTCCCCCGCCCCAAAGTCACATGAGCTGAGTTTCATAGGGAGCTAGACATCTGCAGACAGTCCCATGTACAACATATGCAAAGGTAAGGCAGGAAGAAGTTTGGTAGCTTCGTAAAACAAATAATTCATTCAAGATGGCTTGAATGTGGAGTGTTGGTTGCTTCTCACCTGGTTGCCTCTCTCAGAGTAAAACAAATACCATTAGAGCTAAACACACACACACACACACACACACACACACACACACACACAACTGGGATCTTTTAATTTCCCATGTAAGGGAACCCATTTCTATGAAGAATTTCACTGAGACGGAGAAGAGTTTTTAAGTGCTAGAAAGGGGAAGCTCATGGGAGTTATGCTAATTAAGCATTGGAAACGGGTTCTGGATATAGGACAGAATGAATATATAGGTTTGTAAACAAATGAAGTAAATATCCTTGTGCTCGTGTGTCAAGAAAGTGCAATCAAGTCCAATGAGAAGAGTGTGACTTTCCAGCCACTGAGGTTTATGGACCCTTATCAGAATCACCCTATTGTGATGAAACACAATAGTCAGTTGATAACCCCCAGATAAGCTCTGCTTTAAGTGGAAAATATTTCTTCACAGTCCCTCCTCTGCGTCTTTCCTTCTGAGATGCCAGGCTCAACACACAAAGGACAACCAAATCATCCACTTGTCAGGCTCCATTACTATACTGTATTTGGGTGCCATTCTCACAGAATTTCATTGTGTTTATTCAAGTGATGTCAGTCTCCTTTTGATGTGGTATACTCAGAATGTACAACAGCAATTTAGCTGACGTTAATACACTTGACACACCCTTTACACTCTCCTGGAGTAATAGCAACCTTAAACCTCCTGAACCCACTTCTAGGTGTAAGGTCTGAGAGGAGCTCTAAAAATACCAATGAGGGAGCCTGGGTGGCTCAGTTGGTTAAGCGACTGCCTTCAGCTCAGGTCATGATCCTAGAGTCCCGGGATTGAGTCCCGCATCGGGCTCCCTGCTCAGCAGGGAGTCTGCTTCTCCCTCTGACCCTCTTCCCTCTCGTGCTCTCTATCTCTCATTCTCTCTCTCTCAAATAAATAAATAAAATCTTTAAAAAAAATAAAAATAAAATAAAAATAAAAATACCAATGAGTAGCTGTAAAGATAAGAAAAAAAGAATGCTGAAGTCGAGGCAAGGGAGTTACAAGAAGGGGAGAGTGGTCAATAGGGTAAAATACTAGAGATTAAGTAGAGCAAGATAAGGACAGGAAAGTGTCCACAGACCTTGACCACAAGTGTAGGTGACCTCAGGGCAGTTTCAAGGAAACTGGGATGAGGAAAGTGGAAGAATGAACATAAGTGAGGGAATAGTTACTAGAAATGCTCAATTCTCTTTCAAAAAAGCTTGGTTTCTTTGGCTATGATTTACATCAAGTGCTTCCATGCCCAATATAGTTTTTCTGTTTCTTTTTATTTGTATCGCCAGAAATGTCATTCAGTCAAATGTCAGATGTTTGAACTGGTTAAGGAACCTTAGAAATCACCAGCCAACCAGCTCATTCTACAAATGAGAGAAATGCTGGGAGGTGAAGTGAAATTTATTTTTACAAAGTTTGTTATGTGTAATTTTTAAGGCTATAACCTTTATAGACAATATATTCACGTTTAAATCTTGAAGAGTTTCTGAAGCCTAAAAAAAAAAAAAAGACTGAAAGGTTTAAAGGATTTTAAGATAAGTTTTCATAGCCACGGCTTTGGGGGTGATTAAGTTATACTGATGATTATCATGAGCAGCTTTCCATTAAAGTCTTGACCCTTCTTGTGTCATTACTCAGGATACGATGGATAGATAACACAGTAATAATAAAGATAATGACAATCCTGACCATTTACCTGGGTACTTATTATATGCCAAGCACCGATTTACAAAACTACCATGTCATTCTACCCTCTCACAGCAATCCTATTGGTAAGAAAAGTGAAAAATTGACGAGAAAAGTGGGGAAAGTGGGGCTTCCTTGGGTTAATTTGCTCCAGATTCCATGATTTGACTCAAAAACACTGTATACAATACCTTGTTTGTTATTTAACTGTCTGGTAGAGCCACTAAAGTACAAAAGAGATAACAGGCAGGGAATGTCGGTGACACTGGTCACTTCTCCGCGATGATAAACTGCCCCGCTTCTACCACTATGTATCCATCATCCAGCACTCTTCGTGTCCGACATCCACCTCTCATCTCTCCACCCGCTCATGACTGACTGAAGAAGGCCCTTGAGAGCTTGTTTGGAGGTTCTAGCAGGGGAGATTTAAGAAGGCCCAGCGCAAACTAGCAAGACTGAGACACATAACGCCAAGGCAACACTCCACTGCTACGTACCGAAGTCTTCCACTGCCTCCTCCTTCCCGCGCGCGAGCAAACCCAGCCACTGCGAGCGTGGAGACACCCATTAGGGTTTGGGGTAGTTTGGCTACCCGGGCTTCCGTAAGAACCTGCGCTTCTGCAGCCCCGGCCCCGCCCCTAGCAACGCGCTGGCTTGTTAACAACCGGCCAGCCGGCTAGAGCCAAAGTAGGCCGGTGGGCTGCGGCGGGGGCCACTGTCGGACCCCCGGGGCTTTTCACGACTCTAGCGGCTCTCAGGCGGCCTTCCCTTTTCGGTGGCGGGGTCTCTTTGGGTCCTGCAGCTAAAGGGAACAGGGTAGGACAGAAGGACCCTCCCTCCCACCCCTCACTCCGCCGCTGCAGCCATGTGGACAGCGGGGGCCGGTGCGACGGCCGAGGTCCAGGAACCCGGAGGCAAGCTCAGGTGCAGCAGCACTCGCCACATCCCGGTGGTCGGGGTGGTGACGGAGGACGAGGAAGCGCAGGTATGGACGGGTGTCTGTGTTTTGGGAAGTGTGTGTGTGTGGGGGGGGACGTTGAGATCTGGGGGCAGCAAGAGCGGAAATGGGAGCCGGAATGGAAACTCTCGGAACCCGCGGGACCGAGGTTCCAGGTGCGGAGCTGATGCCTCCGAGAACTGCGCCGCCTGAGGGAGGGGTTGGCTGTCGTCAACCAACCTGTCTGGGGACTTGGGGCGCGAGCTTCTCCCGGAGCGTCTCTCTAAACAGAGTAAGCGAGGTTTTGCCGCTCTTCTTCGTAAAGTGTGACCACGAAGGTCTGGAAGGCAGTGAAACGTTTTTAGTGGGGGAAAAAAAAAGGAGTTGATGACCATTTTGTTTGCACTGGGCTTATATGTAGATACCTGTTATCAAGTGATGTTCTTGATATAGGCGTAAATTCTCTCGTGTTTAAATTTGCTGCTACTTTAAAACCTGCACCTAGAGGGGAAGAAAACGCTGTTAAAATTAGAAATTAGCCTCGTTTTCATATGAAATAGAAAGCTGGTGATGGAGTCGGAGTGAATCGAGAGAGAGCAGACCTTATATATTTTACTGTACTTGTATTTGGTTTTGAGTTTACTTTTATTATGAATACAATATTAATTCTTCCAAGTCGGTCTGTTGAGATATTTAACTTCGGAACCCTCGGCTGGATCTCCACTGGTGGCGGAGGTGTTTAGAGACTCTAAGTCGTTAACACGCTAGAGTTCCATTGCTCCTCCCTAGAGAGTATTGATCAAACCCTAAAACGTGAATACTATGGAGGAATCCTGCTCTGCCTCCTCACACTTGATGGGGTCACTATGGGAATTCCTGTTGAGGTTTTGCTAGTCTCAGGCTGCGTCAGGAACCCTGTCTCCTACGTCCACATCCTGGAACCTTGGAGAGTTCCTTGGGAGTGGCCAGTTGACTGGGGACCTCTTCTTTGGGAATAAAGAGCTCTCTGAGTACTGTCTGACATTTACACTGTAGTAACCTGCGGAGCAACAACACTTTTCATGAGGAGGAGCTGGTCCTAGGGGAACTGACCTAATCAGTTTTGTGGAAGTATTCCAATCTGACGGGGAGAAGGACTTTCAGGAACAGCAGCTCTCCACTCGCAAGGCTGCAGGGGGTCTCAACTCTACCGCCATTCTCCCAGACACAGCACAACTGAGAAGTAGGTGAATTTGGTATCTGACGGCTCTCCTTGTTCCTTCACTCGGTGTAAAAAAGGTGGGGGGGGGGGGGACGAGAGCCGAAGGGTGGGGCAGTGGCAAGGTTATATGAGGTAGGCTAGTACCGGTTAAAAAGAAAAAAACGGGAAGTAACTTTTAACAAGCCATTGCCAAAATAGTCTACAACATATCAAGTAAAGCAAAACAAGTAAACCTGTGTGTATGTGTGTGTATTTTCTCCCTTCCCTTTCTTTTTTCCTCTTCTTTCATTATTACCCCTCCTTACAGAGCCTTGGATTGTCATCCAGGAAGAAATCAATTTCTATTAGAGTTCTTGGCTTATTAATAACTATTTGTAGAAGCATTAATATTTTTAAAATTACTGGAGCAGAAGAAGGCAGTTTCTCTCAAAAGAAATGAAATAAATTAAAAACTTTTTAGAGCCGGGAGAAATGATCATTCAGCATTTTTGGGTTTTGTTTGGTTATTTTTACAAATGAGGACCCTAAGGCCATGAGAAGTTAACAGAGTTACTCAGTTTCTTTACTCAAGTGGGGTCTAGCAGTCTTTGCCATCATTAAAATGATAGACTTTTAGACTTTTGCCTCAGACCAGTAGAGGAAAGATTCTTAGAACTCTTGGAACACTTGAGATACAGTATATCCGGTAGCTAAAAGTGACTTTGGAGAGTCTAACTCGGTTCATTAAGCCAGCTCCATCCTATGCTTGAAATCACAAATTGTTTACCTTTCTTTATTTCCTCTTTATTTTAATGTTGCTCTCATTCTAAAGAATTGGAAGCCCTTTAGAGCAGCGCTTCTCAAACTTTAGTGTGCATTTGGAACGCCTGGGGATCTTATTAAAATACAGATTATAATTCTGTAGGGCTGGGGAGGAGCACTGGATTCTGCCTTTCTAACAGATTTCCAGGTGATGATGCCATTGCTACTGGTTGGAAGACCCCATTTCCCACTCTAAGTAGCAATGCTTAGTGTATTATAACTGCAGTAGGGTATGAAGAGTGCTACAGAATTTCATAGGTAATACCTGGAAAGCTGTAGGAGGTAGTTTCATATGGATCTCTTTTCTTGTCACCACAAGGTTTCAGTCAATCTTGGATTAATGTCACATCCTAGTTAGCACCTCTCCCTCTCTTCCCAATCTGTTTCCCGTAAATACCACTTTATTGTCTTCCTTTCTCCCTCTGAGCCCCACTCTCTTTAGGATTCCACAGTAGCTTCTTATTGCTTACCTCACCATATATAATTACACTGACCAAATCACTTAATTCTCTAGGCTTTGTTCCTTTTTCTATAAAACAAGCCTGTGTTAGATGAGTGTTCCCCAAACCTGGGTGACCATCACAGTTTTCTGAGGAGTTCAAAAAACTGTACATAACTGGGCCCTAACTCACATCTACTGAATCATAATCCCCGGTGTGGAGTCTGGGACTTTTTAAAGAGCTCTCTCAAGTGATTTTTAGCCTCAAAACCACTGAACTAGATGATATCCAAGGTCTCTGCCATCCCTAAAGTGCCTCAGGTCTATTCTGCTGTGTTTTCAGGGTTTCCCAATGCACAATCTGAACTCATCTGTACTGGATGCTCTGTTCAGTGCCACAAGGGCAGAATTCTTGCTGGTAGTTTTTTCCTGTAGTGTCCTCCCATAATCTCCCAGGATTCCCCAGTAGCACCCAGCACAATATCTGGTACTCAAGAGGTGATGTTAAATATTTACTGAATGAATGCCCTCCCCTTTTTTCTGAATTTAAACCTTACCCTACGTCCAGATCCTGCCTCTCTGACATAAAGTACTCTCCCAATAGGAAGCACTTCCCATTTATCTTCAC
The DNA here is from genome assembly GCF_037043125.1 of Eumetopias jubatus. Classification (NCBI taxonomy): domain Eukaryota; kingdom Metazoa; phylum Chordata; class Mammalia; order Carnivora; family Otariidae; genus Eumetopias; species Eumetopias jubatus. Next base: position 35,491,032 of record NW_028274820.1, read on the forward strand.
CCTCACAAATCCTCTCATAAATGAGCATAGTCCTAGGTCTGAGTCATACCATTTCTCCCCTAATTATCACTTGTGTTATGTTCGCACCTGTTTCATTTGCCTAAATTTTGTCTCTGCCCCTAGAATATGGGTTCCTTAAGTGTAGGAAATTTATCTTAATGCCTATGTGTCCTTCTCCCCCGTGACTCTGAGCTCGGAGTAAAAATTTTTTTAAACATTATGTCTTACTTAGTCTTCGACTTTACCATATAAACTTAGTATTATTATACTGTTGCTGAAACTGGGGCCTTATGTGTTAAAGTCACAAAGCTAGTAACTGGGCTAGCAGGTTCCAACTGTACAACACGGTGATTTCACAGGTTTGTACATCCTGCTCTGCTCACCACAAGCATAGCTACCATCTGTCACCATACAGTGCTGTTATAATATCATTGACTGTATTCTCTATGCTGTACCTCTCATCCCTGTGACTTATTCATTCCATAACTGGAAGCCTGTATCTCCTATTGCCCTTCACCCATTTTGCCCAACCCCACCATTCCCTCCCCTCTAGCAACCATCAGTTTGTTCTCTGTATTTATAGGTCTTATTCTGCTTTTTGTTTGTTTATTCATTAGTTTTTTTTGTTAGATTCCACATATGAGTGAAATCATATGGTATTTATCTTTCTCAGTTTGATTTATTTCACTTAGCATAATACCCTCTAGGTCCATCCATGTTGTCACAAATGGCACAATCTCATCTTTTTTTATGGCTGTGTAATATCCCAAAGTATGTATATATTACATCTTCCTTGCCCATTCATATATCATTGAACACTTTGGTCGCTTCCATATCTTGGCTATTGTAAATAATGGTGCAATAAGCATAGGGGTGCATATATCTTTTGGAATTAGTGTTTTTGTTTTCTTTGGGGTAAACATCCAGGGATGGTATTATTGGGTCATATGATAGTTCTACTTTTTAACTTTTTGAGGAACCTCCATACTGTTTTCCATAGTGGATGCACCAATTTACATTCTACCAACAGTGTACGAGATTCCTTTTTCTCTACATCCTCACCAACACTTGTTATTTCTTATCTTTTTTATTTTAGCCATTCTGACAGGTATAAGGTGATATCTCACTGTGATTTTGGTTTGCATTTCCCTGATTGTTAGTAATGTTGTTGTTTTCATGTGTCTGTTGGCCCTCTATATGTCTTCTTTGGAAAAATATCAATTTATGTCCTCTGCACATTTTTTAATTGGATTGTTTGTGGGGGGTTTGGTGTTGAGTTATGTAAGTTCTTTATATATTTTGGATATTAACCCCTTATCAGATATGTCATTTGCAAATATCTTTTCCCATTCAGTAGGTTGTCTTTTTGTTTTCTTGATGGTTTTCTTCACTGTACAAAATATATTGATTCTATATGAAAGCAGGAGATTTTGTATGTTTCATTCAATACCGCATCTTTAGCATCTAGAACAATGTCTGACACAGCATAAGCCCTCAAAAAATACTTGTAGAATAAGTAAATTGTGATTACTTGACTTGCATAGGTATCACAGCTGAGCTTCCTTGCCCAAATTTGCTCTCCCTCTGAAAACCTCCACAATTTTCTAGTTGATGTCCTATCCTGCTACTGTCTGTAATGCTGCCATGGACTGTGTCATTAAAATTGCCTACCATGGTTTTGGAGTAATTGCTAGAAATAATCTCTGTGTTCAATTGAGAAGTCAGGCAGAGAACTAAGGTGCAAAGAACCAGCACTCCTGCATCAGTCAGACCTGCTGGCCCAGTTACTAGCTTTGTGATCTTAACGGGCAAGGTCCCAGTTTCAACAGGATAATAATACTAAGTATATATGGTAAAATTGAGGACTAATTAAGATATAAAGCTAAAAAAAAGGAGGGGAGGTGGTACCTGCTGGCTCCATTGGTAGAGGATGCAACTATTGATCTCAGGGTCATGAGTTCAAGTCCCACGTTGAGCATGGAACCTACCTACTAGAGAAAGAGAAAGAGAGAGAGAAAGAAAGAAAGAGAAAGAAAGAAAAGAAAAGAAAAGAAAGAAAGAAAGAAAGAAAGAAAGAAAGAAAGAAAGAAAGGAAGGAAGGAAGGATATAAAGTGCCAGACACATAAAAAAAAGACATAAATTGCCAGATATATAAAAGGACCATAGTAAATGTTAATTCCTTTTCCTATAACTATATATCAAATGAGCAGGATTTCTCCCCTTTGACATGTCTCTTGGTAAAATGGGAAAATAAGTTCATCCTATACCTGTAAGTGAAGGTTTAATTTTCTTCAAAACAGCTTATTAAACTTTTGATTTTAAAAGGTTTTGTTAAATGTTTTTACAATTCTCCATGAATATGATAACAGCAATTATTTTGATACTTACTTCTGTATATCCTCTTTTGCTTCACTCTGCTCTGTGCTCTCATTTACCCAAACTCTTCCAATTATTACTTTAAGCCTCTGATTTGGAAATCTCTGCCCCCCAATTTAACTTATTTCCAGCCTCAACACAAGCCTGTTCGTCCAGACTTTCCTGTCTCAGCAAAGGTTGCCAATACTTCTATAATTCCTCGAGCCCAGGAGTCATCATCACCTTTGCTTCTCTCTCCCATGAAATCAAATCACTCCTTAGGTCCCACTGATTCTACCTCCTTGATATTTTTCATTCCATTCCCTTTTGTCTATGCCAGTACCTTAGTCAAGGCCCTTTACAGATGTCTCCCACCTCCTTTCCAGTTCATTCTAGACCTTTCTAGTTCAGTCTCTACTCAGCAAACTAAATTACCCTTTTTATTGTTATGCTCCTCTGGTTAAACCCTGTGGAAATAAACAAAGACCACCTTAATGAGAATAAGCAGGGACTATTTAATATTCAGAGCTTACTATAGAAAGAGAGTCAGCCATCATTAATTTGGCAGAGACTCCAAGGTAGGCAGGGAAGCTTTGAAGTGAAAAAAAGGGAACGCTTCTGGTATGCTCTGGTTGGAGGTTGTTGCCATGGGGAAGCTGGAGGTGGGCTAACTACATATATACATATTAGGGATAGTATAAGCCTCCCAGGTGTTTTTGGAAACAAGTTTTCCAGGATCCTGAGGGGGCTAGCTATTGTTAGGAAAAGGTCATTTATTACTGTTTAGTAAAAACTCAGTTATGAGATTCTTCAGATATATATTGGTGGGTCATATGCTTGGAGGATGATTGCCAACATGTATCTTGGAGGGGAGGGAGTGAGAGAAAGGAAGTCTCCAAAAGAATTTTTATATGCTAAAGTAGACTTACAGGATCCTGGGGGTTGGGCTAAGATAGCCTTTTGCCCTTAGCAAAGTATTAACATTGAGGCAGCTGAGTCCCTAGAGGAATGTCACTCTGCCTGTTTCCAGAATTTGGGATTGGGCTGTAAGTAGTAAGGAAATTTAAGCTTTCTTTTACCTTTGTTTCTCACATCTATTTGACCTCTCCTTACCTAATTAGCATCATTTATAGCCACTATTCCCTGTGGTATCTTCTCCAACCTAGCAAGCTCCTCTCCATCCTCTCAATGCCTTATTTTCTCTTCCTCCAGGCCCTCACACATGCTTCTCCTGCATCTCCATCTCTCAAACCTTCGGTTCATCTCACAAATCCCACTCCATCTCACCTCTGCCTGCAGATTACTTCTTCCGAAAGTTGACCTATGCCTTTCTGTGCCTAGTCTGTATGCTTCCAGAGTACACTTTTCAGCATCCGTGGAGCATTTTGTAGCATGTTATCTGTATTGTATTCCATTCCAGACTGATAGCTACTTGAAGTCAGAGCAGTGTTGTTCCGCATACCTAGCACAGTTTCTGAAACATAGAAGCTGCTTATAAATATTGGTGGAAGGAGAAAAAGGCTAACGGAGGGAGTGAAGGAGAAATCTTAAAAATATGATATATGCCAAGGAAGTAAAACACAGAGTAGCATCAAGTAATAATGCAACAGAAATCTAAGAGTAACCTATGCTCTAATCTTTACTACTCGCTGTTTTTTAATAAAAGTTATACCTGCTCATTTGAGGAGAACCATTCTGATAATACATGCAGGTATTAAAAAGAAAATTTTGCATTGACTTTTCATTTCAATATGCTTTCCAGGCCTCAAAGCCAATATTTCAGAAAATCTGAAAATAAAAACTCACTATATATATTTCTCAGAGAACACAAGAGGAAAAAAGAAGACAACTGAGGTAGTGGTAGATGGCACTGTTAAATCCCCAAATCTTAGAAGGCAAAATTGTATTCAACAAATTTTTTGGTAACAATAAATGTAATCATTTAAATAGTTAACAGTAAAATGTAACAGTTTTTAAGGATAACCATAATACCAGGTATAGATCAGTATTTAGTATATCATTTTTGATTAATTTTTTAAGAAAAATCATTTTGAGTTAATAAACTCACCCAATTACTTATTCTACAGACTTAAAATTAGAATACCTAGCTCAAAATTGTTTTTGAAAGACATTGCCTGAAATCAGAATATGAGTTTGTAATTGTGAAAGGAAAGAAAATTCTAGATTTAAGAGGCAATGGAATAATATCTATGTAGAAATATAGAAATGTGTGTATTATAGATTTAAAAATCAGAAAATACAATGGTGTTAACACTAAGTGAAATTAGGTTTTTACACATGTAAATAATAAGAAAATAGTATATAAATACATGTATTTATACATGTAAACACAAAGAGAAAATAGTATATAAAAAATTTTTGTGTAACTACTTAAATTTGGGATGATAGCACCTTCTGTTTCCTTCTCCACTTACCTACAAATAACTTTATATGCCAGGCCCAGTTTTTGGTGCTGGGGATGCCAGAGAACAAGTCTTTGTCTTCAAATGAGCTTTGGGGCAGGGTGTGGTAGGGGATGAACATGCAAATCATTTTAGAACTATGATGGGAATTGTAATGGGTATGTCCGTAGAGTGCTATGGGAACACAAAGGAAGGATATTTGTTCTATACTTCTTCACTTGGGGAAGCAACACCTGAGCTGAGTTTTGAAGCACATGTGGGGGTTAACCAAGGAGAGCAATAGGATTATCACAACAAATGATAATATAGGAGGGGTGGGGGCATTAATGGAGAATCATTGAATGATTTAGATGAGTTATGTTCAGATTTGAGTTTTATTATCCAAACCATAGAGTAGAAGACCATGTTGAACGGTGCAAGAGTAGAGGCAGGAAGAACAACAGGGAAACCCCAACTGAGTGAGAGATGAGAACTGAATAAATCAGTAAGATGGCATGGGCTCAAGAAATATTTAAGATATAAAATTTATAGACCTTGGACATTCTGTTTTTTTTTTAAGATTATATTTATTTATTTGAGAGAGAGTGTGCACAAGCAGGGGGCATGGTGGGGGAGAGGGAGGGAGAAACAGACTCCCTGCTGAGCAGGGAGCCCCATAGGGGGCTGGATCCCCAGACTCCGTGATCATGACCTGAGTCTGAGTCGAAAGCAGATGCTTAACCGACTGAGCCACCCAGGAGCCCCGACATTCTGTTTTCTAATGCGGATGACTGTAAGAATGCTGGTACTAACTGAGAGAGGGGATAACCTTCCTTGTTCAGGAAGGTAATCTCCTACCTGTGGTTTAGAGGCAAGTCTTATGTATATCTGCATAGGCAAACTCAGTGTAATTTGCATGCTTGGGACGTGTAATATCTACGTACCGGATCATTTCACTTTCCAAAGTATGGAAGTGCTATTATTCCAGATGCATTCTTGGGCCTTTCAGGGCTAATAAAATTTAAAGACAGTAAAATTATAAGACAATACTAGAATTCGAGAGGTGTGTTTTATTTTTAATTTTTATTTTATTATATTATATTAATCACCATACATTACATCGTTAGTTTTTGATGTAGTGTTCCATGATTCACTGTTTGCATATAATACCCAGTGCTCTATTAAATACATGCCCTCTTTAATACCCATCTCCAGGTTAACCCATCCCCCCACCCCCTCCCCTCTAGAACCTTCAGTTTGTTTCTCAGAGTCCGTAGTCTCTTATGGTTCTTCTCCCCCTCCGATTTCCCCCCCTTCATTTTTCCCTTCCTACTATCTTCTTTTTCTTTTTAAACATATAATGTATTATTTGTTTCAGAGGTACAGGTCTGTGATTCATCAGTCTTACACAATTCACAGCTCTCACCATAGCACATACCCACCCCAATGTCTATCACCCAGCCACCCCATCCCTCCCACCCCCCACCATTCCAGCAACACTCAGTTTGTTTCCTGAGATTAAGAATTCCTTATATCAGTGAGATCATATGATACATGTCTTTCTCTGATTGACTTATTTTGCTTAGCATAATACCCTCTAGTTCCATCCATGTCGTTGCAAATTGCAAGATTTTGGGGGGTTTTTTGATGGCTGCATAATATTCCATTATACACACACACACACACACACACACACACACACACACACACACACCACGTCTTCTTTATTCATTCATCTATTGATGGACATCTTGGCTCTTCCCATAGTTTGGCTATTGTGGACATTGTTGCTATAAACATCAGGGTGCATGTACCCCTTCAGATCACTACATTTGTGTCTTCAGGATAAATACCCAGTAGTGCAATTGCTGGGTCGTATGGTAACTCTATTTTCAACTTTTTGAGGAACCGCCATACTGTTTTCCAGAGTGGCTACACCAGCTTGCATTCCCACCAGCAATGTAGGAGGCTTCCCCTTGCTCCACATCCTCACCAACATGTGTCATTTCCAGACTTGTTAATTTTAGCCATTCTGACTGGTGTGTGGTGGTATCTCATTGAGGTTTTGATTTGGATTTCCCTGATGCCAAGCGATGTTGAGCACTTTTTCATGTGTCTGTTGGCCATTTGATGTCTTCTTTGGAAAAATGTCTGTTCATGTCTTCTGCCCATTTCTTGATTGGATTATTTGTTCTCTGGTTGTTGAGTTTGATTAGTTCTTTATAGATTTTGGATACTAGCCCTTTATCTGATATGTCATTTGTAAATATCTTCTCCCATTCTGTCAGTTGTCTTTTGGTTTTGTTGACTGTTTCCTTTGCTGTGCAAAAGCTTTTTATCTTGATGAAGTCCCAATAGTTCATTTTCGCCCTTGCTTCCCTTGCCTTTGGTGATGTTTCTAGGAAGAGGTTGTTGCGGCTGAGGTCGAAGAGGTTGCTGCTTGTGTCCTCCTCTAGGATTTTGATGGACTCCTGTCTCACATTTAGGTCTTTCATCCATTTTTAGTCTATTTTTGTGTGTGGTGTAAGGAAATGGTCCAGTTTCATTCTTCTGCATGTGGCTGTCCAATTTTTCTAACATCATTTGTTGAAGAAACTGTCTTTTTTCCATGGGACATTCTTTCCTGCTTTGTTGAAGATTAGTTGACCATAGAGTTGAGGGTCCATTTCTGGGCTCTCTATTCTGTTCCATTGATCTATGTGTCTGTTTTTGTGCCAGTACCATACTGTCTTGATGATGACAGCTTTGTAATAGAGCTGGAAGTCCGGAATTGTGATGCCGCCAGCGTTGCTTTTCTTTTTCAACATTCCTCTGGCTATTCGGGGTCTTTTCTGGTTCCATACAAATTTTAGGATTATTTGTTCCATTTCTTTGAAAAAAGTGGATGGTATTTTGATAGGGATTGCTTTAAATGTGTGGATTGCTCTAGGTAGCATTGACATTGTCACAATATTTGTTCTTCCAGTCCATGAGCATGGAATGTTTTTCCTTTTCTTTGTGTCTTCCCCAATTTCTTTCATGAGTATTTTATAGTTTTCTGAGTACAGGTCCTTTGCCTCTTTGGTTAGATTTATTCCTAGGTATCTTATGGTTTTGGGTGTAATTGTAAATGGGATCGACTCTTTGATTTGTCTCTCTTCTGTCTTGTTGGTGTATAGGAATGCCACTGATTTCTGTGCATTGATTTTATATCCTGCCACTTGACTGAGTTCCTCTGAGTTCTAGCAGTTTTGGGATGGAGTCTTTTGGGTTTTCCACATAAAGTATCATATCATCTGCAAAGAGCGAGAGTTTGATTTCTTCTTTGCCAATTCAGATGCCTTTGATTTCTTTTTGTTGTCTGATTGCTGTGGCTAGGACTTCTAATAATATGTTGAATAGCAGTGGTGATAGTGGACATCCCTGCCGTGTTCCTGACCTTAGGGGGAAAGCTCTCAGTTTTTGCCCATTGAGAAAGATATTTGCTGTGGGTTTTTCATAGATGGCTTTTATGATATTGAGGTATGTACCCTCTGTCCCTACACTCTGAAGAGTTTTGATCAAGAAAGGATGCTGTACTTTGTCAAATGCTTTTTCTGCATCTATTGAGAGGATCATATGGTTCTTGTTCTTTCTTTTAGTAATGTATTCTATCACGTTGATTGATTTGCGGATGTTGAACCAACCTTGCAGCCCAGGGATAAATCCCACTTGGTCATGGTGAATAATCCTTTTAATGTACTGTTGGATCCTATTGGCTAGTATTTTAGTGAGAATTTTTGCATCCATGTTCATCAAGGATATTGGTCTGTAATTCTCCTTTTTGATGGGGTCTTTGTCTGGTTTTGGGATCAAGGTAATGCTGGCCTCATAAAATGAGTTTGGAAGTTTTCCTTCCATTTCTATTTTTTGGAATGGTTTCAGAAGAAAAGATATTAATTCTTCTTTAAATGTTTGGTAGAATTCCCCTGGAAAGCCATCTGGCCCTGGGCTCTTGTTTGTTGGGAGATTTTTGATTACTGCTTCAATTTCCTTAGTGGTCATGGGTCTTGTTCAGGTTTTCTATTTCTTCCTCCTTCAGTTTTGGTAGTTTATACATCTCTAGGAATGCATCCATTTCTTCCAGATTATCTAATTTGCTGGCATATAGTTGCTCATGATATGTTTTTTTTTAAGATCTTATTTATTTATTTGAGAGAGAGAGAATGAGAGATAGAGAGCATGAGAGGGAAGAGGGTCAGAGGGAGAAGCAGACTCCCTGCTGAGCAGAGCCTGATGTGGGACTCAATCCCGGGATTCCAGGATCATGACCTGAGCCGAAGGCAGTCGCTTAACCAACTGAGCCACCCAGGCGCCCTCATAATATGTTTTTATAATTGTTTGTATTTCTTTGGTGTTGGTTGTGATCTCTCTTCTTTCATTCATGATTTTATTTGTGTAATTTCTCTTTTCTTTTATCAATCTTACTAATAATTTCAAAGAACCAGCTCCTAGTTTCGTTGATCTGTTCTACTGTTCTTTTGGTTTCTATTTCATTGATTTCTGCTCCGATCTTTATTATTTCTCTTCTCCTGCTGGGTTTAGGCTTTATTTGCTGTTCTTTCTCCAGCTCTTTTAGGTGTAGGGTTAGGTTGTGTATTTGAGACCTTTCTTGTTTCTTGAGAAAGCCTTGTATTGCCATATACTTTCCTGTTAGGACCGCCTTTGCTGCATCCCAAAGATTTTGAACAGTTGTGTTTTTGTTTTCATTGGTTTCCATGAATTTTTTTAATTCTTCTTTAATTTCCTGGGTGACCCATTCATTCTTTAGTAGGATGCTCTTTAGCCTCCATGTATTTGAGTTCTTTCTGACTTTCCTCTTGGGATTGAGTTCTAGTTTCAAAGCATGTGGTCTGAAAATATGCAGGGAATGATCCCAATCTTTTGGTACCAGTTGAGACCTGATTTGTGACCAAGGATGTGATCTATTCTGGAGAACGTTCGATGGGTACTAGAGAAGGATGTGTATTCTGTTGCTTTGGGATGGAATGTTCTGAATATGTCTGTGAAGTCCATTTAGTCCAGTGTGTCATTTAAAGTCTTTATTTCCTTGTTGATCTTTTGCTTAGATGACCTGTCCATTTCAGTGAGGGGGGTGTTAAAGTCCCCTACTATTATTGTATTGTTGTCAATGTGTTTCTTTGCTTTTGTTATTAATTGGCTTATATAATTGGCTGCTTCCATGTTAGGGGCATAGATACTTACAATTGTTAAAACTTCTTGTTGGATAGACCCTTTAAGTAGGACATGGTGTCCTTCTTCATCTCTTATTATAGTCTCTGCTTTAAAATCTAATTTGTCTGATATAAGGATTGCCACCCCAGCTTTCTTTTGGTGTCCATTAGCATAGTAAATGGTTTTCCACCCCCTCATTTTCAATCTGGAGGTGTCTTTGAGTCTAAAATGAGTCTCGGGATGCCTGGGTGGCTCAGGCGCTTAAGCGTCTGCCTTCGGCTCAGGTCATGATCCCAGGGTCCTGGGATCAAGTCCTACATCCGGCTCCTTGCTGAGCAAGGAGCCTGCTTCTCCCTCTGCCTGCCTCTGTCTCTCTCTCTCTCTGATAAATAAATAAAATCTTTAAAAATAAATAAAAAAAATAAAATGAGTCTCTTGCAGGCAGCATATTGATGGGTCTTGTTTTTTTATCCAATCTGATACCCTGTGTATTTTGATTGGGGCATTTAGCCCATTTACACTCAGGGTAGCTATTGAAAGATATGAATTTAGTGCCATTGTATTTCCTGTAAGGTGACTGTTACTGTATATTGTCTCTGTTCCTTTCTGGTCTGTGTTACTTTTAGGCTCTCTCTTTGCTTAGAGGATGCCTTTCAATATTTCTGCGTTTGTTTTTTTTTAACTCAAAATTGATTTACTCTTATAAGCTTTTCATTCTCCCCCCTTTTTTTAATTGAAGTATAGTTGACACATAATGTTACATTAGATTCAGATGTACAACATAGTCATTCCACAAATCTATAGTTACGCTGTGCTCACCACAAGTGTAGCTCCCATCTGTCACCAGACACTATTACATGCCATTGACTATATTTCCTGTGCTGTCGGTACCTTTCATCCCTATGATATTCTTTCCATAACTGGAAGTCTATATCTCTCACTCCCCTTCACCCATCTTGTCCATCCCTCCATCATCCCCTTCCCCTATCTTTTTCTGTACGATATTTTTAAGTTGCCAAGGGATATCATATAAAAATAGTGTTTGATGTGATTTCTTGATTCTCATGACACAAATTCTAAGAGTTGTGTGTGCTTTTAGGGTGCTTTCAAGACCATGGACCTAAATCGTGTCAGCAACCTCCTTGAAGAGACTGATAAAGTAAGCTTTGAGAGAACATTTCTCTGCTATATCACTTATAAACTATGATTTCCCTGAAAGGTAACATGTATTCCCCCAAAATAAGTCTTGTTTCTTTCTTTTTGTTGAAAAGGTTTCAACTAGTAAGTGTCTTATATTCAAGGACTGTTTAAATAAGAATGTATTTATGAATGTATAATGAATGTATTTAACCTGGTAGGGAGGCTGGAGGAGGAGATTACATTTGGTTTTGTGGGATGGACAAATCAATGGTGGATATAAACAGAAGGTATCCAAAGAGTAGAGGAAGACTCTTGTAGCCTTTATTAATTGCTTTATTAACTTATTTATTAATTACCAAGTAGGATGTGGGGAGCAAGGGTAGAAAAAGCATATCATGATGTACTACTTAAAATTTTCTGATATGAAATCTGGAGATATATATACACACATACATACATACTCATACATACTCATAAGTAATCTATTTTGAGAAGAATCTTATACGGAAATGGAAATGAAATTATTTCAGGTATAAGATTCAAAGTGGAGAGTTTAGGCATTGGGAGAAAAGATAATAAATGCATTTAATGCATGCTTACACACCACACTCTCCTGGCATTACCCAAGAATCCACAGAGTACCTAAAAGCCAACACAAAGTATAAAATTACTACAGAATGAAGATTGCATACTTTTAATATGTGGGAAATGTGTTGATCTTGGTAGAGCCAATCAAAACCAAACAATGTCTAGGGATTAGTAGGCACAAAAATTTACTTATTATCTTAACATTTTTTAGTTTCTACATTTTAACATAGAAAAAAAGCTTTTTTTCTTGCTGGCTGTGTTTGTTGTAAAAGTTATTTTTAATTTTGAATATATCTGCATTTTAAAAAAAGAAAACTCAACCACATAGAGCTCCTACTAGTTGTTAAATAAGGGTAGACCAAAACAAAAAAAAAGTATAAAAAAATGCCACAGCTTCTCATGAAGGATTTAAAAACTTTAAAAGGACAGAGTGATTCAGTTATGTAAACAAACACATCACTGTATTGATTTTTGTTTTGTTTTAACTGGCTGAAGATGTTTGTGCCAGTATACTGGGCATAATTTAGAGGTTAAAAATACAATTTCTGCAGACAGATTGCCAAATCTGACTTCTAACACCACCACTTATCAGCTAGCTGATTTTGGACAAATGAGTGTTTTGCTTGAGTTTCCTATTCTGGAAAAGAGAGATAGTAATGGCACCTTCCTAATAGGGTTGTTTTAAAAATTAATGAAATAACATGTATCTATAGTACATATATGGTGCATGGCATAGAAAAATGCTCAGCAAATTCAAGTATTGTTAATATTATTTCTGAAAACAAATGCTGCTGGGGTGCCTGGGTGGCTCAGTCGTTAAGTGTCTACCCTCGGCACAGGACATGGTCCCAGGGTCCTGGGATCGAGCCCCACATCGGTCTCCCTGCTCTGCAGGAAGCCTGCTTCTCCCTCTCCCACTCCTCCTGCTTGTATTCCCTCTCTCACTGTGTCTCTCTGTCAAATAAATAAATAAAATCTTAAAAAAAAAAGAAAAAGAAAACAAATGCTGCTTTTATATTAACTTAGTTTTTATTCTCAGTTGCCTAATCAAATTTAAATATGTTTATTTTTCCCCTCACTGTTTCAGGAAACATAATGCTTACATTATAATATAGTAATTTAAGAATTATTTGATAAATTTAATGTCTACTTTTTATATTAAAATTTTAAAAATCTCAACAGATTTAACAGCACAAAAGAACTAAAATAGATAACTTGTTTTAGGATGATTTAGAAGAAAAACAACTTAAATCTGTCAAGAAACTGGTGCAGTGTTATCAGAATGGATTTGTATCCTTTACATATATATGTATGCTTGTTTCATTTATCCTGAAATGAGAGAATTTTTATTAGAAAATATATTATTTTCCTCTTGCTGCTGTAACAAATTACCACAAACTTAGTGCCATAAAACAGCTTAAAGCTTTTATCTTACGGTTCTGGAAGTCAGAAATCCGAAATCAGCGTCACTGGGCTAAAGTCAAGATGTTGGCGGGGCTGGTTTCCTTCTGAATGCTCTCGAGGTGGATGCCCATCCTTGCTCTTCCCAGCTTCTAAGGTGGTCAGTATTCCTTGGCTCATGGCCCCTTCCTCAAAGTAGCACCACTCTCACCTCTGTTTCTGTGGTCCCATCTTCTCTGATCCTCTCCTGCCTCTCTTTTTCCCAGGTAAGATCCCTCTGATTACTGTGGGCCTATGTGGATAATCTGGGATAACTTTCCCATCTCAAGATTTTTAATTTAATCACATGTGAAAAGTCCCTTTGCCATGTAAGGTAATATATTCACAAGTCCTGGGACTTAGGATGTGATCATCTTTGGGCAGGCCATTATTCTGTCTACCACAGAAAGTATCTAACATTTTGTGTTTTTCACAGAATTATACTTTTTGTTTTTCAGAATATAAAATTGAAAAAACAGATTAATGTACTTAATTCTGTGCAGATAATGGCAGTTTTTATAGACTCAGAGAGACAGTGGATATAGTTAGGAGGGCCAAGTCAAAGTCTTATTTCTACCAATATACTTGATTAGTTGTAATTTTGATAAACTTCTTAATTTCTCCACCCTCATAAAATGGGGATAACAGCACCCCATGAGGTTGCTAGGAAGACTAGATGAGATAATGTACATGCAAGTGCTTGATAACCAGTAAAATATTATATAAATATGTTATCCCCATTGTATATATCACCTGATTGGAATATATGGAAACCAGTGCAACTCAGAACTGTCTGTGCTCAAGAACCAGTTTATTGTTAGGTTGTTGTTGTTATTGTTATAAGCTTTGCATGTATTAGCTATTACAGAAGGCAATACAGTTGTCACAGGAAACTCTCACCTTCTGTAGTCGTCTTACCACAGACTGGTAACAGAGAATTTCAGAACTGGCAGTGGTCCATAGAGCACCCCTTCAGTGGTAGTGATCTCCACAACCTCCAAAAATTCTCTAAAGATGTAAGTCTCTAATATTAGCTTGTTTCAGTGTTTCAAACATCTTAAGCCTCCCATTCAGGGAAATGTGCCTTAAAATTTTATTTTAATTCTTTTATTGCCTTATTTTAGCCTCCTTTTATATGGATTTGTTGAGTCCATCAGTTACCTGAGGGCTTGTGGATATCAAGCATTATTTACTGGTAGCCAAAAAAGTCTACTAGCAAGTGATTTCTTTCCCTGTCTTATCCGGATACCTCAACACCTCCATCATTTTTTTTTAAAAGATTTTATTTATTTATTTGAGAGAGAGAGAGAATGAGAGATAGAAAGCACGAGAGGGAAGAGGGTCAGAGGGAGAAGCAGACTCCCTGCTGAGCAGGAAGCCCGATGCGGGACTCGATCCCGGGATTCCAGGATCATGACCTGAGCCGAAGGCAGTCGCTTAACCAACTGAGCCACCCAGGTGCCCTCCATCATTTTTTTCTTCTTCAAGTTAGAGAGTTAGGGGCAAATGGCTCTATTTTTTTTTTTTTTTTTTTTTAAGTAGACTCCACACTAGGGCTTGAACTTACAACCCTGAGATAGAGATCAAGAGTCAGACTTGGTTAACCGAGTGAGCCGGCAAGGTGCCCCCAAATGGCTCTATCTCTGAAGGCCTTTCATAGGCTGCCTTTATATATGATAAAACATAAAGCAAAAATAAGAGAAGTATCTTGGTCACTTCCATAGGTACAGAGGTTTGTACTTCCAGTATATCCAGCTTTCCCATCTTTTCCTAAGAAGATCCTAGAAAGAGACTAGAAGTGATAGGACTCAACCACAGAAGTATGTCACAACTATCATGTTTCCTTGGCTTTAAAAGAATATCCGTGAAATTTGTTTATGTACCGCTTGAGTTTTTTAAATAGATAAAAAGTGCTGTTACTTCAAGATTTAGAAGAAGTAAATTCTGCTTTTATACTAGTTTTAAATGAAATAAAATCTCAACTTATACCTTAAAAGCAAGAAAATGCATCTGAATAACATTAATAAAATAAAGAAAAGGTAGGGTTGGGTTGTTTATTCTGGAGCAGTGTATGTTTTGTGTGTGAGTGGGGAAAAGATGAAGGATAAAAGTGAGTCATTAACTGTTTTCAATTTTTATTACTTATTGTCAATAGTTATTGATCAGCTGAATCCATGGTATAATAGTTAGTAATCAAATTCTAAAGATGTGGTGAGAAGAGAAAACAATATTTTGAATAAGAGGTTACTGAGACAAAAATTAAATAATGTTCCTGAAAAAAATATGGTTCTAAGTTTTCCTATTTACAGTTCAAAATTAGTATAATTAAAACATTGTCAACCACATTTAACAAAACAGATGGAATTCTATAGATTTTCTTGACAGAAATCTATAGACTATGCTGATAAATATTAATCTTAATTTTATTTCTTAACTAAAAGTATTAAAGCCCCTAAGGGATTTAGCACAAATATTTAAAATTTTGAATCTGTGTGCAGAAAAAATTGAAAACCAGCCCCACTTTATAGAATCTGCATTAAATATCCTAAAATTATGTGGGTAAGTCTCTTTTCTTTAATTTACATTAGCATGCAGTATTTTATTATGTTTTATTTTGTATTACAAAGATATACAGTATGGTATAGTAAAGAGGTAACTCAGAAAACTTCACTTGATCACTTGATTCCAGTTGATATTTCAAAGGTAGTCACTTTTATTGTAGTCTGAGATAGCTAGCCACAAAAGATTAAACTGTAAGTATATTAAAATGTTTTGTCATAATAAGTTGTTCTCAAGAGAGCAATAAATGTAAGGTGAAAGCAAGAAATTGTGACTTTTTAGAGAATTTTTGAGAAAATTTATGAACACTGCTAAATAGTTTGTCTAGTTTTTTTCTCTTTTTAGAAAATTTGACTCTCCAAGATATATTAATTTCTGAGTCATGTTTTATTGATTTTTATTGATTTTTCAAATTTGAATGAAGAATAAAATATCACCAGTCATTTCTGGTATATATTTTTTATGTAAATTAGAGGTGAGCATTATAAAACCAATTTTAAATTTGTTTATGTAAATGTAAATTACATAAATATAATTTTTAAAATGTAAATTAGAGGTCAGCATTATAAGATTAATATATCCTGTCCTCCATATTATTGTTTCTCCAACCATTTGGGGGAACTAGTAGTATCTTCAGCTTGTTTGCTGCCACACAGTAGCTAATCCAGATATACATTAAAATATCCATTTTTAGTTTTCAATATAATATTGTAGAGGAGATTTCTTAAAGTAGGAATAAACCTTTCCATAAATTTAACCTTCTAAATCTTTCTACCAATTTAACTTTTTAAATAGCATGTTTCTTTTAGTATACAAATAGTAGTAGTAGTAGTATGTATACATGGGAGTTTCAACTCTTACTCTTAGTAGCAATAACATTTAAAAATTTTATAACTATATACACTTCATTTTTTTTGATATCTGAACAAAATCATAAAAAATAATTTACTGAATGCCTTTACCAGGGCTTACTTTTTAATACAGACTGTGAAAAATAAAGAAATAAACTACTGCTCTGGTGCTTTCAAGGAAATTTTATGTACTAATTGGAAATTATTATTATATTGATGTGAGATTATATTGTTATTTCAAATTTCAAGGTTCTGCAAGTCCTAGAATACCAGGCCTATAAGCATTACTTTGAGCAATGCCAGTGAAGAGCTCCACCAAGAACTGGTTCTCTGTGAAAGCTGTGATTGAATGTTTCCTCACATAAAATGACAAGACTTTGGAATTACACTCTTTACTTTCCCTCAGATTTCATAATTATTCACATTATTTAATTTTTTTCTCCTTTCCTAATTTCTGTTTTCATCCTGTGTATTTCTCCACACCTCACCCTCACTTGATCCCCTTCTCAAGACAATTTTGGGGGATAAAAACATTGAAAATAAAAAATAAAACCTAGCCTTTCTGTTTTGGCTTCTATGTAATATGTTTTCTCACTACATCAGAAGTATAATGCATATTATTTTTATAACCTTTTGAGGGGGAAACTCTTCTAGTGCTTTATCTTATAGATTGTTTCCTCTGGTAGAAAAGGAAGTTTGAGGACAAGAAGTAATTTTAGACTTCTTCACTTTAGAGATCCAGCTTGAGCTGGATAACAATAAGTTATTGATTTCAAATGAAAAATTCTAATAAACACTAAAAAATGAACCTCTGTGGCATTTATAAAATTTTCCTTTCATAGCTTGCCCTTGAAATATCTTGAAATTTTTTCTTGAAAAACTTGAATTAAAAGTCCTATAGAGAGGATATATTATACTTTTATATAGCACATGAGGTTCAAATTTTGAACTCATGAAATACCAAAAGAGTTCATATTTTGTATTTAAGAAATAATTTTTTCTCCTTTGACATTTAGACTAATGACCTAGGTTTGAATGCCCTGTCTTTTATGATTTTTAAATAAATTATTTTCAAGTAACTTTGGTTATAGTAGCGGTGAAGTATAATTCTAATATCATTAATATTTGTTATGTTTTTATATAATTAATATAAATTCTTAAATTTTTTATTTATACAGTGTTGCAAGATGGCTTTCTTAACCCTTGCCTTTTATGTTCATCTCTCTTCATTTTCATAAACCTATTCTATCTTCTATTTGGTCAGTTAGAAACACAAAAATTTTTTGATAGTTGCCAATTCTCCCAGGGCTACAGAATAGGATATTATCCTCATTTAATTCTTTAGAAAGGATTTTCCCCTACTTTGCCAATGATGGTTCAATTAAGGACTTCGTTAAACATAACTCCTGCATTCTTCATTCTTATTGAAGCTTGCCATTTTTGAAAAAGAAAGTATCAGATGAAATAACATATGCTGAAGATACTGCTAATTCAATCGCGCTTCTGGGTAAGTTAAGATTTCTTCAAGATCGAGGGGTGTAGTATATGACAGGCCCTCCTGACAAGAAAGAAATGTCTTAGTCACTAAGTTTTAGAATACTCTTTCAAATGTAGGTCCTTTTCTTGTTTCCGATTGGGAATTAATCATAGTGTGCTTGATGATAATTTTTGTATTGTTTTCCACTGAGGCGTTTTATGATACCAACAAGATTCTGTGTTCCTTAATTGAAGGACTGGCAGATGCTTATTTGTCTTGATGTTATTTAGTTTGTTGAAATATTTAACTTTTTTGTAAATCTGAAGTATATGTACCTCTCAATAATCACAAAAATGTTTTCAAATTAAACTCTAATAATTGCTAAAATTTAATTGCTAGAATCACTGAGATCCAAATTATTCATTAAATAATCTAAAATTTTAAATAAAATCATAAAATAGGGAAACATTAATCCTTTTATATCTAAGTAAGTTTCATAGTCTTAACGGTAGATATTCTGGGAGAAATTATTATGGCCTAGAGTGGATAAAGGCATCAAGGAAATTAGAATAAACATGGGGAGTTAGATAAGGTGACCACAAGGAACAACCAGGTTGGAAACTAACAGGAAACTTTAATTCTGTGAATCTCTAGCATCGAAATTTACACAGGGAAGCCAACCCATTATCATTAATGGTCATTAATCATAATATTAACAGATAAAAGATGTAGGTTTGGTTGATAACATTAAAAAAATGCCTCTGTTACCCTTATTTTTAAATGTTGTCTCTAAGAGTATTGGTAGGCATTTGTATGATAAATACATGGCTCTTTCTTACTGTGTCAGTCTGCTCTTTGCTGAATAACTGCTTGCCTGTCTTCAAACACTTGAAGGAAGTATGAACTCAGCTTAAAATGAGCTCCCTTCACTGATTGTTGACTGCCAGTGCTACTGTTCTGTCCCTTGTTTTTTAATAGCTGGAAACATGAGTTTAAACTAAAATAATTGTATAGATTATAAAGGGTTGAACAAAGCTGTTCATTTTTACTAATAACTTCCAGTTTCTACTATGTAGTATTAAATCATATTACTTTTTCTTTCAAGCAATAGTTATTTCTGATTCAAGAGTAGGATTTTGGAAATGTATGAGGGAAAAAGTTGGTACTCTGTCCTGAGATTATGAAATAGGAAACTGTGAGAAATAATCTAAACTTAAAAGAACTAAAAGGGTAGAGAAGCAGACGAGAAACCTTAGAATTTCCCATAAACTTGAACATTTGTTTAGTTTTGTTGGAAAATTTTAGTTGTTCCTATTGAATAAATTTTTCCAAAACATAGTGATTTTTTTCAACATCAGAGGAAGTGTTCAAAAAAAAATTAAGGGAATCATCTTGAAACTGTCTTCTTTTCTTCTTCTTTTTTTAGTGGTATCTTTTGCAGATAGATTCTCCTAAAGCAAGGGTGAGATTTTCCTATGTGCTTCCTCCTTCTGTCCATTTGCATCCCCACTCACTGATCATTTCCAGAACATTATGCAAATCCTAATGCAAAACAGGAGTGTTTCAGGAACACCTCATTATCTGTTTCCCTCACGGAATCCACTCACATCTGGTTCAGCCCTGAAGCTGATTCTCCCAACTCCAGTCATCCCAGGCATGCAGAGGACATGGAATAGTTCCAGAATCCCACAGATCATTTTCAGATTCTCTTAGGGATCATAACTTGTAGTTCATCAGAGCAAGAACAATCCAGTTTGAAGTACAGGCTGAAGCCAGTTCAGAAGTAATATAGATAGACCTGAAAAGGAAACTTCCCAATCCTTCATCTCCACCAAGATAACATGAACATGAAACTATTATATGTAGGGCAAAGATTGCCTAGAAACTCACTGTTTTCCAGTCTGTCTGCAAATTGAAAAGCAGAGCTCACTTGGAACTTCGCTAAGCAAAGGATGCATTATTAGAGGCAACAAATTACTGATTCTCTAGTTAAAGAGAAAAATGCTAACCCATATCTTGCCAGAATAATAATAGTAACTTACTATATGCCAAATGTTATTCTCAGCTTTTTATCATATTAATTCCCACAGCAATCTTTAAAGTAGTAACTATCATTATACACATTTTATAGATGAGAAAAGTAAGACACAAGCTCACATAGGTAGTAAGTGACAGAGCCAGTATTTAATCTTAAACAGTCTGGTTCCATTATTTATGTTATTAACCATATTTTCTTCCTTTCTTCCCGGGAAGGAAAGGCTGAGTTGATTGAGGAGCCAAATATTATAAGGATAGGTCCAAGATATTTCATGTATGCATGTGTGCATGTATAAAATTACATGGTCCAGTTTGAACTTCTAGTGAGGATATTTTTAATCATATTACTAACACATTTAAATTTGCAAGTAAACATGACAATGTTATTAAATAGCAGTCATTTCTCTTTCTGGCAGGTGAATTAATGAAAATACCAAATTCTGAATTGAGGATACAAATTTGTAAGTGTATTGTTGACTTTTATCATGCAGAACCACCAAAGAAGCATATTACAGGTGAAGTTTTCAATGATCTTTTAGTAATAACTAACGTCTGTAAAATAATATTCTTTCTCATTCTCTTTGAACTTGGAAAGACACAGTGGGATTGATGCAGGCTGGCTAGGTCCGAGGACCCAGAGGGGTTCCCACTGGACCAACCAAGAGGGTCGTTGGTTCTGTGCAGGATAGGAATCAAACACAAGCCAAGTGGAAATGAGAGCAGAGATTACCAAAGACATAGAGAGAGTGTAGATATGGACAGAGTGTCCGGAAGACTCAGAAAGGAAAGAAGAGTGAGTCTTGTCCTTGCTTGGGGCCTGTGGTTTTTATTGAGGATTATGGTCAGGTGCACCTGTCTTCTCAGGCTCCCAGAAACAATAGGTGTCTCCAATATGCCCTCGAGCCAGGTGTCTTGATGAGTCAATATTCTTGGAAAATGTTTATGATGACTCTGCCCAGTTATTCTTTAGATATTGTCTATTCTGGAAGACTCCAAAGAAATAATTAAATCCTTGACCTTTATAAGGAGGACATACATCATTATATTATATATATAATATATATATTAAATTTAATTTTAAATTTTTGAGTTGACTCATTACCTGGCCTTTTATAGAAAAAATTTTGCCCAGGGGCGCCTGGGTGGCTCAGTTGTTGGGCGTCTGCCTTCAGCTCAGGTCATGATCCTGAAGTCCCAGGATCAAGTCTGCATCATTTGGCTCTCTGCTCAGCGGGAAGCCTGCTTCTCCCTCTCCCACTCCCCCTGCTTGTGTTCCCTCTCTCGCTGTCTCTCTGTCAAATAAATAAATAAAATCCTTAAAAGTAAAAAGAAAAAAATTTGCCTATCCCTGTTCAATACCACTGTAAAATGCCATACTTTTTTTTTAAGTTGTTATTGCTGTTGTTTAATAATATTACTCATTCCTTTGTCTGAACATAGATGATTACTATGTGAGGTAACTTACATATTTATTAACTAATTGTTGTTAGGTTACCAGCAAGCAAGTTCATCATACAAGATTAAGATGGCTGAGGTCGGAGGACTGGCAAAAACAATGGTCCAATCATTGGCCTTACTTGAAAATCAACTTGTTGAGAAACTTTGGGTACTTAAAGCTCTGCAACATCTCTCAACTTCTGGTTTGTATATTATTAAATTTAAATACTTCTTTCTGAACTATTTTTGTTTCTGTTTAATGGTGTCAAGACTGTACAATGTAAATAATTTTTAATTTTCAGAAGTTAATTGCACTTTAATGATGAAAGCACAAGCAGCCAGTGGAATCTGTGCTCACCTCAATGACCCAGATCCCTCTGGACAGCTTCTGTTTCGTTCATCAGAAATACTTTGGAATTTATTGGAAAAATCTCCAAAAGAAGAAATCATACAACAGCTTAGTAACTTGGAATGTTTGCTGTAAGTAAATGGTTACGTAGGAATGTTTTTTAACCTTAAAATGACAACCAATAACATAACTAATGTCTTTGTTTGAATTTGTTTTCAATTAGGCTTTTGAGTCATATAATGACTATGTTTCAGGACATCATTTTTATGCTGTGGTAGGAATGCATCTGTGCAATAGCAAGCCATTTTTTTCTATTTGGAAAGATTTTAAAGTAGCTTGTTAACAAAACTAAATTATGTCTTTGAAGAAGTATAAAATAAATTAGACATTTAAAAGAACTATTTCGTTTGTTCATTCAATAACTTATTTTTAAATACTCTCTTCTGGATATTGCAATAAGCATTAGCAATAAAATATAAGCGAGCCTTTAAGTTATTCATTTATTCATCAAATAATTATTGTCTGCTCTGTGCCAACTTCAGTACTAGGCCGTAGGAATACAAACGAAAACAATGCAGACATGATCTCTGCTTCCAAGGAATTTGCATTATGTTAGAAGATGGACAAGTAAACAGGCAACTAAATGCTATGAAAGAGACTATCACAGGTGCTACATGTTGTCTAGAAAAGAGTGATTCAGCACACACCCAACCCAACTGATTTAAACCACATAGGATACTTATGGGCTTATATAACTACAAGGTCAAGGATAAAACTGGTTTCATGTCCTCAGCAAATAACAGGATGTGACCTTCATCATCCCTCTACAGTCTTCCATGGTGTTAGCTTTATTCCCTAGCTCCACATGGTGAGACCTAAAGGAAGTTTAGGTTCACATAATTACAACCCCAAATCAAGCAGAAGAGAAGACTTCCTCTTCTGAAAGGCCAAAGAAAATTCTTTGAATTGAGTCTCTGTTGATCCTGAGTGGTCTAGGATGGCCATATGCCATCCCAGAATGAACTACTAGTGACAGAGAAATGCTCTGGCTAAAAGGAAGTTGAAGGCAACTTCGCAAGACCAAAAGAGTAAACGCCTAAATAAAAATAAGGGTACTACTATAAGAAGGGCAAATAAGGGGCACCTAGCTGGCTCAATCTGTAGAGCATGCGACTCTTAATCTCAGTGTTGTGAGTTCAAGCCCTACCCTGGGTTTAGAGATTACTTAAAAAAATAAAATCTTAAAAAAAATGATGAACCTGATGAACACTAATTTGGTATCTGAATGATAAATACAAACTGACAACACAGAAGAGTTTTGCATTCAGAGAGCATCCTAGACAGAGGAACAGAAGTGAAAATAGAATTTAGCAAAATAAAAAACTGGAAGATATTCAATATATTGGGAGCAGAAAATAGAATCGTGAAAGATGAAGCTAACAGTGTTAGCAGGGACCATAACATGAAAGGCTTGATAAGGCTTGGTAAGAAGGTAGGACTTTTTAATCTTAAAGAAAAACCTTTAAGTAGTTTAAAAAGGAAAATGATATGAATTATCTTTACTTTAGAGCAGTCACTTTGCCCACAGGTATAGATTTGGATTGATGGATTCTTATCTGATACAGACTTGAATCCTATGGCATATTTGGAAATGTAGAAAAGATCAGAAATACTTTGAAATGAATAGTATAATATAAAAAAGGGGATTTTGTTGATAGACACTTAAGTGGCATTTGTATAGAAATACGGTTTTAAAGATCTGATTTTACTTTCTAGGGCTTTGAAGGAAGTATTTAAAAATCTGTTTATGAGAGGTTTTAGTCATTACGATCGTCAGCTTAGAAATGATATATTAGTAATCACTACAATTATAGCTCAAAATCCCGGAGCACCAATGATCGTAAGTATGAGTCAAACTGCATTAATTTTGATTGTGGAACAATCAAATTTGATAAATTTGGTGTGGGGGGAAGGAGTCCTAAACAACGTTGTAAAATTTATGAACTTTGTTGTGATAGCAAGTTATGTTATAATGTCATTATGGTCACCAGTAGTTCTGCCAGTTCTTTACAACCTTTCGGAAATGAGATTCTCTTTCATATTTTATAATTCGCTTACATATTTACCATTTATGATGTATTTCTTTCCTTGCTGATGATACGAGTTTATATCTGGCATCATCTCTCTTTCACCTGAAGAATTTCCTTTCCCATTTCATATGATGCAGATCTGCTGGCTGCTGGCAACAAATTTTCTTAATTTCTTTTATCTGAAAATATCTTTAATTCAGCTTAATTATTGAGGTCTGTGTTCATAGAATATAGAATTCTAAGTTGAACATTTTTATCTTTTGGCACTTTGAAGCCATTGTTCCACTGTCTCCTGGCCTCATGTTTCTGATCAGAAGTATTATTTCAAGTTGTTTCCCCATGGACAATGTATCACTTTGCTTTGTGGCTGTTTTTCAAGATTTTCACTCTATCTTTGGTTTTCAGCAGTTTTACTATGATGTGCCGAGATGTGATTTTCTTTGTATTTATCCTGCTTGAGATTCATTCATAGAGCTTCCTGAGTATGTAAATTGACTAAATTTGGAGGATTTTTGTCATTGTTCTTCAAATATTTTATCAGCCCCATTCTCTCTCTCCCCTCTTCTGTAATTCAGATTACATGCATGTCTGTCGTGAGGCTCTGTTCACTTTTTTCAGTCATTTTTCTCTCTATACTTCAGATTTGATCATTTGTATTGGTCTATATATCTAAATTCACTGACTTGTTTTCCCTGTCATCTTCATTCTGTTATTAATCCTATCCAGTGCCTTTTTATTTCAGATGTTGTCTTTTTCAGTTTTTGAATTTTTGTTTCCTTTTTATAGTTTCTATTTCTCTGCTGAGAGTTCTTGTCTTTCTGTTTAATATGAGCATCTTTACCATGGATTCTGGTGTACTCTTCTGAAAAATACTTATTCTTTTATATTAATAGGCATTTAGTTTGGGCTCCTCATCCCTACGGTGAATGGCAGGTCAAATCTCAGTTCATTTCTTTTAGCCTTACCTAGGATGCTTGAGTAGTCCCTGCCCTGGCATGATTCAGGCATTAGCCAGAGACTTGGCAGTTTATACACGGAAGTTGAAGTTCCCTTTCCGCTGCTCTCTCCCTTATGGGATTTCTCCCTTCACTTTCCAGGAGCAATAGTTGCCCTGAGATTACCTCTGCCCTCTGAGTGTTCAAACCACTAAGATAACAGCTTTATCCTGAGTTGTAGCATCCACACATGGTGTGGACTAGGGCCTGGCTTCAATCTAAAAGCCATTTTTTAAAAAAGGGAGACTCATGCAGTACCATCTCCTTCTTCAAAGTTCTGACTCCCCTACAGTATTTACTTGGTTTTGGTCACAAGACAGTTGTTTTTATATTTTGTTCAGAGTTTACAGTTGTTACCTGTAGGAAGGTTTCTTATAGAAGCTACTCTGCCATCCTAGAAGCTGAGCCTCCCCATATTTTATAATGTAGAAATCACTGAATGATTGACATCCCAGAGTAGAGATCTTTGGCAATGATATTCACATAGCCACAAACTTTCTAAGTTGTATTTAAAGGAAATTTGGGAATGAAGTCCTCAATCCCAATGGTTATCAAATGATTATCAAATGATTATTGGTTATCAAATGATCCCAACAAAGAACAGTCATAGAATTTATATGCGTAAATGGGGGCAACAATCCTACCTAGCTTTCTGGTCAAGGCTGCAATGTTTGGGTAAACCCATGTTTCTTTGGAAGCCCCTGGTTTCCAGTTAGTTAATAAATTCTCATTAGCATCCTTGCAAACATTCAGGTGAGTTTTATGAGTCAAATAACATCTTCACATTTAAAGAAGAGATATGGATCCTAAAGCAGTAGCACCATAACACTGCAAGCTCAAAAGCCTAGGGGTCTGCCCCTGTAAACTCTCCCTAATTAAATAAAAGTCCAATTAGGATATCCCTGGCAGGAATAGGTTCTCTCATGCTGAAATGTTTGGAATTCTGGTTATTCTTCAGGGCTTTTCATGTTAAGTAGGAACTGTTATGTTATCTCTTGACAAAACTTTTCACATGAGAGTGGTTGGGGTCAAGGTGGGAAGGGGGTTTGTTTAGGAAGAAAAGCTGTCGAAAATATCTTTCACCCTTATTTTGTCACTTAGAGGTATAGATAATGAATTAGATAAGTAATTTGTAGTCTTAATACATTTTGGGTAATTACCAAATTTTAAACAGCATCTTATAAGATATTCGTAGACTACTGTAAAAATACTTCTTAGAACCAACAGTTTATATTAATTACAAGTTTATTGGGCTATATGTTTCCTGCTTTCATCCCTTTCTATTATTAGTACTTTATAAATTCAAATGAATGACAAGGGGAATCTGATAAAGATAAATATTAGGTAAATTTGGCATCTGTAATTTCCATCTAATTAAACTATCCTTCTGTGTATTTATATTAGGAATGTGGCTTTACCAAGGATTTGATACTATTTGCAACTTTTAATGAAGGTAAAAACCATAAAACTTTCAACCTATAATTATCTTGATGAGTCTTATACATTATTTTAGCTTTTACTTTATCTTATTTTTTTTCCCCCTCTCACAGTTAAAAGTCAAAATCCTTTGGTAAAAGGTCTTAAGCTTTCTAATTCCTATGAAGATTTTGAATTGAAGAAATTGCTATTCAATATAATTGTGATCTTATGTAAAGATTTACCTACTATACAGGTAAAAAATAACTAAAGTGTCTCACTTTGTAGTATAACTTTTTTAAAGTCATGATGACAATTCTTTCATTAACCCATACGTTTACCATAGAAAGTAACTCTTATTGGCCAGAATTTCATCTTCTCAAAATTTCTTTTGCTTATCTGTTAATAAACAGTGAATTCACCAAATTTAAACCACATAAACAAAAAAAGGCAGGAGAATCTTAGAGAATTTTTTATGTATTTAGATCTCCTGAATAAGAAAACATAAAATGAAAAAAAATCCATATAGGCCCATCCAGCCTAATAGTCTACCTCTGACCATATTATGGTTAAGGCTTTAGTCAGGCGGAATGTAGTGCTGTCATTTTTCAGCAATGTGATCCTGAATAGGCTGTTTAGTTTCTGTAAATCCCAGATATCTTTTTTTTTTTTAAGATTTTGTTTATTTATTTGAGAGAGAGAGAGCACAAGCAGGGAGAGCAGCAGGCCAAGAGAGAGGGAGAAGCCGGCTCCCTGCTGAGCAGGGAGCCCTGGGATCATGACCTGAGCTGAAGGCAGATGCTTAACCAACTGAGCCACCCAGGTCCCCCAATCCCAGATATCTTAATTTCAAAATGAGGATAACACCTATCTCATGGAATTATTATGAGAGTTAAAGGAGCTCAGAATTTTTTTGGTAATACCACTTTGAGGAACACACACATATATATGCACTAAAATATGCTCAGAGAAGAAAAAAATTGTCTTTACAGTTACAACTTTATTATTTACATCAAAAATATATACTCTATAGAATCTAAATGTATTTTCGGAAATGCCAAATAGAATATCATTACATAAAATATGGTTTTATTAGTACAGTGAAGTATTATATAACTATTAAAATCTCTATGGAGACAAAATGTACACACCACAGTTTATAAACCACTTTAGTTGACAACAGAGTCAAATGGCATAAAGACTATGGTGAGCTTCTTAAAGCACTATGTGAGAGGTGGAATCAACTAATTTTTTTTTATGTCATATGTTTGTGGCCCAGTAATTGTAGTGATGATGAATATGTGTACTGTTATTTGTAGTTCATGGAGTATTTTGAAAACATTTCCACTTAACATTTATAGTAATGCTAGAACTAGCTGTTGTTCTTATTCCTGCTTTCTCAATTCTAAATCTTGTGTTCATTCCCAGTGGACTAGTAGAAAATTTAGAGAAGTTCATAGATGTTATTGTGAAAAAGTCTTTATAAAATAATGCCAAATGAAAAGAAAATTGAATAGAAGATGGCACATTGTCTGCTGCTATCTTGTGAACCATATGTAAGCATCAATCAGAATCAGCCATAATATTAACTACATTGTCATATTATAATAGCTATGCATTTTTCTGTTTTATTGAAATCATGGATTCAGTACAATTTTAAAATTCTAGGCATGTAATTATAAATATGGCTTGTGACCTGAGTGGCATTGGTTGACTAGAATATTTGTATAAGTTCTGTTGCAAGTGCTTAAAAATTAGCCACAGATGGGGCGCCCGCGTGGCTCAGTCGTTAAGCGTCTGCCTTCTGCTCAGGTCATAATCCCAGGGTCCTGGGATCGAGCCCTGCATGAGGCTCCCTGCTCACCGGGAAGCTTGCTTCTCCCTCTCCCACTCCCACTGCCCCTGCTTGTGTTCCCTCTCTTGCTGTGTCTCTCTCTCTCTGTCAAATAAATAAATAAAATCTTTGAAAAAAATAAAATAAAAAAATTAGCCACAGTCATTATTTTGGAAAAATTGATATTTTTATAGTATAAAGTCTGTGAAATGTTTCTTTTTCAAAAACTGAAGGGAAGAGAGAAATGCCAGCAGTTTATTTGCCCCAAATTTTCTGCTCTTGTGGTTTGATCATAAGCAGGAGTTAAATTATATATATAAGCATAGACAAAAAAATTAACACTTATTTATATTATTGTTAGCTAGAGAGTGCATATCCGAGATAAGGGGATCATAGCCAACTGGTTGTTGTTTTTGGTTTTGTTTTGTTTTGTTTTTGGTACTTACTGTAGGTTGGGATCTTTAGGAAGGAAATTTTTAAAAATTCCTAATAAAACATCACACTGGAAATCTTTAATTTTCTTAGATTAAAGTTGTTTTAATTATGTTTCTAACAAAGTGCTTTTTGCCCTTCCTTATAGCTATTAATTGATGGCAAAGTTATCTTGGCTTTGTTTACCTATGTTAAAAAGCCTGAGAAACACAAAATAGTTGAATGGTCTGCGGCACAGTATGAAGAATTACAACTGCATGCAATTGTCACTTTGTCATCAGTGGCTCCTTTATTAACAGAAGAGTATATGTTGTGTCAGGGTAATGCTCAAGTCCTTGCATTTCTAGAATGGTGTGAGAGTGAAGGTGAGTGATACCTGTCAAAATTCTAATTTACATATTTCAATTTAACTCTCAATATATGCATAGAAAAAATAAAATTAAAGAAAAGAGAAATAAAAATATAGATCTGATTTCCCTTTGATTTTCATGTGTTT
This sequence comes from Eumetopias jubatus, assembly GCF_037043125.1. Classification (NCBI taxonomy): domain Eukaryota; kingdom Metazoa; phylum Chordata; class Mammalia; order Carnivora; family Otariidae; genus Eumetopias; species Eumetopias jubatus. The sequence continues at coordinate 35,520,124 of NW_028274820.1, forward strand.
ACATGTTGTTTTAAAAAAAATCTGAGATTTGATTTAAGGTTGGACACATTAGTAATTATCGTAACTATAACTGATGCATACCTCTCAGTAAAAGAAATCATTCATATAACCTGATTTAAATTTTTGTATCATTAGGCTTATCCAACAATTATACTAAGTCCTGGGGCGCCTGGGTGGCTCAGATGGTTAAGCATCTGCCTTCGGCTCAGGTCATGATCCCGGGGTCCTGGGATCGAGTCCCACATCGGGCTCCCTGCTCCTTGGGAGCCTGCTTCTCCCTCTGCTTCTCTGTCTCTCTCTCCCTCTCTCTCTCCGTCTCTCATGAATAAATAAATAAAATCTTAAAAAAAAAAAAAAGACTTTAAAAAAAAAAAAACAATTATACTAAGTCCTGGAAATATTTTAATTATTCATTCAACAAATGTTTGTTGAATGCCTACTAGGTACTAGATTGTTTTAGCTGCTAAAGATACATTTATATTCAAAATAAATAAAATCCCTACCTTCATGGAGCTTAAAATCCCCAGCCAGAAGTAATGATTCCACATGCAGTCTACCAAATTAGCAGACTACCAATTTGTACAAATACTTTATTTCAATTCTCATCATTCTTAGGAAATAAGAAAGACTTTCTTTTTAAAAAAATGTTTATAAGGGAGATACTGCATTTTTTTTTCTGGTAGTTATTTTGCTTTGGAAATAATTTTATATGATACATTTTCAGTAGATCAAGAAAATCATATATCCATGAGGAAGGAAAAAATTATAGCTGATTTTTTTTATTCTCTAGTTTCTAATATGCAGAATTACTAAATTTATTCTTGTTAAGTTGCTGTGCATTAAATAAAACAATTATTCTGTCTATCCTTTATATCATTTATGTCTGCAAAAGAGGAAATGCTGCCTAACATGGGGAAGACTGATAGCTAACAATTATTGAGTACCTACTGTGTGGTAGGACTTAAACACCTTATAAGTATTAACTCATTTAGTCCTAACAAATCCAGAGGTTGAAGGTACCATTACTATCCCTGTTGGTCCGATGGGTAGAACTCAATCAGAAAAGTTAAATAACATGTTCTTGGTCACACAGGAAGTGTCAGATCCAGGGTTTAGTACAGGCAGTCTAGCTCTAGAACCTACATTTTTAACCCATACACAATACTCAGAACAGTGTTTTTAAATTTTTTTTAGCTTTAAACATAAAAGAACCTTTGAAAGAATGTATATTTTTTGTAAAAAAGAAAGGAGAACTTGCCTTGCTGTTTATCAAGACCTACCATAAAGCTATAATAATTTAAACTGTATGGTACTAAACAAGGAATAGACCAATGAAATAGAATATGTGGGAGGCTGGCATTAACAAAGATGTTATTGCCTTCAATGAAAATAAAAATTCGGTTCTTTCACCTTGTTAAAAAAGATCAAGTGCAAAATGAATTAAATCCTAAATATGAAAAGTTAAACTGTAAAAATCTTAGAAGAAAACATGGGAAAATATCTTTATGATAACAGGGTAGGAAAAGACTTTGAAAAACCAGAACTTAAACTATACAGAAGATTAATGCATTTAATAATGTAAAATTTAGAAATGCTGTATGACTAAATGTGAATAAAATAACAACCTCAAATTGAGAGAATACATTTTCCACCCCTGTGACTAATAAAGGATTAGAAGCCAGGCTCATAAAGAACTCAAAAAAGAAAATAATTCTGCAAAGAAGTAGACAAAGAATAGAGACTGCCAAGTCACAGACAAAATTTCAAATTTAAATTAACATTAAAAGATGTTCAGCCTTATTGGTAATCAGAGAAACACAAATTAAGATAATAATGAACTGTCATTTCCCATTTAACAGATTAGGAAAATCTTTTAGTCTTGTACATTGTGTCCGTATAACCACTTTGAGAAGCAATTTAGGAACTTTAGTGAAATTCAGTCTGGGTGTACTCTATATAATTCTGGTGTCACATGGCAAAACCTTTCTCAGTGGGAATAAGAGGACATGAACCAGAATGCTCATTGTGGCAGTTTGTCCTAGTGAATGGATAAACGTGATTTATTTATAAAATGATTGCCAAGGGGCGCCTAGGTGGTTCAGTCGGTTAAGCATCGGACTCTTAATTTCGGCTCAGGTCATGGTCTCAGGGTTGTGAGATTGAGCCCCACATGAGGCTCCACGCTGGGCGGGAAGCCTGCTTAAGATTCTCTCTCCCTCCCTCTCTGCCCATCCACCACTCTCTCTCTCTCTCTCTAAAACAAATAAAATGAATGCTGAAAGCAATTAAATGATTTAGATCTGCTTGTGACAATGTAAATACTTTAAAAAGCATAATATTTAGTAATAGTAGCAAGTTACAAAAGATACAATATGACACATTTGAGTAAACTTTTAAAGCATATTTCTATTCTGGGAATAGGAGAAGGGGAAAGGATAATATTTATTCCTCTAAAAAAAAAAACTAAAGCAAGTATGACAAAATTTTAACATCTGCTTAAACTTAAGGGTAGATATAGACGGTATCTGATATATTCTGTTTTATTTGAAATGTTTTTGCTTTAAATTTCTTGATGTAACGTATTAAATTATTAATATTTCTCCACAGATTCTTTCTTCAGCCATGGTAATAGTTTTCATGGTACAGGTGGCCGTGGCAACAAGTTTGCCCAGATGCGTTACAGTTTAAGACTCTTGAGAGCCATGGTCTACCTTGAGGATGAGACTATAAACAGTGATCTTTGTGAAAAGGGAGCAATTCAGCAACTTATAGGTAAAACATGTTTGTGTACTTATGAAAGTAGAATACTTATAAATTAGAGGTTTTGTTTAAAATGCTTTTTACAAATTTATTTTATCATTCTAGCTAAGAAACTCCTGAATATTCTCTTGATTTTTGTTTCATATTGTTGCTATAAATCAGTTTGTCATTACTAAAACATGATCACTCATTCTGTAAACATCTGTTTACTCCAGATACTATTTCATTTAGGATTATCTTTTTTTTTTTAATGGGCTACTGTTATCTTCATTTTTCTAGTAATAAGATGACCACTTTTTGGCCAGGCTTTTGAAGTCATTTAAAAGAGGATAACATTACAGTGCATCTGACATACCAGAACACTAGTATGCTGGGATACACAGAAATGTACACAGGAGATTCTTTTCTGTTATGATATAGCAGAATATCCTTGATTTTCAGTTTAGAATTGACTATAGAGAATCACCTTATCCCCAAAATACATACATGTGAGCTCAGAATAAAATTCAGAACCCGAAACAAAAGCTTTTTACCTTTGTTAATTAAGAAATAAATAGTCTTGAAAACAAGTAATATGAGATATAATATGTCTAGTCAGGAGCCAAGCTAGGAAGAGTTTTAAATAGCATCCTCTTTCGATGTGGGGAGCCATTAGTGGTTTTGATCAGGGAAGTTATATGTATAGTGCTGTTTTAGGAAAAGGAATCTGGAAGAAATTATCAGATGACTTGGAACAGAACAAGGAGAGGGTAAAGGCAGGGAGCTAAAGGATACTGAAATATGAAGGAAATAATTCAAAACATAGCATGTGTTACAGACAACAGAGAAACTGGCATGCCTGCACTCACGTAGGAAGGAAAATGAGATCACCTAGAAAGGAGAAGCAGACCTGTGGCCAACCAGGTTGGATTCCTAGATGTTCCTAATAAAGGAGAATAGGCCAATCTGTTCCTGGCATGCTCCTGAACTGAGCCTCCAGCATGCTCAACTAGCTCTGCTAGGGACTGATCCTGCACCTGTCATGCATCCTAACAGGACCAAGAATCATCCCTTCAGGGCCAGGAAATAAGTTGTGATTTCCCTGTCCCTCTTACTTTGGAACATAAGTCCACCCCTTCCTGGTAGGGCCAAGGACCCCTTTAATAGAGAAGCAGTGATTTTTGTTCCTCATTTAAAGCTTAAAGGAAAATTCCTTTTTGAGGCAAAATTTTATTGTGACTGTCATTCCATCAGTGTAAGTGGCTATTTTCCAGTCTTTCTAAATTTTGATTAGAAGCAGGGGAGATATTTCAAAGGACATGGGAATACTGCTACTTAAAGTTATTGAAGATACCTCCAGGTAAGCATAAGGAGAGAATGCAGAAAGAAGTAACAGGAAGAGAAAACATACTTAGAGAGGTCTTCTACCTTTGCCTAAATTGACCCTGTTAACCATGAGGAGATGAGCCAGTTGTGATGAGGCATTTTGGTCATATATTTGCAAAGGCACTCATCTCTGCCTCATGACACTGCATATTTCTATAAACAGTTCTGTTTTTCTGTTTGTTGTGCAAAGTACCAGGTTGTTAGGGCATCTTTTAATAACACTCCATTAATTCTGTACTAGAAATGCTATATATACGGGGCTACTGATTGTATTCAGAGCTCAAAGAATCCACTTATCATCTTCTGTCTACAGCTTCTACATAACTGTGCAATTAAAATAGCTCCTTTTAAAATAGTTTCTCTAACTGAAATTTTATAAGAGATTTTTTTAAGAAGGGATTTCAAAACAGTAATTGATCAAAATAAAAATACAATGTCCACTAAGTTTACATTCTTTCAATTTTTTCACACCAGGAGTTTTTAAAAATACAATAAGCAAGGCTAATGACAAAGAAGAAGCCATTGTTTTGGAAATTCAGTCTGATATATTACTTATCTTATCTGGTCTTTGTGAACATCATATTCCTAGGAAGGTATGTATGCCTGTGAATCGAAGTTTTGTTCAGATCTTCCAATCCAGATGAACTGTTTCTTGGTGTCCATAAATGTTGGTGTTTTTTTAATCTTGTGAGGATTTAATTTAGTATTCTTTTTTATAAGGAGAGTATAATTATATACAATAAAGTATATATAAAGTGTAAATTTGATAGGTTTTGATGAATGTATACACCCATTTAACCAATACCTCAATTAAAACAGAGATGATTGTTATTCTCTTTGAAATTATTTCATGCCCCTTAGTGGCCATCCCCCTATTTGCCTTCAGGTGACCACTATCCTGATTTCTGTCCCCATAAATTAGTATTGCCTATTCTTTTACTTTATATGAATGGAATCACATTCATATAAATGTGCTTTATATGAATCACAGATAAATGTGATTTACTCTTTTATATCTGGTCCTGTCATCATATTTCTCAAATATATCCACATTATTGCAAGTATTAGCAGTTCATTCCTTTTTATTGCTGAATAGTATTTCATTGTTTGAATATACCCAATTTTTTTTTCTCCATTCCCCTATTGATAAACACTTAGGTTGTATCCATTTGGGACTATTATGTAAAAACCTTCAGTGGAACATTTTTGTAGTAGTCTTTCTGTGTACCTAATGCTTCCATTTCTCCTAGGTAAATACCTGGGAGTGCAATTAATGTTCATAAAGTAGGTATATGTTTTTAAGAAACTGGCAAACAGTTCTTCCAAAGTGGCTATCACATTATAAATGCTGTTTTGAGTTTAAATTGGATTCAGGGTGATGGGTATGTGATGAGCACTGAGTGTTGTATATAAGGGATGAATCACTAAATTTTACACCTGAAACTAATATTACACTGTATGTTAACTAGCTGGAATTTAAATAAAAACTTAAAGAAAAAAATTGGGTTCATACGTAGAACTAAAACTTAGAAAAAAGAGTTTAATTCCCTTTGATCTTTTAAATTTTGTAACAAACTGAGTCTCTAAGATTAATAACTTAAATAGCAAAAGACAGAATTGGAAAGATAAAAATTTTAAATTATGAAGTTTCCAATAGAGGGATTCTAGTGAGAGGCAACAAGAACAGTGAATGCATACCAGCTCTGAGCTTTGATGCAATTTTTTCTTATATTCTGCCACCCTGTGCCTGTGTTCTTCTGGAAAAATACTCATAGTCTTGCTTACTGGGTACCAGAACTGAACAACAAAACAATGAGAAAGGTAATTGGTAAGCAACAAATAATAAGTGGTAATAACTCAATATAAATTATTAAAGATTTTAACTACCATTTAAATGTTTATTTCTCTCTTGGGAGTATTAAAAAGTCTTCCATGATAGAATTTTAGCCTCTTAAATTAGTTTTTGCTATCTAGTATTCATCTGACAGGATACTAGACTACATTATAATGCAGAAGAAAATCATGGGGCAAGCTTATGGTTCATTTTTTTTAAAAAGAGGGAAAAAACAAAAAATAGAAAGGGACATTAAGCTGACATATTGATTGATGCCATTTCTAAAAATGATTAGCTTTATAATAATTTGCCTTAAATTCCTGAGAATGAGTGCAAATTTGAAAAAAAAATATTTGTATAAAACTAACAATGTTCTGTTTTTCTGGTATAAAAAGTTTTAGGGGACAGGATGAAACAGGAAAGAATTAGATTATTTCATAAAATAATTTTAAATAAATCTCTCAGGAAATTTTTGGAACTGAAGGAGTGGATATAATTCTTCGTGTAATGAAAACAGACCCCACAAAGTTACAGACTGGATTAGGCTATAATGTACTTCTTTTTAGTACATTGGACAGCATTTGGTGAGTATTACTGTACCCTAGTTAGAACCTCAATACAAGAAAATTACTTCTATGGTATTTGTTGGCTTAAGGTCTGATTTTTTTTTCCTGATAGATTTAAGATTTCTATCTAATTTTGAAAAACTACACAAATTTGTATGAAGTAAAGCCTAGAAAAATTAAAACTGTAGATTGAATAGAAATAAAATTAATCCTAGTATGCATGATAGAGAAGGGAAAATTTTGGTGCTATAATTTCTTCATGGTGTTGGACTTAGATCAGTTAAAATGTATTTCTGTACCATAATTTAAGCTTCAGTAAAAGTTTGCTTAATTCATAAAAAAAGGTTCTTCCCTCAAAACCACACCAGAAAGATAACTCTTCCAATACCTTTTTCAATAGTCCAGAAATGACACTTACCAATGTCCTTTGGAAAGTAATCTTGTCCATAGCTCATTTATAAAACCATTCTTGTATCTAAATTTAAATCCTTGTTTTTATTATTTGAACCCATTCTATTTTGGCCTCGTCTGGGAAAACACAAGCATCTACTCTTATACAGTGTTCTTATACCTGAAGACAGTTGAATTCCTCATTCATCTCCTCTTCAAAGAGCTGAAAACCTATTGATTAGGTATTTCCTAAGCAATATTTTTTCTCAAACTTTTTAGCATTCCTAAAGGGCAAAAAATAAATCATACATATATACATACACACATACTGCTTTTCTTAACATTAATTTATAAAATTTTGTCTTGGACAAAATTACTTGGGTTTCATGTATCATTAACACTTAACACATTTCTTTTGTCCTATTTGGGTGGGATTCATAAAAGCCACACTGCAACATATTTGGGGGGATGCAGAATATTCCACTCAATATCAGCAGAATACACATTCTTTTTAAGTGCTATGTTATTGTGCTTTATATTAAGAAATATATATTTGGTCCATTCCTAGTACAAAGCTCCTAAAACTTTTGTCATTTCCTAACCATTAAGAGCAATGAGAACATCTTTTGTTACAGTATTTGGTCTTTTATTCTCAGTTCCTTTATTAGCTTCAGAGTAATAACTATGAAGGTAGTGTCTTTTTTTATTCATAACAAGCCCCTTTCAGCCACATCTGAGTTTATGTTAATGAGGTAATTTTTTAAAAGATTTTATTTATTTGTTTATTAGAGAGAGACAGAGCATGAGTGGGGGGCAGTGCAGAGGGAGAGGGATAAGCATAAAGAAGAATGGGGGTGCCTGGGTGGCTCAGCTGGTTAAGTGTTAGACTCTTGGTTTTAGCTCAGGTCATGATCTCATGGGTCCTGAGATCAGCCTCATGTAGGGCTCCTTGCTCAGTGGGGAGTCTGTTCTCCCTCTGCCCCTCCCCCCAAAATAAATAAATAAACATAAAAAAAAGAATGATTCAAATAAACAACCTAACTTTAAACCTAAAGTAACTAGCAAATGAAAAATAAACTAAGTCCAAAGTTAGCAAAATAAAGGAAATAATAAAGATTAAAACAGAAATAAATGAGGGAATAGAAAAAAAATGGTTTGTTTTAAAAAGACATCAAAGTCTACAAGCCATTAGCTAGACTAAGAGAAGGAAAAAGACTCAAAATTATGTTAAATGAAATAAATGAAATAGAACACATCACAACAGATGCCACAGAAATAAAAAAGATCATAATGGATTACTGTGAACAACTATATGCCAACAAATTGGACAATAGAGAATAAATAGATTCCTAGAAACATACAATCAAGATTGAATCAAGAAGCAATAGAAAGCCCAAACAAACCAATTACAATAAGGAGATTGAATCAGTAATCAAAAACCTCCCAACAAAAAAGCCCAGGACCCAATAGCTTCACAGGTGAATTTTACCAAACATTTAAAGAATTAATACCGATCCTTCTTAAACTTTTCCAAAATATAGAAAAGGGAACACTTCCAAATTCATTTTATGAGGCCAGTCCTGAGGAACATGTAAGCAAAAATCCTATAGGAAATATTAACAAACCAAATTCAACAACACGTTAAAAGGATCATACACCCCATGACCAAGTGGGATTTATCCCTGGGATGCAAGAATTGTTCAATATAAGCAAATCAATGTGATATACCACATTAACAGAACGAAGGACAAAAATCACATAATCATCTCAGTAGTTGCAGAAAAAAGCATTTGACAAAATTCAACAGCCTTTCATGATAAAAACTCTCAACAAATTAAGTAGAGAAGAAACAAACACAGTAAATGTCATAGATGAAAATTCCACATCTAACATCACACTCAATGGTAAAAAGCTAAAAGCTTTTCCTCTAAGATCTCTAACAAGGCAAAAGTGCCCACTCTCACCATTTCTACTCAGTACTATAAGTCCTAGCCAGAGCAATTAGGCAAGAAAAAGAAATAAAAGGCATCCAAATCAGAAAAGAAGTAAAATCATCTCTGTTTGCAGATGACAGGATCTTTTATGTAGAAAGCCCTAAAGACGCCACCAAAAAAACTGTTAGAATAAATGAATTCAATAAAGTTGCAAGATACAAAATCAAATACAAAAATCAGTTGGCGGGGAGATGAACCATGAGAGACTATGGACTCTGAAAAACAAACAGGGTTCTAGAGGGGAAGGGGGTGGGACAATGGGTTAGCCTGGTGATGGGTATTAAAGAGGGCATGTTCTGCGTGGAGCACTGGGTGTTATACGCAAACAATGAATCATGGAACACTACATCAAAACTAATGATGTAATGTATGGTGATTAACATAACATAATAATAAAAATCAGTTGCATTTCTAGACACATTTCTATTCACACTATTATGAACTGTGCAAAAAGAAAATTAAGAAAACAATCACACTTGCAATAGAACCAAAAAGAATAAAGTACTTAGGAAGAAATGTAACCAAGGAAGTAAAAACCTTATGCAGTGAAAACTGTAAAACACTGATAAAAGAAATTAAAGCAGACACAAATAAATGGAAGGATATCCTGTGTTCTTGGACTGGAATAATTAATATTGCTTAAATGTCATACTAGCCAAAGTGATGTACAGCTTCATGCAATCCCTATTAAATCCTAAAGATATTTTTTTACAGAAATAGAAAAACAATGCTAAGATTCCTATGGAACCACTAATCATCAGGGAAATGCAAACCAAAGCCACAGTGAGTTATCACCTTATACCTGATGGAATGATTATTATTAAAAAAAAAAAGATATGTGTTGGTGAGGTTGTGGAGAAAAGAGAACTCTTGATTTTGGTGGGAATGCAAATTGTGCAGCCACTGTGGAAAACAGTATGGAGATTCCTCAAAAAAATTAAAAATAGAATTACCATATAATCCAACAATCCCACTTCTGGGTATATATCCAAAAGAATTGAAATCAGGATCTTGAAGAAATAGCTGCACTCCCATGTTCACTGCAGCATTATTCACAATAGTCAAGATATGGAAACAACCCAAATGTCCATCAACAGATGAATGGATAAAGAAAGAAAATATGGTATATACATATAATGGAATATTACTCAGCCTTAAAAAAGAAGAAAATCCTACCATTTATAACATGGATGGACCTGGAAGACACTACACTAAGTGAAATAAGTCAGTCACGGAAGACTATCTCTTTTTTTTTCTGTCTAAATGTGAGACAGAAGACTATCTCTTATACATTATTTCTGTTACATGAGGCATCTAAGACACTCGAAAATATAGAAGTAGACAATAGTATAGAGACAGTAGGATCCTTGTTAAGTGAGTAACTTCCTTTTTATTTAAGGTGCTGTATTTTGGGGTGTTATCCCTCAGAAGATTACTTTCTTGAAAAGGAAGGCATTTTTCTCCTTTTGGACTTACTGGCAGTAAGTATGATTGTTAATAATTGTAAACAAACAAACAAATAAATAAATAAATGTTTTTATTAACTCTTTCCAAAACTAAGTACCACAGAACACTATTCTATAATTAAATATGCCCACAAATTGTTTAAATGTTTGTTTTAAAAAACAAAATCTCACTTGGGAGATCCATAATTTGCATTGGCATAATAAAGGCTCTGAAAATTCCTCCTGTGACGAAACCTATTTACTTAGGTCAGCACTCCCAAACACCTAACAGCAGATAGTTTGTTTTATGGGATTTTTCCCAACCACCTTTAAAGAAATAGTTTGTGAAATGCTAGACAACATCAAAACCCATAAGCATTATTAATAACGTCTAGCTTCTTCTCTTAGTATTAAAAGTTAAGGGCCACATTAGACAAAGGAGTAAAGATCAGCATTTTTAAAGAACTGAATAGTTTGTAGGTAATGTGAAGAATCGAGTGTGTCTTAGATCATTTTACAGAATGAGCAGGAATGAGTATATTAAGTTTGCCAGAAAAGACAGTTGCTATTCCAACACCAACAAAGAATGGCAATGACGCTCAATTATCCTCAAAGTAATTCCCTACTGGCCTCAATTCTAAGTAGGTCAAGATGTCAAGATGATGTGGGAGGAAAAGTGTAATTTGGTTTCAATAAAACTTTGAGAGAAAAAAAAAACTTTGAGAGATATTCTCATGTAGAGTCCTACCTATGTCACTGCCTTGACTGCCACCATTCATGATTTTATTAACAGAATAACCACGGGGCACCTGGGTGGCTCAGTCGGTTAAGCGTCTGCCTTCAGCTTAGGTCGTGATCTCAGGGTCCTGAGATGGAGCCCCGCATCGAGCTCCCTGCTCAGCAGAGAGCCTGCTTCTCCCCCTTCTCATGCTCTCTCTCTCTCTTTTTCTCAAATAAATTAAAATAAAATCTTAAAAAAGAAAACAAACCAGAATAACAAACCTACTTGGATTTAGCAAAGGTACTAAAGTTATCTGTGTCCCTTCATCTATCTGAAAGAAAATTAGTTGGCATTACATATAGGAGAGCAAACTCATTAGATATAAAACATTACAAACAAAAAATAAATAAATAATAATAACCCATTTTGATAAACAGGAGTGAGTCATAACCAGAAGCCCTTGGAAGGTTCAGAAAATTGGACATAATACAGAAAGATATATGTGTGGCTTTACTAAATGATCTATATCTCACCATGTTTCTCTGATAAGAGTACAAATATGCCCAGAGACCCGTGGTGATTTGTCAGGAAATTCTCAAAGTCAGAGAATTAATTTGGCACGTCTTCCTAGAATCTTGTTTTTAGTTAAAGACTAGGAAATGGGGAGTTATATTAAACATGTATATTCTAAATAATTAAATTCTATGTGAATATTTAAGGTTATATAAAAGACTTCAAAGACATTTCTCACTTGTGTTCACTCTCCTTCACCACTAGGGTTTCTCTGATGGAAAGGCATAAAGAAGACTGGTAGGAGAAGCCATATAGCACAGTGGTTATGAGCATAGGCTGCAATCAGTCTGACTGAGGCCTCCAATACTTGTTAGCTGGGTAACTTGGACAAGTATTTAACATCTGTTATATGTTTCTTCATCTGTAAAACAGAGATAACAACAGTATCTATCCCATGCACTGCTAGGAGAATTCTAAGAGTGACTGTGCATGTGCACACATGCACACACACACACACACATATATATATATCACACACATATATACAGTATTTGGAATAGTTCCTGGCACATATTTTTGCCATTTAAGTGTTTTCTATTTTTATGAATATAATTATTAGATTGTGCTTAAGGTGGATTAAACCAATTAAATTAATTACAGATTACAAATATTATTTAATGAAGTTTTTTTTAATCAACTCCAACCCTTGAAATTTGCCTTTTTCTCCTGAAAGTGAAGTATAGGAATAAAAAACCCAGTTGAGGCTCTGTTTAATACAATCTGCTAAAATATTTATTCAGTGTGCAATGATAATAATTGCTAATAATGTTAAATATTATTTAGAGCTTTCTATGTGCCAGGCAGTCTTGTATAATTCATCATAATAACTCTCTAAAGCAGGTAATATTATCCTTCACTTTATAAAAGAGGAAACTGATAATGTTTGCAGTTAAAACAACAGGTTACAGGTTTCCTGTGCTATATTCTATTAGTGGTATACTATGAGTTAATCAACAAAAAATATTCCAGACACAAATTATTACTGTGTGGAGAATATAACTCTAGATGGACTTTTCTATACCTAAATTTTGGTTTGCTGAAAGCTAGTAGCAAAACAAAGGAAATATGCTTGATAATTTTTCTTAAATGCTTACTTTGCAAAATACAAAATTACATCTCATTTTGATTTTTTTTCAAATGTGACTGCCACTTGCAGTTACCATCAGTTATTTTCTTAGTTACAAGGTTGTAGTCATTATGAGTCTTTACCAACCTTAATAAAGCATGTAAATTGGAAAGATCCTATAATTACAGTGAACTATGTATAGTACTGTTTACCTGCTCCACTTAAAATGAACATCTTCACTTATTTTTATAATCTCTCTTTTTCTGGACTGAACCAAATCAATTAAATTTTTGGTCATGACATATTTATGACTATATCAGAATTATATTGAATCTTCTTCTTTTTATCCTTTCTAACTCTTAATGTCTGAAAACATACTTTTTAATGAGATTGTCCCAAGTCATACTTAAGTAGAGTGTGAATTTTTTAAGGGAGTCATTTAGAAGAAAGTTACTGGTTAATAAAAGTGTTTCTTAGGGTTTTTTTTTTAAGGCAATAATTCTTAAAATTTATTGCAACTCTTTTCCTTTTCCATTTCCTTGCAAAAGTTGAACCAAAAAAAATTCTGTAATCTAATACTTGGAATAATGGTTGAATTTTGTGATAATCCCAAAACTGCGGCTCATGTCAATGCTTGGCGAGGAAAGAAAGACCAGACAGCTGCTAGTCTTTTAATTAAATTGTGGAGAAAGGAAGAAAAAGAACTGGGAGTAAAACGGGATAAACATGGGATGATCATTGGTAAGTGTATTTATAACTGTTAGTAGTAGAAATTAGATGCATATTTTTAATTGAGATATAATTGACATATAACATTGCACTAGTTTTAGGCATACAATATAACGATTTGATATATGTACATATTACAAAATGATTACCACAATAAGTTTAGTTAGCATCCATCACCACACAGTTACAATTTTTTTTCTTGTGATCTAACTTTTAAAATCTACTTTTTCTTTTTTTTAAAGATTTTATTTATTTGACAGAGAGAGACACAGCGAGAGAGGGAACACAAGCAGGGGGAGTGGGAGAGGGAGAAGCAGGCTCTCCGCTGAGCAGGGAGCCCGATGCGGGGCTCGATCTCAGGAATCTGGGATCACGACCTGAGCCGAAGGCAGATGCTTAACAACTGAGCCACCCAGGCGCCCCTAAAATCTACTTTCTTAGCAACTTTCAAATGTACAATAAAGTACTGTTAACTGTAGTCACCACCCTGTTCATTATATCCCCAGGACTTATTCATCATTCACCCATATTTTTTTTAAAGATTTTTATTTACTTATTGAGAGAGAGAGAGTGATAGAGAGCATGAGAGGGAAGAGGGTCAGAGGGAGAAGCAGACTCCCTGCTGAGCAGGGAGCCCGATGTGAGACTCGATCCCGGGACTCCAGGATCATGACCTGAGCCGAGGGCAATCGCTTAAACAACTGAGCCACCCAGGCGCCCCCACCCATATTTTTAAAAAGAGATCTTTAAAAGATACTAGGGAAGTATGAGGACTTCCACCCCTTTGTTTAAAGTTCTTTTCACAAGAGTTTGTAGAACTTGCTATCAAATTCTGAATGAATGGAAGAAAACTAAGTAAATTAGTAGCAGGTTCATATTTTTATAAAATATTTCAGGAAGTGATATTATATTGTTTAACTCAAAAAAAAAACAAAAAACAAAAAACCTAACATCATGTCCTAAAGAAGTTCGTTGAGTTACTTGCTTTTACAAATAGATTCAGTAATGTTTCATCTACCAATTAAATTAGGGATGTAAATAGAGTGCCTGAAAACAATTTTTATAGTATTTTGTACATTTCTGTTGATTCATATTCATGAAGCAAGTTTACTTTTTATATAAAAGAAGAAATTGTTTTCTTTCTTTTTTTTTAAAGATTTTATTTATTGGGGCACCTGGGTGGCTCAGTCGTTAAGCGTCTGCCTTGAGCTCCGGTGATGGTCCCAGGGTCCTGGGATCGAGCCCCGCATCGGGATCCCTGTTCTGCGGGAAGCCTGCTTCTCCCTCTCCCACTCCCCCTGCTTGTGTTCCTTCTCTCGCTGTGTCTCTCTGTGTCAAATAAATAAAATCTTTAAAAATAAAATAGAGATTTTATTTACTTATCTGGGAGGGGGAGAAAGAGAGAGAGCGCGCACAAGCAGGCAGAGGGGCAGAGGGAGAGGGAGAAACAGACTCATCGCTGAGCAGGGAGCCCCATGTGGGGCTCGATCCCAGGACCCTGGGATCATGACCTGAGCCAAAGGCAGATACTTAACCAACTGAGCCACCCAGGAGCCTCAGAAGAAATTGTTTTCTAAGTAAAAATAAATCAAATGTTCATAAATTTTAATTACCAGCAATCTACAATGCTAGAGTACATTTTCTAAGCCTCTTAAGTTTCTTTTCATCTAAACTGTTAATATTGTTAATTTTTAAATGAAAATACTCCCCCTTTAACTTCTGATTTCTATTTCTATTTATTATTTCCGAGTTTTGATCTGTAACATCATAAAATTTTTTTTTATATTTATAGCATAATATATAGAACTCAAAAGCAAAGGAGATTACAAATTTGTTAAACTGACATTATTCATCATTCATCATCATTCATATTTGGATCTCAAAATTAGAAAAGTTATTTACATAAGAGTTTCACTTTTTAAAAAGTTATTTTGTAAAATTTCCATATTTTATGTATAATTAAAATGAAAGCTTTAGGTTTTGCCACAGAATGAGGAATAACTGATTACTAATGCTTTCAAAAGAATAACCATATACAATGTACTATTTTATTCTAATATTTTTATATATTCTATGTCTGGACTAAAATTTCAAAATTAGATATTAATTTACTACATTTTTATCTGTCCTTTCTGTTTTCATGATATGCAACGATTAGATACAAAGAAACCTCTATTTACCAGTTTCCAAGAAGAGCAAAAACTCATGCCATTGCCTGCAAACTGCCCGACTCTTGCAGTTATGGATGTTGCCGAGAATATCAGAGCAAAAATTTATGCTGTGCTGGGCAAACTGGGTAAGAAGCTACTTGTCAAATTCTCAAGAGACTCTGTTTTGCTGAGTTTGCAAGGTGATTTTGCTTTGGAGTCTTTTCAAACATGATGATAAAAAGTCCCTTTATACAGATAAGTGTGTGTTCCATTGTTACCCCAATGCCCAAGCTATGCCCTTGATCAATTAAAATCAGAATCTCTGGGTTTGGGGCCCAGGCATCAGCATCCTTCAAAGCTCCCCAGGCAGTTCCAGGATTAAAGGTGGTTAGTTTAGATGATTAGGCTTAAACATTAGAATTCTGAAATACCTGAGTTTTTAAAGTCCTTGCTTCCTATTAAGGAAAAAAGTTGTCAAACACTCTTCAGCAAGCCAGAGGCTCACAGAACTAACTTTTTCATAATCAAGATGAAATAAAAACTAACTCTTGGCATTAGTTTTTATGATAGATACATACATTTTGGAATCACTTGCTTTGTTACAGTAATTCTTTCTTTATAAACTTTGTTTAGATTTTGAAAATTTACCTGGCCTATCTGCTGAAGATTTTGTCACTCTTTGTATCATACATAGATACCTTGATTTTAAAGTGAGTACCTTCTTAATAATCTATTAAACTCTAATATGACAAAAAAATCAAATGGGAAATAAAAGATCTATTCATAGTTGTAAGCAATCATCCATGTACTATATAGTTTTTATTTTCCATTTTGCATCTGGTACTGTTCAAGAAACCTACAATTGATTGGGTATCTTCCATAGGATATGATTTTATCTTACTATTAGTTTACAAAAGGAGATGGATGTTACTGACAGAACTATTCAGAAGCTTAACAGAATTTTTAAAAAATATAGTTTCTTCTCTTTAGAGAGCATTAGGAACTATAGTTAAATGAATTATTGCTTATTAACAAATTATTAATATTTATTAAAGATTATTTTATCCTTAATTTATATGATGATCAAATATCAGTTAAAGGATATTAGGTTTCTCACCCTGTTGGTTATATTTTTATTGGCAAATGAATACTTTTGAAGTTTCAGCAAAGTCTTTTTAAGTACATTCTCTTCTGATATTAGTACTATGTATTTGAATGTTATAAATGAATAAGTCTCTATTTTCAAATGAAAACAAAGCTCAGTTTCATCCCAGGCCTGGATATATAAATTTTTCTATAAATATAAGCATACTCAAGCACATTAATTTACAGACAACCAAGAATATGAGATGGAGCTGTGAGTATGATGAAACCATGGAGTTAAGAGCTTGAGATTCAGTTCCTTTCTGAGCTAGAAGGTAAGGGGCAGGGGACAGTGCTCTGGAACCCCAGTTATCCCCATGTTAATTGCCCTACAAGTTCAGCTTGACCTAACTTTGATTTATTTTTTAAAAGCATTCCTATTCTTTTTTTTATTTGTTTTTAATTTTTTTAAGTAGGCTCCATACCCAATGTGGGGCTCTAACTCATGACACCCCAAGATCAAGAGTTGCATGCTCTATGGACTGAGCTACCCAGGCACCCCCTCAACCTAGCTATTAATACAGGGCTTTTGGGAGGAATCCATCAGTAGTTCAAAAGGATATAACTAAAGCAGCGGTTTCTGCAGCTGTGAGAACGGTGTGACTATAAACCAGAGGGCAGTGACAATGGTAGTGAACTAAACCTAGGTAGTAGAGCCTCATCCACGCATACCTCATCATTGTAAAACATTTGAGAAATTACTTCCGAATACTCAACTGTAACTGGTGCCGCAAATCATTCCCAGTGCACTTATTCCCATGTAGGAAGATGGGGAGAGGTGGTTCAGTAAGTGTTAACTTTGGAACAACCACCCAAATAAAGGATTACCCAAAATTACATCATTTATTTTTGGTTAATTTAACTTTTTAAACTTAAACTTTGTTATAACAGATTGGAGAAATATGGAATGAAATATGTGAAGAAATAAAATTAGAAAAATTAAGACCAGTCAATACAGATAAAAAAATTTTGGAAGTTATTACAACAGCATCAGAAAATATTGGAAAGATGGTTGCTTCTCTTCAAAGTGAGATGATTGAAAGCCAAGCAAACCAAGATGTGCAAAATGAACAGAAAGTATATACAAAAGTAAGTCACATATACCATTAAGGCAGGAAATAATAATTTCAATAAACAAGCTTACCATAGGATATATTTGCCTTACCTGTGAATGTTCCAGCACTTAGAGTTATATTGTAGTTTTTCTTACAATTATTTTCAGTGTTTCTGTGCAATTTTTAAAGAAACCATGGAATTAACAGCCTGAGATTCAATTACTATCTTCAGTATGGGTTTGTGGCATTATGATTTGATTTCTGTAGGCTTACATTTTAAAAAGTAAACAGATACGTGGAGCTCCTGGGTGGCTCAGTCGGTCAAGCGTCTGCCTTCGCCTCAGGTCATGATGGGGTCCTGGGATTGAGCCCCGTGTCAGGCTCCCTGCTCAGTGGAGAGCCAATTTCTCCCTCTCCCTCTGCCCCTCCCCTCTGTTAATGCTCTCTCTCTCTCAAATAAATAAATAAAATCTTTAAAAAAAAAAGTTAACAGACACCTGAGACACCTTTTTTGAAATGTCAGAGTTCCAAAATTGTGGTCTATTTAAGTGTATATGTTTAGCAAATTCTATCTGACCGTGTATCTCTGTGACTATATATGTATAACCTCACTGAGAAAGTTGACCCTCCATCCCTCATTCTGTGATAGGTCCTTACTGGTATGCCAACCATAGGCATATTGATAAAAGCTTCAATCTTCACTTCAGTGCCATAAAACTTACAATGAATGTTCTATCTATAGATCCAGAGGTAAGCTGGTCTCTAACTTTAACTAATCAGGAAAAAGCCTGCCAGGAAAATATAAGCCATTTTCCTAAAGCTTTGTGTTCAGTCGGAAACTGAACACAACAGAAGTTTTTGAGCAAATGGGTCTTTTAAGTGGCTCTAGCTTGTCCCCCAAATACAAAGACAATGCAGATTCCCCATTTCTGCTTGGTGACCCTTTATGATTACAATAAAATGTTTAAAACTCTTTAAGGTGATTTCCAAAGTGTTTTCTATTGCCTGATCTTTCACATAGTCTATTAAATGTTAATATCTACAGCCTAGTAGGAATTCTGTCTGTGTCCATCTGTGAATTCCACTCCATCTTAGACACCAATTTGCTTGAAAGTTTTATTTAAGAGTTTTTATTGCATAGATGCTGCCATTTAAGTAATTTATTTGTTTTCAAGTGGGATAGCCCTATTGGAAGTTCTGCCTCATTAGTCTGTTGAACGGCAGAATGTCTGCTGTGTGGACGAGCTATTGTTGATTTGTTGGTTTTCGTTGATTTGTATGGCTTTGACCCCACTTATTTTTAAGCAGTTGTTTAATTAAATACTCTTAGGTTCATAATCTATATTTAATAACATATTATTTACTAACCAAGGGCATGTGTTCTCTGATTATATATTTAGAGAACTATATAGTCTTTGCAGTTTGTTAGCGGTTATCTCCCTAGACTGCATCACCACAACCAACTCAGCACTCTCACAAAACTGCTTATCTTAAACTGCTACAGTCATAAATTAGTAGTTTTACCAATATAACCTTCCATAAACTATTATCAGTGGCAGCAGGAATCTCTTTATTTTCTCCTGTGAATTTGCTGTTGGGTCATTTATATAGCTTGTTCTGGATTATAATCTGTCTTCACAAGTGATAATCACAAAGCAATCAGTCTTGCTGAGAATGATTATTGTTATTTTTATTTTTAATATTTTCATAACAACAGTTTTACATCACATTTAATGGAGCGCAGTTCAAATCTTAGCCACATAATGCAGGAAGGATTTTACTCTAATCCTTTTGCTAGTCAGCCCTAAAATTAACATTGGTAAAATCTAGGTCTTCCTTCAAAATAAGGGCTTTAAAAACGCCCTTTGTTATCCTTTCATAGGAACTAGAACCCTTAATTATCTTTCTCATTTCAGATACAAGCCACACACAAGCAAAGAGAATTGGCTAATAAATCATGGGAAAATTTCTTGGCCAGAACATCAAATGCTAAAACTTTAAAGGTAGGATTTTAAAAATATTGTGGTATCCACAACAAATAGACAATTCTGACAGGAAGATTTTTTCAGGAATAAATATTCAGTCACCTTTTCTGCTGACCTTTCTATAGAATACCAACACTGTTAGATCCTTATAAGTAATGTAGGATGATAACTATGCATTTTTGTAGTTTCAGAAGATGCTACTTTGAGTTTTTTTGCTCTAGCAGTGGGAAGCAAGGGTGATGTTCCTGGCTTGCCTAAAGGAGATGATCATTAGCCAGGAATAAGCAGGAGAAATGTGCTCCTACTTTCCACTTTGTGTCATTGATCATTTCTGTAAGAAGCAGAGTGAAGAACAGAAAAAACAACTGTCTGGGTTACCCTCTCCCCCAAGGGTATTTCCCCTCTGTGACCACCAAAAGAAACATTATATTAACACTTAAATGAGAACTGGGGATAAACATCCCTTTGGGAAAAGGTGATAAGCTGCTTGAGGAATAAGCTGGAAACTCATCTACAAATTTTATAATGTTGATTGTTCACTAGAAATATGTGAGAAGCACCATGTATTTTCAAAACCTCATTGCTTTTCCCACTTTTTCCACTAATAATTTGGATATGTTTTTATGTAATGTTACAATTCTTTGGCTAGATATGAAATTGTTGAATGTTAAATTAGTCCATGAAAACAGTGAAACCACATTAAGGTAGTGAAACCAAAGTTAAGAACAAAAGCTCACTTGAGGTACTGTGTCTCCCCCTTCTCACTAAAAATTCTTCCCATCTCTGCTTAAAAAATATCCTCACAACTGCCTGTACTTTGAAGGAATAACTAATGAAAATCAGCCATTCCATGCAGATTGTTACCGCAAATTTTACATGTTCTAAACGTGCCTCAACTACTGAGTTTGAACAAAAGTGCAACAAATTATACAATTTATATTACTCTGAAAATAATTAAGTGTTCTGAATTAGTATTTATGCAAAATATTTTGAAAACATGTATCACCTGAGGTAAATTTAGTAATTTTATTAAATTATGGGCTAAAATGTGATTTCCATAGGACCTGCTTTATTCCTTAGTCATATATGAGTGATACCTCTGGAAATCTCAGTAATGTTCTCAGGTGACTGGTGTCTTCTGCAATGTATAAAAGATGTAACTTACTAATAACTATCTTCATAGCCTAAGTGAGTAAGTACAGGTTACAGTGCTACTTAATAAACAGTTCAAGTAGAAATCGGGCACAATTAAATGTACTTCACATGCTTCATTGCAAGTATGATAGTTAATGCTTTAATAGCAATTCATATTACTTTCTTTCTAATTTAAAAATCTTCAGAAAGCAAAAAGACTTCAGGAAAAAGCTATAGAATCCTCTAGATATGGTGAGCATCCACCAAACGCAATATTTCACAGGACAGATATTAAAGGCCTTAACACAACGGTAAGTTTTTTTGTTTGTTTTGCTTCATAATTTTTCTTAGTAGATACTGAATTTAGTCTCCATAGAATGTTATTTCCATGGGGGTTTTTCCTCATATTTCTTCTTTTTCTTTGGTCAAATTTCACATAGTTAAGCCATATTTATATTCAACATACCTTTACTCTCACCCAGTACTGGTTTAGACCCGATCAGCCCTCCAGGATTCCCAAGAAACAGCTATAAGTTTGTATCTTTTCTAAAGTCAGCTGAAGGATGAATGGGTTTTTCTCTTATTGAAAAATTTTGTCAATGAACTCTTATATATACCTTTTGCTTTGTCAGGTGCCTTCCGGTCTGGTAGTAACAGTGGAAAGCACTCCTGCCCGATTATTGGGAGGACCTCTGGCTGATACAGATATTGCTCTTAAAAAACTGCCTATTCGAGGAGGAGCCCTACAAAAGGTGAAAGCAGTGAAAACTGTGAATGAGTCAAAGAAGAGTGTTCCTACATAAAATAATCTACAGACATTTTGAAAAAAAGTTTGCTTATAATTTTTTAGTTATATATATCTTTATAAACATAAAGCAAATAATTTAGTAAAATACTATGAAAAAATATAAGTAAGCACATGTAATTTGTTTGTATGGAAAATATCTACCTATAGCATCAGAAGAGCTGTCTTTAATTTCTTTGGATAGATCACTAATTCCCTTAACTGAAATTGTAAAACATGCTGTGTCAGTTCAACTCCTTTGGTTGCATGTGAACTACTCCATCTGGTTTAAGCCAATAAAAACTTTTACAGGCTCTGTAGCCATCAAATGTAGGAGTAATTAAGACTGCAGGCATTGTTGGATCTAGGGACTGAAATTCTGTGAGTAGGATCTTCTCCTTCCCTAGCAGTTCCTGGATTATATTCTCCCGAGTTGATACCCAGTAGAGAAGAATACATGCCTGTTTTTCAACAGTCTGCAACTGCCTCTGCATCTTGGGACCCTTGATTGGCCACATGCCCACTGCTGAGCCATTCACCATGACTTTGGCCAGATCTGGGTAATGCCTAGTCCCAGAACCAAAAGTAGGCCAACTCCAACCAAAATATATGGATGGAGTGGGGAATCAGGATATTGTTATCCTACGTATATATAAATACCGGGCAGCAAAAACATTTGCAACAAATTTGTTGGTCAAAGTAAAATAAGTTATCTCTGTTATAAAAAGTAAATATCAGTCATCAGCTAAACAATAAAAATAAAAAATAAAAATATAGACGGCTTTACTCTTAATATATAAATATGCGAAGCAAACTCTAAAGCTACTACTTTTCTTCTTTAATGGGGAAGGGAAGGGGAGAGTGAGGAAATGTTTTCCCTCCTTTGGTGGTGAAGGTGTTTTGCCAAAAAATAGGAGATAGATGCCTTAATGCTGGGTGTAGAGCAAAGTGCCCCCGTATGCTATTAAAAGATTTCCATAGCCTGTCTCCATGCCCATCAACCCCACCCAAGAAGCCACAAAATCATGTCCAGCACTGGGAGAGACAAGAACCTCTTTTCTTAAATTGGGAAATACACTGGAATTTGAGTCTAAATTCTAGGCCCATAGGCACACTCAGCAGTGTACTGGTAAATGTGTAACAATCAGCTCTTCAAGGGGGAAAAGGCCCTAATTTGTAGTGTTTGCCAATTTGGATGGTGTAAATACTCCCACTGTGACCAATTACAAGCTACTAACATGATCCTACTGAATGCAAAGTTGGGAAGACCTGCATAAAATCTACTTTATCAAATAAGAGAGGGCTCCATCGCCCCCTTGGGCTCACCTTCTCCTACTTCCTCCTTCATCCTCCCCTTCTTCCCCCAACTCACATTCCTCCAGGAATTTTCCATTATCCCCATCTGTGAAGTTAGTAGAATCTGCAATGAAGGGAGAAACTGCAACTGTTGTTAATGTTCTAATTCGAATGAGTTGATAGTACACCATTAGCCAGCAGCTTCTCATCCTGGCCCAGCTGCCCATTCTTGTGGCCCATAAGAGTAGATAATGTACATCAGCTTACCAGAGAACTTTGCCTCTCCTGAATCCTTTTTTCTATTATCACCACCAACAACAAGATATTAGAAGGCATAATTTGTTCCTCCTCTTCACACAGGAAGCCCTAAGCACAAAGATTCCATCAAAGAGTAGTTACTGGGATCCTGAGACAAGAACGGACATAGACAGGACATGCAATGATGAGATGACCATACGGAAAGCACAGATATACCTCAAGTATATCAGATACAAAACCAAGATGAAGAGCCCACGGCTAAGAACAATAAATCTCTACCTCATTTTGTAGACCATAAGCTCCTTTCTCAGGTGCTAAGCTCCCTAAGGACAAGGTAGAAACCACATTTCATTCATCATTGAAACACATCAGTAAGTAAATTGCTAAATAAGTGTGATGGCGGCCTCAGCTCCTGGCAGCCTTTCGCTTGAGCTCCGCAAGGGCAACAAAGTCCTGAGCTCAAAAGGAAAATTCATCCAATAAAATACTATACACGCAAGGCTAACCACAAACATTATTAAAGTAGTTCAAATGCATTTACTCCCTAACAGTGATAGACTTTCTCTAAAATGATGAGACAGAAATACTATTCCATTAACCGATACTATGACACAACCAATGTGTAGAAATAGAACTGATATCACTTGGTTGGATATAATTTTTGTATGTAGTACAACTTGGTATCTCCAAACTAATTAGGACTGACTACAATCAAAATAATCTGTGATATCTGTGGACCTTTCCCCCTTGCTGTGTAGATCTTACCCATCAGGAAGAGGAAAGTTAAAATAGGGCAGGTTGTTACCTGGCAGCAAATTTAACAGCTGAAGAAATGTAGGTGGATGAAGCGTAGCGTTGCTTAATCCAGACACTTGCCCTTGGTAGACAGACATGCATCAAGTTTGCAGATTACAATTCCAGCCACCCTTGCAGTGAGCAAGTGAATCGGTCTGATGATATCACTAACTATAATAGGTCTCTGTCTCTCCTCACATCCAGTGCTTCCAAGGCACCCCTGAGTCCACTTAGCCTAACCAGTCTGACTGAAATGCAGACAATATATTTCCCTTCCACGAGTCAGTTGAGACAAAATTTCAAGCTCTCAAATTGAAACTTCTGCTAATAAGCTAAATGCAAATAGAGTCAAAAGAATAAAAATGGAGTTTAATGCATACAGATGAAGTGGTTTCGACACACTTCAGTAATGAGATGTTTACCACATGAGGGAGCTCATTCCTTGGTTAAACTGTTAGCCAGTTGTTGCTTATATTGGAGGAAAACCAGTGAATAATCAGGTGAATAACTCATTCATCTCATCCTCTGGAACACAAGGTACATTTTATGTCACAGGAAAAAAACCTTTCATGTTCAGCCTAAATCTTTTCAGGTCAAATATCCATTTTCTGTAATCATTCTTACTTAATCATTCCAGACATTATATCTGGCCAGCCCCTTCTGAAGGGCCACAATTTGTTAATATTCCTCTAAACTGTGACCAAACTGAAAAAGATTTCCAGGTGTAGTAGGACCCATGAAGGATATACTGAAACTAGTCTTCCTCATTTTTGCACACTTTCTGCCAACATAGCCTACGCTTACGTTAGTTTCATTAGCAATTATGTTTCATAACTGCTTGTATTAACTTTCCAGTCAAGGATGCTTTTTGAGAAAGAAAAAGGCAGCCCCTGACATTCAGGAACTGGCCCAATACTATCAGGTCAAAATTCTACAGAAAAACCCATTGCCCAGATCTTGATTTCTAATTAATATTCTCCAATAAAAGAAACCAGGTCTCTTTGAAGAAATGGCCGGTTCCAGGGATGGGTGGAAATACACAAGATGAGTCTGGAGCATCCTATAGAGTTCCTAATGACCAAAGCTGGAACAATTTCAGCAACAAAATAAATAATGTAGTAGTGCTGGATTATAACCCAAAGTATAAGTAAAAGTCTATAAGTCCCTACTGATAGAAGTAAATAATGAAAGAACAGGAATGAAGAAAGCGGAAGAGGGGGAGGGAGTGAGGGTAGACAAATCTCCCAATATAAAGAATTCCAGATAATTTATGTAGATATTCCCTCCTCCAGTAGGTGGGACATAACTGCCCATTCCCTTAGGTGTGGGTTATGCTTAGTGACTTGCTTCTGAAGAATACAGTATAGAAAGAAAAGAGAAAATAACATTACAGTGGAGAAACCTGGTATATACTAATGTAGCCAAGGTTAAACATCGGTGATAACTCATGTTGATGGCATATACCCTTGATCTGAAGTATTGAGAATAATACTTTTGAGGTCTTCATCCATAAAATCTATAAAGTCAGTCTAACCATGAGAAATACAATCAGGCAAACCCAAATTAGATATTCTGCAACATACCTGACCAGTGCTCAAAATTGTCAAGGTCATTGAAAACATCTTCTTAGACCTAAGGAGACAAGATAACTCAATGTAAGATGGTGTCCTGGATGGGATCCTGGAACAGAAAAAGACATCAGGGAAAAACTAGTAAAATCCAAATAAAATATGAAGTATGGTTAATAATTTATCACTAGTAGATCATTAGTTATGACAAACATACCATACTAATGTAAGATGTTAACAACAGGAAAAAATTGGTGGAGTATACACGATTTCTCTGTACCATCCTTGCAAATTTTCTGCAAACTTAAAACTATTCTAAAATAAAAATTGTATTTAAAGTTTAAAAAATGATCTTTTGACTCATCTAGTCAGATGATTGAATAGGGCAAAAGAGAAATACACATTATTCCCCACTCAACCACATTTCGACCACCATTTCTCTTTTTTTTAACTTATATTTTGGTATCATAAAACTACTTCTGAATTATTGTATTATTTCCTACTCTACCTTTGTCCCACTGCAGTGACAGCTCTGTGAGTCAAGGATTATTTAGCAGCGTACTTCTAAGCTCAATGAGTTTTTATTGAATGAATGAATGATGAAAAAAATAATAAATTTTTCTATATACAAATGACATGATTTGTACCAAAAATTGCGGGGTGGGGAGGGGATTTTTAACAGAACATGATATCTAAGTGCCAGGAAAAAGGCTTAAGATGAACTGCTCTAAAACCAGAATACCCATTTTGGCAAATGTCCTTATTTTTCCTATGTTTAATAATCCAATGTAGCCTGTAAATTCAATTAGGAGAACTAGAAACCAATTTGCAATTGACCTATTTTGGAAGGCTAACAAGTTTAATTAACACTAAAAAGTTCATCATTGCTGCAATAGAAATTTTTATGACAACTATGGTGATGAAAACTGGTTGAACCATTTTTTAGGCTAAAATTAATCTGGTTTTGCTTTATGCCATTGAACTTTTGAGCTTCAAAAATTTGCTCACAGGTAAAAGAGAGATAATCTCTAAGGAAAATCATGACCCTGTGCCTCTACCTGTAGGAAATTAATTAGGCAACTTCTTGTGTATCTTTCTGGTCATTTGAATAAGAGAAAGTAAGACCAACCCTCCAACCAGTTGATTTTATGAGCTTAGCGATCTGTCCTTAATTGGCAAGATAAAATATTTTCAATGTAGAAATTCATTAGACTTAAAACCTCATATTATCTGCAACCAGTTATTATATAAAACTGGGTTATGTGAAATATTGGTAAAATAAAACTTGAAAGCTATGTGATCCATTTATTCTTTAATATTGGGGATTCTTTTAAAAAATGAAGCAAAAAATTAAAATTAAAAAATATATTGGAGATTAACTTGGGGTTCATGACCCCTCCCCCCAAAATCATACACAAATGTTGGACACTCTGTACATACAACTCTTAGTAAAGTGTCTATAGCTTCATCAGAATTTCAAAGTGGTCCATAACTCAAAGAATGTCAGCCCCCATTCCACCCTTTAAAGTTTATTCTTGAATCAAGTCAAACCATCAGACAGTTACACATTTGTTGAGTATTATTTGGGGGGCTTTTAAAATTATATGTAATTGAGTTTGGGTCTGCAGGCATCAGCTTGCATTGAAGGGAATCTGACATTGCCAGGAACTTGAAAACACAGTGCTGTATACCATGGTAGCCATTATAAAAACCTATGATTTTTATTGGTTCTTAGTCCTAGCAAAGACTGGGCTTCTCCTAAACATGTTGTTTGGTTTTTCTTATCAACGGTGTGAATCTTGAAACTGCTCATGAGTTCTTCACCTTGAGAAGTAGGAAACTCAGACCAATTTACAGCTACCCTTTTATCAAATGTATAGGCTTTTGCAACATGCATTTGAAAGTATTAATCTAAACTACAACTACATATTATTAGTTTCCTGTCTTCATTTCCCATCATCTCAATTTTCTCATCTACTTCATGTTATCCTATTGTTTGGTATATATTTTTAAAAGTTCATATCCTTTTTGGAATAAGATGTGAGATGTAAATAGGAAATATATTTAAAAAAGAAGAAAACCGAGCTTATAACTAAAGACAAAAATTCTACCAGACTTCACTTTACTAAAACAAAATTTCTCATTACCTTTCTGTTTGTTATTCTTTTTTTAAAAAATGAAGACAATAAAAGTGAGAACATAAAAAAAAGTTAGTCCTTAATGCATGGAAAAACACTTTAATATATAGGATGGCTTGGTGATGAAATGCACATTTCAGAAGCCACTCAGTACACTACATCAAGATTAAATATTATTTTTTAGGACAATACTGGTATTAATTTTGGCACAGTTTTAAAGTCAACATTATGTATAAGATACCTTATAAAATTAGTTACAGCATTACTCCATTGACTGCTGTATTTAAAAATATATTGCATTTGAATTTTAAATGTTTTCTTTAAGATAAAGATGCTTTACAAAGATGCCTTCCAAATAAAAAATTATTGACAAGTTACCTGAAAACACAGAAATGCTAATTCAATAGCCCTAGAGCATTTACACATCAACAAAAATACAACTTTCATAAATATTAAAGAATCAGAAATAACAATTTTGATAAATACTACAGGAAATATTTGACCTCAGAAATACTGACAGAATTAAACTTTCAGGTTGATGTCACCTTGCTTGAGGTCTTTTCCATGTTCTTTCTCTTATACGTAAAACTCATGTTTTGTAAAATCCAGTCCTATAATATTAGAGAGGAGAAGTTAATTGTCACTCTAATGTGACTCTTAAGATTTCTTACTTTCAAATAACCCTATTGAAAAAACTTTTAAAACCTAACTACATGTCCTATGTTTAAAATTTCTTCAATAAATGTAATAGGAATAATTATAGTGTTAAATAGCTTTCTTATGAACTATTCATGGGGAAAATAAGGTAATAATTTTAATGGTCTACCAAATGTATTATGTCTCAAGGTCATTCAGATCTCTGCATATCAGAGCTCCCGCAGGTTCTAAATACAAAATTAGTAAAAATGAAAATCAAAGTCAATCATATTAGGAAAAAATAAGGCAAATTTGCTAGCTTTTTGGCAAATAAGGATTAAATATTGAATTTTTAAGACCACTAAACTGCTGTTCTCATAAGTACACATTTAAATTACCTCCTGTTATCTTCTGTGGAAAATCATACTTGGGAGGCATCACCTGTCTTCTGCCCATTCCATGAGATCGTGAAAGCAAGCAGTCTACATACATGTCCCAGAAATCCTGAGCTATACTTAAGAAGACATTGTAATGTTTGGGCCGCTGAGATTTTTGCAAGAACAACATGAAATTCCAGAAAGCATCCACATTGTGCTGTATCTTGAGTTCCTTGAGATCTATCATGGTCAAAGAGCAAGCATTCCAACACTGGAAATCAATATCTTCTGTGATGCCTGGGCTGATGCTGGCAAGCACCCCCTTTTGGAATTCAAAATCAGCATTAATCAGATTGATTAGCATCATGCAGCCCAGTGGTAGGCAGAACCATCTTCTTGTGACAAAACCCATATTCTATACAGAAGGGGGAAAAAAAAACAAGGAATATATTTTTTTAAGTTTTTATTTTTATATTTAAATTCAAGTTAGTTAACATACAATGCTACACCGGTTTCAGGAGCAGAACCCAGTGATTCATCACCCAGACGTTGCTCGTCCCAACAAGTGCCCTCCTTATTGTCCATCACCCATTTAGCCCATCCTCCTACCCACCTGCCCACCAGCAACCTTCGGTTTGTTCTCTGTATTTAAGAGTCTCTTATGGTTTGCCTCTCTCTCTGTTTTTATTTTATTTTATTTTTCCTTTCCCTCCCCAATGTTCATCTATTTTGTTTCTCTAAAAAAAAAAAAGAGGGAATATATTTTTAAGTTAAAAAGAAAATTATTCGGGACGCTTGGGTGGCTCAGTCTATTAAGTGTCTGCCTTTGGCTCAGGTCATGATCCCAGAGTCCTGGGATCGAGTCCCGCTTCAGGCTCCTTGCTCAGCGGGGAGCCTGCTTCTCTCTCTGCCTGCCGCTCCCCTTGTTTGTGCTCTCTCTCTGACAAATAAATAAATAAAATCTTTAAAAAAATAAATAAAAATAAAAAATTTATTCAATTACTTAATGATCTGTTTAAACCTAAAAATTTGTAAATACATACGTATTTGGTTTTGATCAAGCCAAATTTGCCTTCTATGTATTTGTTGGTTTTCCTCTAAGTTGCCGACTCTGGGACCTTCCTTTGAAAAAAATAGTTACAATTTGTTTACCAACCTTCTGATAAAGTCTTCAGGAGCCACTGAAATCCAAAACATGTTTATGAAGATGTGATGGATTCATTTCATCACAGACTTTTAGAGCTGAAAGAAATCTTTAAAAGCACGTGCTCCAACCTTCTCCCTTTACAAATTAGAAAAATTCCCCTGATATGTCTCAGCAAGTTCTCAGGTCTCCGGTCACCCTATCCAAGACTCCTACCACAACACATTCCAACTAAGGGGATCAGAATACCGTCCATTCTATGTGGAGCCATGAGAAAAAGGTGTTCATTTATTTATTTAATTTAGATGTCACCAGTCTATTAACCCAAATGGTGTTGGATGCTCAAGCACCAATTTTCAAAGTTACTGATGCTTCTTACATTTATTCATCGAAAAATATTTGTTATGCACTGATGCCTGGTACATCCCTGGCTTCTCTCAGGTTGTTCAGGATCTGTTTGGAGAAGATTAACATACACACCTGAAGGAGCACGAAGACAGTAAAGGTAATATGATCTAATATGATATAGTGCAGGGTCAATGACATTCGGCAAAATCTTGGCATTTTCTAATGGTTCTTTGCTCAAGTTTCCCTGCCAACTGATCACTCAGTAAATTGGCTACATAAGTGGACATCGAGGGCTAAATTGGCTTTGAATTGCCACGGAGCTACTATTCCAGGCTAACATTGGAAATGTCCCTGACACAACCTTGACAGCCGGGGGGGGGGTGGGATGTGACAGATCCAGAAGACTCACCACCTCCTTACTGATATACCGCTGTCTGACACCTCCCTTAAAATAAGTTAGGATAAAGAAACAAATCAAAAGAAACACATTTAAACTTAGGTTATTCCGGTCGTTTCACATTGTCGAAAACTGCAGATTCCCCCAAATGAGCTGAGACTGCCAATTTATGATACGAGTTCTAAAAGAAAAGGACTGGGTGGGGCCTGAGAATTTTCTTCCACAAGAATTTCAGGTTACACTCCTGACCAGTGCCCTCCTCCGGGTCGGTCGTCCGGGCTCGGGAGAGGGAACGCGAGCGCTAATGGAGTACCTCTCTTCCGCGCCGAGGCGCGCGTCCAGCGCGGTGCTCCCGTGCGCTCAGCTCGCTCGGGGTCTCGGGCGGCTCCTACCTGGGAGGAACAAGAGGTCTCAGCGCGGGCACCGGACGACTCCCGGACCTTCCGGCCCCAACCCCCAGCCCAGCCGGACCCACCCCCGGCGGCAGTCGAAAGGCGGGAAGCCGTCCTCCGCGGGCGCCCAGAGCGCCTCGAACTCGCCCTGCTGAAGTGTGTCGGCCCCGCGGCGCTCCGGGGCTGGGAGGCTCGCCGAGGGCGGAGCTTCGGGCTCTGCAGCGAACCTCGCGAGTGGCGCGGTGGTCAGCCCCGCAGCCCGAACCACGCTCCTTTTCTAGAGAAAGAGGCGGCAAAGAGTGGGTGGCCACGCTCCCGAGACCCAGCCCTCGTCTCGCCCACCTTCCCTGACTGGAGACCCACTGGGCCCGCCACGCCCTGCACTGGGTCGCTGCTCCCGTCTTGTACTCCTCCGAATTTCTCGAAATTACAGCGGCTCAGGTATTCCTCGCTCTTTCCCTTCCTCTTTCTGCCTTTCTGTGAGAAAATCCAGCACAGCAGTCAGTCTACTACATACCAAGGGTATTTCCTCCCTCCACCCACCCAGCCTTCCTCCCAATTCTGCTATCCAGAGAAGAACTTTCCTAAGGCTATGGACTCTATTAAAATTAACCTCCTTGATGAGTTCTAACCTCTAGCTAAGTGCCATTTAAATTAGTAATACTAACACATACACAGTTGCAACGTATCTTCCCTTCTACCTAACTAGTGTTTAACGCTGAGAAGAGAGTTTTCCTTAACCTTTGGTAGAATGAAGACTCGGCTCAAGTCCCTTAAATATCTATCTGTATATTGTGCATCAGTCTCAGCCTTGACACATCATTTGGACTACCTCTGTGTTTAAGTCTGTGCCCAAATCCCAATAGCAATCATCACAGGAGCTGTATGGGAAATCAACCCAAAGCTAGTTGCCTTATCCCCACTTACCCTTAGGCAGGTCACCCTTTCCTCATGGGTTCTTCAGCAGGGATGGTGAGACTGTGGTCAAACCCAACAGCCCCATCTCCCAGCAGCTGTCCTCCCTAAAGTCCACTTCTCCCAGCCCTACAGCTATTCAAAGCTCCACCCTGCCCTCCTCATCATCAGTGCAGCCATCATTAGTCCTGCCCTGAATGCCTTTTCATGTCCCTCCCAACATCAGGACCAGCTCTTCCACAAAACAGAACTGAGAAGTGATTCATTTACCCTGATTAGGTAGAATGCACACAAATCCATCTCACAGCAGATTTTCTTCAGCTCTAGGTTTCCAGGCATTTCAGTCCACTATTAATCATGGACTCTTAAAATTAGCAGAGACATTAAAAATGACCTAATCCAACATCCAACATCCCATCTGAAACTTGAACCCCTCCCTCTCCCAAAGAATTCCCCACCCACCAAAGCTGTTGTCCAATTTGACTTGACCTTGGGCACTCCATTCCTATAAAACAAGCAAAGGACACAAACTAGTAATTCATAGAAGAGTAATAACCAAAATCCAGTATATATGAGAAAAGATGTTTGCCTTCAAGGAAATAATACATTGTTTTCTCTAATTAAAGTTTAACAAAAATTGAAGCATTTGATATTATACATTAGCAAATTTTTGAGAAAATGAACACTTTCATATGCTTTTGAGAAGAGTGTCAGCTAGTGAGTATAATCACCATGGAAGAAAACTGGCATACTTTTTTCAATCTGAAAATGATCCAGAAATTCCACTCTTAGTGTCTACCATCAAGTCAATGACAGAAAATATCCACTATACGATTGATTTCTCTCCAGGGTCCACTGCTACATTATAAATAGAACCTGTCTAAATGATGACAAATGTATTCTTTAAATCATTTTAAATGGTTTAAATGATTTAAAAATGATTTAAATCCAGAAAATGAAACCTCCAAGGAAAGAAGGTAAGAGAGGAGAAAGAAGAAGAATCAGAGTAAGGAAAAGGGGAAAGAGGAGAAAAACAGGAGCCTAAAAAAGTGAGATATGGATAGTAAACTTGGAATTTGTTAATTGATAAATACATATGGTAAAAAGTGAGATAATAGATATTGAATTTACACTTTGTAAAGTTGTTCAATATGTATGGTAAAATTTCTTGGGTAATTTCTAAATGACAGAAATAAGGAACACAACTTTTGAACAGGTAGAAAATAAAAACTGAATAAGAAAAACAGATTGATATGTGAGCAGTGTAGGTGGTCTTGCTCTGTGCTTCGCTGCAGGCTGCAATTTTGTCCTCTGAGTCATGTGGGGTTGGATGATTCTTCTCCTGATTCTAACACAGCCCACTGTTACAGTGAGCTGGCCACTCCGGGCCCTTCCTCCTGGAGGATCCAGAGAACTTCCAGACGTAGAAGGCAGCTCTACTGCTCTACAGAGGAGTGGGATCTTTTCAGCCACAAAGCCTATTGTTGAACCCCTACCCCTTAGGTATGGTGCTGACTCTGCTCTCTTGTCTTTATTAGACTGACGGAGTCCCTGGGGGGCTTAGTGGAGAGCCCATTGCCTGGGAGCTCCTGGACCACCAAAAGTCAACTGGCTAGCGCAGAGCCCCCAAACACCTTCCAGACCATCCATCTAGAAGGGTGTGGATAAGATCTCCCTCCACCAGCTATAACCTTGGAACACGGCACTAAGCATGTCCAGCCAGGTGTCAGAATCCTGGGCAGGCAAATTCAGAGCGTAAGTGTTATCAGAACTTGAAGGTCTTCTCCATCTGGATGTTCCTTGTCCTGGATGAAGAGCCTGTTTAATACACACATGTGAGTGGGTTGCCTATAACTGCGGGATGGAGTGATGTCACTCTTCTCCTTAGGTTCTGCTGTATGCTTTGCTGTCCTTGGCAACTGGACGTTGGCTCTGATGTCTTGGCTCTTAGATGGGGGTTTGTGCTTCACGTTTAGCTGCTGGAAGATGGTGTCATTTTCATCCTTGCTTCCTCAACATCTGCCAAGAGTTCCTTCATACTTGGGTGTCTTATTGTCACTTTATTTGGTGTTCAGCGTCTCTTCCATGAGAACTTGTCTGTGTGCAGATAACAGTTGAAGCAATGTGTAGGTTGGCTGTAGAAAGGGGTATGATGGAGTAGTTAGTATGCAATTCTTATGTTTCACATGTCAAAGTCCTTTCTTCAACATAGTGTATATGTGCATATATTGGTCTGAAGGGGGCAATAGAACAGCAAAGCCTGCTCAGGACATGGAATGATGGCTACTGTGTGGCGTAAATGAATTTTTCTCGTGAAATAAAATTGAATATATATTTTTTAAAAAGAAAGAAAAAGGGATTAGCAAATAGGAACTCAATTCAGAAGGCAAGAACAGAGGGGGGGAAAGCATAGAGAAAAATGACAAGTAGAAAGCATATTTAAGATAGAAGAACTAAATCAATAATCACAATAAATTCACATGGTCTGAACTTGTCAATTAAAAGAGGAACAATATGGTTAGATTTTAAAATTCTGCTATATGCTGTTAAGACAAGATACACAAAAAAATAAGGACAGGGAAACTTGAAAAGAACAGAAATAGATATACCATGCAAATGTTAATTTTTTTAACTGATACAATTTTATTAAAAAAAATAAAAGAAATGATAAAGGAGAAAAAAGGAATACTGTATAATGATAGAAGATGCAATTCAGGAAGAAGATACAAATATTCTAAATTTACATACAGTTCAACATAGCCACAAAATACATAATGCAAAAATTGACAGAAGTAGAGGGAAAATTGGAGAAACTCACCATCATAATGAAAAATTCAACAAACTTTAGGTTAGAAAAACAAATAATTACTAAAAGTATAGATGATTTGAACAACACAGTTAACAATTTTATATAGAACCATGAAACATACAGTTAGAGAACACTCTCAATAGAAAATAAAGTAAGTCTCATGGACATAAAGCAAGTCTCAACAGATTTCAAAAACTGTTATCATTCAAATTTTGTTACCTGATCATGATATAGAAAGTTTACAAATAAAAGCAAAAACATAAATTTCCATATGTTTAGAAATTTAGACAACAATGTTTTTATTTATACAATAATCTTATTTAATAATAAATTTTAAAATAAATTACAGGGGTGCCTAGATGGCTTTTGATTTCAGTTCAGGGTCCTGGGATCAAGCTCTGCATACAGCTCTGCATTCAGGAAGCAGTCTGCTTCAAGATTCTTTCCCTCTCCCTCTACACTTCCCCCTACTCTTGCACTCTCTTTCTCTTTAAAATAAATAAATCTTTAAAAAATAAAAATAAATTATAATGGCAACCATAAAATATTTAGAACTGTATAATAATAAAAATATGGCATATCAAAACCTGTGAGAAGTCATTAAAATCATCCTTAGAAGGAAATTTACATCTTTAAATTCTTGTGGCAAAAAAGGAAAACAGGCTGTGAATTGATGATACAAGGAACTAAATTTAACAGTTCTAAGAGAAATAACAGAATAAAGACCCCCAAAGGATAAGAGATTTTATAAAACTACACATTAATGAGCTAGGGAAAAAAACAGTTGATTCTTTTTAGAAAGAATAATAAAATAGACAACCTCTGTTGAGACTGATCAAGAAAAAAATGAAAGAAGGTACGAATAATATTGGGAGAAAAATGGTATATATCTTATCTATACATATAAAAAGGGATTAAAAAGATATGTGACCATGAAGAAACATGATATACCATAAATTTGAAAACATAAATGAAATTAATATATCCTTAGAAAAATATATTTGTAAAATTCATATAAGAATGCAAAACCTGAGAGGGGTGGGAGGGATGGGGCGGCTGGGTGATAGACATTGGGGAGGGTATGTGCTATGGTGAGCGCTGTGAATTGTGCAAGACTGTTGAATCACAGACCTGTGCCTCTGAAACAAATAATACATTATATGTTAAAAAAAAAAAAGAAGAAGATAGCAGGAGGGGAAGAATGAAGGGGGAGAAATCAGAGGGAGAGATGAACCATGAGAGACGATGGACTCTGAAAAACAAACTGAGGGTTCTAGAGGGGAGGGCGTGGAAGGATGGGTTAGCCTGGTGATGGGTATTAAAGAGGGCACATTCTGCATGGAGCACTGGGTGTTATATGCAAATAATGAATTGTGGAACACTACATCAAAAACTAATGATGTGATGTATGGTGATTAACATAACATAATAATGAAAAAAATAATAATTAAAAAAAGAATGCAAAACCTGAATAGTCAATGACATTTAAAGACCTTGAATCTTCCCATTGGAAAAAAAAAATCAAGCCCATATGATTTTACACTCAACTTTCAAGGATCAAATATTTCCCGAAAATTAAAAAAATGATAAAACCGCTAAATTCATTTTAATATACCAAAGTGAGAACATTGTGTGAACAAGAGTAAAGGCACAAGCCCATCTCACCAATAAGTATAGATAAAAAATCCCAGAAACCCCTCGTTGCCTCAGTTGGTACAGCATGGGAATCTTGATATCCTGGGTTATAAGTTTGAGCCCCACATTGGGTACAGAGATTACTTAAAACTCTTAAAAAGAAAAAATCCTAAACAAAATACTAGCAAACCAAATTCAGCAGGATTTATAAAGACACGTACCAGTATCAAGCTAGGATTATCCTAGGGTTGCAAAAGTAATTCCACATATGAAAAATCAATTACTGTATTCACCATATAAACAAATTAAAGGAAGAAACCACTTGATAAAATTCAACACACATTCAAGATTAAAAAACAAAACAAAATGAAATGAAATAACTCTTAGCAAACTAAGAATAGAAGGAAATTTCCTTAACCTCATATCCACCAAAACCCTAAAACAAGTATCTTTCTTACGGTAAAACATTAAAAACATTCTCTTTTAAAGCAGGAATTAGGGGCACCTGGGGGCACAGTCGGTTAAGGGTCTAGTTTGGGCTAAAGTCTAAGCTCAGGGTTGTGAGATCAAGCCCATGGGGCTCCTCCCTCAGTGTGGAGTCTGCTTGGGTTTCTCTCTCCCTCTTCCTTTGCCCCTCCCCCTGTGCTCGCCCTCTCTCTCTCTCTCACTGAAATAAATAAATCTTTAAAAAAAATTCGGAACTAGGGGCGCCTGGGCGGCTCAGTCATTAAGCATCTGCCTTCGGCTCAGGTCATGATCCCAGAATCCTGGGATCGAGCCCTGCATCGGGCTTACTGCTCAGCAGGAAGCCTGCTTCTCCCTCTCCCACTCCCCCTGCTTGTGTTCCTGCTCTCGCTATCTCTCTCTCTCTGTCAAATAAATAATAAAATCTTTAGAAAAAAAATTAGGAACTAGACAAAGAAATAATACAATATACATAAAAAAATAAAAGAAGATAGCAGGAGGGGCAGAATGAAGGGGGGGAAATCGGAGGGGGATACAAACCATGAGAGACAATGGACTCTGAAAAACAAACTGAGGGTTCTAGAAGGGAGGGGGGTGGGGGGATGGGTTAGCCTGGTGATGGGTATTAAAGAGGGCACGTTCTGCATGGAGCACTGGGTGTTATATACAAACAATGAATCATTGAACACTACATCAAAAACTAACGATGTAATGTATGGTGATTAATAAAACAATAAAAAATTTAATAAAAATCCCACCTTCTAGGTTAAAATGACAATTTGTGGCTTGGGCAAGTTACTTAATGTCTTTGTGACACTGTTTCCTTATTTGTAAAACGGGGATGTAAAACAAACCTGCTTCATAGGGCTGTTTAGATAATTAAATATTTATAAAGTGTTTGGAACAGTGCCTAGCACATAGTAACCACGCTATATATAAGCTTTTGTTTAAAAAAATAATAAATTATATCCACAGACAAATTAAATTAACAAGAGAATTTTGTAAGGTTCTGTAAGATTGCTGGATATAGGATCAATCTACAAAAATCCAATGCATCTCAATATATGAGCAACACACAGAAAATATAAATCAGATAGAGGGGTGCCTGGGTGGCTCAGTTGTTAAGCGTCTGCCTTCGGCTCAGGTCGTGATCTCAGGGTCCTGGGATCGAGCCCCGCATCGTGCTCCCTGCTCAGCAGGAAGCCTGCTTCTCCCTCTCCCACTCCCCCTGCTTGTGTTCCCTCTCTAGCTGTGTCTCTCTCTGTCAAATAAATAAATAAAATCTTTAAAAAATATATATATAAATTAGAAAAACAGGTGCTATTTACAATAGCAACAAAAATATAAGGCATTTAGAAATAAATTTAACAAGGGCATATACATCGTTTATGGAAATTTTTTTTTTAAGATTTTATTTATCTATCTGAGAGAGAGAGAATGAGAGATAGAGAGCACGAGAGGGAAGAGGGTCAGAGGGAGAAGCAGACTCCCCGCCGAGCAGGGAGCCCGATGTGGGACTCGATCCCGGGACTCCAGGATCATGACCCAAGCCGAAGGCAGTCGCTTAACCAACTGAGCCACCCAGGCGCCCCGTTTATGGAAATTTTTAAAAATTTGAAAGATATTGAAGAATCTAAATAAAAATAATGCTAATATATGGTGTATAAAGATATCCATCTTCCCTGAGTAATATATAAAATTCAATCAAAATCAACAAGGTTAATGAAAAGTTATTCTGAAAGTTGTATGATAATGCAAAGATCCAAGATAACTAAGATTTTCCTAAAGAACCACAAGAAGGAGAGAGACTCACTAGTAATTAAACAGGGTGTTCCTGGCTCAGGAATAAATAAATCAACCAGTGGAGTAGATTAAAGAGCCTCAAAACAGACCCTACACATTTATGAGACTGCGTATGTAACATAATCAGTTTTGTAGATCTGTAGGAAAACAGTGGCTTTTCCAGTAAATAAGGCTAGGACAGTTGGTTATCCATATGGAAAAAATAAAAGTGGATTCCTACCTCATTTTATCACAAAAATTAATCCCAGGTAAATTAAGAATTCAAGTGTGAAAAGCAAAGCATTCTAACTTTAAGAGAAATTCAGAAGAGTATCTTTCTGATCTTGAGGTTGGCAAGGATTTCTTATACAAAATACAAGTAGTGCTAACCATAAAAAAATTAATACATTTAACTACATTAAAATTACTGTTCTGTTAATCACAACACATCATAAGCAAAGATAAAAGATAACTATAATCAGGAGAAGATAATTACACTACATAAAACTACAAATAGATTAGAAATAGGATCCAAGATCTAAGAGTCTTCCATGAAATCAATAAGTACAAATACCATAATAGAAAACCTAGCAAAAGGCATAAAGAGGCATTTCATAAATAAGAAAGCATAATGAATGAATGCATAAATATACTCATAACCTCAATACAAGCAGGGAAGTGCAAATTAAGACCACAATCAGATATGAACTAATACCTATAGAACCTAAAGAAGTCTAGCAACATCAAGTACCGGTAATCATATAAAATATCTTAGTCAGGGTCCTCCAGCAAAACATGGGAAAAAAGAGATATGTGTGTGTGTGTGTGTGTAACTTTACATATTTAAAAATTTATTATAAGGAATTAGCTCATGTGATTATGGAGGGTTGGAAGTCTCTTGACCTGCTGTCTACAAGCTGGTGACCCAGGAAATCTGGTGATGTAGTTTCAGTCCAAGTCCAGAGGCCTGAGAACCAGGAGAGCCAATGTGGGTAAGCCCCAGTCCAAGGGAAAGAAAAAAACCGATGTCTCATCTCAATAAGTCAGGCAGAGAGAGTAAATTCTCCCTCACCAGGCCTTTTTGTTCTATTTAGGTCCCCAAGAGATCTCCACCCACTCTGGAGAAGGCAACCTTCTCTGCTCAGTTTACCAAGTCAAATGTTTATCTCATCTAAGAACACCCTAATAGACTCACCCAGAAATTCCATTTGACCAAATTTCTGGGTACCCAATGTCCCAGTCAAGCTTACTCATATAGTTAACCATCACATGTAGCAACAGGGACCCTTACACAGCTAAGAGGAGCACAAATTCATTCAATTAGTCTAGAACACAAACTGGTACTATCTTCTAAATTTGAACAAGCACATAATTTAAAATCTTTTCACTCCAAGAGTATATCTTGAAGAAAGTCTTACATGTGGGCACCAAGAAACTTACACTAGAATGGAATGTTGTTAGCACCGTTCATAAACGCAGAAAACGTGGAAATAATCAAAATGACCATTAACAGGAGAATGGATAAATTAACTGATATGTTCTCATACTGGGATGTTATTCAGTAGTGAAAATGAATGGACTCCAGGGGCGCCTGGGTGGCTCAGTCGTTAAGCATCTGCCTTCTGCTCAGGTCATGATCCCAGGGTCCTGGGATCGAACCCTGCACTGGGCTCCCTGCTCAGTGGGGAGTCTGCTTCTCCCTCTCCCTCTGCCCCCGTCTTGTGCTCTCTCTCTCTCTCTCTCTCTCATGCTCTCTCTCTCAAGCTCTCTCAAATAAATAAATAAAATCTTAAAAAAAAAAGAAAATGAATAGGCTCCAGCTATACTCTTTATAGATGAAAAAAAGCAATTTGCAGAAAATACCATTTTTATAAATTTCAAAGACAAGCAAAATGAAACCATATGTTCTTTACAAATACATATATATGATAAAATAATTTTAATAGTAAGAAAGTGATTAGCATGAAATTCAGGAGAATGGTTAGGTTTGGGTATACAAGGGAATGAGATCTAGAAAGAATGTATAAAGAACTTCAATGAATGGTGGATTCACTAGTCATTTATGATTATGGTTTCCAACATATATATGTTAGGTATGTTCTTTCCTACTATGGAAAATGCATAATAAAAGTGTTAGGATAGTACAGAATAATATATTTCAAATACAGAAAGACAAAGCTGGCTGACTGGTCACAATGATTTGAAATGGAAA
The DNA here is from genome assembly GCF_037043125.1 of Eumetopias jubatus. Taxonomy (NCBI): domain Eukaryota; kingdom Metazoa; phylum Chordata; class Mammalia; order Carnivora; family Otariidae; genus Eumetopias; species Eumetopias jubatus. The sequence goes on from NW_028274820.1 coordinate 35,560,985, forward strand.
TAAAAGAGAACTCATGTTTTTAGCTTACCTGCTTATGGGGGTGACAATAATAAATATGAAAAACGGAAAGGAAGATGATTAGTGGGGAGGATGGATTTGATTTAGTATTTACTGCATTAGAATTGACTTTGAATTTTCCAGAGTATCTAACATTTAGCTAGAAATATAACTAAGTTGAGAGGTCTCTATTTTGACATAAAACTAATTACTGCTTTGAGAATATACAATGATAAAATACAGCTGAGATGAAGATGGAGGACTATGCCTAAATTTAGGGGTCCTTGAGTTGCAAATGTAATCAATGAAGGAAGGAGAGAAAGAATATTCAGTCTATACAAGCTCTAGGGTAGTATAATGTCACAGAACCAAAGGGAGGATTTTACCGTCTGAATGTCTGTGTCCCTCCCAAAATTTATCTGTTGAACACCTAACTCCCTAAACGTGATGGCATTAGAAAGTAGAGATTTGGAGGAATGCTTAAGTCATTGAGGGTCGAACCCTTATGAATGGGATTAGTGTTTTATAAAACAGGTTCCAGAGAGATCCCTAGTGCCTTCTACCACGTGAGGACACAGTTAAGAATTAGGCAGTCTGCAACCCAGAAGAGAGCCTTCACTAGAACCCAACTATGCTAGCACCCTGATCTTGGACTTCAATCTTCAGAACTGTGAGAAATAAATTTCTGTTGTTTATAAATTACCCAGTCTTTTGTATTTTATTATAGCATCCCAAACAGACTAAAACAGAGGATATATTTCTTTTTTCTTTTTTAAGTTTTATTTATTTATTTGCCAGAGAGAGAGAGAGAGAGGGAGTACAAGCAGGGGGAGTGGCAGGCAGAGGGAGAAGCAGGCTTCCCGCCGAGCAAGAAGCCCAACGCAGGACTCAATCCCAGGACCCTGAGATCATGACCCAAGCCGAAGGCAGACGCTTAACTATCTGAGCTACCCAGGCGCCCCGAGGATATATTTCAAGAATCAGAAGGCTGCAGTAGGTCAAACACTTTAGAGAAGGCTAGAACTGGGTCTTGAAATACCATTTTTCATCTGGCAAAAAGAAGGTGCAGTGGTGAAACTCAAAACCACACAAATACATTTTAAAATAGCTATGATAAATTCATGCAAGAAGTTTAGATTTAACAGTCAATGTCTGTAATGCCAAGTCAACTAATCACCTAAGTTATCATTATATCTAAAATAAAACCTCTAACTAAGCAGATATGTTTTCCCAGCAGGCATTATTTTAATTAAAATCATTGTTACTTCCAGCAGTATATTCATCGCCATCCTATCATGAGCATCCTGTTGCTGGCATATCCCCATCATTCAGAAACTCCATCTCTGAGTTGTATTGAAAGCATCTCTCCCTTTCTGTCACTTTAGGTCCTAACCTACTTCAAAGTCCCTTCTACTTAATTCAGTCTTACTTCTGCAATTAGGTGATCATTTTCACTACATTACTTGGCATCTATTCATATTTGTATTTGGCACCTATATTACCTATGTCATCTTTTTTCTATGAAAATGTGTTATCTTCCCTACTAGTTTATAAAAATACTATATTTCATGTTTTTTTTTCCTAGTGACTGGCATATGATACAATGGGCACTCAAGAAATATTTTTAGCTGATTTCTTCTTCATATCCATAATATTCCATCCATGTAGGAAGATGTGTCAGCTTTTCCACAAGGCACACTAAGTATTTCAGAACTCTAGTGTTGTCTGTGAGGATTGCCTGGTTGAGTCAGGCCAGTGGCCTATTCATTCCCCCCAACACCACCGTGCTTCTTCCTACCTTCCAATCACTGAGTTGCAGTTCTGTCACACTTGGGTTATCCTGTTTCTATTTTATACAGCATGCTTCTCCAAGAAACACTGCCATCATCACAACCCACAGAATTTAGAAGAGCACTCCACACATGGCAAGGACATGGTGACTGACTAATGCTGAATACCTACAAAAAGAATAATTTTTCAATTCATTGATTTTCTGACTCATTATAGTGAAAGACAATTTGAAACATCTACAATTGCAATTGCCTCTAGTAAACCTTAATAACAACGTATTTATCAAAATGTGATTCAATGACCTTGGGGAGAAAGAGCAGGAAATGAAGTTGAAACAAGTAAGTACCCTGCAGAGAAAACAAGCACTGCTTGACTGTGACTAATTGAAGGGAAAGAAGGCATAACTTTTTCAGGAATACCGAGACAAAGATGAACAAAATGTCTCTGGAGACAAGAGAAAAAGAAAAAGTTCAGGAGAGAAGTTGAAAAAAGATCGTTAATCCTTACCCTTGCCAAAAAATTAGTAGAAAATATTTTCTTGACATTGTTTAAGAGGAACAAGAAATAAAAGTGTATCTTAGGTTTACTTTATCTTAAGTTTAGCCAAAACATAGAAAGTGTATAAATATCATGTATTCCAGGATCCTAATTGTACCTCTTTGTATTATTTTGTCCTGGTTGCTTTAAGGATCACAATATATAATCTTAACTTTTCACAGGAAAGTTAGGGTTAATGTTGAATCGATTCATGTAAAATGTAGAAATCTTGCAAACTATGAGTTCACTTACTCACCTTTGCATCCTTTTTGCTGAAGTTGTCAAAGGTATTATATCTACATACATTAGATGATATATTATAATTTCCATTGTTCTTCATTCCTCCTCCCTCTACCAAGATCTGAATTTCCATGTTTTTATTTCTCTTAACCCTGAAGAACTTTCTTAATATTTATTTTTTCAAATTTTTAAATTTAAATTCAATTAATTAACATATAGTGTATTATTAGTTTCAGAGGTAGAGTTCAGTGATTTACCAGTCTTATATAATGCCCAGTGCTCATTATATCATGTGCCCTCCTTAATGTCCATCACTCAGTTACCCCATCCCCCCCACCCCTCTCCCCTCCAGCAACCCTCAGTTTGTTTCCTCCGGTTAAGAGTCTCTTATGGTTTGTCTCCCTCTCTGATTTCATCTTGTTCATTTTTTCCCTCCCTTCCCCTATGATCCTCTGTCTTGTTTCTCAGATTCCTCATATCAGTGAGATCATATGATAATTATCTTTCTCTGACTGACTTATTTCACTTAGCATAATACCCTATAGTTCCATCCACATCATTGCAAAGGACAAAATTTCATATTTTTTTGATGGCTGAGTAGTATTACATTGTATATATATATACACCACATCTTCTTTATCTATTCATCTGTCTGTGGACATCTGGGCTCTTTCCATAGTTTCGCTAATGTGGACATTGCTGCTATAAACTTTGGGGTACAGGTGCCCCTTTGGATCACTACATTTGTATCTTTGGGGTAAATACCTAGTAGTCCAATTGCTGGGTCATAGGGTAGCTCTATTTTCAACTTTTTGAGGAACCTCCATACTGATTTCCAGAGTGGCTGCACCAGCTTGCATTTCCACCCACAGTGTAAGAGGGGTTCCCTTTCTCTGCACCCTCGCCAACATCTGTCATTTCCTGACTTATTAATTTTAGCCATTCTGACTGGTGTGAGGTGGTATCTCATTGTAGTTTTGATTTGGATTTCCCTGATGCCCAGTGATGTTGAGCATTTTTTCATGTGTCTGTTGGCCATTTAGATGTCTTCTTTGGAGAGATACCTGTTCATGTCTTCTGCCCATTTCTTGACTGGATTATTTGTTCTTTGGGTGTTGAGTTTGATAAGTTCTTTATAGATTTTGGATAATAGCCCTTTATCCAATAAGACATTTGCAAATATCTTCTCCCATTCTGTTAGTTGTCTTTGGGTTCTGTTGACTGTTTGCTGTGCAAAAGCTCTTTATCTTGATGAAGTCCCAATAGTTCATTTTTGCCCTTGCCTCCCTTGCCTTTAGAGACATGTCCAACAAGAAGTTGCTGTGGCCGAGGTCACAGAGGTTGCTGCCTGTATTCGTCTCTAGGATTTTCATGGATTCCTGTCTCACATTTAGGTCTTTCATCCATTTTGAGTCTATTTTTGTGTATGGTGTAAGAAAATGGTCTAGTTTCATTCTTCTACATGTGGCTGTCCAATTTTCCAACACCATTTGTTGAGGAGACTGTCTTTTTTCCACTGGATATTCTTTCCTGCTTTGTCAAAGATTCATTGACCAGAGTTGAGGGTCCATTTCTGGGCTCTCTATTCTGTTCCATTGATCTATGTGTCTGTTTTTGTGCCAGTACCATATTGTCTTGATGATTACAGCTTTGTAATAGAGCTTGAAGTCTGGAATTGTGATGCCACCAGCTTTGCTTTGCTTTTTCAACATTCTTCTGGCTCTGTAGGGTCTTTTCTGGTTCCCTACAAATTTTAGGATTATTTGTTCCAGTTCTGTGAAAACTGATGGTATTTTGATAGGGATTGTATTGAATGTATAGATTGCTTTAGGTGGCATAGACATTTTAATAATATTTGTTCTTCCAATTCATGAGCATGGAATGTTTTTCCATTTCTTTCTTTCATCTTCAATTTCTTTCATGAGTGTTCTACAGTTTTCTGAGTACAGATCCTTTGCCTCTTTGGTTAGGTTTATCCCTAGGTATCTTATGGTTTTTGGTGCAATTGTAAATGGGATTGACTCCTTAATTTCTCTTTCTTCTGTCTCATTATTAGTGTATAGAAATGCAACAGATTTCTGTGCATTGATTTTATATCTTGCCACTTTGCTGAATTCCTGTATGAGTTCTAGCAATTTTGGGGTGGAGTCTTTTGGGTTTTCCCACATAAAGTATCATGTCATTGCAAGAGGGAGAGTTTCATTTCTTTGCCAATTCGGATGCCTTTTATTTCTTTTTGTTGTCCAATTGCTGCAGCTAGAACTTCCAGTACTATTTTGAACAACAGTGATGAGAGTGGACATGCCTGTTGTGTTCCTGACCTTAGGGGAAAAGCTCTCAGTTTTTCCCCATTGAGTATGATATTCGCTGAGGGCTTTTCATAGATGGCTATTATGATATTGAGGTATGTTCCCTCTATCCCTGTACTGTAAAGAGTTTCAATCAAGAAAGAATTCTGTACTTTATCAAATGCTTTTTCTACGTCTATTAAGAGGATCATTTGGTTCTTGCCCTTCCTTTTATTAATGTAGAGTATCACAATGTTTGATTTGCAGATGTTGAACCATCCTTGCAGCACAGGAAAAAATCCCACTTGGTTGTGGTGAATAATTCTTTTCATGTACTGTTGGATTATATTGGCTAATATCTTGGTGAGAATTTTGGCATTCATGTTCATCATAGATACTGGTCTGTAGTTCCCCTTTTGGGTGGAGTCTTTGGTTTTGGGATCAAGGTAATGCTGGCCTCATAGAAAGAGTTTGGAAGTTTTCCTTCCATTTCTATTTTTTGAAACAGTTTCAGCAGAATAGTATTAATTCTTCTTTAATTGTTTGGTAGAATTTCCCTGGGAAGCCATCTGGCCCTGGGCTCTTGTTTGTTGGGAGATTTTTGATTACTGCTTCAATTTCCTTGCTTGTTATCCATCTGTTCAGGTTTTTTATTTCTTCCTGGTTCAGTTCTGGTACTTTATACATCCCTAGGAATGCATCTATTTCTTTCAGATTGCCTAATTTATTGGCATATGGTTGCTCATAATATGTTCTTATAATTGTTTCTATTTCTTCAATGTTGGTTTCATTTATGATTTTATTAATTTGGGTCTTTTTTCTTTTGGATAAGTCTGGCTAGAGGTTTATCAGTCTTAATTCTTTCAAAGAACCAGCTCCTAGTTTCATTGATCTGTTCTATTGTTCCTTTGGTTTCTATTTCACTGATTCCTGTTCTAATCTTTATTAATTCTCTTCTCCTGCTGGGTTTAGGCTTTATTTGCTATTCTTTCTCCAGCTCCTTTAGGTATAAGGTTAGCTTGTGTATTTGAGACTTTTCTTGTTTCTTGAGAAAGGTCTGTATTGCTATATACTTCCTTCTTAGGACCGCCTTTGCTGCATCCCAAAGGTTTTGAATAGTTCTGTTTTCCTTTTCATTTGTTTCCATGAATTTTTAAAATTCTTCTTTAATTTCCTGGGTGACCCATTCATTCTTTAGTAGGATGCTCTTTAACCTCCTTGTATTTGAGTACTTTCCAAATTTCCTCTTGTGATTAAGTTCAAGTTTCAAAGCACTGTGGTCTGAAAATATGCAAAGAATGATCCTAATCTTTTGGTACCAACTGAGACTGGATTTGTGACCCAGGATGTGATCCATTCTGGAGGATGTTTTCTGTACTCTCAAGAAGAATGTGTATTCTGTTTCTTTAGGATGGAATGCTCTGAATGTATCTGTGAAGCCCATCTGGTCCTGTGTGTCATTGAAAGCCTTAGCTTCCTTGTTGATCTTCAGCTTGGATGATCTGTCCATTGCAGTGAGGGGGGTGATAAAGTCCCCTACTATTACTGTATTATTATTGATGTGCTTCTTTAATTTTGTTAGTAATTGGTTTATATAACTGGCCTCTCCCATATTAGGGGCATAAATATTTACAATTGTTAGATCTTCTTGTTGTACAGACACTTTAATTATGATAGAGTGTCCTTCCTCATCTCTAAATACAGTCTTTGGTTTAAAATCTAATTTATCTGATAAAAAGATTGCCACCCCAGCTTTTTTTGGTGTCCATTAGCATGATAAATGGTTCTCCACCCCCTCACGTTAAATCTGGAGGTGACTTTGGGTCTAAAACAAGTCTCTTGCAGACAGCATATCAATGGGTCTGTTACTCTGTGTCTTTTGATTGGGGCATTTAGTCCATTTACATTCAGAGTAACTATAGACATGCTGCATCCATATCACTAGAAATTCTAAGATATGAATTTAGTGCCATTGTATTACCTGTAAAGTCACTGTTACTTTATATTGTCTCTGTTCCTTTCTGATCTATGTTACTTTTGGGCTCTCTCTTCACTCAAAGGAACCCTTTTAATATTTCTTGCCGGGCTAGTTTAGTGATCACAAATTCTTTTAGGTTCTGTTTGTCATGGAAGCTTTTTATCTCTCCATGTATTTTGAATGACAGCCTTGCTGGATAAAGCATTTTTGGCTGCATATTTTTCTCATTTAGCACCCTGAATGTATCATGCCAGTCTTTTCTGGCCTGCCAGGTCTCTGTGGATAGGTCTTCTGCCATTCTAATGTTTCCACCCCTGTACGTTACAGACCTCTTGTCCTGAGCTGCTTTCAGTATTTTCTCTTTGTCTTTGAGATTTGCAAGCTTCACTATTATATGTCGAGGTGTTGACCTATTTTTTTTTAAAGATTTTATTTATTTGACAGAGAAAGACACAGTGAGAGAGGGAACACAAGCAGGGGGAGTGGGAGAGGGAGAAGCAGGCTTCTGCCGAGCAGGGAGCCCAATGTGGGGCTCGATCCCAGGACCCCGGGATCATGACCTGAGCCAAAGGCAGATGCTTAACGACTGAGCCACCCAGGTGCCCCCATAAAACATGTTTTGTATGACTTTTCGCCAACTTGCAGGGAGCAAATTGAGGCCTGCCCTTATGTCAGAAACTGTGAAAACAGAATTCTGAGTACCTCTCTTCTTACAAATGTCAACTGCCCTTTTGGTTATTCTCCAATGCCAGTGTCTTCAAGTTATTTGTTCTTTATCTTTCGCTTAGAGTTTATCTTTGTTATGTGTAGGAGGATTAGTCTCACAAGAACAACTCATGCCAGCACTCCTCTATGGCGCTTACTTTGTAGGTTATGAAAACAGAAACAGAGGTGTTTCCTTGTTCACTGGAATTGGGGTTTGTCACCATGAGAGTGGAGTTGTAGTAAGATAGAGGTTATAGGGCAATTTCCTTAAGTGTAATAAATACCCAGGACTTCCCCAGATTAGGGAAGTTCTCAGGTATAATTTGCTCCATTATACCTTCTGCCCCTCTTACTCTTTCCTCTTGTTCTGGGATCCCAATTATTCTAATATTCTTTCACTTTATGGTATCATTTATCTCTCCAATTCTCCTCTCATGATCCAGTTTATCTCTCTTTTTCACAGCTTCCTTATTCTCCATCATTTTGTCTTCTATATCACTAATTCTCTCTTTTGCCTCATTTATCCTAGCAGTTAGAGCCTCCATTTTTTATTGCATCTCATTAATAGCCTTTTAAATTTCAACTTGATTCGGATTTGGTTCTTTTATTTCTCCAGAAAGGGATTCACTAGTGTCTTCTATACTTCTTTCAAGCCCAGCTAGTATGTTTGGAATCATTATTCTGAACTCTATTTCTGACATCTTACTTATGTCTGCACTGATTAGGTCCCCGGCAGTCAGTACTACCTCTTTCTCTTTTTTGAGGTGAGTTTTTTCATGTTGCATTTCTTGCAGAAAGTGGTTGCTTTTCTATTTGTAGGATAGCAGCAATTGGTTTCTTAGATCTCCAGTTGAGTTCGCAGGCATTCAGAATGATTTCATAACTATCTTGCTAAATTTCTGGGACCAGACAAAACTAAGGTCTCCTACTCCTCCACCATCTTGGACTCTTCCTTCCTTAATATTTCTTGTAGAACATGCCCACTGTCAACATATTCTTTTAGTTTTCTTTATCTGAAGATGTATTTTATTTCACCTTTATTCTTGTAAGATCATTTTCACTGGATGTAGAAATTCTGAGTTGATATGGTTTTGTTTACTTCGCCCCTCCAGCACTTTAAAGATGTTGTTCTACTGTCTTCTGGTCTCTATTGTTTCTATGATGAGACGTTGACAATCATTCAGATCATAGATCCCTGATATGCAATGCATCATTGTTTTCTGTCAGCCTGCAAAATATTGTTACTTCTCTGAAATTTGATGATAATGTACCCAGGTGTGTGTAATGCAACTCTGATGGTAACTAGCCAGATTTAGGTCAGATTTCACAAGTTAAGGGCACAATCCTCCCCTCACTTCAGAAATTAGGTACAATTCCAGGGTTCCTAGGCCACCGATGCTTCCGAATAACTAGCTCTAAATTCAAGGGTTCCCATTACCCCCTAAAATTCTATAATTCACTAGAATGACTCATAGAACTCAGGAAAGCTCTATAATTGTAGTTTTATTATAAAGGACTAACCAGAGATCCAAAGAGTAAGGTCTCAGAGGGTCCCCAAAGCAAAGTTTTTGTGTCCTCTGAACACCTCACCTTCCAGGTACACTATGTCTAATTACCAACCAGGGAATCTCACCTTAGTCCCCAGAATTTTTACTGGAGTTTCATTATATAAGCATGAGTGATTGAATCACTGGCCACATGATTGAATTCAATTTCCAGTCGACCCTGCCCTCTCCAGATGCTGGGCTCACATCACATAACTCAAAGCCCCAACCCCATAAATTACATGGTTAGTCATTCTGGGGTGGCCAGCCCCCATCCTGAGTCATCTTATTAGCATAAACTCAGGTATGGTCCCAGGGTCCCATTATAAATAATGAAGATATTCCTGTCATTCCAAGAAATTCCAAAGATTTAGAGGTTATCTCCTAGAAACTAGGGACAAAGGCCAGTCAATTCTTTATAACAGTGTGGTTTTCTTTGTATCTATACTATTTGGGTTTGTTGTGTTCCTTGAATGTGTAAATTTATATCTTTCACCAAATTTAGAAACTATTCAGCCATGTTTTCCTTAGATAGTGTTTCTCCCCATTCTTCCCCTCTCTCATCTCTTCTGGGACTCTAATTACATATATCTTAGTGTTTTCCTTAAAGATTTTATTTTTTATTTGTCAGAGAGAGAGAGAGCATGAGAGCACAAGCAGGGGGAGCGGCAGGCAGAGGGAGAAGCAGGCCCCCCACTGAGCAAGGACCCCAATGTCGGACTCCATCCCAGGACCCTGGGATCATGACCTGAGCGAAAGGCAGATGCTTAACCGACTGAGCTACCCAGGCGCCCTATCTTAGACTTTTTTTATATGGTCCTCGAGGCCTTGTTTATTTTCAACATTTTTTGTGTTCTTCAGATTAGAGTCAGGTTCTCTTGACTTATCTTCAAGATTGCTGACTGTTTTGTCATCTGCATTCTGCTGTTAAGTTCAACTGGTGAATTTTCATTTCAGGTATTACATTTTTTTAGTTCTAGAATTTCTGTTTCTTTTTGAAAGTTTCTATTTCTCTGCTATATTTCATGTATTTAATTCATGATGCATATATTTTCTTTTATGTCCTTAAATACATTGATAATAAATACTTTCAATCTTTGTCTGCTAATTCCAACATCTGGGGCATTTCTGAGTTGATCTCTGTTGATTGTTTTTTCTCTCAAAAATGAGTTACATTTTCATACTTTCAATACCTAAAGAATGTTAGGTTTTTTGTTTGTTTTGTTTGGTTAGCATGCAACTGAATTGACTGGGCTCAAATATCAGGTTAGTTCTTTTAGACAGGGCTTGACTTCCTGAAATTTGTCCTATTCAGGCACTGTTCGGGAGTCAACAAGAGATTTATAAAAAGAATTTAAAGAATCCCTTCTCTGGCTCCCTTTTTCCTTTGATTTCCCTTTTACTTTCTAGCAATTGTACTTACCCCAAACTCTGTTCTCTTACTCTTCAAGCCAGAAAAACTTGAAGCCATAAAACATATTTGTTTGTTTGTTTTTAAGATTTTATTTATTTGACAGAGAGAGAGAGACACAGAGAGAGAGGGAACACAAACAGGGGGAGTGGGAGAGGGAGAAGCAGGCTTCCTGCCAGGCAGGGAGCCCGATGTGGGGCTCGATCCCAGGACCCCGGGATCATGACCTGAGCCAAAGGCAGATGCTTAACGACTGAGCCACCCAGGTGCCCCCATAAAACATGTTTTGTATGACTTTTCGCCAACTTGCAGGGAGCAAATTGAGGCCTGCCCTTATGTCAGAAACTGTGAAAACAGAATTCTGAGTACCTCTCTTCTTACAAATGTCAACTGCCCTTTTGGTTATTCTCCAATGCCAGTGTCTTCAAGTTATTTGTTCTTTATCTTTCGCTTAGAGTTTATCTTTGTTATGTGTAGGAGGATTAGTCTCACAAGAACAACTCATGCCAGCACTCCTCTATGGCGCTTACTTTGTAGGTTATGAAAACAGAAACAGAGGTGTTTCCTTGTTCACTGGAATTGGGGTTTGTCACCATGAGAGTGGAGTTGTAGTAAGATAGAGGTTATAGGGCAATTTCCTTAAGTGTAATAAATACCACTAGTTTGAATTCATTGGAGTGACACCCAGTGTTAGTCAAAATTCTGTATTATAAAATAATGTAAAAGAAATGCTTTGACTTTTCATTATATTTTAAGGAATTTGCTAGCAAAGTGCTAAAAGTGGAGGTTCTTAAAAGATAATGATTTATTAAGTATCCTAAAACTGAAATTAGCATACCTATATATATGCAAACAGATCACCTAATATGAATGTTTATTTCAAAAGTTAAAGTAGCATAACATATACAGCCTGGGTGGCTCAGTTGATTAAGCACCAGCCTTCGGCTCAGGTCATGATCCCAGGGTCCTGGAATGGAGTCCCGTGTCAGACTCCCTGCTTAGCGGGGAGTCTGCTTCTCCCTTTCCCTCTGCCCCTCCCCCTGTCTTTCTCTCTCAAATATATAAATAAAATCTTTAAAAAAATAAACAATTATTCTTACTTTTCTGGATTATAGAATTTAGAGTATTTTTTCCTTTTGTTTGTAATATTTTGAGCTATATTGCTTTGTAATCAGAAAAAAAGTGATTTTTAAAATGGAATACATTCTAAATTTTATTCATAATAAAGCATTTTAAAATTCTTATTTATTTTTTTTTTAAGTAGGCTTCTTGCTCAACATTGGGCTTGAACTCACAACCTCAGGATCAAGAATTGCATGCTGTACTGACTGAACCAACCAAATGCCCCTAAAGCATTTTAAAATTCTATCCATGCTTTTCTCATAGACTGTGCAATTAATGCTGCATCCATATCACTAGAAATTCTAAATTAGCATGGGCTCCACTGAATATTATACTAAAATAAAAGCAAATATCTGAGTTATTTGCAATTAATTTCCTCATAAACTTATGTCCTTATACCATAAAATTTTTTAGTGAAAGGATTAAAATGCTTAATTTTTAAAGGAAAAATTGTTATATGTAAGAAAAATATTCATGATAATGTAAACATAAGCAGAGAAAGAGAGAAACAGAGAGAGCACTAGCAGGGGGAGAGGCAGGCAGAGGGAGAAGCAGGCTCCCTGCTGAGCAAGGAGCCTGATGCAGGATCCTGGGATCATGACCTAAGCCGAAGGAAGACTCAACCAACTGAGCCACTCAAGCATCCCAAGCAGATGTTTTGAAAGCAAAGATCTGCATTAGTAGTAAACTTTTAACCTTCTACTTGTACTTAAAAGTTAACAAAGATTTCTAGATTTTGAAGAAAAATTTAAGCTTTACATTTCTTCCCAATGAGGAGAATATTTTTTGAGCTTTAAGAACAACCGTCACATGTAAGTTCGAGCCCCACATTGGGTGTAGAGATTACTTAAAAATAAAAATAAATCTTAAAAAAAGAAGAATTACTGTCACAGTTTGGCTTCTCCAGGAAGCAGGTGCTGTGATAGCATTTTGGAGGCAGGATGTTTGTTAGGGAGTGCTTTTGGGATCAACACCTGTAGGATGGAGGGAAAGGAAGCAGGATTGGGCAGAGGGAGAAGTTGAGCTGTAATGCATTTTCAATGAAGTTATCAGTGAACTCCATGGGAAGTGCTGAAGGTGAAATTGCCCATCAAAGTTACCCTGTTGAGTCAAACTGGTCAGCCTTTTTAAGTACCCCCTGCACCGCCCCCAGCCGTTAGTCATTGGAAGACCATGCCTGAATGGATACAACCTTGGCCAAAATGGCTTTTGCAGCTTAAACAATCCTTGAAGGGGCTTACAGCCAAAGGCTATTTGTGGACATCATTCTCAGCAGGTGAGGCAACATGTTCTTCCTTGAAGGGCTCCTGGTGCTACATCTCCATATTTATCACAATTATGAAATTTCCTTTCTACTGGAAAATTCAACTCAGTGCTAGGTTCAGTATGAAACAAGTAAATTTATGCCCATATTTAAAGAAAATCAGAAATTTGGATTATTTCCCAACATGATTGGATATAGAATTCTGGGCAGTAAAGGGCTCATTTATAAAATGTAGTTGAAACATAATTATTTTAACTAAAAACAAGAAACATAATAAGAAGTAGATGGGATTATCAGGCAAAATGTCTAAGAAAGTACAAATACTGTACAAGAATAAAACAATCTTCTGAGCCACACTGCTGCTAAATCTCTTTAGAATTCTAGAGGTTGAAAATAGAGTGCATCAACCAGTATTCTAGGATGTGAAGCTTCTGTACTCTGAGGGTTACAGCTCCCTTTGTGCACACTCTGCATAGGTCCACAGTGCAGAAGCAAGAGAAGGCTGTATACCAGAAACCAGAGAGAAGGAAGAAGAATGCAAAATACTAAAAAACAAGGCCCAGACCAGAAGAAGATGCCAGGCATAAAGAAAAACTGTTCTACAAAGTCAAAAGGCAAACCAGCATAACATGAATACAACTTTATTGAGGTTGGATTAGGTCATCTGGCACTCCACCCAACCCAGACTAAGATACACATTCAGTGGCCAGTATTGTAGGTCTTCTGACAGGAAATGCCAAAGGGAGGGAGTGCTTTCTTAATAAACAACACACCTTAATAAACTACCTTCTTAGCCCATCATCATTCCTTTTACTATTCTCTAACACTGTAGCTATTCCCAGAAACTCTAATTCTTCTCCATTCTGAGCTCCCTGCCCCCCAAAACTTCTCTGACAACTTCTTCATATGTCTTTTCTTTCCACCTTCTCTCTTTCTTTCTTCTGTAGCTTTTTATTATGTAGCTTCACATAGCTTTTCTGGTTTCATTTGTTTTACCTTGTGTATTTATTTAGACCCACACTTGAATTTAGGAGACCAAATGATAGCCCCAAGGGACCAAAAAAAAAAAAATCCTTTCTCTTATGTGTAGGGGATGTTCAAGGAGAAGAGAGAGACCATGAATGTTCACAAATCGGTAATTATGACTACCCCATACAATTAATAATTTTATCTCTATTACAAATAATAAGAAGAGTACACTGTATTTTGGAGTTTCCCTATTAGATGTGGCAGATTTTGTTAGGGGTGATTGGGATCTAGATCCATTTGTAAATTCTGAAATAGATACAGAGAAGCTTTCTGGAACTATTTTATAGACTACAACTATTGAGTTCCTCTAAACTCTGCTGGGTGGAGATAGAGAACAACTTGATGCCTAGCCCTTTTTAGATTAGAGGAAATATGTTTTAAAACCCATATCTTATGTTAATTTTTAGCTAGAATCCATGAGTAATGTAGCACATTCAGCTCCCTATATCTAGTTGTTTGGGAGTGTTACCATTTAAAAGACCCAAAGCAGATTGGACATCATCAAGAACACAGGCAGTAAAAAATAAAGCATGACTAATCGGGGATTACTATGGGCCAGGCAACACCATGGTGAATTTAAGGGTAGAAAAACTAAAGAACAGGGGTGCCTGGGTGGCTTGGTTAAGTGGCTGCCTTTGGCTCAGGTCATGATCCCAGGGTTCTGGGATCAAGCCCCACATCAGGCTCCCCCTACTCGGCAGGGAGTCTGCTTCTCCCTTTCCCTCTGTCTGCCGCTCTGCCTACTTGTGCTCTCTCTCTCTGTCAAATAAATAAATAAAATCTTTTTTTAAAAAAAGAAAAGCTAAAGGACAGTTTTAGGGTTCAAGGGTTTAGATGTTTACCATAATGATGGACCAGCTTACTGAAGAGGACAATTACAGAAGGAATGAATGCTGGTATAGGAGACACTAAGAGAGCAGTTGGAAAAGGGAATTACAGATTATTGTCATTTGTAATCACTGTGATTCTAAACAATCCAGATTCACATTACAATCTAGTCAGGTAATATAGGTCTTCACAGTAAATACGTATAGGTTTCTGTAAGTTTCTACAAGTATATGTTATAAAAACTAGGACTATAACTGTGACAATATCAACACATTTCATAATTTTTTATAAAGGAAAATCACCACACTCTTCATTCAACAAGTATTTGATGAGCACTTCTTGTCATTTGATGAGCACTTGTTGTCAGGTGCTGAGCTAAGTTTTGGAGTTGCAGCGGTAAACAAGTAAACAAGGCCCTAGAGGAGGGAGACAGACAACAAACAGGTAAACAAATGTATAAATAAAAGGGATTGTTGTGGATAGTGGCAAGTGTTATAAAGATAATAAAATAGAAAGGGACTGAGAGGTGAGTGCTATCTTGGAGATGGTGGTTTCAGAAGATATCTCTGAAAAGATGACATTTTTAAAAATTTTTAAAATATTAACATATAATGTATTATTTGTTTCAGGGGTACAGGTCTGTGATTCATCAGTCTTACACAATACACAGCCCTCACCACAACACATACCCTACCCAATGTCTATCACCCAGCTACTCCATCCCTCCCACCCCCCTCCACTCCAGCAACCCTCAGTTTTTTTCCCAAGATTAAGAGTCTCTTATGGTTTGTCTCCCTCTCTGGTTTCGTCTTGTTTCATTTTGAAAAGATGACATTTTATGCTGGTACTGAAATGATAGAGTTGGCCAAGAAGATAAGAACTGACTATTTTAGAACATGCCAAACAGAGGGACAGCTAGCAAAATGGCCTTAATTTGGGTACATGTTGAGTGTGTTCAAGAGAGTATCATAAACAAATTGTTAGTGGCCAAGTCATGTGGGACCTTAAAACTTTGGATTTTACTCTCATTACAATGGGCAGATACTGGCGAATTTTAAGCTAGAAAAGAAAATGATCTGATTTACATTTTCAAAGGCTCCCATAGACCACTCTGTGGAAGATGGACCAAAGGGGCCAAGAGTAGAAGTAGGGTTATCAATTAGGAGGCTTTTACTACAGTCCAAGAAGTTAAATAAGGGTAAGAGTGAAGGTGGTGAGAGGTTACTGGAATTGGGAAATATTTAGGAGGTTTGGTCAAATAGATTCACTGATGGATTGGATGTGAGAAGCCAGGAAGAGTGGAAACAAGATTGACTGAGGTTTTTGGTTTTATCAGTTATGTGAATGATTATGCTAATAACCAAGAAAGGGATGACTGAGAAAAGATGATGTCACAGAAGTAATAGGAAGGGGGTACAAAAACTCCCTATACTTACATGGATGGGCTTTGCAGAAAGATCCTTGAATATCCTTAAATGGAATGAAAATTTTGTGGATATGTTCACACGGACTTTAAGGGGGAATATGCAAAAGTTTCGTTATATTCTTAAGAGAATTTGAAAAGTTAACTTTGGAAAGTAAAGACAGGCACTTCTTAACATCTTGCCTTTTGGCTTTTCTTTTTCTTTTTCCTTTCCTTTGTGTTTACAATTATGTGAAAGTAGACAAGAAAGATCAAAGTTGTTATTAGAGAATTTAAAATATATGTAAAGAAAAGGACACATTTTGAGAGTTGGTCTTTTTTACTTCATTGAGAATATAAATATATACAGGATAGACCTAAAAATACTTCTGGATTCCTCTTTAATTTCCTTGTATATTCAAGATCTTTTGGCATTCCTTGGAATAGGCTATGCTCTGGCCTTCCTGGTCTCCCCTAAACATACATTTTCTTTGCCATGTCCAAGGGATATTTTTTACCTCGGGTTTTTTGAGCTCTCCCACTGAGGTATAACTGAGAGTATCTCTTATAATCCTTTCTATAAATAGGCATTACATTAGTTGGGTTGAATCAAGAAAACAGAACACTATGAATAGTATGGAATAAGGGACTTATTATAGGTATTAGAATCAATACAATTGGGGCACCTGGGTGACTCGGTTAAGCCTTCAACTCAGGCCATGATCTCAGGATCCTGGGATCGAGCCCATGTTGAGCTCCCCACTCAGTGAGAAGACTGCTTCTCCCTCTCCCTCTGCCTGCTGCTTTGCCTGCTTGTGCTCTCTCTCTCTCTCTGTCAAATAAATAAATAAAATCTTTAAAAAGGGGGCTCCTGGGTGGCTCAGTCGTTAAGCATCTGCTTTCAGCTCAGGTCATGATCCCAGGGTCCTGGGATCGAGCCCCACATCGGGCTCTCTGCTCTGCAAGAAGCCCGCTTCTGCCTCTCCCACTCCCCCTGCTTGTGTTCCCTCTCTCGCTGTCTCTGTCAAATAAATAAATAAAATCTTTAAAAAAAAAATCTAAAAAAGAAAAAAAGAATTAACACAATTGTGAGAGAAGCTGAGGACAGAAAGATCTGAATGTGAATAGTTGGAGGATTAGAGAAAAATCACTTACAAAGGACCACAAAAGGACTTGTGAAAGACTCTGTGGAAGGCTGCTGCCTTTGTATCTAGTGGTGGGCCTGAAGTTATTGTAAATCAGCAGGTCAGGAAGAATCAGGAAGAGAAGCTGGACAGACATTAGGGTAAAGCAAGGACACGTTTTTCTTCCACAAGTACGAACTGGAACATGTACTGGTCACTCATTATGTCAAACTCCAAGGAAGCAGGCCTTGGGCCCACAGAAAAAGTTGCTGCCTTTGACCATCTTGCAATACATGCTACAGGCCCAGGAACTGGAAAAGTTAAAGGAGGTGACCTTATGGGAGCTAGAGAAGCTGTGGGCCTGGGTGCTAATCCATATGAACAAGGTGAGCCAGAACATCAGTAACCACACACACACACACACACACAAGCTCGTGCATGTGCAAGGACACAAGCGTGTACTGAGCAGTGCTGCCTGATGGGAGCTAGAGAAGCTGTGGGCCTGGGTGCTCATCCATGTGAACAAGGTGAGCCAGAACATCAGTAACCACACACACACACACACACACACACACACACACACACACACACACACACACACACACACAAGCTCGTGCATGTGTGAGGACACAAGCGTGTACTGAGCAGTGTGCCTGAGGCCCGGCATCAACCCTCTGAACATAATGGCTGCTGTTTCTCCCTTCCAAATCTCATGCAAATTTCTCTAACGGCCAGCTCTAAACTGAAACTACTAACGGGAAAGAAATTCTAGAAACCATAGTTACAGCTGAATTGACACACTATGAAATTATCAGTCGTGCTGTTCACCAAAATACCATGAGAAAGAAGACAGTAATTCACCTCAACCCCAATCATGGCATGGAGTGAGGCTGGATGTATTTAAAACTTACAAAATGTGATGGGACAAAATAATTCAATGAACTCAACTTTCTTGTCCTAGCCACCCTACCATTTCATCTGAAATTCTCAGACATTAGGACTAGCACTTGCATAACAGTTTTCATAAATTTGGGCTACTGTTGTTAGTAAAATGTTGGCCTGGGTGGCTCACAGCTTTGACTCAGTCATAATTCCTATGTGCCTATGTAAATAAAATGGGTCAAGATTACTCAATTTCATGTCCTCTCTAATTCTGCTACAGCCTTTTATATCTGGCTTCAGGGTAATGTTTTATAAATAGTAATCTTTGCTTTCTTGTTGCAACACTTCAATGTCTTATAAGGAAGTAATAGGAAATTGATGTACTTATTGTTTTCTTTCCCCTTTGAGCCATAATTTCCAAACATGACAGATCTCATCTTCTTTTAACAAAATGTGTTTGGGGCGCCTGGGTGGCTCAGTAGGTTAAGTGTTTGCCTTGGACTCAGATCATAATATCAGGGTCCTGGGATCAAGTCCCGCATCAGGCTCCCTGCTCATCAGAAGTCTGCGTCTCCCTCTGCCCCTCCCCCTGCTCAGGTACTCGTGCTCTCTCTCCCTCTCAAAAATGAATTTTTAAAAATGTGTTTAGGCGCCTGGGTGGCTCAGTTGTTTAAGCGTCTGCCTTTGGCTCAGGTCATGATCTCAGGGTCCTTTGATCAAGTCCCATATTGGGCTCTCTGCTCAGGGCGAGTCTGCCTTACCCTCTCACTCTTCCTCTCTGCTCTCCCTCTCTCTCTCAAATAAATAAAAAAATAAAATCTTTAGAAAGAAATGTGTTTATCAGCTATAAGACACCATTTTTCTTTGATAAAAAAATAAAGTACCTTTTATCTATGAGAGAATTTTCTGTCAGAAATCTTACATGGCAAGACAAATGACAATATTGAAATTTTTTTCTAAGATGACTTTTCATATGAGAGATGATTTCCTTAATGAAGAGATGCAATCATTCCTAACTGTTGGAGACATAATTTACACAGTAGGCAAAGAGAAGTCCAAATTTGAAATTAATGGCATACAAGAGAGCAGTTCTCACTGTCCAAGATCAGCCCATAGAGGTTTACTTGAAGGATTGTTAATTCCTTTACATTTCAGAAGGGGGGGCAAAATGATAAAAGAGGAGGTAAATATCATCCCCAAATAAATATCAGTTATTATAATAGAAAAGTTATAAAGAGAAAAAAATTCATATTAACACAGTCTTCAGTTCCCCATAGCTAAATTATTAATGAACTGAGAAATGACCAAAGTTCATGCAGAGAGGAATTGAAAATAATATATTCATGTCTTAGTCAAATTCAGTTCTAGCCCCAAATTTCATATTTCCCAAAAAAGGAATATCTCGGGACATTGACAAGTTATAGCTGACACATCAAGACAAAGTGGAAGCTTCATACTAAAGTAAGGCTCCAGAGCCAAATTCAGACATTTTTATTATGATTTTTAATTCCAGTATAATTAACATACAGTGTTATATTAGTTTTAGGTGCACAATTCAGTGAACAAGTTCAGATTTTAAAGGAAATGATAACAAAACTCTTGGACCTCTCAGGTCCTCCATCCCCAAACGGTAGGGAATAGGAGACGCCTGTTCCCTCTCCTCACTTTCATTTGGATATGCAGGGGCCTCCAAAAAGCCTACTGAGAAAGCACACTGTCTTATCCCTGCAGTGGTGAGGCTTATGACTAGTCTGATTCCCATCCAGAGAAATTAAGAAGTCAAGAGATCAGCTTACCAAATGCTGTGGTGCTAAAGGAGAAGAGGTTCTATTGTTTGGAGATTGGCCTGCACTCTCAAATTTGCCGTACATGAGGGTTTCCCATAGCTGGATGTGGGCCATATATGAAGAAGAGCTCACCTTGGATTCAGTTCGATGGAGCTACTGAAAGGGATCAAGGGGTCTATCCACAAGGATAGGATCTAAGTGAATCCCTTATGTCTAGAGGTAGCAAGGGTGGAAAGATCAAGGCAGCATTCAAACACAAATTTATCTATCAGGGAACCAGAGGTGAGAGACCCCAGTGGTGGGACTCTTTCAAGTACCCACAAAAGCATCCATAAAAGAGTTAGCCCTAAATATCTGCCAATCCCAGGAACTCAAATCTAGCCCGCCAAAGTCAAGTTCAAGTAAAAATACACTTATCATCTTTTTCTTCCTGCTTCTCATGCTCCAAATCTAGAACGACCTGAAGCCAAGGTTAGCAAAATGGCACCTAAAATCAGCACAACCTGAAAGAAGGGGTGAAAGATGTAACTTTCAGTTAAAAGCAGAATTTAGATTATTATACAAGAACCAACACTCCTAATTTATGAATCCAGACTGTTTGGGGCCTTAAAATGTTTTTAAGGTATGTTTATCACCTAAGAGTGAGTAGAAAACCTTGGGGTGTTGGGGGGGGTGCCTGGGTGGCTCAGTTGGTTAAGCCTTCAACTCTTGGTTTCAGCTCAGGTCATGATCTCAGGGTTTTGATATCAAGCCCTGCATAGGGTTCTTTGCTCTGTGGGAGTCCGCTTCCCCTTCTCTCTCTCCCTATGCACCTCCCCTGACTCGTGCTCTCTCTCTCCCTCTAAAATAAGTGAATCTTAAAAAAAAAGAAAGAAAGAAAGAAAAGAAAAGCTTGGAACTCTAATTCAATAGTGGGGGAAAACTCCCACCATTGGAAAGATTTAAAGAGATAATGGGAAGCAAAAAAAAAAAAAAAAAAAAATGTGTTTTATTAGGTCTTATGCTTAGGGCTTGTTCAATGTAAAAGTAATTTAAAAAAAATCACTCACACATAAGCCTTATACCAATTCCACCCTATAAGGCTCCTGTGTAAACAACTTATTGTTTACTTGCCCTAGATAGAGACTCATCCTTTCCATTGTTCAATTACTGCCACCTCTTTTTGACTCATCAGAAACTTTCTTAGCATTCAGGGGAGCCAATGTATAATTGCCAAACTTTGTGGGTTTTTTTTCCACTTAGTTTTGCTACACACTGGGGTTTAAGCCTACTTTTTCTTACTAATAATTATATAAAAGAATTACATAAAATCAGTTCCAGATTACCTTTTGGTAGCTACATTTTTTTCCCTCTCCTGTCTGTTAGCATTCAGTTTTGTCAACAAAAAATGGGAGAATATCCCATAACTGTAATTGCCTCACCAATAGACATTTCCAGATCAAATAAAATACGTACTGAGAAAAGGACCTAATGAGTATAATTTTAATGAAATACTAACAACAGTAATAAAGCTCTAGTAGGTTGAAGAGTCAAAGAGAGATAGGGAAACTGATACCAGAAATGAATACCAAGGGGCGCCTGGGTGGCTCAGTCCTTAAGCGTCTGCCTTCGGCTCAGGTCATGATCTCAGGGTCCTGGGATCGGGCCCCACATCAGGCTCCCTGCTCAGCAAAGAGTCTGTTTCTCCCTTTCCCTCTGCCCCTCCGCCTGCTTGTGGTCCCTCTCTCGCTGTGTCTCTCTCTGTCAAATAAATAAATAAAATCTTAAAAAAAAAATGAATACCAAAATTTCTGGGAGCTCTACATAACTAAACGAGAAATTTAGGGGCACCTGGGTGGCTCAGTCGTTAAGCGTCTGCCTTCAGCTCAGGTCATGATTGAGCTCAGGTCCTGGGATTGAGCCCCACATCGGGCTCCCTGCTCTGCAGGGAGCCTGTTTCTCCTTCTCCCACTCCCCCTGCTTGTGTTCCTGTTCTTGCTCTGTCTCTCTCTGTCAAATAAATAAATAAAATCTTTAAAAAAATAAATAAGTGAGAAATTTAGTGCTGTTGGGAGAGTTAGATGGAATGAATAAATAAATTTAAAATCCAACCAGAATTATTACAAATCCAATTTTTTAAAATTATCTCTTTGAAGTGTATTGGGTCCTTAGGAAAGATTAAAAAAAACTATATATTTTTTATGTTCTCTACAACTCTTGAACAAAATAAGTTCTTAATTTCACTTCTGTTCACACAACCATATCCTCTAGTAAGTTGTGTGTTCTTCACCTTCTCAGAGTATAATCTCTGCCATGTGTCCTATGCAGACTACATAATGGGTGCAATGTACACAAATGCTTTTCCACTCTAAAGCTGTAGCTTACTGTGTATGGAGTGATAGTCTAACACACACATGCGTAGTGTGACAGCGCTCCAGCTGGTCTTAAGGGCTAACTTGCTTCAAGTTAACATGCTCCTTGCCTGCTCACTTAAGGTCCTTGATCTGTAACAGAACTAATTTGCCTTCTTTGAGATTTGTAGATCACTGACCTTGGGGAATAAGGGACCAAAACTCCCAAGCCACAGAGGCCAGCAAGTCGGCTTGAAGCCACCTTGGCTTTCTGATTAGCCCAGCAATCTTCTAGCAAAATTTTTTTTCTTTTTAAGGTCACACAAATGACTTTACTGACCTCTGCACATCTATAGCGCTTACCCTCCTTTGCAGAAAGAACAGAGTACTCCTGCACAACCACCCCCTGGTACCAAGGAACCAGACCTTCTTGCACAATTTCTGATTACCAAGGTAACTCTGTAGCTGGCATCATCGAGTCTCCATGTGATCAAGAAGTGTCACAGACCACTGTACTCCTTTAACCAATTAAAACCACTTAAAAATCTCTGGGCCAGGTGCCTGGGTGGCTCAGTTGGTTAATAAGCGACTGGCTTCAGCTCAGGTCATGATCCTGGAGTCCCAGGATCGAGTCCTGCATCAGGCTCCCTGCTCGGTGGGGAGTCTGCTTCTCCCTCTGATCCTCCCCCCTCTCGGGCTCTCTCGCTCTCTCATTCTCTCTCAAATAATAAATAAAATCTTAAAAAAAATAAAAAAATAAATATCTGGGCCAGGCAGAAACCTCGGAGTTGGCCTTTGGACAAGAGTCCCCCTTCTCCCCAGGCAGCTGGCTTCCTGAATAAAGTTCATATTCCTTTCCAATCAAAACTCATCTCTTGAGTAGTGGCCTTTTGAGTGACAGGCAGCCAAACTTGGGGTTTCGGTAACAATAGGACAATGACTTACATGTTCTTACAATACCACTTCTAGGAGAGAATATTTTAGATGATTAATTTATGATGAAGTAGTAATAAAGACTTAAAATAATACATGAATATGTTAATATAAACATTCATTTCCTTATCTGGAATTATTATTCAAATTATCTAAGAATTCTATTTTATTGTGGGTGGAGTTTGCTTTATGGAGTATCAGTAACAAGCAACCAAGAAAATGGGTTAGGTAAATGAGAATCCCGAATACATTACTGAATTTCCTGCTGTAAGAGTGCTCACTCTTGTTTTGGACAGGCAGGAAGCAGCATTATCAAAGGTCCTTCTGATAATTCCACCACCATTCTTATAGCTGTAGATGATTAAAGGAAAATATTAAAAAGAGAGCAATGACTCATAGTATAGTAGAAGCCCCTTAAAATACTTTTGTCCCTCTAGTACAAGTAGTTGACAATGGGGGTCTTAAAAACATGATTCAACCAATTCTTAGGATTTCTATAAATATTTCTCAGAAAATAACCTTTTTGATGACATTCCTCAAATTAAAAACAGGGTGCATGAAAAGCAAAGCAAAACCATGCTCATTAGGAGTAAGTTTCTCCACTCACTATGAGTTCAGGTATCAGAAATAATAGAATTTATTCCTTGCTTTCATTAACACAACTACTCTGCTTAATTATTCTTGCTTAGTTATTCCAGTAACTATGGCAGTGTCTTAGCCCATATCTGAGTATGTAGGATAAATTAGGAACTCAGTAATTGTTAAATGAATGAAGGAATGAACAAACCATAAATCCCTAGGAAGAAAGGCAATAAATCTACTGTTTTTCTTCACATAGGTTTTGTTTCAGGGTAACAATTATATGGCCTGAGGCCCTCACTTTGATAATGCGACATTTTAATCTAGAGAGATAAAGTTTAGCAGGTATATGGCTCTAATTTGTTCAATCTATTTACCTTTATTACCTAGGAGAACTTGATTTAATCACTGAGTGTAAGACCCCAATTAATAATCATTTTCAGAGTAACAATATTTTTAACTGCAAGAAACTAAAAGAATTTATGTTAATTTTGGAGATTATAAGGCTAACAAGTGAGAATAACTCCGTGCCCCACTTCAGGTGATTCATATATCATAGGAGTTAGAAATCTAGCCACTGTCTTTCTTAAGAATAAATTAATTACAAATATTCAGGGAGTATATATTGAGTCTGAGGCCTAAGCCAGATGGACCCTGTTAGGAAATATTAAAAAGTATAAGATGTAGACATCTAAATAGTTGGAGATGACAATGTAGCCAGTTTATTTTTTTAAAAAATCATTTCAAGATTGAGGTGGCAATGAGACGTAAGAATGAAACTTCCAAGAAAGCAACTTTATGTTCCCACCTGGAACATGGATATGATGGCTGGAAATACAGCAGTCATTCTGAGAGCATAAGGGGATCTTGAATACACTGATATGATCAAATGCATAAGTTTAAGAGGGAAAAAAACACATCTGGAGATCAATGGATAAATGGTTACAGTGAAGAAGACCTTTGGGTTACATTATTTTCTCTGTATATGAAAACTAGTGAAGCCTGATGATAATGCATTATAGAATCAACAAAATAATTAAGATTAGAATGAATCTTAGAGAAGCAGTGTAAGCTCCCACCTTCTGTTACACTGAGGACACCAAGAAACCTTCCTTTTTCCACATATTCCCCCACTGGAGGATCTCCCACACTAAAGCTTGAAATTCTTTTAGAAGTTAGGACCTTTTGTTCATTTCACAAATAGAGATAAAAACTAAAAGTAAATGCCCCAAGGAATTAATGCACCGAGTTAAAATCATGTCAGCTTGTAAAATACAGGTATCGTATTCATGCCTGAGATCAAGTTTTGATGGGCACTGTGAGAGGAAAGCAGAAGGGTACTTAGTACCTATAGCAAAAGTAATTACAGTGTGCAGATGCAGAAAAGGAAGCTTAAGAACACTAAAAACAAACTATCATTTCAACATTTTGTTGTTGGGGTGGTTCTAGAAGAGGAAATGCAGAGAGAAAACATTTTGTTAGTAAATACTAGTAAATCCAATCTAATGATTACTTCTTGCTAACCTATAATATTCATAAAAAAACCATAGATACAAAAATAAAAAGAACTGTAGATGCTGAAAAGTATCAGAAAGTTAATCTCATAGCAAATTTTGGGATAAACTATCTCCTGAGTAACTATATTAATAGAGAGAAATGAGATGAATAATTTAAACAATAAAAATGTTTTTTATAGTACTATAGTATAGCACTATACTTGCACTTATATGTTGTAGATGAAATTTCCTGCACATTTCAGTACAGTTATTACCTCATAAAAAGAAACAGGCTTATTTATTTATTTGGGAAATTAGTTTTTGGTGTAGAGGAGAAGGGGCGGGCATTTCAAGGAAGTTAGTGAATATCCAAGGGAGTGGTGTAAAACTGATGACAGTTTCACATTACAGACCCTGTAACTTAGTTACTTTGACTTCTGAACAGCAGAACCAAAAGCATGATAAACAAAAGGTAGGAATCTAATAGAAGTTCAGAAGACAAAAGATCAATTTAGATAATCTACAAAGCAGATAATCAATTTAAACAATTTTCATTTTAGTCTGCTGACAAAATTATATAGTACAAAATCATAAAATGTTAGATTTGTTAATTATATATTTGTTCATATTATACTTAAAATAATAACTACACTAAAATATTTATCAGATTAAATGTAACGTGGTATCCAAGATTATATTCTGGAACAGAAAAAGGTTGTAGTTGAGAAAGTGCTGAGATCAAATAAACTCTGTAGTTTATAGTATTGTACCAAAGTAAATTCCCTAGTTTTGACAAATAGTTGTATGTTAACATTAGGACAAGCTGGGAACTCTTTGGGCTATGTTTGTAAATTCTCTGTAAATTTAAATTTCTTCCAAAATAAAATGCTTATTAAAATTTTTGTATTAGAATAAAATTTTTGTATTAGAATAACTCTAGTTTATATTAAACATTTTTTGAAATCAAATTGTGAGGTATGCCAATGGCTCATTTGGGACTACCATGCTCGTTTTGCAAAATTCTCTAGTGCCAAGGAGTTTAATTGTTTGCCTATACTTTTATCTCCAGAGCAACCATGGGGAAGAGAGTCGTGTTTTCTCAGTGGCAGAAATAGTGATATTTTTATCCAATTATGATATCTGCATCAGGTCTGGATAATACCTTGGGTCATTTCACTTCATGTTCATTTTAGTTGCACATGTTAAAGGTGACAGTTTCCAGTTTCATGTTTCTTTTACTATGTGATAACCAGAGCTATAATAAATATCTCAGACTCCGACTATGTTTTGTTCAAGGAAAATATACTTTATCCTTTGTTTATAGTACATAATGTTCCTCTGTATTTTAGGATGTTTTAGTATCATTTTCTCATTTATTTTTCATTTGCTGTTATCATTTTCCCTTGTATGTATTATGGGAAAGAAAATAATTTTGGCCTGTGTTCACTAATAAGAAAAAAAACTTAGAAAATAAATAAGTAGATTGGGCTTAACACTATTCTGACAGAAGAGAAAGACCTAGTAAAGATAGTAATCTAAATGGCAGCAAATACTAGCAAGATTAAACTAATCATCTACATACTAACAGCCTAACGTCCTGACTAATCACAGGTTAAAGGAGAACCACAACTTTATTGACTGGTAGGGAAGAGTGAGGTGCAGTAGCAACAAAGGAATCAAGACAGAAAGGGATATTTTTTACATTTTGTATTTCCAAATAATCACTTTCATAAAAGCGGGGTAAAAATATGAAAGGAATTCTAGAAATGAAGTCTGGAGTGGCTAAGAAAGATTCCAGTAAGACTGGCAGTGTGGTGCGGGGCCGCCTAACTTGGCTGTGGATTTTTTTTTCTTTTTAATTGTACGAGGCCTTGGGGGAAAGGAGGTGGGTGGAGCTGACTTCAGGGTGGCCACTCTGCTGCAGGTTCTGCTCAGGCTGAGGAAAAGTATGTTTTAATTCTCACAAAGGCGCGCTTTAAATGTGAGGTGGAGAAAGACCCTTGTCTATCCACCTCCAAGAAGCTAAGGTCTCACTAACTGTTTAAGACAAATTTCCTTCCCCACTAAACACAAATGAAATTGTTACAGCCCTAGGTCCTGACATTTGTGTCCCAAATTCTAGATGCCTTGTCTCCGAGCATTTACTAAAGATTATTCATCAATGAACGAACAGCTTTTCGGGCTCTTTTTTCGCAATTGAATTTGTGACTTTTACGCGTTTGGCTTTATTGTCTGTTGGCGGTTTTTTTGTTTGGTTTGGTTTGGTTTTTTCCACTCCGCTGCCCGGAGTGAAGACCGTATTACCTTTGGTCTCCTCGATTAGCGTAAAAATTCGTGCAAGGCAGTTCAGTGTCCAGTGCCATCCCATACAAAATGTTAATTCCTCAGGTATCCACTCTGCACCTGATTGTCCCGTGCCTCGGTGCGCCTCAACATTTTCTCGGTGTTTTTCGCTGCTTTATGCCTACACAGAGGTTAATTTCTCCCACCTACCAGTAAGGCACACCGCTCATCGCCTGCGCCTGCGCGTGTCCGCGGGAGTTCGCTATAGAGCGCATGCGCCCTCCCTGCAGCTGCGTGCAATGGGGAAAAAAAGTGTGGGCCGCCGGTGATGATGTAAAAATTCCGCGCGTTACCTCGATGCGCACAGCTTCCACGGGAGTGAGTCCTGGCCCGTCGCAGTGATGGTACACTGCAGTTGCGTGTGGTTCAGAAGGGTACGTGACTGGTGTTTCTCATCCTGTTCCCCAGAGCCTGGTGCCTGTAGCCCCACCTGAGAACTCTGGTTCTCCTTTCCTCCCTGCTTCCCTCCTTTCTTTCTGAGGGCCTCTTTCCTGCTTGGTTCTCCTGTAGTTGTCTCAGCCCTTCCAGAAGTCAGGCTTGGCCCGTGAGGGGTGGGAAGAGTATATCTACCTGGCACGGTTTAGGACGGTTGTTTGGGGGCATAGGGTTTTCGGTTCTTCAGGGGAATTGTGTGCATGTGGGATGGGGAGCTGGGAAAACCTGCTTACCTTTTAGACTTGCAATATGGTATACATAGCGTGTAGGTTGACGTTTTCTTTTGGCTCAAGTAGTCTATTTTTCTTCTTTTAGGTAATAATATCCATAGCCTGTTCCTATATATGTTTTCCTCGAGTGCACTCTTTTTAAGAGCTTTCTAAAAACTACTTTTCATCAGGAAACGAAAATAATGTAATTGGCTTGTCTTCTTGCAAGAAATTTAGGTCAGTTTTTATGCAGTGCTCATTTTAGACATCGTTTCTGTAAAAATTTACAGTTGCTTCAGAATTAAAGAAAAACTCTTAGTCTTACTAGTATGTTTTGAAACTTGCTGGCATTATGAAGAGTCTTACTAGTAATGTTTTGAAACTTGCTGGCATCATTAAAAATGACAAGAGTCAGAGACTCATAAAATAAGTTTGGTTTCTAAACCTCTGAATATGATGAATCTAGAGTAGTAAGAAATGTGTCACGCATTGAACGGAACTTTAAAAACAGGAACTTTCTTTTACTGGAGAGAGAGGCATGGTTAGTAATATTTCTGAATTAAATTATACTTTTTTTTTGAGTTTGGAAATTTTTCGTTTTTTCAGTAAGTTCTACACCCAATGTGAGGCTTGAACTCAGGACCCTGAGATCAGGAGTTGCAGGCACTACTGACTCAGCCAGCCAGGCATCCCAAATTAAATCATACTTCAGTCCTCTATTTTCCAGAAAATAGGTAGTCAATAGAAAAGAGACTTGTGAAACGTAGCATTTGTGTATATGAGGTAACTAATTCTTCAGCTAGAAAGAAATTGCTTCTTCTTTTTTTTTTTTTTTTGTGGTTCAGTTCTGAAAGGCTGCTTGTGTAGCCTTACTGCCATGAACAGTCACCTCCACTAAATGTTGTTTACAAGGAGAATCTATTCACTTATATGTGACGCATTTCTGATCTAGCCTGGCAGAATCAAAGTATAAGTTCTTCACCTCCAAGAAAAATACTCTGGCTAGCCCTCAAGTTCATATTTTATATATTCCTTCTACCCTGTTCCCTTACAACATTCTATTTCATGAGTGCATCTGCATACTCAAAACCTGAACTTTGAGTTCTTTGTTGTGCTCCCGTCCATTGCAATCTGAGCTCTAGACTGCATCAGGATCACCAAGGGAGCTTTTGCTAAATCTGCTGGTTAGACCTATCCTTATTCCCTTCCCCAGAGTATAGTGGAATGGTCAGTGGACTATACATATTTTGGAAAAAGCTCCCAGATGGTTTTGATACTTAACCTATGCTAAGTGACTAAAGACCAGGAATTTAAGAAATTACTCTGTAAGGAATTTTGATAGTTTGAGAGGTTAGTACATAGGATCTTTACATGCAGAAGTTTAGTGAGGAAAACAAGTAAATACTAAATGCAGTGTAAGATTTCAAAAGGCGTCATAATAAAGATATGATCTAATGGCTGAGAGAGTCCAGCAAAGTCAGTGCTAAGTGTTGACTAGAGGAATAAAGAAAGACATCAGAAAATGTGAGATTTGGGTGGGTTTATGATAGAAAAGAACAAACGACAGTGGAGGAAAAGCATGAGCAGAGTGGCATGGAAATGTGATAGTAGATTATGTAGTACAGAGCAAAGAGAGGAAGGAGAGATAGAGGCTGGACAAATGAAAATAAAACTGGAAGAGTAAGTTAAGAACTTTTAAGATTTCTTTAAAAATTTTATTTATTTGACAGAGAGAGAGATAGCGAGAGAAGGAACACAAGCAGGGGGAGTGGGAGAGGGAGAAGCAGGCTTCCTGCCGAGCAGGGAGCCTGATGCGGGGCTCGATCCCAGGACCTTGAGATCTTGACCAGAGCCGAAGGCAAACGCTTAACAACTGAGCCACCCAGGCGCCCCAGTTAAGAACTTTTACTACTGAGAATTTTAGACTTTATTTTACAAATAGCCATAACAAAAAAACATGAATGGTTTTTGAGTAGGGAGAAATATAATTAGAGATCAGATTTGTTTTCAGAAAAATAGCTCAGGCAGCAGAACAAAGGCTGAGTCAAAGGAATAATTAGACATTGCAAGAGCATTTTAGGAGCCAATGTAATGGTCAAAATACTAAGGCACTTGTACGAGAAAGGAGAAATAGGTAATAGAGCTTTGAGAAAAGAAGCAGGTGTAGTCAGAGATTCCCCAATGTAGACTCAATGACTAGATAAACTGTGGTTTCATTATTTGAGAGAATATTGGGGGAACAGAATTTACCTGAGGTAAAGTTTGGTTTTGCCATGTTATCATATATCTAAGGTGACTATTATCCTTGCAACGAATATCTAAGAAAAAGTTGCATATTTGAGAGGTTTCAAATATAAATTAAATGCAGATCTTGCTCTTGGTTGCTTTAGACTATTAAGCTTACCTCCTGATGGAGATGTCCAACAGACTAGACATAGAGAATATCTTACCTAGGTGATAGTTAACTGGTATAGTCTGATATCACCCGGAAGAGAAAGTCTAGATTGAAAAGTAGGACGGGGGCATCTGGGTGGCTCAGTCGGTTAAGTGTCCAACTCTTGATTTCACCTCAGCTCACGATCTCAGGGTCATGAGATCAAGCCCTGCATTGGGCTCCCCGCTGAGCATGGAGTCTGCTTGAGATTCTTTCTCCCTCTCCCTCTGCCTCTCCCCCGAGCTTGCACGCACACGCACTCTCTAAATAAGTAAGTAAATAAAATCTTAAAAAAAAAAAAGTGGGATGGTGTCAGAAACCTTGAGACAGAAAGTGGGAGAACAATTGACAGTTGAAAAGGATCTTTTTTTTTTTAAGATTTTATTTATTTGACAGAGAGAGACACAGTGAGAGAGGGAACACAAGCAGGGGGCATGGGAGAGGGAGAAGCAGGCTTCCCGCTGAGCAGGGAGCCCGATGTGGGGCTCGATTCCAGGACCCTGGGATCATGACCTGAGCTGAAGGCAGACGCTTAATGAGTGAGCCACCCAGGCGCCCCCCCAAAAAAAGATCTTAAGAGAGTTAATCAAATGGGAAAGGGGGGTCAGACCAGAGGTGAACTAAGAGAAGACTATGGATTTGACATTCAGAAAGACTATATTGACTTTTTTAGGAGCTTTAGTGGTAACAGGATTAGGAGTTCTAACTTGGTAAGCATGTTTGGTATACAAATGGTCTCTTTCTCTTTTTTAAGTATGGAAACTTCATTGATAACCTAAGACTCTTCACCAGAGGAGGAAGTGGTGGAATGGGTTACCCTCGCTTAGGTGGAGAAGGTGGAAAAGGTGGTGACGTCTGGGTTGTAGCCCATAACAAAATGACTTTGAAACAACTTAAAGACAAATATCCTCAGAAACGGTTTGTGGCTGGAGAAGGAGCAAATAGTCGGTAAGTATTTACTGAATGACTTTGATTTTAGAAAATTAATCCCTCCCAGAGGAAAAAAAAAGTTAGAAGATCAAAATTGAACTGGTAATTTGAAGGAAATTATAGTCTATATTTGTAAATGAGCAAAAGTCTACAATAATTGTCTCAACTCTAGTTAAGATAAAAGGTAGATACTAAGGAATGTTTTGGAGTTTTTAAACATTATTATCCTTTTCTTCTCTCAGTGTCTGTTTATATTCTTTTGCACTTCAGAAAAATGGTCTGAATCTCCACTGTTTCCTTCTAAAATTAAATTTTTAGCAATCTTTAGGAAACCTTTTTCAAATCTCAGCTGTTCTACCCACCCTACCATCACCAGTAGTTCTACCAGAATCTTAAGATTTAGAGCCTGTTTCCCTCATAAGTCCCTTGTATATTTTCTTTTGGCTTGTTTTGGTCTTCTCTCTGTGACATCAAAACCTTCCATTTATTTTTTGTAAATTTTATTTTTTATGGAACATATATGCCGCCCTCAGAATAGGAAAGGAACTTTTTCTTTCGTTACAAAGATATTGAAGAAAAATCTTACTCAGTTATCTATTTTGGAAGTGGTGCTTGAACCAAGTCTTGAAAGGGGAATAGAACTTTGCCAGATAATCAAGGCAGGAAAAGGTGTGTTGGCAAGTGTACAACATTTATAAAGGCAGTACATTAGGAGGGAACAAACTGTTTGCTGAAATAATACTTATTTCTAGCATAACTGTGGTACAAATGGGGTGGCTCATTTTAAAATAAAGACATTATAGTCCAGATCATGAAGAGCCTGATATGCTGTGTTACAGAGTTTGAAGATTATCTTAGAGTGATGGGGAGTCATTGAAGGATTTTAAATAGGCAAGTGACATTAATAAATTAATGTCTTAGAAAAATCACTCTAGGGTTAATTGGTTAAAGAATGCATTAGAGGTGTTGATTGAGACTAGAGACAGGAGATCAGTTTGGAGAATACTGCAATATTTCAGAAATGAAGTTCACAGTGTCTGGCCTATACCCATCATTCTGGTTTCATCTCCCTCCATGTTCTGTGTGTTCTACATTCCAACCATGTTGGCTTTCTTTTAGTATCTTTTACCGGTATTTGTCTTCTATCACTGGGTTTTTGTTTGTGTTATCTTTTCCGTAATGCTTTTTCCTCCCCTTCATCCAGCTGCCTCCTATGAATCCCTTAGATTTAAGCTCAAGTCTTTCCTGATCTCCTTGATTAGGTCAGGATTCCAATATGAACTCACATGTCTAGGTTCTAATTCATAAGACTTGTCACAGTTATAATTTTCCATTTTCTCATGTATTTGATCAATGTCTGCTTGCCAGACTACCACTGAGGTCCATGAAGACAGGGGACATAACAGTTCAGATCATCATTTCTTCCCAGATATCTAGTACAGTGATTGGTACATAGTAGATACTCAGTTAACATTAGTTCATGATGAATTAGATTGACAGAAATGGATGGATTGGAACTATATTAAAGAAGTAAAATAAATAAGACTTTGTGATTGATGGAGTATTGAAAGAGAATAAGTCAAGGATGCTTCCTGGTTTTGACTTGAGGAGTGGGTAGATGATAGTATCATTCTTTGAGAAGGACTGCAGTAGAAAGTGGCATCTGAGATATAGAAAAAGGGAGTTGTGAAGGGCCCTCAGAGATGTCAGCAAGCACTTGAAATACAGGTCTGTGATTCAGGAATATGGTCAGGTCTAGAGATAAATTTGTTGATCATAGGCATGGACTTGAGTAAGTGCATTACAGAAGAGAAAAGGATTGAGGATCAAATTCTGTTATTCACCAACATTTAAGGAAAAGAAACAGAAGGTGTGATCTAAAATAGATAGTCAGGAGAGACTTAATGTCATGGAAGCTAGGGAAGAATTTAAAGGAGGAGGAGGTAACAGTCTTATTTATCTTGTGGAGTTCCGGTAGATTAAGCCAAGAAGTTGAATAAACTTACTGAATGCCAGAATTTGAATGAACTATTTTATAGTTTTATGAATTATGCCATCATATGTCTTTATTTGGGTCTTACAAGAAGCAGGTACCAAAGTAGGATTTGATGAACGAGATTTATGGGGAAAACATCTATAAAGGCAAATTGGGGAGGGACCTGAAGGAAGTTGGGAAAGTTGTCAGACCACTGTGCAAGTCTAAGCCTTACGAAGGAGAGAGGGAAGGGCAAAGTTTTAGTCCATTGTGCAGTTCTGAGAAAGTTTAGGCAAAGCTGATGGTGACTCCTTAAGCAGAAGTTGCCCATCAGAGGAATTCTTGTCTCCTACAAAGGGGCTGCCTTAGTAACCCTGCCGTACCAGGTCATTGGCTGGAAGTAGACTGTGGGAAGCATCATCTCTTTAAGATTTCAGAACATACCAGCTGGGGCCATAGGTCTTTGATGTTCCCTGCAGTCACATCTAAGATGCATTTTTATGGCCCACTATGGCATGCAATGTTCAATGTTATTTTTATAATCAATTGTTCAATGTTTTTTATCAATATTCAGAAATCTACAAGGGTTTTGCAAGTTACCTTATATGACATTTTGTTTCTGGCTATAGGACCAAAGGATGCGATTCTTAGATTGATGAAATTGAGCTGTCATTGATTTTCATTTTGCAGTGGTAACAGAGATAGTGTCTATTTTGTTCAATTCAGCACACACTTTCTGAGGATCAAGTATAAACCAGATACCAAAACAGTATCTTGCATGTAGTAGACTCAGATGAAATCATACAGTGGGGTATGGTGCGATTTCATGCTGTGACTTCAAGGTATTGCTTTGTAAACTGCAGTGCAAAAGCATTGTATAAGTTAGTTAAAATCATAAATGATTGATTTGAAAATTGGTATTTTAACTTTTTGAAATATGTATTTGGAGTTTAATATTTAATACAAGGGAGTTTTTTTGTATACTGGTATCTACACATTGCCTCATTTATCCTGCATTTTACCTCAAGAATGTGCTTTCCAACCAGTCTGCGTCCTTACCCAAACAACCGAGCTTTCTCAGTACAGTCTCACTCCTCACACCTACTCACACCTCTCCTCATTTTCTGTTTTTCAAACAAAGCTCACTTCCTTCCATCTAAACAGATTTGTTCCCTATTGAGTATAAATCTCAACTCCCTTTTCTTCTTTTCCTTGAAAGATTTGTTCATGTGCTTTAGTTTTGGGGATATGAAGAAGTTAATCATGGGAAAAAGAGCTCAACTATTAGACTTCCTTTTAAGTACTCTCAAGTAGTATTTTTAGACTGTGTCTTTCAATTCTTTAATATGGTACTTTCAAACCATTTTTAGTGCCACCCATACTGAGAAACATTTTATACTTTTACCCAAACGTGTATTATCTCTGTTTTCTGTTCTGTGGCATATCGTACATTGTTGTTTTCCTTTATTTTGGGAAAATATACATAACATGAAATTTACCATTTTAATGTGTACAGTTCTGTGGCATTGTACTACATTCATATTGCTGTACAGCAATCACCTATCTTGTTTTAAATGCTGGTGATGATTGCATTTTGAAAAACATTGCCTTAGGGTTGTAAAATCAATTTATTAGATTTCATATAAAAAGTAGAATAGGAAACATTAGCACGTATCACATAGTAAGTATGGTTTCACAAAACTTTAAAGTCATATATATATGAATTTGTGTGTATACATGTATGTATACATACATATATATGAATGACTGTATCATTTCTTATTGAGTTGGAGTTGAAAATTGAAAACTACTGCTCTGAAGAAGCCATGCCTTCAACATGTAAATACCTTTATAAAGTGTTCAAGATCTGTATAAAAGTGTCTGTTTCTTCAGCTATAAAATAGGGATAATAATAGTACCTATTTCTCTTTGAAAAAATGAATAAAATTGATAAACCCCTAGCCAGACTTATGAAAAAGAAAAGAGAAAGGACCCAAATAAATAAAATCACAAATGGGAGAGGAGAAATAACAACCAACACCACAGAAATACAAATAATTCTAAAAGAATATTATGAAAAACTGTATGCCAACAAATTGGACAACCTGGAAGAAATGGATAAATTCGTAGAAACATATAAACTATCAAAACTGAAACAGGAAGAAACAGAAAACTTGGACAGATTGATAACCAGCAGAGAAATTGAATCAGTAATGAAAAAACTTCCAACAAACTAAAGTCCAGGGACAGATGGCTTCCCAGGTGAATTCTACCAAACATTTAAAGAAGAGTTAATACCTATTCTTCTCAAACTTTTCCAAAAAATAGAAATGGAAGGAAAACCTTCAAATTCATTCTGTAAGGCCAACATTATCCTGATACCAAAACCAAAGACTGCACTAAAAAAGAACTATAAGCTAAAATCCCTCATGAACATGGATGCAAATTCTCAATAAAATACTAGCAAATCAAATCCAACAGGACTTTAAAAGAATCATGCAGCACGACCAAGTGGGATTTATTCCTGGGCTGCAAGGGTGGCTCAATATTTGCAAATCAACATGATATATACCACATTAATAAATGAAAGGATAAGAACCATATGATCCTTTCAAAAGATGCAGAAAAAGCAATTTGACAAAGTACAACATCCATTTATGATAAAAACCCTCAACAAAGTAGAGATAGAGGAAACATACCTCAACATCATAAAGGCCAGATACAAAAAATCCACAGCCAATACTGTCCTTAATGGGGAAAATCTGAGAACTTTTCCTCTATAATCAGGAACAAAACAGGGATGTCCACTCTCACCACTGTTAGTGAATATAGTACTGGAAGTCCTAGCCACAGCAGTCAGACAACAAAAAAATAAAAGGCATTCAGATCGGCAAGGAAGAAGTCAAACTTTACTATTTGCCGATGACCTGATACTCTGTGTAGAAAACCTATAAGATTTTCTCTATGATTGCTAAGACTCTACCAAAAAACTGCCAGAACTGATACAGGAATTCAGTAAAGTCGCATGATACAAAAATCAATGTACAGAAATCTGCATTTCTGTATACCAGTAATGAAACAGCAGAAAGAGAAATCAAGGACTCAGCCCCATTTACAGTTGCACCAAAAACCATAAGATACTTACGAATCAACCTAACCAAAGAGGTAAAAGATCTGTATTCTGAAAACTATAAAATACTGATGAAAGAAATTGAAGATGACACAGAGAAATGGAAAAACATTCCATACTTATGGACTGGAAGAACAAATAATGTTAAAAAGTCTATATTACACAAAGCAATCTACATATTTAATGCAATCCCTATCAACATACAGTATTTTTCATAGAGCTAGAACAAATAATCCTAAAATTTGTTTGGAACCACAAAGACCCCAAATAGCCAAAGCAATCTTGAAAAAAGAAAAGCAAAGCTGGAGGCATCACAATTCTGGACTTCAAGTTATAAAGCTACAAAGCTTTAGTGATCAAGAGATCAGTGTGGTGCTGGCACAAAAACAGACACATAGCTCAGTGGAACAGAATAGAAAATCCAGAAATGAACCTACAACTATAGATCAGTTCATCTTGGAAAAAGCAGGAAAGAGTATCCAGTGAAAAAAGACAGTTTCTTCAACAAATTATATAAGGAAAACGGGACAGCAACATGGAAACTGGACCACTTTCTTACACCATACACAACAATAAATTCAAAATGGATTAAAGATCTAAATGTGAGACAGGAAACCATTAAAATCCTAGAGAAGAACACAGGCAGTTACCTCTTTGACATTGGCCATAGCAGCTTCTTACTAGATTGTCTCCTAAGGCAAGGGAAACAAAAGCAAAAATAAACTATTGGGACTTCATAAAAAGAAAAAGCACAGTGAAGCACACAATCCACAAAACTAAAAGGAAACTTATGGAGTGAGAAGGTACTTGCAAATGACATATCTGATAAAGGGTTAGTATCCAAAAAATATAAAGAACTTATAAAAACTAAACACCCAAAAAACAACCCAGTTAAAAAATGGGCAGAAAACGTGTCTTTTCCAAAGAAGACATACAGATGACCAACAGATATAGGAAAAGATGCTCAATATCACTCATCTCAGGGAAATACTAATAACAGCCACAATGAGATGTCACCTCATACTCGTCAGAATGGCTAAAATTAACAACACAGGAAACAACTGGTGTTGGCAAGGATGTGGAGAAAGGGGAGCCCTCTTACACTATTGGTAGGAATGCACACTGATGCAAGCCACTCTGGAAAACAATATGGAGGTTCCTCAAAAAATTAAAAATAGAAGTAACCTATGATCCAGTGATCACACTACTGGGTATTTACCCCCAAAATACAAAAATACTAATTTGAAGGGATACATGCACCCCGATGTTTATAGCAGCATTATCAACAATATCCAAATTATGGAAAGAGCCCAAATGTCCATTAACTGATGAATGGATAAAGAAGATACGGTATACGTATATAATGGAATATTATTCAGCCATAAAAAGAATAAGATCTTGCCATTTGCAAGGATGTGGATGGAGCTAGAGAGTATTATGCTAAGTGAAATACATCAGAGAAAGACAAATATATGATTTTACTCATGTGGAATTTATGAAAACGAATGAGCATAGGGGGAAAAAGAGAGAGAGGCAAACCAAGAAATAGACTCTTTACCATAGAGAGCAAACTGACAGTTACTAAAGGGGAGCTGGGGGCGCCTGGGTGACTCAGTTGGTTAAACAACTGCCTTCGGCTCAGGTCATGATCCCGGGGTCCTGGGATCAAGCCCCGCATCAGGCTCCCTGCTCAACTGGAAGCCTGTTTCTCCCTCTCCACTCCCCCTGCTTGTGTTCCCTCTCATGCTCTCTCTCTCTCTCTGTCAATTAAATAAAATCTTAAAAAAAAAAAAAAAAAACTTTAAAGGGGAGCTGGGTGGGGGGGGGTGGGAGAAATAGATGATGGGGATTAAGGAGTGCACTTGTGATGAGCACCGTGTGTTATGTGTAGGTGTTGAATCTGAACACCTGAAACTAACATACTGTATGCTAATTAACTGGAATTTTAAAATTTTAAAAAAATAGCGGTGCCTGGGTGGCTCAGGCGTTAAGCGTCTGCCTTTGGCTCAGGTCATGGTCCCAGGGTCCCGGGATCGAGCCCCGCATTGGGCTCCCTGCTCTACAGGAAGCCTGCTGCTTCCTCTCTCAGTCCCCCTGCTTGTGTTCCCTCTCTCATTGTGTCTCTGTCAAATAAATAAAATCTTAAAAAAAAAATAAAAAAATAAAAACTTAAAAAAAGATAACAGTACCTATTTCATAGGATTGTCCTGAATCTTAGGGTAATATAAGTAAAGCTTTTAATAGTGCCTGGTACATATTATTGGCTGAATAAGTGGTAGATGATTATATAATAGCCTTAATATGGTTATCATTATGTAATTGTATAATCTTTTTGATTGTATATTTTTCTTCATTTTATCTCTACATAAAGGTTATTCAAGCTCATTGTAAAAATATCAGATAAAATAAAAAAATTTGAAAAAAAGTCAGTCACCTGTAATTCTTCCACCTGTAGATAACCACTATTAATCTTTTCTTGACTTTCCTAAGTCTTTTCTATATGTTTATGCAAAATGACTTGTGGCAGTTAGCTTGTAATTATGTGGGTATATATAAAATTTGGGGGTACAAAAATGAGAGCACAATATTTTCCAGCCTTTTAACATTTTTTTTCCATGCCAGAGAATTGTTCAGAATGGCTGCATACTAAAATACTATTGGAAATAACTTTTTTGGCATTCATTTATTTAGCTATAGACTTTTTTCACTGTTATAGTCACAATGTAATATATATCCTTGTGTATATAGTGTTTTACATGATTGTTCAGTTATTTTTTTAGGATAAATTTCCAGAAGTAGAGTTGCTAGTTAAAAGTTTGTACCAATTCTATCATGAGCAGTGTTGAGAGTAGCTAGATGAGTCTCTTATAATTAAAGTACTCTTATTTGAGGTCAGTTTGTTAAAATGTTACTTAATGGATTTTCCATTTTTTTTCTAGCTTCTTTGTGTTATAGCAATGATCTCTCCATTTTAGGCATATAATATTTTAGTTCATTATCAGTTAAAATGACTTGGCATTTAGCTTGGTAACTTAAATCATTACCTATTATTATTATTACTTGTTTTTATTATTTTATTTTTATTGTTTTTATATGGTAGTCTAGAATGCAAATAGCGATAATTTTCCTCTGATATTTGGCCATTTAACATCTGCATTAACAAGACAGTTTGGTTGCTTGTCTTTGTAAACCATTATATTTGCTTGAGTATAATCCATTCAATATAGTGGGTTTTCCCTATTTTAATTTAGCTTTTTTTTTTAGAGTTAGTGCACTGAAAGGGTCTAAAGGAAAAGACTGTGAAATTCCTGTACCTGTGGGTATTTCAGTAACTGATGAAAATGGTAAAATTATAGGTAAGTGTATTGTAGATTCTTTTTTTTTTTTTAAGATTTTATTTATTTATTTGACAGAGACAGCAAAAGAGGGAACACAAGCAGGAGGAGTGGGAGAGGGAGAAGCAGGCTTCCCACTGAGCAGGGAGCCCAATGGAGGGCTCGATCCCAGGACCCTGGGACCATGACCTGAGCTGAAGGCAGACACCTAATGTACATATTTTCTAAAATTGTTTGGGAACTGTGGGGAATAGCTCCTCTTTAAATTTTTTAAAAACTATTTCAACTGC
The DNA here is from genome assembly GCF_037043125.1 of Eumetopias jubatus. Taxonomy (NCBI): domain Eukaryota; kingdom Metazoa; phylum Chordata; class Mammalia; order Carnivora; family Otariidae; genus Eumetopias; species Eumetopias jubatus. The sequence goes on from NW_028274820.1 coordinate 35,601,333, forward strand.
TAATTTATAAGAGATTTTGAAAACTTTATAAAAGAGTTGTTCAAGGGGAAAAAAAGTTGTTTAAGGGGCACCTGGCTGGCTTAGTTGGTTGTGCGTCTGACTCTTGACTTCAGTTCAGGGTCCTGGGATCAAGCTCTGTCTGAGGCTCCTCACTCAGCGGGGAGTCTGCTTGAGATTCCCCCTCTCCCTCGGGCCCTCCCCCTCCCCCTCCAGTGCGCAGGTGTTCACTCAAGCACTTGCTGTCTCTCAAATAGTAAATAAATCTTTTTTTAAAACATTCAAAATTAACTGCTAGATTTAAGATTATTTTAAAGATACAGTTCTTGAGATTTATAAATTGGAATTTTTTTGGCATCTGTTTCTGAACCAAAAATGTCGTTAGTGATTAACTCCACTTAGTTATCTTTGTTCTAAGTATCTTTCTCTGTCTTTTTAAGGAGAGCTCAATAAAGAGAAAGACAGAATTTTGGTAGCTGAAGGAGGTCTTGGCGGTAAATTACTCACTAATTTCTTACCACTGAAAGGCCAGAAACGAGTCATTCACCTTGATCTAAAACTTATAGCTGATATAGGCCTAGTGGGGTAAGTATCATTTGTATTTTTATTTTTGTAATTTCAGAGAGATAGTTCATGAGTAGGAGATAAATATAAATGGTAATTTGGGACCAGTGTTATGGAATTCGTGTGTTGTTTGTATACTTTGAGAATGATGCAAAATGTAGTTATTTTAGTATTGCAGACATAGAGTTTCACAATTAAAATTTATTTGTAAAAAGAAAGGAAGATCATAGCAATTGAGTAGGCTAGTGGGAATGGTAGGGAATGAATCAAGAAAGAAAAATCAATCAAATGCAGTAGTATAAGAAGGTGAAAGAAAGTTACCAGATACCAAGGAATAAAATTAAAATTCCAAACCACATTTTATGAAGTGTATAGGAGGAAATAAAAAGAGAAAAAATGATTTAGATATTCTTAAAGTCTTAATAGAGGTATCACTAAATTGTTGATCAGGTGGCTACTGGCCGATACAGACAGTCTCAACCATCAGACTTAGACACTGTTGAGCACCAGGTTGGATCTCGATACGATGTTTTCCCGTCCTTCATGCTTTACTTAGGCTCTGTCCATTCTCAGTACTGCAGACCCCCCCGGTGTTGTCCTCTTTCACAGATTTCCATTGTTTCCTCAGACAATGTTGTTTAGCTGTAGGGTTTGCAGTACTGGCACCTGACTGAGGGGGACAGATAGCAAGATAGAAAGTAGGTAAAGGAAAGGAAGACTTCAACTTTGCATTTCTTCTCTCCCTCTCTGCCTGGCCCTCCTTCAGCATTACACAGTAGTCACATGAAACACCTAAGAAAAAGGTAGGGAACACTGCCTTATAGCTGGCCCTACTTCAAACTTCCAGTTCCATTCCTCTCCTTACATAGCTTCTTTCTAACTCTCTTTATCTACCATTCCAGCCATCTCACTGCTTCCTTACTAGAGTTATCAGTCTGAATCCCTCACTTCTTGCCATGCCTGTCTAGCTACTAGGTCTTACCATCAGTGGCATAGAATTCATAAAGGCCCCATTCCTCCTGACATAACAGGGAAAGATGTGATCCTGGTGTTCAAGCTTGTCATTTGCTTTTAGTCTTTTCCATAAAACAAAATTATCATACATAGTTTCTATAATAATGTATACTTTTCACAATGTTGTGGGCTTAGTAGGGTTTTGTGGACAAGACTGAGAATCTAGCCATTCACAGTCTCATTTGTTACAAAAATGTGTTTCAAGTTCCATAGAGACACCCCTGCAGACTAAGAACCTCACAAGGCAAGGCTGAGTAGTAAACATCGGGTGAGGATGGGGGACTCAAGTGAGAGATTTTTTGGGTGTAGTAAACGTCGGGTGAGGATGGGGGATTCAAGTGAGAGACTTTTTGGGTTAGAATCTCATATCCTCTGGAGACCACCTGGAAAACATTGGATAAATTTTGGAATGTCTCTAAGCCTTTGTTTTCTCATTTTTAATAGTGGCTGGAGATGTTGTTAAAATGTTGTGAGTAAGATAACACATTTACAGCACAACACATGCCTTGGATTTATGAATGCTTAATGAATGAATGGTAGCTGCTGTCATCATCATCATTACATTGCCAACTTATTGGAGAGTACATACAGTGAAATACTAAGCTTTTTAGAAGTGGATTTGATATTACAGTCAATAAAGCATCACTTTTTTTTTTAAAGCATCAAGTTTCTTAAGTACAATGCTTAATGTATGTATTTTAGTGCTTTTAAATTAGGCAACTATTCTTAAAAGTTACTACTGTGCATACCAGCATAAACAGATACCTGTTTGTTGGTTTCAGGAATGAACTGAAATTTAAAAGAAAGGTGCCTATAACTAAGATATTTGTACTGCTGTTGTCAAATCTGATCTTTGCATAGGTTGGATTTCAGCCTCTAATAAAATTTTTATTAAGTACTTTTCAGGAAAAATCTCAATTATTTCTTCAACCATTAACATCCTTTTTTTCCTCACATTTTGATCTCTGAAAATAGTCGCTGGCATTTTTCTGCATTTAATACTGTTATGAAAATATGAGGATAATGGAAAGAAGTAAGCAAGTCTAGTTAGGGATAATCATGAATAAAAATTATTGCAATTTGCATTTCAAAAAGTTACAGGGGCCTAGGTATAATAAGATATAAGACAATACTGTATTTCCACAGGAAAATGAGTCATTAAAAAATCTCACCTAATTTTATTTAAAATCCATTCTAGGAAGATATATTTAATGAGATATTTTAATTAGATTTATTTTGAATGTTAAAAGAGCTCTACTAAGGGGTTATAAATTTTTATAGAATTTCAGATTAATTTTTCCAAAATATTACACCATTATTCCAAGTGAAAGTTTGGCATGTTTTGTAAGAACAGCTTTCTCCAATTTGAATGAAAGCTGTGAAGGTGGGCGCCTGGGTGGCTCAGTTGGTTAAGCGACTGCCTTCAGCGCAGGTCATGATCCTGGAGTCCCGGGATCGAGTCCTGCATCGGGCTCCCTGCTCAGCAGGGAGTCTGCTTCTCCCTCTGACCCTCCCCCCTCTCATGTGCTCTCTCTCCGTCTTTCATTCTCGCTCTCTCAAATAAATAAATAAATAAAATTAAAAAAAAAAGCTGTGAAGGCAGGGATCACATTTCTCTCATTGCGGTATTTTTGATGCCTAGTATATTGCCTTGTACAAGTTAATGATTAATAAATATTATTTGGATAAATTTAATGAAAGTATCTGAATGGAATTGAGGAAATTATCTCTTTTTTTTTTAAGATTTATTTGACAGAGAGAGAGAGATCACAAGTCGGGGGGTGGGGGCAGAGGGAGAGGGAGAAGCAGGCTCCTGGCCGAGCAGGGAGCCTGATGCAGGGCTCGATCCCAGGACCCCGGGATCATGACCTGAGCCAAAGGCAGACGTTCAACCGACTGAGCCACCCAGGTGCCCTGAGGAAATCATCTCTTAAGTGACTCTCATTCCTAGTACTTTCTTTCATATATGGTGGGCCTTTCCTAAGGTAAATTTAGCAATAAAATCAAAGCCTTTAAAACAATATATATTTTAATTATATTGTAATTCAGTATTTTCTTATCAAGAAATATATCTTAAGGGGCGCCTGGGTGGCTCAGTCATTAAGTGTTTGCCTTTGGCTCAGGTCATGATCCCAGAGTCCTGGGATCAAGCCCCAAGTTGGGCTCCCTGCTCCGCGGGAAGCCTGCTTCTCCCTCTCCCTCTGCCCCTGCGTGTGTTCCCTCTCTCGCTGTATCTCTCTCTGTCAAATAAATAAAATCTATTAAAAAAAATGTATCTCAAGAAAGAGATTAAAAGTGTATGTAAAAGTTCAAGGATAAGGGCGTGTGGGTGACTCAGTCGGTTTGGCTCAGGTCATGGTCTCAGGGTCCTGGGATTGAGCCCTGGATTGGGCTCCCTGCTCAGCAGGGAGTTTGCTTCTCATTCTCCATCTGCCCACCCCCCCCCCGCTCGTGTCTCATTCTCTCTCTCTCAAATAAGTAGAATCTTTAAAATGAAAGTTCAAGGATAATAGCTGTAGTTTTAAAAGTTAGATAAATAGTAAATGCTGAAAGAAAATTTCCTGAAAGAAGAAAGTAGTTATCTATTAATTCCACCACTTCGGGGTGACTGTTAATGTTGGTATGTGTCCTTCTAGCTGCATACAGTTTTTTTGCAATGTCATTTATAATAGTAAAAAATTGGAGATAACCTAAATGCCTAACAAGAGGAAATTAAGTTACAGTGTGCCCTTGAAAGGTGTTCACCTTACATTACTCAGTTTAAAAAGCAGAACAACCAACTATGAAGTAATCTTCCAGAAAAAGAAAATCAAAACTGAACCTAATCAAGGCTTTATCTCAAACTAACAATTTATGGAAAAACTGGGGCAAAGGAGCATGCTAAAGGACATTATGGGGGTGTCAGCAAAAAAAAAAAAAAAAAAATCCAGACTATAGGAAAGAAACGCTATAGGACAAATGACCCAGTTTCCTTAAAAATAAAATTGCCGAGGTGCCTGGGTGGCTCAGTCAGTTAAGTGGCCAACTCTTGATTTCCACTATGGTTATGGTCTTAGGGTCCTGGGATCAAGCCCCATGTGGGGCTCCACACTCAGCGGGGAGTCTGCTTGAGGATTCTCTCTCTCCCCGTGCCCCTTCCCCTGCTTGTGCTTGCAGCACGCACACATTCTCTTTCTCAAATAAATAAATCTTTTTAAAAATATAAATAAAATAAAATTGCAAAGAGGAAAGAAAATGGGGGGAGACCTTTACCAAGAGATATTTAAGGGATACATCAATCAGTTGTAATACATGGACCTTAGGTGAGTCCCTGTACAAACCAACTTCAAAAAAAGTATATTGGGAATGTGTTATTTGTTGAAGCTAGGTGATTCCTAAATAAGATTCAGTACTTCTCTCTACTTTTCTATGTATTTGTAAATGTCCATATAAAACATATTAAAGAAAAATCTACAAAACAATATAAGCAATATTTTGTCATTGTTTGGCTAGAATTAGTGGATTGTTGGTATTTTTATTAGTTTCTTTTTGTTTTTCTATGATTTGCAGGCTTTTTAAAGATAATGGAATTATTTACACTCAATACTAAAGCATCTCTAGTGCCCAGCATGAATATCTCTTTACTTTTTTCGTATGTATATTTCATTCAAGTTTTTCAGGATTATTTTTAATTTATATTCTACTTTTATGCCCGGAAACATTCAAGAAATCTACTTCCTGAAATGTTAGAAATTCAGAGATAAGCAAGTATTATTAATAATACTAATATTTGTTTTAATATATTATTTTTTCATTTCAGATTCCCAAATGCTGGAAAATCCTCTTTGCTAAGTCAGGTCTCTCATGCAAAACCTGCAATTGCAGATTATGCATGTAAGTATCATTTGTTGTGCGTTTTAATGTGTGGTGGTAAATTTTTAAAGACTAATCTTTCTTTGAGTGTGAATAAAGTGACGACTCTGAGGGTCTTAGTTGGAAAACTCTTGGCCGCTAGAATACATGCATTTCCCATTAATCCTCGAAATCTCTTTAGCCCTCAGCAAAGTTCCTAGTACTTTTTAGATACTTGCTTTTTTGCATTTATTTCTCCTTTGCATATTCATTTATTTGATTTAGTTGTGATTTTATGAGCACCTACCCTTTATCTACTGTTCTTTCATTTAACAAGTATTTGTTTCTGTGAACTGCAGTGGGTTCTGGAGTTACAAAGACTGGTAAGCAGAAACAGATACTGTTCTGACTCTTACTGAGCTTACAGACTAGTAGGGAAAGGCACATATATCACACCTGACTGTGGGGGAATATATTATGATTCTATGAAAGAGTAGGTAGCTGCTTTAAACTTCTTTGGGAAAGTGTGATGCCAGGGCTGAGGTGTGAAGAATACATGCGTTAATCAGTGACAGACAGTGGGTGTGAAAGGTGCTTCAGTCAGAGGAAATAGCATTGTACACAGAGGCTTTGTGCTGGCAGGGAGATCTGTGTGTCTAGAGAACATTTAGTAAGGGAAAGAGGGAATTGATAAGTAGAGACCATATCATATAGACCAGGTAGGCTTTATTCGTTCTTTATGTCTAAAGAGCAGCTGATAGCCTTTTAATCAAAGGATAAAATGATTAGATTTGCTTTTCAAAAAGATCTCTCTGCATATAATATAGAAAATTGATTGATGTGGGATATAAATGGGTCTGGAAAGAATAGTTAGGCTATTACAGTAGCTAGATGAAATATGCTTAGACCGAGTAATGAATAAATGTGATAGAATCTCTGCCCTCATTAAACAAAAAGATATAGAAACATCCATTAACCTGGAAAATACAATTAAGCCATTCTAAAACTCTGATGAAATAGAGTTAATTTGGAGCTAATTGCTATAAATTACATGACCAATATTTATTGTTATAATACAGGGACTCTTGAGAAGGAAAGAGGAAGAAAAGTTCAGTCATAGGAAGGAGGCTAGTGCAGAATTGATGAGGCTTGAGGATAAATGAATGAGAAAGGACTAAACAAATTTCATCCACAGACCCAGTGATAGAAACCTAAATTCTGTTCTACCCACCAGCACCTTTATCACGTTCCTTAAAGTACAAGCAAAGAATTTTGAAGCCCACTAATTAGATTAGATCTATGCCTATACAGATTATAATTGTATTTTCCATTCCAACAAATGAGAACATAATCTGAATTAAGTTGTTTATAAAAAAGAAGTATTATTTATTTTATAGATAATGCTAAGACAGTTTTGGGAGTACCAGCCTTTATTCTAGCCTTAATTTGTTTTTTTCTTTTAGTTACAACATTAAAGCCTCAACTTGGAAAGATTATGTATAACGATTTCAAACAGGTGAGTATTTTTAAAGTAAGACACTTGGTTAGAAGTGAAAGTACTTGCTTTTGGTATGTGGACTTTGTAATATTTGATTGTTTCTGTGGTGTTAGGGGGGAAAAAGTAGCAGAATTTTGTTTTTGGTAAATGAGACCATGATCGAATCAATTCTGCTAAGCACGATCGTAGTAAAATATTGTATAAAAATATCATTTTGTCCTTCCAAAGTTTAGGTCCGGTTTATCATTACAGCATAGAATCTTCTTTATCTCTTTGACCTCTGTTTGTTGTCATTGCAAGTCCATATTTTACTGCCATATTTGATTATTGATTTTTGTTTCCTAAAAACATTTTCCAAAGTTCATGGAATTGATTTTATTCCAACTCTCTTTCCTAAAAAAAGTTTTTAATTGAATGGGATTCTGGTCTAGTTATTAAAATTCATTTTTTCTTGATAAGGAATAACTATAGATCTTTTGAATAATTAGAGTAAAAACAAATAACAAAGGAAAGTAACAAAATTTTTAAAATGTGTAATGTATGATAAGCACTTATGCTCCTTGGTATTTACCCAAATGAATTAAAAACATACATACACACAAAAACCTGCACATAGATGTTTGTAGCAGCCTTGTTCATAAGTGCCAAAATTTGGAAGCCACCAAGATGTCCTTCAGTAGGTGAATAGATAAATCAACTGTGGTAATAAAGGAATATTATCTAACACTAAAAAGAATTGAGCTGTGAAGGCATGAAAAGACATGGAAGAACCTCAAATATGTATTACTAACTGAAAGAAGCCAATCTGAAAAGGCTACATACAGTACGGTTCTATGTGACATTCTGGGAAAGGGCAAAACTATGGACATAGCAAAAAGATCGTGGTTGCCAAGGACTAAGGGGAAAGGAAGGATGAATAGAAGAGCACAGGGTTTTTTTGGGCAGTGAAACCAGTCTGTATGATACGGTAATGGTGGGTACAGGATGATGCACACTCGTCAAAGCCCGCAGAATGGACAACACCAAGAGTGAACCCTGAGGTAAAATGTGGACTTAAGGTGAGGATATATCAATAAAACATAAAAGATTTGTATTCATTCATAATAGTTATATAACAGTAAAAATTAAAAAAAACTTCAGCAATTATATAGAATAATAAGTAAAATTATAAATACAGGATAGTATGAATATGGAGAACAATATTTAGAGGAAAAGAGAACATTGTATATTTTAAGGGAAACTTAATTCTCAATAGCAAAATTCTCAGTGGAGAACCTGCAAACAAAATTTCAGGACATGAAAAAAAAATATTTTCAGGACATGAGACCTCTGTTGTATTTTGTCTGTGTGACTGCTTTGTCACATAGCCACAATTTCCTTTAAAATTCTGAAGTCCTGGGGCGCCCAGGTGGCTCAGTCGTTAAGCATCTGCCTTCGGCTCAGGTCATGATCCCAGGGTCCTGGGATCGAGCCCCGCATCGGGCTCCCTGCTCCATGGGAGGCCTGCTTCTCCCTCTGCCACTCCCCCTGCTTGTGTTCCCTCTCTCTCTGTGTCTTTCTGTCAAATAAAATAAATTTAAAAAAATTTAAAAAAACCTTAAAATTCTGAAATCCTATCCACAGGGGCAGTGTATGAAGAGCAGTGCTTCTCACCCCTTACTGCACATCGGAATTAACTGGGTGGCTTCAGAACAACAATGATAAATGAAGCCTGGGGCCCGGAGATTTGAAACCAAATTCCTTGGGGTAGGGCCTGGGTATCTCTACTTTATAAAAGATCCCTGGGTGTTTATAATGTGCAGTGAGGTTTAAAAACCACAAATGTAGACATGGTTAATAACTTATAATTTCAAAAAGGAGTTATAAGAACCTTATATCCTTTACTTTCAAAAATGGTCAGTAGTCCTCCTGGTAGAACATAAACAGAAAAGGAACAATGATGCCATATAATCAATTACATATGGAATTTAAAACTTGAAACTACAGAGCTATACTAAGTCAATGTCTGTGGAATTAATATCCTTCTATTCTTTTAAGAATTCATAAAGTTGAAATTCTATGACAGGTTCATATTGAACAATATAATTGATAGAATTCTAAAGAGAATTTATGTGATTAATAAATGTTCAACTAATCCCTAGAATTCTTAGGCTGTTAGATTAGTAAGTAAAAATGGGACTCTATCTAATTTCTGATAAAGGATTTTAATTTTTTTTTAAAAGATTTTTATTTATTTATTTGACAGAGAAAGAGACAGCGAGAGAGGGAACACAAGCACGGGTATTGGGAGAGGGAGAAGCAGGCTTCCCGCTGAGCAGGGAGCCCAGTGTGGGGCTCGATCCCAGGACCCTGAGATCATGACCTGAGCCAAAGGCAGACGCTTAACGACTGAGCCACCCAGGCACCCCGATTTTGATTCTTAATACCTTGGCTTTATAAAGATGCAATGATAATCACAAATTAGTAACTGTATTTGAAATATGAAAATTTGAGGATGTAATTGTTTTCTTTTTTATCAAACCGTTTAACTTTGTATTAGATATCAGTAGCTGATCTTCCTGGTTTAATAGAAGGAGCACATATGAACAAAGGAATGGGCCATAAATTCCTCAAGCATATAGAAAGAACTAGACAACTACTGTTTGTTGTAAGTCATATGTGTACCAATGTAATGTTCAAATGAATTTGAAAATCAATGTGTTTAGTTTTCCTAGAAATTTTTTATAATAATAAGATTTAAAGATAAGGTAGTTATCATATGTTACTCCACTGAGTTTTAAATGGGGGTCAAAATATAGTAAGTAATCTTCGTTTATAATACAGAGTGAAAATGGCATTAGTGTATCAGATGTAAATTTGGCCATACTTGTAAAGTTTTAATTTCTTAAGATTGTCAACATACTGCTATGTTATATAGTATCTCTTTCCTACTTCACTGGTGGTGCTAGAGCTGTATATGAGATTGTCTGTATAGTACATACAAATTTTTTTATCTAAACTAGTTTCTTATTTCATTAATGATTGTAATTTTATCAGAATAATTATGGCTGTCTTGACACCACAGTTTCTCTTACTTATTTTGAATTACTGCATTACCAATAGTGTATAGATTGAGAAATTATTTTTAGCTTGAGAGAGTAAAACATGTTAAAACATTGAAATAATTATTGTTTTTTATGTTAAAGATTGTCTCTTTCCATATTTTTTTTAGGTTGATATTTCTGGATTTCAGCTTTCTTCCGAAACTCAATACAGAACTGCCTTTGAAACCATAATACTGCTTACAAAAGTAGGTTTTCTGTTCTACTGTGTTCTGCATTTGGTCTAATATATAGGCATATAGACCTGTATTAAATAACAGATAATTAGAATAAATACATATCCCACCTCGACTTTTTGAAGCTTTGATGTCAAAGAATCATCTAAACTTGTTTTCTCCTGTTCTATATTAACCCACTCTTCAACCTATTACAACCAATGAAATCCTCCTCTGTTCTAAATCCGTATTACATACTTCTCAGACTTTATCTTGCTTGAACTTTTATTCCTACTTTTTAGACTATTTCTCAATCTTTTTTTTTTTAAGATTTTATTTATTTGAGAGGGAGAGAGAGCACGAGTGGGGTGAGGGGCAGAGGGAGAAGCAGGCTCTCCGATAAGTAGGGAGCCCCATGTGGGGCTTGATCCCAGGACTCCGGGATCATGACCTGAGCCAAAAGCAGACATTTAACCAAGTGAGTCACTCAGGCGCCCCTCAGTCTATTTTTTATTTTTTAAGATTTTATTTATTTATTTGATAGAGAGAGACACAGCGAGAGAGGGAACACAAGCAGGGGGAGTGGGAGAGAGAGAAGCAGGCTTCCCGCTGAGCAGGGAGCCCGATGTGGGCCTTGATTCGAGGACCTGAGATCATGACCCGAGCTGAAGGCAGACGCTTAACAGCTGAGCCACCCAGGCGCCCCCCCCAGTCTATTTTTTTATGCTCTTTCTGTTTATTCTTTAGGTAGCATTCAGTTGCAGTTAATATGCTGATGACTGCCAAATCTGTTTCTGATACCTGCATCTTTTTGGTCTTGCTTTAGACCAGCTGCCTAATAGATATCTTTCATTGGATGTCCCATTACATTCTCAAACTTAATATGTATACAACTGAACTTTACTAGTTTTGTAAACCAGGGTGTTTGGTTTCAATTCTATCTTTCTCACCACCTGCATTAAACCCTGTCAGTTCTATATCCTAAATCTCTCTGAAATTCATCCACACTGTTATAATCATCAGTCCCCCTCACTAGAATGCTTTAAGTATTCCTGTACCATCGCCTTGCTTCCAGTCTCACTTCTTTCCAGTCCATTTTTTTAATTGAAATTTAGTTGACACACACAGTTACAGTATTTTCAGGTGTGTACCACATAGTGATTCAACAACTCTATACATCATCATGCTATGCTCACCACAGGTGTAGCTACCATCTGTCACCACACAATGCTATTATAATACCATTCTCCAGTCCATTTTTTTCATATGGCCACTAGAGTGATCTTTGTGAAAGAACCAAGCTAATGCTTATTCTCTACTTAGAACACTGAAATGGTCCCCCACTGTTGTTAGGTTAAAGTCTTACCCTGAACATGGTTTTTGAGATCTGGCAAGGATTGGCTCCTACCTAGCAGTTCATCTCTGCCCTTCCTGCCTTACTTTCTATTCTTAGCCACATGGTTTCTCTATAGCACAACATGATGTTGCTTACCTCCAGGACTTTGTATATCTTATATCCTTGTCACTTTTTGTCTATTATGAATAATGCTCCTGTGAGCATTTGAATATGGGTTTTTGTATGAACATGTTTTCATTTCTCTGGGGCATATATACCTAGGAGTAGAATTGCTAGATAATATGGTCAGTCAATGTTTAACATTTTGAGGAACTGCCAGACTTTTACAGAGTGGTTGCACCATTCTACCATTTTATAATCGCACTAGCAATGTATGTGAGTGTTCTATTTTTTCCACAAGAATGCCAAAACTTGTTGTTTTGTCTGTTTTTTTTATTTTTAGTTATCCTAGTAGGTGAGGTGGTATTTCATTATGGTTTTGACCTGCATTTCTCTAGTGACTAATGATGTTGAGCATCCTTTCATGTGCTTTCATGTGCTTATCAGCCATTTGTATGTCTTTGGAGAAATGTCTGTTCAGATTCTTTGCCCATTTTTTAAATTGGGTTACTTGTCTTTTTATTGTTGAATTGTAAGAGTTCTGTATATTTTGGATACAAGTCCTTTATCAGGTACATGACTTGTAAATATTTCTCCCATTTCACTTGTCTTTACTTTTTTTTTTTAAGATTTTATTTATTGGGGTGCCTGGGTGGCTTAGTCGTTAAGCGTCTGCCTTCAGCTCAGGTCATGATCCCAGGGTCCTGGGATCAAGTCCTGCATCAGTGGGAAGCCTGCTTCTCCCTCTCCCACTTGCCCTGCTTGTGTTCCCTCTCTGGCTGTCTCTCTCTGTGTCAAATAAATAAATAAAGCCTTTAAAAAAAAGATTTTTTTTATTTATTTCAGAGAGAGAAAATGAGTGCATGAGCAGGGTGGAGGGGCAGAGGGAGAGGGAGAAGCAGACTCCCCACTGATCAGGAAGCCGGGAGCCTGACAGGGGGCTCCATCCCAGGAACCTGAGATCATGACCTGAGCCAAAGGCAGACACTTAACCGACTGAGCCACCCAGGTGCCCTTGTCTTCACTTTATTTATGATACTTTTTGAAGCACAAAATTTTACATTTTAATGAAGTTCCGTTTGTCTGTTTTTTCTTTTGCTTGTTCATTGGTCATAGCTAAGAAACCATTGCCTAATCCATGGTCGTGAAGATTGACTCCTAAGCACACTTACTTTTTCCAAGAATAATATAAGTATAGCTTTAGATTGTCATTATTTACTTCTGAATTTTATCAATGTGCTTAATAGAAGTCTAGATATCTGTATTTGGCCCTATGCACAGATCACAATGTCTCTAGGATGTCATTTGAGTTAAAATATATCAACATGTGACCTAACCAGTGAGCATTTTATGAATTTTCTTTGTCACTTAATTTTGTGGTTGTTGAGGTTTATTGCATTTCAGAAATGTGAGTGTGCTCTAAATTACCCAGGCCTACAAAGTAAAGAGAGATATTACTAAATAGGTAATCTATATAGATTCTTTAATAAAATTACGTGATTTTTCTTTTTTGATTTGAAGGAATTGGAGTTGTACAAAGAGGAACTTCAGACAAAACCTGCACTCCTGGCAGTTAATAAAATGGACTTGCCAGGTGCACAGGATAAATTTCGTGTACTGATGAATCAACTCCAGAATCCTAAAGGTAAACCCATTTGTTCATTTAATGCCAATTTAATGATTACCTGTTGGGTGCAGAGAGTGCTAAGTGGTATAATCAATGGAAAAGAAAATTGACAGTTGCTACTCTTTAAAAAATTATGTTTGAAGAAAGAACACATTAATATGAAACTTTAAATAACATTGTAACATAATACTTATCAAGTTTCAGAATCGTGATATGGACAGTAAGTTGGAAGAGACAAAAGGAAAAGTCAGGCTTCATGAAGAAGTAAAATTCAAACCGGGCCCTTAAAGAGTTAATGGGATTTGGATCACGAAAGGAGAAAGTCAGCATCTACCTGTAAATTCTTTTACTTTAACATACCTCACAAGTTCTAGACCTTCATTCCCCTAATACACCATAAATTTAAAACCAGAGCAAATAGTTCTAAAGAGGTATGTATCTTTGCAATGCCAGCAAAGTACTGTGAAGAGTGCTAATCTTCTAAAAAGAACTTGAGTACCTACGTGTGTGTGACATAGAAAAATAGATGCTGTTGTTGCAAAAGGATTTATTTGTTTGAAATTTGTTCCTAAATGGACCATTTTGTGTAAAGGAACTTAAAGGGACTCTCCACAGTTTTGAATATTGACCTTTATGGAACACTTCCTATCCTACAGTAATGATGCTTTCATTTTTCTGAGTCTAGTAGAGGACCTCTTCACAAATGAGAAGTCAGGTGGATGGAAGGTGGCTAGTATGTTTTTTATTTATTTTTATTTATTTTTTTTAAGGATTTTATTTATTTGAGAGAGAGAGAATGAGAGATAGAGAGCACGAGAGGGAAGAGGGTCAGAGGAAGAAGCAGACTCCCTGCTGAGCAGGGAGCCTGATGTGGGACTCGATCCCGGGACTCCAGGGTCATGACCTGAGCCGAAGGCAGTCGCTTAACCAACTGAGCCACCCAGGCGCCCTAGTATGTTTTTAAATAGTAGTAACTTCTCTCTTTTTATCCTTCTGATAGAAAGGGGGGAAATAAATTATAGCGTACTAGGACTAGCATACATCACCAGAAGATCCTTTCTCCCTCGAAAAAATCTTTCCCCTGCGTAATTTATGTAATGGAGCTGTCCTTGAGTTGATAAATTACTTTCAGGATATAAATACTTCTTATTCCTTAATGTCTTTATTCCTTAATGTCACTTGCTTTATGAGGTCATTGCTAGTTGGTCTTGCAGGAAAGGGAGTTTTCAGAGGAGATGTCAGAAGGGAGGGTAACTCTCTTGTTTGTTCCTGTCTTGGACTGTCATAAAACAAAATATAGTGCCCTCAGTGATAATTCCTGAGTTAGCTTCTTTGGACTTACTTGGGGATGTATGAATCTCAGAACTGAAGCTCCATCTTGGCTTGTCCAGTCTCTCTCAGTCCAGCCTTTCCATTTCATATCCATGTTAACCCATCCCATCAGTGTGCCATCTCCCTTCCCATTGTCTTGAAGGCAGGGAAGAGGAAAAATTAATATAATAACTGTCAGCCCCTGTGGGGTGACAGATTGGACTCATCTGAAATGATCTCCCCTTAAACTGTCGCCAAACCTTTTCAATTTTAGTATGGCTCCTAACACCAGTGATAATAAGCCTGTAGTTTAGGGCAGCTAAAGGCCACCTGTGTACTGGGGCAAGCTACTATATCCCAGTCATGAATGATGAAAATCTGTGTTGCCTGATTTCATTGAACTCCTCCAAAAAAAGCAAATTTATTGCTTCTGTAAGTAAATCATGTATGATTATCTTTTATTTGTACTTAATTTGGTTTAAAATACATTCATCCAACAAATATTTGCTAAGCACCTATCGTGTGCTAAGAATCTTACCATTGTCATTTGTAAAAACAAAAGTTTCTGAAAGCTTATTAATGAGGGAAGGAAAAAAGGATTAAAAATAAGGTACCAAAGGTACCTTAGTACCAAGGTACCAAAACCTTGATTCATAAATCAGACCTCTAACATAGTTTTAATTTCAAAGACAATGAAAATCAGCTTAGTTTTGTGTTCCTTGTTTCAGATTTTCTGCATTTATTTGAAAAAAACATGATTCCAGAGAGGACCATGGAGTTCCAACATATCATCCCCATCTCTGCAATTACAGGAGAAGGAATTGATGAATTAAAGAACCATATAAGAAAATCTCTGGATGAACATGCCAATCAGGAAGATGATGCATATCATAAGAAACAGTTGCTTAATTTGCAGATTTCCAATACAATATTTTATAGTGATCCACCACCAAAGAATTCTGTTACTAGCCCCAGATAGATGTAATTTAAACCTATTAAAAATGATACCGAAATTATATTCATTTGGAAGTTTTTCCATAGACATGTGTTTTTTAGAAGGTTAGTTATTACTAACCTTCTGCTATAAATGCCATAATTCAAGAACCATACCTTCTTGTTTTGTAGTTAAGTGTATAGATAGTAAAAAACTGAGACCTAAAAATGACAAGTTATAATTTTATGGCCAATCTACCTATAATAAAATCCTCTGATATGCCTGTATTTATGATGTCTCTAGTGAGATCATTTATATATATATAATTACATTATATAAATATAAATATATTTATATTTAATACTAAATATAAAATAAAATATAAATAAAAATATAAAACAAAATTAAATAATACATTTATATTTAATATATAAATATACAGAAGAGCATTCTCTAGAATATTATTAAAATGAGCAACCAGGTTTTGTTTGTTTTTGAGTCTGTCATATATCTGATTCTACTAAATATATAATAGTTACCTTTTTTGGAAAACCTCAAAACCCTAAATTTCAACATATGTTCAGTGATAATAAAGATCACTAATAATATTTAACAGAAACCAGCAGGTAGATGTTTACAATTTCACCTTTTGGAAATTTTTCTTTCTTAAGTGAAAGTATTTTTTCCTGCTTTGAAGCAGATTGGTATATGTCTCATTTTCTTGCATTCAAATCTGTCTTGTCTATTTTCATGTTTTAGTAAAGAGAAGTAATAGGAAGTGCAAAGTTGAAACAATATTTTCAATCAGTATATTAAGATTAAGGGTGCCTGGGTGGCTCAGTTGTTAAGCATCTGCCTTCAGCTCAGGTCATGATCCCAGGGTCCTGGGATCAAGCCCCGCATTGGGCTCCCTGCTCAGCAGGAAGCCTGCTTCTCCCTCTCCCACTCCCGCTGCTCGTGTTCCTGCCTCTGTCAAATAAATAAATAAAAAATCTGTAAAAAAATATATATATATATAAAGATTAAAATTTGTAAATTTCTAAGTTTCAAAAATATAATTGGACATTTTCTCTTCGTAAGTTTTATTATAAAATATATATGTTCATTGTAGGAAATAAAATTTAAACCACACAAAATCTTGAAAAAAAAGTTCCCATCTTCCTACATTGGACCCTCTGGTCCTTCCCAAAGAAAATCACTGTTAATAGTTTCTTATATTCCTACAGAATTATTTATTCATTTATCTTTTTACTAAATGAGTTCATCATGTAAACCTTTTCTAAGTTGGGTTTTTTTTGTTTTTGTTTTTTTTAAATAGCAAGTTAATGAGCTTTTAAAAATTATACTTCAAAGGTGCTTTTAAATTATTAGAAATTATTTTGGGATTTAAGGCTCAGTGAAGCCTTTACATAATGGTAATAAGTATTACATAAAAATGATGTCAGTATTGTTCTACTTAAATTTCTTCTGATGTGACACTGAGTTTTTACGAGCATTATTTCACTTTTATTTGTTTTCTGTTCTCCACTCCCACGTCCCATTCGAGGCCCCAGATTGGTGGCTTTTTTTGTATTTCCTTCATTGCACAGGTATTTATTGAGTGTCTCCCATGTGTCAGGTACTGTGCAAGCCACAGCATGTGCAATGTTAAAGACAGGACCTGCTGCCCTTATGGATCTCACATTCACAAGCAGAAACTGCAGGGTAATCGATTAGAATAGCCTGGTTCTGCTTTACATCAAAGAAATGAGTGAGAAGAGCATTTGGAATTTAAACATCTGTACTGATCATTCTGACCATGTTTCATTTTGGGTATGTTTTACACTTACAACTTTAGTATCCTTTTTCTCTTTTTTATTATTTCCTAAATATAAAGAAATAGCAATGTGAGGTCAGTTTCATCAGGTGAGTTTCTGAAGTTCTGACACCATAATCTTACTTTCTGCTATGGCAAAGGATAGTAGATACATGCTGAGAATTAAGAGGAATTATATCTTACTTGCTCTGTCAGTAGTGGCCAGGTTACTACTCTACAACTAACTGAAGCATTGTGTTATGTAACTCACTAAAATGTTCCATGATTTGTATTTTCTAGTTACCGAAAGTTGATAGTTTTTATTCTAAACAGGAGAAAATCTGGATCCCTTTTTATTTTACAAAAAAATACATTTTAAAAACTTAAAAGATTTATTTTGAAATATACTAACATCTCATATGCCATTTATTCTGTCCTTAAGCAAGATTTTTTTCATTTTCACCTTTCAAAATATATATACTTTTTGGAAGACTTAATTTTTATATTACTGAATAGCCAGGGTATCAATGTGCTATGTATAATAAATTTTTACCAAGTCCCAGTAGTTCTTGAAGAGCTTGCTGTGTCAGATTCATTTACATGATGAATTTTAAGTTTATACCACCAGACACTGTCAAGTATTAAGTATATCATACTGTGAGGTTGGATTTGTGCTTCGAAGATTTCACCTATGAATAAAAATGTTCCAGAAATAATTGTTCTTTTTGCAGTATATATCCATATTATTCTTATCATAGCAAAGTGAACTTTATGGAAAATTAATGTTATTTTAGATTTTATTTATTTATTTTAGAGCGAGCATGAATGGGGGGAGGGGCAGAAGGAGAAGAATAAAGAAGGACAAGCAGACACCGCAGTGAGTGCGGAGCCCTATCCGGGGCTTGATCTCACAACCCTGAGATTATGACCTGATCCGGAATCAAAAGTCTCAGCCGCTTAACCCGACTGAGCTACCCCGGGGCCTCTAATGTTTTCTTTTAAGTGGTAAACATGTATTATCTAATGGGGGGGGGGGAAGTCTTCATAATGGGAAAAATCGGGCCAAGGGTATTTTATTTCAGGTTTTACCTAGTTAGTTTTCTTGTAAAGTTATATGTCATTGTTTGCTTTGGGAGAATGGAGTACAGAGATTCCTTTGAGAAAGTTAATGAGAGCTAAAGATTTTTTTTCTTGCCAACATGTACATAAACACATGGACTATTTTCTAAGTAGTTTCATAGGGTTTGCAAAGTTCAGATAAAAAAAATCAGTTAAAGGTAAACTCCCTCTAGAAATTTGTAATATCATTAAGTTACATTAAAAATGTTTCCAGCGCCTGACTGGCTCGGTCAGTAGAGCTTGGGACTCTTGATCTCAGGGTCGTGAGTCAAAGCCCCACGTTAGATGCAGAGCTTACTTTAAGTAAATAGATGGATAGATAATAAGTGACAGCTATTTAAATAAAAGCACACATAATAAAATTTTTTTAAAAAATGTTTCAAAGCAGCACAAGTTAGCTCACAAACTATAGCTTAAAAATGAAATGAAAATTAGCAGTAGTTTAGGGGAGGGTATGTGCTATGGTGAGCGCTGTGAATTGTGCAAGACTTGAATCACAGATCTGTACCTCTGAAACAAATAATACATTATATGTTAAAAAAAAAAAAAGATAGCAGGAGGGGAAGAATGAAGGGGGGCGAAATCGGAGGGGGAGATGAACCATGAGAGACGATGGACTCTGAAAAACACTGAGGGTTCTAGAGGGGAAGGGTGGGAGGATGGGTTAGCCTGGTGATGGGTATTAAAGAGGGCATGTACCGAATGGAGCACTGGGTGTTCTACGCAAATAATGAATCATGGAACACTACATCAAAAACTAATGAGAGTTATTGGTGGCGGTTTTTGACACCGGAAGGACTCCCGCCTCACCTCACCCACCGCCCCCCACCCCCACCCCCACCCCGGGAAAGGCGAGACTCGGGAGACAGAACAAAGGCGAAGCCCGGCCGAGGAGGCGGACCGAGGTGCCGGGAGAGGAGGGCGGTGGGGCCGGGCACGGCTGGCGCCGCGAGTCCGTTTTGCCGCGGTGCCCAGTCGGTAATGCGCGGTCCCCGCTGCTGGAGCACAGGCGGCCGGGTGGCTCCAGGTGGGGCCCCTCCCACGACCCCCCAAGCCTCGTTTGATTGTCAATCACAACGTGAGAAAAAAACAAAAACCTGATTGCTTTGTCCTGGGAAATAGTAACCCTGACGAATACACCTGCTCGCAGGGGACAGAGGATGTGATGGAGCTGCTTGAAGAAGATCTCACGTGCCCAATTTGTTGCAGTCTGTTTGATGATCCGCGAGTTTTGCCTTGCTCACACAACTTTTGCAAAAAATGCTTAGAAGGGATCTTAGAGGGGACTGTGCGGAATTCCTTGTGGAGATCCTCTCCATTCAAGTGCCCTACATGCCGTAAGGAAACTTCAGCTACCGGAGTCAATAGCCTGCAGGTTAATTACTCCCTGAAGGGTATTGTAGAAAAGTATAACAAGATCAAGATCTCTCCCAAAATGCCGGTGTGCAAAGGACACTTGGGGCAGCCTCTCAACATTTTCTGCCTGACTGATACGCAACTGATTTGTGGGATCTGTGCTACTCGTGGTGACCACACTAAGCATGCCTTCTGTTCTATTGAAGATGCCTATGCTCAGGAAAGAGATGCCTTTGAGTCCCTCTTCCAGAGCTTTGAGACCTGGCGTCGGGGAGATGCTCTTTCTCACTTGGATACCTTGGAAACTAGCAAAAGGAAATCTCTACAGTTACTGACTAAAGATTCAGATAAAGTAAAGGAGTTTTTTGAGAAGTTACAACATACATTAGATCAAAAAAAGAATGAAATCCTGTCTGACTTTGAGACCATGAAACTTGCAGTTATGCAAGCCTATGACCCAGAGATCAACAAACTCAACACCATCTTGCAGGAACAACAAATGGCCTTTAACATTGCTGAGGCTTTCAAAGACGTGTCAGAACCCATCATATTTCTGCAACAGATGCAGGAGTTCAGGGAGAAAATAAAAGTAATCAAGGAAACTCCTTTACCTCCCTCTAATTTGCCCACAAGCCCTTTAATGAAGAACTTTGATACCAGTCAATGGGAAGACATAAAACTAGTAGATGTGGATAAACTTTCTTTGTCTCAAGACACTGGCACATTCATTAGCAGGATTCCCCGGAGCTTTTATCAGTTATTTGTGGTAGTCATTCTGCTTAGCTTTCTTATTTTCTTTAGTCCCATCATATTCCTAGAAGGGTCTTTATTTGATGAATTCACAAGTTGGAAAGACCATCTCTCAAACTTCAGTTCTTATCTGACTAAATCAGCTGATTTTGTAGAACAATCAATGTTTTATTGGGAACAGGTGATGGATGGGTTTTTCATTTTCAGTGAAAGATTTAAGAATTTTACTTTGGTGGTGCTGAACAATGTGGCAGAATTTTTGTGCAAATATAAACTACTATAAAATCTGTTGCAAGTGTACGGTTCTCTGTCTTTTGTTAGAAATTTGTTAAAGAGCTGAGTGGTAGTTCAGATTTGGTCAAGATTTCAGTCAGATATCTTCCTGCAAAAGTATTCCTTTCAAAAATAATGTCCTATACGTGTTGTTCAAATTAGGTAGCATAAAGATAAATGTGAGATTTAATACTAAGTCCTGAACCCTCCTTCCTTTTTAAATAGTGCTTTTGTAATACTCCTCCTACCCCCAATATTGGTTGTGTTTATGCTATGGAAAAGAGGTGAAAGAAGAGCACATGATCTAATATTATGTAAATGAGGTAGTGTAACAGTGATTGTTCATTTAAACATGTAATAAAGACTACTCTTGTAAAGCAAAACAAAAAATGATGTATGGTGATTAACATAACATAATAAAAAAATTAACAGTAGTTTAAATTGTAAACCTTATACAGAAGGCATTTTATTTCAAAAACATGGTAACATTTTGTTTGAAGACCAAGTGGTGAATTGAATTTAATGTATATTTTTAAACCTTTGAGTATCTCAAATTTAGTTTAAATCTGTCTCTCCTAATGGAATAGACAAGTGAAGCAAATTGAGAAACAGTACATTGTCTGTGCTGGTAATAATATCTAACACTAATGTTTCCATATGCTGGGCAGTGTACTGAGTTCACAAATATCTCTTTTAAACACTACACTATATTGCTTTTTGGTCATTTACTAAGTTGGGTGGTGGGTACATGAATGTTTTGGGTTTTTTTGTTTTTTTTATTTGAGGGAGAACCAGAATGAGCAGAGAGGAGAGGGGCAGAGGGAGAGGGAGAAGCAGGCTTGCCGCTGAGCAGGGAGCCCAATGCAGGGCTGGATCCCAGGACCCCGGGATCATGACCTGAGCTGAAGGCAAACGCTTAACAGACTGAGACACCCAGGCACCCCTGTTTTGGGGGTTTTTAACCTTTTGGGGAGTCTACTGTATTTTATAATTTAAAAAAATGTCTTTGCCTTATAAGAGTTTATACCTTGGGAATAAGCCATTTAGATAAACATAGTTAACAAATGTTGGCCGACAACATGCTGTAATATTTACTGCAAAATTAAATAATAATGAAAAATTTATTTATTTTTCTTAAATAGCTATGTCAGAGAAGCATTGTATTTGTTTTGTTTTGTGATTGGAGCTTGACAAGTTGAGGGAAAGTATCAGAGGAATCTCTTTAGCTGTAAGTGGGTGTCACAAGCCAGCTGAAGGAAAAGTAAAATCAAGTAGGTAATAGAAATGAGAAAAGGAGAGAGAAAAGAAAGAAAAGCATGTATATTGGAAAGTTGTAGTACTTCCCTGTGGATAATTCAGGAGTAATGTGGGTTATTGCCTCAGTTGTCTGTCAGAAGGATGAAAAAGCCAGGCGCAATTTCAACTACCATTTCTGACCATAACAAATCATTAATTTTAGGCAGTTCTAATTTTTGTACTTTTACTGTTTCTCATTATATGACTGTTGCTTAATTAATAGTTGTGGAAGATTTCAGAGAAGCAGTCACCTTTGTTTATATTATTAACGTGTTTATAGTAGAAATTAAATTTGTTGGGTTGCCCCAGATACTAGGCTATGTGAAGCACAGCTATTATTTGAACCCAGTCCTCTGAAATACTTAGAATTTGAAGAACAGCATATGCAGTTTGTATTATAATTAATTTTGGAGCAATATATGGCAAAGTTGGGGTTTTTTTTCTATTTATTTTGTAAACTTTAAGTGATTGAAAGTTGAAAGGCAAAGGGCAAAGCTTCCTTTGTTCATGGCACATATTTCAATATATTTTTCTGAAACTGCCAATATCTTCTGACCAGTGCCTTCATTTTCTTATTTGTTATCAAACATTATTACTGGTATTATTCCAATATGAAAGGCTTTAAGAAGACCATGGTATAATTTTCTTAAGAAAAAGGGTGTGATTATAAATCTAAAATATGCCTTCAGTTTTATTTGGATATGGTTTGCTACAAATTGAGGAGATTGAAAATACTTTAAATCAAGAGCAGGCATTGAATAGAAGCTTCTGGCTTTCAGTGGATTTGCAACATGATTAAATGACAGTAAATAAAAGCCTCTGGTCAACCAAATCCTAAAGGGGAGAAATAAGAGTACTATAGAATAATTGAGCCTCGATTTCAAAAACAAATCTTAAGGGGCGCCTGGGTGGCTTAGTTGATTGGGCGACTGCCTTTGACTCAGGTCATGATCTCAGGGTCCTGGGATCGAGTCCCACATCGGGCTCCCTGCTTGGCGGGAAGCCTGCTTCTCCCTTTCCCACTCCCCCTGCTTGTGTTCCCTCTCTCGCTGTCTCTCTCTGTGTCAAATAAATAAATAAAATCTTTAAAAAAAAAACAACAAAAACAAATCTTAACATGAACTGGTACTACCTTGAGGTCAAGAGAAATTATAAGAACAATATAATGTGCATGCATGGCCTTTCCTATAAAAATAGAAACCAGAAAAACTCACCTGCTTTAAAGAAGCATTTATCAAGCGTTTATCAACGTTTACCAACGTTCATCAAAAGTTTAAAATACAGGTTTATTTGTAAAAACTAGATTAAAAACAGTGGCGGTGGAAGGAGAGGGTAATAGGCATGGTAAATGACAAAGATTTATAATACCTGAATGCAATTATGGGCAAAAGCCTTCAGTTATCATACTTTAAGCGAATTCTTTTGTACAATTTCCTTCCCTGGGGCACCTGGGTGGCTCAGTCCTTAAGTGTCTGCCTTTGGCTCAGGTCATGTTCTCAGGGTCCTGGGATCGATCCTGGGATGGATCCTGGGATCGAGTCCCGCATCGGGCTCCCTGCTCAGCCAGAAGCCTGCTTCTCCCTCTCCCACTCCCCCTGCTCGTGTTCCCTCTCTCGCTGTCTCTCTCTGTCAAATAAATAAAATAAAAAAACTGATTAATTAAAAAAAATAAAAACTTAAAAAAAAATTTCCTTCCCTCACTCCCCTATTCACCAGTAACTTTATTAAAGAAGATTGGAAACAAGTGCAGTCATCCTACCTCTTTTATAGTAGACAACAAAGTCCTAAACATTTTTAAAGTGACAGCTCACTGCTTGATTATCCAGAACCTTCTTTCCTTATTTCTCGTATTAGTTTGCTAAGGCTACATTAACAAAGTACCACAAACTGAGGGATTTGAACAAAAGAAATATATTGTGTCACAATTAAACTAGAAGTAGGAGATGAAGGTACTGATGGAGGTGGTTCTTTCTGAGGGCTGTTGAGGGAGATTCTCTTCCGTGTCACCTGCCTAGCTTCTGGTGGTTTGCAGTGTTCCTTGGCTTGTAAAAGCAACACCCCAGTTTCTGCCTTCATCTTCACATGGCATTCTCCCAGTGTGTGTGGTTGTCTCCAAATTTTTCCTTTTTATAAGGAAACAAGTCATGTTGGATTAAGACTCAAACTAATGACCTCTTTTTAACTTGATTACCTCTATAAAAACCCTGTCTCCAAATAAGGTTACATCCTGAGGTATGTTGAGAGAGGACTCCAACATTGGAATTTTTGAGGAACACCTTCTACCCATAACATTCCCCTACTTTTCTCTCTATACTTCCCAACTTCCCAATTAATAGATATTTATTATTTTTTATTTGGTAGTCTCCTCTAAAAAGTAGTATATGGGGAGGGTTTTTTTTTTTAAGAGGTATTTATTTCGGAGAAAGAGCATGCATGGTGGGGGGGATGGCCAGAGGGAGAGGGAGAGGGAGAGAATCCTAAGCAGACTCCCTGCTGAGTATGGAGCCCGTTGTGAGGCTCAGTCTTAAGATCCCGAGATCGTGACCTGAGCCAACATCCAAGAGTCGGACACTGACTGAGCCAACCAGGCGCCCCCAGAGTTTTTTAAATTAATCTGTATTTGTTGAGTTTCAGTCAGGGACTTGAAAATACTATGGTGAGATATGACTAACACATAAAAAAGGAATATTACGTGCCAGTTAGTTTCCATTTGGAGTTGATACATGTAATTTACAGAAGATAAAATTATTCAGACAAGGGGAAAGGTAGGTAGGATTTGAGTGGGCAGAAAGGGTAGTCGAAAGACATTACAACTTCAGGAATAGCTTCAATAAGTGTTCAGAATAAGTAAAGTTTTAGCTGCAGAAATCCAAAATAAAGAGACTGCCCTGAATCTGATGAGTTCTGACTGGTGACAACAACCTTTTGGGAATATCCTCCACTTACTATTTCTTGATTTTGAGCACATTATTTAATCTCTTTGCATCTCAATTTTTTTGTCATTAATATAGATTCATTGTGATTAAATTAGATAATTCATAGAAAATATCCTTGGAATGTAATAAATATTGAATGTTCTCTATTATTTTTAAATCTACATTAATATATATGTAAGGAAATTATTGCACATATCTTAATGTGAAGAGGTAAGGGCTTAATTTTTTAAAAGATTTTATTTATTTGAGAGAGCATGAGCGTGCGTGTGAGTGGGGGTGGGCAGAGAGGGAGGGAGAGGAAGAGGGGAAGAGGGAAAGAAAGCTCAAGCAGACTGTGAGCTGAGGCTCCACACAGGGCTGGATCCTATGACCCTGAGATCATGACCTGAGCCAAAACCAAGAGACCAACGATAAACTGACTGAGCCATTCAGTCACCCCAAGATGAGGGCTTTAAATAGGATTGTGACAATTCTTTGTATTGAATAAGGGACAAATGGATATTTCAAAGAAAGAATCAGGATGTGGTTCCTAATTTGAGTAAAAGGTATGAAGAAGATGTCAAAAACAAAAGAAGATAAGAAAGGGGAAACCACTGACAAAATAAGGAATGATGGAAGACATAAGCAGAACAATCATTATTTTTTATTTGGAGAATGTTGAAATTAAAGTAATAAGTTAATCATATGAGCTGGTAATTAGAAATAGGACTGAAGTTATGGAAAGTCTTAGCCAGATGTGGATTTGGGGAGATAAAAAACAGATTGCCCTCTGAAGAAGTTTTTATTGATAGGGCCCCAGGACAGAGCCTTTTGATAATTGGGGAGTGAGGAGGAGAAAGTGAAAGCAACAGGTAGACAGGGAACAAATCAGGTAAACCAGAAGAAGAGTAGAAATGTTGGTGTTTCCAAAAATGAGAAAGCAGAGTTTAGGAAAAAAAGAGGCAATCAGAATTGTGCAGGAGGTAGACGAGAATGAGGACCAGAAAGAGACCCTTGGATTCAAATAGAAAGAAGTGATTAGTGACTGTGGCAGGCAGAATATTGGTCCTGTAAAGATGTCTTCATCTTCATCTTGAGAATTTGGGAATACATTCAGTTACATGGAAAGGGAGTATTACAGTTGCTCATCAGATGACCATAAAATAGAGAAATTATCCGGGGTAGTCCGAGTGGGTCAAATGTTATCACAGTGCTCTTGAAAGATGAGAGATGCAGAAGAATGTCAGTGATGTGATTTAGATGTTGAAAGATTCAAGCAGCTTTTGCCGAGTTTGAAAATGGAAGGGGATCATAAGCCAAGGAGTGCAGGGTCCTCAGGAGGCTGGAGGAGACAAGGAAAGTCTCCCCTGAAGCCTCCAGAAGAAATACAGCCCTACCAGCACCTTTAGTTTAGCCCAGTAAGATCTGTGTCAGGTTTCTGACCTCCAGAACTGTAAAATAATAAATTTGTGGTTATTTTAAGCCACTGAATTTTATAGTAATTTGGTACAGTGATAATAGGAAACTAATACAGTAAGTAGATATTTATAGAATTTTGGTGGTGGTATATTGCAGTGAATTTGTTTTAAGAATTGACTTACTCCTTAATGAGTCTCTGTTGAGAAAAAATGGAAAGCCAGGATTGTTAATTGCTGATCTAAAGTCTTACCTAGGGGCATCTGGGTGGCTCAGTCAGTTAAGCGTCTGCCTTCAGCTCAGGTCATGATCTCAGGGTCCTGGGATCTAGCCCCACATTGGGCTCCCTGCTCAGCAGGGAGCCTGCTTCTCCCTCTCCTCCCCACTTGTGCTCTCTCTCTCTCTCTCGCTATCTCTCTCTCAAGTAAATAAATAAAATCTTAAAAAAAAGAAAAAAATAAAGTCTTACCTAAAGTACTTCTGAGAATGATATTCTAATAATCTAGTTCCACTAGGGTACATAAGTATTTTGTTCTATCTTTGCTATACTAAAGGCCAGGGTAACCATAGATGTGAACTTATCAACAAGTTTAGAAATAGTTCATCACTTCCTTTTGGTGCTGTTATTTTTTTTTATCATTATAATCAACTACATATTCATCCCAGCTAAAATCTGCTAACCAAGTTAATTCATCAGTGATTATGAACTAAATTTTAAATTGATTTTGTATGGAGTTATTGGATTCAATTCAGTTTTATAGATGAAAGAACTGAAATTCAGAGCAAAGAAGTGAGATATGCTGTGTCATATTGCTATCATCCATCTGGCTGGCCTGTGTTCAGAGATCCTTTTACCCCCAATCTTTCTTTCTCGTAATTACATTTCTAGGTCTAACTTTGGGATTGGATTGCTTCAGGCCTTAGATAACTCTATCCATCCTCTGAAGCAGTATGGAAGATTAGAAGGTGGTTATAATGGACAGATAGTGAGTGGCCTTTTCCCCTTTTCTATCACTAACAAAAAGTTCCTCGAGAAACATAAAATGAAGAATGGTAAAAACAATGTCAGACACTGTTGTAATCTTCTCTATGTATAGTAACTCATTTAATCCTTACCATTATTTTTTTGATGTAGATAACATTATTACTAAAGGTAAGATCCTGAGCCAGAAGGGGGTTACTTAACTTGTCCGAGTTAAATACAGGCAGAGTAGGATAGGGATGGATGCAACCCTTGACTTTTGTTTAAAACTGTGATGCTTTCTACTGGGTATTTACCCCAAAGATACAAATGTGGGGATCCGAAGGGGTACGTGCACCCCGATGTTTATACCAGCAATGTCCACAATAGCCAAACTGTGGAAAGAGTTAAGATGTCCATTGACAGATGAATGGATGAAGAAGATGTGGTATAGATATACAAGGGAATATTAGGCAGCCATCAAAAGGAATGAGATCTTGCCATTTGCAACGACGTGGATGGAACTGGAGGGTGTTATGCTGAGTGAAATAAGTCAATCAGAGAAAGACGTGTATCATATGACCTCACTGATATGAGGAATTCTTAATCTCAGGAAACAAACTGAGTGTTGCTGGAGTGGTGGGGGGGGTGGGAGGGATGGGGTGGCTGGGTGATAGACATTGGGGAGGGTATGTGCTATGGTGAGCGCTGTGAACTGTGCAAGACTGTTGAATCACAGATCTGTACCTCTGAAACAAATAATACATTATATGTTTAAAAAAAGAGAGAAAAGAAGATAGCAAGAGGGGAAGAATGAAGGGGGGGAAATCGGAGGGGGAGACAAACCATGAGAGATGATGGACTCTGAAAAACAAACTGAGGGTTCTAGAGGGGTGGGGGTGGGAGGATGTATTAGCCTGGTGATGGGCATTAAAGAGGGCACGTTCTGCATGGAGCACTGGGTGTTATAGGCAAATAATGAATTGTGGAACACTACATCGAAAACTAATGATGTAATGTATGATGATTAACATAACATAATAATGAAAAAATAAATAAAACTGTGATGCTTTTCTTCAAACTTTTTATCTTGAAAAATTTTAAAGATACAGAGTTGGAACAGTAAATGAACACCCATACACTTCCTTTCTCTAGATTCAACAATTATCAACATTTGCCACATTTACTTTATCTCCATTTGGTGTGTGATCATTTGAAATTAGTACGCAACATGACACTTCAACATCCTTTTTTTTTTTTAAACATTTATTTATTTATTTGACAGAGAGAGACACAGCGAGAGAGGGAACACAAGCAGGGGGAGTGGGAGAGGGAGAAGCAGGCTTCCCGCTGAGCAGGGAGCCCGATGCGGGGCTCGATCCCAGGACTCTGGGACCATGACCTGAGCCGAAGGCAGAAGCTTAACGACGGAGCCACCCAGGCATCCCTCAACATCCTTTATACATATAAAATACATCAGTCCTATACAAGACTTCTGAAACCTTTATTTTAATTCAGATATTCACTAATGCAATACTTCCTATTTAGAAGCCACAAAGAAAGGGACAGGATAGTTGGAACTGTGCAGAAGAGTAAAGTTACTTTAAATATCTAATAGCTAGTTAGTGTGCTCAGTGCTTTGCCTGTATTTAGTCCCTTAATTTTCAAGACAATTCTATGATGTAGGTGATCTTATTATCCTCATTACAGATAACCTCAGAGAGAGGTAACTTGCCCAAGGCCACCCAACTAATATGGAGCAAAACCCCATATTAAACCAGGCAGTTAAATATATTTTTAAATATTTAAAACAAAGGATGCTGAAGTGTTCATGGTGCCTATCACCTTAGTGATCACACACACACATAAGTGGAGATAAGATAAATGTGGCAAATGTTGATAGTTGTTGAATCTAGAGAGTAAGCATACAGGTTCATCGTACTATTCAAGTTATCTGTATCTTTGAACATTTTCAAAATCAGTTCTAGAGTTTGAGCTTTTCTACTTGTGCCTTGGTAAATGCTTTGTGGAAAAAAGTATTTAAGGATTTTTGCTAACAAACCTTACGGGGAGATCACATTTAGTAGGAAATATTTAGTTGGGTACCCAACTCGAAACTATTTTTAGTTTTGTTTCGTTTAACTTTTTCTTTTTTTAAACACCTGTAACCCAAATCTGGAAGGAAGTGAAGGTGCAAGAAGAGTAAGGGGGCTGGAGGCCAGGGAGAAAGAAAGGCAGGAAGTGATCGCAGGATGTTGCCTGCGGCCGGCGGCCCAGTGGATTCTGGGAATTGTAGTCTCCCAGTCATCCAGGGCGTTCCTGATTAGGGCCTCGGGAAAACCTGACTACGCTCCCAGAAGCCTCTGGTGCGGCTCGCTGGGAACGCACTTCCTGGGACGCTGCGAGGGACACGCTCTAAGAAGCTCCTCAGTGTGGGCGAGTGAAATGTCTTGGATGTGAGAAACAGGTAGGTGTGGTCAGGAATCTGATTTTTGTGTCTTTTGCATAAGTCGTTGAGGATTTCGTGTAAAATAGCTAAATCGAAGGGAACCAGGGATACTGAAAACTGTTGACCCCACATCTGTGGACGTGAAAATTGAATGAGGAGGTATTTGATCAGGCTTTAAAAAAAACAAAAATTGTGTACACAGGAGTGTGAAAATGTCGAGGTGTCTTGCCGGAGCAGCCGAGGGCTTGTTGGCTAGCGGGGTGTGCGGTGTGGAGCTGCAAGTTGCTATTTTTGAATCACCAGCTGGTTGTGTAATGATGACCTGCTCGCGGTTCAAACCCACTCCGTGTTGCAGGGATGGGTTTGTTCTGAGAGCGGTAACAGTCACTGTTGCGGTCTCTTTCTATTGGCTCTAACCAGGAGAGCCCCCCCCTTTTTTTCTTTCTTTCTGTTAGCTCTGGTGCTCCTAAGGACAGGGCTCGAAGGGAAAGAGAGGAGAGGAGGGGGAGTGCGGTTTGCTCTGGAAGC
This sequence comes from Eumetopias jubatus, assembly GCF_037043125.1. Classification (NCBI taxonomy): domain Eukaryota; kingdom Metazoa; phylum Chordata; class Mammalia; order Carnivora; family Otariidae; genus Eumetopias; species Eumetopias jubatus. The sequence goes on from NW_028274820.1 coordinate 35,631,679, forward strand.
TTGGTTTGCTTTACTCTGAAGCCCAAGTTGTGTGTAATAGGCCTTGGAAGGGGCCGGTTACCGCGTTAGAGGAAGGCCAGACTTGGTGGCCCCACTTAAAATGAAAGCTCAGGGATCCTAGTGTGTGTTTTTAATTGTAAAACGATTTTCCCTTAATTTGGAGTGAGCAGTTATGCTTGGTACCAACTTAAGAAACATCTTTAGAAAAGAAAAATCATAATTTGAAATCTCTTCTGTGCAGACTCTTGAGGACAACATTCTACATAATAATAGTGAGGCTAGTGATAAATGCCTTAATCCAGGAAGTTCTCTGGCGTTTATAAGTTTGCATCCTGCCTATTGTGATAAATAGTATTTGAAAAGGAAGTTGTTGATGCCTAAAATAGATCTATATAAACATATTTAGATGGCAGGTTGACCCATTGGTGGAACTGTAAACTCAAAAAAGAATGCTAGTTGCAAATTTTAGGATGCACAATGCAGATCAACTTAGCCTAGTTTTGTTATCAGTGTCCTTTTAAAAGGTACAAAAGAAACAGTGAGTTTCTTTTACTTCGAAGACAACTAACTGCAGTGTTTCCTTGGGCCTCCTTATTCTTAGTTGTGAGTAGGATCTAAAAAATCCATTGTGTGTGTGTGTGCATGCGTGTGCTCGCGTGTGTGTATAACACACACACATAAATAATTTAAAGAAGTATTATATTAATTTAGGCATTTTTCCTATTTCTTTAGGCCCAGATCTCTACTGTCTATTCAGATGTGCATATATTTCTTCTCTAAGTTGATTAAAGTTGTTTTACACCTGTCAAGTACCTCAAAGAGTAAGTACATCCTTTGATTTTACTCCTTTTCCTTTTTCCACCCTCTATCAGATGGCATGTTTTTCTCTTGTTCAACAGAATGAAGTTATAAGATAGAGTTCCCTTGTGAGAGCAATGATTGATAACCTGTAGTTTCTAAGAAAACTCCAGTTACAGGTGGAAGGGACTGCTAGTCTTACCATCAAGAAGTAATGTAGCTGCTGTTACACATGTCTTCTATAGCTATTCCTGGGATTGTCCCAGAAAAAATTACATAGTGATGGGTCTGTGAATTCTTAAAGCTGTTAGCCATTATTTCTGCCTCGGACTTCTTTGAATGCTATTCAAAACCACAAAACAGCTATCTTTTTGAAAATACTTTTAGTTGAAAATGATATATTTGATAACTTTAACTGTGTACCGAATTCTATCCATCTACTTCTGAAAGTCACCACGGAACAGATAGATGACAAATGTGAAGTGCTTATTTTGAAACAGAGTCCTTATTTGATTTGGTCAGTAACGGCTCCATAGAGAATGCTCTGTTATTATTGTTACATGGCTGTAATCATCTGTGAATGATTGCTGAGATCCAGAAGAAAAGCACATTCCTAGCTAAAGGAAATAAATAAGTCTACTAATAATCATTATAAACTTAAATTTCTGACCATACTCTGTTTTACAAAGGGCTTTACTATTCATAATCTTACAGATACCTTGGGGGACATTTTACTGATGAGATATTTGAGGTTCAGAGGACATGGATAACTTGCCCAGTTTGTAAATGGTAGGTTGTGACTGGCATTTGGGTCTTTGGTTGCCAGGACTGTAGTACCAAGTTGCCTCTCACATGGAAACAACAAGCCCAGACATCTATATATTTGACCCAGCTTAAGGCTGTTGCCTAGTTAGTGTTCAAGAAAACTACTTAGATTTGTTAGATTAGTGTGTTCTTAACCTGGCATATTTTCTACAGTCCCTAATAAGGGATTTTCGTATGGCAAAAAGATGTTTATCTTTTTTCTCCATTGCTGTATTAAAAAGAAAATATAAATACAAATATAGTAAATTGTTCTACTTTAAAAAATAGTTTTGCTTTGATAAACAGGCATTAATTTGATACATTAACCTGTTAATAAAAAGGGGGTATATCCAGTAGTAACAAACCTATTGAGTTGAAAACATGAGGATCAACACAGGTATAATTGATCGACTCTTTGGCCACTGTGAAAGTTACCAGTGTTGCCAAACTTAGTTATGTATTTTTGGAAGAATAGTCTTTATGTAAATACTTGGGAATCGCCTCAGTTTTAGGGGAATTTTTTAGGGGAAGAAAATGACCTTTGTTTTAAAAAATGGGAGAGACTGGCCAATAAAGTGGAAAGTGGAGGGCATGGTTTAGAAGCAACTTGGAAGCTTCAAAACGTAAGATATGAATGAATGATAACAGAGCAGATTTGTAACTTTGGATCCTGACCATACCCATATGGAGCTTACATTTGTTTCTTTGATTGTTCAGTTATTTAACAAATAATCGAGTGCTTTCTGTGTACCAGTGTGGGACACAGTGAATAAAAGAGAAGGTTTTCTGTCCTGGAATTCAGTCTAGTGAGAAAGATAAATACTGGACAAGGAATTATAAGCATAATCACTGCTCCCAAAGAGAAGGTGCAAAGGTGATTTCAGAGCATTTAACCAGGGCTGGGAAAGGTAGCGGATCAGGGAAGAGAGAACAGGGTTAGGGCCAGCCTCCCTGAAAATTAGAAAAATGAATACCTTTTAGGTAAGCAAAGAATAGAATGGAATTAAGAAAGTTCTAGAAGGAAGAATAGCATGCAGTAAAGCCCTTAGCCAAATTTAAAAGTGCCAAATTTGAAGACTGAAAAGAAAAGTAATATGACTACATAGTCTGTAACATGTTAGATGGGAGAGTGACACATAAGGAAATTGAGAATTTGACAGGAACTGATGGTGGGATTTGAAACTTTGGAAACTATATAGTTTTAAAATTTAGAAACTATTCTGAGGGAAATAAGAAGGCATTGAATGTGAGAAATGTAGTGAGGGGTACCTGGCTGGCTCAGCTGGTGGAGCATGCAACTCTTGATCTTGGGATTATGGGTTTGAGCCCCACATGGGGTGTAGAAATTACTTAAAAATAAAATCTTAAAAAAGAAAAAAAGAAATATAGTGAAATAATCAGATTTGCATTTGAAACAAGTTATTTTGGATTAAAAATTAATAGGCATAGGACAAGAGTAGAGATCTTTCACCCTCTTAATATGAACAAATCCTAACCTGAGAGCATTATTTTCAGTTTTAAATCACTAAACATACTCCATCTCCCAGCTATCCCTGTAAAATGATACTTCATCCCTCTAGTGAGATATATGACTTATCAAATCATGCAGATGTGGAGTTAAGAAAAGATCATAAAAAGGAAAGTAGCCAAAGAAGGTTAAAAAGAACAGGGACATTAATTCCAGCTCTGAGGTTGAAATTAGCTAAAGAAGTGAGGTTAATAGTATTTCCCTTCTGAAAAAATGCCATGGTATCCTTGTTGACTGTGTAAATTAGGACTTTTAGTCAATCTCTGGGCTCTGAGCTAAGAATGCTTCAGTAAAAGCAAGTTCAGGGGACTGAAACAACATCTGTGTTGATATGATGCAGGATAAGTTCGAACACACTCGATCCTGAAGTAAATATTGACCCACCTCTGCTCATTAGTGTCATTTGATAGTCTATAATCTAAGAATTACAGAAATTTATTTATAATAAGTCATTCATTCTGATCTTGTTTCTCATTCCCTTTTCATTGTAGGAATTAGTGGTACAAGGCATCTTGATTGGAGAAATCTCAGTATTTCTGATACTCCCAAGTTTTTTACCCCTATCTGTGAAAGCAAGAGAAATTTATGATTGGGTTAGGACTCTGAGTACATCGCCTGAAGGAGTTCTGAAGCTTTGAGAGAAACAGAGGGAACTTTTTTCTTATGTCTTTACAACTTTAATCAAATCATCATTCTCTTTCATTGCTCAGTCTTTCTCTAACCCTGGGTGATACATTTTTTATGAACAGGTACCTTATTGGTTCACTTTGTTTAATATCTAACAATTATCCTTTGACATGTAGTGATCATACAATTGATTCACTCTCAGCATATTGACTTCTCATAGAACAGCATATTCTTTCCCTCAGTCTGATTGTTAACACATTGGAGCAAGGTTCAGATCTTAGTGGCTTCAGTGTCCCTCCAGGGCCTAAGAGTATTTTGCATGTGCTGGATACTCAGTAAATACTGGAATTGAATGAATTGATTATTGAATGAATTATTACTTGGTAATAGCTACTTCCTTGTCCGATTCTACATTATCAATAGCCTACCTTTGTGAGTTACTGTGGTCTTGGAAGAGTGCCCAGTACTCATTTATTCAGATATTCCTAGAATGACTTATGTGTTGGGCACTGTGCAAGTCACCAACAGTGTATGGGGGAGACAGACAGGTAAATGAGCAAAAGCCAGTAAGAAGCTGCATTTTGGAGCTTGACATCATTAGTAGCCTTTTCCAGTGTAAACATCCTCAAACCTGCACCACAGTTTCCACTGCTGGAACAAGGTAATTTGATTGCTAAAATTAAAACAGTTTTTCTCCCCATTTTGCATGAAAAATATAAATTAGGACTGTAATTCTTTTGTTTTCATCTGTAAACAGTATATTTGTAAGTAATTGCTACTTCTAATAATATTGACAGAAGACAACATGATAAACAAGTAGTAAACTAATATTAATGGAGAAACTTAGAACTAATTATGCTTAACTTGAGGACTTTGAAAAATGGTTCACTTGTGCTTATACTGATTTTATATTGTACAGTTATATAGGTATGTATGTGTAACTATATATTTTCTGCTAGTAAAATTTTTCCTAGTTTACATGATCAGTTTAAATATGCAAATATGTTGTTTTCTAAAGAAAAAAAAAGTGCCTTCCCGTTCAGATACATTTGATCAAGTCCTAACCCAGTTTAGCATTTTGATCTTTCTGGCCCCTGAACTCCTGGAAATGCTATTCCACCATCGCAGCAGATAATAGTTGACTCTGCAGAGGATTATGGGTACTCTGAACACATACTGTATTCAGAAACAGTAATATTCTCAACCTTGGCCCTTCATCATGATCTGACTAAAAGAAGTAAATGTGCTACTTTAAGTAGTCTGTTGTGTTGCCTCATTGGGGGTGTGTTAGAAGGCAGAGAAAATATACTTGGGTGGTGTTTGGAGAGTGAGTTTCAAACTCTTAAACTAAAGCTGAATAAGATATTGGTCTTTATAAAAAGAACACAGTCTTTTAATTTGGAATGAGAGAAAGGCCTGGCTACTTTTTTTCTTTTTCTTACAGTAGCGTTAATAGAGATAGGTTGTCATTACCTCAAGAATTTGTGCTTTCATTTTATGTGAGCAGTAATTGTATAATAACCAATAACCACACGTGTAATAACCTGAAATGCATGCAGGTCATCTTGAATCAGCCAGGAAGTAGTTGAGTAGAATCATTTCAGGGATCTTTGTTCTCTTCATTTGACTAATTCAATGGAGAGGAGTTCATTTACATTGTGTAATTATCCAGTATGCCTAGCATATAGGAATGAGATGTTGCTTTTTCTTATTTAACATTTATTCAGCAAATGTTCTTTAAATTGCTCCAGTATGCCAGGCACTGAGCTGGTCACTGAGTGCTAAAAAGTAGTGAACACTTGAATTGCTCTTAAAATGTGCCAGACATGTTTTAAGCAGTGGACAGTATATTAACTCACTCAGTACTTAACTCTGTGAGGTAGGTACTGTTATTTTTCCCATTTTACAGATGAGGAAAAGGAATCACAGAGTTCTGTAGCAGTGACCCAAGGTCACTTGGCTAGTAAGTGAGGAAGTGGGGATTAGAACCCTAGCAGTCTGGCTCAGGGTCCTCCCTCAGCCAGTCTGCTGTCCTGTGATCCTTCTTTCTCTACATCTTTGTCTTCTTTGAGCCACCTTCACCTCAGCTGCATGCTAGTTTCATTTTCCATTTGCATGAGCACTGGGGACTGAATTTGTGTTGTTTTGTTGTTGACGGTTGATGAGTGCTCTGACCCTATATATTTGAGTGGCTGACACATGAAAGTATGTGGTAGATGTGTGTTGAGTGAGTGATAATTGACAATTGAGAGACTTTCATATGTGATGTTAAAAGGATTTGAAATTATTTTTATTGTTCCTCTGCTTTGCTGGGAAGTAAAATACTCATGTCCAAAGACTTTAGTTCTTTGGTCGCTACCTGACCCGGCCACTGGTAACCAAGCATAGGTGAGTGCGCCTGCGCTCCGGGGTCACAGGCACATGTGTTTACGTGCCTTCATATTGTATGTAGGAACCAGGGACAGACTTTCCCTCTTTGCCTTGACATCATTAGTTGTGCTGCCAATCAGCACCACCCTTCCTGCTCTGTTCTCCTATTGTCCCCTCATGATTTGTCCTCTTGTGTGTCACCCCCCAGTCTGACTGACGGTACTGCACAAGCCTACCTGCCATGGGCTGTCGGGATGTCCATGCAGCCACAGTCCTCTCCTTCCTGTGTGGAATCGCCTCGGTAGCAGGCCTCTTTGCGGGGACTCTGCTTCCCAACTGGAGGAAATTACGACTGATCACATTCAACAGAAACGAGAAGAATCTGACTGTGTACACTGGCCTGTGGGTGAAGTGTGCCCGATATGATGGGAGCAGTGACTGCCTGATGTATGACACTACTTGGTACTCATCAGTTGACCAGCTGGACTTGCGGGTCCTCCAGTTTGCCCTGCCTCTCAGCATCCTGATTGCGATGGGTGCCCTGCTGCTCTGCCTGATCGGAATGTGCAACACGGCCTTCAGGTCCTCAGTGCCCAACATCAAACTGGCCAAGTGTCTGGTCAATAGTGCAGGCTGCCACCTGGTGGCCGGGCTGCTGTTTTTCCTGGCAGGTACTGTGAGCCTCTCGCCTTCCATCTGGGTCATCTTTTATAACATTCATCTGAACAAGAAGTTCGAGCCAGTCTTTACGTTTGACTACGCAGTGTATGTCACTATGGCCAGTGCTGGGGGCCTGTATATGACTTCCCTTCTACTGTTTATTTGGTACTGTGCATGCAAATCTTTGCCTTCTCCTTTCTGGCAGCCACTGTACTCCCATCCTCCCGGTATGCATACCTACTCACAGCCCTATTCAGCACGCTCCCGCCTCTCTGCCATCGAAATTGACATTCCAGTAGTTTCACACACCACCTAATGGGGAAATCGTTAGTTCTCAGAGAAAACTTGTAGCCTCACATTTCCCTTGTACAAGGACCCATATACATTTTCCTTTGTTTCTGACGAGTCAATGAAGCCAAATTTGTATGTCCTGGTAGAATGAAGTGCTGCTAGTTTTATGAAAAGTACATTATTTTAAATGTGAATCATTCCTTTTATCTTGCTTCTTATGCTAGAAAGATTTTTAACCTCTATATTGATATCTGATCAGTTATTCAAGTGGAAAGGGCCTGTGTCTCAGTTGAGGTAATTTAGAGCAACATGGTAAAGTAAAAAATGAAGACTAAGAGAGGCTATTGTACATGATCTTTATGAGTATTTTAGAATGTGTATTGTCCTCTTTCTATAATACCTTACACTGGGGAAAAAAAGGGCAATTTCAAATATAAGAAATTCTTTCAGGTAAGAGTAATATTTTAACAGTAGTAAGCCTACCAGCTTAAGGCTGTAACTTTTCTTACTTCTCTCTCGGGGCTAATTATATAAAACAGAGTTTCATATTTTGAAGATACTTTTCTTTTGTGCGTTCCTTATCTTCTACCTCATGGCAGTGTTTAAAAATAAAATGCATTTTAAGTGATGTCAGAGAGAATAAGCCTAACATTTTTAAATAACTACTAGTATGGATAACATTTAACATAATTTTAAAAGTTAATAATTCTATAAATTGTATTATTAGAGTTAGAATGGGCCATGTGATGGATCGGTGCTTCCCCTCTTAGGCAGAAAAGCCTTTTTTTTTTTTTTTTTCAGATAGCATCCACCAAGTAGTACTCATGGTCCTGTATAATCTCTTAGTGACAAAGAGAAAGAAAGAGGCCCAAGTGGTGTGTTCTCTTTCAGACAGTGGTAGGGGACAAGCATCTATTCTTCATTGACAATATCAGAGATTCATTCTGGTGGACTGCCTTTTGAATGATGAGTGAAGTAAGTTATGGCTTCACCATGACCACATTCACTCTTGATTCAGTTCCTGCCCTCGTCACTGATTATTTCCTTGAGCATATATCTTTGCTCCACACTTTAGTGGGTGCTATAGAGGATACATGAAAAAAGTATGAGATCCGGTCCCATCCATTAAGAAATTTTAACATAACAAAGAAGATCAACTGTTATCTAATAATAGGAAACAGTCTGACTTTATAGGCAGCTGGTCTTAATTTCTCAATCATTGATCCAGGAATATATTTCAACCAGAGACATGGCTTTCTGACAGACAGGCTTATTGTACAATACCAGCAAGGTTCTGGAACTTAGAAATTCAATTCATTGGATCCTTTAGAGCACTTACCTTAGCCTAGACACTGTAATAACACTATATCAGATTCATGAGAATGGGCAAAAGTAGTAAAGAAATTAAATTGTTCCCTTTTTACCTCTGAAAGTATGATGATGTAATGAAGAGGGAGGAGTATTTAAAATCTCTTCTAACAGGGTAACATTTAGATGCATCTGCATTAACACTGAGATGAATGCTTAGAAATTCAGGGATATTGGGTCTTTACCCTTATGAATTTGAGCTGCTGACTTACTTGGTATAATTTGCTATACATTAGTATCATGTTCATAAGGATATTGTTTTATTAATCATTACAAATTACACAAACCACTAGTTGCATGGTAAACAGATTATTATGCCTCTTTGCAAATCTGGATATGATTCTGGTACTTCTGTGGATGTAAGTGCTACTTTCCTTTTTTTCCTAATTACAGCACTGGTTTATGTATATAGCAAATAAATCCAGTTGTAGAATTTTTAAATGCCATCAGTATAAAGCATGCAAAACTATGTTTTTTTTATTTACAGCTTCTGATTACCTTTAGTTCCATTCCTTTTTACTCCTCTCAGACGTAGCTGAATCTTGATCACTCCAAGACAATGGCAGGTAGAATTTTAAGATTAATATTAATTTCCTCCTTTGCTAATTAATATCAGTCCTCACTCTCACTAAATTTGTCGAGAAGTGTCAAGAATTTACCATCTTCCTGTTAGTATCAGCAATGTTAAAGAAAAGTTGACTCAACCATTAATACACTAGACAGGTTTTAGTCCATGGGATCATAAATATAAATGTGAAGCTTTTTCTGTAAGCATCTTTTGCAGTCTTTTCATAATCTGTAGCCTCAAATTAGTATTTACTATGGCTACATTAGGCAAAAGAAACAGGTGTTTCCCTTATTGTCTTTAATATTTCAGATTTGCTCTCAATAGCTATTCTTCAAGGCCATCAAAGGAAAGCAAGTATTTACAGTTCTTTTTAGTAATTTTTGAGCACTCATCAGGCTATCATTGTGATGGGGGATATGGATTTTTTTGTTGTTGCTGCTGCAAGTTATTAATGTTAAGGGCCTTTTACAGAAGCCAGCTTGAAACAACCTTAAATGTGGTATCATGCACCAGATTTGGTTTATCCGGCCATGAGAGAAAAAAAAACCAACAACTCTGAGTTTACTTGTAATTATACACTATAATAAATAATGTTTGTTGTAAGCTGCAATGTAAAACCTCAGTGAAACTGCACTGTACTTCTTGGTGTTTATTAAAAGATGTATTTTTACAAGTTTTTGTTTCTATCCTTTTCCTCAATGCTTTAAGGTAAAATATTTTAAGGGACGCCTGGGTGGCTTAGTTGGTTCAGTTTCTGACTCTTGATTTTGGCTCAGGTCATGATTTCAGGGTCATGAGATTGAGCCCCATGTCAGGCTCTGTGCTGGGCGTGGAGCCTGCTTAAGATTCTCTCCCCTTCCTCCTCCCCTCACTCACACGTGCACTCTCTCTCAACATAAATAAATCAATAAAATATTTTGAGAAATGTTTCTCAAATATATGTAAATTGAAAAAAGATACAGCCCCATTTAAAGCCCTACAGAGTAGCAATTGGAAAGGAATTAGAAAACATGGATTTATTATTCCAGAAGCATCAAGACCTTTCATCCATTTCTAAGAGTAGTCCTAGGAATTCACTGGACTGTTTCAACATTCCACAAAAAAACACTGAGTGAAGTTAGTGTGCCAGATTTGCCTCATCAATGGAGTTTTCTAATGGTCTGTGTTCTTGAAAATTGAGAGTTCTCAAATGGTTAGGTAGGAGGACCTTTCCTTACTCTTGAGAACATGAGGTTTCCAGGAGAAGTGGTCCTGATAGGTAAGTCACCTTAAAATTTCTGAAGCTTGGGATGAGCTTTTAGTCTTTTGGATTGCAGCCTTCTGGGATAGTTCTCACATGCACTCCTCACTGAACCCCTCCTCTATGGTAGCACCTTAGATGGAAGAGCCATCCATTACACTAGAAATCTGAAGCTGCTTCAGGTTAGACATCCCCAGCTGAATACACTAACAATTCAGAGTCTGCCCCTCAGTTGGACAGATTCATTGAGGGTGACTATGTGCTAGAGAATCCCTTCATGCTAATCAAATTCAAGAGAGACTGATTTACCAACCAGAAATGATAAATACAGATTACTTACAACCACTATCCAAGGCCTGTTTTTAAAAATACACCGTAGGGGCGCCTGGGTGGCCCAGTCGTTAAGCATCTGCCTTTGGCTCAGGTCATGATCCCAGGGTCCTGGGATCAAGCCCCGCGTCGGGCTCCCTGCTCAGCGGGAAGCCTGCTTCTCCCTCTCCCACTCCCCCTGCTTGCGTTCCCTCTCTTGCTGTCTCTCTGTCAAATAAATAAATAAAATCTTTAAAAAAAATAAAAATAGACCATAAAACAGATCTCCTTCAAGAAAAAACTGATTCCAGTCCTGGGATAGGGAAAGTACAAGACAAGCCCAGCATATCTTGTTCTTCCAGAAAGTAAGGAAACAAAGAATGATGGGGAGTTATCAAATTACATAGGAGCCAGCTTGAGGTTCCCACTGACCAAATCTGACAATCTGAGCATCAAAATAAACAGTAATGGGTTATAAGCTATTAAATAAAGCAAAACTCTGTGTGTCTATACTGATAGAAATGGAAAGAAAGAAAAGCTGTTTGTTATAGTAAAATACCAAAAAATAAATACAGAAAAAAAAGATGGAGTTAGGAAAACATCAATAGAACTAAAGCTGGTTGGTGAAAGTTTGATGAAAAATGGGATAAATATCCTGTAAATACTTAGTCTCAAAATTCTGCTCCACAAATGACTTGTTAATTTCAAAGGGAAGAATAGTAACTTTATAGTGGGTAAACTTGCCAGACACAGCTTTAACCAAGTGATCAAATTTATCACTGATAATAAGACCAATAATTCACCTCCTGATATGATGCAGTAAGACCACACCATTGCTTTTGTGGTGTTTCCATTAAAAAAAACAAAACAAACGAAAACATAGCTTGAGAGACGCCTGGGTGACTTAGTCGATTAAGCGTCTGACTTTGGCTCAGGTCATGATCTCAGAGTCCTGGGATCGAGCCCTGTGTCGGGCTCCCTGCTCAGCAGAGAATCAGTTTGTCTCTCTTCCTCTCCCTCTGCCCCACCCCCCACTCCGCCCCGTGCACGTGTGTGCGCGTGCATTCTCTCTCAAATAAGTAAAATCTTAAAAGTACAGAGCTTGAGATTAATTTTGAGGAAAGATGTGCAGCTTGCCAGTTCCATTTTTGCTTTTTGCTTTCTTCTCTTTCTCCTGCTCTCACTCTTCTTCAATTTTATAAAAAAGCATAAAAACTTACCGTCTTAAGTTGTCTCCAAAATATTGTATACAGTAACTCTTTCAGGAGGGATTTTGAAGAGCTTGTGTTAGGTCTTCTGAAAAAACTAAAAAGGAAAGATCCCTTGCAGAAAAGCTGTAAATCAAAGTCACAGAACCACAGGACTCGGGTCTTAATTAGCTGTCCCATTTCCATCGATTAGGAAAATATCTTCATTCCTAAGACATACTGACCTGTTACCCTAAGAGTCTCCCCTTGCTCCCCCTCCCTCACATTGGAGGAACTTTTCTAGGCGAAGGTCATTCCTCCAATACCAGCTGGATGTCTCCCCACCCTCTAGTTTAGAAGGGCTGTGGAATTTGGGTAGGAAAAGCACAACTGTAGTCTGCCTAGTATTCATATCCAAATCTGCTCTTAATGGGGAATTTGGGTTGGTTTGTTGTATTTAGTCTGGAAATACGCCAACCTTCAGACTGTTCTGTAAAACAAATTCTTAAGCAAATACTGAGGAAGAACATGAGATGGTGGATGAGAAAAAGAGAAAATTTTCCTTATTTTGTATGAAAAACCGATGTGACTGGGTACTGTTAGCAGGAATCTGGTAATTGGAATTTTGAGTGGTCCTTGTTCATTAAAATCCTCTGTAGAAGAATATATCTTCACGTCTCTAGAGTTTTACTTTATGGAAAAAGGTAACAGCTGCTGCTCATTAAGAGAAAAGGTATTATTGGTACTTTAACTGTGTTATAACTAGTGGCCTCACTTCAAGATTCACTCTCAACAGTTTGAAAGGATACTTAGAGTAAATAAATCAAGATAATTCACTTAAATTTGAAAACAATTTTTGCCTCTACCCCCATGTTCCTTTTCTTGCCTTCACTCTCAGAACCTACACCTGTGATCCGGAAGGTCCAGGTGGGAATTGTAGCAACAGAAGTTTGCTGTAAGTAGTGGGGACCCCCAAGGCCTAATAGTCCCCTCTAGGATAAGCAGGTGTCTAGGAATCCTGCCTTCACCCTTGCTGGCCATGTGGACAAGGGCTTTGGCTTAACTGGTCCCTCATGTTCTAGAGCTGCTAACCTGCTCCTGACTACTTCTGTTTTAAGAACTCAAAGGTCCAAGCGGATGCTGGAGCCAGGTGATACCGGCCAATTCTGCACATCTCTTCCCAGCTCTCTATCCTATGACATCATGTTGGTGGCTTGACACTGGCCATGTTAGAAGTATGTATGCCACAGAAATTAGCAAATGCTACAAATTAGGGCTTTTCTTTTTTTCCTTTCTCTCAATTCGTTGAACTTCAGCCTAGTTGATGAGGAAATTTATAATGATAACAAGTGCTGAGAGCTGTAAAACTTCACCTGTGATAAAAGGACTCTGAAATAGACTCTTAAGAGGTCCATCTCCAGTATTGCTCTGTCTTCCTTTGCACCACCACTTCATCCTGTACACAGGTAATAACCTAATAAAATGCAAATATGACCTAGCGTCTCCCCTACTTAAAATAATTCAGCTGCTGCCCTTCAGAACAGAATCTAAGCTCTTGCCTTAAGTCCCAATGGAAGGTCTCATACAGTAATACAGGGTACACCAAAGAATATAGAGCCAGCCAAAGTGAACTCCCTGGCATAGCACAATGACACAAGAGTTATATGGAAGGGGATTTTATCCCCATGCCCATAGCTGATCAGACTTTTAGCAATTATTGACACTAACAATATCTCCCAAGTCTAATGTGTAACAAAGAATGCAAATTCAATAATAAATAATAGGAAATACCCTTTTTCAGTGACTACATTGGCCACATGCTTTATTCAAGGAACTTATATTTTGTATGTGATAGAGTAGCATGATGATAGCTAGCCTTTAAGATGGCCCCTAATGATCCTTGTCTCCCAGCATTCATACCTTTTTGTGGTCCCATGCCACTGAGCGGGGCTGACCTATGTTTCCAGTAACATTTTGCAGAGATGACAGTGTGTGATTTGTGAGGTTAAAGTCATAAAAGACATTGTAGCTTCTGGCTTTCCTTCTTGGATCACTTTCTTTGGGGGAAGACAGCTGCCATGTTATGAAGATATGAACAACCCTATGGTTAATACAGGAGGATACCAATAGCCAGTACCAACCTGGCAGCTCTTGTAAGAGAGCCGTGTTGAAAGCAGATTTCCTTAACCCCAGCCACGCCTTCAGATGACTGCATTCCTGGACAACATCTTGATTGCAACCTGATTGAGAGACCCCAAGCCAGAATCACCCAGCTAAGCTGCCCCCAACTTCCTGACCCACACAAACTGAAATAATGCTTATTGTTGTTTTAAGATGTTATGTTTGGGACCTGTTATACAGCAGTAGATGACTAATACAAAAAACGTACAGCAAATGCAGAGGACCAGTCTTTAAGAGTATTTGTTTTTGCCGTGAAAGACATTGTGAACTTTCCTTGCTCGCTATTAGAAAAAAATCTCTGTCATGACCCCAGATGCCCTTGAAAAGTGCTGAATGTTGCCCAAGTGTGGTAAAACAGTCTAATCTGAAGTGTGTATATAGGGAGTGGGAGGTGAGAAAGATTTGAGCTTAGTTTAGCAGAGCTCCTAATTTTGGTTAGGTTGTGAGTGGCTACATTTGTTACCAGAGAAATAAACTGAAGAATAAACATACAGAGTTTGGAATGGAAGTTAAATACATTTATAGTCAAATTAATCTGATGCACATAGTGGTTATGTTGTTTTATGGTTACCAGGAATAAATAAGCCATACTTATGAAAAACACATAACTTGTTTTTATCTAACCATCCAATTACCAACCAGCTCTACTGGAAGAAAACGAAACAGATAGTTGCCCATGTAGAAGAGGAAATAGCTGATTCTATGACTCATCAGGCAGTTGAGATGACAAGTAATACCTCTCTCTAGTAAAAACAAATAGCAAGACAGCCTGTGGCAGGAGTCCTGAGAGAAGGGTTGCTAGAGGGAAACTGAATTGTAAAGACATTTCATTACAGTGAATATAATCTGATTGCTCTCTTTTTTTTAAAGATTTTATTTATTTGAGAGAGAGAGAATGAGAGATAGAGAGCACGAGAGGGAAGAGGGTCAGAGGGAGAAGCAGACTCCCTGCCAAGCAAGGAGCCCGATGTGGGACCCGATCCCGGGACTCCAGGATCATGACCTGAGCCGAAGGCAGTCGCTTAACCAACTGAGCCACCCAGGCGCCCCTGGTTGCTCTCTTAACACTTGCCCTGAAAAGGGCAATCAGCCTAAGGACACTGAGCTCCTTGGCTGGGGAATAAAAGAGATTCCAAGGAGAAACTGTGACCTGAGTGGAGGGATGGCTCAGCAACGTGAAACGTCAAAAACTAACTTTTCCTAATCTTTTTAGGTTGCTTCTCTCACCACCGAGCTTGTCAGGCACTGAAGTGGAGAAAGTCATAAATGCTAAAGTGGATTGGAGGAAACTGGTAAATTTTCCCCAGGTAGAACCACAATGCCTGTGGACTTAAGAGAGCTTTGACAGAGAACAGAGTAGGAATTAAGGGAGTCCTAACACCTTGTGGTGGAATTATCTGTAGTTCAGCTCAAGTCAAGTGAAACTCTGTGTCCTTAGACATGAAGCTGCAAAAGAATGATGAACAAAAATTCAGTTTGTTCGGAGAACAAAAGTATATGAGTGTTAAGGAAGTAAAGGAATCAAACTTTTAAGATTCTCCAAAGAGAAAAACGGCAAATAAAAAGAAAATCATCTCCCTCTTACGTTTTACTTAAAAAACCCAGCTATTGTCAGTTGCATATCAAGCAACTGGCAGCCTGTCTTTCTGTATTTATATATTTGCTTTTGTTTCTACAGATGCCTCTGAAATTTTTGTTAGAAGCAAAGTCACTAAGGTTGCCAAGAGAAATTTGCAATGCTTCCATGGTGGCATAGACATGAATTATGCCAAGAGGGATAAATAAGAACACCCCTTTCCCCAATTCCCACTAGATCTGTGCTTTTGGAAGGCATTGTGACATAAGGGCAGGACAGGCTTCATGGACATGAGACCTGTGCAGCACACAAGGCCCTGTGCTCAGAAGGGCCCTGTCCCTGGTTTAATATTCTGTGGTCACTGTCTTGAAATTCTTAATTTTTGAACAAGGGGCACTACATTTTTACTTTGTGCTGGGTCCCAAAAATTACCTAGCCAGTCCTCCATGAGGTCGCTGTGGGAAAGGCAATACACCAGTTTGTGGGCATGCAGATTTGGGATTAGACATCATTGTGAAAGAATGCAGATCAAGCACCTGGTACAGTATGCCTGGTTTTACTATGAATATTATTCATGAAAGCCAAGTCTAGATCTCAGATCCCAATTGATGTTAGTGCTGGCCATAAAAATAAATATCTTTATCAAAACATAATTCTATTTTTGCTTTACATTTTAGAGGTGGTTATGGATTTACATTACCACTGCTGTCACTTTTGCTAGGATCCTCATGCCTTCTTATTACTTTACTTGGAGCCTTTAGTAGAGACTAAGAAAATTAATAATTTTCTTAAGTATTTGCTACTTCAAGTAGGGTAGTTATGTTTTTCATGATTCCACTGAGAAACAAGGAATTCAGTGATTCCTGATTCTCTAAGAAAACATGATGGTGACTATATATACTAAAAAACATGAAGGTGACTATATATATCATACCATTATGGTGTCATTTCTGATAGTCTGGGACAAAGGATTTTTCTACTGTCTCCACTATCAAAGCAGCAGGCCCCCTCTCTGGTTGAAGGGAATATAAATTTGAAAACTTATGAAGTGATCAAACAAATTGCTCATCTTTTAAGCCAGCCCCCAAATAACTGCAATCAGGGAAACATACTTATTCTTTACTTTGGAGAAGAGAGTGATATTGGAGCACCAATCAAACCTTAAGTACTACATTGAGCAGCTCAAGTTGTCCTTACTGTGGGGAGAGGACAGGGAGCCAAGATAGGTCCTGACATTACACAGGATTGAGATAATGTACCTCAAACCAACACATATGAGGTTGTGTCTGAATATAGTAAATTCTCATTATTCATGGTAGTTATATTCTATCAGATCACAGTGAACACTGAATTAGTACTGACCCGTTGCTCCTGGGAGGAATAGAGAGTTAGGTTCCTGGAAACTTCTGGCCATAACATTTTCATCAGTCAATGACTACAAAACCTTGTTTTATGTGTATGTCTATTTAACACCTTATTTATCGTTGATTCATTAACATTGAATTCAAAGCCAATAGCACTATAACTCATGCCTGAGCAAAGCTTATCTAACACATGTGTTTTCTCCCTAAAGCATATAAGAACTTTCTTGTACTTTGGAATATTAGACAGCACTTAAGCACTATGTTTGAGAGTGTTTTAAGCAGTAAAATCACCAATAAAAAAACCCCAAAATGTGAAAAACGTGGCACTAAATAGATTGCAAAAAGGACACTTGTTTATGAGAGCTGTAACAAGAAGATAGTGTTACACTTTTTGACCTCAGCTAGGAATGAGCAAGATGGGTCATTTGAATTTTTTGCAGCTCTGCTTGTGTCCAGGAATGACCATGAAAGCTTATGAGTATTGATTTGGGGGTTACAAATACATTTTAGTGAGTAGGCAAATTTATAAATATGGAATCCATATGGAATCTATGTGTATATGGAAATTGAGAGAGAGTGATTTCACTACCTTAGTGGACTTGAAGAGAAAAAAAAAATCCAGTAGGTTTGTTAAGAGATGCACGCAGATAGGAGATCCAGCCATCTCTCTCATCTCCTTTTCCAGTAAGATGCAGCAGAGAGCACCCTAGACATGGAGTCAGGAGAACTGAGATCTCTACAATTCTTCATCTTTGTCTTATCAGCTGGGCACCCTTGGGTAGGCATCTGAAACTCCATGTTCTTATATCTCAGTTTCCACATCTGTATGTTGAGACCAAAAACATCTGTCTTCCTTCAAAGGGTGGTTGAGAGGGTCCAGTGGATTTTTAAGTTCTGTACCATCTGTACCATAAACCATAAGGTGTCATATTATGTATCAGAATCTTCCTTTGTAGATGGTTTATCTTCCCAGAAAAAACAAGAGCCAAGTCTATGCTAACATTTGGATTTGGATAATAAGTATGTTTCTATTCAAAATGCATTATGAGGGCACCTGGGTGGCTTAGTTGGTTAAGCGTCTACCTTCGGCTCAGGTCATGATCCCAGGGTCCTGGGATTGAGTCCCGCATTGGGCTCTGTGCTCAGTGGGGAGCCTGCTTCTCCCTCTCCCTCTGCTCCTCCCCCTGCTCATGCTCTCTCTCTCTCTGTCTCAAATAAATTAAAAAAATACATTATGAATCCAAGGGGATATAATATAAGTATATTCTGGTTAAACTGTCTTTTCTAAGTAAGATAAAGTAATTGAGCCAATAGTTTTAAGACCTACCCCTACTTCTAGGATTTTAGGGACAAACATGGGAATGAAAATACTTGTGATGTAACAGTGTTGGGATGGGGGCAGTGAAATTTGACCCTACTCTGATGTGCAGGAGTTGGGTGGGGGGGTGAAGGAGACACTACAAAGGACCAAATCCTTGGTAATGGTTGCACAACATTTATTTATTTTTTTTAAAGATTTTATTTATTTATTTGACAGAGAGAGACACAGCAAGAGAGGGAACACAAGCAGGGAGAGTGGGAGAGGGAGAAGCAGGCCTCCCGCGGAGCAGGGAGCCTGACGCGGGGCTCGATCCCAGAACCCCAGGACCATTACCCGAGCTGAAGGCAGACACTTAACGACTGAGCCACCCAGGCGCCCCAGTGGTTGCACAACATTAAGAATATATTCAGTACCACTGAACCACTTAAAAATGGCTAACGTGGTAAATTTTTTATTATGTGTATTTTACTATAATAAAAAATTAGAAAAAATAAAAAGTGAAAAACCAGTGGTGGGCTGGACTTGGCTGGCTGGAATTTGCTAGCCTCTGCCCTAGTAGATCATCATGGGGGGGCATTCCACTTAGGAGACTCTTGGTTTGTAAGAGAGAAAGGGTCTGTTTTTGCACAGTTCTCCAATAATGTGAAGTAGAAGAAATTTTTTTTTTTTTAAAGGATCCAGCCCAGAACTACTGCACTGTTCTTCCATCACATTAGGAAAAGGATGCAACCCTAACCCTTGAGTTCTAGGGCAGGACATATGGAATATGCCGTGGTCCATGAAGAGTCATTCCTATTTCATCAGCTGTAAGCTCTGTCCATCTGAAGGAGATGTATGCCAGAGCTGTGAGTGGGTCCCCCCAGACAGGGGACTGGGCACTGACGTCATTTCTAGCTTTTACAGTTTGTCCACAACCTTAATAGGTAGATTTATTTTCTTCTTTTTAAAGTGGCTAAGGTTAAAGGTATTTAATTTAGTTGAATTATAGATAGGCTAGAGGAAGTCGATAATAAGCTGTTAGTATTTTTTAAATGAACACCAAAAAAGTAATTCTTCAGGAGAAAAATCAAATAAGGTATGTAAACCTGCTTTGAAAATTGTAGAATGTACCATGACCAGAAAGCATTAGGAATCGACTGGTATCTCTAGCCAGATATGCTTACAAATATCACTTTGTTAACATAATTCCTTTCAAATGAAAGATGTTTAAAAAGTACTTGCATCTTTAGGTTTCGTATGCCTGGCAATGCCAAACACATTAGTTTGCCAAGACAAGATTTTCTCAGCCCTTTTCATTATTATGATTTTATTTTATACTTGATATAAACCCAAATAAATGAACAGCTATTTCTGAAACTTATCACCTAACACTGTTGATTCACTTTCCTGTTCAATTGGCATCTCCTGCTTCTTTCTTTGATGAAGAAATTCTCAAACATTTATGTAACCCTGTGTCTACATGCAATTTTTATATTTGGAGCACCTTAATCAGAAACTAAATATGGATTTTGTTTCAATATCTGCCTTAGTAATTAGTTTATGAAAACATAAGTAAGTGACATGTATTGCCTAATATATTTGTGCTTATTTATTTTAGATCAACATAAAATATGCAACTGGAAGAAGAGCATTAGGAAATACCGTGACAACATGGATTTTGGTAAGCTGAATATTGTATAAGGTCTTAGGTTTCCCCGTGCATTCATACTTCTCAGTAGTAAGATCGCACTGAGTTGTATCGTCATTAGCTTAAAGGACAATACAGGAGACATACAAAGCCCAGATTAAGAGGCACCTCTCCCTAGTGTGCTTGCCATCCACCCGTCTCTTTCTAGGTGAACCCAGTGAATTTTTAAAACTATTCAACAGTAAGTCCTTGAAGGGTCACTCCATCCAGAGATATTTTACAGTTAATATGCCACTCCTAAAGATTGGAAACTCTTTTTTTTTTTTTTTTTAGGTTTTATTTATTTATTTGAGAGAGAGAGAGAGAACATGCATGAGCAGGGAGAGTGGGAGAGGGTGAAGCAGGCTCTTGACTGAGCAGGGAGCCCGATGCGGGGCTCGATCCCAGGACCCTGGGACCATGACCTGAGCCGAAGACAGACGCTTAACCCACTGAGCCACCCAGGCGCCCCAAGATTGGAAACTCTTACATTCTTCAAAATTAATCAGCAACAGTGGAATTTTAGGTATTATTCATGCTAGAAGTAAGATTCTTTGAAGCCTGAGTTTCTCCTGGAAACTCGCAAGTCAGACCATGTGAAACTACCCAATTTTAGTGCATTTTAGGCTAAAGCCTAGTCAAAGCATATGAAAATTTGTTGAGACTTCTTTATGGAAAAATATTTTTTTAAAAGATAATTTGAAGATCATTTTATGAAATGCTCTATTTTGCAGAATACTTTGTGACATGCAAAATAGTTCTTGTTTTAGAACTGCACTGGGAAGCATGTATAAGTACCAATTATTTTAAAGCGAAAGGCCGTATATGGGAGGTTTTTTCCAACCTTCAAATTCTCTTATCTGGCTATAGTTTAATTTTTGTGCAACAATTGTGACATCTGGTGGTTAAACTAAATAATTCCACTGAAGGGTTTCACACGCTGTTTTCCTTAAATTCTTTTAATATGGGATCTTGCTATTCATACAATACTGTACAAATGTCTTTGCATACTTAATCATAAGGGACAAAGACCAAGTAGTGGAATTCCTGAGTGAAAGGATGTATGTAATGTTAATATTGTTAATTCACCATTCAAAGAAATTTGTACCAATTTACACTTCCACTGTGACTGGGAATAGTTCTTCACATCATCACAACAATGTGTATTACCAAATGCATTCATTTTTGTTTTATTTTTAACTTCTATATAAATGGGGCAATTCATCCTCTTACGGCTTTTTTTTTCTTTTTCTTTATTCTGTTTTTTGTGGGTTTTTTTGGCCACTTGCATTTCATTTATCAGTGAGGTACCAGCCCACATCTTTATCCCATTTTTAGAAATGTACTGGTTCTTGAGCATGTTTTGTGTGTGCATGTGTGTAAAAGGTTTTTGCGTATTGAGAAGTTAGTCATTTATCTGTCATTTGCACTGAAAACATTTTTCTGTTTTGTCATTTATTGTTTATACTTTGTGATTGTTTTCTACTTTGTAACATTTTAAATTTTTATGTAGTCAGATATAACAATTTTTCCTTTTATAATTTTAATTTTATGTCATATTTTAAGTGGGATATTGGCAAGATAAGCAGAATTTTGCTTTTGTCTCTATACAATTCTCTACTACTTGAACATATTGCTATGAATGTGAATTATATTATAAAAATTATTTTAAGGGAATATTTCATCCTATGGAAAGATAATTAGGATCTATAGTTAGCTGAAAAAACAAACTGTAAAATATAATCCCACTTTAGAAAATAAAAGAATGTCTATGCAAACAAAAAAGACTGTATGGAAATGTACCTAAATGTTAATGATTTCAGAGTTGAAGGATTTGGGTAACTTTTATTGTTTTCTTTTTTATTAATTTCTATTTTTTAATCACTCTACAATGCACTATATTACTTTATGATTATAAAAAGTAAAAAAATTTATCAGAATTAATTCCTGTATAGATTTCTATATAGTACTTTAAGTATGATTTCATATAGCTTATGTTTTACTCACCCGAAGGCCTAGCACTGCCCTTCTCTCTATTCCCCACTCCACGGACTTATTTCATTCTTAAGAAGTTTGATTCATCAGACATTTCTTATAAAATAAGATGATATACTCCATTAATACCTTTAAAAAGATAAATTTCTAGTTCCTGGAGCCAGAAGATAATTGGATACAAAAATATCTGACACGAAGGTTATTTCTTCCACCAAATTTCAGTCATGCAAGACCCTTAATCCTTGGATTTCTTTTCCATACTTGACTGATTTCATCTATATCTTATGTGGGATAAGTAGCAAATACTTCTGTTCTTTGACTTACTTAAAAATTATTTATATAATTATACTCACACTGTTCCAGAAATAATTTAAAGTAGTTAGTAACAACTCACAAAGTTTAAAGCTAAATAAAATGTAGCCAGATGACATAAAATGTAAAATAAACAAGCAAAGAAATCAGAACAAAGAAAATAAGAGATAAAGAGTGATAAGATGAAATCTAGCCCTTAAGGATCAGCGCTCTTCTTGAGGGTGAAATTAACCTTTCTAAGCAGCTCCCTCCCCACTACCACCCACCCCCTGTGAAAGAGACCAGAGTTTGAAAAGGTCACGGTGTCCTGAGATTGAGGCCAGAGGGAAATTATTCAGGTGCAGGAGGTTTACCTGTGACAATAGCATAAACTGGGGCTTCCTGTGGGTCAAGAACAAAGCTAAACTCTTTAAGTCCTGGTTCTGTTTAATCTTCACAATAACCCCATTGTTAGTGGGGAACATTTATTCCCGCTTTCCAAGTTTACACTTGACTCCCTGGGAGGGAAACACTGGGGAGTAGTCTTTTGGGCTTCTCAAATCTGCCCCCTTAGTAACTTCTTCCTCCTCTGGACGAGTTTGGGAGAATTGGTGAGTTTGAGAGAAGGAAGGACAGCTGCAGTGCCTTCCCCAGGAGGGCTTGTTCTCCTGACTGGGAAGGTGGGGGTTTTCTCTGGCCCCCTTGCTCTGGAGAGCTCAGTCCTTATACATGTGGGGTTCTGATGTAGTTCTCAATTCAGCTTTGTCCGTAATAAATGTGACACTGTCCACAACCCTTTATCTGAAACTCCTGGGACCTGGTGGGTGGGTTCCAAACTTCAAAAATTTTCAGATTTTAGAAATGTATGGTTCATTTACAGTTTTTGGGACAACGCTCACTTATCAAACATTATTATTTCTGCACTAAAAGGTATGAATATTCACACTGAGTGGGATAAATTAAGACCATATCACATCAATTCAGATCAGATTTTACTGTCAAATGAGTTCAGATTAAATTGGATTTTTCTGCCAAATGAGTTATGAAAACACTTTTGGCTTTTAGAACTTTTTGGATTTTGAATTGTAAATAAGAGATTGCTTGACTGTGTTTTGATCTCTAACTGTGACTTTTGTGTCTACTTTTTCAGTTGATTCCTGGCCTGCAGAGCAGAGGAAAGCAGAGGTAGGTATACCAAGAAGTTAATAAAAGCTTCAGGATTCTTCTGTGACCTCATAACTTACTTTGTATTTATAATGTCAAATTCTTGCGCTTAAAGAGACTCTTCAAAAATATAAGCTTCAGGTCCCACAAAACCTAGGTTCACCTGTAGAGAGAAGTATGATTGTCTTCCCTAAAAGCCCAATAGCCTAAAGGTAGGTACCATTGTCATCCCCATTTTACTAAGGAAGACACTGAAGCAGAGATGTTAAATTATTTGGCATCCATTTGTAAATGGCAAAATCTGGATTCAAACCCAGTGGAACTCCTGAGTTATTGCTTTTAACCATTGCCTTTCTACATCTGTGGATAAAAATAATAGCTGACATTCTTTTTCCAATTAAATTTCAGAGGTTAGCCTTTATCCCAACAAAAATAACCTAAGGCATCTTAATTTCTGTCAAATGTCTTAGTTTGATAAGAGAAAAATGAAATTCTTCAAATAAAGTTCTCTAGTAACTTAGGAAAAAAGCACTACAATAACAAACACTCTGATATATTTTCTTCCAAAGATAATCCACAAGATTATGTCCTGTTTACAAATTATCATTTTCCTGATAGCAAGCCTTTAATTTAGGCAGAATCTACTCCTTTTCTCCAAAATGTACTTGTATTTGCACTTCCGAACAACTATATTTGGCTTTTCATGAAATTCAATCCAAAAATCAGTGAAAACTGTACACAGACTCCTCTAACATTTCTATAACAGTAAAAGGTTTTGTGTATATATGACCTCATTTCTCTGCATAACAAGCTGCGAGAAAGGGAAACTGAATACCCACATTTTACAAATGAAGACAAGAGAAAGTAACTTCTCCAAGGTCACCAAGTAGTGGTAAAATTGGCACCAAGACTCAGGACATTCCCTCTCCCCTTGTCCAGGGCCAGTATTACCACCTCTGTTTTGTAGAAGCTTGAGGGAGAAGTTTCTTCCTAAGGGGAAATGTAGAAGGATGTTTATTTAAAGAGCATCGACTCTGGTCATAGAGGCTCCAAGTTGTCTCATGTATAACTTCATCTGCTGGCTAATTACTAACTTCACGTTTCTAAGAACAACAAACCCCACACATTCAGACTGATTTTTATTTTGCTCTCAAATTGTGTACTTGGCATAAGAGAACAATAAGGAAAATGTTCTGTTCCTCACAGTTACAATACTATTTTAAACATTTTGTTATGAAATATAAAGTTATAGAGAATAATGATCTTTTAAAGAAGATAATAACCCACCCACGATACGCCTTAACACTTTGCCATATTTGCTTCGGATATTTTCTCAGGCAATAAAGTGTTTTCCCAATCCCATTCTTTTCTTGCACTACCCAGAGGTAAAACCAGAAAACTAAATTTTGTATATTAATCCATAAATATTTATATAATACTTTGGCATTTACATGTTCTAAATACAGGTTTTTTTGTTATTTATAGGAAGAGGTAAATTTTATCATTTATATAAATATCTTGTATCTATCATTCTGCAGTTTGTTTTTTTACACGCAGTGTTGTTTTGGGATTCATGCTGGTTTGAAAGCTAATAGATATATGCCTTTAGCTTTTGTGATATTGTGGATGGGATCTTCATTTCAACATTTCCTATTTGGTCATAACTGGTATATGAGAACACTGTTGGTTTGGGATCAAGGAAACTTTGTGAACTCGTTTATTAGTTTTAATAACTTGTAGATTCTCTTGGCATTTCCATGTGGGCAATCATCTGAAAATAAGTCCAGGCAAGCATTTTTAAATGATCTTATTTCTCAGTGTGACCTGCTACTTTACAGAATAAAAAGCTCCCAGGATATCTTGATTTCTAAAATAAAATCATTCTCCAGTATCTACAAGCATATGTTCAAGTGCAGATATTCAGGAAATGCCTTCTTTCCCCTGTCCTGCATGTTTTTCAAAAGGTGTAACTATAACCATATCCTTTTCTTGCTCTGTCACCCTAAGACTTTATTCTCAGACATTATTGCTTGGTGCAACTTCAAATGGAGCACCAGAAGTTTCAAGAACTGGAAGCAAATGGGTCACTTATATTTCAAAAAGACCCTATTATCCCACTTAACATTATCTGTGATTTTATAGAACAGTGGAGAAATATTTTGGAGAAATAGTCTTTAGCTTTAAGAAGCTCCAAATCAGATTTCTCTGTAAATTGAAAGAAAGGTGTTCTCTTTTTATTTTTTTATTTATTTATTTTAAATATTTTATTTATTTATTTGAGAGAGAGAATGAGATAGAGAAAGCATGAGAGGGGGTAGGGTCAGAGGGAGAAGCAGACTCCCTGCTGAGCAGGGAGCCCGATGCGGGACTCGATCCCAGGAGCCTGGGATCATGACCTGAGCCGAAGGCAGTCGCTTAACCAACTGAGCCACCCAGGTGCCCCTCTTTTTATTTTTTAATAAAACAAGTTAGAGATGAGATGTGAATTCAACATAATCTGTTCCCATTGAGAAGAAAAGTTAAAGAGTCAGATAATGAAAATCAAGGCCAAAGACCCATTATCTTTGTGGCCATTTATTCTGACCACCTATCAGTACTGGGCAAAAAGACCAGTTTTTTTTGTTGTTGTTGTTGTTTTAAAGATTTGACAGAGAGAGAGGGAACACAAGCAGGGGAAGTGGGAGAGGGAGAAGCAGGCTTCCAGAGGAGCAGGGAGCCCGACGCGGGGCTCGATCCCACGACCCTGGGATCATGACCTGAGCTGAAGGCAGATGCTTAATGACTGAGCCACCCAGGGACCCCAAAAAGACCAGTTGTCTTAATAAAGCAAGTCTCCTGAGAAAGCATACTCTGGTTTCCATGTGAACTGGGAGCCAGAGTTTTAACTCTATGTCTTTTCTCATTATTTTGAACTGACATTGTTAAAGGACATTTTTCTAAAACTCTGCTCAATAGAAGACATTATTAAATACATGCTGTGTCAATTAGGCCTCTTTGGATGCAAACAATAGGAACTGACTACTTAAGCAAAAAGTTATTGGAAATATTCTAGGTAGCTCAGAGAGTCAAAGGGAATGTTGATGAAGGGAAAGGGATGAAGGCACTTCTGGGAATCTAGGCAACTAGGAATGAGTGGAGAGTCTCTGCAGAGAACTGCCCTACACGTAGTCCTGTCTGTGTTACCCCACTCAAGATTCAGACTCCTGGAAGAGAGAGACTGGTTTGCCTGACTCATGCTGTGTGGCCTCTCCTTGGTGTGTGTTTTTGGTGGACTGAAGAAGGGTGGCAGGGAGGGCACCTTCGTTTCCATGTCCTTCCAGGAAATCAGGGTTTCTTACCCAAGTAAAGGGGAAAATTGCTGTACAGGAGGACACAATAGACACAATAGATACTTCATTCCTCCTCCACATGCTTTTATCAAAGCCCAGTGCAGCGGTTTCCTGGCAGAGCCTCTTGGCTGTGGCACAAAAGGGGTGTCAGACCCCGGAAGGAGATAACGCCTGTGAAAGTGGTCCTGAGAATGTTTGGAGGGGAGCCTCCATCAAGTCCACCGAGGACAGAAGGCTGCCAGCGTGGATCTGAGTCCTCTTGAAGGAAGTAGCCTTATTACACACAGGAAAAATGGGCTTAAGCCTTTTAAAGATTTGTATTTTTTTTTTTAAGATTTTATTTATTTACTTAACACAGAGAGAGTGAGAGACAGAGAGCAAGCACAAGCAGGGGGAACGGCAGGCAGGGGAGAAGCAGGCTCCTGGCCGAGCCAGGAGCCCGATGCAGGGCTCCATCCCAGGATCCCAGGATCATGACCTGAGCTGAAGGCAGCCGCTCAACCGACTGAGCCACCCAGGCATCCCAGATTTGTATTTATTTTAAAGAGAGAGCACGGGTGCCAACAGGGAGAGGAGCAGAGGGAGAGGGACAAGCACACTCTGCGCTGAGTGCAGAGCCCAACCCAGGGATCATGACCTGAGCCAAAATCAAGAGTCAGATGCTTAAGTGACTGAGACACCCAGGAGCCCTGGGGCTAAGGCTTTAGAACTGAGAAGAGTCTGCTTGGTGGACACTTAAGGGTAGGTTGACCTAGATGACTTCCAGGAAAGCAAAAAGGTCCTCTAAAGGGACTTATTATTATTATTATTATTTTTTAACTTCAGACTATTGTTAGAGCAGTTAGCTAGCTCCCCCAAGGGAGTTCTGTGGTGCCTGTCTCCCTGTTTGATGCCTCGGCTGCACTACATAGCCAGGGAGATTTCTCCCTAAAACATCTCTCCCATCACCCTTGTTTTGCTTCTGTTGCTGCTCCCATTGCCTTTGCCTCTAAAGCAGGTAAATGCAGACTCCAAAGCGGACCACCTCAGTTCAAATCCTGAACCTTCTACCTACTTTCCGGTGACCCTCTATATCCCTATCCTGGCTTAATCCAAGTGACCGTTGTTGCTAATGTCTAATCACTTATAGCTCTCCAGTCTTCCCTCCTTCTTTGTAACATTTATTAAGATACCCAATCATAGCATTACCCCCTTTTCCTGAGAGCATCCAATCCAGAGGAAAGTCTTACTTCCTTAAGCCCTTCCCCAAACACAAGGCCAAATCCTTTAACAACTCCTTTCAAACACTTACTGAGATACCCCACATTTTCCCATGTTGTGCACCTTCCTGCTCTGTTCTAAGAAATACACCCAGTGTGTTCAACTTCAGGTGTGTTCCTGGTGGTCTTTAGCTGGAGGGTATTGGCACAATCATGGGTTTTGAAATTTCAGTGACCTGGTTTAGCATTCTGGCTCCATTAACCAGCTATATGAACTCACAGGTCTCTTAACCTCTCTGTACCTCAGTCTCCTCATTTGTAAAATGGAGGTAGTTGTAGCACTTTTCTATCTGAACTGTTATTAGTATTAACATGTAAAGAGCTTAGCACAGCACCTGACACATAAGTTATCAATAAATATTTGCTATTATTATTTGCTCAGCAATAGTAGAATTTTCTTACTTTAACAGAATACTAATTCCAAGATTTGCATTTGATTTTGTCCTTTGATTGGTGGAATTATCCTTGATTTTATTCCGTGATTCTTGCCAAATTACATAAATTTGAATTCCAATGTATGTATGTGAATGTGTGCATGCATGCATTTGGTGAGAGGATGAAAGGAGGGCCTAACATTTACTGAACATTACATACCAGACGCTTTGCTGGGGTTGTTTATTTTTTGTAATGAACAAAAGCTAAAGAGATTTTCATGAAAAACTTTTTGAAGCTAGATGCACAATTTTCCAGCAGAGCTGCAAACAGTTCTGCTGAAAAAAGGGGCCACTTAGCCATCCTCCTGAGGAGTTTGAGTCTGATTTAAGCCTGAAGCAAGGATTTAGATTTAATTTTCCTGCAAGGGGTAGAAAAATTCTCTGCCAGAGACGTGACCTTCAATTTTTTTTTCCACAAAATGCCTTTCAGAGCCTGCAAAACAAAATTAACCCACATGAAAATGTAAATCAAGTTAAGATATGAAATCACATATGCTATTTACTGGCTCTATAGAAGTTTGACAGCAGAGTTTAGGTTGCGACAAGCTTCAAGATATCTGAGAAGACCTTTCATTTCAGGGTCTGGAATGATTAAATGATTAAAATTGCTTTTTAATAATTAAACGTGCCATCTGTATAAGGTAGAGTGTGACCTTTCACCCAGGTCTCTCAGGCTGTTCTAGAATTTCTGCAGTTGGCACATATGGTATCAGAAATCCATTGCTATTCTTCCTTTGAAATATTAGAGGAGCAGACTTAGAGCAGCTGTTTTTGGGCTGCCAGATTTCATTGAAATGTGGGTTTTAAAAGCCCTTGGCTTGTCATTTTGAGTTAGCTTACCTTAATCACAAATTTCACCATAATATAATTCAACTGATGCCTGAAACTCAATATAGCAGAACATTTGCTGAACAATGCACTTAACAACACCAAACAACCAGAATGTATGATTTCCTTCAAAATGTCCCTTTCGGGGCACCTTTGTGGCTCAGTTGGTTAAGTGTCTGCCTTCGGCTCAGGTCATGATCCTGGGGTCTTGGGATAGAGCCCCAAGTCTGACTCCCTGCTCAGCGGGGAGTCTGCTTCTCCCTCTCCCTCTGCTGCTCCCACTGTTTGTGCTCACTCTCTCTCTCTCTGTCAAATAGATAAATAAAATCTTTTTTTTAAGATTTTTAAAATTTATTTGACAGAGAGAGAGAGAGTGGGAACGCAAGCAGTGGGAGTGGGAGAAGGAGAAGCAGCTTCCCGCAGAGCAGGGAGCCTGATGTGGGGCTCAATCCCAGGACCCTGGGATCATGACCTGAGCCGAAGGCAGATGCCCAACCGACTGAGCCAACCCAGCGCCCCATATAAATAAAATCTTTTTAAAAAAATGTCCCTTTCATGTTATATGTGCCCTCGAAAATGTCTAATAGCTTATAAGCATTCCTTTTCTACAACAACAAAATACAAGAAAACAGTCTCCACCATGCTGTCTTTCCCCTGGTGGGCCATGTAAAAGGGAATATGACATTTGGAGAACTATCTGCTCTACTATTGCAGTACTACTGAAAAATTGATGCAACCCAGTCATTAAGCCAACTGTAGTAATTAGATAGCAAGCAATGAGTACACTTGCATATTTGTCTCAAATGTCATTTCAGACAACTTCCACGGCTCAGAGATTGACAGATATAACGGTCAGAACAAAGGAATATCAGTCACCATAAACATAATTTCTGTGTGTTGGGGTTGGTTTTCATAGTGCTCACTAATTAATCCATAGTATCCTGGAGACTTTTCATCTGCTGGCCTTCAACAGGCTGTTTAGTTATTAAAGTTCAGCTTTGAGACTCCACTTGAATGCTTTAAGTACTGACTTACTGCTTCCTTTGGAAATAAACTCAATTCATCATTTGCATTTAAAAGTGTGAATTTTTAATCTAGAAGCAAAGACAAGGGAGCTAGTCTTATTTTAAAATATGCTGCAAATTTTATTTTTAAAAGTCAATCCATGGGAGAAACTCTCTTAGAATCTGCTATTTAAATTTATTGCTCACATAAACTTATAGCTGGGGATCAAGAGAAACTATCGTGTTTGCCTTATTGTATTCAGGAACCAAAGGAAATTCACTGGGCGTTAAGACATAAGATAAAATAGGGTACATTTGCCCTTTTTACCCCCAGCAAGATCTTTAAGCCAATGGACAGATAATAAGTATTCATTCATTTATTTATTTATTTTAAAAAATGTTTATTTCTGAGTTCCTCATATATATATATATGGATCCTGGCACACTTACCACTATGAATGAGATTTGTAAGAACTCCATCTGGGTTGAATATAGAGAGTGAAATACATAAAATAAGTATCCATAATACAAGGCAATTTTATATATATACATAGACACAGACATGTGCACTTGCGCACAAGGATTTATAAATCAAAGGAGAGGACATTTCACTTTGTGAAGGAAAGGTATGCTGGTTATTTACCAGCTCACCTTCCAAATCCATTTTTGACCCTTCTCTTCCCTGCCCTGACCTCTACAGATCGCCTTACCCGAGTTTCTTTGTCCCTCTGGCTTTGGGAAGGTAGATAGTAGAAGAGAGAGCTCTGGGTATTTATTCCCTCTGCTCCCTCAGCCAAACTACGTTTCCCCAACTTTATGACTGTAGCTCTTATCAGCCAGTCCCTCTCCAGTTCTCTTCAGATTGTGGCCTCTCAGGCCCCATTTTGCCCCTTCAGTTCCAGCACTGGTAAGACCTTCCCTTTGGTGTTTGGTCATCCCTGGGTGCTCCACCATCTTTGTTCTTGTCATTACTGCCCATGCCTCACTATTCAGTCCTCTGCTTGACTTCTCTTCATTTAACTCTCCTGCTGGTGTCCTGACTGACACAGAAAGAAGGAATACAGAAAGTCAAGAAAGATAATATGGAGGTTCCTATACCTTTGAATGTTCCACAGATACACTTTGGTAAATCAGAGCAAAATTATCCCAGCTAAAAACATGTTTCTCTTGCCACCAGCAGGTGGCATTAGCAGTCATATCAGTCATGTAGGGCTGTGCATTGTTCTTTCTTTTGAGTCTGTTGGCTATTGTGATATTGTGATTTATAATAAGAAATATATATTTGGTCTTCATCCATATTTTTGGCTCAGAGCTCCCTAAAACCCTTGGAATTTCCTGAGAAGAGCAATAAAGTTGTCTTTTGTTATGTTAATGTGGCGACTTTTAGAAAGCACCTAGGGATGGGGGCTGGTAGCCAGGAGAACCAACCCTGTGATTTGAGGGTTGGAACTTGTACTTCTATTCCCCCCCCCCGCCGCCCAGGGAAGGGAAATGGACTGAAGGTTTGAATCAATTGCCAATGGCCAAAGTTTAATCAGTCACGCTTCATCATGAAGCCTTTGTAAAAACTCAAAAGGACTGGATTCAAAGAACTCCCGGGTTGGTGAACCTATGGAGATTTGGGGAGAGAGGCATGCCTGGGGAGGGCATGGAAGCTCTGTGTTCTTTCTCCATACCATGCGCTGTGCATCTCTTCATTCTGGCTGTTCCTGACTTAATCCCAAGTGGCCTAGTAAGTAAAGTGTTTCTCTGAGATCTGTGAGCTGCTCTAGCAAATTAAGCAAACTCAAGAGGGAGGTCATGGGACCCCCTAATTTATAACTGGTTGGTCAGAGGCACAGGTGATAACCTGGGTTTGTGATTGGTATCTGAAGTTTCTGGGGACAGTCTTGTAGGACTGAACCCTTAACCTGTGGAATCTGATGCTACCTCTGGGTAAATAGTGTCAGAATTGAGTTGAACTATAGAAACATAGCTGATGTCCAGAGCATTGTTTGTTGGTGTTGGGGGACCACCCTTCCCCCACTACCTACACATTGAAATTGGTGACCAAAGCCTAAAAGAGCTAATTTACTCTATTTTTAAAATGTTATACAAACATTAATTCTACCACCTGAGGAAAGCAAAAGCTGTGAAAGAGTTGAAAAACTATTTTAATAGGCACACATTTACTTTTGATAAAGGCAAGAGTAAAGATGATTTGGAAAAAATGCAAAGGAGAAAGAAAAGAACAAATTTTGCATGTGCA
Source organism: Eumetopias jubatus (assembly GCF_037043125.1). NCBI lineage: Eukaryota > Metazoa > Chordata > Mammalia > Carnivora > Otariidae > Eumetopias > Eumetopias jubatus. The sequence continues at coordinate 35,664,089 of NW_028274820.1, forward strand.
CAAGGAATGAAATTATGTACTGACAAATAGACAGTAATCCACAAAAGACTAATCCAAGAGGCTGAAGCAATGAAAAAAATGTGTGTGTGTGTGTGTGTGTGTGTGTGTGACTAAAGGATCATAATTAACACAATTAATGCCTGTTAGCATTAGGAAAGGGCTAGGAATTTGTTCCAAAACTTAAAATGAGGAATGACTTTGAGGCTTCTCTCCTGGGTGACTGGATGGATATTAATGCTATGAATCAAATTCAGAAAACAGGAGGAAGAACAAATTTGATAGAAAATGTCAGGGAACAAGAATTCCTGTCCCCTTTAAGGGTCGTTCTAGCTGGACTAGGAATCAAATTGACATGAGAAAGATTAACAGGAGAAAATCGAATGTAATAGTGTATGCCCAAGGAATCCACACAGACATGGAAGTTCCAAAGATAGTCAGGCAAATGAGGTATGTATGTCATCCTTCCCCAAGTGGGTAGGGGTCTGGGATTTCAGGGGAAAAGAATGCACTTCACAGAGTGATAAAAAGAGCAGATGTTTGGTAATTAGACTTTTGCTCTGCCATACAAATGGGTGACTCAGATAAAATTTATCCCTGCTATTAATCCTTATTCTGGGAGAGACTCCCCAATTTAGATTCTTCTATGTAGTTAAGGGAGAGGCAAAAGTTTCTCTTGAGCCTGTAGGATCTTGATTGCTGATTGCCTTCAGTTTAGAATAATCTTCATGCCAAGTGGCCCATCCTGGGGTGGCCTGTCCTTGGCCCTACTGGAAGATGACTCTAACTTTGGGCATACTGAGTTTAAGGTGTGTGAAGGACATTCAGGTAGAGATTTCTAGATGGAACTTGCAGTATAAGACCAGAACTAAGGTGATAAATGATTTGGGGATATAGCTTTAATTTTTAAAAGTATTTATTGAACACCTACTATATGCTAGGCACTATTGTTAGGGTTGGGTTATATCAGTAAACAAAGGAGAAAAAAACCCTACTCTGTGGAGCTTATATTCTAGTGGACAGGAGAAAGGAAAATAGCAATAACATAATAAGTAAATTATACAGTGTTTTAGATAATATGATACCTGGGAACAATAGAGCATAGTAAGGGGTTTGGGGTTGCTGATATGAACAGATGTGGGTTCCAGTATTCTCTGAGGTGGTTCAGATTAAGCCTCATTGAGAAGATGCCATTTAATCAAAGACTTGGAAGACCTGAGGAAGTTAGCCAATGGGCTATCTGAAGGAAGTGTGTTCCAGCCACCATAAAGGTTCTGAGATGACAGCATGTCTGATGTATTTGAGTAACAACAAAGATGGCAGCATGGCTGTAGCCTAATCACACAGTAATAGTAGATGATGCCAGAGAGGCAAGATGGAGAAGTGTCAGATCACATAGGCGTCAGCTTTTTGTAAAAAGTTGGAGTATTACTCTGAGTCAGATGGAAGGTTCTGAATAGAGGTGTTCCCTAGCTTGACTGACTTCCTTCCTTCCTATTTATTTTTGTTTATCTATTTATTTATTTACTTATTCATTTATTCTTTTTATTAAGTTTTGAATTTTAATTCCAGTATAGTTAACATACAATATTATATTAGTTTCAGGTGTACAATATAGTGATTCAACAATTCTACACATTGCTCAGTGCTCATCGCCATAAGTGTACTTTTAATCCCCTTCACCTATTTCACCCATCCCCCCACCCACTTCCCCCGGGAACACTAAGTTTGTTCTCTATAATTAAGAGTCTGTTTCTTGGTTTGTCTCTCTCTTTTTTCCCCTTTGTTCATTTGTTTTGTTTCTTAAATTCCACATATAAGTGAAATCATGTGGTATTTGTCTTTCTCTGACTGACCTATTTCACTTGACCTTACACTCACTACCTCCATCCATGTCATTGCAAATGGAAAGATTTCATTCTTTTATAAGGCTGAATTTCATATATATATATATATGCCACATCTTCTTTATTCATTAGTTGATGGACAGTTGAGCTGCTTCCATAATTTGGCTATTGTAAATAGTGCTGCAATACACATAAGGGTGCATGTATTCACTCTGAATTAGTGTTTTTGTATTTTGGGGGTAAATACTTAGTAATGAGATTATTGGATCATAGGGTAGTTCTATTTTTAACTTTTTGAGGAAACTCCATACTGTTTTCCACAGTGGCTGCACTAGTTTGCATTCCCATCAACAGTGCCAAAGGGTTCCTTTTTCTCCACATCCTCACCGACATTTGTTGTTTCTTGTGTTTTTGATTTTAGCCATTCTGACAGGTGTGAGGTGATATCTCATTGTAGTTTTGATTTGCATTTTACTGATGATGAGTGATGTTGAGCATCTTTTCATGTGTCTGTTAACCATCTGTATATCTTCCTTAGAGAAATGTCCATGTCTTTTGCCCATTTTAACTGGATTATTTATTTTTTGAGTGTTGAGTTTTATAAGTTCTTGATATATTTTGGATACTAACTTTTTATCAGATATGTCATTTGCAAATATCTTCTCCCATTCTATAGGTTGTTTTTAGTTTTGTTGGTTGTTGCCTTCACTGTGCAGAAGGTTTTTATTTTGATGTAGTCCCAACAGTTCATTTTTGCTTGTTTTTCTCTTTCTTGCCTCAGGAGACCTATCTAGAAAAATGTCACTATGGCCAGTGTCAGAGCAATTACTGCCTGTGCTCTCTTCTAGGATTTTTATGGTTTCAGGTCTCACATTTAGGTCTTTAATCCATTTTGAGCTTATTTTTGTGCATGGTATAAGAAAGTGGTCCAGTTTCATTCTTTTGCATGTAACTGTTCAGTTTTCTCAGCACCATTTGTTGAAGAGACTGTCTTTTTCCCATTGCATATTCTTGCCTCTTTTGTCAAAGATTAATTGACGATATAATCGTGGATTTGTTTCTAGGCTTTCTATTCTACTCCATTGATCTATGTGTCTATTTTTGTGCCAGTATCATACTGTTTTGATTACTACAGCTTTGTAGTATAACTTGAAATCTGGAATTGTGATACCTCCAGCTTTGTTTTTCTTTTTCAAAATTGTTTTGGCTATTCTGGGTCTTTTGTGGTTCCATACAAATTTAGGATTATTTGTTCTAGGTCTGTGGAAAAATGCTGTTGGTATTTTGATAGGGATTGCATTAAATCTGTAGATTGCTCTGAGTATCATGGGCATTTTAACAGTATTTGCTCTTCCAATCCATGAGCATGGGATATCTTTCCATTTGTGTCACCTTCAATTTCTTTCATCAGTGTTTTATAGTTTTCAGAGTACAGGTCTTTCACCTCTCTGGTTAAGTTTATTTCTAGGTATTTTATTCTTTTTTTTTTTTTTTAGATTTTATTTATTTGAGAGAGAGAGAATGAGAGACAGAGAGCATGAGAAGGAAGAGGGTCAGAGGGGGAAGGAGACTCCCTGCTGAGCAGGGAGCCTGACATGGGACTTGATCCTGGGACTCCAGGATTATGACCCGAGCCGAAGGCAGTCACTTAACCAACTGAGCCACCCAGGCGCCCCTTATTTTATTCTTTTTTGAAACAACTGTAAATGGGATTGCTTTCTTAATTTCTGTTGTTTTATTATTAGTGTATAGAAATGCAATGGATTTCTATACATTGATTTTGTATTCTGCAACTTTACTGAATTTATTTATCAGGTCTAGTAGTTTTGGTGGAGTCTTTAGGGCTTTCTATATAGAGTATAATGTCATCTGCAAATAGTGAAAGTTTTATTCCTTGCTTACCAAATTGGATGCCTTTTATTCCTTTTTGTTGCCTGATTGCTGTGGCTAGGACTTCAGTACTATGTTGAATAAAAGTGGTAAGAATGGACATTCTTGTCTTGTTCCTGATCCTAGAGGGAAAGCTCTCAGTTTTTCACATTGAGTATGATGTTCGCTGTGGGTTTTTCATATATGGCCTTTATTATGTTGAAGTATGTTCCTCTGAACCTACTTTGTTGAGGGTTTTTTCATACATGGATGATGTACTTTGTCAAGTGTTTTTTCTGCATCTATTGAAATGATCATATGGTTTTTATCCTTTTTCTTGTTGATATGATGTATTACATTGATTGATTTGTGAATACTGAACCACCTATTTGCATCCTGGGAATCCATTCTACTTGATCATGGTGCATGATTTTTTAAAATATATTGTTGGATTTGGTTCGCTAATATTTTGTTGAGGATTTTTACATCTGTGTTCATCAGAGATATTTGCCTGTAGTTCTTTTTTCTTGTGTCTTTGTCTGGTTTTGGTATCTGCATGCCTTATAGGATGAATTTGGAAGTCTTCCTTCCTTTTATATTTTTTGAAATAGTTGAGAAGAATAAGTATTAACTCTTCTTTAAATGTTTGGTTGAATTCACCTGTGAAGCCATCTGGCCCTGGACTTTTGTTTGTTGGGAGTTTTTTGATTACTGATTCAATTTCATTGCTGATAGTAGGTCTGTTCATATTTTCTATTTCTTCCTGATTCAGTTTGGGAGGTTATATGTTTCTAGGTATTTATCCATTTCTTCTAGGTTGTCCAATTTGTTGGCATATGATTTTTCATAATATTCTCTTGTAATCCCTCATATTTCTGGGGTGTCAGTTGTTATTTCTCCCCTTTCATTTCTGAATTTGTTTGAGTTTTCTCTTTCTTTCTTTCTTTCTTTCTTTCTTTCTTTCTTTCTTTCTTTCTTTCTTTCTTTTTTTTTTTTATGAGTCTGGCTAAAGATATCAATTTTATTGATTTTTTTCAAAGAACCAGCTCCTGATTTCATTGACCTGTTCTTTTCTTTCTTTCTTTCTTTTTTTGGTTTCTGTTTCATTTATTCTGTTCTAATCTTTTTTTTCTTCCTTCTATTGGTTTGGGGTTTCATATGTTTTACTTTTCCTAGCTCCTTTAGGTGTAAGGTTAGGTTGTTTATTTGAGATTTTTCTTATATCTTGTGGTGGGCCTGTATTGTTCTAAACCTCCCTCTTAGAACAGCTTTTGCTACATCCCAAAGATTTTGGACCATTGTGTTTTCATTTCCATTTGTCTCCTTGTATTTTTTAATTTCCTCTTTGATTTCTTGGTTGACCCATTCATTGTTTAGTAGCATGTTATTTAACATCCATGTATTTATGCTCTTTTCAGATTTTTCTTGTGGTTGATTTCTTTTTTTTTTTTTTAAGATTTTATTTATTTATTTAACGGAAAGAGAGACACAGCAAGAGAGGGAACACAAGCAGGGGAAGTGGGAGAGAGAGAAGCAGGCTTCCTGCTGAGCAGGGAGCCCGATGTGGGGCTGGATCCCAGGAACCTGGGATCATGACCTGAGCCAAAGGCAGACACTTAACGACTGAGCCACCCAGGCACCTCTTGTGGTTGACTTCTAGTTTCATAGCGTTTTCATCAGAAAACATGCATGGCATGACTTTGATCTTTTTTAGTTTGTTAAGACTTGCTTTATGGCCTGATATATGATGTATTCTGGAGAATGTTCCATGTGCACTTGAAAAGAATGTGTTTTCTGCTGACCTAGGATGTTCTAAGGGCACCTGAGCGGCTCCATTGGTTAAGCGTCTGCCTTTGCCTCAGATCATGATCTCAGGGTCCTGGGATCGAGCCCTGCATTGAGCTCCCTGCTCAGCAGGGTATCTGTTTCTCCCTGTTTGCCCCTCCCCCTGCTCATTACTCCTCCACATTCAAGTAAATACATAAAATCTTAAAAAAAAAAAAAAAAGGATGGAATGTTCTGAGTATATCTGTTAAATCAAGCTGGTCCAGTGTGTCATTTAAAGCCACTCTTCCCTTGTTGATTTTCTGTTTGGATAATCTGTCCGTTGATGTAAGTGGGGTGTTAAAGTCCCCTACTATTATTATATTACTATTGATTACTTCCTTTATGTTTGTTATTAACTGCTTTAGGTATTGGGTGCTCCCACTTTGAGTGCATAAATACTTACAATTGAATCATTATATAAAAAACTAATGATGTTCTATACATTGGCTAACTGAATTTAAATAAAAAATATTTACAATTGTTATATCTTCTTTTTTTTTTAAAGATTTTATTCATTTATTTGACAGAGAGAGACACAGCGAGAGAGAGATCATGAGCAGGGGGGGAGGGGTAGAGGGAGAAGCAGGCTTCCCACTGAGCAAGGAGCCCGATGTGGGGCTCGATCCCAAGACCCCAGGACCATGACCCGAGCCAAAGGCAGACGCTTAACCGACTGAGCCACCCAGGCACCCTACAATTGTTATATCTTCTTGTTGGATTGTCCCCTTAATGATTATATAGTGTCCTTTTTTGTCTCTTGTTATAGTCTCTATTTTAAACTGATAAATGCTTCTCTATCTCTTCACTTTCAATCTACATGTGCCTTTAGGTCTGAAAGGAGTCTCTTATAGGTAGCATATAAGTGGGTCTTTTTTTTTTTTTTAATCCCATTCTGTCAGCCTGAGTCCTGTGATTGGAGTGTTTAGTCCACTTACATTGAAAGTAATTATTGATAGGTAGATATTTATTGCCATTTTGTTACTTGTTTTATGGTTGTTTTTGTAGTTTTTCTCGGTCCTTATCTTGCTCTATTCTCTCTTATTAGTTGGCTTTCTTTAGTGATATACTTTGATTCCTTTTTCTTTATTTTTTGCATATCTATTACTGGTTTTGTGGTTACCTTTTGGTTTGTATATAACATCTTCTGTATATAACAGTCTATATTAGGTTGATGGTCACTTAAGTTTGAACCCATTCTTTACTCCTGTCCTCCTCACGTTTAATTATATGATGTCATACTTTATATACTTTTATTTTGTGAGTCCCCTTGATTGTTTTTTTTACAGATACACTCATTTTTACTGCTTTTGTGTTTCCTACTTTTTATTACTCTTGCTTATGGTCTTTGCTTTCCACCCTAAGAGTCATGTAGGGCTGGTTTAGTGGCCACGAATTCCTTTATTTTTTGTCTGGGAAACTCTTTATCTCTTCAATTCTGAATGATAGACTTGCTAGATAGAGTTTTCTTGGCTACAGAACTTTTCCTTTCAGCACTTTTCATATGTCATGCCATTTTCTTCTGGCCTCCAAAATTTCTGCTGAAAAATCAGCAGATAGCCTTATGGGGTTTTCCTTGTATGTAACTGCTTTATTTTCTCTTGTTGCTTTTCAAATTATTTCTTTATCACTACTTTTTGTCATCTTAACTACTATGTGTCTTTTTTTCTTTTAAGATTTTATCCATTTATTTGAGAGAGAGCAAGCTAGAGAGAGAGAGAGCATGAGCAGGGGGAGGGACAGAGGGAGAAGCAGACTCCCTGCTGAGCAGGGAGCCTAATGCAGGCCCTGATCCCAGGACCCTAAGATCATGACCTGAGCCAAAGGCAGACACCCAACCAACTGAATTACCCAGGTGCCCCCGCTTTGTGTCTTGATGTGGACTTCCTTGGGTTGATTTTTTTTTGGGAGAAAGATCATAAGTTTTGAACATGTAGAGATGAAATGTTTGTTTGACATTGTTTGAAGATGTTGAATAAGTATTTTGAAATATTTGACTGGAGATGGGAAAGGTCCAAGCTGGAGATATAAACTTAGGAGTCAGCAGCACATGGATGAAGAGGAGTAGAGGAGAGTTGTTGGAGCAATGCTGTTGGAGAGATGTGGAAGGTGAGATCTAGTGCCCTTGGGGCAGGTTTGGTTTTGAATAGGAGCATGAATAATTCCTCTATAGCAACAGGCAGAAAAGCAGAGAATGAGAGTGAAGGCACTAGGGTAAATGTGGAGGTGGAGTCTAGATTTCCTCTTGACTGGTTCCATTTTGTCTGAGATAATAAACAAAGTCATCAACTAAGGATGGTTTGGGAGGGTGATGAATAAGGGACAACTGTTATGTCAGGAGTGTGTGAGATTGCTGATTCCAAGTCAGCGAGAGTTGGGGCTACATCTCTGGGCAAATTTCTCTCTGGGCAAGATGAAGCGATGAAACGTCATTCATAAAGCACCAAGATACTGAGATCAGTGTAAGATTTTCAGGCATAATGGGTGGTAACATCACTTTCTCAACTGTCTGCCTGAGGTGGGATGTTGCAATTATCTGAACAGATTCAGGGACTCAGAGCTGGTGAGGTATACATTTGGGCAAGGGGAGGCTTATAGTTAGGGACAGCAAAGTGACACTCTGAGGGAGGGAGTGTACTGATCTCTTCTGCTGTTCTGCCCTGAAAATTATGGGTTTTCTGTAACAGGCAACAATCACAATCTTCTCTTCTTAATTTGGGACAATATCAAAAAAGTTTCCCTTTATCTTTTATTTATTTGGATAAACAGATAATTTTTGTTCATTTTGTAGTATGTGTATAAAAGTATACATACCTGTATGGAAATGCGTATATGGCTAGAAAGAGCAAGATAGCAAGCTTGATTTATGAACAAAGGAGCTTTATACATGGGATTTGTAGACTTACATATTTCCCTTCCTCATTGCAGCTATTCAGATCAACTCTAGGAAAGAGCACAGGGACCTTGCGTAAGAACAATAATCACATCTGTTATCATCATTTTTCCTTCCTCTGAGGAATCTTAATATGTTGCTTTCAAGGAAGGAATGCTCAAGAGACATAAGAAAACATAAGTTAAACTGGCTTAAGCAAAAGGGGAATTACTGATTCAGATAATAGAACAAATTGACTCCAGGGTCTGTTTGATCTAGTTTCCAGATAGATCAGCAGGATTCTGTTTCTTCTTCTGAAATGACTCCATTCTCATGCTGTCTATTCCCTTATGAAGTAGAGTCCTTTGAGAAGCAGATGCCGACACAGAATTAGACATGGTGATGATTTGGGTCTCTATGAATCAATGTCAACTCGGGCCCTGTGTATAAAAGTCCTCAAAATGTCAGGTACTCCTCTTTTTCCACTTTACAGCCACTCTGGTAAATAATCGTAGTGAATGGGGAAGGACTGGAAGAATCATTATAGTATATTTTTGATGCAGTTGTTCGTGGAGTCCCTTCTAGAACCCGGACACTTCTTCAGTCAATGAGTTCTGGATTTGAAAATTGGCTCAAGTTTGGATGATGAGGAAGGGATTGTGACTTTTTATTGGAGCTATGACCTCAGCCTCCTGCTCTTCCATTCCTGCCCTTTTCTGATTGTGGATGTTAAGCAGCACCCTTGATTAATGCCCCTCTATTCTACCCCAAGGAATGCCATGTTCTTTTAGCCATCTCCTATGAGTCAAGCCCCCATTTGCCGACCCTCTGACTTTGGCTGTTGTTTTGATTATTGTGGCTTCCTGAATTCTTGTGTTTACATACCACCACTTGACCATTATTACTTTAGGAGCTCCATCATTCCCGTTGGCTATAAGCAAGCCCAGCTCCATGACTGCTTCTACTATCAGTCTTGGCCTGCATCACTAAACACTAGTGCCCTCTTAGCAGCATGTTTCTGATGGCGTTGATGTTTTCTCTGGACCCTCTCCTGGAACATAATCATCTGGTGGTTTTTCTAGCCTCACATAATACATCTATTTCAGTAAGCCCAATTCTCTCAGCCTTTCTATTCCTTCCTCTTCCTTCTGTGTAGGCAACTCAGGCATTACCACTTTCCTCCAGGTTGGCCCTCACTTTCTTCAGGCTTCTAAAAGCCACCCTAACAATGAATTTGCCCCATCCCCTGGGGTCTTGCTAGGGTATTAAATCCCATGAAAGAACCCCAAGTCAATGAAATCTCACTTATCCAGTTTAACATTCTAGTGCCTGGATAAGCATCTTCAAAATTCAGTTTCAGTGGTACTCATTGACTCCTTTCAATACAAGCTAGTTATACTATAGAATATAGTTTTTTTTCCTCTCTTATCAGCCACAGTGTGTCCTCATCTGGATTCTACTAAGTTTAACTCTAGTTATTGGCCTATCAGCCAGGAGAAGGAGTAGTAGGGACTCCCAGCAGGGGAGTCCACCTCCACAAGCTCTGAGGTTTCAAGGGGACCTGCAGAGTCAACATCACATCCTCGGGAGGATCCATCCATTTACCAAGGCCATCAGGTATATGGTGGTAAAAAGAGAACTGCATCACTAAGAAGTTCAGTAGCTCTCCTCCATAAACCAAAACTGACAGTAGAGATAGTCACAGAACTGGGCTCATTAATATCCATGGAATTAATGAGGCTTCCAAAGTAATAGAGACCAGGTGGTGGTACTTAAACACAGAAGCCATGTTTCAGCCAAGCTTTCCCAGCCAGAACTCTGGCCTTAGCATGAGACCTGCCTGGCTCGACACATAACTGTCTCTGGAACTCTCACTATCAGGTCCTCATTCCGCTGCTTAGCTGTGTCCATTCCCACTACAGGGGATAAAGGCTACCAAAGAGGTCCTCTGGCTTTCACACTTAGTCTTTAACTGCTAGTCAGTAGCCCTTGGTTTCTCATTACCCCGCTGTCGGGCATCAATACAACTCTATAACCAACCCATTCTGCTGTCCTTGTAGGCACCACTCCCCTTTATCTTTCAAATGATTGAATCATTACACCTGCCAGGACATTCCTCTCCACCGTATCATTTTCATGGAAAATATTTTACCACTAGTGAATTTTTTTAGCAATTCAGCTGTTGTCTCTCTCCAGGGACAATTCATACTCCACATACTGCTCAAGATGGCATCATTTTTACCCATTGGATAGTAACTGAACCAGTTTCAAAGCTTTACCTTACCATTTGTTTCCTCCAAAACTTCTAGTAGTGTTTGTATTAATTTGCATCCTTCATGGATCAGCTGCCAAGATGCGACTAGAAGTGCAAGAGGTTTATCGGGGAAACAGTTGGGAAAGATAACAGAAAGGGATCTAGTGAAGGTGAAGAGAATCTTCAAACAGTGATACAGGGATGACACCTGTAAAGGTGAGGTGAAGGAATTAAGATTTGTTTGGAAGGATTTCAGAGTACAGACTAGTTCTAAGAAAATTTCAACCAGATTGATGCGGAGTCCTCAAGCCAAAATCTTCCATTACAGACATTCTGGATTAGGGTTCTTACCATGTTTAGTCTTGGCTGAGAGAAGCCTGTAGGAAACATGGCTTTGGCATGAATATGGTGGAACATCTGAGGGACAACAGCCGAGGCCATCAGTCACTTATGCTCTAAACTGGGCGTTTTCACAGCCACACACTACATGGTTTCAAGCATGGCTTTTAGCAGCTACAGGGATTAAATCCTTTCAAGTTTGAATCCAGAGAAAGATAAACATCTTTGTCCTAGCATTTCTAGCAGAAGCCCTGAGATTAACTTGGATTGGACCAGTGTGGGTCATGTGCCCACCTATCTACCTCATGGTGGCCAGGGAAATAGCATGTTCTGATTTTTTTCAGGTCTAGTTTTCACGCCCCACTTCCAGGATAGATTTTGGGGCCCCATTCATACCATGAGAACTGAGCAGTGGTGAAAGGCAGATTCCCAAACAAAAACATGCACATAAAGAATATATGTATTTTTAATTTTAAACACTATTGCCAGGTTGCTTTCCGTAGACATTATAACAATTCAAAGTTCCACCAAAAAGGAAAAAATGGTACTTTTTCTCCATATCTTCACCAGCAATATGTGTTAACTTTGTTTTAATATTTTTGCCAAACTGATGGATACAAAATGCTAGCTCATTATTACTTCAGTTTACAATTTCCTAGTACTAGCATATTTTGAAATATGTTTTCACACATTCATTGGCTACTTGGATTTACCTTTCTATACATAGTGTCTTTACATCTTTTGTCCATTTTTCCATTGTTTTTCTTTTTTTTTTTTGTCCTTTTCTTGTCAGTTTATATTTTTCATATTATAGCTAATAATGCTCGGTTGGTCTGTCCTCTGCATTGCAGATAGGTAAGGAAAAAGCCTGAAACTCTGCTCATGTCTTGCCCATCTTCATCTTTATAATCAGTACTAGATCATAGGCCTCAGGGGGCAGTTTAGATCAATATGCCAGGCCTTGGGACAACTGCATCATTCATTTTTGAAAAACAAAGCAAGATAGGACCCAGTGAAGCACAAGTTTCCATGCCCCATCCTCGCTCAAATTTCAGTAATTCTGGAACCACCTTAACAGTTTTGTTGTCTCCTTTAAATTTTGTACTACTATTTCAATTTCTGAAACTTGGCATTTTAACATAGATTTATTTTAAAAGTTTATGTTGTTGCCATTATATCACTATACCCACTAGTTACAGTTTTCCAATACACATTAAAAATAAATTCACAGGGGCGCCTGGGCTGTGCAGCTGGTTAAGCCACCCACTTGGTTTCAGCTCAGGTCTCTGCTCAGGTAGTGATCTCAGGGTCGAGATGGAGATCCATGTCCAGCTCCACGCTCAGCTCAGAGTCTGCTTAAGTTTCTCTCTCCCTCTCCCTCTGCCCCTCCCCCTTACACTCTCTCTAAAATAAATAAATAAATCTTTTATTAAATAAATTCACAACTATGAAAGTAAAAGATATCCGTCTGCATACCACTTAGAATACACCATACTTTGGGAAACGACATCAAAGCATGCCCTAGGTCCACAGACCAGTCAAGGAGAAGATCAAGGATTTACAGCGCTGTCAGTTTCACTGCTTATCTGCAGCACAGCAATCCCCATGGGGTGGGGTGGATGGTAGCTTCATTTATATCTGAGGAAAACAGCACAGAAACGTACAAGAGCTTTCCATGCCATTGGGTGGTGGACATTAGAATCCAGGCCTTGCTCCAAAAGCAATGGGGTAGCAGGGACCCATCAAATCCAGTGGGCGAACTTTCCCTAGTGGTCAGGGCTCTAGGAAGCCTGAGCCCAGGGCAGGCTGGGATTGCATTACCAACATTCTGCGTTCTGGCTGGAACGCTACAAGTTCTAAGGTTCTGCGAATTATGCTGGGGTCCAGGGCTCAGAAGGGGCTGCCTCGGAAGGTGCTGTGATTTGGTTAGGTCACAGTCCCGTCAGGGATCCTCCTGTCCAACCTGGTACCTGGTGCCCACTACTGTCCAACTGGCCTGGAGTCGGCAGAACCCAGGCTGGAGGAGTGATGCGCTGGCTGCGGGCATGGGGCCAAATCCTCTTGCCAGTTTTCCTCTCCCTCTTTCTCATTCAACTGCTTATCAGCTTCTCTGAGAATCATTTTTCCCACATCTCCAGACAGAGGGGCAAGCAGAGATCAAAGTCTTTGGATGATGGTGAGCCATTCCAAGCCCAGAGGCTGATGCCCTATACACGCCACTGCCACCACATTTCCTTTTGACTGTGCCACTCTGGCAGCCTGAAATTTTCATCTCAAAGTTGTTTAGTGTTGGTGGGAAGATATTTTTTAGGGCTCTTGATGTTTTTGGTGAAATCCAATTTAATTGGACTCGAATTAATTTGCTTTATCAGAAATGTGAAGAGTGGATTAAAACAGTTTAAAAATTTGGGAAAGCATGTGCCCCCTACCCCCCTCACTTTTTGCATGACCTATAAAGCACATAAAGTTTGTGCTGTAAGCTGTAAATTAACTAATCAGACTCTGCTCAATAGTCATGGCTAGTCTTAGTGCTTTAAGGTTTTAATTAATACATTGCTTAATTTGTGTCTTAAGAAAGAATTGCTTTGGTCTGGAGATTTCCCTTAGTTTTCCTCCCCAACTGAAGAAATTTTGGAATGTTAAAATTCATGCTGAGTTGAATTCATGAACCTGGAAATAAGATTTTTAGTATCCTAAATTGAGATTGTATAGATAGAATAAGGACAGGATTTGAATTACTTGGAAAATGCCCTGTAAAAAGATTGCTATTTGTATGAAGACTATAAGAATTACTGCTGTCTGGTTTCTAGAGTCTAAAAGAATGTTAATATCTATAAGGAAATTGGTCTTCCTTACTAAAACCGAACCCAAAACTCTCAGCTTTGTCCTGAAATGAGACTGCCCTTTGAGAGGATGGAGAGTAGGGAGAGGCTGAATCAAAAGGCCTAGCTTGTTTCCTTTGGTTTCATCTTTCCCATAGATTTTTCTCTTTTGACTTCTTGGTCATCCCCATACATACTCCAAGAGGAACAGTGTTCTAGTACCATCCCCACCATGTTCTCCACACAAGCAGTGCCTAAAAACATAGGCCAAGCATAGAAAGAAATCCTTCCTTTTGTTCCCTAGCAACTTGGAGTCATACTGGAATTTTTCTAAAGGTTTTATTAAAATGCTGATGAAGAACTAAAAGGGAGTGAACAAAGACACAAACAAATCAAGAATTACAGGTAACATAGTCTGGTCTCCAAAGGCTGAAGGTTCTGCTTCTAGGTAGCTCAATTCTAGGACTGGCCAACCCTGTTCAATGTTTCTGTGGAAAGCTTCCCTTTGTGCGGGAAAGCCTAGTTCAGCCTGTCCTGGACCTCCCCCCACCCCCAATTTTTGCTTCCTAGCCTGAGGCATTTCCCCTTTGTGCTTGCATTCAACCTTCCCATCTAACAGGGACATGGTTTCTTAGACATCATTCCTTCAGCTCCAAATCTGAGAAAATGATTCTAACCCCTACTATGATCCCCACCTCCATCCTTCCTAGCACTCGGATTGATAGGCCTTTCCCACAGGACTTTGTGAATGATCCCACAACAAGTGAGACCTACCACAAAGGGGGTTGCTTTGATCCCTGATATTCACTTACATCCGAGAGCTCAGTAAGCAATTTCCTATGAAATTACAGTTGCACTTGGAACTTTGGGTTAGGAATCTTTTCCCCCAATATCTAAGGAAAGAGTAAAAAACCACACTAACATGTAGTGATGTTCTTTCACCAGGAGCAACCAAACAACAAAGGGGCATAGTCTAAAAAGCCGCTGGCAACCAAGGAAAAAAATAAAGGAAAGATTCTGCATCAGAACAGAATAGTACAGCATGACAATGCTCCAAATACCACTATCACCCTTTAGAAGTCACTAGTGAGTAACTAAATTCCAAGAATTTTCATTAATACTCCTGGAACTAGAGAGATGCAAATTGAGTGGGTATCCTATTCTTTACCGTTCTGAAGAATAACAGGAAATTGTAACAGTGGAGAAAAAAAGGGAAAAAGAAAAACTGAACAATGGATGGAAAGGTCAGTTCCTGGGCTGCAAACTTGGTTTAGGGGCAGATCTACAGTCCCTTTTATGGAAATGGGTAATGCCTCTGATTAGCTAGAATCCTGGCAGAGGAAAATGACAAAATCTTAAAAGAGTGTAGAGCCCAGATATTCTAACAAACTCTGGCACGGCCTCACCTGAGTTCTTTCCCTTTGTCAGGTGCTGAGAACGACTGAATGAATAGAACATAAAATACCATAAAACTGTAGTTTCTCAGAAAAACATCTCAAGGATAGTTTTAGGTGGTCAAGGTGTCACCTACATCATGTCAGCACAAATAGAAGGTCTGAACGCAACAATCCAAGCATTAGTAAGATGAAAATAGACACAGAGCAACTATGCAAACACTGCATAGCTAACTAAATAATGAAATTAAGGAGTTTGGTAGCATGTAGAAAACAAATAATGTACCCTAGAATAAAACATAATTCAAGGAACAAATGCAAATTTCCCCACAAGTGCTTTTAGCTAGAGAATCACCAAATAAGAAATAGATTCAGTGAGGGGCACCTGGGTGGCTTAGTCGGTTAAGCATCTGCCTTCAGCTCAGGTCGTGATCCCAGGGTTCTGGGATCGAGCCCCCACATCTGGCCTCCCTGCTCAACAGGGAGTCTGCTTCTCCCTGCTCTAGCGCTCTTGCTCTTGTGCTCTTACGCTGTCTTTCTTATTCCCTCTCAAATAATATCTTAAAAAAAATAAATTCAATGAAACGAGTCTCAAAGTAAAGATATCAGAATGAGGTAAAAAGGGAGATTTCTCTGATGAAATACATTGAAGGCTAAATAATATGAACATGAGGCAAGGCTTCCAGGTTTTCTCCTTAAGTACCCATTTATTTCTGCTAATGTTGAACACACCAAGAACATTTGTCATTTACACTCTAAAGTATGCATATTATATTGGGCTCTGATAGCTGCCTCCTTCCCCTTCTTCTAGCCTAGGGGGTGCTGATATCTGGGAGGAAGTGACGTTTCACTGTCTTTCCCCTCATGGACTTTTCAGTTTCTTCCATCACCTGTACACCTAATTCCCAGTACTAAGTTTCCTATATTATATATAGTTAGAGTAATTGCTATCACTCAAGACCCTCTCTGAAATTTATACTCCAAGATATTATTTAGAAAAATGAAAATGAACCAAAGGGAAATGTAGCATTCAAGAAAGAGTAGTAAACAAAGAGACCAATAAAACTTAGAGTTAATTTTAAATGTTTGATTTTAAGTCAACAGCAACTTAAATGTAATAATAATTTAATAATGATTCATAAGTATTTAATAGTAATTAGAATTCCTGATTATATCTACCTGGGAAGTGGTATGGAGAGGAAAGGGAAGAAAGCAAAAGCATATTAGGATCCTTATATAGGTAGAGAATGTAGATCCTGATTAGGCAAAGATTATAAAGAGGCATATAAGGGGTGCCTGGATGGCTCAGGATTTATGCATCTGACTCATGATTTCAGCTTAGGTCTTGATCTCAGGAATGTGAGTTCAAGCCCCACATGGAGCCTACTGAAAAAAAAAAAGGCATATAAAAGATATATCTCAAAAATTTTTAAATAATAGCTTATATGTAAATAGAACCAGGAGGTGTGGCTTCAAAACCACTAGAGGAAATAAAGGAACAAAGAATAAATTGATGGACTAAAATATACCTTTCAAAAATGCCACTGAAAAAGAAAGCAAGTATAGCAATCTTAATATTAGATAAAATAGAATTTAAGTAAAAGAAAATCTTTAAGTAGAAGTGATAGTCCATGCTGATATTATAGCACAGTACATGAAGATGACATATGAAGCTTTGTTCATCAAACAACATAGTTTTGAAATAGATGCAGCAAAAGTTGATAGAAATAGAAAGAGCATTTGACAAGTTAAATCCACATGGGATCACTTTACATGCCTATATCAGAAATCAACAGATCAAGTATATAAAATATAAGGCTACAGTATAGAGAATTATAATATATAAAGCCTTGTGATCTGGCCCCCCGTTGTTTTGTTTTGTTTTTTTTTCCTCTTAGCTGTTCTTAAAACAATTCCCCTTCCAGGTAAACATTAGAATCAGCTTGTCTGATTAAATTGTTCTATTTTTTAAATTATTAACTTATTAATTCATTGCAATGCCAATCAAAAAGAAAGTTCTTGTTTTGATATCTGGTATAATATATTTTGATGCCTAGCTTCTCTAGGTGTTTCAAATTGTGGTCCTCCTGGGAGAAGAGAAGAGGACCAAAGATGGAACTTTATGCAATAACATTTTAGACTTTGGTAGAGGAAGTGGAACCAGTCAAGGAAATTCAAAAAAAGTGGCCAGAGATGTTCCAGGAGAACTAGAAGAGAATGATGCTGCAGAAGTTGTGAAAAAAAATATAATTAAGAGGAAGGAAGTGACTAGATAGAATGTAGATATACAAAAATCAGGCCTGTGGGGTAAGGGAAGAATCTGGTACCTAGCTGTGTAAATAGCTAGTACCTCTTCCTTCAGGAATAGAGTGAAAGAAAGAAAGAACCTATTGCTTCATGTAAAATATGATCATGTAGGTTAGCTGGTCTTCACTGGTTCTCCAATAAGGTCAGGAAAGACTATAGGAAAAATTTCTGGGTAGTTATACAAATGTTTAGTCTAAACCTCTGAGATGGACCACATCGGGTCATTCACTGACATGAGAGTCAAGCTAAAAGAGAGGGAAATGAGGCCATGAGGGGCAAACAAGGAAGTTCAAGGTCAAGGAAAGTGAAGTTTTGAGTGAGGTCAAAATGCAAGTGAGAGAGGAAAGAAAAGAAGATTCCAGTTAGAGAATAGAATATTGGAGTTTAAGATTTCGTGGTTGGAGCCATCCAGAATGATGCCAAAATCTAAGTTGAGATTATGGAAATAATTTGCTTAAGATGAAGAATCAAGAGTTTTTCTGGATGGTGGAATTTCAATGTTTGTTTTTACTGTGTACATATTTCTTATATTGAACATGTATCATTTTTGTAGCTACAGAAAGACAATAATCCTGTTTTGATTTTGGAAAAAATATAAGTATCAGGAATGAAAATAAGGAAAATATCAGAACTTAGTGGAAAGAAACAAAGCTGTGGACTTTATACTAACTGGAATGTTTTTAGATGCAGTGTAAGAAACCAAGATTTTACATATAAGAAAAACATAATTTGTCTTGCTTAAGTGAAGCAAAAGAAATGTATGGGACCTCAGAAATGAGTGAATCACCATCATCTCCATATTTCTCCTTTGTTTTCTCTCCTTTTCTCTGCTTATCAAACTCATTCACTCCTATTAGCTTCCTCCTCAGGGCTTCTATGGTCACTGGCAGCTCCATCTTCTCAACTTCCCAAACAAAGAGAAAGTGGCTCCCTGCTACCTCTTAACCCACACGTTTTCATTTGTAAATCGTCAGAGGAAGGCTCTCATTGGCCTGACTTGGTCATATTCCCTCTCCCTAGACCAGTGTGGTCTGGGATTCACCCCGTTTGGTTCAGGTGTGCAGGCTTACATGCCTGGCTGGGACCAGGGAGTTTGTGTAGGAGGGAGCAGTTACCAGTTGTACCATGTGTCTACTGCTGAGGAAGGAGCAGTCCTGCCAAGGAAGGATGGGTTATATTTCCCAGGAGAAAGGAGAGGTACTGGTGGTCAAAACAGCTTAAACCCACATTCTGTCATTAGCAAGTGAATGTCAATGTGTTAATTGACTTTTCTGAGGTCAGTTTCTTCATCAATAAAGTGAGGTTAATAATAACCACCTTTCAGGATTGTGAAGATTGGTTATAATTGTTTTCAAATAAGCATTTATGTTTATAAATTGCTTAATAAGGATTCCACATAATCTGAGAGTGAAGGCCAATTTATATTTCCCATGAAGCTGGATTGATTGCTGGCTGTGGCTGCTCAGAAAGGGTTTGCATTTTTCCAGTTGGCTCTTTCAGAGAGTCACCTTTTCCTAGTTTACACAAAGATGCCCTGTCTTCAACTAGTGCTAACAGCAGCCCTACATCTTCAACTTTCTCTAATGTATATAATATAAAAAAGGTAAATGAAAACCATGTTGATATCATGCACATGCTGGTATGATGTGATGTGGCAAGTTCACCTCTGCAGTATTCTTCCCCCAAACCCATATCTTCAGTCTAATCTTGAGAGAAACAGACAAATCCAAATTGAGGGATATCTACAAAATATTTGGCCAATACTCTTCAAAACTGTCAAGGTCATGAAAAACAAGGAAAGACTGAGACACTGTTACAGACTAAAGGAGACATTATGACCAAATGCAATGTGGGATCCTGGATCTTGGAACAGAAAAAGTGCAGTAGTATAAAAAACAGTGAAATCCTAGTAAAATCTGGAGTTTAGTTAAAAGTAATGTATTGGTGTCAATTCCTTATTTTTGATAAACGTACCATTGATAGTGTAAGATGTTAGCCATGGGGAAAACAGGTGAGAGGTATACAGGAACTTTCTGTATAATCTACGAAATTTTTCTGTAAATCTAACATTATTCCAATGTAGAAACTTCAGCTGTGGAAAAAAAGCTGTGGGAAACAAGTAGAATTTGGAGAGCCCATGTGGCTAAGTCACATGCCTTTTGTTTCCCTGCTCCTGCCTCCTGAAGTAAGCCTGAAGCCGGCTGCCCCCAACATAGCTGAAGCAGTAGAATCTTTCCCATTGACCTTGCCTTTTACTCAACTTCCCTTTGGAGGCTCCAAAAGGGTCGGGTATTACTCCAAAAGTAATATTCAATAGGGCTTAATTTGAAAAACTCTCGTAAGTCTTTGGCCAGCCGAATCAGATCTGTATCCAATCAAACAATTTGAAATTAAATAGAAAGGCCTGACCTTTCCCACAGAGCTTATGAACTCTGTCCCCAAAATAATAAAGTGACTTTATTGTTATTGCATCACATGAAAGCTAGGGGATTAATTCCAGACTCTACTTACTTTACAGAGATGTTGGAGTAAGAAAAAGAACCATCAAAATGCTTTTTTTCCAGACTTATGGTTTTTATTCTAGAACTTTCAAATATAAATTATATTGTTTATTTTTTTATGAAATAAGAAGGATGAAAATCCTCATCTGGGAGAAGTTTTTAAAACTTGTGGCACAACAAAATGAAGAATTAATTTTTTTTTTAATATTTAAAGACCTGGGGTGCCTAGGTGGCTCAGTCGGTTAAGCGTCTGCCTTTGGCTCAGGTCGTGATCCCAGGGTCCCGGGATCAAGCCCTACGTCGAGCTCCCTACTCGGTGGGGAGTCTGCTTGTCCCTCTCCCTCTGCCCCTAAGGACTAATTAGCCAGGAATATCTTAGCAAAACCATGTTGAATAACAAAGGAATTACTGAAAGAGGTTTTTAAAGTATGATGTTGTAAATATATAGTGATATTGCCAATTTGTTTTTCCTTTATTTCCTTTTTATATGGTTCCAATAAAACCAATTTATTGGTTTTTGGAAGTTATTTTTTAGAACTTAACTTGGTTAATCAAAGTTGGATAATGCCATTTCACATTTTTCCCAGCAATAGTAGAAAATAAGGGAGTTAGGATTTAAATAGTACCAATGGGAAAAGTGTCTAGATATGTGAAAATAATGAAATAACACACTGGGGTATGAATGAGTATGCCATTAAACAGGAATGACTAAATGAAATGCACTTTTATATAAAATTAAGCAACAAATAGTCTTTGCATTTACATTTTTGCACTTAATTTTTTATAGCATGTGCTGTAAAGAAAAATTGTCAATTATGTACAGAAGATAAGAAAGTAAGTTAACTTATATATGAGAAAATTGTCTTGGGAATGTTATAAAGTCACATAATTTACAGTTGTAAATGTACTTCCTTCTAGAAAATTACGCTTTAAAAACAAAAAAAAATTTTTTTGCTTGAAAAGAATTATACTTTGGGAAGAATTTTTTTTTGTAAGTCAAGGTAAAGATAAGCCCTTTGAGATGCAGTGACAATTTCCTTGCTACTCTATTATCCCAAAACTAGAAAGGATGACACATTGTTCCTTAACTAAAATGTAGCTAAGTTCCCTTCTCTGATGATTAGGTAGCTGACATTGTTCTTCACTTCAGATTTGGAAGAAAGCAGGAATGCCATAAGAATTGAGGGGTATGGTGTTACAGAGAGCTTTGCAGCAACCCTTACAAAACCATTCAACCAGTATTGGAGAACCGACAATTAACACCAAAGACAGAGAGACATGAAATCACTAATTAGAAAAGAGCATACCCTAGTAACTGGTATCTGTCATAGTGATTTGGATGCACGATTCTGTGTGCCTTCTTATGGTCATCAGTGCCAGTCCTTCATTTAATGAGGACCTGGGCTTCTGGCTCATGGACTTCTCTATCCAACCTGTGTGCTTTTCAAACTCGGTGAAGGCCCAGACACACTTGATCCCTCAGGGTCCTGACTTCCTCAGGTCTGCATTAAGAAGTCACTTCCCTGGCCACACCCTGAACCCTGCACAGTCTACAGTGGCTCCTAAATTTTCGTTCCCCTTACACTGTACTTACTTTTCAGCGTCAGCTAGACTGTCTTCTAGTCCTTTAATCTCTCATTTTTCCTTCAGCTTATTGGCCCTCTCCTATGGACTCCTTCAAGCATCCTTCCTGTGAATTCTCATGGCTGTCCACTTGAATGAAATATTCTTCCACATTTCTTTGTTTGTTACAATGGAAATTTTCAAACATATAAAAGCAGAGAAAATGGTATAATAGAACTGTATACCTGCAAGATCCATCTTTTTTTTAACTTTTTTTTTGTTATGTTAGTCGCCATACAGTACTTCATTAGTTTTTGATGTAGTGTTCCATGAATTATTGTTTGCATATAACACCCAGTGCTCCCTTCAGTACATGGCCTCCTTAATACCCATCACCAGGCTAACCCATCCCCCCACCCCCCTCCCCTCTAGAACCCTCAGTTTGTTTCTCAGAGTCCATTGTCTCTCATGGTTCGTCTACCCCTCCGATTTCCCCCCTTTCATTTTTCCCCTCCTGCTATCTTCTTTCTTTCTTTCTTTTTTTTTTAACATATAATGTATTATTTGTTTCAGAGGTATAGGTCTGTGATTCAGCAGTCTTGCACAATATGCTGTTCCTCTGGATAATGTGAAGTTCTGCTCTTTGAAGACTTTTTAGACTTAGTTAAGGTGTTAGTCAAATCTTTTTGTGATATGTTACAGAAGCCCAGCTCAAACTAATTTAATAAGCAGAAATCCAACTCAAACTGATTTTTATTGACTCACAAAAGTGGGAAGTCCAGGGATGGCCTTGGGATCATGCACAGCTAAATCTCCAAGGATGTTATTCCCATTTCCTCTCTTTTCATCTTTCAGCTCCGCCTCCCTCTGTGTATTGAACCTCCTTTTGTCCTATGGCAAATGTGGACATTTTCCATATAGCTTGAAAGAGCCTGGCTCCCAACAGATACCTCCCAATGTCTGTATACAACTTCAAAGAAAATTCTAATTGGCTTTATTTGGGTCTTCTGTCCAGTCCAGCACTAGTTACTGGGCCAGAGGGATGGGCTACCCTGAGTACCACTGACTGGGTTGGATGATTCCAGTAGGATAGAAATGGTGGAGCAAAGCTGACTGACAGCTGCAGAACCACTTAGAACTGAAGGATGACAGCCACAAAGGAGAGAAGGTGTGGTTACCAGAAGGACAAGGCTGGTGACACAAGCTGAGCAAAAGAGTAAAAACAAAAAACAAAAAACAAAAAAACTACCTTAGTCTACTGTATTTCACCCTTCAACTTTTCAGGATGTGAAGATCCTACTTTCCCTATCTCTGCATTTTAAAAAATGCTCCTAGCAAATAATACAAATAACCCTCAACTAAAATTGTCCTTCCCCAAAGTCAGTTAGTTATTGCCCTCTAGCTCTGTCTGGAATCTCAGAGCGGTGTGCATGATATGTGGATGTTCCGTTGCCTGTCCCTGGCCAAGCAGTGAGTTATTGGTCACCAATCTGGCTGCCTTAGGCTCAACCTGTGAAGGAACTCCCTGTTCCATTGTTCTCTGAGCTTCTGTCAGAGAGAGGCACAGGAGAGAATGTCTCCTTTGGGGACTGCACTGCTTTAGGAGCTCACCTGATCTGGACTTGGTTACGGGGGCCTGGGAATCAGCTTAGCACTGAGTAACCACAAGGTCCTGTCTGACAGGTTCAGGTTTTTCTGGCAATTCATCTCCCATAAAAACCTGCTAGATGGCATGGATTTGATTCCTAGAAATGCTGAGAACTCTTAGCCAAGGTGAGAAATCTCTGGGCTATAATCTGAATCTAGGCTTTGATTTTGCAGTTCTAGTCTTTAAGCAACAGTCTGAGAGGATAGGACCCATTCAACCTAAGTGACTCCATTTGACTTCTGGTCTTGGTTAACATGAGAGAAAAGCTGGCCTTTGATATACCTCCTGCTCTCAGGCAGTGACTAAGGGGTGGTTCTTTACTTGGAATGAGTCATTATCTCTGCTGGTCTCAGGATGTTCAGCAAGAAGTGATTTGGAGGGGTCTGGGATCAGTCTTATAAGATTGGTTACCTGCACAGAACCAGACTGATTAGGTTAGAATCCAAGTTCTTCTGTTCACTAGCTGTGTGACCTTATGTAAGTCATTTGACTGTTCTGTGCCTTATTGTCCTCATCTATAAAGTGGACATAATTTTTCTTAGCTCACAGGGTTATCATAAGGATGAAATGAGTTAATATATAAAAGGGCTTAGAATGATGCCCATCACATGGTAGGCTCTATTTAAGTGACATTTTTACCACTCTGTCCTCATTTTTCTTTTTACTCTTCCAGATTCTAGTCTTATCTCCTGCAATGGTTTTCACCTTTATACCTTCCTTTTGCTTACTTCAGCAGGGGACTTAGAATTCACTTTTCCTATTTTTCACATGATTATCTCAACACCCAATGAGCAGAAGGGAGAAGGGCATGAGGTATGACTGATTGACAGCCCCACCAAGCCCACATGTAACGGAGGAATCCCCAGAGGAAGGAGTGAGTGTTATAGACAAGGGGAATGGGAATGAGTATTGAGGGGTGAGGGGGGGGGAGAGAGAGAGAGAGAGAGAGAGAGAGAGAGAGAGAGAGAAACCCTATCTACTGTAGTTGTTATTACTACTTTATGAAATCATGTCTCAGGTTTAGTTCTCTAAACATAGAGCCTAAGAAAGGGATTCAGGTACATGTGATTTCTTGAATGATTGCCTTTAGCAAAATTCTATGGAATAAGAGTCTCAGGGCAAGAAAGGGACAAGAGCCAAGAAAAGATACAGTCTTGGGATGCCTGGGTGGCTCAGTCGGTTAAGTGTCTGCCTTCAGCTCAAATCATGAGGACATTGCTTTCATTTTTTTTTCTTTCCAAATACAGTGTTTTTGGTGCAGTGAAGAAGGGGCTTGCAAAAAAATGTGTTTTCCATATTTTGGGTGTCAATTCAGTTCTATATATTGGTCAAACTGTAGAGGTGAGTTGTCCTTATTTGAATTTTTGTGTACTTTTTTTCCAGTTAACTTGCAAATACTGTATTTCATCATATTTGGAGGATTATAAATTATTATATTTGCTTTATTAAAAATATAGCAAATCTGTTCATTGATGTTTCCCTGGATACAGGCTGATACTGGTTGTTTCCAACCAGTGTTGGTTCAAGCTAGGTCAACATTCATTCTGATTGGTGAGTACCTTACCATACCAGCTGTTGACTACTTTAAGTTTCAGCTCTAATGTACTCTAATGTATGATAACCATTACCCAGTGAAGGGAGGTGTTTCATGTTGTTTTAGGAACTCCAGGAGTTTCTTATACACTAGCCTTGGGGTGAGGACATATTGAAATATGCCCAGGAACATTACTCTAACTTACATTTCCTCAACTAATATAATCTATAATGACAGTTGCCATTCAGAACAGTGACTCCCTAGGACTGAACAAATTTTAATCATCTTTATATCCATAATGTGTTTTTTTGGTATGTTATATGGTACTTACCAAAGCATGGAATTGTACTAGAACCTTATAATAAGTTTCCAAAAAAGGTGAAATGAAAAGCTTTCCTAGTGAACCCTAACTATATGAGAAAACCCAATCTAGAATCTATGTTTATTTCTTAATTGAAGTGAAAAAAAAAACACATGAATTTTGCCCTCAATTCCCTGTTTTTTCAGGTACTATCAGGTATGTTTAAATCATAATTGATTGTAGCAAAGAGCTTATGAACAAGTAATGATTCATATATTCAGTGTGAATGGGAAGCCCAGTTTCCATTTCATGTTCTGTCCTTGTAGCTTCATTTTACGGATGTACACTGGGGGCGATGGAATCTGCAAATGCTAGAACTCTGCTCTCCCAGCAAGCATTTGTTGTCTCTTTGACAAGGAGCTCCTGAACTCAACAAACCTCCCCCTGCTATCTGCATGCATCTTTACAGAAACGGCAGACTGAGGAATCTGCTCCTTTCTGTTGAGATACTGCCTGGAATGAGTTTAGAGGGAAAATACAGGGAAAGAAATAAGCCAGTGGCCTAAGAGTTTACCAGTCTGGAGATGAAGGACATTAAATGCTACATCCTTTTAGCAGCTGATTCTTTTCTAATATTGGTGACTGTTGTATTAATGGTAGTTTTACTGGAGTATATGATGATGTATGTTATACTGTTTTTCCATAACTTGTTAATTTGTATTTAAGAATCAAACTGCATGATACTAGAAAAGATAAAAATGTAAGAAATTATTGCTCTTCTATTAACTTAAAATATATTTCTTTTCATGCATTTCAGTTGACATGTTTGGATTCCTGATGCTTCTACTCATCATAATATTAATTGCAGTACTCATTTGGTATTGCTGCATCTTTCACTATTACCTGCAGGAGTATGTTCATTTTCTCCTTAGTAAGAATGCACTTGGGGATAATATCACTGAAGAGAATGCTAAGCTAGTTATCAGGAAATGTTTTACCTTTTTTATGTAATAAAAATAACATATCTATATGATAGGGGGAAAAAACGTTCAGAAGGTAACAGAAGATTATCAAATGAAAAGGAAAATTTAACTTGCCCACCCCCCACTCTACCTCTTACACCTCCTCCCCAGAAGTAATCCTTCTAGTATGATTCTAATGCAGTTCTTCTTTTGGTTACTTCCTATATTTGAACAATATGGTTATGACTCCGTCTCATGATTTATTAACTTCAGATGTTATCTATTGAGTCCCCAGAATGAAAGCTGAAAATTTATCTTGCACTATCCATAGTCTTCTGTTATTTTGCTCTTAGTGGGTATTACCATTTTGTGATTTTTGAATTTTAACTATCATTTTTCATTCTTGGCTCTTAAGATTTCTAATATTTCTTCTATTGGTTATTGTTTCAACTTGATTGACTTGATTACTTTGAATAATTGGCTTAGTGCTCTGTCTCTGTATAATCAATTCTTCTCCCATTACTTAAATAAGAAAATTTGGAACCCTGTACTTCTGTCTATTCTTTCCTCCTTCTATCTCCTAAACTCTGTAAGCTTTCTCACTCATTTCACCTTTTTTTTTAAAAAAGATTTTATTTATTTATTCGACAGAGAGAGAGAGAGAGACACAGTGAGAAAGGGAACATAAGCAGGGGGAGAGGAAGGGGGAGAAGCAGGCTTCCCGCTGAGCAGGGAGCCCGATGCGGGGCTTGATCCCAGGACCCTGGGATCACGACCCGAGCTGAAGGCAGACACTTAACAACTAAGCCACCCAGGCGCCCTCTCACTCATTTGACCTTATCAAGTATATAATGTTTACTTTCTGTTTGATAACTATATCTTTATATCCTGAAATGCTTACTCTATAGTTTGAATCTAAAATTTTAAAAATATAACAAACATAATTTTTAAAATCATGATTGTATAAATATTGCTCAGTAAAGACCAAACTGAAAATAGAAACTGTGATTCTATGTAATTAGCTGTATTACTTGAAAGAGAATTATGTAGTGTCTGATCAAATAGATTCTCTTTTCTTACTCTCCATTTCTCAAAATCATGCTACATTTCATTTTGTTTCATGTTTACATTGTGACTTTCTTCTACAGCTTTTGCATTTTTCTAGGGTTTTAAATTACCTTTATTATTTCCTTTCAAGAAGGACAGTCGTACATATCTATTCCTATCACTGTGATCATTCATCTTAGTATTTGGAAAAATATTTTCATTTTCATCTTATAGACACTCTTCTAAAAATCTGAGTTTTTGTTCTAATTTATAAAAATTAGTTTCTTTTCAGGGCTCTATTGAGCTAAAACAATTTTTTGGATCCTGTATCTTCCTCTTTTTAGAATTTTTTTCCCCTTTTACTGGAATATTCCTCAAGCAACTTTTTCAAAAGGAGTTCACAGAACATATGTAAAGTGTTTCCATAGTCCACACATGTTGAGAAATTTTTCTCCATTTTCCTTTAGCCAGCATTGCATTACTTTTTTTCCTTATATTGTACACCTTTTCCGAGAAAGACCCTTAGACAAGATAGAAAGACCCATAAATAAGGTAGGTGCACACTAATAGGTTCATCTGTAAGGAAAATATGCCCTATGAAAAGATAAAGATTAGCTAAATGTCCTGTTTGTTTACCTGAGACCTCCACTTTGTCTAGGACTTCATATTTTTTTTGGCTTTGACATTTTATATCTTTTCCTTATTAACAAACAAGAATAAAAGAAAATGTAAGATGGAAGATCATTTCTTACTCTTTACCTCTAGAACAAAAATATATCCAGAAGGAAGAACCAATAGGGTATATATTACATGTGTGGTAAGAGGATGTGGCAAATACATTGTTCTTTCCTTTTTTATATTTTCTTCCCAGGATTCTGGTATCTTTAAAGTGTCATCCCTTTTTTTGTATAGTGCTGAGTAAGGTGGCAAATTATGCCCACAAGAGAGTAGGGACCTGAGCAAATATACATCACTGAAGCTTCTTTTGTATGTAGTTTCAAAGCAAAACCCTGAAGCCTCTCAGCAAATACAGTCCAACAATTGCACTCAGTTCTGGTTAGCTCTGCTATTCACCCACCATCTCATCCTTTTCAGTTTCTTTTAGAGATCTAGATCTTGTTAATTCAATGAACACTGTATACTGTCAGAAAAATTTGTCATATTAAGGACTTATTGTACTCCATAATCCAAAAATCCTGGTTGCATTCCAGAAATAGTCATCTTTCATTTAAAAAACACCTTTGAATGACTAATGGAGCATCAAAGTATTGATGACTACCTGTGATCTACTATTCTTTTTATTCAGCAGATGTGATTTAAAAGTTAAAGCACTTTTAAAAGTTCCAAATGTTAAAGAATATGAATGTTTAACTGCTAATGTACTTAGTGCCTCCTTGACTCTCATCTATTTCAGCAAATATTTATTGAGTATTTATTATGCCCTAGGCAGTGTTGTTGTCACTAAAAAAAAAGATCACATCCTTAGCTTCATGGTGAGGATATACTCTACTAAGGGGATACAGACAAGTCAACAAGCAATCGTTAATTCTATTGCTAACTTATTGATATTTTCAATGATATTCCATTTATTTTAATTGTGTTTTTCTTAAACACTAAAATCCCCATGGTGGATACATAAAAGGAGAATTTAATTTAATAAACCAATGGTAATAAAAAGTTGCATAAATGCAGTCTAATGTAATGAAATACAGTTGACCCTTGAACAACACATTTGAACTGTGTGAATCCACTTTTATGCAGATGTTTTCAATTAATACAGTGCCGTACTGTAAATGTATTCTTCCTTATTTTCTTAATAATGTTTTATTTAGCTTACTTTGTTAGAGTACAGTACATATTACATATAACATGCAAAATATGTGTCAATCAACTATGTTATCAGTGAGACTCAATAGTAGGTTCTTAGTAGTTAAGTTTGAGGGGGTCAGAAGTTATACATGAATTTTCAACCATGTGATTAGCACCCCTAATTCCCATGCTGTTCAAGGGTCAACTGTAATTTCAATGATAACCTTAACTATTCTGACATAAACCTCATTAATTCTAAGTTCATCGTCATTTTGAACAGAGCTCAAGTCTGTGTTGCTGGAAGACTACACACAGTTTATATTCACCGTGGGCCTACTGCTGGCAAGTGTTTTCATTTACTTGATGGGATGTCCCAGGCCCTCAGTAACCCGCAGATGGAAGTCTCGCCCTTACTTTTTTTTAGGCATCAAAATTAAAGTATGGGTAGAAAACACAATAGCAGATTTCTTTGTTCTAATTTCTAAGACACATTCTTATAACCTCAATAGTTAGTCTAGGATGGGTAAAACCACAATATTGATAGAGAAGAGGTAAAAATTTCCAATCCAAATGGGATATTAATAGATTTCCCAGTTCCCCCAACTCCCACTCCACAAAAGCAATTCAACAAAAGATGACATTTGCCTTGAGGAATTAATTTACTTCATCTTACCTAGTTGGCGGACCCTCTATCCACTCTTCTCAACTTGATTATTTAAACTTTCCCTTACTTACAAAATTCAAATCTTGGCTTCCTTCAGCTCACCATGCATAGCTCCTGGGCAGGTCCTCCTACTCCCCTGCTACCCAGGCCTGGATCCTAGAACCCCAACTGGAGTCAGAACTGTACCCTCCCCACCTCCTTTCACCTGGGTAATTGGACCATAAATAATTTTAGGTCAGAATATGGCTGAGGAAAGTGTTTTATAACTGAAATAAGACAACTACAAAGTGCTTCATAATTACTATTAAAAATAACTCTGGGGGTTATCCAGGTTTTTGTGCTGCTCTGGCCCTGTAGGACACAATACTAAATCTGAACAAGAAGCAGGGTGAAACTCGTAGGGGTAAGGATGAAAGGTCAAACACATACACATTCCATTGCCAACTCCTAGATCTTCTTATGTAAAAATTGTGTGTTTTTTTTTTTTGTAAACAGGATCATGAGGTGTTCCAAAAAGCTATTTGAGTTGGGGAGCTGAAGTTCAGGGTGATTGCTGTTTCCTGGGGTTGAAACCAAACCGGAGGACTGCAGAGAATAGCTCTGTGTTTCAGTTTTTCTCCCTCCATTTAAAACGTCACAGCAAACTGGGCTAGGAGAAATGTTTTGAAAAGAGCACAAGGTTGGGTTGTATTTATTTTGGTAGAAACAGTTATCTATTCACAGATTGAGAACAATTAGTTACACTAGATTCATTGTAGGGACTACAATATAATCAAATTAACAAGGCAGGATTATTTTCCGCCCAAGTGAATAAACTGCAAACCCGGGGGGAATGCTTGTATTAAAGGGTTGAGTAAAGGAGACAGGATTCTTCAAAAGGAATTGAAGATGGAAAAATGGGAGATAGTGGTGTCATAGAGATCAAAAAAGGAGGGTCTGAATATGGAGGGAGAGAGATTCATGGGTGTTCTTTGGATTTACAAATTGGGGAGTTACTGGTAACCTATTTGCATGTGATAGTCTAATGAGCATTTATTTGAGACATAGAATAAGCGGACTTCTGATTTATGGAAGAGGAAAATAAGGAACCTTATACACTCTGTATTATTTGACCATGATGCTCCTCACCCACAGTTGTTTTCCAGGAGTGGTGGTAATATCCCCTCACTTAGTCCTTGGTCTATACTTCTCTAGCAAGTGAACTCAGAAGATGATTTGCTGGGATTATGGATTCATTGATCATCCACAGGTTTTCTGTCACTGGAGACAACTAGTCTTGTGGTCACCACAAAATATTTGACCTTTTCCTCTTTGCTAAATCCATACCCAAGTCAGTTAAGACCTTAAGTCTTTTGGAGCCCTAAATGTTAAAATCACAGTAATATTAAAATCTCAGAGTAGAGATCATATTGTTATTTACAAATATTTTGTGTTTAGCATTTTAAAAATCAGCTAAGTCATCATTGACTTTTCAGAAAGACTTTGTAAAGGTAAATTGATTTTCTTTTTTCATAGGATATGATGAATAGATAACTGGAAAAGATAGATTTCCAGAGAGAAAAAGAGGGTTTCTTCAATGGTAAGCTTCCCAGTTGTATTGTATGAATTGTCTGCATGCCTTTTCCCTCCTCCTATTAAGCAACTTTTAAGAAATGTAATCAGAGTTAATTAAGAAAGTTGAAACCAAATCTGTAAAATGTAAATGATTTTCAATGCCTGAAAATATGTAATAGAAGGCAGCAGAAAAAGGAGATATAACAGCTCCTCAGTCAGGCTGCCTTCGTTGAAATCTGGGCTTCATTGACTAAGTATGTCATATTGGACAACTAACTAAATCTGTCTCTGCTTTAGTTTCCTCATTTGTTAATATTAGCTAATAATAGTGACTAAATCATTGGGTAGCTCTGAGGACAAAATGAGATTTTACAGGTAAAATTTTTAGAATTTTCCCCGCCATTGTTACTACTGTTACCACCAATGTTACTAGAGTAGTCACAGAATCTTGGCACTTATATCTCAGGGTATGAAGGTCATCCTGCCCAAACCCTCATCCAGTGCTAGGACCCTCTTATCAACATCTCTAGCCTGTTGGATGATGAGCAGCTTTGGGACTGTCACTTGGATGGAAACAGTTACTAATTTGGCTTGGTGTGTGTGTGTGTATACCGCATGCAAAGTAATTCATGAATTTACAATGATTTCCTCTTGATTTTCTTTCACCTTAGTTTTCCCCTCCTCTCCCTTCCCCTCCCCACCCTTCCCCTTCCTTCACTTGTCTTTCTTCCTTTTTCCCTTTCTTTTTCTCTTTTTCTTTCTTTCCTTTCTTTCCCCTTCCTTCCTTCCTTCTTTCCTCCCTTCCTTCCTTCCTTCCTCCCTTCCTTCCTTCCATCCAGAAGCGGACTCATCAAAGAGGAACTTGATGATAATAGGATTGTTTTAAAATGTTTTATGTCTTCTCATGCTACGTTGTTGTCTAACTTTTGTATCAGAGCATTTCACTTTGAATCAAAACGCTATTGCAGGGTGGGGGTATTATTGCAGAAGAGCTTTCAGTATACAGTTGACCCTATGATAATCATATAAAGACTTTAAGTGCATAATATAAAAGGCAATATTTAATGCTTTTTGGTTAGATATTATGTTAAAAATAAAAGTGAAACATTTAAAAAATTAGACTTTTAAAAAATAGACAAAACTTCTATATGGCAACACCTTAAAATCTTAGAATAAGACATTAAAAACATACTAGCACAAATTATAGAACTACTTACAGATTCTTTTTCATATCTAATTAGTCAACTTAAAGAAAAGATAGGGAATTCTATTGAGAGAAAAGAAATTGACCAGGCTTGTTAGGACACAGGACTGTGAGGAGAGAGACCTAAAGAGTAAGACTGGGACTAGGGAAGCTTTCGTTTGGGTGATGAGAAAGCATTTGAAGAAAGCAGCTGTCTTAAACTGGGTTCCCTGGTAAATAGGCTCCAAGGCAGAGATTGGCCTACAGGGCTTTACTGGGGAATACTTGTAGGAATAACACTTGTAAGAGAGATAAACAGACTTGGGCAGGGGGAAGAGTTGAATCGTCATACGGTCACTACCTGGGACAATCTTATGGTGAGCTCCGGAACCTGGATGGCGTCCCTAATTGAAGCACAGGAGCCCAAACCCCAAATCAACCATCCTTAGATGTGGGATGCTCTCTAAAAGGAGGCTTAGGGGCACCTGGGTGCCTCAGCCATTAAGTGTCTGCCTTTGGCTCAGGTCATGGTCCTGGGATCCTGGGATCGAGTCCTGTATCGGGCTCCCTGCTCAGCGGGAAGCCTGCTTCTCCCTCTCCCACTCTCCCTGCTTGTGTTCCCTCTCTCGCTGTCTCTCTGTCAAATAAATAAATAAAATCTTTAAAAATAAAAAAATAAATAAAAGGAGGCTTAATGTTGAGTGAAGCAACTCCCTTTGAAGGCAATACCCAAAAAGAGCCTGGCAGCTAGAAGAATGAGTGCCTTGATCCTGAAAGGGTGGGCTGGGTAGTACACAGTAGCATCTACCACAGCAGTTGTCATTGGTTTGGGGGAATACTAAGAATAGTGATGCTGGGAAGACAGGATTTTGAAGTGTTCTGTTGCTCATTAAGGGCACAATCCTCCTTCACCACTTAAATGCTTTCTATACAACCTAAGTAAATATTTACATTTCTTTTAATTCTATCTTTCCGTTGTTATTGAATTGATGATGGTGATGATGGGGAGGATGATTTGACCCAATGCAGAGATTGGGTCAATGTGACCAGCTTTATTTTCAGGTTAGATAAATTTTGGAATGGGATTAGTTGTGATACTGACTGAGAAGGGGAAGATATGTAAACTGATGATGATAGGTTTACTCGAAAAAGAAGGTAATTGAAAAATGGGATGTCTTGAAGAAGTAGAAGCAAGCAGATCTAAAGGGACCGAAACTGGGGGAGTAGATTGTGGCCAGAGAGTATAATCTCCTTCTAGAACATTGAGAGATGCAACAGTTTAGAAGACAGAATAGCATTTTCTATGAAGGGCCAGATAGTAAATATTTTAGGCTTTTGGGGTCTTACCTTCTACTCAGCTTTGCTGTCATTGTGCAAAATCAGCCATAGACAATACATAAATGAATACACATGACTGTGTCCCAATAAAACTTTATTTACAAAAACATGCAGAGGGCCAGATTTGGTCTCAGTCATCGTTTGTGAACCCCTGGTTTAGATGACAAAAAAAGACCGCTGAATGGCTGTGTTTGACTAAATTGTTACACTGATTTGTGACTATATATATATATATATTTTTTCTTTTTAGAGAGAGAGAGAGAGTGTGCGCACTAGCAGGAGAAGGGGGAGAGGGAGAGAGAGAGAATCTTTAGCGGGCTCCACGCTTAATGTGGAGACCAACAGGGGCTCTATTTCACACCCCTGAGATGAGATCATGACCTGAGCCAAAAATCAAGAGTCAGATGCTTAAATGACTGAACCACCCATGCACCACTGTGACAGTTTTTTTTTAAAGATACCAAATAAAATAGCCAAAGGAAGATACAAAGAGAAAGCTAGAATAAAGTAGCCACATGTAACTCATAATGCCATCCCTTCTGTCACATGCTTGATTATGCACAGCCTTTCACTTCATGATTTCCTAAGTTCTTCATGCTTCACATTTATATGCTTATTTTGGAAATAATCAGTTTTTGAGATAGAAGCAATGATTAATCCAACCAACATGTGCCACCCTGATAAATCCAAATGGGTTTCAACAAACACATCATAAGAAGTAGCTAATCTCATAAGAAATGTAGCAGCAACCCAAAGGAATAGATTAGACTTCAGGAATACACGTGACAGGGAAGGGATCTTTCCACTTAATTTGTGTGATTTTTGACAAATCTTTTACCCTCCTGTACTTTATTATGCAGCTATCTGATAAAAACACATTTGGTTCTTTTCCAGAGTTTTGAAATCTACATGACACATTTTAAAATCATTTGAAAACGATGTTCAGTGCCTTTTTGGAATAACGCAGTATTTTTCACATCTAAGTAGCCACCCGGCCAAATCCACAAACAGGGATGTTATTAAGGAAAGCCTTTGTTGGACTGTAGGGGAGAAGAGATGATCCTAACAATCACAATTGTACAGGCAGTAGAGATCTGCTTCAGAATTTCATTCACTGTTATAATTTCGGTGCCCAAGTAATTAAAAAGGGGAATCAGAAGGCTTTATGTCTCTTAGCTGTCTTTTGGGAAACATATGCTGTTGAATTACATATTAGGCATACCAGAGCCTAATGAGCAAATTGTGACTGATAATCAAGGAGAAAGTCTTAACCTGGGTGTCCTTCTGGTGGAGGAGAGCGACAGTTAAAAGGCTGAGGGTGAGTGGCAGAATGACAATAGCTTTGTTAACCTGACTCTGTAGATGAGATGATCATTGCCTGAAATGCCAGCGTCTGGTTGGCTGTAAGAAAATGCCTTTTTCTCCCTCCATTTAAATGGTAATTACACATTTATAATGCATTGCAAGTGTGTCTAGTTTTACTCAGAATCCTCTGGGAGCTCTAGAAACTAGTACTTTTATAACGATGGATACTCTTTTGGAGTTATTTCTTTGCTTGGGATGATTTTGTTTTTATTAATTTTCAACATTCACCTGCATTTTCCCCCTTCAAAACCAATAGGATTTTCCCAATCGAATAGTAGCATTGGCAAAATTGAATAATGACATTCAAGTCATGTAACATTAAATAATATCTGTATTTTAAATATCTTTTAATTATCTTGGTAGTTACTGCATGCATGTTAATTTGGTATTGAGTATTGTTTTCTCATAAATAAGTCAGGCAATTTCTAGTAAAATCACCATCCCCTAATTTTTCCTTTTCCAAAATTATATTCTTGTATTCCTTTAAAATCTAATGGTTAATTCTGATACTGCATATTTCCTTTTCCCTCTCTTCTCTTTGTGCATGGCATTTAGTTCAGATTCATTTTGGCATTTATATCAGTACCCACTTATTTCTTTAGGTGTAGTATTTTATCTTGACCTTGATAAGGTCACCTTGAAGCACCAAGCAAAACATAAGGATCTGGAGAAATTAATAAAGACAAGTACTAAATATAGATCCCTCAGCATGTTCCTGACCTAGTGTTATTTACATAAGCAATCATTTTCTATCAATAACTTATCTTTCTGATATCACGATCATTTTAATGTAAAACTCCATCAAATTCTTGGAAGAACAAGCTTTTTTTTGGACAAGTTATTTATAGGATTACGTAAGATTGTGTAGTCAATATGTAAAGAAAAAAGTTGACAGAATATAATGCAGGAGTAACATTTTTTCTATAAATGTATACGGTGATGGTTCTAGCAAAAGGATATCTAAATGAAATAAAACCACATAAATGAAACCCTGTGACTAATAAAATAATTATTATTATTATAATTGGAAAGGCAGTAGTATTTTTTTTTTCTTAAGGGACTCCTCCTAAAATATTACAAGTGCTTTTTTTTGGTTGGGGGGGCGCAGGGGAGTTAAGCAGTCAGGTTTAAAAGTTGCATCTGGAATTTATTAGCTGTGAGATCTAAGGTAAATAGCTTAACATCTCTGAGCTTTGATTTCTTGATGCATATAGGAATAATAATAATCATTTTGCAAAGAAGCTTAGGAATAATGTAGGAAAAGCTCCTGGAATATAATATATAATCAACAAACGCTAGCTCTTGAGCAGGGGAGAGAGCCAGACAACATACCACCATCAAGTAGAAAGAGTCCAGTCCCCAAACTAGCAAGCTCCTGGGTTCTATTCTCTGCCCAACACCTGTTAGCTAGTTAATACTGAGCAAATTATTTAAATAGTAAGTCTTCCTGTCTAAAAGGGAAATAATAAAACTATGAAAGTTGTGTGAGAAGTAACTTAAATACTGTATGTAAAGCACTTTTTTATAGTACCTGGCACCTAGTAAGTACTCAATAAAGGGTTCTATTATTGCATATTATAAGCCTATAACGTCACTATAGTTCTGTAGGCACTTGGGAACATGTAAAGGAACCTTAGAGGGTAACTTGAGACACTTTAAAATCTTTTAAGGAAGATAAGACCTTGAGATAAGTATAAGTTTCCATAGTATAAAATATAGTAGGTTCCATAATGGGGGTCCATAGGTACCTGAGAGATGAGTTAAAGTCTAGAGAACCTGTGTTTGCGGGATCAAGTAGTACTACATGGTGGCCATTGTTGCATCTCAGCTGAGTTTGAGGGTGGGCAGCATATCTACAGGCAGAGACTGGAGCTTGTTAGGGGGACAATGTTTGGAAGAGGAAGCAGAATGTGCAATAATGGTCACGAAAGTGAAAAAGGACAGATTATATGTGAGTTTTGGTGAG
The DNA here is from genome assembly GCF_037043125.1 of Eumetopias jubatus. NCBI lineage: Eukaryota > Metazoa > Chordata > Mammalia > Carnivora > Otariidae > Eumetopias > Eumetopias jubatus. The sequence continues at coordinate 35,701,049 of NW_028274820.1, forward strand.
AAGGAGGAAGTTTTTATGTTGAATTTGTGGTAATAGCAAGTTACTCACGCATGTAGACACTCCAGAGTTTAGAGCATGGTTGCGGAGAGCATCTGCCTGGCTCAGTCAGAGGAGCCCGCGACTCTCGATCTTAGGGTCGTGAGTTCGAGCCCCACGTTGGGTGTGGAGATTACTTAAATAAATAAAACTTAAAAAAATAAAAAGGACAGAGAGTTGGGAGCATGGGTGTGGCATGGAGGAAATTTGAGCTGGAGACCTAAAAGAGGAAACAGTGTATATGTAGCCACGGGTGTGGGTGAAAATACTGTGGTGTGTGTCAAGAGAGAACAGAAGGGCAAGGATGGCTCCTTCAGGACAGCCTTAATCTAGGATGTGGCAAGAAGATGGAGGAGCAACTCACACAGTGAGCGAACCAGGAGGTAGTAATGCTAAGGTGTAGGATAAGGGCAGTCAGAAGCACCACATACATGCCACAGGCAAGAGGTCTCCATACACATAGTCTGTTTTGTAAACTCCAGTCATGTTTTTATACTATTAAGATGTTTCAGGATACTGAATAGCACTTTGCTAAGTACTAGGCTCTATGGTAGCCGAAAATAGGTTATAGCTTTCTAAAGTGCCTTAAATTTCAGGATACATTTTCTGTCCTATGGGAAGGGCCATGCACAATAAATGGTTTATCTGACAGGATACAGTTTGCCTGGAGCATCATGTAGAATCTGAGCAATGCGCAGGCTCAGTGGGAAAGAACACTGAGATCTATTAGCAATATCTCCACTCTGAAAGGGGTAGGGAATACTGTTTCTAAGCTGGTCTTCTCTTGATTAGATGCTTTCTAAGGTATTGTGAAAACTCTAAATTTCTATGGTTTTCAGAACCCCATTTATCATACGCATCAACTAAAAAAAATTAAAAAGGCAAATGACTCTTCATGATTTTGTAGCCCAGCTTTCCAGTGCTAGGACTTGTAAAATGAAGCTGGATTTTGGGCTTTCTAGAGTGAATAAATGAAATGAAAAAAAAATTATGTGTATTCAGCAGAATACAGGAGAATGACTGCACACCTTCAACTCAGCTTTTAACTACTTAATGCAAGTGTGAAGTGCGTATGTGTGCCTGTGTATGTCTGTGTGTTTTTAGTTGTTTGGGACTTTAGATAAATGTTCTAATGGGAGTATGGTGGGACTATGTAAAGGGAATTGAAAGTAATTGCTTTTTACCTTAAGGTGAAGAAAGGTTATTTAAATTTCTCTAGTCAAGGACTTTGATTATAGAAAACCACAGGCAGGGAACATAAAGAGCAAACGCTGAGTTGAATTATTCACTGAGGGGAATTTATGGTAACCACATTAATAATGTTTTAGATGAGACTCTCCACTGTTCTATGTGAATAACTGATGTAGAGAAACTTCTATTTTATAAGTACTCCTTATCAAAGAAATTTGCTGTCTTTTTTAATGACTCACTAGGTTAATTTTATTTTTAATAACCCCAATACAGAATAGATTGATTCATTTTATTTTTTCTTAATTAAAACATTTTAAAAAAATTTTTTTAAAGATTTCATTTATTTATTTGAGAGAGAGAGCGCAAGTGAGAGAGCACAAGCCGGAGGAGCAGCAGAGGAGAGGGAGAAGCAGAGTCCCCACTGAGCAGGTGCGGGCCTTGATCCAAGATCACGACCTGAGCCTAAGGCAGCCGCCCAACCAACTGAGACACCCAGGCACCCCTAAAATATTTTTTATTGAAGTATAGTTGACAAGCAATGTGCTATTAGTTTTAGGTGTACCACACAGTGATTTGACGACTCTATCTATACATTATGCTGTGCTCACCAAAAGGGTAGCCTCCATCTGTCATCATACAAGGCTATTATGGGACCATTGACTCTATTCCCTTTGCTGTGCCTTTCATCCCTAAAATTTACTGTTCTCAGTCTTGAAAAGGTTGTACATAAACACTCTTGGAAAATACCATTATAATTTAAATACCTACTAGAATTAATTTTAAAATGATTTGCTTTGCGGAATTCTAGTGCTCTATAGCCTCTTGTATTTCTTCTAACGTATTTACTGTGTTGTAAGACTATACCAATCATTTCATCTCTGTGTCAGAATATAAACCCCTTGAAGGCAAGGGCGCTATTTTATCACCAAACCATTGATGTCACTTGTGTGTAGTGCCCAGCTGCTCTCTAGTCCTCTCTGACTTTTCCTTGTGTCCACTGCTATTTTCAACCCCTCTGACAAAAGTGTAAGACATGGTGCCTGCCCTCAAAAAACTTAAAATCCAGTTGCTGAGAGAATAACCACCAGAAATAGATAATGAAGTGGGGAGATAACCAAAAACTTAGAGAATAGGTCCAAAGTAATTATCATCTTAAAATCTTAATTATATTTTCATTCCTTTTTGGACAACAGATAAATTCTCAGTGATAAGGCAAGGGCTTTCCCTATTTGGGCTCAAGGGATGGGACAACATGTAAAAACTCTACTATCTCTATCTCCTGTGCACGCTTAGTATCTCTTTTCCTTGTATCTTTGTTCTATTTTCTTTCTGATAAGGGCCTCTGGCACCAGTTCCTGGTACTCATTTGTCAAAACTCTAACTTTTTTTCAAATGTCACCTTAATGTCACCTTCAACCAAATTTTCCCAGACTCCCTTCAGCAAATGTTGCCTTTCCCCTCTGAATCCCTTTCCCTTTCCCCCCACTCATGCTCACATGTGCATTCTCTCTCTCTCTCAAATAAATAAAATCTTAAAAAAAAGAGAAATGAATAAATTCTGAGGATCTAATATATGGCATGGTGATTATAGCTAATAATACTGTATTATATACTTGAAAGTTGCTAAGAGAGTAGAACTAAAATGTTCTCACACAAAAAAGAAATGCTAATTATGTGAGCTGATGGAGGTGTTAGCTAAGGCTCTGGTGGTAATCATTTTGCAATATATGAGTATCAAATCAACACACTGCACACCTTAAATTTCACAGCGTTGTATGTCTATTATATCTCAGTAAAACTGGGAAAAGAAAGAAAGACAATGATCCCAGCGTAGATACAAAAAAAGTGAGGAGCAAAGGAATATAATTCTGGGAAGAAAAGATGGGACTGAAATTTGAGGGAGGGGGACGAGGTGGGGAACCTGCTTGAGATAAATAGGAAGGACCTCCTTGAGGGAGGTCTTTAATCAAAGACCAAAATATGATAGGGAGTTAGCCAGGAGCAAGGTAGGGGGAAGGAACATTACCAGGTGGAGACCGGGATGAGACAGAGATTGGCGTTTTGGAGAAACTGAAGTTCAGCATGGATGGAGTGAGCAAGGATCGGATAGTGTGGGCATTTATAGGCCATTAGAAGGAGTTTGGGTTGCACTAGACTTGACTGAGAGGGTGTGATTCTCAGCTGGGTTTAATAAGCCTATGTTAATGTAGGGGAGTAGGTATTTGAGATGGAAGAGCAAAGTCACGGGATTGTGACGAAGAATGGTTTCGGGGAAGGCAAGAAATAATCTGAAGAGGAGCTGATTGGTGCATATGAGAAGCTTCTCTTTGGGAGGGCATCATGCTATATATATATATATACATACATATATATTACGTGTATATATACATATATATACGTGTATATAAATAACACAGCAACGGCCTCACAGTAACCAACTTTGACGGGCTCTTTCTCAGAGCAGACAAAAAGTCAAGCTGACGTGGTGACCTTTTGGAAGAGATGGTTTCTTTTCTGAGAAGAACCTTTTCGGGGAATATTTGTGCTGAGTGAGCTTTCTGACCCTCGGGCAGGGTGCATAAATGCTCTCCTTCACGAACATTCAACTCTTTTCCTTTCATGTCCGCAGAAGGAAATAAATCATTTATGTTAGTTTTGGTAACTGAAGGCTTTTCAGTTCCAATTTACCCCCGTGTGTGTGACTAACTTGAGTTGATAGTCATTATTAGCCATGCACAGCTTTTCAGTGGATGGACCATGAGTTGGAAAGTATTACACTTCTGTGAAAATTGGTGTAAAGGCCTTGAATTTAAGCTTTCTAGTCTAAACATGAAACCTGAGAATTTACAATTTACATTGTATTACATTTTCAATAATGACTGTGTCGTTTTTCTTTCAGGCTTCCTTCAGGATTTTAATCATCCTTACAGTCTCTTTGAAAATGATTGAACTTTCAAATTCCCTTAAGTTAAAATTTTAAATTATATTGAACGTTTTTGTAGAGTATTTCATTACTTTTACATTATGACTTGTTCAGTAATTTGAGATCATAAGGGTTGAAAAAGCTCTTGAGACAAGATTTTATGGTTAATTTAAAAACTTTTTAAAAACTTCTGAATCATCTCCTTCCTAACTAGTTTTACAATCTTAATGTTCTTTTCTTGGAACATAAAGTGGTATAAATAAAGAAAGTTCAAACTTCCAACATGTAAATTTAAATATGGCATAGGGATTGGAGGCTACACCCAAGATTACGTATGACGTTGTTGTTTTCTAATCAGTGTTACCAGACAATAAGCACTTGAATTCTAATTTTGTTTATATTTATTATTACCAAAAAAACCCTGCTCCACTATTCAAAATCTTCCCTGGAATAGCAAATCTGAGGTAATGATTGATATCATTAGTATCTGTATTGATGACACTTTGGGTGGATTAATGACAACATATTTTTAATGCTGTAGATACTTTAAAATAAAAAAGGTGAAGACTCTTAACAATTTAAGGAAAATACTAGAGGATTTTTTTAATAGAGCAAAATTATGCCAGACTACCAATACCAGGTAGTTTCTTCATTAAAATTCAGTAATGTTTTGATACATTAATTATTAAGTGTGTTTCACCAACTTTTTTTTAACTTCTGCCTTTTAGGCAAAATTTGGAAGATGAAGCATAAACTTATATTTGATATTGTTGCTATTTGCTGTACTTTGATATAAAACTAATGTGGCTTTAGTTAAATTTGACAGGGGAGGGAGGATCATCTGATATCAAAAATTGTGAAGAAAATGATCCATTGTCATAATGAGGATGAATAAAGCTTGATTCTATATATTTAGACTCCCCCCCCCCCCCGCCAAGATATCAAGACTGGAATTACTAGAGCTAGGAGAAACCAAATTTGTCTAAGTTGAGGTGGCCATAACATCCAGCAAGACAGATCTTGCGCTGGATCAAAGATTGATTTCTTTGTTTGGCAGAAAATTTGACTTTGGTTGAAGAACTGAAGCAGCAATATAGAAATAAGTAATTTGTCTTGTTCTACCCAAACCCAAGAACTTCCTCTGTCTTTTCCCCCATGAAGTGATAGACTATCTAGTAAATTGAGGCTCTCTCCTGTCTGCCTCAGGTAATGTCTTTCCCCTTCAGCTCAGTTCCTGGACTTTGTTCTTATTTTATTTTCTCCTCAGCTTTATTGAGGCATAATTGACAGGTAAAATCATATATATTTAAAGTGACAATTTGACATACATATACATTGTAAAATGATTACCACAATTAGTTTAGTTAATACATCCATCACCTCACATAATTACCTTTGTGTGTGTGATAAGAATGTTTAAGACTACTCTCATAGCAAAGTTCAAGTGTGAGATACAATATTATTAACTATCCTCACCATGCTGTACATCACATCTCCAAAATTTATTCATCCTATGACTACAAGCTTGCACCATTTGACCATTTTCTCCCCAATTCCCCCACCTGCTAGCCTGGTAACCACCACTCTATTCTCTGTTTCTGTGCACTTGGCCTTTTTTTTTTTTTTCCAGAGCCCACTTGTAAGTGAGATAATATAGTAGTTGGTACTTCTCTGGCAGGTTAATTTCACTTAGCATAGTATCTTCCATGTTCACCCATGTAGTTGCAAATAGCAAGATTTTCTTCTTTCTTATGGCTGAATGATACTCCATTGTTACATACACACACACAAACACACACACCCCTTAGGGTGAATACTGAACCTCACTGTGAAAATCATACATAGTCCTATAGAACTCTCAATTTGCCTTTATGGGTTTTTTTGGTAATATGTTTTTCAGTAGCTTTCTCGGGGCTTATATATGCAATGCGAACCCAATCAGCCTCATTCTTCAGTTGTAAACGCAGTGCTGGTACTAAGGTAGCAGACAGATAGGGCCCAGGAAATGCAAGTTTTATTAAACTTGTTACAGACTGAAGCTTTATTCTCATAATTCTAGGTAAAGGTGTAGAAAAATTTTGAAGAATAACCAGGAGTACTTGTTCTCCCCTTTATAAGATTACCATTTCCCAGGTTTAAATATATCTTTTTTATTAGGAAGATTCATATCTCAAAAGCATACTAACTTTCAGAATGTTAAAAATATATCCATTTTGTGTTAATTCTCTACATATGGCTGTTTTCACAAACTTTTCAAAATCTCATTAATTGATGTCTTTGGGAGAGTTTCATCTTTTTCTCCTTTCACCGTAACAAATTTCAATTTCATTTCTCACTTCAAAAACAATTCAGTATGGACTGCTATTTTCTATAGAATGTCATGTTATCTCCAACAAATTGTGAAAAAAAATCATCCTTTAATCATACAACCTGAGTATGGCTCTTGATTTATAACCACCTGAGAAAAGACTTCTATAAATAAACACCAAAGGAAATAAAAAATATTAAGTCATGCTTTATTTATTTTATTGTAATTGTAGTAGAATTTTCAATTAATCTCTTCATTAATGGCCCTAATTAATTCATTCTAAAATCTACTATAATTCTATATTTTAAAAAATTATTTACTGACTTTTTTCAATTTTTTTCTTACTTTATGTGATCAGATTGAATAATTATCAATGTATCATAAAATACTATATTTAAAGAATTAGTGATTTTGTATTTGTTTGGTGTTAAATGAGATTATGAATAACCTTGTTCTCTTGTGTTCTGTTTGACTTTTTTCTTTCATCACCTATTAGGGAATCTAAAAAAGTAAAGTGCTACTCAGCTGCTGTCTTTGAAGAATAACTATTTGAGATGAGAGTAAGTTGATAGTGTAGTAATAAGGTCTGGTGATAGGTTTCCCAGGAGAGATCTTATGCAAAAATGATAGAGGGCTGCCCATCATTGAACACAGAGTGCTGACATTCTTGACTTTAGTAGAGAAGCATTTATCTCTGGCACCTGCCCCAGTATATGAGTAGCTGTCATGTACTCCAACAAAAGAGAGGAAAAAGTGTCACTATGATTTAAGAAATATGCCTTGGCATAAGAAAAAGCAAAATATTTTGAGCACTTAGAGCACTTTTTTTTTTGCCCTATTACGCCTGGTTTCTAACAGTGAATTATTTAAGTTATATGTAATAGTATTAGAATTTTCCTATTGAGTTCATCGGTATGACTTCATCATTGTAGAAAGCTCTTTGAATTATTGAAAAGACCCTGTGTGTGTGCTATAGGAGTAAAAGGTTTTTGCATTTGTGATTACTGAATTTTCAGCAGTACATAACAAATGAAACACCTAGATAAAATGTAAATGCGGTCTTTACATCAATAAGACATAAAATTTAAAGTTGATCAAGTTAAAACTTATCCCAAACACTTCACTTATTAAAACAAACAAGCAAAATCATGGAATAAAATGCATATTGAAATTGATTATTGAAAAAACGAAGGGTTCTTAAAGGTTTTTAGATTCCTGACAGGTTGGCTATGGAACCAGAGCCTTTAAATGTGTTCAAAATATTGAAGTGCTGATGCTTTTTTTTTTATGGCATTTTTATTCCTATTACTGCTTTCTTGGGTAAAATTATGAAGGAAGTCTGTCAGATCTCTTTTACATTTATATTTTCTCAGCAGGTATGCCCTCCCATGGCATTTTACATGCTGGCTTTTCTGCTGCTACTGGCTTTCAATTCTAACTCTTCTTTTAAAAATATGTAAGAGATTTTAAGTTTATATACATACATGTGCATGCATAGTGTGTATCCATATATAAAGCATAACAAAAATTTAATTTGATTTTTTTTTACTCATTTTTTTGAAACAGATTTTTTTTTTAAAGATTTTATTTATTTATTTGACAGAGAGAGAGAGTTAGTGAGCAGGGGGAGTGGAAGAGGGAGAAATAGGCTTCCCACAGAGCAGGGAACCTGATGCAGGACTCGATCCCAGGGATCATGACCTGAGCTGAAGGCAGACGCTTAACGGCTGAGCCACCCAGGCTCCCCTTTTTTTACTCATTTTTTAACAAACACTAAAATTAAGTACCAAAATTAATTTTTTCCCATAAGAGTATGCACCATTAGAAATTATTCACTTATTTCCAGTGCTGCTGATATTACTTAAAATGTCTTTGGACCTCTTCCTTTGAAATGTCCTTTAAAACCTGCAAAACATTTAAAATACATCTTTAGTAGTGGCAGGTCATCATTCTTTGAGGATGGCTGAGAATGGGAACAAAGAATTTGTTTTTGAAAGGCAGAAAGGCATTCAGAGCCATATGTGATGAACAGGTAACAGATTGTTGCAGATAACCCATTTTTGGTCAAAGTCAGGTTTAGACTATAATGTGCACAAGAAAGGAAAAAAATGAAAAAGCAGGAAGGAAAATGGGGGGGGGCGGACCAACTATGATAGCCATTTGTAAAGAAAAATCCAAAATGGTTGCAGCAGTTGAAAAAAGCTTTGCGTTTTTCATGGTGACTGCTTTGAAAGAATGCAATCATTTGGAAATACTGGCAGCCCACGAAGTTCTGAGGTTTTAAATGATTTTCATTTATAATTCTGAGCTCATTATATCCACATTGGGATTTAAAGTGAACAGCATATAAATTAAAACGGACTCTGATTAATTCTTCCTAAGGCTCTTTATTCTAGGCCAAAAACCTTACTCCCTTACTCTCCCTTTTGTACCATCCTCTGTGATTCTTACTGAGGAGACATCTTCTTGGCTTTGTGGAGTTTCAGAAACCTCTAGATTTGCTGAGTCGAGATGGCTCTAGGAAATGTCAGCTTTGGACAAAAGGAATGAAGCAAATTTTAGAAAAGAGGGAAAGGCTCCTAGATTCAGAGAGAGTCTCCATTCTAACCAGAACTTGGGGTGGTTTTCAACTTAGGAAGCTACAATCTGGGGAGGGATCAAAAAAGATCAATTTAGGGGCACCTGGGTGGCTCAGTCTGTTAAGCCTTCGACTCTTGGTTTCCGCTCAGGTCATGATCTCAGGGTCATGAGATTGCGCCCCCTTTGGAATCCCTGCTCAACGTGGGGTCTGCTTGAGATTCTCTCCCTCTCCCTCCCCCTCTGCCCCACCCCCCGTGTGTGTGCACGTGCTCTCTCTCTCTCAAGATAAATAAAATAAAATCTTAAATAAAAAGATCAACTTAATACCAGTTGCCAACTGAAATTTCATACTAATTGTCCAAACTTCTTTGTCTTACGTCGTGAGATTGATGTTATGCTTGGAAGAAGAGACCAAGGTTTAGACTTGGAGACCTAGTCTGACCCTAAATTACTTGAGATCTTGACAGATTTTTTCAAGAAAAGGATGGTTTTTCTCATTTTCTAATGAATCCTTTGAGACAGACAGGTAAGAGTGCCCCAATTGTATAGATAAGGAAAACTTGAAAAACAAGCTCGACACAGTAGAATATATTGCCCAAGATCATTTGGCTTTAAGAAGTGGAGCTAAGCTTGAAAAGACACAGCCTTTGTCTCATAGGAAGCTGCTTCTCTGGGGCACCTGGGTGGTTAGTCGGTTGAGTGTCAGACTCTTAATTTTGGCTCAGGTCATGATCTCCGGGTTGTGAGATCCAGCCCCTTGGGCTCTGCACTCAACAGGGAGTCTGCTTGAGATTCCCCTCCCTCTCCCTTTGCCCCTTCTCCCTCTCTCTCTCTCTCTCTCAAAAATGAATAAATAAATCATTTAAAAAAAGAAAACTGCTTCTCTCTGAGGTTATAGCTAAAAAATTTCCTTTAAGTTTGTCTAAAATCACACAAGAAAGAGGTTATTGTGTTAGAAAAATACTTCCTGTCAATGAAACTGAACAATTCTGGAGGAAATGCTTTCTCAACTGTGTACCAGTAAACCAGAAAACTCCATGCTTGGTTATAAAATTAAGGATAGGTTTACTTTTTATTACCCTTTAATTTGGTTCAAACACTTCCAGTGACTTCCAGCTCAAATGTTTTCTTTGTTCATCATTGTGAAATTCCCAAAGCACATATGATTAACATATTAAGGGCAGTCTTCTAGTCATCTGAAAATCAAATTCCATGAGGACTCAGGTTCTGTATTTAGGAATGAATTTATGTTGAGTTTTTAATTCTAACAACATTTGAGACCCTACTGTACAAAGCATTATAGGTTGTTCAGAATAATTTCAATAACATCACTGCATATAAGAATATTACATAATGCCCTGGATATCATACACTGTAGATACAGAGTCTAACTAAAAGGATATTTTCATATCCTCTTGCATAAACTTACTGTTGTAGATGGAGGTTATTTCATTTGAAAAGATAATTGCAACCAAAAAAAAAAATTGAGTGTTTATAAACATCTGCAATTGCCAGTATGTTTTTTTTTTTTTTTTGGTACGGAAAGAGGGCAGAAGAACAAAACATCCATGTTTCAAAATGCTTAATCAAATGTCTCTCATTCTCTCCAATTGTCTCCTCAAAGATGCCTGGCAAAGTTTCTCCAAAAGAGCCCTCATCATTCTACAATCTTGCACATTTGATTTGTACTAAGGGAAAAAGAAAGGCTAGATTGCTTCAGGAGAAAGAACCACTTACAGTGTTCTATGGCATTGAGCCACATTAAGTACAATGTTAGGAGATGATTACAGTATTCTATTTAGTATATACTTTTTGAAGTGTTATGTAGTATATGTCATTTGATATATACATATTTATATATAAATGCATATAATATGTGTGTATATATATATACATTTTAAACATAACGTTTTGCTAACTTTTATAAAAATACTGACCCTCAGATCCCTTAATCAAGAGCATAATTTTGCCATAGTTCTCCTTTGCAAGAAAATGAATCAATTTAATTATTATTATTAACTTACGCAATAACAAGGGTAAAATTTTGTGTAACTTTATGGTAACAAAGCATTGTCAGAATCTTAAACCCAACAAGAGGCTTTTTTCTTCTTTCCCCATATTCCTCTCCCTTTACCTCTTCATTTTTTTTTTGTTTTTCCCTCAGTTTTATTGAGATATAATTGACATATGACCTTGTGTTACATTTAGTATTAGTATACAACATAATGATTTGATATATGTACATATTGCAAAACAGTTGCCACAATAAATTCAGTTAACATCCATCACCTCACATAGTTACAATTTTTTTCTTGTGATGAAAACTTTTAAGGTCTACTCTCTTAGCAACTTTCAAATATGGAGTATAGTATCGTTAACTACAGTCACTGTGCTTTATATTACATCTCCAGAACTTACTTATTTTATAACTGCAAGTTTCTACCTTTTGACTACCTTCACCTATTTTACCCACTTTCCACTTCCTGATTCTGGGAACCACCAATCTGTTCTCTGTACCTGTGAGTTCAGTTTTTTAGATTCTTCATATAAGTGAGATCATACAGAATTTGTGGTTCTCAGTCTGACTTCACTTAACATAATGCTCTTAAGGTCCATCCATGTAGTTGCAAGTGGCAGGATTTCCTTCTCTTTTATGGTTGGATAGTGCTGCATTGTTTATATATACACATATATACACACACACTGCATTTTCTTTATCTATTCATCTGTCACTTAGGTTTCTTCCATGTCTTGGCTGTTGTAAATAATGCTGCAATGAACACAGGGGTGCAGATATCTCTTTGACAGAGTGACTTCATTTTCTTTGAAGAAATACCCAGAAGTGGAATTGTTGGATCATATGATAGTTCTGTTTTTAATTTTTTGAGGAACCTTCGTACTGTTTTCCATAGCAGCTGCACATTTACTTTCCTAGTAACAGTGCATAAGGGTTCCCCTTTTCTCCACACCCTTGTTATCTCCTATCTTTTGGATAATAGCCATGTTACAGGCAAGAGGTGGTGGTTCACTGTGGTTTTGATTTGTGTATCCCTGGTAATTTGTAATTTGAACACCTTTGCATTTACCTGTTGGCCATTTGTATGTCTTCTTTGGGAAAAAGTGTATTGAGTTCCTCAGCTCATTTATTATTGGATTGTTCATCTTTTGCTATTGAGTTGTATGAGTTCTTTATATATTTTAAATATTAACCCCTTATTGGATATATGATTTGCAATTATGTTATCCCATTCTGCAGGACCCTGGGATCATGTCCTGAACCAAAGGCAGATACTTAACCAACTGAGTTACCCAGGCGCCCCCTTCTTTCCTCCTTTTTGCCTGATTGCTCTGCCTAGGACTTCTAGTAATATGGTGAATAAAAGTGGCAAAAGTGGACATCCTTGTGTTGTTCCCGATCTTAGAGGACAAGCTTTCAGCTTACCATTGTTGAACATGGTGTTAGCTGAGAGCTTGACATGAATGGCCATTATTATATTGAGGTACATTCCTTCTATACCTAGTTTTCTGAAAGAGTTTTTTTTATCATGAATGGATATTAAATTTTGTCAAATGCTTTTTTTGCATCTATTGACATGATCATATGATTTTTATCCTTCATGTTGTTAATGTTTATATCATGTACATTGTGATCAAGTGGGACTTATTCCAGGGATGCAAGGATGTTTCAATATCTGCAAACAAGTCTTTCATTTATGTTTGTTTAAGTCACCATATGTCCCAATTTTTCCAGGACCATCCTACTTTATACCTGTTGTCTTGGGGTAATTAAAAATAGAACCCCCTCAAATAAGCACATGAAAACATGTTCACCATTGTTAGTCATTAGGAGTATGCAAATCAAAGCCAAAATGAGATATCACTACACACTCACTCAATGGCTCAAATTATAAATAAACACTGACCACCAATGGTTGCTGAAGATGAAGATGTGGAGAAACTATACTTTCTTTTTTAAGATTTTATTTATTTATTTGACAGAGAGAGACACAGCGAGAGAGGGAACACAAGCAGGGGGAGTGGGAGAGGGAGAAGCAGGCTTCCCACTGAGCAGGGAGCCCGATGTTGGGCTCGATCCCAGGACCCTGGGATCATGACCGAAGGTAGACGCTTAATGACTGAGCCACCCAGGTGCCCCGAAACTATACTTTTAATACATTGCTGTAAAGAATGTAAAATGGTACAACCACTTTGGAAAATTATTTGATAATTTCTTAAAAACTTAAATACACCTACCATACCACCCAGCCATTTTATGCCTAGATGTTTACATGTGGAAAATGAATACATATGTCCATACCAAGACTTTTACATGAATGTTCATAGCACCTTTGTAATAACTCTAAACTGGAAACCCAAATGTTCATCAATAGGAGAATGGACAAACAAATTATGGTATAGCCGTATAGTGGAACACTACTCAGAAACAAATAGGAAAAAACTATTGAAACAACATATAAGAATCTCTATGTGAAAGACATCAAACAAAAGAGGACCTAGTATATGATTCTGTTTATATAAAATTCTAAAAAAGCAAACTTGTGACCAAAATGAGGTCAGTGGTTTCCTGGGAATAGAAAAGGGGGATGAAAGGAGAGATTACAAGGTGACACAGGGAAACTTTTTGGGACGGTGAATATGTTTATCATCTTGACTGTGGCAAGAGTTTCACAACTATATGCCAAAACTTACCAAAGTGTACATTTAAATGGGTGAAGTTTATTATATATCAATTATACCTCAATTATACATTTTTTAAAATGCCACCTTTCACTCTCAAAGGTATTTCAGCTCGAATGTTGGTATTATTCTTTCTTAGTCTGGGTGCTGATTTCATAGATTTTTAAGTAGCGTATTGTGATTTATTCAGTTTGTGAAAATCTACTTAAAATATGTGTACTTTTCTGTATATATATATATATATATATATATATATATATATATATTATACTTCAATCAAAACATCCCCCCCCAAAAAGAGCCTGAAAGATTCCCTGAGGGAAATATATGCAGGAAGTATTCCAGTTGGAAAGTAAATTAAAGGATGACCCTATCCTTTGTATTTTTATTTTTTTAATGCTAGAGAAAAGAAAACTAAGACTTACAAACAACTTGCAAAAACCCACAAAAATAGTAAATATTTCCATGGAGACTTCAGCTAGTTTTTTCTTTCCTGAAAAATCTATGTGCTTTCCTATGCTTTCCAGGCTAGTGAAAGAACTGGTCTCTCTTCAATGAAGGATTATTATGTTAAAAAATAATCATCTTATTTATGATCATCCCTTACATATTTATGTCATAATTCATGATCATTCACAATAGATTTGTTCAGAGCCGAAGAATAACATTCATTTCAATACTCCAGCAAGTTTTGGGACACAAAGCAACTGATTCTTGTCAATTAGTTCAGTGGTACCAATATGGTCTTTGGGACAAGAAGCTGTATTAGAAAAGGATTTTAAGAAAACAAAAGACCTAATCTCAGGAAACAAACTGAGAGCTGCTGGAGTGGAGGGGAGTGGGAAAGATGAAGTAGCTGAGTGATGGACATTGGGGAGGGTATGTGCTATGGTGAGTGCTGTGAATTGTGTAAGACTGATGAATCACAGACCTGTACCCCTGAAACAAATAATACATTATATGTCAATTAAAAAAAAAAAAAGACCTTCCGTTAGTGGAGAATATAATACTGAAGATAGAGTGAAATGACCAGTAGAAGATAGTAATATACTTATCAGCATTTTGAGATAGTGAACACTTAAGAAGAAAAAAAATCCATGCATTGATATGGATTTTTATGTATTGTGGTGCCAGCAACTCAGTGGAAATCTTTTCTCTGTGGAAGATATTTTTTTATTACCAGGGTAAAAAGAAACAAATCTTTGATATTAAGTAGCAATTTAGTTTAGAAATTGATTAATATTATAAAATAATAAACTGCCTTTTAAGTAATATGGCATAGCATTTTAATAAATACTCCTTAAAGATTAAGTTATATTAATATGATGCTTTGCATACAGTAGGCCATCAAAGTGGCATAGACTAATTTTGATTCATAGCCGGTTTAGGGGAAGCAGAGAGGGAAAACGTAGTAAGGCGGATAGGGAAGAAGGAAAAAATAGGCATAGTAGAGCAAGAGACAGCAGAGAAATATTCTGTTGGTTTCTAAAATAAATCATTTTTAGTGATCTTCAGCTGTTACTTGAGGCTCTGAGCTACTTATAGAGTGTAGAAGATTCTATGGGTTGCCTATTCAATATCTACTTTCTTATATGCATATGTTAAAATGACCCTGATTTTGTTCAAATAGCTTGCCATGTGGCCATCTACTCAGAGAGTCTGGTCCCATTCCCAGCCCCAGAGGGTAAATCCTAATTGGTCTAGGGCATTCTCATTTTCCTTGCCAGTAATTGTTTTAGAAAGGACACATGACCCAATTCTGACCAATCACAAATGAGAAATCTGCTGGAAGTTTCTAGGAAAGGATTTCTCACTCTTAGATAAGACACAAAAAAGACACCTTCCTCTTCTTAATTTGGGCAATATTTTATCTAAATGTGACTCCCAGAGCTGCTGCTTCCATGACTTTCCTATCATGAGACAAACAAGTCTGGAAAAAGTTGATACCTAGAGAAGAGCAAAACTGAAAATTGGAAAGAACCTAAGCCCTTGATGATGTGATTGAGACACTAAATTATCCAGCCCTGGGGTTACTAATCACCAGCCAAATGATCTCGAAGATTGATCTGGGCCTCAGTTTCCTCAACTATAAAATGAGGAAGATGAATTTTTGACTTGATCCAACTGGGACCTTCAGCTCTATTATCATCCCATGGTTCTCGAAATCCATAAACCTGAAATGGTTTATGGAAGTTACTGTGAAGTGGTTTAGTGAAGTTACTGCACTCTTCTTGCTGGTGAAAATATATAACCCAGGGAGTGCAAACATCAGGAAACTCTAACATGATTTTTTCAGGGTCATTTCTAGGAACACGAGTTTTAAAAGTTGCCTAAGGCCAAGCTATTAAAAGATTTATAGGCATTTATAAATCTTTATAAAAGATTTCCAGGCATTCCAAATATCAAAAGCTGATAACATGCTAACAACATGCTCAGTGTTATCATAATGGAAGAAATAATTGCTAAAAATCTGAAAGAAGTTCTGAGAAGCAGAACCTAGGCTGGAACTCCCAACATTCCTGTTATTATATCGATCACAATATAAAAAAAGAGATGGGCTAAGCCAGGCAATCTCACCTCATCCATTTTTCTTTGGGTCATTAGACATTCATATTAAGGTATTTTGTAACATGGTGACTTTCACACTACTCTGACTTTACAATTTTGAAATTTCAGCTTAAATGAGATGAAATGGAATTGTCTTTTGCACCAGGAGGTCACGAGGACTGTTCTATCTCTTCTGCTTTCTGTGGTGTTGCTGCTACCATCTTTTAACTAATATCCAATGTTTCAAAGCCATTTTCTCTCTCTCTCTCTCTCTCTTTTTTTAAAGATTTTATTTACTTATTTGACAGAGAGAGACAGCGAGAGAGGGAACACAAGCAGGGGGAGTGGGAGAGGGAGAAGCAGGCTTCTCGCGGAGCAGGGAGCCCGATGCGGGGCTCGATCCCAGGACCCTGGGATCATGACCTGAGCCAAAGGCAGACGCTTAACGACTGAGCCACCCAGGTGCCCCTAACGCCATTTTCTCTTGATATGGGTGTGTTCATGTTTCAGAATTGCCTGACCTTTCAAGAATTTACTGTTTATTTTCAAGGCAAAAAGAAAAATAAAAGAAAAAAGGATTTTACATCAAATGAGGTTTTAAGCTAAATGAAATGCAAGGCCTATCCCATTCTTGAGAATCCCTGAGAAGTAAACATTTTTCCCAATGGAACTTTTTCTATTTTCAAAAGCAACTGTCAGTGTTTCCAAGTTATTGATAGAAATGGAAGTTTTTAAGTCTTAATCCATCTAAAGCCTGCCTTATGTGTAGGCCAAGAAGTGATTTTCAGGTGTCTTGGGATGTTCCTATTAGTCCAGCATCTGTGCTTGAAATGCCTGCATAAGGCAGTTAACCTCCATCTGGGATAGGCTTCTCCTCTTCCTAGAAAAGATGGAAAAGAGGGCTCTTGAAATACTTTTCCAGGCTCAAATTTCTATGAATAATTATCATATGAATTAGGAAATTACTAAAGGCTATTTTACTTGCTTCCATATAAATCGAATATTTATACCTGTAATGTATAAGGTACTATGTTTTTATTTTATGCAAAAGCTAAAGTGTTAGGACCAGACAATTAAGCCAATAGAAATGTAAACATCACCTTAGAAACCCTGGACAAAGAAAGCAAGTGATAGAGCGAGTGGTGGGAAGGGGTAGGTAGAAAATCCTGCAATTTGTGGCTTAAATTAAATTGTATCTTAGTTCCCCATCTATATAATGATAGTACATTGAATGCTTTTGACTATTAATAAAAGCTACCTGTTTATAAAGGACTTAAAATGTTATGAATTATTGCAGAGCAAATATAAGCTTGACTTGGGAATCTTAAAACTAATGATAGGGCGCCTGGGTGGCTCAGTTGGTTAAGCGACTGCCTTTGGCTCAGGTCATGATCCTGGAGTCCCGGGATCGAGTCCCACATCCGGCTCCCTGCTCAGCAGGGAGTCTGCTTCTCCCTCTGACCCTCTTCCCTCTCGTGCTCTCTATCTCTCATTCTCTCTCTCAAATAAATAAATAAAATCTTAAAAAAAATTAAAACTAATGATATTCTCACCAAATGCTTTTTTTAAAAAGTGCTCAAACTGTCTTTTGGTCATAATGGTTCTAACATTGCAAATATCACTGTCAAAACCCCAGGTTTTCTCTGACCAGAGTCTTCTTTGGAAGTAATGTTAGGGAAAGCCAGCCCATGTTCATCGCCCTGCCTCATTTCCTCTCCTTTGTCTTTTCCAAGGATGCCCTCTATTCCAAGGATGCCCTCTATTCCTAATTCCACCCATAATTCTGTTTAGTCATAAATTCCGCAGACTATCTGCAAGCTTTTCAGAGTTAGCTCATCATACCAGACCTGAATCTCTGAGCTGTTCACTCAAACATCTGTTTTCAACAAGCTTGGAGTCTCTGCTTGGATTCCTTTCTCCTCTCTCCCTTCTCCTGGTGGGCTTGTCCATGAATACAGCATCTGCCTCAGTCACCTTGTTTACTTTCTCACCTTCCTCAGCTAAGAGTAATGCCTCTCTTCCTAGGATCAACCAGGTCCTGCCAGGCCATCCTACAAAACAAGTCATCGATATCTTAGAACTGAGCACCAGACAATACTTTCCAGTATTATGGCTGGCCTCCTGGCTTAAACACTATTCCTCCTCCTTTCAGAAGCAGTCCCAACTTTTGTTTGAGATCCACCTTTCCCCCATTTTAGTCAAATAGACAGGGTAGGCCTCTGTTCTAAGCCCTAGAGGATGAAGTTTGGGACCCAAGAGAGCCTATTCCCACAATGATCGATTCAGAGGTAGGAATGTGACCTAAAATGACCCAAGCAGAGAAAATGATAGGACTTCCCCTAGAAGTTGTAGGATAGTTGCTTTTTCTTCTTTGGTTAAATTTGAACCTGAAAGGTTATAACTGAAGCAAGTTTGACCTTAATATTTACAGGTCACAGAACAATTAAACAAATAGAGGTCTATGTTCTAAACATAGAAACATATGCCTAAATATGTAAAAATTATAAAATCAAACACAATGTGAAATAGCAAATTGTTGTTTTCTCCTATCTGGATGAATATATTTTCATAACGACCTGTAAGTTCAGGTTAAAATTCTCAGACCTGGATTTCTAATTTGGAACATGAAAAGGTCACACATAGTTTGGCTCATCTCTTCTCACTCCTGCCTCAATTCTTTACCACAAGAGGACTAGTAAGCCATGTATGAATACTTCAGACTGTTCATTCGAACTCTATACACATCTTCTGGAAACAACTAACTCTTGGACCTAAAGGTAGGCAAATTGGCAATTTAGTTCACTCTTAGGTGGACAGACTCAAGTAAGAGGCCTACCTAGGGCTGAGAATTAGCTTGGAAATTTTTAGCAGAGAATTCTTGGGTCTGTGGTACCCAGAATATAATCTAGAGGGATATGAAAAGATTCCGGGGGAGTACATGCCTTTGGCTCCAGAGCTCTTTGCACCATGGGGAGGGGACATGGCTGGAGGAGAGCCAGAGAAAAACTCTCTATAGTGCAAAGTCCAGGGGAGGGGATCCTTTTGCCTGGATCTAAGGGTAGCACTTAGGTTCAGGAAACCATCTCACAACCATGAGGGTAGAACCTGTCTTAGAATAAATCCAACATAACAAAGAAGAACAAGCCAAACCAAGAGATGGAGGTAACTGGGTTATGTTTATATCACATGAGACTCCATATAAGCCACACCTAAAGCCAATCTCATCCTGGGACTATCCATTTTATGAGCTGATTCATTTGTTTTTTTGCTTAAGCCAATTTGGGGTGAGATTTCTGTCACTTGCCAACTGAAAGAATTATGTCTGATATAGGCTTCTTAATGGTGTTGTGTGAATGACTCATGTCTGGGCTGTTCTGCTTCCTAAGACTGTGGGGTTAACCTTGATCTAACCAATCTCCTCAAATGAAAAAGTTCCCCTACCTCCTCCCATATACCCTGTTGGGGAGGGGGTTCCATGTCCAATGTCTTGACAATCTCTTCTTTGTCAGCCTCATTTGCCTAGGGACCAGCCTGCCTCATACCTACATTCTCCTAGTTTGTAAAGGGAAGCCGCTTTCAACTGCCAAACAATAATCCACTCATTAAAGTATTGCTAAATTTATAACACCCAACAGTTGAGCCAACTGAAAATAGGCCTTAATGTGATAAACCACAAAGAAAAGACTCAAACAACCTAATGAACACTGTAATCTTGAAAGCATCAATTCTTCAGTATCAGCATCCTCAGTAAGGACAGTCCAAACATGTAGAAAGGAAATAAATACTCCTATTTTGAAAACTGGTTCTTCTGTTTATTGACAGGTTGCATTCATAATTTAAGAAGATGTGTACTTTTGTACAAATTTTTGTTTCCTAGTTCCCATCTCCAATGGCCCATCTGATGTTAGCCCCAGTTAATAAAAGCTCAGCTCAGAATTCTGGCCCCCTAACAGAGACTCTAAACCCTAGAAATTAACTTCCTGAGGTCATATAGAACCCTACATGATAATGAATGAATGAATAAATAAATGAAAGAAAATACTTTATCAATTTCAATTGATATATCACTATTTTCCCCATGAAATCATGCCCCAGTGAAGTGTGTGATTTTTTTTTAACCAAGAAAAGTATTGAAGATGGGGTCATACATGTGTATCTTTAAAAGTGAATATTACAACATGAAGTTTTCTGGACATTAAGCCAACTACAACAAATCCCTCGGTATCTAAGAAACAATGTCCCCTGCTCCCATAGATGGAAAGTATGTCTGCTCTATTCATACACATGCCTCATCACCACTGCATTCACCTTTGGCCACAGAGAGGAAGGGGATGGGAGCAGGAATAAAGTTGATAAGCAAAGAAACAAAGATGACAGACCAAGGTGAGAGACCACAAAGAGACTTGCATACACAAAGCAAGAGTGATGGCCAAGGATCTTGACAGCTTTCAGTTCCTGATTCTACTCTCATCCGAGGTCCACCTTCGATTCCTGCCTATTAGCTCTGAGAGAGCTAGCTCCATAGACTTCCAAGAAAAAAAATTTTTTTTCCTCTTTAGGCTAGGTCCAGTAGGTTTTGCTAATTCAAATGGAAATTCTTAACAAACATATGGTTTATAAAAGTTTGTCTTCTAATTTGTGTACAATCATGGGTTTTCAGCTCATTAAACTTTAAAGAAAATCTCAAGAGTGACTTGTTTTGGTCTGCGCATATTCTGAAATTCTGCAATTATTGTCTAAACAAGAATTTGCTCTTGAACAGAAAGAACAAGAAAGTCCTATTTAAAGCAGTCCTTTTTACTGTGGATAATGTGAATAGTGTAATTTGCAATGTTCATGGAATTTTAAAGATCTTTCCCCTGAACTTCTCAACCATAATTAGATCTCTAATCAATTGCTAAAATCCATAGTGACTCAAATCATCAGCAAACTTGAAGATATTGACCTTCACTTCTTGGTTTTAATGGTCTCTATGTACTCTATATTTCAGTGATTCTAGCACACAATGACGTCCTTGAGTAAAAGAAAAGAACTGTTTTCTAGCTGCTCTTTTTTTTTTCTAACCTTGATTTATTCCCCATGCCTTCTTTTATTTAAAACAGAAAACAAAAACAAACGTCTATAAAAACCTCCTTATCATTTAAACATTTGTATTGGTTTGCTAGGGCTGCCATAACAAAGTACCACAGACTGGGGGGCTTCCACAAGAGGAATTTATCTTCTCACGGTTCTGGAAGCTGGAAGTCCAAGACTGAGGTGTCGGCAGGGTTGGTTTCCCCTGAGGCCTCTCTCTTTGGCTTGTAGATGGTTGTATTTCTCCCTGTGTCTCCACATGGTCTTTTCTCTGTGCCTGTGTCCAAATTTCCCTTTCTTATAAGGATACCCTTCGTATTGGATGAGGGCCAGCCTAATGACATTGTTTAACCTGAATCATCTCCTTAAAATACCCTATCTCCAAATACAGTCATGTTCTGAGGTACTTGAGGCTTAGGACTTCAACATCCTAATTTGGGGTGTGGGTGGGAGGACAGTGCAGCACATAGCAACACTTAATCAATATTTTTTGAGTCCCTCATATGAGCTATTTTAAAGATTGGGAACAGCTTTACCCTCGTAAAGGCTCCAATCTCAAGGGGTGTCTTTTACTTAGAATGCTGTTTAAGCCTCTGTGATGTAGAATAGGTGGGAATTCCTCTCCCACGTTAGAGTTCCAAGGTGAGCAGCCCAGGCCCACTGGATGGCTGTGTGCTGTCCCAGCACTCGCTTTCTGTCTGGCACGGGTGGTTCCTCTGGTTCTCACCACCACCTCCGCATCGCAGCCAGCAGGAAGGTGGAAAGGGGAATGCACACGCCTTTTAAGAGATGACCTGGAAGTTGCTTCTAGTCAAAAGAGAGTCATAAATCCACTGGTGGCTTCAAGAAAGGCTAAGAAAATGTCTGTATCTAAGTAGTCATGGGCCTAGCTAGAACATGATTCCCTGCGGATAAAAGGGCAAATGGGTATTAGGGGACAATTAATGGGGACAGGGGCCAGAAACAGGCAATGACTTCATGTAATGGAGTAAGTGAGAAAGGGGCATTGGGTACAGAAGCAGCCAAGACTGTCGTAAGAAGAGATGGAAAAAGACAGAGATGCACAGAAAGATAGAAACTAGAGACCAAAGACCAGAGAGGGGGCAAATGAGAAGGAAGCTGCCTGGGTTTCCACAGCTTTTTAGATCCCGATTCTAACCCGTTGTGGGAGTCCTCTCTTAGTCCTTATTTTTTAATTCTAAGTTGATTATAAATTCAAGTTTTAGTTTCTTTCCAGAGTGACCTTCCTATTTACAATGCCCATTTACCTGCCAGACAAGTGCTTGCTTTCAACCAACAATTCAGAAAACTATGTCTTAGTCCTCATTCTAACTGGAAAAAAACTGCCATAGTGACAAGTAGGAAAAAAGTCAGCTTCACAGTTGTTTGATTATATACACTGGTATTTTAACTATGTGACCACAAGAGAAGGTGTGTACTTTTTAAAAAAGAAGAAATGTATAAAAGAGGCTGAAAGTTATTGACAAGGCTTGCTAACCCTGTTAAACCCTTCTATTTTTTAGAAAAACATCCTTTAAAAGAAATAGTCCTCTTAGAAAAGGTGCCACACACATTAGAAATTGTTACCACAGGATTGTAGATTTTTAGCAATAAGGTTTTCCTGTGTGGTAGGATAAATGCATGCAAAATATTTCAGTCAAAATTTTGATCTACCAGTGGTTGTTGAAAGCTACAAAGCCCAGATGATCATATGAAAGTTTAAAAGGGAAATTCATGTACTTTATTTATTTCCTAGAGAGGTTTCTAAATGGTAATCCATAAATACTTCTGGATAAAAAGAAATCTGAGATTCCAAAATTATTTACTCTCTAATCAATGTCAGTGAAAATGCACCGAGGCAGCTAGATTTTGCTCATGGGTCCTTGGACTTTGGCTACCCAGCATTCATTCCTCCTTCTTAACAGCACCCAGTTTCCTTTGAGAAATTACTCCTTTTGCTTTGGAAATACTCCTGGTAAACTGGTATGTTAAGGTCTCTTCCCTGCCACTACAGATGAGAAAGTGGCCTTTGGAGGCTCTTTTTTTTTTTTTTTAACCAGAGCCTTTTATTCTACAACCAGATGGAGCTGGGGGCTAACACTTGATGTAAGCTAGGTCAACTTAAAGCTAATGCCTGGGCGTCTAAATCTTGAATAGAGTAAAAATGAAACGGACATTGATAGGATTTACCTGTTCCTGCACTGGCACTTTACTCATTGAATCTAGGCACAGGCCTCCAGAGATTTGCATAAATTCTATGAGTTTTCATATAATTCCATTGTCCTTCTATTCAGCAGACTTGATTTGTGTTGTTTTCTATCTAAAAGCTATGATTCAGCTTCTATCTATTGATTTATAAATTCACCACATTGAACTATGATTTCAAAACTAAACCACAGACACACACACACCACCACCACCACCGCCAACAACAACAACCTTACAACCTATGAAAGAATTTAGTCAGGAAATACCAACAAATGAAAAGATGGACGGAAAGAGAGAAGTGTGAATAGAGCTGTTACAAAGTTTTCAAAGATCCTTACAAACATGGTAATTGTCCCCAGTAGAAAAAAGGAGGGGCGGAGGGAGGAAATATCAGAGTATCACAGAAAAAATAGTTCAACTTTATCAGTAATCAAAGAGAAATAAAAACTAGATACCAACTTTTCCTCATAAAATTGAAAGTGATTTAAAACATTAATACTGTTGAAGAGGTGGTGAGATAAGCATTTTCACAAACTTCTGGTGGGTGTTTAACTGGCTATGAGTTTTCAAGAAAGCAATTAGCAATATGCAATATGAACCATCAAAAAACTCATAAACTGTACGAGTCAGGCAGGTAGAACCACGATGAGGGTTACAGAAAATGGGATTTATTATATGAATAGAGCTGTTAGTTGTGGGAAAAGCCCGGAGAGGATTTGAGAATCAGAGGAGTCACTAACCAATACTCAAGCACCAGGGTGGGTGGACAAGGCAGAGCAAATCTGAGAAACTGATGTAGATATGCAAAAGGGGATTTGTGGGAATATCTCTGGGGGGCCATTGCCTTTGAGGATCCCCAGCCAGACAGGATGGCTGATCTTGGGCCGCTATCCATCAGCAGGGCCAAGGGACGGGAAGAAAGGCTGGGTGCCAAGGTACCAGGAGAAGTGTGGGGACAACCAGGAACCTGATGAGCAACTCAGTTTCTGACAACAAAGATCTTCAAAGAGTAAGCCAAGCTGCTGCCTCACTTCTCTTTCCCAAACTCCAATTCTACCTCAAAGTGTGCAGGGTAAGGAATTCTGGGTAATACAGTTTCCAGTGTAACCAAGTTGAGAATAGAACAACCCAGCACCCATATCTTTGGATCTTGTAGTCCCATTCCACACTTAGGAATGGATCCTAATGAAGTGAAAAATGGAGCCAAAGATTAAATAAAAATATAACAGGGCTGTCATAGTTAACACAGACAAAATTAGAAATAAGTTAATTTCCAGTAATAGGGGAAATAGACTAAGGTAAGACACAGAAAGGACTTCCACGCATTCATTTAAAAAATTATTTCAAATGGCCTTTTAATGACATGGTTGTGTCCTCATGATATAGAATGAAAAAGTAGGCACAAAATTATATCTGCATTAGAATTATGATTTTGGAAACATATGTGATTTGACTTCCCTTTTATGCTTTCTTATTCCTTTCCTTATTCATTCTTCACAAAGCAAGCAAATCCCAATATGGTTTTCCAGTGCACCTGGAACAAAATCCAAACCCTTCTCACAGTCTGCAAAGTCCTTCATGGTCCTGCCTTTGTGTTGATCTCTGATAGCTCTTTGCTTGGCTCATTCAACTCCAGTCCCACTGGGCTTTGGACAGTTTCTAGCCGAGGCTAACATTCTCCCGCCTTAAGGGCTTGGCAATTATTACTTTTGCTTAACATGCCCTTCTCCCAGATCCTGACTGACCCCTTCTCATTATTCAGCTCTCAGCTCAAATGTCACCTCCTTTAAGGGGCCTTTCTCTGAGCACCTCATCTACTGTCTCCATTCCCCTTCCCACCCAGCAGTCATTCTCCCTCTCATTTTTTTCCTTAACTAAAATTCCTGTGCTTTTTACTTAGCAGTCTACCTCACTAGAAAGCAGGGAGGGCCCACAAAAGTGGGAACATTATCTGTCACATTCATTGTTGTACCCCTGTGACTCTAAAAAAGCCACAAAGGCTCACTATGGTTTCACTGGTTGAATGGATAAATGAACAAATCAATTTTCTGAGTTTTCTACAGTGAGCATCTTCCCTTTTATAGCAAAGAAAAGGTATTTGGAAGGAATATGTTGCTTGAAGGGCAATCTCGTGTCACGAAGGATTTCACCTGTTACATAACTTAAGCTTTCCCAATTGTCATATCTAGTGATTATCCAGGACTATTTTGGCTGTTGTATTTCTCTTAAAAGATAGGTAGGAGTCTCCACTGTACAGGAAAAAAAAAATGTGAATTCAGTGTCAGCAAAAGCACAGGAATTTGTAAAGCATTCTCCCGGATAAATCATGTCATGTGTAGCAGTTAAGTAGCCAAAACCCCTTGATAACACTCTAGAACTCCCAGAGATCATGAACTCAAAGCCTGTTTTAGGGCTACAACCATCTCCCCTTCTAGCTCAGTGTTCAGTGACTGTTAACACCTCTGTTTTGCCTCATCAACGCCACCCATCCAGCCACAATTCTACTCTCTTCAAGACTCTCAGCTCCTCCTGGTTTTGTGTCTTACCCTATCATGACCAAGGGGCCAACCACCCTGACTGGTTAATCCTAAACTTCCTTTGCTCTATACTTCAGACTCTCTGAGAAAATCTCAACTATAGAGAAATCCAACTGCTTATCTTCTCCAGGTTAGTGTCTTGGCTTTAAGCTGTCTTCAGAGGAACAAAATTTTATCTCCTTTTGCCTGAGATTGCCTTTTTACGTTCCAGTCTTTTGATGTCCTTAGTTCACTAGGTACTTAAATATAATGGAAGAGGTGAGGCAAGGCTTTGTGATGTCAGGCTATGGAGCCCAAACATTTTCACCTTCCCAATCCAACAAAACACACACACACACACACACACACACACGCAAGGGCGGGAGACAGTACTCTATATGTTAGGTTTCTTTGGAGCCTTCCCTCCACTGCAGTGGCCAAGCATCATCCAGGCAGCTGACATATGATTCACTCACTTGGCTGAGAACTAACAGAAAAGGGTAACACATACTCTCTGAAACCAGCCAGGCCTCTAGTCTGGGGAAATGTTTCATTCTTCCTGGGATAGGGCTAAGTTTTAGGCATAAGAAATGAAAGCATCCGAGTAGAGCTTTAATTAGATTTTATCCAGAAGGTAGAGTAAAACAGGTGCACCTATTTCTCAGAAATTCATTTTGGGGGATTTTTCATAAGACAATCTTTTCCAAAATAATCAATGACAAACTTCCAACACTCTCCTGTGGCTGATGAATTTAACTATCTTTAGCAAGCATGAATTCCACTGAAGGCAGATAAATAGACAACTTTATGGCAGGTAACTCTCCAGCCTGGCCTGTTTTGTGCTAACTTGATTCTCAATTTTGTGGCAAATGAAACTTTGTGTGACAGGTTTCTTTTTTAGACTCTGAAACTGGCAGCTATTTTGTTCAGTTTTATGGTTAAATAAATTTTGTTATCAGCCTCAGTGATTTTTTATGCTTTCCATGTCCCCCTAAGAGAAAGTAGGCAATCATCAGAAAGTAGCCATGGAGAACTTCCTCTTGCCTATTACTAAGTGCTGCTGGAGAAAAACCACCCTGTTAGGCAGATTGATTTCTCTATAAATTTGTGGATACCCACTTCAGCTGGGCTCACAGCATTCCCTGTCAATCTTCTGTTTCTGAACTCACTTCCTTCTCTTATTCTCAAACAACTTTTTCAAACCTCTACTACCAACATTCCAATTCTTTCTTTATTCTCAGGAAAAGACTGTATGACTTACTTGGCATAGAAAATACAAGCCATCTGAAACACACTCTCTTCACACTCACTACAGTTATACAAAACTAATCTAGATCCAACTCTTCCCCCTTTCTTTCTATTACCATAGAAGAGGTCTCCCTCTTCTGCTTAAAGTTCATCGCTCTGCAACAGACGGTCTGTAAGATGGATCCCAAGAGGGATACCTGGGTGGCTCAGTCAGTTAAGCAGCTGCTTTCAGCTCAGGTCATGATCGCAGGGTCCTGGGATTGAGCCCCGCATTGGGTTCCCTGCTCCCTGCTCCCTGCTCCCTGCTCAGTGGAGAGCCTGCTTCTCCCTCTCCCTCTGCTGCTCCCCCTGCTTGTGCTCTCTCTCTCTCTCTCTCTCTCGGAGTCAATAAATAAATAAAATCTTTTAAAAAAAGATGACTCCCAAGGATCCTCACTTAATGATATTCATGCCCTTGTGGCATCCCTGACTCTCCGAAGAAGGTTGGAAATAGGTGACTTATTCCAACAAATAGAACATAGTGAAAATAATAGAATGTCACTTCTTGTTAAAAATGTTGTAACCTCTGTTTTGGGTATTCTTTAGTTCTCTCTTGTTTTTTCACTTATTGACCCTGAAGGAAGCCAGTTGCTATGTTGTGAGCTGCCCTGTGGAGAAGTTCATGTGTCTAGGGAGGCCTCTGGCTGACAGCCATCAGGGAACAGAGGTTCTTAGTCCAAGAGCCTGTGAGGAAGTGAATGCTCACAATACCCACATGAGCAAGTTTAGAAACAGATCCTCTCCCTTCCCCCTACTCTTGAGTCATCCGATGAGACCACAGTCCAAGCAAGTAGCCTCTCAGCAACTCCATAAGAGACCTTTAGCCAGGTGAACCCGGTTAAGCCATGCCCTGGTTTCTGACCTATAGGAACAGGGAGATAATAAATATTTGCTGTTTTATGCTGCTAAATTTGGGAGTAATTTATTATGTAGCAATAGATATCTAATACAACCTTCATCTATGCTCTGGATCTTTCTCACCTGCTTCTTTTTTTTTTTAAAGATTTTATTTATGTATTTGACAGAGAGAGACACAGTGAGAGAGGGAACACAAGCAGGGGGAGTGGGAGAGGGAGAGGCAGGCTTCTCACGGAGCAGGGAGCCCGATGCAGGGCCCGATCCCAGGACCCTGAAATCATGACCTGAGCCGAAGGCAGATGCTTAACAACTGAGCCACCCAGGCGCCCCTCACCTGCTTCTTTTTTCCACATCTTCAAATCTTCCCTCTCAACCCATTCCTTCTAATTAGCAAGTTCTCATGGTAAAATGATTTTTTAAAAAAGAAAATCTTCAATTCCAATTCCCCTTCCAGCTACAGCTGTATGTCTCCCTTCCTTTTAGAGCCAAATTTCTTGAGTTATCCACATGTACTTAATTCCCCTTCCATTCATTTTCTTTCCATTCCATTCACTCCCTATTCATTCCACTGCAATGTAGTCTTTAGCCCCATGAATTCCACAGAAACTTCTCTTCCCCATGTCTCCAGTGTATCCAATGGGAATTTTCAGACCTTATTTTGCTTGACATTCAGTACACTTCATTCCTCTGAAAAATGTTTTCCTTCCTTCCTATCAATTATACCAGACTCCCTGGTTTTCCTCCTTTCAGAACATTCCATTTCAGCCTCTTTTGCAGGCTCTTTTTACTCTGCCCTAAAAGCTTGTGCTTCTCAGGACTTAGCCCCAGGTAGTCTGTACTTCTCACTCTATATACACCACTTGGGCAGTCTTACTTCCTAATGAATCCCAAATTGATATTCCCAGCTCCTTCCTCAGCTCCAAACACATATATCGAATGGCAGGGAACTGACATTTTTAAAGTATTTTGAAATAATTCTTTAGACCACAGGAAGAACAATGAATTGGAAACCATTTGGAAGGCTGCTACAGTTATCCAGGCAACAGATAATAATGGTGTCCTGGCCATGGTTGTGGCATTGTGAATGGAGAGAAGTGGACAGAATTGTAAAGTATTAAGAAAAGAGAAAGATAACAATTGCATATACAGACAGATGGAAGTCAAGCTGACTACTTTTCTAGTTTAGGCAAGAATGGTCAAATAGTAATATCATTTGCTAGGGTAGAAGAAAAAAAAAGGCAGATGAGGGTAGTACTTAATGACAAGGTTAGTTCTGTATTTGCTGAGAGGAGCAGTGGCTCACAAACTTGCACGTACATCACAATTACCTAGAGGGCCTGTTAAGTCACAGATTGTTGCGCCTCATCTCTAGAATCTCCAATACAATAATTCTGAAGTGGGGCCTCAGAATCTGCATCCTAGCCAGTTCCCAAATGGTACTGATGCTGCTGATCTTGGGACCACACTTTGAGGACTACTGCTCTGGTCTTCTTGAAAATACAGACTCTTAGGTCCCATCCTTGTACTACCAAATCAGAATCTACATTTTAAAAAAAAATCCTCGCATTGTTTATATGAACATTAAAGCGCTTTTATTGAGGTGCAATTGACATGTAACATTATATTAGTTTTGGGATGAACATTAAAGGTTGAGAAGCATTAAAGCTCTCATTTGGATGGTCCTGTGTAAGTCAGACAATTTCAAGTTCACCCTGTGAATATGGCTTTTGTGCTGTAGAATTATTGTCATAACTACATGTAACTTTCATCTTTCAAACTGGTTTAAAAAAAAAGGGGTCAAATCATGTGTGTGGTCGTACTCTTTGCCTCATTAATTAATCCTCCTCTAGATATAAATTTCCTTCTTGAAAACATAGAAACCCTAACAATAAATACACAGTGCTTCACATAAATTGGAATATGTTATATGTAAACCAAACACTTGATATTCTCTCTGTGGTTTGTATTCTACTTGCAAAGTTTTTCAGTTGATTTGTTAGGCTTTTCACAGGTTGCCTTTTTTTATTTTAAGATTTATTTATTTTTAAGAGAGAGTCTCAAGCAGACTCCACGCTGAGTGAGGAGCCCAACGTGGGGCTTGATCTCATGACCCTGAAATCACAACCCTGAGATCACAACCTGAGCCGAAACCAAGAATGGGAAGCTTACCCAACTGTACCATCCAGGCGCCCCTCACAGGTTGCCTTTTTGAGGTTGCTGCCTGCCACAGTTTTCAATTTTACTCCAAGCTGAAATATAACCCCTGTCTTAACTTCCTAAAGCAAGACCTGGCTATAACTTTACCAGAGACTTGGGGATCTATGGAATGGAGACTTGCAGAAAACCAGCCCCTGCACACAAGTGCTTCAGGAGTTCACAGCTACTCCTTCCCAAGGAATATTCTGACCTTTGACTTTATTCCTTGACCTGTTGCTAAAATGTACTTCACCTGCCCCACCCTCAACCCCTGCCTTCTGTCCCATGGTTATGCCTCTTCCAAATTACCACCTACCCGGAACACAGAGTAAAATCTAGTTTTCCCCTTTTGTCCTGGTGCAAAGCCTGCCCCACTCCGTGGGTGTCATTTGCAGTCTAGCTCCTTGGAGTCCTTGAAACTCTCCAATCTGGAAGAGATTTTGGCTTTATCTTTGCATAGTCAAAAGGTCCATTGGAGGTTTCTAATCACCACTCCTCTACCCCCCACAAATTTACTTGCCTTCAGATGCAGTTGGTGAAATAGAAAGATGCTGTAGGGTTTTTCAAAAATGCTAAACTTCTACCTGCAGATAGAGCACCCTTTCCACATAAAATAGTTTTGTTCATTCATTCATGTGATAGATCCAACTGTCAGAAAGTCACATGTGTGATGGCTGTGTTTTTAAACAATATTAGTGGTCATTTGTGCATGCTTGCTGTATGACTACAAAGAATGACTCAACGATGAGTCAAATGCCCGTTTTTTACTCCTCATTTCCTTTTTCCAGTATTTTTCAAAAGTTTCCTGCTAATTGACATAATTTCAGTGAAACTAAACTTACACAAAGTCTTTTTTATCAGGCAGTGAGGGAACAAACAGATATTCAGTGGGGGGAAGATGAAACTCAACTTATACCTCACACCATACATAAAAATTAATTCAAAATAGATTATAAACCTACACATAAAATGGAAAACTATAAAGTTTCTAGAGGAAGTCATAGGAAAATATCTTTGCAATCTTCGGGTAGGCAAAGATTTCCCGAGGAAAGCACAGAAAGCACTAACTGCAAAAAAAGAAAACAAGAATTGGTAAATCAGACTTCATGAAAGTTAAACACATTCAAAGGACACTGATGAGAGAATAGACAAGCCACAGACTGGGAGAATATGTTTGCAACACATACATCTGACCAAACACTTGCAACCAAAATATGTAAAGAATACATACAACTTAATAATGATTTAAAAAACCCAATCTTAAAAATAGGTGAAAAGATTTGAACAGACACTTCATAAAAAATATACATCAATGGCCGATAGACACTGGAAAGATGCTGGACATCATGTTCTCATATAACTTTAAAGCACAACGAGATACTACAACATCCACTAGCTAGAATGGCTAAAAGTAAAGAGAATAAAAACTCTAAACTCTCATATATTGCTAGGGGGAGTATAAAATGATGTATTTTTATACTGGAAAATTGTTTGGCTGTTGCTTGTAAAGTTAAACATATCCTTACCATACGTTCAGCTATCCCACTCCTAAATGTACACCCCAGTGAAATGGAGGGATGACTGCCCAGACACCGATATGCAAATGTTCATAGCAGCTTTGTTCCTAGTAGCGCTAGATTGGAACCACCGCAGGTATCCATTAACAGGAGAATGGGTCAACAAAGTGGGGTATAGTCATAGAGTAGAATACAACTCAGCAATAAAACTGACAATTGATGTAACAACAAGGATCAATCTCACAGCATTATGTCCCAGTAAAAGAAGCCAAACTCAAAAGAATACATACTGTATGATTTCACTTACATGAAGTTCAACAACAGGTAAAACTGATCTATGGTTACAGAAATCGGAACAGTTGGGGATGGAGGTGGTGGGAGTGACTGGGAATAGGCTGAGAGAACTTTCTGCCATGACAGAACATTTTATCTCTTGTGCGAGTTTTGTCAAAAGTGATGGAATTGAGAAATGGAAGGAAAACTTCCAAACTCATTTTATGAGGCCAGCATTACCTTGATCCCAAAACCAGACAAAGACCCCATCAAAAAGGAGAATTACAGACCAATATCCTTGATGAACATGGATGCAAAAATTCTCACCAAAATACTAGCCAATAGGATCCAACAGTCCATTAAAAGGATTATTCACCACGACCAAGTGGGATTT
Source organism: Eumetopias jubatus (assembly GCF_037043125.1). Taxonomy (NCBI): domain Eukaryota; kingdom Metazoa; phylum Chordata; class Mammalia; order Carnivora; family Otariidae; genus Eumetopias; species Eumetopias jubatus. Next base: position 35,733,654 of record NW_028274820.1, read on the forward strand.
ATCCCTGGGCTGCAAGGCTGGTTCAACATCCGCAAATCAATCAACGTGATACAATACATTAACAAAAGAAAGAACAAGAATCATATGACCCTCTCAATAGATGCAGAAAAAGCATTTGACAAAGTACAGCACCCTTTCTTGATCAAAACTCTTCAGAGTATAGGGATAGAGAGTACATACCTCAATATCATAAAAGCCATCTATGAAAAACCTACAGCGAATACCATTCTCAATGGGGAAAAGCTGAGAGCTTTTCCCCTAAGGTCAGGAACACGGCAGGGATGTCCACTCTTACCACTGCTATTCAACATAGTATTCGAAGTCCTAGCCACAGCAATCAGACAACAACAAGAAATCAAAGGCATCCAAATCGGCAAAGAGGAAGTCAAACTCTCACTCTTTGCAGATGATAGGATATCGTATGTGGAAAACCCAAAAGACTCCACCCCAAAACTGCTAGAACTCATACAGGAATTCAGTAAAGTGGCAGGATATAAAATCAATGCACAGAAATCAGTGGCATTCCTATACACCACCAACAAGACAGAAGAGAGACAAATCAAGGAGTCGATCCCATTTACAATTGCACCCAAAACCATAAGATACCTAGGAATAAATTTAACCAAAGAGGCAAAGGATCTGGACTCAGAAAACTATAAAATACTCATGAAAGAAACTGAAGAAGACACAAAGAAATGGAAAAACGTCCCATGCTCATGGATTAGAAGAACAAACATTGTGAAGATGTCAATGCTGCCTAGAACAATCTACACATTCAATGCAATCCCCATCAAAATACCATCCACTTTTTTCAAAGAAATGGAACAAATAATCCTAAAATTTGTATGGAACCAGAAGAGACCCCGAATAGCCAGAGGAATATTGGAAAAGAAAAGCAAAGCTGGTGGCATCACAATTCCGGACTTCCAGCTCTATTACAAAGCTGTCATCATCAAGACAGTATGGTACTGGCACAAAAACAGACACACAGATCAATGGAACAGAATAGAGAGCCCAGAAATGGACCCTCAACTCTATGGTCAACTCATCTTTGACAAAGCAGGAAAGAATGTCCAGTGGAAAAAAGACAGTCTCTTCAACAAATGGTGTTGGGAAAATTGGACAGCCACATGCAGAAGAATGAAATTGGACCATTTCCTTACACCACACACAAAAATAGACTCCAAATGGTTGAAAGACCTAAACGTGAGACAGGAGTCCATCAAAATCCTAAAGGAGAACACAGACAGCAACCTCTTCGACCTCAGCCACAGCAACTTCTTCCTAGAAACATCGCCAAAGGCAAGGGAAGCAAGGGCAAAAATGAACTATTGGGACTTCATCAAGATAAAAAGCTTTTGCACAGCAAAAGAAACAGTCCACAAAACCAAAAGACAACCGACAGAATGGGAGAAAAGATTTGCAAATGACATATCAGATAAAGGGCTAGTATCCAAAATCTATAAAGAACTTATCAAACTCAACACCCAAAGAACAAATAATCCAATCAAGAAGTGGGCAGAAGACATGAACAGATATTTTTCCAAAGAAGACATCCAAATGGCCAACAGACACATGAAAAAGTGCTCAACATCGCTCGGCATCAGGGAAATCCAAATCAAAACCTCAATGAGATACCACCTCACACCCGTCAGAATGGCTAAAATTAACAAGTCAGGAAACGACAGATGTTGGCGGGGATGTGGAGAAAGGGGAATGCTCCCTACACTGTTGGTGGGAATGCAAGCTGGTGTAGCCACTCTGGAAACAGTATGGAGGTTCCTCAAACAGTTGAAAATAGAGCTACCCTACAATCCAGCAACTGCACTACTGGGTATTTACCCCAAGGATACAAATGTAAGGATCCAAAGGGGTACGTGCACCCCAATGTTTATAGCAGCAATGTCCACAATAGCCAAACTGTGGAAAGAGCCAAGATGTCCATCGACAGATGAATGGATAAAGAAGAGGTGGTATATATACACAATGGAATATTATGCAGCCATCAAAAGGAATGAGATCTTGCCATTTGCAACGACGTGGATGGAACTGGAGGGTGTTATGCTGAGTGAAATAAGTCAATCAGAGAAAGACATGTATCATATGACCTCACTGATATGAGGAATTCTTAATCTCAGGAAACAAACTGAGTGTTGCTGGAGTGGTGGTGGGTGGGAGGGATGGGGTGGCTGGGTGATAGACATTGGGGAGGGTATGTGCTATGGTGAGCGCTGTGAATTGTGCAAGACTGTTGAATCACAGATTTGTACTTCTGAAACAAATAATGCAACATATGTTAAGAAAAAAGAAAAGAAGAAGATAGCAGGAGGGGAAGAATGAAGGGGAGTAAGTTGGAGGGGGAGACGAACCATGAGAGACGATGGACTCTAAAAAATAAAGTGAGGGTTCTAGAGGGGAGGAGAGTAGGGGGATGGGTTAGCCTGGTGATGGGTATTAAAGAGGGCACATTCTGCGTGGAGCACTGGGTGTATGCACAAACAGTGAATCATGGGACACTACATCAAGAACTAATGATGTAATGTATGGTGATTAACATAACAATAAAAAATTTTAAAGAATAAAATAAATAAATCATGCAGATGTAAAAAAAAGTGATGGAATTGGACACATAAGATCTATATGTTTCCTTCTATTTAAGTGATATCTCAATATTTTAAAACTTGAGCAGCTTAAAATAATATAGTAACTGCATTTTGCCTCTTATAACCATGGATCCATTGATTCTACTAATTCTACCAATGGTCAACTACTCAATGGTAGTGATGGATAGCAGTTACATGTGTAGTCTAGTCAAGTAAAACTCTTGTTACTATGAATCTTCTGAATTTTGTTAAACATACCTGCAGATTTATTTTAACTTATGTATTCATCTACACCAAATGTAGATTTGTTTTCAACTCACTTTTTTCAATGCTTTTGTTTATCTTTATCTTCTGATCTGAAAGGTCTTCAACATGTTGTCCCTTGTTACCAAAATCCCCCCCAATGCATTACACACAGTTCAAGTGCCATTTCCTCTGTGAAGCTGTTATTTTCCCCGCAGCTAACATAGCTCTCAATTCTTTCCTAAACTAGGGAAGCGCTTTTTCTCTCAAGTACTAATTCCCATGATGACGAAACAGCTTAAAATATATTTAGAGTTTTGTTTCTGGAATGACCTTCTTTTCTAGAATGTAGGCCACACAGGGTTGGGCACACAGAAGGCACTCAAATGCCTAAATAAATATATGAACTAAAAAAAGTTTAATCTCATATAATGTGGATTTCCTTCCCCTGAACTCAGAGTATACATGTAAGAAGATAATTTAAATGTGTCCAAATAGGTCTTGCCTTAATGAAAAAGAATAATTATAGGAAAATTTGAATGATACTTTAACTTTTAAACTCTTATGGTAAAAAATATATTGTTTTAGTAACCAAGGTTATTTTATACATTACAATCATTATACTAGAGAAAGTTCAACAAAATAAAATAAAAGTGATTGACAATTTCCTCCTTATTATCAAAAGACAAGAGACTGGTTTGACTAGAAGTATCTGTTTTCAATAGGCACATCCTGCTTATCTTTGGAAGGCAGTTAAAAGATAGCTCTATATTTCAGATTATTTGGGGCAGTAACAAACATTTAGCCTATTCATTAATGAGAATATTTTATACTCATATCGTGTGAAAGCCTGTAATATGTATGAGGGACTGTCGCTAAAAAAGTGTATTTTGGTTTTCAGTGGTTACATTCTGTACTTGATGACTAAGATTCATATCAGTCAGTCCTATATTATAATAACAATAACAGAAATATTGCTAATAAGTGATGATTCATTACACTGGACGTACAAACTTGGCTTCATGAATTTGCTAATTGTTTTTCACTGTTCTGGACAGTAGCCAGTCTCTATTCTTTTTTTTTTTTTAAAGACTTTATTTATTTGTCAGAGAGAGACACAGCAAGAGAGGGAACACAAGCAGGGGGAGTGGGAGAGGGAGAAGCAGGCTTCCCACTGAGCAGGGAGCCTGATGCGGGGCTCAATCCCAGGACCCTGGGATCATGACCTGAGCCGAAGGCAGATGCTTAACGACTGAGCCACCTAGGGACCCTGCCAGTCTCCATTTTACTACATGAATATTTCAAAGGCCCTGCCAAATAAGTTCATAAAGAAAGTAGGAATTAATATAGTATTAAACAAAGTACAGTAATGCAAATATTCTATACATCAGATCCTAAGGTAAAGATATTGACTAAATTGAAAACCACCAGAGGGCAGCTTAATACAAAAGTGATGGATACTTGAAAGAGTATGGTAGTTGAGAGATGATGGACTCTGAAAAACAAACTGAGGGTTCTAGAGGGGAGGCGGGTGGGGGGATGGGTTAGCCTGGTGATGGGTATTAAAGAGGGCACGTTCTGCGTGGGTGTTATGCACAAACAATGAATCATGGAACACTACATCAAGAACTAATGATGTAATGTATGGTGATTAACATAACAATAAAAAATTTAAAGAAAAAAAATCCCCTCCCCCCATTTTTTTGGCCGCAGCTAAATTGGACAGGAGGTCAGGCCACTTGGCCAATATTAAAATTTTTTAAATGTGATCTTAGGTTTTCCTCCCTGTGGTGGCCAGTGCTTTTCCTAAGAAAGAAGTAATTGACACCACTAATTTGTTTTGTTCTAATTTAATGGAATTAAAAATGAAAATTAAGATGATACTGATGATTCTCTTTTAAGTACTTTTCATAATTTTAAATAATTGATGTATGCAGCTGTTTGCTTTTTGTCTCTGCCTCTTGTTTAAATACTCTATGAGGTCAAGGACATGTACTTTAAGGACCTTGCCAAGTACAGTGGCTAGGAGGTTGGCTTTCAATAATTACTTGTTTCGATTAAGTAATTAACTGTAAATTCTTAAGGGACTAACATTTCTGGAGACTATTCTATGTTTCCATATAGTCAACAGCAATACCTCTCTCTATCCATCCACACACCCACCCATCCATCCAGCCAGCCAGCCAGCCACCCATCCACACATCCATCCATCCATCCATCCATTCATCCATCCATCCATCCATCCATCCATCCACACACCCATCCATCCACACAGACATCTAACCCTCAAAGAGAATCTTCAGAAAGAGTTCCTTTCTCTTTGGTAATTGAAAAAGAAACTTTCTCAGTGAAGATTTCCCAGTTCAAAGATCTTCCTTCTAGAATGCATAAAATTGCTTGAGGAATCTTTACAATAGGGGAAGTCTCTTTTTTTTTTTTTTTTTTTTACAAGACTGACAGCTCTCCTTCTTGTTGGCCAGTTCCCTGGTGAGAGTACGGGCTCACCATGCTGTTTCCCTCCTGGTTGCTGGTTAAGAACTACCTTTTGACAAACTAAAAGATGAAGCCTTTCTTCTTTCACATGATTTATGTTATTTGTCTTGTAATGTGTCAGAGTTTCTGAAGAAAATTCATTGTCATTCTTGTGGCTTCTTAATAATAAAAATGAATCTTAGGATTCTGCCCTGGACCATGATCTCTTCTCACTTAAAAGCCCCCACAACCTTAACCATCACCTCTATGCTGATGCCTTACAAATTTGTACATTAAGCCCCGACTGTTTCCCAAAACTTCAGACTTATGTATCCACCTGGATGATCCACAGCCACCTTCTACCCATAGTGAGAAGGAAAGGACAGGGAGGAAAGGGAAGGAAAATGAGAAGAGGGGAGAGAGAATAGAGAGACTGAGTGTTTTTGTAGTTTACTTTCCACCTCTCCTCCTCAAAAACTGTGAGAATAGAAACTTCTAGAAATTTTTGGCATCCGTCAACAGCAGAGGCTTGTCTTCCTTCCATCTGAATATCTGGGAAGACAATGCCATTCAGAGAGCCCAAAGACAGTGTGGGGCAGGTGAGATAGAGTAAACTGTCAGTGTTTCATTTTTAGGCAAAAAGAGAGCCTAAAGAAGATACCTCTCCCCCAAGTTCTTCAAAGCCTACATGAGGCAGAGAGAAGATACAAATTTCCATATCCCGAGGCTTGGGGATGCTAAGGATTAAGCCAGGGGTCTGCCAGAAGTCACTGTAAGGGGATCACCTAGAGCTGGGGGCTAGGTGGCAGAAGGATATCCTCCCCAAGTGGGCTGAAGGGAGGCAAATCAAGGGCATGACAGAGTGATGGGGTAGGGAAGGAGGGTCAGGGGTTGGGGAAGAGAAAGGACAATCACAGGTCCTTAACAGTGTTTGCCCAGAGAGGAGACGGAAAGTCACACTGTCCAGGCACTCAAAGAGCACTTGCAGTGAGGGTGGGACAAGACACCCCTCACCTGTGGTCCGTGGGAACCAGCATCCTGCCCCCACTGCCATTACGTTCTGAGAACTGTCCCATCCCCCAGAGATCCTGAGAAGGGAGGGAATGGAAGAAATTTTGAGAAATGAGGGCAAGAGTTCACACTTTGTAATGATAAAATAGTGAGCCAACTCTGACTGGATGTTTACCAAAAGGCACTCAATTTTATGCTGAAAGTAACTAAGCTCCCTATAATTGACAAGATTAAGTGTTTCACTGTCACTGGAAATGGGATCTCACAGCAAGTGGAGCTCAGTCTGAAGTAATAAAGTAATATTTCTTTATAACGGAGATGTGATTGAATTTTTAACACCTACACAGAACTTATCCCACGTTCTCTCACCTGCAGATGAATTGTATATGTTTACTTTTACTATCTTTTCTCTCTTTGCTATGCATAACACCGGATTTTTATAATGTTGGGTTAACATTTAACTGTCTAACCAGTTCTTTTTTTCACTTAGTCAAGAACTGTGAACATCTTTTCAAGTCACCAAATATTTTCCTTTAGTGTAATTTTTTTAAAAACTTAATTTTTTGGAGTAATTTTAGGTTCACAGCAAAACTGAGAGGGGCTTTCCTATAACCTCCTTGCCCCCACACATGCACAGCCCTGTTATCAACATCCTCCCACCAGTGCGGCATATTTGTTACAATTGATGGATATACATTGACAGCTCATAATCACCTAAGATCAATAGTTTATCTTAGGGTTCACACTTGATGTTGTGCATTCTATGGGTGTGGACAAGTGTATAATGACATGTATCCATCATTATAGTATTGTACAGAATATTTTCACTGCCGTCAAAGTCCTCTGTGCTCCACCTATTCATCTCTCCCTGCAGCCCAACCCCTGGCAACCCTTGAGATTCTCACTGTATCTATAGTTTTGCCTTTTCCAGAATGTCATATAGTTGAAATTACACAGTATGTAGCCTTTTCAGATTGGCTTCTTTAACTTGGTAATATGCCCTTAAGATTCCTCCACCATCTTTTGATGGCTTGGTAGCTCACTACTTTTTAGCACTGAGTAATATTTTATTGCCTGGATGTACCACAGTTTATTTATCCATTTACCTACTGAAGGACATCTTGATAGCTTCCAAGTTTGGGCAATTATGAATAAAGTTGCTATAAACACCCATGTGCAGGTTTTTGTGTGGGCATTTGTTTTCAACTCCTTTAGGTAAATACCAAAAAGTATGATTGCTGGATAGTATAGTCAGAGTAGGTTTAGTTTTGTAAGAAAATGCCAAACTGTCTTCTAAAGGGGCTGCACCATTTTGCATTTCCACCAGGAATGAATGAGAGTTCCTATTGCTCCACATCTTTGTCAGCATTTGGTGTTGTTAATTTTGGCCATTCTAATAGATATATAGTGATATTTCATTGTTGTTTTAATTTGCATTTTCCTGATGACATATGTGAAGCATCTTTTCATATTCTTACTTGTCATCTGTATATCTTCTTTGGTGAGGTGTCTGTTAAATTCTTTGGCCCATTTTTAAAAATTGGGTTGTTTGTTTTCCTGGCATTTTAAGAATTCTTTGTATATTTTGAATAGCAGTCCTTTATCAGATGTGTCTTTTGTAAATATTTTTGCCCAGTCTGTGGCTCATTCTCTTAACATCGTTGTTCATAGATGACCATGTTCATGAGAACATCATTGTTCAGCAGAAGTTTTTAATGTTAGTGGAATCCAGCTTATCAATTATTTCTTTCATGGATTGTTCCCTTGGTGTTATATCTAAAAAGTCATCACCCACACCCAACATCATCTAGGTTTTCTCCTGTGTTATCTTCTAGGAGTTTTATAATTTTGCATTTTATATTTATGTCTATGATCCATTTCGCATTAATTTTTGTGAAGGGTGTAAAGTATTTCTAGATTCATTATTTTGCATTTGGATGTGTAGCTGTTTCAAGTACCATTTGTTGAAAAGACTATCTTTGCTCCATTGTGTTGCCTTTGCACCTTTGTCAAAGATTAATTTAATCACCTTTACATGGGTTTATTTCCAAGCTCTCTATTCTGTTCCACTGATCTATTTGTCTGTTCTTTTGCCAATATCACACTGTGTTAATTGCTACGCTTTATAGTAAGACTTGAAGTTGGGTAATGTTAGTCCTCCAACTTCGTCTTCTCCCTCAATATTGTGTTGGCTATTCTGGGTCTTTTCCCTCTGCATATAAACTTTGGAATCAGTTTGTTGATATCCACAAAATAACTTGTTGGGATTTTGATTGGGATTGCATCTAATCTATAGATCAAATTGGGAAGACCTGACATCTTGGCAATATTGAGTCTTCCTATCCACGAACGCAGAATATCTCTTCATTTATTTAGTTCTCTGATTTCGTTCATCAAGAGTTTTGTAGTTTTCCTCATACAAATCTTTTACATATTTTGGGATACTACCATAAATGACACGGTGTTTTTAATTTTAAATTCCATTGTTCATTGATGGCTGTCAGTATAATTTTTTTAAATTTTATTTTATTATGTTATGTTAATCACCATACAATTTTTAACAGCAGCATTGTAATTGATCATATGGCTGTTTGGAAACTTAATTAACTAACCTCTTTCTTTTAAACAATATTTAGATTGTTTCTTGTTTTCTGCCTTTTTAAATACCAGGAAGATAATGAATAATCCTATACATATATCTTTAAGTGTTCCTAAGAAAATTTCTTTAGAATAAATTCCTTAAACTGGAATTTCTGGATCAAAAATTATGCTACTTTAAAGGTTTTTGATACATCTGGCCAAATTGACCTTGAGGAATGTTAACACTTTAAATTTCAACTGACAGTGTGAAAGAGTGCCTTTTTCCTTACATCCTCAGCAGTGCTGGGTATTACAGTGTTTAAATTCTCTTTTGAAAAAATGTTTTTGATTGAAAAAATTATGTTATTTTAGTTTGTAATTATATGATCACTAGGGAAATGATACAGTAAATCCCTCTGTTGAGGATATCAATAATTTGCCATATGCTGTCAGTATTTTCCCCACTTTGGTATTTTGACAGGTATTGAGCTCATCTATGAGTACAGGAGAGTGGCATGAAGGTATGAAAATATCAGTAATGACACAAGCAATAGGTATGTGTGTGCATGTACATGTGTGTATAACCAAATGATTTATGCTTAAAGAAGTGGTTAATGAACATGGTATAAGAATCCTCTTTTACTCCTCAAAAAGTTAAACATAGTCCAGAATAGGAAAATTCATAGAGACAGAGAGTACACTAGTGGTTACCAGAGGCTAGGGGAGGGGAAAATGGGGGTAACTACTAAACAGTACAAGGCTGCTTGTTGGAATGATGAAAATATTCTGGAATTAGACAATGGTAATGATCGCACAATTTTGTGAATGTACTAAAACCAACTAAATTGTACACTCTAAATGAGTGAATTTTATGGTATGTGAATCATATCTCAATAAATTCATTATTTTTAAAAGTCACTATGCTTATTTTTCAAGTGTACAAGTGATAATTTGAATAAAAGGACAACGTGTTTTAAATCATTTTCCCAAGGCAGAAGAAAGAACAGAGGACTCTAGGCTTATTGAGCCAACATTAATTCAAGGATAATGGGTGCAAGGTTTCCATTTGGGGTGGTAAAATTTTTCCCTAAAATTAGATGTTGATGATGCTTGCATAGCCTTATGAATACACTAAAACCCAGTAAAGTATACACTTAAAATGGTGAATTTTATGGTATGTGAGTTACAATCTCAAAAAGTGTTTTTAAAAGTTGACACAGGGGTGCCTGCGTGGCTCAGTCAGTTAGGCAGCTGCCTTTGGCTCAGGTCGTGATCCCAGGGTCCTGGGATTGAGCCCCACATTTGGCTCCCTGCTCTGTGGGAAGCCTGCTTCTCCTTCTCTCACTCCCCCTGCTTGTGTTCCCTCTCTTGCTGTGTCTCTCTCTGTCAAATAAATAAAATATAAAAAAAAGAAAAATTAAAAAAAAATAAAAGTTGACACAGAGGGGTGCCTGAGTGGCTTAGTTGGTTAAGCATCTGACTCTTGGTTTTGGTTCAGGTCATGATCTCAGGGTCATGAGATCGAGCCCCAGGTCAGGCTCTGCACTCAGCTTGGAGTCTGCTTGGGACTCTCTCCCTCTCCCTTGGCCCTTTCTCTCTCTCTAAAATAAATAAATAAATCTTTAAAAAAAAGTTGCTATATGACCCAGTCATTCTACTTCTAGGTATATGCCCAAGAGAAATGCAAACATATCTCCACACAAAATCTTGTACACAAATGTTCATGGCAGCAGCATTTATAAAAGTGAAAACAACCCAAGTGTCTGCTTATCAACTTATAGAAGGATAAACAAAATGTGGTATGTCCATACAACGGAATATTGCTCAGCAATAAAAAGAAATAAAATATGGATACATGCTACAATAGGCCGAATCTTGAAAATGTTGTGCTAAGTGAAAGAAGCCAATCACAAAAGATCACATACAGTATGAGTCCTTTTTTGTGAAATGTCCAGAATAGACAAATTTATAGAGGTAGAAAGTAAATTATTGGTTGTCTTGTGGGGAGGGGGAGAATGGGGAGCAACTGCTAAGAAGTAGGAGCTTTTTTGAGGGGTGATGAAAATATTCTGGGATTAAATGGTGCTAGTGATTGCACAATCTGAATATACTAAGACCCATTGAACTGTACACTATAAATGTATGCATTATGTGGTATGTAAGAATTGCATCTCAATAAAGCTATTTAAGAAAAAAATACTATCAAGTTGTTGCAAAATGTTGAAACAAATATTGAAGACAGATGGTAGAAGGTAGTCTTTGCTAATGTGATATAAGAAAACCTCAAAGAAAGGACCAGTCTGTTCCTTTCAACCTTCTTCATGAATTATGGCTAGCATTTACCAATATCTTGAATTTATAATGACTCCTTTGACCCTTTTCTAGGTCTTGAGTATTTTACTTGAGGTTATTTCTCCCTCTCTCCCTTAGGGATTCACTGTCCCATGCTTGTGCACGTTGCAAATGTCCTGCTTTCTCGCAGGGCTTATGGAATCTATGTGCGTTTTGTTGTGCAACATCATGCTCTAGTGTAGAACAATAAAGAGTTTAACGCCATCTTCACATTTTTACCTTTACCTTGCACTCTTTTTTTAATAGACATGGTAAATAATGTTGATATTATGCACTCATGCTGGACAGTCACCACGTGATTGATTTTGCCAGAAGAGCATTTACCACATGGCTGTGGTTCTTGTTATTCAACTCTCTCTCCACAAAAATTACATCTCCCTGGTAACTGGGTTGTTTTAGCCATTGTTTTGACTTTTAACAGCCTTGGAGGTGGAATCTTGTCAAATGTTTTAAGTTATAGCACTTGTGACTTCATTCATCAAACAAAATTCAGTACTTGTCATTGTCCAGGCATCATTTATTTATAACGAACAATAAAGAACTCCGTAAGATTCAAGTGAGTGCTTGGAAGGCACCTTGTCCCACCACTTCTCATCTTCAGCTTTGTACTTCTCAGCTTCCTGGAGCGTGTGCTCAATGTCTTCCTTGCTCAAGTGGCTCTTGTCTGTAGTGATGGTAATCTTGTTCTCTTATCTACAGCAGAGACATTGAAGATGCATTAGCATCATCAAAAGCAACTTCAATCTAAGGAACGCCTCAGGTGGGGAGGCAGGCAGAAGGTATAGCCTGTTAGTTCAAACTTGCTTGAATCTTACGCATTCAACATGAAAGCAACTGCTGAAGATGAAATCTTCAGGGCAAAATCAATGATGAAGATAAACAGAAGATTCTTGAAAGTATAATGAAATCATCAGCTGGCTTGATAAGAACCAGACCGCAGAGAAGGAAGAAGTTGAACGTCAGCAGAAAGAGCTGGAGAAAGTCTGCAACCCCATCATTACCAGGCTGTACCACCGTGCAGGAGGAATGCCTGGGGGCTTCCCTGGTGGTGGAACTCCTCTATATGGTGGTGCCTCCACTGGGCCCACCATTGAAGAAGTTGATTAAGCCAACCTGAAAATAGGTCTAGCATTGTTCTACACAAAACATTTGAAGGACCCAGGTTTGTGCAAATCTCATGGTAGTTTTAAAGTCAAGCTGCTATAGTAAATACACTGGGCATGCTTTATACTCAGATATGGAATATATGCACAGGGAAAGGAAATAACATTGCACTTTATAAGCACTGTATTATTAAGTGGAAAATGCAGTGTCTTAAATAAAACTGTTTAAAATTGGCACAAAAAAAAAACAAAAAGAATTCCAGTTGATCAATCAAATTGATTTTTCTCTTACAGATACTGGTAAGAGCACTTCAAACATGAAGGGGAGCATGGGGGGGGCTCGTCAGTTAAGTGGTGGATTCTTGATTTTGGCTCAGGTCATGATCTCAGGGTCCTGGGATCAAGCCCTGCATCAGGCTCCCTGCTCAGCAGGGAGTCTGCTCAAGGATGCTCTCTCTCTCCCTCTCCCTCTGCCCCTCTCCCTGCTCACACTTACACACTCTCTCTCTCAAATAAATAAATAAATCTTAAAAGAAAACACCAACTGTGAATGCAATTAATTCAGGATTGTTTCTCCTGACAGATAATCTAGTCTGTCTGCTGTTGAATGACAGGCAAAAAAGAAATTGGGTAAGAAGAAAGTTATTTGAATAAATTCTTCTCGCATTTGTAGAGTGGTTTTGTTTTTTAGGGTTTTTTTTTAAGATTTTATTTATTTATTTGACAGAGAGAGACACAGCAAGAGAGGGAACACAAGCAGGGGGAGTGGGAGAGGGAGAAGCAGGCTTCTGCCGAGCAGGGAGCCCAATGTGGGTCTCGATCCCAGGACCCTGGGATCATGACCTGAGCCGAAGGCAGACGCTTAACTGACTGAGCCACCCAGGCACCCCCCGTTTTTTTTTTTAATTGTAATACAGTTGACATACAATGTTGTATTAGTTTCAGGTGTACAACATAGGGGTTTGATAATTCTATACATTACACAATGCTCATAATGTTAAATGTAGTTACCCTGTATTATTGTTATTACAATATCATTGACTATATTCCTGATACTAAACTTTTCATCTCCATGACTTATTTATTTTACAACTCGATGTTCATACCTCTTAATACCTTTCACCTATTTTGCCCATCTCTCCACTCACCCGACTCTGGCAATACGAGTTGGTTCTCTGTATTTATGAGTCTGTTTCTGTGTTTGTTTGTTCATTCGTTTGTTTTATTTTTTAGATTCCACATATAAGTGAAATCATATATCTGACATTTCTTTGTCTGACTTCTTTTACTTAGCATGATACCCTCTAGGTCTATCCATGCTGTTGCAAATGGCAAGATCTCATTCTTTTTTCTGGCTGAGTAATATTCCATTGTATATATATGTATATCATATCTTATTATTCCACTCATCTATCATTGGGCGCTTAGGTTACTTTTGTACCTTGGCTATTGCAAATAATGCTGCAATAAACATGGGGTGCATATATCTTTTCAAATTAATGTTTTCTTTTTCTTTGGATAAATATCCAGCAGTAGGATTAGCAGGTCATATGGTAATTCTATTTTTAATTTTTTGAGGAATCTGCATACTGTTTCCATGGTACTGAACCAATTTCCATTCCCACCAACAGTTCATAGGGATTCCCTCTTCTTCACATCTTCCCAACACTTGTCATTTTTTGTCTTTTTGATACTAGCCATTCTGACCGGTATGAAGTGATATCATTGTGGTTTTGATTTGCATTTACCTGATGACTGGTGATGCTGAGCATCTTTTTATGTCTGTTTGACTATCAGTATGTCTTCTTTGGAGAAATGCCTATTAACGGGACACCTGGGTGGCTCAGTCGGTTAAGTGTCTGACTTTGGCTCGGGTCATGATCTCAGGATCCTGGGATGGAGCCCCGCATCAGGCTCCCTGCTCAGTGGGGAGTCTGCTTGTCCCTCTGCCCCCCCCAACTCATTCTCTCTCCCGGTCTCAAATAAATAAATAAAATATTTTTTTAAAAATAAATGCCTATTAAGGTCCTCTGAGCATTTTTTTAAAGATTATTTATTTATTTATTTAAGAGAGAGAGTGTGAGCATGAGTGGGAGGGAGGGGCAGAGGAAGAGAGAGAAGCAGGCTCCTCACTGAACAGGGAGCACAACATGGGGCTTGATCCTGGGACCTTGAGATCATCACCTGAGTTGAAGGCAGATGCTTAACCGACTGAGCCACCCTGACGCCCCTGAGCATTTTTTAATTAGGGTTTTTTTTTTTTTTTTTTGGTATTGAGCTGTAGGAGTTGTTTGTATATCTTGGATATTAACCCCTTATAGATATGTCATTTGCAAATATTTTCCCCCATTTAGTAGGTTGCCTTTTTGTTTTCTTGATGGTTTCCTTTGCTGTGCAAAAGCTTTTTAGTTTGATGCTGTCCCAATAGTTTATTTTTGCTTTTTTTTCTTTTGCCTGAGGAGACAAATCTGGAAAAAATGTTGCTAAGGCTGATGTCCAGATTACTGCCTATATTTTCTTTTAGGTGTTTTATGGTTTGGGGTCTTAAATTTAGGCGTTTAATCCATTTTGAATTTATTTTTGTGTATGGTGTAAGAAAGTGGTCCAGTTTCATTCTTTTGCGTGCAGTTGTCCATTTTCAGTTTTTTTTAAACAATTTTTTTTTTTTAATCCTCACAAGAATCTTGGGAGTGCAGCTCGGCAACACTTGCCCCATTATTCTTCAGTGGATAAAGACATGAAATCAGGGAGATTATGTGATGTGTTTGCTCAGAGGTGTATAGGAATCCAGAAAGTCTGACTCTATTTTATTTCAACTTGACTTCTAGAATTAAACAAGACTGGTAAGCAAGCCTCCCTAACATTTTCTAAACTGTCTATTTTGCTCAGACTTGATTCTAACCTAAAGTTACCTTTATGAGGAAAGAACCCCACTGAGCTCTTTGCTCAGTGGGATCTGGTATTCCATCCAATCTCCCTATGTCAGTATATAAATTGACTAAAGTTAAAAAAAGAAAACAATATTTCCTCAGTGTTTGGGAATGGTGAGCCAGAAAAGATTACCTACAACATATGAAGAGGTAAAGTATACCTCTGCTTTTTGGTAAGAAAAGTTCAGAAATGATTGTGCTTTTTTTTTTTTTTTTTTAAGAAAGGACTATGTTTGGTTAATGAAAATTTCACAATACTTATCTTTGGCTAGATATTAAACATAAAAATATCCATTCATTCAAAATGATAATTTTTATAAAATTATACATAGTAAAAGCACATGGATTAGATTCTTCATCTGTTGCAAAAATCTTACAGCTTTAAACATTGCCCAAATGTGTGTAAGAGCTATATTTGGAACCATTTCATAATAATAATTTCTCACTTTTACCCAGCACTAATTGTGTAGGGTGTAGGAAAAAACCTGTATTCTTCCTCCTGTGTATCTCTTTTATTCTCACACTCTTATTACCTCACTCACAGCACTTCTGACACCAGATGTCTGGGGTTTTTCCCCCACCAGGCCGATCTGGGACACCAGCTGGGTGTCCTAGAAGTTAACTCAATTCTGACACTATGTACCTAGAGATAGCATCAAATCCCATAGGTTCCCATGACCTCCTCCCCTTGGATTCATTTATTTGAAAAAGACACTTGCTTATGTTTACCAGTTTGTTAAAGGCTATGATAAATGATACAGAGGGGCATCTAGGTGGAAGAGACATGGAGGGAAAGGTATGTGGGAAAGGACACGGGGCTTCCATGTCTTCTCCCAGCACCTCCGTGTTTTCACCAACCTAAAGTCTTTTACAGACCCCCCCCCTTTGGGGATTTTTGTGGAGGCTACATCACAGTGCCATGATCGATCATTAACATCATTTTTAGACCTCTCCCTTCTAGGGAGAGCTGAGGGTGGGCTGAGAATTCCAAGCTTCTAATTGTGACTTGGTCTGCCGGTGACCAGCCCCCCTCCAGGCACCCGCTAAGAGTCACCTCATTAGAACAAAAGACACTGCCATCACCCAGGACATTTTAAGGGATGTGGGAGCTCTATGTCAGGAACTGTGGTCAAAGACAAAATATTAGAACCAAAGATGCTCCTAACACCCTTGTCACTTAGGAAATTGCCAGGGTTCCAGGAGCTCTGTGCCAGGAACTACAGGCAGAGACCAATGTATATATTTTCTATTATCTCACATGTACTAAGAACTATTATAAGTGGTGTTTATAAGTATTAACTTAGCTAATTCTCACATAATGCTATGAGGAGAGCTCCATATAACATAACAGAATGTGATGTGACATGACATAATGTAATGAAACATAATATACTTTCATCTTATAGATGAGAAGCCTGAGGCAGAGAGATTGAGTTTCTTGACCAAAGTCTCATAGCTTTTATGAACTAAGGTCAAGATTTGAACTTAGGCACTTACGTACTACCTTCTTTAGATCAACTGCTTTCATGTTAGGCACATGTTCTTAATTCAGATATCAGCCGCTTCCCCCATACTTATTTATCGAAAGCAAATAGTGAGTTCATCAACACCGGGGCCTTAGCAAAGTTTGAAATCTTTCTTTAGCATCTTTCCATCCCCCCCCATTTTTTTAAGAATATTTATTTATTTGAGAGAGAGTGAGAGAAAGAGTGCACAAAAGGGGTAGGGTCAGAGGGAGAAGCAGACTCCCCGCTGAGCAGGGAGCTCAATACAGGACTCGATCCCGGGACTCCAGGATCATAACCCGAGCCAAAGGCAGTTGCTTAACCAACTGAGCCACCCAGGCACCCCAGCATCTTTCCATTTTCCTAAATATATCTGTAATTCCTTTCTTTTGTCCTTGTCCACCCTTTTCTGTCCTCGCATGGGCTCCTGCTCAGGCCCCCAGACCCAATCCAGGACAGCCCTTTTATCTAGCTGAACTGTTCCTTCTTTTTTCTGAATCTAAGTGGGTCCCCATGGTGCCTCGGCTATTATGAGGAAAGCCCAGGAATATTTTTGCCTACGGAGGAACCTGTTCATTAGGCCACAAAGTCTGGTCAGGATTTGAAGGTGACCAAGAACAATGAGTCCTAAGGTTGTTTTCCCTTTGGCTTATTCCAACTTAGCCAACAAACAACACAAGGGATGGATAAGAAATGAAGGCTGCCAAGGAGTGGCCTTGACTATCCACTACCTCCTCAGTTTCCTACATGGTGTATCTGAAATTTAATGGCATTTCCTGACCATAGTGAAAAAGCACTAGGTCAGAAGAGCCCAAACTCCAGGCTAACTTCCTTTGACATGTGCGGTAGGGAAAGGAGTCCCATCACGGCCCAAGGGCCCACAATTTTTGCCCACTAGGAAGCTTGCTGCGCCATAGTCACTTAATTCTATGTTCCAGGTTTTGGGGCCTACAGAAAGATTTATCATAAAGCTAATGAAGTTTAATCTTCAAGGCTCTTCATTTCCCCAGGCCCCTGGGAGTGGCGGGAGTTGCTTGACGTTGTAGAGTGTTCTAGGTGGGAAGGGGAAGCCAGGCTGTAAAGGAAACATGTCTGTGTAGGCATTTCTGGTATATGTCCTAGAGACCTCAGACAAAAAGGACTTGAACCTTTCAAGCTCTGGTGTTTTACTGTGATTTCTTTTCTCATTCTAAATAAATGGCCAGTTCGTACTCAATTTATAATTGTAATTTTGTTTAATTAATTAATTAATGTGTGTAGAGGGCTCATAAAATTGCATCAGCATAAGGCCACACCTGGAACCTGCCTGGTCCTTCTTATCTTAGCTGAATTAAAAAGGAACTGATTTTTTTGGAAAGAGATGGGGGAGCTAGCTGCCTGTACTGGATATTCTGCTTGCCACTCCAGACCCCCTCTCCACACTTCTCTCCCCTAGTCTGTTGCAATGCATCCCTGGATCCCTTGCAATTTAGTCAGGGTCCACCAGTGGGGACCCCCACAGGAGGTGGGATGACAGGAGGAAAGGGCTGATGCCCCTGGCTTCTTCTTTGGTCCCAGCTTGGAACCTGTGTAGTCAGTAGGGCCCCACGCTTGGAAGGGCCCTGCACTTGACTCAATGCTTTGCTGACACAACTTTGAAATTCTTCATTTTGTCTTTGAATGTGAGTTTTGTTAATGAAGTCTGATACACAAACAGAGGAGATACACACTGTATGTGTCGGCCAGTTCCGGCTGCCCCATTTGCATGTAGCATCTCCAGAGCCCCATGATAACAGGATTCCTGTGAATCTGTGGGAGTTCAGTGAGACTCAAAGCAAGTACAAGGTAAAGCATATCACATCTGTGACTGATTAAACTCTAAAATGCCTCTTTCCATTTGAACCAAAATTTGCTTCAAATTCAGAAGAAAGGTAATGACATTCTAAGAAACACGAACAACCAAAGAACTCTTATATTCTTTCCTACTCATGTTACTTCCCTATATTAGCCAACCACTTACACTAAAAGTAATGCCATAGAAGGAAAGGGAAAGATAGGGCAATCCACAGCCGCTTTTCCTTTTAGTTCCTCTTTACTCATCAGTAAGCCAAAGGCAAAGAGTGTTGGTACAATGTGTGTATGTAAAGAAGTGAAATAAACAATTGAGCTAGTTTTGTGTAGTGTTTATACTGTTCTAGTAAAAAAAAAATATATGTATGCAGGAACTATAAAATACACATCGTATCATTTTGGTGATTTTGCATATGTGTTAAATGCTCTCATATTGCATCTAAAGCTAACATTGCACATTGTAGGGGTGCCTGGCTGGCTCAGTTGGAAGAGCATGCGACGCTTGATCTCTGGGTCATGAGTTCAAGCCCCATGCTGAGTGTAGAGATTACTTAAATACATACATGAATAAATAAACTTAAAAAACAAAACCAAACTAACATTGTACATTGTAAATGGCAAGATTCATGATAACGATTTAAACTTCTCATTTTTTCTTCATTTAGAATGGTGTTAAATTGAAACATTTAAAAACATGACCAGTCAAGAGAGAGGGAAGAGATACTGTGGAAGAAAACCTAAAGCTTTATAATGTAGGACTTTTTTTTTTAAAGATCTTTATTTATTTATTTGCCAGAGAGAGAGAGTGTGAGAGCACAAGCAGGGGGAGCGGCAGGCAGAGGGAGGAGCAGGCTCCCCACCGAGCAGGGAGCCCGAGGTGGGACTCCATCCCAGGACCCCAGGATCACGACCCGAGCCGAAGGCAGATGCCCAACCGACTGAGCCACCCAGGCGCCCCTATAATGTAGGACTTTAGCAACATTTTTTTTCTTGCTTTTTTCAGTTCGCACTGAGCCTCACACAGTATGTCCTGGGCCATGGTGGCCAGTGGCCGCATTACTCCACCGAAGGCCGCAATTCCTGACAGGTGGGCCTTTTCCCACTCCTCCAGGGCTCCCTGGGTGTCAGGAGTTGGTCCTTTTCCCTTATGCCTTCAAGCCTGCTGCTGGTAGCATTTCCCATTGTTGCCACTCCCTAGTTTCCCTTGAACTCCTGCCCACAACTTTGCAAATAAACTTTCATCAGTCTCTCTTTTACACTCTTCTCTTTGTTTTTATATATTTCACTCTGGACAATGTCAAACATAGACAGAGAGGGACGAGGATAATGGACACCCACGTACCTACTCTCCTGCTTCAACAGTGCTTCTTTCACTCCTTCGGAGGGTGCCATTTGTTTCCTGTGGGGATCCTGGCTGATGGAGGACCTTCCTGTGCCTTTTGACTGTTCACTACAGCCTCTCCTCAACAGGGAGCAGCAAATTGGCAGCTTATTTCTGAAAACAACCGAATGGACATTATCCCACAGATTAAAATGGAGGAAGTGATTTTAGACAACTTCCCTGCCTGTTCCGTGAAACTTGGTTCCTTAACTCCTTTCTGGGCACCCTGGCTCATCTTAAACTGGCCTTTGTTTTGTACACAATACTACAGAGAGGGGACACATTTGGCACTGTCTAAAATAAGTGAATCACATTGATCAACAACATTTATTCCCACAAATTAATAAATGCTTTATCTTTTCACTCCTAAGACAAAAGGAAACACTTGGGAAGAATTTTTTCTTTGTGAGGGAATCCTTTTTATGAGAGGATTGATTGTGTGGTCATAGATAAGCAACGTATCTGTCTTCTACAATTTCACGAAAATAATTTTGTCATTAATGAGATTTGCTAGTAAGGCAGAAAGGTCCTATCTATAAGGATAGAGTCATTTGTAATATGAGACCCTGGTCTCCTTTTTCAGCAAGAGAAAGAATCATTTCAGATTTAGTCTCTTTGCCAGTAGATACAATAAAAGTAGTATACAATTTTATGAATTAGTATTTGGAAATAGACCGTTTTTCATCATGACCCATCAGGGGTCCATAGAATTGTCTAAATCAATAGGAAGCTAGAGAAGGAAAAAGTAGGGAAAGAACTAATTTTATCGAATGCCTTCTTTATATTATAAGTGCTCTCAGCTTTATTATCGTGTAATCCTCGTAGTAATCCTAAGAGGTAGATGTTATTATTCCTGTGATAGACAGGAGGGAAGTGAAGCTCAAGGAGGATAAGGTGCTCCAAAGCCCACAGCTACCTCATTACAACAGCCACTATTTACGTATTGCCGTGTTTGACTCTGTGGGCAGCACTCTACAGCCTATGAAATTTAACCTATATCCGTAATTCAGATAAGGTGGCTGAAGCATCTTGCCCACGGTCACGTAGATGAGGGCTGGCAGGTTAGAATTCTGAGTCAATCCTGGCTGATTTCAATCCTTACTATTCTTACTACCGTCTGTTGGCTCCCAAGGGAGATGGGTACGCTGTTACAATTTCTTTTTCCATCTCCAGCTTCTCTTCCCCTTTACCAGTGTCCATTCAATCATTCTTTGTTAGATCTTTCACTTTGATAAAGGACACGAAAGCAAATGTATGCAGACAGGTCCTTTGTCATCATATTTCATTGCACAATCAGTCTCAACAGTAGTCCTGTTCTTTCCTTGCTCATTTTGTTGTCTAACATAATTTTCTCCTTTCATTGTCTCCAGTCATTTGAACTCAAGTACTCCTAAAATATTTTAAGAAGCAATAAATTCCTCACCACATTTCTAAGTTGATGCCTAAGATTCTTTATCATGCTAAAAGACTTGTAAATATACATATAAATTCCAATAATGACATTTAAAAATAAGCTGTCCATCACTATTTAAAAACTCTCTAGTAGAATCTAAATAATATAACAATTTGATGCCCCATCATACATTGTAAGTATACATAAATCAGTTCTTTACCTGTAGGAAATTTTCTTTTGTTTGTTTTTCTTCTTGAAATTATATTTCCATTCCACTTCCTAATATATCTTTATACTTAAAAAATTTCATGAATCACATACTTGTATGCAATGAAAATATGTCAATAAAGGGAAATAATTTTAAAGTTTTTGTGACCATAAGGCTCTAAGTGTTAGAAAATTCTACACAATCTCTCAAAATAGCATAAATGCATTACAAGTATTGATGAATAATTACTAGACATAAAATGTAAAATTGTATTGGGATTGTGGTTCTTAATGAGATGGGTAAAGTCTTTCTCCCCAGATATCCAGGGATAAATATAACAGGCTTCAGCATTAATGATGAATGTAGGATATGTAGGTAACAAGTGCTGAGAAACTCTTCACCTAAATAAGTAAATAGGAACAATAGAGGTTTGTTACAGCAATAGGGCTCAATTCTTTGAATTCTTCTCAGTTCTATGCCAAAATTTACATGGTAATCTATCATCAAGATTAGTTTTAGTAATTTCTCATCTGACAACTCAATTAGGCATCCTTCCCTTTGTGGAAAACGGAGAATTGGAGTCCATCTGACTTGCAAAAGGATTAATTACCCTATCATTAGAGTCATTTATTCCCCCTTTCTTGAGCACCCTAAAGGTTCTTCTAACCTAGGCAATGACTTAGTAGGTTTGGGAGGAGTGTGAGATATGCCTTTCTATCATCAAGTGATACAAGAAAGGTGACTGCAGAGGAGAGAGGAAAGGAGAGACAGCCTAATAGGAGCTTTCTTTTGTCATTCCATTTTAGGAAAGCTTATCTGAAACAATCCATGGCCACTTACTCCCTTCCTCACTCCCACCCCCAGCCCCAGAAGACCACATACCTCCCCTCCCCCAGTGGATCCTGTTCTCTTGCATTTGTTTTTCAAGCCTTTGCTCATTTGGCACTTTAGCACTTGGCGCTGGTGATAAACGCTGTGACTGGCTTTTTTTATTTTATTTTATTTATTTATTTGAGAGAGAGAGAGCGCGTGAACAGAGGGCGGAGCAGAGGAAGAAGGAGAAGCAGACTCCCCACTGAGCAGGGAGCCCGATGTGGGCCTCCATCCCAGGGTCCTGGGATCATGACCTGAGCTGAAAGAAGACACTTAACTGACTGACCACCTAGGCTCCCTGTGGCTAGTCTTTTATGTGTCCTGTGAAATGGGTCTTTTTCCTTCCCACCTTTAGTACACACTTTCTTAAAATTTTAAGCTCTTCCAAAGAGCTCCCCTTAGGGCCTTGTAAATAGGGCAACTATATGAGCACAGATATTTATCCTGGCCAATCCATTTGGAAAGAAAGAAAAAAGAAAGAAAGAAAGAAAGAAAGAAAGAAAGAAAGAAAGAAAGAAAGAAAGAAAGAAAGAAAGAAAGGAAGGAAGGAAGGAAGGAAGGAAGGAAGGAAGGAAGGAAGGAAGGAAGGAAGGAAGGAAGGAAGAAAGAAAGAAGACAGAAAGAAAGAAAGAAAAAGAAAGAGAGGGAAGGAAGATCCCAAATACTCTGGAAGATACAGAGGGGATTTTACATTATAAGAGGTTGAACCTGTATAGAGGGGCTGTACATCAGGCGACAGTTATTCAAGCCTCTTAGACTTACACAGATATTGATTGGTTGCCTCCATTCAACATCTACTCCTCACTTTCCACAGCAAGAACACCTCCAGCTCCTTCTCAGTTGCATGGCTTTGGTGGTTGATGCCATCTCAGCTCTGCGGTTAAGACCTGGAATTTGATGTTCCTGGCTGTAGGAATTGATTAGTTCAAGATAGCACATAGTTCAATCCAAGAGATTTTGCCCATGTTTCTTGAGAGAAAGAAAACATTTAAAAAATTTTAAATATATGTTTTGACAGATGGTCCGGACAGAGATGCTTTCTCTGCTGCTGGACACAAGTGAAGAGAAGTAGCCCCAGGAATCTCTGGTAGCCATTTTTGAACCACAAGGGCAGAGGTCTCTTAAACATTATTTGTTTGTAGTAAAATTTCCTTTTCCATCTTGAGCTTCTCAGAGCTCTTGGCAGAGCCAAAAAAATGGAGAGGAAAAAAAACCTAGGAACTGGTCATGGTCATTTGATCTAGGATCAGCCTCTCCCTGATATGGGTAAATTCCCCAATATTCAGTTACGTGAACCAATGAATTTTTCTTATTGCATGTTAATCTGAATTGAGCTTCCTGTTACTTGCTACATAAAAAGTAGTAATTAATTTAATCACTACTGTAATCAGAATATCTCTGCATTTTTTTGTTAATCATTTTTTTTCACATATTGGGACTATAAGATATACATGGTTTAAAGAAAGGATACCATCGTTTAAGAAGACTGAAAAGCTACAGTCCTAGATTTCCATTCATTTCAGGAAAGAGATAACTGGTATTTGTACGGGTCAATGTACAACACCTCTCTTTTCTCTATGTGATCTCCAAAGATGTTGAGATCTAGATCAAAATGTCAGCATTCTTACTGATGGA
The DNA here is from genome assembly GCF_037043125.1 of Eumetopias jubatus. NCBI lineage: Eukaryota > Metazoa > Chordata > Mammalia > Carnivora > Otariidae > Eumetopias > Eumetopias jubatus. Next base: position 35,757,773 of record NW_028274820.1, read on the forward strand.
GCTCCTGTGGTCATAGCGTAGCTGTATCATCATAGTGGGCTTCCTAATACTTTAGGCCTGAACTGGACTTCACACTCAGCCACAGACACTGAACCATCACAGGCCCGTTCTTGTAAAACTCCTGACAAGGGCATGCAGACAGTACACGCTCAGTAGATAAGCTGGCTTCCAAGAAGAGGGAGAAGCAGGGTGGGGCTTGGCTTCAGCATCCAGTGTCTTATCCCAATCAGCATATCAATCCTCTGATCTGGAAGGAAAAGGGAGGGACAGGGGCTGAGAGTCAAGAAAGCAAACATACAAAAATATGTAATCAGAATTATGGCAAATACAGGGAGGGAAACAAACAAGGCCTTGTGTAAAAAAATAAACGAGTGAGGTTGCTTTAAAATGGGTAAGCTGGAAGGCTCTCTGAGATGACATTTAAGTTGAGACTTGAGGGATCAAAAGGAGCCTATCATTCAAATGAGAGGAGGAGGTTGGAGTCAGGGAGCATTCCAGGTAGAGAGATCAGCAAGTACAAAGGCCCCAAGGTGAGGAAGAGTTGGTGGGGGGAGTTAGGCAGGGGCTGAACCATGTGGAGCTGTGAGTGACAGTCAGGTGTTTGGATTTCATTCCGAGTGTGGCGGGAAGTTGTCAAACCACTGAACAGTTTAAACAGGAGAGTCAGGAGAGTGACATGAACTTTCACGGTTTAAAAAGAATCCTTTGGCTGCTCTGAAAATGAACTGGGCAGGTGCCAGAGCAGAGACAGGGAGGTCGGTTGGGAGGATATAGCAATAGTCCAAATGAGAGATAATGATGCTCTGATTTAGAGTAGTAGTGGTGGAGATGAACAGAAGGAGAAGAGTCTGAGACATTTTGGAGATAGGCTAGACACAGTTTGCTCGTGGATTAAATATAGTTAATTATATTATAAATATGATTAAATATGGGAAGTAAGGGGCATCTTGATTTTTGGTTAGAGCAAAATGTAATCCTTCCTTCCTTCCTTTCTTCCTTTTTCCCCTTTCCTTCTTCTCCTCCTTTTTTGTCTTCTTATTACTATTCTTACTACTCTTAGTATGAGAAAAATACATCAGTATTTTATTTGTAGACATGTTAAGTTTGAGATACATAGCTGAGACTCAACTATATGGATATATGAATTTGGAATTTACATTTGGGGTATACGTTTGGGAATTATCAGCAATTAGATGGCATTTAAAGCTATGGGAATGATTGAAAGGCTCTCCAGAGAGAGTAGATAAAGAGAGAGGCCAAGGAATCAGAGGGTCCTCGACATTTAAGGGTCTGATAAAAACAAAAGGGCTAGAAAGGAGATTGAGAACGAGTAGCCAATTGGATAGGTGGGAAACCAGAGGATAACATCATGGAAATAAAGAGTATTTCAAGGAGGGAGTGGCCAACTCTACCATGTGTACTCCGAGAACACCATAAGATAGGACAGAGAGGTCTCCTGCGTTTGGTTGCATGGAGGTCTTGCCCTGTTGACAAGAGTGATTTCAGCGGGGAAAAGAAACCTAACTAGTGCATTGAAGAATGAATGGGAGATGAAGAAGTGGAAACAGAGTTGTGGGCAACCCTGTGGAAAGATTTTGCTATGAAGGGGAGTAGAGAAGCTATAAAGTTTAGGGAAGGAAATGTGGGGACAAGGGAGGTATGTCTGTGTGTTTAAAGACAAGAGACTTTAAACCTGTTTGTTGCTGATGGAGATGGTCCAGTAGGGTAGGAGACGGTGACATGCAGGAGAGAAAGGTTAAGCAAAATAGTGAGGTCCTTGAGGAGGAGATTGAATCCAGAGCATAACAGTAGAGACTGAAAATTAAGTGGAAGGGCCTGTCATCTACCTGTCAGGACAGAACAAGGAGGTGGGAGCAGAAGTGAGCAGAGATGAAGGAGCGTCCATTTGGTCCTTCTGTTTTCTCACTGGTGTTCAAGACCTTGGATAGAGTAATATGGTTATATCATCCCTGGTAAGTCCCATGTCTTATAATAATATTTTTAATGCTGCCATATGTAAATCAAAATATGGTTTAATTTATAACATTGTGAGACTTTTCACAGATACAAATTCACAAAGAAAAACAAATTTCTTGGTCAAAGCCTATGTGTAAATTTTTTCACTAAAAGTACATTCTGATTGACCATATTTTGAATTAAGTATAAGAGAACCAAGAGTATTCTATAATTATGATAATAGATATGATTACTGACATTTGGAAGCTGCTTGCCTGAGTAGACCAGACAATTAGAATTTCACATGAAATAGGCTGAGGTTCAAACCTATATGGGACTGAGTACTTTGCACAGAGAAAAATTTCCATGGCGGAGAACTGCATTCTTAACCTGTGCCAGGTATTTAAAAAACCTGCTGTTTTGGTCATAAGGGAGCATAGAGAGGGGGTGGAATGGGTGGGGAGAGAAACATTACGGATGTTATGCAAACTCATCACTGCTGTTGGAAAAACAACACAAAACCACAACCAAGTCAGTAACGTTATCTTTGGCCTATAAAGAATGGTACATTTTTTTGGCTGACTATCATCCTCAATAATTTATCTTGTTGTTACATAATGTGTTTCCTTAAGAAAACTCAAAATGCCCCACACAAGTTATTTCATTTGTCTTCATCGCATTATGAAGCTGAGAGCAGAAGGGAAGTTGTCTAGACCAGGGCTGTCTAATAAAAATATAACCCAAGCCATGTATGAGATTTAAAATTTTCTAGTACGCACGTTTTTTTAAAAAGGTAAAAAGAAATAGGTGAAATTAATCTGAATATTATGTTTTATTTAGCCTCATATATCTAAAATATTATCATTTCAACATACAGTGAATGTTGACTGAATATAAGCAATGGCTTATGAGATCTATTTCATTCTTTTGTTGGTACCAAGTCTTTGAAATCTGGTGTGTATTTAACACTTAGAATACATATCAGTTTGGACTGGGTGCATGTCAAGTGCTTGGTGCCACATGGTGTCTCGATTCCAGAGAATAATGGAAAGGATGATGGTCACAGGATTCAAAGTCTGGGCTCTGTTGCAAGCTAATAAAATGTAAGTGTTTATCACTGTCCTGCTCAAAATCCTCCCAAGACTTCCCATCACTCTTTTTTGTTTTGTTTTTTAAAGATCTTATTTATTTGAGAGAGAGAGAGAGAGAGAACAAGCATGAGGGGGGATGGGGCAGAGGGAGAGGGAGAAGCAGGCTCCCCGCGGAGCAGGGAGCCAGATGCAGGACTCGATCCCAGGACCCTGGGATCACAACCTGAGCCGAAGGCAGATACTTAACTGACTGAGCCACCCAGACGTCTCTTCCCATCACTATTAGAACAACAGCTAACCTCTTACCTATGAAGCTGAACGTGATGCAGCCCTACCTCCCTTACCAATTTTATGGCTTACCAGTTTTCCCTTGATCTTTCTGTACCCACTCCTGCCACCACCCTACCTCAGATGGTGGCACTTCCTCCTCCTTCAGCCTGGAATGCAACTTCTCACGGCTTAGTCAATGAATTTATTCAAGTTTTAGCCGAAGTGTCATCTCAGGAAGACAACGATCTAAAATAGCAATTTTCTCTAGCCACTCTCCAGCAACTTACCCTCCTTTCTTAGTGTTCATTACACTGAGTTCTGAAAATATGCATGCACTTTTTAATTTGTTTACTATCTCCTCCAATAGAAGGTTAAGTTCTATGAGGTCAGGGGCATCGCTTTGTATGCTGTTGGATCACTAGCACCTGGAATAGTGCCTGGCACACAGTAGGTTTGTTGAATGTATGAGTGAATGGTGTTATTTATGGCAGATCATTTAGAGGGTATAGTATAATGTTTAAGGGTGTACATTCTGGAGTTAGACTCCTTGAGGTCAAATTCTAGCTGTCTGCTTACTATCTATTCCTTTGTGTAATTACTTAACTTTAAACTTCAGCTTCCTCACCTGAAAAATGGGGATGTTAATAATGGCATCTATTTCATAGAAATGATATTGTTTGGTTTTGATGGTTAAATGAGATGAAGTATATAAAGTACCTAATACAGTATCTGGCCTGTAGAAAGGACTCAAGAAAATTTCCCATTATTTTCTGTGAAATACAGATTAAAATGAGTGCTTTGGCTTACATGCATCCCTCAACCTACCCCAGTGCTCCAGAGACATGGCTCTTGACAAGGATACTAACACTCCTTTCCTTTTGCTTCTGCAATGCATGTGTTCCCATTTCTAACTCGGCCACCCTTTTAACTCCACTGGATACTGTCAAACTTTTTTTTTGACTTCCATAGCACATAGGCCTTCCTACTGCTCCTCTGCTTGTTCTCTCTCACTTCCCTTTGCCGACTCCTCTTCCTAGTCCCTTGATTATGTTCCTCCAGGCTCTGCTTTTGATGCTGGTTACTCTCCACCCACTCCCTGAGCCATCTCACCCACTCCTAGGATTTCAATTATCATTTCTCTGCTGCCGATTCCGGATCTGCATTTCCAGCCCAACTTTCACTCCTGAGCTCTAGGTCCATATCCGCAGTGGCCTTGTAGCCATTCTGCTTGGATATCCAATACTGAAATCATTCCATTTCCTCCAAACCTGCTCCTCTTATAAGTGTCCTATCTTAATCAAGGGCCCCCACCCACCCCTTGTCCAAACCAGAAAAGGCAGTATCAGTCTTGAGTCCTCCCTCTTCCAGACCACAGTCCAATCAATCATGAAGTACTCACAAATCTGTCTTTTACCTTCTCCTGTTGTCCTACCTGAATCCAGGCCAACATCACCTCCTGTCTAGATTCCGGGCTAGACTAAGCTTCCTAATAGCCACCTCTGTATCCACTCTTTCCTCCCTCTAATTCTCTACAAAATGACTAGAGTAATTTTTTTTTTAAGATTTTATTTATTTATTTGACAGGGAGAGACACAGTGAGAGAGGGAACACAAGCAGGGGGAGTGGCAGAGGGAGAAGCAGGCTTCCCGCCGAGCAGGGAGCCCGACGCGGGGCTCGATCCCAGGACCCCGGGATCATGACCTGAGCTGAAGGCAGACGCTTAACCACCGAGCCACCCAGGCATCCCAATAACTAGAGTAATCTTAATAAAATAAAATTCAGTCTCATTATCACGCCCAGAGCCTCATTGCTTAGAGCTGCAAGGTGATACATAGCTCCTCATTGCCCTTAAGGATAAAGTCAAGTTTAGTGGTAATTTAATTATACATGTTCAAAGGTTATACACACATACAAACAAAACAGCAGTCCTCAGCAGACCCTCTTCCATGTCAGTGTCCATCATGTCTTGTGCTTCAGCTCCCAGGAGGCAACCACTATCAATTATTTTACCTGACTCCTTTGGAGTCATTTCTGTACCTCTAAAGAACATGTTTATATTGCCTTTTTTTTTTTTTTAAATAAGTGACTTCCAACTCTAGAAGTTGAAGATTCAGCTTATTTTCACCAACCCCTATAGTCCTTACTGTATGCATGAATACTTCCCATTCCTCATCTTCTCAATGTGGCTAAAACTTGATTATATTGCATTTAGTATTTGCACTGATAGGGCTTTGTAAATCATAGTGTATACTAAGCTATGAATATTTATCTTTTCTTGTATAATTTTTTTCTTTTTTCTTGGGTTAATTACTGCCACCTCCCCCCCTCCCCGCCCCGTAACTTGGTTTTTGTAATGAGAGGCTTGACTCCATTTTGATGTTTGTTGACAGTTTTCGGTCTCTACCCCTCATTTCTTATCTCCCCCACATCTGAGCAACCAAGAAAGAAGACCTGTGTAGGCCTTTACCTCTAAGAGTCGATGGGAATTTCAAATATAGTGCAGGTTCTGAATCCTTGTTAAGTGGAATCCCCACCATGATGACTCTATCCTTTAATCACAATCAAAGCCCCAGACCACTCCTAGCCCTTTGCTCATTCTCTCACCATACCCCTGAATGAACTCTTTCCCTGCTGGGAACCCCCAGCTTAGTGTTAGTACTAAATATACTTCGTTTGTATTCACTGGTGGGTGCATTGGGTCATGTGTCTGGACATTCAAATAAATTCCTGAGTGGTGATCATGCCTACTTCTGGGTAGACTGATCTATGTGTTCCTTTCTACGTATTTATCATTAATACATCCCCAAACTGCCCACACCCTCGGTTTTGTAAATTTTCCCTCAACATATTTTAAACACCTGTTATTTTATCCGTGTCATTTTCTTGATGATCTTTCTCCTGGGGCCTCTGCTCTGCTCTAGTCGACCAGATGGCTGGATCTCTAAGTTTCCGTTAGAGCCATGGGCTTAGATTTTTTTCCCTTCACCATCATCCCATCTTTCTCAGGTATTGGAATCTCATTTCCTGGATTCCATTTTCTCTTTTCTTATTTTGATTGAACAAACCCTCTGATAGCTTCCTCTGAGAGAAATGGGCCTATGAAGCAACATTTTTGATCTTTCATGTCTGAAAATATATATTCTGTCTTCCCACTTAATTAATAATTTGGCTGGGGAATTCTACATTACAAGTTACTTTCTTCTACTATTTTCTAGCATCCAGTGTGGCTGTTGAGAAGTCTGAAGCCATTCTGGTCCCTAATTCTTTTTAGATCCTGTTTTTCTTTTCTGGCAGTTTTTCGAATATTCTAATACCACAATAGGTTTTCCAATTTCATAATGATGTGTCTCCATGTAGGTTTGTTTTCATCCACTGTCTTGGGAGCTCAAAAGGCTGCTTCAATTTGGGAAGTCATGTCCTTTCATTCCAGGAAATTTTCTCAGATTGTCATTTCCTTGATAATTTCCCCTCTCCATTTTCTCTGTTCTCTCTTTCTAGAACTCCCATTATTCTGGTATTGAACTTCCTGGACTAGTTTGTCCTTTCTCATTTAAAAAAATCTCTTCTCTTTCCATCTTTTTGTTTTACTTCCTGGGATAGTTCCTCATCTCTATATTTTAAGCTTTCACTTGAAGTTTTCTTTTATACTATGATATTTTTAATATTGAAGAATTCACTTTGCCCTCTGGCGGCTACTTTTAAAAATATTTATAACATCCAGGGTTGCCTGGGTGACTTAGTCGGTTAAGCATCTGACTCTTGAATTTGGCTCACATCATGATCGCAGGGTCATGAGCTGGAGACCAGAGTTGGGCTCTGCGCTCAGTGGGGAGTCTGCTTCTCTCCCTCTGCCCTTCCCCCCCAAATAAATAAATAAATCTTTATTTTATTTTTATTTTTTTAAAGATTTTATTTATTTATTTGACAGAGAGAGACACAGCGAGAGAGGGAACACAAGCAGGGGGAGTGGGAGAGGGAGAAGCAGGCCTCCCGCAGAGCAGGGAGCCCAACGTGGGGCTCTATCCCAGGACCCTGGGACCATGACCTGAGCCGAAGGCAGACGCTCAACAACTGAGCCACCCATGTGCCCCAAATAAATAAATCTTTAAACAAAACAAAGTTAAAAAAAATATTTGTAGCATCCTGTTCTTATCTAATGGTTACAATATCTTATACTAGTTCACTATCTTTGAATCTTTGAAGATATTCGTAATAGGTTTTTTTTCCCCCTCCTGCATAGTCTTTATTTCTTCCTGGTTGCTTTTCTTTTTCTTTTCTTTTTTAAAGGTTTTATTTATTTATTTGTCAGAGAGAGAGACAGCACAAGCAGGGGGAGCGGCAGGCAGAGGGAGAAGCAGTCTCCCTGCTGAGCAAGGAGCCCAATGCAGGACTCGATCCCAGGACTCTGGGATCATGACCTGAGCCAAAGGCAGATGTTTAACCTACTGAGCCACCCAGGCATCCCTTCCTGGCTCCTTTTTTATGTTAGTTTTGGCCTCTTTCTTATTAAAATATTCCATCAGCTGTCTGGAGATTTTTGTCTCTCCGCCCAAATCTAGGATACAGGTACTAAAAAGTTTTAGGCAAAGTTAACTTACATTGTTGGGCCTGGAAACTGGGTTTCACTAGAGGGCAATCAGTTGGTCAGAATCATGCGAAGAAAGTGAGGAAAGAAAGTTAGGCATCTTGACATTCAGTTATAAACCTTCAGTAGGTTGCCTGTCAGCCCTGCCAACTGCTGGCTTAGGGTTAAGCTTTCTTGGGGCTGCCAAGTCAGTAACTACTCAATTATGGTTTTTCCGGCTTCCAAAATTGTTTAGGTGGTGTTTCTTCTTTTATTATCTATGTTCTTGTGGACTTTTGCTTTAAAAAAAAAAATCCATTCAAACTATTCATGGTTCAGTCAGTTAAATGTCCGACTCTTGATCTCAGTTCAGGTTTTGATCTTAGGGTTATGAGTTCAAGCCCCATGTTGGGCTCCACTTAAAAAAAAAAATCCATTCACTATGATTTTGTGGGTTTTCGAGAGGAACAGAAAGTACCATGAGTGTTGTCTAACATTTCTAATAGTGCTTAGATAGCCTTTACTGTATGATCACTAAAGTGTCTACTTTTTGGTCCTTGTCAGATTCACCAGACCATTTCATATCCATTTTATGCTCAAACCACCTTTCAGTTTCTTGAATGCACTATGTTCTTCCTTTTTCATCAGGCCCCAAGTGCTGATCCGCCTGCCAGGGACTCCTGCGTGCCCCCTAACTACCTCTAGAGATCTTTCAGATCTCAGTTTAGCTGAGATTGCTCTAGGTGGACTTGTCTGATCCTCAGATGAAGGAGAAATCTCCCTGTTGCATGGTATCGATAGCACCCAGTTCTTCCTTTATTTTAAAATGGGTCATCTTTTATTTTCCCTCACTAGTCTGCAAGCCCTGGGCAGGCAGGGGTGTGACTATGCTCCCCCCCTTTCATTGCAGTATATCTGCTCTTAGCACAGTGTCTGGGACATAGTAGGTGTCAAAATGCATTTGACCAAGAAACAGACTCTAAACTGTAGAGAACAGACTGATGGTTACCCGAGGGGAGGTGGGCGGCGGGATGGGTGAAATAGGTGAACGGGATAAGGGAGGGCACTTGGTGTGATGAGCACTGGGTGATGTATGGAAGTGATGAATCACTAAATTCTACACCTGAAACTAATATTACACCTATGCTAACTGGAATGTAAACAAAAACTTGAAAAGAAAATAAAAAGTAAGCATTTGATAATTATACAAATGAAAACAAGTGAAATTACTTGCTTATGATAAGAAAATAGAGATAATGCTGGAAACCGATTCTCTCAATCCTTTCTGTTCAAGTCTATCGGCCAATCTCTGTTTTCTTGGTTTGCAATTAGAAGAAATTAAATATACTTGGTTAGGAAAAGGAGATGATGATCTCTTAAATTTGTAGGTGGGAAGGACCAGGATAATTGTCTATCTCTTGTTTACAGCTGAGAAAGCAGAGGATTGGTGATGCTGTAGAGGTCACTACAGAAGGTTCTGGAACTGAGAGTATCTTCTGGCTCCTAACCCTGTTTTCTTTTTTACCATTTGAAACACATCTAGGATGTTACCTCTCCAATCTTACTGTCTTTTATGCTCCATGAATATTTCTACCTGGTCTTCTCTATCTGATTTTCATCAAATAACTACCATCATATTGTTACTTAAGGGACTAAATTAATGATTCTTACTTGATGGAGGTTGTACGGGAATCATCTTGGAGGCTTTTTCAATCTATATGTGTCCCTTCCTCCTCCTGCCTCTCCAGTCCCTGCCTAAGATGTTCTAGAATGATCCTTTGAAAATGCTTCCCTAGTGCTACAGACTGAATGTCTGTGTCTCCCCAAAATTCATATGTTGAAACTTAATCCCCAATATGATGGTATTTGGAGGATCTTTGGGAGATGATTAGGTTATGAGGGTGAAGCTCTCGTGAATGAGATTACTGCCCTTATAAAAGATGTCCCAGGGAGCTCCCTCACCGCTTCTGAAATGTGAGAACACAGTAAGAAGTTGACAGTCTCCAACCTGGAAGAGAGTTCTCACCTGAAGTCTACCATGCTGGCTTCCTGGCCTCAGACTTTCAGCCTCCAGATTGTGGGAAATAAATTTCTGTCGTTTAAAAACCACCCAGTCTATGGTATTCCATTTATAGCAGCCCAAACGGACTAAGACACCAAGTGATTTTATTATATTTTTTTGAAGATTTTATTTATTTATTTGACACACAGAGAGAGGGAACACAAGCAGGGGGAGTGGGAGAGGCAGAGAGAGAAGCAGGCTTCCCACTGAGCAGGGAACGCAATGCAGGGCTCAATCCCAGGACTCTGAGATCATGACCTGAGCTGAAGGCAGATACTTAATTGACTGAGCCACCCAGGCGCCCCAGACACCAAATAATCTTGATATGACTCATCCTCATAGGTGGAGAATATTTTATTAAATATTGGTTATGACCAAATTGCATTTTATTAACCCAATACCCTGACACGTGCTGCAATGGCTCAACAAGTGATAGTTTCAGAATGTTTAGTTCATTTACAAACACCACTTAGAGTAGAAAGGAGCCTCTTTTTCAAAGTCAATTGTATTATCTTTCAATACCGTACTTTTAATATTTCCCTTATGGTAGGAAATATCAAAATACAGCACTGGGATTTAGGAGCTTTGATCCATCCGTTAACCTGCTTGAGTTTGGCTGGTTTTTTGAACTCTCTCTGCTTCAGAATAGTTCTTTTCTATACAATAAGGACAATCCTAATTATACCCAAAGTATAGCAAAAGAAAAAGAAAATGTCCTATAGCATGCTACAAAAATGTTTTATAAAAGAAAAGTTTTTCGTAACCAAACTGTGTCTCAATCTAAAACTGGATGCTGTGTGATGATCTTGGGGATGGTCTCTTGGCATCTCTTGGCCATTTCCTTGTGTAACATCATGATAATGATAATGTATAGGTTAAAATGAGATCATCAATTTATAGCCCATTATAAAACCATAAGTATTTTAATTACATTTAAAAATAATAAGTAGTGAGTTTAGCTAGTGAATATGATATGTCTGATGATACCATCAATGTAATTATCCTATGGACACTTTTTCTGGCTTATAAGCCCTTGATTAGAATAGGCATGTGAGGGTCACCTGGGTGGCTCAGTTGGTTGAGCCTCTGCCTTCTGCTCAAGTCATGATCCCAGGGTCCTGGGATTGAGCCCTGCATCGGGCTCCCTGCCCGGTGGGGAGTCTGCTTCTCTCTGCCCCTCTGCCCCTCTCCCACTGGCCCTCTCCCACTCGGGCTCTCTCTCAAGTAAATAAATAAAATCTTAAAAAAAATAGGCATGTGAATGCAGATGAACTGTCAAGGGCCTTGGAAAGAAAGATTAGGATGTTTTTGATAGAAGAGCTGTGTTTCTGAACTTAATTGCCCCTAATAGGACTTGTCTAGACTGATGAAAAGGCATAAGGTTTTGATTCCCTAAAGCATTAGCTTCTGACCACTGTCACATCCATATCTAGAGTTCAATTACAGGACTGGTCCCTGAAATTTAATTCTGATGGATGTGGAACAGGGTGCACTAAAATGGATGACAGCCATAAATGGGGGCCCTTTCTTAATGACACATCTATATCATACACACAAATAACACCAAAGGGCCGAATTAAGTGACTCATATCTTCGTTAGAAATGGTGGTTGGTATTTTCTTATATAGACTTCCACTGTACAAATTATATAATAATGGAAAGCAGGAATGAGGTAACATTAACATTTATTTAAGCATGGTTTTAATAGGACAGGGCAATTTACCAGTATTTCGATGCATGCTTTGACCCTGGTAGTTAATTTTCTTCAAAACTGTTCTGAGCTAATTTATACTTGACATCATTTGGATGTTTTGGCAGCTTCTCTGTTCTTATTATAGCCATTTGCAAGTAGATCAATTACTTAGGTCCCTAGGTCTCTTGAATACATGATGAACAAATATAGAATTACCTATAAAACAATCAGACAAATACAGGTTTTATTTCTGCACAAGCTTGGAGGTTTGTGGCAACAGAGTGATTCTGTAAATGTGAAAAGGATTGAAATTAGGAGTCACTAGGCAATGGATGGCTGATAGAACAGGGTGAGGGAAAGTTGGGGGGCTCCATTTATATGAGTGTGAACACCCTGGTTTCTGCAAACTTCCATTTTCCTCCCCCTTTTTATTTTAATTTGCTCTATGTCAAAAAAACAAGAACAAAAACCAGGAACTCCTTAAGGCCAGACATTATCCAACAATTGGAACACAAAAGTTGGTGAGAAGAGTTTCAGATTCCATGTACTAGTTTCACTGATGACTCACTGGGAACTTGGTGTAAGTCACCTAACCTGAGAAGTTCCTGCTGGATGTGTTCAAAAAAGGAGGATAATATTTGATCCTAAAAATAATTAACTAGAGTGACTGTTTAGACTTTCTAAAAGGATATTTAATTATGTAAATTTCTGCCACTTTAATAATTATAACCTGCTTATATGTCTTAATATTTACCCTTTGGCTAAATTCTAAAGTTTTACATTAATAAACATACATTTTCTCTCTTTAACTTCACTTTCTAACTCTATGCCCCACGTACTTGGCATCCTTGTTTCGTGGATTTTTTTTTACTGACAGTGTCTTTTCATACTGTTTCGGATCAGTAAATCTGTTTCTGCTTTTGCTGGATTCTAGATTCTAATCAAATCCTCTATATTTCATCTTATTTGGATTAGGATTCATTCCCTTAAAATTTACTGCCAGTGTATTAGCCTGCTATTTTTCTTATATGGACAAGATCCATTTATAATAAAAACATAATTTATGTATAACTGAACTAGAAATAATGTATCCCATTGCACATAATTTTTGTTGATGGTCTTCGTCTGTCTTATTTGCATGTTAATCACTTCTCGTTAGTATATCTACCTTGTATATAAGCTGGGAGAGGAAAAATTTCACCATTCAACTTAAAATCAGAATCTTGCTGCTATGAATGCCCTTAGAGGTCATCTAGTTCAAGCCCCTCATTTTATAGATAAGAAAGTATGTAAGTCACTTACTTATCTAAGGCCACACAACACTTAAGAGTTGGATCTCCAACCACTGTTGCTACTACTCAAGGTCTCATTAATACATATGCATGCTTTAAATGATAAGTTTGATTAAGGTCAACCCATGCTGGGTTCAGCCTCTAGGTAAGCTTATCTGTTTGTATTCAGATTCTGCCTTTAATTCAGGCCAGCCAAAACGATAACCTTGTGAACCTGAAGTTCGGAGGGAGAACTGGCACAGATTCATCCTCCCACTGAAAATACATATGCCACACAGATGCTGGATAGTCATCTTTGTTTCTGAGGACAACACATCACTTCTCAGTGGCAGCAATATATTCCACATTCATTTGACATTTAATTTATATCCACTATGAAATAGACATCATGCTTTTGGTATCTAAGGTCCCTGCCCTCAGTGAACTTACAATCTAGGATGAAGACATACGTGAAACAAATAACTGTGTCAAGAGTTGAATCCTCTAAGTGTTCACATTTTAAAAGCATCCAGTTAAAAATTTCCTTCTTTGTGTCACGGTTTCTTGCAAAACTAACCATTTTAATATATAACCAACAAAGGAAGTTGTTAAGCATATAATGGAAAGTTGGTTATTCATATTTGACAAGGTTTATTTGGTCCATTACTGTCTCTCCTGTTAGGTATACTCTTGTGATTAGGTGAAGCTTGTTGGAGGTGGGAAAGCTGAAGTTTTGGAGTGGGGTAGATAAAAATGAAGTAAATATTATTTTTATGTTTTAAATTAGTATTTTTATTAGTATTTATAAGTAATGTGTTCTTTGGGTAAAACATTCAAATTATACTTAAAGGTATAAAGGGCAAAGGGAACATTCTGTTCTGGGTATGCACACTTAACAGTTCTTTGTTCTTTTTAAATTTTTATTTATTTGTTTGAGAGAGAGAGAGAGAGAGAGAGCCTTGCACAAGTGGGGGAAGGGGCAGAAGGAGAGGGAGAGAGAGAGAGAATCTCTATGGGATTTTGTGCTGAGTGCAGAGCCCTATGCAAGGCTCTATCCCATGACCCTGAGATCATGGCTAGAGCTGAAATCAAGAATCAGACGCTTAACCCTGAGCCACCCAGGTGCCCCTTTGTTCTTTTTTAAGAGAAATTTTCTATGCATATAGAAACATAAGTATATTTCCTCCCACAAATGTGTTAATGATTAATATGCTTTTTATTCACTTACCCTAGATATATTTATCCATCAATACATACTGATTTATCTCATTTAAAAAATGTTTACCTACTGTACCTTTGTAAGGATATACCATGATTTACTCAGGCAGAAGCTGACCTTTTAAAAAGTTGGAAATATTAAATACTGGGGAGGTGAAAAGGAGAATCTATATCTGTATGTGTATTTACCTATATGATATAGTCACTGTCAGAATGACTAGGATAGCCACAGACATATAGTAGTCAAAGTTTATTTTTAAATTTTTAAAAAATATTTTATTTATTTATTTGACAGGGAGAGAGAGCACAAGCAGGGGAAGAGGCAGGCAGAGGGGGAGGGAGAAGCAGGCTCCACACTGAGCAGAGAGCAGGATGGACCTGGGGCTTGCTCCCAGGACCCTGGGATCATGACCTGAGCCGAAAGCAGACACTTAACCAACTGAGCCACCCAGGCGCCCCGCAAAGTTTATTAAATTAGTAACTATTTCATCTTTGTTGACTGGTAGATAGAGCCCATCAGTATGTTGATTGGTTGCTTTTTGTCTTTTCATTCATAGCTGCTGATAACTTTCTCCCTAACTAGCCCAAGGAAGTGGTAAAAGTCAAAACTTTTTCCTGTCTGAGGACATACTTGGTGCTGTCTGTAATATCTAAATATGGTCACTAGGACCCAACATCCTTGCATTTTAACTCATACTGACTTTCTTGATGAATTCCCCACCCTCCTTGGCTCCCCACTTGGCTTGACTTCCTGTCTTTTATCAGGAGCAATCTATCAAAGACCCAATAATGTGCTCATTACAGAACAGAACAAATCGAAGTGTTCTACCTCACAATTTAAGGAAGGCAGGGGGCTAGTTTTTGTTTTAAGATAAAAATCTTTTAACAAAACACAAACTCCCCAAAACTTCCTTTAAACCAAACAGCATTGTCACACTTTCACAAGCTCTTATTACACAGCCAGATGACTCAAGATTACTAAATTTCTATTCATAAGGAGTTTGCTGGCCGCAAATCAACATTCAGGCCCTCCCCCATCTTCCTTCTCTCTCCCCTGGGAGACTTAACGTTTGGAGCGCTCGCTGAACCACGTTTTAAGAGAATGAAGACGATGTGTTTTGCTGGCTGAACTGTTCTGGGATTTTATAAAGCCTCCTCCAACCCCCTCCTTTTTAAATTTTTTTTGAGGGGGCGGGGAGAGGAGGTCAGAATCTTTTTGGCCTCCCAGCCTTCCAGTTTGGAAATATATTCTAAAACTGGTAGAGACGAAGGACTTCTGTTTGCTATTTATTATGGAACTGGGTGTTCCTATCAGCAATTAGCTACATCTACATTCCCATCAGTCACTCAGAGTGACACAGGGGTGAAGGAAACAGCACTAGCCCGGCCTTGGGGGGTTACAGTTGACGCTTCTACCTCTGCACTTGACTCCCCTAAAAAACGGGCCCACCTTACCCTTTGGATCTTTCACTTCACAGTCTTTTTGGCAAAACTGGGGGGAAAAAAAGTCACCGTCACACCCGAGCGGTCCCCCAGGCCTTTCCATTCTCCGGACTCAGAGGCAGTGGTCGCGGCCACCCCCTCCCCCCAACTCCTCGCTCTTTTCACACGCGTTCGTGGCAAGGAGAAAACCACTCAGATAAATGACCGAGATCCAGAGCCTTCCCTTTGGGTGGCCTCCCCACAGCGTGAGACAGAGTCCCCGCCGCTGCCAGTTCCCAGCCCTGCCTGTTAGAGGCCCCGCGCTGGCCGGGTCCTGCAGCTCGCGGCCGGGGCGGGGCGGGCCGGGCAGGGAGAGGCGCGCGGGGGCGGCCGGGAGGGGGCGCCGCGGGGGCGCGAGCCGGGCTGAGAGGCCCGAAGAGGACGCGGACTCCGAGCTCGGGAGCCGAGGTCCCGCTGGGGTCCCGCGCCCGGGGTCCTTTGCCCAGGGAAGGCGGGGCGGAGGCGCCGGGAGGGGCGGTGAGGGCGGGGCGGGTGGCGGTTCCGCGGCTCTTTTCTCCCGAATGCCCGAAACTCGGGGCTGAGAACTTCTCCCCGCCTGTGCCCCGTGCACTCGGCGACCCCCGGCTCCCGCACCTTGTTCCCAGCCCGCCCCCACCCCGCCTCCGGCCGCGCCGCCCCCACTGCCGGCCGCCCGCCGCGCCGCTCTCGGTTACAAAGGAGGGAAAATGAGCCGGGCGGCGGCGCGGCGCGGGGCTACCGCGGCGGCGGCGATGGCTGCCGCCCCCGGCACCACGTAGAACGCCCCCGTCCGCCCAGCCGCGGCCCAGGCCCGAGCGGAGCCTACAGCTAGCCACTCGCCTCCCGAGCCCAGCGCGTCGCCTTCTGGCCGGAGGAGGAGGAGGAGGTAGTGGAGGAGGAGGAGAGGAGGAGGAGGCGCCGCCTTCTCCTCGCCGCGCGCCCTCGCCGTTGTCTGCGCTCCGCTCTGGACCAGTTTGGGGAAGTTGCCGGAGGCCGGTGTCGCCCAGATGTGCGACCTCATTGAGCCGCAGCCGGCCGAGAAGATCGGCAAGATGAAGAAGTTGCGGAGAACTTTGTCGGAGAGTTTCAGCCGCATTGGTGAGTGGCGCGCTGCCCCGGGCACCCGGCCGGTCGCCCCCGTCGTCTGCTCCCCTCCCCGCGCTTCTGGCACCACCAAGGCAGCGGCCACCTGGGGCAGGCGTGGGGTGCGCTACGAGCGGACGGTGGACCGAACAGTGCCCGGAGCTGGGGGGAGGGCGACAATGGAAAGGAGAGACACCCCTCTCTCTCAGGATCTGGGGGTTCGTTTGTGGATGATCTTGAGCCTACAGTTTGGGTTCCGTCTCCTCGCCACTAGCGCTCGGGCTTTCGCGCCCGCGGTGGACAGGCGATGGGACGCCCCGGGCCCCGCTGCGCAACCGGCTGCACGGCCTCCTGGGTCACTTGTTTTATTTATTTATTTATTTATTTATTTATTTATTTATTTATTGCGCGCAGGCTTTGCTCTGGGGTGTTTCGTAAATAATTTAGCTTTGGAAATTGGTGAGACGTTGAGTTGTGCCTTGGTATTGTTTAAGACATCCAGCCTAAAGGGAAGTAGGACAGATACCTTGGGACCTTTTGTTCGGTACTTCGGGTCCTCGAAAGCGAGATTTGGCTGTTCCGTCCCGAGCTCTCTGAATCTTTCCATTGCGGCAAATAAATGCGCGCCGTGAACTTCTCTGAACGTTTACGAATGAGTCTCCCGAACTTCTCACATTTACTAGAGCTCCGGAACTATTGTCTTTAAACCAGCCAACCAACCGACTGATGTACAAATAAAAACTGAGAAATGTTTAGGACATTTAAGAATAAATCCATGTCACAGACTATAACAGGGTGACAACAGTATTGTGTGGAATGGATTTGTTAGCTTTTTAGGGTTGGCCATAGAAAGCCCTTTTAACCTTAAGACGGTAGCTGCTTCTTCTAACATTATAACTTTCATTTATGTAGGTAACTGTTTTCAGCAAGAGAATCATACAAGCACTAAAAATAACCGCTCAGATTCCCTAAGAAGCCTTCTAGCCTTTGTTTCACTTGTTTAACATGTCATCCATGTTAATGAACGTGTTAATGGAAATTAAGCATAAGGTACTTAATTCCTTAAAATAAACCCCTGGGGTGCATATGAGTATTGTAGTCATCCTTCCATCCCTTCCTTTAAAAATCATTTTATAAGTGCACTCTAAAATATGCAAACTTTGTTCAAGCAAGAGAAAATATGGATCAAAATTTAGCCTAGTTTTCTTTGTTGTCTTTAACTTAAAATTTCCTATTGGTATACAAAATCTCTCCCAAAATGACTGTAAAGTTATCGTGTGAAACCAATATTTAATCCTGGTTTTACTTATTACATGTATCGGATATTTGCAGTTTCACTTTTACTTAGGGATGCATATGAAGAGTTCCTACATGCAAATGAAGATTGAAGCCAAGAAGAATGTGAGAGAGCAAGGTGTTGAGTTGGTGTGCATTTTTAAGGAGAATGTTCTGCCCCGGACTAAAACCATCACAGAGGCGGGTTCTGGAGTCCATTAAGCCCTGTTCTAAAACACATTAACTGTATATTTACTAATGCTAATGACTCTGTTGGAGCCCTTCCAGTTTTGTGTTAAATAATTCATTGCAGTTGAATCTCAGTAAGAAACCAAGGACATTAATACAAAAATTCCTTATGTTTAAGCAATTTCAAGATTTTGATCACCAATCAGTAAAATTTGGATTAACTACAATGCTGGCAAATGGGGTATTACAGTTAATTGGATTTTCTAGCTTACTGAGAGTTAGTGATGTGAAACTCCTTTTGATTCCAACACTTCTTAAAATATCTTCTAAGATACAGTAGATTTTACTTCCTCCCTTTCAGAAACAGTACAGTGCAGTGAACATAACTGATTATTTCTTGTAGTGATGGAGAGTCATGATTCTGAATAGTAACTCTCATTCTGGAATACTGTAAAAGGAGATAAAGAGATTTTACGTGGTTGTGCTTGTGAAGCAAACCCAACACATGCATTGGAAATGGGATTACAGAAAAAATGATCTTTGTTATCTGTATTTTCTTAATGTTTTATTTGCAAAATTACAAAGCAATAAAATCAATTTGATTATGTAAAGATTTTAAGGTGCTTGAGGCTATTGAATGGAGTTTGTACTATGGAATTATATAGTGCATAGCCACAGGGTGTGGGCTGTGTGTGTCAGACCACTGGGATTTCCCATCTTGCTGCTTGTAGCTATGTGACCTTGGACAGGTCCCTCCACTTCTGAGCTTCGGTTTTTCATGTACAACTCAGTTTTGTTATTGGCACGTAGTGAAATAACGCATATGATGTCCTGTATGGTACATAGTGCAGACTCAATAAAGATTCATAATATGTTATTATCATTATTGGTGATTACATCATATAGACATAATTGATCTTCTAGGTGGGAAGCAAGAGAAGTGAGGGGAAGAAGGGGCTACTGACTTTACAGTATAAAAACAGGATGGGTTTTGGAGTTAGTCTGGTCTGGGTTTGAACCCTGTTTTCCCAGCTTGCTGTGTGCCTTGGGCAACTAGCAGAATATCCCTAAACCCCAGAGTTCGCATGTATAAATTTTCTCAAGGTTGTTGTGAAGATTAAATCAGGTAGGATACATAAAATATCTAGTGCAGTATCTGTTACATGTGAAGAACAGTACTGGGGGCTGATACTCTTCCTTCCCATTTCTCTGTTTATCCCCCATCTTCCTCCTGTCTTCATTGGTACTTCATGAGGAGATCAAAGAGCGAATGGTTTATTCTTGTTGAATAATCCAACATCTCAGCGTTTTCATTCCCTTTAAACAATCTACGATGGCTTTTGAAATAAACATACTGACTTAATTTTGCTTTTTTAGGATGATTCAAAAGTGTAGCTTGCTATATGGCAAAATATACAGTATCGTTGTTTAGCCATGAGAAATTAATCATTGATAGAAAATGAGGACGTTTGAAAGTATGTGATAGTCAATGTTTATTATTAACGGTTTTGACTCTATAAAAGTGGTAATGCTAATGTTTAATTTATTCACACATGAGTGATCATGTCAACTTTGTCACTACCCATCCCAAATACAGCTGATCTGAAATTACTATATTATATAAGGTCTAATAAAACACACTTGCTTTCAAGCCATAGCACTCTAATTTATGACATCTGCCAAAAAGTGACTATAACACAGTTACAGTTCTTTTATAAGATGGGTGTAATTGAATTTCAAAGGCATTCACTGATTTCAGTGGTGAGTATCGTTTTCTACTAAATAGTGTCAGTGTGTTCACATATTTAGGAACTACTGTAGTTGTCTTATGTTTTTTGTTGTTTGTTTTGTTTTGTTTTTTTTTTTTGGTTAGCATAAAAAGTGAAAAGTGGGAACTTAGTTGTTAAAAAGGTTATATTAAAATCCTTTTCCTCTTTTCTTTCCTTCTTTCAATTTTTAAAGGATCGCCTAGGAGGAAGAAGGCTTTCTGTAATATCTGGCGTAAGATTAAGGTCAAACTGGCATTTCTTCATATTCATTTGAATGCATTTCTTCACGCTTATTTGGATTAACTTGTAGAGAAAGGAAGTTTATACTCTGTGATACTGGAAATGAACCCCATGTATACCATTTCTTTAAAAGATGTAGTTTGTGAGAGAACTGAACAGAAGGAAGAGGCTATGGTTACACTGAATTTTGGGGTTTGTTACTTTGTGCTGTAAGTATGTAATGTGGGGTCCAGCTGTCATGTGATAAGTCCGTTCTTAAGGGTAAAGGTTCAGGCACAGAATTTAAATATAGTACCAAGTTCTCTCCCCATGTAGTTTCAGAAGATTTTAATTTGCGAACTGTGACATGGAATTTATATCCATGATCCTTTCATAAGAGAAAATAGTATATGGTTTTCATATACCAAAACTTTAGTGTGTCTCAAAATGTAAGAGACTATTGTTTTGCCATTGAAGTAGAACTCATTAATTCAACAAATAATTATTGAGTACCTCATATGTGCTAGATACTGTGCTGACATTGAGATTCAGTGGCCACTGTTACCGGTCCTCGAGGACTTTAAGAGGATACAGGCCAGTGAATGGGCATTGACAATATAGAGTGACAGATTTTACCAGGAAGATTAACATAATTTGCTGTTGGAGAACATAGGAAGGACATCACTTTAGTCTTGGTGGGAACATGGAGAGCTTTCTAGAGGAAGCAGTGTCTGAGTAGAGGACTAAGTAGGATATCTGAATATCTTAAATGATTTAATATATACCACCTTGTTAACCCATAAAAATGTAATATGCTTGCTATTCCAAGATATCTTCCAAGACAGTTGTGAGTTTACATTTACACGAATGATTAATGACAATCAGGGAATGTAATCAGTAATGAGATGTTGTGTGCTTGTTTAGGTCAGGGTTTATTCATCAATGACCTGATAAATATTTGGCAGAGACATCTTTAATTGGCCTTTGTTGTTACTGTTAACTGCTGTTCAGGACAAGGATTCAATATTTATAAGAAACTGTATAAGGTGTCAGTCTACCAATAAAGGGTTTCAGTGAAGCCATGGCTTTTTTGGGGTCTTAAAATGTTCTCCCCTGTGGTATCTTGGGCTGGAGAATAGAATGCGGGGGAGAGAATCTAGCTTCCTGTTCCTTATATTTTAGAAAACACCTGCAGTTCCTCTTCTATTTCTTCCTTCTCTTTTGCCCTCAGACCCATCTCTTTATCCAGGAGGCAAGAAAGAAAGAGCCCCGTCTGGATGTCAAAGACATTTTAGTTTTTTGCTTTCTCTCAGCTTGAGGGTCTTCATTCTGTTTGCAGTTACCCAAAAGATAGTTCAACTGCAGTTCCTATTTGATGCTTTACTTAAGACAAACCATGGCTAAATTTTGGAACTTTATTATGTCCAAAGTATATAAAGTATAGGAAGTTTGTGCTGTGAATTATAAGTTTGGTGCTTTAGCTTTGGATCTTGCATGACAGCCATATAATTTTTCATTCATCTTTGTTAAATGAGCTAGGTATGAGGCTGTACAGTGATTGACTTTGTATTTGGAATCACTGAGCTAATCATTTCTTATTCCAAAAAAACACTTTTTTTTTTTAGATGGAACAACTTGCCTATATTTATGTAGGTCATTAATATTTTATCTAGGAATCACTACTCAAGTATGTTGATTAGAGGACATGTCTTAGGTTTGAAGGAAGTGAGGGTTGTAGTTTAGGAACATGGTTGGTTGATATTTAAAGAAAGCCTTCCAGATTAGAAGTTTTACATTCTAAGTTAAAATATAGCAATTAAAGATCATCTAGGCTCTTAGCTTTCTTGATAGCTTTCTATCGAAATAGCTTATTTTGGATTTAATGTAAGTTAAAGCAAATACATAATAAAATGTGTGTAAGTAATTGAATGCAAGATAAGCCATTTCAGACTAGGAGAAAGGGCTGTCTTAATTTTTCATTCAGAAGAAGTTGTCTTCTAATAAAGCAAGTAGAGAAATATATTACAGATCAGTTTCTTAGGCAAAAAAGAGGAAAACTAAGAATTAAACTTTCAAAAACATTTTATCTCCCTCAATCTGCTCTCATCCACCTTAACTCTCCACAACCTCATCTATAGTAGGAAACAGAAAATATCCTTTTCAAGATTGCTAGACTGTATAGTACAGGCTCTGAAATGATAACTTCAGTTTAAGCACATGACTTCTCTCAGAGCTTAATTGCCAACATAATTTGCTTTCCATTGCTTTTGTCAGAACATAGCTTTCCAAGTAAGAGTGACACAAGTGCTTCTATCCTGACTAGAACTGTCTAGTATAGACCAGTAAACACCTATGCACAATTCTATAAATTGGAAACATTTCTCCAACTAGTGCTTTCAGCCAAATTAGTTCCTTTGTGCATTCTCCTTAATATGAAACATTCTAAGTAATTGTAGGATTTAAGCAACTAGGGTGTTTGCCAACAATGCATGAAATACTTCTCTTTCTCTTTAGAGTAATAAAATTCCAGTTCTGAAGCTGCATATTTAAATAAATTTTAAGTATTTGCTAACTCCTATAAAATATTCTGAATGTATTGTTTCCTTTGGTGATACTTTGTTATAAAATGGATCATGTTGAAATGCTTGAATTATGTCTCTGCAGTGCTTATTTTACATGCTTAGTCTTTTCTCACCGTATTTAAACTTCTCTTGGCATGAAAATCTCATTTAGGGCACTGTGCAGAGGGGGTGTCATCCTGACAATTGGTTTGGGAGGATCACACACTGTGCCCAATGATATATGCTCAAAACCCAGGAGTTGAGGGGGAAATTTCTTTAAGATTACTTTTTGATGCTTTCGTACTTTCATTAAAACGTTTTTCTACTAAAGAAGAGATAGGGGAAAGATATGCATACTTCTTTTCCATACTTGGGAGGATCGTCCATTTACATATTTATGAAAGTGTTTCCACGAAGATGCATGCTGTGCAATTCTCTGTCTCATTTGCAGCTTTCCTATTTGTATCATAACATTGTTATTCAGGTTGGGGTACAGTTTTACTTTCTGAAATGAAAACACCATACTGCTTTGTTTTCCTTCTGTTTTCTAGAACTTAGATGCTTAGTCTCTTTGAGATGTTTCACAATAACTGTTTCCTTTCCCTTTTTATTTTGTAGCTTTGAAGAAAGAGGACACCAGCTTTGATGAGGTAGGTTAAATTTCTTTACCTAATGTTAGATGTATTTAATTACCGCCAGGTACAGTTAATAGGTGCCAACTTCACACTTAGAAAAAAAATGCCTTAAAAAAAAAGATGTCATCTCTCTAGTTACATTATTTTCAGGTTTAAGTAATCATTCGAAGGAGTTTTGGTAGCAATCAACATAAATATGTCTTTTTAAATGAATAAAAGATACCCACTGGCCTTTGTATTGCTGCTTTCTTAATGGTGGCAGAGCTGGTGAAGCCCAGTGTGAGGTGGATGCTTAGGGCAAGTCTGGATTTGTTGGGGAGTTGGGCATCGCGGTTCCCTGCAGCCCTCCTCTGACTCCGGGTGTGATGTGATGTTGACGCCACATATTATCGGTCAGACTCCCAGAGGAGAAGCTGACTTTTCCTGTTCTTGTTTTTCTATTCTTTGTATATCAGATCTGTCTTTATCTACTTGCTACAAAGTAGCAAAAAAAAGTCTGTTCCAGTAAGGCGCGGGTTCCTATGTAATTAATAGCATCTGAATGTGATTTTTAAATTGTATTCTTTCCTGAGTTTTGTGTAGTATCAGTGGGAATCACGAGAGACACAGTGTGTTTACAAAATATTCTCAAGAGAGCTATAGAGTGAAGTGTTTCATTGTCACCGTCCAAAGCCATGGTTACTGATCTGTGTTATAAACTGGGCCACATGTGTGTATATATTGGAAGTTTATATGTGAACACAGAGGTATACACACATCGTGCTTATCCTGCAGCCTAATGGAGCCTAGATTAGTTTGGTTGTGGTTGTGATTTTTCAGTTGCAGATTCCATGAAATATGCTACCTGTCATCCCTCTGTGTAGTGCTTCAGAGAAGTGAGGACATTTGTGCTCAGGGAAAGGCCCCTTGACCATGTGGTTGGCCCGGGTGCGGGGCAGGACCACGCAGGGAGAGCCTGCTCCAGATCGGGATTTCTGGATGGGGCCAGTGACTTTTGGCTCTCACCGTCTGCTGCTTCGTCGTTTGCACCTGTTCTTTTTTTTTTCCTGGCGCCCAGCTCTCTGGAGCTATGTGTCCCTGGACTCCAAAGCAACTTCCCCTACCAGGAGTCCTGAAACATCCTGTAAATCTTAGTTATTCTAGACCTGAAGCAATAGAGGACTATTTTCTTCCTGATCTGTAGTGGGTAATAATGATGTTCTCCTCTAAACCTGTATTTCTGGAATGTCTGCAGTGTTACTGAGATGCTTTTAAGAGAGTATTTTCTTCTCAGAAGAAATCAATGTGAGAATATTGGACACCTTTTCTCTCTTTGTAAAGAAAAGTCTCCCCTCTAATTATGGAGGTAATTTAAGCTTACATAAAAAAGAAAAATAAGGAAAAAGGAAGAAAAATCTACCAATCCTACTATCTAACCACTACTAACCACCTACTAACAACCACTGTTGAATGTACTTGCTTCTTTCTCCTTGTTCAGAAACAAACAAAAAAAGCTATATATTGCATCCTGCTTTTTTTCTTATAAAAGCAATAATGTGGTATTTTCCCATGTTTTTACGGAGGACTCCTAATCATTATTAGGGATTTGAAAAACCTCCTATTTAGTTTAAATGCCATTGTTAATGATTGTATGTTATTTTGTCATGTGGCTGTGAGATTAGCTTTCAAAAAAGTCTGAGGCTGGAACCTAGATGAAAGTTAAGGATATATCAAGCCAGTAACAACCCACCCTCCTTTACCAGGAAACCTCTGCACAAAGGTCTGGATTTTGTCATTTGGGGCAAAATTATCCTTAGCTTTTACAAAGTGTTTTCCTTCCTCTGCACCACAAGAGATTGGTTAAAAACCTCAACTTAGAAAATTGCAGAATGGTACACTGGGAAGAGATGTTGGAAATCATGTGACCAACTTCATCATTTCACTGATGAAGAAATTGAGGTCCAGAGGGGCCAGGGAATTTCCAGTTAATTATGGGAAGTGCCAGGGTCAGGCACCTAGGAGACAGTAGTAGTAGTAAAGTCATGCCTGGGTGTAAACCCGAACTTGACTACCCTTTCAGGGGCTATTGACTTACTTTTTCCAAACCTTTTATCAATTAGAGATACTTATCTCCCTCCTAAGATTGTTCTGAAGATTAAATAAGCTATGTATGTAAAGGTAACAGGTAGTGATGGGCACATAGTAAGTGTCTCAGTTGGTATTGTCATTGTCTTTGTCATTATCGTCATCATCATCATCATTTCTTTACCGATGTTCTCACCATGACGTCACCTTCTGTATTTGGAAGGGCTACAAGGAGGAAGGAAAGATTTAGTTCGAAATTAAGAATTAGAGCTATAAAGAGAGTTACTTTCGGATACTCCTCTAAAATTCAGCTTTGTAATCCTCGGGTGTCTTGCACGTGGTTAACATTCAGTAAATATATCTGTTGAATATGAGTAAATATCTGTTGCTAATAAGGAAAGAGAGTGTTGAACCAAATGTCAGACAGTGTGGATTCTCCTTTGCCAGTTTCTAGCCATTCAGTTTTCTTGTTTGTAAAACGAGTCAGGTAGATAGATGATCACCCTCAAGTTGCTTTCTATCTTTAAATGTAGGCTGAAATCTTACGAATTTACAATTTTACTAAGATCAGAAAAGATCTTAGTAAAGCACTGCGTCTGTGATTAAATAAACAGAAAATCACCTAGTTGTTCAATGACCGTCTTCAAACTACAGTGTTAGAAGTTTTCTTGAACTCATTTCTTGGTCTTCTTTTCCTCTTGTAGTCTGTTGGAATTCAGGTAAAATTTGATTCTTCAAACGTGGGGGCTGGGTAAGCTCTTAGATATACATCAAGGTGTGGCAACTCTCTTCTTACTCAGTATTTATGAGGTGGAGGGCTACTTAGCTTGCGGATAGAGTTTAGTTGCTACTCCCTGATTGCTACAGAGGATTTCTCTAGGGTTTGTGTAAATGTTTGACCTTGAGGAGAGGAGAAAAAGAAATGTGGACCTATTTGAAAGACCTATTTATTCATTCATTCTTAAATAGGCTAAAATACCATGATTGCAAATTTTTATAAGTATCCTGGAATTATATTCAGAAACAGTGTGCTAATGGTTGTTGTAGAGAGAGAATGAGGCTCTTTGGAAGTTAAGTATGGAGGGATGTTTACAAGAGGTAATTTTGTTGGAGTAGGAAATTTTGTTGAAGCCCATCATATTTGGGGAGAGGATGACCTTTTGGCCTTCATTCATTGTGTATCTGGGCCCTGATTAAAATAGGAAGCATTTTGTGCTCTGCGGGTTTAATCTATATATTTCATGTGGATAGACTAACCATTTATAAGGATATCCTGATATCCTTATATAAAGTTGCAGAACTTTCCAAATTTTTCTCACCTTTTGTCCCCAGTAGATGTTGTAGGTCCTGTCCCCTGAGTGGTCCCATTTTCCCTGTGCCAGTGAACAATACTGTACTATGACTTCAAGGAAGGCTTTGAATCTTATTTTTTTTTATTTAGGGATTTGTTTTAAAATGAGACCTAAAGTACATTGGGGAGGGTATGTGCTATGGTGAGCACTGTGAATTGTGTAAGACTGATGAATCGCAGACCTGTACCTCTGAAACAAATAATACATTATATGTTAAAAAAAAAAAAGATAGTAGGAAGGGAAAAATGAAGGGGGGGGAAATCGGAGGGGAAGACGAACCACGAGAGACTATGGACTCTGAGAAACAAACTGAGGGTTCTAGAGGGGAGCAGGATGGGGGGATGGGTTAGCCTGGTGATGGGTATTAAGGAGGGCACATATTGCATGGAGCACTGGGTGTTATATGCAAAAAATGAATCAAAAACTAATGATGTAATGTATGGTGACTAACATAATAAAATTAATTAAAAAATGAAAATAAAAAAATAAAATAAAATGAGACCTGAAGTATAAAAGGCCAGAAAATACAGTTAATCTCTTCTAATGTAAAAGTACTTCGTCTAAAACTTTTCGAACGTTGAAAGTAAGAAGTTCTAAGTATAAACGTGTGTAGAAAGAGTTGTAAATGTCTAAAGCCACAACGATTTATGAATTGTTCTTGTGTGTAAATGAAAAAGGTTAAATTGTGTAGTTTTTGTTCTGCTGCATGCCTTTGTGTTATTTTAGCTCTGATGAATTGCCAGAACAAAGTGTTGACTATGCTTGGTTCTTTAGTGAGACATACAAAAATTCTAGTGATTGAAGTAAACTTTTGAAAATACAAAGAGTTTTGTTTGTTTATCATATATAATCCAGATAATTAAGCACTTATTTGTTTGGAAAAAAATGAAGGATCACTTACAACTTTTCTAATTCTTCTGTGCTCTGGTCATTTGTTCCTTGTTTGCAAAGTAGAAGGGGCTGCCTACACAAGTTTTGGCATTTTCCAGCTATTTTATTTCTTGTATCCTAAGGAAATGTGTACAGAGCGTCTGAAATGTCTTAACATTTTTACATCTGATCTCTCACTTCCTCAAGTACATTTTTGTAGGTTAACTTGCTTCTTCTCTACTTAATATAATAATTTTGCGCGCTAGATGGGGTAGTATGTGTTGATCTCTGCTTCTAGTCCAAACCCCTCTTCGTAATTATGTATAAATATATACCGGAGAGGATGGATTTCCAGTAGTCATTTTTCTGAGAACCCAATTCTAGGAATCATGTACAAATATGATTTGGGGATACCCCTGGACATTATTGTCCCTGCACTGTGGGTGGTGGGAGCTGTTGCTGTTTTTTTCATCACCCAGCTACTGTTACCACCTCAGGCCTCAGAGTGTGTGAGTAACGTATACATTGTATACAGCGGTCTAGCTTCCAACTTCCCAGACTTCCTCATGGAAAATATGAAATCCCAGTAACAGTCTTTCCCTGTTAGCTTCCTCACGCTCTCTTCTCTTTGCTGGCTCCTTGTTTCCAGATGACGCCTTCTCCATCTGCCCTCTCCCCTTCTTTAGCCTGCATCCCATCCCCCTCCCCTGTTTCCTTCTCTCTTTGCTGATGGTACATCACTCCCCTGCCAGTATCCTCCATGGCCGTATCCCTTTGTACTTTGCTGGTAATCTACTCTGCCAGCCCTCGATTCTGACCTGGCATCTTTTCCTCTCTTACCCACTGGCTGCCAAGAGCTGCTTGAGGAAATCACTCTGTAAATAAATTTATCATCTCCGGCCTTCGCTGGAACCCGAGGCGACTCTGCACAGTCTTGCACTGTGTGGCTGGCCTGTTTCCTGCTGAAACCTTTCCGTGTCCCTCAAACCTCCTAGCTACCCTTCCCCATCCCTCCTTCCTTTAGGAGATGACTTTCCCTCTGTATTCATTTGCTAGACTTGCCATAGAAAAGTACCACAAACTGGGTGGCTTGAACAACAGGAGTCAATTGTTTCCCAGTTCTGAAGACCAGAAGTCTGAAATCAAAGCATGGGTTGGGCTGGTTCCTTCCGAAGGCTGTGAGCGAAGGATATGTCCCAGGCCTCCTTCCTTCGTTTGCAGATGGCTTTCTTCTCCCCGTGTGTCTTTGCATCACCTTCCCTTAATGAGTGTCTGTGGATCCAACTTTCCCCTTTTTATAAAGACACCAGTCAATAAAGGAGGGCACGTGATGTCATGAGCACTGGGTGTTATATAAGACTGGTGAATCACTGACCTTTACCTCAGGAACCAATAATACATTGTATGTTCATTAATTGAATTTAAGTTAAAAAAAAAAAAGAAAGAAAAAATATAAAGACACCAGTCATATTGAATTAAAGGCCCACCCGACTCCGGCATGACCTCCTCTTAATTTAACTAACGACATCTGCACTGACCCTATTTCCAAAGATCACGTTCAGAGGTACGGGGTGGGGGTGTGGGGTGGGGAAGACTTCAACATAAGAATTGCCGGTGGTCACAGTCCAACCCGTAACACCCTCCAACTCCTTGGAACACTTAGTACTATTAGATGTCAGCACCTTGCCCGCACGGGTACCTCCAATTTTCCTTCCCTTTTTCTGGTCTCAGAGGAGGATGTGTCTTTTCTGCTGTCCCAGGCTAGTTTCCTCCTTCCCTCTTCATTCCTTTCCCTGCTTTCACTCCAGAAGCGTGTGTAATTGAGTCCTTCCTTATCTACTTATCCTTTCTTACTCTGTCTCTTCCTTTGTACAGGTGTTTTAGCTGAGGCGCTGAGCGAGGGCAAGCCTTCCCCAGCTCTTCAGTGGCAGCAGAAGCCCTCCGTCCACCGTGATCATTTTGTCATGGTCCCCCGAGGAGTCTGTCCAGCTCTTGCTTTTGGCTACTCCCTTATTATACTTACACGCACCTGGCTGACCTCACTTTCTGCTCTGAACTCCACACCCAGATATTAGATGTTTCTCCCTCTGTGTCTCCATGTCACCTCAGTCTCAGCATGTACAAAATACTCCTAAACCTCTGCCTTTTCTCTTTCCCGTATCAGTGATTTTCCAAGGCAGAAGCAGCCTGACACCGACCTGTGCTTCCCTCCAGGCCCCACATCCTGACACTGGCTTGGTCCTTGTTGCCTCCTGCCACCTCCCTTCCCCCTGCTGAGGCGCACAGTGAGCCTCAGCCTCTCTTGCCTGGGCTTGCAGTCAGCATCTCATGGCTTCCCTGCCTACAGCTTGCCTCCTGTTCCAGCACTGTACCAGATCTGAAATGCCAGTCATGGCGTTTCTCTGGCTTAGTATTTTATTTTCTTTATTTATATGTTTATTTTTTTTTAAAGATTTTATTCATTTATTTGAGAGAGAGAGAATGAGAGATAGAGAGCATGAGAGGGAAGAGGGTCAGAGGGAGAAGCAGACTCCCTGCTGAGCAGGGAGCCCGATGCGGGACTCGATCCCGGGACTCCAGGATCATAACCTGAGCTGAAGGCAGTCGCCCAACCAACTGAGCCACCCAGGCGTTATTTGACAGAGAGAGACACAGCGAGAGAGGGAACACAGCAGGGGAAGTGGGAGAGGGAGAAGCAGGCTTCCCACCGAGCAGGGAGCCCGACATGGGGCTCGATCCCAGGACCCTGGGACCATGACCTGAGCCGAAGTCAGACACTGAACGACTGAGCCACCTAGGCGTCCCTCTCTTGCTTAGTATTTTAAAAGCTCCCTCTTGGCTGCAGGTTGAAGTCCAGATTCTTAAGTTGGCATTCAAGGCCTTCTGTGATCTATCTTTTGCTCACCTTTGCACCCTCATCAGTTGTCTCTTACTTTAATGCCTTCATTATCATTCCAGCTGCCACCACCTCAGTTCCGACTTTATCACTTTTACCTTTTTTTTTTTAATCCCAGTAGCCTCTTAATTGGTCTCACTGTTCCATCTCTCACTCCTCTCTGCTGCCCTTCCCCAAATGTCTTTCTTGTCATGACACTTCCTGATGCAGAGATTTGTGCAGCAAGTATTTATTGATGTGTTTTTTATGTCAGCCTCTGGATATGCTCTGAACCTGACTCTCAGTCTAGTAAGTCTCACAGAATTTAATCCCACTGGCATGTACCTGTTGGCCTGCTCCTGTCATCATGGCGTGTTGGGCCTGGGCACAGATTCAGTCTCACTCTCTTTATAGTAAGATTTTACATGACTTTATGTCCGCTTTTATTTTCACCGTGGTCATGTCTGACATCCCTGGAACCTGTACTGTGCAAGAAGTCTGGAAATTTACAGACTATTCTCTGATTGTGCCAGTAATCTGGTACGTAGTAATTTTTCAAATGTGACATTTCGGGTGGCTGAAAAAGAACCTCACTTCCTCCTTAATTCTGTCATTGGAACTTAGTTGAAATTTTTGGATTCTTACAACTTTCTGTGCTTTAGTTTTTCCTTTCTATAAATGTTTGATCACATTTACTGTCTCCCTAATCATGGTAGACATAATTACAATAATTATGTCTAGTCCCAGACAGTGGCTAGAATGTTTGGGTAGTGCTGTAAAAATTCAGAGAGGAAGTAACATGTCACACAATGTAAAATGTATGACATTTGGGAGAATTAGTCACTTCCATATTCTTAACTCCCAAAAGATAGAATGTTACAGAAATTGAAAGCATGAGTTGGGTCCTGTTTGTCTTCGTGAGCTCTGTGCATCCTGGTGGCAGACCCGTTAACCTATAAGAAGTCTCACCTGTAAGAGTAGTTGGTGTTCCCTTACTGGGTGTGCTTTGATTTGCATGTTTGAATTCTTTTGTAGAGAGCTGGCCTTTGGTGTAGGGAGTGTTTTTAATACAACTTAAGTATTCATGATATTCTTCAACAAGAACAAAATGGGCCCAGTTACAGGGAGTATGTTATACCCATTTTCTTTCTCACTGAAATTTGAGTCAGTGATTTATCATCTACGAATCCTTAAATTGCTTGGTTGCATTTGAGATGGCCTCTTACTTACTCTAGGCACCGTAATGATAATTGAAATCAGCTAGGCCAAGGGGTTAAGGTTTTCAGAGGACTGGAATCATGTTCTGTACTTGATCAGGAGTGTGCTGACCTTTAGGTCAGTGTGACAGATAAGTGGCCCTTCTCTGAGAGATACACTTATTAATTTTTCTTTGTAGTCTAAAACACACTTAGCTCTTTTTATTCTCTGTGTCATAAAATTTACAAAAGGCACAATTACAAAAAATTGGAAGCAAAAAATTGCTCTCTATTTTGCAAGCTTGATTCCTCCAGGGTGCATCAATATGAGGCTTTTGGAAGGCACTCTTTCACTATGTAAAGACAATAATTAAAGGAATATTCAGTTTTTCCTTCTGAATCTGTTTTGTTGCAGTATATAAAGTTGGTTTAGTTTAGTTTTTAAGTTTTCTTTCTTTTCTTTTCCCTCCCTCCCTGCTTTCTTCCTTCCT
Source organism: Eumetopias jubatus (assembly GCF_037043125.1). NCBI lineage: Eukaryota > Metazoa > Chordata > Mammalia > Carnivora > Otariidae > Eumetopias > Eumetopias jubatus. The sequence continues at coordinate 35,789,938 of NW_028274820.1, forward strand.
TCCTCCCTCCACCCCTTTCTTTTTTCTTTTCTTTGTTTTAAAAATATGGGTTTGGGGAGTTCCTTAAAAAAAATTTTTTTTAATGATCTGAAAATATGGCAGTAGTCTGTAGTACAGTGTCTTGTGCAATATTATGTGCTTAATTTAAAATGCTTCTTTTCTGAGAGTCTGTCATATCCCAAAGGTGTGTTCAGATGATGAAAATGACTGAGAGCCACTTTCTGAATATCTGTTATTGAACTATTAGAAAGGAATTGAAGATGGACATTAATATAGTCACATGTGGTCTGAATTTTTTTGAAGAGCTCTTGATTTCAGATCATGCATCCTGATTTTTGGCTCAGAAAAGTAGTTTTTTTGTGTGTGTTTAAGTCTTTCTAAATAGCGACTCTAAATCCTAAATTCCATGATATTAAATGTTATATCAAGAGTAAGGAATATGTGGACCAAAAATTTTTTAAGGCTTTTACAACTAAAGTAGAAAAAATTGTTGTAACATGTAATTGTATACTCAGCTTAAGTCTTGTCAGATAGAGTACTTAGTTGACTTTTCACTGATACACATTTTTCTAACCTGGCAAATCAGACTCATAAGTATTGAAAGAGACTTGGAATTGAACAGAGTCTTGGAGTCACCAGTTCTGCGTGCTTATTTGTGTTTTCTCAATCTATATATACTCTCACGTTGAGATGTCTGTAAAGTGTGATGTCTAGAAGGTATCTTCATATTCAGTGTGTGGGAATTAGTATTCTCGTCTAGCCAACCTCAAACACATTGTTACAACTCTGTGTTCTTATCAGCTGAAATATTGAAGTGTGCACATAATTTCCTTTAAAAAAATGTAGAGCAGATTGATGTCAGTCTCTCAATTGTTATTTGATGTATTTTCTTGAGTGGGAAAGAAAGGGGCTGAGTTGCAGTTAGAGTACCAGGAATTTGGCATATTCCAGAGTTTGCCCATGGGAAACGTGCCAAGTATGAAAGTATGACATTTGTCTTGGTGGATACAAACTAGTCTGTTCCTCTAGTCTGTTTCTTGCCTTAAAGCTGGGCTTATGACAATAACTTAGTTACTTTAGAGTATTATTTGTTCTATTTTTAAAGGATTTTGAAAAAAAAAGGAGATTGCACCAGCTCTATAAAACAGTGATGAGTGTGAAGGGTTAGTTTCTAAATGCTTCCTAAAGATTTCAGTGCACTTCCCCTACTAAAATCACACATTTTGAGAATACTGCTGCTGCATCTAGCCAGGCTTCTTTTTTGGGAGTCTTTCATTTCCCACAGGTATGCTCAGATGATGAAAATAACTGAGAGCCACTTTTCTGAGTATCTGTTATTGAACTATTAGAAAGGAATTGAAGATGGACATTAATGTGGTCATGTGTGGTCTGAATTTTTTTGAAGAGCTCTTGATTTCAGATCATGCATCCTGATTTTTGGCTCAGAAAATAAAGTCCTAGTTCTACAATTGTGTATTTCTTTATATCTCAGTTTTCTAGATATTTTAGCCAAAAGAAAACTAAGACAGTGATCAAGAAATTTTTAACAAGGAAGAGGCTAAGTAGACGTTAGTCTACAACAGAGAAAAATGAATAAGAATAACTTAGTTATTTTTTTCAGTTTTAATGAAAATTTCATTAATTAAAAAGTTAAAGATAAAGAAGAGATAAGATTGATGAGATAAAATTGTGTTAGTAATCATCGTTCAAAGCATGAATTACAACTTCTTTTGTGTTATAGGTGTTCATTTATTTAAATCTTTAGTTGTGTAGTTCTCTTTATATCGTCTTCAAGTGAAATGATGGAGAATGTTCTGCAGCGCTTGATTCTCTCCTCTTAAAAGAAAGACTATTTAATTTTATAAATGAGCATTCTTGGGTCATTAGATATTGGGGTTCAGGTGTGCAAAAGGCCTGGTAACATATGGCCTGTCCCCAGACGCCCTAATTGAGCTCAGAACTTTCCTCAAGAGGTTTGCATTACTTTATCTAAATGATGTGTTACATGTGCAACAAAAAGGTGCTTTAGTCATAAAAGGAAGAAATAGATAAATATATATTTTGTAAGATACACTGGTTTGCCTTTATATTAATTTCTGTACAGTTATTGGAAGATAAAAATCTTAAAGCCCATATTAATGACATTAATTGGATGACCACAATTTTGGATAATTGACTTTTAGTAACTACAATGTTTCCTTTATTTTTCTTATAATATTTATATATATATGCATTTATATACAATCATTTCCCTCCATTTGAATATATTTTTAGGTAATACGGTATATCGAACTCACCCTGGACTTTTTTTCAGGTTCAGAATTTTTCCTTCTTATCACAGTTGCATATTTTTCACTCAATAATTTTAATACTTGCTATTAAGAAAGTAATCATGCTCATTACAGACAATTTCTTAAATATTAAAAAACATAAAATAAAGATTACAATGTTGAGTAAAAACAACCATTACATATAGAGTAGGATCTCAGCTTTGTAAAACATACGTATCCCTGTATGGGGGAAACATCTGACAAAAGGAAATACAACAAAAGGGTAATACGGAAATTGAGGCTCATTGAAGTTGTGACTTGCTCAAAAACCCTCAGCTAGACTGTGGTCTAATCCATGATTGCAACCCAGTCTATCTGACTCCAGGGTGTGCTTAGCATTTTCCTGGGCTGCTTACCAGGAGAAGGGAGAAGAACAACAACACAGGCCCTGTGGGTGTACTTTGTGGCGTACAGATGGGGGGAGGACCTAAAGTTCTTACAAGGATGCACCTGATGTTTGGTAGATGAGTGATTTTCCTAATAAGGAATAAAAGCAAGTAAACTTAAAGGATTCCTGCAGTAGATCTGTGTCATTTTTGAGCTGAGTTACACTCATTTTACAGAGAGGGAACAGGGCCAAGAAGATTAAATAAGTTGCTGAAGAGAAACATGGTTAGTGTGAGATCAAGGAGGCCTCTTGTCTGAATTATTCTTTGCATTTTAGATTTCAATTTCAAGCTTATGTTAAAACTGTGCTTGTATTTCCATTTTTGTCTGGATTTGGGTGGTGATTGGATGGAATTATTTGAGATATAAACTTGATCCTTCTGGTAGTAGGAGTTGAATACAGATTTCCTTAGGGCTCTGCAGACAGTGAAGGCTATGGAAGGGTGATGATTGGACTAGGGACCATGGATCACCAGCCTGCCTACAGATTGGTTCCAGCGGAGGCATTATGAACTGATGCTGACATGTGTTTTAACTGGCATGGTCAGAAAACAGTGTCAGAAGATCTGCCAATGGGTGTAAAATTGCCTCCTTAAACAAGACAAGTAGTTAATATCAAACAGAAAATGTCAGATAAACTCAGTTCTTTTCTTTAAATCCTGTCTAACACACACACACACACACACACACACACACACACACACGGGCATGTGAAGTGACTCTAGCTTCATTTTTGTTTCATATTGTGACAACCAAAATCTTTATGAAGGTTAAAAACACAGCAGAAAAAGGCAGATATTTTTAATATTTACACCTTAGCCGAAAAAGAAAGATTTTAGGTGGGCATGGAGAGAGACGTTGACTACTTTGTATTCCTTTTCATTGGTAACCTGGGAGCTGAGAAAAGAAACAGACCAGTTTTTTCTCTCTTTCTCTTCTTCCTATACTTCTGACATCGCTGGGGTTTCTTTCCTTTTTTACCCCCTGCAAACTGCTTGGTCTTGGTGGGGACAGTGAGCTCCATCTTGTCTGAAGCAGATGGCTCAGCCGCCTGCACGATGCTTCTCTCGCCCTGAGCCCCTTCACAGCCCAGGCAGTGGGTCCAGGCTCCTGATGACCTGTGGGCTGCCTGTGCCATCCTTCCACTGTGCCCGAGATCATTCTGTTCTGGTTCGTGACTGGGCAAGGGAAGAAGAACACAAAAGCAGGCAGGGGATGCCAATGTTTTATGGTAATTGGCCCCTGTACGACAATGACCAGAATGACCCCTGAAAAAAGACTTGAACTTCCTTATTCTCCCCACTGCATTTCAGGGACTGGTTCTGGCACATATATTGTTTGATTTGTCTTCTTTGTTTACCACCAGTTGAGTAGGGAAGATTTGAGGGCACAAACATGAAGCGTGATTTTAGATTCTTCTCTGATACAAGTTGAGCTCAGAAGCAGGAGAATTTGTGCCTTCTTAGTGGTTTTTTTTTTTTTTTTCTCTTTTTGATGAGAAGGATCAGAGAAGTGAAAATATCAAGAGAACAGAATCAGTTTTCCGGTCACCAAGCTCATTAAAGTTAATATTTACTTTAAAAATGAATGTATTTGCCAACCCTTCCTCTTATTTGTTTGGGGAACATTTAACCTATGTGGGAGAGCCTTTAACTAGTTTCCACTTCTATTTGGGCATTTTTCCTCCAAGGCCAGTGGCATGTGTGATGTGCTGCTGAGCTCGGTTTTAACACCTATTTTTTTTTTTTTTTTTTTTTTACTTCAGATTCCATTTATCTTGAGGGTAAAGGAAGGGAAAGAAATGAAGCTGTCAGATTTTTTCTGTTTCTCTGTGTTTACTGCTCAATCTTGTTTTCAGTAACTCAGTTGACACATTTAGGGGTTTATGAAAACTGGAAATTTGATTAAAATACAGCCTTGAAACTCAAAGATTACATTTGAAAACTTTTGATATTTTTATTGTTCTTAATTAGAATCCTGTTTTTATACATAAAATGATACCTGGTCACTCATGAAAAGATAAAAAAATACAGATGATAAAAAATCTGAAAATTTAGAAAATTAAAATTTCATATTTAGTAAGGAATTATCTTGAATACTTTTAAAAGAATATCATTTCAGTTTACAGTTTTTTTTTCCTGTGTAGGAACATGGTATGTCCCAGTGCTGTTCATGTTTTATCTTTTTTAAATAAAAATCTCTTCATAAAGTACATTATTGTAGTTTTCTTAATCTTTGCGGCTTGCTTTTTTCATTTGTCATTAATGTGATTTTAAGACATCACTTGAAAAAGATAGCTAATTAAGAATGAGAATCAATTTTTATTGTTCTTGTTCCCATAGGATTTTATATATTTATTTTCTATTTTGCTATTTTACTGAACTCCATGGGTTCCAGGATTTTTCAGGGGCTTCCTTTGGGTTTTCTAGGTATATAATCATATCATCTGCAAATGATTTTTTAATCTCTTCCTTTCTTGTATTTATCAGTTTTTTCCTCTTGATGCTTGTAACTTTCTAAGTGAAAGCTGTTATTTTTCTTTAGGTCTCAGATGAATATTTTTCAACATAAAAAATTTTAGTGAACATAAAATATTGATTATTTCAACTTCTCTAGACATTTAATAACCAAAGGGTAGAGTAAGTTTGCTGAGTTTTTAAAACATCCTGTGTCGCAGAACTGATGATTAGGTTTAATTATTTGAAGATTGTTTTGAGGAATGTTGGAGATACTATATGCCTCTTTAGTACCTTTAGTTTGACATTCCTTTGCTCTTAAAAGTCTATTAAATATTTCTGTAGTGAAAGCCACAAGTGTGTCCTGTAGGTGGTACAATTAGTGCATAGTATTTTTGTCCAGTTAGAAATCTGAAAAATGTGTATGAACTTTTAGTGGGACATCTACCACCATTTCGGGGATCAGCGAGGATCACCCGTTTGGGGGTGAGTCACAGGAATTCTTGATTCGATGTTTGGTGGGCTAGGTATTTGTCTTTGAGAGTTGATTTATTTTCGAATGATTAACTGATTGGCGCTGGCTGTCTTTGGTTGTGACTGTGTTCTCTGTGTTTTCCCGGGCTGTGAACCCATTCCTCTCCACCCTGTGCTCCCTCTGATGTAGGGCGGTGAGTAAAAATCACCGTGGGATCTTGCTGCTCCATCTTCCAGCTGGATTGCCCCTTCCCCCCCACAGACAATCTGTGTGCACCTCCTTTTCCTTTTAACTGTACAACAAGGGTCGTAATCTCTACCTGGCAGAGTTATTGTGAAGATCAGTCAGATAATGCTTGTAAATTCTTTAATAGGTCTTGGGACATAGCAGGTACACTTCTTCATAGAACTTGATTGTGCCACTCACAGCACCCGTCACACTCGGTGACATTTATGTCATCCTCCTTTCCACACAAGCTGAGGGTTGCGTGGTGCCTGCCTAGCTTTATCATGGGACATCAGTGATCTAATTTTAGGAACCTCCTCATTTTAAAGATGGGGAAACTGAGGCTGGGAAGTCCAAACTTAGGCTTCCTCCTGCCACTGTTCCTCTCCTCCTCTGTCACAGTAGCCTTGCCGTGACCACGTGCTGACTGGATCTGGCAGAAAGCAGTGTCCACTTGTGGGTTTGTCAGCTAGATGGGCTTCGGTGGATGGGATTTTATATCGCAGAAGACACTCAGGAGCTCTGTGTGAACATTCTTAACCAATGCCTTAGTAGGGAACAGTGCTCACATCCATCCCATCTAATAATGTGCATTTGGTGACAGGAATTTCCAGGAAGATCTGTGATGATTACCCTGTTTACAGAGGGAGGAAAATCTTCCCCTGTTTTCCCACTTCTGGGTGGCTGCCTCCCCCGTCATCTCTGATGATGTCCATGTGGTTCTCTTTCTTGGTTACCAGCCTTTTAACGGGAACCTATTCATTGTCTTGGCAAGGGGAGCCCTTAAGTCCCTATTCTCTATTCTGTGTCCATGAGTTGATGAAATGGGAGATTTTCTCCATCAGGATGTTCTCCTCTCATACATTTATTATCATGATCTTGGGACCTGTTGTCTGAACAGATATTTGCATCCTTAACAATCACCTCTTATTTCTCCCCACGGGAGCATGTGGTTTTTGGGGGTGGAGGTGCATTTCTACCTCCTTCTATATTTCATTTGCTCAGCATAGTGTTTTGTACCTGGTATGTGCTGAGTAAGTGTTCCTTGAAAGCATAAATGGATACTAGTATTGGGGTCTTTCGGTGAGTTTATTTCTATAATTCAGTTATAAGATTTCTTTTGTCCTTATTTTTCAGAATGCCGTAGAAATTCACCAATCGTTTATTGATGGTGACACTTTAAAAAAACCCTTAAATATAAATAAAATAAATTGAATACATTTTTAAATCTTCTCAATAACATTGGCATTATTGTTTCTACTTTTACAGTTGGGGAAACTGAGATTTAGAGAAGTTAAGCAACTGACACAGGGTCGCAGGGCTAGTGAGGTGTTGGAACTGGAGGTGACCTGGACAGCCCCCTGGGCCAAAAGCCGAAGTGGGCAGGGCGTGCGGGGAGCCTCCTGGACTGTGGCCTTTTTAAAGGAGCCTTGAAAGTTCCTTGCATTTAAATGATGGCTGAATTACATTTACTGTTGAATTGTGTGACTTTTAAGTTGCAAATGAATGCTAGGAGTGTGTTAGGGTAGTCCTTGGCTGTGGGACTAATTGAGAAACAAAATGAAAGTGCTGCAAATAAATTGATTTTCCTACTTGGAGTAGGTGCTCACTCCACTTCTATCAGTCTTGTGGCATTTGCCTTCAGGAGTCTTTCTTGTCTAATTAAAAACTACAGGCCAGATGTTTTGCGGTGTCAATAATTTAGTACCCACGTCTTCCCCCCGCCCCCCAGTTGTTTGTTTGGAAACAGTTTAGAATAATCTGCACATTAAAAAAAAAAAAGTGAAATGACTGTCCGTTTGTGTGGCAGTGTTTTTACTTATTTAGAATGTAAGGATTTTTCTGTGCCTCTCTTGAAACTATCTTCTAGAAAGACTGTGGATCCAACGTGATGACCTTTTCAAGACGTCTCTCGCTTGTAATGGGAGGCAGAATCAAGTTGTGATCCATGAACACATGTGTTGGGGTTAATTCTCTTTGTATCTTTGGTTTTTCCTCCTCATTCCCGAGATCTATGAAGATCAAGCATTTGAGATTGCACACTAGTGTGTTGGGTTTTCATCTGGGGCTGTCCCTTCTCTAAGTGGGGAGTGAAGGTATTGGGAGGGTGGTGCAGTTTCCCTAACTTTATCAGTGGTTTGGGAGATACATTATTCTAATCCTTAACATCCTAAGCAAAGACTACCCTGACTGTGTTTTTACTGAAAGCACTTCTTGTCACTCTGGGTAGTTCCTAGTTTATTTATTTACCTTTGTGTAAGGGAATTCCTTCTTTATTGTCCTGTCTTATCTTCGATCAAAGTTTCCACCCAGGGACCCTTACTTAAATAGCATTGTCTGAGGCTTGTGTGTGTTTTCTTTCCTTCCTTCATTCTTTCTTTTCTTCTCTTTGAAAAGCTTTCTGCGTTTTTGCCCCATCTGCACTCTGGTTTTCCTTCTTTCTATTTATGACTATTGTGTAATGAATATTCATAGTTCCCATTATTAATGTAGTAGCGTGCCATTTGTCAGCTTACTGGCTTCTTTGTACTATAATTTTAAAAAAATTCTGTTTCTTTTATTTTTTAGTTTTGACATCTTTCTTTGTCTTCTTAAATTTTGTTTTTTCTAGAGTTTGTAATCATATCAGTCCCTGGCCCCCAGCCAAGACATATGTGCAGGTCTAAAACTGCACAGTACAGGATGTCGAATGGCTTAAAAGGATTTCTGTTGTGGACTGAAAGAGTGGATCTGTGCCTTCTGAGGGTATAGTCTGACTGCATGAATACTAATAATTAGACATCTTTTATTTTAAGAGAGGGGCAGCTGTTACTGTAGTTGAATTTGAAGATCTTTCGTTATTTTGCTCCTCTCTTTAAAGGGCTGTTCTCCATATATGCATCTCCTTGGCAGAGTTGATTGCAGACCCAGATACTGGCATGTTGATAGCATGAAAAAAGGAGGAAAAAGAATTTGACAAGGAAAATCTGAAAGGTTCTGAACATTAGATTTTAAGGTGTTAGGTTTGTTTTCTATTTATTTATTTATTTGACAGAGAGAGACACAGCGAGAGAGGGAACACAAGCAGGGGGAGTGGGAGAAGGAGAAGCAGGCTTCCCGCTGAGCAGGGAACCCGATGCGGGGCTTGATCCCAGGACCCTGGGATCATGACCTGATCCAAAGGCAGCCGCTCAATGACTGAGCCACCCAGGCGCCCCTAGGTTTGTTTTTTTAAGTCTTTTTTTTTCCAGCTTATTAAAAAAAGAGTAAAACACCTAAGCATTGTGCATATCAATTCTTTTTGAAGTGATTTGAAGGTAAAATTTCCACCATCTTGCATTTGACTGGAAGGTCTAGCAGTCAAAGTTCCTTTAGAGCATCCTCAGCTGTCCCTTGGAGACTTGATTAGGATGGCATTTGCAGTGATGATTGTGCCTTCCTAGATTTTCAAGCTTTTTATTTAAATCAGTGCTTATTATTTCTCATTGTTAAAAAAAAAGCTGGTGAATCTTAAAATCCAGTGATGATTTCCTCTAGAGGGTTGAGTTACTGAGTATATGGTGTTAGAGGGACGGACCTCCGTCTCCCTCTTTGCTAACATCACAAGCCCTGAAACCCCTATGCATGCTGGCTAATCCAGGCAAGAGTGTCACTGCATAATCAGAGCAGATTTTGTAGGGCTTCAAAGTTTACAAAACAATCTCATATGTTATTTCGGAAAATTCTTGCAACAACCCTGTGAAGTGTAGTGGGTAAGTATTTTCATCCCTGTTTTGTAAAAGAGGAAATTGCATTCTGAAAAGGTGAGCACTGTGCCCCAGGCCACAATTTTCTATTCTCACAGTGGAGCTGGGCCTGGAGCCCATGTTTCTTGTCTTCCTACCTTCCCCGCATTATTCTGCTTCATCTGACAAAGTCAGGATTTAAGGACATTGTGGTCAGGATCAGATTAGGGAAGGTGTGTGACCTAAACACGCCAGAAACGGATTTCAAAATGTTAGTTCTTTCCTTGGTACTTTAATGACAAATAATACGAGTTACCCACTGATTTGTCCATTCAGACACATGTGTTTTATTTTCCATGTTCCATGACAGACTTACAGACCTGAATCCTTAAATTCACATCCCTGTGAAGAACATAAGTCCTGCTTTGTATTCTTCACATGCCTCGAGAGCCAGCAGCTCAGACTGTGGCACGAATATTGACAGTTTGGCTAAGAGGAAAGAAGGGAGAAGTGTGGCTAGCAACGATCCTCTAGAGAATAAGAAGAAACTATGACATTTTTGGACGGCATTACGAACTGGGGGAAAAGTTTGGCGAAAACAGGAAGCTGCCTTTGAGAAGAATTTGGCATTAGATACGGATTCGAATCCACATTCCGCCACTTAGTAGCTATGTCACGAGGAACAGTCAGTCTCTCTGCGCCCGTGTCTCAGGGCCCTTCTCTGAGAGGCTGTGAGGCGGCTTCATGGCCCCGGTGAGAAATCAGGGTGCTCCAGCCGAGCGGCCGGGTGTCCTAAGCCTGCAGTCGTGTCCAGGCTCCAGCACTTCTTGGCTGTGTGGTTCCTAACCTCCCCATGCATCTGGAGCAGGGGGGTAAGACTAATACCTGCCCCATAGGGTTGTTAGGATTGCATGAGTTTTACTACATGTAAATTCCTTAGAACTGTGAATGGCTCATGGTGAATTCTCTACTAAAAGTTATTTTTAAGTGGGATAAGGTAGGGAATCTCCTGGTGCCTCTATTAAGCTCTCACTACGTGAGTTTTTTTCTCTCCTATATAGATTTGTTAAGATCAAGCCTAATGAATCTAAAAACTCCCAGAATAGAATGTTTTTGTATTGCATCAGATTTCATTCATGTAGTTGGTGGCCTCTTACACCTTAGACGTTTATTTTTTTAAATGTGATCTTTTTGTACGGTAAATCACTTAAAATACTGTGTTATATCATGTCTAGGAAATTCAGTATAAGCCTTTCTGAGAGAGAAGTCCTTGTGATAAAAGCCAGCTGCCCAGACATTTCCAGCCTCCTCACCCATCCCCCAGCCGACCGCCGAAGCAGCGGGTTGGCGGAGATCCAGCTTTCCTCCGAAGCGATGGGATTGTTCCAGGGCCAGGAATGAGAGCAATCTGCCCAGACTGGAGACGGCTTCAGCTCCTCCACTTGCTTCATGTTCCTAGTCTCCTTCCCCAATGGATCCAGCCCCATTTGCCAGCGTTGGGGATATTGTTTTAGCACTGGGACGCATGGAGGTCTTCATATTAAAAAAATGATTTTTGAGTCTATTTTTTAATTCCATGGAAGTTTTTCTGTTTTTCTTTGTACCCTGGGAGAAGAGCTGTGAGTTCATTTTAATTTACAGCTACTTGTCTGCCAATCGATAGGGGCCGCCTCTGGCTGTTGTCCAAGCGTAGCACCTTTCTGGATCTGACTCAAGTGTCGAGACTGTGGTTTCACCTTCCCCGCTTTACATTGGGGCGGGAAGGTGTAGTTATTTGACTGGCTTAGGCCAGGAAATTATTGGCTATTGTCAATGGAATTTGTTTATCTTTTCCACTCCTCTGCATTCCTAGACTCTGATAGAAGTCATCATCACTGTGATTGCACTCCAGTCTAACTCCTCCCCTTTGTCTCTTTTTATTAAATGGGGGCTTGCTGTTTCTCTCTTTTTTAGATGTAAATTCAGGGACCCCCATGCAGACATTTCAGAAAGGGGTCCCTTGATCAGCAGTTGTTAAAAAAAAGAAAAAAAATCTACCGAACATCTCTTCTGTCCCCTTTTTATTCGGCCACCGCCTGAATGTTTTCTGCAGGTATTCTCCAAGATTTAGGATATATCTATCTACATAACTTTTTAAATTTATGCTTGATGCATGCATAATTCTCATGAGCTTCTAGACCAGCATTGTCCAACAGAATTAACACAAACCATGTACAATTAAAATCTTTCTAGTGGTACTATTACAGAAATAAAAGAAATAGGTTATTTTAATTTTACGATGTGTTTTTTAGCTCAATATATAAAAATACTATAATTTGGACATGTAATTGATATAAAATTATTATTGATATATTTTCTACTTGTTTGTACTAAGTTTTCAAAATCTGCACAGCGTATCTCTGTTTGGACAGACCCCATTCATGTGGTCAGTAGCCAGATGTGGCCATATGTCATATGTCACCACAGATCTATCCTGGAACTTTTCTTCTCTCTTGAAAAAGCATTGCGCTGTACTGGCAATTATGTCCCCATCGCAGTGGCTTAGAAAACAGGCATGAGTCTGTGCCTCATGTCTTTGCCCATGATTAACACATACCTAGAGGTTTTTCCTTTGTTAGGAAAACTAATTGGGATAAAATACCCTAAAACGTGAATTCAGAGTAGCATGTGTCAAGTCTCCTAAACAGTTGGCTGACTTACTGACTGCTCATGATAAAAATTCCTTTGTCTTCTGGAAGCACGAAGCAGTCAGAGCAGGACTCAGCATTAAGCCCAGTCCCTGGATGCCTTCTCTCACCCAGAAGCCATGGAAGTCCGTTTCATGCTCCTGAAGGCCGCTGCAGCGCTGCGCATGGTGCTCGTGAGTGACGTGGCACTGTCACGCCTCGCTCCCCGCCACGGGTACCGTTCAAGGTCATGAGGTTTCAAGGGTGAAAGGTGATTGATGTTTAGGATGCTAGCTCCCATGCTTTATGCCTCATCTTGTGCCCTCATTTTTCCAGGACCCCTCAATTACCTTCTTTGAGAAAATGGTTATTGAGTGTTAAAGACCATTACTGAGTCTCAAATGTACATGGTTATGGCTGGATTTCAGCCACTGGAGGGTCAGTATAATCTATTTTAGGACAGTGTTTCTCAAACTTTAATGTGGATGAGAATCACCTGGGGATCTTATTAAAATGAGATTTTGATGCAGCAGGAATGAAGTGGGGCCTGCGAGTTTGCCTTCTTCAGAAATTCTCCAGTGATCCTGATGCTGCTGGTCCACAGACCACATTGGAGCACAAGGATCTTATGGTAACAGAAATGCCAATCTGTGATAAGTTATTATCAAACCGCAGCAGAAAGAGGAAAATAATAATGTAGTGAGTGAGGTTTTCCACCATTTTTGCTTTATGTTTTTTAACATTCAGAAATAATTTCTTTTCTGCCTTCCTGTTACCATGGTGATTGTAAATGGTAGTTATTATTTAAAAAAAAACTTTCATTGCAAAATTAAAAAGCTGACAACCCTATTTATGTCTCCAAGTTAATAAAAGAAAATAATTTTACTAATCCACAAACTGTTAAAGTCTGATGCCACCACCACCTAAATTAGGAGTTTGTAATTTCCTTTCCTGGCACTTACAGTATTTTGTATTGATATAATTACTTGGGTAGTTGTTTAATGCCACTTTCCCCACTGTGCTCTAAGCCAAATATATATTTATATTTATATATATATACCCCCCCCCCCACTGCTTTGGTCCCGACTGTCTAGCACTGGGTCTGGTATCCTGTTAGTCCCTAATCGGTATTTTTAGGACAGTTTTATTCGGTGGGTCTTAGTGGGAGTGGTACTGCCTCTCCTCAGGGAGTGTTTGGAGACTCGTGGGAACTAATTTTGGTTGTCCACAAGAATGGAGTATGCCGTTGGTGTTTGATGGGTGGAGGACCAGAGGTGCTAGACCTTCTGGGGTATACAGAAAAATAGCCAACTGATGAAAGCTTATTCTGTGCATTCTGCACAATCTTAGAATGTCTCTGTTGAAGATTCAGTTGGTGAAAAAAGCTATTTGTAATCACCTGAGCCAAATATCTAACCCCGCTTAACATATGAAACAAAAACTTTTTTTTTTTTTGGCCCAATTTTCATGTGTTCTGAAATTTTCAGTAATGTAACTGCTGAGTACATCAGAGTTGTACTTTGATTTATTGGAGACTTTGCAAAGACATATCCACCGTTTTGGCAAATCCCATCACTAGAAGCAGTGCTGCCTGTGGTATTTAAACTGTACCAACACACATTTATGGACAGTGTGATGAATATGGATATACATATATGTATATACACATGCACGCACACACACACATTCAGTCTTTATTTAAAAATATCCACTAAAGGGTATCGAAAATATGCAGGTGAATGTCTGTCTTTTAAATTCATATTTACTCATTAAAAATAGTTGTAAGCATCTTATTATCTCATTATATCATTTATTGTAGTCGTGTCTATTTGCATATTAAGATATATATACGTATATACATACAGTTTACACATCTGAAAGACAGTAAAAATTACTTCTCTTTATTTTACCTCTATATTACAGTTTTCTCTCTCTTTCCATGTGTGTAATCACTATCTCTGGATTTCAAACATTTGCTGTGAAAAGGTGGCACTGATCTGATTGATAGGGCTGAAAATTCCTGTTCTTACGGGAGCATCAAGGAATCAAACATTCCTACATTCTGGCTTTGGCTGATTTCTCCAAGCTGTTCAATGAGTAGCTGTGAATTCGCTGGGTGATGGACATCATGCAAGTGATAGTGTTTTGTGAGTGACTAAACACACAGCGACATGCCTTAGCTGACTTGGTGACTCTGCCTAGAGCCCCTGGGAAAGGCAGACTGCTCACCTGAGACTCACTGCTGTGCTTCCCCTGCATTTTCCATTCGGGAAACAGACCATCTTGGAGGAAGGGGTTTGCCAAATGCCGACATAGGATGGGGTCTAGGGAGTGCTGGTAGTGGTGGTGGGGCTGTTTTAATGAGTTAAAGTTCAAGTTTGTCAGGTGAACAAAAGTAGATGATGTTTTATCTTTCCAGGAAGAATTTCAGATACTTAGACTAGGGGTCATTATTGTAAGAATTTTTGGACAGTTATATATTTGTCTGTTTGAGAGTGACTTACAACAAAATCCATTGAGACTCACAGCCCGGGGAGACTTGTGTGTCTTTCTCAGTGGTTGGCTTGGATGTGCTACCAGACACAAAGGCGGAGGGGAGTACGCAGTGTACATGTGGTGCCAGGAAAGGGGACTGAGTTGGGGAAAGATGGTAGTAGTAGGTTCCACAGCAGAAAGCCCCTTCTCACACAGCTAATTCCAATAGGCTTAGCTGGCTAGAATGTTGCTCATTAATTGGAACTAGAAAGATGTAGGAGGCTCAAGGATAATTGGCACTGGAAAAAGTTCACCGAAGGTGAATCCGCTTAAGATGGAGATCAACATTTCACGTCTCATAGGCATCCAAGGTTTAATTGAGATTTGGTTCTTATGGAAAAAGAACTGATAATCATGAAAATAAAGTTTGTTCTGGTTTTTATTTGCAACTCCGTGCTGCTTTTTAGAAAAAAAAAATGAATTAAGGTTTTCTTTGGAGTATTCAGAAAATTTTATGATAACACATTTGCTATCCGTCATTTAAACATAATCATTTAAACATAAACATTTAAACATAATCATAAAGAGTCCTTTTTGTTTATTTTTATTTTTTCAAGGGAATTTATTTTATTTTTTTATAAAGATTTTATTTATTTATTTGACAGAGAGAGACAGCAAGAGAGGGAATACAAGCAGGGGAAGTGGGGAGAGGGAGAAGCAGGCTTCCTGCTAAGCAGGGAGCCCGATGCGGGGCTCGATCCCAGAACCCTGAGATCATGACCTGAGCCGAAGGCAGACGCTTAACGACTGAGCCGCCCAGGTGCCCCTTTTCAAGGGATTTTAAAAAGCTTGGTAATCATTTCATTCTCTTTTAGAGCATCGATAGAATTAGAGATTGCTTGCATCTTTGTTAATTAAATTATCCTGAGAGCCTCATTTTCTGTGGTCTTCTCCAAAGTCACTTTCATTATTCTCATGAAATATTATCTATTTTGCAAGATTTGTAGTTGATCTGTTTGAATTTTCATGCTACTGGCAGGAGGAGCAGATTGGGGGGAATATTTGACTATGGAACTGATTTTAGAAGTCATCAGTTCCCCAGAGAATATTTTTGAGTTCTAATGACCTAAGTTTGGGGATCAATATTTGGATCACAAATCCCCTTGTAACCCTCAGATTCTTTGTCTATTTTGTGATGCCAGTTTGGTGATAGAATCAAGGGATGAAGTGTGTTTATCCTCCATATCTCTATCACAGAGGCTTATGCAAAATAACTTTTTAATAAATGCTATTGAATGAAATTGTTGAATTTATATTCTTCTATGATTTCATATTTGCAAAGTTTCTCTGTGTTGCCCAAGGTTGTTATAACATCTTTTTTATGCTATACTTTATAAGGTATCATTTTCATCTAAAATTTGGATCATGACTATTAAACATTTGCTTCAAAGAGAACACTTTGTTCTTTGAAATTAATAATAATTAAACACACACACACACACACACAGAGGATAGCATCTGCACAGGGATCTTTCCCCTCAGTGTTATGAGCAATTATGAATCATGACCAAAGAGAGAGGCCTTGTAAATTATGAATATTCTGAAAACAATGAGGCATATTCTGCTGCTACAAAGATTAACACCGGAGTTAATGGAAGCACCATATGCCTAGGGGGAGATGTCATCAAGACAAACATGTAGTTTGTCAAAGTGACATTTGGATGAGTATAAGCAATATTAACCCAGTCATAAGCTCTTGTCAAATTTAAATCTGATTTTAAAAGTAGCTGCATTAGGTTTATTTGTATATCTCTGTCTAGTGTAGCAAGTGACTTGAAGCCATCAAACTTTTAGGGTAAAAGAAAGTGACATAAAAGTTATCAGCAGTAAGATCTCTTCTCACCAACTGCTGAAATACAAACCTTCTTTATTATTTTAAATGTCTTGACTGCTTTGACCCATCCTAGTTTATTATGAAATTTTGGATAAAGTAAGCTGCTTTCTCCACCCAAGGTACCATTTTCTGTCCTGTAGAGAAAGAGGTGTTAGCAAAGAGAGACTTTGTGTAATAAGACAAGTATTCATTATGCGTAATCATCCCAGGGAGCAGAAGACCCTCTAATGCAGTCGTCTTCCAACTGGGAAACAAGGCAGATGCTTAACTGACTGAGCCACCCAGGTGCCCCCCCTTTAAATAAACTTATGATTAAGTGTTCCAGATAACCTTAAAAATTAAAAAAATTGTGCACAATATTTCTTCAGTCTTAAGTATCAGTTTTTTGGTTGTATAATATTTCATTGAGTTGATGCATGCTACTTTGCTTATTCTCCCCCTATATACTTTCTTTTATTTTTCTTTCCTTTTATTTTTTTAAAGATTTTATTTATTTATTTGACACAGAGGGAGACAGCGAGAGAGGGAACACAAGCAGGGGGAGTGGGAGAGGGAGAAGCAGGCTTCCCGCTGAGCAGGGAGCCCGATGCGGGGCTCGATCCCAGGAACCTGGGATCATGACCTGAGCCGAAGGCAGACGCTTAACGACTGAGCCACCCAGGCACCCCATTTTTATTTTTTTAATTAATGAAAATTTCTGTGACATTTTAGTTACTTTTACTTTCATTTTTTTTTTTTCTTTTTGCTGTTTCCTTTGGAAACAATCTTAGCTAACTCTCAGGAATGAATAGATTGCTGAGATTTATTTTTTTAAGATTTTATTTATTTATTTGAGAGAGAGAATGAGATAGAGCATGAGGGGGGGGGTGGGTCAGAGGGAGAAGCAGACTCCCTGCTGAGCAGGGAGCCTGATGCGGGACTCAATCCCAGGACTCCAGGATCATGACCTGAGCCGAAGGCAGTCGCTTAACCAACTGAGCACCCAGGCGCCCGAGATTTTTGATAGGTATTTCCATGCTACTTTTCTGAAGGGTTGAAGTAATTTTTATCATTTAAAATAACATTTTACTCTTGTGTTAAATATATAATGTTCCCTAGTTTAGTAAAAGTTGCTTTACATTATATTTCTTTGACTAAATTGTTTTGAAACCTGTGTTTGTTTCGCATTATTACCTCATGAATCATGAGCATTTTATTTATTCAATGAGCACTTTCTGAATACCCACTCTGTGTCAGAACTTGTGCCAGCTACTGGAGATACAAAGATGAGAAAGACTTATTTAGCCTGTGCATTCAAAATAATTCTCCATCTCATGGGGAAATAATTACAGTAGGTAAAATGAGGGCTTCAATCAAAGTATAAAAAAGGTGCTTGAGAAGGGATTTGGGGGATGTGGCAGTATAGGAGGCGAGGTGATCTGTGTGTGCAGCTTGGAAGATGAACCAGCCTTTGCCTGGAGGAGAGACAAGGGGCAAAGAGAGGGCGTTCTGAGTGGAGTGCGCGAGGATTCCCCAGAGTTCCCTCCGGCTGACAAGTTGTCAGCTCCCTTGCGTTTCCTGTTGATTCACTAGCACATGCAGTTGCTGTTGGTTTTAATATGCTTTCACTCTTTATGTCCCATCAGATATTAATATAAATGTTAATCTTTGTCATGTTTAAGGCAGATATTTTAGTCTGTTCTTTGACTTCTTTTAGCTACTTTTCATCTTTTACATTCTCATCACACAGGATTATAATTACTTGTTTTGATGTGTACCATATGGAAATTTCTTAATTCATAAAATTATAGATTTGGCTGATCCAATAGTAGCAAAATCTTGTTTCTGAAAGTGGTTTTCCACCATGTGATGAGAAGAGTTGTGAAATGTATGTGGAGCCCCTGTTTCCCACACCCAAGTTCTTTTTTTGTCTGATCCCTTAGGATAATACAGCCTGGTATTATTCTGACGGCTGAATCAGGAAGCCAGGAGACCAATTTCTCTTTACTTGCCCATCTTCTCAAGGTAGAGTGGCTTAATTTATTTGACCCAAAGAGCCAAACCCACGGTATTATGCTGTATGGTTCTATGGCGGCAGTGAAGGGACAAACTTGTTCACTTCTTAACAGCCTGAGATTTTTATTCTTTCAGCAATATAGTAGATACTAAGAAGTGAGAGAACAGAAATCAAAGGGAGGGCACTTGAATTATGACTAAATTATGTTTCCCCCAAAATTCCTGTGCTGAAGCCTTAACCCGCAATGTGACTGTTTTTGGAGATAGGACCTTTGTGGAAGTAGTTAAAGTTAAATGAGGCAAAAGGGGGAGGAGGCTCTGATCTGATAGGGTTAGTGTTATTATTGGAAGAGACACTGGACAGCTTTCTCTCTCTCCCTCTCTTCCTCCAATGTGAGGACACAGTGAGAAGGTGGTGGTCATCTGGAAGCCAGGAAGGGAGCCCTCACTAGAAACTGAATCTTGCCAGATTTTAGTCTTGGACTTTCCAGCTTCCAGAACTATTGTTTAAGTCACCCACTCTGTGGTCTTTTGTTACGGCAGCCCAAGCAGTCTAAGACAGGCGTAATGATAATAATCAAAGCAATTATTGACTGCTTAACATGTATTAATTTTGGATTTCTTTTCAGCAAAGTATGAGTTAAGTCATATCTTTATCTCCATTTTACAAGTGAGGAATCTGATGATTAAGTGACTTGTTTCAGGTCTCAGTGTTGGGAAGGGATCTATAGATCCCTGTTGAGCTTATGTCCAATTTGAGGAAACAGCTCCGTGTAGTTCATTTACAAAGTGAGTGGGGATAAAGATTCACCAATAACCACACGTGCAGATTACAAAGTGGTTCCGGCTCAAAGAAGCTTGGGAAACTTACATCCTTCTCTTGGTAGATGCACATTTAATACTCAAGTTTCAGAAATTCTTCAGTGAAGAAACTTGTTTAAATTTACCCTCATGTTTCTCAGATCACTTCCCAGGGGTATCCCCAGTGATTTGCTGTGGAGCAACATCTCTTAGACACCCATTTGGGTATGCAGCTCAGAGTGGTCATCAGACTCCTGCACTGGCCACCAAAGGCCAGTTTAATTTACAATGTACTCAAATGTTCAATGAACATGGATGGATATTTATTATAATTTATGGAATTAAAACATGTAATGGGGTTAGTCGGTTTGGTGTCCGACACTTCATTTCTGCTCAGGTTGTGGTTTTATGGGGCTCTGTGCTCAGCGCAGAGTCTGCTTGAGATTCTCTCTCCCTCTCCTTCTGCCCCTCTCCCCTGCATACACTCTCTTTCTCTCTCAAATAAATAAATAAATCTTTAAAAAATGTAATGAGATTGTTCATGTTACTTCAAAACATTCAGTTCAATTTAGCTTTTATTCTTGCATAAAGATTAGGCAAACAACTCAAGGTAAATAGGAAAACTTTAGACATCTTACCTCTAAGGAAAAGAGAGTAGATGCCTTTAGAAAAATGAGCTCCTTTGATTTTAGTGAGTACCTGCTATGTGGCAGGCATTTTATAGGAAAGAAGGAAGGTCCCAAGCTCATGAAATTTACATTGTACAGAGTTGTGGAGATTAGAGGTTACATGTGTCCTTTTCAACATGTTTATATATATCCCTACAAATTTTTATAGTTGGAAGGTTTTCTACACATTATTACTTTGGGCCCTTGGCCTTTTCTTGATAAGTAAGTCCTCAGTTTTTTCAGGCACTACTGTTTTGACTATGGAAACTAAATTTGGGCCTGTCCTTGGTTTACAGTATATCAGTCTATAAATAAATCTTAGATCTAATTATTAAAAGAACTCTTTCCCTTTTTAACAACCTTAAAATGATTTAAAATCTCTAAAAGAGACTGGTTAGACTTGTCCTACCGTCCACCTCCCCTTTTTTTCCTCTGTGACTCAAAGGGAGTTTTAAAATTCTAGACATTTGCCAGGTATGAATTGAGAAAGAACCTAAACATCTGGGTGAAAGTGTTGGCAAGGTTGTTTAGGGGTTTTCTGTCTAGTCTCATGCTAGCATTGCTACAGTGATTTCTTAGGAAAATTCTGGGTATTTTCCTCCTTCATAAATAGGTCATAACACATATTTGATATCACTTAAATGAATGTTTTTAGACAGCTGTAATTTATTTTTAGTGAGATTAACCAAAGTGCCCTCACCGGTTAGCAAACACAAGCCCATTTTAAGATATAAAGTTCTCATCTTTAACATATTGGCCAAAAGAGAAAAAGACTGTTCTTTTTAGAAGCAGGTTGTCCTGCATCAATTTCCTTCTAAGTCATACGCACTGAGAATAATTAACAGCTACTTACTAGACTTCCTTTAAGCAGATCACTGATCTGGGAAGTGGTCACTTTGTCTCAGAAAGGGTTTGGTCAGTGGAGAAGAAAATCGCACCTGACATTTATGGGTAGAGCCAGTGGGCGGGAGCAGCCAGCTTTTTGACGGCAGTTGTGTGCTCTGGATTGACTCCCCCCAGTTAGTAAGATGAATGCTGACTTCTCTTTGTTTCTTTAACCTTGCCACTCTTCGCCTAAACATTCAGAGAAAGGCAATTCTGTCACAGTTCATGAGTCACAAAGCTTAGAGCAGGAGGATGCTGATCTTGTGGATGCCTCCAGTGCTTGAGTTAGTGGTTTGCATTAAGATGGCAAAAGAGCTTTCATTCCCTAATTAGTGGGAGGCACACTGGCAGTGTGAAGGACCTTTTTGCTCCTGGAGATATATTTGTAACGGCTGAATGTACATGCGAGTGGCTTAAGCCCAAAGGTAGACCTTGGCCGCTTTGGGCTACATTGTAAAATTAGTTGAAAAATAACTCTAACCTAAACCTTTATTTTTTTTCTTTTCTGTTCTTTTTTCATGTTAAGCTCTTCCCCATACTTAAAAAAATTAGAAATACATGCATGCAGGACAAAAGAACATACAGTAAAATGTTTTTCTCCTCCCAAGTCCCTAGTACTCCTCCCTACAGGCAACTATGAACAGCATTTTTAAAGATCTTTATTTATTCATTTGACAGAGAGACAGCGAGAGCAGGAACACAAGCGGGGGAGTGGGAGAGGGAGAAGCAGGCTTCCCGCGGGGCAAGGAGCCCGATGCGGGGCTCCATCCCAGGGCCCTGGGATCATGACCTGAGCAGAAGGCAGACACTTAACGACTGAGCCACCCAGGCGCCCCTGAACAGCATTTTTAAAACTCCTTTCTGACACTTTCTAGGCTTATATGCCCTCCTTCCTTTTTATACTAACGGGGCATATCTTGTTTTTCTTCCCAACAGTATCTTCTGACGGTGTTTCATATTAGCCCATATGCAGCTCCAACTCATTTTGTTTATAGGTTGCTTGCTGTTCATTGTATTGTTGCATTACAATTTATTTACCCATTTTTAAAATTGATGAACATTTCGGTCATTTATAGAATTTTATCCCGACAAACAGAGGTAACTGAATAGCTTTGTTCACAACTGGAAGCGCTGAGTCACATAGACTATGTACAGTTGTAGTTTTAATATATATTGCCAAGTTACCTTTCAAAGAGTATGCACGGATCCACACTCTCACCCACAATACTTGTGTTTACACCTTTGCCCTGATGTGTTTCCTGAAACTTGCTGATTTTTCCAGCCTGGCCCGTGAAAATTAATGCTCTACTAGTTGTTTTAAATTTGCATCACTTTAATTATTAGTTGAGCTAAGCATCTTAAGTTTATAAGCTATTTTAATTCTCTTTCTCTCTCCTTTCTCTTTTTCTTTGTCTTGTGAACTCCAGACTCCTTTCAATACTTAGTTGTCCTTGATGATTGCTGCACAGTTTAGCAGGGGAACACCCAGAGACTTGTGTCTTAGAACCTTCTTAGTGTCACTAGAAACCTTGGAGGTCATGTAATTCCACCTCCCAATAGGTATAAAAATTTTTTGTAATCTTTGATCATCTGCTTGAATGCTTCCAGGATTAAGGGGGCTTAAAACCTCATGGGCATCTAATTCCTCTGCTAGCTTTGGTTGACGGAAAATTCAAGATAGGTTAAAAGAGTAGTGGAATAGAGAGGGTGGGAGTAGCTGGACTCTTTAAAGAAACCACATTAATGAGGCTAGAAGATTCCTTCAGGCCCAGTCAGGGGACTGGGAGCAATGTATGTTAAGTGAGTCTTGTCCATTTGACTAAGGAATGAGAAGATATAACCAGGGACGGCTTTTTGAGGACATGTATGTTGTTGCTCCATAGTTAGTTATCTGGAAACATAGGCCTTAAAATAATAAGTATCTGTTAGATGTTTATTTAAGTTAACTAAGGTTTCATTAGAGTACATTAGAGTTCCTGTTGGTCAGGAATTTGGGAGCCACCTAGCTGGGTGGTTCTGGCTGTGGGGGTCTCGGAGGTTGTAGTCCAGATATTGGCTGCAGCTGCAGGCATCTGAGGGCCTGACTGGCCTGGAAGGTATGCTTGCACCATGGCTCACTCGCATGGTTGTTGGCAGAAGGCCTCAGCTCCTGGCCACACGAACATCTCTGTAGAGCTAGAGAGGATGTTCTCAGATTCGGGCAGCGGGCTTCTCCTGGAATGAGTAATGGAAGAGAAAGCAAGATGGAAGCTGTAGCATCTTTTATGACCTCAGAAGTGACACGTGGTCATTTCTGCAATATCCTGTTGGGTACGCAGGTCAGCTCTATTTCACATTCACTAAGAGTGTGAATACTAGAAGGCAGGGATCCCTGGCGGCTTTCTTGGAGAATGACTACCCTCTGGCCCCCAAAGATTCACATCTCTCTTACCTGCAGAACAAAATACACTCCTCTCAGAGGCCCCAACTCTCATTCCAATACAGAGGCCAACTCTTTGTGTCAGAGAATTAAGAGACACTTAAACAGATTTAGACGTGCTAGGAATCTATGAAGAATTTTTCCTTGTTGGAAGAAATTGTTGTTATTTGGGCAGTGTTCTCAATTATACCAGTATTTCTGTATGTACTATCCTATGAAAAGTCTGGCCCAAATAAATAGGAAATAGGTTTATATCCTGACGGAGGAAAGGAGTTCTAGTGAAAAATTCCAGCTTATTTTTGGTCAAAAAACCTTCATGACATTAACTAATTCTCGAAAATCAGGGTTAGGTTCTTGGAAAGCCCATACTGGGGAGGTCTCCATCAAGGAACTTGAAATGGAATGGGGGAAAATACGGATATCAAACTATGCTGGCTATTTATTTGTGTTTTCAGCTTCAAGCCCACCATCTCCTACTTTGTTTTGGAAGGCTGCGAAATCCACTTCCCAGATTCCCTTCCCAGCCGGATTCCTGTTGGTTTCTGGCAGTAGGAGACCCTGGTTGGAAGATTGAAATGGAGGAGGAAGGCCGAGGAAGGATGTTGCTGTTTTCAGCTCCTGTCAGCCTTTCTCCTGTGGCCAGCTATAGCTCAAGTCTATAGTTTCTTTTGGAATTTTTGACACCAACTTTGGCCCCTAACCAAGGTCCAAGGGTCAGTTATACTGTTGTGTGTCCTGTTCCCTCCACCCTCCTTGTAGTCCCTTACCAGCCCCTCCTTGGAGCACCCGGGTTCTGATAACCCCACATCTTCCCTTTTATTTCTTCAGTCCCAAGGTTGTAGCTGCTTCTAGCAGTTACTAATATTGGGGTTATCTCTGTGTTTCCGTTTTACTTGTCCAGTCTCCCAGCATGTAGGTAATCACTTTCTTCTATTAAACCTTTGCCATTTAAGATACCTAATGTCTAGGCGCCTGGGTGGCTCAGTTGGTTAAGCGACTGCCTTTGGCTCGGGTCATGATCCTGGAGTCCCGGGATCAAGTCCCGCGTCGGGGTCCCTGCTCACCGGGGAGTTGGCTTCTTCCTCTGACCCTACCCCCTCTTGTGCGCTCTCTCTCAAATAAATAAATACAATCTTTAAAAAAAATAAAATACCTAATGTCTCAGATTTCTGCATTCCTACGGACTAAAAGAGTTACTCATGTTTCTAGATTAGTCATCCTTCGTAATTACTATGACCTGTTTGTGGTTAAGTTTTCTTTCTTGCAAGGTCATAGCTAGAGGCCACTGTCCTTCATCTGTTTTTTGTCCGGATGTTTGGTGCTTTTCTGATTTTTAGTGCTCATAGTCGTTGACTTCATTTTATGAAGTCCCTGCTTCCTTATTTCCGTAGTGGTCTTAGAGGTGCAAGTTACCTGAGATGCCTGAGTAGTTTCCTTCAATCTACTTAAAACCAGTACTTTCTTCATTGATTCCTAGAACAAGGGAGTATATCCTCTGTCCTTGGCTCTACCTGGTCCTTCCTGAGCACCTGCGTTTTGAGCCTCTGTCCTAAATACTGCCCACTGGTGGGCAGCTGGGGACCTGCACTTATTTTCCCTCTTCTTTTCTCTTTCCCAAGACTTTTTACTTCTGCTCTGCTATCTGCTTTCTTCCCCTTCTCCCTACTCCAGTTTTCTCTTTTTCTTATTATCCCCAATGGGAATGCTTTATAGTTTGTACATATTAAAATTGGAAGCACTTGACGAAAAGGTGTATCTGCTGAATTACTTGAATTTTATATAAGGAGAATTTTTGCACGAGGAAGCATAATTATATTAACTTATGAATCAAGCGAGCATTTTCTTAGACCAGAGGAAAACAGCTAGTGATTTCATTAGTGATACTTCTTTTCTGCAGGTGAATAAATTCATTGAGCCTTTACACTTTTATTAGAGGGGTTTTGTGTGTTGTTGTTGATTTTTAGTAAACATTTATCTTGCTTCCCTGTTTATACAGTGCTATTATCAAGTAGGTGCATTGGGGGATAGCAGAGGAGTAAAATGACCCAGAACTTGCCTGTCTTCAAAGACTGTACTGTGTACCTGGGGACATAGAACACATACACTGAACAGCTATGGGAACAAAATAAGTGTGAGAGGTTGTGATAGAAACTGTACTTAAGTGCATAGTGGGGCATATAATAGCGATGCTTCCGGTGTACAGGCACCAAACACTTTATGTTGTCTCATTTAATCCTTACTAACTCTTAAGCAGTTCCTCTACTTAGTCTTCTTTTGCAAGTGGTGAATCTGAGACTCAGAGGTCTGAGGATACACACCTACAAAGTGTGAGTCTGAAGACTCTAATGGGTAGAAGTGAAGGTTGTGTGCACTTGTGTCATGCTTGTGTGCGTGTGTGTTCTGGGATGTGCCAGATATATTCTATTTACTGCCCTGGATCCCTTCCCCATTCTTCTCCAGCCTGCTCTGTGCCCTGGGCGACTGACTTGTGTGGATTATACCAGTGAACACCCTAGCCCTTGGGATTCCAGACAGATTTGACCAATGGGGAGACCCACTGGGGAGAACTCCGGAGATCTGAGGGCAGATGGAGAGTGATTCTGGGTGTTTGGTCCTCTAGCTCTTCTGTGCTAAGTCTTGGCCTGTTGGCTCCACAGCACTCCCTGCTTCCTCCTGTCCTCCCTCCGTCCCCTCTGTGAATTCCAGGAATCAGCTCACCCCTTGACCCTTCCAGCACAGAGGGGTAAGGATTATCCCCTTAGTAGCACTAATCCTGCCCCTGACTTTATTTTATTTTTTAAATTATTTATTTGAGAGAGAGAGAGAGAGAGAGAGCACACATACATGAGAGAACACGCGATCGAGAGGGCACGCTCAGGAGAGGGAGAGGGAGAAGCAGGCTCCTTACTGAGCAGAGAGCCCGACATGGGACTTGATCCCAGAACCCTGGGATCATGACCTGAACCAAAGGCAGACGCCTAACCAACCGAGCCACCCAGGCGCCTCCTGCCCCTGATTTTAAACGTTGTTTCTTGGTCAAACTCCATTTGAATGCATTACATCCAGTGTGAATGTATCTTGTGTTTCCTGTTGAGACTGATGGGAGGAAATATTTCTAAGGCATTCCTCCCTTCCGTCCCTCCCACCCCTCCCCTCCTTCTATCCTCACAGACTGTTCTGCATAGAGGATAAGAAATAGCTAAGACATGGTCTCTCTCAGGGAACTTAGAGTATAGGGTAAAATTTGACTAATAATAACAGAAAGGAAATGGATTTGAGAAGTCAACTGACTGAAGAGAGAGTCTGGCACATGAAATGGGTGGACTACTCAATGTGAAATGTAGCTGGCAATTCACAGACTTGTTGCTTATTCTTTCTACTTGTACATTAGCTTTGTCCCCTGGCCAAAAGTTTGAAAAGCTCATCTTTATTAGTTTAATAAAGCAACATCAAGGAGGTCTTTTTAAAAAAGTACATAACTGGAAGTGTGGTTTTCAGAACTCATTATATTCACTAAAAATGTAAACTCACCGTAAGTGTTGTCAATCAGATACAATTCTCTACATGTGTCCCTGGATTTAAGATGCATATGAAGTTTCAGAAGGTCTACCAGTTGTCGCTGTTCTTGTTTTAAACTGATAGACTATTCTT
Source organism: Eumetopias jubatus (assembly GCF_037043125.1). Lineage (NCBI taxonomy): Eukaryota > Metazoa > Chordata > Mammalia > Carnivora > Otariidae > Eumetopias > Eumetopias jubatus. The sequence goes on from NW_028274820.1 coordinate 35,816,969, forward strand.
TGGAACAGGTTCAAGTTTACAGAAAAATCGAACAGAAATTAGTTCTCATATCAAATCACAACTCCCTCTTTTCACCCTCCCAGTTTCCCCTGTTATTAGTATCTTGCATTAGTGCGGTACATTTGTTAAAATTGATGAGCCAATATTAATTCATTATTATTAACAGAAGTCCATAGTTTACATTAGGGTTCACTGTGTTGTTCACTCGATGAGTTTTGACAAATGTATAATGACATGTATCTACTGTTATAGCATCATACAGAATAGTTTCGTTGCCTTAAAAAGTCCTCTGTGGTCCACCTATTCATCTCCTCTCCCCTTCCCCTGAATTCCTGCCAACCATTGATCTTTTCACTGTCTCCATAGTTTTGCCTTTTCTAGAATCTTATATGAGTTAGAATCATACCATATGTAGTTTTTTCAGATCAGCTTCTTTTACTCAGGAATATGCATTTAAGGTTTCTTCTTGTATTTTTGTGGCTTGATGGCTCATTTTTTTTTTATTGCTGAATAATATTCCGCCGTCTGGATGTACCACTGTTTGTTTAACCATTGACCTGCTGAAGGACATCTTGGTTGCTTCCAGATGTTGGCAAGTATGAATAAAGCCGCTATAAACATTTGTGTGCAGGTTTTTGTGTGGACCTAAGTTTTGGAGTGGTGTCCAAGGATTTAAGAGGTAAGTGGAGATTAGGAGGGTCTATCATGTTTTTTTTTATGTAAATAGCTAGGAAAAATAAAGTTTTTGTTTCTGCCCATGTTCAGTTCTCGTGCTGTTGTATTAGTGTGGCTGTTTAGACGAGCACTTAAGGCAAGGACATAACATCAAAACACAATACAGGAAAAGGAGGTATTTCTGGAGTAAACTACCCATTCTCTGATGTGAAGTCTGGTCTCTAATCCTGAAAAGGGTTATTTTTTGAACTAGTCAGAGCCAAGGGCAGATACTGGCTTCCTTGCCAGACACACTGAGGCTGAATTAATCACCTAATTAATCACATAGTTTTATGGGTAACCTGAGAATCAGAGTTGAAATACAAACTGAATATCTGATCTACTAAATCAAGTATAAAATACTGAACTGTTTTGCGATTTTATGTGAGCAGTTTACCCAATGACTTTTATTTCAAATAGAGGAGAGTAAACACATTACAAATGCGTATCTCATGTATGAACACATCTTTGGGATGTTAATGTGGCTCTTCCTTGCTTTTGAGTAAGCAAAGAGCCATTCTTTCTCAAGACTTCCTGTGGCCACCAGTAATTCTGCCAAGGGGTCCGACATCCTGGGAATTTGCCAGCCTCTCTTCTGAGACTTTGACTAATGCTGAAACGCCCTCAGGGTTTCTAGTGGTCTGTTTAAGTCTACTGGTTCAGTGTATGTGGGTGCTGAGCAGTATATATAAATTCCCATCTCGAAACTCCTGAGTGGTGTAACTTCAAGAAAATCACTTCAACTTTTTTGTGTTTTAGAAAGTACCAAGGCTGTCTCTGCTGCCTGGGGCTATTATAAAGGTGGATTAGCCCATGTTTTTAAAGCACTTAAAGCTTCCCAGGGGCAAGTGCCTTGCAACTTCCAGGCATAATTACTGGCTCTATTCCAGCTGGAATAAGGCAAGCAGAGTGCACTCACTTTAAGCCAAATGCTCACCCTTTTCTTTTGAGGACTCCGTTTAGCTCCTTTGTAGAGGTAATGTATCTTGCATGTGAAAGCATTTGAGTTGCAGTGAGGGATATTTTAATTATTATTCAGTATTCCATCATAGATTTGGACTCATCATTTTGTATCCGAACCTAAGGACATCATACACAGTGGCCCAGAATCTTCCTTAACTTAAATGAAAGTGGACAGGTGCTTCTCCTTCATGTTTCTGAAGAGCACTTAGGCTAAGCTTCTTGATCTGGTTTTTCCTCTTTAATGGAACCGTTCCAGCCTGCAACATTCTGCATGTAGTTCAAAGCATCCGGTGTGATGATAAAAGTGAGAAACAGTAGGGAATGGCTTTCTGATTTCCTACAATTATTAATCAAAATTATAAACAAGATGTTTATATTTATAAAACATTTGTTTTGGTTTCATAATGGCAAAAATATTGCACATCTCATTGCTCTTGGAGATTTAAGCCTCCTGTGTTGACATCAACAGATAACGTGGGAATTGGAAATAGCTGCAGAGAAATAGATATTTTAAACTATTTTCTAAAAAATAATTTATGGAGGAGAAATCGATGTCACGGACATTTGGTGGATTGCAAAGATCACTGTTGCTCCTTTACTGAATTCCTTCTCTTTTTCTTTTTGTAGTAATAGACCCTCATACTTCTACACTTTGGATGGGCTCATTTGACAGCCCCGACTATTCACTGGGATAAGGACTTTGGTTGCAGTTTGATTTGGTTTTGTTTCTTCTCGTTTGAAATATATTTAGCAAATTTTCAGTGACTTTATTTTTCCCTCCATCTTATTACTGTCATGACAGAACTTTTGGTAGTCGATGCTAGCAGTTTTCTTTTTCTTTCTTTCTTTCTTTCTTTCTTTCTTTCTTTCTTTCTTTCTTTCTTTCTTTCTTTCTTACTTTCTTCCTTCCTTCCTTCCTTCCTTCCTTCCTTCCTTTCCCATTCATTTTTTTTTTTTAAAGATTTTATTTATTTTTCAACGGAGAGAGAGACAGTGCGAGAGAGAACACAAGCAGGGGGAATGGGAGAGGGAGAAACAGCCTTCCCGCAAGCAGAGAGCCGGATGTGGGACTCGATCCCAGGACCCTGGGATCATGACCTGAGCCGAAGGCAGATGCTTAACAGACTGAGCCACCCAGGCGCCCCTGTGCTAGCAGTTTCTTAAGTTCCATGTAAAAGCTCAAAGCTGGATGTAAAAGTTTAACATGATAGTTCATTTGAGTATCTTTAGGTCTTTAGTGCAAGGATGGTAGAAATGCTGTAGATCTTCACTGTCCAATACTGTAGTCACTAGACACTAGTGACTGTTAAGCATGTGGAATGTGGCTTATGGGACTGAGAAACTGAATTCTTAATTTTAATTAATTTTAACTTAAATAACCACACAGTTATTTTAAGTAACTGCTGTATTGGACAGTGCAGTGCAAGTGAGTCATTTAGTTAACTAAAGGCTTGCCTTAGATTTTATCTTAATGTCCTGGCAGATGCAGCCAAAAAAACACAAAAAAACAAAAAAACAAAAATAAAAATTGATCCATCTGTTTACTTTGTGCTAGAGATTTCACTGGATATTTAATTTTTTATGATTTATAACACCCCCATGAGCTCCTGTTTTACTGTGAGGGATCCAAGGCTCAGGGAGCATAAGTAATTCAACTGAGGTCATAGAGCTTAGTCTACATTTGTTCTTTCTGTTTTGTCCCAGGATATAATTTTGGGTCAAGTTGTGACATCAGGTTTTTTGTAGAACACCTCTCAGTTTAGGTTTGTCTGATGTTTTCTTTTGATTAGTTCAAAGTTTTATAATATTTTCTTCACCCCCAAATGAAACCTCATACCCCCTGGCAGTCTTCTCCTAGTGCCTAGCAACCACGAACATTCTTTCTCCACAGATTTCCCTATTCTCAAGGTATCACATAAATGTAATCATACACCACAGTATGGTCTTTGTGATTGGCTTCTTTCCTTTCACATAGTGCTTTCAAGGTTCATCCTTGTGGAAGTATCTATCAGTACTTCATTCCTTTCTATGGTTGAATAATATTATATTACATGGATATGCCACATTTTGTTTATTCACTCATCAGTTGGTAGAGACTTGGGTTTCTAACCATTTTTTGGTTATTATGAATAATCCTCCTATAAATGTTCATGTATAAGTTTTGGTGGAGACATATGGTTTCTTTTTGCTTGGGTGTATACTGTATACCTAAGCGTGTAGTTGCTGGGTCCTGTGGTTACTCAATGTTTAGCATTTCTGAGGCAGGGGTAGTTATTTTTTGATAAATGTGGTTGGTTCTCTATTTTTTCTTGCAGTTTCCGTTCACTAGTGAATTAGGGTTGCAGTGAAGTGTAGATTCAAGACAGCAATAATAGTGGATCTGGTACCCTCCTTTAGTACCACAGAAAACATTTTTTAAAAAATAATCAGTACTTGTTTTTACACTTCTGCACATATGTTTGGGATTAAAAAATGGGTGACGTTCTTCCTCATATCCTTTTTTATACTTTTGTTTGAAAAAATATATATATACAGGTTGGTATTTATATAAGCAGTATTCCCAGTGTAATGTGGATAGTAGGAGTCTACAGATTGTTGGTAGAATATCAGTTGAAATAATTTGTACTTTTGAATAAGTATTCAAGGTTGCTGTGGGGAAAATTTATGAACTTGAGACAGGACAATCTCTTTTGGTTTATGGCACTTTTCTAAGCCTTACTATGTTCAGATCCTAAAGGATTGGACTACATGCCTCCCTGCTGATTTGTCTGCAAGAAACAGCAGAATTTTAAGGCAATATAGCTTTTTATTTTGCTGTCGCTCGATAAATAGATGTTTCTTGCTGAGACGACAGAAGTCTGCAACTACTTCTTAAAAGTACACAGAGTTTAACTCTGCAAATGTTTCCAGAAATGATGTTATTAAAATAAGGTTATGATGTACTTTGGTCTGTAAGAATATAACTCTTGAGTTACAGCACAGTTGATTTAAAAAGAAAGAAAACGTCCTGAGATAAGAATCTCCACACTTGTGATATTTTCCTAATTTCTCCTGTTTTATCCAGACATTTCCTATTGTATATTTTTTGTGCTAGGTGGTAAGAAGATCATAAAAGTATGTGTGTTGTTCTTGTCTTTAAGGAGCGTATGCAAATAACAATATAAAGCAGAAATGAAGAGAAGGTTCCAAAAATGATACACAGAGATGTGGGAAGGTTTCAAGTGGTTCAGAAAGAACTGAGCAGTGTGGGGTCCTCGGATGGGATCGAATCCTGGAGCTCGGGGCTGTATGTGTGTGTATGTGTGTGTAAATCTTTTGGGTTGACTATTTATTCTTTTTTTTTTCCCCAAAGACTTTTTGTTTGGTTTTAGGTTTACAGTAAAATTGAGAGGAAGGTACAGAGAGTTCCCATGTACCCTCTGCCCTCACACATCATAGATAGCCTCCCCTGTTTTTAACATCATTTTTCACCAAGGATGAACCTTTGATTGACTCCTTATAGTAAAAGTACAGCTGTATTAACTTGGAATTCACTAATTGGGAACTTTTTGTGAAATACTGGGTAAAGGTTGAGCTTTCACAGATTTATTCCAAGAAATTAATAGCATCAGTGACAGAAAGTGAATTAATTGCATCAATGACATGAAGTCAATGTTCCCCTGTTTAGGAGAAGAGACTGGTTCAAAGTACTTTTGTAATGAAGGAGCCATGCATAAACGTTCCAGCAACATTTACTGAATAGTAGAATGGTGAGAAAGAATAGTGCGGTGGCCAAGAGCACAGATTCTAGTATCTGACTCCCTAGTTTCAAATATTGGCTCTATTATTTACTAGCTCAGTGTCTCAGGCAATTTATGTTAACTTATCTAAGCTTCAATTTCTTCTTCTGTAATATGGGAATGATAATCTTGTCTACTTCATTGCATTGCTGTGATGATTGAATGTATTAGTACACATGAAATACTTAGATCCATGCTTGGTACCTGATGAGTATTCATTCAGCATGATAACTTAATGGGTTCCTAGCACTGTGCTAAGTGCAGTGGAGAGATAGAAGAGAATTTCTGGTGTCAAAAATCTTACAGACTAAGAGGTAAAATAACATGTATTGATATATAATATACATACAACTTCACTATAATATAATTCAGATAAGTGCTTATTTTCTTTCTAATTTGTGATTTAAAACCTATAATCAATTCAATGGACTTTGAAAGACCTAGCTCGAATCTCTTCAGATAACAGAAAAGTAACAGGCATTCATATAACATCCTCTCTTGTTAAGACTTTTTCATAACTCTGAATGACTTTCCCTGTTGGGTTGATTTAGTGAAATTCCCAACTAAGCCCGTTGGAGTGAAGGCACACTAACCTTCATCCTCACGTATCTGGTGAATGTATCAGTTACAAGAAAATGCTCCTGTTTCTTGAATATTTTCTTATAGCCCAGCTGCAAAACATTAGCTCTTGAGCCTAAATAAGTAGAAACTGGCAAAATCATGGAGCGAAGCCACTGCATGAGATACCACTTGGCACCGAGAGACCGAACTGATGTTGGTCATTGGGCCATTTCCCAGTGATTCTGAAACCTTTCCTGAGAAAATGTTAAGACCCTGGTGAGTTGAAGTCTGTGTCTGCTTCAGGAATCCTGCAAAAACTTTTGAGAGGTTGAGATTTGCCCTTTGAGGTCTACTCAAGCTGAAATTAAGAACTAAAATACTTTGCACAATTTCTGTTGGCAAAAGATACTTGTGGCTACTGCTGTTCCTTTTCTAGCTTTGTTGTTATTTTAAAAGTGTGCTGAGGGCAGCTGTAGTGCACAATTCCAGAGGACAATACTAGTGGATGGTTTATGTAAAGCGTGCCCCCTAGATTTGTGCAGTACGTGGCCTGCGCAGCTGCACATGGAGGTCCTAGTGTTGCATTTGGCTTCATCTTGTCCTTAGAACCTGTTGTGACAAGTTCTTTGGAATGTGTCTTAGGAGTGAAATTGGGCCTTTAACTGGATAAAGTCTTGAACTCTAAATACTCAGATAACCCTGTATTTAACTGCATGCCTTCTCTGTCTGGTGGCATTAACCCAAACTCTCAGGATTATTACCCAGGTTAGTATGACATGTGTTATCACTGTAAGGCATCTGGTGACTGGTTTAAAGGATTTCTAACCCTTGTGCACTGGGACTTCATGAAGCATTCTTCACTTTGAAGCCTGATTTTTGTTGCTATAGCCACTGTTGCTGGGATCGAACCTTCTGTTGTCACTTGAAGGTACGGGGGATTTATAAATGCACGGATGCTTGTGTGCAAGAAGCTGCTCAATCTCATACTGCAAGTCGGGCCTCCAGCGGCTGTGGGCGGGGCCTTGGGGTCTGGAGCAACTGCAACAGCTGCCCTAGGAGTCATCAAAGCCCTCTCCTGCATTACAGTGGGATTAAATATGCTATTTGCTAGAGCTGTGTCTGGCAAGAGTCTTAGACCACTTCCAGGAAAGAAAAACAAAATTATATTTCACAAAGGAGTAAGAAAAGTTGGCCCTGATCTCCATGAGGTCACTTCACTTTGTACAATTAGTTTGTGCTTTTTATTTTAACCAATTTTGTCGGTGCTTTGAGGAAGACTAATTAAGCTTGTGATTCTAACTTAGGGAAATCGGAAAAAAAACTATTAACTTTGGGGTGATTGGAACCAAGGTGATGCATTTTGCTCATTTAGGTTATTATTAATTTATATTTACTAATCAACAAATGAGATTGCTGTTCTTGCCCAGATTTTTTAATTTCACATGTTTGGTAGTTAGGAATATTGGTATAAAGTAAGTCTGCCGACTTAAACACAGACATCTAGAACTGGAAGAAATTCTGATACCATTTATCACAAGCTACTCATTTTACAGGTGTCAAAGCTGAGACGCTGAGAAGCTAAATAATTTGTGCAAAGTGACAGAGCCAATGAGTGGTAGACTCTGATCAGCACCCAGGCCATGCTGTGCTGGTGAGACATGAGTCATGCTCCCTTCTGTCCCCATGACAGGCACCCTGGAAAAGCCAGGCACTGGCCTGGGCAGGTACAGAACCCCTCTGTGCAACCGAGGTGATTCTCATGTCAGCACTTGATTTGAATGGTGTGGGGTAATGGTTATAAAAGACCCTAGGATCTACTGCAAGAGTGACCCTGCAGTCACTTAACTTCTCTGTCCCTCAGTTTCCCAAACAGTAAAATCGCATTTACTCCACATACAAACTCAAGGATGCTATGAGCGGATACTTATAAAGCACTTACTACGGTGTTTGGACCATAGTAGGTGCTCTGCAACCGAGAGCTGTTAAGATTATGTACTGGAGGTTGCCTTTTAATTTTCTAAAGCCCAAGTGTAGGAGAGGAAGTATCTCTAGAGAGGTGTAGACAGTCATCTTGTGATTTTGCTTGTGAGTTTGAAAAATGGAGCAACTTTGGCACCAGGTGATCATAGTTTAAATCTGGGCTCGTCTACTTTCTAGCTATTTGACCAGATTCAGCTCTTGCCACAGTTTATCCAGTTAACCTGCCAGCTGAACACCCGCCCCATCTTCATCTCTCCTTTTCTCAGTCACTGTTTTTAATCTCAGCACCTCTCTGTGAATGCTTTCTGTTTCTTTTTCTTCTTCTTCTAATTCTTCTTCTTCTTCTTTGAGAGAGAGAGAGAGAGAAAGAGAGAGAGCACGGGAGCCAGGGGGCAGAGGGAGAAGCAGGCTTCCCACTGAACAGGGAGCCCGGTGCGGGGCTTGGTCCCAGGACATGACCAGAGCCAAAGGCAGACGCTTAACGACTGAGCCACCCAGGCGCCCCTAAGGCTTTCTGCTTCTGATCTCTGAAGAAAATCCATCATTCCTTTGTGACTGTTGTTGTAGCACAAGAGACTAGAGTTATTCCCAGGCTTGGAATTTTTATTAGCCAAATTTCTGCTTAAGATTTTTGGTCATACTCTTCTATTCAGAGTCTCTCTCTAAAAATTCATTACAACCTTCAATCACCCTTAATAGAAAGCAAAGACAAATTTCTGTCATTTCCATGGTTCAAGGACTCCTTGATAATGCTTTCATTTTATAGACCTCTCCTCTGAAGAATAGAAATTGCTTTTTTTTTTTTTTTAATTTATTTATTTGAGAGAGAGAATGCGAGCATGATTGACAGGGACAGAGGGAGAGGGAGAGAGAATCTCAAGCAGACTCCATGCTGAGCATGGAGCCTGATGCAGGGCTTGATTTCAGGACCTGACATCATGCCATGAGCTGATACCAAGAGTCAGACACTTAGCTGACTGTGCCACCCAGGCACCCCAGGATAGAAATTGCTTTTAAGGAAATACTTAGTTTTTAGAGTCCGAAGCCAGTGAAAATTGTTTACAGTATCCATCTGGAGGGTTTTAAAATATAATATTTTCTAATATGTTTTTTGTAACACATTTTTTTATTTCTCACATTTGGTGTAAAAGTTTTCTAAATGCATTTTTTTCTCTGGCACGTAAAATTGTGTTGTTAATAGTATTTAAAGAGCATTCATTCATTCATTATGCATTTTGGCAGGTGCTGTGCTAGGTTCTGAGAACATAGTGAATGACACAAATTTGGCTTTAGCCCTTAAGTAGTTTACAGTGTAGTGGAAAGTAGGAAAAAAAAACCAGGTCTTCAAATGGGTAAGGAAAGGTTAAAGTCAACAGAAGTCACTAAACTCTACTAGTTCTGAACCAATGAATATTAAAAGAAAAACTGTTCAAGAGGGGTTGAGCTGTGAAGATAAGTCAAGATGCATGTATTTTTTTCCCCTCTATGATTGTTTACTTTTGCAAGGTCTATAACAATTTATTTCTCCAAACTTTATGTGGCACAGAACGCAAAGGACCTTAGATATTTTTCTGTAGCCATCTGAATCTATGACAGATTCAGCCCCATTGGAGCATAGTGTTTGAACTTCAGTGTGCAGCAAAGCAAGGGAAAGGAAAAAGCATCCATCCATAACTTAAGACCACAAGTAGAGACAAGGTGACTCTTCTCTGATGGACAACCCCACAGTTAAACGAAATTTTGAATGCCTTTACTCTGCACTAGATATTTATCTAATGATTATAAAGTTGGATTATCACAGATAATCCCCCTCCTGAAGGCAAAAAAGAACAAGCAAACAATCTCCTCAAGTCTCCCTTGTTTCTCCACAGCTTGATGATATTAGGAAAGCTCACATCCAGTATAAAATGTTTTTTTTTTTTTTGCCCTTTTTGAAAGAAGTAGGAGCTTAATACATTCGATAAAGTTTATGACTCATAAATGGTTTATGGTCTTTATCTTCTATTGGACATCACCTACACAGATAAGTTTAATAACCCATAGCAAGATCATCGCAATGAGCCTGTTCTGTGCTTGAGAGAAAGTGTACAGATCTGAAGAGTAAAGCTGGTTGAAGGGATTCTACTTTTGGGGGTAAATTCTGATAAATCTCAGCTGATGATCAGCTTAGCTCTGTCTTGGAACCCTAAAATTTTTACCTAATGAAAAAGAATATGAAGTCATGTTTTACCTAGGCCAGGTCATGACTCAACTGCAGTAATTACTGCATTTTATATAATTACATCCACCAGATGCCTGGAAAATCTATTTGCTTGTTCCTTTTAATTGGTGGGTATTGTTTTTATTGTTAATTATCCCATGTTATATATTCAATTTGATAAACTGCATTTTGGGGGATGATGTTTAGATCAGCATAATGCTACTTAATAAAAGTAAAACCAGGCATCAGAGTGCACAGTGCCTGAATGTAAATAAATGCACAAAGTGCAGGGGTGGTAGGGTGCTGGGTGTAGTTGGAAGGCTCATCCTTTATCTGTAGCTGTTTATATCCTGCAACAAATCCAAGCTCAGTATTGTCAGATCTTTAAAAATATCAAGGCACTCAAGAAATCCAGGCTTTATGTTAAATCAAAAGATTTTAAAATATCCATAACTAATTATTATTATTATTTTTTTAAAGAGCACAATGGATGGCAAACAAACCAGTTACAAAGCAAATCCCAAGCCAGGCAGCAAGGGGACAGTTTTAAACCTCAGCTGCAGTCAGGGTCGATAATTGAAAGCGCAACACGGGAAATGACTACAGAGCAGCTTTTAAGTAATGAGGGGAAATTCTTTCAAGTGGCAGTATATCCTGGAAGCTTTCTCCTCTTTCTAGAAATCCAAGCATAAGAGGAAAACGAGATTTTGGAGAGGTATTTTCCATGTGTGCGATGCAGGAGAATTGCACATTAAAAAATGTCTGCATTTGTAGCTGATAGTAGGGTGAGTTGGAATGGTAGTAGTATTGCACGAGTGAATTATACCTAGGCTGAAGTTTAAATAATTGTAAATAGGGAAGAGGAAGTTGCTTCATTTAGCAAATCAGATCTGATGTGCACATGTGACTTATCCAGGGCAGATCATCATGCTTCAGGGTAGATATGTATCTACTCGGGGAAACCAAAAGGAGTTACAAGTTGGACTACATAACTCCTCTGTTTAGTCCTTCAGTGACTTTCCAAACTTAGTAACCCAGCAGAGCCCTTCTCTATCTGACCCCTTCCTGCCCCTTCAGCCTCATCTTCTGCCAGCCCTCATCCCCTCATGTATTCATTCCTCTTTTTCAGTAATAGGGGGCCACTCTCAGTTCCCAAATGCTTTATTGAGTCCCTTTGCTTTTGCATCCCTGTATCTGCTACTCCCTTTGTCTTGATTACAGTGTTGCCTGGTTAGCTACTCTGATTTCCAGATTTAGCTCAAATATCTTTTTTTTTTTAAGATTTTATTTATTTATTTGACAGAGAGAGACACAGTGAGAGAGGGAACACAAGCAGGGGGAGCGGGAGAGGGAGAAGCAGGCTTCCCACTGAGCAGGGAGCTCGATGCAGGGCTCAATCCCAGGACCCTGGGATCATGACCTGAGCCGAAGGCAGACGCTTAACCGACTGAGCTACCCAGGCACCCCTCAAATATCTTTTCTTAAGCAGAATCTTTCTTATATCTAAGTCAGCATTTCATAAACTCTAGTTCAGGATGGATCTTAAAAAAAGACAAAAAATTGTATTAATATCAGGTTCAGAAATGATTCTGATTCTCTGCCAAGGTTTGCAAGAGAAGTATTTCATGAGCTTACTAGGTATGCTGTATAAATCAGTGGATTTACATCAGTTTCCCAAATTAGGCATATTATAGCTCCTTTGGATGACGCATGGCGCACATGAGCATATTAATGACTGAGAATTAGTGTAGTAAATATATTACCTTTGTTTGACCCAGTGTTTCTCAAACTTACTTGACAATGGAATACTTTTGTTTGAGAACATCTGCTAATGTTTTGAGGAACGTCTGATTTGGGAGTATAGTTTTGGAAAATACTGCCCTAAAATATGGTTTTGGTTAATAAGAGGAAATGTCTTAGGAAGGAATGTCCTAGAAGTAATGGAAACAAGAGAGTTTTTGTCCATTTCTTTGAATGGATTTCATGACTTGGTTTCAGTATTTCAATATTTACGTTATCAGTGGAGACCCTTTAAAGCTCTGGCGGGCCTAACTGCTACATGGTACATCCAACAATAAGAAATGCAAATTTCTATTACAATCTCTTATAATTTTTTCTTTGAAAAATTTCATACCGTAAAGTAAAGAGGAGGGTATGTTGAACCCACATATTCCTATTGTGCAGCTTCAACAAAAATTTTGGGACTTTTATTCTTTATCATGTACCCTCTTTCTGCTGACCTATTCTAAAGCATATCCAAGATGTCATGTCATTTCATGCTTATACTCTTCAGTATGCATCTTCATAAAAGGGGATATTGCCTTATCTTACCTCAGTAATATTGTTGCCCTTATGAAAATTATAATAATTCCTTGGTAATGTCTAATATCCAGTCCATATTCAAACTTTTAAAAAAATTGAGGTATAATTCACTATACCATAAAATTCACTCTTTTAATGTACAAGTCTGTGGTTTTTAGAATATTCACAAAATTATGTAACAATGACCACTATCTAATTCCCGAACATTTTTATCAGCCCCAAAGAAAACCTGTACATTAGCAGTCACTCCCCATTTTCTCCTCTCCCCACTAACCTAATTTTTCTCTCTAGATTTTGCCTGTTTGGAGCACTGTGGGATCTTTTGTGACTGGATTTGGGATGTTTCCACTTTTTGGTTATTACAAAAAAAAAGCTTTATGAATATTCATGTGTCAATTTTTGTGTTGACATTTTCATTTCTCTTGTGTATATCCCTAAGAGCGGAATTGCTGGGTTGTATGGTAACTCTATATATGATTTTTTGAGGAACTGCCAAACTGTTTTCGAAAGTGATGGCAACATTTTACGTTCCCACCAGTAGTATACGTACGAGGATTCCAGTTTCTCCACATCCTTACCAATACCTGGTATTGCCTATTAGGTTTTAGCTGTTTTAGTGGATGTGAAGTGGTCTCTCACTGTGGCTTTGATTTATATTTCCCTAGTGACAGATGATGTTAAGCACCTTTTCATTTGGATATTGATCATTTGTATATCTTCTTTGGAGAAATATGTATTCACATCCTTGCCTAGTTTTTAAGTGAGTTGTCTTTTTATTGGGTTGCAAGAATTCTTTATATATTCTGAATGCTAGTCCTTTATCAGATATATTGATTGCAAATATTTTATCCCATTCTTTGGGTTTCATTTCACTTTCTTGATAGTGTCCTTTAAAGCACAAAATTTTAAAATTTTGATCAAGTCCACTTTACCTATTTTTTTTTCTTTTGTTGCTTGTGGTTTTGGTATCATACCTAAGAAACCATTGTTTAATCCAAGGTTGTGTAGGTTATGCTGATGTTTTTTCCTGAGAATTTTATAGTTTTAGCTTTTACGTTTAAGTCTTTGATATATTTCTATTTCATTTCTGTATATAGTGTAAGGAGGGTACAACACTCTTAAAAGTAAAATGTTAGCTTCAGCCTTCAGGGTGACCTAGAAGGATGGCTATTTTCCTTTTGCCTCCATCTACTCTGTACCCATCCCCCGTTCCAACTCCTCCATCCTTACTAATCATGACATAATTCATTAGAATCTCTTTGTGTACTAGGAAGTAGTATAATCAGAGTCTATGAGAGGACAAAGTCTCTATTGCACATGTGATTACATTTAATTAAGCAAATAACCACGTTGTAATGGACATCTGCTGTTTTTGCCTTTCTTGCCTACTCTTTCTGTTTTTCTGGAAATGGCACTTGGTTTGTTCTTTGGAGTCCCCTCCACACAGTCTCTGTCTATAGGCTGACCTTACAACACATACTCCTGTCCAAGGTGTGGGCAAATTGCGCTGACTTAGCCAATGAGCATTTTATCTCTAGAGCCATAGTGATTGGTTCAGAGATGGGCATGGACCCAAAAAGGGTCAGGAGAGAGATACCTATAATTAGTGGGAAAGAAAACTGGTGTAGCCTGGAAGTACTACTATCTTATTACCAGAAAGAGGTGTCTGCCTGTTTATAAGAGCAGTGTGAATAGAAAGATGAGCTGGGAGATGGCTTCTTGACTGCCCGTTGAATGACTGAATGTAGCTTTGCCTGAAGCTTAGACTGCTCCGGACCTTTCTGATACACGAATCTGTATATTCCTTTTTACATTCACAGCTGAGAGAGTTGTGGTTATTAGAGACAGAATGCTAGAAGCTGAAGACACAAAATTTATTTAAGATACTTTCTGCTTTCATGGACTTGACAGCCTAGAAGGGAGACAGTTTTTTTGGTATTTCATATCTTCTATTTTGGCTTGTTCTTAAGAAAGAACCCCTTTCTTAACAAAAGCTGGTAGGGTTTGCAGTAACATTCTTGAGGAAAAAGTAAAGAATAGAGGAGAATTTTCTGTGGATGAGCCTTTTGTTTAGCACATTGCCAGCTGGATGTTTTCATCATTTGGAGTTTGGTACCCAGACTCCACTGGAATGGCTGGATGGCTGCCATTTTTCATCCAGATGGTGCTCCCTGTGCCTGTTAAATCAGGCGGGAAGTTGTGGTCCTCGTGTAGATTGGCAGCATGCAGGATTTCCAGCATACTGAATTTGAGATCTAACAATTATTAGAAGTCACAGATTCTTTTTTTCTGTCTCTTGTTTTTCTTGATTGTTTTCTTTCTTTTTTTAAAGATTTTATTTATTTGACAGAGAGACACAGCGAGAGAGGAAACACAAGCAGGGGGAGTGGGAGAGGGAGAAGCAGGCTTCCCGCCAAGTAGGGAGCCCGATGCGGGGCTTGATCCCAGGACCCTGGGATCATGACCTGAGCCAAAGGCAGATGCTTAATGACTGAGCCACCCAGGCACCCCTCTTGATTGTTTTCTTGATTTTCTTACTGAGCTACTGTCTTCTCTGCAACCCCCATAATTAGAAGGTTAGACAGACTCATTGTGGCTTGGAATAAGATGATCAGAAATAAGTATGAAAATGGTAAGATTTAAGCAAACAAAAAAAGAGAAGTCAAAAAATATTGTTTTCTTAAGTATTGAGGCTAATGTTTGGTGCCATTCCAGGGGCAAGCACTCAAAATCTTTATACAGAAGAGGCGCAGAAGGGGAAATCGGTGTGGCAATCAAGATGACGTATCTGGAAGTTTCATTTGGACAGCAAGACCATATTTTCTCACTCTGTATGTCTTTTGGGGTGGTGGGATAAGGGACAGCTGATGGAGTGATTCTCTTCCGTCCCTCCTTCCGAGCAAACTTCAGTATGTACCACTGCTTATTTCTTGTATCATTCCCAGCGCTCAGTGGCATTGTTTATAATGAATTTCCCACTCTTGTGATTGTGGAACTTGCCTAACAAATAAGAAGTTCCTGTGGCATTTACTAGTGGTGTGTAAAAACAAAATGGGCATGATATATGACCACTGGAAATTTGCTGTCTAAAACTGAGGATGACACAAAAAGACAACTGTGTTTACGCTGGGCTGCAGATTATTCTGTTCTCTTAGGTGTCCAGGAGCCATTTGTCAGAGCTTTGGGAATAGAAGAGCCTGTTCTCATGTTGAATGTAATTTATTTGGGGGATAGGTGGGAGGAAAATAGAACTTTTGGAATTACTCGGACCTAGTGTTAAAGGGTGACTGGAAGAAGTGAAATCTGAGTAAAGCAGGGAGAGAAGAATCTAGAAGAATATAGGAATATAGAAAATCCTATAATTTTTTTTTAGTCATAGCTTTATTTAGATATAATTCACATGCTGTACAACTCATCCATTTAAAGTATACAGTTGAGGGGCGCCTGGGTGCTTCAATCGTTAAGCATCTGTCTTCGGCTCAGGTCACGATCCCAGGGTTCTGGGATCAAGTCCCACATTGGGCTCCTTGCTCAGCGGGAAGCCTGCCTCTCCCTTTCCCACTCCCCCTGCTTGTGTTTCCTCTCCTGCTCTCTCTCTCTCTCTCTCTCTGTCAAATGAATAAATAAAATCTTTAAAAAAAATATACAGTTGAGTGGTTTTTAGTACATTTGCAGAGTTGTGCAACCATTACCCCAATAAATTTTAGAATGTTGCACCTCAAAAAGAAGCTTTGTATATTTTACTGTCACACCCCTATTGCCCTTTGCCTTCTCCCCTCCTCAAGCCCTAAGCAACCACTAATATACTTTCTGCCTCTATAGATTTGCTATTCTGGACACATTTATATAAATGGAATCATATAGTTATAATAGTGGCCTTTCATGTGTGTCTTTCACTGAGCATAATGTGTACAGACCCCCTCCCTGTTGCAGCACTTATCACCGTTGCATTCCCTTTTATGGCTGAATAATATTTCTTTTTTTTTATGTACTGTGTTTTAATTAAGTTTGGAATATTTCCTATTTTCTAACTTTTTTAATTGAATAATATTTCATTGTAGGGACTTATCATATTTTGTTTATCTAGTCATCATTTGATTTACATTTATGTTGTTTTTACCTTTTGGCTATTAGGAATAGTATTGCTATAAGCATTTATGTATGAGTTTTATTCTTACATGGATGTAATAACAGGTCAGTGGGAAACTATTCTAGCCAATATGTCAGAAACATTTAGTTTGCCATAGTTTCAATGCTGGTTGACCTTTTATACCACAAAAACTGTGACTTACTTCTAAGGAACAGATACAGAATTCAGGAGACTGATTTTTAGTTCAAGTTATGGAGCTGGAACTTTAAGTGGTTCCATTCTGAGGAATTATTAAATTTATTCACTTATACACATCGCTCTTAAAGACAGTGGTTCTCACACTCTTATCATTTCACTCTGCCTAAGGGAGAGGACATTCTTCCATCAGACTCTGTGAGGATCTCTACTGGTGATTCTCAGGGAGCAAGGAGGGGCAGTAAGCAGATGGAAATAAACATACGGATATCGTCCAGTGTGTTCGATACCATCATGGTACCTCAGTGATAGGAGAAAGAAGAAGGATGGTGCCGCCATCCTGGCAGAGTCAGTGAAGACTTCACCTCACAGTTGTGGTCACACTCAAATTTGAATTTTTTTAAAAAATGAGAGAGAGCCTGGATTTTTGCCACATTATAAAATAGCTTAAACTTTTGCTCACTAATTTTTTTGTTACTGTCATAATCACGATTGTTTAGCACTCAATATTTTTTTTTGTTTTTAAGTGCCACTCCTTTCCGTTTTTATTAGGGAAACAAAATATAAGAGATCATGTTTATGTAACAAACTACCAAACTGTGTCAGTTGAACAGAATTTTTTTTTCTATGAACTATTATTACTACTTTCTTCTGAGCTATTTTATATTTAAATTTTGACTGTCTTTTTTGTTCTTTTAACCAACTACTAAACAGAAAACTTGAAATGGAATCGGTGGGGCTTTATGGGGAAAGATGAAGTTCTTAGTGTTGAAATAATAGATTTTATGAGTTTAAAATCTTAGTTCTAGTGTTACCATTAATGCAGATTTTTGCATAAGTTTTCTCAGTATACTTACACCATACAAATGACATTTTGAAATGTAGGTTACTGTTTAAGGAATATGAATGAATTATTGTCTTATTATAGATGTTATGAAAATTACTTAGTTTATTATATTAAAAGCTACAGAATTTGGAAGAAACTCTTAAAACTGATTAATCCATTGTCCAGAGACACAGTAGATGGTTCTTGTTGATGAGATTTTCTCTAGAATTCTCTGGCTTCAGTATGATGATTATTCCAACACATGGCATTACACTGAAAAAAAATTGCATGTGAATAACCGCAAATCCATCTTTTATAGATCGCAAAACTATAAATATCAGTCCTTATTTGTTACTCAACACATTGTTGCTTTGCTTTCATAGTTGCTACTAATTGCACCAATAAAATAATGGAATACTATGATGCATTTTTAAGAATTTTGACATCCCCTGAGTTTATATCAAAGTTAAAACTTATTTTTATAGATATCAAGAATTGAATAAATGGAATTAACAACTTGTTTGTCACTCCATAAACACGCCACTTACTGTTTTTTATAGACTGTTCAGTCATGCTGATTGCATTGGGATGAATGCTTTCTTGTGGAAACACTCTTGACATTTGGGCTTTTGAGTAAGTTGGTTGTCTTGGACCTTAGTTCCATAGTGAGATGGTCTATTGTTCATAATGAAGGGGGCTCTAAAATTGCAAGGCAATTTTGAATGACTCTTATGAAAAGGCTGCTTCCAAAGATAGAACAGTAGTTTTAAGAATATGGTTATCTATAGCAAGAAGAAAAATACAGCCTCTAAAACAAAGCCATGTGTTCGTAATCAGGCTATGGGTCTGCCAGGGTAGGATCAGGAGGGAGAGTCTGTAGAGTTGGGCCTCTGGCTGGGGGAGGTGGCTAGGATCACTCGGTGGGATTGTCAGTGTGGATTGGAGGTTTCAGCCTGAACAAATCCTATCAATCTAGAGAGATCCTGGTCATAGCTAGAGAAAGACAATCGGTTTGCAAAGGTAGAACCACAGCTCCTCTAGAATAATATGAAAGATGAATTTCCACAGATATAGAGATGTTGAAGGTGAGAAGATGTTAAAATGAGCTGTAGACTAACTTCAGCAGCTTAATTTGCTTCCATAATTATCCTGGGAAATGCGATGGTAAAACAAATTTAAACTTTTAGATTTAGATGTTTTAGGGTTGATTGTTTTCTCAGAGGTCTAAAAAAAAAATCATGCAATGCATAATTATGGTCTGTGCAAGCATCTTTTCCAAAACATTTTGTCTAGGCAGTTTTACAAATGGTGAATAGAAACCACAGTTACACCTTTGCTCCACAACCCCCGTCCCAGGAAGCACTGCGCGCTCCTGCCCTGCACACTGGCAGCTCCAGGCCTCCTGGAAGAGGCAAGACCTCTCTCAGCACTCCCATTCTGGCTTGGTGACTAAGCCAAGTACATCTTTTACCTTTCCTTCCCTGCCTGGAGGGGGCGCCCCACTCCAATCAGAAGTTAGAGCCCAGCCCTATCCATCTGGGATTTATTTTGGTACATGGTGTAGAAGAAGATTGAAATAGTACTGCTTCTACCCAAGAGTTGATTTTAGGAGACCTGTTTATTGAGTACAGTTCATTCTTATTACGTAGTGCTTGGCTATGGTGGGGGGGAGCCATATGGGCTTATTCATAACATGGATCTCATTAGTACTGAGATGGGGTTTGTGATGGTTTTGAGGGTCAGAAAGCCTGGAATCTTGCCCATTCAACCTTCCTTTTCCATATACTAACTTTTATATGTAGTAGTGTTTTTTTTCTTGAGATGTTATTTTCCATTGATCTTTGTGTATATTCTTGTGTAACATTTTCTAATTCTTGGTGTGGCTAGTCTGCCCTTTAATTCTGTTTTCAAACTACTTTTAAATATTTATTCTGTTTGAATGCTTTGCTTTTATGGTCTGAATATAGGCCCTGCCCCTTCTGTGCCCCCCCCAACCCATGTTGGCATAGACTGTTTAGAATTTTTTCTTGAAATGTTAATTTGGCTACTTTAGCAAAGTAACAGTAGTTAATTAGAGGGTATCATGAAGTTGATAGGAAAGGATGTGCTCTATAAAATAACCAGTCAACTGTAACTCTATTAAAGGGAATATATGCTTAACTTTTAAAGAGCACCTTCTTGAATTATACTCAGAAATAGAACCAATTGGATGCACCAATGTAATTTATTCTCTTTTCTATATATGCAAGGAGATATACAAATTGCCTGTTTTCTATATCAGTTAAGTATCAACCACCTCTCTGTGAGCTTATAATATGATTCAGACTTTGCAAAAAGGTACACAAGAGAGAAAGAGAAACTTTCATGGCAACCATGATCTTGCTTCTATATTTATTGATTTCTTTACATTCTGCTTGTTTTCACAAACATTTCAGGTTGCTTAAAATAAAAGTCCGTTTAAAAATATTTTATTTATTTGAGAGAGAGAGTGATAGAGTGGGAGCAGGGTGGAGGGGCAGAGGGAGAGGGAGAAGCAGACTCCCCGCTCAGCAGGGAGCCCGACTTGGAGCTCCGTCCCAGGACCCCAGGATCATGACCTGAGCAGACGCTTAACCAATGGAGCCACCCAGGTGCCCCAAAAGTCAATTTTTAATAAGACTGAAAAAAATGTATATAGGAAGAAGACAAGTAGGAGGGGATGGATGGTGAGGCAGTATGCCAAGAACTTTTGGCTAGGCAAAGGTCCCGTGAACTGAGATTAACAGACTTCACAGCTCCTCAAGAAGGCAAACCTCTAGACCAGTCTAAAAACAATCTTTGTTGATTCCTTCATTTATTCAGGAAATATCTATTGAACACCTACTGTATGTCTGGCACTCTTTTAGGCATTGGAAATATAGTAGTGAGCAAATCAGACACAAATCCCAGCCCTCATAGAGCTTAAATTTTAGTAGAGAAGCCACAATAAACCAAATGTATAACCCCTGTGGTTATGTTTAATGGGAATAATTGCTAATGAGAAAAATAAATTATGTGTGGAAGGAAGATAGGACGTGTTGCTCTGTGGGGGAATGCTTACCATTTGGATGGAGTGATGGAGGGAAGACTTCTCTGAGAAATTGACTTTGAAGAAATGGCCAGAAGATCGTGCTGGAGCAGTAGGGACATTAGGGGAAGACAGGTGCTGGCAGAGGGAGCCGCCGGAGCCAAGGCCCCGGTGTGCTTGGAGGAGCGGGAGGAGGGAGAAGAGGCGGGGTAGAGTGAGGGAGGGGAGACTGGTAGCCGGGTGTGGTTAGCACCTGCAACTCCAGGACCAGACCTAGATGTTTCAAGGTTTTTCAGGTAAGAAAGGGCAGGGCCACAGATAGAACCAAGGAAACTAGCCACACACACCTTCTAATTTTTGTTCAGTTGTATATCAGGTTTTTTATGTGCTCTGAGTCTCTAACAAACACCTTGAAGAGTGAGCAGTAATGGTGTATATGGGTACAAGTTTACAGTTTCTTTTCTATTTACCTGGACATAGACCATTTTGAAACACTAGTGGACATTTTAGGATGTACTTCTAAATTTGATATATTACTGTTGCTTTTAGAAACAAACGGGAAAATTCTGACCTCTCTGGATACACTTGGCATTATGAATATGTAGACAAATACCCAGTAAGAGAGTATTGTGCTATCAGTTTATGAACTCTGTGGCTCGTAATCTAAGTAACGATCCCTGAAATATAATTTCCTGTCATTCACCTAACTGCCAATTTCCCCCTAAATTCATGGGTTCTGCAAAACTTACTGTGAAACTTGAGATGCTGAGAATAGTCGACTTCAGATTAATTTTAAAAATTTTTTCCAGACAAAGGTGTATTAAAATTATGCCACTGCAGTCCTGTAGTCATTTTCACACTTATGGTGTTGTTGGCTGTTTGTTATTATTGAAAGAAAATAGAGTGATGTTTCTAAAATCATGGTTTCAGTTCTGTTCCAGGAAGTCTAACTGGGTAGTCATTTTGCTGAGTTCTCTTCCGTGTGCTCACTAAAGGGAAAATACCCAATCACTCTGCCTTTTCGAGGTGATGGGGAGGAATACATAATATATTTTCTTGGAAGCTGTTTTTTTCTTCTTGTGAATAGGAGGAGGGAAGCCTACCATCTGTGCCCTGATGCATGTATAATCAAGCCTGTTGCCTCTGAAGTTGATATTTGGTGCCGAAGATGAGTTGATTTTTTTCATTTTAGTGACATTTATGTCTTTTATCACTTTGTGGAAAGGGAGATGGGGGTGAGTGTTATGAATGTCAGGTCTCTGTGGTTGACGCATTAGTGCACGTTGCTTCTTTAGGCCACCAGGGGAATGGATTAGGACGATGCCCAGTGGTGCCCCACACAGCTGGACCACAGAGGCGCCTCTTTGGCAGAGTCAACAATTGGGCAAGAAAGGCTGTGGCTCAGTGATGAGTGTAAACACTGTTTAGTTGGAATTAGGAGCGGAGCTTCTGGTCTGCCAGTTATTAGCTAATGAAGAGTGAAGTGGAGGAGAGGGGCAGCCTTTGCTGGAGAACAGCACTGTTTGAAGCATATGATGTAGCGGCCTTATTAAGGGAAGCCACTTAAGTTCAGAATATGGGATGGAGCCACAGCTTTGGAAGGCAGGCATTTGGTGGGTTCTGCAAGACTGAGCAGAGGGACTAGCAGAGGGGAAGTGGTTTGCCTGGCCGTCTTGGCCAGTGCTTAGAATAAAAGCAAGGTGTTGGTTGCCGAGAGCCTTCACCCATCACATTAATTGGTACATGAGCAAATAAACCTGACCTAGAGCTTTAGAGGGGAAGAGTGATAGCAAGAGCCAGGGCACTAATTATCTCCTGCATTATTTATGTTTATATCTTCCCCACTAGACCTTGCATGTCCTGAGAGTTGTGTTTATGCTTAGTCATTTTATATCACCACTGTATACTGGAATGAACTGATGGATGGGATGAATTTCTCCTTTTAATATCATTTTTTTAACCTCTTCAGTAAGGTAAGGTAACTTGATATTCAGATATATTTTGAGGAGCCCACAGTATGTAGCATCACTTTTCTTCCTTTTAAAAGTGTGGGATTTAATGAAGAAGGATTACATAAGGGCCGAGAACAGGGTCGTCTTCATATAAATGCAGAAGTAATCACTGGTTCATTGTCTATCAGTTCATTCATTCATTTTTCATCAGACATGCACCGGGCACTGCTTATCATGTGTCAGGTGCTGTGGATGCAACACACAACATAATCAGTCATTTAAGAAGGAGCTCACAGATTTCCGTATTTGAAATAAAGAGAACAAGAGAATAATCATCCACCTAAATTGTTTCCCAAGGAATTGTATTAGGAAAGAGTTGCAAAGAGAGTCGGAACAGTTCTTAAGAAACCTAGTTCAGAGATAATATTGTGTGATCACCTTAAGATACATTAACTGAAATAACTTGAATTAAAATAATTTAGGGGTGCCTGGGTGGCTCAGTCGTTGAGTGTCTACCTTCCGCTCAGGTCATGGTCCCAGGGTCCTGGGATCGAGCCCCGCATCGGGCTCCCGTCTCCACGGGAAGCCTGCTTCTCCCTCTGCCACCCCCCTGCTTGTGTTCCCTCTCTCGTTCTCTCTCTCTCTGTCATATAAATAAATAAAATCTTTTAAAAATAAATAAATAAAATAAAATAATTTCAGTTACATATTCAGACATAACATTTTAAAGTTTGTTACTTAAGATTAATTTTTCTCATAATATACACAAAGTATTTCCATTAGTGTTTTATAATAATACTAATGACTTATTAGCATAGGTAATATATTGTCTCCTTATTGGCCTGTAATAGAAGTTATCTCAAACTGAATAAATGTACGTTTTGTCAAATTGTTTACTCCTTCCAAGGACCTCTAGAAACACAAGTCCTGAAAACAGTTTGTTTTAAAAGAAAGTTGTAGGTCATATTGCAAAGAATGAAGAAAGATTGAACTGGTGTAATTTTTTTTTAAACCTCTTAAAATACTCTGCGTGTTGTGGATGTGCAAGAAATGCTCTTAGTGACCCCAGTAGATTTATTGAATCAGAGGAGGTGGTTTTCCTTTTTACAAATCAATCTACTTTTGTTCGCATAGTGCAGCTATGTTGTATGATTTGCTGTATAAATCACTGAACCTCTCATTTTTAAGAATGAATTTTTTAAATGATCTTTTGCTATTTAGATTCATAGCCACCGTAGGCTATTGAAGAGGCTACCTTAAAGTGTTGAGGATGGATGTCTCCACTCAGAAATGTGCTGGGCTCTCAGAGGCCATTATCTTCATTATCTTTCTCCTAGTGCTTTGGATGTGATTAAAAATGATTCTGTGTGGGTAGAGTATGAGGGTTTTATAGCATTAGCATCTTTTTGTTTATATATGTACATATGTATATATATATATATGTAAAATTTTTGTTTATATATACATATCGGTTTATATAGATTTTACACACATATATATTTGTATATGCATATATATAGTGTATATGCATACATAAAACATATATATCCCTATCTATATATGATAATTTGAGAACTGAATATGAAAATATCTAGTCTTGTGTAGCATCATAATTTCTTTATATTGTGAAATATTAGCTCCACTAATGACATTCATTAGAAGGACATCAGTTTTTATCTGTCTTGGATTTCACGACAGCCTCTTTGAGGTAAACTTGAATTTTCTTGCATCATTAGACATATTTTCTAAGGTCTGATTAAAAAATAGTTTATTTTGTTATCTTGGGTTGTCAAATATTATTTAATATAATGAAATTTCTTCACCCATAAGCAATGTGGATAGAAGAGCACCAGTTCCTCATTGATTGGAGAAATAAAATATAGCATGAATAATAAATTTAAAATCATGGTGTAGAAGAAGCCAGATGAGACCCCAGTCAGACAGAATGAGTTTCTATTTGTCTTGCTTTCAAAGACACTGTTATATGTTGGAAATCTATTGGGCAAATTAATCACATTCCCTCTATAGGCAGTTCATAACAAAGCAGTGCATTAAGTTGCCTGTCTTTTTGTCATCACATATTACGTGTGCATAACACGTCCTGTTTTGGATCAGCTGCTGGAATGATTGGACACTTTTGTTCCTTCGAGTCCTTGAGGGTAGAGAAGAGGTTGGGTGATAGAAGTTAGTTCTGGGGACCCTGACAATTACCATTGCTTTATAGGTACGTATTTCCGATGGAGATGCAATTGTGGTCACAAATTAGAAGACCGAATAACTCATTTTTAATGGTTTAAAACTTTGTGAGGCAAACCAGACTTCAGCCATGCCTGGGTGTACTTTAGAATATGACTGTACAGTTAACACATTTTTCCAAAAACTCTGTTGGAAAATTGAAGTCTCTTTTATGGATTCTGTGAAGAGACCAATTCCTGCATCTGGGAGCTGTGTACATGTTCGAAAGTATGGATGCTTGGATTTATTTTATGGGAGAGGATCAAAGTCAGAGTTTTAACTCCCCTTTTGTCCTATGTTCTTGTTATTCCCTTTTAATTTGTACATTCATTTTTTTATGAAATACTTCAAAATTTGACTACTTGGGGCACACATTTCAAACTATATTATCTAGCATCAGACATTTCTGCTCTCTCATATTGCTGGTCTATGTGAAAACACGGAAGCTCTTAAGCTGAGCCTACTTGCCTATAAACTTGATCAAATGTCACTTTAATCCCTGTTCATGTCTGGAAAACTAAGAGCTATTCATGCAGTGCTTATTAGTTCACTTGTTTGAGACAAATATTTTCATTATATACTTGGTGGAGGTGACCCCATTTGGGTATCTACCAGACACTCTCATAGCTGATCTCCATTTAATAGACGTGTGGATTACCAGTTATCCCCCACTTCCTCTGAGAGCGGACTGACTGGCAGTGCTCAGCTACTTTCTAGGAGGCCCATGCACGGCTGCTCATTGGCTACCTGCATATTTTCGCTAATTGTACTTGTGTTTGTAATAATATAATTAAGTAACAATAAACTGGTAAGATATAACTGCATAAAGAAAAAGACTGTGGTTGTTGCTATGAAAAGTAAGTTAAATGTGTTGGAAAGATACGATACAGGCATGTTCTTTTTTTAAAAAAATATTTATTTTAGAGAGTGACCGCGAGTGAGTGGGAGAAGGGGCAGAGGGAGAGGGAGAGAGACTCTCAAGCACATTCCCCACTGAGCATGGAGCCTGACATGGGGCTCCATCCCACGACCTTGAGATCATGACCTGAACCAAAATCAAGAGTTGGACGCTTAACCGACTGAGCCACCCAGGCACCCCAGTACAGGCATGTTCTAAACACTTTTTTTTTTCCTGTTGACTTGGGTATAGGAGAGATAGCTCTAAAGATTGTACAAATTTAGAAGACTTTAGCCCAGTCATCTTTAAATCTTTCCCTTATGAAACTCAGTGGTGGAATTTGTAGATGATGTTCTATGGTTGTAGTTAATGTGGGGAAGAGAAAAGACTGAGTTCCTGGACCATCTTCAAAGAAAAATCCTTCATTCTATTTCAGAAGATACCTGTGTGAATGTACATTTATAAGAATTAAGTAAAATGTTTGGGGCGCCTGGGTGGCCCAGTCATTAAGCATCTGCCTTCGGCTCAGGTCATGATCCCAGGGTCCTGGGATCGAGCCCCGCATCGGGCTCCCTGCTCAGTGGGAAGCCTGCTTCTCCCTCTCCCACTCCCCCCTGCTTGTGTTCCCTCTCTCGCTGTCTCTCTCTCTCTCTGTCAAATAAATAAAACCTTAAAAAAAAAGAAGTAAAATGTTTAAGGAATACATTATGCTTTTTTTGGTGAATTGTTACCTTAAATAACATCTTTTTTGTACTGTACATTTAGTAGTGGTATCTACCAATGGGTAAATTATTAATTTACATTTTACATTAACTTACCTGCATCTTTTTAAGCACTGAGGTTATATTTGAGCTTCATTATTTTGTTATTTTTAATTCAGATAGAGTCCCCGAATATTAAAGTTTATTTATTCACTATCTAGTAAGAAAATATCAAGAAAACAGTAATAACCTAAAAAAACTTTCAGGGAGAATGTATAAGTGTCTAAAAGAAAAGCTTTTCTTGTGAAAGTAGAAGCAAACTAATGTATTTAGTAAAAATCACCTTTTTATTTGGAAATAATTTAAAGTTAATGTAAAAGTTTTAAGAATTCGTGCAAGAACTTTAAAATATCCTTTACCATCTGCTTTGTTGTTTGTTCTGTCTGCGTGTCTGGCTGGCTAGCTATCATTTATCTAATGTGTGTGTACAAAGAGATATAGGTTCTCTCTGTCTCTCTGTCTCTATCTCCCTCTCTCTCCCTCTCTTGTTCACACATGGGCTCACACAGACACACACAGACACACACACTCTTTTTTCTGACCTATTTGACAGTAAGTTGTTTATAAGATAGTATATATTTTCTAAGAATAAGGATACCCTCCTACATTACCACAGTGAAGTTATCAACTTCAGTATGTTTAACATTGATCCAATATTTTTTATCTAATCTGTGGTCTGTTTTCCAGTTTTGTCAATTGATCCAGTTACCTTTTTTATGGCATTTTTTTTTCTCCTCCAGTGCAGAACCAAGCCCAGAATCACACTTTATAATTAGTTGTCATGTCTTTTTAGTCCTTTTAAATTTGGAATGGTTCATATTTTATGACGGTGATATTTTTAAATATAGTTTCTTTTCTTTTTTCAAAAATGGAACATCTCTCATGTAATGTTTGTGTGATGTTTCCTGTGTTTAGATGCAAGTTATGTGTTCCCTGCTGTAATATTTCATAACTACTGATGTGTCCTCAGGGTTTCACATCTGGAGGCGCATGATATCTGTCTGCTCCTCAGTTTTGTTGTTAATTTTGATCATCCACTCAAGGTGTTAGCTGATTTCTAAATACTACTTTTCCCCTTCCTATTAGTAGGCAATATGAGGGGAGACATGTTATTTCCATGGAAAGATCTTGCTCCTCATCAAAATATTCCTACCTAGAATTAGTATCCATTGATCGTTCTTTACCGTGGTTGTTGCAAAATGGTGATTTTCCCTCTGTGTTGACCCACCAGCACTTGGCCTTCTCATATAAGCAATTTCTTCTTCATTTATTTATCTCCTTATTGGTGTGAACTCATAGTTTCCTGTTCTTCCCCCTCTGGTTTATAATACATTACTATTGTAAAAGTAATTTTGGTGCTCAAATTGTCTGGATGGGTGTGGGAGCCTCTTCAAGGTGGCTCCTGTCTTTGTGATATGCTAACCATTTCATTTTAGTTCTTACTTTATGGTGTTATGGGCTTATTTTATGCCTTCCTGATCCAGCATTTCCCCAAGGAGCCCTGAATTCTTTTTGAGTGGGGAGTGATGTTAGAAACCCGGGTTCTGGGTGCGTCTGTTCCTTGCTTCTGGGGAATATGCTTTTACGCCCTTTGAGCAGACAGAGCTAGAAAATGTATGCATGCAGGGGCGCCTGGGTGGCTCAGTCAGTTAAGCATCTGCAGCTCAGGTCATGATCCTCGGGTCCTGGGATCGAGCCCCCCCTGGCTCCCTGTTCAGCGGGGAGCCTGCCTCTCCCTCTGCCCCTCCCCCCACTTATGCTGTCTCTCTATCTCTCTCAAGTAAATAAATAAAATCTTTTAAAAAAGAAAATATATGCATGCATATTTTATACATACATGCATATATACATTCACAATCCATATATGTATATATGTATGCATGTACATACCTTTACACATACACATTTTAGAAATCTTGAGTCCACACCATACCCCTCATAGAGTTTTTCTTTGTGTTTCTCCATTTCCTATCTGTATCTCTCTTCTTCCATGGTAAGAACCCTAGCTCCCAACAACTTCAGTATATTTACTCATTTGTTGAAATCTTTAATGTATCTCAAATAGTTTCAGAATTGTTTTGCCCTAACACTCTAAATCAAGCCTGATAAAATGAATTGAGGGTTGTTTACCAAGTTCTCTGCCCCTTCCCTCCTTCCAACTAAGAACACTGTTCATAAATTTTGTAAGTTCTTCTCCCCCTCCCTCTTTTCCTCCTCCTCTTTTGATGTTGCAGTGTGGTTATATCATTCATTTAAAATACAATTTGGGATGATTTGTTTCAGTTTGCATTCAGTTTTAGTCCTCCCTGCCTGTCCTTGTTCATTTAATTTTATTTTTTGAATATCAGTAACATTAATATGCTTCCAAAAGTTAAAAGTACACAGAAAGATATACCAGGAAAGTGTCACCCCCTCCAATGTCCTTTCCACCCTTTTCCTACTCCTTAACCCCATACAGGCAACCACCTTCTTTGTTTCGCCCACACTGAAGAGGTGGGGACTGAGGATCCATCTTTTGAAGGGAAGGGAATGGAAAAACTGGGAGAGGTGTTTTATCACCTCCATGTCATGTTTATGATTCTTTGAAACCTGTCTGTCGGGGCGCCTGGGTGGCTCAGATGGTTAAGCGTCTGCCTTCGGCTCAGGTCATGATCTCAGGGTTCTGGGATGGAGCCCCACATTGGGCTCTGGCTCAGCAGGGAGTCTGCTTCTCCCTGTCCCTCGCCTCTCCCCCTGCTTGTGCTCTGTCTCTCTCTCTCTCTCTCAAATGAATAAATAAAATCTTTTAAAAAAACCTGTCTCTCTACCTCATGTACATACCTATGTTTAATTTCAGGTTCCAATCATATACAAACATCCAGTGAGGCCATCTATACCCTGTAACATAAATGAGGTTGTCTTATACTTACCTTTTCCACTTATAATATGCTGTGCACGTGAGCATATTAAAGTTTCTGAGAAACTTTTTAAAAATCAAACCAAGTTTTAAAAATTTTCTTGACCATAGAATTTCCTCCTACTTCTCCACCCTTAACTTTTTAATAATGTTCCAAAGAGCTGGTCACCCTATACAAAAACTTTGTTCTGGTATCATCTTTAAGCACAGTACTTGTTGTTTCAAGTGTTGTCATCATGTTAAATATGTTTCTTTTTATTACTACTTGGCTGATTATTTTTTTTAAGTAGCAGGACTATCTTGAAAGTTCCCATATAGTTTTTTTTTTTTTTTACTGTTATAGATGTTCTGTGATATTCATTGGACCCATTCGTGTAATACGTAATTACTAATATATAATCACTTTCATCTATTTCCTAACGTTGGACAGCCTTACAATCTTGGAATACATCCTGTTTCATCTTAAATTTCATTTGCCAGTGTTTTTGTGAATTTTATATTCATATTCACAAATGAGACTGATTTAGGGTTTTACAATTTGCATTTTACATTTTTGGGTGTGAGGGCTATGCCAGTGATTAAAGAAGTATCTGTTCCATGAAGATTCAGCAGACTTGCCCCAAAGCAGCTGGGTCTGATACCTTTGGGATGATAGATCTTTGATGGCTTTGAAATTTCTTATGTTGTACAGCTTGTTACATCTCTTGGATTAATTCTGGCAATTTATATTCTTCGAAAATCCTCCATTTAATCTACTCCCCCTCCCCAAAACACTCAGTCCTGAGTATTTCTCCTCTTCTGTTTTTCCATTTAAACTCATTAATTTCTGCTTTTTTTTCTTTTTTATTCCATTATTCTTCCACCTACTTGTTTGTGGGTAAATTGTATATGATGGAGATCTGCTGTTTCTTCAAAAAGTGTAATGAACATATTTTAAATCTACTAAATACTTAAAAATCACAATTGTGATGCATCCTTATTTATTTAGCTAGTTCCCTGGTTACAGACAATTAGATTCTTTTTGTTTTTCTTGCTGTTAAAGTCAAGGCTGCGATTTACATCCATATACATATATCTTTGTATATGTTTTATCCCTCAGAATACATTTTGAGAGAATTTCTAAGTCAGTGTGAAATTATGTTTTAACGGAAAATGTTAAACTGTTCACCCGAAAGACTGTTCCACGGTAATTGTTTGAGAACCCCGTACCACTGCAATTTCCGGATCCTCTTAGCTTTTACCTAAATTGACGTGATGAAATTATTTTGTTCCTATTTGTGTTACTTTGATTTCTAATAAGGTTGAAGTATTTTCATTGGCTTGATGGTCATTTGCTTTTGTGTGTGTGACCAGTCTGTTTCTATCCTTTGCCAGTTTTTCCATGGGTAATAATTTTTTCTTAATACTTTAGGAGCTGATTGTATTTCTAGGGACAGTAATCTTTGCTTTCCGTATCTATATAGCAAATAATTTTTCTGGTTTGTCATTTTTCTTTCAAATATGCATAATTATTTTTTTTTTCATTTTCAGGGAATCAAGTCTATCACTGGGATTGTGTTTAAGTTTTCTATACTAATATGAGAAAAATATCCACTTGTATTTTGTTCTGGTAGTTTCATTTTTTGCATTTATACTTTTTAATTATCTAAAATTTATTTTAGCATAAGGATCAAGTAGGGAACTCATCTTTCCCTTTCTTTTAAATCGCTTTTCAGTTGTCTCAGTAGCGTCTATTGAATGATCCATCTTTTCCCCACTGCTTTGAAGTGCCACCATTATCACAAATGAATTTTCAATATATACTTAGGCCTGTAACTCAGTGATACTATTACATTGATTTGTCTTTTTTTTCCTGTGTCAGTACTGCTCTATTTTAATTACCAAAGCATGATAATACACTTGGTGTACATTTAGTCTTCCAATAAATATTAGAATTTATTTTCAAAATTAAGACTGTTTCCTATTTAGATTTTGATTAGCATGGCATTGTATTTAAAATTAATTTAGGAAGAATTGATATTTTTAGTATGTTTAAGTCTTTCTGTT
Source organism: Eumetopias jubatus (assembly GCF_037043125.1). NCBI lineage: Eukaryota > Metazoa > Chordata > Mammalia > Carnivora > Otariidae > Eumetopias > Eumetopias jubatus. Next base: position 35,848,433 of record NW_028274820.1, read on the forward strand.
CAAAAACAAATTAATTCTTCGGTTATTTGTTTTCTTCTCTGTTTCTTATTTGTATTTTCTAGTTTTCCTCATATAGGTACTATGGATTTCTAAATAATTATTCCCTGAATATTTTACAGGTTTTTTCCTTGATATTTTGATTATACTTTGTATTCAGTTATATTTTCTGTTTTAACACTTCAAGAAAGCTGTTGTAATTTACATGTTAACTTTAACAAACCATATAGCATAGTGTGTGTCTTTGGGCATGTTGCTTGCTCCAACTTTCTCCTAAGAAGATAGTAGTTGTAGCTGCGTCATAGGGATTGTTTAGAGTTTAAATAAGATGATATTTTAAAGGAATTAATGCATAGTTCTAAATAAATGTTAATTGCCATTATTAGTATGATTTTTAGTTTTTGACCATTTTTGTACCGAATTTTCTTATTACTAGTAGATTTTTCATTTTATTCTCTATAATTTCCAGATATTCAGTCATTCACCTGTAAATAAATATTTTGCCTTTTTGTTCCAATTAGGTATGATTTCAAAGTGCCTTTCTGAAAAGCAGTTTAATTCAGGGAAAAGGTGTCGGATCATTACCATTTTCAGCTGCCTTTGACTTACTGATCAAAATGTCAACCATCTCCTAACGTAAATGAATTTGGGGAATGAACTTGTGAAAAATGAATTATATGGTGTGGTTTTCTTTATTTTTTTGAGAAGCTCCTGGAAGGCCTGGTCTGTAAGAAAGGCCTGTTGCCCACAGTGTCTTCATTAGACCCTGAAGTCAGTGTTATCCTATTAAAAGAGGACTCTGTCCTGTTCTTCAGTGGAGCCCATCTCCCCACAGAAGTACTAGTAAATATTGTCAGTTAAATGGAATAACCAAAAATTGTTATGTGGAGTGTACAAGATATTAAGAGAATTTTTAAAAAAGATTTTATTTATTTGAGAGAGAGGGGTGGTGAGGGGAGGGGCAGAAAGGGAGGGAGAGGGGCAAGCTGACTCCACGCTGAGCCTGAGTGCAAGCCTGACAGGGGGCTCCGTCTCCTGACCTTGAGATCATGACCTGAGCTGAAGCCAAGAGTCAGATGCTCAACCAACTGAGCCACCCACGCGCCCCAAGAGTATTTCTGTCATTATTTTCTAAAAGTAAGGTGCTGTCAGGAAAATGGTTAAGTCCAAATTGCCACTAGTGGCTACCAATCCTGAGATAGAGATTATTGAAGTCAGTAGAATATTATTTTGCCTTCAGTTAAAATTTTCCATGTATTAAATATTCACTTGTGCTTAAAGTGAATTTTAAGTGAGTAATGCGGCTTCATTATATTGTATGAACAACAGAAAATGAAAAACTCTATCCAAATACCAAATTGTTCATGAACTAAAGACCAGGGAGGAAGAAAGACGTAAAAACCCATTTATCATGGCCTCCTCTAATGAGTGAATGCATGATCTAATCGTGAATGAATTTTTTTTTTAAAGCAGCATCTGCGACTTACACAATTTAGAAATGTTAACTTGCAACTAGATCAAAACATTCACATCAGGGCAGAAGGTATAATTTATTCAAAAAGGCACTTCAGTATTTCTTAAGCCATGATCTGGGTGGGCTGCAAACTGCACGTAAACATGACAAGTAGAAAGATTTAAGGGATGGCTAGAGTAGTGAAATATGTTCCTTTTTTCCCATTAAACCTAAAATATCATTTTCAATATGGGTCTGTTACATTAATCAACCAATGTTAAGGGTCTCTTTGGAGCTGCTTTGAAAGTCAGGCTGGGTAAGAAGCAGCTCTGGGCTACTGGACTTTTGGATTGAGGGACATTGATCAAAACAAGACTATGAGGAAAAAGGCTTTACTGAGGAGGTGGGATTTAAACTGGGTTCTGAAGGGTGAACAGGGTTTGGGGAGCAGGTGAAAAAGGGAGGCACAGGGGGAAGATGGGAGTGGTGGGACTGAAAATAGGAATAAAAATTATGGGCTAGGAGGGCAAGCACTGATCCAGATACATATTAATGACTAAATGTGTAGTGGGATGGGGAAATAGGGAAGCAGTGTGCTAGGGTTTGGGAGTGTCTTGATGACTGGGGAGGTTTTTACCCGAGGTACTTTGGGCAACAGCCCTCCCCATGCCCCAGAGAAGGATTTAGGCAGGTATTTAAAACATAGCATTTTACCTTTAAGGCCTAATTAACTTTTTCCAAGGGAATCTGTAAGAGAAAGGCATTATTAGTCTTGAGGAAACTTAACCTCGATCTTAATTTCTGGATATTCTGATAAGACTGTGAAATGGTGGCATCTTTTCCTGATGATCTACAACAAAAAGGAACAGTTGCTGCAGCTGAAAGCAGTAACTGCTGAGGGACAGAAAAGACAGCCAATAAATACTTGATTTAAGTCACCAGGTTTGACAACCGAGAAATGTGACTTAGAATTATGATTTCTTTTTTCACAATGTCACCTAAATCAATACCAACAATATTAGAATGACAAAGTATAAAATTAAAGAGCTCAGACCATAAGGACACGATGAGGAGGGGAGTTCCAGAAATTCAGGCTGGATTGTGGTGATCACGGAGCAGTCAGAATACACATGTACAACACATTCCCATGACCCTTTCCTGCATCGAGAATGAACTGAATAGAATTATTGCTTCACAGATTTCCTGCAGACATCCAATATCTGTTTTTGACACCTGGGATCAGTCATAGACCAGTGGATACGGATTTCTAATAGAAGTCAGTAATGACACCTGAGAAAATAAATAAGATGGAAATATAAATAGAAATGGCATGTCACCTTGTGATCATATTTAAAAGCCCAAAAATTTCTTGAAGACTTATTATTATTTTTTACTTAGGTCATAATTAACCATCGCCATGTGTCCCTACTATTAAATTATTTAATTAAAAACCTGTTTAATAATTTCTGCTTCATAAAAACATGGTTTTTTCATTGTTTATATAGCACATGGAAATGGCATAACAGTCACACGTTACAGCATTGAGTCAATAATTCATGTGCAACGACAGTAACCACTATTAACAAAATATCCACTGTTAACAGATTATTGCAAAAGTAAACTGGAGAACACAGTGTATTGCAGGTAAACACGATATATTGAAAATTATTATTGTAATAAAAACGATCCTACATAGTGTTCCAGTGGGAGAATGTACTAAGACGGGATTTTTGAGACCACAGGCATTAAGATCTGCCTTGGTGTAGTCCATGCTGACTTCAGAGAAAGTTTCAAATAGCATAGAAACAATGTTTACAATGTGATAACGTGATTGGATTAGGCCACCAACTCAAACATCATAATAAATTTGCGGAGTCTTTCTCTTTGTTTTCCTTTCTCCTTTTCTCTTTTCTTTCCTCCATCCCTCGCTCCTCCGTCCCACCCACCGAAACGACTGTGTTCTTGATGTCTACCAGACGGTGTGTTCAGGGGTGCGGCTCTAGACAAGATGGAGAAGTCAGTCTCTTGCCCTCCCACAGTGTTTGCCTTGAGCTCTGCTCTCCTGTGTTCTGCCGGTGCCCCAGTTTTCAGACAAGTTGAACAGACAGTTACAATACGGCGCTCACATGATTATCAGAGTCACTGATAGGATTATCTTTATCCGGGCACTCCAGGAGAAGCAAATATGGCTAAATGTGGTTGAAGAGGTAGAAAAAGACTTGTGGAGTTCTTAAAGGGACCTGCGGTGGCTCTCAGGAGCCACAGAAGGTGATGGTGCTGATTTTAATGACGAACTTAACCTCAAGTTTATGGTTTTAAAAAATATTTGGTACTGGTACCGATTAAACACTATGTTTATCTGTTATCATCGGGATCATTTGTTATTTTATGTGTGGACTGAAGGGATGTTTAGGGAAGCTCGGTGTGGGTAGAGAATTTCTTTAAGTTGTTGCACCAAGAGATGGCAGAAAAGGGAGGCAAGGATTAAAGTGGAGGGTATGCAGGAATGAAAATAAAAAGGTGTAATTAAGTGAGCTGTAGTCTGTGAGTCTTTGATCTCCCTTAAGGAGGAAGAGGGAAGGCATTTTTACAATTTAGGTCTTCCTGTACTGGTCCCCAGGGGGAACTGTTAACCTAGAGTAGTTTACTTAATGACTGGGAGGCTGTCCCTTGTGGAAGGGTAGCAGATCCGTGGTTGTTGGGGACAGACTGCGTTTGGATATTCAGTGTGTATAGATTGAGTTTCCCTAACTAAGGGAATTTCTACCTCAAAATAATATTTGAAAGTCCATTGAATTTGCTCCAATTACTTGGAAGACATGAAATATACCTTATCTATTTTTGGATCCCTCCCTAGGTAGGTTCTAGGCACTTAATCATTGTTTGCTGAGTGGATGGAAGAATTTGAAAGTTGCTAATAAATCATGAATTACTTGGAAATCATTCTTTGATGATCTGTAAGAAGAGAAACTTTGGGTCTTCTTTGAGAAAGTTTTTACAGAATTTCAGATTCATGATTGTTGTAAGAGACTTATGCAGTCTAACTGTTCTATTGGTAACTTAACATTTTTAGGTTTTATTGAAAGTTTCTAAAGTTAGGGGTGCCTGCCTGGCTCAGTCGGTAGAGCATATGACTCTTGATCTCAGGGTTGTAAGTTCGAGCCCCACGTTAAGTGTAGAGATTACTTAAAGGTAAAATCTTAAAAAAATTTTTTAAAGTAAATAAAATTTCTAAAATTAATGGAGACATATGAAACTGCATTAGAATAACCTGACTATTCTGAGCATCTTCATTTTTAATAGAATGATGTACCATCAAAATTGAGGGCCCACATCTTTACACTGTAAATCCTCTAAGGCAGATATCAGCCTATTTTTAATGCTCTGACAGGCGTGCAAGGTGGGTTTGCTTGATATTTGCTGTCTTAGAAGAGGCAGGTAGTGTCACACTTAAGCATGTGGGCTTGGTAAGGTGTGTTCCAGTTTGAATTCACACTCTACTAGGATTCCTATTAAGTGGCTTATTTTTTCAGTGCTCTAGTTTTCCTCACCTGCAAAATGGGAATAACAGTGTATCTACCAACCTTAAGGGACTTACGTACAAATTAAATATGGCAATTCGTGTAGAACAGAACTACCTGATGGTGTTGTTATTAACATTATTAACTTACTTCACTATGTCTATGTAATTTTTTATTTAGGAAGTGTTTCTTAAATGAATTTAATTAAATACCACACCTTTATTTCATCTATGAAGGAAATTCCTTTAGAAACACTGAATACTCCATTTGTAACAGTATTCGATATAATAGTGTGGTTTCTCTCATATTGAGCCAGATGGCGTTCTCTAGCTACAGAATAAAGAATCCTTTAGCTGTGTGTCATTTTTGGAGCAATCACATACATTACTTTAAAATGAAATTAACGTGGAATTAAAAATTGATATATGGTAACTGTATAGAATTTTCCACTTAGTTGTAAGAGAATTAATTTTGCATCTAGATATTTTAAGAGCATCAAAAAGATTCATTACAATAATTACACCCAAAAGGGCTTGTTTTGACAAAGATTACTTGAGAAAGTGAGCAAATAAAAGTGAAAACAGAAAAAGCCTGTAAGTTCAATTATAAATGTGACCACAGTTCTCTCAATACTCAACTCAGATTTAAGTCTGTACTGTACTCCGTATTGTGAATTTTCTATTTCATTTTTATTCATGGTAATAATTACTTGAAAACATTTTTTTTGAAGTCTAAAATGTACTCTTTATTTGGTCCCATGTAGTTTGGTGATTTGCAAATAGAAATTCACAAATACTTACTGAATATCTAGTGTGTGTTTATCTCAGCTCTGAACTTTGAGGCTATAGCAGTGAACAAAACAGACAAAAATCCCCGCCATGCTGGAACTTAATTGTGATGGGAGACAGGTAATAAACACAAAGGTGAACTTTATTTGTCTGACATTAGTAAGAACTATGGGGAAAAATAAAGCAAGAGAATATATGGGAAAATTCGTAAGTTTAAATAGGATGGTCAGGGGTGCCTGGGTGGCCCAGTCGGTGAAGCGTCGGACCCTTGATTTCAGCTCAGGTCATGATCTCAGGGTCGTGAGATTAAGCCCCTTGTCAGGCTCTCACCCTCTCCTCCTCCCCACCACTGGCGCACTCTCTCTGAAATAAATAAATAACTCTTAAAAAAAAATAGCATGGTCAGAGGAGATATCACGGGAAATGTGGCTTTTGAGCATAGACTTGGAGGCCATGAGGGAGTGAGCCAAGTGGATGCGTGGGGGAAGAGTATTTCAGGTAGAAGCAACAGCAAGGCAGCAATTGTGGGTGGGACAGAGTGAACAAAGAAGAGTAGTAGCAGTGATTTCAGAAACATAAGCAACATAAAACATGGGGTCTTATTGACTACTGTAAAACTGACTTTTATTCTTAACGAAATGGGAAAGCATTGGGAGTTTTTTTGGGGGGCAGGGGGGTCGGTAGAGGGAGAGGGAGAGAGAATTCTGAGCAGACTCCTGCCCAGTGTAGAGCCCGAGGCAGGACTCGATCTCATGACCCTGAGATCATGACCTGAGCTGAAATCAAGAGTCGGACACTTAACCGACTGAGCCACCCAGGCGCCCCACCCATTGGAAGTTTTTGAGTAGAGTGAAGTGATTTGGCTTCCATTGGAAGAGCACCATGTCATCAGCTATTCTGACAAAAGACAGTAGGGAGCAGCAGGAGACCGGATGAGAGGTTCCTGCAATAATCTGTAAGATGCTGGTGGATCACCATCCAACTAGGGTGGCTGCTCTGGAGATACGGAGAAGTGGTTGGTAGAGTCAACGTGATTTGCTAACGTATTGGATATCAGATTAGACTCATCAAGGCTTTGGGTCTGAATAACTTGACTGATGGAGTCACCATCAAGTGATCTTTGAGGAGCCTGTTGAAGGAGTCTGTTCTGGGATTGCTCTTGGGCAGGAGATCAGTAGTTTTGTTTCAGATGTGCTGAGTTTGAGGGAAAAGGTACACATTTCTACGTATAATCTCATAGCACACGTGTGTTCTTTAAAGATATAAAAAATAAAAATGAGTTATGGAGTGTTCCAATTTGAGAAATACATGCATTTTACATTTAGAATTATTTTAACGATTCACTTGATTGCAAATATTTAGGAACCCATATTTCTGGCTTGCTTCCTTGTGTCGTTACTCCATCTAACACTTTTTTCCCTATCAACCGAGTGTGTGTTTTTGTTTGTTTTTTTGGTTTGGTTTTAGATAAATACACCCAGATATTCCATTACATATCTATTTTTCAGGAACTTATCTTTCAGATATTACCTACATTGGATAGCTATGTGTTTATCCCAAAATGATACCACAGTTGCTCAAATTTTTTTTTCTGTAATTCTGTTTTTAAATTAATTCAAAACTAGCTTATAAGCCACCTGGGAAAATTAGTCTTGAAGGGATTTTCAATTTTTAGACATTGACTTTCATTCAACCTCAGCTTTGGCACATTGTACATTGATACCCCTTAAGAGTCAACAGCTTTTCATGTGACAAGCTTAGTCTTTCACTCGTAAGTAGACTAATGAAGGTACATGAGGGCTCTGCTTGCTGGAGACTATGCTGGGGATGCTGGGGAAGGCAGGGGCCCATGACTGTCCTCTGCCTCCTTCTGCCCAGCACTGCCAGGCACCAGGACTGTTCTCACCTCTCAGGCTGCAAGGGGGGGGGGCGGGGGGTTGGGTGGGTCTTTTTATTTCTCTGAAATAGATATTCTATTTTAAAAATCTGTTTACTCTCAGTAGATAACTTTTAAAGTAAATGAGGTCTTGTTGTATTTGCTAAAAAAGGGATATTCTTCAATTATATAGTAATCATCTTAGGGAAATCCTTGTCACAAATTCTCCTTGTTTCCCAGATCAGGATTTGTTACAGTTCTCTTGAGGATATTGGCTTTTGACTTTATTTTAAAAATCTTTACAAACACTCAATCATGTCACTTAACATGGCAACTAAGAAGCTTACAGTCAAATTTGTATTTGTTGTCTAGCAAATGTGAAATCCTTTCCCTTTGACTTAATTTTTTCACACACTTAATTTTTAATTGTGAAAAAACCATATAACATGAAATTTACCATCTTAACTGTTTTTAAGGGTATAGTCCGGTCGTGTTAACTATATTCACATTGTTGTGCAACAGATCTCTAGAACGTTTGCATCTTGCAAAACAAATTCTATGCCTGTTGAACAGCAAGACCCCGTTTCCCCTCCCTCTCATTCACTTATTTTTAAAGATTACTTTGTAAAAATCAAACACAGATGTCAGATCATACTAAATGGATGATTATTATAAAAAAAGCACAGCAGTTTATTTCCCACGTGTACCCTCATTTTTCTATTTCCCTTTACTTGCCCTAATCTATGTAGACAGTGACATTCAGCTTTTTTTCACTATTTCTCTAGTATTTTTAGGTTGTATCATCATTCTTATTTAAACAAGTAGTGTATATTTTTCATTATGAAGATGTCAGTGTTCACTATCCAGTGCTATCTTTTGCCATTCATGTACACCTTTTGTTTTAATTTGCTTTAATAATTCACACTTGTTGCCCATTTGCTTACTTTTCCAAATTCCTTATCCTTTTTATTGCCTCCCAATGTGCTGACAATCTTTTAAATGATTAAATGCTTTTGGGGACCTCTGTCTCACAGCTTCCACTTTTCCAGCTCCAGGATAGATGGCCTATTCCAGGCCTGAAGAATCTCCATTAACCTGGGACTTCCCTCAGTACGCCATCATGTTGGATTGCCTGAATGAAGATTCCATGCCTGTGCTTCCTGTTTGATAGAACACTCAACCAGTAGTTTCCCTAAGGAAAAGAATATGGGTGGCTAAATTTTTGTTACTTTCGTGGCTGAAGCTGCCTTTATTTCTGATCTCACACTTGAATAATAGTTTGACTGGGTATAGAATTCTGTGTTTAAAATACTTTTATCCTGTAGAATTTAAAAATTAATGCTCTATATTGTCTTATAGATTTAATTTCCACTTTCAAAAACTCTTTGCCATTGTAATTGCTAATTTATATATCTGTATATGTTTCGTAAAAAATATTTCTTTGGAGGCTCTTGGGATTTTTTGTATATTATTATTTCTGGTATGATATAATTTCATAATAGTTTGCCTTATAATAGGTGTCTCTCTCTCTCTCTCTCTCTCTCTTTCCCCACTCATTGGGCTAGACACTTGAAGGATTTTTTTGAATCTGAAGACTTGTAACCTTTGGTTCTGGGATAGATCCTGGAGACTTTTTGTCTTTTTGTTCTGGGAAATTTTCTGGTTTCATTACTTTACTAATCACCTCTCTTTTCTACCTTTTCGCTATACTTTATGAAACTCCTCTTAGTTAGACTTTGGATCTACCGGATTATGAGATTGGTATTCTAATATTATTTGTTCACTTGCCTTTCCTATCCTTTGGTCTTTTGTTTCTGTTTTCTAGATTTCCTTGATTTAGTTTTCCAACTCCATGCTTTCAGTTTTTACTTGTTCATTATATTTTTAATGTCAGTCTATTTCTTGGTCATTGATGATTTCTTTTACATAGCATTCTGTTCTTTTATATATGTGATCATCTTCTTTCTCTGAAGATATTAATTATAGATTCTATTTGTCTGTATTTAAATTAGTATTCTCTAGGGGATATTAAATATGACTTTTTAAAACAATATAAAAAGGTTTTTTTTTTGTTTTTACTTTTAAAATATTCTTCTGTTTTATGCAGTGTCTGTGTTACATCTAGATCCCCCTCTCTCCCCCTGTTTATTTTTGTATGTTACTCTTTATATTGGAGACTGTTCTTAAATGTATGGTTATCATTTTCTATCAAGTGTCTTTTACAAATGAGTCCTGACATGTTGATTAGTGTCTCTCTCTGTGTGTATAGCCTATTGGCAGGTTGTTTCGTTTGTCTCGTAATGAAGTAGCAAGCAAGTTGCTTCATCAAGGGATTCACAAATGTCAGTACATGAAGTTTTTCTTTTTAGACAGGTTTATTTTTCCAGAGGAGACTTGTAACATCTTGGTTGGGGAAATTGGGCTCCCTATATGGGAGCAGATCAGGGAGTAGATCTGAGAGTCTTAGTATTTTTCACTTTGCAAATTCTTACTCAGTCCCTCTGGGTTCAGTCCTAATTCTCAGTCTGCTTTCCTTTGATGATGACTCTGATCCTTACACCTCTAAAGATCACTTTCTCCAGAAGATAACCTGGCTGCATTGAGGAGATCTAGGGTTTCAGTTGCACCATAGAGAGATTTCACCCAGCTCTCTTTTTTCTGCTTCTGCTCCTCACTCGCTCTGTCCTTGGTTTACGTGGCTTGTCTGAGTTTTGTGCATGAATTGGCTTACATCTCGCTGGTATCCCCCTGACAGGCACTTGACCAGCAGCTTTCTCTGCTCTGTCAAACTGGTAATTGCTCCTCCAGCACTGTTGAAATGTTCTGACTTTCTCTTTGTCCTGTTAGGCTTAGGTCCTTTTTATTCCTTTACTGGCATGTATTTTTAGAGGAAAGCAAACAAAAAGGTGCAGGTGGCTAATCTGCCATGTTTAGCCAGATGTCCCCTTCAGCTTTTTGAAGTTTTATTTTATCTTGCTATATTGTAAGTATTTCACTATTCACCTTAAAAAATCATTTCTGGAATAAGGCTGGGTATAAAATGTTTTGAAAGATGGTACCATGAGTGAGTATAAAACTGTAATATGTAGCAGGACACAGAATTGAAAGTTATTGAAACCGTAATATGGTGAAATAGTGAATAGAATTTAGTGTGATTGAAGACAACCTTTGCATTTTTAGATGTCTGAAATATATAATCACCATTCTTTCTACCTGGATTGTCTTCCCCCCAAAACAAAAAACAAAAAAGAAAATAAAAGAGAGAGAGAGAGAGAGAGGAAAAAATGACAAAGAATAATGGATTATGCCCTTAGGCATATTTTGTCTCCTTTACTACATCTTTTTCACTGCGTTATGAGCAATTTAGAGATGTGGGCACCTTGAAAAATGGCTGTGCGATTCTTGCTGACTACCATAATTTTTTATAGATTCTATTACTAAAAATAGATTTTAAAATAAAAGAATTCAGATTTTATAGTTTGTAGTGGTTTTTTTTAAAGATTTTATTTATTTATTTGACAGACAGAAAGAGACAGCGAGAGAGGGAACACAAGCAGGGGGAGTGGGAGATGGAAAAGCAGGCCTCCCGCTGAGCAGGGAGCCCGATGTGGGGCTCGATCCCAGGACCCCGGGGTCATGACCTGAGCCGGAGGCAGATGCTTAACGACTGAGCCACCGAGGTGCCCCTATAGTTTGTAGATTTGATCAGTATCTGTTTTTCTGTGTGAGGGAACTATTCCAGGAAAGTACCATGGAAGTTCACAATTATTACCCTGTTATTTTTTAAAGATAAGTTTAATCTTTAGTGGTCATGTGACTTAAATTTAGGTAGGCAAGTGAAGATGTGTAAGAACCATTTTATATTTTTGTTTGCTAAGTCGGGTAGCTAGGGTTATTTATTTGGAGTCTAATCAAAAAGAGACCAACTCCTCATATCTGTATTCTATGTATTTTATTGAGTTAGCACATTTTTGTATGTATCTCCTAAGCAGCGAATAGTGCATTTATATAAAAGCACTTTCTTTGTTGCAGTATATTTCGTATATTGATATACAGATATAAAATGTTGTATTTGAAGGTTAATTAGCTTTTGAGCACATTGTAATTGGTTTTTTCATGTCATTGCTTCTGCATTGGCCAAAGTGCAGAATTATTTTTATTTTTTATTTTTATCATATGTATTAAATGCATCTATAGTGTTTACTATGTGCAAGGCACTGTCTTAAGTCCTTCACGAAGATCAGCTAATTTATTTCTCACAACAACCGTCTGAGGTTGGTACTGTTTATCCCCATTTTCTGGTGGAGAAATCTGAGAGAAGTGAAGGAGTTTGTTGAAAGTCACATAGCTGGTAAATAGAGTCATGCTATGAATGCAGGCAGTCTAGGTCCTGCGCCCATCAACCTGACCCCTATGACTTAAAATAGTAACTCATTCCACAGTGATTGCTCTGCATCAACAAAAAGTTGGGACAGCTCCCCTTCAGTCTTTATCCAAACCATGATAGACATTAAAGGGTTTCAGCTAGTACTCACGGAAATAGGACTGCCTCCCACTTTATTGAGACTCCGTGAATATCTTAAAAAGAAGATAAAATCAATCTGGCATTGGTAGATGCCACTCCCATGGTAGAACCTGGGAGATTTTATAATCCACCCCCCCCCCCCAATAGCCAGTGAACCACAGAGAAGGCAGGTGGCCTAACAGCTTAAATGTCTCAAAGGTATGCATTATTGACCAAAACCTAATGGATTCCTCCAGCACAGGGGTATGCCCAGTTCTCTCTAAAACCGTCCACATTGTATCACTATGAGGGGGTGGGCCAGATGGCCAGTTCTCAGAGGTACTAAAATAAATTTGCATGTCTTCAGCCTGGAATATCTATATTTCCTCTTTGTGATGTCCTCATAGATGCACATTAGACTTTGATAGACAGTGTGATCTTGAGTCCTTCCCACATTTGTAGGTCAGCAGATAAATATCAGAATGACTCAGACCTCCTGTCAAATGTGGGGGAAAGATGAAGAGCCTTCGAGGCAACGAAGGAGCGCACATTATCTCATTCCTGTGTTAGAAGTTGAGTGTGCTGGATCGAGGACTTTACACAATTGAATCCCAGAGCTGTTACAAGTCCACAAAGCTCACATAAAAGCACAGAATATCCCTTCTTGTGCTGAAGCCAACATGGTACCCACCATGTGCTGTGTTAAGGAGAGGCTAACATGACTGAAAGATTGCACCATAACAGAAAACAGTATGGAATTAAGGTGTTGTTTAATGGAAACTAGGTACTTCTCAGTAAGTAGATGCTTTCCAGTTACCCACGAATTCAGAATCCTGGGAGGTTTGGCGGATAAGGAACAATTTGGCCTGCAGGCTTTGGCATCGGCCGACTCAAGCTTGAATCCTGGTTCCACCACTTATGGGACCTTGACCATGCTGCTTAATCTCTTTAAGCTTCATTTTTCTCCTATGTAAAATGGGGGAGAATAGTAGTACCCTTCTCCTAGGATAATCAGTGGGATTGAATGAGATATTATAAACAGATGTTTGGTACAACGACAGGCACACTGAAGCACTGAGTGCCTTTTAGTGATAATAGTGTTAGTTGTAATCACTGTCATCATCAGCTGCAGCAGCATCTCCCTCTCCTTCACATGCTCGTCTTGTTGATTTCATGTGCTAAGTCCAGATTTCTTTTCTATTCCTGTCACCTCAGTTTTAGTTTTCCTCTCTAACCAACACTTGTACAATACTGTCCTATTTGGCTTCAGTGACTCATCGTATGCCTCTAAAATCCCTCCTCAAAATTCTTGGTATTGATCTTTTTAAAACTCAAATGTGACCATGCCCCTCACTGCTAAATCCCCTTCAGTGTTCCTCAGAGCCTTCAGGATAAAGATGATCCTTTTCATAGTTACAGGACGAGATTTTCTCTTTGGGTTTAAGACCCAGGTGGTTATTTTTAGCTCTGACAGGCTACCATTCACAATCTTGGTGAAAGGGACAAAGGGTTATGCTTCCTTGCTACATCCTAGATCATAAAGTCAACCACTGAGCAGTCTGCATTGGTACATTGGCCAGGTTTATGAAAGAGAGCTAATGATCTTGAGACCCCCCAGCCATGATCATACAGCTCTTTAGTCAAGTCAGTAACTATTTATGGAATACTGTCTATGAATTTAGCAAATTAGATTGGATTTGTTCTTTCTGAATCTCAGTCTGATGCCCTTTTCATTTAAGCAATTTCTGAATTTACTGTGGGTCACGAATCTTTGGGGAATGCAATAGCAAGTAGAGTTTATGTACTGGTTATTTTTATCTTATTTTGACTCCACCAGAATTTCTATACATCTGTTTTGACGATTTGGAAATTTAGGAAGGCAGGTATCTGGGTCTTCCTTGAAAGATATCATTATCAGGAGGGGTTCCTACTTGCATAAGATTATTTTATATTTTCTTTGTTTCAATTGTGTGGACTCTAAAGTTATAGATCTGATACCTTTGTAGATGCAAACCCAGTTTCATTTTCTACCTTATAGCATTGACTTGCATTTTTCATTATATTTTGCATAGAGGTCACTGCACTGCTATGATGAGAGAGAAAACCTGCTTTAAATTCAAGGCATTTCTTCTATCAAGTTAAAAAAAAAAAAAAAGGATTCTCCCCAGAGAGAAGCATTTTGCCAGCAGGGTTCTGTAGCTTGTAGGGTGTACCAGGAGAAGGTGCATAAAAATGTGAAGCACATGAATGAAGGTATAGTTCATTTAGCCTGTGTGTGAAAAGCTGGATTTCTTTTTCATGCTGTTATAGGAAGTATTTCAGATTTTGTACATATTTGCTCTTTTTCCATTTTGAAATGGTTGCTCTGTGTATTCTTCCCAAAGGTATTTAAAAGTGACGACTTCTGTGGAATGTAAATATTAAGGTTGATGTCTAAAGGTCGTTTTTAAAATTTAAAACATCTGCACTCCCTCATACTTAAATATTTATTGAGCAGAAGTTGTATAAGTTATATAAGCTGGTGGCGAGTCCTTGTAATAGACTCTAGTCTGTGATGCCCACAGAGATTTGGAGGAAACAGGCCAAGATTAGCGCCCATTTTGTAAGTGTTCCCACCTGGTGGCAGGCATCTTCAGGGGTTTCCCCATTCTTTCCTAACTTGAATCTTTGTCATGAATAGCTTTTGCAGATACTTTTCTTTTTGGCTTTCTCGGGAACACCATGCACTCACAGTTGTGTTGGTGGGGAACTTCCGGGAGAGGCTCCTCAGGGATGTGGCTCGGGAGAGCAGAAATTGAGCTAGTTTGTGCTGCAATGTAATTGTGTGGTGTTGCTTGTGTGTCCCGATCAGTTCAGCGGAGGTCCCAGGCACACGTGAAGTCCAGTGAGTGAACATCTACTCTGGTCATTGATTTTGGGTGCTCTGCCTTTGTTCATTTTTCTTAACGATTCCCTTTCTAGTTCCTCTCTGACTTGATATGAATCATAAACCTGCTCATGGAGCAGAGAGAAGTTGTTTAAGCTGGCTCTGATATCACATGTTCATTCACCTGAGTGGTTTTGCTTCCTTTTAAAATGGATGCATAGTGTAAGGACGGTAATGTGAGAGCTCATTGAGGCAGAACAAATGTGTCATTGGCATTAAGTCATTTGCCTCAGGAGATAAAAGCAGACATAGGTGGGTTATATAAATTAAAGCCACAGTTCACACCAAAGGGATGGCCAGAGGGTGGGAAGGAAGGAAGGAAGGAAGAATGGATTGCTGTCATCAGACTCTGCTTCAGGGTGGAACTCTGATCTTTTCACTTTTGCACCTGAGCACTTGGCCCTGTGCCATACCTGTGATGCGTGTTCAGTATATGTTTTTGGAAACAGTCGAAGATAGAGTAACTGTCAAACAAGATGTTGAGAGTAAGATCTAAGAAAAGAGGGGAAGTAGTGATTACATAACAAACACTAAGGATACAGAGAAAGCCAAGAGGAATAGAAGGCAAACCATGATTTAAAACAAAACAAAACAAAAAAAAGAACAGTGAGGGCACCTGGGTGGCTCAGTCATTAAGCATCTGCCTTCGGCTCAGGTCATGATCCCAGGGTTCTGGGATCGAGCCCCGCATCGGGCTCCCTGCTCTGCGGGAAGCTTGCTTCTCCCTCTCCCACTCCCCCTGCTTGTGTTCCCTCTCTCGCTGTGTCTCTCTCTGTCAAATAAATAAAATCTTTTTTTTGGCTATTTATTTATTTAAATAAATAAAATCTTAAAAAAAATAAAAACAGTGAAAGCAAACCCACTTAAGGTTAATTGAAAGTCATCTGATTAAAAAAGAAACTTCGAAGACTGACCATATTTATTCTATATTGTTTCTTTATACAAAGAAATATTAAATATGAAAATTAAACCTACTTTTTGAACCTTAACAACACAGGATTTTTTTTTTTTTTTATATGCCTCTTGTCTGGAACAACTGATTTGAATTCTAGGCTATTCTGCTATGTGATCAGATGCCAGTTTTTTTACGAATTAAAAAACATAATTGAGTTTTCTTATTGAATATTTCGCCATCCAAAGTACTATTAACATTTAATATTCTAAGTAAGTTAACTGATTTACTGTGCATATGTGAGAATCTCTGTGCATTAATTAAAGACAGTCATGTGAATGTTCTTGAAGTGCTAATTGATTAAAAGTTGAAAATATTCAAATAGGAACATGCTGAGAAATGTTTCATTGGGAAAATGAGAGGAAAGTATGAATGTGCTAAGATACGTTTCATTGAGAAAATTAGTTAAAACTTTGCGAGCAAGAAACTATGAATACCCTTTAGGTATGAATGTTAAGGGGTTAAATAATCATTTAAGACTGGTGTGGCGTGTCTTGTTTCTCTGCAGACCTTGAGCAGCTAAGTTGCTACTTCAACCAAGAACAGACATGGTTATGTGGGTTATATAATCTTATGCGACCAGAGTAATTTTTTACAAATGAAACTGCTATTTTTCTGCTTATGACGGCTTGTTGCCTACAGGATAACATCTAAAACAGGTCGGCACACAAGATCCCTCGCGATTTGTCTGCTTTCAGTGTTACCACAGTTCAGTTCAGTTTACCCATTCTACTTCCTTCTTCCCCTGCTCTCTCCCCAGATTTCCTGTAGGGAACTCCTTACATTCCTATAAGTTGTTATAATATTTCCTAGCTCATCTGCTGTGCCCATGCTGCTCTTTCTGTGTAAACTTCCCTTAGCTAACATTATGAGGCTGTAAAATTGTAACTTGGAAAATAGTTAGTGGTTCCTTTTGGTGTTATACCATCTGTATTAAAGGAATAAACAATCGAAATGTATACTGTCTATTCCCATAAGCAGCGAGTAAGAGTATAGAAATGATTATTCATGTATTCATCCAACAAATATTTATTGAGCACCTATTCGCCAGACACCGTGTTTGGCCCTAGAGATTTAAGAGTAAGCAAGACAGAGAAATTCTGGCCCCCAGGAAACGTTCACTTTAGTGGGAATGACAGGCGGACAATAAACAGAAGTAGAGTGGTCGAGAAGTGCAAGGAATATCAAGCAAAGCAAGGGAAGCGGAAAGAGACACATGAGGGGAAGTGTTAATAAAGTGGTCGGGGAGAGTATGTCTGAGAGGGTGACATTTGAATGTAGATCTGAAAGAAAGGAGGGAGCAAACTGGGTGAATATCTGGAGGAAGAAAGTACAGTGGCCTTGAGGTACAGAGGGGCTTAATGTTCTTAAGAAACAGGAAAGAGCTTAGGGTGGCTGGAGTACCATGAACAGGGGGACTGGTAAGAAGTCAGAGAAGTAGCCCCTTGCCGGTCATGGTTACAATGTAGCATTTTATTCTAAGTTAGAAACTGTTGGGTTTTGAGCAGGAGAGTGACACTTTTTAAAATCCTGGTTGTTGTGTATAGACTAGGGCTGGGGGGGAGAATAGGAGAGTGGCGGCAGAGAGATAAGTTAGGAGGCTGTTTCGATCATCTGGAGATGCATGGTAGCTTAGATGAGGGTGGAGGCAGTGGAGGTGCTGAGAAGTGGCTGGATCTAGTATATGCTCTGAAAATAGCACGAAGAGAACTAGCTGTTGGGTTGGATGGAGGATATCAGAGAGAGCAATCGAGGGTTCTCAGGTTTTTGACTAGGGAAATCGAGTGTATTAATGGTAGGGCCATTTATTGAGATGTAGGCTATTGGGGTTGGGAGGGTGTGAAATCAGGAATGGGGTTTTGGACCTGGTGAGTTTGAGATTCATGTTAGATATCCAAAAGGAATTCTTTTATAAACAGTTGAATATATGAGTCTGGGGATGAGGGAAAGGTAAGGCCTAGAGGTATAAATTTGGGAATTCCCGGTATATTGATGACATTTAAACCATGACATTTAAGATCCCCTAAGGAGGGAGTAGAGACAGAGATGAAAAGAGATCCACATCCCAGGCTTGGGACACCATCATCTTTGGAAGTTGGGAAGAAAAGGAACCTCCAGCAAAGGCGACTGAGAAGCAGAGCCAGTGAGGCCGGAAGAAAACTAGCCATGGAGCCCAAGTGAAGAAAGAGTTTCAGGAACGAGGAGGTGAGCAGTTATGCCAGTTGCTGCTGAGAGGTCCAGGTGAGGTCTGGGAATTACCCACTGGAATTGGCATGTGGAGGCCACGGTTGACCATGGGTGGAGTGGAGAGGACAGAGATCTGGTTAAAATGAATTTAAGGGAGTTTTCGCTTTTGTTGTCTTTACGTTTTGCTGTCAAAAAATCATTGCCATGACTGATATGTGGCTGTCATTTTGCAGTATATACATATGTTAAATCATTATGTTGTGAACCTAAAACTACAATGCTATATGTCAATTATATCTCAGTTCTTTTTCTTTCTTTCTTTCTTTTTTTTGAAAGCAAGAGAAGCAGTAGAGCTAATTGGGGTTAACTACTCTTTTTGAAGAATTTTGGCTAACAGGGAACAGAGTAATGAAGCTTATAGCTAGGAGGGGTGGCGGGATCAAGGCAGATGAAGGTAGAAGACAACTTTGGGAATACTAGTTTCATTCCTCTCCTCTCTTTTTTGTGAAGCAAGAAGACATGCTTTAGCTGAAGCAGTTCTTAGCTCTAATATTTATAGTCCCTAGAAACATGAGAAAATTGTCATTGAAAGAGAGAGGGCTTATTACGTTCTCTATGGTATTGAAAATCATTTGTAAGGTATCAGATTTTGGTGCAGTTACAATGTACTTTCTTCTTTTAACTTTTCAGGTGTTAGATGGTGTCTTTGAACTGATATAAAGCTGAACTGCCCTGTGTGAGATCGTTCTATAAACCTAGGAGTAATTTTAGAGTACAAATTTTAGAGAGGACTTGTATGTCTGAAGCGACGCTGATGGCAGTTACAGCATTGCAGTTCTGTTAGAATATCTAAATGGAGTTAAAAGAATCAGACATTTTCCCAATAAAAAGAAGTGTTGGATGGACATGGCCAATTGTTAAAAAAAAAAGTTCTTAAATTATACTTGAAGAAAATTAGCTAATACAGGCTATTTGATGCTTGTCCTGATAGGTAGGGTTAGTTTTAGTTAAAATTAACTGTGTCACAATTATATGCTTACTTTATATTTTCAGTGTGTGGGGGGCATATCTTGGAGAAAGGGTTGTCTTCAGAGTCCTGTGTTGGTGGTATTTTCACTTGTGCTTGTATACACTGTTCTAACAGTAATTAATTTTTATTAGTGTTTATATTCTTTTTTTAAAGATTTTATTTATTTGACAGAGACACAGCGAGAGAGAGAAAACACAAGCAGGGGGAGTGAGAGAGGGAGAAGCAGGCTTCCCACTAAGCAGGGAGCCCGATGCGGGGCTCAATCCCAGGACCCTGGATCATGACCTGAACCAAAGGCAGAGCTTAATGACTGAGCCACCCAGGCACCCCTAGTGTTTATATTCTTGATTTAATTTCATGCTAATTGCAATGACAGCACAATAATGAAGTCTACCTATAAATTATTTTACCTACTATTTTAAAAAAATTATTTACTTATTTATTTTTAAAAAGATTTTTTTTTTTTAATTTGAGAGAGAGAGAGAGAGAGAGCACGAGGGGGTGTAGGGGCAGGGGGAGAGGGAGAAGCAGACTCCCCGCTGAGCAAGGAGCCCAATGTAGGGCCCAATCCTAGGACCCTGAGATCTTGACCTGAGCCAAAGGCAGATGCTTAACCCTCTGAGCCACCCAAGCCCCCCTGTTTTACCTACGATTAAAATACAATTTCTAAGTTATACTACCTTATGCTCCTTGCACATGGAAGTAAAATACTTTGGTAAATGAAAGAGCGGGATGATGATTGAGGTTTACCACATGTGGGTAGACTCTGCTTCTACATAGATATCATCATAGATTTTAATTTTAACTTTAATAAGAAAGTGGATTATTTGTGTATGTTTTATAAGCTGATGCCTCAGAATTTTATTCCTTCCTTGATCAGATAGAACATTTTGTTTAGTGCAGTCTCAGAAGACAGAGTCTTGCTTCCTGATTGGCATCGGTTATCTTAAAATACCCCCAATTCTTTTGGAAACGTGTGCATGCCAATTTAGAACTGTTTATTTGAAAAGTTACTTGGTTGCTCCCGGCAAAATTGATTCTTGATGAATTTTTGTTTTCTAATTTTCTCTTGTCCAGGGAGTTTCTAGTGGCAGCCAGGTATGAATACATTATGTGGCTGATTTTCCTGTTGGTAAATGTAAAGTTTACTTCTTCTAGCATTCGATACTCACTAAATTTCCCTTGTGTGTCCTGATGGTGGTAAAATCTCTTGCTATCATTCTAATCTGTTCAATAAACCTTGTCTTTGAAGTTTCATTATATAACCGTGGGTTCTCAGTCTCAAGTTGACTCTTAAGCTGCAGCTTTGTAGTTACAATGGGGAGACATGACAGAAGAGGAAGAAAGTCTGGAGAGGGGGTCAGTGGGGAGGAAGGAGGAGGAATCAGAGTGAGCAAAGCTTTCTCATTAAAACTCATAGAGAACATATATAGCTCCTTCTACCTTTAGCCAAAGGAAATATCAAGAAAGGCTGTAGGGTAGTACATATAGCTGTTAAAAAATAGTTGATAGTTGAATAGCTGTAGTTGAATTTAATGGAATGGTACAAAAGCACAGTTCAGTCGCAATTGCAATTGAAATAGAAATATAGATACTGGAGAAAAATCAATAGGAATTGGTGGACATAAAGAATGACTGAGAAAATGAGCCTGACAGCCTGTGGCTGCTACAGAAGCAGAAGGAAGTGCCCAGGCTTATCTGAGCCAAGAGAACCCAGACCAGTAGCAAACTTCATGCAGAAGTATGAACCCCAGGGGTGTCTGAGGTGCCTAGAGGCTTAGTGCTGAACTCTCCTCCGTTTGCCTTATGCTTATCGCTGGGCTATAAAAGTCTTTGTTTTACTGAACGCTGTTTTAAGCAGTTTAGACACCAGTTAGCCTCACAACAAGCCTCTAAGGTATTGAATTATTATTATTATTATTATTATTATTATTATGATTCCCATATGTTAGGTATCTTGCCCAGGGTCAGGAACCCAGGTTTGTCTGGTTCTTGAGCTCACATTTTTTTCCATTTAGCTGTTCTGCATCTGAGCTTACGTTGAAGTTAATGCTTCAGTGTACCCATCTGCATGATTTCACCTATGATGTCTCTTTTCTCCTTCTCAAACCTGTATTATCTCTGAGGGTTTTGACTTAAGGAACCTTGGTGGAAAGGAAATACCTGAACCCAGATCTGCACCCAGTTGGGGCTCCTTAAAGCCAAGTGGTCTTCCTGGGGCTGTAATTACTTTGTATCCAGAGTAGGAACTGATTGTGACGGGGTCAGTCAGGAAGTATGAACGGTTTGTTTTTGTTTTTTTTTAACATGAACTTTTATATGAATTGAAGTTTCTTTGAATGGTTAGAAGAAACAATGACTATATAGGGAATCAGGTGCTTCAGTAGAGGATAGATAAAACCAAGTTAATCAGTTTGGCCTTTGTATTGTGATAAATAAAATGTTACCTTCCCTAAATTAGAATCAGGACTGGGGAGAGGAATGAGAGCTAACGGTGGTCTCCAAGTTACCCATGACTAGCTGTTGCAAAAATTCTCAAAACTCAGTTTTCCTTAAGGAATATGGAAAAAGAGTTTGGTTGTCTGCATTGTGGGTCACTAGGAAAAAACACATCTTTGAACCAGATGGGCAGGCCAGTGTACTTGGAGTCCCTGGAGTCCATCCAAATACTCTTCCACCAAAGGGGAGAAAAGAACCATTGTTCGTGAGGTTTCAAATCATGGAAGTTGTTCAACTCTTCTAGACTGTGCTTCGATAATACTACAAAGGTTCTTTGTTAAGTTATCAAATTACGTCCAGATAGAGATAACAATTCTTGTGCTAAGAGTGATCATCACTAGTTTTTGGATATACATTTTCTACCAACATCTTAGCTCTGAATTGTGACTCTGCTATTCAGAGCTTGATTACCTAATGTGAAAATCTGCCAGTTTTGCTTTATCTATGAGACTTTCCTCATTCTGAGTCCCTATAGTATTTTCTTTTAGATCTTCTGTGGCAATTATTTCTTGTATTAAGCTTACTTGTTTAAGTGTCTGTGAGGACAGCAATTGTGTCTCATTCATCTCTAGACCCCCTATACTGCTTAATACAAAGCTAAGTAAATGGTTGGTAAATGAATAGAATGTGAAAAAAATCCTTTAGTAATGAAATACAGAAAATGTAGTTTACTCTCTGTCTTCTTTACATACTCCACACGTCCCTAGTGTACTTTTGTGACTTTTTCTAAAATTCCCTTGCTGTTCACTTGTTTAATTTTTAATAACCCTCTTTCCCTTCATGGCCAGAAAGCCTTTAAAGCCCAGGTCAGCGTAACAAACTGATTTCCTTTTTGTAATTCCAGTGACATTTCTTAGCTACATATGGCTGGTGTTATTTACCAGCAGTTTATAAATGGTATCCGCCAGGCCAAATCAGTTTAGTATCATTTACGTGTTGTTCCTAAAATTTGAGAATGTGCTATCACAGCAACTTGTATGCCTGGTTAAACTAATTGGTCCGAGTATTTAGGCTTTCTACAGGTGCAGATAACCGGTTCATGGGTTCATGCTCCATGTCTTGTGGCAGCTATACAACTTCCCCTGTAAATTACAAGAATAAATTTAGAAGTTTAATATATATGATAATTTAGTACAAATTTATAGAAATACTAGTATGTACCATAGGTATGTGAAGCCACTTTGTGAAAACATTTGGCTGCTATTAAACCCATTCTTTCCTACCGTCATCTGAGTTGACATCAACCTTAAATCTCCTTTTCCTGGGGTTTAAAGCAACATGTCTACGAAGTTTCTTAGCCGCAGCTCTAGCATCAGTGTTTCGCCATAACTGCCTATCCTTTTGTACATGTATTTCCACGAGCACTGGCACTCTTGGTTACAAGGAACTGAAAATCAGCTCGAAGCGTTTAACCATTTTTTAAAAAGATTTTATTTATTTATTTGAGAGAGAGAGAATGAGAGATAGAGAGCGCGAGAGGGAAGAGGGTCAGAGGGAGAAGCAGATTCCCTGCTGAGCAGGGAGCCCGATGTGGGACTCGATCCTGGGACTCCAGGATCATGACCTGAGCCGAAGGCAGTTGCTTAACCAACTGAGCCACCCAGGTGCCCAGCTCGAAGTGTTTAGAGGAAAAAATAGGACTTATGGGCAGGTTAGTGTGGCAGGATAGAAGCAAGGGCTGAACAACCACGTTTTAAGTCAGCCAACTGGGGCGCCTGAGTGGCTCAGTCAGTTAAGCATCTGCCTTCGGCTCAGGTCATGATCCCAGGTCCTGGAATCAAGTCCTGCATCGGGCTCCTTGCTGGGCGGGGAGCCTGCTTCTCTCTCTGCCTGCCGCTCCCCCGGCTTGCGCGCGCTCTCTCTCTCTGACAGATAAATAAATAAAGTCTTAAAAAAAAAAAAAAAAGCCCAGCAGGCAGTGCCGAGGACCTCAGCGGGTGGGACCAGGGATGCCGTGGTTTCAGTGCTGTCTGTCTCTTGCCCTCATCTCTGCTCTTACTCCTTGTTAGTTTCAGGATTTCAGTCCAGCTTCTGTGCAGGGCTTGAGACACGGACACCGGTGGCTTCTCAGCTGATGATGCTCTCTGCTTTGCCACCATCGGGAGTAGAGGGATGTAGGGTCCAGTTCAGCTCTGCTTGGAGAAGTCCCAGGGAGCAAATGGCTTAAGTTGGATGGCTGGTCTGGTGCTGGACAGGACACAGCCCTCCCTATCCTGCAGTGCATGGCGTCAGGGGAGGAACCACTCCCAGAACCAGCTGATTTTTCGGAACCATTCAAGTGAAACATTCCACAAGAAGTGGCAGAAGGGACTCAATCAGTATTTGAGTGCTGCTCTTCTTAGTGTTTCACTGGATACAAAAGGCATGTAGGAGTAAAAGCATTTCAGAGCTGGTAACATCCCTGGTACTTAAACGCATTTTTTGCCTCAAACCTCCTCTGTTACACTAGTGAGACTGGACTGGTTATATGATCATCTGACAACTCTTCCTTAGACAAATGATTACTTTGGTTTGCTTTCTGCTCTTTGAGGATGGTGTATGTGTGGTTTCAGAGTGATCTGAATCATACCAGCATTAGCTTGAAAAGGCAAACACCAAGACATTGGTCAAAGGAAAGTTAATTAAATTACATAGGAGCACCTATTTTAATTTCAGTTGTGAGTTTCTTCAGTTGGTTATCTTTTCATTATCATGCTTACTGTTGAATGCATAGCATTGTTATCCATTCTTTTCCCTGGCCCTGCTTCCTATTTTGTTTTTTAGGGGTATAGAGTGAGACAAAGGAAGAAAATTATTTAATAAATCCTTTTTATTTTAATATTTGAAAGTATATACTAGATCAGTGGCAGGGAATTTCTAGATTAAAAAATGTCAAAGGTGATTTAAAGTTATTTCTGTCTGTCTATTTGACAGGCTCATTTAAACAAGTTTTCTTCCTTTGGGATTTTCCTGAT
Source organism: Eumetopias jubatus (assembly GCF_037043125.1). Lineage (NCBI taxonomy): Eukaryota > Metazoa > Chordata > Mammalia > Carnivora > Otariidae > Eumetopias > Eumetopias jubatus. The sequence goes on from NW_028274820.1 coordinate 35,873,120, forward strand.
TTTCTAACTAAGTAGAATTTTAGAAAGCTGGTCTAAAGTTCCTAAAGGCAGTAAAGCTGACTTATAACCCTGAACTAGAAAACTTTTTCTTCCCTTTTCATAGTTAACATAAAAAAACTTAAGTAAGTTTTTAAAAAAAAAGACTTAGCTCCTTAAGAAGCTTTTTGATAGTCCTGGATTTGTAGCCTCTCTCCATACTAGAATCCTGACATCAGGAAGAGAGAAAATCCTCACATCTTTTCTCAATGCCTTTTGCCTTTCTTCTTGCTTCTACCTGAGGATTTTCTGTCTGCCACTGAAGTCTTATAATTTAATTCACATTTCTAAGATGATGTTAGTGCTACACATTTGGAACTCTCTGATACTGTTCTTCTGTGAATATGGTCATAGTAAGATCCCTTTTACACCTGCATCTCCTGCTCAGTTTCTCATACTTGGGGCATGACACCCCATCAAAAAACTGGTTGTGTTTTTGCAAGGGTGTGAGTAGGAAAAACCGCACTAGGCCATGTGAATACCTAGGCATTTTATATAAGTTACTTGAATAAATAATAAATACATAGTGTGTATAGATATGTATACAGAAACCATGTAATGCATATTTTAATGCAAAAGTCTTATGTGCCAAGGATTAGAAATTTAACTGAGGAGAGGCGAAGACTCAGATGTAGACAAGTTGTTACCCAGGATAAATTGAAGACACACAACCTGGAAATACAACATATAGGCAGGAGGAAAATTGTTCCCTAAAAAGGAGTAGACTGAACCCTTGGTTCAGAAGCAGAACTATGATCAGACATCACATTTTTAAGGGAGACAAAAATAAGGCCTGCCTTTTTATTACTGTGATATGTATCTACCTGTTTCTGTTGCTAGGATTCATGAAAATCAACCTTCCATGCTGCTTTTTGACAAACATAATCTAAAGTTTCCTTGCTATACCTCTGTCTTTGGGCTTTTAATCTCCAACCTAGATGATGTTCATAACTGAACTTTTTTCACCTGGACATATTTTCTGCAGTTCATGGTGACCAGCATAGGATTTATCTCTAGTCAAGAAACAAATATAGAGCATCTATTGTATGCAGGACCCAGTGTCAGCACTGTAGGGAAGACAGAGATGAAGAAGATATGGCGCGCGTGTGTGTATCTATGTGTGTGTGTGTGTGTGTGTGTGTGTGTGTGTGTGTGTGTGTGTTACGGTTATTGTTTTTGTTAGTGCTCTGGATGCATGGATTTTGAATAGTCTGCCCTCAATCTTATTTTCCCGTAGGCCTTCATATTTCTACGGTGCAATTTAACGGAATACAACATTTTTCAAGAACAAATTTATTGGGTTGTGATAGAATTACCTGTATTTACTGATAAACTTAGTTCTAGAAGTAGCTCTAGAGCTAATTAGCTCTAGAGCTAATTCTAAAATTAGCTCTAGAATCCAGAAAACACTCAAATTGTGTAAATATTAAGGAGAAAATCCTAAGGTTTCCATGAAATGACATGAGTGATATATGGATATTTTTGGTATTGAGAAAGTATTTTAAATAAATAACATTTCTCTGAATATATGGAAGTCTAAGCAATGACTAGCATTAGTGGAGAAGAATTAAGTCATAAAATTTTTAGGGTTTATTAAAAAATAAAGGTTTAGGTTTACTAAAACCTTGTGAGCATCTTTAAAACAATCATAATACGAACATTTCACTGTAAAACTTTGCAGTAGAAAAAAATTGCTAGGGTTGCCTGGATCTGTAATAATTTGAAATTCAACCTCTTTTTTGGGGGAACTTCTATCTTTTCTCTATCACTTTTCAAAATAAAATATCTTTGCTTCCTTGAGACTTAAAAGTTTATTGAGATTAATTCATAAGGCAGACTTATTATATGAGATTTATATGCATAAAGTAGACTTTGCTCTTACCCCTTTCCTGACCTTATTTCCTTATTTAATATTTTCCTTTTTCCTTTTTTGGTTAAAAAAAGGGCTTTCTCTATCCCTTTCTTCACTACTTCTTTTGTCTGGGTTCCTTTTTTATGGGGGGAGGCCATCTTGTCTGTTAGACTCTACTTCTGTGAAGGTCGGGCATCTGGCAGCCTCATAGGTCTGAGATGGCTCCAGGTAAGCTGATAGGAAATCAGAATTTCTGCCCAGGTGAGAAGTACCTCAGAGCCGAGGGTACAACCTGTGGTTGGGGGGTAACTAGGCTAGTACTTCTCCACTCAGGAGACAGTTCATAGTTCTGCTTTGCACTGCCCTTTTCTCACGTTTGCACAAACCTCTATTCACAGTGTTCTGATAAGCCTGTTTGTCCAGTTGCCCAAGTTTAGGCAGTTGAGGAAGGTTGTGACAAGACTGAGAGAGTGTGGTGGCCTTAGGAGGAGGTGGCACGTTTAGAGCCTTAGGAAAGGAAGCCTGACGGCAAAGAGAGAATAAACCATAACGATGATGCAAAGGGTCACATGGGTGTCGCGTCTGGAGATTGGGAGCCGGTGGCCCTGTATACTCTCGGTTAAACCCTGATGGCTGTCACTAATGTTCACAATGGATCCAGTCATCATCAGTTGAAGATTAGACTGTGTTTATTATAATTCTTTGGAAAGTCAGGGAAGTGCATGATGCTATAAAGGGATAGATACTTCAAGGGATCAATTTTTGTTTTCCTGCAAAAATGACCTAAGCAGTTAGAGGTCAGAGTCTTGCATTTTTATCAGTTTTCTTTCTTATCTTTTCCTTTATATCTATCAAGATGATGTTTTTACAAAAGACTTTTGTAAATAGACCCTTTATTTTACCAGCTGTTATTGTTCTTCTGTGGTGTGGTTTCAGATACATCTCAATGTCCTGTCATAAAGATAGTCTTAATAGCAGTGGATTGTGAGTCCTGACAACATGAACATAATGATTAATTTCCTGTAGCTTTGCCTTCTAGCCTCTGTTTTTTCACTTCTGCTTTAAGGCCAAGCTTGTGTAGCTGTATACATACGTTGACACTATATTTTCCCCACACTTTCTTCCAGGCCCCTTTTGTTCCCACTCTTCGGGAGCCCACAGAATTTGTCTGAACAATGGTCATCTGCAGCAGCTCTTCCTGATATTTATTTTTTCAGCAGGTACTGAGTGCTGTCCTTGGGGCTGGAGCAACGCAGAGAGCAAATGAGTAGAAGCCCGTGCTCTGGGGCCATTTACATGCTAGGGAGGGCAGAAGACAAACAAATAAATACATTAGATGGTGCAGCAAACACAGTGCGAGGTGACGGGGAGGGAGGAGCACCAGCAGAAGGGGGAAGCCAGGGAAGGACTCCCAGGAGGAGATTACTGACATCCAACCGAGTAATGAGAAGGCGTCAGCCAAGACTATCTGAGGAAGAACATTCTAGGCAGTGAGAGCAGCACAGACATATTCCCGAGGCAGGAATTAGCTCTGAGGAGAAGAAACATTGTCCATTGTGGCTGAAGCATGGAGTGGTGAGTGCTGGAGGTGCCCTGCTCAGAGCAGCTTGGTCAGTGGGTGCCTAGGCTAAACAGAAGCCCTTCCTCTCCAGCCCCCAGTCAGTGATGACCAGTCCAGGCGTACACAAGGCCAGCCCTCTTGCTTCAGGTGGGACGAATGTTGGGTGTGGCTTTTTCCGCTGAGGCCACTCTTCATCGCTTTCCCCCATCCTCCCTGTCCTGCCTCCTCACTCCTTCTCTCTGAGAGCATGTCCTCAGTAAATTAGGTGAACAAGAATCCTGGCTGAGCTCTGTTTCTAGGAAACCATAACATAAGACACATACGTGAACGTCTGACCATTTTTTTTGCAGGTTCCAGACCCTTATATAATTGCCTACTCCCCACGTCCACTCGGATGTTCCAAAGATACCTAAAACCCTCAACATGTAAAAATTGAATTCATGATAATTTCTCCCGTATCCATCTTCCTGTATCCATCCCTTTAGCTTATGATTCCACCTTTCCCTTTCACTTCATTATACTAAGAATTCAGGGCCATGCTTGGATTTTCCCTTTCCATTAGCCCTCCTGTCCAGTCACAACAAGTAACTCAGAGTGAATGTCTCTCACCTCCCTTGTCTTTCCATCCCCATTTTTTTTTAAGGTTTTATTCATTTACTTGAGAGAGAGAGCAGGAGGGGGGGCGGGGCAGAGCAGAGGGAGAGAGACAAGCACGCTCTGCACTGACTGCAGAGCACGACTCGAGGCTCAATCCCTCAACCCCAAGATCATGACCTAAGCCGAAACCAAGAGTCAGACGTCCTACTGACTGAGCCACTCAGGCTCCCCCATCCCCATTTTTGTTGCTTTAATTCAGGGCTTTGACTGAAGTATTAGTCTCCCAAGTAGCCCCCCCAGCTCAGTCCTGCAAACTCTAATCTGTTCTACGCCATTGCCCTGTTGTAAAATGAGAAATCCCCCCCAGCTGCTCTTCTGCTTATAGTCCTTTAGTGCCTTCCTGTGGGATTAAATGGCAGCTTCCTGTTGGATAAAATCCCTAACTTCTTAGCATGGTTTACTGGTCTGTTACGCTCTGGCATCAAGCCATCTCTCCCTCAGCCTTCCCAGCTGCCTCCAGTCTGTTTACTGCTCGGCGGTTTCCTTAGACAGCTCCCAGTTTCAGGCGTCCGATGCTTGTGTTCAGTCCTGCTGGTCCTCAGATGTCTACCCCCTTCTGGCCGGTGCCTGGAAGACAGTCTGGGGCTGCCTCCTCAGTGAGGTCTTCTCTGAGCCACCCTCATTTGTACCCAAGTAAGCGCTCCCAAAACACATTTCAGTATATTATAATCACTTGCTTTATTTCTAACCGCTCACTGGGTTCCTTGCATGCAGAGAACATGGCTGTTCCTATTGCTGGGGGCATCAGCACACGTCTATTGAATGAATACGTGAGAAAAATAAAGGGGAAACTTTATTCCGTGCAGTTTGTTGGCTCTTATGCAGGAAAGCTTCGTGACCATGAACGTTATACATGTCCTTATCTGCCAACTCTATAGGAAGAAAGATACAGGAACTACTTGGATGAGGTGACTGAAGATAACACTTCTAACATTTTTTTTTTTTTTATATTTCAGGGAACATTGAATGATGGGGAAAGGAGGTAGATTACTTAAGCCCTAAAATATGGATTTGGGAAATGTATTAATTCTTTTAAGTATTCATTTAATATTTTCCAGATAGCTAGCATTGGGGGAATAAAAAAAGAAGCAGTTGATACAGTTTGTTCCTCAAGGACCTTAAAATGGGGGAAAATGTGAACAAGAAAGCTTTTTTTAAAATTAATTTTATTTTATTATGTTAGTCACCATACAATACATCATTAGTTTTTGATGTAGTGTTCCATGATTCATTGCTTTCGTATAATACCCAGTGCTCCATGCAATACGTGCCCTCCTTAATACCCATCACCGGGCTAACCCACCCCCCCACCCCTCTCCCCTCTAAAACCCTCAGTTTGTTTCTCAGAGTCCATAGTCTCTCGTGTGAACAAGAGAGTTTCGAGGCAGCATATGATTAAGTGTTAAATGATTTAAATAAAAAGCACGGTTGGTTCTGAAAAAGGAGAGTCTTTGTGGGCTGGAGGGTTGAGCAATCACAAACAAAATCTCAGATTCTTATAGGAATGAAGTCCCCTCTCCAGAAAAGGTGCTCATGGACCTCAGTAGTTTTCAGATATTAAAGAGGTAGCTTTCTCTCTTGGCTTTGTTGTAAAAGGAAGTACATAATAGTTGTGTTTGAAGAACTTTTTGTAAGTTTTTGAATGAGCTTTTGTGTTGCAGAAAAAATAAAGTTCAGTATCTTCACAGTGTGATTCAAAAGGCTGAAGGTGAAAATGGTTTGCAAATGGGAGATATCTTTTTTTTTAAATTTTATTTATTTGAGACAGAGAGTGCATGAACATGAACAGGGGAGGACCGCGGGATCATGACCTGAGCTGAAAGCAGATGCTTAACCCACTGAGCCACCCAGGCGCCTTGGGAGATGATTTCTTTAAACCAATTAGGATGTGAAGGGAAAACACTTTTCCCTGAGCTTTCAAATTGTAAGTGCACCCAGTCCTGTGGGCTATGAGAATATTGGCTGCTTGCTCACCGTTGACACAGTAGTTACCTCCTCTTGTACTTTAATCTCTTAATTAAGTAAATATCTGTGATGTCAGATTTCATGCTTAAACTTGTAAAATTTCTTGCCTAAAGTGTTTTTCAGTTATATTCTTGTGTCTTAGCCTAATTTATACCCTTTCGTGGTTCTGTATTTTGAGGATAGGAAGTACTTTCAACAAAGACAAATTGTAGCTTAATCACTCTCCTGTAGGGGTCGCTATAAGAGTAGCCTTTTGGCATTCTTCCTTGCCACCCAGCACCCAGCACTGTGTGGTATGACTTGACATAATTAACCTAAGGACTGTGAGATCTGCTTTGTGTTGGCATTTTACTTTTGGGAGTGACAGAAGCTCTAACCCCTCTAACCAAGAATTCTGTAGGCTCGTAACTATGTATCTTATCACTTCGGTGCTGTAAGTGCTACACCTGTGCATTTTTAACCTTTATTTGGTGCATGGTTATTTTAGAGTTCTCATTATGCCCCATTTGCATATGAAAAATATATACACATAGACACATTAAACTATTTTAGTGGCTTTTGCAGCACGGATGATGGTAGCCTTCATTGGCTTGCTATAGGACCTCAGATTATTGTTTAATGAGGTTGTCACTCAAGATCCTTACTGGCTTCCTCCAGTGCTTTTAAAAAAATGAATTGAGTATGATGAGGTACATCCCCTTGATTAAATGTTTTTCCTCCTATGCAATCACCATTAGCTGTTTGGCTCCCATTCTGTATTCTTTTGAAGCAGCCCTGCCTTGCAAATCAATATCTTTCTGAAGAGACTGTGTTGTGAATTGCCTGGACAGCATATGCACTGTTACTTTGGCTGCAATGCTGCTGCAGAGCCTGGTTACTCTGCCTTCCTGGGAACTCCACAGGCAAGTCCATCGTGTTTGGAGAAAAAAAAAAAAAACACTAGATCTTTTGGGGGGGGAGAAATGAACTGTTAAAGCTATTGATACTGAATGTTAGCATGCCCTTTGTATTCTTGTGAACTATTTTTGGTCTTATTCCACTGAGATTAGTTTCTCTTAGGTGATTTCTGGTGTGTGTTTGTGTGTATGTGTGTGGTTTTTTTTTTTTTTTTGCTTTTGCTTCCCCCTTTCTTGGTTGTAGTACGGCCGTACCATTTCAGCTTGCTAGTGCAGAAAGATGTGAATTCAGTTGCTGTATGAACCTGGCCTGGTGCAAACACATTGCTAGAGACATGTTAAAGAGTTCCAGGTGAATCGAGCCTGAGAGAGACAACAGCAAAACGGTAAGACGGAGCATGCTTAAAATTAGAGCAGGGGTTTTAATTTGGAGCATCTCGGCAAGTCTGAATCCTGACTCACTCATTTACAACTTGAAAAGGATTCATTTTATGCATGTCATTTCACTCACCCCCTTCTATTTAACTGCCAAAAACATCACAGATTGATCAAGGGGGTATTTAAATTAGGGATCCAACAGGAGGTTACTCATGGGGAGTCTCTTGAGGCTCCCAAGGCTACTGCTTGTAGTTTGTAAACACCAGTAGCAGTGATGAGACGAGCAAAAGGTTTAGCGTCTGTGCTTTACCATAGCTGAGTGTTATTTCTTCTGAAACTCGTCTTATTTATTACAGCTTAAAGAGATCTTACAGATTGTTTTGCCTGGCTTTGCTTGGCTGAATGCCCTCTGAGTCAAGCCAGTGAAGGACGGGAGACCACTTCTTTCATTTGGGTAAACTGATGTCCATGAATTAGCTGGATTGGATCTGAGTGGAATAAGCATCTCTAATGTATTAGGGCTGTGGGGTTTCCTCCTTGCTCCTTCCACCCGCTTCCCTTCTAGAGTGCAGAAACGTACCTGTTTTAAGTCTGTGCTTTCTGGCAGAAGTCAGTGTGCTGGTATTTTGCATCATTACACCTGGAGTGGTTATGCTTTCATGTACGGAAGTGATAATCCTTCATGCAGTTCTGCTTGAAGTGCTGGCTCTAATAGTGGACAGGGAGCGTTTTGGATTCTAATGGAGAACCCGGCATGCATGAAGGACTGGGCTAGCAGACAGGCTACTCCAGAATGCTGCTTACCTGCTTGTGCTGAGGATAACAATTGAGAGACAGAGATGTAAACCTTGGTATCTACAGGGGTGGCATTTCTATTTCCTTTGTTAATTGGCACACAGTATTGGGGGTGGGGGACAGCTGAAGTTGCAGAACATGTTTTAATATTATTAAAGTGAGGCTACTATATTACATGGTCCTGGTGGATTTATTAGGATCCATCTACTATATAGGTGCTGAATATCCAGGGTGTCAGCATTTGATTTTTTGCTTTAAAAATATTCTACTTACATATACTGTAACTCAGCAAATCACGTAAAATGTAAATAAATGATGCAGATGGTGAATATCTGTTGAGAAAATCATCGGTAACTTGCTGTAGCATGTTGGTCATAAGCGAGTTGTGTATAATTTTGTGACATTAGTATTTTTAAAAAAGAACACATGATTACTTGATAGACAAGTGAGATAAATTTTTGAGGGGGGGGCCACTTAGGAGCCTTGAATATCCTTCTGTGTTTACTCAACTCTTGATTACAAAGGTGGGACATTGATTTTGGGGAATGAATATTTGGATTTTCTTCCAAAGAGAATTCAAGTTTTATTTTAATCACTTACTACTTTCTAAAAAGTCAACATGAACTATAAGCTGTTCTTTTCCATACTTCAGTTGTTTTTTTCTGAAAAAAACTTTTTTTTTCTGTTCAGAAGATGATGTACTCTGTGTTTGTTTGTTTGTTTTTTCTGAGAGTGATATGTTCTAGCTATTTATATTTTTACCTTCACTTTGTATAAGCTGTGAGGTTTATTTTTTCGCCCTATGACAGAAGGAATTGTACATTTGCAAGAAGTAATTTTTAAAAAGGGGACGAGTAGAGCAGTTATATGACATTGATTTTACAATCATATACTTTTTTTAAAAAAAGATTTCAGTTATTTATTTGAGAGAGAGAGAAAGAGAGAGCACAAGCAGGGGAGTAGTAGAGGGAGAAGGAGAAGCAGACTCCCCACTGAGCAGGGAGCCTGATGCAGGGCTCGATCCTTAGACCCTGGGATCATGACCTGAGCTGAAGGCAGACACTTAACCGACTGAGCCACCCAGGTGCCCACAATCTACACACTTTTTAATTCCTCGTTCTGCAAACGTTTATTAGCCATCTACTATGTGTAAGACATTGTAAGACTTGCTGTGAGGAAGTACGATGAAGTGATAACACTCCCTTCCCTGAAGGAGCTTAGATAGAGTAGCATTGGTATTTTTCTCTGGAATATGCTCCTTATTCTTTCTTATGAATAAGTAAATTTGATGCTTTTTAAATATTATATTTTCTCTCTAGGAGACTCCTATTTTCTTTTAATCATTTATTAAACAAACATTTATGGAGAGTCTACTGTGTAATGGTGTAACTGCTCTGTAACAGTGAGTCAAAATGATCTGGGGCCTATCCTCATGGAACTTACCATGTACTGTACTTTTTAAGATATTTCCAGGAGAAATTTTGGAGTAGGTTTCTTTCATTTGCGACAATTGCAGTACTTTTTTCATTTTTTAATTGTGTTATAAAATATACTTACCGCAAAACTCACCTCTTTAATCATTTTTAAGTGTACAATTCATTGGCGGTAAGTACTTTCACAAGATATTGCTACTATCACTGCTATCCATTTCCAAAACTTTTCCCATCATTCAGATAGAAAAACTCTGTACCCATTAAATAATAACTCCCCATTTTCCCTCCCCCTGGTCCCTGGTAATCTCTAGTTTACTTTCTGTGTCTATGATTTGCCTCATCAAGTGGAATCATACAGCGTTAATCCTTTTGTGTTTGGTCAGTTTCACTTAGCATGTTTTCCAGGGTTCATCTGTGTTGTAGCATGTACCAGAATTTCATTACTTTTTAAATATATGCTTTGATTTTTTTCTGGGGGGGGAGGGGCAGAGAGCAAACGTTAAGCAGGCTCCATGCTGGGCGTGGAGCCCCATGCAGGGCTCGATCTCAACCCTGAGATCATGACCTGAGCCGAAATCAAGAGTCAGACACTTAACTGACTGAGCCACCCATGCGCCCCAGTATAAGCTTTGATCTTTATATGGAAAAACACCAGAATTCCCCCTTATATGCTTTCAATGAATCAAGTTACCATATGGGCACCATAATAGATAATTTAGAGATACTAAAACTCAAAACTTGTAGGGAGGGGCAGGAAATGCAGAATAGAAATGCACTGAGGGAATAATCTATGGATATATTACACTTGGATTCTCTACATGCCTGATAATTGGTCTACTTAGATTTTCATGTCAGTTCTTTGGTGTGAGAGAGCAACAGTCAGCTGAAATATTCAGTGGAAGGCTGGACTGTGGCTTTTGTCATTATTAACATTTGAATTTCACCCCCTCTGCTTCAGTTCCCTTACTCTATCTGATCGTGTTGAGGTCCTCCTGCAGACTCTTAGAATTGGCAGGTTCTTCAGCAAGTGTATTGTCTACTTGGCTCATCACCATTGGTTCAGCCAGTGGGAGAGGGAGACTTTACTCAGTCTCCTGATATCCACTGCAAATCCTCCTTCACTCCCCACTGCTGTTTTCAGTGAACGCTCAACCTGAAAACCTCATGTTATCTTCTGAGTTGGGCAGAGAGGGATAGGAGAGGGTATAAGCTTTTTGCCACATTAAGCCCGTTTCCTTTGGATGAGGTAAGCCTGGTTTCATCAATATAGCATTCTCTTTCTCAGATTTCTTCGTGATACTGTTTATCTTAAATCCAGATGGTTTTTCTGGTAGTGAATCCTTTTTAGAAAGCCAGGTTAAGGCTCCCAGAGGTATCCATTTATCTGCCATCGACTGATTTGATGATTCTTGGATGGGATCAGTCAGCGGTTTATGTCCACACTAATCAGGAAACACAAACATATATGGGAAAGGAAGATTCAGCGTGGTAGTGCCTCATGCCTGAGTCATTCCATCTTCCCATCAGCCTGTCCTTTTTAATGATTTTAATGCTTTCTGCCCACCCTAACTACTTTGCTGTTCAGCCTTAACTTTTGATATGAGGCTGATTCAGAATCAGGTCAGTCAAAGGCATATTCAGTTTAGGTGGTGGAAGTAGCAAGGGATGAAGGGAGGATGGATGAGAAAACCTTAGACCACAAAGCACTTACTTCACTCAGCTTTAAAAGTGCCTTCTTTTGCATCAGGAGAAGAGAGAATGAGAGAAGTGTTGCGGATAGGTCTGGCCTTTGCTTATTTCTCTTGAAATATAAATCCCAGGGAACATGTAAGGAAGACATCCCAGTGGTCAAGAGCTTGGGCTTTGTAGTCAGAGTCTTGGAATAAATCTCGTTCCCTCTGCTTACTCTCTGTGTCGTCTTGGACATGCTACTTAGTTCTTGTGTGCCTCAATATAAACATCTGTAAACTCAGAATAATAATCCTACCTCATGGCGCCATTGTAGAGATTAAGAAATTACTTATAAAGCATTTCTCAAAGTAGCTGTTACATAATAAGAGCTCTGTAAGAACCATCATCATTATCATTGGTATCTAAAAATCCTTCATTTCCATCTCTCTTTTCTTTCAACTTGAATTTATCTTGCCCAAGTTTAATCCTTTTTCAGTTTGCTTGTTTATTGAGCATATATGACAAGTCTTAGCGTTATTGTGTTTGAGGGGATAAAAAGAGGATTTGAAAGAGTGTTCCGGTCTTCCATGTATCATGTGGTAGGCTTTGGAAGGGTATATGTTCTGTAAACTTCCTCCTCTGCCCCGCTGATAGAAGTTTGCCCCAGCGGCTTCTTCCTCAGCTAAATGAGATCTTGCTAAAGTACAAAGAGGACAGTGAAATGTTCCTGGAAGCACTGAGGCTTATTTTCAGGTGGCAGATGAGCAGCAGGATTATGTGTACCCCGCTGCTCTGCTCTGTTCACCTTGACGATCTCCGTCCGGATTCACTATTGACTTTTCTTAGTCATAGGAAAGGTTGACAGAACCAGCCCTCATGAAATCAGCGAGGACTTTATTATTAATGGATTGCTGTCAAATTTATTATTGCTGAAATTTTAGCTCTTTACAATAGATGGACCAATTGTCAAACCTGCATTGAAAGAGACTTCCATTTTTTCCCCAAAGGTTCATTGTTCCCTGTGTTTCTCTTCATAAGCTCTGTGTGGTTAGTGACCCATATATGATTCTCTGAAAATTTTAAGAGCTTCAAAATCAACCCTATATTGAGTGATGCCCTGTATTTTTCTGAATTCTTTGGTCAGGTTTGTATCTCGATTTATTTTATTAGAATAAAAACATTAAACTTTTAAACTTTATAGCATCACTCTTGACATTAGTCACTAAATTATTTAAGCATTAATAATACATCTAAATTTTATTAAAAGGATAGTTATTGTAGGTGATGAGATAGAAGTTGTGCTTATTTATATAACCATCTGTTTCAGAGTAAAAAGATAGTACACAATTTTATTTCTCCTTCAGGAAAGGAATTTAAAGATATTTATAATCTTTATTTTTAAATGCTGTTCATATGGTTACCAGGGGAAAGAAATTCAGGCCCTAATGGATCAGTCAGTACCTCCAGTAGTGTCTTTTTTCAGTTTCCATTTTTAATGTTATTATGCCTTCTGGATGCTTGATCTTACATGAGGGACAGAATAGTGAGCTACAGATATTTGAAAGGTATAAACATGAAGGAAGAACTAGCCTGGTTTAGTACAAAGAAGCTATGGGTGGTGCAATGAAATTCAGAAGAGAAACAAAACAATTCAGAAGGTATCTAAGACTATCGTTTGCACAGCCTTTGAGACAGATGACAGCTTCTCTGGTCCTTGTGATGTTAAAAAAACCAAAAACTGAAAAAAAACCGCCTCAAACAGTAAGCCTGTGTATACAGGTAGAAAGCACCCTGGACCATGTTCATGATTTCAAACAGCCGTGAATCTGGAGTTCAGCCTGATCTGTTTATTGATTATAAGTACTTCTGGCATGGTAGACATTTTAAAATCGCTGTAGGTTATATTAGTCAGTCCTTCTTGCTAGGTTTATTTCACACCTCTGCATGGCGTGGGGTCCTTTGAAAACACTCTGGTTTCCCTTTCTCAGGTTAGGAATAAAAAGAATAACTATATTTAAACCTGTAAATTTTGTGAGAGAGGGGAAAAAGGTTCTTATTTGCAGGAACAGACTTTTTCTTTTCTAGGATAAGAGCTTTAAGGGAATAGTGTCTTGATGAAGAAACTAATTAGCCATGTTGTGAGCCACTTTGTGTAGCCTGAGTCTCTGTTTTGTCGAGAATGGGTATTCCAGTTCCTCACTGCAGCTGTGAGAATTTTGTACGTTGAATAGGCTTTTGCTTTGTGGAATCTCAACAAAGCCACTCTCTCACTTCCTGTGGGGGGATTCTCATTTCGTGTGCCCCATTTCTGAGCCCTCTGGCTATAAATGGGAGAGGGTAGGTAATAACAGATGTCAATTGTAATATTTCGTCTCCCAACACTATATATTCATTTGGCCATATGATATGAATGCTACACTCTTGACTCTTTTTTCCATGATGGAGTTTTAGCCAGTATATAATTATGGATGCCAAGTGAGAGAAAATTCACATATCTTCTTTCTCCTCTTGACCTTTTTGGGATATAGAGTGTGTTTTTAGTGGAAACAGTGACTGAAAGCCACCCAGACTTCCACAGAATTGCCATGTCCTTCTATTTGTAAATAGGGGTTCTTGTCCCTTATCCAATCTAGGATGGGACATATTCAGTTATGCCAGGTAGGCAAAGGGCTTTTTTTTTTTTTCTCCTCTCCAGGGGAGGACTTGTTTTAGGATACATGATATACTTCACAAATGTAAGTTCCTTTTAAACTCTTGTTTCTAGGTCCTAAAGTGACTTCCTTCTATTTTTTTATTATTATTATTTTTTCCCAAAGCTACCAAATAAACTCTGGTAATTAAAGAGCAAAGCAAGATTTTGGGTCCAAATTTCCTTAGAATAATTTTGTGGTAATTTTTGTCATAGATCTGGTAGTCAATGGCAAAACAATGCTTCTGTATTAGAAACACAGAAATCCACAAATTTCTACAAATGGTACAGATGTGGTTGTGACTCATGTATATTCTTTTTTCTCTGCTTTTCACTTACTCTGATCCCATTGCTTTAAAAAAATTCATAAATATCTTGGGTATACCTTGTTGGACAATTTTACTTCAGAATATTTAAAAATTATATTAAAAATTATATGAAATTGACATGACCTTTTGTGGGAAGTTTGAGTAAAAATGTTGCCCAAGGAATATTGAAATGATTATCACTCATATAGTACCCAGAGTTTGAAACAAATTTTGCCTCTTAAACTCTTGACCTCTCGCACAATCTCAATCTCTTATTTGGCCATACCAGCAGAATCTATCATTATATGGTGTAGGGCACTGCAATTCTTAACGTGCACACAAATCCCCTAGGGATCGTGTTCAAATGCAGGCTCTGACTCAGTAGGACTTGAGGGGGGCATGGGGTGGCATTGAGATCCCAGGTGTTGCCAGCACCGCTGGTCCACAGCAGAAAGGGGTTAGAGAATATTCCGGATGAAATCCTTATTTCCAAAGATAGCTGCGTTCCAAAAATTCTATGTAGGCCACAACTAACAATAGGGCATTTTTATAATTTATGGTGTGTGTTCATCAAACGTTGTGTTAAATTTATCATTGTGATTTGGGTGAAATAAAGAACATAGAGGTCAGTGAGTAGAAGCATCTGTTTACGCGAACCTGTAAGCAAACTATCACGTATATCTAAAATCAATATTTATTTCAAGAGAGGGAGCATGGGCGTGCTCAAGCGGGGGGAGGGGCAGAGGGAGAGAGAGAGAGAAACACCCATTTCATGCTGATGCGGGATGCAGGGCTCGATCCCACGGCCCTGAGATCATGACCGGAGCGGAAACCAAGAGTCAGCTGCTCAACCAACTGTGCCACCCAGGTCCCCCTCAAGAGTATAATCATAACAGAAGGGAAAGGAACTGAATAAAATTATTTTAGCAACGTATATTAGCGTTCAAGCTGCTGAGAAGACCACCAAAATATTTCATAATAAAACTAGACAAACAATCATCAAGCCCCTTGGTGGTAGAGCACTGAAGCCCAGTGAGGGCTGTAACAAACCTATGGTCACTGAAGTGTCATAAAGGATTCGAGTGTCGTCAGGACTTCTCCATTCACCTGTGTCCAGTAGCCAGTAAGTGGATTCAGGGTTTAAATGAAATTAGGCCAGACCCCGAAGAAACCAGTCAGTAGAAAAATAAGCATTTTTAAATGAAACCCAGCAATAGACTTGGGATTCTGGTGAGCAGGAACAGCTGGGAAAGCCTTTCCATTGACTGGAAAAGATCTGGACTCAGAAGGTGCCGCATTGTTAGGTAGGGAGGACCAACTGTTTTCATGGCCTCTTTTGTTAAAGGGAAAGACTCATAATAAGGAAAACAGTTCATCTTTGAGTAAATATTAACAGAACACCCATTTCATGCCATCTTTTGGGCTTTCCGGAATATTAAGGAAATGGAAGATCGTGATTTCTGTGTTCAAGGTGTTTCCAGTTGGGTCATAGAAATACAAGGAACACATGAGAAGCAGAGCAAAACAAAAACCTCCTCCCATCCCAGCAAAACAAACCGAACACATGCCAGCAAATTCCACAGCGGCTTATATGAAAGCATGCAAGACAGCATTTATTTAAGTGACAGATGATGAAGTACAATCTAAAAATGCCCTAGTGGTTTTGCGAGGGCATTTTTGGCTGTGACAGTGGCAGTGACATAAGGACACGACTGGCGTTTAGTCAACAGATCCGACGTTGCCACACGTCCTACAATGTGACCACTGCGCACGCAGCTCGCAGATGATTTGTCGGCCAGAAGGCGCAGGGTGCCGTCACAGTGCCGGGCTTTTGGAGCTAAGGTAGACTCACGGTTCCTGGAGAGGTCAGGAGGTGCTCATGGTGTGAACCTGTCTGCCTTCCTCCTAAACCTAAAATCCTAAGGGAAACGGGATGTAAAAGGAAGCACAAGGAAGTGAGGTTACGTGTCTGGCCTTATGTAGTTGATCTATTTAAAATCATTTACCGGCTGCCAGCTGCTGCCTCAGGTTCATAATAGGAGAGTCGAGCTGTAAAAGATCTTAAGAGCTATTTACTCCAGCTCTCTCATTTTACAGATGAGAAGACTGAGACGCAGAGAGTGTAAGTGACTTGTTCTTAGTCACTTACGTGACGTATGCGGACAGGAGGCTTTGCCTGGATGTTAGCTAATGTTCTGAAGGTGATTTTAGCCAAGATCTTGGTTCCAGGGGTGCCTGGGTGGCTCAGTTGTTGGGCGTCTGCCTTCGGCTCTGGTCATGATCCCAGGGTCCTGGGTTCGAGCCCCGTGTCGGGCTCCCTGCTCAGTGGGAAGCCTGCTTCTC
Organism: Eumetopias jubatus; assembly: GCF_037043125.1. Classification (NCBI taxonomy): domain Eukaryota; kingdom Metazoa; phylum Chordata; class Mammalia; order Carnivora; family Otariidae; genus Eumetopias; species Eumetopias jubatus. The sequence goes on from NW_028274820.1 coordinate 35,889,704, forward strand.
CCTCTCCCATTCCCCCTGCTTGTGTTCCCTCTCTCGCTGTGTCTCTGTCAAATAAATAAATAAAATCTTTTAAAAAAACAAAAAGATCTTGGTTCCGGTAAAACATAGCTGTAAGTAAAAATACACCCATGCATATATCCCTTTTTGTACATAGAGATAACACATCCCATATCTTTGCTCCGTGTAACCATTCACACTGCCACCTTTGCACGCATGCACACGCACATGCACACACACAAGAAAAAGACCACAAAGAGAGGGAGCATACTTTTAGATCTTGCAAGTTGAGGTTAGGGATGAAGGTAGCTGTCATGGGTTATGATGCCAGAAGCATTAGGAATTCCTCCTACTCCACCCCCTCACCCCCACCCCGCACCCCCACCCCCACCAGAATACCTTGCCCACCTACGCACCCATACCTGAAATTCTTTTTAAAAGGAACGAAGCTTTTTATTCTATAATGCTTAAAGTTCAAATAATTCTGGGAGAGGTTACATTCTGATTTAAGTGTTCAGAAGCTTGTAGATGACTGATGATGGGTTTTTTTTTTATTGGGAGCAGATTCTGAGAGGAGACACTGAGTAGGAGAAACCTATCAGACCCTCACAGGGTAATGGATGAGGGGGAAAACAAACATAAGAGTTGTTGCAGTATCAAGATTTTTGCCTAATTATATTCGCTAGCTTTGTATTGGACGGGTCATGGATCTTTCTTCCATGAATGTCAAAAGACCATGACTTAGCTTACTGCCTGACTCATGATGCATATTTGCTGTGGGTCATTGTAGAGTCCTTTAAGCCAGTTCTTTCCCTGGTGTCTGTCTTCATGAAGAGTGTGGGGTGAAGAAGTGGGGAAGATCACGCCATGAACTCAGTAAAATGTCGATCACCAGAAAATGGTTGATTCAAAGGGATAATTTTCACCTTGAATGGATTCACTTGAAATGAATGCCAACCTTAACTGAATTAAGTTGTGCTCTTTCAAATCCACTGCTGTGAGTTTGGTAGACAATTGTCTGGATTTTACATAGCTCCAAGCTAAAATCGTGGGTCAAACTGTGACTTTTGGAGCCTCCAACACTACTTGAATATCTAACAATTTTTACTGAGTTTTGAGTCCACCAGCTAATGTACAGACTCCTGTTAATGATGAGTGAACCAAAATAATTGATTCAGATGAACACCCAAATTTGTGGGTGCATCTCTAACCTTGTTTGAATTCTAGGTTCTATTGAATTTACTGGAAAAAAAAACTCCAGAAGTTTATTTTGGTATTTGTGATGATTGCTTCTTTTTTATCTGCCTTCAAGTACCATGAGACATCCCTGCTTATATAAATTTTATCACTTTAGTTTCCAAACGACAGGCACAAGGAACAAAAGTGCAGTCATAAAAAGACACAGCCTTATTCCTGTTAATATTGGAATGTCTATTATTTTCAGGCAGTACTGATAGCCCAGCTATTTCCTGTGATTGGCTTTGGGAAGAGGTACCAAAGGTGTTTTCTTCTGACCCTATCATTTGAGAAAACCACTCTAAATCTATGTGTAAAGCCCTTACTTTCTGTAAATTAGTCAAAACCTTTGCTAGACCCTTCAAGTGGAGATTTGAAGGAGAAGGTGCTCTTGGCCGGGTGAGGGGGGGGAGGGTTGCTATAAAATAAATAGAAAACACCGTTTTTGCCAACTGGAGGAGACAGTCAAGTTGTTGAGGTTAAAGTATCACAAAAAGAATATAGTCCCAGGTACACAAAATATTGGAGCAAACTAAGTGGTGAGTGGGATTTAATCAACAAAGGCTTCTGAGCAAAGATAATTTTTGAGAAAAGTCTTTTTTTAAATTGAAGAATAATTGGCATGTAATATTGTATTAGTTTCAGGTGTATGATAGAGTGATTTGATATTCATATATACTACAGAATGGTCACCATAATAGTCTAGTTACCATCTGTCACCATACAAAGTTGATACAGTATTATTGACTATATTCCCTATGCTGAACATCTCCATGTCTTATTTATTTTATAACTGAAAGATTGTACCTTTTAGTTCCCTTTACCTATTTCATCCATCCCCCCAACACCTTCCCTCTGGCAACCATCAGTTTGTTTTTTGTATCTATGAATCTGTTTCTGTTTCATTTGTTTGTTTTGTTTTTTAGATTCCACATATAAGTGAAAACATACAGTGTTTGTCTTTGTCTGTCTGCATTTCACTTAGCATCATATCCTCTAGGTCCACTCATGTTGCAAATGGCAAGATTTGATTCTTTTTTTTTTAAGATTTTATTTATTTATTTGACAGAGAGAGACACAGCGAGAGAGGGAACACAAGCAGGGGGAAGGGGGGAGGGAGAAGCAGGCTTCCCGCTGAGCAGGGAGCCTGATGTGGGGTTCGATTCCAGGACCCTGGGATCATGACCTGAGGCGAAGGCAGACGCTTAACGACTGAGCCACCCAGGTGCCCCAAGATTTCATTCTTTTATATGGCTGAGTAATATTCCATAATATTTATATGCACTATATCTATAAAACACCTTTTTTATTCACTTATCTGTTGATGGGCATTTAGGTTGCTTCCCTCTCTTGGCTAAATAATGCTTTGATGTAATGGTGTGCAGATGTCTTTTCGGATCAGTGTTTTTGTTTTCTTTGGATTAATACCTAGAAGTGGAATTGCTGGATCATATGGTATTTCTATTTTTAATTTTTTAAGGTACCTCCAAACTGTTTTCCATGGTGGCTTCATAAATTTACGTTTCCACCTACAGTGCATGAGAATTCCCTTCTCTACACATCCTCACCAACACTTGTTATTTCTTGTCTTTTTAATATACTAGCCTTTCTGATGGGGGGAGGTGATATCTCATTGTGATTTTGATTTGCATTTTCATGTATCTGTGGACCATTTCTGTGTCTTCTTTAGAAAAGTGTTTATTCAGGTCTTCTACCCATGTTTTATTCAGATTTTTTTTTTATTGAGTTGTATGAATTCTATAGAGATATATTTTGGATTGAACCTCTTATTGGATATATCACTTGCAAATATCTTCTCCCATTTAGTAGGTTGCCTTTTTGTTTGTTGATGGTTTCCTTCAATTTGGCAAAGGCTTTTTAGTTTGATATACTCCCATTTGTTTCCACTTTTGTTCTTGCCTGTTGAAACAGATCTGTTGCATTAACAAAACAAAGGATAAAAATCATATGATCATCTCAGCGGCTGCAGGAAAAGCATTTGACAAAATTCCACACCCACAAGATAAAAACTCTCAACAAAGTGGGCATAGAATATACCTCAGCATAATAAAAGCTATACATGACAGACCCACAGCTAACATCATACTCAGTGGTGAAAAGCTGAAAGATTTTCCTTTAAGATCAGAAACAAGACAAGGATGCCCACTCTTGCCACTTTTATTTAACATAGTATTGGAAGTCCTGGCTATAGCAGTTATGCAAGAAAAAGAAATAAAACACATCCAGATTGGAAAGGAAGAAGTAAAACTGTCACTATTTGCAGATGACATGATACTACTTATTGAAAATCCTAAACCTTCCACCAAAAATCTATTAAAACTAAAAAATGAATTTATTAAATTTGCAGGATACAAAATCAACACACAGAAATGTGTTTCTATACACTAATAACTATCGGAAAGAGTATTTAAGAAAACAGTTCCATTTATATTTGCATCAAAAAAGAATAAAACAGCTAGGAATAAATTTAACCAAGGAGGTGAAAGACCTATACTCTAAAAACAAGACATTAATGAAGGAAATTGAAGATGACACAAATAAAGAAAACAAGCACAAATATGATTATTGCAAATTATATTACTGTACTTAGACTCATCCTATTTAAAACACCAACGTTGTAGGTTTAATTAAGTTTATTATTATTTCTGTGTGTCTTTGTATACCTTCCTAGGGTTATAGATCTACTTATTTAAATTATTTGCAGGGGTTTCAGTAATACTTTTTGAATTTTCTTGGGGTCGTGTAATCTTTACAGATCCACAAACCAGTGTCTTCTCAGAACAGCTGGGCTTACAGGATCTGAGTTGTTGACTGTTGGGGTCTTGGTTGCTTTTTCCACAGTGATTCAGATCTGCGTCACTGGTAAGCAGTCAGTTGGGTTTTTTTTTAAGGGTTAAATTTCACTTAGTTATTAAAATTTAACTCATTTCCAAAAAAAGCCTCCCGCCTTGGTTTCATAGAAGTTTTCTTTGCGATCTGGTTTCTCTCCACTGGGCATGTTCTTTGTAAAACATTGCTCAGGCAACATGGCATACTCTTCAGTCTGTTACTGTGTTATATTGACCTGCCCTGGTATTAGAGCGTGTTCTTGTGGCTGCCCTTCCTACCCTTGTGCTGCGTAGGCTCTCTTAAGGCCCTGACCAGCCATTCCTGCTTTGGGTACAGTTCCTACTTTTTCTAGCACTAGTTGCCTTCCTCCTTATTTAATGCAGTTCCATGGATTAAAACCAACCATATCCTATTATGTTCATGCTTTTTTTATTTTGTAACTGCCTTTTGCCCTTTATATTAACTTTTCTCTTTTTAAATCATAATGGTCTTTCCCTAATTCAACTTGTTCCATTTAACTGTAATTTTATTTTCCTTGCGATGCCTAAATACATAATTACAGTTTGGCTATTAGGAATCCCTGTAGGCAGACTCCTTTGTCCCTTCTAGCATTGCCCCCTGACATTTTTTTTAAAAGAGCCTAGTTTTCTGGTAACAGCTGGATATTTCACAGCTGTTTTGTGTTTTCTGCCTCGTGAACTGGAATCAGATTACCTTTCAAGGATTCCTCTTTTTTCATAGTGGAGAATTGGAACATAGACCAAAATCTGGACTCTAGAGGTACACATGAAAGTTAGTAATGCATCTAAGAGCTACTGTTTGGTGGTTGGAAAAGTCTGCCTTTTTGAGGTTATGGGTTCCCATTGATTTTTCCCAGTTTGACATATCATGCTTCTGTCCTTTAGTTTTGTTATAGTATCAGATTTTATGTGTCTTCAAGACTTTCTACTGCACTGAGCATAAGCATTTTGTTGTGGGAAGAAAGAGATTCTATTTGGGTAGGGGGAATGTTTATTTAATAGTTTGCTAGCAGGCTGATAGAAGGAATCAGATGAAGACTTGGGCACTGGGGAGTAGCGCCAGTGGATAACCTGACTTCTAGAACCCTCTTTCATTGCTAGGACTCCAGTGTGCTTACTCTTCTCTTCGTGTGCCCTGGGTTCTTCAATAAATTTATTCTTCGGGCTGCCAGAAATTGCAGCTTTCTTGGGAGAATGAGTACTATTCTTTCTTCATCTGGCCCGTATCTTTCTCTGGACCCAACCCCTCCGTCTTTTGGGGGTCTGCAGGGTGAGTTGCCTGACAAGCTCATGAGGTCAACAAGGCTGGCTCCCTGTATCTTTATGAAGGGCCTGGATGCTTCTTTCTGTTCTGCTTGTGGTTAACAGAGTTGGCTAGATCATGTTTAAGTTGTTTGTCCCAAATATTGGAAACTTGAAACTTTTCCAGAACAGTCATTCTGTCCTGTGTGGAAAATTCAAGTATAGATTACTTTCCTGGATGAAGGTACATGCACAAAGCAGGTGCTGATAAAGGTATTATTCACATAAACCCCAGGCAATGTGGGGACCAGCATTAATTGTGTATAACCTTAATTATGTAGAGAACTTGTTTGTGGGCTTTATAATGCTGATGGAGAAAGCTCTCAATATATGGTCATTTATTGATAATGGTCCTAAGATTCATCACTGACTTTTTCCTGGATCAGATACAGTAGTATATCAAATTCAGAAAGTGGTACCTACAACATGTTCCTAAGAACATTTTGCTCAAATGTCCAAGTACTTCAAGCAATTCCAGTAAAGTGAACGTATTAGTTTTCTATTGCTGTGTAACTTATTACCACAAACTTACTAGCTTCTTAGCTCCGCTTCTGTAGCAGTTCAGGCACAGCACAGCTGGTTCCTCTGCCCTTAGGCTCACTCGAAATCAAGATGTTGGACATGGTTGTGGTTCTTACCTGGGGCTCAGGATCCTCTTGAGCAACTCACTGGTTGTTGGCAGAAATAATTTTCTTGTGGTTGCAAAAGGACCAGCGTCCCCATTTTCCTGCTAGCTGTCACCCAGTAAGCACTCTCAGCTCGCCCAGTGCTGTGCCATGTGGCCCCCATTTTAGTTCACAGCATGACATGTTTGCTTTCTTCCAGGCGACCCAGATCACATCTCTCCTTTTTTCCTGCAACTAGCTGAAGGAAACGCTCTGCTTTTAAAGAGCTCGCCTTGGTTGGGTCAGGCCTACTCAGGATAATCACCCATTTGCCACGTCACAGAATATAATCATGGGAGTGATACCTCATCGTATTCACACTCAAAGGGGAGGGGATTATTCAAAGGGGAGAAATTTGCGTTGGGGTATAGTCCTGAGCATCCCTGCCTTCCAAAGGTGAGGAACATGAGGTGTCATTTTAGAATTCTGCCTATCACAAGGAGCTTGTCGTTTAAAAAAAAAAAGACAACCACAAAAAACTTTTGTTGCTAGTATTTTATGCACAGATATGTATGTTTATTATTTTTTGTGTCAAGACTGCTGTCTTTTTTTTTTTTTAAGATTTTATTTATTTATTTGACAGAGAGAGACACAGCAAGAAAGGGAACACAAGCAGGAGGAGTGGGGGAGGGAGAAGCAGGCTCCCCACGGAGCAGGGAGCCCGATGCGGGGCTCGATCCCAGGACCCTGGGATCATGACCTGAGCTGAAGGCAGAGGCTTAATGACTGAGCCACCCAGGTGCCCCAAGACCACTGTCTTTTGGACAATGGGCTTTTGGATAAGAAATGTTTCAGAGCTTCAGTCCTTTTAGCAACAGCAAGAAGACTGCTTATTTGAACGAACTTTCTCACATCTGATACATTAATTTGACAGAACCTTAATGAGCTTTCTGGTGGGCCAGGCACTGAGCGAGGCTCGGGAGGAAAAGGGTGCAGTAATGTGGACAACCTTGTTGCCTGCATGGAACTGGGTAAGAAGATTCTGAGTCTCAAATGTGCTCTCCTGCTGGTACCGGGGAAAGTGTGGTACTCTGCAAACCACTGTGGCATACAGATACATTTTAAAAAATGATCATATGAAGTAGGAGCTATCTAGCAAGAAATATGTTGTGAATGTAGCAAAGAAAATCACAGCCATACGCATGTCTCCATATAAGTATGCTATTTCCAAGAAGTTTGTTTTATGTTAATGATAGCTTTCTGCATGTATTTTGTTGTTTGTTAGTAGAGGGCAAAATGATAAATGTGAAGTGCTTAAGAATGTTTGTGGGAAATATTTAAAGTTTAGGAAATTTTGTTGAAATACCCTTTCCCTTCAAAATTAGGAAAAGGCTGCCACTCTTCTGCTTTAATGGTAGAACACTAGAGAAGCTGGTTTTCCACAGTGCATAGTTCACACTGATTTTTCAATTATCAGTGTGCTATAGTCAGGTCTGTGAAATGAGAGGCGACCTGACTGAACATATAAATGTAGGGCCCTTAATATAAAGCATGAGGAAAGACATAAGCAGTACATTCCGTAAGAATATCTCTTGTTTAAATTGTATAGATTTAGAGGATTTATCCAAATATCCAGTTAGAGTACAGCTGTCTCCAAAACTTAACAGATAACCTTGCGAGTCTTAGTTTTGCCAGAACTGTTAGCACAAAGAACGGCAAATGAAAGGTTTTTATGGATTTATGTGATTTTGTGAACTCGTTAAGAATTAAGTTCATTCTTTCCGCTTCGATGGTGCCCTTACAGTTCTTTTTTCCTCTGCGGACATGTTGCAGTGACGTTTGTCATTTAGACCTTGCTGATATTTTTTGCTGTAGCTCTGCTGATGTACATGTGTTACAAATTTATACGGCATAGTTAAATTTCCCCCATGTATCTAGAAAAAGTTTTTCACACATATTTCCTGTAAATATAGAGAAAAACCAATATTCTATCTGATAAAATATATTTTACTAAGACGGTTTAAAGACCTTGGATAAGAAATAGAATATAGGGTTAAGTGGAATGTAAGGTTAGCTTCATATTCTCCTTTGCAAAACTAAGAGATGTTTCGTGGCGCTTTGCTTCCTGGTGCTATTTGCAAGGATAGAGTTGTAGTCCAGATATGATTACCATTTTCCCATTATCCGTGTATCAATTCAGTCCACATATGCATCTTTTTATATTATCATTTTATATACATTTATTAGCTCATTTGATTTATATATGTGTATGTAAATCTTCTTTTAAATTAAGAAACTAGTAATATTTTATGGCTGAAACACAGAGATTAGCTTCTTCCCAAAAGTGTCATAGTAAATTGAAAAGACCCATGAATTGGTTTCTTCCTTTTTTTTTTTTCTTTTTTCTTTAGGTTTTACTTCTCTCAGCCATGTTTTTTGTAGTCCCTGTGTATAGATCTTGCACATATATTTGGTCAGAATTATCACTAAATATTTAACATTGTTCAAAGCTGTTGTGAATTGTTTTTTATTTCATTTATTCATTTTTTATAAATTGTTTTTTAAATTTAAATTTCTAATTGTTTGTTGCTAGTATCTAGAAATAGAAATGCTTTTGTATATTGATCTTCTGTCTTGCACCCTTGATAACTTATTTATTAATTCTAGTGGTTTTTTTTCTGTAGATTTCACTGGATTTTCTACATGGATGATAATATCTTCTGTGAATAAAATTGGCTTTACTTCTTCCTTTCAAGTGTAGATGCTTATTATTTCTTTTCTCCTGCCTTGTGGCATTGTCTAGAATGTATAATACAATGTTAAATCAGATTAGAGTGGACATCTTGATTTGTTCTTGCTCGTGGGAGAAGATTTTCAGTTTCTCATCATTAACTTTTATGTCACTCTACTTTTTTTGTAGATGCCTTTTAATCAGCTTGAGGAAGTTTTCTTCTATTTTTCTAAACTTTTTATTTTAATTTCAGTTAGTTAACGTACAGTGTTATGTTAGTTCAAGTGTACAGTATAGTAATTCAACACTTCTTTACATCAACCTGTGCTCATCACCACAAGTGCCCTCCTTACTCCCTGTCACCTATTTCACCCATCTCCCCACCCACCTCCCCTCTGGTAACCATCAGTTTGTTCTCTATAGTTAAGAGTCTGTTTCTTGATTTGTCTTATTTTTTTCATTGCTTGTTTATTTCTTAAATTCCACATATGAGTGAAATCATACAGTATTTGTCTTTCTCTGACTTATTTCATTTAGTATTATACTTTCTAGCTCTGTCCATGTTGTTGAACATGACAAGATTTCATTCTTTTTTATGGCTGAGTAATGTTCCATTGTATATATGTACCACATCTTCTTTATCCATTCATCTGGTGATGGACATTTAGGCTGCTTCCATATCTTGGCTATTGTAAATAGTGCTGCTATAAACACAGGGGCCCATGTATCCCTTTGAATTAGTGTTTTTGTGTTCTTTGGGTAAATACCCAGCAGTGTGATTGCTGGATCATAAGGTATTTCTATTTTTAACTTTTTAAAAAAAATATTTCATTTATTATTTATTTGAGAGAGTGAGAATGGAGAGAGAGAGCACATGAGAGGGGGGAGGGTCAGAGGGAGAAGCAGACTCCCTGCCGAGCAGGGAGCCTGATGCGGGACTCGATCCCAGACTCCAGGATCATGACCTGAGCCAAAGGCAGTTGCTTAACCAACTGAGCCACCCAGGTGCCCTATTTTTAACTTTTTGAGGAACCTCATGCTGTTTTCCACAGTGGTTTCACCAGTCTGCATTCCCACCAACAGTGCACAAGAGTTCCTTCTTCTCCATATCCTTGCCAACACCTGTTGTTTCTTGTGTTGTTAATTTTAGCCATTCTGTGTTTCTATTTTTAATTGGTTGAGTTTTTATCATAAATGGGTACTGGATTTTGTCAGATGCTTTTTCTGAGTCTATTGAGATGATCATATGATAAAAATATCTATGTATTAGTTATTTATTGCTGCATAACAAATTATCCCAAATCTTAACATCTTGAAAGAGCAAACATGGTTTATCTAACATTTTCTGTGGGTCTAGAATTCAGGTACTCCTTAGCTGGGTGCCTCTGGGTGCCTCTGGCTCAGGGTCTCTCTGAAGTTTTGATCAAGGAGTAGGCCAGAGCTGTGGTTGTACTTGGAAGCACAGATCATGTTGGTGGTTTCAGGCCCCAGTCTTTCTGCACATGTGCCTCTTGACAGGGCTGCCTCATGGCATAGCAGCTGGCCTTCCTTAGGGCTAAGTGATCTAAGAGAGAGGGAAAGAGTGCCTGTACAGAAGCCCAGTCTTTTTATTATTATTTCTCTGAAGTGATATTCCATGATTTCTGTCATATCCTATTTATTGGATACAAGTCCAAAAGTAGCCCACATTCAAGGACTAAATGAGAGTGTGAATACCTGGAAGTGGCCATCACTGGGAACCATTTTAGAGACTGCCTACCGTTCTTTATTAAAATGGTACACTACACATTGTGTGTGTGTGTGTGTGTGTGTGTGTGTGTGTGTGTGTGTGTTTAGAGAGAGAGAGAGAGTGCTCGTGAATGGGAGTTGGGGGAGGGGCAAAGGGAGAGGGAGAGAGAGAATCTCAAGCAGGCTCCACACCCAGCGTGGAGCCCAATGTGGGGCTTGATCTCACAACCCTGAAATATGACCTGAGGTGAAATCAAGAGTCAGACGCTTAACCAACTGAGCCACCCAGGCGCCCCTAAAATGGTAACCTACACATTTTTGAATGTTAAGCCCACCTCACCTTCCTGGGATTAATTCTACTTTTTCATGATTTATTATCCTTTTTACATACTACTAAATTTATTAAAAGTGTGCCAATGATTTCTACATCTGTATTCATAGAGAGCAATCAGTCTGTAATTTTCTTATAATATTTTTGTCTGGTTATAGGGTTGAAATGATGCTGGTTTCATATAATAAGTTGGAAAGTATTCTTGCCTCTTTAATTTTTTTTTTTTGAAGAGTTTCTGTGGAATTGGGTGTTATTCCTTCCTTAAATGTATGGTTTACTTTGCCAGTAGTGTTGCCTAACCCTCGCTTTTTCTTTGTTGAAAGGTTTTTGGCTACAAATTTAATTTCTTTAATAGACACAGACTTACTTAGTTTATCTGTTTCTTCTGGAGTGAGCTTTGGTAGTTTATGTCCTTCAAGGAATTTGTTTCTTATAAGTTGCTGAATTTATTGCATAAAGTTGTTCGTAATTATCCGTCGGTCCCTAGTGATATCACGCCTCTCCAATTTCTGATATTGGCAGTATTTGTTTTTTACATTTTGTCCTTATCAGTCTGGCTAGAGGTTTATTTATTTATTTTTTAAAAAAATCTTCTCTGAAAATGAACCAATATTGCTTTCTATTTTCTATTTCATGTATTTACATTCTTTTTGCTTGTTTTTAAAGATTTTATTTGATTTATTTGAGAGAGAGTGAGAAAGAAAGCACAAGAGGAGGTAGGGTCAGAGGGAGGAGCAGACTCCCCACTGAGCAGGGAGCCTGATGCAGGACTCTATCCTGGGACTCCGGGATCATGACCTGAGCTGAAGGCAGTCAGCTTAACCAACTGAGCCACCTAGGCGCCCCTCATGTATTTACATTCTGATATTTATTCATTATTTTCATTCTTCTCCTTATTTTGAGTTTCAGTTGCTCTTCTTTTTTTGGTATTTTAAGGTATAATCACATTGCTTGGAGACCTTTCTTCTTTTCTACTATATGCATTTAGTACTATAGATTTTCTCCAGTTGACGTACTACTTTAGCTGTATGCTACCATTTTGATATTTTGTGTTATTTTCATTTAGTTCAAGATACTTTCTAATTCTCCTTTTCTATCATTTAGTTTCTAGATATTTACTCTCATACTTATCTTTTAAATCCCTTCTGGCTCCATGCTCACTTCGGCAGCACATATACTAAAATTGGAACGATAAATCCCTTCTGGCTCCTTTTTAAGGTATTCTCTTTATCACTGGCTTTAAGCAATTTGATTTTGATGTGCCTTCATGTTTTTTCTTTTTGTGTTTCTTATACTTGGGGTTTGTTGACTTCTCCGGCCCATGTGTTTATACATTATTATAATCTACTTGCCTCAGTGATATGGTGGTTTCACATCCACATCACATCTATTGCCTCTTACTATCACATCCTTAAGAAGAAAACATAAATCCTTAAAAATATTGAGTACATCTCATCTACTTGTGATAAATTGTTAGTTTTTGATCATGGGTAGAGGAATCTGCCTTAAATCTTTTTCAAGACACCTTCAACAGTATTGTGGTTTGTAAAGTATGATGATATCCTTCTCATTTGACTTAATTAAAATTCAACCTGTGCTTTGCAGTTGAGTCATACTCTTGGGACAGAGCTGATGCTTAAGATTTCTTTTTTTTTTTTTTTAAAGATTTGATTTATTTATTTCACAGAGAGAGAGAGAGAGAGAGAGCAGGAACGGGTTGGGGGGAGGCAGAGGGAGAGGGAGAAGCAGGCTCCCCTGCTGAGCAGGGGCCTGATGCAGGACGCTGGGATCATGACCTGAGCCAAAGGGAGACGCTTAACTGGCTGAGACACCCAGGTGCTCCAAGATTTAATTAAACTTTTTTTTTGGTTTGTTTAAAAATTTTTAAGGAAGGGCATAATTTAATGCTATGTACTTTCCTACTCTAGCAGTTTTAAAAAATTACATTGTCAGACATGTTTATTATACAATTCAAACAATGCAGGGCATATAAAAAGTTAGTAATCTTACCCTTTACCAGTTCAATTCCACATGTCTGGAGGTATTCCATGTTAACAGTTTGGTGTGTTTTCTTCTATTCCTTTCACTGTGCTCAGACATATACATAGGAATACTTATGTCTATGTCTGTTTCTGTGTGTCTGCATATATATCCATTCATACACGTAGATACATGTGTTCCTCATGTGGGATCATTTATGCATAACACTCAGATACTTTATATTTTTATTTTAACAATATGGGGTTTTCTTGTTTTCCTGCTTTTAAAAATAAAGATGTGGAAACTTCACAGCAAGAAAAAACTCTAAAAGCAATTTCAGAATTACCTTTTCTCTAGAGAGAACAATAAAGTTTACCTAACTTCACAGACAAGCTAGGTGCCATAAAATTATTAAATAAGAACAACAAAGTCTCCAGAGTATAGGAAGAATGAAAGGCTTAGAACATAGAGTAGAAAACAATGGGGCAAAAGTCAGAGACTAAAATAAAATGCGAGAGTGGGGCAGGCAAGGCCAGAGAATGAGGGGAGTTGGGAAGCAAATAGGGGTCTTGTGGATTTTGAAATGAGTGTTATTCAGTGTTTCTCTTTTATGGTATTATTTCTTTACATTCATTAGTTTTGGTATTAGAAAAAATACTGTTTTCAATTTTTCAACATCTCTAACCATTAGCTCTTTTATATGCACAAGTTTTATATTCCAGTTTGGAGATGAACTTTGGACGGGACAGATTTACTTGAAATAAATGGTGATCTTTTTCTCTAGCTGTGTTAGCTGCTTCTATGATGACCCGTCAGTTCAAATGCCCATCTGATTTAACTCAACTGATTTTTAAAAAATTACTATTATTAAGGCAAGTTGTCCAACTTCCTAATCATTCAGAATCATTGTACTTGCAGGCAGGTGGTAAGATGTGTGACGGTTCAAGAACCACATTAGGGAACTAGTACCCTAAACCTTAAGCTTTCCATTTTACGGATAGCATTTTTAGTGTCTGCCCTAAAGGAGTAGAAGCGGAATAGTTATGAGGAATTTTTTCATACTGGGATTTAAGCTGGTATAGCTTTTAGAATGTGGACTTTCTGAGCATTTTCTGAAATGGAAATTAGCAGGCTTTCCTAGAATAATAAATCGCATGTTTCATGATATTAAAGCTTCAATGGGGAGTTCTGAATTTCTTTCTTTCTTTTTTCCCAGATATGTGTCACAAAGATGTCTACACGGAACTGCCAGGGAATGGATTCAGTGATCAAACCCCTGGACACAATTCCTGAGGATAAAAAAGTCAGGGTTCAGAGGACGCAGAGCACCTTTGACCCATTTGAGAAACCCGCTAATCAAGTAAAGAGGGTGCATTCAGAGAACAATGCTTGCATTAACTTTAAGTCCTCCTCCACTGGCAAAGAGTCTCCGAAAGTTAGGCGGCACTCCAGCCCTAGCTCGGTAAGTGCAGTCTTCTTAACCAGCGGGGAAGCAGAAGGAGTATCCCTCCAACAGTCGTGGTCCGCTGTGCTGGAAGAGGGCAAGTGGCTTTATCAGTGCATTATTATGCACGCTCTCTCAGGGTGGTTTAGTGTTTTTTTTTTTTTGCAGTCTATATACGGACTCTTTATTCATAAGTACCCAGCAAGCAAATGAGAAATGATTCAACTTATTTTTGGAAAAAAAAAATTTTTTTTTCTAGTTGTTTCCCATTAGAGGATTTATAATTAAACATCCTTTGGTGTTTCAAGCCCTTGGAAAAGGATATTGAACTTTACTGTTTTTGCGGGCAATATAGTTTTGAGTTCGGCAGATTCACAGAGAATGTTTCAGAGTAAAGGTTCAAATTTAGTCACTTGTCTTCTTCCAGTTTGTTTTCAGTGTAAATGTTTTAAATTTAAGAGCTAGATGTTGAAATTGGTCTTCTTAAGGAGAAGTCCTATTCGTCATAATGAAATTTTCTTACACTAGATTAAGGCAAGTCTTGCCTTTTGACCTAAGGAGTTGTAAAGTTTTGAGGTAAATGCTGCTTTTTGACAGTAAAATTTTTACTGAAACTTTTATTTCCAAAACTGGCCTGCATTTAACCCTGTAAAAACCCTTACGATCTTTTAAAGTTAAGTAATTTTCAGATTTAATTTACACTTGAGAACCTTTTCAGTAGATGTTCTGAGAGTTTAAAAAGTAAGAGGAGAATGCTAAGAGAATTTTGATTCTATCATCCTGCTAAGAAACATGTCATTTTATAAATACTACATTTGATGAGGACAAAGCAGAGCCAGAAATGTCAACTGCTAGAGGAGTATTGACACTTCAATTAAACTGTATGACACTGCACATATCTGGTCACATTTTGTGTTAATGAAGCCAAAATAAATATTATCAATGCAGCATTTGTGAGGAGCATTGATTATCTGCTTTTTTTCCAAACTGACCCCATAGTCTTGTCTATGAGTGCAAGGTAGCATCCATCTAGAACACAGACACATCACTAACTTCTGGGAGAACTTTTAGATTTAGTAGCATTTTAGAAGAAATGAAAGAAGTTGTTGAGAATGATTAAGCCTATGTTATGGAAAGAGAATTATATATATTTTACTATATAGTTATCATAATATTATTATATATCAGCCTAAAATGATATATAGAAATTGGCATTTTCAGATATTGCAATGAGGCATACTTGTACTAAGGAATTACTTACTTTTATCTGAAATTTAAATTTAGCTGTCATGTATTTTATCTCAATACTAGTTATAATCTACTGGTGTAGTCCTTCTTATGTTGCTCAGATTCTTCGTACTTTAACCATTGGGAGCTCTTTCAGTTTGGCTCCTGTGCCTTTTTGAAATGTCTTTGTCCCTCTGTTTTTGGAACATGTCCTTACCTTCTGGTCCTACAAGACACTTTTGGCTGATACTGTATTTTACCCAACCCCAGACCTAAAACCACCCATTTCTCCAAAGAATCTCAGTTCCTTTTATTGGAGAGTGGTAGTTAGAAACCAAGATGTGGGTGCTGGATGTGCTTGGTGCTACCAGGGGTCATGTAGATTTAAAAGTCAGTGCATACATTGTAATATAAGTGATAACCATGGAGCTTCCATATTTTTAATATTTAATAAGGAATTAGTTTCAGTTTTTATCAAGGAAAGTTGAATGTTACCTGATGCTTTTTGTATTTCTCTCTCTCTCTTTAAAGTTCCATTTTATCTTTATTAAAGTAATGCTTGAACATAGCTTAACAGATCAAATAGACAAGTCTGGGGGGATGGCAGCGGCCTAGGTTTTGAAACTCAGAACAACTGGTATAGTAAAACCACAACCAGTGGATAATATTGGCAACAAATACAGTTGACAGGTATCTCTGTGAACCTCAAAATAGGAGTGAGGAGGGGAACAAACCGTGAGCAGTTTTCAGAACTGCATGGTGTTAGGAAGGGTGAGGATGGAAGCTCAGGGAAGGGAAAGGACTCCTCTCTGAAACTCTACTCTCATAGCCCCCCCCCCTCCATTGCCATCAGGTACATACTGGCAGCTTGTTGGGACATTCTTAGGATAGTGGCCGCAACTGGGAGGGACTTCGATGGCTTTTGTGAGTAGGTGAATGCAGAGAGACCAGGGTGGTTTACTGATACTGGAGTAGTCTGCTGGCCTCTCTGGGACTCCTCTAGAACGTCACATTGAAGCCCTGAAGACCTTTCCAGGACGAAGCCCTGCCCTGAACGGAAAGTGCAGAAGCAGGCTTTCGTGTAGGTCACATTCAACGGGGGCAAAGGAAGTGGATGGTTCAGAAAGAAGTGTGAGCAAAACAGATGAGGGAAGATCTCAGTGTGTGTGCTAGTTCGTTTTTATTTTTTAACTTCATGAAACGGATGAAAGAACTTTATTTTCGGAAGCTAGAAAGGCTATCTTGGCCACAGCCCTGTCTTAAACTACTGAATCATTCATTTTACTTAAAATAACCAATAGAAAAATTAGTGGTTGAATCTTACACAAAACGAGGGAAAAAGAGAAAAAGGAACAGCATAACATCTTTACAGGTAGTGAAGGCAAGCTAGAAGGAGGTGAAATGATCGTTTTGTGCAGATTTTTGCTGATGTATCTGGAAAATCTAAAAGAATCTGTGAAAATACTCTAAATAGTGAGAGAAGTTAGCGAAATAGCAGGTTAAAAATTAACATACAAAGCCCAAGAGAAACCTTTATAAAAACAAGAATCATTATTGAAAACTGGTAACTAAAGCGAATAACTAAGCGTTTATTTTCTGTGATTTCTACATGAAATTGACCTCATGGTAACCTAGTTTTGATGGGGGGGGGTGAATTTGTCTTTTAGAAATAATCCCACTAATACATCGAGAAAGAATAATATATTTAGGAATCACACTTTGGTAATCCCTGAGGCGGTAATACATGTAGGTAATGATGGTCAGTACCTGCTGACATCGCCAAGAGAGCTAGCCAGACATTGTGATGTCCTAATGGAAGTTTACGCAAAGCACCTGCAAAATTCAACCCGAATCTGAGCAGACCTCTCGCTATAATAACCACTGGAACACATCAAGAGAGGATTTTCCCTGTTGTGTTGCTATCCCCAAATATATTTTCCCCTACTTTCTGGCTTTTAATATATGGTGTTTGTAATCTTGTGATGCTCTAAATGCTATTCATAACAAGGCCACATGATATACTATGATTGAATTTCTTTCTTTGAAGAACTTTCTTTTTTTTTTTTTTTTTGAAGATTTTATTTATTTGACAGAGAGAGACACAGCGAGAGAGGGAACACAAGCAGGGGGAGTGGAAGAGGGAGAAGCAGGCTTCCCGCCGAGCAGGGAGCCCTATGTGGGGCTCGATCCCAGGACCCCAGGATGATGATCTGAGCTGAAGGCAGACGCTTAACGACTGAGCTACCCAGGCGCCCCACTTTGAAGAGCTTTCTAACATTTTCTTTTTTCTTTGAAGTATGGTTGACACACAATGTTACATTAGTTTTAGGTGTGCAACATAGTGATTCAACAACTCTATCCTTCTTTGCATAACTTTCAGATTTTCTTAGTCGTAATTGCTTTCTCTTCATTTATTCATAATTGATATAATGATTTATTATAATTTCAATTACAAATTGAGGTCCCAGATTATTTGGTAAAACTATAAAACTTCTGAAACAAATCACAAATCAGGTAACTTATCAGTTTTTCTTGCCCCCCGAGACTGTCCTTGACGTTGTCAATCCTTCTAATCCAGTCTGGACTACTTGATCTCCAAGCCTGCTATCCTGCGGCTTCCCTTCACTAGCTTCCTGAGAAGTTTCTTTTCCCTCATTTTTGTGTTAAATGCCTATGCTTTGGGTTATGCGTCTTTCTTGTTCTTGGTTTATGTCATTGCACATATGACCGTACCTTTATTCATACTTGGTAACCTGATTAATAATCTGGGTATAGGATTCTAGTGTAGGAAATAAATTTTTTCATAGCCTTTTGAAGACATTGCATTGTTCTTTTCTAGGTCCCTTTATTGTTATTTTAAGCCCTAGACTATTCTGATTCCTAATTCATTCTTTGTGGAAACAGATCTAGGACTTTGTTTTCATCCCTGATGTGGACCTTTTTCTTGGTACTCAGAGAATCTTTCCAATTTTGAAATCAGTTTCTTTCAATTTCAGAAAATATTCTTTTATTATTAATTTGTTAATTTTCTTTTTGGTTTTCTCTGCTTTATGGATATTTAAAAAAATTTTTAATGCTTCAGTTAAATTTTTAATTGATGCTAACATTTATTTCCAAAAGCTCTCTCTTATTCCTCAGATTTTCTTTTGAAAATCAACCTGTTCTTTTTCAATGAATGATATATTGTCTCCTCTGTTTTTGAATATACTAAATGTAGCTTGGGGGAATTTTGAAGAGGTTTTTCTTTTTCTTTTCTTTTCTTTTTTTTTTACTACCTAAATGATCTCGAGTTTCCTTTCAGTCTTTGAGTTCTTTGTTTTGGGGTTTTTTTGTTTTTTTTTTTTGGTTTCTGCCTTGCCTGTTGAGATTTTTAATTTTGGTGAGTCTAGATCATGCCTTTGGAAAGAACTTTTGACTGAGTTCATATTGTGAATAATGTGCAAAAAAGTTCATAGGAAGTTCTTTGTGCCACCGGTGCTTGTCAACTAGGGGAGGCCTCAGCATAGGGAATATCAGAGAAGACCTAGTCGTTTCGTAGGAGGACTATCAGATGTCAGTATCAATCCATCTTTTTCCTTGGCTGAGTTGATCCCCCAGAGCAAATTTACCGGTCGATTTTTTAGGATATGAAAGCCTAAATGCTATTTTTCTGAGATGATCAAGAAGGGGCCCAAGGTCTCCCAGTCCTACACAAACTTTCTTGTGCTTTGTTTTCATTCGATATGACTCTTCATCCTGATTTCCACTGTACCTGGTGTCCCAGTTCTGACCTGTCTGGTTCAACCTCTTCTCTGCTGAGGATCACGGTAGGGCATACGCCTGCCTGAGAGAGGCAAGTTCCCAGGAAAAGGACCTGTTCCTTAAACCCACTCCGACTAAGCACTTTGCTTTTCACCCCTCGTTGAAGTTCAGCTTCCAGTTCTTGAGTGTTTCTGGGATTCTGAAGTATGAACTGAGTTCGTTCTTCTTGGTTTACACCTTTGGTCATCGTCCTTGTCAGCAGCCTCCCATCCATTTGTCTCCCATCCCCAAATTTTTGTTTGTATCTTGTCTGCAATCTTCTTACTTGTTCTTTTTGCCCTTATGAGTTATGACTTTACTGTCAGTTTAGTACAGATTTTTGAGGGAGAGAGATAAGTACATGTGTTAAAACCACCATGTTTAACTAGAAATTTCCACTGTTTCGCTGCTATTGTTAACTTCCTTTAGATTCTTTTTCTTGAGTTTCTTACTGGGCTTACCCTTTCCTGTTCTACCCCAGGAAGTCTTTCTTATATATATCAGACCACTTATATAACTTTGTGTGGAAACTGCTTTGCTTTCTTTTCTTTATAGGAGTTTTTGCCTCCATTCAGTATGCCTTAGAAAAAATGTCTTTGCTCTTTTCTCCTCAAGTTGGAAGTGGTTTCTTTTCTCTTTTAGCTTGGTGCTATAATACTCTGTTTTATTCTGAATCCTTTCTACCTCCTGCCTTTTTGTTCTCTTCCATATTGCGACGGAAGAGGGTATTTTATGATACTCTCTTTATGGAAAGACCATTTTCCTTTGGATTCCTCATTGGGCAGAAAATGGAGGCAGTAACACATCTTGTGTAATACCACTCTGTAGCCCATCTGATAGTGTATGGGTTTGCTCATTTCATACCCACAGTCATGGGAGTTTTAGGACGGATTTTGTTATACAAATTTTTAAAGGCTAATAGGCATCAGAATAGTCCCTTTACTCAAGGGCCAGCAAGATTAATGCCATATCTTTATTTTATTGTTCTTTCTTTGAAGTATTAGTTATCTTGAATAGGCTCCAAGAGCACAGTTGAGAAGGAGGGAGAAAGTGAGCAGAAGTGTGGCACTGTGCCGAGTTCCTGTTTTAGTGAGGACAACGGGCTAGCTGTTCTGGTTTCTTGGGATTGCTATGGTGGATGTATTGTACGGTACCACGTCTCCCCACCTGCCCTTTCCACATGCTGGTCATTGCTAGGAATCATGACTGAAATCAAGAAACCAAGAATACCTTGACCTCAGAGACCATCACATTCATCTGTATACTTCCTTAATTTGTTTAGAGAGTGGCACTTTAAAATTCAGGCAGAATCTAAAGAATGTGATTTTATTGGAATTGGTATATTACAAGGGGTATTGGACAGCTTTTATTTGCTTCAGACACTTCTTGAATGCCTGCTCTTCTGGGCCTCGTCCCTGAGTAGTGTTTGATACTGCCACGGACGGGGCAAAGCTTTCTTCCCTTTTTCCCTCCCACCCCCTCCATCCCCGCTGCGCTCCTCAATAGCTAGAGCTACTGGAAGTGCTGTGGGAGACCGCCTGTCTCGCTCGCCCAGTTTAGAAGGGATTTCATTGAGCTGTGCTATCATAAGCTAAGCTTAAAGAGAACATATTTTCAGAAATTCATTTTTAGATTAAGGTCCTCTATACATTCCACCACAGAGTCCTCCAAATGTACCTCCTCCCACCTCCAGATAAATCTATATCCCATGATAGGCAGGCCCAATCTGAAGAGGGGAAGCAGGTGCACACTTGAGAGTCCCACTTCAGTTCTCAGGGTTTATCCTTGAGCGGCAGGGTCTTATCTTGGCATTGCCTCCTTCTTGTGCTGACTAGAACATTCCTAGAGAGCACCAAGCCCCCTCGTCAGGTTGTTACCACCTGTGGTACTTGGGTTTATCTCTCTGTGTAGCATCTAGATCTATTTTGTAACCAAGTTACCCATCAACTGTGGATTACCTTAGTGTGACTTTGTGATCCGGCTAGAAATACAGGATGCTAGAGCCTCTTTCTGAGATCAAAGGCAGAAGAAAAATTAGCAAAGGAAAATTTCACTTGAAATTCTTGTTTAATGAGGCCACGTGAATCCTTCCCACTTTACCCTCACATCCACTCTCAAAATTATAGTATAATACAGTAGTGCAGATTGTGGTTCTCCTGCAATTCAGGGCGTCATCAGTAACGTTAAGCAAGGGGTTATATATGAAGGTTAAAGTCAGTTTTCAATGAATTCAGTATGAAACTGTGGACATTCCTATAGCTGTGTCATGGTATCATTAGAATGGACATAGAGGTATACTCATGCATTTTATAAAAATGCAGTTCAAAAATACATCCCTGCTTTTAGGAATGGGGTTTCAGTAGATGATAAATTTAAGCATAATTTAATGCCTCTTCTATGAGGATTCGGTCTTTGTGGGAAGATTCCACCAATGCAGTAGTGGTAAAGAGAATAGGTCCTTGATTCTAATTAACTTGGTTTGAATTCTAGCTCCGCCTTTAGCTACAGGATGTCAGATGAGTTATTTACTTCTCCAGTCTTTAAAATCTTCATGTTCGAATGAGGATACTAATAGAGCCAACCTCAGGGTGATGTTATAGGGATTAAACCTAGGTGCTGTATTTGAAGTGATTAGCTTTGAGCTAATCTTGATATTAACTAGCTGTCATTGTTAATTACACAAACAATGAACTAGAACTAGCAAAGGCCATGAGTATCTCCTTCATGGCAGGGTGGCAGGCACCATTCAGCCGGAATATTATCTTCATTTTTTCATTATCTATGCCAATGTTCCCCTCCGCTGGTCCATACAATTGATGGTTCTCTGTACCTTTATTCTATTTTTACAAAAATGTATTTACATTATCTCATTAAATTCCACATCTCTGTGCAGTTAATGTGTTGGTTAGTAATTCCTGATTAGCCCTCTGTATTTCCAGTTTTCTAAAGTGCTATCTCAAGACTGCACTGTAAGTAGGGAAGTGATAAGCAGAGGATACTTGCCCCATAAAACTTTCCAATTCACCCATGCACCTGACAGCAAAGACCCAAAGATAATATTTACAGGTGACTACGTATGGGTTTGATATAGCATCTGTTTAAATGTTGATGATTTAATAAAGTTGCGAGAAAAAAAAATAGGCAAACCCAGGGCCTGAACTTTAATTATCAAACAAAATAGGACCTCTCCTTCTGAATTATTCTTAATTTCATCCATTTGATGGGAAGGATTTTATTATTGGCCTCTTTAATGACTTAGCAGTTGGATTCCTTATTTATATGCGTAGTAATTACAGATCAGAACATTTCTGGTTACTTCAAATAGGGGGACTGACTTTCTAAGAGTCTGACTCCTAAAGCTCAGACTATCTTAAGGCATGCCCTATTCCATAGGCCCATTCTTTTTTAGATAAAAATTTTTAGAGAGACATTATGTGTGTATGGAGCTATGAAGCTAGCATGATTTATCTGTAGATTACAGTGTATTTCTGCAATGTATACGTGTCAGTTTCACAGGGAAAATAACATTGATTGTCTTAGCATCAAATGTGGCAAAATATTAGTTTCCTGCTATCACAATATTAATAGGGTGTATATGAACCATGGTAGTTAGTGCATCCAAATCCATTTAATTAGATAGAGTACTTTGTGCCATTAGCATCTTCTTTTAATTGATTTTTCTTGTGAATAAATAGGGTTTTTTTTAAGCATATTCTCCTTGTTTTTCTGATTTCTTCAATTCTGTTTCTTCAAGTAGTACATTTAGTGTGGTCTGTATCTTAAAACAGTTACATCAACTCTGATATATAAGGCAGTTGATAAAGAGTGAAATATTTTAGAAAATTATTTGTGCCTTTACAGGAGGAGAAAATATTGGCTTCCTCTTCTCCTGCCAGTTTTGTGTGACTGTGTCTTATACTTGCTATAAATACGCATTAGCAGTTTATCTCCTAATAGGAGTAAAGGGGTAATTTTCTGCTGCTGCTTTTTTTCTTGAACATAGATTAGATTTATTCTTAAAGGAGCACAAAAGCAAACACAGACTTCTCATTCTAATTTTAAATAATTTAGAGTGGAACTGTGAACACAATATTTTCCCCATTGAAGATCATTTTATACTGAAGTTTAATATAGGTTTTAAAATTTCTATTTAAAACTTGGGCTCAGGAGGGTGATGGTAAAGTGTGACATTCACAAGCTGTTTCCCAGGGATGAAAAATGCATGAGAACATAACCCACACAGGACTAGCCAGGCGATTTTGAATGTAATTTTCCATTAAGTTTTACTTGATTCAACTCAACACATGGTTTGTACCTTACAAGTTTCTTGAAGAAAAGAATACGTGGTCCATTGTTTTTATTAATCCCTTCTTAGTATGTCTAATTCATATTACTTTCGACCTTTCTTCTTTTCTAGTATGTGCATATGTATTTACATTTTCTTGTTATGTATTGATTTGGCTGTATCCCCTGGGTCTTAAAATGTCATGTCCTCAATGCCACATATTTATTTATGAATTTTCAATTTTGATTTTCTTTCTCACACGGCTAAACTATTTAAGGCTTCCTTTTGTTCTTAATTGCTAATTTTATTGCATTATGTTCAGAAAAAGTAACAAGGTATTTCTGCAGTTTTAAATATTGAAAGTGGTCTTTTTTTGGGAATGTTAAATGTGGACTTGAAAAGAATATATATTAACATGTGTATTAGATTAAAATGGTAATTCTCATATTCAAGTTCATAAATCCCTTACTTCTTCCTTGTCTGCTTGCTTTTTTGATGTCTGAGTGATGGATGTTTGTTGCCCATTATCACCGTGAATTTGACAATTTCTAATTTTATTGCTACCAGCAGTTCCATACATTTCAAAGCTATGTTAATTGACTCATACTAGTTCATGATTATTAAATTTCTTTGTGGATATTAATGTTCATTTTTATGGGGTATACTAATTTAATCTATTTGTTGTTTTATGAATTCTATCTTGTTTGCCATCAATATTGCGATAACGCATTATTTTGTAAAATTCCTTTTTTTTGCTGTATTTTCCCTTTACTCCTTTATTTTCAGATTTACTCGTTTTAATTTTGTCTCTTAGGAATAGGATATTGCTAGACTTTCTTTTTTTTCAATCTGAGAAATTTCTCTTGATAAAGGAAGTTTGTTCATTTATTTTTATTACAGTCAATACGATTGATATGTTTTACACGATCGATATGTTTAAACTTAAGTTCATATTTTATGAACTTTTACTTGACGTGTTTTCTTCTTGAGCACCCCCCCTCCTCTGACCTTTCACTTTTTATTTTCATCCCTCTCCTCATTACATTGTGTTCTTCTATTCTTTTCTCTCTAATTTGTTTGGGATTTGTGTATCCAGTTCATATTATTTTGTGATGACCTTTGAAGAGTTAAGAAACATACTAAACATATGCGTTTGGAGTTGCTCAGTTTCTGCGGTCTGCCCTGATCAATTGAAGAAATCTCAGCCTGCCGTTGCTTCTTTTTTCCTAGTGTTCCTTGCCTTTCTGTGCTTTCCCCATCACTCCAAGTATGTCTTATATCAAGATAATACAGAATTCTGTATCTAGATTTTTTTTCTGTAGGTGGCAACATTACATCTTTTCCATCCTACTGACAGGACTATTTGGGGTATAGTATTAGTGATTCAGAATCATTTTCTCTATTTATTTTGAAAATGTTGCTTAATTGTCTTTTTGCAGTCACTGTTGTCTATGAGGATATTATGCTGATTGGATATTTTTTCTATTTAGGTGCAACCTCTCCCTAAAGTTTTCTAGGGGAATTCTGTTCAAACATTGAGCTTATTACTTTTCATATGTGTCCATTCTTTTATTCACTGCCCATTGAATATTTTATTTCATTGATTAAATATTTAATCTCTAAATCTCTAATTGTTTCTTCTTGAAGGTTGTAGTATCTTCTGAAATCTCTCTGAACATCCTGGTTATTTTTATTCAGAGTTATTCTTGGCAATGTCAACTCTCCTACCAGCGTTTTGGTTTATCTGCCCATTAAATATTATGCCTTTTTTCCCAGGTATTGATTTTCCTGAAATGATTTGTGATTTTTGATTATATACTCATTTTTGAATTTGAGAATTGCTGTCAGCTTATTCAGTTTTCTGTAAATCATCTGTAGTGATCTTACGAGAGAGCCAAGGATCACAGCTTGGGCATGGGGTGGGGGGAGGGGGATTGTCATCCTTTTTCTAGGCCGTGGCTGGTTCTGTCCTTGCTCTGCCCCTCTTGCCCGAATACCCACAAGTCTCAGCTTTCTCCTCTGTGCAGATGTCCCTGCAGTTTGCTTGGGAGGACACCCTGTGCTCAGCTGTGTTGATTAGTTTCACATTTTCCTGGAGGCTCCTGCTTCTTTTCTTTGTAATGGTCTTCTTCTCCAGGTTGGGGCTTTAGGTTGCCCCAGTCTTTTCTCTGAAGTTTTGATTCTGATTACTGTCTGTCTTTCAGAATTTCTCAAAATTTCTGATTAAATATTGGCACTCTTTCTTGTTTCCCATTCCTGTTTCTGATTTATTATTTTTGAAAAATATCTTCTCAGTCACTGTGTGGCATTTTGGGTGGGAAGGAGGTAAGAAGCATGTGTTCAACTTGCCACACAGGATCTTTATAAATGGTGGGAGTCAGATCCATTGCCAGCATGTTATGTTTTCCATAAGTGGTATAAGAGCACATTCTCAAGGATAGTGTTCTATAAACTTTCTGCAAGAAGATCTTTTCCTGAGCTTCTGAAATTCATTAATTATGCAGTAACACAATCACCAGTAACTTTTTATCAATTATTTATGTATTTATAACTGAGATTGGTTAATTCCATTAAGATGCTTTTAATTCCTCATATAATTATCATTTTCTGATATGCTTTGATAGTACCCTTTTATAGTGACATTAAAATAATAGGTAACTTGGCGGTGCCTGGGTGGCTCAGATGGTTAAGCGTCTGCCTTCGGCTCAGGTCATGATCCCGGGGTCCTGGGATTGAGCCCCACATCGGGTTCCTCGCTCAGCGACGAGCCTGCTTCTCCTTCTCCCTCTGCCTCTCTCCCTGCTCATGCTTTCTCTCTCTCTCTGTATCTCTGTATCTCAAATGAATAAAATAAAAAAAAATAATAATAGGTAACTTGCCCCATGGAGGATAGCACTCCCCATGTCTTGCCTGGTGAAAGTTGAGGCGGGAGCTGGGGACAGCAGGAGTGAGATTACTCACTTTCAGCACTTTTATCATCTTGATGGGATGTACCATGTCTTTAGGAAGAGTTATTTTGCTGCAGCTAAACTTAAGGGTCAGTTTATAATACATAAGACAGTTCCTTTTGTGTTAATGAGTAATATCTGAGTGATACATCTTTGATTATTTGTTTGCATTATTGCTAAGAGGTATTGGAGGAGTACCTTTATCTGGCTGAATATTATACAGTCATGATTTACAACAGGGGTCAGAGGGTAAATATTTTCAGTTTTGTTTATATCACCTCTGCTGCGGGTATAGCTCTGTTGTAGCTTTCAAGTCATAGACAGGATGGCAATGAACATGCATGACTGTTCCCTGATAAACTTTGTGGACACTAAAATTTGATTTTCATATATAATCTTATTGTGCTATTAAATTTTATTCTTCTTTTGACCACCCACCCCATTAAAAAAAAAAAAAAGTAGAAACTTTTCTAAGTTTGTGAGATGAACAGGTGTTAGTTTGGACTAGCCAGCCCCTAATTTAGAAGGTTATATAATAACATGGAAAACATTCATAATATGTTGAGTGGGGGGAAAAAAGCAGGTTAAAATCAGTATGTTTAGTGTAATCCCATTTATGTAGAAAAGCAGTCATCAGCATGTAGATAGCACTGGAAGAAGAGATACCAAAATATTAATGGTGGTTCTTTCTTGGTAGACAGATTATGGGTAAGTTTAAACTTTCTACACTGTGTTTATTTGCATTTTCTGAGTTTTGTATCCTCAGTAGTTATTATGTTGTTTTTTAGAATAAATATTCTTATATCAGAAAAAAGGTATTTAACAAAAGTGACAGAATTTATATATTTTTAGCAAAATTGGCCTATTCATTGTAATTAGTTTGATACAATCTGTTTTGTTTACCCTCTGCTCCATTTTTAGCCGACAAGTCCTAAATTTGGAAAAGCTGACTCATACGAAAAATTGGAAAAACTAGGGGAAGGATCTTATGCTACAGTATACAAAGGGAAAAGCAAGTAAGTTCATTCGGTTTTTAATATTTCGCATTTAAAATGTACCTGCTCTCTTAATACTGATTATTAACAATTAATAATATTAATTTATTTAAATAATTCTCCTTTAATATATAGTAGATTTTCCCTCTCAGTTTTTGTTGTTGTTGTTTTAAGAAGTGTGAAAGTCAGCAGAACTGGTTTTCCCTGCTAGCAGACAATTTTGCAGGCTTGTCCAATTTATCTTTTCTGTCCTACCCCTGCCCCCCACCCCCAACGTTGGGGCTGGAACCCTCAAATGAGAATTCGTTTCCAGGTGAATGATAGGATTAATTTCTTCGGGAGGCTTAGTGTTCGCTTAAGAATAAGAGTACTGATTTGACAAAGTCAAATATATTGGCCATTCCTGCATCTTTTTAAATTGAGCTTTTACTCCATCTGAAGAAACCACTAAATTAAAAAAAAAAATGCAGAATTTTTCTTTTTTCCTGCCTGTGTACTTTGACACCATACTACATATAGTTTCACATGGAGAAGCAACCTTCCCTCCTGTTGTTATTCTCCACCCCCCGCATCCCCCTGCCCAGTGCTATCCTGGGGTCAGGCACAAGTTTGCGTTCTTGAAAAGCTTACCCCAGATGTTTCTGATAGGCCTCCTCCCTCTCTTATTGATTAAGAGTGCAGAGTTACTGTATTCAGTTGCATGCAGAAATGTAATGCTGTATCTCAAATAACTGTAGGAAATTTACCTTAATAACATTACCAAATAATGTTGAAAAATAATTTTCTGAACCATTCACTGTTTTTGTCTCTCTTTTAAGTCATTATGGAAGATAGGAAATTCTAACCTAACTAATTACATAAAAACATGTAGTGGAAAATTCTCTGAAGGAACTTTCTAAACCCGTAATTGGAAATTTTGGCCATTTAGGTAATCTTTGGCTTTTCTGGAATGTAGTTTTATACCTTTGCTTATGTTTTTTAAGAAGATGAAGAGATATTTCTGACAAAGGAAGATATGTGGGTAAGGATGCAGGAATAATATAAGTAACAAATAATAGTACTAATTTTGAGATTTTAAATATTTACCAAAAAAAATCTTTTAAAAAATTTGTATGAAAAAGGAACATGATGGGAATAAAAAAAACAAGTCAAATCTAGAGGGTTGTTTGTTAATGACTTATCTAGAGTGCCTGAGAGTTATAGAATATTGTTGAGCAATTTTTAATAGAGGTTGTGTGTGAAACTTTGTATTCTTTCCTAATAACTAAAATAGTTATTTCTCTAGTATATAAAAATTAATTGTACATTTAATGTTTATAACGTGGGGGTCACTACACTGCATTAAGCAATTGTTTTGCATAATGTATGGTATATCCATTGTCTCATCATTTCTCATGATGCCCTACAAAGATAGTTCCTATAATTACCACCTCCATTTGACTGGGAGTCCTGGTGCTTGGAGAGTTTTCACCACTTGTCCTCCAAGTCCACACAGCTGGTTAGTGGCAAAGCTTGTTTTGGGGTCATGTCTCTGGTTTGCAGCCATTCTTTTCCTAACCATTATACGATACTTCTTGCACAGTATAAGGCCTTCCTTGGAAAGCCTTGGTCCTTGTTGAATATTCCAGATGGTTCTCACATATGCTCTGGCTTGTTGTAATCATGAATCAAACAGAAGCAAACATATTATTTCATTATAAGGAAACACACCAGTTACTTTGAAGTGCCTTCCCAAAAAAGATGGGCTCAGCTGATTTCCAAATGTAAGTTAATAACTCTATTAAATGTTTAACTTTGTGATTTGTGTCACAATCTTGGAGATAGTTGAAAAATCCTCCATTTATTATGCTCGAATAAAAAGAAAGGCTGCCTTTTAAGTGTCTGCAATCTTTGAGAAGGGCGGTTCCGGACAGTTAATACTCTTCACTCCAGCAGGCCTAAATGTATCTTGTCAGCATTTCTCAAGCAGTTTCAAGCCTGCTGGTCACATGTAGCATTTAATTTCCTCCAGCTGGAGATGAAAGCCATTGACCACTCACCTGCTTTAAGAGAGGACAGGTTGCCTGTGCTTGCTTGCTTTAGGGTGGCAAGGTCAGGCCAGAGCACAACAGTTTACATGCCATCTAGCAAGGTTTGAGAGCTGAGTTTGTTTGATGTGTCCCCTGAAGTGCTGTAATTTGAATAGCCAGCGAAATGTTGTGCCCCTCATCCTAGGACTCCTCACCACTCTCCCATACATGTCAGCATCCCTGCCTCCCATCTTTAAACATTATCTTTAGCATCTTCTTCTCCAAGAGCAGCTCTCATTATATTGTGGTAAAGTTGCCTGGTATTTGTGGAGATCTCACTAATTTCTAGTTTGTGAGCATTTTACAAATACACCTTGAATCACATGGGTCAAGTTGGGATTTTGCCACGAACCCCACTGTATTAGTTTGCTGGGGCTGCCAAAACCAAGTACCACAGACTGGGTGGCTTAACAACAGAAATTTATCTTCTCGCAGTTCTGGAAGCTGGAAGTCTAAGAAGGTGTTGACAGAGTTGGGTCCTTCTGACGGTTGGTTCTGTAGGGGAGAGAATCTGTTCCCTGCTTCTCTCCTAGCCTCTGCGGTGAGCTGGCAATCTTCGGCACTTCTGGCCTCTACACACGGCACTTCAGTCTCCGCCTTCCTATTCACATGGTGTTCTCCCTGTGTGTGTCTCTATCCAAATGTCCCCTTTTCAGAAGGATACAAGTCATATTGGACCAGGGCCCACCTGCATGACTTCATTTTAATGCATTTACCTCTGTTAAAGGCCCTATTTCCAAAGAACCTATGTCATATTCTGAGGTATTAGAGATGGAACTTCAGTATATCTTTCTTTGAGGATATAATTTAATCCATAACATGTACACATTTCAAACCTCAGTAATTTGGCACTGCATTCATGGCAGTGTTCTTCTTTTACTATTTATGGTATATCTTGAGTCATCTTTTATTTCATGGTTCTTTAAATAATACAGGCAAAGGGGAGCCCCCTCCCCCACCCACAAAATGTCTGTGTACTTGTTGATTTCGGTGTAGCTGCTGGTAGCTGTAGTATAGAAACTCTTGAAGGAATAGAGAGGCTTTTTATTACCTTGAATTCTCTTGAGTTTCTTACTCTACATAGAGTGGGAAGAAGTTGGCTGAGATTTCTGTACTGCGTAGCCCCCTTGGTAAAGAGTTTGGTTCTAGGGGCGCCTGGGTGGCTCAGGTCATGGTCCCGGGGTCCTGGAATTGAGCCCGGGCCTCAAGCTCCATGCTTAGCAGGGAGTCTGCTTCTCCTTCTCCCTCTGCTGCTCACCCCCCCCACCCCCGCCCCCGTTTGTGCTCTTTCTCTCTCTCTCAAATAAATAAATAAAATCTTAAAAAGAAGACATTTAAAAGGACAAAAAAAAATGTAAAATACTTGAATGAGCTTGTATTAGTCTTTTGTAATTTGGGGTAATTATGCTTTTCTTTTTAATACAAAAAAACTTTGAAAAGGCAAAAATAAATAATAAAAAAAGAGGAGCATGGTTTTAAAGAATATGGCTGGTACTGCAACCATGTCAACACAAAAAACTCACAAACAAGCTCTTCAATTTTTTTAATAAAAGCTTTGGATTTCCCACATTTTCATATTTGAGTAGAAATATATTTTTTTTAAATCAGTGTTCTTCAGCTTACTTTGTGTGTGTGTTTATGTTTGGGGAAGGGAGGCAGTTTATCATCACTCGGACTACGAATCTCTATCCTGGCTTGGTTTCCTGATTATGTTCTCTCTTTTAAATCCCTGTAGCATTTAATATAAGATTTAGAAAAATTATGGATTGTATAATATTTCGCATTTAAAAAATATAACATTTAAAATGTTTTTAATTTAGTACCTCAAAATCATTTTTACCTTTCAGGAATTGTCCCAGGGACTTTTGTACATTAAGAGACTTGTTAACATTTTTTTTTTTTTAGCTTACTCAACTACTGATGAGTGTTTGTTATGTTGTTTTTATGCCCTTTTTATACTGTAGGTGAAGAAGAGGTGAATCACATGCAGATTCTGACCTCAGGTGCCTTCACAGTTTTGAAGGGAGATGGTCCATATACCTAAATAACTCAACATAAGTTAGAATGTAGTGTATTCGATATGAGCTAGAATGCAGTAAAAAAGGCCCATGTAAAATGGTGTGGGGTTTTCAAAAGGAAGGAAGAGAGGATGATGTTGACTAAAGTATTTTAGATGCGTTCTCTCCAGGCGTGACTGATCAAATTCACAGCCTCATGTGCTTTTATTTTTTCAATTTTTAAAAAAGTTTTTATTTTAAGTCCAATTAGTTAACATACAGTGTTATATTCATTTCAGGTGTACAGTGTTGTACAGATTGAGCACTTCCGTACATCACACAGAGCTCATCATGACAAATGCCCTCCTATGTCCCCGTCACCTATTTCACCAGTCCACCCCCCCACATCCCCTCTGGTAACTATTAGTTTGTTCTCTATAATTAAGCGTCTGTTTCTTGATTCTCTCTCTCTCTCTCACTTTTTTCCCTTTGCTTATTTGTTTTGTAAATTCCACATGTGAGTGAAATCATTTGGTATTTGTCTTTCCCGGACTGGCTTCTTTTGCATCAATAGAATGAAATCTTGCCATTTACAAGGACCTGGAGCTAGAGAATATAATGCTAAGCCTCAGTGCTTTTAAATCAAGCCTCCCTCATCGCTGTGTGTATTCATAGGAATCCTTGGGACAGTTGTCTTTTGGGCTCTGGCCCCCAAACAATTATATTTTCACCCTTTGTTATCAGACTCTCCACTAAACTTGTTAAAGACTGGAGCCTTAACGGAAAAGCAAACTGATTCATTTTGATTATTGTGCAAATTTTGATTAAGCAAAAGTGTACTGTTTAAGTGTTAAAGTGGAATTGCTTAAAGCAATGTAATTTGGCAGGGTCAGTGCGTTATTTATGTGTGAGCACCCATTAAGGCCTGGCTATTGCAGATAAGGGCTGGGACCACAGACAGCCACCTCAGACTTGAGATGTGGTAGGACCACGTGCTTCTCAGTGTCCTGGATCTACAGACAGAGCACACCCAGTCTCTCCTAGATGTCTGAAGCCGCCCCGGTTCTGCACCCCGTCATGAGTACTGAGAAGTTATGAACCTTTCCTCTTGCCTGGAACAGAGTTCTCTCCTTTCCTTCCTACTTACCTAGGGGGTATGTGAGGCTACAGATGCTTGCTTTTGATTTTCTCATACTTTGTGTCATTTAGCGAAGGAAAAACCTGCTCTTTGTTCCATCTCTGGAATTAGAGTATTCGACTTATTTAGACTAAGTCATCCCACAGATGGTTCTGATTTTTGGTCCTTTTTTTTGCTTATCTTGCATTTCTTTTGAGGTGATGGTGCCAAAGCGTTGCTCCTGTGGGAGCCTGCTGAACAGAGAAGCCCGCCGCATGGGTTTGTGCCAGCCGTAAATTGTTATCTCAGAGGTCAATAAGAACAATGGACGAATTTGCTCATTTTATGTAACATGAGATTTATGGGATTGAAAGTGCCAATCTTCTTTTAGCATTTCATTCTGCCAATTTGTGCTGAATAATTGAACTTGAATTAAACGACCTCATAAATTGAGAGACTATGCCAAACCAAGACTGAACTCTACTAAACACATTTCAAAGAGCTCTTCAAAGCCCCAGGAGGAATAGGGGGAGAAATGCTGTTAATTAAAACAAGCAGCAGCAAGAAGAAAGGCTGTGGCAGTTAACCACCTTTTCAGAATATGTGAGATTAAAGAGGTGCCTCTCACTGCTTGCCCTGAAGGTCAACTCCATTGAAACACTATCAGGGGCAGTTTGAAGAATTCTAAAAATCAGAAATCCCCAGATGGAAAACACTGGACTCCTGGTTCACTGAAGTTTCAATCTTCAGTGTTGACAACTGGACTTTCGTGCCAATCTCCAGCATCCGGAGAGGTTGCCTCCCACAAAAGAGGCAAATCTGATTACATTTTATGAGCTCTGCTGCAGGAGGCTCCTGAGGCCCAATCTCTGTTTCTCATTAGGTCTGCTCTGATTTTCTTTTAGACTTTGGGTCCACAGGCCAAAGCTTATTATCACCACTCACATTAAAGATCAAGCCTGTATCCACGCTATTAATCACAGGGTCTGAAAATGGCATCATAGTATGATAATGCTATCAGTGTGAGCTTTGTAATTTAATGTAAAAATGCAGCATTACAATGTACAACAAGAGAAATTGGATTAGAAAGAAAAAAGCCAATGGAGTAAATGAGTTTACGCCTTGTAATTTTCAGATCCGGTGCTCCTTCTGTCTAGGTGAAAGTTGAAAAAGCAGAATTCTTACCCTTACGTAGGCCAAGGAGGATAATGGCCCACCCACCAAATCTGCTAATTAAAAAAACCCTAAAGTCTATTCAGATTGCAGATTGAGCCCTGACTTCCTTTAGAGGAAGAATGCAAGGCATTGGAGTCTGGTTCATGGGTACAGCTGGTTTCATTTAGCTTGCAGCAGATAAACAAACAATGCCTAATCTTTTTGACAAAAGCGACAATGAGGATATTGTTTAGGCAAGAATCATGATTTCAATTATTAGACTAAACTATGCAGGAATAACTTTCCTATTAGACAATGTCTAAATGTATTGGCCTCTGTTAGCCATTTTTATTACCAGAGTCCTTTGATCATTTGATTAGGAGACCCTCAAAAGAATCCGTGATATTTGCTGTCTTCAGAATTGTGGTCATATATCAGATATGCCCAGCTGGTGAAAATGGAGGCATTTTTTTGGTTAGGGGAGGAATTTCTTGAAAAAGTTGGGGTAGAATTTCCAATTATCCTAATGTCAGGGCTTCTTGAATCTTTCTCCCATAGTTCAATCTAAGTGGTTTTTGAGGAGGACAAGGGGAAGGATATTATGATAAGATCGGTTTCAGTTTAAAGCATACCCACATTCCTGAGTTGTTTCATTATTATTGTGATTCTTTTAGTTTCAACCAGGATGCTGGGGAAGTAGCATCTTTCCATTCTAAATCCGTGGTTCTCAACTGGTTCTAGATGTTGCTCCTCAGGAGACATTTGATGATATCTGGAAATATTTTTGGTTTTCACAACTTAGGGGATGGTGGTGGTTACTGGCATCTAGAAGTCAGGGATACTGTGAAATGTTCTACAAATGAATAGGACAGTCTCTCACAACAACGAATTATTTGCTCATTTGCCTCAAACTGTCAGTAGTGCCAAGGTCGGGAAGCCCTGTTTAAACAAGGAATTCATGGAGGCAGTTCACATTTTCTTTCTTTCTTTGTTGTTGTTGTTTTTTCTGTTTTTGTTCTTTTGTTATGTTTTTTGTCACGTCTCCTTAAAAGAGCTCCTTCCTTTAGAGATATTTACCAAGACCCTAGTATGTTCTGTGTACTGGGCCAGGCGATGGATATGTAATGGTGAGCAAAACTAGGTTCTTCTTTTCATGGAGCCTATCATCTAGTGGGGGAGAGAAAAACAAATCAAGCCAGCAGACACATCTGTAATTTAAGTTGCATAAAAGAAAAGAGAGTTGTGAGAAGGAAGATAGAGAGTGGTAGGTTATATATATTTGCGTGAGAGAGAGGGGTGAGCAATAAGCATGCTTTAGATGAATGGACAGTGGCAGTCTTGCTGAGGAGGGGACACTTACTCTTAGATCCAAAAGAGATGTGACCAGCCAGGGAATGTTCAGGGACAAAAGTGCTTCAGGCCAGACCCCCAGGTGGGGTTGGTGTGTTCTACAAACTCAGAGAGCCCCATGTGACATGGGGTATGTTCAGGGGAGAATGGTATGAATCGAATTTTGAGAAATCTCCAAGGCCTTGAGGATCATGTTAGGAATGTTCTGCTTACATATTACTGCAAAAATGAACCACTTTGAAACATAGAGACTTAAAACAATAGCTATCGTTTTTTTGCTCACGAATCTGCAATTGGAGAAGGGTGGGAAAAGTTTGTTTCTTCTCCCTGAGGTATCATTTTGTGCAGCTTGACTGAAATATGAGGGACCCATTGCCAACATAGCTTACATGGCTGGCAAGTTGGTGCTGGCTCTTCCCAGGGCTTGGGCTTTCTTATAGCATGGTGACTGGGTTCTCTGAGTGAGCATCCCGAAACATAGGAAGTGAGACTTCTGGCTTCAGCTCCAACATGTAAAGAGCTTGGAAGCTGATGCTCCCATCCTTTCAAAGAGGAAAGGCTAGGCAAACAGAACATGCGAAACTTTGGTTCAATTCATCAAAGAGTGGAGGCCACAGGGAAAACCACTGTACTAAATTCTGGAGAGGCTGACATATTCAGATAGAAATAGCCCAAATCTCCTCACCAGGAGCACAGGCTGCTGGAGCCATAAACTGGGAAGAATACTTAAATGGTAATTTTTATGAGTTGCTGGAGATGGGCTGTGGTCTAGCATGAGAGCGAGAACTCTTGGGGACCACAGTCTTAGGGAGACCCCCACACTTTCTTTTGTTTTGCCTCCGGGAACCCTACTGGGTTCCCACAGTGAAGATCATGGAAAGATCCCCCTTGGGGCTCTGGCAGGGGAAGAGGAAAAATAATCATAAAATACACCCAGAGTGTTCTCCATCACAGAAGCCTGCTCTGTAGGCAAAGGTCTTTGCTAGAGCCTTATTCCAGCTGATGGAAGGGAATTTCTCCCACTCACACTCTCTCCAGCCTTTCTGTCTCACTTAAGTGGGAGAAACCATACTCAATAATGGTTAGGGACTCACTGCAGTCAGGGAAGGAAATAGGGGGTTGAAAGGGGGAAAAAAAAACAATTATACCACTGGAGAAACACTTGTGAAGGTCACATCCCATGATGCAAGCTCACTAAATGAATTCAGACTCACTCAGAAGCTTTGAGAATGTTCACACTCCCTCATACCTTACCATCGCTCCAGTGTAATAACAGTAGATTATGCCTGAGAGAGTTGCAAGACAGACTCTCTGTGAGGAGGAGTACTAATGTAAGCCTCAAGTCAGGAGGAGACAAAAACAGGGACACTAGAATCATTTGAAGCAGTTACAACAAACAGTAAACACAGCCAGATTAACATAAATCTTTAGGTTTGGCTTTCAACAAAAAATTACAAGGCGTTCCAAAAGATTGGAAAAAATACAGCCCCAAAAGACAGAGCAGTCGTCACAACCAGACTCGGATGTAGCACAGATGTTGGAATTGTCAGAGAGGGAATTTAAAATAAATGGGATTAATATATTCAGGGTAAATGGATAAGGGAAACAAAAAGCAAGAGAAGTGGGTAATGTAAACAGAGAAATGAGAAAAGAATCTAAGAAAGAATCAAAAGAAAAGAGAATTTTAAAAAAAACCACTATAAAAGAAATGAAAGATGCTTTTGATGTGTTCAGTAGACTTCAACACAGCTGAAGAAAGGGTCAGAGAACTGAATATAGGTCAGTAAAAAAAACCTTCCAAACTCAAATGCAAAGAAGAATAAAAATAAAAATGTCTGAGAACTATGGGATAATATCAAAAAATGTAACATATGCATAATTGGAATACCAGCAGAAGGAAGAATCAAGCAGAAGTATTTGAAGTAAAAATGGCAGAAAACTTTCCACAATTTATGACAGATACCAAACCACAGATCCATGAGGCTCAGAGCACACCAAGTATGTTTATGTGTAAACAAATCTGAAAAACAAAAATAAAAACCCTGTATACCTAGGCATATCATATTCAAGCTGTGGAGAAACAGAGACAAGGAGAAAATCTTAAATGAAGCTAGAGGAAAAAATACTTTACCTACAGAGGAAAAAGAATAAGAATTTCATCAGATTTCTCATCAGAAACCACAAAAGCAAGAAGAGAGTGGAGTGAAATCCTTAAGAAAAGAGGTTAAAAAAACCACCAACCTAGAATTCTATATCCAATAAATATCTTTCAAAGGTGGAGGAGAAATAAAAACTTTCTCAAACAAAAACTGAGGGAACTCATTGGCAGTAGACTTGTCTTGTGAGAAATTTTGGAAGTACTTTAAGCAAAATGAAAATGATACAGGTTGGAGACTTGGATCTCTATAAAAAAGAGCGTTTGAGAAGGAATAAAGAAAAGTAAAATAAAATCTTTTATTGTCATCTTAGTTGAACTAGAAATGCACTGTCTGTTTCAAGCAATAATAGTAACAGTGTATTGGGAGATTATGGCATCTAGATAAGTGAAATGAATGACAGCATCATGAGGGTTGGATGACTCAACGGAGAACACTGTTAGAAGGCACTCTGCTATACAGGAGCTGATACCGTGTTATTTGAAACTAGACTTAGATTAGTTAGAAATGTAAACTCTAGGACAACCACTGTGACGATTTCAAAAAGTCTAAATGATACACTAAGAAGATAAAATAGAATTATATAAAATGCTCAATTAAAATTAGAGGAGGCAGAAAAAGAGGGAGCAAAAAAGGGACAAATACAATAAAAAGAAAACAGTTACAAACAGGATAGATTTTAATATACCTATATCCAAATCGCATAAGATATCATTGGTCTAGATGCACCAAATAAAAGAGATGATCAGTGTGGATGAAAAACAAGATCCAACTCTGTGTTGCTTACAAGAAACCTACCTTAATTGGATTAAAAGTAAATTCATAGAAAATATGCCATACTAACACTAAAAGAAAGCTGGAGTAGTTATATTAATTTCAGACTAAGTAGACTCTTTTGAAGACTCAGAAACCCATCAGGATAAAGAGGGGGCATCACATAGTGATAGAGGCATTAATTTCCCAGGAAGATATAATAATTCTAAATGTGTATGCACCTAACAATAGAGTGTCAAACTATGGGAGGCAAAAGCTGATAGAACTGAAAGGAGAAATGGACAAATCCACTCTTGTAGTGAGAGGTTTCAACACCCTCCTGCCGGTAACTGATGGCTCAAGCAGGCAAAAAGATCGGTAAGGAATAGATGACCTAAACAGCACTTCCAAGGTACAGAAAGTGGAAGCTGCCAGCATTTTAAGGCCTGTTCCCAGAACTGGAACTGTGTCACTTTCACCTTCTTTATTGATCAAGTGTTCCGAGAGACCAGAATCAAGGGTAGAAGACATAGATGGTACCTCTCCATGAGGAATGTCAAAGAATTTGGGGGCTATGTTTTAATACGTCACAATATAGTTTGGATTTCATTTCAGTCTAGAATTAAATCTTCGCTCTCACCTTTGCAGAGTTCTTTCAGTTATCTTTTCTGACCACATATTCACTGATGCCTTTTTGGATTAACCTCACCAAGTGTTGGATACATTCCTGAGAACGAGGACCCAGTGTGGTGTTCGGTGCCTTGTGGAGAGAGGCATCTTACGTGCTGGTTGGCCTAAGACAATCCTGGTTTTTGCTTGTCTTTGTGTTATTATTAATAGTGTTTCTTTTCACTAATTCAGTGTTTCTACTATCCATTGTCTCCATTTGGGTGATAAAATATACAACCACCTTACTTATACAGTACTTTATTCCTCTAGAGACTTGATAAAGCATTTTGCCAAAAACCAGAAGTTATTTAAAGTGCCTTATTATGGAATTCAACTGAGTATTTAGAAGCCTTAATTTCGGTGAACCTTTGGGAGCTTTTTAAAAATTGTGATTGTCATTGAACCTCTAATGAAGATTTGTCAATTAATTTAAAAAGATTCATGACGATTAATGACCTTTAGGTACAGCACATTCTCTTAGACAGCAGGGTATGGAGTCTAGAGGTCATGATTTTTGTGGAATAAAACTGATCAGTCTAAAATTCAAATGACCTACCCAGATCCCTTACTGCTCAGAGTAATTCAAGATAGTGGAAATGCTGGAAATTTGAAACAGGAATTAATGAGTAAGCTGGGACTTGGGTGGAATCAGGTGCTATTAGAAATCAAAGATTCAATGACATTGGGGAGGGTATGTGCTATGGTGAGCACTGTGAATTGTGTAAGACTGTTGAATCACAGACCTGTACCTCTGAAACAAATAATATATTATATGTTAACAAAAAAAAAAAGAAGCTAGCAGGAAGGGAAGAGTGAAGGGGGGATATTGGAGGGGGAGACGAACCATGAGAGACTGTGGACTCTGAGAAACAAACTGAGGGTTCTAGAGGGGAAGGGGGTGAGGGGATGGGTTAGCCCGATGATGGGTATTAAAGAGGGCACGTATTGAATGGAGCAGTGGGTGTTATATGCAAACAATGAATCATGGAACACTACATCAAAAACTAATGATGTAATGTATGGTGATTAACATAACATAATAAAAAAAAGAGTCAATGAGTTTTAGTCAGATGCTTATAGTTTATTTAGCATTGGCACATACAAGAGGGATATACTATAGTATTAGGAGGAATTATAATCCTGGGGAGATGGCAAAAGTACTTGGAAAATCTAGAACTATAAATTGCATAAAGTAATCAAGTACAAGATTTGGATTGTAGACATTGTTGATTTGGGATGACTTTTGAGGAGTGTGACATCTGGTAGAGCAAGATCAGAAAGGAAGGCTTTGGAGAAAGGAGTGGGGCATGATCTGATTCTTTTCTTACGTTTGGGTTTCCTGGGAAGTTCAACTTCAGGCTCTTGTTTGTTGCCTCATAATGAACTGGCAAGTGATACCTACCTTTGTCAGTAGAATCTGAAAATGGAAAAGATAATACAAGCTCAGTGACTTTAATGCAGAAACATATCTGACTTTAAAAAAAAATCTCGAGACAGAAAGGAAATGTAAAGATTTTAGGTATGAGACATTTTTCATGCTTAATGGTCGATAACCAAGCAAATATGTGCTTTCTTCCTTCCGGGGTTCAAGGACTTAAACATATAGTTCACTGTATAAACAAATTTTTGAAAATTTGAAAAATACCTTTCTCTATTTCAGAATGGTCTCTTGGGGATTGCAGTATTTTTATTTTATTATTATTTTTTAAGATTTTATTTATTTATTTGAGAGAGAATGAGAGAGAGAGAGAGAGCGCGCACATGAGAGGGGGGAGGGTCAGAGGGAGAAGCTGACTTCCCACCAATCAGGGAGCCCAGTGTGGGACTCTATCCTGGAACTCCAGGATCATGACCTGAGCTGAAGGCAGTCGCCTTACCCACTGAGCCACCCAGCTGCCCCGGGGATTGCTGTATTTTTAATGGTCTCTCTTTTCAGGGATTTAAATCAGCGATCCTACAGATCTATGAGCATTGTCTGAGCTGAGGGAAAATTGTAAACACCAGGAACTTCCAGTGAATAGTTGAAAGCCCTGTTGTAATTCGACAGAGAATAAGATAGAAGTCATCCCTTATTGGCCTGATGTGTGAGAGAAGAGTGACTTCTGAAGCAGTTTAGCAGCCAGCACAGGTACCCACAGACAAAAAAGCCCCTGAGGAAGCAGGAAAAGCAACCAGAGGCTTTTGTTGTGTGTGATCAAAGCCCTGAGGAGAAAGAAGAGCGATATGGAGATACTGAGAAACCAAATAAATGTTCCTAATGAGGCCAACTGGGGATCCCAGAAGCTGAATTCCTAAGGGGAAGGCAATGGGCTGGGTTAAACAGAGTGACAGATTTGTCGGGAGTTTTTTGTTTGGGTTTTTGTTGTTGTTGTTGTTGTCTGCTTTAGTCCCCTGGAAAGTTTTAGTGTTAAGCTCTGGAGAATTAAGGGCACCTGGGACTGTGCCCAAAGTAAAGCGCAGAGTATTATTAAATTAAAATAGAATGGATCTCATCTCTGAGTGAAATAGAAGTGATGGAATAACAGAACACCAATAGTTAGAATTAGACGAAAGAAGAACCACAGGATCTGAGAGGGGTTGCCTAGGAAGGCAGCCAGAAAACCAGCCAAATGCCAAGGAAGGCAGAGAGTTACAGGGGCCTGTGGGTGATAATGTCCAATATTCAGCAAGGTCCTGAAAAGATTGGTCCTGAAAAGAACCCATTAAATTTGCAGCTAGGAAGGTTTTTCTTTAGTTCCTGTAGGGGACTGGTGGGGTTAGAGACTCTCCTGCTTTGGATTGAAGAGAGAAAGGGGAGGATGGAGGCCGACATGCAGGGAGTTGAGGCAGGCAGCAAAGGAAAGAAGATAGGACAGAAGTATTTTTTTGTCGTTTTAGTTTTAAACCAGACAGGAAAAAATTCAGTATATGTATAGATTATGAGCCAGGCATCAGTAAAAAGGGAGAGAGAAAACAACTAAGGAAACACTTGAAGTATATTCTTGATGAGGGAATTTGAGGAACTCTGTTTTCTCTGTTGCTTGAACTTTATTCCATAGGTCTTTGGTAATGCCTCTCCCTGTCATGTGTTAATAATATATAGATATAAAATAGTTTTTATTGCCAGTTTCACCTCATTTAGGACATAGATCTATAAGAGTATTATTATTCTTAAATATCTCTTCTATTTTTATTTATGTTCCTTAAAAATTTAAATACATCATTGAATTCTGTGTAGCACATGGGTTTCTCTGCTTTCCTCTTTTTCTT
Organism: Eumetopias jubatus; assembly: GCF_037043125.1. Lineage (NCBI taxonomy): Eukaryota > Metazoa > Chordata > Mammalia > Carnivora > Otariidae > Eumetopias > Eumetopias jubatus. Next base: position 35,931,678 of record NW_028274820.1, read on the forward strand.
CATTGATACTAGTTGTAGTTTTTAAATGACAATATTTTTGTGTCTCTCTCTCTCTCTCTCTCTCACGGTCCTTTCTTTCTGTAATTTAGGGTCATGAAATAAAGCTAAGATTATGGAACACTGGGCTAAGCTTCATTTTGTCACTTGTGAAAGTAGGGCCCAAATATTAGAATTGATTTCACACAGCTGTGAAGAATCTATGAGAATGAATGCAGTTGGAGTTTATAAAACATCTCGAATATAGTACCTGTTAAATGAATGTTGGCTATTACTTTTTTCTTTGTTTTTTCTAACGATTCTGGAAAAGTTTTGAAATGAGATGATTTCTCCCATTTTACAGATGGAGAAATGAGGCTCATAAAATCTGAGTAATTTGCCCACAGTCACTGACATAGCTGTGTGGCAGAGCCAGGACCCAGACTCAGTCAGCCCATCTCTAGAGCTGAGTTCTTAATTTTTATCTCCTTTTATTTTTTACTTACTCATTTTATTTTGAAAAAACTTAAAATCTGTGCTTACTCTCCCCTCTTATTAATGATTAACTCTAGGGTACGTGACCAGTTCTCCCATGATTCTTAATCTTCCCTCTGTGCCTCTGCTGTCATTTCTCCTTAGTTTTGTATCGCCCACATTCTCCACTGTTCTAGGCAACTCCACAGTGACACATAGCTCCCCGCCCCCCATACTTCACCCTGCTGATTTGTGGCTTTCCATGTAGAAGGGACTGCATGAAATAGAACACTTACTGCTCCCCTTTTCCCTCCTTTAGATACAGTTATTTCGGACAAGGTTTTCCATTTCATTGCTGCCTTCTCTGTATGGACATCGGCCGGAGATTCAGTGGCACCCATGTCTCTTACTACTTTTTCTTCAATTCCTGTGACACACAGAACTCCTGATCCACCAGCACATTTACAACCCTTTTGTCCTTCTCATAAATAACGGAGGAACTAATATTATAGTAAGAGCAGTACCTTAACAAAATAATTCTTTCAAATAGGTTTTTGAGTAAATCGGGAACTCAGCACCCTTGAGCCACCCCTTCCCCCCCAAGTTATTCCCAGCCGTAGCTGTGAATGCGCTTAAGCATTCAAAATGGAATTAAGAGGAGAAAATGATTCTGCTTGTTGTGTCCTTTGAGAGTCTTGCTGAATTTTCTGGCCCACTTTTCTTTGTTCTTTTTTGTCACTTTCTTATGAACTTGTGTCTAAGCAGGTACATTTATATTGTTTGTATGTGTTTATTCACACAAACTTTCAGATGGCTTGATTAAATTTTAAATCATTTTCGTGATAGCTGGTGTGACCTGAGCTAATTTACCATTGACCCATATGTTAATAAAAGGACTTGTTTAATTAATAAGAGCTGGAGAGAATATCTGTACTGAAGTTATTTTGTCTAATAAATATGGTTAGGTGAATGACGCTTCATGACAAATGCAATTTTTGAAGCTGACATGGCCAGATCTCTACCTAGGGACAATGCTAGTAGCCACTTATTTATTTATTTATTTTTATTATTTTTAAATTTAATTTAATTTTATTATGTTATATTAGTCACCATACAATACATCATTAGTTTTTGATGTAGTGTTCCATGATTCATTGTTTGCGTATAACAGCCAGTGCTCCGTGCAGTACGTGCCCTCCTTAATACCCATCACAGGGCTAACCCATCCCCCCACCCCTCTCCCCTCTAGAACGCTCAGTTTGTTTCTCAGTGTCCATAGTCTCTCATGGCTCATCTCTCCCTCCGATTCCCCCCCCTTCATTTTTCCCTTCCTTCTCCTACTGTCCTCCATGCTGTTCCTTATGTTCCACAAATAAGTGAAACCATATGATAATTGACTTTCTCTGCTTGACTTATTTCACTTAGCATCATCTCCTCCAGTTAGTAATCAGTCGGCAGAGTTATATTTCCCTTTCTACTTTTCAAAAACTTCCCATTGTGTTGCATATATTTATATAATATACAAATACACGTATATTCATGTATGTGTATATATGAAAAGGAAAATGCGGGTAGCAGAGATTGTCTTTGAAAGTTGGAGAGAGCAAAGTTGACAGGTTGAATGGTGGGCTGTAAATTTATACTCCTGAGTAACAACATTGTTGCCCTGAAACCTTGGGTGTCTCAACTTCTCATCTGTCACTTTCTTATTCTACTTCAGAACTGGAGCCATTCCATCTATCTAAAATGAGTAAATTTTCCTGTCTTCCCAAATATCCTTTATAATTCAATCATACTTTCCCCATAGTCATTCAAAATGAGTGAGCTTTTATAGCATAAGGGTTGGATGCTTCTCTGACATATGATTAATCATGCTTTCTCACTTTCTGAAATCCATAATCTGAGTCCAGTTGAATAAATAGTGGCCTGGATTTTAAGATCATAGTAAAAAGAAGAAAATAAGGAATGTGTTTTCTTTAAAAACCAAGAAAAAAGAATAAAAACTAAGAATAAGGTGATTCTATGTGTTATAACCAAAGATGTTTATCTACCATGGACCCGGGACGTTAGTTTTATAGTGTTTATTTTTTATAGTAAGTTTTATATTACTACTTATGTAGCTATAGGTACTATATATATTGTTATATGTATGGTTATATATACACACAAAGACACATGTGTGTATATATATGTGTGTGTGTATAACTATATTCCATTTTTAAACAAGGAATATGTATAAAATAAAACTTAGAAAAAAAGAGGAAAATGGTAAATAACTATAAAGTGACTATTTTATTTGCAGGTATTTGACATAGAAAGATTTAGATATATGTATTCAATTTACCCAGTTTACAGATATATTACTTTTTTTTCTGTTTACTTATTGTAAGATAGCATATTATACCAGCTAAAGTCTTATTTATTTTCTGGGCCAGGATTTGTATGTAAGGTGTTGTCACGGGAGAGAGTTCCTCAGCTGGGTGACTACTGATGATTTCCCATCTGCTGCAGTTGGAAGAAGAGTCATGACATTTGTCTCCATTTCTCCTTTTAGGCGAAAACTGAGTAAATGTCTAATTATTTTTCAGTATATGTTGCCTCTGAAGTCAGAGACTTTATCCTCCAACACTCATTTTGAACTTAAATGAAAAGCACATTGGAAAGCTTTCTATTAATGGCTGAAAAGATTCACACACACAGAGACATTTAGGAAAGCTGACTTTCGTGAATTCTTAGTTATAGAAATTATTCTATTGGGGAAAGCTGATGGGATCTGCCCTATCTGAAGCTGTGTGCTAGTTTAGCCCTTGTTGGAAGTAGTTGACTTCATTCATTCCTGTGTGCAGTATTTACTGAAGCCAGACTCTGCAAAAGCCGTGTAGTACAAGGAAAAGCTATAGAACGTGGTTTCTCCTCAAAGTGGCTAAATTATGTTGTCTCACTGAACAAAAATTAGAGTTCTTATTGGAAGCTAGATTTGGTGCCCGAGACTTTACATCACTGAATAGCCTCTTGTTTAAGATCTTGTCAGTTTTCCTTACTTTGTAGCACTAAACCTGGCAAAAAGATTCCTCTTTAGAAAAGGGATGCTAATGTCTTGTTTGATGGTGATAAACTCACATGTTACTCCTTGGAAAGCCCTGCAAGTTAGCACAGGTAGATTTAACAGGTTGTGTATTTGGCTTTCTTTGTCTTTACAATAAAGACTTGCCACCAAATATTTTATAGTATGTACACATGGGTACAGTTTAAATCCTGGACATTTTTTAATTTTTAGTATGTTTTAATGTTAATCTGTATTTATAAATATATTAATTTTATGGTCTGTTTTTTCTCCTTTTAATTTAGTTTAATTATGTTATGTGAGTCACCATACAGTACATCATTAGTTTTTGATGTGGTGATCCACGATCCATTGTTTTCATATAATACCCAGTGCTCCATGCAGTACGTGCCCTCCTTAATACCCATCACCAGGCTAACCCATCCCCCCACCCCCCTCCCCTCTAAAACCCTCAGTTTATTTCTCAGAGTCCATAGTCTCTCATGGTTTATAGTCTGTTTTAATCTATATATCGTGAAGTACATTTAGTAGACTTATAAGCTCAGTTAACTTACCTTTATTGGTTAGGAATGTGTATTTAACAGATGAACATTGTTGATATGTTAGCTTTTACTTCATTCAGAGCTCTACCCTAAAAAAAGTGTTAGCAGGTAATAAATATAATGTCTCGCAAGATCAGAGGTCTAATTACTTTACTGGATCAATCCTGTGGTGGACTAGAGGCATCCAGATCCCTCTTGAGTCTACTATTTATGCTCTACTGATTCCCTGGTTTTTACTCTCTGTACTTTTAAGCGGACCTCCCCACCTCCTTCTGCATCTTTGTTTATAGATCCCTCTGTGTAAATGGCTTGCTTCTCCTTTTCACATGCCCATGGCCTATCCCATCTTTAAGGTCCAACTCAAGTCCCACTCATACTGAGATTTTCCTGGCTTCTTACAAGACACTGTCCTTGATTAAACTTAAGCTATGCTCCTCTAAGTCCTCCTCCTGACTAGGCCTTGACTTTGCCTGCCACAATCCACCCTCCCCCGCCACCTCCCGGCAACCCCTTGTCCTTGCCAGGCCTTCCTAGCCTAGTTTTAGCAAGATTCCTGCCATTTAGAGAAAAATCTCCCCACCCTTGCTTTCTGGTTGCTCTGGCCTGCCCTTAGCCAGGATCCTGTTAGATCAGGTTAGCAGAAACTACCCCTACCCTTGATGTCACTTCTTAGTAATTTTCCATCCATCCGTGAATGACCCCCTAACTTCTCTGTGGTTCTAAATCCCCACTGTTCTTGTATATTCAGAGTTGAGCCCTGTCTTTGTCTCCCTTGTTATAATAGTCTTGAATAAAGCCTTACTATTTAAACAGGTGTCAGAATAATTTTTTTTCATGATTTAGTTACTGCTTTGCTTTCTATGTCCTTTACTTCCTCATGTGTATGTAACTTACATTCTTATGTACGTCATGTACTCTTATGCATATATGTGTTCTTCAGCACCTATCACAATGCTATTAATACATACTCAACTATAAACATTAACTAATGATTGGGGAAAGTGTTTAGGGATGCCGTGACCACACTCTTTAAGTGTGTTGAGAAGACATTGACAGATGGCTCTTGGGAGTGGAGATTTGTAGTCAGGACATAAGAAGTTCTTTCTTCAAACGCACATTTGATTGCCATGGGTCTTAGTTCTTCCAAATCTAAAGTCACGTATCTGGGTTCATAGAGTAAAATCTTCTAGCATATCTATCCTGGAGGTGATTTGATTGGTTGCTTTCCATCACTAGGTATGAAGCGGTTCCATTACCCTAAATTCCAGCCAGGCCAACTTAAGGAACTGTGCCCCATATAGGTCCTGCCCCCATGTGGCCGTCAGGCTCATACTTGCTTCCTCTGTCACGTCTCTCTTGCTTGACTAGTGGGGTTGCTTTCATCAATATACCAAAATGAAAGTCATGAAAATTTATGAAAGAAAGAAGTACTGGGGCCATTTTCCTTAAAAGGAAGTATGAGCTTGTTTGAACTTGAGGTTTCCTGGATTTTATATCAGCTCATCCAGTAAAAAGATAGATTATTAAACCACACACACAAAAGTAAATGACCAAATATAAAAGTGGGATACCATTTAAGAAAAACACCCACCCACAGAAAGAAGTCTAGAAGATACACACACATGTTGAAAAATTTACCTCTGAATAATGGGATTATTTTGATATAATTTTTTTTTCTGTGTTTGCCAACCATTTTGCCATAAACACGTCACTTTTACAATTAGGATAAGACTTATTAATGCCCATTCTAAAACACATTGATCTATTTTAAGGTTTGTAAAAAATTATTAGAAAACACAAAGAATAATGACATTGCTTTGACAGTAAATAATTTGATCACAGGTGTCTGAAAAAAAAATACACTGATACACAGAGCGCCTTTGTTGAATGTAGGAGTAGTGCGAGAATATGGCTCACGTACCTTTCTTCTGTGGTTCACGCTGTAATTATTGCTACCCCACAGAGAACTTATGAGTATGGGTTCTGAAGTCTGACCTCCTAAAAATTCTGAAACTGCCTCTTTTGGTTGTGTGATCTGGAACTGTGCCTTGGTTTTTTTTGTTTTTTTTTTTAATAAAGTGGAGATGGCAATAGTATCTATCACACAACTTTGTTATAGGAATTAAATGAGACATTGTAAATAAAGTCCTTGGCCCAGGGCCTGTCACATTTTAGGTGCTTTAACAATAGTGATATTCAATGCAAGTGCTATTTTTGATTTAAAAGACACCTATTTTAATTTTAAACCTATTGGCTGTATGTAAGACCATTTGATTCCATATCAGGGTAGTTTGTACTCTGGCTCTAGTGCTAGGTTTTGAAAGTAATACTAAGCATAGATCTTATTATATCAATTCTACATAATTTTTATAAAGTCCTTATCTAATCAGCTTGTTAGTAAAACATGAATTAATACAAAGCCTGAGCCTCACCATGTGTAGGTGGATTGTTTTCAACTTTTTGTTTGAGTCATTTTTTACATTGACACCTTGCTTGCCTTTACAGCAGTCCATTGTAGTGCCCCTTTTATTTTTAGGAGAGTAATAATAGTCTTTAGATTTAGTAATTAATGATGCCTAAGCATTGTTCTCCAATCCTTCTTGTCATAAAAGACTTCATTCAAACTAGATAAATTTGGCTTTGCTTGATATTGTTTTAGAAAATTTCATTTCAAAGATATTTAACAGTGACACATTTTCTATAATTATGACAGTAATCCAATTTAATGAAGAAAATAAAAATCACTCATAATCCTCTTCACTTGATAGAAGTCTTAGTCCTTTAACCAAGCTACTGTGTATTTATAATAATTATCTTTGTTGGTTCTCTATGGGCCTTTGCTGCCAACCACAAAAAAGAAAATAACCAGGTTGCTATCCTGGTTGACATAAACTGGATGGGTGTGTGTGTGTGTGTGTGTGTGTGTGTGTGTGTTTGTGTCTTTATTAGAATGGGTAGAAAATAGTCTGAACTCTGAATACCTCTGCCTAATGGCTCTCCAGGGCTGCTTTAATTGTTTTATCCTGCTGTTCCAAACTTCACTTAATTTTGTATGGCTCTGTTTGAATGGAAAATGCAAGATCTCTGTGATTAACACTATTTGGCAACGAGTATTGGGGGGTTCCTTAAAGCCTTGTGGTGAATCAGTGATGTGCTTTTTGGTGCATCTCATTTAACTTTTTTTAGAGATGCTTTTTTCCTGCGAGTGGAGGCCTGATTTCTCTCTTACGATGCTGAACATGTGTGCCTCAACTAGAGAATGGGCACCATTTCTGACTCTGTTAGTGAAATGGGAACATCATGGTTTAAACATATCTTTGCACTGAGAAAGCTTGAGATGTTCTAAGGTGGAGCGTCAGACTTTATTCTCTTCTTTAATCCCAGCTTGTGTAATGACTCAGGCTGATTGTGATGCTGTAGTTAGACTTTAAAAAAAATTATGAATGAGTGGATTTTATTTTTATATTTAGATATAGTATGAGATACAGTATGTAAGCATTAGCTAGAAAATAATAAGTAATCCAAGGTAGGGGAAAATGATATTATCATCAAAAAGTATATTCATTTCTTTTCTGCTTTTTTGAGGCATTTTCTATGGGAAAAAAGCTTCTGAAGATAAAAATCTACTTGAAGTGGCAACTTGACCTCAGAAAGAGAAAATTTGATTTCTCTAGAAATGTAAAATGCTGCCTTTCCAAAGACCGCAGTAATATGCTTCCGCAGACAAGTGTGCTTGAAAGTGGAACTAGGGAAAAACAGGGAAAAACCCAACTTCTCCTTTTTTTTCTTAACCTTCACGCCGTCCCTTCGTTCTTAGGTTTCAGTGCATATGGGCATATTTGGGTGTTGTATGTTTAGGGACATAAATTGTATGTTATAGAGAAAAATTTGTAGAAATATTTATTTATTTATTTATTAAGATTTTATTTATTTATTTGACAGAGAGAGATGCAGCGAAAGAGGGAACACAAGAAGAGGGAGTGGGAGAGGGAGAAGCAGGCTTCCTGCTGAGCAGGGAGCCCGATGCAGGGCTGGATCCCAGGACCCTGGGATCATGACCTGAGCCGAAGGCAGACGCTTAACGACTGAGCCACTCAGGCGCCCCATTGTAGAAATATTTAAGTGAATTTCAAATCTCACTATGTGTGAAAAATCAGTTTCTAAAAGCTCAAACTACATTTTACTTATTTTTTAACGAAACCCTGCCATCTCATTAAACATGCCCCTCTTTAGTAATTTCAGGAATATGTGTCACCAACTACCTTTACATTTGTAGGTGTCCTGGGCATCTTTTCTGTGCTTTGTGCCTTTTTTTGATATGTGAACAGTTCTTCCATTCCTTGTCTTTGATTCCTTTGCCTTACTTTTTTTTTTTTTTTAAAGCAACTTGTCTTTGTTTATCTTGCATTTTAGTTGCTTAATACTGTCTTATTTCTTCTCTGGCTGGTAATCTCCTCAGAGGCTGTATGCATGGGACTTTTGCTCTATCCAAAAATGGTTCCTTGCATCTGGAGGTATTCCAGAAGAATACCGAGAAGTGTCCAGTCCGTTGCCCTAAAACTCTGGAAGATTAATGTATCAAAATGGATGGTAAAATCTCTCAAAACCAAACCAACACAGACCAGATAACCACAATACAATGCAGCTCAGTGAGAGAAGGAGAGGAAGCATCAGAAGCCCAGGAAAGGCTAAGGTTTCAAGTTGATACATAGAAGATGCCACTGGGGTAGAAAGGTGCTGGAGAATGAGTGCAATTACTCCCCTCTGTTTTGCTTATATCACTGCTACCAAGGCGAGTGAGCTTCTGGAACCAAAACACAGAACAAATATAAGAGTGAATTAAATTATCAAATGTCTTGGGAAGTTTGAGAGTACTATGGTTCTCTCTGGAGTTCTGGTTTAAGACTTAATATGATTATTTAACTGAATTTTAAAGAAATTAGGGTTGAGATTGTCCCATCCCTGTCAGTCATCCTTGAGGAACTATGAAAAATTGGCAAGGCATTAGCAGCCTTGAGAGGTCCACATAGTCACAGAAGACAGATTCTCTGAACCAGATCCAGGGGAAATGGTGTGATCGACCTTCTCTCTGCATGCCCTTCTCATTCCCTCTCCCCATCAGAACATTTTAGGACAGATCACGCAGATGACTTCTGAGTAGTTAGAAAACAAAATAGCGATCTAAGAGTTCATAAATATTATGTCATCCCTAAATAACCTTAATTCCTTTTTCTGATCAGATTGTTAAGCTAGTAGACCAGTAGAACCCTGTAGATACTGTATATTTGTTTGTTTTTCAGATGCGGGGAACGGTTCCTGTTTGTGTTCTGATAGGTAAGAGAGTGATAGGCAGTTGAGTGCTGTGCTCTTGCTGGTGGTGGGTTTACAACAGGCTGATTAAGGATCCCTAAGAGTAGTAGGGTTTCTTCTACCTCCTTTACTTGGTAAGAGGTTGACTCATTTGTTCACCGCTGAGCCCTAATTATGTGTCAGATGCAAATTTTCTAGTACGGTCCAGTGGTAGAGGTAGATGGTCAGTGTCATGGTCTGAGAAGGAGGGGCCATGGAAACAAAGGACAAGATTGGAGAGGTTGAAAGTGAAAAGAGGAGGGAGGAGAGAGTAAAGAAAGAAAGGACATTTAATGAAGCCAAGTCCCCAGGAAGGTGTGTGGGGTAGGGGTCAAGAGTGTGGTGTCAAAGGGCACTGTCTTGGACCTCATCCTCTTCAGTGTTTTCATTCCTACATCAGATTAGGACACAGAGAAGGGTGGGTAGCCAATGCCCATCAAAAACAGGATTGGAATTTGGAACATATATGAGGGGCATGAGCAGTTGGTTGCTGCTGACAAGTTGGAATTTTATTAGGGATAAATCAAACTCCTGAAGTTGTGTTTAAAAAGTGAATTATTAGGCATAGGGCAAGTTAGAAATGGTGTGATTGCAGGGCCCCTGAAGAAAACTCAGGGGTTTTCATTCTTGGTAAGATTAGTTTGAGTTTACAGTATTTTGTGACTATCACAGTTTAAAACATGCTTAGGCCAAAGTAGTACAAGTTCGGTTTCTGGAACGGGGCAGAGTACTATCCCAGTCCATCCAATGCTTTTCAGACCACATCTGGTAGTGTGTCCACCCTGGCAACCACATTTCAAAAGGGGCCAAACAGCTGGGACTTCTCAAAAGCTTGCAACTAAGACTGAGGGCTAGTCAACTATTTCAAATAGCTGAGTACTTTGGGATGTTTATTGTAGAAAAGGAGACTTGGACGTGTTCCAGACCAGACAAAGGAAGAGAGGCAATGAGAAGTTGATGTAAGAACCTAAAGGCTTAACAGACTGGTTCTCAGCACCCCAGGGTGTTTTAAGAAATACAAATGCTTAGGACCCCACCCTACCGCCAATTAAATCAGGAGTGTGGCCAGGCCAAGATATGTTTTAAAGCTGCCCAGTTGATTCTACTATGCAGCCAGCACCTTAATCCTCCACGCAGCTGCAGAGGCTGGCCCCAGTCCCCTCCATGCCTTGTCTAATGCTCAGAGGCAGCCACAACAGCAGCCCCTGTCCCACCTGCTTCCAAGAGACCGTCAGGACGGAATCTCCTCTGCTCATCACTGTTTACCACGGGCACCACCCAAGGGATAAACTCCCGGATCATCTGCTGTCTCTCTGACCTCACCCCCCTACTTCTCACTATATCTTTTACACTGTCCCTTCCTTTCCTTCAGGATCTTCCTGTGTCTTCTAGATCTAGAACATCATCCTCTGATCAACAAACATAATCTCTACCTCTCTCTGAATTTTTTCTTAACTTCCGCTTTAACAGAAAACTGGCTCTCTCTTGAGGTTATCACTTCTCTTGAAGTCCTCCAGATGACTCACAGGTTTTTATGTCTAGCCTAGATTTTTGTACTGAGATCCAGATCCACCAATACCAGTGCTTACTATGTGTCTCCACTGGGGATGCTCCCAGGCTAAGATCCTCCGAAACAGGACTCTACAACTCTGTCTGAATCTCCTCTTCTTTAGTTTCCCTCAATTCAGTAAGTGGTACCTGCATCCACCCAACACTGGAGTCAGAACATTTGGAGTCATCTTTTACAACATTCCCTATACCCAATCCAATTTATCCTGACAGGTTGTTGATTGTGTCTTCAGAATGTCCTTTTCCTTTTTCCCATTGCTCTTACCAAACACTGTTTTTGTGCGGCCGCCATCTTTCCCCAGGACCACTGCAACAGTTTCCTGCCCTTCCTTCCTGTTCCCACTGGTGTGCTCTTTCAGGCCATTCTGATTTAAAGTGGAACTAGGGGGTAGTGGGTGAGCTGCAGACACATAATTTAATCATAGCATTTCCTTTCTTTAGATCACCAGTGTCTTTCCTTTCCTTTCCTTTCCTTTCCTTTCCTTTCCTTTCCTTTCCTTTCCTTTCCTTTCCTTTCCTTTCCTTTCCTTTCCTCTCCTCTCCTCTCCTCTCCTCTCCTTTCCTCTTTCCTTTCCTTTCCTTTCCTTTCCTTTCCTTTCCTTTCCTTTCCTTTCCTTTCCTTTCCTTTCCTTTCCTTTCCTTTCCTTTCCTTTCCTTTCCTTTCCTCTCCTTTCCTTTCCCCTTTCCTTTCCTTTCCTTTCCTTTCCTTTCCTTTCCTTTCCTTTCCTTTCCTTTCCTTTCCTTTCCTTTCTTTTCCTTTCCTTTCTCCTTTCCTTTTCCCTTTCCCTTTCCCTTTCCCTTTCCCTTTCCTGTGGCTCTTAAGGACCTCCATGATCTGGTTCTTCCATTCCTCTTTCCAGTGCCTACCTAACTCTCCATCCCCTCTCCGCCAACAGCAAGAAACTCCAGTCACTCTTTCCTTCTTGTATCTTTGTTTAACACATTGTGTTCTCTGCCTCTGAGATTTTATTCGGTTGGTTGTTCCATCTACCTGGTTCCAATCTCTTAGTCTATGGGTTCCTCCCCTTTTTTGCCTTGAAATTTATTTGTTGAAGAGACAGGTTCATTTTTCCTATAGAATTTCCTATATTGTAGATTTTCTGATTGTATCCCAATGGTAACATTTAATTTTGTTACCTTATCTCCTTAATTCAGTAGTTAGATTGAGACTTGGTCAGATTCGGGTTGGGTTTGTTCCATAGGAGGGGATGCCTGCTTCCATCAGGAGGTGCATAATATCTGATAGCCTCATTTTGTGATTTTAGCAACCATTAATAATCCGTTAAGTGATTAAGGTTAAGAATGGTGTTAATTCAGATTCTGTCATTCCTTCTTCATTTGTTATACGCAGTACATCTATAAAGAGAAACTTCCATATATCAACTATCTCGTTAGAGTGAAGGACATTGTATATGAAAGTATATGAAGAGGGAAGGTAAATGCTTGATATATTCTTTTCAGCTGTTTTGAAACTAATGATATGGTTTTGTTTTACCGTCCAAATATGACTCCTGAGTTGGTTTTGTTTTGTTGCATTATAAACTTATTGAATTGAATATGTTTGATAGCTTTCAATCACAGGTATTAGTTTAGTGATGCTTAAATTGTTCCATCTTGGATGAGTGAGAACCTCTTGTTTCTCTTTGATACTTTATGCCTGTCTCCTTGGTGAGACCTAAGTGCAAGGATCATGTCTCTGTTCTTCATCCTTTATGCCAAGCACAGAATCACTCTCTCTCAATTTGTTGATTTAGGGGCAGGATATTAAAACTTAATTATGGGACAAACTATCTTATGAAAGAGCATTTAGTTAGTCTTTGTGGATTCAGAACTTGAATCAGACAGTGGAAGTTACAGGAAGCAAATTTTGGCTCATGCCAAAAAAATTGGGGTAGTTTAGGGGAGTTGAGTTCCATCAAGTCTTTTGAGGGGCTGCTTTGTTCCAGGGAGGGAGCGGACAGGGTAAAAACTCAAATCAGTGAGGATCTTTTTGCTTGGAGCCCGAATGGTCATTGAGATCACTTCTGCTTGCAAGGTAATGGCTCTCAAATCCTTAGTTGACAGATTTTATTTTTGGAAAGGTGCAGAGTTGGCTGGTTTAAAATTGTTGAAATGTAATTATTGTTTTCTCGCATGAACAATATATGTCACTCTAAATTTGGTTCAAAGTATAATGAGTTTGTACATTTGATGAAACATTGGCAATGATGAATTATGCGTTAGTAGCAATCATTTCTTTTATAAAAGGTTATAATTGTCCATCGAACAGACTTCTCATTGCATTAAATTCTCAGACTTTTTGCATTGTTAGTCACATTCTAATAAATAGCCATTATACTATTCTCTTTTTAATCTTTGGATTTTATTAGTAGTCTTTTCTCTGTATTGATAAAGATTAGCATGAAGTGTGATTACTGGCAACTTACTTTGAAATTCTAATTTATTTTTCCAGAATAAAATATAGTAAATAGTACTTTCAGGATATTGCAGAATTGCCAAGATTTCTCACTTACACCTGAATAAAAATTGAATTTAGATGGAGATAGCAAGACCACGTGTTTAGTTAACCAGGTGGCTCAGTTGGTTAAGTGACTGCCTTCGGCTCAGGTCATGATCCTGGAGTCCCGGGATCGAGTCCCGCCCGCATCGGGCTCCCTGCTCAGCGGGGAGTCTGCTTCTCCCTCTGACCCTCCCCCCTCTCACGTGCGCGCGCGCTCTCTCTATCTCTCATTCTCTCTTTCAAATAAATAAATAAAATCTTTAAAAAAATATTTCCTTTAAAAAAAGAGTTTTAAATTTTTGAAGTATGTATATAATACAGTAAGTCAGCACTTTAGCCAGTGTCTTAAGAGGGAATTAATAAAACAAGCACTATTAATAGTACCTTTAAAATATTTTAATGACTTTTCTGAAAATTTAAAAATTCAGCCCAATATATTGTCCTTGATATAACTCTAGTTTGCCATTGTTGCTTCCTCAGTAGTATCTACATTTCCTTCTATAGCTTCTAGACAAATACGGTTGGTATTATTTCCTAGCAGTTTCTCTTGAGACAAAGTCATAATGGAAGAGAGGCAGAATATATTAAATTTTCCAGAGTATATTAAATTTCTTTTAGGTATATTGCCTTAATTTCCTTTGTATCCTCTAGATATAATTTCTTCTAGGTGTTAGCACATGGACACTATTTTCAAAGATGACCTGGTTAATATTTGTAATTTTGTTTTATTGTACTAAATTATCCTATGAATTTGAAGTAGCTAATGGAACAGAAAACCTTTGGGCTTTCCTTTGAGAATTTTTGCTCATAAGGAAATTCTTTCTGTGCATCATCTTTTGAACCTGGAAATTTTACCCTAAAGGGGGCATTTTCCTTTGTAGGTTTCACAAATGTTGAATGAACAAATGAACAAATGCATGAAAAAATGAACAGGCTGTGTTCCTTGTTCAAAACCCCTAGATCTTCTTGTTTTTCTCTTGCAAGAGAACTTTATTTTTCACAAACTTAGGGCATACAGCACTGCGGACAGAGTTTCTGAAGTTCATAGAGATTTGGATTTGTGGTTAGAACCAGTTTGAAAGCTGGATCCACTTGAACATGGCTCTGCCAGGACACCCAGTATCCCCACGTCTCTGTGTGTGGAAAGCTCTGTGCTTGGGCATTCCCCTGGCTCTTCCTCATCCTGCATTTGACAGCTCTTCTGTGTGACCAGCGGACTGAAGGTTGATTCATCCCTGGGCCTGAAGTCAGCTTGGCCAAGTGAGATGTTGAAAAATTAGAGAATAGTAAAGAATCTCTGAAATTAAAACGGCTCCTTAAATAGCTTAAGACAACTGGGTAAAACCTGGCAATACCTCCAATAGAATGTTCTGTAGTATTATTAACACAATTAAAAGTTTTTTTTTACTATGTTAATCACCTGAATTAATGTCTTCATTGCCAATCAAGCCTTGATTGCCTTCTATTCATTAGCTTTTGATTTAATTAATGAGACTTGTTAAAGAGGAATCTTCAGTGTTTTCCTGTAAACAGCTCTAATTTATTGATTCAATTGGAATTTTGTAATTATTCTAAGGAACTTAAATCAATGTTTGAAGTATATGTTTTGGATCTTTAAATAAAATCGTTTAAACTACACAAGGTAGTTATTAGATATAATTTCTCTGTTACCTCCTTTTCTATGTTATTCTTTGTCATTTTTATAGAATAAGAGGTATCTTCTTTTGATGTCTTTAACAAAATGACATTTTGTTAGAGTTAGTGACTTGGAATTTTAAGTATTTCAGTCTATGCTAAAGTTTATAAAAACATATGCATCAAAGGTAGAACATTAGAAAGTTGGTAATGTTATTTTTTCGCAAAGGTATTCTTTCCAAAAGTGGAGCAAGTGACTTAGCATTTTTCCCTAGGGCTTTAGAACTGAGGGTTTCAGTAGTTGGTGAGTGTCTAGACATGTAGAGAAAAACTAATTAAGAAAAGAAAAAGTCACAATGACTCTAAGGTTAAAGAGCAATTTGATAATCAATATGATTCCTAATGGGAGACCACTAAAGCAGTTGAAGAAGAGGGGATACTGATTAGTGGTCTAGACACAGATAATTAAAGGATAGCGGGGGTTTTGAAACATGGCTGTTGGGTGCAAAAGGGTTAATTAACAAAGTATTCTATAAACTCTGAAACTTTAAGTAAATGAAAACTTGCCATATCCACATGTGTCAAAATCAAAGAGGCTACACATTTGATTTGAAAAAGAACAATAAATACTTAAACCAAACATGAAAGAAGATACTGAAAACTTTATTAAATTTGAGATTTCTGAAACTTTGAAAGCAGCAATTATTATACTTTGTTCTTTTTTTTTTTTTTTAAAGATTTTATTTATTTATTTGAGAGAGAGAGGGAGCATGCGCAAGCAAGAGAGCACAAGCAGGGGGAGTGGGAGAGGGAGAAGCAGGCTTCCCCACTGAGCAGGGAGCCTGATGCAGGGCTGGAACCCAGGACCTTGGGATCATGACCTGAGCCAAAGGCAGACGCTTAACCGACTGACCCGCCCAGGCGCCCCTAAACTTTATTCTTGAGTTATCTTTCAGGTATAAGAAAGGAATTATCAGTATATTAACATTATTCAATAAATGTTTTTGAGAGCCTACTCTCTACCAAGCAGTTTTAGGCACTGGGCACATAACAGTTAACAAAACAGAAAGACTTCCTTCACTCCCAGAGCTAATAGTCTAGCATAAGTTTTAAGGAAATTTTCAGTGTTATGTAATATAATACATAAAACTCAATGTTTCTAGCTGTTGTGATTATCATAACTATAAGAAATTAATGCTTGGAGTTTCAATTCATGGAGAATGATGCTTCAGAATCAGAATTCCATTAATCTGGATCTGGTACTTTTTATGCAGTTATCAAAGTAAAGATGTTAAAAAATTTTTTCACCACAAAAATAATGCACATTAGTATATGAAATTACTTAAAGGTGTTCTACCTCTAGTTGCATTTAAAGAGTAAGTGTTGGCTTAGTTGAAGGTTTCTCTCCTTTTAATATATTATAGGGGAATGAATTATGCTTCATGGTCTGAGAGTGTTTTAAGTATATGACCTTCAAAAACATGAATTCCCTGTATTCTAGAATTCAGTTCATGGTACATATAAGTTAATGATCTCAAGGGAAGTAGAAAAGCTTTGTGGGAAGAAGGTTGTGTGCATTTTTTTATGGGTGAGGGGAAAATATCTGTAAATGTGGGGAAAGTTCCAAGCAGTTCCTGGAAGCAGTTACTGCCTCCTCTGGGGAGCCAGTGATGAGCTCAACTGGGCTGAGAAAAATCTGTGCAGATGTCAGCACTGACTGCATTCCAGCCTCAAGCCCCGCCAGAGACCACCACCTCCCCCCCTTTGTCATAAAGGACAAAGTGAGAGCACAAGGTACAGTCTCCAGTGGAACTCCATGTGCGTATCAATTTTTTGCCTACACCTGGGTACCTAGAGCACAGTCAGGAACGGAAAAATCAAGGTAATGTACTGAGGTGCAAAAAGGATGCAGAGCAGAAAAGCAGTTGGCCTGTCATCCCGGCTGAAAGACAAGGAAAAATACCTCCTAACCTTGAGAAGAGGGCACATTGTGGGGCTTTATAATCAGATGGCATTATACCATCAGGGTAACCAACAAAGTATTTCCATAGTTAGCGCAATGAGGAATGCCACTGGGATGGTTGGGCTATGCTGCATTCTTCGGACTTTCAAGTTTTGTGTCTGTGGCAGTTTTTCGAGCAAAACCAGACCAATTGGATGCAGTTCTTAAAAAAGAGACATTCTCATTCTTTGTTTCAGACTCAGGCCCTGGATTCTCTGGACCGCATGAGTTCTTGTTTGCTGGTTCCATAAGCTCTGAAGATTTGTGGTTGCAATTTTTGTCTCTCAGATTGGCAGAGTCAGTGGTTGATAACATTGTATAGGTGAAGGGGCTAACAGGAGCTCTTAAAATTGTTCTGTAGGAATTATAAGGTGGTACAACCTCCATGTAGGATAATTTCCCACTATTCATCAGAATTAGAATTTAGATATGCACATACATTTCAAACTTGCAATGCCACTTTTAGGAATTTATCTTCCAGATATTTTTTTTTACCTGAATGAAGTTACATGTCCAAGAATATTTATCGCCATCATTATTGTAGTAGCAAAACATTGGGAACATGCTAAACGACCATCAGTAGAAGACTGGGATTAAATGAAGTATATTACATGTATACAAAGGAGTACCCTGTGGTCTTTCAAAAGCAATAGAAAGTTTTCTCTATGAATTTATGAGGAAGTCGCCAAATTTGTTAAGGTAAAATACACAGTGTACTCTGTCTAGCATACTACCATATATGTGTGTGTGTAAGTATATATGAACAGTGGTAACCGGTGACCTCACAGGATGGGAGCTGGGTGGCTGAAGGAGCGTAGCAGAGAGACCTACTTTTCATCAAATGCCTTCTTGTACCTTTTGCATTTGTAATGTGTGCTGGTTTTATCTATTCTTATTAACAAAGGATGCTGCTGGGCCTAGTAAAGGTAAAGGAGAGCATTTGCCTAGAAGACCAATGTAGATTGTCATGTTTTTGTTAACAGAATTGACTAGATAAAAAAGTTATCTGTCTACTGCAGTCTGACTTTTAATTAGAGCCAATACACATTTAGAATACGTCTGGAAGAACCATCTGCTTTGGAAAGGTCCTGTGTAATCTTATAATAGTAAAACATTCATAACTTTTATTTTGATGATATACTGATGTATAAGACACATTCAGACCAAATATAATTTTAGAAGGCTCTAGTAAAAATAAAATAATGAGAAAGGGAGGAATGAGTGATATTGAGAGAGAGAAAGAAGAGGGAAGAGAGAAGTTTGAGTGTCGAGTTTCTGACCTTGGGGATTGAATGACCTCAGCTTCAGACTGAAGACGAAGACATTTCAGCCAAGGAAACGAAGGAGCTATTGGAAAAACTAAGGACAAGAGTTATTTTGATTTCTTGATTTCTGATTAGTCTGAGAATGATTGATCAAGCATGGTGATTTTGTTAAGCACTAGTTTCATTCTGGAAGGAACATTAGAGGGAATCATAGAAAACTTCGGTTAAATCTTGGACGAGGCGAGTGTGAATATTTAAAATGTGAATATTTATAATGATGATAGAAAATTCCCAACCTTACTGAAATTAATGTTGTGGTGGCATGATTGAGTCACTGACATTTTCAGTGCAAAAATGCATAAAATATAAACTGTAAGAAAATTAGAGCCGTAACGGGAACATATTCTCACGGATTCACTTTTCTTTTGTTTCCGCCAGAGTAAATGGGAAGTTGGTAGCCCTGAAGGTGATCAGGCTGCAGGAAGAAGAAGGTACACCTTTCACAGCTATCAGGGAAGGTAGGCATTTTCTTGTTACCTTTGTTTTTGTGTTTGCATGATTCCTGTCGCTGTTTAAATATTATTCACCTCTGCATACGCAGAGTTTGTAAATTATATGGTTATATCTCATTGGAAAGTGTAAACTGAAATTTAAAAATCAGGATCTCTTGCAATCATATCGAGTCATGTTAAATAAAATAAGACAATCCTGCTGTATACTCAGGTGTGGGGGGAAAAAACCTGATGTGTATTGATGGTGAGACTGAAGCTGACTGCAAGGAATTTTATATGCCTGGTTTTGTTTGTAGGGTTTCTAAGGTACACATTAATCTAGCATTACTTTATATTCATGCCTTTTAAGAAAATTCCTTACACATACTGGGCTTATGCTATCTTGTTAGTCATTTGTCTTTCTTCTTTCTTGATTTCTTTGTTCCTGTCCTTTACTATTTTTTCTGTTGGTCTTTTTTTTTTTTTAAAGATTTTATTTATTTGAGAGAGAGAGAATGAGAGAGAGAGAGAAGCACATGAGAGGGGGGAGGGTCAGAGGAAGAAGCAGACTCCCCGCTGAGCAGGGAGCACGATGCGGGACTGGATCCCAGGACTCCAGGATCATGACCTGAGCTGAAGGCAGTCTCTTCAACAACTGAGCCACCCAGGCATCCCTCTGTTGGTTTTTCTTATTGACATATAGATACTCTTTATATATTAGCATCATTTATCTTGTAATATTTTCTTTGGTCATTTTTCTAAAAATTTCTCTTACAACATAGTTTGTTACATACATGTTTTTAATTCTTATAAAATAAAATTGCTTTATATTTTATTTCTGCAGAGTTTCTCTAGTCCAAGAGAATAAAATATCTTTTTATTAGTGGGAACTTTTCAGTTCAGTTTCACAACTTTTAGTATTAATAGCTTTCCCTCTACTACATTTAAAAATTTTAGTGCCAGTATAGTTTACAAAGTGTTATATTAGTTTCAGGTGTACAATATAGTGATTCGGCCCTTCTGTACATTACTCAGTGCTCATCACGATAACTGTACTGTTCCTCCCCGTCACCTATTTCAGTCATCCCCCCACCCACCTCCCCTCAGGTAACCATCAGTTTGTTCTCTATAGGAAAGAGTGTTTCTTGGGTTGTTTTGTTTTTTTTTGTTTTTTTTCCCTTAAATTCCACATACCGGTGAAATCATATTTTATTTGTCTTTCTCCGACTGACTTATTTCACTTAGTATTATACTCCCTCCACTACATTTTTAAAAGTACAGATTATCTTGACGTAAGACTTCAGCTTATTTTTTGCATTGAAGGAACTATAGCTGGCCCACAACAAGATAACTGCGAGTGATTTAGTGCAGTAATATCATTAAGGTATTGAGGAATTAAATGTAGTCTGTCACTGGTCTGATTCGTTCCTCACAACCATCATTCTGATTTACATTTGTTTCTGAGAGGCCTCCCTTCGCTTTTCACTTTCTCACCTCTCATTCTCCTTTCTCCTTTTCGTACCATTTCCGTTTGATTTCCATCATTCCTACTTAGCTGAAAATGTTGTTGTGAAGGCATCTTTATGAAATATTTGTTGCATAGAGGGTGCTCCGTCTGATGGGATTGGAAACCACTGGTTGAGATACAGCAGTGGTTCCCATCGAGCTCTGGAGGTAGGCAAGGTGGAATGCTCTTGAATTGGATTTTGCTAGACCCTGAGTGCTAGGGAGTAGGAAAGGGGCAAAGAGATGCTGGGCCAAGAGAGAAGCAGGAGGAAATGAAACTGAGCAGCAGGCACGCTCCCTAACGTGTGGGGTATACACTGCAGGTTACCAACCTGCCCTTGCTGTTCATGCTAGCCTCGGTTCAAGGTTCAGGGCAAGTTTATAATGGTATTAGAGGATCCAGTTGTGACAGTTGGACTCATCAGTGCGAAGTTCAAGGGGAGAAACAATTAGAGCCAAATTGAAGTGGTTATTGATCTGTTCATACTGCCTAGGTATGAGGCAAGGCTGTTGGGCACAAGGTAGGCCTTGAGATAAACTTGGGAACGGGCCCTGCGAGGCAGTTGTGTCAGAGAATGCAGGCCTCTGTGGGTTAGGGAGCCTCTGAAGACTTTTGAATTGAGTGTATTAGGAAGATAAATCTGATATTAGGATATGATATAGATTAGATGAGGAGGAACCTGGAAGCTGATAAATCAGTCATTCAAAGTCGTGCAGATTTGAAATTACGAGGACCTGGATTGATTAGAAAGCAGTGACAAAAAAGGATTTGTAGAGAAAGAAATGCCAAAACAAGGTGAATTACTGGGGTTAGAGATTATTTGAGAGGGAAACATAAATGGTTTTGAGTTTGAATGAGTAAAAAAAATGGTGCCAGAGAGAGAAATAATTTGTGTTGCTTTTAACACTTCACAGTTCGAAAGGGCAGTTATCTACTGTAAGCTTCACTTGAGCCCTCCGAAGGGATTTTGTATAGACTTTATACTGTTTATAGAATCTGTGATACGAGTATGGAATTGAGGCCTAGAGAGGTTAGATAACTTGTCCACGGCTTTGGATCTTGTACCTAGGCTTTCTTAGGTTCCAGAATGGTGTCATACTAACTCTGTGGAGTAGTGGATTTGAGTTTTGGACTTTCTGAGTTCATGATACATCTATACAAAAAATGTCTTTTGGGCGATGTGGGAGTAGATCTCATGAGAGTTTAGCATAAACAGTATATATTTAGCATAGTCCTTAACAAGCTGAATGAGTGTAAGATTTTTGTGGGAGAGGACTTTGAGCAAAAAACAGGAAGTTAAATTGGAAGGGAGCATAGTGAGGTGGAAAGCCCCGTGGATATTAAGAGTCTAGAAATCTGGGCTTCATTCTGGCTGTTTTCCATCACCTACTGGACAACGTGAGGCAAGTCACCTGTATTACTTTGCTAGGGCCCCTGTAGCAAAGTACCACAGGACGAGTGGCTTAAATAACAGAAATTTATTGTGTCGTAGTTCTGGAGGCCAGAAGTCCGAGGTCAAGGTGTCGGGATCTTGCTTCAGAGGGCCATGAAGGAAGGATCTGTTTCAAGCCTTGGCTTGTGGATGGCCATCTTTTCCTTGTGTGTTCACATCATCTTCCCGCTACCTCTGTCCAGTTTCCTTTTCTTGTAAGGACACCAGTCATATTGGATTAGGGCCCACTCTAATGATCTCAGTTTAGCTTAATTACCTGTGAAAATCCCCTGTCTTCAAGTACAGTCACATGTTGAGGTGCTGGGGTTAGGACTTCAACATGTGAATTTTGGGGGACACAATTCAGTCTCTAACACCACCTCATGGCTCTAGGCCTCCGTAACCCTGGTTGTGGAACATGGGAGTTGGTTTGTGCCATCTCTCAGGAACCATCTCCCTTTATGTTATGGTTTTGATTTCCCACGGGGTCTTCAAACTCAGAGTTTTGAATACCGTGGAGAGCAGGGGAGGCTGCAAGAATTTTGAGGCCTGGAGGAACAGATCACAAAATGACATTGTATTTTCCATTGAATAAAGTATTTTGAGATTTCCTAATACAGTCTGACTTCTCGGTAACTTTTAATGGAGATAAGTGACCCGACAGAAGAGGAATTAAACTTTGCGTCAGTTTTGGTTATTTACTCCTCTCTTGCCTTCTCATTCCCTCCTCTCATAGTCTTATTTTTCTCATTTTTCTGCTCTGTATGTGCGAAACCAAAAGCTAGCACAATTGCTCCCTTTTGCTGTGAATAGTGATTCATGCAAAATAACTCCTCTATGTATCTGGTGGTAGAGTTTGAAATATTTAGGATGGGGGGTGGGTGATGTTTGGGATATGTTCATTTTTGCATTTTTACATTTTTGCATCTTTACATTGATGAGGGTGTAGCATGGCTTGCTCAATTGAGACGAAGCACTTTAATTTGAGTTTGCCTCTTTTCTGCTGTTGTGGTCAATTTCCTCATTCACAAAATGTCAACAGCAGGAGGTTTTCAAAGGAGGAAAGCAGCAAAGTAGTTTTCAAGTGGCAGCTTGCCACTTAGAAGCTTACCTGGGAATTTAGATTTTAACACATAATTTTCACCTAAAGTAGAACTACTTGTCAGCAACTCTAATCTTACCTGGATTTATGTCCAGAGATGGACTTTGAATTTTATCTCAGAGCTAGAGTGCTTAATGGCTTAATTCGGGTTCAGGTGCTTTGAGACTCATTCTATTTTTGATGGCAGCTTAGAGAAATTACAGCAGTGCTATGGGCTAGCTATTCTATTTTTTATTCTCATATGATATCTTCATAGATTCTGATGGTAAGGATAGAGTCAAGAGATACTGGCATGGTTTCAAAATGAGTAGATAAAGTTTCTTAGGATATCCCATCTTTTTTTTTTAAGATTTTATTTATTTATTTGTTAGAGAGAGACAGAGAACACAAGTGGGGGGAGGAGCAGAGGGAGAGGGACAAGCAGACGCTGACTGAGCGCCGAGCCCAACACGGGGCTCGATCTCGCGACCCTGAGATCATGACCTGAGCCGAAATCAAGAGTTGGACACTCAACCCGACTGAGTCACCCAGGTGCCCCAGGCTATCCCATCTTCATAAACAGCTTCAAGATGTCTGTATTCTTGCTCTGTGATACTATATTCTAGATGTTCAGCAGTTTGTTTGTTTGTTTGTTTGTTTGTTTGTTTGTTTTTGGCTAAGATTTGCCCAGAGAAAGAATAGAAGGGAACCAGTTACCATTTTTTGTGAATTTTTGAATACCTAATAGTTTTCTTAGGCAAGAGTTACGTTAAGAGAAATCTAGATGCTCTGAAAGAGAACAATTTTTTTTTAAAGATTTTATTTGTCAGAGAGAGAGCGCACAAGCAAGGGGAACGCCAGGCAGAGGGAGAAGCAGACTCTCTGCTGAGCAAGGAACCCAATGTGGGGCTCGATCCCAGGACCCTGGGATCGTGACCTGAGCTGAAGGCAGACCCTTAACCAACTGAGCCACCCAGGCATCCCTCACCCTTCCACATGCAGATCTTTACTGAATCTCCCTGTTTTCATTTCAGTTTATGCAGCTAGTTTTAGTGGGACTAAAAGATATTGAAGTACTTAGGGCATAAAATGATGAGGCTCTAAAACAGTGGGGGGAAGGAGGAGATGAATGTGTTTGGGAAGGACTTTAGAGGGATAGCTGGTAGGGCTTGATGTTTGACTAGACATGGAGCTTGATAGAAATGGGATATTCAGAATATTCCAGGATTTTTGGCATTCATGAATAGTTAGATAGTGAAGCTAATAATAAGAAAGGCACTACAGGGTTGGGGAGTTTATAGGAAGGGAAAGAGAGTAAGTTCAGTTCTGATCATGTTAAGTTTGAGATCTGGCCTTCAGGTGGTAATTGTTTATGCAGTGGTGCAATTTAGATAACCCATCAGTTGTACCTAAATTGGGGACCTTACCCCACATTCCAAGTACATGATCTCATTTAGTCTTTCAACATTGTGAGAAAGGTTGGTATTATCTTCATTTTAGTAATTAAGAAGCTGAGATCTAAAGAGATTTTTTTGTCCAAAGTCGTACAAATAAGTGGCAAATTTGGGTCTTCTACCCAGGACCCAGGCCAATGCCTGATGCCTGATGGTCACTCAGTACATGTTGAGTGAGTGAGTAACAGAATAAGTGAGTGAATAAATCCCAAATCCTTTAGTGTTATTCTACTATATTGCATCACTGTTGAGACAGAAACCTCTATGATCAAAATTGTATATGGATTCTTTTCAGGCTACTAAGCAGAGAGGTGAAGTTGGGAAATCGCCTTAGGGCAGTCGGAAAATGTTGAGTCTTGGTGAAGACTATGGCACTAGCTACATGAGCATAAGTGGGTCACTTAACATATTTAACCTTTAGTTTTTTCATCTTGTGATGAAGGGGTTTGGACTATATGATCTTAAAGCTTTACGATTAAAATAACAGTACCAGTGTGAATCATTACGTGGATAAAGGATCCTTAATTGTATCATCAGTATGCTTTATACACACATGGTGTAATATGATGCACATTTATTGTGTTGAAAATATTTCTTTTAAACCCTCTAATAATAATCCTTTATGTCTGTCACTGAAAAAATTAACATGAATTGCTTCAGAGCATTTGACAATTGACAGACAGGTTTTTCTTTAAATGGAAGATAAAAAAATCCATGAGTCTAGACTTTGATTTTAAGTAAGCTTATGTAAATTGCCAAAATTGTTATTCTCTGTAAGAATGAATAATTTGATGGATGTCTGCCAATTGATATCAACAAAAAATTTGCAAGCTTTTAGATCATGTGACTTTAAAAACTGAAAATCATATGTTTTCCTTTGCATGTCTTTAATTTTAAAGGATGAGGTTTGTTAATAAAGTAATTTATTTTTTGTCCCCTTTAAGTTTGTAAAAAATTTTATATTGTATTTTCTCTTATTTGAAAATAGAGATTTCCAATTACATTTGGAAATATAAATGTAAATATTTTATTGGAAATGTAAATTGAACTATGATATACTTATGTTTAAAATATTTTTAGGATTACACAACTAGTTCTAATCTGAAGGTGTTTGTAATTGGCTAAAAATCTCCAAGGACTTTTTCAGTATCTCCTGTATGCTTATGTTTTAAAAATGCTATCTCATTTAATTCCTCCCAATATTCCTGTAGAGGTATGAATATCTCTGTATTATTAGGTGGTGATTGAGGCCTGGAGATAATAAATGGTCTTGTATCACACAATTTACTAGTAAACAGCTAAGTTAGGATTTTAACTGGGGTCTTTTAACTAAAGTGTTTGTTTCAAAGATGGTAATTTCTTCTCTTCAGAATTTCTAATCTAAAAAAGTTATGGGAGTCCATAACCTACATATAAACTTCTTGTCTTGACATTATTATCATTGCTACTACAAGTTGCCGTATAAAAATTCCATCCAGGCACCTCTGTTACTTCTCAATATTTGAAGTTGTATTGTTGATCTATGTATGATCTATTGATAGAAATAGTCAAAGGATGACAAACAATGCACAGTACTTAATTCCTGACCAATGTCTTGACCACTGACAGAATTTAGTGTCATTTATCTTCAAACTCTAGATTAAGGTAAATTCTTTAATGTAAGAGAATAGTCAAGGACAATAGTAAACAAGGAGACTAATATTCATTAAAAAAATAGGTATGTCATGTATATTGGAAAGGAACTTGACAGTCTTAGAGGAGACAGAAAGATGAGCAAAAACATATTTGAAGGGAATAATTGCTAAAAAGTTACTGAAATTGTTGAAAAATGGAATTAATCTATTAATTCAAGAAGATAAATGACCCCCATTAGGAGAAACATAAAGAGACCAAAACTTACACCTGTCATAGTCTAAGTTTGTCTCTGAAAGACAGAGACAAAGAGAAAATCTTGAAAGCAATAGGAGTAAAGCAACTCGTTACATTTAGGAGGAGAGAAAAAAAGTATGTTTGAGATCTAACCTGTTATCTAAACCAGAGGAGGCAAGAGGCAATTGACATATCCAAAATGCTTAAAAACAAAACAAAACAACCTGTAAACCAAAAATTCCACATGTAACAAAAAATATCCTTCAAAAATGAAAGTTAAAGACACTTTTAAATCAGCCACAAATTAGGAGAAAATATTCTCAAATAAAATATTTTTTTTAATTTTATTTTATTATGTTATGTTAATCACCATATATTACATCATTAGTTTTTGATGTAGTGTTCCATGATTCATTGTTTGTGTATAACACCCAGTGCTCCATTCAATACGTGCCCTCTTTAATACCCATCACCAGGCTAAGCCATCCCCCCACCCACCTCCCCTCTAGAACCCTCAGTCAACCAAAATATCTAAATTATATTAAAAAGGTCCCAAACTCACCAATTAGCAGACTTCCTCCAGATTTTTAAATGGGAAAACAGTTTGAGTATATATTTCACCAAGAAGACATATCAGTAGCTAATAAGCCCATGAAGTGATGCTCAAAGTTGTTAGTCATGAACTATATGAAAATTAACACCATAGTGAGATGTGACTGTATACCCAATACAATAACTTTAATCAAAAAGACCAACAATACCAGGTGTTGAAAAAGGATGTGGAACAAGTGGAACCTTCATACTTTGCTGGTGGGAATATCAAATGGTACAGCCACTTTGGAAAACCTTTAACAGTTGTTAAAAGTTGAATATGCAGTTACCATACAAACCAGCATTTCCACTCCTGGGTATCATATCATCTCCCCAGGAAAAAGGAAAACATACTTCTACGCAAAGACACGGACGTGAATGTTCCTAACATTACCATGCTGAATGGCCAAAATCAGGAAACAATCTAAATGTCCATCAGCTGTTGAACTGATAAACAAAATGTTGCATATCCATACCGCAATAAAAAGAAGCTAACTACTAATAACATGCTTCAAGACTTTTGGACCTCGAACACATTATGCTTGGTTATATAAGCCCGGTTGTATATACATAAAATTTCCAGAAGGAGCCAATCTATGAAACAGAAAGCAGAGACCCATGGTTGCCTGGGGCTGGAGCTGGCAGCAGGGATTGGCTGTAAACTGTCACCCACCCTTGTGACATGAAATTGTTCCTCTGCTAGGTTATTTTTATGATTTGACAAATCTGAGTTGTAGTGGCTGTAGAACTCTGTAGATTTACTTAAAGTCATTAAATTTTATACTTACAGTGGGTATATTTTATGGTTTATAGGTTATACCTCAAATAAATTTTCTCCTAATTTTATTAAAATATATATTTACAGGCTTAGCTAAAAATATACACTTAGCTAAAAATGTGTTAACACTAGTGATCATTATTAATAATAAATTAATCACTACATTGCAAAACCTAGAAAATCTCTCTTTTTTCCAGTTTCTCTAAACTTGTATTATTTTCAATATCAGAAATAAGACTTGTTGACTATAAAAACTGACACCTCCTATTTTCAAAGATCTTAAAATTTATTAGTGGAGAAAGATAAACACGTTGGCAGTTGTATTTGTAGGACTACAGTTACAAAAGTCTCTTGGGGGCCAGAGTGAGTGGGAGCCTGTTGGTAAGTCAAAGAGCCTTGAAACTCATGAGAGAAGTGGGGACACTTGAGCAGTGTTGGCGGGTCACATTTCACCTCAGACCTTGAAAAACAAAGCATCATTCCAGTCCCTTGTCAGAAGCTGTCTTCTAGTTCGCAGTGTTGACATTAGCTTATATTATAGCTCTCATCCTTCCAGGAAGCCAGAGAACACGAAGTAGCAGAAGTGTGCCGAATTGACCTGCCCTAACCACTTGGAAGAAGGAAAAGAGACACCCTATGAGGTTGCAGTGAAGAACCTTTTGAAGTTGTGTGTCACTGCTGTCAGTTTTTGACAAACAACTTTAATCACAACATACTATTTGTTCAGTGAGATAAAATAACCCAGTATGAACAAAGTATCCCTGTATAATTTACGGAGCCAAGATGCTGATTGAAAATGACAACCGGCGGGTTGAACTTTTATGACTCCACAGTGGAGAAGTGGCCGGAGAAGCTCGATCTTGGAGGAAGGAATGTCCTTTGCCCTTTCTCAAGCCTGAGTTCTCCCAGCCCATCTGCAACTCTGCTTTGACCATCTTTTTTATTTTTGTTTTTTTAAAGATTTATTTATTTGGTGGGGGAGGGCAGGGGGAGAGGGAGAGAGAAACCCAAGCAGTCTCTGCACCGAGCTGGACGCAGGGCTCGATCTCATGACCCTGAGATCAGGACTGGAGCCCAAACTAAAAGTGTGGCGCTCAACCGACTGTACCACCACCCAGGCTTCCCATGCTTTGACCATCTTTCAAGACCTTCTTAAAGTGCTCTCTCTTTCTTTCTGAAACCTTTGCTGGCTTTCGTAGAAATAATCTTTTTCTTTTCTTTTTTTTTTTTTTTAAAGATTTTATTTATTTATTTGACAGAGAGACACAGCAAGAGAGGGAACACAAGCAGGGGGAGTGGGAGAGGGAGAAGCAGGCTTCCCGCCGAGCAGGGAGCCCGATGCAGGGCTCGATCCCAGGACCCTGGGATCATGACCTGAGCCGAAGGCAAACACTTAACAACTGAGCCACCCAGGCGCCCCGAAATAATCTTTTTCTTTTTGGGCTGCTTTGCCTTGCTTGTTTTGTTGTTGTTGTTTTTGCTTATATGCTTACCTCTTGGCATTTATTTATAGCACTTACATTATACTTTATGATACGGTCAGTTTTTTTTTTTTAATACTTCCTTTTTATTTTTATTTATTTTTAATTTTTTATGAACATATAATGTATTATTTGTTTCAGGGGTACAGGTCTGTGATTCATCAGTCTTACACAATTCACAGCGCTTACCATAGTACCTATGGTCAGTCGTTTTTAATTATAAACTATATATATGGCCTTTAAATCCTGAGGGTTGTGATGTGAAGCAAGCACTGGCTAGTCAGATTCTAGATTTTTCCCTTCTGTCATCAAAATGGAACTAACCAGACTCCAGTTAGTATTTTCATGAATTTTAAGCAGTAATGAAAAGTGCCATGGTAATTTGTGAATTAAAAGGAAAAGAGCTCTGGTGTGGTGGTGGAAGACATGGGGTTTGGGCTAAGCTTAAGTGATAGTGTGTAATTTGTTCAGGTTGCTATAACGAAATACCAGAGCCTGGGTAGCTCATCAACAGCAGAAATTTATTGCTCACAGTTCTGGAGGCTGGAAGCCCCAGATCAGGGTGCTGAGATGGTTGGGGTACCCTGGTCTCCAACTTACCTTTTATTCTCACATGGCAGGAGAGAGCTCTATGGGGGTCTTTTTTAAAAAGAACATTAAGTACCTCCCAAAGGCCCCACCTCCTAACACAGTCACCTTTGGGGGTTAGGATTACAACATAGGAATTTTGAAGGGAGAGCACAAACCATCAGACCATAGCAGGTAGGTAGGATTCATATACGGAGAAATGAACAGAGAAAGGCCGGCCTGCTAAGGTAGCTGGCTCACGTAGGAGATATCACTTCCTTCCCCTCTCAACCCCATCACCAGTTTGACTGGCATAGAGGAGTTTAAATCTCCTGACAGTGGGGTGGGTGGGTTGCCCCTAAATGTTTTCTGATGAAAACTGTAGCTGTTCTTTTGTTCACTATTTTTCTACTAAAAAGGTAATCTGGGTGTATGTTCTCAGCAAAGTCTTAGTTTCTAGGACTTCTGTTTTTTATTTATTTATTTTATTTTATTTATTTTTTACCTGCTTTTTTTCTCTAAATGAGGACTTTTATTTATTTATTTATTTTTATTATTATGTTATGTTAATCACCATACATTACATCATTAGTTTTTGGTGTAGTGTTCCACGATTCATTGTTTGCATATAACACCCAGTGCTCCGTGCAGTAGGTGTCCTCTTTAATACCCATCACCAGGCTAACCCATCCCCCCACCTCCCTCCCCTCTAGAACCCTCAGTTTGTTTCTCAGAGTCCATAGTCTCTCATGGTTCGTCTCACCCTCCGATTCCCCCCCCCTTCATTCTTCCCCTCCTGCTATCTTCTTTTCTTTTTTTTAACATATAATGTATTATTTGTTTCAGAGGTACAGGTCTGTGATTCAACAGTCTTACACAATTCACAACGCTCACCATAGCACATACCCTACCCAGTGTCCATCACCCAGCCACCCCATCCCTCCCACCCCCACCACTCCAGCAACCCTCAGTTTGTTTCCTGAGATTAAGAGTTCCTCATATCAGTGAGGTCATATGATACATGTCTTTCTCTGATTGACTTATTTCGCTCAGCATAATACCCTCCAGTTCCATGCACGTCATTGCAAATGGCAAGGTTTCATTCCTTTTGATGGCTGCATAATATTCCAGTGTGTGTGTGTGTGTGTGTGTGTGTGTGTGTGTGTGTGTGTGTGTATCACATCTTCTTTATACATTCATCTGTTGATGGACATCTTGGCTCTTTCCCTAGTTTGGCTATTGTGGACATTGCTGCTATAAACATTGGGGTGCACGTACCCCTTCGGATCCCTACATTTGTCTCTTTGGGGTTAATACCCAGTAGTACAATTGCTGGATCGTATGGTAGCTCTATTTTCAACTTTTTGAGGAACCTCCATACTGTTTTCCAGAGTGGTTGCACCAGCTTGCATTCCCACCAACAGTGTACAAGCATTCCCCTTTTTCTGCATCCCTCCAACATCTATAGATTCCTGACTTGTTAATTTTAGCCATTCTGACTGGTGTGAGGTAGTATCTCATTGAAGTTTTGATTTGGATATCCCTGATGCTGAGTGATGTTGAGCACTTTTTCATGTGTCTGTTGGCTATTTGGATGTCTTCTTTGGAAAAATGGCTGAAAGACCTAAATGTGAGACAGGAATCCATCAAAATCCTAAAGGAGAACACAGGCAGCAACCTCTTCGACCTCAGCCACAGCAACTTCTTCCTAGAAACATCACCAAAGGCAAGGGAATCAAGGGCAAAAATGAACTATTGGGACTTCATCAAGATAAAAAGCTTTTGCGCAGCAAATGAAACAGTCAACAAAACCAAAAGACAACCGGCAGAATGGGAGAAGATATTTGCAAATTATATATCAGATGAAGGGCTAGTATCCAAAATCTATAAAGAACTTACTAACTCAACACCCAAAGAACAAATGATCCAATCAAGAAATGGGCAGAAGACATGGACTTCTGTTTTTTAAATTGTTTTTTGTTACTGTCACATGGGTTACTATAGCATGAGTTCTTTTGTTGATGCTGGATCATTAATATCTGGGGTAGTTGGTGAGCAAAAATCCCAGAGACCCAGGATCCATAAGGGAATATCATGAAGTCTGGGGAAGTAGAGATAGAACATGAACTGAAAAGGAAGAATGCGTGTAGTCGAGGGGATTAGTAAGGAGCCAAGAACAATTTGAGTGTCTTAAGCAAGGGTGAGTGTGAGGAGGACAGCACCATTTACAGAAACAGGAAGCAGGAAATGGCAGCAACTTTAGGGTCACAGCGATTGAATAGATGTTACTTACATATGCCGAAGTTGAGGTGATAGCCATTTATCTCAGTAAAAATCCCTGAATGGTAGGATTGTCGAGCTGAGAAGAACGTTGGTGATTATGTAATCTGGTTCCTTCGTTTCACAAAAGAACACACTGAGTCCCAGAGTGCTCGCTTTGGCAGCACATATACTAAAGTTGGAATGACACACTGAGTCCCAGAGAGTCCAGTAGACTGTTTGAACTACCGAGATCAGGAGAGTTCAGGCCCAGAGTGAGAGTCATGTGAGTCATTACCGTGGAAAAAGGTGGTCTGAGATCTGGCAGTGAATTACATCTTTAAAATGCAGTTCCCACCACAGATTATATCTGATCTTGGTGTAACGTGCCAAAAGGCGACGTCATTTAGGTTTCTCTGTATTTCTCATTTTCCTCTGACATTTTGGAATGTGGTGGAACTCTTCAAAAGACCATCAAATAATTCATGTTTTAATTTTTAAAAAGCAAATTAATAGCATGTGTGGAGAGACATACCATATAGTTTATTGTGGGAAAAGTTTAGAAGTAGAAAGCTACAGGAAATTTTAGTGGAGGACATTTATATTTTTTGGACACGTGCCATCTCAGTCAAGTCCCTGAATGTACTCATAAGAATTGAATTGATAATAGCACTTTTTAAAAGCCCTAACAATTTGAACAGGGCCCAAGAAAAAGAATTAAGGGAAATAATAAGCAAGAACTTGGCAGTGGTTCTCTTTTTGTGAGCTGATACTCCCTTCTGTCCTAAAGTTTAGGGCTAGTGTGGGCAGTAACCAGCAGCAGGGGTCAGTTTTAGTGATGACAATTTGGTTTCACAGAAGTACTTATGATTATAAAATTTTCTTGATTAAGACTAGGATTAATTTTTCTGTAGGGGCTTTTTGTGGGGGGGGTCAGCATTTTAAGGCAATTTCCATGATGAGCAGCAGATTGATTGGATTTAAGATGATTGAGATAATATTTAGTAAAAGATCTGAATGCATACTAGTCATTTAATGAATAGTTGTCTGTGACTTTGCTTTCTAAATGCCTTTAATTATTCTATAAAGATTGTAAGTCTTGTGGGAAGCAGGTAAACACTTCCACTCTCTTGGGGACTTCCAGGGTTGGTCTGGATATGGAGTAGGTCTTTCCTTCTGCCCCTTTTATGTTAATATGTTTGGAATGTTGTGGATGGTTAATGGTGGTAAAGGGAACCAGTAACTCCTACTACCTACCCTTTCTAACCGACAGATTGTAAACCTGATGGACTGACTACCAGATGGATTGAAACCCAGGTCCATCTGACTCTACAGCACAGCTGTTAATACGAGGATGTGCTTCTTCTCAGAGGCAGGATTACAGTGGTTAAGACTTTACCCTTAAGTGATTTGCTACTTCATGGCCCAGAGCCTCAGACCAGAACCCCAACTCCTACTCCAGATTTCCTTTCTTAGTTCTCTCTAGCAGAATCATGAACTACACTTAGAAAACAATTGAAACTTAATGGCAGGGATTCACCCATAACCAATTAAATTTTGGGAACATAGGTTAATCAAATACTATAGACATCCTGCTATTTCATAAAGTGATTAATATAGCAGAACTTATTGATACTGCATGTGGTGGAGTAGTTAGTGCAAAAGAAAATATTTTTGAAGTGTTGCTCTATCAGGGGAGCTAAATCAAACTGAAAATAGGAAAACATGAAAGTATAGCTGCTTATCACACAGTTTTGTTTTTGCATAATTGGACGTTTTCAGAATAGGAGACTTCTGGTAGCTTAGCTCCAGTTGGAAAAACTGTACTTCTAGATATTTCTTATACTTCCAGATGGTTTTTACCTAAGTAATAGATTCTTGAGAATGCTAAGCCAACAAGCCTATGCTATTATAATTTCCTATTTACCTAAACCATTAAAAATAAAGTCAAAACTAGAGTAAACTTTGTTTCTTAGGGATATTTTCCCTCAACCGTAAATTTTATGCACAAGATGGAAAAAATCGCTGGTATTAAATCTGTAGTATTGAAGAGGAAGTCCTGCCTTCTTAAACTAAAACCTTCATCAATCTAAAAGTTTTTAAGTAAAACAAAATCTTAAAATGCACAAAGAGCAAATGGGCCAGTCTTTTGTGTGTATATATATTATTTGTTACCCAAACTTTTCATGTGCTGCCATATTATTATACATATTGCTATACTTGGGGCAAAAATAGGACCAGAGAAATATATGGGCATATTATTTCAATGATTTGATAAACCTGGGTATTGCTTTTGGGCATCATAAAGCATCTAGGCAAATCCTTAAGTACAGTGATATATTACTTTGGTCTGTGCATGGAGTTGTTAGCGGAAACTTTTATGTGTCATTGGAGGGCAGTATATGGTCTTTTATATTTCAGAGATGAAGTATAATGCAAAAGGAAATTTGAGGTGACAGTCAAGAGCTGAGATTTTCAAACGCCATGCACTGTTCTTACGAGGAATGTTTATTTTTCTTTGTTTACAAGAAAGTAACTGAAGTGATTTGTTATGCATTATATGACCCAGAGGGTATCTAGCAAGGTTTCTTTAATGTTAATATTTTCAGGATACAGTTCTTTCTGCACACATGCACATGAATATATACATTGATACATCTCTGCAAATTAAGAGCTTATTTTAGATAACTCATGTTTAATAAGTGCAGTTCATGTTTTTTATTTCCCTGATGATTGCGATTTTTTTAAAATTTCATAGAAATAAACATGTAGGAAACTGTCTTCTTTTTAGTTGCTGTGGGCCCCCTGAGTTCATGTAATCACTCTAAGCAATTTGTATCCTTTAGAGAAGAGAGAGAGAAGACATTTCTTTAAGGTTTTATATGGTCATTTATAATGCATATAATAATGTAGAAAACCAGTCTTTCGAGAGCTTCCAGCTTTTTGAGGAAGTCTTCCCTCAGTAGGAAGAGGGGGACTTCTCATGTTGAACATTTGCTCTTTCTCTCTAGAGGAATGAAATTCCCCCCTTTGAGATAATTTTGATAAAAGAATAATTTGATCCGAAGTCACATTAAGTTTAGAAAGCAGGCATGGTAATTCAAAGATAGAAGTCAGTTACTCTTTTATAGGCTTCACATTTTTGGTCATCCTTTTTATTTATTTATTTATTTATTATTTTAAAGATTTTATTTATTTATTTGACAGAGAGAGAGAGACAGCGAGAGAGGGAACACAAACAGGGGGAGCGGGAGAGGGAGAAGCAGGCTTCCCGCCGAGCAGGGAGCCCGATGCAGGGCTTGATCCCAGGACCCTGGGATCATGATCTGAGCCGAAGGCAGATGCTTAACCGACTGAGCCACCCAGGCGCCCCAAATTTTTGGTCATCCTTGACACCATTTTGTCATTTGACACAAAATTTGCTGCTACCATCGAAGAGCTGTATGACCCTTGCAGTATTTAAGTAGGCATCCTGTGTTGTATTTTTGTTAAATCTGACATCTTGAAGTATCCCCTCTTGTCTCTCTGGAGGTCTTCTCCTTTTTCCGTGTCATGTAGGCATCCTGCATACCCATGGACCTGACTCTCCTCACTTCCTCATGAAAGTTCGTCTGCTCTTACGGTACCAGGTCTCCCCTCCCTGTGCTGGTTTCCCAGCCCACATCTGCAGCCTTGACTACGGCAGCCCCCAAATTCAAACAACCCGAGGTGACTCTTACTGAATGTGCTACCACTGCCTCCAACTCAGCGTGACCAAACCAAACTCTGTTTGGAATGCTGCGGACCAGGGATCTCGTTGCATTCCAAGTCGGCCTTGTTTCCACTGGCGGAAAGAAGTCTGCTGGGTGGTGTTATGTCAGACTCCCCTCTCTCCATACGTAATCTGTACATTTGTCACCAGGGTGGCCATGATTTTCATCCTCTTCGTTGTTCTTTTTACCCAGATGTAAAGTAGTGAAGGTCCTGAAATAATTTCCTTTTTGGGCCCCTCTGATTCGCGTTCCCTCCTTTCAGTGTTTCCTGCCTTCTGCTCTTGGATTAGTCCTCTTTCAGCACAGTCTGATCCCTGGGTCAGATCCCTGGAAACAGACTCAGAGGCAGAGTCTCAGGTGTGTTGGGGCGTGGACTTCAGAAGATAAACCTGCAGGGAAGTGAGGAAGGCAGGGTTGGGCAGAGGGGGATGCTGCCTGAAGTGAAGTTGTGTCTGAAGCCTCAGCTGAGCCTAGAGAGTGCTCCAGAGTTGAGATGGGCCTTCAGAGTTGTTGCAAACTGAGAAACAGGGCCAGACCCTTTTACACCGCTCCCTTGAAGGTCCCCCCCGGGGGGCCCCCTGATGTGCTCCACTTCAAAGGCCCTCTAATTTCATTTGCTGTATGGCTGTCCTTTGGTCTGCAACCACCATATTGATCTCTTCCTTTCTGCCTTCTCAAATGCCTGCCTCTGAGCCAGTCACCCCCTGAGAGGAGGGGTAGGCTGTCCCTGCAGCTAAGGACTCTTCCCAGCAAAGGACACAGCTGTGGAGCGGCAGCTGAGGGATGGGTGTGCTGGCACTGAGAGGGCTGTGAGCCCCACCAGATGCACTGCCATCCCATTCAGCATTTCATTTTCCTGTAGGAACCTGAAGGGCTTCCCTGCTGGCTGCTTCATCAAGGGAAATGTCTCCGCCTGACTTCGAGGTCCCCTCCCTTATCGCTTACTTAGCCTCACCCTACCTGCTACTGACCTCAGTTTCTCGCCATCTTGCCTCCCTCCCCTCCAGTTGAGGAAGGGTTATCCTCAGTGTAGAGTCTGCCAGTAGTGTCTGCTGTGTAGCCTCCTTGATATTCCTGCCCACCCATTGCCTACTCCACATCATCCTTCAAGCCTTTGCTTCTGGGGTCCTCTCCCTGCAACAGCCCTCCCCTCTAGGTCTTCTCTTCTGCTTTGAAACAAGTTTATGCATCCTGCTTATAGTTAGTACTGTACAATTCTGTACCTCATGGTATACTTTATCGTATTTCTCCATTAGCTTTGTGTGTGTGTGTGTGTGTGTGTGTGTGTGTGTGTGTGTGTGCTATTCTTAATGTGTTTAACATTAATTATTATGGAAGGTGAGACTTACATTTAATTTCTTTGGTATTTTTGGCAGCATCTAGCAGAATGCTAGTCTCATATTAGAGGCGCCTTGAGTGGCTGTTTTATTTCCCAGTTGTTTTTGTAAGCATCACAGACAAAAGTAAAAACCAACCAAACAAACAAAACACCTAATCGAATGATGAGATAAGCTGGAGGGAGTTTTCTGGAAAGATTATATTTGAGTTCAAGGGATGACATTTTCTGAATTTCAGAATTACATGTTTCTGTGAGTTTGTGTGGCTCCTGCATGGATGACTTGAAGTAAATTATGAATTAACAGCAGTTTCCTTATTCTCTTGTCTCAGTTCACTCTCTCACACCGTTTTTGGGCCAGGGTAGCCGGTGTTCCTTCCCTGTGATTCCAGTCTCCCTTGAGGAATTTTCTTCCTGTCCTGGTATCCAAGTACAATGTTCCGCTCCACACCTTCCTCCCTCAGCTGCCCTGTAACCTCTTCCTTTACACATAGAGCTGCCTCCCCGGGGCATCACCCCTGAACATCCTCCTGGTCAGCTCTCGCCTTCAAAACTTACGTGTATCAGTGAACAAACTACGTTTATGTACAACAAAACATAACGTTGGCTGAAAAGAGGCAGACACAAAAGAGCGTGTGATAATTGTCACAAAAATGGGCAAAACTAATCTATGGTGTTATAGTCAGGATAGTGCTAACTGTTGGGAGCAATCGTATTTAGAAGAGCACACAAGGGGGTTTCTGGAATCCTAGGAATTCTTCATTTCTTAATCCAGTGCTGATTACATGGGTGTGAGCTTTGTACTTGTGAGTGGTACTTATTTATATGTGTGTTATATTCTGATAGGAAGTTTTAAAAAATTAACTCTCTGCTCGGCAAGCTGATCATTTTATAAGCTCTTCTGTGGATGGGGGCATTTGTTACTCTTCTGGAAGTACTGATTTAGAGGTAATAGAAAGAGGGGAGTCCTGAACTTGGCCCTCTTTGTTCACCCTTATCATGGTGTTTCTGGGGAAGGGTGTAAAGTTGTTGAACGCATCTGTCTGCTACTGGACATTATTATAAATTAATAACAAAAAAAACCTCATGTTCAAAGTCTTGAATTTTTCTTCCAATAGAGCCTAGTTATCAGATTGTTTTTCCTTGTCTTATTAACTCCTCCTGTCCCAAAGGAAAAGTCTTTACTTTTGTTTTATCTTCAGCAAGAGTTACAGAACAGTTGATTGCAATTTTCCTTTGGTGTTCTAGATAGAACAATAATCTTTTGAAAAAATATCTCCCAATGAACTCTTCAGAATATCTGGGAAGGGAAGGTTGAAGTAGAGGAAAGTACTATTAGTTGTTTACTTTGGCTCTGTCATTCAACTTGGATGCACTTTCTCATGGTACCAAGGCCTCCAGCAACAGAGAAAAGAGACCCTGTTGGACTTTTTACTTTTCCTTGGGTGGTGTAAGTTAATATAACAAAATTGGAAAGGCAAAAACAGGAGAAGTGCAGGTAGCAAGCTATAGAGGAAAGAGTAGATTTGGATCAGCCAAACTAGTCTCCAGTTTGGATTCTGGCACTTAGTAAGTATGGGAATTTGGGCAGATTGTTTAGCTTTCTCTAAAAGGGTGGTCACTGTGCTGTCTTCATGTGCAAGATTCGTGTGAGGATTAGACATAATGATTGTATAGCTCCAGAGCCAGTAAGTGCTCAATTAAAGGCTGTGATGACATGCGACTGGAACAGAGAGGACCAACATTTTCCAGATTGTTATTTTGAATACATGGTAGTTCAATAAAGGTATCCCATACCAAGCACTTCCATATATTGGGAAATAAAAATAAATAGAAGGAAGCAATCCTTCCTCTTCAAACAATGACACAAAATTTCGTGAAAGAATTAAACAATTTTAAGGCCATACATGAGCAGGTATTACAGAGTTTTCATAAATACATGGAGAATCCAAAGTAAATGAAAATTCTTGTGAGATGGGGTTTGTCAGGGAAGGCTTACATTCACAGAGGAAGCTGTGCCTAGAGCAGAGTTTTGGAAAATTAATCATAATGATGACAGACAACATTGATTCTGCATGGATTCTGAGCTGGGCATCAGACTTCCTGCTTTAAGCGTATTATCTCATCTAGTCTACACAAGTACCCTGTGAGGGATAGTTGCTGGCACTATTTCCGTCTGATGGCGAGATAAACCAAAGCTTCCGGAAGAGATGCAGCCTACCCACAACCACACAATTAATGGAGCGGTGGGGCCGGGTGTCCAAAACCCTCATAGCCATCTCTGCCATCCTCAGAGTGAACATAGTATTTGTACAGGACAGTACCTACATTGTTTTGGAAACAGTTGCTTTCAGGGCACCTGTAAGTCAGTTGGGGAATCAATAATTCTACCTTTGTTCTCTTAAATTGCAACAGAACAGCGACTAATGAAAAGTGGCATGGTGTAGCGGATAGAATGTGGATGTGGAGTGGGATGAACTGGTTTCAAGCCCTTGCCACTTGTCAGCTGCTGTGTGGCTCTGGACAAGTTACTCAACAAAGCTGGGCATTCGTTTCTTATGCTATCTTTAAAAGAGGGGCAAGAAATAATGTACTTTGCCATTTTGCTCTAGGGGCTATTGTAACCATCTCCAGGGTTTATGAAATTGTCAAGTGCTACAAAGTAAGTTATTTTTGTTAGTGTTATAAGTAATAGACTTGGTGATGATGATAATAATGATAGCGG
Source organism: Eumetopias jubatus (assembly GCF_037043125.1). NCBI lineage: Eukaryota > Metazoa > Chordata > Mammalia > Carnivora > Otariidae > Eumetopias > Eumetopias jubatus. The sequence continues at coordinate 35,971,377 of NW_028274820.1, forward strand.
TGAAGATGGTACAATAACACCAACAATAATAATTTAAAATAGTAGTAAAAACAGTCCGTGATTGCATTGTGTCAGATAGCCACGAGGATGGAACTGCCCTTGCTGGCAATATTTCAGATATTTGCTGATTAAGTGGTTTTGGTAGATTTGCAGTTTATGCCCTTCTTGGCTCAAACAAGCAATTAAATACTCCTCAGGAAATCATGAAAGGTTACCTTTCATGTACAGCCTATGCTGTTGGAATTTTGGCTTCAATTCAGGACTCATGGCCAAATTAACATCTGAATCACTGGAAGCCTATTCATAAAGAATGGGATTATGTACAGAACTAAAGTTTATGTACTCAGCTAGAGTGACTTGAGTTTCACAATGTAGCCAGGAGATAGAAACTGTTCTCCTGTACTTTGTGCTCCAATTCACAGACTGAAATGCAGCGTGCTGTGGGTCTGTTATTGTGTTTCTATGTAAGGGAGCCTCTGACTTGGGCCGGCGCCTGTTAATTTAATGGAGGATGCCTCCAATTTAGCAATTGTGATTCCTAAAGGGCCCCTAGGGCCCTCCAGGAAAATTTTTGTATAAATGAGAGATAATGGCAATAGTTTTTAGTCTTTCGCAAATCATCTCTTTAAGTAAAATGGCTTGTGAAAACTACTAAAACCATAGTATAATTATTTCTGAAAATTAAATTCAGTTACTCTTAGAGGGACTTCTTCAGAGCTAGAAAATATTTGTTTCATGCTCGTAGTTGTTGCCCTTGCCTTTCTTGCTGTGGTATAAGTAGTAGAGACTCGTGTATACAGACTCCTATCTTGGAAGTGGTTATTTTTAGATCAGATTTTTTTTTTTTTTTTGGATGACTGTCTTTTTTTTTTTAAGAGATAGCTTGATACTGCAAATTATAGCAAATACAGTTCTTACAAACAGAATTTTTCAGATACTATGAACTTTTAATATTAGGGACTTGGTAAATAAGTGTGAATATTTTTAATAAGCTGTTTTGCTAATAGGACTAATTCTGTTTGACAAAATTTCTATATCATAAATTTATCATTGTTTAAAAATGTTAGTACTCATATTTTGGAAAGGATCCTTTGAGGGTGTAGATTAACATAAAAATCACACAGAATGTGGTAGTTATGCTTCTGGTAGTCAAAACTCCTAGCAGTTTTATTTTTTTAATCAAAGACTTGATTAGTCATTTGGATAGAAATTTCAATTAATTGCCTTTGCAATTATAGCTATCTTAGAAGAATTCTTTCCAGAAAAGTTGAGCAAGGATGCCAATTAATTCCAGCTGTTGGAGTGCATTGTATGTAAATGTCTGAATTCAGCCTCCAGTAATTTAGAGAGAAGCTCTCAAATGCTATAATTTAACAACCAAAAAGCTTTGCAGGCTGTTAGTCCACTCATTTGACTGAATTTTTGAATGAAGCATTGATTTCTGCGTTTCCTTTTTCATAAGCTAAGTATTCCTGGCACTGTTGGCCATCTCTGTGGAGATGCCAGTTCTAGTAGGTAGACAAGGTTGGAGAGGTTTAAAAAAAAAAGGCTTAATTTCTAATTTTAAAATTATATATTACTTTTAAAATTTCTTTAAATTCTCCAAACTGAAATACTTGGTTGCATATATGTTTTTTTTTAAAACAACTAAATATACTTTTTTTTTTTTAGAATAGTTTTTAGGTCTACAGAAAAATAGAACAGAAAAAACAGTGCTCCCGTAAAGTCTCCCCGTACCAAATTTGTTACAATTGATGAATGAATATTGATATATTAGTATTAACTGAAGTCCATACCATGGCTTACTTTGGGGTTCACTCTGTGTTGTACAGTTTTATGGGTTTTGCCAAATACGTAATGACATGTACCCATCATTACAGTCTCATAGACAATGGTTTTACTGCCCCAAAGATCCCCTGTTCTTCCCCTGTTCATCCTCCCAGCCCCTTCACTCCCTGTCCCAACCCTGGGCAACAACTGATCCTTTACCGTCTCTATAGTTTTGCCTTTTTCAAGAGTGTTGAACAGGTGGAAGCAGCGAGCATGCAGCCTTGTCAGAGTGGCTTCTTTCACTTACCAATATGCATTTAAGGCCCCTCTAGGTCTTTTCAGGTCTTGATAGCTCATTTCATTTTAGCACTGTATAATCTTCCCTTGTATGGATTATCACCCAGTTTAGTTGTCCATCCACCTGTACTGAAGTTGCTTCCAACTTTAGGCGACTCTAGATAAAGCTACTCTAAACATTCTTGTGCAGGATTTTGTGAGGACGTAAAATTTCAATTCCTTTGGGTACTTCAGTTCTTTTTACCTAGGGAGCAAGTAGACCCTGAGTATATAGATGAGGGTCAAGAGAAACTCACATTCCTATGGAGGTCAGAAGTGGGAGTTGGGAGTAGGGAAGATTGACTATTCACAGTTTACAGTATGGGTTATTGGGGAGGAAAATTTTTATTCTACCCTTCAAGATTCTTTTGGCTGATGTAAGAATTACATTGACATGAGGCAGATTAGCAGGAGAAAATAAAATTTAATTACATATGTATGGGGGCTCCATAAGAAGATGAGGCCCACAGGCAGGCAGGCAGTTGAGGCTTATATGCCATCCACAGCTGAGGAAAAGGGGATAGGAGTCTGGGACTTCTAAGGGAAGGAAAGCAATTTACAGGTAGGTGGAAAAAAGTAAATGTCTGCTGGGCCATACAGTAACAATAGGACACGAGAAGAATTTTAACAAACAGACTGGTGAATTCCTCCCTGCCTACCACACCAGAGTTCATATTGTAATGTAGTTATCTATGGTGATAGCTCCCTTCCTGGAGCAGGTCTTCTATCTAAATTCTTTTAGGAAGGGGGCAGAGGGTCAAAGGTTGTCCTGAACCTTTTGTTTCTTAAAAATAGCCTAGAATAATCCACATGCCAAAGATACACATTTTGGGTTGGCAGATTTTTCCTTCCTACAGTGTCCAGCAAAAGTTGGCAAATGCCAGCCGGTCTTCTGCCAGTGGCTAAGTGGACCATGGGAAGAAGCTGGAAGGACATTTTCCTGCTTGGTTACAGCTCAGAGCAATCAAGAGGAGTACCAATAAACAGCCCTAATTGGTCCCATTTACAGGTCTGATTAATTAGATTCCCATAAATACTTTTAAACTGCATTGATAAATCTGCTATATTTAGTTCTTTTTAGACATTTACATGCCTTGATCTAATAACCAGAACTTCTCCAAGTACTTAAATTATTTTCTGCAAACCTAATAAAGCCACATTTATAAATACAGTTCATCTTAAGAATTCTGATGCTGCTGAGAATGTAGTAAAACTCTTAAGCCTTTCAATTTAAAATCATAAGTTGGAAAGAAATTAAATTGAAATTACAAGCATAGTTTGTTAACATATCAAACTATCTTAAACATAATAAATGCTTTATCAGCTAAATGTTGAACTTTGTCCAAGTGATTATACATTGATTCCTAAACTTAACATCAGAAGTTTTAATACAGTGGATTTGATTTGATCATTATGTCTCTGTTTGAAATTAAATATTCCCGGAGTTCTTATCACATAGAGTAATTTAGAATTATCATTCCAGGAAGATCAGGCTTGTTATACAAAGCGAATTAAGTAACTTAGCAGCCAGAGATCTGAGACCTGGTGGAGGGCTGCCATGTGGCCATCCAGAGGCACTCTCTCTCAGCCACTGAAGGACCTGCGTGCCATTTTATATAGTCCGTATCACAACTGGAGGACTCCAGGTCTCTACTCTTCAATAATTCTTTTATCTCATTTGGATCCTTGGATTGCAGAATCAACTAATCTCTTCACCTTCTCATGGAATTCTATATTCTTTTCCTTTTTCCTGTCTTATTAGGTCAGAACTCTTAAAGCTGTTTTAATCTAATTCTACTTGAATTTCCCTGTCTTTCACACCTTCATCTGTGTCTACACATGTTGTGTAGCCACAACAATGAAGTCTTACTCATGACATTTATGTTGACCGAGCTTCCAGCTATCTCTGATAGAGATGCTCATCTGTTTGTTGAATGATGGCACTGAGAACAGTGGCCCTGAATCATACTTGTTAAGCAAAGGTGAAGAACTAGTGTCCTGTTAGAATTCAGCTAGTTGAGGTTTCATGTGACATTTACATAGTATGTAAATATTGTCCATAAGTGGCAGAGTGAGTTTCAAATACAGAGTTGTATTTGCGCTGCTTTTTATAAGAGATCCAGTATGAAGTACAGTTTTTAGGTTAGATTGTTAAGGTTGACTTGCGTCTTTTTCTCAGCCTCCCACATCTAGTCCATCAGTAAATTCTTTTGGCTTCACCTGTAGAAAAGATACAGAATGTAACAATTTCTCACCACAGTCTTGGCTGCCATTATCTCCAGCTTGGGATTTACTGTTAAATAAATAGCCTCTTGATTTTCTTTTCTTCCACAGTAACCCCCGCCCCCATTTACAGTTTATCTTCTATATAGCATTATCTTCTATATGGCATGATCTTTTTAATACATAAATTAGTTATTCTACCACTATCAACCTTCCGGTGGCTTTAATGATAATAGACTGAAATCAAGATTTTTTAGAAATATGTTCTAGCTGCTAGCTTCTTTCCTACCTCATATCTGATCTGTGTCCTTAACTAGACTGGCCTCCTTATTCTTCCTTGACCACATAGCACACATGAAGTTCCACCTTAGGATCTTTGGACTTACTGTGCCTCTTACATCAGCTCTCTGCCCTTGAATATTAGCACGCCCTTCACATTTAAGATCACTTCCTCAGAAACATATGCAGAGGGTACATCTGATCACCCTTTCAGATTTAAACTCCCTCTTTGTCACTCCACCATCGACACACACTAATTTAGTCCCCATCATTGTGTGGTCTTTTACTGATTAATTTTTATTCATAGTCCTTACCAATAGTTAGCATTGTCCTGTATATTTCTTTGTATTGTTACAACTTCTATACTATATCCCTAGCACCTACCAAATAATTCCTGGCACTAGTAAGTGTTCATTAACACTTACAGTACAAGATACTTGCTGAATGAATGAATGAATGAATGTCTTCCTCATTAAGATGAAAGCCCAGTGAAAACAGGGCTTTGCTTGCCCATTCCCAGTGCATCCCCAGTGCATCCCCTTTGACCCCATAGGAAGCACTCAATAAATATTTATTGAATGAAAGATGGCTTGATGTAGGCTTAAGTCTCTGTGAAGCATTTTCATTCTTGGTGTTAGATTCCCTTGACCTTGTCTTACTTAACAGTAGCCCACCCCCTTTGCACCACTCTTCAGTGATGAAGTCACCAAGGGGAGTCTTCTGTAAGGTAGACATAACAGAGTCTGATTTAAACACTGTCATTGGGCCCTTAACTGATTGATTTAGTTTTCCTCATGTAACCAGAAGTAAAATTAGTAGTATAAGCACAAAGTTGAGAATAAAGTGGAATTCTTGAAATTATTTGCAGACTTGGGGTTGCTAAAGTAACTTGTCATCTTTAGCATGGAATTTACAGTAGACATTGCCATTTAAAGTTTTTTTTTTAAAGCCACTTTACATACAGAGTGATTTATAGTAAAATATCGGGGATTTAAAAGAAGATAAGAGTGTTTAAAAAAAATACCTGAAAATCCCTTAAATCAGTTTGAATTTTTAAAATATCCAGGATAAAAAAAAAAAGAATATGTTGCTAAATATTGAAGTGTCATTGAGGATAAAATGAGCCCTTATGTTTGAAGAGCACCATGCAGTATACAGGATACTTTCCCTACTTTATCTTAAGCACTTATGGGCCTGAGATTAGGTTTAATAAAAATACTTGAGCTTCAGAATGTAGGAGCTTATCTAAAAGGCTTTGAAGAAGTTCTTTTAGAGAAAGGTACTCAGGGTTGTGGGTTACTATCCCTAGGGTGAGTCAGTGGAGGTGAGGAAGGTCACATGGGTTAGGACTCGGGAATGTTTCTAGAACTGTTGGTGGTGCCTGTACCATTCTCACGCTTGTAGCCATCTCTGTCCCACCTTCCAGCCCTCACCTTGTCAGCCACCATGTCCATGCTTAGCTCTTGACTCTGCCCTTGTCTTTTCTCCAGAGGCGTAGCAGAGTAGTGAGACGATGGGATTCAGAATCACCAGGCCTGGGTATAACCTCTGAATGGCCACTTGCTGTTTTATGGGCCGACTTTATTTCAGATCTCATTCATGTTCTATAAGCGTGTTCCATGCTTCCGACTGTTGGTTGATTGATATTGGAAACCACATTTCTAACATTTGTGAAACCATTAGTCAAATAGTGACTATGATATGAATACCGTGTAAGGGCTCTGGGGCTGTGATTCTCAAACACTGTGTGTATCAGATCCCTTGGGGAGCATTGGGAGCATGATTCCAGGGCACACCCCAGGGATGCTGAATCAGAATCTTGAATGCTTATGTACAGAGATCTCATTTTTTCAGTTTTGATATTTGCAACCACTGTTCTGAGAACCCAGGAAGAATTATAAGGCGTTGTCTCTGCCTTTCAGATGCTTGTCTAGTTAGAATATGAAAATGAACATGAATGGCACAATTAGACAATGTTGGAGTTGAATTTTTGTTTATTTGGTTGATGTGAGTGGAGAGGAGCTCTAGAGAGGATAGCATGGGGTTGGGTGCCCTTAATTTATGTCTGGGTTAGAGAGTTTGGATAGAAAAGTATCAGATAAGGTGACAGCAAGATAGCAAGATGTATTTTAGTTTATCAGTCATAAGAATGGCTTCAAAGCACATATAATGTTAAGTAGCCTTTTATGTATTTTTATCTCTATACCTCCCAAAGCTGGTAGGATTTTTCAGGAAGGACATAAAAATAGACCCAGCCATTTTGGTTAAATTTATTTTGTTGTGAAAATAAACAAAAACCTCCCAGCCTTTTATAAATTTGAGTTACATCTCCTTTCAGATTCCTTTAAGAATGTGAACTTTGGATATTGCATAATAGTTCTCATCATCTTAACAACACTTTAAAACATTTAGACCAACTTACCCAGTTGCTTCATGACAAAACTGTACAGGCAGTTGACTAAAAGATCCCTTGGCAGTGATTAAATCATTATAAGCTCTTGATGATTGTCCTCTTGTAGTTTTATGGTCGAAAAGATTAATGGCTTTCTGAGACTTTATTGTAAGGGCTTTTTTTTTAAAAAAAAATAAGATTTTACTTATTTATTTGAGAGAGAGAGCGAACACGAGTGGAGGAGAGAGGCAGAGAGAGAGGGAGAAGCACACTCCCCGCTGAGCAGGGAGCCTGAAGCAGGGCTCAATTCCAGGACCCTGGGATCATGACCTGAGCTGAAGGCAGATGCTTAACCGACTGAGCCACCCAGGTGCCCCCATAAGGGCTTTTATAAGTAAATGATCTGAAAATAAGATGGAATCAATTCGAGAAAACTGTATCTCTTTTTTGTATCTCTTATTTAGCATATATAATTAATACATCTTCCTAGAAATTATTTTCAAAAAGATATTAATCGACAATGCTAATAGGTGTTCTTTGAGAACAAAGCTATGATTACGTTGAAACAATGGGAACATGTGTGACATGTAGACTGACTTGTTTGAAGCTGAGTAAAACCAAGTGAGGCTGGAGGCTGAAGTGGAAAGGCTAAGGTGGGGGAGTGGTTAGGTTAAATAGGACCTTGTGTGTAAAAAGTTGTGATTTTATTATGAGTGCAATGGGAAGCCATTGGTTAATTGAGAAGAAACTAAAGTGTTTGCTTATTTGCAAGGGATTGGTATAATCTGATTTAAGTTTTAAAGGATTCCTTTGCATTTTTATTTTTGGTAGGCCAGAAAGAAAGATGTTGGTAGTTTAAGATGATAGTAGGGAGATAGGGACAAGAGAATGGAATCTGGATATATTTTTGGTGGTACCACTAATGTGCCTTACTGCTGGATTGATCCAGCAGATAAGAATAAAATAGGAATCAAGACCAACTCCTAGGTTTTGTTTGTATAGCATTTCCTGGAATGTGAGACACTGTGGGAATAACGTTTTGGGGGGCAGATCTGGGGGAAACCCAGGATTCATCAGTTTTCCAAATTGATATGTCTAGTTGGCAGCTGGATGTATAAGGCTGTTGGTGCTCAAGAGACACATAGGCTAGAGGGAAAGACTGGAATGGATGGTCTTTAAAAAACCACAGAAATAGATGAGATCATTCAAGGAGTGAATGTAAACAGAAAAGAGGGCCCGGGACCGCGCCCAGTGTTTAGACATCAGTCATAGGAGGAACAGGAGGAGAAGCAGGAAGAGGAGGAAGCAGCAGAGGTGACTGAAAAGAGTGTTAGGTTAAGGAGAGATAAACAAGAGAATAAAGACATGGAAGGAGAGAGTAGTCAAATTCGTCAAGAGTTTTTAAAGAGTCAGAAATTGACTAGAAATAATCAAAGAGCTGGAAGCCAAATTAGAATAGCTTGTGGACCAAGCAAAAGATGATCTGAGGAATCAGCAAGGATTGGCATCTCTCTGAAGAGTAACTGAGAAATGCTTGTTGGAGGTCGTTTAGAGTGGCAGGTGGGGGGTGGAGAACTCGAAGCCGAGGAAGAACACGTAGGCTGTGTGTGCTGGCGGTGATTTGGTACAAAGAGAGCAAGTGTAAGTCGTGAGAGAGAACAGATCATTGCTAGAAGTCAAAGGAGAGATGATGGAGTCTGCCCTTGACAAAAGCAGTGGATGACAGGGACAATGAATACAGATGTACCTGCTGTATGAGAGACTCTGTACAAGACAATGATAAAAGGAAAGTCAAAGCTTGTTGTTAACAGTCATGTGTATAAATGTGAGGTGATCCTATTATTTTACAAGTACTTCTACTGTTACTGCTAGCTTTCCTTATCTCTTCCTGCCTCTTTCTCACCTTCTACCAGGGCACATACAGTAATACAGTATTAATACAGGACAGTGTGTGTGTGTGTGTGTGTGTGTGTGTGTGTGTGTGTGTGTGTAGTGTTTCTCCAATGATGAACAGTAAGTGGAATATTCACCTCTTTTAGATTATAGACTTTTGAATACAAAATGATAAAAAAAAAACAACAACAGCAATGCACATTTCACGGTTTTCTGGAACACCTGGTGTTTTCCTATGGTCCCCAGATTGACTCAGTTCTTTAGTTTAACGAGACAACTGAGCCATGTTCCCTCCATTCTGTGTAGTGTAGAGCAATGATTATTCTTGGGCACTGTGATCAAGTACACGATTTACGTGAGAGGAAGTTTCTATGCCATGGAGAGTTTGTTTTTAGATTTTGCTTCTGCAAAAATATTTTTAAGTAATATTTACAAATGAAATAAAATTCTAAAATGCCGAATGATAACCTTAGTATGTTAGAACATGATACCAGAGTCATCACAGATTACACAGAGGGAATTAGAGTTGGACTGACTGCCACACCCCCATAAAGGCTTCTATCTTTTTTGTTGCCCTTTGGTTTTATACCCAAAGGCTGGGTATGTCATCTCTATAGAGGAGAAAGGCATGTTGGACCCAAAAGAGCATGACCAGAATATCACAGATGGATTTAGAAGCCCAAAGAACCTGTCTTTTTTTTTTAATATTTTATTTATTTATTTATTTGAGAGCGAGAATGAGATAGAGAGAGCATGAGAGGGGGGAGGGTCAGAGGGAGAAGCAGACTCCCCGCTGAGCAGGGAGCCCGATGCGGGACTCGATCCTGGGACTCCGGGATCATGACCCGAGCTGAAGGCAGTCACTTAACCAACTGAGCCACCCAGGCACCCAAGAACCTTTCTTTGAATTTTGCTACTGGATTCTGCCTTTTTGCCTCTGGCAAGTGGACAGGCATGTTGTTTCCATGACGCAAATTATAGGACATCCACCTATCCTAATTCTCTTGACTGCAGCAGATATGCTGGTAGCCAAGTAAGAAGTTTTGTGGAAAGTTGGGGTGAAAAAAATGTTGAGATTTGATTTCATTCATTCATTTAAGAGTTGAGGAAATGGATCCAGTCTCAGAGGTTAATTGCATTAGCCATAAGGAACATTCTTGCTGGTCCAGTGTGGTGGAATTCATGAAGAGATAGCTTTCTAGTAGCAAAAGTTGTATACAGGGGACCCCATTTGTTTATTTCCTCCCATCCCATCTTTTCTTCTCCCTGCAAGAGACTTTTTTTTTTTTTAAAGATTTTATTTATTTATTTGACAGAGAGAGACACAGCGAGAGAGGGAACACAAGCAGGGGGAGTGGGAGAGGGAGAAGCAGGCTTCCCGCAGAGCAGGGAGCCCAATGGCGGGGCTCGATCCTAGGACCGTGGGATCATGACCTGAGCTGAAGGCAGACTCTTAATGACTGAGCCACCCAGGCGCCCCTGCAAGACACTTTAATGGTCTCTACTTGCTGTGATGTGTTTTTCAAGATTCAGAAACAAATGGCGGATTTGTGCCTCAGGAGTCTTACAAAGGTCTTGTAGAAACCACGTATCACATATAAGAAACAAATACTTGTATTTGCTGGTCATTTTTCAGACTTCTCCCAATAGTATCACTGAACTCTGTGCTTATCTTAGCTCATCTAGGATAAATCGTTGTTTTTAGTAAAATATAATTACACAGATAATAGAATTATATGCATAGTTTTCATTGAGAATCAAAGTAGGATGTGTTATTGAATGCCTGTGAATAGTGAATTTTACTCTTTTTTGAAATTGTTTCTTAGCTTGATGATGATTCTTCATCCTTCCTCTCTGTACTGACACACAGGTTGGCTTGCTGGGACGTTCAGTTCCGTGCAACCGAAATTTATTGTATGCCTACTGTAGACATCTGGAAAGATATAAAAAGAATGAAGGGTGAGAGTTAAGCTGACTGTCATTTAAACGTAGGGTTAGATGGATGAGAGGCTGGAAATAACTTGCTTCGGAGGATGGGCTATGTCTGTTTTCCTTCTGAGAGGAGCTTGACTCTCTCATTACCTTGTCACTGTCACCAGAAGCTGTCAGACTTTCAAGCCAAGATGTTCTTTTCTCCTGTCTTCTCTGGCCTAGCAACTTCCTATCTTCCTTTCAAAGCCTCCTTGTGTTTTAAATGACTGAAAAAGATAGTGAATGCAGATGTCCCCATTGTGGAGACTGGCAGAATGATTTTTCAAGAACCACGGGATGACTGGAGCTCAAGTCTTATTTTGTCACTTGAGCCATGAGCTTTGGAAAGTTCATGATGCTTAAAAATAAAACTATAAGAAGGATTTTGTTTTCTTTAAAGCCTTATAGTGATCTGCCAAAAGTATCCAACAGAACAACCAGAACAGGACATTCTCCTAAAATTAATTATAAAATGCCTTTTGATATTTTGAGACTTAGGAAGGCAGGAAGAACAGGTTTCTTACCTGTGGTCTCTCCCATTCCTTGCTTTGCTGGGGCAGGGCAGGGCTGGTGAGTGGGGAGTTGGAAAGACAAGGGAAATTTGTGGCCTGAGTTCTATGTAGAGCAATGCAGAAGCTCTGATGAGTTGTATGAATTCATACTGAGTCAGATCACTTAATACATGGATTCTCATCTACTGAAGGGCTACAGCTGGACTCCATTGAGAGGTTTAATCAATACTGCATTTTTAGAAATTCTGAGGGGTTTTCCTTTACTTTTTCATTGACACTATGTCTGTTTGAATGAAAATGCGAGTGAATAAAGAGAAGATACAAGACAGTAGATACACACACACACACACACACACAACCACATACTTATATGGTGGCATATGTATGGAAAAAAAGGAGGAAAGGCAACAAGTTGTGGTTATCTACCACCTGGATTATGATAGATCTTTTTGCCTTTTACCTTTTTAAATTGTTAAAAAATTTTTTTTGGTAATGAATATATTTTACTTTCGTCATCACAGTAAAACACATTATTCCTATTTAAAAAATAAGTCATGGGATTTTTAGAGTAGTGAAACTATTCTGTGTGATAATGTAATAGTGGACACATTTGGCGGAACCCATAAAATATACAGCACAAAGAGTGAATGTGATCTATGGACTTTAATTAATAATCACGGTTCATAGCAACTTATCAGTTGTAACAAATGTAACACACTAATAATATGAGGTGTTAATAGGAGAAACTGGGGCAACTCAGGGGAGAAGAAGGAGTGTATGGGAACCCTTTGACTCTGCTCAATTTTTCTATAAACCTAAAACTGCTCTAAAAAATAAGGTCAATGATTTAACAATAAAAGTGATGTGGACTATTGTTAGATATTTTAAAAAGATTTATTTGTTTATTTTAGAGAGAGAGCAGGCATGCGTGGGGGGGGCAGAGGGGCAGAGAGAGAGAGAGAGAGAGAGAGAGAATCTCCAGCAGACTTCCCACTCAGTGTGGGAGCCCAACATGAGGCTGGATCCCACAACCCTGAGATCACAACCTGAGGCAAAATCAAGAATCAAAAGCTTAACCAACTGAGCCACCCGGGTGCCCCAGAATATTGTTAGATTTTTGAGAGTAACTGAACATGTTGCCCAGTGATCTCTGTTAGGAAAGGTCACCTACGGCAGCACTTGCATAGTTTTCGGCTGAGTGATGGTGTTTGCATTGTACATACCCAGTTATTGGCTTTCCCCAGAGAAGCTAAGGGAGGTGGCAGAATTAGAAGATGTGGTTAAAACAGGGTACTTCTTAAATACCTGGTAGGTCCAGACACTTGCTGTGGAAAGAAGGAAACTGATTTCTATGGAGGGCCCGCCCTGTACTGGGCACTACACTAGGTGTCTCCTGTGTCCTCAGGTAGCCTTTGTTGTACCACCGTGATACAGATATTAACATCTTCATGTTACGGCACCTGGGTGGCTCAGTTGGTTAAGCGACTGCCTTCGGCTCAGGTCATGATCCCAGAGTCCTGGGATCGAGTCCCGCATCGGGCTCCCTGCTCGGCAGAGAGTCTGCTTCTCCCTTTGACCCTCCCCCCTCTCATGCTCTCTCTCTCTCTCTCATTCTCGCTCTCAAATAAGTAAATAAATAAAATCTTTAAAAAAAAATCTTCATGTTATAGGTGAGGAAGAACCTGAGCAAGGTCACAAGCTAGCAGAGACCAGAGCCTAAAATTCAGATCTACATGACCCTACGTTCTTTTGACTTCTAGTGATGATTCTTAGTTATGTACCATCCAGATTTTACCTCCGATTTTGTCTTCTCCTTCAAGATGCCATTTTGATCCTATGAAACTATCATTTGACATTTTGGCAATAACGTTAGGCCTATGACTTCATTTTCTTTGTTCTTATCTCGCGATCCTCACGAGTATTTAGTGCTATGTACGACTCATATGAAGGATTTGTGAAGGGTTTGAAAGAAGCCAGATTAAGGTGAGACATGTTCACTTAATAGTGAGCTGTGCAAAAGAAGGCAGTGGGAGTTTGTGCCAGGAAATAATTTGGTAATACAGCTTTAGGAAGATGAAGACAGCAAGGAAGGGGATTAGAAACAAGTAGCACAGATTGGAGAAAGCAGCTGCTAGAAATGGCTTTTGAGATGAGAGACGTCTTTCTCTCGGAAGAACCAGAGTGTGTTGATCACAATCTGGTGGTTAAACACACACATCTAAGTGCATCTGTACGTGTGTGTGCACGCGCATGCACACACACATTTGGCACTTTGTTGTAAAAATTGGTATCATAGTTAACAGGTGGCTAGCACCGCACAGTCATCTAACCGGAAGATAATGGTTAGGACCTGGAATCCTACTTTGTAAACCTTGCTAATCCTTCTGATACTGGCTGAGTTGTGCTGAAGGTGCGATCCTCCTAGATAAGGAGGTGTCATGGCATTTGCTGAGCTATAGTGCATCTTTTTCATAGGAATACCAGACAGCCTTATTGCTAATGTTGCTTTTATTGGAAAGATTTGCAAAGTGATTGTGATTTTCCCACTTGGTTTTATTGGGACCAAGGTATTATTATTGTATTGTAAGGAGTGTTCTGCTGTTAATTGTTGAGTTTGCTTGTTTTAAGTAGATGGGGGAAATTGTAATAGCTCCTTAAATTCACATCTTCTTCACTAAGAATGACATCTACTGATTTTTGATTAGAGGTTATAGGAATTTGATATAAACCAAAAATTGGCATCAAATAATGCTATTTCTCTTTCAGCTCTAGTGTGTTGGCCAGTGAGTCATTAGTCTTAGTCCTTTATTCCTTCAAAAAGTACATACTTGCAGTTTCATGTAAGTTATGTATATTTATCACACACGAAGAGATGTGAATTTCAATTTTAAAAGTAGTGATTTGGGGTGCGTGGGTGGCTTAGTTGGTTAAGTGTCTGACTCTTGATTTTGGTTCAGGTCATGATCTCAGCGTTGTGAGATGGAGCCCTGTTTAGAGCCCAGCATGGAGCCTGCTTAAGAGTCTCTTTCTCCCTCTGCCCATCCATCCCCCTCTAAAATAAATAAATAAATACGTAAATAAATAAATGCAATGATTCATCTTGGTATTTTAGATTAATTTTGCAGCTTTATCCAAAAATGACTAATGACTTGATTATTTTTTGCATGAAAGTTAATTGATGATCTTCTTAAGCCACTGGGAATTAACTACCTCCATCTTAGTGGGTTGACCTTGTATATAGGATAGATATTTCTACAGCTCTGAATTTTAAGCATGATGTTTGTTAGGAAAAATCACATATCCAGTCACATTCTTGAATGTAAAGCATCCTGGATATAAAATCTACCTGTGGTTCTGGTCTCAGTGCTAAGATGGTCGCAGGGGATCCTTTTGGCCAGACCTTCCTGGTGAGCCTGCCTGAAACAGAGATGCAGTGCCCTGGAAATGAAGAGTTCTCCTGTGCCTAAGAGTGCCAGGAGCAGTGTCTCGGGAACTTTCTGCTCCAGAAGCCAAAGTCTACCTCCTGGTTAGAGGGGGGAAAATCCTTGTAAGGGCACTATATAGGGAGATCCAATAGCCTAAAACCAGTATGGACAGAGTAAGCTCCTTATTTGAATCCCTTGTGTAATCCATTTTTTTTTCCCTTCAAAATCAAGTGGTAATTCAAAACTAGCAGGAAATAAAATGTCCAATTTCAAATGTACAACGTGTAGGCAAGCAGAGATTGTTTCTGCTAGCTCTCTTCTCTGGTGTCACTCATTTGCACTTCTTCCCAACAAACCTTCTCATAACACTTGTTATAGTAAATGATATTATTTATGTGACAAGTGACAGGCACCACTCAATGCTAACCTTGTATTAGACACGTACATTTTCATTACCTCAGGTAATAAAGTTTTTGACAGTGATATGTGTGGGATAGCATTGTTTTTACTGAACTCTATCCCATCGCTAATCTATTTATGTGACATCTTGAAAACTTTTACTAAGGAAAAGGTAAGCATTTCCATTCTATTTTCACAGAACCACCAAGTTATGATTGTGGTTTTGTAGTTTAAAATGTACTTTAAAAATTTAAAAATTTTTTTAAAAAATTCCCATTGCTCCTTGGAGTACCCTTAGCAACAGGTATATAACAGAGCAACAGAGCAGTAACAGGGTCTACAAGTTCAGCAAGAAAGATTTTAAAAACTTTAAAAAGCATTTTAATCACTAACTGCATAGACAATTAATATTGGGGCCTCAAGAGAATCATCCTGTGGAAGTGTAGTCAGGATTGGGAGTGAGGAGAGACGAGTTCAAAATCTGCTTTCAGTAAATCCTGACCTTGGCCAAGGGGGTTAACTTCCCAGCATCTCAAGCTTTAATCTGCAAAACAGGGAATTTGGTCTAGATGACCTGAAAACTCCCTCAGCCAGCACTGTTTTCATCTAAAAAGATGGTGAAAGAGCAGTGGGATTAGGAGTTAAGGTTAGGAAATGGAGCTTCCAAATTTCTGTGCTGGGTTTTAGTCTCTCCTTGAAAATGAAATATGAAGTAGGGGCGCCTGGATGTCTCAGTCTGTTGGGCATCTGCCTTCAGCTCAGGTCACGATCTCTGGGTCCTGGGCCTGAGCCCCACATTGGGCTCTCCCTCTGCTTCTCCGTCTCGCTCAGCTCCTCCCCCTGGCTTGTGTGCACTCCTTCTTTCTCCCTCTCAAATAAATAAAATCTTTTTAAAAAATGAAGGATGAAGCGAAATTATCCTCTCAGAACTTCTAGATAGAAAATTCTGTATTTTCTGGTGTACATTGATAGTCTGTTTGCACAATTTTTCCCAAAAAAGATGGTAGGAATGATCAGCTTTCATTTCTAAGCTCCAGATTCACAGTTTATGTGATCTCAACCCCCTCTGAAGTCAACAGATGATAGATAAGAAAGTATCAGTGCTGTTTATACATCAGGATTTTTCTATTGCAACTCACAGACCACTTTCACTCAAATGGTTTAAGTGAAAGGGAAAAATATATTATCTCACGCAATTAGAAATGTCGGGCTCCAGATGCTGTGTGGTACTCCCTGCTTCCTCAATGACTGAGGAATCCCCTCCTTAGTGTTGGCTTTGTTCTAAAATGGTATGCCTCCCATCAGTTCCAAGGTGGCAGCCTGTGGCTAAATGCTTCCTTGTTCCTGTCCAGCAAGGAAAGAGAGGAACCTCCAGCATGGAGTCCTTTATTTTTCTTTTTACTACTTATCATACTGTAACAACTACATATTTTATACCTCCTTGCCCCACCCCCACTTCCTTCTTTGTTTCTTTGTTTCTTTCTTTCTTGTTTGTTTTGGTTGTCTCTCCTCACAAGAATAGAAGCATGATAGAGTGGTATTTTTGCTTATTTTTGTCTTTGTTCACTGTTTTCTCCAGCACAGTGCCTCACACATAGTAGTCACTCAGTAAACATTTATTGAATGAATGGATGTTTTTGATGTTTTATAAGCAAATGTTGCATTACATATTTCTCTGAGCTTTAAAGTAACATCTGTATTTTTGAAGGTATTGAAATGATAGAAATTACGTAAATCTGGCTAACCATTTTTGGACATTTTTGTTTTCATACCACTTGTTTTATAAAGGTTTTGTTTTACTCTTCATCTTTTAAAATCACTAAATGGAAACATGATTTTCTAGGAGAAATTTCCATCAGAAAGTTGAGTAAGTTCCTTATTTGAATCCCTTTTGTCATCCATTTTTTTTCTTCAAAATGAAGTGCTAGTTTCTTTAAAATGAGTGGGAAATAAAATGTCCCATTTCAGATGTACAATGTGTAGGCAAGGGGAGATTGTTTTTGCTAGCTTCCTTTTCTGGTGTCCTTCATTTGAATAATACATTCTCAACAAACCTTCTCATAAGACTTGTTATAGTAAATGATATTATTTATATGACAAGTAACAGGCACTACTCAATGCTAACCTTTTATTAGACACGTACATTTTCATTTCAGTTATTATAATACTTATATGAGTTTTTCTGAAAAAATAAAATGAGAATTGTTTTCCCCCTTGGTGACACTATTATGTCACTGAAGGATAGCAGTTAGTAATCTTGTTTCTATCCATTACCAGCTGTTCTGTCAAGTTGTCACTAGAATAGTATATTCAGGTAGTTAGTCATATATGAAAGGACTCCCTCCTTTTGGACAGCAGTCTATTCTATTCCTGCTGGATGAACCTTCTGGAAATTCAAGTCCTATTCAGCCCTCCCCTCTTTTTTGTATACAATGTAGTTAAACTCCAAAAGAACCTGACAGTGGGGCCCAACCTTTGTCTCAAACTTTGTCCCCATTACTTCCCTTTAGACATTTGTTTTTTTAGTCAAAATAAACTACATAATATTTATTCATTCATGACTCTTGTTCTTTTCCCACACTCAAGTTTCTTGAGCTTCGAATGTTCTATCTCCTTATAGCACATCCATGGTTTTTTTAGAGCAATTTATATGACACCCCTATTACAAGATTCCACACTTTTCTTTTTATATATATGTGTGTGTGTATATATATATATATTAAAGATCTATTTATTTATTTGACGGAGAGAGAGAGAGAGACAGCGAGAGAGGGAACACAAGCAGGAGGAGTGGGAGAGGGAGAAGCAGGCTTCCCACGGAGCAGGGAGCCTGACGCGCTGGGATTATGACCTGAGCTGAAGGCAGACGCTTAACAACTAAGCCACCCGGGCTTTTTTCCAGTTTCCTCCCCACTTTTCTCCAGTTAGAAGTTCTTTCTTTTTCTTCTTCATTGCCTTATTTCAATCATTCAGCTGTTCTTCTCTACGGCACTTACATAGATCTGTGAGAGTAAAGTTATTTGTGTGTCCTTTCTCACTGACTTGAGTGTAGAAGTTTTGCTCAACATGAGGATCCAGGTAAGATGCTTCTTTGAGGTGCCACAGTCTGTGCTGTTGCTGAGCATTCTCTGTATCCGCTCCAGGAATGTTTACAGGAGAGCATCTCAGTTTGCTGGAAGTAGCTCATCTGCATATTTCCATCAAATTGAGCAGTACCCCAAGTCCTAAATTGGGTCAAAGAAATATATTTATTTGTTGAAGTAGCAGGAAAAGAGGAAAAAAATACAAACACATGCGTTATCCAGTCTACCATGCCAGAGTAGGGTTAACTCTAGTCAAGACAGAGGAGAGGAATGGCCAGCCGTGGGTGTGATCAGTCATTACCTGGTTATGGGTCAATCACTTGCCTTGATTTTATGAGGAGATTCATGGGAAAAGAAATAAGCATCATCTAAATAACCAAAATGGCACCCCACGG
This sequence comes from Eumetopias jubatus, assembly GCF_037043125.1. Lineage (NCBI taxonomy): Eukaryota > Metazoa > Chordata > Mammalia > Carnivora > Otariidae > Eumetopias > Eumetopias jubatus. Next base: position 35,990,055 of record NW_028274820.1, read on the forward strand.
TCTCACATTGGGGCTCAGCCTCTCTATAGACTGTTGCCCTGTCATTTCCCCTTACCCTTGTCAGAGAGCAGTTCACTTTCTGTTTGGTCCATTTCCCCTAACCTGTTATATATGAATGAGGGGAGGGTAAGCAGAATTTTATTTCTTCCCTTCCAAGACTCCAGCAGAAGATTCAGGGGAGGAGAGGAAACTTATTTATTTTTGGTTCCATTCCTTTATCTTATTTGGGGAAGCAGGGCTGGTAATTGTACTCATCAGAACATTTCTCTTGGCAGTTCATACCAAGCAATATGGAGTTGTTCTTGGATGCTTGTCTACTCCATAGCTAACCTAAGCATAGTATGATTTTAGCTTATATTGCTAGAAGAGTAAAATCTTAAAAGTCTTTCAGCACTTGCAGTACCTTTCTACATCTTCCGAGGTTAGACAATTGCAAACAGATCATAGATGTATAATAAATGTTAGCTGAATGAATGAATAATTATTTGGTTAAATAGATACCTGTAGAGAACAAAAGAATTTTGAAAATTTTTTCATTAATTTTTTATTAGCTACATTTATAATATTAAATAATAGATGATCTAAGTAAAAAAAATTAAACTCTCTTATAGTGAGTGTAAGAAAAAAAGTGAACTACCACTCCATCCACACTTTATTTCCTGAGCCCAGTGTCATTCAGCATAGGGCTGTCTGTTCGAAGCTTCTGGAGCATTACCATCCCCTCCCACTTCCCTTTTAAATACATACTGCTTTCAACTTGATGTCCCTTTCTCCCTCTCCCACCCCAACTAAATATATCTTAGACATGTTTTGTTGTTAATACTTATAGAAGTATTGTTCTTTTTAATAGATACACAATTTTTTTGTTATATGAATGTGCCATATATTTTTTAACCAGAACACAGTGAATTTAGGACAGTTAAGAATATTTCAAAATTTCACTATTAAGAACATGAAAAGAACATTCTTATTAATGTCTCTTTGCTTATTTCTACATCTGTCTATGAATTTCCAGGAGAAATGCTGGTTTAAGGCCTACAGGAAGTATTTTAATTTTTTAATGATTTATTTATTTATTTGAGAGACAGAAGGAGAGAGCATGTGCTCATGAGCAGGAGGGGCAAGGGACAGGGAGAGAGAATCCCAAGCAGAATTTTCACCGAGTGTGGAGCCCAACATGGGGCTTGGTCCCGGGATTCTGAGATCACTACCTAAGCTGAAACCAAGAGGCCGACGCTCAACTGACTGCGCCACTGAGGTGCCCTGGGAAGTATTTTAATTTTTAATAGATGTTGACCAATCTCCTCTCCCACCTCAGTAACATCTGGCCTCAAATAGGGTATGAGTGTATGAATTTCCTTAAATCCTTGCCAGTGTTAAATATTATTTGGATTTGCTCTGAGTTTCATGTTTGGGTTTCCTCACAGATGATTGCTTCCCTCCCCACTGAGTCCTTTGTTGGTGTATTGGGGAATGTCAGGCCATCACAAGCGATGCCTGTAGTTCTCTCAGACTTTAAACTCTTCAGTTTTCTGGGTAGAAGCCTGGCACAGTGGCTTGGAAATCAGAGACCTGGCTCTTGGCGCAGCTTCGCCATAAGCTTGCTGTTGCGGCCGTGAATCAGTCCATTTTGATTCTTTATTTCTCATTTTCCTAGGATGTAAATATCAGATGTTTAATGCCTACCTGACATTTTCCCTAGATCTCTGAGAATGAATTGGAGAAAAAGCGGGCTAGAAAGGAGAAGTGATGTACCAAATTGTATGACTTTTGACAATCTCTCTGGGGCTACGATGTTCTTATCTAAAGAAGTCCATCAGTTGGACTGAATGTCCTCCAAGGCCTGTTTAGATCTGTCAGTCAATGAATCTGTATTCAAAATGACATGGGGAAAAAAAAAAAGCCCCGTGCTAAAAGTCCTAAGGGGCTCCTGTTCTACCTAGTGGGTCTCGGTGGGGCTTTGAGATGAGCAACTTGAAATGGGTATAATTTCATTCCTGTCTGTTCTTCTTTGGTAGGAATTGCAATCTTGCTGTAGTAACGTGTTGCTCATTCTCCTTCTGATCGCCTTTCTTAGCTGTGTGGTTTCTGGGACTCATAAAACTCACTTTGGATTGGCTGCTTCCAGTTTCCTCATAAGTTTTACTTTAGCTTATACAGTCAAGGTAATGGACTTTTATACATGACGCACAAATATTGATTCAGAGATCACAGACTTCAAGGTCCAGTCAGTATCAGGCTCTAAGAGTCTCTGCCAGTCTTGGGGGGGACAAGGAGGTGGGGAAGCATAGCAGTGATATCTTATATAAGGGGCAGGTTGTGCAGCTCTGGACATACAACTTTTATCCACATTTGGTTTTTCTAGAAAAGCCAAAGTGTAATGCATTTTATGTGAGATCCTCCAGTTCTTAAATACTTAATAAATTTCTAAAACATGGCAGAAGCCAAACAAACCAAGTTTGTGGGTTGGCTTTCACTCTGTTGTGACCCCACCCACGTATGGTTTAGAACTCTACTCTTCTTTTCTCATTGATGTTGCCCTATTGTTTATGAGCTTATCTCCTTCTGGGCAGAATATTAGGATGTAATACCAGTTTCTAACATGAGCTTTTTGAAACAATTTCAAATAACTTTCACCATCTCTTCCATAATCTGAAATGTGAGTGGAAATAAAATAATGACTTCTTAGTTATAGCAGGAGTATACAGCATTTCATCTGCTTATGAAAGGGAAACTCCTAAATGACATCCTATAGGATGCTTCTTTGCTTTTTAAAATTCAGTGGAATCTCTAGCCTCAGTGTGTTTGTCAGTTATTACACAATAAGAATGCATTTATTTTGATCAACATATCCTGCTGAACTAAACACATTATAAGAGGATAACCAACCGACAGCAGAGTGCAATAGTAGGAACTGTGCCGCCAGTGGCAAGTTATGGAAGATCATTTAAGGATTTTGTTTTTCATGTTTATGCATGCATTATTTAATCAGCACTTAACAGGCATCTTCTCTAAACTCAGCCCTGAATTGTGTGCCATGAGCACAGCTGGAGGAAGAGCAAATAATGAGTGATGGGGGATACAGACAGGTGGAAATAGGGAATCAGGTAATTATAACACCGGGAAGAACACCTCACAGTGTGGATGTACTCATCGGAAATGCCCCTAACCTGAGCCCTGGAGGTCTACAGAGACTTCCAGAGGAAATGATAGCCAAGTAAAGATCTGAATACCCAGTACGAAGGAGGGCCCCGAGGCTGTGGGAGACAGCAGGGCAGAGGGAGGAGCACCCTGGTGGCCTGAGCTGTGCCTGCATGCCACATGGCTGGAGTTCAGAGTGTGGGGGAGAGTTGGGAGAGCTCCCTCAGGAGCCCTGTTGTGCGGGTCCCGTGAGTCCTGTCAGGCAGCCCTTGAAAGGGTTAAAGAAGAGAAGAGCCTCAATCAGCTGGACATTTTTTTAAAAGATTTTTATTTATTTATTTGACAGAGAGAGACACAGCGAGAGAGGGAACACAAGCAGGGAGAGCGGGAGAGGGAGAAGCAGGCTTCCCGCTGAGCAGGGAGCCAGATGTGGGGCTGGAACCCAGGACCCTGGGATCATGACCTGAGCTGAAGGCAGACGCTTAACGACTGAGTTGCCCAGGCGCCCCAGTTGGACAGTTTTTAAAAGACAGTTTGAATCGCAATTTCCCCTTTAGCTCTCTTCTTACTGCTGTCTTTTTAGACCTCTTTTGTCCTGGTGGTGTGACTGCGAGTGAGCAGCCCCACAGGTAGCTCCCATGGCCTCTGGTCTTCTCTACTTCAGGGTCTTTTGCCCCCAGCACCTGGGTAACTACGAAGATAAAGAGAAACCACAACCACAGCAAAGCACTAGGGAAGAAGACAAGAAAATCAAGCCCATGAGAGAAGCAGACGATGCCGATTTTGATCACAGACATAGAATTGCACTGTATCAGGAGGCAGGAGGCCGGGAGCTGAGACTTAGGGCCAAACTTCCGTATATTTTGGTTTCCTCAGTTTTCAGAGGAAGGGTTGTATTATACACGGTGGAAGGTGACACTCATTCTCACGCGCACGATGGGTCAGTCACCTTGTGCTTAAGTCAAATCATAGATGTATTTAATGCACTAAGATTTGACATACATATGTATGTATTTGTGTGTGTACAATGTTTATGTAGCAAGAGGAAGTTTTATTAGGGAAATGTGGGTCACTAGGAGTTGGAACACATCTGAGAATCCGATGGTGATGCTAATGACAGTGCATGCTTACCGTGTGTTCAGGAGCTGCCTTCTTATATGGAAAGGCAGGTGCTATGAGCAGAAACTATTTTCAGTACCAGGCACAAGCGTACCTTGGAGAGACGCTAAGAAAGGCCCCTCCGCAGTCACACTTGAGCAGGCTCAGGTGTCAGGAGTCAAACAGTTTGCTGCCGAGGTCAATGTACCATCAGATTCCTCTGCGGGGGTCGGAGGTGTAAAACTTGAGACCATAGTCGAGAATCCTGTTTTTCTTCCCCTTGGTCATTTTCTCCAATGGCAATTTTTTTTTAACTACCACGACACTCGAAAGTCACCCTGCTAATTTAGAAACATAAATCTTATAATACACAGTTTACTTATCTTTAACTTTACTCCCACAGTTATCACTCTAGAGAAATGCTTGATCTTATGCAAGTGTATCATACCTTGCGTGGAATCTACCACTTCTAAGACATTGCCGGTTTTGCACAACGAGATAGTGACTTTAAAGAAGATAATATGAGACTCTATTAAGATTTTTAAAAGCCATTCTTACCGTTTTTGTACTGAAGTGGCTTCTCTAGTGTAGGGATTTAGGCAGTCCTCACGTTCAGAAAAGGCTGGGAGGAGCCGCTCCCCAAATTCATTCAGTAACAGTTTACTCGTGTTAACTTGGCATCAATAGTTTTATTTTTTTATCATCATATACTTCTGAATGCTGAACACTTGAGATATCACTCTATCCTTTATAGGTATGTTTTCCTGTCTTGCTTTTTGTATATTTCCAAATACAGAAAAAAAATCTCCTTCAAATGCTGCCGGAACCAGAAGGAGAGACGAGAAATGAGAGCACTTAGAGACGGGGGCTTGCCAGTCCTGCCTGCCTATGATCGGAAGGCAATCCCTGACCGAACCCTTAATTCCTCTTTGACATTAAATAACATTTACAAGCCCTGAACGTTGAAGTGGGGCTAGAGCGGGCCGGCTCTCTGTCATTACTGAGCATCACTGAGCCCAGAGAGAAAGGAAGCCCTGGAGGGAGGGGAGCAAATTGGGAGGCAGAGTATTAGTGACCTTCCTGTCAGTGGCAGAGCTCACTCAGCAGGGCTGAGGTGAACTTGGGTCCCCACCGGGGCCACCGCTGATTAGAGGTGGCATGGAGGATTTCAAGGCCTTGTACAGGCCTAGGAACAGTTTACTGAGTTTTGTCATGGGAAAGTAGAAGGTCATTGCCCTCCTGAAGGTTAACCAGTGCTGTGGGCCTGTGCACTTCCCACTGAATTAAGCTGTAATTTGAAATTTTTATAGCTTTGACTGTGTTATTAAGTCACATGCAGTAGTAGTATATTTGACATTTCAATTTAGGGGATATTCAAGGGTAAGAATTAACCCCAACCAAAATTTATCTTCATTTTTTGTAGTCTTTCCCTTCTTCCTTCTGTGCTCATGATCTGTTTATAGTATCTCCAGACCTGCTGATTGTATTTGTTTATCAAAGCACTGGTTCCAATACAGGGCTTATTGCCAGCATTTTACATAAAATCTTATTCCTTCACAGATTTCAAAAATTATGGGATTGAAAAGTCCATATAATGATGACCTTATCAACATTGGATTTATATGAAAAAGCTTTATGACCTGACTTTTTTCTTTTTTAACTGAAGAGGAAAAAATGCACACATTTTTCAAAATACCATCAGATTTTCAGAATAAAGACTTCTCTCTTCCTTCAAGCCCAAGACTTTTAATCTTTCAGTGGCATCTGTCTCAGCAGGTGTGTGTGTGTGTGTGTGTGTGTGTGCGCGCGCTCACGTATGTGAGAGAGAGGGAGACAGAGGGGGTGGGGGAGAGAGAGGGTAACGGATACTAGGTAAACAAACTGATTGATTGTCTTGCTGTTTCTTTTGATTTGCTTGTGGAACAGTGAATAGATTGTAATGTAAGTGCATAAATACATGCACACACATACACAGCCCACAGTCATGCTACTCATTTCTCCATATCAAAACTATGATAACACAATGATTTTTAAGCTTTAGGATGCATAAGCATTGAATAGAAGGCTTGGTCAAAATATCGGATGCCAATTTCATAGGGACAGGAGTTTTGTCTGTGTTTCTCCCGTTGCCTAGTGATTGGCACACAGTAGATATTAAATAAAAATTACTTGGATTATTCTTAGGTCCCATCCCCATCATTTTGGATTTGGTAGGTTTGGGATAGAGTCTAATGAATTTGCATTGATAGCCGTTGGTGTGGATTGGATCATTGAAGGACCATGCTTCAAGAAACACCTCCTGGCGGGCCTGTGGCTGTGGTGATATGAACAGTCTAATTCCTGACAAAGGGTGGTAGAGTTTTCTGTGTCTGGAAATAAGCTGCAAAATTACGTTGCTTTGTGGAGGAATCTGACTGCGCTATACCACTTGAATGGTGTCTTGCAAAGTTGAGTGTCCTATGTGCAGGCCCCTATGTACTGGAACTTGAAAGCATGGCAAAGAAAATATTTTCTGACTTTACACTTCTGTTTATTTTTGTGAAATACAATAATAGCTATTCACATATTTTCATGTAAGGATTGAGGTTGAGTTACATCTAGTTAAACAGTGATGGCTATTATGCTACCAATGTTTATTCTTCTTAACCAGAAGACATAGGGGCTTGGTGCCAAACCACACATCTTTTTTTATTGCATACTTTGTAGTATTCTTACTGACTATACATATAAGCCACATGTAATAAAGTGTAAAGTAGTTCTTCCAGAAACCCTCAGCTCCTACGTTGAAAAGTACCTGAAGCATAAGTGCTACTATTTCCAACCCTGTCACTTAGCAAGATTTGTTTCTGCAGAAGTTACTAGCAAGGTGTTTACATTAGAGAAAACCACCCATCTGCTTTCCCATCCTACCTACATGCATGCGTGGATCTTTCTAGTGGCACATGGGAACAGGATCAGCTACAGTATGGAAAGGCAGCTGGTGGGTCATTTACAGGTTCATCTGGAAGTAGTTGGAGACAATCAAACTAGGAATCTTTTTCAGTGAGTACATTAATCTTAATGCAGGAAAGTAACTATTTAGACAAGAAACAGTTTCAACATTTTGGATTAATGCCTGATGTGGGATCAAATTAGAGGCTGATAGGGGCCTGCAGTGTTCCAGAGTAGGAAAAGAGCCCCTTATAATGTAAGCATCTGCACCAATAGCCTAGCGAGGAGGGGTTAGTAATGAGGCCAGGATTAGTAGTGAAGGATCACATTGCAGTTATAATGATTCATTATTGTAGATGTGTTGTAGTTGCATATTAATTGTGTAGTTAAGCATCTGTATGCCTTTTTAGTGCTATTTCAGTTTGCTTTAGCCAACCCACTTTTAACAAAGAACTTTTCAAGACCTCTTTTGTAGTATAAAAGGAATATCCCTGTATCATCAACAATTCAAATGATATAGAAAGTACATGTAGAAAATTAAATTGTTTCTGTATTCCTCCCCTCAGCTGTAACCATAGTCTGATAAGCAGATTCCTCCTTTTTTTTTTTTCCTATGCAGTGTTGGGTCTTGGCCCTTTGGTGGCAGATTAATCGGTTTGAATGTTAGCAGTGATAACAGTAACAATGCATTTGTGATAAAGTTAAAATTGCTTTGAGCCAGGTAAACTCTTATTAGGTTGAACCGTGTGAAATTGCTGTGTTGGTAGGTCAAAAATGTCAAATATTGTCAGTTTTATGTAGTTCAGCTATACTATGAGAGGAATTTGTTCTTTAAAGTGTTTAGTAAGCATTTGCTATAGTCCTGTGAGCCTGCGATGTGGAGGTAGCCCCCCGCAGACTGCCCTTTGCCAGTAGTGGGTTGGGGGATAAACAGGTATTGATGGCAAGGGGAATGGTCGGGTCTGTAATTTCCAGTACCACATTTCAGGTTTGCGACGTTCGGGATATTAGGAGTGGAGCAAAGCAGGAGGAATAGGCAGTTGGATTGAATTTCTGTCTATCCGCAAATAGAAAAACTTAGCTCTGGAGCGAGTAAAAACAGTAGACTTTTTGTTGTTGTTGTTGTTGGATAGAAAGCGATTTATGTGATATTTATAAAGTATTCCTAATGTGTTGTATTATCTTTCCACGTTTGGATGATACCTGGTGGTCAAGAAACATGTCTCCAAATCCTACATGTGATTTTAGCTTAATTAAGTTTATATGATATCACATTTTGGCTTTGTGTTTTGGGTGATCCATGACCTCTTTTTCCCGTAACCCTGAGTTGACTCTTTGTATGTGTGTGCATACAAGGTATAAAAAGCAAAAAACATGGAGTCAAAGATACAGTTCCATTTTTTAACCTGATTCTTGCACTTTTTCATTTGTTAGCTTATGGGTATGTGCGTGTGTATGTGTTTGTTTATCATATTAGATATCATTAAGGGAAAGGTCTGGAACTAAGTAGAACCATAGCCTTTCTCCTGGTATGTAGCTGAACTAGGCAGCCATACCTTGCAGAACTGTGTATAGGTTAACCTAGGAGCTGTGTATCTGTTCATTTTTCTGTCTAGACCGCCTAGTCCTCACAGACACAGTTAAACAAGCAATCTTGTCTTTTCTCTGCATGTATTGGTTTTTGGTTTTTTGGTTTTTTGTTGGTCTTTGGCTTTTTTTTTTTTTTTTTTTTGCTCTTTACCCCTGAGATTTTCCCGTTCAAAATACTTTAGCTATGAAAATATTCAGAATGAACTGGCAAGTAACTTCTCATTGAAAGTAAGCAGTTTTATTATTTCTAGTATAAAGCGAATTTCAGCAGCCTTAGAACTATCTAGCTGTGGGCTTAAAGAAAAAGTTCATGTCTATTGTAAGTTGTAGCTTGAGGTATGGTTGGCTCCTTGGGTTTAATGAGTAGTGATGTTTGTCTTCTAGAAATGTCAGGTAGCAGCCTCTCCAGTCTACCCCTCAGGAAAAGAGGACATTTTAAAAAAAGAGAGAGGAATATATGAATGCACTACTTCTTTCCAGAGGCTAACGAGGGAGTGAGCAAGGATAAGTTGTGTTTGTTTGTGGTCTCTCCTTTCCTAGAAGGATTATCATCTAATGACTTAGAAAACTGATATATTAAAGAAGGGTTTTGTCCTTTCTTTCTCTATTAACATTGCTTGTAACTGATAAAATGAACATACTCTGGGGGCGCCCGGGTGGCTCTTGGTTAAGCCTCCGACTTCAGCTCAGGTCATGATCTCAGGGTCATCAGATCCAGCCCCGTATTGGGCTCCACGCTCAGTGGGGAGTCTGCTTGAGAGTCTCTCCTTCTCCCTCTCCCTCTGCTCCTTCCCCCACTCCTGCATGCTCTCTCTTTTCTCTCTCTCTCTCTCTCTCTCTTTCTCTCTTGCGCGCGCGCAAATAAATAAATAAAATCTTTAAAATAAATGAACATACTCTGAACTCTTCTGTTGACTCAGAATTTATTTAATCATGATGAAATTGGAGTTTAGGTGAAATTTATCCCTTCCAAGTGGGAGTGGAAATAGAAGATGTTTATTCTCAAAGTGGGAGGTTGGAAGTTTCAATTTGGCAGAGAAGCGGATATCTGAATCCTGCTACCAAACGAAGGGAGGTTCCCTGTGTCCTTCTGTCCTTCTGGGACTTTGTCAGAGGCACAATTATCTTTAAGCGCAACAGTGTTTTTCTGTTTTTGTATTGTTTCAACATCACAGTTTTGAAACCATTGTTAGAATTTTACCCCCAACCCTAAAATTACAAGTCTTTTGTATCACATACAGTTGAAAATTTTTCAAACCTCAGTGGTGAAATGAATTTAAAATGTTGCCATATGTTTACTTAAAATTCGTGGAGAAACCAAGTGAGGAACCAAGCATGCTGGAATTACTAACGCTAATGTTACAGGATTTGTTTGTCAGTAAACGATGAGAAAATAACATGTGTTATATCCGTGATATTATTAGGATTACATGGAGAATTATTTTGACAGTGTTTGTCTTGAAAAGGGAGACATACTGGCTTTAGAACTTGTAGGTGCTAATCGCTGGTCTGACTTGGCAGCCCAGGAGACTCACTTGCCGTGGTAACAGCAGGAATTACAGTTTCTGGCAACTCTCTGGGAGCAGTGGTTGCTGCCTTGGCAGCCTCATAACTAGTCAGGTCTGGCACCTTCCTGGATGTTGATAGAGATCACGGGGGTTTTCTGACCTTCCATGCCTTTTGTCTGCCATCAGCTATGAAATTAGTGGCTCTGTCCTTTTTCAAATGCAAATTTATGATGTGAAGCTCAAAAGAAAGAAGGTTTGCTTTCCAAATACAGATATGGGTACCTATTTAACTGATAGTCTACTTTAAAAGTGTATATAAATGTATTTAGAAATCGAAAATCTGTAGTAATTGAGACTTACAAGAAAGAAATGTGGAGACTTTGAGTCTTCGTGTAGAAATGGTCAAAAATATATAAAGCAATGACATGACTTTTTTCTATAATATTTGTCACTGTCAGGAACAAACTGTTTTTTCCCCAAGATGAATGATGGCAGAAATTCAATTTTCCTGAAATTGTAGGAAAAATGCCACGGGAAATGATGAGTGTGAAGACATTATTTTGAGAAATGAGCAACAATTTAGGTGTAAGTGGCGAGAGAAAAAAGGCGGTAATGGGGCGGAGATTGGGAGGGGGGAAGTTAAAAAAAAAATCCCAAGGCAAAAGATCCTCAGGGCCCGGGATTCTTAATTTAGTGGAAGCTTCAGTACCTTTTTGGGGTTGTTGCTGATAAGGATGGATCCTTACTGAATTTGACAGGCTAAGGCGGTAACTTGAAAAATGAAATTGGACAAGATTACAAATCCTGTTGTATAATATATTTCCAAACTTGCCTCACAAAGCCAGGGAGCTTTCATACAACATGGGATCCTTTAGGCCCTTGATTCATTTCACCTGTCTGCGTTCTGTACCTGGTGGGTGTGAAGTCCCATACCTGGTCATCATTTTCAAATACCCTGTTGTGGTTTGAAATATTGAACTCTGAGGATGAGTCTGCCTTGAAAGTTCAGTGCAGACCAAGTGTCCTTTTTAAAATGAGCAAATGTGAAGTTGGTCCCCAGATTAATATCTGAAAGCTAGCTATTTAATAAAGTTTTAATTGTTTAAGGCTGATGGGCCAGTTGAATAGTTAAAAGAAGGAGGATTATAAATTATTGGAATTAATGAGACGAAAGTCTATCATAAGTCTATATGATGGTTGTTCCTTCATAGTTCGTGTTCTGTGATTTTATTGTTGTAATTATTTTCCCATGTGTGCTAATTTACAGAGCTCCAGTAAAATAAACTTGTAGATATTTTTGCTATAAGGTTTTTAGTATATAAAACTTAACTTGCCCATGGCAGATCTGTGTGAGACGGGAGAGGAGGCCTCACTATGTAGCCCGGACTTGTCTGGCCTTGGACTACATACACTGTTGCTGATTGAGTTTCAGGGAGAACACGCTTCTTGTTGTCTTCCAGTGTTGGAACCAGCTACACAAATTAGTTCTCTTTCTGGATGAACTTCTTTGGACCAAATATATGTTTATTAAAGTTTGTCTTGCAATTAAGGAACATAGTATATGGTCCCGAAACAGTTTTGCCTGCAGAAGTCTACAGAAATTCATAGAAGTAATGGGGCGCCTGGGTGGCTCAGTCGTTAAGCGTCTCCCTTCAGCTCAGGTCATGACCCCAGGGTCCTGGGATCGAGCCCCGCATCAGGCTCCCTGCTCCGCAGGAAGCCTGCTTCTCCCTCTCCCACTCCTCCTGCTTGTGTTCCCTCTCTTGCTGTGTCTCTCTCTGTCAAATAAATAAATAAAATTTTAGCAATAACAGTAGCTCTACTAAAACAACTGCTCACATTCTTTGAGCTCATACTAGAATTTATCTATATGCTTTCTCTCTGCCTTTCTGGGGAATGCCCAGTGCAGCCCATCTTGCATGATGATTACCTATCTAAAATAGGATATATGATATATGTAATATCATTGTATTTGAGTAAAATATTAAATAATCTAGATTTGCTTTTTTTTTAAGTTACGTTAAAACATGGGTGCATTTCTTTATTTTTACTTTTTTAGTAGACTTTATTTTTTAATGCAGTTTTAGGCTCACAGCAAAATTGAGTGGCAAGTTCTCATATATTCCCTGCCTACCACCACCTACTTCCTCCCCAGCCCTGCCCCTAAGCCTCCCCTACTATCAACATCTCTCACCAGCGTACATTCCTTACAAGTGATGAACCTACACTGACCATCACTGTCACCCAAAACCCAAGGTTTACATTAGGATTCATGCTGGGTGTTGTAAATCTTTTTGTAAAGATGTGGGTGGTTTTGCAGTATTACTGGGTATCAAGAATTTGTCCAGGGCCACCAGTGCCAGTAACTAGGTTATTTTATGACTTTTGGAGAGCAAATAAAAGCACATGTGACCCACATCTTTAAAAGCATTAGGAGATGCCACAAGCCTATGGATGCAGAGTGGTGCAAGGGAAGCTTCAGACAGATTTAAGAGACTGTGTAAAAGAGTAGAGGGGTATGGAGGACTTAGATGAAGCCCAGACAGAATCACTTCAGAAAGAGAAAACACTGACTACCGAAAAGATTGAAAGCTAATAGGATTGGAAACTGCTGTCTGGAGGAGAGATTCAGATATTTAGGGAAAGGATCGTACCCCTTGAAGTTGGCAGTGAAAGTAAAAAAGGAAAGAATAGGGAGAAATTAAGGCTCCTGTAGAAATGAAAAGAAACAGAACACCCCAAACTCTCTCCCTTTCTCCCACCAGCACCATCCATAATACCTCTATGTATAGAGGAGAGAAGAACTGATGTAAGAGAGGACTCTCAAACTAAGAACACAGTCCCTTGAATGAGTAAGACTAGAACAAGCACATCTGTATAAAACTGCTGTAAAAATTCAGAAAATATAAAATAAATGCATTTTAAAAAACAACCACAAAATTAAAAAAAAACTGTACACAACAAACTGTAGGAATCCTAAATGTATATACAGTAAACATCACACACAAAGCAAAACACATAAAGCAAAAACTGGTGGAATTCAAATGAAGTTGACAAATCCCCAGTTACAGCTGGGGATGTCAACAACCCTCTCTTGGTCACTGATAGAACCATTTTTCAGAAAGCCGGCAAGTACAGAGAAGAACTCAGCGACATCATCAACCAACAGAATCTAATTGGCGTTTATAGAACTCTCCACCCAATTTCAGCAGAATATATATTCCATACGTATGGCATGTATACCAAGATAAACCACATTCTGGTAATGAAACAAACCTTAACAGATTTAAAACAATTGAAATCATACCAAGTACGTCCTCTGGTCATAATGGAATCAAACTAGAGTTTAACAGCAAATAACAGGTGAAATAATTGGGGGGGGCTTCATCTAAATGAAAACTCTCTTCCACTACCCTTGATTCTGAATAGTTATTGGCTTGGAAAATGGGAAAAGAAATATCTCATCTACAAAACGATAATGAAACATATCAGTTGATTATTATCCATTGTCTCTTTGTCTGCTTTGTTTTACAGCTTCTCTCTTAAAAGGACTAAAACATGCTAACATAGTGCTGCTTCACGACATCATCCACACCAAGGAGACGCTGACACTTGTGTTTGAATATGTGGTGAGTAAAATAAGAATTCAGATTTTATAAACATAAATAAAATTCTTGTAGTATTATGATGGATGGAGTTTCTTATTTAAGTTGCTGTAGCAAAGTATTTAATCTAGTAAGTTTGTATAATTTTGAAGAATCCAGAAAAATGTTAAACTGAATTTTCATCAGATATATTATCTATTAATAATCTATTTGTCCCTGGATATGCTGTAATTTTTAGGTTTATCAAATAGGATTAAACAGCATGACAGTGATCACTCCATCAAAGGAAGTTCTTTTCCCTTTGGACTTAGAACTTGGTTTCTCAGAAGCATTCTTACTGAGATTTTTTTTTTTCCTTTTTGGGTGGGTGGAGGAAAGCCCGATACTTACAATTTAGACTTCACAGTTTTCTCCCTCAGTTCGTATTTCAGCTATTAATTAAAACTTCCAATTTGCATAGCACACAATGTAATGATCTTACTGTGTTGAGAGTATTACTGCTAGAAGACTTGGACTTGAACTCATAATTAATCTTTCTCCGCTTCTCTTAGAAAAACATATGGTATTTATGTAGCACCACTTCAGCCTTTAACTGTGGAATCATGAGATGTAACCATGATAATTAACATCCCAATTTTCACAGATGGATCTGAGAACATGTAATTTATAAAATACAAATGACATTGGTGGAGACTTTTATTGAGGAGAGTAGCTATTGGTATTGTGAATGTATTAGGATCCCATTTTGTAAATTACCACACTACTTTTTTTAAAAATTTGAAATAGGTTCCATGCTTTTTTTTTAAATATATAATAGAATGCATATTTGCAACATTTTTATCTTGCTAATGTCTGCCTGCGTCTGTTTATCATTTGAAAATTGTTGTCTTATGAAGAAGCCATTTATCTTCTCTATTTACATATAAATGATAGATACATTTGAATAATATGGTAATGTGGCTACAAGGACAGCTAGAGCTGAGCAGTTGAATATATTACATGCTACCAAGAATGGATGCAGATTCGCACATCAATGCAAATATAATTTCTTTTGTTTAATCGGTGATTTTGGAGTCAATAATGTATTCAGTTGACTTAGAATTGGGATTTTTGTTTCATATTTTCCAGTAGGTCTAGTTGCAATATTGCAATTAAGTCTAGATTTTTCTTAATATACTTGACGAACTTTTATGTTTTGTAGAAAAAAAAGATTTCAAAAATGTACTTATTCCCCCCTCCAAAATTCGATGATTAAGCTAGAAAGAAAAACAGTTTGGCCTCTAAAATCAGTAACGTTAATAGAGAACCTAACAGAAATTAATATGAAAATATGTTCTTCAAGTCTTAAAAGAAAACTAAATATATTTGTGAGGCTAAAATCATTTGATGATTTTATATTCTGTGGAAGTGGCCACATGAAGGAAATTCACTGCCCTGAAATATTTGCTAACTGATTGAGACTGACTTTTAAACATGTCCTGTAATATTTGCTAACTGATTAAGACTGACTGTTAAACAATCACTCTTCTTTGTGTGAGTGAAATTTCCCCTGGTCGCAGTTCTTGTGGAGCCATCCCAGGTCAATCAGCCACGTAATAGTGTGGACATCAGCAGTACTTTTCATGCAACGTTTTATTCCCAACTTCTCTGAGGGAGTCAAGACGTAGCTTAACCTGTTCTCTCTTTGAGAATGAGGCACGCTCGCATTATGCATGGTTTAAGACTGCCCTGCCTTGCCTCTCCTTCGGTCCCCCACTCTGTCTTTATTTCCTCAGCTCCCCATTGTTCCTGCCTTCCTCTTTTCTGTCTAACGCTTGTCTTTTTCTGTTCCTTTCAGCTCCTGCCCTTTTGCTCTCTCTGGTGGAGTACTTTTTGTTGCTACAACTAAAGTTTGGGTTTTGTTTAAGTAAAATGTTTGAATGGATCTCTGAAATCAGAGTTGGGGTAGGGGGTGGGGAAGAGTTCCAGGCTGTAGAAAAGGCTTACAAGAGTCTTCCGAGTTAGAGTTGGGGATGTGTGGGCTTCTCGGCAGTGTTAGTGTGACCATGTGGCACTTGCCCAGTATAAAAATAACTCCCCAGAATATTTCCTAAAATTTTTATTTTTTTATACTGCCTTTTCATTGCTTGTTGTTTGTACATCTGCTGATACCCTGAGGAAGATTAAAAGGCTCCTACATATTTTAATGGATTAATCAGATTGCTTTCCTCCTAGTATCTAGCAGAAATAAATTCTGCTTTTTTCTTGTATGTTTCATAGTGATGGAAAGGCAATAATAATTTCAAAGCATGAAATAAATACCTTGGGAGTTAGAGCAGATCTAGGTGAGGGACATACGGTAGGAAACCAGAGGGCACTGTGAGCTTGGCATGATGAGTGGTGGATCAGAAAAGGAGGTGAAAGTATGACCACAATACTAGAAATCAGTAACTAAAATTTATTTATTGTTTTATGCTGAGCATTCTGCTGGGGGCTTTACATGCATTACCATTTTTGATGTTCTCAACAACCTCCTGGAACTATGAATGTCACTTTACACAGGAAAAGAAAACTAAGGATTAGGGAGATTAGGTGCTTTTCCAGACCCATTTTACTCTGGTTCCCAATTGTAATGTTGTATCTCCCGCTTATTTTTACAACTGTAGTTAGATTGAGCTTTTGGTCAGAAGAAAGAGGAAAAGGAAATTTTCTTCTTTCTTTCCACCACCCTCCCTTATCTGCTCTTAAGATCCTGAGTGCAGTTAAATCCTGAATACGGTTAAACTGCTTTGTTCTTTAAGCAAGTGTTGTGGACTGGTCAAAAGCCTCATCATTTAAGATTTTATTTTAATTATGAAATGTTTTTAAGTTTCCATAAAGCAAACTTATAATTACAGTATTGCCCCCTGTATATCACTGGGTTCTACTTACACACACACACACACACACAGGACCTTGTTGTTTAGCAAGCCCTGAAATATATCAAACACTTTAATGTGCAGTTTCCTAAACTTAGTGATTATATTGCCACATTTCAAAATTGTTAACATCAAAGTTGTTTTCTAAAAAAGGTTGATTTTATAGTTCCATGTAATTAATAGTACCCTTTTTTTGAGGAAGAGGAATGAGTAAGTTAAAAAGTGTAAGACCGGAGCACCTGGGTGGCTCAGTGGGTTAAGCGTCTGCCTTCAGCTCAGGTTGTGATCCCAGGGTCCTGGGATCAAGCCCCGCATCGGACTCCCTGCTTGGTGGGGAGTCGGCTTCTTCCTCTGCCTCCCTCTCCCCCTGTTCCTGCTTTCTCTCTCTCAAATAAATAAAATCTTTAAAAATAAATAAAGTAAAATAAAAGTGTAAGAAAAATCCATACACGGTGCCCATTGAAACCCTAGTATGAAAGAAAAGTAAAATAACTTAAGATTCACTAGGTACTATTGGATTTTTTTCTTTGGATTTTAGTTAAGTGTTCAAGGCCTTTTTTAATGTTCCTATGTAATTTGAGTTCCACCAAGTGAAACACTCTTATTTATTTATTTTATTATTTTTTAATTTAAATTTTGATAGCTAACATATAGTAACATTCTTCTTTATGATCATATACATACTGCATAAATACATTTCTGATCTTTGCTTTAAAAGAGAACTTGAAGTCCAGCTGCTTTGTGTTAGTCCCATGGATGACATTGCAGGTTACACAAAAGCCTTGGGAGGACCAGAATAATGAAATAAGTGATGAACAGTTAGTGATGTGGAAGAGCACTGGAAGATTTCAATGACTTTGGAGGTTATTATTAAGACTCTTCAGTGGATAATAGGATACTGCTAGTATACACTGTCTCTGAAGTACTGTGGAAAGCTCCTAAAATGTCTGAAATTTAGATTCTTACACACTTTCAAAGTGTGTAGTTATAATCTGTGAGCTGCAAGGTTGGGGACCTGCTGGAAAACATGCTGCTCAGTTTACTCCTGTTTTCAGTCCTGTCTTCCTGCCATTGTTGTCCAATGTGAAGGAGCATTTTTAACCAAGGAATGAGTCAGTTAGCTTGAAAAATATATCTGGTTTCACAGTGACTTAAGACATTGTTATAGCTGCCTTTTTTTCCTACATGGGTTTGAGTGTTGGCAGAGAGATACTATAGAAAATAGTGAAAGTGCTAATAGTTTTTTTCTACTTAAAAGAAAGTTAAACAATTTAGTTTTTTTTCCCCTTTTCTTTCCTTTTTTGGCCAAAGACAAATTAGTGCCACATTAACCTATTTAACATCATGCTGAAAAATTTAAAACATGTGATTATGTAAATATATATTACCATTAAAGCACATAACTATCCTGTTCTGGTTTTTATTACATGAGATCAAAGTATGTGTAGCAGAACTCTTCATTGCACATTTAATTATTATGTATAAGAAGAAAAACAACAACCTTATAGCTTGTCGTGATATTCACTGGAGCACTCATTTTATTTCTTCTGCTGTGGGGCAAACTAGTAAAATAGTCAAACTAATGTGCAACATTATGTAAAAAAAATCTATATTACATATGAAAAAAATCTGTATTACATATGAAAAAACATGTAAAAAATCTATATTACATATGAAAAAAACAGTTTTTTTAAATCACAAAGTGATTTATGAATCACCAAAATTCATGTAAGTTTTTTTTAAAAAAATTTTACTTATTTGAGAAAGAGAGCACAAGCGGGGTGAGGGGCAAAGGGAGAAGCAGACTCCCTGCTGAGCAGGGACCTGGATGCAGGGCTCGACCCAGGGACTCGACTCTCGGGGACCTGATTTCAGACTCCATCTCTGGACTCTGGGATCATGACCTGAGCTGAAGGCAGACACTTAACCTACTGAGCCACCCAGGCACCCCTATTTTTATAGTACTTTTATTCTACAAAGCCATCTCTCATATACATTATTCCATCAGATTCCATCTTCAGCCCTTTGAGGTACAGAAGGCATATATTATTGTTGCCCAGTTTTGTTTGTTACCCAGTTTTTATCGAAGAGGAAAAATAATGCTTAGAGAATTTAAAGTGAAATCACTCAGTTAAGTTAAAAGGGTAAAGACAAGACTTCTGTGCCCAGATGCTTGTTATCCTCTCTCACCTTGACGGCCAGTGTTGGGATGAAGACCCATCTTCAGAGTTTTATATGATGGTCTGAGGTGTGTGTGATGTTCAGTATGGGACTGGCAGCTGAAAGTTATGTTCTTTCTTTGCTCTCTGCCACACAATTTACCTCATTCTTTGGTTTCTCTGCCTCATACATTTTGATTTCTAAGTCTCTGAGGAATGCTTTAATTTGCATGATTTTAAGCCACATCTGTTCTCAAAAACTGTAGCTCTCCATCAGTATTCTGATTTCCAGATTAAACTCTCCTGGAGCAATGGAACATTTTTCTGCTTCCTGTGAGATAAAATACATGTGCATGTGTACAGGCACATACAGCTGTAAATGGGGGTGATCGGGGCACCTCGCGAGAAGGTGAGGGGTATTTATGTAAAAAACCTGAAGGAGGTGAAGGAGGAACACACAGATATTTGAGGCACGTAGTGGAATTCAGGATATATTTTCAAGGCTGAGCTGATAACATTTGATGTGGGATTTGACAGATAAAGAGGAGTCAGGGATGACCCCCAAGGATTTGGACTTGAACAGCTATGATAGTGGAGCTGCTGTGAGGAAGGATGGGGCAGAGTGCAGGAGGAGCCGAGTGCAGGAGGAGCCGAGTGGGGAAGACGCGGCTCCGATTTAAATGGGTTAAAGTTGACATGCACCTTGTATGTGCAAACGGACATGTCACAAGGCAGTTGGATGCATGAGTCTAGAATTTAGGAAAGAGATCCAGGGTAGACATTTGGAAGTTGTCTGGGTTGTAGATATTGTTTGACAAGGGGATTGTATGGGATCACCAAGTGTGGTAATTGTTACATTGGTGGTCCTCAATGAACCATGTCTTTGTATACTCACCCCCTTGTGCAATCCTTACCCCTCAATCTAGGTAGGGCTTTTGGTTGCTCTAACCAGTGAGCAACATGGTGGAAGTGACACTGCCATTTGTGGTCCTGACAGCTTCTCTTTTGCACTCTTGAGCATCCTGACCAGGATGTGTTAGAATTCCAGTTGTCTTGCTGAAGAAGCCATGTGGCGAGGGAGAGGCCACGGATGACATGGAAGAGAACGGAGAACCTAGAACACAGTGTAGAGTTGGGCTCTACATATCGGACCCCAGCCAAGCCATTTGCCCAGCCAGCCTAGCTAAGTGCCAGATGTATGACGGGAGAAGCCATCTTGGGAAGGGGGGAGGGTGGCATATTCCGGGCTCACAAGTATCACCTGGCGCCAAGGGCCTTTGTCCCTGATATGCCTTTTCTGAATTTGCAACCCAAGAATTGTGCGAAATAATAACATGGTCGTTGTTTTAAGCCATCCAGCATAGGGTTGGTTTGTTGTATGCAGTCAATAACTAAAACAGCCTATGAGTGAATGAACACAGAAAATGGAAAGGAATTTTATGGACTGACCTCTGGGGCATTCCACCATCAAGGGTCACAGTGATAAGGAACTGTCAACAAAGGATACTGAGAAGAAAACACCAGTAAGAAAGGAGACTGTTCATGAATTCAGAGGAAGCGGTTTCATCTGAGACTGAGTGCAAGAGCAGAGCAAGTGCCTCTCCAGTGCCTAGCCCAGTGTCTGGCACATAGTA
This sequence comes from Eumetopias jubatus, assembly GCF_037043125.1. Classification (NCBI taxonomy): domain Eukaryota; kingdom Metazoa; phylum Chordata; class Mammalia; order Carnivora; family Otariidae; genus Eumetopias; species Eumetopias jubatus. The sequence goes on from NW_028274820.1 coordinate 36,010,618, forward strand.
GGTGCTTAGCAGCTCTGTTTTCTGGGAGTGAGTGAGTGACATTTGAAGCAGGAAGAACAAGAGATTATAATAGTGTCACCATCTAAGGCAAACAACTGAGAGAAAGCGGAACTAAGTCACATTTTAAAATTTTTTCTTTATCTTTCTTTATCTATTTATCTACATCCCATCTTTAGTTTCCGTTGACAGTCTTTAGTTTTTTTTTTCCCTCAAACCAAATATTCTTCCAAGCAGAAGGTGCAGAGCAGATCTGCCTCCACAGCAATTAGAGCAGGCCTCGGACAACGGGACGGTCAGAAACCACCTTGTTGTGTCAAAAGGAATTAAAGGGCCTGGCTGCTCTGAATAAACGTACCCGTCCGAGTTCTCTCTTGCCAGCAACAGAAATTCTCTTTGGCTGAATTAAACAGACGAGTTTATTGAGAGGATATCATGTGGCTGACGGACCTGCTGGGAAGACTTTAGAAACCAGCAGGAACGGTGTAAAGCTGACGATGCAGACTGGAGCCAGAACCATGCCACGGAACCGGCCACGGAGCACCCTGCTGCCCCCAGGAGTGTCGGCTCCAGACACTGTCTCTTACCTCACTGTCCTGACCACCCCAGCGACTGGAGGTTATTACCTCTGCCGATGATGTCAAAATAGCGTTGACATTCTCCCTGCTTCTTCAGGTTGCGTTAGCTCCTACTGCAGAGTTCAGTTTGGTCGTGTATGGTAGGTCACACCAGGTCACATGCTCACATTTTGACTGCACAGGCACCTGAGAAAGCAGCCTTTTGGCTTTTGCAATAGCAGCGGGGCCTTGCCTTCCACCAAAATGCATAAAGGCAGGGGATTTTCACAATACAGGGAGTACGATCAAATTTAGAACACACTTTGCTCAGTTCCCTGCTCTTCCCAATCCCCTCCCCCCAAAAAACACCTCATGAACATCCACTGGAATGAGTTCATTGTGTAGCCCCAGATAAATTACATCTAGAATGTGAAAAGAAGTGCCCGTGGTGTATTAGTAGAACTGTCATTTATAATCTTTGAAAAATCAAGAATGAAGGTGAGCAGAAGTGATGCTGGTTTTTAAAAGATGGTGGTGGGGGGGCCTGGGTGGCTCAGTTGGCTAAGCATCTGCCTTCGGCTCAGGTCATGATCCCAGAGTCCTGGGATCAAGTCCCACATCGGGCTCCTTGCTCAGCGGGGAGCCTGCTTCTTCCTCTGTCTGCCACTCCCCCTGCTTGTGCTCTCTCTCTCTCTGACAAATAAATAAATAAAATCTTTAAAAAAATTTAAAAACAAAAATAAAAGGTGGTGGGAAACAAACCTGAATCTATAGACACAATAAGCACATGATAGAACGTTAGTGAAATTCAAAATTAGATCTTTGGATATTAAAGTCTAATAATCTTCATTCCCTTTTAGTAAGTAACAGTGTTATTACTTGATTTCAGCAAAGCTTGTGACAGCGGCTCTCATGACATTCTTAGAATAAAATTGAAATCCAGTTGTCACAAGATTATTATTCTTTCCGTTTATTGCTGGATGAACAACTTTACTCAAAGCCTATTGATTAATGAATTGACATCAGGGTAGAGAAAAGTTTATCAGGGTATGCTGGAGGGCATTGTCTTTGACCTTGTCCTGTTTGATATTTTTGTTAATGACTTAGATGAAGACATGGTGATGGTGTGCTTGACCTATTTGTGTGTGTCATAGCTGGGAGCTATAATTAACACTTGGGGTGATGGAATCAGGGCTCAAAAAGAATCTGATGAAATGATGAGTGGAAACTACAGGGTGAATTGCTGTGGGACAAATAAAACAATGTGGTTAAGAGAAAAAGAAAAGGCATGCCCAAACTCATATGGAAAAACAGGGTGGAGGAAAATTAACTTCAAAATGCAGTTCATTTCATATGAAAAAGACTAGTAATTTCTTTGGTTCAATGAACTGAAGCAAACAGGAGTATGCACCTAGGGTGGCAAGAGGTCTGTGAACCATGCATAACATGGAAACAGTGACTTATTCAGGAGGATTAGATGTACTAGAGAGTAGAGAAAAGGTAATGTGTGTATTCCAGACAGGACAAGAAAGCCAAGCATGGGAGTTCTGGGGAGGATAATTTTGGCTTAATCCTGGGAAAGGTATTCAAATGTTTTGTGTTACTTATAAATTAAATGCAATGTCTTGAAGTGTAATGAATGTCTTATCGCTAAAGTATTCAAGTAGAGTGTAGGTTGATCCACATCAGAAATTCTGTAGGGAGGGTTCCTGACCTGTACTCTATGCAAGGGATTGAAATATGTAATTTAGTATGTTATTTCATGTTGTCCCAACCAAAACCATGAAGTAGGTGGAAGATTCCTCCATTTTGCAGATGAGGAAATTCATGCTAAGATGTCAGATACTCCATGTGTGCCCTTTCCAGTGGCTGCATGGTATCATCTCCTGTGTCAAGTGTGAATCTACCTGACTCCAACTTTACATAGCAAAGGACTGACTGAGGTTTTGCAACTGTTAGGTGAAGTCATTTCATTTGGCATAACTTTTAGAAGCAGAAACACAACTTGTTATGGTCATTCACTTCATTCATTCATTCATTCATTCATTCATTCATTCATTTGTTTTCTCCTCCAACATATAGGAGTTATCTTTCAGGGATTATCCTTGAGCTCTAGAGATACAAATATAAAACCTTTGCTTTTAAAGAGGTTGAAGTCCTATGGAGGACTGTGGTCTTAGGCTAGATAGTGTCCGTGTGCCATTTGGGTTATAAGCTGCTGTCACAGGCCTTCCTGTGCCATGGGACTGGAACACATTTGCGTTTTAGTGAAAACAGTGAGAAAACCAGATTTGACTTACGGAAGAATTTCCTTATGGAGGAATTTCAAGGATGTTTTAGTTTCATGTATGGAGAACTAGTTATGCAGTGTCATAGTGTGATCCTATATTCTGAAGGGGGCTGGGTTGTCATTCAGATCCGAGTACCAAACCTGAACAGATGTAAGCATTGTGGATGACTGAATGTGCAGGCAGCGTAAATAGAAGAATTCTGAAGCATACGGAGAGACTAAAGAGAAACAAACTTGCTTTCAGTCAGTGCTCTGTTATAAACTTTTCATTTTGTCTAATTGGTAGGACAAAGTCAATTACCTTCTTTGCTGTCCTTTACCCTAATGGCTTTTACTCATCTAACAAGGAACCCTGGTCTCTTTTAGTCATTTTCCATTGTATTTGTTCACTTACTATGTTGGGTGCTGGGATTTTAGTTTATTTTTCCGGTTTACATCATGCCTGTCTTCCCTGTGTTCTAGTTTTATTTCATATAGTTGCCATCCTTAGGAAGTCCTAATCATAGTTCAGTATTTTAACTCACATGATTTAAGATAGAAGTGTATCCAGTCTCTTAACTGTTGCTATAGTAAACCCCTGATTATCCACAAAAACACACAGTTTTGAGTACCTTCCTGTAGATAAAACTGCTTTAATGAGAACACACTCTGCCTCTGTGGGCTTCTTAAATTCTTAATTATTTTTCTTACTTTAATTTTGAATTTCATCATTTAAGCTATAGGCATGTAATGGGGAAGCTGGAATAATGTGTGATATTTGAAGAGAGTACACTGAAGAAAAGACTTTATTGGTAGAAGCAGATCATAGGGAAGGTAAGAACAGAAGTAAAAAGAGAATTCCTTTAGAAAAGAAAGAACATACTTTGCATATTAATTGTTTGGATTCTTTTTCCTCGCAGGAATTATTTCCATATTTCTTAAGTTAAGAAAACAGTAATCTTGGGACAACTAAGCATGTTTCAGGGGACAGGTGGAGGCCGTAGAGTGATGCATTCAATGTAATAAGACTGACAGTAATGATCAGCTTGGAGAAATTAGAGAAACGTTCCAGCTTAAGTGCTTAAAGTTGCTGTCTGATGAAAGTACCCGAGATCGGGAGAAGAGGATCAATAATTCCAGTTACCTTCACATTATGTTTGATTAGGTCGTGAAGTAATTGAAGAAAAAAAATCATAAGCAAATTTATCTCTAAGTGAGAAAGTATACATTATTATATATCATACAAAATGGGGTGTCTGCGACTTCTCACCAGTTTTCAGAAATACATTGCAGTATAACAACCGTTCAGGATTTTCTTTCCTTTTATTGTCGTTAGTGTTATTGTTGCTGTTACTATTTCGTGCATTTCAAGAACACTTTAATTAACATCATATAATGTTTTAGTCTAATATGTGTTTTGTGCTTTGGTAAAGGGATGTTAAACCCATTCCAGGTTTAAATCATTCATTTTTGTTGATGTGATTGTTGTTTTTATGTGAGTTACACATCATACGCATATAAAGAGTCAAGTAGTTTCATAGTTTGCTATGAAAAAAAGCAGTTTTTTACTTTCCAATCTTTTAGGTGATTCTTTTGGATTTTCCTCTGAAAATCTAGTAAGACTTTCTTTTATTACTACCTCTTGTCACCTTTTGGCATCATCCATTGACTCCTACGGTGGAAAACCTGAATTTAGTGGGGTTTTTTTTCATTATTCCATTTTTAACAAGTGAATGCATCCTACCCTGCCACCCTCCCACCCTCTCGTCCTCTTAGTGAAGATGTAATGTAATTTTGATTAGATCAGAAGTTCAGTATTGACATTATTATGTCGATAAAAATCTTGTTTGTAGCTGAGGCATATAGTATACTGTGATTACTTTTTCCTCTTCAGTTCAACCTTTGGTTTCCCTGAAATTAATAACAGTTTCCAATTTTCCATTTCTACCATTAATTTAAGGCCTTCTCAAGCCTCTGTCTGGGGCATCTCCCTTCTCTGGCTTCGTGGGATGCCCTTCTGCTCTCTCCTGAGGTGGAGCTTCTTCTCTCTCCATCTCATGTTGTTTTATTTTGGGGGAACACAGTTTCTCGTAGCTTTCTGGGAAAGAGTGTGGAAGTTTTGTTTTTGTTTTTTTTTTTTTAGATATTGCATTTCTGAAAATATCTTTATCCTGAGCTCATGCTTGATTGACATTTTGAAGAGACAGAATTCTTGGTTGGAAATAATTTCATTAGAATTTCAGTCGGATTGCTCTATTGTTGTCTAGTTTCCATTGTTTCTGTTGAAATGGCTTTCTTTATTTCCAGTGTTCTGAAGTTTCATGATGAAGCAAAAAATAGACCAGGATGCCAGCTTTATTTTCATTTGCACCTTTTCAATCTGGACATTCCTGTCTTTACATTCTTCTTCTTCTTCTTTTTTTAAACAGTTTTATTGAGATGCAATTCCCATAACAGAATTCACTCTTTTCAAGTGTCTACTTCAATTTTTTTTAGCATATTCACAGAATTTTGGGAACCATCATGACTATCTGATTTAAGAAAATTATGTCACCCCAACCAGAAGCTCCCCTACCCATTAGCAGTCACTTTGAATTCTCTACCTTTCCAAGGCCTGGGGAACACTAATCTACTTTGTGTCTCAATGGATTTTCCTGGACTTCCTTATAAATGGAATCATTACTATGTGACCTCTTTTTTTTTTTTTAAGATTTTATTTATTTATTTGACAGAGAGAGAGACAGCGAGAGAGGGAACACAAGCAGGGGGAGTGGGAGAGGGAGAAGCAGGCTTCCTGCCGAGCAGGGAGCCCGATGGGGGGCTTGATCCCAGGACCCTGGGATCGTGACCTGAGCCGAAGGCAGACGCTTAACGACTGAGCCACCCAGGCGCCCCTACTATGTGACTTCTTGTGATAGGCTTCTTTCACCTTGCATTATGTGTTTGAAGTTCATCCATGCTTTAGAGCATACAACAGTACTTTTTTTTTAATGTAATATTCCGTGGTATGGATATACCACACCAGTCATCCGATGACTCTGTCTTTAAGTTCTTGAGACTGTCAAACTGTTTTTCAAAGTGGATGCCCCATTTTATGATCTAACCAATGGGGTTTGGGGGTTCCAGTTTTCCACACCCTCAGCAATACTTTTTGTCTGTCTTTTTTTTTTTATTACAAGCGGATATTTGATGGTTTCTTGTTGTCATTCTTTGAATTTCCCTCCCAACTAATGATGTTGAACATTTTTTAGTGCGCATATGTCCTTCTGTTTCAAGACATGATCTTAAATTATTTTGTTGTGATTTCCTCCTTTTATTTTCTTGTTTTTCTTTGGATCTTTTATTATTTAAATGTTGAACCTCCTGTATTGCTTTTCTAATTTTCTTGTCTTTTCTTCCCTACTTTTCTAATTATTTTTCCTTTAGCCCAGCCTTAAGGGACATTTTCTCAACTTACTGTTTCATCTCTGCTGTTGAGGGTTTTACATTTTAATATTATTTCTGAGTTACCTTTTTGTTCTCAGATTATTCCACTTTATAATATTCTTATCTTGTTTCAAGGTTGCAGTATCTTTTCTTACCTCCTGAAGTATTAATAATAGTCCTTTTTTTTTTTTTTTAAGTCTTCCTAACAGTAATTTCTCTGTTTCTACCAAGCTGTCACTGTTTTTCTTTTCGTTTGTTCTGGTCTCTTCTCTGGAGTAAATATTAGAGGCGTTGGTTTGATAGCTGGGGATTCTTGGCTGTCTTACTTAAAGATGGCACAGTAACAACCTTAAAGATGGGAGCTTCAAGATGCAGGCAGCTGGTTCGCCATTCGTTTCAGTGTAGGAACCAGCCAAGCCAGTTTGCTGAGAAATACTTGATACTCCTACCCATCTTTTCCTGCAGTGCTCAGAGATTCCCAGTGAAGATTCTTCTGAATTCCTGCCTGGAGGGTAGAGGCCTAGCTGTTCTGGAAGCAGAGTGGGGTATAGGACCCCCCGGGAATTATCCTGTTTCAGGATGCTATCCCTGTCCCTAACTGGTTGAGTGTTCCAGTTCAGATGCTCTGTTTTACCCTCTCTAGGTATGAGAGAGGCACTTCGATATGTAAGCAGAGTGGGAAAGTCATCTAAAGATTAAATAACTACTGAAAAGACTTCCAACCAACCTCTCTTCCACACTTTAGACCACCACATATTGACCTGTTCCTTCCCACGCCCCGTGCTACCCACCCTGAGCCTTCTGGTTGTTCTGTTTATAAATAGGGCCGCTTCTAGGCTTTCCCCTCTGCCAGGTTAATAAATAATTTGTTTGTTTGTTTGTGTTTTGCTCTGCTAAACATGCTACCATCTGTTTTGGAGCTTCTAAAATTGGGTGTGGGATTCAAGAAGGTGCAAAGAAGGTGTATATGTTCAGTTTTGCGTCTTTACCTTGGAATCTCATCAATTCTTAATAAGTTTAAATATGAGCAAATGCTCGAGCCTATCATTATGTAAACCACTGTGTAATTAGATCATTTTTTTCACAGATGATTGTGAAGCATATAAATCTTTGCTATTTATCAGTTGTCAGAGTTCATCAAATGTGACAAGGCTAGTGGGAGTGAAGATATTTATATTAACTCTTACTAGATTATTGTCCCATCAGTAAAATTTTAGGCACATGGGCAGTGTCTCAAGTGCAAGTGTGCCTTCTTTAGGATGTCCTGTCTTGATGGAAAATATTTTTGCTTGATAAAAGGTCGGTTAGTCATTATTCTGTTTGTTCATTTGTTGTCATAATTTGTTATGATGATCGTGGATGTGGATATACTCATACATTTGATACCATTTTAAAGCCATTAAGAACATTTTTACAATGTAAGTGTATAAGAAAATAAACAAAGGTGAGAAAAGTTCTGATTTTTAAATTTAATTATTAAGAACATATGCGGCTCCTGGGTGGCTCAGTTGGTTAAGCATCCGACTCTTGATGTTTGGCTCCGGTTCTGAAATCCAGCCCTGTGCAAGGCTCTGCCCTGGGTGTGGAGCCTGCTTGAGATTCCCTTCCTCCCTTCCTGCCCCCTCCCCCCCTTAAAAAAAGTATTAAGAATGTATAGATTGCTTGTTTAGCCAGGTTCATTATGGTTTTGATTGCTGTGTATAATTAGAGACCTCCTCTTTAGAAAATGAATATTTTAGTGGTTCTCGGTTAACATCCAACTTCAAGGGAGTAATTTACTTTTTTTCTCACTGGCAGGTACAAGTCCAGTTAGAAATCCCCAAAAGATGCTCATTCAGAACCTGAGAAATTAATTTGTCGTGGCAGCTATTTGCTAAGTAAGAATTTTCCATCTTCTAGGTTTTTCCTTTTCTCTTGATTACGTGATCTGTGTTTTAAAGCTTTGAATTTCGGCTCTTAGCTTTCACTTCAGCCATCACAGAGACGTTTGGAAGATTGAATTAGTTCTCTTTCTTCCTCCTTCTATTTCTCTACCCTTTTTACTTGGATAAAGAAGTTAAAAGCATCAAGGAAAGATGAAAATGTTGAGTAGTCTCTAGCTAGAATTTAGGAAGTATATTAAGGAAAGATATCTAATTCTAAAAATAAGGTAATCAACAATACTGGGGAAAAGAGGAATGATGAGAGATGATTAGTAACAGAATATTTATTAGAAGAAAAGAAAGGACTAAGAATTTTTTTTTCTTTTTGGTAATCAGATTTCACCTGAGTTATATCTTAATAAAGGGTGGAAAAGGGGGACATAATCATTCTTGTTTGTCATCATGACATCTGGTAAGAAGAAGGGGCATCTAGTTTCCCTGAGGCGAGGGGCTGGTTTATCTTTTGGTGTATCTCATAGTAAAATTTCAGTGGGAATTCTAGAAATCTTTGCCAAATTGATATGATTATTTCCACAGAGTAGACGGACGCATCAGGCATGAGTGTGTGTGTGTGTGTGTGTGTGTGTGTGTGTGTGTGTGTGTGTCACAAACGTAGTAGAGTTTTTTTAAGGTTTTCATTAAAACACAGAGTGTGACAGACTCAGAGACACGGGGTCTGTATCTTCCTTTAAAGGAGGACTTGCTTCCTTGCTACAGGAAACAGTCACAGGAATGCTTCCCCCTGCCAGCAGCTCCAGGATCTGCAGAGACCCATCTGGAATGAGGCCATGCCTTCTTCCAAGCATCCTGGATCCAGGGCCTATGTTAGTTGGGAGTATAAAGACCTGGTCATTTCTGCCCAATGCAGGGCAGCTCTGGTGCCAGGTTGGCCAAGGCTTTATTGGCCTGCATGGCACCGTCATTTCCTTTCCTTTGTCCAATCCTGCTTCCTTTCCTTCCTTCCACCTAATAAACACATTTTAGTTCTTTTACATAATAAGCATGTTGTACCCCCAGACTCTATCTGGAGAACCCAACCTATGACACAGAGCCATAAAGATTAATTTAAACACATAATTTAACCCTGTAATTTAACAGGGATTTGTTCTCTTTTAGGGAATTACAGTTAGACTATGGGGTGCTGACTTAAGTATCCAAGTATACCAGACATGATACCAGAAAATCATAAGATGTCCGGAGTTCAGAAGGGGTAAAAAAAATACACAGTATAGCAAGAACTTCTAGAAAAATTAACTTTAGATGATGGATGATTGAGTGAGTTCATGAAATTGTAGCATGCCTTCGAAGTTACTAAATCCTTGACAGCAGGACTCTGAAAAACAAACTGAGGGTTTTAGAGGGGAAGGGGGTCAGGGGATAGGTTAGCCCGGTGATGGGTATTAAGGAGGGCATGTACTGCATGGAGCACTGGGTGTTATACGCAAACAATGAATCATAGAACACTACATCAAAAACCAATGATGTAATGTATGGTGACTAACATAATAAAATAAAACTAAAAAAAATAGATTAAAAAAAAGTCAGTGCAGTGATGAGCACTGGATGATGTATGGGAGTGTTGAATCACTATATTGAATCACTATATTGTGCACCTGAAACTAACATAACACTGTATGTTAACTATACTGGAATTAAGATTTTTAAAAAGTCAATGCAAATATATATACATATATGGAAATATTTAATAGTCTTACTATATTATCAGTGGGAAAATGTGAGTATTATTTGCCTAATGCAGAATACTGTATTCTTAATATTCGGATCCCAATACCTGCAGGAAGATCTTACCTCCTTTCCATTTTGAACTTAGGTCTGATGATATGGATGTCTTTGGCCAATAAATTGTGAGAAAAAGTTATTTGTTATCACAGCATACATAACTCGGCCTGTCCTGACTGATAACCCTAAGTTACTTAGTATCCATCCACCCCAGAGAAAGTGGATATGACCATGTGTTATATTTCAAGACTTTTTTTTTATGATTCATACTGCTCAGATGCATGTTGTGTGTGTATGTCTGTATGTTTTTTTATATGTATACTGCACTCATATACTACATATGCTATCTTTTAACCTTTTAAAAAACTCACAGAAGTTAGTGCTACCATTGTTTTGGAATCAATAAGTGTAGCTATGTAGCACTGTTTATCCACCTTTTAAAATTCATGTGCCTTTGTCTTAATATAAAAATCTCATGCTTTTTTTTGATATCACTTTAAACCTTGGATAAATTTAGAGTTCTTAATAAAACAAGCGATGATTTTAAAAGATTTTATTGAACACTTGGTTCTGGCTTTTTGACATTTAAAAACCACATGTTTTGTCAGTGAGGGCATTAAATCAGCTTGCTTACCACAAGCTTTTGTATCATTAAATAGTGTCAAGGATCAAGGACAGATGAGGTCACCTTCCATGTCACCTATTGTTTCTGTTGTGTTTTTTTTTTTGATAGAAATTATTACAACCAGCTTCATATATTGAGTATGATAATTACATGCCAGGCCTACTAGTTTATTTGGAAGTAAATATTTAGATATTTTGTCCTAAATTTTTTTTGTAGCTGTTTCAAATTCAAGCACCATTAACTTCTTTTACATTTTGCTAAGACTTTCTTTCAAATGGTATTTTTAACCACAACACCAGGACAGCCCTACCTGAATTCATTCTAGATAGACTTGGTGAGATTTTATTCTTTCTCTTGAAATTTTTTCCAGTAACCCTTTTATGGCAAATTGCACTAAGTCAAAAGAATGAAAAGTTATTTTTAGCTCTGATTCACTGAATACATAATTAGATTTTGGCATAAAAGCTTAAAACATATCATGAGGAGCAATAATGTTGGTCTTCACTCCTTGAAGTTTCAAGATTCATATTCAAAACATCAACTCTATCTGCCAGATATGTCAAGCTCCTGGGAAAGTTATTATCTTGGCAAGTTTGCAAGTGTCTAATGATTGAGAAAAAAATTAAAAGTTGTTTTTTAGGGGATCTTTAATTTCATACTATGCATAGTAAGGAATTAGCCCATTTTCTTTGTCCATGAATTGAGCAAAGCCCAGTAACAAGAAAGATGAAGAAGTCAGATCTTTGACAAAATTTTTTATGACAGGTAATTCAGCAGTTTGACTTTTGGCTGTAGATCCTGAAAAAGAGCTACTTTAGAATTTCTACTCTACATTTTGGCAGTTCTCGGAGTACAAGAATTCATGAATTTGGGATTCCGCACCCGCCCACCCGTGATCTGAGGTCTTCTTATTCTTTGCTATTAAAGGAGCTACTTGAAACAAAACTTTTACAATTTTCTGGATTTCTAACAGTATGTTTTACTACTAGTACTTCAGTTTCTTTTCTTTTTTTTTTTCTAAAGATTTTATTTATTTATTTGACAGAGAGAGACACAGCGAGAGCAGGAGCACTAGCAGGGGGAGTGGGAGAGGGAGAAGCAGGCTTCCTGCGAAGCAGGGAGCCCGATGTGGGACTCGATCCCAGGACTCTGGGATCATAACCTGAGCCGAAGGCAGACGCTTAACAACTGAGCCACCCAGGCGCCCCAGTACTTCAGTTTCTTGCATTTCAGGGCATCAGACTCTGCAGGTAAAAACTTGCATTTTAAAAAAACAATGTTGGTGTGACCCTTGTATTCACTAAGTTTGAGAAATCTAAATTACTTTGACTCTTTGTGTACTATATTGAAATAATTACAGTTGTGCTTAATAATGACATAAGCATGCAGATGTGCTTCAGCTGTGCCACAAGAATAGCGATATAAATTACCTTTTTCATCAGGCATTGCCATTTGGCCAGGACTTTTTCTGAAAGCTTTGTCCTTTTATACTCTATGTATTTCCACCAGCCAGGAAGATTTAAATGAGCTCTACCTTTGTAATATAGATTTGTTTTTAAAACCATTTCTCTAATTCAAGAGTTTTTTATGTGTCACTTTTCTATAGCCCACAAACTGCCCCGTTTATAATCAGATATTTATAACCACATTTAAGAACTCCAAAGTGTTTTGAATTATAAAATCTTACTAGCATTACTTCTTTTTTTTTTTATTTTTTTATTGTTATGTTAATCACCATATATTACATCATTAGTTTTTGGTGCAGTGTTCCATGATTCATTGTTTGTTCATAACACCCAGTGCTCCATGCAGAACGTGCCCTCCTCAATACCCATCACCAGGCTAACCCATCCCCCTACCCCCCTCCCCTCTAGAACCCTCAGTTTGTTTTTCAGAGTCCATCATCTCTCATGGTTCCTCTCCCCCTCTGACATACTCCCCTTTTCTTCCTCTCCTGTTATCTTCTAATATATCCCTCTGTATTTCCTTGGGGGAGAAAACGTCCTAATATTTTTACTACTGGATCAAGTGATATGAGCAAGGTTATAAATGTTTCATTTTAGGTAAAAGGAAGAAGAGTATTATTCATATTTATTTGACTGTCATTCTTATTTCCCTCAAAGTCATCACTGAGTTCCCAAATAGTGAATAGTTTTTATTCATTTGTATACATTTTACAATACTTTATCCATTCTAGGATTTTGAAAATATATTTTGATTTTCATTTTTTAGGCCAAAAAAGACAGGTGACAGTTTAACAAATTGTATGTGTTTACTATTTTAATTGGATTATGTGTTCCAGAGTTATTATTTTTAAAATTGGAAAAACATATACCTGAAGCTCATTACAGTATAATTTATAAAGTTTTCTGAACCACACATCTGGTATGATCAGTGCTTCGGTGGGTGTTACTCTGACCCTTTAGGACCATTATTATAAACAGAAACCTCCTCTATTCTGCTTTGTAGCTGGCCAAAGTGATCCCAGACTAGCGTCTTTGGTTCTTCTACCTTAACTTCCCTCTTTACTGCCGTCTTTGTCTCCTCTCTTCCATTTTAGTTCTGTTTCTAACTTTTTCCCCTCGTGTTGCTCTTATCCTATAATTTCAGGATCTCCTGTATTTCTAGCAGGGTGGCTCCAGAGGGTGTTTTCAGTGTTAAGATATTCTTGAAAACTATTTCAGTTATTTTCTTTTCTCTTTGATCTCCTGCTTTGACTCCAAAAAATTTTATGTGGCCCACTTTGTTAATCTTTTTTTCTTTCCCCAAATTTTTGAGGATGTTGGATGATCAGAGCATTCCATTCTTTATACCCATTGGCTTTTTATTTTTCCTTTTAAAAATCAAACTGGCTTCAAAATAATATGAACATCTTTTTAAAGTGGCTATTTCACTCCATTAAAATTTATTATATGGTTTAGGCTTGTGAGTGGTTTCCCCGAGGGCATATAAACCATACTGGGGAGCTCTTTCCTTCACTGTTTCAAGGGAAAACATTTTACACATTCTTCTGATGCAGGAATAACATATGTTTCTGTAGAACTACAATGTTCTACTTCTGGAAGATCCCCCCAAGTTTCTTGAAACTTTCCAAATTTATACTTTGAATTTTTTTAATTTTAAAAGGACAATAATGGATGCCTCCTAGATGTTTTATAAACTAAATAAATTGTAGAGATAGAGATATGGATAGAGATATGTATTCCGTTTATGGATAAGCCTGTACAATATTGAAATTACTGCAGACACAAACTGTTAGAGCCTGAATGTCTGCATCCTTTTTATCAGAAGAATGGCTCACAGCAGTCTTACTGCCTGGGTAGAGCTATCTAATCTGTCTACCCATACTGTCATTGCCAGAAGCCGAATAGTAAGTTTTTTGTTTTAATGGAAAAGATCTTTTAGGTTGCTGGTTTTACATGATGGGAATGTGGTTGGAAATGCTTCCTGTTCCAGTCACCAGCCCCAGGCTGCCCATGCGTTTTGGCTTCAGAGATGACAGCTGAAACCAATTAGGCAGAATTATGGGCTAGCAAAATCACATATAGGTTTATTATGACCAGAAAGGAGGAGAACACATTCTATGATTTTTAAAATGGCTAATTTAATTAGGAATGAGCTGCAGCACTGTGGCGGCTATGGGAGGATTTTCGTATAGTATAAACCACTGTGTGTGTTAGCCATCCCTGCCCTCCCCGGGGAATACGTGTGGGTTACTGGATAGCATTCCAAACATTTTCCTAAGTGGCTTAAAACCAGGTAGAAATAAAATAACCCAGAAACAGACTTTGTAATCTGTAACATAATTCTATGCAGGAACAGTTGAATATATGAGAGTATTCCACTTGAGAATTTATCTTTAGGTGACGATGGAATAGATTGAAAGACCATATTATCGCTATTGTCAGACCATGTCCCATGATGCAACTTGAGGCACAGTAATCTAGTAGTAATTAGAATTTCTACTTCAGAGTGGAGAGATAGCACTTTTGTACTTGTTCATAAATGTCTTGTTTTTGTCATTAAAGATACGGGATTTCAGTGTATTAGCATAAAGGCTAAATAACATTTGATAGAATACTGACAGTTTTATTTTTTAACCACTGTTTTAAAAATGGGCCTCTTTGGTATATAGTAGGTACACACTTCTCAGTAAAGCATCTTAAATGGCTGTGATTTTGTTTTAAAGGTAAAGTTGATTAATGCATCTTTTTATTTTTTTTCTCACTAGTGAATGATGCTCGCACGTTGTAACTAACAACATTAAAATTTCATTAATTATGATTTGGGAATGAAATAGATGAGTACTATAAAGCTTAATGGAAAAAATGCAATTTCAAAGTCAATTTAAACCTGTGGACTTCATATCAGAGCAGTTTGAAACTAACTGCTCAGTAATTTGATGTATTAATTCTTACAGCAATGTAGGCTGAATAAAACAGAGGTTATAGCTAGAGGAGAATGGCATTGATTGCTGTAGAAGAAAGGAGGGCTCAACTTCTATAAGTTTTCTTCAATTGCCTCTAGCAGCAACTCTTCCCCAGTGAATTACATGACTTTAATGAGCTTCAGGTGAAATAGATTAAAAACTAAAATGATCGTGAGTTCTACCAAAGTTCACAGCTACCCTTCAAGTGTGGTTTTCGTTAGAATGCCTGTGGTGTGTTCCAGACATGGGACAATGGTGATGAAGGTGACATTAGCCAGTAATAGAGTCAGCCTCACAAGGAAACATCTGCCACAGTTGCTGCTTTTGTCAGACTAACAGTTACCATTGTGGCCGTTAATCTGGGGACCATTTGCACTACCACCAAAGAGTGGAAATAATTGCTCTTGTTGTTCAAAATTTGCAGTCTTTTTAATGTGATCTCTTACCGGTCAGAGTACTATTTAAAGGTTCTTTATCATGAGTCACTTACCTGGGAGAGAGAGGAGTGTCTAGAATCAAACCGGGATGGGATTCGGGAGCTTCATAAGTAATCAACAGTCAGGAAGGGGGGGGCTCTCTGTTTTTATATTTCCAGTTTGCACATGTTTATCAACTAGTTGTTAACATATTTTTTTAAATCATGTTCCCACTTAATATTTTTTGTTTGGTAAAATCAAGTTTTCATGAATTTCAAAATGAAACTATACCTGAACCTTGGCGTTTAAACATAAAATAAGCCTATCCCTTAAGAATAAAGATATTCAAAATTAGTTTTATTATTTTGTGGACTCTTTCCATATTCTTGCTCTTGTGAAGTCATATCTTTTTAATGATATAAAAAATTATACCAGGCTTGAATATACTGACGCCCCTCTCACTGTCAAAATGGAAAAATAAATGAAACAGAAGCAAAGGCTGTGGAGGCTAAGCTTAACACAACTTCAGACTGAGGATTTCTGCTGGTTATCCCCATGGAAAGACTTCCTTATTTTTAGCCCACGTGCTAAAAATAGGGCTGTGCTATTTTCAATGTCATGTTTTGGCAGTGCTTCTGAAGAACATCCAAATTAGCTGCCAAATATAGTGGGCACCATACTTAACAGATGCATGTATTTGGGAAGGGGCTTTATTTGGATCCCCGCTGGATGAGGAAAGCTCAGTCAGAAAGCCAGTGGTAATTCAAAAGCATAATTTCCCAGAAGAACTTGATGTCTCTTGAGTAGGAGGTTTGATCATTTAAAAGTCCAGCGTTTGGAAAACCTAACTTCATGGAGAATATGTTGATTAAAAAAAGAAACACAGGTACATACTTTATGGCGAAGCCTACTTATCCACGGACTTAGACTTCTCTCTGCCCTGGAATATGGGTAAAATTTCATGTCTGAGAAGTTGTCTGAGTTGGTGGTCTCCAGAGAGCCTTTTTACCAGTGGCTTTCAGTAGAGGGATGCTCTCTCCTGACCCAAAGTCAGTTTGAAACAGAGTAAGGGTTGGAGAGTGGAAACTATGAAGAGCTGAGTGTCATAGTCTAGCTCGTTTCTCGTCTTTTTCTCTGGCTGGCCTCTCTTTCTGGTCCTCTTTTAAAGGTCTCTTTTCCACTCAGGCCTGTTTCGAAATGGTCATTATATCCGTAATTTGTCTTTGTAGTTTTTGTTCATGTGTTCCCCTTTAAGTCTCGTGGCTGTTCATCACACAGCTCTCAGGTCTGCATACGATTGAAATTAACAGACTCTACTGTGTGAAAGTGCTTACGAATAAAAAGTCTTTTCCAGTTTTCTGTGGTCTTTCCTGCCCTTTTTTATAAAAGGGAGATTTCTCTCCTGCTTTCTAAGTGATCCAGCCACAAAGTAATCAAATCAGTATGGGGAAACCCGAATTATAAATGTGGCAAACTCCTTTACAGAGAGCATTTATGTTCAGGGTATTAGGAGTTTGGGTATGTTCCTCAAATTCCTTCTCCTAGAAATACCTATGTTAATAACCAAATAAATACTGCTTGCCTGATGGGTAGTCGACAGTGAGGAAGGAGGAAACTCATTTTGAAAGAAATATATGCTAGTGTGGGGGTTGAGCCCTCGGAGCCCCTTTCTGCTCTCACTCTGTCTCCTGTTTGGTCTATAAGTCTAGCCATACTTGGTAGCTTCATTTTAAACCACCCACTACATGGAAGATTGATGAGGTGTTCTTAGCCATTCAGGTATAAACCTGTCAGACACAAGTGCTTCTAAAGGCATTACCCTGAGGACCAGCAGCAATGATGGAGTGAATAGAGGGAGGTGTAGGAACACAAGGTGAAGCATAATGTAGTGAAGGAAAGAGGAGATGTCAGCCAAGAGCCAAGGTAGAGATGGGAGGGTGAAGAGGAATTGTGTTTGATCTGTAGTCACCAGGCGTCTAGTCTAGTGACCTGGCCTGCTCCTTTTCGTATCAAAATAAGAAGTAGCCAGAGAGCAAGCCGGATGGATCTGAGATTATCTCTGTCTCAGGGGATACTGATCTGTTGGTCATATGCCATAGGGGCCTTCTGCTTAAACCTAGGATGACTTTAAAAAATGGAATGACAAAGAAGTATCTTCTAGCACTGTTCCTAAGGCTTAGTACTGTATTTCCGGACCAGTGCAAATCATAAAGGTCATATGATCCAATGAGTTGAACTGAGGAAAGCAATAAGAAAGAAGAGATGTGGGGCACCTGGGTGGCTCAGTCGGTTAAGCATCTGCCTTCGGCTCAGGTCATGATCCCTGGGTCCTGGGATCGAGCCCCACGTCGGGCTCCCTGCTCAGCAGGGAGCCTGCTTCTCCCTCTCCCTCTGCTGCTCCCCCTGCTTGTGTTCTCTCTCTATCAAATAAATAAAATCTTAAAAAAAAAAGGAAAGAAAAGTTGTAATGAAATTTGTAATTTAGGCACATCTAATGTAGATCCAGGCATGATACTGTGTAGTAAAAAAAAGAGAGAGAGGGAAAAGAAACCATTTTTAAAGCAGGCAGAACAGAAGTTTGCCAGGGTACAAAGTGGGACACTGTACTATCTCTTGTCTCTTTTTCTGTGGGAGATTCTCCAGATTCTTGCCCCTAATCACCCAGAGCAATCTGAAGTTGATTGTGTATTTCCTAAATACAGTCTCACCGGTTGTGTACAGAGTGCAGTGGAGTATGAATGAAAATGTCTGGTTATGAAGACAGGAAGAACACTATATGAGGATGAAATGCTACCCTTACAAGTTCCAGTTTTCTGACTGTTTTTATCATTCCATTTTTAATTGTAATCCTCCCAAATATCCCCGCTACTCTAAACATACCGCAGAAAATCATCATCATCATCATCATCACCTGTAGCATCTACCATGTGCTAGGTAGTGTTCTGAAACCATTATGATATTTACTCATTAATTTTATAACATCAATTGAGGTTAGGTGTACTAGGAATATTCTCATTACACGCATGAAAATCTTGATATACAGAAGTTATGTAACCTGCCCAAGGTTACATAGCTAGACAGCCTTGTGTATATATGCATGTGATGTATATGCACACATACACACATTTTGATGCCATACATCTAAGGAAATACGAATTTTAAAATTTAGAAGGTTTGGAAAATTCTTTATTAAATTTCCCAAGATCTCATTTTGGAGAAGCCTCCTTCTTGCAATTCATAATGCTAATGTCATTGGTTATATACTTAGAAGGATATCATGTGTACCTTGAGGATCAGGCATATTCCGCCCCCCCAATACGTTTCCTTCTTCATAGGTTGTTTTTTTTTTTAATTTATCTTATTTATTTTTTTTTCCAAGTTTTTATTTAAATTCCAGTTAGTTAACATATTAGTTTCAGGTGTAGGATTTAGTGATTTAACACTAAATAACACTGCTCATCACAAGTGCCCTCCTTAATCCCCATCACCTATTTAACACATCCTCCTGCCCACCTCCCTCCAGCAACCCTCAGCTTCTTCCTTATAGTTAAGAGTCTTTTATGGTTTGCCTCCCTCTCTGTCTTTTTACCCAACCTATGTTCATCTGTTTTGTTTCTTAAATTCCATCAACTGATGAATGGATAAAGAAGTTGTGATAAACACACACACACACACACACACACACACACACACACACACACACAATGGAATATTACTCAGCCACAAAAAGGATGGAATCTTGCCATTTGCAATGATATGGATGGAACTAGAGAGTATTATGCTAAGCAAAATAAGTCAGAGAAAGACAAATGCCATATAATTTCACTCATAGGTAGAGTTTTTGAAAATTTTAAACAAAAAGTTTGAATACTTCTTTGGAAAAAAATTATAATAATTCACAAGTATGTAAAATCTACAGGATGTAAGCTCTATTAGAGCAGAGACTTTGTCTTATTTATTTATGCAAAATCAGCATTTAATATATTTTACTTATGTAAAATTAGCATTTGATAAATCTAAATGAGTGAAATATATAATACTGTGAAAATTTTGTACCCGACACCATTCCACTTCTTTAATTTGTTAATTTTAGAAGCTCACATTAATAGGTGCACTTATGTTGAACTATTTCTTCATTCCTAGCTTTAACCTTGTTTGGTACTGATGTGTAGCCTTTTAATGCAATATTGAATTCTGGTACCTACTGTCACTAGAATTTAAATACATCTCTGGTCATAAAGTAGTTGGTTTAGTTCTCATCACCTCTCCACTGTTTTTGCCTGCTTTGACATTTCAACCTTAAAGAAGGAGTGGGAAACATTTTATCTTTTTTTTTTTTTTTTGCCCTCTGGGGTAATTTATATCTGCTACTTGAAGGTTTGGAAGATTTTCCATTAAACTAATCTGAACTTAGTACTTCTTTTTTAGGTATAGCTGTTCAATTTCTATCTCTTATAGAATCAAATTTAATAACTTATGTGTTTTTAAGAGACATAAGTTTTTATCTAGATATCAAATGTATTATTGGTTTAAAGATGTGTATAATACTGTTTAGTTTATAGTATTATATGTTTATTGTATATTTTTAAATCTTCACATTTTTAGTTGTGTCATTATTCTCATTCTTAACATTGATTGCATCTTATCACTTAAAAAAATTTTTCCAAGGTTTGTTTGTTTTATTGGACTTAAAATTTTTTTTTTTATTTGAGTGTAGCTGACACACAATGTTACCTTAGTTTCAGGTGTACAGCATAGTGATTCAGCATCTCTCTATGTTACCCTGTGCTCACATCAAGTGTAGCCACTATCAGCCACCATATGACACTGTTACAATGTCACTGGTTATATTATTGGGCTTTTCAGAGAAATGGGGTTTCTCTTTAATTGATCAAGCCTGTTGTTTTCTAGTTTTCTAATTAATTAATTTCTGCTATTAACTACATTAATCCCATCTATTTTCTTTGGGTCTCTTTGGTTTTTTGGTATTCTCTAGCTTTAGTTTATTGGTTGTTTTATGTTTTTTTCAGTCATTCTTATATTAAAATTAATGAATGTAATTAATGATCTATAGTTCCCTGACAGTAAAGCTCTGGCCATTTTCCATTGCTTTAAAATTTATGCTGTATCTCACTATCATTTTTAAATAATTTAAACATTTTTGGTTTTCTTTATTTTTTTAAAGAAATTTTCCACAAAAATAGATTTTCTTTCCTTGTTCTTCCTTTTCTCATTCTCTCCCTTTAACTGCTTTCTTCCTTCATTATTTTATTCCTGTTATCATTGAACTTAAGACCCTATTGACTAGAAGAAGCATTACTTGATGTACTAGTAAGAGAAAAAAAAATGCACTCAATTAAACTGTGATTTAGTACTTTCTTATCATTCAGAGTTTTTACTTTATGCCCATTGAAGGAGCCCTACAGACTTTAATTCTGGTACTTTTTATAGACTCTTACCTGAAGTTTTTAATAATGGGTTTCCAGATAACAATTACTTCTCATTCTTCCATCTTTTTTCCTCAGATGGTCCTTACATTGTTCATTGATGACACATGCCATCAGAGTAATAAAAATAAGAAGTTTGCTCAAACACAGGCAATACCAACTACATTCCAAATACTGCCTGGGAAAGAGCAAATTCATGCTGTCATTCCAATGTCAGAGATAAAAAGAATTGTGTATCTTAGAGTGAATGAAATATACTACATTTTGATTTAATTTTATTTTAGTTGTGAGAGGATGTAATATGACTTCTGCTTTCTAACTTTTAAGGCTTTATCTGTGTCTAATACATTGTCAAGTTTGTGAATATGCCGTTTGTGTTTAAAAAGCATGTGTAGCATGAGTTGAATGGGCACAAAAGGGAACACGCTATTTAATTGTATTATTCATATCCTTTATAACCTTCCCTTTTTTTTGCCAATTCCATTTGTTGACTTTTGAAATAAGTAAGCTAAGTACCTCAAGATTTGTGAAATTATTAGTTTCTTCTTTTATTTTTACCAATTTTTGCTATATATTGATATGCCATGTTGTTAGGTTTGTTAATGTTCAATACATTTTCCTTGAATTCTTTTATGTCTAATATTTACATTGATATGAGGATTCCTTTACCGGTATGAATAACAAAATATAAATAACATAAATATATAGTATAAGAGACATTATTTGTTATTTTCATATTTTTTGTTGTTTATCATTTTTAATTTGTATCTTGGAAACAGTGTAAATTGGATTTTCTTTTGTAAACTGAGATTTTACATTTTTATTAGGAATTGTAACATATCATGGATATATAATTACTGATAAAATTGGATATACTTTCTGTTGTTTTATTTGTTGTGTGTGAAGTGATGAACAAATGTGGTACAGTTCTTCCTCTGTGGGTTTTATTATATAATGGGCAATATCTTCAATAATAGCTCATTTTTGTTTATCATGTTATAGGTGAAAAGTATGTTCTGTTGTACTGTTTTATCTGTTCTTCAAAAATCTTTAAGGAAGGTATTAGCCCTTTTCAAAAGGACAGAAAAATTAACATGGAGTTACATGGCAATTTGGGGACTAGAATTCATTCCTCAGTTTAGTAAATGCAGTCACTCAGGAAAAACTCCATGGAACTCATAATTATATTTTAGCATCATTTTTAATGAGCTATACTATATATAAAACTATTTCCACCTTTCTTCAGTTCTTCTCTGTGTTGACATTTTGTCTGGACCGAAGAGGCAATAATTTCCAAATCAAACATAGTTTCTGTCCTCAGGGAGTTTGACTTTCATCTGGAAGCTCAGCACCTTGGGTATGGTCTAAGATAAAGGCAGTATTGTCTTAGAAGGAATCTAAAAGCATTTCTTCAATCCTATTTTCTTTGCCTTTTTCCTTCAATTGGCTAACTTCTTTCATTCTCTACTCATGTCTGACTTCTTCCAGAGGCTTTTCCACCGTCTCTACACCACAATACATTCTCCCTGGTATGCCCTCAAACGTTGCCCAGTACTGTTCCTAAAATAATATACAATATAGTGTACTATAATTATCGGTATGTCTGTTTTTTGGTGGTGGTTGGTTTTTTTCCTACTTGAAACTGTTTCATTTAGTTCTATGACCTTAGTGACTAGTGTAGTAACTGGAACACAATAAGGGCTTAAGAAGTACATGATGAATAATGAATGAATGCTAAATTTTGTTCTGCATCCTCAGCAATACCACCTGGCATGCAATAAAAGCTCAATAAAGGAATCAACTGTTGTCACCATTGCTATAGCAAGATTCTTGAATGTAGCATAAAACTAAATTCTTCAATAATTGAAGCCTAATAATGGGGCATAAATACTCATGTTCAGTAGCTTTTCCAGAATGATAAAACGTTTCATTGTTATAAATCTTATAGTATCCTCTAATAAGAGAAGAAAAATTGGAATAGCAACTCTACATGTTTTCTGAATTTCTATATAATTCATAAGCAGAATAAGCATTAAGAAGAAAATAAATACAATTGTGGGCAAATTGAGCTTGAGATAATTAAAAGAATAACAGCGTAAGATATATTTAGAGATCTTCCTTTTTAGTTATATATTGTGATGAGCACAGGGTGTTGTTTTTAAGTGTTGAATCACTAAATTGTATACCTGAAACTAATATTACACTGTATGTTAACTAACTGGAATTTAAATAAAAACCTAATAAATAAAACCTGTATCTGGATATAGTCATCCTAATTTATAATTTTGAAAGTGTTTCTATTAATTTATAAAGTATATTTTGCCAAATACATTCAGGGGTTCTGGAAACTTATTAAATTATTTTTTAATGAATATAGTTATGAGAAATTTAAATAAGTACAATGATTAACTTTTCTACAATGATATATGTAGTATTTTCATCTCATCTAAAATAAATAATCATAACTTGCATTTGCACTTTGAAAAATTCAAGATAATTGCAGTTTAATTGGTTTAGTGTGTGTATGTGTGTGTGTTGGTTTCGTTTTTTTTAAGTTATGGTACATATATTTATAGTTATTTTTTAAATATATTTTCAGTGATTAGGAAATTAGGCACTTAACAAATCATGGACATGAATTCCTTCTAATACACAGGTATGTTTAATATAAAACAGCGTAGAGATAAAGATAATGATTCAATTGTGGTTAAAAGTGATAGGGCGGAGAAGCATTCAGCTACATACACTAAAAAATCCACCCACTTGTCTTATATTTGCTTTGTTCAGAAGGCAATGGTGACTTTGAAGTAGAAAAATATTGATTCATCATGTTATAGCCAGAGGGATGTTAATACATTTTCCCTTTTTTCTTCTAGCACACTGATTTATGTCAGTACATGGACAAGCACCCTGGGGGGCTGCATCCAGATAATGTGAAGGTAGGAAAAGATCTTTTTAAGCTGAGGGTTAACATTCTTCATGTGTATTTTTTCAGTGGAAGTCTAATCTCTCTACCATAACTTAAAAAAAAAAATGTTGCGTAAAGAGAGTGATACTGAAATGAACCCATGGTTATTGCTTTGTTTAGTGATTGGAAACTGTGTTTAAATATTAAGTATTTTCACTGGAATATTATTGTTTACAACTTATTCTCTTTTTGTTTCATGGAGAAACAGTTTGCTAATAATAAGTGAGATCTACTGGAATGCCATTGTAACACTGTTTTTAAGAAAAGAGAGTCTCAGGTAGCTGTACCTTGGACCTTCATACTAAAGTGCCACTAAGTTTTAATATAAAATATTATGATCCAAAACAAAGTTATAGTGAGTTCTCAATGTATATTTTTTCATTTGTATGTACAAACAGATGAAAATAGTTTCCTACTGCTCTCTTTCATTTCTTTTACTACAAATTGGATTACTATGTGTCAAAAGAACTAAGTTTTTCTAAGATTTGACCCAGCAGCCATCTTGGAAATTGTCTCAAAATTTCACACTTCGAACAGGAGACTCTTTCTTAGCATATGTGAGCAAGTCAGAAGATACCAAAGGTATATCTGAAAGTTTAAGGATGTGCTCACATTTTATAATTCAAATGACTGCATTCATGATCCTGAGAACCAGCTGAGTACTGTGGATGTATGTGAAGTAGAATTGTGCCCATTTCTTCCCATTCATTATCTGTCTACACCACTCTCTCCAAGAGACACCTTCTTTCTTTTGTACTTTTCCCGTTGCTTGTAAAGGTGTATGTGCTCATATGCTATTTCGTGTGTGTTTATTTTGCTCTATAAAAACAATATATATTATTGTATGGCATTTAAAAAAAATCATGGATATCCTTTAAAATCAATATATGACTGTGTAGTTTAATTTTCCCAATAACTGCATGTGAGTCCATAGTATGAATGAACTGTAATTTTCAACCGTTTTCTTATTCATGGATCTTATGTTGTTTCTAGAATGTTGTTATTCTAAATTATTCTAGAGTAAATAGTAGTTTAAAACCTTTACATTACTTCTTTTGTATATCAGTTAATGGATTTTCTTGATTAAGAGACATAACTTCAGTTTTAATGAATTTGACTGGAACATTTGCCCATGAGGTTTTGAATTCTAGAAGGACTATTTTCCTCTACTTTAACAAGCACTGACTATAACCAGTCATTTTAATTTTTGCCATTCTGATGAGCAAAAATGGAATATCTTTTATGTTAGTGTTTCTTTGACTGCTAGTAATACTGAGTATCTTTTTCACATGTTTCTTGACCATTTGTAATTATTTTGCCTGTTCTTATATATTGTCCATTTTTCTATTATTTATTTTCTTATTTTTAATAAGTCACAGATGCTTATTAATATTTGTGGCATTAATAATGAGGATTTGCATGATGGCCAGTTATGTTGTATAATTTTAAAATGCATGAACTTGTAACAGCTCTGAAAAAACATTGTTTAGATAAATAATAGAATCAATATGTTTCGTATACCTTTTTTTTTGTTGTGCACTTTTTCTTTTGTTTTATTCATAGATATCTTTTAAATTTTTTGACTATTCATTTTTCTTCAAAATCAGTATCCATTGACATGGACAGTTTTTTTAGCAGTTAGATTGGGGAAGAAATTTTGACAGATGGTTAAGATGTGCTTTATTAATCTTGCCATGTTTAAGTCCAACTCCAAACATTAATATCATAACATGAGCATAATTTTGTTCTTTTTTTCCCTAAACATTAAAACATTTTAAGTTGTCTCATTTACACATTAAATGTTCTCTTCTTAGGGTTGATTGGGTTCAAAACCAACAGTACAATACATCCATACTCCTGTTTCCTATCTTAATCCTAGGGATCTGTGGAGAACCCAGGGGGAGCCCAGGGGTCTGTTGGTCTCACCGGACATCAGCAGCTACTCTGAGCAAACTTTTATTTCCTGACTTCCTAGTTCAGTGACAGAATTGAGATTAAAGATCTGACTGAACCCTTTCAAAGGGTGGCTCAGTCAAGCATCCAACTCTTGATTTCAGCTCAGGTCATGATCTCAGGGTTGTCAGATTGAGCCCCGCATCAGGTTCCGTGCTCAGCGCAAAGTCTGCTTGAGATTCTCTCCCTCTCTTCCTCTCTTCCTCTCTTCCTCTGCCCCTCCCCCTGTTCTCACACTCTTGCACTAAATAAATAAATAAATAAATAATCTTAAGGAAAAAAAGGAGCCATGGCATCACTGGATTTTTATTGTCCTTGCTTGGTTTTCTCACCAGCCTCTGTGTGTCATTAGTTGTGGGCAAGTATTGGTGGAAAATTTTGTTGGTGAAACAAAGAAAAGAGCTTTTTCTACAAAGCATAGTTGTGTTCAACATCCTCAGGTCAGTGTCACTGATGATTTTTGTGGCACTTTTAAGTTCTGCTTCTTCCGTGCCATTTTCTTTTTCCTTTATCTTCTCGTGGTTATGAGGAAATTGATCTCTGTATTGTGGTTTTTCAGCTAGTCTGTACTTCCTTGAAATCATATTTCAGTAGCTCTTCCCCAAGTTTTGCAAGTTTTTCTCTCATCCATGGTCCTCCATTGTACTTCACATACCTAGGGTTTGCTCCCTGTTCCCAGCCCTTGTAGTGCTGTGGCAGTAAACATGGTTTCCAGTTAGTGTCACCTAAGGTGTGGTGAGAAACTTAATGGTGAATGTGTTCTTCATTCAGCGTAGAAATAATGTCAAAAATTAGATGCAATACCCATGGTGAGTCTGGATATTAGTCATATAGAGTAGGAATTATACCCACTCAGAAGTGGTTTGATGTGGTCACAGATTGATGCTCTACTACGTTTTTGCCTTTAAAAGAGCATGATACGATTTACCTCTTCTTATGCTTTTTTGAGTAACTGAAAGTCAGCAGAATATATTGATATATGGTATTCCTTTACCCATTGCTGTTGAAATCTTGGCTCCTTGAGGATTTGCCAAAGTGTACTGGATAGTCTCAGTACTTCTTAAGAGTACAAGAAACCTCAGTAGTCCTTGAAAGGTCTTCAAATTTGGCTCCATGGCAGAGTCAGTCACCTGCAAAGCTTCATATATATATATATATATATATTCTCTCTTCTCATCTTCCAGAATCAGAATCAGATTTCAAAATCCCTTTAAGAAGCAAATGGTGGGCATTTGCTCAGACCCAGGGCTGAGAGCTCAGGGTGCCTCCCATGACCCACAGTGTCCCCTCGCTCTCCCTGTGACCCTGATGGCTTTAACCCCACAGGACATGTATGCTTGCTAGCTATCCTGGCCTGTTTCCCTCTCACAACCTTACAGCCTGCCTTCCCCTACGGCTCCTCACTCTGCCAGTGAGGTGGTCACAGTGGGCAGGGGCTGGGCGGGTGGGTGCAATAGGGAAGAGCATGAGAGACAGAGTCTGGCCTGTGGTGCTTCAAGAAACAGGTATCAGACCTGTTTCTACCTCACAGTAGAAAATTTAAGCATCTCTTGTGGATAATCTGACCAGTCCAAGAGACCAGAAGAATCCAGGTGACTACAGTGAAGACCCCCTTTGACAAATAAGTAGCTTGGAGGAAGCAAAGTTGCGTGCATTAATTAGACAAAGATAGGAAAGAAAACTTCCAAAAATCATCAGTATTCTCCAAGAGGTATAAGAGTAATGGTATATCTATAAAAGAAGAATGATGGGCTATTTTTAAGAAGAGGCATTTCGTGAACAGAAAGTTGCTTTAGAAATTAAAAATATGATGACGGAAATAAAAATTAACAAAAAAAGGTGGATGATAAAGTTGAAGAAGTATGCCAGAAAATAGAGCATAAAACATGAATCTAAAAATGAAAGTATCAAAAAAAATTAGGGGTCCAGGCCAGGGTATCCAACATCTGAATAATTGGAGAAAATAGACAGGAGGGAATCATTAAAGTAATAATCATTAAACTACACTATTTCCAGCTGTGAATGATGTGAATTTCAAGATTAATAGGGTCCATTAAATGCCCATAACATTTAATGAAAATAGACTGACAAAATTTATTTATTGCAAAATTTCAGAAGACTGGTTTCAAAGAAAAATCCTACAAAAGGAAACGGCTTTACTGCAATGGACCAAAATCACAGCGGCATTAGGTATTTCAACAGCGACACCAGAAGGGAGACAGCAGTGGGGTAGTGGCTTGATGGTTCAGATTTCAGACTATTCTTCTGGGGTGCCTGGCTGGCTCAGTTGGTAGAGCACGTGACTCTTGACCTCAGGATTGTGAGTTCAAGCCCCATTGTGGGTGTAGAGCTTACTTAAAAATAAATAAAATTATTCTCTCAACCTAGTATGCTATACAAAGTATCAAGTAAACGTGAGGGGAAAATAATTATTTTCAGATGTTCAAGGAGTTGAAAATTATGCCCACCCTAGCATCCTTTCTCAGGAAGCTACTCAAGGATGTATTCCACTAGAACTCAGACGTAAACCAAGGCAGAGAAGACAAAGAAACCGGGTAACAGAGGCTAGCCCAGGAGAGAGATGCAAGAGATTTTCAGAACAATGTTGAAAAGAGTCCCAGGATGACAGTTATGCATCAGGTCGGGACAGTAATCCACTGGTCCAATTAGAGTAGGTCAGAAGTTGCCAGGAGAGATTTCCAAGAAGAGGAAGTCGTTAGGTGGAACACCTAACGTGTTTGAGCAGATTTCCAAGATGGGAAAAGAGTTTGGCATTGAATTAGCAGTAACTACAAAGAAAACTAAATGAAGGAAAACAAGCCAGTAAACAAAAGAACTAGGTCATCACTAACACCAGGAAAAACAGATTATTGTGCAGGGGGAAGAAAAGTATTCATAGTAAACCTGATGGCTCAGGTCACAATCGTAATATTTAAACGTTAATGTTGGTATAATTAAAAAAGAAAAACACCTCTTTAAGTGAGCCTGCTGTAACCAAGCAAGCTCCTTCCAGGATTAACCATCCTAGAAAGGGCTTTTTGACTCTTTGTCCAATGTTCTTTTCCCTACACTGCATAATTAATACATAATTAATACATTAAATTACTGTAATTAGCTTATTATTTGACTTTATATGCACTCAGTCACATAGGTTTGTCATCATTTTCATATTGAAGATAATACTTATACCTTCTCTGAGGGTGTGGGAAGTTAAAAAATAGAATGCAGCTTGTTAATGCCTGTGTTTTGGCATCTGAATTGTAGTGCACAGAAGCAGACGGCCCTTATTACCATGTTGGTTTCCATGGGAGGCCACTCACCTAATTATGCACTGGCTTTTCTTCACCTGCTTAGACACAATGCACTTCTCCAGGGTTACATTCAGGATCTGCACTGCAGGTGAAATTATTCTCAAAGAAGTCTGACTATGACATAGTGACAGATGTCCCACGGGTATTTCTATTAGATGTATTAACGTATTTTTTTCATGTGGTGATATTTATTGTCACCTAAATCTATGAATGCAAAATGAAGAGCATAAGAATAATATTTACTAAGTTAACAGCTGTTCATAACGCTGAGCTAGATGTTAATTAAAAAAAAAACAGTTGAGCTAAAATAAGACCTTGTAATGGTTCTCTGTAATTTAAGATGTGAAAACCAGGTGAGGTAAACTATTATGTTGAAAAGAGCATGTTCTCTAATAACTCCAAAGCTCTGTGTTTGCCTAAATAGCTCGTAGATCATTAAATGATTGCAATGTCATAAATACTGAATATTCATTATGTTGAACAGAAGGAAAGCACAGTGATCAAATCCTTTTGCTTCTAAATCTGGCAGTTTCGACTTTTAGTTTCATTATTGGGCAGCAAGACAGTATATGTGAAACATTTATCTTGGATTCTAAAAATGTACATATTTTTATTTACATTTCATATATCCTTGTTTATGGTAATAATATGGGATGTCTTGTCAACTAAAGTTGTTCTTTAGTGTGAATCATCTCAAGCATTACAAAGATGATGTATCATTGAAAAATGAAGGGGGGGAAGAACAACTGGAATGGTACATAACTTGTGATTTCATAACAAAGCATGGAATATTCTACCCTGATTTTATACTATATCCTCAGCAAAACATCTGTTAAAGTTTTATCTTCCTTGATGTATATTCCTTGTAAGTACTGGAATAAACTCATAACAAAAATTGTCAATGTTAACTAAATTTCTAGAATCACTGCTATTTTCTCAGTATGACATTGTGAAATAAATATTCACTATTAACTAATGGTTTGTTTCTTAGCATAATATCAATTTTAGACAAATGGGTAATTTTAGCAGTTAATTGCTTAGAGGGCAATTTAAAATCTCAATCAAAAGACTGAGGACATTGTCCTTGTTATAAATATTTATGATGATTAAAGGTATAGCAACCAATTGCTAGAACATAATTGGTATGTCAGAAACTGGTTAGAATTTTGGGGGGAGGGTAGTTTATTTTTTTCCCCCTTTAAGCCATTCACTCTGAATTTTATTAGGTTTTGGCTACCATAGTTGAGTTGAATGCAGGACTTGTATTCTTCAATTTATAACTCTCAGTGATTTACAGATTGATCATTGAGGTAAAGGAAATGACCATAACAGTCTAAATTTTGTCCTTCTTTTGGTGTTTTATGTGTTCTTTAAAAATTAATAATCATGAGAGACTGAAAATTAAGGTTCATGGAAAAAAGATTAATTGCTGCTGTCTCCAGCTAATATCTAGAAATGTAGACGCGTGAATTTTAATATCATGACGACATTGGATCCTCCTGCGTTTTTCTGTAATGTACCTTCATTTCCATGTTATCCTAATGGCTTTTCTAGAAGATTCCTTGCAAAAATGCATTTGCACTTTTTTAACGCAACTGTTTTGTGGTAACCCAAAATAAGCAAAGTAATTGTGAATACTGTGCCTTAGTCTCTGAAATATCTGAAATCCAACTGGCATAAAGCTGAGTTTCATTTTTGTATTTCAATATCTATATTAATTAAAAAGATAGGATTATTATGCTTGAAAAATCGCTATTTTTCTTTCATAGTCCAGGGAACAAGCAGGTGTATAACAGACAGAATAATGTTATGCCAAATTAAGACTGTCTTATACAGATGGCACGGAGAATTGATTCCTAAATGAGACTTTCTCATGTTTAGATAGAAAATCAGATAACACCTGATTTTCTCCATACTCTGCTTTAGAGCTCTCATTTAGCTGGTAATGATTTCCTACTATGCATTACTGTGAATATATAGAGACTTCTTATTCTGTATTTTGGGAAATATGATTATTTCATGAAGCTATTAAAGAGTGCTTTAGTCTCAGCACCTGTCCAGGTTTCTTTTGAACATTTTTATCCTATTTTTATTGTAACAAAATAATCTTCCATATCTAGAAAGTGGAGGATTAACCATCAAAGAAACAATAAAAGAAAGTGAAACTCCATGTGTTGATTCATATTGTGCTGGACACTCAGAAGGGGTCTCAGTAGTGAATTTCTGGTGAAGATGTGGGGCCGCTTTCGGTTGTTCAAATCATGTCTTTTGTATCTTTGGCATCATCTGCCGATCTGCTTGTCACAATCTGGATCAGACAAAGGAATCAAGGCAGCTAATTAAATGGCAGACTCTTTTTTAGGAGTGCTTTAAAGCCTAGATTGAAAAGAAATCACCCCAAAGATTGATGAAATATGGTCATTGGATGTATGCCATATGATATTTTGTAAGATGGAAGATAATTGTAAAATGAAATTACCCAGCCTGGGGAATACCCAGTGAGAGTACATCCTCCTGGGTGTTAATCTTCAAGCCATTTACCTTGCTTCTCTCTCATTTAAGATGGATCCTGCACTTGACCCCTTTGTTTGTATGTTTTCCAAGACAAACATGAGGACCCAGGAAGGAAATCAGCCTGAGTAATAAAGTTATGTACACACTACCAAGGATTTTTCTGATTTTGGACTAGCCAGTACATCTCGTAGATATTTTGTCATTAATGTATCCATTCCTATTATTTGAGACCTCTCTGAGAGGATATAAAGAGAGGTTTGTTGATCATTATATCCAAATTCAAAGTGTTTCCTGCATTCTGTTTGAAATTTTTCTGTTATAGGTTATACATATGAGCTTTCTCTAAGACCCTTAGACTCAAGATTTATCACCTTTGTCAGTTTTTCAGTGTGCATCTCTCTCTCTCCTTTTTAATTGTGATTTTATTGTGTTTTTATCTGGAAGCCTGTATCTCTCACTCCCCTTCACCCATTTTGCCCAAATCCCCACTCCACTCCCTTCTGGCAACCACTAATTTCCTGTTTATGGGTCTGTTTCTGCTTTTTGTTTGTTTGCTTGTTTGTTTTTAGATTCCACATGTAAGTGGAATCAGATGGTATTTGCCTTTCTCTGACTGACTTATTTCACTTAGCATAATACCCTCTAGGTCCATCCATGTTGTCACAAATGGCAAGATCTCATTTTTTATGGCTGAGTAATATTCCTGTGTGTGTGTGTGTGTGTGTGTGTGCACGCGCGCGCGTGTGCACGCGTGTGCTCCATCTCTTCTTTATCCCTTCATCTATCAGTGGTCCCTTGGGTCGCTTCCATATCCTGGCTACTGTAAATAATGCTGCAGTAAACATAGGGGTGCATATATCTTTTTGAATTATTATTTTCATTTTCTTTGTGTAAATACCCAGTAGTGGAATTATTGGATAATATGATATTTGTATTTTTAATTTTTTGAGGACTCTCCATACTGTTTTCCATAGTGGTTCCATCAATTTGCATTCCCATCAACAGTGCAGAAGGGTTCCTTTTTCTCCAGTTCTCGCCAACATTTGTTACTTCTTGTCTTTTTGATTCTAGTCATTCTGACAGGTGTGAGGTGATATCTCATTGTGGTTTTGATTTGCATTTCCCTTACAACGAATGATGTTGGACATCTTCTCATGTGTTTTTTGACCATCTGGATATTTTCTTTTGAAAAATGTCTATTCAAGTCCTCTGCCAATTTTTTAATTGGGTTGATTGGGGTTTTTTTGGTGGTGTATAAGTTCTATATATATTTTGAATATTAACTCTTAATCAGATATATCATTTGCAAAAATTATCTTTCATTTTAGTAGGTTGCCTTTTTGTTTTGTTGATGCTTTCCTTCGCTGTGCAGAAGGTTTTTATTTTGGTGTGGTCCCAGTAGTTTATTTTTGCTTTTTGTCCTTTGCCTGAGGAGACATGTCTAGAAAAATGTGTCTGTAGCCAATGTCAAAGAAATTACTGCTTGTGTTCTCTTCTAGGAGTTCTGTCATTTCAGGTCTCACATTTAGGCCTTTAATCCATTTTGAGTTTATTTTTGTATATGGTGTAAGGAAGTAGTCCACCTTCATTCTTTTGCAAGTAACTGTCCAGTTTTTCCAGCACCATTTATTGAAGACACTATCTTTTTTCCTTTGTATACTCTTGCCTCTTTTGTCATAGATTAATTGACCATATAAGCATAGGTTTATTTCTGGGCTATCTCTCTCTCTTTTTAAAAAAGTTGTATTAGTCTTGTCAATTGATATTAAGACATTTCATGTTGATTAGTGTCTAAGATGTTACTTAAAGCAGTAAAACCATTTTAAACTTCATTTATTACTTATCATTGTGTGTAAAAAAAGAATGACCCTTTAGTTAGGGGAGAGTAGCATACGTGCACAAATGAAGTTGAGAAAAATTTGTATTTCATGCTATTTCTTTAAAAGAGTTTTATAAAGTGCGTGTCAATCAGGTCAGTTGTGTAATTCTGAACTATATGGACAAAGAGAAACCTGATAACAACAGGTCTTAAGAAGATTACATTATTTGAATTCTTTGAAGCAACTGTTTCAGTTTTTCTCTTGGAAAATAATGTTAGGTAACTATTTAAGGCCAATAGCTTAAGTTTGACCATTTTGTTTCTACTTAGCTAGGGAATATTTCTAATACTAGTTTTAGGCTGTTAACCAACTTTATTAAAGGGAAAATTCTCATCCTCAGTCCTACCAACTTGCTTCATCATATACACAAACCCTCAACTTGGAAACCTACTTACTGTATTAGAGCTTCTTCCAAGGAATGTGACAAAACAAAGATCTGTCTTTCAAACCCCATTTGACTCCCTGTAAGCATCCCAGCTCTGGGTTCCCATGGTTTCAATCTGCTGCTTAAGGTGGGTGTCTCTCTGTACCTTGCTTGGTATCTACCATTGCACTGAGGCCAGAAGAGAGAGGGCAGAGGCCAACTTCCCTGGTATACTCAAAGATCACAGAAACTATGCAAGATCTTTCCCACAAGAGCTTGCCCAAATACCTGACATTCTCATTTTTGGAGTTATTCCTCTCCAGAAAATTATCATCTTTAGGAATAAGATATTAATGTGTAAATATCTCAGAGAATGTAAATTAAATAATTGTTACATTATCTGGAAATGATAAAATGTTATTTATCTCAGGACCTTGAGGGAGTGGAACAAAGAAGAAGAAAATTGAATGGAAGATCTCAAAAAGAATAAAAAGTAGCAAGACAAAGTACCCCTGGAACTCAGATTTTCCAAGAACTACACCTATCTGTAGTACATGGCAAAAACAGTATACATCTAAAACCTGATGGCTGGACATGGATATTTGTGTCTTACCCATCCCAGTAGCACACTTCACACTGTCAAGGATGTCCAAAGTGTGACACGTAAATTATACCATAATATTGAATATCTGGGGTTTTGTTTCTGTCTACCTTACATCTCCATATGACAAGCTAAGCATTCTTTCCAAAAAAATTAACACATGAAACTGCAATGATGGGTTTTGTAAAATAGGAACTGTTTGACATGAATTCTGTACATTGTATTTGCAATTAGGATTTGGTGTTTGCATTAGGTATTTGCACATTTGAAACTCACCTAAATGCAATGAATCATGATGATCATAACTGTGGCCTTTAAAAATTTCAGAAGACCCAATATTGTAATGATACCATTATCTGGTGTATATTGTAAAATATTTTGACATTTCTCAGATATTTTGGGGTCTCAAAGTTTCTAATTATTTTCCATCTCCAGAAAGTTTGATGTCTGGGTAATTTCATGTTTGCACAGCCTATGGGTTTTTAAACAATACAGTGGTAAACAAGGAACAGATTACTTGAAGTATTTATGACCCATGTACAACTTTGGTTTGTTTGCCACTGTCATATTTTCTAGCCTTAGATTCACACCAGGTATAGCTACTTCAATCAAATAGTACATGTACTTTTTAAAAAAAAATCAAATAGTACACAAGCAGTACTCTTAATTACTGGGTGTCAGAGCAAGACAAAAACGGGTTCAGATATTAGTATTACCTCTTACCTGCTGTGTGGTCCTTTGGCCAATTCATTTAATTCCTCTGAGCCGTTGTTTCTTTATCTGTGAAATAGGGGTAATAGCATCTATGTGGCAGAGGTGTTGGGAGGATTAAATTATCTAAAGGAGTGTAAAACACTAGCACAATGTCTGTCATCGTAAGCACTTAGTAAATGGCAGTTATTATAGCTCTTTTATTTGTGAGTCCCTTTCATTTCTCTTATTCAAACAATTATGAAATGATACAGCATTACAAGGTGAATGACTATTAAAGGTATCTAAGACTCAATTAGTCATTTTCAAAATGAGAAATTTAAGATCCAGAGATGTTAAACTTGGCTCCCAGGGGGGAAAAAGTACACTAAATGTCTTTGTAAGAATTGGTTGTATACCAGAAGGCATGGGGTCCATTGCTAATAGCTCTAGTAAGCCTCCTGTAAGCCCTGAGAGACTCTAGACATTGCTTAAGAAAGCTGACCCATGAAAATCCATATGATGTTCCTGTGCTTAGTCTCATATGAAGTGGAACCACACGTATTAAATAATTCATGCATTTCAGACTTTTCATAGAACCCAGTGACTCCGAACACTGATCACACATCTATAGACTTTGAAAGGGAGGGGAATATAAATCTTGTTGTTTACTGCAAGTGCCAATAATTCAAGTAATAAAACATATTGAGTCCAGCAATGTGTGCCTTTTACCCACTTAAAAATTTTTGATAAAAGGCCTTACCTTGATTTTTTTTTTTTTACCTACTTAAAACCTAGGAAGTTTCATAAGGGAATAGATAAAAGTATTAAAGGCTATCCCCAAGAAGTATATAGCATGGCACTGAGAATAGGAGCTGTTTCCTGCCAGGGATGACAAGACAACTGGGCTATAGATAGATCTGCTGCTGGCAAAAATGTTCCTGTTCATCAGATCATTGCTATTTAAGGCATTTTCCCATTGGGGTTTGTACTGCAGAAAGTGAACATATTCAAACTAGAGTATAAATCCTCAGTGATTATATTTAAGAATTTGGAGGAATCTCCTTTTATAAAGTTGAAGAGACTATCCTGAGGTGACAACGTAGTTTTAGGAAGATCTTACGGCTACTATAGTAGAAAGATGGAAAGAGAGTTTCACATCTGTTGATAATACTTATCAACTTCAGTACCTAAAGCCATGTTATTAATTTCTGAGAGGATTTTAAATAGCAAAACCAAATTCAGGAACCATATACTCACTACATAATATACTAATTGAGACTTTTACAAACTTGGGTTCACTTAGTAAAAGCACTTTCATTATATCGTGTATATATCTGTGTTCATCCATGCATTTTTCAAGCATCAACCACATTTAAGATGATGAGGTATAATGGGAAGTTCACAAGTGCTATGTGATGGATGAATGACTTACTGAGGAAGTTTCTTGTGCATTTAGAGCTTAGTTCTCTTATTTAAAAGAAAAGAAAAAGTACAGGATGATTGATGGAAAGGATGAAATGATACATGTAAGAGTACTCAGAACAGCTTTTAAATTAGAGTAAACCTTCAGTTGGCATCAGTCCCCACTCTTTTCAGTTGCTGAGATTCCATCAATATGTACCAAGTTTTATTAGCAAATACCAAAGATGATCTGTACTTCTTTTCTGTGCATGTGACCCCTCTTTGGTGGTCCTTCTTGTCCTCACACGGTCCCTCTGGTTTTCAAAAAGATCAAGTGTGGGTTATTGTGTGGTGATTTATACAGCCAAGTGGAGTGGCTTTCCCAAAATTTATATGGGAAAGTTAGGTATTTGCCTGCTTATCTAACAGAAGAGATTCCCAAGACATGAGTTCTCAACACATTTCCAAAGACTATTCCATTCTGTTTAACTTAGCATGTCCACTGCTTTCTTACAGCCTCCCCCAACTAGCAGTGCATATTCTGTTAAGCACATTAAAATATTATTGCCAAAACACCAGCTTTTCTAATGTGTTTAGTGAAGTGTGCTGTTGTCCCCTGCCACCATTACTGTTATGATGATGAGTTGGTAGGTTTCTAGTTTTATACATTGTGTTTTCATTTATTTGGGTTTATCTTCTTAACTTATCTTGTGACCTGCTTGCTTGGTCACTTCAATATTTTTCCTCAGGGTAGTAAGAGGTCTGGCATACAACACATCATTTCACCTTGTGCATCTAGTGACTGTTCAATTTGATTTCCTATTAAAATTTTATGTGTGATGAGTGACCAGATTGCTATGATTTATCCCTTCCACAGGCTGCTCTTCATCTTATGGCAGGATCCGTTCTGTTTTTTTTTTTTTTTTTTTTTTCAATTTTAGTTGGAGCCTCCATCCTCTGTGCCTCCAGTACACACAGTTTGTGTTGCTGTTACAGCGCAGACTTCTCGAAGTGGTAGCCATCTGCTTGTGTGTCTCTCATACCCAGTGAACTGTGAGCTTCTGGAGTCCAGGGACTCTATCTAATACCTTATTTATCTTTGCATCCCTCGTGCAGACAGCACCTGGCATGGCACATGGTTGGTACTTAATATCCCGAGTGAATTTATTCTATGGAGATTTGTTCTGACTTACCTTTGTGCATTGCTCAAAGGGCTAAAAGTTGTTTGGGGGCTGGCACCATGTTTGGGGCTGTATTCGTCATGTCTGGGCCTTGTTTGTCACATACACAATTGTAATTGGAGTGTGTAGTTGCCTCCTTCCCTGACACCAATTTTCTTAATCTCCTTTAATATGATACCCTCTTTGAATAGCTTCTGCATTAGCATGAGGATTATATATTTTCAATAATTAGTAAAGCTATTAAAAGAAGAGCGCTTTGGGACTGCCTGATTTACCCACTTCTACCCTTAGTGTTTGGAAAATCCCATGGCATTGTTTCCTCTCTGTTATTTTTGTATCTGCTTCATCCAGATGTCTCTAAATTCAGCCCAGTAATCACATTACTGGTATAGGAGTGTCAACTGTGTGTCCGGGTTAGGGAGATGGCCAGGGCACGCCACCTGTGAGAGGCAGGATGATACATATGTGGTAGACGTATGCAGAGGCTGCCCCTGGAGCACAGCGGGGAGCACCTCACGCACACCTGTGGAGGGAGTGAAGGCCTGGGGAGGTGGTCACAGTAGGCTCCAGGGAAGAGTGGTTCTTGAGGTGAGACCTAAGAAATAACCTGAAGAATCACAGGTAACAAGGGGAGGAGGCTTTTTTTGTCAGAAAAGAGGCAAGAATAAAGGTAAAGGCTTGAAGAGCACTATGCTCAGAGCATGGGGGTGGGTGAGATTGCGTGAAGTCAGGGAGCATGAGGTGATGAAGCCTGAGCCCAGAAGGCTGTGGTATTATATGCCCAGACTTGATCCTGTCAGTTGGAGGAAGCAGCTTCTATATCAACATTTTGTCCACTTGTGTTGATTTCTGGCCAAGATTCCTATAGTGAGGTAGATGGTCAAGACCGTGGACTTTGGAATCGAACTGCCTGGGTTCGAGTCCTGGCTCTGCCACTTAATTGCTGTACAACTTGGTGAAATTTTGTGCTTCATTTCCTCATTGTGAATACAGAGATTAAATGGGGCTGCATTCTGATACACCCACAGAATGGCAGTTGGCACTTGCTGTCCCTGAAACTAAAACTCATAACTCTCTGGTAGGCCCCAAAGGTCAGTTAGCTCCTTGCAGAAGGCTAGACTTTCTTTTTAAAATCAGTTTATTTTTTGAAATCGAGTTTGTTATGTGGTCTGCTTTTGCCTTTTGTTTTTAAGCTTTTGAAAACACAAAGTAGCTTTACTGGTTCACTTTCTCCCTTCTAAACTAGAGAAATATGGATTTTCTTAGAAATTGTAAGCTTTAGGCTTCAGGATGGAGGGGGTATTAGGAGTAAAGAATGAAGCTGGATGGTGGCAATGGTGTTGTCTTTCCATCTGCCACCCAGAAAGGATCAAGAGGAGGAGTCTAGAGAGATGTTAGCTTCCTGAGGTTCTTGAGCCACTAATTTAATCTAGGCTAACATAGAACAGACTTTTCCTTTCTGATGCTTAGATTCTGGAAATAATGACCCCAGGCCTTCACTAATCCGTAGCATGGCATCACATACAAAGATTTTGAAATGAATTTATCTTACTGTGATTTCAAGGTATCCACCCTGTAAAAAGTTTACCTGGCTTTTATAGCCCCCCATTCGTCGGAAAATATCCCAGAAATGCTAGCTTCAGTGCCCTCAAGGAGTTCCCAATCTCTTCCATTTAGATATTCTGGAATCCTTATATCATCAGTCTTTGACAACTGACTCATTTCAAATTTCCCTGAAACTGCTTTTTGTCACTAGCTAATTATATAGACTAGAATACCGATGGCAGTTAAAACATCTGTTTTTATTTTTGTTTTAAAAAAAAAGATTGATTTCTAGGGGCACCTGGGTGGCTCAATCCATTAAATGTCTCTCTTCGGCTCAGGTCATGATCTCAGGGTCCTGGGATCCAGCCCCACATCAGCTCCCTGCTCAGTGGCGAGTCTGCTTCTCCTTCTTCCTCTCACTCTGTGGTATCTCTCGCTCTCATTCTCTTGCAAATAAATAAAATCTTTTTTAAAAACCTAAAAGATTAATTTCTAAAAACTGACATTATTAGGATTATTTTGTGAAGTAAATTGTTTTAAAATAGTTCCTTTTTCAGGACACCTGGGTGGCTCAGTCAGACTCTTGGTTTCAGCTCAGGTCTCCATCTCAGGGTTGTGAGTTCAAGCCCCGCATTGGGATCCGTGCTGGGCATGGAGCCTACTTAAAAATAAAAAAATAAAATAAAGTAAAATAACATAGCTCCTTTTTCATAAACAGGATACTGGAAACCCTTGCAAATCACATTGTTATGATCAAAATAGAAATATTTGATATGATCCAATATGAAACTAAACACATAAGGCCATCGGTCACTTCCTAAAATTATTTCTTACAAAAGTATTGCTCTTAAATTCTTGGTTTCTCTATTTTGTGTTTCCTTTCGGATGGGTCTGCTTTGGAATCAGTGAAGGTGCATGTCTGTCTTTAGGCAATAGCCTAATCTCTATGGCCATATGGGCAAAAGCAGTATAATTACAATGTAGTATTAATTGGGCCATGTGACTGTTTTGTTTTAATTATTGAAATCATCTTATCTTTCCATTCCTTAAAGCATGTTAATGGGTGAATCACTGGATAACATGTTTATGTCATTTCTATGGAATTAAATATGTGCACATTTACATAAACTTGGTAAAAAAATTCTGCTTCCCTTGATAATGTTGCAGATAGTTTTTTTTTTCTGTGTCTCAAGCATCACTAGAAGCCTGAGGAAATCAGATATTATAAAGAATTGATTCTTTACATTCTGCCTAATTTATAGAGTGCAGATTGAATTATAGATTTCTGGCTGAGGAGGGTGTCACCCTGGGTTGACGTAATAAGTTGGTAGAAAATTTTAGATTTACTTATTAACAAACCAGGGATTTCCATACCTTTAATGCACGTTCTTTTTAAATGATTTGGGTAGGAAATTTAGTGATGGGTACCCATTTTTACCAAATACAAGTGTTTGGCAACTGTATGTAGAAACTGGCATTTATCTGTGTTCAGATTTTAACTTTTGTCTCCCTATTTTTTCAGTTGTTTTTATTTCAGTTGCTGCGAGGGCTGTCTTACATCCACCAGCGTTATATTTTGCACAGAGACCTGAAACCACAGAACCTTCTGATCAGTGACACGGGGGAGTTAAAGCTGGCAGATTTCGGTAGGAAAGCAGTTAATTACCAGTCTATTTTGTCACACTGTGAGAATGCCAGGCAGATGGTGACACTGCATTTGTTGAGGTTTGCTTCTTCTATCATTGTAGATCATAGGTAACATTTTTTTGAGGCTTGAAGGAAATTTTTTTTTTTAATGATCAGCATCATGCTTCGTGGATTTATTAAAAATTCACACTGCTTGTTAGAGTCTTGAATAATCATAGGCACAAATCAGGTGTCATATATTTCTAAAGGAAAAGTCAGTCCAATCTTGAGCATGAAATATGTTGAAAGAAATCTAAATTTTTTCACCTTTTACTAATAATGCAAAATGTCAAACCTATTCCAAAGTGGAAGGATAGTGGAAGGAACCCTCATTACCCATCACCCAGCTTCCACAATGATCAATCTATTGTCAGACTTGAAGAAACCTGAATTTGGACTTTAGGGGGGCATCACAAAATATATTCCACAGTACATATTGCCCTGCGGTTTTAATAACTTAGAAATCTAGGGCTGGGGTTAAGTTTTCCAGAAATGACTGTTTCAAGACTTCTCAATAACTTTACAAAAGTAGACGCTGATTCCGATTTAAAAGTTGTGGTTTTCAGTCATTGTAAGTCATCCCTTCCTTAAATTTTTGAGGTTGGCCTCTTCCAGCTTAGAAGCTTTGCTCCAGACTCTGTTTTGACTCCACAAAGGGGAGCAAAATTGTATCCTTGCTGCTAGCTCTCCTCCCCTCATCAAGTGTGCCAGTCCTCCTTTGCCCGGGCTCTGTCCTAGCAGAAAGGGTGCTGAGTTGATTCCCAGCACCAGGGGATGCTGGTGGCAGCATGATATGTTGATATTGCATTGCCTCAGTTATTTTTGAATACATATTCTGTTTAGAAATTTGTCCCATTAAGAGTGGAATAGAAATGTTACCCTTGGGACATAAACATGCCTGAGGTTGAGATACAGGTTTTTGATGAAATATGATTATCTTTTCCCACCCCACCTTCCGATAAATAAAAGAGCAAGAAATGTCTGTTTCCTATTCCAGGGTTAGGAGACTGCTCAGTACCTTTGGAATGAATCTACTCTGTTGGGTTTTAAATATTTTTTCCTTCTAAAATTGAAATAGAACAAAAGTTAGCATAACGAGTGATATATTGCAAAAGTGTCATTTGTTCTCATCTTGCTGGTAGAAATGATGAAACTCTGTGTGTGTGTGTGGTTTATTGCCAGATTTTAGCATCAAAATAATACAAGGTGGCCAGACATAAAGTCTTTCTATAACAGAGTAGAAAATAATGGGAGAGTAGGTGGGTGGAGGAGAGATTTGTGGTTCCTCAAATATAGGGTTATTGGATTTGCTGTGAACATATTTTGTGGTTTGTCAGTTATCGGTAAATTAATA
Source organism: Eumetopias jubatus (assembly GCF_037043125.1). NCBI lineage: Eukaryota > Metazoa > Chordata > Mammalia > Carnivora > Otariidae > Eumetopias > Eumetopias jubatus. The sequence continues at coordinate 36,052,897 of NW_028274820.1, forward strand.
AGGCTTCATAGTGATTTTCTTCTGATGTTTTAATATACTGTGAGATATATGTTGGAGTAAGTAATTGCATTGAACATTTAATTCTATTGAACGCGGTTTTCTTGTGCATTTGTAAAATACATTTTACAAAGTTGATTTTGTTTATATGATCAAGGGTATAATGAGATTATATGTAAGTGCTTACTGGGGATTATTTGTTAATTTTATGGCAATGTTTTTATTATAATTGTCAGGTAAGTTCATCTTAAAAGATTCTTTTGGATCTTTAAAACTGACATTTTATAGTATCAGATTCAAAAATAGATTGAAATGCAGTTTTAAACAACTTAGGAAGTGTTTTAGAAAATTAGAAAATTGAGAGATACTCAGAGCAAACATTCACATTTTCCTTCTTTTCCACATTTCCACATTTTCCTGGTACCTTTACTCTCCTCCTCCAGGCTCTTCTTTTTCAAAACATTTTCTTTTGTAAACAGTTTTCACCCCTAAATAATATGCCATGCACATTCTCTCTTGTTGTTAAATGTGAAAAAAATCATTTCTAACAGCTTAGATTTTTCCTTTCATAGCCCAAACCTCGTCCTTTATTCAGTTCCTTACCAATGACCATTTAAGTGCTTGCTGCATTTCCCTCTCGGGGGCAGTCCTGCGCTGAAAGGCCTTGTCGGGGAAGCTGTGGGGGTCCACTTGCTGTGTCCGTATTCTAAAGCCTCTGATTCCTTGCACCAGACCGTTCTGCAGAAAGGTGTGCCACGCACCTCCCCCCTCAGCATCACGGATTGAGTCTCCTTGCCTGGAACACACCCTTGGCATGCGTCCTGTGCATGAAGTATAATAAGCGAGACTCATCCACCAACTGACAATTTCCCCCCAATTAATTGTGCATTATTTTTGTCTTTTAATTTAAGACATGCAATTAACTGTGATTTACTGCACTTGGGCACATGTTTATGTCTGAGCTGAAGGAAGCACAGTAGAAGCTGTGGAGAAGCTAGACAGTCAAAATGGGATGGTTCCAGGCAGCAGAACAATGAGAAACACCAGCTCTTAATTCAGACTTTGATGTATAAAGAGCTTTAGAAGCAGTTCTTTTGTCCTTTTTTTTTTTTCTTGTGTGAAAATTGATTAAAAGAGACAAATGAAATCTGTCTGAGTACAGGTCCCATGGTGTGAGTGTTACTGTTTTATTAGAAAAACTACTTGGGGAGTGAGGGGGGAACACTGAAATTTATTGAATTTATTCTGAGTGCCAAACACTTAGAAATTCTTGTTTCACTGTCTCTTCAATCTAGTAAGGTATATTAACCCATGTTTTTGAAAGAGACCTGAGTTCAGAGAGGCTTGACCGCACAGGTAACTGGTTGCAAAGCTGGAATTCTTCAGTCGCTCTTGCAGTGCACTGAAATGATTGTGTTCATTGGTTTATCTGTTTAGTTTTTTATTCCAGAACTTGATTGTAAGTTCTGTGAGGGCAGGGACTCAGCTTGTCTTTCTCACTCTTGTCTGTGCTGTGTCTAGAACCATGCTTAGCACATAGTAGGCATTCAGGAGATACTGGTTGAATGAATTAAAAATATGTATGACTAAATTGAGTATTAGTGTAAAGACCCACTGAGGCTCTTGGGTGGTTCACTGGGTTAAGCATCTGCCATCGGCTCAGATCATCGGCTGATCTCAGGGTCCTGGGTTCCAGCCCTGCATCTGGCTCCCTGCTCAGCGGGGAGTCTGCTTCTCCCCCTCCCTCTGCCTCTCTCCCTGCTCATGCTCGTGCTCGCTCTCTCTCTTTCTCAAATAAATAAGTAAAATCTTTAAAAAAAAAAAAGACTAAGACCCACCCGAATTTACTAATTTCTCCTTCTTTGCTTTGGTAAACCAGCAGTTAACAAACTAATTTTCCCTTCATCAGTGCTACCTTGGCTGGATATAGTCAAAAGCTAAGAACTTGCTAGTGTTGGAGCCTCAGGATTGCTTTGAAGCTTAGGCCCTACATACCTGCTTAGTATTTACTATGTATGTGACCTTGGGCTGCAGAAATACAGGTCACTGAGTGAATGTAAACGCACACAGAAGGTGTCTATGATTTGCAGTTCCTACTCTGCTGGCCTTAGATGATCATCTCATTACATTGTTGTTTTGGGCAAAATGTGTTGAACATTGAGTTAAGAGAGCTGGCTCTGTCTATAACTAGCTTGTGACTTTCACGAAGTCATTTATCCTTTCGGATCCTTAGGCTCCTCCACCGAAAAATAGGAGCATCGGACAGGTACTTTCCAAGATCCTTTTCAGTGCTGTTTTTTTTTTTTTTTATGTTGTACGTTTATGAAACTATTAATTTATTTTCTAATGACCAGATATTTGCTGGTAATTAAAAATTGGTCCATTGAATCTTGAATCAGTACTATACCATCCCTCCCTGGAATCTGATTTTTTTTATTTTATCTTCTGGAAATTCAAACAGAGGAGAGCCACAGTTTTATAATAAGCACTGGGATCACATTAAAAGAAAATTATTGAAGTATGACAAGTAAATGCATAAATAAATTCACTGAGAAATTAATGTTCATTTGCAGTATAATAGTATGAAACTTAAGGATATATTTCCATGTAAATGAGATTAAAACAAAATAGATGAGTCTATAGACTTTCCTGCAATCCCTATAAGACAAGGATGGTGTCATCCACATTTCCCTGCTATTCTCCCACTGTTTTAAAGGGTCACGCCTAACTCTATGGAAAGACAGCTGGGCCGAATTTGGCCCTGAAGAAATGAGACAGTGAGAAGTCCGTAATGTAAGCACGTAAGCTTTTGGCTTATGTATGTATTTTATATATATATAAATTTTTATTTATTTATTTATTTTTTACTGACTTTCCTAATGCAGGAACGTTGTTAAACAGATCTGTGGTTTTAATCAAGGAAAATTGGATGGGTCTCTTTCCCACCAGAGGTCTAAAATATTACCTTCCTAATGTTGGCAGTTTCCTCCTCCAGGCTGTTCCCTGTTCCTCGTCTTGATTTAAGGAAGGAAATTATTGTAAATCACATTTTAGATTAATTTGCAGAGCACACCAGAGAAGGAACTCTACTGAGGCCGTGGCGAGCCCGGGGTTTGTTGGTAATGTGCCTCTCCGAATTCGCATGGGGAATAGTGGAAGACAGAAGGAAATCAGCTGCTTTCAGATGTAGAGTCGAGTCTGTCAGTTTGATAAATGGAAAGCGTCTGAATAAATGCCTGTTGGTTCCCAAAGTATAGACCTTTAACTATTTTTTTATCATTAGCATATAAAATTCACCATGGAAGCCATAGTTACAAATTCAAGGTTAGATATAACTTAGTCCATTTGTTTGGTCTGTAGGATTCATTTTAACTCTATGTTTCGGAATATATTTTCTATAAACAGAATTAACTATATTTTCCAGTGAGGTGTCACTCTGCTTTTATAAGGCTTTCTTTCTCAGCAGTTTAACACATGAGCAGTTCTAATGCAAAGTTCAGACAGTTGTTTTCATATACATCTGAAAACTGAAGAATATTTTTAGAGCAATTGCTGCAATATGAACCAAAGAAAGATCTATTTTTTCCCTAATTTTTCTAGACTTCATTAAAACTCCAAATTAAAATGTACATATCTGAAAATTTATCAAAGAGATTATCAAGATTACATGTTAGAAATAATTTTGATCGACATGTGAACTAGACAGTTATTTTAAAGATGTGGTAACTCTTTTGAAAAGGAATGTTGATACTTAAAATCATCTTGTCTCTCATCATAGCATCATCACTTAGCTTCATTATTTAAATCTTGCTTAATATCCCATTCATGCCTTCGAAAGTTTTCTCACATTCAAGGGGGATGGATGATGATGACAATGATGATAACATTATATTGTTTTTCTGTTTTGTCTTATCACAAAGTAACTTCTCCCAGGTATGCGAAGATGCTACATATATGAGAGATTTTGTTCTCCTTTTAAATAGACTTTATGTTTTAGAGTGGCTTTAGATGCATAGTAAAATTGAGCAGAAAGTATACAGAATTTGCATGTACTCCCTGCCCCCACACATGCATTTAATTATCAACATCCCCCACCAGAATGGTACATTTGTGACCATTGGTGAACCTCTACTGACATGTCAGTATCACCCAGAGTCTATGGTTTACATTAGGTTCACTCATGGTGTTGTACATTCTTTGGGTTTTGACAAATTATAATGATGTATCTGCCATTATAGTATCATACAGAAGAGTTTCACTGCCCTAAAAATCCTCTAAAAAACTCATCTATATGGGTTTTTTAAAAGCTGTAAATGGAAACCAAGAAGAAAATATATGAATTGCGACTCATATGCATATTCTACTCTGTCTATGAGAAACCTCTGTGTTCAGTCACCATAAAGCAGATTGAAGCAATGTGGATGGGAGTTGATTGCTAAGAATGGCAGCTTCCAACTCCATGGAAATGAGGAAATTCAAAAGAGTGTTAGTTCGGTTTTAGCCATATCATGCATGTGAGGTAATGAGACATTTTAAAATGCAGAACAGACTGCTACAAATAGGGCTGATCATCTCATTCTCCACTATGGATGGGAACCTTCTGGGCAAAGGGATTTCAGTATGCAAAATTATTATTTGTTTGTTTGTTTTTGTTTTTTGACTATACAATATGAGGGCAGAATTGTTGGCAGTAAATCAAATAAGTGATGCAGGATCTGAGTTGAAATATACTGATGTGTTTTTAGAAAAAAGTCTGCATGTGGGTTGACTGCAGCGCTGTTGGCGGTAATGACCAGGGTGGGGGAATTGTAGGTGATGTTAGCAAGAATGACAGTGAAACAAAAGAAGACAGTGTGAAACAAACCTCAGAATCATGAACGCTCACAGGCTACTCAGGACAACAGTGCTTACACTTGAACATGAGTTTTGTTAACATATAGGTCGTGTAAAAGGTTGCTTAGAGTTTAACAATTCACTGATGTCCCTTAATTCACAGATCTTCCTCTGTCTCTTGCTTCCCTTCTAAGAAGCCACGTTTTTAAAATGCAGCCCAAGCCAGACTCCGCTGAAACATACGTCAACAGGCCTGATTTATACTAGAATCTTGGTCATAGTGAGTCATGTAGTCTGAGGCATATGTTTTCTAACATTTTTACTGGGAACTAGAGAAACTGGCTACCGTGGAAAATCTGACATATATTGTAAATTCTGAAAGCTAGACACGCTTAAAAAATTTGTGATTTTGATGGTTTTTTCCCTCATTTTAATACTATCAGTTCAATATAGTTTGCTTTTCCTCTTCTGTTTTCTAAGGTTTTTAAAATGCCATATGGGTTGGTTTATTTACTTTTGGAGTAGTGCGTATTTATTTTAATATTAAAAATTTTCTCACCTTGAATGATTTCTTCTGTTACAGTAGATCAACACTGGAAGCTAGGACTTTTCTTTTCACATGTTAATAAAAGAAAGTACTGGGGGAACGCCTGGGGGGCTCAGTGGGTTAAGTGGCTGCCTTCGGATCAGTTCATGATTTCAGGGCCCTGGGATCAAGTCCCACATTAGGGTCCCTGCTTCTCCCTCTGCCTGCCATTCCCCTTGCTTATGCTCTCTCTCTCTCTCTCTCACTCTCTCAAATAAATAAATAAATAAAATCTTTAAAAAAAAGTATTGGAAAATTAAAAAGTACCAAAAAAATTGAGAACTAATGATCTGTGTTACTTAGAAATTTTAGATACATGTCTGAAAAACAGTCTATTTTATCACATACTATAAAAATAAACTTGATGTGTATAATCAAGCTTACAGATCTAAAATAATACAACTTTTTGCAAAAATTCAAAACTTAAAAATGGAACACCTCTCAGTTAAATATTTGTCAAGTTATTTGACATTCTAATTTTTAATCTGGAAGGATATTGATATAAAATGCGGATTGAAGTGTTTGGTTTTTCTTTCCAGTTTTGGAGTTAGAGTTGACAGCTAGGGAATCTATTGTGTGAATGTTATGTGTGGAAACTGTGCTTAGAACCAGCCTGGAAGTCATAGAAGGGGGTCAGTGAGTTGGCTACGTTGAGTGCCCCCCACACGAGAATGGGACAAGAAAGGTGTAAAGAGAGGCCTAAGAAAAGTCAGAGGCGGTTTCTGAAAAGGTATCGGTAAGCTCTCGACCTACTTAAAATATGTTGGGAGCCTCTAATCAGAATCACTACTATTAATGTTAAAAGAACAATATAAAATAAGTATGATGTGGCAGCCTTGCGCTCCGAGAGTTGGAAGCAGAATGTGATGTTATTTTCGAAGCCCTCATCCAGTTGTTGATAGAGTCTTAGCATTGGGAAAGTTTTGTTATTTTTGTTTTTCAGATAAAGGCAGCAAGTCTATGATGGGAAAGTTAACATGAATCTGTCATAATTGTATAAGAAAACCCACTACAGTCACATTTCCAGAATTTTTCATTTTAGATTTTCTCTGGATTTTGAAGGAAACTCAGAGATTGTCTTGTCCAAATCTCTTATCTTAAACATGTATACACTTTGGCCCAGCGATGGAAAATAAGTTAACATTGAGCCTGTTACTTAGTAAATGATGTGTTAAGTTATTAATGTTATTGTGGCCAGTGTCTCTAGAGTCCTAATGTAGTACCCAATAAACTATGGATAACTTATTTAGCACATGCGCAGGCTTATTCCCCAGACATATGAGAAGGTAGAAGTGCTGACCAGATGTCTAGGTCAAAATAATCTCTCTGGGTCTGGGTACCTGTGTCAGCTGCAGTGAGATCCTTGTGGGGAAGGGGGCGATCCCTCAGTCCTCACATTAGAACTAACGTGTCCATCTTGGGGAAATGGAAAAACAAAAAACAAAAAACCCACCAGTATGAAGAATGTTTCTCACAGTAGACCTGCAGGAAACCTCATTGGAAATATAAGTTGGAACGGAGCCTTGGTAATTTATGAATTAGAAGGAACCACCCTCTTTCATTATGTTCCTGGGAGAAATTAAAGCATTGAGCAGCCCTGTGGGCAGAAGGCGGCTGAATTGGCTTTAACAGTGTTCCGCTGTGACTCAGCCGTCCTGGGCAGTAGCTGGGAAATGCCCTTGTTGCCTCCCAGTGGGAGAAATCTGTTCAGATCTTGCCTTTTCCATGGGTTGGGAATAAATAGTACACAATTCCGGGGCAGGGGAGATGTAACAGACGTACTACTTAAAAACATTTCGATCTGAAATAGAAAACTTTTTATATGGGACCTCATATACCCAAGTGTAAAGAGAAGATCAAATAAAATGTCCCAGAATGGTTAGGGTGCAGATTCTGGAGCCACATGCCAGAGTTTGAATCCAGACTCTCCAGTTTACAAATCATGTGTCCTTGGGTGAATTACCAAAATTCTCGGTGCCTTAATTTACCTGTTTAAAAATAAGGATGCTGACAGGAATATGGGGTACCTCATAAAATTGTTAGAAGACAAGTAAATGAACACTTAGAAATCATGTAAGGACAGTGCCTGGCTTATAGACAGTCCATATAAATGTCATGTTTATCATTATCCCTTTAGGGTTTAGGGTTGACATGTTCAGAATGTTACTTTTTTTTTAGTAGTTTTTGATGTAGTATTCCATGATTCACTGTTATTTGTTTTTAATGCAATTTTCCCCCTAAAGTGTATAAACGTAGTTTCTTGCCTTTTTGAACAAGGATGTAATAAGGAATATTATTCAACAATTCGTTCAACAGATTTTTCCTGAGTGCCTCCCATGGACCCAGCACTGTGCTCATGGCAGAATGTACAGTGGTAAATCACAGCAACTTGGTTCCTGCAGCTTTCCTCACAGGAAAGTCTTGCAGTCGCCATTTTGAATATCAGTTACTTTTTCTGTGGAGATGCACCAAGGGCTAATGAACTTTTTTAAAACGATCCGATTTTTAAATCATTGTCTTGTATATTTTATGGAATTGTCACTTGTGTATTTTAAAGTATAATTACTGGCCAAGGTAGAATGTTCAGAGTAATAATTCTCTACACATCAATGTTAAAAACTTTCTGTTGTTTGTAGTTCAGATTTTAAAATATATCTGTCACAGTGCCAATCAGTTTAGCTTCCCTGGTAAAGAGACAGGATAATTTAATAAGAGGGACTAATTCTTGTGACAGAAGTTTTCACGATACATTTGTCCCATTCGTGTCATTCTTTGAGAGTAAAATTATACTTAATGTTAGTTCTTTTATGAGGCAGACACTTGGTTAATTAACCAAGAATCTGCGGGTATTATACATATTCTCATAAACAACCGAGTGCTTCTGCCAAATGTTTCAGTAGGAGAGACCCGTAAGATAAGAAAACTTTGTGAACTGCGAGAAGAATCATCCCTAATGAAAAATAGAATTATACCTTAGTACACACTGTAATAAAGAACTGAGTAAATTTTATCAGAAGCACTTGAACACTACGAGAATGAACGCTCCTTATGTGCAGTGTCCATGTTTGTAGTCTCTTAGGAGTCGCTGTTGCTGCAGGAATTACTTTACGTTGTCAGGTAATGCCGAAATCTAAATGAAAAATGGCATATTGATTTTTAAGGGTCTTCAGAGATTTGATGCTTTGTATAACAGAGTCTATAAGAAAACAGTGTAGGTCCATTATAACTTGTTTTCTAAGACTTGTGACCGTTTTTTTGAAATGAGATTTGATGTCAAAGTTCATTTGACCAGTCTGTAATGTCTCAAGAGGAAACGTACACAGCTAGAAATATGCATAAATTAAGGGACACACTTGTAGTCTTCAAGAAAAGGTATGCATAGATTGTCAAAACAAATGATTTAAGATTGTGGGAGATTCCTTAGCAAAGTCATACGTCAAGCGGTTTGTAGCATGTATCCTTCATTCCAGTAAAAATATCAGTACCCTACATTTTGTCAGCATTGGCTATGACAGCAAACTTAGTCATTTTTTAAATTTTAAGAATTGCTTATTTTACCATCTTTGTGAGTGACATGTCTGTGATCTTTGGATATGGGCATCTATGCTGTACAATATGGAAGCAAAAGATGAGGATTTTGCCTAGGACAAGATATAGAAGATCCAGGGGATCTTCTAGATTCCAGTAGATCTAGAGGATCTAGATTCCAGTGGCTGGAAGCATTTTCATTTTTGAATATTGAATTCAACCTTGGAAAAATTGTAGTAGTTGAATCATCAAAACATTTTATCAGAAGCACTTGACATTAGATTGCTTTTAGGAAATGAAATTGATTCAAACCTGTGTCATTTCTAATAATAATAATAGCAGCCCTTTATAATTCATGAAGTGATTTCATAGTTCTTATTTTGTGTTACCTTCATAATCCTGTGAAGTAGACACTACAGGTCTCATTACCCCCTTTTTAATATGAGAACCTTGATTTGTGCTTATAATATTAGCTCAACATGGGCATCAGATTGATTTTTTTTTAATTTTTAAATTCCATATGCATATATTTATCTATGTAACACATATGATTTACAAGAATTAGTATCTAATGGCTCACTGTAAAGTTCATTATTAAAAACAGTAAGAGTAAATCAACATTTTAAGTAGTCTCCTTGACGATTTGATTGTTTTTGCTAACTTCTTTCAGATATGATGAAATTACCTTTGTTTCTCCTTTGACTGATAAAGAGCTTGTATTTGTCTTTGTCCTCTTAGTTTTCTGTGGTGCTTTGTGAATATTATTTTCAGTCTTTAGTTCATTTGCATGAACTACTTTTTATAAGATTTAGTTTATTTTTTTAATTTTTTAAAATATATAATGTATTATTAGTTTCAGAGGTAGAGGTCAGTGATCATCAGTCTTATATAATACCCAGTGCTCATTATATCACGTGCCCTCCTTAATGTCCATCACCCAGTTACCCCATCCCTCCCCCCGCAGCAACCCTCAGTTTGTTTCCTATGATTAAGAGTCTCTTATGGTTTGTCTCCCTCTCTGGTTTCATCTTGTTTTATTTTTTCCTCTCTTCCCCGATGATCCTCTGTTTTGTTTCTTAAATGCCACATATGAGTGACATCATATGATCATTGTCTTTCTCTGATTGATTTATTTTGCTTAGCGTCATACCCCCTAGTTCCATCCACATCATTGCAAATGTCAAGATATCATTTTTTTAATCGCTGAGTAGTATTCCATTGTGTGTGTGTGTGTGTGTGTGTATGTACACACACACACACACACACACACACACACACCACATCTTTATCCATTCATCCGTCAATGGACATTGGGGCTCTTTCCATACTTTGGCTACTGTGGACATTGCTCCTATAAACATTGGGGTGCACATACCCTTTCGGATCACTACATTTGTATCTTTAGGGTAAATACCCAGTAATGTAATTGCTGGGTCATAGGGTAGCTCTATTTTCAACTTTTTGAGGACCCTCCATACTGATTTCCAGAGTGGCTGCACCAGCTTGCATTCCCACCAACAGTGTAGGAGGGTTCCCCTTTCTCTGCATCCCCGCCAACATCTGTCATTTCCTGACTATTTCACTTTAGCCATTCTGACTGGTGTGAGGTGGTATCTCACTGTGGTTTTGATTTGTATTTCCCTGATGCTGAGTGATGTTGAGCATTTTTTCATGTGTCTATTGTTGACTGATATTTTTACATTGGCATTTCTGTGGAGTCTGTAGGCTTGAAAATAATTCATCCTGAAATCATCTTGGAAGATCGTATGACTTATATCTTTTAAATAACAACATGAAGAATGTTCAGGTAGTTCTGATTTTTATTATGATTGGTGATCTTTTAAATACAAAAATTATAGATAAATGTGTTTTGCTGTCCAGCACTTTATGAAGGGGAATAGTTACAAATGAACTCTTTGGTCTCCCTCCAAGAAGTAGAGAAATTTGGATGTGAATTTGAAATTGTCTTTGAATCACTAAGTGAATGCCAAAATAAAGAGTACTTTTACCCTCCCGCTCTAAGGGGCTGTCTGTAAACTGAAAGCTCAAACATTGAAGGTAGTCAGACATTCTAGTACATGCCAACTTACCCTTTCATTGCAGAGATAAAATTTCTGGAAATCAGGAAGACATTAAAAAACAAAACTCAAAGCCCTTTTTCACAGTGCTCATTGTTAGACTTTACTCTCCCATTTACCTTCCTTTCTCCAAGCTGCCCCCTCCCACCTCCGGGTCACCCCCAGTCACTGTCAGTGCTGGTGGCAGGTGATGTATATCACTGCTGTGATGGGGGAGCGAAGGGGGGGAAAGATTGAGCACCGTTGTTTTGTCTTCTTTGTAGCGATAAATTGTTTTGTTGAGAAATACAAGTACATAATTTGTTTTGCCTATAAAAATATCATGCTTGGTATATCTAGAGAGATAATCACTACAGAAATGTTGGAAGTGAAATGTTTTCATCTTGGTATTATTTTTTAGCAGGAGCCAGTCAATTCCCCCAGTTAGTTGGATGGCTGTTGTCCTCTTTGCACACTTACTCTGTCTTCTTCTTGCAGAGGCGTTCAGAGCCAGCTTTTTTTTTTTTTTTTAAGATTTTATTTATTTATTTGTCAGGGAGAGAGAGCTAGAGAGAGAGAGAACACTAATACAAGCAGGGGGAGCGGCAGGCAGAGGGAGAGGTAAGCAGAGGGAGAAGCAGGCTCCCCGCTGAGCAGGGAGCCCGATGCGTGGCTTGATCCCAGGACAATGGGATCATGACCTGAGCCGAAGGCACATGCTTAACTGGCTGAGCCACCCAGACACCCCTCAGAGCCAGCTTTTGATTGCTGTTTCTTTTGCTGCTTCCGTAAATCTGAAAAGGCATTTCTACAACTGTTATACAACCCATATATTCATGAAAAATAATTTTTAAAATAAATTTTTTGTCAGTCATATCAGTTTAGGGTGAATTTCACAGGTGTGTCTCCCCCGCCCCCAGTGAATTTGTAATATATATTAGCTAAGTGATTAAAGGCCCTTGACCTTCCTGCAGTGAAAATAAAATCTGGTATTGCATCTCTCAGGTTTATTTGATTAAGGACACATTTTTGACTTTGGAATATAAGTTGGGAAAATGTTGGTATATTAGTTATATATTGCTGTTTAACAAATTACCACAACCAAGATGCTTCAAACAACAGGTGTTTATCATCCTCTAGGTTCTGTGGGTTAGGGATCTGGGCATGACTCAGCTGGGTGCCTCTGCTTCCAGGCCTCTCACATGGCTTCAATCGAGGTGTCATCTGAAGGTTCTCCTGGGAAAGGATCTGTTTCCAAGTTTCCATGGTTGTTGGCAGAATTCGTTACTTGCGGTCTGTTGGACTCAGGGCTCTAGTTCCAAGCTGGTTGTTGGCCAGAGGCCACTCTCAGTTCCTTGCCACATGGACCTCTCCAACATGGCTACTTGCTTCGTCAAAATATTCAAACCAAGAAGGCAATAAAGTGAGTCTGCAGCAAGACAGAAGTTATAGTCTTGGCCATATTCTATTTTTTAGAAACAAGTAACAGGTGCCATCCCTACTCAACAGAGCAGGGAGGGGATTCCACAAAAGTGTGAATATCAGGAGGCAGGGGTGTCAGGCGAGCGACCTTAGAGTCTGCCAACCACTTATGGTATAAAAACTACTGTCCACGTATCTCTTGATAATTACACTGTGTGATATGACTTTCCATAAGAAATAGCAGATAACTGAGCATGTAAAGCCTTATGCTAGGGTGTAAAGATGTATAAAGGGTATCGGTAATGATGCTGCTGATGACAAATAGTAATGAGAAGTAAGCCTTCATTGACTGCTACTTGTGTCAGATGCTGGGGTGAGCCCCCGGCTTGTCGTCTCTTACCTAATCCTCACATAAGCCTCCTTTTCCAGAAAACAAAATGGAAGGTTGAGAAGTTAAGTAAGCCTGTAGGTTGTTCTCAAGCAATTCACTGAGAAATTAGACAAGTTATGCCACTAATTATACTATTTTTCAGCGGGTGACTTCTCTCTACATGACAGGAGCCCAGAAAAGGGTTGGAAAGACTTAGAGGGGACAGCCCAAAATGGTCTTTTCCAAGGATGTGTATAGGATATCATGAGGTTTCTGAGACAGGGACAGGGACAAGGTACAGTGTAAGTAAAGGCAGGTAGGTTTCCATCTTGGTAATACTTACAGTCCCTCTACAATAACATGACAAAGGATAGAGCTATTACCTTTAGCCACAGGCAAAGATATTGGTGGACATGTGGGCATCAGAACCAGAGAGATTAAATGTCAAGTAGGGTGGCAACAGTAGCAGATGGCAACTATTTGGTTATATTTTTTATTTATTTATCCCCGGCCTCTCTCCAAAATGGCCTTGCAGCAGCTGCTGATCTGATGGTCCACTTGCTCTCTTCTTACTTAGCCTGCTGCTATTATGGGCAGACGTGGTTCCATCCACCCCTTGCCTTCCCTCCGGTTCTGGTCTCCGAGTTCCACCTTCAGACAGGTGCATCTGGGAAGGCGCTGGGTGCCAGTGCCCTGGGGGCCTGGTAGCTGCAGTGCAGGAGAGTTTCAGCATTCATTTCGCTGGCCTTCTATCTGCTGGAACCTGCTGCCAGTTGGGCAGGACCCGGGCCAGGCCCAGTCCCTGCACAGAGAGGCCCCTGGGACAGAGGCAGGGCGCTGAGCCAGGTGTCTGCAGCATACAGTGTGACGTCCAGAGCCCATTGACAGATCGGGGTCGGTGGGGGGGCAGGCTGTGAGAGTAAGCCCTGGTCCGCTTTCCCAATCCTCTGGGCTAGAACAGTGGCAGTAGCCAAGGTTCACAGCAAAGACCAGGGCTGAGAAACTAGGCAACAGTCGTCTTCTCTGAAGCCCCTTCCTTGGGCAGAGATGGTAGCAAAAAGGTAGGCTCATTTAATAAAAAGAACATGAGAGTAGGAGTGAGAAGTCCAAGCACTTGTTCTAGCATTTTCACTAACTAGCTGTTGGACTTTGGACTAGTCACTTAAATAGGCAGTTTTATTTTTGTAAATTAAAAAAAAAAAAAGACAGGATTTAATGATCTTTAAGCTTGAAATCCCAGATTTTAATATCTTTAAAGGTCCTTTAAAAACTCTTCTCTGAAGTGAGTCTACTCTCTTTTCTACCATATATTTATACAGTTTGTGGCCATTTCCTTAAAAATACCTTTGCTAATTCCAAAAGTCAACTTCTGCTTTGCCCATGAAAAAATTTTAAGAACCCAACAAATACAGAATTATTATGACTGCCGGCCTTATCTGGAATGATTTTATTACCTTTCTTAGTGTAATCATCCCAATGACTATAACTAGGTATTATGGATAAAGAATGGTGAAGAATTTTAATGCCTTCAGAAAGGCTAATTTTTTTTTTTTTTTTGCAATTCTATGCATTTCTCTGTGTTTATCAAGATAAATATGCTCTTAATCCCCTCTCTCTATTTCACCCATTCCCCCCACCCAGCTCCCCTTTGATAATCACCAGTTCTCTGTATTTAAGAGTTTGGGGTTTTTTGTTTGTTTTTTTTCTTTGCTTGTTCATTTGTTTTGTTTCTTAAATTCTACATATGAATGAAATCAAATGGTATTTGTCTTTCTCTGACTTATTTCACTTAGCATAATGTCCTCCAGGTCCATCTATGTTGCCACAAATGGCAAGATCTCATTTTCTTATGAATGAATAATATACCATGCCTTCTTTATCTGTTTATCTATCCATGGACACTTGGATTGCTTCCATAATTTGGCTTAATTAGTAAATTATATTGCAATAAACATAGGGGTGCATATATAGTTTTGAATTAGTGTTTTTATTTTCTTTGGGTAAGTACCCAGTAGTGGTATTACTGTATCATTTGGTATTTCTATTTTTAATTTTTAAAGGAAACTCCATATCGTTTTGCACAGGGACTGTACTAATTTGCAACCTTACCAACAGTGCATAAGTTTTCGTTTTTCTTCACATCCTCGCCAGCACTTGTTATTTCTTGTGTTTTTGATCCCAGCCATTCCGACCGGTGTGAGATACCTCACTGTGGGTTTGACTTGCACTTCCCTGATGATGGGTGATGTTGAGCATCTTTTCATGTGTCTGTTGGCCATCTCTATGCCTTCCTTTGAAAAATGTCTCTTCAGGTCCTCTGCCCATTTTTTAATCAAATTATTTCTCTTTAAAGTTGCCATTTTTTTGTAATTTTATTTTTTTAATTTAATTTTTTATTTCAATTAAATTAGCCAACATATAGTACATCATTAGTTTCAGATGTAGTGTTCAGCAGTCCATCAGTTGCATATAACACCCAGTGCTCATCACATCACGGGTCTTCCTTAATGCCCATCACCCAGTTACCCCATCCCCCCATCCAGCCAGCAACTCTCGGTTTGTTTTCTTTAGTAAGGAGTCTCTCATGGTTTGTCTCCCTCTCTGATGACTTCCCATTCAGTTTTCCCTCCCTTCCCCTATGATCCTCTGCACTGTTTCTTATATTCCACATATGAGTGAAACCATATGATCATTGTCTTTCTCTGGTTGACTTATTTTGCTCAGCATAATACCCTCCAGTTCCATCCATGTCAATGTAAATGGTTAAGTATTCATCCTTTCTGATAGCTGAGTAATATTCCATTGTATATATGGACCACATCTTCTTTATCCATTCATCTGTTGATGGACATCTGGGCTCTTTCCATAGTTTGGCTATTGTGGACATTGCTGCCATAATCATTGGGGTGCAGGTGCCCCTTTGGATCACTACATTTGTATCTTTGGGGTAAATACTCAGTAGTGCAGTTTCTGAGTCGTAGGGTAGCTCAATTTTTAACTTTTGAAGGAACCTCCATACTCTTCTCCACAGTGGCTACATCAGCATGCATTCCCACCAACAGTGTAGGAGGGTTCCCCTTTCTTCCCATCCTCGCCAACATCTGTCGTTTCCTGACTTGTTAATTTTAGCCATTCTGACTGGTGTGAGGTGGTATCTCATTATGGTTTCGATTTGTATTTTCCCAATGCTGAATGATGTTGAGCACTTTTTCATGTGTCTGCTGGCCATTTGTATGTCTTCTTTGCAGAAATGTCTGTTCATGTCGTCTGCCCATTTCTTGACTGGATTATTTGTTTTTTTGGGTGTTGAGTTTGATATGTTCTTTATAGATCTTGGATACCAGCCCTCTATCTGATATGTCATTTGCAAATTTCTTCTCCCATTCCGTGGCTTGCCTCTTAGTTGTGTTGACTGTTTCCTTTGCTGTGCAAAAGCTTTTTATCTTGATGAAGTCCCAGTAGTTCATTTTTGCTTTTTTTCCCTGCCTTTGGAGACGTGTCTAGCAAGAAGTTGCTGCGGCTGAGGTCAAAGAGGTTGCTGCCTGTGTTCTCCTCTGGATTTTGATGGATTCCTGTTTCACATTTAGGTCTTTCAACCATTTTGAGTTTTTCTTTGTGTATGGTGTAAGGAAATGGTCCGGTTTCATTCTTCTACAGGTGGCTGTCCAATTTCCCTGGCACTGACAGAATAAAGTTGCAATTTTTTTAAGACAAAAGGTTTACAATGAAATGATTGATAGTATAAAGGATATCTTTTTTTTAAAAAAAATCTGTGGATATTTTGTTTTATTTTGACAATTAATTCCCTCAATGTATTTTTAGAAATGCATACTGCATTTGTTCACAGCATTTGATTCAATGTCGTGTTTAATGCTATGTGATAGATTTAGAGTAATTTAGTCAACAATTTAGAAGTACTCTTTTTGTACTTGTGGATTTTAATAGACAATCATAATTTCAAAGATTAATCCACCCACATGTACTAAATTTTACTTAAGTCCCAGATGTATATTTCAAGTAGTTTCTCTTTCCACTCCTTTAATGAAATTATTTAATGAAAGAAACATTGAGATCAGTAAAGAAAAGGATAGCAAATTAGAGAGCACCTTATGATTCTGGAACTCACATTTGGTTTGAAGATAGTTTCTAAATTTAAAATGTCTTCAGCTACACTTAAAGATTCCAAATAAAGCTTTATTGATGAGGATAAATGCCTGAAAGAAAAGCTATTTGGACTGACAAGAAAGGAAGAGTTAAAGTCTATGTGTCAGATTCTGTAAATGACATGTGCTTCAGATGTTAGGTTTCTGTCTTTAATTCCTAAAGGAGAAGACACTTGTCTAGTCTGGCACAAGAGGAGTTTATATTTTATTGCTGATAGCTCTGTTAAAACCGTGGCAGTCTTCTGGGAACATCATCGGTCCTCTCAAACTTAGCATGTGTGATGTTTGCTGACAAATGAGGATAAATTGTTAGGTTGCTAATTCTGAGTTCGAACTGCTCAAAACCTACCTAACTATATTCTCACATCCATTATTTCTGGTTATTTAGATCAGCAGGCCTTCACATGGTTACATTAGATTTGGAAAGGAACACTTCATTGTATGAACTGTAAAAAAAAAATTTTTTTTTATTTTTTCTTTAAATTTTTTACTGTTATGTTAATCACCATACATTACATCATTAGTTTTTGATGTAGTGTTCCATGATTCATTGTTTGTGCATAACACCCAGTGCTCCACACAGAACGTGCCCTCTTTAATACCCATCACCAGGCTAACCCATCCCCCACCCCCCTCCCCTCTAGAACCCTCTGTTTGTTTTTCAGAGTCCCTAGTCTCTCATGGTTGGTCTCCCCCTCTGACTTCCTCCCCTTCGTTCTTCCCCTCCTGCTATCTTCTTCTTTTTTTTTTCTTAACATATATTGCATTATTTGTTTCAGAGGTGCAGATCTGTGATTCTAAAAAAAAAAAAAATTTAAATCCTAGCTGCTTTGGGCAGTTTTGACACTTTCATCTTAAGGGAAATCTACTTTAAGTATTATACTTGCAAGCAAATTTCCCTTTAAGGAAGATTTTTTTTTTTTTAAACATCAGAATTGCCTGATGATTCAACTTGCTCACGCAAGTTTATCTTGGTCTTCGTCGCTAAACTGGTTATTACTCAACAAGCCTGTGTTTTAGTAGACTACTTGGTGGTAGTGGTGAGAATATTTAAATAATAGTTTATTTCAGCTTGGTCTACCCAGTCATTAGCTCATTGCTGCCAGCCATCAGTTTCCCTGCCACACCAGGAAAGCCTGTCATTTACATCCGATCACTATTTTAGGACTCACATTATGAAGTATAAAGAAATACACTAGAATCTGAGGGTGGAGGCAGGAAGGGGGTGTATGATGACACAGGGCTGAGTGAGGACTTATTTGACCCTTTTTCTTTCTCTCTTCTAAAAACAAGTACTTTTTTTCCCCCTCTGCACACAGTAATAGACATTTCAGAAAACAAAAGGGGAGTAGAGTGAAGATTAAGTGTTCTTCTCCTCCTGTTTTATTATTCCTTTCCCTGTTGCCTTTACCTGTTCCTTATGTTTCTTTTTGGAGATAGAATATGTCTATGTAAGCACATTTGTTTTAAAAATGCAGATCGTACATAGCATACCCACTGTTCTTTATTTTGCCTTTTCTCTCAACAATTTATTATAGCTGGCTCCATATTAATACATTTAGATTTATTGGCCTTGTTGGCTGCATTTTGTAAGCTGTGCCATAATTAATTTAGACACTTTCCTTCTGGAATTTGAGGTTATTTTTTGTCTTTTGCTAGAAACAGTATCACAATGAATATCCATGCGCACAAGTCTTTGTGTGTATAAATACAGGATAAACACCTAGAATAAAAAGGTGCCATTGATCACTCTCTGGAACTTGTGAAACACACCCAGTGACTTCCAGGTTTAGTTCAGTCAGTCAATTCAGTGAACACATTATCCATTCTAGGCCCTGTGCTGGTCCTGGGGACTTTCAAAAATCAGACACTGCCTCTGCCTTAAATAAGTTAGCATCATTCTCCATTGACTGTGATGCTCACAGGTAAAGTGCCAGGTGACCAGTCATGACAGGGAGGAATGCCTTCTGACCTCTGGATTTAGAGAAGAATTTGGAGCTGGGTTGGAATTAGAGGTGGGAAGCAGCAGGTTTACAGCACCAGGAGGAAGGGTGTTATAGAGTGCCTGCTGGGCGCAGTGCCTCCCCCCTTCGTGGGCACCCTCACCATCCCTGCGACACGCCAGGCCTGCTCCTGCCTCACTTGTGGTGCCCTCTGCCTAGAATACTCCCCCTAGATTTCTTTATGCCTTGGTCCCCTTATAGTGATGCCCACAGGGCATCGGAGCTCCTCAGCTTGGGCCCTGGTTATTTGCCTAGTGCTGAAGGTATCCTGGTGTATCAGAAACAGGTACCTTGTGTTCCATCACTCTGCTCTCCCTCTTGATGCCACCAGAAGGTGCCTCTCATGATAGCGTCATGTCATGGCTGGCACCTCCCTGGCGTTTGGCACTGCCATGACCACTCTTGGCCTCCTCAGCCATCTGCCCAAGGGCAGAGCAGACCCTTCCCTAAGACTGCGACAGTACAGCCAACATCAGGCTGTCAGTCCCAACAAGATTTTGAGTATTTGGGGAAGGGCAGGGCCGCTCAGGGGTACCGCTTCCTTCTGTTTAAGATTCCCCACTCAGAACCTAGAGGTCCCTCCTCAGAGTGGGGGGAAAGGGTCTCCTCTCTGTTTATCTCTGCCTCATCTCCGTCTGCCTAAGACTGGCTTCTGTCTCCGCAAAGTGAGTGTTTCCAGTGATCTACCTAGAAATCAGGCGCCAGGCCTCCAAAGAGGAAGTTCCCTCCTTGTGAGAATCTGAGACCCCTGGGGGATCTAATTTCAGATCTCAGGGTCCACCTTCCATCCCCTAGCCACAGGATTGGCCAGTCAGGCCCGCAGCCCCAAGAAACAATCATTGCACTTAATATTTATACCGAAACAAAACCAACAGTCCAATATCATACGCGTGATAGGATTTAGACTTAAATGTTACCACAAGTTGGGCTTTATGGGTTTTGTCCTTTTTAGGGTGAGGAGTAGCTCTCACCACATTCCCTTTCTTTAGTCCTTTGGCTTCCTGAAAACTTCTAATGGAGAACGAGGGGGAGCATTGTTGTGTTATCTCTGTGTTCCCTGAGGCAGCAAACATCTTCCTCAAAGAAACCACAGAGTCTCAGAAGCCCATTAGCTTTGCCAAAACATGCACCCAGTTTACATTAAACCCTTCGCTCTGCAACATCAAGATGCAGGTTAATTTCACAGCTTGCTCCAGAACAGTGGGTAGGGACTTGCTTTATATTTATGTAACAGAAATTTTGCCATTAAGTTGGTTTTCTTAGACTAAAGGAACAGTCAGCCTCAAAGATAAATTCAGGTCTCTTCCTTTAGTAAAACTGAACAGCTGGAAGCTTTGAAATGATGTTTTGTACTTCTGCTCATCAAGGTTTTTTTTAAAGGCAAAAAACAAAAATGAAAACAAAAACCAAGAAAACCTCTCAGGTCTGGGCGTACCTCTTTCTCTGCTTAAATGAACTCTGAGAGGTAGCTGGGGTGCTATGCAGTATCCTATGCAGAAACCTGGTGTCGTAGTTGAGATCTAAGCTGGTTTCACACATCTGAGTCTTCCAGTGCCTAGTCCAGGATCCTAGTGAGCAGAGACAAGTTGCTTCCCTGTCCAAATGTGATTGAGACAGGCATAGTCTTGTTTTAAGTACGGTATTTTACAGAGGACTTGGTGTTATGTCAGAGTGAGGAAGGGGTGGAGGGTGGTAGTAAGAAATGGACAATCATAAGAAAGGAATCTTTCTCAGAGAGAGCTGATCATGTAGACAGAGAGATAAACATGGAGATAAAAAGTTAATAAAATAGTTTTATATACTTACTGCTAAGTGAGCTGAATGGAGAATGACATGTGATGTAAAAATTGAGAGGAGAGGTTGATTAATTCTTGAGGTTTTATTTATCTAAATTTTAAACATACTAGTTTGAGAAATAATGGAATTTGTTAGGAAAGTATATCCATCACTTATATTATTACAAACCAGTAGCTTATATATTAATAGCCTTATTTCTCTTTGTATTTGTTTTTAACACATATGTGAGCAGTATAAAAGAATTAAAGAATTTGATGTGTGTTTTGGGTTTACTTCTAAATAACAGTAACAGTAAAGGATCATGAGCTTTTATGTGATTCACTTTTACTCACATTGGGTTTTAAACATTTTAAAATCCAGGGACAGATACTCTATTGAGATCTGACAGAAAGTCCTAAGGTATAAAATAGTGGATCAGGTGGGTTGGGCCATTCTCTCTATTGGTCAGGACGATATACACATGCCACCTGCTATAGGAACACTGTCTCAGGGGTTGGTGGATAGGTGGCTGTTCTCAACATATATGTCAGTCCAACAGTAGACTCACTGTGGGCCAGACACCATGCCAGGAGCTGGAGATAGAAAAGCAAATAAACCATGGTCCTACTTTCAGGGAATCTGGTGTGGGGCAGATGGTGGCTGACATATGAGTGAATGACTTGGCAAGTCCACTCAAGCTTGGGGCTTCAGTCAATCAGAGAAGAGGAAGGCTCATTACCTGGACCAGGGACGGGAGGACAAGTCAGGGAAGCTGCTGGAGAACTTGGCTAGAGTATAGCTTTGAAGGACATGTAGGAGTTCATCAGCTGAGTTAGGCATTCCAAGATATGAGACCATGTTGTGCAAAGAAACTGATGTGAAAGCAGATAATTACAGGTAATTTGCCTAGAACATAAAAAGGAAGGAATGGGAAGAAATAAGGCTGGAGTAATAGCAGGGGAAGTCTTTGGATTTGGACTTTCAGGATAAATTCCAGAGAATCCATTAAGCTCTTTAGCAGAGAAGTGAGGTGATCAGATGGTGTTTTAGTTAATGGTGACAGCCAATGTGTTGTGAGTGTCGTATGAGCCAGGTGCACTATGAAGCATTTTCCATGCATTTCTCATTTAATTCACACAAATACCCTGAGTCAGGTGTGATCATTGTATCAGAGATCCTAGAGGGGAACAAAGGGTAGCTCAAACGGGGTGATGGAGGAGAGTTTGAGGTAGGGACTATTTATGAAACTGTGGACAGGGTTGAAGATGTGAAACCATCCAAGCTAGCCATAGTGGGGAGCCTTTACCACTACCCACATGAGGGATTAAGAGAGAAAGTGATTCTGGAACCCACTGAGCAAGAGCGGTAGCTTTCCAAGGGAGGGCTTAGCCACTGCCATTTACCTGTCCAGCTGGGAAGGAATTGGATGGGGGAGGGGCGGGAGAGGGGTGCAAAAAAATACATCTGTCTCGCTGTTTTTCTTCCTTCTCATACTCTGATCTTTGGGCAATGTGCCTCCCAGTGGTCAAAACCAAAACTTGAGATCACAGGGCCAAGGATTCTGTAATTAAAGGCCCATTAAGGTCAGCCTCTGGGAAGCTTAGAAGGTGGGGGTCCCGGGGGGGGTGGAGAAGAAGAGTCAGGAACACATTAGAAGAGATAAATGGAGAATATCCAGCCGAGTTCTTACATGCCTTTCACAGAAGAAGCAACTAAAACTCAGCTAGATTAAGCTACTTGCCCCAAATCACATAGCTTGTAAGTGGTGGGCTCCTCTGACCACGCCGAGGAAGCTCTTACGCACTGCATGGAAATGTCTCTTCCTCAGACTATGGAAAAGAATAGGAAGGGCAAACGTGCTGGCTGGGTGACCAGTTAGGAGCTCTTTCAAAGGTTCAAGGCCCAGAAGGGTAAGGTTGAGGAACTAAAGTGGCAGTCAGTGGCAGTGAGGCCAGAAAGAAGGGGATGGATTTGATGCAGTGGAGGCAGAATGGACAGAACTGTGGAGCTCAGTTTCTTTCTCATAAGAAATGATAATATCATAGAAAGTACAGGCTGTCTTAGATCCTTTCCAGCACGAAAGCTCTGTGACTCATCTCTGCAGTGATTGTGATACATATTTATTTCATGGAATTAATGTATTTTTGAAAATGTTCCCCAAATGCTCCATACACCTTCTTTTGGAGGTTTGATGTTTATTTACTACATTAGTGACACCCAGTTCCAGTGACACAACAACGAAGATTGTCACCAGGTATCACAAAACATGTTTTAAAAATCATCAAAATAAAATGAACATGTTCATGTCTTTTAGTAGATGTTTTCCTTTAATTAAGTCTGGAATCCTGTATTGAGTACAGTGTGGAGACCCCAAAATATAACTTGACCTCTACTCAAGTAGTATGATAAAAGAAAAGGAAAAACTAAAAGCACAGGAGAAAAAATTCAGAAAAATTGGGCAGCAACCATAAAACAAAACAAAAAAAATATTCAGTTTGACCCAAACCTTTTTTTCCCTTGAATTGGCTCAATAATTGCTTCATTAATTTGAACTGATTCAGTTGGACCTTTATTGTTGTAAACACATGAAAACCCCTCAGTTAAAAAATTCACATCAGGGCAACTGGGTGGCTCAGTCGGTTAAGCATCCCACTCTTGATTTTGGCTCAGGTCATGATCTTGGGGTCATGGGATCGAGCTCCGTGTTGGGCTCATGCTCAGCACAGAGTCTGCTTGTCCCTCTCCCTCTGCTCCTCCCCCCGCAATAAATAAATAAATAAGATCTTAAAAAAAAAAGGTCACATCAGTAAAGACACCTCAGAAGAGCTTTTTCTTTTTTTTAAAAAAAATGCTTTTTAAAAAATTATATTTATTTATTTGACACAGAGAGAGGGCACAAGAAGGGGGAGTGGCAGGCAGAGGGAGAGGCAGGCTCCCCGCTCAGCAGGGAGCCCGATGGGGGGACTTGATCCCAGGACCCCGGGATCATGACCCAAGCTGAAGGCAGCCGCTTAATTGACTGAGCCACTCAGGTGCCCCCAGAAGAGCTTTTCCTTGTGTCATTACATGTCCTACAGATAAGCTTTAACCACAGCCGAGTTTGAGATTTCTGAAGAAAAAAGGGCCGGGCAAGGGCCCTCAGAGCCCTGTAAGATAGATAGCACCCCTCATACTCACCTTTCTTTCTTCCTTTCTTTCCTTCCTTCCTTCCTTCTTTTCTTTTCTTTTCTTTTCTTTTCTTTTCTCTCTTTTCTTTTTTTTTTTTTAAGGTTTAGCTCTTCCTCTCTAACTTACCACAGTCTCTGGCTGACTGCTCCATTTCTGGGGCTACTGCTTTCTGCTGCTTTCCACTTTAAAACAAAGCAGCAGATGAGAGCTCTTCTCATTCCAGTGATTAGACCCTCCTAAGTGAAGGTTTCTGAGCATTTCTTCAAAGTACTTCCTTATCAAATTTCTCTTTTCCTTGAGGGTCTGTTGTGTGATTGTTCTGTGAGGCTTTCTGCACAACATCAATCATTTTCTCTCATTTCCTCATATTTTTGGAACCTCCTTCCAGTAAAACCAGCTTGTGTTTTTCTTTAAAAGATTTATTTATTTGAGAGAGAGAGAGCACGAGCAGAGGGAGAAGGAGAAGCAGACTCCCCACTGAGCAGGGAGCCCAATGCCGGGACTGGAGCCGGATGTCAGGACTTGATCCCAGGACCCTGGGATCATGACCTGAGGCAAAGGCAGATGCTTAACCGACTGAGCCACCCAGGTGCCCCCAAACCAGTTTGTGTTTTCTCCTCATTTCTCTTTCTTATCCTCACCCCATAGCTTTCCCTCTCCCACCAGACTGACCTGCCACCACTCCGGACTTGGGAGTCACTCAGTCTATGCCACTCCATCTAGATGGAGCCCAGGAACACATTTGTTCCCAGATTCCCAGTCTTCCTGGGGACGCAGTGGCACTGCCTGTGTGCATCCTGGCTTAGCCACTTACTACTGTGTAACTTGGGGTAAATGCGTTTCCTTTCTGTTAAATTAGCATAGTAATAATCATACTACCTTCTAGGTTGTTGTAATGACTAAATGATGTCATGTATCTGAAAACCTAATAGATTGTAATTGCTTGTTAAGTTCTCATCAGGTTTGCACTAGCATATTCACTGATTTTTCGTATTTTAGTATTATCTATAGTAAGACCAGGTAAAAATATTGCATTACCCCCTCCCCCAACTTTAAAAAAAAATTTAGGTGGTTTAGGAAGGAAATGGGAATGATTCTCTCATAAGCCTTCCAGAGGAACACTCACTGTAATTTCTTATTTCCCTTAAAAGCTCAAAAATTAATGAGAGCATATCTTGTCATTTCAAATGTTACGTATGGATCATGTCATCTTTATAGATTGGCTTCTTTCTTATTAAGTGCAAATGATACCTCTGGCATAAAATCATAATTATTTTTATGTAATTTGACCTAACCATAGTTGTGATTATTCAGCAATCTTTCTTTAACACATACCAGTGCACACTCTTAGAATATTTTGGGTATATATATATTAATACATATTTATAACCAAATGGCCTAAAAGCTCTGAGTAATATGTCTTAAGACTGATATTTTTATGATGAACTTAGTATGTTTTACCTCTAGTTTTTTTTTAATTTTTTTATTAACATATAATGTATTATTTTTTTCAGGAGTACAGGTCTGTGATTCATCAGTCTTACACAGTTCACAGCGCTCACCATAGCACATACCCTCCCCAGTGTCCATCACCCAGCCACCCCGTGCCTCCCACCCCCTCCCCTCCAGCAACCTTCAGTTTGTTTCCTGAGATTAAGAGTCTCTTATGGTTTGTCTCCCTCTCTGGTTTCATCTTGTTTCATTTTTCCCTCCCTTCCCTATGATCCTCTGTCTTGTTTCTCAAAATCCTCGTATCAGTGACATCATATGATACTTATTTCACTTAGCATAATACCCTCTAGTTCCATCCATGTTGTTGCAAATGGCAGGATTTCATTTTTTTGATGGCTGCATGATATTCCATTGTATATATACCACATCTTCTTTATCCATTCATCTGTTGATGGACATCTAAGCTCTTTCCATAGCTTGGCTATTGTGGACGTTGCTGCTATAAACATAGGGGTGCATGTGCCCCTTTGGATCACTACATTTCTGTCTTTGGGGTAAATACCCAGTAGTGCAATTGCTGGGTCATAGTCACCTCTTTTTTAAAAAAAATTGGGGAAAAGGGGCACCTGGGTGCCTCAGTCAGTTGAGCGTCCAACTCTTGATTTCGGCTCTGGTCATGATCTGAGTCATGAAATTGAGGCTCTGAGCTCAGTGGGGAGTCTGCTGGGACTCTCTCTCTCCCTCTGCCTCTGTCCCTCCCCCACTGCACCCTCTTTCTCTCTCTCTCAAATAAATAAACCTTTAAAGAGATAAAATAAATATTGAGAAAAAAATCAGCATGGATTCGGAAATTCATCAAAATTGCCAATTTAGTCAGATTATGAAATTCATTTTCTGTATTGTGTTGTCGTCTGGCATTGAAATAATAACTATGGTTCTCATAAATGAGAAGTAGAAACTAGAAAACAAAATGTAAGCCAGTGAGCTGTGAAAATGATGTCACACTCTACTGGAAATGATTTCACATTCTCTGTGAATGTGGATGTGATGTGAGGGGATCATTAAGGTGGAATTATTTACTTAAAGGCCTTTTGAAGAATTTGAGCTTATATGATCTTCACACATTTAATTTTAGTAATATTTTCTTAGGATCACTGAGTTTTTGTACGTGGATGGGCTCAAAGTTTCCTTAGTCTGACCCATGGGTCAGCAAAACTTTTTCTTAAAGGGCCAAATACTAAATGTAGCCCATGGGTCCTAGTCTCTGCCAACTACTGAGCTCTGCTGTTGAGTGCAAAAATAGCAGCAGAAGATATGTGAATGAATGGGTGTATCTGTGTTCCGGCAAAATTTATTTACAAAGACAGGTAGCCAGCTTACAGGCGCTTGAGGAATCTGATCTCAGGCCTTTTATCTTACACATAACATAGCGAGCAAGCTTACGTGACTTAACCAAGGAGACACAACTAACTAGTTAGTGTCAGAACCACTATCAGGCATCTAGTTTTTTCATATCACAAATCTTTCAATATGCAGGCTAATGCTCTTATAACAATAGCATATTGCTAATATGGTAGTCAGCCAAAGGATTCTCACGGTTTGGTCTTACCATCATGAAATCTATTAGTTTCATTTAAAGCAGTATTTCCCAGAGAGGTATATTGTTTTTAACTTCTATACAAAATTGAAAATAAAATTTTCCTATATATGAAATTTAAGTATTTGAATATTTTCTGTTTTTTAAAGATTTTTTTAAATTTAAATTCAATTAGCTAGCATATAGTACATCATTAGTTTTTGATATAATGTCCAATGATTCATTAGTTGTGTATAACACCCAGTTCTTACCACATCACGTGCCCTCCTTTCTGCCCATCACCCAATTACCCCATCTCCCCATCCACCTCCTTATCTGCAACCCTCAGTTTGTTTCCCGGAGTCAAGAGTCTTTTTTACTTATTTATTTGAGAGAGAGAAGGGGAGAGAGAGAGCATGAGCAGGCAGGAGGAGCAGAGGGAGAGGGAGAGACTCCCCACTGAGCAGGGAGTCAGACACCTTGATCCCAGGGCCCTGAGATCATGACCTGAGCCAAAGGCAGATGCTTAACCAACTGAGCCATCCAGGCATCCCTGAGTATTTTCTTTCTTTTTAGAATGTCTATATTAAAATATTATGATCGTTTCTGTTATTTAAAATGCAAGATGAAAAAATCTGTGCCCTTTAGGATAGATAGTAATTATGCATAATTTATTAACTTTAAAAATTCAAAGATAATTAAATAAAAACAGAGCAAAATAAAATATTGCCTTAACATCTTTAAGTGTCTTCTGCACTTAGTTTCACTTTATTAGAATTTATTTTCAAAGAATACTATTATTCAGTTGAAAGACTCTAACAATTGCCAATCAAAACATTCTGAAGGGATTTTGGAATCCTGCAAAGACTCGCTTCTGTTAAAATAGAAATCTGGACAGAAAGGAAAACAAAGATGTTTCATCAAAGGAAAGAAAAGGATATTATAATTGTAATCCCAAAACTTTTTTTTCCACTTTAAACAATACCATGTGATATTAAATGTATGAAAATACCTTCAAATACCCACATTTCCTGCTTCCTATGATGGGAAAAATGGGCAAGGGGATTGGAAGAAGTCCAACTTTCATAGTGCTTATAGAGAAAGATTGGGCATTGAAGTCTTTTATTATTTTTTACATTGAAGAGTATTCCAACTAAATTTTAATTTGCAATTAAATTAATTTCAGCAAATATAGTTCATTATTGTCTAAAATGTATTTTGAAATTGATAACTTTTGCCATGGATAGACTTGAGGTTAGTGTAACAATCCAGCAAGAAATGAGGACGACCTAGGGAGGAAGAAAAGAGGGAAATTATAAAGTAAAATCTGTTGAATTTTGTAATTTTGTAAATGGAAGGAGCCTTCAGTGAAATAAGCCCCCTGGCTTTGGTGAATGGATGGATGGTGATGTTTAGTGGCGAGTTCTAGAACACTGGAAGAGAGAACATTAGTTGGAAAATTGGGGGCAGGAAGAATGTTTGTGTAAGATCTACATGGACTTTTTTTTTAATCAAAATCTAAAGTTTTAGGGGAAGAGTGATGCTAGAGATATTTATTTGGGATCATTAGCATATAGAGAGTAACCGAAGCCATGGGAGTAAATAGTGTCACCCAGGAAAACTTGCCAAGTGCAAAGGGAAGAGGTTGAAGCCAGAACTCTGGAGGACACCAGAGGAAAATACTTTTTGTTTTGTTTTGTGTGATGGTTGTTTATCGATACATTCTAGGAGCAGCAGTAAAGAATTTTCAGAATGTTTTAGCACATCATAAGATATTAATCTAAATCCTCTAGGAGGAAGGGGACTCCATTAAAAATTTATATGAAAAAAAGACATTTCTGACCAGTTCCCAGGACTGTGGGAAAGAAATATGTATATATATATATATATATAAAAGCCTTCCTCCACCCTTCCTCTGTGGACTGGCACATGGAATAGAGAAGTCTTTTCCTTTCCAGCCTCACTGCCAGATGGTAAAATATTACCCAAGTATTTCGTGTCTGTTTGGAATCAAGTTATGAAGAAAGGAGCTGCTCTCCTAGAAATATTGATTTTGTTATTAAGAGTAAAACACTCTTTTTCTGATTGTTTAGTTTGGGGAATGAAGTATGTTGAGAGAGGTGTGGGAGTTGCTCTAATATAAAAACAAAACTACTGACAATGACAAAACAGTGGCACATCCTCTGGGAAATGGTGGAGCCTATTCCTTTATAGAATATTTCAGTTGAGTTTTGCAAATTCATCTAGTTTTTGCCATTATTCCACTTAATTAGAAAGAAACAAGTCATTGTTGTCAGTTCTTTCTCAATTCCTTGGTTGAAGAATTGAGCAGAGACATGGGAATTATCATTCTTTTTTTTTTTTTAAGATTTTATTTATTCATTTGTGAGAGAGACAGAGAACAAGCAGGGGGAGAGGCAGAGGGAGAGGGAGAAGCAGACTCCCCGCTGAGCAAGGAGCCCGATGCGGGACTCGATCCCAGGACCCTGGGATCATGACCTGAGCCGAAGGCAGACGCTTAACCATCTGAGCCACCCAGGCCCCCGGGAATTATCATTCTTGAACCCCTATCCTAGGTTTAGTGATTTTCTTCATAGAATTAGAGGTTACTCAATCCCTAGCCAATCTTACCGCATGCACAGGGATGCATTGGAATTTGAAAGAATAATTAGATGTGCATGGAATATAAAATCTAACATATATCTGTGTACAGCTAAAGGAACTTTTACTGTTTTTGGAAACTGAAACGGTTTTCTAGTGAAATGCATTTACTCCTGGACTCATGGCATATTTCCCGTATTGACAGTGCAGATGGCTTGTAGACACTTGTGGTTGGGGTCATGTTGAGTGCCTGTAGGACATCTTTATGCCTAGTGAGGAGTGGGATAGCCCCAGATCCGAAACCTGTGGACAAATGTGAGCTGGAGATCAAATCTTGTGAGAAATCACCTATGGATGACATTAAAACATGGCATTAGCCACAGTTACCTATACCCATTTGAGAAAGCCCTGGTTTGACTTTATATCCCTAGACAAAACCAACAGTTAAGGGGCAGATGGGGGAATATCCCAGGAGACCAAGCCAGTCCTGTTCACTTTTCTATGTCTGAGAAGTCAAAGGAGTAAATTTAAAAGAAGGGGAGTAGCCAACAGTGTCCATTGCAGCTTTGAGAACTATTAAGTAAGGCCTGAAGGGTGTCCATTGGTTGGTGCTAAACAACTAGTCTGTTTAGGACAGATGTTGGAAGCATTATTGCATGATTTATTTTGTGCTCCCGCCAGAGGGTAGAACCAGGCTCAGGGTGGCAACCGATGTTGGATCGCCATCTTATAGAGATAAAGTAAAGGAATTCTTTCATTGGGTAAAAAGTTAATTATGAAGCTTAACTCTTCTGGAAATCTAAGATTCTTCTGTGCTAGCCAGTATTAAGGTTGCCCAACTTTGAATAATTGACAATAGGGTTTGAACAGCAGGATTTTTTACTCTCCTCTAGGGTTTCTCATGAGTTAGAAATGGTAACCTGTTAAAGTGGGTTACTCTGATTTGTTCTGTAAGCCATTTTAGATGTCCATAGGAACACACACCCTTTTGTATGCACACGCTCAGCCTAAATAGCAGCGTGCAAATAACCTGTACTCATCTGTTTAGCATTTCACTTTGCTTTTTGACTTTTAATTCAAACTAAACATTAGTATAAGAAGTTTTGATAATAACCCATGAACTTCATCCTTTTTAAAAGGTAGTGTAGCTCTCTTCCTGTAGTGTAACCATAGCAACTGACAAGGAACAGAGAAAGAAAGCTTTCACACACGCTGTGCTAATTAATTCTGTCCTACAGTTTTCCTTCAGCTGGAGGATGCAGTTTAATAAATTCTGCATGAGTAAGTGTGTTTTGATGCATGACTGTAAATACATGGCAATATCTTTACCAAAAATATTTATTAAAAATATAGTTATATATTCCTACTTCAAGGTATACTCTTTTTTTTTTTTTGATTCATTGCTTTAATAATTTGTTCCCTCCCTGAAAAATTTTGGGATCTATATATCTTTTTAACTGAACGGACATATTTTTAAGATGAAAGCCTTTTGTTTATCACCATATAGGACACCTTCCACAAGAAAATGTCTTAATTGACTATATTGAAGTGAGATGATAGAAGAGTTTTTCTCAAGCGATGCAAAGGAGTATGTCTTAAAAATATAATAACATTCTTCAATATGACACATTAACATGCAAACCATTTTAAGAAACTGCCTTAGCACGTTAAAAAGTTAGATATCGCAAACTCATTTTCACTCTTGATTTGGGAAGTTATATGACCCATATCAGTGGTGTTTGGGTAGTCCCTTGACCTAAACGTGTGGGAAGGAGGAGAATAATGGAAACAAAGAGCTTTTCCTTTTCATATTTTTCAGACATATTTAACCACTTTTACAAACTTATTTTCAGAGTAAATGTACTTGACCTGAAGTCACATAATTATTTAGATTTATACTATTTCTAGGATATTTTGAAGTCTTGTTCTCTCTTTAAAACTGGAAATACCACAGTTTTCTTTAACTAGCCTGGTCTTCTAAGCTGTTAAAGAAAATCTCAGAGCTTTTTCATTCTCCTATTCCTCTAGCCTAGCTTTCTGTCAACAGGGCCTCAGAAAAACCAAGAGGATCCAGCCTGAATGTTTTTGGCATCCCATTTCACATGACAAGAGCATATGGAACGAGTCAGAACCTATTTCAAGGACTTGTACTTAGCTCTTTGGTCTCTGTATAGAAACATGCTCATTTGAGGAACTAAATCATTTTATTTTATTTTATTTTATTTTATTTTAATGTTATGTTAGTTGCCATACCTCATTAGTTTTTGATGTAGTGATCCATGATTCCTTGTTCATTGTAACTAAATCTTTTGATGGGATTATTAAATTCTGGAAACACTTTACCAACCCGATTGTCCTATCTGTTCAGTTTTACCTGAATTTAGGTAGGTTAAAACGTTGTAGAGAAAAGTAGAGTTACTATGGAAATCTATTATTAAATAGTTGTTCCATTCATGTGCAGAAAAGTAGGGTACCATATATATGTATATATGTTTGTGTATAGTCTGTACATATTAATATAGAATACTTATCAACATTAACCAATTTATAATATACCATTGTATTGTTATAAAAACTGAATTGTAGAAAAAATTGAGTTACTGTAACCATAGCTGAATTAATTAGAAATTATTTGTCTCATCAGCTGTCCTATTAATTTTAACATTTTCATATAATACGGTAAAGAGAATATCAAGTGTTTAATAAACAGGAGAAAAATCATGTTCCTAAGTAGTATATAAAAATATACATAATCAACATTAAAATGAATATGTAATGGTACATTTATTGTAAAAATGTTATATGTGCTTTGAGCCTCACAGTGATAAATAATACTTTTCACTTGTTATTAATGAACATACCCAGATAGAAAGCTATCATACGGATTTTTTTTCTTTTGAAAAAGAACATCTACAGATTTTGTGATTTTTTAAAAGGAATTATATATTCATTGTAGAAAACTTGGGAACAAAACCTTGAAAAATGTATTAAGTGAAGAAAAAAAAAACTGGAGGGGCACCGGGGTGGCTCAGTCAGTTAGGCATCCAAGTTTTAATTTTGGCTCAGGTCATGATCTCAGCGTCATGAGATCAAGCCTTGTATTGTGTTCACGCTGGGCGTGGAGCCTGCTTAAAACTCTCTCTCTCCCTCTTCCTCTGCCCACCCCCCCCCAATAACAACAACAGCAACAAAAGAAAAGCCCAAAACTAGATAATCCCATTTTCCAGAGCTAACCACTAAACAAATAGTTTCTGCCAATCTTTTTTCTATGCTAAAGTATTTATGGTTATGAGGTCAAACTGCACGTAATCCTTCACTTAACATATTACTGTGACCATTTTCTCAATTTCTAAAATTCTTAGAAAACATTTCAGTTTATTCTATGGTATCTCGTCATCTCTATGTTCCAAATTTAACTATTCCTTTATAGTTATTTATGTAGGTGGGTTTCAAATGAGTTTCCTGAACATTTCCCAGTAAGTATTTGTCAGAACACTGAAAGAAAAATTAGTTTTGGGACAACCCTTTGAGAAAAACCTCATATTTTCTTCTTTCAGATTCATAATATATATTAGAAAAATCAAGGGCACTAAGAAGTCTCAAAGTATGAAGACCTGTTTTAACTTTTTAAACCATCTTTACCCCAAATCATTTGACCTCGGAATCTTTTCTCCTAGTACTTATAACCCATAACACTAGGGTTCCATGAAACATTCTTCAGGAAGTCTGGGAGATTTCTAAGCTTCTGTGTAATGTCTAATAGGTTATGAATTGTTTGTAACTTTCCTGGGATTTTATCAGATTTATGATGCTTGATTAGGAAATATAAGTGACTATTGGTTATTAGCATTATTTGAAACAGGCAGCAATATACTTTCCCCAGCCTTTCTAGTAATATTGACAATGCATTTGTGATTCTGTATTACAATGTCATGTTTGACCTTTTTAAAACTGTGAGCTTTCAAATTTAAATTTCCTTGTTCTATTAATGCCTATTAAACTTCTTTGTGTTTCCTTTAATCCACAGGTCTTGCAAGAGCAAAATCTGTCCCTAGCCACACATACTCCAATGAAGTGGTTACCTTGTGGTACAGACCTCCAGATGTCCTCCTGGGCTCAACAGAATATTCCACCTGCCTTGACATGTGGTGAGAAATGGAAAATTTACTCTAGCTAATTTATCTGTAATGCGTGGTCTGGGTCATGCCTAGACAAACATTCTAACAGTTTGAATGAAGATTAATGGTGCAGGAGTGTTTGCCTGTGTGTGGTAGGATTGCTGGATTTAAAAAAAAAAAAAAAAAACGTGATTGGGAATATTTCCTAATCAGAGGCTCCCTTGCAGTTGGTGTCTGGTAATGGTTCTTGATGGACAGGGGCAGAGATATTTTTCTGTCAGTACAGTGATTTTTCTCCCTGAGGGTCTTAATTTGTAGCTCTGTTTTATAACAAGGAGGCGTGTATCTCCAAACAGTAGTATGGGTTGGAAATAGAGGAAGTGTGTTTCAATTCAACAACAAAGCTCAGATTAAGTGGCCTGAAAATTTTGGTGTTACTGTTAGTCACTAAATTTGGTGTAGTACACTCTTGAGAACTTGGTACAAATTATCTAAAATGAAACAAAACAATGACTTTTTAAAAATATCACAATAAGTTTAATTTCGGTAGAGTCTCAGTTTCACACGATGGTTTAGCAAAATTTAAAAACCTGTTTAGGAGGCCCAAAGACTGACAAGATTTAATGCATAATTATTATTAATTATAAGATATAATGAATTCCCGGAGTGCCTGGGTGGCTCAGTTGGTTAAAAGTCTGCCTTTGGCTCAGGTCACGATCCCGAGGTCCTTGTGTTGGGTTCCCTGCTCAGCGGTGAGTCTGCTTCTTTCTCTCCCTCTGCCCTTCCCCCCCACACACACACTTGTGCTCCCTCTCTCTCTCTAATAAATAATTTTTTTAAAAAAAATCTTGAAGTATAAAGTATAATGAGTTTCCAATCCAGTGTGATCTAAATCAAATAATCAAATAAGGGAATAATCTTATTTTTAGTAGTCAGGAAAGTCTTCCTAGAGACTTAAAAATGTCCTCTATTAGTAGAAAAATCCCTTTTCGAGACCCACAGTTGTGTTCAAAGTAGAACGATTCACATTGCACTTGTGCTATTTTATCATAGGAATCTTTTACCATGAATGATTTTGCCCCCCTATATGAAATTCAGTTACATGTTCTTACAGTGTTTATGACCTCAGTAAAACTTTAGCATGTGTTATGTATCTTCCTGCCATGTACATACCTCACTGTTCTTCCCTCAGTAATCTTGGCTTTTAGTAAATTAGGCTGTAATGAGGCCTGGCATCTTTCCTGATGTTTTTGATCCAAACATTTTATAAGTAAGAAAACAATCAAGTTCCTTGTGATGTAGGGCACAGTGTAGATTTTCTTAATTAGGCTCCAGCAAACCCCCCCACCACCAGGAACAGGATTTCAGGATCTGTAAGGCCACTGAAAATATATGCAACATTTATGTACCCATGGATATATTTATTTTTATGGGGTGTAGATCTGTAGCTTTCGATAGAGCTATAAAAGAATCTGGGTCATCAAACAGCCTAAAATCTATTGTCATAAATTTTATAATGCCCTCATAATAAATCTAATACCAAGGTAATGCATATTCCAAAACATTGAGAATAAAGATGACCATCTATCATTAAGAAGCTGAGCCAATTCATTTTTCCATTACTCTTTTTGGCTTTTTTTAAAGATGGTTGTTTACACAATTAAATTTTTTTTTTTTCCTAAGAGTAAGCAGAGGCTTGGGCAAAAGAGGTATTTTGATCATTAGTCATAATGGAGGAAAAGGTTAGAAATAAGGGTTCGTTATCAGGATATCAGTTACTACCTTTCTCATTCCCTACTTCCTTCCTGCCTTACAGTTGAGAGTTGGCTATACAAATAATCATTAGTTAATATTCTTGAGTTATGGAGTGTTTTTATTTTTTGAGTGAAAATTCTAGGTTGTCTTTTAGTGAGGTCAGTTAAGGACTCTGCTAATAGAACATAGTTTGGAAATATTTGTGACTTGGAGACAGTTTTGTCTTAGTGCTTGGCAGTTAAGTCTCTACACTCATAATAAGAAGAGGCTGTTTTTTATACATTAGTGGCTAATTTTTTCCAAACCTTTAAAAATGCTCTTTAAAGTACAAAGAACCACATGGACTTTGACTTGCTGATATGCCTGTTTCTGATATATGGTATTTGATTTCCACCAACCCACCCTTCTTTTCTTTCACGTGTGTCTGCGTGCATGTGCGCACGTGTGTGTGTGTTCATCCTCTTGAAGAAGGCTTAGGTTCTTTCTGCCTATTTGCTTTAAACAGAGACATAATGAAGCATAAGAAGACTGTTATTTAAGTGGAAGGTAGGAAAACTGATATAAAATAGACCCCGAATGCCCTTTTGTCTGCATGCCAAGATTATTCATTGCCAAAACCAAATAGTAAATGTGTTATGTTTGAGCAGTTCCCATGCTTTTTGGCTTTCCATTTTCAAGCCCTAAAATCTGAGTTATGTCTATGCCATTCCTGTCATTCTGACTCTGATTTCATTCCAAGCCATTTTCTAAAAGCCATTTTGTTATTATTCTATAAGTCTGTGAAAATGTATGTATTTTTCCAGTTAGAAGTTCACAGGCACTGATTTTTGCATAATCAAT
This sequence comes from Eumetopias jubatus, assembly GCF_037043125.1. Taxonomy (NCBI): domain Eukaryota; kingdom Metazoa; phylum Chordata; class Mammalia; order Carnivora; family Otariidae; genus Eumetopias; species Eumetopias jubatus. Next base: position 36,089,142 of record NW_028274820.1, read on the forward strand.
GACATCGATGCTGGGTATTCACAGAACTAGATATGGGACTATAATTGAGTCATGGCTCAGCTGCACCAAAGAGAAGTGCAAATATGAATGCATGGACAATAGTGGGGAGGCAGGTGGTAGTGGGTTCAGGCTATTTTTACAGTTCATTTACCATCCTGGGGCAGTAGGGTAGTAACTAAAAACTAACGATCCCTACACAGTGTTACATTTCCCAGTTTTCTGTTTAAATAGCCACAGGCAATAAAAATATTAATGAAGACACATATGCATTAACGTTGGCAGCAAGTGATGAAAAATCAGAGCTCGCCGTGTGATGATTTACTGCTCTAGGTCTCCAGCACTGTGGCAGTGTGGAAATATATGTGCAGTTCGAGAACTCAGCAGGAAATGTAGGTTTTTGATACCTTTGTCTCCCTCTGTGAAGGAGGATTTAAGCAGAGGGATCCAACTGGACATTGTCTCACGTATAACTTCTCTTAATTCTTGGATTTTATAACTCTTTGAAAGTCAAGGCGTAGGAAATCATCTTTAAGCTTTGAAACCAAAAGGCTTATGAAGGACTGAGAACCACATTATGAGAAGCGCCAATGTGAAAAGCAGCTTATCTGTGTAGTTCCTCCCCCGTCAGGGAGTTCCGCTCTAGCTGTCGAGGTCATTGCTCTAAATGAGCTTTAGGTTTCTGTATAGAAGCTCAGAAATATGTTTAGAGTGGCGTTTGTTTTCTCAAGCAGAAGGTCACTTGGGATTATTTTAAGGGATTAATTTGTAACATATGGTAACTAATGTAGCTAATAAATAATAGTATCTCATCAACATCACAGTGCTTCTGGGGGCCACGCTGTGTCGTGGCCCTACCTTGTGGCATCAGTGACAGTGCTCCCCAACACGAAGTATGAAGAATGAGAGCGCACAAGTCTCTTCCTTTCATCATCTTTTTAAAAGCTAATTAACATATTAACTATGCTTGTCAAAATGTGGGGCAAATCATTTATAAATAAGCCTGTCAAATGTAATGAGATGCATACTAAATCATCCTTTTCTCTATTACGTCTCTGATTTAAGATTAAAATTAATTTTTTCAACATTGTAGCAGCTGGATGGTTAGAAAAAGATTTCCATACTGGTCTTGACATATAGAAAAATGTCTGCTTCTAAATTGATTTTGCATATATCAGAAAAGAAATTACCTATTTATTGAGTATTATAAGGCCATTTAGCATTGATTTTTATTAAATAAGACTAATCACCATACATATTGGCAATGTATGGAGTTCTGCCATCATCCTTAATGACCACTCCTGAACCAAGGAAATTTACGTAATAAAATAAGATTTCCTAGGACTCCAGTTTGTTTACCGCTGTTTTAAGAGAGAGAATCATAAATGAGTTCTACTATAGCCCCACCCTGAATATAAATTTGTTCTATATGAGGTCCTGTCTTGAGTAACTTGAGTGACAGTAGTAATAGTAATGGAGTCTTAAGAAATAGTAATCATAATAGTAACAATAATAGAGATCTTATTGGACACAAACTGGATTCTAAGTTTCTCTTATGCATTTTTGTCTTATATATTTTAATTACTATCCTACTGCACCATGATACAGCGGAAGAAAACAGAACACAGAGAGACTAAATAAGATAGTAAAGTTCATTTAGTTAGTAAATAGAGATAACATGCAAATTTAGGGCTAACTCACTGCAAAGCCCTTTCTTTTTACACCATATTACATAATCTCTTCTTAAGATGATTTCCAAGAAATTGATTTTTATTTTACTGGTAAAGTGATTCTAAAACACAAATACGGTAAAATCCCATTTTTATAGTTTAGGTTATGCTCTGAATCATTTTGGATCCTTTACGTGCTTTGAATAAAGTAAGTGGCCTTCACTGTCAGTCAGCCGGTTTATGGACTGCCTTTCTCCACTCATGTCCGTGTTCTGTATCATATAGTTTTATTCAAGGAGGAATTTCTTTGAAATAAACTTATGATGTGAATCACTGGATTGAATGCATTTTCATGAGACCAGTATCGATGCTGGCATGTATATTCCCAACTCTTAACCATTACTCACTCACCGCTGCTGCTAAAATGAATGAATCCATTTAAAAAAGAATGGTAGAGGGGCACCTGGGTTGTGCAGTCAGTTGGGTGTCCGGCTCAGGACGTGATCTCAGGGTCATGATCTCAGGGTCCTGAGATTGAGCCCTGCATCCAGCTCCATACTCAGTGTGGAGTCTACTGAAGACTCTCTCTCCCTCTCCCTTTGTCCCTCCCTACCACTCTCTTTCTCCTCTCTCTCTGATAAATAAATCTTAAAGAAAATAAAAATGAATAAAAAAGAATGGTAGAAGAATGAGAATTTGAGTTCAGGAGCTACCTAAAGTCATCTATCTGTCAACATTATTTACACGTTTTCTTATTAATCAGTTAAGACCAGGGAGGATTCAAATTAGTCACTGTCAAAAGTAACAACTCTTTAAGAGCTCTTGAGAGCTGCTCAAATAATACATGACCCAAGTGACTTGTTGATATAGCCACTGACGATGCAATAGAACATAATAAAAGAAGAGGGCTTAGTCAGACAGGCATCTAGGTGGTTGAAAGCTGAGCTCATGAGGCAGCCTAGTTTCTGAGCCCATTTCTACTACTGAAGTCCCTTAAAATTAGGAAGACCATGTAGTATAGCATCCATACGAGGATACTTTTGAAAGTTAATAGTTGTTATGCTAGGGCAATAGGTGTAAAACAGAGATTTAACTGTGGCATGTGGCCATCTTTGTCATAAAGCACTAGACAATAATTTGCTAAATACTAGTTGTCAGAAGAACCTTAATGCATTTGAGTGCTTAATTCAGACCTAAGGATTGCTGGCTACAAACTCAAGATTCCTAGCAGAAAACTTCTATTACATTGCATAATAACGAATTATCTCCACAAGTACAATTCTTGAATATTAAGATTATTATGGCTTTAGAGAGTGGCTGCCGAAGTGTTGAATTTAGCAGTGGCTTTGGAGTGCAAAGGAACCAGTCCTATTTTTCTATCAAAAGCTTAGCATGGTTATGATTTTTACATCCCCTGTTTGTCTATCAGTGTGGGTTGTGAGAGAAAAAGTGTATGTGCGTTTTTAATGGATATGTTCGGTCATTTATAAGTGATAATTTAACTGAATAGTATATAAAATGAGGCCTTACATGTAGTCTTCACTACTAAATATTTTAAAAATAAATTAAAATTTCCCTATTTTTGTCAAAGTTGCAAAGTAATTGGCTACCCACAAACTGATTTTTGGGCAATTTTTGAGTAGCCAATCACAATGACTAAGTTTCACAATATTAAGAAAGCGCTTGGTGTATTCAGCTACCTCGCTGGTTTGTGAGAATTGCAAGAGATGGTTGATTGTGAAATTCCTTAGGAAATCTAAAACTCCGCAAATGCTGGGAATAGTTTTCTTATCGGCTCTTAATATATTAATCAGCTAACCAAATATATTGCATTTCTATTGAAGTATTGCATCCAAGCGTGCTCCAAGATATATAAAAGAAATGGAAGAGTCTACATTGGGTTTTAGGGAGATTAACGTACTGTTTGTATCTAGAGAATTAGAGAGAAATTTTGGCCCAGAATGTTCTCATCTTACCTGAGTGTGTGTGTATGTGTTTAATTTGGAAATATGTAAATCAAGTCCTCCAAATTTAGAGAACATTGGCTGTACACTAGCACCTTTTATGTGTTAATTTGTGTATTTACTCCTGTAGGAATTAGAAATCAGTTCTCTAATCACGTAACTAGCAGTGGTTTGCTGTGTAAAGGAGAGGCAAAGTTGTAGTAGAAAACACACTGAAAACCTAAATTAGGTTCTGTCTCTGCCACGCCTTCCCTGTGTGATTTTGGTTAACCAAGTCCCTTAGCTATCCTTACCTTCAGTTTCCAAATCAGAAATCTATTTCAGGTATAACCAATAACTCACAGCCACCACAATAGTAATACTCGCAGAGATCGTAATCTCCTGCCTCACCTATCCTTAACCCTCTTATCTTATTTCCCAGAAGCAAGTACTTCCAGCTCTTTTAGTATCTACCTCCATATGTCTTAAGTTGTTGATATTGCTGTTTATTGATTTATTATTTTAGACATTATCTACTAAGTAGGTGTTATGGTAGATGAGGATTTAATTTTCTTCCGTCACCCATCCCCCACTCCAACTTCACCCCAAGCTCCCAGTAAAGAATCTCTGTCACATCTTGACACATTAATATGTAAATATTATTCATGGTAAGTCAAGTAATATTCATGATTATGTGTCCTCCTGGTAGAATCTTTTGCTTTTCCTGGACTTCATGGTTGTCTCTGATTTTTATTAGTTTAGTTTTCTTTGTTCCTGTATTGTTCATTATTTATAGGTGTAAAATATTTGTCAGTTACCTATGAAAAAATATTTTCCAAATGCTCAAACACATCAGCAAATCTATCTATACCATTTAATTTTCTTGACATCACCCTCCCTCAACTTTTTCTTTGTAAATTTCCTCTCAGCTCTTTGATTCCTTGCTTTAGCAGAGCTGAATATCTGTCATGTTGTGACTTCCATTTGCCCCTCTAGTATTGTTGTAGGTCCTAAGATGGTTATTTGTTTCTCTCCAAATCTGTTTTCTACCCATTTGTTCCCTGCCCTATGTCCTGGATGGCTAACCCCTATGCAGTGCATCTTCCAAGCCGCCTTGGCTTCTGGTTTCCAGTTGGGTTCAGGCAATGGACAGGGAAAAGAGGAGATTGAATATTCTTCCCTAATTTCTTTAGCCCACATTTCTGGAAATGACTGACTATAACTTCGGTGGGTAAACCCTTCTTCTACATTGTTGTCATATATTGACATATTGACAGCTCTAGCTGTCAATAGATTCCACTAACACTTGACCTTTTCAATTCTAGGGCTAATAATGGCTATTTGTTCTAAGGTAGGTAATGGCTTCCTGCTGTTGCTAGCCTCTTAGTGTTTTAATATGTCTTTTCGGTTCCCTTACACCTCTGTAAGAATCACCTCATTAAAGTCTGTTCTGAGTTAGATTCATTTTCCTTCTGGACCTTTACTGGTTCCAGATTCCCTGTTTCCTGGATTCCATGTCTTCCTTCTTTAGTATACTCAAAAAGAATGCATTAGAGATACAATTCTCAAATTCTTAGTTTTCTGAAAATGTCTTTATTCCACTCTCACACATGATTGATAAACTTTAGCTGTGTATATAATTAGGTTTTTCTTCCCCCTCAGAATTTTGAATGCATTGCTTCATTTCTTTAGAGCTTCTGCTATTGTTACTGAGAAATCTGATTCTATTCTTATTTGCAGTCATTTGTATGCCCCCTCATACTTTTTCTCTGGAAAATATTAGACTATTCTAATCCTGATATTGTGAAATTTGATGATAATGTCCTTTGTTGTTTTTGTTTTGTTTTGTTTTGTTTTTTGTTTTTTTGTTTTTTTGCATTGGTGCTAGGTAGATTCTTTTCAATAGAAAGACATAGTTCTTAGAAAAGTTCTTGAATTTTTTTAAATGATTTATTTCCTTCCATCTTCTCTGTTTTCACTTTTGGGAAAATTTGTAATAGTTTGATATTGAAGCTCCTAACTTAATCCACAATTTTTAAAAACATTTTCTCTCTTATTTTACAACTTATCTTTCAAACTTTCCATCTTTTCTTAAAAAATTTTAATTACCATATATATATAAGTGCCACTTCCTATTCCTCTGGGTTCTGTTGGAAGCTTTCCTTAAGTATGGGGTTGGGAGGAATCCTTGGCTGTCCATTTATTTTTATAAATGAGGCACTATAATTCTGTATGTATACATAGGGGGCACCAGTTGACTGGTAAGTTTATTATATGTTGTTCAGTCAAAAAGCTGGACTTTTCAATGGGAGATCCATACATGTCAGTGTCTGAAGGTCTAGTCTTTGTTCTGAGGAATCAGCATTCCTCAGATGCTGATTCCTGGCATCCAACATCCTCAAGGCAGGACAGGAGAGGGGAGCTGATGGTCACACAGGCCAGTAAACATATTTTTCATTTAATTTCCCTTTTCTCAGCTCTGTGCCTCACCCTGATCTCTTTTATTCTCAATTTGAGGCCTTTTGTTTTTAATTTCTCCAGGGAATAAACACTTGGTGCCCTGCTGGTGGGTTGGGATGGAATGTGGTCAGAGAAGCCCTATGGGTCATTTGTTTTGTGCAGACTTCCAGGTCTCTACTCTGTTTCCGGTTGCAGACTCATCTTCACCCTTTCTAGAACCTGTATATCTCCCAGTCCTGAGCCTTTTCTGAGTTGTCCTAAGTGAGTAATCTGACTATAACTTGAAGTTGTAACTGCCTGCGGTCAGCCTAGATTTGCCACAGCTTCATCCACATCCTCTGAAAAAAAATTCTCTCTCATCCACTGGTGTTTCCTCAGCTATTTATTTTGTCTTTGTTCAAAATTTTATTCCTTAACTCATACTTTGGTCACTTTGGGGAGGGAGAGGGCGTCTGTGCACATTTTGCCCATGTCCTACTCTTGTTGAGAATTTAATATTCGTGGCTTTAACTAGGGACAGTTGACTGCTAAGATCCTTGCCCTGTAGAAATTTGTGATTTTGCTTGGACACAGATGTGAGTTGTAGGTGCTAATGGGTGGGAGCCAGTCAAACAGCACAGTGCAGGCTGGAGCCTCTTGACTGCCAGGACTTAGTGTGACAGTGGACATTTGTCATCCTTACCACTAAACTGTTAGTGACATAATGACAACTTTAGTCATGAAAACAAACTTAAAAAGAAAGCCATATGCTTTTTGGGGAGCTGGTGATGAAAGGGAATAGAATGTGAAGTGATGGTTGTTAAAAAGACAAAAATTGCACATGAATTTAAAGAATTGGCTGCAGAAAGTAGTCCTTTGGATCCATGGCCTGTGTGGATGCAACATAAGCTTGCCCTTAAAACAAGCAAAAGCGATTAGTGAAACTCTTCCAAGTGTTCCAGTCAGTATAAAGCTTCTAATCCAATGGAGGTGAAAGGGTGGACTGTTAATTTATGTGTACAGGAAAGATATGATTGAATGGAAATGTAACTGGGGAGCAACTGGAAACTTGTATAAACATCACTGTGTGACTGTAGTTAGTAAAGGGATTTGGATGTCTACTTCGTACTGTTCATTGAACGATGGAAGTGGGAACTTCTGTACTGTTGTGACATTTCTAAATTAATTCCTCAGGACACTGCATTATCTGCACTGTACTTTAACTAAGGGCCACATTTTCATTTACTGGTATTCTGCTGTGTGAATTAATATAACTTAAATTTACTAGTGGCTTTCTTGATTTTAGACACTGTATTATATAACTGAGAAATTTAGATTTTTTTTTTCAGTTTTGTTCTTCAAATGCAGTGTCCTTAGATTCCTATTAGGTGTCACTAGGGGATAAAAAGAAATGATACAAAAACAGAAAAAGAATTAAAGTGAAACTTAACTAAAATAACCTATTAGTGGCCAAAAAGCAGGCTGCTAAATTCCATTAAAAAACAAATAAAACCAGGGGCACCTGGCTGGCTCAGTCTGTTAAGCATCTGCCTTCAGCTCAGGTTGTGATCCTGGGGTCCTGGGATTGGACCCCATATCAGGCTCCTCGCTCAGCGGGGAGTCTGCTTCTCCCTCTCCCTCTGACCCTTCCCCCTGCTCGTGGTCTCACAGGCTCACTCTCTCTCTCTCTCTCTCTCTCTCTCTCAAATGAATAAATAAAAAAATCTTAAAAAAATAAATAAATAAAACGTAATCACAGTCTGTAACAGGCACTTAGTATTTTTTCTTTCATACAACAAATGCTTTACTGTTCCTTTGAGATGCTTACAAATACTGAAAAGCAGCCAGCCCGGGCCCAGCAGCCATGGCCCAGTGCTGGGAAGCAGGGCAGGGAGGTGGGCTTAGTGTTACGGCTTGAAGGGCTGAGGCCACACAGTTGGCAGCCTGGTCCTTGGCTCTCCACTTCTGTTGCCCTAACGAGGCCAAAGGGAGGGCAATCAGACCTCAGGGTCCTCTCCCTCTGCTGCCTCCTCTTGTTCAGGTTTCCCCCAGGGGGTATCTGAGCAGCCTTCCATCCCTGTTAGAAACTCAGCCTATACAGAACCCCTCTAGCTGCCTCTTGCTCTTCCTCTGGCAGGCTGTGCGTCGGGCCCTGGAAACACAGGCAGGGGGTGGGAAGGTGGTGTTCAGTCCCTTATCCCAGCATGAGATGCCTGAGGTCCTGGGCTGGAGAATTGGCTGTATGTACCCTCAGATGGGCCCACAGCTGAAGCATGGCGTTACCAGGAACCAAATCTGAGTAGCTCCCTGTTTTCCTATACACGTGTGAGTTGTTCATCGTTTGCTATGGCATTTTATATTTTTCTGTATTTCCATAGAGACGACAGATTCTAAGAATGAGATGTTTACATAATTTCATTTTCTGTAGCGCTTGGCAAGGCTTTTCTATTCTTGTTGATAATTCAGTGGCTCTTCCTTGATTGCTAGCTTGTACCATGTTTGCCTCTGAAAACAGGATATATTCATAGCCTACTGTAAACTCTACAAATTTAACAACTTTATTATGTTAACTATCTATATTTTCATCTATTTGTCATTTAATCCTAACATGTTTAATTTACAAACTGTTTCAGAGTTTTAGCAACCCAGTGAAATCAATTCATATTTTTGTTATATTGTTATTTTAAAGCCATTTTAAACCCTTGCCCCCCCAAATCTGAAGGTGCTTGGTTCTGTTGCCCACATTAGCTGGTTGGTGGTGGCACAGGGGAAAACAAAACAAAACAAACCCTCTGGAGTCCTAGGGCAGCCTCCTTCCCACAAAGATCTCCCTTGCACAATAGGAGTATCTTTATTCATTCAACAAAACCATACAGAATGTCCAGGGGTTCAAGCATGAAAAAGATCTCGTCCTTGACCTCAGGCAGCACCCACTGGTGCTACCGATGGTCTAGATTGCACAGCCACATTCCAGGGCACATCGTCAAGAATATTCCATGAAACCCACAGACGCCACCAAAAAATGGACAATGTGGATTTCCAATGGAAAGCTTTTGGCCCTCAGGTCTTCCGTATATTATCTAAGATATCAGATCATTGTCAAATATTTTACTGTCACGTATCATCTGGGCAGTCATATATCTTAGGAGTGCCCATGCCAAGATTCTTAACCACAGTCCATCAAAGTCCAGCTCTTCCACGTGATGACTGGAACTAAACATAGTAACTGAACACCCTGAAGATTGAAGTTCAGAATTCTCCCCCGTAGAATGATAGAGTAATTTACATGAAGGTTTCAGCAGTGATTTCTCTTCCTGATACGCAGACACGGTTCCTCTAAAAAGATTTGGTATGTCATTTACTTTGATCTTTAAGAGAATTACCCATGAACAATTTTTTTTTTCCTGATTCCTCGTTTCACATTTTGCGGGAGGATTAATACATTTGCAGGGAGAAATCTTATAACTTCCTTGTTCTGCATCAGCTGTCATATAAACAGAAATTAAAGATGTGCAAGGCTTATTAATTTGTTTTCTCTTGCCCTGCATGGTCTACAGTTATTCCTTGGAGAAGTGCTTTCACTGGTAGCATTTTAAATGTCTAATCAAATGGGACTTCTCTCTTCCTGCATTGTTCCATAGTACGAGAAATACTATTTTTTGCTATCCAATGCAAAATTTTGAGTTCTACATTTTTTTCTTTACCATAGTCCTCAGTAACGGTCTTACCTTTTTACATTTTTGTGTTAATTGTGACTAGTTTCTCAGATGTTCCTGGTCTGAATATTCCTACTTATCTATATAACCCATAGCTGTTGTTTTAAGATTTTATCTCTGGGGTCTCATTATCTGTGGAAGTCGGTTTTGAATTTTCAAGCATTTTTAAACATCCACAACAATCTTATTTTCAGCACTGAGTGATGATGATAGACTTCAGTTTTTAAGGGTAGCTTTATTGTTTCCTGTGTCCGCACATTAATTTTGAAGATTTGATTTTGTTTTATTCTCATCCTTGTCAGCATTTGTGTCATCAGTAATGAGAACCAATTTGCCATCTCTCTTTCTTCTTTTTTTAACCTAACAGACCAACCAAATAGACATGTTCTAACTAGCGAGGCAGCATGGCATCACGGAGGGCTCGCTGGCCCAGGATTCAGAATCACCTTTTCAGGTTCTGGGACAAAACTAAGACATTTAAACATGTAGTACAGTTTCCTTACATGTAAAAATCAAAACACTGTCATGGGCATTCTCTAAAATTCCTCCAGCTCTACATTTTAGCATTCAAGTAGATTGTACTGCCAAACCAGAGGTTTCCATAAAGGCTGCTGGAATTCCTTCAGGGTAGCTTACAAATAAAGTTAGGGTTTAGATATTTTGGTGAAATTTGGTTTAGATATTTTGCTGAACTGATTTTTTTTACATTTAATATAATAATAATAATCATAGGTCTAAATCAAATTCTTGTCTCTACTGCAGTTTCTTATGTGCATTCCTCAGACTAACTTATGCAATTCATTCATTCATTTGTTCATTTTAAGGATATTTATTAAGCACCTATTTTGAACCGCACTTTAGATCAGGTCCTGGCACTTACAAAGATAAGAAAAATCCATCCATGCTTCAAGGTCAGAGGGAAAGGCAGTAAGATAAGCTATCATACAAGTATACAGTTAGGACACTGGCAACTCAGAGATGAACGTGATAAACTTACCCTTGGTGGTTAGTTGAGGAGAGGTGGGAGGTCAAGGAAGGTGTCATCAAGCAGTAATTAGTTGGGCTGACAGGTCAAACCCGCTTTTCAGAGTTGACAGAATTTGGGCTAAGGGACGACATAGGCCATGCCGTGGACAAAAGTAACCTACCTTGATATTTGTTGGTAAAGTAGAAGGACAGAGTTTAAGAAGCAGTTGAGAAAAAGGAAGGAACGGAGGGAGGGGGAAAGTGGTTGGAGACCAGAATGGAGAAATATTTATGAATAGTTAGGATATGACACCTTGATGATGGAATGAGAGTAATATAGGAAAGGTAAGGGTTTCAGATGACTCCTGACTTTCTAGCTTAGGAAACTGGACCAGAAAGCAGAAATACAGCTCTGCCATATGATTCGACATACACACACACACACACACACACACACACACACACACACACTAAAATATACATGTACGAAAATATATGTATAATGAAATATGCATACTAAAATATATAGTTAGATACATGCATATTAAAATATGAGCAAGAAACGTAAGGAGCATTAATGCTATTGGTACTTTAAGGTGGGTGGGCTTCTTGATCTTCCTCCTAAGTCTTATTTCAGGTGTGGATGCTGGGAAGGCGGTTTCCACTCACACACCGGCTCCCTCCTCCCGGGTCAGCAGCAGGACACCCTGGGCCTTGGCTTTACTCAACTACATTAACTTCTTTCTTCTTTTTTTTTTTTTTTAAGATTTTATTTATTTGAGACAGAGAGACAGAGAGAGAGAGAGAGAGAGAGAGAACAAGCAGGGGGAGGGGCAGAGGGAGAGGGTGAAGCAGGCTTCCCGCGGAGCAGGGAGCCCGATGCAGGGCTGGAACCCAGGACCCTGGGATCATGACCTGAGCCGAAGGCAGACGCTTAACCGACTGAGCCACCCAGGTGCCCCTACATTAACTTTCTGTACTTCATTCTTTACTTTTGTTTAATTTTTGTCCTGATATGTTTAATTTGTAAGTGCAAATTTTTAAGTTTTTCACAGTTTGAAAAATAAATCTTAGTGTCCCCCTTACATAAAAGATCTATTGTTTGGGACCGAATATTTTCTGAGATGAGCTTTTACATGCAGTCTTAAGGTTTGGTTTGGTTTGGTTTTCATTTCTTGAGAGCTAAGTACTCCACAGAAGTATTTGACTAAGATATATTGTGCCTATCTGTGCCTAATGAACCACTAACCACACAGTAAATGATGAGTGACAGTTTAATCAATTCAGTTCCTTCAGTAGTCACCAAGGGCATGTGGAATGTAATTTTTTAATCTTTCACTTTTCAAATACTGCAGATGCCAACATGAAAAGACCATGTCTGTTATGTGTAATAAATTTTCTTACAAGTTATAGGAAAAAATTTTTTTTTAAATTTTGGTCTTTTAAAAGCTAACCTCTTAGGGAACAGAACTCTTTGGTCCCTCTTACAAATACATACATTCCAACAGAGAAAAGTGACATAAATAAATGGCCACCTTGGTGCATCAGATCGTACTAGCTTTAATTGCATAATGGTGCATTTCAGTGAACCATGGCTAAATAAAATTACCTATTAGGTTAATTAATGTGGAACCTTTCTGAGTTAGTATTGCATCACAGTGTGTGAAATTCAGATTGTGTTTAGCATTTAATCTAATTTACTTTACCGGTCTGCTGTTTCTTTGTTCCTTTGGCTAGAGCCTGAATACACATTCAGAAAATTAACCTGAGATAAAAAACTCCTTTCAAGACAGAATTACCTAGATTCATTTAGATTCATGTTCCTCAGTTTCTGGTCCTGTGACTAGCAGCATCTGCATTGCTTAGGAGGCTTGTTAGAAATGCAAGATCTCAGGGTGCCTGAGTGGCTCAGTTGGTTGGGTGTCTGACTCTTGATTTCGGCTGAGGTCATGATCTCAGGGTCATGGGATCCAGCCCCGAGTCAGGGTCTGTGCTGAGTGTGGAGCCTGCTTGAAATTCTCTCTCTCTCTTAGCTCCTCCCCCCACCCCTCATGCTCTCTCACTCTCTCGCTCTCTCTCTTAAAAAAAAAAAATAAATAAATAAAAGAAAAAAGAAAGAAAGAAAGAAAGAAAGAAAGAGAAATGCAAGGTCTCAGGCTTCAGCCCAGACCTAGTCAGTCAGTATTCTGTGTTCTACTAAGATCTCCACCTGATTGCATACCCAGTAGAAGGTGAGAAGCAAAGCTTCAGATGCTTTTTTACTGACTGACACATAGGCTTTGAGGAGATTTCTGGTGCCAGCCTAATGTTGTAAGAGAAAAGCGAAAGAACTAACTTGCAGTGAGTTACGGTTCTGCTTATGTGCTTTCTTCCTGCCAGAAGCAGCTTGACACTCTGTCTTTATCTTCAGCCCTCTTTCCAAATGTTTTGACAATGCAGATAGTTCTGAATGGTTCTAAATGATTCTCTGAACTTGAGTAGAGGCCTCCTAACTTGTACTTAGAGAAGTCTAGAACGGACAGGTCTCCCCTCCAGGTGATAGTGTGAGCCGGGCGGGTCGCTGTCCACTGCGCCCAGACTCAGATACACAGGCTACGCTGTGCCATGATCCTGCCCAGACTCTGTGGTTAAGCTCTGCGACTTGAGAATGAAACTGTCACTTGTCTGCTTAAAGCTTTCTATCCTAAGGAATCTCAAGCCTTTGCCAACACATGGATGGGATTAGAAGCTAAAATCATAGGATAGGTTTTTTTGAGATTTTGATTGCACCATATTTTAAAACATTAAAGTCCTTCTACATTGTGTACTGGGACTGAACCCAAACTGTTGCCCTGAGAATTAGGAAAGAAGGAGAACAATGTTTTATTTTTTACTGACCAGAATAAGATTAATGCCAAGAAGAAAAATAAGAAGCTCTAGGTCCTGTTTTATATTTCTTCAAGGGAGATAATCATCTCTTGGGTTAATTAATGTCTTGTAACACTAATGTCTTTGTGAGAAAATTGAGTATAGTCCCCTTGAAAGGCCATGTGTCAGAGGCAGATATTGTTTGAGTATAAGAGCTGAGGGATCTAATGAATCCCTATTTTAGTGGAAGGATATAAAGTTATCCAACGGGATTTTAATAAACAGGTACATTACAGTGCATCTTAACTGGTTACAATAGTGACTAACCCGGTTTCATTCAGGTCTGGGAGGGCCGCTATATTGCCAAAACCACTTTGACTCATTTGAGCTGTGCCTTTCAAAGTAAGAGACCAAATCCTTGTTCTGAGAACCATGACAGTGGCTGGTCCATTTATAAGTAAATACATTACAGTTGCAGGAAGTAAACATGAGAAGCTGGAGTTAGGGGCCCTAACCCAGTCTGAGAGATGAGGAAGCCTCACCAGAGAAGTGGTGGTGAGCTTGCTGTTACCTGCTCTGATGGAGAAATGTTTTTGCCCCTTCTCTGGGAATTCCCTTTTTTCTCTACATTCACACTCCCCGCTAATGCCCCAGACTTAATAGTACAGATAAATTTTTCATCTTGAATTTCTTTGCCATAGAATGTGCATATCAGTTTTTAAATACCTTTATATCAAAATTCATCTCTGTACCCCAAAACTGCTAGAACTCATACAGGAATTCAGTAAAGTGGCAGTATATAAAATCAATGCACAGAAATCAGTTGTATTTCTATACACCAACAACAAGACAGAAGAAAGAGAAATTAAGGAGTCGATCCCATTTACAATTGCACCCAAAACCATAAGATACCTAGGAATAAATCTAACCAAAGAGGTAAAGAATCTGTACCCAGAAAACTATAAAATACTCATGAAAGAAATTGAGGAAGACACAAAGAAATGGAAAAACGTTCCATGCTCATGGATTGGAAGAACAAATATTGTGAAGATGTCAATGTACAATCTACATATTCAATGCAGTCCCTATCAAAATACCATCAACTTTTTTCAAAGAAATGGAACAAATATTCCTAAAATTTGTATGGAACCAGAGAAGATCCCGAATAGCCAGAGGAATGTTGAAAAAGAAAAGCAAAGCTGGTGGCATCACAATTCCGGACTTCAAGCTCTGTTACAAAGCTGTCACCATCAAGACAGTATGGTACTGGCACAAAAAAAGACACATAGATCAATGGAACAGAATAGAGACCCCGGAAATGGACCTTCAACTCTATGGTCAACTAATCTTCGACAAAGCAGGAAAGAATGTCCCATGGAAAAAAGACAGTTTCTTCAACAAATGGTATTGGGAAAATTGGACAGCCACATGCAGAAGAATTAAACTGGACCATTTCCTTACACCACACACAAAAATAGACTCAAAATGGTTGAAAGACCTAAATGTGAGACAGGAGTCCATCAAAATCCTAGAGGAGAACACAGACAGCAACCTCTTCGACCTCAGCCGCAGAAACTTCTTCCTAGAAACATCGCCAAAGACAAGGGAATCAAGGGCAAAATGAACTATTGGGACTTCATCAAGATAAAAAGCTTTTGCACAGCAAAGAAAACAGTCAACAAAACCAAAAGACAACTGACAAAATGGAGAAGATATTTGCAAATGACATATCAGATAAAGGGCTAGTATCCAAAATCTATAAAGAACTTATCAAACTCAACACCCAGAGAACAAATAATCCAATCAAGAAATGGGCAGAAGACATGAAAAACATTTTTCCAAAGAAGACATTCAGATGGCCAACAGACACATGAAAAAGTGCTCCACATCGCTCAGCATCCGGGAAATCCAAATCAAAACCTCAATGAGATACCACCTCACACCAGTCAAAATGGCTAAAATTAACAAGTCAGGAAATGACAGGTGTTGGCGAGGATGCAGAGAAAGGGGAACCCTCCTACACTGTTGGTGGGAATGCAAGCTGGTGCAGCCACTCTGGAAAACAGTATGGAGGTTCCTCAAAAAGTTGAAAATAGAGCTACCCTATGACCCAGCAATTGCACTACTGGGTATTTACCCCAAAGATACAAATGTAGTGATCCGAAGGGATACATGCACCCCAATGTTTATAGCAGCAATGTCCACAATAGCCAAACTCTGGAAAGAGCTCAGATGTCCATCAACAGATGAATGGATAAAGAAGGTGTGTGTGTGTGTGTGTGTGTGTGTGTGTGTGTGTGTATACACACACACAGTGGGATATTATGCAGCCATCAAAAAAGTGAAAGCTTGCCATTTGCAACGACAGGGATGGAACTAGAGGGTATTATGCTAAGCGAAATAAGTCAATCAGAGAAAGACAATTATCATATGATCTCACTGATATGTGGAATTCTTAATCTCAGGAAGGAAACTGAGGTTTGCTGGAGTGGTAGGGATTGGGAGGGATGGGGTGGCTGGGTGATGGATATTGGGGAGTGTATGTGCTATGGTGGTCACTGTGAATTGTGTAAGAGTATTGAATCACAGACCTGTACCTCTGAAACAAATAATACATTATATGTTAAAAAAAAAAAAAAGAAGAAGATAGCAGGAAGGGAAAAATGAAGGGGGGAAAATCGGAGGGGGAGACGAACCATGAGAGACTATGGACTCTGAGAAACAAACTGAGGGTTCTAGAAGGGAGGGGGGATGGGTTAGCCTGGTGATGGGTATTAAAGAGGGCATGTACTGCATGGAGCACTGGGTGTTATATGCAAACAATGAATCGTGGAACACTACATCAAAAACTAATGATGTAATGTATGGTGGTAAACATAACATAATAAAATAAAATTTAAAAAAAATCATCTCTGATTAGCTTGCTGCCCAAGTTATTTCAGGTCGAACCTTAACTGACATCTGGCGGTCTAGCCCGCGGTTCTAGGTGATTCATGCTGCTTCCAAGGAAAAGTTCATCAAAATGCACAGAGATTCTTTTTCTCTCATGTAGTGAAAACTCAGACTGCTACTGCTCCTCTACTTAAAATGACCGATTCTGTATACAGTTCCAAGGAGATGCAGTCCTTCTTCATTTTTTTAAATAATAAACTTTAAATTTTAGAATCGTTTTCGATATTTTAGAAAAACTATAAAGACAATAGAGAATTCCTGTATCGTCCTCACCTGGCTTCCCCTGTTTGTTAACATCTTACACTACGATATGAGGACAGATGGTACATTTGTCTCAGCTAAGGCCCCCACAATGTTCCATTGCTATGAACTAAACAGCTTCATTTTGACTTCACCAGTTTTTCCTTAATTTCTCTTTTGTGTTTTAGGATCCCGTCCAGGACAGCACACTACATGTAGTTGTCATGTGTTCTTAGTTTCCTCTGGGTTATGATAGTTTCTCAGACTTTCTTTGTTTTTCATGACCTTGACAGTTTTGAGAAGTACCAGTCAGGCATTTTGTAGGCTGTCCCTCAGGTTGGGTTCATCTGATGTTTTGGGAGGAAGATGACAGAGGTGAAGTGGACCTTCTCATCACATCACATCAAGGGTACATGCTATCAACATGACTTAGCACCGGTGAGGTTAACTTTGATCATATAGTTAAGGTCCTGTTTGCCAGCTTTCTCCATTGTAAAGTTATCGTCCATCTCCTATCCCTGCCTCCATACTCTACTCTTTGAAAACAGGCTGCTCTGCTCAGCTCTTACTTGGTAGTAGGGGGAGAGGGAGGGAGGCTTACATTGCTTTTGATTCATTCAGTCACCAAATATCTTTGAGCCCTTACTATGTGCTGACATTCTGCTCTGCCCTGGGAACAAGATGATGAACACTACTTTGTCCCTGATCTTGGTCTTCCATCTAGCGGAAACACATCCCCAAAAAGCAAAGACAAGTGAATATCCTTTGAATGTGAGGAAGGAAACAGACTAGGGAATGGAGGGTGAAACATGGAGCCTGGGCAATAAGGGGAAACCCGCCTTACATGTGGTGGCTGGGAAGGACATTTCTAAAAGGAGCT
Organism: Eumetopias jubatus; assembly: GCF_037043125.1. NCBI lineage: Eukaryota > Metazoa > Chordata > Mammalia > Carnivora > Otariidae > Eumetopias > Eumetopias jubatus. The sequence continues at coordinate 36,106,792 of NW_028274820.1, forward strand.
GACTGCAGACTAACAAGAAGCACTTACCCACGCACAGAGTGAGGGGAAATGTGTTCTGGGAGGAAGGAACAGCAGCGCATGCGCAGATCCTGGAAATGGGGAGGAGAGCGGCATGTTTCGGGAACAGACAGCAGAGCAGCATGACTGGACAGAAGAAATCTCATGGGTAGAGGTGTGATGTGAAATTGGCAAGCATGTGGGGACTTCACACTCCCAGGTCTCCATTCTTAGTTTTAAGGTAGAAAAAAGCTCAAGCTGTAATTTTAAAAATCTAATTCCTCTCCTTTTATCAACACAGAGACACTGATGTTAGATGTGGATAGAGGGAGGGCAGATGGAAAGAAAATAACTTGAAATCCTTTCCAAACACAGAAAGCTTATATTTATATTATTATATTATATTATATTATATTATATTATATTATATTATATTATATTAATTTTCATTTATCAGGTGAAATTTCCTAATATTTATAAAAATAAAAGGTAGTACTTCCACACAATAAACTTCGGCCTAAACACAAGACAAAAATTTCTGAAAAAAGTTCATAAAAGTAAATTCTCCTTCCACCCCATCCATACCAAACCCTCTATCTTGAGAAGAAATCCTTAGAGAAGTGGTTGTATAAGCACTGTTATTAAAAGTCACCCTACACATTTGCTCCCAGTTTATTTCTCAGTTAAAAATACTTTAAGATGGGGCATCTGGGTGGCTCAGTCGTTAAGCGTCTGCCTTTGGCTCAGGTCATGATCCCAGGGTCCTGGGATGGAGCCCTGCATCGGGCTCCCTGCTCAACGGGGAGCCTGCTTCTCCCTCGGCCTGCCACTCCCCCTTCTTGTGCCCTCTCTCTCTGTCAAATAAATAAATAAAATCTTTAAATATTAAAAAAATAAAATAAAAACACTTTATGATAGAAAAAACACCGTAAGATTAAAATATCCATCTTCAATCAAGTTTTAAGAATCTACTAGTTTTTTGGCAAAATGCATGGCAAGTTTTAAAGCATATCTACCCCAGGGAAACTGCTGAGGAAAATAGTGAAAAGCCAGATCATTCCTGAGGGCCCATTTCTATTAGTGCTTTATTAACGAATCATCGTACTACGCAGTTTCTTTCATTTTCTCTCCGTATCTGATGAAGGTGATTTCTTCTATTTACAAGTATGCTTTTATGCAAGTGAAGTGTAACATAGATCAGGATTTGGCAAACTTTGTCTGTAAAGGACCAGATCGTACACATTTCAGGCTTTTCAGAGCATATGGTTTCTGTAAGCAGCTATTCAGCTTTGTTGTGAGGATGAGAAAGCCGCATAGACAACACATAAATGAATGTGCGGCGGGGCTCTAATAAAATCTTACTTATGAACACTGAAATTTGAATTTCATATAATGTTCATATATCATCAAATATTCATCTTTCGTTTGTTTTCAACCATTTAAGAAAGTAAAAGCCAGGGGTGCCTGGGTGGCTCAGATGGTTAAGCTCTGCCTTCGGCTCAGGTCATGATCCCAGAGTCCTGGGTTCCAGCCCCGCATCGAGCTCCCTGCTCAGCGGGAAGCCTGCTTCTCCCCCTCCCTCTGCTTCTCCCCCTACTAATGCTCTCTCTCTATCTCTGTGTCTCGAATGAATAAATAAAATCTTTTAAAAAAAAAGTAAAAGCCAGTCTTAGCTTATAGGTTATAAAAACAGGCACTGGGCAGGATTTGGTCTGTAGTCTGTGGATCCCTGCATATTATTGAGTGTGTGGCCCCCGAGTAGAGAGAGGGCTGATACTACCGCTAGTCTCATTCATTTGCTGCCATGAGTGGGAAAGAACGAGGTGGCTTTACGACCAATGGTTGTAATTGCTTCTGTCCTCAAGACTATTTTATCTCCTGATCTGTAATCTGGGTTTTTCACCTGTATGTCCAGTTGGTGAGCTTCATCCATCATCGAGTCCTAGGATACAGAAAAAAGCTGAGACCTAGTGTAGGAAGAAAAGACTTAGCCTAATGTATGGACTTCTGTTCTTTTTTTAACTCTCTCTTCCACTTTCTGAGCACAGCCATCATAACAGCATTTGGCTCTCCCAAGATTCCTCATGTATAGGGTCCTGTTTTCTCTCTCTGGAATGCCCCATTCCCACTCCCATGCCATCACCCCATAAAGCACCACGTTCCACTTTCCTAGTGTCGTTAGATTTCAGGAGTACAAGTGCATGTCCTCCTGTGCTCCTTTGGTATTTATCATGGGAATTGTGAAGAATGTTTTAGAATTACTGTGTTTATAGTACACAGACATACTTGAAGGAAACTTGATAGTGTTCCCCAAATTGACAACAGTCCTAAAAGTTTACATGACTATATCAATCAGGAGAAGGGAAGCTGAAGGAACAGACAACTTTTCTATTAGACTATCAGAAAAGAAAGTCATCATTATGCTAGAGGAACGACTGTTACCTCTGTATTCTCTTTGTAGAAAATATTCTAGAGTTCTTATAGAAGAGGTAATCAAAGATTATGCAGCCAGAATTGTAGAAAGAAAAATATCAGAGAGGTGTGTCAGTTAATAAATATGTTACATTATTTTTCTGAATTTAATATTATTTGTACTGTTAGCTTTTAAAAACTTATGATTTCTTTTGATTTATTTTCTCATTCTGGGTTCACTTTTGTACTCAATTTTTATTCATAATTTTGTATACTTTTTCAAAGATTTATTTATTTTAGAGGGAGAGTGTGCACGCAAGCAGGGGGCAGGGGCAAAGGGATAGAGAGAGAATCTCCAGCAGACTCCCCGCTGAGCACAGAGCCCGACACGGGGCTCAATCCCAGGACCCTGAGATCATGACCTGAGCCAAAATCAAGAGTCAGCCACTTAACCAACTGAGCCACACAGGTACCCCAATTTTGTATACTTTTTCAAAATAATAACTCCCAAATTGTTTGACCTTCAACCTTAAAAAGTCGTCCCTCCATAATCATAATTACAAAGAATTACCAGTTCTGGGGCACCTGGGTGGCTCAGCCGGTTAAGCGCTTGGGATTCTCTCTCTCCGTCTCCCTCTCCCCACTACACACCCACACCCTGCTCTCTCACTCTAAAATAAATACATAAATATTTAAAAAAAAGAATTATCAATTCTGCTTAAAATCTTTGAATTGTGGTGAAGAAATCACATATCTGCAGCATAAATTAAATTTGACAGTTTTGAGTTTGGAAGAACTGAAGGATACATGGGCGTGAGTGGGTGTTTCATACGTCGTCTTACCAGGTAACTAATCGTGTGTGAGAGTTTGAACACACCGCATCCTGGGACAGCTTTAATTGTAAGCTTTGTGATCAGTTCTTGTTCTTGAAAAATTTAGACTGTGTGGGTGATAATTACATAATTATTCAAATTGCCAAAAGAAACAACAAATTAAAGGAGGCATTTCCTGAAATAAGATTATATATCATAAGTATAGAACTTAAGTGATTGAATTCTTTCTCAGTAAGCCACAGGGCCACTTAATCCATCAAGAGCTAGGAGTGCAGAGTAATAGAGGGTAGCAAGGGGGAAAAAAAGTGGAGTAGGCAATAGTCCCTTCATATTAAATTGAAGGGCTTTTATTGCTGTGTGGCAATAAGGCAGCTCCCATCATGAAGTATTCTGCTAGGCTGTAATATGTTGATATGTTTGACACTTCTGCTTTTTAATTTTCTTGTGCATTCTATCACCTTTTATACATCCTTTAAGTATAATTCTATCAGCTTTATTAGTATACCCTCACACAGCTTTGGAAAATGATGTCATCAGAAACATCCATTAGAAATGAAAGTCCATGTCCCTTAGCCAGCTGAGCAGATAAAAGCCTGTGGAAATGCTCTGTCGTCGTACTCAAACTGAGAAAAATTGCAGCATAGATTTATCTTTTAATTGTTCTAAATATTGTATTATGGAGATGATCTGGACCAAGCACAAGTAGTGCTAACAGCATTTCTGTAAGTGTGTGTAATGGTTACCTCACCCGCCAGCTTGCTGGGTACCCAGTGGGGGCAGCTGTGGCTTCTGCTGAGGGTCTGCACACTCAGAGTTGCAGCCTGTGCTGGGAAGGACGACAGCCAAATGACACTGAATAGAGAGTATACCCTGAATGTTGGAAGGAAGGTGTTGGTAGCTATTGAAGATCCAAGATACTTTATGTATACGTAAATAAGAAGACAATAGAGGGGCGCCTGAGGGGTGACTCTTGGTTTCAGCTCAGGTCCTGATCTTGGGTCATGATCTCGGGTCATGAAATGGAGCCCCATGTCGGGCTCTGTGCTCAGCTCAGAATTCTGCTTGGGATTCTTTCTCATTCTCCCTCTACCCCTCCTGCTTGTGTTCTCTCTTTCTAAAATAAATAAATCTTGAAAAAAAAAAAAAGACAGTAGAAATGTAGGTCAGTAGTCTTAGAAAAGAATTAATGGCATAAAAATTTGGAAAGACCCTAAATTGAAGTCTTAGACCTAACCAGGCATCTGAAGCCCCAATATTTATAAGAATATCATTGCATTTTTAGTATGCTAATAAAATGATTGTCAAAATGTATGTTGTGTCTCAAATCTTAAATGAAGACAACTTGTGTTAAACCCAATCTGCCTAGCACACTGATTTTAAAGTTAATGATTTGTTATTTAAATGGAATTATTTTTATGATATATAAGGTAGCATTTATTTATTTTTAGTCATTTTGATTCTCTTTACTTTTGGTATTTATTTTGGGTAGAAATTATGTGCTGTAATAGAGAAGAGATTTCTGCAAATGCATTACTTCTTTAATTCAATACATGGTTTATACACAACTGTGTAAACAAGTGGGGCAGTTATAGAGATGTAGTCCCTTGTCCTTAACCTCTAAAGGATCTGAAAGAAGTTAAAGGCACAAGGGTTTTGCTCACCCTAAGTTTGAATATGAGTACAACAATTGAAGAAGTATCCCAGTATGTTCATGATTTCATCAGAATGCTTTCAGGAAACAGAAACCCATTCAAGGTAGAACCATTTAATACACACACACACACACACACACACACACTTATAGAACGATTTAATATATATATGTATACACACACACACATCCTGGAGAATTGCTGGAAGGTAGAGAGTGCTAGCAAAAGCAATGGATTATCTGAATATCTAGGCCTTAGGAAGGTGGGAACCAGGTCAGTTCAGGGGACTTCATCTGCAAAAAGACTGTCCTTCCTAGTGCTCTGTCATTAATGTGACTTATCCCATCAACATATCCTAGTTTCTTTCCATCCCTCTCCCAAGTGATTGTTTGTTAAAGTCCCAGCAGAAGTATCTGATTGGCTCTCTGCCTATACTATGGATTGGTTGTTCCCACTGGGTTAGGTGCAGGCCTCTGTGGTCTGGGAAGCAAGTCTCCTGATCTGCTGGACTGCCTTGCTAGACAAGGACTGTGAGCATGACCTGCTGAGCTAGGAGGGGAAGTTGACCATAGTAGATGGCTGATATATTGAATGAGAACTTAATAAAATAAACTCATAAAGAGAGCTATTGTGTCTGCTGGAATGCTCATAGAAGGCTTTGTGGAAGAAATGGCATTTAAATTAGGTTATAGAAATTGGGTTGGATTTATCTGTTAAGAGCAAATAAATGAAGAAGGAGGGAGTTGTAGGTAGTGAAGCAATTTGAGTCAAGCTGTATGGGTTTATGCTTGGCCCATGGGCAGATCAGTCCAGCTCAGCAGCAATCCTCAGTGTAGCTGCCCTGAATCACCAAGTAGCCTGAGTCAACACCTGGGATCCAACCTAGACTGATTGACACAGGATCTCTGGGGTTTGTGTTCAGATTATTCACAGTTTTTAAAAGTTCCCCCCAGATGATTCTGATGCAAAGAGAGGTTTGAGAACTCCTGGGCTGCTTGAGAGGACAATATATTAAGAATTCATGAAATGGTGTTGGAAAGGGGTATTTGAAAACGACTGAAGGCTTTCTAGATCAGGCTAAAGAGTTTCTTGACTGTTCCCTGTAAGTAAGGTGGAGCTGCTAAGTGTTATATTTTATTGGTTGCCACCATTTTCTGAGCTCAGTGTAGCTGCATCTATTAGAGACCTTTCAGGGCACTAGACAGAGAGGGAAAGGAAAGAAGTAGGGTCTAGATATATGTGGCACAGCCCTTGGTACTCATTAAGAATGTCATTTATTCATTGTTTCTCCTCTGTAGGAGTAGACGTCCTAATTCCAGATTTAATTTACCAGGAAATATTGGAGCTTTTGTACAATTCTTTTTTCTTTTCTCTTTAGGGGAGTCGGCTGCATCTTTGTTGAAATGATCCAAGGGGTTGCTGCTTTTCCAGGAATGAAAGACATTCAGGATCAACTGGAGCGAATATTTCTGGTAAGTTCTTTACAGAGTGCTCCTGAGAAAAATTGGTTTCTAATTCATCCTTTCATGACAAGTTGTACAGTGCTGGTGGAAAATGATTTTAAACAAATTTATTGGTTGTCATATTTAATTCTGATGTATTTTTTGCACCTTTGAAAATGCAGGAAATTAGTTAAAATTGTGTTTTTAAACTACTGTACACGAATAAGGTGCCAGAATGGTAGGAAATGATAGGATGTCTGCTGTAATGTAGAATAGTGGGTTAAAAATGAGGGCTCTCGCAGAAGAATGTCAAACAATTTATGTGGATGCCCCTGCCCCTTTAAGTGGGTGGAGCTTAATTCCCTCCCATCCCCACCCACTTAAATGTGGGCTTTGATTGGTAACTTTTTCATCAAGTAGAGCTTGGAAAAAGGAGGGTAACTTTAAAATGGAGAACAGGCAAACCACCTCAGCAGGTCTTCAAGGCTAGCATCATCAAAGGTAAGTCATGTTGGTAGCCTGTACCTTTGATATAATGTGCCACTGTCTCTGTGGTCTTCCTCTCAAAAACTCTAACCCTAGTCTAATCACAAAAAAAAAATCCCACAAACTTGAGGGACATTCTACACAATACTGCTTAGTACTCCTCAAAACTGTCAGGGTCATCAAAAACAAGGAAAGTCTGAGAAATTGTCATAGCCCAGAGGAGGCTAGGGAGCGTGACAACTCAATGTAATATGGTATCCTGAATGGAATCCTGGGACAGAAAAAGGACATTAGGGAAAACCAGTGACATCCGAGTAAAGTGTGCAGGTTAGTAAGTATCAGTGTACAGTTGGTTGTGACAAATATACCATTTAAGATTTAAAGAGGAAACTGGTGAGGGGTATACAGGAATTCTCTGTACTGTTTTTCATAACTTTTCTATCAATCTAAACTATTCTAAATTAAAAGCATTTCCATTTTAAAAATCTGCACGAAGAGAAAATAAAATGTGTTCTGGTGCCAGACAATCTGGGTTTATCACCTGCACTGCCACCTTGGACAAGGGACTTAATTATCTGAGCCTTAGTTTCCCTTGGGAGAAATGAAGGCTAATAACAGCACCCATCTCATAGGTTATTTTGAGGAATAATTGACTTAATACACATAAAATGCTTTTAAAACTATGCCTGGCACATAGTTAATATCCCACAAGTTATTATTTTTATCAAATCATTTTATACTGAATATTTTTATTCAGTAGAACTTCCACATTAGCTAATATTCACATACACCTATTTTTTAAAACATGGAATCAGAGCTAGACAAACTAAGGTCTTCGGTAAAAGGATTTAAACTATATGCATTGTAGCAGTCAATCACATTATCATACTTTTCCCTTCTTTAATAAGACTCCCATATGAACTCACTGGGGCAAATTTTAGTATGGACCATAGCAAGAGATAAACTTATCCTATAAGCATGTATTTTAGGTATGCAAATGCAGCATTAAAATACAGCTTTCATATTAAGTATAAGGTCCCAGGAGGGTGTACTGATACGAATTGAGACTTTCCATCACTACTGTGTTCATCTGGACATTAGCAGTAAAATGATTACAAAAAGTGGACAATGGAACTAGAGAATCAAAGCACATGTGATTCTTCCATGCTGTATCCTGTACCCCAAGTGCCCCTGTAAATCATAGCAGATGGACAACTTCTTCCAAATGTTGCCATATTGACCTCTTCTCCCAGAAGCTGTCTGTATCCACTTCCCTTTTAATTTTACTGAATTATTTTTTACCCATAAATTCCCACACTGAATGTTAAAACAATATCTTATGATTATAAAAACAATGCGTCTTTGTACAGAAAATTTCCAGTGTCAAAAAGGATAAAAGCTGGGGCACCTGGGTGACTCAGTCGTTAAGCGGCTGCCTTCGGCTCAGGTCATGGTTCCAGGGTCCTGGGATCGAGCGCCACATCGGGCTCCCTGCTCAGCGGGAAGTCTGCTTCTTCCTCTCCCACTCCCCCTGCTTGTGTTCCCTTTCTCGCTGTGTCTCTCTCTGTCAAATAAATAAATAAAATCTTTAAAAAAAAAAAAAGGATAAAAGCTGAAAAATCACCCTTTGTCCTAGTAAGCAGAGAAAACCACATTTAGTGTTTTTACATATATCCTCCGTTTCTATACACGTTAAGAAAAATTGAATCATATTTTGTATACCTTTTATAACTTTATTTTTTCACTTAAAAATATGTTATTAACACCTTTCATTGAAAAATGAATCCAGAAACTTCTCATTCTTAATGACAAAGGAGTGTTTCATTGCATGGATGAGACGTTATTTGCTTAATCAGCCCCATGTTAATAGTTTGTTTACAGTTTTTAACTATTATTAAGTGCTGCCAGATACATCCTTTGCATACTAATCCTCTTAGTTAAAAATAATTATTAGAATTCAAAGTCCTTAATTCAATAACATTTAATTTTCATAAATTTATTGACTGTTCTTACACTTTGATCCCTTCGTTTAAAGTCATGAAACACGGGGCGCCTGGGTGACTCCAGTTGTTGGGCGTCTGCCTTCAGCTCAGGTCGTGGTCCCAGGGTCCTGGGATCGAGCCCCGTGTCAGGCTCTCTGCTCAGTGGAAAATAAAGTCATGAAACACTTCCTTCTCCCTGTTCCTAAGAAAACCTCTTACTGAGTTGATTGAGATTGTACTGAGCCTGTAGATTATATTAGGAAGAAAATATATAAAATTGAGCTTTCCCATCTAAGAATAAATTATATTTCTTTATTAATATTTTATGGTGCTTTGCATAAATGTACAGTTTTTATAAATATTTTCTTTTCCTATATTCTACTTAAGCTTTTATTTTCATTCAATTATTTTAAGTAACTTTCCAAAACTATTTTCTTAAAAATATAATAAACTTGTTTATTTTTATGTCATTGAAAAAAACAGAAGAGGGAATTTTAATGGGCTGTGGTTTGCATCATATAGATTTTTATGCTAAAACATGTCTTCAAATATTTAGCCTTTTGATTTATTTGAAGCTCAACTATAATAATAATACCACTTAATTGTATTCTGAGAATAATTTCCTAAACTTTAGTTTCAACCTAATGGTTCACTCTGCGATAATTATTGAACAATGCTTATATAACCTTGTTAAATTACTGGTTTTTATACTAACATCACTGATTTACTATATTTGAAATCAGAAAACTTCAAAAGGGAATCATATAGAAATATCTTCATATATACATTATTTCCAGATGAATTTAAAAGAAAAGGAAATGGCTATATAAATGAGATATATGCCACAGCTATAGAACCAAAAAATGTTTCATAAAAGCATAGTATATTGCTAAACAGTAGTTCAAAGATTTCATTTTACATATTATTTTTATAATGCAGTGATTTCCAGTAGGTACTATCTTGTTGGATTGCTTCCTGTTTGCAGATTTGCCTATTATTTTTTTAATTTTAGGGTAATAATTTCCTAATTTTATGGGTATTCAGAGACCTTTGAGCTATAAGTAGGCTTTTAATAAATCAAAGAAATAAATCATTGCAGATTTCCCATAGGAGTATTGGTACATGAAACTACTGTTTGCTCCTGTTAGAGCACAGAGCTCCTTAAATGCAGATAAATATCTTGATTGATGGTAATAGTTTCTTCATTTACTGTAGTTTTTTTTTTTTTTTAAACGTGCATAATGATTCTAACAAGTAAAATGTCCTTTGGCAATTAGGAGATAAAGGTCATTATCTATATAAAATTGCTGCTTTAGAATTAAATAGTAATATGTTTTACTGTGAAGAATGAGACATGACCACAAAGAGAGGAATCTACAGACTACTTGAGGCAGTAAATGTTATCATCTTAAATACTTATTTTGTCTACCGAATTGTTTAAATTTGCAAAAAGCAGTATAAAGCAAAAAGAGTCAGACAAGCTGACTCTCTCAGGAGTTGTGTGGTCACCGGAAGAAGAAATTGTACTAATCCAATATAGTTAAATCACTGGGAAAAAATGCTTTTCCTTGGTGACCTTTTATGTCTGGTCTGAATCAGAATTACTATTAAAGTGTGATTAAATCCCCTTTCACGGGCTTCTCATATAAATTGCCAGAGACACTTTTCTAAAGTGGCGGTTGTATATCTGGCCAAGGAGATAATCAACTTTGAGAAGTCATGAAACATGGGATTATTTGGTTTGTTTTGTATTTTAATACAGGGATTAAGTCCATTCATTCGCCTGTGAACTGTGTATAGAAAGGTGGTTAATAACTTTGAAGAACAAAATTAATAGCTTGTTACCCAAGGTAACTAATATAATTAACTCCCACACACTGAGTCTTTACAACAAATACGAAAGGCAACAAAGACCAGTCAGTAAAGCCCTTATATTTTTCTTCCGAAGATTTTTTTCTTTCTTTTTTTCTCTCTTTCCCTCAGTTGGTGGAAAGGAGCAGTTCACATTTTTAACAAGTGCTTTGAACTTATTTCTTTAGCATAATAACTGTGTTGGTATATTAGGTGAGCTGGCTCTGCTACAATCTGAGATTTCGCCACTAAGTCATTTTCCTTGAAATTGTGATACTCATATGCAAGAAAGGAAGGAAAGTGATGGAAGTTTGACAAATTATATTCAAGACATTTGGAATTGCCAGGTGAATGGGCACCTACTTGTCTAAGCAATAACTCCACTGTTAGGTGAAAAGAGTGATGTATATTCATTTCTCCAGCATTACCTCTTTCTTAGTGTGGCATGAGGTATGCTATTCACCTCTGTTAGTTGCAAAAATAAGCAGGAGACGTATTCATCCCGGTAAACATATATTCAGAGTGACAAAATCAGAACTAATAAAAAAAACTTGTATTCTAATCACATTGTTCTGAATTGATAAAGAAATCCACTTGGTGGAACCCTGGGAATACGGGTCTCTCTCCCTTCACGACAGCTGCACAAATGGCAGAGAATGCTGGCAAGCTGCCTGAGACCTTTGGCAGATGCTTCTGGGTTTGTGTGGCTCGGGGCCCAGTGTCTCGCGGCCATGACAGAGGAGCTGGCGTGAGCTTGTTGTGGGGCCATCCTTGTTCTCCCTGCCTTTGAATGTTGATAACCCTGAGGGTCTCACCTCTCCCTGTTTTCTAGATCTTCGGGCTTGCAATGAAATTTCATCCACCAGTTGTTTGTTATCCTGTTGATTACTTGATTAATACAGTTGTTAAAATGTTCCTCTTCCTCATGTATATGTCCTTCAGAATTTACGTGTGTGTGTGTGTGTGTGTGTGTGTGAGAGTGTGTGTGAGTGTGTGTGAGTGTGTGTGTGTGTGTGTGTGCGCGTGTGTGAGTGAAAAGAGCCACTTGCAACTTTGAAAGGTATTACTCAGCCTGGCTTTTGAGTCATCCTTCCTTAAGCCTCTGTGTTTTGCAAAGGACTAACTGTCTCGGAATGTGGTCTTCAGACTCAGTTCCAGCCCTTGTTTCCCTATCCTGGCTCTATTTCCAGGATCTTAGCTCGAATGATAACCCTGAGGTTTCATGACTGGCCAGAGTAGCCATATGGAAAGTAAGAGAAAGCTGGTGGTCATTATCTTTAATGGCTGTTACTATCCAATGGGATATAGGAGCCACATTGTTAAGACAAAATATTGGGATCACAGATTGTATCCCCAGTACCACTACTGGATTTGCTTGAGGTCGTTTCTGGCATACTTCTTCAGCACTCACTTCGCAGCACTAGATACAATGGAGATGTAAAGGAATTGTGTGCTCTGGGGAAACTGATGACAATCAAGGTGGGCAGGCAGGACATACCTTTAAGAATAAAGTCACGAGTAATTGCTGAGCAGTTGTTCAGCAGAAGGGAGACCCAGTAACAGTGGCAGATCCTGTACTAGTTAAAATACTGAACTCAAAGAGTTAAATACTAGGTTCTAATCCTAAATTGTTGTTTCCCCAAATAAGTCCCCCTTTCTAATTGGAGTGCAGTTTCGGCATCTGTAAAGGGAGGAGTTGAACTAGATAATTTCAGTACTGTCTTGCAGCACTAACCTTTTTGAATTCTAAAAATGCATGATATTACAGGATTATGCGTAAAGGCTGTGGGTGTTTAAAGAGAAAATTGCTAAGAAAATTTTTGTCAAGCATTGAAGAGAGAATAAGACTTGAAGTGGAACAGGGGAGATGGAGACATCAGGCAATGGTAGAGAAGTGAGATGGGGACGATAGGAGTCTGTCCTGTACGGGTGGAAGGTGAGACTGGGTGTTCGAGCCTGGACTTTGATAGACTGAGGACTTTTTAATCTTATTTTATCTATGAAGTAATAAGGAGATAATATAATTTTTTAACCAGAGTAATAATGTTAAAATGGCATTTTAGCAAAATTAATACATGATTAATATATGATGATAAACTCAGATACATGAACATTGTAGAGAACTAAGCAGGACATGCTGGGTTGAAGGATATTGAAAATATCAAATAGTAATTTTCTAATTGGTTTATCTTTTTAAGATAGAGTGTGTGCGTGAGTGCAGGGCGGGGGGCGGAGCGGGGGTGAAGGGCAGGTTCCACACTCAGCTGGGAGCCTGACTGGGGGCTCTATCTCATGACCCCGAGATCATGACTTGAGCCAAAATCGAGTCGGACACTTAACTGGCTGAGGCACCCAGGTGCCCTGTTAAATAATTCTTAAGGTCAATTTTAGAAAAACAAAGTCAGGTTTTTGTTTTGAAAACAATTTTCACATTAAATTGGGAGCAATTTCCAAACCATTAATATATATACTTGAAAATATTATTTTAATTATACTATAATATCTTCTAAATGTATCCAAATGTACTAATACAGTGGTAATTTGCTTGTGGTTTTTATCCTACACTAAGCATCACATATTTTTTATCCCCTTCAGTTATTCTTTCAGCAAGGATTATTAGGCACCTCTTCTGTGCCAGGCACTGTGCCTACAGGCGGTGGTAGGACATAGTCCCTGCTCCCCTCAAAAGTGCTTTCAGCTGGGCTACATCTGAACAGCTTCCAGAAAGTCACATCAGAAAGATGTTGCAAAACTGTTGTGATATGTCTTGGATATAAAGGATATAGAAGAGAAAGGAATCAAAAATAACTTCAGAGTATCAACCTTGGGAAACAAAGTGATTCGTGAGAGCCTTGAAAATAATGGGAACATTGAAGAGTGCCCCCAGAGAGGAAGAAAAAGACAGCTCAAGTTACTGGACTTTATATGGCAGCCGGGGACCCCAGCTGGGGAGGCCCACAAGTCGTACCGAACAGAGTCAGGAGGAAGACAAAGCTCAAGGGATCATTCACCCAAAGCAGACAAAGTTGGGTCCCAAACCACCGTAGTTCTTGAATAATGAAAAGGTGGAGGGGAAAATGCAGTGGAGTGCTGTCTAAACCTTACAGACGCTCGTGGTTTGTGGGTGCGGGGGCAGAGGTAGGGATCTAGGTAGGAGAGAATCAGTGCAGTGACTCGAAAGTCAGTGTAAGGGTGAAGAGCGGAGAAGTGAAGGGTAAGTAAGGAGGCAGGAAAAAAATCACTCCCTCCAGGAAAATTACAGATCAGTTCGGGTGTGTTTAGCTCGTGGGTGGGGTTAGGAGTCCCTCCTTTCTGTGTTCCCTCAGGGTATTTCTCACTCGGCCTGTATAGCATGTGGCACACTCTGTTTGCTCATTAAATGCTTTTAGACCAGAGGAGGAGAAGGATTTCTGGTCTAAGAAATTGAAGAGTCAACACAGAAAATGCATCTGGGTTTAATTAGAGAAATTTAGACTGTCCATGGCTTTCAAAGGAGACTTAAGATTCTCCTCAGTGTCTCAGGGGGAAGGAGGGGGGTAGGCTCAAGGGAGGCTCACTTTTAGCCCCTCCACTCCTGGCTCTGCCTTTATTAAGATTTTGTGTAGGAAATGCATCTCACTGCTGAGAGGTTAAAAAAAACCCTGGACGAATAATATCTTAAGATCCTCCCAGGTCAAGGTTCTATGAAAAAAAGAAAAAAAGACCATGTGGAAAAAAATGATAAAGAGAGATCCAGAGAAAGCGAAGATGAAGAAATAACAGTCGAGTGATCCATATAGGGAGACATTAGATAGACATTCTCAAAAAGAAAGTTCTGTGCTAATTAATTAGCTAATAGAAATTTTGGTAGCAAACTGTAGTAGGGTCATTTCTCATGAGAAAAAACAAGGACAGTAGGATAGCCGACTATAGAGTAGCTAATCCCATTAATTTTTGCAAAGAAACTTCTATTTGAATACCAGCTAGTCGGGGCGCCTGGGTGGCTCAGTCGGTTAGGCGTCTGCCTTCGGCTCAGGTCATGATCCCAGGGTCCTGGGATCGAGCCCCACGTCGGGCTCCCGGCTCCGCGGGAAGCCTGCTTCTCCCTCCCCCGCTCCCCCTGCTTGTGTTCCCTCTCTCTGCTCTCTCTCTGTCAAATAAATAAATAAAATCTTTAAAAAAAAAAATGAATACCAGCTGGTCATTATGTAGAAATTTGAATTACCTCACTTGGTGAAAAAAGTATTTTTTACCTTGAGTATTCTTGCATTCACATTATAGTGTTACAAACTTTCTGTGAATGGAAAATGATATTTTCATTAAATCATTCACTTTTTCATTAAGTTATTAATTTCTTCAACAACTATTATGTAGTTACTATGGGCTAAATATTCTTCCCTCTTCTGTGGGGAGAGCAGTGCAAAAAACAAAGTCCTTGTTCTCTTGGAACCTGTATTCCTATGGAGGAAGATAGATAATAAGCAAAAAAATGTATAATGTGTCCTATAACGGTTGCATGGGAGATGCCACTTTACATATGGTGTTCGGGGGAGGTCTTTCTCAGAAGGTGATACTTGTGAAGGTAGATACCAGGGATCGTTTAGGTGGAGGGAATAACAACTTGTGTGTCCTTAATCATGATAGTATCAAAATCAGAGTTCTCAAGCCTGAATTTGGTGAATTAAGGATCATTCTTTCTAGTGCATCAAAATGATTTTTAATACTCTTGTTACTTTGACCTCCTTCATATAAAACATTTCCTTCTGTGAGAAGTCCTCACTTTGTGTGAAGCATTAACTTCCTGTATCTGCTACTATTCAGACATCAAACAGAGCGAATCAACCAAGTGAGTTGGAAGTACACCCGTGTGCATGTTTCAGATTGGAATTATGCTGGAGCTAGGGATTTGAGCTTCCTAGTTTAGTTATCAGAAATATTGATATAGATAAAAGAAAGTGGGAAATGTTTCTGTTTTGGAGAATAGATGATGGTTTAAAGGAGAGAAAAGAGGTAGAATATCTAGAGGACGCAGAGAGCCAGAAAGCACTCACTTTCGGAAAGTCAAAAGGGAGAGGAATTTCAAGAAGGAGAGATGTATCAACTGCATCAGATACTACAGTAAGGTCAGTAGAAGATGGTGCAGAGAAGGGGCCCCTCGTTGGTAACTTTTTTTTTTAAAGGTAATCTATTTTTTTTAATTTGCATTTTTTAAAGATTTATTTATTTATTTTGAGAGAGTGAGAATGAGAGAGAGTACATGAGAGGTGGGAGGGTCAGAGGGAGAAGCAGGCTCCTCGCTGAGCAAGGAGCCTGATGCGGGACCCGATGCCGGGACTCCAGGATCATGACCCGAGCCGAAGGCAGTCGCTTAACCAACTGAGCCACCCAGGCGCCCTGGTTGGTAACTTCGAAGGGTTAGTTCCAACAGTGTTGGATATTTGAAGTCAGATTACAATGGGCTTAAAGAGTAAGTGAAAAAGTGGAAACATTGAGTATGGACAACTTCTTTGAGAATTGACTGAGGCAAGGTGATTAGATGTCACCTCACAGGTATTTTAAAAATCAGGATTTACAAATTTTATGATATGCCATAAATATTTTTAAAATAATGAAGACCAGGGTGTTTGTAAGGTAAAGGACCCTAAAGATATAAGAAAGCACATTTGATGGATCAAAGTATGGAATAGGCAAGGGCGGGTGGGTGACAGAGAGGGTGCCTTGGCAATGTGGATGAAAAGTGTTGCTGAAAGGTAAGAAAGAAGAAAGGGAAGGAAAGAGAGGAAGATTTGAGTAAATACTGTAGAGGAGGAAAAAGGCATGTAAAACTATCACGGTCTACGTGATTCAGAAATGGAGGGGTTGTGGCTAATGGTGATGTGCCTGTGGGAGGGCAGACGTGGGGAGGAATGGATCGTATTTGCGGTGCTGGTGTAATGCCAAATGGATTGTGACCGCCATACGACAAGAGA
Organism: Eumetopias jubatus; assembly: GCF_037043125.1. Taxonomy (NCBI): domain Eukaryota; kingdom Metazoa; phylum Chordata; class Mammalia; order Carnivora; family Otariidae; genus Eumetopias; species Eumetopias jubatus. Next base: position 36,123,395 of record NW_028274820.1, read on the forward strand.
AGGTGGCTGCTGACAGCATGTGTTAATCGATGTCAGTTTGAAACATTATTGTAGAAATAAAAGTGCTACATTTGTAGCTTCCGTGATTTATAACAGTGTCCTTTCCTGTGAACACAGGATTGCTTTTAGGTATATCCATCCACCTGTAAATATTTTCCAATTGTAGGAGTCTTTACCAAAGACTTGTCTGGAGGTAATGGTTCACATCGGTGGTCTAACAGTCTTAAATGTCTGGGATATATCCCTGTTTTGTATTACCATTTTAGTATTCGTGACTTTATTGTCAGTATGTGACTACTCACTGACTACTGCAGTTATCTCTTGTCATGTAACCACCTCAGAACTTTGGGTTAGGGGCACCTGGGTAGCTCAGGCGATAAGGTGTCCAACTCAGTGTTGGCTCAGGTCATGGTCTCAGGGTTGTGAGATCAAGCTCCACATTGGGCTCCACCCTGGGTATGGAGCCTGCTAAAGATTCTCTCTCTCGTTCTCTCTTTGCCCTCACCCCCACCCCAAGGGGAAAAAAAACAAAACGAAAAAGAAACCTCTGGGTTAGATCAACAACAGTCATTTTTTTAAAATTATCTGTCATAGTTCCAGGGTCAGGAACTGAGTAAGGGCAGTTCTGGACTTGGTGGACTTGGGGTCTCTCATATGGTTGCAGACAGACGGTGGCTGGAGCAGGAACAGTGAGAAGCCGGTGCAGCCGGGGATTGGCCAAACATCCCTCTCTTCTTAGAGTCTTGAGGTCCTGCATAGGTTGTCTCCATGTGGGTCAGTTTGAGCCTCCTCATGGTATGAGTTGGGTTCTAAGAGTGGGTGTCCAAAGAGGACCAGACGGAAACTGCATGATTTCTCTTTAACTTAACCTCAGGAGTCATTCAGTGGCTCTCTGTCCCTCACCCAGAGTCAAAGGGAGGGGACATAGACCCCAGTTCTAGATGGGAAGAGTGTCAAGAATGCTGGGCCCATGGTTTAAAACTGCCACAGTGGTCACATAAATTTTCATTAGGGCATATCACCAAATTGAGCTGATAAACAGCTTTGTAGGAAGAACAAACTGGGAACGATTTAATCAAGCTTTTAGATTTTTTTGGTCATTTTTCCTCCAGGCTCCTGATAGCCATTATAGTACTGCTTCTCATGATAAACACGAAAGTGTGAATTGTCACACAGTGTTACTTGGTAGGTCATGAGGTCCCTCGTTTGCTCACCCTCCTTTTCTTCCTTTCTTCACTAACAGGTTCACAGATGTGTCAGACTGAAAAAGATGGTGAAAAAGATGCCATAGTGTGACACATCTGAGACAAAAGAGGAGGTGGTGACACTTCTTAGCAAATCTTCAGAATGTTATCCATAAAGTAGATTTTCAACTCAAATTCTGCCATGATTCTTTTTTTTCCATTCACAGCATGCTTCGTGCTTCGACATATAGGTCTTTTATTCTTCAGAACATCACCTTTGTTATCTCTTGTGGTCGGCAGCATCAAAGATGGCTTCCATGGGCTCCACCTCCTGGTATTTATGCCCTTGTGTAATCCCCTCCCCTTGAGTATCAGCTGGACCCAGAGACTTGCTTCTAATGGACTATGGCAAAAGTGATGGGATATTTGATGCGGTATTACTTCTGAGGCTAAGTTAAAAAAAGATTACTACTTCCTCTTGCTCACCCTCTCTTACTGTCTCACTGGCTGACTCTGAGGGGAGCCAGCTGCCATGTTGTAAGTTGTTCTGTGGAGGGACCCACTTGTCAAGAAACTGATGTTTCCAGTTGGCAGCCAGTTGAAGACCTAAAGTTGACAGCAGTTCTGTGAGTGAGCTTAGACGTGGATCCTTCCCCAGTGGAACTTTCGTGTGAGAACACAGCCATACCTAACACTTTACTACTACCTTGTGAGAGAGCCTGAGCCAGAGACACCTAGCTAAGGTGGACCTGAATTCCCGACTAACAGAAAATGTGAGATAATAAATATTTGTTACTCAAAGCCCCTAAAGTTTTGGAGTGACTTGTTCTACAGCAATAGATAACTGCATCTCCTTTGATCCCATGACCAAGAAAGGGGAGATACTGTTACTGTAGTTTTACAGCTGAGGGAACTGCCGTCAGAGATTTTGTGAACTTTTAAGAAGACGTGTTTCATAAGTACCAGAACTGAGCTGAAATTCTAAATCTGCTGACTCTTCCACCAAAATAGTATTTTGTTTTGTATTGTTTGGTTGTTTTGCTCTGATTCATAGCAAGGAGTGTGCATTAGAGTGACTTGGGAATCATTTCCTGAATACTCAGTCATTCTTGGGCCTCACTCAGGGCCTTCCGAATCAGTCTCTGAGGATGGGCCTCTGTGCATTCTAACAAACAAGAAGGCCTTGGTTGATGAGTCTTCTTGGTTAAGAGCATCCACTCTAAAAGGCACATGTCCTACTTTGAAACGTTATAGATGTTTTAAATTTTCTGGCCTGATGTGACAACCTAAAGACCTCATTAGTGCAGGCACCCTATCCAGAATATAGAAATCCCTCTTCAGTCAGACGACGTCCTGTGTTTCTTATAGGGATACTTTTGATATGACCCTCAAGGGACCTGCCCTTGTATACAAGTATATTTGGGAGTTTCTTTCACATTGCTTTGTATTAACAATATTAGGTGACTAGTATTAGAATGTGTACACAAGGAAACAAAGACTTGTAATCACCATATCCCAGCACTGTAACTTCTGTCTGGCCTGATCACTTGATCAATATGCTGTTTCTCTCCCTCATTTTGCAACCTACATTTTCTTAGAAGAGTAGAGGCCTTAGAAGACTTTACCCACAAAGATAAATCTGTCCAGGGGCGCCTGGGTGGCTCAGTCATTAAGCGTCTGCCTTGGGCTCAGGTCATGATCCCAGGGTCCTGGGATCAAGCCCCGCATCGGGCTCCCTGCTCTGCGGGAGGCCTGCTTCTCCCTCTCCCACTCCCCCTGCTTGTGCTCCCTCTCTCGCTATCTCTCTCTCTCTGTCAAATAAATAAATAAAACCTTAAAAAAAAAAAAAAAAGATAAATCTGTCCAGGCTGCTAATCTCTTTGTGAGGTATGAGTTCATTTAAAATCTGACCTTGTATGGTCTCCTGCCCAAGCCCTACAAGGAAATTTTTTTTAAAACAGCCTTCTCAAAACATTCTATCCTAAATTGATCTCATGTCACATTATTATATATCTGGATAGGAAGCAATGGCTGTTTGATTAAAATTTATCATACAAAATAATCTACCCAAATCATTGGAGCACAGCCCCTAGAGAACAATTTTATACTAAGTCAAGGTAACAGATTATCTGACCTTGGAGATGAATTTTTCCTCTATCTCACTCATCTCTTTTGACAATGACAGTCATATGTTTTCCATGTATGTGTAGGCTGTGACATTTTTATATTCTTCCTAAAATCCCTTTGTCTGTGGGTTTGGTTGTACTGGGAAAGTGTTGAGCACTATCTATTTTAAATACACCATTCGAAGAATTTTTTCTTGTTGTAGTGCCTAATATAAACTCAGTCTTCTGTTCCTTTTGAATAACCCTAAATATTAAAATTGTCAGCAAACTTGAGTCTCTGGGAATATATTCTTCTCCAGGACAAGAGGAAATGTCCGTCTAGTAAGAATTGGTTTAGGGACACAGCCCATGTGGCAAACATCTGTGACTTTACACCTGCCAGGAGTTCCTCTTCTCTTATGTCTGATGTCTAAATATGACCCTTCCTTCTAAATACGAGAAATGTCCCCTCTCCTGCCAGTGAATTTTTCTCTGGTTTCCCAATTACACATTCTCTTTCCTTCTCTTGGACCTCTTGGTCTCTTTACCCAAACCTATCTGCTGTCTCCCTTCAGTTTTGAGCTTGCAGGGTGGTTGTCTTTGCTCTTCTTCCCCAGTACAGTTTAGGATTTGGGGGTGTGGGTGGGGGCCACAGGAGTGCTTTGTGCAAATCAGGCATTAGTACTCACTCTGAGGCTGCAGAGGTATTGACTCATGATGATAGAATTACCGCAGATAAATGTTCACATTTCTTAAACTTCACTGTCTTTCTAAAATGCATCTTTTGGGGGAACTCTGTGGGGATGATATTAAGAGCCACTTTAAAATTTAAAGACAATTTCTCTTCTTTTGTTTACTTGCTTAAAAATAGATGTGAGTGCATGCTTTCCTCTAGGTCCTCCTTTTGCAGTTCCTTATTCTAATAATATGTAAATCACTAGCGGCAGACAACATGTAACATTCAGATGCAGAGATCATTTTACCGAAACTCAATAGAACAAATTACTGTCCATTTGCTCTAAGTAAAATTCAGTATGAAGAATGTTTCATGTTTGCCAAGTGAAAAGTGAATAGCTGAAGGGTATTAACCAAACCATTTTTGGAAAATAATATTAGATTCATATCTCAGATCCCATTTTATTCCCAATAAGATGAAATATTGTTTATCTGTCGCATGGAATAGTGATGTATGCACGCTTTGATATGATTATTGACACTTGGGACGTGTTTCAATACATTCAGCCATTTTGAGTGCCCATGATACACTTGACAAGTGGGCTTTGGTGAATTTCTATCTTGAAGAAGTTTGCAGAATTTTTGTTGAGTTTTCTTTTTAGTACTTAGTACTGGGTGTGCATCACTGAGGAAATCAGGAAGCTAAAATCATAAAGGAACTAAATCTGATTGCCAATTCCTTATTAATCTTCTTCTTTATAGTTAAAAATAGTTTTTAGACATAAATAATCACTGTATATAATCTTGATCTCTTGATATACCATGATATCAAATTAGATGTGACATGCGCAAGGTGTTAACTAACTTTAGTGAAATTATAGCCCTTGAGCAACAAATTTTTAAACAAATGTAGTATTTGTTCATCTTGCCACATATTAAGCTCAATTTTTGCAAACAATAAAATTGATGCTGTTATAGAAGAAATCTCTGTATCTCCGGCTCAATTTTGCTGTGAACCTGAAACTGCTCTGTAAAATAAAGTCTTAAGGGGAAAAAATGCTATAAACGCATCAAAGCAGAATACTGTCTGCAAAATCCATTCTCCCCTTTGAGTCATTTGTAAGATTCCCCCTTCAGGAGTTTTATCCTCTTTCTCTCAGTGAGCCGCTACGTGGAAGGGAATGGACACTCGGGCAATAACAAAATTTATTGCTTGGCAATGTGATGGTAGCAGTGCTGGACGGGGCAGGGAGGTGCAGAGAAGTAAGTTCCAGCCACTGAAACAAAGGAGCAAATGGTGTAGTAACAAGGTCAATTTGAGGCATTAAAAACCCACCTATAATCAGTACTTGGGGAGGAAGGGGGAGAGATGGGGAGCATTGCCGACGATCATTTTTCTTCCTGTGTATTCAAGTTGGTATGAACTGGTTAAAATGGGAGCATTCATTTATTTGAGCAGACCTGTATCGACGTTACTTCAAAAAAGATAAGAGGGGCTACACGGCATTATCCATCACACAAAGCTCAGTGACTTTGGTAGAAAGCAACAGATCTTTTACCATTGAGTTTTAGGACAGAGAGTGGCATATTTGTTAAAGCATAAATATTTTTGGACTTAAAAATACTGCATTATTTTTTACCGGGAAACCGGCCTGTCCCAGCCACCCACTTTAGCATTGCTTTAACACGAATTTGAGAAAAATAATGACTGAGACGTACAACAAAGTGGTTTTATTTTCTCTACTGATATTTTTATTTCTTTACCTTCTAGTTTCCAAAGTCATGATTTTATTCATGAAAATGCTACAGGAAGCAAGCAGGGTGGTTTGTTTTGTTTTTTGTTTTGTTTTGTTTTGTTTTTTAAATAAGCCAACTGCTTACTAATTCCTTGCTCAGAAAGTTAGCTGAATGAAACACGACAGAACACTCATTTCCTCTTGCCTTTTGACTTACCATCTACTGATGGGCTTGACCCAAGAACTGAGTTTTGACAAATGCCAGGAATAGAGCCTATAACTGGAATTTAGTGTTCAAAACCCTCTATTAAAGTAAAAAGATCTACAGACATGTCTTTGATAGGCTACTTCCATTTCACCGCTCAATATTTTACAGTCTCTTCTCATGTGATCTTGCGAGAAAACAGCTGTGCTTGGCTTCTCGCTGGTGTGCACATTTATCCCGGATTGTTTCCACTGATGTCAGCCAGGCCTGACAAGCCAAGCCTTATGTCTAGAGCATTGGGATGGGATCCAAGAAAGTAGTAGAAGGGCTTGGCCACTCCTGCAGGTACAGAAAAAGATGCTGCGATCCCATTGGTAGAAGTCATGCATTAAGGTGCTCTTGCAGTGACAAAGAGTGCTCTTTTTTCCTCCCGTATACCCCAGGCTGCTCTTTGATAAATGTTCATGCTGTAGGGCTGCTTCTGACAATATTTAGGACGTTTTAGAAAATAGAAAAAGACAAAGAATTCGTTTTGAGGCTCTTTCCCAAACCCTTAAAGAAGGAAATATTCTAAGCGAGGTCTTCACATTGACTGACAACTTCAAAAGAGCAACCGGTAAAGGGAGGAAACAAGTCAGAATACTTCGGTGGCTTTGGGAAACTGGACCAAGAGCTCAACATATTAACTAAGAGGATTACACATTTTCAAAAGCAATATACATTTCTAAGTCTTTTTATTCGTATTTGTTTGGTCTTCACTGGAATGAAGTTTCTGGGAGCAAGGTAGTCACGTGGCAGATCAGTGTTTGGAAATGAGTAACTAAATGTTGAAATGGGAAGTAAAACCAGCGGGCAAAAAAAAATTGTGTTTTTTTGTTTGTTACTGGGTTTGGTGTTTAGTCTTAAATTTCTGAAAACTCAGTATTTGCTTTCGTACTCTTCAGAGGCTCTTGGTTAGAAATGCTTCCTTTTCTTTTGTTCATCTATTTATGATAAAATTTTATCCCGACGAAATAGGCTTTTAAATATTGTGAAGGAATGGTAGTGCACTGTCTAAGATGACAGATTAATTACCTTCTTTTCCCCGTAAGGGAACCAGGAAGAATTTGAAGACATACTGGTGCTGATAGCTTACCCCTAAGGTCTGGATGTTCTACCAAAAATAATGAAAAAAGGAAATTCAGTCCTTTTTTCATTATTTCCTCAGAAATAATGACTCTCAGGATATACAGCTTTGATAATACCAGCCTGTCGTTTCAGATGATGAGATAAAAAAAAAAGAAAGTTCACTCAGGAAAGAAAGAAGAAAGCAAATGAAGAGATTTTATCCACAGTGTGTTGCAGCATAACCTGCTGGAGAAATAAGGTAGTGATAATGAAAACATAACATCAGGGTATCTTCAGTGGTCGTTCTGCTTTTTTTTTTTCCTTTCTTGGGAAGGGCAATACTTTTTCAAATGTGACTATAAAAAAGATGCTTTCTTTTTCTCCTATCACTCAGTCCTTTACTTCTGAGCAGTGTTTAATTAATTCCACTGAAGAAGCCCCAGGGGGGAAATTAGGATACTTTGCGGGAATTTGTGTATTCACCTCTTAGCAAAGTCTGAGGAACCAATAGTTGACCTGACTGCTCTGTCCTGCCTCCATTAACACAACTCACACATAAATCTTTCCTATAACTGCGGCCAGAGAGCTTAAACCTGATTGTTATCTTCAAAACTCTTTCTCTTTGCCTTAACATTGTATTTACGCCTAGTGTATCACTCAAGAATCTGTAATAAATTTATGGAACTTATGACCCTAAGAGATGATAGGAAATATACAGGTATGTCAGGGAATTTTTAAGATAAATTCTGGAATGAGATTTCATGATTTCTGGCCTGGTTCTTGGAAGACCTGACTTCTCAGCCTGTCTCTACTTATAATTAGATACGCTTAGGCAGGACTCAGTTTCTTCACCTACAGAATGAGGTTAGAGTATCCATAGCTTTCAAAAACAAAATTTTTAGTAATGTAATTTTTTAAAACGAATTCTCACCTAAAATCCTGAGACCCCAAATTATACCTGCTTGACCTCTATTCTTCACCCTCCCCACCAATAGCCTTGGTGTGCCTGCAGGAAACTGTAGGACTCCAAGAAACTTAGTTTGAGAACCACTGGACTAGATGATCTCTATGGTATGGCCAAAATTTTTAGTTTTCTCTACAGTAGTTATTTTATTGTATGTTTTTAATATCTCATACATTTTAACATTAATGTCATAAGGGTCCCTTTATGGCTCGATATACTATTTCAGATATGTTGCCTTCATTAAAATATTTATCCTTGTCTTCTGATTTCCTTTAGTTATTTGGTTAATGATTTTGATCACTGTGTAGTATAGATAAGTATTTTAATCCCATAGCAATTATTTTCGTGGCTCACAGTATGAATTGTGTTTTAGTAAAACATTCATGGACTAATTCAACCAATATTTATTGACTATCTACTTTATGACAGAAACTGTGTTAGAACCCAGGATGCACAAATAAATAAAACATTGTCCCAATCTTCAAGAACGTCAGTCTGGTGGGGAGAAAGACAGGAAGCACACAGTGACGATACCATGTGGTTAAGTGCTGAGTTCCAGCCTCATGTATCCAGTCTCCTGACTAACTCGTGTGCTTGGATGTCTACTAAGAATATCAGATGTAGGGGCACCTGGTGGCTCAGTTGGTTAAGCATCTGCCTTTAAGCGTCTGCCTTCAGCTCAGGCCGTGGTCCTGGAGTCCTGGGATCAAGCCTCAGGTCAGGCTCCCTGCTCAGCTGGGAGTCTGCGTCTCCCTCCCCCTTTGCCCCTCCCCACTTGTGTTCTTTCTCTCTCACTCACTCTCTCTCAAATAAATAAAATCTTTAAGAAAAGAATATCAGATGTGATCCATCTAAGTCATGGTTCTTGATATATCACAAGCAAAATCATTCAAATCTTTTCCTTCTCAAGTTTTGCTATTTCAGTAAAGTGGCAGTATCCCTCACCAAGTTGGCTCAAGCCAGCAACTTAGGAGTCCTTAATTTCTATCCTTTCCTCATTCAGTGCATGAAATACATCAGCTAGTTCTTCTATTACTTCTGTTCTCAAATTTTGACTTGAGTTTTGATTCTCTGCCTCACTAGTTCAAGTCACCATTACGTCTCCCTGGTCCCTGCAGCGGTCTCCATCTGGTCGCCCTCCTCCCCTCCCCCAGCAACACTTCCCTGACTTTCAAATGGCAGCAAGAATTATTAGTTAGCAGATTGGTTTGGCTACTACAAAAGAGACAAAAATAGCATGTCCTAGAGAAAAATAGGTGGATTTTTTTCTCACTTCAAGCTGGTGGGTCCATAAGAGATTATCCATATGATAATCTCACTAGACACAGAAAAATAATTAATTGAAATGCAACACCCATTTATGAGCAGAACTCTCAGCAAGCTAGAAATAAATACAGGAGAACCTCCTTAAACTGATTAGAGATATCTATAAAAAACATTCTATTTAATGGTGAAATTCTGAACGCTCTGACTCTAAGTTTCAGAACAGGGCACGTATATCGTCCCCCCTAAACTCCTATTCAATATTTGTGGGCCAAATAAGACCAAAAAACTAATTAGACCAAAAAAAAGGAAAAGACCTAAAGATTACAGACAACATGATCAACTATGTAGAAAATCCTGGGGCGCCTGGGTGGCTCAGTTGGTTAAGTATCTGACAAGAGAAGGTCTGAAGTAACCTGGTGAGCAGTGTGCCAGACTGACAGTGAGAAATGAATAATAAAAGTAATGAACAGCATTAAGAGCCTACTTGAGGCTCAAAGTTGCTACCCCCTTCAATGGATGGTTATCAGTCAGGATCCAATCTGGAGTCAGTAACTACACTGTAATTTGAACAGGGATAGCTTAATATAAAGCATTATTAACTATTTACAAGAGATTTGCTGTTTTTTTTTCTTTTTCTTTTTCTTCTTTTTTTTAAGAGGGTATAGAAAATGATGCTAAAGAATATCCTAAAGCTAAAGTAGAGAACCCAAGGAAGGAACAAGCTTAGAAAGGGTTTCCTTTGCCAAATTTGGGGGTGACTTCATTGGAAAAGGTGTGGCTACAGCCCACTGGTTGGAAGACGAGCTCACTCGGTCGTCCCAGGCCAGAGTTGGTCTACAGCTATAGAGCAGGCTCGTTACATGGAATTACTGACCAAGGCTGGCTAGTTGGCAGCCTCCCTCTGGGATGCCAGTGGGCCTATGCTCATGGGCAGGGCATTGCAAACAGGAAATCCCCCTCTTGGGTTCGGCGGGCAGGCAGCCAGGAAACTTCTGGCTAGGATTGGAAAACTGGAAGGTGGACACCATTGGGTGGCAGGGCAGGTGCACTGCTGGGAGTCATGTGCCACTGGATGGAGCGAAGATCCTTCCTCCTCTGGGGTCCTCCAGCACCATCTACTGACAAAACTTAACATCGTGCCGGCTGGCAAGGGAGAAATGTTCCAGTATCACATGGAGACAGTGGACGGTGTCCTTGGAGCTGAGTAAGCGTTACATTGATAAAGGAAACAGTTCCTAACTTCTACCCTGAATACTTATTAACAATTTCAGGGATCTCATTTCCTTCTAAGTCACATATGAGTACATCCGCTAATTTTATTAAATGGTGTTATTATTAAATAAAGGAGAAAAAAGTCTTACACACTTGATAAGTCAAAGGAAAGCAAGATTACGACTCCAGCCTAGTCAGAACTCAAGGTCAGGGAGCCTTAGAATATAAGCAATTTAAAACTGAGTTTGCTGCACTTGGATAAAATGACACATTTTGGCAGAATCTTACAGTTTACAATTTCACATTCCAGGGTGTGGCCGCTGTACCATTCTGACACAGAATTAGCATCTCTAATTAATGTTATGTAAAACAGAGGCCTGTGAGGCCCAGCTCTAGGAGACGGTTCCTTGTGAGGCAAAGAGTATTTTTAGGACCAAACCGGAGTTTTCTTTTAGGGTCCACATGGCACTAAACAGATGGTGACGTGGGTGGCTGTGGTTTAGGAGCTGAAGCGGTCCATAGAGACACCCAGGCTTGTCCTCGTCGCACCCTAGAGGCGGTGATGGCCATAGGCTGGTCTGGGCAGCTCTGCTGCAGGCTGGTGTCAGCCATCCCCGGAGGCGGACACCGCGGGACTCTGCAGATGGGTAGCGCCCAAGACTGCGGGGCGGCTGGGAACTCAGACAGCTCTAGCCTACTGGCCACATTCAGAATTAGCATAACCATGCCTATTTTAATCTGAAAAGGAGCAGAGAACTCGCCCCCCATCATAGCTCTCTTTAGCTCTTAAAGGTATAACTTAATGTTGAAACTGCCCTTCCCCCAAAAGGTCCCTTCTTGTAATTGTTTTTTAATATTCCAATCTGTCTGCTCCCTACGCTGCCTTTATCCAGAAACTTGGATTCTGGCTAGTGAATGGGTTTAGAGAGCAAAGAGAAAGTCATTTAACACGTACTTATTTTTTTTTTTCTCCAGAAAAACATTATATGCATTCTTTTTGATAGAAATTCTTTGCTCCCAACACCTGTATTACCAAATTCGTCTTCTAAATTTGATCACAACGCCATTGTTCGTACCATATGTTCTCTGTCAGTACCCTGTCCCATTTATTTGATCTTGTTGTCGTCTTTGATTTATTAAACTAAAAAGCACTCTGAATTCCACATATGTTGGAATTATGTAAATTTAGAAGTTAAAATTTCCTCCAGCAGCTCTGTAATCCCCTCTCTGGCACTTTTATTAAAAATATCGAGCATATTCTTTCTTCTATGCGTTATGCAGTCCTTCATACAAATAGTATGTGTTTGTGAGTAATGAGTGTTTCACCCCACCCCCCAAAAAATGTTACGAACATTGCTTTCAACTTGTTCATTTTGTTTTAACCATGGCATGGTGATCCATTCTCCGGCTATTACATATGTATCCCACCTAGTCCTGAAAATTTAGGTTGTTCCCAGTTTTCTACCATCATGGAAGAGCCTGCTGTAGGAACATCCTAGTTTTTACCCAGAGCTTTATGCACTCGTACATTATCTCTGCAGAAAATGATTCCTTGAAGACTGCTGGGTGCACCTTGAACCTTTTTATAGGTTTTGACATATCATCCTCCCAAAATGTCGGTCCAGTTAATACTCCCCTTAGCCATGATGCATGTGCCCTCCTGCCTCACTTTGATGCCAGTATATCACTGATTCTCCCCAGAAGCTGCCCTCCCCTTCACCGTGACTGGTTGGGACTTGTCAGTGTTATTGTTTAGCCCATGATTTGCTTTCCTGAGCTAGAATTGTAACGAAAGAAAAATAATTTTCCCTCTCCCTTCTGAGCTCTTAGCTGAAACCCATGCAATGAAAGACTAACAAGACAAAAACAAGTAAGTTTATTAACATATATACTTCATGTATACATGGAAGATACCCAGAGAAAAATGCCTGACCCCTCCAGGTGGCTTAGAATTCAGACTTAAATTCAGACTTTCCTTAATAAGGAAAGGGGAGGAGAGATGTCCTCTTAGGGGAGAGTAAATTATTTTCAGGAAAGATAAGTAAGCCTTTAAAAGAATAGGTGAGGGGCCATCTGGGTGGCTCGGTTGGGCGTCCAACTCTTGATTTATGCTCAGGTCACCATCTTGGGGTCATAAGATCGAGTCCCTTGTGGGCATGGAGCCAGCTTAGGATTCTCTCTCTCCCTCTGCCCCCTTTCCCCTTCTCTCGCTCTTAAAAAGAAAAAAAAAAAATAGGTGGGACGTAAAATAGTCTGTGCTGAACTTTGTCTCTGTGTGGTGTCTACTCTCCAGTCCTTCGATAAGTGTCAGTCTTCCATGGCTGTTGAAACTTCCTTTCAGGGAGGGGCTTTATGAGAATTGACTTCCTTTTGGAGAATTTGTCTTTAGGCAGATAAGGGAAGGTCGGAGAAAGCCTTTCCTGGCATTAGCTGTTTTTCAAGTGCCTCAGCTCAAAACAGTCATTCTATGAAAGTGTCCTATTTTGTGGTGGCACGTTCTGCTACCCTTCAGAGGGAACCCAACGAAAGCTTGTCTCGATCTTAGATAATTTGCCAGGGTAGCATTATTCCCGGGAGACAGTATTCTGACCAGACTTTCTTGGGAGTTATTATAACAACACCATGCTTGTAGGGAGGTGTGGGCCATCTCACTAAATTAACCAGGGCCAGATTTCTTTATCCTGTGGAATGGGTGATAGAGTTATGGTAGGTTTTTTTTTTTTTTTTCTAAACAGTATACATTTCCAGACAGAGCACTGCTAGACGCATTTATAAAATGTATAACAATCAGATAACTGTTACCAGTAATTGGCAGTCAAACAAATCCACCACAGCGACAACCACCCACCACAGGAGCAAAATAAATTCGTTATTTTTCCTTTTTTCCCAGAAGAAGAGAAGGCTCAGATTCATTTCAACTGGATAGAGTGAAAAAGCCTTCAAGCTAGCAGCTGTCAATAAACCATTTGGGTTTTTTTTTTTTTTTTTCCTATAAAGACAATGCAACATCTCTAAAGATAGTGAAAACAGGAGCAGGGAGAACCTTAACCACCCCTTTATTTTCATTTGTATACATGTCCTTCTAATTTTGATCCATCTGTCAGTATTTTTCATGGTTAAAATCCTTTCATGAGCACAATTTTACATTCTGATTTTTTTTTTTTTCACTTTAAGCATGACATTTTAAATAGTCCATGTAATAGTCACAGCCTTTGCGGTCATCGTGTGTTAGTTCCGGTAGGAATGGTGGTGGCCTCCCCCCAAAAGACCTTTGCCTCCTGGAATGTCCTACTGCCGAACTAGAATTGCTCCTTCTGGGCACACCAGAGCCTTGCAGAGGGTCTGGGAACGCCAGCCCGGGGAGCGAGAAGGCCAGAAAACAGGGATGGTGGTGTCTGCCATAGCTGCGGCAATTCCAGGCAGGAATTTGTTGTCTGGACTTCGCAAAGCCCTGCTGCCTCAAGGTGAAGCCAGTTAGCAGCCTGAGATTGTGACTTGAGTGTGGCTGGAGGGATAATCAGGGTAATCAAGGGTGAGTAAGACAGGCAGGTGACGAAAAATGAGCAAATAGCTACCTAAACAAGCACTGCGAATTTTGATTCAAGTTTAGAATAAAGGCCAGAACTAAACTTACTTAAATTCAGACTACATTTGAGGTCACTGTTGGAAGTTTCTTGTGTGTTTGTTGTTAATTTTGCTCCTTCCTTCATCTCTCCATCCCAACCTTGTATTTGCATTCTATCTTCCAGTGCCTATTGGGCAGTAATGTTTTATTTTGTTTTGTTTTGTTTTGTTTTTTCTAAAAAGTTTAAAACCATGGGGCGCCTGAATGGCGCAATTGGTTAAGCATCCAACTCTTGGTTTCCCCTTGGGTCGTGATCTCAGGGTCATGAGATCGAGTCCCGCGTCGGGCTGTGCACTCAGCACAAAGTTGGCTTGAGACTCTGTCTCCCTCTGCCCCTCCCCACCTCTCTAAAATAAATAAAATCTTTTTTTTTAAGATTTTATTTCTTTATTTGACAGAGAGAGAGACAGTGAGAGAGGGAATACAAGCAGGGGGAGCGGGAGAGGGAGAAGCAGACTCCCTGCTAAGCAGGGAGCCAGACGCAGAGCTCGATCCCAGGACCCTGCGTCAAAGGCAGACGCTTAACGGCTGAGCCACCCAGGCATCCCTAAAATAAATAAGTATTTTTAAAAAAATTTAAAACCATAATCTCGAAGGGACTGGAGCCTATCAAAGTGAGTGAAGGAGAATTTGCAGGTTGAAAAAGCATATTTAGTTACCTATTCCTTGTTCCTGTCAGAATACTTAATTACTTCTGAAATTTTAAATAACATTTATGGAATATATGATGATTTTATTTCTAAAAGAGGATATTGAGGGGCACCTGGGTGGCTCTGTCAGTGAAACTTCTGCCTTTGGCTCAGGTCATGATCCCAGGATCCTGGGATTAAGCCCGGAGTCTGGCTCCCTGCTCAGAGGGAGTCTGCTTCTCCTCTCCACCCCCACCCCCCGCCGCCCTCTCTCCCTCTCTCTCTCAAATAAACAAAATCTTTAACAAAAATAAAAGAGGATATTGAGTTAACTATATTTTTAGGAAGTCAACCTTGGAACAAGAGTACAAAATTTCATCTTATGCCAAATTTTCATCTTTTGAGGTTATGTCTCTTTTGAAAGAGTTTAAATCACCTTTGAGATATAATAGACATTCTGTATTTAAGGTGTACAATAAGTGTTGCCATGTGTATATACCCACAAAACCATCACCACAATCAAGATAGTGAATACAGCCATCACCCACAAAAGTTCCTTCACATCTCCTCATAATGCCCCCATCCCTTCCCTGTACCACCCTTCCCTGCATTCCCAGGCAACCACTGATCTGCTTCTTGACACTATAGATTAGTTTGTATTTTCTTAAATTTTGTATAAATGGAAATATACAGGTTAGACTCTTTTTTGGGGAGAGGAGTCCTGGTGTTTTTCAGGGAGCATAACTATTTTTATATTTATCTATGGTGTTGATAGTATCAGTAGTTCATCCTTTTTTATTGCTGAATGGTATCCCACTGCGTGGATGTACTGCAGTTTGTTATCCATTCACTTGTTGACATTTTGGTTATTTCCAGTTTTGTTGTGTCTGGTTATTACAAATAAAGCTGCTATTAATAAGTCCTTGTATGGCCAGTGTTCCCTTTTTCTTTGGCTGAATACCTAAGAGTGGAAAACCTGGATCATCTGGTGGGTGTATGTTTAACTTTTTAAAAACCTGACGATCTGTTTTCCAAAGTTGTACAATTTTACATTGCCCGCAGCAGTGTATGAAAGTTCCAGCTCCACATATTTAATTGTAGACATTTTGATAGGTGTGTACTGATATAATAGTTTGCCTTGCATTTTCCTAATGACAAATAATATTGAGCATCTTTGCATGTACTTATTTGCCATCCCTGTGTCTTCTTTGGGAAAGTATGTGTTCACATCTTTTGCTCATTTTTTATTGTTCGTTTTTTTTTTTCCCAGATTCTTGAGTTTTGAGAGTTTTTTTGTATATTCTAAATAGAGAATTTATCAGATAAATGACTTGTGAGTATTTTCTTCCAGTTTCTGGCTTATTTTTTCATTCTCTTAATAGTTCTTTTGAAGAGCAGAAGTGTATAATTATGATGAAGCCCAAAGAAATGTTGGGCTTCTTCTGTGGTCACAAAGATTTTCTTCTGTTTTCTAGGAAGTTATAGCTTTAGGTTTTATGGTTAGATCGCTGATCCATTTTTAATTAATTTTTGAATGTGGTGCCAGGGATACATCAAAGTTCCTTATATATTTATCCAGTCATTCCAGTACCATTTGTGAAAAGGCTATCCTGTCTCTGCTGAATTGCTTTTGCAAACTTTATTGAAAATCAACTAACCATGTATGTGTAGGTATCAGTAGACTATTCCATCTTGATGCCAATAGCACATTGTCTTAATTACTGTAATTTTGTAATAAGTCATAGGTTATGTAAGTGCTACAACTCTGTTCTTTTTAGAGTTGATTGGCTAGTCTAGATCCTTTACATTCCCATGTGAATTTTAAAATCTGCTGGTCAGGGGCGCCTGGGTGGCTCATTTGGTTAGGCATCTGACTTGATTTCAGCTCAGATCATGATCTCAGGGTCCTGGGATTGAGCCTCGAGTTGGGCTCTGTGCTCAGCATGGAGTCTGCTTGGGATTCTCCATCTCCCTCTGCCCCCACTTGTACTCTCTCTCTCTAAAACAATTTTTTTCAAAATCTGCTGGTCAGTTTCCACAAAAAGCTTGCTGGGTATTTGGGATTATGTTTAATTTATAGATCATTTTGGAGATAATAGGCATTTTAATAATCTGGAGTCTTCCAATCCATGAACATAGTATATCTCTCCATTTATTTAAATCTTCAGTTTCTCTCAGCAGTATTTTGTGGTTTTCAGTGTACAGGTCTTGCATATCCTTCGGCAGATTTATAACTAGTATTTTTATGCTATTGTAAATTGAGTTTTTTATTTAAAATTTTCATTGTTTATTGCTAGTGTATAAAAATACAGTTGGTTTTTATATCTTGATCCTGTATCTTGCAACTTTGTTAAAATCAACTTATTCTAGTAGCTTTTTTGTAGATTCCATAGATTTTTTTTTAATGTAACTAATCCTGTCATTTGTGAATAGGTAGTATTTTCTTCTTTCTTCCCAACATGTAGTCCTTTTATTTCTTTTTTCACCCTTTTGTACTGGCTAGAACCTCCAGTATAACGTTGAATAGAAGTGACAAGAGTGGACCTCCTTGTTTTTTACCTTAGGAGGAAAGAATTCAGTCTTTGACCATTATGAATGATGCTAGCTTAAGTTTTTTTTACAGACATTTTTTATCAGATTCAGGATGTTCCTTTTTTATTCCTAGTTTGTGGAGAGTTTTTATTAAGAATGGATGTTGGATCTTGTCAAATATTTTTTTCTCATCAATTAAGATGATCGTATCATCTTGGACCAAAAAAATGCTGTTATCTTTATCTATGTTGCTTTTAAGATTTCTCTTCATCCCTGGTTTCAAATTATTTGATTATGATGTGTTTTGGTGTACTTTTCATTATGCTTTTCTGCTTAGGGTTCATTAAACTTCTTTTATGTTAGTTTATAATTTTCATCAAATTAGGAAAATTTTGGTCATTGTTTTTAAACATATTTTATCCTGCCTCCCCTTCTCACTCCTCTCCTTCAGAGATTAAAATTACATGTCTCTTTGGCCACTTGATTCACTGGTTGTCACAAGGCTCACAGCTGTTCTTTTCCCTTTTCTCTTTTTTCCCCATTTCAATTCAGAGCATCTTTGTTGTTATGTCTTCAAGTTTACTCATCTTTTCTTCTTCACTATCTGATTAGTCATTAATCTCATCCAGTGCATTTTGCGTCTCACATGTTGTAGATTTTATCTCCAGAAGTTTTTTTTTATCTCTTCTGTGTCTTTACTTAACATGTGCAGTCTGTAGTCTTTCCTCTACCTTTTTTTTTTCCTCTAGCTTTTTGACATATGGAATGCCTACATAATAATTTCCTCTTCCTTTTCTACAAATTCTGTGCTAGTTGTCATTTCTGGGTCAGTTTTTTTTTTTTTAATTTTTTTTTTTTTTTTTTTTTGCCTCATTATAGTTGTATCTTCCTTCTTCTTTGTGTGCCTGGTAATTTTTTATTCCGTGCTATACATCGTGGATTTTTTCTTGCCAAATTTTGTATATTTTGGTATGCCAAAACATATTCTTCAGCTTGTTCTATGACATGGTCTAATTACTTGAAATAGTTCCATCATTTCAGGTCTTCCTTTTTAAGCTGTGATAGCAGGATTCAAGTTACATTTAGCATATGGTGAGTTTTTCTTCAATTCTGAAGCAAGATCGTTCTTAGTACGCTAAACGTGCCTTGTGAGTTTTGAAGTTTTCCACTCTGGCTATTGGGAATCTGCACTATTCTCAGCCCTGTATGAGCTCTGGGCACTGTTTGCTCTAATTGTTTGGGTGATTCTTTCCCTAGCATTGGGTAGCCTTTTATGTATTGATCAGTACTTAACTGAAGCTCTCTCTGGGTTTTATTGTTGTTGTTGTTGTTGTTGTTTCTCTTCTTTCCAATGTGACTTAAGAATTTTCTTCAGGCAGTAAATTAGAGCAGTCATAAATTTCATGTTGTTTGTTTCTTGTCTCTTAGAAATCGCTGTCCATCATTGCCTGATATTTAAATACTTGAGAGTCATTATTCCGTTATTTCATGTTTTCTTTGGTGTTGTAGTTGTTTCAGTCAGGAGGGTGAGTTTGGTCTTTCTTACTTGAACTTGACTGGAAGTTGTGACTATTTCTGCATGCCCTCAAGTATTCAGCATGCTGCTAGGTATGTAGTAAATATTCTTTAAGAATGAATATAAAGAGTCATATTATAAATAAACATTTTTTTAAAGATTTTATTTATTTATTTGACAGAGAGAAAGAGGGAGAAAGAGAGAGCACAAGCAGGGGGAGCAGTGGGAGAGGGAGAAGCAGGCTCTCTGCTGAGCAGGGAGCCCGATGCAGGGCTTGAACCCAGGACCCTGGGATCATGACCCGAGCAAAAGGCTAGACACTTAACTGACTGAGCCACCGGGTTCCCCTAAATTCCGTTCTTCCTTTTCTCCCTTTATTTCCTCTTTCCAGGTTCCTGTCCAGTGCCTCCCTCAGGGAGGTCTTAGCAGGACTCCTGATTTGTTCTTCTATGGATAGATAGATGCCTGCACATCATTTGTTGTTGAACTAATCTATTTTTCACTGTCTTTCTACTTTGAGTCTTGCTTTTGGACAGCAAATTATTCTTTGCTTACATCTACTTGCTTCTACCATTTATTAGAACTTCTTTATATTTTATTATTTTTCCTACATCTCTCAAAATTTTATAAGCCCAAAAACTGAGTCAAGTTTAAAGAAAGGCATTCTAGAAATCATCAAAGGAAACTGCTAGGTTATTTTCCACAGGAGACATTTTTTCTTTTTCTTTTCAAATGTTACTCTGACATTGAGAATGTTCCAGCTTCTGTTCTTCATAAATAACTCCAATCTGGTTGAAACCCGGGTTCTTATCCTATCAATGTATCAGTGTTTTTAAGGAAAGATCTTTCTCTAGAGCACAGTCTCATTATCCTTGTGTTTTCATTCCTGCTTCTTCTCCTTGATTTACCTTTAGGTAAGAGAAGGTGGCTCTGAGTCAGGAAAATCTTAGTGTCTAACTATAATAATCACAAACTTTATATAACAAAGTTAATTTGAGGTAACATATAATTAAGACTCAATCTAAAGAGGGTTAGCTCTGCAAAGAAGAGAATGCTAGAGTGTTTTCAGCCCTGCATGAGTCTGTGTGACTAGTGAAATAACTACTCAAAATTGGAAAATTGGACTGGAAAGTAGGTGACATAATTTTATTGTATAGTTACAGATGTGCTGAGAGTATCACACATAAACTCTTCTGGTGTTTAAGCTGATGACATTTTTTTAGTTGTCAAGATATTAGAACCTTAAAACATCACACCAAATGACGTTTCTTGTCTTTCTGCTGGCTCTATCACTAAACTTCGCCTTCAGTTTATTGTAGTCTAGCCCTGAGTTTTAAAGTCACACATGAGGTAAACCAAGTTGTAATACTCATTATCCTGATGTGAAGATAGGTGGGCTTAGGGAAGCAGAGAACATAATTTAACTGCAAAACAAACTTCCATTTATGTTATGCTGTCCACTATTTGGCCTCCCTTGCTTCCTCAGATTAGTTTATATCTCAGGGATTTTCTCTTTTGTAATTTAACACTTCACCACTGACATGGAAAACCTGAAACACAAAGGTAATCTGGAACAGAAATAGAGATTACTTTGTGAATTTCTCATTCTTTTCTTGGAGTCAAAACATAAGATCATGCTTAGAATGATTGTTTAGCCCACGTTTTTCTTTCCAAGATTTTTTTATAAATGTTACCAACTCTATAGCATTAAATACGCCATTGCGTACAAGGATAATAATTTTTTTCCCTCCTCTTTTTAGAAAACCATCTATTGTCAGCAGGCTAAGTGTGATATATTAGTGGCAGTAATACTAACCAAGCATCTGGATTTTGTGAGCATAAAAGAAACTGTTATTTTAAACAAACTTACCATAGGTAAATGGTCAGTAAGCTGAGTTACTACCAATGAGGAGGGTTAGTTGTCTTATTGTTACTAATAGAGACTTATTTGGTTTGAGATGTGAGTGTCACATTCCACGGGGGTGTGTGCCCTGGAATGTGTGAAGGGACAGCCCGGCTCAGGTGCTAGTGCCTGAGTACCCACTTGTCCAGCTATATAAACCAGCCGTTTATAATGATTCACTGTTGACTGGGGCAACTGGGACAGTTCCTTTCCGTTCTCAGTCTTGGATTTGTTTCTTATTCATATTAAAACACATAATCCTTAAGACTAAGTTTTTAAAACCCTATCCACTGTCACTAATCTTTATTTAGTATATCTCCCTTCCGGCGTGCTGTCTTCACCTAACAAAAAATGTTCTGTGTAGTGTTTCATTTGATTTTGCCTTAGTCTATTTGTGCTTTTGCCTTTCTGCATTAGGTGAGGTGTCAACACTTTGATCCCTTCTTATCTTACTCAAACTCACTTGCCCATTGTTTTTATGAAATCTGGTAGGTCTCCTCACCAAACCCCTTTATTTACCAAGCTCATTCTTATTCCTCTTTCTTTTCTTGGGCCATCACTCCTTCCTCAAGTCACTCCCTGCTTTTTTCACTCCCTTATCCGTGTTCTGTGCATTCCCTGCTGCTATGGGGTCCGCAGCCTCAGGAAGCTCTTCCTTTACTAATTCCTCTTTACTCACAATGTGAGTGCTTCTCCTCTATGCCATCTGCAACCAGCATTGCTCACAATAATGGCAGATACATCCAGCAGCATTTCTTTTCCCAGTTGACAACGTTTTCTTTTTCTAGTTCCAGAATTTCCACCCCTTACTTCACAGAATGTGGGTAAGACTCAGTTAGGTGTTTGTATATAAAAAATACATTTGAACATCCTGCAAAACATTTGTTTGCTTTTACAGGAAGTATCCTAAAATGATGGTGACACATATTGGCAGATGACTCGGTTTTAAATACATTTTAGGAAGTTGGTGGGGGCTTGGGTACCTGTAGCATGTCAAAATTTCTCCCATTTAAAGAAGCTGGAAATACAGTCAGTGGTATTGCAATAGCCGTGCATGGTGATGGAGGGTGGCTACACTTGCAGTGAGCACAGTGAAATGTATAGACGTGTCCGATTGTGATGTTGAACACCTGAAATTAATGTAACACTGTGGGTCAACCATACTTCAGTAAAAAAAATATAAATAAATAAAGTGTCAAAATAAGTACTGGGAAATAGGCTGTCAATTAGCATTTTCCTGCAGAACTTTGGCTTTTCAGAAATAGATTCCTGACCTAAATTGAGACATGCCTATCCTAACCGTCATTAAATAGATCCCTGCTGGTAGCACGTCAGGGGATGCTGGTTGGAGCCACAGGGAGCTCTTCCTGTGGAAAAAGCAGCCCTCTGGCCAAATATTCATCTGCAGAACCATGCCTAAAGGTTAGAGCTTCTGCTCTTGTGAATTTTAATTTGGCAATATTTGAAACCTGATGTGTTTGCTGGAAAAAACATCATACTCTAGCATGCTTCTACCAGTCTTTTTTTCTTTTTTTTTTGTCAGAGAGAGAGAGACAGAGACAGAGAGCACAAGCAGGGGGAGCAACAGAGGGAGAGGGAGAAGCAGACTCCCCCACTGAGCAGGGACCCCGATGCGGGACTCGATCCCAGGACCCCGGGATCATGACCTGAGCCAAAGGCAGACGCTTAACCAACTGAGCCACCCAGGTGTCCCTCTACCAGTCATATTTTTACACATGCCTCTCATTTTACCATGATTTTTGGCAGCCCTTCAGGCCTCTAGTACTGAATTTTGTGTATCGCTCATTTTTAAGGCTATTCCAAACTTGCTCTCAAGCATTGCTAAAAATCCATCAAGCCATTATCATAGGTGGTACAGTCACTGAGATGGATGTTTATATGTATTAATTTATACTCTTTATAGATTATACTCTCTCTAATTCTATAATGTTTCCACATGGCCCCTCCTGGACTGTTACCTCTTTTGAAATGTGAGTTGTGCATTTTTTCTGTTCCTTTTCAACCCACCTAACCAAATCTGCTATCATATCAGATGTTCAGTGAGCACTTGTAGAGAGATTTGCAGTCCAGGTCAGAAGCAGAATTGCAGGGTACCTTTGAAACCTGAATAACAAATCGTTTATCTCGGGCCCTACTGCGGTACATCCTATGTTACTATGTATGCTAGATGCCCTTTATATTCATCATCCAAGTTTTAAGGTTTTGGAAACTAGATTCTATAGGTAGAATGGGGGAGGGGGTGAATGGCTTTTTTTTTTTTTTCATCTGTCAAACTTTCAAACAGAACTAAACAAAGCATTGTCTGTAGTAACTTCATATGTGCCCAGTACTGTAGAGGCACAGAAAGTGACCTATAAGGGACCTTTGTGAAAGCCTCCCACAAACGTCAATATGCCTATTGTTCCTGGTAAGAAAGAGAGGAAAGGGAAATCAGAAACACAATCCCTATATCAAAGAAGAAGGCAGTCTGAGTCCCTATGGGACTCTTGTTTGTCTGTTCTTGGGTCCCCAGTGATGTCTCCTTTCTTCACTTTATCTGCTGGAATCCATTTGTAATGAGCAAAAATGGTTTAAGGACTCAGGTCTGTTTTCTCTGAAGTTAATAGTCCTTAGTGAGATATATTCTACTTCTCAAAAGAGACTGACCTAAGACTTTATTCCCCACTGTTTTCTCCAATATGGAAAGATTTTCAAGATATGTAAAAGAAAAAAGGCAAAGTACAAAATGGGTCTGAGTGTCCCTTAGTGGGAGGAGAGCGAATGGCTGAACAGATGGACATGTTATGGTGTCTAGGTAGTAGTGCACAGAGCATTTCTAGATGGCACTTTCCTACAGGATTCAGGACTGGGCTGGACTAACAGACTCAATTTGATCGAATACTCTTACATACTTTATGTCTACACCTGTACTTTTAATATTTTGCTATTTGCATATGATATTTTCGTAACGATCTTTTAAAGTCAAAAGTTAATGTTTTTAGAGAGAAGAGCCCTTTTAAAGTGAGAAATTAATTTGCTGGTCAGCTTTCCTGTAAACTTTCAGCCCAGCAGTAGGGTGTATGCTTGGTGATGCTCCCTCCAATGCTGGACATTTGGTCTGTATGTTGCTCTTATTGCTATTTGGTCTGTGAAGTCGCTGTCACTTCAGCTGCTTAGGTACCTGTTTGTGCTGGACATAAGCCCGGTAAATGGGTAGTGCTTTATGATAGATGAGCGTCAGCGTTTCTGGAAAGGCTCTGCCTTCAAAGAGCTCTGTTAGAATGGCCAACAACCAATGTATTCTATTACTGCTCTTGTTCTGTGAGTAGGTGAATCTGTACACAGAGATAACAGAGCGTTTTGAATTACAGGGCCAACAGGGTGCAAAAGCTAGCCAGCTTTCCAGATTATTTCCATAACTAAAGCATGGTGCTGCTAACCAGCTTCATCCAGCTCCAGGGCTTGGAGGAAACCAAATTCGGTTGGCTTTGCATCAGCCAGAGGTTGTGCTGGCAAACAGTAAACAAACAAATACGACAGTGTTTCCTAAACAGAGACATGGGGACAGTGGTATTACTGAGTGAATTTATTATGCAAATTCATGGCATTAATGATACAGACTAGATAAATTTGCAATCCTCTGTATAAAAGAAGCAAGAAGAAACAGAAAGGGGAGGAAGCTGTCTTTGTTCAGAAACCCAAGAAGCGCCGTGATGTTGCAGAAAGAACCTAGGCCTTGGGGTCAGAGCTCCCTCTCATCCTCTATGTACATGCTGTTTGTCTTCATACAGTGGACTTCCCTTTCTGAGCCTTGTCCGTGTCCTGAACACAAGAGTACCTAACTTGTGAGGATCGTTATGATAATTGAAGATAAAATATATAAAGAGAGTTTCTAGTAGAGAGAGCCTGGCATAGAGTAGGCCCCATAAGTCAGACTAACTTCGCTGTGCAGACTGACAGAGCTGTAGCCGCCTCCGTGCTAAGCTTGCGTGCACTCACGCCATCTGCATCAGCCCCGGTGGGCTGGCTCAGCTCTGTGAATGGACAACTCCATCCACCTAATAGCTTCCTGGAACTTCTTCTTTCATGTCTGTAATATTAAGCTTTGGCTCCCTTTCTATACTCTTACCCAGGGAAAATTACACCAAATAGACCTAGCTTTGATCTATTTTCAATTTTGACTGAATTATGGACAATAATACTGTATTCTAAAGTATAGCCAGATACTGCAGGCTACAAAAATTCAAACCCTTTTTAGTCTTTTCAGATCTTGAAAGTAGATGATTAACCATTGTCAGCTCAACATTGACTTGGGCTTTCTTAGCTATTGAACTCCTGGCTCCAATTCACACCTCCATTCTCCCTTTAATCTTGTATAATTTTTTTGTAATGCCTTAATTTCAGAAGTGCATTTATGTGTTGGTTTTGTTATTTTAGCAGAATTATGATCTTTGGTATGCTCCGTCCTAAAAGCTGCTTTTAGCATAATGATTACGAAGCATCTGATAGTCAACAAAAGGACTATTAAAGCATTAATTGTATCTTCCTTCACTGCTTAGGGCTTTCTTCCCCAGAACACCCATGCTGTGAAATTCCATGTTAATAAGACCTCAGGTATTGCAAAGAACTCTTCCTATCCTATCCTAATGCTATATAACAAACCACCTCAAAATTCAGTGGCTTCAAACGAATGTTTTTGTTTTTTGTTTTTTAAGATTTTATTTATTATTTGACAGAGAGAGACACAGCAAGGAGGGAACACGAGCAGAGGGAGCAGGAGAGGGAGAAGCAGGCTCCCCACGGAGCAGAGAGCCCAGTGCGGGGCTCGATCCCAGGACGCTGGGATCATAACCTGAGCCGAAGGCAGATGCTTAACGACTGAGCCACCCAGGTGCCCCCAATTGTTTATTCTTACACAAATGCTCCCGTGTTCGTTGGGGTTGGCTGATCCAAGCACAGTTTATCGTCTACAGGTTGAATCCAGGTTGGCCCCACATATTTTCCATTCTCCTTGGACCAGCGGGCTCATCAGGGCATGCCTTTCTCTGGTGATGGCAGAAGAGCAAGAAGGGTGAAAGGAAACGTGTTCTCCCTCCTAAGTTTGCAACTGCCCCTTTCCTGTCCAGCCGCATTCCATTGGCCAAACAAGGCAACGTGCTGTAGAAAGACATATGCAAAATCATATGGCAGAGTGTGCAGCTATAGGAAGGAGTGAAGAATCAAGATCAATAATGGCCATCAGCACATCTGGCTTTGCCACTAACCAATGAGGACCTTTGAGCAAGTCTCCAAGCCTCAGCTTCTCAATGATTGCATTCATTCATGGCATTCAACAGATGATTTTACTAGGGGTGCCTGGCTGGCTCAGTCAGTAGAGCGTGAGATGCTGGATCTCGGCTGGGTGTGAGTTTGGGCCCCATGTTGGGTGTAGAGATTGCTTAAAAATAAAATCTTTTTAAAAAAATAATTTTCCCGTCTACTTGGAGCCAGGCATTGTTCTAGGCGATGGGACTATTAACGGTGAACAAAATTGTGAGAAATCCTTGCCCATACAGGTCTCATATGCTAGTTAGAGATATATAGTAAATAATGTTTGTGTATGTACATGCGATCATGAGTGTGTAATGTGTCAGAGTAAAAAGTAAAAAGCAATGAAGTAAGATTACATAGGGTAAGTAAAATAATTCACCTCTCTCTGCCCCAGTGATTGCCACTATTAGTGGTCTGGTGTTCGTGGTTAAGGGGATGGATAGTGGTGCCTGACCATCAGAGTGGGGATTCTGCTCTTCCTTTTACTTGTTTTGTGATCCTGGACATGTCTATCATTTTTCCATTGCTGCATAACAAATTCCTACAAACATAGTACCCTCAAGCAACATACATTTATTACCTCATAGTTTGTGTGGGTCAGGAATCCAGGCACGCTTAGCTGTGATCATGGTCCCGCAAGGCTATAGTCTGGGTGTTGGCTGGACTGTATTCCTTTCTGGAGCTTGGGATCTTCTTTCAGTCCCGTGTGGTAGTTGGCAGGAGTCAGCTCCTGATCATAGTAGGAAAGATGTCCTCACTTTCTGGCTGTGAGCTTGCAGTTGCCCTCACAACATGGCAGCTTGCTTCTTCAAGGCCAGTGGGAGAATCTCTCTCCATTCTGCTCTCTCTCCAGTCTAACTCTACCAAGACAGTCTTACATAACGTAACATAACATAACATAACATAACATAACATAACATAACATAACATAACATAACATAACATAACATATAACATAACATAACCATGGCAGTGACTCTCCCTTCACCATTGTCACATACCAGGGACTAGAAGTAAGTCAGTGTCGGCCTGCATTCAGTGGGAGAGGTTTATACAAGGGCAGGATTAATGGAAGGTCATCTCAGAATTCTGACTGCCAGAAATATGGCATACTTAACCTCTCCGTGTCTCAGTCTCCTCATTGGTAAAATGGGGGTGATGATAGATCTACATCATCAGGTGGTTTTGAGGATTAAAGGAATTAACAGAAGTAAATCACTTAGAACAATACTGATTACAGAGAAATCTCTATATGAGTACCTATTTTTCTTATCTGTAAAATGTGAGCATTTTGTTAGGTGACTTTGAAGATCCCTTCTAGTTCAAACGTTTAATGATTTTGTCGTAATACACTAGTTTAAGCAAGGATAAGAAATCTACTGATTTAAAAAAAGAAAGGAAAGCATAATATCGGGACAAGTTGAATTTAATCTAAATAGACTGTATGGTCCAAGGAGGCAAGAGTCATTCTTCCACTATGTTGCCATCAGTGGAACCTCCATAAGTACTTCATTATTTGAAGTTTTGTGGGTTGCCTTGATGAGGACTCTTTGAGGGAGGACACAGGCCTTCTAAGCAAATATTTCTGTGTCAGAAACTTTCTTCCTGGGGTCACCGTATGGTCCCCTAAATTAATTGAAGCCTGTGGTCTCAAATAGACCACTGGATGATGCCACTGGATTATAACGGAACGGTTTGAATATAGGTGCTAGTTCTATATTTGAGACGTTTGTGTGAATGGCTTTTAATCAGACTTGTTGAAACGTGAATGACTGGAGCAATGCAGCTCCTAATTGCCCTCTGCCTCCCACACAGGCCATGAAGAGAGGGCCTTATGGTCATCTCTCCAAGACACCTTGAGGCAACAGGAAGGGTCCAGGTCTTGCTGTGACTGCTTCCCTTCCAAGAGCCACTGATGAAAGCTGCTCCTTTCCAGGCAGGAAAGTGCTTGTGAGTGGGGGGCATTCAGTCTACAGACCAACTCCATGTCCTGTCTCTTTGGATGATATACTCTGTCTGGAGTGATGAGGAGCCAAGGGACCACTCTAGTAGTTGTTGATGTAATTCATACTCTGAGTGTTTACATTCTCTATGGAAAAGTCCATCATTTAGAGCAGGATTTCTCAAGAGCAGCACCACTGCCCTTTTGAGCTGGATATTCTTTGTCACAGGGGGCTGTCCTCTGCATTATAGGCTGTTTAACAGCCTGGTCTCTATCCACTGAATACCAGTGGCAAGCCCTCCCTACTTGTGACTCCCAAGAAATGTCCACAGATATGACCAAATGTCCCAATGCATTTTATGTATGTATTTATTTACATAGTTATCATGAATTTTTTAAATAATTAAAACATGCATGATTTAAGAAAAAAAACCTCAAACAGTATAAAATGGTAAGAAGTAGAAATATGTCTCATACCCTGGTACCCCAGCACGAGGTTTCACCTTCCAGAGGCAAATATGTTACCATTATTTAGGTCATAAGAGATCTCTGGGGATTGTACTGGAATTTTTATCCATGCAGACCAGATATGGGCATCTAGTTACTATAAGACACACAGACTTATGTATTATATTTTTATTAGCAACTTTTTTTTTTAATTTGTGTTCAAGATGAAACGAAAATGACTGGAATGAGTCTCTTTCAGTTTGTTTCCGTTGTATTTTTTAAAAAGCTTGTCAGCTTTTTCTGGACTGATATGTGGCCTCTTAAGAAGAATGGCCTCTTAACTTAGTCCTTTGGCCTCTGGAGTCTGTCCCCATGATCTGTTTTAAGACTGATGCTGTGTGGCAGTAAGGAAGAACTCTTTGGGGCATCAATATTTTAAGCCCTCGAAGTAGACATTTTTCATCAAATGAAACCACTGAATCCTTCAGAAGTGCTAACACCTGGTTTTTTGCTGGGAGTATGTGAACTGTGGTTTTTACTGATCCCCTTGTCCTATTGAGGACACAGCGTACTCCATGAGGTTGTATTTTTCACATCATGGCACCATCTTCTCACCCAGTGGAATACGATGTCCTTATCGAGGCTCATTCATTTATCAGTATGCATGAGTCACCGTTTTCATGACAAATGCGTTTACCCCATGAATCCGCTTCCTGTATTGTAGTATCATAGAATGGAAGTGTGATTTTGTTGGTTTTCATGGTGGTGGAGATGATCTTCCCACCCAGCTGACTTCCACAGCCTCACCAACACTGATCATCATTCAGGGAAGATTTTTGAAAAGGATCATTCCTCCTCTTGGCAAAACTAAATAAGAGCTCTCACAATCCTGATGACAGTATAAACTGATGTGATGATTCTACAGAATACATTAGAAAAAAATTTAAAATAGTCATATCATTTGGCTTAGAAACTAGGTTTTTCAAAGTTGCTAAATAGTCACCAGGACACAAAGATTTCTGAATAGAAAAGTCTAACAATGGGGAATAAGTAAATCATTATTACTACTACCACTACTGTTACTATTAACTAACAAAGCACCATGGTAATTATTTTTTATGCATTACCTCATTTAACTCTCACCATGTTGTGAAATAGGTGTTATTGTTATTTCTAACCGTAGCAGAAAAGTGTGTCTAAAAGAAGCTAAGCCACACATCAGAAGGGTAATGATGATGATGATGATGATGATAATCATGGCAGCCGACATTCACTGTCACTATGGCACGTGGTATGCTAAGTACTTTGCATGTATTACCTTATTTAATCCCCTGACCAAGAACACAAAGAGGTAGGTATTCTTTGTTATACCCATTTTACCAAGGAAGAAACTGAAGCACAGGGAAGTTAACTAGAATAAAAGAGGTTAAATTACAGCATTCAGAATATTTCACCCAATTGGGATTTGAGTGCAGATAGATTGATTTCAGAGGCCACACCCCCTTTTTTTTTAAAGATTTTATTTATTCATTTGAGACACAGAAATAGAGGGAGAGAGAGCATGAGCAGGGGGAGAGGCAGAGGGAGAAGGAGAAGCAGGCTCCCCACTGAGCCAGGAGCCCGATGTGGGACTCGATCCCAGGACCCTGGGATCATGACCTGAGCTAAAGACAGACGCTTAACCATCTGAGCCACCCAGGCGCCCCTAGAGGCCACACTCTTATCATTGTGCCTACCAAGATCATGTGGTTGTTATGTGAATGCCAGACCAAAACCCAAACTCAGATCTGGTGGACAGTCTGTTAATCACTGAGAAGTATAGCTAATTAGTGAAGCTAATTCCATATGGTGGATTGTCTTGTATGTGATGTGATTATTTACTGTCTTCAGAGGTAAATGGAGTAAAAAATATAACACACAGAGGTTATCAGGGATAGGAAGTAATGAGTTCCCTCATCATATTAGAATTACACTCCCAGTTTCTAGGACTCTCTGAACACCTCTTCCTAGTTTCTTAGCAACCTGAGTACTTAATGTTCTCATCTTCCATATATGTGCCGCTGAAGTCTACACCCATGAACATTCTTTCTACCCAGCCAGCTAGGAGTTTTCTACCCTCCCCTCAGGCACAGTCCAGCCTGGCCTCAAATGCAAATAGTGTTGAATGATTTTAAAGTAATTTAAGAATTGTGGATATACATCTTGAGGTGTTTTGTTTGCTCAGTTATATCACCACTGGCATCATCTTTAAAAAGTGAGGTCTTCTTGGCCAGGGATGGGAGGGTCTATGTGTTTTCAAAATGTTTGTGTCTAATCTAGTAATGGAACTTTTCATAGTACATGTTAATAAGAGAATCAGATTCTGTTATCTGTTATGAACATACTGTCACAAAACTGGATTGCCTTACACTGTACCACAGCTGTACCTGTCACTTTGTTCAGATCTCTTAATTCTGAAGTCAGCGACAGAACAGCCCATAAATTAAGGAGGAGATGGGTTTCTACCAAGGGATTGTCCAAAGATAGAAAAGTAAATTTTCAGTGACATCTTGGGGAAACCCAGCTCACCAGTTCAAATAGGAGGTAGTTTAAAGCTTACACAGTGAATAACTTAGTAGAAGACAATGAGTTTTATGACTTCGGTCTCTTAAATTGTACTTATGCAAGTGTGGTACATGGGATGAGAAAGTGCTGAAGATGATGGTTCTGGTTCTTGGACTCAGGTCTCATATTTTAAAGGACTGTGGATGACCTTGATCGTATGGCCGCTGCCTCCTTCTGACAAGGCTAGTGGGCAAAAGAAAGACATAATGGCTCTGTTTGTAAAGTGCAGTATAGTCTGAAAATGCGTCTACCAAGGACAACCTTGTGCGATTAAGACTCTGAGCGACCTGCCAGTACACTGTCTTTAAAGCAATGCTGGAAAAGAAGAGTGGCCGGGAGCATTTTCTTCCTTTTTGAGTTGTATATATACTTAAAAGAATGAGTCGCCTAGGACTCTAGGCAGCAGTGCCATGGGCCAAAATTCCTGATTTTTTTTATCTTTCAGAAATGCCCACCATCCTCCATCTCTGTTCTTCAACTTGTTGCACTGTAAGCCTATTTTAATGATAAGGAGCAGTAAGGCAGACGTGGATGAATCTTGAACCATCTAGGTGAGCTCTTTGAACGGACTGTTACCTGCCTTTTTAGTGAACATGGTCATTAGAAGACTCTGCGCCTTGGTTGGACTGGCCTTTTGCTCCCGTTTGTTGACAGGCAGACTTGTAAGACTGTCCTTTGTCCCCGGCAGCCTGTTAGTGGGAGAATGGGGGGCATGGCGGAGAGGGAGTGATGGATGAGATGTTGCCTTCTTGAGAGACCAGAAGAGCTGACAGCTTCAGCTGTGTAGGAGGCCACATCATGTCGACATCCAGACCCCCAACTTTTGGGAGACTCTGTCCTTTACTGAAAATAATAAACTACCCTGGCAATGTTTTTTGACGTGTTGGTAATCCAGGTGAAAACAACTTCTTAAGAAACAACAAGACAGGATTGTCTTACAGAAGTTTGATGGAAGATAGAAAGAAATACCCATTGCTGGTCCAACCCGATTTGTCTAAGGTTTTTAATCTCCATTTTGTCTTTCACACGGGGATAAAATTCATGGTCAAGGTCATCATATGTGTTTAAATTACTTTCATGGTATAATCTAATGGGAGTCCATTAGATCTCTAGAGTCCAGAGACCGTCCCTTCTCCCCTCCCCCCACCAGTCACCATTTGCTGTGTGACCCTTGGAAGTCACTCAGCCTGTTCCAAACACCATTCGTGTATCTCTATATAAATCAGGGATCCCCATTTAGGGTTTATTATTTATTAGATCACATTTCATATTTCCATATGCTGAAGCTTCCTCCCCCCAACCCCTCTGAGCATTATCAACTCTCAGTCCAAACTGTGATGCAGGATGCATGAAGAGTTTGTGTGTTTCTCACTTGGAATACCTGTAGGACAGGTTCAGCCTTTCTTTTCCTTGCGACACTTAGGCCTAAGAGCTCTTGGCCTACCAGTGCTACCCTTTGCTATTTAATTGTGGAGTTAGCACTAAGTATCAGTGTCTCGGTCAGTGCTGGCTACTCTAACAGAATGCAGTAGGCTGGGTGGCTGTAACGGTAAACATTTATTTCTCACAGTTCTGGAAGCTGGAAGTTCAAGATCAGGGTGCCGGCATGGTTAGATTCCGGGTGAGGGCCCTTTTCCTGATTATGCCTTTACATGGCTTTTGTCAGAATGTGCACAAAAAGAGATCCTGTGTCTCTTCCTCTTTTTGTATGGGACCTAAATTCTCATCATCAGGGCCTCACCCTCCTGACCTCATCTAATCCCACTTACCTCCCAAAGACCCCACTTTCCAAATACCATCACATTGGGGTTAGGATTTCAACAAATAAGTGGGGGGGGGGGTTGGCACTTATAGCACTAAGTGTTTGAAAAAACTGATTAAGGGGTGAGGAGGAATTCAAGTATCTCTCTGCTTTAGCATTAATTTCTTAGCTGATTCATATGTAACCCACAGTGCATAACTTTCATTATTTCTAATTATTGGAGACTGATTGGCCCAGTATAGCATTGATGCATAAGTGCATTGAAATGTAATGTGAACTTAACCAGATAACTCACAATAATCTAAGCTGGTGCTGATGAGGCTAAATTAACACCAGTTTACAATTTAAACTTAAGAATAACAGCCATTGAAATTTACAACCATGGGGTTATAACATGGGAGATGAACCCGTAGCTCAGTGTTGTCCAGATAATTGCAGAACTCCAGCTGTCTTGGTGTACCCGTGGTTGTCAGGAAGATCCAACGTTATCAGAACTTGGGTGGCAGCCAAAATTCCTGAGATGATACCTCATTTTCAACTCTAAGTAATTTACTAATTTTAGATTATAGATACCAAATTTTGGCATTGGTATTCTAAATGCCAGTTCTTGACCCACACTGAATCTGTCAGGAATAAGTAGCCCATTTGTAGGTGGAAGTCTGTGATAATTGCATGCCAGTCACCAAGAGAGTGGGAGCAGGAGGGACCCGTGGACCTACAGCTTGTTATCATGAACATCACCCTTTATCGGGGACCGACTTTTCCACAGCTGTATCCTAGCTTCTGGCACAACCATTGGCAACAATGAGTTCCCAATACCTTTCTAGGGATCAATATGTAATAATAGACACATGTTGAAATTATGGTTGAATTATAGTTTAAATAGTTAAATTGTATAGTTATATAGTTAAACCCCAGTTAATTATAGTTAACTAGTATATATACAGTTGCAAAAACTATAATAAAATATTGCAGCTGTAGCACGCTCTATAGAAATATCCTGACCTAAATTTTTTAACAGCCTTCCTGCCAGTAAACTGAGCAGAGGTTTCGTTGTAACTCACACCTTCCTGCATACCCCATTCAAAGCTCTAAAAATAACAGCATCTCTTTTTGGAACAGGTAAATGTGTAGATGGCCTTTGGTAGGCAGGCTCTGACCTACATACTTGGAATACAAGCACATCCCTTACTCCCGGCGGGGCGGGTGAGGCTTTGTCCTGCTCTCCCCCCTCTTCCCAGCACCACAGACGCAACAACACCGGAGAGGGGCTGCCTCCTTTCCAAGCCCTCCACCACTTCCAGGGGCTCTCTCCCCTGCCCCACTCTAAGCGCAACCAGGTGTCTCCATGAAAGAAGTAAACACGTAGTAAAGGGGAGAAAGAACATCCAAGCCGGTCACCCGGCAGAGACACCCTGCGGGCAAGCCTCAGAGTCCACCCGACTGCTGTTCCCCATTAACCGCGCTAAAAACGCAGAGGAAATGATTCACTTTCTGACCACCCCTTCCCTATTCCACTGGAGTGTCTGTCACTGCCCCCAAGTCACACAGCTCCCTTTTCTGTGCTTGGCCTCGATCTCCATCCCAGCATCTGCCTGGGCTCGGAAGCCTCAGGCCAGCCCATTCTATCTCTCTGGACTGGTATTGCTGCCTCAGCCTAGAGTTTGACGAGTCTTGGGGACTGGTTCCCTGTCCTGCTCGCTGGAAGAGAGGTGTGACTTCCACACTGGCTGCATTTGGATCAGAAAGGCTGTTGTCCGGGCTGGTTTGGCTCTGTAGTGTTTTTTGGTTTGTTACAGATAATACTAGCCTTTCGTGCATCAGCCACCATGTAGAGAATCATGTCTTTGGGAAAATATTTTGTGAGTCCCAAGCAGCTCTCAAACTGTGAGAACACAACTCCATTTTAGGTGCCGATATTTAATTTTTGCTTTATGGAATTTTATAGTCATAAAGGGAAAATAAGACCCCTGCTAAGCTCTCACTTGCCATTTTTATGTAATGGAGTTTTCTGACTCTTGGGCAGAAACTGGTAAACAACACAAATGCTCATCAGTGAGAAAGTGGATGAATACCATTCCATTAACATTATAGTCACACGAGAGTGTGGATGAATCTTAGCAATATAATGTTAAGTGGAAAAAAAATTCCAAAAGATTAGCTACAGCCTTGTATCCTGAATATAAAATATGAAATTAAAAATACTTTATAATCTTTATAAGGACAATAAAATTATATAAAAACAAAGGATAGAGAATAATGAACATGAATCAGGATGGAGCTTGCTTCAGGTGGGCATGGCTGGGTGATCTCATGGGGCCTGAGCTATAGGATTAGATGTGGCTGTTGTTAAATAACCCAGTTCTTGTCCGGGGTGGTGAGCTCATAGGTGCTTATTCTGTTAATGGAAACAAAACTGTGTGTACTAGATTGAAGAAAAAGAAAAAGAAAAAAAAAATTAAATACATCCTCTTTTCTGTTACATTTGTCAGGTTGGAATAAGAAGGAATGACAAAATCAGCTTTCTTAGTAAATAGCTATAATGGGAGTATCTTTGACTCTGAAACCAATCTAAGTGTGCCCGGGAGGTCAGCGGAGGCACGGCAGGCCTTAGCTGGTGAGGTTGCTCGGCGGACCGCTCAGCTTCGGCCTGTCGGTCTTTGCTGGTCTTGCAGCCGTAAAGTGGTTTGGAAGTCAACTGAGGTGAATTAACAGTCCTTTTAATAAAGTGCTGGCATCTGAGTGTTGAGGTGGGAAGGGCACCAGACGAAAATCCAGGCTGTGTCCTGGTCTGTTTTTCTCTCCTAGGGCACCTGACCAGGTCGCCCTTCTTTGCAGTATAGTTTTCTCATCAGCGAAGTCGCTAATATTGTCCTATTTTATTGGGCTGATCGCAACTCATGAAATAATAGGTGTGAAATTGCAAACAGTAAAGCAGCTTCGGTGAGGTTGTTATTGCTGCAAGTGGATATTTCTGTTTACTTCATGTTTTGGATGCATAAAATATCCATTTTGAGTATCATGTATTAATAATATTTTGTAAATGGTCATTTTACTCTGTAGTAGGCTGAATAAAGAACACCAAAAATATTAGACCCTAAATCTCTGGACCTGTAATTTTACCTTATTTGGAAAATAGGTTTTTACAGATGGGATTAGGTTAAGGATCTTGAGATAGGGAGATTATCCTGGATTATCCGGATGGACCCTAAATGCAGTCATCAGCGTCTTTGTAAGAGAGGAGGTTTGATACAGAAGAGGAGAAGTCAGTGTAGGGGTGGAGGCGGAAATTGGAGTGATTCAGCCACAAACCAAGGGAACCCCCTTAGCCCCCAGAAGCTGGGAGAGGCAAGAAATGGACTCTATCCTAAAGCCTGGAAGGGAAGGTAACCCCATAGACACCTGGATTTCAGCCCAGTGAAAATGATTTCCAATTGCTGACTCCAGAACTTAAAGAGAATTAAAGTTCTGATGTTTTAAGTCAGCAAGGTTGTGATTATTTGTTACAGCACTGACAGGAATCGAATACATTAGCTTTCACATATTCTTGAAGGAAATGTAATTTTCTAAAACATGCTCGAGGATGCAAAGTTTCACAGTGTTGCAAGCCAGTTCCGTAGCTTTGTCATTTTTAATTTTAATATAAAAATGAATATTTAAAAAGCTACATTTTTGAAGGCAGAAGTTATAGTTTTGCATCTTTGTGTCTCCCGATAATTAGCACATTGCTTTGCACGCAGGTGATGCTCAGTAGATAGGAACACCAGTTTCATTCGAGAAAAAGAAAACGGTGATCAATTTGGGCCTGTGGTATGTGTCATATGTGACACAGACATGTGTATGTGTCTGTGTCCTAGAATTTTCATTGGCCTCAAGTTTGCAGCTGAAGTTAAGAGCATCAGTGGATTATTGTGTCTTGCCTGTTTCCAGAAATGATTCGAAGCCTCTTGCCATAAGAAACACCTAGGCTTTGAGACTATTCAAGTGAGGACAGGAGAGCCGTGTGGGGGATGAGCTCGGAGGCATAGAACGCCGAGCCAGACTCATGCAATCATTGTCATCTGCGGTGGCTCCTGATACGAGGTGCCCGCACCACTGAACTGGAAATTGCCCACAACCCCCTGCCCTTTCCAAATGCTACTTGAACAAATATACCTACATGCTCTGGATGAAGGTGCCTGTGACCAGAATTTCCTCTCTACTTCCTGTGCTTTTTAGGTTGAAAAATCCAGTTAGAATGTGTTCTTTAAAGCAGCGTTTCTCACGCTTCGGTGCTGATATGGATCACCTGGGGTTCTTGTTGAATTATAGATTCTGATGCATCAGCTGGGGAGTGGAGCCACGCTGCCTTCTGCAGGTGATGCTGATGCTGCTAGTTCATGGACCACATTTTGAGAAGCAAGCCTCCAGCATCTGGTGCTCCTGCCTCCAGGTCCCGCCCCCTGGGTTCATTTTTCCACATTCCATGCCCCTGCTTCAGTCAGCCTCGCTGTGTGGCATCTGCTTGGCAACATCGCCTTCCTCCGGCCTCCGCAGCCTCCACCCTCGGGTTCCTGACCGGCGCACGTTAGCGCCCTTGACCGCGGCTCCCGCAGCGCGCTGCGGGGACTGACCGGCTGAGGCTGAGCCCCAGCAACATGGCCCAGGGAAAAGAAGAGAAAAGCCATTGAGATGAGAGTGCAATCGATGAGGGAGTCAGGGTTTAGGGAGACGGGAGAGAAACAGTAGGAGAGAGGGGGGAAGGGAAAGAATGAATATTTTATTGGAGGAAAACATTTTAAATGAGCTGTTCTCGGTGCAGAATTTGCCAGTGAAGAGCATTTTCTAGAGTAGTTTCAGATTTATTCTTTAGTTACCTTCTAATTTCTCTAACAGCCAACTGCTTGTTTTGTTCACTTACCTGCTGTTTGTGGCCCTTTGGATCCAGGCCGAAGACTTAAAAAAAAAAAAATCTATAAACCATCTAAACTGAGGGCCTCTAAGAGATCGCCTGGTTAGATTGGGCCAATCAGTCCCAGCCCTTGGTGACATTAGAATCACCAGAGAGCTTTAGAAAATTCCACATACCTAGGCTGCAGCTCGGACCAGTTAAATCAGAATCACTGGGGTGGGTCCCACTCCTTAGTGTGTTTTTTAACCTGTTGTCTTTTTTTTTTAACCGCCTCCCAGATGATTCCCATGTGCAGCCAAATGCCACTAAACTAGACATTTACCTTCCAGCGGGTGAATTGAATTCACTTTAAGTAGAACTCAAAGAGCTGTCCTTTAATTTCGGTTCCTTCCCATCTGAACCCTTGCCCTGTTGAAAACTGTACAATATTTTGGAAACACCATCTCTTTTAATCCAGCAGTTGAGCCACTGATTAAATATTGAAGCAGCTTCTGAAGTCCCAGGCAGCTTTTCATTTTCTCAGTGTGGTGGCTCCCCCTGCTGGCCCTTCTCAGTAATGGTCGCTGCTCTGCAGAATCTCACTGCTTGTTCTGGACTCTGGAACACAACCAACCTGGAATCATAGCATCTTAGAGCTGCTTTTCTGATCCCATATGCAACCTGTATGCCATTGGCCATTGCCAAAAATGAATAGTTCAGACACTCTAACCCTTATCTAGTGGCATTGTAGGTAAAGCCTAGGGAATGGTGGAAGAGAGGAACTATATGTGTGGTGTATATACATACACACACATAATATACATGTGTATATATACACCACATACATGTATATATTTGCTTATCATGCCACCAGAAAAGATTCTGATATCAGCCATTGATTGTGCTGGTTCCCTGCAAAATAATTAATATTAAGACCTACTTTAGAAAATGGGGAAAGAAAGCTTTCATCCATATCTTCTCTGCCCTCCTTCATCTAATCATACCCTTTTCCTTATCAGCTCACTTCTCCTTATCTATCCAGTACGTTATAATGATGGCCAAATATAAACAAAGGTAGATGCAAATGCAGGACCTCATCCTGTCATATAAACTATCTGTTGTAGTATTATGTCAGAATTTTACCACAGATGACCCTTGTGTCAATGGAGGCAGAATTCGATCCTTATAATATCTGACTGCAAAATATGGTACAGTCCAACCCTTAGCTGCGATTAAACCTCATAGGGCTGCCATTCCAGTTTATACAGCTCTTGTACTTAGAATGCCCTTCTCTGTTGCACATTAATATCTTAACCCATTGGGCCTTGTTTTCCATCCGACTCCTCACAGCATAAGTCAGTCCCCCCGGTGACATTGCTGTACTTCATCTGTTCGAGGTGATGTCCCACACCATTGCTTTTCATTGAGGGTAGACCACCTCTTGGGACGTGGGCCCACCACCCCCTTTCTGGGGACATCCTGTAGAAGACTGTTTATTTTTGTCCCTCTCCACAGGCAGCACCTGGTACTGGCATAGCAATCCAGACGTGTTCTGACTAGTATGATTCAGTGATGTAATCTGCATTAGTTGTTTATTGCTGTGTAACAGTATTACCACAGACCTAGCAACTTATTTTTTAAAGATTTTATCCGTTTATTTGAGAGAGCGAGCAAGCACGAGTGGGGGGAGCGGCAGAGGGAGAGAGAGAAGCAGACTCCCCGCTGAGCAGGGAGCCCGATGTGGGACTCGATCCCAGGGCCCTGGCATCATGACTTGAGCCCAAGGCAGACGCTTAACCGACTGAGCCACTCAGGCGCCCCACAAACTTAGCAACTTAGCATACATTTATCATCTCACAGTGCCTGTGGGTCAGGTATCCAGGCATGGCTTAGCTGGTGCTCTGCTTCAGGTTCTCCCAGGGCTACAATCAAGGTGTTCAGCTGGCCTTCAGTCATTTATGAGGTTGGGCTAGGGAAGGATCCGCTTCCAAATCATGCGGTTGTTGACAACATTCAGCTTCTTGTGAGCCATTAGACGGAGGGCCTTGAGTTTTGCTGGCTGTTGGCTGAAGCCACCTCCAGTTTCTTGTCTATGGCCTTCCCAGTTGGCTGTGAATCATTTAACACCATCTGAGCCCCACAGCTGCCCTTTCTGATCCTCCTGGGAGCGAAATCGTGCCGCTCTTAAGAGCACAGTCTTTCTAGTCAGACCAAGCTGGTTTTGAATTCCAGCTCCACCCACTTGAGAACTGTTTTTCTAGATAGAGTGCACACAGGCAGGAGAAGTTAGGAAGTTCTGCTTTTCTGTGGCTCATCTTTGAACTCTATAGCACCTGTTCCAGAGTGCAGTGTGTGACAGCCAAGCCCAGTTCTGCCGAGCTTCTTCACAAGCTGCATTTAGGACTTCTCCCTGAGGAATCATAAAGAATCTTCCAGAACCCAAAGTAGTACAGTTGTGAAGCAATTAGGATTTTAAAGATGTGTGTTGTATGTGTGGACTTTCAGAGTTGTGGTGTAAAAATCATCAATTACCTGGTTGTTCTCCATTTCCTTGGATTCGTTGCTAAGTCAGCTTGAAATCACCCAGCACTGCCCCAGAATGCCCACCTCATAAAACCGAAAAACCTAAAGTGGGAACCCAGCACGTTGCACATCACTGCTTTAGTACATACCCATGTGAGCCAGTTTTATCTGCATTTGATAGGCCCGAGTTCCTCTGCGCTGGAGTCTCTGTGAGAGACTCCTCTGACCCTTTGACCCAGGAAAACTATTAGCAGCCCTTGTTCTGTTTAAACTGTGGGCATTCTTCAGGAAAAGCCTACAGACTCATTTTTAGCAGACCTGGGATCTGACAGGGAAATATGAGAATTCGTGCAACTGTTAGTAATTTGGAAAGGTAAGTAAATATTTCTGACAAGCACTAGTTCTTGAGCTCTGAGCTTTAGAAGTTTAGAATCCGCTCTTTGTTTGTGGTAAAGTAGATGTTTCAGCAGAGAGACCCTCTTTTTCTGAGTGTCTTCCTCTGCTCATCACAGAGGCTGACACGGTGGGTGTGATCATTACCCGTCAGTGTGGAAGTAAGCCCAGAAGAGTTAAGTCTGGGGTCCTTAAATCCTAGTTCATCAGGGTCAGGCAGTGTAAACCTCTACTGAGAAGGTGAGATCATCCCTTGTTTTTCTTAACAGATGCTAAAAGTCCAGGAAGTCACAGAGACACCCTTCTGGAAACTGTGTATGCATGAGTATAGGGAAGTGAGACCATTTTGTAGCTTGTGTTTTGGCATTTGCTTTCTATTACCATAAATAGGCTAAAGAGTTCCAAATGTTTTTCTGGACTTTAATCCCTCTCCTGAGATGTGTATCTGTATTTCCCGCTGCTCTTTACACGCCCCCCCATCTTGATCTGCAGGCCTTTCTCCCGTTCAGTAGATCTAGGATTAAACTCATTGCCCTCAGCCCCCAAATTTGCTTTATCACCTACATTCTTGATTTTTAGCTAATAACTTCTTATTGCCTATAAAATGGCTCTTAAATGGTAAGAAATACATTTTGATTTTTTAAAGATTTTATTTACTTATTAGAGAGAGAGCACAAGCAGGGGGAGGAGCAGAGGGAGAAGCAAGGAGCCCGATGCGGGACTCCATCCTAGGACCCTGAGATCATGACCTGAGCCGAACGCAGACGCTTAACCGACTGAGCCACCCAGGCGCCCCAAGAAATACATCATGACTCATAAAGCACTCATATACATATACTCACACAGATGTAAGGTGAATAAAAGTTTCATAAAACATGTATCTTTAACATGTATATTACCTTCTGATATTACCTGTTCTATTCATCTTAGAAAAATGCTGATATGAACACTGAAATTTACAATCTCTCAGGGGGTCATGTGACCTGTAGGCTGAGAAAACCTGAGACAAAGTGCAGTCCCCATTTATTCGTTCCCTGGCCCTAGCCTCCCCTTCCATAACCCAGCCAACAATCCAGTGACACTACACGCTATAACCCAGACACGCCACTTGCTCATTCAGTCAACATGTACTGAGTGCATATTTGGTGTCAGGCGTATTCGGTGTAGGCACTAGGGATCTAAAGATACGAACACCGCAGTCTCCACTCGGAGGTCTACGGTGCAGTGCGGAGACAGACCAGTAATCTAACAATTGTCAAGGCCATGCGTCGGTCCTGTAGGAATCCTGTACAAAGCCGTCAGAGATTATGAGGATCACAGCGTGTAACTTGGACCAGAAAGTCTTTCAGGAAAGGGTGGCTCAGGAGCTGAAGCTAGAAAAAAAAAGTAGGAGTTAACCTGGCCAGTCGTGGGCAGGGCATTCCAGAAGAGGAAACCACTGTGAGAAGGTATGGGGGCATGAGCAAGAGAATTTGGAGAACTGAAAGTATTTTGATATAGCCCTTCCTTCTAACCAGAGTTCTCTGCTGTCACTACCCACCCCCACCCCCGTCTCCCTTCTCTGTACTTGGCCAGCTATTACTCAGTGTTCCCTCTGCCATGCAGCTGTTCTCCCTTGGCCCCAGGGAACCTCAGGCACACCTCCACTTTGGGCTCTCAGCTCCTTCTCCCCACACTTCTGAGGAAGCATTTGTGTTGAAGGCAGCCCATCGCCGCCCCCCCATCTGCCTCAGAGTGGGAGCACCTCCAGGCAGAGCCCCCATCTCATCCTTCCATCTTCTGTGATGAACACAACAAATGTTAGCCCAATGAAGACATGGATCAATAAAGGAACAGGGAGACGTACCAGCCACGGGCACAGGTGTCAGGTGAAGCTTCTTGAGTGACCTTGTAGAAGACGTTTTAACGTATCATAGCATGCCTGTCACTTTAAGACTGAAAGCCTCCTCAGATGTTATCAACCTGCCTATTTACAGACGTGGGACCACCTTCGAAAGGTCGGTGGTGCTATTTTCTTCTGCCCTGTTTTATTTGCAAAAGATTAGTTTTTACTTTTAGGGAATACCTCTTTTTCTAACCTAAACCTGTCCTGGTTGTGGAATGTCTTAGTCAATTAAGAGAAATGAAAATCTGTCAGAGACAACGTACACCCACTTTCTGCTGGGTACAAGTAACCTGTCATCTCTAACCATGCATTTAACCCAGATTGCCTTCCCAAAAAGGCTTCCACAGGAAGAAAGGCTGATTTTTAATACTTCTTTTCCTTTGCCCACTTTCTACCCACATTGTATTTCTTGTGCAAATGGCCCAGGAGTAGTAGGCAGGAGAATCTGAGGTGTGGAGTCTCATCAGTCGGCGTTACAATAACTCAAAATAAGACTTATGCATTTTCTCTACATTCTACTTATACATTTCTTTGCATTTTGCTGACACAAACATTGTAGAGACATGTACCGTTAGGGTCACAACCGTACCTTTACTAGGAGTGAAAGAACGAGGTTCAAGTTCTGGCTGGACTTGCTGTGATTTATAACACCTTCAGAGGGTGTGTGTCATATGTGTTGGATTGATTGTGATCAAGTCGTGATTTTGAGCCGAAAGTTTCTCCCTTTAGTTGCTCAAGTCCTTCCCGTCCTTCATGCAGATTTTAGCGGAAGCTCAAAGGGGAGCATTCCTCCAATGAGCTATGTGTGCTGCTCGCAAGCCTGGTTGTCTCCCTGCCTTGAAATAATCATCAGAATTAGTGAAAAGAAGGAGGAATGCCTTTTGCAGACACTGTTACTGCAGTAGCTCCTGTCAGACAGTGTCTCCGCCTCCTTTCCTGTCTTACAACCCCCTTCCCCAGCCCTCTCCCTGTCTGCCCACCTCCCACCCAGCCCATCCGTAGGGTGGCCTTCCTTGTGTAAGGTTACTGTTACTGTTGATTGTGCTTGCAAAATTAATCGGTTACACTTGAAAAGAATGGTATTATCTCATCCCAGAACCCAGCGGGGAACCTCATACCTGTATTTAATCCCGACTCACCAGAGTAGGAAGCCGTGAGGGAAACACTCACTGCGTGTTTGCCCCTCTGATATGAGGGCCCCGTCCCCCTAGTAAATAAACACACAAATCATCAAAGCTCTGCATTTCCTTATTGCACAGCCTTGCCTGCTAATGCTCAGATAAAATGAATTTGCTTCATTCCCTCCCGTGGTATCTGCCGTTCCTCCTCTTTTCCCAGCTTCTGGCTTTATCTGTTGCCCTTTCTCACCTGTTGCACTGTGCGTGTTGGTCCATCATAGTTTGAGTTCCGTGTGGCATGGGGCACCAGACTCTGCCACGTGGCCAGTGCCGCCCTGACCTGAGCCTGTTTTCTAGGGGCACTTTGAATAATATCTAATACTTACATAGTGCTTACTCCTGCCAGGTAGTGTTCTCACCACAAGGGAGGGGGGTGCTGTTATCACCCCCAGTTTACAAAGGAGGGAATTGAAAGCTCAGTTCAATGAGGAACATCAGTGAGGTTATTTCTTGCCCATGGTCACATGACTAGTAAGTAGGGGAGCAAGGATTTGAACCCACGGAGTCTGTTTCCAGGGTCTGGGCTCTTAACCCTCCAGCTCCACTATTCTCGACTGGTGAGTTACCATGACCACGGACTGTAACAGCAACCTGTGGTAGACCTGGGGGTTCGCATGGGGTGAACCCCGTTCTATGTGAACTGCAGTTGCCTTTTAATTCCTTCAACCAGATCAAACATCGTGGTGGTACAAAAGGAAATGGGGAAAGAAGGCGAAAATGTGGATGAAGAAAGAGTGTAGAGGGAGGACAGTATGGGGGGATGGGGAAATTCTAAGCCACATAAAGATGTTACCTGAAATGAGTGGTGTGGGTCATCGAGAATGAGCATCCCAAGCTGTTTGTCCTGCTTCTTTGAAACATCATGATTCTCAGACAGAGGATGTGGGGGACGAAATGACAGAATGCGTAGAACTGCTAAATGATGAGACATCTGATGCTGGAGTAAAGGACAAAAGCTCATGCAAGAATCATGAGGGACACACACATGCTTGATTCATTTCCATGGAAATGACAGCTTATCGCTGGCATCCTAAGCCTACTTATTAAGTTTGGAGTTGACAAAATGCAGCAGATTTCACTGCCTGCATTCAGCTGCATGTGTTAAAACACAGACATTCATCTTGGGTGGCTCTTTAGCTTTTAGTTTGGGGTTTGTTTTTGCTGAAATAAAATCCCTGGCACACGATCATGGAAAAAAAATCCAGAGTTTCATCATACGCAGTGTACTGTTTTCTACACTGG
This sequence comes from Eumetopias jubatus, assembly GCF_037043125.1. Taxonomy (NCBI): domain Eukaryota; kingdom Metazoa; phylum Chordata; class Mammalia; order Carnivora; family Otariidae; genus Eumetopias; species Eumetopias jubatus. The sequence continues at coordinate 36,168,210 of NW_028274820.1, forward strand.
AGAATTTTGAGTGCTTTGGAAATAATAAGTCTGTTTCCACAATTTCCTGCTCTCCACTAGGTTCTTGGAACGCCAAATGAGGACACGTGGCCTGGAGTTCATTCTTTACCACATTTTAAGCCAGGTATGTTTCATTAATTACAAATGACTAAGTGCTTCCTATATGCAGAGTGAATATATACATTTTCCCCCTCAGGCTTCTATATTATACCTTGAAAAATTCTGGTTACTTGCTCTTGTATATTCTACCTATTAGTGGAGTTGTCCTTTGTTTTTACAATGTATTTGTCTGTAAAGATAGAATTAATGACGTTCCTTATGAGGTTTTCACCATATGTATCTCATTTGAGTTGTCTGGCTAATAACGTAACCGTATCATCATCGGTTAGACTGGCATCCATGTCTATAAAACAAAATTTAAATTAGGATACTGTGATCTATCTGTGTGACTTCTTTGAAACAATACTAGGAAAAGTATTACATTGTAAAAATGAAAACTTTACATTTTGATTTTTTTAAAACTAGTGATATATATATATAGTCCATTAGTTTGAGTTTAAACATATAAAATGTCCTGTATGTCTGTCATACAGCATGCCATCTTTTTTAATGTAAAATATTTAAACCTCTAAACTGGAAAATCTGAGAGAAAATGCATTCTAAAATAAATTGTCACTTTTTCCTTCACCGGTAGATGGCAGTCAAGAAACTTTCAGTTTTAATAATTACACCTAGAGAAAGGATCTGAAATGTAATTTAATTTTTATAGGAGAGATGAGAGGCTTGGAATTGGAAATTTAATAAAAATCAGTGGAATGAATTATTGTAAAATAAATCTTTTGTTTTTTTTTACTCTGCTACAAAACATGGATTATAAAGTGTAGACCCACCATAAAATTACTGAAAGGGATTTTATGGAAGATCTAATAGCCCATTATTTTATGAGGGAAAAGAGCTATGAATAACTTCTGTTATGGGAGCCAAGTTTATTCTCTTGCTCCTTTTCCCCTCTTTTGGGGCACCATCAGGAATAAATTACCAATCCCAAAGAATGACTGAGTTGGGAAACTATTTTTATTCTCAGTAGTTTTCTTCTGAGAGTGAGAATTCTTCTATCTTCTTGGCTTGCCCCAAGGACTCTTTGTACTTTTACTGAAATTTTTAAGTAACTTCTATGTTCTGAAAGACTATAGAAACTTAACAATTTAAGATGGATTTTTTTTCTTCTTTTTTTAACCAAGCAAGAAGCGCTCTCTAATTGCTCCAGCTTTTCCTAATGGAGTCTGGGAACACGGCTCTTTGTAGATGTTCCAAATGTGGGCTGTGAAAGGTTAGCCTCCCCATGTTAGTATCTAAAATCTTCAGTCCTGGGAAAATAAAATAGAGGAGACTATGAAAAGATTTTGAATAAATAAAGTTAGATGCAGAGAGGAGTAATTAAGACAGTCATTTGGCCTGCCAAGGTTCTGCACCAGAAAAGATGGAGTCATATGTTTATTTTGGTGTGAACAGAATTAATCTCCATCAACAACATACAAAAGCATTTATTAAATGTGTTCTGCAAAGTCCTCTGATGTAGTGCAAGTCAAGCTAATAGATGGGGAACTTCATGAGATCAGGGACTGTGCATAGTTCATATTTTGGTGTTCAATAAATATTTGTTGCTCTGAACTAAAACGTATTATTTATGTGACTTTTCCGGGATAGACATATATAAATTAGGCTATATATGTGTAAGTTATTTAATATTATGTATAAATACTGTTACGGACACTTAATACGTAGAAGGTAACAGGGGACCAGAAGAATGATGTGTTTAGATGGTGAACGGCGTGGGTACTGACAAACAAGAAGGATATTCCAGGCGAAGCTTGGGGCTTGTAGGTAAGAGTAGACATGATAAATGTTTTTTGAGTTAGCTTGAGAGGTGCCAAGGGGAGACAAGGTAATAGACTGAGGCAAAGGAAGCAAATCTATGAGTCCTTTCATGCAGCACTTAATCAGATCATCAGGGGAGTCCTCACCTCTGACCTCCCGAACCTCATCCTCCAGGGGGAGAAGGTACTCATTCCCAAATGAGAAAAACAGCAGTGCTAGGGTCTGCCTGTCCCACTCCCACTCTGCACCTCCTTATTCTACCCCCAAAGGGTGCCTTAGAAAGTCTGAGGGAAAGAAAGGGAATCTGAACCTTAAGGACGTACTTTGTTTTGTTTTGTTTAATAGAGTTCATTTTTTAGAGCAGTTTTAGCCTCATAGCAAAATTGAGCAGAAGGTACAGAGGTTTCTCCTATACCCCTGCCCCAACACATGCACAGCCTCTCCATTATCAACATCTCCCACGACAGTGATATATCTGTTACAGTTTCATGAACCTAAATTGATGCAGCATTATCATCCCTAGTTCATAGTATATGTTAGGGTTTGCTCTTGGTGTTGTATGTTCTGTGGGTTTGGACAAATGTGTACTGACATGTATGCATCATTATAGTGTCCTACAGAGTAGTTTCACTGCCCTAAAAGATCTTCTGTGCTCTGCCTGTCGTTCTTCTCTCCCCCACCCAACCCCTGGCAACCACTTTTTTTTTTTTATTGTCTCCATGGTTTTGCCTTTGCCAGAATGTCATAAAGTTGGAACCTACAGGGTGTTGCCTTTTCAGATTGACTTCTTTCACTTAGTAATATGCACTTAAGTTGCCTTCATCTTTCCTCATGGCTTGATAGCTGCTTTCTTCTTAATGCTAAATATTTCATTATTATGGTATATTGCGGTTTATCCATTCACCTCCTGAGGGACATCTTGATTGTTTTAAGTTTTGGCAGTTATGAATAAAGATGCTATAAACACTTGTGGGCAGGTTTTTGTGTGGACATCAGCTTCCAACTCCTTTGGGCAAATACCAAGGAGTATGATTGCTAGATCATACATGCTTTGCTTAATTTTTTAATAGCTAATAAACTTAAGCAATTCAAGATATCAAACAACAAGAAAAAGGAGCATGGTGCAAAGCCTCCTCAACTCTGTCTGCCATCTTCCCACTTCCTCAGAACCACTGCCCCCCCGCACCCCCCATTTTATTAGTTTCTTATGTTTCTTTCCTTTATGTAATTGTGGGAAATTATGAATATATATACTTTATATTTCCAATATTAAACACAAATCTGGATCTTGCTTGTCTCATTAATGCATCCTGTGGGTCTTCTCATATCACTCTATACAGGAGACCAGTGGGGCTTAGAGCTGTGTTGTTTTCCATTATATGGATTTAACCTGTTCACTACTTATGGGCATTTGGGTTGTTTCCAGACTTTTGCTATTATAAATATCATAACCCTCTACATATATATACATGTCACATGTATGCAGGTATATGTAATGGATAAATTACCAGAAGTAGGGTTAAAGAATCAACAAATATATGCAATTATAACTTTGAACACTCTGTCAAATTGTCCAAAGGGATGGTGCCCCTTGGCTGTGTTACCAGCAAACACATGAGTATGTTGCTTCTCCACTCCACAGGCTACAGCCAAATTTTCAGACTTTGCCAATCTGTTAGGTGACAAAAGGAATCTCAACACAATTTTTAATTTCGTGCCCCTTTTTATGATGAGATTGAGCATCTTTTTGTGTTTCAAGATCATTTTCAGTTCCTTTTCTGGGAACAGTTAATATCTTTTGCCAATTTACAGTTGAGTTATGTGTCATTTTCTTATCAATTTCTATGGGTTCTTTATACATTGAAGAAAGCAATTTTGAAAATAATCCTCACTCTCATATCTTACTTTTCTTGCTTAACTGAATAAATCTTGCCCTAAGAGAAAAAAAGCTATGGTGCTTGAGAACAATACAGTCATTATATTTTTTAAAAGATCAGTTGTTATTAGAGATCTATGTATAAATCTACATATATGTACCTTTGAAGGGAAAACTGTTTTCAAATGGATTATCTTACAGCTATGATCTAGGTAATGAATAAAGCTAAAAAGCTAAGTCTCTTGGTTTTAACATATTGTAATCTAATTACCTACAGGGTGTTTTTAGTTGTTTTTTTTTTTAATTAACTTATCCTTATAGTTAATTTCTATAGAATAAGTCCAGTGTATTTATTAACTCAGCAATATTTATTGAGCACCATTTGTGTGGATAGGAAGTGGGGATGTTGCTGTGAACAAAACACACAAGATCCCTGATAGGTAGGAGAGACCTATAATACATAAAATATATAGTATATTAGGTGGCGATGAGTACTCTGGAGGAAAACAGAGCAAGAAATAGGATCAGGAAATGCCAGGGAAGGGGGCACTTCACAGTTTTACACTGTAAATGTAATCAAGGAAGACCTCACTGAAAAGATGACATTTGATTCAAGGACATGAGAGAGAGAGCGCGCGAGCGAGCCATGAAGATATTTGCGGAATTTCCAGGAGAACCACAAATACAAAGGCCCTACAGTGGGAGGAGGAGGGTTTACAGTCAGGTCAGAGGCGACAGGCACTGTGCCAGCAGGAGTCCTTCACCCTTTACTCTGAACCAGACGGAAAGTACTGGAAGATTTTGAACAAGGTGGCACACGATCTGGGTTGCATTTTACTAAGATTACTCTGTCTCTTGTGCTGAGAATGGGGGGCCCAGGCCCAGGCAGGGAGACCCGCTCGGAGCCTGGGACAGGAGTCCAGGAGCGAGATGGCGAAATGAGTCATGAATAAAGTGACTTTACCTTCTCGACGTCTCTGTTTTAGCAGAGGACTTAACCTGGCTTTCCCTTGGAAAGTAGAGCAAAACTAGAGAAATACTTTTAAAACAATTGCCAAAAAATTAAAAGAACAACTAGATAACAACTGGGTCTTAGTCTTTACTATTTAGTCTGTATCCTTCTCTGCTCTTAACATTTATGCTGACACCAGATTCCTTAACCTCAGTCCTTAACCTTCTGCGGGAATTCGCTTACTCGCACAACAACCAGGCAGCTGCGTAAAATAAATATATGTAACACACACATACACATACGTGTGTGTGTTACGTAGAATAAGGAGTCTAACTGTGGGAGGTGCTGCTTTTGCATCATTTCCTTCTATTTGAATTTCTCTTTAAGGTAATGGGAAGTGGGTCTGGTTTTTTGAACCTGATTGCTTTCCCGTTTCTCTTCCCTCACCTTGGGGTTTTGTGGTATATGGCTTCCCCCGCCTTTCTCTTTCTTCCACCTTCTCCTGCCTCTCCTCCCCGCCCCTCTCTTATATCAGAGCGTCTTCTTTTATCACCATGCTGAGGACGCTTGCTGTGGGCCAGCCTCAGAGGTGAGAGGTTATTCTTAGCGCTTCAGTAATTCTGTCACCTCTGATCAGATTCATCACAGGACAAGCCCGGTTCCCTAACAAAAAGTAAAAGTCCACTGTAAAATTAAGACAATTTTCCTTTCACTTGTTTCGTAGTTACTCAGTAACGGGACACTTCTGCATAATGCTCTGTGCCTCAGTTTCCCTTTGAGATAGTAAGAGGCTTCCCCATGTGAATCCCAGCATCACTTTCTCCTGCCTGCTTCGCCCACGGCTACTTTACATCAACAGAGGCAACACAGCTTCTGTGTCCCCAGTGAAGTGATACTTGAAATTCTTTGTTATATAAGACAGACTTAGCATTAATATTTTCTAAAAAACACATCTTGCATACATATTTGATACATTGTTTGGGCTTTGCAGAATTGTGGTCATTCCTAAATCAGGATAGAACATAGGTAGACATTGGAGGCTTTCCAGGCTGGTAGAATCGGGGCGGGTGACTGAGGATGCCGAGAACACTTTGAAATTTCCTCCCATCGCGGAAAACCCTTGGGGCTGGGAGCGCAAACACTGTTTTGGTTGTGCTGTAATTAAGCAAATTGAACATTAAAGCTGTAAGAAGCTTCAGATGGCACCCGGTCCTGCTCTCTCCTTTGTCAGGTTAGGAACCCGAGGGCAGAGATGTTAAGGGGTTTCTCCAAAGTTAGTGTCAGAGGTGGGTTTCCGTTCAGTGCTCTTTTTTCCCAGCATACATCATGGAAGATCATGCTACTGGACCTGAGCATGATTACTGTATCGCAATTTCTCAATGACCTTTTTCCAGTGAGCATTTTATTGACTATTCGTCTAGAAAGAAAATAACAGAAAACTAGAGAGGATCTGATCTCTGTATCTAGTGAACTACATAGAACCACAAATATCACTTTGTATTAAGTAGTTTGGCCTCAGGGTGCCTAGGTGGCTCAGTTGGTTAAGCATCGGACTCTTGATTCCCGCTCAGGTGGTGATCTCAGGGTCATGATCTTAGGGTCGTGAGCTCGTGTCCCACGTCGGGCTTCACGCTGGGTATGGAGCCTGCTTAAGATTCTCTCTCTGCCTCTGCCCCTCCCCACTCTATACTCTCTCCCTCTCATAAATAAATAAATAAACGTAGCTTGTCCTCAAAATAACATGTAGACTCCATGTATGATACTTTTATTCATCTCTTAAGTGCTTCCAAAAAAAAGGGGCATTCAACAGCATTCCTTTAATGGTAGATTATCATTCAGGAGTTTAAAAAAGAAAGGCGCTTTCAGGAAGAAAAAAATGTTGCTAGACCAGAAACAATTAAAAGTAATAAAATTTAGACTAAAATAAATCTGTGTTCCCAAATCAAGCAAGAGAACAGAGCGTTTCTAAAGTGATTATAGTATTCCTGAGAGAAAGTTATCTAATACAAGAGGCTGTTTGATTAAGGAAGATTTGATGAAAATAGAATGTTTTTCAATGAACGAAGTGAAATAAAAGTTTTCCATTGGAGGCAAATTGCAGAATGGTAGTATTTTAAACATTTTATGCCCAAAACTAAGCCCACAGACACATTGACCTTGAAGGCAACATTTAAATATGGACTTAGTTCCAAACAGAGAAAGACAAATACCATGATTTCACTTAAATGTGGAGCATGACCAGGCAGGCAGTAGGCAGGGGATGGATTAAATGAGTGATGGGTGTTGTATGTAAGTGATGAATCACTAAATTCTACACCCAAAACTAATATTACACTGTATGTTAACTAACTGGAATTTAAGTAAACACTTGAAAAAATAAATGAATAAATAAAAAGCAGAAGCAGACCCATAAATACAGAGAGCAGACTGATGGTTGCCAGAGGGATGGTGTAGGGAGGTGGGCAAAATGGGAGAAGGGGAGAGGGAGATACAGGCTTCTGGTTATGGAATGAGTAAGTCAGGGGGATCTAAGGTACAATAGGGATTATAGTCAATTGTATTGTAGTAGAATTGTTTGGGAACAGATGGTCGCCACGCTTGTGGTGAGCATACCATTAATGTATAGAGATGTTGAATTTTGTTGTCCACCTGAAACTAAGATAACATTGTGCATCAACTATATTTAAATAATTTTTTAAAGGATTTTATTTATTTGACAGAGAGACAGCGAGAGAGGGAACACAAGCAGGGGGAGTGGGAGAGGGAGAAGCAGGCTTCTCGCGGAGCAGGGAGCCCGACGCGGGGCTCGATCCCAGGACCCCGGGATCATGACCTGAGCCGAAGGCAGATGCTTAACGACTGAGCCACCCAGGCGCCCCTAATTATACTTTAATAATTTTTTTAAAGAAAGGAGAAAAGAGTATGCACAGAACACCAGAACAATAAAAAAGAAATTTAAGGTTAAAAATATAAAATAAAATATAGATAGATAAATATGGACTTGCTTGTACTAAGGTTTTGTAATGAGGTGAGGAACTTCTCAAGTCCTGCCTGTTCCACAGGCCTGCCTGAGGCCTAGAAGCTAGATCCAGACTTAATTCCAGAAGGAAGATGTAAATTATTTCAGAAACAGGATGCTATGGTGATAACACCTTACATTTTATGTTATATTTTATTATTTACAAAGCACTTGAACATATTACCTCAATTGGTATTTAGAATCACCCTGAGTTATTATAAGTTTGTTGCTCTAAAACTGTTGTCCCATTTTAACAGACAAGAAACTGAAGCTCGGGGAGATTGTGTGGCTTGCCCAAGGCTCTATCTCAAGATGCAGCAGAGCCAAACTCAGTCTCAGGTCTCACAGCCCCTAGCCTGGTATTCTCACCATGCCTGCACCTGCCTTTAAGTGGGTTTCCCTAACTGCAAACACAGGGGCGTGGGGGAGAATTGTCAGGCTCTCCTCAGCTCTGCCTTGCAGCATCTTGGAAAAGATCTGTACCTTCTTGCGGATACGAGTATCCCCTCTACACTTTTAACCCTGTGCTTCCAATAAATTGTGAGCTCCAAAATGCCCCCTGTAGATGTTTACCTTCAGATGTGTGGTCCTTAGTACATATTATGGGAATTACCCACTTTCATGATTTGTAGCCCTAAGGAAGTTTGGACCCTTAGCCTTGATTCACACTCTTGGCTTTTCCCCCGGTCTTTAAGAAGGTGGTAGAAAAGCTGTGGAAGCAGCAGAAATTGTGTGGGATATTCAGTGCAGGAAGGTTGAAAGGAGGACATCTTCATGCCAAGATGGTGCCTTGTAGAGACCACACCTTCAGTCAGGGGACCCGTGTGGGTGTGCAGGGAGCTCTTCCTTGCTCTTCCAAAAGCATCTTATGTCTCCACCCAGCTCACAAAGTCCTGTGGAATTTAAATGAGATAATTTATTTTTTTAAATTCTCTTTAAGAGAATTTAAAATTTATTGCTTTATAATCACTTATATTCTACCTATTTTTAAGAAGATTTTGAGCTAGCTGTATAATTGATATAAAAGTGCTTTTAAACTGCTAAGGACGTGTAACTACAAAATAATATTTTGGACCATTTATAGTGTCCTCTGCCTGGTATTTCCTTTCCCACTCGCCCTTTATGCTTTATCTCAAGAATTGTTTTTTATGTCTTTTTTTTTTAATTGATTGTTAGCAACCGTAATGATCATGGGTTACATCTGGATATACAAGGGTGTAACTATGTGACGGTTCTAAAAATGGACTTTAAAAATTATTATGCAAATATCTCACTCTTTTTTTTTATATTCAGTAGGACTTTTTATTGGCAGTCTAGTAACTGTTAAGATGTAGATAGTTTTAAAATGTATGAAATATGACCAATAGGGCCAGCTTAAGAAGTTATTTACATGTCATGTGGAGACTATTTTATGTTGCTAGGTTTTTTAGTTTTGTGTTGGTTATGGAAGCTGTGTAAAGATTGTCTAACTTTTCCTAATGGAGTTGTACTTAGGTCTTTCACACCAATGATTGGTTTTATATTTTTAAAAAAGACATATCCCAGTCCAGAATTTGGTTTGCCCTGATGAAACTAACTTCCCTTTACTGAAAAGAATGCATTTCCTAATTTCCTTTGTAAGGAAGATGGTGCGCTTTCAACATGCTTATCTAATCTCTTCATATTGCTAGCTTAATAGCTCTACCACTTATTACTCACACTGAGTTTTAAAATGAGTTTATTCAAGAATGTTCTTAGGAAGGCAACAATGTTTGTTATTAAAAAAAAAACTTCTGTTTCTTCATGCTGAAAAGGTAATGTAAGAGGCTAGAGTTATAGGCTTCTTTCTATTGGAATTCTGATAGTATATATAACACAGTGTAGTCATTTCTGCGATGCCAGAATAAATAAAAAAAAAAGTCTCTTCTATGCTTCTCTTCAAAAAAGCGATGAATAATAACAGAAGATGGCATTAAAAAAGCCATTTTTTTTTCAATTCATTCTGTAGTATTGGAGCCAGTATTTATACCATCACAGGCTACAATGTTCACTTTATCCACTTTAATAAGTTCTGTCACCTCTCTGAATTCAGCATCATTCAAAACAAAAGTCCACACGTTATCACAGAATCTGTATGTATTTAGAGAGCCCCTGAAATTGACTCTGTTCCTGACCCTCTGCACCAATGCTGAATTTATAGCTTTATCAAACTGAAGTAGAACTTGAAAGGCAAGTTGGGGGGTGATCTGTTGAGACTGTATGAGCTCATCAAGGCTCTCCTGGAGACTGTTTCCCAAAGTGGTGTTTCTGTATAACTGATATGCCATGGCTTAGAAGGAAGAAATTGTTTTTCTTATTCAGGCTTGCATTGATGTCCTGTGGGGAAGGCGCTTCCCGCCGCAGAGCGGACAGAAGTGGAGGAGCAAGCAGCCCAGCAGGAAGCACCTACTTCGCAAATATCTCACTCTTATCTCAGATTTTATTGCTAAAAACTGTGGGTCTGCCTGACCCAAGACTTAGGACATTTAGACTCTCTCCCCCCACCATCAACCACCACCTTCTCCGACTCTGCGGTTCCTCCTCCCATCAATAAATGCCACTCTGGTCAGATAGTGAAAAAGCCAGTTAATCAGTAAATTTATGAATGAGGTGAACTTTATAGAGCAGAGGAAGCTTTAGCAAAGGTTAAATGTAACAGGAAGGACACAGTGCCTTCACTTTCGCACTCTCTGATTGAGGCGGTCATGTTGGGAGGTCGCCAGTGGCTGCGAGCGGGAGAGAGCATGCCAACATGGAGAGGCCACACTCAGTCCGCAGTAGCATGCTTCACATATTCTCATGACTTGGATTCTCACTGAGGGCTCCACTAGGTAGCAGACAGCATTGTAGGTGCCAAAGACACAGTGGTGAGTAAAGCAGACAGACCTCTTTCCATGTGGAGCTTATGTGCTCAAGGAGAGACAGTTAGGAGACAGATTACAGGGCGGTGTGGCTGGCATAGTGTGACCACGAAGAGCCGCAGATGATTCAGAGGGATGGGTTCTGGAAGGCCAAGGTGAGGCGTTAGGATTTTATTTGAAATGCGAGAAGAATCATTGAGCAGGGAAGGTTTTTGATCAAGGAAGGAAATTGATGTTTTATGTTTTCAGAAGGACCCGCTGGCTACAAAAAGTCATGGACCGATGGCAGAGATGGAAAGAGGCTTTCACCTCAAGTGTGAAGTCCCCCCTTGACTGGGAGTTTCTGTCTATAGCTCTGCGTTGAAAAGGGTCTATAACAGCAAATCGGGACTTGGGGGGAGCTATTCTCACACCAGTTAGCAGAGTTGACATAGACTTGGGGGATAGAGCTGACCAAGGATCTGATATGAAATAAGTCATAGAAGTGGCCAGTGCTATAAAATAAAATAAAAATAGTGGCTCAGATGGTTAAGCGTCTGCCTTTGGCTCAGGTCATGATCCCAGGGTCCTGGGATCGAGCCCCACATCAGGCTCCTGGCTTAGCGAGGAGCCTGCTTCTCCCTCTCCCTCTGCCTCTGTCCCTGCTCATGCTTTCTCTCTCTCTCTCTCTCTCTGTATCTCTGTGTCTCAAATGAATAAATAAAATCTTTAAAAAAATTTTTTTTAAATAAAAATAAGGGGGCACCTGGGTGGCTTAGTCAGTTAGGCATCCAACTCTTAATTTCAGCTGGGTCGTGATATGGAGCCCCGCGTCCAGCTCCATGCTCAGCGCAGGGTCAGCTTGAGATTCTCTCTCCCTCTGCCACTCCCCCACTGTGCGCACTCTAAATTAATTAAATAATTAAATCTTTAAAAAAAAAAACAGCCAAAAAGTTTGATAATCACTCAACACTGTAAAATAATAATTCTGTTTCTCCCCAGTAGGCAGACCTATGGGAGGGAATATCTTTATGAATTGCAGAAACCCATTGCATTGCAAAGTGGGGACTCTCTGTACTGATCTTCTCTGTACCTGCTCGAAGAATTTCCCATGTACTTTCACTAGAGGGCATCAGGAATAACGGAGACTAGTAGAGTATCTAGAAAATGCTAGAGAAAATGTAGTAAGATTACAATTTTAAGGAAAAATGAAGTTCCTCTGACTGCAGTCTTATCAAAACAGAACAAAATCCTAAGTAGGCTGGTTTCATTACTCTCACTCTTGGAATTTTGTAAAAATTCAGTTGGGTCATTATCCACACCTCATTTCACCAAGGTTGTTATGGCATGCCAGTCACCAAATAAAGATTTCCCCGTCTTTTCAATAATTCTACTGCCCCCACCCCCCCCCCAGAAAAGAACTAAAGTACTTGTATACTGTCCAATGTATGTGATTTAGTTAAAATCATGTCTAAGAAAAGAATTAGAAATTCAGCCTAAGAGTGAGAACAGAATCAAACAAAGACATGGGTAACTTTCAAGGTACTGAAAGAATTGTCAACTCTTTAAAAATGGCATGCCTGAGTTGTTATATACCATTCACAGTACCATAAACCAGCCATACACTTGTTATTGCTTTCTTTCACTTATAACATGATGTTTTAGATATATCCTGCACACAGTAAGTGCCAGCAAATGTATAACTAGAAATCTATGCATTGCAAAAGGTTCTCCGTGTCTCCTGACCCCAAACCTTTAAACATATTTCTAAAAACTTTAAAAATCAAGATCTTAGGAAGGGGTACAGGGAATTGGAAGTTTAGATCTAAAACAAGACAACTTGATTCCTGCGTTCAAGTTGGGTCTTGACTACAGTACCTTGAGTAGTTAACTGTGTCCCCAGGGAAGGAGTGGGACCCCCCCACACACAGAGGCTTAAGCTTTGCACAATTAACCATCCTGAGCAGTAATTCCACACCACTGTGAGAGATTCATAACTAAGTGATTGAACCAAGGATAGGATGAAGGTGGGATTTTCTCTCCTCTGTCCCTGGGACTTTATAGGCACCCAGAGAATAGTGCTTATAATCTGAGAATTTGTGTATAATTTTCAGCATTTGAAAATTCTTAGAAACACAGAATAATGACTGAAAATTGAAGTGCTAGTTGGTTAGTGATGCTGTTTGTGTTGTGCAGTTTTTGACTGTTTGCCAGATGCTTTCATGTAAATTACCTCAGGAGGTCCTCCTAAGAGGGCAGGTAGGCATGAAGATGAATGTAGCTGAAGATCCAGGAGGAACGCCCCACACGGTAGCACTGGGCCAGAACCACATGGAGCAGTCAGTTCCTCCATGATAGGGCTCGAAACAAACCACCCCAAAGTCAGGTCAGTGTTAATTGTTCGAGCCTGTTTGGTGAGCTGGGTTTCAGCTGATCTTGTCTGGGTTCTGCAGGGTTCACCTTCAAGGTGATATAGGACAACTGAGGCACCCAAAGATTTTTTTTTTAATTATGTCCAAGGTTACTAGAACTGGGAAGACATGGTCTGGCATTTCCTATGAACACAAGACTGTTCTCCTAGACAGAAGGTTAAGGCACTGACAGCCTATGGAAAGGGTTCTGGTCTTACCACACATCTCGCATCCTCCTTGGAACGGCAGCTACGAAATAATGCTCTTCCTGTGACAAGAGACAGGAAGAGCACAATGCCACAGACACATTTCAAACCCGCACTGTGTCAGTACCACTGACATCCATCGTTCACGCCAAATATCATATCCATGGGGCAGAGAAGGGAGGGTGGGGAGAGGGGTAAGAAGAAATATTTGCTGAATAATAATCTAAATCTCCCATATTAGAGTTTATGACTTCTAGGCTTATCAGCTACTCCTGGCTAAAATAAGTGAATCTCACAGCCTTGATTTGTTTAAAATCATGTTGATTCAAAACGCTTCTTTGGGCCATTATCATAGGGATCATGCAAGACAAGTACACATGACTATGGAATAATAACTCTTTTGCTAGTATAGAGGTGAAAGGAAAAATCTTGGTTTATTTTTGATGCAAGAAATATTTTACTCCCAAATATTCAAGTAAGACATGATAAACCGTCTACTAACAATTGGCTCAGTTTTAAGATCTGATGAAAGTTCCTTCACTTATGCTTGTCCTTGATACCACGCTGTCAGAACATCTTTGTAGCTAACAGACAATAATGTTTGCAGTGGAGATTATTAAGAAAGGACATAACTGTGTAGCTACACGGATGCTTTCACCTCCACAGCCAGCTTTGTAAATCCAAATAATAATCTCTTGATTATTAAAAAGGACAATTGTTATTCTCTCAAAGCTAATCCTTGCTCTACACAAGTGCATTAAAATCACAGATTTACATATAAGGAGTTGGAAGCGTATGGAAGTGTCTGTGATTTTTTTGGTCATTTCTTTATTGCTTCAAAAGGGGTACTTTAGTTTAGCTTGAGTGTTTACTCTCCGTAGAGTAACGCTGCTTTCAATGTACAGTATGTCTGCCTCATAGGTGTGTAACTTTACCATACAAGATGGTCAGTTTTTCCAGCATATCAATGATAGTTGTGGTAGTAGTGGTAATAGCTAGCTGGCATTGAGCGTTTACTGTGCATCAGACACTCTTATCAGCTCTTGAGGTGCCTTTCCTTATTGAACACTCACAGTAACTCTGTGAGGCAGGTACTGCTATTATTCCCATCTGTGATATAGGACAACTGAGGCACCCGGAAAAAAATTTTTTTTAGTTATGTCCAGGTTTACTAGAACTGGGAAGACATGGTCTGGCATTTCCTATGAACACAAGACAGATTGTTTTCCTAGACAGAAGGTTAAGGCACTGACAGCCTATGGAAAGTGCATTGGGAGTGGGGAAAATATGGCTTGTGTGCATGTTTTTTTAAGACTGTTATTAGAGCACTTTTAGCTTCACAGCAAAACTGAGCAGAAGGTATAGAGATTGCACATACACACCCTGTGTGTGCGCACACAGTCCTAAGCCTCCCTGGTATGAACATCGTGGGACATCTTTCATAATTGCTGAACCTACATTGACACACCATTATAACCCAGAGTTCATAGTTTACATTAGAGTTTACTCCTGGTAAACATGGTACCTTCTTGGATGTGGACAAATGTATAATGACATGTATTCATCATTACGGTATCATACAGAATAATTTCACAGCCCTGAGAAATCCTGTGTGCTCTGCCCATTCCTCCCTTCCTCCTCCCTAACCCTGGCATCCACTGATCTTTTTACTGTCTCTGCTTTCCAGAATGTCATCTCGTTGGAAGTGTGCATGTTTTATATTGCTGGTTAAAGGAGCTTTGTGATCTGTTGTGTTGCTGCTGGCTTTGTGCATTGTTGAGGTCAAACTTCAAGTCTCTTCCAACGGAGACACAGAGGGGTCTCCTGATATAGTGGCGAAGAGCATGGACTCCACCTCCAGACTGGCTGGGCTCAAATCCCAGCTCTACCACATGTGAGCTGTGTAACACGGACAAGGTGCCCAGTGTCTCGCTATCTCAGTTTCTCTATGTGTAAGATGGAGATGATTGTAGCCCATCCCCCATATTGTTGTCATGAGGACTAAAGTGAGTGCATATTTGCAAACTAATATACAGAAAATGTTTGCTAAATATCAAATAGGAGGCTTGGGTATCCCAGCTCTTTGGTAAGGAACAGTAGACTGGGAGCAGAGCTCTCGTTCAGCCTAACCCACTAGCCTGCATCATGGCCTCAGATGACTCAACCTTTCCAACCTCAGTTTACTCCTGTAAAATGAAGTGGTTAGACTCCCTGATTGTTCACACTGCCCCTGAAGGTGCTGAGCGCCCCCTTCCTGATCTCTTTCTCCCTTAGGCGAATCTAGATGGAGGGATGGGTGCATCACATGGAAAGTGAGACACAAAATCTTTCCTTTCCTTTCTTTCCGGGGTACTGTAGAGATATGTTATGGTTTGTGAACAGTACACTTTAGACTTGCAAGAATGCCTGCGATTAAACTTTCCTAGAGAAAAACATCTCATGGGAAAGAGGAGCGTTCCATGACTTTTACGTTGGATTGTTTGAAGACCTCGTCAGGGACTATGCACTCATGAAGCCACAGTTGTATGCATGTCCGAAAAGCCAAGCCATCAGAAGTAAAAATATTTAATGATAGAAGTTGCTCCGAGATTACTCATTTTAAAACGCCCACCGCTGGGAATTAAAAGATGATTTGCTGCATCCAGGGTAGGTCAGGGTTCTTCAGTCTGCTTGCATGTCTGAAGGTGGCCACTGAGCATTTTGAGGTAGCCATCTGGGTGACAGCGTCAGGGCAGTGCAGTTCTGTTCAGCATTAATGTGTCATGTCAGAGCCTCTCACTGATAACATTCGAGCTGTGCCAAATCACAGTCACTATGTATTTTGGGGCTATCAAGTGTCTTAAAGCTGTGAATTGCAGTTGTGCGAACATACGTATTATTTCTAAAATGCCCATTTAGGTCACTCTGTTTTTTTTGGAGTTGAGATATCTAACATCCCCATATTTTGGAACAAGTTTGGCCCTCTCCATCTGGGGTAAACTCTCCTCTTCTGTACAGGAATTCTGCTTTACTTCTGTTCTAAAAATTATAGATGGTTTAAATCCAGCTTTTCTGTCTCGATCAGACTGTCAACTGAAATGTTCACCACTGGCTTGGCTTTCCTAATAGGAGAAAGTGAAGTTTGCATGAAAATTCTTGTGCATACTTGTCAATATAGTTTTCTTCTATTGAAGACCCGTTAGTATTGGTCCCATGATTTATTGTAGGCTGTTTATGACCATGTATGTTTTGTGCACTGCTGTAGATCCACGGTGCCTAGAACAGGGCCTGGCCAACAGTAGGCACCCGATAGATACTTGTAGAATAAACAAGAGAATGAATGAATACTCATGCCTCCTATCCTAAAGGATTTAAGGATATTTTACATGACATAAACAAGTAATAAGAGTGATTATTTGAAATCTCACCAGCATAATTCATAACTGTGTTTGTTGTTCACCTTCTGAAGGACCAGAGCCTTTTTTGCTTCCCTGAAACAATCCTGAGAAAGGCCTCAGCCTTTCCTTTCTCAAGCGTCAGCGCAAGGGCCTCTGAACTACCTGTCAGCCCTTGTGGTGTGGGGAGGAGGGCGCCACCCCAGTCACCCCCACTCCCCCGCCCGCCCCTCGAGCCTAAGCCCCTCCCCTGGGCCAAGGGGGCCTAAGCCCCTCCTCCAGGCCCCACCCCAACCCGGAACCCAGGCTGCAAGTTGCTGGAGTACAGGCTACTCCAGGGCTCTGTCGGTCATTGAATTTAGGTCCCATGCCCCAGAAGCCCAGCCGGCTAATGGAAACCTCATTTTGAGCGCCATCATTAATCTTTAAAGGTCCAAGCACTGGAAACAGGGCCCCACCTCAGAACCGAGGCTCTGCCAGGTGATAGGATGGCCATGGCTCTTTGCTGATATTATTACTACTTTCTTACAAGCTCAGTAAGAAAGAGTAAATGTATTTGTTAAAATATAAAATAATCCTAAAATTTTTAAATTGTGAATACTTGAATATATTGTTGAGAGGAGTTAATTATCAAGCACATCTAACATTTCCTGTGGCATTTTGAACATGCTCATTTTTATATTGACTTATGAAATACTTGTTCCATGATATTATTTACACTGGATGATATTAAACCTGTTTACAAAAGGTATACTAAAGTCTTAGACTTTGTAAGATCTCACCTCTATTGCCACCCCTCCCCCAAAAAGAAAGAAAAGCGTTAGCTTACAAATCCCGATTTCACCTCTCAAGTCCTTTGAACATACTTGGGATTTTTAATTGGTTGGGTGATGTAACTGTTTACTCATATGTTTTCCTGTTATTGAAGTTAGAAACACAGCAGTGTCCTGGAAGATACAAGCCAAAAAAAAATTGGTGAGAAAGAAATGAGGTGGATAAAAATTGAAATTATTTTCCTGGTGTACAGAGTTCCTACCTATAAGCAAATGAGTACGTTCAGTTTAGATTTTCTCTTGATGTGGGTTAAAGTCTGCTTTCCTAATGCCTCAAGCCAATGCAGTTTAGGCCTTTTAAGCTGGGAAAGTGGAATGCATACCATTGTTCTCCACTTGTTTTCCCGTGGAATTTCAACGACCTGCGGCACATAAGCATGGCAGTCTGAGGGAAAACCTTTCCAGTTCTCTGTCTCCCCACCCCCCCGCACGTGGCATAGCAAATGATTTCTTCCGTGAGAGCCGTCCTCCCTGGCCTCCCTCTGCGTGTGATCATCCTGTGCTATGTCCCTGCAATAAGAGAAGGTGAAAACCAGCCTGCAGGTTTAAATTAATTGCACTCCTCAGTTATGCTCGGAGTTTAGCCAGTGCCTTACATCACAACATTCTAAACTTCCAGTTTAAACATAATTGGAAAGAGAGAGCTGACATTAAAGTAGTCACTGACAGAGTAAACTTAACTAAAGCAGAACAGTGTAAAAACACTCATATGCAAATAACTTGAATAATCTGATAAAATTATTCATAGGCCCTTGAATATTTTATTAAAGATACCTATTACTGGTTCTGAGCCCTGGATTCCAGTACCTTTTTGTTTTTCAAACTTATGTACCTAATTATATTGTGTTTGTTCTAATGGAACACCACTTTTATTCGTAATGGAAATCGTTTTTTAAAATATAATTTTTTCATGGAGTCATAAATGTAATGTATGTTCCTGGCCAAAAAAAAAAAAAAAAAATGGTAGCACCTCCTCCATTTGAAATTGTGTACTTTGGCAGTTAAGATCTGGAAGATGCTGGATTCAAGAGAGCAGCACCTGTGTTTTGCTGGGGCTCGCGGCAGATATTTGAGTTTATCCTGTCTTCATTTGGAAAAGAAAGAGAGGCACTTAGTGGTTCTGCCTCTGGGCTCCTGAGGAATCCACACTGCAGCACCCTTCAGTCTGTATTTGTAATTCTGTATTTACATTTCTGTGCCACTGAACTATAACCAGGACTTTTACCTGTTTCTACGTGTCCAGTGCAGCTCCTGGCATCCTGGCAGGCGCCCAGGTAACATTTGCTAAAAGAATTCAGAGTTTACTTGAATAGGAATGGAAGGTAAACATAGGAAGACCTCATTCTTCATTCTTCCTTATTTTTTCTACTTTCATATGGCGCGTTTCAATTTGGGCTCTTCTATGCACAGCTAAATCTGACATACTGTGTTTCTAGGGAAAAAAAATTTCTATTAGCATATCCTGTCAAACTCTAAATAGAGGCAATTCTTAGAACTAATATTTATGTGCAGTCATTAATTGCCAAGAATAATAATTTACTTGTAAATGCAAAATTGTATTAATTTTATCTGTAATGGAATTCTTGTTCCTCCTGAAATCATAGCAAATTATTAAAATTGCTTTGTGGGGAGTACAAAGTTAAAGAGATCAAATTTGTTTTACAAGAACATTTGATGTAATTAATTTTTAAAATGTCTCTTGCTTTTTTAATACCAGACTTTAGATAATAATAATTTTTTAAAGACCTTTATAAAAAGAACTGTTCTTCCCATTTCTCCCCTTTGTCAGCTAATCCTCAAACCTAGAATATGCCTTTAAATTTGTGCTCTACGCCTGAATTACATTGTGACTTTATAATGCAGTCTAGTAGAGACTAAACTCAGACATTAGATGTTCTTTTGAGACTTTTAATTCCTAATTGTTGGCGAGCACTTTGACCTATAGCTTTAGAACAATAGCTGTTTGGAACCGGGCCGATCTTTGGCAGATCACGCCATTAGAGCATAATGGCTAGTTTCTGCACTGATTGGTCAGAACCCATGCCCGGCAGGTTCTTAAATATTTTAACAATTATCCCAGCTTGAATGATGACTCTGAAACTCCATGAAAATCCTCAGTACTTTCTGAATCATCCTGGAAAGATTCACATATTCTTGGGGGTAACAGTTGAGTAGAATATGAAATTCTCAATCTTTGGAACTTGGAAATTAGAGATCACTAAATCCTCTATTCGTCATCTAATGCCTACCTTTTGTCGTACCCTATATCCAATCTATCAGTAAATCTATTGCTCTGCCTTTTAGCAAGCTGCAGACTGACTGACCCCTTTTCACTACAGACACTGTTTCTAGAGCCCAAAGTATATCATCTCCCTCCCGTACAGTTGTAAAAAACTTTTCTTGGTCTCCCTGCTTCTGTCCTTGGTTCCAAGAGTGTATTCTCGAAACAGAAGGCAGAGTGTTCCTTAAAAAAATGTCTGGATGGTGTGTTACAGGCTACAGGGGCTCCATGTGAGCTGGTCTTCTGCCCTTGTGCCCCTTCTCTGTCTCAACCTCCACTTCTCTCTCTTGGGCTGTCTTTCTACTCCAGCCACCCTGTCCTTCAAGCTCACCTCACCCTTGCACATCCCCACGAGAATGTGAGCTCTCTCCCTGCATGAAGGGTTTCTGTGTGATTCCCTTCTATAGCCTCAGCCCCTGAGAAGGACACTTGGCACACAGTAGTTGCTCAATAAATAGTAGTTAAACCAATGAATCACTGAACAGTATTTCCAGTCATTCCGTTTGGATAAACTGTGTTTAGAAATAGGAAGTTGAGTGGGTTCTTAAATTTCTTTTTGTTCTTATCTAATGGTATTCTTCCACAGGAAATACACCGTAACAAAAGCAGTATCAGTCATTTAGATTCTCTCCTTTAAAAGCTTGTCATTAAAAGCAGACAACATTGAAAACAGACACCAACCAATATTAAGCAAAATTAAGCCTTTAAGTATTAAATTTTTAAAAAGAATCAAGATCAATATGAAAAAGATGCCATTTAATTTTATTGGAGGACATACACACAAATCCTTTCTGAATGGAAGACACACCATATTGTTATGTACAAAGATTTTGTATCATTCTTTTCAGATAAGTAGATATTTTAATGAAACTTCAACCAGATTTCCAATGGGAACTTTATTTTATCGATTGACTGTTTTGTTGGAAACTCACCTTCCCTCATCACTTAATCTAAAGTGTCTCTCTCATACTGGTCAGTCTACATTATATCTCCTTGTTTTACTTAGCTAGAACACTCTTTTTTGCCCACCTTTATTGGGATAGAATTGACATATAACATTGTATAAGTTTAAGGGGTACAACATAGTGATTTAATATATGTCTCTATTTATACCACAGTAAGTTTAGTTAACAGATCCATCACATCACATAGTTAAAATTTTTGTGTGTCTGTGGTGAGAACTTTTAAGATCTACTCTCTTATTAGCAACTTTCAGATATACAGTGCAATATTGTTAACTAAAGTCCCTATGCTTTACATTACATCTCCAGAATTTATCCATTTTATAACTGGAAATTTATATCCTTGGATTGGTTTTCATCCATTTCTCTACCTCCCCACCCCCTGCCCCTGGCAACCACCAATCTATTCTCTGCTTTTATGAGTTCAGGGTTTTTTAGATTGTACATTTAAGTGAGATCATACAGTATTTATCTTTCTTTGACTTATTTCACTTAGCATAATGCCCTCAAGGTCCCTCCATGTTGTTGCAAATATCAGGATTTCCTTATTTTTTACGGCTGACTACTATCCATTGCATGTATACACTACATTTTTTTCATCCATCAGTAGACACTTGGGTTGCTCCCCCATCTTGTAAGTAATGTTGCAGTGAACATAAGGGTGCAGAAATCTCTTCTTCAGAAATTAAATACCCTGATACAGAATTGCTGGATCATATGGTAGTTGTATTTTTAATGTTTTGAGGAACCTTCCTACTGTCTTCTGTGGTGGCTGCACCAGTTTACATTCCCGCCAGCAATGTATAAACACCCCCGTTTCTCCACATTCTGGCCAGCACTTGTTAGCTTGTCTTTTTGATGCCAGCCATTCTGACAGGTGTGAGGTGACATCTCACTGTGGTTTTGATTTGCCTTTCCCTGACGATTAGTGACATTGAGCACCTTTTCGTGTACTTGTTGGCCAGTTGCATATCTTCCTTGGGAAAATGTCTATTCAGGTCCTGTGCCCACTTCTCAGTTAGATTATTTGATTTTTGGCTATTAAGTTATAGGAGTTCTTTATATATTTTGGATATTAACCTCTTATCAGATATGTGGTTTGCAAATATTTTTCTCCCATTCCGTAGGTTGCCTTTTCATTTTGTTGGTGGTTTCTTTTGCTGTGCAGAAGCTTTTAGTTTGTTGTGGTCTCACTTGTTTATTTGTTGTTTTTATTGCTTGTGCTTTGGGTGTTGTATCCATAAAATCATTGTCAACACCAGTGTCAGAAGCTTTTACCCTCTGTTTTTGTTTGTGCTTTTAGGTCTTACATTTAAGTCTTTATCTTTTTTGAGTTAATTTTTGTGCATAGTTTAAAATGGGGTTCCAGTTTCATTCTTTTGCGTGTGAATATTCAGTTTTCCCAGTACCGTTTATCAAAGAGATTATCTTTCCTCCATTGAGTATTTTGGCTCCCTTGTCACACATTAGTTGACTGTACATGCATGATTTTAATTCTGGGCTCTCCATTTTGTTCTATTAGTCTATGTGTTTGCTAGTACCATACTGTTTTGGTTGCTATAGCTTTGTAAGATAGTTTGAAATCAGGAAGTGTAATGCCTGTAACTTTGTTCTTTCTCAAGATTACTTTGGCTGTTCAGGGTCTTTTGTGGTTCCATACACATTTTAGGATTGTTTTGTTCTTCTATAAATACAGAAATTGCCATTGAAATTTCAATAGGGATTGTATTGGATCTATAAATGATGTTGGGTAGTATGAACATTTTACCATATTAATTCTTCCAATCCATGAACACAGGATTCCATTTCTTTCATCAGTGTCTTAATAATTTTCAGTGTACAGATCTTTTATCTCCTTGGTTAAATTTATTCGTAGGCATTTCATTATTTTTGATACTTTATAAATGGAATTTTTCCTTTCTTTGTTTTTCACATAATTCAATGTTAATATACAGAAATACAACTGACTTATGTATATTGATTTTGTATTCTGCAGCTGGACTGAATTTGTTTATTAGCACTAACAGTATTTTGGTGGAGTGGACTCTATATAAAATCATGTCGTCTGCAAACAGAGACAGTTTTACCTCTTCCTTTCCAATTCAGATGCCTTTTATTTCTTTTTCTTTCTTCTTTTTTTTTTTTCCCTGATTGCTCAGGCTCAGACTTTAAGTAGCATGTTGAATAGGAATGCTGAGAGTGGGCATCCTTGTCTTGTTCCTGGCATTAGAGGAAGAGCCTCTGCCTTTCATAACTGAGTATGATATTAGCTGTGGGCTTGTCATACATACCCTTTCCTGTGTTGGGTACATTCCTTCTTTACCCAGTTTGTTAAGGGTTTTTATTACAAGTGGATGTTGAATTTTGTCAAATGCTTTTTCTGCATCTATTGAGATAATCATGTGACTTTTGTTTTTTATTCTATTAATGTGGCGTGTTACATTTATTAATTTGCTTATGTTAAACTGTCCTTGCATTCCAGGGATGTATAATATAAAGAGACATTATTTTTTCATTGCTGGAAAATGAAAAGTAATCTGTCAGCATCTGTTAAAATGTAAAATGTGCATACCATTTACCAAGCAGTTCTATATGGAGAAATCTATCCAATAGAAATGAAAACATTAGTATACAGAGATAGATGTGTGAGGATATGTACTGAAGCATTGTTTTTAAGGGGAAAGGAAGTGGAAACTACCTCTGTTGTCACCAGTAGAATAGTCAAATACCTATGATACTTCTATTCTATGGAATGTTATACAGCTTTAAAACAATTGTTACATCTGTTTTCTTGCTTTGAAGGACTATCTGCTATATATTAAAAAAATTTCAGGGACTGTTCATTGTACAATCCATTTTTAAAAATTAAAATAGTATCTGTATATGTATATATGAATGGGTTTGCATTTATAAACATAAAGGAATATGTGGAAAGAGACATACCCAAGCCATTAACAATTGCTGTATCTTTAGGAGTCAAAAATAGGCAGCACGAGAGGAGATTATTAATATCTGTTCTGTGCTGCTTTATTTAACTTGGTAAAACAAACATCTTAATTTTTAAAATATAATGATTCAGTGAAAAATGTAAATATACATTATAGGACATTGGTAGTTTAGATGTAAGAAAGAAAATGTAAATACCAAATAGTGTAAGAAAGGAGAACCAGCATTACTGTATTGGATCAGAGATGTCTTCATAGTGGAAGCAACAACTCTCACTTCACTGATGTGTCAGCGTTCTTCAACATAGTTTGGAGGCTTGGAATTTGTGTTTCTTTTTTCGACCCAATTAAAACTTAGTTATTCTAAGAAGTAATTACTGGGAAACTGGATTATGAAATAAATCACCGTAACAAAAGAAAACAATGCTTCATTATTTAAAATGTTAAGATCTTCCTGTTTTATTCTTTGTAACTACCCGATCTGAAGGTGAAGACTTCCCATAACTGGCATAACCATGGCTACGTCAAACACTACCTTTTTAAAAGTTGAGGGTTGTTTTTTTTTAAACATACTTGTAATGTATACATTTGAAACAAAGATCGTTTATCATTTTTCTTTTTTATTTCAGAACGCTTTACCCTGTACAGCTCTAAAAACCTTAGGCAAGCATGGAATAAGTAAGTCTTTATACAGTTTGTTCTTGTTCTCTCTCTCTCTCTCTTCTCTCTCAATCTCTCTCTCAGTTCTTAAAACTCTCCAAATAAGTTTGTCTTGACATTTTTCATTTGCTCATCCAAGTATCCATCCATCCATTCATTTAACCATTAAATAGTCATTAAGCCCTAACTGCATGCCAGCCACCATGATCAGCCTAAACTGGTGCTGTTATATATGAGTTTGGGTTCCTGCAGCAACGTGGTGTTGCTTCAGAATTCTAAACCCTAAAATTCACTGTGCTTAATCTTCTCATAACTAAATTCCAAGAAATATTTTCGCAACAGCAAATAGCATCTAAGTACAACGTGATGACTGATTCTGATCTAAAGAATGCAAGTGACAAACTCGGAGCTAGATAAAATTGATCTTTCAGATTTTTTCAGTTTATCTGTTGTTCCACTAAGTCTTTTTGGAAAGCTAAGTACATGTATCACTTGAAATATATGTGATCTGTTTATTTAATTTCTGTTCTCTCATCTGATCTCATTGAAATAGTTTTATTTATTGGTTTCGAAATTTGATGAAATCTGAAGATCTGGGTTTCTCAAGTTATTCAGAGGTCTTTTATTGCAAGCCAACCTGTTAATAAATCACTGAAAGTTGGGAGGCAGAGTGATTGAGTCACTCTCATTAGTTGTGGAGATCGTATTACAAGCATGATGCTGGGAAAAAGGTAACTGGAACTGCTTTGATTTAAAAAAAATTTAATTTGTCATAACAGAATTTTGTCTATGGGGAATTTAGTGTAATTGCCTCAGTTTTTACTGTTATGACATGTTTAATTTTAGAGGCCATCAATTATAAAAATAAAAAATAAGAAAAAACCTTTTTATAATAAAAATGTTGTCAGTAGATCCAGTGGACAGATTATTGGGAGGAACTCATTGAATGAGTACATACTCTGCGGTGGTTTATTTGGAAGATTTGGCAGTTTGTTTTGATTAAATTCATCCTTAGAAGAGCACTGGGATAATTATTTTCGTCTAACACAAGGCTTTGCATTTTGCCATTTGAAGAATCAGCTCTCAGTATCTAGAGTCTCCTCGGGGAGGCATGCCCTCTGCTGGGAACATTCTGTGTGTGTTCCTCCGGTCTTGTACCCCTCACCTCCCCCCCACCTTGGCTGATCAGCGGTCTAACATTTTACTTGAGTGCTTTCATACACCAGGCACTACATACAGTAGGCAGTTCCTACCTTAATTAAATGATCAAACACATTCTCTCATAGTTGCTCAAAAAGTTTTGTCCAACCAGGTAACCATCTTATGAAACAATTCTTTATAAAGCAATTGAATTTCTAACCCGTCTTTGAAGTCACAGGAATATCTGGCAAATCTTCACAGAGCATTTGTGGAGAATAGCCATTTCCTTCCTTCAGAGGGGCAGAGCTAGAATGACCTCCAAATTGCCCAGGAGGATAAATGGCAATCCTTATCCACTTAGAAGAGTCTACAAAAAATGGGAGGTGGGTGTCTGTAGACGATGCTGAATGGTATTTCGTCCGCCGTCCTCCTGTGGCCGTGACCCCACTTTGTAGACAGCTGACCCACTGTAGCCGTTCATTTTTATAGCTTGTATTCAGCACCACCTGACGCCACAAGCTCTCAAGCACGTGCCCAGATGAATGAATGGCCTTTCTCGTTCAACCATTCCACAGTGACAAGTGGGATGCCTTGCAGAGAAGGTGCCTCTATCCATGTACAGTAGTACTCTACCCCAGGGAAACGAGGTTATCGCATGTCTTTCTAAAAGAAAAGAAAATTGAAATAGTATTCAAGCTTTGCATTACTTCACTTCATTCGGACCACCTAAGACCTGATGCCTACTTTGCTCTGAGAGGTGTTGATCATGGAACAACAAGAGTACTTCATTTCGTTGATGAAAATCAGGACGTGCAATCCTCTGGTATTGATGTTTTAGAAATTTTAAAAACGTGCGTTGTGCACAATCTCCAAATTTTTCTTAAAAGATGCTGGGTAGTCAGTAAATACGCTTTTACTTTTGAGGGCAAATAAGAATTCTTCAGAATATGATTTTTTGCAAAATGAGAACAGAGTTTTTAAGATGTAATGTCAGGGATATTATTTGTATTTTTTTAAAGATTTTATTTATTTGTCAGAGAGAGATACAGCGAGAGAGGGAACACAAGCAGGGCGAGTGGGAGAGGGAGAAGCAGGCTTCCCGCGGAACAGGGAGCCCAATGTGGGGCTCGATCCCAGGACCCTGGGATCATGACCTGAGCGGAAGGCAGATGCTTAGCGACTGAGCCACCCAGGCGCCCTTATTATTTGCATTTTCTGTGAACATAGGATTTATAATTTTTCTACCAAAACCAAGGTCTAAAATACTGAAGGAAATCTTACATTTTCATGTAAAGTCTTTTTAATGAACTGGTAGAATTGTAGTTAATGTCTTTTAATCTGTAACATTATATATGCTTTAAAAAAACTAGATTTAATTCAAAAGCATCTAATAAACTGGGTCCTACCATTAGATTACTTTTAAAGCATTTTAGGAAAAATATCAAAAGCTGAGCTTGAGGTTAAGATTTTCAAATTAGAAACGTAACTTGTTCAGAACCATGCTATTTTTAAGTTACCGTAAGTCTTATTTTTTTGTTGCCTTAAAGGATTTATCTCAGAAAACACAAAGTAATAAAATATCACTAAAAATATTATACAAATACTACTTTCTGGAACCCCAGTGTTATGTACTTAATCCTTAAAGCCAAGCCATAGCCTCTAGCCCACGAGAACCCAGTGAAATTTAGAGAGAACTGAGAATTCAGAGACATTAATTATATTATTGACTCTTCCTCCAAATGGACTTGTGACTTTGCAGCCATTGGCGTTTCAACATCTTTCACTTTGGAGTGCGGTCTACGTTCAGAAGAACTGCATTTAAAAATTATTAGGCCAGTGCTGGCTTTCTCTACCACTGCTAACTCATTTGCTTGTCTACAAGCACAATTACGAAACTAGAGCAATTGGTAAATTCTCTTGTATAGCAGTAATAGGTTCAAAATAAAATGAACTAATTTGCAAGAACTAATTTGAATTCAGTTTTGATGGGTTGATATAAGATGGGTAGGTTACTAAAAAGTAAGTCACCGTTCCAAATTAAGTAGCAATATCTTTAAAAAATACGTATTAACTCAGCTATTAAAGCTAGTTGGTGTGTCAACCTACCTAAAAGAGCCAGAATTTCTTGAGAAGTGAATCCTCAAGTCTCTTTGAACAGCTGTAACAAGTGAGCCAGTTTACCGGGGGGCCGAGTCCGCCCTAGGTAACACCAATACAGTTCCCTCCTGACTTCATTTATACCAGTAACCATGGGCATAATTTTATCCTTTGAAGGAGTTTTTAGTATTCTAGGGAAACAAGGCGGTGATGGGAGGAAAATATCAAAGGATCCAGCAGATATCTAAACTCAAAAAGACAATATAAAGAAGAAATCTTAATTATAGGATTGGGAATGATAAATATATATTAATAAAAAAAAGAAAGTCCTTTTAGTCCCTCATGCTGGACATGCATGATTTGTGTGGACTCTTCCTGCTTAAAGGGGATTTTGGATTAAAGGGAGACACATCTTAATTTTATAAATACATGTACTGTTTTCTGACCGCCTTCAAAAACATTCCATTTTATTTCATTGGAGTTGTAAAGACTCTCTCTATTTTTCTTCCAAATCTCTCTGTTTATAGTTGTCTGACATTGGCATGTATATGCAATCAGCCAAGAATTTCAGCCACTTAAAAGATCTTTTATTATTTTGGCTAGAGAGGCACCCTCACTATACGCTCTCCGGCAATGTTAGGGGTAGGATTCCAGGAACACATTTGCTTGCTTTGGAACTTTTTAACAGCTGAACAATTTGAGGGGGGGTTGAAAGGAGCAAAAAGAGAACCCGGGGTAAACCACAAAGTCACAGAAGACAGATTTGGAAAACACAACTTGTGGCTGATAAAGCAGCACATGTCCACAGACTTGAAGAGCTGGAGGCCAGCCTTGCCCTGCTTTCTCCATCCACATGCTCCGATTCAGCTTATAATCATTCTGGTTGGGTAAGTCTGACTGAATTTCTCCTAAGAAATGAAAACATCGCTTCTTTAAAATATGTAGTAAATACAGAGACATTGTGACGAAGCTGCTTTTATGGAAATGCAAGAGTAGAGAAGAAGACATTTACCTGCATATATTTGAATGTACCAGCAGTCCCAAACCCTAATTCAGAAGTTTTGAAAGTGTTTTCTAACTTTGCATTCTTGCACTTTCCTTGAATACGTTCTTGAATTCAGTGATTAACTTCCAAACGTATTTTAAAGATGACCTGCTGGATAGTTGTGGTGCATATGCATAAAACGTAATGAATTTAAAATGATTTTTAAAGGAATAATACACACTTCACTCTATATATTTATGCTGCTGATTCCCTATTTTTCTTGTTGTCCTATCTGATTGCATTCCATTAAGATTTAAATCAGTGCCTGCTCAAGAAACCGAAAGGTCCCGTTTTTCTACTCTGCCTTATTGTTCTGAGTTGATCTAAGATTTTCTAAAATAATAATATACTGCACAGTTAAGTTAGGGCTTTCACCTTCTGAACTAGTTTAGAAATGTTAGAGAAATGTAAGATCGGCTGTTGGCACTAGGAGGCGCAGTTGAGCTAGAGTCTTAACTCATCCTCCACTTCCACATTTTTTTTTCCATTGTTGATCATTTTTGTTATAATTCTATTTACTTCAAAGTAACAGTTTTAATTTATTTATTGCCTGGAGATTTCTTCTCACAGTATTTTCAAAGAAATTATTCTGTACATCATCAATGCACTTTTTTAGGCTTGGGTTTATGGGGATGACAAGCTCTGAAGCAGACATTTTGGAATTCCATTCTCTTCACTCCAGGGTGAGCTGGAGCTGCAGTCATCCGCTGCCCAGCTTGTGGATGTGAGCCCAGCATCAGGAGGCTACCTGGGGTGCAATTCCTTATGACACCCTTGGAAATAGTTTTCAACACTTGGGTAGATTCAAGCAGGTCTCTGTCCTGCTCTCAGACACCCACACATGGTGTGTTTGGAGGCCCCAAAGTTACAGTTCAGAGAAGTCGCTGGGGACATTCATTTTCACAGAAATGAATCACTAGTTCAGGTCCTGAAAGCATCGTGGAGGTGTGATGTTTACTCAGTCTGTTAAACCGCGTGCTACCTCCCAGAGGGCAGTTCTTCTAGAATATTGCAGACTGGATTTTTCAGGGGGGAAGGAGGAGGTCCAGGCTCTGGTGGGAGCCTTAGGGAAGACAGCATCAAGGGCTGTCCAAAGGTATGGGTCGGGGCAGCTACCAGGAGGACATAGAGAAAGCTAGCCAAGGGAAAGCTGGCAAATTTGCCGGAGGCCCGGACCTGGCTACTAATAGTGGCCGTGGTGTAGATATGGTAACAGATGGAACATACCTCGTCAAAGGTCTCACGTACCCTCCTTGACCCATAGTCAGAGCTGTGATGGGGTAGCTGTGGTAATGAACACTTGGGCAGCCTTTTGCAATGTAGAATTTGCTTTCGTTTATGTTATCGTATCCTCGTGTCTTTTTTTTTTCTTTAACAATCTTGGGAAGTAGCCAGGACATATACTGTCATCTCTATTTTATAACTTAAAATGCTCATTGAGGTCAGATGATCAGTGTTATTGAAAATTACAACTCGGAATGTATGCCGCCAAAGTGAACCTTAGGAGAGAGATATCAATTTTAAAGCCCCAATATTCAAGTGCATCAGTATCTGATTTTGTTTCGTTCTCATTACAACCCTGGTTGGGGAGGTCTTTTCTGGAAAATGATGTCATTTATTCCCAATCTAGGTTTTTAGCAGCAGGAGAGCTGGATGGAGTCGAAACCTGACTTCTGTCCTGGGGAAAGTGTTTGCAGCAGGCGGACCACACACATCAACTCGGGCCTCCCCTGGGCCGCTGCTGGATAATGCACCATTGGGTTAAAGGCCGGCTTGCGACAGTCTAAGTGCTAGAGATGACAGGCCTCCCGGCCACCCGGCCAGACCCTGCTAGTGAGATCTGTACCCTGTCCCACTTCCCCCAGGAAATTACCCTCTGTCATTCTGTGCCATTGCCAGATTTCTTGTCCATATCTTTCTTGCGGTAGCAAAGAGTTCGCTATTATTAATAACCCCTGGTGATGGCCGGGGGCAAACCCCGTGCTGTTGGTTATCCGCTGAGCACGAGTTTTTTCTTGTTTGTTTGTTTCCCTTCTGATAGACAGAAAATATCCATCTTCTCTCTTACTAATTGGCAGTACATGCCAGGCTTGGGAGCTGGCAACAGCCATTGTTTTTCATCCTTTCGGATTATGTGTTGGATTCCTCATCCCAAAGTACACCCTTCTGGTGCAGCTAATACCTTCCTCCTGCCATCCAGCTCATTAAGGAATAAAATCCAGCCATGCTTCTGAAGTGGCACAGAGCTTCCAGCAGCAGCTGGGCTGCTTGATTCCGTGAAAGCTGCACGACAGAGAGAATTA
Organism: Eumetopias jubatus; assembly: GCF_037043125.1. Taxonomy (NCBI): domain Eukaryota; kingdom Metazoa; phylum Chordata; class Mammalia; order Carnivora; family Otariidae; genus Eumetopias; species Eumetopias jubatus. The sequence continues at coordinate 36,199,050 of NW_028274820.1, forward strand.
GGCTTTCTCGCACTGTTCCCAAAACAGATTCTAGAAGGGTACGCGAGCTGAAGAAGTTCTTCTGCCACTCCAAAATATGCAATGGGCTGTTTGTGTTCTGTGGCTGCTGTAACAAATCACCACAAGTGTATTGGTGTGAAACACCACAGCAGTAGTGGCTCAGAGTTCTGTCGAGCTGGAGCCTCGGTGGGCCCAGCTGGTTTCTTTGCTCTGGGCCTCCCAAGGCCGAAATCGAGTATCGGTAGGGCTGGGCCCTATCTGGAGGCTCTGAGGAAAATCTGTTTCCAGGCTCATTCAGGCTGTTGGCAGAATTCAGTCCCCTGTGGTCACGGGCCTGAGCCTCCTTTTCTTTAGCGGTTGTCAGCAGGGAGTCTCACCCAGCAAAGGCCACCTGTTTCCTCTCACGCTGCCCCCTCCTCCTTCGACCCAGCCTCAGTGAAAGGGGTCTCTCTCACTGCCTCAGAGCCCTCTCACTTCCCCTCCGGCCCCCTCTCTTCTGCCTCCCGTAGGAGAAGGTTCTCTGCTTCCAAAGGCTTACCTGCATAATCCAGGTTAATCTCTCTATTTTAAGGTCAGCAACCTTAATTATGTCTGCACTTTCACCGTAACACATTCACAGGCTTCAGGGATTAGCGAGTGGACGTCTTGGGGCCTGTTCTGCTTTTCCACAAGTGGGTACTGGGGTTTCCTATTCAGCGATGAGTCATGGGGTAGGGCAGAGTAGAGGGGGCCATCCCAGCTGTCGCCAGGTCAGACAGTCTGGTTCGTCTGATCTCTGACCCATCTGGTGACAAGCACAGGCCTCTGACTCTGGCGGTTCCGTGTTGCCTGGTTCCCACTGGTATCCTCAAAATTATGTGTAAGGAAGAAATAATTTTCCACCCCACCTCCACCCCCGCATAGAGGGAAAAAGGGATTGTTCTCCAGAAAGTTCATAGCCTCTGAGATAACTGAAACTTGGACCGAAGATTTCTTTCCCCTCTAAATCAGTGCTGTCCAATGGAACCTTCTTCGTTGATGAAAACTTCTTCTATCTGCCCTGCCCAGTGCAGGAGCCACTAAGCCCCCTACAGCTGCTGAGCACCTGCCATGCAGCCAGTGTGACTTAGGAACTGAATTTTAAAGTTTATTTTAAACTTAAGAGTTAGTTTAAATGTGAATCACCGTATATAGCTACATATTGGGCAGCACGGCTGTCGATGAACATGTAAACTCTTCACTTACTGTGAGTGCCAACCAGCGTGGTAGAGGCATGGATGTCTGATGCTGTGGAAACCCTGTGCCTCCGAGCTCTTGGCATTTTGCATTCAAGTGTCCAGAGATCTTCCTTTAGATTTGTGCTTCTCACCCCTGTCTTTTATTTGTAAACACTGAGAAGATAATAGCTCTGGAGGACCCAGTAAGTGTAATAAATCTGCAGAGGGACTATTGGAAGTATCAAAGAACATCAAGCAGACATGCCATCCCACCCCCCCTTCGAGAAGCCATGCTGTTCCCTCCTGAGGGGGGCTGCCGGTTGCAAGCGCCTCTCTTCCTTTCTCCTTCTCGTGTTCTCGCTCGCTCTTTTCTGTTGGGAACTGCTCGGGGTTAGACACACAGCTCTCTCTCCTTTTTGAACTCCCTCAAGAATTCACCTCTCTGCTGTTGTTCCCGGCCCCCTTGATCTACCCTAACTCTACTCAGAAAATATCATAAAGGCTCAGCTTCCTCTTCGCCCCATATGAGATGCTATTGAGAGGGCTCCATTTTTCTAAATAAGCCTCCCATGGACCCCTGTGGGTACGTATGTTAATTATTAAGCTTCAGAACATTGAAAATTACCACAGTTTAGAAAGTGAAACATAAACAGAAATACAGTTTCTACTGAACTTTATTTATTTTAAAAAAACTGGATATGAAAAAAACTCAACACTTATTTTTAGCCTTTTCTTTTGATTAAGAAAATGTGAATTTAGTGAACTGTCAGCCTCAAAATTAAGGTGAACATAAGTCACTGGAAAAAGATGATTTTAACAATGTCATCTTCTGTGTCCACTGTCACCCACTCCATTCTTTTCTTTGGTTATCATGAAAATTAGGATTGGACAAGGGTCCCCCTTGTCATATGGGAAGACTTTCTATAAAACTGAGTGTAACTTCCACCCATTGTGAAGATACAGCCAATAGACTCTTTATGTTGATGTGTGCATCCAGTATCTGCTGTGTAGACGGGGGTCCTGCTGACCTTGTAAGAACACACAGCCAGTAAATACTGTTGACATGAACCAGGAAAGATTAGAGATGAAGAAGGAAGGCAGCAAAAGCTTAGTTGGCACAGATGGCAAGAAAATGCCTGAAGTCGGCATGATTTGGTATCATAGGGGCCAAGTTCCAGTCCTGGATCAGCTACTCAACAGCATAATGTTCAGGAAGCTCACCAATCAACCTGAGCCCCAGTTTCTCAGTCTTTAAAACCCTCGGCGGGATTGTTGTGAGAACTGGATAAAGTATGGGTGTAAATGATGGGGCCCCATTGGCCAGCGTTAGCTTACCTCCCTCCTGTTTTTCAGCTCACCCTGTACTTCCCTGCCCGGTAGGGCATTTCCTTCAGTTCCCAATAAGCAACATTCCTTGAACATGAATCCCACTGTTACGCCGGGTCCCCCGACATCTTCTGGACTAACCTTTCTAGGAGCACACGCTGAACTGCTTGGTCACAAGATCATTTTTTAAAAATACTTCTTATGTAGAAATAAGATTCCCTCATTCCCAGCGGTTCCTTCCTAAGAGTGATATGTTAACAAGTAGCATTGTACACAATTAATGTAAAACTGTGATTTATCCTAAGTCTTGAAACACATCTAGTAGACAGTTTTCCTAATTAGATTGAAAGAAACCCATAGACACTGTTACCAAGTTCAAAGCATCTGTTAGACCTTTCCTGTCATGCTCTTCATACATGAACTGATGGATCAGACCAAACTAGCTGTGCTAGGGCCTAGGTGTCCACTTGATCCAGGGGTTTCAGTGGTGAGACCAAAAGTAGTTATTCTTGCTGTTTGGGGGCTTTTAAATGGGGCAGGTGAATGACTTATCCCTAGAAACACAATGAATGAAGGCTGGGAGCATGGCCTTAGTTTGCTACCTCTGTCATCACTGGGGACAAAGGTAACTTGGCCTTTTGCTTTCAGACATTAAGCCAAGGCTATACCCTAAAGCACACATCCCATGTTACTTTGTTATATTCATCATGGGAGTGACTTTAACAATAGATTTCATTATGTCTTTAACAACGAAAACAAAAGATACCTTAAAGTGCCATAAACAGGCACACATACAGCCCCCAAATCAATTCTCTTTTGTCTTACCTAAAAGAGCATGTTTAGATCATTTGGACATTTTGGGGATCTCAAAAGAATCTAGTGACAATTTACAGTTGAAGTCTCATAGTATATATGTGTGTGGATGTCCTTACTGAGACTATCAACGAGATATAAGTAAGTAGAAATAGCAACAGAAAGGGATCCATTTTCTGGCCCTTGTTGCCTTGTTACATAGCATATCTTGGGTATCTGTATATGAATTCTATGCTAGGCCGCAGCTGTATTTAATCCCTCAAGACTTGATATACAAACATAATGCCAAATAGAGAACTTCCCTTGAATTATTCAAATTGCCCCATAAGTGATTTCCCACTCTTCCTGCAATGGAAAGCATTTGATCATAAATTCAATTAAATCAGTCATCATCTTTGTGATGTTTGTCCAGCTAAATCCTTTAGTGACTAAAGCAATAAACATACCAGCTGTGTGTGTGTGTGTGTGTGTGTGTGTGTGTGTGAGAGAGAGAGAGAGAGAGAGAGTGTGTGTGTGTGTGTGTGTGTGTGTGTGTATGGCACAACTGTTGGGAAAAAATTGATTTGAAGTAAAGATGAAGGGTAGTTCTCATTTCTTAGGCCAGATTTTGACCACTGCAGCCAAGCTTTAAAAGATTAAACTCTTAGCAGGGATAAAAATCATGTGTATTCCTTTAAATTCATTGACTTATTTCACAACTCAGAGCCTAGTCTTAATATATTGAGTTTTAGATCAAAACTGGCATACTTTGGAGACGTTAGTGAAAGCTGTCAAACCACATCAACCATTTTTCTTCCTTTTTCCTCCACACCCTCCCCTCCCTAATTAAAACAAAGGAAAAATGATTGTCAACATACTTTTAAGCTTCTCCAGGAAAATGCCATGATAGGACTACAGTACTATTTATGATTTCTCATATTTATGTCAGGTGAGGAGGTAGGGTTTATTAAATCTTATAAGTGTTGATTGTTTCTCAGCTTGATCCTAAAGCCTTTCAGACAACAGATATAACTAACTGCTTCCCCTCTTTTTCATCATACTTTTGCTACTGATCCTATTAATTTGGATATAACTGAACCCTTATTCATGCAGATCTTTACATATATGTGTATATCCATGTGACCTGTAGAGGGCAGCATGTTCTGGGGGAAAAAAAAAGTGAGCTAAGCAACTGATTTTTTTTTTTTTTTCCCGTTAACAAAACAAGTAAGCTATCTCTGGTAGAGAAATCGGAGCTTCCCCATGCTTTGATTGTCTGCCACTTTAGGTATCTGCTTAGATGGAGAATGTTATTGGCTCAGCTACCTTGCAGGCTGCTTAATTAAGGATTACACCAGATTCCATGCCTTTTCCTCTGAGTAGAACGAAACACATCATTTTATTTACAAACATGAACACAAATGTGATTTTTCCATTTGTCTCTCATTTCTTGTCATCCTTGACTGAAGTTTAGAATTGGAATTGAATTATACCAACAGTTGTGATTTTATTTGGTGGTTAAATTAGGCTTTATTCTGGAATTCTGGTTTTAGCTTGTGACCCCTGAAAGAATTCTGATGTCTCTTCTTTTCCCCAAGGAAGTGAAAAAGATTTCCACAGGGACATCCTCCATCCATCGTAACTTTAGGCTCCTTCTCTTAAGGGCCAGCCCATTTTTGGAGTAATCACTGAGCCAGCCCTCTTCTCTGTAGCTAAATTCACTGCTATTCTCAACCCAATCTCTACTTCTCATCTAAAGAACCAAATCCTCCCAGTGTATAAACTACACAATTCTTTTCTTTTAATTTTAGAAATTTCTAGAAGCTGCAGCCAATCCTGAAAGGACATAGAGCAGCACTGTGCAGTAGATCTTTATGCATTGATGAAAATGTTCGATATCTGCACTGTCCAGTATGGCAGCTGCTGGTCACATGTGGCTGTTCGTTAACTTAAAATGTGGTTAGTGCAGTTGAGGCACTGAATTTTTTTATCTTGTTTAATAATTTAAATTTAAGTAGTCACATGTGGTTTGTGGCTACCAAATTGGACAGTGCAGAATAGAGCATGAATTCTGACCAGTTCATAACAAATGTTCTATCAGAATATATGGTGCGGTGGATTAAATTTTGTAGCTAAAACTCTGCTCGGCCTTTTATTCTCTTGCTTATTCTGTCTCATATAGCTGTAAGCTTAAATCCAAATCCTCTGACTCTGCCCCAGGATTTTCTCTGTCTCTCAGAACATCTGAGAGATTTCCAATTTTCCAATCCTTCAATTTTAATATTGAACGTACCTCTCGGGTATCCAGAATGGAGTTTCAAAGCCTAGCATTTTGGCACACTGATTCTATGGGCATCTAGCATGTCGCTGCCTCAGTTTGGTCACCTCCTTATATCTAGTTTTTCCTAAATATAGAAATAAAATTTAAGAATGTGTTAAAATGTGTCAAGCTGCAAACAAGCTTCTTCCTTAATTTGGAGTACACCGGCTCCCCCCTTTGTATGAAACAGTTCTTTGCATTGACTAAAAATAAAGCCTGTGCTTGTTCCATCCATTCTAAAGTGACCTTAGTATCCTTTTGAAAATTTTCTTGGAAGTTCCCAAGTAATAATTTTTTAGATGCTTCTGTATTTTTACAGTGGTCTGCAAATGCTTATGTTCAGTTTTTTACATTATGCTGATGTTACTGGTTTTAAGACATGAGCAGACTTGTTTTTTTAATAGTTTGTATCATACCACTAGTTTCTGCCTGAAAACACCCTTACCCATGTATACCTGGCAATTATAAATAGTTGGACCCCAGAGGATAATAAATGTGTAGCCTTTTAACTTTATTCGTTTATCTTTCTTTAATTTCAGCTGTAAAGATAAAATTAGTGCTCAAGCAGATAAACAGCTCTGGCAGTTATGCCAATTTGAGGTTTCTTTAAGCCATGGACATGGAATGATAACCCTTCCATTATAAATCATTTTCCATGAAGAGCCAAACATGGAGTTAAAGGCAGGAATAAAGGAATGTGCAACTCAAAGGTTGTGCTCATTTTAGTAAAGACAGCTTCAGCCTAGTCTGTGCTCACCATCAAACCACCCTTTATAGTACCCATGCCCCCAGCTCCATAATCTCCTCTACACACTGAGAGACAAAAGCAGGGCTGGTTGATAGCCACATTTTTCTTTAAGAAACTATCCTCTTGGAAAAGCCTCAGCATCCCCACACCTCAAGGCACAGCAAAACAAAATAGCGAGGCATCATGACGTTCTTGTCAATGCTAATGGGCTTTAGGACTGGGCTCCCATGCACAAAACCAGTTCCCTGCCATTGGTAGGCTTTCTGTTAATGGACATGCGTGTTATCTGCAGAGAAATCATTAGACGGAAGTCTCTATAACATAGCAACTGTTTCTGTGCTAGGAACAGCCATTTGTAACTTCCCGAAGCACTTTAGGCTATTTGATAATAGTGATGCAATCACATGCAGATTCATATAGGCACAGAGAAAAAAGTGAAAGGTCAAAGGCAAGGGCTTAGAACGCAGAGAAGAATGTAAGGTGCCAGTTCTTAACTCTTCCTGAGTTGGAATGCACCCTACAGATTGGTTGCTAAAGCTCACGACTTAAATTACACATTCTCATATAGGAAGAAATAATGTCTTTTGATAGAAATATACAAAATATTTTTTCTCAAAATTTAAAGATCTCTGATGGGTTCTTGTATTTGCAGCATACATCACATCACAGAGTAGAATAAATTAGTTTCCAGGGCTTGAGCCACAAAACCAAATCAAACACAACAACAACAAAAAAATGTTTTCTCCATGCTAACTTTAGACCCAGCCCAGGCCACGTAAGAAATTACAGGATTGCCTCTCCAGACACATGTTGCAGTAAGTCAGGATCCTAGTAGATGACAGCTGGGTATTCTACAGTTCCGAGGGCCATGGTTCAGATGTCTGTGAGTCCCTCTACTTGGAAACCATTTGAACAGAAGGGTTCTTGAACAGAAGGAAGAGAAAAAGAGGAATGAGGATGGCTGAGGTAGAAGACTTGCTCTTTACCATTGTCTTGATGAATGTGTATTTGAGGTCAGCCCCCAAGTGCCTGCTAGGCAAGAGAAAAGCAAGACATCAAAAACAGGCCAGGGAAATGGGAACCAGTCATGGTAGGCCACAAAATGAGGAAGATACTAGACAGTTATAAAGAGGACAAAGAGTCAAGGGGAGACTGACAAAGAGGAGAGTGTACCTTGGTAAGTAACACAAGAGAACACACTTGCAAATCTTCTTAAAAATTAAGAAACAGTTCCTGAAGCAGATCTATCAAGAAAATGTATCTATCTTTAGATATGTAAAAGGATATTGGAAATATTTTTACTTAAGATGTTCTGTCATTGTTCTATTTGATGAGCATTTTAAAAAAGATTTGGGGGACATCTCGGTGGCTCAGTCAGTTAGGCATCTGGCTCTTGATTTCGGCTCAGATCATGATCTCAGGGTTGTGAGATCGAGCCCTGCATCAGGCTACTCACTCAGCGGTGAGTCCGCTTGAGATTCTCTCCCTCTGCCCCTCTCCCCACTCGTGTGCTCATGCTCTCCCTCTCTCTAAAATAAATAAATCTTTTTAAAAAATTAGAAATAAGTTAAAAATGAGATTTTTTTCCGTGTAAGTTTACTCATGACCTTAAAGCTTTTATTTTTCCCAGTAGTTGTAAATCTCGCAATGAGGTATTTTCTACCAAAGGATTTTCAGGAATATAGTCCGATTTGGAAAAGAATATTATAGTCTTAAAAGACTCCTTTTTCTGCATTTATTAGGGTGGATTTAACTTTTTACATGTATGGAAGTAGTGGAGAAGTAGCTGGAATGCTTAGTATTAAATACCAGCAGCGGCACGTGTTCATGGCACGCGTGGGTGTGTCTGTGGCAGGCCAAACACTTTGTCCTGTTCATCTCATTTAAACCTGAGAATAACTCTGGAAAAGTTTTCCATGTTTTTCTGATAGGAACCTTTAAGCTGATTTTAGAAAGCTTATTTCCCTGTCTTCAATTATCTTGTGGCCTCAAGAGCAGATCTGGAAATCTGCCCCTCCTTTGCTCTGTTATACACAGCAGGGCTGAAACCAGGGTGAGGCAAGGAAGGCACTCACCTTGGGCTCAGAATTTAGGGTGGCACCAAAAAAGAACTTAGTCATCAAGATACATAACATTTTAACGCAATATTCTAAAGAACCAAAAGATCACTTCAGTGGTTCCTATGCTTCTATCGAACAACCCTTCGTTCTTCCTTCTGAAACACCGGTGCTGGGGAGGTTATAGAGAAATGGGCCCATTTGTTTACTGCCAGTGGCACTGTAAACTGGTAAACAATGTGGAAAACTTAATGGAAATGTGTTAAAAGCTGTAAAGAGACTCATTCATGGGACCTTCAAGAAATTTGATTTCGCGTCATGTGTGGGTTCAGCAGGTGTTGGGGAAGGCACTGACGAGGTTGCTGTTCCCCTAGTGCTTACCTTCTAGGCTATCAAGGACAATACGCGAGCAATAAAATAATCTCAGAGAGTGATAAGTACATGAAGACAATAAAACAGGGCAATGTGATAAAAAAGGAAGAGCATGGGCAGCCCGGAAGCCGTATGAAGGCTGGGGTTTTGCCTGTTTTGTTTCCTTCTATATCCTTTGCACTTACAACTGAGTTTGTCGCATAGTAGGCACTCAAGAAATACGTGATGAAGAATGAAGGTGGAAGAACCCAGTGGTGAGAGTAGAGTGCGTGGGAGGGGAGGAGGCTGGAGACTGGAGGCAGAGGCCTGCTGAGGAACAGCCTCATGGGCTGCAGACGGGATTTTCACTTCCAACAGGAAGCCTGGAGAATTATGTTTTTGACCTAATAATTTGACTCTTTGGTGTTTATGCCAGAGATATAAATCAACGGAATAAAAACCAAGCTGCCCAAAGATTTTCATTACTGTGTAGTATATCCTATTTTTTAAAAAGACTTGTTATTAACCTAACCAAGATTCAGGAAATGGGGAAAGGTATGATAAATCAGGATTCAGGGACCTCGGGGAATATTATACAACAATGTTAGAATGGTATTATGAAGACTCTGAAAACATAAGGAATGCTTCCTGTGTTTTTCTGAAAAAAAAAGTTAAAAATTATATGCACATTAACATATTAACTATAAAATTACATCTGTGAACTGTGACTGAAATGTAACATACAAGATGAAAACAGTTGTGTTAGGGTGGTAGAATTTGGGGGGATTGTTTTTCTACTTTCTGAAAATTGTCTTTAATATTACTGTCACAGTATCTTAATAAGAAAAATATGTTGCTTAATTAGTACAGAGTTTCCATTTGGGATGACCAAAGCGTTTTGAAATAGATATTAGTAATGGTTGAACAGTATTGTGAGTGTAATTAATGCCACTGAATTGCACACTGAAAAATGCTTGAAATGGCGAATTTTAGGTTTATATATGTATTACCACAATTCTTTAAAAACCAGATACCTTCTATACTCATCAGCATGGTTCAGTAGCCTCCAAGGGGCCCCCCCGTGATCCCTGTCTCTTGGTCTTTATACCCTTGGGTAGTCCCTCCCACACTGACCCAGGTTTGGTCTTGGTGACCAATGGCGTGGGGAAGAAATGATGGCATATTAGTTCTGGAGTTAGGTTATAAAAGACTGCTGCTCCTTCCTTAGCTTGGACTCCCTCTCTCTCTAATCACTGGCTCTGCAGTAGCCCACTGCCAAGTCATGTGAAGAGCCCTCTGGAGAGGCCCACATGGTGAGGACCTGTAACCTGCCAGCAGCCATGTGAGTGAGCGGTTCTGGGAGTAGATTCACCAAGCCCAATCCAGCTTCAGGTGACTGTAGCTCTGGACATCAACTTGATTGCAACCTTGTGAGAGACCCTGAGCCAGAACTACCCGGTTAAGCTGCCCCAGAATTCCTGAACCTCAGAAGCTGTGTGATAATAAATATCTACTGTTTTAAGAAAAGAAGATTTTAAAATTTCCATCTAACTTCCACTGCAGCTGTACCCGTGGGTATACGGTTTTCCCCTATCCTTGAAGTCTTACTTTCTCCTCTTAATGGAAGTTCTTGGTGCAGCAAACTTTGTGAATACAAGTATAGTAAAAGGAGAGCTGTGTAGTAAAGTGGAAAGAAATGTTTTTTCATCCTAGCACCCCAATGTGATAGTCACGAAGCTGAGTGCCTCACCAGGACTTGGCCTGATATAAAATGCCTACAACCATGTTTTTGCAACTGGAGATTTGGTTAAACTAACTACAATATTTAGGGAATAGTGAGTGAAAAGTAAATATCCCAAGTATAAAAAAAGGGGGGAAAAGCATACACCACCAACAGGAAAAAAAAATATTTATGATGTCCCGATTTTTTGGTTATAATTTTTTTCTTCACGAGGAGGAAAACAAAAAGCTAAAATCACCTCAATGTGGACTTGAGTTTGACTTTCAGGAGTTTAAAGAGAGCTTTTAAGAACTCAGTTTTTGAAAGGAAATTTTATCTTGTAAAAAATATAAAAATTACAAAGAAATAAAATGATACATTCGGTCAGACCTACACATACAGGATTAAACACACCTAACTGATAAAAATTCATTACTTCCAAGATCGTAAACTTATGCTTTTATTTTCCTTTACGTGTTTCAGGATTTTCCAAATTCTCTCAAGTGACCATGTCTAACTTTTATAATGAGAAAAAAAATTACAAATCAAACCTTTAGAAGGTTGATACAAAGAAGAAGGCATCAGCATCTGAGGCACAGACCATGCTCTGCCCCTCATTTGCTGCGTGACCTCGGCTATGCTGCTCCTCTCTGAGCCTCAGTTTCCTCTTCTGTAAGGAGGGATAGTGATGATCATCTGGTAGCTGGATATGCAGAATAGGGAGACAATGCGAAAAGTCTCTAGAACATGGTGAATGCTCAATAAATGCTTTGTCCTCTTTTGTATACCTTCCCACAGTATTTAGAACAAGGGTGGGATGCCTGGGTGGCTCAGTAGGTTGAGTGTCCGACTCTTGATTTTGGCTCAGGTCATGATCTCAAGGTTGTGGAATGGAGCCAGGATCCGCTAGTCGGGGCTCTCTGCTCAGCGGGGAGTCCGCTTCTCCCTCTCCCTCTGCTCTTCCCCCTACTTGCACTTACACGCATGTGCGCGCGCCCTTTCTCTCAACTAAATAAATAAAATCTTAAAAAAAAGAAGAGTGTCATTTGCTAGCTGGTCATGTCCTTTGTGATAATCAGGGGAGACCAGATAGTTCAACAGGTAGTTGATTCAGAGTGGAGTCTAGAAGACACGCTATGATAGGGAAGATAGGAGGCTCCTTGCAGGAGCAATAAACACTAAAAGATATTTTGACTTTCCTTCCTGAAGATCATCAGGCCCTTTAGAGAGGATGCCAAACTCTTCAACAGTCCTAATCCAGTTCTTGTTTTGGACATAATCATACAGCCAGTTCTTTTTTACATCATAATGAAATCATATATTTTCAAATTCCAGATGCAATATCATAAGATAAAGAAACTGAAATTAGAGTCCCCAGAAAATATATTCTTCATTTGCCTTGTACTAAAATTCAACAACCCATAATAAGCTCTGATCTAACCAAATTATCTTTCATATTGATTTAATGGGAACACTGGTTTTGGTGATTTTTCTCTAATCCTAACCATTTAATATCCTTAATGTATAAGATGACAATTTTTTTTGTAAGGAGTAGGGGAGCATCGGGGGGGCCTGGGTGGTTCAGTCGGTTAAGTATCTGCCTTCAGCTCAGGTCATGATCCCAGGTCCTGAGCAGGGAGCCTGCTTCTTCCTCTCCCTCTGCCCCTCCCTCCGCTTGTGCGCTCTTTCTCTGAAATAAATAATATCTCTAAAAAAAAAAAAAAAAAAGGAGTAGGGGAACATCTCTTCTATATCATCAGTGGGTGCTAAACTATGTATCTTTTACCTTAATTTTTTTTCTTTTTACATTTTTCTCAATATTTTGGATCACATCCAGTCTCTAAGGAAATAAACATGTGAAGAGAGTTCTGTGGAATGTTCACTGTGCTGGTATTTTTCTTCCTTTTATCATGCCCCAAGATTCGCCAAAGTTGATATAAATTCACCATGCCTTCTTTAAAAAGCGTAACAGCAAGGCATTCTTCCTGTAGGACTCAGACTGTAAAAGGTGATTTCCTTTTACTCCATTTGGTTTAAGCCTGTAAAAAGCATTAAGTGAAAAATCTGATATGTTAGGGCATTTATTGTATTACTAAGTTATATTTGCAGTTCTCAGTGAAAGGTTTATTGAGAACATAAACTTTGAAGAGGTTTTGTTCAGGATTAAAGATATATTTTTCTTCTCTTTTGGTGAAATAATATCACACAAAATGATGCCTTTTGGGAGCTATTTTTAACACTGTTTATAGTCAGAGGATGCACCGTTCCATTCTGGTGAAGCAGATATCAGCTTCCAAATCCAGCCTCTGATGATGAGATTTGTAGCTTCTATGGGGTTTCAGAGGAATGAAAGGTTCTGAAGTTACCAGTTTCCATTAACTCAATTTACCATAATGTAGATGCACCAATAAGTTAAACAGTTTCCTACCCTTTTGTAGTGAAAATGTTTTTCATATTGTTCATGTAATTTGGACTAGATATTTAGAACCCATCCATCTGAAATGTAAAACATAAACCATTGCTAAGGTCTAATGTGTGTTGGTTTTTTGTTTGTTTTTTTTTTAATAAATGAAAGTTTGAATTTAAACTCCTGATGCAATCTTTTATCATCCAAAATGAGAGTTGTCTTTTTCAGAAGAAACGGTGCTATAACCGGTCACTCAGAATTCAGGAAAATTGGCTTATCTTTATTGTCTAAGCAGCAAAAATATCAAAACCAGAGCAAGGGTAGAACATTCATGAACAATTTGCTTCACTCTGGATTTCGTAAAGACATTTTGAAAAACTTGTGAAACAGGTGAAAAAATATGATGCCTATGATCTATTGAAGCAAGTTATAGTAAGAAAAGTTCAGTCTCCACAGTGGTCCTGTGCAGTAGAAGGGGGTTATTAATTTTATCCTGATCTATATCCAGAAGTTGGAAAGGTTACAAGTTGCCTGATGTTCTTCAGGTAACGATGGAATTCCATACGGGGAAAGTCATGTGGTTCTGAAGGCCTTGTGTTTACGATTGGATAAAACAATAAACAAAATAACTAGGACATTGAAAGCCAATTCTGTTGAATGAAAATCTGTTGGGTTTTGTGGGTATTCTACACTGACTTGTGAGTTTAGAATTTTAAATATTCTATAAATTTTATCCTTCTGATTATAAGGGTTAATTATTATTAATGCATTTTTACCTATTTAACTGAAATAAAATATATCCTTTTCTATCCTGTCCTTCAGTCAGAAGATTAAAGAGTAATTATTTGTGCCTCTTCTGCTGTAAACCACATTAAAGTCAAATACTGAACATAACTATAGAATCGTTTAATCACTAGTCCACTAAATCTATGAATCTTTTCTAAAATGTAACTGAGGTACGAGTATAATGCCTGACAGGTGAATACTATTCCTATAGAAGAAAAATGTCAATGTTTGGTAAGTCCTAACACATCTTAGAGAATTTTTAAAATTTTTTAAATTTTTAAAAATGATATTATTTAGACAGACTTAGGGGGTGAGTATATATGGGTGTTATTTTTTTTTAATTTTTTACTGTTATGTTAATCACCGTACATTACATCATTAGTTTTTGATGTAGTGTTCCATGGTTCATTGTTTGTGCATAACACCCAGTGCTCCACGCAGAATGTGCCCTCTTTAATACCCATCACCAGGCTAACCCATCCCCCCACCTCCCTCCCCTCTAGAACCCTCAGTTTGTTTTTCAGAGTCCATCGTCTCTCATGGTTCGTCTCCCCCTCCGATTTACTCCCCTTCATTCTTCCCCTTCTGCTATCTTCTTTTTTTTTTCTTAACATATATTGCATTATTTGTTTCAGAGGTACAGATCTGTGATTCAACAGTCTTGCACAATTCACAGTGCTCGCCATAGCACAAACCCTCCCCAATGTCTGTCACCCAGCCACCCCATCCCTCCCACCCCCCACCACTCCAGCAACCCTCAGTTGGTTTCCTGAGATTAAGAATTCCTCATATCAGTGAGGTCATATGCTACGTGTCTTTCTCTGATTGACCTATTTCACTCAGCATAACACCCTCCAGTTCCATCCACGTTGTTGCAAATGACAAGATCTCATTCCTTTTTATGGCTGTATAATATTCCATTGTGTATATATACCATATCTTCTTTATCCATTCCTCTGTCGATGGACATCTTGGCTCTTTCCACAGTTTGGCTATTGTGGACATTGCTGCTACAAACATTGGGCTGCACGTACCCCTTCGGATCCCTACATTTGTATCTTTGGGGTAAATACCCAGTAGTGCAATTGCTGGATCGTATGGTAGCTCTATTTTCAACTGTTTGAGGAACCTCCATACTGTTTTCCAGAGTGGATGCACCAGCCGCATCCCCGCCAACATCTGTCATTTCCTGACTTGTTAATTTTAACCATTCTGACTGGTGTGAGGTGGTATCTCATTGAGGTTTTGATTTGGATTTCCCTGATGCCGAGCGATGTTGAGCACTTTTTCATGTGTCTGTTGGCCATTGGGATGTCTTCTTTGGAAAAATGTCTGTTCATGTCTTCTGCCCATTTCTTGATTGGATTATTTGTTCTTTGGGTGTTGAGTTTGATAAGTTCTTTATAGATTTTGGATACTAGCCCTTTATCTGATATATCATTTGCAAATATCTTCTCCCGTTCTGTCGGTTGTCTTTTGGTTTTGTGGACTGTTTCTTTTGCTGTGCAAAACCTTTTTATCTTGATGAAGTCCCAATAGTTCATTTTTGCCCTTGCTTCCCTTGCCTTTGGCGATGTTTCTAGGAAGAAGTTGCTGCGGCTGAGGTCAAAGAGGTTGCTGCCTGTGTTCTCCTTTAGGATTTTGATGGACTCCTGTCTCACATTTAGGTCTTTCAACCATTTGGAGTCTATTTTTGTGTGTGGTGTAAGGAAATGGTCCAGTTTCATTCTTCTGCATGTGGCTGTTCAATTTTCCCAACACTATTTGTGGAAGAGACTTTTTTCCATTGGACATTCTTTCCTGCTTTGTCAAAAATGAGTTGACCATAGAGTTGAGGGTCCATTTCTGGGCTCTCGATTCTGTTCCATTGATCGATGTGTCTGTTTTTGTGCCAGTACCATACTGTCTTGATGATGACAGCTTTGTAATAGAGCTGGAAGTCCGGAATTGTGGTGCCGCCAGCGTTGCTTTTCTTTTTCAACGTTCCTCTGGCTATTCGGGGTCTCTTCTGGTTCCATACAAATTTTAGGATTCTTTGTTCCATTTCTTTGAAAAAAGTGGATGGTATTTTGATGGGGATTGCATTGAATGTGTAGACTGCTCTAGGCAGCATTGACATCTTCACAATGTTTGTTCTTCCAATCCATGAGCATGGAACGTTTTTCCATTTCTTTGTGTCTTCTTCAATTTCTTTCATGAGTATTTTATGGTTTTCTGAGTACAGGTCCTTTGCCTCTTTGGTTACATTTATTCCTAGGTATCTTATGGTTTTGGGTGCAATTGTAAATGGGATTGACTCCTTGATTTGTCTCTCTTCTGTCTTGTTGTTGGTGTATAGGAATGCCACTGATTTCTGTGCATTGATTTTATAGCCTGCTACTTGACTGAATTCCTGTATGAGTTCTAGCAGTTTTGGGGTGGAGTTTTTTGGGTTTTCCACATACAGTATCCTATCATCTGCAAAGAGTGAGAGTTTGACTTCCTCTTTGCCGATTTGGATGCCTTTGATTTCTTTTTGTTGTCTGATTGCTGTGGCTAGGACTTCTAATACTATGTTGAATAGCAGTGGTGAGAGTGGACATCCCTGCCGCGTTCCTGACCTTAGGGGAAAAGCTCTCAGCTTTTCCCCATTGAGAATGATATTCGCTGTAGGTTTTTCATAGATGGCTTTGATGATATTGAGGTATGTACCCTCTATCCCTATACTCTGAAGAGTTTTGATCAAGAAAGGATGATGTACTTTGTCAAATGCTTTTTCTGCATCTATTGAGAGGATCATATGATTCTTGTTCTTTCTTTTGTTAATGTATTGTATCACGTTGATTGATTTGCGGATGTTGAACCAGCCTTGCAGCCCAGGGATAAATCCCACTTGGTCGTGGTGAATAATCCTTTTAATGGACTGTTGGATCCTATTGGCTAGTATTTTGGTGAGAATTTTTGCATCCATGTTCATCAAGGATATTGGTCTGTAATTCTCCTTTTGGATGGGGTCTTTGTCTGGTTTTGGGATCAAGGTAATGGTGGCCTCATAAAATGAGTTTGGAAGTTTTCCTTCCATTTCTATTTTTTGGAACAGTTTCAGGAGAATAGGTATTAATTCTTCTTTAAATGTCTGATAGAATTCCCCTGGGAAGCCATCTGGCCCTGGGCTTTTGTTTGTTGGGAGATTTTTGATGACTGCTTCAATTTCCTTAGGGGTTATAGGTCTGTTCAGGTTTTCTATTTCTTCCTGGTTCAATTTTGGTAGTTGATAACATCTCTAGGAATGCACCCTTTTCTTCCAGGTTATCTAATTTGCTGGCATAGAGTTGCTCATAATATGTTCTTATAATTGTTTGTATTTCTTTGGTGTTGGTTGTGATCTCTCCTCTTTCATTCATGATTTTGTTGATTTGGGTCATTTCTCTTTTCTTTTGGATAAGTCTGGCCAGGGGTTTATCAATCTTGTTAATTCTTTCCAAGAACCAGCTCCTAGTTTCGTTGATTTGTTCTACTGTTCTTTTGGTGTCTATTTCATTGATTTCTGCTCTGATCTTTTTGATTTCTCTTCTGCTGGGTTTAGGCTTTATTTCCTGTTTTTTCTCTAGCTCCTTTAGGTGTAGGGTTAGGTTGTGTATTTGAGACCTTTCTTGTTTCTTGAGAAAGGCTTGTATTGCTATATACTTTGCTCTCAGGACTGCCTTTGCTGTATCCCAAAGATTTTGAACAGTTGTGTTTTCATTTTCATCGGTTTCCATGAATTTTTTTAATTCTTCTTTAATTTCCTGGTTGGCCCATTCATTCTTTAGTAGGATGCTCTTTAGCCTCCATGTATTTGAGTTCTTTCCGACTTTCCTCTTGTGATTGAGTTCTAGTTTCAAAGCATTGTGGTCTGAAAATATGCAGGGAATGATCCCAGTCTTTTGGTACCGGTTGAGACCTGATTTGTGACCTATGATGTGATCTGTTCTGGAGAATGTTCCATGGGCACTAGAGAAGAATGTGTATTCCGCTGCTTTGGGATAGAATGTTCTGAATATGTCTGTGAAGTCCATTTGGTCCAGTGTGTCATTTAAAGTCTTTATTCCCTTGTTGATCTTTTGCTTAGATGATCTGTCCATTTCAGTCAGGGGGGTGTTAAAGTCCCCCACTATTATTGTATTGTTGTCCATGTGTTTCTTTGCTTTTGTTATTAATTGCCTTATATAATTGGCTGCTCCCATGTTAGGGGCATAGATATTTACAATTATTAGATCTTCTTGTTGGATAGACCCTTTAAGTAGGATATAGTGTCCTTCCTCATCTCTTATTACAGTCTTTGTTTTAAAATCTAATTTGTCTGATATAAGGATTGCCACCGCAGCTTTCTTTTGGTGTCCCATTAGCATGGTAAATGGTTTTCCACCCCCTCACTTTCAGTCTGGGGGTGTCTTTGGGTCTAAAATGAGTCTCTTGCAGACAGCATATTGATGGGTCTTGTTTTTTAATCTAATCTGATAACCTGTGTCTTTTGCTTGGGGCATTTAGCCCATTTACATTCAGGGTAACTATTGAAAGATATGAATTTAGTGCCATTGTTTTGCCTGTAAGGTGACTGTTACTGTCTATTGTCTGTGTTCCTTTCTGATCTATGCTGCTTTTAGGCTCTCTCTCTGCTTAGAGGACCCCTTTCAATATTTCTTGGAGGGCTGGTTTCGTGTTTGCAAATTCCTTTAGTTTTTGTTTTTCCTGGAAGCTTTTTATCTCTCCTTCAATTTTCAATGAGAGCCTAGCTGGATATAGTATTCTTGGCTGCATATTTTTCTCGTTTAGTGCTCTGAAGATCTCATGCCAGTCCTTTCTGGCCTGCCAGGTCTCTGTGGATAGGTCTGTTGCCACTCTAATGTTTCTACCATTGTAGGTTACGTATCTCTTCTCCCAAGCTGCTTTCAGGATTTTCTCTTTGTCTCTGAGACTTGTAAGTTTTACTATTAGATGTCGGGGTGTTGACCTATTTTTATTGATTTTGAGAGGGGTTCTCTGTGCCTCCTGGATTTTGATGCCTGTTTCCTTCCCCACATTAGGGAAGTTCTCTGCTATAATTTGCTCCAATATACCTTCTGCCCCTCTCTCTCTTTCTTCTTCTTCTGGGATCCCAATTATTCTAATGTTGTTTCGTCTTATCGTATCGCTTATCTCTCGAATTCTGCCCTCGTGATCCTGTAGTTGTTCATCTCTCTTTTTCTCAGCCTCTTTATTTTCCATCATTTGGTCTTCTATATCGCTGATTCTCTCTTCTGCCTCATTTATCCTAGCAGTTAGTGCCCCCATTTTTGATTGCACCTCATTAATAGCCTTTTTGATTTCGACTTGGTTCTATTTTAGTTCTTTTATTTCTCCAGAAAGGGTGTCTCTAATAACTTCCACGCTTTTTTCAAGCCCAGCTAGTATCTTTAAAGTCATGATTCTGAACTCTAGGTCCAACATCGTACTAATGTCCGTATTGAGTAGGTCCCTGGCAGACGGTAGTACCTCTTGTTCTTTTTGCTGAGGTGATTTTTTTGTCTTGTCATTTTGTCCAGAGGAGAATAGATGAATGAGAGAACAAAATGCTAACAGGTTAACAACATCCCCAGCAAATATACTCTATACAAATCAGAAAAGACCTGAAACCAGGGGAAAAGAAAGGGAAAGAAAGAAAAAAGAAAGAGGGGAAAAAAAACAAAAGGATAAAGATAAAAACAAACAAAAACAGAACCAAACAAAAAAAAAAAACAGAATATGATCAAATATGATCAGACTAGTGTATAGATCAGTGCCACACACTGGATTTTGGGCGTATTTTGGTCTGTTAGAAGAAAGTGCCTCCTAACATTTTAAAGGAAGAAAGACTTATATATGTACAAAATAAGGGTTGATACAATGAAGGGATGGAAGATGACTGTAAAGATGAAAAGTATAAAAGATTTTATAAAAGGAATTGATAAGTTAAGAAGTTTGAAAAAAGAAAGAAGATTAAAAAAAGAAAAGAAAAAGAAAAGGGAGAGAATGTGATCAGGCAGGAGACTAGAACAAAGCCATACACTAGTGATTTAGGGTATATTTTGATCTGTTAGAAGAAACTGTATCTCAAAATTTTAAAGAGAGAACAACTTATATATATATGCCAAAAATAAGGGTAACTACTATGAAGGGATAAAATATGACTCTAAAAATGAAAAGTAAAATTTTTTTTAAAGGGGATTGATAAGATGTTGGTTGAAAAAGGGAAAAAGAAAAATTCAAAAAAAGAAAAAAACAGTTAAAAAAATTAACTTTGAAAAACTAATGAATCATGGTAAAAAAGCCATGAATTCTATGTGCAGTATTCCCCTAGCGCTGGAGTTCTCCCGTTCTCCTTGATCCGTAAACTTGGTCTTGGCTGGCTGTTTGGGCTGATCTTCTGGGGGAGGGGCCTGTTGCCGTGGTCCCCAAATGTCTTTGCCGGAGGCAGAATTGCCCCACCCTTGTCGGTCTGGGCTAAGCAATCTCTTCGGGTTTGCTCTCAGGAGCTTTTGTTCCCTGCAAGCTCTCCGTACAGCTTTGGAGGACCAGGGTGAAAATGGTGGCCTCCCAATCTCCACCCGGAGGAGCCGAGAATTCGGGGCCCCGCTCCTCACTGCGCCCCCAGAGAAAAGCAGTCACTCCCGTCTCCCTGGTCTCAGGCCGCACTCCGTGCTCACCCGGCCTGTGACCGAGTGTTTCTATCTCTGGCTCCTGACCCCGTGTGGAGTCTCCAAACCCAGCAGATTCCCTCCTGAGGGAGGGAGGGGAGTCTCCCCGGATCTGCCGCTTGTTGGGTCCCTGCTGGAGGAGCAGTGGCCTGACTGGGCCGCGGATCACAGTTTATGGCAACCCCGGGCTGAGAGCCCGCGCCTGGGCTCCGTCTCTGCAGCCGGCTTCCCCGCTCCAATACCGGGGAGCTCTGCTGCACTCAGGCACCCCCAGTCTTTCTGTGACCCCAAGGGTCCTGGGACCACACTGTCCCGCGAGGGTTCCACCCCCGCTTAGCCACTGGAGCGACGTCCCTCAGCAGAGCCGACCTCTAAAAGTTCCGATTTTGTGCTCCGTGGCTCTAGCACTTGCCGGTAGCGGCCGACAGAGGCCCCCTCCCCGGCAGTCTATCCTCCTGAATATCGCCTCGGGTTCACTTCTCCGCACGTCCTACCTTCCAGTAAGTGGTCGCTTTTCTGTTCGGAGCGTTGTTGCTATTCTTCTCTTCGATCTCCTCTTGAGTTCGTAGGTGTTCAGAATGGTTTGATCCCTATTCAGCTGAATTCCTGAGACCAGACGAAACCCAGGTCTCCTACTCCTCTGCCATCTTGCTCTGCCCTCACATATGGGTGTTATATAAGCTATTAAAAAATAAAACTTTACAACTAGAAAAGTAACTGCTACTAGGCACTGAGAAGAATTGGAGAGGAAATGAACATGGAATCTCTGCAGAAATAACATAGTGAATTAGGTAACCTTCTGTTCCCTGTAAGCAGGGAAATGAAAGCATGATTGATGCAGGAGTTAAATAAAAATAAGTCTAAATACACAAGAGTTTTTGTTGAAAAGAATATAGCAAGAAGTTCACTTATATTAGTTTTTCTCCATGAATATTTTATGATAATATCTGTATCAGTGGATTTATAAAATGTAAGTATGAAAATCTATAGCTTCATATTAGTACATGGGAAAGCCTAGTATAATTATGTGAAAAGTTAACTGATTTTTTAAAAGCCAAACAACTCTTTATTTGATTTCAGAGTGAACTTAAACATTCAAAAACATCTATTTTTTCCAGGGACGGTAGAAAATAGTCATAAATAAAATCATAGCTAGGAAATTTGCGGTAATTTTTATCTAACTAAGCTCTGTAATCCAAAGCAAGAATTTAATGTTTTCCTTTTTCTGGACCATTTTTTGGCAGTTTATAATACTCTTGAGTGTCAGTGCTAATGTTTTCAAAAACTTGATTCATGCACATCCTGCTGAGGACTCTCCAGCACTTTCTGTACTTTTCCACCAGATAGAGTTTACTGTAAGGGCAACTATGTATTGAGTAAGGGTTAGATCTGAAGGAGAGACCTAGCAGTACGGATTGGTCTGACTAGCTTCGGAGACAGTTCATCTTATCCATGTTAAAGCTGGATTCTCTTTATTGTCTTTATTTAATATAGAGCAGTGTGGGTGTTAACAAGAATATAGAATGGAGCACTGGGTGTTATATGCAAACAATGAATCATGAAACATTACATCAAAAACTAATGATGTGTAATGTATGTCGATTAACATAACATAATAAAATTAAATTAAAATTTAAAAAAATATAGAAAGAACAGTCTCTACAGAAATAGAGTTCAGAATTAAAGGAAGAGAGAAAGAAAAATGTAAGGTGTCCATAAGGAAAACTTTAAAATAATTCAATAACCCTCTTCCCAACTTGGCAACATACATCCGTGTGTGTGTGTGTGTGTGTGTGTGTGTGTGTGTGTGTGTGTAGGACAGTAGCAGTAAATCTTTGGTGTGACATGTAGTGGACACTAAGATTTAAGAGTCACAAATCTAGATACTCTTCATTTTGACCCTTTGATTATCTGGATGAAATAAAATAATACATGTGAAAGCACTTTGTAAACTGTAGCATTCCCTGTGTATAGCATTATCATTATATAACATTTTGACAGTCAGGGGAGCTGACCACTATGGGCATGAGTGTCTTCCGGGGAGATTCTGTCATTAAACAGTTTCACCAGAATAAATGAATGAGAATTGAACAATCTTCTGTGTACAACAAAACACAATCTATTTATGGAAACTAATATAAAAATGTTATCTGTTTACCTTGAGGGAAGGAATCTCATTAATTTTTTTTTTCATAGCAGTACATTGACAAAGGAAGTCTCAGCATTAAACAACTCAATCTCTTCATTATTAATGTAACTGAGAGTCTCGCATCTCATTTCATTGCACAGCCCAGCACCTGGGGTTGAGAAGTTCATTGCACAAGCCTAAACCTTCCCTTCTATTAGTTTTTATCTTCTCTCGGAGTTTATTCCAATGTCAGGGATTCCCTTCATGTTCTGCTTGACAAATTACTGACCCTTCTTTGCAAAATGAATTAAATTTGAGCCTATTTTCTAAAAATAAGAGCAGTTTTATGACCACAGAGTCCCCCTAAGTCAAAAGCTTTGATAAGATAGTAATTAAATGAGCATTTTGCTTTTCCTGTGTAGACAAGAAAGAGTACCACATCTGACAGCCCCGGTTACAGTTGAGGAAATAGCCTGTCTTTATGGGTGGGTGGACCTCTGCACAAATCATTTCCAAGAGATTACTTGTTGTATAATCCAATGGCCAGTGCCCATGTTGGCATCTTTGCCACAGAGACAGCATGTGTACTGCCAAACGAAAGGATCCAGTCCCCCAGCTTTGCTCTGTGAAGTGTGTGACAGTGAGTAAAGCATGAATATATAGGCCCTCAACATCTCACTCCAGCTCATTCTTTTTCCAACTCTGTGAGACAAAGCACACTCGTATGCTCCACGTACAGGCCCATGGTGTATGTAGTTCTATGCCATCATAGAATGCATTGAGGAATATTCAAGAACCTTTTCCCCTTAACTTCCTCTTCAACTGTTATATAGAAATCAGTATCTCCAATGCTCTAAATAAATTGAACCTATGACACCTCTACTCTTTATATCCAGCTTTCATGAGCTAACATGTTAATAGGGGTGCCTGGCTTTTTTTAAATAAGATTTTATTTATTTGAGAGAGAAAGAGAACGAGCAGGGGTGTAGGGGCAGAGAAAGAGGGAGAAGCAGACTACCTGCTGAGAGGTGAGCAGGGAGGCCAACGTGGGGCTCGATCCCAGGACCCTGGGATCATGACCTGAGCCAAAGGCAGACGCTTAACGACTGAGCCACCCAGGCGCCCTGAGCATGTGACTCTTGATATCAGAGTTATGAGTTCAAACCCCGTGTTGGGCATGGAGCCTACTTAAAAACATAAATATAAAAAATAAAATGTTAATAAATCCCAGTGAAGCTTTCTATAGAGATATCTAGAAGTCAACTCTTGGGAACAAAATGTAACTTGTCTTAGTTGTTTCACAGGCAGATGTATCATCAATTTTAGAGGGAGTCTTTTGGAACTACAGTGTAAAAAAACAAAACAAAAACCAAAGAATTTGTAATCCTAGTTTATAATGTACCTTTAAAAAGACAAGGACCAATTTCCTTCTTAAAAAAAAAAACAAAAGAAAGAAAATGACACCCTCCAGGGGATGTGTATTTTGAAGATGTATCTTAAGGACTAGGATTTGACCTTAAGATGTTTTTGCTCAAAAATGATGGCTTACTTTTTAAATGCATGTTTCTCAGGTAAAGTAAAACTTCTGTAGGTGTAACATTTGATATACTCATGACACAGATGTCATGTCCCCAGGCTGTACCGGGAATCATGTCTTACAGGAAGTAGCCCTAGCCGCCTCACCCTAGCTGCACTCTCCCTTTTTTTTTGCATCATTTTCATCCTTCACCTTCAGTGCTCTCTTCTCAACTTTGTCAGTCTCCTGTAGTCTGGCAAAAGACTCTGGGTTCACTTTGCTCTTTGTCTTGGTTTTCAGAATGGCTAAGAAACTTAGGTGGCTTTGAAAGCAGTTAGTTGACAGGTTGAGTGAAGAGAAGTGAGACGCACATTGGATCATTTCATTGGTGATGGCAGAAAGTTCTGGTAGGTTAGTGATGGCAGGCTAGTGTGGCCGTGCTAACCCTCCCTGCCTCTAGGTCACAGTGAGGTTCTTCCTAGATTGGAGGGCGTATAACCTTAGAGCTAGACAGCCCTTCAAGACCATCTATTCCATCTCCCTCATTTCTGAGGCACAAAAACTGACCTGCACAAGGGATAAAGAAAATACCCTGCTCCATATCCCTGGTCTAAGGCAGTTTTTTACTGTTCATGTTGCCTCCTTTCATACCTTTCTTTTTAAGGCAGATAAAGTGTGTGTGTGGGGTGTATGGATAAGGACTAGGAAAATGAAAAATATTACGATTAGAATAGCAGCATTCAACTATAGTAAAAACATTTGTTTGAAAGTTACTCATAAGAGTCTACACACACACACACACACACACACACACACACACTGGATTCAGTACGGATTGCCTCTCTTTGTTGTCATCTAGATTTATCATTTTAAAATTCCTTAGGTTTTTCAGAGTTCCCACAACAACATACATCTTT
Source organism: Eumetopias jubatus (assembly GCF_037043125.1). Taxonomy (NCBI): domain Eukaryota; kingdom Metazoa; phylum Chordata; class Mammalia; order Carnivora; family Otariidae; genus Eumetopias; species Eumetopias jubatus. The sequence goes on from NW_028274820.1 coordinate 36,223,988, forward strand.
TACTTTTTAAAAAAATGAATGTGGAATGAACACGAAAGTCCTCTGTCCCACATACCCTGCCAGGTTTATGCGACCCTTCACGAACACAGAGCTCCCTAAGTCTACCCTCTGAGCTGGTAGGCGCAGTCTGACAGCTGGAGGCAGGTCCCTACTCAGTGACCTGGGATCAAGCACTGAGGTCAGTGGGAAGGCCTCACCACTGGCAGTGCCATCTCCCCATTGCCAGAACATCCCTTGAATCATCAGACCCCCCACCCCAGACATGGAAGTCCCAATGTCAGCCACTCAGAGAGTCAGCTGTCTACCCCTAAAGGTGAATGATCCTTGTGAAAAACCTGCAACACCCCATCTCTCTACACTGCTCCCTCCACTGAATTTCCTTGATGAGTTCCCTGACCCTACCTTCTCACATCTCTAGATGGCCTGATGTCCGTCCTTCAGGATCAAGAGCCATCTGAAAAACTTCTCCTGTGCCCTTTGTTAACCCCTCCCACCCCGCTTCTGACAACCACTGATCACTCCATCGTTTCTATAATTTTACCTTTGCCAGAATGTCACATAAATGGAATTACTGAGTGTGTAGCCTTTGGCTTCTTTCATTTAGATAATGCATTTGAGACTCATCTTTAAAGTTGAGTGGTGAAAGAACCTTAGCCTAGGAGTGCCAGGGTGACTCAGTCTGTTAAGCATCTATCTTTGGCTTGGGTCATGATCCCAGGGTCCTGGGATCGAGCCTCACATCGGGCTCCCTGCTCGTCAGGGAGCCTGCTTCTCCCTCTCCTCCCTACTTGTTCTCTCTCTCTCAAATAAATAAAATCTTGAAAAAAAGAGAGAGAGAGAAAGAAAGAAGAAAAGAAAGAAAGAAGAAAAAGAAAGAAAGAAAGGAAGGAAGGAAAGAAAAGAAAGAGAAAGAACCTTACCTTAAAACAACTTTGGTTAGCTAATTTTTGAGGTTTAACAGAGGTGATCTAAAAGGAGTAGTTTTTTGCTTTGTTTTGTTTTTTACGGTAGGGAAACGATCCTGAGTTAGTGATGCCAGGGAGAAAGTACTGAAGATTACAAGTTAGATGATTTTATTAGGAAGATTATAAATACACACTTTTGGGAGGAAAGAGTCTCTTCTGCTACCACAAATCTTGACCTAAAATGCTGGAGAAGGTACAACAAGCACATCCTTTCCAATGCATGTGCATAACTGAACCAAGAAGACAGTAAGTGAAATCTCTCAGGGACCAAGAATGAAGAAACCAGAGTGATAAGGACGTGCTAAAGTTGCCACTTCCCTGAAGTGTTGCTAAAAAAGGAACATGGAGCCACTTGGGGGTCAGGACACAATGCTTTGGGCCTAAGACAGGCACCACATAGGAATCAAGATTCCTCACATAGTCAAGACACTCAAAGCACTTCACCTCGGTAATGGGCTGGCTGAAAAAAAAATCTGCTTCCAGCAAAAAGAGACTGGCAAGGACAACTATGTTGGCTTTGGCTCTGGATGGGGCTGAAAAAGTCTCCTGAAAATTCTATAATTTTAGGTTTAAATTTACATAACTCACATGGTTGCAGAAGCCGGCAGAAAGAACTTAGAGCACCTAGCTGTTAAGAGAACCCCAGGACTCCTGACAGAAGCAAAAGAAAATCCCTATGGAGAAAGATATTCTCAACCCAGGCCAGTCAGAATTCCCACACATTAACATTAGCCAAGCATGAGTTCACAACCCAGAATTGTAAAACATTTGAGAAAAAGTCACTGTGAGTGAGGGTCAGTTGCAAAAGCAACAACAAAATTGGCCTCCCCCCTCACCCAGAATTTCAGATATTGGAAATTATGAGACATAGAGTATAACTATATTTAAAATGTTGTGAAGAAAGAAAAGATCAAATCTAAAACTTGAACAAGAAACCATCAAATTGGATGCACAAACTTGTCAAAGGTTTAAAACGAACTTATGAAAACAAAATGAACAGGGAAAAAAGCATATTAATGCAGCTGATTAGAGAATTAGTTGAACTGGAAGATAGCTCTGAAGTAATTACTCAGAATGGAGAGCACAGGGGGCAACAGATGGAAAAGATGAAAGAACAAGTAAAGACATGGAGAATTTAATAAGATGGCATTATGTTGTGGTTACAAAATGAGAGAAGAGAGAGAATGGGGATAGGCAGTATTCGAATAATAATGGCTGAGATTTTCCCCAAATTGTTGAAAGACATGAATCCTCACATTCAGGAAACACTGAATACCAAGTAAGTTAAATGAAAAGAACACCTTGGGGCACCTGGGTGGCTCAGTCGTTAAGCGTCTGCCTTCGGCTCAGGTCATGCTCCCAGGGTCCTGGGATCGAGCCCCGCATCGGGCTCCCTGCTCCGCGGGAAGCCTGCTTCTCCCTCTCCCACTCCCCCTGCTTGTGTTCCCTCTCTCGCTGTGTCTCTGTCAAATAAATAAATTTAAAAATTTTAAAAAAAAAGAACACCTTACATTACAATTGTAAAAGGAGAAAGAGAAGAGCTAACAGCAGCAACAACAGAAGCCAGTGAAATAATATCTTCAGAGTTAAGGGAAAGTGCTTTGAACCTACAATTCTATCTCCAGCCAAACTGTTATCCTGTATGGAGACAAAACGGAGAGAATTTGCCACTATGTTCTTTTGTCATGGAGAGAACTTCTGAAGTTTGTATTTCAGATTCAAAAAACTGAGGAGAGAAGGAACATCTGAAACATGAGAAGAAAGGTGATGAAATAAATAATAAACATGGGTAAATCTAAATAATAATTACAGTGGCATTTAATATGTGTGTTTTTAAAAAGCACAGAAAATAGGGGCGCCTGGGTGGCTCAGTCGGTTAAGTGTCCAACTCTTGATTTCAGCTCAGGTCATGACCTCAGGGTTGTGAGATCGAGCCCCACGTCGGGCTCTGCTCTGAGCATGGAGCCTGCTTAAGATTCCTTTTCTTCCTCTCCTGCTGCCCCTCCCTCCTCTAAAAATAAATAAATAAAAAGCACAGAAAATAGGAATAAAATATGAGACAATACTGTCTGAGAGATGGGACTAGTGTCATCAGAAGTGTCCTAATGTTCTTGTATTGTTCAGTGGGAAGGTAAAGCTACAGTTTAAACTTTAAGCAGTTAAAGTGAAATGTTAAAAAGTTAAGGAGCCATCCGCTAGGAGAACTGAGGGTGAAGGTATAAAGTGTGGAAGTTTCTTCTGATATCCTTGATGGTAAAACAAACAAACAAAACAAAACCAACTGACCCCAAAAGAGGACACACCTGGCTGAAGATTGAGAGGTTCTGTGGTGTTCTTGGTCACATATTTATTACGTTTCTGAAGGGCAGTGGAGACTTTTGTGGGAACACAGCATGACCCCTATACAGACAGGTGAGCTATAGAAATTCATTACTATTCCACCAAGAAGCTCCATAAGAGGGGTTAACTAAGACACAGGAGGATGGAATTAAAATCAGGAAAGCATTTTACAAGCATTCTGACCTAGATGGGCTAAACCTGGGGGAGCTTCCTTTCTCTTGCCTCATTACTGGAGTGGAGTTGCTGCTCCTTGCTGGGGCCTTCATTTCATTTCCCATTACTCCCAACGCCTCGCTCAAAGCACTGAGACTTACAAGTGTAGTATATTGAAATTACAGCTTCTTCACCTCACTTCTGTATTCTGTATTCATTTTTCTTTCAATTCTTTCATCATCCTATTGAGTGTTTTTTTAAACTAAGTATGGCTCAGATGAACTGACCAATTCTTGTGAAGTCATACACAGGACAGTCTATCCAGTGTGACCCCAGATTTTTAGAGGAACTTAAAAAGTGTGGCATTACCACAATAGGAAGAATATGTGAAGGAACTTACCACACTGCTCTTGCAGAGAAAGAAGGCTGACCATTTGATGGTGGTGTGCTACCATCCATCCAGGCTGTTGACCGGTTATGTCTTGGAAAGATGAAGTTTCTGGAAGAACCTAGTTGTTTTGTCACTGTCATCATGTTACAGGTCTTGGGAGAGCTCTAATGCTTGTCGTCCTAACATTAATTGAAGGTGGCATAAAATATAAAGATGCAGGAAAGTTTAGAAGATGAAAGTGGAGTAGAGCTTTTTTTTTTTCTTAAGATTTTATTTATTTATTTGACAGAGAGAGACACAGCGAGAGAGGGAACACAAGCCGGGGGAGTGAGAGAGGGAGAAGCAGGCTTCCTGCAGAGCAGGGAGCCCGATGTGGGGCTCGATCCCAGGACCCCGGGATCATGACCTGGGCTGAAGGCAGACGCTTAATGACTGGGAACCACCCACACGCCCCTGGAGTAGAGCTTTTAAAAGCAAGCAGCTCTTGTCCTAAAATCCAGCTGCACTTCATCTTTACCAGTAGTCATAGAAACTGTTCTTACAGTCAATAAAACTGGGCTGCCTGATGCTATTGTCTCAGAAATGGAGCTTAAGACGGGACCCGGTTTATCATACATAATAGCCAACACATAGGCTTGGCGAATGGGAAGTCTAATGAAGCTTTCATAGGAGTATTGATAAGCAGTTCTATCAGGCCTCAAGCTTGGCAGAATTGCACCCTTTGTGTTTGGATTATCATCGGGCTATTTGGAAACTTAGCAAAAGATGCTTGCTGTTCAGCATTTAAAACGTGCTTATCATTTTTGTCAATTGACCTTTCCAGGAAGCGTTCAGTATTGAGTTGTAAGTGTTCTGCAAATCTATTCACGTGCCAGAATCTTAGCAATATATAAAAAATATAAAAAGATTGGGTGCCAAAATACCCAGCCACAATACTTGTATGTCTTTAATATCAGAACAGAATTAAAATTCAGGAACTGTGAAAAACAGTCTAGATCTTCTGTGGTTTATCCCTTCAGTCATTTCAGACATTGATAGTAGGACCTGTATGGCTATTTGCCTACTACTTTATATTTATATCTCTCACACTTAAAACAGTATACATCAGGTTTGTGTAACCACTGATTTTGTTGGCTTTTGGCCAAGTCTGATAACGATTTTTTAATGTCTTTCTATAAATCTCATTTTGTGCTATTATGAAAACCCCCATTGTGAAAATCACAAACCTCTGGTTGAAAAGTTCATGTAAAATCCACATTGTAACAGAAGCACATATCTTTTTTTTTTTAATTTTTTATTGTTATGTTAATCACCATACATCATTAGTTTTTGATGTAGTGTTCCATGATTCATTGTTTGTGCATAACACCCAGTGCTCCATGCAGAATGTGCCCTCTTTAATACCCATCACCAGGCTAACCCATCCCCCCAACCCCCTCCCCTCTAGAAACCTCAGTTTGTTTTTCAGAGTCCATCGTCTCTCATGGTTCGTCTCCCCCTCCGACTTACTCCCCTTCATTCTTCCCCTCCTGCTATCTTCTTCTTCTTTTTTTTTCTTAACATATATTGCATTATTTGTTTCAGAAGTACTGATCTGTGATTCAACAGTCTTGCACAATTCACAGCACTCACCATAGCAGATACCCTCCCCAATGTCTGTCACCCAGCCACCCCTTCCCTCCCACCCCTCACCACTCCAGCAACCCTCAGTTTGTTTCCTGAGGTTAAAAATTCCTCATATCAGCGAGGTCATATGATACATGTCTTTCTCTGATTGACTTATTTCACTCAGCATAACACCCTCCAGTTCCATCCATGTCATTGCAAATGGCAAGATCTCATTCCTTTTTATGGCTGCATAATATTCCATTGTGTATATATACCACATCTTCTTTATCCATTCATCTGTCGATGGACATCTTGGCTCTTTCCACAGTTTGGCTATTGTGGACATTGCTGCTATAAATATTGGGGTGCACGTACCCCTTCGGATCCCTACATTTGTATCTTTGGGGTAAATACCCAGTAGTGCAATGGCTGGATCGTATGGTAGCTCTATTTTCAACTGTTTGAGGAACCTCCATACTGTTTTCCAGAGTAGTTGCACCAGCTTGCATTCCCACCAACAGTGTAGGAGGATTCCCCTTTCTCCGCATCCCCGCCAACATCTGTCATTTCCTGACTTGTTAATTCTAGCCATTCTGACTGGTGTAGAAGCACATACCTTTAACGTCTCCAGACAAAAACATCTTAAAGTTAATTGAATGTTTGCACTTTGGGGTGCAAGTTAAAAGAGAGGGTGGAAAAATGTGGGAGTGAGCTATTAAGTACTTTTAGCAAAATGTCGTGTAGGATGTACTGAATGTGCCTGTTAGTAAATATGTTTTTAAGATAGACATGCTTTGTTCTTGTAGCTCAAATAATTCTTAATCATAAAATTTCTGAAAATTTGTAATTTTTTCCTATTTTTATTGGAAGTTGTTTGCCAGCTATTGTTGATAGAAGTGTGAATTTTTTCCTTCTCTCCCAATCTTTCTTGCAAAAAGAGAAGTTAGTTTATGCTAATGAATTGAGTAGGTGTCTAATATTTTGTTTTCCTTTTGATCTGTGTAACTTAGTATTTGTATACTTGATAATTTGTCATATAATTGATAAGGTGGTACTGTGTATCAGTGTTCAATCATATATTTACAATTTCTGGAATGTATGATTCTAGTTCTTTAGGAAAAATGATTTGTAAATGTCCATCAGCTTGTAAAAACTTAGTGCAGGAATTTAAACATTTAAATAAATACTGAAATGGAAAAAAAGAAAGAAAAAGTTGAGAGTAATCATTAGATGGAAATAGAATTTATAACTTCTAAAACAGAAGATGGAAGTGTTCGATTTTAAAATTCAATTTAAAGAAGGCAGGAAAAGAGAAAAAAAGATGGACAAAATAGAATACAATATTAAAATGTTAGCAGTAAATCCGAACATACCAGTAATCACAAGATGTGAGTGGACTACATTTTCTCCTTGGGTCACTCTTAAATCCAGCTATATAATATTTGTGAAAGAGCCCTTAAAATTATGGGTATGAAACATTAAAAGTAAGAGGATGATAAAGGTATGCCAGGCAAGTACCAAGCAAAAGAAAGCTGATGTCATTAAATTAATATGAGGGGAAAAAAATGAATTTTAGCCCAAAAGCCTTATTGAAAATAAAGAAGGTTGCTACAGAGAGATTGAAGACTAAATTTATCAGGAAAAGATAAAAGTGCTAAACTGTTACACATTGAATTACCCGGCTTTAGAATATATAAAACAAAAATTAATTACAAGGGAAGATTTTTAAATAGATCATCACCATGAGAGACTGAAACCAACCATAATCATTCTAGCATTCTGATAAAATGTACTTATGCTTTGGGATAAAATGCCCAAATAAGATATCCTGGAAGTGTCCTATCTCAAACAACTCGGATGAACTCAAAAAGTGGTTCTGGTAATGGCAAAGACTCTGCTATTGAAAATGTGGACAGTTGGAATAAAAGTGGTTCTTGAAATGCAAGTGAAGAAATAGACTTCCTAAATTAAAATTGTGTAATAATGAAAATATTTTTATATATATCCTGAATATCACAAGCATTTGATTATTTCATCAACATTAAAGTTTGACATTAGTCATTTGGAAGGAGGAGAAATGAGATTGTCTTATATTGGCCAATTCCTTATATTTAGTCGGCATGTGATCAGCAACTCTACAGTGTGTGATTTGTGGCTGATTGGAGCCAGAGGGACTGCGGACATAGGCTGGTTCATTGCTCGTGTACAGAATCAAGGCGATAGCTCAGCTGTAGCCTCAGTCTGGCGCTGGTGTTCTGTTTCATCAAAGCTGTGTCAAACTCATACCAATGATCATGTTCACCATGATTACATATACACTGTACATTCAATATAAGTGCAGTTTTTACCATGAAGTCTACCTATCTCGAACTTTGCATTTGGTATTTTAAAAGATGTTAATGAAAAGTTTATAATAATGGGAGTCTTAGGAAGAGGCAGCGATAATTTGGATGGCCCTGGCCCCTCTTAAAGGAAAGAAGGAGAAAAAACACTATAAAGAATTTTGAGAATGCCTCCTTTTCCTATGCAGAAATTTGTCTTTGCCTGGCAGAGACATTTAAAACCAATCCACTGATCAGTTTAAAAAAACAAAAAACCAGCCACTACGACAGCCAAATACTGAACCCATCTATGAGACCTTCACATACGAAGACCTAGAGAGGCCTCATAGTTGGGGTCTTCAGAGTAGTATTTTTCTTTGCTCCTTCCCTGTTTCTTCCTCTATCCAAATTCGTTAACCTCCTTTCCTCTTCCTCATTCCCAGTCCTCCCCTGCTCCATAACAATTTTAAATCAATGCTGAAGAGCTGCTTGAATATGGGAAGCGGGTGAATTGTTGGTTATTGAGGAAAATTCATTGGCTGTGTGTTTAGTAGCTTCAAGACTTGAAAAAATACTCACCAGCATATATAACTTGCCTTGACACTCTCTGGCTCTCTCTGAGCGTCAGTGTCCTTACTGCGCTTGTTGCAGAAACTCAGGAACCCATGGGTTGCTTTTAGAAATTATCTGAGAGGGTAACAAATGCAAACCACTTTAGAGTCAAGTAATTCTAGATGGATTTAAATCCACTCAGCCGGGCGCCTGGGTGGCTCAGTTGGTTAAGCGACTGCCTTCGGCTCAGGTCATGATCCTGGAGTCCCGGGATCGGGTCCCGCATCGGGCTCCCTAGTCTGCTTCTCCCTCTGACCCTCCCCCCTCTCATGTGCTCTCTCTCTCATTCTTTCTCTCAGATAAATAAATAAAAAAATCTTAAATCCACTCAGCCTGCTAATTGAGCAGTCCACGCCTTTCTCCGACTCCCGCTTAGCTTGCACTGCTATTTGATGGAGACAGAGTTCCCTTGTCAGACTAAATAAATATGAGCGGTGTGTAGAAAGTGCCTAGGAAGGTGCCTAACGTGTGTTAGAGGACCCATAAATGGCAGCCATTATCAGGAATACTTTTATTATCATGTTTATGTTATCTGGGTTTAATTGTAGCAGAGCAATGAAGTAGAGGTTCTACAAGAAGTAAGCCTGGGCTGGACTGTGTGGTCTGGTATGCATTTGAAAGTTGTACCCGATGGGCGATTTGAATTCTCTGCTTTTTTGGTAATCTTGAGACACATATTTTCTATCTACTATTGTTTTAATGGTCACCTTGAATAAATTCAGCCCCATATGGGTTATACACATTCCCTTTGTTAACCTGCATGTTAATAGCATGATTGCTGATATTTGACGGGGTACTTATGCCAATAATTTTATATTCAATGTAAGAAAATGTAAATTCTTAGAGGAAAAGTAACTTTAGTAACTAGAGAACGTAATAGTAGTGTTATTTTAATTCTCCTAGTTATTTTGTATTAATTTTCTTATCCAGATGTGTATGCAATAGGTAGATTCTATGAACAAATTCTGGTAACTATTTGATCAATTATCTCCTGAAATTTTCTACCTGGGGACCTTGTTCTGTCCTGAAAGTATCAACCTTTTGCTTATAGTAGAAATATTTTCAATCAATGAGATGAGGATATCAAGAGTATATAAAAGCTAGTTTAGATTAACAGATGCCCCAAGAACCAAAGTGAATTCTGCTTCTGTTTATTTTCAGCAGGTAATTTAACTCGGTTTCGGCCAAGAATAAATAGGTCCAGAAAAATTAGGTGAGCTCTATGTCTTATTCAGTGGATTTTCTTGTTTGGTCTGATTTTTCTTTTTTGCATGTGTTTTCAGGCTCAGCTATGTGAATTATGCAGAGGATCTGGCCTCCAAGCTCCTACAGTGTTCCCCAAAGAACAGACTATCAGCACAGGCTGCCTTGAGCCATGAGTATTTTAGTGACCTGCCCCCACGGCTATGGGAACTGACCGATAGTGAGTATGACAAATCTGAGACATCCAATCAAAGCAGGCATATCATTTTAACGTCTGTGTGTAACGTACTTGTAGGAGGATTCATATGTTTTTATATGTGCGTATGTAAGATTATGTATGGTTGCATATGCATTACATGTACACATATGTATGTGCGTGTATCTGTAGATGGGGGTTGAGGGAGACCCAGTGAGAGAGAGAGAATGAGGAAAAGGGAGTCGTGTGTATATATTTAGTGGAATCCTGCCATCCAGTTGCTAGCTTACCAGACGGAGAAAGAAAATGGATTCCTTTTTTGCTATCTCTGCTCTGCAGTCTGCAACTGCATGTCTTTGTATTTGATTATGTGTGTGTCCAAAAGAATGATCTGAGCAGTCATAAAGGAAAAGGGAAATATGATTTACATATTTAGTGCTTTATGCATGCAATACTTTTTAACTGGCTGCAGTACACAGAGGAGAAATGATTCATTTTTGTTTGATTCTCAGAGACCATCTTGGTTGTAACAATAATGTTAAAAAGGGCTGCTATGCAGTGAGCTGACGAGCAGAGTTGGCAATTGGCTAATGCACTGAATTGACATGTAAGAACCAAAGACTTGTAATTCATTTCAACTACACATGCTCTTGGTATTCATACAGACAGTGCTTCTCTGGATCTTTTAAAACAAAACACATTCCTGGGTGGGTTTTTGTTTTGTTTTTACAAAAGCGTTCGTATTTACACAGCCTTTTTCAATTATATTTTAAATATTTGGGAGATTTATGACTGGGAGGATCTCATCTTTCTTCCAAAGTGTGAAACAGAATTCTTGTGAAATTTTGCAAGACACTATTGCAGTAAGAGCATTTTTGTTCAATGGTGTTGTGTTCTTTCCAAATGCCAATTTGAAATATTCCTTCTCATACTCTTTTCTAACTACCTTAAAAATTAATATGCTGCCTACATGCATAGGCATTTATAATATATTTATTAATCCTTGGGTACACATTTACCATAGACATACAGAAAGTTATTTCTTTAATCTCTTGGACTTTAGTCTTTCCCCCCATTGTAGTATTAGATTCTCCTTGACAACAGGACCCCTTTATTTTGTAGCTAAGTCCCAAGTAACAACTCCTCTTGCATCTTTCTACCCAAAATCTTTTTTGATATCCTACATTTAATTTGAATTTCTTTTTATCCTAAACTGTCTATAGATATATTAATCCACTACTCACTACTCCCCCTTATGCTTAGTAAATCTTCTTTAACATTTTACATATTCCCAACCAATATTTATTCTATATTCTGCCCTCCTTTCTTTCTAAAAGTCTACCCACTGACCATTATGACAGGTCTTCCCATTTTTTTTTTAATTAAAGATGAAATTTCTGTGGAAAAATAATGAATTAGTGACACATCTTTCTATACTGGAAAGAAAAGATACAAACGGGCTCATTAGTTTATGGCTCCTCAAATTCAAACGTATGGTCTGTTTTCCCATTTAGTATAACTTGTAACTTGATATCACTCCTCCTTGGTGACATCTCAATCCCATCTGACTCGATGATTGAGTTTAAGCCAGGATTTTGATGGTCTACGAATTCTGAATTCTGTGGTAGTACTTTTCTGTTAATATGGACTTATTACCCACTTGCCACTTAGTTTATCAGCCAGTGGTTAAATCCAGTTTCTGTCAGGAAGTAAATGCCTACACATTATCACTCGGCAGCAGGCTGCCACCGGAGATAGCCTTGTCCCCGTCATTAACAAGCACAATGTATGCAGAACACCAGAGGGGAATTAAAACCACAAAAAATACCTCAGGGTGGTATTTTTAATATGAGAATTTAATTTGTAATTTCACAGATTAAGAATTTTGGCTGCATTAATCCCTTTATCAGCTCACAGCAGGCTATTTGCAGAAGCATAACCATAAGGCGATATTCATTGGCAGAAACACGTCTTTGCATTAACGTTAAACATCAGGAGCAGTGAAACCTTTTGAAGGGGGGAGAATAAAGATGAAAAATCATTATATTTTTAAAGCAAGATTCCGCTCAATGCCTCCGGTAACAATTTTGAGTTACAGAAATGCTATTTCTGTGTCTAACAGATAATCATTATGAGGCATAAATCCAGTCCCAAGAAAGGACAATCCTGGTATCAAATACTATAGTCGTTTCCATTTAGAACAATGTGGTAGTCCTTGTAAACATGTTTACAAAACAAAATTCCTAGACTTCAGAAACTTTGAGAACTAGTTTTGGTGAAATGACTTCTTCCGAGGACTCTGTTATCTAGGTTAATATTCTGCAGACTATATTTAGAAATTATTCAAATTAAATTTCCCATTAGTTTGGAGTCTGATAAAAGTTCACCACCTGGCAAATGGCAGCAGCGAGGGTGATGTCCTCATGTGCTTCCTTTAACAACAAGATTTGGAAGGAGGTCCACCTGAGAAGAAGTGTTGCAGAACCAATAAATGGATTGTCTTAAAAATAAATGAATGAATGAATGAATAAAATGGATTGTCTTAAGCAACAAAGTATTGGTTTAGATTCATCAAATCCAGGAACCTCACTGTATTAGTCTGCTCAGGCTGTTATAACAAATATACCTTAGCCTGTGGGGGCTTACACAACTAGCATTTATTTCTCTTAGTTCTGGAGGCTAGGATGTCCAAGATGGAGGTACTGGCATATTTGGTTCCTGGTGAAGCCGCTTCCTGGCTTGCAGAAAGCCACCTAACTATATCCTCACACAGGCAGAGAGAACAGTCTCTCCCTCTCTCTTCCTCTTTATAAAGCCCCTAATCTCATCATGTGCGCCCCCCCATAACCTCCTCCAACCCAAATTACTACCCAAAGACTCCGTCTCCACATACCATCACATTGGGGATTAAGGTTTCAACATATGAATTCAGTCCATAGTGCTTATATTCTTAAAGATAGTTTATAGAGTTTTAAAAAGAATATCCACAAAAGGAAAACACGTATGCAAGCAGAAAGCAAAACCAGATTAAAAGGAGAAAATTGGAACGAAAATAAATTAAAAGTGGGCTTGAGCCTTCTTGGCCTACTTTAATATATCCGACTGTGTGAGAAGGGTATCAGGTGTCATTACAATCCCGGTTACACAAAGCACTGCAGTTGTTCCGTGGATCCGTATAAAAATGAAGTTGTATGCTTATGTCAGACTCTTCTTTGCTTTGGAAGAACATAACAATATAATATCTTTCTTTACTATACCGCTCCTTAAAATCTCACTAGTTTACATAATACCAAAATTTAGAAGTGTTGTGTTAGTGTGCCACCAAAGGGGGAATTACACATTCATCAAGCAAGAATAATGATACCTGGGGATCTCGTAGTTAAAGGCGGCTAATTCTGGTGGCACCCTGTCATTCTCCCTCTGTCCTGAAACCCCAACAGCCTTGCCCCACTTCTTCACAGAAATTTAATTGCAGGGAAGTAAATGGAGGGCTGATTTAGAAGAAGTTCATTACTTTTCCGAAATACACCACAGGGCATTCTCCTGTGTATACTATCAAGTTACATGAATTATTGAAGCTGAACTACCCTTGTCAAAGTAAATGAACAAAATACACTTCATAGCACAGAGTCCTTGATTTTATTACATTCATTTACTAATTCACAAAACTCAGATCTGCAGTAAAAGAAGGGCAACAAATTGGTACAGTGTGTGGAGCACCGGACTGGGAATCAGACCACCTGGGTTCTAGCTTCAGCTCTACTAGGAGCTAGCCAGGCAACTTTGGGCAAGTGCCTTGGTCTCAGTGGGTTCCTGATTTCTCATTTAGAGACACAGTGATCCCTAAGGACCTTTCCAGCTCTGATGTTTGTGAGTTTTCCTACTCATTCCTATATACATCCTGTATATTATCCTAAAACAACATTATAGCCATTAATTTAGCCTCACACCGTCTTCTTAAAAATAAAACAAACACACCTGGTTCACATATATTTACTGCTTCCAGTTCGTTCCTAGACTTCCATTCTCTCTTGAGTCCTTTTGAACAAGGCTTTCATGCACAAGGCTCCGGAACTGTTGTTCTCAAAGTCTCTGTCGGTTGGTCCTTCCCCAGCCTCATCTAGATCCATCATCAGAATTCAACACAACTGTCCACTATCACTTCCTAGTAACGCTTCCTTCCCTTGAATTCCAGGACGGGACGCTCCCATGGCTTTCCTATTGGAGCTACCCTAAACTCTCCTCTTCAGACTTTTTGTGTATTTCTCCTCATCTGCCAGCCCTCTCACTTTTAGAGTGCTCTAGTGCATAATCCTCAGGTCTGTCTACATATGCTCCTCCCAGAGCCTCCGTGATCTCATTCAGGCTCATGATTTTAGGTATCATCTATACATTGACAGCTTCTACATTTCTGTCTCCAGTCCCACCTTCCCTGACTCCAGACTTGCATATTCAGCCGGCTATTTAGCATCTCCATTTGGCCCTCTAGTAGGCATCTCGAACTTAGTATCACCAAAACCAAACTGATCTTTCCCCCCAGGCTTGCTCCATCTGTCCTCTCCCCCTTGTCAATAAATGGCAACATCATTCTTCCCACTGATGGAAGCTGTCCTCTATGCCTCTTCTTTTGTCACACCCAACCCCAGTTCTTCCACAGACCCTGTTGGCGCTCCCTTCCAAATAGATTGAGGACACACCACTCCTCACTTCTTCACTGCTATCACCCTGCCCCACGTGCTCCCCATCTTCTCTCACCTGCGTTTTACAGTACCCTTCTGTTTTGCCTGCTTCTCCTCTTGTTCCTTGGTGTCAGCCCTTGCTGTTTCCTCTTCCTGTCGTTTGTGCTTGCTAGATTTCTGCCTGGATTGCTCTCTCACCTCCTTGGGTCTCTGCTCAGATGTCTCTTATCCAGAAAGCCCAAGCGTCGCCTGGCTGGCTCAGTCAGTTAAGCATGCGACTCTTGATTTCAGATCAGGTCTTGATCTCAGCGTTGTGAGTTCAAGCCCCGCCCTGGGCTCCATGCTGGGTGTGGTGCCTACTTTAACAAAAAAAAAAAAAAAAAAAAAAAAAAGAAGAAGAAGAAAAGAAAGCCTTCACGGACCTCCTTCCATTGCAGCATTTTCAGTTTCTCTTCCCTGCTTTATTTTTCTTCATAAGACTTACTGCTAGTTCATATATTTGTTTGATTTTGATTGTTTATCATCTGTCTCCCCCGAATGTAATCCACAAGAACAGGGATTTCTTTTCATTCCAGTTTATACACTACAGGATTCCAAAATACCTAGAACAGTGTAGACTCCATAAATATTCCTCCAGTGAACAAATGAAAGAATGGCATGAAGGAAGTGTAAGACATGTTTCCAACCCAAATTCATTGTTCTAGATCAGAGAAATAGCACGAATATCAACCGCCCTGTGGTTCTGAAGGGAAGGCAGACCGTGCTGTCAGATGTGTGTACAAATCTGTGTCAGTGTGTGGCTGTTACCACTTGACATTTCAGAGACCAACACATACTCATGATGTTTTATGGGCTGGATATCTGGAATTGCATCTCAGTCTCCATGTTTTACAAGGAAAGATTATAAATAATCTATAAATATATAAATGGAAACTCTTTATTCTGTCCACAGTGTCTTCTATTTTTACCGTCCCAAATGTAAGATTGCAGCCAGAAGCTGGAGAAAGCATGCGGGCCTTTGGGAAAAACAATAGTTATGGCAAAAGTCTATCAAATAGCAAGCACTGATGAGCACAACATTCTCAAGAAAGCACAGGTAAGGTGACCTACTTTGCCTGGAAAGTAATAATGAATAGACATTGAGTAGATCTTTTCAATGAAATATTTCAGATTCCTTTTTTTCCCCTATGAGTCCTGTGAATCTCTTGTGTTCATTATGGCATTCATCACAGATTCTACTGAGGAGAATACAGCTGTCATATTTACAGGTACCTACTAGATCCTAGCCAAAATTGTATTTTATTTATGCAGTCGTAAACCATTTCAGTTATAAGCAGATCATTTTAACTACTCATACATTCTTCGTTGACGTTAGAGAAAGGTTAACCTTGGGCCGTATCTAAGTCACAGATTTGCTTTATTGGGCCCACACCATTTTTTAGATTAGTTGCTCTCATTTTAAAATGGAGAAATTTTACACAAAGTCTGGATTCTTGGCTTCTTCTTCTTCTTCTTCTTCTTTTTTTTTTTTTTTAAATCAGCGACTCCGGCAATGCTGCACTCACACATTCCTGCCAGAATTTCGTGTGTATAACTGAATGGTGGCTGCTTCCCTTGGAAAGAACACGTGCTCCCTCGTTTAGCTCCGCTGCCGTGTGGGCTACTCAGCCCACTTCTGATTCTTCCCTGGGCCCTAGGACAAACCTCATCATGATGATGCTTTTCTTTTTTCCCTGTGCCATTCCTTGACCTCTGCTATTCTGTAGATAGGAAGCATCATCTAAACGAGGCAATCTCTTGCATGTCGCCTGTTCTAGTCACACATGCTTCACAGAAACAAGCAGAAGACAGCTGCTTCTGAAAAGGCTGTGTCTTTATTGCCAGATGGAAACATCTGGGTTTTGGGGGAATTTTATGCCTATATATATCTTTCTGGGTTTTTGTTTGTTTGTTTGTTTTTTAAGATTTTTATAATGTAACATAACTCTGAAGCAAATGGAGAACACACTTTTTTGTGGGGAAGGCTTTTTATTTGCTAGCCCATATGTGTTCCTTGCTCATGTGGATATTCAGTAATTAAATGTTCCAGTGAATCGAAGGATATAGACAGCATTGCAAGAGCCCCTCTTCCTTCTTCTCCTTCTTAATACGAGATATGTTAATAGGCTGAATTGCCAGCATGGTGAAAAGAACAAATGAAACTGTCCACCTTGTCTTGGGGGGGATTTGCCAAAACGTTGAGTTATGTGGAAGACTTCGCTGTTGCCTACATCAATGTGGGGGCCAATTTTGGCCTCTCGGGAATATGGTGGTGATGGATGAATGATGGAAATGAAAGCTCCCCAGGTAAAACATGGTGTGTAAATGCCAGTCAGAAAATGTTACTAATAGACTCGCTGCTCCATATGTAAGAGTAAGATTCTTCATTCTTCAGGTTATTTCTCCCCATTGGATACAAAGTTACCTAGAAGCACAAGTTCACTCCCTCCCTGGTATTTGTACTCCCATTCTGAATTTCAGCTGGTCACACAAAGAGTGGGCTGAGTTACCTCCTGGCTGTGAGAACAGGTTTAATTCATGAGGTTTGTAGCATATGCTTTTTAAAGTGTTTAATGTGCATTACCATAATGAAGGCACCTGGCTTCAGAAATCCCGCAGACAATTCAGTTAAAACAAAAGATGAACTGTATTTGTGCTGCCTCACGCACCCAGCACACAAGCAAGCTTGAATTTCAGTCACAGGGCTGTGTGTCTTTTCTTCTCTGCTCTTTTAAGATCTCTGACCCGAGCCTACCTAGCCAGTCAAAGCTGCTAGAAGGTGCTTCAGGTCAGCTTCTCCTTACAAAATCAAATGAAGCTGATTGGACAGAAACACTGCCCGTAAGGTCTCAGAAATTGCTAATTAAAAAGAGGTTTATAAAAAGAGGTGCTTAGAACTTCAGTTTTACAAAAAAATATGTTTTCTTTGCAGTGTATTTTTTGAGCTAGATTTAAGGTTATACAAACTCCTTCTCTAGAACTGTTTGATAATAATATAAATATGTTCTCTGTGAGTTTTCTCCTTTTCACATCAACTTTTGAGGCTTTAATATTATCGTTTATGTTGCTTTCTTCCAAATCCAAATACCTCAGCTTGAGTCAACATTATAGTGAGGAAACATCTAAGTTTTTCTTTTCTCGGAAAAGCTACAGGGAAGCTGGATTCTAAGAGTTTTCTGTCAGCCGGCAGAAAAAGAAACCATTTTAATTCTTCACCTTTGTGGGTTTTTAATTTCACTCAAATGAGGCCATCTTAGAAATCAAATAGTACAGCCTGTATATTGGCCTAATACATCTGTGCCGTGGGACTTCTTCTGACCAACAGCGGAATATTAATGTCTGTATTGTAGATATGACAGAGCACAAAGTCTACATAAATAAGAGTATTTGTATAGAAAAACATGTAATTCCCTAGATTTTGATTTTGTTGATGAATTAATTAACTGTTTAGAGCAAGCTGTGGCATGTTTAATTTTTCTCAAACGTCCCAGTTCTTTGTAAAACCTAGAGAAATTGGGAAGAAGAGGGGTGGGAAAGAGGTTGAGGGCCCAACGAGGCTAACACTGTAATCTAGCATTTCAGCCGTCTTTCTTTGGGGAGTTGTGCAGAATCAGGATGAAAAATGCATTGCATCACTTCTGTTTTTGAAATGACGGAGGACTGTTCTAACTTGCCTCCTATACCTCAGTGCCAAATTGTTTCTAAACTTGCATACTAAGGTCACTTCAATTATTTAGTTAATAATACTGGATTTGCAAAAAGTGGCCTTAGTGGAAAAGCTAACGAGAAGCATTTTTCTTTGCAGCAGAAAGCAATTTTTGTTCAGAGTCTTATAACCAAATTAAATGAAAAGAAAACTGCCTGCACCTAAGTTAAAAATGGGGTAGGTGCCACTGGATGATCAAAATACTGTGCTTCCTACATGTTGTTATCCTCTAAAGATGTTAGTAGACTAATGCTTTCATAGATTGTCCCCACTCTTTTTATCAGCATTGAAGGGTAAGACCATCCTAAAGTCTGAGAGAGCCTGAAAATGTGCATTGAAATTTTTCCCAAAGACCAGAAGCTATTAAATACCACATCCATTTGTATCACTTATATTTACATATAGCAATTCCAAACACGCCTCTATGCTGAGCTTAATTTTCCAGCCATTCTGAATTGAGACGGAAACTGCATGGTCACTCTGTCTACTCCTTTTGCTGAATACAGGGATAAGAAAGACCCTCTGGCATCATTATCTGAATGTTCAGTAAAGCAGGTATTCTCACGCCCTGGGGAGATTTTTAAAACCGCAGGTTCCTGGGGTCCATGAATCTGCACTTTGAAGGACCCCAAAGGATGTTAATGCAGGTAGCCCATGAACCACATATGATGAAATCTTCAGTAAATATTTGAGAACTGTATATTTATGAAGTAAAATAATCAACTTATTTGGGTCAGGACTGGATAAAGACAGACTAGGAAAACCCATCCCTTCCCTTCCCTTCCATATTCTTTTAAGCAAAAATAGCGCAGAGTTATGCTCTCCAACAGGGTAACCCACTAGCCACGTGTGGCTCTTTCCATTTAATTTTTAATTAAAATTAAATTAGAATTTTGTATCCTCAGTAGCAGAACCCCATCTCAGGTGCTCATTAGCTACACATGACTCAGGGCCACATACTGGGGACAGGGCAGGTGCAGAACCTTTTCAGTATCACAGAACACTCTCCTGGACAGCGCTGGTGAAGCGCATTGCCCCTGCCTGCCTTTTTTAAGAAAGAATTGGGAAAATTAAAACTGCATTCAATCAGTAGAACTATGTTTCAATTCTGGATTATAGCCGTCTAAGAGAAGCTTGAATTGTGTGAGGAAGGGACACCTTCCATTGAGAAGACAGGTGGCCGGGTGCGAGGGACAGAGACAGATCGTTGAGAATGACAGGAAGAGCTGTGCCGTGGGGCCGGGGAGACCACGAGCTAGTGGCCTCGGTCAGATTTCTTCAGTTAACAGTGGTCTTTGTTGAGGTTGCTTTGGGAAATTAGGCGGAAACAAGGCTGATGGTCCACGCAGCTGCATAGACAGGCCTCACGAAGACTGGGTGTCCATCAGAATCCAGCAGGAGTCTGACTTTGCCTTCCACCTTAGCCACCAGCTCAGCTCTGGTAACCGCTCCTGCCGACGCAGCCGGCTTTTGCTATCCTTTGTGCGTGACATGATGGCGGCTCGCTTTTTCTGGCTGTGCCTCTGCTACCTACCATTTCCCTCTCCTTTTCATCTCATGGCTTCCGCCGGCTTGTTTCTGCTTATTCATGAATCCTGCTTATTGTCATTTCCCTTCATCCCTCTATTTCCGGGACAGCCTCTCAGTGAGCTCTTTTACTTGGATTCAAACCCTCCGCAGGAGCAGCTCTGATTGGTGTAGGCATCCTCGTGAAGCAGAAAGCAAAGCTTTGAGCTAGGCTGTTGTGTCAGTCTGACTGGATTGCCCTGGGCCCAGCGCCGAGCCCTGATCCAGTCAGCTGAGCTGTGAATGGGGCCAGTCTTCTCTTAAGGAACCCCTCAGAAGAGAGTTCTGGGTTTAGCAGCCCCTGAAGCTTCTACAAAGCCCAGAGTATAGCCAGAAGGCACCTTGCCTGGCCTGTACACTATGAAGGAAAACAAAATCAAACAAGTACAGAGGGAAATTCCAATTTTAATGGCACGACAGCACCCTCATTGTGTGATTTTTTTTTTTTTTTTTTGATGAAAGGTCTTTTTAAGCCATGTTGCATTTTCTCAACTGTAGGCACAATAGGAGATAATACTCATTAATACTTGCCACAGTGTAAGAAATGCAAGTATTAGTTGTAGCTTTCCTTCAGCAGCAGGAAGTTTTCTGGGTTTTTTTCTGGCAAGAACTTACTTTCTGCATGATCCTGCAGATTTTTCTTTCCCTATCAAACGACTACAGTTTTATTATCTCTGTTGTCTCATGCAGGTGACAATAGTTGTGGAAATAACAGGCAGAGGAGGAAACAAACTTTAGTGTTCCTCACA
Source organism: Eumetopias jubatus (assembly GCF_037043125.1). NCBI lineage: Eukaryota > Metazoa > Chordata > Mammalia > Carnivora > Otariidae > Eumetopias > Eumetopias jubatus. Next base: position 36,244,516 of record NW_028274820.1, read on the forward strand.
GATTTTAACTGAAAGAATCCCTGGTTTTTGTCATTACCCCTACATTGCTGCAGATGAAAATATACATCTTATTCGGGAAATTGATGGTGCTGTGAACCACAGATGCACAATGCATGTTATGAACACCTGATTGAGAAGAGGCTGGGATGTTGGTGGTTTAGTTTTCCCCACCTTACCTCCACCCTCCTTTCCTTAGCTTCCCTCCACCCTAGAGAGTCTATTATCTCCTCTAAACTATGATGCCAAATAGCAGGCTAAGGATGCTTGTCCCTTCTCTTCTCTCCCTCCCTTCTCTGTCCCTCCCCGCTTCCTCTCCTTGGGTCACCTCTGATCTGTACCCTGCATCACCACCACCAGCCCTGTGAATGGATTAGCAAAGGACTCGAAGGCCTTTACTATCTAAGTCTGCTTAATTATGTCCTGGGATTGTCACAAAGCAGAATGAAAATAAAGTTAAATATATCATGTTTCATCCAGGGTGCATTTTTTTAAAGTATTTTTTTAGAATGACATAATTTCAGACTTCTAGAAAAGTTGCAAGAATAGTACAAAGAAGTCCTGATACCCTTCACCTACTTGCCCCAGTGTTTACATTTTACTGCAATTGCTTTATCATATTCATTTTCTCTCCATCCTTCCCTCTCACTCTTTCTCATACACATGCACGTGCACACACGCACATATACACACGTGTATATACACATTGTTTTTCTAAACCATTGTTTTTATTTACATGATGCTCCATTACCTTTAACTATTTCAGTGTGCTTTTCTTAAAATTAGCAGAATTCAGAGTGATTTTTTTTTTAAAGATTTTATTTATTTATTTGACAGAGAGAAACACAGCGAGAGAGAGGGATCACAAGCAGGGGGAGAGGGGGAGGGAGAAGCAGGCTTCTTGCTGAGCAGGGAGCCCGATGCAGGGCTCCATCCCAGGACCCTGGGATCATGACCTGAGCCCAAGGCAGGCGCTTAACCGCTGAGCCACCCAGGTGCCCCCGGAGTGATATTTTTAAATTAAAAGAAAATAATAATAGTTTTTTACCCTTGCTTTTCTTTTTCCTTTCTCTGAGAGTTTTTAAAAGCAAAATGGCTAAAGGAGAAGAAACTGGTGTGATGCTCCACAAATTGGTTCATCAGTCCATGGATGTTCAAAAATTAGCTATATTTTTGTGATGCAATTTTCCAGGTCAGATGAGCTTTCAAATTGTGGCGTGAGGGTGGGGGAAGGCACTGCAACTTGCATCTTCTGTCTTTTTAAAACCCAAATTAATGTCTTAGGGACTCTTTAGCCAGCAGCGTAATATGAATGAAGCTTTCTTATAAGTAATGGGCACAAGGTGTGATGTGGCTAGTAAGCAAGATATCTATTAGAATGCTTGGCCAAACTATTATGAAGTTAGCAGTCACATATAACAAGTAGTTATAATCAGTTCAGGTGCTCTATTTTTCCCTTTCATTTAATGTTGATTCTTATGAATTTGGGATACAGAGGGAATCATCTATGCCCTAAGTGCACTGTATTGTATTATTAATACCAGGATAGCAGCTGAGTCCCACTAGACAGTCTTTGTGGTTTGCAGATGCTCTAAGAAGTGTCTGAGCATAAAAGGAGGCTGTTTGAGTTGAAGTGGGCTGCTGGTCTGGGATGACATTTGAATGCATGGAGGACAATGTCTAAATGACAATGTCGAGAAAGGAAGGCAAAAAGAAGCTTGAAACTATTCCCATTGTCCCACGGATGCTCATCACTCCTCCTGAGATATTCCTCACATGGAGGCTTTGTCTGGGTAGAAACAGGGAGTGGGATCAGGGAGGGATGGACCCTGGGACCCTGGGACCAAAGCCAGGGATTCGGGTCCTTAGGCACATTAAAATTCCAGAGAGATAGCAAATGTAATGAAAACTGCAACCCAAATGTATTTCAAGTCTAACAAAGTTAAACATTCTAGCTAAATTATTACAAGTATATTTAACAAAACGTTTGCAATACTCCGAGATGCTTCTATGAATAAAGCTTTTAAGAACATCAAATTGGTTGTGCAAATGAATAATTTACTGAGTCTCTTTTGGAATTTAGGATAGCTGTTTCCTTTACCAGTGCGCACACACAGACACGCACACACAGACACACAGACACGCACACACAGACACACAGACACGCACACACACACAATACACTCACACAGCCAAGTAGAATAATTTTCAACAGTCTTAGGGTTGTTAGGATAATATCATAGATTAGTCCAAGGATTATTTTTCCACCCAAGGAAATAATGTACAAGGTCTAGAACAAAATACCAAAGTTGTAGAAATTGATGGAAATTTATCTCAGAATAGATATCACCACGTATGCCAAGCGTGGAATCAAATACTGCACTGTTAACTTCCATATTGGGTGAATTTTTTTTTCCTTTGAATTATCCCCATTCTTTTAATGTAGTTTGCATTATGTATAGTGCCCTTGGATTTTTAATTGCTCCACATTATCATTTTCAATGCAATTAGTAAAATGCCCTCAATTACATATAATAATTACTGTAAATGGGGCTTTTGGCCTAATTACTATAAATGGGGAAAGATGTGTGATTATCATGTGCAATTAAATCATATACAGTATTTATTTTACATTATTACATACAATGGTGTAATGATAACACATAATTATATTGTATCATTCCTTGGTCAACAAATCTACTTCATACTGAGATACCTAGAGTAGCGATCCGTGTACTGGATCTTTCTTCCTAAAGTAATTGGGTTATTCCTTCTGCTGGGAACCCACTAAATAAACTGATTGTGCACAGCAAGAAAAAATCTGGAAGGAAAAAATCATTTTCTCTCCATTAATTAGGAATGCCCAGATTATCCTATGTTGTCAGTGTCAAATCCTCCCTGAGCACAAAGCCAGCCTCCACCATACCTGTTTGTTTTTTCGTAAATGGATAAAAATCAACACCCCTAAATGGTGGCAACATTTAAAATATGCCTGGGGAAAAAAAAATAAAAAAGAGGTCCTTTCTTCGTTGTGGCAAACATGATAATCATCCCTAGTTTACAAATAAATGCACACTTAACGAGCTTATAGCACATAATTAATTCTGCAAAGGATGCTGTTTGGCAGAGTGGGATTATGAGAATTGCATATTGATAGTGGCAGGAGAAATCTATTTTCTCTGCGAAGGTAGGGTGTTCTTGTGTTCTCTAGAAACTGGCACATCTCAGAGGTGTTGCTCTCAAAACGATCTCAGGATGGAAAGAAATCAGTAATTACAGAGCCAGGCATTCGGTTGTGTCCTAATTTTCCCACCAGTTTTTCAGTGTTTCAGCTGCCTCAGAGACTTAAAGTATTCTCATTAGGTAGCTGCAGAGGCAACCGCTTGCCTACTCCCTCATTCTCTCGTTCGCATTTCCTTTTTTTTTTCTATTCCTGCCTTGGGAGTGACTGTGAAGATCATTTGCTGGAATGATTGGCAGGTTAGAGGATTCGATCAGATGAGTTCCTCTTAGTGCAGGTCAAAAAGGCTAGTTAGCAGGAGCTGTCGAAAAATGCCAGCAGCATTCGAAATGGGAAATGTCATGACTTCGAGGCAGGGGGTGCCACCTGGAACAGAAAGCCCCCAGCTCATTAGCAAGTTACAGGATGTGGGCTTAACTGGAGGGAGCAGAGAAGGAAAGATAATACCCAATAGGGAAAATGATTGTGAAGTGGAATTGATTTCATGTATAATTTGTTTATCACTAGAGGGGACAAATGCTGTCCTTCTGACATGAGCAGAGGAGTATGGACTATGAATGAAGCAACTTAGCATAATCTCCAGGTTGAGCTTTGGATTTGAAGAATGCAAACTTCTTTATTCTTAACTGTGGAAATGATCAGGTCATGTTACATTAATTAAAGCTGACATACTCTCAAATGTTTTATCTGGGCAATTGTGGCAATTGCGACAGAAATGGATAGAGATGGGCAACTTCAGAAAAGAAGAAGGATTTTTTTTCTCCCCCTTTGCTGGCATGGAAGACTAGCTCAGTTGCATACTGAATTATAACAGGGCTGGTGTTTATCTTCAGTGGTTAGCTAGACTGCACAAATCAAACCAGGGTTCTCGATTCTCCTGCAATCTCATTTATAGAAGAGCATTTGCCCTTTGGGAGATGTAGATCTAATCCATGTGAAAATATGTATGTATATTTTAGAATATGACTATCATATTTTGGCATAATGTTAAAATTTTAATTTTTTTAAAGGGGAAGCTCTCCTATTTCATTACTGCCTAGTTGGCAGTTCATCTGGAATTTGATATTTTGCCATAAAGTCAGCAACTTACAGTAGCCATAGTTACAGACAAAACTAAACCAAAAAGGTGTCCTCACAGGAAAAATTAATCTGCAGTTTGTAAAAAGAGAATGTAGTGGCAAAACAGAAAAGAATATTGCCTCGCATGTGTTCAGACTGAACTCCAAATTGAAAGCTTCCAGTATTTCTACAATGTATGAGATGAGCTTCAGCCTTAAAGTCTTTCACTACATAAATTCCATCAGAAAATGTCTTTTCTTTTGATAAGGAACTTTTACGATATCATTTATCTTTTACTTGGAGATCTTCATCTTGTTATTTTAAGTCACAGATGCCACAGCTGCAAGTCTTTCTGGGTGTTTACTCAAGGATGTTTACTTAGCGTCCAGAATTTGGTTAAAGCATATATTTTCAAAAATGTCTTTGCCTTGAGTTTCTCTTTTCTCTTAAATATTGAAACCTTTTACCAGGCAGTTATGAAATAGCCAATGCTTGTTTTATCAAGCAGTCTCAGACTGCTGCCTTAAGTGACTAGGAATCTTAAAACCTCCTAGTCAAAACACTGGTGGAAAATTCATTCTGTTCTGTATTCAGCATAAAAAGCTTAGCATTAAGCTACTGAATATAGCTGTCAAGATATACTGCATCAGTTTTGTCAAATCTAAAACTTTAAACATCAGCGTGAATCCACTCATCCCCTCATTTGGGAGTTTTATTGTGTGGTCCAGAAGCTGGCCTTTGAAAAAAAATATATGAAATACTATTTGAAATGGTTCATCTAAAGTTAAGATTTTTTTTTATTCTGCCACAGTAACTCAATTTGTTAATAACTGACAGATGTATTCGAAAAAATGAATAAATCAACTATTTTGAGAGAAACGATTGTCAAAAAAAATTTTTTTTTAGTAAGAAGAGAATTGAGTCTAGTCATCCACAAGTGAGTTCCCAGTGTTCAGACTAATTTTTTAACTAAGATGTCCTTACCTCTCAAGACGGGCAAGCTGGAGCTATCTGGCCATGCAGACCCGGAGGTGAATGTGGTGTGTGTGTGTGCATGCCTGGTCTCATCCGCCATCCTTTTCTCCATTTCCTGCCCTCACTTTGGCCTTCCACAGTCAGCTCTGTAATCACAGACTTTGTAGACTCTCCACTCTTCTGTATTCTTCTCAATTAATCTTCTCTCTATTAAACTAAAATAGTAGTTGATACACGTACTGACATTCTTGTGTTTAGCATTCCCTTTGTTGAATATCTTCACTGCTTTATAGATTGAGTCACCTTGTTATTAAAAGTTTCACCTTCAGATTCTCTAACACATTGAATCTGTAGTTTCCAAATGACCAGTGCGTGATTTTAGAAAATCACTGCATAGATAAAATATTCACTGGAAGTATGAAATAAACCAATAGATGTTAAAATAAAGAATACAATGAATTCACTGAGACCATTTCAGATTTCCCAGTGCAGCTGACCCTTAAGAAATTACCACTTGTTGGGGCGCCTGGGTGGCTCCGTTGGTTAAGCATCTGCCTTCGGTCCAGGTCATGATCCCAGGGTCCTGGGATCGAGCCCCGCATCGGGCTCCCTGCTCCGCGGGGAGCCTGCTTCTCCCTCTGCCCCTTCCTCCCACTTGTGGTCTCACTCGCTCACTCTCTCTCTCTCTCAAATAAATAAATAAAATCTTTAAAAAAAATTACTACTTCTTGAGTTTTATTGTAATATAAAAGAATATATATCCATGATTATCAGAAAGGGCTATTAAAATACTTTTTGCTTTTCCAACTATGTATCTGGAGAGGCCACATTTTCTTCAGTTGCTTCAACCAAAACAGTATATCATAGGACAGATTAAATACAGAAGCAGATATGAGAATCCAACTGTTTGGATCCCGCTAGACATTTAAAAAAAGATTTGCATAATTGTAAAGCAGTACCACCCCCTCACTAATTCTGTTTGGAAAATATAGTTATTGTTATTAAAATAGTATTTAATGTTAACACAATGGGTTTTTAATGAACTAATAATATTTTAAATTATCAATTTTAGTTTCAAATATGGTAAATATCTATAGTTTTGATCCATATCTACAGAAGATCTTTGAGGGTCCTCTATAATTTTTTTTTATAATTTTTTTAAAGATTTATTTTCCTATTTCAGAGAGAGTGTGCTCACACACAAAGTGGGGGAAGGGCAGATGGAGAAGGAGAGCAGCAGAATCCCCACTGAGTGTGGAACCCGAGGGGGACCCTGAGATGCTGATCCGAGCTGAAATCGAGAGTCAGATGCTTAACCGACTGAGCCACCCAGGTGCTCCTCGGGGTCCTCTGTAATTTTTCAGAGTATAAAGTATCCTTAACCACCAAAAAATGTGAGAGCCACTACTCTATATCAGCAATGCCATTCATTAATTCTAACATGCTAATTGGTAAAAATATTGGTAATATTTTTCCCCTTTTAATAAATTGCTATTCAGTGCAGTCTTTTTTTCTTTATAAAGTTATCCCAGTTCTAACCATCTAATTGACTAAGTTTTTCAGTTTACAATGGGTATAAATCCTTACTCTTGTGTTCGCACAGATGCCATCCGAAAACTATAGTAGAGTATCATTTACTATGCCCTTGATGATTAGTAGGCCAATTCTTTTTTTTTTAAGATTTTATTTATTTATTTGAGAGAGAGAAAGAGAGAGCGCACACACAGTGGGGGAGGGGCGGAGGCAGAGGGCGAACCAGGCTCCCCGAGGAGCAGGGAGCCCGATGCAGGACTGAATCCCAGGACGCGGAGATCATGACCTGAGCCGAAGGCGGATGCTTAACCTACTACTGAGCCACCCAGGCGCCCCTAGTAGTCCAGTTCTTAAAAGAATTTTTCTATATGTTTTCTAGACTGTGACTTTTCCTTTTTTTTAACACATTAGTTTTGACCTTGTAGGGAGAAGGGAGAGGCTCTGACTAGATGATTCTAAAGCATCAGGCCAGTTCACATAGCTTGTGTATAGGACTCAGGAGGACTGCTAGAACAGCACCCAGAGCAGACTCAGTGTAAATTCAACTTCTTTCAGGAGAATGAACTCAGGTCTTTCCCTGCCCACTGCTATGAGGTCACTTGTAGAAATCTGGGTACATTTGGGGGTTCAGAATTGAAAGTAACTACTCAGCATGAGTAGCGATCAGATTAGGGTTGTATTTTCTTAACTCTTTATTTTGAAATACTTTTAAATTTACAGAAGAGTTATAAAGCCAGTGCAGAAAGCTATACCCTTCACCCAACTTCTAATATTAACAACCTTTATAACCATGGTACATTTATCAACTTAAGAAATTAATGCAGGTACCATACTAGTAATTAAACTACAACTGTGATTGTAGTTCACCTGTTTTCATACTTCTATCCTTCTGTTCCTGGAGCCCATGCAGAGTAGCACTTTGCATTTAATCATTGTGTCTCCTTACTCTCATCGGGTCTGTGATAGTTTCTCAATATTCTCTTGTTTTTCATGACCTTGATTCTTTTGAAGAGTACTGTTCAGGCATTTTGTAGAATGTCCCTCATGATGTTGTCTCATGGTGATGGATTTCAGGGAAGAGTACCACCCAGATGCAGTGCTCTTCTCCTCACACCATGTCAGGAATTACATGACGTCCACAGGCCTTATCACTGGTCATGTTGACCTTGATCACTAGGTTAAGACAGGTGAGGTTTTAAAGCCACGGTGATATTCAGAAAGTAAAATCAGAGAAGCAGGAAGTCTGGGACAGGTTCTCAGTCAGATCGAAGGAATTCAAGATGAGTTCCTGAACTGAGGACAGGGCTGCTTGATGTCGGACTCGGGCGCTGGGGGCAGTGGGGGGATTACTCTCGGGACTCAGACCTTCCAACTGAAAATGGGTAGAAATGGAGGAGAGGAGTCACTGGCAGAGAGGACAGTGTCCAAGTTAGGAAATCAGAGATGGTCCAGCTGCTGACTCATGATCAGTGATACGATTCTGCAACATGTCCGACAGAGTGTGAAATATATTTCGTGAACATGAATAAATGTATAGCTATTTTGCATGTGTTGGGAATAAAGCCAAAGTTTCATCCCCTCTGTACTGAAGTTTCCTGTGATTTGTTTGTCTAACCCCACTAGAATCTGAATCTCAGCCTACTGGACTTTGGTGACATTTTATCCTCATTTCACAACTTTATCTCCATTTCCTAGTATGGCACATAATTTATGTTCATTAAATATTTTTAAAATGTTGACTGAATTAGTGAATATCCAACTAACTCACCATACCATAATTTCCTGTTCTTTTAGCAAATATTTTTTCAGTAGCCATTATGTTGGTGCCGTTCTAGGAAGGACTGAATAGGACAGTTTCTGGCTTCAAGACCCTCACAATTTATTTTTTTTAAAGATTTTATTTATTTATTTGAGAGAGAGAGAATGAGAGATAGTACGAGAGGGAAGAGGGTCAGAGGGAGAAGCAGACTCCCTGCCGAGCAGGGAGCCCGATGTGGGACTCGATCCCGGGACTCCAGGATCATGACCTGAGCCGAAGGCAGTCGCTTAACCAACTGAGCCACCCAGGCGCCCAAGACCCTCACAATTTAGAGACACAGATAAGAACATTTAAATTTCAGGATGAGGAAGGCTACGGTAGAAGGTTGCATGAAGCTGTGTTGGGGGACAGATGAGGTAAAAATTAATTCTGCCAGTGGAGCTTGGAAAGGTCTCACAGTGGAAGAGATTTTGAGCCAAGGGAGGAATTATATTTTCCATGGGCAAGAAGGAGGAGAAGGGTGTTTTCTCACAGAGGAAACACTGAAAGCAAAGTCGTGTCACAAAGTGTAGCATTATAGGGAATGGACTGGTAAAGCTAAAGAGCATGGATAGGAGGTCTGTGAGAAGGGATCGAACTGAACACAAGATTTGAAGCTGGATTGTGAATGGTCTGGAATGACATGCTACAGAGTTTGGATTTTAATGTGATTGCCCACGAGGAAATATATATGACTCCCTGGTCAAATACAGAAGAATCAAAACATCTTAAAGCTGGGAAGATCCTTTAGGGACTATATAACAACTTGAAAGAAGATGTAGTATTTTTTTCTTTTCTTTGAACTTCTTATTATGATAAATCATGTCTTGAAAATAAGTAAAGAAAATGTATACAATTCCATTCACAGTTATAGCTAATATAATATTAGAATATTAGAAATTATACCAATATTTATCCTTCTTTTTGACTGAAAACCTATTCATCCTTCAGCCCTAAAATTTTGTGTATCTATTATAGGTATGGTTCCTTTAGCATACATTTTTCAACAAGTATGTAACATGTTTCTTGGAAAGTTATGCATGAATAATTTTAGTTGAAACAGTATGCCTTCTCTGTTTACATATCTTTTTGTGAAATGAATAATGACTCCCTTAATTTAAGTTTTGTGAGTAGGTAGAATTTCAATATGAAATTTAGGGGAAATGCAAAAACTAAAACGTGAGATAACTAGTTTTCCAGGGATAAAAATTTAAGAGTTTCTTTCGTAGTATTGTAATACTTTTGAATGGTGACAAATGGTAACTATACTTATCATGGTGAACATTTCATAATACATATATATATACACACACACATATAATTATATGTACACATATACATATGTAATATATGTATAATATATATAATATATGTGCATATATGTATATGGAATTGCTGTATTGTACACCTGAAACTAATCTAATATTGACTATCAACTATACTTCAAAAAATTAAAACGATTTTTGAATTGAAAGAAATGTCTAAGAATTTAGATCTTCATGGTCTTAATGTGATCAGCACTCAGTAGGTGTGCAAAAGTTATTTTCATGAATAAATTCAAACATATTTATGAGCTTTAAGTTCCTATAAGAGTAAACTCTAGTTTTCCTACCCATTTTTGCCTAAATCCAAATAAACTGTTAAGTATTTGAAGATCTTAAAGTCTGTCTACCCAATTACTTAAAACCACCTAATATTTAGTAACTCAGTAACATTTTTTATCATGATGACAATAATGACAGAGAAAAAATGTTAAAGCGACTAACATAAGACAGATTAAACAAACTATTTAGAATGGACCACTTAAATATTTTTACAAGAAATTATTGAATAGATTAAAATATACCAAACTAGGGCGCCTGGGTGGCTCAGATGGTTAAACATCTGCCTTCGGCTCAGGTCACGATCCCGGGGTCCTGGGATCGAGTACCGCATCGGGCTCCCTGCTCCTTGGGAGCCTGCTTCTCCCTCTGCTTCTCTCTCCCTCTCGCTCTCTCTCTCTCCCCCTCTGTCTCTCATGAATAAATAAAATCTTAAAAAAATATATTTAAAAAAATAAATAAAATAAAATATACCAAACTAGATGGAATATTATAAGAGCCTTAAAAATTATAGTCATAAAAGTAATGATCATGCAGAAATACATGGGATAATGTGAAAAAAGTAGAACATTCTGCTTATATATATAAAATTCATGTGTAAGCAAAAATGACAATGGAAATACATTAAATTGGTATATCCCTGGTTTAACAGAGAAAAATGGATTTACAAATTTTATTGCATAACTAAGAAAGTTAATTTACAGTTTTATAGTCATGGTAGGTTCTTACTATAATTCCAACCACAGAGCCATCTTGAATGGGTCCCAGCTCTTTGATGTTCTCTCATTACCAGACTTTCCTCTGTAGATAGTAGCATATGATGAAGAGTCAAATACCAAGCCAAATAAACTCATTTATAACCACGGAGCATTTCATAATTTAAAGTATTTTCTATTCTCCTAAGAAATGCTGGTAAATTAACACTAGAAATAGCAGTGTCCAAATGATTAAGGAACAGCATGGAAACATAGTTTTGCCAAAGCAAATAGAAGAGCTAAATTAATCACATCAGAATAAAAATTTGGAATTCCAGATTCTTCACCTTGTGCTTATCTGAATAAATTTTTCAAGAGGCTGTTTTTTGAGTCTGTTTTAATGGAACATTGCCTCCTTCCCTATGCCAAGACTAATTGCACAACATTGTTCTGTGTGTTGAAAGCATGGAGACATTGCAAGGAAGCCATGAGAGTTTTCCAGTTAAATCCATGTAACTACAGCTCAACAGCTCGTGGCTGATGGAAAGTCTTTGAGGTAAATAATTTATCACCTCACCTCATCCCCAAAACTTCTCCTGATCATGATAGTGTTGGTCTGCCGGCAAGAACATAATACAATCTTTGGTGGTCACGGCCCACTTCCCGGGACCTGAAATGTTTGCAAGAGGTGAGAAATTAAGATTCTTGACCTTCTCTCAGTCTTGTCTACAGCTTAAGGATAAAGAAGGAACGCTGGTGAGGCAAAATCATTACCTTTTATTTGTGCCTTTTATCTGTAATGCAGGGTAAAAATAAACTTTGAGAAGAAAAATGTATAGGTGAAGAAAAGTGCGTTTGTAGAATATTTGTGTCAATGAAACAATTTGTTTCACTGTTAATTCTTTTTCACTTTTTTTGTGACTTCCCGTGCGATACTTCACCATTCCGTAAGCTTTGTTTTTGAACTGTCTGTTTTCCTGTAGTTTCTAATTTCTACCTTCATTCCATCTCTTGACTTGAAATATTCCCTCGGAGGAGCGAAAAAAGAAAAGTGTGTGTGTGGTGGGGGGGCAGCTGCATGGGGTGGTAGGAAGGCAGAGGGAGGGAGACTGCTGAGGGGGGAAAAAAGATTTAAATGAGAACTAGAATGAATGCCTCACTTGTTGGCTTTTAGCACAATTACCATACCTTAGGAAATATGCAGGGAATAGTTAATTATGACTAAATGAGCCCCTTTTAGAGGCAGGGGCAGGCCCGGGGAGCTGACTGTCAGAGCCTTGAAGGATGTTGAATTGGCAGGCTGGTCTCTGTGTCAGGCGGGCGATGGTCTGCCGGGGAAGCCAGACAGAGAAAAGATAGCTGGGTGAGAGTAGCCTCAGACAAGGGAGCCATGGATGGCATTTGCATACTTTTCCTGCAAAGGGGGTTTAATCCAAAGAAAGGAGGAGATTTCAGTATTGTCAGGCCGGCTTTGTTCAGGGTGGAGAGCAGAAGGAAATCTGAAGAGGCCTTTCTCAAAGCCTTGGTCTCAGCCTTGAGGTTGTTCTAGTAAAGTTATGTTCTTGAGGGTTGTTTGCACACTATTGTCTGTTTGAAGATCTTCTAAACCCGAAGGGCTCAAAGTATCCCCCTTTTCCAGCACAAAAGAAGAGAATTTGTGTGGTAAAAATGACTTGTGTTGCAAACTGAACCCAAGCACCCTTTGTTCTTGCACAAAATACTCTGAAGTTCCAAGGATGTCTTTTTGAGCCACACTGAGTCACACCATAAAAGTGTTCGTAGGCTAGAAAACAGGGTAAAACCAACCAATACTTGTGTCTTTCTTTGCCAGCTCAAAGAAGTCCTTAACATAATTCCCCAAAAAAGATGGCTTAAAAAATGTGGCAGATAAAAAAACAATTTTTGATTGCCCTGGATCATTTTTGCCCTATTTCTTCACAGAATTTTCTGAGATTGAAGTGTTTAAGTCTAAAGTTGAGGCAAATTATTTGGACCATTAAGCAGAAAGCTTTCTCACCACCTGACCAACCTTATCTTTTCTCTGGCAACATGGGCTTATGATTGTGGTGTGTGTCCAATTGTCACAACTATGTCTCCTTTTATAAACTGTGGTGGACTATGGAGTATGTGATGGTCTTTTCTTCAACAGAAGTTTCTCTAATAGTGCACACATTTATAGTGAGAAGCATGTATCTGCAATACCTGCTTATGTAATAAATCATCATGATATTTATGGGTCAGAAATCAGGACTTGTTTCAACTGCACTCGTTGGTGTGAGCCTAAGTGCTCATAATCCTTACAGTTGAGGAAAGTTATGTACTAAAACACAGAATCTGAGTTTTAAAAAACTACAGTGTACTTGTCTGTAAGGATAATGTGGGCGATTGTGAGTGCCTTTTAAATTTGTCCTCCATGTGGAGCTTAATGTTTCAGAAAATATGGGTTTTATATATGTGTCTGTGTGTGTGTGTGTATAAATATATATATATAATTCAAAACATACAAACTAAATGTGGTTTATAGCTAATTAAGCAGAATATACAATAAAATTTGACCTTGGAAGTTAGAAAAAAAGTAGGTATTTATTCATAGCAACTAATTTAGCTTGAGACTTTTTTTTATTAAAAATATTACTTTATCAATTTTTTTATTGTTGATATTTTTGCTGGATTTTTGGTTCCTTTGGAGACGTGCAAAGAAGACCCTATACAAATTCAAAATAAAAATAAGCAATGAAAAGTCTGTTTGTCTGAGGGTCTAAAAGACAAGGAAATGTCCCTCTCAATTTCAAAATAAAGGTGAAACCTGTCACATGTTAAAAAAAGAAAGAGAGAGAGAGAGAAAGCTTACTTTGAAATTAGCATGAACCAGCTTCTGAGAGACAGTTATGCCCTCTTCATTTGGTAAAGTAATTAAGCAACCTTTTATCAAGATAATCATATTTTCAGGTTTCCACTGATGTTGTAATACCAGTGAGTTTGGATCAAGGTGAGGCTGGAAGCTAAGACATTGGCAGTGGCCAGATTAGAGCTTTCTGATGTTATAAATGAGTAGATAAAATGGTGCTTGCTACTTTCCTAAATACGTTATTTTTTTGTTATTGTTGAGATCCTTGTCTCTGAACTAAGTAAACTCTGCTTTGCTGGAAGTGGTGCATTTCTTTCTCCTGCTTTGCATTTTTCTCTGTGAGAAGCGTGTCTGAATTGGGGGGACCTGAATATACCTCTTTGTTGCTCAGCTTGTCAAGCACAGCGCTGTGTTCTCTTTCCCACCAGGAAGGTCAGGCCGCTGGGGGCCAATCTGTTTTCTGAAATGAACCCTACTGTCTGTCCCTGGTGTCTGACAGATTGAAACAGTTGTCTGTGTTACTGTGCCTTCAATGATTTCAAATGCTTCATTTTCTGAGAAAAACGTACTATATGGAGGCTACAGGAAAAAGATAAAAATATTTAAAAGGACTGGACTTTGGTATTAATATTTATCTAAAAGACAAATTTAATTAACTTTCTAAGAACATATTTACAGATTAGGAAGTTAGCTGTGTGCACTGTGCACACACTCACACATACCAAGATAAGCCTTCACTTACGAGTTCTACTTCTGAAGACTTATATTGAGGGTTCTTTTTTTTTTTCCCAGTTGGAGTAATAAAATTATGAAGTATGGAACTGTTTCAGTGGTAGAATTTGTAGCAGTAAGAGTCTTTTGTTCACTTAGATTTCAGTTTCATGTATTTTGATCAGAGGTATGTATAAAGCCTGAAGAAATTTGTACTGTGCTGAGCCTCACTTCAATACTCTCCAGATAATTGAGCTAATTAAATCTTTACCAACATTAACACAACACCAGCATTCCTTGGATAGTGGATAATTATTGCGCGAACATGGCAAGCTTAAACTAAACAGATGAAAATAGAGTCCTGTGGAATGGGTATTGAGTTTATTCTTTATTCATCTTTTGATAAGGTTTAATTAAAACTGCCTCTCTCCATTGTGGTGAGAATGAATGTGCTTGTTTTCATAGTGAAAAGCAAATTATTCACTTCAGCCATGGTTCAATAATCAAAGCCTTTGCAAAGTTTTGGGTTATAGTGTAGCAGTGGGGATATAATTGCTGCAAGTCTGTATGAAGGCTTTATTTTTTTTTATTACTTTCTCTTACTTATTTTTGTCGAAAAGCCCATTTTGTGATTTGGTGTGGAAGTACGTATGTCTGAAGCCTTCCTTGTACGTTTACCGTGGCTAGGTTTGTTTTTTGTTTTTGTTTTTGTTTTCAAAGGTGTATTTCTTACAGCCTCTTGCTAAAATGAAAAATGAAAAGGGACACACATTTAAATAAATGGTATTTGAGATGGGTCTTTTAAGTTAGTGTAGAAAGTTCAGTGAAACCTTTAAATTTTGTGGCTCCCACTGGATTGGCATGGTACCCAACCGTCCTGAGGGTAGAAAAGGAGTAGACGTTGGGAATTCTTTCCGCAAAGACACATTTCCATTCTCTTTCGCTTTCTTCAAATCCACTAGAAAGATTTTCCTTGTTGTTTGTTAAAGGGGGTGGTGGTTTTTTCCCTTAGGTTGGTGATAATTTTGTAGCATGAATAGATTTTATGTATGTTAATGACAACTTATTTTCAAACAATTGTCATGACTGTGCTGGGATTTCTTTTCCTCTCTTCTGCTTCTTTTATTTTTTTTAATAAAATTGGAGATTGCAAGACATAGGACGTTTTATGGAATCAAGGACAAAAATAAAACGGAGCCTTGGGCATCAACTGGAAGCAGAGACTCAAACACAGACACGTCTCTCCTCCTTGTTTTTGTTGCCTAGATTCTGACTTTCCCTGCTTTTCTGGTCCATGCGGTGGAAGCCTTTGTGGACTTGGCCTATGATGTGTCATGAGAAAAAAAGAGCAGACATCACCATAGGTCAACATTCCCGACTCCCTAACAAGGGAATCTGCCCTTCTTAGATCAAGTGAATTAGCCCTACATCCAAATGGTAGTGCCTCTGCTTACCACTGCCCACTGCACTTTTTCCTCATCAGTTTCTTAAAGACAACGACATGCAGACGTGAGCAAAATTTTCTTATCTATACAATTATTTTTAGGATTGTCATTGAATGCGGTGCTTTTGAACTCCCTTCACGTGCAGTGATCATTATCCAGTGGACTGGAAATAGTGTTTCTTAAGTGGAATAGACGAGATGAGAAAGGAGAATTTCAGATGACAGGTGTAGTAGGAGCATTGTTTGATGGAAGTTTTGTCTCAGCTCCGTGTGTGGGTTTGTGTGTGCTCGCGTGCCCCTGTATTGAGTCACTTAATAAAACGTGCTTTTGCCGTGAGTTGTGGCCAAAACAAGTTTGAAAGCCAGTGGCTGCTCCTCTGATCCCCTTCGAGGTTTCTCCTGGGAGGCGGGCGGGGGGGGGGGGGGTGACACTGGGCAGAACTCCAAGTCCATCATTCTCCCCATCAAAGTAGCTCCACTTTAATCTGCTCTCTTCGTTATGTTTCCGTCTAAAATATCTTTTAAACAAAGGATGCAGTGGCCAAAATTTTGAATAAATGACTTCCCAGTTCCCTTCTTAGGACTTTTAGAGCTAAGTACAGTAGCCGCCCGGACCAGATCAGGCCTTATTTTGGGAAACTATCCAGCCCTCACTTGTTTGGGCTTTTTTTTTTTTTTTTCTTTCTTTCTTTCTTTTCTTTCTGAAGTTGAAATGAAGTTTCCCTCCTAATCCCATAGAAAACTCTGAGACTTAGCATATAACCAGGACAGCACTTAAATCTGAACAGACTTTAAACAGCCTTACCATTAGAAAAGAGGAAAGCAGTGAGTCCTTTTCCCTGCACTTTTCCTGTCTGATTCATTAGGGAGGGACGAAAGGCAGAAGTGAAAATCAGTGACATGAGCAGGAAGGAGTCAGGCAGCCTCACGTGCCCGAATAAGGTCCTTAGAGAACTGGGGATTGAGGGGAGAGGCAGTCTCTTTCATCAAAATACACAATAAGAAAATGAGCTGACTTTCCGAAATGTGCATTTTACTTGACTTCCTTTGGAAAGTTAAAATTGGTTTAGCTGTCACTTTTTCTGCCTTTGACATCCTTGAGGGGATGATCTAGGTGACACACAGTGTCCAAAAGCTGGGATCTCATGCTGAACTCTGGTTTAGTTATGAGTGCTGTTTTGTCTATATGCAAAAAATGTGAAACATTATGGGCTTCCTTTCTTTGGACCTTATGGTTATGGACATTTTATTAGTCATTCATTGCATTAATATCAGCCTGTTAGCAGTAGCCTTCACCCTGAACAGGCAGTTCTCTAAACTCAGGGAAGCTGTGTAGAGTAGGGCTTAGGGTCTTTGGCTTGGCCCATCAGCTTGGGCCTTGAGGCTTCACTGACTAACAGCTCCATGACCTGGGCTAAGTTTTAACCTCTTAAGCCTTAGGTTTTCCTATCTGTCAATCAGGAGGAGGAATAGTGTCTTTCTTATCAGCATGTTTAGATTAAATGGGATGATACACATAAAGTATTTAGCACAGCGGCTTGCTTGGTTTATAACAAGGGCTCAGTAGCTATTATGAATCCCGAATTCCATGAAGTCTGTGGTAAACAAAAGACATATTGACTTGAACTCTTTCGTAATTGTTTTTGGTTTGTCTTTCCATTTCTTTAAAACAAAATTTTAAAACTAGAAATCCTTACAATGCAATGTATTTCTTGGTACAAATCATATATAATCAGGCCTCCTGGGTGGCTCAGTCAGTTAAGCATCTGCCTTGGGCTTAGGTCATGATCCTGGGGTCCTTGGAACCCGAGTTCCGCATTGGACTCCTTGCTCAGCAGGGAGTCTGCCTCTCCCTCTCCCTCTGCTGCTCCCCTGCTCATGCGCTCGCGCTCTCTCTGTCTCTCCCTCTCGGTAAATACATAAAATCTTTTAAAAAATCATACATAATCATGACAGAAGGAAGAACAAATTGAGGTTCAGTTTGGCATGAGTTTTAAAGAGGATGAAGAAAGGGGATTGGTGAGACATTCAAGAGACTATTTTTTGTTATCAGCGCGAAGAAGGGCAAAGGTAGAACTGAACCTGTTCCAGGCAGGGGATGGCAAGAATTTACTTGAGAGAAACAAAGACCATGATAAGATGGAAGCAGTCTTTAAGGAAGATTATTTCAGTTTCATGGCCCTCAATAGAGGGTTGTTGGAAAATCATTCCAAAGAAATCATGCATGTGACGTAGTCGTGTGGTTGAAGTGGGAGGGAATAGGCAAGAGAAGAATTAAAATTGCCTCCTACTTTGTGAGCCTAGAGCAGTGGCCAGATGGCACCTTCCCTGGTGGCCTGGAAGAACTCGGAAGGGGTAATCAGTAGGTGGGGACAGTGAAGCCATGTGGCCACACCCAGTAGAAGGGTGCTTTAGTTTAGGTTGGTGTATCAGTAGAGAGCGAGCATTAAAAGCAGAACCAAAGATGATAGCGCTCTGATGAGGTCAACATAACGGTTCCCAAAAATGGGCTCAGTGATACTGAGCTGTGGGGAAAGGTCGGCACAGACAACAGAGAGAGAGGTCAGAAAAAAGGCAGAAATAAGTTGTAAATGTGTCCCGCTTAGCATCCTGTCCAGGACCTCTTCTCTGTGCAGAGTTCCACACTATGAGTGTTTGTCTTGCTCTGATTTTCCAAAACACTCTGGAGGCTGTAATCTGGCAGGCTTTAGCAGACCCTGGCCACACACATTGAATTTGCCTAAAACTGTGTTTTTAAATCTTTAAGATAAGAGCCAGCATTTACAACTACGTAGATTCTACATAAAAATCCACATTTTTCTGCATTTCATTAAAAAGAAAAGGACGGTTGAGCCACTCTGGGCATTCTCTAACTGCAGTGATCAGTGAGGATTGAGTTGTGCCTTCTTTAGAAGAGGCTGTGCTGTGAACTTGGCCGCAATCTCTGCCACTCCAACCCGTCCTCCCGCCACTGAGGCTAGGAAGCAGATGCTTCTCACCTTCACCTTTTTACGGTTGTTTATCTTACGTAGAGGTAAAAGGAAAGTGAGACATCACTTGTAACAATGTCTCTGTCCTAAATGACAAATGTAAAAATAGCCAAAGGAGCTTGTTGTTGAAGAAAAATTGACGAGAGCGTATTTCTTTATATAAATTAATGTAACACACTTCCCTCACGAACGTTACCTCCTTGGCCCTTATTGGCCTGTCTTAGAATCTTTTCCATTTGGTAATTAGTCAGATTTATTTTACTATTACATGTGTTTCCCTTCCACTTCCAAGAGGACCTACCATAAAGCTTCTTGAGGTAAAGTCAATCTATTCCATAGCATCTAGCATAGTGTTGCACATAAAATGAAATATTTCCCTTTAGCTGTTGGGGAACTGGTAGCAAACTGAAAGGAATCTAACAGGTTTCCAAGGAATAAAGATATTCATGGAAATAAATGGCCCAGATGAATGAGAACCAGAAGACAATTGGCAAACATGTATTAAATGCCAACCAATTACATATAGATTTGTGAGCTCTCCGAGGCCATGGTCGTATTAGTCCACTCAGGCTACCGTAACAAAATACCATAGACTGGGTGGGTTGAAACACCAGGCATTTATTTCTCACTGTTCTGGAAGCTGGAAAGTCCAAGAGCAAGGTACTGGCATATTTGGTTCCTGGTGAGACTCTCTTCCTGGCTTATATGTGGTCACTTTCACACAATGTCCTCACATAGCAGAGAGAGGGAGAAGGAGAGCTCTAGTCTCTCTTCCTCTCTCATACGGATGCTCATCCCATCATGAACTCATCTCAGCCTAATTACCTCCCAAAGCTCCAACCCCAGATACCACCACATTGGAGGTTCAACCTGTGAATTTTGAGGAACATCAACCAGTCTATAACAGTGGTCCCTTAGTGTCAAGTAAGTGAATTAAATGATATAAGAGACGGATGACCACTAGCTCAAGGTAGAGGTGAGAAGTATACAAGTGTAAATACAGTGCCAGGAAAACAGAGCAGGGACAGTCCCCGCGGAGTCAGGGAATGCTTTGTGGAGAGGAGAGCAGTGAGCTAAGGCTTGAAGATGAGGTGGAATATTTATAGTCCGGGACGGGCTTCCAGGGAGGCAGACTTAAAGGCACAGAAAGGCTAAAAAGTCCAGGGTGTGTTTGAAGTGGACCAGAAATGCAGTGGCCCTGGACAGCGTGGTACAAGAGTGGGTGAATGGGTGTGCCCAGAGAAGGGCAAGGAAGAAAATCTGACCAAAGACCATTCACTGTAATGTCTGAATACGCATGTGCTACTCTTTTCCTGAACCTTTTCCCTTTATTTCTAGAGAATTCTGCAGTGCACAATAAAACACAGTGATCGGGTTTATAAGAATAATAGTGACAACAGCTCACTGAGCGTTCACCGTGCGTCAGGCATCCACGTTGAGTGCTTGAGCGAATATTCTCTGAGTCCACACAACCGCCTTCTGACTTAGGTGTGCTCATCCCCATTTTGCAGAGGGAAAACTGAGACCTGAGCTGTTTGTTCACGTTGCCCACATGCCGCTGAGTGGTGCAGCTGCTCTTGTAGCCCCATTCAGCAAGGGGCTAGAAATGTCAGCTAGTGGTGCCTCATCTTGTTTACCCACCGCGGGTCTCATTCTGACTTCCGACAAGCCTGCTTTACTTTAGATGTTTCCATCACAGTCTGTCTAAGCCTATGCAATTATTTAGTTGCTGATGTCTCGAGGAACTTGAACTACCTCTGGAGATAAAATTAGAGATGCGAGAGCTACAGTTGCCCCCAAAACCCTGTCCAAATTGAGTTAATTAATCTGTAACTCGAAAACCCTAAAGGCCCTATTTAAATACAATTTCATTGTTAGTGAGAAGCTCCAGGAACCTTGATTAAAACTGAATGCAGTCAGAAATAAAAAGTGTAAATCTGTCTTTCATCTAAAATTCTCAACATGAAAGTTGGGCACAAGTTCCCTGTTGTTTCAGTTGGCTCTTAAAACACGTATCACAGTTATTAGTAAGATGATAATGTTCTATATAAATTTCATGAAGGCCCGAGTGGTCTGAAAACATCTGAGATTTTCTACATAAGCACTTGTTTTTTAAAACATATCCTTAAGATACTGTTATTACAGGCCAAATTCAGACGGTATTACCATTTCATAAATATTTCTTTCAGAATAAAAATCTCGTAGGTGCAGTAGAATTCCTGTGCAGCTTTCGTCTCTGACCAGTTTTCTTGGATTCAAGCAGCCTGTTCTTATTTATGTCACCTTAAAGGAGAAGGGAACAGGGCACCTGGGTGGCTCAGATGGTTAAGCATCTGCCTTCGGCTCAGGTCATGATCCCAGAGTTCTGGGATCGAGTCCCACATCGGGCTCCCTGCTCCTTGGGAGCCTGCTTCTCCCTCTGCCTCTCTCTCTCTCTGTCTCTCATGAAAAAATAAATAAAAATCTTTAAAAAAAAAAAAAAAAGAAGGGAACACAGATCATCCAGAAGCCATTTAGTTTGAGAACACAGTGTTTGAACTGCAGCTGTGCTATCGTAGTCATTTTTGGCATAATCTAATAGTAAAATTAGTCTGTACTTCTTAAAATACTAGTCCTTTTGGAGCAGGAATTCTGGAATGTCCTGATGCCTGGAGCAAGTCCACAAAAGGGATCATCCACTTGACAGATATTTGAGGGCTTTTTAAAAATGTATAGCAAGGGGCACCTGGGTGGCTCAGTCGTTAAGTGTCTGCCTTCAGCTCAGGTCATGATCCCAGGGTCCTGGGATCGGGCCCCGCATCGGGCTCCCTGCTCTGCAGGAAGCCTGCTTCTCCCTCTCCCACTCCCCCTGCTTGTGTTCCCTCTCTCGCTGTGTCTCTCTCTGTCAAATAAATAAATAAAATCTTTAAAAAAAATGTATAGCAAAAGCAAACAAAGTAAAGAATCAAAGGTAAGAAAGCATGCCAGGGAGAGATGATTGAAGGAAAAGCATAAGCTCTCCCTCACTTTCCATTTCTAGGCTGTATCTTTCCAGTTGGGTGGGTCCCAGGGACATAGTGGCAGAGAGGAGAGAAAGAAGGGAGACTACGGCGGACCTTTCTTCCTACAAAGAGATTTAAACATTGAGATTGTGTTTCTCTCCTTTCGTTTGCACCTTTTTTTTTTTTTTTTAATTCTTAACGGGTTGCTGAAGTATGCGTGAGGAAAGCCATAGGTATTTGCTGTTCAGAGATCAAGTACTCTTAAAAACAAAAAGAAATGGTTCTCAGGGTTTTCCTAAGAAAAACACTAACTGAAGGAAACAGAAGGAGGGGTGACCTATTCTCTTCGGCAGTTTAAGATTTCCTATTGATGTGGATAACCAATATATGCAAAGGCCTGTTCTGATGGAGCAGTCTCAGTACCATCCGTATAGTGCCTTATTTCTTTAGACATACCTTTTTAGAAGGTTGAAATTTAAATTAATAAACCAGTCAGGGCTGCATGCCGACATGACTTGAAAGTTAACTGGAATTTATTGATCTGCAGCCTACAAGCTGTTCTTTGCCGCACTGCACATAAGAAAGTCTGTCTTTAAAGTCGCCACAAAATTTTTTTAATTACCTCAGAAAAGATCTTTTACATCTTCAGACAGTACTGTTGTTTGACTGGAACCTTCTCCCTTCTACCCCCTCCCCCCCAAATTGGGTCATTAGTGACTAGGGTTGACAACAGCAATACTAATGCAACATTCACAATCCATGCTCCATTTTCTGCATAATCGAGAGAATGGAACCAGTGGCTCATGGGGCCCGCCACCCTTCCTCAGTCTGTGGGGGGGATGGTAGGGGAGGCTCAAAAGCTGGGGATGCAACTAGAAGGCTCCTCATTTCCTTTATTAACCTGTTAAGAATCTAGCCTCCCAAATGTCCCAAACTTCTTACACCTATTTCAATTTTTCCCTGATTGCTTTCTCTTGAAAAGCCGCCTGTTGTGTAAATCTGAGCCCTTCCTACCGGGTGTCCTAAAAGAGCCTTTTAAACTTCAAAGGGGGTTACCTGGCTCTACTGTTGAGACAGTGAGCATAAGGGATACCCCCACTTGCATCCTTTGTGATTTTACAAACTTTTCCAGTCACTCCTCTCAACTTCTGTTTTTTCCTTGCTGAACAATTTTTCAACCCTCATTTTTCTATCCTCCATTTTTCGTTCATTACACACACACACACACACACACACACCCCAATGAGGTTTCCCCCCCTCCATTTTTAAAAATAATACTTAGAATATTTTATTCTCTCAGTTTCACTGGACTTTTCTAATCAGATATCTTATAGGACATAGTAATCAAACTTGTCCATGTCGGGTGGGGCAGACACACCAGTTTGGTACAAAAGTAAGAGCATCATCTGCTTATCACCTTCAGGTCTCCTTTACTCCCCCTCCTTCTCTCTTCTCTCTCTCTCTCTCTCTCTCTCTCTCTCACACACACACACACACACACACACACACAATCTTCCCATGGTTTTATCACATGAAAGAGGCAGATGGGTCATACAGATCTTTCTTTGAGTGTGCTCTCTCTCTCTAAGATGACTTTTAAAATAAAAAGAAAATCCAGCTAATGCTGTCTTTAGTTACTTGTAACACTTCTCTGATGAAAATTGTTGTTTTTACTCATTATTTCCCATCTTAAATCAACTCCTCTCTCCATGAAAAAACACTTTCCCCGATCTCATGTTAACTCCATTTTTTAAACTATCTTTGATGTGGAACCTTGTCAAAGGGTTTTTAAAGTTTAAATAAATTATGTGCCCTGCTTATTTACCTCTTTAAATAACTCAAAATGGTTGGAGAGTTGTGCCCCGCCCCTCTCCATGGGGCTCCATCCCAGGACCCTGCGATCATAACCTGAGCTGAAGGCTTAACTGACAGGCTACCCAGGCACCCCTAAATGAGCATGTTTAACATTAAAATCAGCATCAGGAAATCAGTCAAGAAGTGAAAGGAGGGGGCACCTGGGTTCCGCATTGGGGGCCCCTGCCCAGCGGGGAACCTGCTTCTCCCCCTGCCTCCCTCTCTCTGTCTCTCATGAATAAATAAATAAAATCTTTAAAAAAAAGAATGAGCACTATAAAAATTTTTTTAAAAATAAGAGAATTTGTAAATCAGATAATGATATGCACATAATTACATTTTACTGAGGTAGGACTTGTCCATTTCCAGTCCCTTTAAAAAGATAGATGGCAGCTCCTTTGGTGGGTATGAAGTTGGTCCGGTAATAATTAGCTTTGGTGCCCTAGGGTAGAAAATGGGAGTGTCCCCTATAAGTCCCACTCTATTCTGGATGTTTAGGCTACAAAGTCAAGTAAGTCTTAGGGCCCACCCTTCCCGATACCGCAGTCTTCTGGGAAAGACAAGCAGCACTCACTGAATCTTGCCCGAGTCATGAGGACTGTGGTAGGGTACAACCAGGACTGCAGTAGGACCACAGAGGAGGGATATGTCAACAGTGCTACTGGTGGGACTCCTTGCTTAAAGGTATTAATGTTTTCCATTCGCTTTGTATCAACACAGGTCAACAAATGTTCATGCAGCCCTTCCTGCGTGCCAGGCGTTGTGGAGACAAGATATAGCTGTTGTCTGTAAGGGGCCTGTAGACGAACAGCTGAAGTCGTTGCCATTTTTTATAAAAACATAACACACTAGATGTGAAAATTTACAATGAGGAAGCCTGGGCCCCGTATTAGAGGCCTAATGATTTTTGAGTGCTCTGGATGGACCAGTAGTCCTAGCCCATTTTTAATAATAATATTTATTCAACACTCTGCTTTCTGCCATAAAACCGTTTTACCCTCTTGAAAAAGAACCATCTCGAGAAATGGAAGCGAAGGGGCCCTTTCCGGATACGGAGTGAAGAGCCCTGCAACGAAGGAAGTAGTTACTGGGTGGGAGATGTTATTTCGGGGAAAGGAAATGCTGAAAAGAGCTTTCGTTCAAAATATTCCCTCCCTCCTCTGAAGCCCTCTTCTGAACGTGCCCCTCCCTTTGGGAGCTCCTTCAAGAAAAAAGTTAGCATCGCCTTCTGCGCGTGTTACAGCCTGTTTCTTTGCTTGGGTCTTTTCTGGCTTCCCTACCCTCGGCGCCACCCTCCTTGGGTCCGGCGGCCTCTGGCGCATGCGCACACAGGATCCCGAGGGCGGAGGGCTGCTGACTCCTGCACATGGGATCTCGTGGTGCTTAGTGGTTCCAGCGCTCTCAGCTCGCATGTAGCTAATGCATGAAATGTTAATACTCCTTAAAAAGAACATATGTTACAATCTCAGTGCCTTGTCAGACACGCTGTAATCTGTTAGCAATTTTAGACCTGACAAAAGCTTGTTTCTTCACCGCGTATCTCTCTCCCTAGTTTTTCCCATTCTGTGTCCTAGGCAAGTTCAAAGCATGATGATGACATAAAATAGCACATGTCTTGATTTTGTTAGCCAGCTCTATATGAATTTACTGACTAATTTCACTATATGGAATTCAGTATGCCATATGGGTGTGTTCTTTCGTTTTATTCCGCTCCATTTTCTCCCCCTCTCTTTATTGACCCGATGCGTCCAGATCTATAATGGCACAGGGCGTGGGGGGGCGGGGGATTGATTGACTCAGATAGTAGGGGATTGCAGTGTAGTGATTTCACGCGCAGTTGTTGGCTAACAAGGCACCATAGTTTTTATTTAGTGAGGCCCAGTGGCAGGAGATGAAGAATGGTGTAGGGTCCAGCTGCCGCAGTTACGGAGCAGGCAGCTTAAAGAGCTTCGGGGTTCCAAATGTGAGGGGAATTGTCTCTTCCCAGCAGGTAAGGGACAGATCTAGATGGAGTCCGTTGTGTTCAAGATGCTGACTGGCCTGGCCAATTCATAAATCCAAAAAATTACTATGTCCTCCAGTTGGCAGGAAGTGGAAGAGAACCTAGGGGCACACTTAACCCTTTTAATGCCATAGATGTAAGACCTACTGCTTGCTACTTGTTTACAAGGAGACATTTTGTGTTTTAAGCATTTATTTATTTTTGTTCTGTTTTGTTTAAAGACTTATTTATTTTAGAGAGGGAGAGCGACAGGGGAGGGGCAGAGGGAGAAGGAGAGAGAATACTCAAGCCAACTCCCCACTGAGCAAGGAGCCCGACCTGGGGCTCGATCCCAGGACCTGAGATCATGACCTGAGCTAAAGTCAAGAGTGTGCCGCTTAACCAGCTAAACCACCCAGGCACCCCTAAAGCATTTATGTAAATGTAATTTCCCTTCCTACATTTCCTTTTAAATCAAAATATGTTAGATCAACTAATTATCTATTTAGTGAAATATAGCCAGTCAATACATTTACTTTTGCTGCTCCATAGTAAAATAATGTAACATATTTTCATTCTTTTTAGACTTTTTTTTTTACATGTTGGTCTAAAAAACTAGAGAAACTTAGGGCACCTGAGTGGCTCAGTCAGTTAAGCATCTGCCTTCCACTCAGGTCATGATATCAGGGTCCCGGGATGGAGCCCAGCATCAGGCTCCCTGCTCAGCGGGAAGTCTGCTTCTCCTTCTCCCCCCCCCTCAAATAAATAAAATCTTTAAAAAATAATAAAAATCTAGAAAAGCTTAATGTTTATGTGCTCTGTGTGTGTGTGTGTGTGTGTTTTAATTTTTGGTAAGTCAAATGGCCTAGTGAATTTGGCCTTTCCTCCATTCATGAAAAGTAGTTTACTAGGTCAGTAAAGGTTCAGAAGAGGAACATAAAGGACAGTGTTTATCCTATTACGAAAACTGTTTTTAGGGCGCCTGGGTGGCTTAGTTGGTTAAGCGACTGCCTTCGGCTCAGGTCATGATCCCGGGGTCCTGGGATCGAGTCCCACATCAGGTTCCTCCTGCTCTGTGGGGAACCTGCTTCTCTCTCTGCCTTCCACTCACCCTGCTTGTGCTCTCTCTGTCAAATAAATAAATAAAATCTTTAAAAACTATTTCCAAGCATGTTAACATCACTGTTAATATGCTAAGTCCAAGTGAACCGGTGAAGGACCTCTGCTTGATAAAATTAGCCGCCTTCTTTTTTCTGTGTATACTTAAAGATAATATAATTGTATCTCTTTAAACAGTAGTAGAACTTAGATTTTGATGCAGCTATGTCTTTCAGGACATTGATCCAAATAGATTTTAGTATAATAAACACAAGATCCATATTTCTTGATTATTTGCCTCATTAATGCATAAACTGTTTTTGTTTATGTGGGAAACTCTCCACTAAAGGACAGAGATGTCACTGCTAATATTTGCTATTTAATGTCTGCAATGTCCCGAGGATCGTATAAAGCAGGCATAATTTATTCTTAAAACTTGAGTTCCCTTGGGGAGACTACTCCATTTGCTTCTGCTTTAGTGTTCCGCCCCTGCCCTTACCCCCTCCTTGCCCAGACCTGGGTCTTCAGGCTGTCTCATAGTGTGGGACAAAGAACTCAAATTCTCAGTGCTAAAGTGAGTCTGATTTGCTAATAGTTACAGGTCCAGTGGGAGCCTCCTCATTCCCAGAATCCATTCGTTTCAGATCATATCCCTGATACAGATTGGCCCTATTAAAAGTGGCTCCTTGTTATTCAGATCCAGATACCTATGGATCTCATCATGCTCTCATTCACACAAAACATTGCCTTCACCTGGTAAAAGCCCGAGGGAATGTGGTTAGCCTATAAAGTGTGGGGACTGACTCCCTAACTTCGGAGTTCTGCTGGGGTTCCGTTGAAAATGGTGCCTTCTTTATTTCTGATGTTTATTTCTTTAGTTGATTTCTAACCAGTTCTTATTTTAATGATGTTTGCCATACTTTTACAACAATATACATAAAAACTAGTTTGGAATGGCGTTCCTCTTGTACTTCCTCATTTGATCCCAACCAGCACTTTTGTTCATGATCCCATAGATGAAGAAAAGGAAAAATCCTTCCCTTTTTCTCCTTCATATTCTCCCTTTGATCCAGGTTCATGCTTAGATGGATGACAAAATCCACTAGTAGTTAAATATCTACATTATATGGTCGCTAAATGGAAAGATAAGTCTCAGTTTTGCCCACTTATGATGTAATGTTATGGCCTATTGAGCTCAAAGAGAGAAGGGAAATAGTCTAAAGAAATGGAAATTAGGGCCAACATGAGATGGAAGAACCCTTAGAGCATGCGGGCTCAGTTGGAGTTATACCCATGTATTATATAAAACCAAGCCTGGGTGTTTGAGATTATGGGATTCTGAAACACAACCAGTGGCTTGATTGGCTGTATTAACCAATCAGACTTTCCTCTTGTGGTTACAACTTCTCCCAAGTTCCACAGAAAAATTATAGCTCCCCATGTATAGGTCACTTATTCATACAGTGTTAAGTCTTGTGAATCATGGTATGATCTTTTGGTGTCCACAGATACATAGCCACTTTAGAGTCATTTAGAATATAGTGGGAGAAAAGTAACAACTGGAATTGCCATCTGAGAATTTTCACAATCAGTGAAAAGTATTTTTTCCTCCTCCTCCTACTACCCATTTTATCACTAAATCTCTAGATAGGAACAGTCTTCTGAAATAAGAAATCAGTAAGATGTGTAAGACTTACATTATATTTTCAGGTTAACTTTTATGCATCTCTTAGGTCTCTGGCAAAGCTACCTGGAGATAGGACTTATTTTTTAGCTCTAACAATTTCATTCATGGAGATCTTAATCATTTCTGGTGCTGGTGTTATATTCCAGTCATAAGTCATGTGAAAGTTGCTTCCAGTATTTTTCTCAAACTACTTTTTTTAGTTTAGATACAGATTTAGCTATTTCCAGAAATCTATAATCCATTCAACAAGTGTTTATTGAGTAACTACTATGTGCTATGTGCTGGTCCAGTAAAACGTAGTTATGTATTTTTATTCTGTTCAAGGAACTGATACCTGAGTAAGAGAAACACATATGTAAGTATATCACTTTAATTTAGGTGGGAAGTACTGTAGCTACAGTGTGAAAAATGTGATGCCAGAGACAGAGAATAGCAGCTAAGACCAGCATGTAAATAATAAAACTGCATTACTAAATGGGGGAAACATTATTACCACTTGCCTGACTTGTATATGGTAATGATGACTTTTTATAATAACCGTATGGCCTACAGGTTGAATGCCATTTTCCACACATGGTAAAACTAGAAATACCAAACATTTATAAATAAATCCAAGTTATAGTCTAAGAATCCAGTGGAGGATTGATGTATCTGCATTGGTGAGGTGTGAGTGACGTGAGGCCCTGGTTGGGCCTTGACCAACTGCAGAGCTGGTGGGGGATGGGAAAGGGAAGCCTAATGAAAAGACCAATCTGGCTGGGGTCATTCTCCTGGAAAGACAGAGAGGTTGGGATTCAAGAACCAAGAAGCTTTAGGCAAAGGGGCTTGCTTTGAAGGCGTGGAAACTTTCAACCTAATATAACAGATAGTAACAGATAGTATTTATTATTGTGTCCTTGAGCAGGGAAATGACACTGTAGAAGTAGTATACTATTTTTTAAATAACATTTATCATGGAGGGATCTCTGATTACAATGTTTATATACTGATCATAAAATTTTGGAAAAGCATGAAAATAAATCCCTTAGAGTCCCAATACCTCAACACAATTTTGGTTAACATTTTGGTGTATTTGGGGGGGGGGGGGTTGTTTGTTTTTATTTTGCCTTTTTTTTTTTACAAAATTGGATTCATACTCTATATAACTTTTATAACCTGCTTTTTTTCCCCCACTGAGTAAAACTTAAACATTTTCCCATGTCACCAAATAGTCTTCTGCAATGTCTTTCTTAATGGTGTGCATTCCCCTGTATGAATGTGCCACAATTCTATTTAACCAACCATTGAACGTTAAAGTTGTTTCCAATTTTGAACTGTTGCAAATCATGTTACAGTGAAAATCCCTGTATAAAAATCTTCCCGTACACTACTAATTATTTTCTCAGGATACATTTCCAGAAATTTTAACTCAAATTTTGAGCCCGTAGATATGGATAATTGAGGTTGCTAATACATATTGCCACATTTAAAACACCATTTTAGAAAAATAAAGTGGATGTAGTGTGCAACATTGCTTGGATGAGAGATTCTGTGAGAAGCAATTCAACATAGTGCTAAAGAATGCTAGGATTAGACAGCTTTGGTTCAAATCCTGGCTTTGCTTGCTGTGTGACCTCGGTCAGATAAATTCATCTCTGTGCTTAGTTTCTTCCTGGGTAATGAGATAATTCATATGAAGCATTCAGAGCAATGCTTGGCACATAATAGTTGACACTGTTGAATTGTTATTAGTATTATTATGGCAATAATTTAAGCTAGAGGTGGTGAGAGCCTAGATTCAGTTAATGAGAAGAAAAATTCAGAGCGAAATCTTTGGTGAATCAGTAGGACTGAGCAGCTGATTGGCTATATTGGCCAAGGGAGAGAAAAAAGTTAAAAGAGAGAGAGAGTCAAAAATTTTAAGCCTAGGGAATAGATTTCTTAGTGATGGAGGTGGCTCAGACCATACTCAAGTTGACATCGTGGTGAAGGGACACAGGCTGGTGTCTGTAGGTTGCAGAGTGGAGA
The DNA here is from genome assembly GCF_037043125.1 of Eumetopias jubatus. Classification (NCBI taxonomy): domain Eukaryota; kingdom Metazoa; phylum Chordata; class Mammalia; order Carnivora; family Otariidae; genus Eumetopias; species Eumetopias jubatus. The sequence continues at coordinate 36,275,016 of NW_028274820.1, forward strand.
CTGAGGAAGGCCATGTCGATTTGGGAACAATCGGGAGTGACCTTGGTGACATAGAAATGGATGGACTCCCAGGAGAGAGCCAGGCTCAGGACCCTGGACTGCAGGAGATGGGAAGAGCAGGAAGATGGACCAGCCAAAGAGACCGAGAAGATTGCAGAGGTAGACCGAGAATCAAACTGTGGGAGCCATGGAAGGATAAAGGTCACAAGGGAGAGGGTACTCCGCTGTGCCAAAATAGCAGAGTTCAGAGATGATGGGAAGTAAAAACCATTCCTAATTCTAGCTAATAAATCGAAAGCAACAGTTTGAATTTTTTTGTGTATTCTGACGGTTCTTTTGTTGATTTTTCCTTCTAGCGTCTTAAAACTTTTCTTGTGAATCTTAGTCACTGTGCTTTCATGGTCATTTTCAAACACTACTTAGAATTCTTCTTTGCTCTGTTAGTTGCATTTGAAAGAAAACTCGCAAAGCAGTTAGTCTTCCAGCTTGCCCTCTAACAGATCTTTGTTTCTCATTCATTTCATCTTCGGCACAGTTGCCTAAGCATTTGGTTCATGTAACCATTAAAAACGCATGAACAAAAATCTGTAAAATAAACAAGACTGCGATATTTTATGCAGTAATCACTTGCCAAGTCTCCCCTTTGAAACTGAAGCCATTTTTGTGTCATTGAAGTATAGTAGAATGATCCCTAAGCAAGATTTCTGTTGGGTTGTTGTATTAAAACAGATGAAATCATTTTAAGTAAAATGTTAAAAGCATTTACTTTCTAATTCAGACCAAGCTTGATCCAAAAATATTCATCATTCATCCAAAATTAAAAAAAAAAAAAACTTGTATTTTGACCCCAGATTCATTTGCTGTGTAAACCGGGAAAAACTTTTTCAGATATAAAAACTGTCCTTAATGTAAATCATTTCTTATTTCATTCCACTTCGTGCAAGTTGTTTTCTCATATCATTTCACTCTTATTACATTTTGAGTTTTGGCTTATTGACACTCACTTATCACCTTCTAACTTTGTAAGTAACTCTTACTAGAATTGGCCACCAGACCTCTCCTGACCAGTGACCTACGTATTGGTGTTCCCTGTAATCCTTAAAGTACATTTTGTTTTGGTTTGGTTTTGCATTTAATTTGAAGTATACTTTTGCTATAGGCCTGGTCTCCCTGACTTTAAATCATCCTGAGGTTGATTTTTCCCCAAAACATGTGTTTGGGGTAATTTTTAAATCTCTTTGTTAGATTCAAGTTAAACTGGGTTTTTTTTTCCTCCTGTTTTCTATTATTTCTTGGGTGTGCAGCAAAGCACTGAGCCCAGATGGATTCTTTATAACGGCTGTTTGACAACGATTTAAAGGAGGAAGTGCGGAGATCCTTTTTTTTTTTCTCTTGCCTACAGCTGCTCTCAATATGGCTCATCATGACTGAAAGGAAATGAATAAAGATGAGTTATCTGAACTGAAAATCAGCCACAGAGCAGAAGCAATTCATACTCCCCAACCCGTCCATGAATCCAGTAGGGAAAAGGAAGTCATTGCTGTCGTTTATTTATTCATATATTTTTAATGGTGGCAGGATTACTTTTTAAATCTTGTACCTTTGAGTAGCGGCCATTTGGAGCATTTGTGAAAGGCCATATGGTTTCAAATGAGATTTCCATCACATTCTGTGCATTTGAAACTATTTATACAGCACTGAGCTCTTGGCATGCCCAGCACTTGGAGCATGAGCAGACCCATGAAAACGCCATAGACAAAACTAGAGAACATGCAAATAAATAGCAGTTAAGGAAATGTTAGTGGTTTGACATGCCATTTCTGGATCGGCCTTCACTTGGATGATACAACGTATATTTTATTTTAAGCAGCTATCATTTCCATATATTGTGCATTACATGTCTCCAGTGATTAATTTCTACCCTTGTGACTTAGGTGTCTTAAGTGCTCAAAAGCATTTCAGACAGGGAAACATGCGGACAGAGCATTCTGAATTTGGGTCCAGCCTCGGATGGAGGATGATGTTCCCTGGAGAAGTTGCTGTGTCACACGTTTCATGTTTTCTCTGTAAGAAGAAAAGTTGTGTATAAGTGTGAAAGGCAATTTCTAGCTGAAAAGATCTTGTGTTGCCTGAGATTTGGGGATATGAGCACCGAAGCTCTGGGTACAGTCAGCTTTTATCCACGACAAGCAACAGGCTCCCGATGGCATGTTCCACAGAAGCCACCTGTGCTTCTAGATGTACTTCCAATTCAGACAGACCTGGATTCAAATCCCAGTGGCATCGTTTCTCACTGTGTGTCCAGGGGCAAGTCCCTAAATTTCTTGCTTTCTTTATTTCCTAGTAAGGATAGGATTGATCTCACAAAGCTGTTGGAGAATTCACTGAGAGAGGAGGGATGTCAAGTGCCTCCTAGTCCCTCGAGGCATCACGGCCTTATGGCATGGCTGTCAGCTCTGGTTTCAGAGTCAGCTGTCCGGGTTCTGACACCTCCTGACTGTGGCCTTGAAAACAGAGCGCCCTCCCCCCCCCCCCGCTTCCTCATCTAGACAGCAGCAGTGACCACAGTCACATCTCATGACTTGTGCTGAGGAGTGACTGAGATGTCCCACCTACGGACTTAGACTAGTACTCGCCTGGTTCAGGGAAAGTGCTCAACACTCTCGCATGCTGACCTGACAAGATGATTGGGCAGATGGGCATCATGTCTAGGATTCCTAGCATGCCCTGAACACACAGTGAGCAGTGACTACTGTCTTGTCATCCAAAAGTAATTCCATGTGGAGGCCCACCTCACCGTGAGCACTCTTGAGTGGACCACCTGGCTCATCACTCTGGAGTTCATCCTGGCCACAGCAGCATATGGTCTGGCACTTGCCATCTGTGATGCTCCTATTTTTCTCCAAAGCCATGATGAGTTCCACAGCTCCCAAGAAACTTCCTGTTTCTTTCATGATAGCCATTTGCCAAACATACAGGTTTTTGACATCCCAGTTAGGCATGGCACTTCCAGACTTGTTACACTGGAGATGCAGAATTGGTCACAACTTGCATATTAATTTCCATTAATATGGAACATTCTCTAATTCCCGAGTGGTGTTCTCTGCAAAGTCATGTGTCCTTTCCAAGATAAGTTACATTGTATTGAAAATTACTATAGAGAAGGAGGACTGGGCACACCTGGGTGGCTCAGTCGTTAAGCGTCTGCCTTCAGCTCAGGTCATGATCCCAGGGTCCTGGGATCAAGCCCCTCATCAGGCTCCCTGCTCCACAGGAAGCCTGCTTCTCCCTCTCACACTCTCCCTGCTTGTGTTCCCTCTCTCACTGTGTCTCTCTCTGTCAAATAAATAAATAAAATCCTTAAAAAAAAAAAGAAAGAAAAGGAGGACCGGGGTACCTGATGGCTCAGATGGTTAAGCACCTGCCTTCGGCTCAGGTCATGATCCTGGAGTCCTAGGATCGAGCCCCACACTGGGATCCCTGCTCAGCAGGGAGTCTGCTTCTCCCTCTTCCTCTGCCTCTCCCCACTGCTCCTGCTCAATCTCTCTATCTCTCTGTCTCAAATGAATAAATTAAAAAATTCTTTAAAAAATAGAAAAGAAAAGGAGGACCATGAGGGTCCATTCCAGGGCAGGTGTATATAGTGAGCGATCTTGCTGCCCTGTCAGAGGTAAAGAACTGACGGGCAAAGGGTTAACATCTTTCTCCAGCTTAGATGTAGTCAGGTCGTGAGGTGGGAGGCAGCCATGGGGGGAGGGAGGTATTTAATATGCTGGCTATCTTGAAGCAACTCAAAAAAATCACATTCTTAAACTTCAAGACTCCAAAAGAGAATGGAAATTATGTTGCATTTTCAATGATGTGCCTTTCCCACAGGAGAAAAACTTTTAATATCTGTGAACACTTTCTTTAATACCCAACAAATGTGATATGCTGCTAATAGAAAAAAAAATGCCGATTTCACTTGTGTGCTGCATGGTACTAGAACAATACAGAGTTCATATTGTAGTAACTAGTCTCTAAAAGTACCCTTCTAATGAGAAACAGCACTGTTTGGGCAAATATTTTCTGGCATCTTTATATTTCCTTTAACTGGAAACAGAAAATGTTGGCTTGGTGTCATGACCATAGGATACTTGTGTTTCCTAACTAAAAACAAATTGTAAGGACAGTTGTGCCAAGAAAAAAATGAAGGTGGTTGGAAGGTATGGAATGGGCTCCTTCTGGTGCTCAGCTCTAACAGTGTCACCGCCATAGCTTGGCTTACTGACTGAGCCACCCCACGTGGTAACACTATCGTCTGCTGCTAGTTCCTCAGGTGTAGTCACTTACTGCCTTTCTGCCTCTTCTGCTCATTGTACCCAGTGGTAAAGAAAAAAAAAAAAGAGAGCATTCTGTAGAGATGAATAACTCAGCATCATGAGAATCCTGAACACTTGCAAATTTGGAAATATCTGAACTCTAAAGCAGATCTACTTATCAATTACCCATAGGGCAGCTATTCAAAGCCCATATTATCTAAAGCTGTGTCCCAACTTTACTGTGTGTATGGGTACTGTGTCAATGGGAACAGAGGCTGTGCAGGAGCAGGGGAATGTGAACCTTCCTCTGGGTTGCAGAGCATGGTGGCCTCAAGCAGAGGGGGAAGGAAACAAAATTGGATGTAAGTCTGAATTGTGCATCTAGTGGGGGGGAAAAAAAGCACAAATCCAGAAGACAGGCAATGAGATCATAGTTCGAGTTACTAGCCTAGGACGGGAGGCTCCCAATTCATCTTGATGGGTAGAGTCTGGAATATGCCTATGGTGGTGTTTATAGGACGCCTGCAACTTCAGTCACAGATAGTGAGGGAGCCATGGAGACAGATCAGTAGGTCAGATGTACTCCTGGTTCCCCTCCAGTTCCAAGCTTTTGGATCATATACTACTTTCTTAATGCATGAGTGTAATAGGAAGACATGTTTACAATATTTAATAGCTGGGATCAAAATGAGTCAGGAAGGACTCACTTTTGTCTGAAGAAATATTGATTAGAGATTACATTTAGAAATGAGATCCACCTTGGTTGGGTGAATGAGATGCTACTGAGATTTCCTCTAAAAATAATCTGCATTACTTTATCCAGGATGGAGAAAATGAAAAGGAGAAAAAAGCACAAGGTAATAGGGAGGAAAGAGCCATCTGGATGGAATAAGACCATGTGCTCCTGGCTTTGCCTTCTCCAAATCTTCAGCAGATTCCACAGCAGCATCTCTTGTGAGCTGAATTTCAGTGTATGGGTCCCAGGAGGTGGGAGAGTGCTAGAGCCCAACCATGGCAGCATAAGCATCACCCTGTGCCCGGAATTTACAGAAATCTTGGGGATTGTGGACTTTCATGGGCTCGGGAATTGCCTTTTTACCCAGACCTAAAGATCAGAAATCTTCCAGCCACCATCCGGGTAATACACATATAAAGGTGTGTTATGACAGGGAGAGGAAAAAAATTCACATATGCAACTTGTGGCCTGTTAATGCTTGTGGGGAAGTGTTTAGTTCAACAGATGACTGAAACCTGTAGCCACATTTGGTTTCTGGTTATCCATTCATTTTACTTGTCCAGTTTTACAGGTAATCAAATATTTACCATATACTGTATATATTTTTAAAGATTTTCTTTGTTTATTTCAAACTCCTTTTACCAAATCCTGTACTTGCTATTTCCTTTTTTCATTTTCTTTGTTATAATGTATTTGTCAACTCCACTTATGTACGTGGATGTTAATGGGTTTTTCAGACTACAAGGTATGACTACACAGTAATGCAGTTACTCTCATTGGCCAAAACAAAACCATACTTCTTTACTTCATAATCCTATCATAAGCATTATGTATTTATGGCACGGTTCATTTGCTATGTGATTGAGGGCAGTTTACAACTTTATATGTAATACAAAAGATGAAGTAAATTATTGACTGTCTCCAGAGCCCCTGACTCCCAGGGGTTCACAGTCTCGTTGAAGAGGGAGATGGAGACCCACAGAAACCGTGGAAAGACAAGTCCATTCAGGGACAATATTCTGAATGGGGAGACACTGCTCCTGGCTGCGATACTCAGAGTGGAGGTGGGGTTTGACCTAGACACGTAGGTAGGATAATGGATATTGTGGGTTCGAAGAGGGTAGGTGGACAGACAGGGTTCAAGCAGGGCCACCCCAGCACAGAATCGGTGCAGGGACAGCTGGTGTATGCACAGGGCAGCACGGGCAGGTAGCTAGAGGGCGGGTTTCTTAGAAAGAGTAGAAGGTAACGCTGAAAAACTGAATTTACTTCTTTTAGAAATCAAGACGTTTGCCATATGAATTTAACAGCTAACCTGACTGGTGAGGTTCTTGAAATGCAAGACTTATTGCTCAAAGCAGTGCGTTTTTCTACAAGACCAGACAGAGCACAGTGAGAAATAACTTTGTATTTTGATTCAAGGTAACAGCTCAAGCTATTTTTATGATGGACTAATCCTAAAACAGCTTTGGAGTGACAGTACCAAAATCAAACTTTTACAATTGAGTCAGTCAGCCTCTTCATTATTTTAATTATACTCTCTTATTAATAAATCCTTACCTTTACTGTTTCAAAACAGCTTGAGGCAGATTAAAAAAAAATGAGCCTAAGATGGCTTTTAAAATCTAACATGAGGGGCACCTGGGTGGCTCAGTCGTTAAGCGTCTGCCTTCGGCTCAGGTTGTGATCCCAGGGTCCTGGGATCGAGCCCCACATTGGGCTCCCTGCTCGGCAGGAAGCCTGCTTCTCCCTCTCCCACTCCCCCTGCTTGTGCTCCTGCTCTCGCTGTGTCTCTGTCATATAAATAAATAAAATCTTTAAAAAATAAAAACAATCTAACATATGAAAATAAGCAGTTAAACCGAATATTAAAACACCAAAACTGTAGATACTGCTAAGGTCTTCTTGGCTTTCCCCACATAGCCAGAACATGAGAAATAAAATATGGGTCTTAGTTGTTTAAATTTGTGTATCAATAATTTCTATTAGCAGTTCAAAAATGGCATACCAACATGAAACGTAACTACATTTTTTTTATATAGCACTGAAGTAAAAAATCTCCACGGAAGTTAAGAAGCAAATTAGCCATTCCACCTTCTCCAAGCTTGATACTTAAGAAAGATTAGCTTTTTCTCTTGGTATCTGAAAGGTTTGTTATTTTTTAAAAACTCGTGAAAGAGAAGCACATAAAAGAGAACAGTCACTGACTTCTTTGGCAGGCAAATGGCATTAGCATGGACAGACTTGCTGGAAACCCCTCAGTGGAGGACTTTATAACACATGGAAACATTAGATTATATATATTCTGACAAAATGGTCTTTCTTGCAGAAGAGCATCTTCTTAAAGCAATCCAACAAAAACATCCAAGTTCAGGTTTTCAAAAACTTCTGTTCAAATCCCACAGTCCCAAGTTGACTTCATTCATTCAGTTACTCCATACGTATTTATTTATTGTTCCGTGTATGTACAAGAAATTGCACTGGGTCCAGTGTTCTCTTCAAGCACCAATTTCTCTAAAAATCTGTATTTGCATTAATAAGCACCTTTTCATTTTTTTCTTTATTAAATATTTCTTGTCCATGCAATTCCAACAATCATTTGAGCTTTATGTTGAAGGGAAGTGATTTTGTTGTCGTTTCAGTGATACCTTTACATTTCCTTCCCTCTGAGGGATGGCCTCATGGAAAAGGTAGAAAGACTTTTTGGATAGGAAGGGAGAGGTGGAAGGCAGGAAACTGGGGAGTCCAAGCTTTGAGAGGGGCTCTGTGAAGGCACCAGTTGAAGAGGAAATGGGAAGGATGAACGAGAGCAGGTTACTGTGAACTGGGCTGTGAGGCAGAAGGTGAGGGAGCCAGGGACAGGGGGCACCCATAGGCCTAGGATAGTGACAAAGAGCAAAAGCCCCAGGGTCAGAGTCCCAGCTTCAAATCCCAGCCTGACCACCTGCTGACTCTGTAACCTGGAGAAGTCGATTACCCTCTCCACACCTCTGGTTCCTCATGGATAAAATGGGGAAGATGGTAGTAATAATAATAACTGTATCTACCTCATTGGGTTGTCAGGATGATTAAAGGGAGTTAATACACATAAAGTACTTAGAATAGTGTCAGGCACGTAGTAAGTGATCTGTAAATTTTAGCCATTATTAGGGTTATAGAGCCCTATAGAGAAGAGACATATAGTCTGAGAGGACAGCCTCAGTTTGGACATGTAGCGGTGCCAAAGCCCCTCCAGACTCCCTTCTCTGAGAAGTGTTGTGCATACAGTACTACAAATTATGTGTTTAGAATACTTACATAGGGGCTCCTGGGTGGCTCGGTCGTTTAAGCATCGGACTCTTGATTTCGGCTCAGGCCATGATCTTGGGGTCCTGGGATGGAGCCCCAAGTCGGGCTCCCTGCTCAGTGGGAAGTCTGCTTGTCCCTCTCCCTCTGCCCCTCCCCCCGCTCTCACCCTCTCTCTATTTCTCTCTCTCAAATAAATAAATATAAATTGTTAAAAAAAGAATACTTACATAATTGTTCCTCAATTATCATCCCTGTTTTCAAAAAAAAAAACGAATGTATCTGTATGTTCCTAGAAGTAGCACCAATGGGATTCATTGCTCCCGTTCACTGCTCCCAGTAGTGACGATTTCCCCCCTGACCGACAGGGCAGTTAGTCAGGTTGTATTAAATGTGCTGTACGAGCCCATAGCCAGTGAAAGCAGCAAAGATCTTCTTGCTAGAATGTAATTATATTGTCTCCCTGGGTCCCTGAAATTGCTCCTCATGTCCACCCCATGTCCTGCTGGTCCAGACAGTCTGGAATAAATTGGTGCAAGGAAGTGTCTAGGTTCTTTAGAAGCCAGCACAAAGTTTTATGAAGCTGCTGGTGGTTTTGCAATGTAAGTATTCCTAATAATAGGCTGAGGGTTTAAAATTGAGGAGTTTAGGCCCAAGAGGAAAATAACACTGTGGTTATTCTGAATTATTGAGAAATGAGGTGGTCCATATAAGAAAAAAATTTACATAAATGGAGTTTGCAACTTTCGGTACACAAACTAATTGCTGTTGTAACCATTTTGGATAAACACATGCATAAGGAATTCATTAAGGTTTTGAGATGCCCAAATCATGGGCTTGAGTCTTACAGGTAACCCTTAACAAGTTGCATGATCATATTGTGTTCTATATTGTCTAAGTGTTAGTTTCCTTATTTGGGAAATGACAGTATTAAGAGCATCTACCTCATAGGGAAGCTACAAGGATAGATTTCAGGAAGTGCAGCTAGCAGGCGACATTATCTGCATAGCGTGACATCGGAAACACACTAAACGTCCAGTAAGAGGTGAGTGGGCGAATCAGTATGGTATAGCCATATGATGTTCATTAGCTTAACAAGCCATTCCTCACTGATGTAAAATTACAGCCAACTGAGATCCAAAACTATGAGGAAGTCTTAACTTTTGTGGAGTAGAAATAACAATTGCAATACCTAATATTTCCACAATGCTTAGTTGCCAGATCCTATATAAGTCTTGCATTTATAAGTACTTGTTAAGGCCCCAGAACAACCCTCAAAGAGAGCTACTACTGTTATCTATACCCATTTTACACATGCGGCTGCTAGGGCAGGGTATGGTTAAGAAACATGCCGGGCTGGTAAGTGGCCAGGCCAGAGTCAGGGCAAAGGAATCGGGAGATGTGTGTGCAGTTAGGAAGTCGGGTGGACTCCACACGATCCCTCCAAGTCCCACCTGTGATTTCCTAGACAGATGTAGAAAGGCCGGGCTATGCCACAGATGAATAAAATGCACCATTATTGCAACGTCGGCGTTAGTAGCTGGCCTGAAATACGGATGGAAACTGCCATCCTTGGAGCAGAAAGCCCTTCCCATCTCAAGATTGGCGGCTGGTGATTCTGCAAGCCCCACATCCAATTTCAGGCCACTTTTCTGCCTGCCCTTATCGAACACAAACTGTGACGTACCAAAGGGGGATCCAAGATGAATTTGTAAAACATCATGTCAGGTCCTTTCTAGTCCCAGTATCCCCTGGTGATCCAAGGTTGGGGTCTAAAAAAATAGAACAGAACAGAGAAGAGGAAGGAACACCAACTTGCCACAGATACACATAGAGTGAAGGCGCTATTTTTGTTTAAACGACAGACAGCCGAGAAACAGTTATTTGATCCCTGCTGCTTGAGGGACAGTAGGGAAAGAAAGGTATTTTTGTGATCACTCCTCAGCATTCCCCGTGCGGCTTGGTTCATACAGTCACAACAAAACCCAGACTCTAATAATACATTGCAAGCAACCACAGATACGTTGCAAGCATTATGCAGAGTAGCAACTAACATCCAGCTTCCTTTTGATTACTTCCAGGCCTGTGACATTTAGGATGCAGCACATTTCTTCTAACCTCAGAGAACTCACAGAGTTAACAGCATCTAATAATCACGTGCTGACATAGGAACTGTAAGGAATTGGTGTCCTTTATCTGTCTTTCATCACATTTAGAGTGATAGGGTGAATGAGTACCATATTAGGAGTCCAAAGATATGGGTTTTGGACTAAATCTAACCTCATCACCAACTAGCTGTGACCTTGAGCATGTCATCTAATCTCTATGAGGCCTCTGGCTCCCTTTCTCTAAAATAAGGATAGAGTTTTGGGTCTCCAGAAGCCCTTTCAACTCTCATATTCTGTGCTAAGCCATCAGTGAGTTCTGGCTAATAACAATTTCAAAAGGGAATAGCATTCATCCCATCCCCCCGAGTAAAATCAGACAGCAGGAAGACCAAGAGAGTGGACATCCCAAATGCTTGTAAATGTTTACCCATCAACTGGGAATGGCTCGAATAGTTCTCAAAGTAGGACTTGCACCCCCTTTTCTGAAAGGAGAAGTGAGACTCTTAGTGTGCCTTTGAACATTTTAAATGTCAGTTGCCTCCGCATTGTTTTTATTTTTAAAGTCCTCTCTACAGCATCATCATTCTGAAAGTTATTCAGTCATGGCATTATTGAGGAATAGAAGGAATAGAAGCATGCATTTTTTTTTTTTAATCTCACCCAAGTCTTTACTAAATTTTATTCTGTTGCAGTATGCTTGAAAATGTGTGGGTTTGGTCAACAAGTACATACTTCTTGAGCAAAACGCAAAAGAGCAGTTTTCACTGTTTCCTTCTACTTTTGTCAGTGCCCTTCACTGTTAACTCTCCCAAACTCCACAAACCATCTCAAGTGAGCTATTTGCCAAATGCCCGTTTCCCTAATCAGGAGGCAGCATGTTACTGACAGCCTTATGTGTAGAAGGTCTAGTTGTAGAGACACTGGAGAAATGCGTATCTGGATTTCTATACAGATTTTTTTTTCACAGAAGTCTAACAAATACATGTAGTCATATCTTAGGACAGGAAGTGTGTTGGGTAGCTTGAGCCTGCTACCCGTATAGGCTCTGTGTGTCTGCTGTGAAAGACCAAATATCATCCCAGTGGACCTGACCTAGTTGAACATAAATACACCATTGAGGAGCAACTGGCTTCAGAATTAATAAAATTTATGAATAAATAGGATGGCCTTGCAAAGTGGCTGAACCAGAAGTGCCTCTTAATTAATTTTTTTAAAGCAATGTAGCAGGCTTTAGCTGCCCTCCTGATGACAAAATCTATGAAATGAAATTATTTTGTAGAAGGCAGTTGGATGCCTTTCCATTTGCATTTTGCAAGATTAGAAAATGAATTTAACCCATAAGAGGATCATAATACAGAGCCTTATATTTTTGAATAAGATGCTGATCCAGCCTAGGAGCTGATGGTTGTTGGGGCTGGTTTTACCATCTAAGTAATTCGGCATTTTCCCTTTTTATTTGTAAGGCCTCTGAGTATGTGGGAATGTGTTTGTCAGTACATCTCAATTTCAGGTTTTGTTTTCCATACTCCCTGGTTTCTCTGACCTGTCCCAACAACTCAGCTCAATCTGCATCTGAAGTGATTACTTATGAAAAATTGAGAGAGCTGGGCAGCCTGTGTGCTGCTCCTGGACCCACTGGTGAAGCTCATTAAAGAATCAATCACCAATGAGGGCATTCATCCACAAGAGCTGGAAAGGAAGCATCCAGATCCTTCCTTCACTTGAGAATATAATTCAGAAAAGAGGAATATTTTTCAGTTGTTGCTCACTGAAGCTCAATTTTGAGAAGTCACCATAAAAGATGAGGCTGAGAATTATAATTGGGTCTTTGGTATGGACAAATTGTACTGTGTCTTTTGATTTTTTTTTTTTTATTTTAAATTCCCCGTAAAAGGTCACTGGATACAAAGACAATCTCTGAATTTATTGAAGGGAAAGCTACAAAGCTGTTCTATGCAGCTCTATATATGCCTGTTTGTATTCCATACTCTTTTGTAATCCAGTAACAAACAGACAAAATGGAATTCAATCTAAGAATTTCTTTACTGTCTTTTAAAGATTTTCAAGGACTTATGTCCAAACGATAATGAAAAATTTCTAGTTTAAAAGAGAAAAGACAAAGGCCCCCACATTTGCCTTGTATGGTATTGTTTCTGCATTCAGAGTGGCGAATGTTAGAAATACATTTCGAATTGCCGTTCACCCAGGTATCTTTTCAGCTCCCTTGCCTGGGCGGTGCATTTTTGACTTGGTGGCCATTTCTGCATTCACACTAAAGCAACTCACTGCCCAGGCGAGTGCTATCGTGTAGACAGGGTCATGGCTGCGCTGTGAACCTAGTCTCAATGCCATGTTGCATTTGGGGCTGTTTGCTGGGTAACTAATTAGGGGTTTTGGGTTCCAAATTGGCCAAGTGGACATGACGACATTGCCCCTGTGTCACAGGGGGTCTGGGCTCCTCCGATGGAAAGAGAAGCAGTACAGTGTGTGAATCCTGGGCCAGCCACTTGGTTGTTTTGCAAAGCACTTAACTTCTTGGGGCATAATATTCTCATTTGGAAAAAAAAAATGTGGAAAGAATAGTATCTATCTCATAGGTAAGAAACAAAGCCATTTTGTAGAAGGTAGTTGGCGTGTTCACACTTCACAAGATTAGAAAATGTATTTAGACCAAAAGGAGATCATCATGCGGAACCTGATGTTTTTTATAAGATGGTGTTTGAGCCTCAAAGCTGATAATTGGGGCCACTTTATATATGGTTATGTGAATTCGATAAATTAACTTTTGTAAAGTGGTTAAAACAGTGCCTGGCACATAGTAAGCATTTTGTTTGTGTTAGCTGTTGTTATTAATATAAACTCAGGTGTATGCTTATCACAGTCAGGGAGACCTTGCAGAAGTCATAATTGAGAAATAAAATATTAAACAAAATGTTTAAGCCCTTTGAAGTTTCACTTTACCTGTCAGGCATGGTGGTATTCACCTTATATCCATTATCTTGTTAAAGACTACATGATGCCTTGGAGAACATACATTTTTCTCTGTTAAAAAGGAATTAATTAAGTGTTGAAGGAGTAGGCATTTTCCATTTTTACCCATTTTTATATGTAGACCAAATATCCATTAATACAGGCTATGTTTCCTTTCTGGAATACCACACATTACACCATCGTGCTGCATTCCTTTCAATTTTTTAAAAGTCCTTTCTTCATTTAGGAATGTATTTTTCATTTACCCACTTGGAGAGGTAGATAGCGTAGGTAGTATTATTTCCAGTTGACAAATGGGGACCCTGAAGTTTTGTGAAACCGAGGTGAAGTGACCATCCGAGATCGTAAACCAGGTTCATAGTCCAAGGCCACAGTCATAACCCAGACCTCCACTGGGCTGGGCTTCCACCCCAGCCCCTTGACTGCTTCCTCACGCATCTGCTGAGCAGTCATTTCCAAGAGCTGAATAAAACCACCAGCTTTGCATGATTTCCAAAGCTATTGATTGTGCCCCTATTCTTCGTTCATCTTGTGGATAATAAATCCATCCATTTAAAGACAAGAAGAATTCAGTGTTCAGCTGTGGTCTGCTACACACATGTCCACTTTCCTTGCATTTTCTTTGAACAGAACACAGTAAAATCTATTGTACAGCTCACCGGCGTGATATCGCTTTGATAGACACTGAGTGACCTAATATACACACTCCAGTGTACTCTAATCTCTGGTCTCCCAGCTCCCACTCGGTGGGAATTCTGAGATGTTGATGGAACCCCGTGATTTAACAGAGCAGCCGGGCTGCCCTTTCACCCCTCATACTGGTTCTGACAGCTGCCTGCCATGTGTAGAGAAAACCTCACAGGCTGAACCCCTGTCACAGAGTAAAGGTCCTTGAATAAACATACAAGCATGATCATGCTACCACTCTGGAATGAAACTGTTTTTTTTTTTTAATAATGAACTTGCAGTGGGGAAATTTTAGAGCTGAAGATCAGTAGCACCCCCAAAGTGTGCCGAGTGCCTTCTCCCTTTAAAAGTAAAACAAAATAACATACACAGGAAACCCTGGTCTTGTCCACACGTATTTGAGTGACCCATCTTTTTCAAATGGATTAAGCCGGTTTGCCATTACCCAGATTTTTGCACTCGGAAAAGTAACAGGTCTGCCAGAAATGATGTGCAGCGTCTCCTGGGTTAGTGAGGAAACTCGATTTGTTTTTGAGCTATCAATTTAATCCACCCTGCCTTTTTACTTTTATCAGGATGTTCTTCAGGTAAAGAATGGAAGGAGGCTTTAGGCAGGACTACCATCCTAAATATAAAGTTGGTTTAAAAAAAAAAAAATCCCTCCTCAGCCCAAATAGCATTGTGCTTTATAATACATTCTTTTCACATACAGTACCCTGCATTATCATGGCTAATGTTTTCCTGCTGAGCTGCCATCGTCTTTTGTCAAGCTGTCAGGGTATTAAATTGATGTACCTTCCACATTTGGATAGAGGTCATTATCCTGTTGCCTGGTTGCATTGCCTCTGCTGAGCAGGTTAACTGCTTGAGGTCTTTCATCTAGATAAATGTTTCGCCAGCACTTTTGCTCTGTGATGACATGAGCTGTTCCTTAGAGGTCAAATAGTGATGTTATGATAAGCTGTTCCCTGTGTTTTCACAGATATGGAAAAGACTGGAGTCAAACTTCATCACAGCCCTAAAAATAATGATAAATGTTCATCGTAGTACACGTTTCCCCCGGAATTTGCGGCTCTTTAGAACTGTGGACTTATGTTTTAATTTTATATACAGAGAAAATGTTTGCTCTTAAGTGTTTTATTGTTTCCATATCATAAATGACTCCGCAGTGTGCTGGAATTTACCCTTTAGTTCTGATAATGGCAGAAATAAATGACTCTGTGTAAAAGATAGTATGCATTATAAATTTGCAGATTTTCTAATATAAAATAACATTTAGAGTAGTTTAAAGACCACAGTATTAAACACCTTGGTACTGTCCACATAGGAAGACAAGGGGAAAGATACAATTAGGTCGTTTCACTTTAGTGAAAACTGATTTGCTAATCAAAAATAATTTTGGTTGCTTGTATTTGATTTTTTTTGAGAGAGAGATACAGATATTTATTTTAAGGGACAGTTGGGGAGAGGGTGTATTTAATTTTTTATAATGAAGAATATACCAAATAAAAAGGAAAAATGATTTTAAGTGATTATATTATAACCAAATAATTTTTTTAAACTTGTTTCTGAATTCCCAGGTTTTCAATCCAATTTTTTCCCATCTTTTTTCACTGTGGTAAAATACATAATAATGTAAAATTTACCTACTTACCCATCTCTCAGTGTACAGTTCAGCGTGGTATGAAACATATTCACAGTGTTCGTACCCATCACCACCATCCATCTCCAGACCTCTTCTCTTTAAGTGGTTTCCTAATTGAAGCAGGCTTTATCTCTGCAGCTTCCACAACTAGAGTTGTTATATGAGCTACAAGATGCTTTTTTGAGTAAATAGAATAACTTTTTTTAAATCTTTTTTTCAAATGCCACTTTATAGCCTCCTTTGAAATGTAAACACATGACACTATATAATTTTAGCCAAACTGCCTCATTTTGATCTTTGACTAACTTCATTTTATATTGTCCTTTAAAAATATATTAGTTTTTTTCTTAATGCATACAGTTATTTTCAACAATTGGCCTAGATTTTAGATTATTGCTTTATTATTAAAAGTCACCTATGTACAGTCCACAAATTTTATCATAAAACAAACTTTAAATCCTGCCTAGAGGTACCATCTTGTTGAACTTAGAGTTAGTGAGGTCAAATGCACTGGTAAACTTTTTCATTTACCTGCTGTTAGGTGGTGTAGAAATAAACATGAGTGAGACGGTGAGAACCACCCTCAGTGGAAGAGTCTGTATTTCCTTTCCTGTCCAGTAATTGTATCACCATCAATGCAGTGACCCAAACTAGAAAGCTCAGCACCTTCCATAACAGACCCTATCTCTTAACCAGACACTGAGTGGGCCCCCACGGCCTGTCAGTCCTTTCTGAATACTGTCGTAAAGTCCATTTGCTTTTCTTCACTCCCCATTGTCTTCTAGCCTTGGTTGAGGCCCTCTTTCTTCCTCATCTGCTTCCTTAATTGTTTCTCTGCCTCTAGTTACCCCAACTCCCGTTTCTCGCCACCATCTGTATTCCTCACCACTAAGAGAGTTTTCTTTCCAAAACATCAATCTGATCAGTCACTCCCTACTTAGAAATGTTCCAGTCGGTCCCATTGGCTGGAGAATAAGGAGCCCTACATCGTCTGGCCCTGATCGAACTTTCCACCTAATTCCCCCCCCCCGTTCCCCCCAAACCCTTTCAGGACTACAGCCGTGGAGACACTCAGGGTGCTGAACATGCCCCCCTCTCCCGCTCCCTAGACCTGTTTCCCTCCCCGTGGAAATGCCTCCTTCCTTAAGCTTTCAGACTTATTTTTTTCTTTTTCTTTTTTTTTTACTTCTCCAAGAAGAGGTCATTGTTCTAGCTCTTTCACCTTGTACCTTACTACTGCACTCACATTACAGTTTTATTTTGGTTCATTTATATGTCTCCCTCATCAAATTATGAATTCCTGTAAAGCATGGATCACATCTTATCTGTAGTCAAACTAGGATGAATCTGCCCCTCTACACCCAGACTCCTTCCTAATTTCCTATTCTGTGCTAAAATTCTTCTTGAAAACACCTGCTGCTTCACCTTTCCCAGTGGCCCTTCTTCCCCTTCACCAAAGAAAGCATCCTCTCTCCCAACCCAGCCTTACCATGTAGTATTGTCTTCAGCTGTAGAGACCTCCAGGCAACAAAGGGATACATCCACTTCTACCTACCAGAAAGCCTCCTCTAATCAAAGCACCCAGACTTACTCTAGTAATAAACACTGTTCTTCCAGGGATACACCAACTGATTTGGGAAGAAGGGAAGCCACCTTCGTCTACCTCACTAAGAGATGCATTTCCAGTAAAAATTCCGTTTTATTTTTAATAATTATTTTCAATTTTGTAATATTTTATCACTTGGATCAATTTTCTTGGGAAATTTTTAACTAAATTAAAATTCCTGTACATATTTATGTTACAGAGTATGATAGGGTGATAACGACATTCCAGGATAAGAATGTATTATGTTAGGATAAAATTCTGTTAGAGAAGTGCAATGGATGTACAAGATAAGGAGAAAAATGTATGATGTAAAATTCCCAACTGTTAAAGAATAATTTATTCATGTACTTTTTAAATAGAATATGGTAGATCCAATATAGTTATATTCCACTGGACCCACTTTAAAGAACGATGTAAAATCTTTAGCTTAAAATGTCAATATTTTCAGTAAGCCAAACATTACATCCTTTACTACCATTCAAATTTATGATAAAAAAAATCCCATTTCAGCTTTAAAACGTGCAGAAGAATATACAGTGTAACAAAAACATTTGTGGAGTAGTCAAGCAAAAGAAGGTTGAAGACTCTTAAAATGATCACATTCCAATCTTAGAAATGCAAAGCAAATGTATGGAATGTTTATCCTGTTGTTGTTGTTTTATTTTACTGTTTTATTTACCGTTATTTTATTTTAGTGTTATAAAAGTTATCCAAGTTATCCAACTAGGCAAATTCACTTTCCTCCCAGTTATACCAAACAATAAGTATTATCCAAAGCCTAAACGGGACTATCTAGAACACAGGTCTTCTGCCCATCCCCGTAGCTGGGCCTAAGCCAAAGAACCTCACCGATATCCAATGGATACAGAACTCACTGAATTGTACAATTTTTTTTTGACTGCACTCAGATACCAAGAGCTCATGAACATTAGGTTAAATGTGTAATAGGATCATTGGTAATAGATCCACAGTCTTCAGATTCTCCTTGTGAGCTGAGATACCAAAACACAACCACATGATTAATTTAACCAGATGTTCCCCCCTAATAAATATCATCAGTGTTTATCATGAAGGGTACTTTGCTAAATGCTTGGGATACAGAATGCATCACAAATTCACAGCACCCCTGCCTTCAGGGAGTTTACTTAGTTTTAATGAAATGTTTAAATAATAATGCAGTTCATGCTGTGGCTATTAAAGAATCATAAAAGTAATATTTAATGACACACTGAAATATGCTGTATGCCTTTCCCTAAGTAAAAGAAACAGGTTGCAAAGCAGCTATGTATAGTACAAACCCATTTCAGTAACTAAAATATACTCATATGTGCATAGAAATAAGAAAAATACAAGCAAAATGTTAACTGTTTTTCTCTTGATCAAGCAGAATTATGGGCGAGTTTCATTGCCTTTTTGCTCCTCTGTAACTTATACAGTGAGGAGATCCTTTTGGTAATAAAGCCATTGCCAAGACAACCTGCTTCCCTTAAGATCCTTTTCGGAGGTCAAAGCTGTAGGCCAGGCACTTACTCACTTACTCATATCAGCCCCGATTCCGGTCTGTGTTCTCTGGCAACCAATTCCATTTTTGCTGGGAAGCCAGGAGGGACTGAAGACAGACGTGAACCATCTGCCATGAAGCTCTCGTGTGGCACACACTTGGGCCTTGGTCGTCCATAGCCTACAGGAGTCAGTGCCTGACGGCAGACAAGTTAGGGTCTACATCTACTGGCCTAGTGCCCCATTATCTGCAGCTTGTCCAAGAGTTCCCTTAGCTTTTCCCATTGCTGAAAAACGTATTGACACTTTCACACTCAGGGACTTAGAGGTAGGAGGTTGGCGTAAAGAGTACTTGGTCTTACAGTTAAGGCCTGGCTTCAGCCCCACAAACTATATCATCTAGAAAGCTCCTCAGTTTATATATAGAAATATCTTTCAGATAAGGATTGTGCCACCTGTCATGCCTCCTTAGGGAGAATTTGAGAGAACAAAAGGAAAAAAATGTAGATGGAATGAACGTTTTTTTTCTTTTTAAAGGGAAGGCCTATAGAAATAGAAGAGATCACATTAGAAAATCTAACTTGACACTCAGAGATTTCTAGAGACTCAGTTTTTATTGACATTTTAACCAGCTCTTACTTTCTGGAAAAGGTCGAGGACTAAATTCTGCACCAGAGAAGGAAAGCGCACACGCATTACCCTAGCTTAAGTGTGGCTTGCCACAGCCCCTCTGTTTACATCCTACAAGTAAACACCCACTCTCGGGTTCACACGGCAAACCTCTCATGCTTAGTTGACTTCTAAGGGATTTAATCAAGCTAAGGATATATGATTCAAAGGCCAAAAAAAAAAAAAAAAAAAAAATGTAATTAAGAAAAAAATCCTTTCTATGGCAAGGAAAAAGCAGATTGTTTCCATTAATTTTATGAGTAATTTTGTTTTTGTTGGCTGAAAATGAAACCCGGGACAGGGGTGGTGCACCGCAGGGAGGACTTACTGGAACAGCGCAAGGTTTGTGTCAGAGACGTGCCTCACTACACAGTCACATAAACACACGTGCACACAGACCGGCTCCCGCATCTGAGGACACTCAGAGCAGGGCTCTCCCCCTCACCACACCAGCTTCCCCACCCAGCTTTTCCCTCCTGGCCTGAGGTTCTGCTCTACTCCACTCTCAGTGGCTCTGCTCTTCGCTCCTCAGCATTTCCTATCAGCCTCTGAGCCCCTCCTGTCTTTGCTTTGAATGGTCTCTTGAATCCCTGCACTTTTCTTCATTCTGTCACCTCACACCTGTATTTCTGTGAGAGTTCCTCTGGGCACCACCATCTGAACAGACATTCATGGAGTACTTGCTGTGATGACAGGCTCTCCTTTGTTCTGCTCCACCCTGATGGTGACACATAATTAAGTCTTCCAAAATGCTGTTTGCATCATGCCATTTCCCTTCTCGGTGATCTAAAGTGACCCTTTATGTCTTTCTATCACCAGTCTAGCCTCTTCCATTTGGATTTCAAGAACTTTCACATTCTGACTCCATCCTTCTAGAATCTACCCCAAAAGTCCCACTTTCTCTGCTCAGACCATTTCCTGTCTCCATGTTTCATTTATTCATAGGAATAAATCTGTACAAATCCATTGAACACCTGCTATATACATGCCAGGCACAGGGCTAAGTGCCTAATATTAAGATGTAGTTCCTTCCATTAGAAGCTCCAAAAGTCTAAAGGTGGAAATATGTCAGGGAACAACATAATATGATATGGTCAAGGTCCTGTGATGGTTGTACAATGTGCTGGGTACGTTAGAGGAAAGTGACTGCTGAGTCCACCTGAAGCAAGCTGACAGTTTTGTCCAGGGGGACCAAGGATATTTTCCAGAGGAGACCAAAACCAGACCGAGGAAAGAGAAAGCTGAGAGTCAAAAGCTGGTGTGCCTACCTCATGCTAAAAACCTGATCTAAATCCCAAGAATAGGAATAGAACTTCAAATGAGGAAGGAGTCAAGAGTGAGATGAAAGGAGAGTCAGAAGGGAAGCATGCAAGGACCAGAGGGTAGGTCCTGGACAGTGACGGAAAACTGTCAGAATGTAGAGGACTCAGCTTTATTAAATCGTAGGTGTTTGGCTTAGAAGCACCGAATTCTTGGGGTAAGGGCAGTAGTGGGAGCCAACACAAGGAAGCATACGATTACTATGGCTTAAGCACAAAATAGGCGTTGGAAATAGTTATGATGGGAAAGGAAAGTCAGGGTCCTATTGAGAAGAGTTTTGATTGCCCACCCCAGGCGTATGGATTTTGTCCCGTTTGCAGTTGGCGGTGGGGCCATTGGAAAGGGCTGGACAGGCAGCGGTGTTGGAGCAGGTCATGGGTGAGCTTGTGAGTGACACTCCCGAACACAAGTTCTAGAGAGGAGCTAGAAGAGAACACCTTATTCTAATTGGTATAAAGACACAATATATATTGCACATGGTAGCCCCAGTTGTCATCTGTAGGTTAGAAAAAGGATTCTAGCAACAAATATTTGTTCTTGGCTTCAGTTAACATTTATTGAGCACCTCCTATATTCTAGATGCCATTGTAGACCCTAGGGACTCAGTGGTAAATAAAGCAGAACATCTCCACCCTCACCCCAGAGAAAGTAAGCAATGATGTTAGAAATCAGAGAACTATTTAGAAAGCTGTTGCCCTTCCCTTGGCCTTTCTCTTTCCAATTCCAGCCACCCTATAAAGCCCAGCTCAGTTCCGTCATCTTCCCCAGCAGTTGCCCCTCTCTTCTTCCCCAGACCTTCTAGTTGAAAACTTTTCTTAAAAACTCTGATACTTAACCTTTTTTTCTGATTACAGAAATAGTATATGTTCAATATATGAATTTTAAAACAATATAAGTACATAATGTAAAGAGAACATACTCCATAATCTCACTCACTAAATATGACCACTTTCCATTAGTATTAGTATAATGGAAAGTCTAATGTATTACTTTTATACAGCCACCAGCATATAACTGTCATCCTCCTCACCATCGTCACAAAATGGGCAAATTACTTCCAAAGTTATGGTTTTAGACTTTGTGCCTGGAGAGAGCACAGAATTCTTCTGTTTTACAACTTTATTGAGATATATCTCACATACCATAAAGTTCACCCATTTAAAGTATACAGTTCAGTGGTTTTTAGTAGATTCACAGAGTTGTGCAAACATCACCACAGTCTTAATTCCAGAACATTTCATCACCCTAAAAAGAAATCCTGTAGCCATGAGCTGTCAGTCCACATTCCCATAGCCCTACATCCCCCATGGCCCCAGACAACCGCTAATCTGCTTTCCGTTTCTGTGAATTGGAAATTCTAGACAGTTCACATCAATGGAATCATACAATATGCAGTCTTTTGTGACTGGCTTCTTTCACTTTAGCATTATATTTTCAGGGTTCATCCATGTTGCTGCCTGCATCAGTATTCTATTTCTTTCTTTTCTTTTTTGTTTTCAGAGTAATACTCCATTCTATTCTTATAGCACATTTTATTTATCCGGTCTTCAGTTGACAGACATTTGGGTCATTGCCACTTCTTGGCTGTGAGGAATAATGTTGCTCTGAACATTCAAGTGGCTGCTTTATTTTACATCCAGCAGTGTATGAGGATTCCAGTTCCTCCACATTTTCATAGGGTTCCTTTGAAAGAAGGAGATGCCTCTTACCCTGGACTAGAAGGCTCCCAGGTAGGCTGGATGGCTGTGAATTGTCCATTTGTTGTACATTGTATATAAAAGCTTTGTCTTCCAAGTTTATGGTAAAGTCATGAAAAGCTGCTTTTGAGTGAATCCTTCTCTTTGGGAAAAAAATACTTACACAGATTGATATTCTTCACCAGAGGGACACATTTGACTATAGTCTTTCTTTCAGCAATCACATGAATCCAAGGTGGTTTTTTGGTTTGTTTTTTTTTTGTTTTTTTTTTTTTTTTAGTTTGTTTTTTCTTTAAATTCTGAGACAGACAGAGAGAGAGCCCGAATTTAGATAATCAAGAATTCTGGACTATTACTGATCCCATAGAATCTGTGCTAATTAAAACATTTTCTTTGAGGGTTAGTTATAGCCTTTAAGGGAAAAATAGGCATATGAGATTTTATATTACTGAAGATTTAACACTCCTGAAAATAACAGAAGTACAATAGATCTGCAAGAGGAAATACCTTCAAAAACAAGCTCAAGGTGAAATATTAGCTCAATTAAAACACGAGAATCGGTTCAGGATTAAATAAAGCATTGATAGAGCATAGTAAGTTATTAAAAACAGTACATAATTATGTCTATGTCAGCACATCTCTTTAAAACTTTCTCTGATTCTTTTAAATAATTACTCTTTGTCCTTGTAATGACGTATATACTTAAATACTGTTAAGTACTCCTCTGGTAAGCTCTTTGCCATATGCCCCAATTAAGACATCCCTCTTTTTTCATATTGCAGTTAAGACGCATGAGAATCGATAACAGCTACTTCAGTGTTAGTTTTAAACCCAAATTTTAGGGGCAGATGAGTGGCTCAGTCAATTCAACGTCTGACTCTTAATTTTGGCTCAGGTCGTGATCTCAGGGTCGTGAGATCGAGCCCCTCATCGGGCTCTGTGCTCAGCAGGGAGTCTGCTAGAGATTCTCTCCCCCTCTCCCTCTGCCCCTACCCCTGACTGTGTGCGCACACACTCTCTCTCTCTCTCTCTCCCTAAAATAAATAAATAAATCTTTAAAAAAATAAAAAGTAAAAAAGTAAACCCAAACTTTAGTGAGGGCAAATGTCACAGGAAGTGCGTGGAAATCTCTTAAGGCAGATGGTCAGCAACTTCTTCCAAACATATTTATGAAGACGGTAATGTTCCAAGAGTGTCACTTGAATGTTTCTCATGTATTTAAACTCATATCCTTCATTACTGGTGATGAACAGTATAACAAAATGGAAGTGTTAGTCAATTCTTGATGGGATTGAGAAGAAAAAGTAGTAGAAACTAGTGTTTATCTCCTCTCAAACTAAGCAACTGAAAGCAATATCCAGACAAAACAGAGTCCTCAATGTTGTACACAGTTGTCAGTTCCTTCCCCTTGGATTCTGAGTTCACCAGCTAAGAGCTAGAAGTTTAGGGCCAAGGCGTATGTGTGTAGATATATAGATAAGATATAGATTAGGTAGGTAAGTGGATAGATAGATAGATGATAGACAGACAGACAGACAGACAGAGGAAACATACCACTATCATGTTTAGAGTAAGAAATTCAGAATCTCTAGTTAAAGTTTTAAATAAAAATTACTGAATCCAAATCTTTTGTCTTGGTGCTCTCTATAGAATATGGCTATAGAGAAACTAGTCGTTGGATGAAGACCATAAGTCCATTGCCTTATTGTCAGCATTATATCATACCTCAAAATAAGGTATGACTGTGGAACAACAGAATATCATTATATTGTGTAATTGTTGATTGCTCTAGAGATTAGAGATTCAAACCTAGTTTCCTTTCTAGAAACAAGAGCATGTTAAATTTAAAGGACTCATCTTTAATTTAGTAACCAAAGTGCCTTAGAGTATGGAGTTATTTGATTTTCTTTTTTCATACATGTGTTTTATGTGTTTGTAGCTAAAGAAGTTGAGTAATATTTGACATTTATGATTATTTCTATTTAGCTATCTTTTTCTTCTTTATCATTTCAGTCCATCACTAATGCCTTCAATAGCTACCATTATCAAAAAAATCACAAAATAATTCAATTTGGATATACAGTGTTCAGCATGAAACATGTTTTACTTCTTCCTTTTTTTCTGAACAATTTTCTTCTAAACATAAGGATTTTTAGCAACACTTTAAACAGTGCTGATCAACTAAGCCAAATTCCAAACAGGTCTAGCTTTTCATTGCAATTACCAAATATTACCATCTCACCGCCAGTTATGGGGTCAGTAGTTATTCAGCACATTTTATGTGGGTGTGTTAATTATACAAATAATTAATAAATACATTCTTATTGAAAAGTATCTAAATAACACATTACCATAGCTAGTAGAACTTTATTAAGTTTCCACCCTGCAGAAAATCTTGATCTCTTCTCAGAGGGAGCCACCATTAACAATTGGTACGTATCTTTCCAGATCCTTTTTGACATACATGATCTCTCATGCTTATGGTTTCAAAAAATACTATTACTTGAATTTTACTCAGGTTCAAATTCTATTAAGTTCAATTTACCCAGCCTGAGAATGATATTCATATGAGAATCCCAGTTTTTTCACCAGATACCCAGAAACTTTTCTCTTACCAGAAGGAAGAAACACAAGCAAAAATAAAACAGTCTAAATCTTGGCAGATGCACCCAGTAGTACTATTCATTTGTTTGACATAAAAGCATGCATTTTCTTATATGGCTTGTAGTATTTTTCTCATTACCTTCTCAAATTTTGTTCTGTTGCTTTTTAGAAGTGAATCTTCTCTCCTGCCATCACAATAAAGTATAAAGAGTATGGAATTTGGAGTAGTAAAATCTGGGAACAAGTTCCAACTTGGCCACATACTAGTTGTGAGTCCTTAAGTAAATTATGTATTCTCCACCCTTCATTAATGACAAAACCAACCACCCCACTAGGATTCTGTTGAAGAGTTGATAAGCTGCAGTTTTGGTCTGAGGACTTGTGATCCAAATTAGACCCAATAGTCATGTATCTTTCGGAATGGGCTAGGTTTTGTTATGGCTTACCGTAACACATGTTTATTTCTCGCTCACACGTTATGTCCAATGTGAGTCACTGGGGGCTCTGCTAAGAGACACAGGCTAACAGAGGCTACATCTCCACATGTCCTTCCTGTCACCTTGGCAGGGGGAAGAAATGTGACAAGATGAATACTTGAAGCAGCCACATGGATGGGTGCATTTCATTGGTCCGAGCAGGTTGAGTGGCCATGCCTAACTTCCAGGAGAGATAGGAAGAGCATTCCACTGAGGGCACCGAAGATAGAAAGCTGGAAAGTGGAGATTAACATACTAATGACAGCCACAGAAATGTTAGCAAACATTAGAGAGAATGTAAAGCCTTTCTCAGGAAGGATGAAAAGTCATTCCTGTTATTTCCTTTGATCCCAGAGATAGTCAAGAAAGATTTCCAAGCGAGGAAAACAAGTTTGGGGACAAGAATGAGAGCCTTGTGTGGGTTTCAGGCATGGAAAGGAACACAGGTCAAGGACTTCAATAAGGAAAGAAAGTGAGGGAAGAGGTGGTATTAGAGTGAAACGCACTGGGTCTCACATGCGACTAGAGATCGAGCCCCATGCTTCTGGGTCTGAAGAGGGTTGCAAACTGCAGCCTGAGCGAACTTCCCCTCAGCCCCCTCGGCACATCATCGGATGTGGTATGTCTGCGCCATGCAGATGGGTTCAAAGCCTCTTGACTCCACCTTTGTGCTCAGCTCTTGGTAGTGCTTCTGGTGTCTGGTCTCACTGTTGGCATTGTGTTCTTGCTTTTGGCCTTTGTCCAGCTCCTCACACTTCCTTATTGTGGAAGATCACCTACCAACCCGGGGTTGGCAACACACACCATGGCCGCCAGGCTTCACAAGCCACTAAAAAAATTATAGCAAGGTTTTCTCTCCCTCTATTCCCTCAGAACCTCTAAAGAACATCCTGTTTAAAAGTAAGGGAAGTGAACCTCCCTATTATTTAAGAAAAGATATTTCAAATGAAAAAAGTTTAGATTTCATTATGCCGAGCCTGGTTTTTCCTTACACTTCCTCTGCTTTGCCTTAATTGTAGAAGGGTTCTGAGTTTGCAAGATACTTAGGATCCTGCCTCTTAATGTTTAGAATTTCTCTTCGGAAGAGTCCTTCAATAATATCACCGACATTCAAATGGTGTGGGTGTGTGTAGGAGTGCGTTCAGGGGAGGGAGAATAAAGGATGAGGGAATGCAAAGCTTCAAGGAGGGGAAATGAAAAATGGCCTTGTTGCATCTGGTCAAGTGCAAAACTGTGGTCAAAAAATGTTCATATTTGACTTTGAAACTCTTAGTCCCTTCTTTATCACTACTCAAAGAAAGAAATTGTATAAAATTAAGTTGTATAAAAGTATGGGGCACCTGGGTGGCTCAGTTGGTTAGGCAACTGCCTTCGGCTCAGGTCATGATCCTGGAGTCCCGGGATTGAGTCGCGCATCAGGCTCCCTGCTCGGCGGGGAGTCTGCTTCTCCCTCTGACCCTCCCCCCTCTCATGCTCTCTCTCTAGCTCATTCTCTCTCTCAAATAAATAAATAAATAAAATCTTTTTTAAAAAAAGTAAAATTATGTGGCTCACGGAACTGAGGCGGTTCTGTGCAAACGCCCTTGAACACCCAAACCAGCAAGCAGATCCGAGGGAGGAGCAAGGTAGAGGGACAGTTAGGTGGGGTTGCCATGGCAACCTTGTACCAAGTGGGATAAGAGTCATCCCTGACTCCACATTTTCCTTTTCCCTCCTTAACTGGTTCCTGAAGATTTACAGTATTTGGGCTCTCAGTGCCACCATGCCAGGTCACAGAGAGACAGCATAAACCATAAGCCTTCCTTGTCTTCCAGCAAGGGAGGAACAAGTAATTCATGTGCCCAGGATGAACAGGGTACAAGTGTCGAGAGAGTTCAACCAAGAAGATGAAAGTGAGCAAGAGTCATTGGTATGCCGAGCTTCCAGACCAAGCTCTGGTACGCTACAACTCTCAAATGACAGAACCAGAGTGAAGACCACAGAAGCCAGATCAGTCTGTGAAGAGCAGAAACAGCAGACCATGAGTTGGTCTTCTGATGCTAAGAACAAACACTGTTATTGGTAAGAGAAACAAAACTTTGTCCAGAGAATAGGAATATGAAGTATTTCTCTAACAGCCTCGGCTCTCTTAACCATAAAATATAAAATGCCTGCCTTTTGCAGGTGGGGACCAGAGGCACAATAAATCCCCTCCAGCTTCTCAGGTGAGTTGTCTACAACCCTCTCTGAGAGGGAAAACATAGGTGGCCATATTGAAAACAATTGCAAATTCTTGGCTGATACCATTTTTTACCTTAAAAGGAAAAGTAAGAGTTCAGGGTAATTGGCAAAGTTAGGAGAAGCTCTCACTTTTATTTTCACAATGCTAAAATGAATAAATACAGCATATGAAACAAAGTGATAATCAATGGCATTGAATAGAATTAGTAAGAATGGGTACAATAGAGTTAGTTTCCATTTATCTGTTATCCTGCATTAATGTTACATCACTGATAATGACTTTAATAGAGAAGAAAGGGGAGGGAAGAATGAAGGATTGTATGTGGGGAAAAGAGTCTTTGACTCAGCTCCTCATACTCCAAGGATCATCTATTTAGATCCCTGTTTAGCTCCCTATGTAGGGATCCACAGCTCCCATTTATGCTTCTCCTGCTGACAATTGCCTTCATCAGATAGAATGGTCCAGGTTCCTTCCATCTTTCTTGAAGGAAACATGACACGTAGACTGAATGAAATTTTTAGTTTGTTTTGTTTTTGTTTGGTTGGTTGTATTTTTATCATCGAGGGAGGGTGTAAGAAATCATGTTAGCCTTTTCCTCCTTAACAGAAATCTCCCTAGACTGTGCCACTTGTTCAAAAGGAATTACCTTCAAGTACTTAACTTTCATGGAAGGTATTTCCTCCGCAGTATACTCTAAAATTATGGCTAGATGGTGGAAATGCTCTTGATGGTTCAACATTCTCACACTCTAATCCTGAGGTCCTTGACCTGGGGTCCCTGGACCTATTAATGGAACCAGCTTAGACTGTATGAAAAAACCTGCATGAAGTTATAGAGATGGAGTTTTCTGGAGAGAATTCATTGGTGTTCTGAATTCATCTTGTATTGGTGAACCAGAATTCATCTGGTTCTCGAGTTCGGCAGTGACTCAGAAAGTTTTAAGAATTATCACAGTCCATGGGGCACCTGAGTGGCTTAGTTGGTTGAGCGTCCAACTCTTATTATATTCGGCTCACGTCGTGATCTCAGTGTTGTGAAGGCTTCATGCTCATCATGGAGCTTGCTTAAGATTCTTTCTCTGCCCCTCTCCTGCCCCTCTCTCTCTCTCAAAAAAAAAAAAAAAAGGATTACTGTGATATATGTGCAGTGCTTAAATAGCCCTCCAGTGACCATGATTACATACTTTTTAACAGAAAACTCTTGTCATTAATTGTTTTCTAGTCTCTCTAAATTATTTCTTTGCTTCATTTCATACTTCTATTCCTAGTAATTGCCCTCTACCTTGTGCTGGAAATCAACCCATTAGAACCTTTCGTAATAAGAAAGTACTGAGTGGGGCGCCTTGGTGGCACAGTCCATTAAGCATCTGACTCTTGGTTTCGGCTCAGGTCGTGATCTCAGGGTCATGAGATTGAGCCCCATGTCAAGCTCTGAGCTCAGCTTGTAATCTGCTTCAGACTCTCTCTCTCTCTCTCTCTCTCTCTCTCTCTCTCTCTCTCCCTCCCCCTCCCCCTCTCCCCCTCTCTCCCCCTCCCCCTCCCTCTCTCCCTCTCCCTCTTTCTCTAAAATAAATAAATCTTCTTAAAAAATAAGAAAGTACTGAAAGAGACAAGATTTAACTTTACCATGTTAATTCAGGCATGAGCAGTTTTATATCCTGCTTGGACCAAGGTCCTCAATAATTGGTTATGAGAACTCTGGTACTATATAATTGCTTATATAAACTCTAACACTAAACTCTGGAGGTCAGTAATTAGAAAACAAAAGAGCTTTTCCATTTTAGCATCTCAGGCCCCGGCTCATTGTGCATGACATCTCATGCAGAGCTGCCGAATCGAAGAATTGCAAAAGGAACAAAACCAAAACAGCTTACTGAAGCTGATGAGGCTGGGTTTGTTTTTTTCCCCACATTTGTAAACTTCAGACAATGTACATTCTATTTAATTAATTATGTTTAAAATGGAACTGGAGTGATTTTCCCCCATGATAACTGAAGCAACTAAGTCACTAGATCTGTTTTTTGTGGGTTTTTTTTTTCTTCCAAATGGCCCCAGTGTTCAAAGTCAGGACTTTTGAAAGGACTTAACAGAGCATCATGAGACGTGATAGGTGCTTTAGGGTACAATTTTAATGCCAGCAGACTGGAAAACAAACAGCATAACCCAGACAAGGCATGACTTTGTTCTTTAGCATTTGTGTGAAGAGGAAATAAGATCTTTCTGGGATGTGCTCTGGCTCACAGGTGTGGAAGAGAAGATGTCACATTCCTGACTTAACCACATTGTATGTGGGATTCTGGTTTGGGGGGGCAAGGCAAAAAGGTATTGCCTCGCCTCCCACTATAAGAGCTCAACTCCCGTAACTCTTCTTGGTGCTTTTGTTTCAGTCTGCTGCAAGTGGACACTACAAAAAGCACGAAGCATCCCTAATCCCACGAGCCTGGTGTGCACTGGCTGACGTCACTGTGGTCTCCAGCTCTTTTGCCAGTGGAAGGGAGACACTGACCCCAGGCCTGCAAGCGCTGTTCTTTGCTCTGCCGCTAAACCACTGAGCTGTTGGCACTTTCATTGTTTTATACCAGGAGGAAATCAATTGTGTTGATGTGAGTGTCTTATTCATCAGACATTACAGCCTTCACATTTTTAATGAGCTGAACCTCCTAGTCCATGACGTGCGACCACAGTGAATCAAGGCAGGAGCATGGTGATGATGTTTTCTGATTTATTGCAGTTGCTGTATAAAAGATTTGACAGTATTTCAGATCTCCAAACGCTGGAGTTTGAAAGTCTGTCTGAGGTCGTGTGCTAATCAAAAACAGCAAATCACGTCTGAGTTGGAAAGGACAGCAGAGCAGTGAAGCTAAGCATTAGTGCACATTTGTTTTTCCTTTTCCTTTTAAATGCATAGGCAAATATAAAGATGCAAGTGAACAAACTATTTAATGAGTACCTAAGGCATCTTTCTGGCGCATGGTGATTGATAAGAGGGCGGGGAAGGGGTGTCCCATGCAGCAGAGAGTCAGGCGACATTTGCACGTCTCATCCTGTGAGAGTGGCAGTCGCAGCCACCTCCTCCCTGCCGCCCCACACAGACATGTGTGACTTTAAATAGATAGATTTATTGAAAGTGCCACTGAGAATTGTGAGGAATAAGCTGATGGTCTTGAATTCAACAACCTCATTAGAGCAGAATGAGATCGACCATGGCTTCAATAAAAAGAACTTCGAGAAGAAGGTCTACAACGCAGAGTCAAGGAGAGGTGAAAAATCCCTTGGCGGCTGAGATCCTTGGCAAGCTCAGATCCTACCCTCTTTCGAACAGCTCTTTTGCCGACTCTCAGGGTTTAGCATTTGCAACACTTGGTGACACGCACTTTGAGACTAGAGCGTCAGCATGTCTTAGTTCGTGTAGTAAAGTGCCAAGCTCGCTGACTCTGTTGTTATAATAAAGTTGGAAGTAACAACTTGTGAACCCTGTTGTCTCTGTGAGGGTGACCGACTCATTCTGATTTGCCCCGGTTTTAAAACTGAGAGTCCTCCATCCTGGAAACCCCCTCAGTCCTGGCAAACCGGGACAGTTGGTCCCCCTGGTTCCTAGAAAGGTTGTGATTCCCCTAGTGGGTATGTAAACCTGGAACAGACCTCCTGCTGCTGATGTGCCAGAAGACATTGAACCAGTGATTCAAGGAGTAGAACTTTAAAAAAAAACAAATAACAACAACAACAAAACACTCCGTTTTATAAAATCTATTATTTTCTTACCATCATGGTCCTATTTTTTTAGGCACTTTCATTTAATGAGCAAATAAATGGAAATACACTTTGAATGAGAGAAAATGCCACCTGAGCACAGAATGCTAGTATTTACTTCTCATGACGTGTTCCATAATTCTGTCTCTCAGAACTCATCTTGGTGATTAGATATAGTAACTTGTGGGGCACCTGGCTGGCTCATTCAGTGGAGCATGCAACTCTTGATCTCAGGGTTGTGAGTTCAAGCCCGACGTTGGGGTGGAGATTATTTAAAAATAAAATCTTTTTAAAAAAAAAGATATAGTAACTTGTTATAGCAGTGTAACTAGTAACAAAATGCTTTAATTGTAATTTTGTGGAGATGCGTATCCATTGACTTTATGTGTAGATAGTTTCCACGACTCAACACTTAGTGATTTGTCCTTGGTCTTTGCGGGCAAGTTGTTCATTGGCACTGTTCACAGGGTGGGGCTGCTACATGGGAAGGAGTTGGTGGGAGGTGAGCTGGTTGTCCAGCATCCGTGTCCCCCAGTATGACCTTGTTGGACCCACCTGGGGCTGGGGCGGGGGGGAATGCGCTATGGTAACAAATGTGTCGTTCTGTGATGGTATCAGAATGCGCCCCACCAAGAATAGATGTTACTGCTAGATTATGATTTCCATTTTCCTCCCTGTGTTCAGCAGAATACTCCTGTAAAAATTCTATGGTTTATGGGGAAAAATAGAGTAAGAGGCAGACGGCTCAAAATGTGTTCAACCTGGTAACCATAATATTTCCATCTATTCAGGCCGCTATAACAGAATACCACAGAAGGGTGGCTTTATAAACAACAGAAATGTATTTCTCACAGTTTTGGATGCCGGAAGTCCAAGAGCAAGGCACCGGCAGATTCATGTCTGATGAGGACCCTCTTCCTCTTCTTTCTGTGTCTTCACATGACGAAGGGGTGAGAGAGCTCTCTGGAGTCTCTTTAGTAAGGGCACTAATCCCATTCATGTGGGTCCCACCCTCGTGATCTAATCACCTCCCAAAGACTCCACCTGGAAATACCATCACACTGGGGATTAGGTTTCAACATAAGAATTTGGGGGGCATACAAACATTCAGTGTAGAGCACAGAGCACTCACGAAAGCAGTAGAAACACTGTAAAAATACTAGCATCGCTTACAGGTGAAAGAAGATTGATGAAAGAAAGGGTTGACGATGTAGAATTTGGGATGACAGAGCAAAATGTGCTAAGATCTAGGAGAAGTATACAAGAAACAGTTAATTCCAAGACAGAGCATGTGGCCAAAAGTCAAGGCAAGAGGAAGCATGTAGGCAAACAGACGGCACGTACGGTGCTCCCATACACTGTCTTTCTCTCTCTTGTATATGCGCTGCCATGACTTGGTGGCTCAGAATCTCTCAAATGGCTTAAAATCTCTCTCATGAACGAACCTGACTTCTGGTTTATGCTGACACCATTCTTTATGTACCAGCCATTTGTAATCTAACTTCAACCACAGAAATTTGTGTCTTAGCTTTGCGGATTTCTGCAATACGATGGTTCGTGGGACAGAATGACATTGTAGGTGATGATATTATATTGAATTCAAAACCTTTAGCATGGAAACTTCTGCTTCAACACTTTGGACAATAATACTAGACAAGTTTTAATTTGAAAGAAAAAAAATCCACCCAAAATGAAGTCTCGGATATTCTCTCAGATCTTTTAATTAACATCAGACATGAACCCTCGTGTTTCTCTGACTGCTAAATACTTAGAAATGGTTTTATATTTGTGTGTGTTCGTTTTAAGTTGTAAAAAATTCACACATTGCTAGGTTACATAGCTTTGTATTTGGTTTATTTAAATATAGGTTAGTAGGACTGTAACATATAAGGAAGGTTAAAGAGTCAGAATCCTGTTTAATTAACTTATCCCACTTGGTAGCCAGTCAGTTATAAAGGTATGCTGAGCAAATAAACCTTCCGATATGAAATCCTTGAAAAGAGTCTCATTTGGTAAAGGCTTTGCTATTCTTAAGTTTGTCATTGAAACTATTTGAACAAGCTATTTCAAACCTCACAGTATATGTATTTGTATGTGTGTGTGTATCATTATATATATGATTTTATATACAAATTCTGTGTGTGTGTGTGTGTGTGTGTGTGTAAAAGATGGCCTGTGTCTTGGATGTTCTTACAAGACCTAGATCAGTACTTTATTGTCTCCCTACGCTTCCCTTAGCCCTCACTGAGACAGGATATACTCCCAGAATTGCCATCCACATGGGTCTAAAATATGACTACTCTTTTACATAAATCTCATTTAATAAACAGTCACACCATGAAAATACAGCATTCTTTTCAATTACCACTAATTATATATCATACAATGCCTGGTCTTTAATGAGGATTTCAAGAAATGTTCACTGATAGTGATGATTATTGAAATGATATGTTAAGTCCGTTTCCTTGTGTGAGAAATGCTTTGTTTTGAAATGTTAAACTTATAGCTTTGCCTAAAAATTTTAATTAAAATCTCTACTTTGGCATGAAGCTTAAAATGTGCAAAGTCACTGCAATTAGTGCATTGTGCATCCATATGGATGTTACCAAATGGCTTTCAACTTAAAGGATTTGAGCTATTTTGAATGATGGACCTTCTGTTAGGCTTAAAACAAAGCCTGTCTATCCCTGCATTCATTTTAATTAATATTCTCTTGCTAGTCTCAAAGATGTGTTCTATTCTGGGGGGGGTAGGGGGGTGGTGAGGAAGAAACATGAGTATCATATGTCAGAAATAAGTTACAGAGGTAGGTTTGACTGATTTTCTACTTCCTTCAAGAAGCTTCAATACAATGTCAAAGTAACTAGAAAACACTGATTTCAGATGTTCTAAAAGAAAACCTGTATTTCTAGCCAAATCATAACATAACTCACTTTAAAAAAAAGAAATTAAGCTGTCCCCAGATTTTTTGAATCAGTATAAAGATTAAACCTTATCATTTTGAGTCTGATATTTATATAAAATCTACAGTATAAAATTTGAGTATATGTGCTCTTTACAAATGAGTATATGTACCGTATATGTATGTACTTGTATTTATACATATTTTTACTTCTGAGAGATCTGTACTTGCTCAGTTGCTTTAGGATTTAGCAACCTTATTTCTGGAGTTAATTTTCTATAAGTAGTGAACACTCCTTAAAGATGCATTAAGTACTAAAGATTAATTTCATTGTTTTTCTTAGTATTTTAAGCAATATCAAACTCAAAGTGGCACAGCCTAGTAGTTTGTTTGTTTTTTTTTTTTCCTGGATATTTTCCATGTGAAATCTTATTAATATGGTGCTTGGGGAGGGGAAGCATTCTGGGCTTTGTTTTCCACAATATCAAAAATAAATTCTATAGACAGTTTTATGTATTAGTTAAGGCCCTGATTTTCTAACTGTTCTCAAACATCTCTCCTCAAGCCACTTTCTGTATACCTTCAGAAAGCTATTCACTCTGATGGCCACTGGAATCCTTTGACTTTGCCAATTTAGGCTAATTTTGAATGCTGGTTTAAAAGTAGACAGCTAAAATGATCCCAAAATATCTTCCCTGAATTCTTAAGAATAAGATAAATGTGAAAATTACAAAGCAGAATTGTAATTTACCAGAACATGTGGGTAAGATAATTCATCTGACGTGTGACTAGAAAGGCATAAAGTCAGTAAGTCCACTCTAGAACACCACCATTGCAGGTCCTGTATTGTTTTTTCTTTGATTCCAGCATGACGGAAATTCATTCCTCACAGCCACTAGATTTGGCACAAAGATAACCTAATTTTTCCGTATTGACTGAATGTTTAATTTTTATTCCCTTTTTTAAAGCATGTCATTAATTGCATATCTATCTTTAAATGACTCCTTATTTACCAGTGGTTTGGATTCTACATTTGAAAAGGAGATTGGAATTGGTTTTATTTTAGATAAGAAACAGATAAAAACTGAAGTTGGTCAAATGCTATCCATTGTTTTTCTCGAAGATAACTTCATTATTTTATAATTCTATACTGTCTTTGCTATTGTGAGGCAGCTTTCTCTCTGTCAAATTTTAATAATTCTTCCCTCTCTGTTAGGCATCTTAACAAAGAGTCTCAAACAGAAATGAGCGGATTACCCTACAGCCTCACATACATCCTGGTGAATATCCTGTTCACAAT
Source organism: Eumetopias jubatus (assembly GCF_037043125.1). Classification (NCBI taxonomy): domain Eukaryota; kingdom Metazoa; phylum Chordata; class Mammalia; order Carnivora; family Otariidae; genus Eumetopias; species Eumetopias jubatus. The sequence continues at coordinate 36,310,813 of NW_028274820.1, forward strand.
TTAGGCGATGAAAGGAAAACCTACAGTTGTTTTAATTTGGAACCAAAATAATCACTTCTCTCCAGTGAGGCTTAGAGGGGAAGAAAATGGGCCAGAGTCTTCCTGTACGGTGGGGGGGGGGGGGGGGGGGGCCGGGGGGGGAAGATACTTTGCAGAGGGGCAATGCAGCAGGGGAAAAAAATAAAAAAAATAAAACAAGCACAAAACCTTAGAGTGGGTAAATAGGCTAGTGAAAGAAAGGCCATCTGATCGCATTGGCAGCACCCTGAGCTGGGGTGCTCAGCTGCATGGTCCTGCCAGCATGTAAACTGCACGTGTGTATGTAGGGGGGTATGTGTGTATTTACACACAGAGATTTAATGGGGAGCACAGAGGGAATTAGAAAGAGCCTGGTCCGTTTTTAATTTGGGTCTGTTTGCTTGCATTTAGCACTTAAGGGCTTCTACATTCAGTTTGCTCAAAAGAGTGATGAAGCACTCCTTGCTTATGCCTCAAATCAGAAATGCATGAAGTGCAGCTGCAGAGATAATACATTTTCCCCAAAGGCTTTGGCTGAGCAAATTAGGTGTCAATGGGGTGCCTGCGCAGGCAGTACTCTCTCTAATTAGTCTCTTGAGCCTAGTTGGTGGCGGGTATGAGATGATCTAATCAATTGGTCTGTGTCTGATGGTTCGTGTAAAAATCCTACCAGGCAGACTCTCTCCCACAGGTCACCCACCTGCACAGCAGGACTGCTCATTTTCATTTTTCATCTCCTCCATCACATGATGCTGACAGTTGGTTTTAAGAAAATTGAATCCAAAAAATATCTAGTTCAGAGGGCACATGGGTCAGAACAAAGTTGCATTATGGGTACCAGCGATCCAATTAATTAATATTTATAGCTGAGAAGCTCTATGTAGATATTTCTGAATAAGGATTTTATCAATAAAATCCAGTTTCTTGTTTAAAACATTCGTTTCTAGGGAAAGAACATTGTAAAAGCAGAAAGCAAGATAAAAATGGCATCCATTAATCTGATGATATATATACCTATGAGTTGATGCACACTTAGTTGAGCTTATGGTCATAGTCACTGTTCATTTGTATTGGATATGTGGTCTATTTTAATAATCAATTAAATGTGAGGGAAGGACATACATTGCTATTATATTTTGCTTCCCTGGGAATGTCGTATACCCTCACTCCTTCTACCCACCTCCGTACACATCAAACGTATGATTACATTTAAATCTTAAGGAATTTTTCTAGCAGTAAATTGACCTACCTTACATGTAGTCCTTGAAAATTGAAACTAATGCTGAGGCTGCCCAAGGAGGGGGAAGGGGCATCCCGTGCTGCTGATGAACAGTGTTAGGCAGGGTACCTGGCACAATTTGGGCTATAGAGTCATCTCATATAGATGGGGAAGAGGCTACCTCTCACTGGCACCTCCCTTCTTTTTTATTCCTGGCTCCTTCTATTAAATGTCTGAGCCCAAACCTAAGTAAAGGACTTATCCATAATCACCGCGTTCACCATTTATTATCCAATTACTATTATTATGCATTACGCTTTATTATCCAATTCCTGCTTATGCCTTGACAAGCACCATCAATGGCTAAAAAAAAAAAAAAAAGTTTAAATCAACCCAACAGGATAGTGACATGCCACGGATTATGGTGACAACATCATTTATTATTGTATCAAATCAGGTACCCTGAAAATCACATCATTCAAATAGAATGTCATGAGGTTAAAAAAAAAAAAAAAAAAGCTTGGTGCACAGGAAGGTGTTAATTCTACCCACCTTTCTTGGCTCATGGTGTGTCTGTGGATGGCCGGTTCTGCCCCCAGCACTGCCCTCTGTCAGTGTGCCATGAGGGAACCCTAGTTCTAAAAACGTACTCCACTCCCAAATGTTCAGATTCCACCTTCTTCCTTTCTATTCATTCAGCAGGGTATCTGAGCAGGGGCTTGACTATGCTCTAGGGACACAATAGTCAACAAAACCAGGTTTAATCAAGGACATAATGATGCCGCCTGCCTCCTTGCTCCCTCACAGGAAATGTCCCCACACGGGAGGGACATTTGAAGTCACTCATTCAGGAGGTCAGCCTGGGCAGGTCTGCATTCTGTGGATTAAAGTAGTAGAATGGAGGAGAGCCAGGTCATGACTACAGTCGGCCCTTGAACAACACGGGTTCGAATGACCCAAGTCTATACTTACGTGCTGATTTTTTTGATAAATAAAGAACAGTACTGTAAATGTATTTTCCCTTATGATTTTCTTAATAACGTTTTCTTTGCTCTAGCTGACTGTATTGTAGGAATACAGTACATGATACATATATAAAATATGTGTTAACCAGCTGTTCGTGTTACCAGTAAATCTTCCAGTAAACGGTAGGCAATTAGTAGTTAAGTTTTTGGGGAGTCAAAAGTTTTATGCAGATTTTCAACTGTGCAAGGGGCCAGTGCCCCAATCCCTGCGTTGTTCAAGGGTCAACTGTATGTCATTTCTGTGTGGCAGTAGGAACTCATGCCTAGGTCAGCACATACCAGGACAAACCCACAGCTCTTCCATTTGTCCAGGGTGGGCAGGCTTCCTGGAAGAGCTTCAGTCTCTGTTTAAGCAACATGGAAGAGAAAGAGCATTTTTTCATCTGCTTAATAAAAATGTCAGGTTTGGTAGCAGGCTTGGGGACTAGCTGAAGATGCATGTGGACAGGAGTGTTTGAAATGTTGCGGGGACAAGTGCTCTCTGTCTTTGATGTCATGGGCCTCAGGAAAGATGTCAGTGCAGAAGCCAGAATGCATGATTACATGGGAGCCACAGGTAAAGCACAAGATGGATTTACTTCATTTCCCTGGGAGAATGGGAGCTAAGGCAGTTAGTCTCCTTTAGTTATTTTTGCTAGGGTGGTCACTTGTTTAAGAAGAGATCTGGGCAGCCTGGCAGGGGTGAGGGCTGGCCAAGTGAGCCACAAGCAGCAAGTATTTGAGATAATATCTGAGGAGTTTGGACTTAGTGATAACAAAGAGCTTCCACCGAGGCTTCTCCCTCCACCCCCGGCCTCTCCCAGAAACTTAAGGGCTTTTTGTCTCAGTCACTGAGGACAGAGAACTCTTAAGAATGGAATGTTACCTCTATCTCATACCACATACAAAAATTAACTCAAAATGGTTTGAAGATCTAAATGTAAGGATTAAAACTATAAAACTCTTAGAAGAAAACGTAAATCTTTATAACCTTAAATTTGACAATGGATTTTTAGATATGACACCAAAACCATAAGCAACAAAAGAAAAAAATGGATAAATTGGACTTTATCCTAATTAAAATGGGCATCAAAGAACATTATCAACCGAGTGAAGAGACAGTCCACAAAATGGGAGTAAATATTTGCAAATCAAGGGATTGATACCCAAAATATATAAAAAGTGCTACAACTCAACAACAAAAAGACCAACAACCCAATTTAAAAGCAGGCAAAGGACTTGGAATACATATTTCTCCAAAGAAGATATACAAATGGCCAACAAGCACATGAAAAGGTGCTCAGCCTAACTAATCATTAGATAAATGCAAATCAAAACCACAATGAGATACCAGTTCACCCCGCTAGGATGTCTGTAATCCAAAAAAAAAAAAAAAAAAAAACAGAAAATAACAAATATTGGCAAGGGTGTTGTGGAGAAATTGGAACCTTTGTGTATCGCTGGTGGTAATATAAAATGGGGCCGCCACTGTGGAAAACAGTTTGCCAGTTCTCCAAAAGTTAAACATAAAATTGCCATATGACCCAGCAATTCCACTCCTCGGTATTGACCCAAAAGAATTGGAAAACAAGTATTTAAATACTTGCACGTGAATGTTCACAGCAGCACTATTCATAATAGCAAAAAAGTGAAAACAATCCAGATATACATCAACTCATGAACGGATAAACAAAACATGGTATATCCATTGGCCATAACAAAGGATGAAGTTCTGATACATGCTACAAAATGATGAACATGATGCTAAATGAAAGAAGTCAGACACAACAGGTCACATATTGTATGATTCTGTTCGTATGAAATATCCAGAATAGGTAAATACATAGAGACGCAAAGCAGATTGGCAGTTGCCAGGAGGCTGCGGCAAGAGGAGAATGGGAGTGACTGCTTCGAGGGTATAGGACCTCCTTTGGGGGTGGCAGAAATGTTTTGGAACTAGACAGAGGGGATAACTAGACAGTTTGGATAACATTGTGAATATCCTAAATGCCACTAAATTATATGCCTTACAATGGTTAATTTTAGGTTCTATGAATTTCACCTCAATGAAAAAGAAAGGATGGAAGGTTAACCTTCCAAAAAATCATCCTATTAAGCAGAGGAAATGAGTTGAGAGTAGGGAGGACGCTGTTCTTAACAGTAAGACTGGAACTTTTTGCTTTCTTGGTCAAGGTAGTAGTGAAGTTCTTGGCACGACAGCCTGCATGACCAGCAGTGGGACAGCCGTGTCTCAACCGAAGGTCAAGTTTCCTTCCCTGCTTGGGAAGATGACAGTATAGCAGTGTAGACAGGAACGAACAGGCCTCACCAGGCCTCAGTGACCTTGAGCTTTAAGTGGAAATGAGGAGTTGGTTCTGGGCCTCGGTGGAGGTGGAGCCTCTGGGCTGTGTGACTTGATCCTGGGAGTGTTTCTTTTCAGCCTTCCTGGCAAGACCTTACTTTCACATTGTAGGGACTCAGTGAAACTGCTTAAGGACCAAACAGAAATGTGGAGAGGAATTCCTTCTTTCTCCTTGACCTGCTCACATGGAAGTAGTTACCAGGTTTAAGCAGGCACTGGTTAAACTGGAAATGCACAGCTGTGTGCAGGACACAAGGCTGGCAATTCAGGTCATGCTGGCCAATTTTCATTCTGCTGAAACTAGGTCTGATAATAGGCAACCAAGGAATTATATACAACCGGACTTTTTTTAAAGCATGTATGTGATCCCTTTTTCTATTTCATGCCCATAAAAATGACACGAGGATATGTCCTTTTAATGGTCTATATGATGCTACAGGCACTTAATTAAGACCAGTATTAAAAAAAAAAAAAAAAAAAAAGACCAGTATTACTACTAATGATTCAGGGAAGGAAATTTGCTGACTTTCTTTTCCTCTAAATAATCCAAGAAGAGGTTAGACCATTTAAATTCATGGAGTTAAATTATTTTAAGGGGAGAAAATGGAGTCAGAACATTTGCTTATCATGTTATGTGAGAACTGTTTTGGTGAAGGAGACCGCTCTGCCTCCCATAAGTGCGCGCGGGGTGGCTGCTTAGAAAATGGATAGACTTACTTTTGGCCAGACCAATTTTGATGTCTCGTGTAATTTAGAAAAAAAATGAATGATGTAAGTTGTTTGTGGGTTTTTTTTGTTTGTTTTTGGATTTGTTTTGTTTTGTTTTGTTTTTTGTTTTTGTTTTTTTTTTTTTACATATAGCAATTTTCTCTTTTCCTCCTTCCAGGATTAAGTTGTCATCATTCTGGGAAGAAAAAAAAAACATTAATGAAGTGGCCAATAATACGAAGGGAATGACGGATCAGTTTCCTTCCCCTCCCTGTGGTGGATTTCACTTACAAGAAAACTGAAGCTGGCAAGACCCTGTTTTCTCTGCAATTTATTTAAAACCTTGCACGCATTTGGATACCTTGTGATTTCCAAGAACTATGTGAAGATTAAGCTTTGCTTACTGATACATGGCATGTATTCTTTTCAGTCTTTTGTGTTTGATTTTGTTTGATTTCCCTCTGCAGTGCAACGTCTCTGTAAAGGTTTTTATGCTTTCACCAGCCATGTCTTAAATACATTAAGACAACACATTTGGTGTTCACACTTCTTCAGTAATGTCTGTACTTGAAAGCCACATAGTGGCATAAAACAATGTGTGTTTTCTTTGAGAGCAGTGTACATTTTGCAACCACCAGGAAGGAAATTTTTAGCTAAAGCAAACCCCTGTTCTCAGGCTGACTTGACAACTTGGTCCCTAGCTGTGGGGCCCCACTTGTCACTTACCTTTTGAGGACATCTGCAAATGTGGTTTTTTTCTTGGAAATAACTGCACATGTATATAGGATATTGGAATCTGCTTAGCATTTTCAAGCCACATAGCATGACTGTTTTCCAAGTAGGTTGGAAGTAAAGAAACAAATATCAAGCATTAAGAACAAAGACAGGGATAAATTGCTTACTTTTCAACCTCTGGAAATTAAGGTGACTTTTTACATGTTTTCTGGGTCTTGTCAACATCTTATATTTTCCATCCACTCTGTTATGCTTCAGGAGCATTTTCTAAGTGGAGGAGAAAAGAATGAGGAACAGAATGCTTACAACTTGGGTGCAAAAGAATTGTATCTGCTGGATGAGCCCCAAAAGCCATCTTGGCTAGTTACCATTTAAAAAAGCAAATTACAGAGTTATCCAGAGTTAAAAATTTGCTCATTTACACCAAAGCACCTTTACATTACACTTTTTAAAACATTCCAAGCTGATCGGAAGACATCACTGGGGACCTTAACTTTAACCAGTCTCCTGGAAAAACTGTTCTTACGCAGGTTGTAGAAACAATGCAGGAGTCTAGCTTTCAAGATGGCAAGGGAAAAAGAAAGGCCCAGCTTCCCTTATTTAGAAGATGAGGGACCTCGAAGGATGAAGGCGCTTATGTGACAAGGAGGGAAAAGTGGACTGGGCACGCTCTGTGCTTTGATGGGGAGGGCAAGCTGCCTGATGCAGGCCTTCTCCCAGTGGGGCCGGCCTCGCTGCACAACCCCAAATAATACTGAGGCCAACGGGGCAGTTATGGAACTTCATCTAAAGCATGAAACCTAGCCCCTCAGAACACCAATTCCTGTGGAAATACTCTTCATGTATGTTGTTTTACATTTTCCTGTTGGTCAGAAAGAAGGAGAGATTGAGAACTTGAAATGCATCGCACTTTTTAGGATCAAGACTAGGAATTATGAGCCAGTTTGGCAAAGGCATTCTCTGAAAGTCCCATGAGGGAATAGCTTCTCTCTAGTCAAAGCCAGTATTCCTAGGAAATTGGACCCAAAACTTCTAAGCATTAAAAGGGTACCTTCCCTGGAGTGCGGCATGAATAAATATGTCAAGGTCACAATCCATCCTATTCAGAAGTAGCATTCATTGAAAGCTTCTAGGTGCAAAGCAAAGAATTACTTACTAATTGATTTTAAAGAGAGCAAAAGTTACCCAAGGCTAGAGTGTTTACTGTTTGCTACCTAGAAGTCTTTCCCATTCTCTCTGACATTCCAAGCCACTGGAAGTCTTTAGTGGTATTTTACCATGTGCTTAAATTAGGATTCCTTAACATAAATACGGAGAGAAAATTTTACATGCAATCAAGAACAGCCTTGCCTGTGATCGGTTTTGAATTATTTCTTTGGGGGAGAGGCATAACTTTTGTATTTTACTAACTTTAAACCAAGAGCAGCTGGTGATTAAATCTTGCTATTTAATAAGCTTTCTAAGTTGAACATTTGAAAATATTTAATATTAAGAGACTTCGATCAGGAATGTTAGCGTCATTCAGAGATATCTGCCCCTGTCATAGGCAGCTTCTCTCGGGAGAGGAAACATAATGCTACTCAGTGTGGAGGGAAATCTGGTTTTTACACAGACATGTGTCTCAGAAGGTCTCATTTAGGAGGTTTGTAGCTCCCCAGTCTTGTCCTCAGTACAGGAAATCCAAAGTTGGGTTTGTCTCTCTCCCCTCTCCTCTCCTATTGGCAATCCAGCTTCCCACCTCCCCTCCCCCCGCCCCCTCCCACGGAGGGCATCCATGAAAATCGTTACAGAATGTGTTCATTAGCAGATTTATTATTCTATTGAGAAAGCACTGGAATGTTTTGTGAGATTATTTTTATATGAAGGACTAGCCTGAATTCATACAGCTGGAATATTAGGAATTCATTAGCATGGTGGTGGTATCAATGCAACATCAGTGCACGCACAGTATTCTGAAAGAAAATTTGGGACATTGCCATTTTCTTAAAGGGACAGTTTGGTTGACTTAAAGATGCAGGATACATAAGACATGAAAAAATGTTTTTGCAGTGCTCAAAAGAAAAACAAAAACAAAACAGGGGACATAAGGCAGGGGTGGCTGTCCATCCACTGAAAAAAGGGTGAGAAGCTATTTCTACCTCCCAAGAGTAGTAAGAGAAGTTTCCAGGGGAGCCTCCAGGTGTGCAGAGAAAGCAAGACCTCTTGGTATCTTTCCCTCAGTGTGTACATGAAAGCCAGTGTAATTAATACCCTAGGTTATGTGTCTATATAAGATACTCATCTGTGAATAGTACTTACTGGTTTTGTAATCTTTGTTACATAAGAGGATGTTTAGGCTGTACATACTGGGGTGGATTTTTCCCTGCCCCGCTATACATAGGAATATGCTGCATAATTGCACATAACTTCTATCTCTCTTACTGGCTTGTAGGCAGAGGAAACCACATATGTTACTGCCTTGCAATTTTCTCATATACCAAAAACAACAACAACAAAAAGGTCTCAAGTAAAATAAGCAATCTCCTATTTTCATTCCCCTTCCTACAGCAGCATATTTAAGAGGCACATACAAAATCTACATTCTCTAGTTGGGAGTGGATTTTTTTTTTCTTTTATCTTTTATCTTTTTTTTTTTTTTTTTTGGTATGATACACTGAGATGTGTACTTTCTAGCAGAGGGTCGGTACCTAAGAAATGTGTTAGCATCATTCAGAAAACTATTATACTCCAAAATGAAACATAGTAAGGAGAATGGAATAATACATGTTGCATATTTGTTACCAAGTGTAATTTGTCTGTATTATGAAAGATGTAATGGTTTGTCAGTTGTCACTGTTGTTTTCTTGTAACATGATATGGAATAAAGTATAGCAGAACCTCTGTACATTTTCTTGCTATATCTTCTTGGTGCCCAGGAACACCATGGAGTGTCAAACATTGTTTTAAAAACTCTTAGGCACAGTCATTTTTAGAGTGAAATAAGCAAACAGGTAAGGCTCTTGGATGTGGGAAGGAATGAGTTAGCTGGAATGTTCCAGGAGTCTGTTAAACCCTCCCCCCACACACTTTTTTTTTAAGATTTTATTTTTTTAAGTAATCTCTATACCCAGCGTGGGGCTGGAACCTACATCCCTGAGATCATGAGTTGCATGCTGTATCCACTGAGCCAGCCAGGCACCCCAAGCCCTCCCTTTTTTGCTATGCTTTGTCAGATTTGGGTAAAGGGGTAGAGGCTACATAGAAAAAGTCTGTGTTTTCTTGGAATTGTTCACAATTCCACCAGCTCCTTAATGACGTCCACCACAAGTTGCATGTATCTGAACCGATCTGGTTTTGTTTAATGACAATCCTATTTATCTTTTATTGTCTCTTTCTTAATTATTTTGTACATATTCTAAGATGAGGTGAGTAGATTACCCTCCCCTCAATACAAATCAAAGCTTCAGCTCAGCATGCCCACATTCTGCTGGAAGCATCCCTCCCTGAGCTGAGCACACTTCCCTGAACATCACCTAGTGGGCGCCTGCAGTCGGATTGACAGGGCCACCTCGGAAAGCCAGTCACATTTCTGTCATCACCTCCTCCTCCTCCTGGTCGGACCTGTCAGCTTCACAACTGCAAACAACGCCCACCCCCCCCCATGATTTCATAAATTGCTAATAGTGTTCGTGCCAGGTACAGTTATCAATTTATAGATATGCTATTTGGTGATTTTAAAATGCCTGCCCTTGAAGGGGCACCTGGGTAGCTCAGTTGGTTGAGTGTCCGACTCTTGATTTCAGCTCAGGTCATGATCTCAGGGTTGTGAGATCAAGCCCCGTGTCAGGCTCTGTGCTCAGCGAGGAGTCTGCTTGAAATTCTTTCTCCTTCTGCTCTCGCTCTGCTCCTCCCACTCATGAGCTGTCTCACACTCTCTTTCAAAAAGAGAAACAAATCTTTTTTTAAAAACGCATACCCTTGAAGGCAAAAACGCATTTCAGGTCGTGCATTCGGATGACTCGGGACACCTGGCTTTCCCCTGGGAAGACCCTCACTCACCAGCAGCAGTGCCTCAGGTTATCCTTCCCTTGCTCCTCTCCCACAACTGAGTTTGTGAGCCCTTCACAAGCTTAACATTGTCACAAATTTAAGAGTTTCTGAGCCTTTCTCAAGCTTAACCTTCTCACAAAACCAAATGTCCATGTTCTCAGCCACCGCATATCCCATTCCAGAAAAGCTCGGGCGAGCCTGCACAGCCTCGGCTCCCCAACCGCCCCTGCTGTTTCCCCCACAGCAGCAAGTCATCTGCGCCAAGGACACGTGCGTTTTCTTATGGCCCTGCCGCCACCAGTGGCTTCTGAGAGAGGAGATTGTGTAAAGGTGGACTTCGTGGTAGCCAAGGCAGAGACATTGAGACCCAAGGCAAATTTCAGTTCGACAGGAGCCAGAAATCACCCTGGAAACTGAGTAGAATTGGAGAAGTGCCGAAAGAATAACTGGTTTCTGGGAGTAGTTTCAGGGCACGGGCCACTGTCCTGCTTCCACCAGCTACGGTGGCGGGCGTGCCCACCGTCGAGGTCACTTGTGCTCCCGCATTAGAGCCTCACTGCGCCATTTAATTCTCTGAGCTCTTGATAAAAGACAGGAGGAAGAGGGCTGGTCTCTACAAGAGGCCAAAGAATTAGCTTTGAGGAATATCTTGAACGTTTTAAATGTGGCCGTCGAGATGACAGTCCCCTGTGGGCTCCGTAATTGCCCAGTGTCCGCTGCTTTCTCCGCAGAGCTGTTGCAGCTCCGCCAGGTTGGAGGATGTGCCGGGCGCTGGCTGAGATGAGCAGTTAGAGTCGGGAGGGCGGCACTCACAGAGTTGCCGTTGGCCCCCAGAGTGAAGAGAAAGCAGAGGGGAAGGTGTTGGAGCAACCCTGTGCCACTGGGTTAACACGTACAGTTGCTGCATAATGGCGGGCATTGTCAGTCTCCGCAATGAGGACCCCACAGTGGCCCAGGAGCCTGCTGTTACCAGTAGGTGGTGGCGTTATGGGCATTAGCTTTGAGAAGCTTATACAGCAGAGGGGGCTAGGATAAAGGACACAAATCAGGGGAAAACTGACAAGATTAAAAAAAAATCCAAGGCCTCGTATTTACTGTTCATCCCCCATGCTCTCGGTGTACTATATTGTCTGCGTCGAGTCCTGCTGAGCGAGAGCCAGGCACAATAATAGCTCGGAGCAGCCTTGCAGCCCCAGAGCTAGCCTCTGCCATGGTGCTGGCTATGCTGGGGGAGAATGGGATTCTGATAGAGTTGTCTTTTTTGTCCTTCCCTGTGAGACCACCAATAATTATGGAGGGCACGCTGCAAAGATGGGGTAAGGGTGGCCCACTGGAGTGTATCCTGAGAAGTGACCCAGCAGGGGCCCCGGCGAAGGTGCGTGCAACCGTAGTCCAAGGCGGGCCTGCCTGACAGATGTACACAATGCTGGGCTCGCCCAGGGATACGTGTTTGAACCAGCAGTTCAAGGATTTCGAGAAGTAGAAATGAAACTTTGCTTTCGACATCATACCCTGGTGGGAAACAATGATCCCTTTTCCTCGCTCCTCCTTCAGCCAAATCAAGTAACTGGGGACCTTGTGTCCTCAGAGAAAGGCTGTAATCCACTCAGATCCTTGGGGAAAGTAGGCACAGGTCCTGTAACCCGATTCTGCCTCACATTTGGGGAATTCCGATCCTCACGTTACGTTTGCTTAGCCCAGTGGCTCATGGCCCTGGCTCTCCTTAGACTCATGGGGACGTCTTCAAAACACCCCAAACCCAGACCAATTCATCCTAAAATATTTAGAGTGGGGCCCTGGCATTGGTCTGTTTGGGGAGCTCACCGGGTGACTCTGTTGAGCAGACCTACACAAGAACTGCTAGACTCTTCCCTTCCTCCTGTCTGTTGCTCTAGGGGTAGGGTAGGCAAACTTTTTCTGTAAGAGCCAGGGAGTAGGTATGTTCAGCTTCCCAGGCCAGACAGCCTCTGTCACAACTCCTTACTCTGCTGTTGTAGCATGAAAGCAGCTGTGCCCAATACACACATGAATGGGTTTGGCTGTGTGCTAGTCACACAATCCATGGGCACTGAAGTTTGAATTGCATATAATTTCCACATATCGTGAAATATTTTTCTTTTGATTTTTTTAAACACTATTTGTAAATGGAAAACCCATTTTTAGCTCGCAGCCTATGTAAAAACATACAATGGGCAAGAATTTGCCCGGGGTCTGGAGCTTGCTTACCTTGGCTTAGAATACAGCCCTGGTAATGGGGGAGGCAAGGACCACCCCTGACATTTGCTGGGCCCAGGGTAGAGTCCAAATGGAGGCCCACATAGCTTGTTCTAAATATTTAAAAACACAAATCCAACTAACAAAATGTTAAATATATTCTGTTCTCTTACCTGGACAAATATGTCTTCATAATATTGCCTGGAAGGCCAGGGTTGCACTTAGAATCGCGGAACTTCTCGAAGTTCTTCTCCAAAACGTGTCAGCATGTAGATCACCCGGTTCAAGCCCTGTCTGCTGCTTTTCACTTCCCACTCCGAGCTCTACGGGCGTGGATCCCGAATGAGAGGCTACACGTGCATGGGTATCAACACTGCTGCTCCCACATCCATACTCTGTCCTACCCTTGACAAACAGCCCCTCCTTAGCCAACCCTTGGGGACCAGGTGCCTATCCTCAGGGAAGGTGCTTGAGGAGGAAGGCTCCATATACTGAGAGGATTCCAGAGTCCCAGACATGTGGAATATATGGGTAGAAGTGGGGGAGGTAGGTTCCTGTTGAGCATGACACCATGAATTCCTCATTCTGGAGTATGGGGTAGGAGTGCTTTGCCTGCAGAGCCAGACCCTTTAAAATGGGAACCAGAACAGGAACCCCTCTTGCCTGGGTTTAAGGGCAGTGCTGTTCAGTGATAAGAGCCTGAGAATTAGTTCTGGTGGGTTTTCAGGTTCCTTGTGCATTTCATTGGCCCACTCTACTCCAAAGCCATAGACATGGGCCCTATAATGTGAGTCAGAATCACTGTGACAAAAGGGAAAAAAAAAAACAAACATGGTTTTAGTCTATCTCTTAGAATTAAAGGATCTGGCCTCCTCTCAATCCGGTACTGGAACCAGCTGGTACCAGTTCACAAAAACCGACGGTAAAATATGTAGGAATTTTGTGAGTCAGTTCTTAAATCACTGATAACTTGAAATCAGATGGGAGTATGTATACCACAAAAATGGGCAGACTGTGCAAATCAGGTCCTTTTTTTTTCTTTCTTTTTTCTTTTTTAAGAGCTGGTTTCCCAACACACCATTACCTCTTGGCCCCTTTCCTTCCAAGCTCGTCTCCCATCTCTCCATGCTCACATCTACCTGCGCCATGCTGAACTTCCCACTGATCCCTGGCTGTTCCAGACCTTCTCATGGCCCTGTTCTTTTGCAGATACTGTTCCCTTGGATTAGAATGCCTTTTCCTGTTTTTCTAGCAGCCAAATTCCTAATAATACTTTTAATGTTCAAAAAGTCTCCTGGGGCGCCTGGGTGGCTCAGTTGGTTAAGCGACTGCCTTCGGCTCAGGTCATGATCCTGGAGTCCCGGGATTGAGTCCCGTATCGGGCTCCCTGCTCAGCGGGGAGTCTGCTTCTCCCTCTGACCCTCCCCCCTCTCATGCTCTCTCTCTCTCTCTCTCTCTCTCTCTCTCATTCTCTCTCAAATAAATAAAATCTTTAAAAAAAAAAGTCTCTTGCAAAGCATTCCAGAACTCGCCTCAAAACGATTCCTCCTTCCAAGTCCCCACATCACTTTGAAAATGGTAACAATAACAAGTCTTTTTTCAATCTCTTTATCCTCAAGACTGATGAGAGAGACCAAGTCCCAGTATTTAACAATTTTTTTAAATAAATCAGTTAAAAGGATAATACAGATTAAATAAGAGTGGAATGGAATATAGTTTACCTTCCTAAGAAAGTGTTCGGAATCCTGCAAACAACATGAACATACCACACGTGTACTCTGTGTGACTCTACACAAAGCCCTGCCCGGATCTATGGGAGAAAATGAAACCAAAGAGGGAAGATTTCCGGTTGTCCTCAGGAGCTCACAGAGGCAGGGGTTCCTACGCCTGGCTGACCGCCCAAATCCCCTGGGGAGCTTTCTAAACATTCCTACCCAACCCCAGTCTCTGAGGTGCCAGTCTAGGCGTGTGTACTTTTCAAAATCTCCTCAAGGGTTTCCATTGGTCAGCCATGACAGTGAACCACCCTGGAGGGAAGTTGAGGTGCATAACCTTCTAACCAGTCTTTCGTCTGTCTCAGATTTCCCCTCTACCCTCTCCCCCTGAGGATTCTATTCAAATTGCAAATCATTTGAGAGGCACTCAATTTGAGGGGAGCCTATTGGTAAGTTATTTCCTACATCTTCACAAAGCAAAACAAGAAATGGAATTCCCAGTTCTTTCCCACATTCTGTGAATTAGTGGGAGCATTACTGAATCTGTGTACCCCTCATATGGATACCAGAGTTCCGACATGTGTTCTGATATGCTCATCTTACTGACTCCAGAGGACAGCCACACCCTGGGGGAGGGCGCTAAATTACCCTTCGGTTTCTGTGCCTTGTTGTTGTCTGCCAAGCATATCAGAGAATTTATTAGGCTGAAGAAAGTAATATTTTTTTTTCTGCTGTTGGTCATTAACATCCAGGTGAGGTTGCATGCTTTCAGTTGTTACCAAGATTGAAAACCAAACATAGTACTCTGTAAGTGTCACTTAAGGATCCCCATTGCTGTTCATCCCATGTCATTGCATGACCAAATTTATTCAAATTTATTCATAAGTTTATTATCAGAATCATGCTATTTTTGTTTATCTCATTTTGTGGGCCAGCAAACAAACCCCAAGAGGACAGGTGCATCTTGACTAAAATGTTGCTGTCTTTGCATGGAAGTCATTGACTGATGACTGAGTCCTATCATTAGTGGCTGGGTTGGGCAGAAGGTTCATTTGGAAAGCCTAGAGGAAAGTCTGGTCCCATACTGAGGAGCAGACAGGCAGCTCTTTGTACGGGATGGAAATGGAACTTGGATATGTGTGTCTCCCACCTTCCCCGCAATACAGAGAGCACCTGGGATGGGATAAGAAGGGGCTTCCACATGCTGTCTTGTCAGGTACAGGTGTGCTGGAGTTGATCTCAGGGTGGTATTAATGGAACTCCCAGGTGAATGCCCAGAAGAGATTAATGAAGTCAGGACACCAGGTATATAGGGACTGGCCTTGAAGCTTAGTGTCAGATGAAGTTAAGACATGGTGTCAAATGGAAGTAGAAGACCAGGGGAGGGGAGAGAAAAACTGAGAATACAGTCATCTGGACAAAGGCTGGAGATGCTGGCCAGCACTTACAACTGGGTCTGCACAACCCCTATCATACCACCTCGCTAAAGAACTCCAAGGATTCCCATTCACAGACAATGAAATGTGACTGGTGCCCTCCTTGTTCCAATTATGTATTGCTGGATAACAAATCACCCCCAAATTTAGTGTCTCCAAACAACAGTCATTTATCATCTCTCACCAGTTTCTTTGGGCAGGAGTTCAGGAGCAGTGCAGCTGAGTGGTTCTGGCTTGTGATTTCTCACGAGGCTGCAGTCAGATGGTGGCTTAGCTGGGGTCATCTTTAAAGCTTCACCACTCACATATCTGGTGCCACAGCTGGAAGGTGAAAGAGCCAGAACAGAGCACCACTAACTTCACGTGATTTCTCTACGAGGTCTCCTAAGCATGAGGCTCAGGTTAGCTGTACATTTTATATGGTGGCTTGGGGCTCCAAACCACATGCACCAAGAGAACCAGGTGGAAGCTGTGTTGCTTTTTATGGCCTAGTATTCTATTTGTTGAAGTGAATCACTAAGGCCAGCCTACATTTACAGGGAGGAGAATTAGATTCCACCTTTCAATGGAAAAAAAAAAATGTCAAAAAATTGTGGGCATGTTTTAAAACCATAACAATCTGCCCTCCAGCCAGAAGTTATTTATATTGATCCCACATGCAAATGCACTTGCCCCTTCCTAAGACCCCCAAATAGCTCACCTGGATGGCATCCATCCAGGTTCAAGGTCCAGCTGCCCACCATCCAAATCAGGTTCAGGTGCTGCTCGGTAGGTGCAGATCCTCAATTACAATCACCCGAATACTGTTCTTGATCCGAAGATCTGTGGACTAAATGAAAAGCTATTGCTCCCCCACCCAATATACTTTGGTGAGAGAAGCATAGGATAGCCACTAGAGACATGTCAGTAGTCTGTGACAATCAGGTAATCAGCCTGTAGCAATTCTGAAATCCAGCCAGGCACTGATTAACCAAGCTCCTTGATTAGAGCTGAGTAGGAGTGATTATTCTTCATGGCACTTGATTCCATTCTCTGGACTCTAGCTTCCTCCCTCTGAATTATCCTTCATGTTCTAGAACATGTACCCCATCTTTTTAAAAAAATATTTATTTATTTACTTGAGAGAGAGAGAGAGAGGAAGAGAAGCAGACTCCCCACTGAGCGGGGATCCATCCCAGGAGCCTGAGATCATGACCTGAGGGGAAATCAGGAGTCGTACATTTAAACAACTGAGCCACCCGGGCGCCCCAAAAATGTACCCCATCTTTATAACTGAGCAGTTTCTTCAGTCTGCTTCTTTCCCGGAGAATTTTAGGAACCCAAAAGCCTCTTTTCATTTTATACTACCTCTGTCCCTTTTAGCATGAGCTGACAATATTTTCATTAGTACAAGTCTGTTTAAGATTTTGTTTCCCACAAATAATACATTATATGTTAATAAAAAAAAGAAAAAGGTTTTGTTTCCCCTCAGTCTTATTGAGATTCACTCCATGAGATAAAAAAACACAGCCACAAATCTCATTGAGATAAGCTTTTCTCTACCTTAGACTAGGGCTACTGTGGGACTGTGCCCTTGAGATTCTTAGAAACATTTCTGTTAATGGAGACATCTAAAAGGCATGCTCTTAAGATCTTTAGAGTGACCCTTAGCTGTTTGAAAGACTCTGTAAGGCACTACCTTAAACTGTGTGGCATCTTAACAAAGGAAACTTGAGTCACACCGCTATCTTCATCTTTAGATGGAAATTACATATATTAATTTTAGCCTCATAGGCCATCTGGAGAGGATGAAACTGAAAAATAGTTTTATTTTTTGAACCCCTAAAGTCTTTTGGCTCTTTTATTTAACACTGGTTTTTGGTTTGGTTTGGTTTGGTTCAGTTTGGTTTTTTTACTTCATCTCCCTCCTCTCGTATTTTACGGCAGTTAAAAGGATCAGGAAGCACCTTCAACACAGTGCCGGGAAAGCTTCCTGGATCCATTAGGTATATATTCTGTTTTCCGTGTTACCACTGGTGTAAATACCACAACACTTCAGAACCAGGGGCCCCTTTCCCCCAGCTGCCAATAATCTCCTGACCTTCCTTCAGTTCTTCACCCGAAGCCTCTCCAAAGCTCCTCCGATCTCTGCCCTCCACTTCCGTTATGGCAATGCTTCCCCTCTAGGTACCAAAAAATTTCCACTGATCTATTGTGAAACAAATCACCCTCAAAATCAGTCGCCTAAGAACAGCATTCACCTGTTTTCTGTTTCATGGTTTCTGTGGAGCCACCATTCTGGATCAGCCTGTTTGGGTGGTTCTGGCTCAAGATCTCAGATGTTACTGGGTTTGGGGCCAACTCAAAGGCTGCTTTGCTCACATATCTGGCCTGTAGGCTGGGAAGAGGGCATGGCTGGGGCTGGGACTGCTGGGTCTCCCTGGGCCCTGTCTGTGGTTTCTCTAGCATAGCAGTGTCCCTGCTCCAAGGAAATATACCTCAAGAGAGAGAGAGCCTGGTAGATGCTGTGTCACCTTTGATGAACTAGCACTGAAAGCCACAAAGAGTCACTTCTTCTACCTGCTCTTAATTAGAAGCAAGTCACTAAAGGCGCCTGGGTGGCTCAGTTGGTTAAGCGACTGCCTTCGGCTCAGGTCATGATCCTGGAGTCCCGGGATCGAGTCCTGCATCGGGCTCCCTGCTCAGCGGGGAGTCTGCTTCTCCCTCTGACCCTCTTCCCTCTCGTGCTCTCTTATCTCTCTCTCTCTCTCTCAAATAAATAAATAAAATCTTAAAAAAAAAAAAGAAGCAAGTCACTAAGATTAGCCCAATATTTAAGGAGAGGGGAATTAGACCCCAGTTCTTAATGGGAGATGTTTCAAATAATTTGCAGACTTGTTTTAAAACTACTGCATCTCGGGGCACCTGGGTGGCTCAGTCGTTAAGCGTCTGCCTTCAGCTTAGGTCATGATCCCAGGGTCCTGGGATCGAGCCCCGCATCGGGCTCCCTGCTCGGCAGGAAGCCTGCTTCTCCCTCTCCCACTCCCCCTGCTTGTGTTCCCTCTCTTGCTGTGTCTCTCTCTGTCAAATAAATAAAATCTTTACAGAAAAATCTACATCTCTGGAGTTAAACAACATAGAGGCACTGTCCTAGTGTGTGTTTGCTTGCTGATCAGGATGAGTTTGGTAGACTGGGAGAAAATCCAAGACTGTGATTTTCTTGGAATTCTGGAAGGTAGGTGTCTGTTTTTAAAATTATCTTCAACTGAATGCTATCCCCCAAAAGCACTTGGAAAACCTTGGCCTACCCTATGGCCTTTGAATCTGGAGGTGATAACTGCCTGGAGTTCCACTTGCCTCACAGGAAACCATGTGTTATACAGAGTTTTGTTCTTGTCCCTCTTTAGCTTCCTGCCTCCCAAAGCCAAGCAGCCACTGTTCCAGAAGAAAAAGAACCCTCCTCATGTAGCCAACAAGCAGCACTCTCTCCATCTCTAGCCTCTAAGACTCGCTAATGCTTGGATTTGACTTAGCCTGAGTAAGTAGCTTTTTCATACTAATTTTTTTAAAACCCTGTTGTGCCAAAGGATTAAATAAGCAATTGTCTAGGTTTAAATGCCTCACGGGGGACTAAAATAACACCTTTGGGGACAGACAATCTAGTTTTTGAACCCACTTCATTTAAGGCAACAAAATCTCTTTTCTGTGTGGAATGCAAGTGTAGCCCTAGCTCAGATAGTATGCAATCAGTTCTAGGGTGCAGAGATTTTTCTTTGCAGGCTGACAAATGAAAGTCTATATATGGGTGTGGAGGGGGGTGCAAAGGAGTTATGGTCAACCCTCAGAGATGACTGGAGTCTTTTCTATATTTAGACTACGTCTTGCAATTCATGAAAATGAATTGCTTGTTCTTTTCCTTCTTAAACCATTCCTCTGCCCTCTACTCTCCTCAGGCTTTATTTATTTATTTTTAAAAATAACTGAGTCACATGTGAGCCATTCCTAAAGCTGAAGACTTATTTTTAACAACTTGATCAAACACAAATCCCATTGTTCACATCTTTAGGGACAGTGAGTTACTCCAGAGGAAAAAAAACATAGAGATTTTGTATACATTTTTTATTCAGTGAATAATTTATATTAAAATAAATTGTGCAGAAAATGTGAAAGATCTTTGAGTAATCCAAAGATTACTGTACTGGGAACCAAAAAAAAAAAAAAAAGAAAGAAAGAAAGAAAGAAAGAAATGATTGAAATCTACAAACCTCTGGAAGGAGCTGTGAGAGGAATTTTCTTTCAAAGTTTTTTAATGGTGTCCTTGTTGTTTTGAATGCTGAGTCTTTATCTATTGTTCCAGGGAACTCCCTGCATGCCACCTTGTTCATTTCCTCTTCCCCACTGTTAACATGTGTTGGTGGGAATCTAGGAAGTTGTTGTTGTTGTTGTTGTTGTTGTTTTAAGATTTATTTATTTATGAGAGAGAGAGAGAGTGGGATGGGAGGGGCAGAGAGAGTCTCAAGCAGACTCTGTGCAGAGCCCAATTCGGTGCTTGATCCCAGGACCCCAAGATCACAACCTGAGCCGAAACTGACTGCATCAGCCAGGCAGATCCTCTAGGAAGTTTTGATAGGGACTCAGCTAAGGTAAACTTCAAGGATCATTGATTGGGTATAGACCAGATGAGTGAGGAAAAAAAGTCAGCAAATAGGGCAGAAGAAGAGAGAAGGAGAAAGAGAAGCAGCAGGCTATGATGACAAAATATATTGAATCAAATCAGCTTCCAGCTCTTAGTCTCTTAACTTTAATTACATTTTCCTTCTTGGGTATCAACAACATTGCTGCCAAAACCCTACAGCTATAGGGGACATAAACATTTAAATCTACCAGAGACAGATGGCAACATCAATCTTCATTGTCGCTCTCTTAGAGCCATCTGCAGTGAATGGGACATTAGAGGTGACTATTTCCCACAAGGGCGCTTTTTAGATTTACCTTCAGGAAGTAAAGATGCTTCATTGTTTTAGGCAGAATTTTGTTGGCTAAGATCGTGGGAATTACAACAGCAATAGAAAGCTAATGCTGGGTAAAAGTTACCAGTTAGCAACCCTACAATTTCCTTTCTGCTCAGCCTCCAACGATGGTAGATGAGATTGACAGCCGGTCACCTCTATCCAAAAAGTTTGCTCGTGACCATACAGAGTGGCCAGGCTAACAGATTGCCTTAATTTTAGCCAGGGAACGTCCAACAGTCAAACCCTACTTTTGAACAGAGAATCTCAAAGACTCTATTTGAATCTCTGATCATACACTTAACCAGAATAGGGCCTTATGCTAAACTGTCCTAATGTTTTAATGTTTTTCTGTTTATGACAGCCCTTGGTAAAGTTTGATTATTCTTCACTAAATACATTATAACATACATTTTAAGATAAGTCTAGAGGTTAGCCTGTTCTATTTAAAAACACTCTTTGTGCTTGGTTTTTAAAATCCAAATCTATAGGGGCGCCTGGGTGGCACAGCTGGTTAGGTGTTCAACTCTTGGTTTCAGCTCAGGTCGAGATCTCAGGGTTGTGGGATCGAGCCCCGTGTCGGGCTCTGTGCTCAGCGCAGAGTCTGCTTGGGACTCTCTCTCCCTCTCCCTCTGCCCCCACAACTCTCTCTCTCTCTCACTTTCTTTCTCTCAAATAAATAAATAAAATCTTTAAAAATAAAAAAATACAAATAAAATCCAAATCTGTATTTCTTCTATAATTATTAATACCTTTCATTGCACTGGACATATCAGGGGGTTTTACAGAGCTGTGTCATAATGCTGAACGGGCTTGATGATATTTTCCCTGGTACCTGGGATGTTTGCATCTGTTTGAGTGCCAGTAGAGGAACAAAACTGGTCCCTGTCTGCCACAGGAGATAGAACAGAGGAGACTTGAGGCTGTCAATTCAAGAATCATACTGCAAACTTTAAGAGCCAAAATTGAGGTTCTTGACGCCATTCAAAGAGATTTGTGGAACTGAGAAACAGATCTAGATTTAGAAGAGACGGAGTTCCATAATCTTTGATTAAAACCTCTTCCTCCATGAACATAAATGTTAAAACCAGCAACTCTTAGCAGCCAGGGAGCCCCGACTGAATTTAAACACATGTAAAGAGGGGTTTGAAGGAGGGAACCTAGCACAAAAAGGCATCTGGCATGCAGAGTCTTTGTGTAGAAAGATGGGTGAGGCTCTCTAGAGCTTTCAGCCAATTAAATTGGAATGCCTGTGTCTCACAGAATACCTAGAGTAACTGATAATTCTCAGGGTTTACTCTAAGTTTCATTGGCCTTGAGTATCAGGATTTCCACTGCCTCTGTGAGACTTAAGCTCTCAATTTCCACCCCCAAACAGTTTCAGGTGCTCTTCCTGCTGCCCATTCATGGCCCTTCACATCCTCCTCCATGATGTAGCTGAGGAAACCATTGGAAGCCCTCTTCTGCGGCATGCCGTCCCCTGGTTTCTCCTGCATTCCATGTCCAGGCCACGCCAGACCTCAGCGGTCTTCCTGGTGGCACCCGTTCCCTCTTACCTTGTTCCTCAGCCTGGAATCCTTTGCTCCTGACTAAACCACCGACCTGTTCTTGGTCTCTCTCACATTCAGGCTTTTGCTGTGTGTTCTAGGGCATTTTACTAGAGCATATTAATGCCCCCATTTTATTATAATTCTCCTCTCTGCACAACTCCAAGCTCCGCTTGCTCTCTGCATGAACACAGGGTCTGGCGCACAGTCAGCCCAAACCAAAGATGTGCTGAGTTAGGGCATGGGTCAATACCATGCCGCTCCCCTCCTTCCATGCGACATGCTGATTAATCCCTGGCCATTCTGCACAGCTGCCCCAGGAAACCACCCCTGACCTGTCCCTGCTCTGCTTCCCCAGCACCCTATCTGTAACCTTTCATTTACTTCATTTCATCAACTTCTGTTAGGTTACAAGTATTTATATTACTTACCAACTTACACATTTGCTCTTTCTGT
Source organism: Eumetopias jubatus (assembly GCF_037043125.1). Lineage (NCBI taxonomy): Eukaryota > Metazoa > Chordata > Mammalia > Carnivora > Otariidae > Eumetopias > Eumetopias jubatus. The sequence goes on from NW_028274820.1 coordinate 36,333,244, forward strand.
GGCCCAAAGGGCCAGATCTCAGCAATTTCCTAGGGTTCAACCTAATAGAAAAGCAGGAGCACATGGTGGTTCTCTATCAGACCGACCTAGGTTGAATACTGGCTCTGTCGCTTCACTTGCTGTGTGTCCTTGTCAAGCTCCTTCGCTTCTATGTGCCTCAAGTTTCCTCATGTGTAAAATGGAAGTAATCATGGCAACTGCAACAGAGTAGAGGCAATAAGATTAAAGGAGGTAATGCATGTTAACATGCAGCACACGGGGCTTGGGTCATAAAATAAATGTTAGCAACAGTTAGTCAATAGATAAATGTTTCCTGGGAAAGCCCACTCTGCACCAGGGATAGTGCTAGTTGTTGGAGGTACAAAGATGGGTAAGCCAAAGGCAGGCTTGCCTTTGTGGAGCTCATAGCCATTAGAAGTAGGCTAATGAGTCTAACCAGTGCCACGAATGGGGAGGTACTGAGTGATCAAGGCACTGTTTCCCAAGTCTGCTGCTAGGGTGGAATCATCTATTTCTATATATACCTAGTTTCCCAACTTAACTGTGAGAGGCTTTGACTGTCTCATTCCCTGGTATATGGTGGATGCCATAGCTCAGCAACTAGGATACAGTGGTTACTCAATAACTGAATAAATCCATGAATGAGTCAACAATGAATGAATGAATGGTAGCTCCGGCTCTAAGGATATATGGGAGAGAAGCTTCTCAGGTCAGCGTTCACAGCCAAAGCAATCAGGAGTTCTCTCTCACAAAATTGAAGTTGTCCAGTGTTTTGCTACAGAGACTATTTTTGGTGGAAATGGCAAATAAGTGTTGCTCAGCCAGATCCTGGGTTTTTGACTGGTTATTGTTTATTTTTTAACTATCTTTTCACAAGGTTGTAGCACCAAAAAAAAAAAAGAGAGAGAGAGAGAGAGAAAATGCTATTGAACATTAACTGTTTATGTAAAGTATAATCATATAAGCAAAGAGAAAAACAAGAGGTGTTTTTTTCCTAGTTCACCATTCATTCATTCATTCATTTCACAAGCATTCCATGTGCTGGGCACTTGGTACATAGCAAACATTTGGGAGAGAAACAAGCACCCCCCAGCCCTCTGCTTCAGGGTCTTATTTCTCTTACCTTTTAGCCGATTTTATTATGAACATCTCTTTGTTTATTTAAGAAATACTTGCCAAGAGCCAACTCTGGACCAGGCTCTGTGATGGGTGTGAGGACCCAGTGATGAGCAAAAGCCACTTTGGCCTCAGCTTCCATGAAATGTGGGGTCTAACGGGAAGGACAGAGGGTACCGAACAGTCACGTAAATATGTGGTCCAAGTGCAATTAGCACAGCAGAGGAAAAAGAGGGTACAATGAGATGATACAGCAGTGGGCTGAGCTGGGAAATCAGGAAAAGCTTCCAGGAGGAAGTGACTTTTGAACAGAGATCTGAACGATGAGACAGGAGCCAGAAAGCTCTAGATGCCAGTATCAGGAGACAGGTGGGCTGGGGCTTCAGAGGCAAAGGAGAGCCAGACAGGGCCCAAGGACATTCAGGTTGTATGATGAACTTTTAAGAATGTTAAGGAAAGATGTCATCTGCTCAGATTTACATGTTTCACTGTTTTCCATCAATTAGCTTGTGGGTTCTTTGAATTATGAGGCCATGTCATACTCATTTTCATATCTCTGACCGCATCCAGTAGAGGATGCAGGTGGTGCTCAATTGATGCTAATTGGATTTGGGAAAGGAGGCCGGGGACATGACCTTGTACCAGAATGTTCATGATGATCTAGTTCAGTGGATACTTGTATCTCCAAACCATAAGATGTTCCTAGATGTCCCCCAGTGCTTTCCCCTAGGCCATGCAGATGAGAGGTGAAAGGGCATGGCACTGTTTTTCACTTAAGAAATATTTCCGTTTATATTATTTCTCTCTGAGAGAAAGGATTCTCAGCTATCCTTCTGCCTGGATTCTCATTAGGAGAATTGCTAGTCGGCCACAATCTCAACTGCAAGACTCCCTGAGCATCATTTTGATGATTGGGGGTGGGTGGGGGTGAGGAGTGTATTCTCTCTCCCTGGTATCTTCTACCTCAGTCTGATCAGCAATGCAGAGTTCCATGTCCCCTGGCTTCACTCTTTAATATTCTTAAGGCCTTTGCCACTCACAGGCCAGTCGGCAGGATTATGGGCGTCTTTTGGAGACTGACTTCTGTGGGACTGACTTTTCTTATATTTGGAGAGCGATGCTCAACAACTATGGCAAATGCCCCCAGATTCTCTGAGAGAAAATTTGAGGTGATCAGCAATACATTGGCCACCTCCATGGTTGGATACTTAGGGAAAAGCACTTTGGAATAGGGATAACAGATAGCGATACATTTCAGAGGCCCTTTTCACACAGTGGTGATTTTCTCAAAATGAAAACAGATCTCAAGGATCTTTGTCCCCTCCCAGGAGGCTTTTCTTCCCAGTATGTGGATAGTATGTGAATATGATTATATAAATGCAGCAGGAAGACATGCTTCTGATCACTCTTTAAATCATTTGATGCTGGCAATGATCTCATTTTTAAAGCCACCAGAAACCACAGATGATGGCTAAACTACCCACATTTTCTTAAACAGCTTCCAATATCTGTTTGGCTGTTTTCATCCTTCTCCCTTGTGCTGTTCTGTGGTACTGCCTCAGCCTCAGAGATTCAGAGCGGCCGTCTGCTGAACACATGAATACTAAAGAATTGGTTTCCTTAGTAACAATAACCATGAAGCAGCTCTCAGAACTTCCTGCGTTTCTGTCTGTCTGACTTTCTGTTTGTTTTCTGTTGGTCATATGGAAAAAGACGCCCAAACCAGGCCTGCCCATAAAAGATGCACATCGATTTTGTGACCCATAGGCAGAAGGGAGGCTCATCTCTGCTGAGGTCACATTCCTTTTCTCAACCCGCTGCCCTATTCTGTGAGGTTAGGGCTAAGCCAGAACACCTGCAATGGTTCACGATCATCTCAGAATCTTTTTCTTTCTTCGAGTCAAAATTTGGAACCGCAGAGCCAGAGTGTAGGACACATAACCGAAATGACTCTTTCTCTGTGGGTCACCAACATGGTACTTTCCAGAAGAGAAGACATTTTTTCTTCCCACAATATTTTTAATTATAAAAGGAAAATATTAGTTGAGCAGAGAAGGTGTTGCTGCTTTTCCGGGATTTCTTTTTTTCAGTGTCTGTTTTGAGAAATTGCCCTGCTTCCTGCCCCAGCTCCCAATTCTAGTCAGGAGGAGCCCACAGGGCCTCCCTCTTCAGAGGGAGCAGAGGGAGATGTGCCTCAGGAAGCTTTAGGTTCCCCATCTTACCGCTGGCTTCTGATCTCCTTGTCCAGATTCTTGATGGATTCTGCCATCTTAGCTCCTGGGCACATCCTGGGGTACCTGCCCCTCTGTGGCTTCATCTCCTGGCTGTCCTAGATTCCTGGCTATGGCTACAGAGGTGTGCATCTGCAGGGCAAAGCACACGCCTGCCCCTTCCTGTGTCAGCTGTCTTCTCAAGGCAGTGTCTACTCGACACACAAACACAAACAGAGCCCTGCTTAGTGCTAGGCATGATGCTGGACACTGGGTCCGGGAATGAGCAGAAAGACCCAGTCCCTGCCCCCATGAGGATCACAGTCTGAAACAGTAATTTGGGTATAGGGCAATGGTTAGAGTCCATTACAATAGGAGCTATACGCAGGGTAATGAGGACCACTGAAGTTCAAGAAGCCTATAAAGTTGGAGGCAGAACAGGGAAAAGTTCCTGAAGAGGTTAAGTCTAACCTAGTCTTAAACTAAAAAAAAAAATAGTAGGAATAGGTAAATATGTTGAACACTTACTATAGACTAGGAACTTGACATGTGTTGTATATTCATTATTTAATTCCCACAACTGCTGTGAAGCAGATTCTATTACCATCCCCCACTTTACAAACTGAGGCTCAGGAGTCAGAATTTCTCACAGTCACTGAGCTGGGACACAGCAGAACCTGCAGTCAAATCCAGAGCTGTGTGACAGCTAAATCCAAAATCTTAAGCACAAGCTGAGTGGAAGGAAGAATCCCAAGTGGTCCAGTGTGAAAATAACAGGGGGTTACTTTTGCCAGAACATGAGTGTGGGATGAAGCATGGAGAGAGGCAGGCAGGGCCAGCTTGGGGAGGCCTTGCTGATGAGCTTGGCCATGGTCCTCAAAGTGAAGGTGAGCTGCTTGATTTGCATCTTGGAAAAACCTTTCTGGCCATAGTGAGGAGGATGGCTTTGCAGGCATAGAATTAGGGATAGGGAGGTAGTAGTCAATCAGTAGTCCTGGTAAGAAGTGATGTGGGCCTGAATGTGGGCATCAGCAATAGGAACACAAAGGAAGGGATCTTTTCCCAAGAAGCTCCATCCCCTGGACACCTCCTCCCTCCCACATTGCACCTCTGGCGCAGCCTCCAGGGCTTCTCTGGACATCATATCTTCAAATCTGTCTGGGCTTACCTTACCCTCCCACACCTTACACTGCATCTCATTTTGTTTCCAACTCCCCGAGCCTTGTATAGCAATAATACTTAGCAAAAGAGTATTGAATGGAACAATGAATGAGTTGAAATAGTTTCTGATTTCCCACCTGTTTAACAAACCCCCCCCCCCCCCGCCCCGGTCCAGACCATTGCAATCTTGTTGCTGCCCTCATTCAAAGGTAATACAGAAAACTGGACAGATGTTCTGACCAAGCATGAGATATGAGTCATCTGGTTGTCACAATGCAGATACTCATTGACTGATATGTAGAATCATCTCCTCTGTCTTGGATTTGACACTAAGAACACTAAGTGACAAATGTCAAACAGTATATACCTCAGACAACTTAGCTAGAAGAGAAAGAGTGGAACTCAAGAGGTGTCTTCTAGGCAATTTCATATTTACTTATATAGACAGGCAGAGATGGGCCCTTTCTTCATACTTTTCCCAATAAAACAGTGGGCCAAAGCCTGGTAGGATGGTGACAAGTGAAACAGGGCACACACACAAAGAAACAACTAAGATATTCCCATCAGTGGAGGACCTACTATGTAACATTTTGAAGGCAACAAAATTCATAGCTCATAATGTGAATAGCCTCTCTCATCTGGTGGTCTTAATTTCTTCTTGATCTAGAAGTAAAAAATTTAAAAAGTAAACATAACCTGCACATGGTTATTTATAGCAGCTTTACTCCTAAGTCCTAGAACTTGGAAGCGGCCAAGATGTCTTTCAGTAGGTGAACGGATAAGTAAACTGTGGCACATCCAGACTGGAATATTCTTCAGCACTAAAAAGAAACAAGCTATCGAACCATGAAAAAATAGGGAGGAACTTTAAATGCATATTACTAGGTAAAAGAATTCAGCCCAAGAAGTCTACATACTGTACAATTCCAACTATATGACATTCTGGAAAAGGCAAAACTATGGAGACAGTAAGAAAATCAGTGGTTGCCAGGCAGGGTGAAGGGGATGAATAGGCAGCATACAGAGGAGTTTTAGGGTGGTGGAAATAAGCAATATGATATTATAGTGATGGATATATGTCACTATGTATTTGTCCAACCCACAGAGTGAACTGTAATGTACAATGGAATTTGGGTGCTCATGATATATCAGTGCAGGCTCATCCTTGTTTAAAAATGTATCACTCAGAGGAATGATGTTGAAAATAGGGGAACTACACATGTGCAGGGCAGGAGGTATATAGAAAATCTCTGAATTTTCTCCTCGATTTTGTTATAAACCTAAAACTTCTCAGAAAGATAAAGCCTTAATTAAAAAAAAAAAGACAAGAAAACACAAAATCAGAACAAACAACTGTGGAGTGACCTTAATTACGTCAGCTTCAATGGACTGAAATGCACATAATATTCTATGGCCCAGCATTTTAGCAAATAACTCAAAGCTTTCTACTTTGTGTACGTGTTCCCAAAAAAAGAATTCTGACAAACTATATACACCCCATGCACATTTTGGATTGCTTTAGAAGAGCAGGACTGAGATGGACAAAAGATTCAGGGGTCCCACTTATGTGGAACCCTGCCCCCTTTTGTATGAATCTGCAAATAAATGCAAGGGTCGGGGGGGATGAATGTAGTTCTCATATACTGTGTGAAGGAAGAGCCTGTGGCCCCTGACTCCCTGACCAAAGGCAACAAATAAGCCACAGCAACTCAAAGAGACACAGGAAAATACAACTAGTTCTTCAAAAACCATACAAGAGCAATTACCATATTTTAGCATATGGTTCCACACTGAATTATTTCACAGTTATAATTAGGTTGTTAATGCGGTACAGAATTGGAAGATACACTAATTTGGTGTACGCTTTATCTAATCTGCTGGAAATGCAACATTGAGAGGGCTTGACTCTTCACAAGCGATTAAAAAGGACTGTTCAACTTAACTTTAATATCACACTCTTTTTTTTATTGTGTTGGCTTTGTAGTGTGTGTGAGAGAGAGAGAGAGAAAGCAAAAGAGAGAGACAGAGTTTCCATCCCAGTTATAAGCACAAGCAATAAACTAGTCTCTGATTTGTTTCTACTATTCATCGTGTACAATTCTTTTCTTTCTTGCTTGCTTTTTTTTTTTTTTTCTTTTTTGCCTTTGGTGAATTAAAACTGAATTTTCTTCTCCAGGACACTTCTCTGTTCCAGTCATAGTAAATACCAATTTCATTTCCATCCTATTATTTTTCTAATTAAGCATTTGTCATGCAAAAGAAGATCTAAGGTGCCTCTGCTTTCCATTATGTAAAATATTCAGTTATGATAATAGCTTTGGGATGGCATCTTGAAGGTGTTATGGAAAGAAATCAGGGAAGAAATAAAATAAACTGTATTTTACCTTGGACTTTTGCCCATTTATTTTCTCCCTGGTTTGCCGCAATTACTAATACTGACAATGTCCCATCAATTGTGAAGGATGTACACATAATTAGCATCCTTTAATAAAGAGAATTCTATTAGGTGCCTATCTAAAATGTGTTTTAAGGTTAAATTTTTTCTCTTCTATTCACACTTAGCAAAACCTATAACTTCTTTACTTGATGAAATGTGCTTCTGAGCTCAAATTGTTTCAGAACAAAGTAGGAATATGTCAGAAGGACAACTTGGTATTTCTTAGATATTCTTTCTTCCTTCTTATGACAAATCCCAAGGGGCTAGCTTCTGTCGAAGGAGAATTTATTTTCTAAATCCTTTGAACACAAAGCTTTTCCATTTTCTGTGGCAAGATATTTTTCCCAAACACTAACAATCACATCGTCTATCTATACATACACTGTATATATCCACCCATATGTATGGGTGGATATATGATATTATATATATTATGTACATATACATGATACTATCTATTGGTTTATAAAATCTTAGACTTTAATTTTCAATTTCCATAGTTGGCACAGAGTACACTGTGAAATTGGATTTTATAAAGGTGAAACCATTTCTTCACAATTTCTCAAAATGTAGACTGAGAGTTTTCTGGTTTTGGAAGGAGCCCTGGTGCACGTTCTGAAATTGCCAACTCCTAAAGCACATTTTGTGTGTGTGTGTGTGTGTGTGTGTGCATGCGCGCGCTTAGAGTGCTAGTAGTTAAATCTCACTGCGAATAGCTGAGCGCTCAGTATTTTCAAAGCTGCCCTTGTGGCGTCCCCCCCCACCTCCCCTTTATTGGACTGCTGCATCTCCCCCAGCCACTATGAGTGTTGCCTGCTGAAGACTTACATATGCCCCCCTTCGGGGAAAGTTGTCCTGGGCTAATAGAGGAGCCACCTCACCCAGGAAGTTGGTGGGGGGAGGCCACAGTTAATGGCTGATTGATAAGTATACAAAGGCTGGCACCCTGAGCCCAAGAGAGAGCAGTTGGGTGGTGTGGTTAATGCTCCAGAGCACCCTCCAACCATGGCCCAGGCCAAGGTGGCCTCTGCCTGAGTCCACACCCCTCACCTTCCCTCTCCTGCTTCACTCCTGCCCTTAGTGGGGAGGTTTTCCTGAATAGCACTTGCTCAAGAAACTGCCTGCACTCAAATCACTGTCTCAGGCTGTGTTTCTAGGAAACTTCTTTCAATTTTAGACTTTCAATTTTCTAATCAATAAAATGTAGATAAATCATTCCTGCCTAGTCTCTTCCTCAATGTCGTGGTGGAAATAGTAAATTATGTGGAAGAATTTTGTAAACACCTGAAGCCATAAGAATATTTTGCAGGCAACCTGATGTATTATTTATTTTAATATTTCACCTTAGGTTCTATGCAAATATGGTTGATTTCTACCAACTTGTGTTTTTTACACTTTAGGCTAACGTCCACCTTGCTGGTTTTATCACTCTCTAGCAACAGCTGATTTGTGACAGTTGCTGACTTTGTCGCTCTGCACACCTGGGCTCTCCAAGGTGAATGTGTGAAAGAGATGTGACTCCAGCAAAGGACAGTGTCAGTCTGGGGAGCACACAGTCCTCACCAAAGGCCAACTAAGCAAGAACACAAGATGTGGTTTTGTCAGATCTTCACATGGTTTTAAGCTAAGCCAGGCACCAGATTTTTATGTGGAATCTCCAGATTCTTAAATACTGACAGTACATTTTTAAAAAAACATTAACACCCTACTATTCAAGTAAACCATGACTGGGGGCCTAACTGGGCTGTGTCCAGATTTAAGCTCCTGAAATAACAGGCCAGGTGATCCCCACTGAGGTCTCAGCTCCCAGCACTGTGCTCAGCACATGGTAGATAAAAGGCCCTGGATGAACAGAACCACTATCAGCAATGCGGGTTTCCAAGGAGTTAAATGAATGACCACTGGTTTTAGTAAACAGTTCTCCACTTTGTAAAAACTACTTAGCATATGATTCTTTTCCCTAAACAGTATTACAACATATGCAGATTTTTATTCACTTGCCAGCCTGCTATTGCACAACTTTTCAAGGACACTTAGTCTGTTTCCTGATCTATTAAACAAAAATAATTATGCCTGACCTGAAAATAAGCAAAAGCATGAAAAGGGGCTTTAAAACAGGGGCGATCAATCCAGATGTAAGAAATCACTGTTTTCTAAATTCTGCCCTGGGATCTAAATCCCATACTCAGAAATCTGAAACTGAGGAACAGAGGCTCTCTTATCTTTCTTCTAAGATGGTCTTTCCTTAACTGTAGTCACGATTTTTGCTCTAAAAACTTCATTATTGTTTTCTATTACTATTAACTGTCTGATCTTTTTTTTTAAGTCAAGTACATTTTTCCCTAGCTACCAACTATCTTTGTCAGCTACCGACTCTACCTTTGTCCTAAGCAGTAATATCTATGAATGCACAGGTCTCATGTCCTAATATTTAATTTTGTACACATACATATACACATATATAGGTGTATGTATACTTTGTGTGTGTGTGTGTATATATATGTATATATATGTGTATATATATATATATACACACACACATCTAAGTGTGTATATGTAAATTGCATCTATGTCCCATCTAAAATCACCTTGCTTATCACCAGTTATATGGTGATATATTCTGCCTCCCTTGGAATAGTAGAATTTCATAGGAAGATTTTTCACCTCTCTCGGTCTATTAATTTACTCATTGGGCATTTGTCACCCATTGTCTATCTCATGTAAACCTGGAACAGGCAGGAGAAGATTAACATTGGTTCCCCAAAATTTTAAGCTACTCTAAAAGCTTTGTGAGCCCATGTGGCTAATGAATTTCAGGTAGGAAACTCACACTCCAAATCTCCCGGCTTCCGATTCCTGTGGACTTGGTAACAACATACAGGAAGCAGAGGGCAAGCCCGAGAGAGCCATATTTGTAAAATGCTTAAGCTTTCCTCTTAGAGTCTGCCCCAGGGGAATCCGGGTCGTGCTACTAGCAAGTTTTAGGGCAGCAAAGTCTGGTGGCGCCCTTCTCAACAGCTTTCATGCGGGAAGCCCTCTGGTGCTATGCTCCTAACTAAACCAGCCTCCAGCATTGTCTTTTCTGAGGTTGGCTTTAGCTATTGAATAAGATAATGGCATTCAAACCAGTGTCCATTAGGATATGAGATGATGTTAATAATTACAATCTGCGTGTTTAGGTGGTGCCTCTCTCGGCAAGTACTAAGCGTGTTACAAATGTTATCTCATTTTCATCTTCCTGACACCCTTGTGAAGCAAGCATTTTTTTATTGCATTACTACAGAGAAAGCAGCTGAGGTGTGAAGAGGTTAAATTCTTTGCCCAGTCTGAGAGCAGATCTGAGATCACAGATCTCAAGCCTGGTTTGATGTTGTCTAAAGAAAGTATCTGTAATGTATTAGTGTCTGGGTTTCACACCAAATGTAGGGAATGTCTCTGAAAATATTTACATTTAGGTCTGTAAACTCATAGGCTCTTTAAACTTTGCATTCCATGTGGAACAATGACATGTGCCTTCTCCAACTAGCAAACAAACATAGGCGTCCAATGCTGGAGTCTGACATACCAAATGCCATCTGCCAGATAACTTATTTAATAAATCTTCATGTACCAGGCACTGTTCCAAGTGCTTTATAAATTTCTAAGTACCATTACGTTCCTCATTGTACAGGGACGAAAAGTGAGGAAGCTAGACAACTCGCCCAAATGTCCCACAGCTGGTAAGTGGCAGAGCTGAGATTCAAATCCACTCAATCTGGTTCCTGAGTTCATGCCTTTAGGGTGAACTTTCTGCAGCCCTCAAGCTTTTAATAGTTATTTGAAAATGTACTATATCTCGCCCTCATGCCAAAGTTGTTTTTTGTTTTGCTTTGCTTTGCTTTGTTTCCCGTCAGTGGTTATCCTCTTAATCCCAATTCTGGGCATAATCTTCTCATGTAGCCAATGATTCAGCCCGCACCCCAACTGTGCTTATATTCTAAATGGATGACTAGCTCATACTCTAGCAGAGTGACTAGAAAAGAGGGCTTTGATCTGTATCATTCATCAATCCATTCCACTCAGAGTCTGTCAAGACATCTCCCACAAGTATAGAAGAAAGGACATCCCTTTTTTGTTTGTACTTTGGAAAAGGAAGAAGAGTGAAATTCTCCCACCTGTTTGTCCCAGGATTGGGATGAGTTTTTACAGTAAGCAAAACTATTTCTCACAGGTGACTTATGCAATATACCTTTCGTTTGGAGAGTGTTTTCATTGTGTTCTATATATTCATTATCTCATCTGATCCTTACACAACAGCCCAGTGAGATAATCAGGGAAGCGATTTTTATAAGCGCCATTTTACGGATGAGAAACTGAGGTTCAGTGTCGTTAAATAAACTTGTCCACAGTCACCCAGCTAATGAGCTATAGGAGGAGCAGAATATGTCCAGTGTCATATGTTAATAAGCCCTATAAATTATCTCATCCCATATGAAGCTTAATAGCTTCTGGTGATATCATTGCTAAAATTGGGCATTTAAGCCAATAAAAATCAGAACAATTCCTACTTAGGATTACAGACAGGACACTTGAGAACATTTAGTGATTTCCACATTCAGCTACCTTCTCCTGTTTGAGACAACATGAAATAGACTCTCCAGGGTCCTCAAAAGAGGGGTTCCGTGTGGCTACTCCTACCAAACCTGGGACTTGTACTTACTCAACGAGACGCTGCCCATTGCCCGAATGAAGAGAACCTCTAGGTCCAAAGAAAAGCCATCTCCCTTATTTCAGGAATGTGTTCTTTGTCCCCTGGTTATAGACACTGTGTGCTGGAGAATTAGTTCACTAAAGAAGGAATGAAAAGGCAATTCACTCAAATGAGTACTATATGGGCTGGGCTTGGACCCTGGAGGTCAAACTGTCAACTTCGACTTTCTCTATTATATGTCTTCTATAGAAGATTGCTTATTTTTCTCTTCTAGTTTCTGGGACAATTGCAGTGAATTGCCACTTGTTATTTCAGATTTTTAAGACTTAGTTGGCCCATTTATTATTATTATTTATTATTGATATTACTCCAAGGGGCGCCTAGGTGGCTCAGTTGTTAAGTGTCTGCCTTGGGCTCAGGTCATGATCCCAGGGTCCTGAGATTGAGCCCTGTATCATGTTCCCTGCTCTGCAGGAAGCCTGCCTCTCCCTCTCCCACTCCCCCTGCTTGTGTTCTTTTGCTGTGTCTCTATCTGTCAAATAAATAAATAAATAAATCTTAAAAAAAAAATAATACTCCAAATAGGTCATTGTTGCAAGCATTGGCTTCTCTCCTCCTCTACATAAGATCTTTATCCCTGCCTGACTACAATCAGTTGTCTGATGTGAGTTTCTTCGGTTGTCCTTCCTACCACCTCAGGATTTTCTGGATTTTTCTCCCCAAGTCCCCCTCCTTGAGAACTTCACTCCATCAGTCACAAGCATCTCCCCCGACATTCCCATGCCACTGTATGCCTCAGCCTTTCTCTCTTCACTGGAACATTTCCTTTTATCCACCGAAAGGCTTAAACTTTTCGGTTTCGCTGCACCTTCCCATTCTTCATGGCACACTCTCTTTGCTGGCTTATAGGACATTAAAGCCTGACTTCTGTCTCTTTGCAGTGTGTTCCATTTACTCTCATTCCTCCCCCTACCCTAAATCATAGGTATTCTCCAAAATTTAGTCCTCGATATTTTATCCTTTCTCTGGAATTTTTCATTTGGTGGTTTATCCATCACATTGTTACTACCCTTGTGTCTGATGGAATATTTCGTCAAGTTTCCTTTGAAACAACAGATCAATTTTATTTATAAATAAAAAATGCAATGCTCTAAATAAGAATTTTAGCAAACAGGAAACAGAAAAATATGAAAAGACTAATACACTATAACCAAGTATATGAGGCTTACTCTAAGAATGGAAGGATATCTCAGCATTAGGGAATTTATTAATATAATTTACCATATTTATAGATTGAAGGAGACAAAACTCATATGATTATTCTACAGATGTTGAAATTTGATAAAATCATAACATGCCTTCTAACAAGTCTCAATATTAGGAATGAATGGATAGTGTGTTTCCTTAACATGATAAAATAAATATCTCTCATCTCAAATGTCAACTTTATCCTTAATAAGAAAACAGTAGAAGTGTTCTCCTTAGTCAAAAAGAGAACAATTATGCTTAAGAACACCAGTATTATTTAATATTATTCTAAAAGTACTTGCCAACACAATTAGATAAGAGAAAGAAATAAAATATAAAATAGCAAAGGGGAGGAGGTAAATTACAGCTACCAGAACATCTTAGAGAATGAACTGAAAAACTTTTAACAAACAATAAAGGACTTTGGTCTAGATATATTAGACAATGTATAGGAATACAAGTATTCTCACTTCTTACTGGTGAGAGTATAATCTGGTACTACTTATATGGAGAACAATTTGGAAAGAGTTATAAAAATTAAAATATGAGTAAACTTTGGCCCAATAATTTCATTCCTAGGAATAGATTCTTGTACTTGCACATGTACAAAATGATATAGGTCCAGGTTTTTTTTTTTTGCAGCTTTATTTGTAATACATGATGAGAAGCAAACACCCATGAATAGAGAACTAGTTGAATAAATTATGGTGCATCCTGCAGTAGAACATTATGTAGCCATTAAAAAGAATGAGGTAACTTTATGTGTGTTGAGTGTGGAATTATCTCCAAAATACATTAGTAAGTGATGAGAGGATGGTGTGAAACCATGTGTATGGTAACTTACCATCTGCATGTAAAAAGAAAAGAAATAGGAAAGAGCGCACATGCTTGTGCTTATATTTAAGTACCTAAGGAGCTTCCAAAAGTTGTTGTCTCTGGGAGTGAAACTGGGAGACTAAGAGAAAGGAGTGAGAGGAAGATTTATTTTTTTGCTATATGATTTTTTGTTATTGATTGGTAGTAAAACAATAAAAAAGCATTAGTAAAATAAAAATGCTTTTAAGAAGACCCAAAAACAAAGAAACAAAAACAACAGTAACACAAAATCCACTGCCTCTTTGAAGAAATAGAAAAGAAATCCATATGGAATCTCTTCAGTGGCTATTGCTGTGTAACAAATCACCCCAAAGCTGCATGGTTTAAAACAACAAAAATGTAACATGTCTTAGAATTCTGTGGGTTGATTGGGCTCAGCTGGGCAGTTCTTCTGCTCACAGGGTATAACTGAGATCACTCAGCGGGTGCCCTTGAATGCACAAGATGGTGCCTCAGCTCCAGGACCTTCCTGTGTTCCCTCTCAACATTCAGTAATCCTGGAGCTTCTTGACAGCATTGCAGCTGGCTTCCCAGATCACAAAGACAGAAACTGCCTGCCTTTGAAGGCTTAAGCGTGCAACTAGCGCAGTGTCACTTCCTCTGTGTTGTACTGCTGGTCAAAACCAATCTCTAGACAAGTTCAGATTCAAGGGGAGGGGAAATAGACTCCATCACTTAATTCAAGGAATGGCAAGGAATTTGTGGTTATCTTTAACCCCTGCAGACCTCCACATTTGCTCAGCTCAAATCACCACAGCTATTGAAACAGCTATTTAGAATTCCTTAAAGTGTTAAAAAATCTGGGTCAGATCATCTTATGTAACTCCTAATAGTTACTGTTTCTCCAAAAGAACAAAATAGCTCAATTTATGGCCTTAGGTTAATAGAACAGTAATTTTATAGACTCTTAAAATTCAAGAGCTGCTTTAAAAACTGTTTAAAATCCAGGTAGAATTTATATAGGTCTGTTTTATAGATGCAAAGATCAGGTGGCATATCTATAAAATCTAGAGAAAGTAGGTAAAGTGAATTTTAATCAATCTTTCTTTTTCAAAAAGAAAAGCCAATATATTTCTGTAAAGAAGATGAGTATTTCTGGAAGGCAAAAGCAACCATAAATCAGAGGTGTCAACAAGCTCTATTACTAACAGTAGAGAAGAACCTTGCCCAGGAACTCAGCAGTACCCTTACTGGCCACCAGGAGTTCCATTGGCTTCTTGGGAAGGCTGATGAAAGAGATGTGGGGCTCAAGATAAGGCTACCAGTCCACCAGAGTTCAGATATGCTGTTGGCTATAATCCAGCCTTCTCATGGGTCCTCAAATATGTCTTACTCCTTCTTAACTCTGAGTTTTTGGACCGTTCCTCTTTACTCTCTCGCCTTCCCATGCTTTCCCTTTTGGCTTAGCTAACTCCTCTTCGTCCTTTAGCTGATGAGTTTGTATTTCTAATCCATAGTGAAATTTTCTTTGGGCCTACCCACTTCCCAAAATTAGATCAGATGTTCTTGGGGTAATTCCTACTTCTGTTGTATAAATAATTTTGCAGAGCTGCCTCACCCCTTCTCTGGGATCTTAACCCACTATTCAGGGGTGACCCCCCAGCAACCATGTCTGTACAGAAAGAACAGCTTCCCTGGCTCTGATCAGTTAGTCCAGGGGCAGAAGCTACACTCAAGATGGACGAAAGACATTCCCTTTTGAACTGAAAGACTTGGGGTTTTGATAACTAAGTCACATTAATGAAGCACATCAGAAGGAAAAATCCATAAACTCCTACCAAAGAGGTAAAGCTAATTTGATTCTTGCTTAATTATCTCCTCCTTGGATCCTGCTAGACACCTCTGTGACCTTCCCATGTATCCCTTTCTTTGATGAAGCTATCCAGAGTTGTCTGTAACTCCCAACCAAAGATTTAACATAATTTATACCAACTGCAATGAACTTATGTATGCATGTATAATGAGTGGTTTAAGTATATGTTCTGTGTTCTTTTCAGTGCTACAATGAACGCTCTGTGAAGACAGGATAGATGTCTGCCTTATCTGGTGGTATATCTTGAACACCGAGCAGAGTGCTTGGCACATGGAAAGTGCTCCATGAATATATATTGAAGGGAAATAAATGGAAATATAAAACTGATGAAGCTCTTTGGGAAGAGACTTCACTATGTTTTGAGCAGGAGGCTTAGGGGACCATTGTGGGTTTAGAGTCCTTGTGGGTGAGAAATGCTTTGAATGGTAGCTCTTGTTTGAATTACTCTCGTAGTCACACAGCTCAACCTTTGGAAGACATCCTATATTATCTGATGGCAGAAAGAGTAAAGTACAAAGACCCTGTTTACCTTTGGATGCCAAGATGAGCTGATGGAGCTTTCTTACTATAGATGGAAAAAAATCTTTCTAAATTTAGGCAGTGCAGGGGAGGGGGATGGTAGCTCTGTGAAGCAGTGGATCCTGCAGGGCTGTGCGGCCCATCACAGACAGACTGGTGAGAGGGCAGCTTGGCAGCAGGAACAAGGCTGGCAGAGTCTCTGGCAGAGTCTCTGGTGGTCAGGGTGTGAGCACAGAACAGCCGTGACAGCCGTTTGCAGCAGGGAGAGCTGCTGGAGGTGGATGGAAACGCGGGGCCAGAGGCGATCTCCTTTCCTGACTACAACAGTTCCCTGGAAACAGGGCTGGCAGAGCTGAAATTTCAGTATCCATAGTGGTTCTAAAACCACACAGAGTTCTAGGGTTGCCCCCTACTCCCCAAGCTCTTAGCACTTCCAGGCTGGTGTCACAAGGGTAACACTAGCTTAGCTGCATGCTGGGGTATTCTAGTAAGAATTCCTGCAGAACACAGGTTTTTAATTCATCACAGAGTTGCGTCTCTTTGTAATTTTTTTTTTTTTTTTTTTTTTTTTTAGAACATGAACCTGCTAGATAACTTGGTCTGATGTGTGAAAATTGAGTTCAAAAAATGGGAGCTTTTTACTTCTGCACTTAAGCTACCTACTTTCTAATTGCCCTAAAAGATGAAACAACTTTGCATTAGAATATGTCTTGATAACAGCCCAATTCTTGATGCACAACCATCCCTGAACTTTGGAATGACATCTAACCGAGAGTCAAAGACGAAAGCCTGATTCCCACCCCACCCCTCCCCCCCCAGTAGTCACAATACAGGAATCCTCAAGCCTCATGACTCACTCCATGCTTCTTGGGGAAGGTTCCAGCTCTACCAGTTCGAGCTTGTCCAATCCTGTCGGAATTATTTTGCCAGTGTACAGGTGTCTCTGTAGGGGTGAAACATTTTGTTCAGTTGCTCAGAGTCTGAGACCACAAAATCTGTTTTAATAGCAATTTTATGCAAAACATTTTTTTTTCAGTATTGGTGAGGGCCTATAGCTTTAAAATTTGTGGTTAACAGTTCTTAAAAAGCTTTACTGTAGTTAGCTAAGGAGGAATTATACAGCCCAGTGGTTAAGCCCCTATAGTCCACAGCTAGACAGCCATGGTTCAAATCTCCCTTCACCTGTTCATTAGGGTGTGACTAGTTCTTAATTCTCTCTAAGCCTGAGAAGTGAAGATAATAATAGGACATCCCTCAGTAAATGAATGTGAGAACCAGCTAGCACATAGTAAGCACTCAGTAAATGTTATTATTAAAACTATCTTTAACCCTGGAATATAAATTAAAGTTATTTTATAGATTCAGATTTCTTCATATGGCAGGTTTTAAAAATTGCTACAAATCCTTTTGACACTGTTCCCCTTGAAGTGGCATCCATGTCCCTTCCATTTGAATCTGATCAGGCTTGTGACTGCTTTGACCATTAAAACATGTTGGAAATGACACTGTGTGGCTTCCAAAGCTAAGTCATGAAAGAACATGCAGCTTCTGCCTCATTTGCTGAAACATTGAGCTGCCATGTACCAAGTGTGACTACCCTAAGGCTTCCATGCTGGAGAGGTGACTTGTATCACTCTGGCTGACAGTCACATCAGAGCCCAGCCACCCCTGCCTTGGGGCCAGGCATTTTGGAAGTGGATTCTCCAGTCCCAACTGTTCCAGCCGTCAAACACCTGAGTCGCCCCCCAGCGTTGGAGTCCTCCCAGCTGAGTGTCCCCATTTCGTGGTATTCAGAGAAGTCATTACCGCTGTCCCTGTCCAAATTCCTGAGTCCATGAATCATGAGCGCAATAGAATGGTTATCATTTTATGCCACCACATTTGGGGTGGTTTGTTACATAGCAAGAGTTATATGGCACATTTAGAAAATGATGGATTTAGGGGTAGTCATGGGGTAAAGGGAAAATTTACCCCATGGGAAGATCAACATAGTTAGATCTAATCTTGATCTGTGTGCATACTTTCCAAATATTTGTCAATTTTTAATGATGGCAAAGTTTACTCTCTTCTTTCTAAGCTAGGATGCCTGTGTTAATCCAAAGGGCTGGCAGCAAACAGAATGCCATATAAACTCCACAGACTGCAAGGCCCGGAGGGGAAGTACACTAGCCCATGTAGCAGAGACTTCGCTTACTTCTGTTCTTGAGAGAGCTGAGGGGAAATGAAAGCTGAAAAGAAAAGCCCTTGGTTTAAACAGACGCGACTGCATTCCAACCTATCAGATCAATAATGCAGAGATTCTTCAAATCAATATGCTGAGGCAGTTTTATCAAATGCACTTGCCTATTGATTAATATTCTGACTTTTAAATGTAAATATCCATACCTCTCTGTTGTGATCAGAATTACAGAATATTAAAGCCAGCAAAATACACAATACCCATTTAGATTATCACCCTAATTTTATAAACGAGGAAACTGAGGTTCAGGGAAGCAAGAAAACTCACTAAGATAAAAGAAGTGCTTTTTACCCATCACTGAAGAATATTCCAATGTCCAGGACTTTCTTCTGAGGCAGAAAAATGTAAGAATGGCAAGTACATCCCCTAGGGGTGTACCCCATTAAATCAGGTCACAAGAAAGCTATATTTTTAGTCTATTTTTTTTGTCTCCTTATAGAAACACCTTCCTGCACCTAAGACATACCATTATATCTTGGTTCTTATTATGGGTGGGTATTAGAAATGGCCATCTGACACTGCCCTATGGTGTTTGATATCCTTTATACTAAAACATCCAAATAACTTAGAGCTAGGTTCTTGAGCAGAATTTTCTATCCTCTAATGAACTTTCTTTAATTAGGTTACAAAAGCTAGGGAATTTATCTTGTTTCCCTTGGCATGCTGCTGTGGTAATGCAGGTGGTAACTGCATTGGAATTCTGGTTTCCCCACTGACAGACTGTGTAAGCAAGGCAATGTCTTTTTTTTTTTTTTAACATTTTATTTATTTGAGAGAGACAGAACATGAGCAGGGGGAGGGGGAGGGGCACAGGGAGAGGGAGAAGCAGGCTCACCGCTGAGCTCGGGGCTTGGGGCTCAGGGCTCAGGGCTCGGGTTCGATGATGCGGGGCTCCATGTAGGGGCTCCATGCGGGGGCTCGATGCCAGGACCCTGAGATCGTGACCTGAGCCGAAGTCTGGACACTCGGTGGACTGAGCCACCCAGGCGCCCCTGAGCAAGGCAATGTCTTAAGCTTCCATTTCTGCTTCTTAACTGAAGCTCATCATCTTGCTATCTCCATCAGTATTGTTGTGAAGATTAAGTCAGGTACTATGATGATGACAACTTTCATGGGGGAAAAATGCTTTCTTTTTCTTTTACTTTTTTTCAAGTATTAGGATCTTTTTAGCCTTAGATGTCTAATAAAGTACAAATAGCCGGGTGCTGTTCTTTACCCCCTGGCCAAAGAAATGTTGTCAGATCTGAAATGAGATGCCTGGTTGCATGTTCCATTTGTTCTTAATCATAGTCCCAAAGATGTTATCTTAAGAATTTTTACTAATACTTTAGAAACCATGGATTGACTTCCATGTTACCTTTGGCCAGAAGATTTCAGGTTAAGGCAAGAAACAAATAAACAAACAAACGAAAAACAATTTGATTACACTATGGTTTTAAAAGATGCACAACATTATCCCCCCCCAACAAAAAAATGTCAGGTTGTCCAGAAATGAGAGCAGAAAGGCTTGCTTACGGAGGCACAAGTTTTACTTGTTCTCTTAAAAACTTCTTTCAGCACCAAAATGATTCCAAACTCTGCTCCCCACATCTTAGCCAATCAGAGAGGCCTCTTTCAGCTCATGAAACATATGGTTTTAATTTACAAGGGATCATCTATATTTCTTGCCCAGGGCCTCACAGAAGGACTACATTTTAAATCCATTACAAATGCCTATATGTTTTGCAAAAGTTTTCCCAGAGTATACACTATTTCCAATTGCCTAACGACAACAGACTAATTAAAGCAGAGTCATGAGATGGCTCTTTGCATCTGGTCTTTGGAGAAACTGAGACTTAAGTAATGTATTTAGCAAAGTCTTCTTTTATAGTTTAATCTTTGACTTACAGGATGAATTTGGGTAATTATTATACTAGCTTGTTGATGATAATTCAGTGATGGTGATTTCTCTTTCCTTCTATACTTCTATTTTTTAAATGTGTTTTGTGAGATTTGTGTACAAATAATCCACAATTCATATTTAGACCTACCGAATATACCCATCCATGTTAAATTATGGAGTCTTACTATGTTCAAAATGTGCATTCTAGCAAGTTATAGCTGACTGTCAATAGATAAGTCAGTTTAGGATCTTACTATGAGTCAGCAATAAGTGCCCTGTAAGATAAAAGTCAAGATAATCAAACTTATTGTCTCTTTTGATAGGTTGTTTTAGGAAAAGCAATATATATTTTTTAAAAAGATGGACTTTTCAAAGAGAGTTTCTAAATTGAGGCTCTGTGTATAAATGAATCCAAAAACTATCCCACCAATGTCAAGTACAGATTTGTGTGAGAATGAAGGAAAAAAGGAACAAAGAAAAGACACTTAGTTTTAGAATTGTTGCAAAAGAATACAGATGTTTGGGAAGACAAGTATTAGCTTATGCAGAAATTCCTGGGTCGGAAATTCAAGAAGGAATAAGGTAGAGATCTAGTATGAAAGCTCAGGCAGCGTCTCTAACTTCCAGTGTCCCTGCAAAGGCAGTATGATAGACTCCTAGGTGATGCCTCCCAGGTAGGAGGGAATAGCATAGTCTGAGTTTTCTCTATCACTATTATCTCCCTAACCAATCAATATCACTTCACTAGGAATTCAAAGAAAAGAGTGAACTCCTGACAGGTGAGATACAGAGGTGAGAGTCCAATCTTAGAGTTTCAAACTATATTATGTCTTATAGGTTCAAACTATATTAGGTCCAACCCAGCATTTCTCAAACTGCATTCCACAGAGCACGAATGTCAAGCAAAATATTTACATTCTGGGTCCCAGCAATGATATCCCTATTATCCTGGCATAGAAAACTATGTTAAATACTGAGGAATTACCGTGATCTGCACATCTCAGAAACCACATTTTCTTCTATGATTTTTAGGAGTAGACGTATTCATATTCTGTTACTCAATGGAAGCCCATAGACTTTCGTCAGACACAAGGCCTACTCTGGTACTTACTGGCTATAGACCCTTAGACATGTTGCTTAACTACTTTGAGCATTAGACTCTTCATCTATTAAAAGAAGATAATAATTAGTACCTTACTTCAAAGAGTGGTAAAATTTAAGTGACAAAATGTAGGGTACATTAAGAAAAACAATGCCAGATACATATGATTGATGCTCAAAAATATAGCCTTACCCCGTGTTATATCTGTTATTCAACAAAGATACTTCAAGCCTTCCACCCACAAGCCAGCAACAAAACAACTCACCTAAAAGTTCAAGGTCCGCCAGGTTGCATGTGGAGTATTCACCTAACTGCTTGCGTGTCCATGTGCACTCAAGTGTATGTAATTGGAACTGTATCTCTAGCCCTGGTAATTATCCATATTCAGCCTGACATAAGCAGTCTGGAGAAACTTCAGAAGATTTGGGAAAGGCCTGATAAAACAAGATCTTTGATATAAGAAGACTTGACAGAGTCTGAAGCTTGAAGAACCGATATCGAGGAGGAACTGGGTTATGTTTATAGTTCTTGCCTAATTGAAATATTTTTATTACAAAGTTCATAATAGTTCATACTTATTTAGTCATTTTTTATCTGTGGATCTCAAACCTTTCCACATCCTGAGAAAATAATATATTTTAGATTAAAGTAAAAACAGGCCGCTCATATTTCTCTTCTAACATTTTTTTATCCATAGCCTGCATTACCTCCCCAAAAGACTTTCTATAACACTAATTGTCATTAGTTCCAACTCTGAACTGCTCTTGATTTTAATAGCTTCCTCTATACCACAAAGGTTTAATAAATGAAATACTGGATTGGTGTAAAATAAATAGAAAATCTAGGGTTTTTTAACTTTGGAAGACAACTCTCAGGAAAAGATTTCTTTTTTAGTTTTATAAGGTCTTTTTTTTTTTTTACACAATCCGCCGAGAGAGAACTGCAAAAAACTGACTTTTTAAAAAAATTAAAAGAATGATAACTACTCAGAAGAACATAGAAAGGGCTAAAATAAGCATCTAATGAAATTCAAACCAAACAAGGCCAGTTACTTGAAGTTCGTCCCTTAACATTTCTGGGTCTAGTGTTTTTCATTATAAACAGGAGAAAATCAGCTAGTTCCTAGGTGATATCTTTAGTTCCTTCTAGTTCCATGATCTGGCAAAAAAATACTTTTTTTCTTCTCTTTCTCTTTCTTTCTTTTTTTTTTTAAAGATTTTATTTATTTATTTGACAGAGAGAGACACAGCGAGAGAGGGAACACAAGCAGGGGGAGTGGGAGAGGGAGAAGCAGGCCTCCCGCTGAGCAGGGAGCCCGATGCGGGGCTCGATCCCAGGACCCTGGGATCATGACCTGAGCTGAAGGCAGACGCTTAATGGCTGAGCCACCTACGCGCCCCTCTCTCTTTCTTTTTTAATTCTAATAGCATTTCTGAGCCTCCTCCCTAGTAAACTTCACTGTCCAGTGGAAGATAAAATAAGCTCAAGAATTTCAATAGAACAACTTTTGAAGCAGGAGAGTGTCACCTACTCTGAGGAACAGAACTGAACACTCTGCCTTATTCCCTGTGCCCCATCCTGTGGGGGAGAAGAGGGTTTGGAGCAGTGGTGTTGGTGTATGCTTAATGCATGTGATGCTTCTTGGTAACTAACACATTAGAATAAATTCACTTTTCACTCAGCCAGTCACCAAGAGTGACCTTGAGAGAATGGAACACAAGATAGGTCTTTACAAGACAGGAATGGTAGAAGGAAGATGTTGGTAAAGTTTCTTGGTAAAGTTTCTAAGTATGGTATGCTATCAGCAGAAGAATGAACATCAGGACAGAAGGCTAGAGAAAAAGTGTCCCTGGGAAACTGGTAGGCCAGGATGCTGGAAGGTAAAATGAACAATTATGGACTATGAGTGCTCAAAGGATCTCAGAGAGCACCTTCTTTTCAATAACAAAATTTTTCATGAATTATTGTCAATACACACACACTCACATATGATACCTGTTGTACATTTAGTACCTGTTGCATTTTCTTTTTAAAAAATATTAGGAACCCAGAAGTACTTTAAAACAAATGTATATTTTGTGAATTTACTACATCCATGACTGTTTGAAAAACAATAATATATGTATCTGAGACAAACAGATGTCATTTTGGTTTAATGGGTGAAGATACGACTACACATTCTTGAGAGACACCAACATGCTTGGTGATGAAATTCACAGTGCCCTGTTAGTATGTGGTACAAGTACCACCCATCTCAAGTGGTGACCTTGATGTCTAGACTAATGTTCAAGCTTCCCAAGTGACAGCGTGCCCCAGGTTCCATCTTTCACAGCCATTCTGAGACCCCCACCCCCAACCCTGCGTATGTGGGAGAAAGTGACCCTTCAAAAGCTCCCTATTGTCTGTATACTGTTTAGCCCAAACTTTTTAGTATGGACTAAAACTTTCTCCTGCCTTCCTTACGATATCTCAGCCACAGTCACTCCTCACCCCCACTCCCTTCAGCAATTTAAGTACTTCAGAGCTTCTGTCTTTTGCACCTTCCACCCACCTCTCTATCAGAACACTTACCCATTTCCACTGGCTGGCTGCCTCCCTCCTCCGCTGAGCTCATTCAGCTTTGAGATGGACAACAGGCTAACTGATCTACCTTTCTATGCCCCACTGCACTTTGGCCTCCTGTAAGGCTGAGCCATGTCTTACACATCTTTGTATTCTACTACCTAGTATCACTTATAGCATAAGAGGTGCTTCCTAAGTGTGTATTAAACAAATGAATGGATAAACAAAAGATAGCAAATAACTGTAGAAAAGTATCCCGAGAGTCTAATCAGAGGCCAACAAATCCTAGGTGGAATTAATAATACAATGGCACTTCATTGATAAAACTGAGTCACCTCGTTAAAGCATCATTAAAAACAAAAAACAAACAAACAAACAAAAACCGTAGGCAGAAGACAACAAGAATGCAAGCAGGCTGAGATGGATTGTGTTGTTTAGAATTAGGAAGGGAATGTGCAGTCAGCTCTTTTGCTTTCAGACTTCTCTGTATTGTTTGTTAAACTGGCATCCCCAGCTCCGCATACCGGTGGAAGACCACCACGCTGCAGCCCAGCCTGTGGCTCCTAACTGGCCCAGATCTGACACTCCCAGGAGTGGCCCTTGCGCCATGGGCGTCCCCGGGTTTTGGAAGGCTCCTAATAGCTCCCCAACAGCCCAGGCTGTTCGCCAGCGATGCGTCTGCTCCGGTCCGAGGCACTTCTGCCGTCCCGGGCAGCGAGGACGCTCCGAAGAGAGGTCGTCGGGTTCTCAAGATTTTCTCTCTAAAGATCTAATAGATATCCTTCCGTTGCTTCTGTTTCTGACTTGATTAAAGAGGAGAAAAAGGACAACAAGAAGGATAATAGTAGCGGACGGCGCATCTGGTTTTACTTTTTTCAATTCCGTCAAAGTTTGTGTTTGTGTTTTGTTGTTGTTCTTCATTTGACAGCGATCCCGTGAACTCCTCCTTGGGGAAATGGCGCATCCAAAGCCCGCCAAGCCCAGGCTGAGAGCTCTAGGACTTATTATTGTAATATTTTAAACAAAACCTCGACAGACAGAAACTCAAAGAAAGCCGTGCGCTCCTTAAGTCAAAGGCATCTGTTCTGATGGCTGCGCTCGGTTTGCTGTTTGTAACCAGCGTTAAGAGCAGGATTTTTAAACATGAAAATGGATAAAAGAAAAGAAAAACTAAGTCCCGGGGTCCGCCGACTCCTATTCATTATCTCCAACAGCATATGGGACCATTCTCCCACTAGTCCTCGCCCTTTCTTCCGCAAAAGGAAAGGCAACCAAGCCTGTCCCGCTTCATAGCAAACCCACTCTTTGTGCCTGAGCGGTGCCTCGGCCACCGCTACTACTTCCTCCTCCTCCCGCCCCCTTCTCCTCCCGCCCGCCGCCGACTTTCGCTCAGGGAGGCAGGCAGCAGGCGCCCTTTGCGCCGGGAAGCCAGTGCCGCGATTGGGCGACGGTCCCTGAACCTCCAGTTCCGCGTCGGTTTCAAGGCTCCTCCCTCCTGGTGAAAGACAGACTGCGGGGCGCCTGGAAACCGGTCCGAGGGCGCGCGCGAGAGAGGAGAGCGAACGAGTTGAGGGATTGACACAAATGGTCAGGCGGCGGCGGCGGAGAAGGAGGCGGAGGCGCAGGGGGGAGTCGAGGCCGCTGGGCTGCGGAGAGTTGCACGCTCTACGGCGCCGCGGCCACTAGCGCTGCGCCGCCAGCCGGGAACCAGCGAGCCAAGGGCCAGGAAGGCAGGACGCGACCCCGGCGCGCCGGAGCCACCTGGGCTCTCCCCGCCGCCCACGCTTCATGAATCGCAAGTTTCCGCGGCGGCGGCGGCTGCGGGACGCGGAGCGGGAGCCGGGGGAGCGGGCTGAGCGCGGCTCGGGCTCGACGGAGGGCACCGGCGCGGAGGAGATCTCCCCGGCCGCAGGGGGAGCCGCCGCCGGCTGCGCCACTGCCAGCCGCAGCCGGGCGGCGCCAAGAAAGGAGCCGAGAAAGTATGGCTGAAGAGGAGGCGCCTAAGAAGTCCCGGGCCGCCGGCGGCCGCGCGAGCTGGGAACTTTATGCCGGGGCGCTCCCGGCTGGACGGGTGGCGGAGGGGAGCGGGGACGCGGACAACCGCCGCCGCCGACGCCCCCCAGCTGATTCTGGACGCTTGGCGCGCGGGCTCCTGCTACTGCTTTGGCTCCTGGAGGCTCCGCTGCTGCTGGGGGTCCGGGGACAGGCGGTGGGCCAGGGGCCGGGTCCGGGGCAGCAGCCCCCGCCGCCGCCGCCTCAGCAGCAGCAGAGCGGGCAACAGTACAACGGCGAGAGAGGCATCTCCATCCCGGACCACGGCTACTGCCAGCCCATCTCCATCCCGCTGTGCACGGACATTGCGTACAACCAGACCATCATGCCCAACCTTTTGGGCCACACGAACCAAGAGGATGCGGGCCTCGAGGTGCACCAGTTCTACCCCTTGGTGAAGGTGCAGTGCTCGGCGGAACTCAAATTCTTCCTGTGCTCCATGTACGCGCCCGTGTGCACCGTGCTAGAGCAGGCTCTGCCGCCCTGCCGCTCCCTGTGTGAGCGCGCGCGCCAGGGCTGCGAGGCGCTCATGAACAAGTTCGGCTTCCAGTGGCCTGACACGCTCAAGTGCGAAAAGTTCCCGGTGCACGGCGCCGGCGAGCTGTGCGTGGGCCAGAACACGTCGGACAAGGGCACCCCGACGCCCTCGTTGCTGCCGGAGTTCTGGACCAGCAACCCTCAGCACGGCGGCGGGGGGCACCGTGGCGGAGGCTTTCCGGGGGGTGCCGGCGCGTCGGAGCGAGGCAAGTTCTCGTGCCCGCGCGCCCTCAAGGTGCCCTCCTACCTCAACTACCACTTCCTGGGCGAGAAAGACTGCGGTGCGCCCTGTGAGCCGACCAAGGTGTACGGGCTCATGTACTTTGGGCCCGAAGAGCTGCGCTTCTCGCGCACCTGGATCGGCATCTGGTCAGTGCTGTGCTGCGCCTCCACGCTCTTCACGGTGCTCACGTACCTGGTGGACATGCGGCGCTTCAGCTATCCGGAGCGGCCCATTATCTTCCTGTCGGGCTGCTACACGGCAGTGGCCGTGGCCTACATCGCCGGCTTCCTGCTGGAGGACCGAGTGGTGTGTAACGACAAGTTCTCCGAGGATGGGGCGCGCACAGTGGCGCAGGGCACCAAAAAGGAGGGCTGCACCATCCTTTTCATGATGCTCTACTTCTTTAGCATGGCCAGCTCCATCTGGTGGGTGATTCTGTCGCTCACCTGGTTCCTGGCAGCGGGCATGAAGTGGGGTCACGAAGCCATCGAGGCTAACTCGCAGTATTTTCACCTGGCCGCCTGGGCTGTGCCGGCCATCAAGACCATCACCATCCTGGCGCTGGGCCAGGTGGATGGCGACGTGCTGAGCGGGGTGTGCTTCGTGGGGCTCAACAATGTGGACGCGCTGCGCGGCTTCGTGCTGGCGCCACTCTTCGTGTACCTGTTCATCGGCACGTCTTTCCTGCTGGCCGGCTTCGTGTCCCTCTTCCGCATTCGCACCATCATGAAGCACGACGGCACCAAGACCGAGAAGCTGGAGAAGCTCATGGTGCGCATCGGCGTTTTCAGCGTGCTTTACACGGTGCCAGCCACTATCGTCATCGCCTGCTACTTCTACGAGCAGGCCTTCCGGGACCAGTGGGAGCGCAGCTGGGTGGCCCAGAGCTGCAAGAGCTATGCCATCCCCTGCCCCCACCTCCAGGCGGGTGGAGGCGCCCCGCCGCACCCGCCCATGAGCCCAGACTTCACAGTCTTCATGATCAAGTACCTTATGACGCTGATCGTGGGCATCACGTCAGGCTTCTGGATCTGGTCCGGCAAGACCCTCAACTCCTGGAGGAAGTTCTATACCAGGCTCACCAACAGCAAACAGGGAGAGACCACCGTCTGACACCCGGGGGCTCAGCCCATTCCCAGCCGTCGGCTTCGTCCCAGCCATCCCCATAAAGCCGGCCCTGTGGAAGCCTTGCCAAACCTGGCTACTTGAGGCTTCCTCACTAGCCGTTCACTTTTCGCAGGCTCCTTTTTAACAGCACAGCTCCTGCAAAAGCTTCCGTCCCTGGGGGCAAACGGACTGGAGGGCCCGACTACAGCAGGGGGGATAGACAGACCTCTCTCGTTCTCACACTCTGGTACCAGGACTGTACGCTTTTATGATTGTAAATAGCCTGTGTAAGATTTTTGTAAGTATATTTGTATTTAAATGACCGATCACGCGTTTTTCTTTTTCTTTCTCTCCCCCCCCCATTTTTTTTGGTTTTGTTTAAATTTTAATTATTTAGGGCCGTTTAACCATTTGAAGCTTTTCCTTCTTTCCCTTTTCAAAGCACTGCAGAGGTAAAACGGGAGCTCGCGGTGCTCTCGCTTGTTCTGGCGCGCCCCTCCCTGCGGCAGTCCGGGTGCGTCTGGGACTGAGGGGCCCGGGTCACTTCCCGCCTCCTCTTTCTACTCCCCCCTTTCCCTTCAGTGCTTGGGGTCAGGTCTCTTTAGATACAGAACTCCACGGAGCTTCCAAATCGCGGGGGGGAGGGGGGCGGGCGGAGGCCTCTGCCCATCCCAGGTGTTTCCTTGTGGGGGGAGGGGGGCAGATTATGAAGGCCTTGTCCCTTTGACTATCCGAAACTGAATTTTTCACCGTCCAGAACCCCGTGGCTTCGAGGAGGCCCCCTGGACATGGGCTGTGGCAGTCCCGGCCTTCCTCCGCACTGGCCTCCCGACTCCCAGGCACTCCCTCCTTCCACCTAAGTTGGTTAGAGGGTGAGTGGGATAACCATTGCCAAACTTTTTCATGTCTAATTTTTGGGGGATGAGCTCATTTCATTCTCTAGTGTCTAAAACCTGGTATGGGTTTGGCCCACGTCATGGAAAGATGTGGTTGCCGAGATTTGGGAAGAGGCACGAAGCTTTGTGTGGGTTGGGAGAGACTGAAGATGGGGGTTGTAAAGTGTTAATTCTAATTGCATACTGATGCCTGGCAAACTGCCTCTAGGACTGAGAGCCCGCATTTCGGTTTTACCTTCCTGTAAAATGGAAACATTCGGTCACCTGGAAAGCTTTGTTAAGGAGTTGATCTCTGCTTTCCTTAAGAGGACAGCAGGACCTAAGCTGAATAGGAAAACTTGAAGGAGATTTCGGTGTAATGGACTTCCTCCAAATGAAGTGCTCCTTTCTTTTAACCAAATAATAATTAGACGTATATGAGAAACTTTACAATGTAAAAGTTGTATACTTTTCAACATGTTATGATGATGATTATTCAGCAACACATTTTGAGGGAGGAACAATCCACATCACTAAAAATAACCTTGTAAGATGCCAGGAGGTAAAGAAGGTGGAATAATTGATGGGGTTAGCTCCTGAAACAAACAAAATATGGGCATGCATGGTAAAGGGAAAGTGTGTGCAGTTCTCCTGCATTGAATCCTGTGTGCTCCTTTTTGGATTTACAGAAATGTGTCAAATGTAAATCTTTCAAAGCCATTTAAAAATATTCACTTTAGTTCTCTGTGAAAGAGAGGAGGAAAGCAGTCCTTCTGATTGTATTGTTTTAAATTTTAAGAGTTTATCAAAATGCCGGTACTTAGGACCTAAATTTATCTATGTCTGTCATACCCTAAAATGACAATGGTCTTTGGATTTGGTATGCATTCTGTTCACTCTCACAAAATCATCTATATTTATAGAGGAATAGAAGTTTATATATATATATAAAATACCATATTTTTAATTTCACAAATAAAGTTTTGTACAAAATTATATGGTTTTTGTGCCTGAAAAATAGAGCTGGAACTGTCTGAACTATCTTTGCATTTTATAGTGTCTCATAGCCAACCCCAGAGTATATAAATTCAGGAATTCAATGAAAAAGTCTGTCCTTACGCATTCACACCAGTGCTCGCTTCGGCAGCACATATACTTACTTACACATTCACACCAGCCCTTAAAGAAGTGTCCTACTTGCAGTGTTGCGACTGACATTGCCAAGTTCCTAGGCAACATCTGCTTTCATGACAGTAGCGATATAAAATAGAAGTTTCCAAATTATTTCTTTACTCAAAGAGGATAATTAAAAAGAGAACTCTAATTTTAATATTAAAGCTTTTTTTTTTTCCTTTCAAGGGGTAAATTTACATGACTTTTTATAATATGGAGGTTTATTTAAATCATCAGGCACCACCTTGGTCATGATTTTTTTGAGGTACTGTCTTTTATAATCTTGGATATTCCAAAACCATAAGTGGGTAATAAATGGTTAACGGACTGTGTGTTTATTAGCATTTTAAACAGTAGTTGGGCGTATAAGGTTGTTTTTGTTGTTTGCTTCAGAAGAACCCATTTTTATATTGTTCGAGGAACCTTTTCCAGAGAAATTATCTAGTTGGTCTACTCTTAGTCAGAATTTATATATATATATAGTGTGTATATGTGTGTATATACTTGTGTATATATGGATCTATATAGATCCATATATACATAAATATATATACACAATTTTTATAAAATAGAGGTACAAAGTTTACTTACATATTTTACAATATGGAAATAAGGTTATGAGAAATGGAAAATGCCAGATGGAAAACCTCAAATACCTTTGGAAAACAAGTCTCTTATTCCTTTACAGACTAAAAATATTTATATTAAATTTTCCCATGAAAATATTTTGTGATAAAATGACAAGGAACTAAAATGAAGACCATTGATAAAATCGAGTTACTTTCGTGGTTATAACACAATTGTCTTTTAAGTCATTATTATTTTAAGACAAATGAAAAAATTAATTGAAAATACAGCATTCAACTAAGTAGCAAGATGCAATTTTATGGTCTTTTTTTCTTTGTTTCAATCTACCGTAGTAGATATCTGAGAAGGTTTTATTGTGTAGACGTTTTAAAAAAAAAAATTCTTAGGCCAAATTAAAACATGTCTCCTCTTTAGGTATTTCAATCAGATAATTTCTGGGGAAAAAATTTAAGATTATTAATCTCAATCCAAGAAATAAATATAAGGCATTCTTATTGTGGGTGTCCTTATAATGATGTAACTAAATTTGATGCAGAAAGGTTTTATAATGCTGGATTTAAATAGCCTTAAGAGACATTTTTAGGTGACCATCAGGCTTTGTTTTTAGGAAACAACTTATTTAAAATTGTATAGCATATAGAAAGCCAGTGTATTCTTTTGTTTCTTTCCATACTAGTGGCAAAACAAGACTTCCCTGGAAAACCATAAAGGTACCCGGAATATGGTCCCATTAGCATGCTGTTTCCATGACAAACCCTATTTTCAGATGGTCTGATTTGCCTGTTTTTTTTTAAACCGGCTATCAGTTGGAGTCAATTTTCCCCCTCACGGTGTGCTTGATTCAGCTTTTATAGTAAATGTATACAGAGTATGAAAGCCTTCTGATGCTCTTTAAAAAAAAAAAAAAAAAAAAAGGCCATTTTTTTTTTTTTACTTAAACTTTGTGGGAGCAGAAAGTCTTATTTTTAATCTCAGAGCCAGCCAGTGTCAAACATTTGCAAAACAGCTGGACCAGATTTTTCGGTGTGTCTGGGGTAGTCACTTGTCAGCCTAGGTTTACAGTCCTGGTGCTTTCATCTCCAAGCAATGAAGGCTCCTGCTGTAGTTACATCATTCCTAAAGTCCAGCATTTAACTAGGACAAGAGACCACAGTGAAGAGTTGGTGGCCAATTAAGAAAAAAACTGCCAAAACCACAAACCATTTCAGGACTTGGGTGGCTCCAGATCACTTTCACTGATACCATGTTTTAATCTTTAAAAAAAATTTTTTTTGGAAGATGCCATATTTTCAGGGTGTGTGTGTGTTTGTGTTCAACTCCAGCTACTCTTACCTTCATTGCTTTCTAATCTGTCAATTGGCTATAGGCCACAATTTATGTAATGTACATGCAATTAATTGAAACCAGTGGTATCACACTGGGTATCTCTGATACATTTCTGATTATAACACTCTGTGTAACTGGCGCTTGAGAGCTAAGAATCAAAATGTGGTCATTACATATGTCTTGAGGTGGACGCTAGTGATATTGTTATTGAATACTTCACAGAATATAGTAATTTCAAAGTCTTGCAGGATTAATCTGTAGAAGCTGAAATAAGATGCGGAGTACATAGAAGAATTCTCCAGTTATATTACTAAAAAGGAATTGCAATACTACCTTAAATTTGAGGCTTTTATTTTAAGGCCCTGACATTTGAAATGAGGTCTTACAAGATATGTGCCAAAAAAGGTGAAGTTTTTTTTTTTTTTTTTTTTTTTTGGTGACTCCTAAGACTTATACCTCTATTTTGAAATGTTGGCATATGCTAATAGCCCTTAGAATTTGAAAAACAGTAGTTGAGCTTCAATCATGACTCAATTTCCTTAAATTTGTTGGGCTTAAATATTTCTGTTCACTTTGGTCATAGCTTTTGACAATGGATTTATTAAGCCATAACAATTATAGTAACAAAATAGCTTATTGGGAACCTAGTGACTAAAAGACAGGTTAAGCTCTAGACCAATTTTCTTAAGTAGTATCATGATGTATGGTGACAGCTGTCTCTACCCCATTACAGAACCAAGTTCCTGTCTAAGACTCTCCTGTTGGATATTTTTGTTTATGAGTTGGTTTGAGACGCAAGTAACAGGTCAAATAAGAGGATTTCTCACAGAAATCTTTCTCATGTAGTGAATTGGCTCAAGTACAATCTATAGGCACATCCCACAATAAACATACAATGAACAGTCTGAGGGTTATCAGTCTTGTAGGTCAAGCAGATTCTTAAATGGCTTGAAGAAAAGATATTTTTCGGTGAGATCTCTCTAAACAAATCCTTTTATTTTAAGATGGTGATATTCTAAAGAGGTCTATTTTTGAGTGATAATTCAAATAACACTGCATTTCCTAAAGGAATCATCAATAAACTAGTTGAATGGCATATTTGTATAACTAATAATTTTAAAAATCAAGTATTGGAATAGCACTAATTTTGCACATTTTACACCCATGCTATTTTTTTTAAATAAAATTGACTTGAAGACAATAATTTTAAGTTTTAAAATTTATAATATGCATTTCTCATGTGAAGATCTCAAGAAATTTTATTCACAGGACGACTTACAAAACATGTTCCTAGGAATATAGTGATGAACATGAAAAGGAACCACTCTTGCTGCTTTGAGATAGGTTCTTTGTGGCCTGGATTTCTTTTCTTTCCTTTTTAGAAACCAAGTATCCTCCAATTTGTAGATATCTCCATGTTTCAGATCTCAACACCTGTTTGATTTAAATTTGCAGGGGAATAACTGCAGGATCCCCCCATAGACAAAGTGTGGCCTTCGTTTACTTTCAAGTTGGCAGCATGTCCTTGCTTAAATGAAGCACTCTGAGAGATTGTTTTCTTGCCCTTGGAAACGCTCATCTTCACAAACACAGCAGCAAATACCTGGAAGTCATATAGGCTAGTTAAATGCATATTCCAAATGCCAACTGCTACTTGATTGTTAAAAGAATTTTTTTTCCCTTAAAAGTAGATTTAGAGACTATTCTTGACCTTATCTTTCCAACTCTTGGAAAACATTTTCCTTTTTTAAAGTTAACTTCAATAAATCCTCTGTCAAAAACTCAAAACTCGGATAAGATGACCCATTGTTTAGGCTTGCCCAGGGCTGAGTGGTTTCTTGAGATGTTGGACTTTCAATGGTCAAACCAGGAGAGTTCTATGCAAGCTGAGATGATAGGTCACCATGATTCATGGATTAAATTGTGCTCCCCAAATACAGTGAAAGCTTCATGGTGGTCATTTGTCCAGCATTAATAGTAGTCCACTGCAGCGCTAGCCTTTTTTAATATCAGATGAAAAGCCAATGAACACAGCCCTTTGTAACTGATCTTCACAGTGAGTACCAATCAACAGAAGCTGAGTGGAACGTGAAGGTATAATGGAACAAACCACATCGATATCTCGGCCATTCTGCATTCTGCCTCCTAAAGAAATGGTTCATAGTTACAAGAATCTCATTGGCCACTGAGCCCTGTTCTCACTACTCATGAAATCAGGTTAAGTGGATATTTTTGTTTTAAAAAAGATCTCAGAAGTATTCCCCTGGAATGAACAGAGTTTTTTTAATTAATGTTAAAGTTCATTAGATTGTAAGGAACTGTTAGGCTTTTGCATATGTTTATATTTATTTTGCTTTCCTGTATAATAATACGGTCCCCTGTAATGAGTTTACACACTCAAGTAGGGATTATCCCAAATGGCAATATCTCGACACTTAATTTAATTGTCATACTTTTTCTCAGAAGAAAGTAGGTTTAGCATCCATACTTTTCCCAAGCAAAAATTATCTACAGAAAGGGAAAAGAAGTAGATAAACTTAAATTCTACCATGGTTATTGGGAACGGTGGAATGCAGCATGTGGAACATGCAATCTGTGGTCTTCACGTTTCTATTCATAGGAAAACGCCTCAGAGTTGCTCCACACTTTATATATTGAGTTCATCCCTTTTGCCATCCTTCTCATACATCTGTTCCTATCATCCTTCTTGCCGTGCACAAAAAATTTCACTGCCTTTGTTGCTGAAACAGAACACACTATTCTTGCTATCTTTTAACTAAACGCAGTGTAAAGGAATAAAAAAAGAAGTGCAGATAAGGTATTTATTTCAGGAGGTACCTACACATTAGTTTCTAGAGCTGTGATTCTCAACAGGGGTCAGTTTTGCCCCCAGGAGATATTTGACAATATCTGAACACAATTTTTATTGTCTTGACTGATGTGTGGGGTTATTATGGGTATTTAGTGAGTAGAGGCCAGAGAGGCTACTAAACATTTTACAATGCACAGGACCACCCCTGACAACAAAGGATTATCTGATCCAAAGTGCCAAAGTTGAGAAACCCGGATCTGGAGGAATACTGAAAATAGTGAAATATACATGTTTTAAATAATGAAATATATTAGAATTATAAACTACAGTTGAGAAAAATATGGATTTATTTGTGTCTACAGCATGTGCTTTGCTTTTGACCTACAAATTTTGTTTCAAATTGATGAATAGCTTGATGATATTGCATAGCAGTCAATGTCTTCATCTGCTTGGGCTGCTATAACAATATACCATAGACTCTTAGTTCTGGGGCTTGGGAAGTTCAAGATCAAGGTAGCAGCAGATTCAGCTCCTGATCCTGCTTCCTGGCTTATAGACAGCCAGCTACCTCTGTGTTCCCATGGCTCCCATGGGGGTGGAGAGAGATCTCTCTTTTCCTAAGGGCACTAATCCCATCATGAGGGTCCCATAATAATGACAGACTCTAAACCTCATTATCTCCCCAACGTCCCACCTCCAAATACTATCACACTGGGGATTAGGGTTTCAACATACAAATTTTGAGGGAAGCAAACATTCAACCAGTAACAGTCCATAAAATGCCTGCTTTTGTTTTTTAAATCTAGCATCATAATTTCAGTGGGAAGAAATCTGTAAATAACATGAAACAGGTCTACTGAAAAATCTTATAAAGACGTCTGTTTAGTACTATTCTATTATACTTCATATCCCACATTTCCATATTCTTTTATACATTTCCTTGCATCATTGAAGGTGCTACAGTGCAGAGGAAAAACTCGGGCCTGGGAGCCAGAAAACCCGTGTTCCAGTATTAACTCTGGGCTAATCGGGTTAAGGTACCTTGGGTGAGTCTGACCCCCAGGGTTTCATGAGCAAATGGAGATACTAATGAAATAATAGATATGAAAGCCTTTTTATAAACAGAGAAGCTCTGTACAAATGTGAAGTGTTTTCACTATCATTCGCACTGAGCTAAGTAAGGAAAGAGGTTGAGATATCTTGAAGGCTCCCTCTTACTTTGACTACCTTCTTCCCCACCTGCACCTGCTACCACTTTTAGAAAAGGATGTCCTAGTCACTGAAGGGATTCAAGGTGACTGGGGGTGGGTGGCTTTCTTCAGTCTTCCTGGTCACCCATCTTCTGGCTTTATCACTACACTTGGGTTCTCCTGGATATGTGGAGCATTTTTCCCAGTTTTTATGAGACTCTGGTTAAATTTAGTGTAAGTCAATCTCTAGTGCATCTACTGTGCCGTTTGAATGGGGTTGGGTCCCGGTTAGGAGAAAGAAAGCCCTTCTTCAGGAGGACTGTTTAGGGGAAAAAGTTCTTTTACACCAATGTTTGAAGGTCAGAGAAGTAGGAGAGCTAAGAATATGTTCAAGACCAAAATGTGGCAAATTCACAGGCAGACACTGGATTGAGAGTCCTCACAGGAGGGGCAGAGGTGTCCCAGGAGCTGTCTGTCCTTTTGTTCATTGGCGAGTTGGGGTTGATGTGAGAAGCAGCTAGGATGGGAGGTGCTTTATGTCACAGTGGGGTCATTTGGCATTGGAAGGGGAAAAAGAAAGGATATAAGGAAAACCAAAGTCAACTACTCTTTCCTGGGGCCAGCCCTAATGGGGGTGAGTACAGTAGAGTAGTTGAATGGAAACATTGCTGAAATAGGGCCATAGCTCTCGATTAGAAATATGACCTTCTTTCTTCTTCCTTTCCAAAAAAAATCCGTTTTTTGGACATAAAGATTTTGAATGTCATCTTGGAAAGAATGTTAGAGTTGTAAAACCTGGCTTGAATCCCAACTAGCTTATAGCCTGAGATCCATTTATCTCAAATGATGATAATAATTTTTTACTAATTCATATGGCTGTTGGGAGGATCAAAGAAATAAAGTATGTAATGATATTTTTAGCACTGGAGAGTCACCTACAGATTTTACTCTTCTTCTCCCCACCAAATATTTGTCTCTCTTCCTCTTCTACCTCTTCTTCATCACCCCACCTCCTCTCCTCTCTCATCTCCTATGATTCCCTGTCCCTTTTCTTCATCCTTCTACAACTCACCATTATCACTGATGGAAATTGAAAAGGCGCAATCCAAACTAATGCCGTATTTTTTCTGCATCCTCTTTTCAGGCTAAGCATGTCTTACAAGACTTATTCAGATAAAAGAGTAAGCTAATGGGCAGCCTTAAGGTTAAATGACACAAATAATGTTCTGTATATTAATCAACTAATGATATTGCTCTTAAAGCATGAGTGCATTTCTATGCATTCATGCCTACTTTGTGATATACTATTTCAAATTCAGTTTCTTTATGGCTGCTGACAATTCAGATCTAATTGGTAGGTTGTACACTTGTGTAACATGGCAAGAGCTCTTGGAGGCCACTCTAAATTATAACGAGAAAGAGGCTCATAATTTCCTTTTAGAAATATGCTCCTCTACTGGATTGATAACTAACTGAAGAATTGCAGGAGTCTTATGTTTCCGTCCTTGTTGACTATATTGCCAGAGGGAACTTATTCAATAGAACTTATGAAAATGTTCCTTTGATAATACTGAAGCATACCAAATGAATTTTGATGTGTGAAGTTGAGCAAGGTTGAGGGCTTGTATCAAAGCAGTTGATTGGTCATTTCATTATTTCCTCATATAGAAAGAGCAGCTAGCCATTTTGGTGCCTTGGTCATTCCTGTGGTCTAGTGTATTGATTTTCTACTCCACTGTAACAAATTACCAGAAACTTGAAAAACACAAACGTATTATCTTACAGTTCTATAGGTCAGAAATCTGACATCGGTCTCACTGGGATAAAATCAAGGTGCTGTATGGCTATGTTTCTTTCCGGAGGCTTTAAGGGAAAATCCGTTTCCTTGCCCTTTCCAGCTTCTAGAGGCTGCCCCCACGGCTCATGGCAGGCTTCTTCCATCTTCAAAGCCAGCAATATCGGGTCAAGTCTTTTCTCTTACTGTCTGATTCTCTGTCGTTGGGAATGGTCCTCTGCTTTTAAGGACTCCTATGATTAGATGGATACAGGATAAGGTTCTAAGGATTAGAGCGTGGACATCTTTGAGGGCCCATTATTCTATCTGCCACATCTATGTCCAGCTGTTGGAAACAGCTAGAGGATCTTTCTTTTAGAAGTATTCCCACCACAATCTCATTCTTCACAATTCTGTTTTTTTAAAAACCGGCTTCCTGAATTTCTTCTGTTCTCCATTTCATTCTCTCAAAGTATGCTTCTGTCAATGGCCAATTCCTCATTGATACCCCCTCTCCCTTCACCTCATTTTCTGTTAAGCACGCTGCAGACCAGTGCTAATCCTCTAACTCTAGAGATTTCTTTATATTCCAGATGTCATCTTTCTTCCTCTTCCTTGCTACACATCCTCTCCTTTGCTACCCTTTATGTTACCCTATGTGTCGTTTCAATACATAGCCCTCTAGATTCATGTTTTGTGTCTGTCTCAGAAATAGGTCAGAAAGAGATGGCAAATGACTGATGTCAACCAACTTCTCCCGGTTGAATACAGATAAGCCCACCACTTTTATTGCAGATATAACTGTATGGTTTTCCTGAGAGATACATCTTTCAAATGATTGCATTCTTGCCCTTTGATGAAGGGCTAGATGTGAGAGATAGTGAACATAGTTCATCTCATCTCCAATTAATCTGATCTGTATTTCTAGCTGTGATTATAGATTTTAATTCTTTATGAAGTTATCATCATGTTTATGGGGAAATTTTTTTTCTCATGATCTTTAATTTAAATGTTTTGTAGAAAAAGAAAATCTCAATTGCCTGGGTTGCATTTTTTGCAAATTCAGGTAATGAATACGCCTGCCCTAGTTTAAAATGTTATGTTGACACTTTTGGAAAAGAAATTTTTCTAGCATTACAAGTGCATTTTTAAAAATGTTCTCTAAAATATAATTTTTAGTCTACACTAGAAACCAACTGCAAGATTTTTTTCGATCCAAAATGTTACAGCTAAAAGTATACATTTTCCTCCTATATACATATAAATCTCTCTGAAAAAAAAAATATGCCTTTTCCAGCAGCTATTTAAGAAGAAGGATTTCAGATATTCATAGGTAATCCCAAATATGCATTACTTACAAGCACCTAAATTTTCAGGGAATATATAGAGATACAGTAGAATTTCTAGAAATCAGTATTGAGTTAATATCTACAAAGGGATGTCTAATACCACTATCATTTATTTTCTTTTAAAATTTTAAACTATTCATCCTCTCTATAGTTTTTTTTTCCCCAAGTAAGGATAATTCAGTAAGAGACCAGGGGTCACTTGAATACAGTAATGGCTATATAAATAGAGAAAATGTGTTTTAATACTTGCTTCATTAGAACCAAGTTGAATTAACATAGGAGGTGTAGGGTATGTTTGAAGATCTCAGATAAAGCAAGTTACAATGAAACCTAATTCAATGTTAACTAAAATAAAAGTAGATGATATTCAAAATATACAGTATTTATCAGAGGTAGCAATGGATGCTAAGAATTTTTAAAATTGAGTATACTTAAGAATCACTCAGGGAGTTTATTAAATATGAGGCTTTCTAGCCTCACTTTTAGAGACTGATTTTGTTGGCCAGGGAGGTGTTCAGGAACCCCTGTTCTGGTGGTTTGGATGTTAGAGGTTTTTGAGGGGCTTTTTTTTTTAAGATTTTATTTATTTATTTATTTATTTATTTATTTATTTATTTATTTATTTATCAGAGAGAGAGAGAGGAAGAGAGCACACACCTGAGCTCATGCCAGGGGGAGGGGCAGAGTGGGAAGGAGAGAGAAAGAGAATCTGGAGCAGACTCCCTGCCGAGTCCGGAGCCCGATGCTGCTCCATCTCACGACCCTGAGATCATGACCCTGGGATCATGACCTGAGCCAAAACCAAGAGTGGCGTGCTTGATAGACTGAGCCACCCAGGCACCCCCCTTGAGGTGCTTTTTGAAACACCTAAGCTAAGGAAATGAGTAAGGGACCGATAGTGCTCAGTGGAGGAAGAGACCTGGCTTAGAGAAGAAACACACTAGCAGACCCAAGTAGGGCCAGGGTGATCTTGGATGAAACTGGTGACAAGATACACAGGAGTGGCAGTGGCAGTAGGACTCTCTGTTCCACTGGCCTCTCCCCTAGGTTTTGATAGGGACAACTCATGCATCTCAAGCTTTAGGAAGTGTTTGGCAAACACAACTGCAAGGCAAGCCCCTAGCCATTCCTCCCACTTGGCATACCTCCTCTTGTAAAGATGTTGTGGAAACTTCACTGGACTCTGGACCTCAAAACTATGAGCGCTAGTGGGGGCGCCTGTGTGGCTCAGTCGTTAAGCTTCTGCCTTCGGCTCAGGTCATGATCTCCGGGTCCTGGGATGGAGCCCTGCGTCGGGCTCCCTGCTCAGCAGTGGGGGGGGGGGGGGCTGCTTCTCCATCTGCCTCTGCCTACACCCCCCCCACTCGCTTGTGCTCTCTGTTCTCTCTCTCTCTTCAATAAATAAATAAGTAAAGTTAAAAAAAAAACAAAAACCCCAGCTATGAGAACTAGCTTTTTAGGACTCTCAGTAGAGAACAGACCTGTCCTGCCTGCATTGTCTTTGTCCCCAGAGATCTAATTCAGAAACAGCCAGGTGCCAGGCTGTTATGCCCAACAGGCCCCTCTTCGAGGCCGCTGAACAGTTTGCCCAGGCCTTAGGTTCTTTTAATTTTACTTTTTAATAAAAGAATAGGGCCTTAATTTCATACTAGAGGTTAAAGCTTAATTTAGAGTTATCCCTCAAGTTAGAAGACTTTCAGAATCTAATCAGTTCTCCAGTCACTAGGTAGGGAAGGAGAAGGGTATAGATTGTCTCTTGCTTAGAACTGGCTTGCGACAGCAACATGTAGAGGGAGACAGTGTGGCAGGTCTGGAGGCTTGACGTGCCAGCAGAGGTGGGACTTCAAAAGGCTACTGGTTTCCCCCAGGCTGGGCCTATTCGCTTTCAGTGGGGCAGCCTTTGGCAGAAGCTGAGCACACAGGCTTCTCAGGCAGCTCACCTTCCCATCCTTTCTGATTTTGTTTGTTTAGGTTTTTAACACAACTGACTTCTTAGAAGGCCCTTACCTCCCAGGGAATTCACTAATCAAGATAATACTCTATTTATTTGCATAAACAAAGCTTTATGAAAGAGAAATTCATTCATTAACTAAGAAATGTGATCCTTTCCACTGTTGTACCTGAGTGCTTCAAAGCACCATTGTTGTTCACATCAATTAATCCAGGTAACTGGGAAATGTGAGTAAGACGGGGCTCAACTATATCCCAACTGATTTTACAAGATTAAAAAACAAACAAACAAACAAACGCAAGCCCAAGATATCTAAACTTCATGTTGTCTTAAACATGTTAAGAACTTGCTTCCTAGGAAAGAATAATTACAGTAAAGGGGAGAAGACAGTCACATCTTTTTAGAGTGAAGTAATTTTATTCCATAGCACTTACCGGAGCTTGGAAAATTTCAAGCAGTCTTTTCCTTTGTGCTGGGAATAGGCTTGGAAGAAATACCTCCTCCAGATATGGTGAATGTCATGTTAGGATCTAGCTAGGGAATACGAAAAACAGTGTTTGATAATTTTGTTTATTATTGAAATGGTTTTATAGTCTAAATAAAGATGGGTATTAAACTTCAAAATAAATATTTATTAGATCTAATTAATTAGGAATTAACTATTAATAGTCTTAATACTCAATTCAAAAGACAGTTTATGATTAATTAAAAAAAGTCATTAAGCAGCCATTTCTTCCAAATGAATTGTGTAAATTTCAAGGCTGAGGAAAATGATTTTTTTTAATGAAGTCCTCAAAGTTACAAAAGAAAGTACCTGAATTAACTAGAGATGTTTGAAGTCATCATCAAACGAAGTCTTATACAGGAAAATATAATTAATCGATCTCCCACACATTCTACCTGCCCAACTAATTCTGTCAGTATTTTTTATTAAGATATAATGTACGTACCCTAAAATTCTCCCTTTTAAGAAGTGGAAAGTTCAGTGGGTTTTGTTATTTCACAAAGTTACACAACCTCACAACTACCTAATTCTAGAATATTTTACCATGCTAAATAGAAACCCTTGGGCCCCTGGGTGGCTCAATTGGTTAATCGTCTGCCTTTGGGTCCTGGGATGGAGCCCCGCATCGGGCTCTCAGCTGAGTGTGGAGTCCGCCTCTCTCTCTCTCTTTGCCCCTCCCCCTACGCGTTCTCTCTCTCTCAAATAAATAAATAAAATCTTTAAAAAGAAACCCTGACCTATTAGCAGACACACCTCATTCCTTCCCACACCACTCTCATTCCCTTAACAACTACTAATCTGCCTTCTATCGGTATAGATTTGCTTACCCTGGCTATTTCACATAAATGGAATAATACACGTGGCTTTTGTGTCTGACTTCTTTCAGCTAGCATAATGATTTCTAGGTTCATCCATGTTTTAGCATGTATCAGTATTTCACTCTTTATTGTGGCTAAATAATAGCCTACTGTATGGATATACCACATTTTGCTTATCTATTCATCAGTTAATGGATGCCTTAAGCTATTATGAGTAATGCTGTCATGAACATTTGTGTACAAGTTTTTGCGTAGGCATATTTTTTTTAAGTTTTTATTTAAATTCCAGTTAGTTAACATACAGTGTAATATTAGTTTCAGGTGTACAATATAGTGATTCAACACTTCCATACATCATCCTGTGTTCTTCACAACAAGTGCACTTCTTAGTCTCCATCCCCGATTTCACCCATCCCCCACCCACTTCCCCTCTGGTAACCATCAGTATGTTCCCTATAGTTAAGAGTCTGTTTCTTGGTTTGCCTCTCTCTTTTTTCCCCTAGGCTTGTTTGTTTTGTTTCTTAAAGTCCACATATGAGTGAAATCATATAATATTTGTCTTTCTCTGACTGACTTATTTCGCTTAGCATAATACTCTCTAACTCCTCAAATGGCAAGACTTTATTCTTTTTGATGGCTGAGTAGTAGTCCATTGTGTGTGTGTGTGTGTGTGTGTGTGTGTGTGTGTGTGTGTGTATGACATCTTTTTTATCCCTCCGTTGGTCGATGGACATTTGGCTGTTTCCATAATTTGGCTA
Source organism: Eumetopias jubatus (assembly GCF_037043125.1). NCBI lineage: Eukaryota > Metazoa > Chordata > Mammalia > Carnivora > Otariidae > Eumetopias > Eumetopias jubatus. The sequence continues at coordinate 36,376,137 of NW_028274820.1, forward strand.
TTGTAGACAGTGCTGCTATAAACATCTGGAGGCACATACCCCTTCAAATCTGTATTTGGTACCCTTTGGGTTAATACCTAGTAGTGCAATTGCTGGCTGGTAGGGTAGTTTTATTTTTAAATTTTTGAGAAACCTCCATACTGTTTTCCAGAGTGGCTGCAGCAGTTTGCATTCCCACCAACAGTGCATGAGGGTTTCCCTTTCTCTGTAACCTTGTCAGTTGTGTGGGCATAGGTTTTTAATTCTCTTGTGTTTACACTTAAGAGTGGTGCTGGATCATATGGTAACTCTATGTTTAATTTTTTGAGAAGCTACTAAACAGTTTTCCAAAGTGGATTCAACAATGTTTGAGGGTTCTAATTTCCCCACGTCCTCACCAACACTTGTTATTGTCTTTTTTATTGTAACCACTTTAAGGAGTGTGAAATGGTATCTCACTGTGGTTTTGATTTGCATTTTGTGTCTTTCAATATTTTGGAACAATTCAATGGTGAAAAAGGAAAATCATGATGGTTTTCATACCTCCAAATAAACTGAAAAAGGAAAGTGACTCTAGAATTGTTCATAGCTTACCTGTTTATATATATATATCAGTCTATTAATCAAAAGGATACATATGGCTTATCAAAATGTATCGTATAACATGAATGTAGAAAAATATAAAATATTACTAATAGGTAATCGAACTTACTGTATTAAGCAAATAGGAAACAGGTAAGGTAACTTGCAACAGGTGTATTATAAAGCTTGTACACTCACCACAGGTGGGTTAAAATTTTGTCTTCCAGGGAGCAAAAGTTTAAAGTGATGAACTGTAAAATCCATAATGCTTGTAAGACTAAAAACAATTTAGAATCTTTTACTGACTGTTGTAGAGTCACTATCTATTGTCTGCATGATCCCTCCAGTCTCAAGAAGGTCCTGAATCTTGATGCAGTCCTCTTCACTGCTGACTATTCCAGATGATAGAAGAGCTAAAATTAGCCTCCCGCTTCCTCCTGCCTGCCAAGTCCTTGTCTACATACCCTGCTTCCCCTGCCCTCCGTTACCACCAAGGAAATACAAACTCCAGTCTTCCAGGCCAAACTCATGTTCTTTTCTCTTGGTAGGTCCTTCATACCCCCAGACAGAATTAATTTTCCTCTCTGTGTTCCCATAGCACTTTTTAAGTAACCATTGTATAGAATTTATCACGTGGGATTCACATATGTGTCAGCCTTCCCCAGTGGACAGTGACTGGTTTCACAGGAGGGAAGTGTCTTCATTTTCATACCCTCAGGCTGGGCACAAAGCAGCTACTCAGAAAAGGGTGGTTGTGTCAAATCGATTTCATCAATCATTCCTGACTTCCCACCCTCCCGCAAAGACAGGTCAGTTTTTACTGTCCCTCTTTATAAGTGACTCCCAGAATGAAAATATGTTTTTCATATTTTAGTCTATTGGTGTGCAAAATGCCCATCTGCTCTGCAAACCAGGTTTTCCTCAGCTTCCACTTTCTAATCTAAATGTAAGCCTTTATTTGTATCCCTGGTGAATATCATTTTGTTTCCTGCAGGAAAAGATAACTTCATCTTGTCAGGCTAAAATCATAAATTTCAGTTTTAATTCTGTCATCTGTCATATCCACTCTATCAACCAGCTTGATGTCATCTGTGTATGGGAGGATAATATGACATATGTGCATTTGCCTTTTTAATATAATTATGTCTAAAGTGCCAAAGGAAAAAAATATCCAGTACATCTAATTATTTATAGGGAAATTTTTGTTGTTCTTTAATTCAAGATTCTAAAATATCACATTTCTCTCTCCCTCCACCCCCACCAAAGCTTTCAATAGCTGTGGAAAACTCTGCTATCATTTAATATATGTGTTCTCTGCCAGATATGTCTCCCTGACCCCCACAGACACAAAATGAGCAGTTCCGTGTGTGCCCACTCCTCTGGCATCCTGTACATTCATTATCTTAGAGCTTACATATTTTATGTAATAGTTCGTACAGTTACCTCTTTTCCTTACCAGGCTACAGTCTCTGCTTTATTTAGTATCCCAACAGCTTAACACATTGCCTGGCTAAAATTTTATTTGAGTCAAATCTACTTTAGATCAATTACATAATATGTATAAATACTAAATTCTTTCATGTGGTCAGTAAGTAAAAAGAGTGGGTGTGATAATCTCATAGTAGTAAGAGACATTATTTCAGGGATGGTTAAGGCAGTCAATAGATGAAATTATTTCTCTGATAGGACGATTTCAGGTTTACCATAAACTCATCAAATAATGAGTTACATTCAGCAAAATTTAAAACCTCTTAAAATAAGGGATCTAATAATTTGTCAGTAAACAAAATGTTAGTTTGGAATGTAATCATTCCAAGGTTTGTTTTTATTTGTTGTCCTGAGCCCTCTGCAAAACTCTAGGCTGAAAGGCTGAATCAATGGGGTCATTTTAGGCACTACTCAAGGGTTTTCATTCCTGAAGCATTAAAGGGAGCTTATTAGAAGCCACTCAGACCCCAAAGGAGGTCCCACAGTGGAAAGGCTTAGGACAGTGTTATGGTGAGAACTCAGTATAATTTGGTTTTTAAAAATTCCTCTCTGCAAGACATCCTCATGATATAAATATTCCTAATTAGCACAGAATTTCAGTTCCTTCATACAAAACGCTGCAGTGCAATTTAAGGCTGCTTAAAATTATCTTAACTTGTCCCATTTGGCAAACTAAGCCCAGGTCTTAGGAAATGTGGAGCTGTAGTGTGCATGAATGTGGGCAGGCTGTGCGAGCTCCCTCCAGATCTGAGAGAGCCTTTTTGTTGACCTTACACTGAATCCTTATGTTTGAATATATCATCAGGATGCAATAGCCAGCTACTGGCTAACTGACAAGAGAAACTTCTGGAACACTAGGGCAGAAAAATGTAAGAAGTGGAAAACTACCCAAACTGAAGTTATTCAAATATGGTTTGCTTCTTAACATACATTCACATAAGCAGCCCTAACGAAAAGTAGGTTTTCTGTTAGATGCTGAAGAGACAAAAATCCTGTTCCTGTCTGCTTTCTTTCCTTTTGGGGAAAGGTTAGCCACTGGATGCCATGAAAAAAGAAAAAAATCTCTAATTCCTGAACCCACCCAATATTTTTAATATCTTGACATCTGTATTTATGTTCTGTCAAAAAGTTAATAGTATGAAGGATTTATTATAAATCCTGAGCTTTATTTTCTGAGTCAGAAGAGCAGTTATTAAGGATTCACATGCACAGGCATTGAGTTTGTGCTATGACATGGTCCTGTTCTCAAGAAATGTACAATTGAAAAGAAATATCATTCCACACAAGAAACATTTTTTTCCCCTACTTTCTTCCACTACCATAAAAAAATAAAGTATAAGAATTAAGAAAATGAACAAACATTACACTAATAAAATACCTAGGGATTGGAAAACTGTCAAGAAAATGTGGAAGAGGGGCACCTGGGTGGCTCAGTCATTAGGCATCTGCCTTTGGCTCAGGTCATGATCCCAAGGTCCTGGGATCGAGCCCAGCGTCGGGCTCCCTGCTCGGTGGGGAGTCTGCTCCTCCCTCTCCTACTCCCCCTGCTTGTGTTCCCTCTGTCGCTGTGTCTCTCTCTGTCAAATAAATAAATAAAATCTTAAAAAAAAAAGAAAATGTGGAAGAGGGAGGGAAAAAATGAGGCAAAAGGTAAAGAGAATGGGGACCAAGAATATAAATAGATTAAGAAATGATTGCATGTGGCAAATGAGATCACACTGTGACTCAAACATGCCTGCAGAGCACAGGCAGAATTCTTTTTTTTTTTTTTAAGATTTATTTATTTATTTGTTTGTTTGAAGAAGGAGCGCAGAGGGAGAGGGAGAGAGAACCTCAAGTAGACTCTGCACTGAGTGCATAGCCTGACTCAGGGCTCAGTCGTAGGCTCCAAGATCATGACCCAAGTGGAAAACAAGAGTCAGTTACCCAACTGACTATACCACCCAGGCGCCCCCAGAATTCTGTCTTAGTGAAGACCAAGCCACCTCCTGGGATACAACTCACCTAGACTGAGAGTCAAATCCCCCCAGCATGGTGAAAGATTAGTGCCAGAGTATGGGGAGTGGGATGTCCGAGGATACTGCCCTTGGATGGATCCCCATGGAATTGTGCCTAAAGCCTCCCAAGAAGACAGCCTGAGGATGAACGCCAAAAGTGTTGTTTTCGTAAAAGTCTATAAAGACACGTAGCATGCTTCCCCACTGCATTGACAAAGTGCACCTTGAAGGGGGTGCCCTGTGGTAATGAAGGTCACTGTTACTTGGTGTTGCTTAAAGTGTTGGCTCATTAGCAGCTTTGGCAGTTTGGGTGCATTTGCTTCACTAGAGCTGTGATGTTATAGCATCATCAGTGCAGGTTGAACTGACTGGTTTTGACATTAGACAGAAGTGACCCAGGGCCAGTGAGGGCAACAGAGGGAGGGCAGGAGTGCCTTCATAGAAACTCCATGGGATGCTGCAAGCTTCACAAGTTCATCTCAGAAAGAGGAAAATGTTGGGCATCGTTTAAGAACTGTGAGGATCATGTTCTTGAGCACATGTGATATACTTTTCAGAGCTCTTGAAATTAGCGGGTGAAGGTGTATTTTAGAAATGAACTAAAAGAGGGGTGCCTAGGTAGCTCAGTTGGTTGGGTGTCTGACTCTTGATTTTGGCTCAGGTCATGATCTCAGGGTCATGAGATGGAGCCCCACCTTGAGCTCCACACTCAGCGTGGAGCCTGCTTAGGATTCTCTCTCTCTCCCTCTGCCCCTCCCCACACTCACACGTGCACGCACTCTCTCTTTCTCTCTGTCTCTCAAAAAACAAAACAAAGCCAAACAAAACACTAAAGCAGTAACCATAGTGAAGTCTAGGGTGCAGGTTATGAATAGGGTGACATGCAATTTGTCATCTAAACAGCAATGATTTTGAGAATGAAGGGTGTGCTGCTAATAAGACAGCAAATGTAAAATAAGAAAGTATGGTCATACTATGAGGAACTGTCCTTTTCAACTCTGTTAGTTTTGTAATGTTTGCAGTTTTATCCTAAGCATATATTTTTTAAATCAGAAAAATATATGAAATTATGTAACATACATCCAGATGAGGAAAGGGGAAGAAGGTCTTGTCACAGAATGACAGGGCAAAGATGGAAGCGTGATGTTTGCATTGTTATGGTAACCTTAGTACCACCCCAACCCTGCATTGTAGTCTAGAAAATTGTCTGCAAATTATTCATCATTCACTGGCAACCCCAAAGCGGCTTACCTTGTTTAGCATTGTCCCACTGCCCCAGCAGTTCTGGTATGCCCCACTTTAGTTACTGCGTCTTACTCTCTGCTGTGTCTTCTCTCTGGTTTAGTAGGCTTTCAAGGTCCAAAGGGACATTTTTATGTTAAAAGCCTGGGGGTAAAGTTTAGAAACACAATGCATCTCATCACAGCGGCCACAAAAGTCCTGTCAAGATGCTAATGGTAGAAAATTTCTTTATAAATAGAGTACCCTTGAGATCAAGATCCTAATTTACTTTGTTCCATATTCACAAAGAGAAGTTGACTTCTTTTTTTTAAACGAAGTTGAGGTTTTGTCTTTAATGAATTCTAAACATGTAGCTAGAAGCTTCTAGCGCAAAGCATACTTTTTTTGTTTTAAGCTCTAAGTGACTTTATAATTTCTGAAATAGAACACTCCTCTGTCCATAGGGCTGGTTCAGATAGAACTATGTGGTCAGTCTTTTGCCATTGTCCCAGCCCACTTCCTTGAACAGCTACCTTTATGAGACAGATGAGATTTAGAAGCTCCTTGGAGCCCACGGTGATGCAAATAAAACTGGAGTAGATGCCGTATATGAGAGAAGGTGGGCCACCAGTCCACTGACTGAGTCTGATCACTCTACAAAAGTTGATAAGCGGCTATCACCTGCAAAAGGGAAGGCCTAGCAGGAGAGGTAGCTAACTGTCTTGCCTGATTTAAGATCTCTGCCAAAAGTCTCCCTAAAAGTTACCTTTATTAACCTTCCCAGTATTGGAAGATCTCCAAGGGCTGCATTTTTGTGTTCTGTTCACAGAGCTATCCCTACGGCCTGTAACAGTGACTGACATATAATAGAAGCTATATGCCATATAAAAATAGTGTAATAAAAGAGTATTTCTTTATCTTTAAAATGGGGATATTAGTTGTACCTGTACCCAGGATTGACATTCAGCTGGGTATTCCATTTTGATATGTAATTTCAGTGTCACAGGATGGTGAGGATTGCATGAGTTCAAACATATAAAGCACTTACCGTAGACCCTAACACGTAGCAAGTGGTCAATAAATCTTAGCTGCCATCGGTTGGAAGGCAGGGAGGTTGACATCCAGGGAGCCTGGCAAACAATGAAGAAGCCCAGTAGTGGGCATCCCTGAGTCTGAGAAGATATCACAGTGGTTCATGCCGAGTCCCACCTGATTGTGGGGAAGAACAGTTGCCAAGGGTGCTGTCGTCCTTGCCTCCTGGGCCCAGGCTTGACCTTGACTGCCAGGATAGGGGATTATGGGAGGCAGAGTGCATTCAGAGGGGCACTGGTGACGGTAGAGGCAAAAGGGCAATGAGGTGGGAACTGAAGTCAAATGCATCCCCCACCTCCACCTGCCAGGAGCTGGTTTACAACCCAACCATCAGTTTGCTATCCTTGACTTAATACATTATATATTCAGGTCTCTATTCTCTATTAAAATGCAAATGTCCTTGGGGCAGGAGGTCATACATTAACCTACCACCAGGAAATGGCATTTATATCATCTGCTTAGGGATACTGTTCTCCCAGGAATGAGATGGCAGAATTCTGAGAGAACGGGCCAAGGGCAGTTAGGTTTGGTAATGCGGCACTGAGATCACCTGAGCATGGGACGATGCCTAGGAGAGTGGTAGCCCCATCCTGCTTAGTGGGGAGCTGCTGGGGAGTAAGGTGGAGGGTGCAGGATGTGAACAGAAAACATGTAGGAGGGTCCTCTTACCAAAACAATAATCTCTTGTTTACCCAGGAATAAATCTTGTTGCAAAGATGAGAAATTCAGCATTATTTTCAGAAGGTTTTCAACTTAATTGCTCTGGGTTGGTTTTTTTTTTTTTCCCCTAATAGACTTATCAATTTAGGATACAGTGCATGGTACTCTTTGGTTAAGCTACATGTATGTAAGAATGAAGGCAGTTGTAGAAGGTGAAGGTGGGTTGGAATTTGTGCTATTTGTGTGTTTGGTAATAATAATTCTTACACTTTACATTTGTATAATGCAATATATATATATAATCTATATAATCTAGTTAGTCACAGTAATTCTGTGAGCTATGGAGGGTATGTAATATTAACTCTATTCAATACATGAAGAAACTAAGGCACAAAGAATCAAGATGCAAGAATAGTGGTAGAAGCCTCTGGGGATAGGGATTCAAACCATGGTTTTCTGACTTCAGATTCAGGGATTTTTTTTTTTTTTTTAATCATCACTTGGCTACCTCTCAACCACAAATTAATTTGTGGCATCTGTCAAGCTGAAAAACAAAATCATTTTCAGTATTTTTTCTTTTTGCCATTAGAAGAACCTCCGGTTCCTACCAGTTTGCTCTCTATTAAATATACTAATTGAAGAATAAACTAGTTCTGTTCTTTAAAGCAGCAGTTCTAGAGGATACACATGATCCATCTGGGCATGGGAAGAAAATAGTAGGACTTTTAGTTTCATATTTTGGGATGTGTTTAAATGAACATACCACTACAATATACCTTAATAAATATATATAGAAACGTACACACACGTATATGGCATGCTTTCTTTTTTCTTTTTCTTTTCTTTTAAACACTGAATTGCAGTCTCACAAAAGCTTGGAAATCATTGTTCTTAACTGGTACCACTTTCTGTAAAATGTCTGCCCTGTTTTTAGCTAAGCACACTTCTTTTGTTTCACCTTAAGCTTAGTGCAACAGAGTATGGCAACCAGCCTGCTGTACCCAGAATAACAGAAGCTTTGAGTGAGAAAGGTCTAGAGGGATCAATTCGCCTAACCCCTGCATTTGACAGAGGAAGAAACTGAGGCTTACAGGGGTTAAGGGATTTGCCCAAGCTGACAAGTTAAGGTTGAGCCCAACAATATGGGAAACAGATGGAAAATCCAGTTAATGCTTAGCTAGCCATGGTAATGTGTCATGGGGCTGGCTTGCAGAAATTGAATCCGTTAATAATCCCCAAACCTTATTTTAGCCAGAAGTTTTAAATGCCTCACCTATCAAACCTATTGCTAAAGATGATAATGTAATGGCTTCATTTTTCTTGGGCCCCCAGGAATGTCTGCATTAAGCAAAAATGTCCCTATGTACTGCTCACTAGGTATCTGGTTACATACAAATACAAATAGTGATTTAATTATACACAGTAATTGGTAAAAACACTTGTATTGACACAAATATACTCCTCAATCCCTGACTTGTTGTACAGAATCGAACCAAATTACAGTATTCCCCATTAGGTAAGTAATTACTCAAAATCCACTGAATTTTGAAATACTATAAGCCTGCTTCTGAAGGGACCACCATTTCTTTGGAATTTAAGACCAGAACAATGCTGGACTATTGTCATAGGCTAAACTCCAGTGTGTTTTCAGTTCTGTTCTGAACTCACAATTTTCTCCCATTGATCTGGCCATATATTTAATCACCAGTGTGAAAGGGTTTTATTTACTGAAATATGGACGGTAAGATTAGTTTCCATTACTTTTTAATTTTGTAAAAATGTCCAGATCATTACTGAATGACTTCCTCCCTCTTATGAACTTTAAACTAATTTTGCCCTTTCAAAAGCAAAACAAAATACCTCTAAATTACCATTACCAACCTGCTAGTATCTTTATTAGGAAGCTTATGAAATTTATAGTTTGGTTTAAGGAGAATTGACTTCCTTGTACTGTTGTCTCATTTTTTCCCCCAAATAGGTTATTTAATTTGTTTTCAATTTTTATTTATTCAATCATTTTATGATTGCATATGGCATTTTTTCCATTCTATTGTATTTTCTAACTGTGCATCATAGATTACTGTGAACATTTATTTTTTTACAAATTTTGTAATCTGTCACTTCACTGAATTTTCTTATTACTTACAGTAGTTTTTTAGGTTGATTCTCTTGGGTTTTCCACATAGATGTCCATCTCTTATATGAATAATGACTATTTTACCTCCTTTTTTGAGATTTTTATACATTTTGTTCTCTTATGTAACTGTATCAACTACGACTAGAGCAATTATATAAGTATGCTTCAATTATTGAGCATTAAGAAGTTTTTTCCTATTACACCAAAGCTGCAGTGAAGATCTGCACAGAATTTGAGTAGTTTGGGTCATTTCCTTAGGACAGATTCCCACAAAGGTGATTTGTTGGTCAAAAGGCATAATAATTTTAAAGAATTTTAATACATTTTACCATATTTCTTTCCCAAAAGGCTCTATCAATGATTACACTCACCTTCCTCTGCTGTCCACCGTCCGGAGGCTCCTGGCACAGATGCCTGCTTCCCATACCTTCCTTTGTGCACCTTCCCTTTGCTGCCCACTCGGGGGGTACCTGGGAATTCCAGATCAAACCTCCCCACATCAAATAAAGATCAGACACAAGAACATAAAAATTGCAACTCAAATAACCGAATAATCAACGTGGAGATGACATTTCAATGATTTGGAGATGATTTGCTTACTCCACCTGCAAATCATCTTCTCCTCCCCTTTTCCCTCATTCCTCCTATTCTGAACACCACTGAGCTCAGTAGTTTCTACCACCTTAACTTCTCTTCTCCCCATTCTTTATTCTCCAACCACACTGTTACTGGTCTAGTTCAGTGGCTCACCCTCTCTCACGGGGACCACTGTAATCCCATCTAAATGAGCTGACCACTCCCACAGAACCCTTGCTCCACTTCTACTCAAAGCCCTTCAATGGCAGGAATACTCCCGAGGAGGGTCACCATCTACCTGTTCAGTTTCTCCTTTTAACCTCCCACTTACATACTACCTTTGAGCCATACCAGAGTATTTGCGGTTCCCCGACAACTTGCAGTTCCAAGCCTCTGTGTTTGCATGTGCCATTCCAACGGCTGGAGTGCCCTCCACAGCCCCACATACCCACAACCCCATTCACCCAGAAAAATCCTTTTTATCCTTTAAGATCCAACTCAAAGAGCTCCCGTCTGGTAAAACATTGCCCATTCCACTCCTCACCCCCCACCCTAGAACTATTATAGGAAGACCTACCCACTGATGGAGTATGGCAATATTTCTTGTTGTGTCCAGTTACTGGGGTTCTTATATAAGTGAAACAAGGTTGATACAAATTGGTAGAGACTGGCTTTCCCCTCTTTTTGGTGATTTATATTTGTTTAATGTGACTTCAAGTTTATTCAGTACAAATCTATTATCTCCACCAGCAGTGTAAACACAAGAATCAACACTGCAGAAGGGGCCTCCATAAGAGCCAGGAGAAGGATGCTTACAAGGTAAGAGACACTCTATGCCTCCCTGCTTCCTTGTGCCTCAGGCACTTGCCTTGCTGACTGTTAACAATCACCTTAGGCCCTGAAGCACAATGATGAGAGACCCTCAGTGACTTGCAACTTCAGACAAAGCTTTTGGTGCCCCCCCCACCTTTTTTTTGGTAGGGGAGAAATCCAGAAATCCTGTGAGCTAGTTTGATAGGTAAAGTCTTAGAGCTGGAAGTGGGGTGCAGGGGGTTAGCATGTCATTCAATTCAGTTCTTTGCTTATAGAAAGACAGGAGGAACAAACCAGTACCTCCTGTTTCTAAAGGTCTGTGGGAATGAAAAATCCTTTGTTCATCCAAGCCAGCTTCTGCCAGCACTCATCAGCAAGGAGTCTCTGGTTCTCACTTCCTATCCTGCCTGCTCTGTATCTCCTTATCTATCTCTTCCAACTCCATTTCCCTCCTCTAGGGTGACTCACTTATCTCTGGTTCCCTAGAACTGCTAGGCTGCAAGTGTCTTCCCTGAACAGCACCAGTTACATGTTTCTAGCTTATACCAGGAGAGCCTCCCTCTGATTCTTGTTCTGCAAAAGTCAGGGTGGGGCGGGGGGAGGGGTGGCGGGGAGGTGGGGAGCAGGGGGAACCTCACAGATAAACACATACAGCACCCACAATTCAACAAGGAAAAACAGAAGAGGCGCTCCCATCACACACCTGGGGGATGAATTTTGCTTTACAGCACAGCTGCCCTGCTGCAAACTCTTCTAAGGCATGCCAATTTATTCCAAATTCCACCACAAGTGTCTGTGAATGTCTAGTGAGATGTTCAAAGCAAGTTAACCATCTACAAGTTGGGGGGGCTCTTTTTTGTGGATTCATTGAGAAACATGGACAAAACTGCTAACATATGTTTCTGTTGCTAGGCCTTAGTCTTATCACAGTTTGAAACTGTAGAAAATCAATTACGTGCTTTGAATTACTCCCTTCCCTGGCACAAAAGCATTTCTTCATTCTTTCGGGATAGTGAACACTTCGCAACATCTACCACTAAAAGCCTGTTAGGATTCTCTGCTAAATTAATGTAGTACAAATAAACCAAACAGAAGGCCAGTAGAATGCCAAACATCCCCCTCTCTCCTCTGTTGTGGCTTCCTTGCAGCTTGGGACCTTTCTGCCTTGCTGATGCAACATCTGGACAGCATTCAGGGTTGTTTCTCAAGGACACAAGCGTGCACCTCCGGTGAATTTCAACTTTCAACATCTCTCTGGCTCTAATCTATATTTAATGTTTCATGACTGGTAGTCAAAGAAGCTTCAGCTAAATATCAGGTTGGAATGAAAATGATCCTTGGGAGAACGTTTGCTTCCAATGTGCGCCAGCAAAGTGTCTGTGACAGAAGCTTTCCCCGGAGATCTGTTGCCCATTCTCTTGCAGTGATAATAATTATGCCTTATGATTGCTGTGCCCACATAATCAAAGATTGCTTCATCAAATGTGATCCCGAGGGGAAGCTGCCTCTGGTCCTAACTGGATGCCAGTCACAGGGAGCAGCACCCCTAGGGATCCCCAATCTTTCTTTTGCCCTTTTCAGTACTGTGTTGTTAGCATTGTGTTTCTTCATATTCTTCTCAATGCAAATGATGTGTAAATCATGCCCTCCAGAAGGTGCATGTGGTGAGGGGGAGAGGGTGGGGAGAGAGGGGGGGCTGGTGTATTCTCCCCCGGCTCCCCTCCCCAACCTACCACAGGGATTTCTCGCATGGAACATAATTACATCTGTGCCATATGGGCTCATTTATATTCTATTACAGGTTAAGCTAATACGACTCAGAAATATGCTAAAAATACCTCAAAGTATTCTAGAGCTGTCAAAACACTTGTCATTTCTTGCTCACCCATTTGATTGCTAGTGTTTTTGTTTTTGTTGGGAGATTCAGAGAGCTAAGAAAGCATGCTGACATGCTGGTGTCCAGTCTATAAATATAGTTTAATTTCCTGTATTATTGCAATCTTTGGGCTTGCAAAGAAAAGATCTTTCTTTATAGACCTGGAATGGCCCCAAGACATGGGCACTGAAGCCTCTATGCTTATAGATTTTAATTTCCCAAGAGGTAGAAAATACAGATTTCAGATGTGTGGTTTTGTCAGCTTTAGAATATTTCTTGTCTTTGTTTGATGTAATTATTCACTGTGATAGAGAAACACCTGCAGTTGGGCTGACACACCAGAGAAATGTGCTGCTTGAGTTATAGGAATTGGTTTGGATGTCAGGCAAATCTTGTTGAGATCTTACATGTGGCATGATAATGAGAAGTACAATCTGTAATGAGTAATGAGTTCAATAATGATTTACAGGGGCATGTTGGGTTGTTTGTATGCAATGGCTAAAGTCCACCAACCCGTTAATTTCTACCATCAGTTTGGAAAATTGGTAGGTCATGCTTGTGTAGACTCTTAACCTAATGGTTTGATTATGTAATTAATTTTTTCATTACCACTATCTTAACATGTTAGTGGAATTTTTAAAAATTAATCTTGGGAACAGAAGAGCAAACACAAATACTGTACTTTCCCATGCTTGACAAGTAACATTTCCAAAGCTTACAGGGTGCTAATCACAGTATCAGCCATCAGTCGAATACACAGACCATTTAACTGAGAACTGAACTCCCACAAAACATACCTTTCTAATTTGATAATAACTGTTCTATACTATCTGGTTGGAGGAATAACTGTTCTTTTTTTTTTTTTTAAGATTTTATTTATTTATTTGACAGAGAGAGACACAGCGAGAGAGGGAACACAAGCAAGGGGAGTGGGAGAGGGAGAAGCAGGCTTCCTGCCGAGCAGGGAGCCCAATGCAGGGCTCGATCCCAGCACCCTGGTGTCATGACCTGAGCCAAAGGCAGATGCTTAACTACTGAGCCACCCAGGCGCCCTCGCATAACTGTTCTTTACTATCTGGTTCCAATCTCAACTCTGCTACTCACTAGCTTGTTATCTTGGCAAATCCCATAATTTTTCCAGTTCCCCCCATCTGTAAAATGAACATAGGAATAGTAGCTTTCCCCCATGGGATTATTAGAGGTATTAAATGAGATAATATATGTAAAATGCTAGGCACAGTGTATGGCACATAATAATCACTTAGTAAATATTTGTTGTTATTATTGTTGTTGATTTCTAGTTTTATTATAAACAGCATCTTTTTTTTTTTTAAAGATTTTATTTATTTATTTGACAGAGAGAGACAGCGAGAGCAGGAACACAAGCAGGGGGAGTGGGAGAGGGAGAAGCCGGCCTCCCGCCGAGCAGGGAGCCCGATGTGGGGCCCGATCCCAGGACCCCGGGATCATGACCCGAGCCGAAGGCAGACGCTGAACGACTGAGCCACCCAGGCGCCCCTATAAACAGCATCTTTATAATTATATGGCTCTTTTAGTTAAAAATTAAGTTTTTGCCCAAATCATGTTAGTTGCACAAACTTTCATTTCTCTTAGATCTTATAGGCCAGAGGTTCTTGGCATTTGGGGATTTTACAACAAAGTTCTTGCTCCATTTAGAATCATTAGAAATTTTATGAACTGGCATGGGAAGAAACAGAAAAATTCAATGTTAATGCACTGAAGACAAGATTTTCTACTTAACATATAATTTTTAAATATTTGTACATTTAGGATTGCTCAGAATACAAAGTGAACTCATGCAATTGAAATGTTACATTTAAATCAGAAGTAATTGTAGTTTATGCTGGGCAAATGGTTGAGTCAGTAACTATAACTATAACCAAGTTTTTAGTTTTTGCTTCTTTCAATTCTTTTCTTTAAATTATTTTATTTAAATTCAGTTAGCCAACATATAGTGCATACTTAGTTTCCGATGACTTTTTTCAATTCTTAATGTAGAATTATTTGAACACTTTGAAGGGGTGTGTGTGTGTGTGTGTGTGTGTGTGTGTGTGTGTGTGTGTGTGTGAAGGGGAGAATCTATGTTGTAGATATTTGCACACAAGAGAACTAATTTTGGGGTTTCAATTAAGTGTCCCTATTCAGCCTCATGACCTTGGGTAAGTTATGTGCCTTCCTACTCTGCAAGACTGGGCTCTAGATTCTCAGGTCTTCCTTCCTTATATGCTGTTTCTACTACTATTAAAAGAGCAATGAAAAAATCGGAATTAATATGAGAAGGGCTGTGAGTTGCCTGGACACTTCAAACTTGGGTTTTTGAATGGAAGGTCTAATATAAACGATATAGAAATAGGACTTTTCTCTTTCACTTGTCTTGGTTTGTGGTTAGGGATAGAAGCAATGGCAAAGTGACACATGGACAATCTTTTACAGGTGATCATCCCCATACGCCTCCCTGGCCAGGCTGTAGGTACTAGGTTTTTGGACAGGATGCCGAAGACTTAAAGGATTCAGTAGCCAGGGAAACAGCAATGTGATTCTAGACCTTCATGATTTATGAAATTTCATGATTAGAACTGATATTTTTCAGTTTTTAGAAAATGCTTTTTCCCTCTCAAAATTACCCCCAGAGACTTTTCTGCAGAAAAGATAAGGCACGCAAACTTTTTTTTTAAAGATTAATTTATTTATTATTTGAGGCGAGGACCAGAGGGAGAGGGAGAGAGAGACTTAAGCAGACTCCGCACTGAGTGCAAAGCCCCACACGGGGCTCCGTCTCAGGACACTGAGATCACGATCTGAGCGGAAACCAAGAGTCAAACGCTTAACCAACTGTGCCACCGAGGCACCCCAGGCACACAAACTTTTAATGGTAAAGTTCAATCATCTTTTCTTTTTAGTTTTTTCTTTCAACTGTATTGTGAATTGCTTTAAAGTAAAAATAAAAGTTTTCCTCTTTAACCTTACATATTAAAAATAAAATAAATCTTTAAAATGGTAAACAAGATTCGTTTCTCAGGCTGAATCAGTATGAGATTAATGTTTTCCAGAATGTCATTTGGTTTGACCCTAAATCTTTTCTTATAATATCTTCCCTAACCTATTCCCCTATTGTCCACATGATACCACAGAGGGTGTCAGAGATAAGGATTGGTAGAAATCTATTTTACTAAGAGTGAAAAGAAGTCTTTTTCTTTTCCCCTGTAGTTTTTCTTAATAGATCAGGAAACATTCTTTGGGAAAAGCTGGAAGTAAAAGTGAAGCAATATTAAGACAACCACTAGGCTCACAAACACATTGATTTGTTCCTGTGGGGAGTGTGTATTTGCTTTTACTTTAAGCCAGAATTCATTATAAACTTAAAATTAATTGCATTCTCTCTAAAAAATGTCCAGCCAGAATGTGTCTTAATAAGGGACGAAGACCCCCTCGCTCCCATTAAAAGCCTTGTTCTCCCAACTTAACCTTGAAAGGCAGCAAAAGTAACCTACATTGTAACCATTCTGGCTCTCCGTGCCAGATCTAGATGCTTAAAGCTTTCAAAACATAGTTACTGTGTTCCCGTGTCTTCTGTAAAAGACATTTGTCCTATCTAGAAGGAAAGATCATTTCAAATTTGAACATCCATTTATAGAACTTTTGGACAGAAAAGCAAATTCCCAGAGTCCCAATTGACTGAAAAAAAAATTCTATCATAAAAAAATTCCTCTGAAGATGAAAGAAAACTCAAAACTTTAGTCACAAAATTGTGTCATATTTCACATAACCTATGTAAACGATCATCTAGAAGATAGTGGGAAATCTGAGAGTCATGGCTAACTTTTTTTTTTAATTTTGGGAAATGCTCCTAGGAAATTTAATGCATTAGAATTATAATGTTTACTCCATTTTGTTGTTTTTTATTAATACACCTTTTTCTTGTATTTTGTAGGAAATTTAGAAAATCACAAGAGATATAAAGAAAAAAATAAATTTCACAGAGATAAGCCCCTTGACATGTTGTTTTATCTCTTTCTAGTGTTTTCTCTATTCATAAAGATATATTTTAAAGTAATGAGATTGTGCTGCATATAAAATTATGTATCTTGGATTTGCCCCCTTAGCATTCTTTCATCATTTCCTCATGTCTTTAAATATTCTTCCAAAATTCTATTTTTAACAACTGCGTAATATTTCATTGCACAGTTGTTCCATAACTTTGTTTACCTTAATTTTTCATTGGAGATATTTCCTTCTTAGTGATTTTAACATGCAGCGAATGATCCTTCCAGTGTCTTGGGTTCTCAAACTCCTGACCGCTTTTTCCCGAGCGGTGTTGTCCTTCTGGTTGATAGCCACCCATTCCCATGGGCAGCCCCTGCGAAAGCATGTCACTCTCACTCTCTCAATGTCATGTATCCCGCCCTAACCAACATCTCCTGACTTTCTGGATCACCCCCTCTGGTATTCTGACTATAGTTCTTTGACTCCACTGGGACCTCCAATTCTACCACCTCTTCACTACCTCTTCCTCCCTTCCTGTCCTGGCTCCCCTTCACCCAGCTGAATTTCATCCACAACAATCATTCAATTGTGTGCACACCTCCAATTTCATCCTCCATTCCTCCATCATGTTTGTTTGGAGAAACCACAATACTGCTTAAATCCGGTTCTTTGCCTACTCTGTACCTGCACCTGAGTAACTTATGGCTGGAGAACACACAACCAAGCTGATTGCTCTCACTTTAAATTCATAAGCACAAATGCAGTGAACCCTGAGTGCTCAAAGTAACCGTTCTCTACCTCTCTAGTCCATTTGTTCCCCTACTCGTTGACTATTTGCTACCTTCTTCTCTCCCCTCAAACCTCCAATACCTCCTCCCCTAATCTTTATCATCTTGGCTGATGATGTTGCATCCTGCTTTCCTGAGAGACCCTTACAATCACTTCTCCTCCAACACTCCCATTTGCCCCCCCCATATGCCACTGCCCCTCCTGCTCTCAAAGATGAATATCCATGCTCCTGACTAAAGCCAGCCCTTCCACCTGTGCACCCAGTCCCATCCCTTCTCACCCACTTGTTTTAGCAGTTTGACTTTCTCTCTCTTATATCCTCAAAATGTTCATTCTCTCCTGGATCATTTCCTGTAGCACAGAAACATGCTGTTATTCTCCCATCTGTCCCTGTAAATCATCACCCATTTCTTTGGGCTCTTTACAGCATAATTTGTTGAAAGGGAAGTCTCTACTTCACATTTCTTTCTTTAAAATAAATATTTTATTTATTTATTTATTTATTTATTTATTTATTTATTTAAGAGAGAAAGCAATGGAGGGGAGGAGCGGGGTGGGGAGGGGGCGCTGTGGTGGGAAGAATCCCAAGCAGACTCAGTGCTGAGCATGGAGTCCAATGCAGGGCTTGATCTTAGGACCCTAAGATCATGACCTGAGCCAAAACCAAAAGTCAAATGCTTAACTGACTAAGCCACCCAGGTGCCCCTCTCCTTGACATTTCTGATTCTTTTCCTTCCACTCTCTCCTAAATCCTCTCCAATCACATTTTTCTACTCCTTCCCTGAAGCTGCTCTTGTCAAGATCACGAATGACTTCCCCACTGCTAAATCCAATGGTCAGTTCTCACTTCTCATATATTTGACCTTTCTTTATTTGGTTTCTGGGATATCACACTCTCTGGGATTTCCTCCTACCTTTCTAATTGCTTCTTCTCAGTCTCATTGGTTTTTCCTCTCCCACCTGATCCCTTAAATTTGGGGGTCTCCAATGTCTTGGGCCTTAGTCCTCCTCTCTTCTCTGCCTATACCTATTTGCATGGTGATTGCATCTAAACTCATGACTTTAAATACCACTTAAATGCCTAAGACTCTTGAGTTCATCTCTTCATCCCATACCTATCTTCTGATATCCAGGCTCACATGTAGCAACCTATCATATCTTCCTTTGGTTGTCTCAAATTGAACATGTCACAAACCAAATACCTGATCGGGCCCCTACACTAGCACCTCCTACAGCTGTCTCTGTCTCAGTTGATGGCAACACAATTTTCCTGGGGCCAAGGCCACAGCTTTGGCATCAACCTTGATCTTTATCTTTTCTCACACTCTCCATCCAGTTCATCAGAACATTTCTTGTTCTATCTTCATCGTATACCCAGAACTTGACCATTTCTCAATACCACCTCTGTTACCACCTTGGTCTGAACCACTATTACCAGTTTCCTAACCTATTTTGCTGTTTCCATCCTTGCCCCTCCCACCATCTATTCTCAGCATAGCAGCCAGAGTGAACCTTTAAAATCTAAATCTAATCAGATTATGTGTCTATTTAGAATCTTCTAAAGATTCTCCAGTTCACTCAGAGTGAAGGCCAAAGTCGGGGCACCTGGGTGGCTCAGTGGGTTAAGTGTCTGTCTTTGGCTCAGGTCATGATCCTAGGGTCCTGGGATTGAGCCCCACGTGGGGCTCTCTGCTCAGCGGGAGCCTGCTTCTCCCTTTTCCTCTGCCTGCCGCTCCCCCTGCTTGTGCTCTCTCTCTGTCAAATAAATAAATAAAAATCTTTAAAAAAAATAATAAAAAATAAAAAATAAAAAAAAAAGAGTGAAAGCCAATGTCTTTGCAGTGGTCTACTAGGCCCTGTGTGTTCTGACCTCAGTTTCCTATCTGGGCCCTCTCCTTCTCCTCTCCCCTGAATTCACTACATTCCAGCCACATTGGTCTCCTTGCTGTTCCTCAAACAATCCAGGCAGATTCCCATCTCAGGGCCTTTGCACTGGCTGTAATGTCAGCCTAGAAAGCTCTTCTACTCTTTATGTGAATGTTACCTTCTCAGTAAAGCCTGCCTTGGTCGCCCTATTTTATAATGCACCCCCAACATCTCCTGTTCTGATCCTCCTTATGTCTTCTCATTCTTCTTTTCCTCCATCATTTGGGAAAGCTTCTCATATCACATGGGAAGCTTCTTTTTTATTTTAAGATTTTCTTTATTTGTTCGAGAGAGAGAGAGAGAAAGAGAACGCACTAGCAGGGGGAGGAGCAGAGGGTGAGGGAGAGAGAGAATCTCAAGAAGACTCCACACTGCGTGCAGGCCTGACCTGGGGCTCCATCTCGTGACCCTGAGGTCATGACTTGAGCTAAAATCGAGAGTCAGACACCTAACCTACTAAGCCACCCAGGTGCCCCTCACATGGGAAATTCTAAGAAGCTATGCAATTATTGTATTAAGTTTGTGTTTATTATGAGCATTCTTGTCTGAAATGTAAGCTCTCACAGTGCCAGTGTCTTCATTTTGTTCACTTAGATATAGTAAGTGCCAAGAAAAATGTCTGACACATAGTAGGTGTTCCATAAATACTTGTTGAAAACCTTTAATACATAAGCCTATCCATATAGAAAAGGCAAACATTTTAAAGACATATTAATCTCCTTACTTTAGTCAGTATTTGCTTTGCAGAACCTGCTATCTAAAGTCAAGTGTAATTTCTAACTTTGGTTTGTAATGCCTGAGTTGAAGCTTCACTTTTTCTATCCTTTGGAGAAGTTGACTTTCAAAACTGTTTTGATGATAGATAAAATGAGAAAGAATAGCAAGGTACTGAAAAGTAAAGTGAAGAATTATGACAACCATCTGGATATTTCAGCTACATGAACTCCAGTGGTGAACCCCTGTCATCCAGTGAAATAGATAGCTCCCAGCAGAAACACTTTAATTTGTCAATTGGAGCATGGAAGACGGTGGGTTGGAAGGAGCATGGTGGGGGGTTGGCTGTGAAAAGGAAATGGAAAGTAAAATGCAAGGAAAATAGATGTGCTAGAAAAGCCATCAAGTACCTAACCCTTGTAAATGACCATGCCTATAGTTACACGTTGGAAATGCCTGTGTTTTTTCTGACTGAGAAAATTGTGATGTGTGCTTACAGCATAGAAAGGATGACGTTTCTCTTTTCCTCAGATCTGAACTATTGTGTTGGTTTTTAACTTACATGGAGAACCGAACTATAAGAAGTGTGCTTAAACTTCTCCCCCACCCCATGTTCCAGAGCCTAAGCTCATGCTACTACTAATCTGCTGGGAAAAACAGATTGAAAAGGATTTAAAGAGACCCTTTTCAAATATGAAGGCATGCGAATCCAGCCAGGGAGACAGGCGTTTACAGCCACTAGACAAACACCTGCATTAGTCAAGGAGCACTCAGAAATAGGGCTCGACCTACCTGGGGAGGATTTTGCTAAGGAAAGCTGGTTCTCACAGAAGAGGGAAGCAAAATTACCTCATAGGAAACCAGTTGTTTATGTGCACACAGCTCCAGCCACCTAAAATCATTTTCTCCTTATCTGCTTTAATCAGAGTTTCCTATTAGTTTTTTTCTCAGTTGCTTTCGAGTGTTGACAACAACCACTTTATTGTGGGTGGGTGAGGGTTGGATGGGGCAGGAGTGGGGAATGGGCAAACTGAACAGTAACCATTCTCGTTCCTTACTATTGCTGTTTCACTTGTTGGGGGGAAATAAAGGAAAGTAAAACAAGTGTTTTACCAAGGCCACAGCCAGGTTGCTCAGGCCTCAGAAGGGCAGCAGGTAACCAGGAGGCACAGAGCATAGGTTTTTCAGAACAGAGCAAAGTGATCAGTGAGGAGGGAGAGGTAGAGAATGCTAGGATGTGTGTATATTGGGGGACACTGCAATTTTCAATAGCATGCACAGACAAAGCTTTATGGAGAAGCAAACTTTTGAGCAAAGATCTAAAGGGAGTGAGGTCTTAATCATAGGAAGAAAAAGCATTCCAAGCAGAGGGAACAGCAAAGAACCTGGAATGGAAATATGCTTAATGGGTTTGCAGAACATCATGGATGTTGTGTGGCTGGAATTGAGTGACCCTGCTTTATCTCTCCCTGATGCTCATCGCCACCTGACATGCGATATACTTTCATATTGATTTGTTTATTCTTTGTAACCCCAGCATCTAGAATAGTGCCTGGCACATAGTAGGCACTATGCTTTGCTACCCAGATTCCCCTTCAGGAACAAAGACTGCTGGGCATACTGCCAAAAGACAGTTCCTACCTGTCAGCCTCAATCTGTAAGGAGATGGCCTACAACCAAGAACATCGCTCAAAGTCACCCCTCCTTCCTATTGACAAAGATTGATCAATGCAAGAGTATAAAGTCCTGGATGCCAAGCCCCAATGTGGGACAATTCTGAAGGGCCACCCGAGTTCTAGAACTTTCCATGGTTTTGGCTGAAGCCTTCCTTGAGTCTGTATCAGAACTCTACTTTTCTTTTCGCCCAATTCTAATTTCCTCCTCTCCTTTCCACAAATGTTGATTTCAGGTGCACTCCCTGTTTGACATCTTGCATGATAAGCTCTGTCTCATGGTCTGCTTACCAGGGAATCCTACCTGAGAAGGTGTCAGGGGTGGTACGGAGAAAACAGATGCTTGAATTTTGGAGGAGAAACACCTGCCAACTGACAGGCACTGAGGACTCCAACACTGATGGAATGTGGTATGTCCCTCACAGTAGATAGCAGTGAAATTGTTAAGCCTTTTATTGATGGTAAACCAGGATGATATACTACTGAAAAGAAATGTGATAGTGATACATTATATAGGCATCTGAGAAGTATGGGAGCAATTATATCTATAAGGACTTTGGAATTGAGTGGTGGCTCTTGCTGAGCTCAATTAACGCTCTCGGAAAAGATTTTTGTAAAATGCGGAGGGTGATTACTCAACAATGAAAAGTCAAGTTTGAAGACCAAGGGGCTTCCTTGGAGCATACAAAAAATTGTCCATTTCCTATAGGGGGAAGGCATAAAAAGTTGAGGAACAGGACTAAGACTTAAATGTAAGAGAAAACAAGCTCCAGAGAATATAAACTCCCAACCAAGGAGGGTTGTCTTCTATCCCAAGGTCAGCTTTGTTGTGAGAAAGTGGACCCTAACACATGGGATGGGACTTCTAGCTTAAAGGCCCTGAAAATCTTGAATCCATAGCTACAGTGCATTCTGGTAAATGTCTAACAACTAGCTCTCCAATACATTCATCAGATATACTTTAAAGTTTATTCCACACAATTATTATTTTCTTCATTACTTCCTTTGGACAGTCAAGAAAACAATTAAGACCTGATTTAAAGTGTTCATTAATTTCCGTGGGGTAACTACTCCCACTATGGCCAATTTCAAGGTGACATTTCACTGAACATGCTACTCAATAGCACCCTATTATATATATTTTCTCCATACAGACACAATGGATGCAAACATCCTTGGGAGCATAAGTAATAGTAAAATGTAGTAAATCACTAGAGAATGAGTTTTCAGTATGTATGACCTTTGTTTTATTTTTAATTTAATTGTAAGTTTTATAATTTTATTTATAATAATGGGTATTTTTATAACTGGCTCACAAAATTCCTGAAAATTGAACAATTCGCTCTTGAGATGGGGAACTAACCAGTAAAGAATTCTAATTTACTTAAATAGCAATCAGAGGATCTGGTGTGAAATCAAGTCTCCAAAATTTACTAGGATCTAACGCATTAAGATTATGCAATTTCTTTACATAGTCAATGAATCTATCAAGGAGAATGGTACGATTAATCTCTTAGGCTACAATTCTGCCAACTTTGGTTTGGAAATAACAGTTTTAAACTGTGCATATTGTTTTTTAGAATCTGTCATCTTTTTACATATGCAAGAATCAATTCAATTCCTTTAAACGAAAGAACACAACCATTATTCTCTTCACCTACATTTTGCCAACAACAGTGCCTTCTTAGCAACAGGATCTCTGCAGTTGGTTAGGGATTATTTTGTAACATGACAAAAGATTGCAACGTAAAATTTGTTCCAATTAACATTCTTAAAATGTTTGCCTGCTGGAGGAAGAACTTTTCTTTAAAATGCTGTGGATTTTCTTTTGACATGTTGTAGTATAGTGAAACCTCCTGTTTCAGCTTAATGGAGTTGGCCCTAAATAGAGTGGGATGGAGCCAGGAAATTTGGTATAAGAAACTAGCATGGCTATACTCTTAGGTTGCAAAAATAAATCTTGAACAATAAAAACATTGGGGTTATTTATTATTGTCTCATTTTTTAAAAAAAGATTTTATTTATTTGAGAGAGAGAGAGAGACAGAATGAGATGGAGAGAGGGGCCGAGGGAGAAGCAGCCTCCCTGCCAAGCAGAGAGCCCAGGCCCGGCAGAGAAGATGCTTAACCAACTGAGCCACCCAGGCACCCCATTGTCTCATGTTTTATTTGAACTTTTCTTTCACTGGCCTATAGAATTATGTGGTCACTTACTCATTCATTACTTTAACAAATATTTGCTACAGATACAAAAACAGTTTAAAATAACTTATTAGGTGTCAACCTAAATAAAGAGGTAAACTGAGGCAAGCTCAAGTTACCAGAAATTGAGCTTACTCGGCACTAACAGAAAAATTGCAATTCACGAAAGAAGAAAAGCAGGAAGCTACAGAAATGCCCAGTGAAATTTGAGGGCAGACTATATTTATGGGCAAAGAGTGCAAAACCAGCAGATGCAAGCCGGAAGCTCATTGGCTGGAGCATGGGGGAAGATGTGTTTGGCGGCTGCTCATTGGTCAGGAAACAAGTTCCAGTTTTCCGTAAATCAGGCATTTACGGGGGTATCAGCCTCTGGGTTCTTAAGTTTCATATGCTTGAGGGCACCTCTGAGATTCTCCGTTCACTATCTTCCGGGTGCCATTTTAGACAGAAATCCTCTGGTGCTAGAAATACAGCGTCTGCTTCGTGGCTTCATAGTGCAGAGCTTTTAGCCCTTCCTATCAGGACCAGGACAAAAGACTAGTCAGCTGTGGGCCATTTTCCACTTTGTGAGGGAGAAGAGCGGCTCCGCACCTGAGGGAAGCCCTTCCAGCTGCCCCTCGTCCCATGGAAGCCGGACGGGAAGGAATTTGGCATCCATCCTCACCACTCGGGTAAGTGAACATTTCCAAAGAATTTTTTACTTTCCTTTGCTACCTTGTTCTTCCCACGACTGAGGGGTCTTCAGCACTTCAGGAAGGTGCTCTGAGGAGCAAATTCAGAGACAGTGAAGGACAGAAGGTTCTGCGGGGCTTGTTTTCACGGGTGAAGGGGCGATTTTGTCTTGCTCAAGTGTGAGGTGAAAAACACTGAAGCAAAACGGTAAACCAGGTGGTAGAGTTGGACAGCTTCCCCGTTTTTTTCAGAGTTGGCATTTCATGCTACAGTTTTATTATTATTTTTAAAATATTTTTATTGAGGTATAATTGACAGAACAATGTACTGGTTTCAGGTGTACAGCGTAATGATTCAGTATTCGTATATATTGCAGAATGATCACCCCTGAAAGGCTGTTTAACAATCCATTCCTATATATAGTTACAAAATTCTTTTTCTTGTGATGAAAACTTTTAAGTTTTATTCTCTTAGCAACTTTCAAATATACAATATAGTATTATTAACTATAGTCACCATGCTGTAACCTTACATGCTGAAGTATCTATTTTATAACTGGAAGTTTGTGCCTTTCGACTCCCTTTATCTATTTCGCACCTCCACCCCCACCCCCCTGCCTCTGGCCACCACCCATCTGTTCTCTGCTCCTATGAGTTCAGTTCTGTTCTGTTTTGTTTTTTAAGATTCTGATGACATCGTATAGTATTTGCGGTAACTTATTGTGAACACTTGGGTCATTTCCATTATCTGGGCTGTTGTAAATAATGCAGCAATGAACGGGGGGTGCGTATATCCTTTTGAATTAGTTTTTTTTTTTTTCTCCCTTTGGATGAATACCCAGAAGTGGAACTGCTGGATCATGTGGTGTTTCTCTTTTTACTTTTTTGAGGAACCTCCATACTGTATTCCATAGTGGTTGCATCAATTTGCATTCCCACCAACAGTGCGCAAGGATTCCCTTTTCTTCACATCCTGGCCAACACTTGTTATCTCTTACCTTTTTGTTGTTAGCCATTCTGACTGATGTGAGGCAGTATCTCATTGTGGTTTTGATTTGCACTTCCCTGATGATTAGTGATATTGAGCACCTTTTCATGTACTTGTTGGCCATCTGCATGTCATCTTTGGAAAAATGTCTATTCATATCTTCCCATTTTTTAATCAGATTGGGGTTTTTTTTGCTATTGAGTTGTATGAGTTCTTTATATATTTTAGGTTTTTTATATTTTTTTCCAAAGATTTTATTTATTTTTTTTGTTTTAAGGAGAGTGCGGGCACATGAGCAGGGGGAGGGGCCGAGGGAGAGAGGGAGAGAGGAAGGATCTCAAGCAGACTCTGGGCTAAGTGCAGAGGTCGACATGGGGCTCCATCCCATGACCCTGAGATCATGACCTGAGCTGAAACTGAGAGTTGGATGCTTAACTGACTGAGCCACCCAAGTGCCCCATATTTTGGACTTTTAAAATGTATTAAATTTACAAAATGTCAGAGTCTTTTTCTAGTGTCTACAAAATCTACAAATCTAAAAATACTAATAAACACAGCAAGTCATGGACTAATAGAGTCATTGGCTCTCCATTATTATGAATGATTAAAAACTGATTTTATTAAACTAAGCAAGGAAAAAAGGGAAAGAGATGTTAAGAGCTAATATTTCTTATTACCAATGTCATACCCACTTAAGACCCTTTGCAGTTGCTATTCTCTTTGCCTGCAGTGCTTTTGTACCAGATCATCTTTGCATAATTAGCTCCACTTAGGTCACAGCTCAAAGGGTACCTTTCCAGGGAGACCTTCCCTGACAACCTGATAGAAAGTAGCTCTTATAGCATCCTTCTTTAATTTCTTTGTAGCAATTAGATTTTTCTAAACTGTATTTGTTCATTTTATTTGTTTGCTTGCTAATTTTTTTGGTCTCTTCCCTCAACCAAGTGGAAGGAAGTCAGAGCTCTTGTGTACTTTGTTCATCGCTGCTTCCTATGGGTGTGTGGCCCATAGTAAGAGCTCTGTGATTAGTATTTTAACAAATATATGTGAATGGGTAATATTTAATTGCTTTGAGTTTCTGTAGTATATTCTTCATTGGAAATCCCATGATGGATTCCAACATTTAGATGATATATGCTTGGCTTATGTACTTAACCTTCCAAATGCTAAGCTAGCTATTTACTGATTGTCACAGTCCATTTAAAAACATTAAGGGATTTGTTACTATGATCAGGTTTGTTTTAGACTTTTATAGATCAAGATTTTCATTGAATAGTGTACCCCTGCCTGTCTTTTCAAAACACTTACAGACTTTGCATCTTCTGTCTTACAGTGTTATCACCTTGTTTGGACTGATAGTTTAAAATTAGAGACTTTGTCTTACATAGCTGTTTATCTTGTATATAGCATAAGTTTCGTATTTATGGGCTGAGTAAATGATAGGAGATATAAGTGATTATGAGATGTGTGACTTAAGCCTACAGGGAAGTGTTACTTTTGTATCCAAATAAATGAGTTTGGGCTAAGAAGTTCAGGAAGTGATTAAAAATTAATCTAATCTAAAATAGACAAATTATAATTAATAATATCACTGGTAAAGCTGCTTGAATTAGGCGAATCCTAATTATGTCCCACCTCATAGTCACTACTCAAATGTGATATTGCAAAGGGCAGACTATGTCCACATATTAGCAGAAAGTCTATGTTCTCTGGTGTTGCCCACCTGGAATATTTCTAAACACCCTGGAAGAAAACTCATGTTTCCCACAATCCACTCTTGTTTTCTTGACCAGGCATCTTATTGTGGATGAATACAATAATCATTCCAAAAATAATTTATCCATCCAATGTTCCTGACTTTGCTTTGTTCATGGGCCTGTCTTAACTTCCCCAAACACAGCTAATATCAAACAATAACATTTAACGAACTCTACCAAGGAACTTGGGTATAACAGAATGGCCACAGCCAACACTTGTTAGCTCCTACCTGTTCCTTCTTTGTGATGGTTGTTTACCTTCTGCTGTAGACATGTCTCTCAAATCTCTCCTTTCTCTGATCCAACAAGAGGAACTCCAAGCCCTAAATCTTTTCTCTCAATTTCAAACACATTTCAATCAATATCTTTATGAAGATGTCTGATAGATTGAATTATTGGACTCAATCCTTCACCTGTATCCATATCCTTTGTCTTATAGTTTAGTTTTGCATTCTCCCCACCAAAGGTAGTGCATACTTCCTTGCCTCATGACTTTGGGCTCTGCCATATGTTTTACTTTGGTTAGTAGTGTGTTAGCAACTGTGATGCAAAATGCAGCTGGAAAAGTGCTTATGTGGTTGGGTTTGCCCCTTGATGTGCCTTTGCCATCACCATGAGAAGAATGTGTCCTGAATAGCCCACTGGGACTAAGGAGGATGAAAGACATATGGGAAAGACCTAGATCTGCAGACCTGCAATGTGAAACAAAATCAGCCCAGCTGACTCACAGATCTGTGAAAATAATTTTTTTCAGTCACTGCATTTTGAGGTTGTTTGTTATGCACCATTGTTGTGGCAAAAGCTAATTTATACAAGATGTTACTCTTCCCATGGTAAAGTCAAATATTTGCATCTTTATGCAAAGTAGTTTGGCTACTTATACTCTCCCCTGTCCCCATTTCAGAGTAGCATTTTAACTTTACCTTTGCATAATCAAAATGCATTTAAAATGCTTTCTCAAAATAAAAAGTTTTCATGTAAAGATGTTTTTTCCCTCTACATGTAGAACAGAAAACCAAAAACTACTTTTAAATGACCACTTTTCTATCTCTGAAAAAAAGTATTTTTTGATAAATCCAGATTTATCAAAAAGACAAATTAATTGATTTGTTTTGTTTTGTTTTTTGATGAACTATTTCTCTACAAATGTCCCCTTCATTTTATAAAAATATTCCTTGGGGTACTAATTCTTTTGTATGTCTGTCTCCTGCCACTGGAGTCTAGGTCCCCTAAGAGGAGGGCAGGGACTGTCTTGTCCATCTTGATGTCTCTAGCACCACTTCCATTGCCTGGCTAATTGGTCAACAATTGCTTGTTGAATTTCTTTTTTTTTCTTCAAGATTTTATTTATTTATTTGACAGAGAGAGACACAGTGAGAGAGGGAACACAGGCAGGGGGAGTGGGAGAGGGAGAAGCAGGCTTCCTGGTGAGCAGAGACCCCGATGCGGGGTTCGCCCCAGGACCCCGGGACCATGACCCGAGCCGAAGGCAGACACTCAATGACCGAGCCACTCAGGCACCCCGTGCTTGTTGAATTTCTTTGTAATTAATGTAGATATTATAGTAATTCATATGAGAGGGAAAAGCTGAGGATTGGGATGACCTTAGAGAAGGTTCAGAGAAGTGATGGTGGTGGTGATCCTGAAACACTGGATAGGTTTTGAGTTGACAGAGAAGAGATGGGGAAATATTTTAAGTAGGGCATGAAGTGAATGATATATGATGACTAGAAAGCACAAGACTCATTCATAACCAATTAAAACATAATTTATCTTACAAATATTTTTGCATATAATTTTAAAGAAACTTGTAAAAAATGAAGGTACTCTATTATTGAACTCAAAAACCAGCTAATATTAATAGAATTTCTTTAGGGTATTGAAAAAAGTAAAAGTACATTGGGGATTTGTAAAAAAAAAAAAAAAAGCCATTTTCTTATTAGTATATTGAAAACTGGTAGACACTTTCCAACCCCAATTCTGTTTTAATCCTATTGCCCCCAATTCCCCTAAAAATGCCATTGAGATTTGCTTTGATCTGTATCTGTATTCTGAATGTCATTATTCCTCATTTCTCAGACTTATCTTGAAGCACATTTGAATCAGATGGGTTCAATATATTCTATCCATTTGTCTTTAGGCCCTAGTAGCAGGTGCTCAAAATATTTTCTGTTACTATTTTTTTATTAATATCTATATTACTAGTAATAACTAATGATGTTGATTCATTATGTCAGTTCTGTGAGGTTGGTGCCAAATTTAAGTCTATCTTTCAGTTGAGGAAATTGAGGCACAGAGAGATTAAATGATTAAAAGATGAAGTACCAAGTCACACCAAGAGTAAGTGGCCGCACCATGACTCAAGTTCAGATATGCCTAACACCAGCACCACGCTATTTTGAATCAACCTGATGCACATGGTTTGGAAAACCATATAGAACCTACCACATGTCATCCATACTTTCTATTTTAGTCCATGGCCAAATATCATTGTACTATAAGATAATGCATTATATATTATATAAATTTGTGTGTGTGAATATGTAGATAACAGGGTGATTTGCCTTTCTCAAATCCTGATGATAAAACCTGAAAAATAATTGCTGCTGTGACACACAAATTGCATGTATATATATTGTTTTCATTTTTACAGACCCTGGAATGCTCATTTATCCCTCTTTAGCTTGGGAGTTACAACACGCTCATAGCTAGCAAGAGTGAGCCTGCTGCTGACGCCTTAAAGTCAGTGCTTAAAGAATCTCATAAAAAATTGAAATTTCCACCTTTATTCAAGCTTGTCAGGAAATCTCCCCCTAGCCCTTTGTATCTGAAAATTCATTATAGCTTGTTTAAAGCACTGTGGGAAACAGTTTTACATTTCTTCAGTTGCACATAAAATCACCTTATGAACTGCCAAATGAAAACTGGGAAAGCTCAGTGAATGGGGATGCCTTCTTCAAAACCTCCTTGTGAAATGGAGCTGCTATGATCCCTGTTTAAAACCCAGAGATTGGCAGAATAGATTTAAAAAATGATCCAACTACTTTCTGTCTACAACAGACACACTTTATATTAAAGATATAAATAAAAGGATGGAAATAATATACTATACAAGCAATAACCAATAGAGAGCTGGAGTGACATACTAATTTCAGAAAAAAGTAGAGTTTAAGACAAAAGTTGTCACTAGAGAGAAAAAAAGATCATTTTATAATGATAAAAGAGTCAATATATGTTAAGAAAAAAAAAGAAGAAGATAGCAGGAGGGGAAGAATGAAGGGGAGTAAGTCGGAGGGGGAGATGAACCATTAGAGACGATGGAGTCTGAAAAACAAACTGAGGGTTCTAGAGGGGAGGGGGGTGGGGGGATGGGCTAGCCTGGTGATGGGTATTAAAGAGGGCACGTTCTGCGTGGAGCACTGGGTGTTATGCACAAACAATGAATCATGGAACACTACATCAAAAACTAATGATGTAATGTATGGTGATTAACATAACAATAAAAAATATTTTTAAAAAAAGTCAATTTATGGTCAATCTATCAGGAAGACATAGCAGTTGTAAACATATATGTGTCTTAGAATCTGAAGTACATAAAGCAAAAACTGACAGAATTAACGGGACAGATAGACAATTCAGCAATTATAGTTGGGGTCTCAATATCCCATTCTCAGTAAAAGATGGAAGAAGCAGAAGATCGATATGGAAATGGAAGACTTGAGCAACACTATAAATACTATAAACCAGACATCTATAGAACACTTCAGTCAACAGTAGCAGAATACACATTTTTCTCAAATTCACATGGAACAGTCTCTAGGATCAACCATATGTTAGCCATGGACAAGTCTCAGTACATTAAAGAGAACTAAGTCATACAAAATGTATTTTCTGACCACAACAAAATTGAATTAGAAAAAAAATACCAGAAAGAAATTTGGAAAATTCACAATTATGTGGAAGTTACAAAAACAAAACAAAACCAAAACCAAAAACCAAACACTTCTGGATAACTGAGGGGTCAAAGAAGAAATTACAAGGGAAAGTTGGAAAGTTAGAAAGTACTTTGAGAACATATGTATCATATCAGAAACTGTGGGATATAGCTACATGGGTGCTTAGAAGGAATTTTATAGCTCTAAAAACCTATATTTAAAAAGAAAGATCTCAAGTCAATAACCAACCTTCTACCTTAAGAAACTAGAAAAAGAAGAGTAAACTCAAAGCAAGCAGAAGGAAGGAAGGAAAAAGAGATGATTTTCCAAATGTTAAGGTACTTAGTGATTCTTCTATAAACTTAGTGAAATTTTTCATTTGAAGAGCTTACTGTAATTTTTAAGTAGAGAGACCATTTAAAATTTTATTTTATTGTTATAAAAGTCACACTGGTTCACTGTAGAAGGACTGGAAATTTCCTAAAAATATTTTTAAAAAAATCACAAAAGTATTTTAAAAAAATCACCTTTAACATTTTGGCACATTCCCTTCCAGTCTTTATTTTAAGCCCATATGCATAAAACCTATATAGTGGACAGGAAATACATACATATCTCTATTTTTTCACTCAAATTTGATTATAAGTTTCCCTGTATTAAAAACATTTCTTTGAGATATATTCATTGACTGTATGATAAGGTGCAAACTGCTTAATTTATTGAACCATTTCTCTATTTTGGACTTTTGGAATTGCTTCTATTTTTTTTTTCTTAGAACAAAGTTATAGGTGTGGGATTATTAAATCAAAGATTAAACTGCTTTAAAGTTTTCACCTGTTGTGATTGCTTTTCAGAAAGGAAGTGCTCATTTACATTACCACCAGCAGTGCATTAGAATGCCTGTGGAGATATTTTCTGAATCCTAATGGAATCATATAATTTGACAAATACTAATATAGGATCAAAAGTTTAAAATATTTAAAGTCAAGACCATTCCAGAAAATTTAGAACATTATTTAAAAAGCAATAAAGAAATTACTGTTTTCCTTTTCACAAATGACAAAATACTACTAACTTGAGTTACTATTTTTTTTTTTTGCTACATCTAATCATAAAATCTAGAGGTGGAATTTAGAAGTCTTTGCGTTCAACTACTTATATTTACAGACTTAGTTAATTCAAGGCTAGAGGGATAAAGTGAGTAGCTCAAGTCACATAGTTATGCTCATGACTTAAAGTCCAGGACACTTTGTTTTTTAAACAATTTAATAACTTAAAAATACAAGGAATATGTGAATATAATCCTAGGAAAAATCAAACATTACAGATATAGAGATGTAGATCTCTCTCTCTCTCTCTCTCTCTCTCTCTCTCTTTCTCTCTTTCTCTTTCTCTCTAAGAAAAAGTGAATACCCCCTTCCCCGCATCCTCAGTTCCATTCGACTTCTCAGAGGTTTGGTGGGGATCCTTCCAGACACTTTCCAAATTCTAAAACTTTAAGTTAAAATTTTTATTCTAGTATATCTTCAACTTGCTTTTTTCTTTTCTCATTTTCACTTAACCATATATTCTAGAGATCTTTTCATATTAGCACATATCTACCTATATTTTTAACTGCTACCTAGTGGTATAATATGGACATATCATAATTTACCTAAATCTCCTTTTTAATGTTATTTGTTGTAATCTCTTGCTTTCTCAAATGATGCTACAATGAACATCTTTGGACATACACTTTCATGCAAATGTGCATGTGTTTCTGTAGGATAGATTTTCAAATATCAAATTGCTGGGTCAGTGGGTATGCATACACTGCCCAACTGTCATCCAAATAGGCTATACTATCTCTATTAGTATAATAGGCAGAATATGCCCCCTTTCAAAAAGGTCTACTTCCTAATTCTGAGAACCTCTGACTATGTTACTTTTGCTGGTAAAAGGAACTTTGTAGATGTGATTAAGATTAAGAACCTTGAACTAGGGAGATTAATCTGATGACCAGAATCCTTAAATAAGCAGTGAATCTTTCCCAGCTGTGGTCAGAAAGGGTCATGTGACTATAGAAGAATGCTCAGATAGATACAACATTGCTGGCTTTAATGATGAGTGAAGGAAGCCAGGTATGCTGGTATCTTTTAGAAGCTGAAAAGGCAAGGAAATGGATTCCCTCCTAAAGCCTCTTTCAGAAAGTAATACAGCCCAGGTGACACCTTGATGTTAGCCCACTGAAATCTGTATTGGACTTCTGACCTACAGAACTGTAAGATAATAACTTTGTGTTGTTTTTTAAGTAACTAAGGTTGTCACAGTTTGTTACTACAGCAATGGAAAACAAATATGATTCATTTAAGAGAATACCCGTTTCTTGAAATTCTTAATGTTAGATATTTATCAATATTTTTAACTTTTGCAAGTCTGATAGTCAGAAGTGGTGAACCACTGTGCTTTTGTTTGAATTTCCCAGATTCTTGATGAGGCTCAGCTTCTTCTTTTTTTTTTTTAAGATTTTATTTATTTGACAGAGAGAGACACAGCGAGAGAGGGAACACAAACAGGGGGAGTGGGAGAGGGAGAAGCAGACTCCCCGCCAAGCAGGGAGCCTGATGGGGGGCTCGATGTGCGGCTCAATGTGGGGATTCGATGTGGGGCTCAATCCCAGGATCCCGGGATCATGACCTGAGCCGAAGGCAGACGCTTAACTGAGCCACCCAGGTGCCCCAAGGCTCAGCTTCTTTTCATATGTTCTTGACCCTTTGGATTTCTTTTGTGACTTGGCAGGACATAACCTAGGTTCATTCTTCTGTTGTACTGTTTGACATTCTGGTTGGTTTGTAAGGTCTCTTTCACATTTTTTATATTCTGCATTTAGTAACTTACAGCCTTTACTTGTTATGTGTGTGCCAAATATTTTTTTCCCAATTTGTCACTTGTTATTTTGCTTTCTTGCTACTTATTCTACTTTATTGCAGTTGCTCGATCTGCCTCGTGATTTCTTAGCTCATCCCTCAGTGTTGTCTATGGTAAACACTGCCTGCATGTGCCATACACTAGGATGTTGTTGAAATGGGAACTGTCTATGCTGGTGGACTTCTCCAGGTTTGAAGAGATTAAATATGGGTTTCCCCTGCTATCTGAAAGTAGAGCATTCCTTTGAAAACTTTTCTAAGCTGAAGAGGCATAAAGCAAAGAAGCAATTACCATTAATTTATATGGAAAAATCTTTGAGCATTCCTAAATCCAAAACATAACCTTCTATTCAGCTTTTCTAATACTTAAGGACACGTGTTGCTAACTGGCACATAAAATAAATTGAGATAAAGCACAAATGCTCACAGACACAGTTCAAAGCCGTGGTGGCTTGATGCTGAAATGCGTAGTAGAGTTCCCGGAGGAGGAGCTTGGTGGGACCCCTCACTGCTCGCTGCTCCAGGTGTGTGCTGCCTCTGTCACAGCTCCACTGCAAAACAAACACTGAATGCTAATTTTTGCTTTTCTCCTTTTTTTCATTAAGGCAAAAATCCTTTTCGGATTTCTTTTGATTGGTGAAAACAGGTATTAATGTAGGTCTTTTGTAAAAGGATACCTGTACCGCCTAATTCTATGGAGGAGGTTGCTTTCTTAAGAAAAGAATCCACA
The DNA here is from genome assembly GCF_037043125.1 of Eumetopias jubatus. Lineage (NCBI taxonomy): Eukaryota > Metazoa > Chordata > Mammalia > Carnivora > Otariidae > Eumetopias > Eumetopias jubatus. The sequence continues at coordinate 36,410,853 of NW_028274820.1, forward strand.
GATGCTGTAAAATCAATGAACTGAGAAATTGAAAGATTGAGTCAGATGATATGTTTTTTTCCTTCAGATGCTACATGAGCTGTTGTACTGAACAAAGAAGTGTCCAGTTGAGCATTTGGCCCATGTGTCTTTAGGGCCTGCTCTATTCTGTACTAACCCTATTCTGTTCTCACTAAACCAAAATTTTCAAAAGGAGATGTCTTGGGGACCTAGGAGAGTCAGGTACATTTAAAATAAAATATGTGGCTAGAAAGATTAAAAGCTAATATTTATTGATGAATTACTATGTGCCAAGCTTGCCACTTAGTCCTCACAGCAATTCCATAAGGTAGGTATTATTATCCCATCATACAGATGAGAAAACTGAGGTTCATTCGAAGAGGCAACTTGCCCGTGGTAGTATTAAAGGGTAGATCCCAGACTTGAGCCATAACTATTTGATTCAAAAGTCTTAACCACTGTTAACTTATGCCAGATACCACATCTGAAAACTAGTCTTAGCCATCCTACAATAAAACTCTCCAATAATTTGAATTAGTAAAACATTCTGAATTATATCTTATTTTATTACTTTTGATGACATATAGTAACTAGAAATCAGGCTACAAAGTGTCCAGTAGGAGAAGATTAAAAAAAATTTGGTTGAGTAGGCAGCAGTGATTTATAGTCGTTGATTTGTCAGTTGATTACCTATTGGTTGCTTCTGAAATAGTGAGGAGTGCTTGCAAAGTAGCTTTCCTCATTCCTCTGCAGTCTTATTCATTCTGTAATTTGCAAAATAAATCTTCTATTCAGAAGTAATAAATACAGGAACTTCATTATAGTTCCTAACTGATTTATCTCAAATGCTAGATTTGTGGAATCTAGACTAATGAGTTAGGCCTTGCATTCCTGGTTTCTCTTTATGTGCCTACGGTGGGGGCAGAAGGGGGAAAAGAAAGCATTCAACTGCTAGTGTGCAGGGAGAGTGCACTAATTGGTTTCTGGAAAGAAATCTATTTTGGGGACTTTTACAGGTGGTTTAGAAGCTGTCAGAAAACCCAGGGGCAGCAGGAGAGCCATGAAGTTGGTCTTACCGTCAGTCCTCCTGCCCCGAGGGGGGCTCCAGGACAAGCTCACACGGAGCCATCTCAGCACTCACCCCAGGCCTGTGCCTTCCCGCTGCTCATCTCACAAAATCTGAGTCTATGCTCACAGAAAAGGTTGAATCAGCCTCTTCAATAAAAATTCCTTTTCTGGTATCTTCCCAGAAGAAATTAACTACTTTGTTGCTGAGAACCAACATAGGACACATTTTGACCAAGTAATGGAAAAGTGTGTGTGTGTGTGTGTGTGTTCTTTGTTGTTTTAAATTTTAAAAGCCACACCTAATCAGGGGTGAGGATTTTTTTTTTTTATCCTATTTTCTGTAGTCCTAGCCTTTGCATTTTTCAATTTCAATAGTAACCCACTTCCTAAAGTTATTATTAAAGATGTCCATTGTGTAGTAGACACAGGTTGTGTGCCAGAATTCCTTCCTGTAAGGAACCACTGACCTCCAGTCTGTGCCCGTAGTGCTCCCAGAGATGGAATCAGGAGCCTCACCTGTCTTTGAGAATGAGCCCTGACCCTGGCCAGTCATTGCTTCAAGAAAGGGCTTGATCCCTCACTGGCTTGTAAGCAAACTGTCAGAGCCCTCCCTGGGGTTTTTGTGAGAGCCAACAGTAAATTCTGTCTCCTATTCTTGCAGATCATTCTCTCAGGAAGATCTGAAGTTCACTTGCCATTGGCCATATTTTTTAACTAGGTGAGGATGTCTGGGGTGAAAAAGAAGGAGGACAAAACGTGGAAGGAGGCAGAATCAGTGGAGAACCTGAGGACATTGCCTGAGCCCCCATATCCAGCTACCTCTTGGGTCACTTCTACTTACAGGTTCATGGTGATATGGGCCAAACCACCTTTTTTAGCTTACACTAGTTCTGTCTTTTTTTTTTTTTTTTTTTTTTTAAAGAGAGAGAGCACGCGCATGTGATCAAGCAGGAGTGAGGGGTTGGGGCAAAAGGATGGGGGAGAGAGAGACGCTTAAGCAGGCTCCATGCCCAGCATGGAGCCCAACTCAGGGCTTGAACTTAAGACTGACCTAAGCCAAAATCAAGAATCAGATGCTTAACCGAGCCACCCAGGTGCCCTCAGTTCTGTCATTTTAACTAAATATTGTGAGTAAAACTTTCTTCCATGTACCTTCAAACACCTATTGCTCTCCTCCTCACTTTTACAAAATAGGATCACTCTATGCATATTGCTTTACATCTAGCCTTTTCAGTTTATGTGTCATTAGTACTTCTCCAGGTACTATATTTAGACCAACTTCGTTCTTTTTAAAACAGCAGGGCATGCCACAGGAATGCATAGGTCTATTTATTTTTAAACTGTTCATTGATGGGTGGACATTTTGTTTATTCCCCAGTGTTTGATATCACAACCTAGCCTGCAGGGTACATCTTTGCAACAATATCTTTAGACATTTGGGTAAATATTGTTACAAGATAAATTCATGGCAGTGGCATTTTTGGGTCAAAAATTTCATAGAATTTTTCATAGAAATTTCATAGAAATTGCCAAACTGCCCTCCAGGAAAGTTGTGTCAATACTAGGCTCACAGCAACAGCATATATGAAAGAAAGGTCCCCTTTTTCCACACCCTAACCAAGGTGTGGGATATTATTACATTTAAAATCTTTGGCATTCTTTGAGATAAATATATATCTCATTGTCTTAAGATGTGTTTCTTTAAATATTAGTGGATTGAAACTTTCCTTCTACTTAATGGTTATGTGTGTTTCTTTATCTTGGACATGCTTGTACATACCCCTTCCCTATTTTCTGCTGGGGTCTTCATGCTTTTCCTGGTAATTTGTAACAATTTATTATCTATCAAGTTTATCAATTCACTGCCTGTCATATAGCCTGTCATTTTTTTCTAATTTGTCTCACTTAAAAAAATTCTTATGTGTGATGTCTTCTGCCAGATTTAAATTTTAATTTTCACATAGCCAAATATATAAATATTTTCCTCTTTTGTTTTAAAAACTCAGTAATGTTATAAATCTAACATTTATTCCCAAATATTGTAATAGTTACCTATAAGAATTTAATTTTGTTGGTGAGAATATTGTGTGCTAACATTTTTAGGCTACTAGATGTAGTTGGGAATAATTTTGTGAGGAAATTACTGTATATCTCTTTTAAAACTGTTCTGTTACAGTGCATGCAGTGATTTTGACTCTGGACAAGTTTGAGGCCCACTCTAATGATTGGCAAGAGTTGAGATGAGGGTTAAGGGATTGGGTTCTATTCTATCTCTGCGTTCATCTTGGTGAATGATCTTGAGTGAATCATGTAATCCCTCTGGGTTTCATTTTCTCCATCTTGAAAGGAGTGGATTGAATGAGATAAGCTCTTCAAACCTTTCTAGCACTAAACTGTCAAAAGTCTATGAATTCTTTGCACATGTTTTATTTAATAGAGCCAAGATTTGAATCCAGAGTTTGAAGTCTGTGTGTTAAAACTATTACATTTTCTCTTGTGCAGCGCTCTGTGTCTCTCACTGAAGGGAAAGAAAGTGGTGTCAAAATCTGTGTCTGAGAGGGCAAGTGAGGGGAGAATAGATCTGGTGAGAAATGAGAGTACAGAAAAGGATGAAGGGAGAAGAATTTTCCTTGGGGTAATATGTGGTGATTCTAGAGGTGGAGATCAAGGAAGACCAGAGGTAGGAGGAAGGTTGGAGGAAAATAAGACTATCAGGGAAGAAAGGGAGTGGAAATAGACCGCTTGTTTCTAAGAAAATTTACTTTTTGTTGGCCATGTGTCTGTCAGGGTTATCTACATCAAATGCTAAGCCAGAATGCAGGCCATCTCCGTTTATTTCTCAAAGAACCGACATACTCAAGCTGCTTAATACATCTGCCCATGATGAAATATAAAACTTTATAATAGAGAGTGGGGAAATGAAACATATGAAAGAAATGTATTGTTTGTTTGCTTGCTTTGCCTTTTAGAGAAATCCATGGAAAAATTCACAAGAACTGAGGAGAATGAAGAACCAGACAGAATGAAGGGAGGAAAATTGGGGGGAAAATATCTATGTGTTCTTTAGAAAGCAGTGAGTAAACTTATCGATCAAAAAATACTGTTAACTGACTAGAATTTAAATAAAAAATTGAAAAAATAAAATAGTTTCCAATTAAAAAAAAAAACAAAACAAAGAGACCAAAAGGATCAAAAGCCTATGCTCAACGAACATTGAGAGTGTTCCTCGTATTTACTATAGATCTTCCAAATTTGTCCAGCTGGGAAAATTTTTATAATATTGTTTTTGGACTATGCTGATGAAGATGGTGAGATTTTCTCTTTGTAACATATGGACCCAAATTCCTGGAGGTGATAGAACCAGCGTACTAGGCTGATTTAAGTTTTTGAATTTTTGCTGATCTGATGGGTGAAATTTATAAGGCTATTGTTTTAATCTGAGCCTTTTTCTCTGATTAAAATTGAGGTTGACATCTTTTAATATGTTACTTGAACATTCTATTCTTCTGTGAATGCATCTTTATATCCCTTGCTTATTTTTCTGTTAGGTTGTTTGCCTTTTTCTTATTGATTTATAGGCATTCTTTATATATTCTGGGTATAAATACTTGGTCAGTCCTATGTGTTGCATGTAACTCTGTGTAAGTCTGTAGTTTATATTTTATCTTTATAGTAAATTTCATCATACAAAAAGCTTTCATTTTAATGTAGTCACATTCGTCAGGTTTTTTTTTTTTTAATTACTATGGTTTGTACTTTTTGTGTCTTACTTACAAAGTTATTCACTACCTTCATGGTCATAAAAACATTCCTTGTTTTTCCTAAAAGTTTAGAAATTTTGCTTTTCTTTAGGCATTATTCCATTTGGAATTGCTTTTTACATACAGTTTGAGATGAGGAGTTTACTATATTTCTTCATATTAACCAGTTATACCAATATAATTTATTAAATCACCTGTCTTTCCTACACTAAATTGGAGATTTTGTAGGATTTTTACACAGACAGTATAGGATTGGAGTAAAGATAGATACATGGATCAGTGCTGGAGATTACTTAATAGAGACTTTCTATTCAATAGAGAGTCTCTATATAGTCAGTTGATTTGGGATAAAGTAGTTAAGGCAATTTAATGGAGAAATGATCATCTCTTCAATAAATGGTGCTGGAACAATTGGGTAGCTTTATGCAAAAATAAAATAAAATACACCTTAACCCTTAACTCATGTCATATACAAAATTTAACTCAAAGTGGATCATAGTCCAAAATGTAAGAGTTAAAACTATAAAACTTCTAAAAGAAAATATAGGAAAAAATCTTAGTGACCTTGGATTTGGTAAAAGACTTCTTAAATATGACACTGAAAGTCCAAACCCCAAAATAAGAAGTCAATAAATTAAAAACTTTTGTTTTTCTTTTCTTTTTAAAAATTTATTTATTTGAAAGGCGGGAGGGCCAGAGGGTGAGGAAGAGAGAGAATCTCAGGCAGACTCCCCACTGAGCTTGGAGCCCAACATGGGGCTTGATCTCATGGCCCTGGGATTGTGACCCAAGCCAAAATCAAGAGTCAGACACTTAACTGACTGAGCCACCAGGTGCCCCAAAAACTTTTGCTTTTCAAACCAATACCATTATGAAAATGAAAGTCAAGCCACAGCCTAGAACAAGTACTTGCAAAATATATGTCTTATAACTAATTAGCAAGATAAACAACCCAATAAAAATTGGTAGGATTTAAACAGACACTTCACTAAAGAAGAAATATGGATGCAAAAAAACATGAAAAGATGCTCAACATCATTAGCCATTAGGAAATGCAAATCACTTTGCACCCATTAGAGTGGCCGGAATTCCAAAATTGATAAAACCTGACTGTACCAAGTGTTGTGGAGGATGTGCAGTAACCAGCAATCTTCTACAGTGCTGGTGGGAATGTAAAATGGTACAACTGTTTTGGAAAACACCTTGGCAGTTTCTTAAGTTAAACATGCACTTTTCTGTGACCTAAGAGAAAAGAAAGCACGTGTTTATACAAAGATTTATACATAAGTGTTTGAGCAACTTTATTAATAAAAATTAAATATTAGAAACATCTCAAGTGACCATCAACAGGTGAATGGATTTAAAAAAAACCTCTGGTATAGCCACATGATGAATTTAAATGAATTTTAATGAATATATGGGAATTCCGGGGAAGATGGTGGAGTAGGAGGATTCTAGGCTCACCTTGTCCCATGGATACACCTAGATAACATCCACATCAGTGTAAATAACCCAGAAAAGGACCTGAAGACTGGCAGAACAGGTTCTCTGCAGCTAAATTTAGAGAAGAGGCTACATTGAAGAAGGTGGGAAGGGTAGAGACGCAATTGGGAGCCAAAGTGACCTGTGAGACTGTCTGCAGGGAGGGAGGATACAGTAGAGTACACAGAGAGGAGAGGAGCAGACTCCACATTAAAGCACTCCAGGCACGGGGACCCATGCTGGGAAGACGAATCTCCATAATATCTGGCTTTGAAAACCAGAGGAACCTAACTTCATGAGTTCTTATAGTCAGTGGTGTTTAACACCTGGAACTTTAAAAAATAGCAACTTCAGCTCTGGCAGAGCTGGAGAGCGAGAGGAAACTGGGTCCCTGCCCTTAAAGACACAGCACAACAAGCAGCCCTGCTGAGACACAGCCTAGAAGCAGCAGTTTGAAAAATGCCTGGGGTGTGTGGGAGGGAGATTTGTTTACTAATCTCAGAGTTGTGCTGGAAGGGCAGGGATCTTTGGAGAATTCCCTAGGAATAGAGGAGCTGGTGGGTGCCATTTCCCTCTCTTGGCCCCTCCAGCCTAGATACATGGACAGCTGTTGAAACCAGCGGACTGCAAACACTCTTTACCTAGCTTGCTAACAGGGTACCTTACCCCCATGCTCTTTTGTGGACCTGCTCCCTCCATCCTGGCCTGGGCAGCAGTTTTCCAGTGGCTGCAGGTCCCCTCCTGCAGCAGATTAGTGCGAACTTCACTAACAGTGCACACCCCACACCCAAGTTCTCTTGCAGACCCATCCCCCTCCAACATGCCTTTGGTAGGAGTCCATCCAGAGCAGTGCCACAAGCCTGGCAGTATGTAAGCAGCCCCAACAAGGGCCAGAACTGCAGGTCCTGACTGTCAGTGAAAGCTTCTCAGGGGACAACAGAGGGAGAGCATCCTGCAATTTGGTGCTATTGCACTTCTGGCAAATGCCTGATCTGACTCAACTCAAGCCCGAGGCAGCCCCAGACTGGTCCATAATGACATAGGGAGCAAAACTGCCTACAGCAGGCAAAGAGACATTGCAGATGACTGGACTGAAGACAAATACAGTTCAGCCACAATAGTAGGGTGCATATAGTAGGGTGCAACATACATAGGAGATACCCCTGAAGTGCCAGGTTCTAGTGAACAGGGAACATTGTGCTGCAGGACATTACAGGGCCTCTTCTTCATAAGGCCATTACTTTTAAGAGTAGGAGATCAAGTTGACTTTCCTACACATAGAAATAGAGAATTAGACAAAATGAGGAGATACAAGAATATGTCGTAAATGAAAGGACAAAACTACAGCAAGAGAGCTAACTAAAATATAAGTAATATGCCTGATAAAAAATTTAAAGTAATGGTCATAAAGATATTCACTGGACTTGAGAAGAGTGGAGGACCTCAGTGAGACCCTCAACAAAGAGATAGAAACACCAGAAGGAACCAGAGTTAAATAACTCTATAACTGAAATTAAAATTACACTGGAGGGAATAAATAGTAGACTAGAGGAAGCAGGAGAATGGATCAGTGACCTGGAGGACAGAGTAATGAAAAGCAACCAAGCTGAACAGGAGAGAGAAAAAATAATGAGAATAGATTAAGAGAACTCAGTGGCACCACCAAGCATAATAACATTTGCATGATAGGGATCTCGAAGGAGAAGAGAGAGAAAAGGGAGCAGAAAATGTTTTTGAAGAAATAATAGCTGAAAACTTCCTGAATCTGGGAAACGAAGCAGATATCCAGCTCCAGGAGGCATAGGGATCCAACAAAATCAAACCAAGGAGGTCCACACCAAGACACATAATAGTTTAAATGGCAAAAAGTAGTGATAAAGAGATAATTTTAAAAGCAGCAAGAGAAAACAGTTACATACAAAGGAAACCCCATAAGACTATCGGCTGATTTTTCAGCAGAAACTCTGGAGGCCAGAAGAGTATGGCATGATCTATTCAAATGCTGAAAGAAAAAAAAACGTGCTGACAAGAATACTCTATCCAGCAAGGCTTGCATTCAGAATAGAAAGAGAGATAAAGAGTTTCTATAAATGAAAGTTAAAGGAATTCATGACCACTAAACCACCCCTGCAAGAAATGTTAAAAGGGATTCTTTCAATGGAAAGGAAAGACCATAAGCAGCAGTAAGAAAAGTAGGAAACACAAAAGCAGTAAAATGAAATATATCTATAAAAATCAGTCCAGGGATTCACAAAATGAAAGGATATAAATTATGACACCATATACCTAAAATGTGGAGGGAGAAAACTAAAGAATGGGTTCAAACTTAAGTGACCATCAACTTAATATAGATTGCTATATGTGTAAGATGTGATGTTGTATACAAACCTAATGGTAAGCACAAATCAAAAAACAGTGATAGAAATGCAAAAAATAAAGAGAAAGGAATTCAAGTATATTGCTAAAGAAAGCCAGCAAACTATGAGAGAAGGGAGCAAAAGAATAAAGGAACAGAGAACTATAAATGTAGCCGTAAAACAAGTAACAAAATGGCAATAAATACATACCTATCAACAATTACTTTGCATATAAATGGACTAAACATTCCAATCAAAAGACATAGGGTGAAGGAATTAATACAAAAGCAAGACCTGTCTATATGCTGCCTACAGGAGACTCATTTCACACCTAAAGACACATGCAGATTGAAAGTGACGCAATGAAAAAGCATCCATCAGACAAATGGAAGTGAAAAGCCTGGGTAGCAATATTTATTTATTTACATAGGAAGCAATATTTATTTATTTAAAGTTCTTAAATTACTTATTTAGAGACTTTAAAACAAAGACTGTAGCAAGAGACAAAGAAGGACGCCATATAATCATAAATGGAACAATCCAACAAGGAGATACAACATTTGTAAATATTTGTGCACCCAACGTGGAAGCACTCAAATACACAAAGCAGCTAATAAGAAAAATAAAGGAAGTAATCAATAGTAATACAATAATAGTAGGGGACATTAAAACTCCCTTTACATCAATGGATGGATCATCCAGGCAGAAAATTAACAAGGAAATAGTGGCTTTGAATGACACATTGGACCAGATGGATCTAATAGATATATTTGCAACATTCCATCCTAAAACAGCAGAATGCACATTCTTTTTAAGTGCACATGGAACATTCTCCAGAATACATCACATATTAGGCCACAGAACAAATCTCAACAAATTCAAAAGGAATGAATTCATACCATGTATCTTTAACAACTACAATGCTATGAAACTGGAAATCAACCACAAGAAAAAATCGGGAAAGATGACAAATACAATAGAACAGATCAATGAAACCAGGGGCTGGTTCTTTGAAAAAAAAAATCAAGAAAATTGATAAACCTCTAGCTAGACTCATCAAGGAAAAAAGAGAAAGGACTCAAACAAAATCACAAATGAGAGAGGGGAAATAACAAGCAACACTACAGAAATACAAACAATTATGAGAATATTATGAAAAATTATATGCCAACAAATTGGACAACCTAGAAGAAATGGATAATTTCTAGAAACATATAACCTCCCAAAACTGAGTAAGGAAGATATAGAACATTTGAACAGACTAATTACCAACAATGAAATTGATTCAGTAATCAAAAAACTCCCAACAAACAAATGTCTAGGACCAGATGGCTTCTTAGGTGAATTCTACAAAACACTTAAATAAGAGTTAATACCTGTTCTTTTCAAACTAGTCCAAAATATAGAAGAGGAAGGAAAGCTTCCAAACTCATTCTATGAGGCCAGCATTACCCTGATACCAAAACCAGATAAAGATACTACAAGAAAAGAGAACTACAAGTCAATATTTCTGATGAACAATCTTCAACAAAATATTAGGAAACTGAATCCAACAATACCTTAAAGAAGTCATTCACCATGATCAAGTAGGATTTATTCCCAGTATGCAAGGGTGGTTCGATAGTCACAAATCAATCAGTATGATGTATCACATCAATAAGAGAAAGGATAAAAACTATATGATCAATCCGGACTACATGCGCCAGGAAAACAGAGCTGGAGGGTGAGCATGGGTCGAGCCCTGCAGTTGCAGTGGGTGAATTTGGAGGAGCAAGACGCCACCCCCGTGAGAACCTGGAGGCGAGGTGACCAAAGCCACATAATGTCAGTAGTTCATTCATCCGTCCCTGCCAAATGGATTGTGGGGAAGGTGATTGGAACAGCAATGCAAAAAAACAGCTAAAGTGAGAGTGACCAGGCTTGTTTTGGATCCTTATTTATTAAAGTATTTTAATAAGCATGAAACCTACTCTGCTCACAATGCTCTTCAGCAGTGCACAGTTGGGGATATTGTGCTTCTCAAAGCTCTACCTGTTCCACGAACAAAGCACGTGAAAAATGAACTGGCCGAGATCATTTTCAAAGTTGGACAGGTTATAGACCCAGTGACTGGAAAACCCTGTGCAGGAACTACCTACCTGGAAAGCCCAGTCAGCTTGGAAACCACCTGCCTAACCAAAAATCTGGAAGAACTCAATAGCTCTTCAGCACAGTGAAGGAGGATTGGAAGAAGGAGCCAAAGGGAAAGATTTATAAGTTTGCTTTATGGAAAAATGAAATTTTTCTAAGTTTCATTACAAAGTGTAATTTCTCTTCCAGTATTTATGGAATAGCTAAAAGTAAATGAAGTAAAGGCCTTGTTAAATTCTCATAAAAGTTTAAGGTAAAAAAAAACTATATGATCATTTCAATAGATGCAGAAAAAAATCTGACAAAGTACATTTCATGATAAAAACCCACAACAAAGTAGGTTTAGAGGGAACATACATCAACATAATAAATATCTGAAATAAATTGGAAAAAATAGAATTATCTGTAATAAAAAGGGATAAAATATTGATACATGCAATAACATGGATGAATCTCAAAATAATTATACTAACTGAAAGAAGCCAGATGAAAGAGTAGAGATCCCTTTCTATAAAATCCTTTATAAACAGAACTGTCATGACTGAAAGCAAGTTAGTGGGTTGTCTGAGGAGGGAGGAATTATAAATGGACCTGAGGAAACTTGGGAGTGATGATTGTGTTCATTATACTGATTGTGATGATGATTTCGTGGATGTTTACTTTTGACAACATTTATTAAATTATATACTTAAGTATATGCAGCTTACACAATAAAGTTGTAAAAATGGATATATTCAGAGTTTCTTTTGATGTCAAATAATGTACTAATAATGAGGACATCAACTTCTTTTAAATCAAAGACTTTTTCAAATTTCCATGCTTTTTTAAAGTTTTTAATGGACAGCTCAGTTACTTGTGTATAAAGAAAATAGTTCTTAATTGTAGCCTGTATATACCAGTGTTCCCATATCATATATTGCTGCCATTAAAATTTTAGATTAACCCTGGAATAACTTTGCTGAGATCACCCAGAGTGGTGAGAAATTAATCTCTTAGGCATAGAAAGGAATGTTGGGTGTGTGGGATATAAATTTTTTTAAACCTGGAAAATAAAAAGCACTTAAGATTATTTGCCTAAGATATGAACTTAGAATAATTTAACTCTGGTATTGTCTGCAAAAAAGAAAAAAGGTGTTTTTATTTTCTTAAAAAATAAAACTTCTCAACTTTGATAATCAGATATAGTAAACATCAGAGATTTTAAACATGACCTTTCCCATTCTGTTCTTGAATTGATTATTTGTAAACATCTGGGCAGTCATGCATAAGGACACACATTTTGTGTCTTCTGCTGGTACGGCCCTTTCTCCAAACATTTTCAGAATTTCTCTTTAGTAGAGTCATGTCTGAGCCAGAAGGAAAATTGATCTCTTCACTATAGTTATAAATCACCCAAAATGTTATTACAAACTTTATAATCTACTCTGTCTACCAGATCTGGTTCCACATCATATCAGCCTGTTTTCAAAATCCCCACAAATTAATTTCCCCAAACAAATATTTATAACTATTTTGAAAAAAATTCTACTCTTATTTGACTAGTAGGTTGCTTTACCAGTATCCTGGTACAAGGACATGTCTTTTTAACTTTGACAATAAAGAAATAAGATTTTATTTTTTTTTACGTTTGAAATTAATACATTAGTTCTTCATGGAGAAATCAAGGCCTAAGATACATATACAATAATACCATGTTAATAAAAATAGAAGCCAGCCACATTCTAAGGTCATTTCCGTTAACGGCCATAATTTAAAAATAAGAAAATTAATTTTTCTTGATCCAAATTACGGAAATCTTAAAAATGGTTTTTCTCTAGGGCACCTGGGTGGCTCAGATGGTTAAGCATCTGCCTTCAGCTCAGGTCATGATCCCAGGGTCCTGGGATCGAGTCCCGCATCGGGCTCCCTGCTCCTTGGGAGCCTGCTTCTCCCTCTGCCTCTCTCTCTCATGAATAAATAAATAAAATCTTTAAAAAAAAAAAGTTTAAAAAATGGTTTTTCTCTAGAGAATATTATTTAAGAGAACAATGTTACTTTCAGATCTGTTCCGAAATTCAAACTCATTTTGTAGCAGAATTACAGAATAATGTTTTAATTAAATTTGTTTCTCAAAAAACTGTTAGATTTCCATTTCTTTGGGACATACTGCCACCAGTTAGTTAGCTGTTCAGTTTTCCAAGTTAAACTTTATTCATTGCTGTTGAAAATATTAGGGATATTAGAAATATTATATTCATTATTTTTTCATCTTATCAGAAAGACATGGCATCTTGCTAGACTAAATGGATATGTTTAAAGGCATGCAATCTTGGCATCCCCACAATGATTTTAAGGAAGGCACTCAAGGTACCAGTGATCTCATTAACAGGCATATCTTGCCCCTCTTTAAAAAGAAGAGCTGAGCAAGTTAAAACTGACACTAAAAAGAATACTTAAACCATTTGGGGTCACTATGTAGAAGGGTTCAGTATGTTCAGGGCCCTGTTTAGATAATCTGTGTGCCTTCATAGATTATAAGGTTTAGCAGCAGAATCCAGGCCAAGGTATGTCTCAGCTGAGGCTTTCCAGAAGAGTATTCTTTAAAGCAATGACTAGGCCTTTAACATAGCTGACTGAAGGCACTCCATTTACAGAGTAGATGGTTATGTAACAAGAATATTAGTTTCCATGGTGAGGTTCTAACACAAAGATTAATAAGAATACTACAATGACAAGTATTGCAGAAACCCCAAAATATGGATCACCTTGTTTGCGAGACATTATTTAATATCTCTGTGCCCTCTTCGTTTGGAGCATGAGTGACCGTAACTGTAGATCTTAACAAGGACAACAAGAGTTCCTAATGGAGGCCCTAAGGTGACTGGCTCAAATGCATAAGCAGCCCAGTTGGCAATCTCACTAGCTCCCATTGAGAGCAGTCCAGCCCACAACCTTTCTTTATAGTCAGTGATACTGTAATAGCATTGTACCCCGATGGATGGTGGCCCGAATGTGGTGAGCATACATAATGTATAAACTTGTTGAATCACTGTGTTGTACACCTGAAACTAATGTAACATTGTGTTACATTATATATGTACTCAAAAATATTTTCAAAATAAAAACAAAACAAAACAAAAAGATTTGCATGGCCATGTTGATCTGCTTTCATAGATCCTCTTCTAGTAAGTTGCAGGAGAACTTGTTTTTGTTAGTTTTATTTCAAAATGAAGTTTTCTCTAATAAAAATATTGATGCTCATAGACAATCCCAGACTCATATAAAAATCATATAATACATGCTTCTGGATATAGCATTTGCTCCTAAAGCAGCTCCTGTGCATCACATTGATCATAAAGGAAGAAAAACTGTTGATACTGGAAAGAATGTGGTTCAGTCTTCAAATCAGACTTTCACATTCCCATACAGGCTTTAGGCACCACCACAGCCTCTTCATGCCCCTGTTTTCATCTATGTCCTGTGGGAAGTAGGCATGGCCAAGGCTGCTGCTGGGCTCCTCTCCATGGAGAAGTGCCAAGCTGTCCCTTCTAGGATGATCCTTGACCACTTTTGCTGCCACTGCTATGATGAGATCCTGTCTTAGTGGCACCTAATTCTGGACCTGTAATAATAGATATCAGCAATATATCTATATCTATATCAAGTATACTTTTTAAATTACAGTTGAGACACTGTTACATTTGTTTCAGGTCTACAGTATAGTGACTTGACATCTCTTTATGTTCTACTATGCTTACCACAATTGTAGCTACATCGGTCACCATACAATGCTGCTACAATACAAACGACTATATTCCCTGTGCTGTACCTTTCATCCCCATGACTTACTCATTGCATAACTGGAAGCCTGTATCTCCTACTCCCCTTCACCCAATTTGCCCATCCTCCAACCACTCTACCCTCTGGCAACTACCAGTTTGTTCTCTATCTTTATGGGTCTGTTTGTGCTTTTTTTGTTTGTTCATTTGTTTTGTTTTTTAGACTCCACATATAAATGAAGTATGGTGTTTGTCTTTCTCTCTGACTTATTTCACTTAGCATAATACCACTAAGTCCATCCATGTTGTCACAAAAGGCAAGATCTCATTTTTTTTTTTAGAGCTTAGTAATATTCCATTTACATATATACCACATCTTCTTTATCCAGTCATCTATCGATGGACATTTAGGTTTCTTCCATATATTACCTATTGTAAATAATGCTGCAGTAAACACAGGGGTGCATATATCTTTTCAAATTAGTGTTTTGGTTTTCTTTGGGTAAATATCCAGCAGTAGAACTACTAGATCGTATGGTATTTCTACTTTTAATTTTTTGAGGAAGTGCCATACTGATTTTCACAGTGGCATTAATTTACATTCCCATCAACAGTGCACCAAGGTTTCTTTTTCTCCACATTCTCACTGACACTTGTTATTTCTTGTCTTTTTGATACTAGTCTGACAGGAATAACATGCCATCTCATTGTGTTTTTGATTTGCATTTCCCTGATGATTAGCAATGTTGAGCATCTTTTCATGTATCTGTTGCTTATTTGCATAGCTTCTCTAGAAAAATGTTCAGATCTTCTGCCCATTTTTTAATCAAATTTGATTTTTTGGTGTTGAGTTGTTTAAGTTCTTTATATATTTTGGATATTAACTTCTTATCAGATACATCATTTGCAAATATCCTCTCCCATTCAGTAAATTGCCTTTTCATTTTGTGGATGGTTACTTTTGTTTGCAAAAGCTTTTTTTTTTTTTAAGGTAGTCCCTCCCAATAGTTTATTCTTGCTTCTGTTTCCCTTGCTTGAGGAGACATATTTAGGAAAATTTTGCTAAGGCCTATCTCAGAGAGGTTACTTCCTATGTTTTCTTCTAGGAGTTTTATGGTTTCAGGTCTCACATTTAGGTCTTTAATCCATTTGTAGTTCATTTTTGTGTATGGTGTAGGAAAGTGGTCCAGTTTCATTCTTTTGCATGTAGCTGTCTAGTTTTCCCAGCACCATTTATTGACGAGACTGTCTTTTCCCCATTGTTTATTCTTGCCTCCTTTGTCGTAGATTAATTGACCATATAACTGTGGGTTTATTTCTGGGCTCTTTATTCTGTTCCATTGATTTATGTGTCTGTTTTTGTACCACTGCCATACTGTTTTGATCATTATTGCTATGTAGTAAATCTTGAAATCTAGAATTATGATACCTCTGGCTTTGAGTTGCTTTGAGTATTTGACGTTTTTTATGATTCCATACAAATTTTGGAATTATTTTTTCTAGTTCTGTGAAAAAATGCTATTGGTATTTTGATAGGGATTTCACTGAATGTGTAGATTACTTTGGGTAGTATGGACATCTTAACAGTATTAACTCTTCCAATCCATGAATATATCTTTCCATTTGTTTGTGTCATCTTCAATTTTTTATATCATTATTATATTTTTAATATCACTGTTTTATAGTTTTCAGAGTACAGGTCTTTCACCTCCTTGATTAAGTTTATTTATAGGTATTTTATTCTTTTTGTTGCAATTGTAAAGGGAATTGTTTTCTTAATTTCTCTTAATACTTTAATGAATAAATGAAAAAAAAATAAATAAAAGGAGAAGGATTTTCACCAAGCATGTAGCCTCTCAAACTGATTACTTAAAAAATGGTCTGAGGACACCTCGGTGGCTCAACTGATTAAGTGTCCAACTCTTGATCTCAGCTCAGGTCTTGATCTGAGGATCATGACTTCAAGCCCTGCGTTGGGCTACACACTGGGTGTGGAGCCTTCTTAAGAAAAAAAAATGTGGTCTGAATTTGTATATTTATGTGTATAACTCAGTGGGTCCAGTAGGGTCTGATTTTAATATGCTTAGGCTAGAAAATCCCAGCCCAGGAGACAGTAAATGGAGAATCATCACAGAATACTTTCTTTAGGACACTGCTTTCAGAGTTGTTCATTTCTCATTGTGAGTATAAGGAAATAAGGGCCATTGGTCATTTTTATTGAGTATCTATGCTTGACAAACGTCTAGGTACACTTGATAGTCTTTTCCTTTTCTCTCTCCCCTCAACTTCCTGAAGTAATGCTTGGTGCCATCACATAAAAGAAAGTTGTCTCTGAGAGGAAAAAAACAACAAAAAATCTTCATGAGATGCTCCTCCTCTCAGAAACACTTTCAAGAAGAATTGAAAGGAGATCATTTGCTTCTTATTTTTCTAGAGACTTGTTTCCCCATGCCCACGTGTGTGTGGTATGTGTGTGTGTGGTCAGTACAAGTCCTCTGTATGCTTTATAGAGCTTTGCTTCACATGTAGACAGAGACCAAAAGGACCACATTCTTTCTGAATGAGGGGGTAAATTAAGGTCCACACTATTTAACCCCTTGGCTTTTTCTTGGTAGGGAAGTGGCAGGGAAAAGCTTCAGGTTGTGTACCAGCATAGACAATAGAAGCACCTTTTGGTTTTTTTTTTAATTTTATTTTATTATGTTATGTTAGTCACCATACGATACATCATTAGTTTTTGATGTAGTGATCCACAATTCGTTGTTTTCATTTAACACCCAGTGCTAATGGAAGCACCTTTTGCTGACATTGTTCTCTCGAAGCTTACAATTGCAAAATGAAACTTGTTATTTCTAATCCAGAAAGACAGCTGGAACTTTCATCTTTCTACTGTCAAATGCATTGTTAATGTCATATTGGATCATATGATAATAGTGGGATAAATCTAATGGGTTATCTCAACCACACTGCAGACGGTAGAGTGAAGTGAAGTGGGCTAGGTAACAATCCAGAGAAGAACAAGAGGACTGAGTTCCTGAGCCATGTTCAGTTACAGGATTGCATTTGGTTTGCTGTTTAGTTCACCATGTTGTCCCTACCAAGGGACCTTTTGGAGTATGAACCAAGCTTATTCCACTCATTAGGATTAACTTTGTCAGTTGATTTGTTTATTTTCCATGTAAAACACACCTATGAGGAAATAATGTTCATTACTTACCATCACTGAGAGGGTCTGTCCCCATAATCAATTCTGTTCCCTGGTGTCATTCTCAGGGATGGATGAGTAGGTGGCAAAGGCAATATTTTTCTCTTACTCTGTTTCTTCCAAAAAACTTAAGAAGAGATCTGGCCATATTGACTGTTCATTGACCTAAGATTTGTTGCTCTTTACCTGACAGAGTTAACCTGGATCATTCCTCTCAAGAGAGAGTTGGTAAGAAGGAAACACTGATGAGTTTGTTGATGCGAATCCTGGGTTCACATCCAGGCTCTGAGTTTGCCAGTTTCTGAACTTTCTGGGCTTCATGTCCTCATTTGTAAACTTCTGGGTTCAGAGAGTAAGAATCAAGTGAGATAATGGAAAATACTTCATATGTAGGAAAAGAGATGTAAAAACATAAGACTTTATTATCTACCACTAGATCAAGGGTTCCCAATTTGTCTGATCATGAGAGGTGTCTTGGAAGCATATTAAAAATACAGAATTCTGGGGCCCTGCCCAGACCTACTGAATTAGAATCTCTGGAGTCAAGGCATGGATTTCTGCAGTTTTATAGCATCCTGAATAACTCTGATGCTCACTCAGGTTTGGGAATCACATTGCCAGGGTTTGAACTTCTTGAAGATGGGAACTGTGTATCTTAGTATTTTAAAATCTCTACACCTAGCACATAGTATTTATATAACCCACTAATGACCAAATTTACTAAGGGCACACTGTGTCAGACACCATGCTAGCCAATGAGGAGAGACAGCACAATCCTGGTCTGTGCTGAACTTACATGCTGTAATCGTTGGTGATGTGGATGTTGCAAGGCAAGTAGGATAGTTTCAGTACACTGTGCTGATGAGTGTCCGAGAAGTTGAGTCATTGAAGAGTTTTAAGCAGTCCTTTGATATGATTTGATGCTGTTGGACTTATCAGTCTTGCCTTTATGTTTGATGTCCAAGAGCATTCTATTTTCAATGCTTTGTTGTGGGCAATATTTCCTATAGAAAATAAAAACTTTAAAGAAAATATTTGATGGATTTTCCCATTGTTCAGATTTCTTGATTCCTCCTGGTGAGTTTCCCTGGATATATGCAGTATGTTCATTTTTACACAACAACATGTTGGGGGCAAGTGCTAGTGGAATTTTGAAATCTAAACACCACAGGTGCTGAATAGGAGCTACTGAAGGACATGCCATGAAAGGGGAGAATGAGAAAATAGATCCTCTGGGGAGTCTTACTCCAAGATGAAATAAACTTTTAAAACAGAAAGAGGCTACAGGAAGGAAAGTTAAAATTCCAGTATCTGTCTTGGGATGTGAAGAACAGCAAGTGTTCTTGACTCAACCCAAACATGGCCGACTGACCCCAGAGTCTGGCTGACCCTAGCATAGCTGGCTTACCCAAGTTTTGCCCATCCCTTCAACCAAATTTGAACCCTGTGTAAGCCCTGAAGTCATTTGGGAGATCATTTGAAAATATTTTCCTCTCTTTGTCTCCTTGGTTTGGACTAAGAATGCTCTGAGGAGAGCCGTGTGGAACCACAGGGGAGAGAGAGCTCATTTTTCTATATATATTTGTGTTTTTATGACCCTTTTCCTGCAAGTGTTGGGCAAGGAAGGAATGATGAGAATTGACTCCTTGATTTTTGCAGTGTGGTGTGAGCAAACGCAGTTTCCCATTGAGGCAGTGTGGTGGGAAAGGAAGCACTGCATTCAAACTTAAAAGCCATAGTTCTGGTGTCCTGCTCTAAACAGCCCTTCAAAGCATGCTGCTGAATGAAGGAAGGATGGACAAATGAAGGAATGCCAGCTGGGCCTGGCCATTTCACCAAACCTGAGGCTAAACTCAGCAACCTCAGGAACGAAGGACCAGGGATTACCACTTTGGGAGTGTAAATGTATCCCAGATGCTGTGTGAGAAGTGAAGATCCAAGCTGTGGCCTCTGCTAGGTGTTCACAGTCTGAGGACCATTGAACAATAAGCTTAGAATTCCATACGTAATTCATAAGAGGAGAGGTTTCATATTGGATTCCACATGAAGAAGGAGTAAGGACTCTGGCTGAGCTTTGAAGGGTGAAGAGGGTTTGGACAGACAGAAGAGAGGAGAAAGATGCATCTAATGTAGCAGGTAGAGAAAAGGCACAGAAGTGGTTTACATCCTAGTGGTAGTGTTTGAGACACAGTGAGCTGATTAAGATGACTGAAGGAGGTATTGGGGATGGAGGGGGAGCAGTGTGGGCCTGAAGGAGGCAAGAGAACAAGGTCTTGGTGTAGCACGAGCACAAGAAAGAACAAGGTGCCACATGAAGATTTTAAGTTGAAGAGCATTGTCCTGGGTGTCTTGTCGGGCAGAGTGGGCCCCTCCACACCCAGCTGTTGGCTGACTCGCTCTTTTGCACAGCCACTAAGCCTGGATGGAAATCCAGTGAATATTTCTGTTGCTCTCCCAGGTGATCAGATCTGCAGATATGTGGGGAAGTTCCCTTGCACACTCCCTTGTCTGAAAATTAACCAACATGATGGAGACTAGATCACACGCTTTCAAAACAAACCAAGTACTTCTTCCCTCTAATATGATTTACCAGATGACAGATGATCCCAATCCCTGTAATTACTTGGATACTTTAATTGACTTTCAGTGGCAGTAATAAGTAACTGGAGTTCAGGCTTGTAGAATTTCCTTCCTAATTGTTACTGTTAAACCACTCATTACAGAGATAAATAACACACCACTTGATTTAAACCGTTTCTTCCATCCATGTAAATTCCAGTGGCAGTGCCCCAGCATTTGCAGGCTCCTAGGGGAGCCGTTTAGGGGTGAGGAACACGGGCAGTACACCTAGAGGGCTGCCCAAGCTGGTTGGCTGTTTCCTTTGAATTAGCAAGCCACAAGTTTCCAACACTGACGCACTTCCTAGTGCTTTGGATTTAAAAAGCTGTAGAAAGGATAATTGACCACAGCTTGTCAGCACAAGAGATTTACTGTCATTAGTGCAAACTCAGATGAATTACTTTAATATCATGGAATAAAAAAACGGTCAGATACTTTCCTCTCTCAGTAAGTTAAGGGTACTTAAACAGCTTTTCACAGTTTACTTCTGCATTTGGTGTAAAGGAAGGAGGAAATCATAAAGGGCTGTGAGTGGGAGTGAAGGGGAGGAATGGGATTAACTTGGCAGAGGTAGGAAAAGGTAGATTTCAGATTCTCAAATCAAATCCAAGTGAACAGATTTCTTCAGGGTTTGCTTGTTTTTAGGGTGGTATAAAAACTAAATAAACATTTCTTTTAAGTTCCCAATATTGATTTCTACTTTTCATTGTAATATTAATTTAGAAAATTCTGTTACAACTTGGGTTTTTCTGTTTGCCTCAGTTGTAGAGAGAAAAAAAACTGCAAATAACACAGGGTAGTTCCTAAAGCCTTTATTACACCATAGACACCAGTTTGGGAGACCTGAATTGTTTCATTCAGGGCCATGCAAATATGGCCCTCTAACTTGTTCTATTTTGTTTTGCTTTTCAATCATCTATTCTTCTGAGGATTGTGTAAAAGAGCACCAGTGCCCAGGCACAAAGAATGCCTAGAACTGGAGCAATTTATTTTCATTTTGCTTCCCTATGGTTCTTTTTGCAAAACTCTTTGCCTCCTAACTCTTAGAACCCAGGACAGGCCACCACTGGCAATTGTTTCATTTTGATTTTGGGGAGGAGGGCTCCATTCCTGTATGATCATTGAAACTAGACTTGCTTTGCTGTCTCCTGCTTCCACTAAGATCTAAACACATGGACCTGGTTCCTGTGGTTATTATAACTGAAATGGAACTAATCTCACTCATTTCTGTGTGGCTCAGCACTGTGGGTTAATATCTGTGAATGTTGTTGCCAATTACTGTCTCTGGGTTAGTTGGTGGTAAGCACTATTTGTTCTTTCGCCTCTTTATTTCTCCAACACACTAGAATATACCTGAGAGGTGAAAGTAATAGAAACTCCCTCTGAAAGGAGAGAAGAAGTCTGTAAAAATCCAGTAGCATTTGTAGTTACTGCATATTTGATTATTTCCCTTTCACCTCTGAGTCTTGTGAGAATCACACAGAGGGAAAAGAACATAAAATAACCTCACTAGTAGCTATATTGTTAAAAACATAAACAATAGCACCAACAAACAGTAGCACTATGAACCCTGGCCATCATGCTCTAGGTCTGAAAGCGAATGAACTGGACTTCTCAGGATCCAGGAGAGGTGGAAATACCAGAAACTTGGGCCTGCAGGGTCTCTGCCCAACTCTGGTTTCTACTATTTTGAGTGAGTTGTAGCTTTGACTACATCCCATTAATCTAGTGATGGCTTGCCTCCAAATTGCTTTGAAAGAGTCATGGTTTGAGTTTCCTAATTCCATTTTCAAAATTAAAAATTTAGCAGAGTCCCCAACTCCCTGGCCATTTGTCCAGACTTTGTGTGTTTGTGTGACACAGAAAAAGACATAATACTTATTTTTAAAGAAAAAAAGATGTCATGTAAGATGGATAGAGTTAGGGTGGAGAGAGATTTGCAGAAGTAACTTCACGGTTGTCTCAACTGAGTTATAAAATACTCCTCCATTCCTACAAGATGGATGGTAATGGAACTACCTTTATCATTGCAAAATGTGTGTGAAATGGTGGCCGCTTTCATATGAGAAAAAAGAAAATGGCAAGAAATAGCAGTGTACCTGACTGGGTTTTATTAGTGTGTGATGATTCCTTGTTGTAGCCAGGGATCTTTCATGTTCTCCAGCACAGATTGGATTCGGGCCTGACCAGGATGACAACATTACCTCTTGAATGGGTAGCCATTACTTTTAAATAAAATCTGTGTGCTCTGTCTCTGCTCTGGGTGCAGCTTTAACTGACCCATCATATGCCTGGCAGAGTGTCTGAGCCCAAAGGAGATTGAAAATAACTTTGATTCAGATCACATCAGATTGAAGGTGCCTGTAGAAGGGTTGGGAGGCACAGATTGGATGCTGGTCATGCTTGTGGCCAGGAGTGTGCAAAATGGACTTAGTCCATTTCCAAGACCAGAATGCAGGGGAAAAAAACTTTTATGTATAAATATGACAACCTGACACTCAGAAAGGCTAAGCATCTCTCTCCAGGGATGGCTTGGCCCATATGCTGGGTTATACAGGGTGTTTGAAATTTGCCAGAAAGAGAGAGAGATTGAGAGATTGGGGAGGTGGGGGGGAAGAAAGAGAAAAAAACCAAAGGTTGGATTTAGTTTCTGTTCCTGTTTTGTTTTTTGTAGTAGAACACCAATTAACCTATATTAAATGTTTTACCTGAATGTGAACTAATGAGTAAATGCTTTTCTGGATGAGGTAGGCATATGGTATGTGGGCATGCTTCCCTGGATATCATCTGCCTTGTGGAACTCTTCCTTTTCACCTTCATTGCCCCTGACAGCTCAGCTCATCTTTCTGATAATAGAGAGACCGTCAATCACCAGCAGCCCGCCCATAAGTATTGGGGAAGGTGGAGGGAGGTGACAGATATGAAGTCACTAGGAAGACAAGACTGTGTGTGGAGTGACACAAATGGGAAAACTCCAGGTCTTTTCTACAGACATGATTCCCTCAAATCCTTACCATGTCCCTGGGCGTGGATGAACACAGAGGGGATTTTAGTCTCTACAGTAGGTCCTCAAGATTCGGTGGTATAGATTTTGATGGTTGACTTTAACATATTTCAATTTGGCTTTAATATTTGTATATCCCCTATTATTACATGTTTCCCCCAAAACTTAAATAGTTTTACTTTTAGTCTCTTTCCAGGCAATTTATAAAAGGCAAAAGGTAGGGGCACCTGGATGGCTCAGTCGGTTAAGCGTCTGACTCTGGATTCAGATCGGGTCCTGATCACATGGCTCCAGGGATTGAGCCCTGAGTCAGGCTCCCCACCCAGCGAGAGTCCACTTGGACACCCTCTTCCTCTGCCCCTCCCCCTGTTCGTGCTCTCTTTGTCTCAAATAAATAAATACATATTTTTAAAAATAAAATGCAAAAGGTATAAAAAAGTAAGTGAAAATAACTTCTAATCTTACCACCCAGTGATAACCCATGTAATACTTTCATAAGTGTCTTTCTAGATACTTTTGCTATGCATGTATACACACAGATACAAACATAAATAAACATGTAGTGTTCTTTCAGAAATCTTTTTTCGTTTAGAAACATGTCATGGCCAAATTTCTATGCCCATAACTGTATTTTATGTCATTCTCTCCAGTGACTTCTTGGTGTTAATTATATGGTTTCTTTTTCATTATTATGAAGTACTTGTGGGTACATCTTTACATATTTTATGACATCTTTAGGATAAATTTCTAGAAGTGGATTTGATTAGAAGATTATGAGTGTTTGAAATGTGGCTATGTGTTCTCATGTTGTCTTCTAAAAGGTCGTATTAATGGGAGGTATCATGGATGCATCCATGGTAGTTTTTTTTTAAGTAATGCTTACATATTTATTTCCTGCCTTTCTACAGTACAGAAAAAATATCTAATTACTATGTAACACTCTTTTAGAAGGAAAAGTCATACTATAGTCAGATGACTATTTTGTCAAATTAATTGTCCTTTTATGGTTCCTGGGTTTTAGTTATTATTTGCTATTAAAAAGTAATATAAGTGGTCATTTCTTCAAGTTTCTTTGTGATTTTCAGTTGTAATTTTGTGATTTCAGGCTAATCATTCTGTGTGGGCATGGTGATATTTGGGTAGTTTGTAGGGAGGCATATATGTTAGATTTGCTTTGGAGTTTAAGTTGCAGAACAGCTAGGTGATTCCTCTGGACAGTGTAATGTGAATGCAAGACAGAGGCACTGTGGGTGTCTCATCCCCATTCAGTCTGAAAACTGACCAGCAGCAGGCAGCATAAATATTCAGGCCATGCACATGTGAAGGCATATACCATGAAGACACATGCAGATAGAGGTTCAAAGGTTCTTAGCCCGTTGCTAAGGAAACATGTCCGTAGTCTTATGAATAAACAGAAGATAGGTGAACTGAGAGTGTCATGTGTGGATGGGGGAAGAGGTAGAGAAAGAGTTATTGTAACAGAAAAGTATGGAACACATTGGAGTAGGTTGGGGAAAATTAGGGACAGAAACCACCATACCTAGGCTTTTTAGACATCAGCAAAATAATCAGACGAAGGCAAAAAATGTAGTCTCACTGGCAAAACTGAAACTCAGACACAAAATAAACAGTTGTATAAATTGAACCAGTTGGTTTTTAGTGATTTCAGCGCATGTGTATGTGTATGCCTGTGAGTTTGCATAGAGTTCATTGTTCCGTAGTGGGAAGACATCATGAAATAGAATGACAGCCCGATACGTTATATCGTGAAGCTCAGTTCTTTAAATATGAAATCACAGCCAGCCCCTCTGGGTGCAAACATAAGGCGTGAGAACTAGCCCAGCACCACTGCCGTTATCATCTGGTATCTGGGCCCTTCATTAATATTTATGGAGCCGTAGATTAAGCATAGACCCCCTCCATAACTCAGGGAACCAACTCTGCACTCAAAATAGTTTAATCTTGGCTTTTAATGTGAAAGCAAAAATTTTTAAATGTTTGCAAATCCAAAAAAAAAAAAATGTGCCTTAAGATAGGCTACATGGCTTTAAAAAGTTCATTTCTCCTGAATTGAGAACCCATGTCCTGTTCTAAAATAATCCTGCAGATAATTTTGGCTCTTCTCCCTTCTGAATGGTCCTTTAAAAAAAAAAAAAAAGATTTGTTTATTCATTTGAGAGAGAGAGAGTGCATGTGTGAGCAAAAGCAGGAGGGGCAGAGGGAGAGAGAATAACAAGCAGACTCTGCGCTGAGTACAGAGCTCCACACAAGGGCTCGATCTTACTACCCCAAGACCGCAATCTTGGCAGAAACCAGAGTCAGATGCTCAACCAACTGCACCACCTAGGTGCCCCGAATGGTCCTTTTTGAACTGCATCCCATAAGAATAATTTTCTTTGTCTTTCATTCTGTCTTGTTTTCTTATGGAGAAGGGAGGAAGGGGTTAAAAAAAAATCCTATAATTAGCTGAGCACCTAATATGTGTCAGGCACTATACTAATTACTTTTTTTTTTTTAAAGATTTTCTTTATTTATTTATTTGACAGAGAGACAGCGAGAGAGGGAACACAAGTAGGGGGAGTGGGAGAGGGAGAGCCCGATGCAGGGCTCTATACCAGGACCCTGAGATCATGACCTGAGCTGGAGGCAGACTCCCAATGACTGAGCCACCCAGGTGTCCCACTATACTTATTACTTTACACATGTCAAATCATTCGATGCCATAGCCTTGTAAGATAGATCGTATCATCCAGCTCCAGAGTGGCTAAGTTGTCTGAGGTTGTACTAATTTGGTAGAGAAGGATTCATATTCAGATTTGCATGACACCAAAGTTTTGTGATTTTTTTCCCTGAGCTACATGTGAAAGTAGCAGAGTTCTTGGGATTCCTTGTTTATTCTTGGCACCGTAGAAGTCATTATTACGGGAACATGGCCCAGGGGCACCTGGGTGGCTCAGTCATTTGGGCGTCCAACTCTTCATGTTAAGTTGAGTCTTGATCTTGGGGTTGTGGGTTCAGGCCCCGCGTTGAGCTCCGTGCTGAACATGGAGCCTACTTAAAAAAAAAGAGGTGTGTCTGGGTGGCTTCATCAGTTAAGCATCTGACTCTTGATTTCAGCTCAGGTCATGATCTCAGGGCCATGAGACTAAGCTCCAAGTGGGGCTCTGTGCTCAGCAGGGAGTCTGCTGAAGATTCTCTCTCTTCCTCTCCCTCTGCCCCTCCCTCTGCTTGCTTGCTCTCTTTCTCTAAAATAAATAAATCTAAAAAAATATGGCCCAGAGTCTTTCTAATAGTATGTATGTAATTCACACGTTGTAAAATGCATTTCTTACTCACCTATTTGTGTCCTATTCTGTGCTCTGCATCATAAGGGCTGCAAGAGAAGTAAGATGTCTTAGTTTTTAGCCCTAGGAGAGCTTCTAGAGCTTCTAGTCCAAATTGCATCAGTTAACTGCCCCCCAAAACAACATTAGGCAATATACATTCATAGCCAGACCAGATGAGATGACACAAAAGAGGATTCTGTGTAAATATTAGCTGCTTTCCCACAGAACAATGGCAAGCAGAATTGGGATACCAGTTGTCCTTCATGGTAGGCACAGTTTAGTGAATAGGACCCCCAAAATGTGAAATAGTCCAAATATATGTTCAAGTAATTCTCAACATATTTCAAGAGAAATCTTAGGCTTTCAGTAACCTGGAAGAAAAAATTGAGCAGAGAATGCTTTACTAGTTTAAAATTTTTCTTTTGAAATTACTTGCCCTAATTTGAAATTTAAGCATCATAATAATGTTGATGATAATGATAGTGATGACTAAATTTATTGAGCACTCACTCTAAACTCTATGCTAACATTTTGCTTGTATTACCTCATTTGGTCTTCATAACCATCCTATGAGGTATGTACCCATTTTACATGTGAGGAAACCGAGACCTGGAAAAGTTGAGTAATTCTCTTACAGTCTCAAACAGAAAATTGTGGAGCCTGAACTCAAACACAGGTCTGTTTGATTACTCCATATATACTTTTCTTTAAACAAAGGAAGCAAATTGTGCTAACAATAACGTTTGATTTTCATGTCTGCCTAGTAATGGACCTAGCTATGCACACAGGCTGCATGTAATGTGAGGGCTTCTGCTGAGTTGTGTCTGTCCACCTTGGACCCATCACTTTCCATGGTTCTTTTCAGGCCTGTCAGGATATTCCCTGCTTCTTATTTAATTCATAAATCTCACCATTTGTGTTCTTCCTCAGCTAGTCTGGCTCTGAGTCTGCTTTGCTTAATCCTGTATCAGGGGCAGAAAAGTAAAATTAAAAGTCAAGGGATTAATTCTAGAAAGCTGCTATGGGGAAGTGCAGGATATAAGAGAGGAAAAGGTCCTAGGCATGGTTGGGGTTAAGGAGGGACCTTCTGTAAACTTCTGCCATTTATGTCTTATCCCCATTGACTGGTGATCCCTTTGGAAATCATTTAGAAGTTGAACCTCAAGATATTGGCCATCGAGCAAGTGAGCTGCTCAGTTTAAGAAACCATCCCTGGGCGCCTGGGTGGCTCAGTTGGTTAAACGACTGCCTTCGGCTCAGGTCATGATCCTGGAGTCCCGGGATCGAGTCCCACATCGGGCTCCCTGCTCAGCGGGGAGTCTGCTTCTCCCTCTGACCCTCTTCCCTCTCATGCTCTCTATCTCTCATTCTCTCTCTCTAATAAATAAATAAAATCTTAAAAAAAAAAAAAAAAAGAAACCATCCCTGAATGTTCACTTTAGGTTAGGAGGAGAAAGTAAAAAGAGGAGAGGTTGTTAGATTGCAGAAGGCAGCACTTTGTTAATGGACACTTGGAAGGGCATGAGATGGGTGCCAGACATACAATTATTATGATTCTAGAAGCTTTGTTTAGAGTTTTCAAGTAAAATCACTTCTCGGCCTTTTGGCTAAGATCAAGTGTAGAGTTTTCAAGTAAAAATCAATTTCTGGAGTACTTGCCATGTGCAGGGGGCTTTGTAGGGGCTATATAGATAGACTTGACAGTTCCTGATTCATAAGGAACCTAAAGCAGTTAATAAATTCTAGTATAAGTCAACCTGTATTATTAATTCATTCTAATGCAAATCAACCAATATAAAAATAAAGGGTTGAGGACACAGGCAAAGAAGACAAAGCACAATCAAAGAGCATGCTTTGATTTCTTCTTCTTACTTCATTTGACAAACTCTTTCTGACACTTTTGCATCCACTCAAACACTTATTGAGCACCTAGTTCAAGCTCAGCACCATGATAAGAACACAAACATGATATGGACTCAGAGAGAAAGAAATAGAATGACAATCCAGAGTAGCTGATCTTCCTATAAGTAGGATCCAAGTACTTGAGGTGCTCACACAGGAGATGACTTTGGTTTGGATCTTGCTGGTTGGGGGCATTTCACATGACAGAGAGGAGCCAACAATCATCTTGTTGGAAGAAGAGCAAAAATTCCAGTACAATGTGAGTATAAGGCACATGGGAGGAGTTAGGGCTGGAGAAAAAACAAGGAACACGTTTCTGGAGAAGCTTAAGAGGTTGTGCTGGGATTTTGGATTTTCCTAAAAGTTGCCAAAACCCCCTGGAGATGTTTTGGCCAGGAAGTGACATGGTTTATTTTTTTCAGTGCTCATCTGCCTTCCGTGTGAAGGACTGGCTGGATGTGGAAGATATTGAGGTGGCCTCTTCCCAGCTGTTTTGAAGGGAATATCATTTCATTGAACTTGTAAACTCGGATTGCTTTGCTCCCCATTCACCCATAAAAGGCCATAAGGTCTAGACTGTCTCTAGTCAGCTCTGGCCTCTTTTAGCGTCAGTTTGGATTATCCTTTCCCACAGCTAACTTACCGTCTGTGGTTCTTTTCTGAAGCAAGCTTCTCGATCTAAACTTTTATCTGGAATAGGCATTTGGGATCATCTCCAGGTCTTCTAAATGGGTTGGAACAAAAAGGAACAAGCGGTGGTAGGGAGAGAAACAGGCCTCCGGAGGGCTTCTTTGCCTCTGACTATTTAAACCCCTTCCAGGATGAAAGAAGGAAAACATTAAAGACCAGATATGCTTTCAAAAATAGAGAACTCATAAAGTCATTGAATTTTGGAGCTGAAAGAGGCCTCAGAAAGCCGGTCTCTGGTTTTCAGCAGGATTCTAGAAAGAGTACAGGACTTGAAATAGCCTGTTGTACCTATGACTGTTTATGGTACTTGAGATAAGTAACTTAGACTCTCAGAGCCTCAACTTTACCTGTTAATTAAGGACAATAATACTCACCTCTCTAAACGAAATTAAATATTATATGCGAAAAAGGTAAAACCATGTATAACATAGCTGTGATTTCAGAAACTGAGACACAGGCAAGTTAAGTGGGCATATAGGATAGTCCTTTCACTGTAGTGAGTGGATTTTTTCACAGCCCTGACCTATGAAACCCCAGTCTGGTCTTCCTAAGTCTGTAAGCATTACCAAGCTGACACAACACTTCTAGTGAGAATGGCAAAATCTCTTTGCGTACCCTGTGTTCTCATGTTCCCTAAAATTTGAACATTTCTTACTTTAAAGTAGCTGATGGCATTGAACCCTGATTGTATGTCCGTCTTTGTTTTAGCAGTAAAGGTTTAGGGTGGATTTTACCTAGCAGTTCACAGTCTGTCTCAGGGGATGCCTTAGCATCTCAGCATCTCCATGTCACCTGAAAGCCCTTTGTGGTTTTTTTCTGGAATGAGTCCCAGTGCTTACCTCACACAGGTATGTTAGCACTTCAGTTTCACTCAGTTGTCAGAAAAGATGGTTGCCTAGTTGTTGACTCATGAGAAGTTGGGCAGCAAAATAGATGATTCTCTTCACAGTTTTGCCCCTTTGCGCATTAGCCTGGTCTTCTTTCCCTGCTCCGATGCAGACCTACTTTTTCTTTCTCAAGCCATGACCTGTTTGACAGGAAATGTGTTCTTTAGTAAGCCCAGTGGCTTGATTACGTCAAAGCAGGAGATACCCAAGACTCCAGTGAAAAGAATTGATTGCAAGAATAGGACAGTTACCACATACTCAGAATGGCTTTTTAATAAAACTCACTGAGAACAATTAATTTTTTCCTGATGATTTTATTTGCTGCCTTGACTGTGTTTACAAAGCTCCTATCGCTGGCCATGGCTACTAGAGTTGGTCACTGACCACTGGACCTTCTACAGTGGAGTCCCGGTTTTGATTATCTAAGATCAGGAGAATCATTCCTCAGATCTCTAGTTGCCTGCAACTGCTTCCTTTCAACCCTCTTTTGCTGCCTTTCCTGTCATGATGACAGCAACAAAAACAGCACTAATAATAACTAAAAATTACATTAGTGCTTGCTTTGTGCATGAAGCTTTCCTAAGCATTATACCTATGTTTAATTAACTAGTTCGATGTCTCCACACAGCAGATTTTATAATCTCAAGGAATCTAGGGACAGGAACTGTGAGTCAGAGATATGATAGGGGCCACTGTCAGACTGTAGGGACTTTAGAAACAGTTGTCAACAGAGGCAGATTTTGACACGTCTGGAAATGGTTTTGATTGTCTCAACTGGGGGGGGGTGCCACTGGCATCTAGTGGGTAGAGGCAAGGCATATGGTTAAACATCCTATAAGGCACAGGCCAACCCCCCACAACAAAGAGTTATCCAGCCTAAAATGTCATGAATGTGAAGGTTGAGAAACTTTGGAGCCACATGATTTAAGTACTCTTGTGCAGATTACATAAATTTCAGTCCTGCTTCTGCACCTTACTATTTGTGGATCTTGGGCAAGTAGCTTATCCTGTTGAGGCCTCAATTTTCTCAACTTTAAAAATGGGAATGACAGTAGTAATATTATGTTATGGGGTTGATGTCATGATTAAATGTATTATATTTAATCCATTAATACATGTAAAATGCTTAGCTTAGCATCTGGCACATAATAGATGTTCCATATAGTAGCTGCTGTTTTTATTAGTTAGAGCCCTTCTGGTCTTCGGGAGACAAACTAGCTTCTCTTTAGTCTTGAGAGGATACCTTCAGTTCATGCCATCCAAGGGAATAGTTTGTTTTTCCATCTCAATCCTAAAAAAATTCCTATCTAGCCCACTAGGAAGGTCAGGAAAAGTTATCTTTGATTTCGTCCATGGAAGGTGTCTTTTTCATTTTTTTTTTTTTTAACAGAAGAAACCCACAGTTCTCTGTCTTGCCCTTGCATTTTGTTGCTTCTCTGTTTCCATGCCTACCTTCTAAGGTCTAGTCTGTTCACCTGTTCCTGCTACATCATTACACCATGTGCATCCCTGAAAAGGGAGCGTGCTGTGGTTCATCCAAGTCTACACTGCTCTCCAGAATGGGTGTTCTCAGTACATAGAGAAGGAAAACTATGCCTGCTTAATCCTCAGGTAGAATTATGGGCCGATATCACTGGAATCATCTAGGAACTGAGACAGAGAGGGGTTCACTAACTTACCTGACTTATCCAAGAAGTGAGTGAGTGAGTTAGGAATACATCTAGCCTCTAGTCTCTCTCTTCCATGCTTTTACGTTCCCCCCTAGGGGAATGTTAGTGAACTATGCCTACATTTAGGGTCTTCAGAGTCTCCTGAAATTATTTACTGTGTTTTTGTGGTAGGAGGCTCACTCTGAACCTAAGTTGGTACATGATTTTGATTCAGGCCCACTGGGCATTTCTGAGCTGGTAGAGTAGGGATACCAGAAGATTCTACCAGAAGAGTGAGAGCCTATTCTGAAGGAAATAGGAAGCTTGAAAAGTGTGACCTAGTAATGAAACTTCAGGGTTGTGGGAATAGGGAGCCATCCCAAGAACAGAATGGTGTCTGTCACTTTGTGTCTATGAAGATGAATCTTTTCTGAGACCCAGTGTGTTTAAATGGGAGTCCTGTGGTAAGCAAGGATTTAAAGATTTGTTTTAGGAAAATTTTATAAAATTTTGTGCCCAAGGAGCATAGCTATGTGTCTACCTAACAGAATGTGAAATGAAACAAAACACTGAATGGTTTGGCATGTATGGGGTTCTGATGCATCAGCTGAGGGGAAACATCTGTTCTGAGAGATTTTGGCAGAGTGCCATTAGATGCCTGGGGAAGGATGATGGAGAAGTAGGAATGCCTGCTAGAGTGGACATGAGACCCTTACTGCAGACTCAGTAGATATTCCTAATGTTTCTGCAGGGAAGAGCCTGTGAATTTGGATTTGTAATGTTAGTCTATTGGTATGTATAGGCCTGAGGAAGTGGATGGTATCTGAAATTTCACTAAGATTTTGGTACCTCAAAATGCTAACAAATATGGTGATTTGTTACACTTTTTTTTCAGTCCTTCAAATTGGCATTTTCCCCTGGTATGCTTTATGGATTATTACTTTCAAAAGTCTGCAACATATTGCTAGAATAAATATGCTTATAGAACAGCCTGAACCCTAGAAGAATGGTCCTGTCATGTCATTTATCAATTACCTCAGTATCAGATGAGGCATTCACAGCAATCAAAACACATTCATTTTAAATGATGTTCTATATTTTAGACAACTACTATATCCATATTGAAGTAGTTTAAATATAAATGAGGCCCATAGAAATGTCAGGCAAAATACAACTGCCAAAATTATAAGATCATTGGCAAATGTTTGAATGGCAGCCAGTGCTGGGCCTTAAATGTTGAGAAGGAGCTTCTCAAAAGTAATTCAAGCTGTAAAAGCAAAGATACATTTTGGAATCCTATCCACTTGGAATTCATTTATACAGTGTGTTGACTACCTATGGCTACTGGGCATAGACTAGGTAATAGGTGATAGGAATGCTGTGAAGCTATCTGGAGGAGATTGATAAAGAGAACTAGTGTCTCAGTTATTTACTACTGCTTAGCAAAACCATCCCAAGATGTAAGAACTTAAAAGAGCAATGTTATTATCTCTTATAATTCTGTGAGTTGACTAGGCTCAGCTGGTCAATTCTTCTCTCAGAGTCTCTTATGTGGTAAGAGACGGTGGCTTGAACTGAATCACTCAAGATGATTCCACTCACCGCAGACATTGACAGGATTGGCTGGAAGGCTGAGACATCTTTCTTTCCATCTCCATGTTCATCTCACTGTGCTGCTAACTTGGGCTTCTTTAAATGGGCTTCTGAAACCTGAATCTTAAGAGGTCAAAAGCAAAAGCTGCTAGGTCTTCTGAAGGCTTAGACCCAGACTGGCATAGTGTCACTGTCATCGTTCTCTGTTGGTTAAAGCAAATCATAGGGTCAGCCCAGATTCAAAAGACATACTATACAATGCTGTGAGTACTGGGAAGTGTGGTTCATTGGTGGCCATCCTTGGAGACTGGCTGTAACAGATAGCCAGGGTAATACCAGTGACAAAAAGATAGGGAAAGTGAGTTCTGAGCTTAGACGAAAAGAGCTGATTCATAAATAGATTAAAGCATGTTAAGTAGCATATATAGAAGCATCAGTTACTCCCAAAGTACAGGAAGTAATACCCACAGATGAATAGGGATTTTTTTTTTTTAATCCTGAAAGACATACTGTGTGGCAAAGAATTGGATGAAGGTGACCTTGGGCTTCTCATGCTGAATGTGTACTTCAGGTAAGGATGGCATTATGTTATTATATGAAAAGAGAAACAGGACCTTATTCATTTGGGACTTAAGAGGTAGAAGTGAGAGGAGAGGGAGACATTTTAAAGTAAAGCTTGAAAGAGAGGCTGTGGAATTCATACTGAATGCTCTTCATTTTCTTGGGGTAGTTAGAAGAATGATTATTTACTTAGGGTTGAAAACAGCAGAGTTAGGTTTGGCATGTGCTGTGGAAAATGGAAAATGTTTCCAAATAAAGGGATCTGGTATGCTGAGAAGCACAGGGCCCAGCTGATAGTGGACTTAAAAGCATGTAGCAAGGCCCATTGGCAGAGGTATATGGTTTTCTTCTACAGCACATTTACAGTTTGGGACAGAGACAGTTGAATAGTTAGGTCTTCATAAAGAAGCAGGTTGTGATGTTGGAGGTATGTTCCTCTTTCCTTTCTTCAGTGAAAACTATGTGGAGATAGCTTGAGGATCTTGCAGGCATCAGTTTTCAGGACCTCCATGCATCTGCTGTCTCCAAGGGGCGTTTTCCTGCCTGGCACAGCTTCCTCCCCAAGGGTG
This sequence comes from Eumetopias jubatus, assembly GCF_037043125.1. Classification (NCBI taxonomy): domain Eukaryota; kingdom Metazoa; phylum Chordata; class Mammalia; order Carnivora; family Otariidae; genus Eumetopias; species Eumetopias jubatus. Next base: position 36,445,414 of record NW_028274820.1, read on the forward strand.
ACTTCTTTCCAATAAACTCTGCATGCAAAACAAGGTGCATAGGACTCATTGTAGTTGAGTTCAAGGTGGAAAAGATACTCGAGAAGAAAATTTATTTCTGTAGTATCTTCATATCAATAATAAAATTAAAAATTTTTTCTTTATATAGATAATACATGATCATTATGGAAAATTATAAAATATAAATGAGCATAAAGAAGAAAACTTAAAATTACCTAATCCCATGTCTCAGAAATAATTGTGTCAATAAAAAAATTCCATTTTTTTCCCTTATGTATATACAACAGTAATTATATTCAGGACCAGCTACATCATTTTGAGAGCCCAGTGTGAAATTAAAATATGGGGCTCCTCCTCCAAATATTAAGAATTTCAAGATGTTCACAAAAGAGCATTCAACCAATTCTGGGGCCCTTCTAAGTGTGGGGCCCTATGAATGATACAGGTTGCATGTCCATGAAGTCAGCCCTGCTTACCCCCTAATCTCAAGCATAAACAATTTACTGCTGTAGAACTTTCTCCTTCCTTCCCCTCTCCTAGCCTCAAGGGCAGCTTTGGGGCTGCCAGAGTATTTGCAGCTACAGATGTAGCTAAGTCAGTCCAAGGGACCCTCCTCAGGTTTCATCCTCAGCAACATGTACAAATGAGTAGTTTGTTTTCAGATATTTTCCATTTTCTCCTTTCAGTACATGTTAACCTCCCTTCAGCCTCATCTCCAAGGAAGCCTGGCCCTTGAAACCTACTGGAATTTGCCCTGCTGGGTTTTGGGATTATTTGGAAACTGTGATTCCTTTTTCCCTCCCAATTTCTGCCCTTTGGAATGGGAATGCCTTACATATGTCTGTCCTACCATTGTATTTTGGAAGCAGATAACTTGTTTTCTAAGTTTCACAGGTGCACAGATGTAGAGTAATATGGCTCCAGTATGGACCATGCCAAGTCTCACCCATACCTGATTGAGTTGGTTTAGGAGGTAAGATTGGGACTTTTTGAGTTGATTTCATTTAGATGAGATTTTAGACTTAGAGTTGATGCTGGAATAGGTTAAGACTTTTAAAGATTTGGGGAAGGGGACACCTGGGTGGCTCGGTTGGTTAAGCATCTGCCTTCGGCTCAGGTCATGATCCCAGTGTCCTGGGATAGAGTCCCACATCGGGCTCCCTGCTCAGTGGGAAGCCTGCTTCTCCCTCTCCCGATCCCCCTGCTTGTGTTCCCTCTCTTGCTGTGTCTCTCTCTGTCAAATAAAAAAAAATTTATTAAGTGAGGTTTCCATCATTTGCCTCCAAAAGAGGCCTGTATACAATAAGAACTCAGCAGATAGTGTAACAGAACTGATGACATAGCAAGGTCCTTTATAAATTGATTAAGTTTCTTAAAACAAAGCATCTATTTTCACCTGTTGCATGGGGGGGGCAATTTGAAGTTATATAAGAGAGGATATGACATTAAAATATTATTAAGCAATTTAAAAAAAAAAACTCAAGTTATTTCATAAAAACAAGAATGGGGTATATTGGTCCTCTGCTCTGCTTCCTTCCCCAAACTCTCTCCCCATGACACTGCACAGCTCCCTCCCCTCCCAGGGTCCTAGGGAAGCAGTGGATGTCCCAGCACAACTGCCCCTCTTAACTCTGTATTTAGTTGCATACCTTTGAGGCTTCAGAGTTAGATCTCATCTGTGGGCAGCTGGCTTGTGCTTTTCCCCCAGATCCTGTAAGCTGCATCCTTGAAGCTTATAGCCCTTCCCCACATGCATGGGAAGAGCAGTGTGGCACTTATTTCTGAAGCACTGCTGGAAAGGAAGAGCAGGGCCAGGTTGGAAGTATTGTTAGCTTTGCCTTATTAATAAAATAAGGTTAATGATTTATTCATAGCTGAGACAATGCCGCTCTGCTCTGGAGGACAGCACAGAATGGTTACATTCTAGACAAGCAGCTGCTGTGGAAGAGATGTGAGCCATCTGAGAAATGGTCTTGGGCTGTTTCTGTGAGGTTGTGAGCAGATTTATCTGACCACATCAGAGCTCAGAGGCAATTATTTGTATACTGTGGGTGTTGTAGGATAAATGCTGGTAATGGAGGTCCCTGGAAGGATGCCCCCTTGCTTTTCCATTTCTCATCTCATGAGTATTTGTTCACCTTCTTTCTTTATCCTCTCTTTCTTGGTACCCGGAAGATGCCTGAGTTTGTAATTTGAGATGTGTTATCTGGGGAATATCAATATAATACACATCTGAACATGATCCCCATCAAAGGGAGCTCATCCCAGGAAGCAGAAGAGAGAAGTGGTATTTAGGCTTTTCTGGTGCTGGCCTAAGCATACACTATTTACACACTTCTTCTTTCCCAAATGGACTGCAGAATTTTTTTATAAATAATTAGAGATTTAATACGCTGCAGAATCCTGGTAAATAACTGGTGTGTGTATATGTATTTATATATATTTTTAAATGCTAATTACTGTCATTGGTTAAGGACGGAGTAGATTACTATTAGTTCAGGTATGTTGGATGATTCATTGGTTGATGTGGTTCAGAGGGCAAAGTGACGCAGGATTTGACAATTTGCAGAAAAACAAAAGCAAGGGTACTCACTTCCTAGCAAATCAAGCCAGGCTTGGACAGAATGGACAAAAGTCAGATTTATTTACTGTCTTGTTGCTGCTTTTACTTTGTTGGGCCCCCATCTGAGCTTCCATGTCTTCCCCGGAGACTTCAGATTTACATCAAATGTCAGAGAGGAGAGCGGGAAGTTTTCCCCTGACTTAGAGGGGAGAAACAAGTCCATAGGAGGTATTGAAGAAAATCTCATTGTTGGTATATATGCTTCCACACAGCAAGGCTTCCTAAGGGACTTCCCTCCCCTCTGCTCAGCCTCCTTGAGACGAGATCAAATGTTTCAAAGCATTTCTACCTTTACTCATTTTTTTTTGTTTTTTTAAGACTTTATTTGTTTATTTGAGAGAGAGAATGAGAGCGAGAGAGAGCATGAGAGGGAGGAGGGTCAGAGGGAGAAGCAGACTCCCCTGCAGAGCAGGAAGCCCGATGCGGGACTCGATCCCGGAACTCTAGAATCACGACCTGAGCCGAAGGCAGTCGCTCAACCAACTGAGCCACCCAGGTGCCCCTACCTTTACTAATTTTTAATGCCTCTACCAGACTGAGACTTGCCCCACTGGAAAAAAAAAATTATGTTCATGGAAGCAGCCAAAAATAAAAGTGATCCTCTAACAGTAGCACATTTAACTTCTTCATAACTATTAGCAGGAGCCAAAGAGTATAGCTTTTGCCCAATATATTAAGCCTTAGAAATGTCTTAGGGTAATGATCACACTGGAAATCAGAATATGTTTAAGTATAATTCACAAAACTCAGAGTCTCCTTACAGAAGAATCAAAAAGGCTATCACCCAGATCCTTTGCTGTAACTTCTCCAGCTCCAGACCCCGCCCTGCCCATTCCTTTTCTTTGCTCCTTTGCCCAGTTTCCCCCCAAAAGCCACCCACAAGGGTCCATGCGGGAGCCAGGAATGTAACCCTAGGATTTGGTTTCCCAGGCCATCAGGAGATAACACTGCCTATCAGCCAAAAAATAAAGCTTCCTGACTGCAGTTGCAGAAATTACAGCTAATTATATGCTCCATGCTTCCTGCAAAAGATATATATTTTAAGCTGCTGGGCTGACTTTCTCCCTTGGCTATATTTAAAGGTTAGTTTCTGACCTGCTTCCTGGTTTAATGGAATAGTTTAAATATTACAAATCATTACTTGGTTCTAATGAATTATATCTCCCCTGGCACCTCACAAAATCCTTATCATGCCAGAGGAAATAGTTGGAAGGAATAGGGCAGTCTCCATGATAATAAACAGAATAACATGCCATAGGGTTATAGATTTCAGGATCCCCCAGCTTCTTGGGTGGTTGAAAGCATCTGGCCCTTGGCCTCACACTCCCAGCACCTGAGGCATGTGGCTACACAGCATGAACACCCTCTTGCCTGCCTCGCATGATTGTTCACTCTGCTTAATTGTCAGCTCCTGCTAAGAACATGTACCATCTCATTTTCCCAGAGATTGTGGAAATGTTGAGCTTTGCTTGTGGCCAAGTTGGGTAGCTGAATGTGCAGCGTTTCCTTCTTTGATAGGCAAATGCTGGGGGGGGGGAGGTCTGAACCTATCTGCACATAGAGGTCTTTTATTGAATTCCAGTTTCCAATTCTAGTGCAGATTGGGACCAAAACAGTTTCTCTTTGTGTGTAATTGTGTAGGCAGATAGTCTTATCCATCTTTGTCTGTTTACACGTATTGCTGTTCTTATTAAATAGAAGAAAGTAACCAAAACACAGGTATGCAACACTAAAAGTGATATTCTAGGCTTGAAATAAAAGATCACATGAAAAGCCCTTCTCCCTCCCTAGGAGCAAGAGGGAAGAGATTCAAGTCTCTTTATTCCAGTGAAGCAAAGAATAGCAAGGTAAGACTGTGGAGAGGTCTCTCAGCATTGACAACTAAATTGCACATTTCCATGTCTTAAGCTGTTTGACAAAAACACCCATGGGGAAAGTGAAAAATCCAACCACTTGTACAGATGATTTGTTTCTGTTGTTCTGAATGCCCTGATTTCCCCCCTCAGTGACTAGAAGATTTGAAAACAAAGTGAGTAACCATTGAAGTATCAACCATGCATCAGATCTCAGATCTCTTGTTATGTGGAATTCACTCATACTATATTGAACTATGAATAATGTAACTTCTGAAATAGCTGATAATACATAATTATTTTTATAAAGGAAGCCCTGTGAATATATAGGTTTAAGCTGCTGAGTTGATGTGACTCGGAGGTCCAACTTATTTCATGACGTATTAAAAAATCTCATACCACCCTATGCAGCTAATTCCACCTTAGAAACAAATTTGTTTTTTTCCTCAGGTGGGTCCCCATTAAAATTTAAAAGTCCCTGGAAGAGGTAATTCACCATAGAAAGGGCCAATTTATCAGATTGTTTTCTAAGATGATGAGTAAGACCAAAATGTACTCAGTGTATATGCCTTGAGGGAGAAGATAGTAAATGTGGAAATGTCCAATAGGGGCTGAAGGAATTCCAAAGCAAGCCTGCCCATCTTTGTGGTGTGTACAATGTCAGGAGCTGTTCTTTTATAAGCCATTAGCTAAAAGGAGAAATGACCTCCCACTGGACAGATGCTGATTATTCCCAAATAGAGAGGCAAATACCCACATGGAAAAGTAAAGTTCTTCCGTGTGTGTATATGTATATAATACTACACTAGTAATATTTGGAGACTTTTATTTTTAAGGTTTTTATTTCTTAGAACACCAAAATGGAAGAGCAGGGCCCTTAGAGTCACTTTCTTTGAGGAAAGTTAAATGAAACCAAAACTCTACTAGGGATAGATTTGAGGGTAGATGCAAAAAAACAACAAAAAACAAAAAAAATGCACTTTTCAAGGAAGATCACATCTAAAAAGATGAATGTCATGAAACTTGTTTTTTTGTTTTGTCCAAAGCAGAGAAAAAGCACAGGAAACGGGAAATATCAGCTGATTTTTCGGGGTGGGGGGGGAACAAAATGTCTCACAAATTCTAGTTTGCTTTTTATTGATTGATTGATTGCGGGGCGGGTGGCAGAGGGGGAGAAATAATCTTAAGCACGCTCCACACCCAGCACGTGAACCCAAGATCATGACCTGAGCCGAAATCAACAGTCGGATGCTTAACTGACTGAGCTACCCAGGCGCCCTGACAAATTCTAGTTTGCTTTAAAAGGAGACACATCTAGGGGCACCTGGTGGCTCGGTTGGAGACACATCTAACGGGTATGACACAGATAACTGCAGAAGGAAGATTTTCACATAGTATTTCTTTCAGCAAGATAGTTTATCACACTCAACAGAAATGACAGCAAAAGGAAAAAAGGATGGGAAACCATTCTGGGGTGAGCAAAGGGTGACAAAAGAATGGGAAAATCCAGCTTCACCAAATATTTATGTATGCTTATATAAACCTCAATTAGCTATCTTCAAATGCTAAGTCTCTGCTGAAGAGAAGGAGCATTTGGAAATATGACTTGGAAGTTGGTTGGTGTCAGTTATTTTGCTGCATTGTTCATTAATGTAATTGAAGTATATACTACAGAAACAGAAAAGGAAATGTGACTTCTTCAGGGACCCATTAATTTCTTAAGGATAAAATGTTTGAAGGTTCAAAGGCTTTGTTGAAGCTTATTTTAAATTTAAAATTTCTATTGCCAAGGGATTGATTACCATTCTTACATTAGCTTTGTCAAACACCAAGTTGATTTCAGTTCTTTCAAAGTTTTGTGGCACTTAACTATTTTCAGAGCATTATTTTTTTTAAAGAGAAGGCTGTTTACAAGTTCTCCCAAGGACAAACTTGCTTTCCCTTTACAAGAACAGCAAGATGAAAATTTCTAAAATCTTAAAAAGAGCAATTCCCACTCTCCCCTTCTTTGGGACCTTGAAAGTCATTCCTGCAAGTCAGGTACAGCACCTCTTCATTCAAACACATTCCCATATTAGTTTCTGTTTGGTTTCCCTTTGACTTTAAGACATCAACTTATTTAAGTGTCTTTGTGCTTTTGAAGCTTAGTAATGTTGTTTAGGGACTGCTCAGTAAGATTATTTAAGCTTTTTCCATCCCTCCACCCCAATGACTATACACAGTTCTTTTTATAATTCTCTGCTGTCTTCCTCTGATCACTGTTTAAGGCGCTCTCATAAACACCCTTAGAAAGTGAGCCAAGATGTCCCAAGCACCAGTTATTAGTTATGCTGTCCCAACATTGAACTCGTTAGTTCAAGAAGTCAGACAGCAGCATTTCCGGCTCCTTGGAAACCCAGCCAAAAAAGAAAACTGTCATTTCACACAAGAGCAAGAACAGGAAATATGCCATCAGGAAATCAGGGTTAAGGTGGCAGTACCATCCACCCAGATGAAGGTGGTCTGAGAGGACCATGAGGCTGCATTAGAAACAATAGCATTGTGACCTAAGGCTTTGCCACAGGAAACCAGTAATGAGATTGCTGACACCATAAGCGCATTTCAACAGAAAATCTTTCTTCCTACAAGAAGAGAGGTGTTTTCTCCTCACCAATTTTGCCTTTCCCTACCTTTCCAGTCCTGGTGCTACTGCAAGATGTTGGGAGTGTGAAGTTCAGCCAACAGGAGGCGCTCTGTTGGACTGTACCTCCTTTGGAGCTGTCTCTAAGTACATTGGGAGGTGTGGACAGACCTAAAGGTTCAGACCTTGAGAACTGCCCATCCATAGCCGTACCCAAGCCTTGATTCCATGTAGCCCTGAGAAATCTGGCCTCCACTAACAGGGACACAGGACCACCTGCTTCTAAATCCTCCAATCCCAAAGAGTTGTCAGGAGAGGCTGGACTGAAATGGCTTTAATGGGCTCCCAGTCTCTAGTGACATTTGTATATTAACTAGCTCTCTTACCCCTTGACTGAAAATAGGGAGTTGTGAATGTGTGGGGTGTGTGTGTGTTTGTGTGTGTGTGTAACTAGGTAAAACCAGTGGTGAAGACATTTGGGGACTGAGATGTGTGGGGAACAGTTTCCTATCATGTTAGAGCAGGAGTAGGGCTGATCCACTGTTGCACAGACAGCTGAATGCCTAAAGATGGATCCTTAGTACAGGCAGTGGATGATGATAATGATGATATGGATTGAAGAAGAAGGGAGAATGTGATGTAGAGGTACAAAACCAGAGGCTGCTACGAAACCATTGATGCTAAAAAAATGTCCCCAGTGGGTGTCTGGTGTGCAGCATGGAGAAACACTTAAGGGGGCTGGGCTTTGCCAACATGGTTAAGCTAAAAGCCCCCTCCTGGATATCACATTCTAGTCTGGTGAGCACAGGAAAGAGGCTGAGCTGGCTCTCCCATGGGGAATTCAGAGTTTCCGTGTTTTTGCATCATTATCAAACCTTACAGGCCAGTTTCCTCTATAGCTAAGAGTGTGGGGACAACCTTGGTATTCTCTACTCTCAAGGAGCCTTCCTCTGTGAGGAGCTCAAGAATAGAGCTGGTGAGTGACCTCTGCTCAGTGTTTCTGATTAACAGTAAGAGGGTAGATGCATTGGTGGGGACCTATCCCCCCGCTTTTTTCTCCAGTATTCAACAAACATGGATTTACATTCTCATTCCAGGGTTAGGGACTGTCCTAGGCATTCAGGATACATAGGAGAAAGTGGTCCCTGCCAGGAGTTGGGGATGTAGGTTGTATTATCACCCTATGGCAGATGGCAAAACAGGGTCAAAGAAATTAAGTGGTTCAGAACCAGGGCATCAAAGGATTTCAGTAAATGATCAATTTGAGAATTTGAAGGCTGGATTTCAGATGCTTTTCACAGTCATTTCTCCTTCAGGAGAGGCTACACAGAAACAAACCTGTGATACTACTCTCCTCCAGTTTCATCTCCATTAAAAGGATGGAGAATCTGAGCTGGAGTGGTTGTGACTGGCTGGATCATATTGATTTGTTCAATCCCGTCACTCATTTTTCAATACCATCCTAGACCACTGAGTCATGGTGATGGCACATAAGATTGTGACTACAGCAATAGCAGCTACTACTTCTATCAATACCATATCTGCTGATACTGTATTCATCTAGGTGTCACTTTCACTACAGAGTGCTATACAAACATCAACCCTGCAGGTGTCATTTTTACCACTGCAGTGTAGTTGTTGAGAGCATGAGCTTGTGAGTCAACCAGACCTGGATTTGAGTCACTATTGTCATATTTTACCCATGAGGAAACTGAAGCATATAGGACTGTTATTTACTGAGATCACATAGCTTGTAAATATCATAGCTTGTAAATAGAAAAACCATGCCAGAATTTGAACTGTTCCTATCTTACTCCAGAACTGACATAGTTCACTTTGGGATGCTATCTACCCATATTAATCCCAGCATTTATTGATAGTAGGAACTATTTGTCAGACACTTACTGTAAATCAAGCCCTATACATACATTGTCTCATTGAATTATCTTCAATTATTCTTTATAATTACCTCCATTTTATGGAAGAGAGAAGGAAGCCTAGATATATTTGCCCAGCATTTTAAAGTTAGAAAGTCGTAGAACTCAAACTGGATCCCAGGAGTGTCGACCCGGAAGCCCATTTTCTTAACCACTATGTATGCTGTTCAGACAAAAGATTTGGAAAGGACTGATGGATTGGTGTCATATTCAAAATTTCCTTTCATTATTGGGTAGAAGTTTCCAACACTGCCTTCTTGGATACAGAAAAACTGTGAGTATCCAGTGAGAATGCCAGGTTAGCAGCACAGGTGAAACAAATACACACAGACACAGCCCTCATTAAATCCCCTTTGAGGTAAAGGGGTCCTTTCAGATCGTGTAGTCCAACTTCTTTGTTAGTTCAGAAAGTTGATGTCTTCATATTCCTGCCAGTTGGAGGAGATCTCATAGTTTTAGCCCTGCATTACCTAAAATGCATTTTTTTCTGAAATTTGACTTATTTTAAAGAGCAAAGATACCCAATATCAGATTTGGATTGTTAACACTGATAAATGTGGTACTATTTTTAATTAGACTTGACTTCCAAACCATGCAGATTAACTGTGGGTAGTAGGGTTAATGGATTTTTTTTTAAACTGTGCTTTTCTGTGTTTTCTAAGTTTTCCATTTTTTAAAATACATGATTTGGAATGCTGTTTTTAAAGAGAAGAGATCAATCAGATTTTACTGGTATTAAACAGTGAAGTGGAAACAGCATAGATCTCAGTTAAACAAACCTGGCCATTGAATCCCTGCTCTGTTCCTTATGATTTGTGTGATGTTAGTCTCTTCTTAACCTCTCTGAACCTCCTGTCTCCATGGGTCAATGGATATTTTCACCTACCTTCCAAGACTGTGTGAGGCTTAAATGAGATACTGGTGTAAATCACTTGTTAAATCTCTTCCCTTTCCCTTGTATTCCTTTCACCAGTTAAAAATAAAACTTGCAGGGGGCAAGGGCAGCTGGGTCGAAGGGGAATGTTATATTGAAGTTCCTAAAAGCATTTGGCAAATGATGAATTACATAGTCCTTAGGTACAGTGTCTTGGGGATTGCAGTTAACAAACTTATAAACATAAAACAGACAAAAAGAAAATTGGACAAGAAGGAGGAGGAGGTAGAAGAGATACAGTAAGGAAACATTTCAAGAGTCTATAGCTTTGTAATTTAAGTTCTCATCTGCATCTTATTATCTTAATAATCCAAAACAACAGCCCTTCAATGCCTCACACAGAGGGAGGATGGGAAATAATTTCCTTGGACAGGGTCCCCGGCCTCTCTATCACATTAGATATTATTTCCAAGTGTTGAGTGTCAAGGGAGTGTTTCACATTCTCCTACCCTTTAAACCATTTGGCTCCCTTTGGGAAAGGGATGAGCTTAGCAATCCACAGAGCAGCCTCCTGGAAGAGACTTCTCTGGAATTCCAGAGCTCCAACAGGAATACAGTGCAGCATGTGGAGCATCCACGAGAAGCAGTTTATCCAAATATGCATCCTTCTCTTAGGGCCTATAGACAAAACTCCATTCACTGGGGCCATGTAGGATTTATTTCATTTTTTTTTCTCCTGGGAAATTCAGTGTATTTTAAAAACTGTTTATTTTGAAATACTTCAAACTTAAAAGGAATACAGTACTACTACAAGGGATCTTGTATACCTTTCACATAAATTCCTTAAATGTTAACATTTTAGTGCAGTTGCTTTATTATCTCTCTAATTATGTGTAATTATTTTTTTCACCTTTGGGCAATTTTTTAATATATTTTTTATTATGTTAATCACCATACATTACATCATTAGTTTTTGATGTAGTGTTCCATGATTCATTGTTTGTGTATAACACCCAGTGCACCATGCAGTACATGCCCTCTTCAATACCCATCATGAGGCTAACCCATCCCCCCATGCCCCTCCCCTCTAGAACCCTCAGTTTGTTTCTCAGAGTCCATAGTCTCTCATGGTTCGTCTCCCCCTCCGATTTTCCCCCCTTCATTTTTCCCTTCCTGCTATCTTTTCTTCTTCTTTTTTTTTTTTAACATATAATGTATTATTTGTTTCAGAGGTACAGGCCTGTGATTCAACAGTCTCACCATAGCACATACCCTCCCCAATGTCTATCACCCAGCCACCCCATCTCTCCCACTCCCCCACCACTCCAGCAACCCTCAGTTTGTTTCCTGAGATTAAGAATTCCTCATATCAGTGAGGTCATATAATACATGTCTTTCTCTGATTGACTTATTTCGCTCAGCATAATACACCCCAGTTCCATCCACATCATTGCAAATGGAAAGATTTCATTCCTTTTGATAGCTGCATAATATTCCACGGTATCCATTCATCTGTCGATGGACATCTTGCTTCTTTCCATAGTTTGGCTATTGTGGACATTGCTGCTATAAACATTGGGGTGCACATACCCCTTCAGAGCCCTACATTTGTATCTTTGGAGTAATACCCAGTAGTGCAATTGCTGGGTTGTAGGGTAGCTCTATTTTCAACTTTTGGAGGAAACTCCATACTGATTTCCAGAGTGGCTGTACCAGCTCACATTCCCACCAACAGTGTAGGAGGGTTCTCCTTTCTCTGCATCCCCACCAACATCTGTCGTTTCCTGACTTGTTAATTTTAGCCATTCTGACTGGTGTGAGGTGGTATCTCCTTGAGGTTTTGATTTGGATTTCCCTGATGCTGAGTGATGTTGAGCACTTTTTCATGTGTCTGTTGGCCATTTGGATGTCTTCTTTGGAAAAATGTCTGTTCATGTCTTCTGCCCATTTCTTGATTGGATCATATGTTCTTTGGGTGTTGAAGTTTAAGAAGTTCTTTATAGATTTTGGATACTAGCCCTTTATCTGATATGTCATTTGCAAATATCTTCTCCCATTCAGTCGGTTGTCTTTTGGTTTTGTTTACTGTTTCTTTCGCTGTGCAAAAGCTTTTTATCTTGATGAAGTCCTAATAGTTCATTTTTGCCCTTGCTTCCCTTGCCTTTGGCAATGTTTCTAGGAAGAAGTTGCTGCGGCTGAGGTCTAAGAGGTTGCTGCCTGTGTTCTCCTTTAGGATTTAGATGGACTCCTGTCTCACATTTAGGTCTTTCAACCATTTTGAATCTATTTTTGTGTGTGGTGTAAGGAAATGGTCCAGTTTCATTCTTCTGCATGTGGCTGTCCGATTGTCCCAAAATCCTTTGTTTTTTCCATTGGACATTCTTTCCTGCTTTGTCGAAGATTAGGTGACCATGAGTTGAGGGTCCATTTCTGGGCTCTCTGTTCTGTTCCATTGATCTATGTGTCTGTTTTTGTGCCAGTACCATACTGTCTTGATGATAACCGCTTTGTAATAGAGCTTGCAGTCCGGAATTGTGATGCCACCAGCTTTACTTTTCTTTTTCAACATTCCTCTGGCTATTCGGGGTCTTTTCTGGTTCCATACAAATTTTAGGAATATTTGTTCCATTTCTTTGAAAAAAGTTGATGGTATTTTGATAGGGATTGCATTGAATATGTAGATTGTACATTGACATCTTCACAATACTTGTTCTTCCAATCCATGAGCATGGAACGTTTTTCCATTTCTTTGGGTCTTCCTCAATTTCTTTCATGAGTATTTTATAGTTTTCTGAGTACAGATCCTTTGCCTCTTTGGTTAGATTTATTCCTAGGTATCTTATGGTTTTGGGTGCAATTGTAAATGGGATCGACTCCTTAATTTCTCTTTCTTCTGTCTTGTTGTTGGTGTATAGGAATGCCACTGATTTCTGTGCATTGATTTTATATCCTGCCACTTTACTGAATTCCTGTATGAGTTCTAGCAGTGTTGGGGTGGAGTCTTTTGGGTTTTCCACATACAGTATCCTATCATCTGCAAAGAGTGAGAGTTTGACTTCTTCCTTGCTGATTTGGATGCCTTTGATTTCTTTTTGTTGTCTGATTGCTGTGGCTAGGACTTCTAATACTATGTTGAATAGCAGTCGTGATAGTGGACATCCCTGCCGCATTCCTGACCTTAGGGGGAAAGCGCTCAGTTTTTCCCCATTGAGAATGATATTCATTGTGGGTTTTTCATAGATGGCTTTTATGATATTGAGGTATGTACCCTCTATCCCTATACTCTGAAGAGTTTTGATCAAGAAAGGATGATGTACTTTGTCAAATGCTTTTTCTGCATCTATTGAGAGGATCATATGGTTCTTGTTCTTTCTTTTATTAATGTATTGTCTCACATTGATTGATTTGCAGATGTTGAACCAACCTTGCAGCCCAGGGATAAATCCCACTTGGTCGTGGTGAATAATCCTTTTAATGGACTGTTGGATCCTATTGGCTAGTATTTTGGTGAGAAATTTTGCATCCATGTTCATCAAGGATATTGGTCTGTAATTCTCCTTTTTGATGGGGTCTTTGTCTGGTTTTGGGATCAAGGTAATGGTGGCCTCATAAAATGAGTTTGGAAGTTTTCCTTCCATTTCTATTTTTTGTAACAGTTTCAGAAGGATAGGTATTAATTCTTCTTGAAATGTTTGGTAGAATTCCCCTGGGAAGCCATCTGGCCCTGGGCTTTTGTTTGTTGGGAGATTTTTGATTACTGCTTCAATTTCCTTAGTGCTTATGGGTCTGTTCAGGTTTTCTGTTTATTCCTGGTTCAGTTTTGGTAGTTTATACATCTCTAGGATTGCATCCATTTCTTCCACATTATCTAATTTGCTGGCATAGAGTTGCTCATAATATGTTCTTATAACTGTTTGTATTACTTTGGTTTTGGTTGTGATCTCTCCTCTTTCATTCATGATTTTATTTATTTGGGTCATTTCTCTTTTCTTTTTGATAAGTCTGGCCAGGGGTTTATCAATCTTGTTAATTCTTTCAAAGAACCAGCTCCTAGTTTCGTTGATCTGTTCTACTGTTCTGTTGGTTTCTATTTCATTGATTTCTGCTCTGATCTTTATTAATTCTGTTCTCCTGCTGGGTTTAGGCTTTATTTCCTGTTTTTTTCTCTAGCTCCTTTAGGAGTAGGGTTAGGTTGTATATTTGAGACCTTTCTTGTTTCTTGAGAAAGGCTTGTATTGCTATATACTTTCCTCTTAAGACTGCCTTTGCTGCATCCCAAAGATTTTGAACAGTTGTGTTTTCATTTTCATTGGTTTCCATGAATTTTTTTAATTCTTCTTTAATTTCCTGGTTGACCCATTCATTCTTTAGTAGGATGCTCTTTAGCCTCCATGTATTTGAGTTCTTTCCGACTTTCCTCTTGTGATTGAGTTCCAGTTTCAAAGCACTGTGGTCTGAAAATATTCAGGGAATGATCCCAGTCTTTTGGTATCGGTTGAGACCTGATTTGTGACCTAGGATGTGATTGGTTCTGGACAGTGTTCCATGGGCACTAGAGAAGAATGTGTATTCTGTTCCTTTGGGATGGAATGTTCTGAATATATCTGTGAAGTCCAGTGTGTCATTTAAAGTCTTTATTTCCCTGTTGACCTTTTGGTTAGATGATCTGTCCATTTTAGTCAGGGGATTGTTAAAGTCCCCCCCATTATTGTATTGTTGTCGATGTGTTTCTTTGCTTTTGTTATTAATTGGCTTATATAATTGGCTGCTCCCATGTTAGGGGCATAGATATTTACAATTGTTAGATCTTCTTGTTGGATAGACCCTTTAAGTAGGATATAGTGTCCTTCCTCATCTCTTATTATAGTCTTTGTTTTAAAATCTAATTTGTCTGATATAAGGATTGCCACCGCAGCTTTCTTTTGGTGTCCATTAGCATGGTAAATGGTTTTCCACCCCCTCACTTTCAGTCTGGGGGTGTCTTTGGGTCTAAAATGAGTCTCTTGCAGGCAGCATATCAATGGGTCTTGTTTTTTTATCCAATCTGATAGCCTGTGTCTTTTGATTGGGGCATTTAGCCCATTTACATTCAGGGTAACTATTGAAAGAAATGAATTTAGTGCCATTGTATTGCCTGTAAGGTGACTGTTACTGTATATTGTCTGTGTTCTTTTCTGGTCTATGTTACTTTTAGGCTCTCTCTTTACTTAGAGGACCCTTTTCAGTATTTCTTGTAGGGCTGGTTTCGTGTTTGCAAATTCCTTTAGTTTTTGTTTGTCCTGGAAGCTTTTTATCTCTCCTTCTATTTTCAGTGACAGCCTAGCTGGATATAGTATTCTTGGCTGCATATTTTCCTCATTTAGTGCTCTGAAAATATCCTGCCAGTCCTTTCTGGCCTGCCAGGTCTCTGTGAATAGGTTTTTGCCAGTCTAATATTTCTACCATTGTAGGTTACAGATGTCTTGTCCCGAGCTGCTTTCAGGATTTTCTCTTTGTCTTTGAGACTTGTAAGTTTTACTATTAGATGTCAGGGTGTTGACCTATTTTTATTGATTTTGAGGGGGGTTCTCTGTGCCTCCTGGATTTTGATGCCTGTTTCCTTCCCCAAATTAGGGAAGTTCTCTGCTATAATTTCCTCCAGTATACCTTCTGCCCCTCTCTCTCTTTCTTCTTCTCCTGGGATCCCAATTATTTTAATATTGTTTCGTCTTATGGTATCACTTATCTCTTGAATTCTGCCCTTGTGATCCAGTAGTTGTTTATCTCTTTTTCTCAGCTTCTTTATTTTCCATCATTTGGTCTTCTATATCACTAATTCTCTCTTCTGCCTCATTTATCCTAGCAGTTAGAGCCTCTATTTTTGATTGCACCTCATTAATAGCCTTTTTGATTTCGACTTAGTTAGATTTTAGTTCTTTTATTTTTCCAGAAAGGGTTTCTCTGATATCTTCCATGCTTTTTTCAAGCCCAGCTAGTATCTTTAAAATCGTCATTCTGAACTCTGTTTACCAAAATATAAACCAAAATAAGGTCTCCTACTCCTCCACCGTCTTGCTCCTCCCCCTCATAATTATGTGTAATTATTATCATTACTATTTTTTAAAACCGTTTGAGAACAAGTTGCAGATATGATGCCTTTCTGCACCTAAATACTTCAGTGCCCTTTCTAAAAACAAGGGCATTTTCTTACATAAACACAGTAAAATTATTATGATCTTAAAATTAACACCACTACAACACTATTATCTAAACCTCAGACCTTATTCAAATGTCATCATTGTCCCAGTGATCACCTTTCTGACAACAGGATCTGATCCAGAAGCAGGCATTGTTTTTGGTCTCTAGTTTTTTTCAATCTTGAACTTTTCCTCAGTCCTTTCAGGTCTTGTAGGACTTGACATTTTTTAAAAGTAAAGGCCGGGGTGCCTGGGTGGCTCAGTTGGTTAAGCGACTGCCTTCGGCTCAGGTCATGATCCTGGACTCCCTGGATCGAGTCCCACATCAGGCTCCCTGCTCAGCGGGGAGTCTGCTTCTCCCTCTGACCCTCTTCCCTCTCGTGCTCTCTATCTCTCATTCTCTCTCTCTCAAATAAATAAATAAAATCTTTAAAAAAAAAAAGGCCATTCGTTTTGTAGAATAGGCCCTTAATTTGGATTTGTCTAATGTTTCCTCATAACTATTTTCAGGTTCTGCATAATTGGCAGGAATATTATAAAAGATACGTTAGCTCTTTCTTAGTGTATATACCAGGAGGCACCTGATGTCAACTTGTCCTATTATTACCATCCTAACTGGAATGCTATTATTCTCTTTGTCATTAGTACAAATCTTGTATGGAGATATATTGAGACTATTTAAATATTGTGTTTCTCCTGAAACTTCTACCCACTAGTTCTATCTTTAAAAATAGTTTAGAACTTGCCCCTTTTTTGTAACTTTTGGCTAAAAATAACAAAGGTTTACTATTAGTTACAGTTCTTCTCCCTAGAAAGCCATGTGTAAGAAGGGTGCACTTTAAGGCAATGAGGCAGCCCCATAACAGGGCCAAGATTCCTGAAGACCAGACTTGTTCTCTCTAGGTGTCTCTGAAGTTCACTTTGTCTTTAACAATTCCTTCTACTCCCACTGGGAGAGAACTCTCTCAGACAGTCCTCCAAACTGGCATTGGGATGAGATGGCCCCCTGCCAATCTCCAGAGAACCTCCTGTACCATCTTACTCCTGTCCCTCAGACTGCAGTCTGGTGGTTTCTTCTGAGAGCTTTTTGTGGAGTTTTTGTTTTGTCGTGTCTGTGAATCTCTTTATGATGGCTTCCTATTGTTTACTTTGGAAATTGTTAACTTTTGCCTATGGCAGGGCCCTAAGGTCTGAGCCCTGCATCTGAACTGGTAGACTAGAGTGGTGACCAGTTGGGAGGTCATCAGAAGGGTAAGAAGCCACCATGTGAGAGCTCAGTCTCTCTGTTCCTCAAAAGACCTTATGAAAATGCACACAGCTTGGGAGTTGTCGCCTAAGTTGTCTGAAAACACCTGTCCAGGAGGAGTTCCTGCCCTGATTTTATGTCTTCCCACCACAGCCCCATGGGTGCTCACTCTGCTCCTTCTCCTTCCGATTCATATCCCCTGGGAGAGCCCACCATTGCATCTGACAGAACACATTTGTGGAGTCAGCCTTTTCCTTTCAAATCCTGCATTCTGATTTAGAAAAAAATGGGGGAAATTTTTAGAAGAAAGATATTGGCATTCTTTTCTGTCTGCCCAGATCTGGTGGCGATTTGCAGCTGCCACAGTCTGCAGTACCTGCCATGGTCATTTAGATGGCCTGGGCTGGAACTACTGAATTCAATGCTGGTGCTGGCAGCCACACTCCCCTCCAGGGGAAGCCAAATGCATTCTCTTCTTTCTTCCTTTCTCTTCTCTTCTCTCTCTCTCTCTTTTTTTTTTTTTTTCCAAATCCATGATATGAATTGAAATACAAGGAGGAGTTGGGTTCCCCCCCCCATATAACAGACTTATTGAGATATAGTCCACATACCATACAGTTTGCCAGTGATCCAAGTATACAATTTAGTGGTATTAGTATATTCACAGAGTTGTGCAACCATCACTACTATCAGTTTTAGAGTATATCACCTCCAAAAAGAAACTCCATACCCATTAGCAATAACTCTCCAGGGGTAATTTTAAAAATGCCACACTCTATCTCTTGAGCAATAGTTGTCCATCATTTATTCTTTCTTGGGCTTAACTATTCAGTAACTATTTTCCAGATGAGCTGTGCCTGGAGTGAGCTCTCTGAGAACACTTAATTAATTGATGGAAGCCATGTAGTTAGGTTTCCTTCTCTAGGGAGTAGTAACCTAAACTTGTGATTAGTGAATTTCTTCTGACTTGTTCCCTGGAGAATAGTGAGTGGGTTATTCTTAGGAAACAATCTGATTATGGGAATCATCTTTTCTGGGATTTATGGTTTTAGTAGCACTTTCATATATACAATATTACTTCATTCTCCCAAACAACAATTAGAAGTAAAAATAACAATAGAATTCACTTATAAAGTGCTTCTTCTATATCTGGCAGTTCTAAGTGGCTCACATACATGTATTAACTTATCTAATCCTCAACCACCAGATGAGACAGGGCTCTGTTAAAATTAGCCAGAAATGCAGAGAGGTTAGATGATGACAAGCCCAAGTTTGTAGAGCTAGTAAGGGCAGGGCTGAGATGTCAGCATATGCAGTTTGAGTCCACTGTAAACTCTAAGCACCACTTTAATTGCCTCCAATATTCCCATTTCAGAAGCAAGCACCGAGGCTTTGAGAAGTTATCCATTATGAGAGGAACTAGTTAGGACTTGAATACAAATAGTTGGACCCCAAGCCCAATGTTATGAGGCAGCATGCCTCCATCGATGACTTAGTTCAGTATCTTGCCAGATACACAGAATCAAGTTATTCAGTTAAACCAACGCCCTTACCTCAGCAAAAAAGGGGAGGGGGATAGAAAATATTCCCTATTGAAGCTTCATATCATCAGATATATTGTTATTGTGACATTATTAGCATGTAGAACAATTACCAAAATATAAGGTTGGATATACTTTTGGTGGACCAGAAGTATTTTTAAAACCAATCTCCAGGGTCAGTTTTCCC
The DNA here is from genome assembly GCF_037043125.1 of Eumetopias jubatus. Lineage (NCBI taxonomy): Eukaryota > Metazoa > Chordata > Mammalia > Carnivora > Otariidae > Eumetopias > Eumetopias jubatus. The sequence goes on from NW_028274820.1 coordinate 36,464,471, forward strand.
TTCTCTACTTTTGCCTTCCTTTGCAACATCTCTTGATTTCTCTTTCTCAGTATTTCCTATTCACAAATAGGGAATGAAGCACATGGATTTAATAACCAAGGCAGTGATTCATGTACACTTTCATCTAATCAGAAAGCAGTGGCAGGCCCAAGAACTCATTTTGGTTGTGTATCATTTTAAAAGAGTTGACACACATGTCCTTTAGAGAGAAAATAATAAAATTTAAAAAGCAAAAGCCAGCTTGGACCTGCCAGCTGCCATGATTGGTTACACAGAAAAGATCCATGGAATCCTGAAGTCATTTGGGTTTTGTTATGTGTGCTGCAATAGCACCAACTGTGATCTCTACCACTTTAAATGGTTTAATGACTTCTGGATAAGTCTTCAGAGTTAAATGGTTAAATCACCAAATGCTCCATAAAATAATTATGCAAACAATTTTCTGGCTAATTATCTAACATGAACAGAAGCACACAGCTGCTAAGATATATAATTGCTATTTCATCAGGGCTGGCTATTGTATTTACATAATTCCTTCACTGATCTCGGTGTGGTTTGGTAGGAGGCCACTAACATATCTCATGAAATGAACAAGTTAAAGTAACAGCTCTGGTCTCAGCTAGTGACTTACTTTGATTTTTTTTAAGGGAATGGATTAGGGTCTTCAAATTAATCCATAATGGACAAGCATATAAGTAGTATGTACATTTGTGTAGTGTACCTAAGTCTTGGACATGTATATTTCAATTGTCTAGTGTGGGTAAAGATTAATATTTTAACTTATTGGATATATAATATATAGAAAATCACATGTATCATAATCATACAGTTTACAAATGAACAATCTTATGTAACCGGTTTTCAAAGTAAAAAAAGATGGCATATCTTCAGGACCCCAGAAGCCCCCTTTGTAACCCCCTTCCAATTCCTACTCCTTCCAAAGGTAGTTACTATTTTGACTTCTATCAGCAGAGATTAATTGCACCTGTTTTATACTAAATTTGAATGAAATCATACAGTGTATGTCCTTTTGTGCCTAGCTACTTTCATGTAATACCATGTTTGTAAAATTCATCTGTACTATTGCAATTTATCCATTCTCATGGCTGTATGGCATCCCATTGGGTGAATACACTACAGTCTATTTATCATTCTACTGTTGAGAAATGTTTTGATAGTTTCTAGTTTGGGGATATTATGAATAAAGCTGCTATTAAACATTGTGCATATATCTTGGTAAATACATGCACACATTTCATTTAGGTCTATAGTATGTATGCGGGGAATTTCTGGGTTATAGTGTGTGTATCTTTAACTTTAGTAGATACTGCCAAACAGTTTCCTTGAACAGTTGTACCAATTTTCACTCATACCAGCACTAGAGAAAAGCACTATGGATGAATGTTTTGGAGAATTCTAATTGATGCATGCTAACTTCTAAAGGGCAGTGCAGAGTAGGACTCTAGCAATATGTCCTCAGGAGGAAAGGATAGGGTTGGAGGAAGTGGTCATATTCAAGGTCTTCTTGTAGATGGGAAAAGTCTCTGTGGAAGTTTATCATCCAGTCCCCTTCTGTAGCACACAACATGGTCCTAGAGAATCTCCCTAGGCCTTTCTCCCTTTTCTCTTCAGCCCATGTGGCTCATGCTCAAGGGCCTCTCAGGTCTGAAGCCCCATTCTGGAGGCTTGGGGATGCCCTCCCTCTTAATATGGCTGCCTTTGCTGGGGTATACATAAACTTAACAGTGGTATCTGGTCCCTCTGAAGCAAGGAGAAGGAAGGATGAGAAGTGAAGAGGAGGCAAAAAGAAATCAGAGAACAACATGAAAATCTGACTTGAGTCCAGCTATCTGGTTGTGTAACTTTAAGCAAGTCGCTCAAATTATCTCATAGCTTTGGTTGCCTCATCTGCAAAAAATGAAGACAACAGTTTTTTGGTTTTTGTTTTTTTTTTAAAGATTTTATTTATTTATTTGACAGAGAGAGACACAGCGAGAGAGGGAACACAAGCAGGGGGAGCGGGAGAGGGAGAAGCAGGCTTCCTGCGGAGCAGGGAACCCCATGTGGGGCTCGATCCCAGGACTCTGGGATCATGACCTGAGCCAAAGGCAGACGCTTAACGACTGAGCCACCTAGGTGCCCCAAGACAACAGTTCTTAATTCACTAGACTTATTTGATGATCAGGTGAATTAAAACGATGTATGTAGAAATGCTTTGGAAACTTTAAAAAAAAAAAACCTTGGGTATCTTTTTTATAGGCTATTAATATTAATAACCAAAGTGTTACTTTAAAGTAGAAATGTATCTCTAAGAAGTGATATTTGTTCCATTTTTCTATTCAGATTATAACATTCACATTAACAGGCAAAGAAATAATCTTCTCAGCAATGTTAACAGGAGTAACTGTTGGAATGTTGGAAATAATGGCATTTCCTAGGATTACCCAGGATTCATTGCTTCACTCATCCAGACCTCCATCCAGACTCGCATCCATGAATTAATTAGTTTAACAAACATATATTTATTGAGGACTCCTTTAGGGCAGTTCTAGGCAGAGATTTGTAACAGCATTCAAAGAGAGACTTCAAGGGGTCTCTGAATCTCCTGATTTTGTGTGGAAGGGAATGTGGTAGTGACTTCTGACATCAGATTCTCACAGAAATCTCTCAACACCCCTCTCCAAAAAAAAAAGGTTAAGAAGCACTGTTTTAGGGAATGTGTGGAATAAAGGAATATGAAACTTTATGAAATAATATGTGATTATCTATATAGGAAGTGTAAATTACAAGCTCCCCAGTAGCAAGAATAGATACCACAGGATAACAATAATATTTTCAAACTGTTGAGGGGAAATAAATATTATCTTAGAATAATATACTAAGCTTGATTATTATTCAAGTGTTGGGTGAAATAAAAACAAAAAGCATTTTCAGAGAAACAAAGATTGGGAGAGTTTACCAGTTTTAGACCCTTGCCAAAATAACTATTAATGAATATCCTTCAGGAAATAGGAATTTTAAGTCCTAAGTAAAAAAGCAAGAAGGAATGATGAGCAAAGAAATTTGTAAACATGTTTATAAATCTAAAAAAGCACTGTTTTTTTTTAAAGATCAATTAGGGACTTGTTCAAATAATAAAAAACTAAAATGCTAGGTGACAATAACATGTACAAAGAGGGTGGAAGAGACTGAAATTATAAACTTCACGTTCATGGTATTATTTGGGAGGAAGATAGAGATTTATTCTAGACTTTGAACAGGTATGTCTTTTAAGATTTAAGAGTAACACTAAAAGACCAGGAAAAGAAAACAAGTACATACAAAAGAAAGGATTAAGAAACACAAGAGTAATCTAGTAAGCAGGGAGGAGAAAAAAATAAGCGAAGAAAAGACAATAAATAGAAAAAACAAAATATATTAGAAAAAGTTTAGATGTATTAGTAATCTCATTAAATGTAGACTAATCAGATTAAGTTAGTCAGATCATGTTTAAGAAACACAACCCAGGGGCACCTGGGTGGCTCAGATGGTTAAGCGTCTGCCTTCAGCTTGGGTCGTGATCCCAGGGTCCTGGGATCCAGCCCCACGTGGGGCTCCTGGCTCAGTGGGGAGCCTGCTTCTCCCTCCCCCTCTGCCTCTACCCCTGCTCATGCTCTCTCTCTCTCTGTGTGTGTGTCTCAAATGAATTAAAAAAAAAAAAACAACAAAAAAAGAAACACAGCCCATGTATGTGCTCTTTACAAGAAATGTCTAAAACATAAGGATGATTATAGATTGAAAGGGTTGGAAGAATATAAAACAGGTAAAGACTAATATTGCTGGAGAAGCAATATTAAGGCAAAAAAGCATCATTTGGAATAAAGAAGGTCGCAATTTAATGACCAAAGAGCAATTCACAAGGAAGCAAGGGCTGTGCTGAATCTGTATGTTCTAAACAAGACAGCCTCCTTATTTACAAAATAAATCTGACAAATTTGTCTTAAAGGGAAATATTTTTGCATGCTTCTTTGATGAATTGATGAAAAGGTAAAAATTGGTAAAGATACAGATATTTTGGACAGCACAAGTAACAGACCAGCTTAAAGGAGTCATATATAGAGCCTGTATTCCTCAAAAAAGGATTCACATTCTTTTCAAGTATACTTTGAAAACACCACAAAAGAAGTCCAAGGAATACCAAAGAGTGAGTAACACAGAGCACATCTCTTTCTACAATGCAATAATATTAGACATCAACAACAACAAAAAAGCCCCCCAAACCCATATATTTGGAAATGAAAATTATCTTATAAATATTCATGAATCAGAGAAGAAATAATGATGGAACTTATGAAATATTTAGAACTGAATGACCACAAAACACTACCTAGAAAAACTTGCGGGATGCCAGCATGTCCTTAAATTTGCATCATTAAAACAATGTGGTATCTGTGATGATAGAGCTAGACAAGGCTATTGTGTAGGAGGAGAAGAGGATCAGAGGAGGTTTCTAAAGGAGCAGGATCTGATATGAGACTTAAAATATAGGAAATAAGAAGTGGAGAACATTCTTGAAAAATATTCAGTGGTAAATTATACAAAGAAGGAACTATTGTGCCTAAAGATAGTTACACTGGTTTGTTGGAGCTTGTTTTAGGTATACCCTCTTGAGTTTTGTTTTATAACATATTCCTTTAAAATAAAAACAGAAAATGATTAAAGTGATAAACGTTTAATTGGATGGCTGTTTATAGCACAGGATAATTGAAAGTTACAAGGAGTGCATTTTCATACAACATTAGGGTAGGAAATGGTTGCTGGAAAAAGAGACTGTGAAGGAATTGGGATAATTGAGATCAAAATTGTATATTGGGGTCCTAATTCCTGCAAGGGAAAAATAGCTTTTACTGAGACTAGTGTTCCTGCAGATACTGGATGGAAAAAAAATGTTTGAAGGCACTGGACAGTGACAGAAACATTGACCCGTTACAGAAGGGAGTTTGTGCCCTGAGGAGATTCCCAGGCTGCATGCTACATGGAGTGCTAGAACTCAAGCAAAAAAAAAAAACCCACAGGTTTTTTTGTTTGTTTGTTTTTGTTTGTTGCCCTGAAGGGACAGAGAACAGAGTGTGGGGGAGACAGAATTGCTGGAAATTGAGGGTGGGGATCCCAGAAAGGATGAAACCATGATGAGGAAGGACTTAAATTCTGCAAATAAACTCCTTTTAAATCCTTAACTGACTTCTGAGCAGTACAAGCATGAGTGGGATTCCAAATATCCCAATGAGAAAATGACATCTAGGTAGCTGAAAGAGCTGAGGGAAGATTGTAGCAGCTGGAACCACAGGGAGAAACAGTTTGGAGTTTGAGTCTTGAAGTTAAAAGCACGTGGTAAATTCTTTGGACTTTTCATTGAAATACCAGAGAGACCTTAAGAGTAAAGAATACATAACGGAACTATCGGGTTCACTCCAGAACTAAGGGGACATGAAATATAGATACAATAAAGCATAAAACCAGGCCTCCAGAAGTTAATGGTGACCTGTTAGTAATTTGACTGGTTGCTTGAACAAAATTGATGGATGCTTTTCAGGGGAAGATTACAGAAGAGCCTGTATAATTTATCATTTCAATAATTAAAAATTACTAGACATGCAAATTTTTTTATTGTGATGTATAGTCAAGAGGAAAAATCAGTTAGATGGGCAAGTGATCCAGATATTAGAATTACAAGATAGGAATTTCAGGAGAGGTTTAAAGACTAAAAAGGAGCCAAATTGAAATTCTAAAACTGAAAAACTCATTATCTGACATTTTAAAAAGTCATTAAATGGAATTAACAGTATATAAAGAAATCAGAAAAAAATATCAGGGAACTTGAAGGCAGATCAATAGAAATTATCCAAAATGAAATGCAGAAAGAATTAAGATTGGGAAAAAAATCAAGAGTCTCAATGACATGTGGGTCAGTATTAGGTGACCTCATGTAGGTTTAAATTGATTTCCAGAAGGAGATGAAAGAATAGAGAGAGAAAAAATAGTTAAATAATGGTTCAATATTTTTAAAGTTGATTAAAAATAAGCCCAGCATCCCATGGATCAAGGATGTTGAATGAATCCCAGTAGATTAATATTAAGAACCCCAGAAGGATAAATATAAAGATAACCACATCTAGGAACATCATAGACAAGCTGCTGAAAACCAGTGATAAAGAAAAAATCTTTTTAAAAAAAAAGATTTTATTTATTTATTTGACAGAGAGAGAGACCGCTAGAGAGGGAACATGAGCAGGGGGAGTGGGAGAGGGAGAAGCAGGCTTCCCACTGAGTAGGGAGCCCAATGTGGGGCTCAATCCCAGGACCCTGGAATCATGACCTGAGCCGAAGGCAGACACTTAACGATTTGAGCCACCCAGGCATCCCAAGAAAAAAATCTTAACAGAGGGAAAAAGACACATTAAATATGGAGGACAGTGGTTACAATAACTGCTGTCTTCAAAAGCAATGGAAGCCAGAAGACAATGGAATGACATCTTTTAAAACTTATCATCTAGAATTTTATATTTAGTGAAATAGCTTTAAAAATTTAAGTGAAATAGAGACATTTTTTAGACAGGTGAAAGCTGAAAACATTTGCACCAGCAAAATTGACTACAAAAAAATGCTAATGATTCTAAATGTCTAAAATTTTTTAAAAGTGTTTTTTAATCTAAAAATGCTAAAAGTTCTTCAAAGGAAAATGAGATAAGTTAGAAATTTACATCTATAGGAAGAAAGAATATGAGTAATGGTAAATATGTGGGGAATTATAAAATACTATTTTTCTTTTTTAAACAGTTTTTATAAACCAACTGATAATTAAAGCAAATAATTTATTGCAGAAGGTTATAACATATGTAGCAGTAAAATATATGAAAAGACTAGCACAAAAAAAAGGGCCAGGGTATAAATGGAATTGTACTCAAAAGTCTTTACATTATCCATGAAGTAGTACAATATTAATTCAACATAGAGTGATAGGTTAAACTTGTATATTATAATTTCTGGAAAAAGATATAAAGAGGCATAGATAAAAAAAGTCATAGATAAAAAAGAGGAGAATATGGGATGAAATACTAAAAATTACTTGGTTACCACAAAACACAGGAATGGAGAAACAAAAGAAGGGGGGCAAATAAAGATGGTTCACTTAAACCCAACTGTATCAATAATTAGATGAACTGTAAATGGATTAAATACTACAATTAAAAGACAGAGATTGTCGGACTGGGAAAAACAAAACAATACAGCAACCAAGACCCAAATATATGCTGTTTAGAGATACTTTAAATATACAGATTCAGGTTGAAAGTTAAAGGATGGAAAAAGATAAACAATGTGCACACTAAGTATAAGAAAGTTGGTAGCCATATTAATATCAAATAAAGTTGACTTCAACAAGATAGAGTGTTACTAGAGGTAAAGGTCATTTCATAGTGATAAAAATAACCAATTCATCCAGAGACCCAACGATAGTAAATATGTAAGCATCTACTAATTAAACTGCATATAAAATTGAGTAGCAAAGTTGTTCCCTATTTTTTTGTAGGAGAGTTCCTATCCTTTTGTAACTGTTGTATACCCAGGAATGATGTGAGGATAGAGATGTTTTAAATAGTGTTTACAGGGAGTATAATTATACATGCAACGTAGCTAAATGGTATGTTTCTTTCTGCTGTGAAACTATATTTGGATTTCAGGTGGTAATTGTTTGTTCTTTTTTAACTTGAAAATGAAAAATACCACTGTTTTTATGGATGTAACCCCAAGTTCATGAACTATATTTAGGGATCTCCTTTGTAAAGTTGTCTAGGCAGGAGTTGTGACTTTGAAAATAAGCTGGGTGAACAGCCCAGGGTAGTCTATGTCACAGTCATAATGTACCCTGTGGTGAAGCCATTCCTTTGGTGTTTCTGGATGTTAGGCTACAGATGGTTCCACAGATTGCTGAATTCCTGGCATAAAAGTGAGATAGCAGTCAGTATTCAGTCATGATGCTCTACCATAATAACAATCACACTTATGACAACACATTGAGTTGTCCCACTATTCAGCATTTACCAAAGTTTCATTTGCCATGGACTTGTTTGGGATGCAGAATTAATATCAACTTATAGGAAGACGCTCATATTGACCCAACAAAATGAACAATAGACCTTTAGGAAAGAGAGAATCAGAGATTTGTTGTATTCAAAAGGATCCCTGTCAGTCATCTCAACCAGCAATTTCTAAATTTAATGAACATAAAAATTACCAGCAGAGGTTGTTAAAGTGCAGATTCTAGGTCCTTTCCCAGAGATTCAAATTTATGGTCTGGGACAGGACCCAAGGATCTAAACTTTTAACAAATTCTCTGTGGAAGTAGACCTCAGACTGTACTTTGAGAAATACTGATCTAGTTTCAACAGATCATACATAACAAATGTCTTCTAGCATCTGCTTGAACTCCAGCCATGGTGAGCTCACCACCTCACAAAGCAGCCCATTCCATTTTAGCAAGTTCACCCTTATTCTGTGCCTAAGTCTGCCTCTGTCTCCTGTATCTTCAGGCTCTTTCCTCTGGACCTACCCAGAGTAAGTGAAATATTTCTCCTATTATGATGGCCCTTTATGTCTTCTAATATAGTTATTGGGTCTCCTTAATAAATCCTTTTCTTTTCCATATTATATACTATCAGTTACTTCAACAATTTCTAAAATGGTGTAATATTTGGACATATCACACATCTTTATGTTTGTAGGTTGTGTCTTAAAATGCAATATCAGAGCTGAAAAACATATTTCAGTTTACACTCATAATTACAAAGTGCAGTGAGGGTCATTACCTTTCCTGGTTTACTTTCATAGGTTTTTTTGTTTGTTTTTTTAAATATTTAACAGGTAGTATAATTTTGCTAACTTTGTCCTTTTAAAAAGATGCCTTGGCTGTTCTGGGACCTTTGCATTTTCATATAAATTCATAATCAGCTTCTCAAGTTGTCCAAAAGGGCCTGATGGAATTTGTTTGGTTTGCATCAAATCTAGAAATCAATTCAGATAAAATTGACATTTTAATAATATTGATTCCTACAATTCATGAGTACATTATAGCTCTCCAATTATTTAAGTCTTCTTCAGTCTCCTTCTGCCATGTTTCATGTTTTGTGAAGTTGATCCCTAAGTATTCATATTTTGATGTTATTGAAAATTTTTAAATTAAAGTTCTGTTGTTTTCTGCTAATACACTGACATAATTAATTTATATATATTATATCTTATAAAATGTTCTAAACTCGCTTATTGTAGTTTTTTGGTAGATTCCATAGGTCTATTTAGATTATAATGTCACCTGTGAATAAAGACAGCTTTAGTTCTTCCTTTCCAATCGGGGTGCCTTTAATTTTTTTTCTTTGCTTTATTTAACTCACAGGAACAACAGGAACTTCTGGTACAATACCAAATAGAAGTAGGGAGAATGGACATCCATGCCCTTTTTCCAACCTTAGGGGGAAAACAATTCAGACTTTCATCATGTCACTTGTAGATTTTTTATACATGCACTTTATAAGGTTGAGAAAGTGCCCATCTAGTCCTACTTGCTGAGTTGGTTTGGCTTGGTTTCAAATCAGGAATGGAGTAGGAATCAGCATTTTTTTCTAAAGGGACAAACAATATTTTAGGCTTTCTGGGACATATATTATCTCTGTCATATAGTCTTCATTTATTTTATTTTTGTTTTTTGGTTTTTGTATAACCCCTTTAAAATATAAAAAAAAAAACATTTTTTTAGCTTGTGGGCCATGAACCATAGTTTGCTGATCCCTGATATACAAGTTTGTTATGCCTACAATTCTCACAACTCACAGTAGAGGACAGTGGTATCAAATTGCCAGGCCTCCACATCCCTAGTTTTGGGGTACCAGAGAAATGGAATGAATTGACAACCTAATCTTAGTCTTTAAATATATTACTTTTCATTAAAATATTCCCATAAAGAGACAGTAATCTCTGTTTGCCTATGTTGACTATTTATTTATTTATTTTTATTATGTTCAGTTAGCCACCATATAGTACACCATTAGTTTTTTTATTAAATTTTTTATTATGTTAATCACCATACATTACATCATTAGTTTTTTTAAATAATTTTTTATTGTTATGTTAATCACCATACATTACATCATTAGTTTTTGATGTAGTGTTCCATGATTCATTGTTTTTGATGTGGTCTTCAGTGATTCATTAGTTGCATATAACACCCTGTGCTCATCACCACACGTGCCCTCCTTAATACCCATCACCCAGCTACCCCATCCCTCCACCCCCTCCCCTCTGAAACCCTCTGTTTGTTTCCCAGAGTCCATCATCTCTCATGGTTTGTCTCCCTCTCTGATTTCCCCCCCTTCAGTTTTCCCTCCCTTCCCCTATGGTCTTCCGTGATATTCCTTGTGTTCTACGTATGAGTGAAACCATATGACAATTGTCTTTATTTGCTTGACTTATTTCACTTAGCATAATCCCCTCCAGTTCCATCCATGTCCATGTGAATGGTGGGTATTCATCCTTTCTGATGGCTGAGTAATAGTCTATTGTATATATGGACCACATCTTTATCCATTCGTCTGTTGAAGGGCATCTTGACTCCTTCCACAATTTGGCTATTGTGGACATTGCTGCTAGCCTATGTTGACTTAATAGTAGTGAGAGATATTACTAATGAGAAAGGACATAAATACTCTAAAAAGTAATTAAAAATTAGAATGCCTTCACCTTTTTTTCAACTTAAAAAAAAATATATTTATTTATTTATTTTAGAGAGAGAGCCAGAGAGAAAGTGCAGGGCAGGGGAGGAGCAGAGGGAGAGGAGGGAGAAAGAATTTCAAGCATACTCCTCGCTGAGTGCAGAGCCTGATGCGGGGCTCGGTTTCATGACCCTGAGATCAAGACCTGAGCTAAAATCAAGAGTCTGATGCCCAATTGACTGAACCACCCAGGCACCCCAGAATGCCTTCACCTTTTTGCCCATCTACAAAATTTCTAGTCATCAAAGAGTAACACATTTTGTTCTCTGTTGTTCTAATGGGCCAGCCACTAATGCACTCAATTCTTTCAGCCCCTGTGCACTTGCAAATCTGAATGTTTTAAGACTGGCCTGTACTCACAAAGCAACTAAAGAAAGTTGAGATCTCTTGGTCTTCCAATTTCTCTATTGTGTTCTTCAGGGGAGACTTTCTTCTCTATATCCATTTCTTACATAATTAGAAGGAAAAAAATCCTACAGAACATAAAATTTACATTTTCCCCTATGATTTCGTATTTGAAAAAAATACTTTGAGCAGAGCTAGTTTGACCTCTGCAAATATTGTTACCAGAATAGGAAAGTTTTTAAAATACAGTTTCCTTCTTTTGAAATTAATATTATTTTTTAAATTATCATTCCTTAGGTTTGAGTTTCTTTCCTTTTGGTGTGCAGTTCTATGAATTTTAACACATGTATAGATTATGTAGCCACTGCCATAAACAGCATACAGAACAGTTCCATCACCCCCCCCAAAGCTCTTCATGCTGTCCTTTTATAGTCACACTTTCTCCCACCCTTAACCATTATCGGTTCTCCATCATAGTTTTGTCTTTCAAAAATGTCATATAAATGGAATCATACAATATATAACCTTTTTGAAATAGTTTCTTTTACTCAGTGGGCTGTCTTTGAGGTTCATATGACTTGTATGTATCAGCAGTCTTTTTTTTATTGCTAAGTAGTATTCCTTTGTACAGATTTACAACAATTTGTTTAGGCATTTATCTTTTGGAAGATAGAACATTTGGGTGATTTTCTGGCGTTGGCTATTATTAGCTTTTTTATGAGGGTCTTTGTGTGGTTGTAAGTTTTCATTTCTCTCAGTACCCTGGAGTAAAAGAGCTGAGTCATATGTTAACTTTATAAGAAACTGCCAAGCTGCCTTCCTGAGTGATTATATATATAATTTTGCATTCCCACCAGCAGTGTATCAAAGTCTCATTTGCTCTGTATCTTTGTCAGCACTTGCTATTCTGAGTATTTATATTTTAGCCATTCTAATAGGTGTGTAGTAGTATTGAGTCGTGATCTGAATTTGCTTTTTCTTAATGGATAATAATGTTTAACATCTTTTCATATGCTTATTTATCATTCTTTTATCTTTTAGTGAAGTGTTTATTGAACTCCTTCACCCATTTTTAATTTGTTTCTATTGTCTTTTTATTGAGTTTTGAGAGTTCTTTATATATGCTGGATGCAAATCCTTTGTCAGGTATGTGATTTGCAAATATTTTCTCCCAGCCTGCAGTTTGTCTTTTTATTCTCTTGACATTGTCTTTGATATAGCAAAAGTTCTAAATTTTGGTGAAGAATAATTTATCACATTTGTATTATATGGGTACTATTTTTGGTGTCATTTCTAAGAACTATCATCTACCTCCAGGTCATGAAGATTTTCTCTTATATTTTCTTCTCAAAGTTTAGTAGTTTTATGTTTCCCTTTTAAATCTATGATCCATTTTGCATAAGATGTGAAGTTTGGGTCAAGTTCATGTTTTTACATATGAAAGGTCAGTTGTCCCAAACACATTTGTAGAAAAGATTATCATTTCTCCATTGAATTGCTTTTGTTAGTTGCTTTTGTCAGAAATCAAATACCCATATTTTTATATGTCTGTTTTTGGACTCTATTTTGTTCCATTGATCTGTTTGTGTCTATCTCCTTGCCAATTCTGAACTGTCCTGATTTCTATAGCTTTATAGTAATAGTAAAGTATAGTAAAGTCCTAAAAATCTGACACCAAAGAGCTACAACTTTATTCTTCTTTTTCAAAATTATTTTAGTTCTTCTAATTCCTTTTCTTTCCCTTATAAATTTTAGAATCCGCTTGTCTATATCTACAAAATAATTCTGCTGGGATTTTAAAAAAATATATTTTATTTATTTATTTTAGATGGAGAGTGTGCACATGCAGGGTGGGGCAGGGGTAGAGGGAAAGGGAGAGAGAGAAAATCTCAAGCAGACTCTGCCTGAGCATGAAGCCCGACTCAGGGCTCGATCTCATGACCCTGAGATCATGACCTGAGCCAAAACCCAAAAATTGGATGCTTAACTGACTGAGCCACACAGTCTGCATTTTGACAAGATACCTTGCTGATCTGTGTAGATTAGAGTTTGAGAAACCCTGGTATGGTGCGAGGAGAGGGAATAAAACACACATTACTGTCATCACAAAATGTGAGGCATACCAAAGGAGCTCAACTAAATTTTGCCAAAGCTGCATTCCATTAATCCTCCTTAGAAGTTTAATAATTTGTGTAATATTATTAACATTTTCAGATTTCTTCAGGGAGCATGAGTTTGTTAAAAGGATAATACGTTTTACTTATCTTTTCCCTTTGACCCTTCAGACCCATTTTTGGATTTCTAAATTATCTCTTGATTATGCCAACAACCTCCCATGAGTATTAGTGGGTTGTAATTATTTTGTTAAAAAAAAAAAAAACGTTTCCAGCCACAAACAGAAATTCATAATTACCTGACTCAGTAATGTGAGTTGTTAACGGAATATTTGCTATTTGAGTAAAAAGGTACTGCACACAAATAATTAAACAAGATAGAGAACACCCAGGCAAGAATCTCTACTTCTTTTCCACAGTAGTGGCTCTGTGGCTCTCTATCTAGATGCTGGCATTCTTTTTGTAAATGATTGATTTTTCTACATCTGAGTACTGATAAATCTCTAACCAGCTCTTGTGTTAATATTGTGCCAAGATGAAAAACAGAATAATGACACAGCAGGGATTACAACATTGAAAGATAAATTGACAATTCAGCATATTGAAAGGGGATTTATTATCTATTTCTTTTGTGATCTGACTTAGAGTCCAGAAATTGTGGTGTCCTTCGAGTTTCTTCATTTATGAAGTTTGGATTAGTTAGGGATTTTCAAACTATTTTATAGCCATGCAACCCTTTGTGCAAAGGAAACGGGACAGGCAGTCCTGTATGTGAAAAGATAAAACAAGGGCAGCTTGGGGGAACGCTGAATTGGAGAGCCAGGTTTCAAAATCTGGGCAAGTTGCTGTCTGCAGTGTTGCCTATCTCTGAAAATGGGGCAGCTCAGTAAGCAGTGCTTAAAAATCAATGGGTTGAAGCCAACTTGTATTTACTGAAATAATTTTATTTTTATTCTTGATAAAAAGTGATTTATAAATTACATCTCTGAGGGGAGTCTCTGTTAAATGGGTCTTGGCATTTTCTGGGTTGACATCAAGTGTATCAAATCCCATCCGTTCTTTGTGAGCAATGCATTTTCCGTTCATTCCCTACTTGTGGTTCTCACAGCTGCCGCCCTAGCTCAGGCAAACATAACTCCTGCCTGGACAATTATGACAGCCTCCCAAAGAATCTCCCTCCACCTCCAGTCCTTTGGGGGAAAAGCCAAGTTTTATACATACCAAACAGACAAGGAATCCTGCAGTTTGCTCCTGGCTTTGTTATAAATCTCTACTGCCAGTGGAGAGTAGAGTCCAAAATCCCTGGCTTGGCTTAAAGGGTTCTCCTCTATGTGGTCTCTACTTAGCTTTCTATATCATGTTTCCCTTGGTAAACCCCACAATCTAGTCAACAAGAGTTACTGTCTGTAATTTACATGCCATTCAGTGCCTTTCTCACTGTTCCTTTCCCCACCATGTCTTACCTATCCTCTTTGTATGTCTAAGTAATACCCACCTTTCAAATACAGCTCAAATGCTGTCTTCTCCCTGAGGTCCTTCCTGGGTCTCTCTGTCCTTCCCAAAGTCCTACCCAAATTAGTAATCACCCTATTACCTAATATATGTATGGACCCCATTCTGAGTACTTACCCATTCCAATCTGTGTTATAGCTGTATACATTAAGCTCACATTATTTTATTATCAGCTTTCTATTTTCTCTCCTGTTGGCTATTTAGAGCATAAACCACGTCTTGTTCAATTCTGAATCTCTCATGGTGTCTAACACATGGCAGATGCATAGCAGATATTTGATGTACAAAATACAATCTGCTATAATATGATTGTCTCTCTGAGAAAACTGTGTTATAAAAACAGTTGTTTCAATGGTAAAAGGGGGTTATGGCTGTCAAATTTAAGATCATAATGAAATTATTTTTCCTACAAGAATTTTAAGAATAAAGCTTTTTAATAACTTCTAAGTGTATTTTGTTACTGCAAGTGGATATAATATATTGGGTAACCATAACTTAATAAAACAACCTATATGCTTTTTCACCTTTTTTAACCCACTCATTAGTTTCTTGATCTTCATCACCTTTGATCCTGAACTTGTGCTTTTACTTATAATACAGTTCCAAACTAATCATAGTCAACCAAATCTAGGGAAGATAATTGAAAGACTAGGATGCAACAGAAAAGTCAGTTACCCAAATTAGAAATTAGACCCCAAAGTAGAAGTACATCAATGAGCATGTGTCTTCTAAAGTTGGACTCTCAAGTTCTGCCCCTCCCAGTTCCAAGTGGGTACCACTTGGCGTGTTTACCCTGGATCTTGCCAGACTAACCTACAGGGTTTTATTGGGTTGCTCAGTGTGGATTTCTCACATAACATCTTAAGAAAGAAGAACAGAAAAGGAAAATTTATTGAGTGTATATCATTTTTTAGGCAGGATGCTAGATAATATTAAAAAGTTATCACATTTATCTTCCCTTAAAGGAAGACATGACAGTAAGTGGCATCTTACATTTATAAAATAGCCCACAGTTTATATTTCATATAAATCATCTCATTTAATCTTCCCAGTGACCCTCTTGTGAGGAGGGCATGATCCCCATTTTAGAAATGGAAAAGCCAAGACTCAAAATGGTTGACCAATATGCCTAGGTTACAAGGAGAACTTTGAAAGAGCTAATACCTGTACCCAGATCAATATTTATCCCACCAAGGCCATAAAGTCCTGCTTTCCTTGTAGGACTTGTTCTGAAGGTATGCAAAGAATGTAGGCTTTGGAATCATGCAGATGTGTTTTCAAATCCTGGCTCTGGAATATCCTAGCTCTGTGTCCTTAAGCAAATTTCTTAACCTTAACCTCATGGAGTTCCAGTTTTTCAATTAAAATGGGGAAAATAATAATTAGCTGGTAAAATTGCTGAAAATTTAAATGAGATCAATTGTACTTTATGTTTAAAGCTTAATGGTTTTTAACAAATGCTCATTTCCTCTTCTGTTAATATTCTAGATCAGGTAATCACCAATGAGGTAGTAGATAAAAGAAAGTCTAGGGTCAGATCTGGGGTGTATGACCAGAAATGTGAGCATGTGTTTATCAAAAGGAAGAATATCCTTTAAAAGTTGAAAGTCACTATTCTAGAATATATTAATCTCAAAATGGTTGGTCAGACAATTTACTGTGTACTTTCTTCATGAAAGACACCATATTGGTTGCTAAAGGGGATATAGAGACATGGTCCTGCTTCAGAGAGTGAGCTTTGGTCTGCTGTGAACATCTCTTCTCCCTTTAAGGACCACTGTGGCATGAGATGCAGACTCTCAGATACTAGGTTACTCACACGTCCCTAAGCAGTCCCTCCACCCTTGTGTGGTTTCTTAAGGAGTTTGCTTCCACCTACAGGGCCAAAGCAATAAAGGATATAGATTAAAAGTTATAAGAAGACTTTACAACTGTCCACCAGTGGTATACCTGGCAGTCCCTTAGAACATGCTTGGAAGTAGGTATGGGTGTCTCTCAGCTCTTATGTTCTCCAAGGTCAGCCATGCCTTATTGCTCTAACAGAGTTTTCTCCTTAGTGGGTCATGAAGCCAATTTAGTAGGTCTTGATCAACATTTTTTAAATTAAAAAGACCTTACCAGATTAGAAAATATCAAAATGCATCATATTTATCCTTAGTATTTTCTTTTCCATTAAACATTAGCTTGTGTAAGATATTTTCTAGTGCGGGTGACCATCAAAAATGTTTTAAAAACATGTTCTAAAAAAACAAGACCTTGCATTAAGTGCCAAGAATGCTCATAAATAGGTGACAAGGGTTAGACTTTAGGTTTAAGTCTAGCACTTTTGAGGCATTTAAGTCTAGCACTTCTGGCATTTCCACTAAAATATATGTAGCTGCCTTTAGATAAATGTTCTTCCTTTCTGTTATGGCTGCATGAACCATTCAGTTGGATTTTTCCCTGATGTCATTTCTACCACCACCAGACCACCTCCCCCTTCCTGTTTCCATAGGAGAATCTCTTTGACAAAGCCCCCAGATCTAGTCCCTTACAGGCTAGAGTATCCCAGCTGTTATGCTCTACATCTCCTGAAAATGGGTACATGATCAGTTCACCACCAGGAATAATCCAGTCTCACTCAAAGCTGCCCAGAAATCGATACAGAGACCAAAGTGTAGGGCAGATTTTTGTTTTCACTGTTTTCGTACTCCTCAAGCCACCATCTGCTGTGTTGTCTCTGCTTTGCGTGGTTGCCTGGGAACACCCTCTCCCTTGGGATTCCCTCCTCCATCTTTTTTTTACCTATTTCTCCTTGGGGAGCTCAGCTTCATTCCACCGCTCCCTATACCCAAACCAGCTAGTCCCATTTCAAGCTGTGACCATTCAGATCCAAATTAGCAGATTCTTTTCCCCTGGATCCTCCCATTCTTCAGAGTTCTCTTGAGACTAAAACCTTTATCTGATACCATTTACTCCTTTAATGAGATGTTATAATTAAAAGGGACAACAATGGGAAGGGGCAAAGAGGATGAAGTGGGCAGAGCATCCCATCCTGCCATACTGGTTTTATCTCATTGGACTGAGTCTCTGTTCTCTGCACCATATTGGACAGTGTGTGAGCTGACACTGAGATTTCTAAGGAACCTATGCATTTATCCCACTGAATAAAGGATATTTGATAATCCAGTTAAGAAATGGGCAGAAGACATGAACAGTTTTCCAAAGAAGACATCCAAATGGCCAACAGACACATGAAAAAGTGCTCAAAATCACTTGGCATCAGGGAAATCGAAATCAACAACCTCAATGAGATACTACCTCACACCAGTCAGAATGGCTAAAATTAACAAGTCAGGAAACGACAGATGTTGGCGGGGATGTGGAGAAAGGGGAAGCCTCCTACACTGTTGGTGGGAATGCAAGCTGGTGCCAGCCACTCTGGAAATCAGTATGGAGGTTTCTCAAACAGTTGAAAATAGAGCTACCCTACGACCCAGCCATTGCACTACTGGGTGTTTACTCCAAAGATACAAAGGTAGGGATCCGAAGGGGTACGTGCACCCCAATGTTTATAGCAGCAATGTCCACAATAGCCAAACTATGGAAAGAGCCAAGATGTCCATCAACAGATGAATGGATAAAGAAGATGTGGTATATATATACAATGGAATATTGGGCAGCCATCAAAAAAAACACGAAATCTTGCTATTTGCAACGATGTGGCTGGAACTAGAGGGTGTTATGCTAAGTGAAATAACTCAAAGAAAACCGAGTATCATATGACCTCACTGATATGAGGAATTCTTAATCTCAGGAAAGAAACTGAGGATTGCTGCAGTGGCGGGGGGTGGGAGGGAGGGGGTGGCTGGGTGATGGACACTGGGGAGGGTATGTGCTATGGTGAGCGCTGTGAATTGTGTAAGACTGTTGAATCACAGATCTGTACCTCTGAAACAAATAATACATTATATGTTAAAAAAAAATAGGAAGGGAAAAATGAGGGGGGGTGGAAATTGGAGGGGGTGACAAACCATGAGAGAGACTATGGACTCTGAGAAATAAACTGGGTTCTAGAGGGGAGAGGAGTGGGGGGGGATGGGTTAGCCTGGTGATGGGGATTAAGGAGGGCATGTTCTGCATGGAGCACTGGGTGTTACATGCAAACAATGAATCATGGACCACTACATCAAAAACTAATGATGTAATGTATGGTGACTAACATAACATAATACAGTAAAATTTAAAAAATAAGAAAAAAGGATATTTGGAAAGGCGCCCCTGGGTGGCTCAGTTGGTTAAGTGTCTGCCTTCGGCTCAGGTCATGATCCCAGGGTCCTGGGATTGAACTTCGCATCGGGCCCTCTGCTGAGCGGGAAGTCTGCTTTTCCCTCTCCCTCTGCCTGCCGCTCTGCCTACTTGTACTCTCTCTGTCAAATAAATAAATAAAATCTTTAAAAAAAAGAAAAGAAAAGGGATATTTAAAATACAGTTACACATTAGTCCCTTCCCAGTGTTCTGTAGTTTTCTAATTGTTCAGAGAAGGAAGTGTTGTTGAGGACTGGAATAATGACAGAAGGCCTTATGGAATAGATGGGGTTTGAACTGAAGCTGGAAGGGTGGGCAAAACTTAGAGACGTAAAGCAATGTAAGTGGGACTTTGTAAGCAACTAGGACAAACAAAGATAGCAGAAAGGAATCAGGAGACTCTATGAATTAGTGTACCAACCAGGCTGGTGGGATGAAGAGCTCGATTGGTCCTCTGTTAACCCCAGAGGGAAAACCTTGATGGTTTTTGAGCAAATGAAAATCGTGTTTTAGGGAGATTAACATTACGGTTTGTGGAGCAGATTTGGTGCAAAGAGACATCCAACAAAGGTAGATCACAAGGAACCCCTATAGTAATCCAGGCTCGAGGCAACCAGGGCCCCAACTAAAGTGATGCAGTAGGAACTGAGAGGGAAGCAGAGATATGAGGACTTTTACAAGATAGTTTGTCACCGACTTAGAGAAATCTAATCAGCAACATTTTATTTATGCGCTTAGTCTTGAACCAGTTAATTTGCCCTTCAGATGTATCTTTCCTGAATATGTAAACTCTCTCATTAAGATACAAGCCATATGCCTGCTTTGAAGCTAAGCCAGACCCCACCTAACGCTGGCCTTTACCTCTTTTTTCTCATTGGTAATCAGCTCACTGAAGCAGATGTTACTTCCTGACTCCAGAGATGCCAACAGCCTCAGAAGGAAATGGATTATAGAATTGGGGTCTGCACTCAGCATGATCCAAATATGGAAATCAAACTGAGGCCTTCTTAGGCTCCATGCTTGGCAAGGAGAATGAAAAAGGGCTTAATGTTGGGCCTCAAAAGACACAGTGGTTACCAGAGCCATAGTGGGCCCATTTTCTTGCCTACAGACGGTGTTGCCAGTAATAACAATTAACACTAATGGCATACTTTGGATTTACCTTCATGGATTAATTCGATAAATATTTATTGGCTATGTACCAGGCATTCAACAAGGCTTTGGGGATAAAAGAAACAAAGGGCACAGTTCTTGCCTTTGATAAAGTTTCCATCTAAGTAGGAGAGACCTATAAACAAGTAAATACCATTACAATGGGGTGTTCTGCTCTCTGCTTGTCCTCCATGCACCAGAAATTATAATGATCTGACGCTGTAGAGATAGATAGTTTGGGATTAAAGTCTTCCCACTGCATACATTTTGGTTATCACTTGGAAGGTCAAGAAGGCACATGTAAACACCTTATACTAAACCTTTTATTTGAATAAAAGCAAGAAAGAAAACTCAAATCAACAAGTCCTCCATAAAACCTGGGAGTTTTCCCCATAATTATTTTGCCTTTTCCCCTGGGCCTTTATTTAACCAGTTGCGGTTACACCGTCTGGCCTTCTTTTATAGAAGCCTTGAACTTCATAATGTGGAGGCCCTTACTCTCAGCCCCTAGAATGAGTCAGACTGCTGTGGAGAATTCCAACCAACGGCAGTAGGAACTGGAAGAAAGATAGCCAAAACTCTTAGTGAAATCCTTCTGTGGGAATTGCAGAAATGGGGTCTAGTGAGGTTTTGGTCTAGGAAGTTTAGGAAAAATGAAAAGCTTGTTAGTGAACATTTAATCTTCTCTGTGAATTATAATCATTTCTTTACAGACAGAATCCTGTCCCTCAATAGGTATTGTTTCCCAGTTACAACAATAGACGTCATCTTAGGAAAAGGTCAGTCAATCCAGGATCACCAAGTAAAGAACAGATTTTGTTGTTAGTTACTTAATCTCTGTTTTTCTGTAATAAACTGTTGGTCTTTGCTAAAAATTAGAACCATATATAATTAAGGGTCTTTTTGTTTTACAGTATTTTTTTTTTTTTTTAGTTTAAATGAGGTGGTTTCTAGAGTTGGAGGATATACAAGGCTGAGGTTAGAAAAAGCTAACAAAGAGATGTTGACTAGAAATAAATGTTGTAATTATATTGGCTTTAAGGATTATTTCAAGCCTTAGGAAGAGAAGAAGGTATTGAGATCCCCTCCCTTTTTTTAAACAGAAACTGTATATACCATGTCTCTAAATAGTTTCAGGTTAGTTTCTTTAGAAAGTATACCACCTCCTTTCCCCCCTCATATCTTCATTAGGCTTAGCTTAATAATAATATGAGGGGCCAAAAAAGCTTTTAAAGCTGATTTCCTTTGGTTTGTAATTCCTTGCCGGAACTGGGGGACTGATTGGCTATGCCTTCTGCAGTCTTCTGGCTATTTGTGAAAGTGTAAAATGAAACTAAGTGCACATGTACACACAGACACACACACACAAAATGAGAGAGAGCACGTAAGAGTGAGCCCAGTATGAGTGCACTACAGAAAAATATGTTCATGGTAATTTAATTTTACTAAAACTGGAAGTGGTAGGAGGGGTAATAAATCCCATTAGTAGATTGTTTTCTTGTCCTCAGTGGGAGGTGCCTGCTGATCTATACCACTTCCCAGAGAAGTCCTGTACTGCACTTAGGTGTGGTGGACACAAGACCTGGATCTCCTTTTGGTCAAGGACAAGCCAAAGTCTGTTCATGGAGGCTGGGAATGTTGAGATGAAATCACAGGGATTTTATGTTCTGTGCTTTTCAAGTGAACATAAAAAATTTGACAGCTATGTTTCACTCCACTGGAGTCACTCACATCCATACCCATCCCAAAAGTCACTTAGAGGGGTACACAGCAATGCAAATAGTGAATTATCCAGTTCAGCTATTAGCCAGTTGCTAGAAGTGGTCTTCTGCAAATTCAGGTGATTACTTAACATATTGAGTAAGGCAAAATTCCAAAGTTTTTCTTCTTGCTGATGTATGACTTTTTTTCTTGTTAATCAAAAGATCCTAAAAAGCTGTATGAATCACAAAGGTACATGAAAACATCAGTACAACACATGCTGAGGCAAAGTTGCCCAATGTTTGAATTATTCTCTGGTAATGATGTTTCCATGTAGTTTAACATTTTAAAGCATAAGTTATCAGCCTTCCAGCAAGTCTAACCTGGCTCTGCTTACAGGAGCCATTCCTTTATTCAAATTAAAACACAAAGTGCATAATTTCCCATCCATTAGGAGGAAAGTGGGCTTTTGACATTCCTTGTAACTACCTAAAGCAACTAAAGAAAAGGCCAAAGAGTCATTCATTCAGAAAATACTTTTTGAGTACTTACAACATTTTAGGCATTACTAGTTGCTGGTGAAACGTACAACTCTTGCCCTCATAAAGCTTGAACTCTAGGCCTCTACAAATCTGGGATGCTCACCCAGTAGGAGGACGAGATTCTAATTATGCATAAGGATTTGGAAAAAACTGAGGTCTGCACTAAAAGGGTGATCAAGGAAGTAAAGAGTCTGGGAATTATGTGATATGAAGAGCAGTTGAGAGATACTGGAATGTTTAGGGACATTGCAAGTATTATTCTCTTTGGCTCTAGACCAACAGGTGGTAGATTTCTGTTGAATAGAGAAAGGGTATAACATTTAGAAACATCTCAGAAGAAAATGAGCTGCTTTGGAAGGTGGCAGGCGTCCTACCCCTATGTGTTGAGGTAGCCACCATATTAAACACCACTGCCCAGTGGTCTTGTGGAGGCATTTTTGCATCAGACAAAGGTTTGTACCAGATGACTTCTAATCAGTCTTCTGAGATTCATCATTCCATAAACCTCATAGCCAGTGACCACAGAAGCAACCAGGTCCATCTAACAATTCATTCTTCAGCCTGCGCATTTTAAGTCCAGTCAAACAGAGAACTGGGAGAAACTCTCTGTCCCTTTGTTCTAGATGGAACAACACAATATAGAAATAGAAACTGCTCTGTCCTCTTACCAAGACTCATTCTTACAGATCATCTCCCTAGAGAAATGGTCACTGACCAATGGTTTTGTGGAGGGGACCTTCAAAAATCATGTAGTGATTTGTCATCAACAGAGTCCAGACGATAAAGTATCACTGTTTCAGTTCAGTTCATTTTCTATGATGTGCAGATTCTAAATGGTAGATTTTGAATCACCTTCTGAAGAGCAAAAGGATGGGAATATTTGACTGTGGCTCTCATGCTAGGCCTAGGACGTGGTTTCATTCAGTCCAGTTCTTCCAGTATTTACTTAATTCTATACTGGGCCAGCTCCAGTCTTCTGAGTTGCCTGGCTATAAATTCTGACCAGAAAAATCCTAAACTTCTTTCCTTATATTTGCAATTCTCCTTCTTTTCTGTTTCTTCCAATTCAAGCTTTGAGGTTCCATGACTGTTTATATAATCAGACACTTTTTTTCAGAAACAGCATAACTACTGTCTTTGTGAGGAAATGTCCTACAAATGCTCAACACTTTTCAAGTCTCTACTTTTTTTTTTTTTAAGTGGAAAGAACAATTAAAGAGATTAGGGGGGTAGGTCTGGCATACAACAACTTGAACAACTTTTCAGGGTATTTTCTTTGGAGGATGTGATTACAGCTGTTCAAACTTAAAATTATTTACATTGAACAATAACCTTGATTTTAAAAAGTCATATGACTACATATAAACTAAAAAAATGGGAAGGAATCAAACTTGGTGTTTTTCATGGACATATGTTGCCCATTGGCTGTGGCTTCTCAGGGGTGCCTTTGGGGGCCTTGGGTTGGTGGGGAAAGATAAACGAGGACTGAAGAATAAGAATCTTGCCTACTGAGTCATATTGGGTTGCAGCTGAATCTGGAAACAGCAGGTCGTCATCAGAAAGGTTTATATGAAATCTAATGAATCAGAAAGAGAAAGCAAGAGGGAATGGTTTCTTTTCATACAGGGCCAGATTCTCATCTGATGTAAGTCTTGGAGAATTAGCCAACATATGGAAATTATCCCCATGTGGTTATATGGGATAGCAGTATGAGGAATCATTAGAGGAACAGGGATATTTAGCTTTGTGAAGAGAAGATATGGGTGGGTCAGATAGCTCTTTTCAAATATTTGGAAGGTCAGCATGTGGAGAAGGGAGTATTATGTGTTGTTACAGGGGCAAAACAGTCAATGGGTAGACATTGGAGAGACAGGCTGTGGTTTAATAGTCTCTTGTCTCCCATTAGGGCAGCAGAGCATGGCAACTTCCTCATAGCAAGATGGGCTTATGTGAGGGGACAGGAAGATGTTTCTGGAGCCATCCCCTAGGAACTGATATGGGAACTGAGGAGATGGACCCAGCTCTGGGACTGACAGCAAAGTTTCAGCCTACCAGGCATGGCTTGATTCCAAAAGCAGTTCAGACAAATAGGCAGCCAGGAAGAATGGGAGACATCTGGACTTTGGAGTCTGGAAGGCCTCAGTTGAAATCCTAGCCATGTCGTTTATTGTCTGTGTAATCTTAGGAGAGTTGCTTGGCTTCTCTGAGTTGCAGCTTCCTGATCTGTATAAAGAAGAAAACATCACCTGTACTAATGGACAGCTGTCGTTTTTGTCTACTCAGATTTCCCTCTCCCTGTTCTATTAAAAGCAACTTGATTTCTCCCAAGTCAAGTAGAGTCCTGGTGTTAATCAAGGTGGCCTGACTACCCCATGGGCAATCAGATTTTGCCTCCCTGGAATTTTAATCCTGAGTGGGGTAACCCAAAGGTGGAAAATATTTACAGCTGATTGCTTCTGAGGATGGTATTATGAAGGGACTGTCCATCGGTTCCTGCTGCCCACCTTTCCTGAGCCACCAGGTTTCTGTCCTTTTGGGGGCCGGATTGTTCATCATCTTCTTGAATTCTGTGAGCTACCCTATGTTCTTCCAGTAGATTGTGTTTTTGTATACGTTAGCTGAATCAGTTTCTGTGATTTATAGAAACAAAGAACTCTTATCTGTATACCTACCTTAATAAGGGTTGCTGGGAGGATTAACTGAGAAAATACATATGAAGCCCCTGTTACTATCCTCGAGTCTGACATGTAATAGGTGTTGAATAAGTGGTAGGTAGCTATTGTAACTCATCAGGTACTGAGGGCCCAAGGTGAAGTGGAAGACAAGTCCAACAGCTGGGGAAAGCCACATTCTGAAGTTAAGGTACACAGAATCAGAGGGTATCCCTCTGCCCCTCCTCAACTATCAGGCTGACTCCTACTCATCTTTCAAGATTCAGTTTAAGGATCAGGTATGTCTCAAAGCCTTCCATCCCACCCTCATCATCCTAGCCCCTCGTCATCCCCTATATGCCTCAGCACCCTCTGTTCCAGCAGTGAGCACACTGGGTTTTACAGCTGATTCTTTACCTCATCTCAACTGTGAGGTCAGGGCAGAGACTGGAGCTTGTTCACTCTGTATCTCCAGTGCCTCGCCCAAGGCCTGGCAGAGAGAGGAGGGAGGGAAATGTACCAAAGGCAGAAGACCCTATACTATACTTTTGAGTTTTATTTGTTGTGCATGTGTATGTTGGAGGTGATTTGTTCTTACGGTTGGAGATCCAGTTTATGCAAATGTGTCAAAATGGGGTAGGTAGGAAACCTTTTAACAACATATTAGTTTTGCTGGCTTTGCTGCCAAGGAATACAAGTGGAGCCCAGAGAGTGATCTAACTGGAGAGGCTGATGAAAAGATATTGGGGGATCAGGTTAACTGAATATTACAGACCAATACTTTAATCTCCTGCTCTAGATAGCTCCAGTCCTAGATGATTCTCAAGGTGTTTCCCCAAGGATCAAAGGTTATGTGATAGTCCACATAACTACACTTAAATATGCCTCAAATGTTTATTGCACGAGCCTAAAGAGAACAGAACATACTGCCTAATTATTTCCCCTTCATTAGTTAAGGAATGACATATTAAATGCTTTAATCTCCATAGGCCATAATTCTATGACTAACTTTAAAACCAAACAAGAAACGAAACCCCCCACTAGCCTGGCCTTATTCAACGCTGGTTTATTTCCTCTGGCTGTCATTTTGGGCATCTCCAATGATGAGGAACATTGATGATCTCTGACCATGTTAACAGTACACCATAACCAGAAACATTTAGGTGACTTGTATTTACTCTTACTAGTTAAATTAAACGTAGATCTTATATTAGAGGAAAATGTGGTTCTCCTTATACTTTGAATTATGAGCTCCTAGGGTAGAGGCTGTAGTGTAATAAGAAGTTGGGGCATCAGTGTTGTTATCCTCAGACATCATGCCAAGCCTCACTGTTGTTCATGCCTCAGAGAGGGAGCAGGTGTGAAGCTTGAAGGGCAATGGTAGGAAGAAAGGTCTCCTTGCCTGGGCACACTCTCAAGAGTGCCTGCCTTCAGCAGAAGTACTGGGCATGGGCTCATCCAGTGCAAAGGAGAGGAAATGTGGAATGCTCACATTTCTTCCATAAACAGGTTTGTTCCAGGATTCTAGGAGTTACAGGATTTCATCTCTGTCCCACAAGACATAACACCTTCAGGAGCCAAGCAATTGTTTGCTGGAAGGAAGCAAGACTGTTTAGCTAGGAGAGGAGACTCGGGGATGGTTTATGAGATGGGGAAGACACATAAGACTCATCAGGCTTCTTTTCCCTGGTTACATGAGGCAGAAATCCAGGGCGGACATATTTCAACTCAATTTTTTAGAAACCGTGCTATAAGACAGAGCTGTTCCAAGAGGCTGCCTCAGGAGGGATTGTGGTCGCTGTCCCCGGAGGGCTTCACCCAGAGACTGGGAGCCCATCCCAGGGAGAAGTTGCGAGACTACAGAAACCTAGTGGGTGACTAGACTAGACGGCCACAGGGATTTCTTTTCTTCCTCAAAAATCTGAGAAAACAACTTAAAAGAATCTGAGAACATATCAGAGCTTATCAGAAAAGGAGAGGATTAATTCTCTCTTGCATAAGACAGGTTTTGTGGGGTCCTCATGAGTATGCTAGGGGTGGTCATTAACCAAAGAAAGCCCCCTAAACAAAAAGTATACACATTTCCAGAGTGAACTGGCAAGAGCCTGGAGATACACTCCCAGATTCACAGAACATTTGACCTCTCCTGGATAACATCTAGAACTATTTTTATTAGTCATTCACAGTTGCCTGCTATACACAGACCGCTTTTGTAGGTACCGGGAGAGTTATAAGATGTTTATGGCCCAAGGAAAGTGAAATATATGGAGAAAAACATCTTCACTAACCAAAAACTCAAGATCAACATTGAGAAATTTTGAAAATATTCAAATATGAAAGAAGAGAGAGCAATTGAAGAGGATTCCAGCTGTAACTTAGAAGGCTGGGATCCCTGCAATCCATGTCATGCCCATATTTTAGTGTTCCATGGTGTGGGTCTATAATGTGACCACCCACATCACCTTTTCATCGTCTGTCAGCCAGCCCTGTCAGGGTTTGAGGTGGGGTGGAAGAAGGAGGAACTCTGTTCTTGGTGGAGCCTTTTCCTTTCACTCAACAATATTTTAGTTGGTGAAAACAGCTCATGCAAACTACTGGCCTACCTTCCCTGATCTTGCTTTGTTGATATTTTGTCTCCACTTCCCCTCCCACTGGCAGAGAGGCAGGGGGAGTAAATGAGGGGAGACAGAAGAAGAGAAAACATCTCTATCTTCCCCACTTTAGACTGTACCACTAATTCTTATTGTCCAGGTGATGTTAAACTTCACAATATCAAATGAAGCCAGGGGAAGTGCCCACATGATGCTGCTTCCAGGCCCAATGGGCTTCTACCTAGTTGTGTTAAATATATGCACACACACAGACACATACATCACGTATTTTGCACTCAGGTTTCAGAGAAATAATGACTCCATTCTTATTTGAACAAAATACCAAGGGACATATTTCCAGTTTGAATATTACTGGTTAATTTTGTTAGTAGACTTTTAGTTCAGACATAGAAAAATACCAAGTCTACAGGACTTATATGCCAGAGAAGGGCATGAGAAGGAAGGTGTAAGCCAGGAGGAACTCTTGACAAACAATTTCAGTGGAGCTTTGTATTTTCAAAGCAGTTTTGAATCATGAAGTAGCTCACCCTGCTATCCCTAGAAAGTAGGTCAGTACAATATTTTCACAGGTGAGGAAATGGAGATACAATGTTTGGGTGGCTTACCCAGCACATAAACTTGGGTAGGAACACCAACTTCTTAATTTCCATCTGGACACATTGACTAGGCTACCTTCTCCCCAGAAAAAAAATTTAGCATTTATCAACTTTTATTTTATATTTTTATATGTTCACGAGGCTAAAACACCACTGGTATAGACCAAGAAGTCTTAAGACAATAGCACTGCAAGGGATAGTTTGAAGCTTGTGATTATTCCCCAATCTATTGTACAGGTCAGCTGCTCTGTTCTGGGGATATGGTAGTAGCTGGAGATTTAGGAGACCTGGATTCTAGGAGTAAGCTGCATGACTTTGCAAAACTCATTTTAAATCTCCAAGCCTTGCTTTTTACCCTCAAAATGAAGACAATATTTTTAAAGTTTTTCATTTGAAAAATGTAGAAAACACAAAATAGTTAAACCACCCATAATTTAACTGTACTTTTTGAAGTATATACAAAAAGAAGTGATAGTGTCTCTTCTCTCATCATAATTGAATGTATAATGCAACATCTAATGGGTTCTCTCAAAGGGGGAGATCTATTTTTATTTAATAAGTCACCTCTATTTAGCTGATAACTTATATTCTGAATAAGCTTTTTATATCCCACACCTTACTCTTGTAAGTGAATTGAAAGTTGAAAACTATGAAGTATGTGAAAGAAAGATGGTATCATCTGGTACATAGAATAAAGATGAACTTTTTGTTTGTATATGTGTCTGTATTATGCTTGTTTTATTTTGTTTTAAATTGCTTCTGTACTAGAAGTGGAGTAAAATTTGGAATTTTTACTAAGAAAATGGAAGCTGAATTTTCTATCTCTGATATACTATCTATAAATTTAAAATAAAATGGAGCAATAAAGTTCTTACCTATGCATTAGGGCCAGCAAGTCTGCTTATAAGAGGAATATGTGTGTCGTGGCCTGAATTTTCCAAATTCCTCATATGGGCTAATTAACATTGATTAATCAGACCATTTTCCACCTCACTTTGCCTGGGCAAACAACAGAATTTGCCTTACTCCCATGACTTAGGGAAAGCATTGAGGCTTAATAGGACCCTCTCTTAAAGACAGAGTTGGGATATCTGGTTTGCGATCTCCAAAAAAACCAATGCAATCCTTTTTCTTGTCCAAGGGCTGAAAGACAGAGGTTCAAGGGTAGGTGGCCTCTGCTACTACCCACCATTCTGATGAAAGTACAAAACCATAGGCTGCCTGTTAGATCTCTGAGGTCATGTCCCCCAAATGGACCCCCAGCAGCAGGCCTCTGGACATGAGGCAGCCGTCTGCTAATGGTGATGGTCATTCTCAACCTTTATTCCTCCATGTCATTCCTAGTGGATATTGTTCACACACATAGCTCATGGTTACAAACATACAAAAGCTATGGGAAGTGGCAACTTCATTTTGTCCCTGTCAAGAAAACACATGGGAATGAGAATGAGGGAAAATGACATTAACATAGGGATCATCTTTAATTTCTTCAGATGTGCAAAACTTTAGCACTTTGTTCCCAAGTGATTGTGACCCACCAGTGTGGCCCAGTGCGACAGCTCAGGACCAGTGGCCAAGGTTAACTATTCAGGTCTCTTTCACATCCGAATTCTCAAATGAGTGGAAAACACAAAGATCCCAGCTATAATCAGGCAGCAATTCCTCATAGGGTTTTGATCAACCACAGTAATTTTGTATGGAAATAGCCAGAAGGCTGGTTCAGAACTAGGCCTTCTCTCCCACACATACAAGACAATATTTCCTAACATGTGGCCTGGAGAAAATTTTCCTCTGCTTCCTCCACAAATTTTAGAAGACTTACTCGTGCTTAAAGTTGCATTTGTATGACATGGTTACAAACAATGTGGAAACCCAGTTCTACATCATATAAAAGTAAGTCCAGGGAGAGGTCCACAAAGAGCAGGACCCAAGGAAGCTAACAAGGCCAAATATCAAATATTTGAATATCAAATTTCCCCATCCTGCTCACATTTACCCCCTTTTTTGGTTCTAGGTCACTGATTACAGGTTTTGACAGATAATCTTTTCTATTTAAACTCATCCGGACACAGTGCTATCATGTGCCTCTGAAAGTTCCCAGTGCTGTGCTCACCCTGAAAGAAGGAAAGAGTGAAGCTCTTTGCACCGAACTCTCTCCACCCCAAATATATCTCTTCCACAATTGGTGAACTTTTACACCTTTCCTGTTGAACAGCTGATCTCACGTGCACTCAAATGTTTGTAGGTGGGAGGGAAATGTCACTAAATGCTGCTGCCTGCTGAGCTCTTGATTTGCACGGATGGGAGCACTGTAATGGTCCATGGAAGCCAAGCTTCAGACAAAAGGTTACACTCAACATTACTCTCACTCTGGAAAGGAGTTCTATATTCAGTCTTGTGTTCATGAAACATGAAAGCACATGTCATAAAAAATGTTCTGCATATAAATGAAATAATGTAAAGCAATTATTACGCTTGTTAAGAATGCAACAATATGATTTTGAAATGTAAAGTGTTAATAATGAATAAAATATGTTTTAACCTGTTCAAAATGATTTAACTCTTAAATGCAATGTATGCAACTAAAACAGGGAAAGATGCCACATTGAAGGACCCTGTAAAAGGCAGAAACCTAAACACAACAGAGACAAAGCCAGAAACCCAAAAGTCAAGTTCCCTGTGTTATCTATGCAGACTGGCTGTCAATATTGTTCAAATTAGCGGGTTAATTGCCAAATCTCCAGTTTACTTCAGGCTGTGTAGATGAAGTTGGTGTCAAAATTAAATGCTTCATAAATGGCTCTTTTGATGTTATCTTCAAATTCATCTCCTTTCCTAAGTAGGGCTATTAAAGTAGCTTCTACAGTGGCAGCAGTCTTTCCAACTAAAACAAAATAGCTTAAATGCTTAATGGGCCCAATTCTCTGTGGAACCCCTGAGGCAAAGATGCTGGGAGTAAGTATTTAGCAAGTTGAGCGGGGAGGGGGAAATAGATGGGGGGGGCAGAAGTGGTGGGGGGGAGTAGAATGAGCTTCTCCCTACTCCCACCTTCAGGGTGGTTTGTATTGGTAATGGAGACTGAATAATCAACTTCATGACCTTAGAGCTCTCAACCTGTTAGGCCAACTCATGTTCTTCCTCCCTTGCCCACACACCTCTCCTTCTCAATCCCTCCCTTTCCAACGTGTTCACCTAGAAACATCAAAGATATCACCCAGGAAGCATTCCCCTTCCCTCTACCATGCTCATAAACCATTGTCCATATACATACATCCCCTCTTCCTTCTCATGTCTAGGGTAACCCCTTCCATCTGGGCTTTGAATTCATCCCCTCCCTTATCTCCTTTATAGTCAGCTGATCCTTCACCAGAGTGGGCTTGTCACATTAAATGCAGAATAAACAGGTAATATTTTAGTATAAGTATGTTCCAAATATTGCATGGAATACACTTGTACTGAAAAAGTATTTGTGGTTTACCTGAAATTCAAATGTAACTAGGCATCCTGTATCTTCACTTGCTAAATCTGGTAACCATACACCAGAGTTCGTTCTTGACCATCCACTGTATTAAATAGTACTCCCCCCTTCACATAGTTTCTATCACCTTTTCTTACTTTGTCTGCATACATTATCACCACTGAGTGTATTATATACTTATATGTTTGTTTATTGTCTGTATTCCACTCTCTCCTCACTAGAATGTAGCTTCCATAGCAATAGGAATTTTCAAATTCTTTGCTGCATCCCTCTTGCCTAAAACAGGGCTTAGTACAAGGTGTGTCCAATAAATGTTGAATAAATACATGCTTGAGTCGCTCTCCTTTTAAAATAATTGTCACTCAACCCCACAATCGCCCTAGATCTACTCCTTCATCTCTCTCCTTGACTGCAGAACCAGATTTTGTAAGAGGTCTTAAAACTCATTGTCCCTGTGACTTTATCTCTTGGTTCCTTCTCTTCCCACTCCAGTCTGGCTCCACTCTTATTTCACCAAAATGGCTTTGGCTAAGGTCACCAATTACTTCCATGTTACTAACTCACATTAACGTTTTTTACCCCCATCGAATCTCTCAAGATTTGATGCGATTGACCACTCTCTGCTTCCTGAAATAAGCCCCTTATTTCACTGGCACTGTACCTTCCTGGCTTTCCTGTGCTTCCGTAATCACTCCCTCTTAGTGTCCATTGCCAGTCAGTCCTTTCCTACCTGGCCATTAAAATTTGGAGTTAGTCTAGGCCCTCTTCTCATTCTATGTTTTCTCCCCCAGGTAACTTCACCTATGACCAGGGCTTCAATGACCATTTATCTGCTAATGACTTCTAAGTTTGTACATCCAGCCTAAAACTCTTCTCTCTTCATTCCAGACCTATATATCCAGTTGCCTAGTTGGCATCTCCATAAGATGTCTTAAAGTTATCTCAAAGTCATTTGTCTAAGACTGAATTTAAGACATCCTCTGCCTATCCAACTGCTGTCCTCTTCTGTTGTTCACATAATGCGTGAATGACACCTCCACGCATCTAATGTTACAAGCCTGAAAACTAGCTGTCATCCTTGATGCCTATAAATCTCACCTCCCACATAGCTCTTGAATCCATGCATTCATTTTTATTTCCATAGTCACCTAGTACAAAGGAGTATTACCTCTTGCTAGAGCACCGTGGTGGCTTCTTAACAAAAGGAGCTACATTTACTAACTCAGACCTCCTTCTAATCCACTCTCCACATTTACATCTAAAGTTACTTTTCTTAGCCCAGTGATGGGTATTAAGGAGGGCACGTACTGCATGGAGTACTGGGTGTTATATGAAAACAATGGATCATGGATCACCACATCAAAAACTAATGATGTATTGTATGGTGACTAACACAACATAATAAAATTTTAAAAATTAAAAAAAAATACTTTTCTACTTGTTGAAAATTCTTCATTAGTTTCATAGGAGGCTCTGACTTCTCTTTCCAGTCTCTCTTTTTTTTTTAATTTAATTCCAGTATAGTTAACATACAGTGTTACATTAGTTTCAGGTATACAATATTGTGATTCAACAGTTCTATACATCACCAGTGCTCATCACTACAAGTGCACTCCTTAATCCCCATCACCTATTTCACTCATCCTCCACCCCCCTCCTTCTGCGAACCATCAGTTTGTTCTCTATAGTTAAGAGCCTGTTTCTTGGTTTCTTTCTCTCTCTCTTTTCTCTCCTTCCAGTCTTATCTCATGCTGCTATCTTCCTCATTCTCTCAACTGCAGCAGTGCTGGCAAGGAATGAGATTCTTAAGTGCAACTCTGTATTCAGGAGGGCTAGAAGAGAAACATTACAAAATAACAAGTTTAAAATGTGAATTATTAATAATGTTTCACATGAAATCAGCCATCTGCCAAAAACATCGTATGAAATTTAGGACTAAAATGTCCTTCACACATCATCCGGTCTAATTTTCTCCCTCTGAATGAGGAAATGAGGGTTCAGAGAGAAGGTAATCACCAGAGTCACACAGCTATTTAATGGCAGACATAGGAGTACGTGCATCCAGAATCACACTTCTTGCCCAACTGGAGAGAAAATAACTGAGAAAGAAAGTGACCTGAGAATTACCATAGTTCTAAAGGCATGGAGGAGCCAGTCAGAATGAGGCTGAGGCAGGGGCACCTGGGTGATAACCGTTGGTTGGGCATCCAGCTCTTGGTTTCAGCTCAGTTTGTGATCTCAGGGTTCTGGGATAGAGCCCTGCGTCAGTCTCCACACTTAGTGTGGAGTCCACTTGGGATTCTCTCTCCCTTTCCCTCTGCCCCTCCCACTCATGCTCGCTCTCTCAAATAAATAATCTTAAAAAAAAAAAATAAAGGCTGAGGCCAATGAAGGGAGCTAAAACTAATCCACTAGTCAACCATAAAACTGCCCACAAGAGAACTAGTGAGCCTTCAGACATAAGAATCAGGAACTTTCTCAATGAATTTTTCAAGTATGTCTCAAAGGCCCCCAAAATAATAAAAATTAAAAAAATAAAAGGCCTACTGTAGACAGTTTCAGCATAATAGTCAATGATGTGGATGACACCAAGGTTGGGGTCTTGGCAGACCAACTGCTCATTCATATAAAGAAACACAGACATCCTGACCATACTACCCACTGAGAGCCACCTTTTATGAATTGACCACAGAAGCCATCGGTTACCACCTGGGATTTTCACAAGGAACCCTTTCCCTCTTTGATGAGTCCTTGAAGAAACTAAGAATTGTCAACTTGGTGTCCACAGAAGTTACAGAGTGAGAGCAATAGATTCAAGGCACCATTATTTACTGACAATTAGGCAAAGGTATCATTTTAGAGATCCCTAGTCTATTTCCTTTCAAAGGAAATTGCAAGCTACTGAGCACAATTCATACTTTGAAACTAAAGTTGTCATACAATAGCCAAGGGAAGCTTTCTGGAGGACTCCACTATTAAGATCAAGGAAGGCTGAGTAAATATCCTGTATGTGCTTATCACTATGGGCACTGAAGTGTAAATGAGTGTGAAAGTTGCCTTTTGGTGTCAAAAGACCTGACAAGATTTTTTTCCAAATGGGATTGGAATTATTAGTATATTTGTTGAGCTAAGAGGCACTCTTTATCAGCTGTAAGTATTTTTAATTGGTTTCTAGGGAACACCTGTGTTAGGGTTATAAGCATCAAAGGTGATAAACAACTTAATTATCCTTCCAGAACCATTAGGAAAAAGTATCACTGTTGGTGAGCTTTCTTTGATGCCTTCTTTTGAAATGCCATCCTGCTACTATTGTGGGGCTATTTGTAGTTTATTTCCCAGAGCTTTGATTTTTCCTGCATAAATAGAAAAGGCAGTTAGAAGTAGATTAATGAAATTAATAACGTTTGCACAGATCAGATATATCTCAGGTTACTATTGGGATAGCTTCTCAATGGAGAAGCAGCAAGTTAGAGACAATCAGAAAACGTTGAGAGAATTTTTTTTTTTAAGCAGGCTCCACACCCAGCATGGAACCCAACACAGGGCTTGAGCTCATGACCCCAAGACCAAGATCTGAGCTGATATCAAGAGTTGGATGCTTAACCAACTGAGCCACTCAGGCACCCCAACTTTGAGAGAATTTTGATGATAGAGGCAAAAAGCATATGAGGAATAGAAAGGTATGGGTTCTGGCACTGATTTCTTTATCATGATGATTTCTAAGAAAAAGGATTGCCAACCTGGGGTGGCTGTTATAGAAGGGAAGGGAAGAGTTTTGTAATTTGTTTATTTCCAATCACTGTCTTTGAATTTCATTCATAAAGACAAGTGGAGACATGAAGCAGAGTGTGGTAGCCTATGCATTTGTTAGGTCAGACTCTCTGCTCTTAGTACCTTTCTTTCCCAAGATTCCACCTTGGATCATAACATTTTTTCACTTCCTAGACTTTATTCAAATACAGTGTCTCTCAGAGGGGTTTTAAAAAATCACTAATATAACAATAATAACTTTTCTGTAGGGAACAAGGAATAATCAGAAGTGGGATTTGAGTATAGGCCAAAGATGGACTTTACTGAATTCACTTTTGCTCAGGACTAATACTGAGTCACTTAGCATTTCGGTCCTGCCTCCTTCTCTTATTTTATTGTCACATGAAATAAAATTTCTGGCTGTCACTTCCAACTTTTTGAACTAAGTTTATGTGGTTAGTCTTACCTGGCAGAAATGAATGAGAAACTATGTTTTGAGCACCTCAAGAAGTAAGGTACTATAGACATTCAGGGGAATATATTATAATCCTTTTTAAATACTTCATGTTTTTAAAATGTCGGCTGGGATAAAAGTCAGAGTTGGAAAGGGATCACAGGAAGCTATTCCTGTCCTTTTACAAATGAGGAAATGGAGGCTTCTCTGGAAAAAAGCTATGAGCCCATACTCCTGGAGAATTACCCCATAGCCTCTCACTTGATTCTGCTAAGAGAAATCTCACACTGTGGTTGGGACTAGAATCATGTTAAATAACTGTCTGCACATGACATCTTTGGTATTGGATAGAATTAAAGGGAAACACGGCAGCCACCATCCTTTCAGCCCTGCACCAGATTGGCAATCTACCTAGTAGGCCAAACATTAATTTCCCAAAAACATTTTGAAGAATGGAATGTTAAATCACAATAAAAATGTCAGTTGGACATTAAAAATCAGAGCTTTAAAAAAATACATATTTTCAAAGACCTCAACCCAAGAGTGGAGTGACTGAGTCATCTCTTGGTCTGACTTGATTCAAAAGACATGGGACCTTCTCTTAACACTGGAGGGTCTATTAACCTGAGGCTCTTGACCCTGAGCTTACAGCAGGGCTTGTCTCCCTTCACACTTCTCTATACCACCATCCATTTCCCCTGCTCCTTTTCCGTTGTACAACCGGTCAGCTTTAAATTCTATCTGAATGTTGGTGAGAATTATTTGTTAAAGAATAAAAGGTCCAGCTATATCCATTATATAGTGCAAGCTTTGATAAGAGAGTATGTGTGCATGTGTGTTCCAATTTTATGATTTCACATTTGTTATGTGGTATGTTTTGGCTCCAGAGAGGCATTTAAAAAATCCTGGTTATCTCAAACCAAATTGCCTCAGTCTGCAGACAAAGGGTTTAGCAGTAACTTTCATGCATTCTGCAAACCCCAACACCTCTGCTTTGTTGCCTGTTTTCACCACAGCCCCATTTCTGAGATCTTTTCTAGAGGAGGAAGATGAGAAAAATCCTTCCTCCAGAGTTCCAGTCTAGAGAAAGACATCTCCCTGCTCTGGGTTCTATTATTGTCAACAGAGAACCTGGGCAAAGACTATGAGTTTTGTAGTATTTAATTGGCAACCAGTCCATGGCCAGTCTATATTTGATTCTTTACCATTTTCTGTCAGCTGGTGTTGATGGTAGTCATTGACAAAGTTTGGGTTATGGGAATGTAATTACCCACAACCTCTTTGGTATTGAGTAGGAATCATGGTGTAGAAACCATGATGATTTTTAGAGAACAAAACCCATGTTTGAGAATTCTGCATTTCCAATATATCTCTCAAGCTTTCCACAAGTCCTTCTCATACCCTAAATACAACAAAGAGATGTAACACAAGTTCTTTAGTAACTATGGCTCTGTCCGACAATGACTTTACACCCTTAGAATATTTGCCCTGATTTATTTATGAAGTTGTATAAAATAACCCTATCTACTATTACTAAAACTATTAGAATTAATAGAAAAATAGTATCTTCTCAGCCAAGCTTGGACTAGAGCTTCAAATTGAACCCCAATACCTGCAGGTGAAGCTGCAACCCAGGTGATTTCTGGCTGTGGAGATGTTTCATCTTTATATCTTATTTCTCAGGCACCTCCTTCTCATTTTTGTCCCTGAATGGCTAATAGCATCCTCATGGTAGCTTCTGATCAGTGTCTGACCTCTGTAAACAGTTCCTCTCACTAACATTACCCCACCTCCATTACTAAAACTCTGGATCTTGCCAGATCATCTGTCTGAGCAAAACTTTAATATTCTGTGTTCCTTTTCTTCAAGATCTTATAGATAACCAGTAAGAGATTTAATACACCAGAATATGATAAGGTTAATTAGCCAATTTAGCATAGCCCTTAAGAGTATGTACTTTAGGGACGCCTGGGTGGCTCAGTCTGTTAAGCGTCTGCCTTTGGCTCAGGTCATGATCCTGGGATCAAGTCCCGCATCGGGCTCCTTGCTCAGCAGGGAGCCTGCTTCTCCCTCTGCTTGTGCTCTCTCTCTCTCTCTCTCTGACAAATGAATAAATAAAAAATCTTAAAAAAAAAAGAGTATGTACTTTAAAGTCAAACTGTAATACCTAAAACATTGTATTGTAAATAATTATGGTCTAATCAAGCAGAACTATTATTATTATTGTCACCAACAGCAGCAGTTGCTTATAACTGGTATGATCATCACCCTCCCCAGGTATTATAATTTTTCTACGGGCCTTCAGTGAGTTTACCCAATAAAATGAGGAATGTGAAATTTTCTCAGTCATCTAGCTGGCCAAGGAGGGGGAACATGGTCTTGCTTAGATGCTAT
Organism: Eumetopias jubatus; assembly: GCF_037043125.1. Classification (NCBI taxonomy): domain Eukaryota; kingdom Metazoa; phylum Chordata; class Mammalia; order Carnivora; family Otariidae; genus Eumetopias; species Eumetopias jubatus. Next base: position 36,502,858 of record NW_028274820.1, read on the forward strand.
CAAACCTTCTAATCCTTCTGCTGTCCTGCACTGAAAACACCCATCCCTGATCAGTCACAGCTGCAGGCAGGGCTGGGGCAGCACACAGCAGACAAATAACTGGCCGGGTGGTTTGGGTTAGAGATGGCCACTTTTGAGGATCTCACTTCTCCTCCTCTCAGGAGCCATATGAGCAGTGCAACCCTGAACTTCTCAGGTTCCAAAGCTGAGATTCATAACGTATGTTTGAGCTCAGTGTAGCATGAGCAGATAAGAAGACAAGGATTTTCCTTCCTCTAATTTAAGCCCAGAAGTCTTAATATTCCACACAACAGAGTTTAGATAAATGAAGAATTCTTTTTAATGCTTGTGGAAGAGCTGGGCATATGCACACATTTTCCCTAATCCTCAAGAGTGGCACAAGAATTGGCATCTCCTGAACCACTTGTAAGTGAAGCTAAACAGAACGGCAATAACATTCCTACTGGTTCAGACTGATTGTGGGGCTGCCTTTCCCATTTCTGGTGCAGTAACTGGAGACTTGTCTGTCTGCAAGGATGCTAACATTGAGCCATGAGCCAAGTTTGAATGGTTTCCTGACTTTGGCTACTATGTTGTTGTGCTGGCTCTAAAATAGAACATATTTCTCAAGTGAGTTAATGCCTACTTACCACTTTGTTGTAATGTTTAATTATCATAAATGACCCTTAATTGTTTAATTATTAGACCAAAGGGTAGATAAGAACTTGCTGCAAGCAAAATAAAAGACCAAGCCTCTCTCTGTATAAAAAGGCATATAACATATGCATATGTATCATACATGTACCTACATAACTAGAAGTATTTTATGAGTCTTTATGTATAAATCTATTTTTGCATATTTTTAGATACACCAGTTTGTGCTGGGTTTGATTCAGTGGTCATATAGGTAGACTACAGAGATGCTGCCCAGAAAAAGAAATGGTTTGGTTGGCTCAAAAGATGAATTCCCTTTAATAACACTGTTACTAAGGACTGTTACTAAAGACTACTCTGCCAAGCAATGTTGGTCCTCTCCCCTTGTTGCTTTCCTCTTTGAGAAAACAATTCACACTGCGGTGAGAGCCTAGAGTGACTACATTGCACCTAGTGCCAGTTCAAGGTGGAGAGAAGGTGGCCCCATGTGCATAAGATTTCTTAGCTAGAGTCTAGTACTTACCTAAAGAAAGGACTGATCCTTTGAGGAAATAGGAGGAAAGGAATATTCACTTAAGTTCTCTCTGATTTGTGATGAATAACACCTGCCAGTCTTAAAGGACTACTGACCTCCCTTTTCACAAGATGAAAAGATATGAGACCTGAAAAATTCAAAGCAGTTCAAGGAATGTGCTCTTCTTACAACTAAATCTTTTCAGAGAAGCTGTTCCTTGTGGACCATTTCTCAGATGCACTCACAGAAGGCACTGGGAAGTGATTCCAGCTTTCAGTGTCGAATAGTAATAGCTCCTGTTAATTGAGCGCTTACTATATGCCAGGTGCTGAGCTACATGTTTTACTTGTATTTATCTATTTATTTCTTACAGTGACTCTATTAGGTGCATCCTATTTCTATCTGCATTTTATAGTTAAGGAAACTAGGTACGAAAGGGTAAGTAACAAGTCCACTGTCACACAACCAGTAAGTGGCAGAAGCAGATTTGAACATAGGCAGCCGGACTCCAGATCCCACCACTTTAACCCCATCACTATACCAGTACAGGTTGCATTGATTTGGGAATGGTGCTGAAGCTTTCAAAAACTCAGAATAATTAGGAAAAATCAAATGGTTCCCACTGATTTTGAGTGTTCTCTGTTGCTGATGGGAAGTCTTGAAAAATGTCGATAGAGAAAATGAAAACAGCAATAGCATCAACGGTTCTGGTGAAACCAGTGTCTCACTGTGACTCAACCCGTAGGAACAAGTCAAGACTCCTGTTTTCCCTTGCTTGGCACTGACTACTGCAGTAGAGGCAGGAGGCACAGTGGAGGTTAACTCTTGGGTAAGTGTGTTTAACAGCTCCCACTCCTGGGGCTCATTAACCACAAAGGAGGTGGACTTCACAGAAATGGTTACAAGTCACCCAGGGAAGAACTGGCTAATGACACTAGTCTCACATTCCCAAGCCCAGAGGTAAATTACACGTTCCCTTCAGAGGACTCTTTTAGTGCTGCTACAAAACTATTAGGGCTGTTAGAAAAAAGACAGTTGAATCTTTATATTTTCTTAGCTGCCTTGTACCATCATATGTGTACTTGATATTTTGAAAAGAGCCTTGAGATGTCATGAAACCCCCAGAAAGATTATATAATAATCTTTTTTCACAAAGTCCTCCCTAATTGTCTTCCTAATGTCTGAGGTTACTCTACTCATTCGAAAATTACTTCATTTAGCAAAGGACATTTTATAAAATACGTGGCCTGCAAAGCTAGCCTTACCCCGAGGGGGAAAGGGAGGATGCTCCCTCATATGTTTGGGGAGGGACTTTTTATGTATTCTTTCAACAAAGTTACATGGAGCAGCTGCTATGTGTGTGTAACTCCCTAGAGGCTGAGGGAAATACAGGGATAGATGGCATGGTCCTTTTCTTGAAAAAGACTTTGGAGTAATGTGTGCAGTGATCAGAAGTAATGAGCTAAATACAAATAGCGGAACAGGACTTGCTGTCATAGAGACATGGTTGATGTGTTGCTACCAGTTTGTCTGGACCATCCTCATTTGTTACCTCCACTCACATCTCTTCTATGCTGAAAACAAACAAGCAAACTGAGGAAGATAAAATCGAAGATAGAACACCACAGAAAATGTTTTAAAAGGCCAACTTATCTTAGAGCCCTAGCTTCAATACTCATTTTGATATATGAACAAGTCTTATAGGAGCATGTTTACAAAGGCAAAAGTCATGAGAAAGAATTTCTAGAAAGGAGAGAAAAGATGAATTGTTTCCATGGTACACCAAAACCACCACCACCACCACCACCACAACAAAAACAACCCAACAAGCAAACACTTTCTGGGTAAGTAAGTTAGATTGTGTGTCCATATCTCCCACTTTCTTGCTATATTACCTCTATAAAGCACAGCCTCTCTGAGCTTCAGTTTTCTTCATATAAGACTAACAGTACCTGGCCTGATGGGAGAATAAAAGGAGACATAGCTATAACATGCTCCATAACCAGATTCTTTTTGGAGGGAAAACATGAGTGAGCTCATAGACCTTTAACCTTTAATTACTTTTTTTTTTTTTTTTAGCGATTTTCTTTGAAATGGCATGGAAATAGAGCGTATACTTCTGTAATGCTAAGTGATTTCTTACCCAAGGAAGCTGAAAACACTGTTGTATCAGACACCTCGCATGCACTACTTCCAGTTCTTTCTGTCTTTCCTGTCTGAAACTCCAGCCGCTACTGGAGTGACTAGTTCTACATAGTTTCAGGCTCAACCTGATGGGGATATGCTCTCTACCCTTACTTTGTGCCTCCTGCCAAAGGTTAATGAGGAAATTCAGAATGCCACAGGACCCTGTTAGGCACTCAGGCAAATACAACCTGGAAATGCAATAGAGGTAGCACCCACCATGGGATGAAAATTTGACCAGTGGTAACAGGAACCCATAAATTAATTTATTTCCCCTTTCTCGCTCTAGAGAGACTGTCCTGAGAAGCAGCTGTATGGCTTCTCAAAGGATGGCCTTGCAACATCAAGCAATAAGTTGATCATAGCAGTAGCCAGTTTGATCAGCATTCTTGTATTTTCCTCCATTCTTCTCTGCTTCATACTCCATAGTCTATATTCTGGATTATACTCCTTAATAAAGTTGTGCAATTTAAGACTTGGTTCAACCTTGCTTTCTGGGGAACCAGGGCTAAGACAGTTGATACCAGAGTGGCTCCAGAAAGCAGCCCTTCAGGAGGGTGTTTTGGATCTGGGTTAGAAAGACCCTAATGCCATTAGAAGATATAGTGGTGGTAACCTCTGGCATGTAGTGGCATTATAATAGCTAAGACTTTCCCTTGTGGGTAATTGGGCTGAGATGCAGGTGGTAAATGAGGGGGCCATGTAGTTAAAAGCATGGAAACAATGATAATGATATAAATTATGAAATAGACATGCCTGCTGTTAACTGCACTGGAAGACTTAGAAAATAAAAGATAACCTCAGGGAAACCAACCGTCAACTCAAACTAATCTGTGAAAGCTATAAATCCTCTATAGCAGCTTCAGTGGAAATGGTCATCTCCCAGAAACATAGGGAAGACCATGCTGAAAATCAAAACTGTAAGTGTGGCAAAACCAAAAAGGAGAGTGAATATGCAGCCTCAAGCAATGTCCTATATCAAAGTCAGGACCTTGGCAGGAAAAGGGAGAAAGGAAATATTTAGATGAATCGCCTGAGTATTTTGAGCTCCCACTAAACTCGGTAAGATACCCTCAGAGACCCTTACCAGAGGACAGAAGTGGCTGCCTGCCTAGAGACTATACAAGGACTTCCCCTAAAGCAAGTGCTTCATAAAATGATAATTTTTTTTCTTTAAGATATGCCCCCAGCATCCTTCATAGCCTCTAAACTGTTGACCAAGGTGAAGTCTCAACCTAGCCCAAGCCCTACTCCTGGAGGGAATGGCTTATATACCAAAACAGTTGCAGAGATTTGCTAACATGATCTGATAAGAATAGGGACTACACATGAGGGTCTTCAACTGGAGTGAGGAGATCAGAATATAAGGATAGAGGAGAATTTACTGATATGGGATACCCATCTGTGATTGGGATTTAAAATCCTACAGAGAACCCCTGGAAGCAGTCCTAATAGTCCATTAAGATGTGTCTTGAAGCTTGGTGAAGAGAATACTATCGACCAATGTGGTAGAAAACCATAGCCCATCACCCAGTTTCCAGATCTAAATCTGTTCATGGACCCAGAGTTCAGTAAGTAGTGGGAAGCTCAGTATCCCTTGAGGAAGGACTTTTCAGTATAACCATAAGCATATACAGGATATTTCTCTGATTCTTCCCCCAAATGGCCCATGACCATTTGTTACAGTAACTCTTGCACTGTTTAAAGGGGAAAACTCAGGCCCTTTAAAGTCTGAGAATCATGGCTGAAATGATACCAAGGGACCTGAAGTACCATCAAGGATCTCCAGTTAGAGAGGAAGCTCATATGAGCTACATTATCACAATGGAGTTTTGGCCCAAGGTTGTCTCACAGTGGGTGCAAAGTATTCACATACCAGTCTTGAGGTTATTTCTTATATTCTGAGTGTGTCTTTGGGATAAATATATTAGCTGATTGAACCCTCACACTAGTTCCCAACTCAGTGGTATAAGGTTTATTATGGTAAAAACTGCCTCTATCCTTGGCCAAGATTGTAAATCAAAAGCAACACTGCATCCGGGTAGAATTACAGAGGTTGGTGGCATTATCGGGCTTGAAGGGTACAAATGTGGTGGTCACTGTCATATCCCTGGCTCAATTTACCTGTGTAATCATGATGTCATGATGAATGATATAGAACTATCATAAATTTAACCAGGCGGTCGCCCCAATCACATCTGCTATGCCACATGTGTTATCTTTTTTTTGCAAGTGGATTAAAAGGGTACTAGGTATGAGACAGTGAATCTGGTGAATGTGTTGTTCTCAATGCCCATAAGGAGGAAAGATCAAAGGCAGCTTATAGTCACACTGTAGGAACAGCAACTCCCTTGTGAAATTTATTTTCTGTCCCTACAAACTTAAGGTCCTGGTTTCCACTGTGGGGTGGAAAAGTGGGAGGGACACTTCTGCCAAGTACACAGAAAAGTTTCCACTGAACTTGAACTACCCCTTATGGACTCTTCATGCCAGTGAGCCAGCAGCGAAGAAGGGAGTTATCATATAGGCAATTGTAAGCAACCCTGATGACAATGTGGAGTTAGAACTGCAGCTACAGAATATGGCCACGGAGGAGTATGTCCAGTATCAGGAAAACTGCCTTCGCGGCAGCTGTCTTGATTATGCATACTCATTCCCTGCCTCACTCCTCTTGCCCCCACTCCCACTCCCTGCAAACTGGGAAAACAGTAATACAGAAACCTTTGCCTCAGGCTCCCCTTTCAGGAGAACCCATGTTCAGGCTGTTGTCCCGCTGGTAGGTTCAAATGTACTCACTTGCTGGGAAAGAATGTTTATGCCAGGCACTTTACATATCTCATTCTATTTAATCATCATGATGATCTTGAGAGGTAGGGTAATTATTTCTATTTTCCAGATAAAGAGGCAGTTTCAGATCAGTTAAGCATTTTGCTAAAGAACATACAGCTTATGAGTAGTAGAGCCAGGTTTTGGCCCAGGGAAGTATCTACCGCTGAAGTTCAAGTTCTTTCCTCTACATTTTAATGCCTAGATCAGTGATGATAAAAATGAGGACTCAGAAAGAAGATAATTCTTTCTATCACTTTTTTAACCACCTTTGCACTACTAGTGGTTTGGTTTCACTTTAAGGTTTTATTGTTCCTTTTAATATACAATTTATTATATAGTGTTCTTCAATACAGGCAAATATTATAGGAATGTTAAAGAAAATGGTAGGTTTCCATCGTTCTGAAACATGTGATGGAGGAAATCAGAGCACTCTTTTTAACAAGATCTGAGAAGTGAATACAGAGATAAAGTAAAAAGTCAGCTCATTAAAATTTCTTTTCCTTGAGGAAATAATTTGTTTCTAAATAAATTCAGCACAATAAAAAACATGAGAGAAGAAGAAAAATGTGAAACCTTATCATAATTTTAAGTTTGATATGTCACCAAATAAAGTAAATGGCGGTAGGGTGGAAAGAAATATAATCCATAAAGGAAGTAAGAAAGGTTAAAGAAGTCAGCAGTAATTAAATGGTGACTGAAGCTGAATGGAAATTGATCTGTATTAGCTGAAGGCCATTCCTGTCTTTTAGAGTGTTATACACCAGTCTATTTCAATATAAAAGTATGTCATTTCTGAGCCAAGGTCACTAATTCAAGACAGCAGTGGATTCCCAGCACACACATTCTGATATTCCACACCTGCTGGCAGGTATTGAAATAGATAAGATACTTTAATAAGGCTGTGTGGGAGTATGAGCCATAAGAGCTTCATTGGTTTGCTGGCTGTGGAAGCCAAAAGCACATTGACTCAATTCAGTGCAAATAGAGGTGAAAGTGGCAGCTCAAGCTTTTAGCTGACGTGGCCTCTGATGGATGGTCATCTATCCCCAGGGTTATATCTGCTCAACAGGGACTTAGATAACAGCAGGAGGCTGGAGAAATTTGTGCTCTACTTAGATTCTGTTCTGGTGTTGCTACTGAATGCTCGGCTTTCTTATGTAACACGTCTAATAGGAAACAAAATTGCATGATGTTTATAATTTTTATTATGAATGCTAACATTATAAACCATCAATCATTATTATTGAAGGCGATGACAGTGCCAGGCCCTTTATTCAGTGCCTACTATATTCTGGTTCTTTTTTATATAAATTTCTGTATTTAGAACCCTGGAAGGTAGATGTTATTGTTCTCACTTTCTACACGAGGAAACTGAAGCTCAGAGGGAATAAGTAAATTGCCTAAAATGAAGGGCTGAGATAGTAAATTAACCAAGGCTCTTCTCTGCTTTTTCCATTATACAACATGGCTGCTGATTTATTTCCAGGAGTCTAAATAAGCAAGGGCAGACTTTAATAAAATCCTTTATGTTCCCAGAGGATGTGTTACAGAATAGAATTAAAGCACATTTTTGGAGTGATGAGAAAATATGGCCATGGGTGAATCAATAATAGCAGCAACAAAAATAGAGTTGATTCAGTATATTTGGGCCATAATCTTTATCAAGTAATGTGAAAGATACATAGTCAACCCTAGAAGGCCATTAATTCACTGAACACATATGTTGAGTGAGTTCTAGGTGCTTGAGTTGTACTAGATGCTAGAGCTATGAAAAATAAAAAAATAATACAAGGATAAATGGCATTTTTAGAAGGAGTTCTCATGCTTTAGTAGTATTCATAAAATCAGAATGGCATTATGCTTGTGGTAATTCCTCTAATTTTTAGCAGTCTAATACATATAGTAGTTTGGGGCAGGTATTTCAATCTGAATGAAATTCGTAGATCTACATTTTGATTCTAAAAGTAATTCTTAGTTCAGAGCACCATGGAAGAGACTGCCAGTTTATCACCAAACCTATTTTCTCTTCTTGCTGAGTACATAGTTACTACATAGTTAGACTGGATTTCCCAGTGTCCCTTGCAGTTGGATATGACCGTATGACTGAGTTTTAGCCAATGGAAAGTGAGTGGAGGGATGGACACCAATTCCCCTCCTAGTCTAAAGACATATCCATAGCTTTTCTCCATACTTCTTCCTCTTTCCCTATCTTAATGCAGATGGGTTTAGTGACCGTAAGGCCATGTATTAAAGATAGTAGAGCCATAACATAGAAAGAACCTGAAATCCTGGGTGAACATGGAAGATCATCCTCCCAGGAATCCTACATTATACCTTTATATGAGTGAGAAATAAAGTTAAGACACTAAAATTTGAGGGTTTATTATACTTAGTACCACTCTAATATAAATGCTAACATGTATTCAACAGATATTTGAGTACTATTACATATGTAATTCCCTCTTACTTAGGAATAATTCAACTGGCACATAATATGATTGTATTATTATATATAGGTTTCTCAATTTCAGTAATCAGTAATGCATGAGACGTTTTTCATCACATTCCTGACTTTTTCTCTTATTTTGAGCTTTTGTTCAGACTTTTGTCCTCCATAGGATTTGCTAGCAAACAAGGTGATGTTTTTTTTTTAATGGCAGAGAGAAATGTAAAGTTGAGAATTTAAAGTTGATGGCTAATGACAGAGAAATTCTGTGGCCTAGGACGAGACTTGCAGTATTTCATTTGGCTACCTCAAACTAATGGAAAGAACATATGTATCCTAGAGAAGCATAGTGGAGACTGGCCTGAAGGACCATAATGTGAGATCCCCTGACTGAATCCTGAGCATCTCAAAGGAAATGACTTCATTCTGTCCATTCATTTGGAGATTGGACACAAAGTTGAACCACATCACCATGTGAGAGGCAAGAGTATGTATGACCTCTTGACCCCTATTAGTCTGGGGGCAGCTAGGTGTTGACAGAAAAGACATAGATTTTAGTATCAAACCCTAGTTTGATTCCTTACTCTTTGCTGGCTGCAGGTGCTTTTAAACCTCATGTAAACAGGGAGTGATAACATCCACCTCTCGAAAACACTGTGAGGTTTAGAGGCAATGTTTTCAAAGTACTAACAAACAAAATACCTCAATATATGGTAGCTAGAATTAGATTTATTATTAATTTTGCTTATTATGTTTGTAAAGAGCACACAAAGAAAGTTTAGACCATTTTCATTAATGTACAATATACAACAACTAAATGTTTGGGCTGTTGACCCTTTTAAGGTTTCCTTTCTCATTAAGTTCATCTTATTCTGTATTGTTCAAGAATTAAGGCAAAATCCTGGCAATTATTTCTAGTAATCTTTTGAAAACGTAACTCAGTAAAAAAAACTTCTCAAGTGCTTTTAATGCACAACACTTAACGTTGTTTTCTATATATGTTTAATCCTGTATTCTGTTTGGCTCTCAATGATTATTTGTATTGCTCTGTTGTCACCAAGATAAGAACTACCTTATCTCAGAAGAATGGAGACCTTTTTTTTTAAATTTAATTTAATTTTATTATGTTAGTCACTATACAGTACATCATTAGTTTTTGATGTAGTGTTCCATGATTCATTGTTTTCGTATAACACCCAGTGCTCCATGCAGTATGTGCCCTCCTTAATACCCATCACCAGGCTAATCCATCTCCCCACCCCCTCCCCTCTAAAACCCTCAGTTTGTTTCTCGTCATCCATAGTCTCTCATGGTTCGTCTCCCCCTCCGATTTCCCCCCTTCATTTTTCCCTTCCTTCTCCTAATGTCCTCCATGCTGTTCCTTATGTTCCACAAATAAGTGAAACTGTATGATAATTGACTTTCTCTGCTTGACATTTCACTTAGCATAATCTCCTCCAGTCCCATCCATGTTGATGTAAAAGTTGGGTATTCATCCTTTCTGATGGCTGAGTAATATTCTATTATATATATGGACCACATCTTTATCAATTCATCTCCTGAAGGGCATATCGGCTCTTCCCACAGTTTGGCTATTGTGGACATTGCTGCTATGAACATTGGGGTGCATATGGCCCTTCTTTGCACTACATCTGTGTCTTTGGGGTAAATACCCAGTAGTGCAATTGCTGAGTCATAGGGTAGCTCTGTTTATAAGTTTTTGAGGCACCTCCACACTGTTTTCCAAAGTGGCTGTACCAACTTGCATTCCCACCAACAGTGTAAGAGGGTTCCCCTTTCTCCACAACCTCTCCAACTTTTGTTGTTTCTTGCCTTGTCAATTTTTGCCATTCTAACTGGTGTAATGTGGTATCTCTGTGGTTTTGATTTGAATTTCCCTGATGGCTAATGATGATGAACATTTTTTCATGTGTCTGATAGCCATTTGTATGTCTTCTTTTGGAAAAGTGTTCATGTCTTCTGCCCATTTTTGGACTTGATTATTTGTTTTTTGGGTGTTGAGTTTGAGAAGTTCTTTGTAGATCTTGGATATCAGCCCTTTGTAGTGTCATTTGCAAATATCTTCTCCTATTCTGTGGGTTGCCTCTTTGTTTTGTTGATTGTTTCCTTTGCTGTGCAGAAGCTTTTTATCTCGATGAAGTCCCAAAAGTTCATTTTTGCTTTTGTTTCACTTGCCTTTGGAGATGTATCTTGAAAGAAGTTGCTGTGGCCCATGTCGAAGAGGTTACTGCCTATATTCTCCTCTAGGATTTTGATGGATTCCTATCTCACATTGAGGACCTTCTTTTGTTTTAAAGAACTACTTTAAGAACCATTGAGAGATAAAGGTATTTGTTACTGTCACTGCTAAAACTTTATGCAATTCTCACTATCATGGAGGGAGTGAATGAACCTCATATAAAAGATTTAGGTGTAATGAATGGAGGTTAATTTATATCACGTGTATATTTAATGCTCTGGAATTGTAGAGTAATACTAGCCAAATTAGTGAAAGAAGGGGCAAAGAATAAAGAAGGCCCTTTATTTTTATTCTCCACATGTCATCAAGTGAATATATTCTAATAGTCCCATGACTTGGAGTTTGCCACAGACAGGGAGGACGGCATGTTTGGTTTGGGCATGGTGTAATTTTAGAATGCAAACTTTCTTGGATTGTGTAATTTTAGAATGAAAGCGTTCTTAAAGCTAGAACTGTCCAGTCCTGCAGATGTTTTAAGCTCTTATTAATCAAGGCTTATTCCTTTATCACCCTCAATGCTTATGCCACACCAACCTTATCATGAACTGTCAACCATGGTTACCATTAACTGCTAGTATTGAGGGGACCAGGCACTCTTACCTTGCCCAGAAGCCTGGATCTTACCCCTGACCAGTTGAAGAAGAACAATAGAGGCATGAAGGTTTGTAATGCACAGGCAATAAATCATACTAGCAATAACACAAGTACAGTGGTTTCTCACCCCTGCCCCCCCCCCCCCACTTTCAACTGCTCTGGAAAGGCAATTTTGCTGTACATCTCTTTGGAGAGCACTGGTGATCTGAAGAAATGCTTCCTCTTGAACGAACCCTTGTTATTCACAGTGGAATACTCTTGAATTTTGCAGATCGTCAAATGCACACAAAAAGTTTTTTTTTAATAGTTGAGGAAATAAGCCTAAAGAAAATGTGTACCTAATCCTATTAGCTGACTTAATATAGAATTATTAAAAGCCTTGATATACAGGATTTAACACAATCTTTCTAGCAGGGTGTGATGTAATCTGTTTTTGTTCCTCAGCTAGCAGATGGATTACCTTTAAGTAATTTCCAATATGTTAAGAGATCAAAAGCCATCCTCTCTCCACCGATGCAGTAATCGTTCTTCTCTGCTGGGGGTTGCTTGGTCCTGTGGTAGGGATATGCAAAGGCTCCTGGCATTTCCAAAGATAGAAGGGCGACATTTCTTCAGACTTTGAAGTTAATAATCCTTCAGAAGTTAAAAAAACTGAGGGATTTTTCAAAACCCTTTTAATGTTCTATATGCCATGTGCAAAAGTAAATATCTGTAAGAAATCACTGAGGGCTGGTGTGAAGCTTAGAGGAGTGCTCTACAATCTCCCAAGTCATGGACTGGTGCAATCTGTCGCTGCTGAGGGTGTGAATAGGTTGTGCTTCCATCAAGTAGCACTGTTTGGAGGATGTGATGTCTGTGTTGAATGTTTTAAGAATAATGCTAGAAATAAATTCAGTGAAATTCATTGCCTATGCTGCCATTGATGAACCCAAGCAGTGGCATTATGACAGGCCTATCCCTGCCATCAAGACATGACTCTTTCTAAGCCTGCAAGGCTTTCAACTGCTTCCTCATGCATTTGTCTTGCTGTTGGAAATGATCTGTTGGTGAGGAAAGAGGGTAAATTTGCATTCAGGATTCTGTTTGATCTTTACTACTAGAGAGAAAAGTGTTTTGTATCTTGACAGTTTAATATGCTTCTAATGGACCCAGAGCCAGTCATTTTTTGCAAATTTTATTTCATATTTTCATGATGTGCTGAGTGATAGAACCCTGCTGAATTTTGAGTGCAGACAAACCTAAGTGTCTCAAGGTTTGTTACCACCTTTGCTTAAGGCACTTGCTTTTGATACAGAGAGGTTTCATTTTATTCTTTGGACCAGTTATTTTCATGCTACTTAAAATGAGAGAAAAGTCTCAGTAAGAAAATATATTTCTAGCCACACAGGGAGCCCTAAGATTAATCTCCTCTTGGAGATAAAATGGATTGTTTTAACTTAAATGGCAGGCCCCTCTACTAACACCCCTTTTTCCTTTTCACCATTTTGGTTTATGCATTTGCTGGCTAGAATGTTGACAGGCAGTTGATGGATGAATGAACATCTAATAGTCGTCAAGAGGGACAGAAGGAGAAAATATGAAATAGAATTCCAGACGCATGTGCAAGAGGCTTGCAGGCATCAAATTTCATTTGGAAAGGAAGTAAGGGCAAATGGCATGGAACAAGAAAAATTATGAAATGGGAACTTGAAATACCCCAATATCATTTTACCACAACACAGAAAATCACACACATATACAGACTACCCATTTTCCCAAAACAGACTCACCAAAGTGTTTGGAGCTCTAAGTAATATCTGCTTTCTGTTCTGACCAACACCCAAGAAGGAGCAATATTATTCCTCAAAGTCCTTGGAAGATTCTTCCAACTATTCTACAAGGTATTCCCCTTTTGAGCATTTTCTGTTATTTTAAGTACCCGGAAATAACTGATCTAAAGAATAAAATGAAACCTCTTCATATTAAAGGCAAGAGCTGGTAAGAGTTAGGTGAATGATTTATAATGACTCTTATACAAATCTCCCAGTGTTTATTGAGCTCATTCCTTCTTTCCAGAATGATTTCAACACCATTGCTCCCAGTTCTCTCTGGAACCTCTTTTCTTGTCCTTGGAAACTATTGCTGTGTCTCTGCTTTCTTCTCTTCAAGATTAAAGGACCCGTAGTTTCTTTAATCACACTTTATTCTTATAAGGCCTCTTGCTTCCTGTGGGTCTCTCCTAGGTTCACTACACTCGTTGTGAATGAGGGTATAGGATGTGGTCATTCAAGTACAAGGCTGAGGCTGTGGCAAGCTATCAGTTTATCCTTTCTTCGGTCACATATCTAAAGATAGTCTGACTTTGAATGGAATGTGTAAAACCTAAACATTAATGCCTGAGGAGTTTGGGAAAAGGTGAAATTTGGAAAATCAGTGATTCTGTCAGCTTGGATAATAATTGCCCATCCTCTGAGATGAGAGAGGTAAAGTAGTCAACTCTCACTGGACAGGGTAAGTGAGATTGGGAGAGGAGTGGAAGGGTAGTCATGTAAAATAAAAAATCAAGCATAGAAACAAAACTAGAGTTATTGCTCAGTTATTCAGCATTGTCATAAGTGTTGTTAAGGAGCAGCATGATCTACGACTTGCTCACTCTCAAAAATTGCTTAACACTGAAAGAATAGTTGCTTAGTTCTTCTCCTACCCCCATCCAAAAGAGAGGACTCAAGGCTTAAAATTTCTGGGCTTCCTGTTGGGAGAGAGAAATGAGTAATTGGCTGAGTGGGAGGACTCTGTCCCTTCTGCTTCCATTCCTTGCAACCAGAGCTGATCTCCTATCCCCCTCTGTCTTGAAGGAAGTTACAATTAGCAATAATTAGCCAGGGCCTAATTACTCACCTCCCCTCCCCCATGGGTATATGCCCCCACATCCCTGCTGCACCTGAATCATAGTTAATCCATGAATCCATAAATCAATAGTGGATAATGTCAAATTGATTGTATAAGATGTTTGTTGGATAATTAAGCATCTAGTTTTGAAACATGGGATAATTTTAGATCATGTACTAATGTGACACTCAGCTCACAAGAAAACTGTGATAATTCTCAAAGAGTTCTGGTTCTTGAAAGAAAAATATTGCATAAACACAAGGCTAGCTCTCTTTTTGGCCCTCAAGGCATAAAAATATTCTATCTCAAGCCAGGGTACAGAAACATATCACTCTCCAAGTGGTATTATCTTGTAGAGTGCTGATAATTACCAACCTTCTTCCTCCGTCTTCCTGTATCACAGGCCAGGGAATGGGTTAATTTTCTACACTCTGGAGTCAGACTATGGATTCCTATTCTTGTTCTTTTGTTAAAAATACTGGGAAAAAACTCTACCTGTAGTGAATGCAGAATCACAGTGCTAAGAAGGACCTTTGGAGGTCAATAAATTCATCTCTCTGCCTTTCTGTAGGACTGTGCCCCTTGCCACCCAGTTGAGAACTCCTGGGATTTTGAGGCAGTGTAGGATGAATATGGGATATCTTCTGACTCCAGCACACAGTCAAAAACTCAGCCCAGCAGTGAATGCACAGCACTTTCTGTCTTCCCACTGTGCCCTGAGTAAAGACTTTTTACTTCATACATCATTCACAACTTGCTACGGGGATTTCACAAAGCCAGTACATACCCTTTACACAAAGAAAAGAAGAAAAAGAACAGGTCTAAGGAAAAAGGAAAGAAACAAAGATGTGTCTGTCAAATGTAGCATTATCAACATGGAAATTAACAAGGCACAATGTAGTTGGGGATATTAATTAAACAAATGGAGTTTCTCATTCTGTTCATACATTTGAATAAATCTAGAGAATTTCAGAGTCAAACATAGTAAGGCAGTTTCATTTTCTTGCTGGGCTCTTGTGCCCTGAGGAGCAAGGCAAAAGTAGATGGAAAATGGAAGCTATCCTTCCCCTAGAGAGATCTGGTAAACAGATGCTAAGTTAGTCCCATCTGGCTCACAGAATCCCAAGGTCCTAGAGGAAGATGCCACGCAGAGATGTGAGAGATACTGTCAGTGCTGGGTGTGCTGCCCCCAATGACCGAAGGAGAGGGAGGGACACCTTCATTTGAGTCTTTGAATGTCCCAAGCCAGGATTTCCCACAAAAAGGTGAAAGAACAACTTATTTATTGCTAATGCCTGAGGGATTTTTCTTTTTCCACAAGGTGATGTCTATGAGCATGAAGATTATTTTCTGAGTAATTAACACTTCTACTAAATTGTAATTGAAACCCCCATTCTAATATTATTCTAATATACTATGTCATATCATATATCATATCATTATATACTGGTTGGGCATCATAGTAAATTAATGGGCAGATTTGCTTGGAAGAAACTGAGATTTAGTCAGAAAAATTAATCACAGAGTTACTAGTTTCCAAGTAGTGAATTAAGACATTTTCATTGTCTTTTCCTCTTGAGAAATAAAAAATGTTGATTTCTGAAGCTTAATGAGCAAAACCTGGGGCTGCAAGCCTGGCTTTGTTATTACTGAGTCATCTTAGGCACCAGTAGCTCACTCTGCTCTTCTCTCCACTAACGTTCACCCATGTCCTTTTCCCTAAGGCTTCGTGAAGAAATGAGGGACAAGTTGTTTTCCATGTTTTGGTCCTGGACCTAAAAGCCCACCAAGTCCATGTCCACTGAGCTATAGACAGAGCCCAGACTCACCATTCAAGTTACTAAAAACCAGGTGCTGGGTATATAGGGTCCCAGGACATGTCTGCCCTGTCACCTGTCCTTAGCCTACCAGGCCTGGGAGCCCTTCCCACACCACACTGCACAGACCTACAAAGAACCTAGGTAATTGTATATGACACCCACTTACTCACCAAATTCTGCCTTTTTCTTGACCTTTGGTTTCCCTATCCCCATTTTTTCTTGATCTTTTTTCTGGTCTCCCACATCCTCTCCTGACTCTGGGTTTGGCATATCTATTCTGATTCCTCTTTCTGGATTATTAGAAAGCAATCCACAGGCTGCCCTCACCAACTCTGAGCTTGATCAACTCCCCTGACTTTGGAATTCTCACAGTTCTGAACAGAGCTCCCTCCATTAGACCAACCCTGTGGGGTCCTATTGGCTCTGATCCCATTTGGCTAGAAAGGGAATTGGGGTTTTCTGGCCTATACTGAACAGTTAGGGGAGTAGAATGAAACCCTCTCAGAGAACTCTGACTTCAGCTTCCCTTCCTCACACAAGAGGTCAATCCTATAACAGCAAACTGAAGACTGGAAGATCTTTGGGGGAGAACTAAACTCATCATGCAGTCACTTATTCAATAAACATTTGTTGTTTCCACTGTGTGCCAAGAATTGTACTAGACTTAAGATGCTGGTAGGTTCTCCATGTTTGTGCTGCTCAAGAGTATATGGCAAATGTTTATCCCATATGAACAGACTTGGAATAAAATCACTGTGGAATGTTGCAATTTTAGTTGGCCCACCAGTAATCAAAGTGCCTGATTATTGTCATGACCTAGACCAATTAGGTAGTGTGGTTTATAATAGGACCCACATATTTGGGCTCTCTGCACTGAGTTTCCCTAAGAGGAAACAGAAGCATCACAGCAAGGAATAAAAATTCCATGACAAGATGAGAGGAGTAGAGTGTGTGCACATAAAATTGGGTTTTGAGTATCTTTCTGGTAGCTTGGAAAGGTGACAAATCATGTAAGGCTTAGAAACGAATAGGATTCCAATGATTTCACTACAGAAACACTACAATGGTTTATTTTCAGTGGTACTGCAGGTAGAGACCAACTTAATGGTAGTTCTTTATAAAGGCAATGTAGATTGCTTAGTTTGGAAACTAAAGAGAGAAATACTTTAGATAAAAAGATTTATAGGGTTTTTATGGGTAGCTTCATTCAGTCAGCCATTATTCCCTCAGAAGTCTTTAATAACTCTCCGTACCTTTAATAAAAGCTTTCCTTAACAAAGATATTGTTACTTTAAAAAGACTAACTTTTTAAATGTTAGACTTTTAAATACTACCTTGAAGGATACAGAGAAGATACTGAAAATCAATTGAAGAATCATAGGCATGTTGCCTTACTGTGATTGCTAGAGATTTGGAACAATCCTGCCCGAATTGTGCTAGATTTATAAAGATTTCAATAGTGTTTGGATTCAGACCATCTTTTGTTCAAAGCATGGAAACAGGCAGAAGAAGGACATGATTAGGACAGTGGTTTTTTTTTAACTTTGACAGCAGAGTGGTTCCCCCCGGGTCACTGACTACCTTTTCCCCTACATATGTCACTGAGGGAAATGTTGGAGTCTTGGAAGGTGAGCAGAGGGCTGTCCAGCTTCCTGGGATATGAGAGGAGGAAAATACCACTGAAACCCAGCTGTTCTCCGTTAGTGTTCCCATCAGTGCTCCCAAACTAGACTAACAGGAGCAGGTGTTTGTAATGTGTGCCATGTTCTGTCATCGGGGTCTCCTTTATAGGATCACTAATCCCATTCGTGAGGGCTCTGCCCTCATGAGCTAATCACCCCCCAAAGGTCCCACCTCAAATATCATCACATTGGGGATTAGGTTTCAATTATGAATTTGGAGAGGATGCAAATATTCAGTCTATAGCAGTGTATTTTTCTTTAGTGAACACCCTCCCAAAAGATGGAGGCAATAAAAATCAGTAACAGCAGAAATAATAAACATGTAATAGAAGAAAAGATCTTGCTTATAATAGTTTAAAAACCTAAGAACATACCCATAAGAAATTTTTAAGACATATGTGAAAACAAGAATTTTAAGTAAATGAAGATATATAGAATGTTCATAGAGGAGAAAACTCCCTGTAGTTCAACAGCTCAGTCATGCCTGCAGAAACTTGGCTGCAAGTGTGAATCAGCCATCTGTAGTCCATCCCATCATGGGAGAGCAATGCCAGCTCTAGGGTTCAGAGTAGGTCAGACTCAGACTACAGAAGAATTTCACATTCATCAGAGTTGGAGGCAGAACTGTAAAATATGGTTATACCTGGCTTTCTGCTTGATACAACATAAAGGGAAAGTAAAATTCCCTGATCAGAGTCTTTGTCTTAATTTGTATAAAATTCTAGCTCGTTATGTTTTTAAAAAGAATCAAAGTGCAGTATTGTCCAGAAGGGAAAAATGGCTCTAACTTTAGCAGAATCTAAGACAAATGCCATGCCCTACTAGATAGCAAGACAATCATAAAACTCTAGTGGTTAAAACAGTGTGGAATCATCACTAGAATAGAGAGATCAATGGGAAACAATAAAGAGTTAAACATATCTACATAAATGAGATTACATTTAACACTTGGCAGAACATTATTTTATCATCAATTTAACTATATTTACTAAGATAGGCACAAATTACAAGGTGTCAGGCATACTGTTTCTATTCTTGCTTCATCCCCAAATTATGGGGTTGGAATAATGGGTTCAGTTGAAAGAGAAATATACTGATTGCCACACTGCCTTATTTAATCTAATATTCACTCTGGTATCAATAAAATACCTATTTTTTCTTTTCTCTATATTCTAGTTTTTTCTATTTTTATCTATAAAAATTAGATTTAACTAATAGTGCATAGGATTTCTAAGAAAGATAAAAATTAATCTTGTAACACTATATTCCCACCAAACTGGCAAAAATTAAGTCTGATAATAGCAAATATAGGTGATGATATGAAATAATGACAGCTTTCTTACATTCCCTGTGGAAGTGTAAATTGATGCAATTACTTTGACTTTTCTAGTTACATTAAATATATTCATAACATATGACCAGCAGTCCCACCCCTAAGTGTATACTCTTTTGTATAAGTGTACCAGGAAAAATGTACAAGAATGTCTAAAGCAACATTATTTCCAAAATATACAAACTACTTACATTCCCATCAACAGCAGAAGGGATAAAACCGTTACTCTGTAGCATACAATGGAATATTTTACAGCAATGAAAATAAATGACTCTCAGCCACATGCAACTGCATGATATCAAGTGATAGAAGCTAGACACAAAAGAATACTTAGAGTATGAATCTATATAAAACTCAAAAACAGGCATCATCACTACACTCTAGTGTTTAGGTGTACATAATTAGGTGGCAGAAGTATTAAGAAAAGAGAAGTGGTGATAATCAGAAAAGTCAGAAAAGGGGTGTCCTTTGAGGGAAGGAAGGAGATTGGGATTGGGAAGGAATACATGGGAGCTTCTGGGAAATTGGTAATGGTTTCTTTTTCTTTCTTTCTTTCTTTCTTTCTTTCTTTCTTTCTTTCTTTTTTTTTTTTTTTTGAGTATAGTTGACATACAATGTTACATTAGTTCCAGGTATATAACATAGTGATAGGACAAGTTTATACATTATGCTATGTTCATCACAAGTGTAGCTACCATCTGTCACCATACACAATACCTCAATACCATTGATTATTTTCCTTATGCTGTGCCTTTTATTCCCATGATTTATTCATTCCATAACTGGAAACCTCTATCTCCCCTTCACCCATTTTGCCCATTCCCTATCCCCTCTGGAAACCATCAATTTGTTCTCTGTAGGGACATCGGTCATGGTCTCTTGCTCTGGTTTATAGTCACACAGGTGACACTTACTAAATACATATTTAGATTTTATTACTTTTTACATGTGTGTGATATAAATAGTTAAAAAATAAGTCAAACATTTTGGGTACTTTTTCTTGGGGAGTCAAGGACACATGTCTCTGGACCATGACTTTTTTTTTTCCTGTGGTTGGGCTTCCCCTGAGGCCCAGAACTCCTCATAATTCAGGCTCACTGCATATAGCACTCCATGTTAGGAAATAAATAACTCTTGGTCCTGAGATACTTTGCAGTTCACATGAAGCTGAGCTAACTCAGCATTCTCTATTTTAGAAATTTGGATTTATTTCTCCTCTTGGGATATAGCATGAGTCTGTAATTGACTTTTTTTCTTACTATACTTTTAAAATGAATCCAGGCTGTTTTGAAGTGTATTTTTGATCTAGTGAAATACAGAGTAATATCAATTAGATATTCTGAGTGTCATCTGTTTGTTATTATTTAGTAATGTGATATGCCTTGTATGTCCACTTTGGGGCTTTTAAAAAAATTTCTGTATTCACCACCATTGCAAAATCAATCAAATGTGAGCAAAAGCAAAGGCAACTTGAATGACCCAAAACCAAGATTTGAGCTGCCAAAACAAGCAGTAAAAATTTTTACTAGCTCTAGTGATTTTCAGAAAGATAACATTTATAAACTTTATTTCAAGTAAGTTTCTGAAAGATCTGGAAACATGATTATCAGAATGCAGATTGTATAGAACTTTGATTATTATATTTATAATATATATATATTTATATTAATATATATAATATATATTATATATATAATTATTATTATAGAACTTTGAACTGATTATTCACAGATGCAAATTATCTTGCAATTGGAAGCATACTGATATATATTGCAAAGATGTTCTGACATTAGTAATATGCTGCCTTTGTTACTTTAGGTCAGTCTGTTCATTCTTTCCAAAGAAAGAACCTTACAGTTTGTATTCTTCCACAGATGGGAAATGATCAGGTAAGAATTATTCAAACACACCCAACCTGTTAACCACACTTCCTTCCAGAGAATGAAATTTTTGTAGGGAGACAGGCAAAAAGCAGTCACTTTTTTCTTTATATATTTTGGAATTATTTGATTTTGATTAAAAGAGTATTTCATAATTATATTTCCCTTCATATTTAAATTTCCTGTTAAAATCAAGATAAAAAAATGAAATTGATCAGCTATCCCCATTGCACCTCCTCCTTTGCATGGCTGGCTCCATTTTATTCTTCACATGTCCGTTTAAAAGCTATCTCTCTGTCTCTGAAGCAGGTTCTTCCTGTTATTTTCCCTTGTGGTAATTTTTTCATCCATTGTGTACCATTTATTACATTTTTAATCATATTTATTTTAATGTTTATCTTGTCATCTGCCCCATTGACTCAAATCCCCATCAGGGTATCTACAGAGTCTATTTTATTCACCACTTTATAGCCAGTGCCTACTCAGGTATTTGGTGAATGGATGAATAGATGAATGGATGAATGAATGAAAATTATCAGATTGAAACTACCAGATGAAAACTACCATCTTATTCTTTTGGACAAACTATGACATTGTAATCCCAGGTACGAATTCGTCCTTGCATTATTTTGCTGAATACTTGCTTATAGTACCAAAGAGAGTGCAACACTGGCGATCAACATTATGGGCTCCACTTGGCTGTCAAATAAACCCGCTGAGTTAAAGCAGATTCCATCCTAGGTCAGAGATGCCATTCTCCTTTCCTAACTCCATCACCTTACACACCAACATTCACCGTCATCTTTCTCCTCCAAAAAGCAACATAATGAAGATAAATAGGCATTTTACAGACAGGTAATCTCATGATAACAGATCCCTGTTATTTACACCAGCAAAGCCATTTCCAGGGCGTCAGGACTTGCCTGCTCCTATAGGGGTTGGATTCTGCCAGTCCATGATCTATAAAGGTGTAGGGTTCATTAGGGCTCTGAGAACAGCTGTCCATGACTGCTGGGGATCAGATTACAGGATCTCATTAACTTGTTCTCCTTGCCTGCTTCAAGCCTTTTCTTAGGACCAAGACCTATTATTTCAACTTGCTTGGTATCAAGAGGCCAGAGACGGAGAGTTTTGTTTTACCTACTTCTGGTCAATATCATTTTAAAGTATATGCTAAGAAAATAACATTTATTGCAAATGTTGCTATAAAATATAGAATTGTTTCATATCTCTGAGCAACTAATTTTTGTTTAAAATTTCCTACTTATCCAGTTAAGAATGACACAGTTAAGGGGCGCCTGGGTGGCTCGGTCGTTGGGCATCTGCCTTTGGCTCGGGTCATGATCCCAGCGTCCTGGGATCGAGCCCCGCATCGGGCTCCCTGCTCGGCTGAGGCCTGCTTCTCCCTCTCCCGCTCCCCCTGCTTGTGTTCCCTCTCTCGCTGTGTCTTTCTCTGTCAAATAAATAAAATATTTTTTAAAAAAAGAATGACACAGTTAAAATCTTTGCTAATCTGCAATAGTCTGTTAAATATGAAGAAATTAATAAAACTCCAAGGAAGTTGTATTGTTTTATGTTGCCTTTTTTTTTAAAGATTTTATTTATTTATTTGACAGAGAGAGACACAGCGAGAGAGGGAACACAAGCAGGGGGAGTGGGAGAGGGAGAAGCAGGCTTTCTGTTGAGCAGGGAGCCCGATGTGGGGCTCGATCCCAGGACCCTGGGATCATGACCTGAGCTGAAGGCAGACTCTTAATGACTGAGCCACCCAGGCGCCCCTTATGTTGCCTTTTTAAAAAAGATTTTATTTATTTATTTTAGATGGGGGAGGGGCAGAGGGGCAGGGGCAAGCAGAGCCCTTCACTGAGTGTGGAGCCTGAAGCGGGGCTTGATCCCAAGACCCTGAAATCATGACTTGAGTCAAAATCAAGAGTCAGATGCTTAATTGACCGAGCCACCCAGGTGCTCCGATGTTGCTTTTTTTTTTTTAAGTTTGGTAACTTCTCTGAGGAATGAAAATGTCCTGAGTGTTATTAAAAGCATGTGGATCTACTTGAGGTTCACTCAGCATAACAGGTTTAGCTCAGAGAATAGGCCAGCATTTTAGTTCTTCAGAGTATGAATTGTAAGGGCATACTGGTCTTCTGCAAGAGTCTGCTATAGACAAGTGAAGGGTGACTGGAAAATGTTCTAGGACAAGGGGAAAATATGTGTCTCAAGGCCTTGAGTAAGAGAAAACATGGAGGGATGGAGAAATAAAAAGAATGCCACGTGCTGCAGAATATGAGGGAGGAGTGGAGTTAGAAAAGGGGCAACGTAAGTAGAGGCCAGATTATGCATGGCTTTATAGAGTATGTTAAGGATGTGGCTCTTTAACTCCAAAACAAAGGAAGGGCTTTTGAATGGCTTTAACCACATATGAAGGTAGGAAGGCAGGAATGTGGTCAGATTTGATTTTTGGAAAGAGACATAGACTGGATGTGAGGGGTTAGTAAAAGTGAGGTTGGGATACTATTGCAGTGCTATCGTGAGAAATCATGTCTGGGTTGTGATATTGACTGTGTAGATGAAGGAGAATGGGAATGAAAGGATTGAGGATCCATTTAAGACATAACCACATGTATTACTTGTTAATGAATTGGGTATGTAGTACAAGGAAGGAGGAAGTATCAAGAATGACTTCCACAGAGTTTTTCAGCAACTGGGTGAATATTAATACCATTCACTGAGAGAGATCACACTGGAAAGAACCCCCATCTGAAAGAAAAGATAATGAATTTAGGCTTGCACATAATGAGTTTGAGGACTGTAGATCCAAGAGAAGATGTTGCATAAGCAGTTAGATATCCACTTAGGGCTCAGAAGGGAGGTCTGTCATTAGCACTGGCAATTCAAGTCATGGGAAGGGATGAGATGGGGTAGCAAAAGAGTATAAAATGAAAAAAGGGGGCATGACACCTCTAACCAACTCTAATGTTTAGTGGTTGGAGGAGGAGAACTGGCAAAGACACTGATTAAGAGCAGCCAGAGAGGTACAAGAAAAACCTGAAGAATGAGGAAGGGGAGGAGGGGAATAGAAGCCAAGGGAAGAGTGTATTTCAAGATGGAGGGAGTGATCAGTGGCAAAGGGATGAGTGTTAATGTTGTGAGCACCAAATAAAATGAGAACTGAAAATTTTCTGCTGGATTTAGCAGTATCGTGGTCACAGGTAACACTAGAAAGAGCCATTTTGTTAGAGGGGAGAAACAAGGGTCAAAATGAAATGGGTCTTTAATGGAATGTGAGGAAATGTGAGGATATAGAGTCTTGACAAATTTCACTGTGAAGAGAAAAGGGAGAGATGGTAGATGAGAGGGAAAACATTAAATAGGATTTCTTATTAAACAGGAGAGGCCAGAGGGTATTTAAATACTGGTGGCAATAGTACCATTAAGAGGGAGGGATTAAATAAACAAGAAAGAGAAAGGTTCAATTGTTATATTGTCTAAGGATGTATGCTGCTGCTGGTACCATCTTGTGCTAATTGTAGACTCCCCCTATACCTTTCTTCTTGGCTATTGGCTAAGACTACAGAAAAGAATCCCTCTGTCTACCAAGCATTGCCTTCAAGTTCAGCCTCCTGAACCAGCAAGGCGAAGCCTCTTGCTGATCCTTCAAACTTTAGTGGGCTTTTGTTCCTGAGTTCAGTTCAGTCCAGCTCTCCTTTGCTCCATGACCAGAGCCACAACCAATGCCTTAGCCACAGATTCTGGGATCTCTTCCTGCATCACAGCTCTAGGCTTCACTTGCTCAGGATGGGAAGTGAAAGGAATAAATACTAAACTCACAAAATATCAGTGCGTGACTGTTCATCGGTTCAGTGGCTGAAAATATTTGTCATGTATCACGGTAAGGGCCCAGAATCAATTGCTTACTCCATCTTAAAGAACACCCAACTTCAAGGACAACCTACAATTGTAAGTCAGATGTTGTATACTTGAGATTCCATCCCAAGTCAGGGCCTTTCCTATATATGCTTCATGGTTTTTCCTTTCAGACTTCTTTCTAGCTAGGTTTCCATTAAACTCAATATGGCTGTCATCCCCCATGGAAATCTAATCCCATCTGTTTTACGTTTCTTTCTGGACCTTTTAATGTCCTAACTTACTTCTTTGGAAAAAATATTGAAAGCTCAAAGTAGTAGATAAAGATTTGTGTTCAGGAAACAAGCTGTCAGCACAGATGTATGATATAATTTTTACCAAAATTTCAATATTACCTTAATGTATATTCAGGGAAAAAGCTATAAATATAGTGTTCACTCTAAGTGGGATCATAAAACAATTGAATATTTTCATAGCTATGTACCCAGACATTGGTTTGAGGCAGTTTTACACTGTTATTTCTGATTCTTCTGTGTTTACTATTCGTGTTTTAAAATGAAAGGAAGAGAGAAAAGAAGGAAGGGAGCAAGGGGAGAAGAATAAAGGATTCTGCTTCACTTTCCCCCCTAAAAAGCTAACAAGCACATAGACATCTGGTTTAAAAGTCCAGAATCCTGTGATATTTCCTTTGGTTTCATCTCTGCTCACCTCATGCTAAGAGGTAGCACAATACAGTGATATGATCATGGATTTTGGAGACAGATAGATCTGGGCTCAAATACCAGCTCCATTGTTCACCATCTGTGAGACTTGGACAATTTTCTAACTCTCTGAGCCTCAGTTTCTTCATGAAATATTTAACAATGTGAACCTTGCTGGGTCACTGTGAGGATCATATAAGATTAAGTGTGCAAAGTGAATTACATATCAATAAATGGCAGCTATTGTTGCAAAATGGACTGAGACCTAACAAATGCATGCTGGTCTATTTCCTTCATGAGAGAAGAGCCTAATTGGAGTGAGAGCCACCTGCAGACAGAGCAATTCATAATAAATGGAGTCACTCATACTCAAGTTGTGACTCTCGTAATGGAGGGGGCCAAGTGCTCCTTAGCGTGATGATGTCAGCATTACGGTTTCCCATGAGATATCCTCTCTTCATATGAGACTAGTCGGTGAGGTTTTAGGGTGGGGCTGGAGGGAGTGTGTGGTGAGTGAAAATGAAAGCTTGGGCCAGAAGAAGCCGGCCACAATTCTTGCTAGTAGAAAAATTCGAATCAAGACACTTCCTGTCTCTTCATTGTGTAAATTCAGAGCATGCTCATTCCTCTTTAGAGTCTGCAAAGCCTGAAAAGCTTGAGTTCATGACACCAGAAAGAATAAGGGAGGAAACTCCAGTGAAGAGCAGTAGAGATTCCTGAAGGGTGGATGTGAACACTGGACTGGGGGTCTAGAAGGAGCTATAAAATAACAGAAGAAATTGGGGAGAGTGAAAAGGGATTAGAAAAGATGGATAATCCGTGTGGAGTATACCTTCCTCCTGGAGGTCTGAATCTGTAAGTGCCCATCGCACCCTTTTATGGTATCAGGGAAACAAAATCTGGTGTTTCCAGGTGATATTACTCAATGAGAACTTTCTGACCTTTTCTAAAACGAATGTGCATTCTTTCTTTGAATTCTGGTGTTTGTATTTGGTCTGGGGAAGACTTTTGACAGGAAAGGTCATGATTTTCCAATCACCCTGTAAGGGTTTCCTGGCCACCCCACCAAACATCCATGTGCCCACACATTGTTGATCTCCACGGAGGGACCATGAGCCCCTTGTGGCTGAAACTACTTCACCAGGCAAGATGGAATTTCCCTATTTCCTCCCACAACCCACCATGAGAGAGAAAAGGATGGGGCTCTATCAAGTCCGGGATTTTATATTGAGAGTTCTTCCTTGATGTGCTTTGTGAACCTTTCTGTCCAACCAAGTATTATATTCCAGCTGTGCTGTTTGACATGGCTGTTCTACTCCTGCCCACCTTTACTTCCTACTCCCAGCAGCCTGCCTTCTTTAATCCCAACCCTTGGTGACTCTTCTCATTTCCACGAAAGATCCCTACTTTTTCCACTTCTTGTTAGCCAGGTATAAATCTGCTTTTAGTTACTACATTTCAACTAAATACACACATACCTAATATATACTTGTTTCTTCTCATCCTTCCCCTGGGGAGAGATTTGGGGTTCAGTAATGATTCATTGTGTGTGTGTGTGTGTGTGTGTATGCATGCCAAGATACACACACACACGCACACACACACACACACACACACTATCCCTGTAGAAATAGAGACCAAAGTAGCAGGGACTAGACTATGTGAGGAAAGGTAAGAGAGAAGAGATTTTTCATTGTTGTAGAGTCTTTGAAGTGATAGACGGGTAAAGAGAAATTTTAAGTTATTTTGTTGTGTGATATACTCTTTAAGTCCCATGCCACTCATTCAAGAATACCTTCAGAAGTCATCCATATAACTCTTCTAAGTCTCCTGAAATTGTATTTGAGTTTTTATCTGATTGTATTGTAGTAGAATGAGATCTCAAGGGGGTTCTTCCATATTTGTGTTAAAGTTAGGTATAGGCCAGGATAGCTGGGTCAGAGGTCAAGACAATTCAGGGCCAAAGGACAGTGATGAAAATAATTCAGGACCAAAGCCCAGAAAAGAGTGATTTAAAGGTGGCTTGGGACCCTCTGATGGCCAGACCACTTGTGGATTAAAGATCCTAACTACTAAGTGGGGGAAAGCATGGTGCCTGACAGGCCTTCTAGAGCTACAGTTTGCTGTAAATCCCTTAAATTGTTAGCACCAATCCTTGATTTATTTCACTAATCCATCTTCTGGATCAGAGACTTCACCAGGACTGATCCTAAATCATAATCAGGAGTGTGAGGCCAACATTTTCAGCTTCCTTTTAGACATCCCACTTGGTGGCCTTTCTCAGACTCAGCATATCCAGAACTGAACCCTTCCAAATCCCTTGTAGCTTTGTTTAGGTGACCAGTCCCTAGGTAACCAGGAAGGAAACACTGATTCCTCCTCTCCCTCACTCTCTACCTCCAAGTAGGCAATCAGTTCAGTTGTTCCTACTCCTAAAAGCTTACTCTATAATACCCTTTTCTCTTGAGCATATCCCCCTATTTCACATCCTCACCACTGGCTTCCTAACTAGTTTTTCAACTGCAATCTTAATTGTCTATTTTACACCTGCACTGTCAGCAGAATGATCTTTCTAAAATACTTCAATGGCTCTTTTTTGTCTACAGGATCCAGTCTAAACTTATTAACAAGTTTCATAATTTATAGTCTGCACTATACTATAGTCCTTTGCTTCTGGCCTCATGTTCCATTACCTTTCCTCAGTGCTCCTTTTGAGATAACACTGTTATCTCACACTCCATGTTCTTCCACATCTCCAAGCTGTGATTTCTACCCAGAATGTTCTTTGCTCCCGTTGTCTGCCTCTAAGATTTGACTCAAATACTACTTTCTCTGAATCCTACCTTGATTACTCTCTACTGAAGTCAGTTTCTGTCTCCTCAGTAATCCCGTAGCATTTTGACTGCGAAGTGGTACAGGACAAGGACTGTATCTTACTTTTTTTGATCCTTCTATGTCAAAATAGTACCTACCACATAGATGTTACTCACTATTTATTGAGTGATTAAATTTGATACTGTATCTGAGACACCATGGACTTTTTTCTACATGATAATAAGTTATTAAAATAATTAAAAACTAAACAGAGAGCAAGCTAGGAATAAAAAGATGCTTTCTTAACCTGATAGATTAAAAGCTAAAAAGTCTATAACTGACATTATGCTTACTGGTGAAATATTGAGTGCTTTCCCCCTGAGGTCAAGAATAGGACAAGAATGTACACTATTACCATTGCTCCTCGATATTTTGCTGGATATCTAGTCGGTGCAATGGGGAAAGAAAAAGAAATCATAATATATGTAAAAATACATTAAGCTATATGTTGGAGATTCGTGTACTTTATACACTACATATATTTTTATCAAATATATGTATTAATCAAATGTATATGTGTATATATATTTATATGTGTATGTATACATACATGAAAACAACCCTAAACTAAACAGAGGCAGTGGAACTATCTTTAAATACTAACTTCATTATTCTTTTTGAACTGGGCTTCTAGCTATAGTTTAATGTCCAGTCAGGCATTTATACTTCCTCTTTTCAAGATTGCTCACTGTAGCCTCCAGTACAGTATGTCATAGTGCCAGAAACAGGGCAGCTGGGCTGATTCCTTATGGAGAGAGACTGGTGAAAAAGTTGCTTTTTTTTCCACCTAATTTTGTACTAAGACAAGTGCTTTTTCCCTCTGTTTTTCCCATTGAGATATAATTTGCATACCATAAAATTCACCTTTTTAAAGTGTATAATAGTTTTAAATAAATTCACAAGGTTGTGAAACCATCACCACTGTCCAATCCCAGAACATTTCATCACCTCAAAAAGCAGCACTGTACCCACCAGCAGTCCTTCCCATCCTCCACTCACCCACCCAGCCCTTGGAAAGCATTAAACTATTTTCCTCTTTTCTCTGTCTCTCAGTTTGTCTATTCTAACATCTCATACAAATGAAATTATACAATTTGTGGACTTTTTTATGAAAGACAGCTGATTTTAAAGAAAGATTAATAACATTGTGAAGTGGAGTTTATAACAGATATAGAAGTTAAAGGAATGACAAGGGGTGCAGCAGCCTGAATATGGTCCCACAAAGATGTCCACATTCTAATCTCTGGGATTTGTGAATATGTTACATTGCACAGCAAAAAAGAATTAAGGTCACATCCTGGATTATTTGTATAGACTCAGTCTATTCATATAAACTCTTAAAAGTGGAAGAGTGAGACAGAATGGGTCAGAGAGATGTGATGGAAAAAGGTCTTAACTCCCTGGTGGTTGCTGACCTTGAAAACAGAGGAAGAGGTCTACAAGCCAAGGAAGGTAGTAGCCTCTAGAATGGAATAGTCCTCAGTTTACAGTGAGTGAGAAAATGAGAATCCTGATCCTACAACACTGAGTAATTGAATTCTGCCAATAACCTGAATGAGCAGGTAATTGATTCTCCCCCAGAGCCTTCAGAAAGGAACAGAGCCTTGCCAGTGCTTTGGTTTTAGCTCAGTGAGATCTGTGTCAGAGTTCTGGCTTACAGAACCAGAAGGTAATAAATCTGCATTGCTTTAGCCTCCAAACTTGTGGTAATTTGTTATGGCATCAATAGAAAACTAATATCAAGTGTTGGAGAGAATATGTAGGAACTGGAAGTGTCAGATTCTAGTAGGAGTGTAAAATGGTACAACCACTTTAGAAAACAGTGTGACAATTTTTTATATAGTTAAATATAAACTTACCATGTGACTCAGCAAAACAACTCTTAGGCATTTAACCAGAAGAGAAAACATGCCCACAGAAATTCTTTTATATGAGTGTTCATAGCAGTTTTGTTCATAATAACCTCAAACTAAAAACACCTTAAATATCCATCAACAGATAAATGGTTATTTATACATTTTGATATACTTCTACAAAGGAGTATTACTTAACAAAAAAAAGGGGGGGACAACTACTAGTACAAGCAACCAACATGAATGAATCTCAAAAATATTTAGCTGAGCAAAAGAAGCCAGACAAAAGAGGACATACTGGGTTCTCCCTACCCCACCCCATTTATGTAAAGATACAGAACAAATGAAACTGATCTGTAGCAATAGAAATTAGAATTCCTAGGGCAGGAGGTGGAGTAGAATTGACTGCAAAGGGGCATGAGGAAACTCTGTGGGGTGTTGGAAATGTTCCATATCTTGATTAGGGGGGTAAGTTACATAGTTATGTACAATAAAACAAAACTCCTCAAACTGCATATTAAAATGTGTACATTTTATTGTATGTAAATTATACATAGAGTTGATAATAAAGTGAAACATGCTAGATGACATTGTACTTGACATAAAAACTTGGCTGCATATAGGCAGACAGACAGAGGTGTTAATCCTAACTCTGACATTAACCTATGTTATGTTACTTGGAACAAAACACTTAACTTCTCTGAACTCCTGTATTCTCATCTGTAAAGTAATGTATTAGACCAAATCAGAGGTTCTCAACCCTGGTTGCACATTAGTGTCACTTGGGAAACTTTTAAAAAATACTGGTAATTGGGTTACATGGCCAAGATTGTCATTTTAATTGTCCTTGATGTTGGGCTCGAGTACTGGCATTATTTTTTTTCAGAAACTTCTTAACTGATTCTAATATGCATTGGTGTGAGAATCGGAGCTTTAGAAAGTTTAGAGAAGGAGAAGTCTGTAATTTTGTTTCCGTGGAAATTGGCCGCCAGTCTCTAAGAATAGCATCATTGATTATTAGACTATGGCTTAGAAATTGTGAAAATGTTGAAAAGATGCCTAGAAAGATATAATAAGTGGCATACATTTTGCCAGAATACCAGATGGAGAATCATTTTCTATGAAGAACAAATATTCAGTAACCAGGCCCAGCTCTCTCCACCATTATCCCAGACTAAATGGATATAAAAAATATATTATCTGGTTTATAGAAAGCACCTTCATAGATAAAAATAATCAGAATATACTTGAATTTTCAAATTTTGAATTTGTACTAGTTCAAATTTCCATTTTTATATACAATTTTATAGACCTAACTGGTTAGGAAGCTTTCTTGATAGTCTATTCAAGAAGCAATTTACTTGGGGGGATGGGTTAGCCCGGTGATGGGTATTAAGGAGGGCATGTATTGCATGGAGCACTGGGTGTTATATGCAAACAATGAATCATGGAACACTACATCAAAAACTAATGATGTAATGTATGGTGACTAACATAACATAATAAAATAAAATTAATTTAAAAAAAGCAATTTAATTTCTGGGTTCTTAAAATGATTGAGGCATCTATAGAAGAAACTTCTATGCTAGTTCTCAGCGAATCACCCAAGAAAACTCATATGAGTTTCTCTAACATTTTGAAGCTAGTCAAAAGGCAATCCAATTTGGTAATTCAGAGAGTAATCATTCTCTTTGTGGATTATCCAGATGCCCTCCTGTCTCCCTTATTTTTTGATTGACCACCATTTGTCTATTTCTCCATTGGAAGAGAGGCGTGGACACTTGAGGGAAACCAGATCAGAGTTAAACAAATCTGTTTGCTTGGCAAATAGCTCCATTTGTGCGAAGAAATGGAAATGGTTTTTTAAATAGTAGTTTTAGAATTACCCTAAAATCATTTATGACAAGCTCTCCACATCTTGATGCTAATGTGTTTGTGTGTGTGTGTGTGTGTGTGTGTGTGTGTGTGTGTGTGTGTGTCGGGGTGGGGGAGGGGAGAGAGATGTTCATGATAAACAGTAGACTCTTTCAACAGTTCAAACCTGAAACATGGGACTAATTTTATTTTTCAAAGCTGTTATTTGCCAAAGTAAGTTTTTTAAAATTTAATTTGCTACCTCTTAGTCATGGAGTAGCTATGAGTACAAGTCAATGTCATTCTTTTAAAAATTATCCCAGTGGGGGCAATCGGGTTCTTGGGAAAGAAAACCCACACTGGTACAATAACATATGGTCTAACAAATTCACAATTGAGTGACTTTTCTTGCAGCTGTGGTTCAAATTATAGGCATTTTAGATGCTTAATGGTGACTTTAATTTACTGTGAGGAAGTGTATGCTGAGCATCTGGAAGGACATGCTTTTACTTTAATCATTTTGATTTAGGTGACAGTAATTACAAGTATCATCATGGTCTATGGAGAGAACATTGGTTTTACTGTTACCTGCCAGGACTTGTTTCCATCTTCCACCAGGACATTTTTTTTTCTTGGACCAAGAGGGGTTAAATATCTCACACACACACACACACACACACACACACACACACACACACACACACAGAGTTAAATTACCATTCTGAAAGTTTCTTTGCTACTTAAGTGTCTGGCATAATCGTGGATTCATCATAATTCAAATTGGTGAATTTGCTTAGCCAACCTGATAACATGTTAAAAGATTAAGAATAGCGGTATTTAAGGTACCTTAAAAAAACAGCATTCATCTGTCCTGGAGATTTTATAGCTAAATAGGTGTAGCAACTTGAAAGTCATTGGAGTAACATAAATTATTTCTGTCTCTGACTATGCAGGTAGTTTTGTAAAAAACTCCACTCAAGGAGGTATTAAGTATGGAGTGGGGCAAATGCCTTGCTCTTAGCTCTTGGTTATTCTTTTTTTTTTAATTTTTTTATTGTTATGTTAATCACCATATATTACATCATTTGTTTTTGATGTAGTGTTCCATGATTCATTGTTTGTTCATAACACCCAGTGCTCCATGCAGAATGTGCCCTCTTTAATACCCATCACCAGGCTAACCCATCCCCCTACCCTCCTCCCCTCTAGAACCCTCAGTTTGTTTTTCAGAGTCCATCATCTCTCATGGTTCATCTCCCCCTCTGACTTACTCCCCTTCATTCTTCCTCTCCTGCTATCTTCTTCTTTTTCTTTTTTCTTAAAATATGTTGCGTTATTTGTTTCAGAAGTACAGATCTGTGATTCAACAGTCTTGCACAATTCACAGCGCTCACCATAGCACATACCCTCCCCAATGTCTATCACCCAGCCACCCTATCCCTCCCACCCCCAGCCACTCCAGTAACGCTCAGTTTGTTCCTGAGATTAAGAATTCCTCATATCAGTGAGGTCATATGATACATGTCTTTCTCTGATTGACTTATTTCACTAAGCATAACACCCTCCAGATCATCTAAGCAAAAGATCAACAAGGAAATAAAGACTTTAAATGACACACTGGACCAAATGGACTTCACAGACATATTCAGAACATTCCATCCCAAAGCAACGGAATACACATTCTTCTTGGTTATTCTGTTAACTGTTTTAAAGGCACAGAATTGGAAAGATTAGAATAATCATTTAACTCTAAATCCAAAGAGGAGATTCAAACTCAAGATCAAAATACCTCAGAACCAAAAGCCTCTTCAGACTAGAGGGAAGACCCAGAAGATAAGAATAAACATACTTCAATATGGAGACATAATTAAGCTTATGTGACACATGGTAGGTAGTCAATAAGTATTTATTGAATGAATAAATGAGAATTCCAACCAATCAAAACTGCAGAAGTTGTATAACAGTTCCTATAATTTAAAAGTATCTTACAGATATGAACACCTTAATGGTTTAAAAAATAGGTAGAATCCCCTAAAGATAGTTTACAAATATGAGCATCTTAATGGTTTAAAAAACAGGTAGAATACCCTAAAGATAGTTCTCTCTTGAAAAGATTCAACTGTGTTTCTCTGCAGAGAGAAACACAGAGGGTTCGCTGAATCTCATTCTGGGCTCTCTGAATCTCATTCTTCAGTTGTAATACGAGGACCATAACATATCTTCTTTCTACATCACCAGATTGTGGTGAAGATAGCAGTGCTTGATAAACTAAAGAAAGTTGAAAAATGCAGCGTTCTCCACATTATCTTATTTATATTTTCCCATAAAAGATGCTTCATTTTCCTCTATCTTGTACCACATACATACTGATAAATGTATTTGACAGCCAGACACTGTGTTTCTTCTGGACCTTATGAATAACAATGTTTTCAGTAATGGGGTCATTCAGAGAGGTTGTACTCAATTATTTCAGAGATGATCAAGCCAAGTACTGTTCATTTGGGGTTGTTCTCTCTAGGGTTATCTGCTTTGAAGCAATTTCTCTCTTTGTTAGAAGCTCCTTCCAAGGAGAGACAGCAGAAATTAAAGGACTTAATGTCAGAGTTAAAAAGGGCATTAGAGACACCAGTCCAGAACCTCCTGTTATTCTTAAGCGTAAGATCAAGTAGAGAAAAGTTCCTTAGTTATAAGAGAACACATCTGCATATAACAATGCTGGGTGTTTCCCCAGGTCCCTGTCCAGTATTGTTTTTATTATTCTAGTGTAATTAATTTGACCAGCAAAAATGCTTTTGGCATAGAGGAGTTTAAGGCCTTAAAAGTAGGGATAATCATTTTCCTCTGTCCGTCCTATCCTCTTCTTTGCCTTGACATTGGAGAAGTGACATTGGTTGAGAAGTTCCAGAACCTATAGTGAAGATATTGAAAGCTAGGGACACTGGGCATCCTTTTGGTTCTGTCCTTTAGTTTTATTATTGTAGGATCCATAAAACACAGATTCTATGAAAAGAAACTCTCCATACTAGATGATGTTAATGTCTTGGTTATTAAAAAACATTGGCAACTTCAGTATACTCAAACATACTCAAATTAGAGTATATTCTGGATTGTTAAATTATGGAATATGCACTTAAGAAGATTTATGTTCTAGAAATTGGAACTAAATACTCCTCAGGTAAAGTATCATGGTGGCAGTCTCCAAGCATAAATTCTTCCCTATCCAGTTAGTCTACTAAGCATGCTAATTCCATTCACCTTGCCAGAGTGGGGCTTAGGAAAGCATGTGACCTAATTCTAGCCAATGATTGATGGGGGAATGTCTGCTAGGAGGAACTGGGGTTTCTGGGAGGGATTTCCTTGCTCCCAAAATTTCACAGAGAAGACATGGCTCCTTTTCTTCCTGTGAACAGAAGATGCAGCCATCTTGATGTCTACCTGATGAAGGAATTCACATGCAAGCATTGCAGAGCTAAGGGAGGTGTCAGAGAGGTATAGATGAAGCCTCAAGAAACCTGCTTAACTTGTAGCTAAAAGCATCCTAATTGAAAATTTGAGTGACAGCAACTCTTAACTTAATAATTGATAACCCACCCTCAGGAGCCCCTGGGTGGTGTAGTTAGTTGAGCATCGGACTCTTGGTTTCAGCTCAGATTGTGATCTCAGGATCATGAGATCGAGCCCTGTGTGGGCTCTTCTCTCTCCCTTTCCCTCTGCCCCTCCTGCTCATGCTCTTGCCCTCTCTCTAACATAGATAAATAAATCTTGAAAAAAATAATAATTGATAGCCTACCCTTACACTCTCAATTCTGTGAAAATGCTTCAAAACCTATAGTTTTGCTGATGCATAGCCACTCCTTGTAAATTTCTCTGGAAGGCAATGTGGATCTCAGAGCAGAGAAATAATTATTATTATTAAAAGTCTTCATTAGTAGTAAAAGACTCTTCCTGGATAATCTGCTTGTTTCAGGTGGGTTGGATAAAGGATAAAAGGGGGTGGGAATCGATCAACAAGTCTTTATTGGGTATCTACTAGTGCCCAACATTCTACCA
The DNA here is from genome assembly GCF_037043125.1 of Eumetopias jubatus. NCBI lineage: Eukaryota > Metazoa > Chordata > Mammalia > Carnivora > Otariidae > Eumetopias > Eumetopias jubatus. The sequence continues at coordinate 36,539,118 of NW_028274820.1, forward strand.
GGGATTCAATCAAGAGTAGATAAATTACCTGCATTATTTTCATGTGAAAGACTGCTCTTATTCAATTATCCATTTCTAATGGAAGTATTCTTAATTCCCAGCCTGATAGCTCTTATGCTGTTAGTACCTAGTGCAGAGAAATGTGCTTGAAGAATTTGTGTTGACTTTTCTTTGCTAGCCAACATGAAGGCAGCCAGACCCTGCCAAAGTCAGCACTAAAACTACTTCTCATGAGTAATAACAATAATATTCTTTTCCTTTATAACATCTTTAATCCGAGAATCTTAAGCCTATATAAACATTTGCCCAACAATACTCAAAATCTCAGTATTTGGTTGATAGGGAAATTCAGCTAGATTGAAGAACACAGAAATAAAAGTAGAACCCCGAATCTTGACTCACAATGGTCTTTTAGTCTATTGTCCCCACCCAACCATTCAAGGAAAATAAAAAATTACAGAGCCTTCAGCAGGATAAACAATTAAGATTTTTCCAGCCCCAGTTGATGATTCATTATTTCTCTTTCCATGCCTTTTAAAATTTTTTTAATCTTTTATTTTATTTTTGACAGTGGGAACTCTGAATGCCAAAAGGGGGGGGGGGATTGAGCTGATTAGGACTATATGGTATCCTGGATCTGCAAAAAGAACTTGGCAATATTTGAGGAGTGAGGTTACTTTGGATATTTACAGAGCTTCCTGTTGGACTAAAGTACTGTCAAAACAATCTTCCTCTTGCTTCTTAAGTAATTTTCTTTCTAAATTGAAAGGGAAAAGAAAATTATGGAATTGAATTTTGGAGGAATAAAAAATAATGATGCATTAAACTTCCTAAATTCTGAGTTTTCATAGCTTATGAAAAGAGCTTTGAATTCCATTATTTGGACTTAGGATAAGTCAGCAGAAGCTAGATGAAGATTAAGAAAATTCATAATGAAACTAAGATTTTATGACATTATATTCAACTGACATAAACTCTTTTTGAACACAAAGAAATGAAAATTAATAAGCTGATTATAAATGAAGCATTTCCTAATAAAGTAGACTGACCTGGGTCTCAGCTTGGCAACATTTTGATTAATCCATTTTTGGTTGATCAATGATTACTCTGTCTTGATCCATAAAGGCTTTGAACTGAAGTATCTTCTCGGAAAGTAATAATATTGCATTAGAAAATAATACTATTTAACTCATTCTATTTATATTTCTTTCCAGTTTAGGACTATGTTAGCTGGGGGTCTGATTCCGTCCAGCACACAGCCAGTCAGCTGAGAAATCCACTTGATAGTAAAGATCTTACTAAAATATCCCCACATTTCCCTGAAGCTGAGTTCACAAAGAGAGTACAGCAAAAGATGCAGATTTTCCTTTCATGTACATTGAGCCTCCCATCAATAACTCTCAATCATCCTTGCCAGGAACCTCCACTGAAGTGATGTCATACACCATGAAAAGGATACATTAAAGCTGAAGTTTAACATGGAAACCCAAGATACCACAGGAAACAGATCTAGATTTAAATAGGTGGTACAATTTATATTTTAGTGGAGTGCTAAATTTTTGTATTATTGAAGGTATAACCTTTTTATTTTTGTTTTGCTTTGTTTTTACATAAGGCAAGATCTGTCCATCCATCTATCTCTGGTAGTTAAACTTGCTCTGAAATAACAACTGATAGGTAATTTCTAATTTTCAAAGAACTTTATTATTATTTAACACATGGCTCATCTCATAAATGTCATATGAAATAACTTGGACAGGCATTATTTTCCCCACTATTGGTCACTTGTTCTAGGTGGTTCAGCTGCTAAATTGGCATTAGAATCCAATCTCCTGATTTCTCATCCACTGAACTTCTCTCTCTGCCACTTTTACTTTCTTACAATTCTGAAATATGTATGGATTAGCCCTTAAACCTAACTCATTTCTATTAAAATATTGTCAGTATCATCTTTATTTTCTTATACTATCACCATGAGAACTGAATCACCACATAAATCCCCATTTCTAGGTATAATTTTTTCTTTAGTGTTGCTATAAATTATTTGGTACATTTATCCTGTATCCCAAAGGCTGATGAACTTCATTATGGAGCCTATCTCTCCCACACTTAAAAACCATCGAAGATACAAACAACTGCATGTCATTATTATTACCCTATTGGACCAGGTCTGCATGACAAAATCCCTTTTAAAATTTTGAAAGCTTTCTAAAGTTGATATGCTACTCCACTCAGAGAGGGGAAATAATAAGAAATATTCATATTATACTCAGCTATTTGAAATGGTTGAGCCAATTTTACTACTCTACCATGGAAGAAATCCAAAGACCAACAAACCCAGGTCCTTTATAAGTCTCTTCATTATTATGCTCTCTGCCATAACAAAGTACTGTATTTGTCATCAAAATCATTTTAATGCCCTGTTCATACTGGTCTTGAAAGAAACAAATACTTCTTTGTATATGAGTTTTTCACATGGTTGCCCTGATGAAACATATGCCATTGGAGGACAAATATATTGATGCAAGTGAAAAAGAGCAAATTGATTCCAGGAACCTAGTTAGAGGTAAAAGATGCCATTTCCTTATTTTCTGAAATGCAACTTATATAAAATGTCACACTGGGCTTTATTTCTGGAGGAAGAGTGTGCTGCAACTTCATAACTGACAATTTTTTTAACTTGACATTTTGTCTATTACAAAAATGCTGCACGGAGTTGTGGGCAAATTCTTCCTACTGCTTCTGGCTAGCTCATTCAGTAAATCTTAATGTTATTACTGAAGATGAATGAGCCACCCAAGGTTTTAACCACTTGATTCCAAAAATCTCTGTAATGTTATGGTACAAATGCAAAGAGCCAAATTTTGAAATTTTCTGGATCAGCAGGAATATCCTTTTCCTGGGAGTACTTATAGTGCTTCTTTTTTCTGGTTGAGTTGTGATTCTTATAAACCCTCCTTGAACATTTTGGTATCCCTGCCAGAAGTTGGAAAATAAGAGGAAGATATTGTCAATCTTTCTTAATTATTATCCGTAAAAATTATCAGGAAGTACATATTTCATTGAGTAATTACTTGTAACAACTGACACAATAAAAGCAAGAATTTTACACATGAATAAGATAATTTCACTCTCAGCACATCTGAACCACTTTGCTTCCACTTTTCATACTGAAGCTGAAGTAAAACTGTTCCCGAGAGCAAGATGGCGGAGGAGTAGGAGACCTGGATTTCGTCTGGTCTCAGGAATTCAGCTGAATAGGGATCAAACCATTCTGAACACCTTACGAACTCAACAGGAGATTGAAGAAGAGAGTAGCAACAACTCTCTGAACAGAGAAGCGACCACTTACTGGAAGGTAGGACGTGCGGAGAAGTAAATCCAAGGCGATATTCGGGAGGATAGACGGCGGGGGAGGGGCCTCCGTCGGCCGCTTCTGGCAAGTGATAGAACCGTGGAGCACAAAATCAGAACTTTTAGAAGTCGACTCTGCTGAGAGATGTCGCTCCAGTGGCTAAGCGGGGGGTGGAACCCTCGCGGGACAGTGTGGTCTCAGGACCCTCGGGGTCACAGAAAAACCGGGGGAGTCTGAGTGCAGCAGAGCTCCCAGGTATTGGAGCGGGGAAGCCAGCTGCAGAGACGGAGCCGAGGCGCAGGCTCTCAGCTCGGGGTTGCCATAAACTGTGATCCGCGGCCCAGTCGGGCCACTGCTCCTCCAGCGGGGACCCAACAAGCGGCAGAGCTGGGGAGACTCCCCTTCCTCCCCCGGGAGGAGCAGGGCGGGAGCGCACCGCAGGGATTTGCTGGGTTTGGAGACTCCACACCGAGTCGGGTGCCAGAGATAGAAACGCTCGATCACAGGCTGGGTGAGCACGGAGTGCGGCCGGAGACTGGGGACACGGGAGTGACTGCTTTTCTCTGGGGGCGCACTGAAGAGCAGGGCCCCGAGTTCTCGGCTCCTCCGGGCGGAGATTGGGAGGCCACCGTTTTCACCCTGGTCCTCCAAAGCTGTACCGAGAGCTTGCAGGTAACAAAAGCTCCTGAGAGCAAACCCGAGCAGCTTGCTTAGCCCAGACCGACAAGGGCGGGGCAATTCCGCCTCCGGCAAAGACATTTGGGAACCACAGCAACAGGCCCCTCCCCCAGAAGATTAGCACGAACAGCCAGCAAGCCAAGACCAAGTTTACCGATCAAGGAGAACGGGAGAACTCCAGCACTAGGGGAATACTGCACATAGAATTCATGGCTTTTTTTACTATGATTCATTACTTTTTCAAAGTTAATTTTTTAACTGTTTTTTTTTTAATTTTTCTTTTTCCCTTTTTCAACCAACATCTTATCAATCCCCTTTTTAAAAAAGCATTTTTTATTTTTCATTTTTAGAGTCATATTTTATCCCTTCATAGTAGTTACCCTTATTTTTGGCATATATATATATAAGTTGTTCTCTCTTTAAAATTTCAAGATACAGTTTCTTCTAACAGATCAAAATATACCCTAAATCACTAGTGTATGGCTTTGTTCTAGTCTCCTGCCTGATCACATTCCCTTTTTTTTTCTTTTTTTAAATCTTCTTCTTTCTTTTTTTCAAACAACTTATCAATTCCTTTTATAAAATCTTTTATAATTTTTATCTTTACAGTCATCTTCCATCCCTTCATTGTATCAACCCTTATTTTGTACATATATGTCTTTCTTCCTTTAAAATTTTAGGAGGCACTTTTTTCTAACAGACCAAAATACACCCAAAATCTAGTGTGTGGCACTGACCAAGCACTAGCTTGATCATATTTGATCATATTCTGGTTTTTTTGTATTGTTCTGTTTTTGTTTTTATCTTTTTCTTTTTGTGTGTTTTTTTTTCCTCTTTCTTTTTTCTTTCTTTCCCTTTCTTTTCCCCTGGTTTCAGGTCTTTTCTAATTTGCATAAGAGTATATTTGCTGGGGACGTTGTTAACCTGTTAGCATTTTGTTCTCTCATTCATCTATTCTCCTCTGGACAAAATGACAAGACGAAAAAATCACCTCAGCAAAAAGAACAAGAGGTAGTACCGTCAGCCAGGGACCTACTCAATACGAACATTAGTACGATGTCAGACCTAGAATTTAGAATCATGACTTTAAAGATACTAGCTGGGCTTGAAAGAAGCGTGGAAGTTATTAGAGAAACCCTTTCTGGAGAAATAAAAGAACTAAAATCGAACCAAGTCAAAATCAAAAAGGCTATTATTAATGAGGTGCAATCAAAAATGGGGGCTCTAACTGCTAGGATAAATGAGGCAGAAGAGAGAATCAGCGATATAGAAGACCAAATGATGGAAAATAAAGAGGCTAGGAAAAAGAGAGAGAAACAACTACAGGATCACGAGGGCAGAATTCGAGAGATAAGCGATACGATAAGACAAAAAAACATTAGAATAATTGGGATCCCAGAAGAAGAAGAAAGAGAGAGAGGGGCAGAAGGTATATTGGAGCAAATAATAGCAGAGAACTTCCCTAATGTGAGGAAGGAAACAGGCATCAAAATCCAGGAGGCACAGAGAACCCCTCTCAAAATCAATAAAAATAGGTCAGCACCCCGACATCTAATAGTAAAACTTACGAGTGTCAGAGACAAAGAGAAAATCCTGAAAGCAGCTCGGGAGAAGAGATATGTAACCTATAATGGTAGAAACATTAGATTGGCAACAGACCTATCCACAGAGACCTGGCAGGCCAGAAAGGACTGGCATGAGATCTTCAGAGCACTAAATGAGGAAAATGCGGCCAAGAATACTATATCCAGCTAGGCTCTCATTGAAAATTGAAGGAGAGATAAAAAGCTTCCAGGACAAACAAAAACTAAAGGAATTTGCAAACACGAAACCAGCCCTCCAAGAAATATTGAAAGGGGTCCTCTAAGCAAAGAGAGAGCCTAAAAGCAGCATAGATCAGAAAGGAACACAGACAATATACAGTAACAGTCACCTACAGGCAATACAATGGCACTAAATTCATACCTTTCAATAGTTACCCTGAATGTAAATGGGCTCAATGCCCCAATCAAAAGACACAGGCTATCAGATTGGATTAAACAACAAGACCCATCAATATGCTGTCTGCAAGAGACTCATTTTAGACCCAAAGACACCCCCAGATTGAAAGTGAGGGGGTGGAAAACAACTTACCATGCTAATGGACACCAAAAGAAAGCTGGGGTGGCAATCCTTATATCAGACAAATTAAATTTTAAAACAAAGACTGTAATAAGAGATGAAGAAGGACACTATATCCTACTTAAAGGGTCTATCCGACAAGAAGATCTAACAGTTGTAAATATCTAGGCCCCTAACAGGGGAGCAGCCAATTTTATGAGGCAATTAATAACAAAAGCGAAGAAACACATTGACAACAATACAATAATAATGAGGGACTTTAATACCCCCCTGACTGAAATGGACAGATCATCTAAGCAGAAGATCAACAAGGAAATAAAGACTTTAAATGACACACTGGACCAATGGACTTCACAGACATATTCAGAACATTCCATCCCAAAGCAATGGAATACATTCTTCTCTAGTGCCCATGGAACATTCTCCAGAATTGATCACATCCTAGGTCACAAATCAGGTCTCAACCGGTACCAAAAGATTGGGATCATTCCCTGCATATTTTCAGACCACAGTGCTTTGAAACTGGAACTCAATCACAAGAGGAAAGTCGGAAAGAACTCAAATACATGGAGGCTAAAGAGCATCCTACTAAAGAATGAATGGGTCAACCAGGAAATTAAAAAAAAATTAAAAAAATTCATGGAAACCAATGAAAATGAAAACACAACTGGTCAAAATCTTTGGGATACAGCAAAGGCAGTCCTGAGAGCAAAGTATATAGCAATACAAGCCATTCTCAAGAAACAAGAAAGGTCTCAAATACACAACCTAACCCTACACCTAAAGGAGCTGGAGAAAGAACAGCAAATAAAGCCTAAACCCAGCAGGAGAACAGAATTAATAAAGATCAGAGCAGAAATCAATGAAATAGAAACCAAAAGAACAGTAGAACACATCAACGAACCTAGGAGCTGGTTCTTTGAAAGAATTAACAAGATTGATAAACCGCTGGCCAGACTTATCCAAAAGAAAAGAGAAATGACCCAAATCAACAAAATCATGAATGAAAGAGGAGAGATCACAACCAACACTAAAGAAATACAAACAATTATAAGAACATATTATGAGCAACTCTATGCCAGCAAATTAAATAATCTGGAAGAAATGGGTGCATTCCTAGAGATGTATCAACTACCAAAATTGAACCAGGAAGAAATAGAAAACCTGAACAGACCTATAACCACTAAGGAAATTGAAGCAGTCATCAAAAATCTCCCAAGAAACAAAAGCCCAGGGCCAGATGGCTTCCCAGGGGAATTCTATCAGACATTTAAAGAAGAATTAATACCTATTCTCCTGAAACTGTTCCAAAAAATAGAAATGGAAGGAAAACTTCCAAACTCATTTTATGAGGCCACCATTACCTTGATCCCAAAGCCAGACAAAGACCCCATCAAAAAGGAGAATTACAGACCAATATCCTTGATGAACATAGATGCAAAAATTCTCACCAAAATACTAGCCAATAGGATCCAACAGTCCATTAAAAGGATTATTCACCACGACCAAGTGGGATTTATCCCTGGGCTGCAAGGTTGGTTCAACATCCGCAAATCAATCAACGTGATACAATACATTAACAAAAGAAAGAACAAGAATCATATGATCCTCTCAATAGATGCAGAAAAAGCATTTGACAAAGTACAGCATCCTTTCTTGATCAAAACTCTTCAGAGTATAGGGATAGAGGGTACATACCTCAATATCATCAAAGCCATCTATGAAAAACCTACAGCGAATATCATTCTCAATGGGGAAAAGCTGAGAGCTTTTCCCCTAAGGTCAGGAACGCGGCAGGGATGTCTACTCTCACCACTGCTATTCAACATAGTATTAGAAGTCCTAGCCACAGCAATCAGACAACAAAAAGAAATCAAAGGCATCCAAATCGGTAAAGAGGAAGTCAAACTCTCACTCTTTGCAGATGATAGGATACTGTATGTGGAAAACCCAAAAGACTCCACCCCAAAACTGCTAGAACTCATACAGGAATTCAGTCAAGTAGCAGGCTATAAAATCAATGCACAGAAATCAGTGGCATTCCTATACACCAACAACAAGACAGAAGAGAGACAAATCAAGGAGTCAATCCCATTTACAATTGCACCCAAAACCATAAGATACCTAGGAATAAATGTAACCAAAGAGGCAAAGGATCTGTACTCAGAAAAGTATAAAATGCTCATGAAAGAAATTGAAGAAGACACAAAGAAATGGAAAAACGTTCCATGCTCATGGATTGGAAGAACAAACATTGTGAAGATGTCAATGCTGCCTAGAGCAATCTACACATTCAATGCAATCCCCATCAAAATACCATCCACTTTTTTCAAAGAAATGGAACAAATAATCCTAAACTTTGTATGGAACCAGAAGAGACCCCGAATAGCCAGAGGAATGTTGAAAGAGAAAAGCAAAGCTGGCGGCATCACAATTCTGGACTTCCAGCTCTATTGCAAAGCTGTCATCATCAAGACAGTATGGTACTGGCACAAAAACAGACACATAGATCAATGGAACAGAATCGAGAGCCCAGAAATGAACCCTCAACTCTATGGTCAACTAATCTTTGACAAAGCAGGAAAGAATGTCCAATGGCAAAAAGACAGTCTCTTCAATAAATGATGTTGGGAAAATTGGACAGCCACAGGCAGAAGAATGAAACTGGACCATTTCCTTACACCACACACAAAAATAGACTCCAAATGGTTGAAAGACCTAAATGTGAGACAGGAGTCCATCAAAATCCTAAAGGAGAACACGGGTAGCAACCTCTTAGACCTCAGCCGCAGCAACTTCTTCCTAGAAACATCGCCAAAGGCAAGGGAAGCAAGGGCAAAAATGAACTATTGGGATTTCATCAAGATAAAAAGCTTTTGCACTGCAAAAGAAACAGTCCACAAAACCAAAAGACAACCGACAGAATGGGAGAAGATATTTGCAAATGAAATATCAGATAAAGGGCTAGTATCCAAAATCTATAAAGAACTCATCTAACTCAACACCCAAAGAACAAATAATCCAATCAAGAAATGGGCAGAAGACAGGAACAGACATTTTTCCAAAGAAGACATCCCAATGGCCAACAGACACATGAAAAAGTGCTCAACATCGCTTGGCATCAGGGAAATCCAAATCAAAACCTCAATGAGATACCACCTCACACCAGTCAGAATGGCTAAAATTAACGAGTCAGGACACGACAGATGTTGGCGGGGATGTGGAGAAAGGGGAACCCTCCTACACTGTTGGTGGGAATGCAAGCTGGTGCAACCCCTCTGGAAAATAGTATGGAGGTTCCTCAAACAGTTGAAAATAGAGCTACCCTATGACCCAGCAATTGCACTACTGGGTATTTACCACAAAGATACACATGTAGGGATCCAAAAGGTACGTGCACCCCAATGTTTATAGCAGCAATGTCCACAATAGCCAAACTGTGGAAAGAGCCAAGATGTCCATCAACAGATGAATGAATAAAGAAGATGTGGTGTATATACAGAATGGAATATTAGGCAGCCATCAAAAGGAATGAGATCTTGCCATTTGCAATGACATGGATGGAACTGGAGGGTGTTATTGCTGAGTGAAATAAGTCAATCAGAGAAAGACATGTATCAGATGACCTCACTGATATAAGGAATTCTTAATCTCAGGAAACAAACTGAGTGTTGCTGGAGTGGCGGGGGGGTGGGAGGGATGGGGTGGCTGGGTGATAGACATTGGGTAGGGTATGTGCTACAGTGAGCGCTGTGAATTGTGTAAGACTGTTGAATCACAGATCTGTACTTCTGAAACAAATAACGCAACATATTTTAAGAAAAAAGAAAAAGAAGAAGATAGCAGGAGAGGAAGAATGAAGGGGAGTAAGTCAGAGGGGGAGACGAACCAGGAGAGATGATGGACTCTGAAAAACAAACTGAGGATTCTAGAGGGGAGGAGGGTAGGGGGATGGGTTAGCCTGGTGATGGGTATTAAAGAGGGCACATTCTGCATGGAGCACTGGGTGTTATGAACAAACAATGAATCATGGAACACTATATCAAAAACTAATGATGTAATGAATGGTGATTAACATAACAATAAAAAATTAAAAAAAAAACAAAAAACAAAACAAAACTGTTCCTGAAATAACTGAATTAAAAGTGAAAATTAAAATAAGTTTTAACAGTTATTCAGGGCCCAGTCTGAATGAATTCAAATTTGTGTGTTTTTGTTTTCATTGAATTTAATTGTAATGGTTTGAAAACCTAAACATACTCTTGGATATTTCCATGGTATCTGGCAGAAATAGCTTGCTGACCCTGAAATTGTGATGTAACATTCATTCTTTGAAAACAGCACACATCTCTTCCATCACCATGTCTCTCAGTTCCTAATGTATACAGGACAATTCATAAATAATGAATGGATGAATAAATAGGAATAGAGTTTTGACTATTTGATAAATGATGCCTTCCTTCTCTTTGGAGACATAACCATTCATTCTGATACAGAGCACTCTTGAAAAAATAATTTGATATTGATGCTAACAGTCAAATGCAAGTTTGAGGAAATAGGTGAAGGATGTGAACAAGGGCTAGACAGAATTTAATTGAATTGATGGTCATTTCCTAGTCCTACTTCAGAATTTGTCTTTATATCAGTTCTCTCTAAGGAAAAAAAATAACAGGAAATTAATAGAAAAGACAATTGCTTTACCCTCATTTTCAAAAAACCTACACTCTAACCCTTCTCTGGAATTTGAAAATTCACCTTGAAATACTTTGGTTCATAGCATTTTGGACTTGAAGCAGCATTACACTGCATCTCAAAGTAGAAGGGGTTTTGTAGGTTTGCAAAAGATTTCTACATCAACAAAAAGTCTTTCCTGGGTAATATTTGCCCAGTGTATCTGACTCTCCCCATATGCAGGATCCCATTGGTTTCAAAGAGATTTTGACTAAAAGGAGAATGTAAAAACCCAGATCCCATTCAACACATAAAAGAAAGGAATATACTTTCCCTTCACTTTGACTTCCTATTGACAGATATTAACCAAGTAAAAGACAAATTATATAATGTTAAAGTAAGAAAATGGAAGAATCTGATGAATCTTGGGTGTCAAAACTCAAGCATGGTCAGCCATAGAAATGAGTCTTCCAATCCAAATCATGTTTGTGGTTGGTTTTTGTCAAGTAAGGACAAAGAGAGAGGAATAAAATATAAATAGCTGCAATATATAAAAAGAGATAGACTATACTGTATGACTAAATTTACTAATTATAGAATAATATGTGAGTGACAAGATGATTTTGCTTTATAGATAGAATTGATATGGAATTTGTCATTGCTGGTGGGAAGGAGAGGTTGGAGAGACTCAGCAGAGGGATACCGGGAGAGATAGAAGGATGTATTGAATTTATTGAATTCCTACTACAAGTCTACTACAGATATATTAATACTTTAAGCACAAATTATTCAGAGGTATAATTTTTTATAGACAGTTCACCTTAAGCTTTGTATCATTTCTGTTTTTTAAATGGTATTTTGAATGGGTCATCATGTTGGTAGCTCTGTAGATGAGTTAATCTAGTCATTCAGGCCACTTGCCTCTGGATGGCTAGAAATCATTTTTAGATTAGAAATTGTCTGGAATTAATGGAAATACCCCCCAGGTCAAAGGAATTAGGTTCCCTTCCCTGTCTTGTCTTTAATGCACTGCAGGGCCTTTGGTGGTTAGTGTGCAATTTCAGCCTACACTAGAGCACTAGAGTCTGACTCATGCACAACAACTCACATTTGAATATTGGTTATTTTAGGGAAACACTCAAACAACTTGCAATCGAGTAAATATTAATATATTCAAATGCCTTATCATAAAACCTTAACAGGTGTAAGATTTGACTCCTGATATGTTAGCAGGGCTCTGAGATTTTTCTCCTCTCTGCTAATGTTTGTTAATTGTCCTGTAATAAAACTCTAAATTTATATCATTTTATTCCTAAAATGCATCATTCCTTATGTAGGAATTATCAGGAAATAATCTATATAAATTCAGGCTATAAAAGTGTTCACCATAGTGTTATTTCTAATAGCTCCAATTTTAAGTCATCATAAATATCCACAAACATGGTATTTTTTAAATAAATTAAGGTTAGAGTAACATATAGTGAGGAAGAATATTTTTTTAAGATTTCATTTATTTGAGAAAGAGGGCTCAAGCAGGGGGTGGGGAGGTGCAGAGGGAGAGGGAGAAGCAGACTCCTCACTGAGCAGGGAGCCCGACATGGGTCTTGATCCCAGAACCCTGGAATCATGACCTGAGCCAAAGGCAGACACTTAGCCAACTGAACCACCCAGGCACCCCAGGGAAGAATACTTTAAAAGAATGAAAAGAATGCCAGTGAAAACAGCAGAATGGGAAACTCCAAGGGCCCATCCCTCGACAGAAACCTTGAAAAGCCCGGCTAAAACTGTCAGAATCAACTTTGTCAGAACTGTGGAAGATAATCAAAGATTTACAGCAGCCAATTAAATGCTTAGGAAGGGGGCAACTGAAACCCAGTGGGAAAGTTTTGTGGTGTTTTAACTTACCTTGGCCCCACCCCACCTTCCCTGGCACAACAGCAGTCTTGAGGACAACAGCTCACATCCCTGGTTGTGGATTCCTGGTGCTGACAGAAACAGAGAACTTTATTCCCAGAGAGTCAGTCACTTTATATGTAAATGGATTACACTCTCCAATTAAAAAATAGAGATTGGCAGAATGGGTTAAAAATGATCCACTATATGCTATCTACAAGAGACTCACTTTAGATCCAAAGACACAAACAGATTGAAAGTAAAGGGATGGAAAAAATATACTCCATGCAACTACTAAGCAAAAGAAAGCTGAGGTTGCTATACTGATATCAGATAAAATAGATTTTAGGTCAAAAATTATTACATGACACAAGGACGTTATATATTTACAAAAGGGCCAACACATTAAGAAGATATAACAATTATATATACACCTAATAGAGCCCTAACGTAGATGAAGCAAAAATTGACAGAACTGAAGAGGGAAATAAGTAGTTCTATACTAATAGTTGGAGACTTACATATGCCACTTACAATAATGGATAAAACAACTAGACTGAAGATTAATAAGGAAATAGAGGACTGAAACACTATTATAGACCAACTAGACCTAATAGACATATACAGAACATTGCATTCAACAAGAGTAGAACATATATTCTCAAGTGCACTTGCAACATTGTCCACATGAATATATGTTAGTCCACAAAATGAATTTCAACAAATTTTAAAAGATTGAAATTATACAAAGTATTTTCTCAAATGACAGTGGAACAAAACTAGAAATCAATAACTTAAAAACTGTAATTCACAAATAAATGGAAATTAAACAACACATTTTTTGAGAGAGAGTGCACATTCATGTGCAGTCAAGTGGAGGGGAGGGCAGAGGGAGAGAGAGAATCCCGAGCAGGCTCTGTGCCCACTGCAGAGCCCGAGATCTGGGGCTCAATCTCATGACCCTAAGATCATGAGCTAAGCCAAAATAAAGAGTAGGTCACTTAACTGACTAAGCTACCCAGACACCCTGGAAATTAAACAGCACAGTCTTAAACAACCAATGGGTCAAAGAAGAAACTACATGGAAATAAAATAGTTGAATGAAAATAAAATGAATTCATGGACTCTGAAGGATTAAATAAAACCATTAAAACTAATGCAGAAGTGTATTCATTGACATGGAAAGATGTTTATATTATATCAAGTTTAAAAAGAAAAAGGCCAGCTGAAAAAATATAGCTGTGTATAGAGGAAGCCCTTTAAAATACCCCATATACACACATTCACATAAATAGAAAAGCGTCTGAACAGATCATTGCAAAATGTCTGTTATCTTTAGTTGATTACTTGTGATATTATGTTTTTCTTTCTATCTGTGTTTCCTAATTTTCCCCAATGCATATATATTATTTGAGTGAATTTTAAGTGAAATTTAATGAAAAATTAAATTTAATGAAAAATAAGTGCTGTTATGAGCACTTCTGTTATTTCTGTTACTACTTTTTAAAACCTAAAGTCACCAAAACAAGCAGATGAAGAGGAAATAGAGATTATTTAAAACTTAACAAAATATTGTATGTGTATAACAGGCAAATTTCAACAAAATTATTATATAATGTAGACTTTTGAAGAATTTTCAGTCAGAACATTTAGCTACTGCTCTGATTTCTCTTTGATGTGATTTATAGTTGGATAACGTAGACTTCAAGAAGAAAGTAAACATACCCTAGTATTAAGAAACACTACATCAGGTGAGTGATTATTTCACTGCTACCAGTATTTGGAGCAGGCATTTCAGGATAATTGATCCTCTGTGGAAAAGAAAGGAATTTCCTCTCTTTGACAGTCTGGGGCTCTTTAGGGCTCTCAGCAATGCTTGCTTTGTTGTACATTGTTGGAAATCCAGTTTTGCATTAAATTAGTTCCAAGGATAGAAAAATTATGGGAATGAAACATCCAAATACATTTTCTCTCTGGAGCCTTGTCTTTATTCTAATATAAGGAAACTTTTATTATCTCAAAGTCATCTGTAAATGTGGTAAGGAAAAACTCAAGTCATAAAATGTAAATCAAATGCTACAATACGAACTTAACTGGCAATGGAAAAGCAAGAAGAGGCTTCTTTTGTCTTTTTATTTCTGACCTTCATACCAAATATGGATCATCTTACGAAAGAATTAAGCTTGAGAACTGGTTCTGCCCCATCACAGAACAGAGAACAGGGGAACTGATACCACTCTTTTCATTATTTTCTATAAGATGCTACTTAGTGGACAAGTCAAAAAAATCCAAATTAAAAAAATAAAGATTAATCTATATTAGCTAAATATTTTAAATTTCTCACAAGGGATCAGTTCCACATGCTCCCCTTACATTTCTAAGCCCTGCATCCTGTTTCTCCCTAACTTTGTTCTCAAGGAATAGGACCTCACCTCTCTCTAAGTCCCTTACCCACTATGCTGCCTTTTCTAGTTTTCCTCAACATTTAGCTAAGTGATGGACCTTCCCCATTTTTGTATGTGAATCCTCTTAGCCACAAACAGGAATTTCTTATTTGTATTAACTGTAATTTAGAGCTATTTTATTACAAATAGTAATGACATTGCATATTGAATATGAAGGGGGGAAAAAAGTCAGTTTGTAACATCTCAGAGCTAACTATAGGGAGAAGTTGCAAAGTTCCTCCCAGATATGGGACCCCAAGAAGCCAGATAAAAATGATCTGGCTTTCTCCGAATATCCAGAGGTTATAAG
The DNA here is from genome assembly GCF_037043125.1 of Eumetopias jubatus. NCBI lineage: Eukaryota > Metazoa > Chordata > Mammalia > Carnivora > Otariidae > Eumetopias > Eumetopias jubatus. Next base: position 36,554,590 of record NW_028274820.1, read on the forward strand.
GATTCTCACTTACACTGTTGGAAGAAGAGCTTCCCAATTGCAATTTTTTTTTTTTGCTTGTCTTTATCCCCTTTCATTAAATTGTGGATATTTTCACAGTCGGAAACATTTCCTCAAACGTATTCCAGTGTATTATGTGTATTAGACTCAATGTATTTTGTGAATTCATGTTTTTAATGATTTCCTGCCGAGTTGGGAATCAAACAGGGAGCAGAATCCAGCCATGCTCCTCTCTGATTATCAGTGCAGTATCAGCTTTCGAGGGCAGTAACAAAATCAGAGCACTACCCCGCCCTGGCCCCGCTCACCCTGGGGCTGATGCTGGTGTTTCATCCCCTATAGACCTACAGGTCTTTAATACTCAACCCACTGAGTTTCTACCACAAAGACAGTTTTTGTAATAAGATTGATTTTTATGATCTTAGAAATCATAAGTAATATAAGGGTTTTTTTTTGTTTTTCATTTTTAAGTAACAAAAACCAATTAAAAGTAGAATATAGAAAAATAGTGTTTCTACTGGGGATTTACCCCAAAGATACAAATGTAGCGATCCAAAGGGATACATCTACCCCAATGTTTATAGCAGCAATGTCCACAATAGCCAAACTATGGAAAGAGCCAAGATCCATCAACAGATGAATGGATAAAGATGTGGTGTATATATATATGTGTACACACAGACACACACACACACACACACACACACACACACACACACACAAATGGAATATTATGCAGCCATCAAAAAACCCAAAATCTTGCCATTTGCAACGAGGTGGATGGAACTAGAGGGTATTATGCTGAACGAAATAAGTCAATCAGAGAAAGACATGTATCATATGATCTCACTGATATGAGGAATTCTTAATCTCAGGAAACAAACTGAGGGTTGCTGAAGTGGTGGGGGTTGGGAGGGATGGGGTGGCTGGGTGATAAACATTGGGGAGGGTATGTGCTATGGTGAGCACTGTGAATTGTCTAAGACTGGTGAATCACAGACCTGTACCTCTGAAACAAATAATACATTATATGTTAAAAAAAAAAAAAAGTAGGAAGGGAAAAATGAAGGGGGGGAAATTGGAGGGGGAGACGAACCATGAGAGACTATGGACTCTGAGAAATAAACTGGGGGTTCTAGAGGGGAGAGGGGTGGGGGGATGGGTTGGCCTGGTGGTGGGTATTAAGGAGGGCACGTATTGAATGGAGCACTGGGTGTTATATGCAAACAATGAATCATGGAACACTACATTAAAAACTAATGAGGTAATGTAAGGTGACATAACATAATAAAATAAAATTTGAAAAAGTAGTGTTTGGGGGCAATAACAAATATTTAATATCAATTGAACATTTATGATGGAGTATTCAGTATATTTTTCCTTCAGTTCAATCTGTTGTTCTAAACTAGAATTCAGAGGTAAAGCAGGTATAGAAGCAGTGTGGATGACACATAATAATACTGTACATTATTTGGTTGATAGTGTTGAATTCATGATAAATTAAGCAAATTAAAAATAAGCATAGGTTTGAGTGCCATTATGTGATTCTGTTTCTTAATTCTCTATTCCGTTGGTTATTTTGCCTATTCCTGTGATAATTCCACACTGTTTTAACTTTTAGAGTTCTATAGTGTGCCTTAATATTTAGCAGACTGTGGACCTTGTATTGTCTTTGGCAGATGCCAGAATTAGAGCTACTTATCCTTTCTGGACTATATACACTTTGATCTTTTTATAGATGCAGTGAAATGGAAATTATACACCAGGACACAGACACTAGTCAGAGAGTTTCAATTTCCCTTTATTTTTTATCAAGTAGAATGTCAGGTAATATCCATATATTGTCTGCTGTTCTTCCAACCTCCATTAAATGTGAGATTCTTCAACAATCTGAACTGTTCTAAGTCTCAGAGGTGGCACTAATCTCATTAATCTCAGAGATGTCCATGTTGAGGGGAATAGCAGAGGGTTGTTCACACTGCAGCCAAATTGCTGAAGTCATGACTGAGCTATTGAACTACAGGGAATTTTCTCATCTATGGACATAGTATATATCTTTATTTACTAAAAAAAATCTTTATTTTCAAAAGTGCATAAAATTTCTTACAGGCTTGTTACTACATAACATCATATTTTCCTATTTTGAGTGAGATATTTTCTCCTAATACATTTAATAATGGTTATTGATTATGCATAGGAAAGTTCTTGTTTTGTTTTGTTTTGTTTTATTGCAGTAGTCTTTGGGGGATGATTTTATTGAAGAAAAGTTTATCTGCAGGAAAATATATAGTTTATTATAGTTTCACAAATTCAGTACAGCACCAGGTGAAGAAAAGATGCCTTCTTTGTGCTCCCTTCCCACCACTGCCTCCACCCCAAGGGTAACCAATACCCCTAACTTCTAACACCATGGAATAATTTTACATGTTTTTGAATTTCATTTAAATCGACTCAGTTATTATGAACTCTTTCGTGTCTGGCTTCTTTCACCCCACATTATGTTTGCAAGATTCATCCTTATTGTGTGTAGTTGACATTTGTAGATTCTTACTGCTGAGTAATATTTCTTTTTGCTAATATACCACAACTTATTTAGCTACCCTATTTTTATGATCACTGGGTAGTTCAGGGCTATCACAAATAGTACTTCTATAAACATTCTATAAACATGTCTTGTACATTGGAAGTTGCTTATGCATTTTTGTTGGTTACATACCTAGAAATAGAACAGCTTAGTCATAAATTTAATAGGTACTGCCAAACATATGTTTACAGTGGTTAAACCAATTTATAGTTCTACCGTCAGTGTGTCAGAGTTCCAGTTTAATTTAGTACATAATTCATCAGCATTCCAGAGTTTCAGTTGTTCTGCATCCCTGCCAAAACTTGGTATTCTGTATCCTTTTCATTTTAGCCATTTAGTGTACTCGTGTGTAGTACTATCACACCATGGCTTTAATTTTGCTCTTTTCTGATGACTAATGAAGCCAGACATGTTTCCAAGTGTGTATTAAAACTTAGTCTACTTCTAAGTTGATGATGCTCAAGCTATTAATTATTAGATGCCATTTCTATATCTGGCCACTTTATTAAACCTTCTTATTGGTCCCAGTAGTTATGAGATTCTTCTTCTTCTTCTTTTTTTTAAGTAGGTAGGTAATCATATCATCTGAAATTATTGACTATTTTAGGTCTTGCTTTTCATACTAGGAAGTAACCAAAACACATGACTAAAATTAGCTTGAATAATATAAGAATATATTATTTTATGTACCAGGAAATTCCAAGATAGAGTAGCAGCAGGTACAACATGTCAAGTTCCAGCTCTGCATTTATGAAAGTCCCTTTGCTTTATTACCCTCTTATGTTGACTTTTTCCTCAAGCTGATGTCCAAGTGTTACAGCAAGTCCTGGTTTGCTAAGAAATTTATAGAAAATTTTTCATCATGATTGAATGTTAAATATTACCAAATGCCTTTTCTACACCTATTGAGGTAATACTGTTTTATTTCTTTAAAGTGTTGATTAATATATCAAAGTATTTTCTGGTTTTGAGCCATCCTTGAATTCCTCAGCAAAACATATCACTGATATTTTGTTCTTTTAATCTTCTACAGGATTCAATTTGCTAATATGTCATGTAACATTTTGGATTCTTTGTTTATAATAGAATGGGCCTATAATTTTCTTTTCTTGTGTGGTCCTCAGCTTAATTTGGCATCAGGATTAAGTTGAGTGGCATAATTCTTCATATTTTTCTAGGTCTTGGAGCAATTCAATACATTAGAATTTACAGTTGATCCTCATTACTTGTGTATTCTGTATTTGTGAATTTACCTACAGACTAGAATTGATCTATAACCCCAAAATCAACACTTGCAGTGCTTTCATAGAAAGCATAAAAAGAGAAAGAGAGGTGAAGAATTTGAGTCACCCTATATGCATCTTTGTAGCGGAAGTTGAACAAGGCAATGCTCTGCCTTCTTGTCTTAGTTCTAATACTGTGACCAAGTGTCTTTTTTGTAGCCTACATCGTGCCATGTTTTTTGCATTTTTGTGCTTTTTTTGTGTTGGTAATTTTGCAGCTTAAAAATGGCCTCTAAGCATAGTGCTGGCATGCTGTCTAGTGTCCATAGCACAAGAAGGTTGTGGTGTGCCTTCTGGGAAAAATCTGCGTGTTAAATAAGTTTTGTTCAGGTCTAAGTTTTTGTGCTGTTGGCCATGAGTTCAATGTTAATGAATTAATAATAAGTATTAAAGTGTCTTTAAACAGAAAGATACATAAAACAAAATTAGATATTGATCATTTGATGAAAATGTTGTGACCAGAGGCTCACGGGAACCTAATCCTGTATTTCCCCTTGGAGCAGTGGTTCAGAATTCACTAATTCAGTTAGCAGTAGCTTTATAGAGCATAACTACCAAAATAATAAGAATTGACTGTGTGTATTGTTTGAAGAATTGACAACAGTCACCCTAGTGCCTTTTGTAAAGATGTATCAATAACTACCATTTTGATTTATTTTTTGGTCTTGGTCTATTCAAGTATTCTATAATTTCTTAAAAAGTGTCTATTTCATTGATATTCCCATTGATCGGTGTTTCTTCTTATAATATTTTATTACCCTGTGTACATTCCATTTTTGTTCCTAATCTTGTTATTTGGGTATTTCTTTCTTCTTTGACTCCTGTCAGTGTCTGTCTTTTGGTGACTATGAGTATTTTCAAATAATGAGACTTAATTTTGTGATTATCTTTGCCATTTGTTTTTGGTTTTCTTAACATCTTCTCTTATCTTTAATAATTCCTTCCTTCTATTTTCTTTAAGTTAAAATTTAGTCAGTTTCTTTTCATAACTTCTTATATCCTAAAATAAAGTTATAATTAAGACTTTAAAATTTTTCTTAATTATCTCTTTGGCTGCAGCCCCTAAGATTTGATATAAAATGTTTTTGCTGCTGTTCAGTTACAAAATATTTTGTAGCTTAATTTTTATTTTCTTGAACCCAAGAGTTACTTAGAAGTGTTTTCCAGGGTACAGATAATTTTTTTTACATTCAGTTAATTCATTAATTTCTAACTTTATTGCATTGTTACCAGTGAATGTGACTCTATATGGTAAGCTATTGGAATTTGTATTTCTTATTTCTACTAATACATGATTAATCTTGTATTAGGGAATCATTGTGTATGATTCTGTATGTATTTGAAAGAATATGCAAAGTTAAACAGAAATCGATCAACTCAGGCTTGTTGATTATGCCATTGCCATTTTCTTTTATTCTTACTTATTGTCTTCCTGATCTGCCAATCTCTGAAGAAAGGGAGATAGAATTTTCCTTTATAACCATGGGTTTGTCAATTTATCCTTATATTTCTACAAGTTATTTTTTTATTTACATACAATTCTCATACCATAAAGTATACAATTCAGAGAGTTTTAGGGTATTTAGACACTTGTGCAATTCTTTTTTTTTTTTTTTTAATTTGAGAGAGAGAGAGCACACGTGGGGTGGGGAGGGGCAGAGGGAGAGTGAGAAGCAGGCTCCCCACTGAGTAGAGAGACCAACACAGAGCTCAATCCCAGGACCCCGGATCACAACCTGAGCTGAAGGCAGATGCTTAACTGACTGAGCCACCCGGGGGTCCCGACACTTGTGCAATTCTAATTCTAGACAATTTCTACCCAAAAGAAAACCCATACTGATTAGTAGTCACTGTCCATGCCCTCCCCTCTCACCAGACCCTGATAATGCACTGATCTACTCTATTCCTATAAATGGAGAATACAGTATATTTTATAGGACATTTTTTTAAGATTTATTTATTTGAGAGAGAGAGAGAACAAGCAGGGGGAGGGGCAGAGGGAGAGAGAGACAAGCAGACTCTGCACCGAGCACAGAGCCCGATTTGGGGCTTGATCCCAGGACCCAGAAATCATCATCTGAGCCAAAATCAAGAGCTGGACATTCAACCGAATGAGCCACCTGTATTTGGACTTTTGTGTCTGACTTCTTTCACTTAGCCTAATGTTTCCAAAGGCCATCTATGTTGTAACATATATCCATACTTCATTCTTTTTATTGCCAGATAATATTTCATTGTATGGATATACCACATTCATCAGTTGATGGACACTTGGTGTTGTTTCTACTTTTTAACTGTAATGAATAGGTTTTTATGAATCTTCCTGAACATGTTTTTGTATGGACATATGTTTTGATTTCTCTTGGGTAGATATGTAGGAGGGGAATTGCTGGGTCACATGGTAGCTGTACATGTAACATTTTGAATAAATGCCAAACTTTTCCAAAGTGACTGCACCATTTCACATTCCTATCATCAATAAATGAGGGTTCTAATGATAGCCATTCTAGTGGGTATTATAGCCATTCAAGTGGTATCTCATTGTATTTTTAATTTACATTTCCCTAATGATTAATAATATTGATCATATTTTTATGTGCTTGTTGGCCATTTGTCTATCTTTGGAGAAATGGCTATTTAAATATTTGCCTAATTCTAAATGATTTGTCTTTTTATTGTTGAGTTTTTAGAAGTATTTTTACATTCTAAATACCAACCCCTTATCAGGTATATGATTTACAAATATTTTCTCCCATTCTGTAAGTTGTCTTTTCACTTTCTTGATAGTGCCCCTAAAACACATTTTTTTTCATTTTGCTAAGGTCCAGTCTACTTAGTTCTACTAATTTTTGCTTTATATTTGAAAATTTTTTATTAAGCAAAAAATGTCCATGGCTGTTACATTTTATTAATAGTTCGCTTTTTAAAAATCAACTTGAAATGTTCATTTTCATCCTTTAGAAGCCTATTCTCATCAATTCTGTGTACAATGATATTTGACTCTATATGTAAAAATGTACATTTTCACATTAAAAGACACTGATGACAGTTCCATCAGTGAGGCCTGATGGAAATAGTACCCATTTATTTTAAAATTATATTCACAAACTTACTTGATCATAATTAAATATAATCCATGCTAATACCAAATGGTACAATTGCTTCAATATGTATCAGATACAAAACTTATGTAATTATAGTATCTGTACTTATCAGTGCTAATGAATAAAATTATAGACAGCATTCCTTATTAATTGCATCTCATTGACTATAAAGTCCAAGCACAAAAAAACACACTCCATATTAAAACATATGAGTTTTCAACTACTCTTAAACAGAAAGTCCAAAATCGACATTTCTATTCTAAATGCTACATAAAAAATAAATTCATCATCCAACAAAACTCATCTTTAACAGCCTGATTCCGCAGAAGCCTGATAGTTTAGAGATGGAATTAATGTGGTCTTGACCACACGCTTGAACCTCCAGGGAAACTCAAGGCTCTCTCCTCCTGTTATCCACACTAGTCCTAAGAAAGATGAGTAAATGAAGCCTTAGAAAAGATGCCCAGAGAATTTAAATGCCTTCATCTTTTATCTCTTAGAACAGTTTAGTTGTGGATTTCTGGATTCCTTATATACCAGATACAGACCATGTGAAAGCAGGAGTGCTAGGAATTCTTGCTGAGACATCAAAGATTTCCCTCAGCTATTGCTGTGATGGTTAGTTTTATGTGTCAGCTTGGCTAAGCAGTTGTACCCAGTTATTCAAACACTATTCTTGGTGTTATGGAAAAGGTATTTTAACCACATCTACAATCCGTTGACTTTAAGTAAAGGAAATTATCTTCAATGATGTGGATGTGCCTCATCCAATAAATTTAAAGGCCTTAAAAGCAACAGTAAGGTTTCATTGAGGAAGAAGAAATTCTGCTTCAAGAACTGCAGCATCAGTTCCTACCTGAGAAACATTCAGCATTCCAGTCTGCCTTTCAGTTGAACTTGCCAGTCCCAAAATCACAGAGACCAGTTCCTTGAAATAAATCTCTTTACACACACACACACACACACACACACACACACACACACACGTTTTACTAGTTTGTTTCTCTGGAAAACCTTGACTGATACTCTGACCTGTTTTCTGAAACAAGTTGCTCTAGCATTACGCTGAACGTGAAGCTTCTCAAAAAGGGCTTTAAATAATACTGTTGTACACCCAGAGACAGACTTCACTATTTTCAAAATTTCCCCACCTACCTGAAAATACTAACTCTGCCCCTTACCCAGAAAGGGTTGCCAGGCCTACCTGTATGATGGTTTGCCCTTCTTCAATCTCCCATTTCTAAGACCCAGAAGTGGCCACTTCCTTCAAGGCAGTTAGGAACTTCCTTTTATGTTTTATCATAAGCTCTCTACCTATTTCTTATAATAAAGATTGACATTCAGTTTCCAAGCTCAAGGATTTTGGAATTTGGAAATCTGTTTTCTCTTCCACAAAAGTCTGACCTTTAAAATTATTGTCTTATGAGAGACTCAGAAACGCCTAATTTGAGGCCGGGCAGTGCCTATTGTTCTAGAATGCATATATTCTGGCTCCAAAGCCCTGAATTACCCTGTAATGGAAGGAATGGACGGGAAATCACGTGCCATAATGATTTAAAGGGAATTAAAAATTCTTTTACTTAATATTTTTAACCATACACAATTGATTGATTGGTTGAATTTCCTTGTGGTTCAGTTGGCCTAAACTTCATTCAGCAGCTTACAGTAACCAGCTGTAGTAAATTATATTATTTCTTCACCATTCTTTCTTCCCTCCTCAGCCCAGACATATTTTTAGCAGAGACACTTCCCAATGTCACTAGCTTGGAGTTTGGCCAGGTGACTTGTTTTGGCCAATAAATTGTCTGAGGACATAATGGGAACTACATTCAACCAGACTTCTAATGTGTATGTGTGGTTTGGTTTGCCCTCTTGTATTCTTGCCATCCACCATGAAAATGTATTGTCCCAGGGAGCCAGTTTCTTCAGAGTTCCAGAATGAGGAGACATATGGAATAGACCTGAATCCAGCCCATATCCTGGTACCAAGCCCAGCCAAACCCCACCCAACCAAGTCCAACGGAGTCATACCCTATCCACAGACCTATGAGCAAGAAACCAATGTTTGTTGTTATAAGTCACCTGAAATTTGGGGGGTTGTTTGTTACATAGCATTATTGCAATAAAAAGCTGACTAATACAATAGTTTTATAGTAAATTATTTTTGCATGTTCTATATTTTATGTGGTATATAATATGTTCCATTTAACTTATATATCTGATTATCCAGCTTAATCAAGTCTCTATATGAATTAGCAAAGAAAAACATTTGTACTGTATAGTTTTTACAACCACACTTGGGTAATGTAGTGGAAATATATCTACATCTTCCCCTTAGGTCAGAAATGTTTCAGTTGGTTTCTACTAGCAAGTCAGGAACCTAGCAAGGTCTTTATACATGCAAGACTTAGTGTACATGTTAGTGTACAGCCCCTCTTGACGGGCATTATGTTGACCAAGAGTAACATACCATCCAGCGGGAGCATAAGTACAACTTCCTTGTGACCAGCTATTCACTTATATAACTCCAGTATGAGTACAGCATCCCATCAATGTGATGGGAAAATAAACTAGGGATGATTTTGATATTCACATATTGCCATGGGTATCTATCTCCTCCATCATATGTTGACATCTGTGATGGTGTTTCTAAATAACTCAGGGCATCAGAGGGTTGTTCTCTCCCACAAGCCAGGATAAGTTCGGCAAACACATCTGTATAATATGTGCACTGGGCACATTTCCTTGTTGAATTATTCAATTAAATCTGATAATGAGAACACATTGACACAGTTAAACACTCAGGTGAATAAAGGATTCACTTTGAAGTGCAAAAATTCCTGGAGTCATCTGTGTGTTAACAAGTGATGAGTCTCACTATCATCATCCAGGGAGGAAGAAACTTTAGAAAATGTACACTAGAGTTGAGCATGCTGGAGGCTTTCTCTGGCATGATTTCAAGGAGATGAAAGGTGCAGGCAGTTGCCAGTGTTCATTTGAACCATCAGTGTTTTTAGAATAAATGTAATGAATTTTAAGAGACAGAAAAATAAGACTTAGTTCTTAAGTGAATCTTATTCCTCTGAACTCCAATGGTACATAAAGAGATGAATACAAGCATGGGTATCAATACATCTGGTTTCTGATCCTCCATCGGCAAAGCCCCTCATGCATAACCTTACAAAAATGTTGGGTTTTTTTTCATCTCGGTTCTCTGTAAAATGGAAGAAAATTGGTCCCCCATTGTTACCATAGTGTATATTACAAAGCACCAATAAAACTTTTTGCAAATAAAAGGACCATTCAAAAATACAAATTTGGGTAATGGCTGTTACTTAGATATGATGTCTACATTATGAAATACCTGCCAGTCACACTGGCTGTCTCTATAACAAGGGCATCATTATTAACAGTGGTTTGGCACTTGAAAATGCCTGCTTATATGTTTATTAGACTGCACTGCCTCTCCATTTAGTGTGTACACCCTTCCAAATAAGGACCATTTCTTAGCTCTCCTTTGATCTTAATTACTTGGCACAGTACAGAGAGTGCAAGATAGGTGATCATTGATTATATAATAAAAGCAGTTAATAGTTGCCATTTGCTGATCCTCTTCCATGTACCAGACCCTGTACCAGGCATTTTACATACACTATCTCTAATTCATACAGTTGTACAATAACTCTAAAAGAAAAAAAACTCCGCATTTTACAGATCAAGAAACTGAAGGTTGGAGAGGCTATGAGGCTAAGCCAAGGCTATACTGCTAGTTTAAAAAGAATGATTATACATATAATGAACAAAATGTCTAAAGTAATTAGATGACCATGATTAACAGTTTAGAAAAGCAAGAGCTAAAATAAAGTATCACTAGTAGTTGTTAATTGCTGATGTATTTCAGTATCATCATCAACTGTTCAGTGTCTACTAGGATCATGGTGCTGCCTTGGGTGTTACTTAACCTCTGAACTAAAGGCTTTGCATCGGCATCTAGAGAAGAAATTAAACATGTGTGAATGTTCTTTTCTTAACATGGAGATCAGTTCAATCACATAAAATGTCTGTCTGGTCTAAATCTTTCTTTCCAAATCATTATATCTAACTTATGAAGGGGGAATTTTTTAGTCAGTTTTATGCTCATGTGCCATTGAAATCATGTCTATGCAGTCATATCTGTGTTCTACACATTTCTTGCCCTCATGTTAGCTCAAGAAGAAAATGTAAAAGCAAGACCAGAAAGATAATTTGGGGACAAATGATACCACAAAATTTTGAAACACTTGACCTGTATAAATACAGTAATTAAATCATTCTGTTTAGAGGTTAGAAAATGAATTGGACTCTGAGAAACAAACTGAGGGTTTAGAGGGGAAAGGGGTGGGGGGATGGGTTAGCCTGGTGATGGGTATTAAAGAGGGCACATTCTGCGTGGAGCACTGGGTGTTATATGAAAACAATGAATCGTGGATTACTCCATCAAAAACTAATGATGTAATGTATGGTGATTAACATAACATAATAAAATTTTAAAAAATTAAAAAAACAGCTAATGATATATTGTATGGTGACTAACATAACATAATAAAATAAACTTTTTTAAAAAATTTAATTTCCAAAGAAAATGAATTGGTTTTTTTCCTCAAATTGTGAAAATCCTACCCCTAGATTTATATAAGTTGGTTGTTTTTTCTCTACTGACCTCCTCATGATTGTAATCTGATAATGTGAATGAGTCATTTAGATGAGTTTCCTCTTCAGAATATCTCATTCATGATCGGGAAAGGACCATTTAGCTAACCACTCTCTTTTTGCCTCTCAGGAAATTCGAGCCCAGACAGATGAAGTGGCCAGCTTGCAGTCAGTCGGCTGGCCAGTGTCAGAGCTGCAATTAGAAGCCAGACTTTCTTTCCATTACCCCAACCCCAGATTTCCAAATTGTACTTTTTAAAATGCACTGTCTTTTCTCATGTAATAATTAAGAAATATCATATAAGCTGCAGGAACATATTTTTCTTCAGTCTTGAATTAGCCAGTGACTTGAGTAGTAAGCCTTCAAAAATACATAGTAAATCTAATTTTTAAAAATCAGCTCTGCTTATCCACAGCTGCAGGAGTACCAGGTAGCCCTTTCTTGTTTATGAAGACCCTCACATTTGTGTTATATTTAGGCCTCACTGTGAGCTGTTATTGTGATCTTGACTTTGTAGATGAGGAAACTGTTAACCCAGTGGTGGGGTTGGGGCGATATGGCACAACCAGAACTCTAAAGGGCTTTATAAAGTTGACTTTATTGTTTCTTCCATTTCAACACATTTCCTAATTCTTCTCATGGAAGAGTTGCATGTCTCCCAGTGGGTACAGGTCCCCCCTTTTAGAGTAGACAGTTTTGGCAAAGAGGTACCTGCCTGGCCATGGACTACATTCTCAGCCCTACACCCATTTGGGTGGGGCCCTGTGATGAGCACTCATCAGTGGAATCTGAGCAGAAGTGTTATGTGTCAGAAGCATATAGTCCTTCTGTGATCTCTCTTTCCCCATCCATTGGTTTGTGTTAGTATCCAGGACATCCTTGAAAGGCACATGTTGAAGATGGCAGAGCTGCTGAGCCTGGGTCCCTGAATAACAACTGTCCCTTCCACCCTCTGCTCTGTTAACCAGTAATATCTACTGTATTGGACTATTACATGAACAAAAAAAATATTTTTATGAAAGCCAGTGTTGTGGGGTTCTTCTGTTACAGTAGCTACTAGTACCCTAACTAAAATGAATATATTTTTTAATCAGAGAATAGAATTCAGATTTCTATTATTCCTTGTGAAATCCCTATAAACACTTGTTCACTAACTCACGAACTTGTATTTTGCTACATTTCCCAATAACCTCCTTTGTATCCCTTGATTTTCCTCTACTTTAAGGTTATGATAATTACTATCCTATATTTTTATTGTTGGTATCCAAACAAAAGTGTCGAAAATCACCTTTATGGCATACTTATTTGCGGAATAAATAGATACCTAGCAAAAAAATTTTAATGACTTCCCTCTTTTAAACTCTTCAAAGCACTCTCCATCTTCAGAAATATTTTTGAGGAAAATTTACATCTCTGGGAAAAGAGTGGTGGTCTGGAATTAATCAGAGAGGATTTATTGTCTCCTAAGAGTATAGCTCACACGAGGGCTTCCCTGCTGGTTGGCAACCCTCAGAGCCTTAACACTGAGGATAGTCCCTGAGGAACACTATAGGACCTGTTGTCTGGGCACCGGTCCCAAAATGTGGCCTAAAACACATGCCAAGAGTTCAGATCTCTTGTATTTCCCCACCACACAGAGGGTCTGAGGCCTTCACTCCTTCCACATCCTTGATGTGGTTTCTCCAGGGGTGAGAAGTGGGAAAAACAATGCTTTTGAGAAAGGTATCTAGACAAATTATTTTGACAACTCCCTCCTCCACCCTAAACTTTATACATTCACTCTCCATGCAATGTCAAGGTGTTGTTTTTCTTAATATTTCACGTCTCAAATCTGAATCTAAATCTCAGTAGAAGGAAAGTTTTGCCAGTTAAGCAGTCCCCATAGCAAATGATAAATGCTCCAGCCACTTTTTGGAAAAAATCCTGAAAGCAGAGGTTGGTTACTAGAGTAAATCCCCATAGAAAAAGAAATAAATCTCTGTGACATCTGCTAATGTACACCATTTCCCTTAAACACCTCTTCCTGTCTACTTTCCACACCTCCTTCCCCCTTTTTCCAATGCTCCTTTGTTTTGTGTTTTTTGGCCTTTAGGGGATGACTTAGGCAGCAGATGGTACCAGGAAACCAAGGGTATTGCATCCAGCTGTGTGAAAGCATATTGCTGAATTAAAGTCCCTGGTCTAGGATCTGAAATAAAAATCAGTGTAAGCAAAAAGGTGGAAGCGTTTTGTTTAATGCCTTATTCATTCATGGGCTCAACAAGCATTTGCCATTCACTTATGGTGTTAGTATGGTTTAGAAATACCATAATAAAAAGAAATAAAAATAAAAGATACATGGCCTTTGTTTCCCTAGCCAGATGCAAATTATATGCTTAAAGACCCCCAGAAAACTATACAGTAAAAACTTTAAGTAAAACATAAAGAATAAGAGATTCAAGTAATTAGAAAAGATCCACATGTTGGAACACATAATGCACATATGTCAGGGAAAGTGTGCTCTTGTTTTATTTGTTTGTTTGTTTTGGGGGGAGGATTAACTGGTAGATTATCAGGATATTTGGCATGTAACATCTGAAGAGACATCCTTGGGCTGCATGCCCCATGAGTCAGACTAATTATAACCCAGAGTTCAGATTTGTTCTCATTTTTAGAGGTGGGTGGAGACCCTAGGGAGGATCTAGTGGAGGTCCACAGAGGTGACAGAGGCCTGCAAAAGAGAGCTCTGAAAGAGTTCATGGAAGCAACAGTAGGCCCCTCATAGCTGAATTCATGTTCAGCTCTACCATGGATCAAAGAGTGTTCCTAAAAAGAGTCCCAAAGGGACTGTCCAGACTGAACTTCCACTATAGGACTTCTACTCTTTTCTGGCTATTTTGATGTCAACATGGACCAATCCAGAGCTGCCCACATGAGTCACCTTGAACTCCACATGCTTTGCATTATTGCCTCTTGATTCTCTTCCCTGGAGGTTCTTCATACATCTGGACTGCATTGTGGCATGACACACTTCTCATTTCCCCCACAAACATCCATGATTGAAGGCAGATGACACCCGACCTTAAGCTCACCTTTAGGAATCTGTGCTAAGCCTGGTTTAGCACAGCTAGGTTATAGTATGGATGTTATTCCTATCTTCTAACCCTATGGGTCATGGATTATTTTCTAGAACTCCAGCTGTTGTACATTGCCAGGGAGATCAGAACCAGATTTAAATGGTGTTTAAGTTAAACATCTAGATAATTAGACCCTGAACCCAACTATTAAAAAGAAAAGACACACCTTTAGAAGTCCTTAAGAATGACATAGACACTCGTCTGTTTTGGATGTTTAAATGCAATTCTCCATAAAAGATGATTTCTTGATGTTTCCTCCAACAATGTAACTATATATTCCAAACTTATAGGTGCTGGCATTTCTCCTTTTACTTCCTTCTTTGTCCATGTGTTTGGGATCATGGGATTGCAAAGGAGGTGGAAAATCTGCAAATAAACTGTAGCTACTATATGGCTTTTTTTGTGGGGCTGGAAATGTCCTAGTAATTTTTAAATCTGATTAACTTGTGCTTCATTTAAATGCATTTTACTGGTTTGAAGTAGTATTCATTGGCTTGATTCTTGTGGCATCTTCTTCAGTGTCTTCTATCATCTTCAGCATCATCACCATTATGATCACTAAACTGGATTGAGCTCTCCCTCTATGATGGGTTCTGTGCTAAGTACTTTACATATATCATCTCTTAGAAATCTCACAGTGGTAGATAGTATTAGTGTCCCATCTTTCATATGAGGAAACTGAGTGAGGGAGGCTATGTGCCTTGCCCACTGATAATGATGGCATCTGTTTATTGGTCTAATGAATGGCATCTGATAAAGAATCCCTTTTCTGACTTGAGGCTTCATATTTGTCGAGTGATTTTTACATTTCTTACATTCATTTCAAGTGAATGAAATGCCCTTAGCCCTTTCTCTCCAAGTGTCTTTCTCTATTTTACTTTCTCCTCCCTGCTCTTAAGGCTACTAGCCTTTCCTCTCCTTTTGCTCTCTTCTCTCTATCACGGTTTTATCCTCATCACCCTGTGTGGGGTTTCTAGACATCTTTCCTTCTATGCTTCTCTTCTTCCTGCCTATACAAAGTGTAAAGCACATGACATGGGTGCAATGGAGCACTTTCTCACACAGGCCCATATTAGAGGGGCTTTTATGGATTTTCTTTATTTTTCTCTGTTTTCAATTTCATTGATTTTTTAAAGTAAACTCTACCCCCAATGTGGAATTCGAGCTCATGACCTCAAGATCAAGAGTTACGTGCTCTACCCACTGAGCCAGCCAGGTGCCCCCAGAGGGTCTTTTATTTGCAAGAAGTCTTAAGGGCTTTAATGACAGAGAGAGAACTTTCCCCTGCTCTCAGAAGCTATTGGGCAAGTTTCCAAACTCCCAATGAAGTAATTTATTTCACAGGAAAAAAATATCCAACTATCTGGAGCATTTTATGCACCTGACACCATCACATTAGTGGCATCAGATTACATATTCAGTAAGGACCTCTGCCACATGCTGTTGCGATTAACCACATGGGAATGTACAGGCCAGGACCCCTCATAATTATTCAATCAGTGCCATAGTACAACATACAGAGCAGTGAGAACTAAAACTGCCCTTGGAACAGAATGCTGTATCTCATTAGGAAATGAAATTGTGACTTTCCTGGGAGTGACAGTTCTGGCAGGAAGAGATGGCCCAGATTTCTAGTTATTACCAGTTAACTACTACAGTCCTGCAGCTCTATGTTTAGGTCTTTGATAAAGAACCTCCAAGGAAACTTCAAGATGGTTTTGACTGAAGCATGGCGTAAAACAGTGCCTGTATATTTTGGATGCCTGATCAGCCATGAGAATCCAGTTGAGGGATGAGTATAAGGAATTCATTAGTCCTTAACCCAGATGTTGCATTGAGATTAAGGGAGGTCGGTCAAATTGGAAATGTCTATGATACCTGCCTCAAGACTCCTAAAATAGCACCTAAGAACTCTGCTTCTAGAACTTTCTCCCTACTTCCAACTTTTCAAGAGACCCCCTAACCCCTCGGGCTCCTCCCATGCTGCTAAGGGCTCCCACCCATGTCTTTCTTCCCTGCCCAGAGTTCCAGATCTGGACCTACTTTTCTCTCTGTCTCCTACCACCTGCACCTGTTGAGGGCCTCATTCCTAACATGTACTTCTGACTTAGTTTTGGAACTGCTGCTAATTAACTAGTGAAACAGAAATTTGATAGCATTATCTTTGCTATCTTCTATTTTAATTACAATGGTATAAATTGACTAATAACTCTGCTTAGTGGTATAATACTAGAAAGTAGAAAAATACAATAATAATTTAGAAATCCTGTAATGTAGTCCTCTGTCCTGTCTCCTGATCGGCTGAAGGCTTTGCATAGCTCTCAAAATATGTATGATTTTAGTACTGCAGCAAAAGTCTGTTCTGTGCAACCATTATAGAATCAATGCCAGTTGTCAAATTGTAGGTTCGGGAACAGGCATTGGTCATGAAGTGGTACAAGAGTGACTGGCCACTCTCTGCAATTAATACCCTCAGACTCCACACCACTACCACCTGAGGAGATTAGAATGAAACATACTCTTTCCTACTTGTCAGTAGATGTTCAAGTATCTTAGTTAGGGTATTATTTATATTATTTCCACCTACCTGTTGTATATTATGGTGGAAACAGTGCTATATATTCATGAAACCTCTTTTCTTTTTTCTTCTAGGCCCAAAACGGAACCACATTTTCCAGCCTCCTCTGAAGTTGGTTGAAGCCATCTGACTGAGTTATGGCCAATAGAATGTGAGCAGATATGATGTAAGGTAACTGCTAGACCTAGCCCCTAAACCTCCTGTGTATACCACCCCTGTCCTTTCTTACCCTCATTGGACTGTGATATGAGCAAAAAATGGACTCTCCTTATCTCAGACATCCCCCCCAAATACCAGTGGGTTGTTACAACAGTTATCCTGTTTAACAAATGTATTTCCTTTGTGTTCAGGAAGGTTCAATGAGTACCAGCAAGATAATTGGTGCAGTCAATGCCAGAGCACAAATTTAAAAAATTAATTACCATGGGATTTGTTTGGCTTCAAGGTAGATGCCAATTACACCCTCAATTTGAAGTAGATTTTTAGCATATTGTTCTTGAGAAATATGTTTTTCTTACCATCTTCCTGTTTTCCTTCCTGAATAATAATAATGCCAAACATTCCTTGTGGGGCTGTGTTCTTTCCGCCCACCTTTGTGGCCTGATGGGACCCCACTGCTCTGTGTAGGACATTCTACATCTACTCAGTGGTTTTCATCGGAGTGAATTCAAAGAAAAGGAATGTGGTGATGCAGGCAGTAAAGTAATTTCAGCCCCTCGGGTTCCTTGGCCTTTCACACAGAGCATATGTCTTCAGCCAAAGCACTTAGGATTCAGACCCTGTATGAGTGTACAGCGTATGGGAGGGAGGGAATGACTTAAAACAGATGAGGGTTTTAAGTTCAGCCTGTGCTCAACAGTTAAATTTAATTTAGAGACTTCCCAAAACCTTCCTGAAGTTACAAAAGGGCCATGAGAAATCAACTTCTTTCTTTTGTGGTTGCAGATTTAATTCTGCAGTTCATGAAGCTGCGTCAAAGTGCTTGCGTAACAGTGCAGGCTGCCGCTGATGGAAATGAGGACAGGTTCTTCTTTGTTGTTAAATACCTACAGTGATGCCACAAACATTCAGCCCCCACTATTATGTTAGATGTGTGAGCCGTGATCCCTGCCCCCAAGGAATTCAAAGATGTGTGGTGAAACATCCATTGAAAATGCCTTAGAAAGGAAAATGCTATTGGTGGACCTGGTGCTTCAGAGGTTAAGCTTGAAAAAGCCCTTCCCTAGAAGGAAAGTCTCAGAGAAATTCCCCGGGTAGAATTACAGGACTGAGAGGGGTGCCGAAGGTTGGAGACACTTTCTGCTGAGATCACATTCCTTGCCTCTGTGTGGTCAGCGCAAGCCTTTTTCAGCACCACAGAAAATCTGCCTGTTCCTAAATTGCTCCTCACAACTCAAATGTCAGTTTAGGGTCATATTCTGAGAGACAGCAAGTTCCAGCACCCTGAACCCCTTTATACCTACTTGGTGTGCTGTACTATTTTTTTCCTTTAATACCAAATAGTCTAAACTTGGAAGCTAGAAATATGGTTCCCATCCCATAATTAATTGGTTAGTAATGTGACCTGGAACAAGTCCCTTTTTCTCATTTGCATCTGTGAACTAGAGAATCTGTTACACGAAGGCACACAATAAATGTGTTGATCTGAAATCCCCTAACTCCTTTATTATTTATAAAAACATTTAAAATGGAAAAATCTCTGCAGATAGCATTCTCTAACCTAGGAGTACATCAAAATCACCGGGGAAGATTGCCTTTCTTTGTTAAGGTATAACTTAACACAGCTATTTGTTTTTGGTTACCTTTCCTTTAAGATAGAACTTACATGCAATAAAATACACAGATCTTAAGTGCACAGTCAATATATATTGACAAATGTATGCACCCATATAACTATCACTCCAGCCTAAACATAGCACTGCCATTACCCCAGAAGTTTCCCTTGTGGCTCCTTCCCAGTTAACCACCCCACCCCACCCCTAACACTCACAGTCAAACACTCTTTAATTTCTGTCACCATCTAAATGAAATCAGATGTATATATTACTTAATATGTGGTTTCTTTCACTCATAATGTCTTTGAAAATCAGTAATTCTTTCTTTTTTATTGTTAGTAGCATTCCATTGGATGAATATACCTGCTATGGACTGAATTGTGTCTCTCAAAGTTCATATGTTGAAATGCTAACACTCAATGTGATAGTATTTGGAGAAAGGGTCTTTAGGATGTAATTCAGGTTAAATGAGGTCAGAAGGGTGGAGTCCTCATCTAATAAGACTGGTGTCCTTATAAGAAGAGGAAGAAAGATATCTCTCTCTCTCTCTGAGTGCAAGCACCAAGAAAAGGTCATGTGAGGATAAAGTGAGAATGCAGCTGTTTATAAGCCAGGATTTAATGACCAGGACTTAATTGGTCAGAACCCTGATTTTGGATTTCCCAGCCTCCCAAACTGTGGGAAATACATTTCTGTTGTTTAAATCACCCAGTCTATGGTATTTTGTTATTTGGAAAAATTTCAGCAAGTGCTTATTCAAGAATATTTCTGTCTCATTCTTTCCTCACCTTTCAGGACTCCAATTATATGTATGTTAGACCTCTTGATATTTTCTCACAGGTTATTGACAGTTCTTTTTTAAAATCTTACTCTGTTTCAGCTTGAAAAATTTTCTATTGACCTATCTTGAAGTTTCCTAATTCTTACTTAAGGAATATCCAAACTTCTATTAGCATACTCAATGAATTTCTTATTATATATTATATATATATATAATTTTTCAGCTGAAGAATTTCCATTTGGTTCTTTTTTAATAGTTTTCTTTTCTTTCCTAGTCTATCCCACCTATCATCCTTAACGTATGTATTCCTTGTAAATTCTGTAATACATTCATAAGATTTTAAGTGTTGTCTAATTCTTAAAACAGTCATCTCTGTGTCTGCTTCCATTTGCTATGTTTTCTCTTGATTTTAGTTCACACTTTCCTCCCTACATCCTTTCCTCCTCATTGCATTCTGAACATTATGTAAAACAAAATTTTGGAGACCAAATATCATATTATTCTATATTGCTTATATCTATTTTCTCTGTATGGTAGTTTTATCGTGGTTACAGTAAGGTAAAGTATTAATAGTTTAGATTTCTCCTACAGTCAATTTAGGTGTGACTGGGTCACAGCTTTAATTAGATTGACTTTATCTGTGATTAACATAACACCCTGAATTAATTGAAGTTTATAATTTCCATCTGGCTATTTGTACATTAGAATTTTATTAAAAGACATGACTGTCCCTGTATGTTTGAAAAGAAATAAGTTCCCAAAATTCTTCTGATCACAGTTTCAGTCAGAACAAGAACATCAACCACAGTGTAAACATATTGAATATCCACCATGTTATAGACATTAATTATGTCTGGGAATGCAAAAAGCTATATGGACATTCTTTGCCTTAAAGGGCATTTAAAATCTTATTGTAGAAATAGGCCAGATACCTAAAAACTCATATAATGTGGTAAAAATAGATCTTGCAATATGCTGAATGAGTGAGACCAACAATGACTATAGTTCTGTAAAAGAAATATTCACAAAGAGCTCTGGTGATTAGAAGAGACTTCATGTGGGAGGTAAGACTTTAAATGGGTCCAAAAGAAAGTATAGGGTAATTGAAGCAGCGTCAGGGATGAGAGAGAGGATGCCATGAACAAAACATGGTGCATATTTAAGAAGAGGAGAGAAGATTATAAAGTTTGGAAAATGTCATATTTTGGAGGATCTAAGAATTTGGTTTTACATGGGCATTAATGTAAAGCCAAAGACCAGTTGTTAGTGTGGTAGCCATATAATCAGAACCATACTTTGAAATAACCACTCTTACAGAAAACTGAATAGTGCCAATGCCTATTTGCCCTCACACCCTTTTTTTTTTTTTTTTCCTTTTCCCTGCTCTGTATCGTAGTGGGGCTAATCCCACAGGCTGGATTTGGCATGTAAGATTGGAGAACGGATGTAAAAGAAAGCCAGAATTTTTTCCCCTTTCTTTTTCTTAGACTTCTCCCACAACAGCTGGATCACTTCCTTGGCATCTCTTCTTACCTCCCCCTAGGTGACCCTGGCCTCTGAGTCGTAATAGCACTGCTCTCCCTTTTTCTCTCGGTTTGGGACCTTAGTAGCTTCCTGATATCACCAATCACTGGATTACTTCACGAGCCTTAGTAAATATCTCATCCTCTTCAATTGCTGCTCTACTGAACTACCTGCATTAAATTCCTTCTATTTTATTTTTTTTGAAGATTTTATTTTTTTAAGTAGTCTCTACACACAATGTGGGGCTTGAACTCACAACTCTGAGATCAAGAGTCACATGCTCCACTGACTAAGCCAGCCAATCACCCCCTTTCTATTTTAATATAGCCATAGTGGTTTGTTTTCCTTACTGGATCTGGTTAGATCTGGGGATATGATTATAAGTAACTTATACTTCATGTATCATATTATACTTCAGAGTTTTGAAAATTTTAAGACATATTACTTTGCAATAAGAATAAAGCAAAATTTTCAGGC
Organism: Eumetopias jubatus; assembly: GCF_037043125.1. Classification (NCBI taxonomy): domain Eukaryota; kingdom Metazoa; phylum Chordata; class Mammalia; order Carnivora; family Otariidae; genus Eumetopias; species Eumetopias jubatus. The sequence continues at coordinate 36,576,502 of NW_028274820.1, forward strand.
TCCCTGCTCTGCAGGAAACCTGCTTCTCCCTCTCCCACTCTCTCTGCTTGTGTTCCCTCTCTAGCTGTCTCTGTCTCTGTCAAACAAATAAAATCTTTAAAAAAAAAGAATAAAGCAAAAATTTTTAAGAAAATTAACATAAATGCAGTGTATAAAGTGAATTGACACTATATAGTAACTTAAAACAATTTAAATAAAAATAAAATAAAGTGAATTGAAATTAGGAAATATTAGATAGAACTTATATAAGCCCTATATATAAATAGTTCTATAAGTTGTAATTGAAGAGAAAAAGATACTGAATGGCTATACCTAGGACAGAAGGAGCCACGAGAGCAGTGATTCCAAACCAGGGGAGGGAGTAAGAACTACTTGGGGAGTTTTTAAAAAATACACATGTTGGGTATCACCCCAGACCAACTGAATCAAATATCTGAGGCTGGGTTCAGCCATGACTACTTTGAAATGACTTCGTGAATGGTGTTTGTCCACTCCATCCTTATCCGTTATCGTCCTGTTAGCACAGAGCTTTAGACATGAGGGAACCACTAGGGAGAAGAGCAGGTTCACTAGGAGAAAGGTCCAGAAGAACTAGAGGTAAACGAGTAGGGAGTCAAAGAGGGAAAAGTCAAAAGTACTAAGCAAAATAACACGTATAAATTTATGTCTGGAGATTAACATTTAGTAGAAAGATTTTATAAAGGTATTTCATGTTTATCCTAACACATTATTAGGTCTACAAAAGCCAAATTCTCAAATATATTAATGTAGCAGAGAACTTGAGGGGAAAATGTTTTAAAGACAAAGATTTTGTCTATCTGAATGCTATCTAAAAATACCAAATTAAAGAAAGGGACTCCGTTTATAGCAGTGTGATTTTCTAAACCACAAGAACTATGAGGAAGATCCCATAAACAACGGCATTTTAAATGCCAAATTAGAATGAATAAATAAATGACCTCCCCAAGGGAAAATTGGCTCCTTTGAAATTTTAGCAAATAGAGTTATAATTGCCAGATTTCCTTATTTATGGAAAACTAAGCTTCATTAATATTGAACTTGCCAGTTATCTACATGAGCAACAGAGATCTTCATGAAAAGGGAGATTCAGTAATTAGCATTTAACTCTTCATTAAAACATATGAATAGCAAGAAAAAGATCAACATAGTCTTGAATTCCACAAACATAAAAATTATCTTTTATTATCAGAACACCATTTATGGGAAGTTTAATAGACATTTTATTAAAAGCATCTAACGAGTGAGCCCTATGTTTAATTGATATGAAAAGCTTTATTATATTTAATAAGACACTGTAAACCCCATCCACAAACCCAACAAAAAATACCAGAATCTCTAAGCCAGACAAAGAAGCTATCTAATGGGTAGGTATTCTCCATAGGGACTGACTCAGGGTTGAGCAAACCTCTAAGAAATCCACATTACAGCTCTCACGGTCTGGCCTCCCACCCCCAAGGTCACTGTGAGGAACAGCTCCTCTCCCAATTAAACATGCACTGAGGCTCTGGCCCTCTGTGCCATACACAACAGATACCCTGTGCAGGAGCAGTGCCAGTGTGCATTAGGAGGTTGCTCCCATTGTGAAAGCTTCAAAATTGGGCTTGTAGGGGATAAAACAGTGGTGGGAGAGACAGACTGGAACCCGAATGACTCTGCAGTGCTTTGGGGAGGTGAGAATGAGGGAAACCGGAAATTTAGGTTAATCTAAGGCAATGGTTCCCAAACTTGGTGAGATGCCCAAACGCCTATTGGTCTGTTTAATTCTAACATGTAAAGTTAGGATCTGCTTTACCAGCAGAAAATATGACTATGTTATAGAAATACATTTTATGTGTAGCTATAAATATACATGTATATAAATACATATACTTGATACAAAATGATTATTGTCATCTGTCTGGCGAAACAAGTTGTACACTAAGCACGAGGAACTATTTCTCAGTTTTCTTATTAACACTTCTCGGCTTGTTCATTTTGTCATCTGCTAGTGTTCACAACCAGGCAAGACCTCACAAGTGCCAGTGGTTTGAGAAATTATTTGTGAGAGAAAAACATAAAAATCAAGGAGATCCTTCATTAATTTACATTTTTCTGAGAATGGGGAAAAGACTGCTGCAATTATATTTTAATGAAAATTAGCTTGGTCCGCCATGAGAAACACCCAGAATTTGTTAAGAACCTTAGACTGTAAACAACTGAAACCTACTTGAGCTAGCTGAAATACAAAATGGGGAAATTACTAGAAGGATATAAGGGTACCTTTTGGGATACAAGGGCAGGGATGACATAAAGATTCACAAATTTCTGGAACCCAAAACTACAAAGCCAGGAGGAATCTCTCTCCATCTGTTACCAGTGTTTTCTCTGCCTATCTCATTCTTCCCTCCCTCTCTTTCGGACTCTCTCTCTCTCTCCCCCTCTCATACACACACACACACACACACACACACACACACACACACACACACACACACACACACACACACACACTACATTCACAAAGCAGTAGTATATTGTAAATTTCACAACTTCCAAGGCTATCAGAGATAGGATCTATTGTTTGCTACAAGGGTAAGTGTGTGCCTGGCTCACTACACTCACATTTTCAATCATTTTCTGAATTCTACTTTGGGACTGCCTTCCAATGGACCCCTGAGAAACAATGGAGTGTACATCATTTTCTTCATTATCATCAAATCCTTGATCCTTTATGCAAATTGCTTTTATTAAAAAATGCTTCAGCTGTGCATGTTTTAGGTTATGACAGTGGCAACAGGAATAGGCTAAGGTCTTGTTCTTATGCATTTGTTAGGAAGGTACAAACCAGATGCAGATTTCAGCTCTGTGAGCATATAGGATTCCAGATTGCCTTGCAGGGTAGCTAAGGGAGGTGCTCTCCTCCCCACAGTGATGGTAGATCCTCAGAACAGCAGCTCATAGCCCCCAGCATCCCCTAATACAGGGCTTCCCACACTTGGACTTTCCTATCAGCAGACAAAAAGCTACTATGTCCTCAGGACAGGACTAAGAAACCAGGTGAGTGATGTCTAATGCCTGGAGGAGGGAGCCAGGCAGCCACAGAGCTGGCTCAGCCTGCAGAGCCCAAGGCGAAGGATTACACTGCTTCTGTGGCTCCAGACTTGTCCATATTCACAAAGAATTTCAAGTGAAAGAGTGACCCGATGTTGAACACTGTAATCCATCCAGTTGGCAATGTCACATCTAACTTACCTGTGAGCACTGAGCTGCCTAAGCAGATTAGGCAGCTGTCATGCACTGTAGCTGAGGAAAGTTCCAGTCATCCGTGAGACCTATGACTTTTCTATGCTTCCAGAGGAAGTTGCCTTGCTTTGCTGGGGGGTTTATTTTGGCTGGGGGAGAAAATGATAAAAAGATGATTGAAGTGTGGCTGTTTTGTACAGAAGGGAAGTAACTTAGGTGATATTTCAGGTATGTGTCTGGTGACTCTTGACTAGATGGTATAACTGGTCAATGTAGCAAGATACCTTTGGGTAGAATTGAAAAATTCTAGATGCTCTTATTCATGTATATATGCCCTATGATACAGATGTTGACTTGACTGGTGTCATACAGTGCCATGTCCCTTGTCACATTTCCTGAATGTCCCTCATTATAAATACCATTGGGGGGTTTCCGACTTAGATCCTGGTGGGTCAGAATCCTGATTCTCTTACTAACTTCAGAGCCTCTGCAGGCTAGCTTTATGCCCAGGCACACAGAGGTATGATGCAACAGGCACGAAAATCCCACAGGCCTAAAAAACACTTCCACATCGCCTGTCACATGCCTGAGGCCCCTGCATATCTCTCTTCCTTTGTGGAAATGCTTCTGGAACCTCATCCTTTCTGTCCCCACTACCAGTTCCCTAGGCTATCACAGTCACTTCTCAGCTCAGTCTCTGCTTCCAGTCTTTCCCCGAGACTGATCTATTCCAGAACATGCTGTTAGAGGCACCTCTTCAAACACATTTCTGGTATGGAACACCCTTGCTTAAGAACCATCATCTTCTGGTGACCTGGTAGGTACCAGTTTGTGCACAGAACTTTCTCTGACTGGTATTCAAAGCCCTTGTCATTGTGACAGTAGCATAACTCTACAGTGTTTGCCCTCATTGCTCCCCTTCACTTACAGGTACACTCCAAATAATCTTCATTATTTTATTTCTAGAGTACATTCTCTATTTGCCTGTATATCTTTGTTTCTCTTGCTTCCTTGGCCTCGCCCTCACTCCAGATTCTCTGCCATTTGAACTCCCCAGTTGATCCTTCAAGGCCAATCTCGAAAATGCAATTTCCTGAGGGCTGGTAATATAATGTATGTTGTACCCTTTGTAAACAATTAAAATATGTACAGCTGTAAGAATGCAAAACATTATTTACAAATACTCTAATCTGGGAAGTTGTATTCATTTGGTAGAGATGTCTTAACACAGTACCACAAATGGAGTGACTTAAACAACAGATATTTATTGTCTCACAGTCCTGAAAGCTAGAAGTCCTAATCTAGCAAGGCTGTTCTGTGTTTGAAGGCATTAGGGAAGGATCAGTTCCAGGCTTCTCTTCTAGCTTCCGGTAATTTGTTGACTTGTGGCAACATAACTCCAGTCTTCACATGGCATTCTCAGTGTGTCTGTCTCTTTGTGCACATATCCCCCTTTTTCTAAAGATACCAGTCCTGTTGGATTAGGGCCCCCAATGACCTCATTTTAATTTGATAACCTCTCTAAAGATCCTACTTCCAAATAAGGTCACATTCTAAGGTACCAGCGGTTAGAATTCCAACACATCTTTTTTTGCAAGACATAATTAAACATATAATAAATGTTGACCAATGATGCAACTTTGATCAATGTTTTGGCCAAAAGAAAGGTCTTAGCTTGTGGGAGAACATCCTTTTATCACCAAAACCAGAATCATAAAATGCAAGCAGAAAACTCTGTTGACCCAGCAGTCAACAATGCCAGGGAGCTTCTGCTTCACAGCACCTGCAGATCAGTTTATAGGCTCACCGCATCTGAAAATGTGAAGGATTATCCTTCTCTGCCTACAGATTCAAGAAGACAAAGCCTTCTGGTGAGAAAGGAACAATGTAAGAGAATAGACCATTGAAAGCTATCATAAAGAAGACCAAAAAAGGGCGCCTGGGTGGCTCAGTTGTTTAAGCGACTGCCTTCAGCTCAGGTCATGATCCTGGAGTCCCGGGATCGAGTCCCGCATCAGGCTCCCTGCTCAGCAGTGAGTCTGCTTCTCCCTCGGACCCTCCCCCCTCTCATGCTCTCTCTCTCTCTATCTCATTCTCTCTCTCAAATAAATAAATAAAATCTTTAAAAAAAAAAAAGACCAAAAAAGTCTTAGCATCACCCGTATATACTTTGAGCATACTCAGTGGTACTCACAAAACAATATCACATTCAGGTGGCCTAACACTGTGGGTCTCAACCTGGCCACACATTAGAATCAAATGCTGATATCTTACCCCTCCACCTGCTCAGACACTGATTTAAGAGTGTGGGATAGATCTGGGTTTGGGATGAAGCCAGGCTTTAGAATCACTGATATAGGCCCTAGATGCTAGGGTAAGATAGTCCTAAATACTTCAGTATTTAGAACAGTGCCCACCTATGGCTTTGAGTAAAAAATGAAGTTTATACTCCCTTTGTAGCATTTGGATAAATTAGTGAAGAGGAAGCATCCACAGTAATTTTTCTCAGCGTCCTTGACAGCACATTGTCCAGGTTGTTGAGGCCATGATGTATTCCTTAGGATTTCTGAGATAATCATGAGGCCCTAGGTTGTAAAAATAAATTCCTTACTGGTTGAGCTTTCCAGTCAACATAGTGCAATATATTCTTTGTCTCTTAAGAACTAACTGAATGAAACCAATAGAAATCGGTGCTCCAAACATTCTTCTCTTAGTAAAAATCCTCAAATTGTTCATTGAATACACGGAGGAATTAGAAGCTTATAAGAGGGAGAGATTATATCAAGTTACTTTAAAGCTGAAAGTGTTTATTTTGCTTTATGGGAAGGGAATGAAGGAATTCTTGAGCATCTAACCAAATAAATTATCTCAGAACCAGTGGCCCACACCAGAAAAACTACACTTTTGGTTATTGGTAGCTTTGTTATTTGGTAAAACCTTGTGAAGTTTAGGGGTGCCTGTGTGGCACAGTCAGTTAAGCCTCCGACTCTTGATTTCGGCTCAGATCATGATCTCAAGGTTGTGGGATTAAGCCCTGTTGAGCGTGGAGTCTGCTTGAGATTCTCTCCCTCTGCCCTTACCCCCAACTTGTGCATGCACGCTCTCTCTTTCTCTCTCTCTCTCAAATAAATAAATCTTAAAAACAAAACAAAATAACTTTATGAAGTTTATAAACTCATCCTGAGGTAACGATTATTAAATTTTCACATAAACTGCATTCAACTCTGGTGCTTGTCAAAAGTACGAATGACCAGGCCCTGTCTTTCTAATCCCAAGATTTAGGTATTGATCCCCTTCACTGGGCTGTAAGCTCTTGAGCACGAGGACCCTGCTTTATCCTTCTCTCACCCAGAGTAACAAGTATGAGGTCAAGCACGTAAAAGGTACTCAGGGAGTTTTGATATAAATGTAGTCACTCTATTCCTTTCTGTTCTTGCTAGAACCAGGGAAAGGGAAGAAATGGGAGTGAGCCTACTGAGTCAGCATTTGATATTCTGGACCTGTCCTAAAAAGTAAGAATGCAGACAATCAAGAGTGGTATTTCCAAATCAACCAATTAATCAGTCACAGGTGACTGGACAGTGAAAAACATAGAAACACCTCCTCTGGAGAAACCTAGCAAACTAGCACTACTTTAATTATTTTATATATGCATGTATTGGTGTTCTACTATAAAATGTTTTTCATAAGAGAAAATATATGATGTTATAGTTTCTTTCTAGACACTTCTACTTCATCTACATATATTAGCAAATTGATTAGTAAACTCCTAGTTGGCAGTGTGTTGGTGTTTTTGTTACATGTTTCTCACAACTCACAAGAGACACAAAGTAAGGAAACTGATTCTCTTCTTTGGCGGTAGCACCTGGTGACCCAGAATCTGTTCTCATGAATCTGACACTGAAATCCCACAAAAGGATGCCTCTTGCACATTCAAATATTAGGTTAACTGAGGGTGTAGACAGTTGAGAAAGTATTTAATGTGCCTGGAGAACTGTACCTCAGTCCCATTCTGTTGGGTCCCTTCTAGTTCCTTTAGAGACATTCCGCAGTGATTATAAAATGGAGTTAGGTTTTGCAACAATTAAAGACTATCTTGTTGACAACTCAGCAACAATCTGTGATTCTTTAAAATGTGTTTATAAACTGAATTCATGAGATAACCGAGATTTTTATAGAATGTTATATTGATGTAAAGAAAATTTTTGAGGATTTGAACCTCTTAGTAATTTAGAAATAGGTTCTACTACTTATGAATTAAAATTAAGAATTAAAAAAAATAAGATTCAAAGTTCCCTCCAATAGTTTGTACCAAGAAACCATTTCTGAGGAACCAAGACACTGTATATATTTAAAAATTATTTCAAAAGAACTTAAAGATCAAATTGTTTACTAAATCCAAATTGCTTCCTTCCTTCTCCTGTGCCTTTTTGTACTCACCAGAATTTATAAATTTCTGCTATAATTTAATTTTTCATCGTAACTTTTGAAGTTGTTAATGTATAAAGATCTGACATTCTGCTTGCATACAGCATAAACTGAATCACATTGAGAAATTCCCCACTGTTTTTTAACTACTCAATGCATTTTTAATGGAAAAATATTTTATTGATATCTAAGTTCAGAGATAGTTCATTTATTGTAGGGCTTAAGTTCAATAAACTCTAATACTGTGGGTATAAAAGTTTCAATCTTTTTATTCAATCATGGCTAAAGTAATATTTAAGACATTTACCTGACTTCTCTATTTTCAGCATCAACCTGCTGAATTATCTTTTCATAATTAATAATATGCTAAAGAGATGTCATCAAGCCAAGAATTGTTGTTGTTGCCTGACTCAGGGCAAAAAATCTGTATAGAAAGTTTCAGAACAAAATAATAGCAAAACACAGATACTATTTTGTATTAACTTTTTTTAAGTATAGTTTTTTTATTTTAATTCCAATATAATTAATATACAGTGTTAGTTTCAGGTATACATTGTAGTGATTTGATAATTCTGTGTATTGCACAATGCTCGTCATGATAAGTATGCTCTTAATCCCCTTCACCTATTTAACCCATCCCCCACCCACCTCCCCTCTGGTAACCATCAGTTTGTTCTCTGCAGTTAGAGTCTGTTTTGGGCACTGTCTCTTTTGTTCTTTGTTCCTTTTGTTGTTGTTGTTTCTTAAATTCCACATATGAGTGAAATCATCTGGTATCTGTCTTTCTCTGACTTACTTATTTCACTTAGCATTATACCTCATATTACATTTTTTTCAAATGTGGTACAGCTCTGGTGGTCATGAAATGTTAATTTTTCATCACCACCAACGCAACCATCATAGAAACTATATTTTGCCATTTCAGGATATTTCCTAAAATGCATAGTGATTATTTAGGGATTGATGGAAACCTATCCCCACTTCATTCTTTCATCCTTCTCCTGAGGGAAAAGGCTACTGTAGACCATGGGAAAAAGAGCCTCAGGCTTTGTGGCAACCTTGGTGGAGAGAATTTTGACCTCCAGGCAGCATGAATGACTGCAGATAATCAGACACTCTCCTGCTTACCACAAAGTAATGGATTCTGGGAGGGTTTGGCTCAGAAACATATCTGGACCCTAGAGAGGAAGATCACATGCGGTCTGCTGTAAATATCCCACCCTTGCTGGAATAGATACTGTCGAAAACACCTGAAAGTGCAAACCTTACATTAAAAATGACTACACTTCACAGTGTTTAAAAATTTTTAGTTATAACGATGTCACTAAATTCTTAGTGATACCTTAGAAGAATCAAAAAAAAGTTTGTGTGAGGATCACAGTTTTTCCTGGAGTCAGGGTAGAAAGTAAATTTTTAAATATGAGACCCTTATTGAAGTAGATGCATTCACTCACACAGCCTCATCTTCCAGTTTGAGGAACCTCACAGGTGGCTTTTTATATACCTTCTGAGTTCTTGTTTCTCTTTTGGGCCCTTCCTTTATTGGATGGTGATTTTTTTTAAATCAAGGGTGGGAAGAATGAAATCTGTGATGTCCATTTACCCCTTTACATCTTTCCAAACTATCAGTAAGTGAGTGAATCTCTTCCTCTATGGAATTTGATACAAGTTACAAAGACAGAAATAAAGAAATCAGCATAAAACATAAGGTCAGAGAGGTAAGTGCATTGTATCACAGCCACTGGGATTTATATTTTATTACTTACTGGAAAAGGGAAAACTCATGACAAATGGATTCTTTATCCCATGCAAAAGGAAAATGTGATGTGTGAACATGTTATAGAAGAGAATTGTCTAATGTCCTAAATTCTTCCCTGCATATATTAAGGGTCTTGACACACCTGAGCTAAAGAGTTTATCCCTGTGGGAGCATCCGTTCTATGAATGTTTGTTCTCTCACTCCTATCACAGAACCAGAACAATAACAAAGATAGTATACAGTCACCTGGTTGGATTATTTTTCCTAAGCAATTCTTAAGGAGTCCTTTAACTCAGTACTCTATGAGGGCAAGAAAATTATATTTAAATGGACACGAAATCACTTCTATGGATGAACAATATGTAGTTTATATAGTTTCCTAATAGTTCATAGATAGGTGATAGGTAGGTAGATAAATATATGTATGTGTGTGTGTGTATGTGTATATATATGTGTGTGTGTGTGTGTGTGTGTATATGTATATGTAGGTATATATATATATATATACTATATATGTAGGTATATATACTAGAGAGAGAGAGAGAGAATACTGTCACGACTAGGCAATTAAGGATAAGATTTATGCATAACTGTTGATTACCCTAATGTTAATTCTCAATCTTGCTACACTTATGGAGTGCTGAAGCCCTTAGCCCAGGGGTTCTTTTTTTTTTTCAACTGAGATATAATTGACATACAACATTATATTACTTTCAAGTGTACAGCATAATGATTCAAGATTTGTATGTGTTGCAAAACGACCACCATAGTAAGTCTAGTTAGCATCCATCACCACGCGTAGTTACAAATTCTTTCTTGTGATGAGAATTTTTAAGGTCTACTCTCTTAGCAACTTTCAGGTATATAATACAGTATTATTAACTAGGTTACCATTCTATATATTATATCCCCAGGGTTTATTTATTTTATAACTAAGAGTTTGTATCTTTTTGTCCACAACCCCCACCCAAGAGGTCTGTAGATAGAATACGGGGGTCCATCAACTTAGATGGGGAAAACATTATGTCTTCATTTTCACTAATCTCTAATGAAGTTTAGCATTTCCTTTAATTATAATAGTAGGCAGCAAGTTACAGTAGTATTAACATACCTGTGACTTTGTTACCAATATGGTAAAAATCATACATATTTCATATCACATTATAGGTGTTGCAGTTATCTTGAAATATTGTTTACTGTCAGCATTACTTTAAAATCATATTAGTTCTTAGGTCCATCACTAAATTTTGTTATTTTCTATATTAATAAAGAAGTACATATATTACTGTTTACAAATATTTAGTTTAATAACTGTATTCCTAAATAATTAATTTGGATTGAAAACCCTATGTATTTTTGATGCATTTTAAGATGTCCTTAGAAGGGGTCCATAGGCTTCACCAGACTGCCAGAAGAGTCCATTGCACAAAAAAGGTTCAGCATCCCTGCCTGAAGTGGCATTGACTCACATTGTTGTCTTTATTTGGCAAAGTGGATGGTTTTATCTCTAACACACTTTGTTCTTTCTGTGCCCCAAACATTTATTCAACAAACATTTATTGATCCTTTATGTATGTGTGTCAGGCACTGTTCTAGGTGCTAAAGATTCAGAAGTGAGTAATATAAACAAGGCCCTTGCCTTTAAGGAGCATAATTCTAGTGGGAAGACACAGCGAATAGAAAAGTAAATAAACCCAGCAGTTTCAAATTGAGAAAAGTTACATAAAGGAAATAAACAATATTAAGTAGTACAGAGTAAGGGTGTCAGGAAGCTCTTCTTCAAAGAGGTGGGGGAAATGTATTCCAGGCAGAAGAGAGAGCAAATGGAAATGCACCAGGGCTGCAAAAATCCAATGTATTTTTCCTTTATTACTATTGTTAATGACCATGCTATGTTAATAGAAATGGGATTTTGGCCTTCTGGCAACCATTCACCCTCCTTCTTTAACAGTTCCCCATTCTGTTTTGAGTATTTGTTCTCCTCCCCTCTGGGTTCACAGTAGTAATGGCAGAACTGACTCCACATCCGTAGATGTCACGTGGCATCCACCCGTCAGAACCATTCAGGTTCTGCTAGCCACAGTGATTGGTTCAGGGAAAGACATCAGAGATGGTGAGATGCCATGAAACTTTTAGTGAAACTTCTGTAGTTTAAGTTGAGTGTAATGAGAGGAAACAGTTACTATAACCTCCTTGAAACCCCATGAAGCCCAACGATGAATCTAACACATGACAGAGAACAGAGCTGAGTTCAGAGGTAGAGAGACTGGGTCCTGGTGTCCCTGCTAAGTAAAACCTTGCCTGAAACCAGATTTGCCTGGAATGGCTAGTTACATTAGCAAATAAATTTCCTCTTGACTTGAATCAGTTTGGGTTGGGTTTTCAGTCATAATAGAAATAATCCTGATACCTGATAATCACTGAAAACAAATTCATTCACAGATTTTTTAAGCAGTTTTGCCACATTACATTGCCCTTGCTCAGCCTTTAGCCATAATAATATTCATCCTGAAATAGATTTATCAATATATTACATTAGAGGAGAATTATTTTCTCTCCCCATCCTTACCCCTCATTTTATTTCTTTATTTATTTTTGCAGTATTCTTCTGGATTTAAAGATCAAATAGCCAAGTTCACTCCATACTAACTTACTGTTTTGCATATTTGAAGATAATTTCTTAAACATAATCACTACAATCCCTCACTACGATTCAGAACACTGAACTAAAAGACCAATATAGCCTTTGTAAAGGCCAGACAGGAAATAACTAGTAGCTGACTTCATGAGTCTAGTGCCAAGAAATAAGTTTTAAATAATACCTTGTATTTAAACTGTATGATATTTATATTCCAAAGGGCAATACGCAAAATTCTGGTAATATAACCCCCCCACACACACACACAAACTCCCGTGATCACAAATGTACATGAAACAAAGTTTCTTTGATAGTTTAGTGAATGGAACTTATGCCACTCCAAAGCCTTTTAATTCAGCAATACACTTAGGGTTGCACAATTTGTCTGTCTAGCTGATACCTTGTCTAAATGGGAAATGTGCTTCTCCCTTTTGCTAAAAATATTTGGGTAGCCTGTGTAAAGTGAATTGCTCTTCCCCATTTAATCTTTCTCTCAGGGGCTATTAAGGTTAGATTACTAGGAACTTGGAAGTTTTAATACCAAACCAGACAGCTAAGACCACCGTCAAAATCTGTCTCCACTCACTTGTCAGGACATCTCTGGAAATCCACTTAACTTCTCCTGAGACTTGGCTTCTCCAGCAGGAGCTCAAAAATGATAGGGGCCAAAGCCACTAGCCTCCTAGGATTAGTGTAAAAAGTAAAAATAATGGTCAACTTAATGAAGGGATTTTAAATAATTATAGAAAGGGGAAAAGTTGTGCTATTTAATTTTGATCCATTTTTGTAGACTTTTAAAATACTCCAAATTGTTTCAAATCAGTAATTTTATTTAAGAAATAGAGTTTTCTGATCCAGCCATTCAGCAAGGCTAGACAGTTATGTGACTATCTTTTCTTCTTCCCTGCTCCTGATGGAGGATTTGGAGCCCTCAGGGCCATTGTTTCTGGCAGAAATGAGGCATTCCAAGCCTTCTGGGGACATGGTGCATGTCCCTCATTTTGTGCAGGAAGAGTTCATTACTGAAAAGTGTGTGCTATGGGTACGAAATAAAAACAACAGGCCCCAAATAGCCTAGGGCTGAATTCATTACCTGTGGGCTAGCTGCTAATGATTTGGGGAGCACACTGGTGCTTAATATTTTATCTGTTTAGTGCCAATGTAAGGGCTAGCCTCTCAAGCAAGCCCCAAACTGAGAATTTAGTGTCTGAAATTTCTGTTCCGGAGCAAGGCACATCAGAAAAGAAGAAAGATTTTTCTCTTTGGTTTCTGCTGCTTCTGAGGCAAAGCCCAAGACTTCTGGAGCTCATGTTCTCTCCCAGGCACAGCCACCCTGTGAGGACTAGGAGTAGGGCCTCCAAGGAAGGGGTTCAGGCTGTCCATGCAGAACCTGACAGATGCAGAGGTCCCATCCATCCTGTAGTACTTTGTTTCCACACTGCCAAGAAAGTGGCAGAACAGCAAGAATTCGGGTTTGAACTCAGAGTACTTTTGTCATGAATCCCTCCAATATTTTGAAGGCGTGAGAGGCACTCAGGTAACATTCACAATAGGAGAAAAGAGGAAAGGGCTCCAGGAGAGGGAACTGGATTTTCTCTAATACTGTTTCTAATATCCTAATATTCAGTTAAGCCACAGTTGGTGGAGTAGAATTCAAGCCCAGGCTGCGTAGCTCCAGAGTCTACGCTTTTAACAGCCATGCTGTAACCCAAATGTGGGCCACAAGGGTGGCTATGAGTCTTCCTGAACAAAGCTGAAAAGGAGGCCAGATAAGCCCCAAGTGCTGATGAAAGGACAATATGCTAGATGAACATACATCTACACACGTGTACACACACACACACACACACACACACACACACACTTCCCATCTGGAAGGATTGAGCTCTCCTTCCCCTGGAGTAGAAGTTTGGGTGGGACAGGGGGAAGTGGGGGTGGGAGACAATCGAGGTCTTCCACCACAGCCAGCCTTACAGCAGCAAATCATGTAGGGTTATTTGTTAGAGGATTCTCCAAAGCAGGCCAGAGCTGGGACACCAACCCACAATTCTAAAAATGATTCTTCAAGGGCAGGGGAAATCCAGGAAGAAGCAAATAGCCATTTCTCTGATGATCTGGCTTAATTCAGAGATAAAAATCTAGGATGTCAAGTGGGATAAAATAACTGCTATTCCGGTAGTCCTCCATAAATATTATTTCTTATAAGCAAACTTAGGCAAATGCTGGGAAGCAGATAGTTTGAGCCTAGAAAGAGGGAAATTTTGTGTTGCCAATTAAGAGAAAATCTATATGGTCCATTAAAGATATTAAGGGAGATTAAGGGAGATGCCCACCAGTCTGCAGAAAGGGCCATCCAGTCAACCTACATGGTTCACATATCTGCTTCTCATCCTAGGTTTTAGTTTTAAAAATAGAATCAAACTGTAAAAACAAGTTTAAATTTCAAAAGGTACTAAAGTCATATGTTTTAATGTGATATAGTCAATGTGTAATTTTTTAAAAAACAGAGTATAAGGCTGGCACTGAGATTACATGTGGCTGCAAAACTTCACAGGGAGGGAGAATAAAATGCAAGTGACTGCTTTATTGCCATTTGTTTTTAACTTTAATATTGCCTGTATTGCTACTTCCCCCACTATAATACTGAACCAAAATAAGGCCCTTCAGTTGAATAAAATGAGTGATTGCATTTTTTTTAAGCATAGGATGAGCCACATATCTGGCACCTTACAATTCAGTGTGAGATTTTTCTGAAAAGTGAGATCCACAGATTAATAACTATTCTCATTTATCTCACCACTTACTTCCTCAGCCTCCAAATCAGGGAAGCTGTGACTTTCTGGCCAAGTCTAAGTGTTGTATCAAATCACCTCATATGCCAGGGTGTTCACCAGCCATGTTTCGTGAAGATTCTATAGTGTGGCCCCAGGAGATAGATTGATAATTTTGCTGATGAATGTCTCATGCTGTTCTTAAAGGAGAACATTTTTTGCTCTCACTGCAAATGGCTATAAATTCAGCCCAGCCTCATCTGTGTCTTCAGGTGGACTTCATCAGTTGTAGGCATCTTATCAGCAAGAAACAGCCTCTCCTAATGGCTTGATAAATATTCTAGCCTCCCCAGAATCAGCTATCGAGAGATTCAAATCATAGTCAGTACTTAGAGCAGCTATTACTACAGACTTAATGCCAGTTACCCTTTGTACTTATCTCTGAAACCAGAGAGGCTGAATAGCTCTTTTTATGTTTCCACTCCTGGTCACTAAAAGCCGAGTTCATTCAAAATTTCCTCCTGCCTAGAGAGCTCACATGCCTGTAATAAAAGTCGAAGAAGAGATTTGTGTGAATATAAAATAAAATGTATGTTTTCTCTGACATTCATTCCCTCCCCCCCAGCCTTTCCCAAATTTGGCCTAAGGACAAAGGCATGTAAGTCTGAAGTGGTGGGGCAGGGTGAAAGGTAGAAACAAACCTCACTGCCTTTAAATTAGTTAGTGTAAGACAAAATGGTTCCAGGGTGATGTGGGGTTTTTCTTCTGCTTCTTCGTTTTAATGAAAATGATTTACAGGGTCTGAAATCTGAAGAACCTAGGGCTTGGGATTTATGAAAGTGTGCCAGTTCTCGATGGAAAACAAGCACTTGCTCCTGTATGGTCCCAACAACATATCTTTGATAAAAGTAATTATAACATCTCAATTGTTAAGAAGATTAAGGGGAGTTACTAAATAAAGCCCTCACTGTCCTTCATGGGAACTGGGCATAAAGAACACCGTCTGTAGTTAGTAATACTGTATTGTATACTTGAAAGTCGCTAAGATAATAGATCTTAAACATTTTTATCACAAGGAAAAACATTTGTAACTGTGGTGATAGATATTAATTAGACTTATTATGATGATCATTTTGCAATTTATACATATATTGAATCATTACGTTGTATAGCTGAAACTAATGTTATAGGTCAATTGTATCTCAGTTTTTTAAAAATCGGCACATAAAAAAAAGATCTTGAAATTCTTAGAGGGAAAAACAGAGTGTAAGACAACATGGTGCCTTCTCAAAAAAGCTAAAAGGTATCTGTGTTCATAAGAGGACTTCACAAAAGGTACAAATCCACAGACACTTTTAACAGCTCTTAAAAGGGTCATCACTCATGTCTATGTTTTATGGTTAATCGGATCTTCTATTCAGGGAAGCAGTGTTCTACAGAATGCCAGCCTTACAGCTTGAATTTTGTAGAACGCACACTTGTTCGTATGTAGCACTCTTCAGTTGCAAGAGGTCTTCCTTTTGTGTTCTTATAGTTATTCTCACAGTAAGCTTTGGTATAGGGAAGGTATGAGTATCCCCATTTCACTGATAAGACAATTGAGGTTCAGACAAAGTTAAGCAATTCATCCAAGGAAATGAAATTACTTAGTTATGGAGCACGTTTTGTGGTAATATGCCTAGGTTACAAAATTCTGGCTCTTCCCACTCTGCTGTACTGTTCACCAAGGATACCAGGACTAGGAGGTGGTAGGTGTGGGAAGGGGGCTAGCCATGGATGAGAGGAGTGGACTGACCCATCAGAAGCCATTTCTGAGGCACACACTCGTAGTCTAGGCAGAACTTTGATTCATTTTCCTAATTGTCATTTTTATACAAGAGGAAATAACAAAAAATATCTAGTTTTATCACTTGTTAAAATATCCCTTTTACAGTTATTAATTTCCTGTCTTTAAAGGTCATGTTCTTTCCATAGTAAGCAACTTCATTCCCTTGATGTCCTATCAGTATCTGAGGATGATCTTCCCTAGGAAAATCTCAGTATCTGTCAGACTATCCAAACTCCAGTGGTAAGCAGAGAGGGGCAATGACTGAAGCAAGATCTGTGTTCTGCTTTGGATCGTGGGTTTCTAGTCTCATCGTCCCTTCCCAAGCCGAGAGACAAGCCCCCTTTCTGCTGTGAAGCAGTGCTAAGAATTATGTCCTCCCCACCTCTTGTGTTGAGCACTGGGTGTTATATGTAAGTGATGAATCACTAAATTCTGCTCCTGAAGCCAATGTTACACTATATCTTACCTAACTAGAATTTAAATAAAACTTTGAAAAAAAAAAAAAAAGAATTACATCCAACCTAAGGTAGCCTATGAGGAGAAAAAGTTGCCCACACCATCTTTGGACAGAGAGAGAGCTCAAGATTTGGAAATGGCCCCAGAACTCACAATACCATGAAAAATCACTTGCTTAAGAGCTCTTGGTTAAAAAAAGGGGGGAGGGAGGTTAAGTTCCCCTCAAGTAACTTTTTTTCTGTAAGTGAAAAAGCTTGCTAAATCTGTGACCTCAAGGTTGACATTGTATAATTGTAGTACTGAATAGATGTCCAAAAATAAGATTTTACTCTGGTTTTTCAACACCTTTCAGTTCCACACTCATGAGGTGAGAGGCCACTCACTGCTGTCTTTCAACCTCTATCACCTTTTGCGCAGAGTAGAAGAAAATCCTATTGGGTTCTTCTTTCACACACAGAGATTAAATGGTCAGATAGCGCCTATGGGGCCACATTCCAAATCCTTCTGAGGCCATTTAGAAGCATTTCATCATAGCAACTGTTGCTTCAGTTTTTCATCTACTCACAGCTCAGCCCCACCAACAAGCCTAAGCCTGCCCCCTTTCTTTCCCTCTGAAGGCTTTTCTTCCCAACAAGCTAGGAATCTCCTCACCTCCTCTTACACACTAAAGAACTAAGAAAAGAACGTGTCATAACTCTGAGCTGCAACTTTGTTTTTTCTTGGCATTCAGATTCTCATCCCAAATGAAGATTTATTCATAAATGTTTTATTGCTTCTTAACTCCACAGGATACTTTTAGTCCATTTTTTTTATCTCTCATTTCTCATCCAGCACAAAGTTTTTCTCATTGATGCATATTCCTCTGGTGCAGCCCTTTTGTCTGCTTTTCAAAGTAGATGTCAGAAAACAACATTGTTTAACAGACAATTCTGGAGCAGAGTTATGTCAGCTAGGCTTTTAGTTTCTGTTTCTGACTGTCTTCTCTAAATCATCCAAGTGCACTATCAGAAGGCCTGGCTGAAACTCCGGCTTCTCTAGCTCACCCCTTTAGATGCTTCCTTGGCAGGATCTCATGCAGGAAAGAACACCAATGAAGACATGTCCGCACCATGGTGACCTCCTCGAAGATAGTGTCTTTCTGACTCAGGCTTGAAATGTTTGCTGTCAATGGTGCATGGAAAGGTAAGGTTACTGAAAGTGGCTTTTAAAAAAGCCGAATCGATCACCCAGGTAACTGGGCAAACAGAAAGTCAAGTAAAAAAAGAAAAGGCAAAAAACCCACTTAAACATAAACCAGTGCCACCCACATGTAAATGGCAGCAAAGAGCCCGAAGCAGTGTTGAAACAAAAATTTTGAATGGCTCTAAGAGTCAAAAAAAAAAAAAAATGCAAAAAGGGAGCCATACCTCAGGGCTCAGAGAGGAAGTTCCTTTGGTCTGCCCTGCTCTGATCCTAAATGTCTGGAAATGATTCCTGTGCTTTTGTCAGGATTATTTGTCATGAACCAGTTTAGACAAGGCAGGAACCAACCCAAATCTGTTTTACAAACCCACTCTAGCCTTGCGTCCTTCATGGAATGCAGGCCGTGCTAATTTACTTCCTCAGAGGAAGAGGCCCTGGAGGCAGATGATTCTGGATCTTCTTTTGGTCTTAAAAAAGTACTCTAAGGCATCAAGAGAATTAAAGTTTGACCCAGGTAAAATTAGTAATTTTTCTTGTATATTTCTAACCCTAGCTGCTCTACCATAAATTCACCTTGTGGCTAAATAATTTGTGATATTAATCACTTTTTCCTCCCAGTACCAAGTAAGTAGACCCTGCTTTACCTTGTCCCAGGGGAAGTCCATTTTATAATCAATAAGCAGAAAGTCTCCAAGGCTAAACATTTAGCAGAAGCCTAAATGTTTAGAACCTAAGTTCACTGGAGAGGTAAAGGGAAGAGAAGGAGTTCATGAGTAGAAACAAAGTAGCTTTGAAGAAGCCTGGGAAGAGATCAAAATAAAGGGATTTCTCCAGAAGAGAGTGGGAGACAGAGAAGTTGGCTGATCACCGAGGAGCAAGAACTTGAATCAGCTTTCTGGCAACGCCACTGGGAGGAGTCCAGAGAGGCGTGACCATCAGATTGATCTAAGAAAAGGCATGGTCTCTGATGTTGCTTGCCCATCCTTGTTCATGGACTGAGATGATCAAATCTACTCTGCCTGTGGTGTCTTCATTAGACTTGCTGGGGATTTTCATGCAGCATATCCCTGCTATGTGGACAGATTGCAAGGCCAGAACTGAGACCAGAGAAGAAAAGCCTCAAGATTTATTTATTCATTTTTATTCTCTTAGTTGATCAACTAATTGCCCTACAAAATATTAGTTTGAACCATGTAAAACTGCTGCTATTCAACCATTTTGTTGACTCACAGAAATGGCAATTTCATGTGGTTGGCCAATTAATGAAAAGGTAGTCTATCCACATGGTAGGTGCTGATCCTGTGGATCAACAGGGACAGCTGCTTGTCCAAGAATCTCCCTAGGTAAAGGTCTTCCACAGAAACCCGAGCTGTTCCCCTGTCATACACAGAGTGCCTACTGTTGAGATTCCTAGCAGAGGCAAAGTGAGCGAGGGTTTGAAGGAGTAGGGTGGCTATAAGTGGGGAGCAAGAAGAATCACAAGTTAAGAGAAAAATCTACTTTGACAGCCTCTTGTTTTCTCTTTGAGAGGCTTGGCTTTTCCAAATAGGGCACATTTTCCCTTTCTTTTTTTTTCTTTTTCATCTTCAAATGAATCCTTGTGTTTGTAAGTATATCTCTGAACAACAATGAAAAATAAACTAACAATGGTCCCTAAGCTGCAGTAAAAGCAGTGAAATAATATCCTTCCATTGATGTGAAGAGATGAAAAGGCTCTGACTTAGAATGTTTTTAACAGCAAACCATTTAAAAAATATTAAGAGGTCAAAGTTGAATGTGCATCCATTAGATAGCAAGGAGTGATAGAAGGATAGACAAATCTCCAAACTTGAGCACAGATCTCTGCCAACAAAGGAAATTTCAAGAGTCCGTTTTACTTGGGTATATTTTATTTTGGAACTGTCATCCAGCTCCAATGCCCCTTCTTCCATGAAGCCTTACTATATTTCCCCAGCCACAATGGGTTTCTGCCTTTTCTGCCTTTTCCTGAAATTGTGTGTTATAAAATAAGATTCTTCTTAGGGTTATTCGAATACCACCCATTTATGAAAACCTACCATATTCAAGGCACTATCTTGCAGGCCATAGAAAAAATTAGAAAATACAGTCCTGCTCTTAAGATTCTTAGAGTGTAGCAGGCAGTTGGTTTAGTGGACAGTTATTTTGACCTGTGCCAAATGTCTTCGCATGTCTTATGTTCTTTACTAATCTGCAAGTTCCTTGTGGACAAAGTTTATGTCCACTTCTCTCTCTGCCCCCCCTCAGGCAGTGCCCAGCTCTGTACTTAGCATATACCAATATAGTAAGGGCTCCATAAATGCTTGATTGAGTCCCCAGATGTGGGGGCTAACTTCAAAACTTGATGGATGGATGAGCAGAACCTGTTCTGCACTGTGTCTTTCCCCACACTCATTTGTTCCTCTTTCTGGCCAGCCTCTGGCAAACTCCTGCTGTGAAGTTCAAATAATTGTGCTCTTGCCCCTTTATTCATTCAGTCTTCCCAAACTCACTTGTTAGATAGGCACACTAAACCTGAAGACTGCTCTGGTACAAGGATACCAATAAGCACCATCATTCGGTTCTCTCCCCCTCTTTTCCTTCCCTGCTGACTGCCAGGACAGGTGGTCTGCTTTTCCTTTAAATACATTTTCTTTAAGACAGTTGTGGAAATCTTTTTTCATTGTAAGTTCTCTGGATGACTGTTTTGCTTCTTTTCTCTTTATGGTGTGGTTTGTTCCTTTCTTAACATTATCTGATCTGTGAAAGAGTACTTCCATTCATGAAGAATTTCATGTGCTGGTTAAATTAGATTTATTTCTTTTTAATTTTATTTTATTATGTTATGTTAGTCACCATACAATACATCATTAGTTTTTGATGTAGTGTTCCACGATTCATTGTTTTCGTATAACACCCAGTGCTCCATGCAGTACGTGCCCTCCTTAATACCCATCACCAGGCTAACCCATCCCCCCACCCCCTCCCCTCTAGAACCCTCAGTCTGTTTCTCGGAGTCCATCATCTCTCATGGTTCGTCTCCCTCTCCGATTTCCCCCCCTTCATTTTTCCCTTCCTTCTTCTAATGTCCTCCATGCTGTTCCTTATGTTCCACAAATAAGTGAAAGCTCTATAAACATTGGCAGGTGCATCAAGCCAAGAGTTAGAATTATAGTAAGGAAGCCCACTTTCTTATTTTGGGAACTCCCAAAAGCAGACTCAGAGATAAGGATTTGGGTGCAAGGATTTGGAAGGTGACCCCAGGAAACATGGAGAGGGAGTGAGAAATGAAGGAAGGAAAGAAAATCAACGGAGTGTGTTGATAAACAGGTGGCCTGTTTATATGGGGCTCAGGCTTGCTAAGGACCTCATGAGACACAACATAGATGCACTTAGTTTGACTCACCTAGGGGTGAGGAGGCTGGGGAATGTACCCACCAACTCCATTCCACCCCATTTTATTAAAGACTGTCCCTGGACATTAATCCCTGTTTTGTCCAACATGCTTCTGAAGCTAGAAAAAGCAGAGAGATACGGGAGCTTGAGGTAAGAAGTCTTAGCTTATACAGGAAGCTGAACACTGAAGCTGCAGATGACCTCCAGAGTGACTGAGGGTACAGGGCCAGTGCTGCACTCACTGATGTATAATGGAACTTCATATCCAGCAGGCCCCACCGTCTGGAGACTGAAAGACTGTTGTACCTGGGAATGCATGAGGGCATCAGGTTGAGAGTGGGACTAAAATACAGCTCACATTCTGTTCCCAGACTGCATACTCCAGCAGGGGACTTCATCCACCTGAAAGAAGGGAAGTTCTTTTTCAAATTTGCATAAAAGTAGCAAATGGGCTAGTAGAGACCCCGATTACACTACCTTATTATTACAAGAGATGCCAAAACAGTATCAGTATTGTATTAGTATTTTTAGGGTCTGATATCATATGCCAGTTTCCTTGATGTGGAAAAGAGGTAACACCAGGATAAGAAGGCAGTAAAAAGCAGCCAGATTTTGCACTAAGTAATACCCATTTTGGGATATGCAGGTGATTCTTTTTTTTTTTTTTTTTAAGATTTAAAGGGAGGAGGAGGGAAATCCTCAAGCAGACTCCCTGCTGAGGGCGGAGCCCACTGCTGGGCTTTATTCCAGGACCTTGAAATCATGGCTTGAGCCAAAATCAAGAGTCAAATGCTTAACCAACAGAGCCACCCAGGCGCCCCTATACAAGCGGTTCTTAATGCAAATATTACTTTTGCTACCACCTCCTTCATAGCAATTCTCTGAGATCCTTTGCAGCAATAATTAATGTATGCTTTATTATGAGCTTTTTATTCTATTCCGAGAGAAGATCTTAACTTTTTGCCTAATAGAAAAAGGTGGCCCTCTCACATTGTGCCTTGTGCTGTCTTTGCCTGTCACTGGAACTTGCCACATGGCTGTGCCTGACCCAGAGGGCATTTTCACTTGATTAGAGTCGTCTTTCCAAACCCATCTCATGCGTGAATTTTGTAGACTCCTCAGTGCTCCTCATTGGAGGGACTGGCCTATGAGTGATGTGGCTGGTTATTTCACAGTTTGGAATTTCAATGCTGTGGCTCCTGCTTCCCACATTTACAATAGACACGTTGACTTTGCTGAGTATATTTCCTGCACTTGCCTGTGCTTCTGGGCAAGGACTTTTAAAGTTCTTTTCTGTTCCACAAACTGTGGTTTGCATGTTTTCCATCTGACTGCTTAATGGCAGGATGCCTTTCTCCACCTCACGAACAAATTGAATTTTCTGATCGAAAGTTATTTACTTGGTCTTTGAAATCCTATAACTTGTCCCAGTTATTCATACTGACTGAATAACTCCTGCAGCATGAAAGAACCCAGGGGTAGTCTCACATAACCAAACTCAAGTCAAGGACCCTTTAAGTTCTGACGGCTACAGGACCTTATGAAGACCTCATTGGAGGCTTTTCTACCTGAGCAATTGTTAACTTCCTGTAATCAGAGAAAGTTAGGTCTGGATAAAGCCTTGGAGATCATCCCAAAGTGACATCTAATGCCTGTAGCTTGTAAACTACAGTATCTTGTTGTGACTTGATGTAGAGAATTATTTATTTATTTATTTATTTATTTATTTATTTATTTATTTGAGAGAGAGAGAGAAAGTGCGTACATGAGCAGGGAAAGGGGCAGAGGGAGAGGGAAAGAGAATCTCAAGCAGACTCCATGCTGAGTGCAGAGCCTGGCAAGGGGCTCAATCCCAGGACCCTGAGATTGTGACCTGAGTCAAAACCAAGAGTCAGATGCTTAACCGAGTGAGCTACCCAGGCACCCCAAGAAAAATTATTTTGAAAAAAGCTAAAATACATTTACTTTCTCATCATGGCTTTACTTGAAAAGGGAAGAGACATATGGATCATGAAGAGCAGCAATTCCCTGATGGATATCCCGGCATAACCTTGAGATTGTCATTTGTTACTTTATTCCTAATTGTTGATAGCTGTGATCATGGCCTTAGCTCTAATTCTGGATGCTCTGCAGATACAGTAGGTAAGGGATGGCAGTTGGCACAGAAATGCACATTGAACACAGGAAAATTTAGTCTCATGTACCAAACAAATTCTCCTATTCCTATAAATGGGAAACAGAGATGACAGTTTCATATTCTGACAATAGGTACAGAGAACTGCTATGTTGGCAAATGAAATCATCAAGGAGCTCTTAAATTCCAGGTGCTTGCTTTTATATTTACTTAAGTTAATGATTAAAATAGATGGACAAGCCCATTTGACTTTCTGCATATAAGGAACAATTTTGTTTGCTATCATAAAGGTTCTTTTATCAATATTGCCATTTATGTTCCTGACTTGAAATTTGATCTTTCAACTCCTGTAACAACTTCTTAGGCTTTAAGGATTCATTCACAGTGATTGATATATATATATATATATATATATTTTTTTTTTTTTTTTTTAATAATGGAATAGTGGCTTTGGGAGTCAGACAAACCTGAGTTTAAATCCCACTGACTAGCTCTGCGACCTTGGTCAAGTTACTTCATAACTTGCCCCCCTCTGAAAAACTTGGGCATAGAAATGTTGAGAGAATTAAATGATAAATGTATTTTAAAAACTAATATAGTGTCTGAAATATAACAGATCTAGGTTTTACCAAATTATCTATCTATCCATCCTTCTATCTTTATGTCTCCCAACTTTCTTCTATGACTATATTAAGAACTCTAGCAAAACACTCAATATTTCTCTGAGTTAAATAAAAAAGGGGTGTCTATGAAAATTGCTAACATTTTACATATTTTTTTCAAGCAGTATTTTGTCCCTTGTAATCCAGATGCTGAGGTTTATATTTTTGAGAATTGTGAGTAGTCCTGTTTCTGCCAGCATGCCTTCTAGTGCTAGATTCTTCACAAGCGCAAGAGTTCATCAGGATTTCAGATTTGTTTGTTGGTTTGTTTCTGGGTTTTTTGTTTTTTTGTTTTTTTTGGTTTCATGGTTTTTTGTTTTTTGTTTCTTTTAGGATTTCAGATTTTGATAAATCAAATGAATCATTGCTCTTAGCTCCAGACTACTCCTCTCCTTTATCACGAGGACAAGTGAAAATAAGAGGACTTTCTAATTTGCCTCTGGAGCATTTATGGGTGTCAGTTGTCTTAGTGGGCTCCTTGATTTAACAGGTATCACCCCTGTGTTGTCTTATTGTTATCTGATTCTCTCCCCTCTCGTGGCTCTTCACTGTACTTCCACCCTTGGTACAGAAACTCGTAAATCCAGTTCATCATCAGCCTCCACCCAATCAACTGTGATTCAGTGGCAAACACTCTTGGCCAGCATCTGGAGAAATTGGAGAGGTTGTTTGAGGGGTTTATTTTATTTTCTTTCTAATGAAATCATTTTGGAGCTCTCCATATCATTGAAAAGAAAATGCAGATTTTCATCTTGTGAATGGTAACAGTTATTGAACATATCTAAAGAGTGGACAAGTGAGAAGTTCCTTTGTTAAATCTTCCATGTTGTGTCTGCAGACATATGTTTGCCTTTTCTGTCTGTCCCCCATGTGTAGAGACACACATGAGGCCAGCCCGCTATGGAATTCACTGTGTGGAAGGCCCAGCTGCTCATGACTGCTTCAGAAACTGGGTCCTTCTGGAGTTCAGGAAAATGTTGTATATGCCATAGAATCCTCTGGTAAGTGTGGACAAGTGGTCTGTGGACCCCTTCTCAGACTAATCTTTTTAACAAGAATATAGCACATAATATGTCAAGGGAAACCAAATATATTAAAATGCAATTATCAAAGTATTTTATTATGCTATATACACTTCTTCACTAATGCATAAAATAACAGGTCTAGTAATTACTGTAATTCCAAGTAGTGATGAACTTAATAATTGGAGACATCTAAAACAATGGTGAAATGACATGAAAATATCCATGCTTTTTACTGGTGACAAAGTCCTAAGTATTACTAATATTATTGCGGTTTGTTTTCTACATTTATCAATAAAGGAATGCTAAATTTCAGAGATTAGCAGAACTAAAGATGCCATTTTTTTTCCCCATCCAAGTTTATGGATCTCCCTGAATTCTTCTTCACCAACCTCTTGGATTTCATGGCCACAGTTTAAGAATCCAAGGACCTTAACTCCCAGTGTGTGAACCAAACTCTTTGGTTAGAGATTCTCACAGTCTGCCAAAGTTGCAAGGATTCAAGAGTCAATTCCTTGCCAGTGGTGACAAGCAAAATTTGAACATTTAAAACCAAAGCTGTACTTAAGAGAAGGACCTTTTGTCTTTGCTGACAATGGAAGGGATTCACAGTGAAAAGATCATTGTGTACCTTGGATGTTTGGTTAATGTGCCTTTGAAGGCTCTGGAACATACCACCAGGAGAATTCATCCCCCTGCAGACTTTAATGCCACTGCATAGCAAATATTGAAGGGAAAAAGGCAGATCAATGTATTTAGTCCACGAAAGATAAACACTTTCCCAGTTTATGTCTCCACAGCAGTGAAGTTCATCATGCTAGATCGTGTTGTAGACGAGCCTTGAAAGGGAAGCCTGGGATGTTTGTCCAGGGCACTGTCTGGGTGTTCCCAGCATTACCTTCTGTCTGTTTGTTCTCTATCCCCATCCCTCCTCCTCCTCAGCCTGGCTCCAAGTCAGCTCTGAACTAGAGCCCCAAAGGACTAAAGGCAGACTTCCTCTATGAAACCCTCCTGAGGCCTTCCTAGGGCTCTGCCACTGGGTGATGGGAGTCACACTGATGGGGACGGGAACAGTCACTGCCACCTTCCTCCCTCCTCTTTTCTACTCAGCTTCTGCCAGGTCCTGACAGCTCTGGAAGCCGAGGCCTTTCTTTGACTCCCATGCAGGTCTCCGTGCTGTGCACTGCTGCCAAGCCATGGGGCCAGCTCTAAGAATGTGTTTTTAATATTCATTGTTCACTCTGTCTGTTACCGATGTGTGCACTGCAATTATTGTAATTCTTTGCACATGTGTTGTTATGAAATGGGTGCCTTTCAAGCCATGCCAGGTTACTTTTTTTTCCTTTCTGAAACCCAAATATATTATTTCTACCTATGTTTCAGTTAGTTTGCCATGCTTCTTTATTTTATTTCAAAGATGAGTCTGGGCAGCGAAAAGAGTGGTGTGTGCACAAAGCAAGGTCTGCCTACTTTCCTTGTGATAGAACAGTTGCTTTTGATTTAGGCTTATGCGGTTTTTACCTCACTCTCTTGTTTTTGTTTTCTTCTTTCCATGCTCACGAGCAAGCCGCCTTTCAGACATACACGTCCCACGTGTACTGCTGCTGGAGTAGCCATCTGCACCCAGGGGAAGGCACACGTGTAGTGTGCAAAACAGACATGCACACATGTGCATGAAAACAGCTTTTGGTTGGAAGTTTTCTTGGATGTTAGGGGTGTTTTTTTTCTCCTTTTAGTGGTAAGGAGGAAAAGAAGGTCTAGAAAAGTCATCTTCTTTCTTTTTTAACTTTAATTGGGCCTTTTCTGGCACAGTGTAGAAAATTCAGCTGGGCACAAAAAGGATTATATGCTTTCATTAATTCAGATTGTCTTATTTTTGTTTTTAATTTTTTATCAAAGAAAAACAGCAAATGTGAAACTAGATTTTAAAATCTCATATTTTTAAGCTTCTTAGGATAATGACAAAACCTTAGTTTTTAAGTAAATTAAGAATAACTAGTTTTGCCTTTGAGAACTTACTCTTGAGATTCACAGAGGCTAAATTAAGAATAAAACAGTGGAGGTGTCCACCTGGCAAACATCACCAGCTATCCCCACATACATGTTCCTTTCTTTAGAGAGTCTCAAGCCACTCTCTGTTTTTGCCGGGAAGAGAAATCTGACCCTTGTCTGCTAAGCATTTTACTTTCATTGTTAACTATATCCATTTGTCACCATGAAACATTATTATTTTTAAGGCAGCAGGGAAACAGGACCGCTTGCTGCATAATGGTGCTGTAACTCTTGTGGCCAGGAAGGAATCAAAGAAATGGGTCAGTAGCTAATGTGGGAAATCGTACCAGCAAGAAAGAAACATGCGGAGTGACAGAAACAGAGACAGAGAGAGGAAAAGGAGGAAAAGGGAGAGGGAAGGAGGGGGCAGGAGGAAAAATACTGAAAGATAAAAACAGAGGCCTCTGCAGAAAAGCTAAAATTTCCATGAAAAGATTTATAAAAGGATGGTATCGCTGTTGCTAGGGAGCTGGGAGGAGAGCAGACAGATATGCCATCCACTAAAGATCTTTAATATAAACCTGCCTTTGTTTGCATCATCTCTCCAGTGAGGAGACTGGATAAAGAGGAGAAGAAATATGGTGAAGCTGTCTTCTTAGACACACAATTTTAAGAGCACGCTCTGTAGCTGCTGTGTTGAGGGCATGCCTGAGGTCAAAGGGCACAGCCTCACTCCCCAGAATTCCAGGGCCAAGGTTGCACCCATCTAGTTATGGGGAATGGCCCCACTCGCATGTAATATGATGGCTCTTAGATGTATAACCCCGATGTGGCAGGTTCTGCCTTCCCTTAAATGAATAAATGTATCTTAATCAGCTGTTTGGTCTTACTGTTGCCCAGGATTCGGGTTGAGGAAAGGAGTCTGGTGCTGGGGCAAACCAGCAGTGGCTCCTCATGGTACTGCTCCCAGTGAGAAACAGAGGAAGTGGCATGGGAAGTCATTGCTACTCCAGAATCACCTTAGCACCTGCCTGTATTAGGTAGGGTTTTCCAGAGGAAAAGAACAAATAGAATATGTATATATGTATATGACAGGTTTATTTTTTATTTTAAATGATTGGCTAATGCCCTTGTGGGGGCAGGCAAGTCCAAAATCTGCAAGACAGTCTGTCAGGCTGAAAATTTTGATAGGCATCAGTGTTAAGTCTTGAGTCCAAAGGCAGTCTGGAGGCAGGATTCCCTCCTCTTCTGGAGACTTCAGCTTTTTTCTTAAGGCTTTCAACTGGTTGGATGAGGCCTACCCACATTACGGAGGGTAGTCTGTTTTACTCAAAGTCTACTGACTTAAGTGTTGATCACATCTAAAAAATATTTTCATAGTAACATTGATGGTGTTTGTACCATAGCCTAGCTAGGTTGGTGCATAAAATTCACAATCATACAGCTCTATGAAATAACTAAGGTGAATAATGTTCATCCCTCACCAAACCAACATACTACAGATTCAGAGATATGAGGTAGGCATATGTCCACATTGCAGCCAGTGTGATAGAAGCTAGGACCTTTAGTTAGTATAGTTGTTGCTTTGTTCTAACCTGAGAAAATTCCTTGCAGAATTATATCTTTGAAAGGAGCCTCCTCTAAGGAATCTATCCCTATCTTGAACTTTCTGTCTCTAATCCAGACACTCTTTACTCCATACAACCCCTTATTTAACTCCCTCAGTTGGATGCCCCAGCCACCATCACTGGAAATTCACCCTACCACACCCCTTGGTCTGTCCTCTCTCTGCACTCTGAAACAGTGTCTCATATTCTGGCCTGATGTTTACTGAGCTATTCCTGCTTAGTTGTGGGCTCCAGAAGGGCTGAAGGAGTCAACTCTACTCCTGTGAGGGAAAGCAAATATAGGTGCTCCAGTTCTTGTTCAGTCTCCTCAAAAGTGAAAGCTTTGGCTTGCTTACCTTACAAGTAGGGTTGTCAGATTTAGAAGAAAAAAAAATTAAATTTGAATTTTAGATAACCAATAAATGATTTTTAGTATAAATATATCCATACTTGGGACATAAACACTAAGAAGTTTTTCATTATTAATCTGAAATTGATGCCCAGTTACATTTGAATTTTAGATCAAGAACAAACATTTTTTATTAACAGTATGTCCCATGTAATATTTGGGACATACTTACACACAAAAAAATTATTCCTTGTTGATCTGAAATTCAAATTTAACCAGGCAATTTGTATTTTATCTGTCAATCCTGCAAGATGACTTAAAACATAAAGACACTGCTCCAACTCATGCAGTATTTTTTCTCAGAGACAACATAGGCTGGTTTCCTATCTAGGAACACATTTTTCCAAAAGCAAGCCTGTTAGTCTCTCCTCTATAGCAATAGCTTCTGACCACCTCTCTTCCCAGTGCCAGCTGCCCTGGACGGGTTGGGGCCACTCCAGCTTTATTTCTCCTTCTAATCAGGGTATGGTGGAAGGAATATTCAATTTGTCCTGTTCAGGTGGACATATTTTCAGAAAAGGAATCACTGACATCCCCAGTCACCTAGACTCAAGACCCTAGAGCCAACCTCAATTCTTTCTTCCCTTCTGTTCTCCCTGCCAGGGCTTTATTTGCAGTGTCTTTTGTATCTTCTCCTTTTTGTCTCAGACATCCCTCTAATCCACCTTCATTATTGTTCACAGAGTGACAACATGAACCTCTGACTTTTTCTTCCTGCCCATAGCACCTGTCTTCTACAGTCCATCCACCACACTCCATGACCTGACGTTCAGTATCATTGTGAACACTCAGACACTCCCAAGGCTCAGAAACATTCTGTTTCCAGATTGTCTGCCAAATGAAGTCCTATATTTTGGCCTACATCAAGTCCAGATATCTAGGCCATATATCAAATCCCTCAAGTAACTGACTTTAACCCAATGATCATACGCTTTTTCTTTTTTTTTTTAAGATTTTATTTATTTATTTGAGAGAGAGAGAATGAGAGATAGAGAGCACGAGAGGGAAGAGGGTCAGAGGGAGAAGCAGGCTCCCTGCTGAGCAGGGAGCCCGATGTGGGACTTGATCCCGGGACTCCAGGATCATGACCTGAGCCAAAGGCAGTCGCTTAACCAACTGAGCCACCCAGGCGCCCGATCATACGCTTTTTCTGAAAAAAGCCAGGGAGTAGATTTTTTAGCCTTCGAAGGCTATATAGTTTCTGTCACAGTTATTCAACTCTGCTGTTTTTGCATGAAAGCAGCCATAGACATCAGTGAATGGGCTTGGCTGAGTTCCAGTACGACTTTGTTTATAAAACGGGTTGGGGGTACAGATTTGGCCCATTCCTTCTCTAGCTGACAAACCAAACCTGTTCTCCAAGCCTCAGCTCAAGTGTTCTTTTCTCTGTGAAGCTCTCTCTGATCCACTCAGTTGGAAGCAACTCCTTCTTCACTTCATGTACACAACGCTTTATGTCTTTTTATGACTATGCCCACATTCTGCCTTGAACGGAGTCCATGCCTTCGCTCTTTGTTGGCAAACTTGACATCCCCTGCAGAGGCCACCATAGTCCATTACACAGGGGAGATGTTCAGTAAGAAAGTAGTGGTAGGAAGAATGATGGAAAGCCAGGAGAGTGAGTCTAGAGGAAGGGCAGGGGCTTGATCAACTACAGCCTCCTGCTTCTCCTCAGATAAGTCTGAGTTCCCCTGAAGACTGTGGATCAACATGAAATGCCTTTTGGAGAAGCCCAACTTCCAGGCCAGTCATTTAAACACACAGAAGCCTGCGCCTCAAAAATAAATTAGCTAAGCATTCAGTTCCCCAACCAGGAAGGTTGGTATTGCAAATTCATTTGGACTGAAACCATTTTCCTTTTTGAAACACACCCAAGTTCTAAAATAAATAGCTTCACCTGATCTGGACTGTGAACACATTCCTCCAAAATCCATCCCTCAAGAGAACTTTGTTACCTGCTTCAGCTCAAAATGTACCTGACTCCAAAGCATCTGAACTTTTCCTAGCAGGGGTAGAAACAGCCAGGCTCTGTGTGCCTCAGAGAAAGTGTGTCAGAGCTGGGAAGAACGAACTGAGGAAAAGAGCAATAATGCAAGCATTTTTTTCCAGCAAAATAACTATGAAAGTTAAAAATTATTTTTTAAAGTTAGCTATCCTTGAAAATTGCAAGCAAATCTATTTCTCTAGTTCTTTGTCAATTTTTGGACTTAGAAGTGGTTTAGTTATATTACTACATACTTGATTTTGTCTCTGTAATCATTTTAGGTGCATGTCATGTCCTCTTAATTAATCTGCAGGTTTCTCAAGAGGAGGATACCTATTTTCTTTTCTTGCATACCTCCTAAAGCATCTTAATACCAGGACCACAGCAAACGCTCAATAAGCATGCGATCACTAAATGAATGTATGGGGTGTAGTAACCTGCTGAAGTCCTTGGTGGGGGGAATTAAATTAGTCAAGTTAATTTTTTTTAAAAGAATTCTTCTCTTGTAAACCTGATCCCACCTCTTTTCCACCACCAGTTAGTACCTCTATTTTAAGTCCTTTGAAACTTTCATAACAATAAGAAAGAAAAATTTTGCTTACAGCTATGTTTTATTAGATTTAAGTCTTCTTTGATGGCAGGACACAACACACCGACACTTGGGTAGATGAAAAGCAGAACTTTTTGTTACTTGCCAAATGAGAGCAGGCTGTCAGGCAGGACCACACAGAGGCTTACACCCAGGGGTGGGCACAGTTTATGTGTGGCAAACAGAGTGGGATTACTAAATTGAGCACACTCCCTGTGAATTAGCTGATTTGAATAATTTCACAGGTTTCAGGACTAGGGGCTATTTCTAGCTGTCCAGTACTTGACCCAGGGGCAATTAGGCCTGCTGCATAGATACCAGGAGTATAAAAGTTCCATAAGGGAATTCACTGGAATGTGGACTTGAGCTGCCCAAAAGGGGGGACTGATTGGCCTCTAAGCCAGACCTCAAAACTGGATCAAGACACATTTTTTAAAAACTATATTATGGGGGTGGCTGGGTGGCTCAGTCAGTTAAACATCTGCCTTGGCTCAGGTCATGATCTCAGAGTCCTGGAATTGAGCCCCAAGTCGGGCTCTCTGCTCAGTGGGGAGTCTGCTTCTCCTTCTCCCTCTGTGCTCTCTCCCTCTGTGTTCTCTCTCTTGCTCTTCCTCAAATAAATAATTTTTTAAATAAATAAAAATCTTTTTAAAAAACTATACACTATAACACCCTCATTTATAGTTCATAAAAGCAGGGGACTCCCTGTATTGTTCTTGTCATTGTACCCCAATGCCTAGCATGTTGAAAGCACTCACAATTGAGTAAATTGAATGACTCCAGATTTTCACTTCTACTAAGGGTGGGCTACTAAGACTGCAAGCCTGGATTCAACACTTTCATTAGATATTGAGACTTGCACTACAGGAAAAAAATATAGTTAATTCTACTAGTCAGGGAAAAAAAAGTGATAAGGTCAGTATTGCTCTGTCAAGGGATTATATCCATAATCTGGAATGTTGTCATTTTATAGGAATGACAGACACAAATGATCAGTGTTTATTGCATGATCAAATCTGAGAGCAAAATGACATTTGGGGGTAAGAGAAGCGGAAATGAGAGAAGCAGAAACTGGCCAAAAGCCAGCTAAATTGGAGTGGTTCTACTGTGGGATAGAAGATAACAAAGCTTTGAAAACCAAGTAGCAAGGAAAGGTAAGAAATGAGACTAAATAACAAACTCATGAGTTCTGGGAAGAGAGAAAGTCACTGATTTTTTTTAAGATCACATGACACTAAGAGCATTTGGAGGGGTAATCATAGCCTGTTGGCAAAAAAGAACTGAAAGAAAATACATCTAGATTTAGTGTACATAAAATAAACAGGAAATAATGTCTTGGAACTTTAAAAGTAAATCATTAGCCCAATGAATGCAAGAAAACAGACTTAAAGAAATGTTATCACACCACTACAGTGTTTCTATGGGAATTAACACAAAATGAGGGCTTAATAAAAAACTTTAGAAAGCATTAGAAAACTATAAGTTAAGCAAAATTAAGAGGTTTCTTCATAACAGGACCAAGCAAATTCTTTATTATGTTAACAAATGTTGGGAACCTCTAAGAAGAAAGTGTGGTGGGAGGGTCCCAGCCACAGAACCCTCCCTTCCTTTCATGGAACAGCACATGTGACTCATACTCCATAGAACACTCTTAGATAAAGCCCATGCTAACATGATTTTTCCCCCATCTGTGTTATTTTCATGACAACACAAGTTATTTTATTCTGTCAGAGAACTTAAGCAACTACATTCCAGGACACATAAACACCATCCTACCTCTTAGGAACTAACTAAAAAATTCTCCTCATGTGTAATATAGGTATTTATGTCCTTTGAAAAAATATATCTTGGAACATTTTTGAGACAGACTAAATATATATGGTAATATCAACTCAGGGCTGAAAAAATAAAAATAAAAAAGATTTGAGGCAGGATATGGTGAGCAATGAGAGAACCTCACACCAATCCTAATGTTAACCACTGTCCCGTAATGTTCCTGTTCATCTACTTAATTAAATGCCTAAAGAAAAAAAAAAATCAACTTAAAGCCTGCAGCCAAAGAGCAAGCTAAAAATAACATTAGCAACTAGAATTTCAATTTCTACAAGTCTTTGCAAAATTTGGCAGTGACTTCGAATAAGCATTTGATTAGGACATCAAACAGTATCAAATATCAGCATTTAGCTACTTAGCTTGACATGTCAAGCAGAGGCAAAAGCTGTCATCAGCATTCCAGGAACAGTAGACTGTGCTAGGCAGGTCTGTGCCCAGCAGTTTACCCAGTGATTCTGAGATAAATAGTCTGTCTCTCTTTTTGCTATAAACTTCTTTGCAAAATTTTGTGATTTTCATATCCTAATGAGGCAGTTGTTTATTGACATTTTAAATGATGTAAGGTCACTTCATAACTTTCAAGAAACTACTGACATTATTTGTAATTCTTTATTAAACACATAGCCATGGAAGCTACTCTGAAATCGCTGATGTTACAAGGAAGACAGCCCAGAGGAAGTTGGTGGCTTTCAGTAACACCTCCAACAATGGCTTCTTTCATTGAAATATTGATTGAGTACATGCCATGTGCTAGGTCTTTTGTCACCTGGCTTGCTCAACTCTGTCATTATAACTAAATGACCAAGACAGCCTAGTCAATCAGGGAACTTTTAATTTATTTTCAGTGGCAAAAGGAATAGACTGAAGGTCACATAGCCACAGGTATCAAGCAGGCATCCTGGGCTCATGTACTGCCATTGGCTAAATGAGCTCAAACTTAGGAAACCACACCTAAAAAACTCAGGTACACCTATATATCAGGGAGCAAAATTACAAACACCATTCCCAAAGGGGCAAAGAAAAGGAAGATTCTTTATTGTATTATAACTATGGTGACCAAACATGGGACAATTCCAGTTTACACCTTTTGTCCCAGTGTCTCAACTGGTCTAACATCTCCCTCAAATTTTTAATTATTTTAATGAAGAATTATTAATAGCTGCACTGGGAGCTCTCTACTTTGTATTTTCAGCTTCTGATATGGTTGTCTAGTAGTAGAGGAGATGTATGAACAGATTTTGTTTTTACTTTAACCTCCCTTTCAAAGCAGGCATGTGTGGTACTTGCTAGTAAACACAGTGCCCTCAGGCAAGAGAGAGCTCATGAAGCTAATTCCTCCCAGTTTGGGTGGTACTAGGAGACTCAACAGCACTGCCTTTACTGGCCATTGTTGGGTCTGCCAGTTGTGCTGTGACCTACACTTACACCCACACCCATCAAAATGCATGAAGCCACTAGCCATCAGTTGGCTGGATCAGTAGAAATGTGAGACTTTATTGTTTAGTTGGGAAATGTGCAAGGGTGCTGGAGGCCGGGCTATCTTGTCATAAAGCTTATAGAGAGCAGCCTGAATATTCTCATTACATGGTTTTGTTATTTATTATTTGGTTCATGTACACTTATCAGCAGCAATTATTATTTGGTAATGTTGTTTTGCAACAAACTCATCAGGAAAGAGCTCAAAAAATCAAAAGCACATGTTAAGCAAAAAACTTAAGTTCTGAATTTCAGTTTCACAACAAAGTTGATGATGAATGTGGAACTTGCAAAAAATGTTTATCAACACAATTTACCATCTACTATGAGGGCTAAGTGACACCACTGACCACATGAAAACCAGAAGACACAAATCTTCTGAAGAATTTCCAGCATTTATCCCACAAGTTAGATGTTAATTTAAGACTATATCCAAAAATGACCAAATGTGTGCCTACAAAAAGGGCATTTACATATCAGTCAGTGAAGCATGACTTTTCATTTACCTCAGATGATTGTTTTTCTTCATTAACTTCACCCACTTTGGATTCCAAGTTTGCTTTTGGACATATGAAAAGTGAAAAAACTGTTCACGTGTTGGCTCCATTAGCAGAAGAACTGCACAAACAATTCAGTGAAGCCAGTTTTATACCAGTGTCCTAGATAAGGAGAAAACTGGTTCCAATAAAGGTTTGTTTTTCTTTATTCACTTCATGAAATCAAAATACATCTTTTGGATATTCATTCTGACATTATTGTGAATGCTCTTATAGGCTCAGGTAAGAAGTTCAACGTTAAAGCTTTTGTGATATGTAAACACAAATTTTACTGGAGTAGAGTTGTGAGAAAAACAATATTCTTACTAAATTAAGAAACCTTTGGAGCAGATATATACTTGAAGTTACATCCTAGAAAGCTGCTGTATTCCACTAATCAAAATAGTAACTGTCTTTGTCAAGATATATAAATATACACTGATACAAGCACATGCATGAAGTTAAAGTAACTGAACTATAAAACTTTATGAGGAAGCTGGTATTCAACATCTTTATGGAAATAGCACTGTCTTTGCTGCCTGCCATCCAGGTCTGCCAATGGTAAGAACAAAAATGGAAAACCACATACTGTAGGTCTAAAGTTTTATAAGTTGTAAATCAAGCTAGCAAACTGCTAAATAAAATAGGTTTGAGCCTAACATCACAAATATACTTTCAGTAATGACCTGAAAAGCCAGGTTATAATTTAGAATCCCCAGAGTCCTTGAAATCCCTGTCTGCAATTGGCAATGTGAGGGAAACACCTCAGCCCATCCTGAGCTCTTTTCCTTCAGCTCCCTCTGGCACGGCAAGGGACTCATACAAACAGGTGAGGAGATACCAGATTAGCCATTATGTTGAAGCTCTGTCATCAGCACCCCCTCTGGCCACACCTAAACAGCTGTCCCTTGCCCAAATCTTAGGCCACGGAGGGTCTATATTGGTAGTGAGATCTACCCTTGAGAGGAGGTACCCAAGGAAGATGCCTGCCCATCTCTGGGAGCAGGTCTGAGCCATCTGGGCAAGAAATTCTGGGGCCTTAGCCACTTGGGCATTTGTCTGAGATGGCATGTCTTCTTGGCCTCTCAGATTGGATGGAGTTAGGCTGGAAAAGGGTCAGAACTGAGCCCTCTAAAGTGTAGGGCCCTGGGCAGCAGTCTGTATTGCTCAGATTCAGGTCTAAGAGTAGTACTAACTTAACTAATCTTCGATGTTGTCTCTTCATCTTGTACGTGAAATTCTAGTAGATTTAGTAGACATTCCTAATCTAGTCAAACCCTTCACATGTTCTTCAAACCAATGAAATTTGGGATCCTCAAAATTTTCTTTGTCAATAAAATAACACGTGGATTTAGCAGATTCAATGAAGACCCTTTTTTCCCTTGTCACACTGGATGTCTAGATGCTGTTTGGATTGGGTTTAGAAGATGGCGTAGTATAGATGTTTCTTGGTCTGAGTCTCTTAACAGTAGAGATGAAGAAGGGAAAATGAGATCACGAAAAGACTTGCTGTTGGACTTCAGAACACTGCCAGTTGCCATGGTGGTGGCATTAGCTGGATTTGGGGCAGTCGAGGTATCTTGGGAGGAGTTGCTTGAAAGTAACCAACAGTTGTTTGATTTGAATAAATCTGCATGGGTAGGAGCAGTGTCAGAAGTAGCAGCCCATGTCTGAGCCAGGCCACCATTGCTCTGCCCATGTCTGCTCAGTCCACGCACGGTGCATCTCACTGTACATGGAGTGAGTGGAAAACTGCTGGCTTGGGGCAGGCACAGGCAAGGTCAAAAATGTTTGAGGTTTTAAAGAACCATTTTGAAAATCAACTTAAATGCCTAAAAATAGTATTGAAATATACACACGTACACACACACACACACACACACACCTTCACACACATTCTAGCATATTGTCAATGCTGAAATATTTTAAAACTAGTTACAGACAACGTACAATGTCAAATAAGCAATACTAACTTCGTGTGGCTGAAACAGAACTCATGATTCCTTATTAAAGATGCTTCTTCATGGAATTTCCCAACTCATTAAATTATACCATCAACATCATCCATGCATGTGCTTAAGTAAAAAGTCTAGATGTTAGCCGTGATTTCTTGATTTCTCACTTTTAATTTTTTAGAAGTTTTTTTCAAGGTTTTATTTATTCAAGAGAAGAGAGAGAGAGAGCATGAACAGGGGGAGAGGCAGAGGGAGAGGGAGAAGCAGACTCCGCACTGAGCAGGAAGCCCAACACGGGGCTCAATCCCAGGACCCTGAGATCATGACCTGAGCTGAAGGCAGATCTTTGAGCCACTCAGGTGCCCCGAGTTCTCACTTCTCAGAATCTATCCATTAGCAAGTCATTTTGATTCAGCCTCTAGCTTGTATTTTAAAAGGCTTCTTCTCTTCTCCATTAGCACCACCTTCGTCTAAACCACCTGATTTAGGTCTATTAAAGAAAATGAAGTGATATGGCAAGGAGTCTAATTCCACTTCCTAGTGGTCACTCTTCTTCTTTTCTAGATGTCTGAGCTAGCCTCTGGACATGAAGTCTCCATGGTCTGTCTCCTGATTAATTCTTTGACCTCATTTCAAACAGCCTCCACCCTGCCAACTATGCTCCAGCCACACTAGATAACTTTTTGGTCCATGAAATAACAAACTCATTCTTGCCTTGGGGCTCTGCACCAGCTGTCTGGCTGTCTCCTCTGTCCAAACAGTCCTTCCCCTTACCTTAGTATGGCTGCCTATTTCTTGTCCTTCAGACCTCAGCCTAAATGTCACCTTCTCAGAAGAGCCTCCCTGACCATGCACTCTAACTTGGATCCACCCTGTCATGCTTTACTACATCTGCCTATTTTGATTGTCTGCATTACAAATGTTTAGGTGTATGTGTCATTTCCTCCGAGCTAGGATATAAGCCCCATTGACATCAGAAGTCTTGTTTATGTTGTGCACCTTTGTATCTCTACAATAGCGAACAATACCTGGTACCTATAGGTGCCCAATAAATGTTTGTCAAATGAATGGATAAATAGACGTTTCAGAATAGAGCCTGATATTTTGATTAAAAACTATCAAAATTATTCTGCCTGACTGGAGTTTTGGTATCAAATGCCATCTAAATAAATGAGATATAATCTGAGGACTCAACACTTCTTTTAGAGATAGGAATTAATTATATGATATTTGTAGTAGGATATAATCGAGATCCACTTTAAAAATACTGGGTGTATTATTTGTTACATTTGTGCATCACTAAATTATTTACACCCTAATTGCCTAATTGTACCGGGTAGTCCTGGAACTTAATCTATTTAGCTTTCCTAAAGTCTGATCCATCAATTAATCACCCTCTGCACATGAAGCTCTTGGCCAGAATTTTAACAGAATCAGAATCTCTTGTGATATTCCTGTAAAGAAACTTATCAGGATTCTGAAGGAAAAAAAATTATTGCCTTAGACAAGAACTCTCGGGTGCTATAATCTTTTGTGTTAATTTCCATTCCTAAAAAAGGAAAATGTGCCTCAGTTTGCAATTAGAGGGCGACAGGGACTAGAGTGACAGAGACAGGGAACAGAGGCTGATTGTACATGTGTGAAGTGCCCATTGACTAGTAACTTGAAGTATTAACTGGTTCTATGTTCCTTTCTTCTTCTTCACTCCTCCTATGATTATAAGTTTTAGTTCCATGAGGTATAAGTCTGCATTAACTCCAGGAGAAATTTATCAGTTCAGAACTTAAACTGAAGCAATGGTGTGTTGGTAAATGTTCGACAAATGGCTTTCTAGAAAAAGAGCCCTGATTTGTGGTGTTTGTTGGTTTCTGTAGTGTAAATAATCCCAGGATGGCTGATTTCAAGCTACCAATGAAACTTCATTTAAAGTGGACTTAGGTAGAGATACTAATAACTAGTTTTCATGAGCTAGTAGTATGACCTGGCTCTAGCACACCACTGAATCAAAGATACAAATTCTGTTTCAAGTTCATGAAGTTTGATGCACATATAAGACAGAAAACAAATGATAGTAGGTAAAATCAGACTGTGGTCAGTTTCATATTCTATCCCAAGATATAAAAAAAAAACAACTTTAGGGGTGCCTGGGTGGCTCAGACAGTTAAGTGTGCGACTCTAGATTTCGACTCAGGTCATGATCTCAGAGTCATTAGATTGAGCCCCATGTCAGGCTCTGTGCTCAGTAAATCTGCCTGAGATTCCCTCTCTCCCTCTCCCTCAGCCCTTCCCCCCACTCATGCTTGCACATACATACTCTCTCTCTCTAATAAATAAGTAAATAAATAAATAAAATCTTTTAAAAAAAAAAAACTTTAAGCAGGAGAGAGAGGAAAAGGAAGTTTAGAAAGAAGTGATATTTGAGGCATCTAGCTGGCTCAGTGAACATGTGACTTTTGATCTTGGGATTGTGAGTTTGAGCCCCAAGTTCGATGTAAAGATTTCTTAAAATCTTTAAGAAAAAGAAGGAAGTGATGCTTTTTGTTCTCCCTGGCTTTACTGAGATATAATTGACATATTGTTTAAGGTTAAGGTGTACAACATAATTGTTTAAGGTGTTCAATGTGCTTTTGTTTGCATTTCCTGTTGATTAGTGATGATGAGCATCTTTTCATGTACCTGTTGGCCATTTGTATGTCTTCTTTACAAAAATGTCTACTTGGGTCCTTGGTACTTGGGTCCTTGGCCCATGTTTAAATTGAATTGTTTGTTTTTTTTGCTATTGAGTTATATGACCTCTTTATATATTTCAGATATTAATCCCTTCTCAGATATATGTTTTGCAACTATATTTTCTTCCATTTCACAAGTTGTCTTTTCATTTTGTTGATCATTTCTTTTGCTGTGTAGAAGCTTTTTAGCTTGATGTAGTTCCTCTTTTTAATTTTTACTTTTGTTGCTT
This sequence comes from Eumetopias jubatus, assembly GCF_037043125.1. Lineage (NCBI taxonomy): Eukaryota > Metazoa > Chordata > Mammalia > Carnivora > Otariidae > Eumetopias > Eumetopias jubatus. The sequence goes on from NW_028274820.1 coordinate 36,617,358, forward strand.
GTGCTTTTGATGTCACATCCAAAAAATTGTTGTCAAGACTGATGTCAGGATTTTCCTTATGTTTTCTTCTAGGAGTTTTATGGTTTCAGGTCTTACATTTAAGTCTTTAATCTATTTTGAGTTAATTTTTGTGAGTGGTGTAATATAGTGTTCTAATTTCATTAGTTTGCATGTGGATATCCAGTTTTTCCAACATCATTTATTGAAGAAACTATCTTTTCCCCATTGAGTATTCTTGGCTTCCTTGTCAAATATTAGTTGACTGTATATGTGAGAACTTATTTCTGGGCTCTCAGTTCTGTTCCATTGGTCTATGTGTCTATTTTTATGCTAGTACCATACTGTGCTAGGTGTCATGCCTCCAGCTTGGTTCTTCTTTTTCAGGATTGCTTTGGCTATTCGGGTTTTTTTGTGGTTCCATATGAATTCCAGGATAGTTTTTTCTATTTCTATGAAAAATGCCATTGGCAGTTTGATAGAGATCGCACTGAATCCATAGATGACTTTGGGTTGTATGATCATTTTAACAAAATTCTTCCATTAAAACGGGATATCTTTCCATTTATTTGTGCCTTCTTCAGTTGCTTTCACCAAAATCTTATAGTTTTCAGTGTATAGATCTTTCACCTCCTTGGTTAAATTTAGTCCTAAGTATATTATTATTTTGATACTATTGTAAATGGGATTGTTTTCTTTTTTTTTCTTACCTTAGGTAGTTCATTGTTAGTGTATAGAAGCACATCTGATTTTTGTGTTTTGACTTAGAATCTTGCAACTTGACTGAATTCATTTAGTAGTTCTAACAGTGTTTTGGTGGAGTCTTTAAGATTATCTATATTTAAGATCACATGGTCTGCAAACAGACAGTTTTGCTTCTTCCTTTCTGATTTGAATGCCTTTTATTTTTCTTGCCTAATTGCTCTAGGACTTTCAGTAGTGTATTGAATAGGAGTGGTGAGAATCTTGTCTTTTTCCTGATCTTAGAGGAAAAGCTTTCAACCTTTCACCATTGAGTATGATGTTAGCTCTTGTCATAAATGCCCTTTATTATGTTTAGGCATGTTCTTTCTATACCCAATTTGTTGAGAGTGTTTATCATGAAAGGACGTCGTATTTGTCAAATGCTTTTTCTGCATTTATTGAGATCATATGATTTTTATATTTCATTCTATTAGTGTGGTATATCACATTTATTGATTTGCATATGTTGAACCCTCCTTGTGTCCCAGAGATAAATCCCATTTGATCATGTTTATTATCCTTCTAATGTGCTGTTGAATTCAGTTTGCTAGTATTATATTGAGAATTTTTGCATTTGTATTAATCAACAATATTGGCCTATAGTTTTTCTTATATTGTCCTTATCTGGCTTTGGTATCAGAGTAATGCTAGTTTCTTAAAATGAGTTTGGGACTGTTTCTTTTCAGTTTTTGAAAGATTTTGAGAAAGATTGTATTAGTTCTTTAAATGTTTAGTTGAATTAATCAATGGAGCCATTTGATCCTGGGCTTTTATTTATTGTAAAATTTTTCATTACTGATTCAGTCTCCTTACTCATTATTGGTCTGTTCAGATTTTCTGTTTCTTCATGATACAGTCTTAGTAAGTTGTATGTTTCTAGCAATTTATCCATTTCTTTTAGGTTATGCGGTTTTGGGGGATGTAATGGTTCATAGTGTCTCATGACCCTTCCTATTTCTGCGGTATCAATTATAAAGTCTATTGTTTCATTTTAGACATTATTTATTTGAGTCTTCTCTTTTATTCTTAGTCTAGTAAAGGTTTGTCATTTTGCTTATCTTTTTCCAAAAACCAATCTTAGTTTCATTGATCTTTTTTATGATTTTTCTGATCTCTATTTTGTTTATTTCTGTTCTGATCATTTTAATTTTTTTCTTTCTACTAACCTTGAACTTTGTTTGTTCTTGGTTTCTGGAGGTACAAGATGAGGTTGTTAATTTGAGATCTTTCTTGTTTTTTAATGTAGGGCTTTATTACTATAACTGTTCTATTTAGAACTACTTTGCTGTATCCCATAAGTTTTGGTATGTTATATTTCTATATTTGTTTGTTTCAAGATATTGTTTTATTTCCATTTTGATTTCTTCTTTGACCCATTGTTTGTTGAGGAGTGTGCTGTTTAATTTCCACATATCTGTGAATTTTCCCACTTTCTTCCTGTTACTGATTTCTATTTCATACCCTTTGTGGTCAGAAAAGATACTTGGCAAAATTTCAGTCTTTTTTATTTTGCAAAGACTTTTCTGGCTTAAGATGATCTAACCTGGAGAATGTTCCATGTGCAATTGAGAAGAATGTGTATTTTGCTACTCGTGGATGGAATGTTCTGTATTTTTCTGTTAGGTACATTTGGTATAAAGTAGTTCAAGTTCCATGTTTCCTTCTTAATATTCTGTCTAAATAATCAGATCACTTTCTTATTTGAATGTGGGGCATGAAGGAAATTGAGGAAGATACAAAGAAATGGAAAAAGCCATGAGCCATGCTCATGGATTGGAAGAACAAATATTGTTAAAATGTCTGTGCTACCCAGAGCAATCTACACATTCAGTGCAATCCTTGTAAAAATACTGTCGATATTTTTCATAGAGCTGGAACAAATAATCCTAAAATTTGTATGGAACCAGAAAAGACCCCAATAGCCAGAGGAATGTTGAAAAAGAAAGCCAGTGCTGGTGGCATCACAATGCCTGACTTCAAGCTATATTACAAAGCTGTGATCATCAAGACAGCATGGTAGTAGTAAAAAAGCAGATACATAGATCAGTGGAACAGAATAGAGAATCCAGAAATGGACCCTCAACTCTATGGTCAAGTAATCTTCAACAAAGCAGGAAAGAATATCCAATGGAAAAAAGACAGTCTCTTCAACAAATGGTGTTGGAAAACTGGACAGCCACATGCAGAAGAATGAAACTGGACCATTTCCTTATACCACACATAAAAATAGACTCAAAATGGATGAAAGCCCTAAATGTGAAACCAGAATTCATCAAAATTCTAGAGGAGAACACAGGCAGCAACCTCTTCGACCTCAGCAGCAACAATTTCTTGCTAGACTCATCTCCAAAGGCAAAAGGAAACAAAAGCAAAAATGAACTATTGGGACTTCATCAAGATAAAAAGTTTTTGCACAGCAAAGGAAACGGTTAACAAAACTAAAAGGCAACCTACAGAAGGGAGAAGATATTTGCAAATGACATATCAGATAAAGGGCTGGTATCCAAAATCTATAAAGAACTTATCAAACTCAATGCCCAAAACACAAAAACTTCAGTCAAGAAATGGGCAGAAGACACGAACAGACATTTCTGCAAAGGAGACATCCAAATGGCCAACAGACACATGAAAAAGTGCTCAACACCACCCGGCATCAGGGAAATACAAATCAAAACCACAATGAGATACCACCTCACACCAGTCAGAATGGCTAAAATTAACAAGTCAGGAAACAACAAATGTTGGCAAAGATGCTGAGAAAGGGGAACCCTCTTGCACTGTTGGTGGGAATGCAAACTGGTGCAGCCACTCTGGAAAACAGTATGGAGGTTCCTCAAAAAGTTAAAAATAGAGCTACCCTAGGACCCAGCAATTGCACTACTAGGTATTTACCCCAAAGATACAGATGTAGTGAAATGAAGGGGTACCTGCGCCCCAATGTTTATAGTAGCAATGTACACAATAGCCAAATTGTGGAAGGAGCTGAGATGTCCTTTAACAGATGAATGGATAAAGAAGATGTGGTGTATCTATATACAATGGAATATTACTCAGCCATCAGAAATGTTGAATACTTACCATTTACATCGATGTGGATAGAACTGGAGGGTATTATGCTAAGTGAAAAAAGTCAATCAGAAAGACAGTTAATATGGTTTCATTCATATGTGGGGTATAAGAAACAGTGCAGAGAATCATAAGGGAAGGGAGGGAAAACTGAGTGGGAAGAAATCAGAGGGAGACAAGCCATGAGAGACTCTTAACTATGGTAAACAAACTGAGGGTTGCTGAAGGGGAGGTGGATAGGGGGATGGGGTAACTGGGTAATGGGCATTAAGGGAGGGCATGTGATGTGATGAGCACTGGGTGTTATACACAACTGATGAATTGTTGAACACTCCATCTGAAACTAACGATATACTTTGTGTTGGCTAGTTGAATTTTTTTTTTTTTTGGCTAATGAATTTAAGTTAAAAAATTAAATTTAAGAAAAAGAAAGTGGGGCATTGAATTTCCCCGCTATTGTTGCATTATCGTCTATTTCTCTCTTCGGATCTATTAGTATTTACTTAATATATTTAGGTGCTCCAATGTTGGGCACATATATATTGACAGTTATTATATACTCTTGATGAATTGAGCTTTCTCATTGTATAATGACTTTTCTTTGTCTCTCATTGTAGCTTTTGACTTAAAGTCTATTTGTCTGATATAAATTTAGCTACTCCTGTTCTCTTTTGGTTTCCATTTGAATTAAATATCTTTTCCTATCTTTTACTTTTCGCCTATGTGTGTCCTTAAGCTGAAGTGAATCTCTTGTAGGCACCATATAGTTAGATGTTTATATATCCATTCAGCTACTTTATGCCTTTCAATTGGAAAATTTAATATATTTACATTTGAAGTAATTATTATTGATAGGTAAGGACTTACTAATGCCATCTTATTAATTATTTTCTGGCTGTTTTTTTCCTTTGTTTCTTTTTTCCTTTGTTACTATCTTCCATTGTGAACTAATTGATGTTTTTCCATAATGATATGCTTTGATTCCCTTTTCTTTATCTTTTGCATATCTACTGTTGGTTTTTGCTTTGTGGTTACCATGAGGCTTACATAAACCATCTTATAGATATAATTGAGTTTTTAAAGCTGATATCAGCATTTTAAACGGATAACAACTTAACTTTGATCACAAAAAAAACTCTTCCCTCTTACTCCCACCTTTGCTGGAGAAACTATATTCTTTAGCAGTATGTTAGTGTGAGTCTGGAAAATTAGGGTAAGAAGATAGATAAAAGTTGGGCATGCTAGAGTAAATAAGACCTGTGTCCCTACCAGGGACAGGAAGCTAATCAAAGCAAAATTTTCTCCGAGAGTGAGAGGCTGGGTTTATTAGGCCTACCTGGAACTCTGGGAGTGAACAGCCTTGCCACTGTTCCTCGTGGCACATGGACAGCATTGGAGACAATAATAGCTATGAAGCACATTAGAGCAGAGTGCTACTGACAGCCCAGAGTCTTTCCTGAAGCCTCGTAAAGTGACACACTTCCCTTTGCTCTTGATCTTCCCTGAGCCCACAAGGACAGGGAAGAGCTGGGTCAGGGTGAAAAGATGATGTTCATGGGGGTTAGGATGAGAAGGCTGAAGAGGGCACAACTGTATAGATCTAGAAGTTTTTCAGAGATTGCAGACATTGTACACACACACACACACACACACACACACACACACAGAGGAGGGGCAAAAGAACAGAGCCAAAGACACCCAGGAACCATGGATGAGTTCCACCTGGAGCGGGAGGCCTGCAGAAGATTGAGACTGCAGAGGCTAAAATCAGCCACTTCTTGCCCCACATACTCTTCATGGCATTTGCCTACACCCCTGGGAGTTTAGAATCAGCACCAGGAAAGAGGAGAGTGAAAACTCCTGAATGGACTGTGCTTTAAACTTACAGCTAAAATTTCTCAATGGACTGAGGAAATCCCAGATTCAATTTTCTGCTCTCAATTGAAAGTAAGGGCTCTGGATTTAAAATCAAAAAAGTTAAATTAAGTTGAGATAGAGTGACCAACTGTTTCAGTTTGCCCTAGGTTGTGGAATTTTCACTGCTAAAACCTGGAAAATCTTGGGCAAACAAGGATGATTGGTTCTCCTAGTTGTAGATAGAAGGAGAGTGACATTTTTCCATGTGTGACTGTGAAATTCATACCCACTGACATTTAAAAAGGCCAATCTTGAACTCTCCAATCTGGGGGAATTCCCATATACACACTGGAGTGGACACTGATGCAGCTACTCAGATCCCTCTTTAAGGAAGGCCTTTGTGCCCCAGCAGCTGGGAGTGCTGGATGCACAGCATTAGCTGTCTTGCCCTGTAGGGTTTACCTTAGCTCTGAAGCCACCTCTCCCAAGGTCAGGCCCCTTTTTGTGCCAGCCCCCTTCCAGCAGCTAATCCATGTAGGAGTATAAAGGCTGGCCATTTCCTTCCAACTCAGGACAATGCTGAAGGGTCATTCTAGCTCTAAAGCTTCTCCATGAGGTAGGCTAAAGCTATTGTTCAACCTGCATTGCAGCCAAGCTTCTCCCTCTTCTTAATCCTGCTTCCTTACCCTCCCTTCCATGGGTGTTAATGCCAAGGGCACTCCCTAATAAACATCTGCATACTAAGCTCTATGTCAGAGTCTGCGTCCTGGTGAACCCAACTTCAACCCAAACCAGGGCCCTCCTTCCAATTTGCTTTCAGTCTGTTGCCTGAAACCACCTCACAAGGACATATAAGTCATGGGGGACTCACTGGTTGAGCCGAGAAAACTGGTTTGCCCCAAGGGGTTGTCTAAGGAACTGGCTTTTTTTTTTTAATTCTACAAAGTTTTCAGGACAAGAAAATGTGAATCATGGTAGGAACACTATAAATTTATTGAATGAATGACTAGGGCAGGGTCAGCTTCATGGATATATGACCTGTACACAGGCCCCCATCTTTCTCAGAAGGATATCACAGTGGCTTAATGTTCTGCTGTCAAGGTCTTAAAAATATTAATAATTTTTGAACAAGAGGCCCCACATTTTCATTTTGCACTGGGTCCTGCAAATTATGTAGCTGGTCCTGGACCTGGGTCTCCCAAGAACTAACTTATCCTCATATCCCCCAGGATTCTCCCTTACCATAGGGTGTGGCAGGAAAGCAGAGGGGATCTGCCAATGCCAACCCTTACTCTTTATAAATCTTCCTTCTATTTCTTTCTTTCAAAAAGGACTTGCCCTGGATTAATGAAGATCTGCTGGAGACCTTCCTATCTCTGCTTGGCATTATTCTTTAATAATACTACCCCTAAACTTTAATCTAAAAAATAGACAGGAAATTACAAAAATCAGAAAGAAAAAGCAAACCTCTATAATTGAAAGAGATAGGTTTAGGGGCAAAAGAAATGACAAGAAGACACCTGACTGAAATGCTGGCATTTAATCAGGCATTAGGCAGGAAGTGGGTAAGGCAATTCCAGAATGATAAGAACAAGCCTGAACCCTCTAATGGAATTTCTGTCAAGGTTTTCAATACTACAGTGCCCTTTAAAAACCATTTACTCCTCGGCCCTTATGTTTGTCCAGGCCTAGAGGTGAAAATGAAAAAAGGAAAAAAGGAGAAAAATGGAAAGCAAAAAAATGGCTCTGTTGACTTTTTTCAAAGAGAAAACAGGCCACAAGTTTCATAGGAAATTCTCTTACAGAGTGAAAGTCCCTTAAAAATAGGATCGGCTCCATAATTTGCAGGAGACAATGCAAAATTAATATGTGATGTCCCTTGTTCAAATTTTTAAAAATTTCAAGATGGAGAGCGCGAAACCAAATTGAGGGCACTTGTGAGCCTAGGGGACATGTATGACTGCATAGGTCACACACCCATGCAGCTGGCCTTGCTTAGGAGTCTCTGAAGGCTTATACTATTCTCATTATCTGATTTAATCTTCTACTTCCATTTCAAAGCACCAGGGATATGATGATTGTGTGTGTGTGTGGCGCGTGCGTGCACATGCTCATGTGTTAATTTAAGCTTCACTCTAGGGATAATTAGTTGTCCTAATTCAGAATTAAACCTAGAGTGTTTGGATAGCATTATATCAGAAAATCTATGCTCCAGATGTCACTACTACAAGCACCTTAGCTATTAGTATTTCTAACCAACACCAGATCTTTGGCTAATTGGCATAATAAGTGTTATAAATGGGCTTTCATTGGTGAAATTAGTAAAAGTAGATGGAATCAGTGAAAATAAAGATATGAATGGGCTCAGATGTTCTGGAGACACTATCTAGACTTTCAAAACAGAACATAATAATCTAATGTCTATTATAGCCTGTAGTCTTGTGATTAGGGCCTGAGTCTTAATCCCTTAGAGTGCTACGTCCAACCATTGGTTTTGAGGATTTTTAAAAATTTATTTATTTTTTTAAATCCAGTATAATTAATATACAGTATTTTATTAGTTTCAAGTGTACTATATACTGATACAACAATTCTATACATTATTCTGTGTTCATCGTGATAAGTGTACTCTTAGTCCTCGTCACCTATTTCACCCATCCCCCCAGCCACCTCCCCTCTGGTAACCACCAGTTTGTTCCCTATAGTTAAGAGTCTGTTTTTGAGAATAGAGAGCCCAGCCCAGAAATGAACCCTCAACTCTATGGTCAAAGCAGGAAAGAATGTCCAATGGAAAAAAGACAGTCTCTTCAACAAATAGTGTTGGGAAAGTTGGACAGCCACATGCAGAAGAATGAAACTGGACCATTTCCTTACACCACACACAAAAATAGACTCAAAATGGATGAAAGACCTCAGTGTGAGACAGGAATCCATCAAAATTCTAGAGGAGAACACAGGCAGCAACCTCTTTGACCTCGGCAGCAGCAACTTCTTGGTAGACTCATCTCCAAAGGCAAAAGGAAACAAAAGGAAAAATGAACTATTGGGACATCAAGATAAAAAGTTTTTGCACAACAAAGGGAACAGTCAGCAAAACTAAAAGGCAACCTACGGAATGGGAGAAGATATTCACAAATGACATATCAGATAAAGGGCTAGTATACAAAATCTATAAAGAACTTACCAAACTCAACACCCAAAGAACAACTAATCCAATCAAGAAATGGGCAGAAGACATGAACAGACATTTCTGCAAAGGAGACATCCAAATGGCCAACAGACACATGAAAAAGTGCTCAACATCGCTCGGCATCAGGGAAATCCAAATCAAAACCTCAATGAGATACCACCTCACACCAGTCAGAATGGATAAAATTAACAAGTCAGGAAATGACAGATGTTGGCGGGGATGTGGAGAAAGGGGAACCCTCTTGCACTGTTGGTGGGAATGTAAGCTGGTGCAGCCACTCTGGAAACCAGTGTGGAGGTTCCTCAAAAAGTTAAAAATAGAGCTACCCTACAACCCAACAATTGCACTACTGGGTATTTGCCCCAAAGATACAAATGTAGTGATCCAAAGCGTTACGTGCATCCCAATGTTTATAGCAGCAATATCCACAGTAGCCAAACTATGGAAAGAGCCAAGGTGTCCATCGACAGATGAATGGATAAAGAAGATGTGGTATATATATACAATGGAATATTATGCAGCCATCAGAAAATGAAATCTTGCCATTTGCAATGACGTGGATGGAACTAGAGGGTATTATCCTAACCGAAATAAGTCAATCAGAGAAAGACAATTACCATATGATCTCACTGATATGAGGAATTTTAGAAACAAGACAGAGGATCATAGGGGAAGGGAGGGAAAAATGAAACGATGAAACCAGAGAGGGAGACAAACTGTAAGAGACTCTTAATCTCAGAAACAAACTGAGAGTTGCTGGAGTGGAGGGGGGTGGGAGGGTTGGGGTGGCTGGGTGATGGACATTGAAGAGGGTATGTGCTATGGTGAGCACTGTGAATTGTATAAGACTGATGAATCACAGACCTGCACCCCTGAAACAAATAATACGGTATATGTTAATTAAAAAAAAAAAAGATATACTTGGAGACATGTCACTATCTCCAATTCCTTTACCATTTTCAACCATTTGATGTAACCAATTTCATTAATTTCTAATTTATATTTCCCTGTTTTTTATATAAAATATATCTGCTTCTAAAAAAAGTCTGTTTTTGTTTGTCTCTTTTTTCTTTGTTTTGTTTCTTAAATTTTACATATGAATGAAATCATACAGTATTTGTCTTTCTCTGGCTGACTTATCTCACTTAGCATTATTCCCTCAAGATCCATCCATGTTGTTGTAAATAGCATGATTTAATTCTTTTTTATGGCTGAGTAATGTTCATGTGTGTGTGTGTGTGTGTGTACATCTTTATCCATTCGTCTATTGATGGATACATAGGTTGCTTCCATATTTCAGCTATTGTAAATAATGCTGCCATAAACATAGCAGTGCATATGTCTTTTCAAATAAGTGTTTTCATATTATTTGGGTAAATACTCAGTAGTGGAATTACTGAATCACATGGTAATTCTATTTGTCATTTTTTGAGGAACCTCCGTACTGTTTTCCAGAGTGGCTGCACAAGTTTACATTCCCATCAAGAGTGCATGAGAGTTCCCCTTTCTCCACATCCTGACCAACACTTTTTGTTTCTTGTGTTTTTTATTTTAGCCATTCTGACGGGTGTGGTTTTGATTTGCATTCCCCTGATGATGGGTGATGCTGAGCATTTTTTCATTTGTCTGTTGGTCATCTGTATATCTTCTTTGGAAAAATGTCTGTTTATGTCTTCTGCACATTTTTAAATTGGATTCTTTTTTAGTGTTGAGTTGCATAAGGTCTTTAATTAATTTGTTTTTAAATTTTTATTTAAATTCAATTTAATTAACATATACTGTATTATTAGTTTCAGGGATAGAACTTAGTGATTCATCATTTGCATACGACACCCAGTGCTCGTTACATCAAATGCCCTCCTTAATGGCCATCACTCAGTTACCCCATCCCCCCACCTACCTCCCCTCCAGCAACCCTCAGTTTGTTCTCCTAGTTAAGAGTCTCTTAGGGTTTGCCTCCCTCTCTGTTTTCATCTCATCTTATTTTTCCTTCCCTTCCCCATTTTCATGTTTTGTTTCTTAAATTCCACAAAATCATATGGTATTCATCTTTTTCCGACTGACTTATTTCACTTAGCATAATACCCTCTAGTTCTGTCCACATCTTTGCAAAAGGCAAGATTTCATCCCTTTTGATGGCTGAGAAATATTCCATATTCCATATATATATATATACAATGTCTTCTTTATCCATTCATCTGTCAGTGGACATCTGGGCTCTTTCCATATTTGGCTATGGTGGACATTGCTTCTATAAACATTGGGGTGCATGTGCCCCTTTGAATCACTATGTTCATATGCTTTGGATAAATACCTAGTAGTGCAATTGCTGGGTCCTAGGGTAGCTCTATTTTTAACTTTTTGAGGAACCTCCATGCTGTCTTTCAGAGTGGCTGCACCAGTTTACATTCCCACCAACAGTGTAAGAGGGTCCTCCTTTTTCAGCATCCTCCCCAACATTTGTTGTTTCCTGTCTTGTTAATTTTAGCCATTCTGACTGGTGTGAGGTGGTATCTCATTGAGATTTTGATTTGGATTTCCCTGATGCCGGGTGATGTTGAGCACTTTTTCATGTGTCTGTTGGCCATTTGGATGTCTCCTTTGCAGAATGTCTGTTCATGTCTTCTGCCCATTTCTTGACTGAAGTTTTTGTGTTTAGGGCGTTGAGTTTGATAAGTTCTTTATAGATTTTGGATACTAGCCCTTACATGTCTTTTGCGAATATCTTCTCCCATTCCGTAGGTTGCCTTTAAGTTTTGTTGACCGTTTCCTTTGCTGTGCAAAAACTTTTTATCTTGATGAAGTCCCAGTAGTTCATTTTTGCTTTTGTTTCCTTTTGCCTTTGGAGATGAGTCTAGGAAGAAGTTGCTGCTGCCAAGGTTGAAGAGGTTGCTGCCTGTGTTCTCCCGTAGGATTTTGATGAATTCCTATCTCACATTTAGGTCTTTCATCCATTTTGAGTTTATCTTTGTGTATAGTGTAAAAGAATGGCCCAGTTTCATTCTTCTGCATGTGGCTGTCCAATTTTCCAACACCATTTGTTGAAGAGACGGTCTTTTTTCCTTTGGATATTCTTTCCTGCTTTGTTGAAGATTAGTTGACTATAGAGTTGAGGGTCCATTTCTGGATTCTCTATTCTGTTGCATTGATCTGTGTGTCTGTTTTTGTGCCAGTCCCATACTGTCTTGATGATGACAGCTTTGTAATAGAGTTTGAAGTCTGGAATTGCGATGCCACTGGCTTTGGTTTTCTTTTTCAACATTCCTTTAGCTATTCAGGTTCTTTTCTGGTTCCATACAAATTTTAGGATTATTTGTTCCAGCTCTGTGAAAAAAGTTGATGGTATTTTGATAGGAATTGTGTTGAATGTGTAGATTGCTTTGGGTAGCATAGACATTTTAACAATATTTGTTCTTCCAATCCATGAGCATGGAATGTTTTTCCATTTGTTTGTGTCTTCCTCTCAGTTTCTTTCATAAGTATTCTATACGTTTCAGAGTATAGATCCTTTACCTCTTTGGTTAGGTTTATCCCTAGGTGTCTTATGGTTTTTGGTGCAGTTTTTTTTTTTAAGATTTTATTTATTCATTTAAGAGAGAGAGAATGAGATAGAGAGAGGATGATGGGAGGAGGGTCGGAGGGAGAAACAGACTCCTCGCTGAGCAGGGAGCCCGATGCGGGACTCGATCCCGGGACTCCAGGATCATGACCTGAGCTGAAGGCAGTCACTTAACCAACTAAGCCACCCAGGCACCCCATTGTTTGTTTGTTTTTTAAAGATTTTATGTATTTATTTGAAAGAAAGAGATACAGCAAGAGAAGGATCACAAGCAGGGCGAATGGGAGAGGGAGAAGCAGGCTTCCTACTGAGCAGGGAATCTGATCCGATGTGGGGCTCAATCCCAGGCCCCTGGGATCATGAGCTGAGCCGATGGCAGACGCTTAACGACTGAGCCACTCAGGAGCCCCTTTTTGGTGCAATTGTAAATGTGATCAATTCCTTGATTTCTCTTTCTTCTAAGCCTCATTGTCAGTGTATAGAAATGCAGTTGACTTCTGTGCATTGATTTTATATCCTGCAACTTTGCTGCCTTCCTGTATCAGTTGTAGCAGTTTTGGGGTAGAGCCTTTTGGGGTTTTTACATAGAATATCATGTAATTTGCTAAGAGTGAAAGTTTGACTTCTTTATATTTCTTTTATTCTTTTTGTCTGATTTTTGAGGCTAGGATTTCTAGTACTATGTTGAACAACAATGGTGAGAATGGACATCCCTCTAGTGTTCCTGACTTTAGGGGAAAAGCTCTCATTTTTTCCCCATTGAGGATGGTATTGGCTGTGGTTTTCTCGTGTATGGCTTTTATGATTGTGGCTTAGGTCATGATCCCAGGGTGCTGGGATCGAGCCCCACATTGGGCTCCTTGCTAGTGGGGAGCCTGTTTCTCCCCTGCCTGCCAGTCCCCCTGCTTATGCCTACTCTCTCCCTCTCGCTCTCTCTCTCTCTCTCTCTCTGTTTCAAATAAATAAATAAAATCTTAAAAAAATCTAGTTTGTCTGGTATAAGGATTGCTACCCGAGCTTTCTGTCCATTGGCATTATAAATGGTTCTCCACCCCATCACTTTCAATCTGGAAGTCTAAAATGAGTCTCTTGTAAGCAGCATATCGATGGGTCTTTTTTTTTTTTTTTTTAGTCTATTCTGATACCCTATGTCTTTTAATTGGAGCATTTAGTCCATTTCCATTCAGAGTAATTATTGAAAGATATGAAGTTAGTGCCATTGTATTACCTGTAAAGTCGCTGTTCCTGTAGATTGTCTCTTTTCATTTTTGGTCTTTGTTTCTTTTGAGCTTTCTCTCTGCTCAAAGGATCCTCTTTAATATTTCTTGCAGGGCTGGTTTAGTGTTCACAAATTCCTTTAGTTTTTGTTTGTCCTGGAAAGTCTTTCTCTCTCCTATTCTGAATGATAGCCATGCTGGATAAAGGATTCTCGGCTGCATGTCTTTCCCATTTGGCACATTGAATATATCATGCCAGTCCTTTCTGGCGTCCCAGGTCTCTGTGGATAAGTCTACTGCCAGCCTTATGTTTCTACCCTTGTAGGTTAAGGACCTCTTTTCCTGAGCTGCTTTCAGGATTTTCTCTTTATCTTGAAACTGGCAAGTTTCACTATTATATGTCAAGGTGTTGACCTGTTTTTATTGATTTTGAGGGTTCTCTGTTTCTCCTGGACTTGAATGCCTATATCCTTCCCCAGATCCGGAAGTTCTCAACTATAATTTGTTCAAATAAAACTTCTGCCCCTCTCTCCCTCTCTTCATCTTCTGGGATGCCTATTATCCAGGTATGATTTCACCTTATGGAATAGCTGAGTTCTCTAAGTCTCCCTTCGTGATCCAGTAGTTTTCTTTCTCTCTTCAGCTTCCTTATTTTCCATCATTTTATCTTCTATATCACTGACTCTGTCTTCTGCCTCATTCAGCCTCATTTTTAAAGCCTCCATTTGGGACTGCATCTCAGTAATTGCATTTAATTTCAGCCTGACTGGATTTTAGTTCTTTTATTTCTACAGTAAGGGGTTCTCTTGTGTCTTCTATGCTTTTTTCAAGCCCAGCTAGTAACTTTAGAATCATTGTTTTAAATTCTAATTCAGCCATCTTATTTATGTCTGTATTGATTAAATCCCTGGCAGTGAGTACTACCTCCTGTTCTTTCTTTTGGGGTGAATTTCTACATCTCATCATTTTTGTCCAGAGAAGAAAGGAGGAAAGAAAAAGAAACAACAACAAAAACTTCAGGAAGTGTTTCTGGTGTATGTTGTGTACACTTTGCTGTTGTGTTCTGGCTCTCTTTCCCACTGGTCCTTCCTCTACAGAATCCCTCCTTGCTTGTAATAGAGAGTGTTTGGACCTTTAATAGTTGTGCTTGATTTGTCAGAATAAGCCTGTAAAAGAAAAAAGAAAAGAAAAGACCAAAAAACAAGCAAAAAAAAAAAAAAAAAAAAAAAGCCTGATCCAAGACAAGAGAGAAGAAAAAATAAAAGACCAAAAGGAAGCAAAAAAAAAAAAAGCCTGATCCAAGACAAGAGAAGAGGAAAAGGAACAGAATTGCAAACAGAAATACAGTAAACTAAAAACCTGATTCTAAAAATAAGAAAGAAATAAGGAAAAAATAATAGGAAAAGAATCAAAGAGAAAAAAAAAATAAGGCTAATCCAAAAAATATAGAGAAGGAAACAAACCAACAAATAAACAAAAATTATAAACCTGATACCAAAAAAAGATAGAGAAAAGAAAAAAAAAAGAATATATATAAAGATAAGGAATAAAACATAAGAAATAGAAAAATAAAAAATTTTAAAATTAAGAAAAGAGAAAAAAAAAAAGAAGCAAGCCTGGTCCTGTTTCCACTGGGAGCTGATGTTTTGGAGCGTTCTTTAATCAGTAGACTTGGTAGATGTGGGGGCCTGGGCCTTTGTTGGTCTTCTGAGGGAGAGGCCTACTGGGCTGGCTCACAAACTGACTTGTCCTTGTAAAGATGCCTCTGCCAGGCACATCAGGACCGGGATTAGTGTAGGGGACTCCAGCCTCCACTGGAGTTTCTCTCTGAAGTCTGACTTTGCTGGAACTCCTGGCCACCATCAAAATACAAACAAAATAAGGGATCTTTTTCCCATTGTGAATTCTTATCTGCTTTGTCATAGATTAATTGACCATGTAATCATAGGTTTATTTCTGGACTCTCTATTCTGTTCCATTGATCAATATCTTTTTTTGTGCCACTACCACACTGTTTTGATTGGTACAGCTTTGTTTTATATCTTGAAATCTGGGATTGTGATACCTCCAGCTTTGTTCTTCCTTTTCCAGATTGCTTTGGCTATTTGGAATCTTTTGTGAATCCATACAAATTGTAGGATTATTTGCTTTAGTCCTATGAAAAATGCTATTGGTATTTTGATAGAGATTGCATTAAATCTGTAGATTGCTTTGTGTAGTATGGACATTTTAAGAATAGTTGTTCTCCCAATCCATGAGCATGGGATATCTTTCCATTGTTTGTGTTGTCTTCAGTTTCTTTCATCAGTGTGTCATAGTTTTCAGAGGATAGGTCTTTCACCTCCTTGCTTAAGTTTATTCCTCAGTATTTTGTTATTTCTAGTGCAATTGTAAATGGGATTGTTTTCTTAATTTTCCTTTCTACTACTTCATTATCAGTGTATCGAAATACAGCATATTGGGGCACCTGGGTGGCTCAGATGATTAAGCATCTGCCTTTGACTCAGGTCATGATCCCAGGATCCTGGGATAGAGCCCTGCATCTGAGCCTGCTTCTCCCTCTTCCCCTGCCTGCTGCTGCCCCTGCTTGTACTCTCTCTCTCTGTCAAATAAAAAAATTTAAAAATCTTTACAAAAAATACAACATATTTTTATGTATTAATTTTGTGTCCTGAAACTTCACTGAATTCATTTATCAGTTCTAGTAGATTTTGGTGGAATCTTTAGGGTTTTCTATATATATTACCATGTCATCTGCAAATAGTGAAAGTGTTACCTTTCCTTACCAGTTTGGATGCCGTTTATTTATTCTTCTTGAGTGATTGTTGTAGTTAGGACTTCCCAGTGCTATGTTGAATAAAAGTGGTGAAAGTGCACATCCTTGTCTTATTCCTGACCTTAGGGGAAAAATCTCTCAGTTCTTTACCATTGAGTGTGATGTTAACTGTGTTTTTTTTCATATATGGCCTTTATTATGTTGAGGTATAGTCCCTCAAATCTACTTTTTTGAGGGTTTTTTCTTCAAGAATGAATGTCATACCTTGTCAAATGTTTTTTCTACATCTATGAAATGGTCATATTGTTTTTATTCTTTTATTTTTTAAAAAGATTTTATTTATTTGAGAGAGAAAGAGCAGGGTGAGGAGGGGTGGAGGGAGAGGGAGAAGCAGACTCCCCACTGAGCAGGGAGCTTGATGCAGGGCTCCATCCCAGGACCCTGGGATCATTACCTGAGCTGAAGGTAGATGCTTAACGACTCAGCCACCCAGGCACCCCATATCTCTTCTCATATTGATATGATGTATCCTGTTGATTGATTTATTAATATCAAACCACCCTTGCACCCTGATAATAAATCTCACTTGATTATGGTGAATTGTTTTTTAATGTATTGTTGGATTTAGCTTGCTAATATTTTGTTGAGGATTTTTACATCAGTGTTCATTGGAGATATTGGCCTGTAGTTCTCTTTTTTGTAATGTCTTTATCAGGGTAATTCTGGCCTCATAGAATGAATTTGGAAGGTTTCCTTCCCCTTCTATTTTTTGTAATAGTTCGAGAAGAATAGGTATTAACTCTTCCTTAAATGTTTGGTAGAATTCACCTGGGAAGTTGTCTGGTCCTGCACTTTTGTTTGTTGGAGGCTTTTTGATTACTGATTCCATTTCCTTGCTAGTAATGTATCTGTTAAAAATTTCTATTTTTTCCTGATTGAGATTTGGGAAGTTATTAGGATTCTTGTTGTCAATATAAATGTAAGAATTCTCTATCTAAAATATTGGTCATCTAACTCAAATGAACATTTTATGGAGGTGTAGTTGGATCACCTGAAAGAATAAAGAGCTAGGCCTTAGCAGACTTAAATAACAATTTAGATCCAGAACAAGTCAAGAATGTCTTGTGTCACTACTTCTATTCAACATTGTACTGGAGAGTCTAGCCAAGACATTTAAGCAAGAAAATGGAGTAAAAGGTACCCAAGTTGAAAAGCAAAAAGTAAAACTATTTTTGTTTGCAGATGCAGATAATCTTGTATATAGAAAATCCTAAGGAAACCATTAAATTAAAAAACTATTAGAACTAATAAACAAGTTCATCAGGGTTACAGAATACAAGATCAATATACAAAACCAATTATATTTTTATTTCCTTGCAATGAACAACCCAAAATTAAAATTAAAGAAACAATTCCATTTATAATAATATCAAAAAGAATAAAATACTTAGGAATAAATTTAACAAAGGAAGTGCAAAGCTTACAGTTTGAAAACTCCAAAATACTGTTGAAAGAGATGAAAGAGCACCTAAATAAATGGAAAGACATCCTATGTTCAGGAATTAGAAGACTTAATATTGTTAAGAGATGGCAACACTCCCCAAACTTATCTGCAGATTTAATGTAATTCCTGTCAAAATCCCAACTGATATCTGATCCTAAAAGTGATATCGAAATGCAAGGATCCCAGAATATTCCAAAGAATCTTAAAAATTAAGAACAAAGTTGAAGAACAAGCTCTCACTTCCTCATTTGGGAAAGAGGGAAGAGTATTGGTAGGGAGGCTAGAATCCAAATATTCCTTCTACACTTGTGGTCATGGATTTTAAGTGAGTCCAGTCAATGCAGCTGTGTTTACCCAAATACCTCCAGGAAGTAAAGGGTGTTTATAAGGGAGTATTAAGGGTAGTGGGGATAAAAACAAACAAAAAATAGAACAGTAAATGTAATCAGTAAATAAGCTCCAGATAAATATTTGACTTCCTTTTATCTACTAAATCTTGTCCCATGCCTTTTTTTTTTCTTGTCTGTGTTAGAAAAAAATATCCATCTCACTTATTAATCCCAACTGAATGTAATGGCATCTCCAACAATAATCCTTCTCTCTCCCACCTTTCATTCTTTACCTTGTTCTACTCTCAGGTAGGATCTCTATAAATGTAATACCCTCCAATCACACAGAATGTTTTGCTCAATGATTTTATTAGATCTGCTTCTTTCTAACAGAGTACCCTTTCACTGGCATGTCAGATATGAGTCCTATCCAAGCCTTATTGACCCCCCAAGAGGTTGTTTCAATCACTGTCCTTACCTGTCAAAATCATACTCTTTGATGGCCATACTCTGTGGACACCTGGTGGAGAGGTGAATACTGTGCTTGACCCCTTCACCTCCTGATTTCTCCACAGCATTACAAGGACCTTCCTCCTCCATTCTCCTAAGATAAAATGAGTCTTCCACATTATCCAATTTTGTCTTCGTATTTTTCCTTCTCAGTTTCTATTAATTCCCATTTCCAGCTTCTTAATCACATCTTTGAGTCCTCTGACAAATACAGGTGACTTCAAATAAAAGCCAATAGTGTGGAGAAAGAGACAGGCAGTGTCATGAATATGTACATTCCATGATGTTGTATGTGGAGAAAAGCAAATCCATAGCTTCAGATTTCTGTGTTTAGTGAATTGCTTAACATGCAGGGAACATTAACTATAAAACCCAAGTATAAATCAAGCCATGTTGACTAAAGACCCTAAGCCAAAAATAAATTATATGTGTATATACGTGTGTGTATATATATGTACCTTTGATTATACAGAAAGATGTTTCAACATAGTGATTATTCAAAGAAAACCAGCCTCTCAACCACATGAAATAAAATCTTCATGCTGTGATAAAATATTGCAAACAAATGTGAAGGCTCTGAAATATAGAAAATAAAAGAAAACCAAGAATTCCATTAAATACGTAGCTACATTCATACTCAACCACACCCATACTTCAGTTAGATTTTGGAAAACTCTCTGGCTTATTTCTTTTGACTTCATGTTAGCTCCTGTGCCTTTTCTTAATGTTCAGAAGCTTTTAAAAAATACCAATTCCCTCATTAAGCATTGAATTTATAGTAGATCATTCTGCATTTTAATTTCAGTCACATGAAACACCCCACTGAAGAATCTGAGCCAATCATTTTATCCCCACATCTCAGCTCTACATAAGAACAAAGTCTTAAGTTGTATTCTTATCATTAAATAAATAAAATAAGGCATACATGTTCATCACTAAATTTTTAAAAATGTGATTTGCAGTGTAGCATATTCACCACAGATGTCCTTATACATAGGCTATCAATGCTTGGCTAATTTAGTGACTTTTACATTACAGGTGTCCAATAAATAGATACAGAATTGATTTTACCTCCTCTACCCTATTCCTCAGTGCCTAAAACTTCTTTAATAAGTCACAGTGCTTACCTAGAGGCAAGGCTAAAAATCTGAGTAACCCTGGAGATGTAAAACACTGACTTAAATTCATACTGAGATATAAATGCCTTTTGCTAAACTAGATGTTAAGTGAGAGAGATCACTAGGTTTGGAGCTCAAACTAGATGTTAAGTGAGAGAGATCACTAGGTTTGGTCCAAGGATGGGAGTGCCTCATTCTTCCCATATTGATAATCTTTCAAAGGTTGACTCTATTTTTTTTAAAGATTTATTTATTTATTTTGAGAGAGTGAGAATGAGAGAGAGAGAGAGTACATGAGAGGGGGGAGGGTAGGAGGGAGAAGCAGGCTCCCCTCTGAGCAGGGAGCCCGATGCGGGACTCGATCCTGGGACTCCAGGATCATGACCCAAGCCGAAGGCAGTCGCTTAAGCGACTGAGCCACCCAGGCTCATAGGTTGGCTCTATTTTGTAGGTACATATTTGAATTGTGAATTGTTCTCAAAAAGTAGTTACGAACCTCTTTCCATCCAAAAATACCAAAAGGAAAATTTTTAAGTAAAAAAATGGAAATATATGCTCTCCACTACCTGTGAAACACAGAGTTTACATCGATAGGAAAAGACAAACTCCCTAACTGAAAAATAAATATGACATGATCAGGCAAAGATGAAATACTTAATATTACCAATATGTAAGGATTCAAGGATTGTAAATTCTAGTCAAAATGTAAAAATAGTATATCCTTTCCAAAAGATAGGCAATATTTATGAAACGCCTTATGAATATTCATTTTTAAGCCAGTAATCCCACCTCTAGGGCTCCTAAGAAAGTATTCAAAATGTGCATAAAAATTTATATTCAAGGAAGATCATTTCAAGCTTATTTTTGAGTCATAAATAGAAAAGCTGAAATTTCCAAAAATAGAAAAGCAGTAACTTTTCCAAAAATAGAAAAGCAATAATTATGAAATGAAATTTTCTGTAGCCATTGAAGATCATTTCATAGATGAATATTGACATGAGAAAATGTCTGCTTATATTGCTAATTTTAAGAAGCATGTTATAAAT
Organism: Eumetopias jubatus; assembly: GCF_037043125.1. NCBI lineage: Eukaryota > Metazoa > Chordata > Mammalia > Carnivora > Otariidae > Eumetopias > Eumetopias jubatus. The sequence continues at coordinate 36,638,271 of NW_028274820.1, forward strand.
TGTACAATATATTTCCATTTATATAAAAAGAATCTGAAAGGATATAGACAATGCTGTGATTATATCTGGTTGATAGAAATACAGGTGATTTTATTAATCTCCTTTGTGCTCTTTTATAGATTTTAAAAATTTCTATAGTAAATGTGTTACTTTTATAGTTTAAAAAATAGCAAGAAATTTTCCAGGAAAAAATATTTTCACCAAAACTCAAAAATGACTACCCTCAATCTTGGAGGTCTTTTGGGGAGTTTGCTCCAAGAGTTAGTTGGTTCCAAACCCAATACTTTCAACTGTTTATTATTTTTTTGATCTTACAGTGAAAGGCCCACCTTTTATTTGCCAGAGACACTAAGTGGGGCCAGATGGCTTGCCTCTCAGAGGAGTGGTTCTCAACCTGGCTGCCCATCAGAGTTGCTAAGAGTGCTTTAAAATAACACATGCTCAGTCTTCACCACTCAGAGATCTTTTTCTGTAGGTTTGGAATAGACAGGGCTTGGAAATGGGGTGTGTGTGTATGTGCATGTATGTGTGGGGGGTGTGTGTGTGATTTTTCTGAAATTTATTGTCATTTGTGATTTTTCTAAAATTCTAATGTACCACATGACTTAGGTCTTAGTTTTTTGATAGTCCTATTTTGTATGACTTGACTTACTCTATTTGTACTTTAGTTAGCCCAACTAAATTGTAACTCCAGCTATAACAGACAAGACTTTTTTATGCAAACAACATATTTTGTTATCTCAAAGTAGGAATGGGTTTAGCAGATAACTTTTTCCTGTAGGTATTTGTCACCAGAAAATAGGGCTACAGACAAATTGATTATTTTAAAATATAGTTATTATTTTTGGAAGATTTTTTATGTTCTGCTTTATAAATAACTATACCATAGAACACATTTCCTCAGTTAGGTACCTTGCCATACAGTTTATTTGGAAAAATAAATACGGAATTAGCATTGTTCCTTGAGAGGCATTCATTTTACATACATATTTCACAGAGGGTTTAAGGTGGTTTGGCCAAAATGAGCATGTTTATAACTGCCTTAGAAACTTTTAAGCCAAAACTATTCTGATAATACTACATAAATGAAACAGTAGGACCTTGACTGTACCCTGAAGAGGATTCAAAACACTTCTGTAGAAAAGCTCAGTCCTATTAAGGAGTCTTTACTTAAGAAAGGAGTTGGGGTGGTCTTCTATATAGGCATATTCTCTAACATTAATAGGTTTCTCAGCTTCAACAAAAGGATGTTAATCCCATCCTTAGAATTGATGGCTAAGACATAAGGCTTTGAGGGCAATCAACTATATAGACCAGATGCACTCCAAGGAGTTGTCATAAAATATAATCTCAAGTTTACTGCAGTGCAATATTTTTTCCAAAAGGTCAGTTAGGTAAACAATATTTGGATGAAATGGCTTAAATGTCATGTCTAGACATTCAAAAATAGATCCTTGGATCAAGACAGAATGCAAAGACAAGGACCTTTTCAGAATTTTTTACACTAACCCATGCTTTAGGGGAGCATCAGTAGCTTATATTGAGAATCTCTATAAGGAACAACCTTGGAAATGCATTTCTGTACTTATTATATGGACGTTGCTTACTAAATCAGCAAGAGATTTTCTTCTTAAGTACTTTTAATTGTTTTTTTTTTACTTTTAATTGTTTTAATAGTATAACTTACTTATAAAGACAACATATTCTCACTGAGTTAAATTCAAACAATGTAATATAAATTATAAAAAAGAAAACAAACCTAACCAACCCTCCAAAATAGCACTACCACTATAATTACCACTTACCAAAATAGCACTACCACTATAATTACCACTTAGATATGAATATGTATATGTCTTATCATGTGTAATATCAACACATATATAGATAGATAGGTAGATAGATATACACACATATTATTATGCTTATACATGCTATTTTCAACCTGATTTTTTTCATTTAAAATATCTTAATGACTATCAATGTACATCAGCCTTCTCAGTGACTATATATTGTATGGCTATCCCCAAATTTATTGAGTAAATATCCTATTACTAGCATTACCAGTTGGTTCTAATTTTTCACATTAGTATAAGTAGCATCATGTTGAACACCCTTACATGTACTTCTATCTTTGTGCATTCATCTGATTATCTCCCTTAGGGTAGATTTCTAAAAGTGATATTTCTATTATCACACTTCCTGATTTGGGGAAGAGGGAAGAGTATTGACAGTAAAGAAGGAATGTCCCATGAAATCCTCTTCAGAGTACCATTAAGGTCCTACTGTTTTACTTATGTAGCATCATCAAAATAGTTTTAGTTTAGAAGATTCTGAGAAAGCTGTGAAGAATATATACATATTGATACACGTGGCTAAATGTAACCTCTCCTACCAACAGCTCTAAGAGTGACTATTCCCTCTACCTACTGCCATCATTTTGTCAAGTTTTTGTCACTTTTTCATACTACTAAGTAAGTAAATTTTCAAATGTATACTGCTATTCCTATTTCTTTATTATTTACCCTTCCATGTCCTTAGTCCATTTTTCTATTTAGTCCATGTTTATCTTTCTCTCAATGATTTATAAAACCCTTTATATAGTAGAGATTGTAACACTTTGCCACACAAGTCTCAAGGTTTTTTGTTATTGTTGTGTTATTGTTGATGGTTGTCAGTTTCTGTATTAAATAGTTTGTCATTTACTAATTGGGAAATGGGAGACACAATATGCCACTCACTTTGTAAATTGCAGTTTTTCCCTTATCCCTTAAGACGCAACTTGAATCCCACATCTTTTCCTAAAGCCTAGACTCCTTTCCATCCTAACATCATCTCTCCCTCTGCCTAACTTCCACCTCATTATTCTGTACAATTTATTTGGTAACTTATAGTGCCTGCTGACATACCTACATATTGTCAGTCACATTCAAGAATTATTTGCCCAAGCCAGCAACCAACTCCTTGACAGGAGATAAGTATTCACTCTGTGCCCTCAAAGCAGTTGCTCAATAAATAATAAAGGATTACTTAAAGCAATGAATGGGGGGAAAGTAGGTGACAGAGGTCATCTTGAATTTCCCAGGCTTGAGTAAGAGCTTGGCTGAAGCATTCAGCCAAAGAGCTTACGAAGATCCATTGTACTTCTTGCCTCAATATTCTGACTCAAGGTAAAGCTCATTCCAGTCATGTCAACCCCTGAGACATATCTATTGTCTTCATTAAAAAAGCATCGATATATCCCAATTTACTCAAAACAGTCACACCTTATGCCTGCTCTACTTGTGTAATTCTTAAGTTGCCCCTTTTCATTACCAAAAGTTTTGGGTGATTAAGTATATGCTTACCCTATCTCTTGCTGGCTCATGTTTCTTATTTATTTCTTAAGCTAAAAATCTGCCACATACCTTAAAAGACTTGGTAGATGAAGATCAAATTTTCAAGTAGGATGGCTCCCTCTTCTTTGTTTAATTAATTAAATTTATATGAGAGCCTAACCTTGAAGGATTAAAGGAAACATTCAATATGCACATAAAAACAGTTGCTTTATATGAGGCTTTTAAGAGAACATAAAGTGTGTTTTTTTATTGTGTTTATGTTTTCTTCAACTAAATTGAGAACTTTTTGGAGTAACATTATTCTTACTTTTTGTACCCCCTTCATCATAGCACTTAAAACAGTACTCTGTACTCAGTAGGCGTACAGTAAATTCTGCTGCAAAACCACTGGGGGCCTGAAGGTTTTAATTTGCTTTTTGATTAAGGGTGTCCTTCCTTTTGACTCCCACCATGTCATCACAGACATGTGGGGGGATAATATTCATTAGAGTGCTGAATGGGAACTGGTATCATGAAAACCCATTTGAATTATAAGATTCACTTTTATGTCTTTGGCTCAATTGTTCATGGATACAGCTCATCTGAATTAGATGTGTCTGAAAATTCAATTTCCCCAAATGGAAACATCTGGATCCTTTTTTCTTCCTTTAATCTTTTGTCCTGGTGACTCTGCCAGACAGTCCATATCCCTTGTTGGTTTGGCAGGAAATATGTAAGGGCATAGTTAGAAGTGGGGGTAGCTGGTGCAAATGTTTCCTTGTCTGCTTTTTCAGTCTATGTGGTCACTTTCCTCTAGATATTAGAATCACAGATTTTTATCAAAGTGAAGACTTAGAAGAAAAGTTAATGTAACTTCATCTTTTATGGCAGAAAGAATTTGGATTGAGACAAAATAAAAGTGGCTGCTCAGATACACATATAATGATGGCAGAGCTGTACTAGAACTCTTTTTTTTTTTTCCTAATTCCCAACCTGGAGCACTTTTCACTATGCCAAGTGCTACATACCATCTGAATATTAGCTATTACATCATTTCAATATGTGTAACTGGTACTGGGCTGATTTTAACCATAGAAAAAAATTTTTTTATTTAAAATAAATTTGAGGGACACCTGGGTGGCTAAGTCGGTTAAGCCTCTGCTTTAGCTCAGGTCACAATCCCAGGGTCATGGGGTTGAACCCTGCATCGGGCTCCCTGCTGGGCAGGGAGTCTGCTTTTCCCTCTCCCTTCCCCCGTCCCCCCAACTCGTGCACTCTGTCTCTCTCAGATAAATAAATAAAATCTTTAAACAAAATGAAATAAATTCGAATGTTATAAGACACAAGAAATATAAAACAAAATTTCCTGATATCTTTGGTAAATGCTGAGGGATAACATTAACTTATTTTTTGGATGGAAGATTTCAGTCAAACTCAGACAGACATGTTTGTATATGTTCATAAACTGGAACGGAATCAGAAAAATATAGGCTCTAACGGGAGATCATGGCCCTGATCATGAACCACCATGTACATCTTTTCCCTGCCCCAGAATTCTTTTCATAGAAAAAGAAAAGTTCTGGGAACAAAGAATGAGGGAGAAGTAGACATATATTTGACCTGTGATTTTAGTTTTTACTTAGGAAAAGCAGAGAATGAGATCTTATTATAATTATATCTGTAGGGGATAGAGACAGCCCATTTAGATAAGCCGACTATCTAGTTTTCTAAACTGAACAGAATGGTTTTGATTCTTTGGGCAAGCTGTGACCTCATGCAGTGGAGAGGCTACAAAATACTACTGACCAAGACAGGCAATTTTTATATAAGCTATCATATGTCTGAGAATACTAAAAAGATATTTAAAAGTCTATTTAATCCTACCTTGGACATAAATTCTTATCTTTCCTTCTCCCCAAAAATGTTCAAATTGACATTTCACAAATGATAAAATTATGTGAAAATACATTTTGGTCAAGTATAGTTTTTTTAAATCTTTACTGAATTGGCTACTCTGAGGTGTAAGTTGATCTTCCTCCCATCTCTGCTTGCCTTAAGGCTCAGATATGATGCTGGGGTTGTGAAGGAGAATCATGTAACATAAAAGGAATATAACTTAAGAGTGAAACAAAAGCCCCTTCCATCCAGTCAGAGAGTGAGGGCAGGGAGAGTAATATGGAGTGAGGGGTTGGGGGGGAAGGTAGTGGGAGAAAGGAGAGGCAAGAAGTGGTGGGACACATAAGTCCAGGTGTCCCTTCTCCAGTGTTTGACCTGGAGAATGGAGGAGAAGGAATAATAGATAAGGTGGGGGGGTGGGGGCGGGGAGGCTGAAAGCAGAGTTGCACCTGTTCTGCTCCCCCCTGTTCCCTGGAAGGAATCTACCAAGCAGGGTGTTTTATGCCAGCATGGGGCAGGCTTACCAGTCTAGAGAGTAAAACAGTCTGTCCAGAGGAAAGAGCCACCTCCCTTTCTCTCAGGTGGATAACCCAAAATATTCCACATACTCCCATAGAGGAAGGATGGCAAATGGATGAGTTGAGATCTAGAAAGCCTGCCAGGAGGCCCAATATGGTAAGAGCTGAAGGGACCCTGCGCAGAGTTTGCAGAGTCAACTTCCAAAGCCCAGGAACTAGATGGAGCATATGGAGGATGCTCAGCAAGGTCTTCATGAAGAACCTAGGTGGGGCCAACATAGCATAGAGGGGCCACTTGGTTCTACCCAAACCAGGAAGTAAGGAAAAAAGAACATGTGTGTGTTCGTTAGTCACAGATTTCATAGTGGACACTTGAAGGACACTCAACAATATTTATATCTGACAACAGAGTGAGTTTAATTTTGTAACCACTCAACATACAATTATTCAGTATTTGGGAGCGTGAAGTTTATGGCCTTAGAAAAAAGTGAAGATAGGCTAAAAGTCCTAGCTGTTGCAAGGTTACAAGGTCACCATCTACTGGTAATTTGCTCAAATTTCAGACACGTGATTCTTGAAATCCACTGACAATTTAAGAAGGAAGCATCAAGTGCAATTCATACAAAGAGCATCACAGTTTCTCAGTATTACTTGAAATTCCTGTTGGTGTTCATCTGTGAATTGAGAGTTTCGAGAGAAGTGTACAGATATCTAAAACAAAGATTTTTGTTTCCAAGTTGTTTTCAGTACTATGCATGTTTCTTTATCTTGGAGACATTTAGTTTAGTGTGTCAGTGAAACAACATATGTAGGGGTTGGGTTGTCAAAATATTTTGAGAGGAAAAACTGTATGGACTGATTGCCATCCAAGAATTTTAATGAAAAGATAACTGAACAGTTATAGTCCAACCCAGCGCTGTCCAGTGTGTAATTTAAAAATTGTTTTTTAATTTAAAAACATGGGTAATTTAAATTTTTTACTCACCACATTTAAAAAGTAAAAAGAAACAGGTGAAATTAATCTCAATAATATATTTTATTAAACCCAATGTGTCCAAATACATATCAACATATAATAGTATAAAAATTACTAATGAGGTATTTCACATTCTTTTTCTCATACTAAGTCTTCAAAATCCAGTATGTATTTTACACTTACAGTATATCTCAGTATGGGTGCTAAATTTTTAGTGGTTCAAGTGAAATGTAGTCCCACCAAAATAATAGAAAAATGTTACACTGCTTCTATTTTTGAATTTAAAATACTTAAAATTTTTGAATAACTAAATTTTCAGTTCCAGTTTCAGTCACATTTGCCACATTTCAAATGCTCAATAGCTACAAGTGGCCAGTGGCTACCCTATTATAAGGCATGTCCAAGCTGACATTTAGCACAGGTGCACAATTGATGTAAATTGAATGAATGATTACATAACCTGCCTGAATTCCACGGATTACTGATTGCTATTTTCTTATTTTTTCACTGAACAATTATTTAAGACCAATTGGATATGGGAGAGGGGAAGAGAGGGGAACCAAGAGTTTGGGAGGAAGCCATAAAGAGAATAAAGGTTCCATTGACAGAAGGGGGGACAGTGAGAAGGAAGACTTGGTTCAAGAGGGAAAATAATGAATGTCAGAGCTCTGAAAATGTCCCTTCCACAAAGAATAAAACTCTCAGTGGTAATCACCAGCAACCGCAGAATTTGCCATCAGAACTGCTTATATCTCTTGGCCCACACTGTCCATTGGCTGCCAGGATCCTAGCCTACCTGTTCTGGAATCAAAGTCCACCTCAGCTGGCTGTGCTGTGTGGTTCTGCTTGCCTGAGCCATTATTATCAGGATATTGGTATAGACTTCACAACCACCTGTTTTCTTATAGCTACTCTGAACCATAAATTTCAACTTCTGCCCACTCTGTTCTTGCTAGTGCCCTCCTACTACCTTTGAGCATGAGCTCCTGCCTTTGACCTTTTTCCAGCCTATGCCCCTGAATCTTGTAATGCCCAGCCCAGTCCATCTACTTGGACTCCAAATCATGCTTGTGTCACCAGTTCACCTCGATACTCAACATCTGTGGTAGACGGCTTCTTAAGATGGCCCCCAATGATCTCTACCTCCCAATATCAATACCCTATGTAATCCCCTCCCTTAAGTGTCAGCTGGACTTAGTGACTCACTTCTAATCAATAGAATATGGCTGAAGTGATGGGATATAATTTCTGATATTAGGTAACAAAAATTCTTTGGCTTCTATCTTAGGCCCTCTTTCTTACTCTTTTACTCACTTATTCTGGAGAAAGCTAGCAGCAGTGTGTCAAGCTGTCCTATAAAGAGGCCCACATGGCAAAGAACTGGGGGAGTCCAACAATCTGTGAGGATCAGAATCCTGCCAACAACTGCATGAGTGAACTTAGAAGTGGAACATTCTCCAGTCAAGCCTTCACCTGAGACTTGAGCTTCAGGCAGCACTTCCCAGCTTTGTGAGATGCCTTGAGGCATGTAGCTAAACTGCATCCTAACCCACAGAAACGTTTTCAACTGCTAAGTTTTGGGGTGATTTGTTAAGCAGAATTAGATATCTAAAACAGCATGAAATCCTAATTTAGCTTATAGAAAACTCATGTTAACTATCCTATCTCTAATGAATTTTAAGTGATTACAAGATATTCAAAGTAGAATGTCTACAAGATATTTGATAATAATAGACCTGGGGAAGGGAGAATGGTAAATCCTCAGCATCAAGTCTGTAAAGGAAGTCATGACAATATGTCAACCATCTTTGAAGACACTGAATTTAAATAAGAAGCATTTGTCAGATGGATAAGGGGAACAATTTCTTTTCATACAAGTCTCACTTAGCAGAAAGTAGGGACCTCAGGAAAAATATTTGGGGAAATATACAAATGCACCCATGGCCTTACCTCTTTAATTTAACCCAGACTCAAATCAGAATCCCCAGGAACAAGGTCCAATCATGTACATTTTTCTAAGTTTCAAGAGCATGGAACTTTAAAACACATTAGTCTCACACAGAATTCCATACAGGCTACGTTTATTAGAGATTTAATACAACCAAGTTTTCCAGAAAACCTCCATTTATAACACAACCATCTCACCAGTGTCAATGGCAGAGAACTGAACCACAGAAGCTGATAGCATAATTCACCTTCTTTTGTATTAAAAGTATCTTCTGCCAGTGATCAGTGACTTACAAAGTTCTTTCAGTATCTCAACTGGTATCCTACTGCGGCAATGAAAAACTTGAAATTTCATTATGACAGAATTGAGAATTTGCAAAACTTTTCTAGATGCCTAATAGAAATTATAGAAATTATGTGTTTATCCAGGATAAGACTACAGGCTAGCAAAAATGTCAACTGTCTTTGGTCAGAAATTATATCATATTATTATTGGCATATGCTCATTAGTTATTAGCCTGTGATGATTATTATTAGCATATGTTAATTCATAGAAAGATGGATAGTTAATAACACAGCTACCTGTATCAGGACCAGTATTGATTTTGTGGTTGTTCTTGGACCTAATACAAAGTGACAGCCAAACTAAAGTGAATCACTTGAGTATCCTTAGACACTTCTGAATTTTGTTACTAGCAATGAGTAAAGTAGAAACATTGAGAGTATTAGACTCAGACAACACTGTGTTCTACCAGCTGTACAGTTAGGTTCCAATGACAGAAGGGGGGACAGTGAGAAGGAAGACTTGGTTCAAGAGGGAAGCTGATGAAAACTTCAGCTTTTTCATCTGTCATATGGGGATAATGCTGACTGCTGGGAAATGAAATGAGAAAATGTGCTAGCCTAATGCTTAGTTAGCAAAGAACACAAAGCTGGCACATAGTAGTTCAACAATCGTCATTCTATCTTTACTGCTTCTTAGCAACTCAACCATGATAAACATTTATACAGTAGCATAATATCATTGCAAATCTTGATGAACATAGATCATTGGTTATATCTTAGATCAATACAGAAGCAAATACACATTCTTAGATGTGCATTTTTTCTAAATATAGAGTCCATAGGGAAAAAATCTTATAAAGCGTTTCTGATTATTTTTAAAACTTGGGAATAACTGACTTAACCTTAACATGTCCTGGTATACCTTAATCCTTCTCAATGTCTTTTCTGGTAGAAATGACAAAAAGCAGTTTATTACCTTTTATATTCATCATTCATATCCTTCATGTTTATGTATATGTGCATATATAAATACAACCCAAAGGGGACCATTATAAATGTTCTTCTGTGCAGCTTGATTTTTACTTATAATAATAAGTAACAATAAATTGCAGACACATTTCCAAGTTAGTACATATATTTGTAACTCAATCTTTTTAATATCCTAACATTTATTTAACTAGTCTCCTAATGAGGCACATTTAGGTGTTTCAGAATTTTTACTATTATAAATAACTCTTACCTGTGAGTCTCTGTACATACATATTTATACATTTGGGTATTTCTGTAGGATTGCATAAATTATGGCAGTAACAACAGCAACAAAAATACCCTGCCACGAGTGATTTTTAAAATGAGTTTTCTCACATAGTAAGATATTGAAAGGCAAGCAATTGCTAACATTTTTCTTTCAACCCTTCCACTCTCCCATCCACGTCTGCACACCAGCATTCCAGCAAGGAGGAAGTAGCAGGGACCAAAAGCTGTCTCCTGGAAGGGTAGTACCCCAGCAGACTTTCTCTAATGAGTCTTTGCTCAGAATTGTGTTTCATGCCCATCCCTAGACCAATAATAGGTAAAGGGGACCAGCCATGATTCATTTCCTGGGTCTGGGGACTAATGCCCATCATCTCTGAGCTCACCATTAGATTAACCTCTTGGAAAATCAGAAGTCTTAAGGAAAAACTTTAGGAAAGAAAAGGGGAATGGAAAGTGACTATTGTGTAGGCCGTGAACAATATCTTCCACAAGGATATATTCTAAAGGAAAATGCTGAACAAAAGGATATATGGCACTACACTTAAATTTTGATACAAATTGCCAAATTACCTTCCAAAAATATTACATCAGATAAGAACTCCATTAACATGTATGAAATGGCTGGTTTGTCCATGCTCAACAACCCTAGTCTTCTAAATTTTTCTAAATCTTTGCTAATCTAATAGGCAGAAAACAAACAAGATAGATAGATGATAGATAGATAGATAGATAGATAGATAGATAGATGATAGATAGATTCCCAATAGTTTATTTTGTACATATTATTAATGAAGTTGAGCGTTTCTTAATGCATTTATTGACCATTTGAATTTCTTTTTCTATGAGTTGCCTGTGTAGTACTCTATCCATTTTTCTTTTAGGTTGTTTTTCTTTTTTGCTTTAATCTCTTCAATAGATTAAGAACATTAACCCCTTTTACAGATATATTTCCCAGTATATATTTTGACTTTCACCTTTAAATGGCCTCCTTTTCCATTCATATGCTTTTAATTTGTGTTAAGTGAAATTTATTCGTCCTTCCTTTTATATCCTAAGTTTTAACAACATGCTAAGGAAGAACATCCTTGCTTCAAGATTATAAAAATATTCTCTCCTTGCAATGCAATTTCCTTATTATTCTTTTTTTCCTCTATAGTTTCTGGACTTTATTTTTACATTTATTTTTCAAGATATAATTTGTTCAGATTTTCAAGATCAAAAGAAAGAACTGAATGGATTAATTATTGAGAGTTTGTGAAATGTATATTTTAATTTGGGAAGCATCATCACAAATCTGCATGTTCCTATTCAGGAACATAAAAATATGGCGAGGATATTAGTGGAAAAGAATTAAATTCTGCATTGACACAATCAACCCTTTTTTCTTTAAGGTACCAAAAAGGGCAAAGTAAAGAAAACAGTACTTTAGGGCGCCTGGGTGGCTCAGTTGGTTAAGCGACTGCCTTCGGCTCAGGTCATGATCCTGGAGTCCCGAGATCGAGTCCCGCATCAGGCTCCCTGCTCAGCGGGGAGTTTGCTTCTCCCTCTGACCCTCTCCCCTCTCATGCTCTCTCTCTATCTCATTTCTCTCTCAAATAAATAAATAAAATCTTAAAAAAAAAGAAAACAGTACTTTATTATTAGCGGAAGCTTTGGCCCTATGCCATATTCAGACCTCAGGTAAGCTAATTTGGACCAAGTAAGGATCTTCTTTTTTTAAGGTAGATCACTGTGAATGGCCTGCATTAAAGAATAATCTGTTCTGTGTGTATCACATGTCACCATTCCCCTTCATCTTTATCTCACCATTCTCCTCCATCCTCACCACCAACCTAACAAACTCCGCATGCCAAAATTTGGCACTGCAGTGGGATGAAATGCCACTCCCATCAGCATTAAAGAAAGAGGTTCCAGAGATATACATAGGAAGAGAAAACATATTTGTCCCATCATTAAAAGTCACATTTAAAGCAAAGTCAGCTATGGTGGTATCTCACCTTAGTGGGATACACTCTCTCTCAAGGAGAGAGTCCAATGAAAGAAAAAGAAATGATCATGCTTGATGGGGAAAGAAGAAAAAATTAGGGCCACTCTGTGTTCTAACCAAAATGTGGACAAAGATCAAGTTTTAAGCTATTCAAAGCTCCATGTCTAGAAAAATGACCTAATCATTTGATTCCCACTAAAAGTGACCTAACATTTGATTTCTACTAACTGTAGTAATAATACCCCTGCATTTTAGTGTTCATGTCTTTGTACTTTTGTTTTGCCTGACTAAATTTTATATAAATAGAGTCACATTGTATATACTCTTCTGTGACTTTTTTTATTCTTATCATTATGCTTTTAATTTTTATCCATGTTGTAGGGAATAGGATTTCCCTGATGCCGAGCGATGTTGAGCACTTTTTCATGTGTCTGTTGACCATTTCAATGTCTTCTTTGGAAAAATGTCTGTTCATGTCTTCTGCCCATTTCTTGGAATAGGAAGAGTTTGTGTTGTTCATTTTCCCTCCTATAAAGTATTCTTTTATAAAAAGGCACCCCAATTTATTTACTCTTTCTACTGCTCATAGGTATTTGGACTTATTTTCTTCTTGTTTTTTTTTTTTCCCCTGTTCAGGCTGCCCTGAACATTCCTGCATATCTATACTGATGAACATACTCAAGAATTTCTCTGGGATGCATGCACATGACAGTAGAATTGCTATAAGCAGAATATATATATGCATATTGAATTTGTCCATGTAGTGTTAGATGTTTTCCAAAGTGGTTGTGCTAATTTACATGGCCATCAGTAATATATTTATGTTCCCATCATTCCACATCCTTTCCAAAATACAGTATTGTTTGAGTATGTTTGCCATTAGATGATGTGAAATGGTGTCTCTGATTAACCAAATTTGTGCTTCTTCTTTTTTAAAAACTACCTCTTCGTTGTCTTTTGCCTTTTTTCCTTTTTTTGTTGTCTTAGCATTGAAATTTTTCTGATTTGTAGAAATTCTTTATATATTCTGAATATTAATTCTTTTTTGCTGTATTACAAAAAAAACTCTCAATTCATAGCTTGTCTTTTCAATATTTTTTTAGTGCCTTTGAGAAAAAAGAAGTGTTTCATTTTCTGCTGGTCACATTTATAATCTTTGACTCCAAAAAATGGTTTACAATTTTGAGTCTTTCTCAGGAAATTCTTCCCCATTCTGAGATCGTAAAACTTTCTCTTATATTTTTAAGTTTTTGCCTTTTACATTTGAGAACTTTTCATTTAGAATTGATTTTTTGTGTGTGTGTGTGCAGAGCAAGAGGTATAAATCCATTTTAACTTTGGTCCACATGAATAACATATTGGCCTGGCACTAGAGTTACCAGATTTAGCAAATAAAAAAATATATGTGGATAACCAGTTTAATTTGAATTTCAGATAAAAATGAATATTTTACTGTAAGTATGTCCCATGCAATATTTTAGACACACTTATAAAAAATTGTTGTTTATCTGAAAATCAAATTTAACTGAGCATCCTGTATTCTAGCTGGCAATTCTACTTGATACCATTTAATGAATAATCCATTCTTTATCTATTGATCTGCAATGGCATTTCTGTCTTTTTTCAGATTTCTGTATGTGTGGATGCTTCTGTATTTTGTATTCTGTTCCAATGTCTGTATATTTCATTTTATTTTATTTTATTTTATTATGTTATGTTAATCACCATATATTATACCATTAGTTTTTGATGTAGTGTTCCGTGATTCATTGTTTGCGTACAACACTGAGTGCTCCATTCAATACGTGCCCTCTTCAATACCCATCACCAGGCTAGCCCATCCGCCACCCCTCTCCCCTCTAGAACCCTCAGTTTGTTTCTCAGAGTCCATAGTCTCTCATGGTTCATCTCCCCCTCCGATTTTCCCCCCTTCATTTTTCCGTTCCTACTATCTTTTTTTTTTTTAACTCATAATGTATTATTTGTTTCAGAGGTACAGGTCTGTGATTCATCAGTCTTACAAAATTCACAGCGATCACCATAGCACATACCCTCCCCAATGTCTATCACCCAGCCACCCCATCCCTCCCACCCCCCACCACTCCAGCAACCCTCAGTTTGTTTCCTGAGGTTAAGAATTCCTCATATCAGTGAGGTCATATGATATATGTCTTTCTCAGATTGACTTATTTCACTTAGCATAATACCCTCTAGTTCCATCCACGTCATTGCAAATGGCAAGATTTTGTGGTTTCTTTTGATGGCTGCATGATGTTCAATTGTATATATATACCACATCTTCTTTATCCATTCATCTGTTGATGGGCATCTTGGCTCTTTCCATAGTTTGGCTATTGTGGACATTGCTGCTATAAATATTGGGGTAGACATACCCCTTCGGATCACTACATTTGTATCTTAATTACAGTAGCTTTAGAATAAGATTTTCTGTGACTGCTCGAGTCTCCAATCTGATTCTTCTTCAGAATTATTGACTAGTACCTCCAGACCTATGTTAGATAATTTTAGTAACATTGGATGTTTTTGCCTTGTTCTTTACTTTATTGGGAGTGCCTCTAGTGATTTCTTATTAGTCATATGGCAGGCAGTCTTCTTGGTTGAGATATATAAATATGTATCAGGCTAAGGAAATGTCCCTCTAGTCCTATTTAATTTTTAAAATCAAGAATGAACATTAAAATTATTGAATTCACTTTCAGCATCTTTGGAGATTGTTGTAAGAATTTTCCCTTTCATCAGTAGACATTATCTATATTAATGAATTATAATTAGTTGAATTTTTTATATTTAATTTAATCATAGTATTTTGTTTTTTAAATATGTTCTTGAATTTTGCTTGATAATTTATTTAAGATGTTTTAAATGCTATTTATAACAGACTATTCTGTATTTTCTTTTTTGATAATGTGTGTATGTGTATATGTGTATTCTCAAGTGAAGGTGAGTGGGAAGGGGGAAGGATGGGAGGAAAAGGAGACCATAGCATGTGTAACTCAAAAAAATTTGTAAGTAGTTGTAAGTAAAAATAGAGTAGGGGCACATGGGTGTCTCAGTCAGTTAAACCTCCAACTCTTGGTTTCAGCTCACATGATCTTGGGATCAAGCCCCACCTCGCTTTGCACTCAGCAGGGAGTCTGCTTCTCTGCCTTTCTCTACCTCACCCTCTGCCCCTCCTTCCACTCACACACTCCCTCTTTCCCTCTCTCTCAAATAAATAAAAAAAAATAGAGTAGAACAGAAGTAATTCTTCTCTCTCTCTCACACACACACACAGAGAGAGAGAGAGAGAGAGAGAGAGAGAGAAAACCATGCCCCTTCCCAGAATCCCCTAAGAAAGTTCTTCAGAGCAGCAGTCAGGACACATTTGATATTAATCCAGATTCTCATTTTGCGAACAAAGAAGCTGAGTCCCAGAACGATTAAGGGCTTTCCTGAGTTCGGGTACCTGGTATCTCCTTGCTACCAATATCTAAAAATTGAAAGAGATAGGTCCTTGAGGGAAAGCTAGTGAGACTTTATTTAAGTTGGAGAAAGGAGACTGACCACTTCATTACAGTCTTCAGAATGATGAAGGGGGTTTGAATAAGCAATGACAAGCTGTCCTTTTCAATGGTCTTTCTGGACAGGAGAAGTAAAATGGATTTAATTAATTCAAGAGGGATTCAGGTCAGTAGTAAGAAGTTCCCGAATGAATGAATTCCAAGACAATGGAAAGCACTGCCAAAGGAAGTTGAGGAAGAGCTTTTTGTAAAGCTCATAAGGGAAGTGCAGGCTGTTGATTTTCTGCAATGATTTCAGTACTTTGGATTGAACCAGATAAAACTGTTGCTATTCAAAAAAGCAGCAAATTCATTGACCTAATACATGGAAACAAGTAGGTAGGCTTTGTCCTAGAGGACATTTTGTCTTCATTTTAGCCTTTAATTTTACTCTATCTCTACAGAATATATAGCATAGGAAAAAAACTTATTTAAGAAGGTCAGGATTTAAAGCTTACAAAAGACCCTTACGTAATTAAACTCTTGGCATTTAAAAGCCAGGATTACTGATATTCTTACTTTTGCCATCAATCATTCCAGAACTGATAAACTTTGCTTAAAATGAAATGTCATTATAATCCACATTTTGGATGCTGAGTATCCTTATGGTGCCAAGATACCCCATCTCAGTGGGATCTTTGGTAGTCAAGGATTTCAGGCCAATGTCAGCTGTGATGATTCTGCTGATGGGATATGGTATAAATGCTAGTCAAGTAGGCTCTCTCTCTCTCTCTTCCTCATGTTTGGTCAAACACCATCAGTTATGCAGGAACTCTTCCCATGTCCAGTGGCTTGGGCCATTGTGTATAAATGACTGCTGAGCTTTGATACTACTATATGTATTTTTCCAGCCCAGGGACATGAGTTGTTCAACTCTGTTGTGATTTTCCTATGTAGCCATCCTCTGATCCAAAAAAAGTTAGGTTCTTAGGAACAATGGAAACTGTTAAGAGAATCAGATTGGACATCCTAAAGGAATGGGGTTTCCTCTAAAATGAAAATGCACATTAACTATTTGCCTGGAACATATACAAGTGAAAAATACCAAGAATATACTCTCTGATTATGTTTCTCATCTTGATGGATATAACACATCTGAAGGGGGTTAAAAGCCTGTGCAACCCCGACATGCAAGCCAGAAACCTTTGCCATTTGCAAGATTGTTCAATTGTATACTGGCGTTCCCATAGGCATTCCCAAATATGCCCATCCATTCTGTTCTTAGGCTTTTGAATGTCCTTACTACCCATTGTTTTACCCTGTAATTTAGCATTTAATCCTAGTAGGTGATGTGTGTGCTTCTCAACTTCTCCCTCACCACGAGCTCTTTCATAAGCTCCGGGACCTTTACCTCTACACCTTTATGAGTGAAGTTACCTTCAGCATAGAAAATCTAATTCCCCATGCACTTCATTGTTTCATCTGTAAATGAGATTTGGAATTCCTACTCACAGTGCTCACAGCACTTATAGTACCTTGCACAAATTAAGTACTTAAGGATTGTTTGGTTGCTTTCTTGACCTTTTGTATTCTGTATGGTTTTCTAGCAGTCTTCTGGGCATACAGATACTGAACTCATCATGCTTCTACCCATACACACACACCCCAAAACTTTCCAAATCTGTGTTCTCTATCCAGCCACTCAAGCTAGAAACCTCAGCTTCAACTTTGACTCCCTTTTCTTCCCCATCTGCCATAACTGATGGGTCACCAAAGTCTGTCAGTTTTACTTTTTACCTTTACATTTCTTAAATGTATCCACTCCAGGCCACCTTTGGTGTCATTACCCCCAATGCAAGCCTGGTTTACAGGAGGTTGCAACCTCCTCCAAAAGCTACAGTTCTCTCTGTAAATTACAAATTGGACAAGGTTATGCTCCTGCTTAAAACCATGCCTTCTCATGGAATGCAAGCTCCTAAAGTGTCCTGCAAGACCCTCCAATATCTGTCTTTGGCCCACTCTCCTGATTCATTTCACATCTCTCCCTGTCTCATTGTTTATAATTCAACAAAACCACAGCCATTTATGGTACACACACACACACACACACACACACACACACACACACACATTCCCTTCCCTGCCTTTGCCCAGGTGCCCCCTCTACCTGGAACCTTCATCACCTCACTCACACCTTCTCTCCTTGCCTGGCTAACTCTGACTGGTTCTCTACGACTCAACTCAGGCAAGCTTTTTCTGAAGCTGTTTGTTCTACCCTAGTCTGGGTTGGTTATACCTCCTCAGTGCTCCAATAATGCCCAGTGCATGTATCTATCATTGTGTCATCCCTGAAACCTGACGTCTCTTGCCCTCATTTCTACCCCCATTATCTAGTGCTGTCAGTTCTACCTCCAAAACACATTTCTGATCCAGCCATGTCTTTCTCTCCCCACTGCTCATACCTAATTTGAGCATTCTTTCATCTCCCACCTGACCTGCTGTGGTGGCCTACCCCTTGTCCTCCCAACTCTATTGGCCCCTCCTCTACTGAGTAGCAGCCAGAAGGATCTTTCCAGTCATACTTATAGATCATATAGGTCCTCTGCAGAGTCTTCACTGACTTTCCTACGTTGGCAATATGTGGCATCCTGGGCCCTGCCTCTCTCCAGCCTCAGCTCCCATTATTCTTACCCTCACTCTCTAAGCTCCCAACCTAAGACTCTCAAACCAAACAAGCTCATTCCTGCCCCAGGACCTTTGGGACAAGCTACTCCCTTTGCCCAAATCATTCATCCCTTGATTCTTTGTGTGTCCAAGCCCTAGTCATCCATAAGGCCTCAGCTGAAATGCCATTTTCTCAGGGACACTTTTCATATCCCCAGTCTCACTTAGATCCTCCTAATCTCACTCATAGTACCAGCTGTGTTCATTCATAAAAGTGATTTTGGCTCAGGTCATGATCTCGGGGTTGTGGGATCAAGTCCTGCATTGGACTCCCATGTTCAGGAGGGAGTCTGCCTCTCTCCCTCTCACTCTCCCTCTGCCCCTCCCCCTACTCATGCTCTCTTTTTCTAAAATAAATGGATAAATCTTTTTTTAAAAAATGTTAAAAGGACTTTATTAATATTATTTTAGGTCAGTACCCACCTCTCTTATCCTAGAAGTCTTCTGCTGAAAGTCTATTATATTAAAGAAATTTTTCTCCATGTGTCTCTGGTGAACTGAACTACTAGTGGTGTCATAAATTTTAAAAATTGTTCATCGTACATTTTTCAATTTTAGTACTATATTTCAATATCATTTAAAGCATATTTTTGAGGAACACCTGGGTGACTCAGTCGGTTAAGCATCTGCCTTCAGCTCATATGATCTCAGAGTCCTGGGATTGATTCCTGCATCAGGCTCCTTGCTCAGTAGGAAGCCTGCTTCTCCCCCTGCCTGCCGCTCTCCCTGTTTGTGCATGCTTTCTCTCTCTGACAAATAAATAAAATCTAAATATATATATATTTTTGAAAATCCAAATGGTATACTTTTTTTTTTAAGTAATATCTACCTCCATCATGGGGCTTGAACTCACAACCCTAAGATCAAGAGTTGCATGCTCTACCAACTGAGCCAGCCAGGCACCCCTCCAAAGTGGTATATTTCAATCCAGATATTATTCCAGGAGCTGACTTAGGATTAAAATGTTAATATTGGGGCATGAAGGAGAATTTTCTTAGATCTTGTTACTTCAGAAAAGGAGAAAAATGATAGCATATCAAGAAAAGAGTCTTAAAGCAATACACACAGGTAAAGCCTGAATATGCAAACAAAATAAAAAATCACCATGATGATTAACTTCATTGAGTTATGTGTCTTTGAGCAACTGGAGTTAGAGTCCCCCCTGGATACACTCATCTGGAAGTGGAGTTGCAGTCTGCTTCCCAAAGAAGCATCCAGTTGGTCCCTCTTCCTTCTACCCTCATATGTAGCTTATTAGTTCCACAATTATTCTCCTTTCCCTCCATTTGGGGAAATTTCTAACAGTTGCTTAAACTTTTAAACATTTCATTGCATTTGAAAAATCTGATTCCACTCAAAAACTGTTTCTTTTGTTTATCCGTGGTGTGCACATCTTTAAATTTTTTTTTTCAATAGAAATTGTCAGTTTCAAAGGCTCAACAGTAAAGAATTTTATGCTTTTTTATCTTCTTTTAGACCTCTTTGTTTAACTGAAAATAGAAACATTTTGAAATAATAATATTTAAGATTTCAGAATAACTGCCTCGAGAGCAGGAGAGCTTCCTTTCTAATTTTCCTAAATCTTCACCCTTGATAAAAGAAATTAGTCTTGGCTAAGAACGGTGTTATGGTCACATGCTGTATACAAATATTCTAAAACACTAAAGTTATGATACTCGATATTATCAACTACTTGTTTTTTTAAGTAAAAAATTAAAAATTTTTTAAGTAAAAAAAAATCCATTTACTAATATCCTGTGCACATAAGGCCAAAATTAATTTTCCATTGAGATGATGAGATGATTCATTTTATTATAATAGTTTTTTTGTTTTAGAATGCAAGTATATCTACAATCATGTAAGCATAAATGTTGACAATTTGTTTTGTTATTTCAAAGGATTTATATCTTAGTTATATAAATTAGTAAGAAAAACAATAGGATCCTCAAGAGATAAATGGATAAAGGACATGGAACAGGGCGCCTGAGTGGCTCAGTTGGTTAAGCGACTGCCTTCGGCTCAGGTCATGATCCTGGAGTCCCGGGATCGAGTCCCGCATCAGACTCCCTGCTCAGCAGGGAGTCTGCTTCTCCCTCAGACCCTCTCCCCTCTCATGCTCTCTCTCTATCTCATTCTCTCTCTCAAATAAATAAATAAAATCTTAAAAAAAAAATTAAAAAAAAAAAAAAAGGACATGGAACAGTTTACAAATAATCTAGAATGGACCCAAAATTATTATGTGCAAAATTGATTTGCAAAGTGTTGATTATAAAGTGAAAAACAGGAAATGTTCTAAATAAGAAATTAAAATGTGGGAAATGGGGCACCTGCGTGATTCAGTAGGTTAAGTGTCTGACTCTTGATTTCGGCTCAGGTCATGATCTCAGGATAGTGAAATCAAGCCCTGCATCAGGTTCAGGGCTATGCGTGGAGCCTGCTTGGGATTCTCTCTCTCTCTCTCTGCCCCCCCATTCATGCTCTCTCTCTCTCTAAAAATAAAATTAAATTAAAAAAAGTTTTTAAATGTGGGAAATGGCTGACCTAGAATAGAATATTATATAGCCATTTAAAATAATGTTAGGAGAAATTATTAATAATCTGGGAAAGGATTCTGTTAGGTGAAAAAATCAAATGCAGTTGTATGTCATTACATGCAATATGGTCACAACTTTCTCAAAAACATGAAAACAATGGATTATTATTCTGCCTTAAAAAGAAATGAAATCCTGGTACATGCCACAACATGAATGAATCTTAAAGACATTATAAATGAAATGAAATGAGCCAGTAACAAAATACTGTATAATTTTACTCATGTGACGTATCTAGAGTAGTCAAATTCATAGATACAGAAAGTAGAATGGTAGTTGCCAGGGGCTGAAGGAATGGGGGAGAAGGGGGAGTTGGTGTTTAATGAGTGCAGACTTTCAGTTTGGGAATTTGAAAAAAAGTCTAGAGTTGGATGATGGTGATAGTTGCAGAATAATATGAATGTACTAGTGCCACAGAACTAAAAATGGTTTAAATGATAAATTGTATTTTATGTATATTTTACCACCAAAAAAAAAAAAAGATGTACCAAGTTTCTCCATGACCTTTAACTAGTTTCTGCTACTGTGAATGTCCTACAAAACCGTAGTACAATAATAAAAACTAAAGAAAGAACATGAGTACAATACTCTTAACCACACTAGACTTATTTATATCCTACCAGTAGTGCCACTAATGTTGTATTTTTCTATTTCAAGATTTAGATCATTAAACCTTTTTATAACAAAAGACTATAAATCTGGGCGCCTGGGTGGCTCAGTCATTAAGCGTCTGCCTTCTGCTCAGGTCTGATCCCAGGGTGCTGGGATCAAGTCCCATATCGGGCTCCCTGCTCAGCAGGAAGCCTGCTTCTCCCTCTCCCACTCCCCCTGCTTGTGTTCCCTCTCTCGCTGTGTCTCTCTCTGTTAAATAAATAAATAAAATCTTTAAAAAAAAACGTAAATCTTTTATAAAAGAACTTACTATATGGTTTCTTTAAACTATAGCCCCTATTATTATATTTTAAATATCTCCAAATTTGCCAAAAAAAAAAATTCAGGAATTTATCTGTTGTAGAAAACAAGTATGTCTTCTTTTGTACAGAATTATGGTTGATAGCTGAATAAAGGCAGCTGGCTTGGAGGACCATATCAGTTAAAATTAGGTTATAACTAGAATTCAAATAAAAAACAAAACTGGATTAAACAATATGGGTGTTTATTTCTCTCTTACACAGAAGTCCATAGATGGGTGGGTGGTCCAGAGATAATATGGGAACTTCATGGTATCAGGATGTCCAGCCTCTCTTTACTTGTTGTTCTGCATGTATGGCTTCCATTCCCATGATTATGATCCATGATAGCTGCTGGAACTCCAACCATTACATCCACATTCTAGGCAGTAAGAAAGAGGACAGAGGGCAGAAATATTTCCTCCTCACATTAAGAACAATATCCAAAAGTTGTTTATCCATTTATATTCCATTGGCCAGAACTGAATAAGTGGCCACATAAAACCATAAGGGAGGTTGGGGGTTATAATATGTATTCTGGGGTGGTATGCCCTCTCCAAAAGAAATTGAGAGCTCTATTACTAAGGAAGGTAGATGATGTAGAAAAAGATTTTGGAGGACAGGTAGTAATCTCTGCAACAGGAAGCATCTTCATTCAGGATGTAGGCATAAACTAGGATCCGGAGAAAACAGGGAGCAAAAAATAATTGTCTACTTTGATCATTGGCAAACATGTGTTTTCATTAAAGAGGAGAAGTTAAGGCAAAATATGCTACTGCCCCTAATCTGGTGGGTAGGGATGTCCTTGGAGCCCATAGGAACTGCTGAATTGGAGTCAATGAAATCCCCCTTTCAGCCTCTTCAACAAGGAGAAAGTTCAGCTTGCACACCCAACACAGGACCTTTATTTCAGAAATCTTCCTTTCACCAACCCTCCACCACACGCAACTGGACCTCACTGTTTGGGCCCTCCCCACCTCATAGGTCCTTTGGAGAAAAAAATAGTCCCTCTTTACAAAAAGGTTGGAGCAGGTCCGGTGTCAAGAAATCAGATTTTCTAAAATAATTGGAGTTCCCCAAGAAAACAAAATACAAAAGGACCATTAAATGTGTTTTAACTATTAAAAGAGGTAGTTGGATGTTCATTCTCTTTATCTGTATGAAGAATTTCTCTTCCTGACATTGAGTCATGTTCACTCTTCCCAAGACGGAATAAAATGTTCCCTATAAAAGCACAACATTTTCTTTCCCAGGGCTCCAGACCCATGCCAACATAACAGAAACAGTCAAATAAAGGACTGTGATAAGCTCCTCAGGTGCCAGGGAAATGTTATCAGAGGAAATCGTCTTCCTCCCTGTGACAAGACATGGATCCTCAACATACTCACAAAAAAAATTGGGGCCCCCAAGGAATAGAAATTCATCAAATACTCAGTGGGGAATTGTGCACAAAACAGCAGTGGAAACCAGTGGGAACACAATTTTATTAACTCCAAAAAGTTGTACCAATTGGGTTCTTAGGAATAGTTCTCAGACTGATATGCCTGGAGACAAAGGACTTTTAGTGACAAATTTGATAAAATATGTGAGAAATACTGTCTTTCTTTGCTTAAGATTCCAATGTTACATTTGGAGGAATGTTTTAGTCTGTAAAATAGTCTTTATATCATTGATTGTGCCACAGCAGGGAATCGTGTATAGTAGGGACACAAAATTTTTTTAATGCATTTGGATGTGCAAAAAATTTAGAAATGCAACCTGTTTTATTTTGTCTATAACTAAATAAGTCTTTGATACCTGCTGGATGGCAGGAAAGAAAAACATATGTCTAATCTGGTTGAAGTAGTGCTTAGTTTCTCTCCAAGAAAGAAAGTTCAGTCTCAGATTTTTTAGTCCTTTTCAGTCCTTTGCTTTCATTCAAGATGGCATCCAAGGATGGAGCAAAGAGGTGTGGCTTGAGTTACCAGGTAGGGATAAGCTCAGGTGGTTAGGTATAGTGTACTTTGGTGTGTCTGATCTCTAAGGCAGCATCTTTTGTCCACCAGCTTACTGCCTGCCCTGTTGGTTTGTGTGGCTGAAGTTTGTGGCTACTGTGATTCTAGGTCTGTGCTTTTTACTGAAGAACTGCTCCAGAAACAGTTTTGCACTGTTGGGGATATAAATTGGCACAGCCACTATGGAAAACAGTATGGAGAGCACTCAAAAAAATAAAAATCAAACTAATGTATAATCCATAAATCTTTATTCTGGGTATATATCCAAAGGAAATGAAAATAAGATAAAAAGGTATCTGCACTCCTATGTTCATGGCAGCATTATTCGCAATAGCCAAGGTATGGAAACAACCTACCTGTCCATCAATGGATGAATGGATAAATATACACACAATGGAGTATTATTCAGCCATGAGAAAGAAGGAAATCCTGTCTTTGCAACAACATGGATGGATCTTGAGGGCATTATGCTAAATGAAATAAGTCAGAGAAAGACAAATACTGTATGATCTCACTTATATGTGAAAGTTGAACTCCTAGAAACAGAGTAAGAAATTGGTTGCCAGGGGCTAGGGGTAGGAGAAATTGGGAGATGCTGGTCAAAGGGTACAAACTTCAGTTATAAAGTGAGTAAATTCTGGAGATCTAATGTACAGCATGGTGATTATAGTTAATATTACCATATGATATACTTGAAAGTTGCTAAGAGAATAGATCTTATATGTTCTCACCACAAAAAAGAAATGGTAATTATGTGAGGTAATGGAAGTGTTAGCTAACACTATGGTGGTAATCATTTTGTAATATATAGGCTATATACTTTAAACTTACACAGTGTTTTATATCAATTATATCTCAGTAAAGCTGGAAAAATATAAAAAAGAACTGTTCCCATCTTTCCAATAGAAATTTTCACACTGTGACCTAGAAATGAATAGATCTACATTCTAGCTTAGGTTTCCTGAGTCAGTTTCCTATAAAGCAAGAATATCAGCCGAAGAACCACTCCTCACAAGGGAATATAAATATTTTGACAACAATTCATTCATCTCTTGGCTCCCTAAATATCTCCTGCCCGGAGGATTTATTCAAGAAAAAAAATGGTGGCCGTTGAATTTTTCTACTCCAATTTAGTGAATGATTTATTCATTGAATGTCTAAGTGATGGTCATAAATAGAAATATAGAATACTAGCACTGGAAGGAACTCATCTCTATCTTATAGGGTTGAGAAAACAGCCTAGGTTAAGTTAAATGATTTACTCAAAGTTACCTAGTTAGTTATTGGCAGAGCTGGAATCGGAATCTAGGACCCCTGACTCTTAATTATACCACAGAAATTTAAAAGATACTGTTTTATTTATCTAATTACTAATTCACTACAAACTAAATTGGAGTGTGCATTTTTCTTATCAATAATTAAAATGTTAATGTGCATATTGTTATTACCTTTTTTAGGAAGCCAAGTTGGATTATGAATAGTCTTCATTAATATGAATTAATTAAAAGTCTTTTAACTTTCATACAAATATCTATTTTGAAACCAGAACAGTTCTGCGTCAATGTGAGAGACAAAACCCTGGGATCTTCTCCTGGGTCTCAGTATTATATCTTTGGAATGCTTTATTTCAGGCAAGCATTTTTAATGACATAAAGTAAACTATTTCTAAGAGTTCTTTTACTCTTAAAAATTAGAAAAAGAGGGGCGCCTGGGTGGCTCAGTCGTTAAGTGTCTGCCTTTGGCTCAGGTCGTGATTCCTGCATCGGGCTCCTTCCTCAGCGGGAAGCCTGCTTCTCCCTCTCCCACTCCCCCTGCTTGTGTTACCTCTCTCACTGTGTCTCTCTCTGTCAAATAAATAAATAAAATCTTTAAAAAAATTAGAAGGAAGTGCCCAAAGAAAGTATTTGGGTTAATTGGTAATTGACTAATTCCACATCACAATTACGCTGTGTTTTATGTCTCCATATAGATCCAAGAACAGAACTACCTGACTCCCACCCTAAAATCCTCTTGAGAAATTCTCCTGCAGAGCTTGTCTCCCAGCCACGTCTATACATGTGCCTCTGTGGATAGTACATTAATACCACTCACAGTAGAAGGTATTGTTCTTTATAGTTAGTCAAATTAATTATTTGAACACCCCAGGATGTACAACATGAAAGAACAGCTTTATAGATATTCAGGGCACTATATAATATGCCACATTGAATTATTGACTCTAATGAGAACATCTTAAAGGCTGAACTCCCAGGGGTGCAGGCTGAAGAATTGGGAGGAGGGGCTTATACGTTAAATCAATAATTAGGAAGAAAGGAGGAAGAGAGACAGATTGGGCAAGAGATTTCTGAAAATTGAACACTTGTCATCTGTCTCTTTCCCTTTCTGATGATTCATTAAATGGAGATTAACTTCAGTAACTTATTGACCAACATGCCAATAAATCCTGAGCTATATCATCTGCGATGCAGGAAATGGACAAGCCTGGATACAATGCCGAGGGGGTTGACTAAGTGTGATGTGACTTAGAGAAATTCATGGGCATACTTAAGTATTGTGCTGGTTATGTGTGTTTCACATTTATATACTATACTGAGTATTGTGTTAGGTTGATAGGGGATGTAAAAGTAGCAAATAACATTCTTAAAGGAGTTTATAGTTTATCTAGACACCAACTATGCATGTGTGATGTTCACTCAAGAGAATTTACCCATATTTTTTAAAAGAACACTGTGATGATTTGCAACATGGAATTGTATCCTTTCCGTCATCTCTGACTCTATCTCGTGCTCACATTTTATCTAAGTAAACTTTAGAAACAGATTGTTTTAGCCCTTGCCATATGCTCTTCCAAAAAAACAAAAAGGTGGTTTAAGTTTTGTGCGACATTGACAAAAATTTTTTTTAAAGTGTAGACTGCAGTGGAATTTTCAGAAGTACTCCTAGTCTTCTAGAATCACTAAGTATATTATATTAAATATACATCAAATGTAGAAGAGTGATGTTTTGGACCACCTCTTAAAGAGGTTACGGTCCTCGAACATGAGCAAAACCCACAGTATTCAGCTCCTAAGAGAAATCAACCTACATATATTCTGTACTACTCAGAAAAGTTTCAAAGATAACTATCATTTTGAGGTCTTAGGGAAAGAAGAAAGGAGGAATTAGTGAGCACTCCATTCTTCAGCTTCTACGGCAGTGCCAAGAGGGTTGGGGATGAGTCTACAGATGTTTGGAACTTGCTGGGTTCTCTGCACTGCACTCTCCTCCTTCTGCCCTGTGAAGGGACTCAGCTCAGCTCAGTCTACCCACAGCTTCCTCCAGGGGTAGGGAGCAAAGAGAGAATCCATTCCCACCAAGGCATCCTCAGATGAGGTCAGCAGAGTGTCAAGGTCTGTCTTGACACTTTGCTCTATCTATTGCCTCTATCTATTCCCTCTATCTATTGCCAAGGCTTCTAGAACCAGAATTCTGTTCCCTTCAGCCCACTCCTTAGTACCTTCATGACTGGGTCTTCTAGCTCAGGTTCTGTGTCCCTGTTGTCTGAACTCTTGGTGTCTCACTGCTAATGCCTCTCTGGACCACCCATCTATGTGTTCTGTAACCTGAGATGTTATTGAAGGTGAAGTCCAAAGACACACACACACACACACACACACACACACACACACAGTTTCCTCATTCTGAGATTTTATGAAAGAACAGCGGTAACTGTGGCAACCTTTGTTATATCCCAATGGAGTTTTTGAGAGATTGATGTTTTGTATTGTTTCTCATCCTCGGAAACATTGGCCTCAAAAGGCAAAAAGTCTCTGGCAAGAGAAATGTTCTTAGAAGACCCTGAAAATACAATCTCCTTTCATGACAGTTAGCAAAATATCTTCTGTCACTTCTGGGGCTCTCATTCCCCCTCTGTGCAGCATTCATAGCGTTCAAGTATATTAAGCATTCACAACATTTATATGTGGCCCAGCCTCTGTTCTAATCCTGTGTATTAGTACAGCTAACTGCAGCTCACTCAGGGCTGCTGTTTGCACAGCTGGACATGTCGGATAGAATGAGTTCATCCCTTCAAAGATGAGCTTACAGCCACCGTCTAGTAGTGTCTTTCTTTTTTACACCTACGACCATTCCTCATTGTTCTCACAAGCACAGTGAGTTTTAATGAAGTCATGTCTTTTAGTGTAACACTGCAGGTGCACAAATGCTGATAAACCTCCTTAACTCACTGTCAGATCAGCATGTTTATCTTCAAGCTGCAGAATGTATTTAATTATAAGATATGAAAAGGTCCTTCAGATTTGTTCTCTGGGCTCAGAACTAATGATTCATCCATG
This sequence comes from Eumetopias jubatus, assembly GCF_037043125.1. Classification (NCBI taxonomy): domain Eukaryota; kingdom Metazoa; phylum Chordata; class Mammalia; order Carnivora; family Otariidae; genus Eumetopias; species Eumetopias jubatus. The sequence goes on from NW_028274820.1 coordinate 36,666,547, forward strand.
AAGCGCTGTGTGTCCCCAAAGGTTATAATGACTGGTTGCTGATCTTCTGAAGAACTCCTTCATGGTAGCATCTGGACTGCAAGGTATAGAAATTTCTTTTAAAAATAAAGAAATAGCTTCTAAAGGCCCAGGAAATTTTACCAAATATAGAGTTAACGCAATCAAAGACACACACACACACACACACACACACACACACACACACACTTATAGAGAGAGAGAGAGAGATGCCAATATGGTTAGATATAACCTGCTTCCAGAACTGTGCTGTAAGGAATTCACTCTTAAAATTTTAAGATGCAAATACCCGTAGGAGGTTATTAACATCTTAATATCAATGAAATTTAATCACATTGCTTTCGTCTTAAGACTGGAGTTCTGAGGGAATGGGAGTTTGACCTAGAAATTGGAAGGGAGATGTGTGAGGAGGGATGGGTCCTGAGAAGAGGGGAGAAGAGAGTTGGGGACTGTTGAGCTTTACCCAGTAAATGGGGCTGGAGCAGTCCCTTCAGAAGGAGAACACCGTGCATTCAAAGGGCCATGGGATTGAAAAAGAGGCAAACTAAGGATGTAAGATGGAGGCGCAAGCATGGGCAAGGATGGGGAAGGCAGAGGGAGATAAGATTCCAGTCACAAAGATAAATAGGGTTGGTGGAAAGTGAGTTCATTAATCAAGAGTTAGATAAATCGTTTGACCTATAAGCATGTTTTCATCTGCCTATGTCACTTCACAGCTATTAGCATAAGATCGTGCCTTATGAACAACTTACTGGAAAGTGTTTGAAAACTATAAAGCAAAAACAAAAACAAATTATAGCATAATGTAAATTATCATAATTATTACTTCCATTAATCAATTGAGTATTGATTGAACACAGACCATTTGCCAAGTGCTGTACACAATAAAAAGCCCCTTCACTCAAGTTTCTCAGAGCTTGGTGAGGAGACAGGTGAGCAAATAAATAACCACAACAGAGGATGCAAAATACACACAGCATAAAGTGCTACAGGGGTAAGGAAGAAGGACTGCATCTGCCTGGGGAAATCAAGGCTTTTCAGAGGAAGAGATGGCTGAGCTGGGTCCTGCATGATGAGAAGTTGACAAGAGGGAACAATGGAAAGTCAGAGGGCAGAGGCAGCCAGCCCCATGTGGTAAGTCTGTGCTGCTCAGTGCTGCTCGGTGTAAAGAATAAAAAGCACAGGAATGCCAAATCTCATAACTAACTCCCCTGGCCTGATTCCATGCTCACCAAGCCGCCTTCTGATGATAATTTGGCTTCCCGCTTGGATTTGCCTGCAGGGAAAGTGCATGCTGGTCAAGAGGCTGAAGTATCCAGTCCACTAGATGATTATATTTCTCATTGTAAATTAATCAGCATTCTGGCTGATGCATTTTTTTTTAAGTGCAGAAATGAAACTATCACTTATAAAGCAGTTGTAAAGAAAATTAGGTGAAAATTCACCAGGAAATCAGCCTTCAGGCTGCTGATGTGGATGATGACAGAACAGCTGTGCAAACACCACAGGTAACTTCCGGGAATGGGCTCCTGACAAAGCCATATTACACAGCACGTTTTCTTCACACGTCAAGTGCTGTCTTTCACATTTTACTCTGTTGTAATAATCCCCTGAAATAGCCAAAAGTAAGCACCAAATGTCAGTCTTTCCAGACTCCTAGAAACCAAGGTCTGGAGGATAAAATGCACCTCCTTTACCAAATCCTTTACCCTTCCTGTTATGGGCTGAATTGCATCCCTCCAAAATTTTTATGTTGAAGTCCCAACTCCTGATACCTCAAAATATGTCTGATTTAGAAATAGGGACTTTAAAGAAGTAATTAAACCTCAGTAAAGTCATTAGGGTAGCCACTAATCCAGTATATCTGGTCTCCGTGTAAGGAGAGATTAGAACACAGAAATGCACAGACCATGTGAAGACAGAGGGAGAAGATGGCCACCTGCAAGCCAAGGAGAGAAACCTTAAAGAAACAGCCTTCCCCACACCTTGATCTCAGACTTCTAGCCTCCAGGACTTGAATAAATTTCTGTTGTTTAAGCCACCTAGTCTGTGGAACTTTGTTACGGTAGCCCTAGCAAGCTAATAGGCTTCCTTTCAGATTCTTCTCCCAACCATCCCAAACAGAAGAGTCCTATCTGGGCCCTTCAACAACCTGGAATTTGTCTACGCCAGCATCAGGAATGTATTTTAGTCCTTCATGCTCATTTTCACTCCATTTACTCAAGTGGGTGACTTTGGAGCCCATGCCATAAGCATGGTCCAGTCTTGCTAAAGTAACCAAAGACATAACTTCTGAGGCATGAGGGTCTAAAACTATAATGGTTATACAAACTGTATCAAGACCTGGACACAAATGAGGTGAAGATCTTATATGCTGAAAGTATAAAAATTTATGATTGTCCTCATTTTGCCATGATTTTTCTTAATTTCTATTTTTAAAACCAATACCCTGCTGAACAAGTGAGCCACAGCGTCAGACCACTGTTTAGCTAGTTCCTGAAGATATATACCCTAGAACAATCAACTTATTGGAGAAACTCCAAAATCTCTCACATTATTTAATATTTGATTTCTGAATGAATGGAGCCCCTCGGTTCTAGACTTTTGGTTTCAAGATCTGCTTGAGTTCTTTTTGCAGGTTATGTTAACAAAAACCAGTTTGAGGAACTGGACCCATTTACAACTGGAACTGGGCTCAAATATGTTTCATTCTTCCCCTTGTCCACTTTTTACCACTTCTTTTTTTTGTAAGAAGAAGGACCAACATCTTTTTCCTTGTAAAAATCATCATCGGGGCACTTGGGTGGCTCAGTCGGTTAAGCATCTGCCTTGGCTCAGGTCATGATCCCTGCTCAGTGGGGAGTCTGCTTCTTCCTCTCCCTCTCTCTCTCTGCCCTTCCCCCGCTCATGTGCTTGCTCTCTTTCACTCTCTCTCTAATAAATAAAATATTTAAAAAAAAATTTTTTTTTAATTTTTTAAAAGATAGATATTCATGTGGCTCATGAATACTGATAGTTCACTAATATGTCCCTTTTAAATTTCCACTGAAATATACCACATATGGAGGGTAGAATCTTAATTCCTGACATTCAATACCTGCTCCTGTTCAGTTTCCACTAAAAGTGCTCCTATTAGAGGTGCCTGGGTGGCTTTGTCAGTTGAGCATCTGACTCTTGGTCTCTTCTCAGGTCATGATCTTGGGATCGTGAGATCAAGCCCAGTGTCAACTCCGCGCTCGGTGCAGGGTCTGCTTGGGATTCTCTCCCCCTCCCTCTGCCCTTACCCCCATTCATGCGCACTCTGTCTCTAAAATAAATAAAGTCTTTAAAAAAATGCTCCTGTTACATGAACAGTGGTAAGTCATATGCATAGAATGTACCCTTGAGATGATGTGATGAAAATGACACTTCACCTCTTTGGTCTTCCTCTCAAAAATACATAACCCAATCTAATCATGAGAAAAGCATGAGACAAATCCCCTGTCCCCAACTGAGGGACATTTGATTAAATACCAGAACAGGGTTCCTCAAAATCGTCAAGGTCTTCAAAACAATCAAAGTTTGGGAAAATATTAGGAGCCTTACGAGACAAGACAACTAGATGCAATATGGATGAGATCCTGGAGCAGGAAAAAAAAATTTAGATAAAAACAAAGGAGGGGGCACCTGGGTGGCTCAGTTGTTAAGAATCTGCCTTTGGCTCAGGTCATGATCCTAGGGTCCTGGGATCGAGCCCTGCATCAGGCTCCCCACTCATCAGGAAGCCTGCTTCTCCCTCTCCCACTCCCCCTGCTTGTGTTCCCTCTCTTGCTGTGTCTCTCTCTGTCAAATAAATAAAATCTTTTTTTAAAAATTTTAAAAAAAGAAAATCTGAATAAAGTTTATAATTTTTCAATACTGGTTTGTTAATTATAACAAATGTATCATAGTAATGTAAGATGTTACTAATAGGGGAGCTGGGTATGGGGCATATGGGAACTCCGAACCGTCTTCACAGTTTTCTGTAAATGTAACATTGTCCTAAATTAAAAAGTTAACATTAAAAAAATGTTCCTGTTTAACTGTCCCCAAAGGCCTTTTCTGTCTGTAATGAGGCTCTCATACATAGCCAGTGCTCTTTAATATGTGGCTCCCCTCCCTGTGATTTCCTCTCCCAGTGCAACTTTTATACATATTTCATGTACACTTTATCTTTCAGTAACAAGAGCTTCTGTTAACTTTCAACAGTCATCTGAAGACTACTCCTCCCTCTTCTCTTTAAAGCAAATACTTTAGTGGGGGCTTCATACCATCCCATCCTCTGGACAGACCCAGCACATGACCCTTGTCTTCATGTTTTCTCCATTGGGATGTCTACAACTTCAAATCCTGGGGCAGCTTTCTCACAGTATAAGCCCCAAGTTTTCATTAAATAAAGCCCTTTGGGGCCAAAGCTCAGCTGCTAGAAGTGGTAGAAGCCAAGAGGCCCCACACTAAATCAGTGTGAGGAAAATCGATACCAGGGAGAGCTGGGGTATACTGTTTTCAGCCCTTAGCATTAAACGTCTTCTAACACTAAAGGCATCCAGATGCATACTACCTGGGACCCAAAGTCCCCAAAGAGAGTATTCTTTTACTATTGAATCATTTGGGATTTGTGTTATTATTTTGTTGCTTTTTTTGTTTGGTTTTTAATCTAAAAGCAATGTTTGGGGGAAAAAAAAACTGTTGGACTTGATATTTAACTCACACTCAGATTGCTTGTGTTCAGAGCCAACCAGACCTTGATCTTCATTTATTATTCAAGAATACAATTAGCCTGGAGTTGGTTTTCAGACCCAAACACAAAGAAAGGCCCACATAAATCTGAGCAGGGATAATGCCACTCTCCCTATAACTGATGTGATGATGGAGCAAGTAGCAGGCAGCAAATCGATATACCACTATCCTCCTCAGCACAAGGCTTAAAGGGAGTCTTTGCCCCTGCTCAGAAAGCAGGGCAAGATGGACCTGCCTAGCAAATACTTACCTAAGGGAATCCCTTTTACTTAGCAAATCGTTGATTTAGAAAATATATGGGTGCTAAGAAGAAAGCCTATGATCCAATAACGTATGCTCGGCACAAAAGTAAGCTAATGCTAGGGAAAAACTGAGCTGCTAGTCCTTCAGGAAAAAAGAAAATTTAACCCTCTGATGGGCCAGGTGGAATCCTGGAAACCCTCAAAGAAGAAAAAGAGAGTCTGGTAACAGAATTGTTATAGGTCACATAGGCATACATATTCCATTGACCTTTATGGAAATAGAATGTTTCAATGTATATCTACTAATCATCACTACCAATCAAATTCAAATGTAAAATAATAATTGTATCATATGATTAGATCAGTATGCAATCATTTTATTCCCCATATAAAAACTACCATCTGTTGAGTGCTATGTGCCTGGCACTATGATGAGAACTTCTACTCATTAGCTCAGTCACACCTCATAAGAACCCTAGGAAGTAAGTATCACTGTTATCTCCATTTTATGACTCAGATATCTGAGCTCAGAGAAAGTAAATAATTCTTCTGAGATCTTACCAGTTGGTTAGAGAGAGAAGTAGGATGTGAACTGTTGTCATTCTGGGACTGAAGCCCAACCCAAAGCCATCATGCTAGTAGTTCTTTCACTCTCACCCATGCTCTGATGCATTTCAATACATAAGCCCTCCTGCCACCTCCAGATAGCCATTAGGAGCCCTACAACTCTTAGCCACTAAGACAGATCTCTCCTCCTTGAAGAAAACATGCAAGAGTAGGGAATACACATGTGACCCACAGTTCGTTGCCACTACCACCTCCCAATAATTGTTGAGAATTATGCAACAATAATTTGTGATTTTTAAAAATTCCTCAGCAGAAAGCTTCAGAGCTATTAGATCAGAATCATTAGATCAAACTTCTGCCTGTAGAATCACCGGCAAGGCTTGTTAAAACCACAGGTTGCCGGGCCCCACCCCTAGAGATTCTATTCCCATACTTTGAAGCTGGGCCTGAGAATTTGCATTTCTAACACAGGTGATGCTGATGCTGCCGGGCCAGGCCCATGCTTGGAGGACCACTGCATTAAACTATCTGATTAACATAAACATTATTCAGCCCTTCAGACAGACTCAGTACACACAAGTCTGATACATTCCCCAAACACAAAAATACAAGACAATTTCCGGAGTCAGGGCCGGTTTCGTGGGTATTTGACCAGTGCAGTTGCATACAACCCTTAGGATCCTGCACCTGGTTTTTAATGCTTTTAATACAGTCACTGTCTTGAAATTCTTATAATTTGATCTTTGAGTTTTGTGTTTTGTAAATGAAGTTCAGTGGGACAATGGGGCATGCTTGGGGGTATTGAAGCCTTGGTGTGGTCCCACCTCTGGCCACCTCTCTGTTTCTCTGGGATGGGTTCTCAGTCCCCACTGTTCCCTGACCCCTGGCACTCCAGCCACCCTAAGGTGGCCCTCCCCAAACCTGCCCCATAACAGCTGCTACCTTGGCAACTACTGGTCATGTTGAGATACGAGGTTAGACCTGCATTCCTTGGCCCAGCAGGGGCCTGAGCACGGGTATGAGAAGGGTCAGTATTCAGTGCAAGCCCACAGCCATCTCTGGATGGGCAAGGTGGTGGCCATTCCCAATCCAAGCTGATAGCACCTTAGCATGTCTGCAGGTGACTCAGAATTTAGGATTCCCGCCATCCAGAAATGGAGACTTTGATGGGGACGATTCCTGTAATTCTTCTGGATTCAAAATGTTCAAGTTGTTTGGGCTATAACCTGATTCTAAAGGAGAAACAACTTGAGATGAATAACCCCTTTTAAATGAAACATTGTACAAACTTGCAAATGAGCTTTGAATGGGGCATTCCAAGGACTTTTCAACCATTGAAGTGATCACAAAGAAAAAAGATATTTGAAAGACTTAATGGAACTTGTAATGAGAACTTTACATTATCTGTCTTCCTTCCCACCATAACTAATTCATTTGCAGGTGTGTTTAATGATTTATGTCCATATTCATCATTGAAGAATACCCTAGACCAGTGTTTCTCAAACAATTAAAGTACATATAAATCAGTATTGCAATATGATAACCACTGTAGCATTAGTTAACACCTCTATCATGTCTCATAATTATCATTTTGTGTTGAGAACAATTAAGATCTAGACTCCTGGAAACTTTGTTTATAACATTGTTGACTATAATCACTATGCTGTGCATTAGACCTCCAGATGTAATCTTGAAGGACAAACATCAAAATGTAAACCCTTCTGGGTGGTAGTCTTATATGTGATCTTCACTCTGTGTATTTGCATTTTTTTTAATTTCTAAAACCATGTATTGCATGCACAATAAAATGTTACATTTTTTTAAAGTACATATAAATCACCTGGAGATTTTGTCAAAATATAAATTCTGATTCAGTGGGCCTAGACTAGAACCAAAGAATCTGTGTTTCTAACAAGCTTCCAGGTGATGCTGCTGCTGCTGCTTGATTCTAGATCCTTGTCTCAAAACATGGCCCCTGGACCAGCAGCATCTGCAATCCCTAAATGTTTAATGAAAATTCAGAATATTTGGACATACCCATGACCTACAAAAAAGAATTCGCACATTTAATAAGTTCTCTGGGAGAGATTCATAAGCACGTCAGAGTGTGAGAACCTCAACCTTCCAAATCACATCCTTCTCCTATTTCTTCTGCTTTCCAAGGCCACAAGATGGGAATCAGTCATTGGGACTACTGGTCACTCTCCCAAGTTTATGATATGGTAGGCCTTAGGAAGACACATTGAACTTTATTTTATTCTCTATCCTGACTCTCCCAACTATGACTGAGGATAGCAGAACTTTTGGCTATGGTCTAAGACTATATAAGAAAATGCAGCAAAGGAGCTCTAAAATTACTGCAGTTCACTATTAAACATTCATGCCACTTGCTCTGAGGAGTGTAGTAGAATGGTTACAAGTACACAAAAGGCTCTAGAAACAGTCTACAGATTCTACTTATGCCCCCTATGAGCTGTGTGACCTTGGGCAAATTACTTGACCTCCCTGTGCCTCAGTTTCCTCATATAATACAGGATTAAATAAAGTAATAAAGCCCTTGCAGTCAGGCCTTATGTATAGTAAGCTTTGTGGAGATGTCTAAATGTCAACTTGAAAATATGGCTAAATTTTAAAATTTCTTGTGCAGGGCCTCAACATTTCTATAATTTATGTTAATTGAACCTGATGTGCTCTGACAAGATTCACATTTTCCATTTATTAGAGAGAAGAGGAACATCCCCATAGTTATTACAACAGTTAACACATCGGGCATTGAGAAGCATGATGAAAGTGGGACCGGCAACCATGGCCCCCAAGATCCTAAAGGTGAGGCCTTGAATCTGTCTCTGTATTTCATGGTCACCCACCAGCTGGAGGGAGAAAATTCAAAATATGCCTCCAGACTCCCACATACACAAAAAGTCTCACCACTGTAAAAACAATTTGTTTTACTTTAATATTCAGAGATTGTTGTTTTCTGTATGGTTAAGCATCAAAAGCTGCCAAGATATTGTGCAAAATTAAGTTTAAAATAGAATGTTTAGCAATTAAATCTCCCTCAGTAAATTGGCTAGTAGCAGTGCAATAAAGAGCAATATACAAACACTGCTTTTCCACTTAAATAAAAACCTAAGGGAAAAACCCATATAACAGAGACTCTCTGATTTCAACACCCCTTCTCCACCCAAGATATTGAAGATAGGATCAAATATATTGCAAGATGTCTGCTGCACTTACAGGCTTTTCAGATGCCTGCCCTACGAAGCCAGTTTCCCTTGTGCTCTATCAATTATTTCTTTGTTTTGCCTGGATGGTGCTTGTAAACTCCTCAAGGTGTGCTCCTGGGCAGTTATGCACATTTGAGAATTTTCCCTTCTGATCCCTACTTGGCTGTTTCTGGACCAGAACTGGTTTGCAGGCAGGAGAAAACTGCTGAAAATTTCATGACATTTAGATTTAAAAAGCACATGGTAGTGGCTCAATAGGTTTGCTTACCTTGCATTAAAACCTATTAACATGCCAGCATTTTTCCTCTCTGTGAGATTCATTTCTGACTTGCATGTGGTGACTTGCAGAGTGCTTCATTACAGCTCAGGGGCACAACTGATGCCACATAAGCCATTAAAAATGAGTTTGTGAGAGTACAAAAAAGAAACCTTTGTAGACGAGGGCCAATTTGTTTCGAAGGCGATGCACTGTAAGAACATTCACAAAGCGGCAAGCATTATCTCAGATTCAAGCTATGCAGTTTTCTCTCCTATTTTTAAATACCAAATAGAGGACTGGGAGAGTCCTTTCTTTGTGACAGCAGCTTTGGTTCCTGCCCTTATTTTCTGCCATTATAGCTCTAGTTAAGCTGTATGAACAGCCCTGTGTTTTTTGCTTTGGATGAAAATACATAAATCTGTTTGACTAGGATCCTAAGGAGAGTCATATTATTCTCTATGCCTCAGTTTCTTAATATTCAAATTACTTCCCTTACCAAACTCAGGGGTGTTGGTATGAATCAGGAGAGCTAATGAATATAATTTTTATAATTAAAAATCAGGTAGAGCACAAAGAATTATTTTTGTTGTTATTAAAGCAGGCACATTTACTAATTGCCATCTCAAGATGCCCCCATTGTTTTTCCTAATTGGTTGACATTTAAATTTGGCTTTGAATACTTTTGTTATTTTTTTCCATATTCAGCCTAGGTACAAGCTTCCAGGTAGATAGCTTTGGATCAAGGTTTCTCCTTTGATATATTGGGTTGTATAATTCTTTTGGGGGTCTGGGGGGACTGTCTTGTGCATTGAAGGATATTTCACAGAATCCTTGACCTCTACCCATTAGATGGCAGTATCACACATACCCAATTGTAACAATCAAAATTGTCTCCAGATAATGCCAAATGTCCTCTCGTGGACAAAATTACCCAGTAGAGAACCACTGCTTTTTGAAGTTAATCAAGCTGGTATTGTCCATAGTTGCATTTATTGTAAGTGGAGAATAGCAAGAACAATTTAGCAAAAGCTACAGAAACCAGGGGGCACACTCCAAGAGCATTTCACAATTCGTATAGCACAGATATTAACCAAACCTGAATGCTAATAGTAGCCACTAAAGCTAAGAATGAAGCTGAGGCTGTCTACAGAAATTTCGGAGCAGGATTTGGAGGAGACAGGAAGGTACTTCAGAAGCGTCCCCAGAACTGCAGGCATACATCTACCTAATAGTGGAAAATGCCTTTCCATTTCAGGGGCCAGAGGAAAAGAAAAAAAAAGTACCTGGGACAGAGCTGATCAAAGGGCAAATGAAGATAGAGCAGAAAGGGTTTTCATGTTGGGCAGGGAGTGACTGAAGAGGAGAGAGGACAGGGCAAAATGATATGTGGAAAATAAAAAAGCAAGAAGAGTGGAGAAAAGGATGATTGAAGGAAGAGCAGAAGGAAACAAAAGTGACAGTGAACATAGAGGAAAGAAATAGGAGGAAAGTCAAAAGATATAAAGATATGGCTGGCTTCTGAGCTTATCTGAATCCACCTGAATCTCTGCTCTGGCCTCCCACCCTGTAGCTTCTGCTCCCCACTGACTGTGTGGCCTTGATCATCTGTACTTACCTTCCCACAGGCTGCTCTGCCCATCGGGTCATGTAGTCAGGGACTGACTGGTCAAAAAAATATAGTACCTACATTCTGGCTTCAGTCTACATTCTGCCTTTTCCCCCTTCAAATTAACTCAATGGCTGTTTCCCAAAGCTGGCCATGTCCCATCACAATATTAGGCTCATCCTAAGCACAGAATGGATATGCTGATGGTATCCAGTTCTTAATCTGACCTTCAAGGCCCTCCAGGTTTTGCCTTCACCCTGCCTTTCCAACCTAGACCATCCTTTTTCTGATAGTTACCAACTGTGTTTTTTAGAAACTTGGTCTATAAGACATTAATCTCTATTATGATCACTTAAGAGTGATCATAAGATCATAGGATTGTCTCTCCTCATGAAAGTGTGACAGAATTTGTAACTCCTATAGCATTGAAACACATATGGATTTCATTATGGAATTTGTGCACACTTTGCCCTTCCTACTAGAGGGTAAGTTCATGGAGGGAGCACCTAGAAATATAGTAAGTGCTAGCTAAATAATGGATGAAGGAAAGGGAGGGAAGAAGTTGAGTCTAAGGAACATAAGTGCTAATAGAACGGACATGGAAGAAGGAATAAGGAAAACAGGAAAGGAAGAAGATGAAATTTAAAGTGTATTTTACTAAAGTAAACATAATTAATCTACTTGCCAGAATAAGCTACATCTCAGGGCATTTTTAAAAATGATATCAGTGTCACTAACCTCTATAGTTAAAAACTTCAAAAGGAGTGAAGAGAAAGATGAAGGTGTTGATAGTGTTAAATAGTATTTACTTTTAAAGAATCCAGAGATGCTCTTAAAAACATAAAAATTTGATGTATATCCCTAGAAGAACATTGGCAAAAATACTCTGATAGCAATATCAGAGACATAACAATTCATTTACCTGGAAATTATTTATTTAGTGACCTCAACTATCCCCCCAGATTGTCAAGGACAAAGCAAAAGAGAAAGGCCATCAAAAGAGAGACTCTAAGGTCAATAGACTAAATCTCAGGTAAATATATCCAGAATTAGAACCTATTTACCCTCTCTTCATACATATTTCTACTAAGAATGGGTAGAAAATAGTTTCCACTTGTCCCACGTCAGGCTCCTTGCTCAGCAGGGAGCCTGCTTCTCCCTCTGCCTGCCGCTCTCCCTGCTTGTGCACTCTTTTTCTCTCTCTCTCTGATGAAGGAAGGAAGTTACAAAGGAAGAAAGGAAGGAAGGAAGGAAAAAGGAAAGGAAAGGAAGGGAGAAAGGAAAGGAAAGGAAAGGAAAGGAAAGAAGGAGGAAGGAAGGAAGGGAGAAAGAAGTTTCCACCTCATAGGAAAATATGGCAGCTTTAGGTAGTAGAAAAAAGAGTTTCTGAAGAATGCATGGAACATCAGAAAATGATGGTTGGCACCAAATACCTATGATCATTGCCCCAGCACCACCTTCAGAGGCTTATCTCTAGAAAAGCTGCTTCCTGCAGAAAATGAGACCATGAAAAGGAAGCTCCTTTAAGTCTAGAGGAGATGGCCACAGCTAGACAGATCATCTGAGCTGCTCCAGCTTAACAAGCATCATATACCTTTCTGTTGGTTTCCATGTATCTGAATGCTCTTCAAGACCTCCTGCATGTAGACTTCAGCCTCAGTTTCCCCTGCTCTTGGGTGGTTTTCCTCAGACCTTAGGGGAAAGTCTGTGCCTCTACAGCCATATTCAGATGCCTGGCTTCATGTGACCCTACAAACAGACACACAGGGTTCTGGATGTAGGCTTGAGACTGTAGTTCTTGGCTGACACACTTTGGTGGTTGATACAGCATGACAGAGGAGGAGAAGCTAGGGGGGAAAAAAAGCATACCTGAAAACCTAAAATGGCAGAGGACCTAAGAGACATTTAGAGCCATCCAGGTACTTGAAACTCAAAGATCCCCAAACAGGTTCAACCCAAAGATCTTTACTGAGATACATTATTTAAACAAAACAAAACAAACAAAACAAAAAACTCTCAAAAACCAAAGACAAAGAGAGAATTTCGAAAGCAGCCGGGGAAAAAAGATTCACCCCATATAAGAGAACCCCAATAAAGTCATCAGCAGATTTCTCAGCAGAAATCTTGCAGGCCAGAAGAGAGTGGGATAATATACTCAAAGTATTCAAAGAAAAAAACTGCCAACCAAGAATACTTTACATGGCAAAGTTGTCCTCCAGAAACAAAGGTAAAACATCAAGAACTAATGATGTAATGTATGGTGATTAACATAACAATAAAAAATTTTCTTAAAAAAAGAAACAAAGGTAAAGACTTTCTAATACTCTGATAATGGTAGTGTATAAATCACTTCAAACCCTAGAATACAGATTAAAAGAGAAAACTACTGAGATAACTATAGCTACAATATTTTGTTAATGGATATATAATATAAAAAGATGTAAATTATGACATCAACAACATAAAATCAAGTAGTGGCAAGTAAATATGTAGAACTTTTTTATGCAATTGAAGCTAAGCTGTCAGCTTAAAATAGAGCACTGTAACTGTAAGATGTATCATGAAAACACTATGGTAATCACAAAGTAAATAAACATAATAGAAATACAAATGATAAAGAAAATGAATCAAAGCATACCACTACAAAAAATCATCAATTCACAAAGAAAGACAGCAAGAGAGGAAGAAAGGAACAAAGGTGCAACAAAACAATCAGAAAGCAGATAACAAAATGATGATAGTTAACTCCTTATCTATCAAAAATTATTCCAAATGTAAATGCTTAAATTCTCCAATTAAAAGATATAGAGTAGCTTAATGGATTTAAACAAATGAACAAAAACCAAGACCCAACTATATGCTGCCTACAAGAGACTCACTTAAACTTTAACAACACTCATAGGCTGAAAGTGAATGGATGAAAAAAAATATTCAGTGCAAATGTAAACCAAAAGAGAGGTAGCTTTACTTATATCAGGGGTAGCTTACTTAGACAAAATAATTTCAAGTCAAAAGCTGTAACAGAGACAGAGAAGGTCATTATATAATGATAAAGTAGTCAATTCATTAAGAGGATGTACAATTTAAAATAGAAACATACCCAGTTTAGAAGCATCTAAATAAACAACTCTTAACAGATCTGTAGGCAAAAATAGCAATACAATAATAGTCAGGGATTTCAGTACCCCACTCTCAACAATAGGATAGATAGATCACACAGAAAGAAAGTCAGAAAATAATAAACCTGAACTATACTTTAGACCAAATGGACCTAACTAATATATACAGAAGATTCTGTCCAACAGCTGATACACATTTTGCTCAAATACACAGAGATCATTCTCCAGGATAAACCATATGTTAGATCATAAAACAAGTCTCTTTTTTTTTGTTAACATTAACCTCCATAGCTCATTTTTTTAAATTTTATTTTATTATGTTATGATAATCACCATACATTATATCATTAGTTTTTGATGTAGTGTTCCGTGATTCATTGTTTGCGTATAACACCCAGTGCTCCATTCAATACGTGCCCATCACCAGGTTAACCCATCCCCCCACCCCCCTCCCCTCTAGAACCCTCAGTTTGTTTCCCAGAGTCCATAGTCTCTCATGGTTCGTCTCCCCCTCCAATTTCCCCCCCTTCATTTTTCCCTTCCTACTATCCTCTTTATTTTTTTTAACATATAATGTATTATTTATTTCAGAGGTACAGGTCTGTGATTCAACAGTCTTACACAATTCACAGCGCTCACCATAGCGCATACCCTCCCCAATGTCTATCACCCAGCCACCCCATCCCTCCCACACCCACCACTCCAGCAACCCTCAGTTTGTTTCCTGAGATTAAGAATTCCTCATATCAGTGAGATCATATGATACAGGTCTTTCTCTGATTGACTTATTTTGCTCAGCATAATACCCTCTATTTCCATCCACGTCGTTGCAAATGGCAAGATTTCATTTTTTTGATGGCTGCATAATATTCCATTTGTATATATACCACATCTTCTTTATCCATTCATCTATTGATGGACATCTAGGCTCTTTCCAGAGTTTGGCTATTGTGGACATTGCTGCTATAAACATTGGGGTGCATGTACCCCTTCAGATCACTACATTTGTATCTTTGGGGTAAATACCCAGTAGTGCAATTGCTGGATCGTGTGGTAGCTCTATTTTCAACTTTATGAGGAACCTCCATACTGTTTTCTAGAGTGGCTGCCACCAGCTTACATTCCCATCACCCTTTCTCCACATCCTTGCCAACATCTGTCGTTTCCTAACTTGTTAATTTTAGCCATTCTGACTGGTGTGAGGTGGTATCTCATTGAGGTTTTGATTTGGATTTCCCTGATGCTGAGTGATGCTGAGCACTTTTTCATATGTCTGTTTGCCATTTGGATGTCTTCTTTGCAGAAATCTCTGTTCATGTCTTCTGCCCATTTCTTGATTGGATTATTTGTTCTTTGGGTGTTGAGTTTGATAAGTTCTTTATAGATTTTGGATACTAACCCTTTATCTGATATGTCATTTGCAAATATCTTCTCCCATTCTGTCGGTTGTCTTTTGGTTTTGTTGACTGTTTCCTTTGCTGTACAAAGCTTTTTATCTTGATGAAGTCGCAATAGTTCATTGTTGCCCTTGCTTCCCTTGCCTTTGGTAATGTTTCTAGGAAGAAGTTGCGGCAGCTGAGGTCGAAGAGGTTGCTGCCTGTGTTCTCCTCTGGGATTTTGATGGACTCCTGTCTCAGTTAGGTCTTTCAGCCATTT
This sequence comes from Eumetopias jubatus, assembly GCF_037043125.1. NCBI lineage: Eukaryota > Metazoa > Chordata > Mammalia > Carnivora > Otariidae > Eumetopias > Eumetopias jubatus. The sequence goes on from NW_028274820.1 coordinate 36,681,999, forward strand.
TGAGTCTGTTTTTGTGTGTGGTGTAAGGAAATGGTCCAGTTTCATTCTTCTGCATGTAGCTGTCCAATTTTCCCAACACCATTTGTTGAAGAGACTGTCTTTTTTTCCATTGGACATTCTTTCCTGCTTTGTCGAAGATTAGTTGACCGTAGAGTTGAGGGTCCATTTCTGGGCTCTCTATTCTGTTCCATTGATCTATGTGTCTGTTTTTGTGCCAGTACCATACTGTCTCGATGATGACAGCTTTGTAATAGAGCTGGAAGTCCGGAATTGTGATGCCACCGGCTTTGCTTTTCTTTTTCAACGTTCCTCTGGCTATTCGGGGTCTCTTCTGGTTCCATACAAATTTTAGGATTCTTTGTTCCATTTCTTTGAAAAAAGCTGATGGTATTTTGATAGGGATTGCATTAAATGTGTAGATTGCCCTAGGTAGTATTGACATCTTCACAATATTTGTTCTTCCAGTCCATGAGCATGGAACGTTTTTCCATTTCTTTGTGTCTTCTTCAATTTCTTTCATGAGTATTCTATAGTTTTCTGAGTAAAGATTCTTTGCCTCTTTGGTTAGATTTATTCCTAGGTATCTTATGGTTTTGGGTTCAATTGTAAATGGGATCAACTCCTTCATTTCTCTTTCTTCTGTCTTGTTGTTGGTGTATAGAAATGCCACTGATTTCTGTGCATTGATTTTATATCCTGCCACTTTACTGAATTCCTGTATGAGTTCTAGCAGTTTTGGGGTGGAGTCTTTTGGGTTTTCCACAAGTATCATATCATCTGCATAGAGTGTCATAGAGTATCATATCATCTGCAAAGAGTGAGAGTTTGACTTCTTCTTTGCCGATTCAGATGCCTTTTATTTCTTTTTGTTGTCTGATTGCTGTGGCTAGGACTTCTAGTACTATGTTGAATAGCCGTGGTGATAGTGGACATCCCTGCCGTGTTCCAGACCTTAGGGGGAAAGCTCTCAGTTTTTCCCCATTGAGATTGATATTCCCTGTGGGTTTTTCACAGCTTTTATGATATTGAGGTATGTACCCTCTATCCCTATACTCTGAAGAGTTTTGATCAAGAAAGGATTCTGTACTTTATCAAAATGCTTTTTCTGCATCTATTGAGAGGATCATATGGTTCTTGTTATTTCTCTTATTAATGTATTGTATCACATTGATTGATTTGCAGATGTTGAACCAAACTTGTAACCCAGGAATAAACCCCATATGGTTGTGGTGAATGATTCCTTTAATGTACTCTTGGATCCCATTGGCTAGTATTTTGGTGAGAATTTTTGCATCCGTGTTCATCACGGATATTGGTGTGTAATTCTCCTTTTTGATGGGGTCTTTGTCTGGTTTTGGGATCAAGGTAATGCTGGCCTCATAAAATGAGTTTGGAAGTTTTCTTTTCATTTCTATTTTTTGGAACAGTTTTAGAAGAATGGGTATTAATTCTTCTTTAGATGTTTGGTAGAATTCCCGTGGGAAGCCATCTGGCCCTGGGCTTTTGTTTGTTGGGAGATTTTTGATGATTGCTTCTATTTCCTTAGTGGTTATGGGTCTGTATGGGTCTGTTCAGGTTTTCTATTCCTGGTTCAGTTTTGGTCGTTGATACATCTCTAGGAATGCATCCATTTCTTCCAGATTATCTAATTTGCTGACATATAGTTGCTCATAATATGTTCTTATAATTGTTTGTATTTCTTTGGTGTTGGTTGTGATCTCTCCTCTTTCATTCATGATTTTGTTGATTTGGGTCATTTCTCTTTTCTTTTGGATAAGTCTGGCCAGGGGTTTATCAATCTTGTTAATTCTTTCAAAGAACCAGCTCCTAGTTTCGTTGATCTGTTCTACTGTTCTTTTGGTTTCTATTTCATTGATTTCTGCTCTGATCTTTATGATTTCTCTTCTCCTGCTGGGTTTAGGCTTTATTTGCTGTTCTTTCTCCAGCTCCTTTAGTGTAGGGTTAGGTTGTGTATTTGAGACCTTTCTTGTTTCTTGAGAAAGGCTTGTATTGCTATATATTTTCCTCTCAGGACTGCCTGCTGCATCCCAAAGATTTTGAACAGTTGTGTTTTCATTTTCATTGGTTTCCATGAGTTTTTTAATTCTTCTTTAATTTCCTGGTTGACCCATTCATTCTTTAGTAGGATGCTCTTTAGCATCCATGTATTTGAGTTCTTTCCAACTTTCCTGTTGTGATTGAGTTCTAGTTTCAAAGCATTGTGGTCCAAAAATATGCAGGAAATGATCCCAGTCTTTGGTACCAGTTGAGACCTGATTTGTGACCTAGGATGTGATCAATTCTGGAGAATGTTCCATGGGCACTAGAGAAGAATGTGTATTCTGTTGCTTTGGGATGGAATGTTCTGAATATATTTGTGAAGTCCATTTGGTCCAGTGTGTCATTTAAAGTCTTTATTTCCTTGTTGATCTTTTGCTTAGAGGATCTGTCCATTTCAGTGAGGGGGGTGTTAAAGTCCCCTACTATTATTGTATTGTTGTCGATGTTTTTCTTTGATTTTGTTATTAATTGCCTTATGTAATTGGCTGCTCCCATGTTAGGGGCATAGATATTTACAGTTGTTAGATCTTCTTGTTGGATAGACCCTTTAAGTATGGTATAGTGTCCTTCCTCATTTCTTACTATAGTCTTTGGTTTAAAATCAAATTTGTCTGATGCAAGGATTGCCACTGCAGCTTTCTTTTGGTGTCCATTAGCATGGTAAATGGTTTTCCACCCCCTCACTTTCAATGTGGGGGTGTCGTTGGGTCTAAAATGAGTCTCTTGCAGACAGCATATCGATGGGTCTTATTTTTTTATCCAATCTGATAGCCTGTGTCTTTTGATTGGGGCATTTAGCCCATTTACATTCAGGGTAACTATTGAAAGATATGAATTTAGTGCCATTGTATTGCCTGTAAGGTGACTGTGACTATATTGTCTGTGTTCCTTTCTGGTCTATGTTACTTTTAGGTTCTCTCTTTGCTTAGAGGACCCCTTTCAATATTTCTGGTAGGGCTGCTTTCGTGTTTGCAAATTCCTTTAGTTTTTGTTTGTCCTGGAAGCTTTTTATCTTTCCTTCTATTTTCAATGACAGCCTTGATGGATATAGTATTCTAGGCTGCATATTTTTCTCGTTTAGTGCTCTGAAGATATCATGCCAGTCCTTTCTGGCCTGCCAGGTCTCTGTGGATAGGTCTGTTGCCAATCTAATGTTTCTACCATTGTAGGTTACGTATCTCTTCTCCCGAGCTGCTTTCAGGATTTTCTCTTTGTCTCTGAGACTCGTAAGTTTTACTATTAGATGTTGGGGTGTTGACCTATTTTTATTGATTTTGAGGGGGATTCTTTGTGCCTCCTAGACTTTGATGCCTGTTTCCTTCCCCACATTAGGGAAGTTCTCTGCTATAATTTGCTCCAATATACCTTCTGCCCCTCTCTCTCTTTCTTCTTCTTCTGGGATCCCAATTATTCTAATGTTGTTTCGTCTTATCTTATTGGTTATCTCTCGAATTCGGCCCTCGTGATCCTATAGTTGTTTCTCTTTCTTTCTCAGCCTCTTTATTTTCCATCATTTGGTCTTCTATATCACTAATTCTCTCTTCTGCCTCATTTATCCTAGCCATTAGAGCCTCCATTTTTGATTGCACCTCATTAATAGCCTTTTTGATTTTGACTTGGTTAGATTTTAGTTCTTTTATTTCTCCAGAAAGGGTTTCTCTAATAACTTCCACGCTTTTTTCAAGCCCAGCTAGTATCTTTAAAGTCATGATTCTGAACTCTAGGTCCGACATCATACTAATATCCATATTGAGTAGGTCCCTGGCAGTCGGTAGTGCCTCTTGTTCTTTTCCTTGAGGTGATTTTTTTCCATCTTGTCATTTTGTCCAGAGGAGAATAGATGAATGAGAGAACAAAATGCTAACAGGGTAAGAATGACCCCAGAAAAATATACACTAAACCAATCTGAAGAGACCTGAAATCGTGGGAAAAGAAAGGGAAAGAAAGAAAAAGATTAAAAAGAAAGAATATGATCTAATATGATCAGGCTGGTGAATACATCAGTGCCACACACTAGATTTGGGGCATATTTTGGTCTGTTAGAAGAAACTGCCTCTCAAAATTTTAAAGAAAGAAAAACTTATATATGTACAAAAATAAGGGTAAATACAATGAAAGAATGGAATATGACTGTAACGATGAAAATTATAAAAGATTTTACAAAAGGAATTGATAAGACAAGAAGTTGGTTGAAAAAGAAAGAAGAGAAATTAAAAAAAAGGGGGGGAAGAATGTGATCAGGGAGGAGACTACAACAGAGCCATACACCTAGACATTTAGGGTATATTTTGGTCTCTTAGAAGCAACTGTATCCCAAAATTTTAAAGAGAGAACAACTTACATATATACCAAAAATAAGGTTAACTACTATGAAGGGATAGAATATGACTCTAAAAATGAAAAAAAAAATTCTTTAAAAAGGGATTGGCAAGATGTTGGTTGAAAAAGGGGAAAAAATTCAAAAAAATAGGAAAAGAAAAAGAATAAAAATTAAAAAAATTAACTTTGAAAGACTAAAGAATCATGGCATTCCCCTAGTGCTGGCATTCTGCCGATCTCATTGATCAGTAAACTTGGGTCTTGTCTGGCTGTTCTTGCAGATCTTCTGGGGGTGGGGCCTGTTGCTGTGGTTCTCAAATGTCTTTGCCAGAGGCCGAATTGCCCCACCCTTGCCGGGGGCCAGGCTAAGTAATCTGCTTGGGTTTGCTCTCTGTAGCTTTTGTTCTCTGCAAGCTTTCCATACAGCTTTGGAGGACGAGAATGAAAATGGCAGCCTCCCAATCTCCACTCTGGAGGAGCCAAGAGATTGGGAGCCACTCCTCAGTGAGTCCCCAGAGAAAAGCAGTCAATCACTCCCATCTCCCCGGTCTCTGGCCGCACTCTGCGCTCACCGAGCCTATGATAAGCTGTTCTATCTCTGGCACATGACCCCATTTGGCGTCTCCAAACCCAGCAGATTCCTGCTGTGAGCTCCCATGCCGCTCCTCCCGGGGCAGAAAGGGGAGTCTCCCCGGATCTGCCTTTTTTGGGTCCCTGCTGGAAGAGCAGTGGCCCAACTGTGCCACGGATCACGGTTTATGGCCACCCCGAGCTAAAAGCCCACTCCTTGGTTCTGTCTTTGTAGCCGGCTTCTCTGCTCTGATACCTGGGAGCTCTGCCGTACTCAGGCACCACTGGTCTTTCTGTGACCCCGAGGGTCCTGAAACCACAGTGTCCCGGCGAGGGTTCCATCCCCCACTTAGTCACCGGAGCAATGTCCCTCAGTGGAGCAGACTTCTAAAAGTTCCGATTTTGTGCTCCACTGCTCTATCACTTGCCGGTAGTGGCTGACGGAGGCTCCCTCCCCATGCCATCTGTCTTCCCGTATATCCCTCGGATTCACTTCTCTGCACATCCTATCTTCCAGAAAGTGGTCACTTTTCTGTTCAGAGAGTTGCCATTCTTTTCTTCGGTCTCCTGTTGAGTTCGTAGGTGTTCAGAATGGTTTGATACCTATGTGGCTGAATTCCTGGGACCAGACGAAATTTAGGTCTCCTACTCCTCCACCATCTTGCTCCTCCTCCTCCACCCTAGGTTGACTTCTGAGTCTCCATAGCTCATTTCTTTTTTTTTTTTAAATAGAAAGTTTGGTTTCTTTGTTTTTTAAAGATTTTATTTATTTATTTGACAGAGAGAGACAGCGAGAGAGGGAACACAGCAGGGAGTGGGAGAGGGAGAAGCAGGTTTCCTGCAGAGCAGGGAGCCCGATGAGGGGCTCGATCCCAGGACCCTGGGATCATGACCTGAGCCGAAGGCAGATGCTTAATGACTGAGCCACCCAGGCACCCCACCATAGCTCATTCCTGACTGCAGATATTCTCTTCTACCAACTCTGTATATGGATTCATCTGTATACAAGTTCCTGCTGCTTGTTTAGTTTTCAGTCCCCTTGCACTAGTCTGTCCTCTCTAACTACTAACCTTCTCTCCATAAAACAAGTCTTAACCAAAGTAGGAAGACTGAAATCATATCAAGTATCTTTTCTTTTCTTTTTTTTCAAGTATCTTTTCTGACCACAATAGTATGAAACTCGAAATTAATAACAAGAAGAAAATTGGAAAGTTCACAAATACATAGAAATTAAACATCACACACTAAACAACTAATGGGTCAAAGAAGAAATCAAAGGGAAATAAAAAAATATCTTGAGACAAATGGAAATGGAAACACAACTTACCAAAACTTATGGGATGCACCAAAGCAGTTCTAAGAGGGAAATTTATAGTGATAAACACCTACATTAAGAAAAAAACTACCTCCAACATTACTTGATTTCAAAACCAAAGACCCCACTAAAAAGGAGGCTTACAGGCCAATATACCTGATGAACATGGATGCAAAAATTCTCAACAAGATACTAGCAAATTGAATTCAACTGTACATTAAAAGAATTATTCACCATGATCAAGTGGGATTTATTCATGGAGTGCAGGGGTGGTTCAATATTCACAAATCGATCAATGGGATATACCATGTTAATAAAAGAAAGGATAAGAACTATATAATCCTGTCAATCGATGCAGAAAAAGCATTTGACAATTAATTTAAAAAAAATTCTTGATTAAAAAAAAACCCTCAACAAAGTAGGGATAGATAGAATATACCTCAATATCATAAAGGCCATATATGAAATACCCACAGCTAGTATCATCCTCAAAGGGGAAAAACTGAGAGCTTTTCCTCTATGATCAGGAACAAAGCAGGGGTGTCCACTCTCACCATTACTACTTAACATAGTATTGCAAGTCTCAACCTCAGCAATCAGACAACAAAAAGAAATAAAAGGCATCCAAATCAGCAAGGAAGAAGTCAAACTTTCATTATTTGCAGATGACATGGTACGTTATGTAGAAAACCCGAAAGACTCCACCAAACAATTGCTAGAACTAATACATGAATTCAGTAAAGTCGCAGGACATAAAATCAATGTACAGAAATCTGTTGCATTTCTATACACTGATAATGAAGCAGCAGAAAAAGAAATCAAGGAATTATTCCCATTTACAATTGCATCAGAAACCTAGGAATAAACCTAACCAAAGAGGTAAAAGATCTGTACTCTGAAAACTGTAAAAAAACTTATGAAAGAAATTGAAGAGGACACAAAGAAATGGAAAAGCATTCCATACTCATGGATTGGAAGAACAAACATTGTTAAAATATCTATACTGTCCAAAGCAATCTACACATTTAATGCAATCCTTATCAAAATACCACTAGCATTTGTCACAGAGCTGGAACAAACAATCCTAAGATTTGCATGGAACCACAAGATCTGAATAGCCAAAACAATCCTGAAAAAGAAAAACAAAGCTGGAGGCATCACAATTCCGGACTTCAAGCTCTATTACAAAGCTGTCATCATCAAGAGAGTATAGTACTGGCACAAAAATAGACACACTGATCAATGGAACAGAATAGAGAATCCAGAAATAGACCCCCAACTTTATGACCAACTAATCTTTGACAAAGCAGGAAAGAATATCCAATGGAAAAAAGAAAGTCTCTTCAACAAATACTGTTGGGAAAACTGGACAGCAACATGCAGAAAAGTGAAACTGAACCACTTTCTTATACCATACACAAAAACAAATTCAAAATGGATGAAAGACCTAAATGAGAGACAGGAAGCCATCAAAATCCTAGAGGAGAACACAGGCAGCAACCCCTTTGACCTTGGCCATAGCAACTTCTTACAAGACACGTTGCTGGAGGCAAGTGAAACAAAGCAAAAATGAACTATTGCGACTTCATCAAGATAAAAAGCTTCTGCACAGTGAAGGAAACAATCCACAAAACCAAAAGGCTGTGTACAGAATGGGAGAAGATATTTGCGAATGACGTATCTGATAAAGGGTTAGTATCCAAAATCTATAAAGAACTTACAAAACTTAACACCCTAAAAACAATCCTGTTAAGAAATGGGCCGAAGACATGAATAGACATTTTTCCAAAAAAGACATACACATGGATACCAGACACATGAAAAGATGCTCAACATCACTCAGCATCAGGGAAATACAAATCAAAACCACGATGAGATACCACCTCACACCTGTCAGAATGGCTAAAATTAACAACACAGGAAACAACAGATGTTGGTGAGGACGCAGAGAAAGTGGAACCCTCTTACAGTGTTGGCGGGAATACAAACTGGTGCAGCCACTCTGGAAAACAGTATGGAGGTTCCTCATGAAATTAAGAACTACCTCCTTAAAATTACCCAAAGTTAGAACTACCCTACGATTCAGCAATTGCACTACTAGGTATTTACCCAAAGGATAAAAAAATATGGATTTGAAGGGGTACATGCACCCTGATGTTTATAGCAGCATTATCAACAATAGCCAAACTATGGAAAGAGCCCAAATGTCCACTGATGTGTGTGTGTGTCTGTGTGTGTGTGTGTGTGTATGTGTAATATTACTCAGCCAACAAAAAGAATGAAACATTGCCATTTGCAACAACATGGGTGAGGCTAGAATGTATTATGCTAAGTGAAATAAGTCAGTCAGAGAAAGACAAATACCATATGACCTCACTCATATGTGGAATTTAAGAAACAAAACAGATGAATATATGGGAAGGAAAAAATAGAAGAAAGTAAACCATAAGAGACTTAATGACAGAGAACAAACTGAGGGTTGATGGAGGGAGATAGGTGGGGGATGGGCTAATTGGGTGATGGGTATTAAAGAGGGCACTTGTTATGATGAGCACTGGGGTTGTATGTAAGTGATAATCACTAAATTCTACTCCTGAAACCAATATTACACTATATGTTAACTAACTAGAAGTTGAATAAAAATTTGAAAAAATAAAAATAAAATTAAAAAAAAACTATCTCAAATAAACAACCTAACCTTACACCTCCAGGAGTTAGATAAAGAACAAATTAAGCCCAACATCAGTAGAAGGAAGGAAATAAAGATTAGAGCAGAAATAAGTGAAATAGAAACTAGTAAGGCAATAGAAAAATCAACAAAACTAAGAGTTAGTTTTTTTAAAAGAACGATATTGACAAACCTTTAGCTAGACTAAGAAAAAAGAGAGTTAACTCAAATTAATAAAATTATAAATGAAAAAGGAGACATTATAACTAATGCCACAGAAATACAAAGGATCATAAGAGACTACTATGAACAATTATAGATTTAGATGACTTAGAAGAAATGGATAAATTCCTAGAAACATACAACTTATCAAGACTGGACCATGAAGTAATAGAAAATTTGAACAGACCAATATTGAGCAAAGAGATTGAATCAGTAATGAAAATTTCCCCCAACAAATAAAAGCCCAGGACTAGATGGGTTCACTGGCAAATTCTACCATATACTGAAAGAATAATTATTACCAATCCTTCTAAGACTCTTCCAAAAAAAATGAATAAGAAGGAGCACTTCCAAACTCATTTTATAAGACTAGCATTACCCCAATACTGCAGCCAGACAAGCACACTACAAAAAAAGAAAATTACAGGCCAGATATACAGACTCAGATATATATACTCACCATTAAATTGGGAAAATATGGTCTAGAATTATTAGACCACAGAATTATTATGTGGATAGACAGTTGTGTAACAAGTCCCTCTTTGTACCAGTGAGATAGGTAGAAAAACTAAGAAATTATGAGATCTGAGATAATGTATGTAAATATTCTTTGGAAAAGCACAAATAGTCCTCAATTTTCACCATTTCTGGAGATCAAGTCATAAAGAAGATCATGTTTCCCACTAGAAAAATGAAATAATTGGTGGTTGCATTACTGACCAAATATTCAGCAGCAAGGAAACCATAAATATGAATGACAACATATCTTAACCATCAACTATAAGCTCTCAAATTGTTTAAAACACTAGGCTGATGCTTTAAGCGCCAGGAAAAAATAGCTTGAAAGGTATGGCTTATCCTAAACAAGAAAACTCTGTAGTCAAAATATATCTGTAATCAGAATAGTTCAGTGGATCAATAAATATCTGTTGTGTTAGGCATTATGATTGTTGCTGAAAGAAATTCAAAAGATGACTTCTACTTTCAAAGAGTTGACAGTCTCATCAAGGACATTTACAATAAGTAACTGCAATACAATGTAGGAAGGGTTTAGTACCAGAAGAGGTAGGACAATAACAGCCAGTATTTATTGAGCACTTACTATGTGCGTGGCACTGTTTGAATTGCTTTATCTAAGTGTACTTGTTTAATACTCAAATAAGCTTGCAAGGTAGGTGCTACTATTACCTCCTTTTTACAGATGAGAAAATGGTAGCAGAGAGTGGTTAGACCACACAACTCAGATGTGGTAGAGGCAAAATTAAACCTACACAGTCTGGCTCCAGAACCCACATTCTTAAAACAATCCTGTGCTGCTTCTCAGAAGAAAAGAGCTATATTAGTGAATCAGTGAATAGATTACTTTTGTCTGGTAAAGAATTGGAGAAAGCTTTCTGAAAATGTTGGAATTTGTGTTGGACCTAGAAGAATATATACCTCTTGAATTTGCAGAAGCATGAGGGATGGCATTCCCAGTGCACAAAGTCTAGGAGATGAGAAATTGTGAGGCATGGAGCAAGCATTTTACCCAATCTTTTTATGGGTCTTTATCAAAGAATGCAGTATATTTCAAAGAATGCCCCTCACCCTTACCTGCCTTGGATCCTCTAAATTGGTGATTGGCATCCCCGTCTACCTAGTGCCTAAGAGAATTCAGAACATAATCAAAGATTCCCTTCTCCATCCCCGGCACCCACCATCACCACCCACAATACATCTCAAGTCCTCTCCCTTCCCCTCCTCTCTATTCCCACTATCACTAACTCAGTTTAAGCCCTGTGACTCCCACCTACTTGGTGAAATAGCTTCTTGCTTCAAGTCCCCATCTTCAGCCTCAAAACCTTCAATCTAGTCTCCACATCAGTGCCAGAGCATCTGTCTAAAATGCACCTGGGTGGCTTAGTTTGTTGAGCATCTGACTTCAGCTCAGGTCATGATTTCAGGGTCCTGGGATGGAGCCCTGCATTAAGCTCCCTGCTCAGCCTCCCTCTCCCTTTGCCCCTCAGCCCCGCTCATTCTCTCTCTCTCTCTCTCTCTCTCTCTCTCTCTCTCACACACACACACACACACAAAAAAAAAAAATCTTAAAAAAATAATAAAATAAAATGTCATCTGATCAAAGTGTTTCCCCACATATAGGGTAAGTCCAAACTTGTCATGGAGGCATAAAAATCCACTTGTGATCCAGCTGCTGCCTAGCCACATCCTCTGCCATTTCCACTTTGTGCAGCCACACTGAAATACCTATTCTCTGAAGGTAACGCACTCACTACAGACAGCTTTCTAACCTAAAAATTCATCCCCATCCACCCCTACAACCCTCAACTTCTAAATCCACCCTGAAAATTCCTGTTCAGGTGATTCAGCCCACATTCTTACTCTGGAAGTCTTCAGTGACCACCCAGTGCAGGTTAGGCATTTTTTTCTGGGTTCCCATAGCATGTTATTTGATCCTCTATTTCCCACATCATATTGTAATTGTTTGTACATGTTTCATTATTCACCAGGCCATAAACTCTTTACAGGCAAGGGCTTTAAGACTCATTCTTATCTGTATTTCCCAGTGTTCACCCCAGTGTTTGTTAAGTAAGTGAATGATTTATTGGATTCTAGAATTCTGGGATCATGGACATGTACCCAGCTCCAACATATCTTATCCACCCTCTTTTTTAATGTAAAGCTCATTATTTTCTCCACTCTTACTTCTTAACCCAAAGTAAGAAAGCAAGATAATTACATATTACTGATATTACTAGTATCTTCGTGTTATCATTTTAAAACTGCAAAACAAAAAGCTAGTTTAAAATGCTAAAAACCTGGTTAATCCACCATATTGAAGAAAGAGATTTATACATTTAGTTTAAACCCAAAGTGTACTGAACCCTCAAGAATTGACAATGACATCCTCATCTCAAAGGAGGGGTCACAGTTATAAGATTGTTTGACACACAGATTCTGTTCATAATTTGGCAATATAAATTCATACATTAATTTTTTTTATATCTTTGTCATTCTAGTTACTTACTTTAATCTTTCCAGTGATTTTCCTATGGTATCTGCTTTTTGTTTGTTTTTCTTCCTCCCTAACTCAAGCCCAATTTGCCCACATCTTCAGCTGAGCAGCTATGTGACTCCCTGTCCCTCTTTGCTTTTATACTAGGGTTGCTCTTTCTCTTCTGCTGCAAAACCCATAGCTTCCTGGGACTCCCCCATCCCCCAACACTCAGGTCCTATTTCCTCTCTTGCCCCAAAGCTGATGGATGCAGGTCCTGCTTTGGGGTTCTTAGTGATGGTTTAGTAATAATGGGACTACTTATTAGTGATGTTAGTAGTTGCAGCAGCAGTAGTAGTAGTTAATATTTTGGCACATATGCTATGTTCCTGATACTCTGCTAAGCATTCATCATATGGAAAATCACTATTAAATTGTCATAGCATTTCTATGAAAGCTAGTAAGTGAAAGAACTCAAATAAAGAAGCAGCTCCTTAGTAGAGCTTATAAAGAGCAAATGTGAGATGTTTCTCCCGATCACAGGTTCTCCATCCCCTCTTGTCTTCTCACCACTTATCTGTCTGCTGGAACACAGATTGAAAGAACAACTACTCTGGTCACTGCCCTCTTTCCTCTGCATCTCTACCTTTTCACTTTGCGAAAGTTCCTAACTCCTAGTGCCTTTTATGCTGACCCCCTTTTCACATCTTTGGTTCCTGATCCCTGGTGTACCTCTACCAAATAAAGGCATTAAAACAACTTTTTATCATTATCATTTTGCAAGGAAACATTTTTAACAGCAAACTAGGCAGAGTGTCAGGTTAAGGGATATTTCTTCAAATAGATTAGATTTACTTTTTTGAAAACCGTAGGCTAGATTCATCTCCCAACAAACTCTGAATGCTAAAGCAATGTGGCCTCCACAACCTCAACATTTGGATACAGGGCTAGACTTGGAACCAATTCACAAGCTCTCTACTACCAACCGGCCCTACCATCCATCCTACCAGAGTGGTGTCTTCATCCCCCATGTCTCAGTGAACTCAAGACTCAGAAGAGATTCAAGTAGCTCTTCTTCTCCAAAAGGTAATGATCCTTGGCTTGGATAACCTCCCCATGCTCTTTATTCCATTCATTTTTCAGAGAGTTAACCATTCCTTTTCCGAACTACATCTGAGCCTTATACGTACTTCTGTGTTTTTCACATTATTTTGTGGCCATGGTTTTTCACCTCCACTGGACTGTGAGCTCCTTGAGGACAAAGGTGCTATCCACCTCCATCTTTACTTCTCCAGTGCCTAGCACATAGTAGGCCTTAAATCTGACTAGTGAACAGACTGACCCCTCACAGTAAAGAAACCAGCTCACTAAATAAATGGGAGACACAGAGCTCAATAAAGTGCTTTGTAGAATAATTTTGTTAAGAATTTTAAGATGGCAGTCATTTCTTATTTATCTTAGTGTCTGGTAATAACAGCCAACTGGTATTATTTTCAGTAAACAGTAGGTAAGCAGATTCAAGGCCTAGATCCTTTTTCCCACTGAGGCCCCACAGCAAAGGAACAGAGCTATAGACCAGAGGATCCTAATAGGATTCTTACCCTCCCCTGAAGACAGTTAGCAGGGACAAACTCTCACCAATCACAACAGCAAGAGATTTGCTAGTTAATGATAAGTACATGTGGAATTAAAACTGTGTCTTGTTCATTTTGGGAGGCTCACTACTTTGTATGTAATCAAATAATATATATAGATAATGGGTAGATTAATGATGTTAGCAGAACTGTGAATGTCCAAGTTTCTGAGAGTAGAACAATAGTCCTCGGTATTTTTGTTTGGAAGTGGTGAGCAGGAGAGGAAAGAAGATGAGATGGAGGTGAGCTAATGGGTATATCTGATGCTCAGTTGTCTCACCTGAAAGAAAGAGTAACTCTAGGCCTTCCTGTCCTTTCATGCAAGTTTCTTGAAGACATCGAGATTGACCAGAGGCTGTCTACACTCAGTTGCCCAGAGTTGGTACTTTTTTAATCCATAAGTTCAGAAACATGAAGGAAGTACAAATTATGAATTATCTTTCTCTTCCATCTTCTCTTCTCCCTGACTTCTTTTCTCCTCTGTTTATCATAGTGACTTAACATATTTATCCTTCATTTAAGTTCTAGATTAAATACTTGTGTCTGAAATACCACTGGATGCATTTCAAAGTTCCAACCATGTGCCAGGGACCATTCTAAGCAGTAGGTACACTATGATAAAGAAAACAAAGGTCTTTCCTAATTTCATGGAGCTTATATTCTGGTGGGGGAGACAGATAATGAGCAAGGAAACAATACATATACAAAACTTCAGACAAACACTATGAAGACAGTAAAGCACAGTAAGAGAATAAAAAGTCACTGAGAAGCTAGGGTACAGCCACCTTATAAATACAATGACCAAGAAGATGTTTTCAGGAAGTCCCAGTGCTGAGAAAAGCAATGATTCTTCCCCACCCAAGCCAACTTACTCAAAGACATTTGTTAATCAATGAACCATTCTCAGTTATAATCCCCTTTAGGGAAGGACTTATTGACATAAGTGACATACATAGATGTTCTGTAAGTGACCACTGCCTAATTAATTTTCCTCTGATGTTCACTTAGGAGCCTATTAACTAGAAAAACCAATGGCTTGCTCCAGTGAATCTCTGATAGCTGCATGAGAAACTTATTCCTCATCAAAGATTTACCCAAAGTACTGGAGACCCCCCTGACAATGTGTTTTACTTTCTTTCACCCTAAATGCTCTTCACCCACTGGGATATTATCTGTTGACATCCAACATCTGTTGTTCATTTTCGAACACTAATCCCTGTGGTGTGTCCTTTGGGTGATCAAGCTTACTCTGAAGCTCACTATAAAATATTCAAGAAGATTGGGACTCTCCTATTTTTCCATTGACATTTTTACCCCTCCTTTGATTTCAGCTTGATTTTATTTTTCTTTGCTTCCCTTCCCACTATTTTCCTTCTTTCTTCAGGTAAGCTTTTTCCTTTTGTCTATGCATGCCGCAGCTTTGGCTGTGTTCTTTCAGACTTATAAAATCACAGAATTTGAGCAATTAAAAAAAAAAGCCCATGTACTAGCATTATTTTAATAGAAAATAAAAATTTTAAAAGGTCAAATCTATTTTCCTGGGCAAGACATGTTTTTCATATTTAGGGTCTATCAAAAGTTGTACTTCAGAGGCCTGTCATAAATTCCTAGGTGTTAGGAACCCCCTCCCTCATCAATGCCCTTTGAAGTTAGAAGTTTAAAACAAGGATAATAAAAATAATCATGCTTATATTTATACTTGTCCAATACACTTCATTCCAAGGCATAAGAACAACTTTCAACCAAATTAAACTCTACAACCACTTTTCCTCACAGTTAAATATTATTATGAATAAATAGCCACAAGGGTGTGTTAACCTGCCAGATACACAGTAAAAGCTGTGCTAAAACTGAAATGAAAATGTTTTCATGAACTACTGCTATTATACTTTCCCTCCTACTGCTTCTAATAGCCCCCCACCCCATCTTCCAAATTTATTCTGAAGTGGCTGATTGTGATATGAAAATCCTCTCTCTTCAAATCATTTCAGTGACAATGCACTGAGATTGTTAACCAATGTGTTAAAAGCCTACAACAGAACAGTTTCATTGGGAAATATGATTTGCTTGACATTCCCATCTTTCCAGATGTTATGAAAGTTTCCTTTATTCACCAAGCCAAAAAACTGGGATATATAAATGGCTTTGAAGTTGGCAGGTAATTTTGAAATTGTTTACAAGAATAAAATCACAGAATAATAGTGAAAGTGTTCTTTCTCTGAATATTTCCCCGTATCTTCTGGATCTCTGAAAATTCCAGGAGAAACCTTTCTTAGGAGCCAAGTGCTCCGAACGTAACTCATTCTTCACCTCTGGTGCATTTCTTTATTCTGTAGGGTAGATAATAAGTTTCTTCCTAAATCTTCAAAATCCCTAGTCTCATAACCAATAAATTAATCAAAATCCATATGCTATCTAGTGAATCTCCCCAGGACATCCCAATTAGACTTCTATTTGCTCAACAGTCCAAATATTGGTCATTTCAGGGATTCCCTGGAAGGGAGGTCAGCTGGACTGAGAAGCAGAGGCCCATTCACATTTCAGCTCCACTCATTTGGATCCTGGTAACTCTGATAAGTCAGATCTCCTCTTGTTCCCTATTTGTAAAAGAAGGACTCTTGGCTGTATTCTTAACTCACTTTCGTGCTCTAAAATTATAATTTATTCGCTTCTTGAAAGTCACCATTAGAAAGCAGCAGGCAAAATGACAGAGGATAAATTAGCCACCCTGTATGTCCTCTAGTCCCATTTTCACTTGTTACTGGCCCACCAGTCCTCAAGACAATGGGGAAACACATCTTGTGGGTGTTAAGATAAACTGAGGCATTTAAAATTTTTAAGAGTTTATTTGAGCAAAATTCAATTGAAATCAGGCAGTGCTAAATCAGAAGTGGTTAGGAGTGTTCTGCCAGCAGGAGCCAGAGAGACTTACATAGAGAAGGGAATCAAATAAAGGAAATTTTTTGATTGGCTATAGTTGAAAGCCTAGTTGGCTGTTTGTGATTGGTTGTCCTTCCCCTTTTGATTTCATAACTATGAGTCATTTACAGGCTTACATTTTAGTTTGCTTTCATAGGCCACCATGGCATTAGAACCACTTCAGTATAATGGCCTCTGTGTTTAATTAATTTATCATGGGGAAAGCCTTTTTTATCACCAAAGGAAGGGAAGTCAGAGTACATAGCCTACTAATTCCATAAAAATGGGTTCATGAACCAGAGAGAACATTCTTTTTATTTTATTTTTTTTAAGATTTTTTTTTATTTATTTATTTGACAGAGAGAGACACAGCGAGAGAGGGCACACAAGCAGGGGGAGTGGGAGAGGGAGAAGCCGGCTTCCCGCTGAGCAGGGAGCCCGATGCAGGCCTTGATCCCAGGACCCTGAGATCACGACCTGAGCCGAAGGCAGACGCTTAGCGACTGAGCCACCCAGGCACCCCGAGAACATTCTTTTTAAAGATTTTATTTTTAAGTAATCTCTGTATCGAACATGGGACTGGAACTCACAACCCCGAGATCAAGAGTGGCATGCCCCACCAACTGAGCCAGACAGGTGCCCCAAGAACATTTTTAAGTTAAGATTTTCCTAACACAGAGATCCTGCTTTGCAGATCATTAGAGAATGCTTCCAGTTGGAGGAAGATTTAGGTTGCCTTTCTCCTCCAGTAGAGGAACAATTTGATAGGTCAGGGAAATTCATTCAGGTGGTCAAAGCAAGGGGTTTCGATGTGTGAAGTCTGTTCATGAAACACTTCCCCCAACAGCCCACCCCATAAGGAAGTGCTGCCTCCGGGTCTGTTTGAGCACTACTACGTTCTGGTTTCCTCCTTAATGGGGAAAACCTATGTTTCTGATTATTTTCCCAAATTTGGCATGAACAAGCAGTGAGTAACACTTTTCAAAAGAGCTCTGCTGGGCAGCCATGCAAACTGAAGCCCTTCAGATCCAATGTATCAACCCCAGGAAAGGGTTTGGCTTTCTGGCTCCCCCCACACCCATCCTTCACACTACCTCTCTGCAGGGCAGTGCTGAGGGGCCAGCTCACCCAAGGCCTCCCCACCTGCCTACCCCCCATTGGCCTTTCTAAGCTGCCCTCTCTCTCTGCAATGTCTCCTAGTTTCATTCACACTGCAAATTTCATTCCATTAGCCTGCTGAAGCCTCCTCCCAGATTATTAATCAAGATGTGAAGTAAGATAAAACATAATCCGCAGTCCCTCAGCTACAAATGCTCAAAGCCAGGCTCATTAAACATATCTGTCAACGATAGATTACACCAGCCTTAGGCCCCAAATTGATTGGAAGTCAGGGGGGAAGTGTGCAAAGCATTTGGTTGCACAATATATCTAAGAGAAAGAACTCCTTTTAAGATGTGGCCAATTAAATCTGTTTAGAGATAACTATAGGCTATATATTGTTTTGTAGATTCTCTTCTCTAGTTGTTCATGGCAGCCAAAGAGATGGGGAAACAGATGTAGAGCTGGGAAACAATAATTCGTGTACTGCATGTGAAAAGCTGAAAATCATTATGAATGGGAGTAAAGTAATATGCCATACTGGAAGCAAACCTAGTGAATTCCTGCATGGATTCAAACACTATTTCCTTGTGTCAAAAAGAAGGGGAAAAAATGTTGAATTCTGCTAAAGTGCTTAAAGTCACCTTTCACTAAGGTACTTATCTATCATCCTGTCATTAGCATCCTTACCACCATCCGCATCATGATATACTTTGTATTTACATTGGGTTTTTCAAGTTCAAAGCACAAAGCAGACACATCAGGCAATTAATCACCTTGAGGGATTTATGTTGGGTGGAATGCTTTCCCAGCGAATGCATTCCTAACGTGTCACTGGAGGATCCACTCAGCAGGAGTGTTCCTGGCCTACAATTTGATGTCATATGTTGGCATTTTGTCAAATTTCAAATACACATTTTCACCTATCAAACTGACAGCCCTATTTTCTGAATCAAAAGAAAAGTGATTTTACCAATCTTTTAGCATTAAGAATCACTCCTCTCCATTTGGGTGTTACTGGGTAGTAGCCACATTTTATACACATGTAAAAGAGAAGGGATGAAAAAAGATGGAAGAAATAAATTAAAGGAATATATCAATTGTTTTTTAATGAGAAAGTGAGGGATTAGAAAAAAATAATTAAATCTGAGGAGATTTATAATGAGAAACAGATGTAGATGTGAAAGTGGTTTGAAAGAAGCAAAGGGCTCCAGACATCTTCCAAGAATATGCTTTAATACATAAACATTTAACAGCACAATAGCTAGGCCAAAATTGCCCAATTTCAAAACTTTACCTGTCTTCTTAAATAAGTTTGCTTTTTATTCCTTAGGATTAAAATGGCAAAGGAGGGTTTCTCATATTTGAGCTGTTTATTAACAATTCTTTATTTATGATGGACAGTGAAACTAGGAATATCTGTTTCGCTTTTCTGTCCTGGTAGGTTTCATATTCTGCTTCCAATTCCCATGCCCCCGTGCTGTTCTATTTGAATTTCCAATGCAGCAGAGGAAATGGTTTCTAAAATATTAAAATCCTGTTTTCATTGACTTTCTTTACGCTTTGTGACCACATTTCTATTCAGATCAGGTTGCACAGCTTTTAACTTTTCCAAGTCTAAATTTAAGAGCAACTGCATGGTACCCCCTAAGTGGATAGTTCTTGTAACAAGGGAGAAGCAGTCTGGAAATTGCAGAGAAGCCAGGCTGCTAGAATGACCCCCTCCCCCTGCCTTTTTTTTAGTGTTTACTCCTCTTTTCAGACTTTCTGAAACTGTTCCAAGAGACAACTGTACTTTAAACATGGGCTCATTGGGAGCAAGACACCAAGAAAGTGGTGCCCAAGAAACAAACCTGCCTGGGTTCACTTTGCATGGAAAATAATCTCAGCCACATCCTCAACCTTCACCCCAGCTTTTGTCTCCTCACCTCCACTCTTGCTTTCCCTAAATCCCAATTACATAAGAGATTTTTTTATTATTATTATTGTGTCTAATGCTAGGCCTTTTTTGCTTCCTCCCTGAAGGCCAAGCAGTACAGTCTAAACAAATGAAGCTGACCATTCTCTTTGAGGGAATCAGGTTCTAAAGCCCAATTGGTCCCTCAAGAAAAATTCTCTGAGAAATTGAATCTGGGGCCTCTCGAGTCTGCCTCAGGGAACTTGCTTGCCCTTCCCTAAATAGCAACCCTCACTATAATATTATAGTTCTAATAATTACTGCTTATACATCACTTTATAGTTCATAAAGCATTTTCATATCTTCAAGAGTTCTGTGTCATAAGGGGCAGGTTTTGTTTTATTTACATTTTATAGATGAGAAAACTTCCATTCAGAGAGGTTACATGAATAGCCAAAGAATAAAGGTAATTAGGAGAGAAGCCAGGGCTCCAGCTCAGGCCTCCTAATTCCCAATCCTATTTACTTCATCCACAAGTATGTGTGTTCCTATAATTCCCTTTCCTGAAAACAGGGTCATTCTGAGAAATTTTTCCTAGTGCCTCCTCTCCTCTTCAACCCAAGTACAAATGGCCCAGAAAAGTTTGGGGAATTCATTCAGATCATGGTCACACATCCTGGGTGCAAAGGTGGCCTGTCTAAACTTCATCCCAACTCACTTTACTTGGATCTGTGTTAGTCTTCCTCTTGTTAAAGATGGTTTCAAATCAACAAATACTTATGCAACATCTACTTATCCAGGCACTGTACCAAGCTCTAAGGAGACAACAATAAATAAGACAGCCATTGAGGAGTTTACAATCTAAATTAAACAAACAATTATAGTCCAATATGAACAGAAGTAGTCATGGAAGTCTTACTGGGGGAAAGGACATCTAAATTAAGGCCTGAAAAATGAGTTAACCAAGTAAAGAAATGGGAAAAAATATTTTAGGAAAAATATATATTGCTTAGGAGTTGTTTAATGAGTATAATGTTTCAGTTTTGCAAGATCAAAAAGTTCTGGAGATTTGTTATGGAACAAGGTGAATATACTTAGCACTACTCAACTATATCCTTAAAAATGGTTAAGATGGTAAATTTTTAATTTGTATTTTACCAAAAGTTAAAAATATTTGTATTTTTTTCACCATGTACAATGATGCAAATCCCAGTCCCCCATTCCTGAAGTTTTGGGCACTGAAATGTGAGCACCAGAATCAGCTGTTATTGATTTTACATTATTTCCTGGTGAGAAGTTTTAGTCTGACCATTGGTCAACTCTGATAAGGGACAACCCTAAGTAAAAGGAGTATTAATTGTGATTTCCTTCCAACTGCAGCCATCTAGAGCCCTGAGCCTCTCCAGACCTGCCCATACCAACCATTCTAAAGTGCAACAAGAAAACTGTTCTTTCAGCTGAGGCCACAATAAGGAAAGGGAAGGATTCAAGCATGGTGATTCAAAATTGTGTCAACCAAAAAACTTGTGTTAAAAAAAAAAAGATTAATTATCCATGCCTTGTAGTAAGCTCACATATTCCTAGGACTTTGTATTTTCTTTTTTATATTTTTGTTTTTTCCTTGACTTTTTAAATTTTTTAAAGATTTTATTTGTTTATTTGTTTATTTGAGAGGGATAGCGAGAGAGAGCACAAGTACAGGGAGGGGAGAGGGAGAAGCAGCTCTAATATCACCTTCCCCGATACAGGACTCTATCCCAGGACCCTGGGATCATGACTGGAGCTGAAGGCAGACACTTAACTGACTGAGTCACCCAGGCACCCCATCCTTGACTTTTTAAAAAAGATTTATTTATTTATTTGAGAGAGAGAGAGCAAGGGGAGGGGCAGAGGGAGAGAGAGAAAATCCTCAAGCAGACTCCCTGCTGAGTGCAGAGCCCAATAACATAGGGCTTGATCCTAGAACCCTGAGATCATGACCTGAGCTGAAATCAAGAGTCAGCCTCTCAACTGACTGAGCCACCCAGGCATCCTTCCTTGACTTTCTTTTTTAATAAAGTTCCAGCTGGATTGACAAGGGGAATATGGGATATGGGATATGGTCCATTTGTAGTGGCAGTAACCACTAAAACTCTTCTAGAGCACTGGGACACCCTGACGGAGCTGAAACAGTGAGGAAGGTGACCTGGACCCAAGGTGATTGCTGGCCCTTTTTCACACACAGTTAAATTACACTAGTCTGAGATACCAGGCACATTCCTATTTTCCCAGAACTCTGGGCAGACTTGTGAGCACTGGGACTTTCAGAAGTTGGAAACATTCTGAGGAAAATGTTAGCAGCAGAAGGGGTTACCCAAGAGCCATCTCCCCTGGTCTCTCCCTGTCCCTCCACACCCCACCCTACTTTCCCCATGTAGTCACTCCAGAAAACTGTGTACTCCTCCTAGGCCAATAAACAGCCATAAGTAACCAGATGGGTTCTGAGGGAGACAAAACTTGAAACAGCACGGTAGCAACACTAAAAACCTATCTGAGATTCTTAACTTCCAATACTTCTTATCTCAGAAAGAAAAATCACAGTCAGCGTGAGCTCAAGCAAGCTCAAGGATCTTTCCAAGTGTTGGAAATAGGCTTCAGGATAACAATCCAATCACCATAGCATGGCATGCAGGACCTTTCATAATCTGGCCCCTTTCATTTTTCTGGCCACATGTATCACCCTCTTGCCTCACACCTCACTCCAGCCATACTGAACTATAGTGTCTGCAGTTCCCCAAGCCTAGTGTATTAGTTATAGTGAAGCTGCTATAAAGTATATACAGTGATTCATAGTAGACAGATGTTTTGTGGGTTTTTTTCATCTAAATTCCATAAGGCCACTGGTGGCCCACAGCACTTTTTCTCATATCTCATAAGCAGGAACTAGTCCTGACAATAGGCTGGGACATATAGTTTCTAGCTGGATGCTCAGCTAAAACTTGGAAAGTTTAGTTCTAAAATGGAGGGTGAACTGTCTGCATTGTCTCCTACCTCTCTGTGTCTTTGCACACCTGCTTCCCTTAGTCAAGAATGCCCATTGTCTGGATGATTCCCACATTCTTAGGAAGCAGCTCTAATATCACCTTCCCTGAGATACATACCTTTGCCCTGTACTCTTAGAGAAGAGCAGAAATATCTGGAAATTTTCATCAAAGTTCCATTCCAGTTAATCTAGAAATTGTCCTATTATTTATTTTTTTAAGATGTTTATTTATTGGAGGGTGAGAGTAAGAGAGGTCACAGAGGGAGAAGAAGAAGCAGACACGCCGCTGAGCAGGCAGCCCAATGCGGGGCTCAATCCCAGGACCCTGAGATCAATGACCTGAGCTGAAGGCAGATGTTCAACCAACTGAGCCACCCAGACACTTCTGTCCTGTTATTTCTTAAAAGTCATCATTTTAATTTTTTACCTGTCTCAGTATGCCCATGGTTTCTAGTCTTGCCCATATTTCACATTAATTCTGATGCTTTTGAAAAAATATAGATTTTTTTTTCAAAAACATTATTGAAGCCAGCTATGTGTGAGTATTAGGTTAATCTGGAAGTGGGTTATTTGGAATTTGGAACAGACTTACCATAAAAATATCTTATTCATGGTGGTTGGGCATCCAACAAGTCTAGAAAAGAATTATAATTCATAATGTAACTAAATTCAGGTTCTTACAATGCTATAGGTCCTACTCCATGCAGAATGAGGGCAGTTCTCTGGAGAACTCAGAGCTCCAATTTGGCTTCCCACCCAAATTTATCTTTAAAGTGAGTTTGGGTGTGTCTTAGTTTAGGTTCTCTGGAAGTAGGCCCAGAGAAAAGGATTTTAGTGTAAGTGGTGTATTTGGGAGGTACAGGGAACACAGATAGGTAAAGAAGTAGAAAGTGATATAGAGAAGAAAAGCAGCCAACATTTGTGCTATAAAATCTGATACTACAGGGAGCAACTACCTGCAATTTAACCCCTGCAGCAAAATTCTGGAACTGGGGTAAAATGCATGCTTCACAATAATCTACCCAAGGGGCAAGGGAACTTCGTTGTGCTTTGTTTTACTGCCTTTTTTTTTTTTTTTTTTTTTACAAATTGAAGGTTTGTGGCAACCCTGCATCCAGCAAGTCTGTTGAAATCATTTTTCCAACAGCATTTGCTCATTTCATGTCACTGAGTCACATTTTGGTAATCTCACAATATTTCAAGCTTTTTCATTATCATTATATTTGTTATGGTGATCGTTCATCAGTGATTATGACTCACTGAAAGCTCAGATGATGGTTAGCATTTTTTAGCAATCAAGTATTTTTAATTTAAGGTGTGTACATTTTTTAGACATATTGCTATTGCATATTTGAAAGACTACAGAATAGTGTGAACATAACTTTTATATGCACTGAAAAATCAAAAAATTCATTTGACTCACTTTATTGCGATACTGGCTTTATTGGGGTAATCTGGAACTGAACCTGCCATGTCTCCAAAGTATGCTTGCATTTATATATCAACCCCTGAGGGGTGGGGGTGGGAAGCATGTGTTGATTCCCTAATTCTTCATCCTTGGTTCCAGACAAAGTCCTCAGGCACAGAAATAACAGATAACTGGCAGTTGGAAGTCATCGGGCACACACTAAGACTAAGACATCTAGGGGAAATACCAAGCACTGAGGAGTAGGAGGAAGGAAATAATGTCCTTACTGTTCAGTTATGATGTTCAAGACAAAGAGAAGTGACCTCACCACCCCCCCAGAACAAAAGTCTCTCAAAATAAACCGAGTAATCTGAAGGTCTGTCTTCAGGCTGAGTCCACCAGCCTGCCTGACATTTGCTCTGTGTCTGATTCCATTCCTCTCCTGGCCCGCACTGTTCTCAAGTGAAGTTGATGTAAGGGGATAGTCCTTTATAATTAGGAACACAAGCCTATAGTAAGAGTAAACTTTGGTTTAAAATAACAACTAAATGTCAATGAAAGGCAAGTTCCTCCCTTTTTCTTTTGTAAAAGTAGATCCATTTCTGTGCTTTTCCAGTAGCAGTTGACACCCTCCAGAAAGCTGAGATGCTGCTCACTAAAGGGTCCAGGCATTAGAGGATCATTTACCTCCCGTCCTTTTGCAACAACAGCAAAATCAATCTCTGCTGTTCAAATTGGGATCTCCTATTACATTAGAGTGCAGCGTTCAAAGCAACGGTAGGGGAATCCGAATGTTTGTGGAGCAGAGGAAATCCTATAGTTGGGCACATTGTAATTGGGAGGGCATTGGAGGGGGATGCAGATCCCCACCTTGGGTAACTCAAGCCCCCCACAGTGCCTCAGAAGAAGAGAGCCTGGTCAGGTTTTTGCATTTCATCTGCCCTGCCTGGGCCCTTGGCTGTTGTAACTTCTCTCTGTTTTACCAGCAGAGGCCAGGACAACTTGTCCTATCGATAAACAAGCTAACAATTCAAAAGGCTTTTTTCTCAACTAACTTCACTGTAAATTGAACTAAAGACTGTCGAGCAAAGAGAGTTTTCAGACTTGAAGAAAACTCCTTCCCAGGGGAAGTCTCCGTTGGAAGAGTCACATGAGCTGGGAAGAGCTGGGAAAATGCAGTCCTGATCAAAGGAAGCTCATTCCACCAGAATAAACCCAAGGCCGTGTTCTTAACCAGAGCAGGAGTAGGGGTAGTAATTAGGTAATAAAATTCATATGATGTGGGTGACAATGCAGGAATTTCACAGTAAGCAAAACCTCAATATTTTGTTCCATAACAGAAGTTATGGACTATCTTAAGACTCATTTTTTTCTTAAAGAATTATTTAATGCATCTAAACAAAAAAGCAAGTTTTCTGTTATAAAACAAAAAGACACATGGTTACCCCACACACACGACACCTGCTTTTTGTATACATTCTTTTTATATATTACTTTTACATTCTCAAACTATGTGGATTTTTACTGATCCAGTGCCATTATGGGTTTTTTAACTGCATTAAAATAACAAATCAAAAAATTCACCAATTTTAAGTGGATATTTGAATGATTTTTTAAATTAAGTTTGCCAGGTTCTGTAACCATCACTATAATCCAGTTGTAGAGCATTTTCATCACCCCAGTGAGGTCCTCATGCCCATTTGCAGTTATTTCCCATTCCTGCCTCCAGGCTATGGCAACCATAACTCTACTTTCTTCCTCTGTAGACTTGCCTTTTCTGGATACTCCATGTGGATGGAATCATATAGAATGTGGTCTTTTGCATCAGACTTCTTTCTCTTAGCATAATCTTTTTGAAAATCATCCATGTTGTATGTAGCCTATATCAGTACCTCATCAATACCTTTTTTATTGCTGAATAGTATTTTATTGCACAGATATGCCATGTTTTCTTTAATCCATTTACCAATTGATAAATATTTGGGTTTTTTCCACTTTTGGTCATTATGAATAGTACTGTTGTGAACATTCCAATGCAAGTCTTTATCACTAATTCTGCTATGAATATCTGTATGCAAGTCTTAACAGGGTTATTATGAAGACTTGCATGCAAGTCTTTATGTGGATGTATGTTTTTATTTCTCTTCAACTCATTTTATTTTTTTTAAAGATTTTATTTATTTGAGAAAGAGAGAATGAGAGATAGAGAGCACGAGAGGGAAGAGGGTCAGAGGGAGAAGCAGACCCCCGCTGAGCAGGGACCCGATGTGGGACTCGATCCCGGGACTCCAGGATCATGACCTGAGCTGAAGGCAGTCAGTTAACCAACTGAGCCACCCAGGTGCCCTCTTCAACTCATTTTAAAGCAGAGAAAGTGAAGAATTCAATATATAGTTAAAAGAAAAAGAGCCTTCTTGTTTAGACTTAAAATAATTTTATACAGTCTTTTTAGTTGCTTAAGGAAAACACTACCGTTCAAGGGGAAAAAGCCTCTTTTAATATAAGATAATATGGACATTTGAGAAAATTTGAGAAGTAAAGAAATATAGCACCTATCAACCCACCCTTCATTCAGACATGATCACTATTAACATTTTAATGACTTTTCTCCCAGCCTTAGTTTTATACGTATGCATTTTTACATACTCTATCTCATACCATATATAGTGATTTATATTGCCTTTTAAATGAGTATTTCACATATAAGTTAAAACTCCTTATAATCCATTTTTTAAGACTGCATAATATTCCATCATATGTGCTACACCATCTTCTATTTAACCATTTCCCCATTGTTGGACACTTAGGGTCATTTATTCAGTAAATATTTATCAAATGCCTACTGAGTACCAGAAACTGTACTGGTCACTAATGATATAATAGTGAGCACAAACAGGCATATTCACTGCCTTCATGGAACTTACAGCCTAACATATCACATTATAAATATTATGTTTAAAATCCTCAAACATAAACCTGTACTTCATTTTATATTAATTCCTTATGACAAAATTTCAAAAGTAGAATTAGGGGGGCGGAGCAAGATGGCAGAGGAGTAGGAGACCTGGATTTTGTCTGGTCTCAGGAATTCAGCTGAATAGGGATCAAACCATTCTCAACACCTACGAACTCAACAGGAGACCGAAGAAGAGAGTAGCAACAATTCTCTGAACAGAGAAGCGACCACTTACTGGAAGGTAGGACGTGTGGAGAAGTGAATCTGAGGCGATATTCGGGAGGATAGACAGCAGGGGAGGGGGCCTCCGTCGGCCGCTTCTGGCAAGTGATAGAGCCGCAGAGCACAAAATCGGACCTTTTAGAAGTCGGCTCTGCTGAGGGACGTCGCTCCAGTGGCTAAGCGGGGGGTGGAATCCTCGCGGGACAGTGTGGTCTCAGAACCCTCGGGGTCACAGAAAGACCGGGGGTGCCTGAGTGCGGCAGAGCTCCCAGGGATCAGAGCGGGGAAGCCGGCTGCAGAGACGGAGCCGAGGCGCGGGCTCTCAGCTCGGGGTTGCCATAAACTGTTATCCGCCGCCCAGTCGGGCCACTGCTCCTCCAGCAGGGACCCAACAAGCGGCAGAACCGGGGAGACTCCCCTTCCTCCCCCAGGAGGAGCAGTGCAGGAGAGCACCGCAGGGATCTGCTGGGTTTGGAGACTCCACACGGGGTCGGGAGCCAGAGATAGAAACACTCGGTCACAGGCCAGGTGAGCACGGAGTGCGGCCGGAGACCGGGGACACAGGAGTGACTGCTTTTCTCTGGGGGCGCACTGAGGAGCAGGGCCCCGAGTTCTCGGCTCCTCCGGGCGGAGATTAGGAGGCCACCATTTTCACTCTGGTCCTCCAAAGCTGTACGGAGAGCTTGCAGGGAACAAAAGCTCCCGAGAGCAAACCCGAGCAGCTTGCTTAGCCCGGACTGACAAGGGCGGGGCAATTCCGCCTCCGGCAAAGACATTTGGGAACCACGGCAACAGGCCCCTCCCCCGGAAGATCAGCAGGAACAGCCAACAAGCCAAGACCAAGTTTACCAATCAAGGAGAACGGGAGAACTGCAGCGCTAGGGGAATACTGCACATAGAATTCATGGCTTTTTTACCATGATTCATTAGTTTTTCAAAGTTAATTTTTTTAACTTTTTTTTTTAATTTTTCTTTTTCCCTTTCAACCAACATCTTATCAATCCCTTTTTAAAAAAAAAATTTTATTTTTCTTTTTTAGAGTCATATTTTATCCCTTCATAGTAGTTACCCTTATTTTTGGCATATATATATATATAAGTTGTTCTCTCTTTAAAAAATTTTGAGATACAGTTTCCTCTAACAGATCAAAATATACCTTAAATCACTAGTGTATGGATTTTTCTAGTCTCCTGCCTGATCACATTCTCTCCCTTTTTTTTTTTAATCTTCTTTCTTTTTTCAAACAATTTCTTATCTTATCAATTCCTTTTATAAAATCTTTTATAACGTTCATCTTTACACTCATCTTCCATCCCTTCATTGTATCAACCCTTATTTTCTACATATGTCTTTCTTCCTTTAAAATTTTAGGAGGCACTTTCTTCTAACAGACCAAAATATGCCCAAAATCCAGTGTGTGGCACTGATCTATGCACTAGCCTGATCATATTTGATCATATTCTGGTTTTTTTGGTTTTCTGTTTTTGTTTGTTTTTATCTTTCTCTTTTTCTTTTTTTTTCTCCTTTCTTTTTTCTTTCTTTCCCTTTCTTTTCCCCTGGTTTCAGGTCTTTTCTGATTTGTATAGAGTATATTTCCTGGGGACGTTGTTAACCTGTTAGCATTTTGTTCTCTCATTCATCTATTCTCCTCTGGACAAAATGACAAGACGAAAAAAATCACCACAGCAAAAAGAACAAGAGGTAGTACCGTCTGCCAGGGACCTACTCAATATGGATATTAGTATGATGTCGGACCTAGAGTTCAGAATCATGACTTTAAAGATACTAGCTGGGCTTGAAAAAAGCGTGGAAGTTAGAGAAACCCTTTCTGGAGAAATAAAAGAACTAAAATCTAACCAAGTCGAAATCAAAAACTATTAATGAAGTGCAATCAAAAATGGGGGCACTAACTGCTAGGATAAATGAGGCAGAAGAGAGAATTAGTGATATAGAAGACCAAATGATGGAAAATAAAGAGGCTGAGAAAAAGAGAGAGAAACAACTACAGGATCACGAGGGCAGAATTTGAGAGATAAGCGATACGATAAGACGAAACAACATTATTATAATTGGGATCCCAGAAGAAGAAGAAAGAGAGAGAGGGGCAGAAGGTATATTGGAGCAAATTATAGCAGAGAACTTCCCTAATGTGGGGAAGGAAACAGGCATTAAAATCCAGGAGGCACAGAGAACCCCTCTCAAAATCAATAAAAATAGGTCAACACCCCAACATCTAATAGTAAAACTTACGAGTCTCAGAGACAAAAAGAAAATCCTGAAAGCAGCTCGGGAGAAGAGCTATGTAACCTAAAATGGTAGAAACATTAGATTGGCAACAGACCTATCCACAGAGACCTGGCAGGCCAGAAAGGACTGGCATGATATCTTCAGAGCACTAAATGAGAAAAATATGCGGCCAAGATGACTATATCCAGCTAGGCTGTCATTGAAAATAGAAGGAGAGATAAAAAGCTTCCAGGACAAACAAAAACTAAAGGAATTTGCAAACACGAAACCAGCCCTCCAAGAAATATTGAAAGGGGTCCTGTAAGCAAAAAGAGAGAGCCTAAAAGCAGCATAGATCAGAAAGGAACACAGAAAATATACAGTAACAGTCACCTTACAGGCAATACAATGACACTAAATTCATATCTTTCAATAGTTACCCTGAATGTAAATGGGCTAAATGCCCCAATCAAAAGACACAGGCTATCAGATTGGATTAAAAAACAAGACCCATCAATATGCTGTCTGCAAGAGACTCATTTTACACCCAAAGACACCCCCACATTGAAAGTGAGGGGGTGGAAAACCATTTACCATGCTAATGGACACCAAAAGAAAGCTGCGGTGGCAATCCTTATATCAGACAAATTAAATTTTAAAACAAAGACTGTAATAAGAGATGAGGAAGGACACTATATGCTACTTAAAGGGTCTATCCAACAAGAAGATCTAACAATTGTAAATATCTATGCCCCGAACATGGGAGCAGCCAATTTTATAAGGAAATTAATAACAAAATCAAAGAAACACATTGACAACAATACAATAATAGTGAGGGACTTTAACACCCCCCTGACTGAAATGGACAGATCATCAAAGCAAAAGATCAACAAGGAAATAAAGACTTTAAATGACACACTGGACCAAATGGACTTCACAGACCCATATTCAGAACATTCCATCCCAAAGCAACGGAATACACATTCTTCTCTAGTGCCCATGGAACATTCTCCAGAATTGATCACATCCTAGGTCACAAATCAGGTCTCAATCGGTACCAAAAGATTGGGATTATTCCCTGCATATTTTCAGACCACAATGCTTTGAAACTAGAACTCAATCACAAGAGGAAAGTTGGAAAGAACTCAAATACATGGAGGCTAAAGAGCATCCTACTAAAGAATGAATGGGTCAACCAGGAAATTAAAGAAGAATTAAAAAAATTCATGGAAACCAATGAAAATGAAAACACAACTGTTCAAAATCTTTGGGATACAGCAAAGGCAGTCCTGAGAGGAAAGTATATAGCAATACAAGCCTTTCTCAAGAAACAAGAAAGGTCTCAAATACACAACCTAACCCTACACCTAAAGGAGCTAGAGAAAAAACAGCAGATAAAGCCTAAACCCAGCAGGAGAAGAGAAATCATAAAGATCAGAGCAGAAATCAATGAAATAGAAACCAAAAGAACAGTAGAACAGATCAACGAAACTAGGAGCTGGTTCTTGGAAAGAATTAACAAGATTGATAAACCGCTGGCCAGACTTATCACAAAGAAAAGAGAAATGACCCAAATCAACAAAATCATGAATGAAAGAGAAGAGGAGAGATCACAACCAACACCAAAGTAATACAAACAATTATAAGAACATATTATGAGCAACTCTATGCCAGCAAATTAGATAATGTGGAAGAAATGGATGCATTTCTAGAAATGTATCAACTACCAAAATTGAACCAGGAAGAAAGAGAAAACCTGAACAGACCTATAACCACTAAGGAAATTGAAGCAGTCATCAAAAATCTCCCAATAAACAAAAGCCCGGGGCCAGATGGCTTCCCAGGGGAATTCTACCAAACATTTAAAGAAGAATTAATGCCTATTTTCCTGAAACTGTTCCAAAAAATAGAAATGGAAGGAAAACTTCCAAACTTATTTTATGAGGCCACCATTACCTTGATCCCAAACCAGACAAGGACCCCATCAAAAGGAGAATTACAGACCAATATCCTTGGTGAACATGGATGCAAAAATTCTCACCAAAATACTAGCCAATAGGATCCAACAGTACATTAAAAGGATTATTCACCATGACCAAGTGGGATTTATCCCTGGGCTGCAAAGTTGGTTCAACATCCACAAATCAATCAACGTGATACAATATATTAAAAGAAAGAACAAGAATCATATGATCCTCTCAATAGATGCAGAAAAAGCATTTGACAAAGTACAGCATCCTTTCTTGATCAAAACTCTTCAGAGTATAGGGATAGAGGGTACATACCTCAATATCATCAAAGCCATGTATGAAAAACCTACAGCGAATCTCATTCTCAATGGGGAAAAGCTGAGAGCTTTCCCCCTAAGGTTAGGAACGTGGCAGGAATGTCCAATCTCACCACTGCTATTCAACATAGTATTAGAAGTCCTAGCCACAGCAATCAGACAACAAAAAGAAATCAAAGGCATCCAAATCAGCAAAGAGGAAGTCAAACTCTAACTCTTTGCAGATGATAGGATACTGTATGTGGAAAACCCAAAAGACTCCACCCCAAAACTGCTAGAACTCATACAGGAATTCAGTAAAGTAGCAGGATATAAAATCAATGCACAGAAATCAGTGACATTCCTATACATCAACAACAAGACAGAAGAGAGACAAATCAAGGAGTCAATCCCATTTACAATTGCACCCAAAACCATAAGATACCTAGGAATAAATGTAACCAAAGAAGCAAAGGATCTGGACTCAGAAAACTATAAAATACTCATGAAAGAAATTGAAGAAGACACAAAGAAATGGAAAAACGTTCCATGCTCATGGATTGGAAGAACAAACATTGTGAAGATGTCAATGCTACCTAGAACAATCTACACATTCAATGCAATCCCCATCAAAATACCATCAGCTTTTTTCAAAGAAATGGAACAAAGAATCCTAAAATTTGTATGGAAGCAGAAGAGACCCCGAATAGCCAGAGGAATGTTGAAAAAGAAAAACAAAGCCGGTGACATCACAATTCCGGACTTCCAGCTCTATTACAAAGCTGTCATCATCAAGACAGTATGGTACTGGCACAAAAACAGACACATAGATCATTGGAACAGAATGGAGAGCCCAGAAATGGACCCTCAACTCTATGGTCAACTAATCTTTGACAAAGCAGGAAAGAATGTCCAATGGCAAAAAGACAGTCTCTTCAACAAATGGTGTTGGGAAAATTGGACAGCCACATGCAGAAGAATGAAACTGGACCATTTCCTTACACCACACACAAAAATAGACTCCAAATGGTTGAAAGACCTAAACGTGAGACAGGAATCCATCAAAATCCTAAAGGAGAACACAGGTAGCAACCTCTTTGACCTCAGCCGCAGCAACTTCTTCCTAGAAACATCGCCAAAGGCAAGGGAAGCCAGGGCAAAAATGAACTATTGGGATTTCATCAAGATAAAAAGCTTTTGCACAGCAAAAGAAACAGTCCACAAAACCAAAAGACAACCGACAGAATGGGAGAAAATATTTGCAAATTACATATCAGATAAAGGGCTAGTATCCAAAATCTATAAAGAACTTATCAAACTCAACACCCAAAGAACAAATAATCCAATCAAGAAATGGGCAGAAGACAGGAACAGACATTTTTCCAAAGAAGACATCCAAATGGCCAACAGACACATGAAAAAGTGCTCAACATCACTCAGCATCAGGGAAATCCAAATCAAAACCTCAATGAGATACCACCTCACACCAGTCAGAATGGCTAAAATTAATAAGTCAGGACACGACAGATGTTGGCGGGGATGTGGAGAAAGGGGAACCCTCCTACACTGTTGGTGGGAATGCAAGCTGGTGCAGCCACTCTGAAAAACAGGATAGAGGTTCCTCAAAAAGTTGAAAATAGAGCTACCCTAGGACCCTGCAATTGCACTACTAGGTATTTATCCAAAGCATACGAACATAGTGATTCAAAGGGGCGATTCAGCCTAAATACCCTACTGGGTATTTACCACAAAGATACAAATGTAGGGATCCGAAGGGGTACATGCATCCCAATGTTTATAGCAGCAATGTCCACAATAGCCAAACTGTGGAAAGAGTCAAGATGTCCATCGACAGATGAATGGATAAAGAAGATGTGGTATATATACACAATAGAATATTATGCAGCCATCAAAAGGAATGAGATCTTGCCATTTGCAACGACGTGGATGGAACTGGAGGATGTTATGCTGAGTGAAATTAGTCAATCAGAGAAAGACATGTATCATATGACCTCACTGATATGAGGAATTCTTAATCTCAGGAAACAAACTGAGGGTTGCTGGAGTGGTGGGGGGTGGGAGGGAGGGGGTGGCTGGGTGATAGACATTGGGGAGGGTATGTGCTATGGTGAGCGCTGTGAATTGTGCAAGACTGTTGAATCACAGATCTGTACCTCTGAAACAAATAATGCAATATCTGTTAAAAAAAAAAGAAGAAGAAGATAGCAGGAGGGGAAGAATGAAGGGGAGTAAGTTGGAGGGGGAGACGAACCATGAGAGACGATGGACTCTGAAAAACAAACTGAGGGTTCTAGAGGGGAGGGGTGTGGGGGGATGAGTTAGCCTGGTGATGAGTATTAAAGAGGGCACATTCTGTGTGGAGCACTGGATGTTATGCACAAACAATGAATCATGGAACACTACATCAAAAACTAATGATGTAATATATGGTGATTAACATAACAATAAAAAAATTAAAAAAAAACAAAACAAAAGTAGAATTAGTGCATCAAAGAATACTAATATTTTTAAGACTCTTAAGAGACTAACTGGTCAGTTACTTTCCAGAGAGGTCACAGAAGTCTGCATTCCTTTTGGCAATGTATAACACTAGTCATCTTATTATTTCTTTGTCAATGCTGCATTTTTAACAAAGCTTCCAGCCTTTTCAAATCTTTTTGGAAATGGATAGGAATATTTCCATATTAATAAAAATCAACTCTCCTATCTCCCTTTCCAAATTTCTGTTTATTCATTACTACAAAGTTATGTTCATACCCTAAAGCTGATAATGCAGCTAAAGAAAATTTGATGACTAACAAATCTTACATAGTAGATGTTTTCCCAAATGCCTGTCCATGTGGCAATTTATCTTCTTAACAAAGATCTTTTCCCTTCGGAGATACCACTTACATTTGATACCTTTAGCATGTTAAATAATATTTTCAGAATGTGCTGGTAGTTAGTTGGAATATTTGAGGGGATGCCTTTTCTCTAAGGTTGAAATTTGGAGGCAGGCTCTAGGTAATAATCCAAGCAACTATTGAAGCATTCTGAATGACTTTATAAGCTATCATAATCATTCAGATATGATAATTTACAAAGCAGCAAAAGGCAATTTTTGTCTTCAGCTACATAGTAGTTTCTCTAATATCCTGATTGAGCTTTCTTTTAACACTTCAGAATTGTCTATAGCTTCAATATGCAGCCCCAACAGACATTCGGAACTCTTTATCAAAGCAATAACCAACAAATGGGGGACAAGGAGAGAAATTATCGGAGACCTTTTCAGTCAAACTTAAATCAAAGAATTTATAGGCAGAAGAAACAAATGCACAACTTGTTCTATGTTAATATTTTTAAAAAACAAAATAGTATATTCAACTGAATGGTTATAGAATCACCAGTTCAAGTTGCAAAAACCTCACAAATCTCTTAGGCCTACCCTCTCATATTTTACAAATAAAACCCATGAAAATGAAAGGAAGTGACCTGTCTGTGGTCCCATAGCAGTACATGGAAGAAACAGAACTTCAACCAAGAACTTTTGCTCTAAAACCACATTTAGTCACCGTATAAAATTTTTTACTTCTCAATAATTGCTTAAATCATATTCTACCTACAAATGCAATGGTAAATAACAGTAGCTACTATTTACTTTATTGAACACTTTCAATGTGCTAGGCTCTTCACACACATTTTCTCAATCCTCACAGCCTCCCTATGGTATGTGGCAAATGAGGAAAATTAATTAAAGAGCAATTAAGTGATTTTCTCAAAGTCACACAATTAGGAAGCAATATATACACAAGGACTGGGACCTAGACTATGCTACTCAAAGTGTGGGCCATAGACTAACTTACCAGAAATGCAGAATTTCAGGCCCCACCTGAGACTTACTGATCATAGTCTGCCCTTTGAAAAGATTCTCCAGTGATTCATATATACATTGAAGTTTGAGAAGCAATGGTAAAACCCAAAGCCTATTTTCTTAACCATTTCATAATATTGCCTCAAATCTCTGGTACAGTCAAGGAGACAATTAAAAATAATTGTGTAGGCATCACATAACCAAGAGTTGAAGACAACCCTCTGCTTTAAGAATTGTAAATATAAGCATTCAAATCTCAGAGAAAAATGCAAATAACCAATATAAAAAAACTGCAGAATAGATTATTCGGTACCATCAAGTGGTATATTTCTGCCAATTCCAACAAAATTTTAATCTACAAAAGAAACAAGACTTTCATCCACAAAAGCATCGATATGCTGATATTATTATTAATGGGAATCTCACAACTATGTGAAAACCTGGTGAGTTTATGGGAAAAACCTCAGTTCTCAATTTTTTAAAAAAATTTTATTTATTTGACAGAGAGAGAGCACAAGCAGGGAGAGCGGCAGGGAGAGGGAAAAACAGGCTTCCCACCGAGTAAGGAGCCCAATGCGGGGCTTGATCCCAGGACCCTGGGATCATGACCTGAGCCGAAGGCAGACACTTAACCAATTGAGCCACCCAGGTGCCCCAGTTCTCAATTTTCTATGTTGGTTTCCTCCCTCCACATTGTAGAAAAGAGAGGGATGGCTCCTATTTGAAAAAGAATTTAAAAAGCATAAAACATTACTTCTGAAACAAATTATCACAAAATCAGTATTTTGCAATGGTGTTCATATCAGGTAATAAGGATTAAGAAAACATTTTAATGTATGGTGATTAACATAACATAATAAAAAAATAAAAACATAAAAACATAAAAAAAATTTTTTAAACTAACAGCAAGTTGAATATGAAGTCCCACCCACTGCACCATAGGAACCACACTCTTTTTTTATTATGTTAATCTCCAGACATTACATCATTAGTTTTTGATGTAGTGTTCCATGATTCATTGTTTGCATATAATACCCGGTGCTCCATGCAGAAAATGCCCTCTTTAATACCCATTATCAGGCTAACCCATCCCCCCACACCCCTCCCCTCTAGAACCCTCAGTTTGTTTTTCAGAGTCCATTGTCCTCATAGTTCATCTCCCCCTCCGATTTTTCCCCCTTCATTCTTCCCTTCCTGCTATCATCTTCTTATTTTTTTTAACATATAATGTATTATTTGTTTCAGAGGTACAGGTCTGTGATTCAACAGTCTTACACAATTCACAGCGCTCACCATAGCACATACCCTCCCCAGTGTCTATCACCCAGCCACCCCATCCCTCCCACCCCCCACCACTCCAGCAACCCTCAGTTTGTTTCCTGAGATTAAGAATTCCTCGTATCAGTGAGGTCATATGATACAGGTCTTTCTCTGATTGACTTATTTCGCTCAGCATAAAACCCTCCAGTTCTATCCACGTTGTTGCAAATGGCAAGATCTCATTCCTTTTGATGGCTGCATAATATTCCATTGTGTGTATATATACCACATCTTCTTTATCCATTCATCTGTCGATGGACATCTTGGCTCTTTCCACAGTTTGGCTATTGTGGACATTGCTGCTATAAACATCGGGGTGCATGTACCCCTTCGGATCCCTACATTTGTATCTTTGGGGTAAATACCCAGTATTTGCCAATTTACTTCCAATCTGGATCGTATGGTAGCTCTATTTTCAACTGTTTGAGGAACCTCCATACTGTTTTCCAGAGGGGTTGCACCAGTTTGCATTCCCACCAACAGTGGAGGAGGGTTCCCCTTTCTCCGCATCCCCGCCAACATCTGTCGTTTCCTGACTTGTTAACTTTAGCCATTCTGACTGGTGTGAGGTGGTATCCCATTGAGGTTTGGATTTAGATTTCCCTGATGCCGAGCGATGTTGAGCACTTTTTCATGTGTCTGTTGGCCATTTGGATGTCTTCTTTGGAAAAATGTCTGTTCATGTGGAACCACACTCTTATTCGTCTTCTCGCCATAATTCCTCCTCCAAAAAAGAAAAAAAACTGACAACTTGATATTTTTGAATTCACATGAAAACAGCATGTGGAATCTGTAAAGTACAGCATAAAATAATAAGCAAAAATCATTTACCAGAACTTAGAGTGAAAAGCTATGGGGAGGAGGGGAGGGGGTGCTAAACAGTGCAATTAGTGTTACAAAGTTACATTAACACATAAATAATTTCAGTGGCAGGTCATAGGATTAACATGCATATTTTATCAAACTGTACAAAATAATTTTTCAATCTGACCCTGATCCTTCTGTGTACTTTGAAGTCTGCAAATCAGCAGTGTAGCCTATAAGTTTAAAGAAATTTAGAAAGAATTGTGAAGTTAAAAGTCACTTTTGATGTTTGTTCTTTTTCTCCCATCACAAGGGCATTTGATACAACCAAGAAAAGTGAAAAATGTTAATGCCCAAGAAATTTCCATAGCAGGCATATTCAGTTAACCCTTTATGACCACTGCCTGTCATAGGCCAAAGGTTAACATGACACCTCAGTGTTCTAATAAGGGCCTATGAACCCCCCTTTTGAATAACTCTCTCATTACTGTCACTGAGCCTCATTCCCACCTGTCACCACAGTCAGTCCCTAACATCTCTTCCTGCCTTGTCACCCTTCATTTTACACAGTGTTCCCAGCTGAATCTTTACTCCCTGCTCAAAAACTTTCAGTGGCTCCTCTTTACCTGCAAAAGGAAATTTATACTCACACTCTGATTCCTAGGGCCTTTTATAATATGGCCCAAATTACCTTGCCAATTTACTTCCCACATCTCTTCCCCAACAACCTGGATCTTAGGTCAAACTGAACTCCTTGCTGCTCTCTACCTCCCAACTTCTCCCTTCCCTGACTTTGCTTATAGCAAGGTGATAGCAAACTAGATTGCATGAATTTGAAGCCTAGTTTGACCCCTTACTAGCTGTGTGGCTTTGGGCAACCTCTCCATTCCTCAGTTCCCTCATGTGTAAAAAATGGCAACAGTATCCAAACTACAGGGATGTTATGAGGAACACTTGAGTAATAAAGCGTATGCCAAGCATTTAGGACAGTACCTGGCACAGATTATTGTCAAGCATGAATGCTTTTCTCTTCCCATCTGTGTGTTCAAACCCACCCTTCAAAATCTAGCTCAAAGGAGACTTCTCTGTGCATTCATCTCAACCTCTCTTAAGGAATGCTTGGCACTTAGCAAGCCATGAAAGTTATTAGTTAAAAGAAGATTTATCCCTTGTCCATTCTGCATTGTAAATGCCTGGTTATACAGGTCTGTATCCTCTGCTGATCTTTGAACTCCATGAGGGCAACTCTATCAGTAACCCCAACACTGGCCCTAGAGTCCTTAATAAATATCCATCATGTGAACAAATAAATGAAAGTCGAACTCCTTTAGTATCTTATTGGCACTTACTATATGTTGTTTCCCTTAGTATTATATTAAT
This sequence comes from Eumetopias jubatus, assembly GCF_037043125.1. NCBI lineage: Eukaryota > Metazoa > Chordata > Mammalia > Carnivora > Otariidae > Eumetopias > Eumetopias jubatus. The sequence goes on from NW_028274820.1 coordinate 36,721,169, forward strand.
TATTTATATATAGAATATTAATATATTGTATTACTCAGGGTAATAGCCATATATGATTTATCTTTATATCCCCAACTACCAGCATAGACTCATATATACTAGGTACTTAATTTGTTTAAAAAAGAGATAAAGAATGAAAGGGAGAGAGGGAGGAAGGAGGGAAGGAAGAGAAGGAGAGGAGGAAGGGAGGAAGAAATATATCAAACACTAGTGCTAATGTATTGCATCAAGAATTTCCCTTTTGCTGATTCCCACTGTCAAGAGTGCTTCTATCCAGACCAGTAGGAAATTCACTATGCCATAAAAATTAACTTTGTTATGCAAGATTTCTCCAGATTCTAAAAGCATGTGCCAGCCACATTGCCAAGGATTTTTTTTTTTCTACAAACTTCTCTAGCCCTATTTAATGTCTCCTTATAAAAAGAATACAGGAGGCGGGGGGTAGGTCACCATCAAGCAACAGAACTGTCAAAGAGTTTTTCTGTTCCTTTTCCTTACAGAAAGTCCTTATGGTTTGTGTCAGTCCCACAGCTCAAGCTTAAAGCCCTTCCCCACTGTGAAATTCAAGCATCCTGCTCACTCTTTCCTCTGGAATGCTTGTGGGTGTCAGCTGAGCAAGACTGTTCTGGAGTCTCCAGAGCTCAGTAAAGATTGTGCCAACCAACAAGGAGAAGGGCTTTGAGGGAAGGCTCCACAGCTCTACTCTGCCCCAAATCCCTCTCCCTGCACGGATGACCCTCTGATGTTGATCTCCCTTCTGGTCACTATCACCAAGTCACAAGATAGAGGCTGAGAATATATCCAAAAGCTTCCAAGCAGAGTTCTCAGATCACAGTCTCCTTGGGGACTCTAAGAACAGTTATTCCTATCTGACATAGCCAAGAGGCTGTATAAGGAAGGCAAGAAGAAATATGTTGCTTGCTTCAGCATTAGTACCTGATCTGTAGCCAAGGCATTGTAAGGAAAAGTGGTAGAAACGTTCAAGAAAATTTCCGCAATGGAATGGCCAGATGGGGAGCACTATAGAGGTAACACATATAGAATATGGGAGCCAGGCTGACCTGGACACAAACCCACCTCCACCTCTGGCCTCTGGCCTCTGGCATTCTACCTAAACTTCATGAGTCTCTGCTGGTTATAATGATTTAATAAAATAATGTTTATAGTATGCCTAGCACATAGTAAACAGTCTACAAATGGTAGCTACCAATGAGAAGTCAATGTGAAACAATGATTCTTGGAAGATAGCTGTCCACAAGCCAGGAAATCATGTCCTTGCCAATGAGGATTTGCTGTTATCATTTATTTTGCCCATATTTAAGTAGGATATTTTGACACTGATCAAACATTTAATTGAGTGAACTAATATATAAAATTTCTGAACAGAACATAGTACATAAATTCAAATAAGGTCTGATATTTAAGTGGGTATTTTCAAAGACTACACATGTATCTTATTTTATGGAAAAATTATTTTTTATAAAGTGATCTTTAAAATACTTTCTTACAAATTTCTAATTGTTCTCTATTATAAATGATAGGAAGTAGGATAAATAATATGCCAGCCTGAATTTTTTTTTGTCTGAGGCCATTAAAATGCTGATTTTTGAAATCCAACAATTGAACATTAGCTGATGATACTAGTCACCTCTTGACAGTTCACATTTCCCATGCAGCAGCAACCTGAGCATCTTTTTGTTTGTTTGTTTTTATTATTAACATATAATGTATTATTTGTTTCAGGGGTACAGGTCTGTGATTCATCAGTCTTACACAATACACAGTGCACACCACAACACATATCCTCCCCAATGTCCATCACCCAGACTCCCCATCCCTCCCACCCCCCTCCACTCCAGCAACCCTCTGTTTGTTTCCTGAGATTAAGAGTCTCTTACGGTTTGTCTTCCTCTCTGGTTTTGTCTTGTTTCATTTTTTCCTGTCTTCCCCTATGATCCTCTGCCTTGTTTCTCAAATTCCACATATCAGTCAGATCATATGATAATTGTCTTTCTCTGATTGACTTATTTTGCTTAGCATAATACCCTCTAATTCCATCCACCTCATTGCAAATGGCAAGATTTCATTTTTGATGGCTGCATAATATTCCTCTGTGTGTGTGTGTGTGTGTGTGTGTGTGTGTGTGTGTGTGTGTGTGTGTGTGTACCACGTCTTCTTTATCCATTCATCTGTCAATGGACATCTGGGCTCTTTCCATAGTTTGACTATTGTGGACATTGCTGCTATAAACATTGGGGTGCAGGTGCCCCTTTAGATCACTATGTTTGTATCTTTTGGGTAAATACCCAGTAGTGCAATTGCTGGGTCATAGGGTAGCTCTATTTTCAACTTTTTGAGGAACTTCCATATTGTTTTCCAGAGAGGCTGCACCAGCTTGCATTCCCACCAACAGTGTAGGAGATTCCCCTTTAACCTGAGCATCTTTTGTCTACTGTTGCCTACCCATTTTCCTTCCTGAGGCCATAGAATTTCCCATAATCCCCAACTTGGCACCCACTACTTATATCTTTATGGCTTTGCCCTCCTTTGGTGCCTAATAAAGTTGGTCAATACTTTTACTCCTTACGGTTTAACATATGGCACTTTAATTTTAAGGATGAAGAATACATAAAATGAATTATTTTCCACTGTATTAGGCTTAAGAGTATGGCGTGCTGTGTTTACTTAAAAAGAGGACTGTTCGTGCCACATATACCATCTAAAAATGTTATGTGGAGGCCCTTATTGAATTCCTAAAACTTTCCTTACATAGCCAGGATCATCATGAAAGGTATTTGCAGAGTGTGAATGGAAGAACATTTCTTATGTCTACGCAATGTTGTTCACAATCTCTGACAGGCTTTTTTTAAAAAATAATTTTCTGTATTCACACGTACACACACACACACACCAATATTTCTCATAAGCAAATAATTATTTGTTCAACAGTGGGTGATGCTACCAAAATGACAAGAGCCAAGTTTTTTTCAGTCTTTACATTTTAGTAAATGTATCCGATAGTTTAACTTAAAGCGTTATCCCACTGGTTAGCCTGAGTTCCCAAAACTTAAGGGAAGAATGGTACAGATTCACTCACTCTGTTTGACCAAAATAGAAGGAAAGAGCCATGCCCATCATAAAACTAAATTCTCCTTTTTAAGGGAAGGATGATACTAATCACCAAGTTATAAAGGTAATTAGAGAATTCTAGAATTATCCAAAAAGTCCTCCAAGACCATTCAGAAAAGGAACACTGTAATTTAAACAGTTTCTCAGTTGTGTTTTACTTTAAAAGTTATATCATAGGGGCGCCTGGCTGGCTCAGTTGGAGGAGCATGTGACTATGGATCTCGGGGTTGTGAGTTTGAGCCCCATGTTTGGTGTAGAGATTACATAAATAAATAAATACATAATACATACGTACATATTTTTTTAAAAAGTTACATCATAGGCTCTATATATATTGGCCTGTACAGATCCCCTTATATTCTCAATAAAACAAAAGCAACTCAGCTGCCGCTGCTGATAATAATTGGCACTTGAGTCTTTCTGCCCAGTTAGCACAACTTTCCGTGAAAGGTATTGAACCTACTTGAAGTTGTCAAAAATCCTTTAGAAAATTGGAGTTTTGGTGGAAGCAACCTGCCAATAATATTGAGCAAGCTAAATAAGGAAAAACGGTGAAGTGAGGCTGACCATATCCAAGCTCTGAACACACTGTCAATGTGGCAGGGCATCTGTTCAAAAGATCATCTCCTCAGTAGTAGGAAAGCAAAGTTCAAAGTGAGTGTTTCAAGGAAGCTAATTTCATGTTTGCGTTTAATCTCCATATTAAAGAAACATCAGACAAATGATATTTAGAGAAACTCTAAGGCTAAATCCAAATTCTGGAACTACGCTATGTTTACATTTTGGGAGAATAGCCGTCAACGAGTATAAACAATAAATACAGAAATATTTTCACACAGGACATTAGATTCCTCTATGTTTTGTACTCCCAGAAGAAAATGACAGCGTTCTGTTTCCTGATACACTGTGCTAACCACATTCACTAGTCATTGGAGATGATTCTATTCAATATATCTTTCTTTAAGGGCTGTCTGGCACTCTTGCACTTCTGGAATTCCAAATGTGCCAGGCTGCCACATCTTCTTCTCATCAAAGTATAAAATATTCCTGGACAGGTAAAATCGTCTCTGTCACATGCCTTTTACTTTGGATATTTATATTTCGTATGTAATTTTAAGGTATCTGAAAATCAAACACATCTACTGGAAGCAAAAAGCAGACCTGGGATTTGCTGATATTTTGTGGTGCCAGGATTGGGAGCTATTATTGCATGTCTAAGAATTTTACATCATTCAGATGGCTTGTACGCCATCTGAATCTTACTAAACTGCCAGTGACCACCATTGGGCCAGGTTTTTATGCAGAAAATTTTGCTACTAACAGCAAGATGACTTTTATTGAAACAGGAGTTCAAATTGAAATAATGGGATGGCACTAGGAAAAATTCTTGAGCGTAACTTCCTAATACATACAATTAATTGAATCTGTTAAGCCCACCCAGCATCCTGCTTTTGAGTTCATCCACTGACCAGGCCTAGCCAACTTCAAACACCTGAGAGCTGGTCCTGATCCTGCTCGGCTTTTAAGCCAAAGGTTGGCCCTGCTGGATATAACTCAGTAAGAAGCCATTACTCTAGTAGCACATAATATATTCAAATACAGACTGGAGAAAAGAAACCAGATTTTGTTGAATGGTTTTTCTCAAGTCCTTAGGAAGAGGGCAAAAGTAAATATAAGTTTTATTCAGCCAGAGAAGAAAGGGAAACATTCATGCCAAAATCAAAGAAAGAAAAACAGAAGGTGAACCTTAGCTCTTTCTATGTTATCCTTCTCCACAAAGGATTGAGACATCTTAATGATAAGAGGAAAGAAAAGGATGGAGGAAAATTTAAGTGAAGCGCCATGTTGTGACCAAAAAGAAAGAATATAAATTGACCCACAGTGGCTGAGCTTCATGCTTTTTCCCAACCAAACCAAAAGAGGAATAGGATAGTGGAGTCCTTCTCACTCTCAGAGAATAGGAAACATACTAGTATTCAGTGGAAGCAGGTATTTTCCTACTACTAGTTTTTAAGATAATTTTATGTGAGATCTCTTGTGGATGCACTATTTTATGTAATAGGCAAGGTCTCTGCTGACATTCTCAAGGCAAATGTGGTGATAGACTTCATAGGTGTAAGTGTCCAGAAAAACAGATCCAATAGAAGATCTATTTCAAGGACTGGCTCATGGGATTATGGAGGCTAACAGGTCCAAAATTTGCAGGGCAGGCTGGCAGGCTGGAAACTCAAAGCAGAATTTCTGTTATAGTCTTGGGGCAGCTTTCTTTCTTTCCAGGAAACCTCAGTTTTTGCTCATAAGGGCTTCAACTGATTGGATGAACCCACACATATTATCCAGAGTAATCTCCTTTACTTGTAGACAATTATTGTAAATGTTAATCACATCTACAAAATACCTTCAAAGCAACATCCAGACTAGTGTTTGACCAACAACTAGGGCACCATAGCCTAGCCAAGCTTCCACATGAAATTAACCATCCCAGTAGACCTATCTTTTTAATAGCATCTCTCATGAGAAGCAAGGGCATATCACCAGGAGGCAGGTGCATGAGAGGCCAAGATAATTTAAGCTATAATCATAAAGGTTCACTTAAATAAATTTCTTTGCAATGAAATAGTATGCAATCAGTAAATAGCATAATTTCAAATAATATTTAATAACATAAGAAAACATTTCTCATTTAGTAATAAGTAAAAGAAACAGAATTGTAAATATATATGTGTGTATATATGTGTGTGTGTGTGTGTGTATATGTATATATATATAGTATGATCCCTACATTTTATTTTTTTTTAAAGATTTTATTTCTTTATTTGACAGAGAGATAGCGACAGCAGGAACACGAGCAGGGGGAGTGGGAGAGGGAGAAGCGGGCTTCCCACGGAACAGGGAGCCCGATGCGGGGCTCCATCCCAGGACCCTGGGATCATGACCTGAGCCGAAGGCAGACGCTTAACGACTGAGCCACCCAGGCGCCCCAGTATGATCCCTACATTTTAAAGTGAGTTACTAATGCATAGAATTAAGAATGGAAGGATATACTCCAAATTTTAATAGAAGTGTCTCTGAATCACAAAACCATGAGTGAGTGATTTTTATTATCTCTTATATTTTCTATAATTTATGTATATTTATATAAATTATAAATTACTTTTATAATTAGAAAAAATTATTAGTCAATTTGAGATTATGGAATTAAAGATCCTAATCCTGATCCTTGTCTGAATGGCACATTAGCTCAGCTGTTCAGGGGGACCCTCACAACACCTGAAGGCAAAGCCAAGTTTCTCCCCAAGAAGTGGTTCTAGATCTGTACTAGACATGAATAAATGGTAAATTAAGGCCTTAAAGTTCTTCACCATATATAATCTCCAAAATTATTTGGTTTAAGTTGTTTTCAAAGCAGTAGTAACCTAAGACAGTAAAAGAAATTGCCAACATTGCTCTGAGGAAATGCCTGGTTGTTTTGTGCAGTATTCCAGGAAGCACCTGGATAATTTAGCTGCTGATTGGGCTACAGCAAGGCCACTTAGTGGCATTGGTGGCAGAGTCAAGCCTAGAATAAATGAGCACCCTTTTCTGTCGTCTGTAGGCTCTTCCAGGGGAGGGAGTAAGTAGATGGATCGCCTACTCCCTTTCCACAAACCTGCTATCCTCCCTCCCATGTGGCACTTACATGGTATGTACTTCAGGTCACTTTCCCTCTGGGTTCCTCCCTTCTGGGAGGCCAGACCTTCCAGGAAACCACAGTACCCAAGGACTAGGGTTTACATTTTACTCCTTGTCATCCAGACTCTGGCACAGACAGAGGTAGGCAGCCCCCATTGGAGCTGAGGCCTAATTCTATGGAATCCACACCAGAGGGGCTCCCTGAATTACTTCTGGCAAGTGATAGCACAACATAAATTATAGTTATCCATCCAGTATACCCAACTATACCTGTATAGTTACGCTCATTTGGATTGATTTAAGCCTTTCTACAAAGCACTCATTGCCCCAATATTTCCCCCCTGGTCTGCCATAATGGCTGAAGTTCCCACATAAGATTCACTCTTTAACTTTGGGTTAAGATACACCTTTGTTAAAATGCAAATATAGGACTTACAGGAGATAACAATAAATTCATTAGCATCATTTACACTTCAGAGAGGCACAAGAAGAAAGCCTAATGGCCTTCAAAAATGACCAAGATTTTAGAAATGCACTTAGGTGCAACCCTGGCAAATCCATTCAAGACAGATCCATGCCAGTGAGTTTTCCAATTGGTTCTCCTGTAATAGTAATATTGAGAGAAGGATGTTTTTTTCCTCCCCCCGAAGCTCTAGCAATTCTGAAAAGACATCACCATGGCTCATAAGTTTCATCTAGATTTGACAGTTGGAAATACTCCACCTGGCCTGTTCGGACATACACCCTAGTGTTGGGTCTTTTTCAAGGAATGAGATGAGATGTACACTTCCTGCCAATTTACAGCATTCTCTTGTATTAGCTGCCAGGAACCCCAGGAACACAGGAAGGATGTTCTTTGAGAAATGCAGCTCTGTTATCCCCAAAGAGTGACAGTGAAGCAACCCTTGGTCACAGTTTTGCAGGCTCATTGGCTGCCCATAGCATTTCAGAATGTTCTGGGCAGAGGCAGGTTCTACTGTATACCTTTCAGGTTTGACTCTGGGGGACAGATTTAATTTTGCCATAAAACAAAACCATCCTCAGAAAATGTCAAGTGTAACTGGATTTCCTAACATGAAATGGTGCCAGGAATGGGAGCAGTTTACTGCCTGCCTCCAAGACTCCAAGGGCAAAGGAGAACCAAAGCGATTTCCATGTTCCCAGTGGTCTGATTAGTTGGTCATGATACCCACAAGGATGGCTATGGAAAAAGAAGAACGCTGACTATGCCTTTTACTGTATAAGGGAGTACATATATAAGAAGTGGTTAAGAAATGGGAACTACAATTGTCTAAGAGCTTCAACCTAGTCAAAAATCACACTGTCTGATCATTAGATATGGCTAATGTGGAACCATTCTTATCACCAATGTAAAGCAAGTGAGGAAGGGTTGTGGGTACTGACAATAAAGAATCACTGCTACTCAAATTATGTCACCATTGAAGATATCTAATTGGGGAAATGTGGTGGGAAAAGTCATATAGATTCAAGCCAAAAGCTCTGGAGTTCAGTGAGATGACATCTTTTGAGAACCTACGATTTTATGATTTCAAGCCAAATGCAAGCGCTCAGCTGCAATGTGGTAACTTCTGATGGTGGAGATGAGGAACATCACCTGCTCAACTGGTAAATGAAAGAAGAATGTGGTCCTAATCCAAACAAAGTGATTTTGAGCAAATTATGCAAACACTCCATATCCTTGCTTCCTTACTTCGAAACAGAAGTTTTGCTTTCCTAGCTAATTTGGCTTTTGTAAAGTCTAATCTAAATTCTAAATAAAACTTTTGGAGTTCCTTAGAGATAAGCAGTATATAAATAAAAGACATAAAACACCTGATGTTTTAAAATATATTTTGGAATTTTGCATATTTTGCCATCTCGATTCTGGGCATTCTGTGAATGTGTGTATATTGTGAGCTTGTTATGCGTCATGAGCTTGTTACCTTCTCCACCCTGTCACCTCCACAAACCCTTCCTTCTTGTCCTTCCGTCATCTCATCTTTCCTAAAATTGCCTTTTGCAGCCTCCTTCCAGAGGCATATTCCATCAAGGTTTCCCATGTGGCCGTATTTAAACACACTCATTTATCTTTAAGTAATTTGTATCCTTAATTTTAAATAGGTTATAGTTTTGTCCCAGAATAAAATGAGCTTTAAGTCTGTTTCTTTTTTCTTGAATCAGAGTCCAAAACCTAGATGGTCTTTGTGAGGTTCACAAATATATAATGCTACTTATTTCCGTCCCACAAAACAGCACTTTGACATTAGTCCCCTGGACGTGCCACGCAAAGCCACATTTGGCGGATAACCCCTACATGACTGATAGTGAGAGGGCATTGCTCTTCCCTGCCCAAAGCACTGGAGTATTTTTCTAATTGGCTACCATGTGTGCACCTCATTAGAAGAACTTGCAAATGCTATACATGGTAAAGAATGTATTTCTGATAATATTTCAGTTAGGCTTGGACCGTGGCCAAGAGTCTCTGGCAGACTAAAGCCATTTTACCAATGCTTTACTTGGAGCAAGAGGATTCATGATAAGGAAATATAAACAAGACATCTAGGATCACAAGGTCACACCATCCCACTTCCTCAGCCCATTCTTTCCCTCTTTTCAGGAGCGAGGAAACATTCCCAGGCAATTAGTCATCACCTCTTTTCTACCTCAGTCTCTCTCCTGCTAGTTTTTACCAAGAAAATTTGCTTCAAGGGCTTAGAAATTCAGGGTCAACTTTTGGAAGACTTTCTTAAAGATGTGAATACCAGCAGAACTTCATCTGGGTTAACACAATTCTTCCCCAAATATAAAATAGAGGTGACCCTTAAATAACATGGATTTGAAATGCACAGGCCAACTCATACACAGATTTTTTTTCGATAAATACACTGCAGCACTGTAAATGTATTTTTTTCTTCCTTGTGATTTTCTTTGTGTGTGTGTGTGTGTCTGTGTGTGTATTTGTTTTTTTATTATGTTAGTGATTTTCTTAATAACATTTTCTTTAGCTTACTTTATTATAAGAATACAGTGTATAATGTGTATAATATATATAATATACAAAATATGTGTTAATTAACTGTATTATTGGCAAGGCTTCCAGTCAACAGTTGGCTATCATTAGTTAAGTTTTGGGGGAGTCAAAAGTTATACATAGATTTTTCAACTTCTGGGGAGGGGTTAGTGCCCCTACCTCCATGTTGTTCAAAGGTCAACTGTACTGTCTTTTTTTAAGACAATTTATTATTTTAAAAACTGCTTTATTAGTGAAAGAAAAGTCTGCATAATATAAATAATAACAATGCTTGATTTAAAATAGTTTCTGGGAAAAGAAATAAAAATATAGTTTTCTGCGTATTATTTTGTTTTGTTACTTAATCTGCTCAAGATTTGTGATTTGCCAAAGCCCATGAGAGACAAAGTTGCCAATTTTTGAGACTGGTTCAAATTCTACCTTAGCCAGTACTAAGTGGGGAGCCATGACCCACATGAATAATAGACTCATAAAGAATTAAAGCTGGACAGTACATTGGAAGACATCTGACCACCTCTCTTATTTTACGAATGGAGAATATGAGGCTCAGAAATACTAAGCATCCTCAGAAGCAATCCTGCAAGGGGCGTAGTACTTGTGCCAGAGGCTGCTCCTAAAGATGCTCACTTGACATAAGACCAAGAGCAAAATGCACAGCCTCAGTGAGCCTCAGCGAGCCTCAGCTGGCCCATTAGTGCGATGGGGCTCTTAATTATGCAAACCTCATATGGGTCGTGAGAAATGAACAAGTCAATAAGCATAAAGCACTTAGACTGGTACAGAGGAGGAGCTGAATAAATATTAGATACACTACTATTGTAAGAGGCCAGGTTGAAGGAAGAATGAGAGTAAGGGAGCCAAGGCAGTGAGTTTTTTCTGATTTTCTTTCTCCGAGAATTGACCATCAGTGGAATAATGGGAACATTACTGAAAACATACAGTCCAGAAAAATCTCTAGTATAACATCACAATTTTTTTATAAATTGGAACTCTACCACATATTAGAAGGAAAATAAGCCTACTGGTTAAAAGAATGGACTCGAGCTAAAGATCCTAGGTTTAAATATCTCTCCCACTTTGTAGCTGTGAAACTTTAAGCAACTTACTTAACGTCTCTGTACTTAACATCCTCCTCCATAAAAAGAGATGATATAGTATCTATCTCACAGGATGGCTTGAGAATTCACAATTCTTGTGAAAAAGAATTGAGTTAATATTTAGAAAACAGCACAGTGTCTGTGCAAGTATTATAAAGTATATTATCATTATTACTATATTATAGGACCACCTTACACACCAAGATATTTTTATACTTGAAGTGCCCAAAGAAACTTGTAGTAATAATTTTACTTCTAACACCATCCAGAACCATGGACTCTGATAATTGGATTATACAGAGGCACCAGCATATAAATCTGTTATTCCAATTTTACTCTTAAGAATGGTAATTCAAAGAATAATTCACTGGAACTTTAAAAATGCCCAATTCTGAAAATCACTGGTGCTTCAAGGTAACAGCACGGAAATAGAATATGACTCACTGCTACCTTAGGAGTTAGTGCTTGTCAACTTCTCCTGACCCTGGGGCAACCCCTAATAGACTGTTGGTAATATAGCAGGGAGCACTTTCTATGGAGTAGAATTTTAATCAACTTTTTTGGTTTTGTTATTGTGAAATCATAGCATTTTTTAGAGAGCAATGAACTAGTCCAGTCGTTTTACAGATAAGTAAATGGAGATCTAGAAAGGTAAAGTGACAGCCAACATGCAACCAGTGAGTAATGAAGACTATGGAGGATAATATTGTTAAGAACATTAGACATCCTTCTCAAGTCATCAGAGTTCGTTCCAACTTCACACTATAAATTTGATTAACTGGATCCATATTTTATAAATAAGGAGCTTAAATAGTAGCAGTATTTCACCCAGTTGAACTTCAAATTACTTCAGATGAAAGTAATGTATCTTTTTGGATATCAGACTCTTGCTTAAAAATTTATGTACTTTAAAATTCCTGTTACAGAGAACATAAACAGTGCATTGAGTTTGATCAGTCAGTGAAAAATTAGTCTCAGGGGGTAAATGTTTCATCTTCCAGGGCATTGGAGAACTAAATAACAAGCAATTTACTAAATGCCATCCTCATTCTGAAATCATCTGCTGATGTGATATGGATGAGTAGCTTATTCACAGACACCGGTCACTCCCTGCAGGACCACCTCTCTCGAATGTAATTATCACTATGTAATGCCATATGTATTCACCATGATTCAGATATGCAAACTGCAGCTTTTGGGTTTTTTTAACCAAAGCTTCAGAGTTGAGATAAGCATATCTCTTAGCTTTTGGTACACCATCTTCTGACCTCAGGAGCCTATAATCAGGTTTTATTAATTTTATCGTTTTCCCCTTAACTTCTCATCCTAACTTCCATCCCCCTCCCTCCTACAGGCATCCACACTAATGTTTATAAAACAAACATATCTAGGTATCCTTGTATCTTTGAGAAATATGTAATGTTTATGTTATTGTGTTTAATTTATATACATATAATTGTGCCATAGAGTATTTTTTCTTTTTTCATTTAACATATGTTTTTAAGATCTATCCACGTTACTTTATACACATCTAGCTAATGAATTCTGAATGGGACGTAGAATTCCACTACATATGTAAATCCCACAGTTGACAAATTCATTCCCCAAGCAATGGACACCTCAATTGCCTCCAGCTTTCTGCCTTCCCAAATAAAGCATCAACAAACCTACATGTTTCCTTACAGTCCTGTGAGAAAGCGGCCCTAGGGCTTATACCCAGGAGTGGGAATCTTAATGTATATAATCAGATCTCTCTAAGCACTGCCAGGTAACTCCCCAGAATAGCTGGGCCAGATTAGACTTCCACTAACAGATCAAGAGGGTTTTCCAATTCCCTCAACAATACCAAAGTATTTGACCTTCTGATGTTCATCTAATGGGTGGTAGTGTATTTTTGGACCTATTTTAGTCCTCCAGTTTTCTCAAATGTTTGAACTTTCTCCTTTTGGCCCATGAGGACTCTTGGGTCCTGTACATGCCTTGCACAGGCCCTGAGCAACCGGAAACACTATCTCAGAACCATCCGTGTAGGCTTTTCCCTCACAGTCCTGCTCTTGTGTTTCCATATCATGATGGGCCACGCTGATCTCAGAATTTCTCTGATAGGCCTTCATTCTCCTCTCAAAAGAGAGGGGGTTTCTGGATTCTCCTAAAACCTTCTGGATGTTTCTGCCCACATTCTGAGAGTTCTCGTGCATCAAGCCAGTACACAAGTGTTGAGTTCTTGTTCTCCCCCCTCTCTCCTGCCCCCTCCCCCTCTGCCACCCTTTCTCTCTTTTCTCTCTGCCTCTTAGTATTTGAAGGGTTTAACTCCTTGCTTTTGACTGTAAGACCTGTCTCCCTTTCTTATCCTTTCCATACCCTAGGTGATACTCTCCTAGTCTTCCCTGGGACAATCACAGAGGAAAGGTAAAGGGGTGGAGAGAACTGTATCGCTACCAAAGGAAAATATATTGGAGAATTTTGAAAAATATCTGCATGCACTTACCGTCCCATACAAATAACACTTTATCCATTACAAAGTACTTTTACATTTCATTTTACCCTCTCAAAAACCTAGATAGAGAAGTTGTTACCATTTGCAGACAAAAATAGAATCTAAAATGAGAAAAGTGAAGGAATTTTGCATAGTAATAAAATAGAAAACCCACAGATAACCTATTTTAGAAGAAGAAATCATATGTCTTTTACAAGATCAGGAAACCTTTTTAGAATAGCAAAATCTCCCCGTTTTCTCTTTTGTAGATCTGGTCATCTGATCCAAAAGGAAATTCTGGCACAAAAAAATGAAGACTGTTTTGTCTCTGCTGTGCAGCCTTGTGGTTGCTCTTAAGCATTTGCAAGAACCTCTGAGTTCTTATTCCTTCATTGCTAATTCTTTTATAATTAAGAATATTCTAAAATATGATCATCATTGTGAAATTTAGAACGAAACAGGCACTTGTTCATTTTTCAGTTTATGTTGTGCTTATTAAATTATATCTTACTCTGGCAAAGATTGTGGATTTGATTAGCTTTGCAGAATAATCATCTTAAATGTCTAATTCTCTGAGTATAGAGCTATGGACAGAGTTTATTTTAATCATCTAATCGTGTCTACTTTTTTAAAAAGATTTTATTTATTTATTTGTCAGAGAGAGAGAGAGAGAGAGCACAAGCAGGGGGAGCTACAGGCAGAGGGAGAAGCAGGCTCCCCGCTGAGCAAGGAGCCCGAGGTGGGACTCGATCCCAGCACCCTGGGATCATGACCTGAGCCGAAAGCAGACGTTTAACTGACTGAACCACCCAGGCATCCCTGTACCCACTTTTTTTAAGCTTCAAATTTTTACTTTTTAAAAATCTTTAAGAAGCAACATTTTCTCCACTTATTTCTATAACATTTTCTTTTTAAAAAGTTAAATACATTTGGAGGACACTTTTCTATATCCCAAGTCATCATTTTCTGCCAGGTGGCTAACAAAAACCAATTCTGCTTAAAGGGAGGCGGTTTGGGTTAGTGAAAAGAGATAGACCCGGTTGTGAATCGTAGCTTTCTACAACTTTTACCAGTTGTGTGGCTTTAGGCAAAGGACTTAATCCCTAACCTTCAGTTCTCTCACCTATAATAAGGGAATAATAATACGCTGAAGAGTTATTGCGAGGACTCCATGAAATCATTATATACATTGCCTAACATGTAGTAAGCACTAAGAATGCTAGTTTTCTTCTTTCTCTTTTCCTTAGAAAAATAAACAGAATCATCATGAACACCACTGGTTATTTTCCAGAAAATGTACAATAAAAATACTACAGAGAATATTTCATTTTTTAAATGAATGAAGAAACAGGCATTTGTGTACCTTATTGGCCAAATATGTGGGCTGGTTTTGCCCTTTGCACATAGCGGGAACCTAGTATGCTGGAGAAAGATGTATTAATAAGTGAAGGTGAACTCTATGTGAGCCTAGAGGATAAGTGATTAATACAACAGCGAATGTCATTCAGATTAATTGTTTCAATCAAACAAATTGTATTTGGGGCACAGTCTCGTTCTCCTCTACTCCCTGGGTATTTCTTGCATATACAAAGCACCCTTTGACGTCAAAGAGAGTGTCTCATATGGATAAAATACCTAGGGAGTAAAGCAATATGAGAGGAAAAACCAGACCTGTGTTATGTTTTTTAACGGAAAATCAGGTATTTAATGCAGACATTGTTTCTTATAGAGCTGAGAACTACTTTTTTAGAGTCATCCAGAAGAGCAAAACCCAAAGACCTCATGCATAAACTTTACACAACATGGCCTTTCCTTATACAAGTATATTAAATGTTTCAGAATTGCTTTTGCCTATAACTTACACAATTCATCCTCTCTAGGGAAAAAAAATCCTACTTTCTGTAGATTGGGTAGTCCAAAAAATAGCATCTCATTTTTATTCCAGAAAAAATAGGAATAGACAAATCCAGCACAGTAATTAACCAAAATAAAAGCTTCCCTCCACAACTGTCCACGCTTCGGCCCTGCTCCAGAGCACAGGCCCAAGAGGAAAGATAACAAAGCTTCAGTTGGATTTAAAATAGCACACAGCAACATTTAATTAAGGCTTTTTCTCCTCTAGCCCACAAAGCAGTTGGCAAGAAAGAGAACCCAAGCCCAGTACATATAGTCAAGCACAAAGTATTTATTGAATGTCTTTAGAATACAGAACATTCTACTGGGTTCCTGGGGCACCCTATTAAAGAATGATGAGACATAAAGCCTACATTCGGAACATTACCAGTTTTCTCCCATTGGTTCGATCCCTTCAGCTTCTCAACTCTAGGCAGGGGAAGAGTATCTTACTACAAACCTCCCTGGAAAACCTATAGATTTTCAATGAAATCCAGACTGGGCTGTGCCACAAGTACATAGCAATATATTAGGTTACAGCCAATGAACTATTCTTCCCTCATATATGAGCCGAGTGTTTTTCAAGTTAGGTCCAGGAGATCACTGAGTTTATAACAAAGTGCAATGGGTGGGAAGAGAATAAAGACCAGGATCCAAAATGGGTATAAGACAGGGTGGTTGAGGTGGCTGGAAGGTTCTAGAACAGTAGAATGATTTAGTGATAATGGATGAGAAAGAAAAAGCAAGAGATTAAAGAATATTGTCATAATGATTATGCCTGAGGGAATGAATCTCCCTTTAAATAGGAGTTTGTAAATGTTGCTTTACTTTCAAGGCTAAAAAGAAAGAAAATTATCACAATAGCTATCATTTATTATTCACTACCACGTGCCAGGTGCTGTTCCAAACTACATTACATATATTAACTTACTCCCCACAACAACCCAATAAGATAGGCATCATTATCATGCCCCTTTTGCAGAGGAATAAACTGAGGCACAGAGAGGTGAAAGTCACCTAGCCAGTAAATGGTAGATCAGAGTAAAGACTCAGTCGAGCTCACAGCCCATTTGCTTTACTACTTCACACACTGCCTTTCAATAGAGAAAGCTAGGGGCCCATAATTCTTGGCTTAGCCCATATATTAACAACACATACTTATGTCTGGGTCTCTTGGTTACCACCAGTAAGCAAGGACTCGGGGTAGCATGGTGGTCCTCTCTAAACTCTTAGCTTCTGAACATCACCGCATCACCATACACAGGAGGAGACAAGCTCTCTTTCAGACCAGGGTGGGTATAAGGTATGGTTTATGAAAGGGTCCTATTTGGTCCTCCCTGTTTGACCCACTATTAAGCCCCCATAAAGCTTCCTGGTGAAAGAAAAGCTTCCTTAATGAGAAATTCCCCATGAGGGCAAACCTGTCATTCTCTCAGGCCAGATTGTCATGGAAACTTTTATAAAGAGGAACCCAACACTCAAGTCTTCAGGCGGCAAAAGAATCCACGCAGTTGTTCTTTTGTAAAATTATACAGATTTATTCATTGCAACAAGTGAGGCAATGACACAAGTTCCTTTTACAGATGAATGGAACTGGGACATAATGAGAGGAACACAGTCAGAGTTTAATTTGTCAAACCTCATGCCACACAGCCAGCCCTCATAGTGCAGTCTTCAAACAACCCAAACAATGCATTTTAAAAACAATAATCATTGGACCAGAATTGTAAAATGATTGTGAGTTAAAGAATGCATTGCTCTTTAATGCTCAGACATCCTAGTGTAAATAACAGAGTCCTTCTCTACTACAGCAGAAGTCAGCAAACAACAGCCCTTGGGCCAAATTTGGCTCATTGCCTGTTTTTGTACAACCCAGAGTTAAAAAGTTTTGGCATTTTTCAAGAGTTGGATAAAAAATCAAAGGAAGAATAGGTATTAACACATGTTAAGATTAAATAAAAATAAAATAAATTAAATATAATATAATATATAGTACATAGTCCTCTTAGAACATAAGCACACTCTTTCATTTACTTACTGTTTGTGGCCGCTTTCATGCCACAAAGGCACAAAGCTTAAAATATTTACTATCTGGCTCTTCACAGAAGTTTGCCAACCCCATTCTAAAGTGATAAATGATAAATATATTGCCCTGAAAATTTTCTCATCATCTAATTGTCAAATTGCACCTTTTAATTGTTAGAAAACAGTGAAGCATTTTGTGACATCCCAGTAATTAATTTCTAAAACCCTATTCTAAATAGACATGCCAACCTATTCACTCTAATGATAAATTGTGATCCCTTAATTGTTTCAAGGGGTGTGTTTCCTCTTACACTAAAATGATGTCGAACTGATACAAACCAGGACCTTTCTTCAAACGCCTGAGTGAAGCAAAGAAGAAAACATCCCATGTACATGTACATGCACTTGGCAGGAGCGTTTTGCTGCTAAGCTTGAAACCAAAACAATTAAAGCCAGTAGAGACAAAGCACATGGGCTTCTGTTCCTGCCTCTTGCTTATTTCAAAATGCTCAAATCCCAGAAACTTTGTACAGCTTTTCATTAAGCATTTCAAAAGGAAAATAGAGTACCAGCCTTCTTTTGAAGCTGTATGATTTGTTGTGGTGGTGGTGATGGTGGCGGTGGTTGTTTATGACTACCCTTTGACAGTAGCTGAGTATTGCATTTATATTTCTCCTTAAAAGGAGTGATCTGTCTGTCACAGGATTCAACTGTCTTGTCATCTGTTTATACAACGTATGCTCAATATGTGTCGGTAATGTCCGTCTGCAGATCCAACCTGATTCTCATCCACACTGCTTCCCAAACACATGCCTCTAGAATTCTTCCAAATCTGGCATCGTCATTGACTTCAAAAGTTGCTCCCTAAACAAAGGTTCTGGAGAAAGACACAAAACAGACTCACCAATTATTATAATTCAGGCATCTCCTAGGACTTCATAGACGTGCTGTAATAAATTTAGTTAGTTATCTCCGTGATATGCTGTAATAAATTTAGTTATCTCCATGAGTTACATAAGAGTTTTATTTGTATTTAAATGCTAAACTAAGCAGCAACTTCTTCCTGGGAGGTACTGGCAAGAAAGAAGTCCTGACTGAGGGCCTGGGAGTCGGTGAATCCAGTCTCAGGTCCTCTGTGTGCCTACTCTATAAACTAGGACATTGGAGAAAATGTTCTACTCTATGTCAATTGCACATTGTTCAAATATGTTTTAAAGTTTTGCAGAACTCTGTGGAGACATCTGTCTTGTGATCATAATCAGAAAATTATACATGACTCATAGATCCCGAAGACTCCTTTAAACAAGTTTGGGAAACTGCTGAAGCTCAGTCAACATCTTTAAAAGCTGCTCTAAAACATCATTACAACCAAACGCAATATTTTTCCCAAACAAAATGAAAAATGTTGTCTCTGAGTCACATTCAACCACTTCAAGAGATATTATTTCCTTTAGTCCAGAAATAGTTAATTTTTATAAGCAGTTTTTAAAAGAAATAGGCCAGCAAGAAAATCTATTTAGGCAACCAAAATTTTCATTGGTTCTACTGAGTAACTAATGCCACCATTTGCCTTTGCTAGTCATTACCAACCTCTGTCTGAGTCAAAGAAGAGAAATATCTCTCTACCACAAAACCAGATTTTTTTTGTTAAAAATTGAGCCAAAGGGAATTTTAAAAAATGGAGGGAAGCAGCACGTATTAAATTAGGCCTAGGCTTGTTGCCTGATTTTCATTAGGCCCCTGCCTGATTCTGATTTGGCCCACTCTAAGTACTTTTAGGCCACTGGGCACGAAGGCCAGTGCTTATTTTCATGGCTGTTTCAATTCATCAAGAAAATCCTTTGAAAGATGAAAGAAACTCCACATTTTTTCACCTGTTGTTCTTTCTTGTGTGCCTGTCACTTCACTAGCCAAACTTGCTTCAAGCCAAACCAAATGCTTTCCAAACCTCTACAGCATGCCTTTGAAGATCTTAAGTTAAGTATTTTCTTATGTTGACCAGTATAGCTTCCAAATAAGGAATAAAAAAAAAAATAACATAGTTCTTAAGTTATTTTTTTAAATACCAGAAATGCAAAAACACATTCCAGTATGTGCAAAAAAGCAGAATTCCACTTCCCCAAGTTTAGAAGTCTTGCACCAAATACACCTGTAGTTCATTACCACGCCCACAGCACATGGCTTATGTATGACAAAATTCCTGCAACGACCATATGCTATTTTAATTATTACCACTTCACAAGTTTTCCCAGGCTCACTAGAAAAAGTATTTTATAGGACCAGCCCACTGAGTGGGCTCATCTTACTACATCATTGAAATCAGGTTTGCTATTTACTTGATTAGCAATAAACATCTCCTTATTTCCAACAGCACAGCAATTAAGACCCTGACCTGTCATCACCAGCTTTAAGTTTTGGCTTTCATCAAAAGAAAAAGAATTTGCCAAGAAGGAAAAACACAGCTCTACCTTCAAGCTAAAAATAGTTCTGTCTTCTAGACAATATGCACTTTCACACGGCTCCAGCAAACCTTCTTCAAGCAGCTTACAAAGGAGACACTAAGAGAAGTATACAATAGACCCTAGTTTTAGGTACTGGGTTAGCTGAAAGAGATGCAAACAAGCAAAAGCTGAGACCAAAAAGCAGAAAAGATGACTCAGTTGATAGAAAAGGAAATGAGGCCTACTGATCTGTTATGCTGTTTTTGAGGGAGTCAAAAATAAATAAGACAAAACCACTAGACATAAAAAATATATCTAAACTTCCACAAACTATGTATAAGTGTCTACACCAAAGGCTTTATTAAAACAAGTTTAAGTTATGAAGATTACATTAATTATGTATTCTTGTAAAACCAACTAAAAACAAAGAACAAAGTAGAGGCAAGTCCCTAGATGGATCTTACTTAGCATAGTCATAGATCACCTAAAATATGGTAATGAGAACAATAATAATAACATTATTATTAAATGCTTGCCATATCCCAGGCACAGTACTAAGCACCAAATCATCTTCTTCCCTACTCTTCAAGAGCATCACTAGATAGGTAATACTGTCCCAATTCTACAGAATAACCAAGCCTCGGGGATTTGGAGATGTTAAATAACTTGCCCAAAGACACACTTCAACAAATGACGCTAAACTTAGAGTAATTGGTTAAAGTACAATTCAGCAGTAACTTGATTTCTCTGAAGTTTTCACAGACTTTCAATATCTCTATATATTCATATCTGTAAATATCTGTAGATATCTATAGATGCTTTCTTATCACATGTATTTATTTCTGTATGTCATAGCAAATAAGAATCAATGGCCTCCTCCCCCTAAACGGACTAGGAATTTATCATGGTTGTCACAGTTCTCTAATTCTTGCTCACTCCTGTTGTTTATCAAATGCAAGTAAAGTTAATTCACTCAGTGAAAATTACTGAGTACATAAAGACCAGGCATATATGACTATCCTAAGGTTGACTGTGGAAAGAAATGAAAGAATTTATCCCTATCAACCAGAATGTTTTACCTACAGCTAGAGTTCACTCAGTCCTCATAGACCCATGGGAACGAATGAGGTTGCATTATTCAGCTACCCCAGATTTCATGGCTTCCCTCTCAACTCATCAAGCACTGCCCAAATAGCTGCTAAATCCCTGGGGGCATCCCAGCTGTGCTAAGGAACAATTCTTGTCAGATACCATGTGGCTTCTAATTCCTCCTGCCCTTTTCTGGCCCTCTCTGTGGACACTGTTGGAACCGGAAGAGAAGCCCCCCCTCTCTCCTCTCTCTCTCTCTCCCCCTCTCTCTGGATTGCATTACATTCTGTTAGAGGAGTCCCTAAGTAATCTTGCTTGTACCTCCAGTGTCCAACAGAGTTTTAGCAAAACAACTCTTTTCATTTTCATTTATAGCTTTTACCTCAACTCTCTGAAGGACTGAGATATGATCTAAAGGGAGGTCAGGACTAGAGACAAATTTGAGTCATAGACACCACACCATTATCAGAATGGCCCCTCTCCTTTGATGACTAAGGCTTGTTACTGGATCAGGCTGTCACCCCTGGCTTCCTCATCCCTTAAAATCTTCAGTCCTACTCACCAAAAGACTTCTTAGAGTAATTTTAACATGCCCAGAACATAGCTGAATCTCGGTGGAAGCCACTGTGTAGGCTTATAGCCATGTTCAAACATCCCCCCACACACATCCCTTACTAGGAAATAAGTACTTTGGGACAGGGGTGGAGGTGCTGAAAACGAAACTAAATTATCCGTGCTTCCTAACATGGCTTATGTGGAAGACTTGGGGGGGACAGGCAGGACATATTTCCACATATGTTCCTAGTAGACCACCAGAGGACAACGATCAGGGTCAATCCAAAAACAGCTGCTGCAGAACTGAAAGGATAAATAAAGCTCTGGCAGAATGATTCTAAAATGGGAATTTGGGAGGTAAGCAGCTATTAGCCACAAAAAGCCCAAAGCACTGAAGATCTGTTTTTATGATACCTAACAGAGTAAGTAATAACTTTAGAGAATGTGCATCCAGCTTCCTCAAACCTGAAAACTATGGTCTTCTGCAACAGACTGTTGGTGCCCCACCAGTATCATCCCCTTGACCCACTCCTGTAGTTTTGGTTGCCTGTATCATTGGTGAACAGTTCCCTTCACAAGCCAGTGGGTTCCTACCTCAAGTATGTCTCTGCCTGTTGACCTCCTCTGCCTGCAGAAGCATGGTCTTCCTACTCCCAGGGTAAGCAGAGTGGTGGGAGTTCATTCCTCCAGGACCAATCTTGCACCCCTGAGTGGTAGAGGATTGTAGATAAAAGCCCCAGTTTTTTGCCCCTTACCAGGCCTACAGTTTTTTAGAGGGTCCCTAGCAGGATTGAGTCCCAGATGCCCACAGGGTAACCACTCCTGAAAGCACTCTTTTCTGACTCTTCTACCATCTCTGTCTCACATCCCTACTCCTTCACAGTGCTTCCTGGAACCACTTCAAAAACAAACTACTTGCCCCCACATTCTTGTCTCAGAATCTGATGTAGAGAAAACCCAAACTAAGACAACTTCTTTCAGATAAGAATTCTCTCAAATACTAATCAACCCACTATATTTATGTACAAGAAAGCAAAGAGTTGATGACAGCTTTGTAATAGAGCTGGAAGTCCGGAATTGTGATGCCACCAGCTTTGCTTTGCTTTTTCAACATTCCTCTAACTATTCGGGGTCTTTTCTGGTTCCATACAAATTTTAGGATTATATGTTCCATTTCTTTGAAAAAAGTGGATGGTATTTTGATGGGGTTGCATTGAAGGTCTAGATTGCTCTAGGTAGCATTGACATCTTCACAGTATTTGTTCTTCCAAACCATGAGCATGGAACATTTTTCCATTTCTTTGTGTCTTCCTCAATTTCTTTCTTGAGTATTTCATAGTTTTCTGAGTACAGATTCTTTGCCTCTTTGGTTAGATTTATTCCTAGGTATCTTACGGTTTTGGGTTCAATTGTAAATGGGATCGACTCCTTCATTTCTCTTTCTTCTGTCTTGTTGTTGGTGTATAGGAATGCCACTGATTTCTGTGCATTGATTTCATATCCTGCTACTTTACTGAATTCCTGTATAAGTTCTAGCAGTTTTGGGGTGGAGTCTTTGGGTTTTCCACATATCATCTGCAAAGAGTGAGAGTTTGACTTCTTCTTTGCTGATTTGGGTGCCTTTTAATTCTTTTTGTTGTCTGATTGCTGTGGCCAGGACTTCTAGTACTGTGTTGAATAGCAGTGGTCATAGTGGACATCGTTGCCGTGTTCCTGACCTTAGGGGGTAAGCGCTCAGTTTTTCCCCATTGAGAATGATATTTGCTGTGGGTTTTTCATAGATGGCTTTTATGATATTGAGGTAGGTACCCTCTATCCCTATACTCTGAAGAGTTTTGATCAAGAAAGGATGCTGTGCTTTGTCAAATGCTTTTTCTGCATCTATTGAGAGGATCATATGGTTCTTGTTCTTTCTCTTATTAATGTATTGTATCACATTGATTGATTTGCAGATGTTGAACCAACCTTGCAGCCCAGGGATAAATCCCACTTGGTCATGGTGAATAATCTTTTTAATGTACTATTGGATCCTATTGGCTAGTATTTTGGTGAGAATTTTTGCATCCATGTTCGTCAAGGATATTGGTCTGTAATTCTCCTTTTTGACGGGGTCTTTGTCTGGTTTGGGGATCGAGGTAATGGTGGCCTCATAAAATGAGTTTGGAAGTTTTCCTTCCATTTCTATTTTTTGGAACAGTTTCAGAAGGATAGGTATTAATTCTTCTTCAAATGTTTGGTAGAATTCCCCTGGGAAGCCATCTGGCCCTGGGCTTTTGTTTGTTGGGAGATTTTTGGTTACTGCTTCCATTGCCTTAGTGGTTATGGGTCTGTTCAGGTTTTCTGTTTCTTCCTGGTTCAGTTTTGGTAGTTTATACATCTCTAGGAATGCATCCATTTCTAACATATTATCTAATTTGCTGGCATATAGTTGCTTATAATATGTTCATATAATTGTTTGTATTTCTTTGGTGTTGGTTGTGATCTCTCCTCTTTCATTCATGCTTTTGTTGATTTGGGTCATTTCTCTTTTCTTTTTGATAAGTCTGGCCAGGGGTTTATCAATCTTGTTAATTCTCTCAAAGAACCAGCTCCTAGGTTCGTTGATCTGCTCTACTGTTTTTCTGGTGTCTATTTCATTGATTTCTGCTCTGATTTTATTTTTTCTCTTCTCCTGTTGCAACGACATGGATGGAACTGGAGAGTGTTATGCTGAGCGAAATAAGTCAATCAGAGAAAGACATGTATCATATGACCTCACTGATATGAGGAATTCTCAGGAAACAAACTGGGGTTGCTGGGGTGGTGGGGGTGGGAGGGATGGGGTGGCTGGGTGATAGACATTGGGGAGGGTATGTGCTATGGTGAGCTCTGTGAATTGTGCAACACTGTTGAATCACAGATCTGTACCTCTGAAACAAGTAATACATTATATGTTAAAAAAAAAAAAAGAAGAAGAAGAAGAAGAAGATAGCAGGAGGGGAAGAATGAAGGGGGGGAAATCGGAGGGGGAGATGAACCATGAGAGACAGGTGGACTCTGAAAAACACCCTGAGGGTTTTAGAGGGAGGTGGGTGGGAGGATGGGTTAGCCTGGTGATGGGTATTAAAGAGGGCATTTTCTGCATGGAGCACTGGGTGTTATACGCAAATAATGAATCATGGAACACTACACCAAAAACTAATGATGTAATGTATGGTGATTAACATAACATAAAAAAAAAGTTTTGAAGATAAACAAAAAATTAATTTCAGAGGCTTGTGGACCTTACCTTTACCCAACTTCATCACTTGGGAAATGACTTGAGTGCAAGGCTAAAGGAAAAAGAAAAGCTCCAGGCAAGATCCCCTTGTACAGAACCAAGCTTAATGTTTGTCAGAGAAGGTAAAGGGAGAGAAGGAGGAATTTCTCTTTCTTCTCAATTTCATCCTCTGTTTCAGGGAGGCATGATCTAGAATTTCCCAACCAAGGCAGGAAGAAGAGGGAACTGGCAAATCCCAGCTCCCAGTCACTCTAGACGGGTAGCAAATAGGACTTGTGTTAGTCTGCTCCGGCTGCCATAACAAAATACCACAGACTGAGCAGCTTAAAAACCAGAAATGTGGGTCTTCACAGCTCTAGAGGCTAGAAGCTCAAGATCAAGGTGCTGTCAGGTTTGGTTTCTGCAGCCTTTCTCCTTGGCTTAAAGATGGCCACCTTCTTGCTATATCCTCACATGTTCTTTCCTTTATATTCATTATATCTCTTTGTGTGTCCAAATTCCCTCTTCTTATAAAGACACCAGAAAGATTGGATTAGGGCCCACCCTAATGATTTTAATTTAATCACCTCTTTAAAGGCCCTATCTCCATTCTGAGGCGCTGAGTGGTTAGGACTACAACATATGAATTGGGGAGGGAGACTGGGGGACATAATTCAGCCCATAACAGGGCCCCATATCTGGGGTTACACTTTTCTTAGGCTATGTCCTATAGAAAAACCACTGCACAAAAAACCTTTCCAAACCTTCTAAATTGGGCATTAAACACTCCTGTTTTACCAGATGGCAGATATCATTCAATTAAATCTCTAAAAAATCAAATATTTATTAAGTACCTAGAGTATGGCCCTCGTTGTGTTAGGTGCCATGGGGCCGATGAAGGATACACATACACAATCCCTACAGTCATCTGTGAAGAAAAAAAATTAGGCAATTAAAAAAAAAAAAGACAAGACTGAATAAAGACTAGTACTACATTGTATGGTACAGATTTTATTAAAAAAAAAAAGCTGGATAAGTCAGGTAAAAACTCATAGAGGAAGTGAGCCCTTGGAGGACAAGAACAACCCCGAATACTAGTAGACAGGAAGGAAAATGACCCTGATATACTTGGGAAACTTTGAGGAGATGAGCCTGACCAGCCTGGAAAATTTATGTGGGCAGATGAAGGTAAACTGGTAGGGTGGGGCCTAACTCTAGGGGCCTAACTCTAAATGTCAGATAAAAGAGGAAGTGAACTAAAAAGGGCAGGTGAATTTCAGAATGGGTAGTGTAAAAAACAAAAGTTTGTGAGACACAAAATTTCATGATGCCAAGTATTGGCTGGGATACAGATCTTAAAGTCATCATATGTCATTCCAGAAAGTATCTTTCAGTGCTACTGTAAACAAAGGACTCAAAACTATGAGCATCTCTGAGAACATTACAAACAAATCAGAGTATTACAAAAACAAAACTTTCAATTCAAAAAGTCAAACTGTAGGGGCACCTGGGTGACTCAGTCAGTTAAGCATCCGACTCTTGATTTCTGCTCAGGTCATGATCTCAGTGTTGTGAGATCAAGCCCGGCATTGGGCTCTGTGCTGGGCGTGGCGTCTGCTTAAGATTCTCTCTGGGCACCTGGGTGGCTCAGTCAGTTGGGCGTCTGCCTTCGGCTCAGGTCATGATCCCAGGGTCCTGGGATCGAGTCCTACATCGGGCTCCCTGCTTGGCAGGAAGCCTGCTTCTCCCTCTCCCTCTGCCTGCCACTCCCCCTGCTTGTGCACGCTCTCTCTCTCTCTCTGTCAAATAAATAAATAAAATCTTTAAAAAAAAAAAAGATTCTCTCTCCCTTTACCCTTCCCCCACTCCCCCTTAAAAAAAAACTATAGCAATTTTTAATCCACTGAATGTAGTAACCACACCTTCCAAAATTCATTATTATTCAACACTGTCTGTGGGATAAGCATCACCCATCTGGGAATCTGGAGGAATGAAGGATATAAAGGAAAATGTGTAACAAAGGTCAAAGATGTAGTCCCTGATTTTATTTTTTTTAATGTTTTATTTATTTATTCATGAGAGTCAGAGAGAGAGAGAGAGGCAGAGGCAGAGGGAGAAGCAGGCTCCCCGCCTAGCAGGGAGCCTGATGCAGGACTCGATCCCAGGACCCTGGGATCATGACCTGAGCCGAAGGCAGACACTTAACCATCTGAGCCACCCAGGCGCCCGTAGTCCCTGATTTTAAAGAACTCAGAGTTTATGGAGGAAATAAATAATAATACATAATTAAAATAATCAAAATGTATTAAGTGTTGTCAGTGCCATTGCCATGGAGGAAGAAGCATTTCAGTAAATGTTGAATAAATGAATGAACTGTCAATGGAAGGTGTATTTGTGGTGAGTTTTAAAAGATGAGTAGGTCTGTCTTCACCAGAAGATGGGATGAAGGGCCATTCCAGGAGAAAGAATAACCTATAACTGAAAGAGATCTAGAGTATACAATCTAGAAATTACAAATTCTCAAATTGGCCTATACATTGGAATTACCTAGGAAATATTTGTTTTTAGTGATGCCTGAATCATGTCCCCAGAAGCTTTGACTGAATTGGTGGGACCAGGCCTAAGCACTTGAATTTTTTAAACTTGCCTAGATGATTCTAATATGCAGCAAAGTTTAAGAACCACTACTGCACCATCCTGCAAACTTCCTTAATTCTGCCTGGTTGCCTTTTCCCCCAATAATACTCAATAAATCTTCCAATAAGGCAAAAGACAGAGCATGACAAGTTTCAGCAAATTCACTGGAGCTGGGGCGCGTTGGTGGCTCAGTTGGTTAAGCATCAGCCTTTGGCTCAGGTCATGATCCCAGGGTCCTGGGATTGACTCAAGTCGGACTCCCTGTTCATTGGGGAGTCTGTTTCTCCCTTTCCCACTGTCCCCCCACCCCGTGCTCATGCTCTCTCACACACGCGTGCCCTCTCTCTCTGAAATAAATAAAATCTTTTTCTAAAATTTTTTTTAAAAATTCACTGGATTGGGGCGCCTGGGTGGCTCAGTCGTTAAGCATCTGCCTTCCGCCTGCGTCATGATCCCAGGGTCCTGGGATCGAGCCCCGCATCGGGCTCCTTGCTCAGCGGGAAGCCTGCTTCTCCCTCTCCCTCTGCCTGCCGCTCCCCCACTTGTGCTCCCTCTCTCTGTCAAATAAATAAAATCTTTAAAAAATAAAAATAAGTAAATAAATAAAAATAAAAATTCACTGGAGCTCTTTCTGTCCTGTGTATTGTCTATCCTCTCAATAGAAATTGGATGACCCTAAAGTAGCCTGATGTGATGACAGGCAGCCATTGAAATCAAACAAAAAGGATGAATGGGTCTTCTCTGTCTAGTCTTTTAGCCTGCCATATGCCCAGATTCTACCAGAGGACCTTACAGCCCAGGTTTGACCTTCCTCCTCTCACTTCCAGTCCATGCCCTCAGCACAGTATTTCTGACACTTTCATTGTAACAGGGTTTTACAAATTGTGTGGAGGGAGATCCTCCCTACTTCCCATGGAGTTTACAAAACGATTCCCCTGGAGACCATAGCAAAGTTAATGTGACATACAATTTCAGAACAGAAAGAGCTAGGTTCCTTTTGGATGTTCAGAAATTATAAGCTGCATTGTCCACATGGAGATCAGAATACTGCTCTCAACACCACTTCTTTGTGCCTTTATGGGTAGGTTAGAGAGGGGGAAGATGGTTTATGCCTGGTGGGACCTATTATGGCAAGAAACACAAAAAAGATTTCTTCCTAAGGGAGACTTAAACAAGTTTCTTTCTGTTTAAAACACTTAGCATTCATTTCTTTTTTAGGACGTGGTCTTTGTGTGTGTGTGTGTCACTATGACATTCCAACAAAAGACAAGGGGAAGGAGTATTATTCCATGTGACATTCAAAAACCTAACCTTTATCAGCTGCTTCTGAAGGTCATCCCTCCCATGATTGGGAGTGAGCTGTGCACGGCCAGGAGCCCTGGCACACTGACTATGCAGCAAAACTGGGGGCTGAGACTGCCTTGCCGGCATGCTCATTAAGGTTTCTTTCATTCGCTCATTCATTCCATTACCAAGTAACCTGCATTTTGCTAAGATGCTGTTACAGCAGTGTTTTCCAGATCTGTCTGATGATTAAAGGCCGCTGGACTCTTGTTAAAAATACAGGTTCCCAGGTCCCACTACAACCTTGCTAAATCAGAATCATCAAGGGGAAAGTCATGGAAATCTATATTTTTAACAAGCTCCGAGGCGATTCTTACCCTGTGATTAGTTTGGAATGGTTGGTCCCTTGCCCTTGGTGAGCTCTTAGGCCTCATTGTTCTGTGAATCTAGCTTGTGCAGGTCCTTTCTAGTTGGATTTCTAGATGAAATGGTGTTTTCTCAATGAGTAATTTCTATACCTTCATATGCCATGAAATGCCAAGCCCACCCACAGTTTCTTAAAAAGTCAGTCAGTAACAATGCGTATTTAGCCATTTAAGTCATTCTCTTTTTTTCTTGCACTATTTCCTTATTTCCATAACCAAATGTTTCAATGCTGACAGACAGTCCAACCATCTCATTAAATTTGAGTATCATTACAGGTTTTTCCAGTGTAACCTTGTTTTACAAAATACAACTTTCAACAGCAGTTATATGAGTGAGGTCAGCTGGAGTCTTGTGGAGTGAGATGGAATCCTGAAAAGGTTCTGAATTTCTCAAAAGACTGAAAACCTCTTTTCTATCCATCAACAGACCACAGCTGCAGAGAAGCCCGAGTGGAACTCCTGTTTTACCGACCCACAGCCCATCGCGCCTTGCCCAGTGTGTCGACTCCCAGCCATGGCAAACTTTGAATGCAAACATTTTGTGTCAGTTGTCTCGGGGAGCAACAAATTATGACTTTACTCAGCAAGTTGCTGTCTGGTAAAGGCTGCCTGCAACCAGTCATGATCAAATGTTAGCATCACGCAGGCCAGAAGGTGACCAAGGGAATGTGCCAGGAGAGATTAGAATGCACTTCCTGCATCTGTATTCGCCTCATAGACCGCGGTCTCAGCAGCTGCAAGCGTTGTCATTTGTTGTCTTTTTTTTTCCAAAGGCTGTTTTGTCTTATCTGATGTTGAAACTCGGCCACACAGCTTTGAACACTGAAGCATAGGAACGACAAATCAGTTGGAAATTTTGTTCATGTCTCTTGCTTTGCTTGACATTTCCACACTGATAAGGTATAGCTAAATATTGACTTTTTGGTTAAGTTCGGATTAGGTGTCTGGTCCATGTGCATTGATTGTGAACCATTATCTTTCTTCTTCTTTAGGACACTGAATTCTCTTACAAAAATAGAAAGGACAAAAGGAAAAAAAAATTGTTGCCTGAAGTGTTGCCATTAATTACCTCAAGGTCTTTTCTGAGCTGTGATAAAAAATTGTCATTGACTTTTGAGATATGGGGTGTTTTTGTTGAAGACAGTGTTGCTGAACATTAGAACATATTAAAAATCAGATTTTTGTACTTGTAGGCTATCCACATGTGTTTTCAAATTTGTCCATCAAGGAAAATGCCACCCTATTATCAATTTAAGTGCACAAACCAGATAACAGGCTGACTTTAATTATTTACCAGTTAAATGTATATCACTGTCATACCAAAATCAATAGGTGAATGTCTCTGCACTCAGGTTAGCCAACACAGACCCAATAGGGTGGATTAAGCTTCCTTTTACCATTCTGCTTGGAATAGAACAGTTAAAAGAATCTAAAACATAGATTCACTAAACTCTTTATTTCTGCACTGTCTCCCAAAAGAGACTGTAAATTTCTTGAAAGCAGAATGATCCTTGATTGATTTCCCAAGATGCAACATTCCTAGTCCACTGAAAGTATTTTCTTGTTACTCCAGCAACTTAATAATTAAATCCTATTCAGATTGTTCTTCAAGTCAAAAGCTCAGCCAAATCAACAGATATTGTGGGGCCACAGAGAGTCTAGGCATGGTCTCTGTTTCCAAGGAGTTTACAATTTATTTAGAAAAAAGGAAGTACAGAATTATTTACTAAAATAATGGTAGCAAAGGAAGATCACTGAATTCAGAGGAAAGAACCTTTGCTGTGGGCTAGAATGGTGATTGCAGCCTTTATGAGTAGATTAGCCCTGAGCCGGAAGACTTTAGCTAGATGAAATTCAAAGGCATTCCAGGTTTTCTCTAAGACAGGACATTCTTACTGCAGTGTTTTGCCCACCCCATCCCCCCAAATTAAAACATTTTATATAAAGAAAATTTTGTTTTAAAACCTAGGTGACTGGTTTGATTGTTGGTAAGGCAGCTGAAATCTAAAATACATATAAATGCATACATGAACCATATGATATTGCTTGTATTTGTTTTTGCCCTACAGAAGCTATAATTTCACATGATTCAATCTTACACATACCACATATGCACAAGCATACACATACACATATTTATGCTCAATGAAAAACTCACCTTTTTTCAGCAAAATTTCCTAACTGTGCCAAGTTGTATAACATTTAATAGGCAAGTAATAAATTCTCAATAAAGCCATTTCTGTCAACGCTATTAATACATATTACCATATACTCTGTTCTCAGTATCTATATAATGACCCTGACTTGCCAAAAAGAATATTTGATGATTCAAGTTGTGAATAATGAAACAAAGAATTTGACGCATATTTAGATGGACAGATGCATTAGCCCTTCACCCTTAAGGATCCAGAGCCAAATCTAGCAGCAATCAGGAACAAAAGAAATTGGAATTCTTGAGTCATCTTTCCACTAAATATGTCATCCACGTGACAGAAGCACAAACAGATATGAGAGTTTCAGCTAATGAACACAAATAAAATTAATAAAATAAAATAGACCACTGTTGCATATTTGGACCTCAGAAGGAAGGAAGCATGAGAAAGTTTGATAATGAGGTGAACATCATAGAATGGATAGCACAGTAAATTTTGCCTGGTCGTCTAACAAAGAGGAGCGCATTTTGAGCTTCAGACAGGGTACAATTCCAAACTAGGCAAACCAAGGAAAAAGACCTGAAAGGTTTCTAATACACGTGGCTCAGCCATCTGAGTAACGTTATGCCCTAAAAAAAATCAGCCTATTCCAGAAATCACGTTAGTGTTCAAGACCCACTATGGGCTCTAAATCTGTGTTAGAACAGCGTTTCTCAAATTGGGTAGGCTGACCCATTTAAGAGGATTTGCATATTTGCAACCAGAATGTATTATTGAGAATTAATTAATTTGTGGTATCCATTTCACTGATAATCTAAAGTAAGCATATTCTTTTTTTTTTTTTTTTACCGATGCCCTATTTGTTTTTTGGGTTTTTTTTTTTTTCCATTTTTTCCTCGTTGTAAAGTAAGCATATTCTGAATCATCCGGGTGGCCAACTGATAACCAAATGCTGCTTCACAGACCCAGTTTGTCTTTGTGTTTGCAGTCAGATTGGTGCCAAGTAGTCCCATTTTAATTGTCTCCAGCTAATTAGCAATGAACAGAGGTAGACTTCAGAGGTAAATGAGGCTTTTGCACCAAGTGTGGGCCAGATGACTTCACAGTGTGCTGGAGGAACAAAGGTGTTACAGTGCTTCAGAAAGGGAAGAGCGCTGAGAGAGTTGCATCACCTCATGGCGCCAGGTGGGAAAGGCAGACCAAACCCAACAGAACCTGAGCAGTAGTCACTAACAATGTGTAGCCCATGAAATTATTTGTGTTAAAGTTTGTTGCTTTCGCAGAGGCGAAGGATATATGTAATTTGTACATTTGTTTTGGTAAAAGTTACAAGTTATAAGAGCTAAAAGCACAAAAAGTTTATGCCTAGTTTTAGTTTGTACACGTTTAAGGAGCATTTGAATTTAAAGGATTTAAATCAGCAGTGGGTAATGCAGGAATTTTTAAGGGGTATATAAAATATGAACAGTTTTAAGCATATGAAAGAACATTTGTCATTACTCATAATAAGAGATATGGAAATTAAAACCATAATGAGATACCCTTCACCACCTTATAAAATTCCAAACCTCTTCAATATACACGTCCTACACCTGCTCTGCTTTCATTTCTCCACAGCACTTGTCACTGTCTAAAATACTTGAATTTTGTTTAATTATCATGTTTATTGCCTATCTTTTTCCCCAACTGCATCCCCAGAAAGTAAGCTTCATGGAAACAGGATTTTTTTTAATTTAAATTTTGTTAGTTAATATGTAGTGCAGTATTGGTTTCTGGAATAGAATTCAGTGATTCATCATTTACATACAATACCCAGTGCTCATCACAAAAAGTGCCTTCCTAAATACCCATCACCCATCTAACCCCCCTCCACCTATCTCCCTCCATCAACCCTCAGTTTGTTCCCTATCATTAAGTCACTTATGGATTTTTTCCCACTCTCCTTTTTCCTTTTCCCCCTCCCATACATTCATCTGTTTTCTTCCTTAAATTCCACATAGGAGGGGCGCCTGGGTGGTTCAGTCGGTGAAGCCGCTGCCTTCAGCTCAGGTCATGATCCCAGGGTCCTGGGATTGAGCCCCACGACAGGCTTCCCACTCAGCGGGAAGACTGCTTCTCCTTCTCCCGCTCCCTGCCACTCCCTCTGCTTGCACGTTCTCTATGTCAAATAAATAAATAATCTTTAAAAAAAAAATTCCACATATGAGTGAGATCATATGGTATTTGTCTTTCTCTGACTTATTTCGCTTAGCATAATATCCATGTCATTGCAAATGGCAAGATTTCATTCTTTTTGATAGCTGAATAATATTCCATCATATATATATACATATATATATATATATGCCATGTCTTCTTTATCCATTCATCAGTCAATGGACATTTGGGCTCTCTCCATAGTTTGGCTATTGTTGATAATGCTGCTATAAACATTGGGGTGCATGTACCCCCTTCAAATCTGTATTTTTTTATCCTTTGGGTAAATACCTAGTTAGTGCAATTGCTGGATTATAGGGTAGTTCTATTTTTAACTTTTTGAGAAATCTTCAAAGTCTTCTCCAGAATGGCTACACCAGTTTGCATTCCCACCAACAGTGCAAGAGGGTTCCCCTTTCTCCACATCCTTGCCATCACCTATTGTCTCTTGTCTTACTAATTTTAGCCATTCCAACATGTGTGAGGAGGTATTTCATCGTGGTTTTGATTTTTATTTCCCTGATGATGAATGATGTTGAGCATCTTTTCATGTGCCTGTTAACCATGTGTATGTCTTCTGTCCATTTCTTAACCGGATTATTTGTTTTGGAGGTGTTAAGTTTCATAAGATCTTTATAGATTTTGGATACTAATCCTTTATCAGATATGTCATTTGCAAATATTTTCTCCCATTCCATAGGCTGCCTTTTAGTTTTGTGGATTGTTTCCTTCACAGTGCAGAAGGATTTTTGCTTTTGTTTCCCTTGCCTCTGGCAATGCGTCTAATAAGAAGGTGCTATGGCCAAAGTCAGAGAGGTTGCTGCCTGTGTTCTCCTCTAGGATTTTAATGTTTTCCTGTCTCACACTTAGGTCTTTCCTCCATTTTGAGTTTACTTTTGTGTTTGGTGTAAGAAAGTGGTCCGGTTTCATTCTTCTGTATATTGCTGTCCAGTTTTCCCAACACTATTTGTTGAAGAGACTTTCTTTTTTCCGTTGGATATTCTTTCCTGCTTTGTGAAAGATTAGTTTGACCAGAGAGTTGAGGGTCCTTTTCTGGGTTCTCTATTCTGTTCCGTTGATCAATGTGTCTGTTTTTGTGCCAGTACCATACTGTCTTGATGACTACAACTTTGTAATGGAGCTTGAAGTCCGGAATTGTGATGTGTCCAGCTTTGCTTTTGTTTTTCAGGATTGCTTTGGCTATTCAGAGTCTTTTGTGGTTCCATGCAAATCTTAGGATTGTTTGTTCCAGCTCTGTGTCAAATGCTGGTGGTATTTTGATAGGGATTGCATTAAATGTGTAGATTGCTTTGGGTAGTATAGACATTTTAATAATGTTTGTTCTTCCAGTCCATGTGCATGGAATGCTTTTCCATTTCCTTGTGTCCTCTTCAATCTCTTTCATAAGTGTTTTATAGCTTTCAGAGTACAGATCTTTTACTTCTTTAGTTAGATTTATTCCCAGTATCTTATGGGTTTTGGTGCAATTGCAAATGGGATTGATTCCTCGATTTCTTTTTCTGCTGCTTTGTTATTAGTGTATAGAAATGCAACAGAGGAAACAGGAATTTTGACCATCTTATTCACTATAGCTCCTCAGCTGCCTAGAACATTATGTGGCACATAGCAAGCACTGGCTTATTTGCTGAATGAATTAATTAATGAAGACCTATTATCCAACAATTTCTCTTCTAGGCACATACCCCAGAAGAATTCTCTCATTTGTACACAGGAACATGCAGGGCAGTACCATTTGCTATAGAAGAAAACTGGAAAAATCCTAAATGTCCTTCAGTAAAGGAATGAAGTACATTGTGGTGTAATCACAAAGGGAATTTAACAATTAACATAAATGAAAATGATTTACATGGATAAAAATCAAAAATTGTGCTGGAAGAAAAAAACAAATTGCAGACAGATATATGCAGTAATGTATAAATGCCCAGATAGGGAAGTTCACCTCAGAGTAAGGATAATCTCAGGACAGGGGAGGAGAAGGAAGGAATAGGAAGGCTAAATGGAGGGCTTTGATTATATCTGTAACCTTTATTAATTTAAAGTTTTTTACCTGAAGAAGACATAGCAGATATTAACACTTCTTAATTTTGGGTAGTGGGTACATGGGTGCATGTTATATTATTGTCTGTATTTTTCTAATGTTTCATAATTTTTATTTTTTTAAAGATTTTATTTATTTGAGAGAGAGAGAGTGAGTGACAGAGAGCACAAGCTGGGAGCAGAGGCAGAGCGAGAGAGAGAAGCAGACTCCCCAATGAGCAGGGAGCCTGACATGGTACTCGATCCCAGGACCCTGGGATCATGACCTGAGCTGAAGGCAGATGCTTAACTAACTGAGCCACCCAGGCACCCCTGTTTCATAAGTTTTAAAAAGCATTTTAATACAAGTACAAAGAACTATTAGTTTTTTTCATGCATTAATAAGTAATTATAGCTCCCTGCTATGATACTGATGATGAAGATGATGATTCTTTCCCTCTTTTTCATCTATTATTATTAATAGCTACTATTTTATTTCTCTTTATATCAGGCTTCTTTCCAAAAATCAATTGATATGGCTTATAACAAAAGATATGAATAACAAGCTAGCAAGATTTTAAAAAGTGATATGTAAATAAGCTAGCTATTAAAGTAAACATTAATGCTATCATCAAGCTTCACATTTTACTCCAAGCTTCCTGGAAACTGAAATGACAAGCAAGCACACCAAGCAATTACATAGGCCTCATTGTTAAAAAGGGTACCTTGGGGAAGACAAAGCTTTTCCCGGGATTAAATTCTCAAAGAAATCTCTCATGTATGACTTTATATTAGGGACACTAACATAGACAATGTCCTCAAGAGCATTTTAACTAAAATCAAAAGTTGATTCCATATGCCTTTTCTTGCAACATCTTTTAAAAAACCTGAGGACGTAATGTATTAGTACAGTTCAGTAAAGGGCATTCATTCTTTAGAAACTAAAGTAACATATGCCTCTAGTCATCTAGCTAAATCCAAAGATAAAATACCCAAGTGTCCAGGCAGGGAGCATGTCTTTTAGATAATTGGTCCTAAATATAATTTCATTAGACAAGCTATTGATAGATGGAAACCAAACATCCATCAATTAAAGATTATAGTCACAGATCTGGACCTGTGGTTAAGTTATTGAACAAGTATCACTTGCCTCTTCTTAGAAATAACTTGAAAAAGAAAATTATAAAATAAAGAGCTGATTCATCATAGGCCCCAATTGACAAGATTCTATTTTTTCTTTTATATTTGTCTATTCTTTGAGTCTAAAAGAAATGCTATTCAGAGTCCTAAGTCCAGATTTGGTGGACCAAGGGTTATGCATGCCAGGGGATGCTGTGGTTTACTGGTAGCATTTTTATATATCTTTTTAATGCCTGTAATGTAGAGATAAATTGGAGGGATTTAGGTTTGGGCTAGTCCCAAGAAAAGACTATAACTGAAGGCCTGCTTATTCATTGACTGTTTCTGCTACCACCAGCAAAATAAGAAAAGACAGCTAATGTTGAACAACATCAAACTTAAGGTAGAAAACAAAAACTATAAAGAGGTGGTACTACTAAATAATAATTCTATTCATATCACCTTTTTCACCCTTTTATGAATCGTCTCAGCAAATCTTCATAAAACCCCATGAGATGGTTATGGTAAAAAATTTAGACAGTAACGACTCTGAAGCTTAAGATAACATGGTGACATGACCCCAACTACAAATCTAGTCAATAGCAGGGTCAGGGCTTGAACTCAGTCCTGGCTGCAAACCCAGCTGCCTTGCTGTAGTTCTAATACAGCCATGTCCTCTTTGGTAAGAGGACCAAAGTTCAGGACTACTACCAAGTAGTCCCTTTCCCAAGGACAAGGCTTTGTCATCTTCATTCCATCTGTCACGTGACTATGAGGATCATACACAGACATCTCTCTGTAGATCTTCCTTATACCAACCCTCACTGACAGAATAATAAAGCTTTCCTCAGAATCACATCATCTCTTAAAGACAGAAACCAACTACAAAAAGGGAGTTTTTGTTGGGAAGATTTTTTTTAAGGTTAGTTTATGAATTGAAATTGCAATTAATAAAATCAGAAATATGAGCAGATGCACATCAAAGATCTGATAGGCAATCACGTCCTGAGTGATATGTGAAAGAGATGGTCTCCTTTCAGAAATGAGATTCATAGTTTTAGTAGGTTCACAAGCAAATTCATAAACTTTTCAAGTGGAAGTTATACTTTCCTTTTGAATTTGTTTCTTCTATATTTGGAGCTCAGTGTTGTGGGATAAAATTATTTTCTTCAAATGTGGAATTTAGTTTCATACTTATTTAATAGTTGAAGGTAATCTAAAAATCATAGGGCTCTCCAGACCTGAGTTGATCATATTTTCAACCTGTCTAGTCTAGAGCTATTCTCTGCAAGAGGAAGGATGAATGACTGCCCTTACTAAAGCAACGTGGGAAGGTCCTGGGACACACTGCCCAATGTAAGCAAGACATTCTTTTCTACAAGTGTCAAGATCACTTACCTTCAAATAAATACCAGATCAGTGCAGCTAGGGGGCTAGGGGAATCTGGAGCCCAAAAATATATTAAGTAGCTTGCCTAATTTTAAACCAGTGTTGACCTCCATTTATCCAAATGGATAAGGCATACTATTTTGTGCCCCCCCCACACACAAAAATTCATTTGGCTTTCTTTCAGTCACTTGAACTAACAGGTATCATACCTGATAGAGACCAGATTTCCATAGTATCTAAACCTCTCCTGGGTAAACAAGTGACTGTTTTAAATCACTATAAATGTGACTCCTGAGGGCAGTATCATTCTAAAAAGGAATGCCCTCGTATTAGCAAAATACATATTCCCATAGAGATTAAAGCAACTACTCCACTGCAATTAGATATATGGAGCCTTCAGTTATTAAAAAGAAAAGAAAGATTGCATCACTGAAGTAAGAGTCAGGTACCACACTGTACACTTAGTGGGTCTTATCCAGAAGTGTCTGTGCAAATGATATGGCTGGTAAGGTGTGAAAAACTCAGGCACAACAGGAGGAAGAAGTCTTGGCTGGAAAGGTACACTTCGCTGTCCACATCTTATAGCCTGAGGCTGATATCAGAAGGACTTATAAAGAAACACCATCGTTCTCAGTGATGATTTATATTTTCCAGAGCAGGGGAACCAGTGCTAAGATCAGTGAAACAACTTGCCTAAGCAACCATAACAAGACACCTAATTTAGCTCTAACAATGTTGCCTAATGACAACCAGAGGCCTGTTATTTGTCAAATTTAAAATTAAGAGAGAGTGCATCATTTTAATTAATGCATTGTTTTTATCTTGGGCCTGCTAAAAATCCTTTAGTGTAGAACTAGGTGGAGTAAAATCAAGAAGTTAGGGAGAGGGAGCAATTCCTAAATGGCAAAGAATCACAGTAAGTGTTCAAGGAATATGGTCACATGTTATTACCCCAAAGCTCCAATAAGAACGGGACCCTGTGGCATCATAAATTCACCCATGTGGAGGAATGTGCGTAATTCTTACTGGGGTTTATCACTTTTCTCCCTAGGAAAAGCAACTTAGATTCGGGACCTTAGAGTAGACATAAGATAGCAGATGTCACAACCCCCCTCAAGACAGCAATCCTAACAGATTCAGTCATGCATTCAACAAATATTTTGAGTACCTACTATGCACCAACCACTATACTAGACCCTATCAGTGCATTCTAAACAAGATAAGCAAGGACCCCAACCTCATAAAGGTAACAGTCTAAAATAGAAGTAAACACATGAAGAATTACAGATTTTGACACAGTCTATGAAGGAAATCAACAGTTGCTGGAATAGAGAACAACACAGGGCAGAGGGAATCTAATCACAGATAGGGTAGTCAGGCAAGTCCTCTCTGGAAAGGTGACATTTAAGCTGATTCCTGAGAAAGAAGAAATTTGCCATGCAGGTTGCTGAGGAAACACCACTGCAGTTAGAGGATACAGCCAGTGCAAGAATCTGTGAGGGTTAAGTATCTGAAGCATAATGAGGAAAGGGAAGGAGGTACCATTAAAGATGTGGGCAGAGGTCAGATAATACATCTCTGGTAACCATAATAAAGAGTTTGAATTTTAACCTTAAATGTAAAAGGAAGACTTTCAGAGAGGCGCAACAGGATGTGATTTATACTGAAAGGGTTCTCCACCATATGCCAACTCCCGTGGTATAGGAAAGTCCCTGTGTAAACTGGCAAGCTAGGCACCAGTTGTTTTAGAACCCCTGGGCTCCTTGTGGCCCATGTGATTACCATATTTTTTTAAAAGCAAGCAAACGTGCCTAACAGTTTACCCTGTAATAATAGCAGTCATGAGA
Source organism: Eumetopias jubatus (assembly GCF_037043125.1). Lineage (NCBI taxonomy): Eukaryota > Metazoa > Chordata > Mammalia > Carnivora > Otariidae > Eumetopias > Eumetopias jubatus. Next base: position 36,760,902 of record NW_028274820.1, read on the forward strand.
GTAGCAGCAGCAGCAGCTAATATTTGTTGCATGCTTCTTAGATGACAAGCATCATTTTAAAGATTTTACATGTGTTAATTTGTCTAATCCTCACAATAATCCAAGGATGTGGGTTCAATTTGTATCCCTATTTTACAGATGAGGAAACAAGCAACTTGTGCAACCAGTTGTGCTTTCTTTTTTTTTTAAGATTTATTTGAGAGAGAGAGAGTGTGTGAGCGCAAGCAGGGGGAGGGGGAGAGGGAGAGGGAGAGAAGCAGACTCCGTGCTGAGCACTGAGTCCCACACAGGGCTCATTCTCAGGACCTGTAGATCTTGACCCAAGCCAAAACCAAGAGTCAGATGCTTAACCAACTGAGCCACCCAGGTGCCCCACCGGTAAATGCTCTCTATTTCAGTGGTTTCTGCTCTTCTCTTTATTATTTCCTTACTCCTACTTTCGTTGGGTTTAATTTGCTTTTTTCTCTAGATTTCTGAGATGAATGCTTACAAAATGGATTGTCAACCTTTCTACTTTCCTAATGTATGCATTAAAATGATAAATTTTCCTCTAAACACTTCTTTAGCTACATCCCATGGGTTTTGTTATAATTTAGCTCAAAATGTTTTCTTGCATCCATTGCTATTTCTTCTTTGACCCAAGACTTATTTAGAAGTGTGCTGCTTAGGGGTGCCTGGGTGGCTCAGGCAGTTAAGCATCTGACTCTTGGTTTCAGCTCAGGTCATATCTCAGGGTCGTGAGAATGATCAAGTTACAGGCGGGCTCCACGCTGGACATGGAGCCTGCTTAAGATTCTTTCTCTCCATCCCCCTCTGCCCCTACCCCCTGCTCTCTCTTCTCTCTCTCAAAAAAAAAAAAAATTAAAAAAATACAAGTGTGCTGCCTAATGTTCAAACATTTGAGGATTTTCTAGTTCTTTTTTTCTTTTTTTTAATATTTATTTATTTATTTTAGAGAGAGCATGAGCAGGAGGGGCAGAGGGAGAGGAAGAGAGAATCTCAAGCAAACTCCCTGTTGAGTGGGAAGCCTGAGGTGAAACATGATCTCATGACCCTGAGATCACAACCCTGATATCACGACCTGAGCTGAAACCAAGAGTTGAACACTTAACCGACTGTGCCACCCCAGTGCCCCTAGTTATTATTATATTATTGAATTCTATTTTAATTCCACGACCTGAGCTGAAACCAAGAGTTGAACACTTAACCGACTGTGCCACCCCAGTGCCCCTAGTTATTATTATATTATTGAATTCTATTTTAATTCCACTGTGGTGAAAGAATATTCTGTAGGATCCTTTGAAATTTGATAAGACATGTTTAATCTCCCAGCATATAGTTTATTTTTGTAAATACTCCAAGGACATTTGAAAAGAATGAGCATTCTGCAGTTGTTGTGGGCAGTGTTCTATGAAGGTCAGCTAGGTGAAGTTGTTTAATGGTGTTGTTGTTCAAATCTTCTATAGTCCTACTAGTTTTTTGTGAGTGTGCCAGTCAGTAACTGCAAGGTATTAACATCTATTTGTCTATTTAATCTCATAAAATTTTGCTTTCTGTATTTTTGTTATATTATGCATAATTGTTCTCTTCTTGTTGAATTGGAACTTTCAGCATTAAGGAATTCTCTCTTTTTTTTCCAGTAATATTTTTTGCCTTGAAATCTACTTTGATATTATAACCACACTAGCTTGCTTTGGCTAGTGTTCATGTGGTATATCTTTTCCATCATTTTACTTTCAACCTACCTATGAGCTTTTATTTAATGAATGTCTCCTATAAATAGGACATAGTTTGGTCTAATCTGACAATATTTGCCAGTGAATTTACTATCATTACTGATAGAAATCCTTATATACTTGATATTTCTCCCATATTTGTCCCACCTGTTTTTTGTTCTTTATTCTGCCTTCTTGCCTTCTTTTGGATTAATCAAATATTTTATGTTATTCCATATTTAGCTCCTCTATTGGCTTTATGTATGATTCTTTAGGTGGTTGCCCTAGAGATTGCAATAGCTCTTCCCTTTCCTCCATCATAGCTGGAGGCTAAGACAGGGCAGAGTCCTGCATTGTTTCATTTTTCTGGTGCATTTCAGAACTACTCTTTATGTCTTCCAGAATATCATGCGGTGTTTTCATCAACATATGGCAGTTAAATGTATGGCCTTTTTGTCTCTGGGTCTCATTTGTTCAGGCAACTTCACTTACTGTAGATTTTGATAACTCTTTAAGAAAATCCTTCCTTCTAATGCAAGATATTGCAGACACTTGTGTTGATTAGGTCCTCTTGCTTATATTGCAAGGATTGTGTGACATTTTCTGACACAAATACAATGTTTTCACCACTATTCACCACAAACAGGAAGCCATCCAATGCCTGTAATAAAGTGGTCCTAAGGAATCTTAAACAATAACTCCTGTCTCACGGAAGATACATCAGCTTCCTAAATACCATCCTCATAATTCATAATTTTTGAATTCTTATGATTTGAATTCATACTTTTACCATTTCTTTAATAATGCACCAACCTCATAACTCTTTTCCTCCCTCCTACTCTTTGAGCTTGCCATATGTTTTACTTCTACATGCTAATACCCAAGAGATATTTTTATTATTGTTTCTTTAAATAACCAGCATTCTTTATATTTACTCATTCTGGTGATCTTCATTCCTTCCTATAATTTTGTACTTCATCATTGATCTTATTATATAGATACAAATGACAAATTCTCTAAGTTTGTTTTTCTTTTTGGAAAGTCTAAGTTTCACTACTAATCTCCAGTATAGGAAAATTACATTGATGTTTTGGGTTTGGGTCAGACTGTAGACAATCATGAATTCTAGGCTGAAAGGTAAGTATTTACTGAATATGTTATGAGGAGCCACTAAATTAAGTCATACAATGAGCTTTGTGTCATCGTGCTAGACCATTTAAAAGAAACTAGAAGTAGGGAAACCAATTAGAAGGCTACTGAAAGATATAGTAAGAACTCAAACTTGGTGGAGAGGTCACAACAGGATTAGAAAGAAGGGAGCAAATTAAAAGATGTTGATGAAAGGGGCGCCTGGGTGGCTCAGTTGTCAGGCGTCTGCCTTCGGCTCAGGTCATGGTCTCAGGGTCCTGGGATCAAGCCCCACATCGGGCTCCCCGCTCGGCGGGAGGCCTGCTTCTCCCTCTCCCATTCCCCCTGCTTGTCTTCCCTCTCTCGCTGTCTCTCTCTCTGTCAAATAAATAAATAAAATCTTTAAAAAAAAAAAAGATGTTGATGAAAAAGAATAGATGTGATTTAAGAACTATTTGGATATGGACAAGTAAGAGAAAATGGACACTGAAAACTGGCTTCCGGACTTCAAGGCCAATGACTAATTTAACTGTGCTAATATTAACACAAGTGGGAAGTTGAGAGGAAAAGCCATGGCTGGCAGGAAGGATAAAATATTGTGTATCATGTTTCAGGAGCTTGGATATTTAGGTGAAAATGTCCAGAAGACAACTAGAAGTTTCAGAAAGAGATAAAAAAAAAAAAAGATCTGATAGACATTCACTAGAGGTACTAATTGAAAATCTATCCTACTAAAATAGGATATAAGAATGGAAGGGAATGGAAAAGAGTGTATAGAGAGATTGTACCCCTCTCTTCTCATTCCACTTACCTCTCTACCCCACCAATTCTTCTTCCACAGATTCTTTCCCAGTGCACTAACCCAGAGTCCCTACCTACCATGCCAGACAGGAGCCGGCTTAGGAAGGAATAATTGCAAAGGCAACAATTAAAGTCTGTGACTTAAAGAAGAAAGTGAAGAAAGAACGTAAGTGATAGAAGGGCAATGCAAGTATTAACACAGAAAAGAGCAAGTTCTGTGTCTCCAGGGCCACCCAAATGAGGTGGTCATATCTAGGTTAAAATATATATATAATGCAATGTTCATAATTTAAGAGATTGTCCATATATTTCAAAGACTTTTATCTAATTATACATGAGTCTTAGAGGTGGAAGGTGTTTTATGATTCATACTTTTTTATCTTTTTGAAGGCTTATACAATTAAAATGCATTACATTTTCAATTAGAAAAATATACACTTTTTTTTCTTTTGCTAGCTTCCCTTCCCACTCTGAACCACCCTTCCAAAAAAATTTTTTTTACTATATTAGAATGGTCTGGTGTATGTCATTGTCTGAAAACCAGGGTACCCAGCAGGGAATTCAGCAATGAGAATAACAGTTACGCTTAACACAGTCCAGAAACAGAATGATCAGAAAAGAGGATAAAACATTTCAGGGCTAGGGAGAACCTGAGTGCTATTAAGCAATAAAATAATATTTTAGTGAATTATCTTAACTTTTCTTATCTCTGAAGAATAGCTTCATGTATAATGTTAATATCATAGCACAAGAATGTCTAGAGTTGATCTGCTTTTAAGCAACTGAATATCTAAGTCATCCAGGAACAAAAGTTGCTTAAGCTCCTCAACATCTCTACAACCTCCTTTAACAATCTATTCAAATGTTCTGAGGTTATGATAGTGAAGAATTTCATATTATTTATTTGTTTATAAAATAGATTCTATAAGGATAGATAGATGAAAGACACTTCAAATTAAGTCTGAAATTCCATTTAAGCCCCAATGGTTGTTTTGCTGAGAAGGCAAAACCATGTCCAAATAGTATCATGTACTCCTAAATTCTGAGAAAGCTTGATTTAGAAGTATGATAGAAATTTCTTCTTACAAGATTCTACCTGCACAACACTTAGAGGTGTCCAAATTCTCAAAAAGAAGTAAAATCTAAAAATGAACAGTCTTTTGGGGGTATCCAATTAATGCTAATTATCCAGTTATTGAAGAGCAGGCCATTTGCTTTTTACTAAACAGAAGTTGTTCAATGAACACACCTACCTCCAAAGGGTAAATATACATCATCAAGTGAAATGCATAAGCTGCCTATCCATTTCTTTCTGTGGTGCAACAAAAGTATAAATTTTAAGGATGTAAAGAATCTGATAACCAAATTCCCCTTCCCATAGAGTAAAGTCAAACAATATCCCTTACCATGTGAATAAACATATGAGCCATCACTTGAAAACTTAAAAATAGAATTGGCAAAAACCTGCATCCAAGGTGGCATACTGCATAGTGGGATGTTTGCTGTTCCTTGGGAACTAAAAGTTGAGGGGCACCTGGGTGGCTCAGTCAGTTGAGCACCTGACTCTTGATTTCAGCTCAGGTCATGATCTCAGGGTTGTGGGATCAAGCACCACTTCCGGTTCTGTGTTGGGTGTGGAGCCTGCCTGAGATTCTCTCTGCCCTTCCCCACCCCTCTAAAAAAAATAAATAAAATGTAAAAAAAAATAAAATTTGAGCTCTGATGCTGGCAAAGCTTAACAGTGACCCAGCATTAAATATGAAGCCACATTTCAACATCATTTATAATTTAGGGCTGGAAATTTCACCTCTATTCATAAGTTGCAATTAACTGGCTATATCATAATAGTTGAATAAGAGCAAAACCATTTGACTGTTACCCTTTCATTATTAAAGATTAAGATTACTTATGATACATCATTTTGTGTTCTCCAACAGTCCTGATGAAATCACCATTGCTTTTATGCAAGATATTAAGTAGATGACTGGTCCTTGGAAGGCCTTCTAAGTAACTGACATGTGGTTCTCTGGAGATTTGCCCTCTAAAAAGGTGATAATGAATCATGCCCATTTGCCTTTTTTTTAATGGGCATTAATTAAAATGTTTATCAATACTAACAATCCCTTTTTTCTTCTTTCTTAATATTGCTATTGATTGCAGACTAGGAATGTCACGGGCTCCATATGGTTTACAGAGTATATATTAACACATCAAATTAAAGCAGTTAAGATTTCAATAACTTAGGTAACCATCTGGGAAATGGCAGGAAGATCTTCAGCTGTTAGAATTGGTGGTTTAGTTCCCATTTGTATTTTTGTAGCAAGCAACTAGATCTTTCATATTTTTTACATGAGCAAGTCGGAGGATATAGAGGTACTCTTCCAAGTGTCTCCACATATCATTTTCATTCTCATGGTGTTCAAAGGGCCAGTTCTAAGGCTTTCTCTCCAAACTGTTGAGAGATTGGCTTATTTTCAATCCAAGAATGCACAGTGATAGGAGTTACATGAAACTGCCTTATCTAACATTCCTAATAATATACCACAAACTATTTAGCCAAGATTCATTGACTTGTTCCCCTGACAAGTCAACACAGCTAAAGCTCAAGTCACCAAAACGGTAACAGGCATTTGATTCAAAGCAGGACTCAACACTCCCAGGTGTAATCTATGACCAGACTACTCTACTGTATTTAATACAGTCATGATTAACCTCATTTGTGGCTGCCAATCTAGAAGCGGCAGTCAGGAGCCTGTGAAGGATCTTAAGTGAATTCTCAACCACATTCCCCATAAGTCTGCTCTTATTTAGATAGCAGTGCAGATGGACATATCACAAAATGTGCTCACGATATGAAAATGTGCCAAAAGGAACAAGCAAGTCCTAACTTTGGTTTGGAGTCAAAGGTAGGAATGTGGATATGATCCAGAGCAATGCAGCACTGAACAGACTGAGTGGAGAGACATTTAATGATTCATCTAACCAGTTGGCTTTCAGGAGAGTTCTAAAGGCACTGGCCCCTGGCACACTTGAACAGATTTCTATTTTCCCTTACACTGCAGGCACTGAGACAAAAAGCATAGGGCAGGGAGTGGGCTCTAGTAAGACAAGAGGATAATTGTGGTGTTATTTGGGCACGACCTTAGTCTGTCTCCCTGAGGTTAGAGAAACTGTTTCTTGGACTACCTAAACTCATCTCTTTAAATTATATCAAGGATAAGATATTGCATTCTTTCGGAATCAAGTAAAGTTCCTTTCAACAAATCTTCATGTCAGAACTTTCTAAAGTTCTATTCCAAGGTTTCAATTCTAAAATTGAGTAACATTCCTTTGTATGAAAATGCTTTTTAATAAATTACCTCCCGATAAAAGTATTTGCATTTTTTTCTGAGCACCTTATCACCAGTGGAAACAAGGAAGGACTTGAGAGCTCCCCCACCAAAAATGTCAAATAACCCCTTCCAAGCCACCCCAAAGAAACATACAACCCTAAATAAAACCACTTGGTGGTTACTCATATACTACAAGAAATTCCCCTGTTCCCCTCTCCTGACAGCCACCCCGAGCCTGTCCTACAGGGAAATTCTGGAACTATAACGTCCCCTTTCTTCTTCTTTCTCTTCTCTCTCCATCTCTGTCTTTCTTAAAATTTTCATTCCAAATAGAAAACTGTAACAATTTTCCTTCAACGTCTCTGCTGTAAGGAGGTAGGCATTAGAAAAGAAAGAAAAATTTAATTTGTTTAGTGGCCATATCCCTCAACATCTTCTTTCCTTCCTCCTTTATTCTTAGGATGTGATACAGTACAATACAAAGGTATAATGCAATATTTCCATTTCTATTAAAATAAAATGTCACATAGTGACTCCAAGGTTGCAGTTAGTATAGAACAAAAATACACTTACCAGGTTGGGTCACCATGATTGGACCAACCCTCAATCTTTCAAAGCTGAGACTGTAGTTACCGTAGTAACATATGTCTGGATATACTATATATGTTGTCTCCTATTGAGATCTTTGCCTGGTCTCAGTCTCCCAGAAGAATAAATCTCCTCTGTGTCCCTATAGCACTTCATTTGTGCTACTAATATATCAATTAAGATATTGTATCAGAGTTAATTATTAATATGCCATGTCTCTCCCTAGATCATGAGCTGAGGGCAAAAGCCATAACATATTTATCATAATCTGATTACCTCTTCACACAAAGCTTAGCACATAGAAGTTAGCAAAAATGTGTGTTGAATGATTGAATGTCATAAATTAAGACAACCTTTTGTAGAAGCAACCTCCACACCACATTTGACAATCATGGCAATTGGCTGTCTTTTGAAAGAAGAGAACGTGGAGTGGATGTCTGATTTAGCTATAAAGAAAATCGAGATAACATGAAATCATAAGGAAGAAAATGGGAAAAATAAATCCAATTTTTCCCCAAAATATCAGTTCTATGACCTAATGAAACTCATGTTTAAGTATATACTGTATGTTTAAAAGTACCCATAATAAATGTGATAACTCTGAAAGTGCTGACCTTCCAAGGCTTGAGCCTAGAGAAGTGGACAAAGCTACTAACTTAGGTACAATGAACTAGAGGAATCCATAATAGTCTGTCTGCTATCTTGGTTTCAGATGTCAGTGTGCCCACTGAGCACAATGAAGATCCACTGAGAGGAAATGAGAACCTAGTAGACTTCTCAAGGTAAGTCAGTCTCCTGGGTGAAAAGTACCTGCTCCTACTTCAGGCTCTTTCTCAAGCCTCCAGCCTTTGAGTCCAAATGACCATTCACAAGACCAACAGTGATTTCATCACAGGAAAGAAACAAGGTGCCATCTATCATGGGAGCCACAAGACATCAGAATCACCTCATTTAGGTGAGTATTTAAAAAGGACCTGGATAAAGGGGTATTCTAAGTCACCTAAGTCCAAGAAATAGCACCAATTGAGACAACCAGGTCTGGAATCCTAAACATGTAGTACTCAAACAATTCATAACCTTCTTTTTCTCTGTAAACTCTGGTGCTTTTGTTAAGGAATTGTGTGTCTCAGTTCAGGCTGCTCTAACAAAATACCATAGACTAGGTGGCTTAAGCAGTAAATACTTACTTCTCACAGTTCTAGAAGCTGGGAAGTCCAAGATCAAGGTGCCAACAGATTTGATATCTGGTGAGTCCCCTTTCCCTGGGTTACAGATGGCTGTCTTCTTGCTGAATACTCACATGGTGGAAAGAGATCATCTCTCTCCTGTCTCTTCTTATAAAGACCATTCATGAGAGCGCCACCTGAAATACCTATCAAAGCCCCAGCTCAAAATACCATTGAGGATTAGGGCTTCAACATTTGAATTGAGGGGTGGGGGGCACAAATATGCAGTCCATAGCAGTGTGTGACTAGGATTTTCCATACTTGTCAAGAGAGAGGGCTTTGGAAAGGTCTCTAGTGGTCAGAATTGGTCTTTCAGGATCTGAAAATCAGTTCCCTGGAAGAGAAAACCAAAGTCCTACTTTTGAAGCCAAGGGTTTAGAATATACCCCACTCCTTGGTTCCTTCCCAAGAGATCTCATCTCAGTTATTCTAATAAGCTAATGCTCTCACTTTGGCCTCTTTCTCCATCCTTCATCTGAATCCCAATGACCATTCACAAAACCAACAAAATCATAGGCAGTTTACCCACAGTGGACACAATGTCTTATCAAACATGAGTCAGTCTTGTCTCTCCAGAACAAGGCAGAAAACAGAGATCTCGGTGTTTTCAATCTTTTGCTCCCATGCATTCAATGAAATTCTCAAGAAGTAATCCAATGAGTAGAGTTTCTAGCCAATAGCCAGACATAATGCTCCTCAGGAATAACACCTATATTCCCTGGCAAACTAAAAACTTTAAACTACTAAGACAATAGTTAACAGATAAATAATTTTCTAAAAAACTCTAGAAGATGCAAAGTATATGCAAGCTTGAGCACATTTTCCTTTAACCCCTTAACAGAAATAAATTTATTGAAAAAACAACTTTCAAAAGTTTGTGTAGAGTCAGAGATAACTAAACTCCACCCTTGAGAATTACCCTTAGTTGCAAAATCACTGTAGGGATTTGAGGAGCCAAACAAGTTTATTTTGCATCTTTTAATGCCAGCAAACTAAACATGAACACCAAAGTGTGAAAGAAAATTCTTAAGCTGATTTCAAATCACAGGCATATGTTTGGCTAGAAAAACATATTGAGGAACAAACACTTCAAAGGCAAATCCCTTAGAAATGGAATCACTGGCACCAGACCCACTGCCTGTTAAATTGTTTGACCAAAAAGACTGCTTCAAGAATCCTCAGCTCTTTACCCCTATAACCAAAGCTGGAATATTTGGAAGCAGTCCTGAAACCATAACTTCACTTGTGATACAATCCATTTTCCATAACTCTGGCCAAACAGTCTAACTCTCTAAGGAACCAAGAATGAAGCAACCTCTTGCTCTTGATGTACCCCCAAGCAAAAAAGACTTCTCAAGGTGATTAACTGTGATACAAATAGAATGCAAAACTACTCCACAGATGCAGCACTACTTTTGATAATGTTATAACATTATCACTTTTGAATTGTTATTTTCTTGTAGACTCATTTCCAGCTCATCTTTCAGATTAGTGTGTATTTGTATTTGTGTGTGTGTGTGTGTGTGTGTGTGTGTGTGTACATATACTCACATATGTTTAATAAAAGAACTCCAGTTCAGGACTTAGAGTCAAGAACAATTTTAAACCACTTGATGGAAAGTTTGGGAGAATTTCTGTCCTTGATTTCTTTTGTCTTACAAATCGAGTGTATCTAACTCTCTGTGTTTACTAAATAAGAAGGCATATAATACAGAATGAGAATCAATTCTCTTTTAGAAATATTTTTAGGATTTTTCATTTATCAGATCACAAATAAGCCATCCAGACAAACACTCTTGGTTTGAATATAAATTATACATGTGAACATGAATTATATATAGAAAAGCCATTATATACATATATGCATATTTCTAGGTATTTATGTTCCTCATAAGAAGACTGTAAGAGGGAACAAGTCCCAAATCTCTTGGTGCCAGCATTATAGAAATCATGTAGTAATAAATAAATAACTTTCAGAAGTTGTTCAGAGCCAGTCCTTTTCCAAGTGTTTTATATGTATTAAGTTCACCTTTTATTCAGTTATAAATTCAGAAATTTATACCCACATACCCACATCTCTGTGATGCTAATTAGTTTCACTATTATTTTCTGCACAAAAGCACATGGCATTTTCTCTGTTTTATTCTCCACCAGATTGTGAGAGGCAGTTTTTTCCTTCTGAAGCTCACTTGAGTATTCATTCACCCAGGCTGCTATGTTTTCTGCCCTGCTCTCTGGCAGGCCTCAGGCCTGAAGAATTTCAAGGCATCAAAAACTTCAGCAGAGACCCTCTAGGAGCCAAATAGCCTCACCCCTAGTGCTCAGAAGCTACAAATGCCTTAGGTACCAAAAGCAGTGGAAAAAAGGGATCCCAACAGTACTTGCATTGCATGCTAAAAGAGAAAAGCTACTTCAAAAAGAGGCAACTATTTACACAAAAGCACTGCAAGAGTCCCCACTACCACCATCATCACCTTTCAAAAACTGTCTCTTGATACTTGCTTATTGCTCAAAAATGCAGTCCACTGTGCTGGAATTCGTCATCCTCTTCCCTGATTAGTTAACTGGAAAAGGGATATCATGACAGAAGCTCTTTCTGAACCCAGATAGATAACATGGAGAGGTGGTTCTACTTTTGCCAAGAGAAATGAAAAGCAAAGGGGAACAGGGGGTTATATAAGACATTCCCAGCCCAAGCTTGCTCTGATCTCCATTATCAAGACTGGACTATACTACAATGCAAAGTAATATAAACTTAACCCATTCTCATTACACTCCTAGGTTATCACCCCTAGGTCACCATCCGTTCCATGTCTCGGCAATTAGTTCTAAAAATGTAGGCCTCTTTGACCTTCAGTTTTCAGGATTTTTGAAACTAAAAAGAAACATAGTCTCAAAAGAACAAAGATAAAGACCAAATGGCAAAAGAAATGAGTTGTCTGGCAGACATTTTCTTCAGATTAACATTCATATCTTTTATCCTCATTTGGTAAACCTCAGAGAAGACTTCACATGCCCCCCCCCCCTTGCCCTATTCCCTCCATCACCCTATCCCACCCCCAGGTTGGAATGAAATGCAGCTTTCTTTATGTTTCCATAACATTTTGTTCAAATAGTTATCGTATCACTTAACATCATATATGTCTGGTTTCCCCACTGGAGAGCAAGTTGGTTGAGATCAGAGAATAGGTTTTATTCTACTTTTTTCTCTCCAGTGTGCCTTGAAATAAATGTTTTTTGAATTAAATCAAATTGAAGATAATAAAAATACTGAAAATAGTTGAATCCCTACTGCCTGTATAGGATATTTATCATGAATAGTCTTTGAAGTTGAAAAGTGTCCATATGTAAAGTCTGTAGGAAAAATTGTGAGAGAGTGGCAGATAAACCTGGGGTATGACAGATTAGGAATTGCTTTTTTTTAAAAAAAAAAGGACATAGTATCATATTCAGAAGCCAAAAAAAGCCACCTATTATTCATATGACTGAGAACCTATTAAAACAGGATTGCACAGGGCCTATCTGAAGTAAATTCACACAACTATAAAGAAGGAGTTTAAAGTAGTAGTTAAGAATGTGGACTCTAAACTTGAAGGGCCTCCCAATGGCCAATTTGGAGAATATTTGAGCAACAAAATAAATAATTACAGTAATATAACCCATAGAATAAGAATTCATGAAGTTTCTACTGATATAAATAATGACAGCTCTTCCTTGCAATAGAATTCCATTGGTAACTGTAGAAGAAATAATAGAAATAGAAAATCACCATACAGCAAACACCACTCTTATAACTGTCTCAGGAAGTATAATTAATAGATGCTAAAATCCAGGGCAAAAGTAAGATGAAAAACAGGAAATTTATATTGCCTCAAATGTCATTTGACAGCAAATGAATGAGACTTCTTTAGCAAATAAAACTCTACATCCAGTAAGTAGCCTTGAGGGACCGTATATATTTACTCTTGTTCAACATATTTTTTGAACTACATTTTCAAATGTCAAAGGCAAAAGTGGAATACTTATAGTAGAAAAACCTGGCAGACACCACTTTAACCAAATAATACAAGTTAACATCACCAGTGATGGAAAAATCCAAATCGTATGCCTCTAATGTGATGCACTGAGATTATAACACTTCTAAGGTATTTTAGCAAAAATGCAAAACCTGAATTTAATAATGAGGAACTATCCATCAAACCCAAATTGAAGGACATTTAATGAAATAATTGGCCAATATTTTTAAAAAGTCATGATTGTGAAAGACAAAAAAAAAAAAAAAAGATGAGGAACTTCCTAGACTGGAAGAGACTAGGGAGATACTACAACTAAATGTTTCTATGAGTTTGACCAGGTTAGATTCCTCACATAAGTGGTATCATGTGTTTTGATCCTTCTGTGTCTGGCCTATTCATTTTACCATAATATCCTCCAGGTTCCTCTATGTTGTTTCAAATGACAGGATTTTCTTCTATCTCATGGCTTTCTCCACACCCTTGCCAATACTTGTTGTCTCTTGTCTTTTTAATAAAGCCATTCTAACAAGTATAAGGTGATATTTCACCTGGCTTTGATTTGCATTTCCCTAATGATTAGGGACGTTGAGCACTTTTTCATATACCTGTTGGCCATTTGTATATCTTCTTTGGCAGAATGTCCACTCAGTTCCTATGCCCAATTTTTTTTATATTGTTTAAAGATTTATTTATTTATTTATTTGAGAGAGAGAGAGAGAGAGAGACAGAGAGAGAGAGAGAGAGAATGAGCATGCACACGTGTGTACACAAGCAGGGAGAGGGGCAGTGGGAGAGAGAAAGAGGAAGCCTGACATAGGGCTCTGTCCCAGGACCCTGAGATCATGACCTGAGTCAAAACCAAGAGTTGACACTTAACTGACTAAGCCACCGAGGTGTCCCTATGCCCAATTTTTAGTTGGGTTATTTGTTCTTTTGCTATTAGATTGTATGATTTTCTTGTATTTTTTTTTATATTAACCCCTTAATGGGTGGTTTGCAAATGTTTTATCCCATTTGAAAGTTTACCTTTACATTTTGTTGATGGTTTCCTTTGCTTTGCAAAAGCTTTTTAGTTTGACATAGTCCCATTTATCTATTTTTGCTTTTGTTGCCTATGCTTTTGGTGTCACATCCAAGAAATATTGCCAAAACCAATGTCAAAAATGTTTCCCCTATGTTTTCTTCTAGGAGTTTTATGGTTTTAGATCTTACATATAATCTTTAATCCATTTCAACTTAGTTTCTGTGTATTGTGTAAAATAAGGGTCCAATTTCATTCTTTTCCATGTAGATAACCATTTTTTCTAATACCATTTATTGAAGACACTATCATTTCCCCTCTGTGTATTCTTAGCACCCTTGTCTAAGATCAATTGACCATATATACATGGATTTACTTCTGGCTGTCTATTCTTAATGACTTCATACTTTCACAAAAATGCAGCCTCTCCCCAAAAGATATTCAAATTAGATATGTTAAGATCAAAAAAACAGTTTCCAAAGGATTCTAAAATATTTTAATAGATGAATTGTTGAAGCAAGTAGATAGCTTCCCAAGAAAAGCACTTTGAAAAAGCAACCATATTTTAGATATATAGATTCTGAATTCTTTTTAAAAAGTCAGTTTACATGCTAGATACATTTTACCTTTTTATAACCAGCAAAGTTCATGAACAGCAATTTCTGCTTTTTTGTACTTGTAACATACAATTGCTTCTCTTTTTTTGATTTGAAGATACATACATAAAACCTACTGCTAAACCTTTTTAGCAAATATTTCTTTTTGTGTTTAAATACACTCAAATTGTTTTTTTTGTTTTTGTGTTGTTTTTGGTTTTTTGGGGTAGAGGTTGGTTTCGTTTTTCTTTTGTTTTGCCTCTCAGAAGTGTGCAGTACCTCTTGGGCTCATTGGCAGGACTCAGATTTCACAAAACCTGAGCTGGAAATTACAGTCCTGAACTAAGACTCTGGCAACACAAGATTATAGAAAGTCTGGTATTATTTCAAGTCAGGATTTTCTTCCATATCCAATTTCACCCAAAGTCGAGCATTAGTCAGCCTGCACCTTTCATATAGCAGAAAGGAGATTTGATTAATATGATTTCTTTGTAGAAAAATCTAAGAAGATTAAGGCACAATGATATAGGGAAAGCATGCCCCTTCTCAACATGACATTCTTCAACACTATATAGAGGTCTGAAGATCTTTCTAGTCATTAGATTGTTCACACTAGCTGCATCTGAAAGAGGGGGGAAAAATCTATCATCAAGGAAAACTTTCATTTTTTTCACATTTTAGTTTCCATCTCACCAACAGGTCAACAAATCTGGAGGTTGATATCGATTTCACTCTATAACTAGGCAGGAAAGGCCATCTTTCAAGCATGCGTTTGCAGATTGTTTCCCCATCCACCCCACCCCTCTTTTTGGGACTGCATTTTGTGATGGTCTCCAGGGAAAAAAATTAGAAACTTCTAGATGACTCCTGTACTCAGTGAAGCACAATGCAAAATAAATCTACTTGAGGTGATTTCCGTTAACTATTTTCCATCTGTACATTCAGAAAATCTAATAGTAACCAGAAGGCATGCTTTTCTGATATGAGGAAATGAATTCAAAGCTGGTAAAAAAAATAAAATGTATATATCAAATGTCATGTGCCTCTTCCACTTTTACTTTATATGTTTGTGTGAAATATATATATATATATATATATATATGTGTGTGTGTGTGTGTTAAGAGAAAAAGAATAAAATTAAAACACCTTTCCCTAAACCCTCTCAACTTTCAGAATATGGGTATTATATTCCCACAGCTTTGCTCAAATGTAGACCATTTGAGAATGTGACAGATGAAGGAGTAAATTACTTTCAGTACACCATTTCTGAGGTTGTTTTCTCCTTAGACTATCACATGTCAATTTGATGGTTATGAATCTGAAGATTCAGTTACAATAGAAAGGGCTACAGGGTCAGAATTCACTGTGCAGCCGTCTTTGTATATCTCAGCAGCCCAGCTAAGACACCTCAGTGCTCACAACTTACAGAACCCTTACTGTACCAGTCAGGGGCCTCTTGATCCATGCTTCTTTTCAGAAATCTGACAACTCACACAAGGCTATGTAAACAGACACCAAAAACTACCTTAGTTACTGAGGGGTGGGAGTGAAGCTGATCAACCTGGTATTTAACATCCATATGTTCAAATACAATTTATACTTTATGGCACGAACAGTTAACTCCTGACTTTGAAAATAAAGTAAGTTTTTACCTGTCTTCACGATCTTTACAGCAAGGTAGGACCTAATACTAATATGTTAGTTAAATAGTCAGTTACATTAAGCACTACTAGTTTCAATACTAAATCCTAGTATAGAGAATATAGAAAAAACCTATAACTCATCATAGAGTAATGTAGTTATTTGAATATAAGGGAACCACTAAAACTCAGTATCTGTTCTCAAGCAAAACCCTAAGTGTTTATTCTTAACATCACAAAGATGCATAAAACCAAGAGTTAGCCTACCTCACAGAGAAACAATAACAAGTCAAGGATGCCACCACAATCTATTCCTAGTAGGTTGAATCATAGAAATTGTCACCTTTGAGGTGATCAAAAGTCAAATATCAACAATTTCATGCTATACTATAATACAAATTAGATCTAAAACCTATCCACTTCTCATTTCTACCAACACCCTGGTTGAAGTCATCATCTTTCATCTGGAAAATTCTAGTAGCCTCCTAATGGTCCCCCTGCTATCACCCTCTCCTATAAGTGATTCCCTCTTCTGCAGCCAGAGTGATCCTTTTTATTTTAACACTTTTTAAGCTTAACATATACACATAAAAGTGCACAAATCATGAATGTACAATTCGATGAATTTTCGCAAACTGAACACATCCATGTAACCAGTGCCCAAATCAAGAAATAGAATATTCACACAAATGAACTCATACAATGCATCCTTTCTTGCTTGGCTTTCCCCCCTCAATCTTATATTTGAGCTGGTGTGTTGTTTCATGCTATCGTGGGTAGCAACAAATTGTTCATTCTCCTTACTATTTAACATTCCATTGTATATATATATATCACAACTTATTTTTCTATTCCATTGTTGATGAACCAGAATGATCTTTTTAAAATGTAAATAAGATCAGGTAATTTCCCTAATTAACACTTCACTTGCTTCCCATTGCATCCAAAAGTCCTTACTGTGGCACTAGCATATGTCTCTAATTCACTTTACCACACCCCCAGCACCCTCTCCCCTTGCTCTAAGCCACAGAGTTCTTATTTTCTATTTCTTCTCTCCATTACATGTGAAGCTCTTTCCCAACACAGAGCCTTTACACAGGCTAGTCACTTTCCCGAATATTCTCCCGGGACATTACCATCCTATTTTCTACCCACCCAAATCAAGGCCACATTTACAGAGCTGACTCTGACTCCATTCTTCGGCTTAAACCAAGATCATGTTCTTGGACATGCCTTTCTTAACCCTTTTTGGAATATCCCCTTACCCTGTTCCACATCACCCTACATGTTTCACTTTGACTTTTTACTTTATTTCACCTTGACTTTTCACTTTGGCTCTAAGAGGAAAATATTCAGGGTACAATGCCTACGTTATTGATAGCAGAGAGAAATACAATATGGTTATTTTTAAAGCGGAGCTCTAACTTGGGGGGTAGGGGGGAGATTTAATATCTAGGTTACAGCCAAACCTCAACTCATGAAATCAATCGATTTAATAGAAACATCCTTCTAGCTGGTTATGTAGTACAGAGTTGTTGTTTGTTAATGGTTAACACTTTTTCACTTTCAATCTGTTGCTGTGGGATCATAGTCAGTCAGTATGATAAAGGGCTCCAAGTGGAGAAATGTTGAAGTCTTATTACTGCAATCTCTGAATTCCTAACTTTAGACTTCTAAGGTGCCCTGCAACACACCTTGTGGGAGTGTTCCCTGCAGGCCAAGTGGTACCAACTTCCCACAAAACTAGAAACAAAGAGTTCCAAGAACAAAATCACTTCATCTGAAGAAAGGGAGGTTTTATGTGGAAAGCATTTACAGTGTTTTCTACGAAGGTACAAAAAGTTTCTATGGAGAAAGATGAAACAAAATTTTTACTCGGTTTTTCAAAATGAAACCAGAATTTTCTGTCAAGCAACTAGAGAAAGTAAACCAGCAGATTTACGTAATTTGCAAGTCCTGGGCATTTCTAATTAAGTTTTAAAAAAAAGTATGCTTAAAAAAAGCAATGTATTTTTAAAGGGTAGTAGGGAAATTAAATGTGTACAGTTGGGTTTAACTTCTCCATGAAAATAAGCCTCTTATTCTGGTAAGAAATGGGTCATAGCAATAAAAGTGTGCTGTAAATTCAACTTGACAAATGAGAAAATGAATTCCTGAGGGTAAGGCCTATTAAAGGAATATTTTAATTTAATCATGCAATGAATATTTTTGAGAAGCTTCTATATATGCAAGAAACTGCCTTACATATTTTAATGAGGTAAAACATAGTATTAGTTAATATAGTAATAGTTTCTTCTATTACTAACTTCTCAGCCATAATATAAAAAGATCAAATATAAGGAAAAAAATGTTAAACTCCTAGATGAAGATGTCAGCTTCTAATATTTGCTTATAAACTTCAAAATTCAATAACATGTTGACCCACAACTCAAGGACATGTGCAGAGCATTAGTCATTTCAGTGAACAGAGAAACAGCCTGCTTCTTTGGCATAAAATGTGATATGATGCCACCTTATGGTTGAAAATTAAATATGATGATCAACAATCATTTTCAAATACACGTTCTAGATGGGGGATGAGGGGGGGATGGTGAGTACTACTAAATCTGTAAGATTCACCAATCTAAATACACAGAACCAATTCGATGCTGGGAATAAAGTATAAAAATGGTGACTGTGGAAGTGTTCAGGATCCGGCACAGAGGAAGAGAGCATTTTGTCAGTGTGCTCTGGGTATTTTCATAGCAAATGTCAGTTGGGTTTTCCTAGGCTCCAGTAGTTGTTCTTTACTTCCAAGCTCAAAGAACCACAAAATATAAAGTGAAACCAAGTGAAATTTTTTGTTATTAATCACATATAGTTTACTAGGTATCAGGGTGAATGACTGAATGTGACATTTTTGTGGCTCAAAATGGTCAAATATTGGGAAATTCATATAGTTCCTTCCATAGTAACTTTAAATATTAATGCAAATTCAACAAACTCAAATAATAAATAAATGTAACTGTAGTATTAGTCCAATATTGTATCAGTCACTTTTCACTAAATGATTAGAGAAACCTGGCCTGGTCCTTCCCAGGTGCTCTTCATCAATGGCACTGCCTCAATAGTATACTGATTTTCTCCCTGGATCCCAAGTACTTTCATATCTTTGGCACTGATCTACAATTCACTTCCAATGAGCACTGAAGAAATTTCTTGCTCAGTCTGCAGTTGCTCAAAGTTCCAACTTTAAAGTTGAGCATTGTTATCAACCAAATTTTTGTAGTCCTCAGTTAATTCTATTTCTGTTTACTATAGAACAAACCCAAGAACTTTGGGAAATGCAGATCTTCAGTACTTATTCTATAAAATATCATGAAAACTTCAAAATTCTTTATCATCTCAGTATTGCTCAGTGTAAAGCCTCCGTGGTTCCTGAGAGGAAAAAGTACCTTCCAACCTGAGAGCTATCTGAAAAGGCTTTCCTTTATTCAAAAGTTATTTCTCTTGTCACACTATCAAATATTCTTCTTCCTTCCCCTTTCTCCAGCAATGAGTTTATGATAAAAATGTTCAGTGTTTAACTATCGAATCTTTATGTAGGGTATTCTATCTTAGCAGCAGATTTTACAAAAATACTACAGGAAAGTGATAGAAACAAACCCACTTGTAAACAAGACCCTATTTAAGGGGCACACATGCATATAAAATTACTACAAAATTCAAGAAATCAAATGTAAAATGTTATTATTAGGGGAAACTGGATGAAGATTATATGGAAACTCTCTGTATTATCTTTACAGTTTTTCTGTACATTTTAAATTATTCCCAAACAAAAAGTTTATTTAAAATAAAAACAAAACAGGGGCATCTGGCTGGTTCATTTGGTAGAGCATGTGACTCTTGATCTTAGGGTTATAAATTCGAGTCCCACATAGTGTGTAGAGATTACTTAAAAATAAAATCTTTTTTTCCAAGTTTTTATTTAAATTTCAGTAATTAACATACAGTGTGGTATTAGTTTTAGTTGTAGAATTTAATGATTCATCACTTACATACAACACCCAGTGCTAATCACTATAAGTGCCCTCCTTAATCCCATTACCCATTTAACTCATCTCCCTGCCCACCTCCCCAAATATAAAATATGGGAAAAAAAATGGGGCACCTAGGTGGCACAGTTTTGTCCGACTCTTAGTTTCAGCTCACATTGTGACCTCAGGGTCATGAGATCGAGCCCCAAGTCTGGCTCCGTGCTTAGCAGAGTCTGCTTAAGTTCTGTCTCCCTCTCCCTCTGTCCACCCCCCACATGCACGCTCTCTCTCTCTCTAAAATAAATAAATAAATCTTAAAAAAAAAAAACAGTTCAGGAAATCAGAACCAAGTCAGAGCTAATTTGTCTTCTCTCCAACAGCTTTAAATTACTTACCAGGTCTTTTGTTCTTCTTTACACATTTATTTATGTAGTCTACATAGACAAGTTCCCTTACATCTGCGAGGAGATTAGAGCTACCATCTTACTCCTGAGGAAAAAGGCCAGCGTGATGGCTCCTGGTTTGATGTTTCCTGTTCAAATGTCAGTGTAGATAGAGACATGATTGCCCTGTGAGTTTAGGCAGGTCACTTTCCTCTCTGTCCTTTGCTTTGTCCTATGCCTAGAGAGACAGATAATTCTTAGCTCCCACCTCTACTAGAAAAGGAAAGAAATTTAAAATGTTAATCTGAACATATTTTTTAAGGAGGAAGAACATATTTTGAAATGCCAGTTTCATACACAATACAGACTATTACTATCTGCTAGTTTTGTCAGCCTTAGATAGCAAGCTTCTGGAGGCAAATCTTGCTCTTTGAAATCACAATAGTTACTCTTGCATTCCTTAACAAATAACATTTCAAATCCTTAACTCTACAGTTCTAGTCCTAAAATTTATTCATTTATAGTAGGTAGCTTTTGCAGCTACCTATGAGTACATCAGTATTAACAATGCATTTTCTAAATATTTCATCTTCTTCTAAATATTTGTTTCACTTCTGATAGAGCACGAGGATCCCCAAAATCTGCCTTTCTAACACTGTCTACATCCTAAGAAAGGACGTGTGCCCTGAGTCACATAACACATAGATATCTGTTCAAGGGCCCACCTTGAGCTCTCCCACTTGGCTGCCATTTCACTCCTGCCTAGCTCTCTGTTTAATCTTTTGCCTCCTCCAGAGCAGTTAGCAGAAGCCTCAGTATGAAGAATGGGGGTTCTTAGAAGCTACTGAGATCAAAAGGGTTCACCCTGAATGAAGAGCATTTATCTCTTCCTGGGCAGGTTCTGCTATTGCTATGGTGGGGGGGAGGGGGGGAGAGGTTTTTTTGTGTTTTTTGTTTATTTGTTTTTTCATTAATTCCAACCTCACAATTTCAGAATAGGAATTTAGAAGTTTCACAGCTAGAAGACATGCAAAACTTAATGGTTAAGGGTGATGTATACAGCCTTCCATGTTAAGGAGAAAGACAGAACCTAAAGACTCTAACCCCAATGGAATACCACTCAGACTATCTGTGAGGAAATCTGATTAACAAGCATTAGCCTCCTGCCCTCCTCTTTTCTGACTGCAGATTTGCATTTCTTAGAAAACAGTAGAGCTTTTCTCTCCTACAGGCCCAGACTAAATATCATTGAGCCTCTAGAACTGAGAAATTCCCACTGTGTCACCTTCTAGAGCCCCTGCTAACCCTTTGCAACTCCAAGAAACAAGTCACTCATGCTTACCAGAAAACACTCAAGACCAGCACCAGCTTCTCCCCAGGGTCTCAAGTTGGAGAAAAGCCTCCTACCTTAGGTGCAAGAGAAAATCTCCACCCACCCCTTCCTCCTCTTGCCCAAGGCTGGCTGTGCGGCCTCATCAAAAACATAGTGAGAACCACCAGAGTATGGAAGGACCTAAATAAAATCAGATTTTAGGGATCTGACAAAGTTCAAACACAGGAAATTTTAGAGCTGTGCTGTCTAATATGGTAACCATCAGCCACATGCAGCTCTTAAATTTAAATTACTTTCAATAACATTGAAAACTCCATTCCCCAACCACACTAGCCATTAGTGGCTATCGTCTTGGACAGCCCAAATATGAAGCATTTTCATCATTGCAGAAAGTTATATTGGACAGCACTGATACAGATCATATAGAGAACTACATTTGGACTCTTTGAATCCTGCTATATCATCTTCAGTTTCTTTTAGTGAACATTCATTGAGCATTTACTTCATGGAAGACATTGGGCAAGGTACATATTCATACAAAGATGAATGTGATGGCAACTGAGCATCAGGAGCTTATATCTGAGATTTAGAAATATACATTCAAGGGCGCCTGGGTGGCTCAGTTGGTTAAGCAACTGCCTTCGGCTCAGGTCATGATCCTGGAGTCCCGGGATGGAGTCCCACATCAGGCTCCCTGCTCAGCAGGGAGTCTGCTTCTCCCTCTGACCCTCTCCCCTCTCATGCTCTCTCTCTATCTCATTCTCTCTCTCAAATAAATGAATGAAATCTTTAAAAAAAAAAAAGAAATATACATTCAAGTGACTACCTATATTGTAAGACAGAAATGTATGCTGCAGTTGAGGAATAAGCAAATCTCCATGCTTAGACAGGTAGAGAAGGATGAAACCATTTCACATGGATCTTTAGCAGTCCTGGGGTTCTAAGATGACAAGCACTGTCCTGATTGAGAAGCTGCTCCTTTCCATGCTGCCCAGTCCTTGTCAACAGCATTTGAGTGCATACCATCAAAATTGCTTTGAAAACTTTGTCCAAAATAAAATTTTTGGTGAGAAGAAGGCATAAGAAACAAAAGAGGCACCACATGCTAATGGAAAGAACATAGGATATGGAGTCAGAAGACCTGTTTGAGAGCTAGTCCTATTCTTACAAGCTGTATGACCTTGGATAAATCAATAAACTTCTCTGAGCCTCAGGATCCTCATTTTCAAAATGAGGATCTTGTCCTCAATTTAGGCTAATTCCTTGAGCTCTTGGGTTCTTCCAGCTCTGAAAGAACCTGGCCCCATAAGCTAATACTATAGCTGCCCCATAAGCTAATACTATAGCAGTAAACATGATAATAAAAACACCTTACACACAGTAGAGTGCTATGTTATTATTATCCTTGAAAATGAAACGCAACTTTGGAGGACATATAATCCATTGCTGGCAAGTTAATTTTGAACCACATGTGAAAGGTTCAAATTCTCAATCTATAAATCTTTGTTTAGATTTAAAAGCAAAAATATACACTGTCTGTCATCATCTCTATCTCTTCTACTGGGGTCATGACCAGCCCAAGTTCACTACATCTTAATCCCAGAGGACAGTTTGCCTCATGCCAGCATGAAGGAGGCCATAGCACTGAGGGTGAACTTACCTTGAATGACAAACAAAAATTTCCTGGCTAGAGCAAGTCAACCAATGAATGGGAAAGTGGGATAGGTCTGTTTGCTATGGAGAATAGAATGGATCAGTGGGATCATTGCAACAGTGTACAAATGGAAGGAAAGGAGGCCTTGGAACAATTGCTAGATATGTGTTCTGTTGATTTTATGAGGAATTTTAATAAGAATTTCACACTTTGTAACCACAAGTTTTAAGTCTGTCCGTGAAAATGCTAAATGCTTCTGTAAATGTAAAACAACACCACTTTTACTTTCCTGAAACTCCTGACAATAGCATGGGATGATTTCTTTTTTCAGCAGAGAGTGTGACTAGATTGGGTTTTCTTCCAGATGTGTAGGGAATGGTTTTAATTACCTGGTGCCATGCCTTAATTTTTGAGCACCCCATCGAATCTATTGGGTTTGGCAGTGCCAGCAAGAGTGGAACCATGGAGGGGGCCCTCCAGCCATCCAAGCTATGGTTTTGCCATGCTCACCATGTAGCTGGCACAGAGTCGTGTAAAATAGAATAGAAATTCTCATACTGGAATGCAGGCACTGAATAGCATAAATTTTCAACAGGGAGGTCTAAGGTTAAAATAATAAACTTCAAATGATGTATGCCACATGTGACATTTTGGTTCCAGACGTAACAACCCAAACCAAGGTCTTTTGCCTGACAATTCCAAAACAATATTACTCTCCTAGGTTTCTGATTTTGATTTTGCCTCAATTGCTCACAGATTACACTTTGGCAAACTTGAAGACAACACAGTACTGTTTAAAATGCACATGCCAGGAAGCCTTCATGATGATCTGCACTAAATCATCCCTGAATTCTTCGTTCCTGTGGTCACTTAACCATTTCCACAAATGTGGCATGGACTTTTTCTTCTGGAAGAAAATTTGAAATAATCACTCTAAGTAAGTAGTACAGTGAACTCTCCTCCTCCCTGAATAAAACAATAGACATTTGTTCTAATATAATTGGCCATTTATCCCAGATCTCAGCAATTTATAGCTCAACTTTCTGAAACTGAAATCACAACATTTTAGTAGCAAATTATAGACTTATCAGTCACGGAAAAGTACGGAAGTGGGCTCCAAAAAGTCCAAACTTTGGTATGCATTTCATAACCCAGTTGGAAACGTCCAATAGTCTTTGAATTTCATTATTTTAAAAATCTACTTTTAAATTATTTTGAAGACTTTGAAGCACATATTTTATCTTTAAATGCTTCAACCTTAATATCCTTAAGGTCATAAGTGTAAAACAATCATGGAAATAAATATTATTTAGTTTTCTATTCTATCACCATATCTTTGTGAGGAAGGTAAGTTATTGATAACCCTCCCTCATTACATTATAAAAAGGCCCAAGATCACAGAAATGTTTAACAATGAAGCCAAACAATGTGATTATTTGAAGGCCACCTTATTTGAAAATATAGTGATGGCTTTTTCCATACTTTAGTTGAACTACATAAGCATAGGTAAATTTGCAATAAAAGTACCATATAATACAATAATTAAATGTTAAAAGAGCAATGAGAAAATCAACCAGATTACGTCTAAACTGCAGAGTAAATGTATGGTAGGTAGCTGGATGCCTTTAAAAAAAAAAAAAAACCTCTTCAGAAACACTACTTAAAGGCAAAATAATATATTAGGGCACAAGCAGAAGTGAAGAACTGCAAATCAAACATAATCTGGGTATATCCAGATAAAAGCTAAAAGGAAGCAGTGCACTCTGGGAGAAAAGCCAAAGGGAGTCAAATGACCATAAAATTTCAGAGCTGGAAGAACCCAAGAGCTCACCTATTCCACCCCACCATTTTACAAATGATGAATATGAGGCCCAGATAAGGAATTAGCCTAAACTGAGGACAAGATTGCAACCACAATTAGGTCCCTTGCTCCTATTCAACCAGTGCTTATCCTGCTAGACTCTAGTCTTTAGTCCCAGTTTTGGCCGTAACACTTAACTGTCAGTGAGTGACACTGGGGGGAATCACAAAATCCTTCTATACCTCTGATTTCTCCACTGTAGAAGCAGGATAATATCAACCACTCTGTCATCTTCATAAGATGATTGTATAATATTACTATATAGACAATTAGCATAATAAAGTTACACACTCAAAAGAATAAAAAGGAAATATCAAAGTGGTTTGTTTTTTAAAGATTATTTGAAGTTACAAATGGATAGGAAATTCTCAAAGTTCAAGGCCCTGAAGAAGCCTAGAGTCAGTAAATCCAGACCAGTCATAAAACAAAGACGTTTCATCTTCTTTCAAAAGCTTTTCCAAAGTTATCCAAGTAAAAATGATCATGAAGAAAAGAAAATTATGGCATCCGAATTAATAGGCCTTAGACACTTGAAATATGGAACTGCAATAAATGTGCAAATTTAAATTTGGAAGTTTTCCTTTTGTGTTCTCCTCATAGTTATTCATGATACAGGCACTATCATTTGCAAGCAAAGATAAACATTCTCCACTGATGCCAGCAAACATTCTTTGTAGCAAAAACTTACTAATGAACATCTTCTCACCAGTGGGTCCCTACCACCTATGAAGAAGAAAAACAAACTAATTATTTTTCTTGAATTTTTTTTCAATTTTTATATTATCTTTTATATATTAAGCAAAAAGATGACTGAAAGCCTCCGAGCCCTTTAAATCATATTTTATTGCATTTTTCTTCACCTAGTTATATTATACGAAGAAAGAGCCCATTCTCGTTGGTACTTCTTTATGAAAGATACCAATATGTGATTATTTCTCACTTCAAATTATATCGAAGAAATTGGCATATCCAGCTCAATTCAGGGGACTGGTTGAAATAGGGTCCCCTACTCCTCTGCCATCTTTTCTCCTCCCAGCCAGAAATTAGCTCATTTCTTCATAATTAATGTGCTTATATGACTAAAGAAAATAAGAGTTCTTGCATGACTCTGTGCCTGGAAGGATTTTTCCAATATAGGAAAGCCAGGTCCTTTCCTGATAAATTCAGTTCTTTCTAGCTTAAGATCATGGAAATGAGCATAGATTCCAGTGATTCCAATTAAAATCAACATAACCAATATAAATAACCAATAAAATCAGGTTTGATTAGAAATGAGTTCAGAAATGAACCCATCACATAGGCCAAAATGCTATCATGTATATGGTCTAGAATCTCAGTACTTGTAGCTATGTGCTAGATATATCAAGCACACAGCTGCAAATACTGTTTCAGTTCCTGACAGTTTATTTTGTTTTTTCCCTGATGATAGGCTGATTCTCTGATCCATCCCCATGTGTCCTACTCAAGGCCTCAGTGTGAGAGAAACTTCACAAGAGCGTATGGTGTAAGAGCAAATTCCCCACCACTACAATACTGGGGAAAGAGGGGTGGGGATTCTTCAAGGTAGAGGCCCTATGGTAAAGTAATAATAACTAAAAGTGGGGAAGGACTTCCACTTCTGGCCACAACAGAGAAACCTATCCTCTTAAACAACTATAAAACTTGACAAGACATAGGAAATAACTGTTTTCAGATGTTCGCCAACAGGCAAAATCTGATCCCTGAGAGAAGGGAAACAAAAAAGTTGAGCCTGGAAGTGCTTTACAGATGTCAGGGTACGGTTCTGAGGAAACAGGTCAGAATTCAGGGCCATGGAGGCAGCTGGAATTCACGGAGCACAATACTGGAGAGAAAGGGGCTATGTAATTTGCACAAATACATAATTCCAAGTTGAGAAAGGTGCTAGAAAGGAATAAATAGAAGTTCCAGAAATCCATGCAGGGGCCTCCTTGAGTCTTTGATGCACAGACAAGACTCTATAAAGCCAGGGAAAGAACAACTACAGGGGAGCTGTGGGCTGAACGACTAGCAGAGTTCCCACGGGATTTGGAAATGTTCAAGTTTCAACCTGCCAAAATAGACATCACTATTCAACAGATCCTAGAAAGACCATGCCTTAGGAGAACTTCTCTAGCCCTAGTAAAGGTACTGTACATCTGCCCTCACACAGCTGAAAAACCAGCCTCAAAAGGTCAAACGAATGGTTGTTTTGCCAAGCATACCATGTAAACCCCTTAGTAATACAAGGTGTTAACTATGCTGCTTGTCATTAAATCATGGCCGATGTGTGTTTATGCTGCATTAGGTCAGACAATCTTACTCCAGATCCACAGGCAAAATCTTAAGTGGTGAAGAAGCAAACTAGATGGAAATTTTAGGTGGACTCTCTTTTTTCTTAGTTGCTCTTTTTCAAGACCAAGGCAGAAGGCATGCTTTGCAAATCCAGCACAGTCTTAACAAGAAAATCCTGAATCAATCAATGGACCTCACTGAGCAACCTTGGAACCCATCTCAGTATTTTCACCAATCCCTCAAACACTTATCAGTAGCTCACCTAATGCCTTTCTCCTAAAAATACTAACATTTACAAGGGTTTGCTGGTGCCAGGCAATGTGCCGAGCTCTTTACATGCATCATCTCATCTCCATAACCCTATGAGGTGGTATTACTGTTACTCCTATTTGCAGATAACAAAACAGAGACTTGGAGAGGTTTGGCATGGTGTGCTAAATGTCACGCAGGTGGTAAGGGATGGAGAAAGGTTTCTAGCCTACAGCTGTAGGACTCCAAAGCCAGGTATTTAATCACACACGATTCCCTATGTTGAGAGTGAACCTACAGATTTTACTTGCAGACACTCAGAATTTCCACACAAGAATTTATACAGTAACATAGCAGTCAGGTAAGTGAATAAAAGCCAGACTTTGCTTTATGCCTCTTGCATGATTTCTTTATATCCCAAGCAGTTGGGGCAAACTAAATTGTATAAATTTTTGTTTTGATCTGGGCATGGGTAGGGGGTGTGGTAGCATTTTTAAATGATGGAGTCTGAATAACTTTTTCTCTCTTGTGGTATTTTTATCAAAAATGGCAATTTCCAAAGGAGGCCAAATTCCTTGATACAGTCTGCTCTGAACTCTCATCTGTAATTTTACTCTAAACGTAACTTTCTCTATTGGTTCAGCGAATCATTTAAAGATGCTATAGATAGGGTGCCTGGGTGGCTCAGTTGGTTAAGCGACTGCCTTCGGCTCGGGTCATGATCCTGGAGTCCCGGGATCGAGTCCCACATCGGGCTCCCTGCTCAGCAGGGAGTCTGCTTCTCCCTCTGACCCTCTCCCCTCTCATGCTATCTCATTCTCTCTCTCAAATAAATAAATAAAATCTTTAAAAAAAAAAGATGCTATAGATATTCTTAAGTGTTTAGACTTTCGTGAAAGACCTGACTGCTACAAAAACTCACAGTATAACCCTAGACAAGTCAGTGAATCTTCCTGGGCCATGGTGTCCTTGTGTAGAAAACAGGGACCTTGAACTATATTGTCATTCACCAAATTACATATCACAGGACAGTCCTAAGAGGTACCCCCTTCAAAAAAGAAGTTCCAGGTCAAATAAGTAGGAGGAAAGCTATAAGCAATAGCCCCCATTTAGAGACTTGTGATCCATTAGCAATGGATAATATATTAGCAAATTAAAACCTCAGAAAAGCCTGCAGTAAAAAAATCTTTTCAACTTTAATTTCAAATTTCCAAAGCTTAATTTACCATAACACCATTTCCCTGGAAAAAGTGTCTGCAAACATATGGAAGTAATAGCCATTTATTCAATCAAAAAAAACCTATTTATTGAGCATCTACTATATGCCAGATATATCCAGTGCGCTGGATATTTGGGATACAAGAATAAGCATCGTCCCTGTTCTCCCAGAACCTAGAGTTTAGTCAGGAAGATAGACAAGATAAGCAACAGATATATGATTCCAAGTTGAAAAAAGTGCTGTGAAGGAAATAAATAGGTTTTTTCATATAAAATAATGACAAGGGGGCATATTCAGATAAGACGATGAAAAAAGGCCTTTCTAATATAATAATATATCAAGATATCATAGTATCTTAAGTGATACTAATATAATTTATGAGATCCTCATATAATTATTGTCACTTAAGTTAACATTTGAAGAGTGAGAAGGGTATGTGAAGAACAGAGGAAGGCCTTCCAGGCAAAATACCAGCATCTGTGAAAACCCCAGGGTGTGAAACTGATAACAAGCTCAGAGAATAAAAAGGCCAGGGAAGCGCAAGAGCAGGAGCAACTTTGGCGGGGGGACTGGAGAGATTGGCAGGGGCCAGATCATGCAGGGCTCCGGGGCCACAAAGAAGAGCTTGGATTTTATTCTAAGTAGAATGGAAAGAAATTTAAACTAGGCAGTCCTGATAGATGGAATAGATGGAATTGGTTTTTTAAAGGGTCATTCTGGCTGTCCTGCGAGGAACGGTTTGGAAAGCCAAGAAAATACTTAGGAAGAATAAGAAGCTATATTAGTTTTCAACTGCTGCTGTACTAAATTATTCAGAAACTTGGTGGCTGAAGCAATAGAAATGTATTATCCTACAGTTCTGAAGGTCTAATATCTGACATGGGTCTCAGCTGAGCTAAAATCAGCAGGACTCCATTCCTTTCTAGAGGCTCTAGAGGTGAATCAATTACTTGCTCATTTGGGTTGTTGGCAGAACTCTGTTCTCTCAGATTGTAGAACTGAGGTCCCTGTTT
Source organism: Eumetopias jubatus (assembly GCF_037043125.1). Taxonomy (NCBI): domain Eukaryota; kingdom Metazoa; phylum Chordata; class Mammalia; order Carnivora; family Otariidae; genus Eumetopias; species Eumetopias jubatus. The sequence continues at coordinate 36,790,985 of NW_028274820.1, forward strand.
TCTTGTTGGCTGTAAGCTTGGGCCATTCTCAGCTTCTAGAAGCCACCCACGTTCCTTGGTGTGTGGTCGTGTTCCTCTCCAAAGCCAGCAACAGTGGGCTGAGTCCTTCTCATGCTTCTGAAGGTCCATACCCTTAATCACATTGGCCAAGTCCCTTTTACCATGTAAGGTTACATATTCACAGATTCTCGGGATTAAAGGGTATACATCTTTGGGGGGATAGAAAGAGAAGCATTATACCACTTACCACACCAGCTATGGTAGTAGTTCCAAGTGACATGAGAAAAATAAAACCAGTGTGATGGCAATGGAAAAAGTAGACCGATTTAAGGCATGTTTTGGAGACAGAATTAATAAGCTTGGCAATGATTGATTATATTGGTGAAGGGGTGGGTACAAGAGGAGGACATCAAGGCTGACTCCTAAATTCCTGGTCTTTCAGGCTTATCAGCTGAGTGCCAGGAGAGGCCTTTGATAAAATAGAGAAGGCTGGGAGTGAACCCAGTTTTAAGAAAAACTCAGGAGTTCTGTTTTCTGTGGAAGACTCCTAAAGAAACATTAACCAGATCATCTCTGAGATCTCTCACTACCTTAAGAATTCGCTAAAAATCTTTCTATTGAGGGTTCATAGTACCTAAATTTTTTAATTATCATTCCTATTGCCTTGAGAAATATATATTCAAGGGTGACTTGTTTGTGATTTATCACATTCTTTGGAATAGAGGGAACATTGGTACATTTAGTTATCTATTGCTATATTAAAAAAATGCCTTCAAATTTAGCAGCTGACAACACAGTTTCCTGTGAGTCAGGAATCCAGACACTGATTAGCCGGATCCTCTGCTTCATGGTCTTTCATGAGGCTGTAATCAAGATCTTGGTCAGGGCTGGGGTCTCAACTAATGGCCCATTTGGGGAAAGATTACATGAGTATGTTACATGGTTACTGGCAGGATTCGGTTCCTTGAATATTGTTGTACCGAGGGCCTCAATTACTGACTGTGGACCAGAGGCAACCCTCAGTTCCTTTTCATGTGGACCTTTTCACCATGTATTTTATCAAAGCTAGCAAGAGAGACAAAGTCTAGTAGAAAGTCAAAGTCTTTTCTGACTTAATCACAGAAATGACATCCTCTCAATATTGCCATATTCTATCGGCTAGAAGCAGGTTACTTAATGGGAGGGAATTATACTAGGCCATGAATACCTGGAGGAAGAGATCATTGGGGGGCCATCCTAGGGACTACAAACCACACTTAGAGATTGAAGAAACCAAAGAGGAAAACAAGTAACCATGAAAGTGAAAAGGGAAAATGAGAAAGGCAACTTTCATCTTCTTGACTTTTTTCAGACAGGAGTCCTGAACAGCATTCTTCAGCCAGCAGATTGTTCTTGGGAGAGGTGATAGGAAACTACTCATAAGGTAGAAAAGGACAACCCAAGAAGGATTGCAAGTCAGTTTGACAATAAGTTCTAAAGATTATAATGGGGGGGAGACTAAGATGTTATTTTAAAATATTTTTAATTCAAAATAAATTTACTAAAATAGAAAATTTTAGCAGAATAGAGCAAAAATACAAGAAGAAAAGAACAGTAATATTTTGGGTTTTGGGGGTTTTTTTTGTTTTTTTTTAAAGATTTTATTCATTTATTTGAGAGAGAGAATGAGAGATAGAGAGCACGAGAGGGAAGAGGGTCAGAGGGAGAAGCAAACTCCCTGCTGAGCAGGGAGCCCGATGTGGGACTCGATCCAGGGACTCCAGGATCATGACCTGAGCCGAAGGCAGTCGCCTAACCAACTGAGCCACCCAGGCGCCCGGGGTTTTTTTTTTTATTATGTTATGTTAGTCACCATACATAAGAAGTCACATCATTATTTTTTGACGTCATTACATCATTAGTTTTTGACGTAGTGATCCACGATTCATTGTTTTCGTAGAACACCCAGTGCTCCATGCAATACGTGCCCTCCTTAATACCCATCACTGGGCTAACCCATCCCCCCACCCCCTCCCCTCTAAAACCCTCAGATTGTTTCTCAGAGTCCATAGTTTCTCATCGTTCATCTCTCCCTCCGATTTCCCCCCCTTCATTTTTCCCTTCCTTCTCCTACTGTCCTCCATGCTGTTCCTTATGTTCCACAAATAAGTAAAACCATATGATAATTGACTTTCTCTGCTTGACTTATTTCACTTAGCATAACCTCCTCCAGTCCCATCCATGTTGATGTAAAAGTTGGGTATTCATCCTTTCTGATGGCTGAGTAATATTCCATTGTATATATGGACTACATCTTCTTTATCCATTCATCTGTGGAAGGGCATCTTGGCTCTTTCCACAGTTTGGCTATTGTGGACACTGCTGCTATGAACATTGGGGTGCATATGGCCCTTCTTTTCACTACATCTGTGTCTTTGGGGTAAATACCCAGGAGTACAATTGCTGGGTCATAGGGTAGCTCTATTTTTAATTTTTTGAGGCACCTCCACACTGTTTTCCAAAGTGGCTGTACCAACTTGCATTCCCACCAACAGTGTAAGAGGGTTCCCCTTTCTCCACAACCTCTCCAGCATTTGTTGTTTCTTGCCTTGTCAATTTTTGCCATTCTAACTGATGTAAGGTGGTATCTCAGTGTGGTTTTGATTTGAATTAAGAACAGTAATGTTTTGTTTCCAAAACACACTAGTAATTCCTCAACAATAGCAATGAAAAATATAGTAAGCAATTGCTAATGGAAATCTCTTAAAAATAGAATGCTTCCAAATCTGCCATCTTGTATATTATCTTACACATTGATTTTTTTTTTTTTTAAGTAGAAATAAAGGCAGGACTACTTTCCTGATCTTCTCAAGAAGCATCTGTCTTCCTTTGTTCCTTTCTATTTTCCTTTCTTTAACTTTAGGATTACTTGAATGCTGCTTTATTGGAATAAAAGCCTTATAATTTTAATTTTGAAAAAAGTAGACAAATCTAATAATATACCAATATAACATAAACGTGCCATACTAATGTCAGATGTTAATAATTATGCAAACTTGGCATGGGGTATATAGAAACTTTCTGTAGTATCTTCATAATTCTTCTATAAATCTAAACTGTTCTAAAAATAATGCTTATATTTAAAAAAAAAAACCACATATCCCAAAATAACATGTTAATGGAAGTGAAAGAAAATCAACAACCCAGACTGTTAACTTTCTTTCCTTATAGTGGCAAAGACTCTTTGCTTTGGGGTAGATGCCTGGCGGGAGCTTGATATCACAGCGACTCCTGCTTTGGGACTTCACCAGCAGCAGGATCCTCAGTGGACATAGTACAGACTCAGCTCCAGATTTCTGAAAACATCCCATGTTAAAAAATCAGTTTAACTCCTCATTCCCTAAGCCAGCAGTCTGGTATACTACACTAGGGAAACCTTCCTAGAAAAGTACCAAAAGGATGGTAAAAGCTATAGGCATAGAGCTTTTGCTCCCTGTATTTACAACACTGGGAAAATTAAAGGCAACTTTGTGTTCAACAATAGGAATATGATTAATTGTCTTATGGATCATCTACTCACAGAAATAGCCATTAAATGATGGTTATGAGATTATGTTACATGAGGGAAAAATTTATGATATCATACTTATGCTTGTAAGATAGGTGTTTTAAATCAAAACATAAAAATGTACATAATATATAAATATAATTTTGTCTGTACCACCAAAGGGTCCAGTTTATTAATCTTATAAATAACTCCCCCCCCCTTTAAAATTGTCTCTCATTTACAAATATCTATTATACACTAGGCAGTGTTCTTTTTCTTCATGTACCATATCTTGAAAGCAGATTCTTGACACAGAGTTATAGTAAATGCTTTGAGTAACAGATAGCCCACAGCAGATATAAGGGTCCTCTTGCAGGCAAACTGGTTGGTAAGACAAGCAGGCCCTCCTCCCAGATAGCAATATGTACTACCTTTCCCAAGTCATACTGTACATCTAAGAGGACAATATTTATTCAGTTATCCATTCAGCAAACATTTACTGAACATCTACTAGTTGCCAGGCACTCTCCAAAATGCTGGTGCCTCAAAGGTGAGCAAAATGGACATGGTTCTTGCTCTCAGTGGAATTTACAGTCTAGTGTGAGATATAAATAACCCCACCAATATCTGTAGTAGAAAACCATGTTCCTATTATGAAAGGAAATACAGAGTGCTATGAAAGAATATTATCAGACGATTTTATATGAAGAACAGTTTTTGCTCAAAGATGTAGCACACATCAAGCACTATCTTTGTGGGCTATTTGTTAACATGAAAATGTTAGAGACAACGTGAACCTTAAATGTCCATCTCACTCACAAAGATTTGCAATAGTCTTGCTGTAGGTCTTCCAAGTTCAGAACTATGCACTTCCCTAACTTCTCAGCTTTCCTATAATTCCACTAAATGTTCAAATTCTTGGCAGAAACATTTTCATCTCACTTTTTCTGGACCTGGCCTCTCATATTTAATCTTGCAGAAGATTTCACTAAATCCATTTTTTTTAATCCTAAACACACACACAGAAAGAGAAAAATGTATAACAGCTGCAGAAATAGTAGGTGTGTAAGAACATTTATAGCTGATCTTCCTGGCATCTTTACCCCCTTTCTCTGGCATGACCGTAACATTCATGTGGGGATCTACCTCTTTCCCACTCTCAGCCTGCTGGATAGGACACACTTCCCAGTTCCATGGGTGGTATCAACTTGGCCTTTGCTCAGGACCAAGTAAATGACATAATCCAGTCCAATAGAAGTACATCTCAGGCCTTGTGCTAGGAATAGTGGGATAAAGAGCCTTGCTCTATTTCACTGGTTTTGAAGTTTTGAAGGAATAGCCCCCAGGAACTTCTGACAGCCATCCTGTAATTACAAAGAGAGGGCCTGACAATAGACTGAACACACAAAAAGCTACACCGAAAGATGGAAAAGGAGAAATAGACACTGATAACAATTTGAACCCGACTCCAGGCCAGTTTTCCCTTGCATATCCCACATCTGGCCTGTGGCAATTAGTGTTCACTGCCCAACATATGCTGGAAAAAAAGGTCAGCCAACACAGACACCTCTCTTTCACTCCTGCGGTTGGAGCATATAGCAGGCTGGTCTCACTTACAGATTTTCCATGTAATCATTAGACACTAGTCCACTGTGTTCCCTTAACCACAGGGGACCCACATCATATTCCTCATGCCATCTGTTAAATCTTTCTCTTAATCTGAGATGAAGAAGAAGGCACCCTCCCAACCCACCTCCTTAGAGATAAGACTCAGCACAACATTCTCCAAAGAAATCCTTACGCATCCTGAAACCACCTCTACTTTCTCAACCTTTTCATGACTTTCATGTGGGCAGGGGATTTAAGAATCATCTAACCAGTTTACCCCTTTGGAAATTCTGCATAAGAACTACCTCCTCCCTTAGAATGCAGCATGAATTATATCTTTGGATCTTGGCAGATATGTCCATTTTGATATTCTGTTATACATGTGAAATCACCCATGGCATATTTTGCAAGGGAAAAAAGTTGAAAACTACTTCAGTGTTTTCACATTTCCTACAGAGTCCACAATGAGAAGTCTGGCCCTGAAATAATCATAGACAAAACCAAGCTCATATTTTCAGTATTCAGGGAATTTTGAAGGGTTTATAGGAAAGCAATCAAGATGATTAAGGAGTATAAAAATTAAGGATAAAGGAATTATCATCTTCTAAAAGTACATACCTAATGTAATCATTACATATAAGAATGTCTACACCCCAGGGGAGTATGTCAAGCTAGTTCATCTAAACTCATAACAAGTTTGACTTGTCTATAACAATAGATGAACCTAAATCCTGGGAGAAAGAGTTATTAATTTAATGGGTTATCAATGGAGGCCATGGGTCTTTCTTTGGAGTTAATTTTAAAAACAGAAAAGACTCTATTTTTTTAATTTAAATTCAATTTAGTTAACATATAGTGTATTATTAGTTTCAGGGGTAGAATTTAGTGATTCATCAATTGCATATAACACACAATGCTCATTACATCAAGTGCCCTCCTTAATGCCCATCACCCAGTTACTGCATTCCCCCTCCCACCTCCCCCCCCGCAGCAACCCTTAGTTTGTTCCCTATAGTTAAAAGTCTTATGATTTGCCTCGCTCTGTTTTCATCTTATTTTATTTTTCCTTTCCTCCCCCTATGTTCATCTGTTTTGTATCTTAAATTCCACATATGAATGAAATCATATGGTATTTGTCTTTCTCTGATTGACTTATTTCACTCAACATAATACTCTCTAGTTCCACCTATGTTGTTGCAAATGGCAAGATTTCATTCTTTTGGATGGCTGAGTAATATTCCATTGTGCGTGTGTGTATGTGTGTGTGTGTGTGTGTGTGTGTTCTTTATCCATTTATCTGTCCATGGACATCTGGGCTCTTTCCATACATTGGCTGTGGTGGACATTGCTGATATAAACATTGGGGTGCATGTGCCCCTTTGAATCACTATGTATCCTCTGGATACATACCTAGTAATGCAGTTGCTGGGTTGTAGGGTACCTCTATTTTTAACTTTTTGAGGAACCTCCATACTGTCTTCCAGAGTGACTGCACCAGTTAACATTTCCACCAATGATGTGAGAGAGTTCCTCTTTCTCCACATCCTCACCAACATCTGTTTTTTCCTGAGTTATTAATTTTAGCCATTCTGACCAGTATGAGGTGGTATCTCACTGTGGTTCTGATTTGTATTTCCCTGATGCCAAGTGATGTTGAACATTTTTTCATGTGTCTGTTGGCCTTTTGTATGTCTTCTTTGGAGAAATGTCTGTTCATGCCTTCTGCCCATTTCTTGATTGGATTTTGTTTTTTGTTTTTTGGGTGTTGAGTTTGTTAAGTTCTTTATAGATTTTGGATACTATACTACATACTATACTTTACTATCTATACTATTCTATACTTCCTATACTTTTTTATAGTATACTATACTTTATCTGATATGTCATTTGTGAATATCTTCTCCCATTCCATAGGTTGCCTTCTAGTTTTGTTGATTGTTTCCTTTGCTGTGCAAAAGCTTTTTATCCTGATGAAGTCCCGATAGTTCTTTTTTAAAAAGATTTATTTATTTATTTGACAGAGAGAGAGGATGAGCGGGGGGAGGGGCAGAGGGAGAGGAAGAGAGAAAAGCAGACTCCCCACTGAGTATGGGACCCTACACGGGGCTCAATCTCAGGACCCTGAAATCATGACCTGAGCTGAAGTCAGATGCTTAACCAACTGAGCCACCCACGCACCCCCAATAATTCATTTTTGCTTTTGTTTCCCTTGCCTCCAGAGACGTATCTAACAAGAGGTTGCTACAGCCAAGGTCAAAGAGGTTGCTGCCTGTGTTCTCCTCTAGGATTTTGATGGATTCCTGTCTCATATTTAGGTCTTTCATCCATTTTGAATTTATTTTTGTGTATAGTGTAAGAAAGTGGTCCAGTTTCATTCTTCTGCGTGTTGCTGTCCAGTTTTCCCAACACCATTTGTTGAAGAGACTGTCTTTTTTCCATTGGACATTCTTCCTGCTTTGTCCGAAGATTAGTTGACCATAGAGTTGAGGTCGATTTCTGGGTTCTCTGTTCCACTGATCTCTGAGTCTGTTTTTGTGCCAGTACCATATTATGGCTCTCTTTAAAATAGTTTAGCAGAGGGGCACCTGGGTGGCTCAGTCATTAAGCATCTGCCTTTGGCTCAGGTCATGATCCCAGGGTCCTGGGATTGAGCCCCGCATTGGGCTCCCTGCTCCGTGGGAAACCTGCTTCTCCCTCTCCCAGTCCCCCTGCTTGTGTTCCCTCTCTCGCTGTGTCTCTCTCTGTCAAATAAATAAATAAAATCTTTAAAAAAAATAAAATGAAATAGCTTAGCAGGAGTCTTGCTCTAAAACAGGGTGTGACCTCTTTACTATAAATTTTTTTAATTTTAATTACAGTGTACTTAACATACAGTGTTATATTAGTTTCCTGTGTATAATATAGTGATTCATCAATTCTAAATGTTACCCAGTGCTTATCATGGTAACTATACTCTTACTCCCCTTCACCTGTTTCACCCATCCCCCCACCCACCTACCTTCTGGCAACCATCTGCTTGTTCTCTGTAGTTAAGAGTCTTTGTTTGTTTATCTTTTTATTTTGTTCATTTATTTTCTTTCTTAAATTCCACATATGAGTGAAATCATAAGATATTTGTCTTTCTCTGACTGACTTATTTCACTTAGCATTATATTCTCTAGATCTATACATGTTATTGCAAATGGCAAGATTTCATTCTTTTTTATTGCTGAGGAATAGTCCTCTGTGTGTGTGTGTGTGTGTGTGTGTGTGTGTGTGTGTGTGTGTGTAAAATTACTTTTTCTTTATCCATTCATCTATTGATGGACATATCTTGGCTATTATAAATAATAAATACAGAGTGTACATATCTTTTCAAATTAGTGTTTTCATATATAGATACTCAGTTGTAGAATTATTGGATCATATGGTATTTCTATTTTTAATTTTTTGAGGAACCTCCATACTATTTCCCATGGTGGCTGCCCCAGTTTATATTCCCACCAATAGTGCATGAGGGTTGCTTTTTCTCCACATCCTCACCAACACTTGTTTCCTGTGTTTTGGATTTTAGCCATTCTGACAAGTGTTAGGTGATATCTCATTGTAGTTTTGATTTGCATTTTCCTGATGATAAGTGATGTTGAACATCTTTTCATGTGTCTGTTGACCATCAATAGGTCTTTGGAGAAATGTCTGTTCTTGTCTTCTACCCATTTTTTAATTGGATTATTGGGGGTTTTTTTGGTGTAGAGTTGTATAAGTTTTTTATAGATTTTGAATACTAAACCTTTATTGAATATATCATTTGCAAATATCTTTTCCCATTCAGTCAGTTGTCTTTTATTTTGTTAATTATTTCCTTCACTGTGCAGAAGTGTTTTATTTTGATGTAGTCTTAGTAGTTTGATTTTTATTTTATTTCCCTTGCCTCGGGAGACATATTTAGAAAAATGTTGCTATGACTGATGTCAGAGAAATTACTGTGAGTGCTCTTTTCAAGAATTTTATGGTTTCATGTCTCATGTTTAGATCTTGAATCCATTTTGTCTTTATTTCTGTGTTTGACATAGAAAGTAATCCAGTTTCATTCCTTTTGCATTTAGCTGTCAGGTTTTCCCAGCACCGTTTGTTAAAGAGACTTTTTCCCATTGCATATTCTTGCCTCCTTTGTCATAGATTAATTAACCATATAATCATAAGTTTATTTCTGGGCTCTCTATTCTGTTCCATTAATCTATATATCTCTTTTTGTGCCACTACCATACTGTTGTGATTACTACAGCTTTGTAGTATATCTTGAAATCTGTGATTGTGATACTTCCAGTTATGTTCTTCTTTTCCTAGATTGCTTTAGCTATTTGGGGTCTTTTGTGGTTCCACACTAATTTTAAGATTATTTGTTCCACTTCTGTGAAAAATGCTGTTGGTTTATTGGGATTGCATTAAATCTGTAGATTGCTTTGAGTAGTGTGAGCATTTTAACAATATTTGTTCTTCCAACCTGTGAGCATCTAATGTCTTTCCATTTCTTTGCATTGTCTTGAATATCTTCATCAGTACTTTATAGTTTTCAGAGTACTGGTCTTTCACCTTCTTGGTTAAGTTTATTTCTAGGTATTTTATTATTTTTAGTACAATTGTAACTGGGATTGTTTTCTTAATTTCTCTTTCTGCTACTTCATTATTAGTATATAGAAATGCAATGGATTTCTCTATATTAATTTTGTATCCTTGACCTTACTGAATTCATTTATCAGTTCTAGTAATTTTTTGGTGGAGCCTTTAGGGTTTTCTATATATAATATCATGTCATCTGCAAATAGTGAAAGTTTTCATTCTTCCTTGCCAATTTGGATGCCTCTTATTTATTCTTCTTGTCTGATGCTGTGGCTAGGACATCCAGTACTATGTTGAATAAAAGTGGTGAGAGTAGACATCTTTACCTTTTCCTGGTCTTAGGGAAAAAGCTCTTAGTTCTTCACCATTGAGTATGTTAGTTGTGGGTTTTTCCATATATGGCCTTTATTACATTGAGGTAGGTTTCCTCTAAACCTGTTTTATTGAGAGTTTTTATCATGAATGGATGTTGTACTTTGTCAAATGCTTTTTCTGCATCTATTGAAATTATCATATGGTTCTTATCTTTTTCTTATTGATGTGATGTATCACATTGATTGGTTTGCGAATATTGAACTACCCTTGGAAACCAGGAATAAATTCCACTTGATCATGGTGAATGATTTTTTTAATGTATTATTGGATTCAGTTTGCTAGTACTTTGTTGAGGATTTTTGCATCTGTGGTCATCAGAGATAATGGCCTGTAGTTCTCTTTTTTGGTGGTGTCTTTATGTGGTTTTGGTATCAGGGTAATGCTGACCTCATAGAATGAATTTGGAAATTTTCCTTCTATTTTTTGGAATAGTTTGAGAAAAATAGGTATTAACTCTTCTTTAAATGTTTGATAGAATTCCCCTATGAAGCCATCTGGTCCTGCACTTTTGTTTGTTGAGAGTTTTTTGATTACTGATTCCATTTCCTTGCTGGTAATTGGTCTGTTCAAATTTTCTATTTCTTCCTGCTTCAGTTTTGGTAGATTATGTTTCTAGGAATTTATCTATTTCCTCTAGGTTGTCCAATTTGTTGGCACATATTTTTTCATTATAGTCTCTTATAATTGTTTGTATTTCTGTGGTATTCGTTGTTATTTCCTCTCTCTCATTTGTGACTTTGTTTGATTCCTTTCTCTTTTTTTCTTGATGAGTCTAGCTAGACGTTTACCAATTTTGCTGATATTTTCAAAGAACCAGCTCCCAGTTTCATTGATCTGTTCTATTGTATTTGTGGTCTTTCCCAATTTTTTCTTGTGGTTGATTTCTAGATTCATAGCATTGCGGTTGGAAAAGATGCATGGTATGACTTCAATCCTCTTGAATTTGTTGAGACTTGTTTTGTGGACTAATACACGTGATGTATTCTGGAGAATGTTCCATGTGCACTAAAAAAGATATGCATTCTGCTGTTTTAGGATGGAATGTTGTGAATGTATCTCTTAGATCCATCTGGTCCAATGTGTCATTCAAAGCCACTATTTCCTTATTTATTTTCTGTTTGGATGATCTATCCATGTAAGTTGGGTGTTAAAGTCTCCTACTATTATTATATTACTATGGATTATTTCCTTTATGTTTGTTATTAGCTGATTTGTGTATTTGAGTGCTCCCATGTTGGGGCACAGATTTTTTTTAATTTAAATTCAATTAGCCAACATATGGTACATCATTAGTTTCAGATATGGTGTTCAGTAATTCACCAGTTGTGTATAATTCCCAGTGCTCATCACATATTTACAATTGTCATATCTTCTTGTTGGATTGTTCCATTTATGATTATATAGTGTCCTTCTTTGTCTCTTGTTATAATCTTTGTTTTAAAGTCTATCTTGTCCAATATAAGTATTGCTACCCAGCTTTCTTTTCACTTCCATTTGTCTGATAAATACTTTTCCATTCTTTCACTTTCAATCTGCATATATCTTGATAATAGGCTGGGGGACTAGGAAAGATGGCGGAGGAGTAGGGGACCCTATTTCAACTGGTCCCTGGAATTGAGCTGGATATCTACCAGACCACTCTGAGCACCCACCAAACCAGCCGGAGTTGTAAGATCTGGATCTCTACAAACAGAATACCGCAGGCGGTTGGTTTCGAGGTATGAAGCCGGGAGCCGTGATTCCGCGGGCAGATATCGGAGGATAAACGGCAGCGGGAGGGTGCCTGGCCATGGGGATCCTACACCGCCAGTGAGCGACAGCCTCACGCACTGGGGATGGGGCACAGACTTACAGACTATAGCAGCAGGGAAAGGACTTTAGGGCAGCCCCCGGGGCGCAAACCCAGAGCGGCAGGGTCCTGCATGCAATCTGGGGGTGGCGGGCAGTTTTAGAAGCACAAAGGGCAGAGACGTGCCCCAACCTGGAGGCAGGACTGGAGGCACTGTGGAGGGGGACACGACCCAGACCACTGCAGTTCATAGCAGCACAGACAGAAACGGAGACAGTGTGGCCTGGAGGGCTCATTGAAGAACAGACTGTGATCTCTCTGCTCTGAGGCAGAGGGTTGGAAATGGTCTCTTCTGCTCTGACTGGCGGAAGAGACGCAGAAAGCCGCCAGGGAAAGACACCAGAGAACAAAAGCCCCAAAAACTGATGCCCACGGAGCCCATCCCCCGCCACAGGGAGGCAGGGCAACTCCGCCCAAACAGGGTTGCCTGAGTAACAGCGCAGCAGGCCCCCTCCCCCAGAAGACAGGCTGGGAAAACAAGAGGCCAGCAACCCTAAGGTCCCAAGAAAAGAGGTGCATCTTGCTTGCATTCTGGTCAATAATTTAGACTCTATACATTCCCTCAAACACCCATCAAACAGAATGACTAGGAGGAGGAGCCCCCAAAATAGAAAAGACTCAGAGATTATGGCTTATGCTGCAAATTTACAAATGGATCCAGATATAACCAAGATGTCGGAGATGGAATTCAGGCTAGCAATTGTGAAGACAATGGCTAGAATGGAGAAATCAATTAATGGCAACATAGAGTCTCTAAGGGCAGAAATGAAAGCTGAATTGGCAGAACTTAAAAATGCTATTAATGAGATCCAATCCAATCTAGATAATCTAACAGCTAGGGTAACTGAGGCAGAAGAACGAATAAGCGACCTGGAAGACAATATAATAGATAAAAAGGGAAAAGAGGATGCCAGAGAAAAACAACTCAGAATCCATGAAAATAGAAGCAGAGAAATAAGTGACACCATGAAGCGTTCCAATGTCAGAATAATTGGAATCCCGGAGGAGTGGAGAGAGAGAGGACTAGAAGATATATTTGAGCAAATTGTAGCTGAGAACTGACCTAATCTGGGGAATGAAACAAACATTCGTGTCCTAGAGGCAAAGAGGACCCCTCCCAAGATCAAGGAAAACAGGCCAACACCCCAGCATGTAATAGTAAAACTTGCAAATCTTAGAACCAAGGAAACCATCTTAAAGGCAGCTAGGGGGAAGAGATTCCTTAGGTACAGAGGGAGGAACATCAGAATAACGTCAGACCTATCCACAGAGACCTGGCAAGCCAGAAAGGCCTGGCAAGACACATTCAGGGTACTAAATGAGAAGACCATGCAGCCAAGAATACTTTATCCAGCAAGGCTGTCATTTAGAATGGATGGAGAGATGCAGAGCTTCCAAGACCAGCAGAAACTGAAAGAATATGTGTCCACTAAGCCGGCCCTGCAAGAAATATTAAGGGGGGTTCTATAAAAGGAGAAAGACCCCAAGAGTGATATACAACAGAAATTTACAGGGACAATCTATAAAAACAACGTCTTCACGGGCAACATGATGACAATTAATTCATATCTTTCAATAATCACTCTCAACGTGAATGGCCTAAATGCTCCCATAAAATGGCACAGGGTTGCAGATTGGATAAAAAACAGGACCTATCCATGTGCTGCCTACAAAAGACTCATTTTGAATGTAAAGATACATCCAGACTGAAAGTGAAGGGATGGAGATCCATCTTCCATGCCAACGGACCTCAAAAGAAAGCTAGGGTAGCAATTCTTATATCAGACAAATTAGATTTTAAACTAAAGTCTGTAGTTAGAGACACAGAAGGACACTATATCATTCTTAAAGGGTCTATCCAACAAGAAGATCTAACAATTGTAAATATCTATGCCCCAACATGGGAGCAGCCATCTACATAAGCCAACTGTTAACCAAAATAAAGAGTCATATTGATAACAATACGTTAATTGTAGGAGACCTCAATACTCCACTCTCAGCAATGGACAGATCATCTAAGCAGAAAATCAACAAGGAAACAAGAGCTTTAAATGATCCACTGGATCAGATGGACCTCGTAGATATTTACAGAACATTCCACCCTAAAACAACAGGATACTCATTCTTCTCGAGCGCACATGGAACTTTCTCCAGAATAGACCACATACTAGGTCACAAATCAGGTCTCAATCGATACCAAAAGATTGAGATTATTCCCTGCATATTTTCAAACCACAATGCTTAAGACTGGAACTCAATCACAAGAAAAAATTTGGCAGAAATTCAAACACTTAGAAGCTAAAGACCATTCTGCTCAAGAATCTTTGGGTCAACCAGGAAATCAAAGAAGAACTTAAACAATTCATGGAAATCAATGAGAATGAAAACACATTGGTCCAAAACCTATGGGATACTGCAAAGGCGGTCCTAAAGGGGAAATACATAGCCATCCAAGCCTCGCTCAAAAAAATAGAAAAATCCCGAATTCACCAACTAACTCTACACCTTAAAGAACCAGAGAAAAAGCAACAAACGATGCCTAAGCCACGCATTAGAAGAGAAATAATTAAACTTAAAGCAGAGATCAATGAATTAGAAACCAGAAACACAGTAGATCAGATCAACGAAACTAGAATTTGATTCTTTGAAAGAATTAATAAGATCGATAAACCACTGGCCAGACTTACCCAAAAGAAAAGAGAAAGGACCCAAATTAATAAAATTATGAATGAAAGGGGGAGAGATCACGACTAACACCAAGGAAATAGAAACAATTATTAGAAATTACTATCAATAACTATATGCCAATAAACTGAGCAATCAGGATGAAATGGATGCCTTCCTGGAAACCTATAAGCTGCCAAGACTGAAACAGGAAGAAATTGACAACCTGAATAGGCCAATAACCAGTAATGAGATTGAAGCAGTGATCAAAAACCTCCCAAAAAACAAGAGCCCAGGGCCTGATGGATTCCCTGGGGAATTCTACCAAACATTCAAAGAGGAAATAATATCTATTCTACTGAAGCTGTTTCAAAAAATAGAAACAGAAGGAAAACTTCTAAACTCATTCTGTGAGGCCAGCATTACCTTAATCCCCAAACCAGGCAAAGACCCCATCAAAAAGGAGAATTTCAGACCGATATCCCTGATGAATATGGATTCCAAAATCCTCAACAAAATCCTAGCTAATAGGATCCAACAACACATTAAAAGGATCATCCACCACCACCAAGTGGGATTTATCCCCGGGATGCAAGGGTGGTTCAGCATTCACAAATCAGTCAGTGTGCTAGAACACATTAATAAGAGGAGGGAGAAGAACCGTATGGTCCTCTCAGTTGATGCAGAAAAAGCATTTGACAAAATACAACATCCTTTCCTGATTAAAACTCTTCAGACTATAGGGATAGAGGGAACATTCCTCGAGTTCATAAAATCCATCCATGAAAAACCCACAGCAAATATCATCCTCAATGGGGAAAAGCTGAGAGCCTTTCCCTTAAGATCAGGAACATGTCAAGGATGCCCACTCTCACCACTATTGTTCAATATAGTACTAGAAGTCCTAGCAACAGCAGTCAGACAACAAAAAGAAATAAAAGGTATTCAAATTGGCAAAGAAGAAGTCAAACTCTCTCTTTTCGCAGATGACATGATACTTTATGTGGAAAATCCAAAAGACTCCACCCCCAAATTACTAGAACTCATACAGCAATTCAGTAATGTGGCAGGATAGAAAATCAATGCACAGAAATCAGTTGCTTTCTTATACACTAACAATGCAACTGTAGAAAGAGAAATTAGAGAAACAATTCCATTTACAAGAGCACCAAAAACCATAAGATACCTCGGAATAAACCTAACCAACGAGGTAAAGGATCTATCCTCTAGGAACTACAGAACACTCATGAAAGGAATTGAAGAAGACACAAAAAGATGGAAAAATATTCCATGCTCATAGATCAGAAGAATAAACATTGTTAAAATGTCTATGCTACCCAGAGCAATCTATACCTTCAATGCCATCCCAATCAAAATTCCAATGACGTTTTTCAAAGTGCTGGAACAAACAATCCTAAAACTTGTATGGAATCAGAGAAGACCCCGAATCGCCAAGGAAATGTTGAAAAAGAAAAACAAAGCTGGGGGCATCATGTTGCCCGATTTCAAGCTCTATTACAAAGCTGTGATCACCAAGACAGCATGGTATTGGCACAAAAACAGGCATATAGACCAATGGAACAGAATAGAGAACCCCAATATGGACCCTCAACTCTATGGTCAAATAATCTTCGACAAAGCAGGAAAAAACATTCAATGGAAAAAAGACAGTCTCTTCAATAAATGGAAAGATTGGACAGCCACATGCAGAAGAATGAAACTCGACCATTCTCTAACACCATTCACAAAGATAAACTCAAAATGGATGAAAGACCTCAATGCGAGACAGGAATCCAAAAATCCTAGAGGAGAACATAGGCGGTAACCTCTTTGACATCAGCCACAGCAACTTCTTTCAAGATACATCTCCAAACGCTAGTGAAACAAAAGCAAAAATGAACTCTTGGGACTTTAAGATAAAAAGCTTCTGCACAGCAAAGGAAACAGTCAACAAAACAAAGAGGCAACCCACAGAATGGGAGAAGATATTTGCAAATGACACTACAGATAAAGGGTTGGTATCCAAGATCTATAAAGAACTTCTCAAACTCAACACCCCAAAAACAAATAATCAAGTCAAAAAGTGGGCAGAAGATATGAAAAGACACTTCTCTGAAGAAGACATACAAATGGCTAACAGACACATGAAAAAGTGTTCATCATCATTAGCCATCAGGGAAATTCAAATCAAAACCACGTTGAGATACCACCTTACACCAGTCAGAATGGCAAAAATGGATGGGGAAAGAAACAACAAATGCTGGAGAGATTGTGGAGAAAGGGAAACCCTCTTATACTGTTGGTGGGAATGCAAGTTGGTACAGCCACTTTAGAAAACAGTGTGGAGGTGCCTCAAAAATTTACAAATAGAGCTACCTTATGACCCAGCAATTGAACTCCTGGGTATTTACCACAAAGACACAGATGTAGTGAAAAGAAGGGCCATATGCACCCCAATGTTCATAGCAGCAGTGTCCGCAATAGCCAAACTGTGGAAAGAGCGGAGATGCCCTTCCACAGATGAATGGATAAAGAAGATGTGGTCCATATATACAATGGAATATTACTCAGCCATCTGAAAGGATGAATACCCAACTTTTACATCAACATGGATGGGACTGGAGGAGATTATGCTAAGTGAAATAAGTCAAGCAGAGAAAGACAATTATCATATGGTTTCACTTATTTGTGGAACATAAGGAACAGCATGGAGGACACTAGGAGAAGGAAGGGAGAAATGGGGGTGGGGAATCGGAGGGAGAGATGAACCATGAGAGACTATGGACTCTGCGAAACAAACAGGGTTTAGAGGGGAGGGGGGAGGGGGGATGGGTTAGCCCGGTGATGGGTATTAAGGAGCGCACGTACTGCATGGAGCACTGGGTGTTATACGAAAACAATGGATCGTGGATCACCACGTCAAAAACTAATGATGTATTGTATGGTGACTAATATAACATAATAAAATTTAAAAAAAAATCTGCATGTATCTTTAGGTCTGAAATGAGTCTCTTATAGGCAGCATATAGATGGGTCTTTCTTTTTTATCCATTCCTTCACCCTATGTCCTTGATCAGAGCATTTAGCCCATTTAAGTTCAAAGTAATTGTTGATAGGTATGTACTTACTGCCATTTTGTTGTTTTATGATTATGTTTGTTGTTCTCTGTTCCTTTCTTCTCTTGCTCTCTTCTCTCATGGTTTGCTGGCTTTCTTTAGCAATATACTTGGATTTCTTTATTTTTCACATTGCTGGTTTTTGATTTGTGTTTACCATTAGGTTTCTCTATAACATCTTAGGCATTTAGCAGTCTATGTTAAGCTGATGGTCACTTAAATTTCCTCTTACTCTCCAGCTCTCCTAGAGCTGAGCCTGCTGATTTTTAAGGTTCCAGGTGTTAAGTCCCACTGATTGTAAGAACTCAAGAAATTAGGCCCCTCTGGTTTTCAAAGCCAAATGTTATAGGGATTTGCCTTCCTTGTGCTGGTTCCCCATGCCTGGGTGCCTGGTGTGAGGGTCTGTTTCCCTCCCCTCTCTGTGCCTGCTGCATCCTTCCCTCCTGCAGACAGTAATGTGGTTCAGTTTAGCTTTTGACCATGTCTCTGCCCTTCCTACCTTCTTTGATGTGGCATCTTCTCTACATTTAGCTGTGGAGATTCTGTTCTGCTAGTCATCAGGTTGTTTTCTGGGTTATTTACACTGATGTGGCTATTATCTAGGTGTATCCGTGCAATGTGCTGAGCTTATTATTCTTCTTTTCCTCCATCCTGGAAATTCCTATAAATCTTTTGTGTGTATGTCTATTGTTGATTACTCCACTCTAGCTTCTTTGGGTCTCTTATTGGTGCCCTTTGTTCTAATCTCCTTTCTTTCGTCTGAGGTATCTCCTGTTTCTAAACATCCTGTGCAAGTCAGTTTCTGGTTAGGTTCTGAGAGTTATCTCAATTTAGAGCAAGAATTGAAGACAAATTTTCCATCCACAACTGAAACATAAAATCATGCCTCAGTTTATGGTTTTTGAAAGGCCTTGAAATGTTTTCTCATTGTGCCACCAACAGAATTTCCTTCTAAAGTCTGAACTGGGTCTTAATATTCCATAGAATTCCATAGTTGAAGCCTTCAAAGGTTTTGATTCTGCCAGTTTATGGAAGGTTTTTACTGGCTGCAAGTTATGACTGAAATTATTTACTTGCTATTCAGTGTAATACGATAAGAGAGATTTCTAAATAGGCTGCCTCAGGCTTTTTAGTTCTATCTAGAGTAATAATATAAAACTGTGCAACTTTCTTTTGGGAAACAAAAAATAAGGCCAGAAAGATATAGCTCAAATGACCCCAAGAATTTTGTTAATAAGCCCTTCTATGTTTCTGTCATATACATTCTCCCCTTGCCTTTCAACCCTAGTATGTATTGTCCCTGCATATGGAGTTTCCAGGTGTAGTGAAGGAATTCTGGCACCTGTGTGTATGTGTGTATATGTATCTGTGTGTGTGTGTGTGTAACTTACAGATAACATACACATGAATTGGTGGCACATGACACCTATCATATCTCCTTTAAACCTCAATGAAGAACAAAAAATATGTATTTTGGAGAGGAAAACTGATATTTGGAGAAGAAAACATTGGACTCCCAGCTACTGTTCCTTTCATCCTCCTGAGTCCCTGCAGCAAAGGTATGCCCAGCACTGCAGACTATTTTTTCTCCATCGCAGGAATTCTGAGCCTCCCCGTGTGAAAACAGAAGGTTGTCATGAGTTCACATGTGTAGGAAAATGCAGTATTCCCTATGGTCTTCCGCAGAACTGAAAAGGTCACATAGGACGGGACATGTCAGGAAAACTATGATAAGGTATTGACTGAGATTAAATGACCCAATCTGATATGTCTGCAATATCTAATTCAAAGGACCAAGGTGTCATTCCAGCAAATCAACTTGAAAAGAAAATAGGCTGATTTTGATAATCCATCTTTCCTCAGTAAGTTTGGTTTCCATAGCCACAGGCTTGTCAGCCAGCTGTTTGGTTAATGATCGCCCTAGGGAAGCAACAACGTGGGTCTCCATTTATCTATCCTTGTTTGCAAAACACAGCCAAATTGGTTCTAGAAGTTGTCTGAGAAGGAAACTCTTACCCCAGAGAGAGAGAATACTCGACTCTCTGATCAGCAACATCTTCAATAAAAGAGGGAGATAGTAATTCTTGGGTTTGTCTACAATCCAATACCCTCTTGGGGAGCAGAAATAGTGTCATGAAATTCCCCCAAGTCTGAGGAAGAGGAAAAACAAATCCATTACCCTATCATATAATGCAGACATTTTTTCATTAATACTCAGAAGTCCCCAGGTTTCTTTCTGAACCTCAGCTGCCTTATCTATAAATAGAGAGGTTTGCTCAGTCTGTTCTGTTCCAACATGCTGAGATTTTGCTCTCTGACCAAACAATTTCTGTTCCACCATAAACACTAATCATGGTCCTTTCTCTCCCATTTCTCTTTTCCAATGCTGGCTATAGTACCAAGCTCTAATACCCGGTAGGACACCCTTCCAGTTCATTAAGCCAAACGCCGTATGATTTCTCCACCTTTGTAACTCACTCTTTTAGATAAGGTCACTAGGATAAGTCCTAATCCAAGATGATTCGTGTTCTTATAAGAAGAGGAAAATGCCATATGGAGACTGAGACACACAGAGAGAACACCAGGAGACAATGGAATCAGAAACAGAAGTACTGCAATTGCAAGCCAAGGAACACCTGGGGTTACTAGAAGCTAAAAAAGGCCAGGAAGGATCCCCCTCTAAAAGCTTTGGAGGGAGAATGACCACACCAACACCTTGATTTCAAGCTTTTGGAGCCCATAACTGTGAGAGAATAAATTTCCACACAGTTGATTTTTTAAAACCCAAGTAATAAAATTTACATCTTACACCACTAAGATTTCCCCATTACTGTCCATCTCATTCCTATTCATCATTCAGTCATAGCTCAACTCTCATTTCCATAAAGCCTTTTGTCTTCACTAAAATGTATGATTCCATTTCACCAACATATATCTAGTACTTACTATATCCAATACATTATGGTAGCTGGTCCAGATAAAAGCTTTTCTCTTAATCTTTTTTTAATCAAATTATAATTGGCATATAATATCCTGTTAATTTCAGGTGTACATCATATTGATTCAATATTTTTGTACATTAGAAAAATGATACCCATGATAAGATCTGAAGGAATCCAATAAAAAACTATTAGAACTAATACATAAGTTCAGTGCAAACCAAAAATGGGATTAAGGAAACAATTCCATTTACAATATTAACAAACAATAAAATACTTAAGAATAAGTTTAATAAAAGGAATGCAAAACTTCTACACTTCTGTGAAAACTATGTAATATTATTGAAGGAATTTAAAGAAGACTTCAATTAAATGAAAATACATCAATGTTCATGGACTGGAAGACTTAAGAGGCTTTAGTATCCACAATGATATATAGATTCAACAAAATCTCTATCTAAATCCAACCTGGCTTCTTTGCAGAAATTGACAAGCTGATACTAAAATTCATAGGGACATTAAAGGGACCCAGAATAGCCAAAACAATCTTGAAAAAGAACCATGATTCCCAATTTCAAAGTTTACTTCGAAGCTACAGAATCAAGACAAGATGGTACTGGCATAGGATGGATGTGTGAATCAATGGGCTAGACTTAATAATCTAGAAATAAATCGTCACATTTAGAGTAAACTGATTTTGATAAGTGTGCCCAGGCAAATAATGTGGAATGAAAAACCTTTCAACAAATGGTACTGGGAGGGACAACTGGATATTCATAGGCAAAAGAATAAAGTTGCACCCCTACCTCACATCATATACAAAAATTAATTTAAAATTGGTCATAGACCTAAATGTAAGAGCTAAAATTATAAGACTCTTAGAAGAAAATATGGGAGTAAATCTTCTGACTTTGGATTAGGCAATGATTTCTTAGATGTGATACCTGAGGTACAAGCAACAACAACAAAATTAGATAAATTGGACTTCACCAATACTAAAAACTTTTGTGCTTCAAAGGACACCATTTAAAAGGTAAAAAAAGATGGACACCTGGGTGGCTCAGTTGGTTAAGTGTCTGCTTTCAGCTCAGGTCACGATCCCAGGGTTGAGCCCCGCATCAGGCTCCTTGCTCAGCAGGGAGCCTGCTTCTCCCTCTGCCTGCTGCTCCCCCTGCTTGTGCGCTCTCTCTCTCTCTCTCTCCCTTTCTGGCAAATAAATAAATAAAACCTTTAAAAAAAAGAAAATAAAAAAGAAAACCATAGCAACAGAGAAAAATATTGTAAATTACATATCTGACAAAGGACTTGGATCTAGAATATATAAAGAACACTTACAACTCAGTAATAAAAAGACAAATAACCCAATTTTTAAGTGGCCAAAGAATCTGAATAGACATATCTCCAAAGAAGATATACAAATGCCTAATAAAACATCAAAAGATGATTCGCATCATTAGCCATCATGGAAAAGCAAATCAAAACCACAAACTCACCTGTTAGGATGGCTATAATAAAAAAGACAGATAATAAAAGTGTTAGCAAAGATGTGGAAAAGCTGGAATGCTCATACATGGATGGTGGAATGTAAAATGGTGCAGCTGCTTTGGAAAATAATTTAGCCACTCCTCAAATTGTTAAATATAGAGTTACCATATACCCAGCAGTTCTACTACAGGTTATATACCCAAGAGATTAAAACATATGTCCATTTAAAAACTTGCACACAAATGTTTATAGCCACATTATTCATAATAACTAAAAACTGGAAACCACCCAAATGCCCATCAACTGATAAATAAATAAAATATGGTATAGCCATACAATGGGGTATTATTCAGCAAAAAAATGAATGGAATTTTGAGACGTGACAACATGAATGAAACTTGAAAACATTACGTTAAGTGAAAGAAGGTAATTTTAAAAGACCAATTATTACATGATTCCATTTATATGAAATGTCCAGAATGGGCAAATCCACAGGGACTAAAAGTAGAGTTGCCTAGGGTTGAGGAGGTTTGAAGAAATGGGAAGTGGCTGTTTCTTTTTGAGATGATAGGAATATTCTTAAATTGATTGTGGAGATGGTTACACAATTTGCAAATATACCAAGAACAATTGAATTGTATACTTTAAGAGGGTGAATTGAATGGTATATGAATTATATCTCTATAAAGCTGTTATATTTTATGATATTGGTTGGTTGAGCATAAGTCATGGGCCTATACTGTAGCTGCAAAGGAGGCTGGGAAAGTGACATTCTGGCTTTTTCAGTCTTCCTCCTACCAAAACTCCTATGGAAAGAATTCTCCAAAATCTGGGAGGATAACTCAGATGCTAGACAGCTACCCCCAACAAATTGGTAAGTATTTCCTAAGGCAGCTAAGAGTGTAATAATTGCTAGATGAGTAATACCAAGTGCAAAAGCAATGAAGTCTACGGGGTTGGGGGGGAGTGGATTTTTGAGAAAGGAAAGTAGTGGTAGTGACCCTTCCCTAAGCTCATTCATCAAATGTTGTATTCTGTCTTCTAGGACGTGTGTTAGTCTTACCTCCTCTAAGAAATTACAAGCTCCTTGAGATCACTTGAAATTACAGACTCCTTGATATCTACTTTTCATGCAGACCTCAACCAAATCTAGCAAGTGTTTAATGATCAGTAATTGATTTAACTAGTGGCAATGTCATACACCTTCACCACAGCTGTCAGTTTTATTATGAGTTTAGGGTTTTTCTTTTCTTTAAATAAGTTCTCTGCCCAACATGGGACTTGAACACACAACCCCAAGATCAAGAGTCACATGCTGTATTGACTGAGCCAGCCAGGTGCCCTAGTGTAGGGTTATTTTTCATCCAGCTTTTTTTATTATGTATTAACTGAAAATTGCTGGAGCTTTTAAATATTGAGGGGGCTCTCATATGTAATTGGTTGATTAGGTTGCCGTATCCCTTTTAAAATGTAACTAAAATAGGCTTTTTAGTAACAAACCTTCTTTGTGAGTTTTGCTCACAGAAATGTTTTCAATTAATGAGTTAGCTACGTTGGCTCTTTACAAAGCATCACACCTTCTTAACTTGATAAAGCTCTAGGACCAAAGAGTCCTATATAGATTGAAAATAAAAATCATGTAAATTTCTCCAGAGTTTGAGCAATGGGAGAAAAACCAGAACATTGTGATTTGTAATTTTGAGAAAATCCAAACAAAGGTGATTTTTTTTTAAAGACTTTATTTATTTATTTGACAGAAAGAGAAAGCATAAGCAAGGGGAGTGACAGGCAGAGGGAGAAGAAGAAGCAGACTCCTCGCTGAGCAGGGAGCCCGATGTGGGACTTGATCCCAGGACCCTGGCATCATGACCTGAGCCGAAGGCAGCCGCTCAACTGACTGAGCCACCCAGGTACCCCAAAACAAATGTGTTTTTATATTATTTTTAAGATAAATTAAGGTCATATACTTCTAATATTGATAAGGAAGAGGGCATAAAGATTCCTGACATGTCCTTGTTTAATTTCTCAAACCACAGTAAAGGGAATATCTAAACTCTGTGTTAAAATACACAGACTTACAGTAGTTGTTTAAGCCAGTTTAATTTTCTCACATACTCAGTTTAAATATATATGTATATGTTTCTATTTACATTTCAGCATATTACAAAACAAAAAAATTTTTAAGTGTTTGAATTTTGGAAACTATAAAACAATGTCTATATTTGTTGTCGGCTCGCCCTTTAAGTTTGTATTAAAGTCACTTTTCATTTCTTTCTTCAAAATAATTGCATAGTTAATTAACTTGCTATTTAACCACCTGCAGGGCTTGAAGTGTCATTTTTTTACATTGTCTATACCTAGAAAGTCTCAAGGGAAATAACAATAAACAAAAAATGCAGATGTCTTCAAATCCTCATTCCAACTTCATTTAGAGGATCCTTATGCATCCTGATGCAGGTTTGACTCAAGCAGCCTAACTACTGCTTGTATGTTATGAAATTCCAAATGTTGGCATTTTAATCTGTATTTAAGAAAAAGCACTAAATAATTTATGTTTACACTTCTTTCAAGTTTTATGTGCTTGGAGTCTAAAAGTCTCTCTTCAAAAGCAACAGAGAAACAGCATGATTTTGTAAATGAGATGAGTGTTCCAGTGGCAAGTATTTAGTTAGAGATCTTGTGTCTTGATTCTACTGTAACCATTACTGTGCTATCATTCACAAGTGTTTTCCTGCTATACAGCCAGTGCCTAGAACAATGGAAAATATAAATTGTGATTTTCATTTGTTCATTGAATATTTCCAACTGAACTCTGGCTATTTTGTCTCCTTGATTTCAGTCCTCTCTAATTTTCAGTATGTTTAGGTCTTTTGGCTAGGATAAAGCAAATAATCTTGGAAAGATAGATTCTACTAGGTTGTAATTTCTTTTCTTAATGAAATCTACAAACTGAGTACCTAAACTTCTAAGTCAGCCATTGTGGATATCTTCTGCTAGTGCTCTAAAAGCTCACATAGTCGGGGGGAAATCTAGAAAGAATGGCATGGCTCAGAGGGACCCAATTGTAGTGAACATTTTTCTTTGGTGTTTTCATTCCACGTTTGAGAAAGATAACCTTCTCGACACACCATACATGAAACCACTTTTTGTCCCATGATCGTAAGTTCAGGCATACCATTCTCTGACCAGCTTGCTCTGCCCCATGCCCAGCAATCCTGCAGCGTGACACTTTCAGTCCCGTGACCCTACCACCTTTTCATCGTCCTTGGCCCTCAGGTACTCACTTTTTTCCTTACACAGCCTGAATTCTGGAGTCAATCACTAAATCACTCCCCTGCGTGACCCTCAACTCCCTTTCCCCACCCTCCCTTTCTTAGTCACTTGACAAAACCTCAACCCTCATTAAATCCTGCTCTGCCTGCTCCACGTCGCTGACTGATCTCACTTTAAATTCATGACCACTAACCCCAAGTGGACTTTCTGTGCTGCCTAGCTAATCACACTGTATTTCCCTCGTCAGATCACCGTCCCACTCTTCTAGGCAACTGCATCATCTCTTCCAGCACCTTCCCCTTTATCCTCACTCCCAGTTGATGACCTTCATTCCTACTTCACTGATGGAGCCCTTGTCATTGTTTTAAAACATAAATCGAATAGTGTTATTTCTCTGCTCAGAACCCTCCAGTAGCTCCCCTTCTCCCTCACAGTAAACACCAAAGTTCTCACAATGACTCACAGACTTAGATCTGGCCCCATTACCTCTCTGACCTCATCCCTTGTATACTCTACTGCATTACTGCTCCTGTCTTACCGGCCTCTTTGTTCAGCGAACACATCAAGCACTCTCCTACGTGGCACTTGCAGTTTCCTCTGCCTAGGACACTCTTCCCCTGGGTATTCTTACGTGGCTCACTCCTTGGCCGCCCTTGTCTTTGTTCTCAGTGAGGTCTTCTCTGGCTAGTTTATTTAAATTTGAATTTCCTTCCTTCATCCTGGAAACTCCCTCTACGCTTTTCCTCCTTTATGTTTCTCCACAGCACTTATCTTGCACACTGTGTTTTTTTTTTAACTTTTTTATTGTTATATTAATCACCATACATTACATCATTAGTTTTTGATGTAGTGTTCCATGATTCATTGTTTGTGCATAACACCCAGTGCACACTGTGTTTTACCTCTTTGGTTTATTGTCTATATCCACCCACTAGAATGTGAGCTTGGGCCTACAGACCAGGATGGTGGCTGTTTTGTCCACTGTTGAAACCCCAGCACCTAGAACAGTACTTGATATACTGTGGGTGCTTCATAAATATTTGTGGAAGGAAGGAAGGAAGGAAGGAAGGAAGGAAGGAAGGAAGGAAGGAAGGAAGCATCTTTATTAAAGGAGGTGTGTCAAACCATTACCTATCAGCTTGCTAGTTTATGTCAGGTTGTTTGGCAAAAAAGGGAAGTTGGAGAATCACAAAAATAATCTTACCCTGCCGGGGCAGAGCAGCTGTGACCAGTGCTGTGCCTAGCAGGAGTATCTGTGTACCATTTCCTTTGCCCACAAAAGAGGAGCTGCCATAGCCCATTCTCAACAGATATCTCAGAAATAATGGCTTGTATGAAACCAGAGAGGGAGACAAACCATAAGAGACTCTTAATCTCAGGAAACAAACTGAAGGTTGCTGGAGTGAAGGGGGGTGGGAGGGATGGGGTGGCTGGGTGATGGACATTGGGGAGGGTATGTGCTATGGTGAGTGCTGTGAATTGAGTAAGACTGATGAATCACAGAATTCTGTACCTCTGAAGCAATACATTATATGTTAATAAGAAAAAGAAATAATGGCTTGTAACCCAAAGCTGCTTTTTTTTTTTACTTTTAAATATATATTTTTTTAAATTTTATTTTATTATGTAAGACTCACAAAAATTACTTAAGGGGCCATGAAATTTGCATAAGTCCCACTCACATTAATCAATACTACTTACCTTACTACAAAAGTGCTTTTTAAGTAACCAAAGGTTGCCTTCATGTTAGTCAATGTTAATGGCATGTCTAGGCAATGCAAAAAAAAAAAAAGGGTATTTTATCAATATATAAATATACCAAATTTTATTATATCATAAATCACTCAAAGTGTTTTCTTACATCAGTTTTTAAAGACAGCATTAAATTATGTAGTTCTATATCATTAATACATTACAATCGGGGTATTGGGTTAGAGATTTTAATTGAGTAGTGGTTTGGGAATTTTTTTAAAGGAAAAAAAAGCAAGATCAATTTTCCCCTTGCAGACTTTAGTAGGTAATATGAATGTCACAGATATTACCTGCTTTATAAATCATTTTTTAAGTTCCTTCTTCCATCTGAGCACTGAGAACAGCAACCTAGCAAAGCACTGAAAAACTGTTCAAATTTAAACCACTAAAATGACATCTGTCTCTGAATGTCTGAAAGGATTTACTGTAAAAAATCAGTTTGAGATTAAGTCAATAAAATTAATCATGACCCTGAAGGAGGAAAATGGTGGGGAGAGGGGGGCCCTAGAAAACACTACACAATTTAACAATGCTGTAAGGGAAGGGACTTGGGGGGATTGCTATTAATTCACCATAGCTAAATTCAAATACAGGCTTTGCTTTGTATATTCAACTTGTGGTGTCCTTTTTTTTCCATCATCAAAATTAACCAAAAAATAGCCATGAGAATTTTTTCATTTGAATTTATTAGCTACATAAGCTAGCTGAAATCTACATAAAAGTTTTAAGACAAATTAGTGATTTGAATGCCAACTAGAGTGACAGGGCCTGCTTTTTTTTTCCCCCTTCTTTTCTAGAAAGCTGCTGTGTTGCAATTGATAACCATGGATGTGAAAAACAGCTAATTTGTTGCTCCTTTACATCAACCATTGTCTATTGTTTCCAAAACATGCAGAACTAAGTGGGGAAGGCATACAGTGCTGAGCTGAGACACTTTCTGCCCCATTGTACCACTAGTGGATGGAGCCCTGGGGCACTCGGTTCAGCCACTGCCTGCCATGACTCCTTGTCTTGTAGGTGTGTGTCTCATCTCCCTTAATAAGACTGCACCTAGAGAAGTACTGGGAGTTTCCTGTTTCCTCTGTTGACCGAAAGTTCCTTAAGGTTAGGACAATGTCTGTTTCACCTTTCTAAATCTCACAAAACTAGTCTCATGAAATAATAAGCCCTTAAAAGAATAAAAATCCAGTCTGATTAATCTTTTATTGCCTAGCACAGTGCCTTAAACCGGGTTGGCACTGAATAAATAAACAAACAAATAAATAAATGTTGGCTCGATGTTGAATGAATGATTAAATAATGAATGAATGATTTTCATCAAATACTCTCCAACCCCTTACTAAGTGACCTCAGGGAACAAGCAGAGCAGCTTTGTGGTCCAAACCTCCTATCCCAGCTGCCTGCTTCAGAAATGGGGAAAGCAGAACTATCTGTGCTGCAGTAACTTAAGCGTAGCTGAGAATTTACAATAACATGTAACATTCATGTCCCAGAGCTAGTCCCTCAAGCTGGTAACATAGAAAATCAAATTCCCTAGTATTTTAACTATTTTTTAACAAAACCTAGTGAAAACTACTTTGGCCACTAGATGGCACTTGTATTAGCCATGTCTCCAATTTGGGAAGGGGCCCTGTTCCAAAAGTCCTTTGCTAAGTTGTATGTAGCTTGAAACTGTGAAAGCATTCATTTAAAAAGAAAAATACATTACGGGGCGCCTGGCTGGCTCAGTCAGTTGAGCGTCCAACTCTTCGTTTCAGCTCAGGTCATGATCTCCAGGTCATGGGATCCAGTCCTGCACTTCAGGCTCTGCATTGTGTGGAGTCAGCTTGAGATTCTCTCCCCTCTCCCTCTACCATGTGCTCTCTCTCTCTCTAAAATAAATAAATAAAATATTTAAAAATAAAATTAATAAAAAGAATATATTAAAATAAAAGATCTGCAGAAAACTTACAAATGATAACTAAATTTATAGTAGATCTATAGTATTGTAATTTATTATATTTTAAAAAATTTTTTATTTATAGTGTATTATTAGTTTCAGAGTTAGAATTTAGTGATTCATCAGTTGCATAGAACACCGAGTGCTCATTACATCAAGTGCCCTCCTAATGCCCATCACCCAGTTACCCCATCCCCCACCCACCTCTCCTCCAGCAACCCTCAGTTTGTTTCCTATGATTAACAGTCTCTTATGGCTTGTCTCCCTGTCTGTTTTTGTCTTATTTTCCTTCCCTTACCCTATGTTCATCTTTTTTGTTTCTTAAATTCCACATACGAATGAAATCATATGGTATTTGTCTTTCTCTGACTTATTTCGCTTAGCATAATACCCTCTACTTCCATCCACGTCGTTGCACATGGCAAGATTTCATTCTTTTGGATGGCTGAGTAATATTCCATTGTGTATATATATACCATACCTTCTTTATCCATTTATCTGTCCATGGACATCTGGGCTCTTTCCATACTTTGGCTATGGTGGACATCGCTGCTATAAATATTGGGGTGCACGTGCCCCTTTGAATCACTGTTTGTGATTCAGGATAAATACCTAGTGGTGCAACTCCTGGGTCATAGGGTAGCTCTATTTTTAGCTTCTTGAGGAACCTCCATACCGGCCACCAGAGTGGCTGCACCAGCTTGCATTCCCACCAACAGTGTAAGAGGGTTCCCCTTTCTTTGCATCCTCACCAACATCTGTTGTTTCCCGAGCTGTTCATTTTAGCCATTCTGACCAGTGTGAGGTGGTATCTCATTGTGGTTTTGATTTGTATTTCCCTAATAGTGATGTTGAGCATTTTTTCATAACATCATAATAGTGATGTTGAGCAATTTTTCATTTTTCATATATATTCTTATATAATACTAAACTATGCTATTCTAGACTAGACCCTGCTATACTATACTTCATTACAACGTTTTCCAAATTGATGTTCTGGGAGCTTGTAAAAAATAAATATGGAGGGGATTAATGAGCACACTTCTTGTGATGAGCATCAGGTGTCAAATGGAATTGATGAATCACTATATTGTACACCTGAAACTAATATTACACTGTATGTTAACTAACTGGAATTTAAGTAAAAACTTAAAAATTATGTATGTATATATACATTATATGTATAGAATCCACGTCCTAGACATACTAAGTCCAAATATTTGCATGGGGCCCAGAAATCTGCATTTTAGTAAGCTTTCCAGAGAATTTCTTACAGAATGGTTTCCATTGAAAATGCCACGATTTGAGACCACATTCATATGGGAAAATCATCTATGATTTCAACTAAGGATTCAAAGAATAAATCCTCCCTCTCCTACTCCAACACTTGCTAAGGCACCTTCTTATTGCATTAGAGATACCCCATCCTTATATGCTCCAAGTTCCTGTTGGTGGTTTGTCACCTGAGAGAGAGCCTCCAACAAAGCTCAGGTGGCAATAAGGGAAATTGAGGAAGATGGATAGGATCTCAAGAGTTATGGATAAAGGGATAAAGGCATTGGGGGGCCAGGACCTCCTGCCACTACAAGACTATAGGAACACTCCTGGCATATACTTATTTCCTTGCCAGTCCCTTCTCTCTTTCAGGTCAGTGACACCCCATCCCCAGCTACCCATTTCTCTGTTACCTTCCACTGACTTTGACTACAGTTTCTCTCTTCTTCCTGCCTCACTACAAAACAGGCCCCAAACTCACAGGCTCTCCCCTCCTATCCCTAAAGCAAGTATCTAATGCCTGCCTGATTTCCTTATTATCAGCAACCAAGAGAAATAAATAGCAGCTAAAAAGAAATCCCACTGCATTGTCTCATTCACTGTAGGCAGGATTGCCAGATAAAATATAGGACACCCAGTTAATTTAAATTTCAGCAAATAATTTTTGTAATGTAAGCATGTCCCAAATATTGCATGAGACATCCTTATGCCAAAAAATTATTCATTGTCTGAAATTCAAATTTCACTGAATATCTTATATGTTTATTTGAGAAATCCAAAACCTTAGCTGTAAGGGGAAAGAGATGATCACAAGTGATAATGGTCTTTGGGGTGTCTAAAAGACTGCAGTGAGAATCATCTACATATCAGGAAACCTAGACTCAAACTCCTCTGCGCATCTCCCCTCAAGAGTAGAGACTGCTAGAGATAGAATGGAGCCTCCCAAGATTACAGAGGAGCCTAGTGTTGAGGCAGGCAAGAACAGAATGAAACTGTAGAAAACAGTATAGCAAATACCAGAGTATACCACATATAGTAAGGGTAATTATTGTTTAACAACAGGCATGAAATTTTTGATTTGGTACCTATATACTGGTAATGAATCGCCATGTAAAGTATATTTCTTATTGAAGTACAGTCCAGAAAGTTTGATAAAGACTTCCCTGGGCTATCTAAAAAAAGGTAGTTGTCCTCAATGAATGCTTGACTATAAGGAATATACATAAGTTGGGAAATATCTATAGTATTTCAGCCTATTTATTTGAGCAGTTCCTACTCACTAGTATATATCTCTGATATTGAATGATCTGGAAGGATAGTCTATTGTGGCAGAAACTGGCTCTGTTCTCTTCTTTCTCAATGAAGGATCAGACCACAGCTCCCAGATGGATGCAGCTCAATGGAATCATGACTGGTTCTCACCAGGAGAATCTGGGGGAGGGAATGATGTGTGTCACCTCCAGTGAAGTGGTTAAGAGCATGTGCAACCTCTCCACACTCTTTCCGCACCTTGTCTGAATGCTAGACACAGACCACATTTCAAGGCCTATGAAGATGGAAAGATTGAAAGATGAAGATTGAAAAAGGCCTGGATCCCTGCATGGAGCAAAGCTCCAATCTATGCCTAACACCCTGCATTAGCTGTGACATGAATGAGAAATCATCTTTTATTGTGTTGAGCCACATTTTGGATTATTTCAGCAGACTAACCTAACTACCACAATTTTTATTAATGCAGGAGGCAGATAACTTATAATTTCAAATATACTCCAGCCAGTACAAATTGCTACTACACAAATGGACTCTATAAAAAGTATACCAGCCTTGGGGCGCCTGGGTGGCTCAGTCAGTTAAGTGTCTGCCTTTGGATCAGGTCGTGATCCCAGGGTCCTGGGATTGAGCCCCACATCGGGCTCCCTGCTCCACGGGAAGCCTGCTTCTCCCTCTCTCCCCTGCTCATGCTCTCTCGCTCTCTTGCTATCTCTCTCTCAAATAAATAAATAAAATCTTAAAAAAAAAAAAAGTATACCAGCCTTGAGCCAGATGCTTCAGGAATGTTTCCCATTTTATTAGCATAATGATGGCATTTATAGTTACCAATGGTTTTGTACTTGTAAATGTATATTATCAATATAATCAGTTTGATCCTTGAGTTTCTTTTTCCATACATTAATTTTTACATGAATCACAAGAGGAAATAATAGTTCATATGGCTTGTCATTCACAAGTAAAAAATTTGGAACCATTAATACCAGGATAGTGAGGAATAAATCATATATATCTGATATCCTTCAAAATAATTTTTATAAAAATACAATCCTATGTCCGTTTAGCCTCACCCATCTTTCTTGATAGTGAGATTAACTCCCCAAATAACTTATAAAAGTAACACAAATGAATCCAGTTAATTTTTGTTGCTGCCTATCTTAAATCTCCATTACCTCCAGGGTAAGATCTAAATGCCACAGCATATTGTGCCCTCCATGTCCTTGCTCATCTCCCTTGATTTGGTACCCATGTGCCTTTCCTCTCACACTGAAGCAATCAATGCAGTTTGTACTAGTCACCTAAAAATTATATTCAAAATGCAGATTTCTGGACCCCAGTGTTAAGAGTCACATTCAGTAGATATGGGGTAAGACCTTGGGCTCTGAGTTTTAGTAAGTACCTCATCTGATGCAGGTGAATTATAAATTACCTGTTAAGAAATGCTGTTTAAAACAAATGATAAAAATATGTAATACTGTAAGATGTTCTACAGGATTTTAACAGGAAAAAATGCTGCAAAATGCATTTCTTTTATTTTTAAATATAGATACCAGTTACTCATTTTATTCATACATGAGGTTATAAAAATAACTAGGTAGGGGGTGCCTGACTGGCTCAGTCAGTAGAGCATACGACTCTTGATCTTGGGGTTGTGAGTTTGAGCCCCACGTTGGGTGTAGAGGTTACTTAAAAAAAAACTATTTCTAAAATATCTATTGATATTTACTAAAATATAATTAATATAAAATACTTATATTTTTACAAAATATAAAAATATGTAAATTGTAAATATGTTTATAATATATATTTTATATAAAATATAAAAATATATAAAATTTTACTAAAACTAGGCAGTTTCTAAAATATCTACTAATATCTACATTTCTAAATTATCTATGGGATTTCTTTCTAAAATAACTAATCTACTAAAAGCCATTTTCCACTTTGATTAAGGGAAGTACTAACAGATACTCTAACTTCAACTACTATTTTTATAATATGAATCTATATATTAAAAAGCAAAATATTGGATAAATTTCTATATTGATAGGGTTGATTTAAAAAAAAATAGATGGTCAACTAATTTTCAACAAGGCAGGAAAGAATATCCAATGGAAAAAAGACAGTCTCTTCAACAAATGGTGTTGAGAAAATTGGACAGCCACGTGCAGAAGAATGAAACTGACCACTTTCTACACTATACACTAAAATAAACTCAAAATGGATAAAAGACCTAAATGTGAGACAGGAATCCATCAAAATCCTAGAGGAGAACACAGGCAGCAACCTCTTTGACCTTGGCTGCAGCAACTTCTTGCTAGCCACTAGCAAGCAACTTCTTGCTTGCTAGTTTTCAAAGGCAAGAGAAACAAAAGCAAAAATGAACTATTGTGACTTCAACAAGATAAAAAGCTTTTGCACAGCAAAGGAAACAGTCAACAAAACTAAAAGGCAACCTAAAGAATGGGAGAAGATATTTGCAAATGTCTTATCAGATAAAGGGCTAGTATCCAAAACCTGTAAAGAATTTATCAAACTCAACACCCAAAAAACAAAAAATCCAGTCAAGAAATGGGCAGAAGGCATGAACAGATATTTCTCCAAAGAAGACATACAAAACGCCAACAGACACAGAAAAAATATTCAACATCACTTGGCATTCGGGAAATACAAATCAAAACCACAATGAAATACCACCTCACACTGGTCAGAATGGCTAAAATTAACAAGTCAGGAAACGACAGATGTTGGCAATGAGGCAAAGAAAGGGGAACCCTCTTACACCGTTGGTGGGAATACA
Organism: Eumetopias jubatus; assembly: GCF_037043125.1. Taxonomy (NCBI): domain Eukaryota; kingdom Metazoa; phylum Chordata; class Mammalia; order Carnivora; family Otariidae; genus Eumetopias; species Eumetopias jubatus. The sequence continues at coordinate 36,825,454 of NW_028274820.1, forward strand.
AACTAGTGCAGCCACTCTGGAAGCCGGTATGGAGGTTCCTCAAGAAGTTAAAAATAGGGCTATCCTACGACTCAGGAATTGCACCACTAGGTACTTATCCAGAATCACAAACAGTGATTCAAAGGGGCACATGCACCCCAATATTTATAGCAGCGATGTCCACCATAGCCAAAGTATGGAAAGAGCCCAGATGTCCATGGACAGATAAATGGATAAAGAAGGTATGGTATATATATATACACAATGGAATATTACTCAGCCATCCAAAAGAATGAAATCTTGCCATGTGCGATGACGTGGATGGAACTAGAGTATTATCCTAAGCAAAATAAGTCGGTCAGAGAGAGACAAATATCATCTGATTTCATTTGTATGTGGAATTTAAGAAACAAAAAAGATGAACATAGAGGAAGGGAAGGGAAAATAAGACAAAAACAAACAGGGAGACAACCATAAGAGACTCTTAATCATAGGAAACAAGCTGAAGGTTGCTGGAGGAGAGGTGGGTAGGGGATGGGGTAACTGGGTGATAGGCATTAAGGAGGGCACTTGATGTAATGAGCACTGGGTGTTATATGCAACTGATGAATCACTAAATTCTGCCTCTGAAAATAATAATACACTATATGTTAATTGAATTGAAATAAATTTTTTTTAAAAAGAAAATATAGCAATAATAGAAATAGATAATATTACTGCCTGAATCATGAGGAGTAAACAATCACAGGTTAAATTCAGTGGGGAAAAAAAGAGCCTCCAGCTGCCAATAGAGGCTATGTAATCTGCATGTAGAGTCAAAAGAAAAATTCATTTTTCAAAATTAAATTTTAGTCAGGGGGATAGTTCCATGCATGTGAACTAACCATGCCTCATCATAACTTCTTAACCATTAGTTTAGTCCTCAGAATAAGAGTATTTTTAGTGAAATTTGGAAACATAGACTTAAATTTTCATTCTCTACTTCTCTTCAGTTCACTATGAGACTTTTTACCAATCATTCCTTTTCCTTTTTACACTCTTCATCTGTAAAATAGGACTAACATTTGCCAATAACCTTAAGGTTGAGGGGAAAAAATACCATAATCATGTCTCTGCCAAAATTGAGATTCTAGGAAATAAATCGCTGGATTTATAAATGCAAAATGTAATTATCCTGGAAGTTTTCCCTGTTGCAGTATTGGTAGAGTATATATTGCAAATGTAAATATTGAAAAAGATGGTTCTCATGATTAACATTAATAAATATTTATTAAGGTAACTATAGGGTATTTGGCAATGTACTAGTCAATGATCTTACATCAAATCTGAAATAGATTCACATTGCAAAGACATATATAACCTAAATTAGAATTCCACAAATTGGAGACTGGCCAGTTTCTCCCATGGGAAAAAAAGAATTCAAATGCATGAAAAGCAGACTGGGTACATGAGAACTGGACACAAATCTCAACCACTGAGCTAAACCACTTTCTCAGATGCCAATCCTATAAGCATCACTTTCAGATTTCTTCTATAAAGAGATACAACTCTGATTCCCAGGAGACCTGAAGGAGTACCTCATCTGAAGTCTAGTACTTCCTTCTTTCAAGTCTTTGAACCACATCTGCTCTTCTTCACTGCCCTCTAAGTACAGTGGCCCAGAGGAATCTCAGTTTTAATAAAACCTCAAGATTTCCCACAGAGGATCCTCTAGTTAGAATTCTAGACTTGGCTTGTTAGATTAAGAATCTTTTTTAACCAATTTGTAGAGCTTTACTCAAGACAGGAAATAACACGTTGCAGAGCAATTAAGCCAAGAACTCTGTGGCGAAGTTTCAAAACCTCATTCTACCTTTGACTCACCCTGGGACTTGTGAAGGTGACTTCACTTCTCTGGAACTCTTTTTTTCTCATCTAAAAAATGGAAAGGTGAATAGTAACCTGCTTTGATCAGAGGCTTGTTACGCATGGGGAAAATGCATTTGTGAAGGTCTTTGGAAAATACAAAGAGCCTTAGAAAGGTTAGATAATGAAGGTTTTGTCTAACCAAGACAGGAATGGCTACCTCTCTTCATTTTTACCCTCTCTTGAACTCAACTTTCTCTTCAGGCTATAAAAGAAGGAACCCTATATTTCTTCCTTAAGGATGTTTTTTCACATAAATTTTTAAATGCCTTTCATATTCATGTTTCAAGTTCTCCTGGAATTGGCTTTTTTCCTCCAGCATTATGTATCCAAGATAATGAGGAATTCAGAAGAACCACCTGCTGATAAAAACATCCACAGGCTGGCCTTATGCCCAACAAAGATGAGTCCAATCCATGAGCAACCAGAGAAATCTGTCTCTTTTCTATACAAGTAGTTGGGTCCCTCATTTTTTCTCCTATACTTAAGGCCCTACAACCCTTCATCAAATTCTCATGGAATAGGAATACCTCTCCCAAGGGGTTTGACTTTTGAATAGGTTGAAATTTCTCACCAGTTTGGAAGTCTTCTTTCTCTGGTTCATTCTAAAAATAATCCATTTCCTTCTATTTTACAGTTTACAAAGCACTTCTGCATATTTTGAGAGTAAACTGAGATTCAGTGGAATCTAAGGACATGCCCTTGTCTGCTTAGTAATAAGTAGTAGAGCTAAAAGTCAAAACTACTGAGTGAACTTTCTGTCCTGCACAGTGCTGCTTGCCTCGGTTATTCTAGGAAGAGTAGGAAATAAGATTGTAAAGGCAGGCAGGGTCTTGAATGCCAGGCAATGCCAAATCACTGAAGGATTGTTGTTGTTGTTGTTTTATTTGAGGTGGGGGGCAGTGTTGATTTATGTTTTAAACAAGAGTGGAGCTGTTGGAAGCCTAAATAATCTGGGAAATGTATGTGTAATGGATTAAAGAACAGATAGTGTATCGGTCTGGGTGTAATTAGAAGATAGAAACCACACAGTAATTTGAATAGGAGAAGTTTAGCATTAAAAAATCATTTAACTATGATAGAGAAGTAACTATGAAGATGTAAGAGAACTATAAAGAGAACATTATGGTTGGTGGAAAGTACATTAAGAAAGAAAAAGTTTTACAGAGAGCCTCCTCCCCAAGGCTGGGGTAAAAAACTTCATTGGAGAAGGTATGGCTGTAGCCCACTGGACAGTGGAGCTGTTTGCCAAACTGGCCAGGCCAGAGTCACTGCACAGCAAGAAATAACCCTCTAGGCAGTGGGCGAGTCAAAGCTCTGGGTGAGCATACAGAAGAAATCAGGGCATTACTGCTGGTATAAGGCCTGGAACACATGGTGTCTATAGTGAGACAGTTAGAGGAAACAACCTTCTGGAGTCCAAGCAAGCAAAGAAAACACACAAAAGAAATCAGGTTCCACTGCCAGCATTAGACCTGAGACACCAGTGTCCACTTTGGGAGGGTTGAAGCAAGATAGTCACTGGGTCCAGCCCAGGCCTGCAAGGTCACCAGGGGACTACACATTCTGGGGCCTCTTTGGGGTAGAGCACTGGTAGATGGCCCATAAACACACAACGTTGGCAGACCTCAAAGCAGGAGCAAAGAAAAGCACAATGTAGCACATGGAACCAGGAAGAGAAGTTGTTGTCTTCCTACAGTGTCCCTTAGGCAAGCTCTCCTGACAAAGCTTAATACTGTGCTCACTGGGACAAGAAATGTTTAAGAATCCAATCTATTATCCCAAGCATATACTGAAAAGTAAATTTGGAGCTCAGAAACAATAAATTGATAACTGGCACCGATAGCTTGGAAGTCTTCCCCCTCTTACCTGAACAGAATAATGACAAGAGAAATTGTCACTGATTTGGAACCATGATTAAGTAAGGGCCCTACAGCCATTTCCCAGGCTATTCTATTTGAGCTCTTGTAACCATAACCTTCAAGTGGTTCCTTAATATTCTCCTATTGCATCTTTAGTGATAATTCTAATATAATTCTAGCTCTTTAAAAGCTTTCTACATCTTCCTTTTTGGGGAGAAGGCAATTAGAAAAAAGGGAAGAGAAAGATAGCATCTGGGAAAGTGGAGACTTTTGTCCCAGCATTCTCCCATGGACCCCTAAAGCTGACCATGGTAGTCAGGTCAATTTGAAAGCAACTGGAACTCACTTTAAAAACAGTTTCTCTGTGCACCAGTGACTGATTCTCTTGTTCGATCGACAAACACTCCTTGCTTAAGGTAGGGGAATCAAAAACCTTTTCCCGTTGATCTCTTCAAGCTAGTCACACCCACCCAGGGAATGAAACAGACCAAAAGGAACAGGGGAATTAAGGTGGATAGTACTTATTAAGCAAACATTGCAAAAAGTATGTTCTTGCTCATGGATTTGTAAATAAGGGAATATCTGGTGCAAGCTTCTCCACCCAGAATGTATATAAGTGGATTTCTGGACGCTCTTTAATGTTTAGTGTTCTAAAAGTCTCTAATGGGGGAGGAAAATCTAAAGGAGGAAGGACAAAAGAAAATGATAGAAAACTCTGAGTTCTTCCATCTGTGTAAGAAATGCACTGCCTTTTCACAGGCCGTCAAACCATTAACTTTCTTTTTCTTTTTAATGGTTGTGTAACAGAGATTCATCTTTTCCTGTGAGTGCATCTCAAAAATTCTACTATACATATTCATCAAAAACCCTAAAAGTCACCATATTCTTTAATGAAGCAATTGATTTGATATTGTTGACAAGTCACTCCTTCTAGTACCTTCCTAGTAAAACAGTGCTCTCCTAATTTTCCTCCTACCTCTTCATTAAGCATTGGAATTTCTTGGGGTTCTGCTGTGGGCCTCTTTTTTTCTCATCCTACTCATTCAACTCCTGGGTCATCAGTTCCATGATTTCAATTACTACCTACATGGAAATGACATAAATTTATTTCTGCTGCTGAGATCTGTCTCCTAAGCAACAGATCTATATATCCAGCCACCTCTAAACACAACATAAAGGCTTCCCAGGCACCTCAAAACAACATATACAAAACCAAAGTCATCATATTGCCCCCAAACCTTTTCTGGCTCCTTTATTCTTTATGTCAGTGAGTGGCACCACCATATACCCAGTTATCCAAACTAGAAACCTAGAAGCCATTCTTGATGATTCTTCCTTCACCCTCAACTCCCACAGGAAATTCTGCTTCCTAAGTATTTCTGAAATCCACCCACCTCTGGCCATCCCCTTGACAACTCCCCCAATTTGTGGCACTGTCATCTGATACCCTCTTAGTCAAGGTTTTTCCATCCAACCCATTCTTCACACAGCAGCCAGGGATATTCTTACAAATCAGAAATAACATCATATAACTCCATAATAAGGGCTTAAAACCCTTCAGTCACTCTTAGGATAAAATCCAAACTTAACATGACTTTAAGTAAAAGTCTTTATTTTGCCCTGCCTACCCCTCCACACTCATTTTTCCTCCATCCTCCTTCACTAACATTTCCAAAGTTCCTTGTTTTTTCTTGCCTCTGAGCCTCTGCTGCTGACTCTGTTGAACCCCCTTCCCTTCCACCTAACTCTGTGCACTTGGCCTATTCCTACTCATGCTGAGAGCTAATGGTTCATCCCATGAAAAGCCCCCTCAGACTCTGCTGGATTGTGAGGTGACCTATATTGTGCTCCCAGAGCACCCCTGCTTCTCTCAATCCAAGCATGTATCGCACTTCATTTTTCTTTTTTAAAACTCAGCTTAGTTTAGGTATAATTTGTATACAATTAAATTAGCCAATTTAAGTGTATAATACATTTTGACAAATATATCAGCTGTGTAACAACCACCACAATCAAGATATAGATCTATCTGCCAAGAAGTTCTGTTGTTAATCCTTTGCCCCACCACCTCTGCTTCAGATTAACCACCGATCTGCTTGGTCACTGTAGTTTTGCCTTTTCCATAATATCACATAAATAGAATCATACATGCACACATAGGCAGCCATCTGTGGCTGGCTTCTTTCACTTAACGGAATGCTTCTGAAATTCATCCTTGTTGCCTGTAAGAGTAGTTCATTCCTTTTTTTTTTTTTAATTGCTGTTCAGCATTCCTTTGCATGGATGTACCAGTTTGTTTATTTATTAACCTGTTTCTAAAATGTTTGCTTCAAGTTTGGAGACATTAGGAATAAAGATGATATGAATACTTACTTACAAGTCTTTGTCTGGACATATATTTTCCTTTTTCTTAGGCAAAGACCTCCAAGTAGGATTGCTGGACCATATGGTAAGTATGTGTTTAACTTTATAAGAAACTGCCAGATTGCTTTCCAAAGTGACTGTAGTTTGCATTCCCACCAATATTTGGGTGTTCCAATTGCTCTGTCTTCTTGACAACACTTGGTATGGTCAGTCATTCTAATTTTAGCCATTCAAGTGGCTGCATAGTGGTATCACACTGTGGTTTTTATTTGCATTTCTCTAATGACTAATGATGTTGAACATCTTTCATATACTTGTGTGACATTCATATACCTTTGCTAGTAAAGTATCTGTTCAAATGTTTTCCCACTTTTGTATTGAGTTGACTATTATTGAGTTATAATGTTCTCTCTATATTCTGATATAGTCCTTTATTAAATATATGTCTTGAAAATATTTTCTCCCAGGCCAAGGCTTACCTTTTCACTTTCTTAATAGTGTCTTTTGAAAAGCAAAAGATTTCAATTTTTATGGGGTCCAACTTACCCATTTTTCTTTTATATGACCTCTTATTTTAATGGCTTTATTAACTGCCTATCCTTCCTACTACAGAATAAGCTCAATGAGGGAAGATTACATGTATTTCTTGCTTACTATTTCCTGCACCTAACATGTAAGGCACTCAACACCTGCACTTGAGGCACTCAAAGATATTTAATCAATTAATTATAATTAGTAAAAATATGGAGGTACAACTAAGCCTTCTGTACTAGACAAACAAGTCCTATTACCTGCCACACCCACAGCCTGTTAGGCTGCTGTATTTTACACCATGTAGTTCTGTTCTTTCTACTTCCCTTCTTCTTGGCTATAAATCATTAGGCTAGAGAGAAGCAAGGGCATCCAATCTGCAAGCTAACTGCAGGGCTCTGATGTGGGAAATCTGTTCAAACAGAAATAAGCTAGACCAATCATTCTTGCTAATAGAAACTTGAATTGAAAAATACAGAGAAATAGGCTGTTAGTATGAAATATAGAAATATATAATATAATAGAGATATGAAACTGAAATGATTCAGAGGAACAGGACATGAAATAGAGCAGAAGATATGAACAAGATGACATTCAGAAGATGAATCTGTAAGGTAGCTAAAAGAAACCAAGTATACTATGGTAGTTGTCAACCTGACCACACATCTAGATAACTTGAGAAACTTAAAAACTCAGTCACCTGGGTCCCATCCCATAGACTGTTGTTTACTCAACATATATTTTTTGAACATCTACTATGTGCCAAGCACTGTTCTAGGCACAGAATACAACTGAGAGGAAAACAAATAAAACCCTATTGTTATTCAGCTTAAATTCTAAGTCAGAATCCACAGGGATAGGATTGGATGTATATATTTGCTACAAACATTAAATGTTTGTCTCCCCCTAAGATTTATATTTTGAAATATTAACCCTCAAGGTGATGGTATTAGAAGGTGAGGACTTTGGGAGGTGATTAAGTCATGAGAGCAGAGCCCTCATGAATGGGATTAATGCCTTTATAAAAAGCCAGAAAAGAGTCCTTGCCAGAACTTGGTCATGCTGGCACCCTGATCTTGGGCTTCAAGCCTCCAGAACTTTGAGAAATAAATTTCTGTTGTTTATGAGCCATACATTTTGTTTGCTTTGTTAGAGCAATCCAAACTGACTAAGATAATTTTTAAAGCTCCACGGGTGAGTCCGACTCAGACTCGAACTATTGAAGAAAAGGACAAGTTAGAAATGGGGAAAGGGAGAGGAAGAGAGAATTGCTGAGTTATATTAAAGGCAGAGACCTGGTCTAAAGATCTGTGAACTCCTAGTACTGAGATCCAAAGAGCCACCTGAGATTTTGTTTCAGCTTCATTGAGACTCAGTGGTAGTGTGGTTTCTGCTTTCTCTTGAGGCTTAGGTGCCCCAGACTCCTGTGAGGCCTGCCTACTCAGCTGAAATTTCTGTTTTGCTTACCTCCTTCCACCTTATTTGAGGTAACTTGAGAGCTTCTTTTCCTTAGAATGACAATAACTGAATTAAACCCACGTCCTAAACTCAGGTCCCTTCTTGCCCTAATGGAAGGGAGATGGCTGACAGCAACCTGCCTAGCCTTTGCCAGGCCTTCTAGCCTATTCCCCTGGACACTGAGGACCAATAACAACTTAAGGTAGTTCCAAGTAGGACTGCTAGGATACAAGGTCTGTGTGTGAGTGGCCCATATGAATGTGAGTGAGACGGCCCACTGCCCCACAGACTCCTACTGCCTTTTCCTAACTCACCAGATGACACCCTTTAGACAACAGTGCAGACTGAACCTGAGTCATCACTCTCCTGTGGATACTGTATTTGGACTGGTGACCACTAGCCTTGGGGTTGTCAGATAGCCTGACCTTGAGCTCTGACCATGCCCTGACCCAGCTTAGTCCTCTGCCCCAAGATGTCTCCCTCCAAGTTATTGATTAATTCAACAAATATTTATTAAGTCCTTAATATGTGTCAGACACTAGAGCCTCATGGATCTCACAGTTTAACTAGAGAGGAAAAAAAAGTACACAAAATAATTATCAGCTATGAGGAGTTATAAAAACAAAGAACTAAAAATAGAAAAAAGAAAATTAAAACAGTGAAACCAACTTTAAATAAGGTGTTTAGGGAATATATTATGAAGAGAAGACATTTTAACAGAAGATATAAAAGGAGCCTGGCATGAGGAAGAGGCCCTGAAGCAGGAAAAACATGGCTCATTTGATGAACTAAAAGAGCTCCCAATTGAGAGGAGTTAGGAGGACACCGATACAACTAACTGATTCAATCTGAGGCTTTAAAAAAAATCTTTGATTTTGCTTCTCTCTATAGTCATTTCCAGGAGATCTGCCTTTTTTTTTTTCCAGAGCAATATTGCTGTAGGCCTGATCAAATGAGTGAACATTCCATCTTGACTGACCACTTAACTAATTCAGCAAAAGCAATTCACCTTTCAGTGGGAATCATGAAAGGGAAGGCCACCAAGGCTATCAAGACGTAGGTGCCAAGACCTGATGGTTTCATCTACCTTGTGTGGACCAAAGCAAGCCACAGGCAAGCCCAGATTCAAGGGGTGGGGGAATAGTCTCCACCTCTGCATGGAAAAAGCTGCACAGTCAGACTGAGAAGGCTGTGGGCACAGGAAGACCATTAATTATGCCATCGGTATATTCAGTCCACACTGAGGGTGCCATGCTCTGTCAGCTACCACCTCTGTGCACACACTTTTGACTTGATCTGCTTCCTCACTGGAGACTCCCACTGCAGCGTTAGTCTCTGCAGCTTGATCACTCCTGTCAGCATCTGCCCTGCCTTCCATACGGGCTCTTCTATTGCGGCCATTTCCCTTACTCCATTTCCTATTGCCTTGAATGGACCACCAGGCCTCTCCCTCTAGTTCAGCTGAGTTGTCAGAGGCTTACAATCTTGCAGCCCTGCCTCTGCCCTGAGAACAAACCTGGGCTGCCTTTCGAGCAGACAGAGAAGAAGATAAAAGACCAACCTATAGCCAGCAGACCTCAAAACACATGAGTGGGCCCCAACCAGGTCAGCAGAGCCACCTACCCAGCCCGTAACTGACCACAGCCTCATGAGGGAGCCCAGCGGACACCAGAACTACTTGACTGCTCCATAAACTCCTCAGTACTTATAATAGAAGCCAAAACAGAAGTGTAGTCTTGTAGACTAGCCCACGCTGGGGGGACGTGGGAGAAAGGAGAATGACAACTTAGCGCCAACATGGGGACTCAATAGTGGCAATCCCCCAAGAGAAATTGGTAAGGAGATTTCAGGGAGTAATTCAGGTAACAATTTAAGATCCTGAATCTTGGCAGAGGAAGATTGGAATGTGATCTTGGATGTTTTTGATGTAGATGGTAGAGATGTTCGACAGCGGTTAGAAATGAAGACCTGGAGCCTGGATAATAGCTGGGAGCAGATGAGCTTGCCAAGAGAGCAGAGGAGAAAAAGAAAGCTGAGGCCTTAGCCTTAGGTAATGACCAAATTAGAGAATATATAAAAGGTAAGTCAGTAATAAAAAGAAGAAAAAGGGCAAAGTAAACAGAACAAGAGCCAGGACAATGTAGTCATAGGAGACACGAAAGCAGAGCATTTCAAGAAGGAGGCATTAAACAATGTCCAAAGCTGTGGCAACATGAAGGAGAATAAGAACTGAACAATCCTGTCTGTTGATCAGTGAATGAGAACGAATATTTTAAGACTGACTCACGATGAAAAGTATTAGTAAAATAAGGGCTTTAATTAACAATTTGGAAACATTTAACAAAGTTTTCAAAAGGTCACACAAGCCCAGAATAAACAAAATATAATAGATGAGGGAAAGAGTGACCAGGAAATGAGGCAGCCAAGTCAGTGCAAGGGCCTCAAGAAGAGAGGCATTTATCAGGAAAATATAACCACTATTTTTCTGTAATTCCTGCTATTGCTTGTAAAAACCACAATACTCCTTGAAGTTGGAAAACATTTTGAATATGCTTCACTTTGTGGATTTGGAAACAGTACCCTAGAGAGAATTCAGTTTGATGGAAAAGGAGCCTCCTGCAAAAATGGATTGCATAAGAAGCCAAGTGTAATTTTTCTTTGATGGCACTCACTGGGTGTTCTCTGAATTTACAGTCAGGGGCTTCTAATTGATAAAGCTTTGATAGCACAAAAGGTCATCATGGATTACTCAGTCCTGCTTTGCAACATACTGTGCTTTCCACAAACATTAGCAATTAACTGCAATAAATAATGGCATGATTCACCCCTTTCAAACACAGGACAGCATCCTGAAGCCCCTTACCTGCAGTAAACAGCAAGTAGGAACTGCCCTTTTATGTAAACACTTTCCATACCACATTTGAATTTGTCTCTAAAGTTTGTCTGATGCTTTTTTTCCATTTAACACACATTTATATGGGATCTGAATCTATTACCCCACATAAGAAAAATCATAATCTTAAAATAAAATCTCTGTATCACAAGTGATATATGTATGAACCTGCCATTTAAAAAAATCTCTTTAATTAAATTATTCCTTCATTTAACCAAGAACCCTTTATTGTCCTAATGATTTATTATTTTAATTCAGTCCAAGTGGCAAGAAGGAATTAGGTACTGTTCTGTTGTAACATGTCTCATTCCCATTCCAGTTTCGTTCGCAATAAATGTGTTACAGTTCTTCCGTTGGCAGTCAAGGAAACTTCATACAAAAGCAGCATTTACTTGCAGTTATAACAGAGCCAAGGAATACATATGCTATTCGACAGTTTGGAGTATCTGTTTTCCAGCATTCAGCTGGAGCTGTTATTGGAACCATTAAAATTATTTTTTATAGTTTTTAAAGGCCCAAGACATATTAATTTGTCCTGATGGATGGTATAATGTGCTCATGTAAAAGAAAAACAAGTGTTACATAAACCATGACTAAACTGTCAACCACCTCCTCTTTACCTCACTTTTGACTCGACATATTTAATTTATTCTCCATTGAAAATGGCAACCAGTAAAAAAATAAAACCCCCGTTTTGATTTACTTTTTACTTGATGATACTCACACCCTTTATCACAATGAGCCATTGTCATTTTTGACCCAAAATAAGAATGAAACGTTTGCTTTCAGACAAAAGTAAACACAGATGGTTTGATAATATTACAGAACTTTGTACAAACTGTTTCATTTAAAGCAGGCCCATTTAATGCCACATTTCATTAAATATGGCCTGTCTTAAATCAGACAGGCTCTCCTACAAGGAACCAATCTTTATCTTTATTTAAATTCAGAGTAGGTGGCTTGTCTGTCACTATAAAGGACTTTGCCTTCTTTGTACAAGGATAGCTGGAGTGGTGGGGGGTGGGAGGGCTGGGGTGGCTGCGTGATAGACATTGGGGAGGGTATGTGCTATGGTGAGCGCTGTGAATTGTGTAAGACTGTTGAATCACAGACCTGTACCTCTGAAACAAATAATACATTATATGTTTAAAAAAAAGAAAGAAGAAGAAGATAGCAGGAAGGGAAGAATGAAGGAGGGGAAATCAGAGGCGGAGATGAACCATGAGAGACTATGGACTCTGAAAAACAAACTGAGGGTTCTAGAGGGGAGGGGGGTGGGGGGATGGGTTAGCCCGGTGATGGGTATTAAAGAGGGCACATTCTGCATGGAGCACTGGGTGTTATATGCAAACAATGAATCATGGAACACTACATCAAAAACTAACGATGTAATGTATGGTGATTACCATAACATAATAATAAAAAAAGTGTAGGTTCACTCTAAGAAAGCAAATCAGAAGAGGTACAAATGTGGAAGATATAGACTTAAAAGATGTAAAAAAGCGAGTGACTTAAGTATATATGGAATATAATTTAAACCAAGAAACAGACTCTTAACTATAGAGAACCAGAAGGGAGGTGGCTGGGCGGATGGGTTAAATAGATGATGGGTATTGAGGAGGGTACTTGTTGTGAGGTGAACACTGGGTGTTTATGGAAGTGTTGAATCACTAAATTGTACACCTGAAACTAATATTACACTGTATGTTAGCTAACTGGAATTTAAATAAAAACTTCAAAAAAAAAAAAAGGATAGTCATTAAAGCTGAGAAGCAGGGTGAGCCTCTTCAACCCAGCCAGGCCAATCCAATTTGCAAACAGATTGTATCCAAAGTTTCTTTGGTCAGTCTATTGTGGGATTTTAACAGCATTTTACTATAGAAACAACGGTATACTCAGTGGTTAGGTTCTTAGGAAAGGCCATAAAAACCTGTTTAACCCACCGTATTGTTGTGTTAACCGTTAAGCAGTACCAAAATGCACCTGTGCTAAATAATACCATAGAACTATGCATAATATTTCAATGAGAAAATTCATGGGGAGTTCCACGTTTCGTGCCTGTGATGCAGCTTCAGTAACAACACCCTCTAATTCCTCTTTCAGACCTCCTTCCCTGTTGGGCAATAGGACTTGGACTTCCTTGCCCTAATTACAAGCCACCAGTGCTGGCCACTATTATTTGGAGTCAGGGTTCCAGCGCAGTAGATGAATTACATATGGGAGGTAAAGACAGAGACTGGGGGTAAGGAGTAAATGTGTGAGATGCTCTAATAGGTAAAGAATGGATGAAAGTCTCTTGCCAGCATACACCACAGGCCCCACTCTTTGATCTAGCCTGTGCAACATCATTCCTTCCTTTTGCTGTGAGCATTATTCTGTCTAATTCACCTTTGATTGCTACTACCTGTTGCTGCTATCAAGGTTTCTTTCTTCCTCCTGGTCTACTGCACTTCAGAATAGCAGTCTTGATTTTTTTTCCTTTATTCCTATTTGTCCTTTTGAAGTTTCCTAAAGATTGGTAGAGCTGCTAGCAAAGGGAGTCAAAGGATAAAGGAGTGCTCCTAAATTTACTTTCCACATCTTTTTTTTTTTTTTAATTTAGATTAAGTTGAGAAAGACAAAAGTATGGCTGGATGATAACAATAAGTTTTGGAGAACAAAACAAGGTATGAATTTGTTCTATAACATTCAAGAGCAAGATAGATCACATTAATGGATATGCTTCACTTGGAAGAAAATCTTGCTCAGCCCCCACCAGCCAGAGGTATCAAGATATTCCAGCTCACATTTGGGTGACTGCCTTTTCCTCCTCAACTCTCCCAGAATGGGGGGCAGGGTGGTACCCTAAGAAGAGGGTAAATCTCTCCTGAGCCTCAGGCCATCATGGTCGTACATGAAATGCTTCTTGCTTAAGCCCGCCAATCCATCCAAAGATGGGCCATGCCATTCTTCTCTGCCAGAGATCTCTTAGGTCAGGTTTTAAAAATTATTATTAAGTAAGTTCTACACCCCCATAGGGTTTAAGCCCATGACCCTGAGATCAAGAGCAGCATGCTCTACCAACTGAGCCAGGTGCCCTTAAGTCAGTATTTAAGAGTCATAAATGTTCACCGTCACAGCATCAACATGCCCCACTTTACCTCCCCATCTGAAGACCTCACTATGGGGACAAGGGAGACAGGTTCCCAGTATTCATAAAGCTGTCACCTAGACTAGCACCCCACCCCAATCTCTGAAAGCTAATCCACACTCTTGTCAGTTCCCATCCTCTGCCCTCCTCAACAACCCCCTGCCACCTTCATGCCCCCACTGCCATTCTCCTCCTACATCTGTATCCCAAAACAAAAACTTGAGTGGCGAGGTTTTATTCCAAGTGGCAAGAAACTCCCATTTTCATCCATGTTCTTTTTCAGACTTTCCATATAAAGGCTGTTTATAGCACCCTGAAGCTAGAAAGCCCAGAATCAGAACATAGCTTCTGGGGATGGTGGAAAAAAATAAAAAAATTTGACAGTAAATTATCCTCCCAAATATATTTCAGAGGAACTCTAAGACTCAGGTTTTTCTGTTTTTGTTTTTGTTTTTGTTTTCCATAATAGGTTTGCTGTGAACCAAGCAAGAGATATAAATGATACAGTGAGAAGATCTAACAATCTTGTAATTAGGGTTGCACAAGAAAGGAGGGACTGAAGAGGGCAGAAAGAAAATTTGAAGAGACAATGTTTGATTATTTTCCAAACTGAAGAAATATATCAAGATATAGAATCAATATAAATTTTAAGTAGGGTAAGGAAAAAAGAAGACCACACTTAGGCACAGCAACCAGAAATCATTAATTTTTTTTTAGGTGTGATAATGGTTTTGTGATGACAGATAGATTGATAAAATTAATAATAAAAATTTTTAGAAATCCTTATCTTTTGGATATACTCAGATTTATGGATGAAATTATATGTTGTCAAAATAATCAAGGATGCAGGAGTAGGTAGGGGTATAGATTAAACAGGAATAAATTGTTAATCTTATCATGAGTTGATAATTGTTGAAGTTGGGTGATGGGTAAGTCAATATAGAAACTAAAGTAAAGGAGAAAGTTACCTGGTTTGAGGCTTTTTTTAATTGTGGTAAAACACACACACATACACACACATACTTTTTTACCACCTTAACCATTTTTCAGTGTACAATTCAGTAGTGTTAGGTATGTTCACGTTGTTGTGCAATAGATCTTTAGGACTGTCTCATCCTGCAAACTGACACTCTATACCTATTAAACAACTCCCTAATTCCCCCCCACCCCAACCCTTGAAAACTACCATTTCTACTTTCTGTTGCTATAAATTTGACTACTTTAATGCCTCATATAAGTGAAATTATGTAATATTTGTCTTTTGTGACTGGCTTATTTCACTTAACATATTGTTCTCAAGGTTCATCCATGTTGTAGTGTATGACAGGATTTTCTACTTTTTTAAAGTGGAATATATGCCACATTTTGTTTATGCATTCCTCCATCAGTGGACATTTGGGTTATCTCCACCTCTTCGCTACTATGAATAACACTGCTATAAATATGGTGTGCAAATATCTCTTCGAAGTCCTGCTTTCAATTCTTTTGTACATATATATAGTAGAATAGCTGGATCATATGGTAATTTATTTTTAAATTTTTGAGGAATCACCATACTGTTTTCCATAATACTGGCACCATTTTACACTCTGACCAACAGTGCACAAGGGTTCCAATTTCCCCACATTCTAATCAACACTTGTCATTTTCCGGCTTTTTGATAGTAGCCATCCTTAATGGGTGTGAGATGATATCTCATTGTGGTTTTGATTTGCATTTCTCTAATGAGTAGTAAAGCCATCTAGTTTTCTAAGGTAGACCTTATGAGTTTATGAGAGTTATTCAGCTAGTAGAATCTAGAAACATATGAGGGTCACGGTTGAGGTCAATCCTGCAGTTTGCCTCAACTGCTGCTTAGAGTGCTGTTGATAAGTACGTGTTTATATGAGACAAAGTGAATGGATTTGGTTCTAATCTCTGTTCAGATTAATCAGAGTGGCCAGTAGAGTGGCATATTCTTAGGGAAAATCTCTAGAAGCCAAGATGGTGTAGAAACAAAGAATGAATATTGTTGGAAAATAATTCTTCATGGGTCTCTCACATTTCTACACATCTTGCAAGCTAAGGCACTAATTTCCTTTGTTCTGGACTATCTACCCAAGGATGTCTGTATAGTGAACAGCCTTGGAAAGATCTTGGAACAGATCTTGGAATATAAAGATAGTATCTCCCTTTGGAGCTTCAAAATAAAAATTTAGATAAATGGATAAAGAAGATGTGGTATGTATATACAATGGACTATTACTCAGCCATTAAAAAAACATGTCTTGCCATTTGCAACAACATGGATGGAACTTGAGGGTATAATGCTAACTGAAATAAGTCAGTCAGAGAAAGACAAATACCGTATGACTTTATTCATATATGGAATTTAAGAAACAAAACAAACGAGCAAAGAAAAAAGGAACAAACCAAAAAAACAGACTCTTAACTAGAGAGAACAGACTGATGGTTACCAGAGGGGAGGTGGGTGGGAGGTTGGATGAAATAGGTGAAGGGTACTAAGAGTATACTTATCATGATGAGCACTGATGTATACAATTGTACACAATGTATACAGTTGTTGAATCATTATATTGTATACTTGAAACTAATATAACACTATATGTTAATTATATTTGAATTTTTAAAAATACATAAATAATTTAAATTTTTTTCAGGTTTCCTAAGCTCAGGGTTTCTTTCCTGTAATGCAGCTTACTGTGTGGGGAAATATCACCTGGCCCTCTTCACATTGCCATGGGGGAAGTGGGGCCCAGGGAATTGGCAGAAATACCAATTCTTGGACTGCTGTTAATGCTATAAGTAATAGTCTTTTGTCTCTGATCTAGGAGTCTCATGTCTTATGCCAGCATCCATGAAACTGTGGCAGGCTACCATATTACCTTGCATATAGGATAAAATCTCAGCTCTTTCACCATTCTTGACAAATATCCAGAAAATAAAAGTGATAAAAATAATATATGCCAAAATCTAACAAATTCAGTTAAATTGCAAGATGCAAACTCAACACACAAAAATCAGTTGCATTTCTATACACTAACAACAAAATATCTGAAAACGAAATAAAAAAACCAATCTCATTCATAATAGCATCAAAAACAATAAAAAACTTAGGAATAAATTTAACCAAGTAGGTGAAAGACCTGTACACTGAAAATCACAAGCATACCTCATTTTATTATGCTTTACTTTATTGTGCTTTACAGATACTACATTTTTACAAATAGTGGGTTTATGGCAACCCTGCATTAAGCAAGTCTATTGGTGCCATTTTTATAATAGCATTTGTTCACTTCATGTCTCTGTGTCACATTTTGGTAATTCTGGCAATATTTTTTGTTATTATATTCATTATGGTGATTTGTTATCAGTAATCATGACTCGCTAAAAGCTCAGATGATAGTTAGCATTTCTTAGCAATAAAGTATTTTTTAATTAAGGCATATACTTTTTTAGACATAATGCTGTTCCACACTGAATAGACTACAGTATAGTATAAATATAACTTTTATATGTACTGGGAAACCAAAAATCTCATTTGATTTGCTTTATTGTGATATTCACTTTATTGTGGTGGTCTGGAACAAAAACCACCATATCTCCAAGGTATGCCTGTACAAGACTTTGATGAAAGAAACTGAAAAAGACACAAATAAATGGAAAGATATTCCATGTTCACAAATCAGAAGAATTAATATTGTTAAAATGCCCATACTACCCAAAGTCATCTATAAATCCAACACAATTCCTATCAAAATGCCAATGGCATTTTTCACAGAAATAGAAAAAAAAGTCCTAAAATCTGTATGGAACCACAAAAGACCTCAAATAGCCAAAGCAATCCTGAGCAAGAATAACAAAGCTGGAAGTAATACTTTACAGAGCTATAGTAATCAAAACAGAATGGTATTGGCATAAAAAGAGACACATAGACTGACAGAATAAAGAGCTCAGAAATAAACCTATACAAATACGGTGAACCAATATTTGACAAGGGAGCCAAGAATACTCAATGGGTAAAGGATAGTCTCTTCAATAAATGATGGTGGAAAATCTGGATAATCACAAAATAATAATGAAAATGGACCCCTATCTTATACAAATCACACAAATTAACTAAAAGGGATTAAAGACTTAAATATAAGACCTGAAACTATGAAACTCCTAGAAGAAACCATAGGGGAATGAGCTCCATGCCATTGGTCTTATATTAGTTTCAGGTGCACAATACAGTGATATGACAGTTCTATACATTACTCAGTGTTTATCATGATGAGTGTATTCTTAATTCTCTTCATCTATTTCACCCATCCCCCTACCCACCTCTCTCTGGTAACCAAGAGTCT
The DNA here is from genome assembly GCF_037043125.1 of Eumetopias jubatus. Classification (NCBI taxonomy): domain Eukaryota; kingdom Metazoa; phylum Chordata; class Mammalia; order Carnivora; family Otariidae; genus Eumetopias; species Eumetopias jubatus. Next base: position 36,843,925 of record NW_028274820.1, read on the forward strand.
GCTTTTTGGCTTGTCTCTTTTTTCTTTGTTCATTTGTTTTGTTTCTTAAATTCCACATATGAGTGAATTATATGGTATTTGTCTTTCTCTGAATGACTTATTTCACTTAACATTATACTCTCAAGGTCCATCCATGTTGTTGCAAAGGGCAAGATCTAATTTTTTTATGGCTGGAATATAACTGTATCCATTCATCTATTGATGGACACAGGCTATTTTCATAATTTGGCTATTGTAAATAATGCTGCCATAAACATAGGGGTGCATATATCTTTTCAAATTTAGTGTTTTCGTATTCTTTGGGTAAATACCCAGTAGTGCAATTACTGGATCATATGGTGTTCCTAATTTTAATTTTTTGAGGAACCACCATACTGTTTTCCACAGTGGCTGCACCAGTTTACATTCCCATCTACAGTGTGTGAGGGTTCCTTTTTCTCCACATCCTTGCCAACACTTATTGTTTCTTGTGTTTTTGATTTTATCCATTCTGACAGGTGTGAGGTGATATCTGATTGTGGTTTTGATTTGCATTTCTCTGATGATTAGTGATGTTGAACGTCTTCTTATGTGTCTGTTGGCTATCTGTGTATCTTTGAAGACATGTCTGTTCATGTCTTTTTAATAAGCTTTTTTTTAAGATTTATTTTAATTGTTTTAGGGAGAGAGTATGTGTGCAGGGGTGGGGAGGTGGAGAGGGAGAGTGAGAATCTCAAGCAGACTCCCTGTTGAGTGCAGAGCCCCACTCAGGGCTCTATCTCATGACCCATGAGATCATGACCTGGGGCAAAACCAAGAGTCAGCCGCTTAACTGAATCAGCCAGCCAGGAGCCCCTGTCCATGTCTTTTTAATTGGATTATTTGGTTTTTTGGCATTGGGTTGTATAAGTTCTTTATATATTTGGATACTACCCCTTATTGGATATATCATTTGCAATATAAATCTCATTATATTTTTTACTTGCTTAATATCTCTCAGCAGGGTTTTCATTTTCCTTAAAGTCCAGGCTTGCTATCATGGCCTGCATATGATATGATTCCAGCCCCAAACATCCCTGCCCATCACTATCACCTCTTCTAAAGCCACTCAATAGGCACTTACTGTTCTCCAGCAGCATGTGACATCCTTCAGACATACTAAGCTTACATCCCCCTGGACCTGTGTAAAGAAGGTTCTGCCGGGCTCTTTGGCTGTCTCCTTCTCATCCTTCTAGTCTTAGTTTATACATTAGTTCCCTAAGAGGTCCTCCCTGATCAGCCAGGGTTTGTGCCCTTTAATCTCCATCCTAGAAACTGTTTCCTTGAAACACATTTTCTCAACTTATAGCGACATATTTCTTTGTATATTTAACTGTTTGTCTCTCTTCCTCTGCTAGACTGTGAGCACTGTGATAGGAGGGACCACGTCTGCTCAGCTTACCAGTATAGACCCAGTTTTGGTAAAGAAAATTATTTTAAGGGCACTGCATAGAATATTTAAGAGTAGGGATTGGTTAGAGGTTTAAAAAAATGGATCTGGAATTGCCTAGAGAAGAATATGTCAGAATTAAAGTTGACTGATACTAGAAAAAAGCTTCAAATTTGAATTATCTTTGTGAAAATTAGATTAAAATATATGATCCAGAAGCATTCTAATATCTTTTCTTTCTAAATGGGCCAACATTGGCCAGGAGATCCAGTTTTTTTTAATCAGAATATTAATTCAATGTATGATTTGGAGATGAGTCTCAAGTTACAATTCCCCAAGTACTCCTACTGTTTTCCTGTTCTTGATAACCATTCCAGGAACTTCTGTCATGCTGAGGGAAACAAGATAGGATTCCCTGACCAAGCTCTGAGCACAATACCACAGGGTGACTTAATAAGCCCTTCTGGGAGGGCAGTTCTCTTCCCTATAGTTCTCAAATGGCACATTCCCTTAACCACAGTGGACCAGTGTTGTCAAGTCTCAAATTTATCTAAAAACAGGTCATAAATGGTATGTGATGTGGGAAAATGCTCATAGCGTATTTATAAAAATGGGTTCAAAACAGTTACTATATAATAATCCAGTTATCAAACATAATAGTGCATAGTTGGTATTCAACAAATATGTGTTGAATAAATTATTAATTTTAGCTAGAAAAGATATTATATTTATTTTTCACACATAATATATACATAAGAAAAAAAGGCTAGAAAGTTATACACCAATATGTTAACAAGTGCTATTTCTGGGGTATTGGGATTATAGGTACTTTTTGTATGTGTTTTTCTGTATTTTCCAATGTTGTGAAATTATCTGATTATTTCGCAATCAGGAAAAAATGTTTTTTTTATAAACCAATAAACTATCAAAACTAGTCCTCTAGGCCCTCTGTGGTCTCAATTTTAGCAGTGACTCAAACTGTGGTGATTATATAAATATTTTGATTGGGAAATGAGAGAGGAGTGAACTTAGGTTTTCTGAAGGATCTAGTTGGTCAAGCAAGCCATTACCAAGGTGACTCCTTTGCTCACTGACTCTAGGGAAGAAAGTCAAGGAGAACAAAGCAAAACTTACCGTAGTAGGTACTAATTTCAGCTTGAGTGGATGGGCAGAGGCAGGGGAAGGAGAAGGGACCTTCTCTATCTAATGACCATTCTGTTCTAGAGTTTGTTCTCAAGTATTCAGATGTCAGGTAGAATGTGAACCAGAATTCAACTCAAGGAAGGCATGATGCAGACAGTAAAGACATGACAAGACATCCTTTTTTTTTTTAAGATTTTATTTATTTGAGAGAGAGAATGAGAGAGAGAGAGAGAGCATGAGAGGGGGTTGAGTCAGAGGGAGAAGCAGACTCCCTGCTGAGCAGGGAGCCCAATGCGGGACCCGATCCCGGGACTCCAGGATCATGACCTGAGCCAAAGGCAGTCGCCCAACCAACTGAGCCACCCAGGCGGCCATGACAACCTTTATCTATAGAGGTTTCAACCTCTTTTGTGGCTATCATAACCTCTGGTGCATGCATTGTACACATGGTGCTTTATACCAAAGGTATTTTATATGTATTTCCTTTATTTTATTTTATTTTTTTAAGATTTTATTTATTTATTTGAGAGAGGATGAGATAGAGAGAGAGCATGAGAGGGGAGAGGGTCAGAGGGAGAAGCAGACTCCCTGATGAGCAGGGAGCCCAATGCAGGACTCAATCCCGGGACTCCAGGATCATGACCTGAGCTGAAGGCAGTCACTTAACCAACTGAGCCACCCAGGTGCCCTTTATATGTATTTCCAATTCTGTCATTCTCCCTTACATACTGATTCTCAGATCTAGAATTGTCCACCCAATCATAGTTAAATGGGCAAGGTCATTAAAACTGCTGTATTATATGCCGTGGGAGACCCAAGAGCACATGCATTCATATTTGCAATGTCTTCCAAACAATAAAGAAACCAAGGACAGTTCATAATTTGTCTATTTGATATATAACCATTCTCCCAACAAATTCTGATTTCCTCACCTCAGATGAAATCATTAAGATCTTTTTCTTTTTTCAATTTTATTATGCCCTCCTTAATACCCATCACCGGGCTAACCAATCCCACCTCCCCCTGCCCCTCTAAAACCCTGTTTGTTTCCTGGAGTCCATAGTCTCTCATGGCTCATCTCTCCCTCCGATTCCCCCCCCCTTCATTTTTCCCTTCCTTCTCCTACTGTCCTCCATGCTGTTCCTTATGTTCCACAAATAAGTGAAACCATGTGATAATTGACTTTCTCTGCTTGACTTATTTCACTTAGCATAATCTCCTCCAGTCCCATCCATGTTGATGTAAAAGTTGGGTATTCATCCTTTCTGATGGCTGAGTAATATTCCATTGTATATATGGACCACATCTTCTTTATCCATTCATCTGTGGAAGGGCATCTCGGCTCTTTCCACAGTTTGGCTATTGCGGACACTGCTGCTGTGAACATTGGGGTGCATATGGCCCTTCTTTTCACTACATCTGTGTCTTTGGGGTAAATACCCAGGAGTGCAATTCCTGGGTCATAGGGTAGCTCTATTTTTAAATTTTTGAAGAACCTCCACACTGTCTTCTAAAGTGGCTGTACCAACTTGCATTCCCACCAACAGTGTAAGAGGGTCCCCTTTCTCCACAACCTCTCCAACATTTGTTGTTTCTTTCCCTGCTCATTTTTGCCATTCTAACTGGTGTAAGGTGGTATCTCAACGTGGTTTTGATTTGAATTTCCCTGATGGCTAATGATGATGAACACTTTTTCATGTGTCTGTTAGCCATTTGTATGTCTTCTTCAGAGAAGTGTCTTTTCATATCTTCTGCCCACTTTTTGACTTGATTATTTGTTTTTGGGGTGTTGAGTTTGAGAAGTTCTTTATAGATCTTGGATACCAACCCTTTATCTGTAGTGTCATTTGCAAATATCTTCTCCCATTCTGTGGGTTGCCTCTTTGTTTTGTTGACTGTTTCCTTTGCTGTGCAGAAGCTTTTTATCTTAAAGTCCCAAGAGTTCATTTTTGCTTTTGTTTCACTAGCGTTTGGAGATGTATCTTGAAAGAAGTTGCTGTGGCTGATGTCAAAGAGGTTACCGCCTATGTTCTCCTCTAGGATTTTTGGATTCCTGTCTCGCATTGAGGTCTTTCATCCATTTTGAGTTTATCTTTGTGAATGGTGTTAGAGAATGGTCGAGTTTCATTCTTCTGCATGTGGCTGTCCAATCTTCCCATTTATTGAAGAGACTGTCTTTTTTCCATTGAATGTTTTTTCCTGCTTTGTCGAAGATTATTTGACCATAGAGTTGAGGGTCCATATTGGGGTTCTCTATTCTGTTCCATTGGTCTATATGCCTGTTTTTGTGCCAATACCATGCTGTCTTGGTGATCACAGCTTTGTAATAGAGCTTGAAATCGGGCAACATGATGCCCCCAGCTTTGTTTTTCTTTTTCAACATTTCCTTGGCGATTCGGGGTCTTCTCTGATTCCATACAAGTTTTAGGATTGTTTGTTCCAGCACTTTGAAAAACGTCATTGGAATTTTGATTGGGATGGCATTGAAGGTATAGATTGCTCTGGGTAGCATAGACATTTTAACAATGTTTATTCTTCTGATCTATGAGCATGGAATATTTTTCCATCTTTTTGGGTCTTCTTCAATTCCTTTCATGAGTGTCCTGTAGTTCCTAGAGGATAGATCCTTTACCTCGTTGGTTAGGTTTATTCCGAGGTATCTTACGGTTTTTGGTGCTCTTGTAAATGGAATTGTTTCTCTAATTTCTCTTTCTACAGTTGCATTGTTAGTGTATAAGAAAGCAATTGATTTCTGTGCATTGATTTTCTATCCTGCCACATTACTGAATTGCTGTATGAGTTCTAGTAATTTGGGGGTGGAGTCTTTTGGATTTTCCACATAAAGTATCATGCCATCTGCGAAAAGAGAGAGTTTGACTTCTTCTTTGCCAATTTGAATACCTTTTATTTCTTTTTGTTGTCTGACTGCTGTTGCTAGGACTTCTAGTACTATGTTGAACAATAGTGGTGAGAGTGGGCATCCTTGACGTGTTCCTGATCTTAAGGGAAAGGCTCTCGGCTTTTCCCCATTGAGGATGATATTTGCTGTGGGTTTTTCATGGATGGATTTTATGAACTCGAGGAATGTTCCCTCTATCCCTATAGTCTGAAGAGTTTTAATCAGGAAAGGATGTTGTATTTTGTCAAATGCTTTTTCTGCATCAACTGAGAGGACCATACGGTTCTTCTCCCTCCTCTTATTAATGTGTTCTAGCACACTGACTGATTTGTGAATGCTGAACCACCCTTGCATCCCGGGGATAAATCCCACTTGGTGGTGGTGGATGATCCTTTTAATGTGTTGTTGGATCCTATTAGCTAGGATTTTGTTGAGGATTTTGGAATCCATATTCATCAGGGATATCGGTCTGAAATTCTCCTTTTTGATGGGGTCTTTGCCTGGTTTGGGGATTAAGGTAATGCTGGCCTCACAGAATGAGTTTGGAAGTTTTCCTTCTGTTTCTATTTTTTGAAAGAGCTTTAGTAGAATAGATATTATTTCCTCTTTGAATGTTTGGTAGAATTCCCCAGGGAATCCATCAGGCCCTGGACTCTTGTTTTTTGGGAGGTTTTTGATCACTGCTTCAATCTCATTACTGGTTATTGGCCTATTCAGGTTGTCAATTTCTTCCTGTTTCAGTCTTGGCAGCTTATAGGTTTCCAGGAAGGCATCCATTTCATCCAGATTGCTCAGTTTATTGGCATATAGTTGTTGATAGTAATTTCTAATAATTGTTTCTATTTCCTTGGTGTTAGTCGTGATCTCTCCCGTTTCATTCATAATTTTATTAATTTGGGTCCTTTCTCTTTTCTTTTGGGTAAGTTTGGCCAGTGGTTTATCGATCTTATTAATTCTTTCAAAAGAACCAACTTCTAGTTTCATTGATCTGATCTACTGTGTTTCTGGTTTCTAATTCATTGATCTCTGCTCTAATCTTAATTATTTCTCTTCTAATGCGTGGCTTAGGCATCGTTTGTTGCTTTTTCTCTAGTTCTTTAAGGTGTAGAGTTAGTTGGTGAATTCGGGATTTTTCTATTTTTTTGAGCGAGGCTTGGATGGCTATGTATTTCCCCTTTAGGACCGCCTTTGCAGTATCCCATAGGTTTTGGACCAATGTGTTTTCGTTCTCCTTGATTTCTATGAATTGTTTAAGTTCTTCTTTGATTTCCTGGTTGACCCAAACATTCTTGAGCAGAATCGTCTTTAGCTTCCAAGTGTTTGAATTTCTGCCAAATTTTTTCTTGTGATTGAGTTCCAGTCTTAAAGCATTGTGGTCTGAGAATATGCAGGGAATAATCTCAGTCTTTTGGTATCAGTTGAGACCTGATTTGTGACCCAGTATGTGGTCTATTCTGGAGAAAGTTCCATGTGCGCTCGAGAAGAATGAGTATCCTGTTGTTTTAGGGTGGAATGATCTGTATATATCTATGAGGTCCATCTGGTCCAGTGTATCATTCAAAGCTCATTTCCTTGTTGATTTTCTGCTTAGATGATCTGTCCATCACTGAGAGTGGAGTATTGAGGTCTCCTTACAACTGACATATTGTTATCAATATGACTCTCTATTTTGGCTAACAGTTGGCTGATGTAGATGGCTGCTCCCATGTTGGGAGCGTAGATATAATTGTTGGATAAACCCTTTAAGAATGATATAGTGTTCTTCTGTGTCTCTAACTACAGACTTTAGTTTAAAATCTAATTTGCCTGATATAAGAATTGCTACCCCAGCCTTCTTTTGAGGTCCATTGGCATGGAAGATCCATCCCTTCACTTTCAGTCTGGATGTATCTTTAGGTTCAAAATGAGTCTCTGTAGACAGCATATGGATAGGTCCTGTCTTTTTATCTGATCTGCAACCCTGTGCCGTTTTATGGGAGCATTTAGGCCATTCACGTTGAGAGTGATTATTGAAAGATGTGAATTAATTGTCATCATGTTGCGTGTGAAGACGTTGTTTTTATAGATTGTCCCTAGTAAATTTCTGTTGTATATCACTCTTGGGGTCTTTCTCCTTTTATAGAACCCCCCTTAATATTTCTTGCAGGGCCGGCTTAGTGGTCACATATTCTTTCAGTTTCTGCTGGTCTTGGAAGCTCTGCATCTCTCCATCCATTCTAAATGACAGCCTTGCTGGATAAAGTATTCTTGTCTGCATGGTCTTCTCATTTAGTACCCTGAATATGTCTTGCCAGGTCTCTGTGGATAGGTCTGACGTTATTCTGATGTTCCTCCCTCTGTACCTAAGGAATCTCTTCCCCCTAGCTGCCCTTAAGATGGTTTCCTTGGTTCTAAGATTTGCAAGTTTTACTATTACATGCCGGGGTGTTGGCCTGTTTTCCTTGATCTTGGGAGGGGTCCTCTCTGCCTCTAGGACACAAATATTTGTTTTATTCCCCAGATTAGGTCAGTTCTCAGCTACGATTTGCTCAAATATATCTTCTAGTCCTCTCTCTCTCCACTCCCTCTGGGATTCCAATTATTCTGACATTGGAATGCTTCATGGTGTCACTTATTTCTCTGATTCTATTTTCATGGATTCTGAGTTGTTTTTCCCTGCCTCGCTTACCCTTACCTGTTAGATTATCTAAATTAGATTGGATCTCATTGATAGCATTTTTAAGTTCTGCCAATTCAGCTTTCATTTCTGCCCTTAGACTCTATGTTGCCATTAATCGATTTCTCCATTCTAGCTATTGTCCTCACAATTGCTAGCCTGAATTCCATCTCCGACATCTGCATCCAGTTGTAAATCCGCGGCATAAGTCATAATCTCTGAGTCTTTTCTATTTTGGGGGCTCCTCCTCCTAGTCATTCTGTTGATGGGTGGTTGAGGGAATGTATAGAGTCCAAATTATTGACCAGAACCCAAGCAAGATGCACCTCTTTTCTTGGAACCTTAGGGTTGCTGGCCTCTTGTTTTCCCAGCCTGTCTTCTGGGGGAGGGGCCTGCTGTGCTGTTAGTCAGGCAACCCTGTTTGGGCAGAGTTGCCCTGCCCCCCTGTGGTGGGGGATGGGCTCAGTGGGAATCAGTTTTTTGGGGCTTTTGTTCTCTGGCCGCTTTCTGTGGTGGCTTTCCGCGTCTCTTCTGAGAGTCAGAGCAGAAGAGACCATTTCCAACCCTCTGCCTCAGAGCAGAGAGATCGCTGTCTGTTCTTCAGTGAGCTCTCCAGGCCACATTGTCTCCATTTCTGTCTGTGCTGCTATAAACTGCAGCAGCCTGGGTTGTGCGCCCCTCCGCAGAGCCCCCAGTCCTCCCTCCAGGTGTCAGGGCACATCCCTGCCCGTTGTGCTTCTAAAACTGCCAGCAGCTCCCAGTTCGCACGCGGGACCCTGCCACTCCGTGTTTCCATCCCGGGGTCTGCCCTAAAGTCCTTTCCCCGCCACTACCCGTCTGCGAGTCTGTGGCCTGTCCCCCTTGCGCGAGCTGTCACTCACCAGCGGTGTAGGATCCCCACGGACAGGCTCCCTCCCGCTGCCATTTATCCTCTGATATCTGCCCGCGGAATAATGGCTCCCCGCTTCATACCTCAAAACCAACTGCCCACGATATTCTGTTTATAGAGATCCAGATCTATTTTCCTACATCTCAGGCTGATTTTGTGGGTGCTGAGAGTGGTCTGGTAGATATCCAGCTCAATTCCAGGGACCAGTTGAAATAGGGTCCCCTACTCCTCCGCCATCTTTTCCAAGATCTTAATTTTTTTAAAAATCCTCCTCAAGCCCCCATATGAATGAAAAAATTAACAAAGTAATTGGATCAACTGCAATGATGTGGAGACCATGCTGTCTTATGCTGGGGTTTGTGTCCAGACACATAACAAAAATTGCTTTACAGATAAAATTTAAGTCAAGGGGAGGATCTGGCAGTAGTAACAGAATAAGTACAAAGATATTGCTACAGAATATTTTTAAGCACTAAGGTTGTGTAACAGACAAGACAGTTTCAAACCTAAGTAGAAATGCAAAAAGTACCCGAAGTATATCATTTCAGAACTGTCTGAGACAATTAAACAGTGGTATTTGTTTAAAAGGAATGAATAACCATTCAAGTGAAACTGCTCTTGCATTCTTTAAACAGACAGTAAACGATGGGGAGTGGGGGACTGTATACAAGAGTTATCGGTTTATTTTCTTCCAGCTTGAGGCTGACAGAACCTCCAGATAAAATGGTACCCTACCAACTCTTTTTTGGTTTGTAAAGGATTCTTTATTCAGTTTGAATTATCAGCCAGACTTACACCTAGCTGACTTTAGGAAACTGTGTAGCCAACCTCTATCTACAGTTCCCCCGCCAGTTCATGAAGTTCTGTGCACAAGTAAACACAGGGTGATTAGGACCAAATGGTAATTCTTTTACCATTAATTACTTTGACTTATTACTTAACTATGTAACTTATACAATTTTTTTTTACATGTTAATTCTTTGTGACTTTATTCCTTATCTGGCCTGCCTTTGATCCTATTTTTTTTATTTTGTTATGTTAATCACCATACATCATTAGTTTTTGATGTAGTGTTCCATGATTCATTGTTTGCCTTTAACACCCAGTGCTCCATTCAATACGTGCCCTCTTTAATACCCATCACCAGTCTAACCCACCCCCCCACCCCCCTCCCCTCTAGAACCCTCAGTTTGTTTCTCAGAGTCCATAGTCTCTCATGGTTTGTCTCCCCCTCCAATTTTTTTAATTGTTTATCAGTTATTCATCATACACACTAAGTTAAACTTTCATTCTGTGAATCGTTGATCACATTTAGCTAAATCAGTAAGCTGCTGCTGTGTGTACTGTTCTTCCATGAAGTGCAGTCCTGTGGCTTTGGTCAGGATACACAGGCATGCTGAAGAAGCTGAGCAGATCTGAGAGATACATTCAAATGTTCAGAGCAGGATAATGCTGATCTAAGTGCACTAATTTTCCTATAGACTCTTTAGCAAATATTCAAAGTGCCACATGAAAATCAGTATTCCCCAACTGCAGGAAAGCAAAAAGGAAGGAATGCCTCTCACTTGGGTGCATTTGTGCTGTGTATGGCTGCCAAGAGAGTAAATGCAATCAGGTTAGTAATCAAAGAAACACAGCAGTTCTCCAGGGGGCATAGGACTTCATCAGAAGCCTGGCTCTTGTGGAAGAAAGCTGAAGTCTAACTTTATCTGTACCCATGGAAGAGCAAGAAAAAACAGGGGGCAGCTGCCCTCTTGATAAATTCTAGCCCGGGTGGGGGTGGGGGAGAGCCAGGAAGCCCTCTAGAGTAAAAAGATGCTGGTATTGTATGGTAGATGGAAGCTACACTTCTAATGAGCAGTCGAATCATTATGTTGTATAACTGAAACTAATATAGCATTGTGTGTCAACTATACTTCAATTCAAAAAAAAAAAAAAAAAAGATGCTGGTATTAGTGCCAGAGCCTAACATGTGCCATAGCCCAACTTGAGTATCGGTCATTAGGTGGAAGGCCAAGGCAGGGGTTGAGTGGTACAGGGCTCATTACTGCTCTGCTTGGAGTTTATCCTGGTGTATAAGAATGAATCCATCCATATTTTTTTTCCCAGGTGTCTTTCCAGGTCTCTCAATAGCTTTACCAAAAAGAGATGCTGTTTAATTCTTTTGTTTGTTTTAGGAGGTTTTTTATTTGTTTTTAAGTAATCTCTATGCCCAACTTGGGGCTCAAACTCATGACCCCAAGATCAACAGACATAGGCTCTGCTGACTGAGGCAGCCAGGCACCCCTGATTCTTGATATCAATATAGAAATATAAAGTCAAATACATTTGTTTAGTAGAACACACGAATTTAGTATCAGATAAAGATTGCACTTTAAGTCAATGTTGAATGGATAAATCATTCAACTTTACTGAGGAATAATTGAAGTATACTAAGCTGCACACACTTAAAATATACGGTTTGATACATATTGACATAAAACCATCACTATAATGAAAAAAAAAATACATCACCCCCAAAAGTCTCTGCCCCTTGGTAATGCCTCCTTCATGGTTTTCCCCACTCCACCCTACCACCATCCCAGACAACAAAGGACCTACTTTCTGTCACTACAGATTAGTGAGCATCTTCTACAATTTACATAAATGTAATCATACATATTGTACATTTGTGTGTGTTTGTGTCTGGCTTCTTCTTTTTTTTTTAAATGTGGGGCTCAAACTCACAACCCTGAGATCAAGACCGCAGATGAGATCAAGGGTTGGACACTCAACCGACTGAGCCACCCAGGCGCCTCTCTGGCTTCTTTCATTCCGCATAACTAAGATCCACCCAGGTTGTTACATGTATTAATAGTTCATTTTTGTGTGTGTTGCTGAGTAGTAGGTCACTGCATGAATATATCACAATTTATTTTTCCATTCACCTGTTGATGGATATTGGGTTGCTTCCAGGTTTTGGTTAAGAACATGTATGTACAAAGTCCTTGTATAGACATAAAACAGACAATGTTACTATCAATGTAGAATTCAAACCAAAATGGGGGCGCCCGGGTGGCTCAGTCTATTAAGCATCTGCCTTTGGCTCAGGCCATGATCTCAGGGCCCTAGGATCAAGCCCCCATATCAGAATCCCTGCTCATCTGGGAGCCTGCTTCTCCCTCGCCCTCTGCCTCTCCCCCTGCTTGGGCTCTTGCTATCTCAAATAAATAAAATCTTAAAAAAAAAAAAAAAGAATTCAAAGCAAAATGTATTAACCAGGACAAGCAAGAACTTTATACTGATATCTACTAAAAAGATAATGGTCAAAAGCCTTTAGATAAGTCTCTTCACAGCAACTTTCCATTGTTGTCAAGGATCTATCATGAACAAGATACCATCCTAGCTGATTTTACAGGCAAGTTCTGCCAATCTTTAAGGGATAGGTAGTGCCCACCATTTGCAAATGGTTCCAAAGCCTAGGCAAAAAATAGTAATAAGCTTCCAAATTAATTTATGAGGCTGGCACAATCCTGATCCAAAAGCCTGACAAAGTGTTAACCTCCCTCCCCCTAAAACACAAAGAAACTACCCACGAAAACTTCCATAATAACAAGGTGAGAGGGACAGGAAACCTGTAGACCACTTCCCTTGTGAATACTAATGAAAATTCCTAAGTCAAATATCAGTAAATTGAATATGGCATAGTTTTATTTCCATAAAACAAAGGGTAACATGAAGAAATCAACTGATGTCATTCATTAATGGATTTAAGAGTTGATTTTTAAAATTTTTTCAAAAATTGTCATTCATCTCTGATTTAAAAAAATAAACCTCTTTGTGAACTAAGAATAAAAGGATATTTCCTCAAGTGTATGATAAATAGGCTAGTTGGGACTTTGTTTCAGTGTACTGTTTGAAGGCTTTTATAATGATTCTGTATTCTCGGAGAATAAATTCATTTCCATTGTAAAATAAAAAGAAGAAGATAATGATTGTAGGCATAAATTGAAGGTACCTTGACAGCTGTGAAGGTGGCAATGGGATATTAAAAATGGATATGGAAGAACTATCATACAATCATATTAAAATTTTTCACAATTAACACAAAGTAGTTCATGAACATAAGCTCATTAATCTTCACACAATATTGCTATTAAGGAAAAACAAATTCCAAATATCTGTCTGATTAATAGTGAAACTGAGACAGAAAATGGGATTCTATCAAATGTCTTCTCTCTACCAAATTCCACTCAGAAATTAGTCCAAAGGCTAAAAAAGAAATTCTATACACAATTTGTTTTTTTCCTTGTATTTAAAGCCTTTGTGAATGGAGGGAGAAAAGTGTGAAATCAAAAGGGTAGACATCAACTATCTTGAAGAGACCAGAAGAAAGTGAAGATGCAAGACCATCATTAGGGGGATACCAGAAACACGAAAATGAGCAAGAAGATACAGATGGCTTGATATGACATTTACCATGAGTGCCTTCCTCAACACCCCAAAACTGATCCTACTGCAGCTGTCCTGTCACAGGTTCCTGAGTCAACAGGGAATAAACTAAGGAATGAATGAACAGCCTCAGTCCAAGGACCTCTTGGCTAATTTAGGGCACCCATCTCCCAAGTACCAGGTGGCCAATCAAACCCCAGACCTTGTGCCTCCAGAGATGATCCCTAGAGGACCATGATGAGTATGAGTCATAGCTCAACTCTTCCCTCCCCAGTGTTGGGCAACCAGCCTTCTGCTTTGATCTCTTCCCAAAATCTAATAACCAGTCCTGCTATCCTAGCTTGCTTGTGCCAAGTTCTTCTTGGACTGTGTAACAACTGCCTATTAAAGACTATGGCTAGAATTCTGCCATCAACAGATCTCCACTAAATCATACTGTTGGTGTAATGTGTGGAGTATTATGGTACACAGGGAAGGAGCCAATAATCTAGTTTATCACATGAAAGCCATACTATTGGATCTTTAGCCACAGACCATGTACCTACCTAGACCTTCAAAAGTATATGATTTAAGGGGAGAAATAATTGGTTTAATAATGATGAACTGTTATAAATACTACTGGTTTTTTATTCCTTCCTGCTAAGTTCATGAAGAAACTAATTTTTCTTTAATCTTTGCTGTTGTCCTAATTCCCACAGTTATTTGAAAGTCCTCATGTTGACACCATTAATTTAGAATGCACAAATAATTTCCATTTTATTTTATTTTTTTTAAAGATTTTATTTATTTGAGAGAGAGAATGAGAGATAGGGAGCACGAGAGGGAAGAGGGTCAGAGGGAGAAGCAGACTCCCCGCCGAGCAGGGAGCCCGACGCGGGACTCGATCCCGGGACTCCAGGATCATGACCCGAGCCGAAGGCAGTCACCCAACCAACTGAGCCACCCAGGCGCCCCAATAATTTCCATTTTAAAAAGGAAGTTTTGCAGATACATCTGACATTTGGAGAACAGCAAAATGCAGCAGTCTTAACATTCACGTTTTCTAGAGCAAAATTTCAACTTATGAAGTATACCAATGGTTAAAAAAATATGTATAATGCGATGGAATACTGAACTAATCTGGGCCTTTTCAAAAACTTAGTAATATACTAAAATTTACTCACTCTGTTTAATAGTGAGAGATTGACTAGAGAAATTCTGGTTTATCCAAATGACAGAATTTCATGCCAATGTTAAAATTTGTTACAGGTGAATACTTAATTGACTCTGTAATTAATTGATTACTAAAAAATGATACATTCAGGATCTATTAGGTTTTTTAAAAAGCAATTTATAAAATACAAAGTTTGAGGGGTACCTGGGTGGCTCAGTCATTAAGCATCTGCCTTTGGCTCAGGTCATGATCCCAGGCACCTGGGATCGAGCCCGCATCAGGCTCCCTGCTCAGCGGGAAGCCTGCTTCTCCCTCTCCCACTCCTCCTGCTTGTGTTCCCTCTCAATGTCTGTCAATAAATAAATAAAATCTTTTAAAAAAAAATACGTAGTTCAGGGGCACCTGGGTGGCTTAGTCATTAAGTGTCTGCCTTCGGCTCAGGTCATGATCCCAGGGGCCTGGGATCAAGCCCTGCATCGGGCTCCCTGCTCAGTGGGAAGCCTGCTTCTCCCTCTCCCACTCCTCCTGCTTGTGTTCCTTCTCTTGCTGTGTCTCTGTCAAATAAATAAATAAAATCTTAAAAAAAAAAACAAAAACCGTAGTTTTATCTCAGTTTGAATATATATGCCACATACCTACTCCTGGATATATTCTGGGGGGAAAAAAAAAAACAAACACAAGAAAAGTCACCAAAATGCTAACCAATTATCTCTGGGAGATAAGATTATAGTTCTTCTTTTTTGTGATTCACTTCTTTTCCATTTTTCCCATTATAAACATGGATTTTATTTTTACTCATGAAAAAATATTACTTAAAATTTTGTAAAATTTTATAATTTTTTAAATTCATATAATTTTTATAATTTATAAAATTTTAAAAGAAGAATTGACTCTCCCTCAGACTCAAACCTTAAAAGTATGACATGTTAATCTTGCCTGACAGGCATTATCCATTTGTTGCTACAAAGTTGTCCCTCCCCAACATTCCAAAGATGTGCTATGTTGTACTGCTGTGCATCCCACCTCTCACTGGCCACAGCTGTTGCTGCTCAATCACCTACGGCCATCTCAGGTATAATAATGGCCAGTTAAGGATCAGCATATATATCTATACACATACACCTCTCTATATATGCCTGGGGTCCCCTCTTTTTTTATGTTCCTTTATATTTACCATAAACATGAAAAGAATACAGCAAATACTGGAGAAGAGATTGTCAATAATTTCTGGATGTAAAGCTTAACAATTAAAATTACGCTTGCTCCCCCCATCCACCCCAACTCAACAGATATTTAATTTCATATACTGATCCTAGAGGTAGTATATCAGCATATATAGGTATAATGCTCATGACAAATAACCCCTTTTTCCTCTCCATCAACACTTTGTTTTTTTTAATTGAAGTATAATTAACATACAATGTTATATTTGTTTCAGATGTACAAGGATTCAACAAATTTATACATTACTCAATGTTCACTGTGGTAAGTATGGTCACCATACAATGTTATAGAATATTACTATCTCTCTAATTTTCTGAGGAACCTCCATACTGTTTTCCACAGTGGTTACACCAATTTATATTTCCACCAACAATGCACAAGGATTCCCTTTTCTCCATGTCCTCACCAACACTTGTTTTTTTGATACCAGCCATTCTGACTGGTGTAAGGTGGTATCTCATTGTGGCTTTAATTTGCATTTCTCTAATGATTAGTGATGTTGAGCATCTTTCCATGTTATCTGTTGGCTATTGGTAGGTCTTCTTTGGAAAACTGTCTATTCAGGTGGTCTGCCCATTTTTTAATCAGATTGTTTTATTTTTTGGACATTGAGTTGTATTAAGTTCTTTATATGTTTTGAATATTAACCCCTTATCAGATATATCACTTGCAAATCTCCCTCCTATTCACGTTGCCTTTTTGTTTTGTTGATGGTTTCCTTTGCTGTGCAAAACTTTTTATTTGGATGTAGTCCCAATAGTTTATTTTTGCTTTTGTTTTCCTTGCGTAAGGAGACATATGCATAAATATGTTGCTGAGGCTGATACCCAAGAGATTACTGCTTATGTTTTCCTCCAAAAGTTAATGGTTTCAGATCTCACATTTAGGTCTTTAATCTATTTTGAGTTTATTTTTGTATATGGTGTAAGAAAGTGGCCCACTTTCATTCTTTTGCATGTAGCTGTCCAGTTTTGATGCCGAATAATCTTTTATCTCCTCTGCTACCCACCTCCCTCAAGTTCCTTACAAACTTGTTAGATTCCAAAGAAATGACTCCGAAAATACTCCCATAAAATTCAGAATATGTAGGGAACTAATACTTGGCTAACAATAACAACATTTATTCCCAATAATACCACCATACTGATATGTGCTACATGGACAAAACTTGAAAACATTATGCTAAGTGAAAGAAGACAGTCACAAAATAAAACACATATTGTATGATTCCATTTATTTGAAATGTCCAGAATACACAATTTAGAGAGATAAAAAATAGATCATTGGTTGCTTAGGGCTAGGGAAGGGGGAGGACAATGGGAATTTACTGCAAATGGACAAAGGGTTTCTTTTAGGGAGCAAACACGTATCCTAAAATTAGATTGTGATGATTATACAGCTCTATGAATTAAAAAATAGTATGTTGAATTGAATAATTTGATGTTATATGTAAATTATGTATCAATAAAGCTGTTTTGTAAAACACTGTAACTTTATTATAGCTGTCAATGAACAGTTACTACCTACAAAAAGACTTATAGACTCTATGTTACCTGATTTTTGCCAACTCTGCAAGGTCAATTTTTAATCTTACAAATGAGAATACAAGTTCAGTGAAATTGAAATATTTACACATACAGAGCTGGTCAGGAATGATGCCCAGATATACCACTCCAAAGAAGTATCTCTCTAAAGCCAATGTTTTCTTAACCATGCCATGCTTGCCATCAAATAGTGTACTGGCAATAAGTTTAAGTATCATTGACATCAAATGGCCTTGAAAAAACAGGCATTTTGTTTCTATCAGTGGCAGGAGAAAGTTTTTTTGAGGCATCACTTAGGAAATGTCTTCAAAGGTTTAGCACCGTTATTTAATTCAAAATCTACATCTAGAAAACAAAAGTCTCTAGAAAACAACTGGAAGTAATTAAGGTCATATAATTTGTCATTTCTCTTTCAGTTTGTATCAGAGCTAGATCATGAATGTCTTCAAAATACAGACATCATCTCATCTGTCATTTTTTAAGTTGGTGCATCTACAAATTCCTTGTTCTTTATTTATATTAGATAAAATGCCCATTAAATATAAAAATACAGAAACTAGGGGCGCCCGGGTGGCTCAGTTGGTTAAGTGTCTGCCTTTGGCTCAGGTCATGATTCCAGGTTACTGGGATCAAGCCCCCCCATCGGGCTCCCTGCTCAGTGGGAAGCTTGCTTCTCCCTCTCCCACTCCTCCTGCTCGTGTTCCCTCTTTCACTGTGTCTCTCTCTGTCAAGTAAATAAATAAAATCTTTAAAAAAAAAATACAGGAACTATAACCATTTCTTTAAACTACACTAAGTAAAAATATTCCTTTATTTAGATTTTTACTTACATTTCATTTTTTTACAGACATTTAGAGGTCTTTACAAACAACTTGCTAAGTCATTCCAGAAAGGTATGCAGATAAAACAGGTAATTAAAAAAAAAAAAAAGAAAAACAGATATACTGAAAGAACCATAAATTGTGACTCCTTCACCTATAATGCAACTAATCACTGTTTAGTTGCTATATTCATCTATTTGCTGCCATAACAAATTGTCACATATTCGGTGGCTTAAAACAACACAAATTTATTCTCTTATGGTTCTGTAGGTCAGAAGTTTGACAAGAAGTTTCAGTGGGCTAAATTCAAGGTCCCAGCAGGGCTGTGTTCCTTTCTGGGGGCACCAGGGGGAAAATGTTTCCTTGCCTTTTCCATTTTTCTTAGAGGCCACCTGCATTCCTCGGTTCATGGTCTCTTCCTCCTTCAAAGCCAGTAAATAGGGTCAAGTCCTTACATCACATCCCTCTTCCATTTTAAGGACCCATATGATAACACTGGGCCCACACAGATAATCTGGGATAATCTCCCTGTCGTAAGGTCCTTGACTTAATTACATCTGCAAAATCCTTTTCCAGTGTAACAGAACACATTCAGATTCTGGGAATTAAGACACTGACATCTTTGGGTAGCCATTTTTCTGCCCATCATAGTTGCCACTGTCTTTAAAAAAATCAGGATATACCCACAGTAAATTGAGCCTACCTTGGAGGGAAAGGGGAACATACTAATGGTTTAAATGAAGAATGCAGAACTTGAGATGAAAAACCCTCCTTTTTGGTTTGTCAGATTTTTACTGGCATTCTATTTTGAAGATGAACCACAATTAGATATGTGGCTATAACAGGAAAAATCAATTGCAATTCAAAACCCCGAGAGGAAACAGAACTGTCCAAATGAATCTGTTGATTTTTTAATCTGAACAGAAACCATAAAAACTTATTTTGTACTTTCTATCTTTCTACATATTGTCCCACGCTGGCACTCAGGAACTACTATTCATATGACAGTCACAGCCTGTAGCATATAACCTGATGTTGTATTAATTCAAACTAGAGAAAAGGTAGCTAGCTGGGAAGACTATACTGGAACATACTGACCATGAGTTTTTACGAACCTTTAAAATAAAATATCCAAAGGATCATTATGTATGTATATATGGTTAAGAAACCAAAATTCTTTTTGAAAGGCCCAAATTCAAAATGACGTATCACTACATTGTTAAGACTGACACTTTTTAATTTCCCAGAACAATGTTCTATTCAATGTTTAACTTCTTCAACTTAGCATTATATCTTTTTTGACTCCAAGATAAAAGAGCAATGTTTGATGTACTGAAGTTATAGCCAGCATTTACCAATTCTTTGATTCGATTTTTTAAAGTATTTATGCTTGAATCCAAAATCCGAGGATTTTCAATTATTTGTGATATGCTAAATTTTTCTTCTATGAGGCAGTCTATTTTATCATTAAACTTTTTCTCTCCCAAGAAGATCACATCTGGATAGCGTAAAATAAACTTGTGTATCTCTTCTTTAGTACACCCAAGAAAAAACAGCTTCTCTTTGATATTTGTGTAGTTTCTGTTGACATAGTCATTGGAAAGGTCTAGAATTTTAGCTCCTGGACCACAGAGCAGAACAAGCAACTTCTCATCATTCAAATTGAAAGTTGACTGTAAAAACTCAATGTTAGTTTTTACCCGTTTGGTACTCTGAATTAAGATGAAAGGGTTTTTTAAAATTATCTTCCTAACAAAATCTCTGGGCTTATTGTGACCCAAAGACAAACAGACTTCTTGCAAAAATACAATCATCTGTTTATTCAGATCTAGACTGTTGGAGAAGGTACGTGGAGCATTGGTCAATAATCGACAAAGGCATTTATGCGTCAATCCAACTGAATAGAGGAACTTTATATTATTCTCTAAGTTTAGGTTATTATTGGACCGAAAAAAAGATTCAGGAGAACGTTGCAAAATATTTATAATTTCAAGGTCTGATGTCATAATTCTTCTCCACAGATCCCACCGTTCTGAAAGACTTTCAGGTGTGCGTGTTATGGCTCGTGGATATCTTGATATGATACTAGCAATCACTTCTTTGCTAGCTCCTTTGGACAGAAGGAACATCTTCAGGTCCTGCTCTTTAGTTCCCATCCTATTAAAAACTCCAGGCTGTCGTTTTTTTGCCATGTCAACGTCTACTCCCATTGTAAGTAAGTTATTCACTAATTCTTCATTCTCCAAAGACTCCCTGTCTGCATTACCACACTTCACACTAAAAAGCCTAAATGAAACTGATTTAAGGAGGACTTCTGCTGAAAATCGGATCATCCAACATCTTGAACCAAAGAGAAAGTTACTTCTCATACACAAGAAGTTTCTTGGTGCCATAATGGTCAGGTATCCCAAACCTTTTGGAATGCTGTGTAAAACAACATACATAATATTATACAAATGCATGTGTTAAACAGCTAAAAACCGTATTAAGGTCCTATAAGCATCATGGTCACTTCTATAAGAAAATATGTATAGCTCCAGCTCTCCTGGTGCTGCAGTAACAATTCAACCACTGCACCCCCACTCTTTAGTTCACTGCTTCTGATTATCTGTGGGCCTGGGGCTGCTTCCATTCTTAATGTGAAGAAAAGCATTATAAGCATCATCACTGATCCACAGCTATTCCTGCCTTTATCTTGCTCTTTACATTTGGACTTGCCTGTGTTTGCTACCCAAAACCAGTTGACCCTCCCTACTTCTGCTTTATCCTCCTAGTTTTCAAACCTCTGGCTTATTCCTACTAACCAATGCTTTCAATTCTACCTTGTCTTCCAACTTCCCAGATCTCTGGCCTTGCCTCTGCCTTAGCTACCAGACTACTTTGCCCCTGTTCCCTTTTCCTGGTTCCTCAAACTCTAAATATAGCCTTGAAAATCAACACTTCAGACTATCTAATTTCCACCTTAAACACCTTTTTCTAGACTCATGGTTCTCTTTAAACCCATGCTATCATTAGTCTTAATTCTTAGCTTTATATAGACCTCTGGTCAACAGTTCCCAATCTCAATCCCATGTCCTTCAGTTTACCCTATTACCCCCTGGGTTGTAACCCAACTACTCCAAACCAATTTTTATCTTCAAAATGATCTAGTTGCACTATTTAATCCACACAGTGGAACTGTGCTGAGAGCACATAAACAATGAAGAGTTACTTTCACCATCCTCCTCTACCCTGCCACGTTATAAAAGATGAACCCAGGGCTCTCTGCATCTGTTTCACAACACATAACTTCAGGCAAGTGACTAAAACCTCAATAACTCATTTTCCTAATCATTTAGAAACGGGGCCCAAAATGTATGAATTTATATATGATAATAACCATAGGTACCTACTAAAATAAGTATCTGCATTTATAGGAAATACTTTATCAGGAAAGCAACAGAAAAATTTTCTTCTGTTATTCAATTTGTCAGATGATTTATGTTCTTTAATTGTGGTCTGAGTCATAAAACACATGTATTTTTTAATTGTACTTTTTCCTCTTTATATAGCTGTGACAAACCTAGCTCTTAATTGCTAATTACTAACAATGGGCTCTTATCACTTAAAGGAAGCATTTCCCTTCTCACCTCTCCAATTAAATATAAAATAGGGGCGTCTGGGTGGCTTAATCGGAGCCTGCCTCTCCCTCTGCCCGCAGCTCCCCCTGCTTGTGCTCTCTCTCTCTGACAAATAAATGAATGAAATCTTAAAAATAATCTTTAAAAAATAAAAATAAAAAATAGAAATAGATGGTTCCAACTCACCACTAATATCTCTGGGCTTGAGATACTGCTTTCAAGATCAGTGTCAAAGAAAGCCTCTCTGTGTCTGCCCTACACTATTTTTTCCTAAGATTTTATTTTTAAGTAATCTCTACACCCAACCTCGAGATCTCGAACCCCCAACCTCAAGATCAAGAGTTGCACACTCCACCGATTGAGCCAGCCATCCATCCCTTAATTACACCAAGATAACAAGAATTTAAGAGTATGCCTACTGTCAGGGAACTCTCCGATATCTCAGGTAATCTACAGATCTTCAAAGAATTAGAAAAAGATTCCCAAACTATACTATCAAATAACATTCAAACAAAAATGCAAGACACTCACAAAATAAACATCAAACAGCAGCACATTTTAGATTGCCCCATACCCTGAGTTCACTATTCTGTATTTCTCCATAATTCCACATACTACTCTTTAACTACAACTTCTTCCAAAAATGCATGAATTTAGAAACTGAAAAATAAGATCCTCATTCTAACTACAGAATGAAGGCTCTACCTGCAGAGCTCAACAATCTGTTCTCTCTTCCAGATACACAAGGGTGACCTCTACTGGATAATGGTACAGAACACTGACAGTGGTAGATAAGACCCGTGCTTTGGGAATAGGGGTGAAAGATGATCCAATGGGCTATAGGAAGCAAGCAGTGACACTCTAATTTATATCTGTCTTAGCCTTTTAAAAATTCCATTTTATGTGTTTTATATGTACAATATAATAGTACTGTAAAACATGTATATAATTAGTAAATAAATATACATACACTGGAGGTACATGTATGAAACCTTTTTTACTGAGAGTGTACACAGTCAAAAGTCTGAAGACAATTACTCTAGACAACAAACTCTTGAGATGATTAGCACCATGACAAACAGGCTGAGCAAGCCACAGAAAGTTCAAAAGGAATTGTATTAATAACAGACTAAGAGTAAAAATATATGCCAAATTTCTTCACAAAGGAGTCATATATCTATTAAGGTTTCTCCTGAATCTATGTCTTATGTATAATTCGCTCGCTGCGGAAATATCTTCCACATGAATTAACATGTCTAAAACCAAACTGAACATCTTTACCAGCCCCCAAACTAGCCCTCTTCTGATGAATGGAATCACTACCACTTGATCGTAATAGTCACTCATGATAAAAATCTAAAAGTGATTACTTTCTTCCTCTTCCTCAACCCCAAAGTCATTAAATCATGTAGATTCAGCTTCCTCAGTATCTTCGTTAGCATCTCTACTCTTTGCTGTTCTCCCTCACCCAGACTGTAACAGCCACCTAACCTGCTTCTCTAACATCAGTCATGAAAAACTGCCACCATAGCATAGCTATAAAACAAAGAAGTGATTACATCCCTTATTCCCTGATTAAAGACCTCTATAGCTCTCCCCTAGAAAGCAAAATCTTCACACTCACCCTCAACGCTCTCACCACACCATTCCAACTACCTTCCTAGCTATCTGCTCTAGTCTACCACCTCACAACACGAGGCATTATTGCCTCTCAAACCTCAAATTCTAAACATTCTTGCCCATTTTTGTCTCCTTGCCTTTGTGGAAGCTATTCTTTCAGAAAGGCCCATCCTCCCATATCTATCCATAAGTACAAGGTCTCATTCAAATACTACCTTCCCACAAATCTTTAACTTAACAAATACTGCTGAAGTGAGTCATTTATCACTTATTACTAAAAAATCTAAAACCAGGGGCACTGGCTCAGTCAGTTAAGCGTCTGCCTTCGGCTCAGGTCATGATCCCAGGATCCTGGGATCCAGCCCTGCATCAGGCACCCTGCTCAGTGCGGAGTCTGCTTCTCCTTCTCCCACCGCCCCTCCCCTCTCCTCCTGCTCTCTCTCGCTTGTGGTTGGTTGATGAGCATGTGAGGAAATGCAGGAAATTCTCCAAATACCACTGTTGGAAGGGAATTTGGGACCATCCACCATATCCTTTAACCAGCATTTTCACTTCTTTAAAATTATCCAGAAGAAATAAAAGGACAACACACATTTGTTATTAAAAAGGATGACTATCCTAACATTTGCTATAGCAGAAAAGAAGAAACCCACCAACAGAATGATTCATAAATTGTGATACATCTGTGTAATATTAATGCTATACAACCTGATTTTTTTAAAAAGAGGCATATCTAACACAATGGAAAGATATCCAAGATATGGTAAGTGGCAAACCACATAACAGTACAGTTAAAATAATATCACTTATATAAGGGGGGGACATTAATATATAAAAAGAAGGTAAAAAGGCAGTAAGAATTATCTCTGAGAGATTAATGGGGGCTATGTACTGTTCCTGAAATACTGTGATACTACTTAATAAACATGTTATTTTGCAACCAGATAAATTAAGAACAAATTAAATTGGCTTAGGGGTGCAAAAAGTACTGGGAAATATGTGGCCTTTATCAGTTTTTCAGTTTTCAATACAAAAAAAGTTAAGCACCTAATCAACATTCAAAAACATTCCTATAATATCTAGCAAGGTAGTAAGTATATAAGCAACCTAATGCAAAAAGTATCAACTGTCTCAATCTACAAATTTCAAAAATAATATTCCATAATTTATTTAAATATTTCAGTTCACTCTTTAACCAAAACCATTATTCCAAGGACTAAAGTCCAAAATTAACAAATACACTGAAAACCTCTGTACTCATAACTTGTAAGGCCTGAGGAATAAGATTTCCTTGTTCTCTGCAGCACTCCCTTGATAAAGGGACTTTTAATGGAGATGGCTAATCACTGCCCCAGGGTACTACATTCCAGTTGGTCTTTAGATAAAACAAAGGAAGTTTGGAGATCTTTACAGCACTCCATTTCTCACCTAATTTGTCTTAAAGAGGATGTTCCATTTCTCCTGAAGAGCTGGAAAACAGCTGTCCCTAAAAATGGCAAAAAAAAAAAGGGGGGGGTGGAGGGCAAAATACTGTCAGCACTTCGTGATACAGAATAAAGAAATCAATCCCAGCTAACACTGCATAACGTTGTGAAAAGCGTCACCGCTTATGTACTAAGCATCTCTGAGATACCGAGAGTAAAACGGCAAGAACACGCCCGTGAGTATTAACGGGAAAAGGTGGCGTAATCACGCATTGTTTGTAAAACTGGAGCTAAGTGCTTCACATATACTGTCTTACTTCAGCCCCACAACTTAGAAGGTAAGGATTATTCCTAAAATTAGAAAATCGGGAAAAAGGCGGAACTCTGTCACAAGTTCGTATTAGCTCGCTTAATATAGTAATTACACGGGTTCCATTCCATGGGTTCTCCCGCTCCCCCTTCCTCCCCAAAACCGACTCGCCAAGGGGCTGCACAGGAAGGGGACTCCACCATACATCAAAATCACCCAGACCCACTTCTAAAAATAAAGAGCATAAGTGCAGCCAGCCACAGACCTCAACCTGGACTGTATTAATACTCGGAATATGGCTTTACTTCCGCCTCTACGGCCTGGGGCGAGACCGAGAGGCGGAAATGAACAAGACTAACTTCCGGTCGCGTAGCGGTGGCGTCGCCTTCTTTGCGCCCCCGGGCGGCCGCGCCGCAGCCCTCTGCAAGCCTGAAGCGAAGAGCCCAGCAGGGGGCGGCAAGAGACCGTGGTGAACTCTGGGAACGGGCGGGCCGCCTGGGGCTGGTTTTGGAGGGAGGCGGGACCATGGGCTTCCCCGAAGCCCGGGCCTGGGGCCGAGGGTGGCTGCGGAGATCCATTGCCTGCTGGCGACGTGCGGTAGGAAAGTCGCTATTATATACATGAATTTTGCAACCTGATAGGGTAATTATGCTTATTAATATGGTTAACATATGTTGGTAAACACCTTGGCGTTTGGTTTCGGAAGACGCGTGCAATCTGGGGCTTCTGAAGAGTCCCAGATTCTCTTTCTTTCCTGAGCTACCTTGGAAATCCTGGAGTGTGGCTGCTAGTCCTAATTCGGCTTCAGCAGTCAGGCTCGGAAGCAGTTTTGATATACTTCGATTTAACAGCTTGCAGCACGAATTATTTATGCTGCTTCTGAAATTGTGACGAGAGTAGGCTATTTAAAGTTTCAACAGAAACAATCTCCACAGCAGAAGCGTTTTTGTCACCCTTGAGGGCGTCGTTTATTTAAATCTTCCTGGTCCTGTCATTCTCACTTGACTGGGGGTGGTAGCAATGGAGATTAAACTTCAGTTCAAAGCAATTCCGCTGAATTCTCCAAAAGAAAGATTATACCTAAATTAATGAAATAATCCTCAAACTGCCAGGTTATTTTCCAGAGGAAGTGATTTAGTCTTGAGAAAAACAAAAAGTAGGGGAGAGGGTTGTTCCTGAATTCTACTGCAAGGAAGAATTTCCTGCTTTACCCTACTCCATGTAGGAGCATATGGTAAATTTTTCTTTATCTCATTTCTGCACCAATTAATGTTTTATCTTCACTCTGTCCCTTAGACTAGGAGCTAGCTGGTATGTTGTCACTTTGTTTTGAATTAATTTTCTGTTTTATTGGCTTATAAGGGTAAAGATTTACCTTTGGAACCTTAAATTACCAATAATCAGTCTTTCTGGTAAGTGAAATTACTCACTGCTGTCCCTCCAGGTAAAAAGTAGTCCTGAAATGTTAGAAGTGGTCTTTATGTGAATTTCCAAAATCTATTTCTGCATGGAAGGAGCTCCTATATCTGAGTTTATATTTACTGTCATACATAAATATATAAACTTACATGCATAAATATATAAATATTATATTTATAAGCTACTTTACAATCAATGTTAAACAATAAAATCTATTCTAGGAATCATTGAATTTCAGACTTAAGACCTTTGAGATTATGAATCCCTCATTATGAATCCTCTAATTTTGCCAATGAGACATGGAAACCCTTACAATAGAAGTCAGCAAGAGAATACATGTGTTATACCTCCTTAACCAGTAAGTCTTCTATGATTTATACCACATGCACTGACAGAGATTATCAAAGGTTAGTTCAGACTTACTTAGGCGACATCACTTAAGTTTGTTTTTAGTGATATGTGTAGGTAAAGGAGATTGGTTCTTTTGGAAATAAGTGCCGTATTTCCTATCCAAAATTTTCTGATTACAAATAAATTTTAAATGCATATTATAAAACACTGAGATAATGATGGTTGGATTAGCATGGTGTATTGGCAATTTTTTTCCTTCTCCTATTTCTGCAAAGAGGTTTAATATTTAATGATTTGCGAAATGTCATTACCTCCCGTAAGGCAGTGACTACTACCTCACTGTCATTAGTGGTGTATTACAGGATAACCTATATATAGCTTGCCTGTATTTTATTCATTGGTTCAGTGAACATTTATTAAACACCTGTGTATTCCAGGCCTTGTTTTCAGGATCAGGGGGATATAGTGGAAAATAAGCGAAAGCCACTGCCCTCCTTGACCTTATTGCCCTTGATAGGTCTCACTCAGCCTGAGTGTCTGCTGCTCTGCATGCTTCCCCTCATCGGACCTCCCCAAGACCATAGCTGATCCATGCCCTACTAAGCTGATATAATTAAGAAGTGTGATTGGAAACATTGGAGGGCTGTGTGTGGTAGAAGACCAGAGGCAGGGAGTAAGCAATGATGAAGAAACAGAGAAGAAAAGGGATAAGTAGTTGCAACATGGTGGAGGGGAGTTTTTCCTAGTGTCACTCACTTGGTCTCTGGGCTCTCTAAACAGCAGGAATTGACTGGAGGCCAAAAGAAAGTTCCAGGCAAGGCTTTTATTGGGGCTTATTCTGGAGCACAAGGGAGACAGCACAAAGAAAAGAGTTCTTCAACTGAGTCCTCTAATATAGGCCAGGGAAAGTTTTTAAAGGGACTAAAGAGAGAAAGGAGTGATGCTGAGACATACAGAGTCAGGAATTTCTTGGTGCCTGCGCACTAAAAATTTATGCTTCTTCACATGTCGCAAGTCTATTCATTTAGCATGTTAAATCTCCACCCATGTGTGTAGGTTTTAGTATTATAATGAGAGGAATAGTTGGTGAAAAGTCAGGGCAGGGGGTCCACCTGGGTGCAGACTAGTTTGGTTCAGTCTTTACCTGTCTTCGTAGTTCAGTCCCTCCTCTAGGTAATCATCCTGCTTCCACATTCCTGCAAGATATACTACTCAAGAGGCATAGAGTTTCAGCTGTCCAGGAAAGCTAGATTTCACGGTCAGGTTTGAGGAGGCCCAAGTCCAGTCCCTGCCCTATCTCACTAGAAGCTGTTCTAAAGTTGTCGTCTTTCAAAGTTTTTTTATAAAGTCTAAAGTAATCCAATTTTTAAGTTAAATTTGTTTTGTTATATATCCCTTTTACAGCTTTCTTTTCTGAAACCATGGTAATATTAGGTGGCATATGTGTTTTTAAATGACTTCACTTGAGAAAAGAAAAAATTGCCAAGTCTGTATTGGAGCATCTCCTCCCTCTTTTTTTCATCCAAAAGTCTGTTGCAGGGAAAAGTAGGGACTCTGGCGCCCTCCCTCCCCAAGTAGGACTTAAGACACTCTGGCGGTGAGCTGAAAGTCAAGTTGGAGTACAGAATCTATGCTATATTCAGAAGCACCTCTGCCCTTTTATAATTAAGGTGGTTTTTTTTTTTCACTGTGTCAAAAGTGTCTGCCTGACCCGCTCTGCCCAGGAAGTATCCTTAGTTTTTCATGCAAATAGACTTTTGGCACACCACAGCCCCTTGGTTGACCACTCATGTTCGAATCTCAGCAGACCCAATTAAGGTCAGAAAGGAAGTAGCCCTCCAGTTCCCCACCCTCCACCCGCTACAGCAATACCCAGACTCCTGGGCTCAATAGACAAATGCAACCCCCCACCCCACAGCAACTTCCTAGACAGACCTACCAGCTTCCTACCGGTGTAGTTTGAAGTCCTCAGAGGAACATCATGTCTCTTCTCCCGTTCTCTTGCTTGAGGTTATCTTGTGTGCTTATGAAAACACATGGAAAGGCTACAAATTGCTTACTGCTGTGTAAAATAATAGATAAAGTTACCCTGATAATCACAGGTTAACACTCTTTCTGTCTGCTAACAACCAAAAAAAAAAAAACCCCAACAAACAACTTAGCTTAATTTCCCCCTTTCCAAAAACAATTGCTTTTTAACAACCTTGGATTTCTTTTGAAATCTAAAGATTTAACTAGTGGCAACTTTCTTTCTCTGAAATATGCCTGACGGGGGTCTAGAGAGATCCTTGAGTCGGCCTTCCCACTCCCACACTCATTACCACAAGGGCTGTGGCAAGGAACTGAGTACTTAGTCTGGCAAATTTGCTGATTCCAGACCTGATATGATCCCAGATTCCCACAGTAGTTAGACTGCCACCACCAACATGACAGAGTTGGCTGAGAGAAACACAGTAATCATTTGAGATCCCATTCAGCCTTGATCCCATTCAGCCTGGTGAGTTTAAGGACCTTTTGGGTTGTTTGATCCTATAGTACCATGCTTTCAATTACTGTGAAGCCATTCTTAATCACTGGTAGAAAAAAGTGATCTTACCACAAAGCAGAGGAGCAAATATTCACAAAACAGAATAAAATCTTCCTCGTCCAAAACTATCTCCCTTCCTAATTACAGTATTTCTTCAAATTCTACCCTTAGAAATTTAGTCCTTGGTATTTATAGCATGGTGGTTTTAAATCCTAAACATATTTGAAAGGGGAAACAAATTAAGCCAACAGCCAACACACTTTCTGTAAAGGGCCAGAGAGTATGTAGTCCACAAAGCCTAAAGTATTTACTATCTCTTTTGCACATTCTTCTTTTTTCTTTCTTTCTTTTTTCACAACCCTTTAAAAATGTAAAGACTGTTAGCTCATAGAGCACGTGGCCGCTGGTCATAGTCTGCGGACACCTGCATTAAACTACAGTGAGCTACTGTATACCTGTAACCTAGTTTCTTGACTTAAAGCATCCAAAGAATAGGCATTTTGAGGAAAAGGACATAAAAGAGAAAAATGTTAATATCTGAAAACATCATATAACACTATGTGGCAGGTACTGTTCTAATCATGTCACCTATATTAATCCGTTTACATCTATGATGGAAATAATATGATCTCTATTTTATGAATGACGAAACTGAAAGAGAGGCTAAGTAACCTGCCCAAGCTCACACAGCTAATAAGTAACTGGAACCTAAGAAGTCCAACTCTAGAGTGTGTGATCATAACTGTGATGCTACGCTGACACTCAGAAAATAGTATTTTAATTCACTGTAGAAACTATAAAAATAGAAATATTTTTCTATAGAAATTAGAAAAAGAATGCAAATTCACCCATAATTCCATCACCTAGAAATAATCACTATTTACATTTTGTTTATATTCTTCCAGAATATTCCTATATATAAAATTCTTTCCTTTCTTCAACCTATGAGGTAGGTATCATTTTACAGATGAGGAAACTGAGGCTTAGAAGGGTTAAGTGATTTTTTTCAAGAACATAAAGCTGACACGTATGTGGAACCAGGATTTCAAACCAGGTTGTTGTTGCTTCCAGAACCGGTGTTCTTAACCCCTGGCCTATACTGTATTTGAGTTTATACTTACTTCTCACTCTGCTCCCCACCTCCGCTCATGTGCTCACTTTCTCTCGCAAACAAATAAAATCTTAAAAAAAGAATGAAGAAAGGTAAGTTGGGCAGACAAAAACATCTCTGTCTACTACTACAGTTGGTTAGCCAGAATTGGAGTTGAGATCTTTGATCTCCCAGTCCAATCCTCTCGTCATTCCTCTGTTTATTCATTTAGCACGTACTTACTGAACACTCTATCAGGATTGTATTTAGCCGCACGTAACAGTGGTAGTTTACATAGCAAAATGTCTAGAGATGGAAGTGGGTTTTGGCATTGTTTTCTAATACCAGGTAGTCTCACAGTTTCCTAAGCACAGCACTGCACTTCTTTGCCTCCGATCCTTTGTTCACTCCTCTGCTCACCATAGCCACTTGTTAGGCACTCTCTTCGTCTCGGTTTGTTAGGGCTGTTATAACATAAATGCCATAGGCTAAGTTGTTTAAACAACAGACATTTATTTGTCACAGTTCTGGAAACTGGGGAGTCCAGATCAAGGTGGCAGCAGATTCGGTGTTCAGTGAAGTCCCACTTCCTGGTAGTTGACTGTCTTCTCAACGTGTCCTCACATAGCAGAAAGGAGTAGGAGAGCTCTTTGTGGTTTCTTTCATAAGGGCACTAATCCCCTTCACAAGGGCTTCAGCCCCATAACCTCATTACCTCCCAAGGCCCCTTACCTAATATCATCACATTAGATGTTAGAATTTCAATGTATACATTTTGGTGGAAACACATTAAGTCCTAACAGTCACTTAACCTAGAAACTGTGATACCATCTCTCCCTGAAGCTTTTCCAAACCCCCATTTGGAGTAAATCTCTCCCATTTCCATATTTCTGTAGCACTTTGTGCAATCAGTATAACACCAGATTTATTCTACCTTGTGTTTAAATTAATATGGTGCATACATATCAATCTCTGCATTATACCGTGATTTCTTAAGGGCTCAGACTGAGTCTCATTCTTCTTTGTGGAACCCAGATGCCAACTGTTCTCCCATCCTCTGAATGCACCAGCTATACATCCTCCCTGCTAGACCCAGAACCACTTTGAGTTCTGCCAAAGTAAACCACATCACCCGAAAACATTAGTGAGCAAAGTGGACTTCACTGTAGGTTTTGTCATGGAGATGACATACCACACTACACAGAAAAACAGCTCTCAGATCCCTTGTTAGACCCACCGGCTCACATTTCCTTCCTTTTGGCTTGTCCTCCTGACTTCAAACTCCTCTCTGCATTATTTTACCTAAATTCAGAGGTGCTTCAGCCCTAGCTCCCATTGGCACACTCAAACCCAGCATGAAGCTCAGCAAAATAAAGTCCCATGTAGGTAACAGGTCCCACTCTTCTCCATAGTGGGGGTTCAAAACAGCAGATAATATTAAATAGTGCTAATAATATTTAGTGAGTATTTATTTTGCATAAAGTACTGTCATCCCTGCAAGGCATATTTTATTATTCCCGTTTTACAGTTGAGAAAAGGGAGGGATGAAGAGGTTAAATAAATAAATAAATATCACACAGTCAAAAAGTAGGAACCAGAAATCCAACCCAGGCACTTTGAATCCAGAGCCTGGGCCCTTAATAATTAAGCTCCACTAATTTTTATAGCACCTAATACCATGCCTTCCCTAGTAAGTACATCAAAGTGTTGGTTGGATTAAATTTACTTGTATTTCTAAGATCATCAGAAATATGCAGTTTCTTACGTTTCTTTTTTTCCAGTTGCAAGCATTTATTTTTGTTTATGAAATACCAAATATCCATTATAAGAAAAAACACATTATGTTAAGTTAAAGCAAAAATTATGAGTATATTGCAACTTTTGCTAGTTTTATTTTTCTCAGCTTTACTGAGGTGTAATTGGCAAATAAAAGTTGTATAATATTTAAGTTGTACAACATGATGATTTGATATACCTATACATTGTGAAATGATTACCACAAATCCTTACAAACAGATTAACACATCCATCATCTAACATAGTTACTATTATTTTATGGTGTGCTAAGAATACTTAAGATCTATTCTCCACAAATTTCAAATACACAATACAGGATTATTAACTATAGTCACTGTGCTGCACATTCATCCTTATGGATATCTAAAGCTTTCTGTTTGTACTGGTATTGAGTGAATGAACTGACTAATTTACTGACTATGCAACTCAGCTTCCTCATCTGAAAATTTGTTCATTCAGTTGGTCATTTAACATTTATGCATCCACCCTGTGGTCACTAGAGAAACAATGAAGCATAAGAAACACTCCTTGCCTTTAACAGGCCTGTGGAGATATTCACAGTCCAAAAGAAAAGTGTTAAACCGGATAATATCGAAGGTCCCTTCCAGCTCTAAAATTCTATAATTCTATTGAGTGGGAGGTTTGCTCTCCTTGTACAGAGGTGGTGGACGACTGTCGTTGTGTAGACACTGGGAAGAAGAGATGGAGATGGGACTGCTGAGGAGAGAATTTCGGGCTGCCCCTGAACCAAATAACAAGGAACAGGAAGCCTTGCCTGCACCCTCCAGCCTTCCTCCCTGCACTCCTAACTCCGCTCTGCTCAGACGGCCGGGGTCCTCCTGCTGTCCCCCGAGTCCTCCAGGCCCCATTTGACACTAAGTAAGCCGACTGACCATGCGTGTTCCCTACTCAGAGCTGCCAGTAGAG
The DNA here is from genome assembly GCF_037043125.1 of Eumetopias jubatus. Lineage (NCBI taxonomy): Eukaryota > Metazoa > Chordata > Mammalia > Carnivora > Otariidae > Eumetopias > Eumetopias jubatus. The sequence continues at coordinate 36,877,178 of NW_028274820.1, forward strand.
CTTTCCTCTTCACTTTTCCCCAGGAGCTGGACACTTGATCCTTTCACTCTGTCACTGTCATATCCTGCTGTTCTCAGGCCTAGCTGCACATCACCCAGGGAGCTTTTTACACACACTGAAGCCCAACTCCCCACCTCTAGGGATTCTGATTTAATTGGTTTGACATGGGGCCCAGATACTGGTCTAGTTTTTTGTTTTTGTTTTTTAAATCCTCAGCAGATGATGGTTGCCTGGGTGGCTCAGGTCATGATCCTAGGGTCCTGGGATCGAGTTCCACATCAGGCTCCTTTCTCAGCAGGGAGCCTGATTCGTCCTCTGCCTGCTACTCCCTCTGCTTGTGCTTTTGCTCTCTCTCTCTGACAAATAAATCATTAAAATCTTTTTTAAAAAAATCCTCGGCAAATGATTCTAACGTATACCCAGAATTGAGAACTACTATACTTCAGACACTGGAGTTGCTTATTTTCCCTTGCTGGTAAGGGCCCACTCTGGATTCTGTTCCCAGCCAGGGAAAATTCAAGGCTAGCAGCTCAGCGGCTCAGCAGCTCAGGGCTTAATCCCACTGTGGCCTGGACTCCCAGTTCCAGCAATTAAAGGCTGTTGTTGTTCCTTGTGATTAAGCTCCTACCCCAAAGGAACACGGAGAGTAAAAGAAGGCGAACCAGTTGCTGGGGAGGCAAAACAGCAGGTGTTTACTCTGATGCCCTCCCACTTCCTTCTGCCCCTCCCGCCATTCCCTGCTCCAACCTCGGTAACAAAGTTGTCCTGAGTAAAGAATGTCTCTTTGGTAACAGGCATGGATAGGAAATTAATTATCTGACCTAACATCTCTCAGCCATACGTATGTCAAGCCAGATGTTTCTCTTTATTTACTACATGCACGTCTATTGGTGATACCTTAGTTTCCCAGAGATATTTCATCTTTAACCTCCTTTTCTTCCTTCTCTCTCTTTGAACTTGTATTTAGCTAATTCCAGAGTCATCTCTCTCTTGAGCCATTTTTACAAACCTCCCTCACTATGACTCTGATCACACCTAAGCATAAGACTAATACCAGAGTAGGGCGCCTGGGTGGCTCAAATGTTTAAGTGTCTGCCTTTGGCTCAGGTCATGACCTCAGGATCCTGGATCGGATGCTGGGATCAGGTCCTGGGATTGGGTCCGCATCAGGCTGCCCGCTCAGTGGGGAGTCTGCTTCTCCCTCTCCCTCTGCTCCTCCCCCTGTTCCTGCTCTCTCTGTATCTCTCTGTCTCAAATAAATAAATAAAATCTTTATTAAAAAAAAGACTAATACCAGAATAAAGGGAAGTGACATTTTTTAAAGTGTAGTTTTGATGTGAAAAGGGAAACAACCTCTAGAGTCCATGAAAGTGCTAAAAAACTTCTTCACAATTCCCACAAAAATCTATATTTTCTTTATTGTCCTCTAATAAAACTTTCCAGTCAAAAACCAACATTTAACATAAATGTTATTTTTTTTTGAGAGAGAGAGAGGTGGGGGAAGGGCAGAGGGGGAAGGAGAGAGAGAGAAAGAGAGAGGCATGGAGCCTCAGTGTGGAATCTGATGTGGGGCTCAATCTCATGACCCTGAGCCAAAATCAAGAATCAGACGCTTAACCAACTGAGCCACCCAGGCACCCCATTATGTTTTTTTTAATCAGTTTGTTGTTTTCTGCTTTGATCTTGTTTTACAACAGTTTTGGTTTTTACTGTTTTTTTTTCTACTACTATTTCTTATAACACTTCATTTTGTGGATTACAGTAGTCCCCCCCCCTTATCCTTAGGGGCTATGTTCCAACACCTCCAGTGGATGCCTGCAACCATGGATAGCCCTGAACCCTATATATACTATTGTTTTTTCCTATACATACTTACCTATGATAAAGTTTAATTTATAAATTAGGCACAGTAAGAGAGTAACAACGTAACTAATCATAAAAGCAGTTATGACAATATACTATAATAAAAGTTATGTGAATGTGGTCTCTCTCTCAAAATATCTTACTGTACTGTACTCACCATTCTTCTTCACATCTTCTACATCACATCTTGTGATGATATGAGATGATAAAATGCGTACATGAGGGCGCCTGGGTGGCTTAGTCGTTAAGCATCTGCCTTCGGCTCAGGTCATGATCCCAGGGTCCTGGGATCGAGTCCCACATCGGGCTCCCTGCTCAGCAGGAAGCCTGCTTCTCCCTCTCCCACTCCCCCTGCTTGTGTTCCCTCTCTCGCTCGCTCTCTCTCTCTCTCTGTCAAATAAATAAAATCTTTAAAAAAAAATGTGTACATGATGAGAAGTGAGGGGAATGACGTAGGCATCATGACATAGTGTTTGGCTACTGTTGACTTCCTGCTGATTCGTCAAAAGGAGGATCATCTGCTTCCGGACTGTGGTTGACTGCAGGAAATTGAAACCACAGAAAGTGAAACCACAGATAAGGGGGGCCTACTGTATTCTTAGAAGATTAGCACCGCCTATAACGTCTTAGTTGAAAATTCCACTTGAGTACAAAGTGTTGGAACCCAACTCATCTGTAAATTGAGGACTGCATGAATATACCTAGGCACTCCCTTAACTAAGAAGTCTGCTTTTCCAACGTCACAGGGGCTGTTCTTAAGGTTTCCCAAAGGTGAGGAATGAATATGAAGGCAGATTTTAATGACATCCATTTCTTTTGATAACACTGATGACTTCCTAGCCATCAGTGAGACTGCAGGAATTACTCTCTTCTTTGGCCCTGGAGAATCTGCTATATATATGATTTTCCCAATGTCAAGGACAGTATCATGACACAGTACCCCTTACCAACTTAATTACTCTGACAATCTGAAGAAGCAATTCTTATCATAATGTCTACAACTATTGTCAGAAAAGTGCTTTTACAAATCAAACATTTGTCTAATTAAACATACGTTCTAAAATATGTTCATTTTTCTTGACATTAAATATAAATCTTAGTTTGATTGTTCTCTGTTTTGACCAGGTACTGTGATTCTCTGTGAACATTAGGAAAAGACAAAAGAGAAAAATAAGAGAGAGAGAATTTTTAAATGTTTTAAAGCACATAAAACATTTTTTTCTATTATATAGTGATGTGTTCTGTATTGCTCAAGAGTATCACAGTCATGATTTATGATCTTGATGTATTTTTAATACATATTTAAATTAGTCATTATGTATCAGATATCCTAAGATCGTTTAATTAATTACCTGTATTATCTAACCCTTACTTAAATATCTTTTCTAGACATATTACTCCTACAGACTAAATTATTCATCTCACCAAACTTTCTAAGCTGACAAAGCTAGCTGAAGTGCTATTGTGAAAGCAAGTCTCAGCTCAACAAATACTTTTTCTTTTATTAAAAGATAAGGGTAAAGAACTATCATGTCTAAAAATAGATACTTGGAGCTTAAAATCTGTCAGACCATATGTTGTACAACTCCAAGATCAAGGAAACAAAGACATCTCTCTCCTGGGGGTATGTATTATTATTCATTCTAGGGTATCAAGTACCAGTCCATATGTATGACTATACAGTCATTTAAATATCGTTAGAAGAGAAACCGAATATGAATTCCTGGGGATAGTAAAGGGAAAATATGAGTCAGTTCACACTGATCTGATCTGCATGTATTTGTCCTTGTGTTATGAGAATGCATGTGACAGTGTGATTTTTTTTCCCCCAATGTTCTTGAGATTTCTTTTAAGGAAATAACTTTTCTTGTTTCTCTTTGGCAGTCAGTGGAATGATCACAAAATATAAGATTTGAGACAATCTTTACCTATAAACAAGATAGCATTTTATAAACTGTTAGACAATCTTTATAATTCTTTTTCTGTATTTAAATTTTAACCTTTTTTTCCTTGTGGATATGTTATTTTATTGTTTTAAGATTTAAAAACTCCTTTTAAAACTGAAGTAAGTTTTCAAACCTGCCATTAATGTCTAAATATGTTCTACATATGTGGTACACATTCTGTAACATTGAATATATTTTATATGGTGCAAATTCAACCATCTTCAGAGATTCGGTTATAGTCTGATGCCAGAATATCATTCTGAGACAGTACATTAGTACATTGAAGCAATTTGGCAGTTACTAAGTTCGGACCACAAACAATTCCAACCTCCAGGGGGGATTCTTCTCTGCCTTTATAACTATCAGGTCTCCACTTCTCTTTAGATTGCAGAGACCCAACCACACTGGCATATTTACAAAGCCAAACACTTTTGAAATGTTAAGGGTAAGAGGTTCAACTGCTCTCTAATTACTTGGCAATGATTGCACAGGCTAGTTTTAAAGGTAGAAATGTCTGTTCTTTGTCAACTAACAAAAGACCTTCAGCCATCTTCAAGTGATGGAAGGGGAAGGAGGAAATGAAAAGTAATATCAGACAATGTATTTCTTCTGGGACATGAGGCTATATTTCTTTTAGTTTTTAGAAATGTTTGTACAGGGCGCCTGGGTGGCTCAGTTGGTTGGGCGACTGCCTTCAGCTCAGGTCATGATCCTGGAGTCCTGGGATCGAGTCCCGCATCAGGCTTCCTGCTCGGCGGGGAGTCTGCTTCTCTCTCTGACCCTCTTCCCTCTCGTGCTTTCTATCTCTCATTCTCTCTCCCTCTCAGGTAAATAAATAAAATCTGTAAAAAAAAAAGTTTGTACATGTATGTAAATGTAAAGAAAAGTGTACACACATGATATAAACATACAAAAGAATACTCAGTATAAACCTAAATCTCTCTCCTTTTCCTTAGTTACCCAGTTCCCCTCTCTGGAGGCAAACACTGTACCCAGTCTCTTGGAGATTCTTCCAACAATAATTCATGCATTTGCCAACATACATGTATAAGTTCCCTCTCTCTCTTCCTCTTACTTCACTCTAAAGGTAGTCTACCATATACTTTTCTCTGTTCCTTGAGTTTTCATTCTTAAAGATTGTTTCAGGGGCGCCTGAGTGGCTCAGTCAGTTTTAAGCATCTGACTCTTGGTTTCGGCTCAGGTCATGATCTCGGGGTCGTGAGATCGTGCCCTGCCTCGGGATCCATGCTCAGGGCAGAGTCTGCTTGAGATTCTCTCCCTTTTTCTTTCTCTCTCTCTCTGCCCCTCTCCCCACTCAGGTGCATTCTGACTCTCTCTCTCAAATAAATAAAATCTTAAAAAAAATAGATTGTTCGAAATCAGTATATATAAAAGTCATTATTTTTATATTGTCTGTATAGTAATCCACTGTACAAATATACCATAATTCAACTAAACAGCCCTTAATAACATTTACTGTTTCCCATCGTTTACTATTACAAATAGGCTCCAAAAAAAAATATTTCATTTGCATATATTTTGTGCTGTACATATGCAAGATTATAGAATAAAAACCTAGGAGTTTAGATTATTGGGTCAAAGAGTATGAGCATTTTGGGGGCACCTGGGTGGCTTAGTCGTTAAGCATCTGGCTTCAGCTCAGGTCATGATCGAGCCCCACATCCGGCTCCCTGCTCAGCGGGAAGCCTGCTTCTCCCCCACCCACTCCCCCTGCTTGTGTTCCCTCTCTCGCTGGCTCTCTGTCAGATAAATAAATAAAATCTTAAAAAAAAAACAAAAAGACAAAGAGTATGAGCATTTTTTAATTTTGACAAATAGAACCAAGTTGCCCTCCATGAACATTGTACCAATTTTTGCTCCTAACAGCAATATATGAGAAGGAAGCAATGTTTTTGACTAGGACCCACTTCATATTTATACTCCAAAAGGAATAAAAGCATCAATATATTTTTTTACATGTTATAAATGTCAGGAAACTCTAGCATTTGGGAAATAATAAAATACAAAGTAAGAGATAGCAAGCTGACAGAATATAGTAACCATTTCATACTTTGTTGATAAGCAAGAAAACTACCATCGTGTTACAAGAGAAAATTTTGAATTATATTTTCCAAAACCATGAAAACTGTTAAATCTTCATATTTCTAATGATAATGCTATTATTAGAAGTAATAGAGTTATTGCCAATAATAATGATAACAAAAGAGGAAATATTGTATGGAATATACAAAACTGTCATGATACATAACAGAAATATACAATTGGACTGTGACTTTTTAAAAATCTTTATTGTAATAATAGGTATCACAATGTTCTGAGACACAAATTAGCCCTCAGATTTACTAACAGTTATTCTGGAAGTACATTGTAAAATAATTTTGGGGGAAAAAAGCCCTTGTTAGATATATTTAGTTGTGCTATAAAACTTCTTGACCAAAAGACCAGATACTGTATTATTCATAAAGTGAAAAAAGTTTTATAAACTTATAAAAATAGTAGAAATGGTACAGAAAAATCTAAGTGCATAGTTTTGGAGGTAAGAGCCTTATAGAATAGGAATATAAAAACTCTTCTCCCTTGGTAAGGTTCCTATGAGTACCAGGTAATTGTTCCATAAAAAAGAGACTAAGTATGCATTGGCATCAGCTCAGATTGTCACTTCTAAATTTTTGTGATGTAAATAGGTAAAAATGTATTTTTATGAAGAATTGATGAATTATGATTAGAGCAATCTGTTCTATAAAATTTCATAGCAATAATATGAATTATAATTTTAAAAATTAGGAAAAAATCAAGTCACCTTTATTAAGAAAAGAGTCTCAAGAATTCTCAACCATCTTTTTGTCATCCAAAGTTTATTTTGTCATTCAAAATTCATGCTTAACTGAAAGTTAATACCACTGCGTGTATTTTTCTGACAGTATTACAGGGATCGGGCCAGATAGTTCAGTGGGCAACCTCATGTTGAAACCTCATTATAGAAGTAGCTGAACAAGCAGTTTTAAAGACAAAGTTTGACACAGCTGGTTATCCCATTTAAATTGTGTCTAAAAAATACCAAAGAAAACAATTTGGTCAAACAACTAGTTAAGTCAATGAAACATAAAATCAGTCAAACCTGTCTTTTGGCATCAAGTAAGGAACAAACTGTCGCTTGACTGGATATTTCATATTTCACCCAAATATTTATCATGCTGTAATTGTAGCTGTATCCTCAGATGACAGTAAAAAAGGTGGCAAAAACACTTCTTCACAAGAGTCCTTTAAAATTAACCTAATTATGTAACTCTGTCATGTATTTCAACACAACATATTAGTCACCACTTAGGATTACAACGTAGGATGCACATCACATGACAATGAAGTAGCACTGCTCTTTAAGAAGAATGGGCAGAAATGTATTGGGGCGCCTGGGTGGCTCAGTCGTTAAGCGTCTGCCTTCGGTTCAGGTCATGATCCCAGGGTCCTGGGATCGAGCCCCACATCGGGCTCCCTGCTCCGCGGGAAGCCTGCTTCTCCCTCTCCCTCTCCCTCTGCTTGTGTTCCTTCTCTCACAGTCTCTCTCTGTCCCATAAATAAATAAATAAAAATCTTAAAAAAAAAAAAAGAACAGGCAAAAATGTACTAAAATGATTGTATTTAACACTAATATTAAATCTTCTGTCCTGATTGTCTCACAATTGCCTTTTCATCATCATCGCTGTTACCGTCACCATTTCTAGCATCAGCATCATATGTGATACTAAAACATTAAGTAGTTTTAAGTATAAAGGGTCCATTCTTTATACTATTGTCTTTTTGGTACTGATTTCACTTCTGCAACTATTTGATGTTGGCCATCTTAGGCCTGGAATTTCACACACTAGTAGTATCTTCTCTTGAGAAGATACCATTTCATGCAATTCAGAAGTATAAAGAGAATGGATTTGTTACCTCTTCAGATAAACAAGTGTGCTCATACAAATGTAGGAGTCAACCTCAGGATTTCTAGAATAATGTATTTTACATGTTCCCCAGATGCTGCTACCATGGTGACAGGCTAACTGGTAACATTCCGGACTGCTTTATTTTAACAGCTGGTTACATTATTTCTTAAAGCAGAAAAATGATTTTAAAAAATGAATGACGAAAATATGTTTCTCAAGTCATTGCCCTTTTTTCTGTGTATCTATGATGCTGTCCCAGCTAACCACAAGATCTAGACTTAATTAATATCCAATGAATTTCTCATGTGCAATTTCTGCTGTTTTCTTCATCTTTATGTTAGTCTTTTGAAAGTCATTGAATTCATTAAGAAACAGGACATTAGGCACCTTGACAACCAGTATCTGCAGAACCAACCAAAAATTATCCATTGGTTGGATTGGAATGGATTGGATTCAGTTATTAAAATATCCAGAAAAAAACAGGATGAATTATTTCTTTTTAAATTGTTTGTTTTTGAAACAAAGATTACCAAATGAAGAAATTAGCCAGACATGTAATTACTTTTTTTCACACTTTGCAAAAAGATTCTAAGAGCATAATGATTTATTTTCTATAAGATAGATACACGTAATGAATGCTTTACAAATGAGGAAATTGTGGCTCAGAGGAGTTAGATAACTTGTCTACAGTTACACAGTAAGGTTATGTTAGAGCTGAACTTGCAACCAGATCTATCAACTCTAAATCCCATGCTCACTTATTTTGTAAGTGAAAGCAAAGATGTTTCATAGATACTCATCTCCAGAGAACAGAGCCGGAGGAAATTAACTTAAATCATAACAGGAAGTACTGAAGTTAGTTGTAGAGAAAGGTATTTTAACAATGAGGATGGGATGGGGAAAGGAGCATCTAGGGGGTTACTACTATAGCATTGCTAATGTTCCAATTCTTATATTGAGTGGTGGGTTGACTGTTGCTCATTATATCACCATATTATATCTCTTATGCATGTGTTACTATTTATATCTCTTATGCATGTGTTACTATTTATATCTCTTATGCATCTCTTACTATTATATCTCTTATGCATGTGTTACTATTTTCAGTATGTATTAAAATATGTAATAAAAACATTTTATTTTTAATTTATTTTTAATTTTTTATTATTATGTTAATCACCATACATTACATCATTAGTTTTTTGTATAAAAACATTTTAAAAGAAAATTTTAAAACATATGAGTTATTGAGGGATGTTGTAAAATATTTGTCTAAGTATCTTAAAAAATAAAAACAGTTTCCCCTGGGTAAATTCAATGTAATTAATGAGTGGGTTCCATGCAGCACCCCATGGTGCACAAAGTTCTGATCGAATACTTGCTTATCATTACTGTTTCATTGCTATTTCTGTGTCAGAACTCAAATAACTCCACTTGGTATTAGAGAAAATCTGCTCCTAAAATAAGATTAGAACAAAATCCCAAGAGGATTAATTCTCCTAGGAAGGTCATTCTGATTCAAGTGGACAATTTTGAATTTGAAATTTAGTACTTGGGTAACTCCTATTAAACCAACATGCACCTTTCCTTTATATTAAGATACTAGATTGAGTTTTTAAAATAACAAATCATCATGTTGTAACATGTACATGTACATCATGATGTACATCATCACATTAAAGAGGAAACATGTCCATTTTCTCAAAATAGCAGTAGTTTCTTTTTGTTAGCATAAGTGACCTTAATAAAAACAGGCTAATTCACAATTGCTATTCAGTATTACCCTGTCCTCACAGATACCTGATGGACCAACCCATACTGTGGTTTGGTTTTATTTATTTTTATTGTAAAAGCAATCAAGTTTATGGTCATAACAAGTCAGCCCCCAATCCCAACTTTCAGCGGTAACCGTTGTATTTTACCATTTGTTAAATCTCTACACCCAACATGGGCTTAAATTTATAACCCCAAGATCGAGAGTCACATGCTCTACTGACTGAGCCAGCCAGGTGCCCCTGTCTTTTACCTATTTGTATTCGGTTCTTTTTATTACCTCCGTAACTTTAAATAACATGTCTATAATACTATTTTTTCATTTTATTTGAACTTCTTAAATTTTAGTTTTTTTTTAATAAAAACAATCTCACAGCATTTACTGTCCTCTGCTAATAACATAAAGGTAATCAAAACAATGTTTTAGAACTACACTCCCAACAAAGGACATCTAAAAAAACAAACTACATGACCTTTTCAAGAATTTCTCACTTCACTGATCATTTCTAGTTGGAGACACTTTGGAGCAGGGTAATACTATCTCCTTTTAGCATGATCCAACCCAGTTGTTTTTTTGACTTTGTTTTAGAATGAATCTCTTTGGCATCATCTAATACGAGGTTCATGTACTCATCAAGACCAATGATAAAGCCCTCTATTCGCATGTTCACTTGCTCCTAAAGCCACACCTGAATTCAAGATCTATTTTGCAAGTATCTGAAGGTGAGGTTGATGGGCTGAACCATCACCTTCTGCACTTTTTGGCCCTGGCCACGGTACGCCATGGTGGAAACTGACCTTAATTCTTTACTTGTATTGAAATTGCATTTATATAACCTAAAAAGTCAAATAATACTACAAGGCTTAAATGAAGACTAGTAGACTTTGAGGGTCCTGTTTTGTTCTGTCTCTCTTGAACCAGGCTCACAGGCAACTTCTTTCAACTCTTTTATCTCTTTCTTTAAGTATTTCTATTCATAATTCTAAATAATATGCTTATACTGTTTTTATTATTCCATTTTAGGTGTTTATATATAACCTTTTTATTATGAAAAATCTGGATTCAGTTCCTATATGTTACTTACCCACATTCCTTTTTTAAAAAAGAACAAAAACAAGATTTTATTTTTAAGTAATTTTTCCACCCAGCATGGGGCTCGAACTCACAACCTTGAGATCAACTGATTGAGCCATTCCTTTTTACCCATCTTCAATTTTTGGTCAAATCATTTGACCATTATTTTACATATTACTATCAAATATTTTTCATAACTAAGCCACATACTGTTGTTTAGTTTTCTATTTCCTGTTATAATTGTTTCATGAACTCTTCAAAAGTGCAGAAGTCCTTTACTTATAAGCCAACATACCAGGTGAGCTTTATGAGCAAGAAACCAGGTTCTGGTTTGATCTCCTGGAGTTAAGCTCCTGCCTCTGTCTGGTAGATCACTCTCCAGACATTCTGCATGGTGATAGCCTAGAATTTTACTAAGTATTATCCTATGTTTTTCCTTTGTCTGTCCCCTTGTGTTGAATCTATTATTTCCTGTAGCCTATATCTTCTATTTCTTAGGGGTTTTTTTTCTCATTTTAGTATAGTTATCATTGATAGCACCTTTTTAAACAATTTTTTAAATTTAAATTCAATTAACATATAATGTATTATTAGTTTGAGAGGTAGAGGTCGGTGATTCATCAGTCTTATATAATACCCAGTGCTCATTACATTACATGCCCTCCTTAATGCCCTCCTTAATCACCCAGTTACCCAATAGCCCCACCCTCTCCCCTCCAGAAACCCTCAGTTTGTTTCCTATGAGTAAGAGTCTCATGATTTGTCTCCCTCTCTCATTTTGTCGTTTAATTTTTTCCTCTCTTCCCTTTTAATCCTCTGTTTTGTTTCTTAAATTCCACATGAGTGAGATCTTATAATTGTCTTTCTCTGATTGACTTATTTTGCTTAGCATAATACCCTCTAGTTCTATCCACGTCGATGCAAATGGCAAGATTTCATTTTTTGATGGCTGTGTAGTATTCCATTGTGTGTGTGTATATATATATATACCACGTCTTCTTTATCCATTCATCTGTCGATGGACATCTGGGCTCTTCCCATAGTTTGGCTATTGTGGACATTGCTGCTATAAACATTGGGGTGCAGGTGCCCCTTCGGATCACTACATTTGTATCTTTGGGGTAGATAACTAGTAGTGCAATTACTGGGTCACCAGGGAGCTGTATTTCAACTTTTTGAGGAACCTTCATACTGTTTTCCAGGGTAGCTGCACCAGCTTGCATTCTCACCAGCAGTGTAAGAAGGTTCCTCTTGGTATCCTCACCAACATTTGTTGTTTCCTGACTTGTTAATTTTAGCCATTCTGACCAGTGTGAGGTGGTATCTCACTGTGGTTTTGATTTTTATTTCCCTGATGCCAAGTGATGTTGAACATTTTTTTCATGTGTCTGTTGGCCATTTATATGTCTTCTTTGGAAAAATATCTGTTCATGTCTTCTCATTTCTTGATTGGATTATTTGTTCTTTGGATGTTGAGTTTGATAAGTTCTTTATAGATTTTGGATACTAGCTCTTTATCTGATAAGACATTTGCAATTATCTTCTCCCATTCTGTCAGTTGTCTTTTGGTTTTGCTGACTGTTTCCTTAGCTGTGTAAAAGCTTTTTATCTTGATGAAGTCCCAATAGTTCATTTTTGCCTTTGTTTCCCTGGCCTCCAGAGATGTGTCTAGTAAGATGTTGCTGTGGCCAAGGTCACAGTGGTTGCTGCCTGTGTTCTCCTCTAGGAATTTGATGGATTCCTGTCTCACATTTAGGTCTTTCATCCATTTTGAATTTATTTTTGTGTATGGTCTAAGAAAGTGGTCCAATTTCTTTTTTTTTTTTTATGTTGTTGTCCAGTTATCTCAACACCATTTGTTGAAGAGACATTTTCTTTCCCATTGGATATTCTTCCTGCTTTGTCAAAAATTAATTGACCATATAACTGTGGGTTCATTTCTGGGTTTTCTATTCTCTTCTGTTGATCTATGTGTCTATTTTTGTGCCAGAACCATACTGTTTGATTACTACAGCTTTGTAATATAACTTGAAGTTGAAATTGTGATGCCTTCAGCTTTGTTTTTCTTTTTCAAGGTTGCTTTGGGTATTCAGGGTCTTTTGTGGTTCCATACAAATTTTAGGGTTGTTTGTTCTAGCTCTGTGAAAAATGTTGTTGGTATTTTAAAAGGAATTGCATCAAATGTGTAGATTGCTTAAGGTAGTATAGACATTTTAACAATATTTGTTTTTCCAATCCATGAGCACAGATTGTCTTTCCATTTCTTTGTGTCATCTTCAATTTCTTTCATCAATATTTTATAGTTTTTAAAGTACAGGTCTTTCACCCATTTGGTTAGGTTTATTCCTAGGTATCTTATTGTTTTGGGTAGAATTGTGAATGGGATTGATTCCTTAATTTCTCTTTCTGCTGCTTCATTATTGGTATATAGAAATGCAACAGATTTCTGTATGTTTATTTTGTATCCTGTGACTTTACTGAATTTGTGTTTCAATTCTAGCATTTTTTCAGTGGAGTCTTTCAGGTTTTCTGTGTTTAGTATCATGTCATCTGCAAATAGTGAAAGTTTCACTTCTTCCTTGCCAATTTGGATGCCTTTTATTTCTTTTGTTGTCTGATTGCTGTGGCTAGGACTTCCAGTACTATGTTGAATAAAAGTAGTGAGAGTGGACATCCTTGTCTTGTTCCTAACCATAGAGAAAAAATTCTCGGTTTTTTTCTCCATTGAGGATGATATTAGCTGTGGATTTCATATATGGCCTTTATTATGTTGAGGTATGTTCCCTCTAAGTCTACTTTGTTGAGGGTTTTTATCATGAATGAATGTTGAACTTCATCATTTGCTTTTTCTCTGTCTGTTGAAATGATTATATGGTTCTTATCCTTTCTTTTATTAATATGGTATATCACATTAATTGACTTGTGAATATTAAACCACTTTTGCAATCTAGGAATAAATCCCACTTGAACTTGAATAAATCCCACTTGTTTTTTTAATGTATTGTTGGATTCAATTTGCTAGTATTTTGTTGAGAATTTTTGCATCTATGTTCCTCAGGGACATTGGCCTGTAGTTCTCTTTTTTATTGGTTTCTTTATGTTGTTTTGTTATCAGGGTAATGCTGGCCTCATAGAATAAATTTGGAAGTTTTTGTTCCTTTTCTATTTTTTGGAATAATTTGAAAAGAATAGGTATTAACTCAAGAACTTAGCTTTTTCTTCCAAAAAAATTAGATGCTGTTGGAGAGTTCTGAGCAGAAATGTGACTGCTCTGACTTTCCTTAGCTGGGTAAATAATGGCCTAAGGGCAGAGTAGGACAAGCACTTAGAATGCTATTGCTGTAATTCAGATGAGAAGTAGTAGTGGCTTGGACTAGAGTAAAGTGGTGGTAATAGGGATATAAAAAATGGTCAAATCCTGGGTATATTTTAAATGTAGAGCTAACAGTATTTGCTAACTTACTAGATGTAGAGTGTGAAAAAGAGGAGTCAAGCATGACTCTAACGTTTTTAACTGCAAAACTAGAAAAAAGGAGTTGCCCTTAAGTGAGGTAGGGAAGCCTATGGGAGGAATAGATTGGAGGGTATATATCAATAGCTCAGTTTTGGTCATATTGAATTTGAGATACCAAGTGAAGATAACAAATAGAGAGTCTGGGTAGACGTCCAAGCTGAGATGTAAACATAAGAATCTTCAGTATACTGATGGTATTTAAAGTCATGTGCCTGGGTGAGATCACTAAGGGATCACTTTGCACTTAGTAGATAGAAAAGTCAAGGACTGAGCTCTGAGGCACTCCCAACAGATGGGGGTTGAGGAGATGAAAAGGAATTGGTAGAAAAGACAGAGAAAGAGCAGTCAGAAGTTAAAAGGAAAACTAGGTGAATGTCATACATCCCTGAAGTCAAGTGAAGAAGTGTCCCAAGGAGGAGAGAGTGATCATGTGTGTGTCAAAACCTGCTGGTAGATCAAAGATGAGGCCCAGGAGTTTGTCTTAGACTTGTCATCATGGAGATCATCAGAAACTTCTGGTAGAGAGTTTCAATGGCATAATGAAAAAAAGGTAAGAGTGGGCCCAAGAGAAATAGGCAGAGAGAAACTGGAGATAGCGGGAGTATTGAGAAGGAAATAATAGAGAATAGAGAAGGAAAAAAATAGAGCAATGGCTGGAGAAGTAAAGTTAAGAGAAGTTTGGTTTTGTATATACACATAGAGAGAAAGAGAAAGACTGTATTCTAATGAAAAATGATGCTGTAGAAGGAGAAAATTTGATGATTCAGGAGAGAAAGGGAAGAATTGCTAGAGCAATCTCCTTGAATAGGTAAGGAAGGACAAAAATATAATGCACAAGAGGAGAAGTTTGCCTTTGCTTAGAGAGGTCATCAAAACTAATGAGACAAAGTAGAACATTGGTCTCATGATGCAGGTAGGAGGATGTTGTGGTGGTATGTGTATGTGGAAGACCTTTCTTTTAATTGTTTCCAAATTTTTCTCAACAAAAGAAAGGGGAGGTTGTTAGCTGAAAGTGAGGATGCTGGAGGAGGGTTGGAGTTCAATAAGGGAGGAGATGGCATGAAGTAGTCAGTAAGAGAATGAATCATGGAAGTATACCATGAGTAATGTAGTGTAGAGAGCCCACTAGGGGTTAGTGTCATTAATTTAAAGCGAAACCAGTCAGCATGGGTTTTCTGCAGTCTTATTGAGGAGGGTTAGGTACAAAGAGTGAGCTTAGAGTTGGATTTAACCAGAGTTGTGGCTTTCTCAAGCAAGGGCAAAGAAGGAAGAAGGGCAAGGGAGATGAGGATACAAGATCTCTTTATCCCCAGAGTTCTAGAATTTCTCAGTGACTGCCCTGGTCGAGTACTTGCATGCATTATGCTAGGCAATCTGTGGGCTCTTTCAAAGTAGAATGTCATGCTCTTTTGTTCTGAGAAGTTCTCTTGTATTTTTTTTTTTCATATCTATCTCCTCCACTTTCTCTGTTATCACTTTCTAAAATTCCTACTAGTTGGATGTTAGACCTCTTATTTTCTTATTTTTTTCTCCTATATCTCCTTCTCTGACTTGTTTTCTGAGAAATTTTCTAAAGATTAGTTTCCAACTCTTCTATTGAAAATTTCATTTTCACCATTCTTTTTATTTTCCAAGAGCTTATTCTTAGTCACTAAATATTACCTTTTTATAGCCTTCTATTTTTGCCTCATGTACACAAACAATACCCTCTCTTTATCTCTGGGGTTATTCATTACATGTGCTTAAAAATTTTTTCCTCTCTGTATACTGTCTCTTAAAATGTTTTTTTCACTCTTTATACTGTTGCTGTTTTCTCTAAGTTCCTTGTTTACTTTGGCTTCCATTCTAAATGTTAAAAGTTTACTTCAAGTATCTGATAATTCTTGATTGTTTGTATGTGTATATATATTGGCCAGGGCTTATTGATGAGTGGGCTCCTCTAAGGGAGATTTGACAGGGCTATTGAGTTAGAGAGACTCCAATTACTTTCTCTTGGATTTATCCATTTCCTCAGGATTTTTGCAATATCCCATATGGGAGTATATGTCTAGCCTCCAAAATTCTGGAAATCAAGAAGGGAAATGGGGGCAGAGAGGTTTGCTAAATCTTGTATCAGTTGGGCTCTTCACTCCTAACCTCAGCTATTCCTGGTGTCTATAGGTTCAGAACCTCTCTAATTCAGAATCTTTAGATACGACTTCTGGTATCCAGCTCTCCACATCAGGAGCTTGGAAGTCTGTTCTAACAAGTGAAAAGCTGAACAGGCTGAAAAATCAACAATTCTTTTTTCATTCGTGAGAGGAGAGGACATAGGGCAGATAACTGCTCCCAAGATTGGAGAGATGAGTAAATACAGGGAAGTCATGACTAGAGCAAAGACTCAGGGATGGAACTGGCTGGAGAAACCAGTGCTGAGATCAGAAAAGCTGAACTGTAATTGACAAATTGCTGGAGGTTCAGTGTGAACAAGTATGAGAGTTAAAAAACTTGGATGTTTATATGAAGTAGATAATTGAGGCTTGACCACTAATTATGCACCTATATTCATCATATAAGAAATTAAAAATAATTTCACAGAACAGCAGTTCTTTATTTCATCTCTTCACATTCTCCAACCCTGCAGAAAAGCAGATTGTAAATACTGTTTCTGTTTTCTGAGATTGAAGGAGCTTAGCATGATAGTAAATCTTCATGATTCGACCAAGAAGTATAATCAGTTAAACTACTTTTATGAGGATTTTCCAGATGCTTTCAACAACTGGGTGGGTGAGGGGGAGAGGCTAGTCTCTATTTATATGATTTTATTAAATGTTTTCTCAAAAGTCATTGATTTTTTTCCTTATTTGGAAGAAAGGTTATTTAATATTTTGAAACCACTTTACCACTGACCAGTTTTAATGAATGGTTTTGCAATTATGCCACTACTGCCTTTTAAAGGTTACAAAGATGAAATGGCAAAACAAAATATTCCAGTCACCTTTAGAAAGTTTCACTGTAGTCATTACATATCATTATCTTTTCAATTCTTTGAGACGTTGTAATTATTCTTCTTAACAGATTATAACTGATCATTATTTTAACATCTTATGCAAAGTTTTACCATCATTTAAATGTTAAAATGAGGACAGATTAAGAATTGCATGTGGCCTACAACAACCATGATTAATAGCCACAATATCTTTCTTTAGTTCAAAGTAAGATTGCCTTTTAATTTTTAGAAGGAAGTAAGTTTTTGAATTTATAGTTATAAGAACACCCTAATGAGGATCAGAAATTGTCATGGTCCTGGTCCTTTTCATATATGAGTTAGGCAAAAAATAAAAATAAAAATATTCTGCTTGAAACCTAATAAAATTGTGATGCATTGTCCTTGGCGGCAGGAAGAAAGTAAACATAGTCATGGTTAAGGGTACTGAATTTTACCATCTGAAAGACCCAAGATCAAGTCCCGAGTCTGCTTTTTATCAGCCCCACAACCTTGGGAAGATTGCTTAAGCTCTCTGCAGCTCAATCTCCTCATACCAAAATAAAGATGATATGTTCCTCATAGAGTTGTTAGAATTATGTTGAGATAATGCGCATAAAGCATTTAGAACATGACTGATAGGTATTTGGGAGACAATCAACAAATATTATGTCACAATTATTTTTTTTAAAGATTTTATTTATTTGAGAGAGAGAGCACATGAGAGGGGGGAGGGTCAGAGGAAGAAGCAGATTCCCTGCCGAGCAGGGAGCACGATGCGGGACTCCATCCAGGGACTCCAGGATCATGACCTGAGCCGAAGGCAGTCACTTAACCAACTGAGCCACCCAGGCGCTCTGTCACAATTATTTTTATGGTGGGCAATTTGAACCTTTTCAGCCTGCATAATATCTTCCTATTTTATCAACTGTAGTTTTGTTCCCTTTTAGAAACTGAAATTGTAAAACAGAAGAATGTTGTGTAACATCTTGTTCTTTATTCTTACTTGTTCTCTTGTTTATTTTAAAAACCAGTGCTTAAGTTTTATAAACGTACATTCTAGTTTATCATTACTAATATTTAATCAATAATGAGGTGAATTTCCTTGAATGAGGCAAATTTCCGTGGTATGCCTATTTTCTCATGTCAGTGCTTCTGTGATGATAAACCATTTAGGGCCATTGTAGAACCTCATTGGGTGAGATGTGGAATGTAAACAAGTCACATAATATGAAATTATTACATCACTAGGTTCATTCAAAAGTCCAAGTAAAATGTATTTTTCATTTCATTAATTAACCCAACTATGGTAGGTAGAACAAATAGGACTTTATTTTTCTGACATCAGAAGTCTAGAGGTGAACAGTTACTGTAGTGGTTCAGTGGCTTTGCAAAGTTAGGGCAAATATCTCTGCAGTTCTCTCTCTTGAGCACAAGCAAAATGAAGTGACTGTGGCAGCTCCAGGAATCATGTCCAGGAAGAAAGGGTGATGGCCAAAGAACACATGAGCCACCTCTGGTAATTTCTTTTTCCTTTTTTTTTTTTAATTGTACTAGAATTTATGCGTAGGAAAATGAACTATCTTAAACATACCAATCAATGAGTGTCGACAAATGTATACCCAATACACAAATGTTATCACATAAATCAACACAGAGAATATTTCTGTCACCCTTGAAAGTTCCCTCGTGCTTCTTTCCAGCCAGTTAACCTCACCAACCTGGAGGCAGCCATACTTCTATCAGTAAAGCTTAGTTTTGCCTTCTTGAATTTCATAAAAATGAAACCACACAATATATATACACTTACCTGCATTTTTTCACTCAATATAATATTTTTGAGATTCCCCTAGGTTATATATATTAAGAGATTGGACCTTTTATTGCTGAGTGATATTCCATTGCCTGTTTCTTTTTAGAATACCAAAAATTTTCTAAGATACTTTCCTAGTAAATGTCTACTTGCATCTCATGGGTCATATTTGGTCACATGGCCAGTCCTTGTTGCAAGAGGGGCTAGGAAAGTACTTGTCTTTCTAGCTTCTAACATGGGAGGCTACAAAGGAGGATCAGGTTGGGAATGGCTTTTGAGTAGCCGAACAACAACATCTGCTAAAATGAATTTCACAATTTTAAATTTTATGATGAAACTTAGGTTTCATTATTTTTATTAAAAAGTGCTGGTTATCATATTTATCTTATTTATGTATTATTGTTTGAAATGCACAAAAAATTCTAGGGTAAATCTAAATTTAAATTTTAAAGAAACCAGTGAAAAAAATTTTAATGAGAATTGTGAAGCAAACGAAAGTAATCTTGAATTAAAATAAGGAAATTGTTTAAAAAAGAAAAATAAAAACATAAAATTATGAAATGTGAATTGGAATACCAAAAAATGGTATTGTCCAAAACTGCACTACCCAATAAAATAGCCACTAGCTACACATGGCTATTTAAATTAAAATGAAAAAAATTCAGTCCATCAGTTGCACTAGCCACATTTGAAGTATGCAGTAACTACATGCAATAACTATATGGCTATCATATTAGTGCGGATATAGAACATTTTTTCAGTCACTGTGGAAAGTTCTGTAGGACAGCACTGCTCAAGGTAGAAATACCAAAAATGATTATTTACCATCATTAGAGTAGAATCTTAATTGATTTGGAGAACTATCAAAGAGTGGTGAGTAGTTTTACTACAGAAAGATTTAGTTAATATTTAAGTGAATATTAAAGCAAAAGAGAAAGAGAGAAGTAAAATATCCATCTTTTTCAATAAATACTTATTGAGCACGCATCATGTGCCAGACTTTGGGAGTATAGCGGTGAACAAAATAAACAAAATCACTGGGGGACATTTCTGGCATAAGATGGGAGAGAGACATAAAATAAATGATACCAGGTGATGGCAGTCCTATGAAAATAAATGAAGCCAGGCAAGGAATGGAGGAGGACATTCTTACAGGGGGTTCAGGAAAGGCCTTCTCTGGTAAGATGATAATTGTGCAGAGACCTAAAGGTTATTAGAAAGTGAGCGGTCTGGCTACCTGCAGAAAGAACATTACAGGCATTGGCAATATCAAGTTTGAAGACCCTGAGTTAGATAATGCTTTCTTTTTTAAGAAAGACCAAGAAGACCTAGTGACTGGATCAGATTAAGTAAGGCAGAGAGGGTGGATGAAATCAGAGACCATATCTCATAGGCTTTTTGAAGATTTGGGGTTTTACTCTGAATGATATGGAATGCAATTGAAGGGTTTTGAGCAGAGGAGTGACATGATGTGACATATTTCATAAGGATCGGTCTGGCTACTGTGTAGAGAATATACTATGAGGAGGCAAGGGGAGAAACAGAGAGGCTAGTTTTAAGACCTGAGCAAAAGTCAAGGTGAGAGATCATGGTGACTTGGACCAGGGTGATACTTGTGGAAGTGGGGGCAAGTGGCAGGATTATGGGTATATTTGAACACAATTTACATTGGACTGAATAAGAGTCGTGAGAGAAAAAGATGGGACAAGAGTGACTCCAACGTTATTGGTCTGAGGAACTCCTAAAGTAGTGTGACCATTCACTGGGAGACAGAAAACTATTGGAATAGCAGGTTTTGGACATATCTAAATGTGTATTGCATATTCAAGTAGAATTATCAAATAAGTAATTAGATATTTGAAGTTGGAGTTCAAGAGAGTCTCCAAGCTGGCACTATAAGTAGGCAGCATATAGGTGGTATTTTAAGCAGCGGCACCAAGTGAGATCACCGAAGTAGTGAGTGGAAATAGAGGAAAGATCTGAGTACTGACCTTGGGCACTGCAACATTTAGAGGTCAGAAAAATAAGAAGGAGCCAGACCTGAACAGTGGATTTGCCAACATGTTGGCCATTGGTGACCTCAACAAGAGCAGTTTGGGTAGAGTTGTGGGGATGAAAGCCTGCTCCCCGCCTCTAGCCCCAGTAGTACAAAGGGTCTTAGGGAAGAACAGCTCCCACTTAAGAGGATTGCAGGGAAAGCAGGGCAGTAGGGGAGAGTGAGTTTCAGGAGATCAAGAAGTGAAAGGAAAAGATAAGAGGTTTCAGATATTTGGGATTTTGCTGACTACACTTGGTGAGTTCCAAAGGGCACATTAGAAAGGTTTGATTTGAGAGATGAAAGAGAAATACAGAAAGGAAGCAAAAGATGGGGATTGTACTACAGAACATGTGAAAAGTTCTCTTGAGTTTTAGTTAAAAAAGTGGAGAATTGAAGCCATTAGCTGGATGATTCAGTCATTTGCTCTGTTCAAGTCTTCTAGATTATTGCATTAATTCTTCTTTAGGTTGTATTATGCAGATACAACTTTCATAAATTATCGAAGATGAAACATATGAAATTAAAGAGGGGGAATCAAAACTATATATAGGCTCTATATATTTGTTGTTTCCACTACTTTCTCTAGTTCCTAGGGGCTCCTATATGATTGCTATAATAATTTGGATTAAAATATATAGGACAGAAATTATCACAACGGGGGCGCCTGGGTGGCTCAGTTGGTTGAGCGACTGCCTTCGGCTCAGGTCATGATCCTGGAGTCCCGGGATCGAGTCCCGCATCGGGCTCCCTGCTCAGCGGGGAGTCTGCTTCTCCCTCTGACCCTCTCCTCTCTCATGCTCTCTCTCTATCTCATTCTCTCTCTCAAATAAATAAATAAAATCTTTAAAGAAAAATTGTGTAACCCATTAATTAAAAAAAATTATCACAACAAATTTATTGAAAACCAATACATGTTTTTATTAACAACAGGTAATTGGAAGAAAAGCAATCATGAAAAGTACAGCAATGCTGATAATAGAGTGTGTGATCCATTTCCAATTTTATATCTTCACACCTAAGCGGTTTTTATTATTATTATTATTGACTCCGTTGGTCAATCTAGGCAGGTTTGGATTTCACTGATATGTGAATCAGTATTCCCCATTGCAAAACTAATCAGACATGCATACCAGAAATGAGGACAAATTTTGGGAAATCATTACTTGTACCAATATATAGAGTATAACATGCTTAAAAATACATTTATACAAATGAGTTGTATATCTTATATTATTAGGTTTCTTTAGAGCTATTCAGGTCACAAGTATCCTTGTAAGTATAAGGAAAATCAAATATTGATTGGCAACATGCTTAATCAAAGACTTTATAACCAATGCTAAATCATCATGCTAAATATACTGTTTTTATGTATAAGGTTTGGGAACTGGAAATGTTTGCTGGTGATCTCCTCTAACAGCCAAAATAAATGCCTTTTGAATTATAAAATACATTCTTTGAACATCGCCTTTATTAGATTTTCACTGATGACGATGTGCTTTACCTACCTGGTATGTTTGAAATGGTATCTGAGTACAGTTTTAATTTGCATTTGTCTGATTATGAGCTAGGTCCATTATTTTTTCATACACTAGAGTACTATTTACACTTCTTTTTCTGTGAACTGTTAATATATTTGTCTGTTTTTCAAACCTAGATTAAACATGATCTTCCCGTATTAAAATTATATCATATGCACATTTCCCCAAATTTAAATTCTATAGCAAAAGCTATAATTCAGATGGTAAAAAAAGAAATGGTAATTTCATATCTGTGTTGGTACATATTTGGCATTATTTATATAATAGAAGCTGTCTCTGTTTGGGTTGTACTAACAAAATACCATAAACTGGGTGGTTTATAAATAAGAGAAATTTATTTCTCACAGTTCTGAAGGCTTGAAGTCTGAGATCAGGGTGCCAGCATAGCTGGGTTCTGGTGAGAACTTTCTTCTGGGTTGCAGACTGCCAACTTCTCATTGTATCCTCAGATGGGAAGAAACAAGGAGGGAACTTTCCAGGATCTCTTTTATAACGGCACTACTCCCATTCATGAGGGTTCCACTGTTGAGATCTAATCACCTACAAAAGGCTCTACCTTCTAATACCATAACAACAAGGGTAAAATTTCTACATATGAATTTGGGGTGGGGGGGGTAAACATTCAGTATACAGCATTAGTCTTGTCCTCAGACTACCTGCATCACTGTCACAGTGGGCTGCCTGTTAAATATGCAGAGTACTGGGTCCCTTAGGTCTGGCTCAGACCTTCTGACCTAGAAATTTACATTTCTAATAAACATTTGATATAATTCATATGCACAGTAACAATATAATTCATATGCACATTAAAGTTTGAGAACCACTGTAGTAGAAGGTATAAAATCAAGAAATCAGCAAATGTGGACATCAAAAGAAAGCTGGAATAACAATACTTATATCAGACAAACAATTTTAAACCAAAGACTGTGACGAGATGACGAAAGGCACTATATCATAATAAAGGGGACCGTCCAACAAGAATATTTAACAGTGATAAATATTTATGCCCCCAGCACAGGAGCACCCAAATATATAAAACAATTAGAAACATAAAGGAACTCACTGATAATAATACAATAGTGGTAGGGGAGTTTAACACCGCACTTACATCAATGGACAGATCATCTAAGCAGAAAATCAACAAGGAAACAATGGCTTTAACTGACACACTGGGCAAAAAAATCAGTAAATGTAATCTGGACATTAACAAAATATTAAAAAAAATTAAAACTACTACAGAAATGTTTAAAGATAAAAGTTAAAATTACTCTTGGGGCGCCTGGGTGGCTCAGTCATTAAGCGTCTGCCTTCGGCTCAGGTCATGATCCCAGGGTCCTGGGGTCGAGCCCTGCCTCGGGCTCCCTGCTCTGCGGAAGCCTGCTTCTCCCTCTCCCACTCCCCCTGCTTGTGTTCCCTCTCTTGCTGTCTCTCTCTCTGTCAAATAAATAAAATCTTTTTTAAAAAAAGTTAAAATTACTCTTATAAAGGAAAATCAGCAAAGTTTATAACTCTAAATCAATTTTATCTGTAGACTTTGAGGCTTTGTATTTTAAATTAGAAACAGGATATTTTCTTTCAAAAAGTGGTATTGTCGTACCTCAGTTTATCAATATTGATGTCAGATTCAACTCTTTCTAATACATCAGTTATTTTTAAACCTTTAGGTAGTTTTTAGTAAATCATTGCTAGAGAGTTCCAAGTGGTATTCTAGTCATTAGATTAGAAAAAGAAGTTTGTGAGGCACCCTGCTGACTCATTTGGTGGAGCTTATTACTCTTGATCTCGGGGATCTGAGTTTGAGCCCCATGTTGGGTATAGAGATTACTTAAAAATAAAATCTTAAAAAAAAAAGAAAAGAAAAAGAAGTTTTGATGATTGTTGGCTGGTAACTTATTCCGAGAGACTCTCTAGTAAAGTTTTATAGACTGCTACACACATGTACACATACACACACACACAGACATATACATAGGGGTATATGAACACATCCAGAATTACCTTACATACCTTTACAATGGTGAGTTCTGTTCCTGGTTTCTTGGATGAATGATAAGGGAATAGAAATTAATGTGAAGGAAAGATACAAATGTAGGGATCCGAAGGGGTACGTACACCCCAATGTTTATAGCAGCAATGTCCACAATAGCCAAACTGTGGAAAGAGCCAAGATGTCCATCGACAGATGAATGGATAAAGAAGAGGTGGTATATATACACAATGGAATATTATGCAGCCATCAAAAGGAATGAGATCTTGCCATTTGCAACAACATGGATGGAACTGGAGGGTGTTATGCTGAGTGAAATAAGTCAATCAGAGAAAGACATGTATCATATGACCTCACTGATATGAGGAATTCTTAATCTCAGGAAACAAACTGAGTGTTGCTGGAGTGGTGGGGGGTGGGAGGGATGGGGTGGCTGGGTGATAGACATTGGGTAGGGTATGTGCTATGGTGAGCGCTGTGAATTGTGCAAGACTGTTGAATCACAGATCTGTACTTAGGGGAAGAATGAAGGGGAGTAAGTCGGAGGGGGAGATGAACCATGAGAGACGATGGACTCTGAAAAACAAACTGAGGGTTCTAGAGGGGAGGGGGGAGGGGGATGGGCTAGCCTGGTGATGGGTATTAAAGAGGGCACATTCTGCGTGGAGCACTGGGTGTTATGCACAAACAATCATGGAACACTACATCAAGAACTAATGATGTAATGTATGGTGATTAACATAACAATAAAAAATTAAAAAACAAAAAAAATTAATGTGAAGGGGTGCCTGGGTTGCTCAGTCAGTTAGGGGTCTGACTCTTGATTTCGGCTCAGGTCATAATCTCAGGGTCATAAGATTGAGTCCTCCATCGGGCTCCACGCTGGACATGGAGCCTGCTTAAGATTCTCTGTCTTCCTCTCCCTCTGCCCCTCCCCACCAATAAATAAATCTTTTTTAAAAAAGAAAAAATTAATCTGAAAATATGTATTAATTCTGGAGATAGAGAAAAAGTTCAAATATTTTAAATTATTTTGCCCATTTTTTAAATTTTTTTAATAATTTTTATTATGTTAATCACTATACATTACATCATTAGTTTTTGATGTAGTGTTCCATGATTCATTGTTTGTGCATAACACCCAGTGTTCCATGCAGAACATGCCCTCTTTAATACCCATCACCAGGCTAACCCATCCCCCCACCCCCCTCCCCTCTAGAACCCTCAGTTTGTTTTTCAGAGTCCATCATCTCTCATGGTTCATCTCCCCCTCCGACTTACTCCCCTTCATTCTTCCTCTCCTGCTATCTTCTTTTTTTTTTCTTAACATATATTGCATTATTTGTTTCAGAAGTACAGATCCGTGATTCATCAGTCTTGTACAATTCACAGTGCTCACCATAGCACATACCCTACCCAATGTCTATCACCCAGCCACCCCATCCCTCCCACCCCCCACCACTCCAGCAACACTCAGTTTGTTTCCTGAGATTAAGAATTCCTCATATCAGTGTGGTCATATGGTACATGTCTTTCTCTGATTGACTTATTTCACTCAGCATAACACCCTCCAGTTCCATCCACGTCGTTGCAAATGGCAAGATCTCATTCCTTTTGATGGCTGCATAATATTCCATTGTGTATATATACCACCTCTTCTTTATCCATTCATCTGTCGATGGACATCTTGGCTCTTTCCACAGTTTGGCTATTGTGGACATTGCTGCTATAAACATTGGGGTGTACGTACCCCTTCGGATCCCTACATTTGTATCTTTGTGGTAAATACCCAGTAGTTATTTTGCCCATTTTTTAATGGCATATAGTTTAATAGGTTGATTAGGTTCCTTAAAAATGAGAAGAGAAGTTATACTTGATCATCTTTGGCAATGGAGTTTTTGTACATGGATATCCTGGGATATAAGGTAGTCCAGGACATTATTTCTGAGTCATAGAGTTACTCCGGGAACTTCCAAGACTGGGAAGTATGACATGACAGGTCTCATGGAAAACTGGAATCATGCCTACATTCTCTTAGTTCACACGGCATTTTACTTTACAGAGGGGGAGAATGTGATTGGGCCCATATACCACCATTCAAAATGGAGTGCTAAAATTGGTTAGAATTTTATACCACACTAACTCACAGGAGGTCAGCCTCCTTTGTGCCCAGTCTTCCCAGAGGTTCAAACATTAGTAACATAGGACAAACAGGCTGGTTTCACTCAAATCCAACACAAGCCATAGCAACTCAGAGCAATTTGCCTAAAGAAGGACATCATAAGTATAGTGGGTATGCAGCATTTCACAGACTCTTGGCTGAAACAGAAGAGAAACTGAGATTAATTGTTTAAAATTTTCTTTCATGTTTAAATGTATCCTGACTCTAAAAACCACATGGGCCCTTGATATAACCCTTTTGAAAAGTCATATAGTTTATATTCTTTGTCTGCTTGGCAATATGAAAATCCTTGAAGATCTGAAATTATGTATTCTATTCAAAAGTATGTATTCTATTCAGTAATTATTCAGTAAAATCAGTAATCTATTGCAATCTTTTGGATTACTGCCTTATAATTCCATCTTGATAATAGTTACACCTTAGATTTTTCTAACACATCATTAGTTCATTAGGCCGCTTTAAACAAGTACTAGTTTCGGGGTGCCTGGGTGGCTCAGTCGTTAAGCGTCTGCCTTTGGCTCAGGTCATGATCCCAGGGTCCTGGGATCGAGCCCCTCATCGGGCTCCCTGCTCTGTGGGAAGCCTGCTTCTCCCTCTTCCGCTCCCCCTGCTTGTATTCCCTCTCTTGCTGTCTCTCTCTCTGTCAAATAAATAAATAAAATCTTTAAAAAAATAAAAAAACAAGTACTAGTTTCATAAGTCATGAATAATCTTTTGAAACCTAAAATATTAACTAAAAATGTCCTAAGTTTTATTTAGTACATTCTGTAAGCAGGTACTGATTTTGTTTGGAGAAGCAGATTAGCAAAATGGAGTAACACTTAGGTCAGGGATCCGGGGCCAGGACATGGTAGGACTTTTCCTACCCAACCATGAAAAGTTGGGCAAATTATTTAGCCTCTCAGGCCTTTGTTACTTATTTTATAAAATGTGGAAGATACATCACTATGCTTCCTCCTATTTTCTTTATTATATACCCTTCATCTCTATTAATAAGTAAAAATAGCCATTTTTGGTTTTAGCATTTAATGTCTTTTTCTTCAGTTTAACTTAATTACAAGGGCCTAGTCACCTTATTTGCAAAATAAGCAAAATTGTATTCCCATAAATATTTGTCTTATGAAGCCTATAACACTGTGTATGGATTTCTGGCTTTGCAGGAAATGTGATAAGGACCCCCTTGAGCACCTTTCTGACTAGAATGGGGAGTTGGTGAGGGAGAGGAATTGGAGTTAGGATTCATAGTAGAACTGGGGCAAGTTATGGAAGGTTTTGAATAACGGATTTAGGCAGTAAGGAGTCATTTTATAATGGAATGACTTCGTGAAAGTTGCATCTTAGAAAGCTAATCTGACAGTTATGGGGAACAGTATGTAATGGGGAGAAATGAAGCCAATGTACCAGCTTTGAGTCTTCTGAAGTTTTCAAAATATGGATAATGAGGGTCTAGTCCATCATGTTGACAGTGGAAAAGGAAAAGCTTAGAAGGAATTAAAAGACTGTAGGAAAGAAAGCACAATGGGACCTGTTCCTCATAGATATGATAGATGAGGTAGAGAAGAATACAAGATGTCTCCAAAATTTTAAGTTGAGGAGACTGGAAGAATGTCAGTCTCTGAAATAGAGAAGTTTGGAAATGTTGCTATTGGAGGGAGGATTTTGAGCATTGTTTTAGGCAATTTGAGTGGCAAGTGATGGTGAGAAATGTTCAGTGGAAATGGTAGCTGGTAATGTCTTCTAATTAGGGAAGAAACAAAGACGTGAAGATGGACAAAATGGTGAAACAATGAGGTAGATAATTACTATCTCGTTTAGCAAAAAAATTATAGATGAAAGTTTTGTCTGAATAATTTTGGTCCAGGTTAGAATAAGATAACAGTTTATTATCATATGATCTTGTATCAGTGTATTATTCTAGCCTTGGAAGAATTGAAAGAAGCAATCAGTAAAATCCTTGGTATTTAGTTTCACAAGGAATACTTTTGAAAAATGAGAAAGATAGATACCTGTTTGGAAAGAGTCATTGATGAGATATTTGAGGGAATCTGACTCATTTTAAATCTGACTCATTTTTAAATGGTTTCATAACAAAATACAGAATTCAGCAGTAGGTGAGGTGCCTTAAAGAATGGATTAAAATTCTAAAAGTCTATGTACATTTTAAAGATTTGTGGACAAGGACATAATTGAATTGCATATTGATACTTGACTCAGGCAAAAACTCCAGAAAGCCACATGTTAAAACAAAACCAGAATTATAAGGGAAAAATGTGTCTGCATTTAAATGAAAATGAGGTTAATAAATCAATCATGTAGTATTGTCATTAAAATATGTGTGACATAGAAATAGGAGTTAAGCACATAGGAAAACACAAGATAACCTGCTATGGTGAGACACATAGTTTAAATATTTAATGAAAATCACTTGATTAACTTAAGTGAGTTATTAGAATTTAGCAAAGATCCAGTGAATGGCAACTAAAGTGATCAAATATATTTTAAATAGACCCTATAACAAAGAGCTAAAGAAAAATTATTTAATCCATAAGAGAAAAGGCTAAAGACAAACTGTAATGTCCCTCCTCCTGAGTTTAGGAGTTATATTTACTCCCAATTTCAGAGAGAAGAACCATCTTTTTTTTTTAAACACATAATCTAAAGAATTGCTTCAGTTACTTCTGCAACTTTCGTGAGGTTGAGGTCTAGTGACATATATTGGCTACTAAAATGAAATGACTGCTAGGTCTTATCTGACCAGTTTGTGAAGGATCAATTAACATGGAAATGGCAATCACAAAATACAGGCATACCTTGAAGATATTGCTGGTTCAGTTCCAGACCACCACAATAAAGCGAATATCAGAATAAAGCAAGTCAAATATATATTTTAGTTTCTCAGTGTATATAAAAGTTGTGTTTACACTGTACTGTAGTCTGCTAAGTGTGCGATAGAATTATGTCTAAAAAATCAATGTACATTCCATAATTAGAAAATACTTTTTTGCTAAAAAATGCTACCCATCATCTGAGCTTTCGGCAAGTCGTAATCACTTATCATAGATCACCATAACAAATATAATATTAATGAAAAAGTTTGAACTATTGCAAGAATTACCAAAATGTGACACAAAGACACAAGTGAGCAAATGCTGTTGGAAAAATGGTGCTGATAGACTTGCTTGGCATAGGGTTACCACAAACCTTCAATTAATTGGCAAGACACAGAATATCTGTGAAGAGCAATAAAACAAGGCATGGCTGTACTGTGGGGAGCGATGGAGAAAGCCTCTCAAAATATGATTTAGCTATAATTAGAGCAGTCTCTTGTTTGCTGATCCCAGTAGGTACTCCTCATATACTAGTTTGCTATCTTGCCAATATGAACTAGCACTCCAGACAATCCCCAATTAAAGATGGTTCAACTTAAAATTTTTTGACTTTATAGTGACGAAGTGATATGCATTCAGTAGAAACTGTACTTTGAATTTTGAATTTGGATCTTTTCCTGCATTACTGATCTGCAGTAGACTTCCTCACGATGCTAGGCCCCAGCAGCAAGCCCCAATTCCCAGTCAGCCACTCTGTTATGAGGGTAAAAAACTGATACACTTAGAGCTATTTTGTACCCTTACAACCATTCTTTCAGTACAGTATTTCAATACATTATTCAATAAATTTTCATTTCGGTGTATTCAATAAACTACATGAAATAGTCAACATAAAATGGGCTTTGAGTTAGATGATTTCGCCCAGCTGTAGGCTAATAGAAGTGTTCTAAGCAAGTTTAAGGTAGGCTAGGCTAAGCTATTATGTTTGGTAGGTTAGGTGTATCAAATGCATTTTCAATTTATGATGGGTTTATCAGAATGTAACCCATCATAGGTGGAGGAAGATATGTATTTAAATGGAAAGTAGAAAAAGTACCTTTAGAAATCTTTAATTCCTCTTGGGATGTAGTGTAGTACAGGTGTAGTGCAGTATTCTCACTATTAAGTCAACACTAAAAGAAGTGTGGCTTAATTATGAGTTGTACAGATGTTATACAAGAGAATCAGTAGAATGTAACTCCAATCAGAAATGACAAGTATATAGGATTTCCCTTTTCAATTCTGGTCCATTGGAAGTGACTTCGAGGGGCTCTTTGTTGAGAAGGATACTGAAGCAGAGTTTGTACTCAGTAGGAAAGAGTTAACGATTGATTTACAACTTCCATGGAAACCTCCAGTGACCTTCACCTTTCTAAATTCCGGGGCCATTTTTCAGGCCTTATTTTAATTAATGTGTTAGCAGCAGTTGCCACAGTTCATCACCGTGAATGCAATCAAAACCCTGCTGGCTTAAGAGAGATTTTGCCCCTCCCTTAACTACCTGGAAAAGTCTAAATTGGGGGGTCTCTCCCAGAATTTGAGTTCTTACAAGATATAAATTTCACCTGAATGACTTATCAGTATGGCAGGCAAACATCTGATTACTTAACAACTTTTGTACTGCCTTGTAAATTGCCCTCCTCCCCTTTGATGCCCTAGACCCCATCCCATTCCTTAGCTCAGGATGGCATATGTACCTCATTTTACCTTTGTGTCTTTGAACGTCTCATGTATGTGGGGCTCCCATAGATGCAAAATTAAATGCAGTTCTCTCCTGTTAATCTGTTTATGTCAATTTAATTCTTAGGCCATCCAGAAGAACTTCTGAAGAGTAGAGGAAAATTTTCCTTCCTTGAACTAGCCTCTGTACTCTCATTTGCTGATTCCTCTCCCCTTCCCTCCCTTTTAGAGTTGGAGTGCTCTGAGAGGGAGTCATTGTATCACTTCTTTATCTAAACTTGCTCCCCAGAGCAGCAAGTTTCAATAGGAAAGTAATGTGAGCCACAAATGCAAACCACATATGTAATTTGAAATTTTCTACTAGGTACATTAACAAAAAAAGTAAAAAGAAACTGGTAAAATTCATATATATATTATTTAACCCAGTATACCTCAAATATTAGCATTTCAACATATAATCAATATAAAAATATTTTTATACTAATATGAGGTATTAAATTATTATTTTATTTTTCTGTCAGGAAGCATTTTATTGTTGCTCTAAGTTTAAGAATTTTTACTGACAGAAAATCAGCACTTTCAGAAAATCTCTCACATATCCCTGCGTGGCTTCTGAATCTTAATTTTTGTAGAAATATCAACGTATTTCTCTTCAGTACAGTCATTCCATCCATGATTGATGGATCAGTCTTAACCTCCGATTTCTGT
This sequence comes from Eumetopias jubatus, assembly GCF_037043125.1. Lineage (NCBI taxonomy): Eukaryota > Metazoa > Chordata > Mammalia > Carnivora > Otariidae > Eumetopias > Eumetopias jubatus. The sequence goes on from NW_028274820.1 coordinate 36,909,074, forward strand.
TCTTGGCTTTGACTTATGAAGCTCTTCAGGACTGTTTTTAATTCAGAAAGAGTGACTTTGTCTAAAGGAGATGCAGTGGTAACTATGCAAGGTACTTTTTTACAGTGGACACTCATCATTAATATTAATGAGATATTTTAAGTTCTTTTGTTTTAATTCTAAGTCTTTGAAATGCACTGTTACACTTATAGCATACCTCAGTTCAGACCAGATGTATTTCACATGCTCAATAAGCACATGTGGCTAAAAGGCTGCTGTATTGGACAAACATGGCCCTGGATGATCTTATCCAAGCCCTTAACTTAAAATACCAGCTATATGCTATTCTCAAATTTATATTTCTTGCTTGGACCTGTCTCCTGAACTCCAGACTCAGAGGGTCTATGTGACATCAATTCTTGTATACCTATATGTGTCTCTAACTTATGTCCAAAACTGAACTCTTGGTCTCCTCCGAATTTGCTCTTCCCCATCTCAGTTACTGGCAACTCCGCCAATTGCTCAGGCCAAAAACATTAGACTCAACCGTGACTCCCTCTCTGTCTCAAACTTCACATACAACATACAACTACTGTGGCATTATTAGTTGCATGTGCAAGATATACACAGATTCTGATTCACTACCACTACCATGGTCCAAACTCCCATTATCTCTTGTCTGGGTTATTGCAGTAGCATCCAGAGTGATCCCCCACAGGCTATCATCATAGCAGCAGATATCCTTTAACAACATAAGCCAGATCATATCACTCATCTGCTTAACATTCTCCAATGGCTCCCTGTCGCACTAAAAGTAAAAGCCAAAGTCCTTCTAATGACCTTCAGAACTCTGTAGGATCTGGCCTCCTATTACTTCTCTGACTTCATCTCCTACTATTCTCCGTCCTCAGTGTACTCTAGCCACCTTTACGTCCTGCTTTTTCTTCAACATGACAGTCACATTCTAACTTCAGGGCCCTTAGACTTCCTATATCCTCACTTATCCCCGTGGCTCATTCTCTCATATCTTTCAAGTCTTTGCTCAAATATCTTGTCAGGGAATGAATGAATGACATGACGTGAATAGGTGCCATAAGGAGGCATCAGAGCACAAGTGCCACATGCCCTTCTAATAGAAGTCAACACACAATTAACTTTCAACATTTATTGAGCATCTATTATATATGAAACAGGTGTCTATGATTGGTCCGTCTTAGTGAAGGGAAAGGTTGAAATAATCTTGTTGCTTTAGGTTTTTGAACATTTTTAGTACATAGTGGAACGAACAGCTGACTTCCTTAGTCATTGAGATAGCAGTATCTATTAACAAATACCTTGTTAGATAACTTAGGGCTTCCTCCTTTTGGCAATCGGAATCTAGAAACACAATCCCTTAATTCATGCAGTATTTAAATCACTGCAATATTAGAGCACCTGGTTGTAGTCCTAGTTTGACTCTTAGCTTAGTGGGTGACTAAATAAATCACTTCTCCTTTTACTGGCTCAATTCTTTTATTCCTATGATAAAATGTCTAATCTCATCTATTGCCGAATTCAGGTTAAGATAACAGGTCAGTATATACTTGGGTGTTACAACTGGCACAAATATGTATGCATTGTGGAATTTGAGAATAAAAAGTCTTTTTAAAATCTAAGAATTTATAAATCAGAGCTATTTAAACCTAGTCTTCAGGTAGTGGTAGACTTTTGATCTTTAGTCTTTTCATTTTTCAACCCTATTTTCACTAGCACCACTTCTATGATTGAACTCATAGCTTATTTTAGTTCACATCTGCTAGAGTCCAACCTAGCTCAAAACAGAGAAACATGATGGGCCTGGGTAATCAACCTGAGACATTAACATGTGTAGCTCACCTCAGAAATGGATTTGAGAGTAAGAGAGTGGGGAGAAAAAAGGAAGTATTGAGGGAAGAGATGAAAATTATTAAAATGGCTTAATTCAATCTAACACATATTTATTGGGTGCAAAACACTATGCTAGTCATTTTAGTAATGCCAAAAGAAGCAGGACAGTCTCTGCCATCAAGGACTCTAGAGTATGAGGTGAACCAAGAAGTGGTGCATAAATTACTAAAATATACAGAGTACATAAAGGAAATACAAGGAGAGAAAAAAAACCATTAATTAAGGACATTTTAATACGTCAGAGGCAGTCACATATATTGACTGACATATATTAACAGTCCTTTCAAAACTTCCAGGTAAGCTGAGGGAGGACAGGTAACTTGTTCAAGGTCATTCAAGCTAGAAAGTGTATACTGGCTTTTGTCCCCGACCCAGGTTTCAAAGCCTCTACCCTCCTTTCAGGACATCGTTGCTAAGAGGGAGATCCAAGGAGGAATGTAAGGGGATTAAGTTATGACTGGATACTCCTAACTGCGGTGGAGGGAACAAAGAGATCAGAAAAGCTATTTGGGGCGGCTTGTGAGGTGGGCCTTGAAGGATGAATCCGAGATTGGGCGGGCCGATGTGGGGAAAAGGGAGCGACTTTGAGCGATAGAAATACTGGGAGCTGCTGGCTGATCTCCCAATTCTTCGACTGGAGGAGTCGATCTGGGTTGAAAAACTAACGTCCGGTGGGTCTTTTCCTCTCCGCCCCACCCCAGTCTTTTCCTTTGGGTTTTTCATCGGTCACCAACCTCGCCGTTAGGAATGTATTATTTCTGTGAAAAATCTCAATGTTTTAAAAGCGACCACTGAGTCCCTTGCATGGTGGGCGGAATCCTGCCGGTATCCCTGGCACACCCCCTCTCTCCGAGCTCCTCAGCCATGCCACCACCTGGGGAGCGTTCGTCCCCGAGGAAGGGCGCTCACCCACGTGGGTTTCTCGCGTGCGAGAGCCCGGGTCCGAACCGGGGTCCAGGCCGGGGTAGCCCGGGCAAAGGCGCGCGGGCCCAGTGGGGGCGGGGCGGCGCGCGGGGCGGGGCCGCGAGCGCACCTGCCCGGCGCGGCGGGGCTCGCGGCGTCTGCGCGGCCCGACGTGCCCCCCCCCTCCCGCCTTGCCGTGTGTTTACGTGGAGACGAAGATGGCGGCGGCGGTGACGGCGTTGCCCGTGTGGCTGAGGACGGTCAGCCAGTGAGCGCGGAGACTGGTTCCACGCCGGGCGGGGGAGAGGTCCAGGCCTGGCCCTGCTCCCTAGGCGGCGGATCTTGCGGTCCCACCTCTACCGGAATCGACCTTTCCTTTTTACCCCCGACCCTCTCCCTGTCTTCCCCCAGCTTTCCCTTCAGAGGCCATGGAGGACGAGGAGAGACAGAAGAAACTGGAGGCCGGCAAAGCGAAGGTAAGAGAGCCGGAGGCTGTTGGGCCCGCGGTGGGAGGCGGTGGCTGGAAAGGGGTGGGAGAGGGCCTGGCATACGGAGATCGCAGCAGCCAGGTTCCCTGCCCGGGAGGGAGGGGCTGCAGGACCTGAATTTTCCCCTTGCCCTCTACTCTCCTTTTTTCAGTTGAAAAAGCCTGGTGTTACTACCTAGCAGATGATACTTCCGTGATGATTGGGTGGTGTGGCTTCTTTCTTGTGAATGCTCAAATAAAACCCTTGCTTTACTGTATAGCTATAAGCTGGTATTTATTGCTTTTAAAATTCCAGCCTTTCGCTGTTTTAGGGAGTTTCCTGGGTAGTGCAGGCATTGTGCTTTTCAGGGTGGGGATTTAGGGCTTTTCTTTATTTGGTGGGGGATTTGTACGCCGATCATCAGCTTAGCTTTCTTTGGTGGCACGCTGGCACTGTTGTGTATGTGATTGGCCTGTGACAGCTGCCTTAGCGGTGGCTTGAGTGTGCCACAAGTGCCAGCTGTGAAGTTCGCCTTAGGGGCGTTTTAGAAGCATAGCTTTATATGTTTGTGTTTGGAGGTCTTTGTCACGGCATGCGCTTTTGTATTGTGTGGAATGTTAGTGCAGTCAGTGAATGGAACTGCGGGGGACGAAAGGTACCATATTCTAAGCAATCTATAGAATTCCTGCTTCAAATAATTGAATTGTTATATATGTCTCAGAGAGTCCCTATTTTATGCCTGCGTGAAAGAAAAAAAACCTGTAAAGCAAACAGTACAAGACTATAATCAGGTATTACTCACTGGGCTTCGTGAAAAATTTGATATAGACAAGGTATAAATTAAATTGTGTACTTCTTTTAAAAATTACATATTCGAGCATATCTTCTAGCTGGTCTCAAAGGCGCCCTTCCTCCGTTATGACGACGTTACCTTTTATAGATTATATTCTGCCTTATTAGAGATAATTGTTAGCAATCATACTTGGACCACGATTAAATTATAATATAGTTAACTGTTTTTCTTTCTTCCTCTCCTTTGCTCCCTCCAAATAAAACAAATAAAGGAGGCGGGCTCCATGATTTCAGTAATCACTGAAGGGCCATACTGCAGAGATGCCATAGTAGATGCTCAACACAAGTTTTTTAGATGAGTATGCATATAAACTAGCTTCATATTTCTGAAGTACAGTTGGCTTTCGCATAAGTCCCTTCTATCTAAGATCAAAGCTTGAGTGCTTTTATATTACCTGGTAGATTATTACTTTAAAATCTAAATGGTGGAAAAGGGGAATCAAGACATCTTCAGAAGCCTGAAGTTGATTATATTTCTGTAACCTGAGGGTCTGAACAAGCTCTGAATCCAAGAAGGTGGAGGTAAAGTGTGTGCCTCCTTTGGAAAGCATTGATGTTCTAGTTAGACATTTTGTTTCTTAATTCAGAGTTTGTATTGCCTGTCCCCAGAAGTATGTTTCCTAAAGATAATGCATGAAGCAGTCCTGCAAAATATACTTTGGACGATACATATCGTATCAGAGGATTTATTTAAATTGATTTGGCCAAAAAAAAATTCTAGTTTCTTTGTGTGTATGTGTGTTTTTGTCTGTCCTTCAAAACTCTGCCTATGGGGTGAAAATCTTTTTCTTTTGATATTCACTTTTATTGTAGAAGATTATCGTCTTCTAGAGTTGAGCCCAATTTTTCTAGTCAGAAATAAATCTGTCAGATTTATAAGGCAAGATACGTTTGCTGGAACATTAGCTGTACAATCTAAAAACACTGGAAACAACATTCAAAGAGAATATTAGAATAATTGTTTTCTAAACCATATCATGTAAGTGCAATGGAATATTATGCAGCCATTAAGATTATGAAGACCAATAGGAATATGAGAAATAGCATGAAAATTGCATCATTAAAATTAGTGTATACATTACTCCATTTGTTTAAACTTGTGTGCTTTTAGATTAAGACTTAAAAATTATGTATTGTAAAGTCATTCAGCAAAACTTTGTTGAACTGTTTTATACCAAAAGTTGGAAATTTAGAGGTGGTGTCAGTCTCTGTTCTCAAGTTGCTCACAGTTTAGTGGGAGAGACTAGACACTGGGTAGTTAAGTACAATGAGAGAGGAGGTAGAGTAGGATTTGGGGTGAATTTTTTCATTTGTAAAAGTGCATTAAATACTGCTACCTTGTTTTTGAGATTACAAAGAAGGCTCTTGATATTAATGCAGCCAATCATGGTGCCTACCATATAGTAGGTACTCAATAAATATTTGCTTAATGAATGAATGAGCAGAATGACTATAGTCGTTCATAGGTACTACTTTACTAGAATATTGTAATTTAATAGCAGTAATCCAGATTTCTCTTAATTGAAAGTCTGTTATTGCTGGCATCAGAAATCACTTAAACTGATCATTTCTTTTTTTTTTTTTTTAGATTTATTTATTTATTTGACAGAGAGAGAGAGACAGCGAGAGCAGGAACACAAGCAGGGGGAGTGGGAGAGGGAGAAGCAGGCTTCCTGCAGAGTAGGGAACCTGATGTGGGACTCGATCCCAGGACCCTGGGATCATGACCTGAGCCGAAGGCAAATGCTTAATGACTGAGCCACCCAGGCGTCCCTAAACTGATCATTTCTAAAACTTATTTAGAAACTTGGCTTTCTGAATGTCTTATTTGTTCATTGAACTTAAATATTGTGTTTGATAATCTGATTTTATGAACCATAACTTTTTAATATTTTTCTTGGTGTTTGGTAAGCTGATCATTGAAAAATTTCCTTTCTGTATCTAGATTTTATAAATGATTATTTTTTATGGCTTGTTTGCAGTACAGTATGCTTTATAAAATAGCAACCAGAATCTGCAATGATAGAATAAATTCTGGTATATGTAGCCATTAAAATAATGCTATAAAGACTTTCTGAGTTGGGAAAATGTCCACAAATAATGCCAGGTTAATAAAAATGTTATATAAAGTATATGTACATACTTATATATGAAGACACCTGGAAAAAATGCACTAAGGTGTAAATGATGGCTATCTCTGGGTGCTAGGTTATTGGCAATTTTAATTTTCTTTACACTTTTAGTCGTCTCCAGATTCTCTACAATATTTCTTTTAGGATCAGTAAAAAAAAAATGCTTAAAAATCATTTTTAAATACAGTAAAAGCTTATCAAATACAGTATGATGAAGAACTCATCATACTGTATGGTTATTATAGAGAATAAAAAAATGAGGCACAGAAAAGGTAGGTTTCCTAAAGGCCCTCACTTTGGTGTAGTTCTGCAACTAATTCTTAATTCCAGTGTTGCTTATATTACAGAGTTGGGAGAGCCTGTATTATTAGACTTGCATAGACTTCCTTTCTGTTTTGTAGTTCTTTTTTCCTTTCTGTCTGTTCTTACTGCCATGGTCATACTCATCTTGCCTTGCTCCATCTCATCTGCCTCTTTCCCTAATTTGCTGTTTGAGATTTGCTGTGACTAGAAAACTCAGTGAGTTTGATAGAATGGTTTATAAAAATCAGAGGCAGTGGGGGCCAGTGAATGGGCTTTATGATAGTTCAGTTTTTCTACTTGTTGGTTTTTGGGTTGCTGTCGAGTCCTCGGCTACTTCCTCATTGTTAATGTAGCAAGAAGCCTGACCCATGGAGATGTGAGACATTACTGCATTATTAAGTAAATATTTTCAGAGCTGGGCTAATCCCATTTACAAGGTGCTGATGGGGATGGCACTACATAGGCTTTCTTTGTGTTAAACTGCTTTAAATGACTTCATTTTTTTTCCAAGTGAAATTATTTACACTGTTATATAAAGGAAGTATTGTAATATTAGTGAACAAAATTAGAGGATGGTTGGGTATTTAGTATTAATGTTACTACTATAAATACACATTGGGTATACTTAACATTCTATTCATGTAGCAGAATTCAGTAAAACCAAAGTTTTGCACCAGCTATTCAGCATTGTATATATTTGGCATTATTTATTGAATAATCATTAAAAATTTTGCCTATTGCATTCAGTTAAGTAGTAATTATATGATTTTTATTTGTTTAATGAGCATTTTCAGTTTGAAAAGTAGTGCCAGTTGTATGCAAAAAAGGACAAGGCTCTATGCAAGCTGTGTATTAGGTTATTGGTAGCTGGATTTTTCAATTACTGTTTACACTCTGATAGACAGTTACGGTGCATAATTGTTCTTTGCTTATTTCAGATATACTACACCACCACTAAGAAAGTTGCTCTTCATTCTTGTTTCTTTAAAACTTTCTAGTTGTTTGTGTGTGTGTGTTTTTGTTTTGTTTTGTTTTGAGTAAGGTCTACGTGGGGCTTGAACTCACAACCTCAGGATCAAGAGTTGCATGCTCTGCCACTGAGCCGGCCCGGCACCCCAAGACCTTCTAGTTTTTTATTCTTTATGTGTCATAGCTTACTTAGCTTCAGAGTAGATACAGCAGTTGATACCTTTATCGTCATTTTTTTCCATCATCATTTATTCTGACCGTTGTGCATTGTGACTTAAAAATTAATTCATGACCGGGGCGCCTGGGTGGCTCAGTCGTTGGGCGTCTGCCTTCTGCTCGGGTCATGGTCCCGGGGTCCTGGGATCGAGCCCCACATTGGGCTCTCTGCTTGGCGGGAAGCCTGCTTCTCCTTCTCCCACTCCCCCTGCTTGTGTTCCCTCTCTCGCTGTGTCTCTTTGTCAAAAAAAAAAAAAAAAATTAAAAAAAATTAAATCTTAAAAAAAATTAAATCATGACCTTTAGGCTTTGTTGAAAAACAAAACAAGACATGTTTTTTAGATGATGAGCCTTAAGAGGGATAATATGGAGGAAAGTATGGGCAGAATAGTCTTTTTAAAGTGAATAGTGAAGAAAGGTTTCTAAAGCAAATCCAAGAAGTGGCAGGAAGTGGGTGAAAGAGTGGTAAGATCCGATGAAGAGAGACTTACCAAAGAGGTCTGTGGTGTCCCGTCAGTGAAACTGAAAGCTGAATGAGCACATGGAAGAGATGAAGTGAAAAAGATAGGATATATCCAAGTGACTAGAATATGACAAAATTGGGCAGGAATTATTTTTAAACAAAAACACGTCTTTATATATAAGGTTTGTAGGAAGAGCTAAACTATGTAAAATATGTATTATAGGCTACTAATTATTGAAATATAAGTAAAATTCTAATATGGAACTAGAAAAATTTCTCATGGTAAATTAAACATTAAATGATAAACATTATTTAAATTTTTTTTACAATTCCACTAAAATTGAAATTAGTCATCTTATTTCATTGGTTAGCATCTCTTTAAAACTTTAATTTGGAAAAACTTCAAAAAAATTTTTTTTTAAGATTTTATTTATTTGACAGAGAGAGACAGCAAGAGAGGGAACACAAGCAGGGGGAGTGGGAGAGGGAGAAGCAGGCTTCCCGCTGAGCAGGAACCCTGATGCGGGGCTCCATCCCAGGTCCCTGGGACCATGACCTGAGCCGAAGGCAGACGCTTAATGACTGAGCCACCCAGGCGCCCCAAAACTTCGAAATTTTAAAAAGTTTATTTATAGAGGTTGTTTTGCATCTGGGGTATATATGTGTGAGAATTTGTAATATGGCTGTTTGGCATACTAGAAAAGACACTAGGGCTTTGGAAACATTTATTTGCTTATTCAGCTGACATTTTTGAACGCCTACAGCTGCAACTATGGACTTTTATTTAGCAAGCATTTATATAAATTATCACAAATTCTGTGCTTTATTGTCTATGGGAATAATCCTGTTGCAGGACATGAATCTCAACAGGTGTTTTGGAGAACAAATGAGACAGTGATTGAGAACTTTTTAAGTTCTGGTGCTAGATACAAAGAAGCTATGATTTTTTAAAATTGAGATGAAATTCACCTAACAAAAATTAATCATCTAAAAATGAACAATTCAGTGGCATTTAGTAAGTACACATTTCACAACCACCGATTCCATTTAGTTCCAAAACATTTTTATCATCCCAGAATAAAACCTATACATTAAGTAGATACTCTTCATTCCCTCCTTCCCCCAGTCCCCAGCTACCACCGTCTGCTTTCTGTTTCTATGAGTGTACCTATTCCAGATATTTCTTATAAATGGAATCCTATAATATTTGATCCTTACTGTCTAGCTCTTTTCATCCATGCATCCATGCATCCATACTTCATTCCCTTTTATGGCTGAATAATGTTCCATCGTATGTAGCATTTACTACACTTTGTTCATCCGTTGATGGGCATTTGAGTTGTTTCCGCTGTTTGGCTATTATGAATAGCACTGCTGTGAACGTTCACATGTAAGTATCTGAGTACCTGTTTTCATTTCTCTTGAGGATATACCTAGGAGTGGAATTGCTGGATCATGTGTTTTTTGAGGAACTGCCAAACTGGATTTCCACAGCATCTGTAACATTTTACATGTCCACCAGCAAGTGTATGAAGGTTTCAGTTCCAGTTTCTCCATATACTCACCAACACTTGTTGTTTTGTTTTTTTTTTATTATAGCTGTTCTAGTGGGTGGAAAGTGGTATCTCCTTGTGTTTTGACTTGTGATTCCCTAATGACTGAGGATGTTGAGCATCTTTTCATGTACTTTTTGGCCATTTGTCTATTTTCAGAGAAATGTCTATTTAAGTCCTTTGCCCATTTTTAATTGGGTTGTTGCCAATTGTTACATAATATTAGTTATTGTATGCATTTTTTCTATATGCAAGGAGAGAGTGAGAATACATGTGCTCAGGCAGATAGGAGAGAGGGGTAGACAGAGAGAACCATACATCTCAGTAGGATTATAGGATTATCTTCCATCTTGCTTTTTTTTTTTAAAGACTTCTAGGCTCTTCCAACATTTAAACTATTGCTTTGAATAATAGGTTCTAGGTGAATTGATTAGAGCATGATACAGAAGTTTGAGTTCTCTGTGGGCCATTGAGTCATTTCATTCCATGACTAGCTGTTTTATAAGAGCATGCAGTTGGTCAAAGGGACACCTGTTGGGTTTTTGGCTTGGACATTACCAATCCATTTTCACTGTGGGAACAAAATAACCTAGTCTTGTTCAGTAACAAAAAGGCTTGTCATTTTCATATGTGAACACAGTATTTCACTAGTATAACATATTTTTGTTGTCATTTTGACTTTTAAGGGATCATTTCTTAAAGCCCCCAAAGATATTATTTTGACTTGTAAAAACTACACTAAACTTTACTATTCAAAATCCTAATCTATAAAGATCCAAATTTGTAAATTGTATTGACTGAATAGGTTCTCTGGTTTATAGATCTCTGAAAAACAGGGTGTAAAATCACTTTCTTGCTCTTCCCCTTTTTTTTCTTCTCTTGATACTGAACACACTACAAAATTCCTTCTTCACTAAGAATCATTTATTGTGGGCTCTGTGATTAAGCTGTATTTATTCCTCAGGAGTTTCACTTTTATTCAAGTTGATGTTGTGTTATTGTTTCCCCACGGAAGATAGATAGGGTTAGGGACCAATTAGAACTAAAAATACTTGTTCTCTATCAAAAATCAAATTTAACATATGAAAGTATATGAGGGTGATACAGGGAATTGCAATTACTTAGGGCAGTGATCTCAGTTAATTACCACACCATTTATGGTCTGTTGACTGTTATGTATATGTTGATTTCTTAAGTCAAGTAGATACATACTCTAAAGGGAAAGGTAATAGAAACTGTTTAAAAACTGCATTAGCAAATATCTGCTAGAAGTTTATATATGAAATAATGGGTTTTGGCTAAAAGTTATAGAAACTATTTTCTATTCATAGACAACTTAAAAATATTGGAAATATTTTTCTGTAAAATCTTTTACATTTATCAAGTTAGTATTTAAATTTTGGTTTGCATAAATTCCTTTTGTAATGAAAATACATGTCTGAGCATTTTTACTGAGTGACTTCCCTGTAATAAGAGAACTCTCACTTTTCCACTTCAACCAATAGCAATTCTTATAATAGAGTTTGAAAAGAAAAGATAATTTGGGATGGAGATATATATATATATATATTAGTTGAGAAGAGTATATATTTTAAAATTCAAAGGGTAAAATCCAATGTAGGTAATTTTAATAGGCCTCAGGTATTCATTCATTCATTCATTCATTCATTTATTTATTTATTTAAGAGAAAGAGCAGAGTAAGCTGGAGAGAACATGAGTGGCAGGGGAGGGGCAGAGGGAGAGGGAGAAGCGGGCTCCCCCCTGAGCAGGGAGCCCCCTGCAGGGCTCCATCCAGTCGGAGGTCTCTGGGATCATGATCTGGGCCAAAGGCAGACAGGCAGACACTTAACCAATTGAGCCACCCAGGCGCCCCAGAAGGCCTTAGGGTTTTAACCTTAAGACAGAAGAGTCTATATGTAGTCTTTTTTCCTTTAGGATTTGAATTTAAACTTTTTTAATGTTCTAGAGTTCTTTTCTACCTCATGTGCAATCATATTTCAGAGGCGTAGTAGTTTATACCTATTCAGAAAGCAGCTCAGTTGAAAACTAAAATCCTTTGAAGTATTTTGTGAGTATCTTCCTAGATCCCGCAAGCTTGTAACCCAACCCCATTCATTTTTATTTTTTAATTCAAAATCTGTCTCGTACTTAGCCTTTTTCTTCTCATTCTAACACCATTCACTACCCAGTAAAACCAGGCCCACTTTACCTCACCTTCTACTTGGTTTCCCTGGCACTCTCCTTAACCTTTCAGATCCAGCCAGTCACCACATTCTGCTAATTTTACCTTCTAAATATTTCTTGATTTATCCACACTTCTGTTCCTACCTCATTATCACTCACTTGGGCAGTGGGAAGTTTGACGGTGGAAGAAAGAATATGAATTCGATAGTAATAGTAGCTACCAGTTCTGGAGCACTTTCTAATGCTAGGCATTATGCTAAGGGTTATATTTATTACCTCATTTAATCCTTATAACTGTTCTAAGAGCTGTGGATACTGTTGCTATCCCTGTTTTATAGGTGGGAAAACTGGAGAGGTTAAGTAATTTGCATGTCATAGTGGCAGAGCAATGATTTAAATCTAGTTGTCTGACCAAAGAGATTGTGTTCTTAACTTCAATCCTACACAGGCTCTTAGATCTTTGATCAGTGTTTAGGAGGTAGGATTGAGAGACCTTGGTAATTAGTTGTAAAGGGTAAGGAAGATGCTATGGTCTGAATGTTTGTGTTTCCCCAAAATTCATATGTTGAGATCCTAACCTCCAACGTGATAGTATTAGGAGGTGGGGCCTTTGGGAGGTAATTAGGTCGTGAGGGCGGAGCCCTCATGAATGTGATTAATTCCCTTACAAAAAAAATCTCTTGCCTCTTCCATCATGTGAGGTTATAGCAAAGAGATGACCACCTGTGAACTAGAAAGTGGGCTCTCACCAGATCCTAAGTCTTCTTTCTGGCCCCTAATCTTAGACTTTAGCTTCCAGAACTATGACTTTAGCCTCCAGAACTTTGAGAAATAAATTTCTTTATATACTACTAAGTCTGTAATATTTTGTTATAGCAGCCCAAACAGGCTAAGGCGAGAATTGACTCTAGTTTTCTGACTTGAGCAACTGTAAGGAGGTAGGTGCTAGTCTCTGAGATAAGGAAGATGAACATATTTGGGGGAAGAGAAGAGTTTGAATGAAATGGGTATCTGAGATAGGAAATATGGGCATATTTGGAGGGAAACAAATATTTGAGTCAGATGAAAATGAGTTTTGTTTTGGATATGTTGAGTTGGAGGTGCTTATAGGACATCCTAGAGGAATGATCCAGTGTAAAATTGAATGTGTCTGGAACTGAAGACAGAAGCCCATGCTAGAGATAAATATTTGGTTTAAAGATACTAGCGATACTCTGGAAGTAAGGAGTTTAGTCAGGAAGAAGACTAATGCAGACTGAGAGTTGAATCCTCTAGAAGCACCTATGTTTGTTTGTTTGCTTTTGTAGAAGCACCCATGTTTAAAAGGCAGGTGAAGAAGTATCTGCAAAGAACACTGAAACACAAACTGTTCACAAAGCTAGAAGACAGTGATGTCTGTGAAACTGAGGGAAGACAGTTTCAAGTAAGGAGGAGTACCACTAGTCAAAAATGAGAAATCAAGTATGATGAGACTTGAAAAGTGACCATTAGCTTTAGCAGCCATTGGTCAGAAAGGGAAATGTAGATTCCAGATTAAGGAATGAATGGGAATCAGGGAAAGGTGGTGTATGCTACCTAATTTTTCAAAGTTGTTGTTGTGAAAAGCAATATAATTGTAGTGGTAATGAGCTTAGACTAGACGAGACCATCTGGGATCAAATCATGGCTCTGCCATTTTTAGCTTTGTGACTTTAGGCAAGTTATTTAACCTCTCTGTGCCCCTGCTCCCCATCTGGAAGATGAGAATAATAATAGTACCTGCCTTGGGGTTATTATGAGAATTCAGCTAATACTTACAAAGCACTTAGAATATTGTCAGACTATGAAAAGTGTTCAAGAAGTATTAACCATCATCATTATCCTTTCCATGCTGGAGCATAGAGGATCAAACTACACAGCAGAAAATTAGATTGGAGAAATAGGCTGGGATCAGATAATGAGAAGCTATATGTACTCTTTAAAATAGTATGGATTTGGGCGCCTGGGTGGCTCAGTTGGTTAAGCGACTGCCTTCAGCTCAGGTCATGATCCTGGAGTCCCGGGATCAAGTCCCACATCAGGGAGTCCGCTTCTCCCTCTGACCCTCTTCCCTCTCGTGCTGTCTCTCATTCTCTCTCTCAAATAAATAAATAAAAATCTTTAATAAAAAAAATAAAATAAAATAGTATGGATTTTATCCTAAAAGTAGCAGAAACCTGTTAAAAGGATATATATTTGATATGTTTAACCTTTGAAGAGGTTATTCCTTTCCAAAGAATATATCCCATGGTCAGGTAGGTATGCTGCCACCTGGTGGCAGTTCTGTTATTGCTATATAGATGAAGCAGTTAAACCATTTTTTAAAAAATTATATTGATTTGATTAATACAGCTAAATGTAAATCAAATAGCCTAATTCTAATAAGGCTTTTTTTTTATTTTTTTAAGATTTATTTATTTGAGAGAGTGTGTGAGCAGGGGGAGAGGCAGAGGGAGACAGAAAGGGAGAGACAATCTCTAGCAGACACCCTCCTGAGTGTGGGTGTGGGGGGGATGGGCAACATGGGGCTTGATCCCACGACCCTGGGATGGTGACCTGAGCCCAGGCACCCTGGGCTTTTTTATTTTCAAAAACCTAGTATTATTTAAGTGAAGGAGAGAAGATAGAGGGTTATTATAAAGATAGATTTCAAAGGAAGGTAAATGAAATAAAGATAGATTTCAGAGGAAGGTAAATGAAATATAGTTGGGCCTCATGGGAAACTGAAAAGGCATTTGGAATCAGTGCTGTTCTCTACATCATCTCTTATCTTTCACAATATCTGATACTCTTCCTTTGCCTGTACATCAGTTAACCCACATCTGTTCTATTTAATGAGGTTGTTTCTCACTATATACAGTTTAAGAAAAGAAAGAGGAGAGAAAATTTATTTAAGTAGTGGAAGCCTATCTATTCATAGAATAAGCATCTAGCCTAGCGGTTCCCAAACATTGCAGCACAACAGAAGCACCTGGGAAGCTTCAAACAATTTTGAATCCTAGGTCACACTTCATCCCCAAATCAGAATATCTGGGGTGGAGCCAGGACTTACTCTTTTTTGTTTTTTGGTTTTGTTTTGTTTTTTAGAGAGAGCGAGTGAGTGCAGGGGAGGGGGTGGGGGAGAGGGAACCGACAACCCTGAAATCACGACCTAAGCTGAAATCAAGAGTCGGTTGCCCAACAGACTGAGCCACCCAGGCGCCCCTGGACTCACTATTTTTTTTTAAGATTTACTCATTTGGGGGGGCAGGGGCATAGAGAGAGAATCTTCAAGCAGACTGCACGCTGAGCACAGAGCCTGACGTGGGGCTCAAACTCACAAACCATGAGATCACAATCTGAATCAAAACCAAGAGTTCGACGCTTAACCAACTGAGCCACCCAGGTACCCCAAGACTTATTATTTTTTGAAAGATCCTCAATATGTAGTAGAGTTACTGATCCAGTAACATCATCACTGTGTGATTCTGCAACACTGAGTGATTGTATATCATGAACTGTCATATGCCAGCTGCTTTCCTTGGTGTGCAGCTGAAGAAGTAGGAATGATATATGTCAGCAGGAAAACAGCAGAGAAAAGTATTTGAGTCTGCAACATGACTAGTAGGTTTATCATGTAAATTGTACTTCATGGTTGATTTTAGGGATATTTATAGATTTATATGATTATTGTATCATTCATGTAAGATGCATCTCCCCTCTGTTATCTTTCTGGACATCTTTCTTGCCTTCTTGTTCCCTAATTCCAGAAGAATTGAATTGACTCACTTCTTTTCTCAAACTAGAGCAGCAGGAGAGACCCGGGTGTCATGGATGGTAGGAGCACTGGCTAATTTCCTCAGAAGGAAGTTCTGCATACTTTAGAAATACCTAAATTAATTATGTTTCACTTACAAGAGGATAAATATAAAATAAATAGGTAAGGGATGCCTGGGTGGCTCAGTTAAGTGTCTAATTCTTGACCTCAGCTCAGGTCTTGATCTCAGGGTCAGGAGTTCAAGCCCCACACCCAGTGTGGAACCTACTTAAAAAATGATTAGGTAAGATAAATGATTAAAAAAAAACTACCTTTATACTTACTACCCAGCTTAAGAAATAAGCAATTCAAATACATTTGAAAATCTAATCCCAGCCCCTTACCACCTCAGGTAGCTACAGTTCTGAATTTTATTTATCATTGCTTTGCTTTTCTGTGTCACATATATATACATAAGCAGTTTGTTGGTTTCCCTATTTTTTTGTTTTGTTTTGTTTTTAAAGATTTTTATTTATTTGAGAGAGCGAGAATGAGAGAGAGCACATGAGAGGGGGGAGGGTCAGAGGGAGAAGCAGACTCCTTGCTTAGCAGGGAGCCTGATGTAGGACTCGATCCTGGGACTCCAGGATCATGACTTGAGCCAAAGGCAGTCGCTCAACCAACTGAGCCACCCAGGCGCCCGGTTTTCCTGTTTTTGAACTTAATGGTATCATGTTGCAAGCGGTCTTTAGTGATTTGCTTTATGTTCAATGTTACGTAGAGAGTGTTCACTCCTGCATAGTATTCCATTATTGGAATTTGCCCCAGTACCAATGAGCATTTGGGTTGTTTCCAGTTTTTTTGTTGTTACAAACACTGCTGCTTTGTTAGCTTTTGTCCATCTTCTGATGCACAGCACGTACCAAAGGCTTAGATTTGTGCAGAGATTGTGATCCCAAGGTCTATCAGTTCTTGGGGAGTAGTGACTGTGTGAGGGAATGAGGTAGGAAGAGGAAATGAAGCAAAAAACAAACTGATATTTGTGTGTTTATTATATACCTCATTACATCACATAAATGATCTCTGACAGATGTCCTTTAGAGCTGTTGATGGACACTGGATACCTGACAGGATGGGCCTTTGAACTGACCAGATGTAGCAGTTCTTCCATTATTAAATTGAGAATTCCTGCAAAAAGAAGATACATACATATATCAGAAGGAATAATAGTTTATAACCTGTGGCTTATGAATGAAACTTCAAGTGTTAAACTGGCATATATTTATGTTGCTGAGAGAGATAGTATCTGTTACAGATATATCTTGGTTTAAGGATTCTTCTTTATAAGAGATGTACACTGTTTTTATTTATTTTTAAGGAGATTAAGCTTCATAATATGGAGAGACTAGATAAGATTGGGGCAGAGTGCCATTATTCTTACTGTTCGTTGTTAATAACTGAGGTGACAGTGAAATGAAACAGAGGTAGATGGCATGTGAACAGTGAAGATGTAATGACCTGTCAGTGTTAGCAGTTAATGCTTATGAGGTTTGGTAACCATGTCTGGAGAGGCTGATGAAAGTGGCTAGGTCCCAGGACAGCATATTCCAGGGACTCTGCCTTCTCTCTGCTTTTTGGAATGAGATTTGTGGTAGATGTGTATTGTGTCCTTTAAAAAAATGGTGATACTAACTTATAAGTCCATGATAATTTTTATTAGCGAATATTCTTTACAGAATATTCTTTACAGATCTGTGGGGAAGGAGGCAGTGAAGATTTTTCAAAGAAGAAAACAATCACCCATAGTCTCAATCCATAAATAATCACTATTAGTTTGTTGATTCTTTGTTTCTGTGTATATTTTTAAACTTAACTTGAATCATACTCTATGCAATTTTGGCTTCTTTTCCTCAGACTTTATGTTGAGAGCATTTTCTCACATAAAGATTTTTTTGAAAACATTATTTTTGACAGTTACATTGTATGGTTATGCAATAATATAACCATAGAACTGGTGTGTCATCTTTTAAGAAAAATTATTTATTTTAAATAATCTCTGCACCCAGTGTGGGTCTGGAACTCACAACCCCATGATAAGAGTCGCATGCTCTTCTGACTGAACCAGACAGGCACCCCATTTTTTTTAAAAAGAAACTCTGCAGATGTTCTGAAATTCTGAGGAGTAATGCCTAAAATTACTGTTTAGTGGTGCCTCTTTTTATAAAAAATAAATTATCTTTTTTTATTCAACAAATATTCATTGAGAACCTATGTGCAGGCACTCTTCTAGACTTAGAGTATTATGTAGGCTTTGATTCTGATTAAAAACCTCTTTCCTCCTGAAGCCTCCTATCTAGTTATTTGTTCTGAAATAAGTTAACTTCATATAATCAGCAACATGAACCTAAAACAGTATTTTAATTATTTTAAGTACTTAGAAGAGATTTGTTCTAAGCACTATAAAGTAATCATTCTAATTTTTATTCTGCATCTATCATCTTTTTTCATTGGGGTCATTTAATAATACTGTTTATTGTTTTTCAAGTAATGGTTTTTGTTTGTGTGTTTTTTTAAGGGGGGGAGGGGCAGAGGGAAAGGGAAAGAGGAGATCCCACGCAGGTCGCACACCATGTGCAGAGCCCAACACCAGGCTCAATCCCACAACCCTGAGATTGTGACCTGAGGTAAAACCAAGAGCCAGACGCCTAACCAACTGAGCCACCCAGCCACCCCTCAAGCAACGGTTTTTAAAAAAAAAAACAGCTCTTATAATGTAAAATTCTAGCTTTTCCTCCTTTATAATGAAGAGTAGGAAGAGGAGAATGGACAAAGAAAAATTGAAAACAGTTCTTCAAAAGAGCCCTTAAAAATGGAAGAAATCTTTTATTTTTTAATGTTATTTGAGAGAGAGTATGTGTGCGTGCACCCGTGCTAGCAGGGTCGGGGCAGAGAGAGAATCTTGAGCAGATTCCCCGTTGAGCGTGGAGCCTAATGCAGGGCTCAATCTCACAACCCTGAGATCATGACCTGAACTGAAATCAACAGTTGGACACTTAATTGACTGAGCCACCCAGGTGCCCCAAAACTGAAAGAAATCTTAAGAAGTCCTTCTAATCTATCTCTTCATTGTACAGTTGAAGAAATTGGATTCTACTGAGGTCAAATGGCTTGTCCAGTATCACAAAGCTAGTTTATTAGACTCTCTTTAGACATAATGATTCAGTATTCTATTATATGTAACCCATATTCTTTTTGAAATATTATTTTCATTCACCAAATATTTGTATCTACTATGTGCCATACGATGAAATGTGTTAAAATATGCAAAATTAAGATGATTCCTTAGAGTGCAGAATCTTTTTTCTTCTTAAACATGAAGATGTTCCAAAACTAATAAAAAATCTACACTGAATGAGATTATAGAATGTAAGTAAGACTGATGGCTCAGTAATGTAAAGTTCTGAGGTCTTTTCCGTATCTGATATTTTTGGGGCTATTTGGCACTGTTATTTTCCAGCAGTTTGTGATACTGTTGGAAAATATGCTTCAGAGCATCCTTAAAATGTTGCTTTTGTCTTCCTTGCTTTTCAGTTGCCCCACATACAAATTGTCTTTGGGTCAACTGTTGTAATCTTCTTTTTGTTTCCATAGTTAGGCCCCTGGAGTTTTGTTGTAATAGTTTGTACAACATTCTTGTGCAGCATTCATTAAGGAATATTAAAAAGGTTTAAAGGCAGTACTGACAAGTACAAATAGTCACCATAATTAGAATTAATTAGGATTTCTTAAATTTTCTACAGCGAAAACATAGAAAATGGCTCAACTCACAGCTGTTTTTGGAAACTGGAGAGACTAG
This sequence comes from Eumetopias jubatus, assembly GCF_037043125.1. Lineage (NCBI taxonomy): Eukaryota > Metazoa > Chordata > Mammalia > Carnivora > Otariidae > Eumetopias > Eumetopias jubatus. Next base: position 36,928,632 of record NW_028274820.1, read on the forward strand.
ATAACATTTTTAAAATATTTTACAATGTTCTCTTTTGGGTGTGTGTGTGTTGTTGTTGTGGGTGTTTTTTTCCCTAGTTTGGTCAAAAAAGTATTTGTCGGTTTGGTGATTTCATGTATTCATGACTTTGAACTTAGTGTTCTAGGATTTGAAGTATAATGACAAATGAAGGAGAAAAAGGAACTCAATGCATGGAACATAAATTGGTATAATGGAAAAATACTGGATTTGGAGTCAGGTGTTCTTACTCTGTTTTGCCACTTAACTGATTATGATCTTAGACAAGTAACTCATATTTGTCTTCAAATCTCAGCTTCATACTCTTTTTTCCAGTAGGATATTTCCTCACTTCTCCCGACGTCACCAACCAAATTAAATCTTTCCATTGTAGGCTTTCTTTACTACCTATACTTTATCTTCAAGGCATTTTTTTTATCTCTTGAAATGATGTATATCTGTGTTTATCTGTATTTGTTTAATTTGTTCTTCCGACCTGGATTACAATTCATAGGAGTATGGTGTGTATCTGTTTGATTCATTACTACCTGTACTGCCTTTAGTGCAGTGCTGGATACATGATAGGCAGTCAATAAATATTTTTAAATAAATAAACTACTTAATACCTGTCCTATGCCAAGTTATTATCCTCACAGATCTAAAACTTAACCACCACACCTCTTATAGAAAGCTGCCTTTGAAAGTCATCAGAGAGGGAGAAAAAGCATGAGACTCTTAACTCTAGGAAACAAACTGAGCGGTGCTGGGCGGGGGGATGGGGTAACTGGGTGATAGGCATTAAGGAGGGTGGGAGATGTGATGAGCACTGGGTGTTATACACACTGATGAATTATTATACCCTACATTTGAAACTAAAGATGTACTATATGTTGGCTAATTGAATTTAAATTAAAAAAAAAAAGAATTTATTTTTAAAAAAGCTGCCTTTGAGAAAATCAGGATATGAGAGCCTCCCCTCCTTAAAGATATATAGGAGTACTTTTGATTATGAAATTGTACACTAACTTTTATTTGCTTCCCACAACTCAGTGATGTAATAGGCTGGCCTTGACTAAAAGATCCTACTTGTAGGACCATGTATTTTGGTTCATGTCTAGCACAGTGCCTGGAACATAGTTAACACTCAGTGAACATTTGATAAATGTTATAATTAGTAGTTTTTTTGAAGTGCCATTATAAAAACTTGGCATGTTTTTATACAGGATTTTTTAAGTTCCTTGTTTTATTGAGAATGATTACTTAGAAGGTTATAAATATTGAACTTAAGGAATAAATTATCAGTAATTTTTGTTTAGTCGTTTAGTCATGTTCTGGTCAAAGTAAGATATTTGCTTGAGATTTGAATTAGTTCTGAAAGACAAGTGTATGTGGACATGGTATCTTTCCAGTAAATCTTGCAACTATTTCTGTGCCTACATATGTTAACATTTTTATAATTGGCTTCCAAATGACAAACACAGATGGCCGTAGTCTGAATTTTTAGCATGTTTTAGAATAAATGTTTTCCCAGTAATTTTAAGTGTATCATTTCAATATCAGGTGATTAGCTAATTGAGTAGAGTTTCTGATTTTTGCTTATCTGCTAGCTTGCCACTTTTCAGATTTAAAATAAAAATACATAGGTGTAAGAAATTAGACTTATGATCTTACTCCTCTCACATTTTTATGAAATGGAACTCTTGCAGAAAAGCTATTCTGGGCATTATATATTTATTTATTTTTTTTAAAATCAAAGTATAATTAGCATACTATTAGTTTCAGATGCACACTATAATGATTCAACAGTTCTTTACCTATACAAGTGTATTCTCATTCACCTTTATCTGTTTCATTCATCTCCATACCCACCTTCCCTCTACAGTTTCTTCTCTGTATTTAAGAGTCTTTTTTTTTTGTCTCTTTTTTCTGTTTGTTTTGTTTTTTAAATTCCACATAAGAGTAAAATTATATAGTATTTGTCTTTCTTAGTCTGACTTATTTCACTCAGTATAATGCCCTCCAGGTCTACCCACATTGTCTCAAATGGTATGCTCTCGCTCTCTCTTTTTTTTTGAGAGGGAGAGTGATGGAGGGAGGGGCAGAGGGAGAGGGAGAGAGAAAATCCCAAGAAGGCTCCACGCTTAGCACGGAGCCTGACACGGGACTTGATCTCACAACCTGAGACCATAACCCAAGCAGAAATCAAGTCAGATGCCCACCTAACTAAGCCACTGGCACCATCTCGTTTTTTATGGCTGTGTAATATTCCATTGTATATTGTACTACATCTTCCTTATCCATTTGTCTGTCAGTGAACTGTTAGGTTGCTTCCATATCTTGGCTATAGTAAATAATGCTGTAATAAACATGGGGGTGTATTTTTTTTTAAATTAGTGTTTTCATTTTCTTTGGGTAAATACCCAATAGTGGAACTACTGGATCAAATGGTAATTCCATTTTTAATTTTTTGAGGAATCTCCATACTGTTTCCCACAGTGGCTGTATCAATATGCATTCCCAGCAGCCATGCATAGGGTTTCCATTTTCTCCACATCCTTAGCAACACTTGTTATTTCTTGTGATTTTGATTTTAGCCATTCTGAAGGAGTAAAGTGATATCTCACTGTGGTTTTGATTTGCATTTCCCTGATTATGAGTGATGTTGAGTAGCTTTTTATGCATCTGTTAGCCATCTATATGTCTTCTTTGAGAAACGTCTATTCAGAACCTCTGTTCATTTTTTAGTCAGATTGGTTTTTTTGGTGTTGAGTTGTATAGTTCTGTATACATTTTTATGAAACAGAACTCTTGCTAAAAAGCTATTGTGGGCATTATTTTTGAGAATTAATTTTGTTTTGTTTTGCCTGATGGAGGAAGAGATGGTGAGAGAGATTATTTTGTGTTTTGATTCATTTAATTGCTGATTTTAATTCTAAAACCATGGGACTTTTCTAGATAATAGAATTAGATATGCCTGTTATGTCATCTGAATTGTCTGGTTCTATGGAATAGTGCTTAAAATAATTTTTTTTAGTGGTGACTTTTCTGTAAAAAGGTAAGTTATCTTTTTTCACTTAACATGTATTTTTTTTTTAAAGATTTTATTTATTTGAGAGAGAGAAATCATGAGTGGGGGCAGAGGGAGAGGGAGAAGCAGGCTCCATGCTGAGCTGGGAGCCCGACGCGGGGCTCCACCCCAGGACCCCGAGACCATGACCTCAGCTGAAGGCAGATGCCTAACCAACTGAGCCACCAGGTGCCCCTCAACATGTATTTTTTTAGTACTGTTCCAGGCTTTGAATATATAGCAGTGAACAGAAGAAAAATCCTTACCCTCATGCTGTCTACCTTCTGGTTAATTGTTCTGAAAAAATAGTATGACTTCATATAATCAGTAAAAGGCCTAAAACAATGTCTTGGTAATTTTATGTTCTTAGAAATGATTTGTTCTAAACACCATTCTACTTTTAATTCTACACCATTCTACCAGAAAACCATTCTACTTTTTAATTCTTAATTATTTTAAGTAATCTCTATTCCCACGTGGGGCTCAAACTCACCACCCCAAGATCAAGAGACGCATGCTCCTCTGACTGAGCCAGTCAGGCACCCCGAGAACCATTCTACTTTTTATTCTATATCTATTAATAACTTTTTCATTTGGGTTCATTTAGTAATGGATACTACTGTCTCAGAGGTGTTTTTTGAAAAATCAAACTTTTTAAAATACAGTTTTAGTTTTCTCCTTTGTTATGTATTTGTACATAAAATAAAAAATATAAATTATATAACCCTACAAGTTGGAATTTTAAACAGAATATTCTTCTTTGTCTTTATATTCTCTGCTCTCTGGGTATATTTTCTAACACAGACAACATGGAATGTTAAGAAGTTTCTGAAGTTGAACTTAAATATCAAGAATGTCATTATTAATGTTTTTCTTGGTTTTGTGTTCTCTCTGTGGGATCTTTTTAAAATGATGTGCCTAGACTTTTGATTCTATTTTCAGATAATATGTAATAGTGTTTCAGTTGGTTTATTTTTAAGAATGAATGTAGTATCCTCCAAAGTAGTTTAAATGCATTCCAGCAGCTTAATAATGTACAAATAGAGGCAACTGGTCTTGCATCTGTTCCTTAAGCAGACATGAAGTAGGGTAACAGGCTAGTTGCTAAATAACTGGGGAAAATTTTTAATGTGATATATTTTTACATTCTACAAGGTCAGTGATTGATCAGATATTTCTGACTTATGAGTCAGATGTCTTTATTAAGTAATCACTACTATATAGCTGTATCCTTTTTTTCATCTGCAACAAACAAAACAAGTATAAAATACGCTGTGTGTTATTCTGTAAGTTCTGGTATTTGTCACATATTTTGATAGTTAATGATATCAACATCATTAAGATTGTTTTAATACTTCGTATCATAAGAAATTTACTGGCCATCTTTGTGCTTGGTCTAATTAATAGTTATATAATGAATATGCTGTAGTAGGTTTCCTATTTAAAGGCACAAAGGGGCTTACACCTATTCTTATGCTTTTGTTCTTCTCTCAATGATCAAGTAGCTCAAAGTAAATTTAAGAATGGGTGGTTAGTAGTTGCTTCATATAAAATTTAGAAAATGTGTTGCATAAAAAAGGAAATTTCAAATGAGCATAATCTCCAGTCTAGAGAGATATCAAAGTTGTGGTTATATTCTTCCAGAATTTATATATGCCTATGTGTATAATGTTATTAAAATTCAAGCTAGTTAGAATTACTGAAGACTGTGGGCCTGAGCCCTGCTGGTCTTTCTTGAAAGGGATGCACACCATTTTCCTTTTATTAAAAAAAAAAAAAGATTTGGGGCGCCTTGCGTGGCTCAGTTGTTAAGCATCTGCGTTTGGCTCAGGTCATGATCCCAGGGTCCTGGGATCGAGCCCCGCCTTGGGCTCCCTGCTCAGTGGGAAGCCTGCTTCTTCCTCTCACACCCCCCTGCTTGTGTTCCCTCTCTCGCTGTGTCTTTCTCTGTCAAATAAATAAATAACCTTAAAAAAAAATTCTATTGCAGTATTATTTTATATATACCACTGTGTCATAAACATCTTTATTATTTTTCACATATACTTTTTATATAAACATCTTTAATATTATTATTTGCATTAACATTTTAATTGAGTTAATCCAGTATTACCCAAAGTATGTAATGCATACTCCTGATTTTAGGTGGTGACAAGATATTTTAGGTGATAGCCTGATCCAGTATTAAATAATAGTGAATAGGGGCACCTGGGTGGCTCAGATGGTTGATTGTCTGCCTTCAGCTCAGGTTATGATCCTGGGGTCCTGGGATGGAGCCCCGCATCGGGCTCCTGGCTCAGCGGGGAGCCTGCTTCTCCCTCTCCCGCTGCCTCTCCCCCTGCTCATGCTCTCTCTCTCTCTATCTCTATCTCTGTGTCTCAAATGAATAAATAAAATCTTTTTTAAAAATAAATAAATAATAGTGAATAGTATCATAAGAAAGTTAATACTTTTCCAGGTTTTTTTTAGACCATCTGTTTACAGTAAGCCAAAAGTCTGTTTGATGCTCATATATCCTTAATACTCCTTTAACACTTGCCTGTTTCTCTTATAACCTTCAGCAGTAATACCTAGCTAAAATTTTGATAATGTAGTGTTAGTTTTCATTACATTCATTTCTGTTTACTATTTTATTTAAGGAAATCACAAGTGATACTGGCTTTTAATTTATACCAGGATAGAAAGTCTCCTTTTAAAATAAATTTAGATAAGTACACTAGTTAAAACATGTTAAGTTAATGATAAGTATAGATGGCATTAGGACATGGCAAAAATCCTGATGATGATATGCAAGTGATTAGGGGATAGGAAGCACTATTGTTTGACATTTAAATTATTTCAAAATTTTTTCCCATTAGAAACAAGGCTGCAGTGATCATTTGTGTAACTAAATATTTTGCATGGACTAATTACATTTAGTACAAATTAGTAGAAGTCCCAGAAATTTCACAAGGTAAATGCATTTCGACCTCTTATATTTTTATATAATCTAACATCCAGATATTACACTCTTGCCAAGCTGTGAGTAAGAGCACCTGTTTTCCCTGTTCTCCCCAACTCTGGGCTATTTTTTTTTTCTTTAGACATGACATTTTCAGTTCTTAATATTTGAATAGTATTTATTCAGAAGTACCTAATTTTTTTTGCAATTTGGTAGTTATATTAAGGACTGTAACAACTGTCCTTTATTTAGTGATGGTTTGATTTTGTCAAGAAAATGATTCCAAAGATACTTGCTTTTTTCATAGTGGTGGTAAAGAAAAAGTATCTCTAATGATAAGGACATGTCTTTTTTTCTGTAGCTTGCCCAGTTTCGACAAAGGAAAGCTCAATCTGATGGGCAGAATCCTTCTAAGAAGCAGAAAAAAAAGAGGAAAACTTCAAGCAGTAAACATGATGTGTCAACATACCATGCTTTGAATATTGAGCACTCACAGAGTGATGAAATGTACATAAATAGTTCTCAGAGGGTAGGAACAGCCATGACTCCTGAATCCACAATAATCAAACGTGATGAGGTCTTCTCTGTTGAAGTAAGTATTCATCTAGATTTTTGAAAATGAGAATTCTAAGTGGAAAGTTGTTGTAATGACAACACTCATTATTACCCTGTGCAATTTTTGTGAGCTTGATTCAATAAACATTTGTAGTACAACAACTATAATATAATACATCAAGGATTCAGCACCAAGGATACAAGGGTAAATATGACATTTTCTGCCCTTTAGGAAAGTCAAGTGGGGAAGGCAGATGTAAGATAGTCTGTGTATTCTGATTACAGCTATGGTAACAAAAATTCATATGGTACCCTAGAGTACCAGGATTTGGGGGAATGCTAAATCAGCATTAGCTATCAGCAAGGAAGTACCAAGGCAACCTCTGTGATAAAAAAGCAACATCCACAAGAACATGAAGCTATGATATGACTTGGAAACTGTAGGAAGTTTAGTTTTAAAAGCATTACAGAATGTTGGGGGTGGGAGGATGGTAAAGGTGAGATTGCACCTGGCCCATAGAAGGCCCAAAATAAAGGCTGGTTTTCTTCTTCTCTTTAATGGTGTGATTTTCCAGAAGAAGGCGATGAGGGAGAATTTAAAAGTGGACTGGGATGGTGGATGGGATGGAGCTACCAACTAAAACCGGAGTAGAGAAGGCTGGGATGCTTAGGAGAAAGAGTGCTGTGTGAGACGGGTAATAATTACAATTTAGATTGTACCCTGACATATTTATATGAAAACAGAAAGATTTAGATAATATATAGGATTTGAGCTTTATTCAAAAGGTCAGGGATGTTAAAGATTTGCTAAGAGTGGATCTTTTTGAGATTTTCCTACTTAGAATTTGTTGAGCATCTTGGATATGTAGATTAGTGTTTTTCATCCAATTTGGGAAGTGTTCGGGCAGTGTATCGTCAGATATTCTTTCTGCTCCTTTCTTTCCCATCCTCTGGGTCTCCTATTATGCATGTTAGTATGTTTGATATTGTTGCACAGATCTCTCATGCTCTGTTCATTTTTCTTCTTTTTTTTTTTTTAAAGATTTTATTTATTCATTTGAGACACAGAGATACAGAGAGAGAAAGCATGAGCAGGGAGAGAGGCAGAGGGAGAGGGAGAAGCAGGCTCCCCGCTGAGCCAGGAGCCTGATGTGGGGCTCAATCCCAGGACCCTGGGATCATGACCTGAGCCGAAGGCAGATGCTTAACCAACTGAGCCACCCAGGCGCCCTTTCTTTTTTTTTTTTAAGATTTTATCTATTAAAAAATATTTTATTTATTTATTTGACAGAGAGAGAGAGAGAGAGAGAGAGAACACAAGTAGGCAGAGCGGCAGGGAGAGGGAGAAGCAAGCTCCCCGCTGAGCCGGGAGCCCAATGTGGGACTCGATCCCAGGACTCTGGGATCATGACCTGAGCCAAAGGCAGACACTTAACCGACTGAGCCACCCAGGCTCCCCTCTTCATTGTTTTTTAATCTTTTCCTCAGACTGCATAATTTCAATTGAACTGTATATTAAAGTTTGCTGATTCTTCACAGATCTGTTAAGCCCCTGAAATGAATTTTTCATTTCAGTTATTTTACTTTTTTAAAAAATTATTTTTAAAAATTTTATTTTTTTTAAGTAATCTCTACACCCCACATGGGACTTGAACTCACAACCTCACGATCAAGAGTTTCATGCTCCACCAACTGAGCCTGCCAGGTTCCCTCCTTTGGTTCTTTTATAGGGATGCTCTTTATTTTGTAAGGCAGTATCCTTATACTTTTCTTTAGTATTTTAGATTTAATTTTATTCACTTATTTGACTCTATTTAAAATAGCTCACTTAAAGTCTTTGTATATGAAGTCCAGTATTTGTGTTTCCTCAGGGACCATTTCTTCTGACTTGTTTTTCTTCTATATGGGCCATACTTTTCCTTTTTCTTTGTGTATCTTGTAATTGTCTGTTGAAATCTGGATCTTTTAAATGATGTAATATGGCAACTCTGTTGCTTGACGTGGTTTGAAGATGTATCTGTTATCTTTTTCTGCATAACAAATCAATGTTTGGGCTTCTCACTAGAGTTTTAGCATTTCCAGTGCAAAGAGTGTCTTGTTCACCATTTCATCCTCAGTAACACAGTTTTTAGTACACGATATACATTTAATCTATAGTTGTTTGAAATGCATAAGTGAATCGGCCATGAGGACTTATGTCATGAAAGTATTTTAGATTTGAAAGAGGGTCATATAAGTTAGGAACCCCTATGACAGAATTTTAGAATAGGGGTAAGCTTATTTCTGTTCCTGGCATCAGTTACTACATCAGAGAGGAGGTAGACTTAGAACTTGGTATTGAGTGATGAGTAAAATTTCCTTAAGTATAGATGGGAAAGGAGACAGTGCTTGTTCATATTTGTTGAATGAAAAGTGAAATATCTAGGTCTCTTTTCTCACTTGTAAATTGAGATTCTTAGGTGAGTGGGTGAACAGTGAAAGCAGTGAAAATTTAAGTTTCCTCCTTGAGGAAACTTCCTAGTGGTTCTGAACTGAAGGAACCTCTTTCTAGTGGTTCTAAACTAAGGGAAGGTCAGAAAAGCCACTCACTTCATACCCAAATCCGAGGGATGTAAGAATGAAACAGGAGTGTCTTAGTGTTTTATAAGCCGCAGAGGTATTAGTAACAATGAAGATTGTTATTTTTCTTCAAGTTCTTACTACTTTTCTAGCCTCAAGATTTGGTGATTATTTTTTTTACCCTTTTTTTTTTTTTAAAGTAATCTCTAAGCCCATTGTGGGGCTCGGAATCACGACTCCGAGATCAAGAGTCTCATGTTCTACCAACTGAGCCAGGCACGCTGATGATTTTTCTTTTTGAAGAAATTGACTTCTTTTGAGTAACATTTTACGACTTTCTTTTATTTAAAAGAGACATAAGATTTAGAGGGATGATATCTTATTTCGTGCTTGTCTTATAAATGATTTGTAATGTATATAAGACCCGGTGTGAAAGTACCTCTTGATACGTTTATATTTAGAAAAATGCTTTATGATAAATATCAGATGTGTTAGTTAGCCATTGTGATTCATAGATTGAAAATTTTAAAGGTTTAGGGGCGTATGGCTGGCTCAGTTGGTAGAGCATATGACTTTTGATCTCAGGGTTGTGAGTTGAAGCCCCATGTTGGGCACAGAGCTTACTTTTAAAAAATGAATAAAATAAAATCCACATACTTAAAAATTTTTTGTAAATGCTTGAATAATTTTTACTAGTTTTTTAGTGATATTTTTATGTGAATTTTCTATCATATTTTACTAATAGTAATGGGTTAATCAAGTACAATGTTTGGGGTGGGGGAGGAAGGCTTTAATGTAATTGGTTTTTATTTTTGTTTTAGCCAGAAAGTGAGATTTCAACTACCCCAGATGATTATAGTTCAGAGGTAAGAATAAGTAATATTATGTAGATTAACTTTTTATGTATTATTTTGAAACTTATTAATACTTTATTTCTTGCAACTCACCTGCTTATGTATTTTTATAAATATAATGAAGTATAGCATAACAAAATACAAGGTAAATGACCTAGAAACCTGAAGGTTATGTTTTTCTCTGTATTTTTTTCAGGTTATTAACTAAGGTCTTAAATCTGAATAGCTTGGGCCTTAATTAGAGGCCTTTAAGTTTCTAGGAAAATGATACTGAGATTTAGGATTAATTATCGTAATAAGGTATCCATATTCAACACAGTAAATATTTCATTATACAGACTATTTCACATTCTGAGTGATGCTTTTTACAAATGCTTTAATTCTATATAATTACATAAATTCATTTGTTGAAATTAATGCTGCAATAGTGATTTTTAATTTAGGTGATAAAAGCTAATGTAGGCATTGGCCACAGTAGTAAATACCTTCTTTATGTATTATTAATAAATATATGTCATATTGTTTTCTTTTTCTTATTGTTTCAGATATCATTATCATTTCTTTGGTTCAGAATTTGAGGATATTGAAAATTATTCCTTACTCTGAATGGTTCAGCAACTCAGTGTATTCCTTAAGTTTTGATATATTGTAGGTTTCTAATACCAAGAAAAAAAATCATGTTCTTTTTTTTTAAGATTTTATATATTTATTTGACAGAGAGATAGAGCAGGAACACAAGCAGGGGGAGTGGGGAGGGAGAAGCAGGCTTCCTGCCGAGCAGGGAGCCCAATGCGGGACTCAATCCCAGGACCCTGGGATCATGACCTGAGCCAAAGGCAGACACTTAACCACCCAGGCACCCAAAAAAAAATCATGTTCTTAAGTGAAAAGATTACTGTTTTGAATTGCAAATGGGAGTAAAAACTTTGATACTTCAAAAGTTTAATGTGCTTAAAAGCTGGGAATATACTTATTGGTAGTCTGGTCAAGAAGATAATTAACCAGGGTTGAATAAATAAATTGGTACCTGATTTACACTACATAAAGTTGCCTATAGGGAAAGTATCTCAATTTAAAATTACGAGTTGCAGGGGTGCCTCGGTGGCCCAGTCGTTAAGCATCTGCTTTCAGCTCAGGTCATGATCTCAGGGTACTGGGATCAAGCCCCGCATCGAGCCCTGCATCTTGCTCCGCATCGGGCTCCCTGCTCTGCGAGGAGCCTGCTTCTTCCTCTCCCACTCCCCCTGCTTGTGTTCCCTCTCTCGCTGTGTCTCTCTCTGTCAAATAAATAAATAAAATCTTTAAAAAAATAAATAAAAATAAAAAAATAAAATCACAACTTGCAATTCAGAGAATCTGGCCTTGTGACTTTAAATTTGGGGCTTCTTTATGAAAGCAACACTGCTTTTTTTCTTTCTATAATGGCTAGTCTTTTTAAAAAAATTAAGGAGGGCACGTGTAGTGATGAGCTCTGGGTGTTATAACAACTAATGAATTGTTGAACACTGCATCAAAAACTAATGATGTGTACTGTATGTTGACTAACTGAACATAATTAAAAAATTATTTTTAATCATTTTTAAATTGAAGTATACTTGATAGAGACTATTATGTTAGTTTCAGGTGTACAACATAGTAATTTAACATTGATACACATTACAGAATGCTCCCACAGTAAGTGTAGTTACCGCCTGTTACCATGCAAAATTATTGTAATATTAACTATATTCCCTATGTTGTGGGATATGCCACATCCCTGTGGCTTATTTATTTTATAACTGGAAGTTTGTACCTCTTACTCCCCTATACCTATTTCACCCATTGCCCTACAGTCCCTCTCCACTGGCAACTACCAGTCTAGTCTGTGCTCTATATTTATGAGTCTCTTTCTGTTTTGTTTGTTCATTTGTTTTGTTTTTTAGATTCCACATATAAGTGAAATCATACGGTATTTGTCTTTCTCTGTCTGACTTTTTAAAAAATATTATTTATTTATTTATGTGATCTCCACAGCCAGCGTGGGGCTCAAACTCATGACCCCAAGATCAAGTGTCAGATGCTCTACCTACTGAGCTAGCCAGGCGCCCCTTTCTCTGACTTATTTCACTTATCCATGTTGTCACAAATGGCAAGATTTCATTTGTTTTTATGGTTAATTTTCCATCATATATATATATGTATGTATATACATATATAGACACACGCATACACACACACACATATATATGTTACATCTTCTTTATCCATTCATCTATTGATTGATACTTAGGTTGCTTCCATGTCTTGGATATTGTAAGTAAAGCTACAATAAACATAGGGGTGCAATATATCTTTTCAAATTGGTGTTTTCATTTTTTTCAGATAAATACCCAGAAATAGAATTAATGGATCATATAGATCTATTTTTAATTTTTTGAGGATCTGCTATACTGTTTTCCATAGTGGCTGCACCAGTTTACCTTCCCACTAATAGTATACAAGGGTTCTCTTTGTCCCACATTCTCACCAACATTTGTTATTTCATTTTTTTTTTTAAATAGCCATTCTGACAAGCGTGAGGTGATATATCATTGAGGTTTTAATTTGCATTTCCCTAACGATGAGTGATAATGAGCATCTTTTCATGTGCCTGTTGGTCATGTTTATATCTTCTCTAGAAAAATGTCTATTCAGGCCCTCTGTTCAGTTTTTAATTGGATTGTTTGGCTGTTTCCTTTTTTTGCTTTTCTTTCCTTCTTTCTTTTTTGGTGTTGAGTGCTATGAGTTCTTTCTATTAAATTTATTTTTAATTTTTTAAAAATTTTATTAAGTTTTTTACTTTAACTCTAACATAGTTAACATACAGTGTTAATATTTGGTTTCAGGTGTACCATATAGTGATTCATCAGTTCTAAACATTACTCAGTGCTCATCACGATACGTGTGCTCTTTAATCCCTAGCCCCTTTCACCCATCCCCCACCCTTCTCCCCTGTGGTACCCATCAGTTTATTCTCTGTTAGTTAAGAGTCTGTTTCTTCGTCTGTCTCTTTTTTTCTCCTTGGTCATTTGTTTTATTTCTTAAATTCCACATATGAGTGAAATCATATTGCATTTGTTTTTCTCTAACTGACTTATTTCACTTGGCATTATACACTCTGCTGTGAGGTTTTTTTTAATACATATTTTGGATATTAACCTTTTTTTTTTAAAGATTTATTTATTTATTTGAGAGAGAGAGAACACGAGCAGGGGGGAGGAGCAGGAAGCCTGACCTGGGGCTTGATCCCAGGGCCTGAGATCGTGACCTGAGCCAAAGGCAGATGCCCAACCCACTGAGCCACCCAGGTGCCCCAGATATTAACCTTTTAATGGATATGTCATTTACAAATATCTTTTCTCATTTAGTAGGTTGACTTTTAGTTTTGTTGATGGGTTCCCTTAATTGTGCAGAAGTTTTTTAGTTTGATGTAGTTTCAGTTGTTTATTTTTGCTTTTGTTGCCCTTGCCTGACAAGATAGGTCCCAAAATACATTCCTAAGACTGAGGTGTAAGAGTTTATTCCCCATGTTTTCTTTTAGGAGTTTTATAGTTTCAGGTCTTTAATCCATTTTGAGCTTATTTTTGTATATGGTGTAAGAGTGGTTTCATTCTTTTGCATGTAGCTGTCCTGTGTTTTCAGCACCATTTATTGAAGAAACGGTCTTCTCCTCATTGTGTATTTTTGCTTCCTTTGTCGTAGATTAGTTACCATATAAACATGGGTTTTTTCCTAGGCTCTCAATTCTGTTCCATTCATTTATGTGTCCATTTGTGTGCCAGTACCATACTATTTTTATTACAGTAGCTTTGTAGTATGGTTTGAAATCTGGGACTGTGTTCCCTCCAGCTTTGTTCTTTCTCAGATTACTTTGGGTATTTGGGGTCTTTTGTGGTTCCATACAAATTTTAAGATTATTTGTCCTAGTTCTGTGAAAAATACTATTGGTATTTTGATAGGGATTGCATTGAATTTGTAGACTGCTTTGAGTAGTATGGATATTTTAACAATATTAATTCTTTCAACCCATGAACATGGTATATCTTTCCCTTTATTTGTGTCATCTTTGGTTTCTTTCATCAGTGTCTTATAGTTTTTAGAGTACAGGTCTTTCACCTCCTTGGTTAACTTTATTCCTGGATACTTTATTCTTTTTGATAAAATTGTAAATGGGATTTTCTTAATTTCTCTGCTAGTTATTATTAATGTATAGAAATGCAACAGATTTCTGTGTATTAATTTTGTGTCCTGCAAACTTTACTAAATTCATTTACTCTAAAGTTTCTTAGTGGAGTCTTTAGAGTTTTTATATATGGTATCATGTCATCTGCACATAGTGACTGGGCTGCAACTGCTGTGGGTACACTGGTGGGTAGGGCTGGCCCCAACATGGCTGGCTAAGAGGCCTGGCTGCAGCTGCTTCAGGTATGCTGGTGGGTGGGGTTAGGATGCAGTGTGACTTGGCTGGGGGGCTCAGTGTCCACGGTCATGGGCATGCAAGTGGGTGAGACTCCCTAGACCAGGAGTCACTTCGGAAGGGCCCTTGCCAGGGCAGTCAGGTTGGTTAGAATGATTCTGCAGGGGAACATCAGGGCAGGGTGAGTGCTGCTAGGAAGAGTGTCCGGATGGGGGCCCACCAGTGTCAAGCCAGCTGGGCTGAAGGAGGGCAAGAAAAATAGTGCCTGCCAGCACTTCCATTCCCAGAGAAAGTTCCTGCAGATCCTTGCCCGTGTGGCACATGCCCTAAAATTAATAAATCTCCTTCATGTAATACAGTCCAGGCGCTTTCAAACTGCTACCTCTGGGCTGGGTCTCTGAGTAGGTGCTGTTGTACACTGACTGGCCTTTTAAGAGTAGAGTATTGGTTTCTTATAGCCCTCCGCTTTCCCAGAGTTAAGCTGATTTAAATCCAGATATTTATGGAAGCTCATATTCCCAGTGCAGATTGACAGGATGAGGGGTGCCCGATGTGGGGCTTGAGCCCCTTGCTCCTCAAGGAGGACCTTCACACCTGTGATATCTCTCTTGCTTGTGGGTTGCCGCATGGGAGGTTTAGTTTCTGATTGCATCTCTGCCCTTCCTACCCTTCTTGATGTGGCTTTTTCTATCTATGTTTAGCTGTGGAAGAGCTGTTCTGCTAGTCTTCAGGTCGTTCTCAGTGAGTTGCAGTATATGTAGTTGCAGCCTTGGTGTGTGGGGAGAGGTGAGCTCGGGACCCTCCTGGTCGGCAATCTTATCTCTTTCTAATGCCTTAGTTCTTATAGTTTGTCTTTCTTGATTGAAAGTTTCAGGTATTTTTGTGCCTGAACTGCCTATGTCTTTGGGATACCCCAGGACTCCACAAAGTGCATTTTTTTTCTTTACAGTAAGGTAAATTTTTTATAAGCCAAGTGGCCATAGATCAGACCATCTCATATATGCCTTTGAAATTTGGTTAAAATTATATAGCCATTTTCTCACTTTGGGATAAGAGAGTAACTTTAATTTTTATTAATACAGATTTGAAAGGTAAGGACGTCAAAAGATTGTGATTTTCAAGTTCTCTTTTTGAAAACAGTAATATTGGAAAGTCTTATTACAGTAAGTTATTTTTTGCCTAGATTTTTTTTAAACTATAAAACTGGTGGGAATTATGAGGTCCAGAAGAATGTATTGAAACTATCTGTGATACCTAGTAAATCTGATGTGTTTTGAAATAAGGTACAAGTAATATTTAAATATAATTTCTACAGTTAAAAGTTAGAGTATGTTGACCATGGTTGAACAACAAGAAATCTATACTGCATGTATATGTGTATAATTTCTACATATTTGCATATATAATCACATATATGTTTTATTGTTATATACATGAATGATTGTGTACATGAATAAATATATATCTATACATGCATATGTATTTTTTTTTCCAAACAGAAGTTTCAGGAAAGATACTTCTCTTTACTATGTGACCTATCCTTTGATACTTTTTCTTTTTACTGGAGATCACAAAAACTAAATGGATTAACTGATTTATAATTGGAAAAAACAGTTACTTAGAAGATTACACTGAAAAAAGATATTTATGAAATAATTTTTGACAGATTGACCTGATTTGATCATAACCTTTGTGATATTACATATTTTGGGCCTGGATTCATGATGAATTATACTCTGACGGAGTCACATATTTTCTTTGTCCATAGGAAGCAGTAGAAAAATTGATTGATTGTGAAATGTTTAAAAATGTCTCATTAAGATTGCTAATATGGGGGCTGGTTGAATCCGTGACACTCTGGGCTAGTTTTGAAGCTTTGACTATTCCTGTTAATGATGTTAAAACTGGTTTGACTCCACCAAAGGCAAGGGAGGCAAGAGCAAAAATGAACTATTGGTACTTCATCAAGATAAAAAGCTTTTGCACAGCAAAGGAAATAGTCAACAAAACCAAAAGACAGCTGACAGAATGGGAGAAGATACTTGCAAATGACGTATCAAGTAAAGGGCTAGTATCCAAAATCTATAAAGAACTTATCAAACTCCACACCCAAAGAACAAATAATCCAGTCAAGAAGTGGGCAGAAGACATGAACAGACATTTCTGCGAAGAAGACATCCAGATGGCCAACAGACACATGAAAAAGTGCTCAACATCACTTGGCATCAGGGAAATCCAAATCAAAACCTCAATGAGATACCACCTCACCCCAGTCAGAATGGCTAAAATTAACAAGTCAGGAAACGACAGATGTTGGTGAGGATACGGAGGAAGGGGAACCTTCGTACCCTGGTGGTGGGAATGCAAGCTGGTGCAGCCACTCTGGAAAACAGTATGAAGTTCCTCAAAAAGCTGAAAATAGAGCTACCCTACAACCCAGCAATTGCACTACTGGGTATTTACCCCAAAGATACAAATGTAGTGATCCAAAGGGGTACATGCACCCCAATGTTTATAGCAGCAATGTCCACAATAGCCAAACTATGGAAAGAGCCAAGATGTCCATCCACAAATGAATGGATAAAGAAGATGTGGTGTATACACACACACACACTAGAATATTTTGCAGCCATCAAAAAAACGAAATCTTGCCATTTGCAGCGACGTGGCTGGAACTAGAGGGTATTATGCTAAGTGAAATAAGTCAGTCAGAGAAAGACAGTTGTCATATGATCTCACTTGTATATGGAATTTGAGAACCAAGATGGGATCATAGGTGAAGGGAGGCAAAAATGAAACAAGATGAAACCAAAGAGAGAGACAAACCATAAGAGACTCTTAATCTCAGGAAACAGACTAAGGGTTGCTGGAGTGGTGGGGGGTGGGAGGGATGGAGTGGCTGGTTGATGGACATTGGGGAAGTTATGTGCTATGGTGAGCACTGTGAATTGTGTAAGACTGATGAATTATAGACCTGTATCCCTGAAACAAATCATACATTATGTTATTAAAAAAAAAAAGAAAAAAAACTGGTTTGACAGAACTAGAATGAAGGGGGACTTCTAAGCCACAGTTACCTTTTCAGGAGGCAGAAGAATCATCAGCTAAATTTGTAAATTGAGGAATAAATCTCACCCTGTTAGGATTTTCATATTGGAAATTTTAAGGAATTATCTCTTAATATCACACCCTCCCTGCCAAAGGAAATTCCTTTGTAGGAAATACATAGATTATAACTTCATTACAAATGCCAGATTTGCAAAGTTAATAATCTTGGCTGCTCTTGTTTGCATTGGAGCATTTTTAAAATTTCAGAATTACAGTTTTGAATCGTAGGCTACATAATTATCTTGTATGTTTTTTAAAATATCGCTGTCATTTTTCTGGTATGTAGGGAAGTAAGGTAATAAAAAAGAACAGGGGCTTTGGAGCTTTGTGCTCAAATTTCAGCCTCATCACCCCCAAGTCAACCTGGGCCCGTCATTTCAACTCTGATACACAGTTTTTCACCTGTAAAACAGTGAGATCTTCACAGTGTAGTTGTGAGGGTTATATTTGATAATATTTAGCATGGTGTTTGGTAAAAAAAGATAATCAACAAAGTTTGGGTTTTTTTTTTTTTTTTACTGCTCTTCAGTAGAAATATGCTTTATCTTCACATTAAGTAAATGAAATATGTGATGAGAATTCTTTTAAAAAATTATTCTCAAAAGGATTTCAGATCCTGATTAGTTACTTAGAACTTAGATTGGAAATTTTATGCATGTAGATATGGTATGCACTTAATTTTCTTGACTTCTTTGGCTGGTATTCTCATTGGATTGAATAATGGATTCAGGCCTAGAAAGAATTAGATAATATTATCCTGTGATACCTGTGATACCTAGTAAGATCTCTTCTTTTAGATTTTATTTACTTGACAGAGAGAGACACAGCAAGAGAGGGAACACAAGGAGGGGGAGTGGGAGAAGGAGAAGCAGGCTTCCCGTGGAGCAGGGAGCCAGATGCGGGGCTCGATCCCAGGACCCTGGGATCATGACCTGAGCCGAAGTCAGCCGCTTAACGACTGAGCCACCCAGGCGCCCCTAGTAAGATCTCTTCTATATAAATATATACCCAATTACATATACCAGAGGAATCAGACTGCGTAAAAAATGCCCTTCTTACAAATTAATTTAAATTATACTTAATCTGTTCAGTCTTCCATGAAGGGACATTTCATATCCAGAATGCTCTATGTACATGAAATATTTTTATTGATACCCTTTGAGCAGGGTTATTTGGAGAAAGTTGCAAATGCTGGAGGCAACCTAGACACATGACAGGTAAATAAATATGCTTTGTTAAGTATGGAAAGATGAAGTGACAGTAGGGCAGATACTCTCATTTTGGATTTCATGTGATTATTTAGTGCTTCTTAACCAAGTTATTTGTATGATTCATGATATTTATGAAATGACTAGCGCGAGTGGGAGACATAGCCTTTAGCCATAAAGTTATATAAACTTAGTCTTTTAACTTTGATTTTTTTTTAACCTCACCTCATTTTTTTCTCACTCCCTGCCTCAGCTCTGTTGAGGTATAATTGACAATTAAAAATTGTATGTATTTAAGGTGCACAGTGTGGTATTTGATAGTCAACTTTGACTTGAAATGGATGATCTTAATCTCATTAGTTACTTGGCTCCAATTCCATGAGTCACCGAGGCACATTGAACTAATTTTCATGAACTGTTTTGAACCATCAGATTATTTTATTAAAATATCCATACAAATTTTAGGATTATTTGTTCCATTTCTTTGAAAAAAGTTGATGGTATTTTGATAGGGATATCCATTATTAATATTTTTAATGTAAACAGTACCAAATTAAGTATAATAGGATAAGATATTAATAGTGAGTCTTCTAGTTTTTATTTTATTTTATTTTAAAGATTTTATTTATTTGACAGAGACACAGCGAGAGAGGGAACACAAACAGGGGGAGTGGGAGAGGGAGAAGCGGGCTTCCTGCGGAGCAGGGAGCCCGATGTGGGGCTCAAACCCACGACTGAGCCACCCAGGCGCCCCAGTCTTCTATGTTTTTAAACTAACATCCACTGAAAGGAAAAGGTTTTGGTGTAAAGGCCATTTTATGGTTATAAAAATTTTCTTCCTCTGATTCTTTCTGAATAGCAGTACCTTTAATGAGATGATACCTCTACAGAACATTTTAAAATTGAAAATGTACCTTACTTATACTTTCCCAAGTCTTCATGTTCTCCATACAGATTGAATATATCTGTGAGTTCAGAAAGAATATATTAGTAAAGCCTAATGATTAAATAACTTTGACAAATGCCACAGTAAAAAAAAGAATTAAGAGAAAGGCTTTTCTTCATCTGAGTTTATCAGTCTAATCTTCCTGTTTCAGGTTATTAATTTACTTTCATATTAAGGTTTACCTGGTGTAGTGTTAGAAGACTAATGTAAGAAGGGATGAATGCTGTACCCTTTAGCTATCAATAAAGTAATTACATTAAAAAAATAGAATAATGCCAACTATTAATGATCCCAGGATTCTGCTGAGAATTTCTCTTCTAACTTCAGAATATAGTTTATATTAGTTTAGTCCTGGTGAATAATTTTTTATTATCTATTTACATAGTATTAAATTAAAAATTTTTTAATAATGATTTTTATGTTTGTTATAATAACATGTAATTAAGTCTTGAAAATGGTCATGTATTTTAAGAAGCCAATACATGAGAGTTTTTCGAGTGTAATTTTGCTTAAGTTAGAGAAAAATTAAGCTGAACTTTGGCTACATAATGTGTTAGATACGGTCATTATAAATTGATGATTTATTATAGTTACATCATCTCCACTTAAATGTGTATCCTTGCTAAATATATTTGAAAATATTCATAAAATCATTTCATTATACTATAACTGTAAAAATTTTAGTAGATGCTTATCAAACTGCTTCATTTCAGAATCAAAAGCTAATTGAAATTTAGGAGTATTTAATTGGAAAGTTATTTCAAGTGACTTGATATTAATAATCTTAATAGAGTTAGTACTCCTGTCTTCTGATAGTTTTCACAAATTGTAATATTGTATTGCTATAAAGATGAAATTTTTTTTTTACTTTATTTTTCAGAAGTTATCCTTAGGAAAAAAAGCAAAGGAATCGAACTCTGTTACAGAACTCTTAATTAGTATCTTCACTTTTTTTTTTTTTAATTTTAAGTAGGTCCCACGCCCAAAGTGGGGTGGGCTTGAACTCATGACCCCGAGATCAAGTCACATGCTCTACTGACTGAGCAAGCCAGGCGCCCTGTATCTTCACTTTTAAAAAGATGTAGTCCATATCCTAACTCTGGGATATTCTAGTCTATGTATTCCAACAGTACAAACTTTATTATCTTCGATTCTGTTAACGTAGGATTATGAATAATTAAGATGTAAGCAGAAGTGAAGTTTTTTTGTGCACTGTTGGGGGAAGGAAGGGTTTATTAAATAGATTATTTGCTCTGAAATTAATCTCCCACCAGGTCAGCCCTTGAGATGTATACGGTCATTCTTCTTCCTCCCATCATCAAATGTTTGTGATAGAGAGAGGCAAACATATGTTATGGAAAATCTCTGCATCAGTCAGGGTTGACATGGCTGTCATTTCCCCCAGGGAAAGTTGGGAGACTGTTCCTCACCTATTCATCTCATACTTCTTGACCTGATTACCAACCTTCAGTGAATTTGCACCAGTAAACAATTTTACTTTAAAATGAATAGAGCTTAATCAAAAAAGTTATTTAAATGATTATAAGGCAGGATTTTGTAGACGAGGATTTAGTAACTTGAGGTTTATAATTACCCCTCTGAAGTCAAAATAGAAACTGCACTTAGAACTTCAGTTCACTTAAACAAAAATGTATAGTACCATGTCTTCTGCATTGTTAGCACTCAAATGTTTTGGGAATCTTTGGTATTTGAAATGATCATAATGTCTTTTATATATTTAAATTTAATCATTTTGTCTATTTTTGCCAGTGAGGCATTTTCCCCATGCATAAGAGATGCATGAATATAGTTAGCAGAAATATAATTGTTAGCTTTAAATAAAGTTCTGTCTAAAATCATAATATATCAGGAAATTGTTTTTGTACAGGTAAATGGTTGCAGTTTTGTGAGAACAGAAAAGCCTACAAATTTATTAAGGGTACAGTATTTAAAACTACTCACAATACTAATGTTTTATACTATTTAAAACCATCTGGCTTACTAACAGAGCTTTTTCCTGCATGTACTTCTTTCTGTGTGTGATTTCTAAATGCTTTTAATGTTTAACAAAACAAAATTAGCCACACTTTGTTATAAAAGCTCAATTGTAACAGATTTTGCAGTATCTTGTTTTTGCTTTTAAGGTATATATCACAATAATAACAAAGTAGGTTGTCATTCCAGTAAACTCTCAGGTGATAAGTGATATTTTAAAGTGGATTTTGCTATGGAATTCAGTGTTTAAATCCCTCTTCCTGAGGAATGTTGTTGGTATGAATTATTAAAAATCTTGGATTGATTTAGGAAGAAGAATTTGGTGCTGATGATTCTTATTCTGAACATGGAGCACAGTACAATCAGACCCACCTAGAGATGATGGAAAATGAATTGGCTGGTAAACAGCATGAAATTGAAGAGCTGAACAGAGAACTAGAAGAAATGAGAGCCACCTACGGGACTGATGGACTGCAGCAGGTATGTTATGTGGCTTTTGTTACTGAGACAAAAATAGGAAATTTGAATGATAGTATATGTACAGTCTTTAAAGATGAGGTTTTTAAATAGTAACTTAAGTCATCTCATCATATTTGTCCTTACACGTATCACAAACAACTTTGCTTAATCTTTTATGAGATAGCTAGGCAGAAATCACTTCTGGTGTTTTTGTAATCAGCCTGAGAGAAAATTATGGTGCAAACCACATCAGAATATGATGACCTAAACTCATTAAAAATGTCAGTGAGTCCTTGTAAAAGTAAGCGCTTGTGGTTAGAATGACATCTGTTGTTTGTGGAAGTCAGTTATGAAAGCAAGGTGAAAAAGGCCATTGATGAGGAGGACAGAATACATTTTAGTTTTGGCCTCTCCAGAAACAAGTGAGAATTGAATATGTCTATGATGATGTTGCCTAGGAACAGATTGGGGCATCCCTAAATATAAAGGCACTTGTCCTTCTGGAAGCAGATAAATGGAGAAGTTAAACCTAGTAATTTTTTTTTAAGTTGATTTGGAAGTAAAGCCAATTTCTGCAAGCTAATCTTTCAGATACAGACAAAAATGGTTAAGGTTACTTACAAATTATCATAATTCTGTCGTTGCATTTTGAATATTATATTTTTGAAGAATAGTTACCTATAATAATCAATTTTGTTTAAAAAATAAGTCTGGCACTTTTTATTTTCACTGATGTCTTTTAGTTACAAGAATTTGAAGCTGCCATTAAGCAAAGAGATGGCATCATAACCCAGCTCACCGCTAATTTACAACAAGCTAGGAGAGAAAAGGATGAGACAATGAGAGAATTCTTAGAGTTGACAGAACAAAGTCAAAAATTACAGATTCAGTTCCAACATGTAAGTATTACTAATAGAACAAAATTTATTAGATTTTCAGTAATGAATTTCTTCTAATTTTCAGAACAAATTTAAGTTTGTTTAAAATCCATTTGCTTATTATGTATCATGTTGGAAATATGTGAAAACCTGTTGTTATGATAACCAAGAGTTTAACTCTTAGTTCTTTTGTGGTTCCTTGATGTATTTTCTCTGTACTTCTTCCCTGTCTATATATTGAAAGCCTGCAAAATCTTTTAAGTCTGATTGGGTGGATTTTTGCGGAAATTAGCATGTAGTCATGTAGTCACATCCTTCCTTTTGCCAACTCTGCTATGATTTTATTTTAGTTTAAAATGGTAACTAGACAGAATGTGTTCCATTTATCTTTAATCAGAGCTGTAAGAATCTAATGGTATTAAAGTTTCTGATGGCAAGTACAGAAAATAATTTAAAAGGGAGGAATTTAATGTAAGAATACAGGCTTATCTTACAGAATTCAAGTGAAAATACAACCAGACTTCTGAAACGGATTAAAATCACAAACTGGAAAGTCATTTGGAATCCAGGAAGTACTGTCTTTTGGGCCCCGTTTCTTTCTGTATGTCTGCCTTACTCTTAGCTATGTCACTAGACTACTTTCTCAGCTTTATGATGGGAAAGATAATCTTATTGGTTCGTCTTGGATAATGTGCCCACGATCATCTGATAAGCCATGGCAGCATGTTTACTGGAGTTTCAAGCCTATGAATCTAGCAGATTTCCCAGAGAGCAACTGTGGGCCGAGTAATACCCCAAAAAGGTATCTCTTCCTTAGTGCAGTCTCTTCAGTATTTAACTTGGAGGTTTCTTTCTGTTTTCAAGTTACAGGCTAGTGAAACTCTAAGAAACAGCACTCACAGTAGCACAGCTGCAGATTTATTACAAGCAAAACAACAGATCCTCACTCATCAGCAACAGCTGGAAGAACAAGACCATTTATTAGAAGATTATCAAAAAAAGAAAGAAGACTTCAAAATGCAAATTAGTTTCTTGCAAGAGAAAATTAGAGCATATGAAATGGTATGTTTATTTTAAGGAAATCAGCCAATGTATAACAGCTTTATAATTGAAGTTTTTTAAACAACTGTTTATCCTTTTTGTTATGTATATGAATTACAAAATTTTGTAATTAGGAAAAGCTCTTTAAGTATGCAAAACAACTTCTTTCAAAAGCAATTGGGAGTCTCACAATATTAGTTTAAATGAATAAAAATTCATTACTGAGTTCCTTTGGAAGTGATCAGCCATATTAAAGTGAGTTCTCAGGATAATCTAAATTTGTAAACAGAATTTCCATTCTTTTTTTTTTTTTTTCACCTAAAGGTATTTATACTCATTTTAGCAGTGGTGATGAAATTCTGAAAATATTTCCATGACAAAATGAAATTTTATGGATTTTAATTAGGAAAAACTACAAGAGAGTCTCTATTTATAATAGTTATGTTTTATAAAGTTGCTTGGAACACTTACCAGTATATGCTCATAGGGGAAAAAAAAGGGAAATGTATATATTTCATATGTTTATATTTGTTTATATGTACACACATATATATGCATGTATGTGTTTATATACATGGAGACATATATCTTAGGGACTATATTTACATATACATACATACATACATACACAGACACATAACATATCTCATAGGTTGTAATATTAAATCCTAAAAACAACTCATCCTGGTAGATTATATTTTGTTTATTTTTTCTAAAGAGAAAATGAGGTTTACAAGTGTTAAGTGACTTACAAGTCACTTAACAAGTGCCCTACTGACACTTGTCAGAGTTGTGATTCAAACCCATATAGCTGGCCCAGAACCGTATTTCTTGTGCTATACTGCACTGCCCCCTGTTGTCTCCATCTTCTTCTCCTTCCGTGCTCTCCTAATGAGCGAAAATGTGAAGTGTAGTTGCCTTGTTTGATGTCAGCTTTGGAAGCATGCATATCCAGCAGCTCAAATTTTTTGCTGCTCTGTGCATTTCTGCAAATGACTATGAGTATTGATTTTGGGGTTACAAATAAATTTTAGCAAGAAGATGGATTTGCAAGTAGGGAATCTGTGAATAATGAGGACAGACTGTACATATAATATGGTACTTTTTACAGACTTAGTAAGTTCTTCTGCAAGAAGTTGAAAAATAACCAAGACAAGAATATTGTTTGGATAATAAAATTATTAGCTAGCATTTATTTTCGTTTACCTGGTGCCAGGCAATATTCAAAGCATCTTACAAATATTAACTCATTGAATCATTGTAATAACCCTATGAGGCAGAGATTTCTGCCATCACCCCCATTTTACAGATGAAGAGATCAAGCCAAAGCAAGATGAGGTAAATTGCCTAATCACACAGGTAATAGTCGGCAGAACCAGGTTTCAAACCTAGGCAGTCTGATTCCAGAGACCATACTCTTAGGAAAATAGGAAACATACAAATTTAAGATACTGAAATTATGAAATGGTTTGCTTTACAACCAAGATAATTTAAAAATTGTTAGATAGTTGTTTATAGAACACCTATTTTGTACCAGGCCCTTGCAAAAGGTAATGATGCCTAAAATGTGCCCTTTCTTCAGTGAACCTCATGGTTTAATAGGGCATGTACACAAGATAGCACAAAACAAGAGTAAGCATAGGTACAAAGTGTTTTGAGTAGGTCTGGCTTCAGAAGGGAAGTCAGTCAGAGTAGGCTTTAGGGGGAGATGATATTTGAGGCTGGTCTGTAAGTTGGAATAATTTCTCTGTAATTATATTTTGTTTTCTCAGCAGTAGGCATTATGTGTGGCACATTAGCAGCTTATCAATATTCATTTGGTAAATAAGCAAATATATTATGAATCTGAGCTGATAGATAGGAAAGGATATTTTATTTTTTTGTTTTGTTTTTTCTTTTGTTTGTTTTGTTTTGTTAGTCACCATACAGTACATCATTAGTTTTTGATGTAGTGTTCCATGATTCATTGTTTGCATATAACACCCAGTGCTCCACGCAGAACGAGCCCTCCTTAATACCCATCACCAGGCTAACCCATACTCCCACCATCCTCCCCTCTAAAACCCTCAGTTCGTTTCCTGGAGTCCATAGTCTCTCATGGTTCATCTCTCCCTCTGATTCCCCCCCCCCTTCATTTTTCCCTTCCTTCTCCTAATGTCCTCCATGCTGTTCCTTATGTTCCACAAATAAGTGAAACCATATGATAATTGACTTTTTCTGCTTGACTTAGGAAAGGACATTTTAGATAGAGGATGTAGTATATATAAAGATTCAGGCTGAACTATGTTAAAAAATGTCTAGGTAGCAAAAAATAGTTTAACGTAGAAATAGTTTTTGAAAGTGAGTCTTTACAGGAGGAAGTGTGAATAGTCTAGGCCTTAGTTAGAAGAGCCTTTAAGTTGGATTTTGTTGTATTTATTATATTCAGTAGGCAGTATTATTTGAAAGTATTTAAAATTTAAATAATTTATTTTCATGGGGGAATTACCTTTATTTGAATGTTAGCAGAATACTTGTTTTCATCAGTCTCTTCTTTGTTACATACATATAAACTTCTCCTTTTTTTTTTTTTTACTTTGCATGAATCCCCCTGAGTAGTAGTTCCATAGCACAGCTGAGGGACTAGAGCATTAGGGTGATAGTTGAAACTGTCGTGGTTCCCTAGACACCTACACTTGATTCCAGCCTCATTCTCATTGCCCCTAATCCTCTGAACTTCCCATCGTAGAGTGGTCACAGGCAGGAAGTCTGTTACTCCCCACTCCCTCAGGTCTGTTTCCAAAAATAGAGGGATTTTATCTTTGATCACAGAGCTTTCTTTTGCAACACAAAATAAATGGTTTAAAACCATATATTTTGAAATAAACAGTACTAAGAAAAATGAGCCATGAAATTGTATTATTTAATAGTTGATGAGGAATTGTTGTTTGCAGTTATATCACATGTTGGACAGTTTTGAATTAAGTGTTTTATGAGGGTTCTTCCCCCCATTGAAAATCAGGAAATAGAAGTATTACAGATTTTATAACAATGTTAACATTTCAAGACTAATTACTTACTTAATAACTCAACTGAAGTTGACCTCCTGAACTAATTTTACTTTTTTATAGGTTCCAAATGCCTTATAGATACTTTCTAGTATATAAATGTATTACATTTGTACATAGCACAGTGAGCATAAAACACGTCAATATATTTATTTTCTTTTAACTTCAAACATATTCCATGACAGAGAAGAAATACTACATTTATTTTACAGATGAAAACACTGAGATTTAAGAGATTAAACTGACTTAAATGTCATATTATAGTACAGAAATTAAAGTCAGAAGGCTCAGCACTTGGTAATAACTTATGGTGACATTGGATGGAATATGTGATACCAAGAAAAATGCTGATAGGATTTTGCTCAAGAAGCTTCACAGAATGAAATTCATTGCCTTAGTTAATTTATATAGTGCAGAATCTGGCCTTTGACTTGTAGGCTGAGAAGTCTGGTTTTTATCTTCTATCAGCTGAGACTTGAGTATCTCAGAGATAAGCTCAGATTTTTCAAGTTGAAGAGCCTAATGTTTAAACCTTGAATATAAGATTATTAATTTATAGTGAGAAATAATTATCACAGGGACCTATATACTTCAAGTTCATTGGATTTTACTTTCTTTCCATGCGCAAATGAATTTGAAAAGCCAAATAATAATAATAGGAAGTTGTTTAGGGAGCATGAGATCAAAGGATATTGGAGTCAAATGTTCTGTAGCATTAGGCTATGATAACTTGATGTATCATCTCACAGGAGGAAGGTCATGCTTGTGGATTGAAATTCTTAAATTCTGTTTGCTACAACCCCTTACATTGCTTTGTACATTAGATATGGTTTTCCCAGAGGATCAGAATTTTCAGTCTTAAGGTACTTTGGTTCTCTTCCCTGGACTCTGCTGAAATGAGTACTGCCAACCCTCTGAAACTTTCTTTTTCTAGGCTTTGACATTTTTTTCTTTAGATATGTGAATACATTCATCCAAGGTGCCTTTAAGTCCTCTTAACCTGGAACTGCTGTCTCAGTAAGGTGATTGTACTTACCTACTTACATTCTGTTCCACTCAGTGGATTGTACTTTCTTTGTACTTGGGACCTCAGCCCTAAACTATTTAGGCAACTAAGTAACAGAGTCAAAACTTGGTTTCTAGGGCTTCTGCTTGACTCCGTTATGCTATAACACTCTTATGAATGATTGTTATTACAGATGTGCCTTGGCCTATGTCCTCGATTTAGGCTTATATACAGTTCCAAGATAGAGGCCCAAGTCAGAACTGGAAGAAAATATCTGTCCCGCTTTCAAATTTCTTTTCAAACCCAAAGTCTAGGATCAAGTTGATGTGCCATAAATGGTATAGTTGTCTTGCATGTTGTTTGAGGTTTAGCCACTTATGTGTTGGATATCCCCAAATTTCTGATTTACTTATCCACGGGAATGAAGTTAAGGCAGACCCATAGGAACCTATTTTTGTTGTTTTAGTCTTTTCATAGCACTTGCGCATCTAACACCTTCCAAGTCCCTAGAATACATGGAAGGAATCTTGAGATATATTTAAGACTTCCTTCTGGAATTACAAAGAGTACACAGTACTATAGCTACAGAAAATATTAAGTTCTTAGAATGTTCACCACTTAATAAGAAAGATGAAAATGTAATGGTCTAGACATTTTAATCCTACTGATTTTGAAATTAATATTTTTGACCATAGCCGTGTTAGAATTTCTTTCTTCCAGGAAGACCAACACTTCTGTAGTGTTTGCTCACAAATAGTGTTGGGTACACAAATCTCGTCTCATTGACTTGGGAAAAATTAAGGGGCAAGCCTTGCAGTAACTTTTTATAGAATTATGAACAAAACAAAACCAGACTTCTCTCAGTCTTTTGGTATTGAGTTTAAGCAATCCAAGTTGCCAGGAACTAAAAATGCCATTTTTATGTATTTTCATTTTTTCTTTCTAAAGGAACAAGACAAAAAAGTAGAAAGCTCAAATAAAGAAATACGGGAAAAGGATACAATCATTGAAGAATTAAATACAAAAATAATAGAAAATGAAAGAAAAACTCTAGAGCTAATGGATAAAGTCACAGCTGCTGATAAATTACTAGAAGAATTACAAGAACAGGTTGTACAAAAGAACCAAGAGATTAAAAATATGAAATTAGAGCTGACTAATTCCAAGCAAAAAGAAAGACAGTGTTCTGAAGAAATAAAACAATTAATGGGCACAGTTGAGGAACTTCAGAAGAAAAATCATAAAGATAGCCAATTTGAAACTGATATTCTCCAAAGAATGGAACAGGAAACACAAAGAAAGTTAGAACAGCTCCGGGCAGAGCTGGATGAGATGTATGGGCAGCAAATAGTACAGATGAAACAGGAGTTAATAAAACAGCACATGTCACAGATAGATGAACTTAAAATACGACATAAGGGAGAAATGGAGAATGCTTTAAGATCATATCCAAGTATTACAGTTAATGAAGATCAAATAAAGTTAATGAGTATGGCAATAAATGAACTGAATGTAAAATTGCAAGATACTAACTCTCAAAAAGAAAAACTTAAGGAAGAACTAGGAATAATTTCAGGAGAAAAGTCTGCTCTACAGAGACAACTTGAAGACCTTTTTGAAGAATTGAGCTTTTCAAGGGAACAAATTCAGAGAGCTAGACAGACAATAGCTGAACAAGAAAATAAACTCAGTGAAGCACACAAATCCCTTAGTACAGTGGAAGATTTGAAAGCTGAGATTGTTTCTGCATCTGAATCCAGAAGAGAACTGGAATTAAAACATGAAGCAGAAGTTACAAATTACAAGATAAAACTTGAAATGTTAGAAAGAGAAAAGAATGCTGTATTAGACAGAATGGCTGAATCGCAAGAAGCTGAATTAGAGAGGCTGAGGACACAGCTTCTGTTTAGTCATGAAGAAGAACTTTCCAAACTGAAAGAAGATTTAGAAATCGAACATCGAATAAATATTGAGAAACTAAAAGATAATTTAGGCATTCACTATAAACAGCAGATAGATGGCTTACAGAATGAAATGAGTCAAAAGATAGAAACCATGCAGTTTGAAAAAGACGGTTTGATAACTAAGCAGAATCAATTAATTTTGGAAATTTCAAAGCTAAAAGATTTACAGCAGTCCCTTGTGAATTCAAAATCAGAAGAAATGACTCTTCAAATCAATGAACTTCAAAAAGAAATTGAAATACTCAGGCAAGAAGAAAAGGAAAAGGGTACACTTGAACAAGAAGTTCAAGAATTACAACTTAAAACTGAATTATTGGAGAAACAGATGAAGGAAAAAGAGGATAACCTTCAAGAAAAGTTTACACAACTTGAAGCAGAGAATAGCACTCTTAAAGATGAAAAGAAAGCCCTTGAAGACATGTTGAAAATGTATACTCCTGTTAACCAAGAAGAAAGATTAATTTTCACAGACTCCATTAAGTCCAAATCCCAAGACTGTAACTGGCAAAAAGAAATAGAAATACTTACAGAGGAAAACAAGGACCTCAAAAAACAATGTATTCAGCTAACCGAAGAGATTGAAAGGCAAAGGAACACTTTTTCATTTGCTGAAAAAAATTTTGAAGTTAACTATCAGGAGTTGCAGGAGGACTATGCTTGCCTTCTCAAGGTAAAAACTGACTTAGAAGACAGCAAAAGCAAACAAGAAGTAGAGTATGAAAGTAAGCTTAAAACACTTAGTGAAGAGCTTCATCATTTGCAAAGAATAAATCCAGCTATGGTAAAAATGAAAAGTTCAGCCTTCGATGACGACAAAACTTTCATAGGAGAACCATTGGAAACCGGTGAGGTTGTTGAGAAAGACACAACAGAACTTATGGAAAAACTTGAGGTAACCAAGCGAGAAAAGTTAGAACTGTCGGAGAGATTGTCTGATCTTTCTGAACAGTTAAAACAGAAACATGGTGAGATTAGTTTTCTGAGTGAAGAAGTGAAGTCTTTAAAGCAAGAGAAAGAGCAAGTTTTATTGAGATGTAGAGAGCTAGAAATCATCATTAACCATAAACGGACAGAAAATGTAAATGTGTGTGATGTTCAGTTAGACTCTTTAAAAGACGGTGGTGTGACTATGACAGGCAAGGATTCTGGAGGGTTAGTTTCTATAATAAATAAAGATTTTGTTGAAGAATCAAAAATAATGGAGGAAGATAAAATTCCTTTTGAAAATAAGACTGTTGGAAAAGAAGGCAAGCAAGAACAGTTGTTTTTGGATCACTTGCCATTAGTGACAAATGGATCATCACTTGGGACAACTGAACCAAGTAGAAATGATAAACTTCAGTGGGAACTCAGTGTACTTAAATCAGAACAGGTATGTTTACTTATTTATATAGATACTAAAGCATAGTGAAAATGCACAATTCATACAAAAGATGTTTTCATCTTCCTAAAACACAAATAAGAGAATAAAAATGAACCCTATGATGTAATTCTCATTTGGGCCTATCAGCTATCATTGCTTTTTTTTTTTAAGATGTTATTTATTTATTTGTCAGAGAGAGGGAGAGAGCACAAGTGAACAAAAGCAGGGGGAGTGGCAGGCAGAGGGAGAAACAGGCTCCCCGCTGAGTAGGGAGCCAGAGGTGGGACTCCATCCCAGGATCTGGATCCTGACCTGAGCCGAAGGCAGACGCTTAACTGACAGAGCCATCCAGGCATCCCAGCTGTCATTGCTTTTATCTATTTTTTCTTAAACACTGTTGCCTTTCTTTCAGTTAATTTATGTTATATATTCTATTAAGGAAATAAAAACATAGGAATGGTTTCACTTTGGAAAGGCAAGAGTTTCAATAACTGTTGAGAATCTGAACTTTAAGAAAGTACTTTGTAATATTTTGTTGTAATTTCAAAGCTTGGTTTCAGCATTTTGTTTTATATTGGTATTTTCAAAGTTCCACAACTAAAAATTAACACTTAAATTTTTCACTACTTTATACTTATTCAGTTGTTACAACACTGTATTTCCTTGAAAAAAAAAATCTCAAGTCCTAGAATTTTCTCAGAGTACTGTGTAAAGCTGAAGGGGTAAAAAGTATTAATTCTAACTATAACTAAAGAATGCATATAATGAGTTATAATAGATCATTCTTGACAATTTATGTTTGTGGATAGTGATATTAGAAATAACTGGAAAATTCCACTAGGTATCTTGTATAATGCCGCTAAGTAAAACTTTGTTTCTTAATTTATGCAACAGGTACTTATTGAATCTCTAGCCAGGTATAGGATTATACTGGCAAGCAAGAGAGCAGGAGAGCTCTCTTTGAGAACAGGAATATATTCTAGTGAGGGAGGCAGAGAGTAGACAAGGGAACGAGTAGAGTAGTTAGAAGTAGTGGTAAGTCCTATAGGGAAAATAAAACAGATAACGTGATAGAGAATGATGGGTAGTGGTCGTGCCAGCATTCTATAGGATGATCAGGAAAGGTCTTTTGGAGGAATTGACATTTGAACTGAGATCTAAAAGACAAAGAGGGAACCTACTACATGCAAATTAGAGCAATTGTGGAAACATAGGTGAGCTTGAGAAACTGAATGAAGGTGTGTTCAGTTGAGTTTGAAAGCAGGAGAGTGGAAGAAAAAGAGTTTGAAAAAGAAAGAAGAGACAAGATCTTGGAGAACCTTACAGACTATGTAAGAAGTTGAGATTTTATTCTGTATACAGTAGGAAGCCTTTGGAAAAATGTTCTCTTTTTATTTCTAATAAATTCCTATCTTAGGATGTAGTTACATTACAATAAACCTATTGTAAATTGAATCTTAAGTTGAAAATGAAGTTAATGCACTTACCTACTAAACATTGTAGCTTAACCTAGTCTACCTTAAACATGCTCAGAACACTTACATCAGCCTATAGTTGGGCAAAATCATCTAACACAGATCCTATTTTATAATAAAGTATTAAGTATCTCATGTAATTTATTGAATACTATACTGAAAGTAAAAAACAATGCTTGAATGGGAAGAATGGTTGTAAATTTATTGTTTGTCATCCCCGTGGTCATGTAGCTGACTCAGGGCTATGGCTCCTACTGCTGCCCAGCATCATGAGAGAGTATCGTACCACATACGTAGCCCAGGAAGAGATGAAAATTAAAAATTTGAAGTGTAGTTTCTACTGAGTATATATCACCTTTACACTTTACAATGTAAAGTCAAAAAATCCTAAGTCAAACCACCATATTTTGGGGATATTATATCAAATGTAAAGATATTTTACACTTTAATAACCTAAATAGAGTTTAAAAATTCAAATTGCGTAACTATTAATGTTTTGTTGAATATCTGGAATTGTCTTCAAAACCATAATGTGGTTTTAATTTAATTACTCCTAAAAATGCCAGAGATCATTTAGATTTTTTAAAAAGACATTATTGACGGAGGACCTGAATTTTAAGCTGTCAAAATGGTCAAATTTTCTCAGTAAGAATTTTATTTTCTCTGCTAAAGACATTTTCATTGATGTTCAGATGCCTTCTCCTTGACATTAATTTATATAAAGTAAAGGGAGGCAAACCTGTAAACAGTCCCTTCCCAGTTGTCACTACCAAGACAAACCCCTTTGTCAGTGGAGAGGGGAGTAAAGTGTGTGTGTGTGTGTGTGTGTGTGTGTGTGTGTGTGTGTGTGTGTGTGTAGAGGGAAGCTCACAGAAGAAATCGAGTGATAATTTATACAGTAATAACATCTCAGAGCAATCTAAATATGCTTAGAAATAATGCTGACTCCCTAAGAAATACTTTGCTCTTACGACCAAGCTAATTGGCTAATGAACATGGAAGGATACTCTCAACCTTATAAATTGATATAACAATAAGGTAATATACCCATCAGATTGGCAAAATGAGTCCCACAATAAAAAGTGTGGGGAGATGAATACTCACATATGCTATTAATATCAATGTAAATTGGCACAATTATATAAAACATAACTTGGTAAAATTTAATACATTTAATGTACATTACCTATGACCCAGCAGCTGTATTTCTAGTTGATTCTCAGTATGGTCCCTGACTAGCAGTATCAGCAGCACTTGAAACCAGGGTAAAATTCAAATTTGGAGGCCCCACACCAGACTTCCTAAACCAGAAACTCTGTGGGAAGGGCCCAGCAGTCTGTTTTAATAAGCAATGCAAGTTATTCTGATGCCTGCTAAATGTTGAGATCCACTCTACTAGGGAAACACTAATGTATTTGAATAGGGACATATCTCTAAGAATTTAGTGCAGTATTTTTGAAATATCAAAAAATTAGAAATAATCCAGTTGATCTCCAAGAAGGAAGTTGACAAATTTTCGTGTATTCATAGATACTATACCACAGTTAAAATAAATTAATCTGTATCTACATGGATAGATCTCAGAAGTATTTTGAATGAGAACAATTTGCAAAATAAATACCATTTTACACCATTTATGTAAATTCTTAGAAACATAAAATATAATGTACTGTTTATAGGTACTGAAAAGTGATAGTATAAGAAATGCAGTGGACTTGTTGCAAATTTGTGATAATGTTTGCCTCTGGGGAAGGAGGAATGGGAACATAGTGGATTAAATTTTATTTTCTTTCTAAACCAAACATGTATGTAGAGAGAAATGGGAAAAAAGATAAAATAATTGTATTTGTTAAATTGGGGTATGAGTACATAAGTGTTTATTACATTATTCTTTGCATTTCTCTATATTTAAAATATTTTTATTTTTATTTTTTTAATGGTACAATTTTATTTTATTTTTTTAAATTCTGTTATGTTAATCACCATATATTACATCATTAGTTTTTGATGTAGTGTTCCATGATTCATTGTTTGCATACAACACCCATTGCTCCATTTAATACGTGCCCATCACCAGGCTAACCCATCCTACCACCTCCCCTCCCCTCTAGAACCCTTAGTTTGTTTCTCAGAGTCCATAGTCTCTCATGGTTCATCTCCCCCTCCGATTTCCCCCCTTTCATTTTTCCCTTCCTACTATCTTTTTCTTTTTTTTTTTTTTTAACATATAATGTATTACTTTCAGAGGTACAGGTCTGTGATTCAACAGTCTTACACAATTCACAGCGCTCACCATAGTACATACCCTCTCCAATGTCTGTCACCTAGCCACCCCATCCCTCCTACCCCCACCACTCCAGCAACCCTCAGTTTGTTTCCTGAGATTAAGAATGCCTCATATCAGTGAGATCATATGATACATGTCTTTTCTGATTGACTTATTTCGCTCAGCATAATACCCTCCAGTTCCATCCCCGTTGTTGCAAATGGCAAGATTTCATTCCTTTTGATGGCTGCATAATATTCCATTGTGTGTATGTATGTGTGTGTGTGGGTGTGTATATATATACACACCCACACACCACATCTTTACCCATCCATTTGTCGATGAACATCTTGGCTCTTTCCATAGTTTGGCTATTATGGACATTGCTGCTATAAACATCGGGGTGCACGTACCCCTTCGGATCACTACATTTGTATCTTTGGGGTAAATACCCAGTAGTGCAATTGCTGGGTTGTAGGGTAGCTCTATTTTCAACTTTTTGAGGAACCTCCATACTGTTTTCCAGAGTGGCTACACCAGCTTGCGTTTCCACCACCAGAGTACGAGGGTTCCCCTTTCTCCGCATCCCCGCCAACATCTCTCGTTTCCTGACTTGTTAATTTTAGCCATTCTGAGTGGTGTGAGGTGGTATCTCATTGAGGTTTTGATTTGGATTTCCCTGATGCCAAGTGATGTTGAGCACTTTTTCATGTGTCTGTTGGCCATTTGGATGTCTTCTTCGGAAAAATGTCTGTTCATGTCTTCTGTCCATTTCTTGATTGGATTATTTGTTGTTTGGGTGTTGAGTTTGATAAGTTCTTTATAGATTTTGGATACTAGCCCTTTATCTGATATGTCATTTGCAAATATCTTCTCCCATTCTGTCGGTTGTCTTTTGGTTTTGTTGACTGTTTCTTTTGCTGTGCAAAAGCTTTAAAAAAAAATTGTAGTAAATTGGGGTATGAGTACATAAGTGTTTATTACATTCTTTGTATTTCTCTATATTTAAAATATTTTTAAATGAAAATCATAGATGAGGCCATACTAAGCTATACCGTATATCAAAATTTATCATAACGTTGAGGTAATAACAATATTATGCTACTTCCCTTGGAAAAGATAGGTAGATCGGTGCAGTAGAATGAAGTGAGAAAAAAATTGGACTTATCTTACAAGAAGTTTTAAACTATAATTTCATGTATTTTCCCCTTGTAGTCAGTATATGTAAAAAATAGAAGTTAAATTATTTTAAAATTTAAATTATTTAAAAATGTTCTAATGTGTACGTACATTCACTTTAAGAATGATTTAAGGCTACAGATGGAAGCTCAGCGTATATGCCTCTCTCTGGTTTATTCAACACATGTGGATCAAGTTCGTGAATATATGGAAAGTGAAAAAGATAAAGCTCTTTGTAGTCTTAAGGAGGAACTTATTTCTGCCCAAGAGGAAAAGATAAAGGAACTTCAGGAAATACACCAGCAAGAACTACAGAATATAAAAACACAAGAAACAGGTAAATGGTTTCTTTCTTTCTTTTTTTTTTTTTAAAGATGTTACTTATTTATCTGAAAGAGCGTACAGAGGGAGAGGGAGAAGCAGAGAGCCCGATGCGGGTCTCGATCCCAGGACCCCAAGATCATGACCCGAGCTGAAGGCAGATGCTTAACTGACTGAGCCACCCAGGCACCCCTGGGTAAATGGTTTCTAAAAAAAATCGTTAAGTACTATGAAACAAATAAGTATCACTTAGAGCCCACTCACCATTCCATAATTTTGTCCTTGTTTAGAACCCATAGAGGAAGAGAACTGTATACCCCAGTCCTGGATTCATTTGTTCATATAATCATTGCACATTTTTTTAAGTGCTTGAGAAATCTAAAGTCACTGAATCATTTTCCCCCAGAAGTTACAATCAAGTGGGAAAGCAATATAAAAATAAATTATTTGAAAGCAATAGGACAATTTCTGTAATAGAAGAATGACTAGAAAGAATGGAAGAAGAAAGGAGAAAGGTTTCATAATTTCTGGGAGGATAAGTGGGGTGAGGCAGCAGGCAGGAGGAGGGAGGTTGGGTAGGGAAGGCTCCTGAGTCTTAAACATAGAAGTTTGAGAGATTGTATCCATTTTGGAAAATTGAGAGTTCAAGTTATGTGAGAGAGTAGTGGGGGATAAAGCTGGAAAGATTGATAGGAGTTTGATCAGAAAGGGCTTTACATACTCTGACTGAAGCCTGTATAGGCCTTATGCTATTGGTGATAAGACCTGTGGGATTTTAAGTAGTGGGAGTAACAGTAAAATTTTAAGGTAACACCGTGGGGCAAAGTGGGGGAGGTGATTAGTGATGGGAAGACCAGTTAAGGAACTTTGGCAGTAATTCTGCTAATAATAATATTTGTAACAGTTAAGTTTAAAAGGTAAAAGAGGTAGGCTGTAGTCTGCAGTTAATATGAAGAGGAAAGGGGAAAAATTGAAGGTGATCCCTAAGTTTCTAGCTTGGGTAATTGGATTGAAAATGACTATAGTCACAAAGAGGATGCAGAGCAGATCTGTGGGAAAAATAATAAATTCAGTTTGGTACATATTGAGTTAAAAATACCTATTGACTTTATTTAAAGAGTTGTCTAGAAGGTAGTTAAAAATAGAAGTCCAAAACACAACAGGGAGGTTTGGGCTCATGATAAAGATTTGAAAATCAAAAGGTCACATGAGGCCAGAGAAAAGAATGAGATGTCCTGGGATACTGCAGTGTGAGCCAAAAGACTAAGATGGCACTGTGGCAAGCAGGAACATTTAAGGAACCTGAAATAGAAGACTAGTTGCAGATAACTTTTATAATTATTTAATCATGCAATGAACTAGACTTCCTCTGTTCAAGGCATCTCTAGGCTTTTACCCATGACAGATCTGCTTTTGAGAATGAGATGGTTATAAGTTTGTCCAATTGCTCTTTTAACTGAGTAGAATTTAAAGAATGACTTAAATCAGAATATCATACTTTTCATTAAAGCAGTTCTTTGCGTTTGAATGTAATAAGATGTTAAGTGTGTGTTGTTTTTATTGATATCCTCTTCAGATAGAATCTGTCCAGTGATTTTCAACTACAAGTTAATTGGTCTGCTAATGTTTGATGAAGTTAGTTAGTAATGACCAGCATTTTTTTAAATAAATAAAAGTATAGGGGAACAGAAAACAACAGAGTGTATAGCAGGTAGAAAGGGCAGATAATGATTTGTGAAATTCTTGTTTCAGTTTTTCATGGATGTATAAATAGGTTATGATGTATGATGTATTTCTTATGTTGGGTAGTAATAAAAAATTTGTAAGTCACTGCTTTATACCAGTTTGTAGGATATAAACAGAATTTTACAAATTATCTGAAACAGTTAACATTGAACAGTGGAAAATAACTTAGAAATAAAGAATTTAAAACTAATCTTATTGTAAAGGAAGCTTCCAGTTGATATAGGTTTAATATGATAATAGTACTTAAGTATGTGAATTAAATGTTTAATGTGGTATCTGTTCTATTAGGTGGTGAAGCGAAGCCTTTACAAATGCTCATTGGAAAACTACGCAAGGCAGTGTCTGAAGAATGTTCTTATTTTACACAGGTAAGATATTGGTTAAAAAGTACTTTTAGACAAGAAATGCTATACTTCAGAACTGCACTTAGAAAATATTCCTGAGTTTTTAAGTTTAAAATGAACATTTAAATGTTTCCTGATAATCTTTTGAAACAAAAGAAATTGAAGTAAATTATCTTAGCAGTAAAACAGACAAAAGGTATACCTAATACAAAAAAAAAAAAGAGTGGACCAATAGAACCCCAGACAGGTCTGTTTCCTGCCCTTGCCCACTTAGTGGTTGAGTGTGTCTGATTACTAATTTGGGGAGGTTGCACAAGACCAGTGAGATACAGTTTCACAGTTTAGATTGCCAAAAACTAAAAACCCTAATTATGCCAGGTATAATTATATTTGTGAAGATGGGGTGAAATAGAAGCTCTTATATACTGCTAGTGGGAAAGTACTACCTTGAGAAGCAGATTGGCAAGGTCTGTTTTTGAAGTTATATACATCCCATAGCCCAAGCATTTGTGCACAACCAGATCTGTTCATTGCTAAAGTGTCTTTAAGTTAAAAATGGGAAACAACTCAGATTACTCTGAATAAAGGTGATAAATAAATTGTGTTACCTCCATGCAGTGGAACTCCATTTAGCAGTGTTTGATATCTGTATTAATATCAATAAATCTCAAAAGAAAAACATACATAGCCTGTATGCTAGAATAATTACCTTTGGGTAAGGAGAAAGGTGAAGAAAATGGGTAGGCAATACTTAAAACAGAGAGCTTCAAATCTCTATGTAATGTTCAATTTCTTTAAAAAAACATGGAGATAATATGACAAAATATTACTATTTGTTTAAGGTAGGTAATTATTTTTTTCTGCATATTTGAAATAGTTCAGAATTTAAAATACATGCTTTGGCTTGTCCCTGATCTCTCTCCCAGGCTTTTGTATTTATAAATTGAAGGGGGAAGAGGGTGGTATTAGTTGGGACAGGTAGAGCTACCTTACTGATTCTTTTTTTTTCTTTTTAAGATTTTGTTTATTTGAGAGTGAGGGAGAGACCGGGGGTGGGGGGGAGAGAGAGAGAATCTTCAGCAGACTGCACGGAGCAGGAAGCCCAACCCAGGGCCCGATATCATGACCCTGAGATCATGACCTGAGCTGAAACCAACAGTTGGACACTTAACCAGCTCAGCCACCCAGGTGCCCCTGATTCTGATTTCCCATAATATTGTTCAAAAAATGTTTTGCAAAAAACCTCAAAGAGTGAGAAATAACCACACTTAAGGTCTCTCTTCATTCAGCTACTCAGCAGTCTATACCTCCACCTCTGCCAAAGGGTTCAGGCATTGTCCTTTCATAGCTATTGTTGATAGTAAATAATGGAAAGAGGGCCCAAGTCACAGTAGTTCATTTATAAGCTGACATTATATGTTCTTTCCTTTTGTTATTGTCTTTACCTGATCTGATCACTAATCTCAAGTTGAAATACAAATCAGCTTGTTCTAATAGAGGGGTCCTCTGGGATTCTTCATGAAACCTGGTTTTGTCACTAATTGTTGATGTTGCCATGGACTAGTTACTTCATCTTTTTGAGTCTGTTTCTTCATCTGTAAATGGGTTTTCTGCAAGTTCTAACATGATAAAATTTCATCTTAGGAACTGTGCTGAAAATTTAATAAATTCAATTATTCATTGACAGTATGGTTTAACTTTTAAGCAAATCTCAAGAAATAGCAATAATCAATTTGGTTTTTAAGTCTAGAAGTTGTTTCCAGTTGTATGTGGGGCAAAGGTGAGTCTTATTTTGAGGGCTTCTCAAATGATTGTGGGTCATGTATTGTTTTTAAATGATGGTAGAATTGTTTGTTGCTCAGTTGAAAAACCAAGATAATGTGTCAGATATTTTTAATGTGTATGTATAAAGCACAGAATACTTACCTTTGTGTTACAGAAAAGTATATGGATATAATCTACGTCATATAATTTCTTTTAAAGATTTATTTAAGAGAAAGCAAGTGAGTGTGTGAAGCAGGGGGAGGGGCAGAGGGAGAGGGAGAAAATCTCATGTAGACTCCCTGCTGAGCATGGAGCCCAACCTGGGGCTCCATATCATGACCCTGAGATCACATCCTGAGCCAAAATCCAGAATCAGATGTTTACCCGAGTGAGCCACCCAGGCACCTCCATATATTATAACTTCTGTAGAATTCATAGACTACTTTCTCGTCACCTTTTTTTTTTCCCCAAGGTAAGCTCTATGCCCAACATGGGGCTTGACCTCGTGACCCCGAGATCAAGAGTCACATGCTCTACCAGCTGAGCCCGCCAGGCGCCCCTATAGGGCTCATCACTTTTTAACTTCTGTCCTTGTTTTCTGGTGTTTTTTCAAGGGTAGTTAACATTACAGAGATATCGTCAATCTAGGATTGAAGCTAGAAAATGGTAGATTAGAGTACAAGCTATATTCATTATTAGAAGCAGAAAAAATAGTTTTGTGCAATTAAGATTGTCAATATTTTCCTGCTGTGAGAAGAATTTCATGTCCTATATAAAGAGAGAAAGATTTAGACTTGGCTGTTTCTTTTGCAGACTGATAGGGTGCATGGAAGAGTGTTTTCTTACTGATTTTTCTCTGCCATTTTGACTGTCTTTTGCATTTAGGAAAATAATGTTTAATGATTTTCAAAGGCAGACATCAACATTTTAATTCTGTAAAATACCTAATTTTGTTGTTAATAGACGTTTTGCAATGTCCTTGGTGAACATTATACTCCTGCTTTAAAATGTGAAGTAAATGTAGAAGAGAGAGAGAGTTCTGATGTTCACACCTCTGAAAATCAAGAACTAGAATTGCAAGATTATAGATATGAAGTTCAAGGTAATAAAATCTGACCACATTATCTTCTTAAGTCATTTAATGATGAACTTTCACTTTAAATCATGATTCAGTCACTTAATATCTTTTTGGATTCATGAAATCTTATATTTAATA
The DNA here is from genome assembly GCF_037043125.1 of Eumetopias jubatus. Classification (NCBI taxonomy): domain Eukaryota; kingdom Metazoa; phylum Chordata; class Mammalia; order Carnivora; family Otariidae; genus Eumetopias; species Eumetopias jubatus. The sequence continues at coordinate 36,970,366 of NW_028274820.1, forward strand.
CAGATTTTTATTTTTGTAATGCAATAATTGTGATATAAAGAGAACCAAAGATGTCTGCAAGTTCCTTGTCTCTTTATCCTTTATTCCTCTACTCCCATGTTTTTCCTTGTTCATAATTCTTTCCTTAATTTTACACCATAGATCCAAACCTTTCAAAGTTACTGTATTTATTAAATACATTTATGTCAGTGATTTATTTTTTTAAAGAATAAGAAGACCTACATTATCTTTCTTAATAAGAATCCTATATTAGTTTATTTTTACAAATTATTATCTCAATTTTTTTAGAGGTAAAATGTTTTCTACCCCTGTCCATTTATATGAATAATGAACAAAATGTATACAAATTAATGAATACCAAAATACATTAACATATTTTAATATGAAATCATCAAGTTATCTTTGTAGCAGGTCTTTTACATTAATGAGATTGAACTTTTTGGTAACTAAATATATGAAATTTACTTCTAGCAGGCAATTTTCTAAAGTTATGAATAGATAAATAATACTTATTGAAAGAAGCAGACTTTTACTATAAAATGAAATTATTATAATTGTTTATCATCTAGACTTGCAAGAAAATATGCAAACTCTTCTCAGCAAAGTAACAGAAGAATACAACAAACTCTTGGTACTTCAAACACGATTAAGTAAGGTCTGTGAAATGGAAAATGTATTATGTTTTCATTTATTGTATTATGTGCTTTTTTTTTTTTAAAGATTTTATTTATTTGAGAGAGAGAATGAGAGACAGAGAGCATGAGAGGGAGGAGGGTGAGAAGGAGAAGCAGACTCTCTGCTGAGCAGGGAGCCCGATGTGGGACTCGATCCCGGGACTCCAGGATCATGACCTGAGCCGAAGGCAGTCGCTTAACCAACTGAGCCACCCAGGCGCCCTTATGTGCTGTTTTGTAAGCTTCACCAGGAATTCTAAAATAAGTGAACATGATAAAGATGAGGGAAAAGTGACATATTTATAGTATCAATGAGCTAAAGGAATTTCTGCAAGTTGAATATTTATTTACCCCTTTAGAGAGTTTTGGAAATCCTGATAAAATAAACATAAAATGTCAGATTGTAAACTTGGTGAAACAGTTGTATTTAATTTTACATTTAACAGTTTTAAAGTAGTGGGTCTGTCTGTTTTAGAGAAAAATGGAATTAGTGTAGTTGTTTAGAACATAGCTAACGTGTTATATATGTCAAATTTCTTTCAAGTAGTTGTTTTAGAAATGTGTGAGTATAAAACTCAGAGTATAGATTGCATAGTATAATTTATTAACTGTATCAGGAAGATTAACAGCATAATTGGCAAAGATAAATTGTAATCTTCATGTTGTAGAAAAAAAATCCAGAAGGATCTCTATGTCTGTTTATTTGCGATACTTTTGATGTCATTGTATTAAATTGGGTGGATTTAAAAGATTTAACTGATAGGGAGTGAAAGTTCTATCAGTGATGAGGGATGCTCTAGCTGAAATTCTTGTCTTTTTCTTTCTCTTCCCCTCCCTCTTTCTTACCTTCTGTTTTCCCCTATTTTTCCTTCCCCCTTTCCCTCATTCCTTTTCTCTTTCTCTTCTTGTGCAAGTAAACAAACTTTATCTTGCCTTTTCTAAAACTTATGAACCCACCCCAGTATCTTACAGATGACTTTGTAGGAGGGAGGGTTAAAGAATCCTTTAACTCTACATTTCCCTACAATAATTACTTTTCTATTTCCCTTCATAGGCAAAATGTTGAACCCTATTCAGAATCATCATACCATTTCCTTACCAGTAATCTTAGCAGTTTGGATTTTTTGTTTTTCTGCTGCCCTCATCCTGCTTCCAGGGAACCTTTTTCTCTTACTCATACTTGGGTTTCTGAGGGCTGCTAAGAAAATTAGATGTGCATGTGGTTTGGTGACACTACATAATCATGGTCTGACATTAGCTGGACCCTGTGGATCACTTGACAGTTCTGGTCATTTATCCTCTCATGGTCCCTTCAGTATTTCCCAACTTCACAACTTCTCCTCAAGTCATATATTCCACTTCTACTCCCCTTTTTGTCTTTCCAGTTGGCCTTATCTCTTATTTCTCTGCAAGTATCAGAGCTATCAGTTATAAATTATCTCAGCCTGCTGCCTCTAGACCTTAAGTATTTCTTTAAATCTTTGAATACCCTAATTTATTTTCCTTCTGTCTGAGAAGATGTTACTCCTTTTCATAACCAAGGTTATTTTATTTCCTGTGCTTTTGTTAGTATCCCCTTCTACCTTCTGTAAGATTGATAACCTTCCCTCTCTCCTGTGATTTCAGCTCCTTTGTCTCTGTTTTTTCTCTGTTTCTGTCCTTTCCCCTAACACATTCCTCACATCTCTCCTATTTAGAACATAACCAGTCCTCAATCCTGCATCTTCCTTTGTGGTCTCTTTCTCCTTCATTGTCTCCTTCTTCAAAGGAAAGAATAAACTACAGCCCGAACTTCCGATCTCTTCTCTCTCTACTCCCCATTGTAAGCAAGCTCTTGACTTACACTTCACTATGCTTTCTTTGGCAAAAGTCAGCGGGGATTTCTTTTTTTTTCCCCCAAGTTTTTATTTAAATTCAAGTTCGTTAACAGCAGTGAATTCTTGTCAGATTTCCTTTCTGTTTTCTTACTTCCTTGTTTTCTTTCTTTTAAAGATACTGCTTTTCCTATGTCAGTACACAGTTGAAGCTATTAGCGTAGGAGGGCTTATAGTAAGTAATCCACAGTGACAGATTTGTGAGTGAGTGAGTGATTTGTCATTTTGCCTCTTTCCTTTTAGGACGGTGAGTGGGGAACAGTTTGCTTTGATGAGACACCCACCTCCCTTCCCCAGTGCCAGAATGTGGGAAGCTTAATCTGGAACACAAACACCCGCACTAACTTCTTTAGCTCTCCCCAGAAAAAAAAAAAAAAGTGAAAAAATGAATTTCATGTTTTAACCCAGTAAGGTAGCTACAACCACAGAGGTATCCCAGAGGTTGGTTGGGATCACACTCGGCACTACCATACATCATTGCCTAACCTGTTAGCTTCATCTTCTAAGCCTCCTCCTCATTTTAGCCCTACTGAAATACTTAGAGTGTCCCAAATGCACCCTGATCTTTCACACCCTTATTGCATGTTGTTTTTTCTGCTGAACACTGCGCATCTACCTCCAGTCTGCTTGGTGTGTTCCTACTTGATCTACTCGTTGGTTCGAATGTTACTTCCTTTGTGTCCTCCTTACCTTTCTAGACTTCGGCATTTCTTCCTCTATTTTCTTATCATCTGTACAAGCCTTTGTTTATTGCACTTATCTTTTTCTGTTATTTTAAATATTCCATGACCCCCGTCTTTTTTCCCTGTTCCCATAGCTCCTTGTACAAATTTGCATTTATTACTTTTCTTGTTATTATATTTATTTATTTACTCTTTTCCTAGCTTTTAAGCCTTTCAGAGTGAGAGTCTTCTCTTTATTTTTATTTCCTCTTCTTAGCATGGTGCTTGGTTATGCACATGGTAAAGGCTTAATAAATGTTTGCTGAATGAATTAAGTGAAGGAATAGAAAGGTTAGGCTGGAAAGTGAAGAATTTACCTGATGGGCTTTATTTTCTTTGGGAAGTAAGAGGCAACATCCTCTGTTGAAATGTACTCAGGCAGTTAGGCATGGGGTAGAGGACTTGTTAAGAGTAATAACCAACTGAAATAGCCTTCATCAGAAATAGCTTTTATCCTGTTGCTCACCTGCTTTTTGTGGTATCTTTTGTTCATCTAGTATAGCAAGTCCAGACTCTTTCCTCTTGCTTTTAAAGTGCTTTGTAGTCTAGATCTTTCTTATTTCTAGTGATCTTCCCTCATCCTTATCCAAATTAAACCCCTCTACAAGATCATTGTTTTCAGTAGTTATAGGATGGCTGTTCTTTCACAAATGCTTACTCTTTCTTCCTTAGAGGTTTTCCTAATCATTGCCCAAAACAATTGAGGCCCAAGTCAAGTTTGACTTACTCTGTAATTACACACATCAGTCTTTCTGCTATTGCCCTTAAAGTAAATTATAGTTTAGTGCTTCTTGTTTTTGTTAAGAGACGGAGAGAGGGATGATGCAGGTGGTGGGGGGGGGCGGGGGGCAGAGGGGGAGAGAGAGTCCCAAACAGGCTCCACATCCAGGGCGTAGCCTGACATGGGGCTGGATCTCATGATCCTGAGATCATGGCCTGAGCTGAAAGTAAGAGTCGGACACTTAACCGACTGAGCCACCCAGGTGCCCCTCTAATTGTTTAATTTTATTTCCCCCGCTAGTTGATAAATTCCGTGAGGGCAGATAAACCATTTTTTTTTTTTTTTTACTGATTTTTGTCTTAGTTTCCCTTGTCACAGTGCTAGTCATGTAGTAGATGATTATTAAGTATCTGATGAATAACTAAATTAATAAACATATGCATCTGACAAATTGCTGCCTAATTTTAATAGTAAGGAAACAACATGAGATTTATCTGTTTTCATTATTTTCCTTACTTTTGTGTAAAGAACAGCATACCAATTGTCAGTTTCCTGGAGGTACATAGGTTATAGCCAGAGATTCATAAAGTTATATTATCAAGTATTTTTTTTAAAGGAAGCTTGATTTTTTTTTGAAAGATTTTATTTATTATTTGACGGAGGGAGAGAGAGAGAGACAGCTAGAGAGGGAACACAAGCAGGGGGACTGGGAGAGAGAGAAGCAGGCTCCCAGCTAAGCAGGGAGCCCGATGCGGGGGCTCAATCCCAGGACCCTGGGATTATGACCTGAGCCGAAGGCAGACACTTAACGACTGAGCCACTCAGGCGCCACTCAGGTAGAATACTTTATAAAGTATTAATAAACATATAATTTACTGGGTATGAGTTGAAATTCCAAAGACCAAGTCACATTATAAATATTATATGAGCTTTATACCGAAATTCTGTGCAGTTTTTGTTTTTCTATTAAAATGAATTTCTGGGTGTGACTGAACAATATACCTGCTAATATAATTGCAGTGCTGTAAAGGGAATGTGAATCACTGTCAGAAGAAAGCAAAAAATAAGTTGGAAGGGAAAATATTTGTATCAGTGTTAGAATTCTGAGTGATTTTGAATGAAAACATTTACAGTGTAAAGCTGCTTTAATACAGTTTTCAAAATGCTGGATCATATATTTATGTCACTCCTTTTCTGTTATTTTCAATAGATTCAGGGACAGCAGACAGATAATGTGAAACTTGCGTTTGTAGAAGGAAACCTACCAAAAGAGGAAACAGAGTTTTTATCAGCCTCTCAGATGATCAGTTTGCAAGACTTTGGTAAATTTTGATTATCTACCACGGTGTAGTGTTTTTATGTCAAATATTTGGTCATTTGATTTTTTTACTTTAAAATTTGAGACAACCTAGTGGTCTTGGGCATTTCACTTTAATCCCTCTGGTCTCAATTTGCTCATTCTCAAAGTAGAAGGTGTGGACTACTCCTCTCTTTGACCCCTTTTCACTTGTTCTGTGAGTCACAATTGTTTTCTGTTTAAAGACATGCTATTGGTGCATTCACTACAAACATGAAGATAGAAGAAATGATCTTGAATTGCACTATTCATTTTTTTGTTTTCATCAGTCAAAATGAGTCTAAATTGAAACTTATTACTACTAAAACATTATTTTTTCAAAAGAGAATGAATAATCTCTGCACACACAAAAGTGTGGTTTTTCAGTAAGAAATTTGTGGGGGTTTTTTTTGTTTTTGGGGTGTTTTTTATAAGATTTTATTTATTTATTTGACAGAGAGAGACAGAGAGGGAACACAAGCAGGGGGAGTGGGAGAGGGAGAAGCAGGCTCCCTACTGAGCAGAAAACCCGATGTGGGGCTCAATCCCAGGACCCTGGGATCACGACCCGAGCTGAAGGCAGACAGTTAACGACTGAGCCACCCAGGCGCCCCTCAGTAAGAAATTTGCATTGAAATGTGTATTTTCTTTTCTTCCTATAACTTAGATGTCTGTCATAAAAGCAAGTTATCTACTCTGCAAAATTCTGAAAAAATTAAACTTGAAGGACAAGTTCAAGAATTAGAAAATCTCATATCCTCTTTGCAGCAACAATTGAAAGAAACTGAAGAAAACTATGGGGCAGAGATCCACTGTTTGCAGGAAAGGCTTCAAGCTGTCACTGTATCCACAGTTCAGCCAAGGTACCCATCCATTTACAGTTTCATTCAGCAGTATTTATAGCTTAGTAACAATCATAGCATGATTGTTTTTCAGTAGAAAATGTAACTTAAGCGAAGTTGCTTGAAAGAGACAGGATGCCACATTATCAAGAAATAAGAACAAAAGATAATTCTTTGAAATGTCTGAAGTAAATGCTGTTATAAACCAAAGACATTCTATTATAGAGATTTTACTTACACCTTTATATTATAAAGATTCTGGTTGTTGTTAATCTGTTGGATTAAATCAGAGAGTGTACATGTATTTGTTATTTATCACATGCCTGGTCTTTACTACTTTGATGTGGGGCATACCCAAGAAATATAAGATATGATCATTCCAGTCATGGCTGGACTTTCTCCACCTAGTTGTCTAATACTCAGATTCACTGTGTCCAAAATAGAACTCTGGATCTTTTCCTGGAAATTTGCTCCTTCTCCAGCCATCTCCATCTGAGATGACTCTTCTTTCTCTCCTACTTCACTTCCAGTCTATCAAGAAATCCTGTTATCTCTGCCTTCAAAATACATCTAAACTGGACCACTTCTCACTAGCTCCCTGCCCATCATCATCTCTCACCTGGGTTACTACAACAACTGATCTCCCTGTTTCTACACTAACTCTTTCCTAAAGTCTGTTCTCAATTCATTTCCACAACTTTGCTTTTAAAATTTTTAAATTTGCTATTAAAATTTAAGACTGATCATGTTAGTCCAGTGCTCTTCTGTCCTAACAATGCCTTACTCAGTCCTTCATGATGGTTCCTTGTTATCACTTGGACTTTATCTCCTATGACTTGCCTGTCACTATTCTCACACCACACATTCTCCTTGAGATCCTCAGAGCATCAGAATCCTCCTGCTTCAAAGACTTCTCATTATCGTTTCTTCTACCTAGAATGCTCTTTCTCCAGATATTTACATGCCCAACATGCTTTGGGTCTTTATGCAGATATCATGTTCTCATGAGGCCTATACTGATCACCCAATTTAAATTATAATTGTTCTTTAGAAGTCTGTACACTAATTTCCTGCTTCATTTTTTTTCTGTCTTACTTAATAGTGTCTGTTTTACATATGTAAAACTGTATATGTATAAAATAAAAAAACAAGACTATATATATTTGTAGGGGACTTTGTTTTGTTTGCTTTATTGTCTGCCTTTTATGAAAGACTTAAAGCTTGGTAATGGTGGGGATTTTGTCCATCTGAGTCATTGATGTATCCCACACCTTGTAATAATTCCTTCTGCATGGTAGGTGCTTAATAAATATTTGTTAAATGAATGAGAGAACAGCTCATAACTTAGTTAGGAAGTATGCTTTAATATTTAAACTACCTCTATAAAATGTTCAGAGATTTAATCTAACTTTGGCTGGCTCTGCTGTTCTAGGATTGATATCTTCATAGACACTTATTAATGGAAACTCAAGCCAAAAAAGATTTTTTTTCTTTGAGACAAAATACTAAATGTCCACACTTCTTTGGAATTAGTTTGTTTCTCCTTCTTTTATTCAGGGTCTGTATGTAGGCTTTGGAATTATTCACCCAGCCTTGGCACAGACTTATAAAGCTTTCATCTTATTTGAGATTAGTGGCTCTTAAACTTGGCCATGCATCAGAAACACCAGAGGTTTCTGAATACTTATTAGATTACTGGATTATACATTTGGAGAGTCAGACTCAGTAGCTTTGGGATGGACCCTGGACATTTGTATTTGTAACAAGATAAATCTGTTGCGGATAGTTTATGGATTGACATTTAGAAACTACTACTTTGGGTTTTCTGATATGAAAGAAAATAAGTAGATAGCAGGAAGTCTCTAATAATCAGCTACAATGTTTCAAGTAGCCTTCCTTTAATTAATGATGCTTTCTCTCTAAAGCATGAAGAAAAGGGCATTTTCTGGAAATGGAGACTTACTTGGCAATTATTGCATTTGCACTTTTGTCAGCTTACCACCCTCTCTCAGAGTTTCTGTAATATCAGTGGAAGTGTGTTGATAGTATTTTTCAACTAAGACCATTAGTTTGCTCCCACTCCCCAAAAAAGAGGTGTACTGACCCATGTTCACTCCTACTAGTGATGAGTCAAAGTTATTTCTTATAAATGTCATCACATTTTTGGATACAATTATGATACTTTTTGAATAAAGACTATGTGAATACAGAGTATTCTGTTCTTCTAAAATAGATTTGAGCTAGTTCAAAAAATAATTGAGTCATTCATTTAACATATATTTGGAGCTGGTATACTAAAAGCCTTTTAGAGGTCTATTAGAGCCTCTTGGAATGACTGTTGGCTTAAGAGTCAGATCTGCATTTGACGCCTGATTTAACCTTTTACTGGCTATATGGTCTTGGGCAGATTATTTTAACATATCTAAGTAATATTAGGAGCGATAAAAGTACCATCAAGATTGTGAGGAATAAATGAAATACTGACAAATAAGCCTTGGCTAGATGTCATGGAGGAAGCTTCAGAGCTATATAAAGTGGCCTTTTCCCTCAAGGGACTTCTAATCATTGAAGTAGTACTTACTACAAAATAATTTTTAAGAAGTAGTAGGTTAAGGAATATAACATAGTGATAGAACCGAAGTACTGGAATTTAAACCCATGTCTGTGTGGCATCTTTAACTGCACATTTTTGTAGTAATTGCCTATTGGAGTGGTTCGAGGGGAAATGGAAATGAAGGGATGAATATCAGATATTGGGCTAGAAGGAATGTTGAGAACAAAGTGAAGGGGAAAAACAAAGATGACCCTGTGTTGTTTGAGCTAGCGAATATGGAGAATAGTGGTATGTTAATATAAATAGAAAAGTAAGGCCAGTGGGGAGAAGGACCTTAATTATAATAGGGGAGCAGTGAGTTTGGTTTTGGCCAGATTATTTTTTGCATTTGGGATAAACACTTTCAAATTCTATAAAGCTATAGAATGGAGTCATTGTGGACTAAATACCATTTTTTATTAGAGTTTGGGTCTTAATAGCTGGATAAATAATTAGGAGGGCTTTCTAAGCTATGAAGAAAAGAATCAAAACATGGAACCAAGGATCAGAAGAGTGTATGCAAGAAGCAGTGAGGGAACAGACAAAATTGTGAGACAGAAGAACAAAGAAAGGGCAGAGAAGAAACAAAAGGGAGATAAGTTTTTACAGTCATTTTAACATGAACCTAGAACATGAATAGGCAGTTCACAGGAGAAGAAACATACATGGGAGTAAAATTAATGTAACTTTTTGGAATATGGCATTATGTTAAAATTTTAAATATTAAGCCTAACAGTTATTTCTAAGATTTATCATCATAGAGAAAATCCACAAATGTGTGCAAGATATGTTTATGAGGATTTATCTTGTAGCATCATTTGTAATAGTGAACATTTGGAAACAACCAAATGTCTGTCAGTAGGGGGTTAATTATGCAAGTTATTACATGGGTTGTTGATAACTTGTATCTGGCCAGTTTGGGACGGAGTGAAGGAAGAGACTGGAGAGAAAGGAGGAGCTGGACAAGAGCGGGTGGAACAAAGGCAGCATGGGTGCACATGAAAAAAGAAGGGGGAAATTGTACTGGCCAGAAAAAATTATAATTTGCCCCTTTATTCTTTTTCCCATGGTTGCTAAATATTAATCTTACCTTGTTTTTATGACCCAAGTTAAGCATTCTAAGAAAATTTTTTTCACAAAATAATGCTTGTAAAACAATACAGAATAAAGACATGAATACCAAAAGACAAATGAATAGATTAAAAACAAAATCTGGAAGTGACTGTATAAATTAAGAATCTTCCTTTTCTTGCCTCTGCTCCCCAGTTCCGCTAGAGGTAATCATTGTTACTTTTGACATGTATTCATCCAGCTTTTTTCTGTGTCTGTGTATAAATAATTTTTTAATAAAAATGAGATTTTACAGACTTCTCAGTAATATCATAGATAACTTTTTAAAAATGTCTGTACCTGTAAATAGCTCTACATCATATATTTGTAATGTACTTTATAAAATGGCATAAAATTCAGTGGTGATCTGTTGAAATATTTTCTCATTCAATTGTGTTACTTTAGTTTTAGATGGGAAAATTAGTCAAAAATACGATTTAAGTCACAGTACCTGTAACTCTTGATCTGTCATCTTTGTTGCCCCTGCCCTAATACACATTTTATGCATGCTGTAAATTTGGACTAACAGTAAAACTCACAACTCTAATTCCTTCACTCTCTTTTATTTATATTTAGTTTCTCCATTGATTCAATGGTAATTACTGAATCTGATGTCCGGAAAACAATATATCCTGGAAGTTGTCTAAACCAGAACATTGATGGTACAATAGAGGTATTACATCTTTAAACTGTTGTGTGCACTGATTTTATTTTTCTTACTGTCATTTTTATGTCTATAGTAATTATTCAATTAATAGCTGCTGAGAGGTAAGCATAATAAGAGGATAATAGCTTATATAAAAGACCCGGAAGAATATATAAAGAAATTTAATGTATTTTCATAGCATAGGACTAACACACAGTTGAGAGGATTTTTTCCCCCTAAATATGTTCTAATTTAAAATGTGTCTTGTTTTGTATAACATTAGCTGTGTAACAAATTAGTTTCACTGCCCTTGCCAACAACTTTTCTTGCCACCATAGGAAGTTGAGCCAGACCACCTCTAGAATAGTATTTAGGAATCCTCAAAATTCAAGATGCTGAGGCCTCTTTTAGCACAGGCCATCTGATATATAAAAGCCCCTCATCTTTTACAGTATGGGCCAGCTGCCTAAGCCACATTCTGCCTGTCCTCAACATTGTATATACTCCCAGTTCATGGCCACTTTTCTGAAACTTAAAACTGCAAAACCCTGATCTTAATTCAGTAGATTTTTAATTCTTAACTCCTATAGAAAACAAAGATAATTGCTTTCTCTTGTTTTGGATACAGAGGAGAGATGTTGACTACGTATCTTGATTCTTCCCCACTCATCCTATATGGAGTATTCAGATAATTGGTAAACAATGAAATGCTTTGATGCTGAGAATATGTTTACATTTTTTAAAACTTTATGATTTTTTCTAGTTATAAAGATAATTTGTATTTGTAGAAAATTGGATAGTATTAATAATATTAAGAGGAAGATAAAATTTGCTTGTAATTTCATAAGCAAAGATAGCCACTGTTAACATTCTTAAAATTAGATAATTATATTTAAGAAGTGTCTTTATCACATCATAGAACTATATTAGTAATTAAAATATGTAAATATATTTCTCACTTAACATCATTAAGTTCAGTGTAGTAAGTACACTATTTAGTAGAATTATTCACTAGAATTATTCACCAGAATTATTGGTTTTTTTAAAAATTTTTATTGTTATGTTAATCACCATACATTACATCATTAGTTTTTGACGTAGTGTTCCATGATTCATTGTTTGTGCATAACACCCAGTGCTCCACGCAGAATGTGCCCTCTTTAATACCCATCACCAGGCTAACCCATCCCCCCACCCCCCTCCCCTCTAGAACCCTCAGTTTGTTTTTCAGAGTCCATCGTCTCTCATGGTTCGTCTCCCCCTCTGACTTATTCCCCTTCATTCTTCCCCTCCTGCTATCTTCTTCTTTTTCTTTTTTCTTAACATACGTTGCATTGTTTCAGAAGTACAGATCTGTGATTTAACAGTCTTGCACAATTCACAGCGCTCACCATAGCACATACCCTCCCCAATGCCTATCACCCAGCCACCCCATCCCTCCCACCCCAGAATTATTGTTTTTAATTAAGAGCAGAACCAAAACTTGTTAAAACTTCTCAGAAGTTTTCTAAGAAACATTGATCTTTTGAGGATATTTGAGGGTAGAAGTTTAAAAATAAGTGGTATATATACACAATGGAATATTATGCAGCCATCAAAAGGAATGAGATCTTGCCATTTGCAACGACGTGGATGGAACTGGAGGGTGTTATGCTGAGTGAAATAAGTCAATCAGAGAAAGACATGTATCATATGACCTCACTGATATGAGGAATTCTTAATCTTAGGAAACAAACTGAGTGTTGCTGAGTGGTGGGGGGTGGGAGGGTTGGGGTGGCTGGGTGATAGACATTGGGTAGGGTATGTGCTATGGTGAGCGCTGTGAATTGTGCAAGATTGTTGAATCACAGATCTGTACTTCTGAAACAAATAATGCAAGATATGTTAGGAAAAAAGAAAAAGAAGAAGATAGCAGGAGGGGAAGAATGAAGGGGAGTAAGTTGGAGGGGGAGACGAACCATGAGAGATGATGGACTCTGAAAAACAGAGTTCTAGAGGGGAGGGGGGTGGGGGGATTGGTTAGCCTGGTGATGGGTATTAAGGAGGGCACATTCTGCATGGAGCACTGGGTGTTATGCACAAACAACGAATCATGGAACACTACTACATCAAGAACTAATGATGTAATGTATGGTGATTAACATAATAAAAAATTTAAAAAAATAAAAATAAGTGGTGTATAATTAGTATAAACAAGTATGTTATATTTTGCTTTTTAATTTAGTTTTCTGGTGACTTTGGAGTGAAACAGGAAACAAATATGGTTAAGTTGCTGGAAAAACAATACCAAGAACGATTAGAAGAAGAAGTAGCTAAGGTAAGTTTGTAGTTTGTCAGGTTATTATGGTTTATATTCCCTTCAAGCTTTCAAAAAACATAGATTTTACTGATAGTAGTGCGCTTTTTTTTTTAAGTTTATTTTAGTAGTTTCTGTATCCAACATGGGGCTCGAACTCCTGACCCCAAGATCGAGAGTCAAATGCTCCATTGACTGAGCCACCCAGGCACCCTTGCACTTTCTTTTTTAAAAGTTTTATTACATAGCTTATCTTTAAATTGTCAGTTACTGGTATCAACCGCAATTGCCTTTAAGTGGAATGTTCTGTGAACTTTTCTTTAAGAAAAACATTTTTTTCTTGATATGGAATAGTAATTAGAAACTTTTCAGGGGCACCCTGGGTGACTCAGTCGGTTAAGCGTCTGCCTTCAGCTTAGGTCATGATCCTGGGGTCCTGGGATTGAGCCCCACATTGGGTTCCCTGCGCAGTGGGGAGTCTGCTTCTCTCTCTCCCTTTGCCCCTCCCCATGCTTTTATGCACTTGTGTGCTCTCTCCCTCTCTCTCTTTCTCGCACTCTCTATCAAATAAAATCTTTAAAAAAAAAAAAACTTTTCAGAATGCCATAACAAGTCTTTATAAATTTGTTACCTTGTGAGTAGTACCTTGTAATGGAGTTTGGCCTCCCTTAAAGGTGGGGAATATGGTAGGAAATGAGATAGAAGGTGGTTAGTCTTTTATATATTCTGTTTGTCTCTTCCCAGAGAAGTTACTGTGTTGTTAACTATAGATACTCCTAGCTCCTATGCCTAGAGATATTTTTTTAAATACTCTCTTTCTCTTTCTCTCTCTCTCTCAAATAAATAAATAATCTTTAAAAAAAATGCATATACCTGATTGGGTTCTTATATTGGAACAGGTGAATTCTGATTTTCTCTGCTTCTTTTTTATAATATTTCAGCTGTTCCAGTATAACAATCCCAGTGGGTATGTGCGCTTTAAAGGAGGAGAATTGATAAGGTATACCGGAAATACATAAGGAATTAGGTTAAAACATAAATTAGAAGAGGAAGTCAAGACCCAAGGAAATATATGAGCTGTAGAACTTAATCACTTCTGTATTTATACTGAATGTTTGGTTCCTAGAGATCAAAGTAAAAAGTGAGGCACCATTGCTTATATAGCTTTCATTATCTGGTTCTTTAGAGAAATGCAGATTTTCTCTTGCACTTAGCTCTTACAAAAATTTCTCAAGTGAAATGTGATAGCAGGGCATCATAGCAATTAAGAGCATGCGGTTTGGTATAGGATATACCATGCTTTAAATTTGTGTTCTTCTGGCTTACTAGATTGATGATCTTAGGAATGTTACTTAACTTCTGAGTCAATTTTCTCTGTGTGAAAGGAGGGAAAAAATAGGAATAAGTAATTTTTATAAGGATTCAGTGAACTAATCTACATAAACCACCTAGCAGATGATAAAGATTCATAAATGAAACTTTTAAAGTAGATTACTGTGATAATGGTGATGTTATAAATATGTTTTTTTTTAAAGATTTTATTTATTCATTTGAGACAGAGAGAGAGAAAGGATGAGCAGGAGGAAAGGCAGAGGGAGAGGGAGAAGCAGACTTCCCGCTGAGCTGTGAGCCCAACGGGGGGCTCAATCTCAGGACCCAGAGATCATGACCTGAGCTGAAGGCAGATGCTTAACCATCTGAGCCACCCAGGCACCCCATAAATATGTTTTGTAAGGCATAAGTCATCTAAGCAGATAGCAGAGCACCAAAGTGTGTTAGGTCATTGAAAACTGTTCCAAAGACATCCAAGGTACTGTGGTCCAAGAGACAACGTTTGATGGCCCAGCTTGATCCTTAGAATAATGTAGATTGTTGACATTAGCTACCAGTACTGATAGGATTATGCTCCACCCTATACTCTCAGATAGGATGTTGGAAAAAGATTGAGAACCCTTGTTTCAAAAGCATAGGGTGTATAGAAGAAGCCCAGTTAGGAGTACTGATTCCCAATATAGATCATATTAGATTCAACCTGTGATTTGTGTACTTACTGCTGAAAATAGACATTTATTTACATTTCATTGCCAGACAGTATTCTAAGTATTAGGGTATAGCAGAGGTAAAAATGGGCAGTGTTTTTCAAACTGAGTTGTAATTCATCTTTAAGTTGTAAAATCAATTTATTGGTTTAGGTCCAGGATTTTAACATAAAAACATAATGGGAAGTTCAATTATGTAAATATACACACATATAGGGGTGCCTGGCTGGCTCAGTTGGGAAAGCAGGTGACTCTTAATCTCTGAGTTGTGAGTTCAAGCCCCATGTTGGGTGTGGAGCCTACTTAAAAATTAATAACAACAGGGGCGCCTGGGTGGCTCAGTCGTTAAGCATCTGCCTTCGGCTCAGGTCATGATCCCAGCATCCTGGGATCGAGCCCCACATCGGTTTCCCTGCTCAGCGGGAAGCCTGCTTCTCTCTCTCCTACTCCCGCTGCTTCTGTTCCCTTTCTCGCTGTGTCTCTCTCTGTCAAATAAATAAATAAAATCTTTTAAAAAAATTAATAACAATAATAATAAATAAACACACATGGGTACCTGTGTACGCTTTGGGTCACAATATAAAATACTTTTTTATTGTTGTGTGTGTATGTGTTTACCATGGTTGCAATGAAAAAATTTGAAAAACACTAATGTAGTGACTGTAGATAGAGCAGAGGTCTGGGGGCTGAGCCTGGATAATGCCAATGTTTAGAGATCAGAGAAATGAAGAACAAAGAAGATGGAAAAAAAGCAGTAAGTTAAATATGGGAAGAACAAAAGACTGCATCACAGTAGCCAAGTAATAAAAGTGTATCAAGAAGAGAATGTATTAAACTGTGTCACAGGTTTCTGATACAGTCAAGAATGATTAGAACTGCAAATTTATTATTGGATTTTACAATGTGAAATCATGGGTGACTTTCACAAGAACACATTTGATGAGGGTGATGCAAACTGATTAGATTGGATTTGAGAGAGTGAAGGGGAAGAATGAAGAGGTGAATTAGTTTTACTTGAAAGGGGAGCAGAGAAATAGAGTGGTAGCTCAGGAATAATAGAGGGAGTCAAGCAGTAGGTTTTTGTTGTTGCTGTTTTGTTTCTGTTTAAGAAGAAAAATATCATATTTCTTTGTTAATAGAGATGATTAAGGAGAGAAGGAAAACAAAATAGCTAATTCAGGAGAGAGAGAAACAGTTGTTGGAGCAGTGTCCTTGAGGAGAGGAGAGGAGATGCAGCTGGGAGGGTTGCCATTAGATAGGAGCATGGCAGTTTAATCCATAATAACAAGATGGAAGGCAGAAAATATTTGGTTCATGATTCAGGATGTTTTCAGATGTGATATTTGGAGCCTTTGGAAGTTCTCTTCTGATTGCTTCTATTTTCTCACTAAACTAAGAAGAAAGGTCAGCACCTGAGAATGAGAAAAGAAGAGAAGACATTGAAGCTTTAAGGAGAGAGGGCTGTATAGGAGAAGGAGTAAAAAATGGAAAAGACAAGGGAGATTGAGTAGATTTGCCCAGTATCCTGAAGGGCTCATGCATGGGTAATAGTTACAAATTTAAAATAAGACCATTCAGCTTGGGGCACCTGGGTGACTCAGTCGTTAAGCGTCTGCCTTCAGCTCAGGTCATGATCCCAGGGTGCTGGGATTGAGCCCCGCATCAGGCTCCCGGCTCGGCGGGAAGCCTGCTTCTCCCTCTGCCACTCCCCCTGCTTGTGTTCCCTCTCTAGCTGTGTCTCTCTCTGTCAAATAAATAAATAAAATCTTTAAAAAAAAAAAAGCAGCTTGGTTGGATTTTTTTTTTTCTCTTTTCAGCTAAGCTCAGTTTACATAAGCAGAGCGTCCGCAGAGTCACCTGTAATCACAGGTGGGATTTGTTAGGATAGTGAAATGGGAAGGAGAGAGTAACAAGGTAGTTGAGTCTTTAGTTGAGTTTTTTAGTTTCCAGACCTTTTAATTTAATTTTAATTATTTGTTTCTTTTAATTATTTGTTACTCATTTCTAGTCTAAAGAAAGTGATCTTCATGATACAAATTTTTCAGAATTTCAAAAGCTTCCTTTATGACCTAACATATGGTCAGATTTTTATTGTTGTTTATTATCATCTTTACTGAGGTATAATTTACGTATAATGAAATACACCAGTTGTAAGTGCAAAATTTAGTGAGTTTTAACAGATGTTTAGTTATGAAACCAACACACAATGGAGATATAAAACATTTCCATGACCCACAAGTTTGTTCATGTTCCTTTGGAGACAGTCTCCTTTTTATATTGCTGGATTCTGTTTGCTAATATTTTGTCAAGGATATTTATGTCTGTTTTCATGAGGAACATCATCCATAGTTTTGTTTTCTTTAATATGTTTGGTTATGATATCAAGATAATGCTGGCCTTGTAAAGTGTTGAAATATATTCCCTCTTCTATTTTCTGGAAGAATTTATGTAGAATTGGTTTTATTTTATTTTATTTTGGGGGAGAGGGGCAGAGGGAGAGGAACAAGCAGACTCTGCATTGAGCACGGAGCCGGATGCGGGGGTCAGTCTCATGACCCTGAGATCATGACCTGAGCCAAAATCAAGAGTCAGACACTCAACCAACTGAGCCACCCAGGCAATGCGATATTATTTATTCTTAAATATTTTGTAGAATTTGCTAGTGAAACCAATAGGGCCTGGAGTTTTCCTTGACAGAAGGCTTTGTTAAACTCTGAATCCAATTTCTTTAATAGATTTTGTTTTATTCAGGTAATCTATTTCTTTTAGAGTGAGCTTTGTTAGTTTGTGTCACTCAAGGAATTGGTCCATTTCATCTAAACTGTTGAATTTATGTTGGTGAAGTTGTTTATACTATTGCTTTATCACTTAATGTCTGTGGGATCTGTAAGTTATTCTCTACTTTCTCACTTTTTTCTCTCTCATTCTGGATAGAAATTTATCACTTGTATTGATATTTTCAAGTATCCAGCTTTTGGGTTTTTAAAAAATTGCTTTTGTTTTACTTTCATTGATTGCTTTTCTTTATCTTTTTACTTGTTTCTGCTTGCTTTGGGTTTAATTTGCTTTCTTTTTCTGATTTCCTAAAAGACCTTTCCTCTTTCCTGATACATACATTCACTGCTGTAAGTTTCCCCTTAAGCACACCTTTAAACTGCATTCTAGGGATGCCTCGGTGGCTCAGTCAGTTAAGTGTCTGCCTTCAGCTCAGGTCATGATTCCAGGGTCCTGGGATCGAGTCCTACATCGGGCTCCTTGCTCTGCAGGGAGCCTGCTTCTCCCTCTGCCTGCCGTTCCCCGTTTGAGCTCTCTCTCTCTCTCTCTCTTTCTGACAAATAAATAAAATCTTTAAAGAAATTTTTTAAACTGCATTCTACACATTTTCATTCAACCTGAATATTTGATTTCTTTTATGACATCCTCTGATTCGTGAGTTACTTAGAAATGTGTTGTTAAATTTCCACATTTTAGGGGTTTTCAGATCTCTTCCTGTTAATTTAATGTATAATTTTTAATTTCTTTGTGGTCAGACATACCTTGTATGATTTCAGTTTATTTGAATTTATTGCCCCTAAATATGATCTGGTTGAATGCTCCATGCATACTTGAAAAGAATGAGTATTCTGCTGTTGTTCAGACTCCAGGTTTTCCTCTGGTATTATTTCCCTTCAGCTTGAAAAACTCCCTTTAGCATTTCTTTTAAAATAAAATAGACAGCCCAGTTAGGGACAGACCACAAGTTCTCTTTTACCTTCTTCATACAAATTTTTTCAAGTTTTAACACCCTCTGCAGTTTGCTTGTTTTTGTTAACTTTTCAGAGTTCTCTGGTGGTTGCTTTTGTATTTTGTTCAGTGAATTTCCCTTGTGGGAAAGAGAGGCCGTAGTGAGTTTCATTTATGCTAACTAGAATTACAAGTCTCTGTCTTATATCTTTTTATTCCACAATTTAGATAGAATTATTACTTTATACCTGTCAGTGTTTAGATTTATCTTCGTACTTACAAAAAGAAATTTTAATGCTCTAATCCTTTTTGCATCTAATGCCTTCCTTCTAGGATCATTTTCTGTCTTTTGAGGGACATCCTTTAGAAATTCTTTTACTTACAATCTACTAGGAGTGAACTCTGTTTTTATTTCATGTTTTTATTTTGCTTTTATTCCTGAAAGATGGTTTTATTGACCATTCAAATCTGGGTTGACGGTTATTTTTATGTCCGAACTTTAAAGATAACCTTTCATTGTTTTCTGACTTCCTCTTGTTTCTGCTAAGGAAGTCCTTCATTTTAATTGTTGTTCCCTCATAGGTGATACATCTTTTTATTATGTAATAATAGAACTTTTAAGAACTTTTTGGTGTTCTCTATATTTGTCCTTCCAAGATTCATTGGTTTTCTTGACTCTTAGGAGCAGTACCTTATGTATTCTCACCTGTTACCCATGAAATAGTTCCTTTCCGTTATTCTCTTAATATATCCTCCTAGAACAATGATTAGATGTTGGTTGAACATTCTCACTCTATCCTTCATATCTCTTTGCTTCTCTTTCATATTTTTAATCTTTTTGTCTGTATTGCATTCTTAGTATTGAGAGACAAGCCCATCAGGTTCAAGACAGGAAATTAAAGGGGCGCCTGGGTGGCTCAGTCGTTAAGCGTCTGCCTTTGGCTCAGGTCATGATCCCAGGGTCCTGGGATCGAGTCCCGCATCGGGCTCCTTGCTCAGTGAGGAGCCTACTTCTCCCTCTCCCTCTGCTGTTCCCCCTGTTTGTGCTCTCTCTCTTTCTCTCTTTCTCTCTGACAAATAAATAAATAAAAATCTTTAAAAAAAAAAAAAGACAGGAAATTAAAAGCTAGTCTTGAGATCTTGACCACTAGTTAGAGAATATTAAAGGCCTGTAAAATAGAGATTATCTCTTGTCACTTTTTGTAGGATTTCTTTTAGTTTAAAACCATTTTGAGGGGCGTCTGGGTGGTTCAGTTGGTTAAGAGTCTGCCTTCAGCTCAGGTCATGATCCCAGGGTTCTGGGGTCAAGCTCCACATCAGCGTCCCTGCTCAGTGGGGAGTCTGCTTCTCCCTCTCCCTCTACTCCTCCACCCCCCCACCCCCTGCTCTCTCATGCTCTCTCTTTTCCAAATAAATAAAATCTTAAAAATAAAAAAAAAACATTTTGACTAGTAATTTGCTTTTTAAATTCCTGCTGGTATGATGTGGATGGAAGTAGATGGTATTATGCTAAGCGAAATAAGTCCATCAGAGAAAGACAATTACATATGGTTTCACTCATATGTGGAATTTAAGAAATAAAACAGAGGATCATAGGGGAAGAGAGGAAAAAATAAAACAAGATGAGACCAGAGAGGGAGACAAACCATAAGAGACTCTTAATCATAGGAAACAAACTGAGGGCTGCTGGAGAGTAAGGGCATAGGGGGATGGGGTAACTGGGTGATGGACATTAAGGAGGGCATGTGATATAATGAGCACTGGATATTACATAACACTGATGAATCACAGGCCTGTACCTCTGAAACCAGTAATGCATTATATGTTAATTAACTGAATTTAAATTAAAAAAATTTTTTTAAATAAATTCCTGCTAGTATTTATAAATCTAATCCTTTTCGTTTATTTTTTTAGGTCATTGTATCAATGAGTATAGCATTTGCTCAACAAACTGAACTATCTAGAATATCTGGGGGAAAAGAGGATACTACATCGTCAAAACAGACACATGCTTTCTGTCAGCAAGAACATTTAAATAAAATGAAATTATCACAGGGTCAAACTTTTGAAGCAATGGACGTGAAATTTAAAGAAGAATTTAAACCACTTAGTAAAGAGTTAGGAGAAAATGGAAAGGAAGTTCTTTTATCAAACAATGATAATCTTGATGATAAACTAGAATCAAAGGACCATGAACTGACTATTTCAGAAGAAATGTTTTCCAAAGATAAAACATTTATAGTCAGAGACCCTGTAAGTGTGCTTCTTTGTATAAGAAATTGTGACTTCCTTCACTATAAAAATATTACCAGTAATTAATATTCCTTAATGGGGAAGGAAGGTATCTAGTCTTGACTTAGGGATTAGCATTATGATTGTGTTTTATTACTTATATATGAATAAATGATTTAATATTATTAAATAAAACAAGTCTGGTTCATAATCTTGTACATACTGTGCATGGTAAAATCTCATTGTAAGTTATACTTGCATTAATTTTGTTTCATTCAATTTAAGATTAATTATCCTGTAGTTTATAGTATGTATGAATAAAATATTTGCTTCATTTAATGTGATAATAACATCACAAGGAAATAGCTACCTCTTTAAGAAGATAATTTATTGTACTCTGTATATACTAATTCTTTTCTTCTTTACTTATCCATTAATGGAGGATCTGTTCTGTGTCTATACCACAACTGTTTGTGTGTTTAACAGTAATAAATCCTACATTTTAAAATTATCTAAAATCAAATTTTTTATTAATGTTCAGAATGGGTTATGTCTTGTTTAGAGGCATATTCAAATAAAATTGTCAACTTCTTCATGAGGTGCAAAACTAAGGTATTTGTGAAAACCTCCTTAGTTTACCAGCAGCTGTTCATTTAAGTAGTAGCTCTTTGGGAATTGAAGTACTTCTGAACTTCATTAAGGAGTTGATTTCTTATGAATTTGAGAAAATGGAATATAAAGCTTTTATTTCCAAATAAAAATTAGTGAAAATTGTTTCTTACCAATCAATTCTCTGTAGTACTGTGATGACCACTGCATAATATAAATTAAATAGGTAAAATTTTTCATGTTTTATAAATTTAATTTTAAATTATAAATATTCCGTTTATGTTATCTCCCCATCATAAAATGTCAAGAGGGATAATGGAGTTATAGCTTCATTAAGAGCAGAAGGCATCCTGAGGATTTTTAGTCCTTCTTCTCTCTTAGAGTCAGATTGCCTCTAAACTAACTGCTAAACTATTTTGCTTTTAGAAAATAACCTATGTAATGATAATAAACTAACTTCACACCAGACTTGGAATTACAATTAAGAGAAATTTTTTTTTTTTACTTTATTAGTTTAGTAATGGGGATAAAAAATCACGTGCTTTGCGGGGTTAGAATTGCTTTCATATTCATTTCTAATGATGTTGACACTGAAAAATTTCTACAAAATGTTTTATGATTGCTGCCTTTTTTTTTTTTTTTTAACTCTTGTAGATCCATGATGAGATTTTGGTGTCAAGTATGGATGCTTCTAGACAACTAATGTTAAATGAAGAACAGTTGGAAGATATGAGGCAGGAACTTGTACGACAATACCAAGAACATCAGCAGGCAACAGAACTGTTACGGCAGGCACACATGCGCCAGATGGAGAGACAGCGAGAAGACCAGGAACAGCTACAAGAAGAGATTAAGAGACTGAATAGACAGTTAGCCCAGGTATGGGACTTAGAGTCCCTTTTCTCCCCAATTAAAATAACAGTATTCTTTATGTAGCCTTTTTTTAAAAGTCAGTATTATTGCCAACATCTGAATGAATACAAATATTTAACATCAGGAACGGACTCCCATCAGCACAGCAGCCTTAGATCTTGTTAGGAACACCTGACCCACCCTTGGAGTGCCTTGCCTCTGTGCCATTTTATTTATCTGCCCTTTTGCCATTGGAAAAGTGGCTACAAGGTTGTTTGTTTGTTTTGAATCATTCCAGTGACTGTACACAACAAAAGCACTTTGACAGTTTTGGAAATTCTTTGTGCTGAAGTGCAGTTGACAATCATTTTTCCCATATTCATTTCTAGTTTTGTGAGTCCACCAATTAGCATCTCCAAGGTTTACCTTTATCTATCTATAATCTATCTTTTTAATCATGAATGGGAATCTGAAGCAGTATGTTTCTGGAACTTTCTCCAGGGAAACATCTCTTCTTGATTTGAGATAAACAGATTTACGTAACATTCTTATCCCTTTCCTTACTCCTTGGTATTTGGGAGCTGGATTCTTATCAATTGCTGTATATAGTATACTCACAAAATCATTACAGAAAAGCAAGAAATATTTATATAGATGTTCCTATAAAAACAAATTTGTTCAATTTATTTTGAAAACTTAGATTAAAAAAATCTTGAAATATGTTCTTTCAAATATAGAATAATAGGAAAATTGAGAGTTGAACATAAAACATATCATTTGGAAAAATTGATATTGCTTTTCTTCATTGCATTTTGTGAATTCAAACCTCCATATTTTCAATGCAAAATTGGTGTATAAAAATAATATTAATTGAGCTTCACCAATTCCTGAATTAGCTTTTTTAAGTTTCAAATTTTGCATTGAACTTTATATATGCTTTTAACCCCTAATCATGGGATGTAACTCATAGGTAGAAAGGGCCTTTTGGTTCCAGGGGGTTAAAAGAAATCTAATTATTTCTGCTTTTTTTTTCTTCTGTCGCAAACAATATTCTCTCATGACCTTTTTTCTTATTTAGAGATCCTCAATAGATAATGAAAACCTGGTTTCAGAGAGAGAGAGGGTGCTTTTAGAGGAGCTGGAAGCACTAAAGCAGCTGTCTCTAGCTGGAAGAGAGAAGCTGTGTTGTGAGCTGCGCAACAGCAGTACGCAGACACAGGTAGTATGGACTTTGGCCCACCTAGGAGCAATGGATCAACAATGCAGTAGGATCTGTTTGTCTTTGTTGTTGGTGTCCAATGTATTTTTTACAGGCGTTGAGCTTATGTATGTGTGATTGTTTACATGCGAGGTAGGTGGAGTCCTTCTATGTAAGGTAATTTGCATAGGACATTGCTATAGCAGCAACAACTGTTTCACCAGGGAGCAGCCCAGCTAACTTGATGTCACACTAGAGCCTACCCATTAAAGTTCTTTTTATTTCTGCATTAGGTTGCCTTATCTTTTTTGATAATGCTAATCCCTTGATAAAATGTAGTTAAATATTATTTCAAAGATTCTATTTTGCCTGCAGAGATTTCTATTTCACCTCATAACAATATAGAAGAATGACGTGCTGTTTCCAAGATGACAGGTTTACTTTCTGTTTTGTCTTCTCTGCCTTTATACAAACTTAAGCAGAATGGAGATGAAAACCAAGAGGAAATTGAAGAACAGACCTTTAAAGAAAAGGAGTCAGACAGAAAACCTGAAGATGTGCCTCCTGATATTCTGACCAATGAAAGGTATACAGAATGTGTATTTTTTTTTGGTACAAAGGGAATTAAATAGTTGTTTCAAAGTGGTAAACTTTATTTGTCCTTATTTTGATCTTGTACATTTATTTGTCCATTTTACTGTGTGTGTAAAGAACTCAATTTTATAGACAAATTTTTAAAAATCTTTTTATGTAAGGTAATTTTTGTTTGGATATTGATCATGTACTTATCTCAGTAAATGATAAGGCATTATTTGATTATTGAACCTTAATTTTATCCTCATATGCCATTTTTTATCCTAAAAAACATAATTGCACTTGTGAGTGTATTTCTTCAGTATATGGACATGCATTCCCCTTGCTTGTGATGAGAAAAAAAATGAAGTGTGATAGTGTACAGTTAGCTTCTTTCATTCATTTACTGCATATAAGATGAGAACTTTTAATCCATATCCCACTTTTATAGAGGAATAAATTAATGATCCGATGTTAACAAAACTTCCCCTGACTTGATTTTGTAGATGTTAATATAAAAATGTAAAATATTAAATGAGAATTCACCCCCATGTTAAGGACTGTAAGGAGAATATTTTAAAATTTGTTTTGTTCAAATGAAAATAATTAATTTTAAATTAAATTAATATCTACTAACTTAATTTCCTCCTTTTCCGATTTCTGTGACTGTCAACCTCTCTGTGTCCTCCTAACCTCCTTCCTCAGCTTGCATGGAGGAATTTGGCCCCTAAGATTTTGGCTTCCCCATTGGATCATCAGTATGGAACACAGTCAGTATGGAACTCAAACAAGAAAGACAGTGTATGAAAATTAGAGTTACCATGGCAATATAAAATAAACATTTTGTTTATTTTATATTATTTATCTCTGATTGGTATATTTTTAAAACTATGTAGTGTTTAATTTTTAGGAATTTTTGCAGTGAGTGCTAATAAATGAGTATTCGTATTTATTTCTCTTTACCATCATATTAATTTTAATCATTTCTCTTATTTATAAATATTTTTTTTAAAGATTTTATTTTTTTTATTTGACAGAAACACAGTGAGAGAGGGAACACAAGCAGGGGGAGTGGGAGAGGGAGAAGCAGGCTTCTTGCGGAGCAGGGAGCCTGATGCAGGGCTCGATCCCAGGACCCTGGGATCATGACCTGAGCCAAAGGCAGACGCTTAACGTCTGAGCCACCCAAGTGCCCCTAGAAATATTTTCAAATTATCCTAATCCTGAGGTGTTTGGGGCTTGAACAAAACCTAAGAAAAAATTAAACCCTTGACTGACTTACTACTAACTAAATTACTTAGAGTTTTATTTTTAATGCCCTGGTCTCATGTAAGCAGAGAACTTGATCTAGGTACAAAAATAGAACTGTCTCTTTCACTTGACAGATACTGAAGGAAAACTTGTCTGTTTATTACCTTGTCTTAAAATAGTTATGTCATGTGCCTGTGAAAATAGTCTTTAACCTGATTGTTGGTGATCTCCCACAGTGTGAAGTTGAGAGAGCAAACTGTCTTAAGGCAGAGGACCTTTAGCATGAAAGTCTCTTATTTTATATTAAATATAAAGTTTGCCACTATAGTACTCTTACTGAATTAAGCTATTAGGACAACAGAATTGTTTAGTTATTCAGAAGATTAATCAGATAATCTTCTGAATCAGCATTTATGGAAGTATATTTCTTGACATGAAAAGATGTTTGTGTTAAGCAAAAAACAAAAAAAACTTACAAAAACTCTTTGCCCTGGATAATTCCATTTTTATTTTTTAAAATATATATATTTATGAGGTGGAGGGGAAGGCTAGAAAAATAGATCTTAAAATGTTAACAGTGATTATTTTTGCCGAGGTATTTAGGTGGGTGGTTAGCACTGTTTTCTAATTTTTTTTTTTTGCAAATGAAAATGACATCTTTTTAAAAAGACAGATGCACTATTAATTCCATTTGGTTGAAAATAAGTTCCTTCTGGCTGAAATCATTTATGTAACTTGAGAAATTTCTGTCTCTGGAGCAGATATAATAAAGAATGTCCTATGATATTCCCTCTGGTGTTGGCAGATAGTGATATTGCACAATAGACCTTTTTAAAAATAGGTCTCTGCCTGTTTCTGTAATTTAATTATCTAGATTATCACCAGGAAGTTGTAGAAATACGCATTTTTCTGGTGGAATTTTTAAACTATATTGTTTGACACATAAAAAGATTAAATGTGAAACATGTACAAGAACCATAAATGGCATTATCAGCTTGCATATGCTTGGATACTACCACAATTTTTAAAACTTAACTTTTGTAACCACTTAAAATTTTCTTCCAATTTAGAAACTTTACTAACTTAAAACTTATATGATTTATTTAAGGTCAGTAAAGTATTGCACATTTGTAAAAATATGTTATAGTTTACTGATGGACCAAAATCTTTTTAGAAGAAAACAAATTTTATAATGTAATTCTTAAATAAAAAACAAAAGCACTTCATTTTAAGTGCAATTGCATAATATTTCAGTAGAGAGGGTTGTATAGTATTTTTCAAGTCAGATTTTTTTGTGGGACATAAGCTAAGTGTTTGCTTCAAAAAGATTAAGCATTTTAATAAATGTTTCTTTATCTATACAGGTTTGCACTCCAGAAAGCTAATAACAGACTTCTGAAGATTCTCTTAGAAGTTGTGAAGACAACAGCAGCTGTTGAAGAAACAATTGGTCGCCATGTTCTTGGTATTCTAGACAGATCTAGTAAGGTCCAGTCATCTGCCAGCTTGATTTGGAGGTCAGAAGCAGAGGCACCTATAAAGTCATGTATCCATGAGGAACACACAGGAGGTACTAGTTTGAGACTTATCATCATTATCTTCAATAAATCTTTCTTAGTTCAAGGCAGTTTTGCTATGTGTTGAAAATACAGAAGAGACAATATTAAAGTTTTTTCCAACAAGAAAATCTTCAGACACAAATACTTTGGAGCCAGTATTCTCAAAATATCATTATTGTATAGCATTTGCAAGTGGGTATCTTGAAGTTGTTGTTGTACATACTCAGGGTTTTAACTACTTTGCTGTATAAACCAGAGACTGTTTAATTTCTCCACTATAAAAGAAAAATTCCACATCACTTCTCAGGACACTTACCAGTATCCATGAGGTATTGGCAACATCCTGAAATCACCCTAAAGATTAGAAATAAAGAACTTTTAAGAATCAAGCATCAGTTTCACATATCTGTTGAGATGGTTAGAAGAAAGTCTTGATAAGAAACCCAAGACTTGATCTTTAGACTGTCCTCTGCTAGCTCCTTTCTTCCTTTTGGAAAAGCGGTTTGAAGTATGACAGAATATGTGTGGATCCAGAGGTTAGATCCTGACATGACGTAGCTCTCTTCCTAATTCTCTTTTCTTCCAGCTGTGTGGGCTGGGCTCTTCTTTGAATTTCTTACTTTCATGCTGCTGACATCTACCCTCTTGTTTTTTAATTCCTTGTTGATGAGGAAATCAGGCAGTCAAAAGGTAAGAAATTTTTTTAAATGGAAAAAGATAGGGTCTGGACTCTAGGATCAACAGATCAAGTCCATACTTTACTACCATTCCACACCCAAGCATTTCTCTCCAGTTAGAGGCCAACCTTCTAAAAATGCCAATATTTGCAGTGTTTGAGAGCATTCTGTTTAAGTTTCAAGTGGAGAAATGAGAAGAAATTATCCTACTTACAGAAGGTTTACCTAACTGCAAGTTGGCCAGTAGCCTGTTTCCAAATGCAGAGAAAAGCTTGATTTGGAATTGTAAGTAAAACTCCCTCAGTTGAGTACAAAGATAATTTAAAAAACCTTGTGGGGTGCCTGGGCGGTGCAGTTGGTTGAGCATCCAGCTCTTGGTTTTGGCCCAGGTGGTGATCTCAGGGTCATGAGATCGAGCCTTGCATTAAGCTCCACCCTTAGCATGGGGTCTGCTTGAGTTTCTGTCTCCCTCTCCCTCTGCCCCTCCCACTTGTGCTCTTGCTCTCTCTCTCCCTCTAAAATGAGTAAATAAATCTTAAAAAGTTTTTGGAAAAAAACCCTTTTAATAAAATAAGAGCTGAAATAATACTGAATTTTTAAACCTTCAAATTCATTCTTTTCAAACTTTGTAGAAGTATTTTGTCAAAATAACTTCACTCTCTGTTAAGCTCTCAATCAAGGGCTATTTTAATTCTACATATAGATCTTGATGTATGGAAAAGAATTAAGTAATACTTTCTTGGTCTTATTATAGAAGTGTTTATCAAACTAATTAGGATGACCACTAATACCATTTGGGGACACCTAGATACACATTTTGCATCTTGGAGGAAATACTGAATTAATAGAATTTATCATTTAAAACTGAATTTTCTGATAAACTTTGAAGAATATATTGGCTTAAAAAATTGACAGTTCCATTTATAAGAATTTTTTCTGATGTTCCTTCATATTTTTCATGGAGCCTTATTGTAAAAACTAAAAGGAACTTTTGAAATATTTCTTTTATGTCTTATTTAATGTGACAGAAAAAGTTCAGTCTTATTCTGATTACAAAGCAGCATTTGCTTTTCAGTTTTTATATATGACTTTTTATTGTTGGTAGTAGTACTTGTGATTTATTTTCGGCTTCCAAGTCCAAACTTGTTTAGATTTTTATGCATGTGTGGACTTGTTAACTCTCTAAAGTAAATAATTGATTTGCTAATGTGTGCCTCCTCATAAGAGTCACCTAGTTTATGAAATTAAAGGGAGATTTTGAGCCAATGTGAAATTATGTTGAACTTGAGTGAATATTAAAGTAGCTCATAACAATGAGTTCTCCTAGGATATGTTGAAAGAAAAGTTCTTTGAGGCCTGCACTGTGATGGCTCAGTGGTAGAATGCTTACCTCTGTAACTTTTTAATAGGAAAATCAATAAAGTTAATGCATTTTTTTAAATCCTAAAGGAAGGTGAGAAGGTGACATCAGAACTTAACCATTGACATGAGTGTGCTTCTTGCTAGACTGACCCCCTTGGGAAGCCTTCCACTTTTAGGGGAAACTAAAGTATGGAATACCTCCTGGGAAACTGCCTTCAGGACCATCAGCCCATCCTTCCAGTCTCCTCAATGACTGCATATCTTAAATATTCTATTGTTTCTAGGATAAAGGCCAAATGTCTATAGCCAACAGTAATTTCCTAGAATACTCTTTAATGCTGCTTCCTCAGAGAGGTCCTTCTTGACCACTCTATTTCATTTAGTCCCTCATTTTCCCAGATGACCAAGCCACCGAATCTCATCTGCTGCAGTGTCCTTTTGGAGTAGTGTGATGTGATAGAAAGAATGCTGGGTTAGTAATCTAACCAGGTACTTGATTCTTACTCTAGCTCTCTGTAACCCTGGGCAGATCAGTCTCCCATGGCTTCAGTTCACTTATCTGTCAGGTATAAGAGACAAAGTAGTCAGTGGTTTCCATTTGGAGCTTTAGAGATCTTCAGAAGGCCATTGGGGTAGGGGATGCTCTGTCAGATCACCTACCCTGCTTAATCTGGGAAGATAAGGAATGAACATGGTATAAATCCATAAAGTAAATGACTAAAGGACTTTTGAATAACCATCATCTGCTGTGTTTAAGACACAGATCTGAGTGGTTCACCAATGTGAATTCATGAGTCTCTTCACCAAACTGACAATTCTGAGATTTCTATTGGCATTTTATGAAATTGCCCTGCCAATTTATGTTTTTCTCTGATTTTTCTCCCAAAGACTAGTTATTATAAATACAGTGTAACCTTGATGTCTTTCTCATTCTTTTATTTCATTGGAATAAACAACAATAGAAGTTCTATTTCTTCATTGGAACATATTCACATTATTTTTGTTTGTATCTTCAAAATGTTACCAATAAGATACATTAAGCTAGTTGACATCTTCATCTTTTCTAGATACTTTAATATATATTTTTTCATTAACATTTGAAAAAATTTCAGTGGCTTTTTATAAGCCGTTTTGTTTTATGTATCTTTTGTAGTTTGTGCTTGAGATTTGTTCCCACGTAATATACAGTATCTTTAATTTTTTTCCCTCATCATTGATTTCTTCTTTTTCCCCAAAGCACGTTGATATCTTCATAATATGGGGGTGAAAAAAGTGCGTTCATTCTTCTTAGCTCCTCACTTAAGGTAAACCTTGACCAACTCAGTGAGAGATTAGACCAACTCCTACTTTTACCAGCTTTGGTTTCTCTTCCTACAGTACCACAGCTGTTCTCTCAGGACAACAGTGACCTTCCAGTTGTCAAATCCAATAGCATCATCTCAGTCCTTGTCCTGTTTGAGTGTCTAAACAAATAACATTACTGACATCTCTGCCTTTTTTGAAGTGTTCTGTTCTTGTCTCCTGGAACATCTTCTGTCTTTCTGTGACTTTTTTTTTCCACACAGTTTCTTTTGTTAGCTTATATTATGGAGGCGCCAACTATGTTTGTCCTCCTCTCCTGAAACAGGAAAGCAGTTGTTTACTGCTCATGAAATAAATGTATCCACTTTCAGGATTTCAACTCTCACTTTAGTACAAATGACATCTAAGGCTCTGCAGACCCAAATTTCTAAAAGTTGACTCATCTTCTCTACCTAGTCCATTAACACTTCCAACTTCATTTTTCATGCCTACTCTATACACTTTCTCCTGATTTTTGAAGTATTTCTCTCAATCACTCTTCTATCACCTAAGAATGATCTGTGCTTGAACCCCAGAGTCGTCTTTTACTACTTTCTTTCTCCCTTGTCTTATACATTTAGTCTTCTCCGACCTTTCAGCACTTCTCATCTAGGCGATTGAAATACTCTTCTTTTTTTTTTAAAGATTTATTTATTTATTTGAGAGAGAGAGCGCACAGATGGAGAGGGAGAAGCAGACTCCCTGCTGCGCGGGGAGCCTGACATGGGGCTGGATCCCAGAACCCTGGGATGATGACCTGAGCTGAAGGCAGACGCTTAACGACTGAGCCACCCAGGCGCCCTGATTGAAATAGTCTTCCAACCTGTCTTTTCTTCAGCCCTTTTTCTGCATTGCTGCAGTTTGTTTCCCGATTCTTAGATTTTATATCTTCCTGTTCAAAAAATCATTTACTACCCATTATTTATAGCAAAACCCCAAGGTTCCTATAAAAGTGAAAACCATTCACAGCCTCCTTTCCAGCTACCTTCTTTTAGCTCCAGTTACCTTATAGCTCTCCTCCCACCCCATCCTAACTTCTCCACATACTTTCACCCCATAAAGCCTTGGCTCTGCATTGTATCAAACTATTCTCTTTCCTCAGATTCGTCAAATTGTCTGTATTTATTAGAAAGAAAAGGTCACTAGAATGCATTTAATTCCTTAAACATGCTATATAACATATATTTTTAGTTTTAAACACCAATTATAAACTTAGTATTTCTTGCTTCCATAGCTTCTTCAAAATTATTTATTTTCTAGACTACATCATTTTGTTTAGTAACTTTGTAATATATACATTGTACTATATATGAATTCATTTTGAATTCCAAGATCATTTTGAACTCATGAATACTTATGAAATATTAATCCCTATTACCAAGACATTCAGTTTTGAATACATGGAATAATATAAGTAAATATTAGTCTGGTTGCTGTCTGTTTTTAAGTGTTGAGAATAAAAATAGAAAGTGAAAATTGTATTAGCTGTTACACTAAGAAGTTAGTGTAACTAACTGCGGCTGGAATGCAGTTTTGGATTCTCTAGCCGGTGACTTGTACAGAGGAGGTACTCACTGAATATTGAACTGTGCTACATTCAGATCCTTACCTGATATTGTTAATACATGAGATTGAGAGAAATGCATGGCACCAGCTACTTTAGCTTAGCTAGACATTTTAATAAATAGCTCCTATTCTCCTGGATGACTATATCATAACGAATATTTTTTTTTTAAAGATTTTATTTATTTGACAGAGAGAGACAGAGAGGGAACACAAGCAGGGGGAGTGGAAGAGGGAGAAGCAGGCTTCCCGCTGAGCAGGGAGCCTGATGTGGGGCTCGATCCCAGCACCCTGGGATCATGACCTGAGCCGAAGGCAGACGCTTAATGACTGAGCCACCCAGGCGCCCCTCAAAATGAATATTCTAAGTACTTTGGAAATTAAAGTTTGCTGTTAATTTGTTAACTTTCTGATAAGTTACTGATAAGAAATAAGTATTACTTATTACTTACTAAATAAGCATTATCTTATTACTGCATGTAATAAAAGAATAGGTCATTCCTCTTCAGGATATTTCATTGTTGGGTTGTAGTATACTGCCACAGATGAATACCGTATTCCATGACAGCAATAAATAAGATATGCTTTTATTTCAGTTTAGAGAAAACACTTCCAGAGCTTATTCTCAGCTCATTTAAACTCAGTTTTGTTTAAATAAAAAATAAGAATAGTGTGGATACATACATTCATAGTTAAATTAGTACTGCGCATCAGTCTATTAACCTCTTTGTAATATACCTCTTACAAAAGTTTCAAGCTGCAAAATGATCTTAGTCCCTTTTACTGTCTGGCCTGAGCTTGTGATGCTACTCAGTATAGTGCTCAGAAATCAGAGGATCTCTGGGGTGCCTGGGTGTCTCAGTCAGTTAAGTATTTGACGGTCCTGGGATCAAGCCCCGCGTTGGGCTCCATGCTCAGCAGAGTGTCTGAGGATTCTCTCCCCATCATCCTTCCCCCTGCTTGCTCGCTTACCCTCTCTCTCTCTCTCCCCCAAATAAATAACTCTTTTAAAAAAAAATCAGAAGATCTGTTCTAGACAAAATCTAGCACTTCTTCTATCCTTCCATATACCTGGAATATCCCATTGCACAGTGTTTTTCTTTTCATATCATTTATGTATTTATTTTCTCATCATACAGTCCTTGAGGATAGGAACCAGATCCCACCACCTATGTGTCTCCATTACTTAGTAAATCCTGCATGGTGGGATTAGTAAATATCTGTTGAAAGTTGTTTTAGAAGTTTTTATCAAAGAGGGGTGCCTGGGTTTCTCGGTTGGGCGTCTGACTCTTGATTTCGGCTCAGGTCATGATCTCGGCATCGTGAGATTGAGCCCTGCATAGGGCTCTGTACTCAGCAGGGAGTCTGCTTGAGATTTTCTCCCTCTCTCCCCTTGCCCCGTCCTCCTTTGTGCACATGTGCGTGTGCTCTTGCTCTCTCTCTAAAATAAACAAATCTTAAAAAAAAAAAGGTTTTTGTCAAAGAAAAATTACTGAATAACCCCAGTATTAATTTCTGCAAAGCCCTCTTAGCACAGCATTATCTTTCTCATTCTTCCTGCTTAGTTATCAAATAATATTACATTCTGTATTTCCCTATTTGTTAAATTGCAATGTTGTTATTAAAAGGCCTTAAAGACCTGTAGTTCAATGATTTCAGCTTTTAACTTGATTTTATTTTGTAACTTTTTTTACTGTAACTATTAATTAAATAGATTTATGCCTTTAAAATACTATTATTTCAGTTACAGATGAGTCTATACCCTCTTATTCTGGAAGTGATATGCCAAGAAAAGACAGTAGTATGTGGTCAAAAGTAACTGAAGAAGGGACAGATCTCTCAGAACGGCTTGTGAGGAGTGGTTTTGCTGGAACTGAAATAGACCCTGAAAATGAAGAACTTATGCTGAGTATCAGCTCTCGACTACAAGCAGCAGTTGAGAAACTCCTAGAAGCTATAAGTGAAACTAGTAGTCAGGTAACCTTCTTATGTTGCTAATCTGTATTACATTTGCAGGTTTTCTTTTAAGCCAGTAAACAACTAAGTGTTTTCTCTCTATTGTCTCATAGAAATTTAGTCATGTTCCTCTTTAATAAATGGTTGTATTTGTAACAACCAATATTGATAACAACAGGTTTCTTTTCAGGTGGTAAGTGTCTTGGTAATGTCTTGACGGACTCTTCAGGTTCTAAAATTCAGTGTTTTAATTTTAAAATTTTCTAGACTCTTACACATTACTTTTTTTATATCAAAAGAGATTTTAACTATATCATTGACTGAAATATTCCATTATAATATTTATTTGAAGGAATAATACA
Organism: Eumetopias jubatus; assembly: GCF_037043125.1. Taxonomy (NCBI): domain Eukaryota; kingdom Metazoa; phylum Chordata; class Mammalia; order Carnivora; family Otariidae; genus Eumetopias; species Eumetopias jubatus. The sequence continues at coordinate 37,004,477 of NW_028274820.1, forward strand.
AGGAATATCTTAAACCATATGCTTTGGTATGTCCTAACACATTGCTATTGTAATATGATAACAAATCAAACCTACAGTCCTTCACATGATTTTTACATCCTTTTCATGAATGTTAATAGATTACCTCACTTTACTCTCTCTTGGTAGGCAGTTAGATGAGGGACACTTTTTACATCGAAGTACTGTTTGTATAGAAATTTTAAAGGGGTATAACCATTTATAACCTAAAATGCAATTTTCTCTGTCTCTAACATTTTTACACTATGTATGGTAAATGTCTCTTAAGTTACTGTATGTAGAATTTAAACAATTGTTGCTTTAAAATGAAGCAAATTCACTTATTTATTTTAAAAATGTTTAAAACAACTATAGAATCATAGCTGTATGTTAATCAAGTGAGTACTTCATTGTCATCAGTTACAGGGCCAATATTATTAACATTTTCATTGATACCTTTATTCACAGTATCCTAAATCCATCTGTATTTCAGACAGAAGTTGAGAAGTTGAAAGAGTGTCTTTGATGTCTTGTTATTTCTAATGTCTGGCGTTCATTGATGCTACTTTTTTTCCTCTAAGAAATTATTCTGTTATGGAATCTTATTGCAATAGCAGTGACTATTGGATTTACCATATTTGACAAATATTGTTATATATTTTGTGTTTTAATGCCAAACTCAGTTACTTTTAGGTTAAGTTAGTGATTGAGTCCTCTCTTGGTTAGTGACCCTTGAAATCACTTGTTTACCACCTACTATTACGTTAATTTTTCATTATCAATCCATTTTTTCTCTTGGCAACTTGCTATTAACATTTAATATAGAAGGCATTATCAAAACGGCATATATGTCCAGTGAAATATTTGTCTTCTGGATAGTCTTCAGACAAGTTTTCCCCGGTTCATTCTTCCTTGTAGGGAGACAGTTTAAATTCTCTTCTGTGCTAGAGTGCGGACTGTATCGTTAAGAGCACATTACCACACATGCAATGAGAATTCACTATCTGGCCAGGAGAATATATCATAATATACCTACTGTTAATTTTCTGAATTGCACCTTGATTGACTAGCCAAACTAGGGTATTCATATTCAGTTAAATAGGTTTCAGAAATGTTTTCATAGATAAAGTGCTGTCTTTGGGCAATTCTTATTTCTCTGAAGCTTCTTTTACAGCCGATGCAGAATGATTGAAAGGCTTTTGCTTCAGTTACTTAAAGATTTCCTTGAGCATTGTAAAGAACTAAAAGAAGTACAGTATTTTTGAAAACTCACATCTTTGTGTATTTACTAATACACAATAGAAAGGATAACTACACAAATAATAATAGTGGTCTCATCTTTTGCTAAAACCACAGTGAGTTATTTTTCATTGCCAACATCCTAAGTGCTGGTCGGAAAGGCACCAATAAAAACCAGCTTCATATGTGTTATTAATTTAAGACATTATACTCTTGTATCAAAGAACTTTAATGTGTACTGTATTTTTCTTCAGCCTCAGGTAGACGGCTTAAACTCAAACATTGAAACTATGAATGCTATGTCATAATTTGAAATTCCATAGCTATTATAAGAAAACACATATTTTCTATAAGATTTGCTATTTTTTCAAGCTTTTACTTTTCTAATTAACATAAGCCCTGGATTGGCTTTCTTTCAGAATGCTTACACATAAGCCGCTTTAACAGTATGCTACTCTACTGAGTGAGCTGGGCCAATTCAGGCATTTTCAGCTGTTGCTTTTCAGCACTTTTAAAGTTTGAACGCATATGCACCCTAGTTATCCCTTTTATTCTATGAAAGTAGTGTGAATAATTCTGTGTGGAATTTCAACATAATCCTGCCTTTTTTTTTTTTTTTTTTTGCTTATTTCAGCTACATTAGTATTTAATTTCTGTGATTCGTACTTTCATACCATGAAAAACTAGTAATATTTTTCCTTTCTTAGCCACTATTAAATACTTTGATCTGGATCTTGAACACTGTTAATACTGTTGCTGCTACTTGATACCATTGTAAGTTATGGACAGTCTAGTTAATGCAGTGTAGTTGACCTTTGAACAGTACAACTAAGGTGCGCCGCTCCATTTATATGCAGATGTTTTTCAGTATATACAGTACAGTACTGTAAATGCATTTTCTCTTTATGATTTTCTTAATGCCATTTTCTTGTTTCTAGCTTACTTTATTGTAAGAATACAGTATATAATACGTTAATACGTATAACATAAAATATGTGTTAATTGACTGTTATGGCGTCAGGCTTCTGGTCAACAGTAGGCTATTAATAGTTAAGTTTTGGGAGAGTCAGAAGTTCTGTGGATTTTTGACTATGCATGGGGTCAGCACCCCACCCCCTGCATTGTTCAAGGGTCAACTGTATAATATTTGTCTTCTGACAAGCACCATGGAAAATGGTAAATAAATCAGAAGTGATCCATGGTTTGACTTGTTCCTATAGGCCACTATAGAGAAACTTCCCCCATAATCCATTAATACTGCCAACAGACAAGTGTGTGGAATCCACCTGAAACACTCATTTTCCCCAGGCCAAGATCACACCTCATCACATCTGCTTGTGTGACCAGGTTTTGAGGTACAACAGGAGCCTGACCATGGTGTTTTCCAAATTATTTCCAAATTATTCTCAATTTGTTAAATACTAATATAGCAATATGTTATTTAGCCTTTACTGTATTTTAAGTATCAATGAACAGGTCACAAAAACTTTGCCTAGAGCACTAAACAGTTTTCATACTGCAGTCTCTAAACCAGCAGCATCAGCATCACTGAGGACTTGTAAATTTAAATTCTTACACCCCACCCCAGGCCTACTGAATGATGGAGCCCAGCAACCTGGGTTTAAACGGGTTCTTTAGGTGATTCTGGTACACACTGAAGTTTGAGAACCACTCATCTAGAGATTATTAGTACATGTTCACATTATTCTAGCTGAATTTTGAAGTGTTCTACCAATATCTTAGATAAAAGGTTAAAGTGGTTGTTGCTTTTTGGTATAAAAATCAGGTATTTCTTAGGTGAATTGTATTTTTAAAGTAACAAGAACAGGAGCTTTGTAAAACTTTCTTTAATCCAAATTTAGTTCACCTACTATTCTTCCATGGATAGATGTTTAAAGCCATTGACTGCTTCAGAATATTCTCATTAATAACTAAAATTATCTTGAACATGATAAATATTTTTAACCATTCGTTAGATTGATATGAAACAATGTGTAATCACCTTTGTGAAATAACTTATATTCCATTTTTATTTTAATGTGTCATTATTTTGTTCTTCATAATGGTGTAGTTCTCTTTTACCTTGATTTTTTTTTTCACTTGTTCTAAAAAAATTCTAGAACAGAACTGAGAGACACTGCTCTAGTCTATTTGTGCTTGCAGTGACAGAGAAGTTCAGCTAAGTAGCTCTGCACAGCATACCCTGAGATTAGGAAAGAGAGTAGCATCTCATACTTTGGAGTCAGGTGGGCCCAAGTAAAGCTTATTGGAAGACTTGATGCTTGAGATGAATCATTCATTCATCATATTTATTGAGCACCTACTATATAATAATTGCTATTTTACATACCAGAAGTACAGCATTGAACAAAATAGACAAAATCCTTGCTCTTGTAGAGACCAACAATAAGTAAACATACAGTATGTCAGGTGGTGATTATCTGCTGGGAAGAAAAATGAAATGGTCCAGGAGATAGAGCATAATGGGGGAAGGGGACATGTTATATAGGAAAATCAGGGAAGATCCCTCTGATGAAGTAATATTCAGGCATATTTCTTGAGGAAGATTAGGAGAGACAGTCTTATAAATAAGTAGGGGAAGAACGTTTTAGACAAAGGACTAACAAGTATGAAGGCCCTGAGGTGGTTGTGTGCTTGTTCTTTGTGTGACTGAGAAAGAGGCCAGTGTGGCTGGAGCAAGGAGAGTGAGGAAAGTGGGAGATGAGGTCAAAGTGCTACCTGGAAACCAGATCACATGGAACTTGGGATTGAATTCCTAATGAGAAATGGAGCCATTGTATACAACTCTTTAACTTTTTATTTTGAAATAATTTTAGACTTAGAGAAAAGTTGCAAAACAGTCCAGAATTTCACTCAGCTTCCCCTGATGTTAACAGCTTGCATAATCGTATTATAATTATCAAAACTTGGAAAGTAAAACTGGTACAACACTATAAACTGAAGTACAGACCCTTTGGATTTACCATTTTTTCCCACTAAGGTCCTTTTCCTGTTCTAGGATCCCATGTTGCATTTAGTTGTCACGTCTTTGTCAGCTCTCTTCTCCTCTTAGTACCTGAGTCTTTGTCTTTTATGACCTTGACACTTGAAAAGGACTGGCTAGTTATTTTATAGAGTGCCCCACCATATGGATTTGTCTGATATTTTTCATGATTACATGAAGCTTATGCATTTTTGACAAGAATACCACAAAAGTGATGTGCCCTTCTCAGTGTATCATATCAGAGGGCACATGATGTCCATATGTCTTATTACTGATAATGTTAATCTTGATTTCTTGTGGTATCTGCTGGATTTCTCCACTGTACTATTACTGTTTTTCCCATTATAATTAATAAATTTCTTGAAGGAGGTACTTTGAGATTATGCAAATATCTTGTTTCTCCTTAAACTTTCACCCACTAGTTTTATCATTCATTGGTAGATCTTGCCTGTACAATTATTACCATGGTATTCTGCTGGTGATTTTCTATTTTCCTCATTCCTTCATCTGTTATAATTATTCTGAAAAAGCTATTTCTTCACTCTCATTTATAATCAGGATCTATACGGACTCATAGCTATTCATTTTTTTCAATGGGTTATAATCTAATACTACAGTAATTGGTTTTGTTTCAGCTTTGGCATTGTGAACTCTTTCAGGTTGGCTTTTGTGCCTTTTTGAAGTGCTTACTTCTTTGAGCATTTGCACTATCAGAGGCTCCAGACCCATCTTAGGTTATTCCTGCCCCAGCTCTAAAATCTACCACTGCTCCAAGGAAATTAGGGTCCTCTTATTACATAATGATATTTAGAAACCAAGATCTGGATGCTGTATGAGCTCATTGTTAGTGAAGTGTCATGACTTGTAGGTCCTCTTAGTAGACAGTTTAAAAATATACGGGGTATCTATAAATACATACAGTATTTATTTGTGTATCTCTATGTATATAGAGTAAAAACATTAATTCATACATTACATCTAATTCTGATCCAGTACCACAACATTCATTCTACCCTTCCCCCCTTTCCTTTGTAACTTTGTTCTCCATCAGTGAGAAACCAGGCTCTCATTATCTGCATATTTTTACTTATTTGTTTAGCCCTAAAAACGCATAAAATAACTTCACAGTTGCTATCCTATATCCCTGTGAAGAAAAAATTTATTACAGTACAGTATTTATGTACAGTACATTCTGTCTTTAGCCTTATACAGTCAAAAATACTGTTTTTCAGGGCGCCTGGGTGGCTCAGTTGGTTGAGCGACTGCCTTCGGCTCAGGTCATGATCCTGGAGTCCCAGGATCGAGTCCCACATCGGGCTCCCTGCTAGGCAGGGAGTCTGCTTCTCCCTCTGACCCTCTTCCCTCTCGTGCTCTCTCTCTCATTCTCTCTCTCTCAAAAAATAAATAAAATCTTTAAGAAAAAAAAATACTGTTTTTCAAAGTATGTTAGGTTAACTCTTCTCCCTCACCCTCTTCAATGTGGTTTTGTTATTCACTTAATATAGTTACAATCATTTGTTACAGTTTTTATTCCATCTTGAGTTTCCCCATTTTCTAAAAACTCCCAGATGGGCAATTTCACTCTTTGTATCAGTAGTTCTTTTGGTTGTGACAGATGGGTGGTGTATATCTACCACCACAAACATGACATAGGATTGTTCCATCCCCCAAGATACCCTGCTGCTGTCTTTTGTAGTCAGCCCTCCTGCCTTTGGCAACCACTGGTTGCTTTCCATCCCCCATCCGTATAATTATGCCTTTACCAGACTGTTGTAAATGAAATGACACATTATGTATTCTTCGGGGTCTGGCTTCATTGTCCCAAAGTACATGTAAGATTTATCAGTTTTGTTGCATGTATTAAAAGTTTGTTCCTTTTTATAGCTGTAGAGTATTTTATCATATGGATGTACCACAGTTTATTTATTTAGAGGACATACAGATTGTTTCAAGCTTAGGATCATTAGAGATTTTTGAGTAACTGACCTAACTTACATTTTTCAAAAGGATCATTTTGACCACCTTGTCAAAAATAAATGGGGGGATGGGCGGTGGAGCGCCTGGGTGGCTCATTCGGTTAAGTGTCTGCCTTCGGCTCACATCATGATCCCAGAGTGCCAGGATCAAGTCCCACATAGGGCTCCCTGCTCAGCGGGGAGTCTGCTTCTCCCTCCCTCGGCTTTTCCCCTGCTCGTGCTCGCTCTGTCTCTCTCTTACTCACTCTCTGTCGAATAAATAAAATCTTTAAAAAAATAAATAAAAAATAAATTGAGGGGGTGGAGGAGTCTAGGGCAGAAGCACAGAAACCAGTTAGAGAAGTTACTTGCCCAGATATACAAGTTAGCTGGTAGAATTAGAATTCAAACCCAGGTACTGTGGCTTCAAAGTCTGTGCTCTTAACTGCTGCTTTTACTGTCCTTTGAAAGTGAGTGAATCACTTTGTCAGTTACTCCTGACTGCTCATGTTATCCACAGACTAAGGAATAGATTTTGAAATCTGAGGTGTCACTGGTAACCTTTTTTTTTTTTTTTTTAAGTGTCACTGGTAACCTTACAAGAGCAGTTTGATGGGGTAGTGGAGATGAAATTGTAATTCAAAAGAAAATGAGAGGAAAGGAAGTAAAGACTTAAAAGACGAGTAGAGACTAGGTAGGTAGGTCAAGAAGAAAATTTGTTGCAAAAGGCATAGCATATTAGTGTAAACCAGCATGATGTGTATGAGGACAGTGGATAGTTTTGTGTTATAAACATACAGGATGGAAGGTGGGAAACTGATAGAAGGTGAGAGCAGAGGAATAGTCAGTGGTCACATGTCAGAGTACCATGTAGGCTAAGTTAAGGAGTTTTAACTGTATTATGCTATAAAGTGTGGAGAGTCATTGCATTATTTTTGATGAAAAAATAATATCAAATTTGTGTTTTAGGTTCCTCAGGCAGTAGTATGATAGGTGGATGGCCAGGAAGATGGTGAGGAGACATACTGAATGCAGGGAAACAAGAGACACTTAGAATATTCCTGGTAAAAAGTGATAGAGATCAAGTTAAGGCAGGGGGCAAGTGATTTTTAAACCTTTTAGGAAGCTGAATTTGATAGAAATTAGTATGACTGATCAGATATAGGGGACGAGGAAGAGGGAAACCAAGTGTAAATCCTTGATTGACTGAGTTGCTGGTGTATTTCATTTACTGAGATACGGGATGCAAAAGAAGTGAGTGATGAGTTCAGTTTTATATAATCTGAATTCAGAATGCATAGAGGCAGTATCAAGTAAAGATATTCACTAGAGTCTAGAGTTTTGGTAGAACTAGATTGGAAATTGTTATCCCTTTAAGACATTTGAAACCATCGTCTTTAGAGTGTGTACAGAGCTATTTTTGTGCTGGTAGAATGCTGACATTTAAAAGAGAATAAAGGTAGGTACGTCTACAGAAGACATGGAGAATGAGAAGAGGAAAATCAAGAGAATAGTGTCATAAAAGCCAAATAAGGAGTGATTTTTCCAAAAGTTGTCAGTTACTATGGAAAATCATAGCTGCTGAGGATTTAGTGTCCATTGACTATTTCAGTATGAGTGACCTTGATGAGAGTAGTGTCATAGAATTGGAAAGGAAAATTCAAAATTCAGAGAGTTGGAGAAATAGAGACAGCAATTTTATGCCTACAAGCCATGAAAAAAACAGAACGCTAGCTTGAGAAGGGGAGGGTGTTTTTTTAAAGGTTGGAATAGTGAACATTGAGTAGCAATGAAGAAGTCGAAGATTGCAGGTCAGAATGGATGAGCTTTCTGGAGGCCAGGTCCTTGGAGTAGTTTAAGATGGAATCGCAGAACACAGGTGGAAGGTGTGGCATTTGGATCAGAAAGACCTTCCCTCATTTAAGATTGGAGAAAGAGATTATTGGCAGGTTATTGTGGGTTAATGTTTGAGATGGAGGAGGAGTTTCATTGAAGTCTCCATAGTCTAAGTAAATATTGTCAAATATTCAAGGTTCTTTCTTTAATGATGTGGATTTATGTGTTGTGTGATTTTAATAGAAGATGTATGATTAAGCCTTGTACTTAGTTTTAAGGTTTGGTTTGCTTTAGGTTCTATAGATACATCATGCTTCAGTAAAAGAACTAGTGGACATTTTCTTTACTAAGTATCAAGGTATCTATCTTATAGACTGATTTCATAATATCTATTAAAGAAGTATTTTACTTTATGTATTTGATTTGACAAGTGATTTGCCCTAGAGTATGTCCACATCCATGTAATGATACACTTATTATGATGAATTGTATTTATCATTTGCCCAGACAGGCTATCATAAAAATCAGGTTTATATTCAGCCTATTCCAGTTTCCTGTTGGTTGGGAGAGCTTTCATTATGATATGAGGAAAAGAGCTTAGAGACTACCTGCAAGCCCTTAGAAAGGTAATCTCTCTAACATAGTCTTTATTCAGTAGTCTCTTTGTGATTCTGCAGAAAAGCTATCTTTGAGAGTATGGTTTCAGGTTCTTGATTCTTGAATCAGGTAGAAAAAGCATTCTGTTCCGTGAGAGTAGTCTTTCAGCAACTAAAGTTTTCCAGAATTCACAGGTACTATCAAGAGATACCTTTAGGCCTTGGAAAAAATTAATGAGGAACTTACTCCCGCAGAATGATGATTATTATAGACAACTCTTATGAGTTTATTATCATTTTTGAGAATAATGGAACGTAAGCTGCATGTTCTATATTTTCTCATAAAGGGAGACTTTTCCTTAGGATGAAACAGTAGTTTACGATGTTGTCATTAAGTCTTAAGCATAACTGTAATCCAAGTGTTGAAATGTATTTTGCCATTAGGTATTTCCTCCAGTGTGCTTATTATATATAATAAGCATTGGTCAGGACTTGTCAGTTTGAGAGAAATGTTTATGGGCAGAAAAGATTAAATATCTTGACATTGTATGATTAAAGTAAACCTGTTTAGTTAGGGAAACATAGCTTTATACCCCAATTAATAGCCTTCAGATATGCACTAAAATCTTTATTATCTGGAACCTGGGAATAATGAGCTAGTCTGGATAATTAAAAGGGTATCCTCCTAAAAATTGAAATCATTTTGCTTTAACTGCATTCGATTATAAAAAGTTTTATGTGCTTTCTAAAATTAAAAAAAAATAGAATACAATTTGAATTATTCTAATGTAGAATAATCTGTCTGAACATATTCAATTAATATACCATCGGTTACTATACTCTTACTAGGGGAGGTCTTTGCCCCTATCTTAAATCATCTTTACTGCTATTTTGAGTCCTTTTTACCCTTCCTAATTTTACTCTCTTTTCTTTGTGGTTAGTTTCTTAACCTTGACTTATGTTCCTAGTTGTAAGTGGATACACTCTACTCCTATAGATTTTGGTTTTACATGGATGGAAACAAGTTTTACATGCTTTCAAAAATGGGAAAAAAATATAATTTGGATTATTTTAACTTAGGGTCACCTTTTTTTAACATGAATTAATATAATATGCTGTCAGTTAATAAACTGTTGTTATAAGGGCTGTTTGCCTCATTCTAAATCATCTTAATCTACTACTTTTTTGAGTCTTTTTCTCCTCCCTAGGTTTTTCTTTTCTTTGTAGTTAATTCTTACCTTGGCCTGAATGTTTCTCTTTATAAAGGGATACTTCTTACCCTCAGAATTTTGTTTTTGCTTCAAATAAGAGAAATTGGATACTAGATTATCAAAATAAACTGTAACTCCCAGAGGGAGCCAGGAAAGAGTATTTTGAGAACTATATGATATGGTTAGCATGGATCCTATCAGTTCATAAAGCTGAGCAGCTAGGGTATGGATGAGTTTGTATCTGCTAAAGATCCAGAAAAATCATATTTAGCTGAACCAGTGTAGGGTTAGGCCTCCGTTTTGTACAGATATTCAGACTTATTAACAGACTAACTGGTGGGCTCACATAAAAAAAAAACATAATAAACAGAAATTTGTCATTGCCTAATCCAGAATTATAATAGGCAGCTGTCCCCCCGACCCGCACCCCAAGTGTCTACCTGTAGATTCTGGGCTTTATGTAGAAAATCACATTTTCTCTTCCCTAATTATTAGCCTATTATGAAGGCTTTGAGTATTGACTCCTTTAAACAATTTTGTGTAGTGAAAGTGGCTATAAAACAGATTTTTGTTGATATCATCTGCTTGCATGGGTTTTTCCATAGTAGATAAAAAGTTTTAGTTTTATGGGTTTAGGATATTTAGTTACTGGACAAAAAAAAAGGCACCACAATGAAAGCTCTTTCATTTATTTGAGAATCTTTTGCTGTTAAAATGTAAGTTCATCTTTTAAAATTCTGAGTGTCTAGTTTATTCACTGTTGACAACATTTCTGGGAACTACCAGAAGACTATTATATGCAACTTGCGCTTTTTAGTTTTAGTCAGAGTTCCTAGGATACCTTAAGTAATGTAATATAATTACCAAACATATTATATATAATGCAGCTTTTTAAAGAGCGTTTTTTTTCCCCTTAACATTCACTCTGAAAACAATTCATTGTGGGAAATAGGTTATAACTGAACTATCTGTATTTACTTCTAGTGACTGTTCAAAAGAATGAGTATCATTTAAGGAAATATCAAAAGGAAATACTAAGTCTTCCAGAAAAAATTATGATTATTTGATATACTTTAAGAACTATTTGGTAATGTGGACTCAAACCTACTTGATTTCACACTTTCAAATTAAAACAATTTTTTAATAGGATGGAAAAATACTAGCTTATCTTAGAAGCATTATAAACTTGTCTAAATACCCTTTTCAAAGCTCTGACGTGGAACTTGGATCCTGTTAGGCAGGCTTTTTTGTGGGCGTATTAATTCACATTCCACCTGTCAGTACCTATAGGTAAAGACATGAAACCACACCCTCTGTTCTGACCTTTTCCTCCAGGGACACTGACTAGAATCCTTGGCTCAGGGTGAGAGGCTGTTTGAATAGCTCAGTTCAGAAGAGCTTTTACTTTTGAATTGAGTGAAGCAGCAAGAACAAGGGAAATAATGTTGCAACTACATTTCTCAAGACTGCTACTATGGAGATTTCAAACTTGACCTTCCCTGCCAGGTTCTGTTTGGAAGGCTTAGTTATTTCCACAGATATATTTGATACTGAAAGCAGTTTTATGGCTCGGCTACTTAGATATTTATATTTTCATTCTTCCATTCTTTAAAGAATTAATTATTCTAGTTAAAAAGGTGTTTTTCTGCTTTTATTTTTGTTTTCTTTGTTTTTTGTTTTCTTTTTGATGAAGACTGGTAGAAATGTAGTTTTTTTTATAGATCTGTGTGTTTTTTCTTTTGTTCATTTGTAAGAATTGATACTTATTTGATAGTACTAAAAAGAATTTTTCATACTGCTATGGTCTATCTTGATAAACTAAAAAGAACTTTTAATGTAGTGGAAAACTCTTAAAGCAAGTGGGGAAGTTGGCATCTGAATCTACTAGCATGGATTCTTACCGTACCTATTTGGCAACTGTTAAACTCAGCGGCTCATGGTTGGAAGAACAAGATGAAGACATTTATGAGGTTGAATCTCGTGTGCCTTTACCACATCCTTTTCCTCTATGTGAACATTTGGATGAAAATAACTCTGTCATTATTAATACTTCTATTTTTCATTTTATTCATAAAAGAAATGGGCACATATTAAAGCTTATTTCTAAAATTTCACTGCCTACCCCTCCTTATTCAGTAAGTATAAAAAATTTGGTTTCTTATACTTTTAGTTTATACTTTCACTTTTTTTATACATTTAGTTAAAAAACTTGTATAAATGAGAAATGAACTTTAGATGTCCTTAGTAAGAGTAAATGGAATAGAATCTTGTTTTGTTATTGTTTCATGTGTTACTACTCATTTATCCTGATATATTGAAGAGCTAAATTTGGTCTAAGAGCCCCAACTTGGCTATGTTTTTAATTCCAGAAAGCAGAGTGAGATAGTATTACAGTTTTCCATGCCAGGCAAGCTGTTTAAAGAGATCCTGCTTGTCCTTAAGAATCTTGCTTTTATATGTTTATGATTCCAGTCCTGAGTAAAAATGGAATGGTTATATTTGAGGGAATGAGCATTGTGGTACTTAAAACAGCTAAGTCCATTGAGCCAGTTAGGAAATGTTTACAATCATATGGTATATTGGCTGTAGTTCCAGACAGGGAAAAAGAAAATGTGGATTCTAATTTTAATTTTCTTGTTAACTCATAAGGAACTTATTTTTAATGTGCTTACTAATCCAGTGAGGAAATACTGTTTTCTACTTTTTATTGAAATGTATTTTACAAAAATTAAGAGTATTTAGCATAGTTAGTATTTCAGGTTTATTTAACATGTATGTTGTGAATGATTCACTACAAGTTATTCAATATAACTACAAGTTATTCAGCACTTTTTATGACTTTCATGGCTTTAATTGTAATACACTAGCTAATATTTAACAGGCCGGATGGTTTTCAGAATAGATTTGTTACCTCCTCTGAAACTTTTGTATTAAAGTGACAGAATATTTATTGATGTTTTATACTTACTTTTAATGTAGTAATTTTCTTAACTTATTTAGAAATAATATGAAATTTTTATGTATTTCATATTGTTAGGTATTACACATATTAGGAATAAATCAAAGCAGATTAGAAGAGGCTTTTTAAAGTATAGAGTATTTCGATGAACATTTGAAGGGAATCTCTTATTCCAGTAAAGTATGAGCACCATTTGCTATAATAAATGAAATTTGTTTGCTAGCTTTACTGATTTGATTCTTCTAACTTTTTAGTTTTGTTTTGTAAAGCTGAAGTTATTTCTTGTGGTTTTATGGTACATATTTAAATGCACTTTAAGGTTGCTTTAGATCTTGTCAAGAAGTAGTACATTAGAAGCAAAAACTTAATTTTCTTAACTAAGTCAAGTATTTATTTTGTTGTAAATGCTAAATGCCTTGTTGTGTTTGTACAGTAAATTTGAAAAAGAAAAAAAAAACAATTCCTGTTCTTTTTAGTGAGAGCTTTGAACTCTTAGAGATTTCATGTATTTACCAACCATTTTATAATATACAGAAAAAAATGACATACCAACATATGTGAAAGCAATTGATATGTTTTAAAAATATAGGCTGTGACTGTAAATTCAGAAGAGCAGCTATATATAAATTCGTTCATTATGGTTATGTTTTTTATTATAAAAAACAGGGGCGCCTGGGTGGCTCAGTTCGTTAAGCGTTCGACTCGATTTAGGCTCAGGTCATGATCTCAGGGGCCCCACGTCAGGATATGCTCTGGGTGTAGAGCCTGCTTAAGATTTTCTCTCCCTTTCCTTCTGCCTCCCCACACCCCCATGCTCGTTCACGTGCTCTCTTTTAAAATAAAAATAAAAACAGATAAGGAGATGCTGGCCATCAGAAGCTCAGAAGACTAAGGCAGAAACAGTGCTTTTCTATAATTTCTTGGAGCTGGTAACAGTGATCACTGTTTTCCGAGAGCTTTGGCCTGAGTCTGTCCTTGACCATCATCTTTAAAAATTCTGTAAGAATATAGTCATGCCAATAACAGCATATTAAGGAGGCTGTATTTATGAGTAATTATGGGTCATGCCTCTGTATTCTAAGGTTTTGAAAATAAATTGAATATTCATATAGAGTCCTGTAGATGTTTCATAGATGGACAGAAATATAAAGCTTTTAGTTAAAAATGGGTTATAATAGGGTGGGGGGATGGGTTAGCCTGGTGATGGGTATTAAAGAGGGCACATTCTGCGTGGAGCACTGGGTGTTGTGCACAAACAGTGAGTCATGGAACACTACATCAAAAACTAATGATGTAATGTATGGTGATTAACATAACAATAAATTATTTTAAAAAATGGGTTATAATTCATTTTGTTGTGCCACTATGATTTTGTTAATTGATGCCATTACATTAAGCATATATTAGTTCCCCATAGTGTATAGCAGGGGTCCACAATCAATAAATATTAAATATAAAAGATACTAAGTTTTTCATAGACTACAATTACAGAAAATTCTTCAGAAAATACCTTAAAAAGAGCCTATGTGTCATTAACTTTATACCTCTCTTTATGTGATAGAATACAGAGCTACTGTTGGAAGTGGTTTATTTCCAAAAGAAACATTTTTTTTGTTTAATAAAATTATACTACATCTCTTATGTAAAGTTGTATGTAGCTAATCTAGTTGTATAGTGACTTTTTCCACCTAATGTTAGCATGCACTAGAAATATTAACTGGCTACAGTTCAACAGTATGCCTTTATTTCTATTTAAAAATCTTTTTTTTTTTTTTAAGCTTTAGTGGGGAATGACATTGGCCTTCCCACACTTCAGTTGTCTTATTTCATGTACGCTTTCCCTCCTTGTTTAGCTTGAACATGCAAAAGTTACACAGACAGAGTTGATGCGGGAGTCATTTCGACAGAAACAAGAAGTGACCGAGTCCCTGAAGTGCCAAGAAGAACTGCGAGAGCGCCTTCATGAGGAATCCAGGGCCAGAGAACAGCTGGCTGTGGAGCTCAGTAAGGCTGAGGGTAAGCAACATACCATTGGCAGCTGAGGGTGGAAAAATTTCAAGTTTAAAAATAGAGATTTTTGATGCAAGACAGATTTGGACATTACCAGTCTACTCTAATTTAGAGTGACCACTGAAACGTAGTTGTAGTTTGTCTTCAGAATTTCTTCAGGCAATTTTAAGAACTGTCTATATTTTTAATTATTAGAAAGTATTTAATAGAGGAGCACCTGGGTGGCTCAGTCGGTTAAGGGTCTGCCTTCAGCTCAGGTCATGATCCCAGGGTTCTGGGATCGAGCCCCATGTCAGGCTCCCCGCTCAGCAGGGAGTCGGCTTCTCCTTTTCCCTCTTTCACCCTACCTACTTGTGTTCTCTCTCTCTCTCTGTCAAATAAGTAAAGTCTGCAAAAAAAAAAAAAAGGAAAAAGAAAAAATTTAATAGAATTACAGAGTGCATTAAAAGTTTTGGAAAATATGGAAATAGATGATAGTGGGCGCCTGGGTGGCTCAGTCATTAAGCGTCTGCTTTCGGCTCAGGTCATGATCCCAGGGTCCTGGGATCGAGTCCCACATCGGGCTCCCTGCTCGGCGGGAAGCCCGCTTCTCCCTCTCCCACTCCCCCTGCTTGTGTTCCCTATTTCACTGTGTCTGTCAAATAAATAAATGAAATCTTAAAAAAAAAAAAAAGAAAGAAATGATAGTGATTTGTTACCATAATCCCACCACCCTAAGGCAAGTCTTGTAATTTAGTGTTGAAAAGACTGACGCTAAGAGATGTTAATAAATTGTTCAAGGCCACCATTAAATGGTGATGCCACGCTTTATGCCTCTAAAGCCTCATGCTGTTTATATTCTGCCATACTGTTGTGGGTGTTGGCCTTGTAGAATCACTTAAAATATCAACTTTCTCTAGTATATTTAAAATGTGATTTGGTTCAGAAGCATCTGATTTATATTAAGCTTTCCAGAAACCTATTTATATCTGTATAATAAAGTGAGTTACACCTACATGTTGCAATACATTAGCATAGCAAAATAATGGAAAGTTCAAAGGGACCTCAGATTTAGGCACAAAGGTTAACAAGAAAAAGATTGCTTTGAACGTACGTACTATCAGCAGCAGCAGATTCATTCAAAACATTTAAAATGTCGGAATGAAGTTTTGCTAACAGTACACCTTTTATTATTTATGTAACACCAAATGGTAAGATTTGAAATAAGTTATAATCCCATTCCCTGTTAATTTTATCTTATAGGTGTCATTGATGGCTATGCAGATGAAAAAACTCTTTTTGAAAGGCAAATTCAGGAAAAAACTGATATAATAGATCGTCTTGAGCAGGAATTGTTATGTGCAGGTAGTAGATTACAAGAGTTGGAAGCAGAGCAACAGCAGATCCAAGAAGAAAGAGAATTACTGTCCAGACAGAAAGAAGCTATGAAAGCAGAGGCAGGCCCAGTTGAACAGCGTATGTATTTTTGGACTTTGTATATGAAACATTCCTTAAAAGTTCAAGGTGGCTCTTTTCCTTTCATTGCCTTTGTTCGTGTATTTTATATGGGGATTGAAAAATTACAAGAAAATCTACCTCTCTGGTAAATGTTTCATTAGCCAACCATGTAGAGTCAGGGGTGTTTTGTTTTTTTTTCTTTTTTCCTTTGGCAGATTTTAACTGGAAAGGATAATCCTTTATTTTTGAACTTCTCCCTTAAAAGAAAGCTACACATAATGAGGCAGGATATTTTTTAAACTATGTAAGATTAAGTACTTTTAATAGCAGAAAAGCAGCAAAAATGTATATTTGGAATAAATAACTAAGAGCACTGATCCAGCACTCCCAGCAAGCAGGGAGGGGGGTGGATTTTGGCCTGCAAGAGAATAGATTGAAAAGGTCAGTGACTGTTAGAAGCAGGGTGACATCTGGTTTAATCTGTGTAGGAGTTCAAAGAATATACAATTTATAAATAACCTTTAATCGTTTCTTAAATGAGAAATTAGGTGTGATATCTTAGTTTTTTTGGCAGTAAAAAATGCCAGTCATTATAACAGTGGAACTTGAAATCCTTTTTATCATATCCTCTCACTTTTATAAATGTGTAGTTTCATTGGTTGAATTTTACCAATTTAGAAATACAGCATACATTTTTGTAATATGGTATGGTTGTTTCTGATGCTCAAATTTATTTAGAGTTGGACTTTTTAATGTGCAAAGCATATATATATCATACATGTAAAATATTCAAGAAATACTGGGACATCAAAATGTTATCAATGGTTTCAACTTTTACTTCTAATTCTTTTGTGTACATATTGTCCTATTTTAGGAAGTAGACATGTAAATTATATCTTTGTTCTGTATATGTGTGTTTTCTTTCTATTCTTATAGGACTAGTAGATGCTGCAGTCGATGCAGCACCTGGAGCAGGTGTGTTTATACAGTTGCATGGCCAGTCTTTGGGTGGTAAACTTACAACTCCAAAAATTGGGTGACCCTTGAATTTTCAATCACATACCTCTACTTTTCCAACTAACGTACCTCTAATTTTGCTGTTGTGTTTCATACTTACGGTTTTTCTCTTTAACAAAAAACTACTTACAATAAAATACATATTTATATTTGAAATTAACAACTGACATTCATAGTGATCATCATCTTATATCTGTTTTTCCACAGAGCTTAAGACCATTTCAGTTTTTTACAGAAACAAATACATTAAACTCTTGCAGCCTATAACTTTTGAAAATGCTCTTTCTAAACCAGGAAATATAAGATGATGGTAACAATAGGATCAATGAAATTTAGTAAGGAGACTCTGGTTCATTTACTTTTATATTAATGTCTAAATCAATATTGTTTTAAAAGGAAAAGCTGTTTTCTCTAGATTCCTAGTCCTGAGTACAGTGTTGGCAGACTGGTTAGTGTAAAGACTCAGGCTGTGTTCCTTTATTTTTTCATTAGAGGATTGTTTTACTTTGCTATTTATACTTAATAATTATATTATTAATATTAATAATAGCTAACACTTATATAGTGCTTACCATACTCTAGGCACTATTCTTTATGTATATTAACTCATTTGATCCACAGTAACTGTTAGAGCTCACTACTGTTACTATCCCCAGTTCACATATATGGAAATTGGAGGACATCGTATTAAGTTTCACATAGGAAATACACGGCAGAGCTAGGATTTGAATCCACAGTCTCTGCTCCTAAGCACTACACCATACTGCCTCTCATACTTGTCAGTTTTTTCTTGATACATATATGTATGAGCATGCAAGACTAACTCAGGAATATGGATCTAATAAGGAGAAAGACTAACAGGAAATTCTGATTGTAGTTATATTTTTTTTCTGTAACTCTTAACTTGCCTTGGTTAAAAATTTACAGTATTTGATCTTCATGTGTGTTGGGTATGCATATAAAAGTGATTTTATTGGTTTGATTTTTGCCTGAGGTGAGTTATTTCTGTGTTTAAATTTAATTAGACTTTGTTCTTTTCCTTATGATGAAAGTGGATTTATTTATTTTTTTGGTCATTTGCTATGGCATTTTCACAAAGTATTGTTTTTAGTGACAGGATGATTCTTTTTGTTAATACAGTGTAAGTTTTTGATACTAGCTTGCTTATATAGGAATATGATATTTTGATATTTTCACAGGAACATTTTCCTTTTTTACATGAGTTTGAAATAAAACTCAGATCTCTTATTTCATAAAGGTAAAATTTGAGCATAGTTATGGGTGATTTTGCTATTATTAATTATGATTTAACTTAGAATATTTTTTATATTTGTAAATAGAATTACTACAGGAAACAGAAAAACTAATGAAGGAAAAACTAGAAGTACAGTGCCAAGCTGAAAAAGTGCGTGATGACCTTCAGAAACAAGTGAAAGCTCTAGAAATAGATGTTGAGGAACAAGTCAGTAGGTTTATAGAGCTGGAACAAGAAAAAAATGCTGAGCTTATGGATTTACGACAGCAAAACCAAGCACTGGAAAAGCAATTAGAAAAAACGAGAAAATTTTTAGATGTAAGTATTCTCAACTTGAATATTGATTTTCTCAGTGGAATGCTTACTCGCTGCTACTCTAGGTTGTGACTTTTAAATTATGAAGAGACTCTTGAATTCTAGCATTTTCATCTATATCTGTTTTCTACAATTAACTGAAAAGCACTATTCCAGATAAAAACTCTAATAATTTTTATTGTTCACCTATCACAGCTTTTTAAAGGTGATATAAGCAGATTACAAATAAACCCTACCAGTTAGCCTTTCCAAATTCAGAGTTAAGAAGCTTGTCTAAGTCTTTCCTTTAACCAACTGCCAAAGCAGGGTGAGGATCCTAATAGCTAACTGGCCAACACTGTTTTACCCACAAAAGATATACACAGTAACAGTGTGCTTTGGGAAACGGACTGGGACAGGCTGTTATGCTGTCCTTACTCTCTTCCAAAATGATACTAAGTCTCTAATTTCACAGGCATTTTCTTCTTTGGGGTTTCATTTAAGGCCTGATATTCTCTTCATAGATCAGGGAATCAGATTCTGACACATTTTATAATTTTAGATATGAAAGCTAGATTAGGATGAAAGAAATTGATTTACTAAATAATCTGTTCTGCTTATTTTTTTTAATGACTAAATTAACAATGGAATTCCTCTTTTGTTCCAAAAAAGTAAACTCATTTTTGGGACAATATTTTTATTTCAGGCTATATTAAACATTACTTGAATTTTTAAAAATGTTGTGCTTCAAATGATATTTAAATATGTAAATTTTAATCAAAGCCCAAATGGGCTAGGTACCATACACAAGGTGTTATCTTCTTAAACCTTTTGGTTTGGGATATTCTGTGGTCATCAGTTGTTTGTCTTCAAATAAAGCTATACGTATAACTAAAGGGAAGTAGCAGAAATAATAGCTTCAATATGTATTGTTTCATCTGTTACTGTTATTTATACTTCAGGAGCAAGCCATTGATAGAGAACATGAGAGAGATGTATTCCAACAGGAAATACAGAAACTAGAACAGCAACTTAAGGTTGTACCTCGATTCCAGCCTATCAATGAACATCAAACTAGAGAGGTAAGAACTTTACTGATGTTATCTGCCTTACAATAATTTGTATATTGTGTGTAAAATAAGACATGTATTGTGAAGAACTTAAAGGAAATTCTTTCTGTTATATATAAATCTTCAAAACCAGAAAATCAAATATTGCTTCAATGTAAAAAAGGTTCTTGAAACTCTAAAAATTGTTTGCATTGAAATTTATCTTCTAGTATTACCCAATTAAATAAACTTCTCTGCTTATTTTTCTATTCCCATTCCCTAGATCAAAAGAATTGTCTGTATTCATGCTTTACTTTCCCATCTTGCATTCTTTTCTCAGTCCCCTGCAATGAAGTTCCAAATCCCTCTGTCTCAGTGGGATTTTATATCCTCTGTTTCATTGAAATGATTCTTGTGAAGGTTATCAGCCTCATGGCTATGTCCAGTAATCATCTCTCTGTCTTCATCATACACAGCCATTCAGAGGCTTTCATTTTAGCCCTCTTCCTTAAACACTTTGGCTTCTGTGACATACCTACTTCATTGGTCTCTTTCTCTAATCTTTGTTTCTCAACCCAAATAAATGATGGAGTACCCCAAGACTTAGTCTTGGGCCCCCTTCTTCTTTCCTGTTCATATTCTCTTCCCAGGTAGTTAATATGTAAAGGACTGTGCATTTATACCTCCAGCTCTGACATCTCTTTTGAGCTCTGGATTTGAATATTCAGATGCTCACTATATCTCCATTTATGTGTCTCAAAATTAACATGTTCAAAGAGAGCTCTTGATTCGTGACTAGCCCCCACCAGAGAAGGACAAGAATAAAACATGTTCCTTCTTTATTTCAGTAAATATTGTACCATCTTCACCTCTTCATTGCCAGGACATAGGCTTCATCCTTGATTCCACTCTTTTTTCCCAACCCCTACTTCCAACCCATTAGTGGGTGAGTCAGGTTGCACTACATCTTCCATCTTCCTGTTCTTAACGTTTTTATTCATCTCCTTAAATCCTGGCTGTCACTGTTTGGCTGGATAATTTTGGTAGCCTCATTAGCACTCTCCCTGCTTCTACTTTTTCATCCCAGTTGTCCATTTCCTCATCTATGAAACATAGAACTCTAAATTTGCCAAATGAATGAAGACTTATTATATAAATTGCTAACAATGGCTTGTTATGGTTATAAAGAGATTGTGCTTGCCATTAGGCTGTATGATTTACCAGGTGTATGACAATGGCTAAGTCACTTTTTTAAAACTTTCTAAAATTTGTTTACTCACTTCTAAAATAGAAATTGTGATAGAACCCACCTCATAGGAGTATAGGCCTACTATATAGTGAAGACATAAAATTGTTTTCAGAAATAATAATAATTAAATTTTTTTTAAAAGCTTATTTAATTTCTAGGGGCGCCTGGGTGGCTCAGTCGTTAAGCATCTGCCTTCGGCTCAGGTCATGATCCCAGGGTCCTGGGATCGAGTCCCACATCGGGCTCCCTGCTCCGCGGGAAGCCTGCTTCTCCCTCTCCCACTCCCCCTGCTTGTGTTCCTGCTCTCGCTATCTCTCTCTGTCAAATAAATAAAATCTTTAAAAAAAAATAAAAATAAAAAGCTTATTTAATTTCTATATAATTTACAAGATTTCATTTCTCTTCAAAGAATTCCAAAGAAGCATAAAATGTCTATAAACTCATAGTAAAATGTTTACATTCTCATTGAAGTAATGTGATATAGAATAGCCTTATCTACTAGAGCAGTAGAAAAGTTATCAATCCCCATAGAGTTTGTAGTTACTGGTCTTATTCCTAACATATTTTCAGCTTTTGAAAAATAGATATGTTTGTTGAAACTCAAAAGAATATTTAAGCTTTAGAACTTCTTGTCATTTCCTATTATTTGGTTTCTTATATTTGAAAACTGACCTGCCTCGTTCATGAAACTTTAAGAAACTAACAAAAATGATTTTCTCCTGGAACAATGTGATCTATTTGTTCTGTCCTTACCTTGCCAAATCTGATTCCCCAGATTCTGATTTTCTCAAGATCAAAACAATCTAACTGTAACAGTATATTGTACTATTTTGCTGCTTTGTTGCCTTCCCTTTTTTTTTTAATTTTTTTGTTTAATTTTATTTTATTATGTTAGTCACCATACAATACATCATTAGTTTTTGATGTAGTGATCCACGATTCTTCCTTGACTGTACTTCCAAATCTTAGTCTACCCATTACTATCAAAGTTTCTCCTCAGGGGCTTTGTTAACTGTCATCCTTGAACATGTAATTATAGGTAAGTTTGCATTTGTTTTAATATTTTGCAGAATAAGTATCATTTTGGATCATTTCCTTAAAATATCTCATTGAAATAAGCTAGAATTCCTTTTTTTCTTACCATCACACTTCCTTTTTCTCTCCTCACTTGATGAGATTGAATTTCATAAGCTATCTTATTAATGCTTCCTGAATTCTTCCATCACAGAGCCATTCTCTTGAATAGACCCCACATGTCAGAATTACTTAGGGAAACTTTCAGGGTGTACAGATCCCTGTCATCACTTCACATTCTCCTCTCTCTTCTGCGCTGCTGAAACGTATAGGCTGAAAAAGCTTTCTAAGTGACTGTATTAAAGCTCTCCCATCTCTGTGGTGTTTAGAACCATTGCATTATTATATGTATCAATTCTACATATAGAAAGAAAAATAGAATCCATGAAAGATTTTTTAAGAAAAATAGAATCCATGAAAGATTTTTTAAGGTTATCTTATCTCACATAAGAGTGTAAGTCAATATTCTGCAAACGTGTCATTTTTATTAGGTTTTAGTGTGGTTGTACCATTAGAGCTTTATACTTCAACATTATTCAAAAATGTAACATTTTTTTCTCCTCCTAGCTGGGGAAAGTCTTCATCTTAAGAGAAAACTTTTTGTAAAGGATTGATGAAAGCAGTATTATTTCTGTTTTGTTGTACTGCTTTGTTTTGTGAACTCAGAAATATGTCACTATAGTTGGAGACGATCATTGCTATCCTTGTCAAAAATAAAATTAGTCTAGCATCTGAAAATACTTTTTGAAATGAGGATAGATAGTTTATAATATTATTAGCTTGTTGAAATTTTTTTGTTACAGTTTTTGCTTATTATATTTCCAGGTTGAACAGTTAACAAATCATCTAAAAGAAAAAACAGACAAGTGCAGTGAGCTTTTGCTGTCTAAAGAGCAGCTTCAGAGGGATATCCAAGAACGGAACGAAGAAATTGAGAAATTGGAGTTCAGAGTAAGGGAACTGGAGCAAGCCTTACTCATTAGTGCAGACACTTTTCAAAAGGTGTGGCATTTTCTTTAGGTTAATTTTATCAAGTGTTTTAATGCAAATTACTCTTAGTTACATGAACATCTGTTCCTTTACATAAAAAATTGCTGTTGACTTTTTGTTGCTATTATTACAAAATATAAATAATATCTTTATGTCTTCAGTGACATCGTAACTGTATCTGTTTATTCTTATCTCCAGATATTACTTGCATACGTTAGTCCTGAGAAAGGAAGATTAGCTAAACCAGAAGAATTAATGATCCTTTTAACAGTCAGTAAGGTTGTGATTGTAAAATAATAGCCAAGTGTGAAAAAGCTGTGGATACCAGGTGAGGCTGATGCTTTATCCCAGACTAAGAAGAAATGAAGTCTATTTCCATTATACTGCAGAAAGCAAGAATGAATCAAAGAAGAAGAGCAGGATAAGGAAGGTTAGGAAGGGAGCAGTTCAGGGGATAGCCTCCGTTTTATCTGAGGAATGAATTTTAAGAATGTCAAACATTCCTGTTTGAATTTGTATAAAAATGCATTCAAAACTGAGTATAACTTTGATTATTCACTCATGTAGATTATCAGCTGCTAACTGGAGAAATGAAAGCAATGAAAGTGCTACTTCTCTAATTAAAATGAATGATCAGGAATTAATGTCTGAATTTTTGAAAAAATTCTTATATATTTAAAGGTAGAGGACCAAAAACAGTGTGGAGCTATAGAAGCTAAAGCAGAATTGTCCCTAGAAGTACAGTTGCAGGCTGAGCGAGATGCCATAGACCGAAAGGAAAAAGAGGTAAGGGGTTTATTTCTAATGGCAAAATGTGGTTTGAAATATTTTAAATGATTTTAAATAAGTCAACTTGAGAATATCATTTGTATAGAATGGAGTTTATAGTCTAAACCAAAGTTTAGGTGATTATCTTAGCTCATTGCTTAAGTTGACCTTGAAGACAATAAAGATTTGAACAAATACGCTGGTATGAGGAAGAGTGTTCCAGGTAGAGGAGACAAGTGTAAAGGCCTTGACACAGGAAGAAGTTTTAAACACGAAAAGAAGGTAAATATGAATTGAGTGAAGAGGAGAGTGGAGAGAGAGTTGTGTTAGGACAAAAGGCAATATCTCTCTTTTTTTCTTACTTTACCATGGGCTTTGAAGTATTGCTACTTTGCTGTAGGGTTTGGTTTTTTTGTTTTTTTGGTGTTGTTTTTTTTTTTTAAGTTATGTTGCCCTGGGAGGTTATAGTGCTATTTTATAATATACTAAACATGTTCTTAAAACAAAAGATTAACAATGAGGTAACTATATAAAGTTTTCCTGTGTTTTTCTGTTCCCTCCTCAAAAAAAAAGAAAATCCACTTTTAATACAGTAATAATTTCCAGTTTCAATTTAAATTAAACTTAATTTAAATCTTGGTCTACTATTTTTCTAAGACATATTGTACTCTGCATTATCTAGCTGTATCATATTTAAAATACTTCAGGTTATTTAAATTACATTTTTATTTCCATGTAATTTTCTCAGGATATTTAATATATTTTAACAAATATTTATTAAACTTAAAGAGTAAATAAAGTAAATAAATGTTAATAAGTGCTTTGGAAAATATAAGAATGATTTAGATATCAACTAAATCCAGCTCAGAAAAAAGCCATCTATATAAATGACAAATAGAAATGATCATCTCCATGAGAAGGTTTATTTTCTCGCTATCATATTATACTGACTAATGTTTATCTAAAAGGTTCTTGGTTATTTTGCTTTTTTGGTTCTTCTGCAACAGGCAGGGAACACTTGTTTACCTGTAACCACTTTTATGTGTTTTGAAAAGAATTAACATTTAAAGTACCTTACACTAATAGAGAAATTGCTCTCTAAAAAGATAAACTTTCAAAAGTGGACCCCAAAACAATGATAGTTGATTATGGATAGTTGATTAATTTTACTAACTTTATATTTTAATTATCTTCTGAATTTAATATAACATTACTGACACCTTAATTTTTTAAAGTAAGTATTCAGTGGCTGTCTACCTTTAACTCAGAATCATAGTTGTTCAGAACTACAAAGAGACTGTTCATACAGCTTCTTTCAACCAACTCCCAGTGTTTATAGATATGATAGAGCCAGACATGTTGAGTGAGTAAAGGGTTAAAATGATAGCTCATCCTAGTCTACCTAGTTTTTAATAACAGTGACAAGTACTCTGTCAGAACCCACTCATCTATAACTGAAGACTGAAAGAGAGGAATATAGAATTAAAACCTGTCTTTTAATGAAAATAACTTTTTTTTAATGAAAATAACTTCTTAAGCATTCTCTCCTGCACTAGGCAAATGTTTTCAGATATCTGATGTAGTATAAACATAAGATGTCTATATGTGTCATTATATTTTGAGATACTATCTACTACTCTGATAGCCTTAATCTGTGCAAAACTTTAAGTTTATTGTAGGCTGAGAAATGCAGAATGAATAGAAAGAGAAGAAACTTTAAAAATAGGAGTTTTAGGGTGATAAGAGAAGGGGAATAATGTGGGGAGAAAAAGAAGGAAAAATTTATTTAAGAAAAAGTTGCCTTGGGGAGCTTGGGTGGCTCAGTTGCTAAGCATCTGCCTTCGGCTGGTCATGATCCCAGGGTCCTGGGATCGAGCCCCACATCAGGCTCCCTGCTCAGCGGGAAGCCTGCTTCTCCCTTTCCCACTCCCCCTGCTTGTGTGCCTGCTATCGCTATCTCTGTCTCTGTCAAATAAGTAAAATCTTAAAAAAAAAGAAAAAGATGACTTCGATAGGTTTTAACTCTCTATAGAGCTAATGAGATCTAGCTTATAGATGGCAGTAATACATGGTAGTAGTTAACTTTGTGGAGGTCTGTGCTATAAAGTGGTATTTTAAAATCCTAATGTCATTAATCCTTAAAGTCTCCCTGAGGATAGGCTCTAGTGTTACCTCCATTTTACAGATGAGTAAACTGAGTCTTAAGAGAGTTTAAATAACTTGTTCATGGTCACACAGTAAGTGGTTGAGCAAGCATTCCTCCTAGATTTCTCTGATTCTGGAGTCCTGTAATGCTGTACTGCCAAAGAATTGGGGAATATTTTGCCTTGTTGGTGAGAAGTATTAAAGACTGTCACTCAACATTTATTGAGATCTTAACATATGTTGACTACCACTATCCAGTTGTAAAACCAGCAGCAGATTTCAAAGAATCTAATGTCTAACTAAGAAGACATATACATAAAAAAGATAAAAGAAAACACAAATAGTTGCAAATTAATATGATCCAAACAGTCTAGATAACATATGGTAGCTAAATTAAACAAGATTAAAACAAAGAACCACTGTTCTGTTTTAAAACTCTTAAGAATATTCTTGTGGTTTTGATTGTTGTAGACACAGTAATAGGACAGCCTGGGACTGAAACTGGAGTCTGGCTGAATAGGAGGAAAGAATCCTATAGTGTCATCTTTGGGAATTGAAGTCTCTGTTGTGATGACTCAAATTCAGCTTCTTATAACAGAAATGTTAGTGCTTTGGGCCAGTGCTTCTCAGACTTTAATGTGCACATGAATCCCCTGGAGATCTTGTTAAAAAGAAGATTCAAATTCAGTAGGTCCAGCATGAGGCTTCGGAGTCTGTGCATCTAACGTGTTCCCAGGTGATGCCAGTTCTGCTGCTCTAGGGACAGCACTTTGAATAGCAACGCTTTAGGTCACATTGGGAATTTGACCATAAACTCCTGTATCAAGAAAGTAAAAACAAATAAATGAAAAAACAGACTCTTAAATACACAGAACAAACTGGTGGTTGCCAGAGAGGAGGTGGGCTGTGGTGGGAGGGTGAAGAGGAGTAAGATGTACCCCAAAAAACAAATAGCATTTGGGGTAAAGCATCAATTTTGAACCTAAATGTCTACGTATGTATTGAAGTAATACCTTTCATGAAAAGTAGCTGTGAAAGATAGGGACAGGTGTAACTACTACTGTACTAGATAACTTTGAAGAAGATAAAATCACCGCAGTTTTAAGCAAACCAACCTGATAATTATATATGAACAAGTACTAAGTGTATTTAAGGTGTGTCTACTAAGTTTAATACCAGTGTACAGAAAATAATTTAAGTATAAGTTTTGGACATTAGTTATTATAAGCAGGATGATAAATGATAGTTAAGAATGTGAGGCTCCAGGGGTGCTTCGGTGGCTCAGTCGGTTAAGCATCCGGCTCTTGATTTAGGCTCAGGTCATAATCTCAGGGTCACAGGATTGAGCCCCATGTTGTCGGGCTCCTCACTCAGCAGGGGTACTGTTGGAGATTCTTTCTCTCCCTCTCCCTCTGCCCTTCCCCGCCACTTGCTTGCTCACTCTCAAATAAGTAAAATTTTACCAAAAAAAAAAAAAAAAAAAAGAATGTGAGGCTCCAAAGATTTAACTCCTCACCACATACATACTAGCCTTGTGACCTCAGGACAAGGTATTTTGTTCTCAGTGACTCCCTCATCTCCAAAATGGGGATAATCCAAGTAAAGATCTCATAAGGTTGTTACATATAGAGTTTTAAAAAAATAATACATATAAAGCACCTTATGCAGTACCTAGCAATAAATTGTCTATAAATAAATGATGGCTACTATTACTAGTATCAGTACTATTTCTGTTAAGGGGCTTTGCCTTGCTAGTGCTAAGGTACAATTCTGATTACGTGTCTGGGTGTAAGCAGCATATGGTTCCTTTCAAGTTCTAAGGTAATAAATGATTTATAGGCTGCCCTCTGAGCCAGCTGCTACTGAATAATGTTGCTCCTGCATTTTAGATTGCTTCTAATGCAACAGTTTTGATCATCAGATAAATACACATTTGGAAATCCATTCACTAAATATTTATTAAATAGCTACAAAGCATTGAGCTAAATGACTATTCCTTAATCAAGCCCAACTTTTAAAATATAATGATAACTAGCTCTTGAAACTCAGCGTTAATTTCAGTCTCTATATAACTATTACAGAGTAATTGCTTTATCATTAACAGCAATCTGTGCTCAGGAAAGAGCTAAATTTTTATTGTCCTACACATAGGTGCTCTCTAATTTTATCCTAAAATGGTATTAATAACTTGCTCTTTAAGTTTATGTATTTCAGGCCTAAGGATCTCACGGTCTTAGTGTCTACCTCTCCTTTCTTCTACTTAGATGAGGTACATGCAGCCAAACCTTTCATTAGGTTAAGTATTAGTACAGACTAATTTGAGCTAGTCTTACTTGGT
This sequence comes from Eumetopias jubatus, assembly GCF_037043125.1. Classification (NCBI taxonomy): domain Eukaryota; kingdom Metazoa; phylum Chordata; class Mammalia; order Carnivora; family Otariidae; genus Eumetopias; species Eumetopias jubatus. The sequence goes on from NW_028274820.1 coordinate 37,032,900, forward strand.
AAGTCAAACAACTGACTTAATTTTGCAGCTTTCTTGAACCTTTTGATAGCAACTAAATTTAACGTGAAATAAGATTTAAAATGTAGACTCTTTCCCTTCCTCACATGACTTTTTTCTGCTTTGTCAGAGAATATTTTAGGTAAGAAATGGCCCCTTGAATCCCTCCTCTGAAGGTCTTCTCTTTGCTTTGAGTAGAATGATTTAAGGATGATCAGTTTGAAAATACCTAGAAACCACACGGTTATACCTGCCTTAGAGAAACCCCTTTATTCTCGTGGCTCATATGTCTTAAGTATATATGTTTTATACAGCTAATTTAGCACTTTTCATTCTCTCTTGACAAACGTGTATAAACAGGTATTTTTTTTTTCTCTTTCCTTTTGATAATTTTGGTATTAAAGATTACAAACTTAGAAGAACAGTTAGAGCAGTTTAGAGAGGAACTGGAAAATAAGAATGAAGAAGTTCAGCAACTACATATGCAATTAGAAATACAGAAAAAGGAATCTACTACCCGCCTCCAAGAACTTGAACAAGAAAACAAATTATTTAAGGTAATTAAGAAAAACTTTGCCTATAAATAATTCATAATTTTTGTCTTAGTATCAAGCATTTACTGAGTCTAGCTGCTGAATAATACTTAACAGAGGAACATTAGCTGCAAATGGATTTGCATGGAACTTATTTTTAACCCAACATAAAGATTTGAATTCATCATGAATGAAAAATTTTTGAGAACTTTTATCAAAATATTTTAAGAATTATTGACTTATAATTACTGTATGATAGCTGATTTTGTTTATTTGTACATTTTGGGCACTTTATCTTTTATAACACTTAATTGAAAGAATATTCAGAAAATTACATGTAATGATCTATCCAACTGGATGGTTATTTTTGTCCCTAGGATGAAATGGAGAAACTGGGATTTGCCATAAAGGAATCTGATGCTATCTCTACTCAGGACCAACATGGATTGTTTGGAAAATTTGCTCAAATAATGCAGGAAAAAGAAATAGAAATTGACCGATTAAATGAGCAAATTACAAAACTTCAGCATCAACTTGAAATTACAACAGATAATAAGGTACACTAGTTTAAAATTATTACATGAAATAAGCTAGAATTTTAAAGGGCAAATGGTTATTTTTCAGCTTCTCTTTGAGCATAAAAACTGAATAAACCAATTTTAATTCTCTTTTACCCATTATTTTTAATTTATTAAGACACACTGGCTTGGGGCACCTGGGTGTCTCAGTCATTTAAACGTCTGCCCTCAGCTCAGGTCATGATCCCAGTGTCCTGGGATCAAGCCCTGCTGCTTCTCCCTCCCCCTGCTCTGTGTGCTTGTGCGTACTTGTGCGCGCACTCTCTCTTTCTCCCTCTCAAATAAATTTCAAAAATCTTAAGAAAAAAAAGACACATTGGCTTAACAAGCTATGTGTATTTTTTATTCCCTCCTAATATTGTCAGAGATTTTTGATGTTTTCTAGAGAATCCCTTGTGACTCAGATTTCACCATATCATTCTAACCAAATCTATTAAAAATTCTTCTATTTGATATGAATTAAATAAGATAACACCACCATTGTGGACCATTTTTATTTTAATACTTCATCCTTTTCAATTAGAATGTATTGATATTGACTATTTTACTTATGGGAAATCAGCTGCTAATGTGTACATCACTTTATATTTAACAGAACTTTTTTTTTATTTTAATATGTTAATCACCATACCTTACATCATTAGTTTTTGATGTAGTGTTCCATGATCCATTGTTTGTGTATAACACCCAGTGCTCCATTCAGTATGTGCCCTCTTTAATACCCATCACCAGAACTTTCTGAACAAAGTTAGAAGTAAGGTCGTTATTTGATATGATGGGGACTATTGGGCTATATTAAAATTAATCTAACATGTCTGAGAAGTATATTATTTGTGTGTGTGAGATCAACACTTTTGAGATCCTGCCCTTAAAATAAAAAATAAAATTCCCAAAATGTAAATACATATTTATTATGTCTGTTATGTGTTTTCATTAACAGGTTATTGAAGAAAAAAATGAACTGATAAGGGATCTTGAAACCCAAATAGAATGTTTGATGAGTGATCAAGAACGTGTGAAGAAAAATAGGGAAGAAGAAATTGAACAGCTCAATGAAGTGATTGAAAAACTTCAACAGGAATTGGCAAATATTGAACAGAAGACATCAGTGGATGCTATCTCTTTCCCAGAAGAAGCAGATAGTTTAAAACATCAGTTGGATATGGTAATAGCTGAAAAACTGGCTTTGGAACAGCAAGTAGAAACCACTAACGAAGAAATGGCTTTTACGAAAAATGTCCTTGAAGAAACCAATTTAAAAATGAACCAGCTAACACAAGAATTATGCAGCTTAAAGAGAGAATGTGAAAATATGGAAAAAACCCAAAGTGTACCAGAGAAAAGCGTTAATATGGACAGAGATGACCTGAGCAAAACCAAACCTGAACTGAAAGTTCACCTTACTGAGAATGCCCTTAAACCCGTAGAAAATCAGACTTACCTCACCACATCTTTTGAAGAAAACAGCCGAAGTTCCATAAGCAGTTTGGAAACAAAGGTGCTCCAGCTTGAGGGCACTGTGAGTGCAAAGGACTTGGAACTCACCCAGTGTTACAAACAAATAAAGGACATGCAAGAGCAAGGCCAGTCTGAAACAGAAATGCTTAAACGGAGGATTGTAAACCTACAGAATATACTTGAAGAAAAAGTTGCTGCTGCTCTTGTGAGTCAAGTCCAACTTGAAGCAGTTAAGGAATATGCAAAATTCTGTCAAGATGAACAAGCCGTTTCATCAGAACTTGAAAGAACAAATGTACAGAACTTAAATCCGGTAACAGACAATGAGATGGAGCCAGATGTATTAGCATTAACCTTGAGAATATCAGAATTAGAAAGCCAGGTGGTTGAAATGCAGACTAGTTTGATTTTAGAAAAAGAGCAGGTAGAAATTGTGGAGAAAAATGCTTTGGAAAAAGAAAAGAAGCTACTTGAACTACAGAAGTTATTGGAGGAGGAGAAAAACCAGGGAGGTAAAGAAAGGAAAAGCCCTGAAGGAGATTTTGAAGTTCTCAAGGTTAGGTTGTTTTTTATTTTTTTCACTTAAATGCCATAAGGAATTCTCTTTTTCTTTGTTCCTTAAGCTGATTACTAATTTACTGAATTAAACATGGTGTTCTTTATATCTAGCAATTCATACATAGAGGGTTTTTATAAAAATACTACTTTTCTGTACAGTCATTATCACTAAAATAATGTCTTTGAATCATGTTATTTTTTTTTTAAGATTTTATTTGAGAGAGAGAAACAGCATGAGAAGGGAGAGGGTCAGAGGGAGAAGCAGGCTCCCCGCTGAGCCGGGAGCCCGATGTGGGACTCGATCCCAGGACTCCGGGATCATGACCTGAGCCGAAAGCAGTCGCTTAACCAACAGAGCCACTGAGGCGCCCTGAATCATGTTACTTATTTCACTAGCATACTCATTAAGTAGAGCAATCAGAAGGAAGTTAGAGATGTTAAGTTTAGCAAATGTCTTTTGGAACTTGTATGGGTTTTTTTCCTCTTCTAACATGCATGTTATTTAAGCATTCCTTTTAAGTAATAGAAAATATCAAAATATATTAGTATTCTGCTGAAGTAACATATCAGTGATAAGTCATTAGCTTTTGCAGATTTTATACCTGATAACAGATTCTTTCCATTCTTAGAAATAATTTGTATTTTACCCTCGTAAGTCTACTTATGTAAAGATCTGAAATGGCATTTATTTCTCAGCATAGGGCAGAGATAGAAGGACTTTAATTTTCAAATTTTCACTTTATAATTTTGAGTACTAAATGTGTGGTCTTCCTGAATACTAGGCAATTAACTAACATTATCAAGATTCTATAAATATATAATTTGTTTTACAAAGTATGGTAATTCTTTCCGTTTAACAGGCTTTTTTCTCCTAGCTACCCAGAAGTATAAATTCCTGTAGTCATAGTAAAATATTAACATGACTTTCTATGTATATAAAACTGGTAAGAAATATCTTAGTAAAACTTAGCATTTTTGAGGAAAGTGATATAAATATGAAAGTGTTCTGAATGGTAACAGTCTTTTCACTAATAATTTATAAATATTTAGGATATATACTAACATGATGTATCTTTCATTCCCAGAAAATCTTTTTTTTTTTTACTATCTCAAGAACATAAAATGATAGTTCCTAAAAAAGTTTTCCTATTTGTTGAAAGAACATGAATCATTTCTACACCTTTTTATCTGATAAGCAGTCATTCTGGGAAAAGCTTCATTAGAATGTATAAGTGCTTTGAACTTGGCTGTATTTTTTGAAAATAATGTGTTTTTAAATGTTTTCCACTGCCATTCAGACAAGTTCTAAGCCTGTTCATACCAGTGAAGAAAGTGGATTTTTTTGTCAACTTGAGGCTCTTAGAGCTGAATCATCAGCTATCAAAGAAGAACTTGCCAATTATAAAGAGAAAGCAGAAAAGCTTCAAGAAGAGCTTTTGGTAAAATAAGTAACCTTCTTCCTATTTCACTTATTTATACATACCTTAATTTCATTTCAAAGTATATTCTCTTCTATAAAAACAAACCAAAAAGCTGGAAAAAAAAAATTTTGTGGCTTTGATGAAAAGTTAATATAAATTTCTTTACTAGCATGTTCTTGCTTGGTTTTCCTTGAATCTTTTGTAGAAAGATGCTTTTAGTCTCTAGTCTGTTAATGACCGAGGGGAAAGACAGATATTAAAGAGAACTCTATATCCCATGAATACCAAAAGAGGCTGATAAAATAATTTGACTTCTATGGTAATCTGTGACTATACATATATACAAATATATATGGAATCTATGAGTGTTTCTGAAATATTTTTCCTATTATTCTGAGGAAAATGAACATATTAGCATGAATATTCTCTCTACCCTAAATTCTATATTTAATATTTTAATTGAATGTTCTACTGTTCTGTTCATTATGTTCTAGGTAAAAGAAACAAATATGGCATCTCTCCAGAAAGATTTAAGCCAAGTTAGGAATCAGCTCACGGAAGCAAAAGAGAAATTATCCTCCTTAGGAAAAGAAGATAAGACTGAGGTACAGGAAAACAGAAAAGTGTGCATATTAGAGCCACTTCCCAGTAAAGTGGGTAAAAGTCTGGCATCCCAGACGGAGGGGACTCTCAAGGTCAATAGCAGCAGTCAGACTCCACAAGTTTTTGTTAGAAATGCAGGAATCCAAATTGATTTACAGAGTGAGTGTTCCTCAGAAGAAGTCACTGAAATAATCAGTCAGTTTACTGAAAAAATTGAGCAGATGCAAGAACTACATGCTGCTGAAATTTTGGATATGGAATCCAGACATATTTCAGAAACTGAAACCTTAAAGAGGGAGCATTATGTTGCTGTTCAGTTACTGACGGAGGAATGTGGTACCTTGAAGGCAGTGATACAGTGTCTGAGATCTAAAGAGGTACTTGGTTTTCATAATACGTGTTTTTTCAACGTGTTTTTTTCCCCCAAATTCTTTGTTTTTAACAAAAAAATTTGAGTAGTCTCTTCCTTATGATAAAATTGCAGTTTTAAGTTTTTCCATTGTGTAGTCAGATAATAACTTTCCACAAAGTTCCTTTGCAGATTTGGAACACAACCATATTATTCCTTAACTCATGAATGTCTTTTTATGGTAATATCCATTAGGAAAAAAATTGAACACTTTTAAGCCATGGATAGTTCCATTTATTGTAAAACGTGTGGCAGATTTAATTTTCTCATTTGTTTTTTGACAGCATTATAAAAGAACAAGACTATTCATTGGGCCATATTTTTATTTTTATTAAGGCAAAAAATGTTATGTATTCTTTTGTTTTCTCTAATTAGGGATCCTCAGTTCCTGAATTAACACATTCTGATGCTTACCAAACTAGAGAAATATGTTCCAGTGGTAAGTTATATAAATTTCTGACCTTTTTTTAGTAGTTATTTAAAAAGTATTCGTTTCTTTTTAATAGTCAGTGGTTGTTTTCTTTATTTTAGATTCTGGATCAGACTGGGGTCAAGGAATTTATCTTACACAAAGTCAGGGGTTTGACACAGCATCAGAAGACCGAGGAGATGAAGGAGAAGGTTCAACAGATTCATTTCCAAAGAAAATAAAGGTACTGAAAGACAAAATATCTTTTAGTGAAACTTAGCCAGTGTGGTTTCTCTATTGAACACAGCAGTTTATTAGAACTTACGTAGTAAGATTCTCTCTTTAGAATCTTACATAGCAAGAAGGAATCTTGGGGATCTGTTTAGTGTTATTCCTCTATTAATAATTTTTTGTCTAAAGATTTTTAAAAATAGTTTTTATTCCTGGTATTTTTGAGTGCTAAAATTATTAAAGCAATCTCAAGGACTAGAATTTATCTCTTATTTTTTTGGCCAAATTCGTGGCTAATTATTAAATCCAAAAAGAGCCCATCAGATAAATAGAAGGATCTTATGGGTGAGAGCTACACAGTCATAGACTGTTTTCTGGATTGGCTTACCCCTCCATAAGAAGAAGGCAGCCAGTAATGGTAGCCTGGTGTTTTCTTCTTGCAGTGGCTCTTCTAAGTCAATCTAGCTAGATATAGCTACCTTAACTTAAAATTTGTTTCTTTGTATGTCTGTCTTTGAAGAAGTTGTCAGAATTCTGGCCTTTGGGTTTTCATTTCTAGGGATTACTGAGAGCTGTCCATAATGAAGGCATGCAGGTGCTTTCCCTCACTGAGTCTCCCTATAGTGATGGAGAGGACCATTCTGTTCAGCAAGTGTCAGAATCTTGGCTAGAAGAAAGAAGAGCTTATCTCAGTACAATCTCATCTCTTAAAGATTTAATTACCAAAATGCAAGTGCAAAGAGATGCCGAGGTACTCAATATTGTGCATCTTAATAGTTTTATATAATTTTTATTAATAGTAAGGCACTCTACAGATTAAATTGTCTTTTATGATGTAATTACACATGAATTACTACGTATCATTTAAATGCAACAAGCCACACACTTGAAAGCAAATCCATACTTTACTTTTGGGTTCTACTATTTATTTTGGTTGGTAGATAAATACCATTTTTAAAATTTTTTAAAACATGCTTATCTGAAAACTAACTTTTGTTTTTTTATACTCTGCTAGGTTTATGATGGTTCCCAGTCTGATGAGAGCCCCCCAGACTGGCGAGGTGAACTCCTGCTTGCTCTTCAGCAAGTTTTCTTAAAGGAGCGCAGTGTTTTACTAGCTGCATTTCAGACTGAGCTGACAGCTCTAGGTACTAGAGATGCAGTTGGATTATTAAACTGTTTGGAACAGAGAATACAAGAACAGGTATCAAAATAAAACTTTGGAACAAAGAATGCTTTTTAATAGTAATAAGCAAGTGAGTTATTGATTACTTTTGGAGAAGGTATGAAAGTTAAAATTTTAACAGGAGCCACTAAGAATATTAGAAGAAAAATTATTACCTTAAATGCTTTATCTTATGTTAGAAAATAAGCAAGACTGAAAATTAAGGAGCTATTCATCCAAAAGAGCAGCAGAATAAGCCCAAAGAAAGTAGAAGTAAGCTATGGTCAGTTCTTGTTGTCTGCCATGGTTAGATTCTGTAAAGTTGCTGTGAATGCTGAGCCATTGCTACTAGGGAAAATACACAGGTAGGTTCCTGTGAACCCCTGGTCATGACATTTGTCAACCAATCAATACATAATTCTGTTTTGTGTATGTTTGTTTAAAGATACCTTATTTACTAGGTATTTCTGATTCATTAACGTTGAACTCATGGCCAAGAGCACTATGTAACTCATGCCTAAACGAAGCTTATCACATATGTTCTCTGCATAAAATACAGCCTTCTTGCGATGAGTAACACTAGGTAGTTCTTCATCTTTGTGCTTAGGGACCATTCTAAACAGCAGAGTCACCAATAAAGAGCATAAAAGTGCAAAAAAACACAGCACTGAATAGATGGCAAAAAGGACGCCGTTTGTAGTATAAGAGATGAAAGAAAACAGCAGAACGGCACCTAGTTCCACTTCAGCTGCTACACTCAGCTGGCAGCTTAAATATTTTGCCCCTCTTGGCGTGTTTACAAATGACTGTCAGAGCATCTCAAGTGTTGATTTGGGGTTATAGATAAATTTTAGTGAATAGGCAGTTATGTAGATACACAGTCCACAATTAATGAAGTTCAACTGTAATAAAAAAGTTAATGAAATGTGGTATGTTGGTACAATAGAGAAGATAAAAACTTATAAGAGTTTCTTCTTTGAAAGGATAATAAAATAGAAACTTTTCTGGAGAATCGGTTAAGGAAAAAGGTAAAGCACATTTTTATAAAAGTTAAGAATGAAAATGGGATCATAACTAAAGATAACTGAGATATAAAATAATAGAATATTATGAATAATTTTATATAAATTCAAAACCTTGGGTGAAATGGACAGATTTCTAGAAAAATCATCATTTCTCCAAATTCATTTAGGAAGAAATAGAAAACCTGAAAAGTCCTATAACTAGTAAAAAAAAAAAAGAAAAGAAAAGAAAAATCAAATTGATAGTTAAAAGACAACTAACAACACTTAGTGCCCAGATCTTCATTTTTAACTACATTTTCCATTAAAGGGAGCTAGGACTCCTTAGAGAAATGGTTGATTCCTGGGCTGGAGCAGAGGGACATACAAGATGAACCTGGAATATCTTGTTTTGCTGACAAAGACTTGCTCAGAGAATGAAGGGGAGATGTCAAAAGATCACAGAAGCCAACTTGAAGGTGTTCCCAGCGTCCACATTTAGGACAATTGGAACATCATACTAAATAATGGTAATGACAGATTGTAAACCAAAGAGTAAAATAAGAACTCATGAATTCATACTAATATAAATAAATGCATAAAAATTCTTTCTTAAAATAGAATGCCAGAGAGTAGATAGAAGAAATGATGAAGCTAGATCACCCTTTATTAAGCATTATAGTAATAACTGAAGCAATAACTATATAGTGGAAAACCTTACAGATACCACCTTAATCAAGTGATCAGAATTAATATCACCAGTAATAGAACAGACTAGACATCATGTACTTCCTGATATGAAGTACACTACCTCACTTTTGTGCATAACTAAAATCTACTCACAAGCATATATTAGACTAAAACAAACTGAGGCCACTATGTATCTATCAGAATGGCCAAAATAAAAATTAGGGAAATACCAAGTGCTGGTGAGCATGCAGAGAAATTGCATCTCATACATTGCTGATATGAATCTAAAATGGGAGAGTCACTCTGGAAAATGAACTGGCATTTTCTTATGAAGTTAAATATACACTTACCATATGACCTGGTAGTCACACTCTCATAGGTATTTATCAGAAATGAAAACTTAGGTCTCCGTAAAAATCTATACAAGAATATTCATAGCAGTTTTATTTGTAATACTCCAAAACTGGAAACAACCCAATGTCTTTTGACAGGTAAATGGATGAACAAATTAAAGTACATCCATACAATGAAATACTGCTTAGCAATTAAAAATTAGGAATGGACTATTGATACCCTAAACCTCTTATATGTTATATAACATTGGAAATGACAAAATTATAGTGATAGTGAACAGATCAGTGGTTATCAGGGGTTATGGCTGGGGAAAGGATGTGACTACAAAGGAGTTTCTTTGTGTTGATGAAACAGTTCTGTATCCTGATTATGGTCGTGGTGACTCAGACCTATACATGTTATAAAATTTCATAGTACTATATACCAGGAAAATGAATGTGTGTAAAAACTAATGAAATTTCAGTAAGCCTTGTGATTTAAACAGAATCGTACCAGTGTCTAAATCTAGTTTTGATAATGTACTATAGTTATGTAAGATGTGATCATCAGAGAATACTGGCTGAAGGGCACATGGGAACTAGTAAGTTTTGTACATAAAATAATAGTATTGTAGTAGATTAATTTCTATGTTTGATAATTGTATTGTGGTTTGTAAGGGAATGTTGTTTTTAGGAAATATACACTACAGTTTTTGGGGTAAAGGATCATTTGTCTGCCACTTATCTTCACACATTTTGGAAAAGAAAAATAATGATGTATATGTGTGTAGATACATACACACAGAGCTAGATACAGGGAGAGTGGTAAAGCAAATGCAGTTAACATTGAGAGAATTTGGGTGAATGAAATATGGGAATTCCTTACACAAATTTTGGAGCTTTTCTGTAGGTGAAATTATGTAAAAATATGAAATAAAAAACAGTTTAAAAAAAATTTACCCACAAGAATTACACTGAGTTCAAATGGTTTTATAGATGACATCTAGCATACATTCAAGGAATCACTAATTCCAGTCTTAAACATATGCTTCCCATTGTTGGATGACTGGGGGAATGCCTTGTGGTTTTTTTAAGAGGCTAATATAACCCTGTTACCAAGTCAGACAAAGATAATACAAGAAAGAAAACTTATGGGCCTGTTTTATTCATGAACATAGATGCAGAATTCCTAAACAAAATATTAAACCAAATCCCTGTATATTTTTTAGAGACATAGTCACCTTACACTTATCCAGAAATGCAAAGGTAGCATACCATTAAAAATAATTTGTGACTCATTACTTTAACGAAGGGAAAATAAAACAAAGAAAAGCCTATTATCAGATGACTTCACTGGTGAATTCTACCAGATGTTTAAAAAATTAATACCAGTCCTTCACAAACTCTTAAAATTAAGGGAAGGGAACACTTCCCAACCCATTCTGTAAAGCCAATATTGCCGATTTTTTTTTTTTTTTTTAAGATTTATTTATTAGAAAGCACATGTGAGCAGAGGGGGAGGAAGGGAGAGAATCTCAAGCAGACTCCATGCTGAGCTCGGAGCCTGACAAGTGGCTCAGTCTCACAACCCTGCTATCATGACCTGAACTGAAATCAAGAGTCAGACACTTAACTGACTGAGCCACCCAGGCCTCATTATTGCTGATTCTTAAACCACACAAAGACAGCATAAGGAAAGGAAACTACTGACCAAATATCCAATGAGAATAAAACAACCACTGGAAAAATGAACAAATGATAAAAATAGGTGCACAAAAGAAGTATCCGATAAATATATGAAAAGATACTCAAATAAAATGTACTGTATACTTCATACTATGAAATACTATATAACATTGAAAATGATTGTGAAATAGAGCTGTATGTGTCAACCCAGATGGTTCACCAACATTAAATGAAGGCACCTGGGTGGCTCAGATGGTTGGGCGTCTGCCTTCGGCTCAGGTCATGATCCCAGGGTCCTGGGATCAAGTCCCGCATCGGCCTCCCTGCTCAGCGGGGAGCCTGCTTCTCCCTCTGCCTCTCTCTCTCTCTGTCTCTTATGAATAAATAACTAAAATCTAAAAAAAAAATTCATTAAATGAAAAAGGCAAATTACACAAAGGTGAATACACTGTATGATGCCATTTATATAAAGTTTTAAAACATTGCAAAACAGGACTGTATTTGCTTAGGGTACATGTGTGTATATGACATAATATACAGAGCACATGAAAACACCAAACTTAGAAGTTGAGTGTTGAGTATTTCTCAAGCAGGCGGTGCAGAGGAGGTGTTCAGGGAGTTGTATAGAGCTGATAGCTGCTATTTCTTAAGCTCCATACATGAGTGTTTATTATAGTCTTATAATAAGTTTTGTTGTGTGAAAATTTTCAAAGAAAATGTGAAGATTAATAATTAAAAAGTAAATCCTAATGAACAGGAAGAGAAAATTAACATCTTTCCAAAATTTCAGCATGTATGCTCCATTTTTTTTTTCAGACTTCCTGGTTAATACTGTTGTCTTTACAACTCTCTTCACTTGATTTTTTGCTTTGCATTATTATAGAGTATTGAATATCAAGCAGCTATGGAATGCCTCCAGAAAGCAGATAGAAGGAGTTTGTTATCTGAAATTCAAGCACTGCATGCTCAAATGAATGGTAGGAAAATGGCTCTGCAAAGAGAACAAGAGAATGATCAACCAAGCCAAGGTATGCTGTACATCAGGCTCACATGGTGGCAGCAGATAGGTTGAAATATTTCACTCTGTTTCCCTTTTTTGTATTATTATTCATTTAAAACACATTTTCTTTTAGTCACATTTTCTTCTCATTCTCATATAATGGAAATAATCTACATTAATGACTCTGGGAGTTAAAGGATTGTCCAGTTGGTTTTTAAACAGATAAATTTAATTTAAAATGAACAGTATTGCTTTGATCAGGTTGTTTAAAACAAGCCTATTAAGTTCATTATCTTTTTTTGTTTTGAAGTTCTTTGTGAGGATAACCACCTAAAAGAAAAAGAAATCTACAATGAAAGTATTTCTTTTGTAATCCTTTTCTTATTGTAAACTATAATATACATAGAGAAAAGTGCAAAATGCAAAAATATACAGTATAACAAATCTTTAAGTGAGTATTTATGGAAACTTTACACATGTCAAGTACCTCAGAAGCTCCTTCCCAAACACACTACACTGGGGTGACCTAGAGGTAACCATTATCCTGATTATTCTTTAGTTTTACTACCTATTTGTGTATTCCTAAACCATGTAAGTTTGAAGTTTACCTGCTTTTGAACTTTGTTATTCTGTATATATTTGTATCTTGCTTCTTTTACCTCTCTATACTATTTTTTTAAGTTACTGCATTTATCTCCAGTGCATTTGCTTTTGTTACTATGTAGAATTCCCACAATTTATATATATCCATTCTGTGGTTGAATATTTTGGGTTATTTCTATTTTTTAGCTATTACAACCAGTGCTGTTCTGCACATTGTTATACTATGTTGCTGCTGCATACCTACATGAGTTTTCTGGGTATATGTACCCCCAGGGGTGGAATTGCTGTCATAGAATACATCATTTCACATTTATTTTGTAATCCAGAGTGATCCTATCAATTCATATGCTTACTAGCAGAGCACGAGAGTCCTGTTGCTTCATTTACTTGTCGATAGTTGACATTGTCAGACCTTTGTTGCCAATCTGGTGGATATGCAGTAGATTGTTATTGTGGTTTTAATTGTGTAATTTTAATGTAATTTCTCTAATTACTGAAGTGGTTTCGTTCTTTGTCATATTATTGGCTAGTTGGATTTTTGCCTTTGTGGTATGCTCGTTCTTGTATTTTCCCCACTTTTTGGTAGGGATGTCTGTTATAATAAATTGAGTTGCGGATGGAAATCAGTAGGGATTCAAGTACAATCTAATTTTCATCACATCTAGTGAAGACATTTTGGTCTTCAGTTTTGTTTGATGTAATGATAGAAACACCTATGCTTTTACAAATTTTGAAAGTTACACCATAGTCTCACATTTGTCATTGAACAACTAAAAAATTTAAATGTCTTAAAATAGCTCAGAGAAAAGAGGTGTAATTAGATCACAAATATATCTTATATTTAGGTGTAAGATTAATTGAAGATTATTTTTAGAGAATTGATTAATATTATTTTACTTTGTTATTAAGTTAAATAGAACCCCATTGAAAATATACAGATACATACTTATATTTTTCAATCCTTAGCTGCTTCTAAGAAATAGTTTTCAAAGCTTAAACCAACTTGGACGCCTGGGTGGTGCAGTGGGTTGTGCATCCAACTCGGTTTTGTCTCAGGTCATGATCTCAGGATCCTGAGAGAGAGTCCGCGCTCAGCACAATCTGCTTGGGATTCTCTCTCCTTCTCCCTCTGCCCCTCATGCTCGTGCTCTCTCTAAAATAAATAAATCTTTAAAAAAAAAAAAAGGCTTAAACTGACATGATTGTCTTCTACAGTCAAAGTTATTCCTGTCTCCTAACATCAGTGAATTGTAATATAAAGTGATGAACTTCGATAAAATTTTTTAAGTTGAAAATACATTCAAGGTAGAATGGAGAAACCAAAGAATAGAGTAAAATTTACCCCCTTGGAATCTCCTGAATCCTAAAATAACAACTGTTATTATCTGCAGAACTTTATTAATGCCATATGTATACAAGTTTATATTTTTTGCAAAAGCAGTCTCCTGATGCATATTTCATAACTTTTTTTCCATTTATTATACTTAGGGATTTAAATATTTTCATTTGTTTTCATTGTAACAAACCTATAAGCAGGGGTTGCTTTGTGTTTATTATTTTTTTTTTTTAAAAACCCAATGTATTTATTTAATATATTTGTCACAAGGGCTCAACCAGAGACTTAATTTAAAAAACAGAAACAAAACAAAAATGACACCACAGCTTAAGATACAGAGTCCTAGACAGAAATGAAGAGAAAGACTATCTAAGGAGAAAATAAAAAGACAACACAAAGAGAGAGGCTGGACAGTCAGGGATCTTGGCTGGAGACCTGCTTCGAGTAGGTTTCTTGCAGATACTTCTTAAAGGCTGTGGGGTTTTTCCAGAGCTCGGCAGCATGCGTGTTCAAAGGACTATCAATGTTTGGTTCTCCTAGCAGGCTCTGGATGGACAGCAGGATGGTCCTGACATCATACAGGGCAGACCACTTGTCCTTCAGGATGTCCAGGCAGATATTTCCCTGGGTGTCCACGTTGGGGTGGTAGCAGGGTGTGAGGAACTTCACCGTGGGCGCGTTGTAAGGGTAGCCACTGGGGAACTCCAGCGAGAGCTTATACCTCAGGTCTTCATAAACTGTGCCTGCTGCCCCATGGATGGTCCCCACCCATTTGAAAAGGTTGTCGGATTCAGGGAAGGCAGAGATGCCTTTGTCACCAGACATCATGAGGGTCATCAGCTCCTGCTGTAGCCTCTTGCCCACGGGGCCCCGGGCGGTGCCCCCGCTGGGCTCGGCTCCTTTGCGGGCGGCGGCGACGCTGGCGGCAGCTGGGTCGCGGTTCTGGGAGGCCATCCCAGGTGGTGCGGGGAGAGAGACAGGAACTCGGAGAGCACGACTGCAACTCTGGTTTGTGTTTAAAAAACAAACCACAATCCAAGCTTCTAGGACAGTAAAGTTCCTAGGGACTATCTGCGAAGGAATGCTAAACAAAACCAGCAAGCCATGCTCAGCACTGTAGTCATGGTTACATGCCAAACTCCTGCAAGTGCTTTGTGTGGCTGTCAAAAACCTTTGGCATTTTTTAGCAGGAGCTCTTGAAATTCTGCTTGAGCAAATACACACTTCTATATATAGTATTTGTGAACACCTGAAGTTTTATTTCATGTCTTACACTGATTAAATATTCTGTTAAACTATATTATCATCCTTATGTATTTATAGTTCTGAAATCTTGACCATTAGCACTATGAGGAAAGTATTCATGATAAGTATTTATGTAAATTGCCAACTTTGGGACTGTGATCTCTTCACATTTGCTTTGTAGTAATCTCCTAAATTAAAAATCAGTTCTCATCAATAAAATATTTATAAACCAAATATGAGTTGCAAGATCATAATTTAAGTATTAATAATTTTCCATGTAGAACTCTTGGAGTATAATATGCAGCAGAAGCAGTCTCAGATGCTGGAGATGCAAGTGGAGCTCAGCAGTGTGAAGGACAGAGCAGCAGAACTGCAGGAACAACTGAGTTCTGAGAAAATGGTGGTTGCTGAACTGAAGAGTGAACTTGCACAAACTAAATTGGAACTAGAAACAACACTCAAGGCACAACATAAGCACCTAAAGGAATTAGAGACCTTCAGGTATGTCAGGCTTCCTTATTATAAACCTATTTGGGTGAAGGAAGTGAAGTAATTTTGTCACAGACATTGTGCAGATCTTATAACAACATGACATTATACATAATGTGTAAATAACTTGAAACTTTGTTATTTATAGGAAAGACTACAGTGGAAAGGAAAAACTCCAAATTTTTCCAAATGATAAATTCATGATTAGGTATTGGCATATTCTCTGCTGTGGGTTCAGTTCTATTGGAGACTTATTGTTGTATAAGATATAATTTTGACTTCTGTTTTACCACCAAGTAATTTGAAGTGATATTTATGATCTCAGTGGAATCTGTGGTTCATCTACCTAAAATATACAAAATGTTTTAAAATACAATGCTTGTGAAAAGGATAAATTGTTGGTATAAATAGTGAGATATTCTGCTTGCCAAGGACACATTACAAAGACAGTCATTCTTTATTTTGAACAGTGGTTATTCCCATGTTCAGTAAAAGACGAAGGAAAATTTTTATTAACGTTATTTTGTAAAAATAAATGGTTTACAGTGCTAAATAATAGTTAGTAGTGGCATTACTAGAAACAGTTAATTTGAAATAAACCACAGTCAGAAATCTTTAATTTTTACATGGCTTATATTTTCCTATTAACTCGTTTATAATATACCTCCACTTTTAAGTGGAAGCTCTCTCTTTCTCTCAATATAAACTCGGTTAAAGTAATTTTATGAAAGTTCGATTGTCTCTGATTTAGGTTGGAAGTTAAAGATAAAACCGATGAAGTACATTTGCTTAATGACACATTAGCAAGTGAACAGAAAAAATCCAGAGAGCTCCAGTGGGCTTTGGAGAAGGAGAAAGCCAAACTAGGACGCAGTGAAGAGCGGGATAAAGAAGAACTTGAGGTATTGTTACCTTTGTCTTTACATGTCTGTGGAAAATCCAGAACAACAGAAGAGGGAGAGTCTAAAGACTTTCCTCTTTCTAAAATGTCAGGCTTAGACTCTTTATGAGGTGCAGTAAGTTGTTCACCGTATATGGAATACTATTATGTTATCTAAACATACTCTATCCAGGAAATGCTAAATGGTGTGATGCAGTTTTGTTTGGCTACATCCAGGGGTGCGTACAGACTGTTCTGCTACGGTGTGTGTTTGGGGAATTTGAGTTCGTGCATATACAATTTGATAAATAGGGCATCCATTTCAGTTTAACTCGAAGTAGTCTTGGTTCTTGTTTTCTCCTAGGGAAGGTGAACAGTGACACCTCTCTGGCAGCAGGAGCCCTCATTGTTACATTTTTAAAAAATTGAAAATGAGTCCCTTCACTCTGGGCTGTGTTCCAAAGAGGCACAGCCCAGCCTTGCACAGCTCACAGCTCAGAGCAGGATGTACTGCACCCACAGTGCCCACGTTAATGGTAGCCCCACTGGTTCAGAGCTCTTGTTCCATCCACACATGGTACTCCCTAGCTGTATGCTAAAAAACTAAGTAGCTGGCATTTCTGCCCTATTACATTTTGTTTTGTTTTGTTGGGGTTTTTT
This sequence comes from Eumetopias jubatus, assembly GCF_037043125.1. Taxonomy (NCBI): domain Eukaryota; kingdom Metazoa; phylum Chordata; class Mammalia; order Carnivora; family Otariidae; genus Eumetopias; species Eumetopias jubatus. Next base: position 37,050,184 of record NW_028274820.1, read on the forward strand.
TTTTTTGAATGTCCGTCTTGGTAGCCTCCAGGCATAGTGAGCTCTCTGCCTGGCAAGGACATGATGTCCCCTCAGGTACTGATTACTACTTTTTATCATTACAAATTTGTATAAGTTTTGAGTAGTTTGTCCCTAACCCTGCTTTTCCCCATAAGCCCTATTATTTTTAATATGTGACATTGAACAACATGAGGCTTTTCAGGAGCTTCTGTCACATTATATTGGAATATTTGTATTTTTAAAAGTCATTATTTCTAGAAGGAATATACCCTGCTTCATATTCCTTGAGTAGTTATGATTAATGTTTGGAGAGAAAGTATCATTTAGCTTATCTATCTTTTGTTTATAGTCTTTGATGAAAATCATCTGGCTGTCCAAATAATCTTTAACCACTGAAAGTTTAAGTTAATACTGGATAATCAATTTTATTATCAAATACTACCAACTTAGTATTAATAAAGTAGAATTATACTTACAGAGAATATTTAATATTAACAAATTCTTAAATTCAACTTTCTTCTACAAGGATTTGAAGTTTTCACTTGAGGGTCAGAAACAAAGGAATATCCAGCTAAATCTACTGTTGGAACAACAGAAACAACTACTAAATGAATCACAGGAGAAAATAGAATCACAAAGAGTGCTACATGATGCCCAGTTATCAGAAGAACGAGGTCGAAACTTAGAGCTTCAGGTACTTCTTGAATCTGAGAAAGTTCGAATACGGGAAATGAGTAGTACCCTGGATCAGGAGCGGGAATTGCATGCTCACTTGCAGAGCAATGATGATAGTGGGCAGCCTCGGCCCTCCCTACCCTCTGAGGACCTCCTTAAAGAGCTACAGAAACAGCTAGAGGAGAAACACAGTCGCATAGTAGAATTGTTAAATGAGACCGAGAAATATAAACTGGATTCTTTGCAAACGAGACAGCAAATGGAAAAGGATAGGCAGGTTCACAGGAAGACGTTGCAGACAGAACAAGAGGCCAACACTGAGGGACAGAAAAAAATGCATGAGCTCCAGTCCAAAGTGGAAGATCTTCAGCGCCAGCTGGAAGAGAAAAGGCAACAGGTTTATAAGTTAGACCTTGAAGGAAAGCGACTGCAGGGAATTATGCAGGAATTCCAGAAGCAAGAACTAGAACGAGAAGAAAAACGAGAAAGTAGAAGAATTCTCTATCAGAATCTTAATGAGGTAAATTAATACTGTTTTAAAATAGTTTTTAAAAGAACACTACAGCCCTTTGAACATATAATTTTGATAGCGGACTAAATTATTTAAATAGTTAAGAACAGGGTGCCTGGGTGGCTCAGTCGTTAAGCGTCTGCTTTCGGCTCAGGTCGTGATCCCAGGGTCCTGGGATGGAGTCCCGTGTCGGGCTCCCTGCTCAGCGGGGAGCCTGCTTCTCCCTCTGCCCCTCCTTCCACTCAGTCTCTCAGTCTCTCTCTCTCTCTCTCTCTCTCTCTCTCTCAAATAAATAAAATCTAAAAAAGTAAAAATAGTTACGAACAAATGATTTAAAAAGGAAATTCAAAAAAGTTTATTTGGAGTATAAACCGTAATTGTGTTCCCTTGAGAAAAAATGTGATTTGCTGTTCATTTATAATTACTGCTTTTTCTTTTTCTGCCGAAAATTGCTAGCCATCCACATGGAGTTTAACCAGTGATCGAACTAGAAATTGGGTTCTTCAACAGAAACTAGAAGGAGAGACAAAGGAATCAAGCTATCCTAAACTGATTGAAATGAATGAAGGAGCTGGCTGTAATCATGCATTAGGAATCATCAGACAAAAGCTTCAACACATGGCTTCAAAACTACAGCATCTGGCCCAGAAAGCCTCCAATAGGTTAGAGTTTTCCTTCTGACTTTGGAAATGGCATTCTTAGACAAGCTGGTCAGAACCTGCCCCTCACTAATAGCTAGCCAAGGGTGGGGAATTGAAATTTTAAAGTTAATGCATGTTCACATTAGGAGATGGTATTCTTTAACAAAACTCATATACCTGAAAACCTTCACCTTGAGCCCTGGAAAGAGAACACTTTAATGTAAGGGAGGAGATAGGTGAAGTAGAGTGTCACTTAATCTGTACAGTTTGTGCTCGTCAGCACCACTAATTGAGAAAGATATGTTTTGACTTTTTGTCTTCTTCTTGAAGACTACAGTTTGAAACAGCAGATGATGAAGACTTCATTTGGGTTCAGGAAAATATTGATGGAATTATTTTACAACTACAGAAATTAACTGGCCAGCCAGGGGAAGAGGTAAGACTTTAAAGATTTAATGGAGCTGTATGAATCATTTGAAACTGGCACCATATTTTCTAAATTTTAATTTTATCTTTTAATTTATTTTAAATAATAATATATGTTTTTCCCTAATAGAAGAAGATAGTGAAAATTTGAGGGGAAATTAACTTTCGTTATCATTATTGAATAATTATAGTGACATTATATTGTGATAACCAAGTTTCTTGCAAGAATAGTCTGGCTTCTACCCTCACCACTCTCAAAACCACCCACAGAATGCCACCAGTGTCTTCACAGTTGACTAATCTGATGAATCTTTTCATTCCCTGACTTCCTTGACTTCTTTATAGCATTTGACACTTTGGACCTCTCCCATCTTAAAAACCCTCTTTTTTTTTTTTTTTTACCTTTTGTGACAATATTCTCTTATTTCTTCCATTCCTTTCATCAGTCACCTTCATGAATTCCTCTTCCTCCTGTCCTCATCCATTTTTTTCTCTGTGAAAGCTCATTCATTCCCACAGCCTGAGTTCTCAGTAGACTTACTTACTGAACAAATACTTATATCAGGCACTTGTTATGTGCCAGGTACTATCCTGGGTTCTGAACTGCAATGAACAAATCTGATAAAATTCTCACCCTTGTATTTACCCCAAAGATACAAATGTAGTGATCTGAAGGGGCACATGCACCCCAGTGTTTACAGCAGCAGTGTCCACAATAGCCAAACTATGGAAAGAGCTTAGATGTCCATCAGCAGATGAACGGATAAAGAAGATGTGTGTGTACACACACACACACACACACACACACACAGAATGGAATATTAAGCAGCCATCAAAAAAATGAAATCTTGCCATTTGCAACAATGTGGATGGAACTAGAGGGTATTACGCTAAGCAAAATAAGTCAATCAGAGAGAGACAATTATATAATCTCACTGATCTGAGGAATTTGAGAAACAAGACAGGGGATCATAGGGGAAGGGAGGGAAAAATGAAACAAGATGAAACCAGAGAGGGAGACAAACCATAAGAGACTCTTAATCTCAGGAAACAAACTGAGGGTTGCTGGAGGGGAGGGGGGTGGGAGGGATGGGGTGGCTGGGTGATGGACATTGGGGAGGGTATGTGCTATGATGAGCACTGTGAATTGTGTAAGGCTGATGAATCACAGACCTGCACCCCTGAAATGAATAATACATTATATGTTAATTAAAAAAATTTTTTTTAAATCTCACCCTTATGGACCTTATCTTCTAGGGGCCTGTGGTTCTAGTGTATACCTCTGTCCTGTGGTCCAGGTTTATATTTTCCATTAATTACAGGAACTCTTTCCTTGGGAAAGTGGACCCCATAGTGATCCCTTAGGAACCTCACAGGCACGTTCCAAACTGAGCATCATCTTTCTTTTCTTCTTCTGTCCCCAACCCACATTTCTAGTCCTGAAAGCGCCCAGTTTGGAAAGTTGAAAGTCACCATAGACCACTTTACTTCACTCAGTTGTGTATCGCAGCAGTGACTAAGTCCTGTGCTTTTACCTTCTAAGTATCTACCCCATGTGCCCTTAGTCATTGCCTTTATTCAGGCTTCCATTATTTCTCACCTGAACTATTGTAATGACTTCCTGATGTGTCCACCTGACACCAGGATCTATCTTCCCTAATTTACTGTACTTTGCATGCTGCTACCAAGGAATTTTTCTAACACATAAATTTTATTTGTGGCACTCTTGTCTCAAGGCCATTTATGGCTCTCCACTGCTTACATTTAGGTCTATTATCTGTAAAGTGAAGGCAGCCTTTACTGTAGCCTTATCAAGCCACTTGTAGCTCCCTAAAAGCAACATACTCTCAAAGAAAACCCTTGTGCCTTACACATGCTGTTCCTTCTACTTAATATGCCCTTCCCTGTCTTCTTTCCTACCTGTGAAATTCTTCCTAGTTACTTAAGACTCAACTCAAGCACTACTTCTTCATGAAATCTCTTGTTCTGAGTGCCCATTCACGTTTATGTGCATTGTTCATAAACGTTTGTGCTTCCATGACCTTAATTCCATTTTATCTTTCTAGCCTAGCTTAGTGTCCCCAGGTACTTCTTGTGGCTCACTGACTGAAAGACTGCTGAGACAAAATGCTGAGCTGACAGGACATATCAGCCAACTGACAGAAGAAAAGAATGATCTGAGAAATACGGTTATGAAGCTGGAAGAACATATCAGGTGGTACCGACAGACAGGAGCTGGCAGAGATTATGTACGTCTAATTTGAGCATGGCCACACTCGAAATACTGCAGAATTACAACTTCTGCTCTCTGGTTTCAATTCTTAACCCTAACATAAAAATATTAAATATCTGGTTCTTAGTATGATCATTGGAAAATGTTAGCGAGATGACAGTGATATTTGGGAGCCTTCTCTGGGCCAGATCATGGGTTCTATACTTTCAGAGTCTTTAATCCACATTCAGCCTTGTACATGAGAAAACTGAAGTCTATAGTCAAACCAAGAACTGCTTATCTTAACCAAAGCTAGATACTATGCTATCTGTGGACCATCAGTGGATCCATGTAAAGAAATATTCAAATGTGAATTCTGACTGTTCTTATCAGTTACTATGTTTGTGACTCAAGTGAAAGATGCCATTAAATTTTATATTTCAGTCTAATAAACCACTCTAGCAGTTTAATTTTTTCCAGTTAAAAACTACAAAATAAATTGCTAGCTTCTGTAATATAAAGATAGGAATATAATATAAAATAAAGATAGGAAAGACTCGTGAGACAACTGTGCAGTCTGCATGATAACACATCCACAGAGCTTCTGTAGCAATTCACTTCTCTGTGGACATGCCGGGTGGTTGTTTCCCCACTTCCCCAGTGTGCTGATTCAGGCATAGGCTCTACATTTGAACCCAGATGGTCCATTTATTAAGTCTCTAAACTGTTTTATTTCAAAGCTTTGCAAAATCTAAACACTTTCCTTCGGGCTAGGCTCCCACAGGGGTTTTTAGTTTTAAAATTAAACTACTAAGCAAAGGACCATATACTTAGTGTATATTCTTTACTGTCAGTTGAGATTGGCTTTGAACTCTCCCGGTCTGAGACTGGAAAGCTGAGGTTCCCATAGGGGATACCTTTAATGTGTTTAATTTAGATTTTTCAGACTTATGCCTAAAAATCATGTAAGTAGGCTCTGGTCTCTGCAGTCTTCTAGGTTTTCATTCAGTGGTGGTGCCAACATTGAAGCCATCATTGCTTCTGAAAAAGAAGTCTGGAACAGAGAAAAGTTGACTCTCCAAAAATCCTTGAAAAGAGCAGAAGCTGAAGTGTACAAACTGAAAGCTGAACTAAGAAATGAAGCTTTACTTCAGAATCTGAGCCCTGATTCTGAGCATGCTGCTATAAAGGTAGGGGACATCTTCCATCAAAACATGTACCAAAGCTGGTCCTCTGCTTTGGCCTTGTTTCATCTCTCACTAACCTTAACTGAACAGAGTAAAGAAGTGTAGGTGGCACTTCGGCTGTCTCTAGATCTCACTATTGAGTGTGTGTCATGAATGCAGGTCTCTAGCTGGTCACAAAACCTTGGTGGCAAGGCATGCCATCATGGCAGCACCGTGAGCTCATGGCCCCACTACCCCCATCTCATCCCTAATAGATAACAGAAAGTTCTCTTCCACTGCCAACAAAAGCTCTACTACTATCAATATCAGAGCATCACCACGCTCTGTAAGATGGTAAGCCCTCTGAACAGCCTCTCTACACTGACTCTAATGAATGTTGCAATAAAACTTTTAATCTGTTAACATAAAATCCAAAACAAAAAGAAAAATGTTTGGAATATTTTTTTAACTATGGAGTGAACATAAATTTATGACTCTTAAAGGGACAGAGAACATTAACATTGGAAACGTTAAATAAAGGAAAAAAAGTTAAATAGATTAGTATTTATAATACTAATAATAAAAGTAGCTCTATGCAGTTAGAAGAAAAACCGAGATGATAATGGAATTACAAAAATATTTGCAAAAAAAGTTAAATAGATTAGTATTTATAATACTAATAATAAAAGTAGCTCTATGCAGTTAGAAGAAAAACCGAGATGATAATGGAATTACAAAAATATTTGCAGTAAATATGATGACTAGGGGGCGCCTGGGTGGCTCAGATGGTTAAGCGTCTGCCTTCGGCTCAGGTCATGATCCCAGAGTCCTGGGATCGAGTCCTGCATGGGGCTCCCTGCTCCTTGGGAGCCTCCTTCTCCCTCTGCCTCTTTCTCTCTCTCTCTGTCTCTCATGAATAAATAAATAAAAATCTTTAAAAAAAAAAAAAAGTAAATATGACTAGGCACTAAAATCCAAAATAAACCAAAAATCTAAGTATAAGGTTTGTATTCACATTGCACTGACTAAAATGAGGCAGAAGTGTAAAATTTAAGGTTATCCTTACCTTCAACTTTGCTGATCAAGTAGAAGACAGTAGTAGGATATCTGCCATTCTGCTCCTACAACTTTTTTTAAAATAAAATCTAGGTTATCTTCCCCTAGAGAACAATTTGAATGGCTTCTTAATAACGTCTTTATGTTCTTCCCTTTCTTTAACATAGAGAATTTATGGTAAATATCTGAGGGCAGAAAGTTTTCGGAAAGCTCTCATTTATCAGAAGAAATACCTGCTGCTGTTACTGGGTGGGTTCCAGGAATGTGAAGATGCCACCCTGACTTTGCTTGCCCGGATGGGGGGGCAGCCAGCCTTCACAGACCTCGAGGTGATCACCAACCGTCCAAAGGGCTTCACCAGGTTTCGGTCAGCGGTCAGAGTGTCCATGGCAATTTCAAGGTAAAGTGTTGGAAAGAAAATGCATTTTGATAGACTCTAAAAAGATTTAGATTTATAATCTTCTCTTTTCTCTGCCTATTGTGCTCTGTATTCATACAGTATGAGACACTTGCCATCACTAAAACATGCGGGCTTCTTTCTTTCATCCTTTTAGCCAGGGATACTTTACATTGTACCATGGAGACCCAGCTTCCCAGATGCAGGCAACTGGTAACTCAGAGCTGGCACATCCATTCTGGATTTTTTTGTTTTATTTTTTAACTCTGAATAAGCCCATGAACTACCTCAGATGTAGAAATAAAAGGGATCACGAAAGGGGAAAAAATGTTTTTGAAAATTTATTTAGGCTACATACTCATTTTCTTCATTGCTAAAATAACCCACTCTTGGAGTTCTGCTACACAAAACTCTGGTCTAACTCTGCATCCAAACCCCAGATTAGCCTTTAGGGCATTGGACTGAGCTAGTGCTTTTGTCACTCTGCCTCTAGTAGTTCCAAGCTAGGAACTCTGGACTCATTCTGTTTGTGGCTGAAATGGAGCCAGGACTCAAACTCCCTTGAGGGCCTGGCCTCCTGCAGCCCTCTCATCTGAGTGAATATACCCAGACCCCTAGGCTTCCCCGTGCTTCCCCTCCCTTTTATTCATGTAGGAGGAACCAGACAGTCTCAAAAGAATTTTTAGTTTTACAGCTTCCTATCAGGTCACATCTCATATGGTCTTCAAAGGGTTTTGTCCTTTTTCTTTGACCTATCATCCTTTGAAAAATACAACAGAGGTTTTTAACTAGAAGCTGTCTGAGATCACCTAGTTCAGAATACCATCTTACAGATGAGGAAACTGAGGCCCAGAAAGTTTGCAAAGCCAGTAGTGATAGAGCTAGGACAATCAGCCAGGGCTCCCACGTCTCATCCATGTGGGCTCTGTAAAGGAAGCTCACATTTTCTCTTATTGATGGTCTGAGACCCTCCTTGCCTCTGTTGTTCCACATTGTTGGCAGGTTGTCCCGGTTTCTCCTTCCTCATCGTCCATTCCTTTTACCACCTTGTACACTCTATACAGGGTGAGGTGCTGGGAGATGCACTGATGATGAAAAAAATAAAAACCTTGCCTAAATCCCTAAAGGCAGCTCACGTCCTAGTGGGGAAGACCAGTATGCTCATAACTTAGAAGACACTAAATGACAGGTCATAGGAGTTAGTTATTAATTTTATTGGAAAAATTTGGGAAGGCTCCTTGAAAACTAGTCGCCACTGAAAGACTTCATTCTAACTGCCTCTTTTTCTTGTCCTCTTACATGTGCATTGTATTTTCACCATCCCAAAACTGAGCTTCACAACTGATTGGAATTAAGAAATCAAAACTGGTGTTTAGAAAGTTCCTTGGGCCAGGGTCGGGCAGGCAGCACCTTGCCACAGCTGGTCTGGTGCACTGCCACCCCCCTTCCTTTTAAAGCCTCATTGGTTTTCACCCCCGATCCCATGGCCTCACTCCTCTTCCAGCTTTCCCAGCTCGGTCTCACTGCCAGGGTAACAGTTTTTATTCTCGTTCCATCTCATTTGCCTTGTAGTCTCCATTCTTTTCTCTCTCTCTCTTAAGATTTTATTTATTTATTTGAGAGAGAGAGCACGAGCAGGGGGCAGGGAGAGAGAGAAGCGATGCGGGACTCGATCCTAGGATCCTGGGATCACGACCTGAGCTGAAGGCAGACGCTCAACCGACTGAGCCACCTAGGCGCCCCATTCTTTTCTCCTTTCATTATTTCTCGCCCTTTCTTTGCCCATCCACTTTTCTCTTTTTTGCTTTTGCTCCTCATCTCTTTGAGTTCTAAACCTCTAAAGTCAGAACCTGGTCCTGGCAACAGACAAGATTTCTGGGCCTCTTGGGAAGCCAGTCAGTTTTGTTTCAGTTTATTTTGCCACAAACCAGGAGACATTTGCGTAATTTTAGATTAGGCAGTCATGTGACTGTGTTGAAATTTGTTCTGTGTTCATATTCAAATGTATGACTTTATTTTTGTGGGAAATGTATATTTATATTCTTTCCATTGTAGATGTGCTGTGAAACTTTTTCTTGGCATCTTTTTTAGAATGAAATTTTTGGTTCGACGGTGGCAACGAGTCACAAGTGCTGGTTCCATCAATATTAACAGGGATGGCTTTGGACTGAATCCAGGTGAAGTCAAAATAGGATTTCTTGTGTTTATGATTCTCTTAATATTACCGTATGTGTAATGCCTTCCAAATAATGTGTTCTGGAAACTGTTGTCCAAAGACCAGAGAGCCCTATAACCAACAGAGCTGGGGACCTTGCTGTTTAAAAGAGTAATGAGAGCGAATTTTTATGGGCCACGTAGTCTGAACTAGGCCCTACTTTGTCCATATATTCTCATGCATTTTCCCAATCCTATGATGTAAGTATGGCTACTGTTATTCTCACTTTATAGAAGAAAAACTGAGGCATGGAAAGCATTTGTTGTTTGTCTCAGATTACCCAGTGGGAAGTGGCAGAGCCAGCATTGAACCCTGGCAGTCTGGCTCTAGACCCCACTCCCCATACAACTGCATTTAAGGCTCTGATTCCAGATAGAATTGCTATTAGTCATATGGAAGTTATGGTTTCAGGTTTTCACAATTTAGTGGTATTCAGGTTTCTGAGCTTACAAATAGGTTGTATATAATGGTAACAGTTAAAATTCCTTCTTGCTACACCTAAAAGTGGAAACAAACTAGAACTTCAATATTTTAGGCATACCGATAAGCTCAGAAACTGGAGAGTATACAGAGTTTCATCCACACAGCATAACTATATTAATGCAGCTATGTATTGGTATTAAACCACCTTTACGTATTCTACCAGTAACTAAGCAGAGGAGGAGGAGATATGTTTGGTATGCTAAGCAAAGTGCCTTGAAATATGCATTCTTACACAGAAACAGCTGAAATTTGCACCGTAATGAGTTCTGTGTTTTAAGTTAGCAAATCCTGATTTCAAGTTTTTTCTAGTAAAAGTCAGTAGGGTGGTGTGAAGTAGTATTTTTTATCCAAATCATCTTTTTCCCCAAGCCATACACACTCAGACACCCCTCACCTCACCTCTAATTATAACTAAGAAGAGGTCTTTTAAAAAAATATTCTAAGTAAGTAGTTTATTTTCTTTGAGGTATAGTTCCAGATTATTAGAAATACTTATATTCAAAGGAAAACAAATTAACAGTTCTGTTTTTTCTCTTCTTTGGAAGAATAATTGAAGATGACTATAAATAGGAGATAGTATTGTATAGTACAGTATTGTAGTCTTTTGAGCCCTTCTCTGTTTTGTAGAAATTTTTCAAGGGCTTGATATTTTTCTTTTTTATGATGTGGTACATTTTGGATTACTTTAGGCTCTGAAAAGACTGATCCATTTTATCATTCTTCTGGTGGGCTGGAGATATATGGAGAACCGAGACACACTACATATCGCTCAAGATCAGAGCTGGACTATCCTAGGTCTCCTGTACCTTTTCAAAATAGGTAAGGATTGGATAAACATGCCTAGAGTAGTTACCTATACTAATACTTAACAGACAAAGGAGGACAGTGTTAGGGCTTTGACTCCTTTGCATCAAAATAACTAGGTGTGTGTTTACTTGCATATGATGTATATAATCTAAGGCTGAGAATCAAAAATAGTTTTTGGATATATACCTGGTTTCCAAGAGTATAGGAAACCAAGCACTGGGTGTTACATGCAACTAATGAATCAATGAACACTACATCAAAAACTAATGATGTACTATACAGTGGCTAACTGAACGTAACTAAAAATGATCATTTCTTAAAAAAAAAACAAAAAAGAAAGGAAACCGAACTGACCAAGTGTTATTTTAGTATATGCTGTGGTTGGACGCTGGGAAAAGTATTAACTAAAATTGACAGTCTCTGGGGATTATGAAAGAATACTCTAAAGTCTACAGGACAAGATGCATTTGTACATATACAGTGTTTATCGAGGACTTCTGCAACAAGCACTGTACTAGACACTTTTATGATAACTTAGTAGCTGCTGTGAGTTTTTTAGAAGTTTTTTTCCCATAGACATCACAAACTCAGACATTGGGGGATACAGATTAAGCCTAGCTTAGCATTCCTGAGTACTTACTGAGACTTACTGACTGAAAGACTACTGAGGCAAAATGCTGAGCTGACAGGACATATCAGCCACTGAGTGAAGAAAAGAATGATTTAAGAAACATGGTTATGAAGCTGGAAGAACACATCAGGTGTTATCAACAGACAAGAGCTAACAGATTACATACGTCTGTTTTTAGCATGGCCATATACCAGAAATATTGCAAAGTTACAATTTCTACTCTCTGGTTTCAGTTTTTAACCCTAACAATGTAAAAATACTAAGTATCTGATTCTTAGCAAGATCACTGGGAAATATTATAGAGATGGCATTGATAATATTTATATTAGATATATATGTTACATAAGAATTAATAACTTACTATAATTAGAATAATAAGTAATTATTATTTACTGGGAACCTTTTCTGATCCTGGGTTTATATACATTCAGAATCTCTAATCCACATTCACATAAGAAAACTGAAAGTTCATAGTCAAACCAAGAACTACTTATCTGCAAAGCCTCATACTTTGCTACCTATGGACCAACAGCAGACACATGTAAAGAAATGTTCAAATGTGAATTCTGACTGTTCTTGCCAGTTATCAGTTACTATGTTCATGGCTCAAGTTAAAGATTGACCTTTTGAGGGCAGGGTGGAGGCAGGTTGTTACGTTACTTGCTTTGTGGATGACTTGGATTCATGTTCATATTTTTAATCTCATAGGTACCCAGGCCCTCCAGCTGATTTAAATCCTGGTTCCTTAGCATGTTCTCAGCTTCAGAATTATGACCCTGACAGAGCCCTGACAGATTATATCACTCGGCTAGAGGCACTGCAGAGACGGCTTGGAACCGTACAGTCAGGTACTCCCGGCTTCGCCATGCATTACTATGGGCAGCCCTGTAGTGCTGGTTGGACCCCGAGCTCTCTGTTCTCTGTCTGAAATTCCTTGACTTTCCTCATTAGATAATCAAATCTTAGAATTTAGTTCCTGAGTTACCAGGTTAGACTTAGGAATTTACTCAAGGGCGCCTGGGTGGCTCAGTTGGTTAAGCGACTGCCTTCGGCTCAGGTCATGATCCTGGAGTCCCGGGATCGAGTCGCACATCGGGCTCCCTGCTCAGCAGGGAGTCTGCTTCTCCCTCTGACCCTCCCCCCTCTCATATGCTCTCTCTCTCTCTCATTCTCGCTCTCTCAAATAAATAAATAAAATCTTTAAAAAAAAAAAAAGGAATTTACTCAAGATACGACTTATCACCCCAGATTTCACTCCCACAAATTTCATCTACTTTAGGTGAAATGCACAGCAGGCACCTGTGTACAAAGCCCCGTGAGGCTTACAGAGTCTGCTGGAGAGCATGTTCCCAAGTATAGCTGCCTCCTGAACAAACCAGGCTTGGACTGCACAGAGCCACTTATATACAGATATTTTTCACTAACTACAATACAGTACTATAAATGTATTTCCTGTTATGATTTTCTTAACATTTTCTTTTCTCTAGCTTACTTTATTATAAGAATATAACATTATAGAAATATGTGTTAATTGCCTGTATGTTACCTAGAAGGCTTTCTTAGGAGTAGGCTATTAATAGTTAGGTTTTGGGAGAGTCCAACGTTATACATGGATTTTTGACTGTGTAAGCGGTCAGTGCCCCTAACCCCCACATTGTCCAAGGGTCAACTACAATACGTAGTGAGGCATGCAAATTAGGAGTGGGGACCTGAGAGAAGGAAGCAAGCATCTTAAGCATTTAATGCAGCCATTATCCCTACTAGGACCCAGTGCTTTTATGCATGATCCACGAAACCTGTTCCATTCAAAAGACTTTATAAGAATGACCTTTTTTCCCTCCTTTCATAAACACACAAAAATTCATACTTAATAGATATATGAAGTCCCTCTTCATTGTGGGAAAATCTCTTTTCCCTGTCTCCCTTCAATTCACTCCTGATTCAGAGGTTTGAATCATTTTAATTTAATGTGCTTTAATTTTAAATCAATATTTTGTTTTTACTTTTGTGAAAGACCCTTCTTTTCCTGCTATGCCCACAAACTAGATAGGGCCAGTAGCAGGTTATTTTTAGTAGTTTGTCTCCTCATACAAGAAATCACCTAGCCCAAGCAACTCGTAGTCATAGGAAACTATTATTATCATAGCTGGACTTTGGTATGGTTTGGTTTGTATTTTGTTTTGAGCATCTAGATTTCTCAAGACTCAGATTTTATTTTATTTTTATTTATTTATTTTAATTTAAATTCAATTAACATATAATGTATTATTTCAGAAGTAGAGTTCAGTGAAGACTCAGATTTTAAAGACCAAAAGATTTTTCAAGAGGCAGGAGGTATAGGGTATAGGACATTCAACCTGCTGGGCACTTTTAAGAGAACTTAACATTAGTCTGACCTTGCTACAGATCCAGCTACAGTGACTTTTAAATATATATTCAACGTCTCTTAAAAATCGTTCAGGGGCGCCTGGGTGGCTCCGTCAGTTGGGCATCCGCCTCTTGGTTTCAGCTCAGGTCATGATCTCATGCGTCATAAGATCGAGCCCCCCCACTGGGCTCTGCGCTCAGCAGGGCGTTTGCTTGAAGATTCACTCCCTCTGCCCCTCCCTCAATTCATGTGCATGTGTGCACTCTCTTTCAGATAAATAAATAAATCTAAAAAGTAAAAATCAGTTCAAGTATGAATAAGACTTTTTAGAAAAATAAAAGGCTTTTTTTTTTTTTTTTAAATAGGCTCTTTGGCCTAGCACAGAGTCCAACTCAGGGCTCGAACTCAAGACCCTGAGACTGAGACCCGAGCTGAGATCAAGAGTTGGATGCCTAACCGACTGAGCTACCCAGGCTCGTTAAAAAAAAAAAAGGCATGTTTTAATGGAGGGTAATAGTAATCTTCTGCCCTTCATGAACTAGTTAGTCTGGTGTAGGTAGAATTCTAATTTGAAATCACTTCAGGCATACCTCATTTTATTGTGCTTTGCTTTATTGCAGTTTGCAGATAAGCATTTTTTACAAATTGAAGGTTTGTAGCATCCCTGTGTTTGAGCAATCTCTTGGTTCCATTTATCCAACATTTGCTCACTTTCATGTCTGTCACATTTGGTAGCTCTCATAGTGTTTCAGAGTTTTTCATTAGACCTGTGATCAGTGATTTTTGATGTTACTGTTGTAATTGTTTTGGAGACACCATGAACAGTGCCCGTATAAGACAGCAAACTTAATTGATAAATGTGTTCTGAGTGCTCCACCAACCAGCCACTCCTATGTCTCCTTTCGTCTCCTAGAGCCTCCCTATTCCCTGAGACACAGCAACATTGAAATTAGGAGCCCTACAATGCCCTCTTAAGTATTCAACTGAAAGGAAAAGTCACACATCTCACTTAAAATCAAGAGCTAGAAATGATTAAGCTTAGTGAGGAAAGCAAGTCAAAAGCCAAGATAGGCCAAAAGGTAGGCCTCTTGCACCAAAGAGCCAAGCTATAAATAAAAATAAGTTCTTGAAGGAAATTAAAAGTGCTACACCAGGGCACCTGGGTGGCTCAGTTGGTAAACATCTGCCTTTGGGTCAGGTCATGATCCCAGGGTCCTGGGATCAAGTCCCACATCGGGCTCCCTGCTCCTCCCCCTCCCTTTGCTGCTCCCCCTGCTTGTGCTCTCTCTCTGTCAAATGGATAAGTAAATAAAATCTTTAAAAATAAATAAAAATTTTAAAAAATTTCTACACCAGTGAACACACAAATAAGAAAGCAAAATACCCTTATTGCTGATAAGGAGAAAGTTTTAGTGGTCTGGATAGATCAAACCAGCCACAACATTCCCTTACGCCAAAGCCTAATCCAGAGCAAGGCCCTAACTCTCCTCAATTCTGTAAAGGCTGAAAGTGGTGAAGGAGCTGCAGAAGAAAGTTTGAAGCTAGCAGAGGTTGGTTGATGCGTTTTAAGGAAAGAAGTCTCCATAGCATAAAAGTGTGAGGTGAAGCAACAAGTGCTAATGTAGAAGCTCCAAGTTACCCAGAAGATCTGGCTAAGATCATTCCTGAAGGTGGCTACACTGAATAACAGATGTTTAATGTGGACAGAACAGCCTTCTTTTGGAAGAAGATGCCATCTAGGGCTTTCATAGCTGGAGACAAAGAGTCAATGTCTAGCTTCAAAGGACAGGCTGACATCTAGGGCTTTCATAGCTGGAGACGAAGAGTCAGTGTCTAGCTTCAAAGGACAGGCTGACTCTCCTGTTAGGGGCTGATGCAGTGGGTGACTAGGTTGAAGTCAGTGCTCATTTACCATTTCAGAAATCCTGGGGCCTTTAGGAATTATGCTAAATCTGTTCTGCCTGTGTTACATCAAGATAAAACACCACATCTGTTTATAACATGGTGTACTGAATATTTTAAACCCATTGTTGAGATCCACTGTTCAGGAAAAAAAGATTCCTTTCAAAATATTACTGCTCATTGACAATACACCTGCTTACCAAGAGCTCTGATGTACAACGGGATTCATGTTTACATGCCTGCTAATACAACATCCATTCTGCAACCCCATGGATCAAGGAGTAATTTTGATTTTCAAGTCTTAGTACTTATGAAATATATTTTGTAAGTTTGTAGCTATCATAGATAATGATTCTCCTGACAGATCTGGGCAAAGTAACCCAAAAACCTTGTGGAAAGGATTCACCATTCTAGATGCCAGTGAGAACATTTACGATTCATGGGAAGAGGTCAAAATATCAACATGAACAGGAGTTTAGAAGACATTGATCTCAACCCTCATGCATGACTTTGAGGTGTTGAAGACTTAGTGGAGGAAGTACCTGCAGATACAGTGGAAGTAGCAGGAGAACTAGAAGTGGAGCCTGAGGATGTAACTGAATTGCTGCAATCTTACGAGGAAACTTTTTAATGGTTGAAGGGTTCCTTATGGATGAGCAAAACAAGTGGTCTCTTGAGATGGAATCTGTTCCTAGTGAAGATACTGTGAAGATTGTTGATAACAAAGGATTTATAATATTACATAAACTTAGTTGATAAAGCAGCAGTTTCAGAGGATTGATTCCAGTTTTGAAAGTTCTACACTAAAAAAAAAAAAAAGTTCTACACTGAGTAAAATGCTGTCAAACAGCATCACATACTACAGAGAAATTGTTCATGAAAAGAAGAGCCAATCGATGCAGCAAATTTCATTTTTGTTTTATTTGAAGTAATTGCCACAACCACCCCAACGTTCAGCAACCACCACCACCACCACCATGGTCAGCAGCCTTCAACATGGAGACGAGACCTTCCAACAGCAAAAAGATAAGCTCAGATGATGATTAGCACTTTTCAATAATAAAGTGTTAAAGGTATGTACATTGTATTTTTAGACATAATGCTATTGCACACTTAATAGACTATAGTGTAAACATAATTTTTATTTGCCTGGGAAAACAGAAAAATTTATTTAACTCTGTATTGCAATATTCACTTGATTGCAGTAGTCTAGAACCCAAGCTGCAGTATCTCCAAGGTGCGCCTGTACTGATTGGTCTGGCATAGGTAGCAATTTAATTTAAAATCATTTACGTGTCTTCTTTCTCTCTTAGGTTCAACCCAGTTTCATGCTGGCATGAGAAGATAATCCTTTGGAACATTAATGAATCAAAGTGATTTTAAACAGATTCCCTTTTGTAAATCAGTTCTTTTGTGCTTTTGTATTGTGGATATTCAGCGGGACCAATATGAACACAGCTTATGATTGTATACAAATCCCTTTGCCAGCACATGAAAACAAACTGGAATTTGTACATAATAGCATTGTGTATGTATTCATGCACAAATCATTTAATTACATGTATATTTGTGGAATGCTAATTTAAATGATTAAATTATAAACCTTGTGTATTTATCGGATGGGTGAAAAGATTAAACTTTTGCGCATTATGATACTGCTGAATGTGTAGCTTGAGGTGTCCTGCACTTTTCTTATAAGGCTACTGAATTACATGTTTCTGCCCTAATATATTTGCTACTGGTGATGAAGACAGATACTATCACTTGTAGAGACCTATTTTTGTATAATGGTAGAAGTTTTGAATTTTATGGGGTATTTTGTCAAGTACTGAAATAAAAATGACTTCACCATTTTAACCGCACTGTATTTGAACCTTTTTTTTTTGGAACCTTCATTTTTAACTGAGACATAGTGCTTGGTGTATGTCTTAGTCCATTCAGGCTGCTGTAAACCAAATACCATAGACTAGATGGCTTATAAACAGTAGAAATTTACTTCTCACAGTTCTGGAGGCTGGGAAGTCAAAAATCAAGGTGCCAATAGATTTGGTATCTGGTAAGGGCCTGCTTCCTGGTTCAAGGACTACCATCTTCTTGCTCTGTCTTCACATGGCAGAGGGGACAAGGGAGCTCTCTGAGGTCTCTTTTATAAGGACATTCATCCCGTTTATGAGACATCTGCCCCATGACCTTATCACCTCCCAAAGGCCCCACTTCCAGATACCAACAGACTGAGGATTGGATTTCAATATAAGAATTTGGTGGGGGGAGACGGACACAAACATTCAGTCAGTGGCAGTGCAGATTATCTCATCTCAAATATACATATTTTGAGATTTAGAAAGTTGTCCTAATCTTAGATACTACTGGGATTTTTCTCTCCCTCACTTGAAGTTTTCTATGTAACTTTCTATCAACTTTACATATAGTATTTTTTAAAAGCTATGTTAATATTTTCATTAGTCTATAATTGCCCTATTATGTTTAGTGTTACTTGTGTCCAAATGTGTGTCTTCACAAAGCCATGCCTACTAGAATGATGCACAAATCATTTAACTGAAAGAATCTTAAATTTTATTAACCATAATACTAAATGCAGCAGAATTAAGCAGTATTCTTGCTGTCCAAGCCAAATTCCAGATTGGGAAGCTCTCATAGAGATAATGTAAATCTCAGCATTTCTGAACCAGAATCCTCCCTGAAATACGGCATCTTACTGAAACAGCAAGAGGAATAGTATTTAATGCTTACATCCTGAAGATTTTGTCTTACCCCTGGACATTCTATGATTTTATACCGACAAATAGGCTATGGTAACAAGTTCTACATTCTCGGAGATTTCAAATTACTTAATTTTTCCATATTAGCAGCTGGGTTCCAATTAAGAGGAGTTCCAGAAATAAAAAATGTATCCCAAAGCATTTAATTGAGTAAAAACTTTTTTAGTTAGTATAGCTGGCCATTCAAGGCCCTTCTGCTGTGAGAGAGAATGGAGAAGGTAGCAGATGGACAGGTGTCCCATCATCTGACCATCAGCCCTCCTTATGACATCAGGCCTCTCCAGTCCAACTTGTCGATGCTTCTCAGTCATGAATCAGTGGTTAAAAATTAAGTCTATTCAAAGCCAAACTATGGAAAGAGCCCAGATGTCATCGATGGATGAATGGATAAAGAAGATGTGGTTATGGGATATTATGCAGCCATCAAAAAAACGAAATCTTGCCATTTGCAATGATGTGGATGGAACTAGAGGGTGTTATGCTAAGCGAAGTAAGTAAATCAGAGAGACAATTATCATACCTCACTGATATGTGGAATTTGAGAAACAAGGCAGAGGATCATAGGGGAAGAGAGGAAAAAAATGAAATGACGAAACCAGAGAGGGAGACAAACCATAAGAAACTCTTAATCTCAGGAAACAAACTGAGGGTTGCTGGAGGGGGTTGGGAGGGATGGGGTGGCTGGGTGATGGACACTGGGGAGGGTATGTGCTATGGTGAGTGCTGTGAATTGTGTAAGACTGATGAATCCCAGACCTGTACGCCTGAAACAAATAATACATTATATGTTAATAATAAAAAAAAATTGTCTATTCAAAAACAAACTACTCACTAAACACAGACTAGTCTTAGGGTTTGAGCTTTTTTTGTGCCATGAACCTCTCTAGAAGTCTTGGTGAAAACTATGGGACCCTTCTCAGAATAGTGCTTTTGAACACGTAACATGTATGGGGTTGCAAAAGAAACCAATTACATAGAAATAGTACATTTTTAGGGGTGCCTGGATGGCTTAGTCGTTAAGCATCTGCCTTCAGCTCAGGTCATGATCCCAGGGTCCTGGGATCGAGCCCCACATCAGGCTCTCTGCTCAGTGGGAAGCCTGCCTCTCCCTCTCCCACTCCCCCTGCTTGTGTTCCCTCTCTCTCTGTCAAAATAAATAAAATCTTAAAAAAAAAAAAAGTACATTTTTAGAAATAAGATCTAGCAGTTGATCTAATAAGTCCCATAATTTTAAAGTAATGATGGAAGTAAAAGACATTTCAGGAGATCTGAAACATCTTAATGTGATACAGAAAATCTGTGATTTTTGTTCTCAAAATCATGGGTACTGCTAATACTAGTATAGTTTGTTGCTTCATAAATAAAGGAAATACTAAATTACAGTTTGAAATTAGTACAAAGATGGAATTTTTTTTTCCCCATCCAAGTTCCTAGATTCCTGAATTCTACTCAATGAAGCACACCACTTTATAACTAGTGAATTAGACTATATTTTTTTCTCAGAGATCATTTTAATGTGAAAAACTCTTACAGCAGAGATTTCGCCTTCACAAAGAGTTTAACATGAGTCCTCTAGCAGCTTTCCCGTATACATAAGGGAAAATATTTTGGCCTCATCCAGTAAAAACAGATTATGTGGTCAAATTACAACAGGTATTATATAGTCAGGTCCCCAGTTGTACTTTGATTCTTGAACACAGGCTGCAACAATGCGACCAATGATACTACTCCCAAAGACCCTACACTTCACATTATCTTAAAGCCAGAGTTCCTGATCTCTGATTTTGTATTTTTAAAAAAAAAAAAAGTTTGTTAACCTAAATTAAGTTTTCATAAACAGAACTAGTAACAGAAACATCCCTAATTAGATTCTAGAGAGGAAGCAGGAAACCACCTAGAGCCAAAGAGAACAAAACTATTCCTTAAGAACTTTATTTTGGGCTTTCACATTAGGTCACCATGTGGAACCAGACAGAAATTTATCAGGTAGATAAATATGTAATACTTAGTAATTAGATTAAGATACATGTGCATTCTTATTATTTTTTAGGAAATGTAATTAGTCATTGTCAAATCTGTTTCCTGGAGACAAATCTTCCAGATAAAATTTCAAAGGACATTTTTTTTTCCTACAGCATAGCTCCATCATTGCTAGGTATCATCATACCAAAACAATTGATGGCATTCTTTTTTATCCAAGGCTTTAAATTAGTTTATTCCCTACCCACCCATCCTCACACACACAAACATTACCCAGTAAATAAATAATCTGAGCTTTCCAAGTATCTCCCTGGGCCTTTAGGCCTTTTTATACTTGCAGCTCTAGTCCAAGATGTAAATACCCGAACTTATTTTCCAAGAGCTACGTTTGTTAAGATTAATACCTGGAAACTGTTTAGAATCTGTCAATTACCAAGATCCCCCTAAAGAATTTCATACTAATGAGTTTGGTTTCCTTAATAGCCATCATAAAACTATTAAGAAATATCTAAAATGCGATTAGATTTGATGGAACCATTCAGTTAAGAAAATATAAAAACCGTAAGTTAAGCTAGCTGTCTTTTAAAATTATACTCAAAAAAAGAATACACCAGGAGTTGTTTCATAAACTTCATTCTCTTCAAATGCTTTTGCGGTTTACAGTGATGTTTCACATGTTAGTTCCCTGCAGCCTTTTTCATTTTGATCTTCGTTCGTATCGGATAACTGGATTTTCAGGGGTGTGAATCATGGTTGTATAATTCACAGTGGGAAAATATCCATCAATGAGATCAAATTCATATAAACGAAGCATAGTGGACCAAATTGTCTTGATTTGAACATAGGCAAAATTCTCCCCAATACAACGATGACGCCCTGTTGAAAAAAGAAAGTTTTCTAAGAATCAATTGAAACTCTTTTTCCCGTCTTTTCTCCAGGAATGATAAATTTGTTTACAGTTTGGAGGGACAGCAGATATAGAGATAATATAGGAAAAAGATGACATCCTTTTCACATAAAAGAAGAATGTAAAATAAAATCTCAGGAAAAAAAAGAAAAAGAAAAGGGGTGCCTGGGTGGCTCAGTCGTTAAGCGTCTGCCTTTGGCTCGGGTCATGATCCCAGGGTCCTGGGATCGAGCCCCATATTGGGCTCCCTGTTCAGTGGGAAGCCTGCTTCTCCCTCTCCCACTCCCCCCTACCCCCGGCCAAATAAATAAAAATCTTAAAAAAATAAAAATCTCAGGAGATTTTCAAGGTTTCTTTTTAAAGGAAACAGCACTTGGATAATTATATAAATGACTTTTCTAATTACTTTTTTTGAAATGTCACATCTATCTAAGTTTAAATATATGTAAGATTTGAAATTTATGATGACAATCTACTTTGGGAATATACTAGAATATTCTTAGCTTCTGTCCCAAGAGAGCCCTAGTCAAAAGTCAGTATGAGCCCGCCAATCAAAACTTTAAATGCCAGGGGCACCTGGCTGTCTCAGTCAGTGGAGTATGTGCAACTCTTGATCTCAGGGTTGTGAGTTCGAGCCCCATGCTGGGTGTAGAGATTACTTAAAAATACAATCTTTAAAAATAAAACTTTAAATGCCATTTCAAAATAATAATGGAAGAAAATTTAATAAAATAGCAACACAAGATCAAAATTTAAAAGGTTATATACATGTAAAAACTGACAAGTTGATTCTAAAATACATATGGATAAAAAACACTAATTCAAAAGGATACATGCACCCCAATGTTTATAGCAGCATTATTTACAATAGCCAAATTATGGAAACAGCCCAAGTATCCATCAACTGATGAATGGATAAAAAAGATGTGGTACATATATACAATGGAATATTACTCAGCCATAAAAAAGAATGAAATCCTGCCATTTGCAACGATATGGATGGAGCTAGAGACTATTATGCTAAGCAAAATAAGTCAGAGAATGACAAATGCCATCTGATTTCACTTGTGGAATTTTAAGAAACAAACAAATGAGTAAAGGAAACCAAGAAACAGACTCTTAACTATGGAGAACAAACTACTGGTTATCAGTATGGAGGTGGGTGGGGGAAAGGGAGAAACAGTTGATAGGGACCAAGGCATGTACTTGTAATGAGCACTGGGTGTTGAATGAAGTGTTTAATCACTATATTGTACACTTAAATATTACACTGTATGTTAACTAACTGGAATTCAAATAAGAACTTTTTAAAAAATGCATATGGAAATGCAAAGGAGAACCTAGGATATACGGAGCAGTCTTGGGGGGAAAAAAAGTTGTAAGACTTAAACTGACTTCAAATTTGACTTCAATACTAAAGGTATAGCAACTATGATACTGTGGTTTGTAATAAATATATATTTGCTCTTTCTCCCATCCTTGGCACAGAGCTCCTCAAACACCTTGGAATTTCTTAAGAGCAAAGAGCAATAAAAGAAGTCAGAAGACTTTTGTTATTTGTAACAAGCCCCTTTCACCCACACTTGAGTTTGTTAATGAGGGGACTTTTGGAAATCCCCTCAGAGTAGGGCCTGGCTGCCAAGGGAACCAACCATGTGCTTAAAGGGTTAGAACTTATAGCCCTAACCCCTGACCTCCAGATGGGAGAAGGGGCTGGAGGTTGAATTACTCACCAATGATTTAATCAACCATGCCTATATAATGAAGTCTTCACAAAAGTCCCTCTAGTATGGAGGGACTGAGAGGTTGTATTCAGAGAGCTTCCCAGGTTGGTGAACGTATGGAGATGGTGGGAGTGTGGCATACCCAGAAGGCGTGGGAGCTCTGTGCCCTTGCCCTTATTATACCTTGCCCTATGCATCTCTTCAATCAGCTGTTCCTGAGTTGTATCCCCCACCTTTGTAATAAACTGTTAATCCAGTAAATAAACTGCTTTCTGAGTTCTGTGAGCCATTTTAAGAAACTGTGGAACCCCAAGGAGGGGATCAAGAAAACCTCTGATTTACAGCCCACTGGTCAGAAGAACAGGAGACAACATGGACTTGCAATTGGTATCTGAAGTGATGGGGGGCAAGAGTGAATCTTGCGGGACTAAGTCCTTAACCTATGGGGTCTGTGCTAACCCCAGGTGGATAGTGTCAGAACTGAGTTGAACTGTAGGAAACCCAGTGGGTATCCAGAGAGAATTAGTGTGGGAGAAACAAACAACATTTGGTGACCAGAACTGTTGTCAGAAGTGTTCTAAGTGAGTGTAGAGTAGAAAGTGGGGTTGTTTTTCTTTCACAGCAACCAAGACAATGTAGTTCTCGATAGGGCTCAACAAACAGAACAATGGAACACAGCAAAGAGCCAAGACATACTTTTATGGTTGTTTGATTATCAAGAAAGGCAGTAAATAAAGCCAGCCAATGGAGAAAAAAGTTTTTTCAACACATGGTATGGGAATAACTATGTATCTAACATTAAAAGAAAAAGATCAGGCTCCCTGCTCAGCCCTCCCCACCTTGTACATGCTCTTGCTCGCTCTCTCAAATAAATAGTCTTTTTTTTTTAAGATTTTATCCATTTACTTGACAGCACACATGAATGGGGGAGGGACAGAGGCAGAGGGAGAAGCAGGCTCCCTGCTGAGCAAGGAGCCCAATGCGGGACTCGATCCCAGGACCCTGGGATCATGACCTGAGCTGAAGGCAGACACCCAACCAACTGAGCCACCCAGGCATCCCAATAAATAAAATCTTAAAAAAAAAATAAACCAAAAACCCTCAATTCCTGTCTCACACCAAACTCAAAACTAATTCCAGATGATCACAGGCCTAAACATAAATGCTAAAACCATCAAATTTTTTTTAAAGATTTTATTTATTAGAGCACGAGAGAGAGCAGAGAGCACAAGCGGAAGGGGGGGACAGAGTGGGGGAGCACAGTGAGAGGGAGAAGCAGATGCCCTGCTGAGCAGGGAGCCTGATTCAGGGCTTGATCCTAGGACCCTGAGATCACGACCTGAGCCAAAGGCAGACGCTTAACCAACAGAGCCACCCAGGTGCCCCAAACCATCAAATTTTTTTTTTAAAGATTTTATTTATTTGAGAGAGAGAGAATGAGAGATAGAGAGCACGAGAGGGAAGAGGGTCAGAGGGAGAAGCAGACTCCCCACTGAGCAGGGAGCCCAATGCGGGACTCGATCCCGGGACTCCAGGATCATGACCTGAGCCGAAGGCAGTCACTTAACCAACTGAGCCACCCAGGCGCCCTAAACCATCAAATTTTAATAGAGAATAATAGATGAGAATGTCTTCATGACTTGGGGCCAAAGGTTTTTAGACAGGACCAGGAAGCAATAACAATTTTAAAAGTCAACAAATTAGGTTTGATTGAGGTTATTCACTTGTCAAAACAATACCGACTTGAGTATTTCATTGTAAAATTTTACATCAAAACTAGAATACTTAACTTTCTTATATACTTGCTGAAAAATTCAGGGAGACATACACTGATGTATGCAGTTTACTTTGAAATGCACCTGAAAAATAAATGGATTGATGGACGGATATGTGATAAAACAAGTGTAAGTAAAATGTCAATGGCAGAATCTAGATAATGGGTATATGAATGTTCAGTATAAAATTCTTTTGAGTTTGTTTTGAAATTTTTATTAAAATGTCAGGGAAATTTTAACAATAAAAAATACAATTCGTATATTTTTAAAAAGTTAAATATAAAAGCCAGAAAGACAAACTTAATAAAAGATGGTATCAGAAATATTTAAGCCAGAAAGAACTAATGCCTTCCAGTCTCTCCAGCCTACCAAAACCTCATAAAGTAGTAAGCTCAATAAAAAAAGATGGCTTTTCAGGGAATACAAAAGATCAAGTCAAATCATTAGAATTGAAAAAAGCCTTACTAAGCCTTGGTTTCCATTTCTGAAAAATGAGTAAGACAGTCCCCCTTCCTCAGAGTGTGGTTGTGAAGATTAAATAGAGAGAAAATTAACAAAAAATGCATATTATTAGCACAGTGCTGTGTGGCCCATAAATGCATTTACTTCTAGGAGCCCTATTTAAGGGTGTTTACAAACCATTCCATACTCAAATATAACAACTAAGGAGAGGGTTGGCTTACAGGGAGATTAAAGGATTATTTTTAATAGCAGAAAACTAGAACTATCCTATAAATTAATAGAAAAATGGATATATTCTGATGATTCACAAAAGGTGATATTATGAAAATGAATAAGCTACATGCTCCAACACAGAAAAAATTACACAAAGTCATGATTGAAGAAACTGGACATACTTGACATGATGATAAAAACGGGGTAGAACAATGTCCCCCCAAAATTCATGTCTACTCAGAAATCAGACTTTGCAGATAAAATTAGTTACGATGAAGTCATACCTGGTTAGGCTGAGCCCTAAATCCAATGCTGGTGTCCCTCAAAGAAAGCCATGCACAGACTCAGAGAGACATGCTCAGGGCAGATGGCCAAGTGAAGACAGGTAGTGATCAGAGTGATGTAGCTACAAGCCAAGGAATGCCGAAGATTGCCAAGAGCCACGGGAAGCTTAGAACAAAGCAAGGAAAGAGGGGCGCCTGGGTGGCTCAGTCGTTAAGCATCTGCCTTCGGCTCAGGTCATGATCCCAGGGTCCTGGGATCGAGCCCCGCATCAGGCTCCCTGCTCCGCAGGAAGCCTGCTTCTCCCTCTCCCGCTCCCCCTCCTTGTGTTCCTGCTCTCTCTGTCTCTCTCTCTGTCAAATAAATAAAATCTTTAAAAAAAAAAAAAGCAAGGAAAGACTCTCCCCTAGAGCCATCAGGGAGAGCAAGGCCCTGCCAACACCTTGATTTCAGACTTCCGGCCTCCAGAAATGTGGGAGAATAAATGTCTATTGTTTTAAGTCACCCCGTTTGTGGGAGTTAAAGTAGCCCTAGGAAACTGGCACAATGATGAAAAATTTGAGGGAACATTATATCATATTCAGATAGCTCAAAGATACACAATATAACTTCAGAGAATACAATTAGGGGATGTTTAAAAACAATGGGATGTTAAAAGGAAACAGATTACGGCTTTTTTAAGTAGGCTCCACACCCAACATGGGGTTTGAACTCATGACCCTGAAACCAAGAGTCACGTGCTCTACCGACTGAGCCAGCCAGGCGCCCCCAGATTACAGCTTTAATGTAAGTTTTTAAAAATGGGAGCTGTCCAAAAAACAAAATGAGCTGCCACAGAAGGTAACTGAGCAATCTATTACCTAAAAAAGTTCAAGTGCAGTCCAGGCAATTACCGGTTTAGAAATGATTCCTCTTTGGGGCAGATTTTGGGCCACAGAACTAAGGCCCCTCCAACTGTTTGAACAATCTATGACTCTTTTATATGTGATGTTATATACCATATTATTAAATTTATTTATTAGAGTTACTAAGATCTGAAGTTCCTAAAGGACTTTATACTCTCCTTTACATGTGGAAACGGTGTGACCGGTGACAAAAAAGCTGTGCCACTTCAAATCTCTTTGGAAAGACTAAACAAGAAGTCATAAAATGTAGTTTAATCTGTAGAGTACCAATGAACAGAGAAATTACTGCAGGAACAAGGGTCTGCCTGCATAATTTAAGAGTGGTAATTGAAATGCAGAAGTTTGCAAACCTATGTAAGACCTGCCCAAATTTAAAGACCATTTTATCCTAAGGATACAGACAGAGCACCAAAAAGTTGACTAACAATCCAGAAAAGCTTCAATTTTAACAAGACTGCTTTTGCTCTTTTCTGAAACACTGATAATCTGTTATCATATTTAGCCTGAATTAATTGCCTAAATGGTGTGCTAATTCCAGTGGTTTTTTAAAACAATTCACAAAGAGCTTAAAATATTATTGTAAGGAAAACAGGGTGGACTATAAAAATTAACCCTGAAAAAACTAAATTGGTTAGAAGGTAACAGAACTTTATATAAGGATTCACAAAACTATTTCCTTTAGTACAAATAAAATACTTTTTCCAACCTGGCAAAGATTATACTCCTACAAATGTTTACAGGAATGTCCCTATGAGGAAAGGAGAAGATATTTATAAATAAAATTCATATGGATTAATTTAACAGACATAAATATATTATCAGAACATTTCAAATGTAAAATGGTATCTTACCAGCTCCAAATGGCACATAAGCAAACTTCTCTCCTGATGCTGGATTGTCCTGTAAGTAGCGATCAGGATTAAAGTCCAGACGTTCTACCCATGAGTCTTTAAGTCTTTGATTGACAGTGGGAGAGACACACACCTGATGTCCTGGAGGAATGGTATATCCTGCCACAGTCTACAAATGAAAGCAACACATTTCATTAGATAAAACTATTCTACCAAATAACCAGACTATTGTGTAATAAAGCATTAACACACATGTGATATACATATATTTAAAAACTAGCTAGATGATAGGCCAGCTAAAAATTATTTTAACTCAAGAGGATTTCCAAGTGACCCAACATTGGGCTGGAAACTTAAAAAAGCCATAATGCCTCAGAGGTAGCAGAGGGATATCAAGGAGCCTTTCACAATCCGATTTGTATATTTCCATACTATCAAATTTTTAATAAAACATGCTTTTTTTAAATCAGGAAAAAAATACACTACCATTTTTAAAACCCTAATTGTTAAATAAAAATGCAGGGAACAGATTAGCATGTATACTCTCTAATTATATAAAAATATCTATGTAAATAGAATATATAATTACATATCAGAGTTCAAATATAAAAAACTGAAATTATGTGGAAACGATTATTCTACTTTTTTAATTTAAAAAATTCTCTTTGCTGTTATATTTCTTCTTTCTGATAAATAAAAACTAGGGGAGTGGAAGGGGAGATCTAACCAAGAGACTCACCTGAGGAGTTTTGGCCATTCTCATCATGGTCATTATAGGAGGTCGAAGTCTTAATGTTTCTTTTATACAGCGATCAAGTAAATTTAGATCCTTCAGCTAAAAAGGAAAAGCATTTCCAGAGTTTTAGAAATACTTAACTTACTTCAGCAGTATGTGTTTAAACTTCTGGGTTATAATAAAATAGATTCTATTGTGGTAGAAGGGCAAAGGTAACTGGTTCAGGATCTGAGATTATCTTGTTCTGTCACTTTCCATGGTCAACAAGGGAAAGAGGGCAAGATACCATCAGTACAAGAGGTAATCACTCTGAAGAGTGGCATAGTAAGGGCCTGCAAAAATCCACTTGTCTAAAAAGTGAAAACACTAGCAAAAATCATGCTACCACACAGATGAAACTTGAAAACATGCTAAGCGAAAGAAGCCAGTCACAAAAGACCACATATTGTATGATCCCGTTTATATGAAATGTCCAGGATACGGCAAATCCATACAGACAGAACGTAGATCAGTGGTTGCCAGGGGCAGGGGAAATGGCGTATGACTGCTAACAGGTACCGGTTTTCTTTTGGAAGTGATTTAAATGTCCTAAAATTGTGATGGTTTCCACAATTCTGAATATATCAAAAAACAGTAAGTTATATACTCTAAATGGACTGATTCTCTAGTATTATATATCAATTAAGCTATTACTTTAGAAGTTACAAAATCAGGAATGAAAGAGACATCACTGCTGGCCTTACAGAAATAGAAAGGATTATAAGAGAACACTATAACAATTGTAAGCCAACGAATTAGGTAACCTAGATGAAAATGGACAAATTCCTAGAAGGACACAAACCAGACTCAAGAAGAAACAGAACGTAGGAATAGATGTATAACAAGTAATCAGACAACTTCCCACAAAGCAAAGCACAGACTCCAATGGCTTCACTGGTGAATTCTGACCAGACATGTAAGAAAGAAAGAATATCAATCCTTCACAAACTCTTCCAAAAAAATAAAAGAGGGAACACTTATAGACTCATTCTTTGAGACCAGCATTATTCTGTATACCAAAACCTGTCAAAGACCTCATGACACAAATACACATCAATACCCTCATGAACACAGATGCAAAAATCCTCAACAAAATACTAGCACACTGAATCCAACATGAAGACATTTCAAGGGGGGCTATGGGGAATTTTCTAAAAAAAGCTAAGCAATTTAATCTATAGTAAATAGAATATATCAAATTGTCCCCTTTAAAAACTAGCCACTCATTAGATACTCAAAGTCATAAAGCAGCAGTGAAACTAAAAATCCAACAAACCTGGTCATAAGTTAAAGGAGGCAGATTTTCTCCACAGACTGTTTTCTGTTCTAAATAACATTTTTCTTGAAGTGTTTTGTCTCTGGCCAAGAAGAAGCCCATCCAGGCACTAGTAGTTGAGGACGTGTGCTGGCCTGCCAAGAGCAGTCCAATAAGCATGCCTGCTACTTCGTCATCTGTCAGAGGGCGCCCATCCCTAAGGAAGGAATCACACACAAATTTAACAGTTTGGCAGACCATCTCATGCCTTCACATTGAAATAAAGGGTCGTAGTGACTAAACTTTTCAGGTGTTAATAGTCTCTTGCATTTGCCCATCACAAGTGAGAATTTTTCTCCCCTGAGGGGAAAGAGACCAAAGAAATGTATGATTTTCATTACAAAAGATGTTGCTGCAGTTTGTCAGCAGGCGTTTCCCCATGCGCGGTCCTCGGGCTCCAGGAAGGCAATGGGATCCCATTAATTCGTGTCTCATCCATTTAACAAGCCCAAGGCTCAAAGGTACTAATTTTGTCAACATCACTACTTTTTAACTGGACATATTTTTTAACTTTGTTTTAATGTGAAATTGCCTGCTTCAGCTTAACATGTGATCCGAACAGCTCTTACTTGTAAGTAGAATCTAGTAAAGTTTGGAGAATGTCATCAACTTTTTCTTCTGACTGTCTGCGCTTCTGGATTGCTTTATAGAAAATATTCTTGATCTCTCGATGAGCTCTGTCCCTGCGTCTGCAATTCAAAGACAAAAATGACTAAAACATAATGTCATACTTTCTGGCATCAGATTCATTTTGAAAATAACCAGGACCTAGCTTAAGAATGACTCAAATAATTGACAAAAAACTCAGAACCAAAAGAAAAAAAGTTAGATAAACCATGAGAGACTATGGACTCTGAGAAACAAACTGAGGGTTCCAGAGGGGAGGGGGAGGTAGGGGGATGGGTTGGCCTGGTGATGGGTACTAAGGAGGGTACGTACTGAAGGGAGCACTGGGTGTTATGCACAAACAATGAATCATGGAACACTACATCCAAAACTAATGATGTAATAATGTATGGTGATTAACATAATAAAAAAATGAATAAATAAAAAAATCTTATACTGTTAGAAATTTCTAGCGTCCTAACATATATATCCCTGATTCTTAACATACTTCCTGTGTTCTAACAAAAGGTCTAAAGCAAGACTTGTGATTATTCCTTTAGAATCATTTCCCAGTTTAACAGAAAGCAGAATACTTTAAATTAACTCTTTTAAATTAACGAAATTCCAATTTTAACCAAATTAATTCTTGAAGCAGATGGAGAGTGATCCTGGTTTTTCTATAGGATTCAGGATTTGAATAAACCTAAGATTTATTTAGGATGACCTAAATCTAGGATGTAGAACGTGACGACAGTATACAGGATTTGATTCCACTTTTCATCTTCTGAGACAACATGGTTTTGTAGGGGGCAAAAATACTAGGAGAGGCAGAAAACAAACTTCAGGTCCCCAAATCTTCCATTTAAAGGAGGGTGCTCACTAGGTAACAGATACTCTAAGTGTTTTGGAAAGTGAATTGGCCACTTTGACTTCCTGTGAGGTAGATGCTCTTAGCCTCACTTCGCAGGCAGCTGCACAGTTCCACACAGCCAGAAAGAGTGGAGCTGTGACTTCAAACCAGCGATCTGACCGCCTAACCCCTTCACAACTGGGCTTCCAATAAAACTGCTGCTCTGCTGAGACCATGGGGGCAGAAGACGTTTACTGACAGGAACACAGCAGTGCCAGGAAAACTCAAGGCCTGTTTTAAGAAAGGGAATGGAATAATTCGGTTCAATCATTTGGTTTGGGTAAGGCAGAGAAAGACTGGGCTGAAAAAAAGTCAGAAATTCCTGACTTCATCCAGGAGATAGAAAAGGAAAAAGAAAACAAAAAAAAAAGAAAAAAAAAACAGGCTTGTTGCACATTTCTGGAGAACCCTCTACAGGCTACGGATGAAAGCATTTTGAAAACTACAAAGCTCCTGACAAATATAAAGTATTACGAGTTCCAGAGAATTCCAGAGAATCTCTCCTGGCTTTCCTTTTTTCTCCCCCTCTTTATCCTGTAACTATATAGAAGTAGCAGAACTAGAAGGAAAAGGGAGTACCAATTTAATTCCTCCCCATCTCTCACCTGAACAGAAATGAATCAACAAGTACAGAAAGCCCACTAATATGCAAGACACTAAACTATATGTCGAGTCCTATAAACAATATTTCTTTGTATCAGATGGTCCCCGACCTTAAGGAAATCACAGTATAGTTGTAAGAAAACAAAGAGAAAAGCAAAGAAAGGCACTTACTACTTCAAAACAAAGGAATTTCACAATAGACTATTAAACAGATATTCTCAAATAAGTATTTAGAGGGGTGTATCACTTATAGGTAGAGTCCAGAGACTTTCCTGAGTAGAAGGAATATGTGAGATAAGTAGGTTTTAAATTAGAATAGCTAGACAACAAATGACCTCTTTTATAAACTGAAACTGAGCTTAAATGAGCTTACTATATAAAGAAAACCTGTCTTGAATTCTTATAGAAGAATTGGGGCTCATAATCTCCCCTAATTTGTCTGTTTTATGTTTTTTTTTATCTTGGTAAACGCAAAGCATGCCAACACTACAGCAATTCTACAGTTAAATAAGCAAGTATAGGGTCTTTAGCCATACCTGAAACTAGGCAAAGGGAGCCAGCCTGGCAGTAGCCAGGCTGCGTGGCTAAAACCTCCATCCAGATCTGCATACAGTTGTGCCACTTTCTCATTGAGTTGACTTCTGATTTCCTTTCCATGTAAACAATGGCTAGCTGTTAAAATTATGAGCTCAGAAAGAGCTTCAAACAAATCTAGAGGAAAAAAGATCATTCCCATTACTATTGCCAAATATTCTTTTGAAATTTTCTGCTTAGAGATATAAAAGTATTACAAAGGAAAGGTGAGAATAAAAACTCAAGAACCAACAAGATCCTGTTCATATCATCAAAAAAAGCCTAGGGACATATGGACACAACAAAGAGAGGCAAGAAACTCATGATGGGAAGCACCTCTGGACAGCCAAAAGAGAGGCCACAAAGGTATCTCTAAACCTCACTCATGACTCTTCAACTGGAAAAGATAAACTGAAGATAAAAATGAATATAGTGAGGGGCACCTGGCTGGCTCAGTTGGTAGAGCACACGATTCTTGATCTCGGGGTCATGAGTTCGAGCCCCACACTGGGTATAGAGATTACTTAAAAATGAAAATTTTTAAAAAATGAATAGAGGGGCGCCTGGGTGGCTCAGTCGTTAAGCATCCGCCTTTGCTCAGGTCATGATCCCAGGGTCCTGGGATCAAGCCCCACATCCAGCTCCCTGCTCAGCAGGGAGTCTGCTTCTCCCTCTCCACTCCCCCTGCTTGTGTTCCCGGTCTTACTGTCTCTTTCTCTGTCAAACAAATAAATAAAATCTCTAAAAAAAAAAAAAAAAAAAAAATGAATAGAGTTACAGGAGTTCCAAGTCGCAGTATAACAAAAGCAGCAAAAAGGTGATTTAGTGCATATGAGGTGCTTCCCAAAGAACAGCAGTCCAAAAACTGAAGAATGCATTATTTCACAGGTCAAAAGCAGGAAGACCAGGACTAAAATTTAAGGTCTTGACTATAAAAGAAAACTGTAGCTAATCATCAACTGGTATATCCCAAACTAGAGACAGATACATCAGGGAAGCACATTTGGATGACATTTAAGAGTCATAAAAATTACCCAATTAATGCCTTGTTCTTTAATTGTGTTTACCAAATTAACTTCCAATTGTCACTTGGCTTTCCAGTTAGATTTGCCAATGAAGTTTAGCAAATTCTGGTGTTCTCAATGCTGTAACTTTGTCTCACTTGTATTTATTAAGTTGGCATTTTAGTTTATTTATACATCAGCTTCTTGTATGGTTAAAAATATCACATCAGCTTTCAGTGGATTACAGAAACTGAAGACCACACGCAGAACATGGGGACTCACACAGAGATCTTAATGCCCTATGAGACAGATGTTGCGTCCTGCTTTGGGGGGGCAATTTTCTCTGAAAGGAACACTTAATTGTCCAGTATAAAGAATGGATTCACATAAATATCCAAAGAAGATCAAGTTATACTCATTATACTCTGTACATAATGCAAGAAAGCATATAGTTGGTGGTAGACTAAGCCTATGTATTTAAATTTACTTTTTTCATGAACTAAATCATTCCCATACAATATCAGATAGATAGGGTATTACATACAAAATTAAATCATTTAGACTTTAACTTGCTCATGGGGGTTAAAAAAAGTTATTTTATTTATTGTCTTAAAATGATCTTGCAAAAAGTCTTATATTCAGTTTATTTCAAAATTTAATGAGTTATATTTATATTATTTGTACAAATGAGCTGAATAACATGCACATTAATTAACCCATTTTAGAGGTTTTGCTAAGTGAACAGCAATAATCACTTCCTCTCAGGTCTTTTTAACTCTATGGTCATCAAAACATATTCTTTCCATTAAATCTAAGGTGGTTTTTACATATGTTGCAGTTGGTTTTTCATTACACACACACACGTATTCTTACATTTCTAGTCATAAAAAAAGTAGAAATACTAGGACAAATGCAAAACCAAAACAGTTTGCTTACTTTTTTCTCCACTTTCTCCCCAACTCTGAAAGTACTCCTTTGTTTCTTTCTCAATTATAGAAACGTGCTGTCTAAAGTGGGCTATGTTAAGGCCACTTTTTAACATTTTCTTCTGCTCCAAAAAAACCTTCAAAATATTAACAGTATAATACCAAGCATTAAAACACAATTTTGTTTTATCAGAAGATTCATTTGGGTTATTATATGTAACACTCAAAGAAAACAATACTTTAAAAAAAGATATTGAAAATAAAAATAGTAAAAGGATTTTTAAAACTATACCAAACATGGGAAACTTAGAGCATTGATACGGATCTGAAGTAACATGTAGAGATACCTGGTATGCAGGCGCTCAACTAATGATAAATTAGGAATCCCACTGCGTTTCCTTCCTACATATGCATTTTCCCACTCTGGACCGCAGGGCTTCCCTTTCCTGTTATCTTCTAGCATCCCAACCCAACCCAGATACCAACACAAGCCCCCAAAGGTCCATTATGCTTCCATATCATTTTTATCCCACTTCACATATTCTCCCATTCCATTCCTAAACAAGTATCATTCCTCTCACTACCTTCCAGAAGTTTCATGAGAATTCAATATAGTCTGATTGAAATAAATTCACACTAAGTCACTAATGGTTTTAACCCATTGGGACATTTCTATTTTAAGAATCTGATCAGCAGTGTGAAAAAATGAATAGATATATCTGACCAGAGGGATTTTCTAGGGTTCTTGCTTTAGGCCTTGAGGAGCCATTCATTCCCCACCCCTCGCTCATCCCCAGAAATAACACTTGATGTCAACTCTTAACTGCTACACTAGGATACTAGGCCATGTGTGGTACGATCTCAGCCAGAGCCCACACCAAGCTACTGAGCCAATGATCTCATTTGTGTTTTGCATCAATTTGCAGCACTCTAATATTTGACTTACCGAATGAAGAAATCACACAAACTTCCAAAGCCAACAATCTTTAGCTCAAAAGAGCTCTTATGCTAGAATTTCAGGCAGGAGTAGAGGCATAGGAGGCCCTTTTGATGAAATAATGGGATTTTCTTGTTACCCACTCGAATCAATGCCCTAAGTTCATCACTGATTTTCTTTGTACAGGCAACCTTTAAAATTGCTTAGCCCATGCCTGCAGCTATAGAACAGAATACCCATTCTTTGTCAGTTACCCAGGCCTTTTCTTTTTAACGTCTCATTCTTCAGATTTCTGAACCAAGGAATAAACTGTTTCTACATTCTAAATGTACAATATTACACTACTAGCTGTAACTATTATATTATAGATTCGTTTTCCTTGAAGATAACAGGGTCACCTACTGGATTTGGCACATCATATGCAACTCCCTTCCCAAACACAGGTGTTGTCAGACGACTGTAGACATCTTCTGCATTCAGGTCCTCATTTTTACTATTAAAAAGCAGTGCAGCAGCATCACTCCCCAGAAGGTAAGTAAATGTCTTACCCACCATGGTAAAACTAAATACAGGTCCATACTAAAGAAAGAAAAGTAGCCACAGTGATGATACTGAAAAATATGTATCACTAAAAGAAACACTAATTTATTAATTCACAAAACATTTTTGAAAATTAAAACATGCATCAACCTTAATGCAATTATTCACCGAGTCTTTGTCCAAATTTATAATTATTTTCATCCAGCTGCAAGTGAAATATAAACTTTTTATTCTGCTTTTTTCAATTTATACTGAAAATATTTTCTATCCTTTAACATAGACATCATAATTTTAATAATTATCCTTTCATTATTGGACATATGGGTGATATGTCAGTTCTTTACTTATTATGGATAGTTCTGCAATGAGTTTCTCTGAGAATATAGATTCCCCCCCCTTGGTTAAGGATAAATTTATAGGAATCACCAAAGGTTATGACCTGTCCTATTGTATTTGCTATGTAAAGACATCAGAAGTTTATTTAGTTATCCAGTTTACTACTATCTCACCAACACCAAATGATTTCATTTTTAATTTTTCGTTAATCTGGCTGGGTGTTAAATGCTTTACCTTGCAGTTATCTGACTATTATTAAAGACCAGGCTCTGGGTGATACAACTGTGAACAAAAATACTGTCTCTGACTCATGTAGCTTAGTCTATTGAAAAAGATACAACTTAATCAAATAACCACATTAACAAATGTAAAATTGCAAACGTGACAAGTACTATAGGAAGGAAAGCAACTCTGGGAGGAGAGAACTGATAAAAGAGAGACCAAAGAGAGGAAAGGCCACCTGAGCTGAGGCTTGAAGGATGAGGAGGAGTCAGCATGGCAGCCAAGCAGGCACAGAGATCCTAATGGGGGGTGGGGGAGAGGACAAGATGAGAGCTGAGTCTGCAGGGCCTAGACCATACATAGTCTCATAAGCCATATTCAGGAAGTTTTTTCCTTATAAGCAATGGAAAGCCACAGAAGATTTTAAACTGCATGGGAGGAACACACTGATAGATGCATATTTTAAAAGAAAGATCCCTCTGGCTGCTATGTGGAAGGGGGAGGAACAGGAGCAGAGGGAATGTCTGAGGACCAGTTAGAGCCCATGCAGGAACCTGAGGATGAAAACGTGCCACATGGTAATGATGGGGCAGCGCACAGCGAAGCAGATGGATACTGAATGATTTTGGAGAGAGAATTTGCAGACGACAATGGATTGAGGGAGGGGAAGTATCAAGAAGGAATCCTAGACTTCTGGAAAACAGAAAAATGGTAAGAAGAGAAAACAGGACAACCAGGATTGAAGAGAGAAAAACCAAGGGTTAGCCTTCAGAAATGTTGGATTTCAAGTGCCTCTGAGACAACACAGGAAGAATCATGTGGGAGTTGGGACATCCAGGTCAGGAGCTGGAGAAGAGACCTGGGCCGGAGACATTAATTTGGGTGTCATCTACCTATGGCTGATAACTGAAGCTGTACGTGAGAGATGAGATCACCTAGGAAAGACTGAAGGCCAAGGACCAGACCCCCATGAACCCCCACAGTAAATGCCCAGGCATAAGCCCACTACGGAGTTAGAGAAAAAGCAGTCAGAGAAATAGGGGGCAGGGGGGATGAGAGAAGCCACATTTAAGGAGGGAGGAGTTACCAGTGACAAATAGAGCTGAGGGATCAAGTTCACTGAACTAGGGCACGGAGCTCATTAGTGAAGGGGCTGACAGACAGACTAGGGTGGACCGAAGAGTAAACAGGACATGTGGAAACAGAGAGAGTACGTACAGAAAGCTTGCTAACGGGGGAGGAAAGTGAGAGGAGACTAAGTCAAGAGAAGCTCTGGTCTTTTTAAATGAGTGACTTTTGAAAATTTTTCAGAGAAAATGGAAAAGATCCAGTTGAAGGAAGTCACTACAGAAAGAAGAAATAATAGCATAAGGTTCCTGAGACCAAAGATGGATTGAGACTTTAACCTCCAATAGGAAGCAAAATAGTATAAAATCAACATGATAGCACCTAGCAGGCTCAGAGCACAGGCTTCGGGAGCCAGACTGCCAAGGTTCACATCCCAGGTCCTCCACCTGTTAGCTGTTGTGACCTTGGCTGTATAGTCAGAAAACTTAACCTCTCTGTACTTCAATTTCCCTCATCCATAAAATGGAAATAATAGTACCTACTGTCATCAAGATTAAATAGATATCATTTTATCCATGATATGTGTGTGTATATATAGATGATATAGATATATTAGAAAAGAGCGTGTTGGCCATAGTAAATATTACGTGTTTTTATTATCACTACTACTACTATTATTATTATTAAAAGCACAGACTCAGGGGCGCCTGGGTGGCTCAGATGGTTAGGCGTCTGCCTTCGGCTCAGGTCATGATCCCAGGGTCCTGGGATCGAGTCCCGCATCGGGCTCCCTGCTCGGCAGGAGGCCTGCTTCTCCCTCTCCCACTCCCCCTGCTTGTGTTCCTGCTCTCGCTATCTCTCTCTCTGTCAAATAAATAAATAAAATCTTAAAAAAATAAAAAATAATAAATAAATAAATAAATAAAAGCACAGACTCAGAAATTAGACCATGTGTAAATCCTGGTTTGGCCACTAGCCAGTGGTGAGCCCAAGAACAAATTATATAACCTGTTTCTCAGTTTTATCATCCATATAATGGAAATACCTGAAAGGATTTTTGTGGAGCTTCAGTCAGATAATCTATGTAAAGCACTAAGTTAGTGGCACAAAGTAAGTGTTTTATAATTAGTGTAACAGGAAGAAAAGAAAATGCATGTTTCAAAGTGGGAGCATGAGAAAGTTCTCTTTGGATGGTTTTACATCTCTAAAGAGGAGACAAAGTCATCTGCTTTGATAGAGAGATAGGAAGATTCAGAAGTTTAGAAAAGTGAAGGTTTGAATCATCATTGTGGGGAGCGGAAAGTAGGCCAACCATACTTTGGCATAACACAATTGTTTAGCAGTGTTCAAATTTCGTTCAGGGTAGGGGATCATGAAATTAGGAAGGAACTAATCTGGTGCAAGGAAGAAAAGAAGAAGAAAAATCCCTCCAAGTCTGGGGTTTTACCAGGTAAGCAAAATGAAAAGATCCAGGGCAAGGAAATGTATGGTATTGGCCACAGTGGAACTGAAATGATGGACCACTGTCCCAAACTGGAAAACGAAGGAAAGAAAGGAGGCTAATAGATCAGGAGAAAGTAAATGGGACAATGGACTGGAACATCTAATGAGGTCAAAGAATGGTTCTAATGGAAGTTGCTGCGGAGGCAAGAGGCAAGCCAGGGAAAGAAGTTGTGGTCTAAGACTAAAGTGTCTAAATTTCTGTTGTGGAGCTGAAAGAGTTAAGAGTGACAACACTTCATAGTGGGACTGTGGAATAAATGGCTGAACTGGTATCGGAAAGTTCATGAGAGAGAAGAGGGGCAGAGATCTGAGTGGCCATGGTATCCTGTGGGTCATCCGAGTGAAACTGAAGTCACAGATGTGTAGAGCAGTTAGAAAATTCCACAGGTGACTGGTTAAGAAAAAGAAGGGTCAATCAGTATCAATCTTAACTATGATCAGTAAATACAAAATTTAGGCTAGTGATGTCTCAGAGATCACCCAGGACACAGGAGAAGTTACGAGGGTCTCCAAGACCCCTCCGGCTCTTAAACAGGAGCAGCTCCAATTTAACTGGTTTCCTATACTCAGGATAAGCCTAAGATTACACTATTTTTTAATATTCTGCCATTTAAAGAAAAGTTTGAAAAGCACTAATTTCTTTTCCTATAATTATTTGGAACACTTACCTTCTCATATGCATTTTCTAGGAATTCAATTGGACTTTTCCCAAATGCTATGGCATGTCCAAGGAATGGAACTGGAGAGAAAATGTATGGTGGACTTTTCTGTAAGAGAAAACAAAAAACTGGGGATTCACATTTCATTTTGAGATATCCAGTTTAGTTTCCTGACCAAACAAATGAAATTTACCACTAATACTAAAAAGTTACCAAAAAATAAAGCATCAGCAGTAACTTAAAAACAGCCAAACTGCAAATACCTTAGGAGAGTGGCCATAGTCAAAAGAACAGAAACTCAAAACATGGTATAAGTGACTACACAAACACAAAGGTATTGTAATTACACATGCTGAACACTGTCCAGAATATGTCCAATATTATTTATTGGTGGGCTCTAAGCAACTTTCTTAAACATTACCGCAAAAAAAAAAAAAAAAAAAAAAAACCCACAGGAAAATCAAACTTATATTGTCTTTACCACTACCACTCACAATTTTAGTTCCGGAATCTTGCCTAAAGAAGGTATAGAAAAAGACAAAACAGTAACTTGAGGTATAGAAAGATGTGAAATGTTTAAGAAGCTACATTTATCAGGAAAGAGAACACATCTCATCCACTGATTTTATTTTTTATTTTTTAAGTAGGCTCCACACCAAGCATGAGGCTTAAATTTACCACCCTGAGATCAAGACCTGAGCTGAGATCAAGGATCAGATGCTTAATCAACTGAAACACCCAGCGCTCCTCATCCACTGATTTTAGAGAGAGTAGATCAGCACTAGCAGGAACTCCTTCACACTCCTTGTAAAAGGTACTTTAGATGCCCCAGGTTTTAAAAACGACTTGGTCAATAGTTCATACATTCCACAGTCAGTAAAAGGGCAGTTTTAAACGCTACTTGGTGTTGGCTGGTTAAGGATGCATTCATCAAATATATTAGGTAAGTATGAAGCTAGTGGTCAATAAAGACACTAAATTAAAGAAACTGATACTCCTTAGCATCATAAGAAGGGACAATCCAGTTACTCCCACCCTATCAAATGCTCCCCCCTTCAGATATTAATAAATCGCCATTAGGGGCGATACTACAGCCCACAGGATGCCCCACCAGGGCAGCCCCCAAGATGACGGCCACCAGGGCGCTCAATGCCACAGCCATCAGTCTGGCCACGGCCATTAGGGCACCTGCACCTCGGCCAGCACAACCGTCACTACGACCATGACCGCGGCAAGCACGACCCCCACTAGACACGCGGCCACCTCCAGAATCGCTACAGACTGAGGGCCCCCAACACCAAGGCCAGAAAGGCCAAGGAAGTCGCGACCACAAGCAGCAGAGCTGCGGCCACCTCCCCGTCCCCAGTGCGCCCGTCGCCGCCGCCCAGCTGAGCACGGCTTCGGCAGCCACTCCCGCTAGCCCTTTGGCCGTCTTTGTCGTCGCCCCGCTAGCCCTTAGACCACAGTAGTCGTTGCGTCCCCCGCCCGGATCCCCCGGGATGCACGTACCGCCCCGGCGGGCAGGGGGGCCAGGTGGCCGACTGCGAGGCGGAACAGGTAGACTAGGCCAAGCGTGAAGGCGCAGGCGATTAGCAGCATGGATAGGAGGTTGCCGCCGGTCACCCGCTCCATCGCCTGCCCCAGCACCGACCCGCCCGCCTGCAGTAAACCCAGCAACATCATCCTGACCGCCGCAGCAGCCACTACAGTTCGCCGGAGACGCTGGAGGCCGAGGTCGCCGCCGCTCCTCCGAATCGATGGAGCGAGTAAGACCGGCAGATGGGCGTCCGGAGGCGGCCCCGGCCTCCAGGTCTCCTGCTAAACCCAGTCCCACCCCCTACTCTCGGCTCCCACGCGCGCCACCCTGTGCGTCACAGAACGGGGCGGGGCCAGATGCTGGCCACGCCCTACGTAGGACTACCTACGGCCGAGGTCTCCCTACGCCAGGAGGCCCTGAAAAAGCAGGTTGCACCTATGGTACGAGTGGTACAGAGACAGAGGAGAACGAGAACTTAAGAGGGGATCACCCCCCAGAGAATCGCGGGCCACCTGAGCTTGCGTGCCCGAGGTGCGGAGCACCACGACACGGCGCCGGGAAAGGGCAGGCGGAGGGATCTCAGAGCGAGGTTTGCGAGGGGATGGCAGCGGCTGCGGCGCGCTCTGTGATTGCACCGCTCGCGCGTGAGGCGATCTCAGCTTATGTGGCGTCAGCCGGGAGGGTGGCTTGAGTACCGCCCCGGGGGCGTAAGCACCGCCCTTCTCCGGGGCATGCGGACCCGCTGCCGCTGAGCCGCTCAGGGCCCGCGTTTTGAGGCGGTGGAGAGACAGCCAACATGGCTGGGGAAGGGGAGATTGTGAAAGACGCTGCCTACACACGGAAGGGTGGGACGATGAGGTCAGTCCCATGCCACCCCAATTAAAAGCAGTCTGACAGGTATTACTGTACGGCATAACGATAACAAAACTTGGTTGCTGTCTGGACTGTACGGAAACAGGTTTTCCGAAATAAATTAGAATATTATAGGCCGTCGCGACCTATTTGAGACAACATTCCCCAAGAACGGCACTTACTCTGTCCGGAAAGATTTTAAAGCGGAAGTACAATCCTAAGCCACAGTCCCTTGGCCGCCCGCTCCTGTGGCCTCAAACAAGCATGTATATATAATGACCACCAAAGTAAATTCCCCTTCTCTATTACTCTCACGAGCCCCCGACCATACTCATGTATTTATTCAGTCACTGGGAAGAGCTAGGTATTGTGCTGGGTAGGCACTGGGAATACAGCAATGGATGAGAAAACTGCAGGGCCCTCAGGGAAGGAGCAGGAGTATCTAATTGCCTGCTCAACACCTCTCCCTAGATGCTTAACATTCATCTCACGGTCAGTAAATCCCGAACTGAATTTATCTCCTCCCACCCCGCCGCCATCCTGCCCCTCCTGTCATGCCCATGTAGGAAGGGCACCATTATCCACCCCATTGCCCTCCTTCTTCATTCCTCATGTTTAATCAATCACCACATTTTATAATTCCACCACCTTGAACGTTTCTCCATTCACCGCTACCTTAGGTCACATCTCATCGTTGCTTGTCTGCATTGCAAAAGTACGCTACCTGGTACTTGTCCATTCTTGTCCTTAATCTGTCCTCCCCACTGTTGCCATTTCTTGTATCTCTAAAGCATGTTGTAATCATCTCTGTAGGTTTCCTCTATTAGAAGATGAACTTGAGAAAAGGGATCATGTCTTAATTGTTTTTATATTCTGCCTTTATCCTAATAACCTACCACAGCAGTTCTCAAATTGTGGTCCATAGCCTTCTGGGTATCCCCAAGAGCCTTTCAAAGTATCTGCAAGGTCAAAGCTCTTTATAAGAATACTGCTATTTGCTTTTTCACTGCTGGAATTTGCCCTGATAGTGTAAAATCAGTAGTAAATAAAAACTTATTGGGCCTTAGCACAAATCAAAGGCAATGACACCAAATTCCAGCAGTCATTATTCTTCACTGTCATGCACTTGCAATAGAAAAATAAAATTATCTATTTCACTTAAGAATGTCCTTGATGAAATTGTGAATGTTAGATTTATTAAAGTTCAACCACTGAGTGCATGTATTTTTTAACTAGCAGATTTCTTCATGGACTAACATTTTGCTTGAAAGAATGACTGCCAAACTCTAGTCTTTCACATTTGGGTATTTGACATTTTCTTGAAAATGAAATCAGCCTGTCCCTTTTAAAGAAAACCATTGGCAATATTTGTTGTCAGTGATAAAATTAAAGCTTTCCAGGGCGCTTGAGTGGCTCAGTCGGTGGATTTCGGCTCAGGTCATGATCTCAGGGACATAAGATTGAGCCCCACGTTGGGCTCCATGCCTGCTTAAGATTCTCCCTCTCTTTCTGACCCCTTCCCTCCCCACCCCTGACACTCTCTCCCTCTCTCTCTCCAAAAAAAAAAAAAAAGCTCTCAAATAAAAATTAAGAATTTTAGAAACATATCTACCACTGTAAACTTGACAACATACCAATTCTTGAGACTTTTCTGCAGAGGAAAATTTAGTAACAAAAGGATTTTATATAATAAAATGTGTCAACATTAGAATATTTGCATAATTCATTGAACCAGTATTTTCAAATGACCAATGCATGATGTTACAAAATCATGTGTGGGTAAAACATTCATTCAAAGTACAAGTTAGACCAAAAGATGTTCATAGAATGTAAAAAGTTAATTGATATACCTCCAGATTCTACATTGCCACTAACTTTTAAGATACACCACTTATTAAAAAAAAAACCTATAATTATCTGGAAAAGTTATTAAAATATTTCTGCCTTTCCAACTCTACATCTGGGTGAAGTTTATATACTTCAACCCAAACAATGCACATGATTGAATACAGAAGCACATAAGAGAATTCAACTATCTTCCATCAAGCCAGGCGTTAAAGGGATTTGCAAAAATCTAAAATAGTACCATGTATCTCACTTTTTTTTTTTTTTTGAGAGAGAACGAGCACAAGCAGGAGGGGAGAGGGGCAGAAGGAGAGGGAGAGAGAATCCTAAGCAGGCTCCATACCCAGCGCAGACTCCATGGAGGGGCTCGATCTTACCACCCTGAGATCATGACC
Source organism: Eumetopias jubatus (assembly GCF_037043125.1). Lineage (NCBI taxonomy): Eukaryota > Metazoa > Chordata > Mammalia > Carnivora > Otariidae > Eumetopias > Eumetopias jubatus. The sequence goes on from NW_028274820.1 coordinate 37,094,159, forward strand.
TGAGCCAAAATGAAGAGTCGGAGGCTTAACCAGCTGAGCCACCCAGGTACCCCACTCACTAATTTCTTTTATTTGAAAACGTAACTATGTTCATTAAAATGCATTGTTTATGTTAACATGGGCTTGTTATTTTTAATAAACTAATATTTTTCTCTACCTTAATTTGTATTACTGTAAATATGTATAGATATACACATTTTTTTAAAGTTCTGTAGGACTCTGAGTAGATTGTGAAAGAGTCCTGAGACCAAAAAGTTTGAAAACTGCTGACCTAGAATATGAGTTGTGGGGCTTTCAATTTTTGTTCTGTGTGGAATCACATCTCATACCATCAGTATGACCTTCCTATGAAATAGTTTTAAAACAAGATGTTTGATTCATTAAAACTCCAAGGTAGTCCTCATTATTATATAGCCATAGCTTTTGTTATTTTAATGAGTTTTCCAAAGTGATGTTTCAGAAGCACATCATAAAATGAAAAGGGAGATTATCGATTCACCGTGGATTCAACCCTACTATTATCTTATTAGTTGAGTGTGGTAATTCACCTTTTTCCTATGCTGCCCATACTTTTCATCAGACCACTCTTAACGTTATTGAAATTAAATTTAATTCCTTATTGTGAAGTGAAATGCTGGGAGATAATCAAGCATTTGTGAACAAAACCAAAGTTTTTTGGTTAAATAATGAGATGCTTGCCTGAAAATTAGCTAGGATAATTTTGTTGGAAAATGTTTTTCTTTTTCTTTTTTTTTTTTTAAGATTTTATTGATTTATTTGACACAGAGAGGAGGGGCGAGAGAGCAAGCACAACCAGGGGGAGCGGCAGGCAGAGGGAGAAGCAGGCTCCCCTCTGAACAGGTTGCCCGATGGGGGGGCTTGTCAGGACCGGAGCCAAAGGCATCCACTTAACCGGCAGAGCCACCCAGGTGCCCCAGAAAATGTTTTTCTTAAAAAAAAAAAGAAAAAATGTTTTTCTTTCTGTAATCTTCCTCAGATATATCTGGGAGGGGGAGGGGGAGGAGGATTATATTAAGTACAGTACAAATTGCAGGATTATATTAAGTGCAGTACAAATTGCAGGATTATATTAAGTACAGTACAAATTGCAGCCATTTCTCCAGAGAGCTCTTCTCCCTCTCAGCTTGGCCTTGAGCCTCTGCTCACTTTCCCGTAATTCCTCAATAAAATGCTGCTCTCTGACAGGAAGGGTGATTCCCTTAAAATCCCCAAAACCACACTTTGGACATATGACCTTACCTTTACAACTTTACTGAAGGATTGTAGATAACAAAGTAAAATTTTAGAACCCAAGAGAACTAAAACCATATGCTAAACATGACTGTTTCTAAAGTAAAAGGAAAAGAACAAAACTTTAAACATGTCATGGGGACTGGGAGTTAGTTCCCTTCATAGACACGGAATATTATCTGGTTTTCCTGTCGAAAATTTACTTCTATGCTACTCCTCACTGAAGGGGTTTTCTTTATTTTTAAAGATTTATTTATGTATTTTAGAGTGAGAAAGAGAGCGAGAGCAGAGGGAGAAAGAATTTCAAGCAGGCTCCACACCCAGTGCAGAGCCTGACACAGGGCTTGAGCTCAGGACCCTGAGATCATGGCCTGAGCCAAAATCAAGAGTTGGTCCCTTAACTGACTGGGCCACCCAGGCACCCCTGACGGGGTTTTCTTTAATCCCTAATGTAAAAAAATCTCCATTTCAGAGAATTCTACCCCCTACCCACAGAAACTTATTTCACCCTAGGATCCACAGCCCACCCACACCCAAACCCCAGTCTGCCACTCCCCAAAAGGGCAGTTCACAGGACACAATTACACAAAACATTTCCCTAGGTCTGAGTTTTTCAGTAAGAGGCAGTTAAGCAAAACTGTCTCATTTGACACAAGTGAAGGTCCCTCAAGTTTCTATACCAGTGTGAAATGAAATGTACACCTTCATTTCTCCTGTAGTTTTGTGGTAACTTATTGGACCAAACACAAACACCAAGGACAAATATTTTTCAGCTCTGGGACAATGCAAGGACAAATAAAGGAAGAGAAACATTTTCCTAAATGCAGCTAAATTCACACAGATTCCGTTGCTCTTAATAGAGATGGTACTGTATGTGATTATGCGGAGAAGTGGTTTTCCCATTGTGCATCCTCAGAATTTCAGACCTTGCTAATGAGAGCATTTGAAATAATCGGATTATCTATTGCTGATGGATACTTTTCAGTGACACCAAAGATCTGGCAGTAGCTTTGAGATTATATCTTTACAATAATAGGTCAGAGAAAATTATCACTATTTCCTCTTTGTTGTTTACACTTTGGTGTCATATGTAGAAACCGTTGCCTAACCCAAGGTCATGAAGATTTATGCCTATGTTCTCTTCTGTGATTTTTATAGTTTTACTTCATATGTAGGAGTTCAGTAGATTTTGAGTTAATTTTTGTTTATGGTATGAAATAGGGCTTTAAACTTATTCTTTTCCATGTGGATATTTAATTGCCCCAGCACCATTTATTGAAAAGACTGTCCTTTCCCCATTGATTTATCCGAACACCCTTGTCAAAAATCAATTGACTGTCTATGTTAGGGTTTAATTCTGGACTCTCAGTTCCATTCCATTCATCTATATGTCTGTCCTTATTCATGTACCACAGTCTTTTTCTTCTCAGTAATATGCACACACATTCATAAATAAATGTATATAAACTTACAGCAATTTCTTTTAATGACTGACTTCTAATTAACATGTCATAACTTCATGTGTTTATTTATGTACTTATTTATACAAAGCTTGGGGACTTGATAAAATAACTTTTAATGCTCTTTCAGCTCTGTTAGATAAAATATGACTTTAACAATTTATTTTATGTATGCTTTTAGGTTAACAGGATTCCATCTGCTGCTATCAGAAACAAGTACCAAATCTGTGTTCTCACTGCATTTGACCACTGATTTTGCAGTTAGCGCTCATGGGTTTAAAGTTTATTGTGAAGGTAAGTGATGGTAATGTAAAAGGACCATTGCCCAGTTAAATGTAGTCAAACCAAAATTCTCCAGAGTGGAAATGGAAGAAGAACCGCAAGGAAGGAAGATATTGTTCATCTTCTTATCTTAAATCTTGTTCTGAGATTCACCTTCTTATTAATTATTAATATAAAATGTTAGAATTAGTGGGCTTTAATGTTTTGTCATAGTGTGCCTAGACAGAGGAAAATCTTTCTTAGGAGAAGAGACTATGAAATCACTATAGACCTAGAGATTAACAAAAGGAAATGAAATGTGAGACTAACAGAAAACTAGGCCTGATTTGAGCTTGGGGCCTCACAGACTCCACCCTATTCTTCTCTGTGCTCTACCTCTCAGCCAGGCAATAAACTAGTAATCTGTCTTCTTTGCAAGTTATAACCAAGAGAAAAAAGTCCAGTAAGAGATGAGAGTTGACATCTTCCATTCCAAACCAGCCTTTTCAGTCCCACAGATCCATAATCCTTTAACCACGGAGAGGAAAACTAAAAAATGTCATATGTTTCACCATGGAAATATTGTTTGATAATGGGGTCGTACTCTGGGTTCTGCTGAGAGTGTTAAAACATACAGAATCTGCACGTCTTTCATTTTTAAAATGTGAAAAAAATCTGATGGCAAAAATATTCTGAGGATTTCAGATACAGATCATGCACTTGTAATTTCTTCTCTATGTGATTTGACAATAAATTTTTCAGTTTATTCCCTAGTTTCAAGAAGAGCCCCTTCCTTACCCATAGGAATATCATATCAGATTTCAACTCATCTCTCCAGGACTATATTGCCAGAATGCATCACATCAGGTCTGATATCATCCTAAGAAACACACAAATATTACAGAAGGGATGGTTATTCTCTAAAGCACATAATTCAAACTATGAGGGGTTTTTTTTTGGCTTAAACAACAGAATTTAATATTCTCACAGGTCTGGCTAGAATTCCCAGATCAAGGTGTTAGCTGATTGAGTTCCTGGCAAGAGCTCTCTTTCTGGCTTATAGATTGCCTTCTCACTGTGTCCTCACATGGTTGAGAGAACTCATGTGTCTCTTCCTTTTCTTATAAGGCCACCAGCCCTGTTGGATTAAGACCCCTCCCTTATGACCTCATTTTACCTCAGCTTCTTACTGGCCCTCTTTCCAAATATAATCACATTGAGGTTAAAGGCTTCAACATACTAATTTTTTCTTGAATCCTGTACCTTTGTAGTAAGTTTGAAATTGGGAAATATGAGTTTTCCAACTTGGTTATTAATTTTCAGGCTTGTTTTGACTTTTCTTTGCCCTCATTTTTATATGAATTTTAGGATCAGCTTATCAATTTCTACAAAAAGCCAGCTGTGCTTTTTTTTAAATTTTTTTAAAGGATTTTATTTACTCATTTGAGACACAGAGATAGAGAGAGAGAGAAGAGAAAGCATGAGCAGGGAGAGAGGCAGAGGGAGAGGGAGAAGCAGGCTCCTTGCTGAGCCAGGACCCCGATGTGGGGCTCAATCCCAGGACCCTGGGATCATGACCTGAGCTGAAGGCAGATGCTTAACAACTGAGCCACCCAGGTGCCCCAGCCAGCTCTGCTTTTGATAGAGATTACATTGAATCTATGGATCAGTTTGGGGAGTATTGCCATCTTAACAACATTAAGTCTTACAATCCATGAACATAGATGCCTTTCCATTTATTTAGGTCTTCTTTAATTTCTTTGAGTGATGTAAAGTGTTCTGTTTTCAAGCCTTCCACTTCTTTTGTTAAATGTATTTATAAGTGTTTTATTTTTTTTGATGTTATACATGGTGTTATACATGGGATAATTTTCTTAATTGCATTTTCAGATTGTTCACTATAACTGTATAGAAATACAGTTACGGGCGCCTGGGTGGCTCAGTTGGTTAAGCGACTGCCTTAGGCTCAGGTCATGATCCTGGAATCCCGGGATCGAGTCCCACATCAGGCTCCCTGCTCAGCGGGAGTCTGCTTCTCCCTCTGACCCTCTTCCCTCTCGTGCTCTCTATCTTTCATTCTCTCCCTCTCAAATAAATAAATAAAATCTTTAAAAAAAATAGAAATACAGTTACTTTTTGTAAATTGATCTTGTATCCTCCTAGCTTGCTGAACTCATTTACTAGTTCTAATAGGTTTTTAATAGTTCTTCAAGATTTTCTGTATATAAGATTATGTCATCTGCAAATGTAGTTTTATTTTTTCCTTTTCAGTATGATTTCTTTTATTCTTTTTCTTGCCTAATTGCCATGGCTTGAAACTCCAGCACAGTGTTGAATAGAAGTGGTAAGAACAGACATCCTTATCTTGTTCCTGAAACTAAGAGGAAAACATTCAGTGTTTCACCACTAAGTATGATACTAGCTGTGAGGTTTTTTGTAGATACCCTTTTTCAGATTGAGTTAGTTCCCTTCTAGTCTTAGTTTGCTGAGTGTTTTTATCTTGCAGGAGTATTGCATTTTTTTCAAATGCCTTTTCTGTGTCTCCACAAGAAACCTTGTGGTTTTTGTCCTTATTAATATGTCGTATTACATTGATTGATTTTCATTTGTTGAACCAACCTTGCATTCCTGGAATAAATCCCACCTGGCCATGGTATATAATTCTGTTTGTATGTTGCTGGACTTGGTTTACTTGTATTTTGATGAGGATCTCTGCATCTATATTTGTAAGGAATATTGATCTGCCCTTTCTTGGGATGTCTTTGTTTGGTTTTGTTATCAAGATAATACTGGCCTCAGGGTGCCTGGGTGGCTCAGTCGTTAAGTGTCTGCCTTCGGCTCAGGTCATGATCCCAGGGTCCTGGGATCAAGCCCCACATCGGGCTCCCTGCTCCGCAGGAAGCCTGCTTCTCCCTCTCCCACTCCCCCTGCTTGTGTTCCCTCTCTCACTGTGTCTCTCTCTGTCAAATAAATAAATAAAATATTTAAATATATATATATATATATAATATTGGCCTCATAGAGGATATTTGGATCTAATAATTTGACCTGCTGTTTTTTGTTTTGATTGTTGTAGGCTGTCTATGCTGAGGATCAGCCTGAGGTTTAAACTTAATGTCTTTTCTGAGCCTTTCCCTGGGCATATATGCTCACTTTCTAAATTTCCTAGTATATGCAGTTGTTTGTTTTTAACGTCTGGCTCCCAAAAGAGGAAAAAGAAAAAAATGAAGGGAGGAGGGAAGTGTACCAGGCCTTTAAATCCCAGTGAAGTCATTTCAGCCAGAGGGGGAGGGACTTGTAACAATTGGGGGAGGTGCAACAATGGCCATCCATTTTCTGTCTGCCTCTCTCTGTTTAAAAGCAGCAAGCCAGGGTGCCTGGGTATCTCAGTTGGTTCAACGTCTGACTCTTGGTTTCAGCTTGGGTCCTGATCTCAGGGTCGTGAGCTAGAGCCCCATGTCAGGCTCCAGGAGCCTGCTTAAGATTACCACTCTCGGGTGCCTGGGTGGCTCAGTCGTTAAGCGTCTGCCTTCAGCTCAGGTCATGATCCCAGGGTCCTGGGATCGAGTCCTGCATCGGGCTCCCTGCTCCTTGGGAGCCTGCTTCTCCCTCTGCCTCTCTCTCTCCCTCTCTCTCTCCGTCTCTCATGAATAAATAAATAAAAAAATCTTAAAAAAAAAAATTATCACTCTCCCTCTCCCCCTCCCCTGCTCTCTCTCTTAAAAAAGAAAAAAAAAAGCAGAAATCAGCAAGAAGAGCTCAGATATCTGACATTTGAAGGACAGGGTCCTTTTACTGCCCCCTGGCTCCTTCAGGTTTTATGCAGGCTGCTCCAGGAGCATGTGCACAACTGCCTGTCAGGGCATTGGGATGGGGAATGGTAAATACATGGGTTACTTTATTTTATTTTTATTTTTATTTCAGTATAGTTAACATAGAAGATTATATTAGTTAAGTACAACATAGTGATTCAACAATTCTATATATTATTCAGTGCTCATTAAGATAAGTATACTGTTAATCCCCTTCATCTATTTCACCCATTCCCCCCACCCACCTCCCTTCTGGTAACCACCAGTTTGTTTTCTATAGTTAAGAGTCTGTTTTTTGGTTTGTCCCTTTTTTTCTCTTCAGTTGTTTCTTAAATTCCACATATGAGTAAAATCATATGGTATTTGTCTTTCTCTAACAGACTTATTTCTCTTAGCATTATAACCTCTAGATCCGTCCTTGTTGTTTTAAATGGCAGGATTTCATTCTTTTTTATTGCTGAGTAAAATTCCATTATAGATAGATAGGTATAGAGATACACACATACATATATACCACTTCATCTGTTCATCTATTTTTTTTAATATTTTATTTATTTATTTGAGAGAGAGAATGAGACAGAGAGAGTACATGAGAGGGGGGAAGGTCAGAGGGAGAGGCAGACTCCCTGCTGAGCTGGGAGCCCGATGCGGGCCTCGATCCCGGGACTCCAGGATCATGACCTGAGCCGAAGGCAGTTGCTTAACCAACTGAGCCACCCAGGCGCCCATCTGTTCATCTATTGATGGACACTTGTGCTGCTTCCACAATTTGGCTATTGTAAATAATGCTTCCATAAACATGGGGCACATATATCCTTTCAAGTTAGTGTTTTTGTATTTTTGGGGTAAAAACCCAGTAGTGCAATTATTGGATTGAATTACTGGATCATATGGTAATTCTATTTTCAATTTTTTAAGGAATCCTGTTTTCTACAGTGACTCTACCAGTTGGCGTTCCCACCAAAAGTACATGAGGGTTCCTTTTGCTCCATATCCTTGCCAACACTTGTTGTTTCTTGTGTTTTTTATTTTAGCTATTCTGACAGGTGTGAAGTGATATCTCATTGTGGTTTTGATTTGCGTTTCCCTGATGAATAGTGATGTTGAGCACCACTTCATGTGTCTGTTGGCTATCTGTATGTCTTTGGAAAAATGTGTGTTCATGTCTTCTGCCCCTTTTTTAATTGGATTGTTTGTTTTGCTGTTGAGTTGTATAAGTTCTTTATAGATTTTGGATACTAAACTTTTATTGAATATGTCATTTGCAAATATCTTCTCCCATTCAGTAGGTTGTCTTTTAGTTTTGTTGATTATTTCCTTCACTGTGCAGAAACTTTTTTTTTTAAAGATTTTATTTATTTATTTGACAGAGACACAGCGAGAGAGGGAACACAAGCAGGAGGAGTGGAGAGGGAGAAGCAGGCGTCCCGCTGAGCAGGGAGCCCTATGCAGGACTCGATCCCAGGACCCTGGGATCATGACCTGAGCCTAAGGCAGACGCTTAACGACTGAGCCACCCAGGCGCCCCTGTGCAGAAACTTTTTATTTTGATGTGGTTCCATTAGTTTATTTTTGCTTTCATTTCCCTTGCCTCAGGAGACATATCTCGAAAAATGTTGCTATGGCCAATGTCAGAGAAGTTACCACCTGTGCTCTCAGATTTTTATGATTTCAAGTCTCACATTTAGGTCTTTAAGCCATATTGAGTTTATTTTTGTGTATGGTGTAAGAAAGTGATCCAATTTCATTCTTTTTCATCTAGCTGTCCAGTTTTCCAACACCATTTGTTGAAGAGACTGTCTTTTTCCCATTAGATATTGCCTCCTTTGTCAAAGGTTAATTGACCATATAATTATGGGTTTATATCTGGGCTCTCTATTCTGCTCTGATAATCTATCTGTCTGTTTTTTTGCCTCTACCATACTATTTTGATTACTACAGCTTTGTAGTATATCTTGAAATCTGGGATTGGGACACCTCCAGTTTTGTTTATCTTTTTTGAGATCGTTTTGGCTACTTAGGGTCTTTTATGGTTCTATACAAATCTTAGGTTTGTTCTAGTTCTGTGAAAAATGCTGTTGGTACTTTGATAGGGATTGCATTAAATCTGCAGATTACTTTGGGTAATATAGACATTTTAACAATATTGCTTCTTCAAATCCATGATCATGGAATATCTTTCCATTTGTTTGTGTGATCTTCAGTTTCTTTCAACATTGTTTTACAGTTGGTCTTTTCACCTCCTTGGTTAATTTTATTCCTAGGTATTTTATTATTTTTGGTACAATTGTAGATGGGATCATTTTCTTTTGAGGGGATTGTTTTCTTAATTTCTCTTTCTACTGATTCATTATTAGTGTATACGAATGCAAAGGATTTCTGTATGTTGATTTTGTGTCCTGCAACTTAATTCATTTATCAGTTCTAGTAGTTTTTTGGTGGAGTCTTTAGGATTTTCTATATATAGTATCATGTCATCTGCAAATAGTGAAAGTTTTACTTCTTCCTTACTAATCTGGATGCCCTTTATTTCTTTTTCTTGTCGAATTGCTGTGGCTAGGACTTCCTAGTACTATGTTGAATAAAAGTGATGAGAGGACATTCTTGCCTTGTTTCTTATCTTAGGGGAAAAGCTCTCAGTTTTTCACCATTGAGTGTGATGTTAGCTATGGATTTTTCTTATATGGCCTTTATTATGTGGAGGTATGTTTTCTCTAAACCTACTTTGGTAAAGGTTTTTATCATGAATGGATGTCGCACCTTATCACATGGTTTTTCTGCATCTACTGAAATGATCATATGATTTTATTCTTTCTTGATGTGATGTATCACATTGATTGATTTAATACTCTGGTTTCTCTTCAGATTGTATAAATCTTTTGCCTTTTATATTGATCAATTTACAAATATTGAATCACCCTCACATCCCAGGAATAAATCCCCCTTGATTGTGGTGAATGTGTTATCGGATTTGATTTGCTAGGGATTTTTGCATCTATGTTCATCAGAAATATTGGCCTATAGTTTTGTTTTTTTGAAGTGTCTTTATCTGGTTTTGGTATCAGGGTAATGCTGGCCTCAATACATAGCTTAGTATTATTATAAATTTGGTTTGTAACTCTACTTTTTGTTTTCTACATGATTTAAGAGATTAATACATTTAAAAAAATTAGTCTAAAAGCTAGTATTATTGTAACTTTGGTTTGTAACTCTACATTCTGTTTTCTAGATTAATGCTTTAAAAGAATTATTAGTTTATGTTTTGGGGCACATATTGTGTAAATGTGTAATTTTGTGACATAACAGCCAAAAGGGGCAGGGACAGAGCTCTAAAGGAGCAGAGTTTTTGCATGTTATTGAACTTAAGCTGGTATAAATGGAAATTAGAGTGTTACAACTTTAGCATGTTAAATGTAATCCCCATAGTAACCATAAAGAAAAAAATAGCTATGGAACACGAAAGTAAATAAAGGAAATTTAAACATTTCACTGCAAAAAAAATCAGCTAAACACAAAAGAAGACTGTAAGGCAGGAAATGAGGGTCAGAAATGCTCTATAGCATATAGATAACAAATAGCAAAATGATAGAAGTTAAATCTCCCATCAGTGATTATTTTAACTGTAAATGAATAAGCCTATCACAAAAACATAAATACTTTGTGATTCCACTTATATGAAGTACTTGGTGTAATCAGAATTATAGAGACAGAAAGAACAGTGGATGTCAGGGGCTAGGGGGAAGGAGGAATGGGGAGTATTATTTAATGAGTATAGAGTTTCAGTTTTATAAAATGAAAGTCATGGAGATGATAGTGATGATCGCACAACATTGTTCAGCATATTTAACACCATTGCATTGTATACTTAAAAGTGGTTGAGATAGTAAATTTTGCTATGTGTACTTGCCCAACATTCTTAGACTACAGTTGACCTTTGAATAACATGGGTTTGAACTGCATGGGTCTACTTATATGTGGATTTTTTTTTATAAATACAGTATAGTACTGAAAATGTATTTTTTCTTCCTTATGATTTTCTTAATAACATTTTCTTTTCTCCTAGCTTACTTTATTGTAAGAATACAGTATATAATACATATAACATACAAAATATGCATTAATCGACTATGTTATTGGTAAGGCTTCTGCTCAACAGTAGGCTATTAGTAGTTAAGTTATATACAAAAAGTTATATACGATTTTCAACTGCACAGAGGGTGAGCACCCTAACCTTGCATTGTTCAAGGGTCGACTGCACTTAATTACTATATTTCATAATGGGATATTAATGGATGGAATAGCTACCCAAATAAAACTATGAAGACCATATAGGAAAATGTGGAAATATGATAAAATTTTAATATATATTAATAGTTGCTAATTATAAAAACATATGTGCTAAACACTGTTTTGATTTTTTTGCATTTAATATGTTATATACAGTAAATCCTCATTATAGCACAACACCTTAGGAATTTTTTTTTATCAGAAGGGAAAAATCAAGGCACAGATTAAGTGACTTTCACAAGACCAAGTAGCTAATTAGGGGCAGAGCCAGGATGCAAAATTGTTTGGTTCCAAAGCCCAGCATATTTACTGCACTGCTATTATAAAAAACAAACTATGTGCGTATGGTTATAAACACCAAGGTAAAAGATAATTTGCAAACATTAAATTGGCTGTGTTAAGAGATTAGGATTATGTGACTTCTTTTTTACTCTTTTTGTAACAAATACTCACTGGGAAAAAGGTGGAAAGTACAAATAAGCAAAAAATTAAATAAATAAAAGTTGTGTTATCTCAGTCCCCCCAGATTTAATCACTATTATGTTGTTTCCTGTTTAAAAATTTATTTTAGGGTGGCTGGGTGGCTCAGTTGGTTGGGCGACTGCCTTCGGCTCAGGTCATGATCCTGGAGTCCCGGGATCGAGTCCCGCATCAGGCTCCCCACTTGGCAGGAAGCCTGCTTCTCCCTCTCCCGCTCCCCCCTCTTGTGCATGCTCTCTCTCTCATTCTCTCTCTCAAATAAATAAATAAAATCTAAAATAAATAAATAAATAAATAAAAACTTATTTTACTGTTGTTTCACCATGTTTTCAAATTAAAATATAATAGTGGTATAGTATACATGATAATAATCCAAGGTACACTGTGGAAAATTCAGCTACGATTTCCTCGCAGGGCATAATAGTCATAAAGATTAACAGGGCTTAAAATGTTTAAATGTTAAATGGAACTCTATTAATAGCTGCTATTGATTAAGTATCTTCCATATACTAAACACTTTTGGTGACTTATATAGAAAATTCAGCCTTCTCTCAGTTTTTCTAATTCTTCCTTTAACTCTACCAATAAGGAGGAATGCTAATATAAAATAACAAAACACCCCCAAACCTCAAACCCTCACTAAGAGTTTATTTCTCATTTATTCAGCAGTGCAAAATAGCTATGCCTAGTTAAGGGGCTGTTTTCTGAGTTGAGACTCAAGGAGAGAGACTCCCTAGTTTTGTGGGTCTACCATGCCCAGGACCTCTGGCCAGACAGGAAATGGAATGTCTGTTTAGGAGCTAGGTCTGAAAGCAACTTACATCATTTCTGCCTACATTTCATTCAGAGAAGTCAATCACAGGAGCCCTATATAATCACAAGGGAAGCTTGGAAATGTAGTCTGGTAGGATGCCAAGAAGGAAAAGAAAATGGGGTTTGTTGTAGAGGTATCAGTAGCAGTTACCACATATGCCCTAATGTGGCCTGGGGTGAGTGGATGGATTATGCTATGTTCTAGGCTTTAGGATGAACAATTTCCTTTTGCTGGTATTTAAATTTGTCTTTCTTTATCATCAGCATTGTGAAAATAAGGTTAGGGATAAAAAGATACTCACCTGTTCTGATTATAATCCACTAAGATATATCAGTACAAAGCAAACTAATTGGACTTCCTTTCTGAATACCATATACAAAGAAAAAAATAAACTCTCAGGCACCTGGGTGGCTCAGATGGTTAAGCGTCTGCCTTCGGCTCAGGTCGTGATCCCAGGGTCCTGGGATCGAGTCCCGCATCGGGCTCCCTGCTCCTTGGGAGACTGCTTCTCCCTCTGCCTCTCTCTCTCTCTCTCTCTCTCTCTCTCTCTCTCTGTCTCTCATGAATAAATTAAAAAAAAAATCTTTAAAAAAAAAAAGAAAAAAATCAACTCTTTTTTTATGAGCTACCAACAGGCATCTTATGTCACAGAGAAGAGCCTGAGAAAATTAGGCTAAAACATAGAATCTGAGACAGGAGAAAAGCAAAGCATCCTGATTCTGCTCAGTTTCTGAATGTAGTTGTGAAACAAAAGCAGAAAGCCCTCATTCTTTAGGAAAAAAATATTTATATTAACTTCCTCTTTAAGAATGGAAATTAGCTTTTTATCAGTAAAATTTGTTAGCTAGATAGAAAGCCAAAGAAATACATTTTTGTTTTGACAACCTATTTTTCACAAGATAAAAATTCTCTTAGTGCAACTAAGTTACTAGTTTACTTTTCTGTTACACAAATGAAACCTTTAATTGATTTCATTGCTTCAAATATTTGTGAAAAATTGTTTAGCTAAATCAGAAAAGTCACACAATAATAATTGTGAAAATAAGATAAGGTTTTGCATTGTATCTGTTTATGTAAATTATTCAACAGTAAGCCTCCTATGCTATTTTTAAAGATGCATTGTATTCACTGACTCTAGAAACTACAGTTTTAACTATTCTCTTCTCCTCCTACTACAGTAGAATTTTATTATTATTTTTTTAAAGATTTTTTTTATTTGAGAGAGAGAGAAAGAGACGGAACACAAGCAGTTGGAGTGGGAGAGGGAGAAGCAGGCTTCCTGCTGAGCAGGGAGCCCGATGCAGGCTCGATGCAGGGCTCCACCCCAGGACCCTGGGATCGTGACCTGAGCCAAAGGCAGACACTTAACAGACTGAGCCACTCAGGCACCCCTACAGTAGAATTTTAATAAAATGATTTTAAACAGTTTTTGCCTCCAGAACCCAAACACAATGCAGTGTTTGCTTCCTCACAGTTAACAGAAAACTAGTTTTTCACCTGGGTCTTCTCTGGCTTCAGTTACATGAGCAGGGGTTTTTTTGTTTTTGTTTTTGTTTTTTTTAGCTTAACTAGATAAAGTTTCTATCTTTTACAATGGAAAGAGTTTTGACAAAACAGTGTTTGCTTGATGTCTAGGAACCCTCATCCACTGTTGGTGGGAATGCAAACTGGTGCAACCACTGTGGAAAACAGTATGGAGTTTCCTCAGAAAGTTAAAAATGGAACTACCCTATGATCCAGTAATCACACTACTGGGTATTTACCCAGAAAAATACAAAAACATTAATTCAGAGGGATACATGCACCCCTATGTTTATGGCAATATTATTTACAGTAGCCAAATTATGGAAGCAGCCCAAGTGTCCACCAATAGATGAATGGATAAAGAAGATGTGGTGCATATTAACTACTTTTTTGACTTTTGTTATTTTCAACTTCAGTGGGTTTACTGACCTTGGCTCTGCTTTATGCTTAACAGAGCTATCCCATTCCTCATGGAGAAACAGTAGGGATAGTACATTCATTTCAGCTTCTAAGCTGGCATCTAAAATGAAATTGCTCTGCTTTGTAACTCCAGTGCAAGGTACTAATGACGTTATTACCTATAAATCTTGGGTTGTATAAAGGCATTGTATAACAAAGAATTTTTAAATGGAATCATTACTTTTTAAAAATTATTATCATAATTACAAGGTAACAGAACGAGTATACAAAATAGTGTCTCTGATATTTTATTATGATAACATTTAAGTGCTAGCCATAAATTGTCATTATCTCTTAGGAATGCATGAAAAGACACATGACATGCAATTCTCCAGTTTCAATTATATAAGTACATCATAAATTTTCAGTTTTTATTATGGGTACACTGTTCAAAATTTAATTGCACATGTAAAAAGTTTTAAAGCTGTTATTTTGTCCATAATTTCATATGCTCCTATCATAGTTAGTGCCTGAGTTAGTTGGTCTCCTAAAGCAGCAGTAGTTAGTGACAAGTTGTTACTTTCCATTTTCCACCTATCAAGTGCTTGGCGGACTCTCTCATTTAATGAAACAGTGCTGAAAATTTTAAAGATAATATTATTTTAATCACCAACTAAGATCATTTAAGTTACTTAAATATTATATACCTAAGTTTTCAAATCAATTTACCAGGTTGAAGTGAAGATTAAATTATTGATGAAGATTGTTCATATAAAATTAGCACAGAGCTTGGCAAATAGTGAATGTTAGTTCCATGCCAACCCTTGTTTCCTTGTAGAAAATCAATCAACATTCACTTCTAAGAGAGATTTACTCAAGATCTCAAAACAGTAATTGTGGGTTATTTATCCTAAGGCAGTATATTACTGCTACAGTACTATGTGCTTTATAACGTGATCTCATAACAACTCTCATAGGTAAGTATATCCATTTTACCAGTGGAGAAATTGAAGTACCTATAAGTTAAGGGGCCTATCCAAGGTCACAAAACTAGTTGTAATTTAAAGCCAGACAGTCTGCCATGAGAGCCCTTACTCTTAACTACATTGCCCACATGGTTCTCAAATATATAATAAACTAACATCAGTCTTTTACAGCAAATTAGAATTCATGTTAATATAATGTTTCAAAATCTTATAATACCAAAGTGATATAAATCAGAACATAAGAATAAGCTTATACCACATGTTGTTCTTCATACATACCTCTTTGCAGACATATCTGTTTCTGAGATGACCAGGTTTAATTTTTTACACAGAAATTTAAAATTTGTTTCAGTGATGTTATTGGCAACTATGTTGAAGATCTTCTCTAGGATTTTCTCTACATTTGAACACAAAAAAAATTTAAGTCCTTTCTTTTGAAAAACATACTCTATTTCAAGTTATTATTTTATCTGAGTCCCTTACTTCTGTGCTCCTATCAAATGTCTATGTCAAGTAAAATTGAAAAGTAAGATGCAGACCTAATATACAAACTGAAATTTGAACCATTTGTTCTATTTCTTCCAAAATCTGAATAATCAACATGTAATTGCCATTTAAAAGTGTATCATAAGCACCTACAAAATGATTTTCAAAAACTTTAATTCTTTGAGGATTTGAAATGAATTTAACTCCATCCTTTGATTCAGGCTTTTTAATGGGCTTCTTTATGTACCCTCTTAAAAAAACCAAGTTTACATCTACTATAAATACAGTGTGTATATTTTATGTGTATATTTTATATTCAAATCACTGTATTTAATGAGTGCTAGCTTAGATATAAGTAGAGAGTTTTTAGTTTTTTGTTGTTTTTTTTTTTTTAAAGTTTCCAGCTAACTTGGACTAGATCTATTTTTTGTTATTAAGGTACTTTGGGAATTTTTAAGAACTAGCAATCTCCCACCCCCCTGTAATCATCTCAGTCCCTCAGGCTAGATTATATGCAAATGATATAAATGAAAGTCCAATTTCCGAAGCAAAATTTTAAGGAAGGAACCCCATGTTCTTTGCTAATTGGAGAATAAATGTATCTCCCATGATGACTCCCTTCCCCTCTCTCTGCGTACCTGCAGTATGAAGGCCCCTTGGGTATAAAGGATATAAGTGGCTAGGGTTCTCTCATTTCTGCCGACTTTGATCTGTTGCCACTTCTCTAAAGTCTCTTCCTGCTTTTTTTTAAATTTTCTTTATTTGCCAGAGAGAAAGAGCACAAGCAGGGGGAGCAACAGGCAGAGAGAGAGGAGAAGCAGGCTCCCTGCTGAGCAAGGAGCCCGACACGGGACTCGATTCCAGACGCTTAACCATAAAGTCTCTTCCTGTTACCTAACAGTAATACTTTATGGATTCTTAGAAACTTCTAAAAACTTTATAAAGTAGATATCACAGGAGTGCCTGGGTGGCTCAGTCAGTTAAGCGTCTGCCTTCAGCTCAGGTCATGATCCCAGAGTCCTGGGATCGAGCCCCACGTTGGGCTCCCCACTCAGTGAGAAGCCTGTTTCTCCCTCTCCCTGCTGCTCCCTCTACTCTCTCTGTCAAATAAATAAATAAAATCTTAAAAAAAAGTAGTTATCATAAAATATTCCTTTTTAATGATAATGAGCAGAACCACCTTGCATAGCAAGTTAGAAAAAACAGCTACTGTGACTTTTAATTTTCTCTCTTAGGTTCCTTCCATCAGTGAGGCCCAAGTCTTAGAGAAACTTTTAACTGGTAGCCACACGTGGATGTATATTGTGACTTAAAGAGAACTGTACATTTTTAGTGACCATCTCACTATATTATGAGATTATGCTGATATAAGCTCCTGATTACAGACAGGGAACATAACAGAATGATATGGAGGGATGGTTTTGTATATTTCCCCAAATCTGGATCCATACTTATTAAATTGACTTAATACTTTGTAAGTACTCATTGAAGTGGAGGACCAAACTCTGGATCCAGTCTAAGGATTGACAGAAGCAAAGTCAGAGTCCCAGGAAAAAGCTTAGTTGTTCAGAACTTAGCCCCAAGGAAAGAATTGGACAGTGAAATTTCCCTGCCAGAGGCTTGGAGAAACCAATCTCCATCTGGTCCAGTGGAAGGATATTTAAAGAAAATGGACCTGTTATCTGAAACAATCAGGGACAACCAAAGGAATGCTTAAGGACGAAGAATGAAGACTACCCATGACTGCAGACAGGTGATCATAGTGGGCCAAAAGCTGATTGGCTTCATTGGAAAAGGTCTAAGTACTTTCTTCAAGGCCAGATGAGAGTTTTAGAACAACTACATATGGTGATACGGATCAGAACCCATGAAGAAGTTTTTGTGTGGAATGCCTAAGTCTGGGCACAGCCATGATGAAAAACCTGTGGAAGGGTATTGAGGCCAATAGGTGGATAACAGCCTACTCCTCCACTTGGGTTTGCCTGTTTTCAATGGTTTAGTTTGTGTGGACCCAGATGAAAAATCTGAATTATCAAAATAAATTCCTAACCCTCAGTAAAGGGAAGATGATAAATATTTTAATGCCTCTGCCAGATTGAAAACCTCTATAAAGCATACTATCTTTTAATTTACAGATGATACTAGAAAATGACTTATAAGCTAGTAAGCCACTCTCTCATCACCTACCATCTCTTTGATCTGCCCTCTGTAGATAGTGTGCAATAGTATACAATTGTTTTCCTTTACAGATTTCCATCGGAGGTCTCAGCAAAGGGTTATCATCAAAATTTATCTCCTTCAGTGAAAAAAGGTTGTGGATACCATTAGGTAGAACTGTCAGATTATTTCCTAGTAGAAATGAAGTTATAATTGAATTATACCTTTCTGTATAAAGAAAAATCTGAAGATAAATAACAACTACTTATGGGGCATTTACTGTGTCTCGTTGGCAACATACCAGATATACCAAATATAAATTCTTATCATTGTTTCCTTGCTAGGAGTGAAAAGAAGGAAGTATAGAAACAGAGCTATGGTTCTTTTCTCTCAGAGGATGGCAAAATGAGATAGGAAGCTGTTCTCTTATAGTACAGGAAAGGACTTTGTGATGGTATCTTTTAAATAAACTTTTTATTTAGAATAATTTCAGATGTACAGCAAGTTGCAGAAATTGTAGAGAATTCTTGTATATTCCTCATCCAGTTTTAGTTTCACCTGATGTTACCATCTCACGTTATTGTATTACATTTGTCAAAACTAAGAAACATTGGCACATTACTATTAAATAAACTGCAGACAATTTTGGATTTCATTAGTTTTTTCTATCAGTGTCCTTTTTCTGTTCTAGAATCCATTCCAGGATAACACACTGCATAGAGTTATGTCTTCTTCGTCTCCTCTGGTCTGAGACAGTTACTCATTCTTTCCTTGTTTTACTCAGTTGAGTAGTACTGATTAGGTATTTTTATAGAATATTCCTTAATTTGAGTTTATCTGATATATTTTCTCATGATTAGACTGGGGTTATGGGTTTCTGGAAAGAATACTACAGAGGTGAAGAGCTCTCATCACATCCCAGCAGGGGTACCTGATACCCATATGACTTTACTAGCAATGTTAAGCTTGATCCCTTGGCTAAAACAGTGTCTTGCCAGGTTTCTCTGATATAATGTTTTGATTTTTTCTTGTCCATGCTCTATATTTTTTGGAACTGATTTACAAGGTCTAGTCCATCCTCAAGGAGTGGGGATTAAACTCTACTTCCCTAAAGTGTAATGTTTTCAAGACACCTTAATCTAACAAAAACTGCAGGTAAAAAGTAAAACTGTGGTGACTAACAGGGTAAGACTTCGTAATCATTTAAAGAGGAACTGACCTATAAGTTTGCCTTTCTATTATTTATACATTTATAGTTATATTATTTATAGTCATAAAGGAACCTGGTTCCTTTCAGTGAAGAGTGGCATTCAGAAACCAAGATCAGGATACTAGTTTTGCTCATTGCTTCTGGGAGTGTGTGTGTGTGTGTGTGTGTGTGTGTGTGTGTGTGTGTGTGTGTGTGTACACATACATACCTACATATATATAAGGGGTTTTAAAATGTACATTATAAGCTCATAATTATAAATATATGTGTTAATGCATATGTATAATATATATGTCACAACATATAGTATTTAGGGTCTGGCTTCTTTCATTCAGCATAATGCGTTTGAGATTTATTGGTGTTTAATGACATATCAATAGTTTGTTCCTTTTTACTAATGAGAAATATTCCATTATATGGATTTGCATACATCATCCATTCGCTAACTAAAGGACATTTTCAATGATTCCACTTTTTGGTGATTATGAATAAAACCATTCTATATATTTGCACTCAGTTTTTTTATTGAATATACATTTACATTTCACTTGAAATGAAAGTGTAGTTGGAGTGTGGGGGGTTGTATGGTAAATATACATATAACTTTATAAGAAAGAATGTGTATCATTTTGCATTCCTACCATCAATATATCAGAGTTGCAGTTACAGCTCTTGGTATTGTCAGATTTTAATTTTAGTTATTCTAAGAGAAAGAGTTCATTGTAGCAGCTCTTTCTGCCCACAGGTCTTGTCCCGTGCTTTAATAAAAGCTCCTTTTTGCATTCACACATACAAAAATATCTCATTATAGATTTAATTTGCATTTCTCTCATGACTAATGACTTGAGTATATTTCCTTGTGCTTATTTGCCATTCATATACATTCTTTGTAAAGTATCTGTTCAAAACTTATGCCAATTTTTATTGAGGCAACTGTTTAATATTGACTTTTGAGAATTATTTTTATGTATTCAGCAAATATTTTCTTCTGGTCTGTGGCTTTTCATTCTTTTAACAACACCTTTTGAAGGGCAGAGGTTTCTAATTTTGATGAAGTCCAATTAATTTTTCTGTGGATTGTGATTTTGGTGTTGTATCTAACAAATCTTTGCCAAGGTTACAAATATTTTCTTCTATGTTTTTATCTAGCAGTTTTATAGTTTTAGCTTTTACATTTAGGTCTGTGATTCATTTTCAGTTGGTTTTTTATATGGTATGTGGTATGGATCAAAGTTTTTTTGTTTTGTTTTAATGTTGCAGTTTGTTTTGTTTTTTGGCTTGTGGCTATCTGGTTGCCCTAGCACCATTTGTTGAAAACACTATCTTCTTGGGATGCCTTGGTGGCTCAGTCTGTTAAGTGTCTTCCTTCTGCTCAGGTCATGATCCCAGGGTGCTGGGATCAAGCCCCGCATCAGGCTCCCTGCTTGGCAGGAAGCCTGCTTCTCCCTCTCCCACTCCCCCTGCTTGTATTCGCTCTCTCACTGTCTCTCTCTGGCAAATAAATAAATAAAATCTTAAAAAAAAAAAAAAGAAAGTACTACCTTCTCCATTGAATTACATTTACATAAAAATCAATTGGCCATATATGCATGGGTCTGTTTCTACACTCTCTATTCCATTGATCTATGTCTGTCATTTTGCCAATTGTACACTGTCTTTACTACCATAGCCTTTCATAAGTCTTAAAAATCAGGTTGTATGAATCCTTCAACTTTGTTCTTTTTTCAAAATAATTTTAGCTAGGGGCGCCTGGGTGGCTCAGTCGTTAAGCATCTGTTTTCAGCTCAGGTCATGATCCCAGGGTCGGGATCCCCTTGGGGCTTGATCCCAGCACCCTGGGATCATGACCTGAGCAGAAGGAAGACACTTAACAGACTGAGCCACCAAGGCATCCCAAGAAGATAGTGTTTTCAACAAATGGTGCTAGGGCAACCAGATAGCCACAAGCCAAAAAACAAAACAAACTGCAACATTAAAACAAAACAAAAAAACTTTGATCCATACCACATGACCCCACTTCGGGCTCCCTGCTCAGCAGGAAGCCTGCTTCTCCCTCTCCCATTCCCTTTGCTTGTGTTCCCTGTCCCGCTGTGTCTCTCTCTGTCAAAATAATTTTAGCTATTCTATTTCTTTTGCCTTTTATATAAATTTTAGAATTAGCTCATTTCTTTCTGAAATAAAAAACCTTGCTGGGATGTATATTGGAATTGAGTTGAATTTAAAAATAAGTTGGGGAAAGTAACATATTAACAATATCAATTCTTCCAATTTATGAATACTATATTTCTCTCTATTTAGGTCTTGTTTGAGTCATTTTGTCTATGTTTGTAGTTTTCAGCATACAGACCTTACATATACTTTGTCAGATTTATACCTATTTTATGGGGTTTTTTTGTGTTATTTTCTTTTATTTTTTTAAAAGGAAGGTTTCATTTTTTTTTAAGATTTTATTTATTTATTTGACAGAGACACAGCGAGAGAGGGAACACAAGCAGGGGGAGTGGGAGAGGGAGAAGCAGGCTTCCCGCTGAGCAGGGAGCCCGATGTGAGGCTCAATCCCAGGACCCTGGGACAATGACCTGAGCCAAAGGCAGACACTAACGACTGAGCCACCCAGGCGCCCCCAAATTAGGGTTTTATAGGACAATATGAAAAGGTAATTAGAGTCTCACAAGGAGAAGAAAGAGAAAATGAGGTAGAAAAAAATATTTGAAAATATAATGGTTGAAAAATTCCCAAATTTGATAAAATACATAACTATACAGACAAGAAGCTCAGTGAAATCCAAGAAGTATGAATACAAAAAACCACATCTAGGATGGCTGTCACAGAAAATTCAGAGTAGGGCTCTCAAAGATTCAGCCCCTCCACTGAGTCAATCATAAGCTGGGAAAGTCTGATAGAATCAGCTTTTTCAGAATTCTGGAATTTAATCCAAATCTTACAGTAACCAGGATAGTGTTCAATGAGGATAAAAGCAGCAGAATTTAGGTGAGAGAGCCCTGAAGCTTTTTCATTCATTTCCCTACCATCCTGCATTTCCCAGCATAGCTGTGGCTGCCACTGGGATGGCACAAACTGACATTGCTGATGCAGCTTGGAGCTGTCAGAGAGCTAATAACGACCTTGTCCTTAAAATATTGTGGTTTTGCATTTTGACCTGTCTGGTGGTTCCCCAAGGGACTGGCACAAAGGCTGACTTTTGTTTTACTCTTCCCACTCATGCTGGAGTTGCTTTGCCAGTGGCAGTTGTTGTAACATTTAAAGACATAGACTGCCCATGCCCACCTGGAGCAAGGGACAGCAGACAGGGCAAGTAGCAAACAGACATAAAAGCCCAGGAAGGAAGAGGCACAGGGAGAAGTTTCTTGAGGGAATAAGGGCTCAGAGGTGCCAGAGTGTATCCTGGGGAAAACAGAGTACAACAGGCATGCCAAGGACTGGACACATGCTCAGAAGAAACCTGAGAAAATCCTAGGCTTGAACCTAAGGTAGATCTCTGGGCTCCACACAATCAAGAGAGGAAAACTAAAAGTTGTCGGTGGCCTGGCTTAGCACTGAAGTACCCCAACTTAGAGCTAAGCTGCAAGGACTGGGAGTGTAGTATTTTCTTTTCTGTTTTTGCTCTAGGTATTGAAGGATGGGAAAAGATAATTTGTGCAAATACTAACCAAAAGAGACCAGCAGTGGCTTTACTAATATCAGATAACATAAACTTTAAGTCAAAAAACTATTACAAAAGACAAAGAAGTATATATTGATAAAGGACCAGTATATAAAGAAGATATAACAATTATAAATATATACACACCAAACAACAGAACCCCAAAACAGAAGGCAAATATTGACAGAATTGAAGAGAGCAATAGGCAGTTCTACAATAATAGTTGGAGACTTTAATACTTCACTTTCAACAATGGATACAACATTTTGACAAAATGTCAGTAAGGAAGCAGAGGACTTGAGCAATACAAAACAACTAGACCTAATAGACATATATAGAACACTCAAACCAACAACAGCAGAATACACATTCTTCTCAAGTATACGTAGATCATCTTCCAGGATAGACCATAATGTTAGGCCACAAAACAAGTCTCAATAAATTAAAAATGATTGAAATCATACAATATATCTTTTCTGGCCACAGTGGAATGAAACAAGCAAAAAAAAGCAGAAGAAAAACTGGAAATTTTACAAATTTTTTAAACAACACACTTGTAAAATAACCAGTATGTCACAGATGGAACCAAAAGGAAAATTAGAAAATGTGAAGAGATGAAAGAAAATGAAAATACAATATACCAAAACTTATGGATGCTTAGAAAGAAATTTATAGCTGGAAATACCAACACTAAAAAAGAAATACCTCAAATTAATAACTTTACACTTAAATCAACTAGAAAAAGACAAAGTAAAGCCAAAGCTAATAGGAGGAGGAAACAATAAAAATTAAAGTAGATATAAATGAAACAGAGAATAAAAACCAATAGAAAATGAAACCAAAAGTTGGTTCTTTGAAAAGATCAACTAAATTGACAAACCTTTACCTAGATGGACTAAGAGAAAAAGAGAAAAGACTCAAATTACTGAAAATCAGATATGAAAATGGGGACATTACTACTGATTCTACAGAAATAAAAAGATTACATAGAGTACTATGAACAACATTATGGCAACAAATTAGATAACCTAGATTAAATGGACAAATCCCCAGAAACACAGAACCTACAAGGACTAAATCATGGAGAAACAGAAAATCAGAAAAACCTATAACTGGTAAAGAGATTTAATCAGTAATCAAGTATCTCCCAACAAAGAAAAGCCCTGGGACTGATGGCTTCACTGATGAATTGTACCAAACATTTAAAGAACAAATATCAATTCTTCTCAAACTCTTCCTGAAAACTGAAGAGGACAGAACTCCTCCTAACTCATTCTATGAGGCCAACATTACCCTGATAACAAAGCCAGAAAAAGACAATACAAGAAAACTACAGACCAATATCCTTTATGAACTAATCCTCAACAAAATAGTAGCAAACTAAATCCAACAAAATACTAAAAGGATTATACCTCATGACCAGGTGGGATTTATCTTAAATGCAAGAGTGGTTCATTATAAGAAAATCAGTGAGTGTAATACATGACATTTAGAGAAAAAAGGAAAAAAACATGTGATAATCTCAGTTGGTGCAGAAAATCCATTTAACAAAATTCAACACTCAAAAAAAAAAAAACCCTCAAATTAGGAATATGGGGAACTCCCTCAGTATGTGAAAGGGTATGTATGTATGTATTTTAAAAGTTTCTTTTTCTCAGTAATGTCTATACCCAGTGTGAAGCTTGAACTCACAACCCCAAGATCAAGAGTTGCATGCTCCTCCAACTAAGTCAGCCAAGCAGCAGAAAGAGAAATTAAGAAATCAGTCCCACTTATAATTGCACCCAAAACAATAAGATGCCTAATAAACCTAACCAAAGAGGTGAAATACCTATACTCTGAAAACTATAAAACACCGATGAAAGAAATTGAAGATGACACAAAGAGATGGAAAGACATTCCATGCTCATGGATTGGAAGAACAAGTATTGTTAAAATGTCTTCACTACCCAAAGCAATCTCCAGATTTAATGCAATCCCTATCAAAATACCAACAGCATTTTTCCAGAGCTATAACAATCCTAAAATTTGTATGGAACCGCAAAAGACCCCAAATAGCCAAAGCAACCTTGAAATAGAAAAATCTGGAGGCATCACAATTCCAGACTTCAAGTTTTATCACAAAGCTGTAGTAATCAAAACAGTATGGTACTGGCACAAAAAAAAATAGACACAGAGATCGATAGAACAGAATAGAAAACCCAGAAATGAACCCACAATTATATGGTCAATTAATCTTTTACTAAAGCAGGAAAGAGTATCCAATGGGAAGAGAACAGTTCCTTCAAAAAATGGTGCTGGAAAAACTGCACAGCCACATGGAAAAGAATGAAACTGGGCTACTTTCTTACACCATACACAAAAATAAATTCAAAAAGGATTAAATACCTAAATGTGAGACCTGAAACCATAAAAAATCCTAGAAGAGAACACAGGAAATAACTTCTTTAACATCGGCTGTAGTAAATTCTTTCTAGATATGTCTCTTAAGGCAAGGAAACAAAAGCAAAAATAAACTATTGGGACTACTTCAAAATAAAAGCTTCTGCACAGTGAAGGAAACAATCAACAAAACTAAAAGGCAACCTACAGAATGAGAGAAGATATTTGCAAATGACATATCTGATAGAGTTAGTATGCAAAATAAAAAGAATTTATAAAACTCAACACCCCAAAAATAAATAATCCAATTTAAAAATGGGCAGAAGAGGGGCGCCTGGGTGGCTCAGTCACTAAGCATCTGCCTTCAGCTCAGGTCATGATCCCAGGGTCCTGGGATCGAGCCCCGCATCGGGCTCCCTGCTTGGCGGGAGGCCTGCTTCTCCCTCTCCCACTCCCCCTGCTTGTGTTCCCTCTCTCGCTGTCTCTCTCTGTCAAATAAATAAATAAAAATCTTTAAAAAAATAAAAATAAAAAAATAAAAATGGGCAGAAGATGCAAACAGACATTTCTTCGAAGAAGACATCCAGATGGCCAACACTTTGGCACCTGTCAGAATAGCTAAAATCAACAACACAAGGAAACAAGTGTTGGCCAGGATGTGGAGAAAGGGGAATGCTTGTGCACTGTTGGTGGGAATGCAAACAGTGCAGCCACTCTGGAAAACAGTTTGGAGGTTCCTCAGAAAGTTAAAAATAGAACTACCCTATGATACAGCAATTGCACTACTAGGTGTTTACCCAGAGAATACAAAAATACTAATTCAAAGGGATACGTGCACCCCGATGTTTATAGCAGCATTATCTATAATAGCCAAATTATGGAAACAGCCCAAATGTCCACTGACTAATGAATAAAGAAAAACCACATCTTTTACACACACACACACACACACACACACACACACACACACACACACACTGGAATATTACTCAGCCATAAAAAAGAATGAAATCTTGCCATTTGCAATGACCTGGATGGAGCTAGAAAGTATTAGGCTAAGTAAAATAAATCAGTCAGAGAAAGACACTATATGACTTCACTCAGATGTGGAATTTAAGAAACAAAACAAAGAAGCAAAGGGACACCTGGGTGGCTTAGTTGGTTAAGTGTCTGCCTTTGGCTCGGGTCATGGTCCCAGGGTCCTGGGATCGAGTCCCATCTCGGGCTCCTTGCTCAGCAAGAAGCCTGCTTTTCCCTCTGCCTGCTCTGCCTGCTGCTCCCCCTGCTTGTGCTCTTTCTGACAAATAAAATCTTTAAAAAAAAAAAAGCAAAGAGAAAAAAGAGAGAAAGAGGCAAACCAAGAAACAAACTGATGGTTACCAGAAGGGAGGTGGATGGGGAATGGGTTAAATAGGTGATGGGGGATGAAGGAGTGCACTTGTGGTGAGCACTGGGTGATGTATGAAAGTGTTGAATCACTATATTGTACACGTGAACTAATATTACACTGTATGTTAACTAACTGGAATTTAAAGAAAAAAAAAAAACAGTACGAGACTGGCATAGGGTTGACATATAGACCAATGGAATAGAATTGAGAGTCCAGAAATAAATCCATATATTATGGGGGCGCCTGGGTGGCTCAGTTGGTTAAGCGACTGCCTTCGGCTCAGGTCATGATCCTGGAGTCCCAGGATCGAGTCCCGCATCGGACTCCCTGCTCAGTGGGGAGTCTGCTTCTTCCTCTGACCTTCCCCCCTCTCTTGTACTCTCTCTCTCTCTCAAATAAATAAATAAAATCTTAAAAAAAATGAAAAAAAATAAATCCATATATTATGGCCAATTAATTTTTGACAAGGGTGCTCAGACCATGCAAAGTGGAAAAATAATCTTTTCAAAAAATAATGCTAGAGGGCTCCTGGGTGGCTCAGTCGTTAAGCGTCTGCTTTCGGCTCAGGTCGTGATCCCAGGGTCCTGGGATCAAGCCCTGCATCGGGCTCCTGCTTGGCGGGAAGCCTGCTTCTCCCTCTTCCACTCCCCCTGCTTGTGTTCCCTCTCTCGCTGTGTCTCTCTCTGTCAAATAAAGAAATAAAATCTTTAAAAAAAAAAATGATGCTAGAATAACTAGAGATCTGCATGCAAAAGAATGAATGTGGATCCCTACCTCACACCATATACAAAGATAACTCAAAATGAATCAACAACTTAAACACGAGATAAAATTTTAAAAACTCTTAAAACATGGGGGGGAAGTCCTTGGATTTGGATAATTGATTAGTAGTTATGACACCAAAAACACAAGCAACAAAAGAAAAAATAGCTAATTGGACTTATCAAAATTTAAAACTTTCATGTATCAAAGGACATTATCAAGAAGAAAAAACAGGGGCACCTGGGTGGCTCAGTTGGTTGGGCGGCTGCCTTCGGCTCAGGACATGATCCTGGAGTCCCGGGATCGAGTCCCACATCGGGCTTCCTGCTCAGCGGGGAGTCTGCTTCTCCCTCTAACCCTCTTCCCTCTCGTGCTTTCTATCTCTCATTCTCTCTCTCTCTCTCAAATAAATAAATAAATAAATAATAAATAAATAAATCTTAAAAAGAAGAAAAAACAACCTATAGAATGGGAGTAAATAACTGTAAAACATATATCTAATAAGGGTCTAGTATTCAGAATATATAAAGAACTCTTTCAACTCAACAACAAAACAACACAATTAAAGCCCAATTTAAAAATGGGCAAAGGACAGACACCTGGGTGGCTCAGCTGGTTAAGTGTCTGACTCTTGGTTTCAGCTCAGGTCATGATCTCAGGGTCCTGAGATCAGGCCCTGTGTCAGGCTCAGAGCTCAGTGCAGAGTCTGCTTGTCTGTCTCCCTCTGCCCCCCACCCCATAGATAAATAAAACCTTTAAAAAATAAATAAAAATGGGCAAAGGAATTCAATAGCCAATTCTCAAAAGAAGATATACAAATGGTCAACAAACATCTAAAAAAGATGCTCAAATCATTAGTCATTAGGGAAATTCAGATCAAACCCACAATGAGATACCACTTCACATTCACTAGCATAACTGTAATCCAAAAAAATGTAAAACAAAATATTGACAAGGATATGGAGAAATTGGAATCATTGTACATTCATTGTGGGAATGTAAAAATGGTTCTACCTCTGTGGAAAACAATTTGACAGTTCCTCGAAAAATTAAACATAAAATTACCATATGACACAGGAATTCTATCTCTAGGGATATACCCCAAAGAATTGAAAATGTACTGAAATAAACACATGTCTGCACATGTTCATAGCAGCACTATTCACAATAGCCAAAAGGTGAAAGTAGCCCAAATGTCCATGAGAGGATGAATGGATCATCAAAGAATAGAAGGTTCGTACAGTGTAATATTAAGCAGCCATAAAAGGAATGAACTCCTGATACAAGGTACAACATGGATGAAGCTTGAAAACATTATGCTAAGTGAAAAAAGCCAGTCCAAAAAAGTCATATATTGTACAATTCCATTTGTATGACCTATCCATGGTATTAGGTATGTCCATAGAGATGCAATGCACATTGCTGGTTACCAGAGGGAGAGGGAAGGGGAGAAGAGAGAGCAACTGCTTAATGAGTAAGGGTTTCCTTTGGAGTTGATGAATGTTTGGAACTAGATAGAGTTAGTATTACATTGTGCTACCTTGTTAATGTGCTTTAAAACTGTTAATTTTAGATTGTGTGCATTTAACTTTAATTATAACAAAAAAAAACATACTTAGGCATGGCATAGTCAAACTGCTGAACACCAAAGATGAGAAAATCTGGAAAGCAACAAAAATTTCCTTTGTTATGGCTGAATAATACTCCATCGTGTGTGTGTGTGTGTGTGTGTGTGTGTGTGTATGTGTGTATACACCACATTTTCTTCATCCATCAATCCATTGATGGACACTTAAGTAAATAATGCTGCAATGAACATTGGGGTTCATACGTCTTTTTGAGTTACTGTTTTCTTTTCCTTTGGATAGATACCCAGAAATAGAATTGCTGGGTTATATGGTAATTCTACTTTTAATGTTAATTTTTTGAGACAATGTGTACTTTTTTCAGTATGTATCTATACTTCAAAAAAAAAGTGTTTTAAAAAACTGGCAACAACAAAGGGCAGAGAGAGAGAGAAAGAGAGAGAGGCTAGAGGTAGGAGTCCTTTCAGTGGCTGTTAACGTTAGTACATGTGAGCAGTGGTGCTATTCAAAATATTTGACAACTTGTTTGGCACAAGCACTGACCCATCAGAATAGATGCCATCTGTAAACAACAGGTACAACAGTGATACCGTAACTAGCTGTTTTACAGGTGGGGGAAGATGAAAGCCTGCCTGATAGCATTATCAGTGCCTGTAGAGATAACTATGAGGCAAGAGAGCTGTCTGTCCTTCTTCCCAGGGACAACCACAAGCAGTCTGCATGTCAATCTACATTCCTTTCATTTTTTTTTTTTTTTTTTTTTGGCTCTTTGGAGAGAGGCTCTCACATCAGTTTAAAACCTACATCACTTTCTGTGCTTAGTGATTAACCGTTTAATCCTCACAGTTCAAAGAATATAAATTATTATTTTCATTTACAGATTAGGAAACAAGATTAACATTAACAAAAAAAAAAACTTCCCATTGAATGATGGAGCTAGAATTCTAAGCTCTGTCCTACTCCAAAGCCCATGCTATGAGGGAAGAAAGGAATCAATCCCTAAATTCCTTTCATTGGTATATTCCCTCACATTTGTGAAACTATTTCCATAAATTTTATTTAATTACATTCCCACAAGTCTGTGAACAAGCAGAAGTTATAGCTTTCCTATCTTGCTGATGAAAACACTGAGGTTCAGTGTTTTCAGTCTTCCTAAATTAACGAGTAACAGAGAGAATTAATTCACAAGAGTATATAAACATTTTTTTGCTTGAATGATGTTTTCACATATGCTACCTGCTTTCAAAGTCTCATTCAGTTTGCACACCAAATCTACAGCATGGGTATTCTGGTTAGCTTCACTTTATAAGTGGAGGAAGCAGACTAAATGAGAAGATTTGAACTCAGCCCTTCTAACTTCAAGTCTGGCAGTAAAAGCTGGTGACTTGGTAGCATACTAATTGTTTAGTAATTGTCTCTTAGCTCCAAACCTACTTCCGTGGGTTTCTTGACTGTTTTTCCTTTTAGTGTCATCCCAGCAACACTCTTACCCCACCAGCAGCATGAACCGCAGCCTCTGGTTTTCCCAACCCTCCCAGAACTATGGCCAGCACTCTCTCGTGCTCTCACCCCTCCATACTGCCTCTGTCTGTCTGTCACACTCTCTCTCTCTCTGTCTCCTCTCACTCACATGTTCAGGTTCCCCCAGGTGGGTTATAACCTCTTTCAGGGAAAGCAACTGGACCTTATGCTTTGCTCTCATTTTCTGTACCTAGGAAAGTCATTTCCTTCCAATGCGCACTTAATACATTATGTTGGCTGCTGTTCTGTCTTGTCAGCAAAATTTGCAACCTAGACCATGAATATTCTACTTGTTGATTATGCTTATTGATTACGCTTGACACTTACCACTCAAGTTTAGTTGCTGGAGATCATTTAAACATAGAAAAGATGGTGGCAGATAACTTATTTGATTGTTGCATGCATTTAAACTAGCCAAACTTCTCAATTCCCCTATATTTCTTGGAATCTCTCTGATTGCATTATTTGAGATATCAAGTCTTTTAAGTTGAGTCATATTAGACAGCTCTTCTGGAAGTCTTGTTAACTGTAACAAAGATAAAACAATTACATTTTTAATAAATGTTTCTATGACTAAAACTTTGTCTAAAATCAAATGGAGGGATGGTGTTTTGGCCCTAAAAAGGGATATTTTCACTATGTCACAAATTCTTTGTGACTTCCTTCCTTGCTAAAATCCATAATATATTGTGTGGCATCCAAGTACCTCCCCAGTCTGACCAATGCTACCAATTTAACCAAATGGCTTATTAACCCACTTTCCTTATTCTCCCAGCGCTTAGTGTTCCTTACCACCTATCCCTTTCTTCCCTCCCTGAATCTGACCTGCTTTGGTTTCTTCTCCTCCCTGAAATCTTTCCCAACTATTCTGTCCCATATTTGATATTTTTATTCTCCTCAATGGTGCTTTTTATTAGTCCTTTGTGTGTGTTTTCCTTGGATTTTTAAATGACGTGATATATATTTTATACTTTTTTGTGTACATGTTCCCAGTCAAGATGCATTTTGAGTAAGTGCTCAGTAAACCCCTTTAGAATGGACTCACACAGCTTGGCATTGTAGCCTCAAAAAAACCTCCTAGTACAAAAAGTGTTGCAAAATAACAGGAATTAAGATACCCTGCTATGGTGAAGAACAAATGCACATATTCAGACAAAATATGGCCATTACAAATGGCTTTTGAAATAAAGGAAGGTCTACGAGTGAACCAAAGAATTTTGAATAAATGGGCCCCTCTGAAATAACCAAAGAACAATGTAAATACTAAATATTGTGCTCAGTGTTCTTCCATATATAAAAGAAGCATAAGAAACAGTCCCTAGGGGCGCCTGGGTGGCTCAGTCGGTTAAGCATCCAACTCTTGATTTCAGCTCAGGTCATGAATTCAGGGTGAGTTCGAGCCCCTCATCAGGCTCCACACACAGTGTGGAGTCCACTTGAGGATTCTCTCTCTCCCTGTCCATCTGCCCTTCCCTCCTCTCATGCTCTTTCTCTCTCTCATCCTCTAAAATAAATAAATAAATCTTAAAGGGAAAGGAAATAAAACAGCCCCTAACTTCAAGGAGATTAAAATTAGTTCAGGGGACAAAATATACACACAGGAAACCATAAGGAAACAGTATTAAACAATAGGTAGTCCAGTACCAAATAAAGAGTTATAATGGCTATATGGAAGTTTAGAGAATGTATATCAGTACACGTCAGAGCGCTAAAGGAAAGCTTCGTGTAGCAGATGGGACTCGAATGGCCTCTTAAGAATGAATAGGATTGAATGGAAGTTACAGGACACTTAAGGCAAGACAAATATCATGCATAAAAATGGGCCAGTGAGGAGCTGAACAGTAAAAAGAGGTCCTGGGAAGCAGAGGGAGATGTGTTTGGAGAAAGAATGTGGAACCAGGCCATGGCAGCCCTTGACAGTTGGCCCTAGGACATAGGAGTCGGGTCAAGACAGGTGAGTAGGTTCATAATTTAAAACATAATAAATCAAATATTCTTTTAACTATTTGCTCAACATTTATTAGAGGATGTACCTAAGAATCATGTGATAATAGAGCTACTACAGAAGGAAAACTCATGTTGGGTACTCTTCACTTAGCAAAATAAAAACCGTGTGATTAACCTGAGCTTATTTTCTTCAAATGACTGTTTAGTGACTATCTGCCTTTGGGCATCTTACCTCTACCTCAACTGGGTTATCAAAGTGATCTTTCCAATCATATTTTTTTAGAAGAGTTCTTATAAATTGTTTTTCCATCTGGTGATTTTTTTTAAGGGTATCCAGCTTTATTTTACATGGTTGCCTACTCTTTTTCTTTTTAAAAATTTTTTTCTGTTTCCTGTGATCTTTGTTTTCTTTATTATGTTCAGTTAGCCAACATATAGTGCATCATTAGTTTTTGATGTTCTTTTTCTTTTTTTTTAAGTAGGCCCTATGCCCAACATGGGGCTTGAACTCAGGACCCGAGATCAGGAGTCACAACATGCTCTACCACTGAGCCAGCCAGGTGCTCCCATCTGGTGACCTTTGAAGTGAGGTTGTAGTGATGTGGACTGGTGCCTTTGACAACCACTTGCCATGAGTAGGCAATAGATAAGCAATCTGGGTTCCTGAGAACAGTTCTCCGTAGTGAAATCTGATAACTTTGACAAGTCCTGATGAGAGAAAGGAGACTGAGTCAAAGAGAATAGGCAAGAGGCTCCTAGGCATGAGGTGAGTGATGACCATGGACAAGGTTGGAGATAGTGACGCTGGAAAATGAAGGAGTTGATCCAAGAGCTTTTTCAGAGGAAAAAGTTACAGTATAACTAGTGATGGATAGGGAAGAAAGATGAGTTCATGACTTCTAGATTTGTAGATCTGAAGAAAGTGGCATCACAAACAGAAATGGAGAAGTTGTGAAGGGAGTTACGTTGGAAAGAAAGATGAGTTTGATTTTGAAATCATGTTGAGTTTGAGACAGTAGAAGAACAGGGAAACTGGGAACTGTGGGACTAAAACAGGGATGAGAGATCAGCTCCAGTTATACAAATTTGAGGGTCATGTGCATGGTATAGTAAGAAGTTAATAGAAAAGAGGAATAAAGGATACAACCTTGTAGACTTGCACAGTAAGATACAGGAGGAGAAAGTGAGAGGATTATAAATCAGCCAAGAAATTAGTTGGTGATTATAATGCAGAACCAAAAAGTATCCTTTAGTGCAATAACAACTTGAAAAACACATATATCATTTTCAATTCCAGCTACTTAAGCAGGTATTCCTTGGAGTAGCCTTTCTGGAAATGTATTATGTAGCAGGTGTTGGGTTTAAAAGGGTAAGTAAGTTTGGGAAATGTTGGTTAAACGGAGACAAATCAATTTCTTTAGTGCAGAACTCTTCAGGGCTTTTAATACACTAACATTCATTGGGGGATCCTCTAAGAGATCCTCTAAGAGAAGAAACCAGTGCTTCTCAAAGCTATTTGATCAATAGCTCAAGGAGCCACCCCCTCCCCCCTTCCTAAGGAGCAATTCAGACTAGGTGTTTTTAAGGACAGACTTTGGGAAATCTTGTTCTATATAATAGTCCAGCCTCTATCAGATGATTTTAATTTGACTATAATGGCCAAATTAAACATAGCCAGATAATAGCTCTAGGGCCCTTTTCATTAGTTTACTAAGATCTTAATATAAATTAGCAATGTTTGATTTTTTTAACTATTTCTATAAAATTCATTCTTACAGTTCAAGTAAAATGAAAAGCTAATGCTAATGAAAAGCTAATGCTAATGAAAAGCTTAACATTTGTGTTGACCTAGCAATTCTTTAGGGAAAATTCTCTAATAAAATAGTAAAATGTGAAAAAGGCTGTATTTATGAAAACGTTCATCACAGCATTTTATATGATGATGAAAAATTACATCCCTAAATGCTTAACAACAGACGATTAGTTACTTATATCATGTATTAGCTATAACAATTATTGAGAAGATTGTGTTATATTATGGGGAAATGCTAATCTTAAGTGAAAATAGGAGAAACAAATTAAAATTGAATGTAGAATTTTTTTATACTTGCTTATAAAACCATATACATAAAAAAAAGAGTAAAGGTAAGTTCTATCACCATATGACCAGTAACCAATAGTTATATTACAATGGTATGCTTCTGGAATGATTTTTTTTTACTTCATTTCTCAATTTCCTAAATTTTCAATAATGTGTTTATATTATAATCCATAACTTTAAAACTCCTTTTACAATTAAACTGAAATAAAAAGAAATCTATAAAATTGTCAACTTTAGTTACTTGGAATTTCATTTGAATGAAATATTTTCCCATGAAGCTTTCATGTTGGGAAATATACTTTAAAGCCATGTTTGGGGTTAAAAATTAAAAACCTATTCTTTAAAAAATAAAATATTCCAGCTAAATTTAAAACGCACACATACTACAGTTCAGATTCTAATCCCCTCCGGTGCCAACTTCCCTCCAAAGCCCAGGACATCAATCTCTTACCTTTCTTCCATTTATCTGACTTATATTCAGCTCTTCCAACGACTGAAGTTGGCACAGTTCAATAGGAAAATACACAAATTGATTGCTTGAGATGTTTAATTTCTGGATTCTTTTTAGGTTACAGATATCTGAAGGGATATTCTGTATTTGATTTATTGAAAGATCAAGTACTTGCAGATTTTCTAAAGTACACACTTCTATAGGGAAAGCTTCAAATTCATTACAGCATAAAATAAGAACATGGAGTGATACCATATTGGAGATAGATGGTGGAATTTTCCTTATTTGGTTTTCACCAAGATCCAGGTATTCAAGATTAATAAGAGAACATAAGTGTTCAGAAAATATGAGGAGTTTATTTTTATTTAACTCTAAATTAAGTAGTTGTTTACTAAAAGATATATCCACAGGTATTTCTGAAATATAATTTCCATTAAAATTCAAATAATAAAGAGAATCTAAAGCACACAAACCTACTGGAAAATAAATTATTTTATTATAACTCAATTCAACTTTAGTTATTTTTTTGCAATTTTTCACTTCAATGGGAACATCTGTGATTATATTTCCTGAAAATTCTAGAATGAACATATTATTAAGATGGGAGATATTGTCAGGTATTCTCACTATATTATTTCTGTTTACATAGAGTTTTCTTAAATTTTTGAGCTTATAGATGTTCTTAGGAAGTCCTGTTAATTTATTATAACTAAGACTAAGACATTCCAACATTACACAATGGGAAATTTTCTCTGGAATTTCTTTCAACAGATTTTTATCAAGTATTAGAATTATGAGTTCCTTAAAATTCTCAATTTTGTGTGAAATAACTTCCAGTTTATTGTCAGTTAGTTGGAGTTCTTTCATTTTGAATAATTGAAAAATTTCCACAGCCAAAAAGGTAAGTTTATTATGATCCAGCAGAAGTTTTTCTAAATTTTTAAGCTCCCTAATTTCTTTTGGCAAACTGCTTATCAGGTTTCCAGTAAGGATTAGTGAGATTAACTTTGGAAGGAAGCACAGAACTTTAGGAAATATTGTTAACTGATTATATTCCAGATTGAGAACCTTCAAGTTTTTAAAACTAGACAGAGTATCTGGTATATGTCTTAACTTATTTTTAGCCAAACTTAAAATTTCTAAGTTTCCAAGACTTTCTAAGCCAGAAGGAAAATTCTCAATGTAATTGTTATTAAAAAAGAGTTGCCTGATATTCCCAAGCTGTGATATTTCTTTAGGTATATGTGATATTTGATTGTGACTGACATTTAATATCCTTAAATTATGAAGTAACTGAATTTCAGGTGGAAGAGATGATAACCCATTTTCTTGCAAGGATAGAATTTCAAGTCCCAGCAGGTCACCTGAGTCTGCCCCTTTAAAACTTTTGATTTGGTTCTTGTCCAAATATAGATATTTTACATATTTGATTTTTAAAATGTCCTTGGGGAATTCTTGTAAACCCTTGGCCTTGAGGCTAACTGTAAAGTTATCTGATCCTAAGCCAAGTCCTTTCTGATTTTCTTCAGAGGGTTGTGGACTAGTTGTTTCTAATGTTTCATGCGATAAGAAGCCAGTGAAAGCCGGATACTCAGCAACCATCTCAGTTATTGATAATGGTGGACTTTGTGGAATATCACTTTTTAACCGCAAGCTGTCATATACAGTGATTGTTTCAGGAAATTGAAGAGTTTTCCTTTGTTCTTCATCTCTCTTAGACTTATTTCCAGGGGACGATGTTGATGTATCGTCATGTATACCTAATTCATCATTTCTAGGATGCGTTTCACAAGCTTCCTCTAATGAATTTGATGTTTCTTTAATAAATTCAGATTCCACTGACCATGATGTAGATTCTGTCCTAAATTGACTAGTGATATCTTCTAGCTCTTCTGAAGTACCGTCATTTTCAGACATATTTGCTGCTATGTTTTACATCAATACATGATTGTAACTCAATTTTAATTTTCATGTTTAATTTTCTCCTTTGAACCTACAAAACAAGTATTGGTATTAAAAGAAGACATATAATAAAGATGTTGAAATTACAAATGAATTTTATAATAATTTTTATTCTGTAGTGAATAATTTAATAGATATTAAAACAATATATTTATAATTTATTTTTATTTTAAAAAACAATACATTTATAATTTATTATTTATTTATAATAAGCTAATTTTATATGATTGGTAGTTAAAAATAGTTTATGGATTGCATGCATTTATCACATGATACTCTTGAAATCACATTAAAATTATAGAAAATGAGAAAGGAGACATAAAGGAATGAAAGAACTCAGCAGAGTTTTGGAAAACAGAAAACTGGTGGCTCCCTGACATGCAGAGAGTGCCGTTTGCATTGTGGATATTGTAGGTTTACATGTGGTACTGGAGTGTCTTGTCCCAAGACACTGATAATTTTCTAATAGGTAGAAGTAAAATATCTTACAAAAGAGATGCTTTCTGTAAGACTAACTAGAAGCGGGGCACCTGGGTGGCTTAGTCATTAAGCGTCTGCCTTTGGCTCAGGTCATGATCCCAGGATCCTGGGATCGAGCCCTGCATTGGGCTCCCTTCTTCTCCCACTCCCACTCCCCCGCTTGTGTTCCTGCTGTCACTATCTCTTGCTCTCTGTCAAATAAATAAATAAAATCTTTAAGAAAAAAAATTTAAAAAAAAGACTAACTAGAAGTAAAGCAACTTTTTTTTTAAGATTTTTTTATTTATTCATGAAAGACAGAGAGAGAGAGAGAGGCAGAGGGAGAAGCAGGCTCCCAAGGAGCAGGGAGCCCGATGCGGGACTCAATCCCAGGACCCTGGGATCATGACCTGAGCCGAAGGCAGACGCTTAACGACTGAGCCACCCAGGCACCCATAAAGCAACTTTTTCAAGAACTAAAGCCTGACTGTAAGTCTTTTGTGTGACTCCTGAATTATCTGCACAGCTGTGCAGCACCCCTCCTCAGAGCTCTGGATCCCAGCTTTGTCAGTGTACCTTCCAAGTCTGTAGTTTTTAATAACCCAATCTCTTTCCTTTGTCTCTTCATCCTAGGGGTGGTATTTACTATCTCTGTGTTACTGAAGTTCCCCCTTTGCCTTTTTGGTTCTCCAATACTTGTCTACACACAACACCCTATATTAAATCCTTTCTATTAAACTGGTATGGTTTCAATATTTCACAGACTCTCAAAAAGAATAGAAAAAGAGGGAACATTTTCCAGCTTGTTTTATGACATTAGCACTAACCTTGGCAACACATAATAAGGACAATATGAAAAATTACAGGCCAACTTAAGGCAAAAATTCTAAACATTACAAAACTGTTCTAAATTTATAAAAACCAGCAATATATTAAGAGAATATTTTGTGACTAAGTTGCATTTGTCCCAGAAATTGAAGGTTGGATTTTAACATTAAAAATTTAATGTGATTTGCCACATTGAGATTAAGGAGAAAAACCATATGATCATTTCAGTAGATGCAGAAGCACTTGATAAATTGCAACATTTTTCATGATTTTAGAGAGAACTTTTAGCAAACTAGGAATAGATGGGAATTTCTTTAATCTGCTAAATGGTGTCCATTAAAAAACTCTATAAATATCATACCTAGTGGTGAAACAGTGAAAGCTTTCCTTTGCTATTGGAAGCAAGAAAATGTTGCCCTGTATCATCACTTCTATTCAGTATTTTACTGAAGATCTTAGTCAGTGGCATAACGCAAGAAAAAAGGTATAAAAATTATTAAAAAATAAATAAAAATGTCATTATTCACAGATAATATAATTATATATGTAGGAAATCCAAGATCATCTACAGATACATTATTACAATCAATAGCAACATTAAGTAATGTTGAATATAAAGTCAATATACAAAAGTCAGTTTCCTTCCTTATGTTAAAAAAAAGAAGTTAGAAAATGAAAGTTTAAAGAGGTATCATTTACAATCAAGAAATGTCAAGTCCTTAGGAATAAATCTAACAAAAAGTGTATAAGACATCTACAGAAAAATACTACTTCATATAAGTACAAATGTAGTGAGAGATATTAGAGAAGTCCTAAATAAATGGAGTATTTTTTTACTTTGCAAATTGATCTATAAAGTCTGTCTTTTTTTTTTAAGATTTTACCCATTTATTCGACAGAGAGAGTGAGAGAGCACAAGCAGGGGGAGCAGCAGAGGGAGAGGGAGAAGCAGACCCCCCGCTGAGCAGCGAGCTGGACGTGGGGCTCGATCCCAGGACCCTGGGATCATGGGATCATGACCCGAGCCGAAGGCAGACGCTCAACCATCTGAGCCACCCAGGTGCCCCTATAAATTCTATCTTATTATAAATTCAATTCTAACCTTATTTTTGTGGAATTTAACAAGCTGATTATTAAAAGTCTTTGGACAAAGGGCCAAGAAGAGTCATGATATGCTTAAAAAAAGGAAAACCAGGTAGAGGGTTTGTTTGTTGAATATGAAGACTTCTTATGAGGTTATAGTAACTAAGGTGATATGGCACTGGTACAAGAATATTCAAATAGATCAGTAGAATATATAGAAAGCCCAGAAACAGACATTTGATTATGACATACGGATACTTGGTTTTTGAAAAATATGGGACTTCGGAGCATTGAAAAAAAGGTAATCTTTTCAATAATGATGCTAGAACAACTGGACAGTTAGTACACTGTAAAATATGTCTGAAAGATATATCCAAACCAACCACAACAAGAAAGTTTCCTTAATCAAAACTGCCAAGAAAGGCTTAGAACTGAAACAGAACCTGATAGAAGGGCTTCAGAAATGTGTGGACATATACAAGTACCTTTTCATCTTCTCTATGGCCAACATGAGGAACAGTAAGCTGAAAGGCATTACATCGCAACACCTGGAAGCACAGCCAGACGTTCTTTGGCAAAAACAAAGTTATGATGGTAGCCTTGGGTCGAAGCCCATCTGACGAGTACAAAGACAACCTGCATCAGGTCAGCAAGAAGTTGAGGGGTGAGGGTCAGTCTCCTTTTCACCAGCCACACAAGGGAGGAAGTGAATGAGTGGTTTACAAAATATACGGAAATGGACTGCGCTCGAGCTGGAAACAAAGCAACTTTCACTGTGACCCCCGGAGCAGTTCTCCCACTCCATGGATCCTCAAGAGAGGTGTGGTGACCCTGCTGTCCAACAATGAGGTGCAAGGAGGGTGATGTGCTGACCCCAGAGCAGGCCCACGTACTGAAGCTTTTCGGGTATGAGATGTCTAAATTCAAAGTTGCCATCAAATACATGTGGGATGTGCAGTCCAGAAGGTTCCAGCAGATGGGAGATGACCTGCCCAAAAGTGCGTCCTAGTAGGCAGAAGAATCAGGCTCGGCGGGGGCGGGGGAGAAAAAGGCTGCCAGGCACTTGGGGCCCAGACGTGTGGGACCGCCATCCTGTGGGCCAAACAGCCTCGAGGGCAAGAGGGACAGATTGCTTTTCTGTAAGGAATAAAATGCAGGGTGGCTCCCTGTGAACAGCAAAGAGGACTTTTCCTAGAAAAAAAGGCCTTGTCTTCAGGCTTTTGTATGGATTCCCAGGGTTCCTTTTGTTCACCTTAAGCCAGCATTCAGCACTGGTTCCTGCATGATGGTTGGGGATCTGAGAGCCACCATCAGAGCCGGGGCTTCTCTCCTCTGGTCTTTGTGCCCCTACTGGAAATGGGGGTGTGTCAAAGAATAGAGGAACCCTAGCCACACTTCCTACCCTTTTCTTTCTCCCCGCTTCCCCCCGCCCCATCCCCCACCCACACCAGGGCCAAGAGTCTTAGACGACAAGACAGGATGCTTTCTTTTTTTTTTTTTAAGATTTTATTTATTTATTTATAAATAAATTTATTTTTTATATAATAAATATATAATTTATATAATAATAAATAATATATTTTTCTCTCAGAGAAAGAGACACAGCAAGAGAGGGAACACAAGCAGGGGGAGTGGGAGAGGGAGAAGCAGAAGATAGGATTCTTTCACTAAGACAAGAATAAAGCCACTTTTTAAACCCAGAGCAGATATTAAAACTGTTCCACGGGGGGGGGGGAAGGGAGGGAAAGGAAAAATTAAAAAGTAAAATAAGATATATCCAAAATGTGGTAAAGATACAGAAGGAGATGGAAAATATAAAGAGAAGGAGTAACATATTTAATTAGAGTTCCAGAAGGAGAAAGTGGACATAATTGAGCAAATGCAATATTTAAAGAAATACTGGCTATGGATGCTCCAGAACTAATGAAAAATATGAATCAAGAGATCCATGATATACAACATATCCAAGCAGAATTAATAAAAAGAAGTGTCATTCTAAAACTACAGAACAAGAGAAACAATGAACAAATCATGAGAGCAGTCAGAGAGAAGGGAAGGAACACTATAGAGGAACAACAAGATGAGAAGAGACGTCCTAGCAACTTAAGTGAAAGCTAGAGGACAGTGGAATAACTTATTCAAAATATTGACACAAAGTCCTATAAACCTTGAATTGGGATCCAGCCAAATTATCATTCAAGAATAAAAGGAACAGAAAAACATTTACAGATAAACAAAACTGGGAACTTCTACCACCAAGAGACTCACTCAAAAGGAACTTCTAAAAGATATACTTTAAGAGGAAAAAGATACCAGAGGATGGTCTGAAATTCAAGATGGAATGTGAGCAAGTAAAATGGTAGTCACATACGTAAATTCAAAGAAATAATGGTCTATATAAAACAATAACAGTGCTTCATGTATGGCATTTAAAAAGAACTGGAATATTAGGAATAACGTATGAGTCAAGAATCTCCCTGAATATTACAGAGGATAATGGTAACTGCAGTGCAGAGACTTTGCCAAGTGATTAAAGTCAACATCATCACTACATTATGTACTTCAAGATATGGAGGACTGAGAAGGGCTAATCACTTCGTGGTTTTCTTGCCAAAAATGCATAACCTCAATCCAATTAGGAAAAGACATCAGACAAATCCAAATTGAGGGACATTCTGCAAAATAACTGATCAGTTCTCTTCAAAAATGTTGAGGACATAAAAGACAAAGAAAGACTCAGAAACTGTCACAGATTGTAGGAGACTAAGGAGACGTAACAACAATTTTATATGAGATCCTGGGTTAGACTCTGGTACAGAAAAAAGACATTAATGTAAAAATGTAAATTTCAAATAAAGTCCATAGTTTAGTTAGTAGTAGTATACCAATGTAAACATTGCAACTTCTCTGTAAATCTAAAATTATTTCAAAATAAAATAAAAACAAAACCTGAGCTAAAATGTTCTAAAGTCTTTTTTATGTGAGGTAGATGAGAAGTTCAGCTTTAAGAATGTGTTGGGCATGCTTGATAAAATTTGATAAATTTTTAAGAGTTATTATTAACAATAAAAGTAGAGGGAATAGATACCAGACTTACAAAGAGAAAAATTTTAAGGTGAAATACACAAAAGAAGAAGAACAATAACAATATTTAGAGACATTTTTAAGCAAAACAGGAGAGAAAGAAATTAGAAAAAATTTAAAAGAAAGTATAAACAAGTCCAAATATAATCAAAATAAATGTGAATGGACTAAATAACCAATTAAAAGTCAGATTAAAAAAACCCCAAGTGCTATTTATGAAAGATGACTCTAAAGCATAAGATCACAGAAAGGTTGAAATTAAATGGAGGAACCCATGTTATATGTGGACCTTGATTTATGACAAAGGTGGCACTAAGATCACTGTGGAAAGTATGGCTTTTGATTCTGGGTCAACTAGGAATCCATATAGAAAGAAAAAGATATTTGACCCCTATTTTGCCATCCACAAAAATCAATTTTAAGTGGACTATAGATTTAAATGTGAAAAGTAAAACAATGAGAAGACATTAGGATAGAGAATGAACTAAGTGAACAGAAAAAATATTGTAATAGTAACAGATTGGAAATAACATAAATGTCCATAGTAGGAAACATATTAATAAATTATCTTCTATCCATACATAGAACTAACTTCAACAGAACCTTAACCACACCAGGCCAGGCTGGGGTTTAATCAACATATTTTTAGCTTTTGCTTTAACTTAATGTTAAAGATTATTAAAATTACTGTGTCCAAATCATCTCCACTCAAAGTTTCTCAAAATGTATGGTTTATGGCTTTCATTTTAACTGTGGCTGAGTCAAAGCATTTGGGAGTATAATTTTCTATTTCCACAATATGTTTTGTCATTTTAATTTTATGGTTTTTGCCATTTGTGCCTTAAGAAGTTCTTCTATATTT
Organism: Eumetopias jubatus; assembly: GCF_037043125.1. Lineage (NCBI taxonomy): Eukaryota > Metazoa > Chordata > Mammalia > Carnivora > Otariidae > Eumetopias > Eumetopias jubatus. The sequence goes on from NW_028274820.1 coordinate 37,137,368, forward strand.
ACTTCTCTATCGGTCAGGATCCCACAGGAGAACATGCTCCCCTCGCATTGAGTAATTTGAGGAAAGTTTACCAGAGAGTTTATTTACAAAGGTAGAGTGTAGGGGAATCACAGAGGATAGTGTTGTATCCCAGGGCTAGTACCATGAGCTCCACTGTTACTCCTAAGCCTGGTAGGGGATGGAGAACCCAGACAGTGCACTGTGGACAAAGGCCACCTGACTGGAGCTTGGACTTTGGATGTATAAATACAGTCAGCAGCAAGGCTGCAGCAGAGAGAGCCAGGGGACTAACTCCCCACTCTCACTCTCCTCCATTCTTATCTTCTGATGCAGCTCCCTTTTGGCTGAACCCGTATGCGGTTCAGAGAGCATGAGGGACACTGAATGCAGTCCATACAGTTTAGCCCTTTGGAGCACAAAGCAGAATCAGATGGTGGAGATTACAAAAATGGCCACAAGTTTTTCCAGTGTTTACACGTGTCCGAAGAAGTAGAGTCTATTTCCTCACCTCTTGAGTCTCCCATTGGCCATGTGACTCAAACTTTGGCCATTGGGGCATTAGCAAACATGACACAAGCAGAGGTTTGAAAAGCACTCAGACACTGCACAGTTTTTGGGACCCCTACCATCTATTCAGTGTGAAGTCTGGTTAGCTTACTGGATGATGAGAGACAGTTGGCTCATTATTCCAGTCTTCAGCCAGCCAACACGCAGAAACAGAGTGACCCAGCTGACTGGCAGCTGACCACAAATGCATGGGTGAACCCAGCCACCACTATCAGAAGAACTGCCTAGCTGAGCCAACCCCAAATGGCTTAGTCACAGAATTGGGAGCTTAATAAAGTGTTTGCTGTGCAGCAAAGACTAACTGGTGTAAGTGGCAAATGGAATATATCCAGCACAAATGTTTAAAAAAAATATGCTTTGCCTTTCACAGTTAGTTCTTTAATCCATATGGTATGGATTATTTTGTTTATGGTATGAGGTAGGGATCTAATTTAATTTTTCTCATATGTCTAGTCAGTTGTCTCTGCAATATATTCAATAGTAAATTCTTTCTTCACTGATTTCTAATGCTGCCTCAATCATATATATGTGTAGAGCTGTTTCTGGAATTTCAGTTCTATTCCTTTTATCTATTTGTCTAAGTTTGCATCAATACCACATGTTTTGATGATTATAACTTTATAATAAATCTTGGTATCTGGTAGAGAAAGTCCTCTCCCCTTATTCTTTTTCTTCAAAATTATGATGGTTATTCTCAACCTGTTACATAGCCAGATCAATTTCAAGACCTGTGCATCAAGTTCCACAAAATGTCTTGCTTGTATTTCAATAAGAATTGAATTAAACTTGTGAACTAATTTGGGAAAGAAGTGACACATTTATGATACTAATTCTTCCTATTTAATAACATGGTATATCTCTGTTGCTATTGGGAATGATATCTGATTTCTATGTCTTTTTTTAGTTTTAAAAATATTTATATATAGGAACACTATTGATTTTTTTAAAAGATTTTTTTTTATTTATTCATTCGAGACACAGAGATAGAGAGAGAGAGAGCATGAGCAGGGGGAGAAGCAGAGGGAGGGGGGAGAAGCAGACTCCCCGCTGAGTAGGGAGCCCGATGCAGGGCTCAATCCCAGGACCCTGGGATCATGACCTGAGCCGAAGGCAGACACTTAAGCATCTGAGCAACCCAGGCGCCCCAGAACACTACTGATTTTTATATGTTGATCTTGTCTCCAGCAATATGACTGGGCTCTCATATGAGTCCTAATAACTTTATATATTCTAGTAGATTTTCTATAAAGACAGTATTACAAATATTGGCAGTATTTGTTTCTGCTTATCCAAATCTCTGACTCATTTATTGACTTACTGCTTTTGTTAAGCCCTTCAGTAAGTACAATGTGGAATAGAAGGAATGATAGTAGCTATTTTTGTCTTATTTTTTTAATCTAATGTGGTATATTACATTAATAGCTTTTCTTTATTGAACATCTGGCATTTTGAGGGTAAATCAAACTTGGTTACAATATATTGCCTTTAATTCACTTTTGAATTAAATGTAACAGTTACTGAGAATTTTTATACCTGTGTTATTAGTAATTTTGTTGATAATTTCCTTTTCTGTAATGTCCTTATCCAGTTTTGTTGTCAAGGTTAACCTCATAAATTGAGCTGGGTAACTTACCCTAGTTATCTGTTTGGTGAAGTATTTTATATGTTATAGGGATAATCTGTTCAGTTCTGTAAAATTTTCTTTTTGATCTCTTCCTCATTAGATTTGATACTGGTTTGTCCAAATTTTCTTTTTCTTTTCAAGACGTGGCGAAGTAACTACTTTCTCCTGGCTTCATGTTTCTTTATAGAGGAAATTCTAACCCTGCAATGCCCTTGGCCTTGAGCCTCAGCTCCACAGTATCTCCTCTACAAAGAAGACTTGAATAACTGTAAGCTCATCTCCTTCTGGGTTCCCCCTAGGTCTTTCTGCCTGCCAGATTTGTGTTCTAGTGAGCTGTCTTCCATAGAATAAGAGGGTTGACTACCTGTTGGGGGAGCCAAGATTGTCCATCTGTGTGATGACAAACTACTTACGTTGAATTCAGGGGGGAACTATCACAAGTCCACTTTGCTACAGACCAAAGCCACTTTCTCTAAACTGTTTTATCAGTAATACGTGTGATATTTTGACCCCCATCTGCTTGGTTATATTGAATGATAAGGAACTTGGGAGGAGAAGAAAGGGTGTTATTCTTTGTTCCTCAAATGGCAACATCTGGTGCCTTGGCTGAACACTTTGAAAATAAATACAACTGGAGAAATTAAGTCTCTAGGGTGGTAAGGGTTCATGGCTTATGGCTGTAGAGTTTTGACCTCAACATTTTGTAGCAGCCCAGATTGTGCTTTTGGCTTTTGTGGGGACGGCGTTTTCAGGTGGCTTAAGCCCTTGGGCCTTCTTTAGTAAGCATGGCATACATGGGATTGTGATCTTGATGGCTTACCACAGTTTATGGTAGTTTTGTCCCCAGGTGTTTGGTTGTTTTCTGCAAAAGGGTACTTTTTGTTTTATTTTTTTATTGTGGTAAAATATATATAAAATTTATGATTTTAATTATTTTCAAGTATATAGTTAATAGCATTAGGTACATTCACATTGTTGTGTAACAAGAGTGTAAGATGAAAAACTTACTAAACAAAGGCTGCTCTGGTCTCCGTGTCTGGGTACCTACAGATTGACTATGAATGCTGCATCCAGTTGGGACTGGTAATAAAGAAGAAACACAGTCAAAGATGAGATCTCCTATTCTGTTGGCCCAAATTAGTTCAAGTACCTAACCTTCAACCCATGACTGTGGCTAGGAGTCAGAGTAATACTATTTTAGATAGTACTACATGGCTCACCCCTACAGTCAGGGGTGGCATTTGCCCACCCCAAATATCACAGGGGAAATATATATATATATATACATATATATATATATATATATATATACATATATATATATATATATATATATATATATGCATGTATGTATTTATACATACATATCTGAGAGAGCAACCCAAACCCAAAGGAAGAACAGATGCTGGAGAAGCAACTATGATGTCCCCTTTAACCACTTCTTAGAGATAACCAGTGAGAAATACCATACATATTCTTTTTTTTTTTTTTACAAAATTGAGGCCCTACTATGCAGTATCCTTGTCTAATATGGTAACAGTAGCTATATGTGGCTATTTCAATTTAGATTAAATAAAATTACAGTTCAGCCTCTCAGTCACACTAGCCATACTTCAAACGCTTAATAGCTAAATGTGTCTAGTGACTACCTTATTGAACAGTGCAGATACCTAACATTTCCAACATCACAGAATATATATATTGTAGTTAACATACCGTGATTTGAAATAAAATATTTGAAAATCTTCTTTCATGCCTGCAGAATATTCCATTGAAGTCTGTGTTATCATTTGTATGACCATTATATGAACATTTTAAAGGCTGATAAATAACATTCTAAAAATGTACAGGAGAAAGTCTTTTTCCCTTGGTCCTCACAAGCACTGAGAGGCTCATTTAAAAGTAAATACTGCCAGTCGCATAGGCAAAAACAGACCCCAACTCTGTTTTTATAAATATTAGTTAGGTTGAACAACAACCCTCTGTAAGTTGTTACATATCTGAAAGACATAGGTATTAACCACAAGACATTTTTATGTCCTGCTGTATCAACAAATTGTTTCCTGGAGTGTGGAATAAAGGCCACTCAACAGAGGCTAAAGAAACGCGGGACAGGGCGCACACACACCAGAGGTAGGTATCCCTGGGCATGAAGAGGGAGGACATAGCTGTAGAGGTTGAGGGGAAATGGGAGAAGAAAACCTGGGTTTGGCTTGTCGGGTGGCCTAAGTAATAGCGCGCTTCGCTTCACCTGGAGCCTTTAGCAGCGACTGCGACTCGGGTGGCGGGCAGGGCGGGGATGCGCGCAGGGGAGCATCCAGCACCTCGGGCAATAGCGGTGGCCTGCCGCCCCGCACTGACGCGACCCTGTGCCGCGGCGACAGTGGCCAAGCGCCTGGGAACGGCCGCGCCCCTGCGCGTTTGTGAGCTGGCCCGGGTCACACTAGGACACCTGCGGGGAGGCGGGGGGCCTCCATTCAGTTCCCCGGGCGGGACGCGCGCCGGCGGCCACCTATGGGGCAGAGAACTCGATGTGCTCCTACCGAGCTTTGTTTTCCTGCCTGCGAGTCTAACAGCAGGCGATAGAGGCCGGGTGAGAATGGCACTTCGTGACGTGGAGGACCCATTTCATAGAGCCCGGCCTTTTCTGTCTCGGTTATCCATGGGGCCATTCTTCAGCGCCTGCGGCCTCCCAACCCACTAATCAGTGGGGGCTGAAGTCACGCTGCCCGGGCCCAAGAATAACCGAGCCTGCTCAACTCGGGGAGGTGGCGATGGCGCCACTGTTGAAAGGGATCGCCGACATCCGGAGGATTGGGAGATTTGCAGGCAGGAGGTCTGCCTTTGCATTTACCAGGAAAAGTACTGGGAAGTGAGTCTAAGGACAGGAGAGGTGGTTGTGCTTTGAGAAAGCTCCCGAGGTGACTGACTTGCCTTCTCCCATCATCTAAACAGGACAAATTGAAGTTCCAAGACTGTTTTAGTCCTAGCCTAATACAACCAAAAACACGGCATTTCTCAGAAAAAAAAAAACAACAGGAAGTCTTTGTAGAATATGAGGATGTAATTGAAAACCAGATATAGAGCTTTTAGAAAAGAGAAATGGAGGGCGCCTGGGTGGCTCAGTTGGTTAGGCGACTGCCTTCGGCTCAGGTCATGATCCTGGAGTCCTGGGATCCAGTCCCGCATCGAGCTCCCTGCTCGGTGGGGAGTCTGCTTCTCCCTCTGACTTCCCCCCCTCTCATGTGCGCTCTCTCTCTCTTTCTCTCTCTCATTCTCTCTCTCAAATAAAATCTTAAAAAAAAAGAAGTGGAAAACTTAAAAAGGATCTTGTTTGATTTACTAATACAAATACCTAAAATATAACAAAATTGAAAAAAATCAATGAGTTTTACCATGATTGAATAAAGTATTCTCAAATGCCACTTGAATTCATTCATATCTTTTGATAAACACTGTTGCATCCTGTTAGAAGGTGATGGTTTAGAATATTCTTATTAGAGTACTAAACTAACAGAAAACTTCCAAACATATTATCCATAGACTCATGTCAAAGGCTCTCCTTTCATTTGCGGAGGACCTTGTCTGCAGAGTAGGGCACTTGACCTTGGTGAGGAGTCACAGCCCTTCTGGTTGTCAGGGTGGTTGGCCCACCACTTTCCCCAGCCCTTTTCCATAGCCTGCAACTGTTATCAAATTGTTTTAGTATATGGACCTCCCAAACCCTCGCATCACCACCAAATTCCAATTTGAAATTTAAAGTTGAATAATGGGCAGCAGCTCTTTCTGCCCACGGGTCTTGTCCCCGTGCTTTAATAAAATCACCATTTGCACCAAAATAAACGAATAAATAGATAAATAAATAAAGTTGCAATTAACTTCTCAGAATTTATGAAAAGCAGTGAGGTTCCCTGCCTTCACGCATTTCATCCACTCCTCACCCCCTGCCTCTGGCAACCATCAATCTGTTCTCCCCATCTATGAGCTTGTTTTTGTTGTTTTTTAGATTCCACATATAAGTGAGATCATATGGTATTTTTGTTTCTCTGTCTGACTTACTTCACTTAGCATAATGCCCTCAAGGTCCATCCATGTTATAGCAAATGGCAAGATTTCTTTTTCATGGCTAAATAATATTCCATTGTAAAATTATAAAAATATGGCACTTTTTTTTCTATCCATTCATGGACACTTAGGTTGCTGCTGTGTCTTGGCTATTTTAAATAATGCTGCAGTGAATATGGGGGTAGATGTATTTTTTTTGAGTATTTTCATTTCTTTTGGATAAACACCCAGATATGGAATTGCTAGATCATATGATAGTTCTATTTGTAATTTTTTGAGGAAACTCCATACTGTTTTCCATAGTGGCTGCACCAGTTTACATTTCCACCAACAGTGTGCAAGGGTTCCCTTTTCTCCATACCTTTGCCAACACTTCTAATTTCTTTTCTTTTTGATACTAGCCACTATAACAGGTATGAGGTGAGATCTATTGTGATTTTGAATTGTGTTTCCCTGATGATTAATGATGTTGAGCACCTTTTTATGTGCCTGTTAGCCATTTGTATGTTTTTGGGAAAATGTCTATTCAGATCCTCTGTCCATTTGTAAATCAGATTTTTTTTTTTTTTTTTTTTTTTGCTATTGAGTTGTAGGAGTCCTTTAGATACTTTGGATATTGAGCCCCTTATCAGATATATAACTTGCAAATATTTTCTTCCATCCCATGGGTTGCCTGTTCATTTTGTTTATGGTTTCCTTTGCTATGCAGGTTTTAATTTGATATAGTCCCATGTTTATTTTTGGTTTTTGCTACCTTTGCTTTTGGTGTCAAATCCAACAAGTCACCGAAGACCAATGGCAAGGAGCTTACCTTCTGTTTTCTATTTAGAGTTTTATCATTTCAGGTCCCATGTTCAAGTTTTTAATCCACTTTGTTAATTTTTTTGAGTAGGCTCCATGCCCAGTGTAGAGCCCAACGCAGAGCTTGAACTCATGACCCTGAGATCAAGACCTGAGCTGAGGTCAAGAGTTGGACACTTAACCGACTGATCCACCCAGACACCCCTGTGTTAAATTTCTGTGCATAGTGTAAGACTGGTCCAGTTTCCCCAGCACCATTTATTGAAGAGTCTATCTTTTTCCCATTGTATATGATTGGCTCCTCTGTTGTAAATTAGTTGGCCAAATATGTGTGCATTTATTTCTGGGCTCTCTATTCTGTCCCACTGACTTATATGTCTGTTTTTATACCAGTACTATACTGTTGGAAATATATATAATTTGCTGATATTCCAGAAGTCTGTACTTTTTGTTGTTCTCTTAATTGAGGCATTAAAAGCTGCTGCTTAGTATACTTAACTTTCTTTACTCAGAATAAGGTAGAAATGAAAAAACCTTAATTTTATTTATTTATTTTTTAAGATTTTATTTATTTCTTTGAGAGAGAGAGAATGAGAGACAGAGAGCACGAGAGGGAAGAGGGTCAGAGGGAGAAGCAGACTCCCCGCTGAGTGGGGAGCCCGATGTGGGACTCGATCCCGGGACTCCAGGATCATGACCTGAGCCAAAGGCAGTCGCCCAACCAACTGAGCCACCCAGGTGCCCAAAGCTTCTTAATTTTAATATGGCAATTTATCTTACCTTTGGTCTTTGGAATGCAGGTAGTTTTCTTATCCTTTTCTTTCTTTCTTTTCCTCTAGGGAGTTTACAAAGTTTCTGACTTGTGATTTAAACTCCACATCAAAAAGCAAATTGGATTATCTTTATCTTCACTTAAGAACTGTCTCAAAGTTTATTCATAACTAGAAAATAAATTTCAAAAACATTTTGTGGTGCTCTCATCATAATGTTTATCTAATCTATCTTGGAATTGTAAGTGTGAATGATATATTTTACCATTCATTTCAATGACTGATTATGACCAAGAAAGATGGGAAACTTACTAACTTTATAGCACTCAGTAAAGCCCTACTTTTGCACTGTTGCAACATAAAATAATATGTGGTATATGCACATCCATCTATTTTAAAGTAGTAAATATCGAGTAAGCCAAAGCTCAGATAAAGTTAATTAAAATCTAATTTTTTTTTAAAGAGGACTTTTTTTTTTTTAAGATTTTATTTATTTGTGTGTGTGTGAGAGAGGAGTGCGAGCAAGAGCACAGAGCATGGGGAGGGGCACTGAGCAGGGAGTCTGCCCCAGGCTCGGGCTCGATCCAGGACCTTGAGAATCATGACCTGAGCCCAGGGCAGACGCTTAACCAACTGAACCACCCAGGCGCCCCTAAAACCCCACTTTTAACTATATACAGTTAGTTACTTCTGAGAGAAATGGTTGAAATAAATTAAAAACCCAGACTGGCTTTTATTCCTCCTAGGGTTATGTGTACAAAACTATTCAGTATTAATTGGGAACAGACAATCTAGAAAGGAAAAATAGCACACATTCAACTTAAGTGAAAATTGCTTATCCATTTTTGTCTGCAGATGACTTAGATTCTTTCCCTTTCACTGCCCTACTGGTACATATTTCAGTAAATACAAGCAAAAAGTATTATCAGCATCTGTAAAATATAACTAGGAAGGAGTGTTATTAAAACATCACATAGCACATTCCAAAAGTCAACAAATGATTTGCTAATTACTGGTGTGGGATTGTACTTGTGTTATTTGCTCATATAATTGAGTTGATGACACAATTACATGATTCTATAACAAAGCATTTCATATGCTCTGAAGAAGACTTCTTTAAAAACAATGGCTTTGGATATGTATTATTTTTATTTAAAGGTTTTATTTGTTTATTAGAGAGAGAGAGCACGAGTGGGATGAGTTGCAGGGGGAGAGGCAGGCCCCCCGCCGAGCAGGCAGCCCGACGCGGGGCTCCATCCCAGGACCCTGGGATCGTGACCTGGGCCGAAGGCAGACACTTAACTGACTGAGCCACCCAGGTGCCCCAGGATATGTATTATTTTTAACTGTACAATTTTGCTCCATTTTTACAGTAATGTTAGAAAACTATTAGTTTTCCCCCTGCTGAATTGGAGTACATATAGTCTACTCCCTAGGCAAGTAGGGGAAATCATACCAGTAAAGCAATGCAAATCAGAAATTGGGGGCAGCGGGCTCAACCTTTGAGTGTCCTCAGTGTAGGATCATCAGTTCAAAGGGGGTTTGTATTTTCTAGACTGTTTAGCCAAACAGTCTAGAAATTTTCTTCAATTTTCTTCAATCTTCAATTTTCAGTTGCAACCCAAAAATATTCTCATATGTGGTCTCAGTCCTGTGCCAACATTAATTTTTATTAATGTAATTAGTTGAGTTTTATTTGATATAATTTAAACTAATTTAATAAGGGTTTACATTTTTGTTAGCAAAGTTTTGTATTTCCCCATTTTTAAAAATTTTATTTTATTTAGGGCGCCTAGGTGGCTCAGTTGTTAAGCGTCTGCCTTCGGCTCAGGTCATGATCCCAGGGTCCTGGGATCGAGTCCTGCATCGGGCTCCCTGCTCAGCGGGAAGCCTGCTTCTCCCTCTCCCAGTCCCCCTGCTTGTGTTCCTGCTCTCTCTGTCTCTCTCTCTGTCAAATAAATAAATAAAATCTTTAAAAAAAATAAAAAATAAAAAAAATAAAATTTTATTTTATTTAAATTCAATTAACTAACATACAGTGTATTATTAGTTTCAGAGGTAGAGGTCAGGGATTCATCAGTTGCATACAACACCCAGTGTTCATTACATCATGTATCTTCCATAATGCCCAACACCCAGTTTACCCCATCCCACTACCCCCCCTCCCCTCCAGCAACCTTCAGTTTATTTCCTGTGGTTAAGAGTCTCTTATGGTTTGTCTCCCTCTCTGATTTCATCTTGTTTCATTTTTCCTTCCCTTCCCCCATGCTCCTCTGTTTCGTTTCTTAAATTCTACATATGAGTGAAATCATATGACAATTGTCTTTGACTGACTTATTTCACTTAGCATAATACCCTCTAGTTCCATCCACTTCGTTGCAAATGGCAAGATTTCATTTTTTTGATGGCTGATTAGTATTCCATTTTGTGTGTGTGTGTGTGTGTGTGTGTGTGTGTGTGTGTGTACACACACCACTTCTTCTTTATCCATTCATCTGTCGATGGACATCTGGGCTCTTTCCACAGTTGGCTATTGTGGACATGGGTGCTATAAACATTGGGGTGCAGGTGCCCCTTCGGATCCCTACATTTGTATCTTTGTATATTTCCCCATATTTTAAAGGTGTCTGCATTTCTGAACATAGACTCTCTGTTAACCTTTGACCGCTCCCTATTGGAATGTGGATACTGACTTAAATTTCTACTAAGTTTTTATATATTTTTAGTGAATTTTCAACACTTGTAAAACAAGTTGTGATCTTTTCTCAAATATGCTTTTAAAATTTACATATAGTAAAATTTCCTTTTTTGATGTACAATTTCATGAGATTTGACAAAGACACAGTATTTGTCAATCACAGTCAAGATACAGTTTTTGTTGTTGTTGTTTTAAGATTTATTTATTTATTTGCCAGAGAGAGAGGGAAAGAACAAGCAGGGAGAGTGGCAGATAGAGAGAAGCAGGCCCCCCACTGAGCAAGGAGCCCAGTGCAGGACTCAATCCCAGGATCCTGGGATCATGACTTGAGCCAAAAGCATGCATTTAACCAACTGAGCCACACAGGCGTCCCAAGATACAGTTCTTTTACTTCCTCAAATTCCCTCGTGCTTCCCCTTTATATTCCCACATCCCCTCGCTCCCATCCTTACCCTCTAATAACCACCATTTGCTTTCTGATCCTATAGTTTTGCCTTTCCCAGAATGTCATCTAAATGGAATGTTATAGTATATAAACCATTGAGTCTGGCTTCTTTTAGTTAGCATAATGTATTTGAAATTCATCCATATTGTTCATCAACACTTTATTCTTTTTTGTTGCTGAGTAGTATTTCATATGGATGTATCTGAGTTTGTTTCACTCACCCATCAAAGGATATATGGGTTGTCAGTTCGGGGCAGTTATCAATAATTATATTTCATATGAATTGTGAAAAAATGAAAAGTGTATCCTATAAAAGTCTGAATACAGATTTTTGTGGGAATATTTTTTTTCTTCTTTGATAAATACCCAAGAGTGGAATGACTGGGTTCCACAATAGGTGTCTGTCTAACCTAGAAACTACCAAACTCTTCCAGAGGCATCTGGGTGGCTCAGTTGGTTAAGCATCTGACTCTTGTTTTTGGTTCAGCTCATGATCTCAGGGTTGTGGGGTTGGGCTCTGCCCTGGGCGTGGAGCCTGCTTAAGATTCTCTCTCTCCCTCTCCCTCTGCCCCTCCCTCTCTCTAATAAGAAAAAAAAATTAGAAACTACCAAACTCTTCCAAAATGGTTTTGCCATTTTGCATTCCTCTTAGCCATATATAGCCAAATGTTAGCCATTTTGCATTCCTGTTAGTTGCTCTGAATTCCTTGATTCTTTTGCCTTCCTTTATATTGTATACATTTAAAAGGCATTTTAAACACCTGTTATCTCTCATGATACCCATAAATGTGCTGTCACTAAAATATACTAGTCTGTTTTTCTCTAGTGGTATTAAAGATTTTTTTTTAAAGATTTTATTTATTTATTTGATAGAGACAGCGAGAGGGAACACAAGCAAGGGGAGTGGGAGAGGGAGAAGCAGGCCTCCCGCCGAGCAGGGAGCCCGATGCGGGGCTCGATCCCAGGACCCTGGGATCATGACCCGAGCTGAAGGCAGACGCTTAACGACTGAGCCACCCAGGCGCCCCTAAATATTTTTTTAACATTTAAAATTTAATTTTTGGCCATATGAAATTTATTGAATATACAGTATGCAGGATGGTACCAAGCTATTTCTTTTGCATACTGATATCCATTTGCCTAATGAGATGCTTTGGGGCTGCTCTAAATGGAATTTCTTTGCCCATTTCTCAATGGAATTCAATACATTTCTTCAAATGATCCTCCATTCCTTATCTTAGGCAGTTTATGATACCATTTTCCCAGTTGCCCAGGACGGAAAGAAGGGATTTATGATTCCTATCTCTTCCTTAGTTCCCATATCCAAAAGGTCACTGGGTTTTGTCAAAACATTAATCCACTTCTCCCCATTGTCTTATACTTTCTTGCTCAGATCCCTTGGAGCCCTTCTGTACACTGGCCCAGGGTGATATCTTAACATACAAATCTGAGCTAGTCAAGTCCCAAGGGCTCCAATGGCTCCTCATTAGCAGGAAACACTTCCTTCAAAATATGGTCTTTTTTTTTTTTTTTTTTTTAAGCCTCCCCAGCTTCTTCTCCTTTACCTAACAAATGTCTGAATACAGAAGCCAGGCTGCCAGAGTTTAAACTGTGACTCTACCACTTACTGGTTTTTTACCTTAGACAAGTAACATAACCTCTCCATATACAATTGTATTCAAAGTTATATAGTGTATGAAAATGAAAATATTTACAACACTGTGTTAGAGAAGTTTGACTTCTAACCTGTTTAGAAGAAAACAAATATCTTGTTATGTTTTTATTACAATCACATATCATGTTCCTGATTCATTAATACTATGGAGCCAGACTACCTTGATATGAATCTCAGCTCCACCACTTAAGTTGGCAAGCTACTTAACCTTCTGTTTCTTCATCTGTAAAATGGGAATAATAGTATCTGCTTCATCGTGATTATTGTAAGGGCTAAATGAATTAATATATCTAAAACAATGCCAAGGAACATAGTAAGCACCATTTTAAGTATTAGCTATTTTCCCATCCATTGTTGGTGTCCTTCCAATAAATCCCAAACAACCAGGGCTTCCTTCTTTTTTTTTAAAGATTTATTTATTTTAGAGATAGTGAGTGGGACTGGATGGGGACAGAGGGAAAGGAATCTCAAGCAGACTCCCTGCTGAGCTTGGAGCCCAGCAAAGGGCTTGATCTCACAACCCTGAGATCATGACCTGAGCTGAAACCAGAGTTGGAAACTTAACCAACTGAGCCACCAAGGCGCCCCCAGTGCTTCCTTCTATCATAGAAATTAGTACAATATATTGAAATTACCTTTCTCACTTACACTTTAAGATGTCTGAAAGATATTTCCTTTGCCACAAGCACTCTTGCCTCTAAGAACTCCCAGGGCTTGCCCTTCTTTTGCCTTAGGGCCTTCTCCGTCAGCCTACCTCTGCCTCTCCAAATACTCTAGAGGCATTCTGACCTTACGGATACAAACTTTAAATGAGAATCATACCATCACAGATGGATTTTTATTGACAAAGTATTTTTTGCATGAACTCAAGCCACCTTAATTCATCAGTTTTCTACACAGCACAGCAAAAACAATTTATATTTTTTCCATTTCATTTTACTGAAATTATTTTCATTGAGAGTATTTTTCTGTATAAATTATAAAGCAAGGAATTGATTCACCAATCAGTTTTTTTGCCTATATTTAATACTGCCAATTAGTTTTTGCTATTGAGTTCCTCAGGATCAAATTAAATTCTCAATTTTATTGATCCAGTTCATCTGTTAAATTTGGTCAAGAACTGTGGCCAGTTTTGGAGCACCTGTGTGGTTCAGTCGTTAAGCGTCTGCCTTCCGCTCAGGTCATGATCCCAGGGTCCTGGGATCGAGCCCCACATTGGGCTCCGTGCTCTGCAGAGAGCTGCTTCTCCCTCTCCCACTCCCCCTGCTTGTGTTCCCTCTCTCGCTGTGTCTCTGTCAAATAAATAAAATCTTTAAAAAAAAAAAAAAGAAAAAAGAACTGTGGCCAGTTTTACTTTGTTAAATATTTCCATCATCTAATGGTGGGGGTGGTCAGTTTTGGCAACTTTTAATCTTAGGTGTTCTTCAGTAAGTTTTTTCTAATACGTTTATCATTGCAGTGTTAGCTGTTCTGGTTTTCTTTTTTCCATTTTTATTTATTTATTTATTTAATTATGTTAATCATACATTACATCATTAGTTTTTGATGTAGTGTTCCATGATTCATTGTTTGCATATAACACCCAGTGCTCCATTCAATATGTGCCCTCCTTAATACCCATCACCGGGCTAACCCATCCCTCCACCCCCCTCCCCTCTAGAACCCTGAGTTTGTGTCTCAGAGTCCATTCTCTCTCATGGTTCGTCTCCCCGTCCGATTTCCACCCCCCTCCATTCTTCCCCTCCTGCTAGCTTCTTCCTTTTTCTTTTTTTAACATATAATGTATTGTTTCAGAGGTACAGGTCTGTGATTCAACAGTCTTACACAATTCACAGCGCTCACCATAGCACATACCCTCCCCAATGTCCATCACCCAGCCACCCCATCCCTCCCACCTGCCACCACTCCAGCAACCCTGTTTGTTTCCTGAGATTAAGAATTCCTCATATCAGTGAGATCAGAGAAAGACATGTATCAATCATATGATCTCACTGATCTGGTTTTATTTCTAAAATGGAAACTCATTTGTTGTGATTTGGATAAACAATTGTTTGAATTTACTTTTTAGCTAAAAATGAGAAAATTTTATCAATTCTCCAGGAGCATTCTTGGGCTCAAAACATCTCACTCCATTTCCTTTTTCCCTTAAATGTCTTTATGGCCTTCTTTCTCACCCCTCAGATGCCAGCTCAAGCATCACTTGCTCAGGGATGCCTCTCCTGATCTCTAAGGCTAGATCAAGTTTCCCACTTTATGCTTACATAATACACTTATTTTTCTTTCATCACTTACTGGACTTTATAAACATGTATTTCCATTAGTATTTATTGTATCCCTCATTAAACTTTGTTCCCTAAAGGCAGGAGCTTTGTTTCTCTTACCACTGGATCCCTGGCACATAAATGGCACTCAAGATTTATTGAAGAATGATGGAAAGGAAAATGGTATGGACATACAATGTCTGACCAATACTAGGCATTCATTAAAACCTGTTTGTTTGTATTTCTATTATTGTTTATTTCTGGTTATGCTGACAGAAAATGATCATTTTTTTTCCTCAATACTATATTTGAAAATTGACTTTCTAATGCTATATATTTTTAAGCCTTTAATACCAAGCTACTCTAATAGTCTTCCCTTCTCTACAGGGTTGCCATACTGTGTAACTCCAGGAGGATACACTGTATTCTATGGAGCAGGGAGCCGTTTGATGTAGTATCATTGGATCCTCACCTCCCTCTGCGGAAGGGAAAGCATTTAGCTAATTCTTAAAGTTGGTTATAAGAGCAATTCTAAACCCTAGCTGTACATCAAAATTACATGGGATACTTTAAAAACAGAAATCCTGGGGCGCCTGGGTGGCTCAGTCAGTTAAGCGTCTGCCTTTGGCTCAGGTCATGATCCCAGAGTCCTGGGATGCAGCCCCGCTTCTCCCCCTCCCTCTGCTGCTCCCCTTGCTTGTGCTCTCTCGCTTTAATCTCTCAAATAAATAAATAAAATCTTAAAAAAAAAAACCCACATAAATCCTTGAGCCCCACCCTGCATTTATTGAGTCATTATGTAGTGAAACTCCCCCCATGACTGCAGAGCCAGGGTTAGGAAACACTGGGTTGGAGCATAGGATGAGTGTGGGAAAGGTGGTTACACATTAATCTGGATAGGAAGGTTAGAGGCCATGTAATTAGGGGCCCTGTATTCAATACTAAGAAACTGGAATTTAATTCTACATATAGTAAGGAACCATGAAAGGTTTTCAGAAGGTAATGAAATAATCAGATCTGTAAGAAAGGTGAACTTGGCACCAGTATGGCAGATACACAGGCAGGGTGTAGAGCCTCAGCCAGGGGAAGCCAGGGACGAAGTTAAACAAACTTAGGAACAGGTGGTAAGGACTTGAACTAGGGTAGATGCAGTGCAGCCAGGGAGGAAAGGAATGGGAAAGCACTCACAAGACATTTGACAAAACCCAATAAATGGAATGTCTAGGATAAGAAAGGAGAGAGAGGCTGAAAAGCATTCCAGGATTTCCAGGCTAAGCAACTGGATGCAATTTGATGATGCCACTAACCAAACAGAGAATATAAGTGGAAGGACAGAACTGAGCAAGCAGAGGAAACAGATTCTGTTTCCAGCTATGATGAAACAGAAGTTCCTTTTGTACGCCATTTAGGTAGAGCTAGAATAGCGGAAATTGGAAATTAAGATCTAGAATTCAGAAGAGAATCCGAGGCTGAAATTTTAGGTTTGGGAGTCATCAGGGTATTTCAGTTGAGGCCATTGGAATGAATGAAACCGAACAGGGCATTGTCTATGTAGAATCAAAAGTGCTTAGCACAGAATTAGAGATAAAGCAGGCTTTCTCATTCAATTTACTTAACCATATAATTTTAATAAGGCTCAGAAAGAGCACCATTTGAAATAAGCAGAAATTAATGTGAAGTGTAAATTACGATGTATAAAAATTATCTGCGATCTTTAGGACAACTTCAAATATGATTACTGTATCTCTGTACTTACTTAGAATACATCAATCTGTTAGCTTGGAAAAACTAGTTTCTAAACTTATTAAATAGCAGATTAGTCAAGATGAGTCAGATGACTTGGATTATGAGTCAGTTAGCTCCTCATCTATGGTATCAATACTCCCCTAAATGAAACAGATACTTGGTGATCTACTTCATACAATGTAAAGGCAATATAATTCATTAAGCCAAATCATAAAAATACAACATATATGTAATAAATGCAACTACTTATATCCAGAGATTGTCACTTAATCTGTGTCTATGTATGTGTATGCTTGTATGCCAGGTACTTTTGTGTCATTTATTTTAATACAAATTCATTATTGGGTCTGGAATTATTTCAATAGAAAACAAGCCAAATTTAAGATTCCTAGGACTGGCTACTTTTAGAGAGTGAATGAACTTGTATATACTGAGTCCCAGAAATCTTTGTTTAAAGAGGGATCCAGGTTAATTATGATGCAGGGGGTTTCAAGAACTATACTCTGAGAAATACTAATTTATACCAGTTACATATTTTAACTAAGACTTTTAAAAACATGTTGAGAAATTTTCTTGGCTTACAGAAAAATGTTTGAAATAGCAGTGTTATGTGGTTTAAATAGGAAATATATTTTCTTTATTCAACTTTGTTGACTTTCAGTATATTTTGAAATGACACACAAACTTATACCAAAGCTATATTTTAATTTCATTACATTCCACTCCAAATTCTTTACCATTTACCAAAAATAACTTTTTATAAAGCTTACTGTTTTGTCCATTAATATACAGGTGATCAATCTACACTTTTTTGCGTGTTTCTCTCAAAAATTAGAATAGCTTATGAGGATATTATATAAAACTGGTATATTACACACCAAACAGAAGTACAGATTCTGTACAATGTAATAGTATACATATATATTACAAGAGACTAAATGCCTTGTTAAAAGTAATAGTTTAAGAAATCTTTCATGGAAAAAAAATCTGCATTACAAAACGTGGTGGCTCAAGTATCGCTGCTTTCCTCTCATGAATTTCTTTCGGTCGGCATTAACTGTCCATTTAGCTTCATTAATAGTTTTACCACAAGGCCAGCCTACAAAGTAAAATATATGTCGACAGTAAATATGAAACACATAAGAATGGGTAAATGACATACATGACAGTGGGCAGTTCCCTATCTATCTGAAAAGGAAGGAACATTCTTAGTAGGAAGCAGCTTGTCAGGAATAAAGAGAATACTTAGACTTTGAAGGGATTTAAGAAGCAACCTACTGGATGCAGCTAGTGGCTCAGATATAATACTGGTTAAGAAGAGGTAAGGACTACCTAATACCTTGATAAAAGAGATAGGGAATACTGACCAGACTTAAAGGAAATGGCAGAAAAAAGAGTTTCACTGTTATAAAACCAAAATAAATTATTCGGATAAGTTTCTGGCTTATTTGCTTAGGAAAGGCCTGCCTTTTTCCCCTTGGTCTTAAATATCTTAATTTCATACGATATCAAAGGTTTTCCTTGAAGCAAAATGGATGGTCACTTTAAAAATTTTTTTCCTTTTTTTTTTTAAATTCAATTAACCAACATAAAATACATCATTTGTGATGTAATGTTCAATGATTCATTAGTTGCGTATAACACCCAGTGCTCATCGCATCACACAGTAGTTCATTAGAAGTCCAAAGTAAATGGTAAGTACTTACCTGTTTTGTGTGTACTATAAAGCTCATTTTATTTTCCATACTATGGATCTGAAAACATGTATCGGCATCCCCCAATTGCCACATAAAACAACCATACTTAAGACTGATGAGTAAAGCCTGCAACATAATTAGAAACTGTTTTATTAAAATATATATTAAAAACAACACCTATCTTCTCTTACTATCTACAATGACCTAGTTGACCTAGTCATGTCTAAACATAATGGTTTGGAATGTTAGAATAAAATCTATTCGAGGTACCTACATTAACTTCACACAGCCTAAAGTACAGAGACACATAGATGGTAGACTCTCAGGAGACTGTCTTAAGCAATGATAAATCGTTTGTATCAGACTGACAAAATATTTTAAAGATGCCTATTCTGTGGTATGTATACACACACACTTTCTCTCTCTCTCAGGAATATTATTCAGCCATGAGAAAAGAAGAAAGTACTGCCATTTTCGACAACATGGATAGACCTCAAGGTCATTATGTTAAGTGAAATAAGTCAGAAAAAGACTAATATTATAGGATATCACTTAATTTGGAGTCTAAAGAAGCTGAAGTCACAGACACAGAAACAGAATGGTGGCTACCAAGGGCTGTGGGATGGGTGAAATGAGATGTTGGCCATAGAGTACAAACTTGCAGTATAAGATGAATAAGTTCTGGGGAATCTAATGTACAGCACTGTGACTATGGTTAACAATACTAAAATATATACTTCAAGTTACTGAAAGAGCTACTTAAGTTACTTAAGTTACTTAAATGTTCTCATCATAAAAAAGATGGTAATTATGTAACATGATGGAGGTGTTAGCTAATGCTATGGTAATAATCATTTTGCAATATATAAGTATACCAAATCAACCCATTGTATACCTTAAGCGTACTCAATGTTATATGTCACTTATGTTTCAATAAAGCTGAGAAAAAAAGATGCCCATTCTCTCAGTGACTTTCAAGAAAATTAAATGTACAGGTTTTTACTTTCTGCATATTAAAAACATTCCCTTTTACTTTATTCAGTACCTTTTGAATATTCGCATGGTACTTTCAGATCTGAATTTATGTAATGAGGTAACATGTTGACTTAGGCAATTCCATCTCACTGAAAATAAGTACAGTGATACAGCTATTGTAAAAATAAGCATAATTTTTAAAATAACATACCCTTCATAAACTCATCAAATTATTTAAAACAAATATTAGAATAACCTATTCCTACATTTTCCTAATGAAAAGCTATATTTAAATAGGCATTCGATGTATCTTTTTGATTATTTTAAAATAAGTCTCTCCTATCGGTAACTTTCATTTTCTTGCCCTAAAAATATATTCTTTATATATGCATGTACAAAGAAAGTATTTGTGCATCCTTTAAAATATATGTTTAAAAATATCTGTATTCTATGACTAGCAGTTCTTAACATATAGATTATAAGCAATTGAAGTTTTATGAAAAAGATGGTTTAGGGCATTTTTAAAGTGAGGTTCTTAAATGAAACAGTATAATTAATTTTCACGAGTGTACATTATGTATAATGGGAAACTAATAACATCTTCTTTAAAATTAGCCATCTACATTTATACTGTAAAATACAGCTCTATAGATAGGGTATGCTAAAATAGCTATTTACCAAGGTACACACTGAAACACTGAGTCAAGATTTAATACCTTAAACTGTCTATCTTTTGGATCAGTTGTCTGAAATCTGTTTAATCAAGATGCAGAAAATGTTCCATTAGTATGGCCTCAAAACAGTTTAATTTACAGAAAAAAAAATAAACCTGTGCTACAACAAGTCCTCAATTATATGGCCAACATAAATTGATACCAGCAAAGGGTAATCTATTGCCTGGGTGTGGCAGTAGTACTATTATGGTTAAAGATACATTAACAAATACAGTTCAATGATGAAACAGCAATACATTCACTATAGTAAAACACTGATCTACAACACAATGTATTATACATTCAATAGTGTCTACATTTTATGTAAGTAGGACAGAAAAATCTCTGATGAGCATATGAAATTGGCTGGGCTATACTTTCCAATGGGAATCTCTCATTATTTCAAAGAGAAACAAGATATAGACAATAGAAGTAACTGATACAAAAAACACAGCTGTATTCGATCTATGGCTTTTCATAGATTTAATCTCTGAAGCTATTATATCCCAAGTAGAGTTTTAAATGTAAATGAAGGTATTTTTTGCAAATGAAGATGTTTATTCTTTTAAAGTAAGCTTGCCAAATTCACCCCTAGCATATCTTGATGACTGTAAGACAACGGAAGACAAGCTGACTGCTCCCATCTTTGATGATTAGAAAATATAATCAACTTAGAGCTTTCATAGGTGCTGTAAATTTATCAGTGGTTTACAGAGCACAAGGTAATGGTTAGATGGACAGAAAACATTGTTACCCTTTGGTTTAATCCCTTTTTATACCCAAGGACAGTATTTTTATTTATATTTCTAGAAATCAAAATCTTACCCTAAAAAAGCAGACTTTTAACTAATAATATTGTTTTCATCCTCTGCCTGCTACTGCAATCTCACTTACTCCTGGACCAGAATATTATTCATAATGTGAAATGTTTTAAGATAATGCTGACCCATCACATGGGAACTAAATAAAACGTTTTATTGTTGCCTAAACTTGGGATGCTACCAAAAGTCAAACATACACTATAGCTTACAGAAGAGGCTTGGTGTCATACCCACAGCATCACCATTTAGTTCAATAAAGGATTTGTAAATGTTGTATAAAATGCTCTGAAATAGCAGAGGAAAAATTTCTTGAAATGGTAAGGGGAATTTCTCCTTCAATTTCCTTTAACAAAGTACAAAAGAAATAGAAAAATGATTACAAACTAATAAGCAGCAGCCTATTTTGTGTGAGTAAAGTAGCTTAAATAGAAAATGATAATAAGCAAATGACCCAAAAGCAAGCTGATATCAGAGACTTCAAAAAAATCAAGTTCCAGATAAACTCCTGAAGTCAGCCCCTATTCAGCTCTATGTCCCTATATATTCTCTATCTCCATTCACAGGCATATCCAACAGCATGGGAAAATAGCTGTGTCGAGTTATCACAAAATGACTGAACTACTTTCAGAAGTTATGTGATCACACAATAAAAGCTTATGAAAATGATGAAAATAAAAATAATTGGTTTATGATAAAATTTCCTAATCTAAGATGCCTTTTCTAACATATAAGCTTAGTTATTACCTCAACTGATCTATTCATAGACAAATTTGAATGAACAAAATTAATGATTTTTCTTAGCTTCCTATTATAAACTAGAAAGCTGTTAATCCTGATAAATGTGTTAAATATGCTGAAAATAATTGATAATCCCCAATTTTATATTATGACTCTGATTAGAAAAAGGAGTATAAAAGAGTAGCAAGCCTCTGATAGAAAAGCTCTGAAGTGATCTAATAACAGTCCCTTCCACACTTCATCTTGCCTGTTCCCCAAAAGGCTCTTACAACTAATTCTGATTTTCAAAGTGAATCCCTTGTATCAGATATTATATTTTTCTTTTTTTAATCTGTATTTTTTTCATTTAAACTTAATTGAATTTTTTGAATAGGTAATATAATCACGGTTAAAAAAATTTTTAAGTTGCAAAATGGTACATAGTAAAAAGTCTCCCTTCTACTCTTGTTCCCAGTGACCTGGTTGCCTTCTCTAAGGGCTTTATGAATTTTTACTCATACACAAGCAATGTGTATTTATGTAAATATAGTCTTCATTTCCCCCCATTTCTACACAAATAGTAACCTATTACATATGGTTCATCACTATGCTTTTTCACTAAATATATCTTGGAAATCATTCTATACATTCCTCATTCTTTTATATGGCTGCACAGTATTTCAACATAGAAATGTACTATAATTAATGAAATTATATAATTAGTATATGTTAATAATATAATTAAAATCCCTTACTGACACTCATTTACTTTTCATCCCTCATCCTTTGCTATTACAAATGAAATTGCAATGAATAGTCTTATATATGTCATTTCTAGATTTTTCATATAGGCTGGTACCATTTTTTTTAGACATTATAAAATGTAACTGGTCAAAAATAGCTGAAAAGCTGAAAATCTACCTTAGTTTCCATGTTGAGGAGATGAAGTCCTTTTATATTCACTCCTACATACACAGGGATGACTTTATGATTGCTGGGGCTTGCCTTCGTAAATATCTGTCCTGTGAAAAAAGCTGCTCCATATGTAGGAATTTCCCAACAATTCTGTAAGAACATGCGCTGAAGGTGATGCATTTCTTTACTGACACCCTCACTTGTACTAAGATTCTAAAAACAAATAAAGTAAAATAAAAGAGATGTGAAAAGAGAACATACCTTTGACAATCCAAATAGGTCAACTGAGCAGTTTCTAAAATCATGGCTGCCCCCAAAGAAGAATAAAATTGTGACATTACCCCAAGAACAAGTTTTCTTTTGAAATGTTAGTATTTAAAAAAGGAAAGAAATATCAAAATCTAAAAATATTGTTTGTCTATTCTATTAGGTTTTAAGTGCCCCTTGGACAGGGATAGCGTATAATTTCATGGGTGTGTGTGTGTGTGTGTTTAATCTCTAGTCCTTACCACGGTATCCAGCATAGAGAAGGCATTCAGTAAAAGATTCCACATTATTAAAAATAAAAATATCATGCTACTTCCAGTTTCATGTGAACTAGAAGATCCATTTTTAATTTCAGGACTGTAAATTTAATGTACCTATGTTTAAAACATATCAAACAATTTCAAACAATTTAATTCACAAAATTTCAACTAGGATATAAAGTGTCTTTTTATTTCTATTAATCAGCTTACCTTGTATTCATGAAGTATTCGGTTTGTCCAGTGAGGTGCCTTACTTTTTAGTTTGGTAACAGGTACAATGGATTTTAGGTTTTCTTCACTGTAAGCAGATATGCCAACATGCTTTAAATAAATCATCTTTAGTAGTTAAAGTACATAAATCATTCAAAAACAAATTGCTTTAAGTAACATGATTTTTGACCTGAAAAATCTATATTTATATTTGAGCTGAAAAATCTATAAATATATCTCTAAATATTAGAGAACTCTCAAAATTTTAAGCAAAAGACCACAACCCCAACATTCTCATTTAAGAGAAATGTTTCTTCTTTCAACAACCACAAAATATTTTTGAAAATTGAAAACCACAATAAAGCTTCAGTGTTTAAAACCTCAGTGTTTTCTCTCAAAGACTGAACTTGTAGCTAGTTTTTGTGGTAGGTCTTAAATGCATCTACTTACCAAGTCAGGTTTTAATGAACTTATTTATGTAATAAAGAAAGATAAAGAAGAAAAAAATATAAGGTATATCAAGGGGTGCCTGGCTTGTTCAGTCAGTAGAGCATACAACTCTTGATCTTAGGGTTATGGGTTTGAGCCCCACGTTGGGTGTAGAGATTACTTAAAAAAATAAAATCTTTAAAAAAAATAAGATACATCAAACCATAGTCAAATATAAGAAAAGTAACTTTGGCGAGAGTATAACTTTAAGAATGCTTTACCATTGCTTTTGTTTTTTTCCTTATTCCATGCCTTGTATCCTTTAGTTCCAAACCAAAGTATAAATATTTCTTAATAACATTTTTTAACTTTCTCAGTTAAACAGAATCTCAAGCACAGCACAAGACCACATGCTGTATTAAATACTTACTTTAGGAAACCTTGCTTGTGTTTCTTACTCTCATAATTTCCATAAACTATTTGCAACAGTAGACTTGCCAATGTTATCAGTTTAGCATCAGGAGCTGTATAAAAGCCCTTCAATAAATTATATCTGGCTTCATCAAAGAGAATAAGAATAGCTAGTGGGTCTTCAATCTTAAAAGAAAAAGTATAATTTGGTTATTGGGCTATAATTTCCTGTTACAAATATACAACTTGTCACTTTCTAATATGGAAAAGGAAAAGCTACATATCCTATATATAAATGAGCTGCTATTGATTTAGAGCAGAGGTTGACAAATTTTTCCTGTTCAGGGCCAGATAATAATATTTTAAGCTTTATGAGTTACAAAGTCTTTCTTACAACCACCCAACTCAGCTACTGTCGCACAAAAGCAGCCACAGATAATCTAGTAAGACACGGGTGTGGTGGTGTTCTAATAACACTTTTTCTATATGGATACTCAAATTTAAATTTCATAAAATTTTCACATGAGATATTATCGTTTTGATTTTTTTCAACCATTAACAGCTTGTGGGGTATATAAAAATAAACAGCAGGTCAAATATAGCATAGGCTATAGTTTGTATCTCTGATTTACAGTCTAATAAAATATTACTGGTTTATAGATATGGATAACTTCTAGCACAATTTTACCTAAATTATATTTATATTCCTCAAACATTATTCTACATGTTTCACACAATATAGTAGTGAACCTCGAGGAAGATAAAAGGAAGCAAGTTAATTCCTAGAAGAGCACATGAAGTTTTAAAAAACCTTATTTAAAAATTTTTTTTAAATTTTACTTGGCTAAAAAAACTTGTCACTTTGAAATAACACTAAAGGAGATCAGAAGATTTGTTTTCTAAGTTTCAAAATCTTTTTAAAGTTTCATTTTATCCAGTAAGATTAACAAAGATTGAAAAGCTAGCCTACAGAATATACTTCTGCTCCAACTGGAAACAGTTTTATAGAGTTTCTGAATGAATACTTAAAGTATTTCCAGGGCGCCTGGGTGGCTCAATCAGTTAAGCGTCTGCTTTCAGCTCAGGTCATGATCCTGGGGTCGGGGATGGAGCCCACAGTTGGGCTCCCTGCTCAGTGGGGAGTCTGCTTCTCTCTCTCCCCCTGCCCCTCCACCCAGCATGTGCTCTCTCTCTTGCTTGCACTCTCTCAAATAAATAAAATTTTTAAAAAGTTATTTCCAAATATAAATCAAAGTGATTTCAATTCCTTATGGTAAAAGTTATTTTTGTCTAACTAAAATAATCTTTTAATACTCTATATAATATGAAAAAAATGAAAGAATTTCATGGGGAAAAAGATGAGAGGATTATTCTAGATTAAAAGAGACTAAAGAGATAACAATCAAATACAAAGTATGAATCTTGACTAGATCCTACATATGGGAGTTATATAAGATTTTTAAACAACTAGGGAAAATCTGAATATGTATCACATATTAGACATTATTATGTATTTTTTTAAATTTATTTACTCTGGTTAGAACTTCACTACCATGTTAAATAGCAGTGCTGAAAGCTGGCCTCCTTGTCTCGTTCCTGATCTTAGGAGGAAAGCTCTCAACATTTCATCGAGTATGATGTTAGCTGTGAGTTTTTCATAAATGCCACTTATCATGTTGCGGAAGTTCCCATCTATTCCTAACTGTAAGAGTTTTATCATGAAAGGGTATTGGATTTTGTCAAATGCATTTTCTGTATCAATTGAGATGATCAACTGTGTTTTTTTCCTTTTTTTTTAAGATTTATTAGAGCATGAGCACAAGTAGGGGGGTAGGGGCAGAGGAAGAAACAGACCCCCACTGAGCAGGGAGCCTGATGGGGGTGGGGGGGTGGAGGGGTGCGGGCTCCATCCCAGGACCCTGAGATCATGACCTGAGCCGAAGGCAGCTGCTTAACTGACTGAGCCATCCAAGGTGCCCCTTCCTCTCTTCTATTTATGAAATTCTAACATTTTTTTATGAATAATCTAGATCTTTGTTTTTGGTAAATTTCATACAAATTTTTATGTAACTCCCAGTATATGTCACTGAAAGGATCATATCTATCTTTGGTTCGCTAGTATAAGAGGGACAATATGAGTGATCAAGTATAAAACAGTTACCAAGTTTGTACATGGTCGATGAACTTTTCATATACTAAAATTTCCTTAACTTTGTTTAATATTTCCTTGGATAAGAATCAGGAAATGCATTGTATGTTTTTTCTTTGCCAAAGTTATGAGCCCCTGGAACTTTTTTTTTTTCAATTTTAAAAAATTTTTAGACTATCACACTAGTTTAACTTGTAATATCCACCTTAAGTTTCTTTGTTGTCCATTCATCCTTCAGATAGCATTATCCCACCTCTCCTCTAAAATTTACAGCAATTCAAATTCAAATGTACTTGTCTGGAACAAATCTTTTTATCAAATGTAAATTCTATCTGCATTTTTTACTATCTATATAATTCTCTGCTTGATTTGGAAATTTACTATTGAGAATAATTTTTTATGTCCCCTTTGCAAATATAATCTTCTCCACTCAGAATGTATTTTGTTCTCCTCCCACACCAACCTATCTGCTCCTTTGAAATTTACACACTGATTAGCCCTTTATTAAATTTATCTTTGATAGTGTACTTCCTAACTATTCTAAAATTCTTTTTGGTATAATCTGTCTTCCATCTGGTTGTTAATTCTCTTTAGGAGAGATTCTCTATTTCTTTTGTTTCTAAGACAATGGACGTGGAAAAAAAAAACCAACTAGGGTTTTTTTTTTTTTTTTTAAAGGTTTTATTTATTTATTTGACAGAGAGTTAGAGAGAAGAGCACAGCAGAGGGAATGGCAGAGGGAGGGGGAGAAGCAGGCTCTGCACTGAGCAGGGAGCCCGATGTGGGGCTCTATCCCAGGACCCTGGGATCATGACCTGAGCCGAAGGCAGATGCTTAACGACTGAGCCACCCAGGTGCCCCAGTATTTGTAGGAGCATTATGTTTTGACCAATATTCTTGATATCCCTTCTATCATTCTTTTTTTTTTTTTAGATTTTATTTATTTATTTATTTATTTATTATTATTATTTTTTAAAGATTTATTTATTTATTTTGAGAGAGTGAGAATGAGAGAGAGAGTACATGAGACAGGGGAGGGTTAGAGGGAGAAGCAGGCCCCTCGCTGAGCAGGGAGCCCGATGCGGGACTCGATCCCAGGACCCTGGGATCATGACCTGAGCCGAAGGCAGACGCTTAACCATCTGAGCCACCCAGGCGCCCCCAACTAGGGGCTTTGTAAGTAGACTAACTCAAACTCTACCATTTACCCTAGGGATGTGAGGATTAAACAGAAAAACAAAAGTAAAACCTCCTCATATAGGAAGAGAACAATTT
Organism: Eumetopias jubatus; assembly: GCF_037043125.1. Taxonomy (NCBI): domain Eukaryota; kingdom Metazoa; phylum Chordata; class Mammalia; order Carnivora; family Otariidae; genus Eumetopias; species Eumetopias jubatus. The sequence continues at coordinate 37,164,859 of NW_028274820.1, forward strand.
CTGTTAGTGCCTACCACAGGAATTCAATAGATTCTGTGCATTTAAATGACTATAAATAAGATTTCCAAGCAAACCTTTTTTTCAACTTCCAAAGGAAGTCTCACATCTCTTCTTAGGAAAAGCTGTGGTGTTTCCCTTTGGGGATCCAAATTAGTCAATTCAGCAAGTATTTCTGGCCAGTCACGAACATGTTGCAAGGGTTTATGATAAGGCTTGAGTTGAAGGCCTGAAAAACATCTTTCCTTTTATAAATAATAATGTGAAAATAAGTTACATCAACACACAGAAAATTTGTATTGAACTATCTGTACTTAAGTGCTGAATACACACAAATTAAAGGTCTAAATTTAAATCACTGACTTTATAACCAATTATATCACAACCCAATTTTCGGTTAAGAGCTTTTGTTTTTAAGAGCATAAGAATTATGAGAATTCCTAAAACAAATAAAACATATCAAATGTATATAAGATATTTAATTCCATTATAGTCTATTTAATTATGATCCAATCAGTAGGATCTGGTATTTAAAAAAAAAATACAATTAAACAATAAATAACGAATCACAATAACTTCAATGTATTTGGAATACTTTGCTTGAAAGATAAATCTATAGTGGCATCAGGTTGGTCTTAAAAAAAAAATTTGATGGAAAACTAATATAAAGAAAAAGAACATTTGCATTATTTCAGGTGAAATGAGCACTGACAATAAAGGCAAGTTGGATGAGCACTACATTTAGTGGCATTCAAATCAAATTCTATTGCCAGAGAAGAAACGTTTTCAAATACTTAAAAAATGCTTTGAATTAAGGAGGGGTGAGGGGTCTCAAAGGTTTACCTGTTTCAACAGTTGGAACACTAGTAATTTATATAAAAGAGAAGATCATTGTAGCACTTCAAAATTTAAAGTCATTAAGAAACTGATGCTATACTTAAGTTTACCAATCCACTCTCACAAAGGAATAGGTTTACACAACAGAGTAACAACTTTCTTACTGAGATTTTCTGAACAGATCCAAATAGTGAAGTATTGCTGTGTTTCTTGAGAGAGACGCATTCCTTCCATTATCTGCTGCACTGTGGTATTATTTCCATGCTTCAGTTCAACAGAACGGTATGATCCATCCATTCTGTATATTCGAACTTTTTCATACTAGGACAAAGAACAATAATAAATTATGCAACCTGGTTAGAAGCTATATATCCCAACCTAACAAAATGCTTCAATTTCAACTTCATATGTTTTACTACAGATTTCAAACATGGAAAATAACAGAAAACTGCTTCGAGTATCTGTTGGCATGGTTTAAAAAAATTTTTATTTCCATTATGTTTTCCAATGTTTTCCTCTGGATGTTTCAAGTCAAATATAAGGCAAATGGCTCTTAAGAAATACTCAACTTCAAATTCTTCTGGGAGATGTTTTAAAGCTTTACTGAACTAAGTAGGTATCATATGGGAGATACAGACTTGGTTATTGAGTCTACTGTTAGTCAGGTATCTCATGAGTCTAGTGGGCCACAAATAATACTGTAGAAATGTGTACTAGAAATAATTTTTCCTAAGAGGAATCTGTGATGGAAGACTGTGCATATGAAAGTTATGGAACAATGGACCTTGAGCCAGTTTCTTTCCTCCTGTTCAGAACATCTCAGAAAGTAGTAATATTCTCAGTATGTTTTATTTAAAATCCCTGTCACCTATTTTGCCCATCCCTCACCCATCCCTCCACTCTAGCAATCAATACTTTGTTCTCTATATTTAGGAGTCTGTTTTTTTTGTGTGTTTGGTTTTTTAGATTCCACATACAAGTGAAAGCATATGGCATTTGTCTTTCTGTCTGACTTATTTCACTTAGCATAATAAATACCCTCTAGGTCCATCCATGCCATTGCAAATGACAAGATTTCATTCTTTTTTATGGCTGAGTAATATTCCATTGTCTATATATACCACCACCTCTTCTTTTTCCACTCATCTATTGATGTACACTTAGGTTGCTTCCATATCTTGGCTACTGTAAATAATATTGCAATAAACACAGAAATGCACATATCTTTTTACACTTGATCTTAGCCAAAAGGCTGAGAAGCAATTGCATGTATCTTTTCAAATTAGTGTTTTCATTTTCTTTATGTAAATACCCAGTAGTGGAATTACCAGATCATATGGTACCTCTATTTTTAATTTTTGGGGGAACCTCCATACTGTTTTCCACAGTGGTTGCACCAATCTACATTCCCACCAATAGTGCACAAGGGTTCCACTTTCTCCAGCACTTGTTATTTTTTACCTTTTTGAAACTAGCCATTCTGTCTGGTGTGAGGTAATACCACTTTGCGGTTTTTCAATGTATTCTCAATACATTTTATTGCCCAAACAACTTCCAGCTCAGTTCATTTTGGATGAAAGTACTAATTCCTCTTATCTTTTTCATTTAGAATATAAAAATTATGCCAGGAATAATAATGTGTTCTATACAATTAGAAAATAAATTGTAATCAAGTATAATATAAGGGTGCCTGTACTGCTTTCCTTGACTTTGTCTTGTGCTCATGGAATAGTATTTTTTTTTTTTAAAGATTTTATTTATTTATCTGAGAGAGAGAATGAGATAGAGAGAACACGAGAGGGAAGAGGGTCAGAGGGAGAAGGAGACCCCCTGCTGAGCAGGGAGCCTGATGCGGGACTCGATCCCGGGACTCCAGGATCATGACCTGAGCCGAAGGCAGTCACTTAACCAACTGAGCCACCCAGGCGCCCATGGAATAGTATTTTGACAAAATCTGTTGAGTGTGTGGTGAGTGTATGTTAATATTCCTTAAAGGCAGAAATCACATATTTATTCTTTATCACCTGTCACTTTCAGCATTTCAAGGTGTTAAATTCACAGAGATACTCCATACTTATTGCCTAATTGATGGAAATGTCTGGAAAGGCTCAGAGATTATATCTGTTGATACCAAGTTTTTTTTTTTTTTTTTAGATTTATTTATTTAGAGAGAGTGAGAATGAGAGAGAGAGAGTACATGAGAGGGGGGAGGGTTAGAGGGAGAGGCAGGCTCTTCACTGGGCAGGGAGCCCAATGCGGGACTCGATCCTGGGACTCCACGATCATGACCTGAGCTGAAAGCAGTCGCTTAACCAACTGAGCCACCCAGATGCCCCTGTTGATACCAAGTTTTAATACTTTATCTGTCTGGTATAAATCCTTTTATCTGGTTTGCAAGTTTTCATACAGTTTTTAAATTGATGACAGTTTTCTTGTCACTGTAACTTTTAGGTGAACCGAGTTTTTTCTAATTGTTAATTCTTCTCTATCTTAATGTTACTGCTAATTATTTCAGACATTATCAAGTATTAAGATTATACTAGAAATTAGGTTAATAAGTGTTTTAAAGATTTATTTACTTATGCAATTTTTATTTTGGTATGCAAGAATAAATGTCTGAATGTTAGGGGTGATAACAAATTTAATACTTAAGAGATCTAACCATGAGGTTTTCTAAAAGGAGTAAAGAAACCATCCATCCATTCCTCTTGCCACAAATACTCAAATTACTTATCAATTTAAATAGTTGGCTTAGCTCTATTCCTGATGGTAATTCTTACTGGTTTGTTAATGGCTTCCTTCAATAGCTTTGCAGCTTCTTCCCAGTTATTTTGCTTGTTTTCTTCACAAATATTTAAAGGGGATCTTCCTTGTTGATCTGTTATGTGCTAGAAATTTTGGAAAAAAGAAAAATATGAAAAAAAAAGCATTACAAATATATGGCATTATAAGTGAAAATGTCATTCAATCAAAATTTCATAAAAAACTTTTGTCAAGTATTAAATATTAACCATACTTAGCATATACTATATTTAAACATTACTTGATAAAGATGAAAGACTGAAAGCACTAATAAATGTGATTATATTTAAAAGTTCTGATTATAAGATCCAACAAAGGTTTTGTTTTAAATTATTTAAATGATTATTTCCCCCTTTAAAAATATTTATTAATACAAATTCTGGAAAAATGCATAGAAAATCTTTTTCCTTCTTAAGGATATTTTTTGAGGAAATACAGTATAACACAAAAAGAGGTTAAATTTGGGGTGCCTGGGTGGCTCAGTTGGTTAAGCGGCTGCCTTCAGCTCAGGTCATGATCCCAGGGTCCTGGGATCGAGTCCCGCATTGGGCTCCCTGCTCAGCAGAGAGCCTGCTTCTCCTTCTTCCTCTGCCTGCCTCTCTGCCTACTTGTGCTCTATCTCTGTCAAATAAATAAATAAAATCTTAAAAAAAAAAAGAAAAAGAGGTTAAATTTTATGTATATGCAGGAGAGGGATGATAGTGATGACTGCACAGTGTGAATGTATTTAATGCCACTGAACTGTACATCTAAAAATGGTTAAAATGGTAAATTTTATGTGAGGTACATTTTATCACAATAAAACCAAGTATAAAAGCAAAGTTTATACATAAATATTACTCATATAGATGATAAAATTTATTTTTTAGTTGACTTCTCAAGTATACAACTGAACATTTTAATGTCATTACTTGTTATTCATTGCTTGAACATTAAAAAAAAAAAAACTGGAAAATAACTTACTCTGTCAACTTCTGGATGGTTTAGGAGAATCTGTACTATTTCAGCATGTCCTCCTCCAGCAGCAAAATGAAGAGGAGAACTAAGCTGTCCATTTAAAAGATTTGGATTGCACTTGCCTTTTTCTAACAAAATGCGAGTAGCCTCAACTTTTCCATACCTATAAAAAAAAGATAAAACTTACCCAAAAAAGTCATATAAAATGTTTTAAAAATTCAAATTTTAGATGATTACCTCAAAGAAATCTAAGATTTTTTTTTTTTTTTAGTAAGACATTGACATAAATGTTTTCAGTGCCTAGGGATTTCTTATGAATTCTTCTGGTTCAGATCAACTGTTTCTGTTTCTGATCAAGTGGGAGGAAATAGAAGACAGAGCAGATGACAAAGAACTCCCCCCACACAAAGTACAAAAATTATGAATTAGGGAGATAAAATTTTTAGTCAAAAATAGGTTCAGAATCAGAAACTTCATAATGCTTTCACTTAGGCCTGATTGTGATTTGCAAAATAGGCCCAAAGATAGAATTGGACTGTGTTGGGCAGCTACATATCCAAAGATTTTTGAGTCTCCCACACTGTAATATTTAAATATTTAAATATTAAATATTAGACATTAAAATTTAAATATTAAATATTTAAACCATAAGATACATAAGACCATAAGATACATTAATAAATATTAAACATTAAAATTTAAATATTAAATATTTAAACCATAAGATAGATAGTTTCTGCTCTAATAAAGGCTTACAATGTAATAAGAGAGGTAAAACAAAAACATGGGATAAGTTACATTATGCTGTAAAATTTAAGTAACAGTTTAGGATAGCAATCAACATAATAGGCGCTATATATCTGTCAAGACAAAATAGTATATAACTAATGCTTTAAAAAATGTCAGAAAAGATAAGACTTTAGTCTACCACTCCCTGAATTGATAGAACAATTTGAAGTGGATTTTTTTTTAATTTTTTTTTAAAGATTTTATTTATTTATTTGAGAGAGAGAGAATGAGAGATAGAAAGCATGAGAGGGAAGAGGGTCAGAGGGAGAAGCAGACTCCCCGCTGAGCAGGGAGCCCGATGCGGGACTTGATCCCGGGACTCCAGGATCATGACCCGAGCCGAAGGCAGTCGCTCAACCAACTGAGCCACCCAGGCGCCCCTGAAGTGGATTTTAAGTAGGAAGGAACCAAGAGATGTTGAAGAGAGGTAAAAATATTTTAGGTGGGGGGAAAGGACTAAGCAAAGCAAGGACCCAGTAGAGTACAAAGCATGCGTCGGACGTAGTTGAGTCCACCATTTCATCAGAGCTAAAGACTTATATAAGGCTGCAATCTGAAGCAATGGCGGAAAAGTAATTCACTGTTTGTAAATAAATGGATGGGGGTGGGGGAAGGGGAAAGGAAATTTGCTTTCAGATATGGTACATTTGAGGGGAAAATAATACATCTTTAGAAGTGATCTGATTTGCCATCAATTTTCCTTTCTTCCCCTCTATATAACCTTATACCCTGAACCTGCCATTTGTATGCTACCCTTTCCGATTCATTTGACATTTTGCTCAAGTTCTTTGCTGTTCCTGAGATGTCCTTTTCTCCCTATCTCATTTTGTTTAGGTTAAATTCTGTTATTTCTCTGCAACAGTTTAAAATCTACCTCTTCTATAGTTCCACTACATGTAGCATGTTTTTTGCTTCTTTTATGGGACTTTTATCTACTTTCACCCTTATTTATATACATCTCTTCTCTAATAGCCTGGAAATTCATTGAGGGTAGATACACTGTCTCTGCATTCTCTAAACTGCCTTATAGACAAAAAGAGAGTGACTAAACTGTTCAGTAGGTATTTGAAAATGCAAGCTTAGTACTCAGGAGGAAGGCAAAGGCTTGGAGTATCTATCTGAAAATAAGCAAATTCATCTAACTGAAAAGAATTACTGTTAAGGCTGGGAGAATTTAGGGCGCCTGGGTGGCTCAGTCTGTTAAGCATCTGCCTTCAGCTCAGGTCATGATCCCAGAGTCCTGGGATCGAGTCCCGCACACTGGGCTCCCTGCTCAGCAGAGAGTCTGCTTCTCCCTCTGTCCGCCATTCCCCCTGCTTATGCTCTCCCTCTCTTTCTCTCTCTCTAATAAATAAATAAAATCTTAAAAAAAAAGGGGGGGGAGGAGTCTGGGTGGCTCAGTCGGTAAGCATCTGCCTTAGGCTCAGGTCCTGATCCCAGGGTCCTGGGATCGAACCCTGCATCAGACTCCCTGCTCAGTGGGGAGCCTGTTTTTCCCCCTCCCTGTCCCTCTACCTCTCCCCCTGCTTGTGCTCTCTCTCTCTCTCTCAAATAATAAAATCTTTTTTTAAATTTAATTTATTTATTTGACAGAGAGAGACAAAGCGAGAGAGGGAACACAAGCAGGGGGAGTGGGAGAGGGAGAAGCAGGCTTCCCGTGGAGCAGGGAGCCCGATGCAGGGCTCGATCCCAGGACCCTGGGATCATGACCTGAGCCAAAGGCAGACGGTTAACGACTGAGCCACCCAGGCGCCCCTCAAATAAACAAAACCTTAAAAAAAAAAGAAGGCTGGGAGAATCTGATAAATGAAAAATGAGTATCTTAGAACAATGAAATGCATCTTGAAAAACAATATTTCAGGACAGGAAAAGATACTTCTAAGCAATTCAAGTAATAAAAATAATATAAATGTACATTTTGTATGACGCTTTTAAGTTTTCAACGTACTTTTTTATATAATTACTTAAAATAATCTTCAAAACAACCTATAAGGCATGCAGAAGTGTTTTTATGACACAGTTAAGAAAAATGAAGCTTGAACCAGGTAAGTAACTTGCTGTAGGTCCCATGGTTACTGACCAGTGTTAGAATCCAGGTTTCTCAATCTTAGTACAGCAGTTTCCATACCATAACAGATGCTTAGGTCACAGAATGGAAGCCAATATTTCAATAATAATGATCATGTAACAGTAATATCTTGCATTCGTACTGACCTTCATTATAGCTCCATTATGCCCCTTCAACTCCAATTTGTTCTTAGAATGAAGGGGCTGGTCAACAGTATTAATGCTCTAGAGCGGGGAAAGAGATTAAAAACTCAGAAAAGTTTAAGAAGGTTCATGAAGAGTGAAAAAGAGACAACAGTGAGTGTGGCCCACTCACCTTTGAAGTCTGGCTGTGAAAGGAAGGGAAGAAACAGGACAGTGGCCAGAAGAGGGAGCAGGGTCAAATTAATGTTCTTTTCAAGAGGAAGAGAACCATGTATGTTTGAAGGCAAGAGAAAAGAATGTGCAGATAGTGAATTTAAGGTAAACAAGGATTTCTACTTGCATACCCCATGATACAGGAGAGAGACGGGAACAAAAACGACAGAAGAAGAAGGACATTTCCGATGGCTTCAATTTTCTTTGAAAATAGGAGGTAAAACTATCTGACGAGAGTAGAGAAAGGAAGTAGTGGGACTTTAAGTGCTTAAGAGGAGAAAGGTTCAGAACAGCTCCTAGGGGAGGACTAAAAGGCTGACAGGGTGAATGAGACAAAGAGGATAGACAGCTAAGCTCCAGTGAAGGTGGGGTCATTTGAAGGGTCAAATCGTCAGAGCTCTAAACACTCTCTACCAATAACATGAAGCCTAAAAGTAGGATCAGAGAGCGAAGACGATGTGAGAAAGGTCAGAGAATATGTGATGTCAGTGAAACATTTACTGAGTGGCAGATTAAGTTGCTCATATGGGGAGAAAGCCAACTTAAATAGTTTTGGAAAATGGTGATTCTAGTAAAGAATGGTTTTCAGGTAGGGCGCCTGGGTGGCTCAGTCATTAAGCGTCTGCCTTCGGCTCAGGTCATGATCCCGGGGTCCTGGGATCGAGCCCCACATCGGGCTCCCTGCTCAGCGGGAAGTCTGCTTCTCCCTCTCCCACTCCCCCTGCTTGTGTTCCTGCTCTCGCTGTCTCTCTCTCTGTCAAATAAATAAATAAAGTCTTTAAAAAAAAAAAAAAAGAATGGTTTTCAGTACGTGGCCACCAATATGAGAATTTGAAAAGCTTGCAGCAATCTTAGGGGTTGTCCTCAAAGAGTGATCTGGGAAGCCCTAAGAATCCCTTAAATCTTTTCAGAGTATTCTCCAAATGAAACATATTTTCATAATAATATTAAGATGTTATTTATCCTTTAAACTTTTTTTTATTAAAGATTTTTATTTATTTATTTGAGAGACAGTGAGAGAGAGAGCACATGAGAGGGGGGAGGGTCAGAGGGAGAAGCAGACTCCCTGCTGAGCAGGGACCCCCCCCCCCGCCCCGATGTGGGGATCGATCCCGGGACTCCAGGATCATGACCTGAGCCTAAGGCAGTCGCTTAACCAACTGAGCCACCCAGGCTTTAAACTCTTTTTGGATCATTAAGTGTACGGTGGGGTTTTCTAGAAGCCATGTGCCATATAATACTGCAGCAAATTAAAGGCAGAATTGGATGTGAGAATCCAGCTATCTTCTACTAAGCTAGAGAATAAAGAGATTTGCAAGAATGTAAAATAATACTATTCTAGTTAATTTTTTTTATTCTGGAAAATATGGTATTTTTTCATAAAATTGTTATTTATGTTAATATGTTTATTGTTATTTTTAAATGAATTAATACTTAAAATATTTTTGGGGTATAACTTCTAATATGTTAAATGACATTAGATATAATTTACATAAACAAAACTCTTTGGGATCCTGTAACTTTTAAGAATGAAAGGCGGTCCTGACACCAAAAAGTTGGAGAACCACCAATCTAATAAAACCCTCACTTTAAAGATGAGAAAACAGACCAAGAGGGGTAAAACATCTTGTATAAACTTGCAAAGATAGTCTCTAAATCTCAGTCTCTTAATGAGATGGCCTAGTATTCCCCTCCTTGATCCTTATACCAATTAGTGATTAAAAGTACATTTCCAAGATAAAGTAATTTAAGTTCTTACTAAATGGTTAAATCAGTCTTTATTCAAATTTACATTAATCAAATGATCTGATTAAAAGTATTGCAAGGTGACCCATATTACTCCTGGTACATTAAACTTAGCTATTTCCAACTGACAAAACTAATTTTATCAAAAGATAAAACTCTTTTCCTTGGTATACTGTAGTAGTAAGATTTTCTAATTAAAAATACTATGGATTATGAATTTCAGATTTAGACATCAAAATCTTTAAATTTTTACAATACTTTAAAATAATAATAACAGCCAACATTTATTGAGTGCTTATTATGTGCTAGGTATCCTCAAAGCATTTATTTGCATTTTCTCCTTTAATCTTAAGAAATGTACTATTACTAAGTCCATCTCACAGATGAAGACACAGGTCCTTAGAGACATTAAATAACTTGCCAAAGGTCAGACTTTTAGGAAATGAGAGTTATTAGGACTGAAACCTAAGGACATTTCAAAGAACATTAAATACCATACTTCTATTTTTATGTAATAGGTACTTAAAAATACTACCATTCTTAAAATATAAATATTACCATTCTTTTATTAGAAAATAACCAATGCCACAAAAAAAGGGACAATACTAACCAAATATAAATTTGGGATTCCTAAACTAAAATTCTCTGCCTCTGTCTTCCCAATTCCACAGTTTACTTTTTGTTTAGCTCCAGGTAAGATATGTGATTTCTTTCAGTACTGCTGCTACCAATATTTACTAGTAATCTGAAGAAGCAACTATAGGTTCAGTTTAAAAAGATTTAGGGTAACTCCAAATATGAGTAGAAAATTCCATGTTAACGGGAAAACAACTAAGAACACACTTACAGAATAAAGGAGCCTATTTTTAAGGAAACAGGAAAAAATTAAGAGCATATTTCTTGAATAAAGGAGCCTATTTTTAGGGAAACAGCATATTTTTAAGGGAGGAAAGATGGATATTAAAAGCAACTATATTTAGCTACAGGATCACAAATTTTGGAATCAGTGAAATTAAAAGAATTTTGAGCTGAAAAGAACTCTAGCAATGATCTAATTAATGCCTTTACAGATGGATAAATAGACTGAGATATAGAGAAGTGAAGTATCTTGCTAAATGTTGCTCAGCTAAGAAGTAGCAGACATTCAACAAGCAGTGAATAATGTAGGCACTTTTTAAACTAGCCAAGGAAGATCACTTTAAACAATAAGTCAAAAGCAACTTTCACGTAAGAAATAATGGTAAATAACTTCATTACGTCCCTTCTAGAGGATAAACTATAGCTGAAGTTAACTACTGCTATGAACACAAATGTAAGAACTCAGATCAGCTGAGGGGAAGAGTTATTACCATCATGTGGGAAGAGTCGGAGAGCAAGAGCTACGATGGGCAACTAGTGGAAACAGCTAACCCCAATCTTGTGAGCTAATCCCTCTCATCTTAAAAAAAAAAAAGAAAGAAAGAAAGAATGGCATTCATTCTAATGAAGGATTTTGGGAGTTTCTTGATGCCACAGCTTCCCCAAGAACTAAATGAATAGTTTTCTAACATGATCAATGTCAAATCATAAGTAGTTACATCATGTAAATTTTATAGTAAGGGTAAACAAACCTAATATAACTCCAATACAAAACAACAGAAATTACAAGGGTGAATGAGGGACCTAGTGCTGTATAATGATACTTTTCCCATGGGGCAGACCTTGTAATTCTGAACAGCGGTACATATAAACAATCAAAGATCTAAATAGAAAGCCCGTAAGGCAAAATGTGGTAGAGAAAAAGTGGCTGGAATGACAACAGTTCTGAAAAGAAGCACTAACATTTATAACTAGGATTCACTCCTTCTAAGAAAAAAAAAAAGTAATCCATTTACCAGCATGCATAATGAATGGGCGCCCAGTGGTCACTATCTAATTGGTTGACAGAAAATCTTTCATTGAGAAGACGGTTTAGTAATTCTGAATCTCCTTCACAGGCACTTCGATGGAGAGGAAAGTCATCTACCCACTGTCGTTCCCTAATCATTAAAAACAGATAATTTTTTTAAAAAGCACTGTTGAAATTCAAATTGTTTCAAAATAAACATGACATATCTCTGAAAGCCATATATCACTTAGCAGCTGCAAACTAAATCTTTTATGCAATGCTTACATTGCATACTAACTACATATATCATTTTAAACAATTTTAACATTATAATGTAAGTTTTAAAAAAGCAATGTGGAGTAAAACCAAAACAGTACTTGTCTTCTGTGACACTGCTCATACTTCTCTGCCATTTTTCCTGTTTGGGAATTTGGATTTTCGAGTAGTCTGGAGCTCCTAGACCAAAGTATGGATTTATTACCACTTTATCTACCTAAAAAGGGAAAATAGAAAAAACAAAAACAAAAACCCCTTAAGAGATTTAGATACTTGACTTTGATATAAACACCGCTAAACACAACTAAATAAATACAACTAGATGTCATCTTAACATTTGCAATTAGTAACAGGTGTATTTACTTTAGAAAAAAATTATATTTCAGATAAAATGTCTTTGAAATCAGAGCCAAAATTCATTCAACTCTTACCCGGTTTGTATACTGAAGATCTGATCCAAACAAAGGGTTGTAAATACAAGTATCTGCCTTCTCTAGGGCTAACATTTTACTCTTTATTTCTAGTGCACTGTAGCCCATATGTTGTGAGTTTTCTGTCTGACCTGATTCAGTTGCATATGCAGGGTTTATGACATTAGTTTTTATCCGCTCAAGAGGAGAAGGTCGGAATAAAGCTGGAATAAAGTGAGATTGTGCATGACGTTCATCTAACCACCTGGCAAAATAGAAAGAGGAGGTCAGAGAAGTATTTGTTCAAATATGAAGATGAAAAAAGGAGACCATCAAACTCTGAGATGTGATACGTTCTAATATTACATTCAGATTTTTAAATTTTTAACTAGTGTTCATTAAGTACTTCATTTACTAATAATAAAAGTTTTGCTAATAGACACAGCAAACTATTTTTAAAATGCATATACCATTATAATAAAAACCCCTTTCAAAAAACATGAAGTACTTTTAAAATTAAAACCACTGAGACAGAGGTGACATTAGCTCTGTAGTTACAGAAGGACAAAGGCATGAGAGGCTAAACAACTTGTTCACCGCTAAGAGTAACTCAGTACTAAATCTATTGGAACTTGAGGAGCCGTGTGACCGAACATCAGGGAAAACAGAAAGAGAACTTTAGTCATTCGCTTATTTAACTATTTTTTTAAATTTTATTTTATTATGTTATGTTAGTCACCATACATTACATCATTATGATTCATTGTTTGCGTATAACACCCAGTGCTCCATTCAATACGTGCCCTCCTTAATACTCACCACAGGGCTAACCCATCCCCGCCCCCAAACCCTCAGTTTGTTTCTCAGAGTCCATAGTCTCTCATGGTTCATCTCCCCCTCCGATTCCCCCCCTTCATTTTTCCCTTCCTACTATCTTGTTCTTTTTTTTTTTTTTAACATATAATGTATTATTTGTTTCAGAGGTACAGGTCTGTGATTCATCAGTCTTACACAATATTTAACTATTTTTTAAATTAACATATAGTGTATTATTTGTTTCAGGGGTACAAGTCTGTGATTCATAAGTCTTATATAATACCCAGTGCTCATTACACCACATTCCCTCCCCAATGTCCATCACGCAGTTACCCCATTCCCCCCCTCCAGCAACCCGCAGTTTGCTTCCTAGGATTAACTATTTTTAAAGACATAATTCTATTAAAATAGTGGAGAAAGGATGGAAATAAGGGAACTAGTGCAAAGTAGGAGGGGATATAAAGGCAGTGGTAACTCAACTTGAAAATTAAAAAAAAAAACAAAAACTAAATTACTTTTATAATAAGGAATCTTAATTCTTTTTCTTTTTTAAAGACTTTATTTATTTATTTGACAGAGAGAGAGATAGTGAGAGCAGGAACACAAGCAGGGGGAGTGGGAGAAGGGGAAGCAGGCTTCCTGCTGAGCAGGGAGCCCGATGCGGGACTCGATCCCAGGACCTCGGGATCATGACCTGAGCCGAAGGCAGATGCTTAACGACTGAACCACCCAGGCGCCCAGGAATCTTAATTCTTAATCCAGGGCAGTCTTTGTCATTTTTGAAAAAAGATTAGCTGTTGCAAGCAAACCAGGACAATCTTGTCTTTGGGGCTTTTCATTTTTATATTGTACTTCAAAAACTTAACATTATGTTACATATATATTATTAATTTTATTATTTTCTTCTGTTCTTTCAGAGCTAATTTCTACTATGAACCTGTATTTGATTTATTAAAAAAATATTTTTAGTGGCATTTCTTACTTGTCCAAGGCTATTAACATCCTTGCTGTAAGTGTAGCAAAATGAGTGCTGGATTCACTACAGACTCGCATAATATCTTGTAAGCAGTAAAAAATTGGGCATCCTGGAGTATACGTATATTTAGTATTATCTGAAAAAGAAAATGAATAATGCCATCATATAAAAGGTTTACAACTGCATGTTTTTCATTTAAAATTATATATTATATTTTAAAAAGTAGTTAAGTGTAACATGAATTCTTTTAGATTTGGATATAGAAAACCTTGATTAAATTGATGACCAGTTCTGTGACCTTATCCATTTGGAATTAGAAGACCTATATTCTTGGAGGATTGCAGAAATTGTTTCCTCTTTCTCTTCGTCAACAATATTGTAAAACTCTGATTAATAAGATTTCGAACACCATTTTAAAATATTGTACTTTTTAGCCTAAGTATGGCTGGGGAAAAAATATATATATCTGGAATGCTAGAGCTGGCTCATAAAATACATATAAGTACTATGTGAGCAGCATGATGATGGCATATCCACACTGGGTCATTAATTTATCATCAGTCTTATTGCTGCCTTATAGGAGGCCAGTACTCTAAAGTTTCCAAAGTGGTTTTCATATCTAATACCTCATTGAATTCTTTGAGCACAATGAACTTAGTAGAAGCAGATACCTATCCTACAAATAGAGCTGAGGCTTAAAAAGGTGATTTGTCCAAAGGCACAAAATTAGTAGGCTGAAAGGTCTGCACTGAAAAATAATATTTTTCAATTATTCCAGGATGTCAAAGGCTCAAGTTAAATTTTTACATTAGATCTAAATTCTTTAAATACTACTAATACTGTCAGGCAGAGTATTTTAGAACTATTATTAACACCTTCTTGTGCCAAATACCAGATAGGTCCTGATCATAGTCTGTTAATGTTCTAAAATACTGAAATATCTATTTCTAGTCATATCCTTTAAAAAATCCCTTATTATAACCTGGAAATTTTTAATTTCAATTATAACTTCCCTCTTCACTTCTTTATTCTACTTTTAAAACCAGAAATAAAAACATTACTGTTTAGTCCAGAAGGCTGAATATTACTTTAAAATCAAAATACCTTTTTTAATAAATTTCCTCATCTTAACTACTAACTGAAAAATAGGTATTTTAAAACAGTATTATAGTAGTAACTATGAATGTGAGTTACTAAATTCCTCAGTAGACTTTAACTTAGCATCAAGAGTACATAAAGATTCATAAAACTTAGACTTTACCTTTGACAACTGATGGAACAATAAATAATGCTGCTTCTCTGCCCATCTTCTCCCCATCCAGAGGAAATTTCTTCATTAGTACCACTCGCTTTCCTAACCATTTTTAAAAATCAGTAAAGATAAAAATAATGGGCTTTTAAATTTTATAAATTTCCTTGAGAATTAGAAAAAAATTATTTTAATTCCAGTACAGTTAAAATACAGTGTTGTATTAGTTTCAGGTATACAATATAGCAATTCGACAATTCCATATATTACTCAGTGCTCATCAAGATAAGTATACTTTTTTTTGTGCTCACAAAATTTTTTATTTTTTATTTTATTTTTTTAAAGATTGATTAATTGATTGATTGATTGATTTGACAGAGAGACACAGCAAGAGAGGGAACACAAGCAGTGGGAGAGGGAGAAGCAGGCTCTCCGCCAAGCAGGGAGCCCGATGCAGGGCTCGATCCCAGGACCCTGGGGATCATGACCTGAGCTGAAGGCAGACGCTTAACGACTGAGCCACCCAGGCGCCCCTGTGCTCACAAAATTTTTTAAACTTTTGCATGTTATAAAAACATCAAATGAAAGAAGAAAGTGTAGTATTTAAAAATGCATCAAAATAACAGATCACCATCCTCACTAAAAAAACACAATTAAGAAAAAAATCACTAAATAGATAAATTCTATAGAGGCAATTCACAAAAGTGGGCAATTCCAAATTTTAACAAACATTTTAGAAACACCATCCTCACTAGAAACCAAACAAAGCAAATTAATAAGTAATGATATAGAATGTTTTAACTTATAAAAGACGGCAATTTAAAATATAAGATAAGGTACGCTGGAAGAATGTTTGCTTTTTCAGATATTGCTGGTAGAAGTGCATATGCCTATCTAAACTTTTGGAAAGGAATATGTCAGTATGAATCAAATACTTTTAGAAATACATAATAATAACATAACCAATAATATTGTATAATTTTGAGTACATTTATGTTGAATGAGGTTTCAAAAACTATGAAGCCACATATATGCGAGTATATAAATGTAAAATCACATTAAGTGAAAACAACATCTATTCCCATAATTGGCTAGCATAGTGTACCTGGCATGTAGAATTCAGGCAATAAATATTTGTTGGATGAGTGACACACAGACATACTTTAGCAATGCATAGGACCAAAAAAAAAAAGAGGCTGTAAGGAAAATATATGTTTATTAAATGCTAATTTTGCTTTTAAAAATCAATTTCATTTAAAATAAAAAGTATCATAAGGACATTAGGGATATGAAAAATATATGTGCTGCCGAAGCGAGCACAAGGGATATGAAAAATAATCACCCATAATCTCACCATACTAAGTATATTCTTAATCCCCTTCACCTATTTCACCCATCCTCCCACCCACCTCCTCTCTAGTAACCATTGGTTTGCTCTCTATAATTAAGAGTGTTTTTTGGTTTGTCCCCCTGCCTTTTCTTGGGGGAGAACTAGAAAATTTTTTAAAAGGCAGCATTAAGAGGAGTTAAAATAGAGCCAATTTTATTATATGCCCTAATAAAAACTGTTCATTCCGATAACAATGGACATCATTCTGTAGACAATGAACCAGTAGATTTATGGTACTGGTCTTGACTCACTCTAGAAGAGAAGCTTGCTTGCTTGCTTTTTTTCCTTTCTTTTTTTAAGATTTTATTTGAGCGAGGGGCGCCTGGGTGGCTCAGTTGTTAAGCGTCTGCCTTTCGCTCAGGTCATGATCCCAGAGTTCTGGGATCGAGTCCCACATCAGGCTCCCTGCTTGGCAGGAAGCCTACTTCTCCCTCTCCCACTCCCCCGCTTGTGTTCCTGCTCTCGCTCTCTCTCTCTCTCTGTCAAATAAATAAATAAAATATTTTTTAAAAAAGATTTTATTTGAGCGAGAGAGCGGGAGTGCACGTGCGTGAGCACAAGGTGGGTCAGGGCAGAGGAAGAGGGAGAACCGGACTCCTGGCTAAGCAGGGACCCTGATTTAGGGCAGGATCCCACAATCCCGAGATCATGACCTAAGCCAAAATCAAGAATTGGAGGCTGAACTTACTGAGCCACCCCATAAGTTGCAAAGTCTTAAAGTTTAGTAGCCCTTCACTTAACATTCAACCTCCACCCTCAATTTCAGTTTTGTTGGTTTTTTTTTAAGACTTTTATTCGAGAGAGCATGAGAGAGAGAGAGAGAGAGAGAGAGAGAGAGAGAGAGTGCGCACCCGCGCACACACACACAAGTAGGGGAGTGGGGCAGAGAGAGAAGCCAGCTTCCCTCAGAGCAGGGAGCCTGACAGGGGGCTTGATCCCAGGACCCTGAGATCATGACCTGAGCCAAAGGCAGATGCTTAACAGACTGAGTCATCCAGGTGCCCCTTCAATTTCAGTTTTTATTAAAATCTGATTGGGCTACGAACTACTGTTCTGAACTGTAACCTCCATTCTTAATCTGTTTTTCCTGATTTGGCCGCAAGGGAGCTATAAATAAAAACCTACAAGTCATGCACTTTAAAACTTCTCATCTAGACACCTTTACCATTATTTTTGTCAACTCTTCCAATCTTCCCATTCCACGATAGAGAACCTTGTTCCTGACCCAAGTAGGAATGTCTGGCTGGATGCCTTCTATGGACAAGTAGATAATATAATAGTTCAAGCAGCTTCATTTATGCACAAAATAATGGACTCAATATTTTTATTATGGCCATTATTATAGCCCCCAATTATTTTACAAATTGGACATTTGTAGAAAATATAAGTGTTAGATACAGAATAACATCTCATTTCAGAGGCAATTTCTTTTGTCTAACCCAAGGCATTGCCCCACTTAATCTTTCCTGCCTTGCTGCATCGCTAAACTCAGTTCTGATTCATTGCTTAACTGCCTACTTTGCAAATTATAGATGTAATGAGATTTTTTGTGGGGAAAAAAAATAAAAGCACTGACTACAAGTTGGGAAATGAGGATTCTTGTCCTAACTCCTCCACTAATGGGAATACGATTTTAACAGATAACAACCTATATGTGCATTTCCATTTACAGATGTGAAAATGACTGTATACCAACTCACAGGACCAATTTAAGAATTTCATTAATAAGTAAGTGTGGTGATGCTTTATAAATGATACACAGCACTACACAAAAAGGTAAGGCATAACCACTGCTATTATAAAGTCATTTGTGATTTTTATGTGATGCTTATATAAGGTATCCTATTACTCTATAAAAATATTTCATACATTACTCAATAAATAGGATAGTCAGGATCTGGTATGACTCATTAATATAACTAGTTAGTTTAACTTCTCCATTTTAATTTCTTTTATTAAAGGCTGCCAGAAAATCTTCTAAGAGTACTACCCCTTTCTCTGGGCCAGAGGACATCTTTGTTAACACCGACACCACTTTCATCCCCCTTCTGGGTGAATGGACCAAGTGATAGAATTTGGCTAATTCATAGCTAATTATGACTTGTCTATCTTAGCTCAAATATATGATTTTAGTATATGTCTCAGGAATTTGATCTAAGGATATATCCTGATAACTATAACAATTTAGCAACAGTAAAACAAGTCTAGATGAAATTGATCAGAAGGCCAAGACTGAGGTAGAAAAGACTGACAAATCTGTGGCATCCAAAAAGAGCCTTTCACATGCCTGGATCACCCATAAGGAGAGTCCCCTTTTTAGCTAAGATCAATTTCTAGATCACTTTATTAAAAAGTCAATCTGATAATTAAGGAAAGGATATTCTCTTTGTGGGACTCGGAATGTGTATCAAGGATCTGTAAATTTATGCAGTAACTTATTATAATGTTGAGTTACAATGATTACAGCCCCAACCATTCAGGCCCTGTTAGGGAGGTTACCTATTGGGAAGGTAAAAAATGGTGAATGATAGCTCCAAAAATTATGAATCAGAGGCTTACAGTTCAGCTATCTCTATAGAACAAATACCCAAAATAATAACTTGAATCACAGGATTCAGCCCTATCTCTGCAACAAAAACAGACTCTTTACTGAAACAGATAAATTAGACAATCTCTAGAAAGATTAACAGAAAAAAAAAACCCACTAAGCTTTAAAAAAACAAAAGGTAGGCATAGAGAGGTATGCTTTACCTCATTACAACTGTTTTCAACAGCTATTTGAAATTAGCTTTAGCGTCTTAATGATAATGTCTGAATAGTGGATAGAGTTTATAATTTCTCTAACTTTTAACTGCTATCCACTTCTTGTGAGGCTACGGCCTGAGAAAATTATCATTAATTTTTAAACAGTTTCCTAGGCTATATATTACCTAATATTTTAAATGGGGTCTGAACCTTTTAAGGTTAATACTTCAATAATTCAGTTTGGCTTTTTGAAAAGGTCTTCTTCCTGTGACTAAACAGGAAGAAACCTCTGCTACCTGGTAGCTTATAGGATTCTAATTCATGAATCTTAACTTTCACTTAGTTATGAAGCAAGGTTTTTAGTTTCCTCTGTCCTAAAAGAGAAAATAAAAATAGTAGTTCAAAGATACTTAACTAGAGAACTATACTTCTTGCAAAAGTGATTTGTATTTTCTCTTTGTTTTCAAGCTACTCTTTGGTTTCCTATCTCTACTGAACAAATCATTAACACTGTAACTTATTTAACTATTTTTCAACTTAAAAAACATTACAGTCAAGTTCTTTCTTTCTTTCTTTTTAAAGATTTTTATTTATTTGACAGAGAGACACAGTGAGAGAGGGAACACAAGCAGGGGGAGTAGGAGAGGGAGAAGCAGGCTTCCCAGTGAGTGGGGAGCCCGATGAGGGGCTCGATCCCAGGACCCTGGGATCATGACCTGAGCAGAAGGCAGACGCTTAATGACTGAGCCACCCAGGTGCCCCTCTTTTTTTTTAATTTAAGATTTTATTTATTTCTTTGAGAGAGAGAGAGAATGAGCTGGGGGGGGGGGTGCAGGCAGAGGATGAGGGAGAAACAGGCTCTCTGGGGAGCCCAATGTGGGACTGGATCCCAGGACTCAGGATCATGACCTGAGCCGAAGGCAGACACTTAAAACACTGAGCTACCCAGGCTCAGTCAAGTTATTTCTTGAAAGGCTTTGCTATACCTTAAAAGATGTTTTGAGCCTTTTTCAAGTTTTCTTTTAAAGATTTTATTTGAGAGTGAGAGAGAGAGTGCATGCCTGTGAAAGCAGGGTGTGGGGGGGGGGAAGGGAGAGGCAGAGAATCTCAAGTAGACTCCTCGCTAAGTGCGGAGCGAGAGGCAGCTGGATCTCAGAACCCTGAGATCATGACCTGAGCTGAAACCAAGAAGTGGACGCTTAATAGACTGAGCCACCCAGGCACCCCTCAAGTTTATTTTATATATTTTTTAAAGATTTTATTCATTTATTTGACAGAGAGAGAGACACAGCGAGAGAGGGAACACAAGCAGGGGGAGTGGGAGAGGGAGAAGCAGGCTTCCTGCAGAGCAGGGAGCCCGATGAGGGTCTCCCTGGGATCAAGACCTGAGCCAAAGGCAGACACTTAATGACTGAGCTACCCAGGCGCCCCTCAAGTTTTTTTTAAATGGAAAGGAACATAAAAAGAAATTGATCTTCCCCTTTTTTAAAAAAAAAAAGATTTTATTCTTAAGTAATCTTTACACCCAACATGGGACTTGAACTCACAACTCCAAGATTAAAAGTCTCACACTAATGACTCTGAGCCAGCCAGGCAACCCAAAAGAAACTGATCTTAATACATTTTTAAAAGTATCTTTCTCTACAAGCATTTAAAGCAAACTTTATATTAAAAAAAAAAAAAAAAAAACAAGAAAAATGTTTCCTACCTCTAATACCCTGGTTTGCAGGAGAAATTGGTTTGGTGGTTTCTACTACATAATCCAATATGCCCTGTGTTATTTCACTGTTGCCTTGAAGTTTAGTTTCCAACAAAACTTTCTTTCTCTTTTTTTTCTGTCCTTCAATGGGAACTTCATGCAACAAAATCTTAGATGAGAAAATTTAAAGAGAGAAAGTTTAAAATAAAGTTTACTTGCCCTAGAATATAATAAGCCAGCAGTCTTTCTTAACCCCAGCTTCATATTAGAATATCGGGGGAAGCTTTTAAAACAATAGCAATGTCTAGCTTCATCTTAGACCTGTTAAATCAGAATGTCTGGGGAGGGGGGCCCTGGTACTGGAAGTTTTAAAGTTCTCCAGATGATTCAACAGTGCAGCCAGGGTTGAGAACTAGTAAAACAGAGCACTGCTGAAAACAGCAGCCTCCTGAGAGCCTCTGCAATATCCTCTAATAGGTTTCAGATAACTAACCTTAAAAAAGCAATGTGAGCAAAGTGCTAGAGAAATTAGTTGGAGTTAGGTTAGATTAGAAGTATTCTATGATGCTTGGAATCTGTTGCATAAAAAAGATAATTGTGTTTTAGGGTTTTTCGGGAGTTTTTTGGCTTCAATCACATTTACTAATATATTTAATACAATTCAGGACTACAGAGAAGTAACTTAATTGCTTAAAACTTTAATTAAAGGTAGAAAGATATTTTAAAATGAACTGTTAAAAACAGTTCTTTAGGGAAATAACCAAGAATAATATTTACATTGAATTTGGAACGAGCTGACTTTTGCAATTTTTTTTAATTTTTGAGAGCCATTTCATAAATTGTACTAAAAACTAAATCTATATAAGGAAAACTCCACTGACTACCTTTTAATATCTAATAATTTATACCTATCAATCAATAGAAAAATGGTCAAAAAGCATGCAACAGACAAAAAGACATATAGTGATGGGCAGAGATCTAGGAGCATCAATTCTACCTTTTCAAGATCTAGGTTGTCAAGAAGAATTTAGACGATATGATAAGACTTTATGTAAATGAAAATGACATTCAGTGGTAGCAAATAAAATGTTAGTAAATGTTCTCACTTCATATGACTTAGCTCTGTATTCCCGAGAATTGAGACTGGCAGTATTCTTTGGACGAATAACAGCAACATACGCATCTTCTATGTTTTCTGGATTTCCCATTGTTTTACAAAACAAACAGAAATACCTTGAAATATTAAAAGACACATAATCAGCATAATCACTTTGAAAAACAATTTTAAAAATAACATGTTTATTTTTCTATCTTGGAATATATATACTACCTAAAAGACAAGCTAGTGATGACTGTATCTTAACCCTGAACATTCAAACCCTTAGCTTATAATTTTAAGATTTCTTCTTGGTGCTTTTTTCTTTTTCTGTGAAAGGTAAAAAAATTTTAATGGAGATGCATACTTTTGTATGTCTAAACTGTATAAGAATCTGCCTTTTGGACCTAAAAAAAAAAAAAAGTGATATGATTATAAAATGTCTTCTAAATACTAAGCAAATAATGACCTGAAAGAGTGATTTGGAATATTACACACTTATATTTCATAAATGACACAAGTAAATGTCATACTGTTAATAGTTTGGAAGCTGGAAATAGGCAGCTGTCATGGACATTCTTTCCAAAATCTTTTGAAAGAACTTTGATATTTGACATGTGGATAAGCTAACGTATACCTTATGATTTTCCTGAGAGATGACTACCAGAGAGTCAAAAACATGTGGTCAGTGGATAAAATCTTTCTGATGTTGACTTACGAGTATTTTCCACTTCCATTACCAATTCCCTAGATAACTCCCAACATTTTCTTCCAAATATATATTTTACTTACAAACACACACACACACACACACACACACACACACACACACTTCCCCCAGACTAATTTTAGGAATCCACTGAGGAATTTCCAACAAGCATTTGTATTTCAAGCACTACTTCCTTGTTTAAAAAAAAGACAATGTATTGTGAATACACTGTATAACATAGGTATCACAATTACACAAACCTTTTTTTTTCTATTAAGCACCCAAAAGAGAAATCAAGTAATCCTTAGTCTTCTAAACACAATTTAAAGCAACCAATTCCTGTGAGGGTCAACTTACAATTAAAAAAAAAAAATCTGGGAAAATGCTTTATTAATATTCATCATTTCTCTGGAATACTTAGTACTGCACAGTACGCTCAACTTTTAAAAGATAAACAAATATGATTAATAGAAAAAGGCATAACCATGAGGGTTATAGTATTTTGTTTTTATACCATTTAATGTAAACATATCCCTGAAAGATTATAAAAATTGATTTTCAAGAAATATTCATACTTTAATATTTGAAATATACATATACCCTGTGACATGAAAGAAGAAAACAAAGGCTTAAGTTAGGAAAAGAATGAAAGCTACTAACATATCAAGGCAAAACTGCTAAGGCAGAAACACATGCAGGGAGACTGGAAAAGACTAACTTCAAATAAAAATAATAGAGAAAGGTAGAACTAAAATCAGCAATATGTTTAGACTGAGTTTTAGACAAAGGTTCAAGTGACTAGGTATAGGAAATAGGTAGCATTTTGTTATGGCTCATTCGATTCTGAAAAATGCTTAGGCATAATAATGTTCCAAGCAATGAGGCCTTACAAATATGAAGATGTGGTTCTCAACTGGGGGTGGTACCCTACCTGGGATCATTTGAAAATGTGTAGGGACATTTCTGGTTATCACTATGACTGGGAAAGGGGAGGTGTGCAAATGCCATTTAGTTCCCATGGGGCAGGCTTGTTAACATTTCTTTGCTATACCAGACAGTCCTGTTTAACAAAATGTAAATAATATCTTCAATAAAACCATTTGCTATATTGAGTACTGATTAACAAACTAAAGCCTTTTACACCAGAGAAAAAGAGAAGATTCAGTAGGTGAATATGGGTATTGTAAATTTAATTAGCAGAAGTCAAAGTTGACAAGAGGATTTACCAGTTTGCAACGTGCATGCTAACAGAAATTACCAGCAATGATCGGAAAGTGTATCTTCATAAATAAAAACCAAAAATTGGGACATTATCTTAGGTCTCTGTAAAATGTTCCTGAGACAGAAAATGATCCACCTTCTTCCATCCTTAAGCAATGTTTCTCAATCTTTTAAACCCATGTCAACTTTAAATAACCAAACCAAGCCAAACCCACAAAACGTTTCTGTCCACATAGTTGAAAATCATTGCTAAAGCATATTTTTATTCCCTTGATTTTATCAAGTTGTCCTTAAGTTTTTAATGCTTTTGTTTTCTGAATACAACATTGAATGTTTGTAAAATAATGTGAACAGCTAACACCGACAGTGCTTATTATGTGCTAGACACTATGCTAAGTGCTTTATATATATTAATTCATTTTATTCCCCCTAAACTTGATGAAGGTAGATATTATCATCCCTGTTTTACAGGAAAAAAAAAAGTTGAGGTGGAGTAGCTAAGTTACTTGATCCTTCCACATTCTCCTAGAACAATTCACTATTTTAAAGCATTATAACATTAAAAAAGAAGAGATGGAGACTAAATGTCAGTAAGAATTCCTCTACAGGGATTTGCTGACCATAAAAATCTCATCCTTTTGCTACAAAGAGAGGAAGTATTAATAAAGTAGAATAGGAAAGAGCCATCGGTGCTACTTCTAAGTTAGCTTGCTTTCTCCTTGTCCCTTCAACCAATTCTACTAATCATCACTTATCAGGGCCAACAAGTGTCAATGATAATTTTCAAAGACTTTCTGTTAAGTGACATTCTGTTGTGTAATTTAAGATATTTAATAATCTTCAAATTGCTTTTGAAGACAATTACAATGAATTTGGCTAATACAGAAGGAACTATAAGTAATACTGGCATTGGGAACCAAATGAAATCCTACGGTGAATACCAAGGTTATTTAAGGTTATTTGGAGGAGCATGATTTCATCCTTAGCATATCCAAATATGCTATATATCAGCTGCTGCTGTAGTTCTGCAACCCAATTTTAAGGAAACCAACTAATACAGTAGCATGGGGTTAAGGGGCAAAGATCATGGAGTGAATTGTTTTTATATTGTTATGAAAACATATTTGTATTTTTGGCATTTCCCCCAAATAAGATAAGGCCATCAAAGCAGTTAAGAGACTGTAGACGCAGAGAGAAAGACGCATTTGCAAACAAACTGAAGGCACACAAGCTTTCCAAGAGAGTGCGAAGGGAACGGGAGGGAGATCCTGAGTCAGGCCAGCTACATCAAAGATTTCTTTTGAAAATAAAAAACACCATGAATAAAAAGCAAAGAAAGCCAAAAGCCTCAAAAGATGGAAAGAAGTGTAGAGGCGAGTTGAACCGGAATGACAAGTTGTGAATCGCTTTCCCTGAAATGACAAAAATAAACAATCTGCCTAGGTTTTTCCTCCGCCACCACCCATCAACGTCCACTACCAGGAAAGGACTGCACGCCTCTTTGCTCAAAGAGCTACCACCCCAAGAGTGGCTCTAGCTTCTTCGTTACTAGTAAGAAATAAATTCCTTGCCTGGGGAAACTAGTGGAGATAGTTCAGCCTCCCACCTCTGTTTTCTCTCGCTGGAGTCTGGTTCTCGCTCCTCCTCGTCTCACCCGTGAGGGCGGCCGAGCACCTCCCGGGCCGCTACATTCAACTCACTCGGTGGGACAGTCACCTGCGGGGCGGGTGCCGTCACGGCTTTCTCATTCCTCCTTCCCTTCTGTTTCCCAGCAGCCGGGCCTAACTTCCTGTGACAGGAAAACCCTTGGTGGCCACCAGAAGCCGCCTGGCGTGTTCGGCAGCGCTTTCCAAAACGCGCCTCAAGAGCCCGGGTCTCTGGACTCGGAGAAACTCTTGCCGATTAGTTCTTTATTGTCCTTCCCTCTCCCGAAATTAGGGGTTTCCAGGTCTTCAAAGTCCTTTGCTTCCCCTCCCGCCGCTACCGGGGCGAGGAAATCACTTCCGGGTTTACACCCCTTGCAGCGTCGCGGTTGGCGGCGGAAGAGCTTCCGGGTCGACGGACGAGCTGCTGCCGTTCCTGCTGCTTCCCGCTGGGGCTGCGGGCTGTCTGGGGTTGGTGGCGGTGCCTCGAGGACAGGGGTGGCAGCGGCCGGCACACCAGCGGCTGAGCCGGCAGCGGGGGAGGGGAGGAGGGCGGCCCGGGCTGCGCGCGCGCGCGCAGGGCTCGAGCATGAGCCGGACTTGACCGCGAGGCGGAGGCAAAAGCCACCGCCCCCTCTTCCCCTCCCTTGAGTGAGGCGGCGCGGCGGCCAGAGAGAGATGGGGGGCGCCCGCCTAATCTGAGCCTCGTCGGGGGCGCCTCAGTCTCACGCAGCGTTCCTCGCGGGCCTCTAGTGCGCACCCTCAGCCCCAGCAGCCTCTGCCCGGCGGGCGCACCCGGGCGGGCGAGGAGGGGGCGCCCGCCTGGGTGGGTGGGGTGGGGAGGGTACCTGAGGTCACCTGCTCCGCGCGAGAGGCAGAGGCGGCCACGGCGGTGGCAGAACTGCAGAGCTGCGGGGTCCACCCGACCCTTACCCTCAGCCCGGGAAGTAACCGTAAGTCTCAGCTTCACCATACGAGTGTGTATGAGGCTATCTCAACCCTTTTTGGGTTCCGAGTTCAGCGCTGCCTAGTTCACGCCCTCACGGGTCTCCCACTAATGTGCCTCCTTCCTCTTGTGGAGGATTGTACTCCTCTCTGTCCCCATCCCTGAACAGGCAACATCCTCAGTCGGTCCCGTGGGGCTTTTCTCCTAGCGAATTTGCAAGTCTCAGTGGCGCGTCCCATCCTCCCCAGCCAGATGCATCTCCTTGTCCCTCTGTCCTCAAAGATCTGTGTCCTCCCTCTCTCTCTTTCTCTCTGTATCCCAGACCTCGGAGCCTTCCCCGCCCATCTTTTGAGACGTGGAAAGCCACGGGTTCGGCGGATCTGGTGGGCTAGAAGGTCTTGAGCGGATGGCTGAAAGTGCTCTGCATCGTTGTGATGGGTGGGGATAGGTGCAGATAGCTCTGATGGACCTTTATTTTTGCAGCGTCTGCGACCAAAACAAAAGAATGGGTCGCTCCCTGGACCTTCATTCCTCTCCCTTCTTAACTATGTATAAGCTCTTTTCTGTACATTGCCGTTTGAGTCGCAGGAAATTGGAACTAGAGCTGTAATTAAGCATCTCCTGAGGTTTTAAGAATTAATCTCACAAGCTCTATTCACACGGAATTGACATATTAAACAATCTTGTATTGGAATGAAGACCCATTCCAGAATAGCTTTGCTAGTAGATTCTAAGAAATGAAGGTAAAAAACAAAGGGCTGATATTTCCAATATGTTTTTATGTCTTTAAATAATTTTTGGTGTTTTGGATTTACATTTAGTTCTTAAGTTACGAAGTGTGTGATGTGGAAAATTTTGTATTGGAAAGTTTTGTTAGTGGTTAAAAAACACCTGATTTTTAAAGATCATCTCAAATTGTATTTGGTAAGATAGTTTAAGTCGTTCATTTCAGAGAGACTTTTTTACTGATTTAGATCAGCCACCTACAGATGTTACACGCTTGTGCCTATGACCTTACTGCTTCTTAGTTTGAAAAAGAAATTAACTGTGGATATCTTCAATGTGTATTTCCAGATTAAAGGCTAGGCATTTTTTCTTTTTGAATTTAGTTTGCTTTTTAAACTGCCACTGCAGAACTTTCCAGAAATTAGATTAAAAAATAACTGTAATGCTGTCAGTGACTGAACAATAGCTCTCAACACGACTTCATGCTGATGACACTTTCCAGGGCACTATAGGGAGCAAATAATTTTTTTCTAAGATTTTATTTATTTATTTATTTGACAGAGACAGAGTGAGAGAGGGAACACAAGCAGAGGGTGTGTGGGAGAGAGAGAAGCAGGCTTCCTGCAGAGCAGGGAGCCCAACGCAGGGCTCCATCCCAGGACCCAGGGATCATGACCTGAGCCGAAGGCAGACGCTTAATGACTGAGCCACCCAGGCGCCTGGAAGTAAATAATAATTTAAGAATAATTTTACTCTGCATATTGCAGTTCTTTGTTACTATTCTGTAAACTGTTCTGTAATGTACCTGGTAGCCTTGGTTTATTTTTTTCTGAAAACATAGTCATTGTGTTAAGAAAGGTAGGTGTGTTTAATGATGATTTTTGTGGTTGTTTTCAAAACTTTCTTTTAGCACTTGATTTGGAACTATTACTTGATTTGTAACTTCATATTGTTCACAGATTTTAGTTTAAAGTAGGCTCAGGAGATGTAGCCCCAGCTCTCTGTCTGGAAGTATACTTTACTGGCTTGTTTCAGAAGCCAAGCTCTGTACAGCGTTGAGTGTATTATTAAAGGTGTGGTTTTGCTTTTCAGAAAATTGATGAGTTTCCAAATGTGAGTGAGGTAATTGGCCATAACTTGGAAGAGTCTTTTTTTTTCCTTCCTTTTTTAAAAGTCTATTGATCCCTGTTATCTTTGGAAGTAGTGGGGAAGATAGCACTGTATTTTCATAATACACTTTTTCCCTTGCCAACTGCACTGGGAATTTTGAGTTTTCAATCTGAAAATGTTCCAAAACCATGCAGATTATGCCATAAGGGTGAATTCTAACAGGTGGCTGCTGAAACAAAAGTTTTTGGTTACTCTTTTGTACTCCTATAGCACTGCCCACTTTTGAGAGAACTGATTTTCTTTCTTTCCTCTTCTGGAGTGTGCAGTTGAACTTGTGAAAGTGAAATCTGTGTATTTACAATGTATTTGTAAGTAAAAGTTCAAACTAATTTTCATATATAAATAGATGGAAGAACTTCAGTTAAGCTCATCTGAGTCTCCTTGAGTGGAAGTTAGAAAGATTCCTCAGTGTTTTGGGTACATTTTTCCTCTTTGAGGATGAACACAACATTTATTTAGATGAAATTTTAAAGTACTTTTCTGTAATATTAGACTTATTATGTGACACATTTGCCAAAACAGATTTGAAAGTGGCTCAGTCATTATTTAAAAGAGTCTGAGGGGAGTTTCTGCTCATGGTTTTAAAAATGCTTATGTATTTTATTTCCTTTCTCAAAGTGACTTGCTTAGGGAATAATAATTTTTGGACTCTAAGTTTATTTTTCAGACAATCTCAAGACTACCTTTTTTTTTTCTTTTGAGATAACTTACTTTCATACTCAGTTCATTTCAGTAAATCTTTATTGAATGCCTACTGTGTGTGCCAGGCACTATGTTAGATTCTGGGACTGCAAGTATAAATAAATTACAATTGCTTTCCTCATTGAATTTGCCAGACTAGATATTTGACTGTGATTGTATCCATCTGCCTTTACAGACATCTCTAATAGGTTTTGAAGTCACTTTACTGTATTTGGGGGTTGTTTCGTATCCTTTCTATAAGAATAAATACATTAAATGCCATTTATGAGTGCTTAACTTGTACTAACCACCATGCTAAATGCTTTATATACATAATTTCATTCAATTCTTACAACAGTCTTAAAGAGTATTTTATCTCCCATTTAAAAACCACACAGATTCTGATTTATAGTAATGCTGAATGTTGTTTTTACTCGTAATATGCTAGAGAAGATTCAGCCTTAAGATTCCTCTTTAAGAAAAAAGTTGTAATATAGTTATAGCAATTTTTAATTCTCTAATAATGCTTTGAATAGATTCTCATTTCATAAGGTATTAATATCATTTATTTTCTAAAGCACTTGAATTATATACTATCAATGTAATATTTAGTAGTTGTTGAAACCTTAGAAAAGACAGTTCTGAAGTTCATTATGGTTAACTGTAATACAGATCTTCAGGTATATAGAACTTTTTTTTTCTAGTTCAGCAAAGGGACCAACAGCTTTACTGCGTTTCTTCTATCGCCTGCTTTCTCTCTGTTTCCATACATACATTACATATATGTGTGTAAAAACACATGCATATATACCCATGATTAGAGTCTTTTTCTGAACCTTTTGGAGCCAGGAGCAGACATGGTGTATGGTCACCTGTAAACACTAGTGTCTGTTTTTTCCAAAAGCAAGGCACTCTCTTATATAACCAATGTATAACCCTCTAAATAAAAAAATAAGCATTGGTACAACACTATTGCCTAGTCCAAAGAACCTATTCATATCTCATCGACAGTTGGAACAATATCTCTTTCTTTTCTGGTCCAAGATTCTATCCAGGAATACATGTTGTGTTTAGTCGTCATGTTTCTTCAGACTTCTTCAGCCTCAATTTTCCCTCTTTCATGTCCATGACAGTTTTAGAAAGTACAAAGCCCTACATTCTGTAGGATGACTCTCAACCTAGGTTCATGTAATATTGCCTCATGACTCCATTCCGTTCGTGCATTCCTGGCAGGAGTACCACAGAAATGAGTCTGTGTTCTCTTAGCACTTTGCTTCCAGAGGCATATGATGTCAGCCTTGCCACTGCTGGTGATTAAAACGTTGATCAGGGGTGCCTCAGTGGCTCAGTGGGTTAAGTGTCTGCCTTAAGCTCGGGTCATGATCTCAGGGTCCTGGGATTGAGCCCCGAGTCAGGCTCCCTGCTCAGTGGAGAGCCTGCTTCTTCCTCTCCCTCTGCTGCTCCCCCTGCTTGTGCACTCTCACTCACTCACCCTCTGTCAAATAAATAAATAAAATCTTTAAAAAATAATAATAAATTGGGGTGCCTGGGTAGCTCAGACGTTAAGCATCTGCCTTCTGCTCAGGTCATGATCCCAGGGTCCTGGGATCGAGCCCACGTCGGGCTCCCTCCTCTGCAGGAAGCCTACTTCTCCCTCTCCCACTCCCCCTGCTTGTGTTCCCTCTCTCTCTGTGTCTCTCTCTGTCAAATAAATAAAATCTAAAAAAATAATAATAATATAAAAATAATAGATAAAAAGTCAATCATTTTGGTATCCTTTTGTATTTGATTAGTATTTGTGGAGAGGTATTTAAAAATTATGCCAGCATCTTGTTTCTCATCAAATGTCTCTAGTCACTAGCCTTAATGTAAGTATCAGTGAAGACTCTCATCTTAATTAACCACTTCTCTGATGATTGCCAAATGATATTACTCTTATTCTTCTACTTGTATTAGTTGGGATTTTATTGTAAAGTGGAACTTTCCTTTCTCCCCCATTTGTTTATTTATTAAATCAGTAAGGACTCATAGATTTCTATCTTATTTAATTTGTTGTGATTTGTTACTATTACTACTTATTTTGCTGTTTAAATTGTTCCTGATTTAGCCTGCGGGAGCCCCTTCAAGCTGGCTCCGATGCCTATTTATCATGCTCCCATCTCATTCATTGTGCATTTCTGGCAGAACATGCTGTTCCTTGTTCATTCTGTACTTTGCCTGGTCTAGCCCTGGAATCAGCCATTTCTCCAAGGAATCCTGTTTGGTCTTTGTTATTGTTGTTTGTTTTTGTAAAAAATGGTATTTAAAAACAAAGATTTAGGGGCTTAGTGTGCTCATTGCTACTGGGGTGTCATTACTTATAGGTACTAGGAAATGTATGACTTTGAGTATGGTTTGTATACTCAGACATATGTAACAGACACATATATATTATCTGTAATTATCTCGGTACCTGGGTGTATATATTAATTAAACCATAAGTTTGTCCCTATACTTTCAATTCCAGTCTAATACTCCAGGGTTCTTTCTAGCCTTCTTCCTTTCCACATTTATAAATGCCTTCTCTGGCAGTAGGAAACTTGGCTTCACATTAGCCTCAGTGTAATTATCATTTGCCCAGTTGTTTGACTTACTTCCTCAGTGTGCTACCATTCTCCTTGCCATGTAGACCATCTTCTACCACCCTGCGTCATTGACTGCTGGGCCTGCTGGCCTGTGCCTTTTTGTGGATCTACAACTCCTGACTAGGCCTACGACTCTGCAGCTGCCCATCTCTACACAACACCCATTTATCCTTGCCTCCAGTTAGTTGGCTCACAACTCTGCTGGCCTTCCTAACATGCCCTCAGTGCCCTTTGTCCTCAGCCATCATGCAGACTACTTTGCATGGCCCAGTATTTCATTAGTTTAATTTTTAAGTGTATTTCCAGGATTTATAAACATATATATGATGAAATGTATACATAATTTTCCCACATAAAAATGATAACATACTATATTAAATGTTCCACACTTTATTTTTTAATGACAATATAGTATTCCATTGTGGTGAATGATTAACAACCATAAATTCCTTTCATTCTGGTATCCATTCTCCTTTGCAGTGTGGCTTT
Source organism: Eumetopias jubatus (assembly GCF_037043125.1). Lineage (NCBI taxonomy): Eukaryota > Metazoa > Chordata > Mammalia > Carnivora > Otariidae > Eumetopias > Eumetopias jubatus. The sequence goes on from NW_028274820.1 coordinate 37,197,144, forward strand.
GCTGCTTCTCTCTAGGGGCATAATCTATTTCTCCATCTCTTGAGTCTTGGTTGACCCTGTGATTTGCTTTGACCAATGAATATGGTAGGAGTGATGTGTGAGATCTGGAGGTTAGTCCTTAAGAGACCTTCAAGGGATGATTTCTGGCAACTGCCATGTAAGGAAGCTGGTCTAGCCTATAGGAGGATGAGAGGTCTCTTGGAAGTGAATCAAGACTCTCCAGTGGACAGCATCTACCAACAGACATGAAAGTGGACTCTTGGATCTGCTAGCCCAGCTGACTCTTTAGCTGACGGAACCAGAGGTGAAACCAGCAAAAAAAAAAAAAAAAAAAACCCTGCCCAGCAGCCTCCCTAATTGTGAGAAATAACATAATTGTTTTGAGGCATTAAGTTTGGGATGTAGTAACAGATATCTGAAACCATATCTGTGTTCATTTTGGACATCTAGGTTGTCTCTAGTCTATTATGAACAATATTGCAATGAGTATCTTGTACACAGTACATACTATTTTAATTTTAAATAATGCCAGATTATTTTTCAGAAATGTTGATATAATTCTTATTGCCATCATTAATGTCCAAGAATATTTCCCCCACAAACTATTGCTGATTTTTGTTGTTGTTGTTTTTGCAATAAAATGAGTAAAAAGTTTCTTTTGGTGCTTAATTCTGCATTTCATTAACTTGAAATGAAGTTGAGCATCTTTTGTGAAGTGAAGCTGAGCATCTTTTAATATAGTAGTTGGTCCTTTTGATTTTTCATTTCTATGAATTGCTCATTCCTACCTTTACTCATTTTTTCCTGTTGGATTTTTTTCCTTATCAATTTTTTGGTTCTCTTTGATATGTTATCAATGTAGTCCTTTAGCTTTCTTTGCAAATATGTTTTGTCAGTCTGTCTTTTTTTTGGTCTTAGTTTATGACATCATTTGCCATACATTGGGGGGGGTATTTCATATAATCATTTGTGTCTGTCTTTTTCTCTGTGGCTTCTGCTTGTTCCTGTCTTGAGAATATCTCTCTCCTATCTTAGGTAATAAAAACTTTTTTCCTAAATTTTCTTCTAACTTTGTATTGGAATCATGTTCAGTTGCCCTAGAAATCCAAAAAAGAATGATATAAACAAATTAGGGGTATCATTTTCCTCAAGTAATGAGAAATTAGCGATAGGCTGTCCAGAGCTATTATGGTGCTTCTACAATGCTGTCAGGAATTCAGGCTCATTTGTCTTTCTTTCAGTCACCTTTTGGTCCCAGGTGGCATTCCAGGCTGAGAAACAACTTCCTTCTGTTTTCTTCTTTCATCATTCATTGCTCTGCTTGTTTTAACTGAGGATCAAATCCTTTGGTGACTGTAACTTCTGGGGGATGAGGCCAAGACAAAGCAGGTCCCCTAAAATAGCAAGTTCTTTTGAAATATTTTCTCTGTTCTTTGAAAATAATAATACTGATTTTGCTTTCTGTGTCATAATAACTGTATGTGCAGAATAAAGCCCCCGAATCTTTCTCTTTAACCCATTAGGCAACTGGGGTTTTTTCCAAAGTTATTTACAGGCATACAGGGAAATAAACATTATATTCTCAAATTGGAAACTAATGATTTTAAGAACATAGGACTTTATCCTTATGTTCAACAAATAATATTAATTAAAGGTGTTTTATGTACCAGTAACTATGGTGAATAGTGGATATAAAACTCAGTATGATGTGACCCTTGTTATCAGAAAGTTTATCAGATAATTGGAGAAACAGATTAAATATAATATTAGGTGGTAAATTGACTGTTGTCAACTTAGGGAAGCAGGACATCTAACTGTGTTAGTTGAGGGTTGAGGAGCTATGATCAGGGAACTTGAGGGAGAAAATGGCTTTTAAGTTGAGACTTGAATGACTTGTAGGAGTTAGCCTATTAAGGAGGAGCTTGTTAGGGGTATGGGAAGAACTTCCAGGAGCTTTAGTAATTCAGATGTGGGTCTGAGTTGTAAGAGATAGGCTGGCATAAGATAAATTCTGGTTTGGACAGGGACTTTTCCTTAATTCCGGGGGCTGGAAGCCTTGGGAAGGTTTTAAAATGGAATTGGGCAAGATCATATTTGTCTTTTGATAAAGGTAAGCTAGTTGTAGTTGGTGGGAGGTTCTTTGGGTGTGGGATCTGGAAGCAAGGGCACCTACTAGGTAGGAAGTTTATCTGATACATTAACATCTGTTCCATATTAGGAGCACCTGGCTGGCTCAATGGGTAGAGCATGTGACTCTTGATCTTGAGGTCGTGAGTTTTGATTCCCATGTTGGGCATAGAACTTACTTTAAAACAAATAATAAAATCTATTCCATATTAGTTAAATAAATATTCTACACCTATGTGAATATGATGTGGGTAATACAGAGATATATAAAACATACTTCCTGTTCTCAAGGAGTTTATATTTTAAGGTAACTAAAAATAAATATATCAACAATATGAGGCAGTATACTTATCTTATGGTTTCTATCCTATAAAATGAGGGCAAGTAAGGACTAGAATTAAAACTTGAACCCAGTTTCATGGCTCCAAAGCTCATATTCTTTCCATGTGGAAGGCTGTGCTACCTTCCACAGTACTTATTTCCCCTTAGCTTATTTAATTATCAGTATGTTGCTTGTAAGTTACCTCAGAACCCTTGTGAACTAAGATTAGAGGACAGTTAAAATGGTTTTCGGCTTGGAACACAAAATATTGAAGGAGCTATGCCCTGGCTTTCTCCAGGCAGTCTCTGTGGTGAATGGAGTATAACCAGGAAGATAGAAATGTTGGTTAGAAAAATTGCCACATTATCTGAACAAAACAGTTGTTATAAACAGTCTTGAGATTTGTTTCTGGGAAATTTAGTATTGAACTGATAGGACAGTGGAGGACAAGACTGGCATGGCATGGCATGTCACTAGATAGCTGAATAGCATTCTTATTAATGTTAAGGGTCCTTTTTTCCAGTTAGTAGATAGAGCATGGAATGAGAAAACAGCATCACTGACCAATAAATACATAAAGCAATGATGGTTTTTGATGATGTATTTAATTTTTATTTCCAGAGAGAAGTTGGAAAAGTAAAGTTTATTCTGTATCTCTTTCAGTCATTCTAATGCCTTACTTTATTTAAATTTGTTAAATGAGATACTTTGACTTGGCCAGGTAGAGATGGCTGGAGATAATAATATCCTTTGGTGTCTGTCCATCTCTATTAGGGTGTGCTTGCCATGTGATGTCTGTAGGCCTCAATTTTCTTACTTGTAAATTGATACACTTGGATAAATATAGTTGACCCTTGAACAACATGGGTCTGAACTGCACAAGTCCATTTATATGTGGGTTGTTTTTTTTTATATAAATACAGTATAGTACTGTAAATGTATTTCCTTATGATTTTATTAACATTCTCTTTTCTCGGGACACCTGGGTGGCTCAGTCAGTTAAGCATCTGCCTTCGGCTCAGGTCATGATCTCAGGGTCCTGGGATCGAGTCCCACATTGGGTTCCCTGCTCAGCAGGGAGCCTGCTTCTCCCTCTGCCTGCCGCTCCCCCTGCTTGTGCTCTCTGTCTCTCTCTCTGACAAATAAATAAAATCATTAAAAAAAATTCTCTTGGGCGCCTAGGTGGCTTAGTTGGTTAAGCCACTGCCTTCGGCTCAGGTCATGATCCTGGAGTCCCGGGATCGAGTCCCACATCGGGCTCCCTGCTCAGCAGGGAGTCTGCTTCTCCCTCTGACCCTCTTCCGTCTTGTGCTCTCTCTCATTCTCTGTCTCTCACATAAATAAATAAAGTCTTTAAAAAAATTCTCTTTTCTCTAGCTTACTTTATCATAAGAATACAGTATATAATACATATAATGTACAAAATGTGTTAATCAATTTTTTATGTTATCAGTAAGGCTTCCACTCAACAGTAGGCTATTAGCAGTTATGTTTTGGGGGTGTCAAAAGTTATATGTAGATTTTTTACTGTGTAGGGTCCAGCATCCAACCCCCATGTTGTTTAAGGGTCAACTGTAATCTGAGGGTTTTTCTTGCTCTGAAATGTGACTTGACATGACATCTACAAAATTACTTTAAAAGTTAGCATATGATATTGTGATTGAAAAAAAATTACCTTTTCTATAGAGTAGGGAGGACAAGAAAGGAAAGATAGAGGTTGCATTGAGAACTTGGTATCATAGAATGAAGAGAAACATTCTCCAGAAACTCGGAGGGAGTTGTTACTTCTGATTTTTTAACTATTCACAACCTTTGAACGTGGGTTAAATGCCGGATACATAAGGCAGTCAAAAGTGGAAAATAATAAGGTTGTTATACTCAAGGATTATAGTTTAGTAGCCTTTTCAACTGATACTCCTTGAGAAAATTGAACCTTAATGTTCTGAGCTAGAGGTTCTCAAAGTTGAGCATGTATCATAATCACTGGGAGGGCTTGTTAATACACAGATTGCTGACCCCACCCCCAGAGTTTCTGATTCAGTAAGTTTGGGGTGGAACCTGAGAGTTTTCATTTCTAATAATTTCCCAAGTGCTGCTGATGTTGCTGGCATCTATTCTGTAAAATTAATTTATTTCTCCCTTAGGCTTCTAAAAGAGTACTAGTTGTATAGAAGCACTGGGAGAATTTTAAAAATTGTTCTTCAAATCATTTTTCTGTGTCCAGAGTTCTTTAGATGAGGAACTCTGATAGGGGGAGATAAAATGAAGAAAACTATAATTCCAGACCTTATCTTAGAAGGTAAAAACACAGTTGCATGGACACAGGAAGATTAATAGCCAGGTGCAGGTTAGATTAAAGTTGGAAAAAACAGGGTTCGGGTCCATTTACTTAGGAACTTCTCTTATCCACCTGCTATCTAGAATATGACTTAAAAGAGAACTCTTTTCATTTGGAATTTTGTCCCCTTAAACCTAGGCAGTATCAACTACCCGTCAAGGACCAGTTTTAAGTAGAGTATGTACCATGATGTCAGTGTGCTGATGTATAACAAAGTCATATAGCCTAGGGGCACCTGGGTGGCTCTGTCAGTTAAGCGTCTGACTTCAGCTCAGGTGTCCTGGGATCCAGCCCCACATCAGTCTCCCGGTTCAGTGGGGAGTCTGCCTTTCTCTCTCCTTCTGCCCCTCCACCTGCTCGTGCGCACATTTGCACTCTCTCAAATAAATAAATAAAATCTTTTTTTTCTTTTAATGATTTTATTTATTTATTTGACAGAGAGAGACACAGTGAGAGAGGGAACACAAGCAGGGGGAGTGAGAGAGGGAGGAGCAGGCTTCCTGCGGAGCAGGGAGCCCGATGTGGGCCCGATCCCAGGACCCTGGGAGCATGACCTGAGCCGAAGGCAGACGCTGAACGACTGAGCCACCCCGGTGCCCTGAATAAATAATATCTTAAAAAATAAAAATATAGACTAAAAGTCTCTGTGATTCCTTTCACCACCTTCCTTTTTCATACCCTTTATTCCTTGTCATTTATGTATACTTCTTTCTCCCTAATTGGGTTTCTGGTTTCTGTGTTTTTGTATCCTTTTTAACATGTATATACTAAATAATTTGTCAATCAGTAGTCTCCATTAGATTGGCTGAAGAAAAATTTCAACATTTTAAAATTGGGAAAATATGTGTAGAAAATGTCATTGGCTTTATATCTTAATATTAAATTGCTTACCCAAAAAGCATACAATCTATACATTGTTAACTTCCAAACTGTATCTCCAGCCCAGACCTTTCTCCTCAGCTTCACACTTGTATAGCCTACCTGATATCTTACTGGCCTCTCAGATGTAACAGGTTCAATTTTAAGCGGATCCCCCACCTTCTTTCCCACTGTACTTTGACCTCCTGCAATCATCCCCTCTCAGTAATGGTCATTCCACCCTTTCAGGTGCTCAGGCCAAGAACTGTGGAGTCATTCTTTTTTCTTCTCCCTCACTCCCACTTCCAGTCTATCAGCAAATCCCATCCCTACCTTCACAGTACATCCAAAATCTGATCAAGTATTCACCACCTCCACTGCCACCTCCCAGATCCAAGGTACCATCAACTTTTGCTTGGATGACTGCAGCCACTTCCTAAATAGTCTCCCTGCTTCTAGCCTTGCTGCCACTCCTGTTAGTCTTCTTAGATAGCCAACCACCTGTGAAATATGTCAGGTCTTTCATTCCTCTCCCAAGAACTCTTTAGTGGCTTTTCTTTTTTACCAGAATAAAAGCCTAGTGATTTCTGATGACCCTTTAAAAAACCCTGAACAGTCCATCTGCCCCCATTACTTCTCTTGACTTCATATCCTGCTCCTTCCTCACTGTACACTACAATAATACTGGCTTCCTTTCTGTTCCTTGAATGCACAGGGCATGCTCCTTTCACTTGCTTTTTACCCTGCCCAGAATACTTTCCCCTAAATATCCCCACGGTTCACTATTTTACCTGTTTTACTCAAGTGTCACATTCCCTGATCATCCCAAAACTCCATCCCCTTCTTGGCTTTGTTATTATGACACCTTACCTGAATATATTGTAAACTCCATGGGGACAGGGATTTTAGTTTATTTTGTTTTCGTTGTATTTCCCTACATGCCTGGCAAATGGTAGGTGCTCAGTAAATACCTGTGACGTGAATTTATGATTTTATCTGCCTAGAGGAGTATGCCTTTCCTTTGAGAAATGCGTCCAATAATCATGCGCTTCTAGCATAGGCTACCAATCTTTGACTTCTAGCACTTATTATTCTGCTGGTCCTTCTTCTAAAAATGACACATTCCATGCTTCTCTTGTTCAATTTGAAATTACTGTTTGACTGATTTTTATTGTAACATACAATTTGCATAAATTGTAATTCCTAAGTTCATATATTATCTTGGGAAATAATTAAGCATTCTTTAATCCTTTTTAAAGTATATGAATTATTCATTGTCACTGAATGTGGTGTTTCCCAACAGTCATAGTGCTATTTTGGTATGCATGTTGCTTTTACGTGACTTTGTATCATGATTTATAACTTTATACCATAGCCTCTTTCATATTCTTTAAGAAAGGTCAGTAGCTGTTTCCCTTTGTAAACCTGGATTGAGAGTACATGGTCCTGTTTTGATTTTTCTTTTTTTTTTTCTTTTTTTAAAGATTTCATTTATTTTTTTGTCAGAAAGAGAGAGAGGGAGGGAGAGAGCACAAGCCTGGAGAGTGGGAGAGGGAGAAGCAGGCTCCCCGCTGAGCAGGGAGCCCGATGTGGGACTCGATCCCAGGACCCTGGTATCACGAGCTGAGCCAAAGGCAGACACTCAACCGATGGAGCCACCCAGGCATCCTCCTGTTTTGATTTCCAAGAGTTTTGTGGGTTTTAGTGTTTTTTTGTGTAGCCAGTGCTTCATAACTACCTTTATGGGATCAGGTAGGTCCCACAGACACTCCTTGCTCTCTTACTCACTTTTTCTTGCCTCAACAAGATTTGACTTTTATGTACTTGTTATGGAAGTCCTACACTTTGGATTTTTCATTTCGGGTATTGTGCCCTATTGTCAGGTCATGTTTGGATTCATGGAATCATTTGAATCTAGCTAATAACTTTTTAGTCTGAAATCAGAGTCACTGCAGCACTTATGTTCATCCAGTTGCCGTTTCTTCAGGATGCAGGAAAGCATAAGTGGCTCAAATCTCAATTCTTCATATCTTTTTTAGGTGTTAAATTCATTTAGGTGTTAAAGGTTGTTATATTCCTATGTCCTTCATTATTTCATTAAGATACATGGAATATAAAATGAATTTAAAAACATTAAGTCAAATACATAAGACTCAGTTTCTTGTTTTCTGATATTGGAGAGTTTCCAGTCTCAGACTGCGGTGGCTGTGATTTGGAAAACAGGGAACAAACATGAGGAAGTCCTTAACCTTAATTATATTTCATTACTGTGGCAGTAGAATGTAATAGAACTTAATGCTAAGATTCACTATCAGTAGCTAAAAATATATAAAGTGTAAATGAATTCTTTCAGATGCAAACCAATACTTGAATGTCAACATGTAGTAGTTGGGGCTTTGCTGAGAACACAGATATTGCTACATAGCTTAAGACATCCCTGGGGGGAAAAAGCATAGGTTCAAAGATACACATAAGTTTATCCATAATAGTGGATACATTAGAACCAATTTAATGTAAAGCAATGGAGAATGGACTAAAATATTATGTCAGATTTTGATATTATTAAAATTATGTGTTCAAGGGATATTTAATCAAATGAAAAATGCTTATGATAAAACTTAAATACAAAAGCAAAAAGTTCCAATTTTATTATACGCCATGATCCAGTTCTTCACTTAAAAGAAGGCTCTATACATATAAAAAACATGCCCATGGGTTTGAGGATTATAGTGATTTTATTATTTTATTCTTTATACTTTTCTATTTTCTATACTTTCCAATTTTATACTCTCTGTATAATCTTAAGTATTTTTAAAGAAGGAAAGAAGTTTTTAGAACTAGATATAGCTATGATCCTAGGCAAGTTAGTAATAACAATGATGACGACATTATATTGAGTGCCTACTATTTAGCAAATATTGGAATATGTTTTATGTATTTTTGTCATCATATTTTTTAATAGTCCAGCAATGGAAGCTTAATTATCTACGTTTACATATTAGGGAAAAGTCTCAAAACTTTCGAATAGCTTATAAGCTAGTAAATGTTTTAGCAGGATTCAAACTGAAGTTTTTACAGTTTTCGAAATATACCAGAAGGCCTCTCCAAAATAATTTAACTCTCAAAGCCTGTGTTTCTTTACTGTAAAATGTAGGTGGAATTGTTATGCAGCTTAAATGACACAAGGTACATAAACCACAGGACAAGTTTTTTTCCATGAGATCTTATAGTTATAGCCTTCTGGCTTTTTTTTTTCCCAGCCTGCTTCTGCACATGTGTTATTTAAGCAGTTGTTAAATATTTCCATTAATAACATTATCTGAAATTTAACTATACAGTAAATCTGTTAAGTTGCGTTTCCTTTTTTTTAAGATTTTATTTATTTATCAGAGACAGAGTGAGTGAGACAGAGAGAGAGCACAAGCCGGGAGGTGGGGGAGAGGCAGAGGGAGAAGCAGACTCTCCACTGAGCAGGGAGCCCAATGCAGGGCTTGATCCCAGGATCCTGGGATCATGACCTGAGCCGAAGGCAGACACTTCACCCACTGAGCCATCCGGGAGCCCTGTAAGTTGCATTTCTTCAAGACTGTACTTTCAGGAATCATTTCTATAGTTTGTAAGTTGCATTTCTTCAAAGAAGAGCAAAATTAATCCATTGATTAGCATTTTGTTTTTATAGTTTTAATATTTATATACTTCAGTTTTGCAGTCAGTTTTGGAAGTTTCATTTTCATGAGAATCAGTGTTACTTTGTTAAAAGGGATAACGCTTAGGTTCTTCACCTTCCTTAAAAGATGTTTTAAGAAACTTGGTGGGGGTTGTCTGTGTGGCTCAGTTGGTTAAGCCTCTGACTCCTCATCTCAGCTTAGGTCTTGATCTCAGGGTTGTGAGTTCACGCCCCAACGTTGGCTCTGCACTGGGCGTGGAGCCTAGTTGGGAAAAAAAAAAAAAGTTTGGTATTTTGTTGAGTTTGGGAGGCTCTCTTTTCCTTGCCTGAGTTCTGAACCAGGTGAGAGGTCAAAACAGTGAACATACCCAGTTTTTTCTCTCTCCAGATTTTCTAAAGTCCCTGAGGTAGATAAGGGGCCAGTTGGGCACCTTGCAAATGGAGGAAATCATCAGGAATGCGGGGAAAGTGTACTCTCAAAACCTTTCTCAAGTTTTGTACTTTTGTTTAGAAGTTAGTGTAAAAGACTGCTGAAACACCTAAGTATGGTGAATTGAGTCTAGCTGATAGCTATTATTGTCTGCAAAATGGTTGGATGGATGGATGGATGGATGGATGGATGGATGGATGGATGGATGGATAGAATTTGCTTACTGTGATGTTCAGAGTTACACTGTTGCTTATAGTATATTAAACAACTTCAGAAAATCCAGGATAAGTATGATTTCAAGTATTACATTTCAGGCTCTGTATTTTTCCCCTCAAGTGTCTTAATTTTGGATTTAGAAAATATGAATACTCTTATCTATGGGAAATGCAAAGAAGTATGAAACTGTACTTAAACCACAAATTTACATTTTTGACTGATTAAAAGAAAAATTCCTTTAGACAATGATCATACAGATTTTACTGTATGTTCTAGCTACTACATGGTTTTCTGTTATATTATTAACCACCATTTATTTTTCTGTTCTGATAAATAACTAGATTATTCCACAGTTTTAAAAAACCAACTTCAGGGGCGCCTGGGTGGCTCAGTTGTTAATGCCTCTGCCTTCAGCTCAGGTCATGATCCCAGGGTCCTGGGATTGAGCCCCGCATCAGGCTCCCTGCTCCGCGGGAAGCCTGCTTCTCCCTCTCCCACTCCCCCTGCTTGTGTTCTCTCTCTTGCTGTGTCTCTCTCTGTCAAATAAATAAAATCTTTAAAAAAAACCAACAACTTCGAATTGGTTTTTCCTGGAAGAAAGAGGGAGGGAAAGACTTGTGGCAGTGGGGATACCTAATTATGTGTTATATCTTTGAAAAATAAAGAGATTTGAAACAGTTATGGAGGAAAAGACAGTGACGTTATAGGCAGGAAGTAAATTAATGTTAATGTCTTGTTTAATATATCTTTATTTACCCTGCAGTTATGAAGATGTTCCCCCATATTTTCTTCTGAAAGCATTATTGTTTAACTGGCAATTTCACATTTAGATCTGCAATTCATATGGAATTTGACTTTTGTGTGAGGTTTTAGGTAGAGTTCAAGATCCTTTTTTTTTTCCCTTGCGTATACAATTGGCCAAGCCTTTATTGAGAAGACCATTCTTTAAAGGAGGAGATTTTTTAATGATGGAAAATAACAGAACGTGTTTGCTTTTTGAAAGGTGATCTAGGCCTACATGATTTTCTAGATTCTGGGGAGCTGATGGCATAGAAATAGGATAAGTAAATGAAAGAACATAGTTTCTAAAGGGGAAAGAAACATTTTTGCAAAGGAAGGGATCCATAGCGTATTTGTCTCTGCTTTGAAAGGGATGCACTCTCATGCTAAGAAGAGAAAAATGAATGCAAATGCAAGTTGGTTTATAAGCTTGACTGAGAAGATGAAGGAGTTCCATCTCTGTTCTGCTTTGTTCATGAAGTAAGGGTGTTGAGATGGTAGGTGTAGGAGGGAAGGGTTGTGGAGGTTTCAAGAGAAGTAATAAAGTATGAAAGCCCAAAGCCCAATTCATTCAGTTCTTTCTCTCTCATACCTTCAAATTCTGTGAGAGAGAATTTGATTGGTTAAGTTAGTCACTATTCAGTATAGAGTCCCCTCTTTGGGTATAAAACTCTTGAACCAAGCCTTGTAATAGGCAACTAGCTTGCCTAAAAGGTTCATTTTGGATCAGATGTCCATCCTTAGTCCAGGTATCTCTAGGTCAGTGGTAATGGGGGAAACACACATGTCTGTCTTTTGTTCAGAAGGAAGCACTTCTTTCTTGGTCCCTCCAAAAGAAGTCCTAGATTTAAGTCAGTGATCCAGTTTGGATGACATGAACAATGGCTGTGGTTAGGTGAATAGAAAACTCATTAGCCGGATTTGCTCCTTATGACCCTCTGCTCCCTAGTGGAGTCAGCCCCATCTAAACCATGTCTTGACTGTGATGGAAGGGAAAGGTTTCTCTAGAAAAATTGTATTGCTCTTACCAGGGAAGGATGAACAACTGGGGAAAGAAAATATATTGGAATTTAATGCAGAAAAGTATTCATAGACCCTTGATCTTTAAAGGAGTGTTATAGGGGTGGGTTAGCCTGGTGATGGGTATTAAAGAGGGCACATTCTGCATGGAGCACTGGGTGTTATGCACAAACAATGAATCATGGAACACTACATCAAAAACTAAGGATGTAATGTATGGTGATTAACATAACAATAAAATTTTTTTTAAAAAGGATTATAATAGTCTCTTAGTAAACCCAGTGAATTAAGAACTGAAACAATTCTACTGTAAAAAGCTTTAATCTTGTTTTAGAATTTGTCTTCACTGTTAGTCAGTGACTTTTGACTTAATAGCAAAACCACCACAATGGAGTGTGGGTGTTTCCGCTCAGCTTGCATCTCTTCCTTCTTTATCTTACATTAGGTTTTTGTTGTTTGTTTGTTCAAAGGATTTAAGGAAAAAATACCCTTCATTATTAGACCAGCTTGTAGTAGGGTATTTGGGGAAGGACATTACTCTAAAGTATAAAGTACTCATCGCAAGAAGATACGTTTGCACACATGGCAATGAACCACACAGGGTTTGCCAGACTTAATGTTTGACTTTAAGCACAAAGAACATTGGAAATTGTTATCTTTCATCTTACAGTTGAAATACTTACAATACCATTACCTGTAAGACAGTTTAACTTTCTTCTGAAATCTCTTTCATAATAGCATGTTTTTAAGATTGAATCAGTGGGATAGCACTGGGGGACAGGAAAACAATAAAATGTCCCCAGATTCTAAGCCAGTTTCCTTAAGTTGAGGGCTATAGTTATTTAGCAGTAGAGGAGTTTGGCTTTCACCAGGTATGTGTATGATTCTGAAATGATCTCTCATTTAGAAAAAGGAAGTAGAACCAGATAGAAAAACAAATGTTTTTGTATTGTGATTTACTCCGTAAGTAAGAGAAAGGAAGTAGAACTAACCACATAGAAAAGTATCTTTGTATTATCTTGTGCTTTGCTTGACACATAGTGATTGCTCAGTAACAGCATCTAAACTTGTAAAGAATGGGTAAATATGTGAATTTTTTGAAAATCCTTTTTTCCTATTAACATTTTATTTGGTGGGATCCTGTAGCCCTAGTATGGACAAGGATTTTTCTGACTTTATTCTGCATAAACCTAAGGCATCTAGGTTCACTGATAACTTTCCAAGGTGTTAGCCATCATCACCCAAAATATATTGGTTACATCAGCATTGTATCCTTTTCCTTTGCCACAACTGAAAGCATTTCACTATCTTTCTTGCCTAACTACAGTTTCCATTCTTAACTGTGAAGAGTGAGCCAAAAAGACATTTGAGGTACGTGTGTACCACATAATAGAGGTAGGGGAGTCCAGATGACTTTTCCATAATTCAGAGAACAGAAGAAATCTTCTAAATTTAATTTTTAAATTATCATATAGTAATATTGACTTTTGTGGGTATACAGTCTAACATGTTAACACATACATAGATTGGTGTGACCACCATCATAATCAGGATGCAGAGGTGTTCTGTCACCCCCAAAAAACTTCTTTGTCCTGTCCCTTTATAGTCTTACCCTCTCCCACCCCTAGCCCCTGGCAATCACTGATCTGTTCCTCACTGTAGTTTTGTCTTTTTTGAGAATGTTGTATATATGGAATCATATTGTATGTAACCGTTTGAACCTGGCTTCTTAAACTCAGCATAATGCCTTTGAGATTCATCCACTTTGTAGCATTTCATTTGTTGGGTAGGTGATTTGTGAATATTTTCTCTCATTCTGTAGTTTGTCTTTTCAGTCTCTTAAGAACTGTCTTTTGCATAAACTATCACTTTTTTTCTTTTATAGATTATGCTTTTGGTGTCTGTAAAGAACTCTAATTTCAGTTCATGAAGGTTTTCTCCTGTGTTTTCTTCTTAAAGTTTTATAGTTTTTATTTTTACTTTTAGATCTGTGAACCATTTTTAGTTAATTTTGTGTAAGTTGTCCTTGCACCTTAGGTTATGGTTCTGTTCTTTTCCTTTTCTTTTCTTTCTTTCTTCCTTTCTTTGTATGTGGATATCTAGTTGTTTGAACACCGCTATTTAAATAAAAATCTCTCTTTTCTCTGTTGAATTGCTTTTGCACCCTTGTCAAAAATGAATTGACCATATTTGTATGAGTCAATTCTGGACTTTTGTTTTCTGTTCCATGAATCGTTTTTTCTCTTTGCCAGTAGCACACTGTCTTAATTATTATAGTGTTAGGAGTAAGTCTTAAATTAGTATTTTTCCTACAGCTTTGTTCTTTAAGAACTGTTTTTAATTATTATAGTCCCCTTGCTTTTCCATATAAATTTTAGGATTAGCTTGTTTAAATCCATAAAAATTCCTGCTAGGATCCTGCTAGGATAATTCCTGCATTAACGCTGTAGGTCAGTTTGTGGAGAATTGACATCTCTAAATCTGTCGAGTCTACAAAAGTTTTTAAAAAGACTAATAATCTTCATAGAGATGAAATGTTACATCCATGATCCAAAAGTAGAATACTAATAGAATACTATAGGAAAAGGAACAACCAAATGACAAGAACGAACTATGGGATTTAAAACATGATAACTTAATTCCATAAAATAGCTGAAAGATAAAGTTAAGGAAATCTCCCTCAAAGTAGGACAAAACAGAGGTAAAGGAGGAGAGAGAGATTAGAAAATTAGAAGATATAACTAAGAAATCCATTATCCAAACAATAGGAATTCTAGAAAGGGAGAACAGAAATGGAGAGACAGAGATGATCAAACAATTTGTCCTAGAACTGAATTAAGGACATAGATCTCCATTTTGGAAAAATGAATTTAAAAAAGAACCACACAACTTTATAGAAACAGAAAATAGGATGGTGGAAACTGGGGAGTTTAAGGGGGACATACTTTCATCTTGGGAAAATGAAAAAATTCTGGAGATGGTGTTGGTTACACAGCAATGTGAATGTACTTAATGCCACTGAACAGTACACCTACAAATAGTTAAAATGGTAAATTTTGTATCAAAAAGAACAAGAAAGGAGACAGTAGCAGATGAAAGACTTCAAAATGTTTTAAAAGCTGGAGAGCAGTTACACAAAAGGCAACTGATTTAGCAAAACTAAACTGATAAAGCAGAGGTCAAATCTAATTCTACAGTTGTGAAAGAAAAAAGGGCAAGGGGCGCCTGGGTGGCTCATTCGTTAAGCATGTGCCTTCGGCTCAGGTCATGATCCCAGGGTCCTGGGAGGGAGCCCCGCATTGGGCTCCCTGCTCGGCGGGAAGCCTGCTTCTCCCTCTCCCTCTCCCCCCTGCTTGTGCTCCCTCTCTCTCTCTGTGTCTCTTTCTGTCAAATAAATAAATAAAATCTTTAAAAAATAAATAAAGAAAAGAAAAGGTAAGCTGATTGAGTTACAGCACACCAAAAAAGCACAGGAATTGGATGCACGGGTAGCTCTGAAAGAAGAAGGGATATGGCTAAAACAACAGCAGAGATTTAAAAATCTTACGAGGAGTAAGAACCATACAGATCCTCTGTCCATTCTGTGCAGCTATTGCTCCATTTCTGTTCTGGAAGAACACAGGAGATACATCATCTACACAAAGTTTGCCAGAAGCACAGGGACAGGCAGCAGAGGGTGATGCACCATTCTGGAAATGGCATTAGGTGGAATTATACATACTAATGGTAAGACCTCCCCCAGCTTCCTTCCTCCATTGAGCCTGGAAGAATAGACCTAAACATTCTGTACTTAAGGTCCACAGTGAAATAGCCCAGCCAGATTCATGCTACAGTGCAACCTGCTTGTTGCCAAGCCTTGCTACTATAAATAATGCCAAAATAAGCATCAATGTACAAGTCTCTTTGTGTACCTTCCAGGGGTTATCCTAGGACAATATGTTAAATGTTTTCTAACCATAACCCACAGGAAGAAGTAATTTTATATATGATAACCTGGGTATACACACACACACACACACGCACACACATGCTTCATACGTTTGTATGTGTATGTATTTATTTATTTGAAACAAAAGTTTCACCGAACTACCCTTACTACATAAATATACTGTGACATTTTTAGCTTTTTAAAAAAAATAAGTTGGCCCTGTTGTACCTCATTTAAATATAAAAGTAAATTGTGGTCATATACAAATGACTAAAGATAGAAATAGAATTCCTAGGCCTACAATATGTTCATCCTCAACATGAAAAAATATTACAAAATTATAAAATCATTTTCCAAATTGTACTTCCCACCAGTAATGTTTAAGCATTTCAGCTTGTGTTTCCAGACTCTTCTACTAATCTAATAACTAGAATGGCCTCTGTGACAGATACTGTGTATATGCTGACAGTCTTTATTTTTTAATCTTTTCTTTCTTCCTCTGTCAATTAAGGAAATGTTAAAAGGTCAAAACTCTATTCCCTAGCTCTTCTTGCAGTTAGAGGTAGTTGTGTGACCTAATTCTGACTAATGCAGCACGCCAAGCTTGCAGTCTGGAGCTGTAGCAGCCATTTTATGACCACATGGGTGAAAACAGCATGCTGAGAATGACAGTATAAAAATGGGAGGGGAGCACTCAGGGCATTGATGACATGTGTAGCTTATATAAGAACTCTGGGTTATCTCCTTCTGGATTTACAGTTACACTATTAAGAATAAACGCTTATCTATTTAAGCCACATTTATAGGTTTTTGGGGTTCACTCCTCTGTCAATTGCTTGTTAGTTCCTGTAATAGTTAACTTAGGCTAAATTATTCCATAGCAACAAATGACCACAAAGTTTAAGTGACTTATAACAAGAAACATTTCTTTTTTCATTCACTTAAACATGTCAGCTGCAGATCTGCTTCAGATATGCTCCCACGTCTTCATTCTGGGACCCAAGCTAAAGAAGTTGCTGCCTGGGTCTTGTGACAATGAGAAAAAGAGCAATGGTCGAACCACAAGATGGCTCTTAAAACTTTGGTTCGGAAATGTCATGCTTCATTTCTACATACATTTCGTTGCAAAATAAATGCCCAAAAGTGGTGTAAATGGGCAGGGAAGTATAATCTTTCAATAGGGAGGGCTGTGAATAGTTGGGGACAATAATACAACTATCAGTGTATCCTTTTGCATTTTTGTTCTTACCAGTATTTAAAAGCTTTATACATTCCAGATACTAAACTTGTGAGTTTAGCTTTTACGCTGAGGTCTGGGATCTAGTCTTGAATTAAGTTTGCATATGTTCTGAGGTAAAAGTCAAGGTTCAGTTTTTTCCTTATGGCTACCCATTCATTCCAGTGTCATTTGATGAAAGGACTTAACTTTCTCTGATTGGATTGCCTTGGCACCTTTGTTGAAAGTCGTAGTGCTATTTAAGTATAAGTTGATTTCCTAGCACTTTATTTTTACGTTAATCTATTTGTTGAACCTTATGCCAGTACCACACCATCTAAAGTAAGTCTTGAAATCAGGTGATAAATTTTCTGATCTGTTTGATTTTTCAAGATTGCTTAGAATATTCTGGGATTTTGCACTTCTATATCCAGTCTTCCAATCTATGAACATGGTTTCTCTCTCCATATTTTTAGGGCTTTAATCCCACCAATACTTGTTTCAGCACAGAAGTCTTTCACATCTTGTGTTAAATTTGTTCTTAAATATATTTTATACATTAAATGTAAATAGGATTTAAAATTCTTTTTTTCTAGTTGCTTGCTGCTGCAATTTGTTTTTGTTTTTTCTTTTGAAGTTTAATATTTGCGATTTTTATTTTGTAGGAAGTAAATTACTAAGATTGTGTCAAGGTGAAAAAATGTGACCATCATATTTACCAAATCAACTCTGTTTGGTACATTTCTTTTTCTCCCTCTCCTCATGGCACTAATTAATTAATTTAACATGTTAACATTGTATATGTTTAAGGTATACAGCATCTTTTTATTTTTAAGATTTTAGTTATTTATTTGAGAGAGGAGAGCAGGGGGAGGAGCAGAGAGAGAGGGACAAGCAGACTCCATGTTGAATGTGGAGCCTGATGCAGGATCAATCCCCCGATTCTGAGATCGTGACCTGAGCTGAAACCAAGAGTCGGCAGACACTTAACCAACTGAGCCACCCAGGTGCCCCAGCAGCATGTTACTTTGATACATTTATATATTGTAATATGATTGCCAATATAGTGATGTTTATCATATAACTACAGTATAATTATTATTGTCTGTATTCATTATATTGTGCCTTAGATCTCTGTGGCTTATAGATTCCTCATTACAGGTTTGTACCCTTAAGTACCATAACTCTTATCCCCCACCCCTGTAGCCACTATTTTACACACTTTTTTTAATAGGTCCTTTTTTTGGGATTCCATGTATAAGTGATATCATACAGTACTTGTTTTTTTCTGTCTGACTTCTCTCTCTTAGGATAATGTGCTCAAGATCCATCCATGGTGTTGCATATGGGAGGATATCTTTTCTCATGGCTGAGTAATATTCCATTATGTATATGTAACACATCTTTTTTATACATTTTTCCGTTGATGGGCATTTGGGTTGTTTCCATATCTTGGCTATTGTGAATAATGCTGTGGTAAAATGGAAGTGCATATACCTTATAAAAATCCTATTTTCCATTTTTTTTGGGTATATACCCATTAGTGGAATTGCTGGATTATATAGTTCTATGGATCTATTTTTAATTTTTTGAGGACTCTCCATATTGTTTTCCATAGTGGCTGAACCAGTTCACATTCCCACCAGCTAGTATAAGGGTTCCCTTTTCACCACATCCTCACCAGCACCTGTTGTCTTTTGTCTTCTTGACGGTAGCCATTCTAAAAGGTGTGGGGTGATATCTCGTGGTTTCGATTTGTATTTCCCTGATGATTAGTGATGTTTGAGCATCTTTCATGTGTCTGTTGACCATTTTGATGTCCTCTTTGGAGAAATGTCTATTTAGTTTCTCTGCCCATATTTTTTAATTGGATTGTTTAGCTTTTTGTTACTGAGTTGTTATGTTTTGGAAATAGAAACACAATGATGTTTTTATTTGTCCCAGTTGTCAAGTAAAGAACCAGGCATTTCTACTCCCTGTGTTTCTTTCGCACTAGACTATTAAAGTAGGATTGTGACATCAGAGGTTAACCAGTCACTCATCCTTCTCCTTGATGATGATCTTCAAATACCTTATTGTGAATAAAAAGACTATGACATTAGAAGGAAATTGGCTGTGTCCCTTCTTTTGTTCTATTTCTCTTAGTATTGTTCTGTGTAGTAGGTAATACTAATAACCTTCCAGTATACAGATATTGGATGTTTATCTGAAATTTTACCATAATTTGGGGCACCTGGGCGGCTGTCAGTTAAGCATCTGACTCTTGATTTCAGCTCAAGTCTTGATCTCAGGGTCAGAAGTTCAAGCCCTGTGTTGGGCTCCATGCTGGGCATGGAGCCTCCTTTAAAAAAAAAATTAAATTTTACCATAATTTAAAACTCCCAAAATGGAAATTTGATTCCATTTTTAACATTCACACACACGCGAGTTAGAAAAATTCGGGGTGCCTGGGTGGTGCGGTCCATTAAGCGTCTGACTCTTGGTTTCAGCTCAGGTTGTGATCTCAGGGTCATGAGATCCAGCCCCACATTGGGCTCCAAGTGCAGCAAAGAGTGTGCTTAAGACTCTCTCTCTCTCCTTCTGCCCCTCCCCCTCCACTCGCACACTCTCTTTCAAATAAAAAGATAAATAAATAAAAATCTTTTAAAAAAAGAAGTTAGAAAAATCCTTTGACAGCATAATTTTGTTGCTTAGTGATGTATATTTAGCATAAACTGTTTAAAGTCATAGATTTTAGGTACCATACTCAAGTATTTTTCAGTGTTATCATTTCTGATCTTTTTTGTTTTTCCTAGAACTTTCTTAAATTAATGTCATATAAATTGTAAGAATTATGACCTTCTGCTTGAAGTTCATCTCTTAATAGGAAAACATGAGAGAACATTAGTTTGCATAAAAATAATTTACTTTAGTCTTGAAGTTCTAGTAGGCAGAACACACTATATTGAAATGAGATTATCTTGACAAAAGGGGACCAGCCTTTTTGACAATACTCAATATACATTAAGCATGTTGGTTGTTCTTTTTGTGTAAGTATGTGCACTTTTCTTTAAAATTAACTAATTTTAATCAAACATTTTCAAGTGAAGTAAAATATCTCTTGAGTATAGAAACTATATCACATAAACATACCGGTAGCAAACATGGGATTGGATTGATAGTTCTATGAGTTCCCTCTATATTATAGAAATCTCATTTGATGTTACTCAGATTCCTTAACTTAGTGGATGTAAAAGACCTAAACAGATTTCTCCTGTTTTAAATTTTGGTGTATGCCTGGCATATATTTTTTTTGTGTCTGTTTTGTTTACCTTATTTTAATGCACATGTGTATTCAGTTTAGATTAAGTAACTTTAGTTTCTAGGACTATTTAAAGTGAATTGAAAGAAGGTAATTATCAGACACTAATTGGAAATTGTTGCACAGCTTGGGTTTGGACAGTCATTCATCATTTGTCTAGTGATCAGATTTTGAGCTCTTTCAACTGTCCTAAAGTTAGGAACCAATAAGCAGAAAAGTTTTCTGGGAAAAAAAGCAGGCATGGGGAGTATGTATTTATTAAATACCTTCTATATTAGACACTGTGCTAAGTACTTACAGTTTTATTTCTCAAAACAACTCATGCCCATTATATGGTCAAGGAAACACATGCAGAGAGATTAACATAAAGATTAGGATTCAAGTGGATTTTTTTTTAAGATTTAATTTTCTTAGAGCTTTTTCGGTTCACAGCAAAATTGAAAGGAAGATACAGAGACTTCGCATATAGTTTCTGGCCTCCTCCACCAACCTGTAAGGCTTTCCCTATTATCAGCATTACTTACCAAAGTGGTGTATTTGTTACAGTTCATGAATCTACATTAAAATATAATAATCACTCAGTGTCCATAGTTACCTTAGGGTTTACCCTTGGTGTTGTGCATTTTATGGATTTGGATAAATGTATAATGATATGTACCCACCATTATTATATGCAGAGTATTTTCAGTGCCTTAAAAATCCTCTGTGGTCCACCTATTCATCCCTCTCTTGCCCTCAACCCCTAGCAACCACTCATCTTTGTAGGTTTGCATTTTCCGGAATGTTATATAGTTGAAATTGTACAGTCTGTAGCCTTTTCAGATTGGCTCTTTCACTTAGTAATGTGCACTTAAGGTTCCTGCATGTGTTTTCATGGCTTAATAGATCATTTCTTTTTAGTGCTGAATAATATTCCATTGACTGGAATACCACAGTTTATCCATTCATCTGTTGAAGGGCATCTTGTTTGCTCCTAGGTTTTGGCAATTATGAGTAAAGCTGCTATAAATATCTGTGTACAGGTTTTTGTGTGGGCATAAGTTTTCAGATCCTTGGGGTAGACACCAAGGATTGTGATTACCTGATCGTATCGTAAGTGTATGTTTAGTTTTGTAAGAAGCTACCAAACTGTCTTGCAGAATGACTGTATTATTTTGCATTCCTACCAGCAATGAATGAAATTCGTGTTGTTGCATATCCTTGCCAGCATTTGGTATTGTTAGTGTTCCAGATTTTGGCCATTCTAATAGATACATAGTGGTAATTAGAGTTATTTTAATTTGCATTTCTCTCATGACATATGATTTGGGTTATCTTCTAATGTACTTATTTGCCATCTATATATCTTTTTTGGTGAGGTGGCTCTTAAGATCTTTAGCCTATTTTTTTAAATCAGAAATTTTTTTTGTTGAGTTTTAAGAGTTCTTTGTATGTTCTGGACAACAGTCCTTTATTAGATATGTCTTTTGCAAATATTTTCTCTTAGTCTGTAGTCTGTCTTCTCATTCTCTTGACTTTGTCTTTCACAGAAAAGAAGGTTTTTATTTTAATAAAGTCTAGCTTATCCATTATTTCTTTTATAGATTGTATCTTTGGAGTCATATCTAAAATATCATCATTGTGGGGCACTTGGGTACCTCACTCAGTTAAGCGTCTTACTTTGGCTCAGATCATTATCTCAGCATCCTGGGATCTAGCCCAGCATCCAACTCTGCGCTCAGTGGGGTGTCTGCTTCTCCCTTTCCCTTTCCCTCTCCTTCTGCCCCTCCCCCTGCTCATGCTCTCTCTCTCTCTCTCTCTCTCTCTCTCTCTCTCTCTCTCTCTCTCCCCCCCTCCCCCCCCATATAAATAAATAAAATCTTTTTAAAAAATGAATATAAGTGGCGCCTGGGTGGCTCAGTCATTAAGCATCTGCCTTCAGCTCAGGTCATGATCCCAGGGTCCTGGGATCGAGCCCCACGTCGGGCTCCCTGCTCAGCAGGAAGCCTGCTTCTCCCTCTGCCAGTCCCCTGCTTGTGTTCCCTCTCTCACTATGTCTCTGTCAAATAAATAAATAAAATCTTTAAAAAAAATATATATATATATATAAAATAAAAAATTGCTATACCTGAGTTCATCTAGGTTTTCTCCTGTGTTAACTTCTGGGAGTTTTATAATTTTGAGTTTTACATGTAAAGTCAATGATCCATTTTGAGTTAATTTTTGTGAAGTGTGTAAGGTCTTTGTCTAGATTCATTTTTTTGCATATGGATGTCCAGTTGTGTTGCAGCACTGTTTGTTGAAGAGACTGTCTTTGCTCCATTGTATTGTCTTTGTTTGTCAAAGATCATTTGACTATACTTACGTGGGTCTGTTTGGAGTTCTGTTCTGCTGATCTATTTGTCTCTTCTTTCACCAATACCACAGTTTTGTTTTGTTTTTTATTTTTTTAAGATTTTATTTATTTATTTGACAGAGAGATCACAAGCAGCGGGGGGGCGAGGGGCAGGGGCAGAGGGAGAGGGAGAAGCAGGCTTCTAGCTGAGCAGGGAGCCCAATGTGGGGCTTGATCCCAGGATCCTGGGACCATGACCTGAGCTGAAGGCAGATGCTTAACGACTGAGCCACCCAGGCACCCCAGTACCACACTGTTTTGATTACTGTAGCTTCATAGTAAATCTTGAAGTTGGGTAGCACCAGTCCTCCAACTTTTCCTCTCCTTCAGTATTGTGTTGCCTACTCTGGTCTTTTGCCTCTCCATAGAAACTTTAGAATCATTTTGTCAACATCCACAGAGTAACTTGCTGGAATTTTGATTGGGACTGAATTGAATCTTATAGGTAAAGTTGGGAAGAACCGACATCTTGACAATACTGAGTCTTCCTATCCATGAATATGAAATGTCTCATCGTTTTTCATTTTTTTTTTTATTTCATTCATCAGAGTTTTGTAGTTTTCCTCATGTGGATCTTGTCTATATTTTGTTAGATTTATACCTAAATATTTCATATTTTTGAATGATTCTATAAATAGTATTTTTTATTTTAAATTTTACTTGTTCATTGCTGGTATATAGGAAACTAATGGACCTTTTTTTTTTTTTTGAGAGAGAGAGATTGCATACACGCACATGGGAGAGGGAGAGAGAGAATCTTAAAACAGGTTCCATGCTAAGCATGGAGCTCAATACAGGGCTCAGTCTCATGACCCTGAGATCATGATCTCAGCTGAAATCAAGAGTCGGATGCTCAATCTACTGAGCCCCCCAGCACCCCAGCAGTTGACTTTTTTATATTAACTTTGTATTCTGCAACGTTGCTATAATTGTTTATTGGTTCCAGTAGTTTTTTGTCCATTTTTTTGATTTTCTGCATAAATGATCTTGTCATCTGTAAACGAAGATAATTTTCTTTCTTTCTTCACAATCTATATACTGTTGATTTCCTTATCTTGTCTTATTTGCATTAGCTAGAACCTCCAGTTTGATACTGAAAAGGACCTGTTCTTAGTGGGAAAGTTTCAAGTATCACACCATTAGGTATGATATTAGTTGTAGATGTTCTTTATCAAGCTGAGATAGTTCCCCTCTATTCCTAGTTTATTAAATAGAATTTTTATCATGAACGAGTGTTGGGTTTTGTCACATGCTTTTTCTGCATCTATTGATATGATCTGTGATTTTTTTTTTTTTTTTAGTTTCTGTGATGGATTACATTAGTTGATTTTCAAATGTTGAAATATTTTAAAAGCTTTTTTAATATAAGTGTGTCCGGTCTCTAAGACAGCATATAGGTTTGGTGATATGCTAGGGGGACTCACAAGACTAAGTTGTACTCACAGCTAAGACTTATTATAGCAAAAAGATTCAAAGGAAAATCAGCAAAGGGAAAGATGCATGGGGCAAGCTTCCAAGAGTCCTGTCTTTATGGAGTCAAACAGGATGCACCTAATTTCTCCAGGATCAAATTGTGACATGTGTGAAATGTTGTCTACTAAGAGAGTTCACTAGAGACTCAGTGCCCAAGCTTTTACTGAAGGCTGGTCACATTGGTACCTTCTGCCTAGCATATACCAAAATTCCAGACTCCCAGAGGAAAAGGAAGTGTTAAGCATATACTATAGTGTTTTTAGAAACAATTTAGGTACACTGAACCACTCCTATCAGTTAAGGGATGGTGTGAAAGCTCATTAAATCTAAGTTTCAAGACACCTGTCAAGGGCTCTTCTTTGCAAGCAGGCCTTTCTAAGATAGCGGTCTCAAGCCTGTTATGTTAACTTTTTCTACATAGTCCATCCCTTTGGCACTTGGCCAAGGCATCTTTTTTTTTTTAAAGATTTTATTTTCTTTATTCATGAGAGACAGAGAGAGGCAGAGGGAGAAGCAGGCTCCCAAGGAGCAGGGAGCCCGATGCAGGACTCGATCGCAGGACCCTGGGATCATGACCTGAGCCAAAGGCAGAAGCTTAACGCCTGAGCCACGCAGGCGCCCCCCCAAGGCATCTTTATACCTATGCTTTTAAGATGTTCAGAATTTAGGCTGAACCTCTAATTGGTAAATTTAACCAGAAAAGTCTATCTTGAAAGCTAGGTGGCTTCTCCTTAAGTTTTTGTATTTAAGTTTCTTTTTTATCTAGCCCAAGGCATCAATTAAGACAGCACAAATCTGATAAGTTGAAGTGACCTAAATGCCTTTTAGGTCTGAAGCAATGTCCTCAATAGTCAGCATACACACAAAGAAGTGCAGTTCTAGAGGCCATATGTAATACCCCTAGAAACAAAGAACTCACGGTTGTTAGGATAGTCCCAACAGGACATTTTTAGGCAGTACAGGGCCCCTAATGTAACCGCCTACTCTCTGGTCTTTCACCCTAGGGTTCCCTGTCCAGTCCAGTTAATTCAGTCCATTATTTGGTCTCAGGACTGCCTGAAGGCAGACAGTTCCAAACAGATTTGCTTGACCATGACGTCAGTTTACCTGCCTGGTAAGTACGGACCGCATCTAGAGGTGTTGTCCGTGGAAAGCACGAGAAGTAGGGTACCCTTTGCCTTCTTGTCCGCGTTGTCGGGGGTGATCATAGCTCAGCCGTCAGTTTGAATGGAGAATGCTCACAGCTCCTCCAGAAAGGAGGACACCTCCAAGTATCGTTCCGAGAGACAAAGATCGTGATACTCTTTCCCAAACCTCCCTAGGTGCCAGATTTT
Organism: Eumetopias jubatus; assembly: GCF_037043125.1. Taxonomy (NCBI): domain Eukaryota; kingdom Metazoa; phylum Chordata; class Mammalia; order Carnivora; family Otariidae; genus Eumetopias; species Eumetopias jubatus. Next base: position 37,222,528 of record NW_028274820.1, read on the forward strand.
TGTTTTGTCTCTTTCGTTACAAAATCAGCGTGTCTCATTTAACAGTCTTAAATTTACATTTTTTTTCAGTCATTTCCTATTCTCACCCAGTCTTTTATCCACAAGGATTGGCTACAAGGACAAAAACATTTTTATAGAAAAGCATTTTTATATAATTTGACCAGAAAGACACACTATTATGTTCAGGAATTGTTCAGGATTTAAATCCTGACTTTTCAGAATTTTTCAAAATGGGGTAATATAGCTTTCCCTCTCTTTTGTCCTGGCTAATTAACTAGTTAGCAGCCTAGAAAAGATCAGTCCCTTTTTCTGGACAGCTGTGTTTAATAATCAGAGTGCCTCACTGGGGTGTGTCTACCAGGAGAAAGGTGATGGAATTAGAGTCAGACTCTTAGTCCATCCTCGTAAATTATAACTAATTTGGAAGCCTGAACACGAGTCAGCAGTGGGCCATCCCCCAGAGGAAGTCCAGAATCCATTCTGTCAGTACTGAGTGGTGGGGTCACACTCCTTGTGATGTGCCCTCCTCCAGCTTGCAGCTTTTGGCAGGAATCACAAGTTAGGAATGCAATTAGCCTCTCTGCATCAGGAATATAGAGCCGATTAGTAGCCTAATTTTAGATGGGTCCCATCAGAGAATAAGACGTTTATTGTGGGCATGTGGATGTGACCCAGACAATCCAGCTGGCATCCATTGATGTTTTCATAGCTTAGGGCCCCACAGTGGGGTGTCCTAAATCTACAGCACTCCCAGAGTCTGAGTTCTGTTCATTGAGCCTCTGCTTGCTTTCAGTTTGGTGGTGCTGAGGCTAAAACAGCCCATATCAGACAGCTTCAGGTTTTACTAGGGTCAGGCTCAGGCAACTAGGGCCTGTAAATTTAGAATTCCAAAAAAGCTAGTAGCTAGTCTTTTGCAAAGGAAAGACTCTACAAGGTCCAACAGCTATGTTCCAAATCCAAGCAACAAGCAAGGCTTTTTTTTTTTTTTTAAAGATTTTATTTATTTGACAGAGAGCACAAGCAGAGGGGGCGGCAGGCAGAGGGAGAGGGAGAAGCAGGCTCCCCGCTGAGCAGGGAGCCCGATACCGGACTTGATCCCCAGGACTCTGGGATCATGACCTGAGCCGAAGGCAGACGCTTAACGACTGAGCCACCCAGGTGTCCCAAGCAAGGCTTTCTTATTAGCCTTTTTATCTTATCAATCTTAGAGTCCAAATTGACCCACTCAAAAATACGTACATCAGTCTGAAAAATCATCAGCCTCTAATGATCAGAAATTTCATATCATAAGAGCTCATTAGCAAGTAAAAACTGCCTTTTAAAACTCCAAAATTGTACCTACATCTAGAGATTTCTTCTCCTTTTATGTTGTCTTCCTTTCTGCAGAGCTTCCAATAGGCAAAATCATTAGTTATGGAGATTTAGTCTGTTCCTAATATTCAAAGAGTTTAAATTTGATCTGCTCAGCAGCAGCAAAAAAGCAAGGAAATTTTGTTCCATTACCATTTTTTTTTTTTTTTGCAGCTTTTCCCAATTGGGAGGATCTCTCTAGAGTATGTGAAATTACAAGCATATAACATATACATCAGTGTTATCATACATCCAGATATAATACCCACAAAATACAAAGGTATTTTGTAAAAATTTACCTTTTGTCTCATTGTTAATTTATTTAATATTCCTAGAAGGAAATTTAGCATTTACATAGTTAACATTATGGGGGTGTGTGTGTGTGTGTGTGTTGGGCTAGGGGTATATCTGGGAATGCCAGAGGATTTGGTTGCTGCAGCAGCCCCTAAGTTAAAGAAACTCTTGGAAAGCGGCCCACTACCCCTACCCCATTTTTCCGCTCTAGGTTTATCTAAAGCTTTGCTCCAGTCCTGGGAGCTGATGTAATCTTTTTTCCTCTCATTTGTAGGAGACAATGCTACAAATTTTAACATTTTTAGGCTATCCATAGCTCACCTTTGGGAATATTTTTGGGCCCTTTATCCTCCAACCTGCAGGAAAGAACAAAAAAGATATCTCAAAAAAAAAAAAAAAAAAGAAAAATAACTAGTGTTGTCAAAGATGTGGATAAAAAGGAACCCTCATACACTGGTGGGAATGTAAATTAATGCAACCACTGTGGAAAACAGTGTGTAGGTTCCTCAAAAAATTAAAAATAGAGATACCATATGATCCAGTAATTGCACTACTGGGTATTTACCCAAAGAAAACAAAAACACTAATTCAAAAAGATACATGCACCCCTATGTTTATTGCAGCATTATTTACAATAGGCAATAGATATAGAGACAGCATAAGTGTCCATTGATAAACAAATGGATAAAGAGGATGTGATCTCTCTCTCTCTCTCTCTCTCTCTCTCACACACACACACACACAAATATTACTCAGCCATAAAAAAGAATTAAATCTTGCCATTTGCAACAACATGGATGGACCTAGAGGGTATTATGCTAAGTGAAAGATAATACAATATGAATTCACTTGTAATGTGGAATCTAAAAACCAAAAAACAGAAACAGATCTTAAATACAGAGAATAAAGTGGTGGTTGCCACAGGAAAGAGGGTGGGAAGGATAGGCGGAGTATTAAAAGTGGAGTATTAAGAGGTACAAACTTGTAGTTATAAAACAAATAAGTCATAGGAATAAAAAGCACAACAGGGAATTATAGTCACTAATATGGTAATAACCTGTATGGTGACAGAGGTAACTACACTTAACAATGAGCAAGCTTAATGTATAGAATTGTCAAATCACTGTCACATATCTGAAATTAAAATAACATTGTGTGTCAACTATACCTCAATTAAAATTTTTTAATTAATTTTTTTAAAAAAGGTATTACCTGGGATGTACTCTTCTTCCCTTTCCATGCCCACCCCCAGTCCCCACCCTTTTTTTAGCCAATATAGCCAAAAGCACCCAGAAGATCAGTGAGCCAACTTTCGTGGGGATGGATCTATAATTTTCACATTTCTTAGGCAACCTTTATCTCTCACACTGCTGAATAATCAGAGATGCCAAAGTTGGAGAAATTAAGCTATTTGCTGACAGCACTATAGCATTAGAGACTGAAATGTTAATTTTTCAGCACTATGTGAAATTCTGAATTCAAAGTATGAAAAGTAGTGGTGAAGGGGAAGTTAGAATATAACACATTAACATTTTAAGTAGTTGGAAAGTCAAGTATATGAAAGCTGAATATTGCCTAAGAAAAATTTCAGCTATCTGAAAAATTTACTTGTGTGGAGAGTTCTGAGTTCTGTGATCATTACAGATAATTATGTTTTAATAGGAATAGAGAAGTAAGACTAATGTTTTATAGACTGGTTATATCCTAAGTTTGGACAATTTTCTGCTTGTGGACCTCATGCTGTTTTCAGTATTCATTTGCTAGTTTGGCAAAGAGAGGCAGTCAGGTGCTGCCCTTGGCAGCAATGTTCATTTCTGCCTTTTCTGACTGCAGCATCCTTTTCCACAGTGAAAGCTATATGGACATAAAAGATATCTAAGAGCAGCCAGAATATGTTGGATTATCTCCTTTTCCTTGGTTGCTGAGAAACCTCAGGTAGCCAAACTGCCACATTGAGTTTTTTAGTACTGTCATGATAATACTTTTGCGTTTGTAGAGCCATTGTATTTTGAATGCTGCTGTATGAAGATACTGTAGTTAACACCAAAGTGAATTTTTAATTCAGGAATGCCTATTAATGAGAAGTTGCTTTCTTTGTTAAAGGATTTTTCTCAGCTCAGATCATTTTCATAACACTACTGTCTAATACTCATAAGTTTTCCTGTAAACTGGAGGTATTCATGAACTTCTGGGAAGCCACCGAGGGTAAAGCCACATTTGACTTTGACTTAATATGCAGTTAGGCAAGCTAAACCCAAAGCTCTTAAACCAGACTTCATTTTTAACAACATTTTAAGACTAAGACTGCTTACTTCCTGCCAAAGATAGGGGTATGTGTGTGTGCATGTTTGCAGTAATTTCCAATGTGAGATTCTCTTTCCTGGCTTTGTACTCAATTCTGTAACCCTTTCACTTAGTGTTGTAAGTGCAGTTACATAGAAGAAACCTTTATTAATATTGGCACTGACCTACAAATATGAAAATGGAATTAACCTTGGTTCAGAAGATAATTGAAAAAACATAGGTGTCTGTTGGCAAGTTTAAATTTATCAGGTGTCTGTTGGCAAGTTTAAAAACTGATAAAGTCTAGACTGCCAGTTATATATTATTCCTGATATAGAACATAGAGTTGGTGACATTTTTCTTAAGTTTCACTATTAAAAAGAATGAGTATTGAGTTCTTTAAAGGCAACAACTGAATCTTTATCAGTGGCTTACAGATCCTGATAGAGGAAGGGAGATAAAATTTATTGAGTACCAAGGGTGGTGGTATTGAGCCCCGAGTTGGGCTCTGCACTCAGCAGGGAGTCTGCTTGAGATTCTCTCTCCCTCTCCCCCTTCCTCCCACTCTCTTTCTAAATTAAATCTTTTTAAAAAATGTGTTGAGTACCTACCATGTGACAGGCACTGTATTACATACTTTACCTAGATAATCATCACAATGCTGCAAGGCAGGTGACCTTATGCCTAAGAGGTTAAAGGATTTGTGCTAGAACTAGGAAATAGTAAATATGGGATTCCAACCCAAATTGTTCTGTGCTGTACTCCTTCCATCAAATCAGGCGTTGACAAACTACAACCCATAGGCCAAACCTACTTGCCTGTTTTTATAAATGAAGTTTTTTTGGAACCATTCTATGACATACTGCCTAGGGCTTTCAGGCTACAGCAGCAGAGTTGACTAGTTGTGACCAAGATCATATGATTTACAAAGCTTAAAATATCTACTGTCTGGCCCTTTACCGAAAAAGTTCGCTGTGGGTAGAAATATTAAGGAAACCAACTTTTGAACAGGAGGAAGGAGGAACTACCTGATCAAGTCTGCCAGCAAAGGTTAGAGAGCGTTCTTAGTTGTGGTGCCGTGTTAACATCCAATTTGATAAATATTTGTGCTGGGCACAGGTATAGGTCCTTAGCAATAAGGAGAGAGCAGATATGGTTGAGGCCTCTGAAGCCCATAAGTGACTGAAGAGGAAAAACAGGTAAAGTAAGTAGACTACTGTGATGATCACTATGGTGGAAGCCTGTGGATTAGACAGTTACTTCTGAGAAATCAAGGAAGGCGTCACAGAAGAGGTGATATTTGAGTTGGACCTCAAAGATGATACATTTGACAACTGTGAAAGATAAGGTATTTGGCAGTTATGAAGGGGAATCTGTACCTTCCACGCAAACAGACCAGTGAGGGCAAAGGCACAGAGGCTTACCTAATGTCTCAGAGAAGGATAAATAGTCCACTATAGCCGGAGTAGGGGATTTTTTGGAAAGGAGTATGGTCAGAATTGAAGTTATCAATGTAAGTTGGGATTAAACTATATAAGGACTAATATTCCAGGCTAAGGAAATATTGTGTGTGTATTGTGTTTCACACATAGCATACAATGATTCTTGAATTAAGTGATATTTGTCTATTTGTGCATGTGTGTGGCTATGGTTAGGATGTGTGTGTTACATTTGGAGATGATTTTTAAAGGTCCATTAAGGCAAGGCAGTTATCAAAAATTGGAGCCAAAAGGGGCACCTGGCAGAGCATATGACTTTTGATACATGAGTCTTGATCTACAGGTCATAAGCTCGAGCCCCACGTTGGGCATAGAGATTACGTTTTTTTTTAAAAAAAAAAGAAAGAAAAGAAAAGGAGCCAAAAGAACTGTTTGGACCTCAGGCTCAGACTTGAACTTCTGAGATGTTCACCAATTCCACAAGCCCATAATTTAATCATAGCATACCAGATTTGAAAAGGTAGCTTAGGAACCCTACATACATACACTCAGTTATCCATTCAGCAAATGCCTGAAACTACTCTTGGGACTGGATATGATAGTGAAGCAAATAAAGACTGCCTTCATGGAACTTGTTTTAGTGGAGAAGAGAGGAAATGAGTAAATCATTAGTTATTATATCAATACATACGTTTTATGAAGAAAAGATAAGCAGGGATAAAGTATTAAAAAGTGGCCAAGGAAGGGCTCTCTGAGGAAGATCATTTCCAACTGAGAGAAGAACAGGTGAAAAGGCCCCAAGGCCAGAGCATGTTTGTAGAAAAACTAGAATGCAGACAGTGTGCAACTAGAGCAGCACCCTAAGGGGAAAAGAAGCAGGAGATAAGGGAAGAGAGGGGACAGCTGAGGCCAGAACACAGGGCCCTAAGGTCCATTTGGCTAGTGAGAAAATGAGACTGACTGGTAGCCAGGGCCACATAGCAAGTTAATAGCAAGGCCAGAATTGGTACCATCCTGGTTCACCCTCCTTTCCTTTGCTTCCCTCGTTGCTGGGGTCATTGGAAGATTATTTAAGGTATTATGTGTGTACACCTCAAGCATTCTGTAGAGAAGCTCTTCCTCAAAGGCCCATTATGGATGCTTTCTTCCTTTTCTCTAATTATCTAAAAGCTAACATTTTTTGGGTGGGTTTCCTAGTGCCAGGCACTGTGTTAAGTGTCTTTTAAAATTACTTATTACTGTATGTGAATCTACAGTTACCTCAAAATAAAAAATTAAGAAACTAAAAAAGGAAACATTTGCTGACACCTGCACCACTCCGTACATTGCTTAGAGGTACTGTGAACTGATTGTGCATTCAGTAATATAAATTTCAATCTTACTGAAGCATTCGACTTAGACTGAGGTTCCCCATAACCTAATGAGGAAGACAGGCAAACTATTGGCTGTCCTTTCAATGCCTAGGATTCCATGCATTCATTAAAAATCAGTACTTGTAAATCATTTCAGTTTTCTTGTGATAGCAATCCTAAATTGCTTTTCTTTCTTTCTTTCTTTTTCTTTTTCTTTCTTTCTTTCTTTCTTTCTTTCTTTCTTTCTTTCTTTCTTTCTTTCTTTCTTTCTTTCTTTCTTTCTTTCTTTCTTTCTTTCTTTCTTTCTTCTCTCTCTCTCTCTCTCTCTTCTTCTCTTTCTTTCTTCCTCTCTCTTTCTTTTTTCTTTCTCTTTTTCTTTTTTAGTAGGCTCCACATGTGGAGCCCAACAGGGAGCTTAAACTCACAACCCCAAGATCAAGGCCAGAGCTAAGATCAAGAGTTGGACACTTAACCAATTGAACCACCCAGGCACCCCCTAAATTGCTTTTTTTATTGTTTTGTTTATTGGTGAATATAAGTTAACATTTTAATAGTATATTTATGACATTTAAACTGTATCCTTAGTTGTGTTAATTAATGATTACATTCAAACAGTTTTTTGTTTATAATAAAGTAATATAGCTTTCATTTTTTAAAAAATGATTTTATTTATTTGAGACAGAGACCGACAGAGCACGAGCAGGGGGAAGGGGCAGAGGGAGAAGGAGAAGCAGACTGCCCTCTCTGCGGGGAGCCTGATGCGGGGCTCGATTCCAGGACCCTGAGATCATGACCTGAGCCAAAGTCAGAAACTCAACCCACTGAGCCACCCAGGTGCCCCTAGCTTACATTTTAAAAATCTGTTATAGGGGCGGCTGGGTGGCTCAGTCAGTTAAGTGGCTGCCTTCGGCTCAGGTCATGATCCTGGGGTCCTGGGATCGAGCCCCACGTCTGGCTCCCTGCTCAGCAGAGAGCCTGCTTCTCCCTCTCCCTCTGCACCTCTTCCTACTTGTGCTCTATCTCTCTGTCAAATAAATAAATAAAATCTTTAAAAAAATAAAAAATAAAAAAATAAAAATCTGTTACAGTAACAGAATTAAGATAAAGGGATTTATGTTGAGGGGTGAAGGGTGCATAGAAACCAGCTGCTACAGTCAGTCGTAACCTTACAGGAGGATGGAAGATTCCTTAGTAGATTCTCACTAGCTTGACATCATATTTCTAAAGGCCTTCTTTATTGTCATTTGGTCAATCATATTCAGCCTTTTTATCTCAAGTCATTTTTCCTAAGGAACTATGCCAGTTTCATTTTACTGCAGTACTTTCTATTATTGTTGCTAGTTGCTGAAATCTGCATGGATTTTTAAAAATGGCAGTTTGCCATCCCATTTCTTAAAAAAACGTGAACATTAAGTCATGTTAAATTTTAATAAGTCGTGTTTTCCTGACATTATCTTTTGGGGCAACCTGTATCTCATTAAATGCCTGTGATATTCTAACATCATATGAAGTATGAAAGAGTACCAAATAACATTTCATACAGGATTTCAATGATCATCTTATGGTCAATTTCAGGATAGGCTTTTTAGGTTATCTAATATGAAAGGCATTTGCTTACAAGCCATTAAATCTTTTATGGTTAAATCTTGGGGGTATACGCTGAAAGGATTTAAATGTCCTTTCTATCTCTGTGATCTTATGAGTTTAATTAGTAAAAATTCAATACTACAAACATTCTTCATATAGAGAAATATAAGGTATTTCTTGTATGGGTGTACTTTATAGTCTTTAGTGGAATAGAGGATATGTTGTGTCAATTATTTCGTATGAGTTGTGGAACTTTATGTACATTATTACGTTTAATCTTTACAATGGCCCTCAGAAATGAGTATTATTTTCTTGACAAGAAAATGGATGTCATTAACAGACTTGCCAAGATTCTAGGTCTTTCTAGCTTAAAAGCTCTTTCACTACACCCCATTGCATTTAATCAGTCTGTCAGAGCAAACAGGATATATACATAACACTAAATTACACTAGCCAAGTTTAAAGTCAAAATTATTATTATATTAATATCATATAATAATCCTATCATTTCAGAAGTGGGAAATAACATTAAGAACTGTGATCTGAAATTAAGTTGAAAGCTGAAGCCAAATTTAGGACAGGAATCTAAGGGTCCCGTCGTACCTAGCTATTCAGCCTTATCTTAGCTTATTTCGTTATGCAAATCCCCAACTCATTGTTTTTGAAAACACTTTTATGGTAGGCCTTAGGTATGCACTTCCTGAGAATTTGACTATAATCTGTCATTTGTAGGGAGCCATTGAAGATTTTACAGAAGGTAAATCCAAAAGACTACCACTACCCCTTCAGCTGCATAGTTCTATGATCACATCCTTAAACCCTATTATCACTGAAGCTAACTCTACACCTTAGGCTCTAGAAGAGGGCAAGACATGCCTTTTTCTTTATTCCTCTCTAAAAGAAATGTTTTAACATCAAGGAATTTTTAGGGATATAGTTGGGCCTCTAGGGTTTGTACGTTTTGGTACAAAGTGGCAGGAGTGTAATGCATTCAGACAGCTAGTCTTAACCTTTTTTCCCCTCTTTCTCTTTCTCTTCTCACCATCAGAGAAATCTAAGCTAGAGGGGCCAATGGACCTTGTGATTTACACATGGCACACCTAATTACTCTGGGTTAAGAGACTGGGTAGGGGTTAGATGTTTGGTACCAAAATTAGTAATAAATAGCATTGATTTTTCTTGGAGTGTCCTTTCTACTCATTTTCTAGTGGGGAATGGTTCTTTAAGGATTTGGGAATTTAAGATGTTGTTTTTATTTTATTCCTTTTGTTACTTTATTCTATTGGATAATTAATATCCAAGACTGCTCTGTTTCTACACTCTTTAAGGCTTTCAGGAAATAATATTCAAAATAGATCTATAATGCAAATACTTTTCATCACCTCAATTTGTACCATCCTTGTCTATGAAACTAATTTGTTTGTTTTAAGATTTTATTTATTTATTTGCCAGAGAGAGAGCGAGCGAGCACAAGCAGGGGGAGCGGCAGGCAGAGGGAGAAGCAGGCTCCCCGCTGAGCAAGGAGACGGATGCGGGACTTGATCCCAGGACCCTGGGATCAGGACCTGAGCTGAAGGCAGACGCTTAACTGACTGAGCCACCCAGGCATCCCAAAACTATAATTTGTTAACTGGATTACCCTAGCATCCTCCAGCTCATTCTCCCTATTTCTATCTGTGCCTTCCTATGGTCTATTCTCAACCCAGAAGCTAGGAGAATTTTTTTTTTCACCTTTTTATTTTAAAGTAATTTTAGACTAACAGAAGAGTTGCAAAAATAAGACAGAAAAGGGTGCCTGGGTACTCAGTTGGTTAAGCATCCTACTCTAGATTTCGGCACAGGTCATGATCTCAGGGTCCTGGGATCCAGCCCCATTTTGGGCTCCCCACTCAGCAGGGAGTCTGCTTGTCTCCCTCTCCCTCTGCTTGGTCTGTCTCTCTCAAATAAATAAATCTTTAAAAAAAAAAAGTAGGACCTAGAATTCCTGCCTACCCTTTACCCAGCTTGCCCTAATGTAAACATCTTGCATAACCATGCTACGGTTATCAAAACTAAGAGATTAACATTGGTACAATATTAACTTAATTATATACTTTATTTGGTTTTCACCAGTTTTCCATTTATGACTTTGTTTTCTGTTCTAGAATTCAAGCTCAGATCCTACATGGCATTTAGTTCTCACATTTCCTTAGTCTCCCCTAATCTGTGAACAGTTGTACAGTCCCTTCTTGTCTTTCATGGCCTTGACACTTTTGAAGAGTACTGGCCAGTTATTTTGTAGAATGTCACTCAATTTGAGTTTATCTGATACTTGCACATATTTAGGTCAATGTTACGCATTTTTTCACAAGAAGACTACAGAAGTAATGTGCTTTTTTTTAGTGTACTAAGAGAAAATGATTTATTGGTGATGTTAATCTTAATCACTTGGTTAAAGTGATATTTCCCATGTTTCTTCATTGTAAAATTGCCACTTTTTACTTTGTGATTATTAAATATCTCCCCTGAGATGTTTATACACTCTATACAAATAATCCTGTTTTTCCTTAAACTTTTGCTAACTAAAAAATCAATCTACCCAGTATAATAAAGCAAGAAAAAGAAAAGGCATGGTAGATGTTAAAGGAAGAAATAGAACTGCCTCTATTCATAGAAGACATGAGCCTACTTTAGACAATCCCAAAATATCTACCAAAAAACTTCTAGAATAAGTGAATTTAGCAAATTCATAGTTTTTAAGGTCTAATGTGTGAATTCAGTTGTATTTTCTATATACTAGAAATGAACAATAGGAACTTAAAAATTTTTTATAGGACTATTTATAATAGCACCCCCCAAAAATAAATACTTAGGTATAGATCTAACAAAATATGCATGGCATTTGTGTGATGCAACCAACTTACAAAATAGGACTGAAAAATCAGTCAAAGTAGACATAAACAAATTGACAGAAATACCATATGCATGGATTGGGGCAATCAGTATTGTTAAGATGTCAGTTCTTCCAGTAACCAAGATAATAGAGTGTTGCTGAAAGAATAGACACACAGAAAAACGAAACAGAGTCCAGAATTGGATACACACAAATGTAGTCAACTTTTTTTTTAATTGAGGTATTATTGATATACAGTATTCTGTTAGTTTCACCAGTCTATTGTCTGTATCTGTGAGCTTGGTGTTTTTGTTTGGTTGGTTGATTTTTAAGATTTCACGTGTAAGTGAGATCATACAATATCTTTCTCTGTCTGACTTATTAAACTGAGCATAATGCCCTCAAGGTCCAACCATTTGTCACAAATGGGAAGATTTCATTTTTTTATATGGATGACTAATATTCCATTTTATATGTGTGTGTGTGTGTATGTGTGTGTGTGTGTGTGTGTGTAGAATCACATTTTCTTTATGTATTCATCCATTGGTGGACACTTAGGTTGTTTCCGTATCTTGGTTATTGTAAATAGTGCTGCATTGGGGTGCATGTGTGTTTTCAAGTTAGTGCTTTTGTTTTCTTTTGGGTAAACACCTAGAATTGCTGGATCATATGGTAGTTCTATTTTTACTTTTTTGAGGAGCCACCATAATGGTTTCCCTAGTGGCTACATCAATTTACATTCCCACCAGCAGTGTAAAGGGGCTCTCTTTTCTTCACATCCTCACCAACACTTATTATTTCTTGTCTTTTTCATAATAGCCATTCTGACAGATATGAGGTGATGTCTCTTTATGGCTTTATTTGCATTTCCCTGATGATTAGTGATGGTGACAATCTTTTCATGTACCTGTTGGCCTTATATCTGTATGTCTTTGGAAAAATGTCTATCCAGATCCTCTATCCACCTTTTGATTGGATTGTTTTTTGTTATTGAGTTGACAGAATTTTTTATACATTTTGGATATTAGCTCCTTACCAGGTAAATGATTTGCAGATATTTTCTTCCATTATTTAGGTTGCCTTTTCATTTTGTTGATGGTTTCCTTTGCTGTATAGGAGCTGTTTAGTCTGATACCATCCTACTTGTTTATTTTTGCTTTTGTTGCCTTTGCTTTTGGTGTCTGTGCCAAAAAATCATCATTAAAAGTGATGTCAAGAAGCTTGCCCCCTGTTTTCTTCTAGGAGTTTTACGTTTTCAGGCTTTATATTCATGTCTGTAATCCATTTTAAGTTAATTTTTTGTGTGTAGTGTAAAATAGTGATCTAGTCTCATTCTTTTGCATGTGGTTGTCCAGTGTTCCCAACACCATTTATTAAAGAGATTATATTTTCCCCATGGTATATTCTTGGAGTCTCTGTCATAAATTAATTGGCCATATTTGCATGGTTTATTTCTGGGCTCTTTTCCGTTCCATTGAGCTGTGTAGCTTGTAATATAGTTTGAAATCAAGAAGTGTGATGCCTCCAGTTTTGTTCTTTTTTCTCAAGATGGTTTTGGCTATTTGGGGTCTTTTGTGGTTCCATACAAAGTTTAGGATTGTTCTATTTCTGTGAAGAATGCCATTGGAATTTTGATAGGGATTATACTGAATCTGTAGATTGCTTTGGGTAGTACAGATATTTTAACAATATTCTTCTGATCCATGAGCATAGAATGTCTTTCCATTTATTTGTGTCATCTTCAATTTCTTTCATCAGTGTCTTATAGTTTTCAGTGTATAGGTCTTTCACCTCCTTGGTTAAATTTATTCCTAGGTATTTTATTCTTTTTGATGCAATTGTAAATGGAATTGTTTTCTTAACTTCTCTTTCTGATAGTTCGTTATTAGTGTATAGAAACAGAACAGATTTTTATATATTGATTTTGTATCCTGCTATTTTACTGAATTCATTTATTCAAATAGTTTTTGGCAGAGTCTTTAGGATTTCCTATATATAGTATCATATCATCTACATATAGTGACAGTTTTACTCCTTTATTTTTAATTTGGATGCCTTTTATTTCTTTTTCTTGCCTAATTGCTTTGGCTAGGGCTTCCAAAACTATGTTGAATAAAAGTGGCCAAGAGTGGACATCCTGGTCTTATTCCTGAATCTAGAGGAAAACCTTTCAGCTTTTCATTACTGAGTATGATGTTAGCTGTAGACATTTCATATATGGCCTTGTGTTGAGGTATGTTCCCTCTGTACCCACTTTGTTGAGAGTTTCTGTCATTAACAGATGTAGAATTTTATCAGATACTTTTTCTGCATCTATTGAGATGATCATATGATCTTTAATCTTTCATTTTGTTAATGTGGTGTATCACTTTGATTGGCCGATGTTGAACCATCATTGCATCTCTGGAGTAAATCCCACTTGATTGTGGTATATGATCCTTTTAATGTATTGTTGAATTCAGTTTGCTACTCATTTGGTTTTTGATAAAGGTACAAAGGCAGTTGAGTGGAGAAAGGACTTTTTTTTTAATAAATGGGGCTGGAACCATTGGATGTCTGTACATAAAACATAATGAACCTCAATCCATACCTCAATCTTTTATAGAAATTAATTCACAATGGATCATGGACTCAAATGTGAAACCTAAAACTAAAAAACTTCCAAGAGAATATATAAGAGAAAATCCCTGTGACCTGAGTTAGGCAGAGTTTTACATATGACTCCAAAAGCACTGTCCATAAAAGGAAAAAATGATAAATTTTACTTCATCAAAATTTAGCACTTTTGGCCTGTGAACACTGTTAAGAGACTGAAAAGAGAAGCTACAGACTAGAAAAAATATTTGCAAATCACATTTCTAACAGAGAACATTTTTTATAGAATATGTATGGAACTCAAATTCAACAGTAATCCATCTTAAAAATTGTCAAAAGATCTAAACAGACATTTTAGATATATAATCAAGATATACTCGTGGCAAATAAGCATATCAAGGCATGATTCATATCATTAATCATTAGGAAAATGGATATTAAAACCATTATGTGATACCATAATACATCCGATAGGGTGGCTACCAAAAGAGAAAAAAGGGAGGAAAAAAAAAAAAACAACTCCCAAAAAACTGATGATTCCAAATGCTGACTGAGATACAGAGCAACTGTAACTCTCTTACACGGCTGATAGGAATGAATTAGTACATCTGCTCTGGAGAACAGTTTAGTGGTTTCTTATGAAGTTAGACAAATGACTTACCACATATCCCAGCAATTCCATTCCTGGATATTTGCCCAAGAGAAATTAAAGCATACATTCACATAAAACTTATATGTGAATATTATGATAGCTTTATTAACAATTGTCAAAAACTGGAAACACCCAATATGTCCTTTAATATGTGGATAATCAGTGGCACATCCATGCAGTGCAATACTATGCAGCAATAAAAATGATTGAACTATTGATTCATGTATCAACATGGATAAACTATGAATGCAGTTTCTAAAAATGCTAAAGCCTGAGAAAAATGTAGCTCCAAACCTGTAATAACTCCTTGTTGCACACAGAACAAAATCAAAGCCTTACAGTGCTTATCTCTCTACTCCCACTAGAATATAAATTCCATAGGTGCAATGATATTTATGTTTGTTCATTTATATTTGTTGGCTGAAGAAAGTAGATATTAATACTACTGGTTTGCAGTTGAGGAAACATCAAAAGTTAAGTTACTTGGTAATATAAAAACAGAATTTGAGCACAAGTCTTTCCAACTCCTACACTTTTCGTTGCCATCACACTACTTGCCAGTACCTTTGGCTTAGCATAGTTTCAAAACTAACCCATGGTCCTCAAGTCTGACCTGTATGTTACAATCAACTGGGAGGTTTTTTAAATTCTCTTTCTGGCCTTTTGGTCCTTAGACTAGGTGAAATCACCTCTCCAGGTGATTCTGATGCATAGTGACAAATGAAAATAACTACAAATTAATAGTACTTGTTGAATTAATGAATGAACAGAGTTGATAGCTTAACATATGACTTGCCCACGTTTTTTGTCTGCTGTTGTGTATTGACTTTTCCTGGCTTTTTTTCTTCTGTCCTTATTTCTTGTTTATTTTTTAATTTTTACCTTACCCTTTGAAAATTCTCTTAGAGTCTGTCTTTAAACCATCCTCTACTCTAAGTATTATTGCAATAACAATGAAACATTTCTGTGGATGTAGTGAGTTCTGGAATCTTCTTCCTTGAGGTACATCTCTCTGATTTCAACCTAGAGTGGAGTGGGCTTGGGACTTGACTATTTGAATGAACTTTCTACTTCTTTCTATTCTGGCTAAAGAGATGTTTAGTTGTAGAATTACAATTGTTATTCTTATCAGTAGTGCAGACAGTTGCAGAAGGATGAATTAGAAGTAGATGGTCAATGTGTGTAATGGGTTTTCTTCTAGGTAGATGAAGAATGGGAACCAATTATTTCATTTAGGGCAACAACTTCAATCCATAATTAGGACTTTAAAAATAATTTACTTCTGTGGTAACAGAGAGGCTAAGAGCAAGTTATTTCTGAAGAACTTCATATTCTGTAAAAGATTTCTGGGAGTAGTTTATTAATTTAGGTGCACTTGAAGTTTTGTTGCAGATTATTAACATGTGAAAAGGGAAGCTGAGAGACAATGATTTAAAGCAAGAGTTATAGAGCCCTTCACAATGAAAAGTTAATCAGAAATTAGGGAAAGCTTTCTAGAGTCCATTGATAAGATGCATTTTTCTTACTTTTTTCATTAAGTGACTTATCAAGTGCTATATTTTACCACTGAAAAATGATGAAATTTTGCCTAGATTTTCCTGTAAAACTTAAAAGCCCCAAATAAGGAATTATTTTCACCTCTTTCATAACCCTTCACCTGCCTCATGAAGCTCTGTACATAGATTTATCTTAAGTTGGGGAAATAATACTTAAGAATTTGATTCAAACAAAGAGGGAACAGTCACTTCAGGTTATACTAGCTGTGGCTATGAAAAAGTTAAAGGACACACCTGGCAAATTTCTAGATGAGACTTGTAAGAATAATCTGAGGGAATGGAGCTATGACTTTTAAATGATGAATTTCCTTCTAACTTTCAGGCTTTATTGAACTCAAGTTTTAAAAATGAAACAAACTTGAGAACCACAAAAAGGTTTCTAGATGCCATTATGTTTTTACCATGAGTGACAGTAATGTTTAATGCACATTTAGAGTATTACTGATTTTTTAAAAGATTTTCTCTATTTATTTGTGAGAGAGAGCACGCGCACGCGCGAGAGAGCACAAGCATCATTCAGAGGGAGAAGCAGGCTCCCTGCTGAGCAGAGAGCCTGATGCAGGACTCCATCCAAGGGTCCTGGGACCATGACCCAAGCCAAAGGCAGACACTTATCCCACTGAGTCACCCAGGTGCCCCAGAGTATTATTTTTTTTTAAGTATCTTGTTATTTTAAATAAATACCCCAAGATATCACTGATTTCTTAGATATTTCTTTTTTCACATCTTGGATAGAATTTACTTTTCTTATAGAACATTTGCTAAAGTATAATGTAAATCAAAGAAAATGTGTTGTTTATTAATCTAATCCAAAACTCCACAAATGTTTATAATTTGAGCTACATTCTAACAGGGAAGAAAGATAAGACCAAACAACTGTAAGTTTTCATATCCTGAGGAAAGACCCTTTAGAATCTACATGATATGTTTTATATTTGGTTATAGATTGAAATATATAGTAAACTGAATGGAGTTCTCATTCAGAATAATAAATCCTTAAAATAGTTAAAGCAGTACTACAGAACACAGATTATTTCACTGAGAATAAACACATGGCTCCTAGATCTGAAAAACAAAAGAAAAAAAAAAAATACAGGGTGTCCCTGAAAAATCCGAAAAGTGTCTGTGGTATATTATGATAAGTGTAGAAGTTTCAGAGGGAAGGATTTTCTTCTCTCATTCTAGATGAAATGATAAAGGAATAGTACTCTAGTCTAAAGATTCAGCAAACCTCTGAAAAATTAAATTAAAAAATTTAAATTATGGGGGCACCTGGGTGGCTCAGTTGTTAAGCGTCTGCCTTCGGCTCAGGTCATGATCCCAGGTGGGATCGAGCCCCGCATCGGGCTCCCGCTCTGCGGGGAAGCCTGCTTCTCCCTCTCCCACTCCCCCTGCTTGTGTTCCCTCTCTCGCCATGTCTCTCTCTGTCAAATAAATAAACAAAATCTTAAAAAAAGATATTTAAATTATATAGTGATCCAGTTTATATATATACATACTTATACTGTATATATTATGCATAAAACAAATATTTATATACATTAAAAATAGGGTGGTTATTTGTCAGAATGCTGTGATTATCTTCCAGTTATCTTTTGTCTGTCTTTACTCATTCTACTATGCATATATATTTGCATATTTAAAGTAAAAATGTCAGTAACAAAGAGCCCTTAAAAGACTCAAATGGTGACCTCATTAAGTATAGATGTGGGCCAGAAAATACACCGTTATAGTAAGTCAGTGGTTAACACCATCTCTAAAATAGGTTTAGCATTTGTCTTATCCTGCCTGTTCATCTTCGTCTCCATACTCAGATATAACCATTTGGCTGGAGGGAGTTACGAGTGTTTTATACAGTGATGTGTGCACATTGAAATCACCCAAGGAGCTGAAATGCCAGTGCCCTTGTGCCACCCCCTAGAAACGGATTTAATTACTCTGGAGTATAGCCTGGCTAATGGGACTCCTTAAGTTCTCCAGGTTAATCAATGTACAGCAAAGGAAGGATGAGAACCTCTGTTTTATAAGAAACTTTAAAAAAACAAACTCATTTATTTTTCAGTCTGTTAATTTGTATTCTTTTGAAACTTACTACCTTGTACAAAACTTGTGTTGAACAAGTATATATTATTTTCAACTGTTTTCTTAAATAAACTACGTTTTATTTTTTTATTTTTTTAAAGATTTATTTATTTGAGAGAGCAAGAATGAGAGAGAGAGTACACGAGAGGGGGGAGGGTCAGAGGGAGAGGCAGACTCCCTGCTGAGCAGGGAGCCCGATGCGGGACTTGATTCCGGGACCCCGGGACTATGACCCGAGCCGAAAGCAGTTGCCCAACCAACTGAGCCACCCAGGCGCCCCTAAGCTACGTTTTAATGTCCAGCCTGTCACTGAGTTAATTGGGTAACATGATGGACTGTTGTATTCTGCCGCTATCTTTTCCTCCCTCCAATCTGTCTTCCACGCTGTCCAAATGGTTAATTTTCTAAAGCATAAAATAATTATATCACTGCCATGCATAAAAGACTTTAATTATCCATTCTTTACAGATAAAAGTATAAGTTTCTTAGTTGGCCCCAACTTATTTTGTTTTATCTTCTGTTAGTTCAAAACTAGAGATCCTGAACTCCATGTGTACTGAGCATTCCTTGAATAGTCCTTTTATTTCATACCTGCCTTCACATATGCTATGTCCTTTATCACTAATTTCGATCATTGCTCAAGAGTAGGTTCAGAAACATTTATTGGAATGGAGCGAAAGTAGCATTTATTATTGAGCATACTAGCCAAGGACTGTGGGGGTTTTTTACTGTAACTTAACACCTATTCTGAAGTTCATATATGAGCAAAATTTCCTACATTTTTCACTCTCCCACAAATTGGCTGAGTCTATTGTATACATAATTTATACAGAGATTTAAGTGTATTCAACCATAAAATTCAGTTAAGTAATTTCCTGCCCATGTGAAAGGGAAAATTGAAAGGCTCATACATGTAGGTAACTTTCATAGTACAAAGTGCAGCCTGTGAAACCTTAACAGTCTCTGTGTGGATAAGTGTTACAGTTTAACAAGAAGTTAGTTTGGGCAATGTTAAGAATTTGAGATTTTTTTTTGTCTGTTAAGATAAATTTGGTAAAATGTAATTTAGTTTGTTCTTTTATATATGCTTCCTAGGTTTTCTTAGTGTTGCTAATTGTGTTATTGTTTATTTAGGATACTGCTTTATAACTGATGTTTTACAGTCTTAATTTGATAATTTTTTTCTTCCATTAGAATGTGAAACATGTTGCAGAAACATTCAAGAAGTGGCTGAAGGGAGAAGGAAAAAAGTGCCATTGCCTATCAGAAAAAAACAAAAGAAAACATGGGAAATACCACCACCAAATTCCGTAAAGCACTCATCAATGGTGATGAAAACCTGGCCTGCCAAATTTATGAAAACAACCCTCAGCTGAAAGAATCCCTTGATCCAAATACATCTTACGGAGAGCCCTACCAGCACAATACTCCATTACACTATGCTGCTAGACATGGAATGAATAGAATACTAGGGTAAGTATTATTGTAAACCAGTTAATAATAAATTAGTGAAAGGGAAAAAAATCCTTGATCTTTGAAAATATATACATACATATGTGCATGTTATATGGTATTATAGTGAATTAAACTTTTGTTTTTTAAGATTTAAACTTTTTTTTTAAGATTTATGTATTTATTTTAGAGCTCAAGACGGGCCCTCAAGTGGGGGGGCAGAACTCAAGCAGACTCCGCCTAGTGCGGAGCCCAGCATGGGGCTCTATCTCACAACCCTGAGATCACAACCTGAGCCAAAACCAAGAGTCGGATGCTTAACCGACTGTGCTACCCAGGCGCCCCAGTGAATTATTAAGTATGATTTTTTTTATTATGCCTAAATTAGACCAAAAGTTTTAATAGTAAGGTTGGTTCACATAGTCTTGTGGCTGTAAATACATTTTGATCCTCAGTATGTTTCATAATATGATATCTTGGTAATATTATAGTGTTTATAGCATTTGAATTCTAGAAAGTACTTATCAGCTATCAAAAAATTGCAGGGAATGGTGCCTACAGCAAAGTTTTCAGCTCTGATTAAGTTGAAAAAACAGATGTATTTGCCTTATCTAGTCATGATCGGGTTTGAGTTTCCTTTCTTTTAATGGGGTTCAGTTACTTGAAAAGACTTCTAAAAGCAAAACATTTCCTTAAAACCGAAAATACTGAGAAAACTTAGAATCTCTCCAACAAAAAAGCATTAGTTGACAGCAAACATGTTTATATGAAGAGTCTTACCTCATTACATGAGAATTAAATTTTATGTTTACTAGCTTATAAAATGAGAGGAGCGGAGGATAGTAGTTCTAAAACAAATTTAGTGTTTTAAGAAGTAGATTTTGCAGCTGTAAAAGTCTGATGCTGGAAGAGAAGAGACACTTTTTTGCTTACAGAGTGAATAAAATTCATAAAGCAGTATTTGAAGCTCTTTAGAACTTGGTAAAAAATGTTCAACCTTTTCTCTATTTCTTTTAACACAAATTGTTGTTCAAATTAAGCTGCTCCTTTCGGTTTCCTTGAAACATGTCGTGTGTGCTCTGTTTGCTGTGTGCGTGCTGCTCTCTGCCAGGCGTCTCCCCCACTCCTCTCAGCTTTCTCTTTCTTATCTAAGTCTTACCCTTCCTTCAAGGCCCTGTGCGGGATTTATCTGTCTTCTTAGCTTGTCACAACCCAAAAGAACCTCAATCTTTCTTTTTAACTTCTGTGGCTTTTTTTGTTTGTATTTATTACTTATTTGCTATATACTATATAACTGTGCTTTATAATTTTGTGTATCTTTTCTCTACCTAAATTACTACTTTTTTAAAATGTACCTTTTTTGTACTTCTAGCATCTAGCATAGTGTCTTACACAAAGTGAATAACAGTTTTATAAAATCATTACACAAGAAAAAATTTTATGATCAGGATTTGTGAATGAGAAAAATTCCATGAATGAGCTAAGTCATCCAGACCCATGACTTTATCAAGTAGGAATCTCTGTAACCTCTAGTAGGTATTTCTTGACTTAGTATTTCCATAACCTCTCCTTTTTGCATTTAGTTTTTATTTTCATTTCTCTAAAGATACCTACTTAGAAGCCACCTCCAACTCATCTTGTTTGAAATTTTGTATTTTTTCTTCCCAAACTGGGTTTTCCCTATGTTAACGACACTAACATATTGTGCTGATATGATAATTGCAAATGTGTGAGTGCTTACTGTTTTCTAGGCACTATTAACAGTGTCTACATGCCTTATCTTATTTAATCCTCATCACAACTCTGTGAGGTAGTTGGCTGTCTGCATTTCAGAGGTGAGAAAACTGAAGCACAGAAAATTAAGGCACTTGTCAGATCTCTAGCAGCTTTTTTTTTTTTTTTTGCAGTTTTATACCTTTATTTGACAATCACCGATTAGTTCTCATCCACATTAACTGTCTGTAGATTTTTGAAAGTGGTGACAGGTACATAGGTAACCAGTGTGTAGAGCTTGTTTGGTGAATCTTCATCCTCGTTACGTTTTCTGGACAACTGCACGCGGATACGGTATGGAACATTCCTTATTCCTTTGGCCCAGACAGCTTTGTTGAACCTGGTGTCAATGCGCACATCTGGAGTTCCCATCTCCTTCATGGCAAATTTCCGGATCTCTTTGAGTGCCCGAGGGGCACGCTTCTTAAAACCCACTCCATGGATGCGCTTGTGAATGTTGATGGTGTATTCTCTGGTCACTACTTCGTTGATGGCAGAACGGCCCTTCTTCTTCTCGCCACCCTTCTTCGCGGGAGCCATTCTGCCGGGCCCTGGTTGGAAAGTCTCTAGCAGCTTTTAAGTGACAAAGCTAATTGCCCAGGCAGATGACTTTAGGCTTTAGGCTTTTTAACCACTGTGATAGCCTTTTATCTCTATGGTCAGATAAACCTATGTGTCAGGGCTGCCTAAGCCACTTATTAGCAAGGCAAGTTATTTCATCACTCTGGGCTTAAGTTCCCGTATCTATAAAATAGATATCTATTACATACAGCTTGTGGGACAATTAAATAATGTTATATGTCTATCATGCTGCCTAAGATACAATATGTACTCAGTAATGTTATTGCTTCTCACTTCTATAACCCTAAATATCTTCAAATTATCCTTGACTTACTCTTCTCCTTTATCTAACCTGCTACTAATACGAAGTTCACTAAGTTTTATCTCTGAAATTCACTTCTTTCCATTCCCATTGCCCCAAGCTTAGCTCACCTTTATCAACCTGTGCTCCCAACATTGAAAATATCTGATTCCAAAATGTTCTTTTTCCAACTCTTTTCCTCTCTTAATCTCATATCCAGATTAATCTTGCTCAGTTATATCCTTTTTAATATTTTTTCTATCATGGCAAAACTGTAACAATACCCTATTGTCTGTATTATTCTGTTTGGCCTCTGATGCTCCCTTGACCTTGCCCTCCTTCTACCTAGTCAGCCCAATTTCTCATTACTCTCTAACAAGTTCTTATCAGTGAGACTTGTTGATTGACTTCCTTTGTGCTCTCCCCACCGTTAGAAATGCCACCGCCACCACCACCACCACGGCGTTTGTTTTATTCCTGTTGTTCCTTGATTCTCAAATGTCTTCATTCTTCTCTGATTCCCTCTCCTTTAAATCCTAACTTGGTTTCTGCCTGTTTCATGAATTTACCTACAACTACTCTGACCTGCAATGTTTTTTTGTTTTCTGAAATTCCTACAATTTAGATTTTAAACCATCTTATTGTTATTAAACTCATCTTCTCCACTCGATTGTAAAGATTGTAAATACAGTGCTAGACACTTAGTAATGTTCTCAATAGATTAACTATTGAATACGTAATCCATTAAAGCTTTTTTTTTAAGTTGAGTATTGTCAGTGAGATTACAGAACTGTTGTATTGCTTTAGCTTCCTCACATTGAACACTACAGTATTATTTAGTATCAGGTCTTGTTATATGATTAATTAAAACTTGCTTGGAATACTAAATTAAAATATATTTAACTATTATTATTACTAAGATAATATGTATATTTTAACATAAAAGAAACCAAGTAGCAAAATGTTTTTTAACCACATATAGTATAATTTACAAATATACTTTCTAAAATTGGAAAACACTATTAAGAAAGTTATCTAATGCAGTGATTCTTAAAGTATGTCTGAGGACTCCTAGACCCTGAGATGCTTTTAGGAGGTACATGAAGTCAAATCTATTTTTGTCCTAATACTGAGGTATTATTTGCCTTTTTCACTGTGTTGACATTTGCAGTGAAAGTGCAAAAAATGGAAGCTAAAACTACTGATGCCTGTAGATGAATTAAGATTGTGGTACCCAACCTTCCTGATAATCATTGTATTCATCACTGCCGGCCACTTGCAGTTTTAAAAAAAAAAAAAAAGCCAGTTTCACTTAAAAGTATCCTTGATGAAGCAGTAAAAGTTTTATCTTTTAATAAAAGTTACTATTTTTAATTAATCTCCATCCTTGAGTACAGTACGAAAAAGTTCATTGATGTGATCTCAGATTTTACATCGCAAGTAACCCAAGAAATGGCCACTTGTTGAATTTTTGGTATAGTATCAAATATGAATATTCACAGTTATCTGAAAAGGCATTTTAGAATACTACTCCTTTTTCTAACTATATAGAGGCTGGATTTTCTTCATATGCTTTGAACCAAAACGACATATCACAACAGATAGAATGCTATGAGAATTCGTCTTCTGTTAGCTAGACATGAAAAGAACTTTATAAATGTGTAAAACAGTGCAATTCCTCTCACTTAATTTTTTTAAAGTATTTTTGTTTCATTTTAGTATGTCAAGAATATTTAATATGTAATGGGGTCTTTTTATGAATAAGTATTTTTTAAATGTCTGTTTTAATTTTTAATACAAACATAAATATACATAACCCACATAAACAAAAGCTCTTAGGAAACTTCACTGATTTTTAAAGTTGTAAGAGACCAGGGGCGCCTGGGTGGCTCAGTCGTTAAGCTTCTGCCTTCGGCTCAGGTCATGATCCCAGGGTCCTGGGATCGAGCCCTGCATTGGGCTCCCTTCTCTGCGGGAAGCCTGCTTCTCCCTCTCCCACTCCCCCTGCTTGTGTTCCTGCTCTCACTATCTCTCTCTCTCTCTGTCAAATAAATAAATAAAATATTTTTTAAAAAAAAAATAAATAAATATAAAGTTGTAAGAGACATGTGACCAAAAAGTTTAAGAATTGCTGATTTGGTCAATATTCTTGACTCTTTGAGGCCGGAATATACCTCTTTCTCCATCATGTGGTTATCATTCTATTGAATGAGTAAAGACCTATATAAAAGATGACATATATTCTCTTTAGTTACCAGTTTGGACTACTTTTATGATTTGGCCATATGTTTTATACCTAACTTTATACTTATGTTTTACTTTATACTTTCAGTTTCAGCCTAAAGTTTTTGGGTGTTTTCTTCTTTATTTCCTTAAATGACTCATAATTTCTTTATTAAAGCCTTTAACATCATATGCTCGAATCAGAAATTGTTCTCCTTTCCTAAGAATAAGCAACTCTGATTTCCTTAATCTGTATTTTTTTTAATTTATTTAGATAGTTAAAATTACAAATCAAATTATTATATTAAATGTTTAGTTGCTTTTGGAATTAATAAATTACTCCCCCTTTTTTTAAGATTTTATTTATTTGAGAGACAGCGAGCATGCACATGCAAGCTGGGGAGGAACAGAGGGAGAGGGAAAAGCAGATGCCATGCTGAGCAGGAGCCCCAGGCAGGGCTCCATCTCATGACCCTGAGATCACTACCTGAGGTGAAACCACTAGTCAGATGCTTAACCAACTGAGCCACCCAGGTGCCCCCAAGAAATTGCTCTTCTTAACACTGTCATGTAGAATAAGGATAAATAGCATTTATTCATCAGCATTAAATAAAATAGCAAATCTCTTAAATTATTTGTTTTTTTTTAATATTTTATTTATTTATTTGATAGCAAGAGCTGGAACACAAGCAAGGGCAGTGGGAGAGGGAGAAGCAGGCCTCCTGTGGAGCAGGGAACCCGATGCGGGGCTTGATCCCAGGACCCTGGGACCATGACCTGAGCCGAAGGCAGATGCTTGATGACTGAGCCACCCAGGCACCCCTATTTGTATTTTAGATAGCTTCAAATATTTCACTGTATTTAACCTTGCTAGACTTTCTAACAAACTAATGGCCATTATTTTCTTATGATGTCTCATTTAATTTCAGGTACCAGTCTACTGGCTTAAGTACAGTCCCTTGCTCAGCTTGGCTAGATTCCTAATGCATGAAATATATGGATAGACAAAGGTGTGTGTGTATATATATATATATATATATATATATATATACACACACATATATACACACACTTAGTCAAGGACCTTGGCCATAGAGTAAAGCCTCCGTATGGCATAAGACCTTGATTTTATCACTGTTTCCTTTAGCTTTATGGTACCTGCAACATCAGGCATAATTTTCCTCTATTCTTAAGCAGGATAATATGGTAAAAGTAATTTACAGTTTAGCAGCTAGTTTGCATCCATGTCTCTCTGAACCCAAAGGCTGTTTATTTACATTATACCACACCACACCTCATGCTTCCTTCATGAGAAACTAAATCCATATTCATAAATAGTTACTACTTAATGTAGCAAGAAGACTGTTAGATTTTGTAATCATTGTGTCCTAGTTGGGATACTTTTTAGTTATATCTTCTGGAAGGTCATGTATAAAATGGGAATTATGGGACGTCTGGGTGGCTCAGTCGTTAAGCGTCTACCTTCAGCTCAGGTCCTGATCCCAGAGTCCTGGGATCAAGTCCCATGCTGGGCTCCCTGCTCCGTGGGGAGCCTGCTGTTCCTTCTGCCTGCCTTTCCCCCTGCTTGCGTGTGCTCTCTCTCTCTCTGACAAATAAAAAAATCTTTAAAAAAATAAAATGTAAATTATAATACTTAGATTTTACAGAGTAGCATCTTTTGCTTCTTTGGAAATGAAAGAGGCCTGCCTTATACTATAAATAAAATATAAAACCTTCATTAGAACATACATTAATATCAAGCTTTAAGAAGTAATAGAGTTCCTAATTCTTGATTTCTGTTTTTTGACTCTTATATTTTAGGAGTTATTAAGTTCTTTTAATGGGTTAAATGGATTTAAAGGATTGAAATTCTCCTGTCCTTCCCCTCCTTGCCTGTAAACTCCATAAGGACAGGGACTTAATTTGTTTTCTTCACAATATGCCTAAGTTTTAGAATAGTACCTGCCAAATAACAACTGCAGTACTTGTTGCATGAAAGGGAAGATTTAAAAGGAAGTGAAGGTATATGTATGTGTTAATACTGAGAGAATAAGAGTGTTGATAGCAAGAAATTGAGGCTGTGGCAGAGCAGACTTATTTTGGAGGGAGCTCAGTTGAATATGAGATGATAGTGGAATATGCAAGAGAAAGGGGCCTATAAGGAGTAAGAATATGGTCTAGAGGTCAGATGAGAACTCAGACAGGCTGATAGAGCATTAACAATTATCACAGAGGTAATAATAGAAGACCTTTAAGAGAATCATGATTCCACCACCATTGTCTATAATTTGGATTCTGTTAATACTTTATAGTTTACAAAGTATATTCATAGAAACCATTGAAAGATAGATGGCTATGAGAATAGATTTGCTCTCTAAAAGGAGGGCATATGTATGAAGAGGAAAATGGATTCAGAACTGAATTTTCTTCCAGTAAAGGGGTTAGGAAGTGGAGCTGTTACCATGGGTAAAGAGAAGTTGTGCTAAAAAAAAAGAGGTATTTGAGAAGGTGTGTACTTATGGAAACCAAGGTAATAGAAAGGTCAGGATATAAATGGATAGTCAGCGGTTCCCGAGTAGCTTAGTTGGTTACGTGTCTGCCTTCGGCTCAGGTCATGATCCTGGGGTCCTGGGATCAAGCCCCGCATCGGGCTCCCTGCTCAGTGGGGCGTCTGCTTATCTCCCTCTCCTTCTACACCTCCTCTCCCCCACCCCGCCCCGGCTTGTCGCTCGCTCTATCTGAAGTAAATGAAATCTTAAAAAAAAAAAAAGTGAAAAGTTAACTATTTCAAGCTAAAAGCAAAAGTTAAGGACAATGATGATGAATTTAGCTCTTAGGAAATTCCTGGGGATGTGAAGAGTGCCATTTCAGTGCTGTGATAAGATAAGCATAGATCATTTTGAAGTGGAGATTACAGAAGAAATAGAGGTAGCAGTGATAAACTGGCCATTTGGGAATTAACAGTAAAGAATCTAGAAAAACAAATGGCTCCTGGATAGGTCAGTAGGGTCAAATGAAAGGGATTATTTTCCAAGCTAATGTTTTTCTTACTCCATCTTTCTACTAGTTATCTTCTTCTGTCCCTATTCCAAAATTAATCTATGCAAGTAGTAAAATACACTTCATAATTACCGACATAGTAACAGAGAGGGGCCTATCTAAAACTTACATATCAACTAGTTATTATTCTATTATGCATTCATGTACATTAAGGAAGACTCTACTTTTGATATTAAATAGGTGATAGAAAAGTAATATGAATCAATAAAATTAGAATATCCAACTTTTATAGTTTTAGCACAAAATGTTTATGCAGGTGTGGTATTATGTCTAATAAATTTAAGAATCTTTCCTGAGTAAATATGTATAAAGAAGCTATTTTAATATTTTAACTGAGAATAATAAACTTTTTGTTTCATTAATCAGAGTCTGGCAGATTGGATATGAGAACATATGCAAAATTATCTATCTCTTCTTGGGGAGGATCTGGAAATGTTTAATATGTGAAAGAGAGAGCTCTCTCTGTATCAACATCTTTCCAACTTGCATTAAATCCTTTGGTGTAAAGGACCCGAGATCTCCTGAACAAACTGAAAGAGAATAAATGATCTATTGAAAATGGGAACAGGAAGGGCTGGATAAAAGTGGTTTACACAGGATCTTACAGAATCTGAATTAATTTTAATAATTTCCTAAATTAAAATTTTAAGAAAATGAAATCATTTTTGTTAATTTAATGCCTCCTAGGAAAGGTTTTAATTTTGAACACATTTTTAGAGTATGATTTTAATTTTAGTTATCCACTACAATCCCACTATAATTCAACCATTATAAATACATACTATCAACAGTTGTTGACATGGGGAAAATATTGTATGTTTTCCTTTTTTTTTTTTTTAACTATTAAGCAACATTATGGTCATATAAGCAAACAATATTACCCATGTTCCTGCCTCCTTTAAACAACTGTTTGAATTATTCTGTGTTCCCTTCTAGTTTGAGCTGTAAACATTCATGGACTTTGTAATGACTTTTAATTTTTTATTTTATAGATATACTATGATTTGTTTCCCATTTCTCCTATAAACCAGACATTTAAGTGATTCCAAATTTTTTTATTCAAAGTAACACCATATTGAATGTCATTGTTCCTATAGATTTTTATTTCTTTTTTTTAAGATTTATTTATTTTAGAGAGAGTTTGTGCGTGTGTGTGTGTGTGTGTGCAAGGGGGGGAGAGGGAGAGGGGGAGAGAGAATCTCCAGCAGACTCCCTGCTGAGGGAGGAGCCCGACATGGGCCTCAGTCCAATAACCCTGGGATTATGACCTGAGCCAAAGTCAAGAGTTGGACACTTAACCAACTGAGCCACCCAGGCACCCCCAAAATTTTTATTTCTTTTAAGTTACTTCTTTTAGGATAAATTCTCAAAAGTAGGTTTACCTGGTCAAAGGATATGAACCATGTATTATTAGTTGTTAAGGAGCTATTTATTATGCCCAAGATCACATAAAGAGTGACAGAATTAGGATATGAGCCTGGCAGTCTATACTAGATGCCATGTTCTTGATCATTCTACTACACTGCTGGCTTGAGAGATCTAGAGTGCTATCTTGAGAGAGCCCCAGTGCTGTCACCAATCTAGATCATAAGAGTAAGGTGTATTCAGTTCATCTTGTCCAAGTTATAGCAAGAAATTGGTGTATCTGACAGTATGTTGAGGATTTTAGAAAGAACAGAATATAGATCCTGCCTTTGAAACCTATGAACTAAGTGGTAGAAGGAAACAGATATGTAAGAAAGTAACTGTGATACAGTGTAATGAGTTATATAATTATGATGCTCTATGAAGACAAAGAAGGGAGTGGCCAAACTGGAGGGGGAAACATAGTGTAAAGAGACTTCTATATAGTACTGGGTTTGTTTAGATAGTCTCAGTCAGTTTCTAGGAAACCAAACAGCAGAGCAAGCAATGAAGAGCCTACACATGTACGTGGCGATCAGAAGGCCATAAAGGCTATGTTGGGTTGTAGAGAAAATATGTACAATTAGGGCTTTCTGAGGAAATTTTACTGAAACTTGAGACCTGGGCTAAAAGAGAAGCTTTGGAAGTTAAACAGTGACTGAATAGAGATTGAAAACTCCAGAGAGATTTACCTCCCAAGAGATAGATAAGTTTACATCTGAAGGGTTATGAGGAGTGAGTAAGACTTGAGACCATGGAGACATTCCCTAAATCGTAAAACTCAGAGATGCTAGTCTTTTCATCTCCCTAGAGATATAGTTTACATTTCAAAGGTAAGAACCCAGGATCTTCCCTAGGATCTTTTGTTTACACTCCAGAGGGGAGGAGTCTGCTATATAATCCTTCCAGAATCTTATTTTCAGGGCTCCTGGCTATGTTAACTTGCTATTGCTGCTGTGACAAATTACCACAAACTTAAAGACTTAATACAAATTTTATTATATTGAAGCTCTAAAGATTAGAAGTTTGAAGTGTTCCTACTGGACTAAACTCAAGGTGTTAGCAGGGCTACGTTCCTTCTGGAGGTTCTAGGGTAGAATCCCTTCCCTTTCCTTTTCCAGCTTCCTAAAGCTGCCTGCACTTCTTGGCTTGTGGGTCCTTCCTCCATTTTTTAAAAGAAACAGCTTAGCTTCCTTCCATCTTCCAATCTCTCTTTGACTTTTGACCCTCCTATCTTCCTCTTAAAAGGAAGGACTTGTGATTACATTGGGCCCACTTGGTTAATCCAGGCTCATTTCACATGTCAAGAACCTTAACTTAATCACACGTGCAAAGTCCTTTTACTGTATAAGGTAACATGTTCATGGGTTCCAGGGATAAAGACATGGATCTTTTTGGGGTGGAGGCATTATTCTGCGTACCATACTCACCTGTAGTGCAGATGCCAGTACACAGAATGATGTCTGATCTGGCTTTAATTGCAATTTCTGGTGGGAAGAGTTGAGGTATGAGGAACTGACCTAGTTATTATAAGTAATAATTTATTTGTTTCTGCTTCAGAGACCTCATGTCTAGTTTCAGGACAGTTCAAATC
Organism: Eumetopias jubatus; assembly: GCF_037043125.1. Lineage (NCBI taxonomy): Eukaryota > Metazoa > Chordata > Mammalia > Carnivora > Otariidae > Eumetopias > Eumetopias jubatus. The sequence goes on from NW_028274820.1 coordinate 37,252,958, forward strand.
AATGTAGTGCTAAAAACCTAATAGCCTGGTTTTGGAGGACCCTACTGATAAGAACAGGAAAAATCTAGAGTTTTGTCTGGGACTTTCTGCCTTAGGACCTCTTCCTCAACCTTTTTCTCATAAAAGATTTCCAGCTTGGCTAACTCATTCAAATTAAAGAGTCTATCCTAGTTCCTTTATGGTCAGTTTTTTATGTCAGACCCATATGTCTAAGTTAAAACTAACCTAAACTCAATCCATATGTACCTAGGGGTTAGAGTTTGGCTCTGCTGCCTTCCCATTGCTGTTCTGTACTTAGGCATAGAAATGCAAATGATACCAGCCCTCCACAGTAAATGTAGGCACTCATCTTCAGACATGGGGCTTATATTCCTATTCCTCAACTTGTATTTGTGTGTTTTCTAGTATAGACTGACTGTATTATAGCAGGGGTTTTTGGTTTTTTTTTTTCAACTCATTTTCCAGTATCTTATTATAGCCACTGAGTTGGCTGAACTATTAATCCTGTGATCCTAGGTCAAGGATGTATTAGGGAGTTGGGCCTAACTGTCAGATCTAGGTTTGGCATTAGTTAAGGGAGCTCACCTAGACCTATCATTGGTAAAGGCTACCACTTTGGAATTAGATCTTGGTCTTCTAGAACTGACCACAACTTACTCCCCTCAAAAAGTATTACACTGTGTAAATAGTGCTGGCCAATGACTTTCAGGTAGAAAAATTTATTTCTAGATTTAAAAATTAGTCCTAGACTTATGCACTACTTCCTGTCTTATATTAATTGTCACCATCTTTATTAAGTAAAGATGTAACTAAGAGAAATAGAGCAGAACAATAAAGAAAAGAAGATAAAAGCTGGTGTGGAATGTTTGATAATGTGCCCTCAGACATTCATGTCATTGACATATGAGTCTCACGTGGCCCTTCCTGTTCCTTTCCTCCCTCTGCCCCTTCCTTGTTTCTTCACTTCTCTGTTTTTCTTCCCTTTTCTTTTCTCTTCTGTCCCTCTTCTTTTATTAGCAAATACCATAAAGATATTCAGCTTTCTTTTTCTTAGTATTTTGTTCTAGAATGGAGTTTTTTATAACTGTACGAATTAGTCATTCATCTTATTTTGAAACACAACTTCAATAGACATTTTATTAACAACTTAGAAGTAGAGTTTATTTTTTAAATTTATCTTCTGTGTGTTCTTATTTCAAGACAAGGAGACTCTGGTTTTCATTTTTTCCTTTACCATTTTAGGACTTTTCTTTTTGGTAGAGATGGAAATCCAAATAAACGGAATGTGCACAATGAAACATCTATGCATTTGTTATGTATGGGACCTCAAATTATGATATCTGAAGGAGCCCTTCATCCTCGCTTAGCACGGCCCGCAGAAGATGATTTCAGAAGAGCAGATTGTCTGCAGATGATCTTAAAATGGAAAGGAGCAAAACTTGACCAAGGAGAATATGAGAGAGCAGCTATTGATGCCGTTGATAACAAAAAAAACACACCCCTGCACTATGCTGCTGCCTCAGGCATGAAAACCTGTGTCGAGGTAAAACTTTGTTTTTTAGTGTTCTTCATTCTGTAAAATTTGTGTCTTGGTAATACGTAATAATCAGAGTTTTCTTTGCTTGTCTTAACCGTTACTTTAGTCCTTTCTGTCCTCTTTGTGGTTCTAAAAGAATCCGGATCGCTTTTATTAAATAAAGTCATTCTTGGGGAAAGATTAAAAAGAAACCCATAGTTAAACAGTCCACCTTGGGGAAAAATGGAATCAAGAGCAATTAAAAATTGGCTAACATTCCTGAAGATAACAGTCATCAATTAAACACTTGTCACTTAGAGTAAGGGTTTTAGTAGAGATATGTTCTACTTTTTGGCTGATTTGTAGAAGCCAGTTTATACATATTGGGTATGGCAAATCTTAGCAAGTGGGACTTACAGCCATGCTACCTGGAATTGATCAGTTCCCTGAGCAAGGGATAAGTATTAATGAATATATTTATTTTGGTCTTTTAAAACTTTGTAATTTAAAATGTGCTGGTTTTTCTGTTTAGTCTGCATTAATGTTAAGGTTAATGCATTTGAATTTTTCCATTTATATATTTCATATATAACAATAGGCTTAGATAAAATCAGCCATATAATACAGGATCTTAACTAAACTAAGAAATCCTTACTCTTCATGTTATCATCAGTACATACAACAGAGTGGATTTTTTTCAACTACATTCATATCAATCTATACTTACTCATAGAAGTTCTTTCTTATAAATATATTAAAGCGTGAGTGGGGAGCATTATAGAGTGGATCACAGAGTATCTATGTTACCAAAACTGTAGACTTTGATGGAAGAGCAGTGATCCTAATCAGATTAAAATATGTATCTGAAAATTTAATATTTCTTTAATGTTACTCATATATATTTTATACTTCTAAGTTGATAAATATACTAGACATATGAATGTCTTTCATTTACTCGTTTTAAAAGATTACAACCACTTAGGGGAGCCTGGGTGGTTCAGTCGTTAAGCGTCTGCCTTCGGCTCAGGTCATGATCCCAGGGTCCTTGGATCGAGCCCCGCATCGGGCTCCCGGCTCCACGGGAAGCCTGTTTCTCTCTTTCCTACTCCCCCTGCTTGTGTTCCCTCTGTCGCTGTGTCTCTCTCTGTCAAATAAATAAATAAATCTTTAAAAAAAATAAAATAAATAAAAAATAAAAGATTATAGCCCCTTAGAGGATTTCTTTAGTGTATCTGAAGTGACAGTTCTTTTTATTTTAAAAATCCTTCTGATCTTATCTTTAGTTTATTGCTATTATTTGTGATACTGGTTAATCTTTTAGAATCGTAGTCATATTATCTCTTAAGGTTGTGTCACCTTTGCCCACTAGTAAGTTAGTGACAGTCATTAACTTAAAACTATTTTTTTAAGCAATGCTTTCTAACATTGATTTACAGTGTGATAGAAGGATGTCCTAGGATTGGGGAGTACGGGGTGCCTATCGGTAGAATTCCTAAGGCTTTTTACACAAATCTTTTTGTATATTCTATGCTCACCTCCTGTGAAAGAATTTCTGCTGAAGTGGTTATTGATGGGGTTGCATCATATTTCTCAAATGAGTTAGAGTAGAAAATAGCTTATTCTTGATAGTAGTAATAATAGTAATAATTTTCTTATTTTGCTGCTTTAATATTTTGCTTCCAAAAATTCTCCATAAGCATTGCTTTAGTACTTGTTGATTTTGAAATATGTTTACAGTGACATGCTTATTAAATTGTTCCCAAAAATTGAGTGCAGTGTTTTTACCGGTATTATTTTTTGCTCAGTGAAGGAAATTAGTGCTAGGTTTATTCTGAATTGACAGGCCTGATGATTTGCTTTGTGTGAATGAATGTGTGTATATGTTTTAACTGTTTGGTCTGTCAGCATATCACATTTATAAACCACACCATTTGGTAACTTTTCTTTTTTCTGTATTCAGAGGAGCTCTTTCACTTAATGAAACATCCCAAATAGAGCCCTATAAATACCTTAGTTGCGTTTATTCTAGTTTTCCTCAACAAATTCCAGCATATCCTTTTACCTATATGAAGTATAAAGTTATCTTTAATCTCTTACATATACTTGACTATACACTTACCCAGCCTTAGGCCTTGATTGACTTTTGATAATGTTTACTCTTCATTAAACTAGAAGAGTTTTCCTTGGAAATGGACTTTAATTAATTTCCTGAGGTCTTAGTGTGTTTCCTAATACTAGTGCATAAAATAAATGCATTGAAATTTAGAACCTAATAACTGCACTTCTTACAGTGTTAGTTTATAGGTATCTTCATGTGGTATCATACTCCTTGAGTTAAAGAGTGTTATCAGGTATTTATTAATTTTTTCATAAAGCTAAGAGATGATAATATGGTAAAAAGGGTACTGGTTTCTAGTCTTGGTCTTCACCGTGACTATCTACTAAAGCTCTTTGAGATTATCAGTTCCAGGCATCCAAAAGAAAACTATCTCCAAAAGACCTCTTTTAACACTAATTTTCTGTTGATCTTTGATTGCTATAAAATATATCCCATTTTCAGTGTATAGGCTTTAAGGCTAGATTGATTACTTTATTCCATAGTTAAGGCCTACCTGTTTTGTTTTTTTTGTTTCTACTCTTATATCTGTGGAAATATGCCTTCTCTAGTTGTTCAAAATGTTTTTCTCTGTATGTTTATTTAAAGACAGACTTGGTAAACCCATCGGTGACAATTTTCGTATGTACATTTAATAATTTAAACAGTACTGTGGAACACAATTACTACAAGGAGAAGGGGAAGTTTTAAAGTTAATATTTCACTTCTATGGTTCTAACTTTAAAACTTCCCCTTCTCCTTGTAGTAATTGTGTTCCATAGTAAGCTAACGGTACATATCACACACACACACACACACACACACACACACACACACACACACACACACACACACACGCACACAATATATATGTATATAACATAGCAAAAACCTCTTAATTATGAAGTTCTTCTGGAAACTTCCAGGTGTGAAGGCATCAGTAGCTTCATATAGGTTATTGCAGTAGAATGTCTGGCCCTGAAGTTCCTTGTGTTATATTGCTGCCTAGTTGACTTCCTTGTATTGATATTCCAAGAGTCTGTCAAATTCAACATACCAAAAACTACTCAGTCTTTCTATCGTCTAGCTCCTCCTCGTGACTGCCTCTTTTCTATTACTGATGCCATCAGTTTACCTATATCTAATCTTGATACCTGGATTTACCTTGGCCTGGTTTTTGTCTTTTTTTTTGTCTTTTTGCATCAAACTCATGCCACTCATTTGCATAATAGAGCTCTTCCTTTTCTCTTTTGGCCAGCCCTCCTATTTATCTCTATTGACCACTCTCTAACACCAAGTGCTGATGTTGAATCCTCACTTTGGTGTATAAACTTCTGCCTTGGGCTCAGGTCATGATCCCAGAGTCCCAGGATCAAGCCCCACATCGGGCTCCCTGCTCGGCGGGAAACCTGCTTCTCCCTTCCCCCCCACTGGTTGTGTTCCCTCTCTCACTGTGTCTCCCTCTGTCAAATAAATAAATAAAATCTTAAAAAAAAAAAAAAAACTTAAGTAGGAAAATCTGGCGTTTCACAAATATTAATGATTCAGAATTATTTAAGAGATAAAAGTAACACAGAGAGGAATGGGCTGCAATTGTTAGAAAGTTAAAAATGCTTATATGTTAAACATTTATTAAAGACAAACTATAAATTAAGCCTAATTCTAATTTTTTCATATTTGAAAGAATCATTCAAAGGTCTGCAAACTTTTTTCTGTGAAAGTCAAGTGGTAAATATTTTAGACAACTGCTCAACTTTGCCATTGTAGCCTGAAAGCAGCCATAGACAGTACGTAAACAATTGAGTATGGCAGTGTTCTGATAAAACTGTTTATGGATACTCCCACTTGACTTTCTTATCTCCACATATCATGAAATATTCTTTTGATTTTTCTTTCAACCATTTAAAAATGTAAAAGTAGTTCTAGTTCACCGACTACATAGGAACAGGCATCAGGCTAGACTTGGCCCACAGTTTGCACTGGACCCCTGTATTATGCAAAGAATTGGAAGAGGAAAGTAAAGATGACTCCACACTTCAGAAGCTTACTTTAAATATATAAAATAACATTTATGCAGCAAGTCCTATATGCTTTAATTATACAGACATTTTAAAAATGCTGTGTAATAGATGCCCAATGCATAAAAATGGAACTCTGTTAAAACAAATCTTACAAGAATTTAGTACAATAAATAATACACTTTTTTCTTAGTTGCTGAGTTTTTGTTTTTCTATTTCTTTGGAATACAGATGGACTTTGGAGAAGAATGGTGGGTTAGGTCTATTAGCATGGCCCAATTAAAATCCCAGTGATTTTTCTCCCTGTGGCCGACTTCCCTAAGAGCCAGCCTCGTCATTAAGCCTCATTTTATTTATATTAGTCTTTTTCTGTCATAGTGATTCAATAAATGGTTGATGTGCAGAGGTTCTTGCTTTTGATAGTGTTTCATTCTTTGTGAAAAGCATTTTTTAAAATGAGCATTATCTTAGATATTTCCTGTGCACCCCTGTCCTAGTTGCTTATTCAAAGCTTTCAGTGTAGCTGCTTATTGTCAGATCAAATAGAGGTCACTAGAAAACTAAAGGTGGTAAGTCACTTTTCCCTTTTTCAGCCATAAGGCCTATTTGACACTTTGGCAGCTCTCAGAGCATTTCACACTTCGATGAAAAGCCATAAAAACCATTCACAGGTCAGGCTGAAGAGTTTTACTTAATTATATTGTGTTTTTAGCACCTGGAGTTTTAAAACTGAAAAGAATACAGAAGTTGTAGTCCCAGCTCAACAACTTAGTAACTTTGCCTATCTGAGCCTCAGTTTTCTAATATTTATTCAAGAAAGTTATGACTTCCTTATTGCCTGCAAAATATTAATGATGCTAAGGGCTATATTAATTATTTGGGCAATAAATGTTATAGGCATTGAAGGGAAAGGAAGACCATTTTAATTTTACTTATCCTGGAAGATTTCATGGGTACTAGTATGATTTGAGTGGGTAAGATTTCAGTATTTGGAGGAGAATACTTAAAATGTGCCCCTCAGACCTGCAGCATCAGTTACTCCTGGGAGCTTGTTATAAATATGAAATCTTGGGCCCAGCAGGCCTCCAGATTCCAAATCAGAACCTGTGGGGGTAGACTCCCAAAATGTTTTAAGCAAGTCCTTCTCGTTATTTGTTTACGTGTCAGAGTTTGAGAAGCATTGTCCTAGGTCTCAGATATATGCGGGTTAAAGTATTTTGCAGAAGAATGATAAGACAGATGACTTAAAATGAAGATAGAGGCCATACCAAGTAGAAAATACTAAATGTCAAAGTCAAGAATTTGGAATTTATTTATAGCAAATTGAGCCATTGAATATTTTTGATTGAAGAAGTACTATTATGAAAGCAAATATAGCAAGATTAGCCTAATGGTTGTTATGTACACTGGATTTGAATGAGGTACTTGTAAAACTGTTTCTTGAAGCCTTGCTACACAAAGGATGGTCCTCAGACTGGCATTGGCATCCATTATTCAGAAACTTCTTGGAAATGCACAATCTCAGGCCACATCCCAGACCAAATGAATCTGAATCTGTAGGTTTGTTTTTTTAAGATTTTATTTACTTATTTTGGAGAGAGAGAGCAGGGGGAGGAGCAGAGAGAGAGGGAGAAGCAGACTACCCACTGAGCAGGGAGCCTGATGTGGGGTTGAATCCCAGGACTCTGCAGTCATGACCAGATCCAAAATCTAGTTGGATGCTTAACCTCTGAGCCACCCAGGCACCCCCTGAATCTGTAGTTTAATAAGATCCCATGGTGATTCATATTCACATTAAGGTTTGAGAAGCCCTGGCTTAGAGCATAGTCAGTGGGACACCTACAATGGAATCATAACACTTTTTATAAAAAGTACATATATCTCATCCCCACCCTGCTTCCCCCCAATATGACTATCAGGCTACCCAGATGATTCTTACACAGTGCTGGAATAGTGGTTGTAAATATGGCTGCACAAAAAAAAAAAAAAAAAATCCTGTAGTGTAGACCATATCTCAGATCAATAAAATTGGAATTTCTAAGGTTGGAGCTCAGACATTAGTATTTGAAACTTCAGATGATTCCAGTGGGCAGCCAAGGTTGAAAACCAATGTAGTAGAAGGAGTGATAGGCATGAGATTATTGCATGGTTCTGGTAGGAACTGATAAAGAGCCTCGATTTGTGTGGTGGTATTGGAAACGGAAAGAGTAAGGCAGATGCAAGGGACATTGTGAGGACCTGGTAGCATTTTGTGACTTGGTCAATTGATACAAGAAAGCAGGGGAGACTGAGGGTTAAAAGTGATGGAGGCTTTGGGGCTCCTGGGTGGCTCAGTCGTTAAGCGTCTGCCTTCCGCTCAGGCTCAGGTCATGATCCCAGGGTTTTGGGATCGAGCCCCACGTCAGGCTCCCTGCTCCACAGGAAGCCCTTCTCCCTCTCCCACTCCCCCTGCTTGTGTTCCCTCTCTCGCTGTGTCTCTCTCTGTCAAATAAATAAATAAAATCTTAAAAAAAAAAGAAAAAATGATGGAGGCTTTAAGGGCGCCTGGCTGTTTCAGTTGGTAGAGCACAGAGCAGGTAGAGCACAGAGCACGTGACTCTTGACCTCAGGGTCATGAGTTCAAGCCCCTCATTAGGCCTAGAGCTTACTTAAAAAAGTAAAATGTGTGCATTTAAAAAAAATAATGGAGGCTGTCTTTAGGTGATATAATTGTTCTCTCACTGGTTTTTCACATTTTCTATAACAATCTGCTATCATTTGTAATTAGGGTAAAATAAATTATTTTTAAGTAGAATGAGCATGGTTTTGAACCTGGGTCACTTTAAAGCCTGCTGACAATTAACAGACATTTAAAAAGTGAGATGAGGTAAAGGAATTAGTTGAAAGGAAGGGAGACCGTATTGAGTTTTCATTTAGAAGGATGGAGATTGAGGTCTTAGATGAGCTGCATGAAATGGTGTTCAGGCTATTGAAAATTAGTACTAGTTGTTTGGGAGTAAAGAATATAGATTTAGGGGCGCCTGGGTGGCTCAGTTGGTTAAGCGACTGCCTTCGGCTCAGGTCATGATCCTGGAGTCCCGGGATCGAGTCCCACATCGGGCTCCCTGCTCAGCAGGGAGTCTGCTTCTCCCTCCGACCCTCTTCCCTCTCATGCTCTCTGTCTCTCATTCTCTCTCTCTCAAATAAATAAATAAAATCTTTAAAAAAAAAAAAGAATATAGATTTAGAATTGAGTGTCTTCTGCATGGAGTTGGTAACTAAAAACAAGATAAGGTAGAGATGAGAAATTCAAGGAAAAGATTTTAGATTATAGAAAAATTAGAGTTAAAGTCACAGCACCCATTTGGAGAATGCCTGTGTTTAAAGCGACTGAAAAGAAATGGCCTATAAAGCAAATAGAAAAAGCAGAGAAGAGAACTGAGATAATACTATCAGGGATGCCAAGAGAAGATTTCAAGGGGAGGAGGTAATCAGTCATGTGACATGCTGCAAAGAGGTAAAGCAATTAGAAGAGTAAGAAAGGCTGTTGAATTTGAGAGTACTAATGATTTTCAGAAATACTGTTTTAGTGAGATGGTCAGGGTAGACGGCAGACTGCTGGGAGTAATTGAGTCTTTGGCTAAGGAAGTGGAGAGACAGTGGGTGTCAGTCACTAATTTGAAAAATGTGGCTGAGAAAGAAAGGAAAATATTAGGAAAGTAACTGGAAGGATAACAGAATTAAGATGAAGAACGCCTGTACCAGGAGCCCTTAGAAAGTCAGAGAGTGAAGATAGAGGGGTAATGGAGTGCTCAAGGTCACACAGGAAATAGAGATGATGAAATGGTAATTTTCAACTAGAACAGACTTCAGCAGTCATCTTGTTTTGTAACATCTTTTCTCAGGATTATATAAGCCTCATTTTATAGATGGACCTGTGTAAATTGAGACTTAAAGAAGTTAATTGATTTGTCCAGAGTCCCAGCTCTTTAGATTATGGATCAAAGGGGTGGAAGGGATTTGTCTTGCGTACTAGGGGCTGTCCTACCCCTCTTTCTCTGAGATTGGAAACAAAGTAAGGCAAAATAAATGAACAGATGTGTTGAGATAGTGATAATTGGATGTTTCTTTTAAGGTAGAACATTTTATGTACCACTGAGTGTGCCAGAGAGGCTAAAAATCACATTTGAATATTCAGTTCTCCTTCCTTTAAGAGAGTGAGGAAAGTGATAGTTAGAATGCTTTGGTTGAAGCATTTAAAAACTACCTCTTCAGAACCAGATGTAACTCCCTTATTATATAAAAGCAAAACACCTGACTTTTGCAGCCTCCGGTTCACTAATATCCCTACCTAATACATCTTTCACTTATTGGTGTTCCCAACTTCATGCCCCAAATGTCAGTAAGCTGAAGCCCTTTTTTTAAGTACTGCTCCAGTGTCGAGCACTACTGCCGTTAGCTAGCTTCTGTGCCCAAGGTACACAATGCTGATTTTCCTTTGCCGAAACAAATGCTGCAAACGTGGACCCTGCATTTCATCACCAGTTATGAGTTTCTCTCCAGGTGCCAGTTGCAGCAATGAGATACAGGTCTTTGTAGTCCCCTCATCTCCACTCCAGTCATTTGAGGACCCCTTTCAAAGACAGATTATCAATGAAGGCAAGAAATCTCACCCAAGTTCCGAGTATGTTCAACAGTGACTCTCAACAAGGACTTCTCACACATCCCCTCTTCACACACCCATTTTTTTTAAACGCCAAAGCATGCAGTCTATACTCCAGCATATCCTTTTAAGAAGGTTCCCCTTACCAATATTCCAGAATGGCACAACCTCTTAAATTTTGTTGTCTTTCCTTTTGTTAAAGACTAGGGCATTAAGTTAAAGATGATTTATCTTGTTCGCTAATATTTAGAATCTCTTCTGTGGTAATACCTGTTGTAAAGTAAATCAAATCATGGCTTTGAAAGCTTTCCCAGTGTGCATTTCAGAAATCATTTTCTACTAACTCTGAATAAAGAACCAGAAAATGAAGTTGGCTCTCCTAATTCCATAGTAGTCAGAAGCAAATAATTAATTCTCTTTTAGGATTGGATAAGCTGTGGAGCAAGCAGAAAGGCTAAAAACAGTAATAGACTCTGCTATAGGTATGGTAAGTCTGTGGACTTTCTACAAGTCCCCAGTATCTCAGTATGTTAGGTCATATAAGTATGTCCATTTCAACAGCAACATATGTAGTAGTCTAGGGTCACTGCTTATCAAGATTTTTTTTTTTTAAGATTTTATTCCTTTATTTGAGAGAGAGCAGGGGGAGGGGCAGAGGGAGAGGGAGAAGCAGACTCCCCGCTGAGCAGGGAGCCCAACATGGGGCTCATTCCCAGGCCTCTGAGATCACAACCTGAGCCACAGGCAGACGTTTAACTGACTGACCCCTCAAATTTTCATGTGCATAAGAATCTCTTGAACATCAGAATCAGATTCTGATTCAGAGGCCTGGCGTGGGAGGGGTTTGGGTGGTTATGCTGAGATTCGGCATTTCTAACAAACTCCCAGGTAGTACTACCGATCCCCAGACTTTGACTGTCAGAGAGGTTCTAGGTGGTAAATAGCATCTAATATGACCTTGCCCTCAGGCTCTAGAATGTGGCTGCAACAGTGACTGCTTAGAGCTATGCCTAGCAAGTTTTTTTTTTGTAAAGGGCCAGATGTAAAGAGTAAATATTTTGCACTTTGTGGCCATTAGCCATATTCTTCTTGATTTGTTTCTATGCTTGCTTTTACAATTAAAAAAAAATTTTTTTTAACCGTTTAGCTCTGAGGTATACCCTCAGCCTTGAGCAAGAAGCTGAAGCCATATCCATTGGGCTTGTCAAATTAACCCATGGCTCTCAACCCTGACATTGATAGAAGTCCCTTATTTCATCAGGCCTCTTGGGATGACTATAGAGGAATCATAAGGATTCCAATTCCAAAAGCAATAAGGGAACTTTATAAGAAGAAGATCTCTCTGTTTATTGGAGGGAGGGGAGAAAATTATATGGAAGAAAACTACCTTTTTATTTGATGCCATAAAAAATGAAAACTAAAGCTATTCATATTTAGATCATAAGTAAGATCTGAGTAGAACTTTACCATGGACCCAGGATGCACGTGACCTATTTTAATTTATGTGATCAACCTATTCTATGTGGCGGTACAATATCCAGTTATGGTTGTAAGAAATTGGTCCAACTTGTGTGTGAATCCCAGTTCTTCTGCTTAATAGGTGGGTAACTTTGGTCAAGTTACTTAACTTTTCTGAGACATCATAATGTCCCTGGGGTTGTTTATAAATAAGCATGTGTATTTGAAATACATAACATAGTGCTTGGAACTTAGAAGACAATAAATGGTGGCTGTTACTATGTTATTATGGTCATGACTGAATTCTATAAAAGAATCAGCTCCATGACTAATTGTCAGGATATTCTTTAAGGTAGATTATGTCCTAGATTTTGGTCCTCGTGGCATTTATGTCCTTCCTAATGTCTCTGCAGACATAATGGGGAAATTTGAACCGACAGCCTTTAGTAGCAACATATTTAACTTTGCAAAACCATCAGAAACCTCAGTAGTAACAAGTCAAGTCACTCTTCCATGTTTTGTTTTGTTTTTACTTTCATGTTTTTTTTTTTCTTTCATGTATTTTTAAGGTGAGATTTCTTTGGGCAAAATCCCACCTTTAAAAATTGAAAGATTGTTTGATATAGTGTCTTCCCAGCTTGGTTATTAGCGCTTATTCTCATCACTTATTTTGAGGAATGTTGGAAACAGTTTTGCTTCAGTGATTTGCTCATCCTAATTTCAGTTCAGTGTTGGACTGGATAATGAGGATACAAATGAAAACTTTTGTCTGCCATGTCAGGCATTCAGGCATTAGTGGTTAAAGTAACAGTATCAGCAGTGTTCTTGTTTAAGAAAATTTATAGAAATTTATAAAATCTAAAGCATTGATTAACCGTAAAATGTTTTTATTTTTAAGTAAAACTTTATTTTTTTGATTGGGCAGAATGTTTAAGTATTTCTTTTTAAAGTAATAAATTGGCTTTTGTTGTTATTGTTTTTAACCAAAGGAAATCATCCTAATACCAATAAACAAGAATTGCTGTCTTAAAATCAAAAGCCACTGGTATCTAAGTAATTTTTGTCATTGCAAGTACTTACTTTTATGTTTTTGTTGTGTTTCATTATATTGTTAATTTTTTCAAATATGTGGCATGAAATAACTTGTTTAAATCTGTGGTTGCAAGTTTTTGAAAAAATCTTTTTTAGCTTTTAGTAAAACATGGAGGAGACTTGTTTGCTGAGAATGAAAATAAAGACACTCCTTGTGATTGTGCTGAAAAGCAACACCACAAAGATTTGGCTCTCAATCTGGAATCACAAATGGTATTCTCACGAGATCCTGAAGCTGAAGAAATAGAAGCGGAATATGCTGCATTAGACAAACGAGAGGTACGGTTTTATTTTTTTTTTTAATAAAAAAATTATATGGATTTTTTTCTTTTCATAAGTACTAATCTTATTTTATGGCTTTCATGTTAAATTTTATTTTTCTACTTTAAAATCCAGTTCATGTGGTCTTTGCAATGTGCTTAACACCCTGTCGTCTACATAGCCATGATATGAAAATACAGATAGAAAACCTAGAAATGGTAACTATCCTCTAACATATGTAAATATGTTTACTTATGTTTATTTATTTTTTTTAATTATTTGAGAGAGAACCCCACGCACAGGGTAGGGGGAGGGGCAGAGGGAGAGAGAAATTCAAGTAGACTCCGCACTGAGTGTGGCACCCTACACAGGGCTCAATCTCACGACCCTGAGATCAGACCTGAGCCAAAACCAAGAGTTGGACGCTTAAGTGCCACCAAGGCACCCCTGTTTACTTACATTTCAATAGAGAGGCTGGTGTGTGATATGAAGCCCTAACCATTCTTACTCTTCTAAAACTGCAGTCCCGTTTCTCAATCTTTCCCTGTCTTCTGCATTGCTCTTAACAGTAAACATGCTTTGGTAACTTTTATCTTAAAAAACAAAAACAACAAAACCATTTCTCCTTTGACCACTCTTCCCTAGTCCTGCCCCTCTCCCGCTTCAGTTGTAGCCCCCTATCTCGGATCTTCTGAGAAAAACAAAATTTAAGAGCTGTCTATATACATAACTGACTTCTTCACCTTCCATTCACTCTTCAGCCCACTGCAGTGTGACTTTCCTCCCTTCTATTGAGATGGAAGTGCATTTGTCATGGACATCAAGAGTCACCATGTTGCCAAATCCAGTAGGTACTTTTCTCTCCTCATCTTACTGGAATTCTTCGGCAGCACTTGACACAGCTGACCACTCGCTTCTTAGGGAAACATTGTTCCCTTAGCTTCCAGGACATTGTTCTTTGGTTTCCTTTAGGTCTTTCTTGTTTCAATAAATAGTACCTCCATACTGAGTTGCTCAAGCATAAATGGTCAAGCTTTCTCAATTCCTCACTTCTTATGTCCAAACAATCTGGGAATCTTGTCAGTTTTACCTCCAGAAGTATAATCTAGGTCCATTTACTCTTCCTGGTCTCTACTCCTACCTTCCAAGGCCCTCTCCATCTGAGTTTCCTAACTGGCCTCCTTCTTTCTGTTTTGGTCCCCTTAGAATCCATTTTGTATACATAAGCCAGAGAGACATTTTTAAACTTAAATTAGATCATATAAATCACTTAAATTACTTAGTGACTTTTCATTGTACTTAGAATAAAATTCAAATTATTTGCTCAGATACAAGACCTTATATAGTCTCACCACTACCTACCTCTCCAACATCATCTCAGATCTTTCTCCCCAGCTCATTTTGCTCTAATTATAGTATGTAGAGTACACTGAGGCTTTTGCATTTGCTGTTTCCTATATCAGAAATCTTCTCCCAGTTTTTCTCTCGGCTGGCTCAGTAGTTCTTCAGAGAGGCAATCTTGGACTAGTCTTTCACAAATAGGTCCCTCTCCTTCTATTATTCTTTACCATAATATCCTGTCTATTTTTTATAACACTTATCACATGCTATAATTATTTTATGTATTTATTTGCTTTTTACTTTTCTTTCCTATTAGATTATCAACTCCATGAGGGCCAGAATCATAACTGCCTTAATCAACAGAGTATTTTCAGTGTCTGACACAGTGGACATCCATAGAAGTATTAAGTAAATTATAAGACACAATAAATGTTTTCCTCCCAAAATTATTCTGGTTCCTCCGTGTTCAGTGCCAACTTGATTCTAAAAGGACTTATACTAACTATTGTTTCTATGTGTTCAGAAAATAATTGTATTGTTTGGGTTTTTTCCCCATGAATTCCCAACAGTTTTTGAACTTCTGTACTCCAGATTGTTAAAGGAACTGAGTTTCTTGGAATTCAGAAATTTATATTTCTTTACCCTTTGTGTTTCTCAGGTTAGGTTATTTTATGGGAATGCTTATTCAGATTAAGTACACATAGAAAAGGTGGCCGATGTCCTAAGCACTTTCACATGGTTGTTGAATCTACACAGTAATGGTCAATAGCAGTTATGCTCCCTTCTTTTTTTAAGTGAGGAAGATAAATCAGAAAGTAGTTGAATAATGTACCAGGATCAAAGTGAGCTAAACCTGATTCTTCTGACTTCTGTATTTGCTATACTGCCTACCTTTTCATAATCCATCATCTTGAGTCAGACATAAAAACTATTTTCTGTAATAATATAATAATTTAGTCAGAAGACAACAGTTGAACAATAATACTCTGGAAATAATGTGATGTGATTAAATTGAAAGACATTTGTGACTATATTCAGGCTTTTTTCTCAAAGATACTATCTTAACTTCTGAGTAAATCAGAAAATAATAGTATTCATTTTCAATAGATTGAAGATCTAAATGAACTTAATACAACTATAATAAACTATTAAGTTAAAAAAAAGTTACAGAATAGTTTGATACGAATTATATAGAAAAGACTAGTATGTATTGAGAGAAAATTGAAGTATACCAAAATGGTAACCATGGTTATAGATAATTTTTTTACCGTTATTATTTTTTCTATTTGCATGCATTTCTTAAAAGTTATAATGAGCATTTATTGCTTAAAAAATGTAAAAAATTTCCTCCTTTCTGACTCTACCCCCACAGTGGTAACAGTTTCTTGTGTGTGCTACCAGATTTAAGCAAACATATGTGATAAAGAATTTTTAATGCAAAAGTAAGGTCATATAGTATATTGAGTTCTGCTAAAATATTTTTGATTTTTTTTTTAATTGAAGTATAGTTGACACACAGTGTTACATTAGTTTCGGTTCTACAAAATAGTGATTCAACAAGTTTGTATGTTGGGCTGTGCTCACGACAAAGATATGGTCACCATAAACTGCTACCATGTCACCACACAACGCTCTTACAGTATCATTGCCTTGATTCCCTGTGCTGTACCTTTTATTTCTGTGACTCACTCCATAACTGGAGGCCTGTTCCTCCCACTCCCCTTCACCCATTTTGCCCACCGCCCCCCCATCATCCCTCCTTCTGGCAACCATTAGTTCTCTGTATTTATGGGTGTTTTTCTGCTTTTTGTTCGTTTATTCATTTGGGGTTTTTTTTAGATTCCACATATAAGTGAAATCATGATATTTGTCTTTCTCTGTCAGACTTATTTCACTTAGCGTAATACCCTCTAGATCCATCAAAGTTGTTAAAAATTGCAAGAGCTTGTCCTTTTTTTACGGCTGAGTAATATTCCATCAGGTATGTATATGTACACCACATCTTTACCCATTCATCTGTCAGTGGGCACTTGGGTTGCTTCCGTATCTTGGCTATTGTAAGTAATGCTGTAGTAAACATAGGGGTGCCTATATCTTTTCAAATTAGTGTTTTTGAGTTCTTTAGGTAAATACCCAGTAGTGGAATTACTGGGTCATATGGTATTTCTATTTTTAATTTTTTGAGGAACCTCCATACTGTTTTCCACAGTGGCTGCACCAATTTACATTCCTACAAACAGTGCATGAGGGTTCCTTTTTCTCCACATCCTCACCAACTCTAAAATAGTTTTTCAACTTAACAATATATCATGAACATCTTTCCTAAGTCAGAACATATGATCTACATATTTCAACCATTTACCTATTAATTTAGATATTTTTTATTATTAAAAACAAGGCTAAAGTGAATATCTACTTGTTACATATATATCTTTATCCAGTTGTGTGATTATTGTGGTTTAAAACATGGATCTAAAGCCACACTGACTGGATTCATATCTTACCCCCATGACTGACTTATTATATGACCTTGAGTAGTTTACTCAGTCTCTCTGCTTCAGTTTCTTCTTCCTTAAAATGGAGATACTAATGGTCCCTACTTTGTAGAGTTGTAGTGATCCTTAAATGAGTTAATATATGTAAATACTTAGAACAGTACCTGGGTCCTTATGTGTGTTACCTAATGTATGCTATTATATTCATGATCATCATTATTGTTACTGGATGTATATACACATTTTAAAAGTATAGTCTCTATAAATTTGTAGAAATTGGTTTGATGGATCTTGAAATATATACATTTAAGATGCTGTTAAACTGTCCTAAAAGATTATATCAATTTATTTTCTTCTAGTAGCTTATTAAAGAATGTTAAAGAATATTAAATATTAAGAATATTAAGGAATATTAAGAATATATATGTTAAGAATATTAAATAATTTAAGTATTAAAGAATTTCCTCCCATTTCTGCTAGCATTAGATATTATCATTGTTTTTATTTTTTGCTAGTTTAGACAAATGGTACCTATTTGAATTTATTTATGTGATTATTCTGTGAATTGATTATTTATTTGCTTTTTTCCCTATGGATTGTGTTTTCTTAATGCTTTCCAAGAAGACTTTGTGTATTTTTCTGTATCCCACATTTTTCACTTAGGATATTGACAGATGTAAATTTTTCTTCCTCTATGGCTTCTGAATTTTTTTTCATGTTAATATTATAATACATGCCCCTATATTTTTTCTAGTCTTCTAGTTTTGTTTTTATCCATATTAGATTTTTTTGGTCTATTATTTCAAAATGTAAAAAACAATACTTTTGTAGCTCCTTACACACAAATGTTTATAGCAGCACTTTTCATAATAACCAAAAGTTGAAGACAACCCAAATCTCTATCAACAAATGACTGGATAAATAAAATGTGTGGTATACATATACAGTGGTATATTACTCAGTCATGAAAAGGAAAGGAGTACTAACACATGCTACAATATGGGTCAATCTCAGAAACACTGTGCTATGTAAAAGAAGGCAGACACAAAAGGTCACATGTTAAGTAACTCCATTTATATGAAATATCCAGAATAGGTAAATCTATAGAGACAGAAAGGTAAATGGTGTTTGCCAGTGTCAGGGAGGAGGAACGACTAGGGAGTGACTACTTAATGGGTGTGGGGTTTTATTTTGGGATGATAAGAATGGGAATTAGATACATGGGGTGGTTGTACAACACTGTTGAACTGAATTGTACATTTTAAAATTGGGTTTTTTTTTTTAAAGATGTTATTTATTTGAGAGAGAGAGGGAAAGGACAAGTGGGGGTGGGGAGGCAGAGGGGGAGGGAGAAGTAGACTCCCCGCTGAGCAGGGAGCCCAACATGGGGCTCTATCCCAGGACCCTGAGCTCCTGACCTGAGCCAAAGGCAGATGCTTAAATGACTCAGCCACCTAGGCACCCCTAAAATTGTTATTTTTAAGTAATGTGTGTTTCATAACAATTTAAAAAAATAAAACCAAAAAACAATACTTTCTTTAAAATTCATTTTATACCTTCTGCTTTGACCCTGATCAACTTTTGGATTATTCTGCCTATGCTAATAGTTTTACATGGCCTGCTATGTAATTGTATTAGACTATATAATTAGGTAGTTTAAAAGATTCATATTCCCGAGGTGTCTATTTTAATTAAGTTTCTCAATTCAGTTAATGATCTGGACACTGTATAATATTGTATCTCTATAATTTCTTCTTGATGCATTTTAATTAAGTTCTTTCCTTCAGATTAGTTTATAAATGGATAAAATCTATTTTTCATCCCATCACTGAACAAAACTCTGAGTGACTGACTGCTCTGCCAGACAGTTTTGGGAGCTTGAGGATACAGTGAAGAACAAAGATAAGCCCCTGCCCTCTAGGTGCTTATGTTCTAGCATCGATATAGATGCCCACAAATAAGGTTAAAAAGTAAACACAATTTGTGAGAGCGGTAACTGCTATAAGGAAATAAAAACAAGGTGATGTGTTGGAGTGATGGCTGGGAAGAGTGTATTTAATTTACATAAACCTGTACAGGCAGAACAGAGAAACTAGTGAATGTTGGACCTAGTTGGGGTCAGGCTCTGTAGGAGTAGACTGTGTGACTGTATGTGGGTAAATGAAGGGAAGACAAACAATATGTTGCTATGAAAGCCATCGTAAGAATTCCCCCCTCCCAATTCCTCTCCCAGTTTATAACTCAGGAAGGCTCAGGCTCTTTTTCTTCCAGGGAACGCATATGGTGGACATGGCCTTAGCTGGCTTCCCTGGCGTGCAGGTCTAGCCTACTGTGTGAGAGCAGCTGCCTTCCTCTTAAATCAAACTACAGATCGGGGTGGACCAGGCCTTAAGTCCAGGGGAGAACAGCTGATTAAGAAGAAAAGAAACTGAAACAAAGGGAAAGGTCTGAGAATCCTAAGACTTTGTCTTCCAGGCTAAGCTCATGGATCAGCTAATGAGAGATTGATATTAGGAGGAATTGGAAATAATTCTCTTTGTTCCAAGTGCCTTTCACATCTTCTAAAATTAGAGCAATTACTAATACATTTGGGTAAATGAGTACCCGTTTTCCTTTTTTTAACAATAAGTATGTTTGACCTATATAATTGGGGAAAGCCGTTTTCCTTGTGGAAAGAAATAAAAACAAATTCTTCTTTCATAAATACTTTGTCATAGTCTTTTCTGAAAGTTTTTGAAGATGCTATCACTTTATACATGATAGTCAAAGAGGTACAGTTTGTATGTTGGGCTCTTTCACATTTTTTCAGTGACATTTTTTCAGTGGTATTTTGGTAGCAGAAGTATGCACTGATGCAAAAGAGGTACTTTTATTTGCTCTTACCTTTTTAAATTAGTTTCCGTTTTCTTTCTGTGTATCAGTACCGACTGCTTTGAAGGTTATTGCTAGATTGTGTTTAATCTGAAAATAGAAGCAGTTTATCTTTGCAAAAAGAAAGAGAAAGGCACCTTCATTTTAATCCTTCTTACAGAAGAGAGGGCTAGTGCCCACTCGGGACTGAGCAATGTATTGAAATGCTTCACATGACCTAATTACAGTTCTGTTGCAGAGATTTCGGAGTGAGTATGTTATGTGTTCATGAAGGTAATACATCTTTCTCCTTCAAGAACTATTTTTCTTCCATTGTAACCTAAATTTAAAACTGAATTTTTTTAAACTTAATCTATGTAGATTGCTTTATATGATCTCTTTTTTAACCTATCTAGAATCAAATCTCATTTGGCTCGCATAAATAAAGTAGAATGATAGCTAATCCATAAAAGAGCATTTAGACTGGGTATTATAAGGAAGTGTTGAATCACTGAAACTAATATTACACTCTATGTCAACTAACTGTAATTCAAATAAAAACTTAAAAAATAAAAAGAATATTTAGGAAATAACACCAGGAAATATACAGTTGCCACCACTAGGAATATCAAGAAATACCCCTTCTCATTGCTGAGGCAGGAGAGGTACCTGGAATCCCAAGTCTGAACTTGGAACACATTTTTTAGAAGTAATGTTCTACATAGTGTGTAAGTTCTATACTGGAGTGAGTACTATAAATTTAACCATAAAAGGATTTCTTCGATTTTTGCAGGGGAAAGTGTGGTTCAGAAATTAGCTGAAAAGCAAACTGTACATGATAATCTGGGGATTATAAAGGTCAGGAAATTTATCATGTCAACTGAGAAAAATTATCCCTATTAAATAGAATCCCAGTTATAAGTAGTTAAATAAGAATTGGTGAAAGGAGGGCGCCTGAGTGGCTCAGTCGGTTAAGCCTCCAACTCTTGGTTTTGGCTCAGGTCATAATCTCAGGGGCATGGGATCGAGCCCCCTCCCTTCCCCAGTGGGCTCCCCATTCAGTGGGGAGTCTGCTCTGCCTCTCTCCCTCTTCTGCCCCTTCCCCACGCGTGCAGTGTCTTTCACTCTCAAATCTTAAAAAAGAAAAAAAGAATTGGTGAAATGGTTTCCATACCCCCCAAAAATGAAGCAAGAAATAAAGACAGTATCTTATTCTAAAATATCTGTAAATCAACTAAAATGGTTGAGGTTTGCTAATTGCCCAGAGTTCTCTGGAGACTGTGATACGTGCTGCAAGAGGACATCCTCAATTCTTGGGAATTTCTGTTTTTTAAGCTTTTGTGTTTGGCCTTTAGTCTATGCTTACTGTAGTAAGCTGGTTAACAGCTGTTTAAAAGAATTGAAATAGATAATTCATCAATGTTAATAACACAATATTGAATAAAAATAAAAGGAAATTGCCTAAATATATATAATGTTATGCTATAATGTTATGACAACCATACATCAAATTCATGATAGTGATTTCCATGGGCAAGGATGGGGAGACTTAGGGAAATGTAATGGGGAAAACATGTCATGGATTATTTTAGCTTTTACATAATCCCCCCCTTTGTCCCCTCCGTCTGTTACCTGCAGTCAACTGCAATCCAGAAGCAAATGATCTTCCTTCTGACATATCCTCAGAAGGTCAGTAGTAGCCTAATACTATATCATAATGCCTGTGTTATTCACCTCACTTGATCTCATCACACAGGCATCTTAACATCTCACTTCACCACAAGAAGGGTGAACACAGTCCATAAGATATTTTGAGAGAAACTACATTCGTACAACAATTACAGTGTATTATAATTGTTCTCTTTTATTATTGTTAATCTCTTACTGTGCCTAATTTATAAATTAAACTTTATCATAAGTATGTATGTATAGGGAACAACAGTATATATATAGGGTTCAATACTATCCATGGTTTCTGGGATCCATGGTGGGGAGTATTGGCACACACATTCCCCAATGGATGAGGGTGGAGGGGAGACTACTGTATAAAATTTTGCTTCTTTTGTTTCATTTTGTTTTAAAAAAGAACTTGAAACAAGTATGACCAAAATGTTAACAGTAATTGTTTCTGAATAGTAAAACACTTGTAATTTATATTCTTTATATGTTTTCTGTTAAAAGCAAAGAAAAAGATAACAAAAGAAGAAAAAACTTGAGTCGATATAGTACCTATATAAAGAAAACTATATTTATAGTACCTATATAAAGAGCATTAACGAACACTTGAATAAACAGATAATATGTTTATGATAAGAACTCTGAATAGTATGGCGTAGTCACATCTCCCCAGGTTAATTAAGAAGTATCATATAATCCCACCAGTAATCCAAATTAGATCTTAATAAATGTAAATGTTTGGTGGTTCAGTGGTTAAACTCAATGAACATATATATTTACATATATAATTGATTTGTAAAAAGCAAAGACTGGATAAAAATACTTGAGAACTGTAGTCATGATTATTGCACAGTGGTGGTATTATAGGTTTTTATTTCTAATTATTTTTTGTATTACCCAAATTTTTAAAATTGTAAAGTAAGATGGTTTGTCATTATAGTATGGTGCCTTTATTTTAGAATAATAAGGTTGCATGAGCCTTGACATTCCACTTTCTAGCTTATAAAAGACTTGTGAAACAGTAGTTTGAGGTCCATGATAGTGGAGCACACAGAGCCTTTTAACTTCAGTAATCAAACTGAAACAGGAAGATTGAATTAAATGATTATCATATATATTTGTTTATAAGCATTTAGGATTTCCTAAGAGTATAACAGCCAACTTAACTTGATTTTCTTCTTTTCAAAGCCATATGAAGGATTAAGGCCTCAGGATCTTCGTAGATTGAAAGATATGCTTATTGTGGAGACTGCAGACATGCTTCAGGCTCCACTGTTTACTGCTGAAGCTTTACTTCGAGCTCATGGTAATGAAAAATGTCTTATGCTTCTGATAACATGAGTGCCTTTTGAAACTTTTCAGAGTGAAAATATGGCTATTTTACTATTTCAATATAAAACAAAATAGTTTGTTAAACAAGCCTAAGTTGTTTTTTGTAGTGGTTACTGCAGTAGCCAACATCCTCAGAACATTCTGTATTTTGGAGTATAAGCTGGCTATAAATCATAGAGGAGAAATAGGAGATTTGTGTTTAAAAACCAAGCTACTAACTCAGCTTATGGATTGTCTAATTTTAGAAATGTGCCTGATTTGGGCGGGGTTGAAAGTTGGAATCCATAGTCCTAGTCCTAGTTTTAACCTTAATTTTTACTAAAGTCAATTAAATACCTAACAATTGTGTTATTAGTCTGTCAGTTATATTCATTTTATATAAAAGCTGTTTCTCACCATAAAGTGTACAAAGCGAAATTAGGGAGTCAATACAAGAATATACTATCCCTTTTAAGTTTTTTTGGAGGGGGTTGTTGTTGTTGTTGTTGTTTCAAGGACATTAACAACTTTACTTAGGAAAACTACTCAGCTTGTTTTAAGTTCTCTGTGATACTTAGGGCAGCCGTTATCACATGCTGAGTTGGACCCTGTCATTGCACAGTTCGTATTTGATATTTTGGGTGGTTTCAAAGATAAGTTTTTTCTGATTTAAAAATTATTTTTAAAAAGAGAAAGGTAAATGGCTCTTCTGCCTGGTTTACCTGTCTATTTGAACTATAAATCTGTATCACCTATACTAAAATAGAATGTCGGGGCGCATGGGTGGCTCAGTCGTTAAGTGTCTGCTTTCAGCTTAGGTCACGGTCCCAGGGTCCTGGGATCGAGCCCCGCATCGGGCTCCCTGCTCGGCGGGAAGCCTGCTTCTCCCTCCCCCACTCCCCCTGCTTGTGTTCCCTCTCTTGCTGTGTCTCTCTCTGTCAAATAAATAAAATCTTAAAAAAAAAATAAAACAATATAAATTAAAATAAAATAAAATAGAATGTCAACTTCCAAAAATTTTTATATAATTTTTTGATCAGAAGAAAATTTAAAATTCCATATTTCATCATCCCTTGGTCATCACTGTGAATAATTTGGTATATAACTTTCTAGAATCCCTACCTCTAATATTGATATTTCCCAGGGTTCTGTACTTGAGATTATTTCCACTTTATATACCAGTGGCTCGTAAATTTTAGTATAAATAAGGATTACCTGAGAAACTAACCAGAGATTCCTAGACTATTTCTAGAGAGTCTAGGTCATTAGGTGAGGGGAGAGGCTTAAAAATACATGTTGTAAAGACGTCTACCAAGTGGACCAGTCTCAGAGAAGCATTGCTATACACATTTATCTAATGAAACCAAAGGTTTCAAAAATCACCCAAACAGTAAAGTATATCTACAATGTGACTTTAATAAAGTATTTGAGGTTGGGTTTCTAAATGTGTGTTTAACATTTTTTCCTCAATCTAAGGATGTCCACACCTAAACTTCTCTTTTCTCCCTCTGTCTTGATGCACGAGCATCACATTCATCAAATTACCCTGCCAGAAACGTGAAAGTCATACTTCATTCCTCCGTGCTTGTTACATTTGGCCACAGTCTCATCATTTCTTAAGTGTCTCTGATCTTCCCATCCCCGGCTCCAGCTCCCTCTCGAGCTCTTTCCATTCCCATTGCCACTGAGTTAAATTCAGGCTGTCATTAGTTTCCATCTAGATCATAGTCTCCCGAGTCCTGGTCTCCAGTGTTGTCATTCTTCTTTCACCCTATTAATTTTTCATATTGCCACTAGACTATTCTTTTAAAATGCACATTTGAGCATGTCATGTCACTCCCTTGCTGAAAAACCCTTCACTACCTTTCCACAGACTTAAAACCATCTAAACTCTTTAGTAGACCTTCATGACCCAGATTTCTTTACCTGGGCTGTCATCTTCTCGTTTCTTTATTTACCCACTCTTGCTTGTCCTTAGTAACCACATCTTCCAGGAAACCTTTTCTGCTTATGTGTTCCCAAGTCTGCACTGAGACCCTTCCTGTCTATTCCTACTACATCCTGTGTCATACAGTTAGAATACAGTTTTATAGTAATCTCTTTATTTGCTTTTTCTCTAGATTAACCTGGGAGCTCTTAGAGGGAAGCTTTTAATGTTTTTTGTTTCCACAGTACCTGGCATACATTAAGCTCTCAGAAAATGGTTATAGAATGAATAATACATAATAAATAATATACCTGAAGTGTTGTTTATATATACATTACTCCTGCACATATTCCATTGTCCAGAATTCAGTCACTTGGCCACACTTAACTGCAAGCAACAGTTCCACACTGAAGTATCTTTTATATACTCATAACCATTTCTGTGTAATGTATTGTAACTCTGAGTTACAATATATAGAGAATCTAAGTTATATAAAGTATCACAGTCTAAGTTACAATATATAAAGAATCTAGTCTAACTTTACCAAAAATTTTTTAAAGGAACGTTTTCATCTCTATTTGTTTACATTGTGTCATCAAGTATTATTAAATGATCAATTCCAGGGGCACCTGGTGGCTCTGTTAAGTGTCCAATCTTGATTTGGCTCAGGTATGATCTCAGGGTTGAAAGATAAAGCCCCACATCAAGTTCCATGCTGAGCATGGAGCCTGCTCAAGATTCACTCTCTCTCTCCCTCTGACCCTCCCCCCCCTAAAAAAATGATCAACTCCATTTTTACTCCATTGATATTTTCCTAAGTTACTTCTTTTACGTAATAGGGGTCAGTTCTAATAAGGTGATAATCTAATTGAATTTTCTTATTTGGTATTATCTATTCTGTGATGACTTTTTTGGTAACTTACTTAATAGGTCTATATTTCATTTCCCTATTTAGGCATAAAATAGAGGCTAGCAAGTTTTCAAATGGACATCTCTTCTATACTATTTGGATAATACCAGTAACAGTGACATTTGATAATCAAATAAGGTAGAGATAACTGATGTTAGTGAATAAAATAGTGCACCAAACTACAATTTCTACTAATTGCTCTCAAAACAAGGATAGGCTGTGTTTCAGAGCTATTAACTGAACTGTTTGGAAGATTTATAGGTTATATCCTGGGTAACATTCACTCAGCTTTACACAGGAAAGTAGATTTGAGTATTATATTATCTGTTGTCAAATTTAGTCCCAAGGTAATGAAGTTGATCTAGATAAAGCAGAAGACAGAAATGTTTGGCAGTATTTACTGAGCAGTAATTGAATTTTAAGGAAGACTGTTAGGAATACAGAGGTCATTCTCTCAGTATTTCCTCAGTAATACAAGTAATATAATTGAATGCTACCTAATAAGAAAATAAGTAAAATTTACAAAATATGAGACCAAAGGTAATTTGCTTATGCTTAGAATTAATTTATATTGAAGTATTCTTTAAGCTCCTTTGAAGACTCATCATCTTCTCTAGGCAGTTAAACATCAGTGGTCTACAGCTTCTCACTCTGCTCTCTTCCTAGGAAATGATATCTTCTTCCAAGGTTTCTATAGGTATAGATTTCTCCCTCTGGACTAGACTTCTTTTCTTAGCTCCACAGCCTTGTATGTAACTGCCTTTTTTTTTTAAGATTTTATTTATTTATTTGACAGAGAGAGACACAGTGAGAGAGGGAACACAAGCAGGAGGAGTGGAAGAGGGAGAAGCAGGCTTCCCGCAGAGAAGGGAGCCCAATGCGGGGCTCGATCCCAGGACCCTGGGATCATGACCTGAGCCAAAGGCAGACACCTAACAACTGAGCCACCCAGGCGCCCTAAACTCAGCTTCTCAGTGACTTCCTAGCACTCCTGAGCTGATGATGGAAGTGTTATTAAAAAGTCCTGCATGATCTAGCCACTGCCTATTTTTTCAGCCTCATCTCATGCAGTGCTTTCCGTCTGCTCTCCATGCTACAGCTACATTGACCTTTTTAACTTCACAAGGATGCCATCTTCCCTCCTACCACAGGGACTTTGAACATGCTGTGTACTGCCTGTCTAGAATGTCTTTCCCCCTCCCTTTTACTATTTAACTCCCACTCATCTTTCATTTGTCCACTTCAAGCTATTTCCCCAGAGTCAGACCTCCTCTGACTTGGGATTCTCCACCTGTCCTTCATGGCACTCTGACAGTGATGATTCTTTTACTTAATGTCCTTCTCCTTGCTAGACTGTAAGTTTCATGAAGGCAGGAATCCTGCCTGATTTTTCCTCCCATTGTATCCCTACTGCCTGACACAGTGCATGGCACATAAGAGACATTCAGTAAATATTTGCTAAATGAATGATGTGATAGAATCCAAGCAAAAGTTGTGCTGAAAAATATTTATAGTAAATAAGATTAAAATTTAGCATATTTAATATCTGTTTATAGAAATTATAGTAGTTTTTTTCCTTTATTAAAATGATATAATGGATACTTTTGAAGAATAATCTTACTGTGCTAAGAAAAGTAGTTTTAACTTTTTAAGTAAGTAATGACCTATCAAAACACTAACATCTGGGACACCTGGATGGCTCAGTCATTAAGCATCTGCCTTCGGCTCAGGTCATGATCCCAGGGTCCTGGGATTGAGCCCTGCATCGGGCTCCCTGCTCCGCAGGAAGCCTGCTTCTCCCTCTCCCACTCCCCCTGCTTGTGTTCCCTCTCTTGCTGTGTCTCTCTCTGTAAAATAAATTAATTAAATATTAAAAAAAAAAAACTAACATCCATGTAGCAACATTTCCTGGAATGCACCCATGCAGTTTTTTTCACTTGTTGGATTTTTTTCCTCTTTATAATCTGTTCCCTTTCCCAATCTTACTTTCCATCTTCTCAAACGACAACATGGTATGCTGTAACTTTACAGAAATGCTCACGTCTCTTCCTTATATTTCTGTGCCCTGCTCATATGGTTTACACAGCTGGAAATATACTCGTTCTACCTGTATTGCATGTCTAGATCATAATTATCCTGCTAAACCACCAAATACACTGATTTAATATGGTTGAGAAAAGTCTTGCATAGAACATTTCCACAGCTATTTGTATTACAGCTGTAAAATTGTATAGAATGAGCCTATGTTGAATAATTGACTGTATACTACTCATGACCCTATAGTTCATTGTGCTACAGTGGAAAGAAAACAAGTTTTAGAATCACAGAAATTGGTTTTAAATCCCTCACTGAGCCTAGGCAAGTTATAGAACTTCCCTGAGTCCTCGTTTCTTCACCTAAATAATGATTGAAACGTTTGTTGGGAGGAACAAATGAAATAATGTGTGTAAAACAGCAAAATAATTTGATGTGTTTATTATTTTTAATGTGTTAGGTTTTTATGGCTCTGTACTTTATAACAACATGAGTCACTTGGCTATTTTAAAAGTGTTCATATTAGGAAGATCATCTTTTTTAGTTGAGTCAGATGTGAACTCACTTAATACAGAATGTATACCTAATGCACTAAAACTTTATAACCATAATCCCTTCAGAAGTTTCTTCTGCTTTCAAGCTGTTTATCAAATGATTTTTGGACTCGTTGGCATTTTGGTGTGTTTATAGTAAGCTATATAATCATTTTACAACTTGACACCAGTGAAACAAATTGCAAATTTTACATATTTTTCTTGAAAAGAGTAAAATGGCTAAGTTAAATCTATGCCATGAAAAATTTAGTAACTTCCAGAAGTGACGTGTGAGGCACCTCTTTTGATTATTAGTAGAAATGACTGGAAGTTTTGACGATATTTTAGATATTGACACAGTTGTAAGTCACAGTAGATTTTAAAAGTTTAAATTCTGTTTTAAAATATTCGGGGGCGCCTGGGTGGCTCAGTCGCTAAGCGTCTGCCTTCAGCTCAGGTCATGATCCCAGGGTCCTGGGATTGAGTCCCATATCAGGCTCCTTGCTCAGCAGGGAGTCCGGTTCTCCCTCTCCCTCTGCCCCTGCTTGTGTTCCCTCTCTCACTGTGTCTCTCTCTGTCAAATAAATAAATAAAATCTTTAAAAATAATAATAATAATAAAAATTCGGGGAGGGGCACCTGGGTGGCTCAGTTGTTGAACATCTGCCTTTGGCTCAAGTCATGATCTCAGGGTCCTGGGATCAAGCCCTACATCAGGCTCCCCGCTTTGTGAGAAGACTGCTTCTCCCTCTCCCACTCCCCTGCTTGTGTTTACTCTGTCACCGTATCTCTCTCTGTCAAATAAATAAATAAAAATCTTTAAAAAAAAATTCAGGGTTTGGAGCACCTGGGTGGCTCAGTCAGTTAAGCGTCCAACTCTTGATCTCAGCTAAGGTCTCAATCTCAGGGTCATGAGTTCAAGGCCTGTGTTAGGTACCACACTGGGCATAGAGCCTACTTTAAATAAATAAATAAATAAATAAAAATAAAAAATAAATATATATTTACTTATTTATTAGTGGATATCATATACCTGAATATTCATTTGTAATTACTAATTTGATATAAATAATTTTCCTTCCTCTAGGTGGCCTATATCTCTTTAATTTATCCTCACTTTAGGGCGCCTGGGTGGCTCAGTCATTAAGCGTCTGCCTTTGGCTCAGGTCATGATCCTGGGGTCCTGGGATCGAGCCCCACATCGGGCTGCCTGCTCCACGGGAAGCCTGCTTCTCCCTCTCCCACTACCCCTGCTTGTGTTCCCTCTCTTACTGTGTCTCTCTCTCTGTCAAATAAATAAAATCTTTAAAAAAAAAATTTATCCTCACTTCATTTTGTTATATGAAACTCTTAAAAAACATCACTGTATTTCCTGTTTTTGAGAGCTATCATTCCATTTTTCTTAAAGACTGGGACAGGGAGAAATTACTTGAAGCTTGGATGTCCAACCCAGAGAACTGCTGCCAACGATCAGGTGTTCAGATGCCAACTCCACCACCAAGTGGATATAATGCTTGGGACACACTCCCTTCTCCAAGAACTCCAAGGACTACACGCTCTTCTGTCACCTCTCCAGATGAAATAAGTTTATCTCCTGGGGATTTGGATACCAGTTTGGTATGGTTCAGTATTCAATGTACTTCCCATAGTTCTGTGTTTAGTCTTTTAACTTTTAAATTATTTAATATTGTTTCATGGAAGGGGCGCCTGGGTGGCTCAGTTGGTTAAACAGCCAGCTCTTGGTTTCAGCTCGGGTCACTATCTCAGGGTTGTGAGATCGAGCCCCATGTCAGGCTCTGTGCTGGGCGTGGAGCCTGCTTAATTTTCTCTCTCTCTCTCCCTCTCCTTCTTCCTCTGCCCTTCCCCTTACCCCCATGCTTTCATTCTCTCTCTCTCTCTCTATCTCTCTCTCTCTCTCTCTCTCTATATATATATATATATATAGTTTCATGGAACCCTTGTAATTGAATCCTACACCCTTCTTAAAGGATTCAGTTATTTCACCCTTTGGTAAATATTTATTATCACAGAATATTTTTGTTATCTCTGAATTACAGATTGAAAAACAAAAGGTTTTCTTTTCTCATTTCAAAACAGAACACATAAAAGAGTTTGAGAAAGCCATCTACTATATTTACACTTAAAATCTCTAGGTGCTTAAAGTTTTAAACACAACATACTGAAATATTAAAAGTTGAGTTTCTGATAGGCACTTTAAATTAAAAAAATATGAAAAAAATTTTATATTCTCTTGAAAACACTTAAAATGTATTGATAACTATGTATTTGTTTCAGTAAAGCTTTAGAGTATATCATCTAGATATATTTGCATAATAGATGTTTTCTTTTTATTGAGAAACAGTACTGCCATTGTCTACATTTTTAATTGGCATACCATTGGTATACTGTTGCAGGAAATTTTGACGTTTCTTTAATGGTTCAGCCACTCAAAATGTGTGATAAAAATGAAAGCATTCTGGGTTTTATCTAGGCCTTCTTGGAAAATAAAATCCAACTTCTCTAATTTGCATCTGTAACATTGGAATGTTTGCTTCTAATAAATCATTATTTAGAAGATACATAGTTATGTAGCAGAGTTCCTTGGGTAGAAATCCTTAAATTCCTACTCTGAATATCCAGGAGTTTTTATCTTGAAAACACAAAGTTGCTCTGTTTTTGTAGATTTTCTGGGATGAGTATAGGCTAAAGAACATGATATTGAAGTGGTTATTTTGCAATGGACAATTTGATCTTGACCTGAATAGATTTTAATGGTTTGTTTCTTGTACTTTTTTTCCCTAAATGCATAGCTGCTGATTAATACATAAATTTGGAATTTAAGAGTTTGACTTGTGCATTAAAACATTTAGGTCCCTTAATAGTTTATAATGAAGTAGGCATGGTATTTGTTATTCAATCAGAAGTAGGCACACTAACTTTAACTTCCCTTATAACTTTGAAACACTTAACTTTATAGTTACTATAGTAGTATTTTTGCCCTAAGCCAATGAATAAATAAATATATCGTTCTCTATCCGAAGTATGACTTCGTTTAAATCATTGCTCTTCTTCATCTCCAGTGTGACATTTGTATGTGCAGTATTTCTGTATTTGAAGACCCAGTGGATATGCCCTGTGGACATGACTTTTGTAGAGGATGTTGGGAGTCGTGAGTATATGTGCAGCTTAGTATTTCTTACTGCATGATAGCACTCTGATTTGGTCATAAAATTGCCTGCTTTTGATAGTTAATGATATGGATTATTCATACTGGTTTCAGAGTTGCACTAAAATACACTTTCTTTTCTCATTTTTACATCTTCCCATTTATTCAGTAATTAATATTCTTTAGCTTAAATGGAAGGTACTTTTGGTAACAAAGCAGGTATAGGGAAGTAAGTTTTCTTAGTATTTAATTTACATTACAACTAATGTAAATTTCAAGCCTACACCTAAGTATCAAGAATAAGGTTTTTTTAATACTCTGAGAATTTGTAAGCATTTGTTTTATGCTTTCTCTAAATTTTTTTGTGACAAGCAAGTAAATAGCCTTTGAAATCTATAAGAATATGTATAAAATTCCTTTTCAGTCAATTCAAAGGTTAATGTCTCTTCTCGACATGGTTGGGTACAAATGGGAAATTTATTTTGTTTCTCATGTTGGTCTCTATTCTCCTTCCCATTATCTTGCCAAGATTTATACTCTCATACCATCCATTAACTTTGCTCTAATGTTGTACTTTTCAAGGGAGGTTTACAAACAAAACAAAGGAGAATATCAATGTAATTAATGAGCAATACAATATGTTATCTCTGGAGCACATAAGTCTACTGACTAATGACCTAAGCAAAGCATGTAAGGAAATCTTAAAACTCGGAAGGTTTCAAACTCTTCTTTTTCATGGAGTACCAGGTACCAAGTGTAGGGAGCTGGGGAATACCATGTCGGGTGAGAGAACAAGAACCTGAGCAAATTTTCTGTTGCTGTCTTAAACAATGTTGCTGGAGTATAATTGACATATAATAAACTAAATATTTAAAATAAATAATTTGATAAGCCTTGACATATGTACACACCCATGAAACCATTACCACAGTCAAAATAATGAATATATCCATTACCCCAAAAGCTTCCTCATTTCTCCTTAAAATCCCTCCCACCCTTCTCGGTCTTCCTCCCTCATCCTCCCACCACGTCCTCCCTCCAGTTTTTTAGACAACCATTCATCTTTCTGTCATTCTGATTTCATTTTGAGTGCGTTTTCTTTGTTTTCTAAACCAGCATATGGGAGAAAATTTCATTTGGAGGGGAGAAATATTACTGCTTCTTAAAAAGTCAGAATAAATGAGAATATCTTGTCATTCTTTCTAAAACATAGACTAGACTTCACTCTGAATCTAATTAGATAAGATCAAATCAGTACAGCTGATACAGGTTAAACTGACTGGCAAGGGGCAGGTTTACAATCCAAAGCTAACTTTGACCTAGTTGTAGATGCAGAAAATTTTCCACAGATACAGTAGTTTATTTAGCTTAAAATTGTTAACTCTGTTGTATTGGGGAGTATTTTCTGGGTTCTACCAAGTTTGCTACTGTTGACCGTGGTTTCTGTGTGAAAAACTAAGCCTCCCCAAGGGATTTACTTGAATTTTTTTGAACTTCCTTTACCTCCTTCACCAAACTTATGTCACAGGAACCATCTCCCATACTCAACACAGACTAGCCATGGGAAGTTTATGGTAAGATTTAAATTTGAAAGATCTAATGATTATTTTCTGTGTTACGTTATCAACCTACCTAGGACTCCCCTCCCATCATCCTGCCAGTAGTTGTTGTAAAATCAAGCAGCAGGAAAACCAAGTTCCAGGTTGGGTGATTTATACATTGATAAAACCATTTTTAAATGAATTGCAGTCCTTTCATAGGCATATAGAAAAGAAACTTCTTTGTTTAAGAAGCAAGGAAAAAATGTTAAAAGTCCTTAGATTGTTCAAAAACTCTCAATTTATTTTACTCTTCCCTACTCCATAATGTCATCAATCCAGCCAGATGCTTTGAAGCATCTACTCCAAGGGCTGAAATGAAAGGGAAATTATTATTTTCTACCCAGCCTAGATTATCCTTCCTGCTACTTATTAGTTGTTGATTTACGTAAGTGGTTACCTCCCTGTGCCTCAATTTCCTTATCTATAAAATGGTGATAATAGTAAGCACATCATAGTTATTGTCAGTATACTGTTAAATGGCTTAAT
This sequence comes from Eumetopias jubatus, assembly GCF_037043125.1. Taxonomy (NCBI): domain Eukaryota; kingdom Metazoa; phylum Chordata; class Mammalia; order Carnivora; family Otariidae; genus Eumetopias; species Eumetopias jubatus. The sequence continues at coordinate 37,286,370 of NW_028274820.1, forward strand.
ATATGAAAAATGTCTAAAACGAACAGGGCCTGGAGCATAGTTACTACTCAATAAATGGTAGTTATTATCCTCTTCCTAAGGATGGCTGATCTGCAAGATAACAACATACATAAAGTCTGCCCCAGATTTCTCTCTGTCAACTTTTTTCCTTGATATGACAAGTTCACTTAATTCATTTTCCAAAAAAGTCTATTATAAACCCAAGTCCAACTAATCATTATTTGTGGTTGCTGTTTCAAATAAAAATAGCGTTCCATGATAAACGCAGGTAGGTCTACTTATAGCTTGAACAATTTCCTAAGTGCTTTCCCTCGAGACAACCACCATGCTTTGGTATGCAGCAGCAGAAGTTCATTATGCTTACTTCCCATTTCTTTGCACAGATACTTAAAAGATGTGTCTTGTGAGTTAAGATTTAATAAAATAAATCAATAAAATGTATTAATAATTAACAATAATTCATAATTTTTATTACTCCAAGGATATTCTTAAGTGAAACTGGCTTTTTTTTCTTTAACTGCAAGTGCAAAGCAGTGAAGAGTATAAAGTATACCGGTATTGTTTTAACACCACTGCCATGATTCATGCTAAGGCACTAGCAGTTTTACCTCAAAAATAAAACAGTTTTAATACCATTATGAAAATACTCTTGACCTCAGAAACCCTGTGAAAAGTCTCAGGTCCACAAATCACATTTTGAGAACTGCTGCTCTATAGTATTTCCCCTGAACACTTCATCCATCTTTATTTCTGCCAAATTGTTTTTCTTGACACAGAGGTCATTTTTACCTGGTAACTAAGATACAGAATGCCTTTCTGTTGGGATATGTCAGAGTTTTGTGGAGCATGTGCAGTTTTTAAATCATATTGAAAAATAGAGGGTAAGATTTTAAACATGTTGAATTTTAAATGCATATGAGACATTTAAACAAAAGTAATGTGTGTAGTCAAGATCTGTAGCTAAGAGGGGAGAGCTGGGCTTTAAACCTCGAGTCATTAGCATATAGGTGGTAGTTTAAGTTGGGACTATCTAGATCACCCAGGAAGAGTGAATGAAATGAGAAAGGGGGAAGAGTTTTGGTGTGAAAACCCTCAAGGACAGTAAAACATAAGTGATCAGGAGAGTAAAAAGCACTAGTGAAAGATGAATAAGGAGCAACCAAAGGTAAGAAGAATGCCAGGGGGGAAATTAAGTCCTAGAAGCCAGAGAAAAGAGAGAATCTGAAAGAAGGAACTGTTTAGCAGTGTCTAATGCTCCAGAGAAGTCAAGGCGGATAAAAACTGAGAAGTCTTGAATCCTTGGGCTAATGGGTAGTCTTAATGGCCTTGTTGAGAGCTGGCTATTCAGTGAAGAGGTGACAAAAGCCAGAGTGTTGCCGGTTAAGAAGTGAATGGGAATGGACTTGAGGAATGAATGACAAATCATCGAACTATTTTGTCAAGAAACTGATGTGAAAAGGAAGTGGAGCTAAAAAGGATCATTTAGTTGAGAAATGTTTCAGGGTAGGAGAAAACTTGAGCATATTGATAGTGCCAAAGAAAAGACCCATGAGAGAGGCAGACAAACAGAAAGACAGAGACAGAGAGAAAGGATAGGTTTCTGGACTGTGTAAGTTCTGAAGCTGGCCAGAGTATTTACGGATTTGCTTGGGGGGGGTAAAGGAGGAAGCCTCTTTCACTGAAGTGAGTAGTGAGAAGGCAAAGATAGCTAAAGACATAGCTAGGTTCAGGGTGTGATGGGGAGATAGTAAGAGAGGGCTCTGTTTTCTTCAGAGTGCCAAGATGAAATTGGGGAAGAAGGTGGAAATGGACCAGAGGAAGCAGATCTGATGAGATCTCCGTTAGCTTGATTTTTATTTTTTTAAGTGCAGTTGAATTAAGACACAGAGAGAACCAAAGGAAAAATACTGCAGGCAGAATAGTCAAACTGTTGATGATCACTAGAGAATGGTGACTTAGTTGCCTGGTTTTCCATTTATTTTCTCTAGGTTTAAGTGTTAAATCACATTTCAAAAGCTAATTTGTTTCTTGTTTTTCCATAGGGAATAATAATAAAAATAAAACCCTAGCTAAAATTTATAAATTCTTATTCTATGCTAGGCACCCTGCAGATACTCATATACACATTATATCTTATAATCTGTGTAACAATCCCAAGAAGTGCTTATTATTATCTCCATTTTACAGATAGTGAAACTGAGGGGCAGAACAGGTAAATAAATTGCTGAAGATCATATGACTTGTTAGCGGCAGACCTGGAATTCTCTAACTCAAAATCCTGCTCCTTAACCACTTACTTCACCTTGGGCTAGATTCCTGCCACTCTCCAGGATACCTTTTCCCTACTACCCCAACTAGTGTGCCTAGAGTAGGACATGCAACTTAATACTCATCTAAATGAAATATAAGGAGATAGTCTTTTCTTCAAAAAGATATACTATCTTCCAATGCCACTCCCAAATCTCTTGGATTAGGCATGATTTAATTTTATATAATTGCTTCTTTTTCTCTAAAGGTATAGAATATCGAGGATTGAATATGACCTTTCTAAACCACTCATTTCTGAAATTTTAATGTTAAAGATAATGTTTCAGATTTTTAGAGAGGATAAAGCAAAAGAAGAACATTGTAAAAAAATAATGTATATATAACAAATACAAATATATATATGTGTGTATAAATGAATGGTTGGGCAGGTAGTAAGTGTTCAATGTTTGTAAATTATGTGAATCAGTGTATTACAATTGATATTTCATACTTCGGTCATTGGTTCATTTCTAACAGAAAATTCAGCATAAAGAAAAAGTTCTTAGAATGTGCAAATAAATTATATTCTTCCTTTTTTTCTGTCAATTGATAATTTTAATAGGTTTTTGAATCTGAAAATTCAAGAAGGTGAAGCTCACAACATTTTCTGCCCTGCATATGATTGCTTCCAACTTGTGCCTGTGGATATCATAGAAAGTGTAGTTTCTAAGGAGATGGACAAACGATATCTACAGTTTGATATTAAGGTATGCTGCCAGTTATCTGATTTCATTTTCATTTTCATTTTATTAAACCTATATAACAGATTTTATTTAATTTTTTTGTTTTATTTTTGAAAACACATAGAATAATGACTGACTTTTGTCTCCCAGAAAAACTGCATGAAGGAATGATGGCATTAACTAAAGTTTTAAGCTAAAGCATTATGTTTTTTAAAAGATTTTATTTATTTGAGAGAGAGCATGCACGTACATGTGAGTATGGGGAGGGGCAGAGAAAGGAGAGAGAGAATCCCAAGCAGGTTCCACGCTCAGCACAGAGCCCAACGTGGGGCTTGATCTCATGGCTCTGAGATCATGACCTGAGCCAAAATCAAGAGTCAGACACTTAACTGACTGAGCCACCCAGGCTCCCTAAAGTATTATTTTATGGTTATGATAGATAAAATAAAAATAAAAAATTGAAGTAGTAATTTAAAAAAAAAAACTTGCTCAAAACTATTTACTGATTTGCCTGTTCAACTTTTAAAACTGATCAAGACAGTGTTCAAAGTAAATAGTACCTATTTGCAGTTTTCCAAAAGATATATTTTAGACTTCTAAATGTAAATATTCAGAAATAAAGATTATCAACTTGGAATGGGTTTTTTCAAAGAATAGTTTCATATGATGAATTATAATGTTTCTCTTTTTTTCTATATTTATTTGCATTTAAGAATTGTCCAAAAAAAAAGAATTGTCCAGAAGTATGCAAGTTACTTTGTTGTGTGGTTTAAAAATTATACTTTGGGGATGCTTGGGTGGCTCAATCAGTTAAGCGTCTGACTTTTTTTTTTTTTTTTAAGATTTTATTTATTTATTTGAGAGAGAGACAGATAGTGACAGAGATAGCAAGAGAAAGCACAAGCAGGGAGGAGTGGGAGAAGCAGGCTCCCGCTGAGCAGGGAGCCCAACGCGGGGCTCAGTCCCAGGACCCTGGGATCATCATGACCTGAGCTGAAGGCAGACACTTAACTGACTGAGACACCCAGGCGCCCTGAGCGTCCAACTCTGGATTTCAGCTCAGGTCATGATCTCTGGGTGGTGGGATTGAGCCCTTTGTTGGGCTCTCTGCTCAGCGGGAAGTCTGCTTAAGATTTTCTCTCTCCCTCTGCCTTTGCCCCTCCCCCCATAGGCATGCGTACTTGCTCTCTCTAAAAAAAAAGTGCAGATTTTTTTGTAGTCTAAACCCTATGACATACGGACTTTTCAAAAAGATGTCCTGCTCTTCTGTAACAAAGCATCATAATCCTGATTTTTATGTATTATTGGGGTGCCATTTAGAAATTTACAGTACTAATGCAGCTAATAATCATATAATTATTTTCCATCAGAAAAGCAGCACATTGTATGAGAAAACATTTTTAAATTACACATTTTCTGTGTGAATAATTGCATTTTTGCTTCATCATCTACCTGGTTTTTAGATTGAAGAAAACATAAATTTAAAATGTCACGTTGTTACTAAGGTAATTACCTCTTTTTTCCTTCTTACTAAGTTCCATACTTTCTGGTACTATTTTAAGTATCTCTTGAGACTGATTATTCCTTGTTTTTTTTTAGTTCATCCTTTTTTTCCCTCTAAAGTAAATTGACATGGGATCACTCGGAATTAAGAGTTAAAATAGTTCTGTTGTGTTTTATTATTGCTGTTTCAACAGGCCTTTGTTGAAAATAATCCTGCCATTAAGTGGTGTCCTACTCCAGGCTGTGAAAGAGCAGTCAGACTTACAAAACAAGGGTCACATACATCTGGGTCTGACACACTCAACTTTCCCTTGCTCAGAGCTCCTGCTGTGGACTGTGGAAAAGGACACCTCTTCTGTTGGTCAGTATAAGACAAGTTGGAATCAGCCTAATCACCTTTCTAACAGTTTTTAAAGAGACTTTGCATCTTGAATTAGGCCTTTGGAGTGTAGTATATTTCACGTCATTCTTATTAATTTAAAAAATATGTGATGAGTAGTCATAGTTTATATTTACTGTGTGCTTGATTTGTACCAAATTTGTATGCCAGATATTTTCACATATTGAATTCTCCCAATAATGCTGTGAGTTGAGTGTTGTTATTATTATACCCATTTTACAGATAAAGAAACTCAGGCATAGAGAAGTTTCCCAGGGTTATGCAGCTAGGAAATGGCAGAAATGGGATTAGAGCCCATGCACTTAAACTCTAGTAACAAATTGCTGAGAATAGATTAGAACATGTTTAGAACTTTATACTTTTTTTCTTAAAATTGAAGGCTCCGGCAGTGATTCTTAACCATGGATGCCCAGAATTAACTAAGACCCGTTTTCCCAAATTTTCATCATAGGCCCCAACAAATAAGATTTTGATTTCGTAGGTTTTGGAATAGGGCCCCAAAAAAGAAGCTTGTAGGTGGTTCTAATGCACAGTCCTAGTTAAGAATCACTTTGTGTGTCTTGTGTTTTTTAACTATATGTCTGACATCAGCATTTAACTATATGTCTGACTATCAGCATTCTGCATTATTCAGAGTAGATTCAATGATAATTAGCTGTTGTTGTTTATTTAGGTAATTAAATGATCAGAAAAAGAAATAGTATTTGTTCTCCTTTTTTCTCATTTCCAGATTTATCACGTATGCAAGGGTATACTTTAGATGGATATAAGACTCTACTTATTTACTTATCAGAAACCAAAGTCAAATTATAGCACTGCTAAATAGTAAAAAGGCATAGTTATGGAAATATTCCTACCCTGAAAGGTCTATTTCTTACCCTCATTATCATTATCATTAGCTAAAAATATTTCTTGAATTGCCAGTCTGTGTATAGCACTGAACCCTCTAGGTCAGGTGTCAGAAAACTACTGTCCCCACCAATTTTTATTTGAACACAGCCACACCCATTCGTGCCAGTTTATTTTCTGTGATTGCTTTCAGGCCATGGCAGCATTACATAGTTCCGACAGAAACCATATGGCCTATAAAATCCAAAATATTTACCATTTGGTTCTTTACAGAAAAAGTTTGCTAGACTCCTGTGCTAAGTGCTTGAATGAAGTGATTAATGAAAGGAAAATCATATTGGCTACTTTGATGGCTAAATCAGACTCAGCAAGGAAAATAGCAACAGAATATTGAGTAATAGATTATATCCACATGCCTTATAGTAATTTTTCAAAACATTTACACAACAGATTCATAATTTTTAGTTTCTTAACTCCACCTCACTACCTCACTAGAAGAGTTCAGGATCCAGCTCAGGAGTGACAAGTGAGTTAATGAATACACACTTAAGCTTAATTTTTCATAAATAAATAGTCCTTAGAGGAATATGAACCCACTTTGCTATAACGTAAGAATACTACAGTAAAAAAAATAAAGGAGCTTCCTCTTTTGAGTTAGTGTGGAGTTTCTTCAAAAACTTAAGCTCATGTGCCCTAAGGTACCCCACTGTGTGCACCCTGTGCATCTAAAATGGTACTAATCAGAGGTGCCTCGGCGGCTCAGTCAGTTCAGTGACTAACTTTGGCTCAAGTCACAATCTCAGGGTCCTGGGATAGAGTCCTATGTCATAGGCTCCACACTCAATGGGGAGTCGGCTTGCGCCCCCCCCCCCCCCCGCTTGTGCGTGTGCGCTCTCTCTCTCTCATTTTCTCTCAGATAAAGAAATAAAATCTTTATTTAAAAAAAAAGCGTGAAAGGGGGTGCCTGAGTGGCTCAGTCAGTTAAGCATCTGCCTTCCACTACCCTTATGATCCCGGAGTCCCCACCCAGGTCCAGCCCTGCCTGGGGCTCCCTGCTCAGCGGGGAGTCTGCTTCTCCCTCTGCCCTTCACCCTGCACGAACTCTCTCTAGCTCTCTCTCAAATAAATGAATAAAATCTTCAAAAAATAAAAAAATAAATTTAAGAAGTCTAAAATGTAATGGTACTAATCGTGTATTATCCTTGGGAAAATTTAGAAAAGTTATCACATAAATCGATTTCTGAGTTCTCTGTTCATGTAAACATCCTGATTGAAAAAGGCTAATTTAAGAGGATTGGTGGAGAAGCTACAAAAATGGAAAATATAAATATAAATATAAATTAGTAAAACACTTAGAAGATAAGGAGAAGAAAGCATTTGCTAAGATCAGAGAATAATAAAGTTTTGAAGGGAAAAGAAGAACCTGTGATTAGCATTGTCTTCTTAAGCTCTGGTTTCTGTAGTCTGGCTTTTACTAGTTTTTACTACAGATGAGCTTTCACTTTTTTTCACTTTTCACTTATTACTATAAGGCATGTGGCTATAATCAATTCAAAGGTATTCTTCCCCACCTTTGTACGTTACAAGTAGTAAGTTTGATTTGACTAAACATGACAAAACTGGTGGAAAAACTACCAATATAGGTTAGACTCTAAAAGCTATATGAATGAGTCTATAAACATATATGGTGCTATAAATATACATTTCTAGACCAGTGTTTGGAGAAATATATTCACTTATTCTTTCTCACACCCCAAAATATCGGGCTGATTATACTCAAGATTCAATGGAGACAATATATCAAGACCACAGGCCCTCTTTTGAATTTTATCCCATTTCAGGGGATCTGTGAATGGCCACATGGATTCAAGGTCACATTTGGTAATTATTTACTCTTTCTCCTGTTCACAAGGGTAGTAGAGAGCTTAGCAAATAGAAACATCATTTACTGGACATAACAATTCTAGTTCTAATTCTAAATCCTATTCTAGGATTTTTACATTGCCTGCTTCAACTCTCTAGGCATTAATTTGCAGTCTCTGTTTTTACATTCTTATCTTCCTACTCTTATTCGTGTAGTGTAAGAGCTTTGCCTATAATCAAATTTCTAAAAATTAAAAAAAAAAGAAATTCTAGGAATTCTACTGCCCTTATCTACTATTTCAAAGAGAGGCAAAATCTGTATGCAAAAGGAAGCTTTATAAGAGATATCTTCATAAAATAAAGGCATATGATTCTGGGTGTTGCTTCTTTCTTTCTCCAGAAAGCTCAGAAATATTCTCTAAAGATGATTACAAAAAAACACAAGAAAAGGCAATAATAGTTCCTTCTTTTTAAGAGCTGTGTGCGATGTGTGCCTGGATATAACTGAACATATTTATTGATGGGAGGTAAGGTAGGAGTAGACATTCCCCTTCCCACCACAGTATAGCCCTTTCTCTTTTTTTTTTTTTAAAGATTTTATTTATTTATTTGAAAGAGAGGGTGAGAGAGAGAACACAAGCAGGGGGAGTGGGAGAGGGAGAAGCAGGCTTCCCATGGAGCAGGAAGCCCGATGTGGGGCTCGATCCCAGGACTCTGGGAACATGACCTGAGCCAAAGACAGACGCTTAACGACTGAGCCACCCAGGCGCCCCTATAGCCCTTTCTCTTGTAACTTGTTCACCCACCACTTCTGTGCCCTTATTAACTGAACCTAGAATGTTTTCTCCCCCTAGCCTATATAATTATATTTTGTCTGATTTGACTATATTGTCCCTGGACAGTGTTCATAACTTGAGCCAATGACCATCTCCCCTCTGTTTTAATTAAATAGAATATGCTACTGTGTAACATCTGTGCCCTCTGAACAAACAGCAGTCGTTCTTTTCTGAGGCAACTCTTTTTTTTTTTTTAATTTTTTTTTTTAAAGATTTTATTTATTTATTTGAGAGAGAGAGAGAACGAGAGATAGCACGAGAGGGAAGAGGGTCAGAGGGAGAAGCAGACTCCCCGCTGAGCAGGGACCCCGATGTGGGACTCGATCCCGGGACTCCAGGATCATGACCCGAGCCGAAGGCAGTCGCTTAACCAACTGAGCCACCCAGGCGCCCCTTTAAAGATTTGTTCTTGGGGCTGCTTAGGTGGCTCAGTTGGTTAAGCGTTTGACTCTTGATTTTTGCTCAGGTCATGATCTCAGGGTCCTGGGATCAAGCCCCACATCAGACTCTGCACTTAGTGCAGAGTCTGCTTGTCCCTTTCCCTCCGCCCCACCCCTTGTTTGCACTCTCTCTCTAAAATAAATAAAATCTTTTTAAAAATAAAAAATAAAGATTTGTTGTCAAAAATACTTCTTAATACCACCCAAATTCTAATCTATGAAGAGAACTCAAATTTAACCTTATGTATAGTGGTCATTTCTCTCCTGTTTCGCCTCATAGTGTCCTCAGTCCCTTTAATCTCTAGCGTTGCCACTGGAAATGGAGAGACTTAAATGGAATTCATCTCTTCTAAATCCATAGACAGTCAAATATAAGAGTTACTCAATAAAATTGACTGGCATGAATATTCTAAACAATAATATTGTGTGGTTTTTAATATATCACCCAGCTGTGGAACATTTATTTACTGAACTATACAAAGAAACCTTTTAATAGTGTCACCATCACCATGAAACAAATTGAACCCAGTAAGATTTGGATTATAGGGATACAACTGATGAGAAATCACAGCATCAGGTTTCTAGTCCACTGAAGTTTCCAGTGAATCAGAGTACGATGTGCAGACTTGTCAGGTATTTTGGGAAGTTTCACAAGTGATGTGCATTAGTACATTAATATTGTCATCAACTTGTTCTGTTTTCCTCCAATACCCACAATAAGGATTTTGATAAAACCTACTCTCCTGTTAGGATCATGAATCTTGATTGAATTAAAGCATAGTTTCATGCTTCATCTCCTCCACAGACTTCACAGACAGTGGACTCTTTAAGAGTCCCCTGGGCAAAATAAATGTTGTTCTTGTTTGTGGGCCCTAATAGTTGAGTCTCATCTTCGCTTGCAAAATTAGAGTCTCAATTTCTTAGCTTAATAGCCCTGGTTCTGGAAAAAGATTTTTCCAGACTGGCAATATTTAGCTATTTAAGTATCAGAGCCCTGCCAACAAGCAGAACCTATTCTCCAGCTTGTCCCTAGGCCCAGAAATGAAACATGATATTTATTTGATAGAAATTGATCATAAGACCCTGTTTAAATATCATGTCTACTCTATACAAAGTATCATACTCATCTAAATAAATACTGCTGAAAGTTCAATTTATCAAGTTTTAGTGGAGCAGGTGATTGACATTAAGCAGGAGACACAGGGCCAACCTTTGAGACTTAACTGCCACTAACTAGCTGTGTGACTTGATGATAAATAAGCATCCTCTCTTATAATACAGTAATACAGTTGAAGCCTTTGTAACTGATGCAATCAGCACAAAATGTACTAGTTCCAAAGCCAAACTACTTGGCTTCAAATCTCAGCTCATCTGCTTGCTATCTGTGTGACCTTTGGCAGAGTACTGAGCCTCTCCATGCATGTAAAATGGGGATAATAGTACCAATTTCAAAGAATTGTTATGTGGATTAAATGAGTTGGTACGGGGCACCTGGGTGGCTCAGTCGTTAAGCGTCTGCCTTCGGCTCAGGTCATGATCCCAGGGTCCTGGAATCGAGCCCCGCCATTAGGCTCTCTACTCTGCGGGAAGCCTGCTTCTCCCTCTCCCACTCCCCCTGCTTGTGTTCCCTCTCTCACTGTCTCTCTCTCTGTTAAATAAATAAATAAATAAGTTGGTACATGTAAGAATTACAACACTGCCTGATATACTCAAAAATATTCTTGTTTGTTTAGAAAGAGAGAGGCAGGGAGAGGGGAGAGGGAAAGGAGGAGAATCTTAAGCAGGCTACACACACAGTAAGGAGCCAGATGTGGGGCTCAGTCTCACAACTCTTGAGTTCATGACCTGAGCCAAAATCAAGAGTCGGATGCTTAACTGACTGAGCCATCCAGGCACCCCAAAAATTTTGGTTTTTTTAAATTATAATTCTTAATTTCTCCATTAAGGGAGAAAGTTGCCTAAAGGAGGGGAATCAAAATGAGGATTTCTACTTAGGATGGGTCATTAATAAAGTTCTAAAATGGTGGTGAACTGAAATTGTCAACATTTTTTTTAAGAGGGAGGCGTTACCTTTATTTTTTACTGTACTATAAACATGTAATGTGATAAAAATTGTTACAATGGCAATCCTGTTACAGTGCATAAATGTATCAAACTGGCACACGTGTATACTTTAAATTCACACCGTGTTATATGTCCAATTTATCCCAAAAAGTTTGAAAACAAAAAAAAAAACCTTTTTTTTTTTTTAAGATTTTATCTCTTTATTAGAGAAAGAGCACAAGTAGGGGGGAGAGGCAGGGAGAGGGAGAAGCAGGCTTCTTGCTGAGCAGAGAGCCCAATGTGGGGCTCAATCTCAGGACCCTGGGATTATGACTCGAGCCAAAGGCAGACACTTAACTGACTAAGCCACCCAGGCACTCTAAGAAAAAAAAATTTTAATTAAAAGCTTGCATAAATGAAGTGTTTCAGATCATGCTTTCAAAATATTTTATAACATTTTATAATAAATTTTTCCCACCTACTTATTTTTTTAATTCAACTGATTAACATATAATGTATTATTAGTTTCAGTGTAGAGGTCAGTGATTCATCAGTCTTATATAATACCCAGGGTTCTTTACATCACGTGCCCTTCTTAATGTCCATCACCCAGTTACCCAATCCTCCCACCCACCTCCCCTCCAAACTGAGCAACCCTCAGTTTGTTTCCTGTGATTAAGAGTCTCTTATGGTTTGTCTCCCTCTCTGATTTTGTTTTGTTTTATTTTTTCCTCTCTTCCCCTATGATCCTGTTTTATTTCTTAAATCCCACATCTGAGTGAGATCATATGATAATTGCCGTTCTCTGATTGACTTTTTTGCTTAGCATAGTATCCTCTAGTTCCATTCACATCGTTGCAAATGGCAAGATTTCATTTTTTTGATGGCTGAGTAGTAGTTTAGTAGTGTGTGTGTGTGTGTGTGTGTGTGTGTGTGTGTGTGTGCCCCACATCTTTCTTATCCATTCATCTGTCTATGGACATCTGGGCTCTTTCCATAGTTTGGCTATTGTGGACATTGCTCCTATAAACATTGGAGTGCAGGTACCCCTTTGGATCATTATATTTCTATCTTTGGGGTAAATACCCAGGAGTGCAGAAATTGTCAACTTCTTGGTAGGAATTTCCCATCAGGTTATGAAACTTTAGAACGTTTTTCCTTTTCCAGAATCCTTTAGAGCCACTGTATATTTCTGCCAGTGGTTGTGCATAGTCACAAATTTTCAAGGGAAGAGCCATTCCTTTAATCTCTTGATATTAGTTAATCATGATATTTGGACAGGGTTAAGGATTTTATATTAGATAATCTTTTTTTTTCCTTTATAACGAAGCACTTTTTCCCCTTAGTGAACCCACTGTATTGGTGTGTCTAAATTTCAGTTGACTGTGTGGCAAAATTCTTTTTCCAATTCCCTTGTTTTTAGTGACATTTTGAGGTACAGTCTCAACAACAGGCACCAGGTCTCTCAGAATTCTTGTCACCAGTCATCTGTGTCTTGGTTAAAACTTTGTTCAGGAATTTAGCTTTACAGTATCTACAGAACATTCCAGTCTCTTTATTACTTGTCTCAGAATAACATCTCTCCCTACACTTGACATAATTCAGATTATCAGTCACATAATGTCTGGTAGCATTGTTATTACCATACTTTAAAGTAGTTGGGCTTATTTTCCCAAATACCTTAGTTTTAAAAGGCAACCTCTAGCTCTCTTTTTAATTTATAGTCCTTGCTCTAACTTATTTTTTATATAAAAAGCCTCTCCTTTTTATACCCACTCTTAGCATTGCATTGGAAACTGCCATCGAGTTATAACCGTCAGAAGTGATCCTACTGATTGGGCTAGCACGTGAGGAAGCAGCAGCTCTATGTCCTCCTGTGAGGTTCTGGAAAAGAAAATCTGTTGCTGTGTAATGCAACACAGCCTCAGAGACCAAGCATACCAATAAACGATTAGGGCCTTTTGAAGAAATAGCATTTATTTTTTCAGACTCCGTTTGAAAACATTGGGCTTTCCTCTCCACCGCCTCCCGCCCCGAGTATTTTCTCAGTTCTGTCAGAAAATGTCCTAACACCAGAGCCAGTCATACTTGGTATTGATTCTAGTAGGGAAAAAATATTCAATGTGCTGTTTAATCTTCAGGGGGAAAACTCTTAAAATTAATGGAAATAATTTATTTCACTGACTTCATTTGTTTTAGGTACTGCAGATATAGAAGTCTATTTTACACCTAAATTTTTTTTAATAAGTCATAAGAAATCTAGGTTCTGTATTCCTACATGTATTCTCAAGCACCATATGGAAACACGGTTCCTAGATCTGTGGCATATTTTTTACCCTGGTGTATGCTAGTGTATGTGCCAAATTAAAGTTAACAGTTATCACATCTATCCCTTACATTTCTGGGAAGCAGAGTTTATTTTAATATGTACTAAAGGGAATGTAATATATCTACTTCCATTTTTTTAACTCCCATTTTTAATCAACTCAGTATTTTTTGAATGACTATTAACACTAAGTTACTAAGAAACATTATAAAACCTCAGTTATGAAAAAGATTTTCAAAATGCCAGATTCGGTAATGTCAGGAATTGAAGCAAACTAAATTACTTTCCAGATAATTGTTTTTTTTTTCTTCAGAACATTTTTAAGTATATAATTCAGTGGTATTAAGTACATTCCTAATGTTGTGCAACCATTTCCTATCCATTTATAGAACTTTTACCTCATACCAAACAGAAACTCTAACCATTCAGCAATAACTCCCCATCCTCCCTTGCCCCTTAGCCACTGGTAACCACCATTCTACTTTCTGTCTCTGTGAATTCCCTGTTCTGGATATTTAATGTAAGTGGAACCATACGATATTTTGTCTGACTTATTACATTTAGCATAATGTGTCAAGATGCATCCATGTTGTAGCATAAATCAGAATTTCATTCCTTTTTATGGCCTACTAATATTCCATTGTGTGTATATATACCACATTTTATTTATCTGCTCATTACTGATGGACCCAGGGGTTGTTAACCATATTCTGGCTATCGTGAATAATACTGTTGTGAACATTGGTGAGAAAGTTTGTTATTGCTTTCAATTCTTTTAGGTACATCCCTAGGAGTGGAATTGATAGATCATGTAATAATTCTGTTTTATATATTGAAGAATTACCAAACTGTTTTCCATAGAAACTGCATCATTTTAGATTCCTACCAGCACTGCATAAGGATTCCAGTTTCTCCACATCCTTCCCAAGACTTGTTGTTGTCCAGTTTTTTGATAGTAGCTATTTTAATGGCCTTGAAGTAGAATTGTTATATTCTTTTTTTAAAAAAAGATTTTATTTATTTATCAGAGAGAGAGAGCACAAGTGGTGGGGAGAGGGAGAAGCAGACATCCCACTGAGCAGGGAGCCCAACACAGGGCTTGATCCCAGGACCCCAAAATCATGACCTGAGCCAAAGGCAGATACTTAACCAACTGAGCCACCCAGGTACCCTGTTACATTCTTAATACAGTAAAATATTACTTCTTAGTTTGTAAGACTACCTGCATCAGCAGGTGTCTTAACAGACTTAAACTTTGCAAATAAGATCTTTGTTTAAAATAACACATCATGGAGTGCCTGAGTGGCTCAGTCGGTTGAGCATCTGCCTTTGGCTCAGGTCATGATCTTAGTGTCCTGGAATCGAGCCCCACATCAGGCTCTCTGCTCAGCAGGAAGCCTGCCTCTCCCTCTGCCTGCCACTCCCCCTTCTCATGCTCTCTCTCTCTCTGTCAAATAAATAAAAATTCCTTAAAAAAATAAAAATAAAAATATATAAAATAACACATCATGATGGTGATAATGATGACAGCACCTACAGATTGGGTTTTTCTCCCCCCCCAAAATGATATTTTGTTATTTACTCTAAAATTTCCTTTGTACTGCAGAATATACCATCATATTGAATTAAAAGAAGTAATTTGTAAAAGCCTTAGCCCTTTTTAATGTTTGATTTTTATATCGCTATAGAAAGAATGTAAAATCAAGTTACAAATGATAAATTGATATGTTTTTTATTATTTAAATCCAACTTTGCCAAATTCCAGTGAAACAGAAAATTGGGATTCAGCAAACTCAAAAGTAAATTAGATTGCCCTGTTACTTGGGGATTTTAAGGTGAAAGTAACAACAAGAATGTGATGTAATCAAAAGAAAGGTAGAGTAGCCTTCCTTATACCATTCAAACTAGATTTTAACCCAAAGACTGTAATAAGAGATGAAGAAGGACACTATATCATAATAAAGGGATCTATCCCACAGGAAGATCTAACAGTTGTAAATATTTATGCCCCTAACTTGGGAGCAGCCAAATATATAAATCAATTAATAACAAAGAAACTCACTGATAATAATAAAATAATAGTAGGGGACTTTAGCACCCCACTCACAGCAGTGGACAGATCATCTAAGCAGAAGATGAGCAAGGAAACAAGGCTTTGAATGACACACTGGACCAGATGGACTTAACAGATATATTCAGAGCATTTCACCCTAAAGCAGCAGAATGCATATTCTTTTCAAGTTCATGTGGGGCATTCTCCAGAATACATCACATACTGGGTCACAAATCAGGTCTCAACCAATAAAAAAAGATTGAAATCATACCATGCCTATCTTCAGACCACAATGCTATGAAAATTGAAGTCAACCACAAGGAAAAATTTGGAAGGACCACAAATACATGGAGATTAAAAAACATTCTACTAAAGAATGAATGGGTCAACTAGGAAATTAAAGAATTTAAAAAAAAATGTGGAAGCAAATGAAAATGAAAACACAACAGTTCAAAATCTTTGGGATGCAGGAAAGGCAGTCCGAAGAGGGAAGTATATGGCAATACAGGCCTTCCTCAAGAATCAAGAAAAGTCTCAAATACACAACCTAACCTTACACCTAAAGGAGCTGGGAAAAGAACAGCAAATAAAGCCTAAACCCAGCAGGAGAAGAGAAATACTAAAGATTAGAGGAGAAATCAATGATACAGAAATCAAAAAAACAGTAGAACACATCCACAAAACTAGGAGCTTGTTCTTTGAAAGGATTAATAAGATTAATAAAATCTTGGGGCACCTGGGTGGCTCAGTCGTTAAGCATCTGCTTTCGGCTCAGGTCATGATCCCAGGGCCCTGGAATCAAGCCCGGCATCAGGCTCCCTGCTCAGAGGGAAACCTGCTTCTCCCTCTCCCACTCCGCCTGCTTGTGTTCCCTCTCTCACTGTGTCTCTCTCTGTCAAATAAATAAATAGAATTTAAAAAATAAAATCATGAAAGAAACAGGAGAGATCACAACCAACACTGCAGAAATATCAACAATTAAAATATTATGAGCAATTATATGCCAACAAATTAGGCAATCCAGAGGAAATTAATACATTCCTAGAAACATGAACTACCACAACTGAAACAGGAAGAAATAGAAAACCTGAACAGACCCATAACCAGCAAAGAAATTGAATTGGTAATCAAAAATCTCCCAACAAACAAGAGTCCAAGGCCAGGTGGCTTCCCAGGGGAATTCTACCAAACATTTAAAGAAGAATTAATACCTATTCTTCTGAAGCTGTTCCAAAAAATAGAAATGGAAGGAAAACTTCCAAACTCATTCTATGAGGCCAGCATTACCTTGTTCCCAAAACCAGACAAAGACACCACTAAACAGGAGAATTTTACAGACCAATATCCCTGATGAACATGGATATAGAAATTCTCACCAAGATACTAGCTAATAGGGTCCAACAGTACATTAAAAAGATGATTCACCACAACCAAGTGGGATTTATTCCTGGGCTGCAGGGGTGGTTCAACATTTACAATCAGTCAGTGTGATACACCACATTACTAAAAGAAAGGATATGAACCATATGAGCAAAAGCATTTGACAAAGTATAGCATCCTTTCTTGATAAAAATCCCCTACCATGTAGGGAAAGAGGGAGCATTCCTCAACATCATAAAAGCCATATAAGAAAGACCCACAATGAATATCATCCTCAGAGGGGAGAAACTGAGAGCTTTTCCCCTAAGATGAGGAACACAACAGGGATGTCCACTGTCTTCACGGCTGTTCATCATTGTAATGGAAGTCTTAGCCTCAGCAATCAGACAGCAAAAAGAAATAAAAGGCATCCAAATCAGTAAAGAAGTCAAATTTCACTCTTCACAGATGACATGATACTCTATGTAGAAAACCCAAAAGACCCCAGCAAAAAATTTCTAGAACTGATACAGGAATTCAGCAAAGTTTCAGGATATAAAATCAACACACAGAAGCTTGTCGCATTCCTGTACACTAACAGTGAAACAGCAGAAAGAGAAATCAAGGAATCGATCCCATTTACAATTGCACAAAAACCATTAGGTTCCTAGGAATAGAACCTAATCAAAGAGGTAAAAGATCTGTACTCAGAAAATTATAGAACACTTGGGGTGCCTGGGTGGCTCAGTTGGTTAAGCGACTGCCTTCGGCTCAGGTCATGATCCTGGAGTCCCAGGATCGAGTCCCGCATCGGGCTCCCTGCTCAGCGGGGAGTCTGCTTCTCCCTCTGACCTTCTTCCCTCTCATGCTCTCTCTCTACCATTCTCTCTCTCTCTCTCAATAAATAAATAAAAATCTTCGAAAAAGAAAAAAAAACTATAGAACACTTAATGAAAGAAATTGAGGAAGACACAAAGAAATGGGAAAACATTCCATACTCATGGATTGGAAGACCAAATATTGTTAAAATGTCTATGCTACCCAAAGCAATCTACACATTCACTGAAATCCCTATCAAAATACCACCAGCATTTCTCACAGAGCTGGAACAAACAATCCTAAAATGTGTATGGAGCCAGAAAAAAGACCTCAAATAGCCAAAGGAATGTTGAAAAAGTCAAAGCTAGTGGCATCACAATTCCGGACTTCAAGTTCTGTTACAAAGCTGTAATTATCAAGACAGGATGGTACTGGCACAAAAACAGACACATAGATCAATGGAACAGAATAGAGAACCCAGAAATGGACCATCAACTCTGTGGTCAACTAATCGTTGACAAAGCAGGAAAAATTATCCAGTGGAAAAAAAGTCTCTCCAACAAATGGTGTTGGGAAGATTGGATAGCCACATGCAGAAAAGTGAAATTGGACCACTTTCTTACACCATACACACAAAAAAATTCAAAATGGATGAAAGACCTAAATGTGAGACAGGAATCCATCAAAATCCTAGAGGAGAACACAGGGCAGCAACCTCTTTG
The DNA here is from genome assembly GCF_037043125.1 of Eumetopias jubatus. Taxonomy (NCBI): domain Eukaryota; kingdom Metazoa; phylum Chordata; class Mammalia; order Carnivora; family Otariidae; genus Eumetopias; species Eumetopias jubatus. Next base: position 37,304,573 of record NW_028274820.1, read on the forward strand.
ACCTCAGCTGCAGCAACTTCTTGTAGATACATCTCCAAAGGCAAGGAAAACAAAAGCAAAAATGAACTGTTGGGACTTCATCAAGATAAAAAGCTTTTGCACAGCAAAGGAAATTTTGGTCAACAAAACTAAAAGGCAACCTACGGAATGGGAGAAGATATTTGCAAATGTCTTATCAGATAAAGGGCTAATATCCAAAATTTATAAAGAATTTATCGAACTCAACACCCAAAAAACAAAAAATTGTCAAGAAATGGGCAGGAGACATGAACAGACATTTCTCCAAAGAAGACATACAGATGACCAATAAACACATGAAAAATGCTCAACATCACTCAGGGAAATACAAATCAAAATGACAATGAGATACCACCTCACACCAGTCAGAATGGCTAAAATTAACAACTCAGGAAACGACAGATGTTGGCCAGGATGCAGAGAAAGGGGAACCCTCTTACACTGTTGGTGGAAATGCAAGCTGGTGCAGCCACTCTGGAAAACAGTATGAAGGTTCCTCAAAAAGTTGAAAATAGAGCTACCCAACAACCCTGCAATTGCACTATTAGGTATTTATCCGAAGGATAAAAACATAATGATCCAAAGAGGCATCTGCACCCCAATGTTTATAACAGCAATGTCCACAACAGCCAAACTGTGGAAAGAGCCCAGATGTCCATTGACAGATGAATGGATAAAGAAGAGGTGGTATATTGATACCATGGAATATTACTTAGCCATCAAAAAGAATGAAATCTTGCCATTTGCAATAATGTGGATGAAACTAGAGCATATGCTAAGGGAAATAAGTCAGACAAATACAAATACTATATGATTTCACTCGTGTAATTTAAGAAACAAAAAACATGGGGGAAGGAAGAATAAAACAAGATAAAAACAGAGAAAGAGGCAAACTATAAGAGACTCAACTGTAGGGAACAAACAGGGTTGCTGGAGGGGAGGGGTAACTGGGTGATGGGCATTAAGGAAGGAACTTGAAGTAATGAGCACTGGGTGTTGTATGCAACTGATGAATCACTAAATTCTACCCCTGAAACTAATAATACACTGTATGTTAACTAAATTGAATATAAATTAAAAAAAAATTTTTAAAAAGAATGTGATATAAAATAGTAGTTTTCAAACTTTAAAATGCAGAAGGGTCATGTGGTAATTTTGATAACATGTAGATTCTAATTAGTTGGTCTTATGGGCCTGCTCTTCGGCATGTTTAACAAGCTCCTGAGTGGCGGAAAGGCTACTCGGCCAGAGAACAAACTTTGAGTACAAGAATTTAAAGTATTAAAAAAAAAATTTAAAGTATTAGTGAAGACAGACCCTAACTGATAAAAATATTACAGCTCTTCTGGCATGCAAAACTAAATTACCAGTATTAGGTAATCTATTTTGAACGTTTAACAATGTGTAAATGAATGTACTGATTAAAAAAAAAATTGGACCTGGTGATATCAAGCTCTGGAATCACATTTTCAATTCTTCTATTGAAATGTTTCTCTCACTAGTCATTGTGCCTCAGTTTTTTTTCAACTTTAAAATTGGAAGAGTACTTTCCATCTATTACCTTGATGTTGAGAAAGAATTTTTTTAAATTGCCTCTTTTCTGTTTTCCTCCTTAGGGAGTGCCTTGGTGAAGCACATGAGCCTTGTGACTGCCAAACATGGAAAAATTGGCTACAAAAAATAACTGAAATGAAACCGGAAGAACGTAAGGGGAATCTTAGATAGCTATACTATATATATTCTAATAGCATTCAAAAGATAATGTGGTCCTATTACTTAGAGTCTTCATTAAGTAAGTTTTCAAGTTGTTAATGCTGTAGCTCTCCAGTTTAACATTATGCCTCTCACTAACACCCTTTTGGATCACAAGGTTTTTGCAGCGGGGAATCACAGACAGGTTCCATGTTTCTAACTGACTGTTTTCAGTTAAGATAAGCAGGGTAAACATGGGTCACATTTAAGCCCTCCTCCCACAGCTGGGTGGAGGGCTTTTTCCTGGAGTGGACCACCTAGCTTTTTATACCTTAAGAAAGAAATGTATACACGGTAGTGAGAGGAAGCTTCTTATTTCCCTGGAAACTTCCAGTGGATGATAAGACAAGTTAATTTCTTGACATTATGTGGCTCTGTAGATTTACTTATATTAAATGGCATGTCTAACTGTTTTTACTGAGATTTCTATAAATACATATTAATCCTACGGAAATGCTATGAAATTGGTGTTAGTAATCCCATTTTGTAGATGAAGTAATTAATACTTAGATTGGATTGAGTGACATCAAACGGCATGTGCCTGGAAACAGAATGGATTTTAATTAGCCTTCCTAATAGCAATTCCTTCATTTAACAGGAATTGCTTTGCAGTTATTTTTCATCCCCTGAAGTGTTTTATGACAACTGTTTCTTTCAAATTAATATAAAAGTTAATTTCACTTTTTAACTTTTTATATAATTGAGTTAGTTTGAGGTATTACAAATCAGGATTAAGAATTCACTCAGTGATTCTGCACTTATTATGAACAAAGCACATGATGATGATGATGCCAGCCCTCAAAAAGTACATAAGCTAGAAGGGAAGCAGTCAGGTCATTACAGTATTATATGATAACTAATATAGTTGGGTAAAGATAAGAGTACAAAAACAAGAGAACTAAATCAGGTTGGGGAAACAAGAAAACTAAATCTGGTTGGGCAGGGGGGTGTCAGAATCCTTCTGAAGGCAGTGAGATAGGAATTGGGTTTTAGCATACCTGCAGGACAGAGATGTGGTAGGTATTCCCATCAGCAGCTAAAGTGATGCTGGGAGAGCCTGGCTGACAGCTCTGAGACCCTACAGACTTGTATTATATCGGGCAGTATACCACTGCCCACGAACTGGTCGTTAGCATTTTATATTCACGAGATTCATTTTGTGCACTGACTCAGGGTTATTCAAATCCATGAAGAAGAGACTACTATGTAAACCAGAATATCAGTTTATTAATTGATAATGAGGGGGATCCCTTTCACATGATGAGAAGGCTTATGTCTGTTATCCAGGAGCAAAAGGAAATGGATAATCTTAGGATATTTTATAGGGAGATCTGATTAAATATTCTTGCCCTGTACATTCATCATTCAATCAACAAATATTTTTTTGAGTACCTGCTATGTGCTAGGAATTTCCCAAATTAAAAACAGCCACATGGATTGTTCTTGTTCCCCAGGTGCATTGTGTCTCTTGAATGCCAGATACAGCTTGCCATTGCTCCCTTGACACCCACCCATTTTCCCTATTCTCCTGATACGTATGGGTCTGTGTATATGTGTGAGTTCCATAAACAGATTAATACCATTATCCTGCAACACCTTTAAACATGACAAGACCATTGGATTTTGCTTTCTTGTTTTGCTTCTGGCACCAAGAAACATTTATATTTCTATTAGACATGGTTGGCTATTGCTCGCCTACCTACGTTTCTTTATACCTTTCTATGATGCTTAATGTTAAGGTCCATGGGAGAAATTGCAAGAGATGAGGCTGGAAAGGTAGGCATTGCCAGATTGTGAGGATTTTTGCCAAATTGTCTGAAGTTATCTTATTAACAGAATAAGCTATATGATACATTTTTTAAGTAGGAAAGTAGCATTATCTGAGATATTTTTATGAAGATAACTGATGACTGGGCAGGTGAGACTGAAGGATAGATCAAAATAGGGAGGTAAATTTTTAGTTTGAGTCAAAGGATGGATGATTGGTCAATGTAGGAAATTCAGATATGAGATTACCTTTCAGGGGAAAATAAATGATTTGTTGTGGATATTGTGAACTTTGAGGTACTTACAGGACATATATGTGGAGGTGCACAGTGGGATTTTAGAAGTACTTGTTTGCAGCCCAGAAGAGATGCTGAGAAGACTTAGGAATAACTTATTGCTTTTAACTGGTAACCATATTATTTATGTAATGTTTATTGAGTGCTACTTTATATTAGAATATGAAAATAAGGTGCCGTCTTCCTTCTTGAAATTTACATTTTAGAAACGAAGACAGCAATATACAAAACTAAGAAAAAGAAGTATTACTAATGCTGTGAAAGAACAGCATACATGTGGTACATTGTGAGGGAGGGGAGAGATCAAAGAGAAGATCAGTTTTCTCTGTGAGAGGGTAAGGAAAAACATTCTGAAAGAATTGATGCACAAGCTGCATCTTGAGAGCTGATAAGATGTTCTTCACACAGACCAGAACAGGAAGGGTATTTGGGCTTCAGGTGAAGGAGAGCTGTGAAATAGCATGGCATGTTCAAGGACTGCAGATTCTGCAGCACAACCAGCGCAAAGGAAGGTGTACTGCAAGATAACACCACACAGGCAGAAGTCCCAATCTGGTGTCAGCACGGGGTGGGGTTTCTATGGGGTGCTGGGAGGTCTGACTTCATCTTGAGACACTGAGAAGCAGTTCTGAGGAGGAGAGTGAGAACTGAAGATGCTTACTTAGGTCACTCAGGTAAAAGTGTGGACAGTGAATAGAGACTATTGGGAGACAAGTAAGAATGCTGTTTCTTAGAAAACTTCAGAATGTCCAGAATGTTTCTTAGAAAACTTCAGAATGAGAGGATAATGAGGGTTTGAAACAAGACAGGGTCAATGCAAACAAGAGAGGAGAGGTGTATACAGGAGAGTTAAAGAAGATGCAGTTTTATTTAGTTGTAAATCTAGTGTGCCTACCAGTTGCCTGGAAGTGTTAATGCACCGCAAGAAATAATTAGCACAATATATTATTTATTACTTCTTGAGCAGAAAATGGCTGAAGTGTCCGATGAAACAAACATTTTCAATGGGTGTTTTTACTTAGGTCTTAACATTGTAAAATTGGTCATTCATTCTATACCCACGAATAAGTTTTTACTAGGACGAGAGAGAGAACGACCTGGCTAGTAAGTACGGGTTATCACTGGGACTGTGACAAAATACCCTTACATATGACCATGATCCTGATAATGAGGAGAGAAGAGAAATAGAAGAACTAGAAAATGATATATATGGTGTATACACAGTTACTTCTGGTGGCCAGAGACAGGGAGACCTCAAATGAAAAACAAGACTTCCTCAAAGAGTCCTAAATGGGGTTTTAACTCAGAAAGACAGAGGAACTTGAGAAAATTGGATAGAAGATAAGGGACTGAGAACACCTGAAAAGTTGTCTACCATAGAAAGACCAACGCCAAGACTACAGAGAAAGTTCCCAGGTGCTGAGAAAAACCTAGGAGTTTTCTCATTGTCCTCCAGACGGAAATGTGATGACCAGCTGACTACTATTAATGGCCACTTAAGTTTATGAAATTTAGGGTGAGGCCTAAAGCAAATAATACTAGGCCAACTGTAAGGCTTAAGCAGAACATCATCACTAAATACATAAAAATAATATTCCAAGAAGGAAAAGTATGATTTAATGCTGTATTGTTTACATATTAATTTGGGTTATGGTCACATACATACTTTTGGCATAAGTATTTTCAACTAAACTTGTCGATTGATGAGGTCATTTTCTCCCTTATGCCTGGTTTTCCAAAGTCTTTGAATTATGAGACTCAGAAGGAGTGACAAAATCTAATTAATGAGAAAAAAATGCTATAAAATATACTAAGATTCGTTCAAAGAATTCCATATAAAGATTTAAATACTATTTTTCAGCACTGAAACTGCCTCTGTTATGTCTAATCTGACAAGAAGAGGGAGTGATTATATTTTCTGTGAAACAATGGTTATTTTATAAAAATTCTGAGACCAGTTTTTCCATAGTACATGATAAATGATTATTGAACGGAATTCAAATACTCTTCTTAAGAAGTCAGTCTTTAAAATCAATTTTGTGGATGCCTGGGTGGCTCAGTCGGTTAAGCGTCAGCCTTTAGCTCAGGTCATGATCCTGGGGTCCTGGGATCGAGCCCCACGTGGGGCTCCCGGCTCAGCAGGAAGCCTGCTTCTCCCTCTCCCTCTGCTTGTGCTCTCTCTGTGTCTTTCTCTCTCTCTCAAATGAATAAATAGTATCTTTTTTTAAAAATTTAAAAATAAAAATAAAATCAACTTTGTTTTGGGCAACACTGTCAGGACCCTTCTCACTCCTGAGAGCTTTTTCTGTATCCTTGTTTAATAAACTTCTGTCGCTTTACTCACTCTCAAATAAATAAATTAATTAATAAAAATAAATAAAACCAACTTTGTTTTCACTTGCATACATACTGATTCTATCAGTAGATCTTAAATTGTTATGCACTAATACTTGATTAAATGAAGCTAATATTTCTTACAAAGAGACCTAAGCACACTAGATTATTGAAGAAAGAAGATCAGGATACAATAGACATGTAACTGAAGTCAAGGGAAGAGTCTGGAACTCAGTAAGGGTGAAGAAAACTCACCAGGTAGTTGGAAGGGGGAGATAAGGTAATGTAGGTATGAAGCAAAGTGTATACAAAAGGCAGATGTATGAAATGACCTTGTTCGGAGAACTAGAAGTAAAGGCATTTTTTCCAGTACAAATTTTTGTTTTAATAATAGTAAAAAAAAATAATAGTTATTTCCTGAACACAGTTTACTTTATACAATCCTCTAGAATGCAGTTAGGAACTAACATTTTCTCCGAGGGTAGGAGAAAAAAGCCGTTACGTTGCAAGTCACACAAGCTGCTTTATTTTAATGGCTTTGTGCTTTATTTATTATAACAATGAACAATAAAGGTCATAAGAATATGTTAGAGCCTCTGAGCTAAAAATAATGTTGAATGCTGAAGGGAGGAGACAGGCCACTATTTAAAAAAAAAAAAAAATTAGACTCTATTGCACTTGGTGATTAGGTTTTAAAGCAGTACCCTTTGTAAATGGCATTACCTCCACAGCTTGACCGGATTAGCCGTAAATATAGTAAGTTCCTCCTGAAACTCCTGTTCTCCACCAAATTAACTGAGAATTCTCTGTAGAAACACCCTAATCAAACCATCTTCTATCAAGTGGGTTTAGAACTGAAGTGGGTCTGATCACTTCATTGCTGCTGCTGTTTCTCTTTGCTGTATGGAACTGAAAACCAGTGCTTCCCAGTCCAGCACTGCTGTTCTGTTGTTGAATAAACTTAAGTATGTAGGCACCTTGGGGTTCTTTGTGGCAAGACAGCCGCACTCCTGCACTGGTTGGCTCCATCAAAGGGCTGCTCCTAGTGCTCAGCTCTTCCAGTTCATATACTGAGCCACTTTCCAGGGGTCATTCAACCCAAACGCTTGTCTCCCTTCCCTCTCCAGGGTTGGGTCACTTTTCCTTTTAAACCTCAAAACTCAAGGAGTCTGATTTCTCACCTGCTTTTAACAGCAATGCTAACTTCTTACCCCACCCTTTTGAGAGTGTCTGCATGTAATCAGGGCCTTGATTGTACAGGCCACTTTCAGTGATTTCAAAGTAATTTTTGGACATCTCTTTCAGGAAATAAAAGGTAGAGCTTCCCTGTGCACTTAGAGCTAGAAAACAAAACAAATTTGATTACTGACAGGGAGAAAGTAATTGTGCCTCTGGACCTCTCTCTAGTACCTAACTCTCTCCACTTGGGGTGCTAGGAAGGGTGTTGGTTTATAAGATTTAGAATCTTTTAAAATCGTGACATTCCTTAAGACTGCAGATCTCAAATGAAAATGGAATAAATTGAGTTTAAGAAGAAGAATATAAGATTGGCATGGGGATAGAGGGAGGGAGAATCTTGCCAGGTGGACAGTGGCCAAATCATGAAGGTGTTTTTTGCTAAAACAATTTGATTTTATCTTGCAGTCAGTGGGGAGCATCTAAAAGGTTTCAAGGAGATACCTATTTCTCAAATATCACTGTGTGGGCAGTATAGTGGAAGCCGGGGGCAGAAGGAGCTGGGGAGATGGGTTGGTTTATTAACTGTCTAAGCAGGAGGTGTGGAGGACCCTAGCTAACGCAGTAAGAAGTAGAAATGGAGAGGAGACAGATAAGGAGGAGAAAATGGTAGAAACTGTGGAATGTAGCAGGTGAGGAAGAAAGGAGGGTATCCAAGATCATGCACTTCCTGGATTGATTCTGAGTAGATGACCATATCATTTACCAGGATATGGAATAGAGAAAGGGGCAGGTTTAGGGGAAATGATAAGTTTAGTTTTAGACATGTCACATTGGATTCATTTTTAGTTTATCTGAAATAATCATGGGTTAAAAAAAGATAGTGATATTTCAATATAATTTTCATGTTTTTTACTATGATGAAGAGTATCTGGTCATTATGTTTGCAGCTGACCCATTTAAGAAATTATTGTCTAAAATTACCATTCTTGGGGCGCCTGGGTGGCTCAGTCGTTGGGCGTCTGCCTTCGGCTCAGGTCTGGTCCCGGGGTCCTGGGATCTAGCCCCGCGTTGGGCTCCGTGCTCTGCGGGAGGCCTGCTTCTCCCTCTCCCACTCCCCCTGCTTGTGTTCCCTCTCTCGCTGTGTCTCTCTCTGTCAAATAAATAAAATCTTTAAAAAAATAAATAAAGTAAAATAAAATTACCATTCTTTCTGTAATTCTTTGTGATGCAGTAGTTATTTTAAACAGACAATAATATATTGCTTTTTGTTAGCTTTAGTTCTTTTCTTCCCCAGTTTATTTGGACACAACTTTAGAGAAAAATCTCCTTTAAATCAGATTTCATAAATAGAACTGGTGGAATACAGCCCCTTATCATACTGTAATCATGCTATTCAAAATGAAGCAGTTTAAAAACTTTGCCATATACCCTAATAGGAAAATAAATACATAGTTAAAATTGAGAGACAATCTACAAAGAAAACTTTGGGGGAGCGGGGTTCCCTCTGAAGTTATACACTAACTCATGTGTTTTGTGTTTGTGCTTAATATCCCAAAGTTGTAGGTGTTAGTGAAGCTTATGAGGATGCTGCCAATTGTCTCTGGTTGTTAACTAACTCTAAGCCTTGTGCTAACTGTAAGTCTCCGATACAGAAGAATGAGGGATGCAATCACATGCAGTGTGCTAAGGTAAGAAGTTAAAGAGAATTTTGCATGCTTTGTAGTTAGAATCTTAATTTGACTTTAATCCAAAGAAGAAACAAGCATAAAACTGTTGCTGGGTTTCAGATGGATTCCAGGAGATTACATTCTGTATTTGTTGAATAACGTAAGTATTGCTTTATACTACTACCTTTTACACTCATAATGAATGTTAAAAATAGATTAAGGATTCAGTGGTATTTGGTCTGAAGGTGAGAAATGCCTGAATCGCTTCCCTGCTAATCTCTCCTAGTGAGGATCCTGAAATCTTACCTGCTGATCAATAAGCCCCTCTCTAACCCTGCCCAGTGAGGATCCTGAGAGAGTTTTGTCTCTATATAAAAAATAATATTAGGGGTGCCTGGGTGGCTCAGTTGGTTAAGCGCCTGCCTTCAGCTCGGGTCATGGCCCTGAGGTCCTGGGATCGAGCCCCATGTCATGCTCCCGCCTCGGCAGGGGGTCTGCTTCCCCCTCTGACCCTCACCCCGCTCATGCTCTCTCTCTCATTCTCTCTCTCTCAAATAAATAAAAATCTTTAAAAAATAATAATATTAAAAGATAAAGTGCTATTTTATATGAGATCTCTTACAAAACTGGCTTTTGAGCACACAGCTTCGATTCAAGGCCCAAGTCAGGCCCCAGGCAATTCCCCTAAGTCCACATCTAAGTTGGTGTCTATGTATAGGTGGCTACATAATAAAAGTACCCAAAGCAGTGGACAGACTTAGGTCTGCTAATGAAATCATCAGTTAAATAAATAATTCATTCATTACAGTATTGAAAATGCCAACAAAGATCTTCTTGACTGAAACATAATTAATATAAATAATTACTTTTGGAAGGTTACCCTACTGGCTTAGTTGCATAGAAAGAAACTGCCATATTTAAAACAAATATTCTGGGGTGCCTGGGTGGCTCAGTCGTTGGGTGTCTACCTTCAGCTCAGATCATGATCCCAGGACCCTGGGATCGAGCCTCGAATCGGGCTCCCTGCTCCGCGGGAAGCCTGCTTCTCCCTCTCCCACTCCCCCTGCTTATGTGACTGCTCTTGCTGTCTCTCTCTGTCAAATAAATAAATAAAATTTTTTAAAAATAAATAAAACAAATATTCTGGAATTAGGTTAATATTTTATTAATCCATGCCTACATTTATGAACATTTTTGTTTTAAAATTATAATATTCCAATTTTTTTCTTTTTCATTGGAAGTTCCATGTATATAAAAATAATTATTTAAAATTGAAAGAACAGGGCACCTGGGTGGCTCAGTTGGTTAAGCGACTGCCTTCGGCTCAGGTCATGATCCTGGAGTCCCGGGATCGAGTCCCGCGTCGGGCTCCCTGCTCGGCAGGGAGTCTGCTTCTCCCTCTGACCCTCCCCCCTCTCATGTTCTTTCTCTCTATCTCATTCTCTCTCTCAAATAAATCTTTTAAAAAAATAAAATAAAATTGAAAGAACAATGTAACTTAATTTACAATGTGAAAGAAACCCAAATAATTAAGAATATTCCAATAACATATATCAATATCTTCTAAGTATTACTTTATTATTTATTTTTTTAAATTTCTTAAAGACTTTCTTTCTTTCTTTCTTTCTTTCTTTTTCTTTCTTTCTTTCTTTCTTTCTTTTTCTTTCTTTCTTTCTTTCTTTCTTTCTTTTCTTTCTTTTCTTTCTTTCTTTCTTTCTTTGACAGAGAGAGACACAGTGAGAGAGGGAACACAAGCAGGGGGAGTGGGAGAGGGAGAAGCGGGCTTCCCGCCGAGCAGGGAGCCTGATGCAGGGTTCGATCCCAGGACCCTGGGATCATGACCTGAGCTGAAGGCAGACCCTTAACGACTGAGCCACCCAGGTGCCCCAGTATTACTTGATTTTTAATGTTAAAGCTAATGATCATTATCATTATTATATTTAAAAAACAGCGGTTACCAGATCATTTTTATAAGCCTATTATTACTATAAAATTAACATAAATGAATTCACTTAGTGAGATAGTAATAATTTCCTAAGAGAGAAGAGGAAAAAGGTAGTACAGTGTTCTGAGCAAAATGCTCAAAGGTGCTTATTATTATTAGTTCAGCTGATCAGACCAAAAATATTTTATTTGTGGTCTTATCTCTAACATCCATTATTAGTTTTTTCTTGGAAAATCTGATATAGACTATATAGATGTATAAAGAAACACAGGTTGACCATAAAAATCGGCCATTGGGCTACTAATAAAAAGGGCAAGATCCAGTTATCCAGTTACCTTTATTAACTTCAAAGCACCTACCAGTAGTAAGTAGTTGATAAATATGAATATTTTTATGAATTCATCAGGTTCATGATATAAGATAATTTATCTTAAACAGATTTTGCTTAAGCTTCTGTTGCATTTAAAAGAAACATCTACTTGTACACTATGGAAATGTAATAGTCTTATCTAATATACCATCTGAAGTATTTGCACTGAATGAAAGAAACTAGCAAGTAATTCTTAGGACATAGAAGAAAGACATCTAGAAAGTAATAACCTTACTACAAAAAAATTTCATACTTTTAGAATTTTTTTTATATGTGAAGGTGGAACAACAGATCATATATAATTGAATCCATGCTCTAACACAGTGACTAAATCATGATATACTTTTATTACTGCCACAATGTTGATTATGATTCAATACAGTGGAATCATTACTTTCTGGAATCAAATTATTAAACATTTTAGAAGAATGAAAAATTTGGCCTTATAAAAATAGTTTTATTTTAAAAAACACTATTCATTTCCCTTTAGATAATTTTCAGGAAACTATTTAAATTTTGCATTCTTAGACATTTTAAATCATTATCATAAGTAATTTTCTTCATCTGACTCTGTAAAACTGTATGCTACCACTAAAAAACAAAAGTTACTAAAGTTCTATATTCTTTTTCTTATCATAGAATATAAAATCTGGCTGTTTTGTAGAAAGTTCTCTCACTAATTTGAGACATCAATAGAGATGTACTGAAGGGTAACTTGTATCAAATCAGGCACAAAGTTTGCTTATACCAAGCAATAAAAGAACTTGCATACTCTTCAGAACCTTGATATCTACAATTGATCGTATAAGTACCTGTTAGTGAAGGGCTAATGAGGACACAAACTTTAATTTAGTTCTCTGTGACCTATCAGGTAGAGAAAAAATTAATAAAAATATAGAAGACTTAACATAATGACTAATATATATCTGATTGCTATATATTCAGACTTTGTATCCTGAAAACATCAATTACACCATGTTTGCAAGTATCCATGGAGCATTAGCAAAAATTCGACCATTGATCATCAAAGAAAATCTAAGTAATACTGCAGAAAATAGAAATGGTAATAGCAACATTCTCTGATCATAATGGAATAAAATAGAAATTAATAATAAAGTTATAAAAGGCCTCTTCATCTGGAAATACTACTTTATCAGATGAGAACCTGAGCACCTATATCTAAAGCAATGCTCAGAAATATGCATAGCCTCATTAAAACAATACAAAATAAGGAATGAGTTAAGGATATGACTCAAAAAATTAGAAAAACAGAATAAACTTGAACACCAGGAGGAAGGATTTGTTTTTTTTAAAGCTTTTATTTATTTGACAGGGAGAGAGAACACAAGCAGAGGGGGCGGCAGGCAGAGGGAGAGGGAGAAACAGGCTCCCCACTGAGCAGGGAGCCCAACGCGGGGCTCTATCCCAGGACCCTGAGATCACGACCTGAGCTGAAGTCAGCCGCTTAACCAACTGAGCCACCCAGGCGCCCCAAGAATGGTTCAATATTTAAAAAGCTATTGCTGGGCGCCTGGATGGCTCAGTCATTAAGCATCTGCCTTCGGCTCAGGTCACGATCCCAGGGTCCTGCGATTGAGCCCTGCGTCGGGCTCCCTGCTCTGCGGGAGGCCTGCTTCTCCCTCTCCCACTCCCCCTGCTTGTGTTCCCTCTCTCGCTGTATCTCTCTCTGTCAAATAAATAAATAAAATCTTTAAAAAAAAAAAAAAGCTATTGCTATACCTCATCTTATTAGTAGATCCAAAGAGAAGGATCATACATATGTTCTGTAGTTGCTAAAAAGGCATTTGACAAAAAATCAACAACCATTCTTTATTAAAACACTCAAAGATGGACTCTTCCTTAGTATGATAAAAATAAATCTAGTTCAGTACAAAAGTTAGCATGATATTTAGTGAGAAAACTAGAGGTACTCTAACTAAAATCAAGAATAAGATAAGGATACTCTTAATCACAAATATTGTTAACATTGGACTGGAGATACCAGTCAGCATATTTAGACAATAGGAAGAAATTAAAGATGTAAAAATTAGAAATGAAGTAATAAAATTATTTTTTTGCAGATAGTATGATTAAATGCCTAGAAAACCCACAAGAATCAGTTGAAAAACTAGTAACAACAAAATTCAATTAATTAGCAGAGTACAAAGTTAATATGCAGAAGGCAATAGCCTTCATTTGTACCAAAAACATCCGGACAAAATATGTACTGAAAGAGAAGATCTCATTTATCTAGAAAAAGCTTAAATGTACAATATTTTTATAAAGAAAATTTTAAGACCCCTTTCTGTAGGACACAAAAGATGACAAACAAATGGAAAGGTAACAAAGTTGTTGGATAGAAAGTTTCCAATGAAAATACCATCAGGTTTTGTTTCTGCATCTAGATAATTCTTAATTCACAAGTTCACATGGAAAAACAAAGCAAGGAGAGCTAGGAAAACTCTGAAAAAGAACAGTGAGGGAGAACTAGCCTTGTCAAATAGTGAGCCTGTTGTAAAGGCTCAGTAATTAAAACAGCATAGTGCTGGCACGTGAATCTAGAGATTAATGAAATTATAATAAAAAGCCCAGAAAATAGAAATATGTGGGGATTTAGTGTATGGTAAAGGAGGATCTCCAGTAGGGGAGAAACATGGACTGTTCAATAAATAGGATTGAGACAACTGGGCAGTTGTGTGGGAAAAAAATAAAGTTGAATTCATACTGTATACTGTATACCCATGAACAGCACAAATACTTAAATGTTTAAAAAACAAAGGAACAAACATAAAAGTACCACAAGAAAACAGATTTGAAATGGGTAGATCCCTCTGACCCAAAATCCATAAGCATTAAAAAAAAGATGTATTTTCATACTGTAATGCTTGTATTTTTGGTATTATTGGCCAATTATGGTAATAAAATGAAATTTTCTTAAAAATAAGAAACATTTTATGTCAGTCTTTCTACTTGGAAACCTTTTAAACTTGTTCCTAGTTTCAAAAACAGTTTATCAAAGTCATAAAAAAAACTTCTGATGAAGACTGGTGAAACTTTATGTACCAAAGTAAGATTACCATGCACTTGAGAAATGAAACATTGTCAGTATTTGTCTTTATTGTGGGAAAGAATATCCTATTGATATTTTTAAAGATTCCTTGATATTACTTCATAATACTATGATTTACGTTTTAATATATCCTTATAAGTGGTCATTTTAAACTGCCCTCCACATCTTTCCATAGTACAGATAAGGTCTCCAGGGGAAACATGAAAAAGACGGCATGTCTTTAAGAAGATTTGTTCCTGATCACACAGGCAGAATTGCTTGATCTCTACAAAGTGGTTGACTAGAAATCAGAAAATAATTTGCATGTTAACACAGGGCAATGTTTGCATATATGTTTTCTTTTGAAGTGCAAGTATGACTTTTGCTGGATTTGCCTAGAAGAATGGAAAAAGCATAGTTCTTCCACAGGAGGTTATTACAGATGTACTCGCTATGAAGTCATTCAGCATGTGGAGGAGCAATCCAAGGAAATGACTGTGGAGGTGAGAACTGTTTAAATTAAGGCCTCTGGCTAAAGGGGGAGTATTTCGCATTTCTTCTTTTTCCTATCTTTGTCATAATGAGGCATTAAATTGAATACACTTTATTTTTTTCCCTCCCCCCCCCAGATTGAATACCTTTAGAGTAGCCTTTAATTTAAATAAAATAGGTCTATCAACTTGAAAGCTTTCTTTTTTTTAATTTTCCCTTTTTTATTTTGTTAAAGTCTTATATACTTAAAAACAATTTTAACATAATAACAATACAGTATTCTGTTACAGCATATAATAAGTTTCTTTGTCTGCTTGGCTTCCATAACAAAATACCATAGACTGGGTGGCTTAAACAGCAGAGATGTATTTCTCACAGTTCTGGGACCTAGGAAGTCCAAGATCAAGATTCTTGCCAATTCAGCTTCTGGTGATGACTCTCTTCCTGTCTTGCAGAGGGCTGGCTGTCTTTGTGCCATATCCTCACATGATAGAGAGCAAGAGCTCTCGTGTCTCTTCCTTTTCTTAAAAGAGCAATAATTCTACTGGGTTATGGCCCCACCTCCAATGACTTTATTTAACATTTATCACCTCATAGGCTCTATCTTCAAATCCAGTCATTCACATTGGGGGTTAAGGCTTCAACGTGAATTTTGGGGAGATACAGTTCAGTCCATAGCAAAAGCAATATAATAAAACATTGAAGATCTGATAAATGTAGGTCTTGAGGGGCATCTTTGCCTTACGCTCTGGGATCATAGATTCAGTGGTTTATCATAGAGAATGCAGATACAAGACTTTGTTCTCATATCCTTAAAAATGTACTGGTTTTTTTTTCCCTCAAAATAATGAAATCTGTATGCACAGCTACCTATTAGTAATAAAAATTTTAAGTGACAAAAAGTCACATTTTAATAGCTCGTACTTTATTTATAAAAGTCGTTTATGGACTTTTGTTTCCTAGGCTGAGAAAAAACACAAACGATTTCAGGAACTTGACAGATTTATGCACTATTACACAAGATTTAAAAACCATGAGCATAGCTATCAGGTATGTCCCAAATCTTTCAAATGCTCTGAATTATACTGTTGTGAATAAATAAAGAAAATTATATAAATTATTTCTTTCTATTCCTTTAGTTAGAACAACGCCTTCTTAAAACAGCCAAAGAAAAGATGGAGCAATTGAGTAGAGCTCTCAAAGAAAGTAAGTTATAAGTGGTATGTGTGATAATTAATCTAAAATAGCCTCACATGCTTAAGTCACTTCATTGGTAGGAGGTTAAGGCCCTTCAAGGAATACATTATTATCTGCGTTGCTCATTCTGGTACTGCTTGGGTCCTCAGAAGCCCAGAGTGCAGCTTAGCATTTGAGGCCTCTGTAATGAGATTTTCTACCCGGCTTAGCTCATAATGTTCCTCTTAATGCAGCCTATACTGTTAGCAGATAAACACACATCATAGTTTTGCTTACTCTGTGCCACCGCTGATGCTCTCCAGTGTCTGGAACAGTGCATGAGCCCTAAAAGGCATCCCTGACCTCGTCAAAAGAGCGAGATTCACGTCACCCAGTTGTAGTGTGACTAAATTCCCAAAGATTCTTGAGAAAATTGAGCAGACTGCTTAATGGAATGGAAGTCAAATACAGTTTTGGGAGAAATCTTCTCGCTGATAAATAATGGACATTAGAGTCTGAAAGCAAAGACAGGAGATGGGGCTGACTTATGGATCCTAAAATGGAAATTCAGAAAGAACAATCCCTAAAATGTATTGAGTATTGATTGCTTCATTAAAATACAATATCTCACAATGACCGCACAGAGTATAGGTTCTACCATGTTTGTTTTAAAAAGTCACATTTTAAAAATAATCATAGCTTATATATAAAAGGTTTTCAGCCTAAAAATGCAATTGTATTTGCTCCAGTTTGTAAAAGTAAGACCCTTTTCATGAGGGTAATTCCCTAATTAAGATAGTAAGCATAAATTAAATAAATTAGAGTAGGAGAAAAAGTATCAATAGCAGCTTTGTCTCCTTGTTAATATTTAGTTTTTAGACTTTAGGAATGATGTAACTATATCGCCATTATCACACTCTTGAAGTACTGTCCACAGTAAAAATGAAAAGATTGAAAAGGAAAAAACCCTCACTAGTTCTACAGTTCTTCAACAGGGATTTTTGTGTCTTACATCACTGGGTTGCTTAGAACAGTGCCTGACACATAGTAAACATTCGATAAATATCTGTAGATGTGAATTACTGCTTCTTTTCAACCTTCTGGAGGTTTGAGACGCATAATGAGATATGAGAAAGAAATGTTACAAGGATTGGAAAGGAAGAAACAAAACTTCACATACTTCTCACACATGTCATAGTGGGGGGTAGTGTTTGTGTTGTTTTGTTTTTCTTTTTTGACATCTTCTTAGTTCAGATCCCTCTGCTAGGGTAGATATTTGAGGATGGTCTATACATCAGTGTGTGTATATACACGTGTAATTTCTTTCCACAAGCCTGCAGAATAATCTTACTTTCAAAAGTACTTATGAATTTAGATTCTACTCCTTAGTTTCCCTTTATTTGCAGTTAAGGAGAAAGCTAGAATGTAATAATGATACTTGGAGAAGGAACGTCTCAGATAGTAAGGCAGTTTCTTCTCCCCTCTTCCTTGGTCTTCCTCCCTTTCTTTCTCTTCTTGATATATTTACTAGCATTAGTTATCCAGTTGTTCCCCAGAATGTTGTATCTTTTTTCTTACAATGTTTTTGCAGAAGCATAATCATAATTTGGTGGGGTTTTTTTGTTTTTTGGTTTTTGTTTTGTTTTTTGGCAAACAACTTAGCAGGGCATTTGTTTTAATTCTTTTTTTTTTTAAGTTTATCTTTTTTAATAATCTCTATACCAAACATGGAGCTCAAACATATAACCCCAAGATCAAGAGTTGCATGCTCTTCTGACTGAGCCAGCCAGGAGCCCCTGTTTGTTTTAATTTTTAATCAGCAAAGTTTTACTAGAGAGAACCTGAAAAATATAGTAAATAAGAGTTGACCTAAAGCTAGATTTGTTTAACCAACAGGGTGAGAACAGAATCCAGAATCAGGGTATGCATTCCTTAATGACTGCCATCAGTGCTCCTGGGCAACTGCAGTGTATGCTTCATTTATAAATGCAGACAAGCCACACATGAGTGTTTTGTGTAGGTGTTTAGTCTAGTTCAGATAATTACTATCATACAGTTACTTCAAACAGTTTCTTCAGAGAGATCCTTTGTTGTTGTTTTTTAGGAAAACTCAGTCGTTTAATTATAACAGCATATTGGCAAAACAATTTTTTTTCACTGTGCCTGATTTACTTTATAGCTGAAGGAGGCTGTCCAGATACCACTTTCATTGAAGATGCAGTTCATGTGCTCTTAAAAACTCGACGCATTCTCAAGTGTTCTTACCCATATGGATTTTTCTTAGAACCTAAAAGCACAAAGAAAGAAATTTTTGAACTCATGCAAGTAAGATATCTTTTTTAAAATTAAATTTAAATGCAATTTTTATAAAAAACAGATTTTGTCCTTTTTCAACCACTTCGCTAAGTTTTATCTTATTTGGCTGTGACTGGAAAAGTTTTGTTTCCATTTTTAGAATGGTTTTTAAGTAAAGGAAAAGTTACCAGTAATAAACTGAAATTTTTTTGTATTTAAATTTACCACGGCAGATCCCAGTGAGTTCTGAGCTGTGTAAACATTTCCTACCACATTTCTTTATTTGTTTTAAACTGGCTGATGTTGAAATCTGGCCTAATTCTTAATATGTAATTAGAAATTTTATCTTCAAAGATGAAACAAACCACAGTACATACTAGATGGGAAAGTTGCTGTTTACTAGTTTATTTTAAAAGGACAACTGAAAAAGTTACAGTATTTAAAAAACAAAAACACCTAAGCCAACTGACATCACTATAGCTGAACAACTTCATTGTACTTCTTTTTTTTTTAATCCACCAAACTTTCTTCTCTTGCCACAATTTCCTTGTCACCCCTTTGAGCTGTCCTCTAGTAATTTATATCCTACATTTCTTTTTTAAAATGCTCAATATTAATATTCTCCATGAAGCCTTTCAGATCTAACCCCAGATCACAGGGATCTTGCCTTGCCTCAAATTCCTTTAGCATTTACATATAGTTTACAGTACGCAGTCATGTATTTGCATGTACAATGCCTTGAAATTTACTCTTTTTTTTTTTCCACGTAGACAAATGATAAATTCCCTGTAGACATCTGGCATACTCAGTATGTCTTTGTAATCTGTACCAACTACATTGTTATAAATGCCTTTCAAAAGAGTGCTATTTTCCAGAAATGTGCAAAATAGAAGTATATATTAAATAGGAAGTTATTTTATAATTTGGATTAATTTTTGACTTCAAAAGAGTTAGATTTAACTGAGAAACCAGATAGACAAGGGATTTGCTACTGACTAACCTACTTAGCCTATAATCCTTCTTTTTTTCTCTTTCTCTTCTTAACATAGACAGACCTAGAAATGGTCACTGAAGACCTTGCCCAAAAAGTCAATAGGCCTTACCTTCGCACACCCCGCCACAAGATCATCAAGGCAGCGTGCCTTGTACAGCAGAAGAGACAAGAATTCCTGGCATCTGTGGCTCGGGGAGTTGCTCCTGCAGACTCACCAGAAGCTCCAAGGCGCAGGTAAAAAGGATGCATGCTATGGAAATCATCCTAGCTCCAGCCACAAATGCCACCAGGTTTATTTTTTTATCTAACTAGGTTTCATATTCCTGGAAGTTACTTATATCTAAAATACAGAGAACTGATAAAAGCATGTTAACTTCTTTTTGGGGATTTCCCCCCCAGTTATATTTCTATCTTTCTTATATTTTGTTTATCTTTGTGTAGTTTCTTGGACTAAAGTAGGCTAGGTTAATTTCATACTTCAGTGAACTCATAATTCAAAGTTATTCTAATGCATCACTTCAAATATGTAATATATGTAGTGATCTGATAGTCATAAACATCTTACAATGTCGAATTTGGAAGCCTTGCCAACTTATTATGGTCTTATATTTTTATATAAGAGGTTATGAAGAAATTAGAAATCTGATATTAATAAAGTTATTTAAGTGATTCATATTCATCCAAGAACAGTCGAGTTTTAGTTGTTTCTTTCAGATACTTATACTACTGCCATTATAAATTAAAGCCTATTTTCTTATTCATAATAATTATAAGCATTAGAAATTCCTTTGACCCTATTTTCATTACATAAACATTTATGAAATAAAAATAGAAGGAATCATAAAATATTCTGATATAGCATGATGATTTTTATTTTTCTACCATTTTACACTAACATAAAGCAATTTAGAATTTGAAAGAAATAAAGTATCATTTTCTTTTCTGGAATTTTTTTTTATTATGTTAGGTTAATCACTATACATTACATCGTTAGTTTTTGATGTAGTGTTCCATGATTTAAAGTATCATTTTAATTATATTTAGTAGTTGATCTACTTTGGTTAAGCAAGTTCCAAGCAGAGGACTTAAAAGTAATGTTCATTGAGTGAGGGTCTGATTGTACTTTGTAGTGCTGATAATAAATCAAATGGTATGTCTAATTTCTTTGTAGCTTTGCTGGTGGAACATGGGATTGGGAATATTTAGGATTTGCATCACCTGAGGTAATTGTTTTGCGGGGGAGACGGGGTTTGTTTTGTTTTTTAATTATATTTTTCCTTCATGAAATCCTGCTTGTATTTCCACCCTTATCTATTCTAAATCCTACTGAGATTGTCAGCAGTGTTTTCTCTTTCATATATAACAAAAATGCCTCAGCAGAGTCTACATTTAGCCATTTGTGGTATTGGATTATCATCACATTTTTAATGCATCCCCTTTTTATTATTTTTAATTACTGAGGAGTCAGAATTACGCCAACTGACAGCATATATTTTGGAACATCACTTCACATTGGTTAATGAGATACAAATTTTAATTTATCAGAAATGTATTTTTTGTTGTAATATTATTTCAGTCTGAATCTGTGAAAAACCTGCACAATCTGTTTTTTTAAAGTTATTACAACAACCTGATTGAATTGATTTATAATCAGTTTCTAAGGTGGAAACTTGACAGTAACAATGTTTATGCAGAAAGAAATGCTTTGCTTAGTTGCTTTGTATTTCTCTTTAAGATTTTCACCCTCTTCTTAGGTTTTTTGGCTGTTGTTATTGATAGATTTTAAAATACAAACAGTCTAAAGTACTAACACTGCAAATAGCAATTACCACAAATAAATTAAGATAGAGTGAAAATCTTAATCACATTGCTATTTTCTGAGATTTAAATTGCCACTGTCACTGAGTCTGATTTTAAATGGTTTTAGCAGTTCTATTTCTGTCTCTCCTTCCTTACTCTTTAAAACAGTAGTATATATGTAATGTTTATGTTATAATAACCTTTTAACTTAGTTCTTGGAAGGGAGCAGGACAAACAATGAAACCTTTGTTTATCATTTACAGCCCATTTGGTATCTGAATGAAATCGCTTATGATCCAGAAATGACTGTGGCTTATTTAAATCAGATACTTTCTCTTTTCAGCTGCTGAGGATACTTGCAATCACCTTGTGGCCTTTTGTATTGGTAGATATATCCAAGAAAATATTGACTTGAGAAAACAATTTGTGCTTTTGAAAATTTTAAATTCACTTAAATTGCAAAAAGAATTCAATATATTAATGAAATTTCTATTGTAAAACAAATTATGAACCTTTTCTTTACCTGATCCTATGCTTATTATTCTTATTATTACAGCTTTAAGGATAATGTGGAAAATTTCCACCTAAAAGCATAAATAAACAAGCTTCAATTATCAAAAAAAGAGTACTAAAGATTTCAGTACTTCAAGGTAGAAACACAATTTAGCTTTATTTGAGCAAAAATAAAACCTTTACCAGTGTACTCAGAGTCATGTGTGCATCATCTTGCAGCTTCTAGCTCCGACAGTAACTTTAGGAACCCTAAGTATTTGTCCTTGAATATTGAAGGCCTGCTAATGTGACTGACACAGATTCATTTGATTAAAAAAAAAGGAAAGCTTGCCACCTCACATGTGAATATTTATAAATAAGATTATTGAACTCTTATTCTCCAGAGATTGAGAATTGTCAAAGTATAAGTAACTTTTCCTTCTTAAATTTATTTTTTTATGTGTTAATAAATTTTATAAGAATTATTTAACTACTTTTGTTTTTCTCTTCTGTGAAGTGTTTGGCACACTGAAACACCAAGTTTTTATGTAAATCTTATTGCAAGTCTGAAGAATTAACATATAGTGTGAAACTAAAATTCTGCATGTTTGTGACTATCAAGTCACTACCAGAATAATATCTTGAAAAATTAGCTCTTTGCCTTCATATATACTCTGAAAAAAAATAATGTTACCGAACTCCAGTAGACTTTTAGGTTGAATTTGTATTTTTTCCGTAAATTCCATCTTATTCTTTTTTTAATTAAATTGAATGAGTCAGTGACAATCATAAGTATTTTGTACCACTTCAAAGGCAGTGGAGACCAGAGGAAAGAGCATAGTGTTAAAGTCTGAGGGACACCTGAATTCAAGGTCCAGCTTTGTAACTTATTAGACTTTAGGCTATGTTCTTCCTTAAATTTCTCCTCTTTAAAATGTGGATGGTGCTATCTACTTCATGGAAGTTCTGGAAGGATTACAGCGTCCCTTTAAGTCACTGACAGATTTGGTGCTCACCAAAAATCTGGCAGCTTTTTCCCCTATACATCTCAAAATTTCTCAATCTTCTCTGTAACCTTAATACTCTTGAACCATTTGGAGTATACCAACTAAAGCCTTTTCATATGTTTCCTTAAAAATCTAGGAATTCTGGGGCACCTGGGTGGTGTAGTCAGGTGGATGTCCCACTCTTGGTTTCGGCTCAGGTCATCTCAGTGTTTGGGGCCCTGCACTCAGTGGGGAGTCTGCTTGGGACTCTCTCCCTCTGCCTCTGCCTGCCCAATACATGCACACTCCCCCCCAAAATAAATAAATATTTTTTAAAAATGTAGGAATTCTTAGGAATGTTCTGATAAGTTTAATTTATGAGATCAGTGTTTTAAGCCTGTTGCATCGTGAGAGAATGCCATTGAGTTTTCTGTCAGAATAATTATAAATAAATTAAGTTTCTTTTATAGTTGTTTTTAAACCAAATTTTAATTTTCTTAAATTGGGAATATGTATATTCTGTGCTCAGTAATAATTTATTTAATTCAGAATAACTTTTTGTACCATCATCAAGTGTACAAAGTAAACAAATTTTCCTTAAGTATAAGCCTTGAGGGGCTGCTGGGTGTCTCAGTCAGTTAAATGTCTGACTCTTGGTTTCCGGAAACTCAGGTCATGATCTTGGGGTCATGAGATTGAGCTCCGCTTCAGGCTCTGCACTCAACATGGAGTCTGCTTGAGAGTCTCTTTCCCTCTCCCTCCCCCTCGCTCCGTCCCCTGTTCACGTGCTCTCTCTCTTTCTAAAATAAATAAATAAAACCTTTAATTAAATAAATAAACAACAAATACTGAACCGAAATAAAATTTTCATGCCATCTTTATCTAAAAAATGTTGTGTTCCTTAGTGGTCCAGTGAACCATGATGACACATGATAGTCATCCAGTTTGGGATCATGGGCCTCCGGGAAAAGAGGAAATCATACTGCAGCTCAGCAGGAAAGTTTAAAGAACCTAAATAATCCCTCTGAGAACCTGTAGTATCTTTCTTGGTTTCTAACCTGGTAGGATGCCTCCCACTTCTTATTAGAGTCCAACTGCTTATTTACACAGATGGAGTTTAAATAAATTTAACTTGAATGGTATGATGTGAAAATTTTATTTGTGATGTAAAACTACTCTTTGTTTATTGCGGTACCTTCCTAACATAAGCATATTGAATATCCTAGGGTAACCAGGGTGATCATAAACCTGAGTATCTTTGCATTTATCACTGAAAGATTCTATGATGGTTCTCAAAATTAGCCTATTTATGCTGGTGTCATGCACACTAACTGGCCTCTCTTCTAGTCTTTTCTGTCTCTAAAACGTGGAAAGTATGTTTGTACCCAAGTAATAGCAGGTAGTCACGGGTTCTGCCTCTGCCCAAATCTGTGTTCTTCCCATATACTGCACAGAAAACACTTCCCCCCACCTGTGTTATAGATAATCCCACATATTAGCTAATATAGGAAGGAAGCCAAGTAACATCTTATTTTAAAACTAACTTCACCTTTTTCTTTTAACCTAATCATTTCACTTCTGAGTATGGTATGTGGTTGTCCCAAGGAATATAAAATCTAATAGTCTGATGAGTACTTGACAGTGTATGCTCTTTGTTTTCTTTTTTTTGCTTTCTATTGCACATATCACAGTCACTTTTTAAAAACCAAACCTCCAAGAGCCTAGCTTATATTAGTAAAATCATTATGGTATTAGTTATAACATTATGTGACAAGACCCAAGCATATGAAATAAGGCTGTTATGACCCAGCATTGGAGCTTGCAAGTATTCCCAAGTTATCCAGGCAATCATAATGACTATTTAAAATTTATCTTTTTCCATTTTACCTTTTCTGTTTCCTTGGCATGGCAAAACCTGAAGTTTCTTTTGTTAAAGCCAAGTGATTTTATAATATGTTTATAAAATCACACATTTTTTTCCTGGAAAAAAAGTGTATTGTTTGTTTTATTTGCATTAAAAAAATTGCATGCTCTCCTGTATTTTATAACCTTTGGTTTATGCAGGAATATGCTGAATTTCAGTATCGGAGGAGGCACAGACAACAACGCCGTCGAGGAGATGTGCACAGTCTGCTCAGTAACCCTCCAGACCCTGATGAGCCAAGTGAAAGCACTTTAGGTAAGCTCTTGAGTTGGCTATGTTTTCGTCTCTTCATTCTCCTGAATTCATTCTAAAAACTGGCTAATCTAAATGTTTGTGAAATAGTTTATAGTGCAGATATACAATCAATGTTCAGATGCTTCAAATGTCACAGGACACAGAAAACCAGGGAGATTAAGAATTTGGGCTGTGGAGTCAGCCATACCTGGATTCGTGACCCCTTCTCTGCTTTGTGTTGGTGTGAAACTTTAGTCAAGTTCACTTAACCTCTCCAAGCTTCAGTCTCCTCATTCCAAAGAAGCAGTAATAACAGTGCCACTTTGTGAGCTCACTGTGAGCATTAAATGAGAGAATGCGTGTAAAACCCTTAAACACTAGTAGCACCTAGTGAACATTCAGTAAATTGTAGCTCTTGATCATTGTTACTATGTTCATGAAATATTTTTCTCCTAGCCTCAGACCTCCTCTAAAACATTCTTTAAAAGAGAGAAGATTTCTGGTATTAGAGATAAATGATTTTAATTATCAACTTTTAACTTAATGTTAATTTAACTAATGTTAAATTGTTAATGGAAAATCTTCGAACTATAATGTCAGCAGATCGTCTTTAATAAATCAGGATCAGGGGCGCCTGGGTGGTGGCTCAGTCGTTAAGTGTCCGCCTTCGGCTCAGGTCATGATCCCAGTGGGCTCCCTGCTCAGCGGGAAACCTGCTTCTCCCTCTCCCACTCCCCCTGCTGTGTTCCCTCTCTTGCTGTCTCTCTCTCTCTCTGTCAAATAAATAAAATCTTTAAAAAAAAAATAAATCAGGACAGTGAGCCTAAAGATTTGTTCTTTGGGCTATTGTAATTTCAAAATTCTTTAGTTTTAAGAACTCTGAAAAGTAATATACCTTTATTTGTCATTGCTTAAGGAAAAAGGAATGGGTGGCATTTGCATTATGAATAGAACTATATTTTATAGTTCTATGAATAGAACTATAGAACTAAATACATAGTGCAAACAAAAAAGTAAAGAACAATCAGGTGTTTGAAGTAGTAGTATTAGATATATATATAGAAATATACATACATATATACATAAATATATTTAAATATATGTATATAAAAATATATATTTTTTTTTAAATAAGGGAAGCCAGTTAGCGCCCCCTTTTGGAACCCAATGCAGGACTTGAACCCACAACCCTGAGATCAAGACCTGAGCTGAGATCAAAAGTCAGATGCCTAACTCACAGCCACCCAGGTGCCCCAGTATTAGATGTATTTTGATGAGACAAATATGGAGGAGAAATCTCTGAAAGATTAAATGAACATGGGTTTTCAACAGCACTGAAAAGAGAAATTGTTGGCCGAAAGAAAAAGATGGGTGAAGTCTTGTATGACTGACTTGTCTCTGGTTCCACTTGCATTGAAACAGACATTGCAGATGGTGGCAGTGGCCGCAGGCCTGGCGCCTCGGTGGTGAGCTCCACGTCTATGAGTGTGCTGCACACCTCTTCCCTGCGCGACTACACCCCTGCCAGTCGCTCGGAAAACCAGGACTCTCTTCAGGTAGCCTTCCTGGGCAGCCTCGTCGCCCTGTTCATGCTCTTTCTCTGTTTAGCCTGGCTTCCTATTTTTACTTTTATTGTTTTCCTTTTTCTTCTTTTCATTCTAAAACCTTTGTTTTGGAGATGTGGTACCAGAGTTCTCTTAAGGAATTTTTTTTCCCTTTAGCATGGGCAAGGAGAAAATTAAAAACAAGATTTGAGTAGATAAAAAAAATTATGTATAAATAGAGGTAATATTTATTATCTTTAGCAAAAGAATAGTTGGCAAACCTCGTTGAATTAAATGATTTTTCCTTTTAAAGTTTAAAGTGATTTTTACTTTCTGTCACCTCAGGCTCTGAGTTCCTTGGATGAAGATGATCCCAATATACTTCTTGCAATACAGTTATCACTGCAAGAATCCGGGCTGGCCATTGATGAGGAAAATAGAGACTTCCTCAATAATGAGGCATCCTTAGGAGCGATAGGCACCTCTTTACCTTCTAGGCTAGACTCGGTCCCCAGGAATACAGATAGCCCTCGGGCTGCGATGAGCAGCTCTGAGCTGTTGGAACTTGGTGACAGCCTCATGAGATTAGGAGGAGAAAGTGACCCATTTTCAACGGACGGTCTGAGTTCACAGCCTCTCAGTGAGGCAAGAAGTGAATTCTATCCATCCAGTGACCCCGACTCATCTGGCCAGGATGCCAACATCAATGACAATCTTCTTGGCAATATCATGGCTTGGTTTCATGACATGAACCCTCAGAGTATTGCCCTGATTCCTCCAGCAGCTACAGAAATCAGTGCAGATTCCCAGCTCCCCTGTGTCAAAGATGAGTCAGAAGGTGTGAGGGATGTGGATCTGGTGCCACCGGAAGAAGATTCAGTGTTTGAAGATGCTGTGGTCAGTGAAGGTAGAGGAACCCAAATAGAAGAAGAAAATCCTCGGGAAGAAAATAATCTGGCTGGGGAGGCAGCATCTCCGGCTGGTAATAGTGGTAATGAGGTAGCCAAGGGGGATGGTTCAGATGTTTCAAGTCCAACACCTCAAACCTCAAGTGACTGGCTTGAACAAGTCCATTTAGTGTGAACTGAAGACCTTGGGCTCCAAATGAATCACAGGTACAGATGGTATTCTAGTGGAGTATGCTTTATAGAGACTTGATCCACTCAATTCCAACTCAATTTTAAACCACTGATGCTAGGGTTGAATACGAAGGAGTTCCCTTGAATGGTAGCTTCATTTCTGATTTTAACCTTACAGGGAATTTCTTTTGTATTTAAAGGGATAGCTTTTCCCCTTTGTGCTGACAAAAAAGAAGAGTAAGAGAAACACAAATGGAATGAGTAGGCCAGATTCCACATTCTGAGAAAATGCAGTCCTCTGTTTAGCCTAAGGTTGACAGTACTTAAATTGAACGTTTAAATTAAAGGCTTACTCCCTAATCCTTGGGTGGTTTTTCCTCTTTTAAAGAAAAAAGTTTTCTTCATTTTAGAAGTTACTTTGAACAGATCTAATAACATTTCGTTCCTCAGTCTGTTTGTGCTCTTCCATCACTTTCTTCCTTCCTTTCTGTCTGAGCAGTGTGAATTGAGGTATCCAAGGCTTCTCCCTAGTGCTGCATC
The DNA here is from genome assembly GCF_037043125.1 of Eumetopias jubatus. Taxonomy (NCBI): domain Eukaryota; kingdom Metazoa; phylum Chordata; class Mammalia; order Carnivora; family Otariidae; genus Eumetopias; species Eumetopias jubatus. The sequence continues at coordinate 37,332,506 of NW_028274820.1, forward strand.
TACCACAGTGTAGTTTTCGTATTCACATCAAGCAAAGATTTCTTGTCATGTCTATTACAGTCCACTTGTGCCAAACTGACTCATGCGCTGACTAACAAGGCGGTAGGCGTGCAGTGTCCTGAAGGGCTCCAGAGGAGTCTCGGCCTTCTCGGGAGTTAAAGGTGCCACTTGGTAGCAGTGATATTCCAGAATTGAATGGGCTTTTGTTGCCATGGAGACTGCATTTAAATAAATGTAGCCTGTAGCTTAAGTTAACTAAACCTAATGCTGCTGTTAAAAACAGTTTATTTTAATATTAAAATACAGTTGATTAGCAACAGCGGTGCTGTATTTTAAGAGACACTTTATTGGAAGTGCAATCATAGTTCTTTGTTTTCACACTTTTACAGTGCATTCTAATTACTAATGGGTGCAATTACTTTTAATGGTAAGTGTTTTATAAAATAGAAAAAAAAGTGGAGTTTTCATGAGTTATAGTAAATCCCACAATTATTAAAAAATTCAATAAAACATCCTGCGCAACATGTTACCGTGCCTTTGCCTAACTAAATGGATAGTTGCCAGTTAAATAAGTGAGTAATTCAAATTTCAGTGTCTCTTCTGAAGTAACTATGCTATGAATTGCAAAGACCTCCATAAAACCACCCATGGCCTTGCCTTTACAGTAAATATAACAACTAAATGTTCAGTTTGTTTGCCTAAATAGCAAATGCTGACATGTGTTTGTTCTATTGCACAATACTCATTTGCTGTGTGATTACTGTTTAGTGTTGAAAAAAATCAACTTCCTAGTTATCAGTGTCTTACTGTGAAGAAAATACTGGTCATAGTTGTAATTAAGATACAATGGTACAGTGTGTAATTAAAACTAGAGTAAACTGTTGGAATGGCTGTTTTACTTACATATTATCAAAACTAGCATAACACAAACAAAATAGATATGCAACACTCCGTTTAATGTTTTGCCAGATTCTTACCAGAAATCTACTGATACCAAAATTTCAGTACTGAGTGTGTACAGGCAAGTCCTGGGCTAGGTACAAGGTTATATTAGTATTGATATCCATGTGAGTTGTGATTATGGTTTTTGATTAATTTTTTTCTTCTCCAGAACCTGCTTTTGAAATTCTTGTCCTTCGAATTCGTATGGCTAGGACATTATATTAGAGTACTTAATATTCCCCAGGTTCCCTTGGAATAAACTGTGTGTGAATTGCTCCTATGCCATGGGTATCAAAGATCCACATTAGCTTTTATTTCCGCAATTATCAGGAACGTCGATATCAATCCCCATTAAATTAGTTGGGGAAAATATTAACTTTGTCTACAGTGTATTACTGTATATTAAACTGAAAAGTCCATTAAAGGATTTTTTTACAAATTTATTTTGGATTAAAAATAGCGACACCAATCAGTTTCTAGACCAAGCTGTAATTTTTCAATAGAAAGAGTCTTTGTATCACATTGAGGCATCTTGCAAAGCTGCAGTAAGGTGAGGAAGAGTGGTCCGTGTGAAGACAGTGTATGTGATGGGTTCCGGCTCTTTGCACCTTGTGCAGTCCCCTTTGTTTCTGTGCTGTTATCTCCTGAGCATGAAAAATGATCATTATTCAATTTGTATTTCCTTGGTACATATTTTAAAAACAACACAGTCATTGACTTTACAATTATTCAGAAATAAAGTTTGGCAAAGCCTATTTTGTAAACAAGTTAATTTTATAATGTAAAAAAAAAAAATTACTCTAACCTTGACTTGTTATTTGCACTTTCATAGTCTATACTTGATACATTCCCACTTTATATACAGTAGGATTCTACAAACGTGTAGATGTCTGGCCAAATGAATGCTGTTAATAATATGTAAAATTCTTTGATTAAACATTTATTACTTAAACTACTTCACTTTTGTCTCATTACATTATAGACTTTGTTTTAACCAAGTCAGGAAGCTGATTTTCTTCAAATTAAATTCCCTCCAATATAATGGGATTAATTTGGTTCTGACATGTAATTGATTAGTGCCTAATATTTTTTTACACTAGCCCACTTCCTATTTTATACCCCCAAGATAAATTCCAAAACACTGCATGACAATGTGTTAAAACATTGTGACTTCACTGCTCCTTTTATTTGCATCACCGTAGCTTTCAGGAGAAAAGTGTTACGATTTTTCCTTGAAATCTCCAATAGAAACACACAGAAAAAGAATTTTAAGGTATTTTGTAAAATTGCTTAGGACAGGAAAAATTTGTATGCCATATGAATAGAAACACCATCATTTTATTATTCTGTCCCTTCTCAGTTACCGAAACAGCCTTTGCATCTGAAGTTCCGGTTTCGTGGAGTCTGCGGGTGAGAACCACTTAGTCATGTCATTGTATTTATGCTTTTCATTGTGTGGATCTAAAGCTTAACCACTAATGTCCATCTGCTGAATTATTCTTCAAATGTTTACTGCAGCCACTGATCTCATTTTTGTTCTTTTAGTCCTCAAATATTGTTGTTTACCTGTCATGAATTAAAACCTGAGACTTACCGAAGTTTGCTTGTAATCTTAAAAGTTATAGTTAGTGTGTCTCTGAAGAGTAAAATCTTGGAATCTAAGTAACAAATTTGGGGAGTTTTTTTAAGGCTGAAATAAAAACTCCATAGGAAAAAAAATTGTCATGTGCTCTGCACTGGGGCTGAGTGGTATTATCTCAGCATTGGGCCATCGGGATAATCACTGGGTCTTCTCCTTAGCAACAGTATGTTACTGCCTTGTCAGCCGTCATCCTCTCACCACAATCGTATAATTCTTTCTAGAAAAATAGAAGTGGCTCTTTCTAGATTATTGAGTGGCCATCCTTATTTTAGGAACAGCAGTTCCTAAAGAACTTAGTTCTTAAAGAAAGGTGGGCCAGAAAAGTTTTCTTTAGTTCTCTGTTCCACTTAGGACTGACAGATGGCTGACAAAATGTGAGTGGTGGGCGAATTTTGAAGGACTTATCCTTCTTCAGTCTTTGAAACTATAGTTTGAAGATATTCTAGATTGGGCCGTATATCATTTTGTAGCCAGCTATTGCACAAGGGCCTCGCCTGCACAAGGCATCAGTTTACAGAGTGAGAGATACATACATGAAAGGACAAACAGAACACAATATAGGAAAGGCTAATTGTCGGACAAGACAGTCCAGTTCTCTTGCACCTCTTCTGCGCTCACACACTTTGCTGGGTGTCCCAAGACTGCAAAGCCTGAAGACAGTTTTACCTGGGTATTTCTCAGGATTTATGCAATTAGTAACCTTGAGGACAGGGAGCAGGTATGCTGTAAAAGCAGTGGACTCCTCACCCTCAGTGTTCCTCAGCTGCATGCTTGGCATCCATCCGGGCCCATTGCATTGCCCCTGTGGAACTAGGGACAAGGGGAACTGCCACAAACATGCCGATGTTCATTCTGCAGGCTGTGTCATGAATGCTAAATAAAATCCTTGGCCTCTGACCCAAGAGTCTTGTGTCTTCTGTCAGCATCCATGATACCGTGACAGGCCAGCTTACTTACTGGTTCTTACTGATAGGGTAAAAATCAAATCCCAGACCTGACAGCTTTGGCAATGAGGATGGAATGCTGACAGAGAAATGATTTTTCTGGAAGAGGAACCATGGGTCAGATTTGGGAATACGAGACTCCCTGGAATCTATCTGGTAGTGAACTCTCTCCTCCAAATGATAGATGAGGGGTTGGGGGAGAGTAAGGGTTCCCACTGTCCTACTTACTACTGAACAGAAGTTCAGCTAATATTTAAAGGCTTAGCCTTTAAAAGCCAACAGTTAAGTTCTCTCTCCACAGGCTAGCCTCCCGCACCTCCTCAGGTTTCCAACCCTCTTGGTTGGGGGTAGCAGGATCTGGCACCTATATGCCACCTGCTGTAGCTCCTGACTCACACATTCTATACTTCTGTTGGGAAAGGCATTTGGATGAGCTCCGCAGCAGAGAAGGCAGGCTTCCCTTGTGAATGAGGCCCTTTGGGTGATTCAATATAATGTCACAACTTCCAAACCGAATGTCTATTGGAACTGATGTGTTAATGTGCCCAGAAGTACCCATCTCATAATTTTCATGGGGTTTCTCCCTTTCAGGGACTGCCATATGTAGAGAAGTGACAGGGACACATAAATCACTCCCCAATTAGCCTCCTTGTCCTCCCCTCTCCAGTGGTCCGCCGGAAACAATAAAGAACCCAGGAGGAGAAAGGGAATGCATTCCTTTGGTTTAAGTACTTAGGGCCATTTCCCAGCACAACATTGCCACCTGTCTGATGCAGCCACCAAGTACACCCATTTTGGGGAAATTCCACTGTTAACCAGCTCCTAGGCTTTTGTTTGAAACTGAATGCCTGACCCATGGAGGCCTTGTGACTCACTGGTATGACATCTCCAATTTGGAGTGAGTCAACTGTACTTAGAATCTAATTAACCTGGGCCCATCAGGCCTTGCAAGTCAAATAGAAACAATGTTAGAAGAGGTATATTTGAGAGCGCGACTAACCTGACTATAGCATAAGTATCTCAATTTTACATGAAAAAAATTAGTAGCAGGCGCCTGGGTGGCTCAGTCGGTTGGGCGACTGCCTTCGGCTCGGGTCATGATCCTGGAGTCCCGGGATCGAGTCCCACATCGGGCTCCCTGCTCGGCAGGGAGTCTGCTTCCCTCTGACCCTCTTCCCTCTCGTGCTCTCTATCTCTCATTCTCTCTCTCTCAAATAAATAAATAAAATCTTTTAAAAAAAAATTAGTAGCTACCCCTTCAGGAGATATTTTGAGCCCAACTTCACTGCCTGAAGCAAAGTCACTGGCTTAGTGGGGGTCTCAGTTCATAGAATGCCTGTACTTGTTTCAATTGCTTGTCAGCAATTTCTACCAAGTCCCAGCAAAAGTTCCTTAAAAACTATAGATAACACAATTCTAAAATTTCTATGGAAAGGCAAAGAAACTAAAATAGCTAAAAAGCTAAAAACTACTTTGAAAAGGAAAAATTAAGTGGAAGGAATCATTCTCAATTTCAAGACTTCAGTAGTCAAGACTGTGATACTGGGGGAAGGATAGACACATAGATCTATAGAAGATGGAGAATCAAAAACAACCCCATACAGATACCATCAACTGACTTTGACAAAGGTACCAAAACAATAAATAGAGGAAGGATAGTTTTTTCAATAAATGGTGCTGGAATAATTGGTTTTGAAATGGACGAAATTATGAACGTCTACCTAAACCTCACACTTCACATAAAATTAAAAATGGATCACAAATTTAAATGTAAATATAAAACTTTCAGGAAAAAAATAGTAGAAAATCTTCATGATCCAGATTAAGCAAAAAATTCTCCCACTTGATACCAAAAGTTGATCCATAAAAGAAAACATTGATAAACTGGACTTCATCAAAATTTAGCACTTTGCAAGAGATCCTTGTGAAGGTGAAAAGCTGCAGACTGAGAAGATTTGCAGACCACGTATCTAGAATATATAAAGAACTCTCAAAACTCAGCAGTAAAAAGACAATCCAGCATAAAATGGACAAAAGACATGAAGAAACATTTTGCCAAAAAAGATACGTGGCTACCAAATGAGCACGTGAAAAGTTCAACACCACTATCCACTAGGAAATACAAATTAAAATCACAGTAAGACACAGTCCGTGCCTATACAACTGGCTAAAATAAACAGTATCAACATCAAATGCTGGTAAGCATGCAGAGAAACTGGATCACCCGGGTACCACTGGTGGGAACATGATGGCACAGCCACCCTGGAAAATAGTTGGGTAGTTTCTTTAAGAACCAAGCATCCACTTACCATAGGTCCCAGCACTTGCACTCCTGGAAGGAAAGTGAAAAACATGTCCACAGAAAAATCTGAATAACATAGTTATTCATAGCAGCTTTATTTGTAGAAACCAAAAACTGGAATCCACCAGAATGTCCTCTAGTTAGAGGAATGGCTAACTGTGGTCTCCCCATGCAGTGGAATGCTACTCAGCAGTGAAAGGGAATGAACAACTGACACGACGGTCAACAACTGGAATGGATCTCAAAGGCATTGTGCTGAGTGAAGAAAGCCAGTTTCAAAATGTCACCTACCGTATGATTCCATACATGTAACATTTTTTGAAATGACAAGAGAGATGCAAACAATGAGTGATTATCAGGGGTTAGGGATGGTGGGGAGCAGGGAGTGGTGTGTGGCTATAAAGGGGTTGCACAAGGGACATCTTTGTGGTGATGGAATGGTCTGTCTTGGTTACGCTGTCCTACATGAATCTACACGTGTGGTAAAATCACATAGAACTACGCATACATATTGTACTAATGTCAGTTTCCTGGTTCTGATACTGTACCTTATGTAAGAACCATTGGGGGAAACTGGGTAAAGAGTACACAGGACCTCTCTACATTTTCTTTGTAATTTCCTGTGAATCTGTAATTATTTCAAAATAAAAAGTTAAAAAGAAAGATAGCAGGCCAAATTTGGCATGCAAGCTATGGTTTGCTGACTGCATCTTTAGAACAAAAATCAGATAAAAGGTTATCTTAGTGCATTATGAGCTGCAACTTGGGAACCATCGATGAGATCTTCAGCAGTGGCTTTGTTTCAAAGACTTTGATTAAGTAAATATACTGAAACTGCCAACATTTGTTCTTGACGGTAGTGTCAAGTATATGCCATGGACATTTTGGCCATTGATGTTCTTTTGAGCCTCTGAGTGCCAGGGGGCATACTGATTTTAAAAAGAACAAGGCTAACTGTGATATAATAGCCTTTAACATGAGTAGTTTCACCAAGGCCCTTTTGTATTAGATAGATATGTGTGCTCATCGAAACTCGTCTAGAGCTAGAGGAGGGAATACCCGTTTGGGATAATATAAGAACAGAAGTAAAAAGTAAATTACAGATTGCCCCATATTTGTGGGCATTATAGAAAGTATAACCTGAATTCTATGGATTCTCCTGTTTCTTTTCCTGTAAGCTTCCACTACCCTGTTGTGGACATCCAAAGTTGATGTACAAAGGTGCTGCATATCACTGGATTTGAGGCCACTCCTGACAGATTTTCAAACGGGGGACCTTCTCAAAAGACAAATTTCTTGGGGCACCTGGGTGGCTCAGTCATTGAGCTTCTGCTTTCAGCTCAGGTCATGGTCCCAGGGTCCTGGGATCAAGCCCCGCAATGGGCTCCCTGCTCAGCAGGGACCCTGCTTCTCCCTTTACTGTTCCCTCTGCTTGTGCTCTCTCTCTCTGTCAAATAAATAAAGAGACACAACAAGAGTGGGAACACAAGCAGGGGGAGTGGGAGAGGGAGAAGCAGGCCTCCGGCAGAGCAGAGAACCCAATGCGGAGCTTGATCCCAGGACCCTGGGATCATGACCTGAGCCAAAGGCAGACGCTTGCTTAACCGACTGAGCCATCCAGATGCCCCTCAAAAGACAAATTTCTAATATTGGTAATAAATTAATCTCATCAGATAGACTGATGCCAAGAGGTGTGGCTTAGAGTCCTTACTAAATGCAGAAGTAAAAAGATTGCCATGGATGTATTAGAATTTCTTTTAATCAAGTCACTGCTATGTAACGGCAGATACAGTAGACTCTCAATAGGCTGTGTGTGGTTGAGAACATTGCCAAGACAATGGAAATGCCTGATGTGGTGCTGGGACAGCAGAAACTTAAGAATGAAATCAGCCAGCATGTCCCTGTTATATACAGGAAGGTTTTCTCGATGCCAGGAGAGTATGCAAAACCTCAAGCTTCCCAGCTGAATTTTCTTCTTTTATGGAATTAATTCACAAGGACTCTGGTGTCAAAGCCTTTGTCAGGTACACACATGGCAATGTTTGTTAATGTATCCAGACCCAGGAGCTTTAGAGGGTCTTCCCAGATTTTAAAGTCCCTTTCTCTTCTACTTGCTCATATTTCAGAAGTTACGCTCATCTTCAGGACTTTGCCGGTAAGTAATCAGAGATTATAAACCCAATAAGAAACTCTACTATGGAGGTAGGGGCTAATCTGAAATAACAGGTTACCAAAAAGTCAGGTGTATGTGACTGTAGTGCTTGTACTTAAAATTCAAATATCTTACTTGAGATCTGTAAATTCAGTTAAATCTAGAAATGAAGCTTTATGGTAAATCATTCTAGAGAGACCAGAAGAGACCATCTAATTCCCCCCTGCACAATTCATTCATGCTGGAAATAGCCCCTTCTCGTTGGCATGCCAGATACTGAAGGCGTTCAGACTCAAAAGGCTTCCCTGGGAGCAAATAGATTGCTTGAGATAGAATTTACATAATTACTGTATTATTATAAAGTATTATAGTGATTTCTATAGAGTCAATTCTGTAGAACTTGAAACCAAAAATTTCCTACACTTGCCAGGTGCTATATTTGTAAGAGAGAATATATAGAAGCATTCCCTGCATGTATATATTATACATAGCAGAAATCTCAAAAATTCAACTATGCGTATCTGGTAGTTAACAAAAACATACCTTCCCAAAGCAATTTATGATAGCTTTTATACTTCAATAACATTACTTCAAACACGCTGTGCTTGTCAATTCATCTATTAGGATCTTAACATTTTAATCATGTAAATGATGGGTTAGCAAACCTTTTCTGTAAAAATCCAGCTGGTAAATATTTTAGACTTTGCAGGCCACACAGTCTCTGTGGCTACTATTCCATTCTGCTGTTGGAGCACAAAACCATTCATAGACAATAAGTAAATGAATGGCTGTGGTGTGTTCTAATATAAAAACAAACTAGATTTGGTTCAGGGGCCTTAGTTTGCTGAACTCTGGTATAAATGAACTGTCCATATGTATAATGTTTGTATTAGGAGACGGTGCCAGGGCATTTAATACCTTGATAATATTCTCCCTGTAAGACCCTTCTCCAAAGCAGGCTTGCTTTCCCCCCAACCCCATCTCCATAAGATTCCTTTATATGGTATGGCCTTTAATCTTCATTTTGCTCAAGATCCAGTTCAAAGTTTTTCCGTGCTTGTTGTTGGTTTACTGTATAGTTTCTGATCTAGGCTCAGTCTGTTTTCTTTCTCCAGTGAAGCTCTCCCCACATTGGGCATCTCAACTTCTGTGGCAGTAACAGGTTAATCTCATGTCAGTAACCTACCTCCCTTTGTACAAGTGGTAGTTTTTTGAATCAGAATCACTGGAAAGAAGGTAAAGGAATTTGGCTCAGCAAACCCCTGGAGATTCTAACTGAAATTAAAGTCCACTGTTACCTCCAGGCTCTCCTCAGTTCCACATCTCTCCAATTGGCTACAATTTAGGAAAAAGACGGGAGGATGGGCAAGGGTCTTCTAGGTGTCTGGGGCTTGGCTTGCAGCAATTTGAGAAACATACACCCGCACTAAGAATTTCAGAATTGCACGTTGAAGGTTCAACTCACTCAAAATTTGTCCCTACTGGCACCTGGTTTTCCTTTAGGAGACAAGGAAATGGCAGAAACTTTCTAAAGCAGTGGTTAGGATGGCAAGGAATCCTAGAAAAGCTGCAAGACAAATGTCTGGCCCCAGCAGAAAACAGGTGGTATTTGCAAATTATTTTGCCCAGTCAGTTTCACTTCAATTACATGTTAGCCTAATTTATGATTAACTTTGGACCTCTGGAGGACCAAGACTAACCTCTTCAATGGAAGGAATCAAACTTCCTTTCACAGTAAGTTTTTATTCCCACAGCCTTGATTTTTCAATCAGATTCTATTTTATTTTATTCTATTTGTCTAATTTGCAATGCCATAGCATCAAAAACAGACTGTACACTGAGGCGCCTGGGTAGCTCAGTAGTTCAGCGTCTGCCTTCGGCTCAGGTCATGATCCCAGGGTCCTGGGATCGAGCCCCGCGTTGGGCTCCCTGCTTCTCCCTCTCCCACCCCCCTGCTTGTGTTCCCTCTCTCGCTGTGTCTCTGGCAAATAAATAAATAAAATCTTAAAAAAAAAATTGTACAGACCACACTCGCCTAAATCTAAACTGCTGGCTAACTGATCCATTTCAGATTGATGATGAAAGAATTATGCTATTATGATCTGCAGTCATCACAGAATTATAATCCACTGTTATTGGAAAGTTTCCCAAACTAGAACTCTTTGCTCTTGATTGTGTCTATTTGGAAAAGTTCATCTGCCTTATTCACAGCCTTCTTTTCTCGAATACTTTCAATAAATGAGGAAGTTTTCCCAGTCCTCTCAGGCTGACTCCCGCATGCACAACCCTTGGCAGCCAGATCAAACCTCCTCCTCTGCTGTTCTCTGAGTCCTGATCTCTGCAGCATGGCCTCTGCAGACCCTACTTCCTCTGCTTCACATCTCCCCCCCATTTCAAAAGAGGTTGCCACAGGTACATGTTCCAATCCCTCTCTCCAGTTTTGGAAAAAAGGGCCCTGGGGCTCTTCCTGTCCCTACTCACTAGGATTTTTCTCCATTTCTCGTACCTTCAATTCCTTCCGCCTTCAAACATGCCCCAAATGTCCCCTGTCCTGGAGAGTGGAAAACCAAAAAGTAAAAAATGCCCCCCCTTTGCCTGCCTCTGCCGTTTCTCTCCTTCCAGAGGTGAAGCAACCAGACTTCTCTCTTGGGGTCTGGCCTCCCCTGCCACGATAACCGTTCCTGCCTCCGTGAAGTCTGGACTCGGTCCTCTCTGTCCCTCCAAATCAGTGATCCAGTCATTGTCAAATCCACTCGGCTTGTTCTTGCTTTTATTGTGACTTGCTCGACTTTTGGGTGTAGATTTAATGAAACAGTGTTGTGTGTTCTTAACGTTCTGAGACATCACAGCCCTAAGTGAATTTTAGCCACATCTCACCAGTGCTTTCCTGAAAGGCTCTGCCAGCCTCCGTAATGTTACCCTCTCACTGTTGTTTTCATGACCCATATTCTTTTTTTTCCTTCCATCTACTAATTACTGGTATTTCTGGAATTTGGTCTTTGGACTCCCCTACATATGTCATTCCTGACTGTTTCATCCATTCTCCCTGCCTCACTTCTCGCCTGTGATGGTCCCCAGTTACCTCTAGCCCCAAGCTTCAGCTCTTGAAACTGCCAGATTCACGTTTCCTGTTTCTACGTATTCAAAATATCTAAACCTTTTACCATATCACAACTCCCCAAGCCATTTCCCTCTTTCTTAAGATGGCTTTATTTTAGTAAGTGACAATTACCCAAAGTAAATATGGGACACCCTATTTCTCCCCTACCCTGAGGAGTCATCCAATCAGACATCCACTTCCATCAGCCTTTTTTGTCCATTATCACGATCACATATGATTGACTCATTCTACCCCATTTATCATCCCAGGTCTGTTCTTAGAGTGCCTTCACTGTATGTGATTGCATTAGCTCTGATACAGCCTTCCTCTCTAACACCTCCCTTCTCTACCCTAACCCACCCACAATGACCAGACTAATTCTCCTACAGCAGTGCCTTCACCATGATACTGCAATCAAAATCTTATGCCTACAAGATGGTCTGAAATCTTGAGCCTGAAAGTTGAGGTCCTCCATCATCTGGCATAACTATCCCTCTACATTAACCTCTTCTCTCCAGCTCCCTCCCTGAACCACCTGAAGCACACCAAAGGCCTGCCTCGTGCCTTCGCTCACCCTGCAGACATGACTTACATGCTTCCCGCTGGGGCAAGCACCAGAGACTGGCTGGACCAACACGTGGAATTAGAAACAGGTGAGGCAAGGATGTGGCCATAGGTTCCTTTGCATGGATTTGAAAGTTGAACTTATATATCTCAGTGAGAATTTTCTCATCAGGCATCTCACACCAACAAGGTATGAGACTCCGGGAGGGATATAAAGATCTGTCTAATCTATGACCTCCAGGAACATGATCAAACCAGTTATATAAGATGTGTATAAATAAATAAGTCATGGAAAATGTTATGAGACTTCTTGTTGATCAATGGGTATGGAGTTTCAGTTTTGCAAGATGAAAACATTTTGGAGATTGATTGCACAATACCGTGAATGTACTTAACACTACTGAGCTATACACTTAAAAATAGTTAAGATGGTAAATTTTGTTATGAGCATTTTATCACAATTAAGATCATTTTCTTCATTGTTCCAGACAACCAGAGGAGGTGGTCACTGAGTTAAGCCCAGAAATACAGGTGAGACAGTGACAATATAGCTAACACTCTATCCTGAGCCCTTTATGTACATTAACTCTGTTAATTCTCTGTAACCCCTACTAGGTGGATGCTATTATTCTCTCCAGTCTGACCCTGGAATACAGGGAAAAGGCAGAATTCTTTAGTTTATCTTACTCTTAAAAAAAAAAAAGTCAGATGCCAAAATATTCAAGAATGTCCACAGAATGTCCAAGAAAAGAGAACGGGTAAATATAGGTTTCTGTAATCAAATTTATTCATGTACAGAGATGTTGTTTACAGCTTTAAAGACTGCCTGGAACACTTCAACAGTGTTATGGACATCTTGCCAATGTTTATTAGTGTGTAAAAATGATACTCATCTTTTGAATTTATGAAAATCAGAAGTGTCCCCCAGAAAGTTTTGCAATGTGACAATGGAACTAAAAATATCATAGCTACAGCTATCATCTACTGAATGCTTGGTTTCGTTTGACAAAAAAAAAAAAAGTATTTTTAAATATTTTTTTGTATTAAAAGGCTAATGAAGTGAGGTAACCCCCACATGTCTGAGCCAGGCAACATGTCACAGCCATCCCTCCTTCCCTCTTTTCAACATGAACCAGTCTTGGCCCTATGACAACCGTCCCAGTCCAATCAGTTGCAAAATAAAAAGGAAGAGGTTGATGATATCCAAGTAGATGTTCAGGGCAGCAAAAACGTACTCTTCAGGGTCCAGATCAGAGTGATGGTGGCGCCCTCCCACCATGAGCTGTACATCCATCACCAAGTACTTAAAGAAAAGAAAGAAGAATTGGCTACCTAAATTGTACATTTCTATCAAGTAGGTATCCTAAATTACCTGGAAAAAATATTTTAGCATCAGCAAATATATTGCAGAAAGTCAATTTGTGGCTATATTTGTTCTTTTTACAGCCTCAACCATTCACTCTGTCCCCAAGTGCGTCTTCTATCTATTACAGCAAGTGCTCCATCCTCCTGATGACAGTGGCACCAAGTCCATAAGCCTCCTTTTGCTTTCCAAATGTGGAAACCTTTGGGCCTTTAGCCAATGAGGTGGACCAGGTGGAACAACTGGACACAGAGATCAACTACAAAATTCCCTGTATTTGTGATTTCCCCACACGTTCTTGCTGAACAAAGAACGAAGATAAAGACGGTCCCTGACATTTAGATTCACACACAGCAATAATTCTGAATTCCTGGGACTTTGGATGATAGTGTTTTTCAAACCTTGACATTGGGATGGTTTTACAATGCTGTCGATATTTCCAAAATAGAAGGAGGGGAAGATGGGGTTTGTATATGGTTAAATATTTCCCAAAATAAACGTTTTAGCTCAGCTACAGTAGATAAAATTAGGAGTTCCTAAAACATCAAGGAAAAAGTCAGGGAGCCCTCTTGCCCTTGTGCTTGTTGCCAGGTGAGCAGCCCCGGGCAGCAGTACACATTAGAGGAGGAAAAGGAAACAAGGGGCCCCTCACTTCTTTGTATCCAGACTCTAGACTGAGTCTAGTGCTGTGGGGCAGAGCCACAGAGCCCCACCAGACAGATCAACGCTGGCACTATAGAGAATTCTAGGGATTTTAAGGATGCTTTAAAATAATTTGTTTACAACAATATCCACTTCAGTAAGACCCATCCCAAGTGATTCTGGTATCAGCTCTCCATGGGCCCCGGTTGCCACTCAGACTGGGAGAGATAAGGAGGAAGGGAGAGCAGAGCAGGAGGAAAGGAAGTGGGCACTCCTGGGTAGCTTCATGCCAGCTCATTACAGACATTATCTCATGTAAAATGTGACCCACCTGGTGGAGGCAGGGGAGATTAAGCCTCCAAGAAGAGAAAGTCACACTGTGGCGAATGGCAGAGAAGGAAGTCCAACCCAAGGCTGGGCAGGATGCCAAAGCAAGTGCCTCACCTTGATACTGAGTCCCTTCTCCTCACTGCTCCCCTCTCCCTCTGACTGATTCCAGCAACTTCGGGGGACGGGGGATAAGCTAGGGTGACCAATCATTCCAGTGTGTCCTTGGAAAACCCCTCAGTGCTGGGCGAACCAGAACAGTTAGTCACCCTAGAAAACGGGCTGCCCAGCAGCTGAGCTTCCAGCCTTCATTTATCACCTGGCGTCCTGACTTCTATGGAGAAGCGCTTTCTCTCTTCCTCTCCTCCAAGAACTCCTGACTTTATCTTATTTCTTCTTATACGAGGGTAATAACTTCTAATCATTTCACAGACACGTCTTGGTGGTTAGGAGTGCACCTCCAGGTGAAATGTTTTTGAAAGCAGACAGAAGTGAGAGAGTAAGATGAGCTGGGATTCAGACCCCCAGGAGCATTTGGGGATAACACCCTGCCTCACCCCTACAGCTCTCATGGTTAACCATCCCCTCTCCACCTCCCTGAAAAAAATTTCAATTTCCCTCTTCCATTATTTGTTTAGTGTTGGGCAGACCTGTCTGAGTCTACAAAAGTATTTGTTCTGCCTCCAGAAAGAGAAACAACAATGTACTTTTGCATGGAAACAAACTATGACTGAAAACAGGACACAAGAGATATAAAAGCAGGCATCAATATGCAAAGGATGAGAGCAAAAGAGTAAAGGAAAATGAGCACAAGTCAGTTCTCTACGTATCAGTGGAAGGAGTGAGAAAACTGAAATGTACATATGTAACATTAGCCTCCTGGTCTAAATTTTTCTGACATTTGAAAATGGGACATAATTCTAACAAAAAGGAACACACTGAAGCAAAATGTGGGATATTTTTAAGCTGGGTGATAATGTGTGGAGTTTATTACTCCATTCTCTCTACTTCCGGGTATGTTTGGAAATGCCAAACATAAATAAAGAGAAAACCTAAAATATGTGACATGATAAAAGCATAAAATGGAACATCATGCAGCCTTTAAAAAAGAATGAACTCAATCCATGTCTGCTAAAATGTGGAGACCATTATTTTTAAGTGAAAAAGCAAAGACAGAATAGTTTTTTTTTTTTTTTTTAGGGCCAGTCAAATTTAGCTGTGGGGGGTGTCGTATACCAACTTTAGTGTTAACAAGTTCTGAGAACCCACTACCATCGGACCAGCAAGACAGAACATTCTATATAGTATGACTACATTTTTTTTTAAATAAGTGTGTGTGAATGGCCATCACAATACTGAAGGAGAAGAACAAAGTTGGAGGACTGATGCTACCTGACTTCAAGACTTACTATGAAGCTACAGTAAGTAAGACAGGGTGGTATTGGTGAAAGAAGAGACAAATAGATCATTGGAACAGACTGAAGAGCTCAGAACTAGATGCACATAAATATAATCAACTGATCTTTGACAAAGGAGCAAGGGCGAGACAATGGAACAGACATTCTCTTCAACCAGTGGTGTTCAAACAACTGGACATCCATGTGCAAAAAACCCAAATCTAGACAAAGAACTTACACCTTCAAAGAATTAACTCAAAATGGATCTCTGGCTTAAATGTAGAACACAAAACTATAAAACTCCTAGAAGATGACATAGGAGAAAACCTAGATGACTTGGGTGTGGTGATGACTTTTTAGATATGACCCCAAATGTACAACCCATGAAAGAAATAATGCATAAGCTGGAGATCATTAAAATTCAAAACTCCTGCTCTGTGAAAGACAAGGTCATGAGAATGAGAGAACAAGACATAGAAGGAAGAAAATATTTGTAAAAGACACATCTGGGGCGCCTGGGTGGCTCAGTTGGTTAAGCAACTGCCTTCAGCTCAGGTCATGATCCAGGAGTCCCGGGATGGAGTCCCACATCGGGCTCCCTGCTCAGCGGGGAGTCTGCTTCTCCCTCTGACCCTCCCCCCTCTCATGCTCTCTCTCTCTCTCTCTCTCTCTCTCATTCTCTCTCTCAAATAAAATCTTTAAAAAAAAAAGACACATCTGATACAGGACTGTTATGCAAAATATACAAAAAAAAAATCCCTCTTAAAACTCAACAATAAGCAAACAATCTGATTTTAAAATGGGCCAAAGAACTTAAGAGACCCCTCACCACAGAAGATATACAGGTGGCAAATAAACACCACTAGTAGATACTCTGCATCATGTCATAAAGGAAATGCAAATTAAAAACAATCAGATACCACTGATGGCTGATTCTGGAACACTTACAACATCAAATGCTGGTGAAGATGTAGAGCAACAAATTCTCAGTCATTGCCAGCAGGAATGCAAAATGGTGAAATTACTTTAGAAGACAGTTTGGAAGTTTCTTATAAAACGAAACATACTTTTACCATCCAATCCAGCAATCATGTTCCTTGGTATCTACCCAAAGGAGTTGAAAACTTACAAAAACCTGCACACGGATGTTTATAGCAACTTTATTCAAAATTGCCAAAACGTGGGAGCAAATAAGATGCCCTTCAGTAGGTGGACGGAGCCATGAATGGCGGCATTGTAGAAAATGGAATGTTATTCAGCACTAAGAAGAAATGAACTGTCTGGCCACGAAGAGACACACGGACCTTAAGGGCACATCACTAAGTGAAAGAAGTCGTTCTGAAAAGTCTACAGACTAGATGACTTCCGCTATACGACATTCCAGAAAAGGCAAAATTTGGAAACAGGAAAAAGATCAGTGGTTGCCAGGGGTTGGAGTTAGGGGGGTGGGGATCAAAAGGTGGAACACAAAGGATTTTTAGAGCAGTAAAAAATACTCTGTGTGATGTCATAATGATGGAATATGTCAGTATATATTTATCTAAACCCAGAGAGTGTGCCACACCAGGAGTGAAGTCTGATATAAACTCTAGGTGATTGTGATGTGTCCGTGTAGGTTCATCGTGTAACAAATGTATCACTCTCGTGGGGGATGTTGATCGGGGGGGAGGCCATGCATGTGTGGGGGCACGGGGGGGATCATCTGTACCTACCTTCCTCTCCATTGTGCTGTGAACCTAAAAGTGCTCTAAAAATTGTCTTTATAAAGAAAAAGAAGCAGCATAGGAGGGAAAGGAGGAGGGGGAGACGTAGGAGGGAGAAGTCTCCCAGAGGGTTTTTGAGTAGATTCCTGACTCTACTAGACTCTGGGGCTAGCACAGGCTTAGGGGCATTGTTGATGCAGATACCATATGCACTTTGTCAAAGTGAGGGAGACATGGACTTACAAGTGAGAAGATTATAGTTCCAAGGCCAGCATACAACAGATGCAACCACTGCAAAGAGAAGAAACAATTTTATGTTAAGAACAAGATTCAGAATAATGAAAGGTCTCACCTGGGTCACTGCTGCCAGATAAGGACCCAATATTACAGAAAGACAAATCTGTGGGGAAATTCATCTTTTTGAACATCGTGGTCCACAGCATCCACTCCATTCCATTCAGCCAACAAATGAAAACCACCCTTGCCAAATCAGTTTTATCAAATAAGTGTTAAACATCTCATGCATGGTAGGGCAAGTAGAACATACTGGATATGTTTCACTTTTTGCACCATCACATAGCCTTTCTCCAGCACCTGCCCCTACACTCAGCTCTTGGAACAGGTCGCTCTGGAAAAATAGTGACCCTCCGGCACCCTAGCTAGAGCTGATTGACAAGAGATGGAAGACATCCACTCCAACAGCAGTGACTCTCTTGACTGACCAGAAACCTTATAGGTGACTGGTATCAAACAAATGCACCAGGCCAGTCAGAAATTCTGAGGCTGTTGTATCATCAGCTAGTGCTGGAGCTATTACTATAGCCAAATAGAGTTGGCCAGTCAGCTCAGTCCAAGAGAGGAAGGGGAGGGGATTTCCATTTCTGTGAATCTTGTCGCTTCTTCCAACCTAGGAGTTCCATGAACATCCCCTGGGTCTTTGCCTCAAGCTAGTCTGTTTCGTGCAACCAAAACAGCCCTGATCAGAATACAGGACTGATCTGAATGCCAAAGGGGTTGGCTTTACATAGGGGAGAGGATAAAGAGGTGGTGCCTAACATATGAGAAAAATCATGCCATTCACTTTTCAGGACAAGAAAGCTCATCCTAGATAAAGAGAGCATTCTGCTAACCGGGGAAGATTCTTGGTGAAGGACATAAATCAGGAGTCAGTGACACAGTGTGGGAGGGGCAGTGTTTCTGGACTGAGCTAATAGTAAGAAAACACCTGATTACTGAAGTCTGAAGAATTCAAAATTGCCCAAGTCAAACAAGCATGTATACTTAACAACAAGGTTCTGTCAAAGTCTTCCGTTTAAACACGTGTGTAAGATTATATATTGTAGATATTTGTGAAAGGAAGTTTACAGTGGGAATTGGGGTGCATCTATCTGGTAGGAAACACAGTTCCTTAAGTGCACCTAGATGGTATTGTAAAGACCTACAGAACCAACCTAATAAATATTTGGATTATTACTACCAATATCTGGGCTACCATCCATGATAATAATTGGAGAGCTGTGTGGTCTTTTAAGGCACATCTTTGTGATATCTTTGAGTTTTTGTCTCTAAAAGATAGATGCTAAACATAAATAAAAATAAATTAAATAAAATATAGATGCTATCTCCCTAGCTGTAAGTCTCTACGTAGCTGTAAGCTGTAAGTCTAGCTGTAAGCTGTAAGTCGCTATCTCCCTAGCTGTAAGTCCCTAGCATTCATAAAGCTAAACCAATTCAGGCAGAACTGCTGGTTATACGTCTTGAAGATCGCTGAATAAGTCCACTTGTTATCAAAGAAACTCTTTGATTCAGCAGCTGGGCCAAGCTGGCCTTAGGGCTTTAGTCCAAAGGTCACAGGCCGCAGGCCAGTCCTCAGCGGACCCGGCTGCCTGTCTCCACACAGGGGCCAATGACAGCCAGGCCACAGGCCCAGACGCGATGCCTCTACCTCCCCACACGCCCTGCAGCCTCCACCCACAGACAGTGCGCTGTGCCAGAAAGGGCATGGCACTGGTGTCACACAGATGGGGCTTTGACCCCACCCCTACCACGTACTCCCTGTGTGGACTTGGAGGAATTATTTAATTTCTCTGGGCCTGTTTTCTTACCTATACAGTAGATGACCTATGTACTTTTCAGGAAGGTCATGAGAATTCAATGTAATGCCTATGTGAAAACCACAGGCTCATGTCTAGTAAGAAGTCAATGAAGATATAAAAGGAAGAAAGGAAGGAAAGCAAGCGAGCCAAGCTGGAATTGGAAAACAAGGAGCCTCCTCTAGGCTGTTGTCGGGGAAAGTCTGAAAAAGCCCATGTCTCTACTCCTATCACTTCAAACAAGCAGCACCTAAGGATAGGAGACGGAGTCTGACCCGCCCCGTGGGGAGGTTCACCCCCTACACCCTCTGAGGGAAAGGCATCTGTGGTCTAGAGAAGGAGCTCAGTCTTCATGCCCCACACCTTGCGTCCTTGGCGCCCCAGCCACACCACACTGGGCAGCCACAAGGACAGGCCTCACGGACCTTCAGCTCCGGGGAGGGGCCTGGCTGCCTCTTCTCAGTCACTGGGGAGCAGCAGAGCCCTTCCTGGGAGACACAAGAGCGCAGTCAACTTTAGCTCAAGGGCCCCCTGAAGGCCTTGATGAACCTGCCTTGACTTCCTCTCTAGAAGGCTCCCACCACCCACCTTCCCCCTCCTTCACTTGGCATGTCAGATACACTGCTGGGGTCAGACAGGTCTTCCAGCCACCAGCGGCTTCCCGGCCCCTTTCCTCCCGGAGACATTTCTCCTGTTTCAGTCCTCGCATGCTTCACCCATTTCGGGTCTGCTTCTCAGAGGATCCAGGCCAACACAACCGGCACGTCACCCTACCTTTCTAACAATTCTCTGAGGTTCCCAAACGAGATCCCACTTACATATGATCGTATGAAGAGTAAGAGAATTCCATAGATAATAAGTACGAAGAGTAAAACAAACAGCATTCCATTGAGCATGGTGAAATCCCACTGAGGAAACAACACAAAAATAACTCAGTTATCATCTATAAGGAATTTCAGGATGTTTAGAGATGCATTTTATACCCATAGATAGACACTGACCCGTTTGTTAATAATTTACCCAGGACATTTCTGAGAACCATGGAAATCCATTTGCCCTACCACGGAAAAATGCTACATTAAAAAGTGTGCTGTTGACTGGAACTTGCTTCAGGAGGGAGGAGTGGGTCGGAGTATGGAGGAAATCACAGGAGCCAAGGATACATGAGGGTTCGTTATACTATTCTATTTTGTATTTATATGAAGTTTCCCCTAATAAAGGTACACTGAATAGGATGTAAATTTGTATGTATGGTATGATCATAATTATTCGTATCTTTAAAAGTGTTGTGCATAGAATACAGTAATGGAATGAAATAGACCAATGTTAACTGGGCACCTTTTCCGTGTTTGTTTGCATATATTTTAATAAAGATACACTATGCTTTCAAAAATTATTGCTAATGATTCTTTTGTAATTTTGAAATTTATTAATATGCTTTTTGTTTTTGCCTTTTTAATAAATCAGGGAAGGGACCAAATCAGCCTGGGAAAGATGAGGATTCTTGTTTTTTTTTCATTTGTCAGAGAGAAAGAGAAAGAGTACAGGCATGGGGAGAGGCAGAGGCAGAGGGAGAAGCAGGCTCCCCGCTGAGCAGGGAGCCAGATGCTGGACTCGATCCCAGGACCCTGGGACCATGACCTGAGCCTAAGGTCTGACTGAGCCACCCAGGTGCCCCCAAAAGATGAGGATTCTTTTAAAGGAAGGGGAACATCATCTTCTGACCTGAGTAAGATTATGCAGCAAAAGAAGACCCTTGAATCTCTGATATTTTGTCAGAGCGTTTTCCTACTTCCTCTATTTCCCCCCTCACTCCCTACCCTGTGCACACCAAGAGAGTAATCTGAAGTATTAGGTCTCCAAGGGTGGTTCCGTACCATCAGCATCGCCCGTGCAATGCAAATTACTCGGCCCACGCCCCAGGTTTTCTGAAGCTGCCACCCCAGGGTGGAGCCCAAGGAACCTGTTTTCCAAGCCCTCCAGGTGATTCTGATGGCTGTTAAAAAAATGTTTGGGGGCGCCTGGGTGGCTCAGTGGTTAAGGGTCTGCCTTCAGCTCAGTTCATGATCCCAGGGTCCTCGGATCGAGCCCCGCATCGGGCTCCCCACTCAGCCGGGAGCCTGCTTCTCCCTCTCCCACTCCCCCTGCTCGTGTTCCCTCTCTCACTGTCTCTCAAATAAAATCTTAAAAAAAAAAAAAAAAAGTTTGCAGCGGAGCATTCAATACTTGCAGCTGGTGGGCATCTGAAGGGTGGCTCAAGTGAAGTGGGCTGGAAGTTGAAAACACACACTGGATTTGAATTTTAATTCAAAAAAGGATGTAAAATAGCTCAATATGTTTGATCTAACGATTACGGAAATGGTATTCCCTTGCATATATCCGGTTAAATAAAATATATGATTAAAATTAATTTCACCTGGTCCTTTTTTTTTTTTTTTTTTTTTTTTTTTTGCCTTTTTAACGTGGTTACTAGCAAAGTCAGACTCCAGAAGGCGGGGAGGCCACGCAGGACAGCAGTGAGCGGGAGGGAGGAGGGGAAAGAGTGGGTCAGCAGCGGCAAAGGAACATACATCCACCCACTCTCACGACGGAAGTCGGTTCCGGGGATACATACTTTTGTTTGAAGAGCAAACAGAGTGAGGGCTAATGTCACCACAGCGGTTGCAGCTGTTGCCCATAACACTTCCTCAGCGTTATAGAAACTGAAAGCAGAGACTGTGATTACTGTTCACATACACATACAAGGAGAAGCACGCACGGAAAAGGAAATGTGTATCCAAGACTTACACTGATACGGCTCCGAGCAGCAGACCTTGAAGAACCGTCTGAAAACAAAATGCACAGTAAATCAGAACCCCGATTCCCGAGGCGCAGAAGCCAGAGGAGATGGTTTAAGGGGCGGGTGTTTTTGGCAGGAGCGAGTGGGAGCGCGGATAACGTGCAAATAACGCTAGCGTGCAAACTACCGGGAAGATTAATTACGGGAAACAAATAGTGGAACTAAACATTTTCCTAACATTCCCCCCAAGACTGATAAGCTGCTTCTATTAGTAAAACTTCTTAGAACGCAGGAGTAACTTTCAGCGTACTGAGGGAATTAAAGATGCATTCAATAGGAATATCGAAACCGTAATAAAAGGTTTCTCTAGACCATATTGCTGTTAATCCCATGGCGCCAACCACACAGAATCCTAATTTTATCAAAGCAGGATATGCTATTTTCACTGATGCTTTGCCAACAGCCCCAGTACGGACCCTTCCTACAGTGCTTGGGTGGGAATTAAAAGCTTCAGACCTCAGAAAAGGGAGGAGGATGGAGGGGATGGGGCTCTAGGGCAGTTCTCCACTGCGCGTGGAGCTGCACCTGTAGGTGCCGGTCTCAGGCTCAGAAGCCGGCTGCACTGGGGCTGCACGAGGCGGGAGAGTGTCCACGGGCTGGCCGCAGCCGGGGCGGGGCCGTGTGCGAGAGAGGCGCTCAAGCCAGAGGAGGAGCCCAACGAAGGCAACAAGGATGGCCCCAGGGGCACAGTCGGGCTCCAGCAGCAGACAGGTGGAGTGCGACAACAGTGAACAGTTGCTGAAGGGCCTGACATTTCCCAGCTGGGAGGGCGCCTCCACCAGAGGCAAGTCCGGAGCCTTGGCTCACCTTCTGGTCCGCGGCAAGAGCCAGGAGAGCATCCGCTAGGGCCCGGGAGTAAAAATGAAGACGCAGCCTAACCGCGGGGCGAGGACTGCTAGAGCGGCTTTGAGCTTCTCCAGCTGGCCAACGTTATCCAGGATAGGAGAGGAGAACGACCGCGGTCCCCAGAGTCCTGGATTGCGTCTCTGCGTGTCCCAAGCCCAGTGAGTAGCTGCATGACTCTCTACTTTGTTAAATTTACCAGAGCTGTCTTTATTTCCAGTATAGGTTTAAAAAGCTCTATCTGTTCCATGTACACGCGGTATTTGAAAAATGTGCTTGCTTCCAACCTTCCTCTTAAGATTTTCTTCATCTACTTGCTCGATTGCTGCATATTTCTCCATCTTTTGCAGCACGTAAGTGTGTGTGTATGAGAGAGAGAGACAGAGAGAGAGAGGATGATGGGAAGAAGACAGAGGTTGGAGGGGGAGGAAAAGATTTAAAGCGGGAAACCAGGGGCACCTGGGTGGCTCAGTCCTTAAGCGTCTGCCTTCGGCTCAGGTCATGATCCCAGGATTCTGGCTCCCTCTCCCACTCCCCCTGCTTGTGTTCCCCCTCTCGCTGTCTTTCTCTCTGCCAAATAAATAAATAAATAAAAATCTTAAAAATAAAGCAGGAAACCACTTTTCAGTTTTCCAAGAGGAGAATGAGAAGTCAAACCCACCTAATGGCTTCAAGAGCGCAGAACATGGGCTCCAGGGGCTTAAATGCTATGGAACAAAAGCTGTCTTCAGTGTGTGTTTTCATTTTCCCTCAACTCCTTTTCTGAAATGGTTTTCTCCATATTTTTCCTAATCTTAGTGAAGACAGAGTCTAGAAGATATAACTAATTCTTTGCCCCTCTATAATATTAAGCTGTTACCTGCTTTGGGATACACAACAAAACCTCAGAGATGAGAGCTTCTTTTGAGACCAATAACTTTGATCTCCTGTAATTTAATTTTTTTTCTTGGAAATTTTTAAAATAAAAAATTCGGAAGTTTTTGGAAACAACTTCCCCACCCTATTGCCTATGCTCCAGGATTCCCAATATCTTTCTGTGTCTGGCTTTTAGCCCCCACTCCTTCCTGAGTGTGGTCTCTGCAGGAACTGGGAGAACCCACCTGCTCCCCTGAGCAATGAGCAGGGTATCCACGCCAGGTAAGAAAGGCCTTTCAATGCTCTGGCAGCCAAGGAAATGCCCACATGTAAGCATCAGAGAGCTAGTCTTCTCCCCCCTCGGGATGAAGCTCTTCTTCCCCACATAGAAATCACACTGGACACTGCACTATATGGATGCTGAGAATCTCGCCATTGGCATGTGTCCTTCCTCTCTTTGACCACCAGGAGGCACAGACCCAAATCCAGGCTTATCACACTCAAGGGTGTAGGACGATGCATTTTTTTAAATTTTTAATTGAAGTATAGTTGACATACAATATTGTATTAGTATCAGGTATACAACATAGTGATTTGACAATTATATACATTACAAAATGCTCACCACAATAAGTGGTGAGGTATCATCTGTCATCATACAAAGTTATCATGACAGGATTGACTACATTCCCTGTGACTTATTTATAACTGGAAATTTGTACCTCTCAAACTCCCATCACATGTGTCTCCTATTCCCCCGCCCCCCCAACCTCTCACAACCACCGGTCTGTTCTCTTTATGAGTCTGTTTCTGTTTTGTTTGTTCATTTGTTTTGTTTTCTGGATTCCACATATAAGTGAGATCATATGATATTTGTCTTTCTTTGTCCGACTTATTTCACTTTGCACTTACCCACTAGGTCCACCCATGTTGTCACAAATGGCAAGATTTCATTCTTTTTATGGCTGAATAATACTCCATTGTATATATGTACCATCTCTTCTTTATCAATTCATCTATCAGTGGACACTTAGGTTGCTTCCATATCTTGGCTATTGTAAATAATGCTGCAATAAACATAGGGGTGCATATATCTTTTTCAATTAGCGTTTTCATTCTTTTGAGTAAATACTCAGAAGTAGAATTACTAGATTGTATGGTATTTCTATTTTTTAATTTTTGGAGAAACTCCATCCCATTTTCCACAGCAGCTGCACCAATTTATATTCCTATCAACAGTGCAAGAGGCTTCCCTTTTCTCCACATCCTCCCGAACACTTGTTATATCTTGTCTCTCTGATAGTAGTCATTTCTGACGTGTGTAAAGTGCTATCTCATTGCATTTCCATAATGACTAGTGATGTTGAGCAGATCATCTGTTGGCCATCTTGTATGTCTTCTTTGGAAAAATGTCTATTCAGGTCCTCTGTGCGTTTTTTATTAGATTTTTTTGGTGTTCATTTGTATGAACAGATAGATAGTATATACATATATGTGATATTAACTCCTTATCAGATATATCATTTGCAAATATCTTCTCCCATTCAGTAGGTCACCTTTCTGTTTTGTTCCTTCCCTGTGCAAGAGATTTTTAATTTGATGTAGTCACAAATGTTTATTTTTGGTTTTGTTTCCCTTGCCTGAGGAGAATGATCCAAAAAGTGTTGCTAAGGCCAATGTTCAAGAGTTTACTGCCTATGTTTCCTTTTAGGAGTTTTATAGTTTCAGGTCTCACATTTAGGTATTTAAGCCATTTTGAGTTTATTTTTGTGTATGGTATAAGAAAGTGGTCCAGGGGCGCCTGGGTGGCTCAGTCGTTGAGCGTCTGCCTTTGGCTCCGGTCATGATCCCAGGGTCCTGGGATCGAGCCCTGCATCGGGCTCCCTGCTTGGCCGGGAGCCTGCTTCTCCCTCTGCCTCTCCCCCTGCTTGTGTTCCCTCTCTCGCTGTGTCTTTCTCTGTCAAAGTCAAATAAATAAAATCTTTAAAAAAAAAAAAGTCCAGTTTCATTCTTCTGCATGTGGCTGTCCAGTTTTCCCAGCACCATTTGTTGAAGAGACTGTCCTTTTTCCATTGTATATTCTTGCTTTCTTTATTAAAGATTGATTGACCATATAGTTGCGGGTTTATTTCT
Organism: Eumetopias jubatus; assembly: GCF_037043125.1. Classification (NCBI taxonomy): domain Eukaryota; kingdom Metazoa; phylum Chordata; class Mammalia; order Carnivora; family Otariidae; genus Eumetopias; species Eumetopias jubatus. Next base: position 37,358,347 of record NW_028274820.1, read on the forward strand.
GGGCTCTCTATTGTGTTCCATTGATCTATGTGTCTGTTTTTGTGCCAGTACCATACTGTTTTGATTACTCTAGCTCTGTAGTAGATCTTGAAATCTGGGATTGTGACACCTCCAGTTTTGTTCCTCTTTCTCAAAACTGCTTTGGCTGTTCAGCATGTGTAGGACTATGCATTTTGTATACAATCTAACCACTGGCTTTATTTTCCTACCCTTATTTTTTTTCCTTTCATCAGATTCCCCCACCAATTTATCTTATCTTCTTATACTGTGGGTATTTTTATAAGCTCTCTCAAATCTGATGTGGAACCAGATGAAGAATTAATCAATTGGTAAGTAAATCTTCACAAGGGGAGGGTGCTGATATCCTGGAATCCTTGTGAGCAACAAGGAAAGGAACTAGCGGCAAGAAAAAGAGCCACACGTTTTCTGTGGCCCAGAGCAGCACTGATCCACAGAGAAAGGACCAACGTGGCGAGGCCTTGTGAGTAGAAGCCCCACGGGAGGCGCTGTGAACTGGGAACTAGACCACGCATAAGTGAGGAGAGGAGAGCCAAGGACCTGGAGCCCCCCAGCCCCCAACTCTCCTGAACTGAGATGCAAGGTGAGGAAATAGGGAGAAGCTGCGGTGAGATGGGTTTCTGCTCCCGGTGAGACTTGAAACAGAAATAAGATAAATCTTACAAAAATAAGGAAAATTACACTTCTCACCCACGAGTTTGTGAACCAAATGTGAACCCACTTTCCATAACAAAATGGGTTTGTGGCAGAGGGCCAGAAACAGTCAACGTAGCTGTTCCTGAAATGCAGCCTCTGAGGGGGCTCCCCTGTGTGGCCTTTCAAGGCAAGTTTGCCCAGGGTCCCCAGATCCTCTCAGTAAAGGGGTGTGGATGCTGTCTCATAAGTAAGTTTATGACTTCGTTACAACCAGAATCCAGCCAAGAGAACATCTCACAAATACTATCTGTATTATTCCACAGGAAGATTTTCCACAATAGAAGGAGTGGAATTACTAATGTGACAGGAATAGATTTCAGAGGCAAGCAACAAGGAGTGCTAACAAAGTCTACTTACAAATAATCCCAGGAGAATGTAATTCGCAGGCACCTGGCGGCGGAGTTTCCCGCAGCAAGCAAGTACAATCAGTACAACAAAAAATGCCGGCCTGAGGGTAATTTAAAGCCACGTGTTATTTGCTTCCGGTGATCATATCATATGATATAGGTAGATAAATAGAGATAGAGATATGTTATTATGTTATCATCTGATACTAAGTATAAAGTAAACAAAAATATATGCAGATGATTACCTTTGCTTTTTTTTTTAGCTTTTAAAACTAACTTTGCTCATTGCCATCCATAGAATTTTTTAAATTTTACTTTTGAAATAATTATAGATTGACAGGAAGTCGCAAAAAGACAGAGAGTTCCCGTGTATCCTTCACTCAGTTTCCCCCAGTGGTAACATCTTACATATATATAGGATAATACCAACACCATTAATTTGACATTGGTACAATGTGTGTATAATGCTATGTCATAGAACTATGACACAAGTCTGTGTAGATATGTGTAACTAGCACCACAATCAAGATTTGAAACTATCCCATCATTAAAACATCAACAAAGATCTCCCTCATGCCATCCCTTTATGGGAACACACAAACACACACATACCCTAGCTCCTACTAACCACTAATTTGCTTGTCATCTCTATAATTTTGTCATTTCCAGAATGTTAAACTTTACTTAATTTTTAATAAACTCAATCAGTAGCTGGTAGAAAAATCACTTTTTATGAAATCCAAGAATACTTACAAGATTGCATAGGTGAACCAGGCATTCATGAGCACCCAAGATTTTAAACCCTTCCTGATTAAAAAAAAATTAATATAGTTTTAAACAACAAATTGTTTAATGTAATACTTTAGAAATAAAACAGTTTCATGAGAAAGGGGTAAATCCTAAATGATTGACAATGACAAATGAGGAGTGAAATAATGAAACCTAGAACTATACCTTGCTTCTTAAAATAGACTCATAAAAAGACAGTCATGTAAGTCAAATTTGTATGAATGTACATGTCCTGGTGACATTTTTATTTTTAAAAAATACTGAGGTCTCTAGGTGTACAAAGCAAAAAAAAAATACCAACTTCTCATAAATTTGTTTTGTAAATAGAGATTTTCATAGGCTAAGTTTAAGCAGTGATGGATCATAGCCCCAAAATAATTTCTGCATTTAACCGCGTTCCAAGTCTCCAAAGCCTCCATAATCTCACCTTTTTTCCATTTATCCACTTTTGTCTGTGGAAATAGCTCAGGGGAAATAGAAAATGAAATAGTGCCCCAAATAAGAGTAAGACAAAAAGATCTCGGCTTAGGAAGTTGAAGCAAAACCGTAGAAATCTACCAACACCTTGTTCTAAGAGTTGCCTCAGGAACCACAAAGCTATAGAAATATCATATCCTATGGATGATTAAGAGAAAATAGATAATGTTTAATGATCAGAATTAAGTCGAGTCGATTCAATAAGAATTAATGTGAACAACTTAATATTTAATTTACATCAGTAACAAAGACTTACCAGAAAAGAAACAGGCTGACAATTGCCCCAGTGGCCACCAGCTGAGCTGACAGGATCAGGAACACTTTGATAATGAAAGCTGAAGAGACAGAAACATTATTTTCATGACACAATATTCAAAAGTAAAAATAGAAATGTAATTATCTATTTTTGATACTTAACAGAAAGAATATTTCCTCTGACTTTTTGAGGAGGGGAAAAGGAGCCCTAGTTTAGACTCAGCAGATGGAATAACAACAGAGATCCAGTTCTGCAGACCTTGTGGAAAGTATCCCGTTCGGATTGTCACAGGTATTTTACTGGAGATTTGAGGGTTTATCCGTGGAAGCCCCAAAATCTAAAAGACAAACAGGAATTTAATTCCTTATTATGCACACCCCAACCTCCTTAGGACTAAAAGTGACCTGAAAGTCCCTGGATGTCTCAGGCCATCATTAGGGGTCCGGGTCCACCTGTGGATGAAATGGAGTGCAGGTAGAGAGGGCAGCTAGTCCTCAGAGACAGATGCGGGCTGCTGGGAGGCCGCAGAGCCTTCCCACCACTTCTCTCGCCAGCCTGCCTCCCTTTAGCAATTCCCTTCCCTTCAACTTGAGCAGAAACTGGATAACATGAGGAATCATAAGTAAGACCAAGGAGGTCCCAGCGGCATGCCAAAGCTGAGTGCAGAGGATGTCAGTGTCTCTTTTTGCTTCCTTCCTCCTGCACAGCTCTTCCCAGAGCCCTCTGAATATGGTGCTGAATATGATGACAGTGAACTGTTTGGTAGCTTTGACTCAATTTTCAAAGCAAAAGTAAATTCTGCTTAGAGATGACTGACAGGGTTGTCAACTGTGTCCTTTGGCTAGGTGGTGTTGATGCGTTGGAAGGGTGACAACAAAGAAATGGGATTGAGCTATCTTAATCAAAATACCAGAACATATGTGCCCCAATGAGGGCTGCCTACCTTAAAATATTCATGTAGTCAACATTTATTGCACATCTACTATATATCAGAGACTGTGAGGGAATAAATATTAGATGTGGCCCAGCCTTATAAGACTAGACTAGACATAAGATCACTAGAATAGACAGTCCAGAAATAATCCCTTACATTTATGGCCAACTGATTTTTAACAAATGTGCTAGAACAATTCAAGGGAGAAAGAATAGTCTTTTCAAAAAAAAGCGCTGGGACAACTGGACATATACATACCAAAGGATGAATTTGGATCCTTTCCTCATGTCATACACAAAACCTAATTATTAGTTTAAAAATGGATCATAAACGTAAGCATAAAAAGCAAAACTCCTGGGGTGCCTGGGTGGCTCATCTGTTAAGTGTCCAACTCTTGGTCTCGGCTCAGGTCATGATCTCAGGGTCTTGAGATCAAGCCCCACATCAGGGCTCCTCACTCAGCAGGGAATCTGCTTCCCCTCTCCCTTTGCCCTTCCCTCCCTCCCCACCTCGCACACTCTCTCTTTCTAAAATAAATAAGTCTTTTTAAAAAAAAGAAACAAAGCTCTTGGAAGAAAGCGTAGATGTAAATCTTTGTGAGCAGAAATTAGTCAATAAATGTTTTAGATATGACACCTAAAGCATAAGCAAAGAAAGAAAAAAACAGACAAATTGGATTTCATCAAAAGTAAAAGCTCTGTGCGTCAAATGACACCATCAGAAAGTGAAAGAAAACCCACAGACTGGGAGAAAATATTTGCAAACCATGTATCTGATACGGGACTTATACCTAGAATACACAAAGATCTCTCACGATTCAATAACAGGAAGATAAATAATTAAAAATGGACAGAGCTTATGTAGTGCCCCCCTCCAACTGACACTGGGCTTGGCCACATAACTTGTGTTGGCCAGTGAGACATTAGCATGTGTGAAGCCTGGAAAGGCTTGACAAACTTCTTGGCACAATGGGGCTTGTCTACCTGGTATACTTTTTCTTGGGACCCAACTCCCAAGTGCTGAGAGACTCAAGTCATAAAGAGAGAGCCAACAACCAGCACCAACTTCGAGCCATGTCAAGGAGTCAGAATGGCCACTCAGCCTCAGCTGCCATCTGATTACAACTGCATTAGAACCCCAAGTCAAGACCAGCACAAGAACTGCCCAACTCAATCCAGTCAACCCACAGAATCATGAAAGATAATAAAATGGTTCCTGTTTTTTTAAAAAGTGGGCAAAGGATTTGTATAGATATTTCTTCAAAGAAGATATTCAAATGCCCAGTAAGTTTGTGAAAAGATGCTCAACATCATTAGTCACTAGGGAAATGCAAATCAAAATTACAGTGAGATACCACCTCACATACACTAGAATGGCTATAAGACGACAGACAGACAATAACAAGTGTTGCAAGGACATGTAGAAACAGAACCCCTCATTACATTGCTAGTTGGAATGTAAAATGGTGCAGCCACTATGTTTAACATTCCTCAGAATGTTAGATACAGAGTTGTCATATAACCCTGCAATTCCTAGGTATCTACTACCCAAAAGAAATGAAGACGTATGTCTACACAAAAACTCAAATATGGATATTGATCACAGCATTATTCCTAATAACCAAAAAGTGGAAATAGCCCAAATGTCTGTCAACTGAAGAATAAATAAACAAAATGGGTTCTAATGAGGCGATGGAATACTATATGAGCATAAACAAGGAATGAAGTTTGGACACATACTACAACACAGGTGAACCTTGAACATTATGCTAAGTCTAAGTAAAAGAAGGCAATCGCAAAAGATCACATATCATTTGGTTCCATTGATATGAAATATCCAGAATACACCAATTCATAGAGACAGAAAGTAGGTTAGTGGTTGTCAGAGGCCAGGGGAGAGGATGGGATGGGGAGTGACCCCAATGGGTATGGGTTTCTTTTTGTGGTGACGGTTGCACAACTCTGTAAATATACTAAAAATCATTGAATTGTACACTTAAAAGGGGTAAATTTTATGATATGTAAATTGTATAAAGCTGCTTCAAATAATGATAGCCCCCCAGTCCCATAGCTTTTCATCCATTACCCATTGATTCCATAAGACTCTCATCTTTTTGCATACCATATTAATTTTTTTAAAGTGGGAGAGGGCCCAGCCTCTGCCCTCCAGGAGAGACAGACGCAAGCAACTAACTCCAACAGTGGTGGGGAGGCCTTCAACCTGATGTCCTCATGTGTTAAATGACACTACAATGCTTTCACTTACAGGGTTGTTGGAAGGACTAAATGCAAAACTCTTCCTCTCGCACAACACCCGGTGCTGAAGGACTGGCACCGGGGCAGAGGTGGCTCATGTGGTGCCATCCATCCTCCCTGGCTTCCTCACCACCCAACCCCAACCTGGTTAAAGAGGACAATGGGCCCAACTAAAAAAACTACAGATGGAGGTGGCCGTGGGATCCTGGTGGGGTCAATGACGAGCAAGTGGAAATTCTTGGGTGTGGTTTCCAGGAAAGCCTCTGAAAAGAAGTCAGATTTGGCTTACTCTCGGGCATCTGTCCATGAATAGCACCCCTTGGAGTTGTCGAGGCAGCAGACTAGGCTTAGCCTTTCTTTGCCTTTGCCTTTCCCTACCTGGAAGGCTAGGGCTCCAAAAGGCATCTTTCCAGCCACAAGATGGGGAGTGAAGGCCACAGGGAGACAGCAGTGGGGTTCAAAGCTCACAGTCTACCTTTAAGTTGTCCAGGCCCTAAGAGGGTCTAAGGATGACAGAGTGGTCACGGGGGACTGGTAGCATTTGCCTTGAACGGCATAGTTCATAAAAGAAAAAAGACATTTTTTGAAGCCACAGATTTTTAGTTTTCTATTGCTCACAGCTGAATGCATTTCCCATACAGAATTAATATCTAGGGGGCATTAAATTAATATGCTTTAAAACTAAAGCCAGTATCATGGCATCACCTTGTAGGGAGGTAAGAACATTCTACAGTCAGTGGGTAATTCATATTTCCTCAGGGAACCACACATTGTTTACCGTAATATGTTTATTATGAATTTCTGAATACCCTGGACAACTAAGGGACCACCTACTACAGCAGCCCTACATCATGTTTCATGGTAAAGTGTAACTGGGAAAAACTAAAGGCAAAGTTAAAGCGTCTAACAATCCACTCTGGGAAAGCATTTTGAGAGAACACTTGCTTTTCTCTTCCAAAATTATGCTCACCTTTGCGGACCGATGAATCTGAGAATGGATTGGCTAAATTATTGCTGTCATTTGGGGTGGTCTCATCTGAAATTTGTACCACATAGCTATCCGCTCGCTCTTTCATCTTTGAATGTGGATTCCCGTGAGTTTTTTGTGGCTCAGAAGGCGAAGTTGTGTAGGACTGACCAGACTTGATCTGGACGTTACTATCTGCTGCTTTCCGAACCAGATGGTGATGATCCCCAGAACTAAAGTCTATTGGTTCACTGATCTCCAAGTCCATTTTCCTGGAGGAGGAGAATTGTTATTCAAGTCTTTGTGCTCATACCACTACAATCTTAGCATCCTTGTAACATTCAAATGAGTTTTCTATTTTTTTTTAATTAAAAAATTTTTTTAAGTTTTTTAGTAGGCTCTATGCCCAACATGGAACTTGAACTCACAACCCCTAGGTCAGGAGTCACATGCTGTACCCGCTGAGCCAGCCAGGCACCCCTCAAACGATGTTTTCTTAATTTTAACTCCCTTAGCTCAGGACTTACCAAGCCAGTACTTAACAAATATTTATTGGGTGAGTGATGAACCACTACTTTTAAGATGAGGCCTATAGAGTAAAGTAACTTGCACTTTATAATGAAATTACTATGTTTATAAATTCATCCACAAGGAGTTCATAAACTCCCTTTTATGTGCCAGGTGTGGAGCTCCCCTCATCACCTCTGCCCTCAAAATGCTTATATTTTGGAGGAGAAGATAAACAAGCAATAATATAAAAGCCAAATTAAGCAGGGTCAGGAACAATGGAAGATGATAACGAGAGCCCCTCATAACGTCTGGAGGAAAATGTAGGAAGTAGAAGAGGCTGTCACAAGCTTCCAGAGAAAGGGAAATTTCAGCCAAGGCTGAAAAACGAGTAGGAGGAAGAGATGGGGAAAAGTTTTCCAAGGCAGGGAGTCAGCCTGGACCAGAACGGGAAGAAGCAGAGAGGGCAGGTTCCAGAGCAGAATGAGGTTAGGCAGAGGGCCAGTTAGGGCAGGTCAGTGAGGGACCAGCAAGCAAATTCATCCTGAAGGCCATGGCCATGGTAGGCAGAATGAATGGCCCTCCAAAGATGTCCACACCCTAATCTCTGTGACTTGTGAATGCCCCTCACATGGCAAAGGGAACATTGCTGATGTGATGAAGCTAAGGACTCTGAAGTGGGAATAGGATCCTGGATTCTCTGGGTGGGCCCAACTGAATCATAAGCATCCTTATGATCATACTTATAAGAGGGAGGCAGGAGGACCAGAGTCACAGGAGAGATGACAATAGGAGCAGAGGTCCGAGTGACAGAGTTGCTGTCTCTGATGACGGAGGAAGGGGCCGTGAGCCAAGGAATGCAGGAGGCCTCTGCAAGTTGGAAAAGGCAAGGATATGTATTCTCCCCTAGCACCTCTAAATCCGAAAGCTGGCACTTTGATTTTAGGCCAGGGAGACCGATTTGGGACTTCCGACCTGCAGAACTATAAGAGAATAGATTTGTATTGCTTTAAGGCATTATGTCTGTAGTGATTTGTTACAGCCATAGGTAACTGATACAACAGAGAATTACTGAAGGTACTCCAGCAGGGGACCAGGGGATCTGACTAGAAAGACTGCACTAGGGCGCCTGCGTGGCTCAGGCGGTTAAGCATCAGCCTTCGGCTCTGGTCATGATCCCAGGTCCTGGGATCAAGCCCCACCCCCCCCACCCCCCGCATTGGGCTCCCTGCTGAGCAGGGAGCCTGCTTCTCCCTCTGCCTGCCCCTCCCCCCTGCTTGGGCTCTCTCCCTCCCTCTCTCTCTGTCTCTCATGAAGAAATACTAAAACCTTAAAAAAAAAAAAAAAAGACTGCACTAGGCACAGTGTGGAGAAAGGGCCAGAATAAGCAAAAGCAGAAGCAAAGAGACCAGAAATGCAGGTAAGAGGTTACGGTGGCTCTGCCACAGTGCTTTGGAGCAGAGCACAGTTCTTAGAAAATCAGTACGAAATGAACCAAAAATGGCAAAGAAAAGCCCCCCGTTAGCTTTACTGGGACATGAAGACTCAGACAAGCCCCTGTTGCTGGCCTGCTTCCCCACAGAAGATTGCTGAGAGGGCCAGGGCTTGGTCAAACCATACCCCACTCGGGAATGGCATAAAAAGAAGGTCTGAACAGAACACCACGCTCTTGGAGAGGCAGACTCCATTTTACAAAGATGTCCTTCTCAAATTAACCTCTAAATTTTGCAAAATTCACTGGGATTTTTTTTCAGTACTTGAAAACATAACTCTAAAGTTCATCAGAAAGAGTAAATATATGAGAATAATCAAGAAGAAAATTGAAAGAGAAGGATTATGGGGAGCTGGGGAGTACTGATTTACCTTATTAGAAACCAAAATATCATGAAGCTACAGGATTAAAAGTATGGTTGTAGCATGTCAATAGATAAATGGACCGATGGGATGGAAGAGATGTAAGAAATAGACCCATGTGTATGAGAATTTAAAGTTTGATAAAGGCAAGTGCCTGGGTGGCTCAATCGGTGAGGTGTCCGACTCTTGATTTCGGCTCAGGTCAAGATCTCAGGGTCATGAGATCGAGCCCCACATCACGCTCTGCGCTCAGAGGAGAGTCTGCTTGAGCTTCTCTCTTTCTTTCCCTCTGCCCCACCCCCCGCACTCACTCTCTGTCTCTGTCTCTGTCTCAAATAAATCTTTAAAAAAAATTTTTATAAAGGTGGCATTTCAAATTATTGTCCCATAGTGTTGGAACAAGTAGTTATGCTTAGAAAACAAAGTTCAATAACTATTTCACATCTTTTACAAAAATGCATTCCAGATGAAGTAAAGATATTATCATAAATAATAATAGCCATAGATACTCTACAAGAAAATATCAACGATTATTTTTGTAAGCCTTTGTAAGAATGCTTGGAAATCCTTGCCAGATTTGGTGTACAAAAAGCACTTTTAATATCATTACAAAAGATACCAATAACTCTGAAATGCAAATTTGTGAAAATAAAACTTGCAATATTTACTGTAAGAACAACCTTTTAACAAGGAAAAGATGAGCAACTCTTTAGAAAGATGAAAAAAGAATATAAATAGACAATTCATAAGGGAACTTTGCTCAATAAACTTAGGAAATAATACCTCACAAATATCCATGCAATAAAAACAATTGTGTACTTTTTTCCCCCAAAAAACTAAAAAGCTAATTCTCAGAGTTGCAAGGCTGTAGAGAAATGGATAACCTAGGGCCACATTCTGACTTGTGGGGGTCCTACAGATATTCCCCTTTCTATAAAAAAATATTTACATGTGCATTTTTTGGCTGCACTGGAATGAAAAAAATACAATCCAGACTGGATTCATTGTACACTATTCATTATTATTATATTCACTTTTTTTCTACTGATTTTAAAAGAAATTGGAATATTTTCATGACCCTTAAAAGTACGTTGGACCCTAGGCAATGTGCCTACTGTGCCAGGGGGCTAAATCAGCCCTGAGAAAACCTCAAGGAGTTGGCAGGTGTGTAAACCTTTCTTTCGTCAGTAATTTGGCAGCATCAGATTCAAAATGTGCATCACTTTACGCCCAACGATTACATTTTCAGGAACTTGCCCCATAAAAATACCCACACAAATAGGCAATGAGACATATATAAGGAAGCTCATTACATTATTCACTGTAACTGCAAAAAAAATTTCAGACTAAGTATCAATCATTAAGGAATGGTTAAATTGATTTTGGCAAAGAAAAGTTCGATATATATATATGGATTCATGTCAGAAGTTCACTCCAACACACTTTTGAATAAAAAAACTAGAGTAGAGAATAATACGTAGTAGGATCACACTCATGTTTTATACACCGCACACATACACATTTCCAGAGGCTGAAGAGATAGAGGACAAACCGTTAACATGGGTATCCCTAACACTGCAGAGCTGGGGAACACACTCTGAGTTGTATGAATTTTTATAATGAGCATTTATTATTTATATTAAAGAAGATATTTACATTTTGAAGAGAAAAGGGAATATTTCTCTTTTTGGTAAAATCTGGAGCTCCCCTGAGGGGAACTGTCCTGACACGCAGCTGAGGAGCCCCGCAAGATGCCGAGTACCCAAGTTGGTTTCCTCCCGGGCGGTCCTGCAAATCAGAAGGGGGAGAGGCAGTGAGAGAGTTTCAAAGCACTCGGAACAAAAAACAAACAAAAATCAACGGCAGCTGAGCTTTCCTCATGAAACTACAGTTGGCTGGTGCCTTAATCATACAATGAGGCTTTCACCTGGTCTCAGAATGCTTCCCTGGCTCGGGAGCCAACGGTCATCCGAAGGGCAGGCGGGCCCTGGGACTAAGGGGGAAGTTCTGAGTGACAGTTGGGGGGAGTGGCAGTTGGAGCACCAGGTGGGCTAGGCATCCTGCGGCTTCCTGAAGGCCTAGCGTCATCACCTTCTCCCAAGCAGGAGGAAGACCCGCACAATTATTTCAAATAAGGAAGATTTGTTTATGACAAAGCAGGCACTGGTTTTTCTGCGAGGTGATAACGCGACCCCCCCCACCGTGGTATAGGGAGATACCTACCTGGGGCGGCAGGCCAGTGAGGAGCCAGGGAAGCCTGATTCAGGCTGTTGGGTGAGAGAAGTCAGATGACCACGTAGGAGGGCAGCAAGGAGAGGCATGGGAGCAGACACTTGTCCTGAATGCAAAGTGTTGCTGAGAACAGGCTGACTGATCCACTCACTACACTGCTCATCAGTGTGTGCCTACTGTGTGCGGGGCATGGAAGAAACCCAAAGAGGAAAAAAAGCAAGCTTCCTGTTCTCAGCACGCTCACTGTCCCGTGGAGGCGACGTGGGTGCAAAGGTACACCGTGAGGTCGAGGAGGGAAGAGTCAGAGCGAGGAAGCTACGTCGGGGAGTCAGAGAATGGAGGTGTGTCCTGAGCCGATTCTGGAGAGGACAGGGTGGGGTGTGAAGTGTTGGGAGGGAGCACATTCCAGGCAAAGGGAACACCCTGAGCACCGGGCTGGGAGCCGTGGGACACCCGCACAACAGGGTAATCATATCAGGTTCTAACACGGAAGGTATGTCCACAGAGGGAGATGGACATCACGAAGCCCCTCCTGGGGATGAAAGAGGGAACGGTCAGCAAGCTTATCTGCCCGGGCTCCCCTCTCCTGCACCTGCCGGCACTTTCATGGGTCTCACTCACCCTCTGTCCCGACCGCAATCTCTCTCCCTAGTTTGTTGTCAGTAGACAATTTGAGTTAATTAACGTTTTCCCAAGGTTGCATGTCAGGAGGTTATTAACCAGTGACTTGACTAATCTGATCAAAAAAATGCTTCCTCCTCCTGCTCTCGTATTGGCCTCAGAATCAACATCAATCAGGCACTTACCGAATGTAGACGTTGTTTACAGCCTCACCCGCACTAACTCACCGACTCCTCACCTCGACCCGGTGAGGCGCGTGCTCTTGTCGTCCTGGTCGGCCTGGTAAGTAAGCGGAGACACAAGGCTCTGCCCCGGAGCTGCACAGCACAAGGGCATGAGTGCTCACGGAGTCCCACACGGCCCATATCCACTGGGACACAAAATGGGCTGAATAGTACTCTCTTTGAAACCAGGCTATGATATGTTTTATGCATCTGCTCTCCCTTTTTTTTAATTTTAAGAGTTTTGATTAATGAACCATGCAACACCTAAATCATGCAAATTAGCCTGCTTGGCAGCACTGATAATCCCCTGGGGAATTCAGCTTTTTCCTTTCCCTTGGTGTTAATTTGAAGACCCTAGGAGGTATTTACTCCTGTCTTCACAGCACACACTTGCTCTATCACACACACACACACACACACACACACACACACACACACACACTAGAATTTTCTCAGGTATCCCCACAGGCACAGATTGTGTTTGTCTCTGTGCAGTTGAACCCTTCCCCTGCGTCCAGGCTGGTGTCTCTCTCTGTCTTTGTTTCAGTCTGAGATCTCTCCCTGGCACCTGGGCACCAGGGAGCCCAGCCTGGCCAGTTGTGGCTCATGCTCTTCCTGAGGCCCCAGCGAGGGAGCAGGGGATGGGGTCACAGACTTCATTGAGTTGCCTTCCTGAGTTCTCTCCTCGCATCCATTTCCCTCACCTCCTGACTTGCCCCTCCACCCGGCCCCATCACCTTCTCTGCCTAGCAGCCCTGTCTGTCCCCATGGCACACCACTCTGTTACACCCTAGTGTGGTCTGCACAGGACTTGTGGCTTTGCTTAGAGAAGCCCCACTTACTGACTTAAAACTATGAGCCAAGTTTGAGAACAGACCAAATCTTCACACAGCCCTGAGGTGGGCAATACCATCCTCACCTTACAGACAATGACCCGAGCTACGTGTGGAGGTCCGGGTGCCAGTCCTTGAACGAGACCCGAGCCACCATACACTGCTCTCTCCAGCTGGGAGAGGATTTCTAAGGCTGAAAACCTGCCAGTGTTTCCCTTTTCCCATTTGATATTTTCTTTCTTTCTTTTTTTTTAAATAAAAGGAACACATGATGTTGTGAAAAAAATTCAAACAATACAAAATGAAAAGTGAAAGTCTTCCTCACCGAGTCTGTTACAATCAATTGACAACAGTTTTCTGTCTAAAGGACTAAAACAAATATTTTTCACACACATACAGCTTTTATATTTCCATAAAGTGATCGTATTTTATACATTGTTCTGTAAATTGCTTTCTTTATCTTTTCATTTCCGCACGTAGAAGAGCCTCAAATAGTTTCCTGTGTCACTGAGAATGTAATCCAAAGTCTTTACTTTGGCCAACATAATCTTTTTTTTTAAATAATTTTTATTGTTATGTTAATCACCATACATTACATCATTAGTTTTTGATGTAGTGTTCCATGATTCATTGTTTGTGCATAACACCCAGTGCTCCATGCCGAATGTGCCCTCCTTAATACCCATCACCAGGCTAACCCATCCCCCCACCCCTCCCCTCTAGAACCCTCAGTTTGTTTTTCAGAGTCCATCGTCTCTCATGGTTTGTCTCCCCCTCCGATTTACTCCCCTTCATTCTTCTCCTCCTGCTATGGCCAACATAATCTTGACGAAAAACTTGCCAAAGATATTACAAGAAAGGAAAATTATAAGCTCATCTTACTCATGAACACAGATGCAAAAATCTGAAAAATATTAGTAAACCAAATCCAGCAATATGGGAAAAGGATAGCAAATCACGGCCAAGTTGGGTTCATTCCAGGAGTTGCAATGTTAATTTAACATTCAGAAGTATATCCACGTAATGAACACATTAACAGATAAGTATTATGATCATCTCATAGAGAAAACCGTTTGATAAAACCTCTCTCCTCCTCCTCCCTCCCTCCTCCTCCTCCCTCCTCCATCCAAATGTGTACAACACATTTGTGATGAAAACAGAAATCGAAGGGAAATTTCTTAACCTGACAAAGGGAATCGACAAAATCTATGGTGTCAGAAGTCAGGTATAGTGGTAAGGGGCAAGTATGGGGTTTTGTGGTAGTAATGTTCTATTTCTTGATTTGGTGGTTGGAGTTACTTTGTGATAAAAGGGGTAAAAGTGGCCTTCTTCCTGATGATCTCAGAAGGGTGGAGGGTGTGACCAGAAGCTGCAGGAGCTGACAAAAACAGGAGATGGAGATGGGGGCCGAGGGAGAATGGAGGAAACAGGGTGTTGGGTGTTCATACATGTGGATGTTGACCCAACCCAGGATGGTGTCCTATGATGGAGAGGAAGCTGGTGAGCCATGGGTCAAGGTTCTCAGTGAATGAGAGGGAGTAATTTGTGGATGAAGTGCAAAGAGAAGTATACACTGGGAGATGGAGACATGCATTAGGGGGCATGAAATTTACCACCTAGATGCCCTTCACAGAGTGCATGGTTCTAAAACGAGACAACAGTCCTTATCTATTTTCCACAACCACTTTTACAGTTGGTCTTAATCCCCATAAAGGTCCTGGAAAGTAGTTAATATTTTGTTCTACTATTGGGGAAACCTAGACTCAGAGCAAGAATGCCTGAGCCACAGCACAGGCCCCAGGGCTCTTTGAGGGCATTCGGATGTGGTGTCAGAGCAGAGGCTGTGTCGGCCACTGGTCCAAATCATGGTCCCTCAGTTAATCATCAGTTAACACTAAGACAGGGATAGTAACTCCTTTCAGGGTTGTCATGAGCACTAAGTGAGATTTTGTGACAACGTGGGCGTTCAATACAAGTTTTCTTTCTTTCCCTGGGCCATGCCACCAGCATATTCATTGAGCTGTCTCCAGGTATATCAAGTCCAGAAAACCCAGGATCCTGAAAACAGGTACGCTACCACTACACTATGAAGTGAGGCTGAAAAGCAAGAGACCCTTTTCCATGGTGAGGCCTGTTCTGATCAGCGACATTAATAAGAGGGGAACTGTCTTGTCATAATGCTCTTGTCTAGGCCAAACCAGTCGTTTGCCTTCCCACTCTCATGCTCACTGGCGTGCTGACCAGAGGCTACCGGACCGGTGATAACATCATCACCCGACGGTTTAGGAACGTGTGATTGACATTGTAGGCTTTAAAATGTGTTTCCCCTCCTAATGCATAAATGTCCATGGATACAACCCATATAAATAAAAGTATTTGGGGTTCTAAATTATAATTTTTAGTACTGTAAAGGCGTTCTCAGCCTGAGTGTCAGATTAGCAAATAAAAATACAGCACACCTAGTTAAATCCTAATTTCAGATAAACAAAGAACACTGCATGGGATACACGCATATCAAAATATTATTCGTTCCTTGTCTGAAATTCAAATTTAATTTGGTGTTCTGCATTCTACCTGCCAATCCCAGGCCTAAAGCCAAAGTTTGCCAAAATCTGTCCCCAGAAGGCGATCGAGATCCAAACTACAGTCCACTTCCAGAAGTCCCGGGTGGGGCACTTCCGGCCGTGGGGGGTGGAGCCAGCGCGGCGCAGGCCCCACCCATCGCCGGAAGCTTTCCAGGCCAGGTCCCGCCCCCGAGCCCGCCTCCCGGCGCTTGTGGGCCGCCCGGGGCTGGTTCCGGTCGCAGAGCGGGTGGAACCGCCTTCCTGCCTCCAGGGGGCAGCGGCCTCCCTCGGGTCCCTGCGTGGACAGCTCGGCGCCCGCGCCGCTCTTCCTGTCGCTGGGAGTGGCGGGCCGACCAGCGGGCGGCCCGGGCCGGCGGTCGCCATTCCCGTGTCGCTGCGCCCGCGGGGGCCGCCCGAGCCCGCCACGATGCCACTGGGCCTGAAGCCCACCTGCAGCGTCTGCAAGACCACATCGTCCTCCATGTGGAAGAAGGGCCCGCAGGGCGAGATCCTCTGCCACCACTGCACGGGCCGGGGCGGCGCGGGCGGCGGGGGCGCCGGCTCCGGGGCGGCTGGCGGGACGGGGGGCAGCAGCGGCGGTGGCGGCTTCGGCGCGGCGACCTTCGCCAGCACCTCGGCCGCCCCTCCGCAGAGCAACGGGGGCGGGGGCGGCAAGCAGGTGAGCTCCTCCGGCGCCTCCCGCCCGCGGAGGCCGACCGGGCGTGGGGTGGGCGGAGGCCGGTGGGGCTGGGAGGGAGCGCGCGCGTGGGCCTTCCCGGATCGCGGTGACCGTGCTAGAGAGGGCCGCCCGCTCCCGCCCCACGATGAGATCTTCACTGGCTTGGCCCATTCTAAGCACCTTTGGTATTGTGAGAAATTGAAAGTGTAAAGAAGCGAGACAATTTAAAACCCTTCAGAAATCCCCCTCATTGTAGTAACATTTGCGGTAGTATCCAGACATCTCAGTACACGCACGTAAACGGGGTCATGCTACTGGACCTACTTTCCCTGTTAAAGGTTATTTTATTATTATGTTATAAAGTAAGATTATGTCATTGCTTTAAATGGCAGCGTAAGTATTCCATTGTAGGGAAGTGCCACACCCAGCCTGCTCCCCAGGGTTGGAGAGTTGAGTTGTTAAGGGATGTTCTCCACTATAAACACAGCAAACGAATAGTTCTTGCCTTGGCCGAGACTTAACTCCTACACCTACCCCAATGCCCTATTGTAAGTACTTCACACCTTTTTGGAGGCTCTAGAGATGCTTGTCTAGGGCCCTCCCTGTTTTAATTAGCCCAGTTCCTGTGATTACCCAGGGTAAAAAGAAAAGCCACATTCTACTTAATTTTTTAAAAGTCAGCATAAAGTGCATATTCTGAAGTCCTTGTAAGATGGTTGTATCGGGACAGCAATCTTTCTACAATTTTATTTCTTTATCTTTTTTGTTCTTTAATTGTTTATGTAACAGAGTAAGCAGGAAATTCACAGGAGGTCTGCTCGGCTCAGAAACACTAAATACAAATCTGCTCCAGCTGCTGAAAAGAAAGTTTCCACTAAAGGAAAAGGGAGAAGACATATTTTTAAATTAAAAAATGTAAGATGATTGTGGACAGTGTCTTTTACAGTAATGGCATTGTGTGTGTAGTGTGTCCTGTCAGTGCCTTCATTTCTCATCTGAACTTTGCTCTTCCGAGCCTTTCTGCAGTATTCTGGGGAGTGGTCCGCACTTCTTAAAAGGAAGTGAGCTCTGTTGCAGGAGGCTTGCTGTTTATAGTTAATAATATCCTTTTTCTGTTTTTTTAGCTTTTAATTTTTTCCAGTGGGAAATATAAAATATGAGTCTAAAAGAAACATAAACCTTGAATGCATTTGATTGGGCCCTCTATGCAAGGAGGAGGTGGGATTATGGTTCTTGATATGGCCAGATATATTAGGGGGGAAATTTTTTTTTTATTCTTTAAAGATCTAAGTAAATAATACTGGAACTCATTCATTTCCATATTTGTTTGTTATTACATCCCCAGAAAAAGTATCTTGCTGACACGATGATCAGTTTGATGATTGTGAATCAAAAATTTTGCTAAGCCTTCTGCTGTAAGAAACTAGATGGTTGAAAGACTTGTGCTGGGGGTAGTTGAAAGAAACTTTTGTTGCAGTAAATTCTCAGTATTTTTGTAAACACAAGGGGAAAATGGCCATCCACAGTGGACAGTGCGTTGTAGACTACTTTTTTAAACCTCAGTATGGTGTTCTTTCCTTTTAGAACAAGAATGCTTCCTTTACTGGGCATTTCTGAAATTGGGTGTATTCATTTGTGAAACACTGAGGGGCCCTGTAGTAAATTCTTGTGCCGCCTGCAGATTCTTATTCAGAATAGTTGACTAATTGATTTAAGACTTTTATAATTTAGTTTTCTTAAAATGAGGCACCTGTTGAGAAGGCACGTTAAGTAAATGTGCATGTGATTATAGTTGTATCATTTACACACACGTTTTCCTCTTCTGTGTGGTAGAATATGCTCTGCAGTTATTTCAGTATCTATTTCTTTAGCAACCCTTCTCTTCAAGGATGGTACCAAGACACGTGGGGAGGCCTGGTTTTTGTGTTGTGGCATATAAGCGTGTATTACAGCTTAAGAAGGGTTTGCAGTAATGGCTGGGTGGTGGCAAATGCCTAAGCACTCCAAGGAAGTTTCTATAACCTTAGTTCAGCCTTGCTAGAAAATTACTTCTGATGACAAGTATCCCAGCTTAGTTCCATAGTTAAGTTGAGATGGAAAATGTCTTCAAGGAGACACTTTTTCACATTGTGTTCACCTACACATTTTTTTTATTACTTCCTTTTTTTTGTTGTGTGCAGGCCTTCAGAGCCAGGATGTTGTTTATAACCGGAATGTTATATGTAATAAAGCTCCGAGAGCGGTTGGGGTAGATCTCAGCAGCTTGTGCGTTAGTTCTCAGCAGTTGGTAAGCTGATGGTAGCAGAAATAGCCACAGAAATACTCAGACTGTGCTTTGCCACAACATTCAGAAAATCGTTTATCTTTTTATTGTGCTCAACCAGCAACAGATTTAGTGTTTCTTAAGTTACAGAACTCTTGTAGATGACTGGGAAAATGACTGTATACGCTACACACACATACACACTCGGAATGTGCTAATGTTTTTACTTTTTTTTTTCCCCCAGCCCATCAAAGCTCCTGAGTCCGTTTCCACTATAATCACTGCAGAATCAATCTTCTACAAGGTAAGCATCTGTAGGGTTACTAAGGGCAGGTTTGGGCCTATCATAAGATACACTGCCAAATGTTGGGTTAGTCCAAAGGCCTCTGCCCCTCTATATAATGTGTGATTGCTTTTTGTTCTTCTCTAAGCTAGTTTTCCCCGTAGGTGGCTGGTATAAAACATTTCATCCAGAGCTGAGGTAGGAGGGGTAGTTGCTTATTGAAAC
Source organism: Eumetopias jubatus (assembly GCF_037043125.1). Classification (NCBI taxonomy): domain Eukaryota; kingdom Metazoa; phylum Chordata; class Mammalia; order Carnivora; family Otariidae; genus Eumetopias; species Eumetopias jubatus. Next base: position 37,377,371 of record NW_028274820.1, read on the forward strand.
ATGGTATTTTTAAGTATTTTAAGTGTCTTAAAATTCTAAGGTATAGTGTGGCATCCTGAAAGAGTGAGCCACCCTAGTCACCCTGCCAGTCACTGTGGGAGGAGCACAGAGTGGGGACTTGGATGAGTAGAGGGAGTGTAGACCTGATACCTAGTGGGTAGAGGAGGCACAGAGATTCTAAAATGCCTTTAAGCAGAAGTGAGGGCAATAAGGGCAGTGGCGGGGATTAACATCTACTAGAAGTAGATGGTGAGAGAGTGTCCAAAATGTTTTGATAAAAGAGTGAGGAAGTCCATTTTCCTAGAGCCAAAGCCCACAGACACCTGCTTCTTCGATGGGAGACATGATATATCGTTATTTTTGAACCAGAAGCCTTAGGAAAGCAGTTGCAACACAGAAACAGCCTCCAAAGCCTGGCGGGCCTGGCACAGGCAGCAGCCATTACATGCTGTTGATGTCTTGGGGGCTGAACTATCTTTTGGGGGGCAGTGGCACGAGTTAGTGCTTCATACCTGACCCAAGTGGACCAAACACTGAAAAACTCAAGTATGATACTCTGTGTGTACCTTTTTTGTTGTTGTTAGCCCAGAATCTGTGTAGTCTAAAACAGCCTGTACACAGGCAAACACCACTCCTGTATTTCCAGCATTTCACGCATGTTAGTAATAAATAAAGTAGCTAAATTTAGTATGCGCTTGCTGTGCATCAGGCCCTGAGGTGAGCACGACACAGGCTTTACTTCACTCAGTCCACTCCATGAAGTGCTACTGTTATCCCCATTTTATGGATGAGGACAGTGAAGCACAGAGAACTGCTTGATCTTGTCAAAGATTCTATAGCCAGCAGGTCATGGAGTGAGGCAGTGTGATGGCGGAGCTCAGCTCCTGGCCCCACCGGCAAATGACTGTGTGATTGGGCCGAGACCAAGCTCTCTTTTGTTTCCTCTGCTAGAAAATAGGGATTGTGAATAGCAGCCACCTCAGTGGTTCAGGCGAGCTCATGCCTGTTAAGCACTCAGCAGAGTAAGCACTCAATGAATAGTAGAAATTGGCATCATCGTGTTTTCAGATGTGTGTATCACTCTCACAGCCGAACACACAGTTTACAGATTTAAGTCTGGAAGCAACTGGTTGGGAGGCACCTGGTTGGCTCAGTCAGTAGAGCATGCAGCTCTTGACATTGGCGTTGTGATTTCAAGTCCATGTTGGGCGTAGAGATTGCTTAAATAAATAAACTTTAAAAAAAAAAGAAGCAACTGGTTTGGCTAAGGATTTAATGTACTAATGATTTCCAGGCATGTCTCAACCAAAAGGCGAAAGGCCTTTGAACAGGTGTGGGACCTGTTATTACAAGTATCATATTTTTTTTTTTTAAGATTTTATTTATTGGGGCACCTGGGTGGCTCAGCCGTTAAGCGTCTGCCTTCGGCTCAGGTCATGATCCTTGGGTCCTGGGATCGAGCCCCGCGTCGGGCTCCCTGCTCAGCGGGGGGCCTGCTTCTCCCTCTGCCACTCCCCCTCCTTGTGTTCCCTCTCTCGCTGTGTCTCTTTCTGTCAAATAGATAAAATCTTTAAAAAAGAAAGATTTTATTTCTTTATTTGAGAAAGAGAGAGTGTGTGCGTGCACAGGCACACAGCGGGGAGCCCGATGGAGGGCTCTATCCCAAGACCCCAAGATCACTACCTGAGCCGAAGTCAGACGCTTAACTGCTTAACAGACTGAGCCACCCAGTCACCCCACAAATACCGTATTTCTTATTGCTGTCTGCCACCCCTGTTTGTTAGACAATAAGGACAAAGTGCAACAAAATATTCAGGTATGTTGCCGATACCCAGGATTGCAGAGGCTGCCGCTGCCGCTGCACGCAGCACCGGGGCGGGAGGACTTAAGAGGTCATTGCCATCTGCTGAACTAGAGCCCAGATCAGGCATGCGAGAGGGAGCTGAGTGGGAGCCACTGGGTCTGACGGCCAGGAGTGTGGGCACCCAAGACCCCAAAGGGTTGAATGGCCTCCCTGTGGCAGAAGAGCCCCATGAACAGCTCTGCTTACTCCTGATCCAGTGTTCTTCAGTATATTGAGTTGACCTTTCTTTTCTGCCAGCAGCCCTGAAACCTCCCTGCAAATGAAGGAACTCCTTAGATTAAGTGCCTTAGTCATGGTTAGCGCTTTCTGTATATACATGCACAACACAACACGTGCTAATAATCACTTAACCACGTGCCAGGTACTGCTCGCCATTGGCATCTTTTTTTTTTTTTTTTAAGATTTATACATTTATTTGAGAGAGCAAGAGAGAGAGCACGAGAGCAAGCGGGGGGGGCAGAGGGAGAGAGAGAGAATCTCAAGTGGACTCCCCACTGAGTGCAGAGCCTGACGTGGGGCTCGATCTCATAACCATGATCACAATCATGATCTGAGTGGAAAGAAGAGTCCCAACACTCAACCAGCTGAGCCACCCAGGTGCCCCTGGAATCTTTCAGTAGGACATTGTCTTTGCCTTGCAGTTCTATTTTCACACTATTATATATTTTGAGTTAATATTCATTTAGCATATATTTGAGTGTCTATGATAAGCAAGGCCCTGTTCTTTGTACAAAAAAATGAATTAATCATTTATAATTTGGGAATAATGATGCTACGTGTAGACAAAGCAAACCGTAAGTGCAAAGAATTTATATGACAAATAACTTAGAACGTTGAGTAGTGGCTCTGAGGACCAGCTGAGGATGGATATGAACTAGCCAGTAGCAGATTGTGGTCCGCATTGACTCTACCGGTCCGTAGTGATGCAGATGCAACTGTAGCCCTTAGACCCATGGATGAAGGGTCCACCAGGAAAAGCTCCTGTCACAGCTCACTCACTGGAAGTATTTCTTCAGAATTATTTTTATGGTTGAGGGCACACCCCAGCACTTTACCTGCTGCCAAGGCCCTGTTTTGAGGGAAGCAGTGATAAATCGCACTTGGTTCCTGCAAGTCAAGGACACTTTCCCCAGCTAGGAACCACACCCACCTAAGGGAGTGCTGAGTACCATAAAGATTTGGATCAGCCATTATGGATGCTCAGGGGAGAAATTATTTCCTTTTGAAGACCTAGGGAAGGAGACATGCAACAGATGGCAGAGGCAGAGTCATAGGGAGGGCTCGACACGGACGTGACAGATGAGTTAGTTGGCTGCGAAGTGGAGCAGGGATAAGACCTGAAGCCGTGAATGCTGGAAACGCAGGTAATTGTCTTGTGGGAGGATAGCAGAGTGAATGGCATGGGACCCATCCTGAAGACTGGTTATGATCAGAAGAGTTTCTCTCATTTCTTTGGGTTGGAATGTGTGATGTCCATTTTCTTTATGGATGGCCGAGGAGGGAGGAGTGTAGAGCGTATTCTCCTCGGGTAAGCACTGCTTTTCAATACAGGACAGAGACGGACCCCTGAGCTGGTGAAGGAGCCCCAGCTGCATTCTCTGCCTTCAGTAGCCTTCAGCAAAGTCACTTCCCCTTTCTACAGCTCAATGGCTGTAGGGATAACATTGTTCTGATACGAAATCAAAGTGTTTTTATAAACAAATGTTTTCTCCAGATGCACATTTTTGGGGGTGTGTATAATTTTTATTCAAGAGTGAACAACTTTAGAATTGGCATCAGGGGCACCTGGGTGCCTCAGTCTGTTGAGCATTCCACTCTTGATCTCAGCTCAGGTCATGATCTCAGGGTAGTGAGATTAAGCCCACTCCGTGTGGAGCCTATTTAAGATTCTCTGTCTCCCAAAAAAAAACAAAACAAAACAAAACAAAAAGGGGCACCTGGGTGGTGCAGTTGGTTAGGCATCTAACTTGATTTCTTTCGGCTCAAGTCCTGTTCTCAGGGTCATGAGATTGAGCCCCACATCGGCTCTGTGCTCAGCATGGAGTCTGGTTAAGACCCTTTCTCCCTCTCCTTCTGCCCCTCCCAGTCCACACGAGAGCACACACGCTATCTTTCTCTCTCTCTCTCAAATAAATAAATCTCACTGTGCACCTGGGTGGCTCAGCCGTTAAGCGTCTGTCTTCGGCTCAGGTCATGATCCCGGGGTCCTGGGATCGAGCCCCGCAGCAGGCTTTCCTGCTCAGCAGGGAAGCCTGCTTCTCCCTCTCCCATTCCCCCTGCTTGTATTCCCTCTTTTGCTATCTCTCTCTGTCAAATAAATAAAATCTTTAAAAATAAATAGAATAAATAAATCTTAAAAAAAAAAAAAGATTCTCCCTCTCTCTTTGTCCCTCCACCCCCACTTGAGCTTTCTCTCTCTCTAAAAAAAAAAAGAAAAGAATTTTCTTTTCTCAGGGGCAGGTAACACAACCATATAAACATTGATGCATTGGACCATCTTAAAGGTGTTTTACTGAGCACTTTGCAAACTGTTTATTTCGTGTTAGGGAGGTTTCAGTTCATAGCCGGGGTGCTTTTTTCTGTTTTTATTTCAAATATGGGATTGTCTTCTATTTCCCCCAGGGAGTATATTACCAAATAGGAGATGTTGTTTCTGTGATTGATGAACAAGATGGAAAGCCCTACTATGCTCAGATCAGGGGCTTCATCCAGGACCAGTATTGTGAGAAAAGCGCTGCCCTGACGTGGCTCATTCCCACCCTCTCGAGCCCCAGGGACCAGTTTGATCCTGCATCCTACATCATCGGTGAGTTTGACAAGTGGTGCAGATTCTTGAACTCAGGTAATTCTCCGCTATTACATAAAAGAAGGTGTTAGTCTGCTCGGGCTGTCGTAACAAAATACCACGGGCTGAGTGGCATAAACACAAAACCTATTTTCTCATAGTTCTGGAGGCGGGAAGTTGAAGATCAAGGTGCTGTCAGGGTCACTTTCTGATGAGAGCACTCTTCCTGGCTTGTAGGCAGCCACCTTCTTGCTGAGTCTTCATGTGGCCTTTCCTCTCTTTGTGCACACTCCTAGTGTCTCTTCCTCTCCCTAGAAGAACATCAGTCCTATCAAATTAGGGCTCCAGCCTATGACCTGAATTAACCTCCCTAAAGGCCCTATCTGTAAATACCATCACATTGAGGCTTAGGGCCTCAACATATAGAGTGGGGGGAATATAATTCAGTCCATAACAAAGAGACATAAGCATCATTAAATATTAAAAAGTAAAGAGCTTTATAGAAAATATGAAAGACATTTTATACAGTTGGGGTTTGAGGGCTTTCAGTTATTTTGAGTTAGGGCAGTATATACGTACTAAAAAGTGATGTGGATAAGATTTTTCTGAGGGACCCAGGGTTAAACTCTATATTAAAAGAACGTATTGATCAGGCATTAGGCTTATTTAGGCATATTTACTTATAATAATCTAGTTAAAAATAATTTTAAAAGGAACTGTCCCCATTATTTCTAGAATCTGACAAATTTTCACTATGTGTCCCTTCTACATGTCACACACCTCATCCTAGACCTTTTATAACATATCGTCATGTATAGTTGAAATGGCGGCCAGTGTGCTCTTACTCATTTCAAGTCTACAGAAGTGGTATGAATGTTTCTTGATGTAGACTCACAGGAAGAAGTTGCTGAGTCATACAATTTTAAAAGTGCTCAGAGTTTGGAAGTCACCCCATATTTTCAACCTTTCTGCAATGAGCAGGCGTTACTTTTGCATACAAAAGTTTTGTTTTGTTTTGTTTTTTCCGGAGGGAACTCAGGGGCAGGTAACATACTGCTGCTCTTGTCACCTCTGTGTGAAATTTGATACATGATCAGCTTTAGTCTTCCGCCTGTAGGTGCATAGAAGAGTGGGTTTTTACCTACGTGACTGTAGGACGGGATTCCCGGCAGAGGCGGCAATGTGAACAATCTCTCCTGAGGCTCCTCTCCCTCCTCCTCCTCCTCCTCCTCCTCCTCCTCCTCCTCCTCCTCCTCCTCCTCCTCCTCCTCCTCCCTCCTCCTCCTCGGACACTGGAGCGGGGAGCACAGCATAGGGGTCAGAGCACACACTCTGGAGCCAGACGATCTGGGTTCCTAGCCCAGCACCCAAGACTAGCTGTGTGGCTCTGGACAAGTTCCTTCATCTCTCTTGTCTCGTTTTCCTCACACAACAACCAGGAAGAATAACAGTGCCTTCCTCAGAGCATAGTTTTGAGGATTCAAAGCATCGGTGTATATGCAGTACTTAGAGCAGTGTGGGCATATCACAAACACTGTATACTACTACTGTTTTTAGAATCCTTTCTATATTGAATCACTGTTTTGGGGAGTTAAACAGCTAAAGTAGAAGGAAATGACGGAGAGGGACTTCAGAATAATACAGGTATCAAGGACTAATGTCAGGGCACCACCAGAGTGGTTTCTCCTAGCATCTAGGAATTTTAATCTTTTATGAAAATGATATATATGTTCAAAAATGTGTTTGATCTTTCCATCAACTGCTTTTTAGGACCAGAGGAGGATCTTCCAAGGAAAATGGAATACTTGGAATTTGTGTGTCACGCACCTTCTGAATATTTCAAGTCACGTTCGTCGCCATTTCCCACAGTTCCGACCAGACCAGAGAAGGGCTACATATGGACTCATGTTGGACCTACTCCTGCAATCACTATTAAGGAAACAGTTGCCAACCATTTGTAGTTTAGAAAGTGAAACTCATTTCCAGTCATCTTGTATTCATACTCCTCTAAGACATGCTGCATGTTTCTTTCATGAAATTCTTAGATGGAAAGGTGAACTAGAAATTTTTCCCTAACTACCCAGTAATCATTAGCTTGTTTATTACTAGTCACTTGGAAATTTAAAAGGGATAGCAAGGAATTAAATATATTTTGAAATTAAATATATTCTATATATGTATCTTCCCAGGCAAAGGCTGCAATTTCCAAGGAGACCAGTAGGAACAGGTAGTATCTATTTTTTTCTCCATGATTTATTTCTAGAAACTCATTACAATCAATGGATTGTATTTTTCTGCTAGAACAAAATATTAATTAAGGTTTGGATTTCTGACCAAGGGCTTAATCAAATAAAATGTAGCTATGACCAACTGTGTCTATCACAAAGTTACACAAGCTTTATTTCTTCATCTAGAAAATGCTAGATAGACTGTTTAACCTTAAGGAAAGTGATTGGTGGATGATTCTATTAGCCTGAGCTTTTTCAAACTTCGTTCTGTAGCAAACAGATTCAGAATTATTTTGTTGATTGTCATTGTTTTCATCTCCCTTCTCACTCAAGGTGAGGCTCCCAATCAAACCATAAAATTTTACAGTGCAGACAGCTTCATGAAGCGCACACAGGAATCACGTCGTGTTCAGGCATCCCCCTTGGTAGTTTCTTGACTACCATTAAAACAACCACTGGGCAGTCATAAAAGTGACTTATATGCATTAATATCAAAAAACAGTTCTACTTAGAGTTAAACCATCTGCTGTAGACTCGTAGTTACAGGCCTAAAATAAAGTCTTAGACGCCCTCAATTGTCAGAATTCAGGTATAGGTTCTACTCAAGTGCAGGCCAGCTAAGGGAGGGAACAATAATGTGGAAATGGGAAGACGTGAGGATTGCACACCCGCACTTCTTCTATCCTGACTTAACCAGCATTTTTCAACCCCAGGAAAATTTGTCAGAATCTAATTTAATCATAATGATTTTGAGTTGTAGCAGTTTTAACTGTTAACATTTTCCTGCACAGCTATGGTTTGTATGTTAGAAGGAAGCAACTGTAGATAGCTCTGTGTTCATAGTTCTCTCCACAAATGTTACTGTAAAATTGATTGTAAATACCATTGTAAATAGCTAAGTGCCAGTATTCAAACTTTTGGATTAAAATGTGTTTTTTACATTGTATTTACTTTGGGTTTATTTCATTTAACAATTAAATGTGGGGCTTTCTACCTAAAAATGGTATAAACAGAAAACACCAGTGTTCTCATAATTTGGAGCAATAGATTGATCAATATATAATTGATTTTAGGAAAATTTCAAAGAGTGGCCAATTGCTAAAAGAAATAACGTATGATACTTATTTAAAATGAGGATACAGGGGCGCCTGGGTGGCTCAGTCCTTAGGCATCTGCCTTCGGCTCAGGTCGTGATCCCGGGGTCCTGGGATCCAGCCCCGCATTGGGCTCCCTGCTCCGCGGGAAGCCTGCTTTTCCCTCTGCCACTCCCCCTGCTTGTGTTCCCTCTCTCGCTGTGTCTCTCTCTGTCAAATAAATAAAGTCTTTTAAAAAAAGAAAGAAAACAGTATATATACTTACCATGTGTTTATAAATTGGTATGTGTATAATATTTTTTTAAATAAAGATTAAATTTTCACTTTCTTCCTCAACAAATACCAATGGCTCCCACTGCCTATCAGGTAAATTCATTCCTTTTCTCCTGTTATCGAGGGCCTACCCTGATATGGCCCCAGTCTATATTCCCAGCCTTGTCTCCTTCTACCCACCACTGAAATGTCTCCCCTGACGCCCTCCTCATTTTCCTGGCCAAGTCCTTGTTCATGTTCCCCTCAACTCCACCCCACAGACCTTTCTTAAGGCCCTTGAATTCTCTCTCTCTGTGAGACCTTTCCAGATTTCCATGGATCCTTGAAATCAATCAATATCCTATTCTATTGTTGCATTTAAGTTGCTGCTTCTATTACCCCTACTCCCACCCCTGTGCTTCCTGGAGGACAGATTTTTTTGGTTTTGTTTTTAAGATTTTATTTATTTGTCAGAGAGAGCACAAGCAGGGGGAGAAGCAGGGTTGAGCAGGGAGCCCAATGCAGGACTCGATCCCAGGACTCTAGGATCATGACCTGAGCCGAAAGCAGAAGTTTAACCAACTGAGCCACCCTGGCATCCCAGAGATAGTGTGTTTTATATACTCATTTTTATAATTCCCACAGCACCTACCTTGGGTCCTCACTTATGGGAGGTGCTTAGTGCAGAGTCCAAGTTAGTTGCTGTTCACTAAAATAAATGCCTGTTGATATTTTAATATTTTTTTAAGATTTCATTTATTTATTTGAGAGAGAATGAGATAGAGCATGAGAGGGGGGAGGGTCAGAGGGAGAAGCAGACTCCCCACTGAGCAGGGAGCCCGATGCGGGACTCGATCCCGGGACTCGATCCCGGGACTCCAGGATCATGACCTGAGCCGAAGGCAGTCGCTTAACCAACTGAGCCACCCAGGCGCCCTTTAGTTAATATTTAGTTAACTAGTAGTTAATACTAGCTCATACTAACTTTGGCTTAAATTTCAAATTCTCTGCAGTCAAGGATAATTTCAGATTGTTATTAGATTAATATTTTTAAGATTATTTTGACAGGAAGTTTTTAGGATGAGCTTTAAATAGTTCCCGTACACAAATCTTGACATGAGTATCTGGAAAATTTATTCCTAACCATTCAGGTTCTTGGCTGATGCAGGTTTAAGTTTGTCCTTCCTCTCCACCTCAAGTCCATCTTCTGTTCCAGCCCGCCTGCCCTACTGGCCCCGGTGCAGGACACAGAAGCGAGAGCCTTGCACAGACGGTTCAACAGGCTCCCACAGCTGTGTAAGGTAAAATCTCTAGCGTGGATCCTTTAGCTCATCCTCAGTGGTTCTGCTTTTCTTTTTTTTTTTTTTTTAAAGATTTTATTTATTTATTTGACAGAGAGAGACACAGCGAGAGAGGGAACACAAGCAGGGGGAGTGGGAGAGGGAGAAGCAGGCTTCCCGCTGAGCAGGGAGCCTGAGGCGGGGCTCGATCCCAGACCCTGGGATCATGACCTGAGCTGAAGGCAGACGCTTAACGACTGAGCCACCCAGGCGCCCCTGGTTCTGCTTTTCTGATCAAATCCTGACTGATACAGTTACTGAGACTCTGAAGGATAAAGCCAGGAACCACTGTTTTTCATCATAAGCTATTTAAAATTACTTGGCTTTTTTTTTTTTTTTTTTTTTTACTATGCGTACTACTTTGATAAATGTTTTAAATTTAAAGGTAATGAGGAGGGGGCGCCTGGGTGGCTCCGTGGGTTAAGCGTCTGCCTTCGGCTCAGGTCGTGATCCCAGGGTCCTAGGATCGAGCCCCGCATCGGGCTCCCTGCTCGGCGGGGAGCCTGCTTCTCTCTCCCTCTGCCTGCTGCTCTGCCTACTTGTGCTCTCTCTCTGTCAAATAAATACAATCTTTAAAAATAAATAAAGGGAATGAGGAGGTCACATAGGGAAAGCTGGACAAACTGAATTACAAGATTTTTATTTTTTATTTAATGTTTTATTTTTAAGATTTATTTATTTGAGAAAGAGAGAGCGTGAGCAGGGGGAAGGGCAGAGGGAGAGGGTGAGGGAGAGAATCTCAAGCAGACTCTGTGCTGACCATGGAGCCTGACTCAGGGGTGATCCCAAGACCCTAAGATCACGACCTGAGCTGAAACGAAGAGTTGGACACTCAACCCACTGAGCCACTCAGGCATCCCTATTTTTAAAAAATTTTTTAAAGTAAGGTGTCTGCCCAACGTGGGGCTTGAACTCATGACTCTGAGATCAAGAGTCACATGTTCCAGTCGCCCCATTGCATAATGGGTTTTTTCATTTTTTTTCTTAAGGAATTTGGTTATCCTCCTTGTCTTTTTCTTTCTTTCTTTTTAATCAGTAGGCATCTTTAAAGTTTGTTTTTTGTTTTGTTTTTTTTAAGTAAGCTCGATGCCGAACGTGGGGCTTAAACTCAAAACCCTGAGATCAAGAGTCACGTGCTCTATAGACTGAGCCAGCCAGGCACTACATAAAATTTTAAATTTCTATCTGTCAGGAAAATATGTATACAAAATAAAAACCAAACCAAAACAAAGGAGGAGAAATAGCTCACTCATGTGGCTGTTGGCAGGAGGCTTCAGTTTTCCACAATGCTGACCTCTCCATAGCTTTGCTCACAACACAGCTTCCACCAGAGTGAATGATCCATGATAGAGAAGGAGGGGGAGAGCACCCATACCCGAGACAGAAGCCACCATCCTTTTATAACAATCTGGAAGTGATAGGCCATCACTTCTGCCATATGCTGTTGGTCACACAGACCAACCCTGGTACAATGTGGGAGGGGACCACATAAAGGTGTGAATTCCAGGGGCAGGGACCATTAGGGGCCAGAGCTCTAGGGACTACTCTAGGAATCCATGTTAAGGAGATATGAAATGTAGACAAAAATGTGTGTAAAAAGAGGTTGTTTCTGGTATTGTTTAAAATAGTGCTGAAGATCCAAATTCTGATATGTTTGTAATGGAATTTTATGCAATGAAAAATGCTTATGAAAACGCTCACTGTAGGGGTGCCCGTGTGGCTCAGTCGGCTGGGCGTCTGCTTTAAGCTCAGGTCATGATCCCCAGGGTCCTGGAATCGAGCCCCGAGTTGGGCTCCCTGCTCAGCCGGGAGTCTGCTTCTCCCTCCCCCTCTACTGCTCCTCCCTGCTCGTGCTCTCACTCGCTTTCTCTCTCTCTCAAATGAATAAATTAAAAAAAAAATCTTTTAAAAAATGCTCAGTGTAAAAAATATAGAACTACATGAACAATGGTTCTGATTCTGTAAAACACCTACATGCGTATAAACATATAAATAAGGGTGGAAATAAAATGTCAACAATTGACGTTTAGAATAAATAGTGAACTTTGTATTCTTATCTATACTTTCATTTTTTTGTATTTTGTAGTTTGTATTACTTACATCTACTACTTATATAATCAGGAAAAAATGCTATTTTAGAATGGATATCTAGGCCAAAAGATGGTGTTACGAGCTGAATGTTTGTGTGCCCCCAATATGTTTATGTTGAAGCCCTAACCCCCACTGTGATTACATTAGAAGGTTTGGGCTTTGGGAATTAAGAGTTGGATGAGATCATGAGGGTGGAGCCCCCGTGATGGGATTAGTGTCTTTATAAGAAGAAGAAGAAGGGGCGCCTGGGTGGCTCAGTCAGTTGGGTGTCTGCCTTCGGCTCTGGTCAGGATCTTAGGGCCCTGGGATTGAGCCCCGCATCGGGCTCCCTGCTCAGTGGGGAGTCTGCTTCTCCCTCTCCCTCTCCCTGTGCTCTCTCTTTCTCTCAAATAAATAAATAAAATATTAAAAAAAAAAAAAAGAGGAAGAAAGACGAGAGCCTTTCTCTCTCTCTCTCTCTTTCCACTTTGATTCTGCCAGCACCTTGATCTAGGACTTCCTAGCCTCCAGAACTGTAAGAAATGTTTAAGCCACCCAGTGCATAGTATTTCGTTATTCTATCCTGAAATAAGACACATGAAAACAACCCAAGTGTCCATTGGCAGATGAATGGATACTCAAAATGTGGTATATTCATTCATACAGTGGAATATTATTCAGCCATAAAAGGGCATGAAATTCTGATACTCGCTATAACAAGCATGAACCTTGAAAACATTATGGTAAGTGAAATAAGCCAAACACAGAAGGACAAACATTGTACACTACCACTTGAGTGATATACCCGGAATAGGCAAATTCATTGAGACAGAAAAGGGCTGGGGGAAAGGGGAATGTTATAGGTACAGAGTTTCTGTTTGGGATGATGAAAAAGCTCTAGAAATGGATAGTGATTGGTTGCACAACATTGTGAATATACTTAATAGTATTGATTTGTACATTTTTAAATGGCTAAAGCTAAATTTTACATAATGTCTATTTTACCACAATAAAAAATAGGTATGTAGGAGATAAAGTCAATAGAATTTAATAACTAGTCGGAAGTGAAGAATGAGGGAGAAGGATGAATTAAGGAAGGCCTAAGTATTATTTTGTGATAGATAACAAGTAACAGTAGTAGCTTTCCAGGTAGAAGTAACTGAGGAGTTGTGTCTTGTTTTGTAATACAAGGGCTTTGAGGCATTTCCTGGATTTCAGTATCCATTAGGTAACTGGAAATCTGGATGTGAGAGTTCAGAGAGAGGCAGTATAGTAACAGAACTCTCAACCCAGCTACTTCTGTTAGGGAGGCAGCCATGTTGTTCTTGGTCCCTGGCCTCTAGGCCAGCCTCAATTCTATGAGGTCATGTCTCACTCAGGCCCACCACAGCCAAGACTCCCTTTCTCAGTTCTGATCCTCCAGCACAAATATCCCAGGTATAGAAATAGTGCTTCCCTGTCCTTGTGTCCTGGATTATAAATCTAGGAAAGGCCTCAGGAATCCAGAATTAACAGCAAACCCCTGTGACTGCTGCATGCTTCAGGTGGCAGGGGATTTGGTAAGAAGAGGGTAGGCCATGGAAAGACAGTGGGAGAAATGGCTGCAGCAAGGCATCCTCTTTCTTAGCAAGCTAGGGAACCCTGAAGCAGGGCCATGGGCACAGGGGTTTAGCCATGGAACCATCCCAATATTTCGATGCCCTGAGCATCAGAATAACACAATGGATGAGCACCCAAAGAGCTCACATCCAGTTTTGCAAGCTGAAACTTGCTAGATAAATATGACTTAATTTTGCTAACAAATCTAGCTTTTTCAACAAGTGCAAATTCTCATAGGTGTTAGTAGCTCATGATCCATAGAACGAAAACAGTTTTTCAGAGATTCATGGATTTAGAGACCATCTAATCTAACTCCCTTATTTTACAGAGATGGAAACCAAGGCCTGAAGAAGTTAAGTAAATGTCATGGAAATGTCACTGCAATGTCACTGCAGAACTTCCATAGGTAGGGTCCAAAAGAGATTGGGAAAGTGCTATTGTTAGAGATACTATTAACAAAAACACAAAGGGAAGTTCCTGGGATCAGGGACTGCAAGCTGTGAGCAGAAAGGAGGAGCAGGAGGGAGGAAAGCAGGGAAAGAGTGTGTCTGTTTTGCAGAACAAGCAGCTCCCACTGAGGAGACAGTCCACGGGAGACCCTCTTGCCTGAGCCAGCTGGAGCCATATGGGAGCTGAGGACCTGTGCAGAAGCCCCCCTGAGTTGCCCTAAAGTTACCTTTAGCTCATTATACTACTAAGATCTCCTTGTTCACATACAATGTATGCACTAGCACGCTGACATGGTAAGTGCCTAAGTAGCCAAATATGTGTAAGTTCCTTAATGCCCGAAGCTCCCTGTCCCTGGTTCCCTAGCACACTGAGTAAAAGCCTCCTGAACTAACCCCACGGGAGACAGTGCTTTGGGAGCTACCTTCTCTTCTCCTTACTTGTGACAAATAATAAAAACTCTACTTTCAACACTTTCTAGGGTTGTGTTCAATTTAATGCACCCCAAGCAGTGAATGCCCTGACTTCAGTTATAGTACTAGGTTCCAAAGAATCTAGAACAACTTAAAAATTTAAATTTTGTTTCTGAAATATCTCTGCGTATGGCTGAACTTACATGGTTCCTCTCCCTTTCTTCCTTCTTCCCTCTCCCCCATCCCCACCACTGCCATCTGTCTCTGTTAGAGAAGTGGGAACCTCTAACCAATATTTCTTTTTTTTTTTTTTAAAGATTTTATCTTTCTCTGAGACAGAGAGAGAGAGAGAGAGAGAGCACAAGCAGAGGGAGAGGCAGGCAGAGGGAGAAGCAGGCTCCCCGCTGAGCAGGGAGCCCGATGCAGGACTCGATCCCACGGCCCTGGGATTATGACCCAAGCCGAAGGCAGACACTTAACCGACTGAGCCACCCAGGCGTCCTCACTAACCAATATTTCTTATTCAACATGACAGACTGGCGGGAGCTAATTATTGAGCCACAAGCAGAAGACTTGCAATCATAACGTGAACTTCTTGTAACATCATCATTATTTTGAATTACTCTAACTTCCATTTTCCACCTGCTTAGCAGAAGCCGGGTAGAAGGGAGAGGTTTACAACAAAAGCACCTTCAATACTTAAAGCACCTTAAATACTTCTCCCTGTAGATAGGGAAGATGTGAGTAAAAAGACAATAACTTTAGAATAAAGGGTGTAGGTGCTGTTGGGGAAATGCAATTTAAAAAGAAAACAGGTAATTTACAATGAGATGTGGATGGAACTAGAGGGTATTATGCTAAGCAAAATAAGTGAGAGAAAGACAAATAGATGATTTCACTCATATGTGGAATTTAAGAAACAGCAGATGAACATAGGGGAAGGGAAGGAAAAATAAAAGATGAAATCAGAGAGGGAAACAAACCATAAGAGACTCTTAACTATAGGGAAAAAAACTGAGGGTTGCTGGAGGGGAGGGGAGTAGGGGTTGGGGTAACTGGGTGATGGGCACATGATGTAATAGGCACTGGGTGTTATATGCAACTGATGAACTAAATTCTACCCCTGAAACTAATAACATACTGTATGTTAATTAATTGATTTTAAATTTTAAAAAAATGGAAAAGAAAAAAAAAAAACACAAACGGGTGCCTGGCTGGCTCAGTCAGAGGAGCGTGCAACTCTTGATCTCAGGGTCATGAGTTTGAGCCCCACGTTGGGTGTAGAGATTACTTAAATAAATAGAAAAAGAAAAGACAAAATCTCTCAACCCAGAGTTGAGAAAACACTTATTATTGACTGAGCATTAAACCAGAATGGGATGTTCATCACACACAGTTAGCTAAGAAACTGCAAGGATAGAAAGAAGTCTCACCCTTTTATATAGTCAAACAGATACAAGCCATCACATACATGTCCTCAAGATAAGCAGTAACTATTCCTCAACTCAGAGAACTTGAGAGCACCGGTAGTCATGTGCAGTTCATCCTAACTTGACCTGGTAATTAGGGTGACCGTCTGTGTGAGCTAACTGACTTGATCCAGGGTGGGTGGCAGCAAACTCATATATTTGTGACAGAATGTACTTACTTTTACAACTTGGAGCATTAAAGTTAGGTGCCTAGACTCCTACAGAAACTAGGGGAGAGTGGTATTCTCTCCTGAGGCTTACATTTCAGAGGTAGCTCCCAGGTTCTTGAGAAAGACATTCCTGGGTCATAAAGCTGACACAAGGCTCATTGAGTTTCTAAAAAGAAACACTGCAAAGAGACTGAGAAAATACTTATATGTATATAAGTATTCTAAGGTAAATATTCTGACAGGGAAGGGAGAGAAATCTCTTCCCTTATTTTCAACAAGAGGAATTAAGCCTCTTATTTTAAATTCATATTTTCCTGACAGTGCCCACTCTAATTTGGAACAGGGAGAACGTGGACAGTGTTTTTACTCAGGCCTCCATGTCAGGGCTGCTTTTAGTACATTTTGGTATCTTTGCGAGAGTTTCAAGATGGCAGCCACTTGGTGAGAGACCAGAGGCTGGATTCCATTCTCATCTCACCCAAGAACATTTGGACAGGGTGTAACCTGCATGACCATCCTTGGTGGTTCTCATTGCCGCTTTGTTAACAGGTCCAAGCTGTTCTGAACCTTAAAAAGGCCAAAAATATAATTCTGTGCCAGAGGGAAATTCATTTTCTATTAATTCTCCTCCATGAGCATTTGTCAGTGCTTTGTACCTAGCAGGTTCACAATGTCTGTTTTATATTTCAATCATTAATCATATGGATTTTGCACATGTTCTTAGATTCCTTTGCCCTCCCCCACCTTTACGCCAGTGAATCACAAATACTTTAGAATCATACCTGCAGCTATAAAAACAAAACAAAAAAGACTGCTAGGAACATCCCACAAGCAACCAATTAAATCAGAGTCGCTTGAGAGTGAGAGTGAGGCCTCACTAACTTCCAAAAACTCTAATAAAATTTAAAAATAAAAAAACAAGAAAACACATTTAAAGTTCCGGAGGCGATTCTAATGTGCCGCTTAGAAATAACCACTTGCTTAGGCTAGTTCTTTCTTGGTATATAAAATACAGTTGATAAAAGCTCCAATTTCTACAAAGTGGAAAAAAAAATCTGATAGCATCCTGTTTGGGGGCATTTCAAGAAGATTAATCAAAGGCTTATTTCTAGCAATGATTCCAGATAAAGTTAATTAGTATATCAGGACCCACAAAATGGAGGCCGACCCCTATCACAAACCTAAAGCTAAGTCAGCCGCACTATGACTAACACCTGGGAGGGAAAGCTATCCGCGCTACACCACACCCACCACGCGCCATCTCCGACGCAGCGGGAGCTGCTTTACTTGCCATAGAAAGCCGGACGGCTAGCCTACAGGGCAACGCCAACACCGACCTCCTAGCCAATCATGCCCTGCTTCCGGGTTGCTGCTTCCGCCCAGGTATAAAATGCCGTCTTGCCCACCATCCCTCAGGAGAGCGTTCGGCTGCTTGTGGGGTGGTGTTCTTTCCCCAGCTCTGGGTTCTTTTCCCAGAGTAAGGACATCAAACTCGTTGCCAAATTGTTTTGGTTGTGTCCTTTGACCGTTTTAGCAACAAAATGGGACCCAAAAACAGCAGTTGAAGACTCTGGGGCGGCTGAAGTTACCCACGGAGCTCTTTTGGCTCACTGCCTTTCCTGCCGCTCTCTGGAATCTGCTTTTCTTGAGCTTAGCTTGTTTTGCGTTCTGAGCTCTGAGTTTGTCCTGATCCTTTTGGAGACAGAATCGGTGTGTGAAAGACTCCAGATTTTTCACAGTGAGACCTAGTGGGCCAAGACATCTGGTTTGCGGTGGACCTCCTCTACAAGGTAAGTGCTTTTTTTTTTTTCTCCTGTGATGAGAAATTTAAAGATTTACACTCTCAGCAATTTTCAAATATACAATATAGTATTGTTAACTGTAGTCACCATGCTGTAAAGTACATCCCCAGGACTTAATTTCTTTCATAACTGCAAGTTTGTACCTTTTGACCCTCTTCACCTATTTTGCTAACACCCCCCCACCCAGCCTCTGACGACCACTAATCTGTTCTATGTTATGAGCTCATGGTGATTGTTTAGATTCCGCATATAAGTGAGATCATACAGTTGGTCTTTGATTTTTTTCATGTAGCTTAATGTACTCAACATCCATCCATGTTGCAAGTGGCAAGATTTCTTTCCTTTATATGGCTGCATAATACTCCATGATATATTATATGTCACTTTTCGTTTTTCCATTGATGGACGTTTAGGTTTCCATATGGATAAATACCCAGAAGTAGAATTGTTGGATCATAAGGTAGTTCTATTTTTAATTTTTTGAGGAACCCTCAAACTTTTCCATAATGGCTGCATCCATTTACATAACCACCAACGGTGCACAAGGGTTCCCTTTTCTCCACATCCTCTTCAACATGTACTTGTTTTTCTGATAATAGCCGTTCTAACAGGTGTGAGGTGATCTCATTATGGTTTTGATTTGCAATTCCTTAATGATTAGTGATGTTGAGCACATTTTCATCTCCCTGTTGGCCATTTGTATTTCTTCCATGGAAAAATGTCTATTCAGATCCTGTGCCCATTTTTAGATTGGATTATTTGGGGTTTTTTTTTTTTTTTTTTTTGCTATTGTATGAGTTTTTGTATATTTTGCACATTAGCCTCTTATCAGATATACGATTTGCAAATATTTTCTCCTATTGTATAAGTTGTCTTTTAATTTTGTTGATGGTTTCCTTTGCTGTGCTAAAGCTTTTTAGTTTAACGTCCCATTGTTTACTTTTGCTTTTGGTGCCTTTGGTTTTGGGATCAAATCCAAAAAATCTTTGCTAAGACTGATGTCAACCTTAAAAATAAAACTGTCAGTTATTTTACCAGAAAAAGTGGGTTTATTCGGGAATAGCAGAGAATTGCAATTCAGAACAATCAGGCTATGGTAAAACCATAGGCAAGTCTGGAGAAAAAAGGACATGAAAGCTCATGTATAGAGGAAAGGGGAAATGGGAGGGACTGTTACAAACAAAAAGTCTATTGGAATAAACCGAAAGTTGGGAGTATAGTGGCTTTTCGTTCGCTAAGCTGTGACAGTCTGTCATTGACTAGGCTGTTGCCAGACAAGGAGAAAATCTTTCTTCTCTAGTTGTAGTAGTTAAATGTAGGTTTCTTCCTTTTGGGATCTGCAATTGATGGGTGATAGGGTGTGAGAGCTTCCAGCTCTGACCTCCCAACTCCATTTTGAATGAAGTTTCTTTTTATTAATTTTCACATGGTATATGTTTTCTTCTAGGAGTTTTACAGTTTCAGGTCTTATATTCAAGTCTTTAATCTATTTTTGAGTTAATTTTTGCATATGGTATAAACTAGCAGTTGAGTGTCCTTTTTTTGCACATGGCTGTCCAATTTTCCCGACACCATTTATTGAACTAATTGCCCTTTTCCCATTGTATATTCCTGGCTCCTTTGTCATAAATTGACCGTATATGTGTGGGTTTATTTCTAGGCTCTCTGTTCTGTTCCACTGATTTATGTCTATTTTTATGCCACTACCATACTGTTTGATTAATATAGTTATGTAATATAGTTTCAAATCAGGGACCTTGATGCCCCCAGCTTTGTTGTTCTTTCTCAAGATTACTTTGGCTATTCAGGGTTCCATAAATATTTTAGGATTCTTTGTTCTATATCTCTGAAATACCATTGATCTTTTGATAGGGATTGCACTGAATCTGTAGATCGCTTTGGATATACAGACATTTTAACAACATCTATCCTTCCAATCCATAAACATAGAATATCTTTCCATTTATTTCTGACTTCTCCAAGTACTATCTTTTTTTTAAAGGTTTTATTTATTTATTTGACAGAGAGACACAGCGAGAGAGGGAACACAAGCAGGGGGAGTGGGAGAGGGAGAAGCAGGCTTCCCACTGAGCAGGGAGCCCGATGCAGGGCTCGATCCTAGGACCCGGGGACCATGACCTGCGCCGAAGGCAGACACCCAACGACTGAGCCACCCAGGTGCCCCTCAAAGTACTGTCTTAACTGAATTGGTGTTTTCAGAAATCTTGCATGTAAAGTTGGTCTTAAAATGTTCTCCTTGACAAACACAGAAATGGAACTAAGTGAACAAGGTAGAACACAGTAAGGCCATGGGGTTTGGACCCTAACAGTCAGAGTCAAATACAAGGTTACTGAAATAATCTTGGACAAGTTACATACCTTCTCAGGCAGTTGAGATCAAATGTAATATACGTGAAGTGCTTAGGCACAGTGTCTGGTACATAGTAAATGCTCAACAATGCTACTGTTTAACATCTTAAGGCATCTAGTTAAGTGTAACATAAAGAATGGATTTTAAATAGAGAACGGATGTTTGGGGATGCCATTCAATTCAGTTGGTGACCATCCCAGTTAGGCTGGCCCTGTGCTTATTACCCACACATGGGGAAAAAAAAGTAAAATAGGTGCTACTCTCCATGGGTTAGCTTTGTGGGTTTTTTTCTGATGGGTTGCAATGTCAATCTCACTTTCTCCCCACTCCTCCTTTGGATCAATGTGCATTGATCATATAAGATACAGGAGGACGTGCTCACAACCTCTGGCCCTCCTCCGCATCACATGCTGGCTGGGTGCCAGAGAACCCCACCTGTGCTGTGCTGCACCATTGGCCTCGGGGCTCATCCCTTTTTGGAACCAAAGCTTCTGGCACTGCACATGTTTCTGAGCTTCCAGGAAGAGGCTGTGATCAGATGCCATGGTGCAGGTTGGATCCGTATCCAACCAGCTGAGGCCCTGACCTAAATCTTCAGAAATGTGGTTAAGAATTTCCCTATCCTCAGATTGTAGTAAACTTAAATGATGTTTTACTCATCAGTTGAACTGACCCATCTTCAGACATTGTCACCTGACTGTACTTGTGTGGTTTATCAGTTTCCTTGGAAGGGAAAAGACCTCAACTCAAAAAGTTAAAGACTGCTTAATTTACATGTGGGATTTTTTTTTTAAGGTTTATTTAGTTATTTGAGAGAGAGAGAGCAAAAGAGAGAGAGTGCACCCATGTAGGAGGGGGGATGGAACAGAGGGAGAGAGAGAATCTCAAGCAGACTCCCCCACGGAGTGTGGAGCCAATGCGGCTGGCTCTCAGGACCCCGAGATCGTGACCTGAGCCGAAATCCAGAGTTGGATGCTTAACTGACTGAGCCACCCAGGTGCCCCACATGTGGGATGCTTTTAAAATGCTATAATCCCTTCAAAATTGGGAAAGATGAACTAATTAGATAATCCAAATAATTTTACGGTGGAATTGATTTAATGATGAACCCACTTATCTGTATATACTGGAAAATGTGAAAGTTTTTCAAGTGCTACTGAATAAATCTGCATCAATGACAAAAAGATTTGGGGTTCCTGGCTGGCTCAGTCAGTAGAGCATGTGACTCTAGATCTCAGTATCATGAGTTTGAGCCCCACAATGTGGGTAGAGTTTACTTAATAAAAAAAAAAAATTCTACCAATTGTAAATTTTATAACACCTTTGTAATACTAGGGTATGCTTCTACTTAGATGGGTTGTACTTTGCCAAGAAAGCAATAGGTTTAAAGTGGTGTTTTGTGTGTGTGATACATATATAAAATCATAAAATATAAAGCAGTTCTATATTCCAGTACTTTTTTCCTTTTTAGGGCAGTATTTTTCAATTTGCAAGTCTCAACCGATGTATGGGTCAAAACTAGCATTATTTGTATGAAATAGAATAGAATAAAAAGGAATAGAAAATATCAGAGAACATCACATGTACTAAGAGTAGGTATTGGTTTTGTAAATTATTTCAGTTTCGAATGTATATGGACCTGATCTAGATGTAAAATGTATTACTCTGGATTGTGGACATCAGGGATTTACATCTCAGCATTTTTTGTGAAGCTATAGCATTCCCTTTAACGGACACTAATTCCTACAAAATATCTGAGTAATAGGTCAGAAAAAATGTCTAGGGCCAAAATGCATCATTTCAATATTCTGCCTAAAATGGTAGGCAAGGGGCGCCTGGGTGGCTCAGTCGGTAGAGCGTGAGACTCTTGATCTCTGGGTCATGAGTTCGAGCCTCATGTTGGGCATAGATAGAGCTTACTTAAAACAAAGAACCCTAGGCAAAATTTCTCTGTCAATACATGGTTGACGGTAATTGTTACCCTGGAATATTTCTTGGCTTTTAGTTGATTTGACTCTTGGAAACTTCCTGAGAGTTGAGTCCTAAATCAGTTTTACCAAAAAACGTCATGTTGTCTAGGAAATAAGTAAACTCCATGGCATAAGGCCTTTGTCGACTGTTTTACATTTTATATTTTTATTTTTCCTTATTTATTTTTCCTTTATACTTATGAACATTGAGTAATTACTATGGGAATGTAAAATGCCCATTTATTTTAAGAATCAATGCTGCTAGTATCTCCTGAAACTATTGTAGATGTCCATTTTCCATTGCTTTTTTTTTTTTTAAGATTTTATTTATTTGAGAGAGAGAGAATGAGAGATAGAGAGCACGAGAGGGAAGAGGGTCAGAGGGAGAAGCAGACTCCCTGCTGAGCAGGGAGCCCGATGTGGGACTCGATCCCGGGACTCCAGGATCATGACCTGAGCCGAAGGCAGTCGCTTAACCAACTGAGCCACCCAGGCGCCCTTCCATTGCTTTTATAATCAAAACTGATTCCCAATCAATCATATCTGTTCTAATCCAAAAAAGAAAAGAGCTAAAATATTAGACTTTGTTTTTTCTTTTTCCTCTTTATTTATTCAAAGGAGGATTATCCCAATTTGAGTTGAGAAATAATGATTCGTTCACAAATATTTATTATCATTGACTGATCACCAGCACAAGGCACTGTTCTAAATCTACAGCAGTGAACAATGTGCACAAAAACCCAGCCCTTTGTGGAATTTCCAAGATAGTGTAGTGACAACTGGGTATGATTTAAAAATAAAACCTGCAAATTTATAGTCGGTACTCATGTTCAGTGTTCTCCCAGTCAGACTCTTAAAAGATGACTAGATTTCAGGTTATGAATTATTATACTGATTAGGGAAATAACAAAGGATGATGAGACCACCACTTAATATCTGAAATAAAAAATACAAAATTGAATTTTTTGTTTACTATAGTTTCCATGCATTCTGCTGGTCATGCCTGGTCTTCCTTAGTAGAGCAGACTGCTGATCTTTTTAAATTTTAATTTATTTAAAATCAATTAACATATAGTGTGTTATTAGTTTCAGAGGTTGAGTTTAGTGATTCATTAGTATAACACCCAGTGCTCATTACATCAAGTGCCCTCCTTAATGCCCATCCCCCAATTACCCCATCCCCCCACTCACCACCCCTCCAGCAACCCTCGTTTGTTTCCTATGATTAAGAATCTCTTACGGTTTGTCTCCCTCTCTGATTTCGTCTTATTTTATTTTTCCTTCCCTCCCTCTATATTCTTCTGTTTTGTTTCTTCCACATATGAGTGAAATCATCTATTTGTCTTTCTCTGACTGACTTATTTCGCTTAGTATAATACCCTCTAGTTCCATTCACATTGTTGCAAATGGCAAGATTACATTCTTTTTGAAGGCTAATATTCAATTTTATACACACACACGTATACACCCACACCACATTTTCTTCATTCATCTGTCAATGGACAGCTGGGCTCTTTCCATATAGTTTGGCTATAAACTTTGGGGTGCAGGTGCCCTTTTGGATCACTACATTTGTATCTTTGGGGTAAATCCTTGGTGGTGCAATTGCTGGGTCATAGGGTAGCTCTATTGTCAACTTTTTGAGGAACCTCCATACTGTTTTCCAGAATGGCTGCACCAGCTTGCATTCCCACCAGCACTGTACTGTACGAGGGTTCCTCTTTCTCTGCATCCTCACCAACATCTGTCATTTCCTGAGTTGTTAATTTTAGCCGTTCTGACTGGTGTGAGGTGGTATCTCATTATGGTTTTGATTTGTATCTCCCTGATGATGAGTGAAGTTGAGCATTTTTTCAATGTGTCTGTTGGCCATTTGTATGTCTTCTTTGGAGAAATGTCTGTTCATGTCTTCTGCCCTTTTCTTGATTGGATTATTCATTCTTTGGGTGTTGAGTTTGGTAAATTCTTTATAGATTTTGGATACTAGCCCTTTATCTGATATGTCATTTGCAAATATCTTCTCCCATTCTGTAGGCTGTGTTTTGGTGTTGTTGACTGTTGCCTCTGCTGTGCAAAAGCCTTTTATCTTGATAAAGTCCCAGTAGTTCATATTTGCCTTTGTTTCCCTTGTTCTTGGAGATGTGTCTAGCAAGAAGTTGCTGTGGCCAGGGTCACAGAGGTTGCTGCCTGTGTTCTCCTCTAGGATTTTGGTGGGTTCCTGTCTCACATTTAGGTCTTTTCATCCATTTTGAGTCTTACTTTTGTGTGTGGTATAAGGAAGCGGTCCCATTTCATTCTTCTGCCTGTGACTGTCCAATTTTCCCAACACCATTTGTTAAAGAGACTGTTCTTTTCCCATTGGATATTCTTTCCTGCTTTGTCCATGATTAGTTGATCATACATAGAATTGAGTGTCCCTTTCTGGGTTCTCTATTCTGTTCCATTAACCTATGTGTCTGTTTTTGTGCCAGTACCATACTGTCTTGATGATTACAGCTTCGTAATAGAGCTTGAAGTCCGGCATTGTGATGCCACCAGCTTTGGTTTTCTTTTTCAACATTCCTTTGGCTATTCAAGGTGTTTTTTCTGGTTCCATACAAATTTTAGGATTGTTTGTTCCAGCTCTGTGAAAAATGCTGGTGGTATTTTAATAGGTATTGCAGTAAATGTATAGATTGCTTTGGGTAGCATAGAGATTATAACAGTATTTGTTCTTTCAATCCATGAGCATGGAATATTTTTCCATTTCTTTGTGTCTTCCTCAGTTTCTTTCATTAAGGGTTCTATCGTTTTCTGAGTACAGATGCTTTGCCTCTTTGGTTAGGTTTATTCCTAGGTGTCTTATGGTTTTTGGTGCAATTGTAAATGGAATCAACTCAATTTCTCTTTCTTCTGTTTCATTGTTAGTGTAAAGAAATGCAACTGATTTCTGTGCATTGATTTTCTATCCTGCAGCTTTGCTGAATTCCTATATGAGTTCTAGCAATTTTAGGGTGGAGTCTTTTGGGTTTTCCACATAGACTATCATGTCATCTGGCAAGAATGAGGTTTTGCCTTCTTTGCCAATTCAGATGCCTTTTATTTCTTTTTGTTGTCTGTTTGCTGAGGCTAGGACTTCTAGTACTATGTTGAACAGCAGGGGTGATAGTGGACATCCCTGCTGTGTTCTTGACCTTAGGGGAAAAGCTCTCAGTTTTTCCCCATTGAGAATGATATTCACTGTAGGCTTTTCATATATGGCTTTTATGATATTGAGGTATGTTCCCTCCATCCCTACGCTGTGAAGAGTTTTAAGAAAGGATGCTTTACATTGTCAAATGCTTTTTTGGCATCTGTTGAGAGGATCATATGGTTCTTGTCCTTTTATTTATGTAGTGTATCACATTGATTGATTTGTGGATGTTGAGCCACCCTTGCAGCCCAGGAATAATCCCACTTGGTCGTGATGCATAATCCTTTTAATGTACTCTTGGATCCTATTGGCTAGTATTTGGGTGAGAATTTTTGCATCCATGTTCATCAAGATATTGGTCTGTAATTCTCCTTTTTGGTGGGGTCTTTGTCTGGTTTTGGGATCAAGGTGATGCTGGACTCATAGAAAGAGTTTGGAAGTTTTCCTTCTATTTCTATTTTTTTTTTTTGAAACAGCTTCAGAAGAATAGGTATTAATTCTTCTTTAAATGTTTGGTAGAATTTCCCTGAGAAGCCATCTGACCCTGGACTCTTGGGAGATTTTTTTTTTTTAAGATTTTATTTATTTGAGAGAGAGAGAATGAGAGAGAGAGAGCACATGAGGTGGGGAGGGTCAGAGGGAGAAGCAGACTCCCCGCTGAGCAGGGAGCCCGATGCGGGACTCGATCCAGGGACTCCAGGATCATAACCTGAGCTGAAGGTAGTCGCCTAACCAACTGAGCCACCCAGGTGCCCTTGTTGGGAGATTTTTGATGACTGCTTCAATTTCCTTGCTGGTTATGGGTCTGTTCAGGTTTTCTATTTCTTCCTGGTTGTTTTGGTAGTTTATAGTCCCTAGGAATGCATCCATTTCTTCCAGATTGCCTAATTTGTTGGCATATATTTGCTCATAATATGTTCCTATAATGTTTGTATTTCTTTGGTGTTGGTTGTGATCTCTCCTCTTTCATTCATGATTTTATTTATTTGGGTCCTTTCTCTTTTCTCTTAGATAAGTCTGGCCAGGGGTTTATTAATCTTATTAATTTTTTTTTAAGATTTTATTTATTTGACAGAGAGAGACACAGTGAGAGAGGGAACACAAGCAGGGGGAGTGGGAGAGGGAGAAGCAGGCTTCCCGCCGAGCAGGGAGCCTGATGCGGGGCTCGATCCCAGGACCCTGGGATCATGACCTCAGCCGAAGGCAGTCGCTTAATGACTGAGCCACCCAGGCGCCCCTCTTATTAATTCTTTCAAAGAACCAGCTCCTATTTTGGTGATCTGTTCTACTGCTCTTGTGATTTCTATGTCATTGATTTCTGCTCTAATCTTTATTATTTCTCTTCTCCTGCTGCATTTAGGCTTTATTTGCTATGCTTTTCCAGCTCCTTTAGGTGTAAGGTTAAGTTGTGTATTTGACTTTTCTTGTTTCTTGAGAAAGGGCTGTATTGCTATATACTTCTCTCTGAGGACCACCTTTGCTGCACCCCAAAGGTTCTGAACTGTTGTGTTTTCATTTTCATTTGTTCCCATATATTTTTTAAATTCTTTAATTTCCTGGTTGACCCATTCATTCTTTAGTAGGATGCTATTTAACCTCCATATATTTGTCTTCCTTCCAAATTTTCTCTTGTGATTGAGTTTAAGTTTTAAAGCATTATGGTCTGAAAATGCAGAGAATAATCTCAGTCTTTTAGTACTGGTTGAGACCTGATTTGTGACCCAATATGTGATGTCTTCTGGATAGTGTTCCATGTGCACCCGAGAACAATGTGTATTTTGTTGCTTTAGGAAAAGATGTTCTGAATATATCTGTGAAGTCCATCTGGTCCAGTGTGTCATTCAAAGCCCTTATTTCCTTGTTGATCTTCTGCTTAAATGATCTGTCCATTGCTTTGAGTGGGGTGTGAAAGTCTCCTACTATTATTTTATTATTATCAGTTTGTTTCATTAATTTTCCTATTAGTTGGTTTATATAATTGGATGCTCCCAAGTTAGGGGCATAAATATTTACAGTTGTTAGATTTTCTTGTTGGATAGACCTTTTTCTTATACAGTGTCCTTATTCATCTCTTATTACAGTCTTTGGTTTAAAAATCTAGTTTGTCGGGGCGCCTGGGTGGCTCAGTTATTAAGTGTCTGCCTTCGGCTCAGGTCATTGGGGTTGGGAGTTTATACTAGAAAGGAGTCTAGGGTGCATGTTCCTCTGGGAATCAGGATAGGGTCTGACTAAAGGCAGATGTCAGGTGAACAATAGGTGTTACTCCGTAAGTTACCAAAGGTGGGGGCATTGATGCCGGCGTCAGCCGAGGTTGGTTTGAAGCTAATATCCTGGAACATGGTTGGGATCCGGATCTTCTTAGATGTCATCAGGTATTTGGGGCCTTGGACAAAACTCAGAGGAGGATTAACTTTCTTGCTTCCCTCTTGAAGTAGGAACACAGCTTCTTTGGCTTATTCAGAGGCAAAATATGGAACGTTAATAAGTGGGGTCTAGCAGAAAAACAGGAGAGACAGAGCCTTTCTAAGACAGAGTCCCTTCAGCTCTCCTATCTCATCTCCCCACTGTGGGATTTTTATCCTCCTTACTCTTAAGGGGGTGTTGAAGAGCAAAGGTCTCATCTTGAACTTCAAGCTGAGAGGAATGGTAGAGCATGCCTTTTGGGAGGCATAAAAATCTTGAGCTATCTGATTAAATGAAGGGCTCCTAGGTATAAGTTGTCTGGCTCAGAGAAGCAAATGAGGCCTCATCCTAAGAATAGGATATTTAGATTTGGAGGCCATGCAGCAACAAAGCATCCACAGCAAAGAAAAATTCCTGCTGTAATTGCTATTAATATTTTCTAGATGGATGAACCCAACTAGAGATACTTTCAAATGTTACTGCCGTGGGGATATGGCAGGGTGACTGACAAAGGATTAATAATCCATATTTTGAGAACTTCTTAATCAGAATCCAAATGCCGTTTTGAGCCTCCAGTCTTACAGGGTACTGTCTTTCCCAAGGCTAGTGTACACTTTGCTTGAGGGAGATAGTTATGGGAGAGACGTTTTTAGCCCTTGTAGGGATTTCTATTTCCCATACAGTGGGCTTTACATTAGTGAGGATGTTGGGAGGGATTTTATCAGTTATAGTATTTTCACCTCCCAGTTGTAAAGTCAAACTGGCTAACATGGCATGTTTTTCATCTTCTCTCAGCTCTAACATTCCCAAATGAAGTGTAGCTTGAAGTTTACAAAAGCAAGTCTCTCCCCATCAGGGGGACAGGGCATTCAGGCACCAGGAAGAAACTATGTGAAGGCAAAGGAGAGCCCAGTATGCAAGTTAAATGGAAGGGAATAGCCTTACTTGTGGCTGCCCATTTACTCCAGTTAGAATACAAGATTGTCGAGACAGAGGCCCACTGTGCTGGGTCGGGACAGTGAGTGGCTCCGGTGTCTAATAAACACTCCATCTTTTGGGGGCACCTCGGTGGCACAGTTAGTTGAGTGTCTGACTCTTGGTTTCGGCTCCCATAGTAATCTCGGGGTCATGGGATTGAGCCCCATGTGGGGCTCTGTGCTCAGCAGAGAGTTTGCTTGGGATTCTCTCTCCCTTTCCCACTGCACCCCCCGCCCTGTCTCTCTCTCTCAAATAAATATATATTTAAAAAACAAAAAACCTCTATCTTCTTACTGGCCACCTCAAGGATTACTCGAGCCTCCTGGAATGGTATCTGGAGATGTCCAGAAGGAGCCATAGGAGAGCTCAGGCCCCTTCAATCCTCAGCCTTTTCGACTACTACTGCCTTAGGGATTGGCCCCCTCTCCCTTCAGAGGCGGGGACGGTCCTTTTTTCAGTGGCCATCTTGCTTGCATAAGGCACATTGACTGGGACCTAGCTCTTTGCGAACGGCAGGGTGGGTGGTGCTGGCTCTAGCCTGGCTTTACCAAGCTCTGGCTTCACAGTCCTCTGGAGTGGGTGTCCCTGGGGTGGCGTAGAGCCCCTGGCAGCTGCTATAAATTGGGTCTGCCACCTGCTCTGAGTGATTTTTGTCTGCTTCTTCTGTCCTGTCCCTATTTTTTTGACTTTATTTATTTGAGAGAGCACGTGCACATGAGCTGGGGAAGGGGCAGAGGGAGAGGGACAAGCCGACTCCCCACTAAGAGTGGGGCTCCACGCCAGGACCCTGGCATCATGACCTGGGCCGAAGTCCAACACTTAACCGACTGAGCCACCCAGGCGCCACTGCCCTGTCCCTATTATTAAATACAGCAAAGGCCATGGCTCACAGAAGTCTGAGGCACTGTGGTTGCCTTTTGCAATTTCCTCCTGATATCTGGGGCTGCTTGCACAGTAACATGCAGAACTAAAAGAGATTGTCCCTCTGGAGAATAAGGGTCAGTATTAGTATATTTCCTGAGGGCTTCAACCAATCTCCCTTGGAAGAGAGCTCGATTTTCATCTTTCCCTTGAGTTATGCCCCTCACCTTGTCATAGTTAACTGGTTTTATGATACATCGCCTCATTCCTTCAATTAAGTAAGTTATCATGATTCCTCTCATCTAGATCTTCTGGACCCCTTTGGTAATTCCATTGGGGGTCCCTATCTGGGTTCTTTCTCCTCCAGTGTGATACATTGCATGTCCCTTATTATGGGCTGCTACCTCATTGGCGTACTGCCAGGCAGCATTCAGTATTCTAGCTTTCTCTCCTGCAGTGCAACAATGGGACAACAAAATTTGTAAATCTCCCCAGGTCAAATTGAAGGTCAAGGCTAACCTAGCAAATTCCTCAGAGAATTTGGCTGGGTCCTCAGAGAAATGGCCAAACTTTTCTGTACATGAGGATAAATCATTTGTGGAGAATGGCACATGTACCCAAATGGTGCCTCCGTCTCCATCTGCAACCTAAGTGGAAATTGAGAGGTCTTGGGTTCAGTGTGTTAATGATGAGTGCCTCCATGAGTAACAGCAGGACTTGGTTCCTGGAACAAAGGTGGATAAAGGTGGGGCACCTCTGAGTATGAAGAAGAGTCATTGGATCAGAAAGGGGCTCAGCAGAACTGGTATTTGCATTTGAAGTCTTATTAGATGCAGGGACCCTCCTTCTGGGGGGCGGGCCTACAAGGAGGGGGGTCATCTAATCAGAAGATTTTTTTTTCCAATCCTGAAAAATGAGCTGGGTACGTTCTACGATTTTCCTTTAATTTGGGGTCTAGATACAGTGCCATAAGGGCCATTACATAAGGTATTTCCTTCCATTTACCCTCCCGTTTACGAAACAAATCAAGCTGTAAGATAGAGTTAGAATTTAAGGACTCATTCTTAGGCCAGACCTCTTGGTCTGTAGTTGATATTAAGGTCAAATTTCATTGCAATATGATACTAATTTCTCTTTCAATTGCCCAATCTCTAGGAGGCACCCTAGGGGAGAGTCTTTTGGGATGCCCACAGCCGCCCCCATTTAGGACCATACTGCATGTGGGGGTTCTTAAATGGCACTGGGGTTTCCCCTAGTCGCACAAGACCCAGATTTTGCACTCTTGTTTTCCTGCCTTCCTCTTTCTTCCAAGTACAAGAGGAGAGCAACAGCAGTTCGCTCTGCTAAGGTTTTAGATCAAATCTGCTGGATGATTATCCTGAAATTAACTGTATAACATAAGTGGGCAGAGGAAGTTGGACTTGCTAGCTCAGAATAGGGGAATCTGGCAAAACATGTTTTAAAAGGCACTTGAGGAGCACCTGGGTGGCTCAGTCAGCTAAGCGTCCAACTCTTGCTTTCAGCTCAGATCGTGATCACAGGGTTGTGGGATCGAGCCCCGTGTCAGGCTCTGTGCTCAGCGGGGAGGGGGAGTCTTCTTCAGATTCTCTCTCCCCCTCTTCCTTTGCCCCTTCCCCCCTCATGTTGAGTGAATGAATCATGTATAACTCACCAACTTACCACCACCCATGTCCCTCAAGATAGTAGGGGTGTCTGAAAATACTCCTTCAAGAAGTCCTTAAGAAATACATTGGTGTATTTGTTAGGATTGATCTTGGTTGTAACAGGAACCCTACTCAGGGTAGTAAACAAGAGGTTTATCTGTCTCCGGTGTAAAAAACACCTAGGTGTAGGACATCCAGGGCTGGTGTGTCACCTCAGTGATGCCATCAGGGAAACCGGCTCCTTGTCGTCTTGCTCTGCCATCGGTCACCTGTGGTTTTCACCCTTACGTTTGTGAGCTGGTTGCTGCATCTCCAGACGCTGTGCCCTCATTTCAGGAAGCCCGCCCGCCCCAGGGACTTTTACTTACCTCTGCTTACTGTCTAGAACTGTGTCACGTACCATGTCTGGCCTTAATGGAGATCATGTGACTCAGTCATTGCACTTTCCAAGGAGCATAGGAAGGCAAGGGAGAGCGTGTTGGAATGGTTGTTGAAGGAGTCTGTCTGTATACCCTGACGGATAGGGAGATGTTGCAGTGGAAACGGGCTTTCTGATTTCAGTGGGGATGAGTGGATCCCGGCCTGTGGCTGTGGCTACTGTAACCAGCAGACTGTGCATCTGTTACAAGGATCGGTCTGCAGGGTTCTTCCGTGCTGCCCAACTAAGTGTGGGGTCCTTAAGACGAAAATAGATGGTCAAAGATCCTACTTGATTTTTTATAATTTAAAAATCTCCCTGTTCATAAACAAAGGTCTGATGTGAGTCATCACAGTATCGTTGTGGCCCCTCCCCCAGTTCTCAGGTCTAGGTCCGACAAAGAAGGAAGAAGCCAGGTGTCTAGGGAAAGAGCCCTGAAATAATTTCATAAGTACTCGCCATGGATCTTGCTTCTTCCAAGTCTTCCCCAAAGGACCTGAAGTGACTCATCAGACCATTCTCCAGGTGTCCTGAGAAATAACCAGACATTCTGGGGATTATGAGAGACACTGGATCTGCACTAATGTTAATTCCTAGAGGCCCAGAGGTCCACCCTGACCTACCTGTCAAAGTGAAGGCGTTACTGCTCTACTCAGGGGATGGCCCGGACAACGAGTGGAGACAGAAAATCCTCCAAGGTAGCAGATTTTTTTGAGCAGCCTGTCTCTTTCATTTTGCCAGGAGGTGGAGATGTCTGATATAAAAATCCATGCGAATCCATAGTCAGTGGCTAACAACCAGGTGATCAGAGATTTATAGAGCAGGAGCAGAGAACTGGCCAGGAGGCAGCTCAGGGGAAACTATGGCCGGAGTTCTCAGAATGCACTCAGAGAGTAAGGATATAGATGATCGAGGTGAATGTTCAATTCAAAGTCCTCTGTGCTTTTAATCATCAGGAGTTCTAGATGAGCTCTCCACAGATGTCTATCAGCTTTCATCTCCTGCCCCCCCCCCCCATGCTTGGTTAGTAGACTCATAAACTAAGTGGCCATGGTGGCAGGGATGGGGGTGTCTGTGTGTCATCTGTATGACACTGAGGCTGACCCAGCTTCTGTCCTGACGCCCCCTTGTCTGCAGCTGTGACCAACCATGTAGGTGTACATGCAGGGGACACCAGCCCAAGCCTCGTGGAAGGTTGATAACGTGTGTCCCTCTTCTTTCATAGAGGAGGCAGTGATCTGTCCTCCCTGGAAGGGACACATTCTGGGTTGGGATTTGCTTTGTCCTCCACACGTCTGCCAATACCATCTTTCAAGGACTTACTGATAGGCTTTTATGTTACTATGCTGTCCCACCAGGACCCTTGCTTTCTGATCATGAAATTCACCCTGGAGAGTAAGGTGGTGGGCGTCAAGTGGAATCCACTGGACTCCTCACCCTGAAGCAGCTGGCCTTCTAAGGCGACGGCTCTTTGTGAGGTTGCAATAGATACAGTCCATCTAGTATATGCTGTGAATCAGGGACCAGGGCCTCAGTAGAAGCAAGGATCTGGGAACTAAGGGGTAAGGGGGATAGCACTTCTCAGTTACTACCTAAGTGACCCCAAGTCTTTGCCTCCATCCCCTGTGATTCTGGGCTTTGCTGATTGAGAGGGAAGCAAAGGAAAAACACAAGAGGAACACAGTGGTTTGGGAGGCAGGGGGAGCGTTACAATGTTGGCTGAGTGAACACGGTCTTGCTGCTACACAATACAGGACGGGAGGAGTATGGATGGGACTTGGTGGTAATACTGAATGTAGTTAGGAGTTCGTGGAAGATTTCTGTGATAAGCGGCCACCAATGGCTCAGATAGGAATGAAGTAGTTTAGACTATCCCACCGAGGTGCTGGCTGAACTCAAGGAACATGGAATAAGTAATGGAAGAGAGAAGTCAGAAATACTAGCCACAGCCTCATGATTAGCTGCTGAATGGGCACTAGGTGCTGCCTGTACACTTTGTTGTTTCATGTGTTTATCATGTATTTCTATATGTCACCTAACCTTCTCCTCTTATGTCTTCCCTTAATGCCTTACTAGATCTGGTTTGGGTTGATGGTGGCTGACTTTACGTTTAGTTCATAGATTAGAGAACATCCAGAGAATGTCATGCTAGAGCAGGGGGGGAATGGACAGCATTCAAGGGCCTGGCCTGGGAGCTGCATGTCATAGATTAGGGAGATGCGATCTCATTTTTAGTGGAAGGAATAATTACATTTACTTGAATTTGTGGGTGAAGTCTACCTGTTATGAGAAAAGAATAGCTCACTGGATCCGTAGGACATTTCCAAATGGTCACCGTTGCTAAGCCCAAGATTTGTCAAATGCAAGGAAGATGCTGAATATGTGAATTCTAAGAAATGTATTTCCTTCAGATGAGGAAAAAAATAAGTTACGCCATTTGCACAGTATTATTTCACTAAGGATTTAATTTAGATTTATAGGAAATAAGATACAGACTCTGTTTTAAATATCCCAGTTCTACCATATTAATTTCAAGTATTCCATAACCAGAGGTTTACCAATCTGATTTTATAGATTAAGTTAATTTGTTAAAAAGAATTTTACAGACACCATTTTTACTGTTACAGCATAGGAACAAGCCAGCAAAATCACTGAGCATCTTTTATGCTAGAGTTACTTTCTGTCCAGGTCGAAACATTGTTCCACTTTGATTTTTTCTCTTCTTTGGATTTTGAAAGTTTTCATACCTTAAAAAAAAAGATATTTAACACATGTAAATGCTAAAATCACAAAAGACAGGGAATTGTTTGCAGTTTTTTTCCCCAGTTATTTCCCTTTTGTTAAAATATAATCTAACAGAAATTAGAGTTCTTTATTTTTGAAAGTTGAACATTCCAATCAAAAAAGGAACAAAGGGGATAAAGACACAAGTTAGAAAATAGACATGGCAGTGACATTAAAAAACCTGTTTTAATCAAAGATGTAAATTTTTGAACAAGATTTTTGTCCAAGTACATGGGCCAAGTTTAGAGAGAGAGGATTATGTCCGGTGTTACAACGTACTTCGTTGTGCAGGGTGTCTGGAAGGCAGTAAGCCTTTAAAATGTGAGTATCCTGTGATGTAACAATTCTACCTCAGCCTCAGTGAAACAGTTGAGGCTATGTGCAAACCTGCAGCTCCAAGGATGTTCATTAGCACATAGGTGTAATAGTGAAAACCTGGAAGCAACTTAAAAGTCCAAATATTGTACTATATAGCACTAGGTGCAGAGTGGCTTAGTGGAAAAAAAAAAAACTTACGAATATATGCTTTGGGAGGGGTGGGAAGAAGGGAAATGTGTTTTCCTATTCTTTGTTTTCTGATTTTTCCACAATAAATACATAATATGTATTTGGGGAGTAGAATATGCCCCCCCAAAATGGTCCGCTTTGGCATGGGGACTATTTTGAGCTGAAGGGAATCAAGACACAGCAGACTCAGGAAAAGCTTTTTACCTTCCTTAACTACCTAGACAAATTTAGGTAGCCCTCTTTCTAGTACAGGTTCCCTATTGACCAGAGCACACTTCTTTGTACTGCAGAGCAGGGAAAGCATCTGTGAATTCCTCCCTCCCCTTTGAAGCTGCAGGCCCTTGTCTCTTTGCTTAGCTCAGGATGGTGTCTAAACCTTAATTGCCTGAGTTTCCTACTTTGTATGTATGAAATTATTTTTCTCTTGTTATTTTCTTTCATCAATTATTAGATCAGCCAAAGAACATAGGAGGCAAGAAGGGAAGTTTTTTCTGCCCTCACAAGTGTTCCCACACCTGCCAGTCTCAAGTACTGCAAAATGAAACTTTCAAGAAAGAAGTTGTAACTTACTTATTAAATCCTTTACCTAGAATGGTCCCCAATCTATGGGTCTAGAGCCAAGTGCAAGAAGCCTATAAATCCAAGTGTGTGTGTGAACCGTGGTCCACAAGGGAATAAATTTAAATGTATTTAAAAGAAAGCAAAACACGTATATATTTTGGAACGGTTCTGGCAAACTATTTGAGCTTTTAACAAAGCTTTTAAAATTAAATCAGTTCATTATAAATCAAGTATCAAGTGAACCAGATAATAATTCATTTTTTACTTCAATACTCAAAAGTTTTGGGGTGTACAAATGCAGCTACTGTTTTGAAGGGGCCTTTACATATTCCAAGTTTAAGTGAATGGTCCCCTGTAATTTCTCTACTCCCGAATCCAGTACTTACAGTTCAGCAAAATTCTTCCACTCGTCCTCACTAATGGATGGCCTCGTGTGACTGAGAGCAGCCATTAAATGCGACTGGCTAATAGCCAGACTGGTTTTGACTGGTCCTGGTTGGTGAAGGGAGTCATCCTCCTTAAATAAAAAAGAAAACACAAGGTTAACATAGGGCTGTGATGGGAAAAGCCGCAGCCCATTTTTTCAGGAGACTCTACATTCCCTTTCTCATAAGATTACTAAAAATTGTTTCAAAGCAGGATACACATAACCATTTGATCAATGTGTTTCAGTCCCTTTATAAATAGAGCTCATTTACTGACCGAAATACACATCAAAAAAGGAACAGTTTTTACAGTCTTTACAATTATCGGGGGTGGGGGTGGAGATAAGCCATACTCCACTGTGGCTCCAGTATCTGCCTTTGATGACACTGATCTCTGCCCGCAGCTGTTCTCTTTGTTCCTGGGTGAGGTCTTGGTAACCCTCCTGTGAGGCTGTTCGCAACACGGGAGGTCGTGAAAACGACTGCTCTTTCCCAGGAACTCCAGAAAAATCCTGCATCATGGAGCTTGGTGCAGACAGGCACTGTGAGCTCTGCATAGTTAAGCGTAAGGGGAGGAAAAGAGGGGGAGAAAAGGGTATATGTATCAAGGATCAAATTAAAAATCTGAAGTAGTAAAACCTTAACATGGACAAGCTTACATTTGATTAACTGAAATTAAACAAGTTCAAAATATGTTCATCTTCTATATGCTGCTGAACCACCACAGGGTGAAAACTGCCACAAGGGTTTTTTAATGCTTGGGTAGTAAATCCACCACACTACTGCCCTCGGGGTAGGTTCCAAATGTGCCTTATTCTAACTTTCGTATACTATAAGGTCTGGAACAGCTGCAGAGAAGTTAAACAGAGAACAAAGACTAGAGCTAGAACAACAGCTTACTATTCTTGGGAATAAAAATGGTTCACTTTTAGATTAAAAACCTGAATAAAGCAGCTGTGCAAAAACCAAAAATAGAACTAAATAAAGTAGCAGTGAACCACCGTTAATTTGGGGAGGATAGGTGTTAAATGCTATTTTAAGTTAGAAAAGCAAAGATACTGCCCCTCTGAAATCTAAACGTTTTCCTTGTTGCAACATTACATCAAATTCCTCATTATCTTCAACTATCTTAATGATACCAGAGTGTAATATAAAATGGATCTGCTGCTAAAGAGGTTTTAAAACCACTAACGAAGGGAGGTAAAAGCCCAGGAAACGGAAGGCTCACCACCACCCCGGCCACTCCGGCTCCCTTACGCCACCAGCTCCGCCTCACAGCCCTTACACCAGGGACGAAATGACTAGTTGGGGTAAGGAAAAACGAGACTACTTTACTGGAGAACCAGCCTGGAAGCACAGGCAGGGCTGGTTAGGTTTTACACCAACCTACAGCTTTAGGGATCACAACTGTACAATGGCGACCGCCCAAGATACCAAATCAGAAGAGGTTCCGTTTCCAAGTTCTGATTCATAAGAGCTTCCAAAGTAGAGCCGGTACATATTGAATTTTGATTCATCTGGAAGCATTTCGGACATCTCTAGAGAAACAAGGGACTGTTCCAAGCCACATTCCCCATCTCCCGCTGAATCGTCAGAGCCGCTGCTGTGGTTAAGAAAAACCATTGAAGACAGACTCAGGTCACTGTCAGAGCTGGAACTTCCATCCTAAAATACACAAAAGGACAACAGTGGTAAAGATCTAAATAATCTACAACTCTGAAATAACACAGAGAGCATCCTAATAGACCAGTACACGAGGCATTTTTCAAAAACTGTGTTTTTGAACAGGGGCCTTGCCCACCCTGTGTCCTCTGTGACCCCTCAGACCGGTCTGTAGGGTGCGAATGGCAGAGCTGTTACCCACCTCCCCCCGATACAGCAGGCCTGTGGGCCGGGCACCAACTGAATGCTTTCTGAACGAACACTGCATGAACCACTGTTGCTAGGACTCTGACAAACGAAGCCGGCTGCCTGATGACAGCACCTGAGACTGAGAGAAAGAAAACGACCTGCACTCAGGAAATGCGCACTGAGCCAAACTCTGGCTCTAGTTTTCTTATGGTTCTGAGGCACGTAATATTTTAATAATTAAAATAGAATGTGTACATGGGATTCAGACCCCTGCATTTTATTTGTATGCATCTTTCAACTATGAAATGATGGATCAGCCATGCGATGCAGTGCTTTATCGGTCCAGTGTTTTATAAATAAACACGTTTTCTGTTAGTGAAGACGGTGGAGAACATCAGTGGTTTGCCAAAAGAAATAGCAAAAACTTGACTATCTGATTTAGGAACATTAGGCCCTGTGAGCATTTCCAACCAAATGTAGCGGGGAGGAGTACCCAGGAAAACCCTTCCTAGAAAATATAAAGTCTATAATGTAGCAGAAGTCAAATTACTTGCTGCAAAAATTTAAATACTATCCTGAGAGGAAAAGACTGATGTTAGGTCTTGGGTACAGAAAATGTAAGGTAAACCTAGAATACCTTGCTCCATCAGGAATAAAGTCAGTGATCGAAGAATGATGAGGACATAGCAAAAGGCCACACAAGCCATCCACAAGCGGCTCCTATGGGCCAGTTCTGGGACAGTTTGAACTTCAAAATACTTTTTTTCAAGTATAAAACAACTAAAAATATTTTTCTGTTTATATTATCTAATTCATGATATCCCAGCTGAAGTAATATCCTTCCATTCACCAACATTTTACTAGTTAGGTAACGTTAAAGAAATAGACACCGAACACTTCATAATTACAGATTCTCTGCAGAGCTGGTATTCCAACAACAGACGATTTGACTACAGGTAAATTTCTCTACAGTTTTACTAAAGCTGTTAAAAAACAGCACTTATAA
The DNA here is from genome assembly GCF_037043125.1 of Eumetopias jubatus. NCBI lineage: Eukaryota > Metazoa > Chordata > Mammalia > Carnivora > Otariidae > Eumetopias > Eumetopias jubatus. The sequence goes on from NW_028274820.1 coordinate 37,415,875, forward strand.
GGTTGACATGCTGACACTGAACTGCTCTTACTCGGCTCTCCTGCCGTGACTTACTGGGAGCCCAGAGGACAGCAGCTGTCCGGGTAAGGCCACTAGCTGCGCGTTGTAAAGTAAAGCTTTCAGATCCGCCCCCGTGAAGGAGTCGGTCACTGAGGCCACGTGCTGAAGGTCCACATCGTCTGCCAGAGGTAGAGAGTCACTGAGAATGTTTAAAATTTCAAGACGTGACACCTGAAGGGAGAAAAACTAATTGACTTAAATAAAGTTAAATATTATTTTAACCTGTATTACTTTTTTTTTTTTTTTTTTTTTTTACAAATTATATCTCTAATAAGCAGTACGAGCTGAATTCTCTCTCCTCTGGAGCTTTTTCCCTAACAGAAGAGACAGGAAAATGAATGAAAATCCGTACTCTTAACCCTTCAGTGTAAATCCTTTCTTACTCACACAGTGCTGCTTTTCTAGATTTCGGCAAATGAGCCAAGAAAGTAATAGCTACAAGTGACATATTCCTTAGTTGCTAAATCTGGGGACCAGAGGCGGGGCAACACACACTAAGAAGAGTTAACATCTTACCTCTCTGTAACCTGGTTAGAGTCTTGCCAGGGTCAGGAGCTGTGTGATCTTTGGACACAGGGAGTGTGGACAGACTACACAGACTTTGCGGACTTGCAGGGCAATGGCTGGGCTTTGCATCTAATCTGGAATCTGTGACTAAAGCCTTGCCTAAAGCTGCTCTTCTAAGGACGACTGCTATTACGAGGCCCAAGTAAAGTTCACAAGGCAAGAGTGCAGCATGTGTTGGGCTTTAGACCCTAAGTAGGAAATTGTCACCTGATCAGGAGGAGGACAGTATACACATTTATCGAGTCGGCCAGGCCTCAGCAGGGCAGGGTCAATCAAGTCAGGGCGACTCGTAGCAGCCAATACATAAACACCTGAGGGGAAAAATATTCTTTACTTAAATCCTGGTGAAATAATTATTATAATAAGATATTTCTGTATTTACAGTTATTACCCTGTAAGCCTTCCACTCCGTCCAACTGAGTCAGCAACTGGTTAACCACACGATCTGTAACGCCTGTATTATCATGGCCTCGCCGAGGAGCGATGGATTCAAATTCATCAAAGAAAAGAATGCAGGGCTTGGCCGCCTGCGCTCTGGGAAAAACAATGTTTCATATTTGCATAAGGCTTCAGAGTTTGCAAAGTAATTGTGTGTGTATGTATATTTATATGTACATGTATGTATTTAAGTCTTTATAGCAAATTCTTAAGGCAAACTGTATGTAATTATCCTTGTTTTCAGTAAACTGGGTCTTTGAAACTTACTGTTGCTATGTATGGCCCTAGGGCCAGTTTTCAAAAAATATCCAGGTGTGCTTAAAAAGACTGTATTCTCCAGTTGTTGGGTACATGTTCTACATATGCTTAGATCAACCTTTGTATGTTGTCTAAATATTCTGAGCCCTATGAAAATCTTCTATGAAGGTAGATTTATCCATTTCTCCTTGCAATTCTATCAATTTTTGCCTAAAATATTTTGAAGCTACCTTACTGAATACACACAATTTTAAAATTAATATTTTCCTGGTAAATTTGCCACCGTGTGGTGACTGCCTTTATCTGTAACTGTTCTGTTGCTTAAACTGCGTGGTGGAGATACAGGAGTTCATTTCACTTAAAAAATATATGGACATTATATTCTCCTAAATGCCTATTTTATAATGAAATTTTAGAATGACACAAAGTAGTTTTTAAATTTGAAATCTTGCTTTCATTCTTAAATACTAGCTTCTGTATTTTATACAAATGCCACAGTAAATAGTTTCTCTCTTTTATAAATTAACATTGCCTGTGGCCAACTTAAACTAGAGTAATTAGTGCTTCATATTACTTGGAGATTCCTTTGAATAACCACTTAACGATTTACTTTCAGCATTTCATGAATATTTCTATTGTAAATATAAAACTAATGTTCAAAATTTAGTTATCAAAAATGTTATAGTGTATTTGGAGAAACAGTTCTCAAGCTTATTAATAAATCACAGTGTCAGTTACTTAAACAGTCATAGGGAACCAACCTAATAAAAATATCCCGAACTGCTTGTTCACTTGCTCCGATGTATTTGCTGAGTAACTCTGGCCCCTATTGGGTAAAATACAATTAAGTTAGAATTGAAATAAAATTCTTTAAAAACAAAATATAATTGTTTATGGCTTAGTCCAAATGCAGTCGTGGGGAATTCTTAATATGATCAAACAGCTGTCTCAAATCCATCTTAAACATTATGTGGCTGGAATAAATATCCTACCACAGGTTCTACATCTTGTGCCTCCTCTGACAGTCTCAGGGCTTAGCTCTCTGACAGAATGCCACATCCTCAGAAAGGCCTGGCTGCCGACCCCACCGGATCCTGCTTGTTTGTCTCTCTCCACCAGTAGAATATAAGCCCCAAAAAGGCAGTTTTGTTCACTACTGAAACCCCAGTGCCAAAAACAGCATAAGTATTGAATAACTGTTTACTAATGAATGGTTTAAAAAGGGAAAATGTTCCATCTATCTCAAATCTTTGGAGACTCCAAAAAATGTGTAATGAGATATGAATTATTTTAATCAGCATTTTCAATTCCTGAAACCAATCTATTTGGCCAGAAGGTGAAGAATAGATCATTTTTTCCAAAAGTCAACTGAAAAACTTTCAAAACGATTCCTTTTAACAAAATCAATAATGAGGACAGTCTTTTCTTAAATTGGGATCTTTTTACAAACTGAATAGGCCCAGGGGCACCTGAGTGGCTCAGTCAGTTGAGCGTCCAGTTCTTGGTTTCGGCTCAGGTCATGATCTCGGGGTGGTGGGATTGAGCCCTGTGTTGGGCTCTGTGCTCAACATGGAGCTGCTTGTCCCTCACCCTCTGCCCCTCCCCCTATTTGCACACTTGCTCTAATAAATAAAATCTTTAAAAACAAAACTGAATAGGCCCTAAAGTGATCTCTAGTGAAAAATCCTTACTTCAAAAAGACCTAATACTGATCAGGATATGTGATCCCAATAAAGAATTTCTAATACTCAGCTAGCTAGGTATCTACTGACATACTAGTATTTAATGAGATTTCCTAGTCAATACAGAACCACAGAGGATGGAACAAGAAACAACTAAGGCAAAATATTATGAACAAGGCAACATACTGGTGTCAGTGAAGGCCCTTGTCTTTGAGGCATGTCTCCCAGGCCCTACCCTGACCTACCCAGAATTTTCTTTACTGAAACCTTTCTGTTGAGAATTCATCCCAAACCATTATTTGAAGGTTTACTAAAAGGGACAAGATGGCCTCCCTAATGGAACAATCTAAAATACAACAAGATGTGTAAGCTTTAATCCTGAAGATTGTTTTCCTTTAAATAGTGAAACTACATTTTAGTGACAAGCAAAAGAGGATATATAATCACAGTTATTCCAGAATCCAGGAAAAGAAGGGAGGAAAATTTAAGTTATAGTGTTTCTCCATCACTGCCAGGGTAGCTGGTAACCATATAACCAGCTCATTAAAAAAAAAAAAAGTGTCATTACAAAAAGGGTAGGCATAACCTGATTGCGAATTACTAAACTGGCTTTCACATTATTAATCAGCTTTGAAAAAGGCTACAATATATATCGATTCCTTTCCCTTGAGATCTAATCACTCTTTGGTACACTACTGTGGGGTTGCTGACAGCATACAAAGACACGGCACCTCAGACTGCAAGAACATGCCGGTGGCAGACTGAGGCACTCCCCAACGCTGTCCGCCGGCATGTCCTGTCACCCCCACATGCACCTTCTGAGGACACTCAGGCGCAGTGTGGCACACACGGGGGTGAAAGAGCCACCAAGGAACGGAGCTAAAAAAAAAAAAAACCCGACTTCCACCTTAGTGTGGCCTCCAACCCCTAGTCTTCTAGGTTTTCTTCCCCCTTCAGGTGTAGTTTGCTCTTTTATCTGAGTATTTATGCATGATTCTACTTGATAATGCATGAAGATTTACATTAAGTAAAAACAGCATAAGCCCTACAAAAGAGAGGTGGCTCATGATGCAACGTCCCACATAGCCCAGTGTGGAGCCCAGTGTGCGGCTTGAACTTAGGAGCCTGAGATCAAGACCTGAGCTGAGACCAAGAGTTGGATGCTTAACCGACTGAGCCACCCAGGTGCCCCCTCCCACAGAGCTTTAACTAATAGATGGATCACTGCTGCTAGTTTTCCAAATATGAGACTAACCCACAATCAAGAAATATAAATGGTGTGGGCAAGGTTATAGAGAAATAGGTACACTCATCGTTACTGGTGGGGATATAAAATGATGCAGTCACTGGGAAAAACAGATCAGCAGTGCCTCAGTAAGTCACACACAGAATTATATGCCCCAGCAGCTACACTGCCTAGGTATATATTCAAGAGAAATGAAAACATGTCCACACAGAAATGTGTACACAAATGTTTACAGCAACATTATGCATAAGAGCCAAAAGGTGGAAATAACCTAAATATCTACAATCATGAATGGAGAAAAACCTGACACCCACACAATGAAATATCATTTCAGCTTTAAAAAGAACTAACTGAAGTACTGGGGCATCTGGGTGGCTCAGTCAGTTAAGCCTCTGACTCGATCTCGGCTCAGGTCATGGTCTCAGGATTGTGAGATAGAGCCCGCAGTGGGCTCTGTGCTAAGCATGAAGTCTGCTTGAGATTCTCTCTCTCCCTCTGCCCCTTCCCCCACATAAAATCTAAAAAAAATGTATCTTTAAAAAAAAAAAAAACAAGTATTGATGGATGCTACCACTTGGATGAACCTTGAAAACATTCTAAGTCAAGGAAGCCAGTCACAAAAAGACAACATACACATGATTCCTTTTACATGAAATGTCCAGAACAGGAAAATCCCTAGATAGCACATTAGTGGCTGCCACGGGCTGGGGGGGGGGGGGTGAAAAAGTTTTGAAATAAGAAATAAGAGAGAGGTGGTGGTTACATAGCATTGTGAATGCATTACATGCCACTGAATTGTCTACTTTGTTATGTAAATTTACCTCCATTAAAAAAAGAGAAAAGGTAAAAATGCAAGACATACCTTGACACTAATGAAATTCATTCCACTCTCCCGTGCGATTACTCCAGCTAGTAAGGTTTTTCCTGTTCCGGGAGGACCATACAACAGTACTCCTGTTCTTTGTCGTATGGGCAAGTTTGCAAACAGTTCTGGGTACTGAACAACACAAAAATATGACAAAGAGCTCAAGTCTAAAAAAAGGACTAAGCAGCAAAGTCAATGTACAGGAAGAAGTATTTGGATGGGAGTAACTTCCACCTTTACTAACCGTGTAACGACAAAAAATGAAGTTCCTATTCAATATATGAGTTCAAAGGAACTACCACCGATTTTTTACCAAGTGGACCACGGAATACATTCTTCCTAAAGTGTGTATAACTGCCTCTGAACTTCTTTTCATTTTGTCCTGTTTTTAAAAAATATTATAACAGTACTACATTTAGAAAATAACCAATCTTTTAACAAGCATATACTGCCTTCCCCTTGTATGGTTCAAACGGCAAGTTATGATAGCTGTGTATATTCAAATATACTGAATCAAAGAAAGAAAAATAATAGAGAAGCATGTATAATGATAACAGTAAGCTCTCCCAAGAGCCTCCATGCCGAGCAGGTGACTGCTTCTAAATTACTGGAGAGCAAGACTTTGTGAACAGGGGAGCCAAACATCAGGCTAATGTCAGCAATATCCTGGTCTCCTCTGTTAGGTATGCCTATTCAGTTCCCCCTGCTGGCAAAATTCTAACCCCATCTCTCTCTCCATTCTAATCTCAAGAGGCCCCAAAGTCAGCCATTATGCAAAGAGCCTCAGCGAATCTGGGTTCCAATGCCCAGACCCAGCATTTGGGGGGCATGATCCTGCTGGCGAGTGCTCCCATGCCCACCTTCTCTCAGGCTTTAACCTGCAGTCCTGGGCTGCCCTCAATATGCCCCGGGCCCACTGGCCACGGTTTCTAGGACTTGCCATCTAGTCTCATGTAACTGAGGTCCTTACCCAGGTCTCTCCTTTTTGCATGGGTCACTGATCTCACGCAATGATCCTTATCTCGAAGGTTTGCGGTTCAAATGCACTACCACCTAGACTGTGCCTTCTGATCTTCTGAACAGTCTATCCCTGCCTCCTTTATCCTGCCACCTGCCTGGTCTATGCTGCCTGCTAACTCTGTCTTTCTAGGACTGAGACCCAGAATCTGGAATCTGACTTAAGCCCTCAGTTCTGTGGACCTAGACGACTCTTCCAGATTATTCCTACCCGTTTCTGTTCAAATCCCAGGTGACAGTTCATTTGCTTTAGTATCATCTGAATGATTCAAGCAAAACACAAGAATTATGCAATTCACATCAAAATATACATACTGTAAATATCACCCCAGCTTTCTTTTTAAGTTATGAACAGGCAAGGAGTATACCAAATACTTCAAAAAATCTGTTAAGAGTATCAAAAATAGTGCTGGCATTTATTTGGTAACTCAGTAAATACTTCTTGAATCAAACTGAGACTAGGCAAGCCAACACATAAAACCATTCAGTGGTTCTTCTGGAAGTACTTGTTTTTTTTTCTTTTTAAGTACCTTAGCTGGTAATTGGATGGTATCCATGAGTATCTGCCGAACTTCATGTAATCCACCAATCTTATCCCAGCCCAGGTCCCTAGGTTTATGCAAGTTGACATTTCGCAGAGACACAGGAATAAATCCATGGAGAGCCTTTTGGAAGTCCAATGTTGTTAAAGCTAATTCTGTTTAAAAATAAACACAACTTGTTTTGGTAGTCATATCTATATATGAATCTTTAATATTTGCTATCATCTTAGCAGGAGAGGCTGATTTCCTACTCACCTGCTTATCTGAATACTAAAAGAGAATATATTTAATTCTTACTATATTAACTCTCTGAATGGCAAGATTTCAAATTTTGGATTTAATAGGAACACGTACCTTCCCTGGTGGATATGCTCTGATGAGAGAGGTGAGCATGTATGGCTCGATCCACAAGCACTGTAAAATCTCTAGCCACAAACCCTTCAGTTTCTTTAGCTATACGTTTCAGGTCAAGATTAGTGAAATTGCTTATTTCACAGTCCAGTTTATTTTTTATTACGTTATGCAGAATTTCACACCTTTGCTCCTAAAGAAAAAAAACATAAAATTCGATTTTTTTTTTTTTTTTAAGATTTTATTTATTTGACAAGGAGGGAGAGACAACGAGAGAGGGAACACAAGCAGGGGCAGAGGGAGAGGGAGAAGCAGGCTTCCCACGGAGCCAGGAACCCGATGCGGGGCTCGATCCCAGGACCCCGGGATCATGACCTGAGCCGAAGGCAGACGCTTAATGACTGAGGCACCCAGGTGCCCCAAAAATGCAATTTCTAATTTTACTCAAATGTAAACTCTAGTACATATATTTTCAGAAAAACCAGGCTGACATAATCTAGGGTAACAGAAAGAGATTGGCAGTTGTCTGCAGATGCAGTGGAGGAGGGACGGATTGCAAAGGGGCACCGGGAAACTTTTGGGACTGATGGAAATGTCTGTTACCTTAACTGTGGTGATGGTTTCATGATGTATACATGTTAAATGGTATATACAGCAGATAATATATACATGTTAAACATTATTAAATTGTACAATTTTTTTCTAATTTTAAATTGTACACTTTATTTTTTTTTTAAGATTTTATTTATTTGAGAGAGAGACACAGCGAGAGAGGGAACACAAGCAGGGGGAGTGGGAGAGGGAGAAGCAGGCTTCCCGCCGAGCAGGGAGCCCGATGCGGGGCTCGATCCCAGGACCCTGGGACCACGACCTGAGCGGAAGGCAGACGCTTAACGACTGAGCCGTTCAGGCGCCCCTGGGCATCTGACTCTTGGTCTCAGCTCAGGTTTTGAGATCTCAGGGTCGTGAGTCCAAGCCCTGTGTTGGGCTCAGCATGGAGCCTGCTTAAAAAAGAAACAGACATTCAATGACCAATACTACTACATTCTGTTATACTTACTACTAGGTTTAATACTTTCATTCTTCAATAACAGGTAATTAGCACAGGGTCTGAATATTTAGGATAAGAATTTTAAAGGGGCCCCTGGGTGCTTAGTCGGTTAAGTGTCCAACTCTTGATTTTTGGCTAAAGTCATGATCTCACAATTGTGAGATCGAGTCCCATGTCAGGCTCTGCGCTCAGCATGGAGACTGCTTGATTCTCTCTCCCTCTCCCTTTGCCCCTCCCCTGGCCCCTGTGCTCTTTCTCGCTCTCAAAAAAAATAAAATCTTAAAAAAAAAAAGAGAGAATTTTAAAGAAGAGGTTAAAATGTGCTTGTCAAAGAAGTCCTGGAACATACTTCTTTGAGCTCGCTGCCTCTAAAACCTTCCTGAACATGAGTCCCCAAAGGGGACGATGGGCCATATAGGCTTGTGATATTGTAATTTATGATAAGAAATACAGATTTCGTTTTTGTCCCTGTTTCTGGCCAGATCTCCTAAAACCCTTAGAATTTCTTAAGTGGTAAGAATGATAAAGGTGTCCTGATAGTCACACCCTTTCCAACACACCAGAGTTTATGTTAATGAGGGGGGCCTTTCAGAAAGCACCTAAGGCTGGGGGCTGGCTGCCAGGGAACGAACCATGAATAGAGGGTTGAAACTTGCAGTACCACACTTCGATTTCCAGGAAGGGGAAAGGGTTGAAGGTTAAAGGTTGAGTCAATTGCAAAAGGCCAAAGATTTAATCAATCATGCCTATGTAATGAAACCTCCACAGAGACCCAAAAGGAGAGGATTCAGAGAGCCTCCAGGTTGGTGAACCAGAAAGCTTCCACGTGCCATCTTGCCAGGCCCTAAGTGTCACAAGGACGGAAGCCATTTGGTGAGAACAGAACCTCATCGTATGTATCTTTCATCTGGCTACTGATTTGGATCCTTTAATATCCTCTGGAATAAACTAGTAAGCTACTGAGTAAACTAGCTTTCTTAGTTCTGTGAGCTGCTCTGGAAAATTACTTAAAGCCAAGCAGGGGGTTTTGGGAACCTCTGATTTACAGCTAGTTGCTCAGAAGCACAGGTAACAAGCTAGATTTGCAATTGGCATTGAAGCGGAAAACAGTCCACAGGATTGAGGCCTTAATCTGTGGAATCTGATGCTATCTGAGTAGATCGCAGAATTAAGTTGAATTCTAGCACACCCATCTGGTGTCTGAGAATTGCCTGGCAGTGTGAAGGAAAAACACACACGTTAGAATTGAGTACTAAAATCATAGAGGGTATAGAATATTGGTGCTCATAAAGAAACAAATGTTTAATCAAATTTTAAAAAAACATCTATTTGGACAAAAAAAGGATAAAAACCATATGATCATTTCAATAGATGCAGAAAAAGCACTGGACAAAGTATAACATCCATTCTTGATAAAAACTCTCTGCAAAATACGTCTAACAGGGAACATACCTCAACATAATAAACGCCATATATGAAAAACCCAAGTGAACATCATATGCAATGGTGAAAAACTGAAAGCTTTTCCTCTAAGATCGGGAACAAGACAAGGATGTCCACTCTCACCACTTTAATTCAACATAGTACTAGAAGTCCTAGCCACAGCAGCCAGACAACAAAAAGAAATAAAAGGCATCCAAACTGGTAAAGAAGTAAAACTTTCCCTATTTGTAGATGACGTGATACTGTATTTAGAAAACCCTAAAGACTCCAGCAAAAAGTACTAGAACTGATAAATGAATTCAGTAAAGTTACAGGATACAAAATCTACGTAATCTGTTGCATTCCTATACACTAACAGTGAAGCAGCAGAAAGTGAAATTAATGATCCCTTTTACAATTGCACCAAAAACAATAAAATATCCATGAATAAACTTAACCAAAGAGGTGAAACACCTGTACTCTGAAAACTATAAAATACTGATAAAAAAAATTTAAACCAATGCAAAGAAATGGAAAGACATTCCATGCTCACAGGTTGGAAGAACAAATATTGTTAAATATTTATACTACCCAAATCAATCTACACATTTAATGCAATTCCTATCAAAATACCATCAGCATTTTTCACAGAACTAGAACAAATAATTCTGAAATTTGTATGGAACCAAAGATGCCACATAGCCAAAGCAATCTTGAAAAAGAAAAGCAAAGCTGGAGGCATAATTCCAGACTTCAAGTTATATTACAAAGTGGTAGTAATTAAAACAGTATGGTACTGGCATAAAAACAGACACAGAGATCAATGGAATAGAACAGAACACCCAGGAATAAACCCAGAATTAGATGGTCAACTAATCTTTGACAAAGGAGGAATGAACATACAATGGGAAAAAAGACAATGTCTTCAACAAATGGTGCAGGGAAAACTGGACAGCCACATACAAAGAATGAAACTGGACCGCTTTCTTTCACCATACACAAAAATAAATTCAAAATGGATTGATGACCTAAATGTGAGACCTAAAACCATGAAAATCCTTAAAGAAAAAAAATCCTTAAAGAGAGCACAGGCAGTAATTTCTCTGACATCGGTCAATGCAACATTCTTCTACGTGTATTTCCCAAGGCCAGGGAAATAAAAGCAAAAATAAACTATTGGAACTACATCAAAATAAAAAGCTTCTGCACAGCGAAGGAAACAATCAACAAAACTAAAAGGCAACCTACTGAGTGGGAGAAGATAGTTGCAAAAGATATATCTAATAAAGGGTTAGTATCCAAAATATACAAAGAACTGATATAACTCAGTACCCCAAAAACAATCCAATTAAAAAATGGGCAGAAAAAAAACGGCAGAAGACATGAACACAAATTTCTCCAAAGAAGAGATACAGATGGCCAACAGACATGAAAAGATGCCCAACATCACTATGCATCAGGGAAATGCAAATCAAAACTACAATGATCTAGATATCACCTCACGCCTGTCAGAATGGCTAATAAAAAAACACAGTAAGTATTGACAAGGATGTGAAGAAAAAAGAACCCTCTTGCATTGTTCGTGGGAATACAAACTGGTGCAACCACTGTGGAAAACTGAAGAGGTTCCTCAAAGAATTAAAACTTGAACGACCCTATGATCCAGTGATCACACTACTGGGTATTTACCCTCAAAAATACAAAAACACTAATTCAAAGGGATACATGCACCCTTATGTTTATGGCAGCATTATTTACAGTAGCCAAATTATGGAAGCAGCCCAAGTGTCCATCACTAGATGAATGAATAAAGATGTGGTAAATATATACAATGGAACATTACTCAGCCATAAAGATGAGATCTTGCCATTTGCAACAACATGGATAGAGCTAAAGAGTATATATAATGCTAAGCAAAATACATCAGAGAAAGGCAAGTATCATGTGATTTCACTCATATGTAGAATTTAAGAAACAAATAAGCAAAGGAAAAAAGAAAGGAGACAAACCAAGAAACACTCCTAACTACAGAGAAGAAACTGATTGTTACCAGAGGGACAGTGGGTTGGGGGGATGGGTGAAATACATGATGAGGGTTAAAGAGTATACTTATGATGGAAAAAAAAAAATATATATATATACACATACTCATAATTCTATTTGCATTTCTTACTAAATGCTCTTTCTTACTAAAAAGAAATCTTTAAAAAAGATAACTATGTAAGGTAATGGATGTGTTCAATTAACTTGATTGTGGTAAATATTTCATAATGTATATGTAAATGTATTGTATACTTTAAACATATACAACTTTGTTGTATCGATAAACTGGAAATCAATAAATCAATAAACTGGAAAAAAATTCAAATGTCCATGATGTATTTACAGATTTCACCAATGGAAAATGAAGCAGTTCAGAATTTGTAGGGTTTTTGTTTTTTAAATGGAATAACAAAACTTCAATAATTTAAAAAAAATGTTTTCCAAAAAACCTTGGAAAGTACACAGTAACATTTCAGATGGTTATAAATGGAAATTGTGCATCTGAGCACAACATGCACCAAATGTCACCTTTAAAATATCCTTAAGCATAAGTTTAAAGCCATAAATTAGTAATAAAATTAAAAAATGAAGGATGACTGGGTGGCTCAGTCAGTTAAGCGTCTGACTCTTGATCTGAGTCATAAGTTCAAGCCCTGCACTGGCTCCATGCCTACAGATAAATTTATTTAAAATATATTTTATATAAATTATATTAATACATTTAATTAACTTATAAATTTATTATAAGTACAAATATAAACGAATTTGTTTAAAATAAATTTAATTAATTAAATACATAAAGTAAAATTGAAAAATGGTTTATATGAAGAGGGGCATATTTCAACAATCTTCACAAGTAGTATTACCTGATTAGGAGGTTGAATATGATGGACACACTGAAATATGTGAATTCCTTGAGCAGAGACAAGCAAAGGATGCAGAGAATGTTGAGACTGGCTTGTGGCAATCAGTGCAACCAAACTTCCCATGGAAATAAACTCTTTCATCAGATCACTCAAAGCTAGAACAAAGCAATACAGTGTAAAAGCTTAGTAAATATAAACGTGAAATTTAAGAATTATACAGCGGCTCAGGTCATGATCCTGGAGTCCCGGGATCGAGTCCCACATCGGGCTCCCTGCTCAGCGGGGAGTCTGCTTCTCCCTCTGACCCTCTTCCCTCTCATGCTATCTCTCATTCTCTGTCAAAAAAAAAAAAATCTTAAAAATAATAACCTGGGGGCACCTGGGTGGCTCAGTCGTTAGGCGTCTGCCTTCGGCTCAGGTCATGATCCCAGGGTCCTGGGATCGAGCCCCGCATCGGGCTCCCTGCTCTGCGGGAAGCCTGCTTCTCCCTCTCCCACTCCCCCTGCTTGTGTTCCCTCTCTCGCTGTCTCTCTGTCAAATAAATAAATAAAATCTTTAAAAAATAATAATAACCTGAAGTTGAGCTTTTAGGTGGAGTACAAAGAGTATGGATCCTTCATACCTTCTAAAAATTAAATCTGCCACTCATTCATTGATTGATTTACTGGGGACCTAGTAACAGCCCTACTCCAACCAATCTCACGGAGGCAGAGGAAGCACTGTAAACGAGTCCGTATACTCAGAACAACGCCTAGGTGGTTCCTTACTTCTAGATCTTAAAAGTAAATGAACAGGAGTCTCTGAAATAAATACAGAAGGATGATAAATTTCCATATTGTGCTGTGTTGATTAGGCAAAATACAGTTCCTATTCCTATGACTTCCTGAACAATCTCTTTCCACCCCAGGTCTTGCCAGGTTTGGTTGTTAGGTCAGAACTGCAACAGGCATTAATCAGGTGTATCTGAGTCTTGACCTAGAAATTTGCAGCATTCCATTAAACACTACACTAACAAGTTTTGCAGATCCTACAGGATTCAAACTCTGAGATTAACATGAGTTTGTAATAACCCAAGGTACTGTGGTTGCATTTTGTCTTTGTTCCAGCTCTCAAGAACCGTGGGGCAGCTACATGCTGCCAAACCCTCCAGCACTCCCCCCAGCTCCCTCCGTGAATTCTACGCTCCAGGTAGAGGGTAGTCACTAACATCCCACCATTTTTCGTACCTCTGTGCCTTTGCCTGTGGATCATTCTTCCTTTGCTTCCTCATTAGCTGCTTCATGCTAATTTCCACTCCTCCGTCAAAATTCAGTTAACTGCAGTTATCAATTCCCCCCAACAGCCCTCTCTGCTAACTCCTTACCACCCCTCCCAGTCCCAGTTGAGGGTGAGCGCTCCTACGGTGCCCCGCGTACACCTCTAGCAGAGCAGATCCCACCACCTCTGAGCTGTGCCACCCTGGTCAAATGACTTAATCTCTCCATTTTCATTTATTCACCTGGAGAATATCTGCATGTAGAGTACAAAACAATCCCTAACCCAGAAAAGGCACTCAATGCGTGGTAGCTACCATTATTATTATCATCAGTATTCTGTACGAAAATTGTCTGTTTACTTTTAGTTTCGCTCCTAGACTTTGAGAACACAACTGTGCAGAAGCATTAGACAAACATTTGTCAAAAGAACAAAGCCAGAGTAAATCCATACAATGAAGCAATTTCTAATAAGCATAGGAGAATGAAAAGACCCCAGAAGACTAATCACAAAGCTGCAGAATTTTCACACTGCACTTGTCTACCAATTTTACTAATATAGAAGCTTCAAAAGCAACACGTAACATCGCATTTTCTGAAGAGAGCAGATTTATCAGTAAGACTAAAACTGTTAGCTAACCGAAGGAAAAGGCCCACAGCCCTGAGCGGATGCATTTCCATTACCATGTGCCAGCCGCTGGCTCTGCACAGCCTCAGGGCCGTGCTCATGTTCTGGGACAGCAGGCCGGCCTACAATGAGGTCAAGGTCGTCCAGCAGAATCACAGAAGGCTGCCTCCATGCCGCCTCAGAGAAAGCCAACTCCAGGGTTTTTTGTACGTTTTCAAGCCTTTTCCCTTAATATGGGAGATATGAAATGGTTTTAATGTTATTTCAGGCCTGGTAAGTTCTGGCTGCCCTTTTGAGAGCATTAGAAAAGCTCAATATTGATTTAACTCTGAAAATTTCAGCTGTATTTTGTTAATATACCAATCACTAAAATTTGTTAATCATTAACTTGGTTTTAATTAATGTAGTCTCAAAGGACTCACTAAAGAACTGAATTTTATAAAGTGGAAAAAAGGAACATGCTACTGTAAGTCCTGTATGTACGCATTCTTTACCTGGCCTTATTCCACAGAAAATTTCAGATGGCATACAACAAAACAGTAAAATAAAAGGAGGATGTGGAAAAACGTAAGAGTAGGGGATCAAGATTCAGATAAAACCAAACATAAATGTAGCTGTCCAGAGGATCTAGAGTTACTGTATTTCAATCATACATTGGCTCCAAACTTCCTGGTGAATTGCCAACTTTTAATTTTCAAAGAACAGAAAATATATAAATTCATAAGCCGAAATAAAGAGTTCCTGTTACTTAGGTCTACAACAAAACTTTCACATGAAGTTTCAAGTAGGACTCTGGGAGATGGACAGTCTCTCTAAAACCACCTTTGTAGCATATGAAATAATGGGTTTTCGAAGGCTATTTCTTGGTTTCTTACCATATACTAGATAAAATACACAAACATACACAGAGCATGGGACTAATTGGGATGACATGGTAGAGGTAGCCAAGGGGGAAAAAAAGTTACTCAAAATAAAATCTTTCCAATCTTGTTTTTTAAAAAAATAGGTAATAAGCAGTAAAGACTTAAAAAGTACCAAAGTGTACATGGTAAATTTTAATTCTCCTCTTCACTGTCCACAGCCAGCCTTCCCCCGCCTCACCCAGGGTTTCTCTAGCAATTCAGGGATAATTTATACGCATTAGCGTATACTTTCCCAAATGGTCTAAGTTGGCATTTTCAGGAATATAGTCTACAAAGAGTTTTGGCCAGGAAAAAAAGGAGGGGGCCTCCATCAGTATGGAGAGTTTAAAAAATTTTGCTGAAAATATTAGAAAGCCAAAGATTTTAAATTTCCAAGAAATTTCAATGACTAACAGAAAAATTAAAGATCAGATATTCACATTTATTAGATTAATGACATTAAATAACATTTCCATCTTTCTAGCAGAAAAGGGTTTTATGTAGAGTGTTATCATATTCATACCTCGTAAAGTTTTACAGTCAACATTCTCCACATGGGCATCCAATATGTCAGATGCTTCTTTACAGACTGCCTTGGCTAAAGTTGATTTTCCAGTGCCCTAGAAAATAATTGCTTCATAAGCAATATATTCAATCACAGAAATAGCTTCTGTTACTGTGGCAACCCAAGATTCAGCCTCACCGATCAAGTGTACACTACCCAATGTTCTATGTCTGTTATATCTCAATAAAGCTAGAGGTTAAAAAAAAAAGAGAGAGAGAAAGGAAAAGAAATTCCACATCCCTGGAGCTCTAGAATCACATTGTGGTGGGTGACATTTAGCATAAAGTAAACTAATAGGAGGGAGTGAAAATCTGGACTCAGGAAGTTTTAAGAGCATTCAGGGTAAGTGGGAAAGATTTCCTAAATATGTATTCAAGTCTATCAAAGAAAAATACGTAATATTCTGCAAAGAAACCAGGAGGCTCCAGCTTCCCAGCCTTTATATGGGAATCCCAGAATTCAAGTAGTAGAGAAACACAGGCAAGGGAAACAGAGGACAACCCAACCTCTGGAATTTAAGCCGCCCAAAAAGGGGCATTTCCCACCCCAATTCCAACCTCAATTGGTACTGACACTAAAGATAATTGCTTTGAGAAAGTAAAATATATATATACTAGTCTAGTACTGTGTGAGAAAGGTGTTACTAAAATGACTTTTGTTTCAAGCTGTTAGAAGCTGGATGTATCCTATGTTCATTATAGGGCAGAGACAGAAAATGCACATCTAATTTGTTTTTACAATTTGTTAAGACAATCACTAATACTTAATTTCTTTTACCTTTAAAAACAGGCAATGCTTCATTATTTACTAGAAGGGAATAATGTGAATATTAAATAATTTTTCCAGAGAAATGAACCCTAATCCCATTTAATTTCAACTCTTTTTATCTTTTTTTTTTTTTTTTTTTAGATTTTATTTATTTATTTGACAGAGAGAGACACAGCGAGAGAGGGAACACAAGCCGGGGGAGTGGGAGAGGGAGAAGCAGGCTTCCTGCGGAGGGGGAAGGATCCCGCAGGGCCAGGACCCTGGGATCATGACCTGAGCCAAAGGCAGCCGCTTAACAACTGAGCCACCCAGGTGCCCCTTAATTTCAACTATTTTTATTTTTTTTATTTTTTATTTTTTTAAAGATTTCATTTATTTATTTGAGAGAAAGACAATGAGATAGAGAGAGAGCGCATGAGAGGGAGGAGGGTCAGAGGGAGAAGCAGACTCCCCGCTGAGCAGGGAGCCCGATGTGGGACTCGATCCCGGGACTCCAGGATCATGACCTGAGCCGAAGGCAGTCGCTTAACCAACTGAGCCAACCAGGTGCCCTCAACTATTTTTAATGGAAACATTTATTACCCACTTCCCTATTATCTTAAATTAACTGTAATTTTAATCCAGTTTCTTGATCATTTACAGTATTACCGTGACAACCAATTAGTGTACCATGTGGCCCTCAGAGACTCTTAAGGTGGGCAGAACTGTTTATTTTTATATTAATATAAAGTGACTCCCAGACTGTATAGGGTTTGATCCTGGTTTATAAAATATGCAAAAAATAAAATAATGATGAACGCTTAGCAGAGAGAGGTAAAAATGTTGTATAATCATCCCACCTCACAGAAGTAGCCAAAGTCAACTGTTCTAATGTTTCATCCTTCCAGACACTCCCCGCACATTTTATGTAAATTTATGAAGATGGGATTATTTGTGCGGGTTCATGACAAATCACTGTCCTCCTTATGGACAAATATGAAGCCGCACCCATTCCCCAGCATGCCGCTGCAGAGATACTGGACTGTAACAGGTTCCATAAGCCCCTTCCTAATGTACATTAATGCTGCTTCCAATTTTTAACTATTATAAGTAAAGCTAAAATAAATATCCATATGCCTGTTTACTTATCTGTCAGATTATATGTTCAGAATAAATTTCTAGGAGTGGAATTACTATATCAAAAGGTACACATTTAAAATTTTGCGGAACATTGCTATAGTGTCCCCTAGAAAGGTTGACATTGGTAGGTTTTTATAATTCTTTTAATACAGGTTTTCCCCTTCAGAGCACTGTTATCTCTTGCCCTTGTTGCTTTGTCTAGCTTTAAGAGAGCTGTGCCAGTTCTAATATTTTGTTTTTCAGCACTATGAGCTGGCAAAACAGCCAACCTTGTTATACAAAGTGTGAAATTTGGCAGGCACTCAACAAATACTACCATCAATACAGCTTCCAGAATTGCATTTACATTTACAGTCAATGGGCTCCAGGGGCGCCTGGCTGCCTCAGTTGGTAGAGCATGCAACTCTTGATCTCGGGGTCATGAGTTTGAGCCCCATATTGGATGTAGAGATTACTTAAAAATAAAAAATCTTTAAAAAATAAAATAAAGGCAATGCTTTCCAAAGAATAGAAATCAGAAGTGCTGAGATACAGGTCCCCTGCCATAATCATTTTGCCTAGTCAGAGGGCCTTCTCCTCACATAGAGTCATTTACATTTGTATAATACCATTTTTCAGCTTACAAAGTGCTTTCACACATATTATTTCCCTTAAGTGAAGTTAATCCTAAGAAGGCAGATAAGAAACCAAAAACCTGCCTGAGGTCACAGCCGGTAAATACATGACAGAGGTGGGACTCAAATCCAGGTCTTCTCTGCTTGTTCTTCCTATTAACCATGCTACCCCTAGGTGAGATGGGGAAGTCTGGTTTCTGAGCCAAGAATATTGCTTTTTCAAAATAAATACTCTACAATGAGGATGCATTTTGAAATCTGACAAAATCTAGAAACCACACAGAATAGTTGCTATATGTCACGAGCCTTGCATATCTGGGATAAATCCCACTTGATTATGGTATAAATTCTTCATATACATTGGTTGACTTGATTTGCTAATATTTTGTTGAGGATTTCTGCATCTATGTTCATGAGAGATACTGGTCTATAGTTTTCTTTTCTTGTAATGCCTTTGTCTGGTTTTGGTATTAGGGTGATGGCTGGCCTCATAGAATGAGTTATGAAGTACTCCTTTTGCTTCTATCCTCTGAAAGAGATTGTAGAAAACTGGTGTAATTTCTTCCTTATATGTTTGATAGAATACACCAGTGAACCTATCTGGGCCTGAGAGGTTTTAAAGATTTTTTTTTTAAAGACTTATTTATTTCAGAGAGAGAGAGAGAGAGAGAGAGAGGGAGAGAGAATGAGAGATAGAGAGCACGAGAGGGAAGAGGGTCAGAGGGAGAAGCAGACTCTCTGCCGAGCAGGGAGCCCGATGCGGGGCTCGATCCCAGGACCCTGGGACCGTGACCTGAGCCGAAGGCAGATGCTTAACGACTGAGCCACCCAGGTGCCCCTAAACTGATGAAGATTAAAGAGAAGACACAAATCACCAAGATCAGGAAATGGCTCATCACAACAGATTCCATAGCCATTCAAAGGATAGTAAAAGGAATACTGTCAACAACTTTATGCTCATAAATTTGACAATTTAGGAGAAATGGACCAATTCCTTGAAATTACAAACTACCAAATGTCTGCCAAGGTGAAAAAGACAATTAAGGAAATTTAATGTATAATTAAAAAGTTAAAGGTGAAGTAATCTCCACACCCAGATAGTATCACTGGAGATTTTACCAAACATTTAAGAAGAATGAATACCAACTTTAGATAATCTCTTCCAGAAAATGGAACAAGAAGGAACACTTCTCAACTCATTTTATTAGGCCAGTGTTACCCTGATAGCAAAACTAGACAAAGACAGTACGAAAATAGAAAACTACAGGCTAGGGGCGCCTGGGTGGCTCAGTCGTTAAACGTCTGCCTTCAGCTCAGGTCACGATCCCAGGGTCCTGGGATCGAGCCCTGCATCGGGCTCCCTGCTCAGTGGGAAGCGTGCTTCTCCCTCTCCCACTCCCCTTGCTTGTGTTTCCTCTCTCGTTGTCTCTGTCAAATAAATAAGATCTTAAAAAAAAAACTATAGGCTAATATCGCTCATGAATTTAGATGTAAAAATCCTCAACAGAATATTAGCAAAGAGTGGAGCACCTGGCTGGCTCTCAGAAGAGCATGGAACTCTTGATCTCAGGGTCATGAGTTTGAGCCCCATGTTGGATGCAGAGATTACTCAGATTAAAAAAAAAACAAAAACAATAACTGGGGCACCTGGGTGGCTCATTTGGTTAAGAGTCCGACTCTTGTTTTTGGCTCAGGTCATGACTCAGGGTTGTGAGATCAATCCCCGTATTGGGCTCCCTGCCGAGCAGGGAGTCTGCTTCTCTCCCTCTCCCTCTGCCCCCCCACCCCCAATTTGTGCACGTGCTCTGTCTCTCTCAAATAAATCTTAAAAAAAAAAAAAAAGATCATTAGCAAACAAACTTGGCAATGTATACAAAGAATAATATACCACAACCTAGTGGGATTTATTACAGATACGTAAGGCTGGTTCAATATTTGAAAACCAATCAACCCTATCAACACCCTAAAAAGCAAAAATCATACAATCGTATCAGTTGGTACAGAAAAAAGGCAGGGAGGATGTCACCTTATTCATCTTATTCATCACCACTTTCTAAATTTCCCAAGCAAATGTAGCCTTCCCAAATCTTGTGTTAACAACCCCATATAACAGATGATCAAAACCCAGAGAGAGAAAAAAAGTGATTAATGCAATGGGCACATTTTAACCACATACCTTTCCTCCTGTGAATAAAAGGGCTCCATTCCTTAGTCCTGCCACTAGGGACATCAGCTGTCGAGACAAAGGGCGTCCCAGGAGGCTGTGAGTGATGTGTTCCATGGAGGATACACCTAAGGAATTCACTCCTCTGCAAAATATATACATTGTTGCATGATAAAACACTGAAGCAGGATAAAATCCAGCTGAAAAAAATTCTGTAACTTTCCTTCCCAGGCTGGTTAATAATTTTTAAAAGAGTAAAATGTGGAAATTTTCCCTTACTTGAAAGTATATTGAATTAATGCCAAATCTGAGTTAACAGCTTTTAAAAATTAGTTTTATTACTTTCAAACATGTACAGTGACTAGAAGTTTTGTCTGAACAGGGCATCTTAAGGAATTTGTCTTAACACACATGGACACCCCTCTCAAAATGATTTTTGGTTTGGTAATCAACATAATCATAAATGCATGCATTTGAAGTGTTAGGATAATTGCAGGCTTATTTCCTCTTAAACTTAGCCTTTGAAATCTAGTTTCAATTTGTAGATTATACAAGCACGAACCTCAACCTACTTCCTGACACTAGCACTTTCTTTCTGATAATAAATATAAATTCCTAAAATCAGAGTCTGAAGAGATTTTACTTTCAACATGAATAATATGCTGTATTTAAACACTGTTACTTTATGGTTTAATCCTTCTACTAGAACATTTACAGACTATACTACTACAGGAAATCAAATCACTACTACTACAACTACAAAAAGCCTCTGTGAAGAATGGGAAGATGTCATGCTTATAGGAGATTCTCATACTGCGTAAGAGATAAAGAAATTAAGACGGGGTTCTTTTCAGACTTGTTTGGTTTTAAAAGTTAAGGAAAACACAAATAATCCTAATTAGTAAATTAATAAGAGAGTTGAAGGAATAACTTAATTTGAAATATTTTTTTTCTTAAGAGATTTTATTTGACAGAGACACAGCGAGAGAGGGAACACAAGCAGGGGGGAGTGGGAGAGGGAGAAGCAGGCTTCCCGCTGAGCAGGGAGCTCGATGCGGGGCTCGATCCCAGGACCCCGGGATCATGACCTGAGCCAAAGGCAGACGTTTAATGACTGAGCCACCCAGGCGCCCCTAATTTGAAATATTTTTAAACATTCAAATAATGTTTTTGGATTTAACGTTTAAAATAAATGTATTAGCTCTAAGAAGTATTGTTTTACTCAAGTACATATGATCCGAATCATACCGAGTTGCTTCCTTCTCACAAATCAAATCTCAAAGCAAAATTTCTAATAAGCTTCAGCCCTTTATGTAGTTACCTAAGAAGGCAAATTACCAAGCAAGGTATGAAAACAGAAACAATCCTTGAAAAAAAAAATCTACTAATGAATTAAGATAATTCAATGACATTAACATCTACTTTAACGTTCATACATAAAAACCCTGCCAGAGATCATGTCAAACATGACTGTAAACATACTAGTTTGGCCAGAACTTCTTACCCCAAGCAGTTCAGCTTTAAAAAAGGAAGAATAAAGTCAATTTCCTCACTGTTTTCTTCTTTTACCATAGGGTCTAGAAGGACCTACAGTAGCAAGGAAAAATCAGTTTTACATTTCAAAGTTGTATCTTTGGCCTGTTTTTCTCAGGTCCCAGGAAACTGAATTACTGATTCTGTTACACAGAGAGAAAAGACACATTGTGCATGCAAGATCATTACTCAAAATAGCCTTCACAATAATAATTTACTCAACCAAGGAACAAAAATATTTATGGTCAACAACCAGTTAAAGGATGTCATCTCCTTCATACATTTTAAGGACACATCTTTATTTGCAATTTTGATGTGTGTCATATTTACTCTACACAATTCTTACATTTTTACCTCCTCTGAATGGTATTCCTTCAATTTTATCTCAAAAGTAGAGAGACAATGTCTAGTTCCCAACCATTCAAATTCTAAACAACTAGAACATCTTTAATCCTATAACAAGAGTGAAAACGAAAACCTAATATTCTAAAAAGACCAGTTATAAAATCCTTCTGGAAGAAAAGTGATCTGATAATATTTGTGAGGAGCTGAGAATTTAAGAACTGCCAAAATAATATGGGTATTGCAAATATGGGTTACAGCAAAGCTGCAAGTAAAAATATGAATTTAAAAAAATCAAACCCCTAAAGCTAAGTTTTCTTGTGTTTCAATACTAGAATAATATGAAATCATAATTCATTTGCCAGTTAACACAATTCTATTCTTAAAACTTAATTGTGCATTGATTTTAAGTTTAGGACAAATCAATTTGTTTAGATAAGTTAAAGAGACTATATAATAAAATATTTTAAATCAAGTTATTCCTTACTCTTATTCATGTTTCTAACACACTTCAGGATGCAAAGTCTTATAGGTAAACTAATACTTTATTATCGATCCTATGTGACAAATATTATTCCATTAAATATTCAATAGTATGTGATTACTTGTATTGTGGTCTTCTGCAGCAGATTGGTGCTCAACAAAAAAATGTTCTCTTTTTCTTTTTCCCAAGAATGAACTATATTTAGAGAAAACTCCTTCAACCCTATCAAAAAAAAAGTAATGTAGAGTTAGCACTGAAGCAGAGATGAAATAATTTAAGATTTAAATTTATTTAAATTTAAACAAAGGTATTCTTTGATATGTAAAACCATTTACTTACTATGTTTCCTGTTCACACGTATGACAGGTTGGCAAAATAATGAAAACTTCCTCAATAGGAAAAAAATCAAAATAACAAAATGTACCCACCGTCTTTAATTCTCAGCTTAATATATTCTTCCTCTGATAGGAGCAAAGGAAGTGTAGTGGTAGTACACTGCTGTAACCATGAAGAGAACACAGTTCTTACGTCTTCGTCACTTACATCTTTGGGCTGCCAGAGCAAAGGGAAGAACAGTAATGAGTTATCCAAATACCTAAGTGAATGTTAACATCATTAGCTTAACACCTTATCTAGCTAATATGTAAACCTTGATACGGCCGATGCACCTTAAGCCTCTTAACCTCTCCGAGCCTTGCTCGCCTCATGTGAGAACCATTAGCTGGTGTCCATTAGGAGGAGACTGGTCAATTAAGTCAATCACGGTATATACCCATTCAGCCACAGTTTGGCACAAGTGATTACATGTGCTAGTTCAAGATGCAACGAGCCTGGCATGACCATTTGTTATCTGTGTGACTGTGTGCAAATTAATAAAACTGTCTGAACCTCAGTTTTATAATCTATTAAATGGGAACTAAAAATAAATAATTTTAAAAGCTAAAAAAAAAAAAAAAGCAAACCTTACCAAACAAAACCAGGAAGGATGTTCATATTTATAGGCACAGATTTGGGATTTCATATTACAGGGCAAGGAGGACAGTGCAGCCTGAAGAGACATTTACAGGGGCGCCTGAGTGGCTCAGTCGGTTAAGTGTCTGACTCTTGATTTCGGCTCAGGTCAGAATCTCAGGGTCATGAGACTGAGCCCCACACTGAGCTCCGCGCCAGGCATGGAGCCTGCTTAAGATTCTCTGTCTCCCTCTCCCTTTCTTAAAAAAAAAAAAAAAGAGCAAAAACAAAAAAACATTTACAGAAGTGGTGAAATTTTATTTATTAACTTTTTTTTAAAGATTTTATTTATTATTTATTCCTGAGAGACAGAGAGAGAGAGAGAAGCAGAGGGAGAAGCAGGCTTCCCGCCGAGCAGAGAGCCCGATGCGGGAACTCGATCCCAGGACCCTGGGATCATGACCTGAGCCGAAGGCAGACGCTTAACCATCTGAGCCACCCAGGCGCCCAGAAGTGGTGAAATTTTAAACACTCCTTATCTCTACGACCAGTGATACATGTACCATGGTTTGGCTCACTGGATGACCATTCCAACCCCATTCTCCCTTGCCTCCCTCCATTAAAGAGGTGGGA
This sequence comes from Eumetopias jubatus, assembly GCF_037043125.1. NCBI lineage: Eukaryota > Metazoa > Chordata > Mammalia > Carnivora > Otariidae > Eumetopias > Eumetopias jubatus. The sequence goes on from NW_028274820.1 coordinate 37,440,239, forward strand.
AAGAAAACTCCATTCCCAACCTGGAGCTGTGTGTGTGTGTACACGTACATGTGTGTGTGCCTGCATTGTGACCAATGGTGTGCAATCGCAATCATTGGGAAGGGCTTCTCCTCCTAATCAAAAGGTAGAGAAACCTTGCAGAGAAGGTTTTTGCTTTGAGCCTTCTGCTGCCAAGAATGCAGATGTTGATGCCTATTCGTACAGCAAATGCCTTGCATCTGAGAGGAGGAAAGTTACAGGCTAAGGATGGCAGAAAGACCAAAGGAGCCTAGATCCTTGCTGACATAGTTTAACTACCTCTGGGCTCCTCCAAACTTCTTTGTACATGAGAAAAATAGGCTCTTTATATGCTGAAGTCATTTTTTTTTCTGTTAAGCAGGCCACAGTGCTGATACACTCAATAAGTACAATGTTAATAAACTGTTCAAAAGGAATGAAGAAATTCTAAGAAAAACAATTTTTAAAGTTTTAAAATCAGAATTAAGTTTTTAAAGCCTATTTGAAGTTAAAAACAGGAAAACCCAAAAATTCATGTAGGAAAGATCATTAATATGTGCCTAGGAAAATAAACCTCTATTCATTCTACCATTTTTCAACTGGTCCATTTTTTTTTTTTAAAGATTTATTTATTTATTTGAGAAAGAGAAAGAGAGTGAGTGAGCACACAGTGGGAGAGGGAGAAGCAGACTTCCTGCGGAGCAGGGAGCCCGACATGGGGCTCGATCCCAGGACCCTGGGATCATGACCCGAGCCGAAGGCAGACGGCTCAACCGACTGAACCACCCAGGTGCCCCTTAACTGGTCCATTTCTGATCTCTCCTCATCCAGTGTCATGCTAGGTCTGCCGATTAAGCTCAGTTTAGAACTTGATCACTACAAAAAGCAAGCTAAACTAAGTATAGGCATTGCTTTCATACTCTTAAAGATCACAGAAATAGTCTGTTTGGATACTACTGGGCAATGGGATTAAAGACCTAAAGGAAGAGCGCGTGGCTGGCTCAGTTAGTAGAGCAAGTGACTCTTGATCTCTGGGTCCTCAGTTTGAGCCCCATGTGCAGGGTAGAGTTTACTTGCCAAAAAATATACCTAAAATCAAGACTCGAAGAATCAGAAAGCAACCCACGGTTCCTCTAGAATCAACCATTCTTATGTCCTAAGAGATATAAATCAGCCCAGAAGACACCTTCCAATGTCCTAAAGTTTCCACTAAAATAAGCAACTCAGGGGGTGCCTGGGTGGCTCAGTCGTTAAGCATCTGCCTTTGGCTCAGGTCATGATCCCAGGGTCTGGGATCGAGCCACGCATTAGGCTCCCTGCTCGGCGGGAAGCCTGCTTCTTCCTCTGCCACTCCCCCTGCTTGTGTTCCCTCTCTCACTGTCTGTCAAGAAATAAATAAAAAATCTTTAAAAAAAAAAAATAAGCAACTCAGGATAAAGAAAGGAATTCTGTAGTAATATCCTATTATTGAGACAAAAAGAATTTCATGACCAGGGGCTGTTTTTTTCATGAGACCTAACTTTTGAAAAATACCAAGATTAACTAAAAAGTTAAAACTAGAAATCACTGTGTACCATTCTGCCAATGGGTTAAATGTTCAGTTACATACTGTTATGGAAATGGCACTTATTCTATTTGTTTTCCTCTTCTCCGGTACATAAGTTGTCTTATCTGGGGTTTCATCAACTAGAAAGTTCTGTTAAAATGGTTCTTCTGTGATTTGAAAGTATAATCAGAGAAGGATAAAATCGTGTCTGGAAATTTTAAAACCTGTAATGCAGTAATTTTCCAGTATCGTTGTTCTCTGGGAGCTGGTAAATTAGACTGGCACGGGTGACAATACCCTGGTAATGAGCAGCCTAGCACTTTCAGGCTACAGTATTAATACCGAAACAACATGGGGGAATTTTTTTTAAATTACATGGATGTAGGAAAAATATCTTTTAAAAAACAAATTATTGGGGTACCTGGTGGCTCAGTCAGTGGAGCATGCAAGTCTTGATCTTGGGGTCGTGAGTTTGAGCCCCACTTTGGGCATAGAGCTTATTTAATAAAAAAAAGCCAAATTATCCATGTTTTGCATTGGCACAATATACATAATATATGTGTTGCTTACTAAAGATTTCTTGGTTTCTCAAAAAGTTAAACAGAATTACCATAAGATCCAGGAACTCGGGGTGCCTAAGTGGCTCAGTTGGTTAAGCATCTGGCTCTTGATTTGGGCTCAGGTCATGATCTCAGGGTTGTGAGATCAAGCCCCATGTTAGGCTCTGTGCTGGGCGTGGAGCCTGCTTAAGATTCTCTTTCCCTCCCCGCCCCCACCCAGCTCTCCCTTTCTCTAAAAAAAAAAGAAAAAATATATATATATACACATACATATATATATATATATATATATATATATGGCAATTCAACTCCTAGGTATATACCCCAAATAACTCAAAGCAGGGACTCAACAGATACTTGTATACTAATGTCCATAGCAGCATCATTCACAATAGCCAAAAAGGTGGAAACAACCCAAGGGTCCATCAACAGATGAATGGACAAACAAAATGTGGTATATGCATACAATGGAATATTATTTCACCATAAGTAGGAATGAATATATTCTACAACCTGGACGAGCCTTAAAAACATGTTAAGTGAAATAATTCAGATGCATGGGACAAATATTACTGGATTCCACTTATATGAAATATCTAGAATACATGAATTCATAGAGAGAATATAGATTACAGGTTACCAAGAGCTGGAGGAGCAGGGGATGGGGCATTATGGCTGAATGGGCATAGAGTTTCTGTTCGGGGGCTGGGAAAGTTTTGGAAATGGGGGGTAGTGATGACTGCACATAATGAATGTAATTAATGCTGCTGAATTGTACACTTAAAAATGGTTAAAATAGCATTTCATTAGATATATTTTACCACAACAAAATAAAACAGAGACTTCTTTGCCCTTCTGGCAAAAAGGAATACAACATTCCTGTTACTTGGCCGAAGCAGCTAGAAATTTTACATGACATGTAAAACAACTGTGATAGAACATAAATTTGAACTCACTAAGTTTTCTCTAGGTTGTAATTTTAGAGATCTTGGAATTTTAGGGGTAATTTCCACTGGAGTTATTCTGACTACTGCATGCATTTCTATATTTAGTCTCTTTCTCAGGTCATCTGGAATCTGAAATTTAAAAATAAATAGATATATAAATATGTGAAAACTTGATTTAAAAATATTCCACAGCATACATACATTGCTATTAACTTCTATGAATTCAGGTAAACTGATGGAAGTTATCAAGATTCGTAAGAGTAACCAGATGGATATTCAGGCAGTTGTATCACAAACATTTCCATTTTTCCTCTTCGTTTATTTCCACACCGTCTTTGGAATGAGATCCATCAATCTGGATCTCTCAAGTCAAGTCTGCTTGAGGACTGCCACTCCTCGGTGCCCATAGCCGCCAACCTTTCAAGTGGGGCGGGAAGTGTGGACTCCTCACTGCCATCTTATATGGTCGATAGGCCTCTACCTGGCACTTCTTCACCCTGTCCTCACCATGTGTTTTCAAGGAAAAAAATGGGATTGCCACCAAATGGCAGAACCATTAATAGAAAAGAGAAGTCCTAACAAGTTCAGTGTTAGACATTTTTATTTTGAAGATGCAGCAGGATCTAAACTAGGAGTTTAGAGCTAACGGAAAATAATGAGCTGATGGTCTGGAATTTTAGAAAACGATATAGGCCAAAGAGATGAAAACTTTGTCAGTTGCCAGCACAGAGGTCAGAGGTGAAACTGGCAATAAAAGACATCTACAGGGGCACCTGGGCGGCTCAGTCGTTAAGTGTCTGCCTTCGGCTCAGGTCATGGTCCCAGGGTCCTGGGATCAAGCCCCGCATCGGGCTCCCTGCTCGGCGGGAAGCCTGTTTCTCCCTCTCCCACTCCCCCTGCTTGTGTTCCCTCTCTTGCTGTGTCTATCAAATAAATAAAATCTTAAAAAAAAAAAAAAAGAAAAGAAATCTACAAAGGAGATCCCCTTCCTCTCCTATTTTTCTTCCTTGTCCTAGTAATTTCCTCCCTTTATCACCATGAAGTCTTGCTTCATAATGGCTCAAATTAAGTTCAAATAAAAGGGGCTGGTGACTCGCTCCACATAAACTAAGCATTACTATCTGAGGCCAGAATGAGGTGGACACTGGTTGCTCTCCTCCCCTCCACAGTCCCACAGTTAAAAGAGCGGATTCCAGCAGGGTAAGCAGCTTCTGGGTACACCCCTCACACTATGGGTCTCTCCCTACCTAGGTACTGCCCTCAACACATAGCAAGTCCTCCCTTGGCTTTCAGGAACTGGGGAACAGACCTTCTGCAGGCATTAAAGATACGAAGCTATGTAAGGCACCCCGTGCTAAGCACGAACCTGAGAGTCAGCCCGCCTGGGTGTGAATCCTAGTTGTACTTACTATGTGACCTCAGGCAAGTAATTTTGACCTCTCTGGGCCTATATCTTACAGCTGTCCAAGTTTCCTTAATCAGAAAATACGCAATCTTCACCCAAACAAGGACTTTACCTTGCAATCACAAACGCGTCCCTGCAGGGACTTTAGGCACTCTTACTGTACTGATTTTCAAATTGTATATAAAATATTATTCTAATTCATAACCTGGAGAATTTCAAGCAACATGAAATTGTTTTCTCCCTAATAATACATTTTATACTAACCCAGACTTTCCCAAGATGAAGAGCTTCTACAGTTTTGGTGTATTTGATAGCATTCTTCAATTCCTCAAGTCCATTCCAGACTACTTGTAGCACATAGGCCTTGGCTGCTTCCGAGTTGATCGGTTTTTGATCTAGTGGTTCTAAGGTCTGCTTCTCTTTTTCAGGTGACAGGATATTTTGTTTTGTTTTATGTTGCTTTGGAGAAAATAGCTTAATTAGCTTCCCGTAGGTGACAGTAAAGCTGGGTTCCACATCAAAATATTCCTGGTCCCATGGAAATACATGAATGGCACAGTGTCTGTGAAACTCCGAAGTTGCTGTTGTGTTACACATACTGGGAGGCTGCGATTTGCACACTCTGAAAATATTGTCTAGGGGAACAACTTGGGACTGCGTAGTTTTGAATGCATTCATTTCAGTTAAACCCCAGGATAGCTCTGGTTTCTTCTCAGACCCAAAAGAAAAAATGCTTCCTAACACAGTCCATAAGCTTGGCATGGATGGTGAGTCAGTGGTCACCTCTGAGTCTGTCTTATTAGACCCAGGGCCTGTCAATCCTTTTTGGTCTCCTCTGGAATTATGAAATTTCCCATGTGCATTATCTGCTTCTGAACATGTATTCTCCTTGGCTTGGCGGGTCTTTGGCTGAATAAGGAGTTTAGTGTCAGTTTCCAGCCTTCCATAAGCAGCTGCTGGTGTTAGTGCAACTGTGTGGGGAAGCAAGCCATCAGTACACATTCACCTCTGCCAAGGGCTCAACGCTACGGTGTAGAACACAATGGAAAGCACCTACCAGTTTGGATAAATATGTAAGTTTGTTGATCAACCCAGACAGGAAAAATGGCTTTTGGAAAAACTATTCGAATTTGATCCAGAAGATGCTGTTCAAGGGAAGCAGCATGCAGCTCCTACAACCAACCAACAAAAAGATCTATTCACTTTACCTTTTGTCATTCCACGTCTAGGATAGAAATCACAATTCATTCTTCTAACTCGAACCAACTCAGAATACATAATGTAGCTCAGAAAAGAGAAATCTAAAGACGCTGATATTTTGGCTTCCAGTTATGGAAGGATTAAGTCACAGGGATAGAAGGCACAGCATAGGAAACGTAGTGAGTGGTATCTTAATGGCACTGTCTGGTGACAGATGGCAACTACACTTGTCGTGAGCACAGCATGACGTAGAGACACTGAATCACTATGTTGTACACCTGAAACTAGTGTAACACTGGGTGTCTGCTATACTTCAATATAAATGAACAACTATGTTGAAGCAGTTTAACGTTAAACTGGGCTAGTTCTCATTGTGTTTTCTTTACCAGTATCTCCCAGTCATCTGCTGAGAGGGGTTCCACCTCGACTTGCTGACAAGACACCACATGGGAACACAGCTTGAGAAACACCTGGAAAAAATGGAAAATGGAAAACTACTTTTATAAAAGACTTTTTGTATCCCTAGGAAATGAGAAGTTCTCTTTAGGTAAGTAAGTGTGAGCGAGTGAATGAGTGAGCATGTGTGCCTCTGTGTATTATAGAGATCTCCACTGGACAAATATTTATTAAGCACTTATTCTTAGGCAGGCCTTGATATACTTAACATTTTAGGAAAAAAACTGTCTCACGACTAATTATAGAAAAAAGGAAAATATATCCTAGCACAACACATTTTTTAAAAAATAAAGATAAGGGGCGCCTGGGTGGCTCAGTCAGTTAAGCATCTGCCTTCAGCTCAGGTTGTGATCCCAGGGTCCTGGAATCAAGCCCCATGTTGGGCTCTCTGCTCGTCAGGGAGCTGCTTCTCCCTCTCCCTCTGCAGCTCCCCCGGCTTGTTCTCTGTCAAATAAATAAATAAAATCTTTGAAAAAAAATGTAAGAAGAAACAATAATGACATCAAGTCATGGCTTGATCTAATATATATACACTTTATTATTTATAAAAGTTTTATGACTTAGTTTTATAACTAACCTCAAACCATGGTGCTTCTACAAAAGTAAAAATAAAAAAAATGCAGAGACAGAGATCAGAGCCAATTATTTACAGGTATAAACATTCACAGCTAGAAGTAAAGTAAAACAAATGTGTCCTCATTCCAGTCTATGGATATATACGAAATGCCAGTGTGTCTCAAGAAGCTGGAATCCACCACCTTACTTTCTTCCCCCCCTTCTATAGGCATTTCTGGGGATTGAGGAGTAAAATCCCAAACCACCAAGTATTACATGCTCCAGTGAACCAACCCTCCCTTCTCTGCTTTTGTGGATTGGCGCCGAATTTCCCCAAATGCCTCACCATCAGTGAATCTCCCTTCAGCACCTCCCATATGCCCTATTTGAAAAGAGTGATTCTGGGGGCGCCTGGGTGGCTCAGTCATTAAGCGTCTGCCTTCGGCTCAGGTCATGATCCCAGGGTCCTGGGATGGAGCCCCACACTGGGCTCCCGGCTCAGCGGGGAGCCTGCTTCTCCCTCTCCCTCTGCCTGCTGCTTCCCCTGCTTGTACTCTCTCTGTCAAATGAAAAATTAAATATCTTAAAAAAAAAAAAAAAGAAAGAAAAGAGTGATTCTGGGAAAGTACAAAGCAGCTCCTGCCCACCAAGAAGCTATAATCCTGGGTGAGCCAGTCCGCTCTGTCCCTATTCTTTGGGAGATAGTGCCTTAGGCACAATACACAGAGGATCTGCAGAAAATCAGGTAAAAGCTCACTCTGAAGCAAAGAGGCATTAAAAACACACAAGACTGTTCGGAGGCTGATGAAGACATCAAGGTTGGGAACAGGAAGCTGGTGTTTCCCATGGGGAAGGACCACATACTCGAAGAGAGGAGAACTTTAACTTGCTACACAGTTCCGGGCAAACTGTTCTATCTTCCTAGGTTTGTAGAGAAAGGCACCTAAATTAGTGATATCTAGGGTCGCTGTGGTGCTAAAGTTTTAAGATTCTACCAAAGATTTAGGGTGAGCAGAGGACTAATACTAGGCCTATGGATTTATCATTAGTGGCCTATTCTCATTATCAAAAATATGCATGAACAAAATCAGTCTGTGTTCAAAACAAGTTAAAAAGATGTGACGTTCTTGGATACTGTTGTGGGAAACTGGAAATAGAATGCAATTTAGCCCCATTTATCAAAATTTTAAATATGCAGCCCCTTAGACTCTGCAATTCAATTTGTAGTATTTTATTCCATATATATATAAAGATATTCAATGCATATTGTTTGTAATACATGGAAAGGCATCTCTGATATATTCTGTGGGGGGAAAAACTGCAGAAAATGTGTATGATCCCATTCTTTAAATCCTAAAGGTGTACTGAGATCCCAACATACAGTACATACTCATTCTAAGGCTGGGGTTAAAGAAAGAGAAAAACATTTTTTTACTCTCACTTGTAAAATATTTGTAATGAATGTGTATTACTTCTGTAGTTTAACATATTTAGAAGGGAATAAATTGGTGAATACAATAAAATAAAAACACAGACATAAATCCTTTAGCTTTGGGGTTTACCACCTAAGCATATTAAATTCATAGCCAAGACAAAAATAGAAAAATAACAACTCTTTCGTTGGACAGTTTCAAGTATGACCCTGGAAGGTTAGAAGATTTGCCAGAAACAAATGAAGTTCAATAACAGTAAGTAAAACTCAATAATTCATAAGGCAAAAATAATTGCACACAAACAAAATTAGAGAACCTGGAAAGTGAGTAAAATAGAACACAAATTCAAGTAGGGAGCAGACTCCAAGACAATGACTTAACAACAGTATATAGTTAACTTGAATATCCTGGACTGGTTACAGTAGCACACAAATTAGGTGTGATCTCACCTCCTTAAAAAAATTAATCTGAATATTTTCTTCCCGTTGCTATATTATGTGACATTAGGAGAAAGTCATAGTCATCACATTTTGTACTTACCTGGTCCCCATTTGAGAGTCCAAGTTTCTGACCAACTTGTCTGTTAATTTCAGCCACATTTTCACCTTGATCACTGAAATGCCTACCTTCCACCCAACTCAAGAATGCAGGCTGGTGACCCCAGGCTACTTCTATAGCTTGATTCTGTTTATTCAAGAAATAAGAAAGGGGGTGGGGAGAAGAAATAAGAAAGGAGGGATGAGAATTTTTATATGCTTTTCTAGATTCACATAAAAGATAAACCATTATTGCAACCCACACATAAAAAAAGAGTTCTACAGATGGATGGTAACTCTCTGTTGTGCACATTAGAGCATTTAAAAAGCTATAAACATTTCCAATAACCAAAGCTGGTGATGCTATGGGTGAAACCAATACCCTTACTTTTTTTTTTTTAAGATTTTATTTATTTATTTGACAAAGAGAAACACAGTGAGAGAGGGAACACAAGCAGGGGGAGTGGGAGAGGAAGAAGCAGGCTTCCTGCCGAGCAGAGAGCCCGATGTGGGGCTCGATCTCAGGACCCTGGGATCATGACCTGAGCCGGAAGGCAGACACTTAACAACTGAGCCACCCAGGCACCCCTCCCTTGTTTTCTTATGATGCAAATTCATTCAACCACTCCAAAATTCAAAATGGCAATAGGTAGCCAGTGAATTTACCTAAACTCTGAGCTGTATATATATATATACACACACATATATATGTACTCTATCTCTATATCTTAGAGAGAGTATACACACACACACACACACACACTCATTCTGAATTAATGATTCGAAGAAGAAAACCACCCCAGAAGATATCTCTGCAGTATTTTCTATAACAGTGAAAACTTAGGACTGTCTTAAATGTCTATTAACAGGGAAATTATTAAATAAGCTACAAATTTACTATTTTAGTAAAGCATGAGTCAATAAGTAGAAATATATCATGATCATTAAAAATGTAACAGTATTTGTTTATTAGAAGAGAATAAATGTACATGGTAAAAGTACAAAAATTACAAAAAATAAAAGAAGCTAGGTTCCTGTTCCCAAAGGTAATTACTGTTAATAGTTTCTTATGTACATTTCCAGAAATTTTATATTACACAGCTTCTTAAATAATTCTGAAAATTTTACAACTATGGAATTATAAGTACAAAAATCAAAATATAAAAGGTATTCCCATTAAGATCAATTATATGAAATAAGTTAAGTTTGTGACTAAGGACTAAACATTGTTTTCTATGATTAAAGAATTACAAACTCATTATTGAAAACTTAAAAAGTATATAAACTTGGAAGAAAAAAGGAATTACTGATATTCCCTCCACAAGACAACCACATGAACAATTTTGTCTAGCTAATCCTGTCTTCTATGCAAAAATTTTTAAATAGTTGTATATTATAGTCATGATTTAGTATCCTTTTCCCCACTTAGCATTGTATCATAAGCTTTTGCACACATTTATCATTTTTTCAATAAAAAGTAAGGACTTCATTAATAGCCATCAAAACTTACCATCTCAGGAAGTTTTAGTATTTTGAAAGTCATTTATTTATATCAAAATAAATTCATTCATTTACATCAAACTTTACTACCTTAAAACATTATAGGCCACTTACTGTTTCTTTAAATAGGAAAAATTTCAAAGGATGTTGGAGCCATTTCTGAGGCAATATAATGTACTTTAAATTAGCCATGTTATTAAAATGTTATTAAAACTTTGTAGAGAAGAAAGTCATCATGTATCACTTGTGTAATTTTTCCCACAATTCACAGTATAGTCCAACTGCTCAGGGTAACAAAACCCTTCCACCACGCACAGTGTGATGAAGTATACAGAGCCCTGGACTTGGAGTCAAATTCCAAATTAACTACGTCAGCTGTGTGTGAGCTGAGGTTACAAGGGTGAAGATGACCAACCGGCTATATGCTTTCCACACTCGTTCATCAGTCTGTGGCATATAATTTCATAAGAAGAAACTTTCGAAACCAGAGATGTTAAAATAAGGAAATACAAAATACACCCCGAAATATCAAAGAGGAGGGTTCTACCAACTCACTGGACAAGGGGAAAATCAACTTCTTGAAATAGGAAAAATACTTCAATTATTCATTTGGTCAAAACGTAGTAACCAGCTCCACAGTCATAATATATGTTCAGTTGGATTTAGTAAACTTTGCAGACTGAGTCCATTTTCATGTAAAACCTTTCCCACCTGAACCACAGAACCTCAGGTAAAGAGAAGAAACCAACAGACTGAAGAGAAAGGAGCCTGCTTCTCAGGAGGTCAATCAACAAATGACTGACTACCTGCTTTTGCTTGTACCTGTGGTACCGGTATCACCTGGAGGGAACTTTCAGGTGAAATCACAGGTTGTCAGGCCTTAGGACCGGCCAGATCCGAGGCCTGGGTTCTCCCTTGCTAACACAAAAAGAAATGACAAGTCTGTACCTGGCCATTTCTGGAGGGTGATTTAGGTTTATCTGTCTGCATTCAGTGTGGATGTGAATCCTTTCCCCCATTTCAGCAATCACAGCAAGCACTGAGCCCAGCATACAGACAAAATAACTGAGTTAAAGCAATGGTTCTCAACTAGGGGCGTTTTTTTGTTCCGCAGGAGACATCTGGCAACGTGTGGAGACACGTGGAGACGTGGGTTTTTTTTTGGCTATCACTACTGAAAAGGAGGTGTGCTACTGGCATCTAGTGGACAGAGGTCAGAGATACCGTTAAATATCTTAAAACACCCACCAGTCCCCCACAACAAAATATTATCCAGCCTGAAGTGCCAAGGTTAAAAAATCCTGAGTTAAAGCATCTACTGGGTATCCAGTCCTGAGATAAGGACATGGATAAGCAAAAGACGATACCTGAAACACAGAGTACAAGTGAGATGTGCCACATAAACACAACAGTGAAGTTTCAAAAAGGAGACAAATGTGAACAACCCAGAATTTGAAAGCTAGGCGGAGGAGGTAAGATTATGCTCAGCTTTTGAAGGCATGAAATGAAGAAAAACGTTTTGGGGAGAAAAGAACAGCATGAGTAAGAGTACAGAAGTAGGAAGGAGCTGGGTTATGAAAGGAACAGTGAGAAGGCCAGTCTGGATGCCGCAGAGTAAGAGACAAGAGGACAAATTACCTGGAAATGGTACCTGCCTAGGAGTGCTAGTTTCCTAACACGAGAAAGTACAGAAATGATCTAGATACCGCAGGTCCCTTTCGCCATCAACATTCTATGATTCTGTAATAGTAGGTCTCAATTGTTGTGCATCCAAGTAGCCCAAAGATATTTTTTAAATTACAGATGCCTGAAGCTCACTCCCCAAGATTCTGATTCAATAAGTCTGAGAAAGGACCAGAACATTCGTCTTTTGAAAAGCTTAAAGGTAAATCTGACACAGCCCAGGAAACTATTCTTCTAACCCTCTTCCCATTACAGCATTATAGGTATTATGTACTCCATGCTTCAGCCCAAATAAAACAATTTAACACATTAACTCCCAACTCATGACTTCCTGCTTTAATAATTACCTATGCCCTCTAAACCAATAATGCTAGGGGGAAAATAATCTAGAAAAATAGTTCCAGAAAAGTGGAAAGGGAGGATACTTAAAATTAATGTAAACTCTTAAATATTTCCTGCATGATTAGCCAGTGGTGGGTACCATGCATCCAGGATTTCAAATATTCTATCCCTTTGCCCGCATAAGCATACTCAAACTCAGAGACTATGTGCTTCTATTTCTAGTTATGAAAGTGCAGATGCTGTATCTCTTTTAATAATTAATTAGAAGGGTAACGGCAGAGGTTCAAGTATCCTACCTATGTACTTCCAAATATGCAAAATTCTGCACATTTCTGGTACACCTCGGAACTGTTCCAAACATCAGCGACACAGGGAAGAACCTTATTTTATTAACCTACCCCGCTGGGGGGACACGATGCTCAGTCCCTGTTAACGTACCCTGTTAACCTACTGGGACTCTGCCAACCAAATCTGCCCCTCCCTCTGGAGGCCGGGACGGCAGCCGTGCAAGCACCTGGAAATCACTAGCGAGAAAAACTTTTTTTTAAATAAAAATAAAGATTAGCGAATTCCCAGAAGCTTTTACAAACTGGAGAAATATTTCCGAATGCAGACGTAGAATATTAGGATGCTTGAAAGCCCAGTCTCACCGAGTGAAAACACCTGAAACAGGGCAAGTTAAAGGCCCAGGGCTGCACTAAACGTGGTGTGGGCTGCAGAGCCTGTCCCCGCCGGCCTTGCCCTCGAGCGGCCCTCAGTCTGGCCTCTGAACGGCTCGGTGGCGACGAAAGGCAGCCCGTGCCACGCCGCCCCGAGAGGCTTGAGGGCCGCCGCGTCCCTAAAAGGTCTTGGCCCCGTCCGACCCCAGGCTGCCAACCAGGTGTCCCGAGTCTGGGCTGGGAGCCCCCGTCCAGGGCCGGCGCGTTACCTGCAGCAGGTGCAGCTGGGCCACGAGGCGCCGCGGCAAGTGGAGGAAGCAGTCGCGAGCGTTGGTGAAGACCACAGTTACCGCTACCCCACCACCCTCTGCACCCGCTAGGCGATCGCTGCCCCACATTGTGGACGAGCGGGGAGCAGCCCACAGCCGTCCACTCCAGCGGACGCGGGCCACTAGGCCGACCGAGGGCGTCGGAGCCAGAGAAGATCGATCGGCCCCGCCCCCTGCGGCCCCGCCCCTCCCGCCGCGCGCGCCCGGACGAGGAGGGGCAAGCAAGCTGCTCCAGCTCTCCGAGGTCTCTCCGCCAGGACGCTGGAGGGCGGCACCTCGTTCACCGAAGACTCACTCACAGGAAACGATGCCCGACACTGTCGATTCTCCAGCCAACCCTGGCACGTCTTGACCCATCGTCCTCTCTTATTGGGTGAACAGGAATGCGGCGAGCCGGATGTTGTCGTTTTTGCAAGGGCCAAAATAGGCAAGATGGCGTCGAGTGGCGGGGAGCTTGGAGGCGTATTTGACCACCACGTCCAGAGGGCTGTATGCGACACGCGGGCCAAGTATCGGGAGGGGCGGCGGCCTCGTGCTGTCAAGGTAAAGGGATTTTGGTTTCATCCGCTGTTCCTGATAGCTTTATCTTAGCTCTAGCTCCACATGCCCAGTTTATGTAAATAGAGGCTTGAAGGCCTGCGGTCCTGTCCATCAGTCATTGGAGATGGGTATGAGGAAGTGGTACTCAGTGACCAAAGATTCTCACGAACCCTTTGGTCAACTGCTATAACGTCAGCTCCGGAAGGACAGGGCTTTGTTTTAGTCATTGTATCTTCCGTGTTTACAGTAGTGCTTGGCGCATGGGAAGCACTCAGTGAATCTTTGTTATCTCTCTCTAGTAATTTCTTCTGAGCCAACTTCTGCAAAATATGTCGATTGAAGATAGTCTGTGTTTTAATTAGAGGCCTTCACACGGAAGGGTGAACTTATTCTTTATTTTTTCTGCAGACCGGTTGAACGGAATGTTTCTTCTTTTCAGAGCTTTTAAGGTTTTAATTTTAATTCCAGTATAGTTAACATACAGTGTTATATTAGTTTCAGGTACAACGTAATGATTCAGCAATTCTGTACATTACTTAGTGCTTGGCATAAGTGTAGTCTTTAATCCCCAGAGCTTTTTTTTTTTTTAATAGAAGATATGTCTTACAATTATCATAAGGTTTCACTTATTTGTGGAACATAAGGAACAGCATGGAGGACATTAGGAGAAGGAAGGGAAAAATGAAGGGGGGAAATCAGAGGGCAAGACGAACCATGAGACTATGGACTCTGGAAACAAACAAGGTTTTAGAGGGGAGGGAGGTGGGGGGATGGGTTAGCCCGGTGATGGGTATTAAAGAGGGCACTCCTACACAAACAATGAATCGTGGAACACTACATCAAACACTAATGATGTAATGTATGGTGACTAACATAACATAATACAAAATTATTAAAAAAAGAAGATATGTCTTAGGTTTATTTGGAAAATACATTTTTATGTGTTTGCATTTCTTTTAGGTATATACAATCAATTTGGAATCCCGGTACTTGTTAATACAAGGAGTTCCTGCAGTGGGAGCAATGAAGGAATTAGTTGAGCGATTTGCTCTATATGGTGCAATTGAACAGTATAATCCTCTAGATGAATACCCAGCAGAAGACTTTACAGAAGTTTATCTTATTAAATTTATGAATTTACAAAGTGCAAGGTAATGTGCAAGTTAAGCGTAAATTTCATTTCCTCCATTCCCATTGCTATCACTTTGGCCCCAGTTGTCCCTCGTTCATACCTGAATTACTCAATAACCTAACATGGCCCTATATTATTTTTATCTTACTCCAGGCTCAAATGTCATTCCCATGCTTAACAGCCTTTGGTCATGTATTGTGGTAGATTAAAAAATGGGTTTGGGGTAAGTTTTCAAACTCCACTGCTTACTAAAATCACGACTTTGGACAAGTTATTTAACCTCAGTAAGCCTGTTTTTTCTGTTCTATGAAATTTGTACGGTGAAAGGACCTATCTTGGGGATTGTGTGGGGATGGTATGAGATAATCCATGTAAAGGGGCTAAATGTAGTGCCTCCTATGTTCAGAATGCAGTAAACATTAGCTATTGAAGTTCTTAATGTTATGCACCTCTGTGAATTGACCTAATCTTTTCCAGCTTTCTGTGTAACAAATTCTCTGCTTCAGTAAGGCTCAATCTAGTTTTACGTTGACCCCATGCTTGTCACTAATTTGATCCAAGACCCATCCTTCTTTGGCTATTACCATTCATATTTTTTCTTTTTTTTAAGATATTATTTTTAAGTAATCTCTACACCCAAAGTGGGGCTCCAACTTACAACTCCTAAATCAGGAATTGCATGGCCTACCGACTTAGCCAGCCAGGTGCCCCATCATTTATATTGTCTTTCTGTACTACAAATAGCACTTGCGGTCTGCCACTTGATTTTATGGGGTCATGTATTGTTCTCAGTTTGCTCTCATATGTAATCTCACTTTCCCTAACCAACTTGCCTGCCCCTCACGGGGCATATTTTCTAGAGCTTTTGCATCTCCTGCAGCATGTAGTACAGTAGGCTGTGGAGTTGAACATCTCAGTTTGAATCATAGCTCCACAAACTAGTGTGAGCATGTTATAAATCTCCCTAGGCCTCAGTGTCATCATATAGTTTTTATGAAACGTTAATTCACTTAGGGCACTACCTGTTGCGTGGTAAAATCTCAGTAAGTATTTTTAGCATTATCTCTGGGCACAAAAGTACTTAAGTATTTATTGTAGTATAAGGGCTGGCTGCTTATCTATATTTAATAAGTATTTGTTGAATATCATCTTCTAACTTTCTCATTGATTAATTATGTATTCAGTATTTACTTAATTATTGAAGATTTTACGATTACAATATTATTTTTATTATGTATGAATCCCATTGTGCCGAAAAGGCTAAATTGGGTATGAGCTAACTCTTAAGGGCCATTTAACACAGAGAGATCTCTATTTCACGACCACAGATTGTGTACCTCAGGTTAACTGCTGGCTCCTAAGTTAATTAAAGGGAGTCTGGTTGTGTGTGGATGACTTAGCTCAAAACCTGTTAGCCCTGTAGGGAGAGGGGATGAAAGGCTCGAAGAGTATGCACCAGATCAGTAGAGTCAGTACCATCCACTAGTAGAACATCTTAACTGCCAAACAATAGGATGTATGTACACATAGCAAAACCTGAACTTTGCTCTTTAGATCAATGCATTGTATACTAGTTCAGCTTTCATCCTAAGTAAATCAAGATTAATAAACCATGCTATCATGTATTTCTGTTTAGGACAGCCAAGAGAAAAATGGATGAACAGAGTTTCTTTGGTGGATTGCTTCATGTGTGCTATGCTCCAGAATTTGAAACAGTTGAAGAAACTAGAAAAAAATTACAGGAGAGAAAGGCTTATATAGCAAGAACTGCTAAAAATAAAGGTATGGAAAGCCAGTTACTAAACACCTCCTATGTGTCAGGCACTCTGCTAGGTATATCATCATGGAGCTCCCAGTCTAGTGGAAAGAGAGGCAGATAAATGATCACAATATTCAGTAACTGTAAACTGCAGGATTCTGTGCAGCACTCTTAAGTAATCTGGGCTGGAAAGGGAGAGATGTTGGTTTGTGGAAGAGTTCCTACAGGATGAGAAAGGTGGCCACTGAGTTTTGAAGGATCAGTAGACATGACTCAGAAGGGGAGAGGAAGCGATGGGAAGGTAGGCCAAGTAGCATGAATAAATGAGCATCATGTGGTTGAAGGAACATGAATAGCACAGGATAACCACAACACAAGGGCTGCAGTGAGAAGTAAGATTAGAAAAGACAGGAACTGAATCACGAAGGGCCCTGTATCCCATGCTAAGGAATTAAGGCTTGACCTAAAGGCAGTGAGAAACAATTATGATTTATTTGCACACTAGTTACCAGCTACCAATCTAAAACTGCTAAATTTGGGGGCGCCTGGGTGGTTCAGTTGGTTCAGCGACTGCCTTCGGCTCAGGTCATGATCCTGGAGTCCCGGGATCGAGTCCCACATCGGGCTCCCTGCTCAGCGGGGAGTCTGCTTCTCCCTCTGACCCTCTTCCCTCTTGTGCTCTCTATCTCTCATTCTCTCTCTCTCAAATAAATAAAATCTTAAAAAAATAAATAAATAAAAATAAAACTGCTAAATTTGGAAAAATTTTACTTTTTACCAGCAGCTGGCCACGTGCCCCATATTCCCAGCTGAGTTTCCCTAGACACAAATTCCAGGTGCCTGGAATAGGGTCAAGGATTGTAGGAACAGAACACTCAGAATTGGACTAAAATAATGTACGTGGTCTGAAATCTGAATAATACTGGAGGCTCAGATTGTCAAACTTCCGCCCTTTAGTTGAAGGACAGTCAGTGTCCATATAGTTATTGAATATGACGATTGTATGACTGATTGGGGAAGGGTGTGTGGCAGAGGTGAAGAGAGAAATAAGGTGGGAAGACTTTTGGAAAACTTACCTGAAAATTTGGCAAGAGAGCTGTTGAGAGTCCCTCGTCATTAGTAGACATTGAACATTAACCTGTGAGATAGTGAATAGCTCCAGGAAAACTTTTATGGTTGTATAACAAATAAAATAACAAAATATGGGTCTAGCATATTGCTGCCTTTAAAAACAAACAAACACAAACGAAGCAGTATGATACATTCATATAGTAGAATACTCCAAAGCTGTGAGAAAAAAAAAAAAAGCATTCAATGTAATGACCTAGAAAAAAACCTCTAAGATCTACAGTTAAGTGGAAAACGCAAAGGCACAGAGAAATGGATATTATGGAAGAAAAAGAGGAGTAGGTGGGAGGGGGAAAAGTGAGACATACTGGGCAGATAAATAAGAAAGTAGGAATTACTTATGGGGGAGTGGAAACCAGGCATATGGGGGGCAAAGAAAGCGAAGCTTGACACTAATAAACCTTCTGTCCTTTTTAGCTTTTAAACACATGAAGGTATTGACGGGTCAAGAAATAAATTTTTCAGGGTAGCATTTGTTAACATTTTAAAGTAATGTTCTTAAAATTACACATTTCTGAATGATGGAAACAATAAATGAACTATTTTTTTTTCCTCTTCTCTCACCTTTTAAATTGTAATATAAAGATCATTACATGACAAAGAAGAAACTGGTTACAGAGCTTAAAGACACAAAAGATTTTAGACAGGACTTCCATTCAGGGACATCTGGATTTTGTGCGACCACGCAGAACACTTCTACTGGCAACTCGGATCCTTGTCTTCCTTATTCTTGTGAATTGCCTTTATGTTATTTTTCCTCAAAATGTGCATGTTCATCAGGGCAGCATATGGACAGGGCATCAGACTTCTCTCAGGATGGTAGAAACCATGCTGAAACAGTGGAACATTGTATGTACAATGACTCTTTGCAGAAGATACAAATGAAACCTTTTAAAAATTCGTTGGCTTGCCCTGGTGCACAGAAGGCTATTCCTTCTTCAGAAGCAGTTGACAGATTTATGCCTAGGACAACACAACTGCAGGAGCGGAAAAGAAGAAGAGAAGATGACCGTAAAATTGGAACTTTTCTCGAAACAAGCACGAGTAGTAATGAGGTTATGATTGGGCCTCTGTTACCAGACATACCTAAAGTGGACATGCATGACGACTCGTTGAATACAACAGCGAATTTAATTCGGAATAAACTTCAAGAGGTAAGATCATTTTTAAAAAACTTTTAAGGGCGTCTGGGTGGCTCAATCCTTAAGCGTCTGCCTTCGGCTCAGGTCATGGTCCCAGGGTCCTGGGATCGAGCCCCGCATTGGGCTCCTTGCTCAGCGGGGAGCCTGCTTCTCCCTCTGCCTGCCTACCTGTCTGTCTGCTTGTGATCTCTCTCTCTTTGTCAAATAAACAAAATCTTAAAAAAAAAAAAAAACTTTTAAGAGACCGTTTGGTCATAGGGACTAACAGCTAAATGGAGATTTGTGGCAACTAAACTATTGTCATTAATTTTCTTCATTTTTTTTTTAAGATTTATTTATTTATTTATTTGACAGAGAGAGAGAGAGAGAGACAAGAAGAGAGGGAACATAAGCAGGGGGAGTGAGAGAGGGAGAAGCAGGCTTCCCGCTGAGCAGGGAGCCCGATGCAGGGCTCGATCCCAGGACCCTGGGATTATGACCTGAGCCAAAGGCAGACGCTTAACGACTGAGCCACCCAGGCGCCTCATTGATGTGTTTTTCTATAGTTCTCTGTTGAAGTAACTGAATCTAACAGAAATGTATGTGCTTTGATGTCATTAATCCTTGCCTTAAACAATGAACATAACATATTTTATATCATTCTAGATCTAAAATAAAAAGCAGTGGTTTTAGTCAGTGAGGTCAACCTGTGAGAGTGGAGGCCAGGCCCTCTCTTTTTAAAGCTCTCCAGATGGTTCTGTTATGAGCCAAAGTACAGAACTATTGTGTTGAAGGAAAATTATTACAACTTATTTCTCTCAAGTTCAAAGTTATTACAAATTACATCAAATTAAAATGCTTTTTGCTTCTTTGATAAAAGTAGCCATAGAATAAGGTGAGATTTCTAAAGACTAGGCCCTAAGGTCTGCACTTCAAAATGTCAACTTCTTGGGGCGCCTGGGTGGCTCAGTTGGTTAAGCGACTGCCTTCGGCTCAGGTCATGATCCTGGAGTCCCGGGATCAAGTCCCGCATCGGGCTCCCTGCTCAGCGGGGAGTCTGCTTCTCCCTCTGACCCTCTTCCCTCTCGTGCTCTCTCTCTACCATTCTCCCTCTCAAATAAATAAATAAAATCTTTAAAAAAAAAAAATGTCAACTTCTTAAATAGATTACAGCTTCATTGTTCTACTTAAGTAGTAATTTCTTTTTCTTTTTTTAAGATTTTATTTATTTATTCATGAGAGACAGAGGGAGAGAGAGAGAGAGAGAAGCAGAGGGAGAAGTAGGCTCCCAAGGAGCAGGGAGCCTGATGCAGGACTCGACTTAACAACTGAGCCACCCAGGCGCCCAATTAAGTAGTAATTTCTTTACACGTTATTTATGTAATCATTTTCCATTTTCTAAGTACAAATGAAAGAAAGCTAACATTTGAATTTGCTTTTGAAAGATACCTGTTTATGGGGCAAGCCGTTTAGAAATCTAACTGAGGGAGAAAGACCATTCTCCTAAACTTTAACTCTGAGGTTCAGAAAGTGCTTTTCATGCCGTTGTATATGTATTTTACAGTGTGATGAAGGGAGTCTAAGGTGGCTTAATTTATGTGTATTTTTGTTACCTGAAAATTATTACCTGATTAAGGGTGAGGCCTTATTTTATAATAATAAAAATCTGTGAACACAATTTCCATACTTAAGCCTCTTTAAATTTTTTAGTTTGTGCTGGCCCCCCTCCTTCCTTCAGATAGAGTTGAACTGAGGCATAGATGCAGATACATAGCTCTCTCAGCCAGAACTGACTATATTTTCAAGAAAAAAAGTTGTTGGGGACGTCTTGGTGGCTCAGTTGGTTAGCGTCTGCCTTCAGCTCAGGTCCCAGGGTCCTGGAATCGAGTCCTGCATGGGGCTCCGTGCTCCATGGGGAGCCTGCTTTTCCCTCTGCCTGTGCGCTTGCCCACGCTCTCTCGCTCTCGCACGTGCTCTCTTTCTCTCTCTGACAAATAAAAAAATCTCAGGGGAAAAGAAAAAAGTTGTTAGGTCCAATTCCTAGATAAGGAAACAGTAGAACAACAAAATTGAGAAAAATTAACTACAACTTACTACAATTTCTAATAATTGTACATCTAAATGAAGACTGTCATACTCTGCTTTAACTCATTGTCCACTCTTTTTCTGATGGTGTGTTTGGTTTCCCTTCCCTAGAAAATTGAGGATTATACCATTTTCTGCTTATTTCTCCAAATTTCTCATCTCCCCTCTCAAGGCTCCATGTCTCTAAATACATCAGATGTTATTAGTGTTTCGAGTTACGCAGAATCAGGATGTCTGTCTATCCATAAGATAGCAAGTGACTTCAGATCTGTATAGGATTGTTAATGTAGAGTATGTATTTACATTTCTCTCTTCAGTTTTTTTTTCTTCTAAATGGCTTTAGAAATTTTACTCCCGTCATGTTTGGACAGAAAACTTTGTGCCTAGATCGTATGCTGTACCCTGAAATTGGGCTCGCTCTGCCTCAAACGTGAGGGCAAGAATTGGATTACTAGATGTATATCCTACCTCTTCTTTTTTATTTATTTATTTATTATTTTATTTATTTTTAGCATTTTTTGTTTATTATTATATCCTATCTCTTCTAGTAGTTTACTTATTCTTGTACTATAAAAACTAATTTTGGTGGTTCTCTCTTTTTTTTTTTAAACTAGGTCATTTCATCTGTGCCAAAACCTCCGGAAGACAAGCTAGAAGATGTGCATACAAGTCGTCCATTAAAGCAAAGAAGAAGAATATAGACTGTCAGCAGCAAATTCTGTTTTCTACAGGACTCTTTATTTTTTATTTTTAGCCTGTCGTTTTAATTGTTGAAGAGATTATACTGCTGGTATTTTTTAATGCACTCCTCTTTGTAATATCATCCAAGGTACTTATATAAAATTTCATTTTTTAAAATTAGTTTATCATGGACAAAATAGATGCCAGCCAAATATGTTCCTTAAAAAAAGAAAACTAAACTTTTCCAGGAGCTCCACCCAGTGACTTTGGTTACATCTTTTTGGCTAGAAGTGGGCTCGTGGCCGTTCCTAAACAGGGGAAGTCTGGCATTGTGAATGTTTACGTTTCCAACTTCTGTGGATAAGGAAGCAAGAGAAAAGAGGGTTGTGAAAGGCTTATTCACAGTATTTGCCACAAGAACCAAGCTTGTTGGCTAACTTAAAAAATAAAATTAGTTTATCATTACTTATTATAGGTGTTATTTTGATCATACTTAATATTGCAGAAACTGGGGATGCCTGGGCAGCTCAGTCGGGTAGGCGTCTGCCTTCAGCTCAGGTCATGATCCCAGGATCCTGGGATCAAGTCCCGCATCAGGCTCCCTGCTTCTCCTACCTGCCTCTGCCCCCTGTTTGTGCTTTCTCTCTCTCTGACAAACAAATTAATAAAATCTTAAAAAACAAAAGTTACAGAAACTGTTCTTTTAATATTACTTTCCACATCGTAGTAGTTATATGTAAATGAAGTGAAGCAAAGATAAAAACTTTACAATGCAAATGAAGATAAGCAGTCAGGTTCTGTTTCTGATTTTAATATAAGTATTGAGTGATTCACATTCCAAAACTAGAAGTCAGGATATGTCCGAATGCCAGTGTTTCAAAATCAATACAATTCTGTAAAGTAAAAAAGGTAAACTATTAGAACAAAGCTGAAATTAGAAGCCTATATTCTTCAGTTAACTTGTAAGAAGAATTTGCTTATCTTGGCAGAAATGAATCTGTATTTGTAAATGCTAGACTGCTAACCACTACTTTTAGCATACCCACGTTGCTTTTCCTGTCAATGAACCACATAATTGGAAATTGGAACAAGTATGTTCAGGCTGTTGCCATTTTTTTTTTTTTTTTTTTTTTTACTGATAAAAATAACTTGAGAAGGCCCATACCAAATGGTGGTCTGTTTTTCTTTTCTCTCTATACCTAAAGACCTCTTGCCTATTGGATTGAATTTGAATATACCAGTTAGGAAGGTTCATCATCAGTTATGACCTACTGATACAAACTTGCTGGGATGGCTCCAAGTGGTGGATGGTTTTAAAAAGAAGCTGCAGGCAAGGGGTTTGGCTTTACTTCCTTGTAAGGTAATTAGATATTTTTCTCTGCTGAACTGTAAAAGACACCTGAGAGACCCAAGCATAGAATTGGGAAGAGCAAGTTACTGTCTAGAACATGCTTCTCAGACATTAAGATGCTATGAATCTCTACCTCAGGGCCTTATTAAAACGCAAATTCTGATGGTAGTGGCCAGGAGGTGGAGGGTGGTGGGAATGCAGAATTGTTTAAAGGTATAGAGTTTCAGTTTTGCAAGATGAAAAGAGTTCCAGAGACTGTACAACATTGTGAATGTACCTGAAGTTACTGAACTGTATGTTGTTGTTTTTTTTTAAGATTTTATTTATTTATTTGACAGAGACACAGCGAGAGAGGGAACACAAGCAGGGGGAGTGGGAGAGGGAGAAGCAGGCTTCCCGTGGAGCAGGGAGCCCGATGCGGGGCTCGATCCCAGGACCCTGGGACCATGACCTGAGCCGAAGGCAGACGCTTAACGACTGAGCCACCCAGGCGCCCCCTGAACTGTAGGTTTATAATTAGTTAAGACAGTACATTTTATGTTAGATGTATTTTACCACAATTAAAAAAAAATTCTCAGAGGGAGAATTTTTAAATTCTTAAAGGGAGGAGCTGCTCAGTGGGTTCTGTGTTGTTGAATGGATTTCTGATCTTTTCAGGATCTTTTCAGTGACTGTGTGGAGGCTAGCGTGCCTCCCCATCCCCACCAACATACACAATATTTGACCACAATAACAGAAAGTAGAACCTTTGCTGTGTCAAGCATCAAAAGGAAGGAAGGAGGGAGGGAGGGAGAGGAAAGGGAGAGGGGAAGGAAAAAGAGGAAAGGAAAAAGCAAGGAAGAAAAAAAAAGATTCTGAGGCATTTGGTTTGGGGTGGGGCCTGAGAGTTTACATTTCTCACATGTTACTAGGTGATACCATTGCTGCTCATGCACAGACTACACTGAGTAGCAAGGCTCTGGATAACTGGGCTACTGAATTCTGGGAATTAGTTGGTGTTCCATCTGACCTAAGTAGTTTCTCCATTCCAGTCCATTCTATACTGTTCCCCATCAGTCTCAAAATGAGAAGTCTGCCTTTCACACATTGCATTTTACCACATATTTCCAGGCAGAATTAAAATGTGGGAATAAACCACAATGGGGCAAATTAGAGAAATGAGCTGAGATAGCTCAGGAGAGCTTAACATCATGCAATTTCATGCACAAAATTGCCATCCGAATTACTACAGAGAATAAAAAGTTTCTACAGGTTTGCAAAGCAGTTGATCAAAGGAAGAATTAAAGAAAATATTAATGTGTCAAATCAATTATTAGGCTGGCTCTTCTGGCTCAGAAAACTTGTGTCAAATTCATCAATGAAAAACCTTCATGAGCACAAATACTATAAAGTACTTTAAATGTGTCCAAGATTTTTAAAACTTAATTATTCTCAATATTTGACAACATTTGGGTTGAAAGAGACCAAGTTTTGTCCTAGCAGTTTATGGTGGGTACTTGCTGAATACACTGTTCAGTGTTCTATCCCTTAAGCAAACCAATATACCCTAGTTTTCTTTGGGAAAATGATATTAACATACAAGAAATCAGGAATTGTGTATAAGCTAAAGAAGTTACAAGCTCAAAAAGTCTGTTGAATATAATAAATAGTCATTATTGTTGGGCCCCATAGCATTAGGATGGAGCTGAGACCCTCATGTTTGCCTGAACTGCAGCAGTGTGCCAAAACCCCTACAGAGGTGAGTTGTCTAGCAAGTACTACTTTCTGATCCCTTAAAATTTTCTCTTAACCAATTTGAGCTGTTGGCACTGTACCTTTGCTTCTGGTAAACATGGTCCAAACACCTCCAACAAAAGTCTCTCTTCTTTTACTGCCTTTTCAAAGTCTGCAAAAGATATTTTGCCATCGTTGTCATAATCCTAGAGAGGAAGGTGATTTCTTGATAAATGATAGTTTTTAATTTTGCCTGGAAAATAACTCTTTGCCAAGTAAAATTATTAGTTACACTTCTGTGGACACTACTTATGTAAATCAAAAGGTACTTTTTATCAAGGCTACTTATCT
This sequence comes from Eumetopias jubatus, assembly GCF_037043125.1. NCBI lineage: Eukaryota > Metazoa > Chordata > Mammalia > Carnivora > Otariidae > Eumetopias > Eumetopias jubatus. Next base: position 37,465,248 of record NW_028274820.1, read on the forward strand.
TATTCCTGTAAGTCTGTTTGGAATACCTGGTATTATGGGCTGAATGTTTGTGTCCCTCCTGCCTCCGAATTCACATGTTAAAGCCCCCAGTGTGATGATTTTGGAGGTGGGGTCTTTGGGAGGTAATTAGATTTGGATGTCTTGAAGGTGGACCTCCCAAGATATAATTACTATCCATGTAAGTGGAGAGAGACCAGAGCTCCCTCTTTCTGCCATGTGAGGACACATTGAAGTGGTGGCTGTCTACAAGCCAGGAAGAGAGCCCTCACCATGGAAGTGAATTAACTGGCACCTTATCTTGGATTTCCCAGTCTCAGGACTTTTTAAAATTTTATTTTTAAGTAATCTCTACACCCAACATGGGGCTTGAACTTACAACCCTGAGATCAAGAGTTGCATACTCTACCAGTTGAGCCAGCCAGACGCCCCCCGCCCAACCCTGCAGTCTCAGGATTTTGAGAAATAAATTCCCATTTAAGTCACCCAGCCTGGTATTTTGTTATAGCAGTCCAAGAGGACTAAGACACCTGAGTTACTTTAGATACATAAAATACAGCCCTGTCCCTAAAGGACTTGCACTCTAATTGGGGGAATAAGACAAAAAAATAGAGGACACATATTATTATATTGCTACTTTTGTGATTAAAAACAGTGCCATAGGGCAAAGATTTTCAATTTTAATTTGTAGTAGTAGAACTTGTTCCTCAAAGGATTTCTGACTTGGGAGCCCATCATGTGAAAAGGATAAAAGTGAAGTTGCAAAAAAAAAAAGTGAAGTTGCTCAGGTAAGGAGCAAGGCACTGAGAGCAGTAACAGCTCAGGATGGACTAGAATCATGAAAAGATGCTTGCAGACCACTGGGAGGTCTTTCAGGATGGTTGAGATGGCCTTTAGGTAGGCAGAGAGGTATGGGGAGGAAATGCAGAACAATGGCTCAACCTGAATTCTGACAATATGAGGGAGTGTAAGTCAGGAAGAAGACAGACCTGCCTGGAGCGTTAATGACAGGGACTCTGGGAGATTAAACAGGGGGAGACCATGTATGTAAATTATAAATGCCTTTACTTAATTGAATTTGGGTTTGATTTGATGGGCTCTTGTTTTTTCACTTCTGGGCATAACTAAATCAGGGTTGCTGAGAGTCTAACTTAGAGAAACGTTTGAATAATTATCAGAAAAAATTCACTCCATAATATTTCTTTTCAAAAAAGGAGGGAGTGGGTTTAGTACTGGGAAACATACTATCTCTCAAGAAGTCTACCCTGAGCCCTAGCAGCAGCTAGTGAGAGTATCTCTAATGGAAGAAGATATGCTAGAGTCTGTGTTAGCTGAAGGCGAGACTCAGCAGCCCCCATCATCTATTTCTTTCCTGATCCACTGAAGAGTAATGGAGGTGAGCTGGGTCCAGGCTGCCTTAGAGTCACAAATTTTCACTGGTATCCAGGATGGGGTCATAGTAAGAGGAGAGAAATTACTATGCTCATAATAAAGTGGTACTATTGGTTTCATTGAAAGAATTCTGCACCCCATTTTCTAGTGTGACCTTGGGTAAACCTATTTGTACTTCAGTTTTCTCATCTGTAAAACAGAGATCGTAATTTCTACTACATAGGGTTGTTTTAAGGTTAAAATGAGTTCATATATTAAAGTCCTGTGAAGGGTCTGGCATATAGTAAGTACTCTATAAGGGACAACTATTTCAATTATTATGTTATCTTGTTATAGTGTTTCAATGGATTGGAGGGCGAGGGTCATGAAGACAGATGAGAGTAGCATCCCATTTTACACAAATCAAATCTGGTGCACTACCACCCACACATTAATGAGGTTTTACGGATAGTGAAACACTTTAATTAACATTCATTTTGTGCGGTGATTCATTTAATCACCCAGGCATTCCATAAGTATTTATTGAGCACCCACTATCAGCCAGGCACTGTTCTAGGCAATGGATGGAGCAGAAAACAAAAAAAATCCCTTGCCCTCATAAAGGTTGCTCTCATTATAGAGGGAAATAAATCATTTCTTTGTCTTTAGCTTTCTCCAACATCTTCTTGATTGGATATAATAAGTTATAGGTTTTCATTCTTACCACTTTCTTCAGTGTTATATCTACCAACTCTTTTATTCCTTCATCAGTCTCTTCTTCAGATGACTGTTGGCATAGACTGTTCTTCAACATGTCAAATATCTCTTCTCGAGAAATGTAACCGTCACCATTCAAATAGTAAACCTCAAAACAGACTGTCCAAAGCACAAGAAATGTAAAGACTTGGATAAGAACAGTTAAAATATCACTAGTCTTCTCCTTAGTTATTTCAATATATAGTTTTTTAAAAAATAATTTATACAGCCTATAATTATTGGTCCATATGATAGAGAGATTTTAAAATAAAGCACCCTTTATTATACTTCTTTCCACAGGATTAAATCCCCCCTTGGATGTGGATTTTGAAATTGAGAGTTCAAAAATGTTATGAAACCTGAAACCGTGAAATTCCTAGAAGACAACATAGGAACAAAGCTCCTGGGCATAGGTCTTGGTAATGGTTTCATGGCTATGACACCAAAAACACAAGCAACAAAATAAAAAAGAAACAAATGGGACTATATCAAACTAAAAAGCTTCTGCACAGTAAAAGAAACCAACAAATGAAAAGACAACCTGTGGAATGGGAAAAAATACTTGTAAACAATATCAGATAAGGTGTTAATATCCAAAATATATTTTTTATTTTTTATTTTTTAATTTTTTAACATATTCATTTTTTTATTATGTTCATTGCCATACATTACATTAGTTTTTGATGTAGTGTTCCATGATTCATTATTTGTGTATAACACCCAGTGCTCCAAGAACTACAATTCAATAGCAGAAAACCCCAACCCAATTAAAAAGTGAGCAAAGGACCTCAATAGACATTTCTGCAAGAAAGATAAATGAAAAGTCAACAGGTACAAGAAAAATGCTCAACTGGTCATTATGGAAATGGAAATTAAAACCACAATGAGATACCGCCTCATGCCTGTGAGAAAGGCCATCATCAAAAAGAGAGCGAGAGAGAGAACAAATGCTAGCGTGGATGTGGAGGAAAGGGAACCCTAGTTTGCTGCTGGTGGGATTATAAACCAGTGCAGCCACTCTGGAACATAGTACGGAGGATCCTCACAAAACTAAAAATAGAACTGCCCTATAATCCAGCAGTTCTACTTCTGGGAATATATCGAAAGGTAATGAAAACACTAATTCAAAAAGATATCTGCACCCCCACGATCATAGCAGCGTTATGTACAATAACCAAGGTTTGGAAACAATCTAAGTTTCTATCGATCAATGAATGGAAAAGGAAGTTGCGGTATATATATATTCATGTAATGGAATATCATTCAGCCATTTAAAAAATGAGGAAATCCTATAATTTGTAACCATACAGATGGACCTTGAAGGCAGTATCCTAAGTAAAATAATTAAGACAGGGAAAGACAATACTCTGTGATCTCCCTTATATGTGGAATCCGAAAAAACAAAAACCAAACCAAACCAAACAAAAAACCTGACAACAAACTCATAGAAAAAGAGATCAGCCTTGTGACCAGAGGTGAGAGGGTTGAAGGAAGGGAAATTAGAGGAAGATGGTCAAAAGGTACAAACTTCCCATATAAGTTAAATAAGTACTAGGGAAGTAATGTACAACATGATGACTAGAGCTAACAATGATGTATGATATAGAGAAAAGTTGTTCAGAGAGTGAATCCTAAGAGTACTTGTCACAGGGAGAATTTTTTTTCCTTGTCTTTTTTTCCTTTTTCTTGTCTTCTTATTGTATCTGTATGAGAAGACAGATGTTAGCTGAACCTATTGTAGTAATCATTTCACAATATATGTAAATCAAACCAATCTGTATTGCCTTGAACTTATACAGTGATGTATGTCAATTATTTCTCAATAAAACCAGAAAAATAAAAGAATTTGGGGGAAAAAAGTGGTTGACAAAGATGCAGATTCCTGTTCACATGTACCTAGATTGGAGAGGAAACAGTTACAGATTGGATATCAGAATGAACTTTGTAAGAAACATTTGATATTGTCTTCATAATTAAAAAACAAATAACCAGAACTCCTCATTGAGATAGCACAAAGTAAGAGTCCAGATTCCTTGGTCGTAGCAGCTCCGGGAATGCTATTTTAAAGTGTTCTCCAGATAAAACTGTATTTTAAAATGTTCCCTAGGTAAAACTGACATAGCCAGTTGAAACCATTCCTCAATCCATATTGGAGAATCAGTCCTATAGGTACTTTACAACTAACTATTTTAAAAAGCAGCTCATTGGAAATTTACATATCTAAGATGTCTTGAAGTATATTTAAATATACTACATTATCTTATTTGGTGACTTCTTGTTTCTGGTATACTTTGAAATCAATGAGCTTAATTTAGGTACTTGAAACTATTTATAAACAATATCTTCTGTATTCAAAGAGATATCATCAATTCCAACTTGTAAATACTAATAGTCTCTTTCCTCTTCTCTGTCCCCACTGTTATTTCCTAGATAACTTCAACAATCTCCTCAGAAACTCCCCTGCTTCCAACCAATATTTCATTATTTATTATAGTTGATTCACAACTGTCCTCTTTGGGAGTGTTGGGGAGAGGAAACTGATCCTATTTGCTAAGATTCAATTTTAATGATATATGTTCAACTCACCTTATTAGCCCCACATCTCGATACTAATTTCCCCAACTCAACATGCTCAGTAAGACATCCATGCTTTCATTCCTACTGTTTCTATGTCTAGCATGGTCTTCTTTCTATTTCCTTCTGCTCAAGATTTACAAGAACCAACTGAAAGGCTACTTATTCTGTGAAAGTGTCTTCTGACCTACCAGATCCACTAGAAAGAACTTTCTCATCACTCCCATATAGTATTTTGAAAATACATAGATTTCTAAGCAATCCCATTATATTGTGGTTATTAGTTTATATGTATTATGTGACCCAGAACTGAGCATCTCCTCTAGTAGAATGATTTCCTGGGTCTTAGGTAAAACACAAAAGATTTTTATAGACTTTGAAAAAATGTGATGAAACTGCAATAAAGGAGATATATAAAAATACTTTTAAAGTAAACTCTACACTCAACGTGGGGCTCAAACTCACAACCCAGAGATCAAGAGTTGCACGATCTTTTTTTTTAATTTTTTATTGTTCATCACCATACATTACATCATTAGCTTTTGATGCAGTGTTCCATGATTCATTGTTTGTGCATAACACCCAGTGCTCCACACAAAACGCGCCCTCTTTAATACCCATCACTAGGCTAACCCATCCCCCTACCCGAGTTGCACGCTCTTCTGACTGAGCCAGCCAGGTGCCCCTGGAGATAAATATTTAAACCTATGATCATTCAATACATACATACTTGTGTAATGTACGTGTGTGTGTGTGTGTGTATCTCAATATTATGACTCTCTTCTTAAATAGAGTATAAAAACTAAGTACAAACTTGATTACATAACTGACAACATTTTTCAATATATTTGGGTAGTGAGTCTGTCATCCCCTTGGAGCCTGCCTATCTGCACTATCCAAAATGATCTCTGTCTCCCTGGAGAGTGACTTCCACGACTTCCAACCATTCATTCATGCCACAGATGACCTTCCTCAGGTGCTAAACATACAGTAGAGAAGGAGCTTTTCTGGAGTTTGTAATCTAGTTAAATGTTTGGCAAAAGCAATAGAACCAGGTATAAAATTCCAGAGTATCAGATTAGCTGTGTCTTTTTTGTTGAGGTACTTTAATCCATAGCACACATGCAGCACAATCCTATGAGAAGTAATATTTTTCCCAAGTTAACATATCCTGAAATGTATATGAAACATTTTTAGGAAAAGGAATTGGAGGAGGAAAATTCTTTGACAGTGTGATGCTATTCACTCATGTATAACAGAACTTAGAGTCACAGTCATTTTCCCTACGTACCACCACAAGAATTTACATCCATGAAAACTTAAGCTTTTCACTTCTCAGTGAGACTTTTGTATAAGAAAGCTGCAACAAACTTAAGTGGCAACTATATTTAAATGTTACCCCCATGAAAAATTAGACTGGAGAAAAGCTAAGGGAAAGAAAAGCCCCACAGGGGCACCTGGCTGGCTCAGTGGAGCATGCGACTCTTGATCTCAGGGTTGTGGGTTCAAGCCCCATGTTGGGTGTAGAGATTACTTCAAAATAAAATCTTAAAAAAGAAACCCCACATAATGTTGTATGTCAATTTCACCTCAATAAAAATAATTAAGAACCCCCCCCCACAAAACAGAGAAACAAAAAATTGTAAATGTCAGAGAAATTTGGTGGTTTTTAAAATTGTTGCTATTGTTTAAAAAATGTGTGTTTAATGTAGGGATCTTCTTTTCCACGTCCCAAATCCAAATTCAAGTGGAACAAGGGACAAAAATTTGCTTACTTACTCAGAACTCCACAGCCTTTTCTTAAGCAATTTGACACGTTAAGCAATTTTGACACTTTAAGCAATTGTTCCCTTGAAGAATGCCATTTAAAACTGTTCCTATTCTCTTTCCAGGTTCCTCACCCCAAAACCTGGCCCCAGAGGTATAAAACATAGCAAATATACATCACACCAATGGTACAGGCGAAGTGAGGCCAGAGCTATTTATTTTTAGGCAAAATTGTGAATAGAGAAACTTTTGTCTTTGGAATTCCTAACATTCCTGTCCTGTAGGAAACCCCCGTAACCCTTCTCCCTGCGGGCCTGTGGGCATTCTTTGTCCTCAACCTTCTTCCCTCTCTTCACTCATCTACACAAATTCTAACACTAGAGTATTTATGTCTTATGGTTAATGTGCGTTTCATCTTGTTTTGTATCAATCCCTCACATCTTTTTCTTTGATCAAGAGACAAGGAATGGCCTCACTGTGACTTATGCACTGCCCTATATCAAGGTCCATTTCCTGCTGAGCCCAGAGGCAGCCACAAAAACCTTGGCCTTGCTGGCTCATTAGAGTTGGCATAAGCCCTGACCTTGACTTGCTGGTCTTGGCCTGGGCCTTAAGCCAAAGAGTTGTCCTGGTGACATTTAGGCATTACAGACCCAGTGAAGGAAGTGTTGGGGGTCCCTGGGTCTAGGGACTCTCCCATCAAACAGGACACCCATTTCATGTTTTCATTTTCTTTAAAGCTGTCATGAACTATTTTTGAAAGGTTGCTATAGAGAACATGGGTTTTGTATTTTTAAAAAATGTTTAAGCATTCACTAAATACAAAATTGACAATGTATATTACTAAGTCAGTAATCACATATAGAAATCTTACACTTAAGCTTTTCTTCAAAAGTCCCTCGAAGAAACACTGATAATCCTTTAACCCACTCTTTTGCATTTATGCAGTTATCATTGTCTTTGTCAAATGCAAAAAATACTGAAAGAAAAATACCGTAGAAGCATATTGCAATTTACAGCTATTTTATAATTCAAAAGTATATATAGTATATATGAAAAGATTTTTATAACTTTCCTCCAAAACAAAAACAAAAAAACACACCGATAAACTTTTCTCCCAAATTGAGGGGGAAGAAAGGTTTTGGCAGAGTCTTTCTTAAAAGTCAAAATTACTAGAAATATGTTTCCCCCAGATTTTTGTAGAAAGAAAAGAGTAATTCTCCTTCATGATCAATGATGAACTTCACTTGTGATGTTTTGTACAATTACTATGAGCCAAGAAGAACAACAGTGGAGCTAATCAAGATGATGATAATTTTTATTTTAAAAAGAGTTGGCAGGCGTGCCTGGGTGGCTAGTTGAGCAGCCAACTCTTGATTTTGGCTCCGGTCATGATCTCAGGGTCCTGGAATCAAGCCCTGCATCGGGTTCGTGCTCAGTGGGGAGTCTACTTGAGATTCTTTCTCTCTCCTCTCCCTCTGCTCCTCCCCCTTCCTATGCTCTGTCTCTTTCTCTCTCTCTAAAATAAATAATCTTTAAAAAATAAATAAGTAAAAAGAGATGCAAAGGGGGTACCTGGCTAGTTCAGTTGGTAGAGCATGTGACTCTTGATCTTGGGGTCATGAATTTGAGCCCCACGTTGAATGTAGAGATTACTTTAAAAAATAATAATAATCGGGGTGCCTAGGTGGCTCAGTCAGTTAAGCGACCGCCTTCAGCTCGGGTCATGATCCCAGGGTCCTGGGATCGAGCCCATCAGGCTCCCTGCTCAGCAGAGAGCCTGCTTCTCCCTCTCCCTCTGCCTGCCACTCTGCCTACTTGTGCTCTCTCTCTCTGTGTCAAATAAATAAAATCTTTAAAAAATAGTAATAATATAAATAAAATGCACTTAAAAAGAGTGGCAAAATTCTGTTCTAAACAGTCTGTATAAATACCTAAAGATATGGGTGCCTGGGTGGCTCAGTTGGTTAAGCGACTGCCTTCGGCTCAGGTCATGATCCTGGAGTCCCGGGATCGAGTCCCGCATTGGGCTCCTTCTCCCTCTGACCCTCTTCCCTCTCGTGCTCTCTATCTCTCATTCTCTCTCTCAAATAAATAAATAAAATCTTTAAAAAAATACCTAAAGATAAATTACTAAAATGACATTATTTTTAAAATTACCAATGAAATCCTAATATCCTATAGAAAATAAAGTGTTATTGACTCTCTTAGGGGTGATGTTGATTACTTTGATTATGATTATGGTTTCAAGGTATACACCTACATCAAAACTTATCAAATTGAACACTAAAAATTTGTTAATGAAACTGGATCACATTAAATAATTTCCTATTTCAAATATAAGATCTTGTCTTTTATTTTTTTTAGTATAATGAGTAATTATCATTTTTTGTACTGACACAGTATTTTTAGGAGGAAAAAGAAGTCATTTAATAGTTTACATGTCTACAGCATATGAATCCAAAGACATCAGGAATAAAAAGCCATATGCTTAACTTAAAAAGAAAAAACAATATTGCCAGCTTATTTAGTTCATTACTGGTTATTTCTCAAAGTGGTACAACTATGAGATAAGAAATTCTGAGTGAGTTTTTGTTAAAAACAATCCCCACAATCAAATCAACCTTTGTTTTATGTTGGCAGTCTTACCACAATTAAGTCTTTCTAGCTTGGCTTTGAAAAATTCAAGAGGCGCCTGGTGGCTCAATCGGCTGAGCGTCCAACTCTTGATTTTTGGCTCAGGTCATGATCTGGGGGTTGTGGGATCAGCCCCCAAGCTCCTGGAGGGGCTCTGTGGTCAGCACAGAATCTGCTTGTCCCTTTCCCTCTCCTCTGTGCCCCACCCCGGGCTTGCGCTCTCCCTCTAAATCAATCAGTCTTTTTATTTTTTATTTTATTTTTTTTAAAGACTTTATTTATTTATTTGACAGAGAGACAGCGAGAGAGGGAACACAAGCAGGGGGAGTGGGAGAAGGAGAAGCAGGCTTCCTGCCGAGGAGGGAGCCCGATGTGGGACTCGATCCCAGGACCCTGGGATCATGACCTGAGCCGAGGGCAGACACTTAATGACTGAGCCACCCAGGCGCCTCTCAATCTATCTTTTTAAAAAAATTCGGAGTCTTTGATGACAACTGAATACATACATATATATATATATATACAAATTTGCCACATATAAATTTGTCATTACAAATGTATATTTGCCACATATTAATATATACACCACATATATTGCCATCTCAGCTTGGCTCATTTCAATTTCTTAAGACTCTTACCCCTGTTCATTAGTATATCATCAGTCATTCCAAATATGCTGTGCAGGATTGCTCGAAACGCATTACGATCTAGTCCAAAATTGTTAAGTCTTACATTAGCTCTTTCCACCAAGCTGTGAAAAAGTCTTAGGAGACACTCTACTTCACTTTTTTTGACTGCAAAATAAAAATACAAATAAATACAGCTTAGACTTAGTTCTTGAGTATTCCAATCTAATAAAAAATACTTTACTAAGCAGCTCTTTTGTTCCCATGGTGCTAGATGCTCTAGCGATTAAAAAGTATGACATTGACTTGTTACTTGAGGGCTTTCCTTTCTGGGCGTCACCCAGAAGTCTCATAAGATAGTATGTAAATGAAAAATTATGTAATATTAACACTCACAATTATAGACATGTAAAGAAAGAGAAATCAATGTGGGAAAGAGGAGTTGGGCCATTTTCATGGGAGCAGACTTTGAACAGAGACTTGAAGAATGCATAGCATTTACACAGGAAGGAATGTGTTGGGGGTAGTACAATAGAGAATTACAGGGAGAGAAAACATGGGTAAAGGAAAGAAGTAGAATTGCGGTTGGGTTTGAACATGGTTTATTGGGAGCACAGCAAGTTGAGAAGAGAAAAAACAAGATTGAAGATGATGGGCTAATGGCAGACGGCCTTGAAAGCCTAGTCAGAAAATTAATATTTACAGTTGACATGAACCACATAGGTTCAAACTATGGGTCCACTTAAATGTGATAAAAAAAAACCCAACATAGTGCAGTACTGTAAATATATTTTCTCTTAAGATTTTCTTTCTTTTTTTGAGAGAGAGAATGGGGAGGGGTAGACGAAGAGGGAGAGAACCTTAAGGCTCCACGCCCAGTGCCCGATCTCACGACCCTGTGATCACTATCTGAGCTGAAATCAAGAGTTGGAAGCTTAACTGACTGAGCCACCCAGGTGCCCCATTCTCTTAGCATCTTCTTAATAACATTTTCTTTTCTTTAGCTTACTTTATACAATATATAATACATAAAATGTATAAAATATGTTAATTGCCTCTAAGTAAGTTCAGTAATAGGCTACTGGAGTTAAGGTTTTGGGGAGTCAACCATGGATTTTCAACTGTGTGGGGTTGGTGCTTGTATCCTCCAGGTTATTCAAGCATCAGCTGCATTTTACAGGAGCAGTGATTTTCTCATGGACCATCTTTGGACCATCTGTATGGGAGAATCAACCCCCTCTCCATTGTTTGTTTAATCCAGATTCCCATGTCTTGCCCCAGACCTACCAAGTCAGAATCACTAACATCAGGCGCAGGAATTAGCTTTTATTTTTTATTTATTTTAAGAGTTTTATTTATTTGAGAGAGAGCACAAGTGGGGAGGATGGGCAAGGGGAGAGGGAGAGCAGACTCTCCACTGAACAGAGAGCCTGACACGGGGGTGATCCCAGGACCCTGGGACCATGACCTGAGCTGAAGGCAGATGCTTAACTGACTGAGCCACTCAGGTGCCCAGGAATTAGCTTTTAAACAAGAGGTGGGTTGACTCTTCTAGGCCTTAAGGGTTGAGAAGTGGTTTAGGAAAATTCATCTGGCAAAATTATATTTAAGGGGAAAACTGGAAGCATAGAAGCCAGGCTTGGAAGCGATAGGGCTTTGGTTAGGGAGGTGGAAATGAGGTCAGAGAGTGGGAAGGGGCTGGAGATGTTAATTTTCAAACAGAATTTTCCAATATTCATACTTAGGTTTCACTCTAGACTTAGGAAAAGGGTATTTTTAAAGAAGTGCATGGATGATTCTAATGCATTGTCACGACTGAAAATTAAAGGATTAGATTTAGTGGGTTGGGGGTACTAAAGTGCCTGGATTCCACTTCTGTTTCTTACCTAAACAGCGGACTTAGACAAGACATATAGCTTCTTTATGGCTCAGGGTCCTCACCTATGAAACTGGGTATTGTCCTAGATGATCTCTGGGATTCTTCCAGTTTCTAAAAGCCCAATTCTATGAATCAAAGATTATTTGAAAGAACCAGAAGAGTTAGGAAGGAAAGCTGGTTACTATTTCTTTTTTCTCCTCCAACCCCCCTCCTTTTTTTTTTTTCTTTTTATAGGGAGAGATTTTAGATGCTGTCTTTGAGATGATTTCTCAAACTGAAATCAATGACAACACATAGCACATACGCAGTTTGCAACATTATGTTTTCTACAATGGTCAGAATGATTTGGTTCTTAGGAGAATGGTTGACAAGTTTGAAGAATAAGCAATTACAAAAGTACCTACTAACACTGTTTTATGAACTGAATTAGATTCTCAGGCTCCACAGTGTAACTATAAGTCCTGAAATATGACCTAAAGATCATTTTTATCCATCCAATAGGCATTAATTAAGAGCCCCCTGTGAACTGGGCAATGAATACACCATGCTTCCTGCCTGCCAAGTTGTTACACTTTGGCTAAGAGATAAAAAAGTACAACAAGGTATGACAAGCACTATGATTGATGGTGTTTGGCAGTGACTCGAAGGAATAATCAATTGAGGGAGGCAGTAGGAAATTAAAAGTCCCAAGGAGGTGTCACTTAAGCTAAGGCCTGCCAAAGATAAGCATTTGCCAGAGGAGGAAGCTTGGAGTTATGTTCTGAGAGCTAGCTGCAGATGATTTGGTGGGGCTAGGTAGCAGACTTGACTTTACAGACAATGACGAGTTCCTGAAAAATTTTGGCTGGCAAGTTAACAGGATCATATTTGCACTTAAGGGAGAACACTTTTGTAGTAGATTCTTGAAACTACCTTATGAATGGTGAGTTCAGATGTAACAAGGTTTTCTTCCTAAAGACAATTTTAACAGTCCATCCCATCCCATATGCTCTTTGTACAATGATTTTGATATTCCTCTGAGAGATGGAATCTCTCCTTTACTTGAACCTAGGAGGGGGTAGGGTGTGTGTGTGGGTGTGTGGGTGTGTGTGACTGTTTCAACCAGTAGAGCTCAGTGGAAATGAGGCGATGTGACTTTTCAAGGCTAGGTCACAGAAGGGGATGCAGCTGCTCTGAGGACAAACACTTGAAAAGCCTTCTTTTTTTGTGTGTGAAGAAAAAGGAAGCTCAGGTGTGGATGCACTATGTGGAGTGCAGAGTATGTTAATTATTGCCTGAAAGTAGTCCTGCTCAATTCTGAGGGAGAGAATTATCAATGAGTGGAAATGTTAGCACGAACAATGTGAAAACGGATCCCTGAGGAAAGGGAGGTTTTGAGCAGGAGCTGCTCTGAGTCAAATACTAACAAGTCATTCAACACAGCTATCAGGGATTTTAGGCACAATCTTCAGGAGGTAATAACTTTTTTTGGGTTTTATCCATGTAAGCTCACATTTCATTATACCTAAAACCTTACTCATGAGGTCAAGGAACCATTGTAAAAGAGATGTGAAAGATCATAGGTAAGGAGAATGGTGAGGTGCTAGAGATTGGCCCATGTTATTTAACTTCATTTTGGAATAATTTTAGATTCACATAAGAGAAGCAATGATGATAGTTTGCATAAAATCTTCACTCTCTCCCTGTTAACACCTTACAAAACCATGGTACGGTTGTCAAAACAAATACACTAACATTGGCACATTAACTGAACTACAGATTTTACCCATTTCCCACTAAATGTCCTTTTTGGGGAGGTTCCAGAATACAAGCCAGGATATACTTGGTTGTCATGTCTCTTCAAATCTGTTAGTTTTCAGTCTTTCGTGACCTTGAGATTTTATTTTGCATTATGCTCAATTTGTGTATGCCTAATGTTTTTCTCATGATTAGACCGTGGCTAGGGGTTTTGGAGATTCACTAGAGATAAATTGCTGTTCTCACATGTCAGGGGGATACATATTAACAATGTTAACTCCTGATAACTTTGATCACTTGGTTTAGCTAGTCTACAGGGTCCTCCACTGTAGTTACTATTTTCCCTTTCCACAATCTATTTAGAAGCCAACTGGTCAAGTAAAATGGAATTCCACTTCTTGGGAAGGAGTATTGATACTATTATTTGGAGTTCTCCTGAAAGGACGAGGTCTTTTCCCATTTACTTACTCAATTATTTATATCACTATGGGGGAGGGGTGCGGTCACATATACTTATAGTAATTGTTAATTTTCTTGCTCAAATTATTCCAGTTTTGGCCATTAGGAGTTTCAGTTGGCTCTTGTATGTTTCACATAGCACAATCCATTGGCTTTTTCACCTCTTTGCTTCCTGGCACTACTTGCCAGGCCAATCTCATATCACCCCTGGGTGAGATAACAGGATATATATATATTGGTCTCTGCCCCTGGTTCCTGACACATAGCTCCCAAAACTCTTGGGATTTCCTAACTCATCTGAGCAGTAGGAGTATCTTTTGTTCAATTTAGTCATTGACCCTGGTTCTCAACACAAAACTCCTAAATCCCTTGGAACACAAGGGGTGATAGGAATCTTTTGTTCTAATGAGTGACTGCTGGCGACAGCCACCAGAAAGACCAAACCGTTGATTGAAAGCCTGGAACTTTGAGCCCCACCCCCTATTCTGCAGAGGGGCTGGATATTGAGTTAATGATCTATGATGGCTATGTGATGAAACCTCTCTGAAGACCCCCAAAGTACAGTGTTTAGGGAGCTTCTGGGCTGGTGAACATATGAAGGTCCTGGGAGAGAGAATGGAAGCTCCATGCCCTTTTCCACACACCTTGCCCTACGTATCTCCTCCACCTGGCTCTTCCTGATTACATCCTTTTATAATAAATCAGTAATCTATTAAGTAAACTGTTTTCCTCAGTTCTGTGAGCTGCTCTAGCAAATTGGACCTCCACTTTATAGCCAGTCAGTCAGAAGTGAAAATAACCTGGACTTGTGATGGGCATCTGAAGTGGGAGATAGTCTTTTTTTTTTTTTTAAAGATTTTATTTATTTATTTGACAGAGAGATAGAGAGAGAGCACAAGTAGGCAGAGTGGCAGGCAGAGGGAGAGGGAGAAGCAGGCTCTCTGCTGAGCAGGGAGCCGGACGTGGGGCTCGATCCCAGGACCCCAGGATCATGACCTGAGCCGAAGGCAGTTGCTTAACTGACTGAGCCACCCAGGCGCCCCAGAAGTGGGAGATTGTCTTGTGGAATTGAATTCAACCTATGAGATCTGATGCCATCTCAGGTGGTGTCAGGATTAAGAAATCGCTGGGATGCCACAGAAAATTGCTTGCTGGAAAAAACCACACAGTTGGAGACCAGAAGTGTCAGACATATAAGTGTGGTAGTAATGTCAGAGTAAAAGAGAAACACACAGGTGTAGCATAGGGTTTCCTTTACACTCTGTACAGCTACTTCTTCAAGGAATCCTGGTTCTTTTTATTGGAGACTGGTATTTAGACACTAAGGTCTAGGCACTGGGTGTGCTTGTTACTACCAGGGTATTAATATTTCTAAGCCCAATACATAATGGGGGAGGGTAGAATATTTCTAAGCCCTCTCGGCAGACATAGCTGGAAAATATGTATGTATACTAACCTATGTGTGCATACATATTGGCCCATGTTATGTCTCACAAATATAGTGAAAGGCAAATACTGGGCTACTGGGTCTATAGATGGTCCTGGGCTAAATCCCAGAAGAGAAGATCAATTGTATTAAATAATTCATCGGGGCACCTGGGTGGCTCAGTCGTTAAGCGTTTGCCTTTAGCTCAGGTCATGATCCCAGGGTCCTGGGATCGAGCCCCGCCTCGGGCTCCCTGCGCAGCGGGAAGCCTGCTTCTCCCTCTTCCCACTCCCCCTGCTTGTGTTCCTGCTCTCTGTCAAATAAATAAATAAATCTTTAAAAATTCATCAACACTCAGGGCCTCATGAATTCATAAGGGTATATCATACTAGATTTAATTTATTTCCTCCTTTTAGTAGGAGTGGATCAGAGAAATGTAGTTCACAAAGTATTTGGATTTTAGCAAGACATATGAAAAATCTCTTATCCTTATATTAATTATCTACTCAGCATCCAGGAGTACCAAGCACAATAGTAGGCTCTCAAATAAATGTTTGCTAAATAAATGATAACCCCTTGTAAACAGGAGAGGTAAAGGAATATACCGGATGAGTCAGGATCCAAAGTAACTTCTTAGCAAAATATCACTTGAATCAAACAACATGAAATTATTGGGAAGTTTTAAAATTCTTCACTTAGCTTTAAAAAAGTTTTAATCTACTAGGTGTAAAAATTGTGGCCAAACAACAGTATGTATGAAAAAGACTGGGTCAATTCCTAACTCGCTATCAGTCAAGCTGGGATTGCTATTAGGCTGACAGAACTGAAGTTTCATGAAACTAGTGATATATATTGGCTAATTGAATTTTAAATTAAAAAAAATAAATTCTAAGGGAAGATAGCCACCATGTAGTTAGCAATAGTACTCAAGATTCTAAAGAAGGAAGAAAAAAGTATGATTTTCTGGGTTTAAAGCACAAGGAAAGGCAATAGGTAGTTGAAACCCCTGTAAATTAGTTGTTTCTAAATGACAGGTGTGAAGGCTTAAGTGTAAAAATTAACCTCCAATGTGAGATATAATACCAAGACAATAAATTAGCTAGGTTTCAAATTCTACAGAAACCAAAGAAAGTGAAGATTTAATTAAATACATATACACACACACACAAAACCAGATTGCCAAGGATGTGTGAATATGCAACTTAATGTGTAAATTTAGAACAATCAAAAAAAGAGATTGAACGCATTAAAAAAAAGGAACTGAAGTTTCACTTGGAAAAGACAATTTTGATCAGAAATTCTTAAGCTTCAGTGTGTCTAATACATGGAGTGAATGATCTGGATGCTTGGCTCCCACTTGCAGATTTTTAAATGTACCTAGGGTGGTACCCAGGAATCTACATTTTCAATATGAATCTTTAGGTAATTCTGATGGTGAAGATACTCCTACCATATTAGGAGTAAGAGGTACACAGCCAAGATAAACTACAGATTTTGTGGGCCCAATACAAAGAAAACATGGGACGCTCACTCAAAACATTTTTAAGTCAGTTTTAGCAGAGCATTAAACTAAGTGTAGGGCCCTGTGACAATGCGTAGGTGGCATACCCATAAAGCCACTTATTATGCCCTGAGGTAATGATCTGCCACCCCCATTAGATTAAATTTAGTTTAAATCTAATTAAATTTAAATTTAATTAAATTTTATTTTTTCTGTCAAAACTTTTTGTTGAAAAACAAATTACTTAAAATACTACTAATGAACAATGTTTTGTTTGCCTATTTTTCCTTATGGTTAGACTACAAACTAATGTTTCAGCTGTCCAGAAGCTCAAATAAATATGTAAGATATGAAATCAGGTACATCTTTCTAATATATCAAGTTATTCTGCAGCATAATCCTCTTCCATACCAAGACCAAGATTACAGGTTTTGTTCTGTTTTATTTTTTTAAAGTAATACATTTGGTAGGAATGGATTTTTTATTTGTATTATTACAGACCAGTTTCTCTCTCAAAAAGATTAGCTAATATCTAAGACCATGACTCAAACTTTCAAATAAGAATAGAAAGACAACTTTTTTTGAGCCCAAAAAGTAAAGGAGCCTAAGAATAGTTTTTATAGGTCACTGCTTGCTTTCAGTTAAAAAAAAAACCAACCAAACAAACAAAAAACCTCATACTTTTGGATCTTTTAATAGCTTGTACTTTTTAGGTATTGGCAAAGCTTTTTTTCCTCTTAAACATCTGCTGACATGTTAAACTAGCTTAGTTTACCAAAGTAAAAACCTTTTCTGTGGTACACCTCAAAAATTAGTCACCCTACAATGTAGTGTGTTTGAATTAAGGAGAATGTTAAACAGATGTATACGGTTAAAATAATTAGTGTGGTCTCTATAAACAACTTCTGTTCAGGGATTTGTATGTAGAGCTAACGTTTACTTCAGAATAAACATTAACAAACAGGGAAGGAAGAGAATCAGAACTTTCACAGAGCTGTACTTGACCATATCTTATAGACAAAGCGAATTACAATGCGTGTAAGAAAAACAAAGTATTTTTTAAAAGTTGATAGTTACAAATATGGTACGTAACAATTTTCTACTTTATTTCAGTACAATTTTCAACGTACAGTCTACTATTTTTCAAGGTATTTGAAGACTTAAAACAACATTTCTATTGACTACTTGCAAACAGTAAAATTTAAGTAAAATGCTTACATTCTTATTTTGAAAACAAAAATCAGGTAAAAAATGGTGGGTGCAAGTTCTGCTCTCTGTTGCAATCTCACTTCAGATTTACTATTCCTTTTCTTCTTTGCGTCTGTCCTTCTTTTCTTATTTTCCATGGTCTCTTCTTCATCTTCAACAATCCCGTCCCCTTGGTATTTGTCATGAGTCCATTTTGGACTGCTACCTGATTTTTTGAAGTTAAAGCGCCCTCTGCCACGTTGAAAAGTACCACGACCTCTTCCTCTTTTGGCCCAATAATCCACACCATCATCTCTGTCATCATGCAAGAAGTACTTCTTGCTCTTTGGGGTATATTCTGGATCCCATTCCTCTTCCTTCGGTCTCTTTTGAAAAGTAGTATTTGAGTTGTTTGGACCAGTATTTGTCCCAGCAAAAACTCCTCTGGCTCTTCCTCTGCCTCTAATTCGAAAAAAGGTTCCTCGTGGTCGGCTAACTCCTCCAAAGCCTGAGTATTCTTTCAGTTCATGGTGAGTTTTAAATTCTTCTTCTCTTTCCTTCTTACTCTCCTTTTCTTCTCGAGAACTGGGAGAAGAAGGTGATGCTGAAGAGGATGAAGATCGAGAATGATCTTGCTCTCTACTGTTATGTTTACTGTCATCTTTGTAAGATTTGTATTCCTTGTAATCTTTTGGAGTTTTTTCCTGCTTTCTTGATCCACTGGATTCCCTGGAGCCCTTGGAATCCCCCCGTTCTTTACTTCTTTCTTTTCTCCGACGATCAATGTCATGCCGAAGATCAGCAGAATCACACCTTAGTTTTTTATCTCCCTTTTGATTTTCTTCTTTAAAAACTCTCTCTTCCCCTGCTAAACGAGTATGCTTCCTCAGGGCACTTGGAGAGATGTCAATTCTCCTGTGTATCTCAGGGCTCTTTTGCCTGGTACTATGTTCTTTGGTGGCTTTCTGATACGAAGTGAACCTCTCGTTTAGGGTCACTGCAGCTGATTTGAGGTATTGCTCTTTAACATGATGAATCAAGGACACAATGTGTTGAATAAAAGACTCTGAAGTGCTTTTGCTGGCCTGTGGCAACTTAATGTGGTCAAAGATGGATCGGAATTCTTGTTCCTTCTTGACAGAATGGACAAGTGTACTAGCAAGTAGCCTGTCTTTAGTCAAGGAAGCAGGTCTGTTAGAATCATCAAGAGGAACAGGTGCCATTTTGAGTTTGACTTCAGGACGATGAGAATCACTGGCTATCATTTTGATCCTAAGTGGGCTCTCCTCTCTGAAGGTAGACTTTTCTCGTGCATCCAGATTCTTGTGTAGAGGGGGACTGTAATCAAAGAGGTCTTTGAGCTTTTCAGACTTTACCTGCTCAGGTGACTGAGTTTCTTTCTTTACTGTTATTCTCTCAGAACTTTTGTCGTCTTCCTTGTGCTTATCTTTTGCAGTGCTAGGCCTTTCCACTACGTAGCCAGTCTCTTTAAGTTTATAATTTTTTTCTTCTCTAAATCCATCACTTTCTCTATTGCCTTTCAATGAAACTTTGGACTTGTACTTGGGTCCTTCCTCCTCAGTATTCCGGTGAGATGTAGTAGCAAAATTTTTACGCTGATCTGCAAGGACTGACTTCCTGAACTGTCTATAATCCTCTGTCTCCTCTGTGTCATCCCCTTCTGAATCATTAAACTTTTGTTTTCCAGACTCTTTATCACTAAAGTAACCTAGCGCTTCCTGATCTTCCCATTCTCCCTCTGCCCTCCCTTTCTCTGATCCTTTCTCCTTTGGAGCCTCTTTATCCCTGGTATTACCCCTATCAAGTAGGAATACTCTAGACTCTTCATCTGTGAACCTTTTTAAGAATTTTCCTGTCTTCGCAGTTTCCTGATCTCCACCATCAGGATAAAATGAAGAACATCCCCTAGCCTCATCTCTTGGAGCATTCTGTGGTGTGATTGTCTTTGCAGGGCTTCTTCGTGAAGGGATGTGAATTGGACTATTCTGAGAAGGACTGTACCGACTAGATCCATTTCCAACAGAACCAGATCCAGACCTTTCAGGACTATGCTGAATGGAATGTGAATGCTGAGAGGGGGTGTTTTTTGCAGAGTGGACTGTACTGAGCATGGGGGCATCAGAGCAAGATGAATTCTGACTAGGTGGTGTAGCAATTGGTGACGGACTATGAGGTGATCTAGAACTATTATCATAAGCTGAGAGGCCAGGACAAATATCACCAGATGTGGCTGATGATTTGTTAAACTCATCAATAGATTCAGATGGGTCATGTTCAAATGTATCTTTCGGCTCCTCCTGTGATTTACTTTTCAAAGGACTCTCTTCTTGGGGCTCCCCTTCAGCTTTTTTGGTTTGTTTTTCCTGAGACCCTCGTCTTTTAGAGACAGGAGATTTGCTATATGGGGATGAAGAACGAGAAGAGGATGATCTTGGAGACCTAGATCTATATGACCAGCGAGATCTGCTTCGGGATTTTGAGAAGAAACGGATCTTCTTTTTGGGCTCCTGGAACGTAAACGACCTCGTCCAGGACTCCTAGAGTGTCTTCTATTCCAGACAGGTCTATAACCACCTCGATGATATCTACCTCCTCCTCCTTGATAATACCCTCTGCCCCTTCCTCTGTACCCATAAGGTCGTCTCATTCCTCTATTATTTCTGTAATCTTGGCAATAATCTCTAGAATAAATACGACCTCTACTACGAGATCTTGAATATGTCCTGGAACGAGACCTAGAACTGTATCTCTTCTTTCTAGAATGTGATCTTGATCTTGATCAAGAACTAGACTGTGATCTAGACTTTGATCTTGAAGAATGTGATCTAGAATTGGAGCGACCCATTTCTTTTCTCCTTGGGTTTTATGCAGGATTAAACAGTCAAGTGAAGTCTTTAAGATACTGTAAAGTTCTTCCTGGAGAAAATGTTCTGAGAAATTAAACTCTAAATTCAAATTCCTGAAACGCCGAAAGCACCGTTCCCGGGACTTATCTCCGTTGTAACGACACAGCGGCCATTTCCTGACTTAAGAACGGGAGGAAAACCATAGAGGTATCCTCGACGCGCTAGCTCGTCTCCGTCACTTCCCAAATTTAATTAAATTTTAATTAAATTTTAAATTAATTTAAAAAAATTAAAAACGCCACTTAATTTTAATTTACATTTAAATAGTCACACATCCACTTAAAAAAAAAAAATGGGGCGCCTGGCTGGCTTGGTTGCTAAAGCATGCGAAGACTCTTCATCTCAGCGTCCTGAGTTCAAGCCCCACCTTGGGTGTAGAGATCACTTAAGTTTTTTTTAGTAATAGCCACACATAGCTAGTGGTTACTGTTAACTGGACAGTGCAGCTCTAGCTCTAGAATGTTTTATTCCAGCCAGCTGCCCCAAAACAATCCTTTCTTGAGAGAAGGCAGCCAAGACGGCACTAGTCATCAGCCCTCCCCACACCTACCTAAAGAACCAAATTCCAGGGGCACCTGCTTGGCTCAGTTGGTAGACCACGTGACTCTTGATCTCAGGGTTGTGAACTGGAGCCCCATGTTGGGTATAGAGATTACTTAAAAATAAAACCTTAAAACAACAGCAACAACGAAATTAAATTCCAGTCATGAGAGGCCAGTGTCTATCCTGGTCTCAATTGAAGGACCCAAGTAGTGAGCCAAATTCAACTTTCATTCTGCACTATGGTATAGTACTATACAGAATGACCATGAGTCTAGAATGCTTAACAGTAGCATTAACTTGAGAAATAAAGACTGAGTGCAGGCTCTGGCATCAGACTTACCTGAGTTCTAGTTCTGCCTCCACTAGAAAAGTCCACTGTAATTTTAGACAGTTTAAGACTTGGGTTTCCTCATCTGGAAGCATGGAAAATACCACCTACCTCATTGTTTTGAGAATTGAAGATAAACATAAACCACTTAGCACAGCATTTTCCAATGAAGAGCTCAATAAACATGAGTTGTTAGTAATTGAGTGTAAAATAGTAATCTGGTTACACTGGTGAATAGCTATAGCCTGAACTTTTGATCATAACTTTGCATCAAAGCTTTGGAAAGGAATGCAACTCATTTCTCTTTTCAAATAATTGCTAAGTATCTTCTTTGTAGGAGACTATATGGGATATGGGTCTGATCTAGTATTATATATTCATAACCTACAGACTTTCAGAGAATTGCTTTCAAATAACAAATTATGGTATTGAACACACATTTGGGTAGCAGACATTAATGAAAAGTTTCTTTAGGACGGGGAGAGAAGTTAGATTTTTAAAGTCTGCAAAACTTCCTTTTGAATGTTGTAAAACTCAGGTTGCTCAGAAAACAGCAAATAACAGAAGATAACATATTCAACATTGGTTAAATCTGCCAGATGGATTCTGGGTTGTCTGACAGGATTAGAAAGACAGGCCCTAGAAGTGCCTGAGGAACTCATGTCGTTTAAAATACACCTGGAGTAAAAGAAAACTGAATTAAGTCTACAATGAGATTCTTAGGGTGGTGCCTAATACTAGTACAGCCCCAATAATGAGGCTGTTAGGAGGGTCTGAACTAAAAGTAATTTCCTCAGTCTAAAGACATTCTCAGAATTCTCAGTCAGGACTGCTTGTTGTCATGCCTGAGACAAAATATAGACAATTACTTTTTAAGGTCTGTCGGGGCAATCAGGGCAAGGAATCCCCCCAAACCTGTTAATTTTAATAAACACTCGCCATGTGCTATTTCTTCAACATCTAAAGTATCTTCTGTAGCTCTATCAATCCCCTGCCTCTATGGGTTTTGTGCCAGAAAACTCAGGGAACTGGTCAGAGTAAATCTTTAGTTTGAAATCTCTTATCAAATTTCAGACTTAACAGAATCAGTACTTGGTTGGAACATAATCCTTTAGCACTCATGCTGTCACAGAAGTTCTCAAATTACTCTTTCCACATACACAAATATATTTTAGGATTAAAATATTTTAAAATATTAAATATTTCCAGTGTAAGTGCAGGGATCTTGTAAGTTCACTTGTGATCTATTTTTTTAAATGGTCAAAATATTAGAAATTAGAGAAACCCTATTTTGGGGGTTACAAAGAACTTGCTAATGTCAAGTCTATCAATGTTTCTATTTGATGGAATAAGGATGTTCAGGCAGTGTTGGATGTCTGGTCAGTACTTACAGTTCTTCACAGTATTACTGATGGATTCCACCAGTTTCTTCAGAGTCTTCTGGTCCATGCCAAGTGTGGCTTTAACACAGTGCACAATCCTCAGATACCCTAGTTCCAAGCCTATGTGTCCTGGGTTGCCACTGATTCCAAAGTTCACTACTCTATGCCCAACAGAACGTGACCATGGCAACATTCCAGCAACCAAACAGAAGGTTCTCAAGTGAATGAAAAAATATGCAGCCATGGTTGTTACGTAAACTCAGTACAAATGCAGTGATTTCATTAATGTTATTGTGATCTGAAATATTACAGCAATCCCAACATCTGTTTTCTTTAGGGCTAAACACACCACTTAAAGTGGTATTTGATATTACTGTCATTTATTTTTCCTTAGCACAAACTGTATAGTTGAAAATGTTTCCTTCCTATCTGAACACATAAATGAGAAATTAGATTATAAAGACCTTATCTTTACACTGAAATAAAGTATTTTTCCAGGCTATAAAAAGCTCCTTCAAATATTATAACCTCCTTCAAAAACTCTAACTAAGGGGTGCCCGGGTGGCTCAGTTGGTTGGGCATCTGGCTCTTGGTTTCGGCTCAGGTCATGATCTCGGGGTTGTGGGATCAAGCCCTGCAATGGGCTCCGCACTCAGTGGGCAGTCTGCTTGAGATTCTTTCCCTACGCCACACCCCCTGCTTGTGTGCACTCTCTCTAAAATGAATAAAGAAACCTTAAAAAAAAATTAGAAAATAAAAACTTTAACTAAGCACCCTCTCATGATCTCCAAAGAGAGACTTTAATCTGGGAGCTCCTAGAGAAATGTAAATCCCCATTTATACCCCTCCAACTTGTATCTGACTAACTGTAAGAAAGCATGCTGTAACCATGCCAAAGCTGGCCAAAACGGCAACTGTGCTAACTCTCGTCTACTGTCAAATGCTAATACGGAGAACAAACATCTCCGAGTCTGTTTGCTGGCTTTCACTATGGCAAGGCATGAAAATGTACTAAAATGATTTTTAGAATTTAGGACACTACATCCTTATAAATTTTAAATAAAACATAAAAATGAACTTTAAAATAAGACAAACACATCTGGAACAAAAAATCTTTCCCAGAACTTTTCTTTAGGAAATACCAGATGAGTGTTCATTGATTTTAAGTTGAAAACTGGCAATGTTTTAAAAGAGTGAAACCTGTCACTTAAATCTGAAGAGTAACTGTTCTCGATTTCTCTGAGGTTAGTCTACTGTTCTTCATGAAATGAAAGATTATTAGGCAACAGGCTTTTAACACACCCCGACTGAAGGAATATGAACCCATATTCTGGATAAAGTAAATTCAGGACACTCTTATGGTATTTAAAATACCTAAATATACCAAGGGCAACCAAATGAATCCAAAAAGTACCGGTATAAATTCAATTTTTTGATTCAGACACTCATCAACTTTGTTGCAGTTACCTTGGCATTATTATCCAAATAACACGCCCTGTGTTTATAAAACTGGTGTAAAATTATTCAAGAAAAAGCATGGTCTGCTGGAAGGAGGAAGTTAAGAGATGTTAGTAATTTGCATATAACATTACCTGGTCAAATTTTCTTCCCATACCTTATTAGAAAGAAGACTGTTAAGGCTACCAGCAGAGGAAGAAAAGGGGAACCCTCCTACACTGCTGGTGGGAATGCAAGCTGATGGGCAGCCACTCTGGAAAACAGTAGGGAGGTTCCTCAAAAAGTTGAAAATAGAGCTACCTGACAACTCAGCAATTGTACTACTAGGCATTTACCCCAAATATACAAATGTAGTGATCCAAAGGGGCACCTGGCACCCCAATGTTTATAGCAGCAAAGTCCACAATAACCAAACTATGGAGAGTCCAGATGTCCATCGACAGATGAATGGATAAAGATGTGGTATGTATACGTACACACACACACACACACACACACACACACACACACACACACAGACACACACACGAGTATTACTCAGTCAACAAAAAATAAAATCTTGCCATTTCCAACAATGTGGATGGTCCTAGAGAGTATTATGCTAAGTGAAATAAGTCAATCAGAGAAAGACAATTATCATATGATCTCACTCATATGTGGAATTTCAGAAACAAAACAGAGGAGCATAGGGGAAGGGAGGCAAAAATAAAACGAGGAAATCAGAGAGGGAGACAAACCATAAGAGACTCTTAATTACAGAAAACAAACTGAGGGTTGCTGGAGGGGAGGGGGATGAGGGGTGGAGGGGTAGGGTGACAGGGTGATGGACATTAAGGACGGCACGTGATGTAACGAGCACAGGGTTTTATATACAACTGATGAATCACTGAACTCTACCTCTGAAACTAATATTAGGTGTTAATTATGTGAATTTAAAAAAAAAAAAAGGCTACCAGCAGAGGAACAACAAGAAAAGTGTTTCCCAGACAGTCAATATAGTTTGGAAAGAATACAACTTTTTTTTGCCAGGTCATCTTCTTCTTCAGTCTAGTAACAGTTACTTCTAGTGGGACACAGTCATCATGTACTGGACCAGTCTAGAGAGGAACACTTTTATGTTCACACCAAAAATGATCACCAAATAACCTGATAAATTTGTCTTAGCATTTTTGTGAACAATCCTAAGAAAATTCCTTTCAGATAAAAAATGTCCCTCAAACTTGCTGTGTACTCAAGATCATATAGATTTATTAGGAAAAAGAGTATGAAGCTTTTAAGCATAAAATTTAAGGAAGCTTACCAAGAAATATATTATTTTTACAGCTAAAAATTTGGGGACATGTCTTATCCACTTACTACCCAGTAGTGTTTCTTGATCTTTGGAACTTTACTTGGGACTCAAAGGGAGCTGATAAGAACACAGCTATTTTTAAATAAAATAGCTATTTATTCAGCCTCTTGTCATGCCAAAATGTTTTGTGCATATACCACTATAATTAGCACACCCTCTGTAACAGGCAAAATTGTACATCAAATTATATGTTACCTGATTATATAAAAATGTAAAGTGAAAATGATTTATCAATTCCTTTTAACATTACTAGTAAACAGTTCAGCAGTAGATATGAGGCACAAAATCTTAGTAAAATATGACACAGGAAGAGCAATAATGTAATTTTCACTTAACTTGTCATAATTTGTTATGAATATACAAAGACAAATTTCTAAAATGTTATATTTACTAAGATTCTGGCAATAGCTTTATGTAACAAGACACAGCATATCAGGCCTGCCACTCAACTTGTTTATGGTAAGTCTCAGCTTCAATATGAAGCTGTTTAAAAAAAAAAAAAAAAAAAATCAAAAGCCCGCTTTGTTTACATGCTAAGTATGTTGGCAAGTATGCCATTAAACACAGTAAGGAATTTAAGATAGCAAGAATAAGGAGTTAATAAAAGCTAAACATTGCAGCCTAAACAAAATTCATACAAAAATAAAATAAGTATTACTGGTTACATAAAACTTTCCTGACTGGTTAAAACTTAACAGTATAAAACATGCATTTTAAATCTTCAGCTATCAAGTTCAAAAAGTACCAGTGTCTATTTGAAATGATTCTTCTCCAAAGCCAAAGTGTAGTCAAAACTAATTCAAATGTTATAACACATTCTAATGCTAAAAAACATTCAGTTATTATTGAAGTGGAGGTAAATCCCAGAGCTTCTGGGGCTCTGTCATGCTGCAAAGGGCTGTTTCTCTGGTTCACTTAAAGCAGCAAACGACAGAGTCCGAGGATGTCTAGGGGCAAGACTGCTATACTCAGCTCTGACCTCCCCATGGAGCATGGCTACTATGTCCACAAAAATAGGATGTGTGAGGATAAAAGGCACGCTATTCTGCTAGCTAAAGAGATAGCAAACCACCCCCCCCACCCGAAAAGCTCCTTCCCCAGGTAAATAAAAGTATATAAGGGGAAAAAATTAAAATACACTTATCTACAGAGTAAGGATTTTGAAATATCAATGTGATGCCTATTTCAAAAATGTTAACTAGAATCCTCTGGTCATTGCTAATTACATCTTAATGATGTATCCAGATTTGATTTCTGTTGATTTATCATTAGATACTTCTAGTCAAAAATATTAACTTTATCCCCAAATATCTTAACCACTAGCACAACTGTAATGTGTTATCTCCCAGAGTTGTTAAGCACTGGAAGAGAAAAAAACAGATGTTCAAGCAGCAGGCAACAATTATGGCCCTTTCACACAGCAGCATCCGAGTGGCTACTGAATAGTCCAGGAATAATTCTAAAAACAAGAAAATTCATGCATTTTAGTAATTATGTCATAATTTTCACAGTTGAAATTTCCTTAGACATTGCACTTTCTTTATAAGGGAATCCTGATTTTTCTTAATGTTATGGCGAGTCAGGACTTGAACTAGCAGCCTTCTTTTTCTTCTTCTTACTGTGTTTCTTATGCTTCTTTTTCTTTTTTGTTTTTTCCTGTAAAGAGAGTTCCCTGTTAGACATTTCTACAGGAAAATACTCAAATTAAGAACAACAACTTTACCAGGGTCCTTCTAAGCTACTATATAATTATTTCAAACAATCCAGGCAACCAAGGAAACTACTCAGAACATTTCTTGAAAAGTCTCAATAATCAGTATCATATGAGGACTTAAGAGTGCTTGCTGATTTTCAAAAAGATATGGAAAAACTCTAAGTCATTAGCACACAAATGTAGCTTTTAAACAAAATTCACAGAAAATAAATTCTATGGATAATGATATCAACTGCTGTATTTCATACTGTATAATTTCTAAAGGTGAAGTAATTGTAGTTACTACAAAGAAATCCGCACATCACAGCAAAACACAATTGTTTTTATAAAATGACAGTTTTGGGGAACAGATATATTAAATCTGATATTTTTTAAGTAAGCAGAAACACAAATTATTATGTCCTGTCTAAACTGGTAGCACTATTTTAATTATTAAATTAACAACTGAAAAACAACTGGTAAAAAAAATATTGATGTACAGTTGAAAAGTCTAATTAGCTTTTAAGTGAAACAGATGCTTTTTCTTTTTAAAAAAAACTTTTATATAAGCTCTACGCCCAACGTGGGGCCTGGACTCACAACCCCAAGATCAAGAGTCTCATGCTATACCGACTGAGCCAGCCAGGCACCCAGATGCTTAATTTTTAGAAGCCTAGAAAAAGTAATCAAATTGTGACTGGATAGAAACCTATAATTTTGCTCAACTCTGACTCTTGTGACTATTTCTGATGTAGAAGAGAAGGCAAAACTTTTAGAAACAGATACTTAGAAAAATGGTATCAAATGACAGACTAGTTGTTGATATTCAGCAAGAAAAGAGACATGAAAAGACAGCAAAAGCAGAGCTTCCTACCCATTTCCTTATCAATTACAACTTTCCACAATTCCCCTGCCCCTTTCAAAGGTCTCTACCACTTAGTGGCTCTAAGCTAACTTTCATAATTCTTTTCATGACAAGCTCAAGGACACATGGAATCTTACAAAGAGTCCCAAATCTTGTATTTGGGCCTTTAAAAAGTTAACTTTTGGGTATAGGTTACTTTTTCATAGAAGGACAGGTGACTACTCTCTTTTTAAAATACTTTTCTTCTTGGCTTCCACACCTCCATCTGCTGCTTTCTTCTATCGCAAAGGCCCCTTCAACTCCTGTGCTGTTCATTTTCCTCTGCTTGACCTTTCAGGATTTCCTTCCTTTCTCTTCCACATGGCTATCTCCCATGCTTTAAATACCATTTTCATACCAAATCTTCGTATCTAGTCCTATGCTCTGAACTCAAGACTATGAGTTCCACCTGGATACCTAATAGGTATATCTAAAATTACCATAAACAATGCTTCATTTTTCTCTCCAACTCCTCTTAGCCATCTTAGTTAAATGGCACCTCTAATTTGTCCTTTTACTTAAGGCAAAGAATCTAAGCTATGTTTGACTCCACTTTCTGTTTTAACTCCTCTCTCTACATCTAGGTAAGCAAGCCCTACCGTCTAAGTCCACAATATATCTCAAATGCATCAGGCTAGTCCAGCTCCACTACTACCACCGTGATACGAACAACTCGCCTCTGTCCACTCCACCTCCTCTGCCAAAGCATTCTAAAAATGGGTTGGGTCAGGTCACTTCTTTTTTAAAACACTCAAAACAGCTTCCCAAAGCATTCTGATTAAAACCCAAACTCTTTGCTTGTGAGGTCTCTGCTTACTTCCCCAACTCCCTGTATGTTATTCCTCTTTATCTACTAGGTATAAGCCACCCCTACCCTTTCAGTTCCTCAAATAAGTCAAGCTCATTCCTACCAAAGGTCCCTAGCCCTTCTCTCTGCCTAGAATATTCTTCCTTTGATCTTCACGTGGTTAGCTCTTTCCGGTAAATCCTATTTCAGCTTAATTTTACTTCCTCAGAGAGGCTCCCCCCGAAAGCCGCTCTCACATGTCACCCCCTTACCTATCTTGTATTCCATTAGAACAGCACTACCGACACCAACGGCGACTGCACAGAGATGCTTAATAAACACACGCTGGCTGAATGCCCGTAACGGTGGAGCATGCAAGTACAAATCAGAATCATCCAAAATTAATTACTATTATGTCTTAATTAATCTGAACCAAGGACCAAAGCAGTCTTCACCCAAACTACTTTCCCATTCAGAAAAAAAGTCTCTCAAATGTCACCTTGGTCTTGAAGTATATAAAAAGCTACTTCTGAGTCATACATTACCAGGTGAACCTTTCTATCAGAGAAGGACCCTCATCTTAAGAGTGAGGGAAATTCTGGGAAGGGGAAGTTACCCTCAAACCTACAAAAGATGATGTTTTCATTTTTTTTTTTACCTGTTCCTAAGAAAATGCCTTCAAAGCCCATCACGCACGCTTATACTGAGTGCTCCTAAATTACTTTAATGATATGGTCTGCAATTACTCTTTGATAATCTATTATCCACTTTCTCTAGGTTGGTCTGCTTCTCATTTGGATATCACTGCCATTTTCCTTATTCTCCTCTTCCTTCTTTCTCCTTTTAGTACTTCTCCATCTGCATAATAGCAGAGCTGGCTTTAGAAATGGCCAATTTATTATTGAATCATTTATGTTGCCACATTCCTGCTTATTTTTCATTGCAACCTGTGCTGAGAGGCTTTTTCTGCTAATGTTACCAGGTTTGGCCAACCTGGAAGTCACTACTATTAAGGATGGAAGGAATCACTACACCTAGTATTTCATATTATAGCTTAAAAAAGTCAAACAAAAGTTCAAGTTTTCATTTCTCACAGTACTGAGTACGGAATAAAATAAAATGAAATACTGAATAAAATACTGAAATGAAAACAGGAGATGTTTGCTACCAGGATATTCTTTTCTCCGGAGCCAATTTAAGTTGCTCCAACCCACTAAGTAAAGCTAAACACCACACTTTTCCCAATAAATATTTGAACCCAGCAAATGAAGTCATGCTTTACCATGATTCATTATATTACAAACAAAAAGAGCTACACTATTGTCATGTAAAAAATATAAGTGATACTTGCTATTACTTTTTCTCGTTCTTCACTGCTTTTCTTCTTTTTTGGTCGTACCTAAAAAGTTTGAATTTTCGTTGAGAAGACAAATACGTAACTTTCACTCAAGACATTTTTTTCATTCCCTAATGTACCTTATATCTTTAGAATTTATGTGTAAAAACATTTTGATGATACCTCAAACCCCTGTTATATCATAATGACAAGTCAATGAGAAACATTTAAAGGAAAGAAAATTAAGATTTTTTAATCTCTAGAGGGCTTCCTTATATTCCCTTTCAGCAACCCCCCCAAAAAGCAGTGAGATACAGTAGATAAAAAGCATGAGCTCTGAAATAAAACAGACCAAGCTCTGAATCCTATCTCAGCTATGTACTACCCTCAGTTTCATCATCTGTAAAATCGAGATAATATCCACCCTCTAGGGGAAGTGCCTGGAACAAAGTTAAGTATTTCTCTTACTCTATGGTGTTCAATAAATGGTAGCTATACACATAGTGTATTCAGTATAAACCAACTGATTAAAATCCTTCTAAGTAACACTTATTATTACCCCATTAGTATTTTAATCTTTTAAAGTGTGAATTTAAGACAAGTTGCTAAAGCTCATGTATATTTAATGTTAAGTCCAAGTGTAACATAGAGTAAGTGCTCTAGAGGACACGCAGGAAATTATTGTTTCTTACTGCTAGTCTTGTCCTAACAATGACTGGGGATGGTGGTAGTTGTGCTGCATCCACATTTGGCGAGACCAAGACTGGGGATGCTGTCATGTGATGTCCAAGACTGCCAAGAAAGCCTTAACATGACTTTTAGACAGCCTGCCAGACATTCATATAATAAACCTACTTATAGAAAAGACTATATTTTGTTTCATTCATTCAGAGTTTTACTGAGAACTGTTCACCATTTTGGAAAATGTCATTGATGACAATGCCACTGTACAGTTTTTGAAGGGCATTATTTAATGCACCTGCTACAGCTTGAATTTTGTTATGTCTTAAGATTTTATGTCTTCTAGTTATCACTCTCAAGCATTTTATGTACTCAAATATTATTTAGTAAAATTATACATTAATATTTTCTTATATTTCTTTAAAAAATTTGTTAGGGGATATTAATCTAAAATGTGTACATTATATACATTACATACACACACTACAAGTTTCAATTCAATTCACTTCAATTTCATTTCAGGGGGCATTACAAAATATTGCTACAAAAGGGGGGTAATAGGCCCCATTTTACAAGTGAGGAAACCAAGTCCAAGAGAGAAATACTTTAAAGATGATAACTTACAGACCTAAAATTAACTAAGAATAGAGTACAAACAAAATCTAAGATAGGAATATCAGGGCTGAAAGGGACTAAACAGACTACAGAAACTATCTAATTCTACTTCCTTACTTTACAGATAGGAAAAAAGATCATGCTAACATTTCTGTTCTACCTCATCACCATTCTACTCCCTCACTAGTAGTAGTTCCAAACAAAAACAAGGGAATGCTGGGTTTCAAGAGAGTATACATCAAACAGCATCTGTCATGTAATCATAATACTAGAATAGTAAAAAGTAACTCTTAGAAGAATAAAAATAAAATAGCTCAGAAAAGAGATTTGTAAATATGGTTAATTACCATATTAGCTATATAATCATCTTCTAGAAAATGAAAAACTCATTCTGAAATGGAACTTCCATTTCTTTTTCACAGTGCATATACTAGAAAAGTGAGTAAATTGAATATTCATGAAGTGTATTTCTTTTTACTAATTTGTATTTATTAAAAACAAATTATTAAACATTTTAAAGTGAAGAAAATGAATTTGATCAAATACTTACCTCCTCAATATAATCTGATTCTGATAAGGACTCAGATGATAAAGGTTTATCTTCAGGATACATCTTTCTTTTTTTGCTGAGTCCTTTAATGTCCTAAGAAAAATACATGTACCTTGACTCAAAAAGATGTAAGGCTATGCCACACAAGTTTTATGTTTCTAATTAACAGTTTTTCCAATTATCAAAAAAACCATTTTCATTTTAGAAATGTCTAATATTGATGACATTTACCAGTGTTCAGTATTTAATTCCAATAAAGTAATGCTTTTATTTAAAAACCTGAAAAGAAATAATTACATGTCCACTAAGATATAATATTCTCATTTTCTTTTTTTTAAATAAATATTTATTAAGTAATGTGTACACCCAACATGGGGCTTGAACTCACGACCACAAGATCAAGAATAGCATGCTATTCTGACTGAGCCAGCCAAAGTTAATTATTAACTCTGAAGTGTCATAAGAAACCCCAGAGATGGTGTAAGATCCGAATCCCTTGTATTCTAATGGTTTTGTTTCTACCCAGTATTGGATCAGACAGGCCTAGTGCTGCAGAAAAGAAAAATAATGGGTAATAATTTGTGATCTAAAAAGATCTCTACACAGTAGTAATTCCTTTCATGTGTTACAAGTGTTAAATTCACATTAAAAAAAACTTCACCTCTAAGTATTTTTAATGATGAGAAAATATGTAACTCTGGGGAAGAAGAGAGACCAGAGGAGTACTTAGGGACTTAAATATATATTCTGAGGAATAACAATTTCAAAAACATCTGAAGCAAGTATGGCAAAATGTTAAGGTTTTTATTTTTTTTTATTTAACAGAGAGACACAGCGAGAGAGGGAACACAAGCAGGGGGAGTGGGAGAGGGAGAAGCAGGCTTCCCGCGGAGCAGGGAGCCTGACGTGGGGCTCGATCCCAGGACCCTGGGATCATGACCTGAGCCGAAGGCAGATGCTTAACAACTGAGCCACTCAGGCACCCCAAAATGTTAAGATTTTTAAAAGAGATTTATTTATTTACTTGAGAGAGAGAGAGAAAACACAAGAACAAGTGGGGGGGAGGGGCAGAGGGAGAGAGAGAAAGGGGGCAGCAGACTCCCCACTGAGCATGGAGCCCAAGGTGGGGCTTGATCCGAGAAACCTGAGATCATGACCTGAGCCAAAACAAAACCAAGAGTCGGACGCTCAACCGACTGAGCCACCCAGGCGCCCCAATGTTAAGACTTATTAAAGCTTCATAGTGTATGTGCTGGTTGTCATTTTATTATTTTCCATATGCTTTTTCTGTATGTCTGAATAGTTCATAACAAGATAACAAAACCACACAATGAAAAAAATGCTCACTACCTAACTGTACAGAAAAAAACAATATAAAACTTTATAAACAGGAAGTTAATTTTGAAGATTATTAAACAAACAAAAAATCACCTAGAAAATAAACTAAAGTGACCTGTGTTATATTACAGGTGATTTAATTTTGTCTCTGCAAATAGCTTTATTAATTTGATAGAAATGATAAATGTTCACTGTAAGCAAATTTACCCAAATCCCACTACCACGAATTAAACATCATGAAGATTTTTGGAAATATCTCACTATGTGTACATTTACAATTTTACATAAATACTTCCTGTTTGGAACCCGTTCTTGTCATCCAATCTTTCCATGCCAACTACACCATCATTTATGGTTGCCTTTGACATTCACTGAAAGCATATGCCACAACTTACTTAACCCAACTCTTTCTGGAGGGCAGGAATATATATGGGTTATTTGTTATTAAAAACAGTTGAGGGGCGCCTGGGTGGCTCAGCCAGTTGGGATCGAGTCCCACATCGGGCTCCTTGCTCAGCAGGGAGTGTGCTTCTCCCTCTCTCTGTCCCTCCCCCTGCTTGTGTGTTCTCTCTGAAATAAATAATAAAATTAAAACAAACAAACAAAAAAACAGTTGAAATGGAGTGACAGGTACACAAGTGCAAAATCTTTACCTAATAATAACGTCTAACTCAAAGACCAAAGTAGCCTTTACCCAAATGATTTCCTTACTCTCCCACCTCCTCCCAATTGTTTATTTCACTCCTTTAGGAATCACACTTTACCAAGGAACCTCTGTTTCAGGCTCTTTTATCAATCATCTCAGTCTCAGATTACTGGAATACAGCCCATATTTTCTTTTAGAACTGCCTAAACATGCTTTTTACCACTTTTTCTGTATGTGAAGTATCAATTTTCAATTACTAAAGATTAGTTTTTAATTATTTCTAGTAGTTTTTCCTAAATCTGTTCATTATATTTAAATTTTGTTCATGATTTATTTTTTTGTGATCTCTTTTCATCATTCAGAATTAGAATTATGTGGTCAAAAGTTTTTCAGTTTTTGGGGCACCTGAGTGGCTCAGTTGTTAAGCGTCTGCCTTCAGCTCAGGTCATGATCCCAGGGTCCTGGGATAGAGGCCCACATCGGGCTCCCTGCTCAGCAGGAAGCCTGCTTCTCCCTCTCCCACTTCCCCTGCTTGTGTTCCCTCCCTCGCTGTGTCTCTCTCTGTCAAATAATTAAAATCTAAAAAAAAAAAGAAAAAAAAGTTTTTGAGTTTTGAGGCATGGGCCTTCCCTACTCCAAATTATATTCACCCCTGTCTTTCTCTAGTTATACTTTCATACATTTAAAACTGACTTACCTATGATTTACTTGGCCTTAAGGAGGGTCCAGCTCTATATTTTCTAAATGGCTAATCTTTTTGACCCAAGAAAAGCCACTTTTATCATATATTAAACCCCACAAATACTTATAAATTTTTACTGGGGCTCTATACTGTTCCACTCCCTTTTTTTCCCCCTCCCTATTCCTGCACCGTACCACACTATTTTAATCAAAGCGTTTAAAAAATGTTTTAATCAAAGAATTTGAAAAATGTTTAATGTCTACCCAGGAAGAACATTTATTAAATCTTCATGTGCTTCTCTGAATAGATCTGCATAATTTTCTTTACCTAAGTCCTGATCAGTTCTTTAAATTTTTCCTATATATTCTTTGTTACTGTTAGAAATGGGATATTTTCTTCCATTGTTAGGTATTACACTGTCATTTTCACAACTTAAAAATGAGCTGAAAACGATGACTGATATATGAGTTACAATTACACCCTTTAAAAAAAAGATTTTAGAGAGAGAGAGAAAGCACATGGGCATGGGCAGGGGGAGGGGCAGGGGGAGAGAGAGAGAGAGAGAAGAGAGAGAAAATCCTCAAGTGGACTCCCTGCTGAGCGCAGAGTGCAGAGCCCAGTGCCAGCTCGATCCCAGGATCCTGAGATCATGACGTGAACCAGAGCCAAGAGTGAGACGCTTAACTGACTGAGCCATCCAGGTGCCCCTTAAAATTACGCCTCTTTTTGTAACACTACATTAACTATACTCGAATTAAAGCAAAAACCTTAAAAAAACAAAACAGAGAATACTGCCCAAGGAGAAGAAAAATTATACCCTTTTACTATTGTAACAGACATCCTAAACAAGATTAAGAGAAGCCATGGACCAAAAAATGTTCATCATGTGTATAAAAGATGAGTAGTATCTAAAATATGAAACTCCTGGGGCACCTCGGTGTTGCAATTGGTTAGGCATCCCGCTCTTGGTTTTGGCTCAGGTCGTAATCCCAGGATCATGAGATCAAGCCCGGCGTTGGGCTCCATGCTCAGCATGGAGTCTGCTTAAAATTCTCTCCCTTTCCCTCTCCCAAGTCTAATATGTCCAAGTGACATATTGTACGACTGCCTTTAAATGATATACCCTGGGGTGGGGGGGACCAGGACCTGTCCCGAGTCTCCATCTCTCTCTGTGGTCCAAAGTGTCCCGGTCATGTTTAGCCCCAGAGAGAACTGTTCTTCAACCTGCCCCCTTACCCCAGCGGCATACCCGGTGACCAGCACAGCTGACAGGGGTTTAACCTGGTCAGCTCTTGGTGCTGCCTGAAAGCTTCTGCTGAAGCTCTTCCATGTGGAACCACAATCACCTACTTGCCAGGTGGTTCTTACTAAAAAAATCAGACCTAAGCTGAATAGTCTATAAAGAATGTCAGTGTTCTATTCTAAAAAGGCGAGGGAAGGGAAACAACCAGCAAAATCTAGAATATAGGAAACTCTACTGTCCTCTTAAAAAATATATTTCAAGAGGAAAATTTAAAAAGAAAGGGAGGGGAAGTTATAAATTAAAAGACACTTAAGAGATTTAGTCATCAAGTGCCATCCAAGAACTTGCTTGGATCATGACATCAACCAACCATAAAAAATTTTTATGAAAAAATGAGGACGTTTTGAAACACTATTTTATTTTTTTAAAATATTTTATTTATTTATTTGACAGAGAGAGAGACAGCGAGAGCAGGAACACAAGCAGGGGGAGTGGGAGAGGGAGAAGCAGGCTTCCTGCCGAGCAGGAAGCCTGATGCGGGACTGGATCCCAGGACCCTGTGATCATGACCTGAGCTGAAGGCAGACGCTTAACGACTGGGCCACCCAGGCGCCCCGAAACACTATTTTATTATATTTGAAATTATTGTGAAAATGTTAGTATGCAATAGTATTGTTTAATTTTTTTAAAGATTTTATTTATTTATTTGACAGAGAGAGAGAGACACAGCAAGAGAGGGAACACAAGTAGGGCGAGTGGGAGAGGGAGAAGCAGGCTTCCCGCTGAGCAGGGAGCCCGATGTGGGCTCGATCCCAGGACCCAAGGATCACGACCTGAGCCGAAGGCAGACACTTAACGACTGAGCCACCCAGGCGCCCCTAAACATGGTCCTATATTTTAAAGATAAATACTAAATATTTGTGGATAAAATAAAATTAAAATTAAAAAAAGAGGTGGAGGAAGCAGCAGTGCGAGGGTTTCGTGGTAAGCTTTTATCTAGCCCTTAAATCTGTTGAATATGCAATGTTAATGCTATCTTCCATTTGTCTAAGGTTAGCAAAAAGCAACTGGCTTTCCAAAGTGATACTATTAATACTATTCTATTTGTAAAAAACACAAAGGAAAATTTGCCTCCTATACCCAATTCATAAATAGCAAGCAGGAGTGTTTTAATTCCAATAAATTCCATTTATTTTAATGTAAATAAGTATATTTTTAAGTAATCACTACACCCAACATGGACCTCGAACCTACAACCCCAAGATCAAGAGTCCCATGCTACAATGACTGAGCCCGCCAGGTGCCCCTAAAGTTCCTATTTTTGATTCACAAAAACAAATGATATATCCAGAATATGTAAATCCATAGAGATAGAAGCAGACTAGAAGTTACCAGGGGGTGTGGGGGGAAGGAAGAATGGGAATTAGTTAATGAGTATGGGTTGTTTTTAAGGGGGTGATGAAAAAGTTTTGAAACTAGAGAGGTGGTCACTGCACAACACTGTACATATACAATAGTCCCCCAAATTGTAATTTTAAAATGGTTAATAGCATATTATGTAAATTATACCTCAATTTAAAAAATATATAAAAATACTGAGTAAAATATAGTAACTCTGGTCTATAGTTTTCTTTCATTAATAATTGCTGTCTTTAGGTTTTTAAGAACCAGAAAAAGATTTTTCTTCCCTCTAAGATTTTATTTAATTTGAGAGAGAGAGAGAGAAGGCGGAGCGGGAGAGGGAGAGGAGACTGAGCTCCGCTGAGCAGGGAGTCCGATGCGAGGCTCAATCCCAGGACCCTGGGATCATGACCCAAGCTGAACAAAGGCAGACGCTTAACTGACTGAGCCCCCAGGTGCCCCCAGAAACAGATTTTTAAATGTAAATCAGAAACACAGGGATAAATTTAGCATTAATTATAGTTAAGCATAAATGAAGATAAAACATCTACTTATAGTAAAACATTTTTTCAAAACTTATCTATGGTACACTCAATTTGAAACAGAACTCCATGTTCTGTTATTAAAAGGGCTTCTTTCAAAATGACTTGAGGAAACAAAGGAAATATTTAATCTTCATTATTATGAATTTTTAATCTGAGATAATATATTAATCTGTATAAATTCACACTCAGCAGAAATGCTTTTCTGATCTTCTAACCTTTGATAATGAATTCAATAAATAATTTCCTTAAATCAACACAAAATGCTATAAAAGCAAAAGAAATAAATCTCAAGTTAAAAGGAAGAATACACTATTGTTAATTTCTAGAAGTAAATGAAGTATTGTATGACAGACTAAAGTAAAATTATAATTACCTTTTCTTTCTCAGTTGCATCCTTTGACTTCTTTTTCTTTTTTAAACTATCCTAAGCAAACAAACATATATGTACATATCAATTTTAAATGTAAAAGATAGAGCATAAGGACAAAAACAGCAAAAAGGTGATTTGCTCTATGACCGAAAAAAGTATTTCAATACCAGAATTTTATTCTGAAAATAAGAGAAATGTACGTGACATATATATGTGCTTGTAAGGTAATGAGGCTTCTTCCTTTATCTGGCTGTATATCAAATCTACACACTGAAAATGATAGACACTGTCTGTAATAACCACATGGTTTCTTTTAAAATAAGACTTAATGCCATTTGCTTATTTTTGCCTGTAGTGGTCATACGCACTGGGGTTCTCATTCACACTGTCCTCAGACATCCCCCAATCTGATTTTCCTCTCTACCTATAAGGAGGAGAGGTGAGAATTTCTGCTTTTGATTCTTTCAGTTCTAGCCAATAACCTCCCTGAGCCTTCCTCATCCATAAAGTGGATGAGGATTATTGAGAGAATTGAGCTAAAAAAATGTCAAGTGCTTAGAACTGTGCCTAACATAGAGTAGCCACTTGACGAAGACTGGCTATCAGTATCATTAGATTGACTCTTCTATCTTAAAAGACAAAGAGAAAACTAACGTTTACTAAATACTTTCTAGGCGCCAGGCATTTTGTCAGAAGAAATGACACTAGGACAAGTAGAGACTTGCCCCAAAACCAGTTGTTTTGTTCTCCTGGGCTTCTAGGATAGTGTTTATGAAAGTGTGGTCCAAGGACACACCTCTATCAGAATCACAGAGGATATCTATTAAAAACGTAGACTTCTGAGCCTAAGCAGACTTACTAAATCAGACTCTCTCAACATGAAGCCCAGTGTAACCCTACACTTTTATTGCAACCTGCATGTATTTCTTATTACCACAAATGTTTGAGAGCCAATTATGTTTCACAATTCTAGACATACAGAGCAGATTTAGGTATAATGGAAAGGACATTGGACCACATAGTGGAGTATGTTTTTGCCTCTGAACCCTCACTTTTATATGGAAATGGGAAAAATAATGTCTGCCATATTTATTATAAAGCTGTCATGGAAATGCTGAGACATGGAGGCATATGAGGAAGGATTTAGAGAACAATAAAATGGCATATATAAGATATGATTATCAACTGAGTGGCACAGCCCATCAAAGTACAAAAAATAGCATCTCATTTCTAAACTGACAACAATTTAAGACAGGATGACCTAAAAGAAAAAAATGTGTTTGCTATCCAAAATGTTACTAATTTGAGTAATTTTACCTTACTGTCCGATTCAGTTTCTGACATGGAGCTTTCAGAAGATTTATGTGAACGGTTCTTCTTTTTCTTTTTCCTTTTTCCTTGTTTTTTATCCTATATAAAACATTTTTAGAAACATTTGCTTTCTGTTTCAAAAATATAACTGATGTATTTTATTAATACAAAACCTTTATCAATGAACAAAGCTTAAATGAAAGAACCAGCTTGTAAATGCAGGTTTTACTTAATAATTTTTTTTTAAGTAAACTCTATGCCAAATGTGGGGCTCGAGCTCATGACCCCGAGATCAATAGTCACGTACTCTACTGACTGAGCCAGCCCGGTGCCCCCTTAATAATTAATACTTAAAATGTAACTTATATTAACCTTCTTGCTCTATAAAAAAAAGTCAAGTAACTCAAGGTCACATGTAACCTCTAGCATCTAGTCAAATAGCATTTTAGATTTTTAAACTCCATTTCTTCTACTCATATTTTGAAGAGAAGAAGACAGATTTAGGAACCTAAAAAATACATATATATGTATTAGATAAAAATATTTAAATATCTAGTTATTTATTCATGTCAATGCTCTCAGTTTATGTATAATTAACCAAAACCTGGAAGTCAAAGTTTCTAACAGATATTTCATAATGGATTTCCTCTTGTCATTAAATAAACTAGAGATATTTCATGAACCGTTACAGGCAAACCTTACCTCATCTTCAGAATCCGAAGAACTGCTGGAAGAATCAGAGCTTGATGAAGAAGAAGATGAATACTTGACCAAGCACAAAACAATTAAAGCTTGTGAGATGCAGGAATTTTTTTCTTATCACTAAGTCTCTCAAAAACTTAACAAAATCAATCTAGTGTCTGAGAGATAGCATATTCAGAAGACTTAAATATTAAAATGTCAAACATCACACTCCCCACACTCCCTCACACACACAGAAAAGGCTCAACAAAGTTAACAACAGATATGCCAACGGTAGTCAATTTCCCCCTTTCTCTCCCTGACAGCAAGAGAGGAATTACTAGGTTATAAGGAGGTTGGTGCTTTTCTTTATATTGCTAATATAACAAACCCACCCGTAACTACCAAAGGACTTCAAGGCTCCTTGACTCATTTACAGTTAGCATATAGATCATATAAATTATTCTTACTTTTCCTGTAGGCTCTTAATTGTAACATTTAGAAAAATGGAAAACTTTTGCTCACCCTACCAGATTTCTTCTTTTCTTTTTTCTTTCTCTAAAAGCAAACAAAGTACAAATCTAAATAAGCTGATGTGAGTTTTTAAAATTATCTATTGATAGTAGTACACAGATTATGAAAACCCAAGTGTGACATTAAAAACAGCATTAAGCTTAAAATAGTATTACCTGTCTTTTTTTGGATGAGCTCTCACTTCCACTTAATAATTTCTCCCTGTGTTTTTCTAGTTCTTTCTTCCAGTTCTGCAAAAAGGTTATAAACACCATCAGAGGCTATCTATCCCCTTCTAATACATCTGATACAGACAGCCACTACTTCCTTCCCTCTGTCTTCTACTACCTCTCACCATCTCAGCCTCTAAGTACAGGGAAAAGGTACTCCAGGTGCCAGAACCCGGTCACCAAAGGATCCTTTACTAGCTCCTTTCTTTATTTCCTTCTTTTGAGAGTGTGAGTGGGGGTGGGGTGTGCAGTGGGGAGGAGAGTGAGAGAGAGAATCTTAAGCAGACTCTGCACAGAGCCTGACGTGGGGCTCAATCTCACAACCCTGAGATTGTGACCTGAACCAAAATCAAGAGTCAGCCGCTTAACCCACTGAGCCACCCAGGCGCCACATTAGTTCTTTTCTTTTCTTAAAGATTTTATTTATTTATTTGAGAGAGAAAGCTTGCGCATGTGAGCAGGGAGAAGGACAGAGGGGGAGGGAGATGGACAAGCAGACTTCCAGCAGAGCCTGGAGCCGGACATGGGGCTCAATCCAACAACCCTGAGATCACGACCTGAGCTGAAACCAAGAGTTGGCCGCTTAACCGACTGAACCACCCAGGCGCCCGGCCCCAACAGCTGTTTTCAAAGAGGGTATTAAAGAGTGGGAGTTCTCCACTGTATATTGAGAGGAGGAGTCGGTATTATCACTGAGGCTGAGAACCTTTTTCTTTTTAACGAAGATGGTTAGATTCTCTTTCCAGACAGTAAAAGCTGAACTTATCTACCTTTCTATCCATATATATATATTTTAAAGGTTTTAAGTAATCTCTCTACCCAACATGGGGCTCGAACTCACAACCCTGAGTTCAAGAGTTGCTTACTCTACCGACTGAGCTAGCTAGGCAACCCTGCATTAATCTATACTGTAGCTGAAATACTACATACATGTTTGTAATCAAAACAGGCAAACATCATGGAAATCCCAGGGTAATATGGGCACATGAGGGCATGGGAAGATAAAGAGAAGAACCCAATTTTAGAAAACCTAAGATGACATAAATTACTATAATACGGTTTTCCTCTTTTTATTTTAAAGAAATCATACATTTGGGGCACCTATTTTTTCAAACAGGTACTATTTACAAACCTCATTCATTTTTTCTTCAAATTCAGCCAATGCCTTGGAGCCTTTCTTTTTCTTTTCTAGTTGTTCTTTCACTTCTTCCCTTAAAAATAGAATATACAAATAAGTTTTCAAGCAATTCAAATTAGAGACGGATGCTTACAAACAAAACAACAAAAACTTCATAAATAAAATTTTCTTAATATCCTAATAAACCTCCATTTCAGTGTTAATACATTTAAAAATTTTTTGTTCACATCCTTGTAAATCAATTATCATGAATACAGTCTGTCAGATACCACTGATCATTCCTTTTCTAAGCATGGATTATAAGAGCTAATACACCAAACATTTGAGCACTTACATACAAGTGGCACTGTTTTTAATACATTTTCCTTTAATCCTCATAACAATTCTGTGAGAAAACACAGTATTATTACCCCCATTTTACAGATAAAAAAGGGAAGCTCACGGAAGTTAAGAGATCTGCCTAGATTCCCAAAGCTAGTAGTTTCAGTGTTAGGGTCTATGTAAACTACTATTTTTATGACTAAACGTCTATTTTATAATGCACCTAACATATTGCACAGAAAAGTGTTGTGACAGCATGCCTGACTGCTTATTTCTAGAAAGGCCTGCTTACAAGTTTGGGCCTGGCTGGCCTCTGGGAACTTGGATTTTGGACAGGTCCTTACCACTCCCTCCTAAGAATGGCTCACTATACAAATACTACTGCTGAGGCTGAACACCTGAATTCCTTCTAGGAGTCTGGGATTTTGGCACCTGATAGGCAGAGGCTGACCAGTCCCCAATAAAAAGCCTGGGCACATGGAGTCTTTCATGAACTCCCCTGGTTGGCAACATCTCATATGTGTTACAACTCATTGCTGAGGGGATTAAATGTGTCCTACGTGATTCTACAAGAGAAGAAGAAGTCGTACAAGTCTGAGCCTAGTCTCTCCCAGACTTTACCCCATGTACCTTTTCCCTTTGCTGATTGTGGCTGGTACCCTTTGTAATAAATCTTATCCAAAGTCCATCTATCTGGGAGTCCTTCTAGCAAATTACCTAATCTGAGGGCTGTCTTGGGGGACTCTGACACACAAATAATATACTTGCTTGAGCACTTCCTCTTTAATGTTCATCTCTTCTCCCCAGTTTTAAAGGTAAAATATATTTTGTTTTGGGATAACTTTCTGGTATGCTGCAACAGTCAACAACAGCACTACTCATGAATACTCTAAGAGGTAGACGTGGCTTACTTTCTATTTAACTCAAAGGAAAGATCCCCTGTTATATGTAAGCATAAATTTCAGCTATAGTTGCCCAATCTTTAGGGGCACTTAGAAGGATTATGAAGCTAACAACCATGCCATTTAATAATAAGACATACTAAAAAATAACAAGGCCAGTGCTGTGATGCTTTATTTACCAATGATCAGAGCTACTAAATGAGGGCAAATAAAAACCCCCAAAACAATTTAAAACAAAATTTTACAATGGGAAATTCTAACTTATCGAAAAGCCACCAGATATGAAAAGAAATACGGCCTAACATTATCCTTCCTAACACCTAGTTACACCTCAGTGAAGGGCAAGATTAGTCAAACCTACCATTTTAAATAGCTTAAAACACTGCAAGGTTAAGGTCCCTTTAGGGGATAGAGAAGAGATCGGTATGAAAGGTTGTCTGGTAGCTATACAGGGTGGTGGATTCTCAAATATTTGCTTTACACTGATGCGTGATGCTTTACACTGATGCATGTGTTTCATACATTGAAAAGAAAGCACCTGTGAACATCACTTCAAAAAATTATGCTTTGCAAGCAATAAGAGCTGTAACAGTAACCTTTAAAAAATTTACAAAAACCTTATGAATGTCTAAATTGTTTCACAAATACCAGGTAGGCCTTGGTCGATTCAGATAATCTTGGATCGTTGGCCCCGAAGACTGGATTGGACCCCTTGATCTGGCCATTGCTATTGGGTTCATATAGGCCTCGAGGAAAGAACAAAAATTAACTCAATTAAAAAAAACATAAAAAATCCAAATGCTCACTTACTCACCAAGCATGCTTTATTATAAAT
The DNA here is from genome assembly GCF_037043125.1 of Eumetopias jubatus. NCBI lineage: Eukaryota > Metazoa > Chordata > Mammalia > Carnivora > Otariidae > Eumetopias > Eumetopias jubatus. Next base: position 37,509,877 of record NW_028274820.1, read on the forward strand.
GCATACTATGTCTAACTAAGCATGAACAACCTGACTAACCGAATTTTCATTACAAAATCTAAATTTAATGGTCTACCAAGTCTCACAAGTTTGGGAGACGAGTAATATCGCTACTTCACAGAAAAAAAATTTTTTCACCAGAGATTTAATGAAAATAATAATGATACCTCTTTTTTGTTTTTTAAGATTTTATTTATTTGAGAGAGAGAATGAGAAAGAGAGAGAGAGAGCACATGAAAGGGGGGAGGGTCAGAGGGAGAAGCAGACTCCCCGCTGAGCAGGGAGCCCGATGTAGGACTTGATCCCGGGACTCCAGGATCATGACCTGAGCCGAAGGCAGTTGCTTAACCAACCGAGCCACCCACGCACCCATGATACCTCTTTCTTACTGTAAGATGACTTTATAATGTTTTCTCCTAAAGCCCGATAACCCTGTAAGGCTAATAACACTATGCTCACTGGCAAATGAAGAAACTCAGTTGCAAAGAAACTAAAGATCTAACTTTTAAATCCATTGCTTATTCTGTATCTTTTTTTTAATAAAAAGATTTTATTTATTTGACAGAGAAAGGCACAGCGAGAGAGGGAACACAAGCAGGGGGAGTGGGAGAGGGAGAAGCAGGCTTCCCACTGAGCAGGGAGCCTGATGTGGGGCTTGATCCCAGGTCCCTAGGATCACGACCTGAGCCGAAGGCAGATGCTTAATGACTGAGCCACCCAGGCATCCTCTCTACTATATCTTTTATCTCAGGAAATACTATGCCATACTGATGGCAATTTTACTCGTCAATTGTTAACACCAAAAATTAAATTAGGCACAAACAAAAGAAAAAAACAGATAAATAGGACTTTATCAAAATTAAAACATTTGTGTATTAAAGAACACACCAAAAGAGTGAAAACACAATCCACAGAATGAGAGAAAATATTTGCAACTCATACACTTGATATGGAATATTCAGAATGCATAAAGAAATCCTACAACTCAACAGCAAAAAACCCAAAGACCCAATTAAATGTGCAAAGTACTTGAAAGAAACATTTCTCCAAAGAAGATATTCAAATGTCCAAGAGCACATGAAGAGATATTCAACTCACTAGTCACTGGGGAGATGCAAATCAAACTACAATAAGATGCCACCTTGCACCCATTAGGATGACTATTATCAAAAGCAGAAAATAACAAGTGCTGTCAAAAACAGGGAGAAACTGGAACCTTTGGACATTGCTGGTGAGAATATAAAAGGGTGCGGCTGTTGTGGAAAAGTTTGATTTCCTCAAAAAGTTCAATACAGAATGATCTGACGATCCAGCAATTCCATCTCTAATTGGAATTGAAAAATAACTGAAAGCTGGGACTCAAACAGATACTTGTACACTCATGTTCAGAGCAGCATTATACACAACAGCCAAAAGGTGGTAACAATCCAAATATCCATCTACTGATGAATGGATAAACGAAATGTGGCAAATACACACAATGGAATATTTTTTTTAAAGATTTTATTTATTTATTTGACAGAGAGATAGCAAGAGCAGGAACACAAGCAGGGGGAGTGGGAGAGGGAGAAGCAGGCTTCCTGCAGAGCAGGGAGCCCGATGCGGGGCTCGATCCCAGGACCCTGGGATCATGACCTGAGCCGAAGGCAGGTTAAGCATGAGCTTAACAACTGCGCCATCCAGGCGCCCCACACAATGGAATATTATTCAGCCTTAGAAAGAAATGAAATTCGTGCGCCTGGGTGGCTCAACTGGTTAAGTGTGCGACTCTTGATTTCAGCTCAGGTCCTGATCCCAGGGTCACGAGATCTAGCCCCAAGTCTGGCTTCGTGCTGGCCGTGGAGCCTGCTTAAGATTCTCTCTCCCTCTTCCCCTGCCCACCCTTAAAAAAAAATGAAAAAAGAAATGAAATTCTTAATATGCTACAACATGAATGAACCTTGTTAACATGCTAAATGAAACCATCTAGACACAAAAGGGCAAATATTGTATGATTCAACTTATATGAGGTACCTAAAATAAACAAATTCACAGAGACAGAAAGTAAAAAGAGGTTTCCAGGGGCTGGCGCGGCGGTGGGGGGGGGGGGGATAAGTGATTGGGAGTTACTATTTAATGGGTACAGAGCTTCTTGTTTGGGATGATAAAAAGTTCTGGAAATGGATAGTGGCAACAGTTGCATAACAGTGTGAATGTACTTAATGCCACTGACTTAAACACTTAAAAATGGGTAAGACAGTGAATCTTGTTATGTTTATTTTTACACAATAAAGAACCCCCAAAGTCAAATTATGCTCTGTATATTGTACTTATTATAGCAGAAAACCACATTTTTAGATGTTTTCAAAAATATCCAGACAAAATAAAGCAGGTTTCTTTGTTAATGACAGTATCTAGCAAAGAGATGTTGTTTTATTAAAATTAACTGCTACACAGGGGTGCGTGGGTGGCTCAACCAGTTAAGCATCCGACTCTTGGTTTTGGTTCAGGTCATGATCTCAGGGTTGTGAGACTGAGCCCCAAGTTGGGCACAGTGCTGGGCATGAAGCCTGCTTAAGATTCTCTTTCTCCCTCTCTCTGCCCCTCCCCCTGCTTGCCTGCCTGCACCTGCGCACACACTCTCTCTCGCAATACATAAATCTTTAAAAATAAATAAAATTAACTGTGCTACATATATAAAATTTGGTCTTGAATTTAGTCTCAATCCCTTGATCCTCATATTTGGTTTTCCAAGTTTAATCCAGGTCAACAAGCATTACAAAAACTTTTTTTTTTTTAAGGTTTTATTTATTTGAGAGAGAGAGAGCACATGCGAGCCTAAGCAGGGGAGAGGGACAGGGCGAGAGGGAGAAGCAGGCTTTCCCCCTGATGCGGGGCTCAATCCCAGGACCCTGGGACCATGACCTCAGCTGAAGGCAAAGGCTTAACCAACTGAGCCACCCAGGCACCTCTCTTCAATTTTTTTTTAAAGATTTCATTTATTTATTTGAGAGAGAGTGTGAGAGCGCGAGCTGGGGAGGAGCAGAGGGAAAGGGACAGGCAAACTCTGTGCCGAGCCCGAATCCCCCCACAGGGCTCAATCCCACAACCCTGAGCTGAAATCAAGAGTTGGACACTTAACTGACTGACTGAGCCACCCAGGCGCCCCAAAACTTTCACTTTTTACATAAAAAGAATTGTGGCCAAACAGGACTACTATCAAGGTTGATTTTAAGGCCTTAAACCTATAGCTTAATGTTCCCAAGGAAGTGAAAGGATATTAATGTATTTGTTGCATTGTATTTAGCAAAACTTGTGAAAATGACCAACATTTCCCAAATAACAAATATGGGAATAGATTTCTCTGGCAGAGCAAACAATATAAAACCATTATAAACAACACATACTGAGAACTACTTCCATTCAACTGGATACTGCTTAATTACTTCAGATGAAAAAATCCATTAACAATTTTCTTACAGGCAGGAATTAATGCTAGAGCTCTTAATGTCAGGGATGTTTACAAAATCAGGGCTAGATGTGAGTATCAAATTCAACTCTCTTTAGAGAGAGGCATATAGTCACATTTTTTACATCAACTGTTATGTTCTCAAATATTCATTCAACTGCCTCTGCTGAGAATTTCACTCAGTTCATGCGGAGAAATACGACAACCAATGGAGGCTGCAATAGAGGAGATGTTGGTCCTACTAATGATACTGACAATCCTAATAACCAGAAGCAGGTACAATGTGCAAAGCCAAGCTCATCATTGTTAAAACAGGAGATTATCTATCTATCTATCTATCTATCTATCTATCTAACATCTTCTCATTTCTTTGGTACCATGTCATAATTTTAGTAGCAGTTAAGGATAAAATATCTTAAGTTTAAAACTGTAAAAACTGTTTATTTCCAAAGAATGCAAATATATACAAGGATGTTCACAACTAAATTACTAAAATAGGGAAAACTGAAAATACACAAAGAGCCATCAAACTGAGATGCATTATAAAGTATATCCTCAAAATGAAATACTATGCAGCCACTAAAAAGAGGCAGATCTATAGTTATTGATATGGACAGATGCCCAAGATTTCTCAAATGAAAAGCAAAAGCAAGTTGCCAAAAAATAAGATACCATTTTAATAAAGTTATAATTCTTTTTTTAAAATCCAGATGCACCGAAATGTACAGGGAGAGGTCCACTTTTGTCATTTCATACACTGGAGAGATTAAAAACAACAACAACAACAACAACAACCCATTACCTTTATAAAAGAAAAACAAAAATTAAAACAAAGAAACTACACACAAACATCGTAATATTAAAGGTAAAAAAAAGGAGAAAAATTCAACCACAATGCTGCCACTCCAATTCAGAAGCTAAACTGTCTTCAAGTAAAAATTCACAAAGAGTACAGTGGCAACTTTTCATTCTCATTAAAAAAAAATTGTGGAGCACCTGGCTGGCTTAGTCAATAGAGCATGCTACTCTTGATCTGACTCTTGATCTTGAGGTCATGAGTTTAAGCCTCAGGTTGGGCATAGAGTCTACTTTAAAAAAAAAAAAAATCAAAACACGTTTACCATGTTTTACAGTCTTCAAATATTCTAGCATGTATCTTAAAATTACATTAATTAACATTTATGTGCCTTAATACCTATTGTGAAACTGCTTCCCCAAAGTACATACCAGTCTGTCTTAGGGTTTACTTTTCAGAGGAAAATTAAATAGTAAAGTAGTATATTCACATGCTAAGGCTATTAATTATAGACAACTTATAGTACAATCACATGAGCTATCATTGTCTATGCACTAAGGTTTAACTTTCAAGTTTTTGGCCATAAACACTATCCTTAGTCTGCTTAAATTACATTCCAAATATATCACTTATTTATTTCAATTGTAAAAGCAATATTTATTAAGTGCACGTTTGAGGTTCCTTTGCAAAACACTTGATGGTCTACGCTCATAATCATTAAGCAACAATGGTTCCTTTACTATGCACAACAGAAAGGTTTTTAAAACAGAAGAATTAATTTTCTTACAAAGATAAAGCCTTTTCACTTACTATGTATCAGTATGAAAAACAATGTTCTTAACCTTAAGGGGGTGAATGGTCAGGCATCAGTTAAAATACAGAAATTGTGCATTTCTTGAACTGTCTCACTATGACTTAAATCACTTTAAATACTGTGATCTTATAAATCGAACACTTGTATTCATATGTAATTAGAAATGGCTCCAAACCGCTACATGAATTTGGGTAACAGAAAACAATCTCTTTTTGAAACTCAGGACGTCGGGGCACCCAGCTGCCTCAGTTGGTGGAGCACGCAACTTTTTTTTTTTAATTGTTTTTGAATATTTTATTTATTTATTTGACAGAGAGAGACACAGCAAGAGAGGGAACACAAGCAGGGGGAGTGGGAGAGGGAGAAGCAGGCTTCCCACGGAGCAGGGAGCCCGATGCGGGGCTTGATCCCAGGATCTTGGGATCATGACCTGAGCCGAAGGCAGACGCTTAACGACTGAGCCACCCAGGCGCCCCTGGAGCACGCAACTCTTGATCTCAGGGTTGCCAGGTCGAGCCCCACACTGGGTGTAGAGAGTACTTAAAAATAAAATCTTAAAAAAGAAACTCAGGATGGCAAATTGGGCTCAAGGGAATAGGTAAGTGGGCAGGTACTGAACAGAGAGATACAAGAACAAAATGTGCAGACCTTCATTTGTTACTTTGATTACCTATTTTTATCTAGAGGATGCATCTGTTTTAGAGGGCACAAAGTAGCAAAAAGAACATGAAGGAAACTTCTGGAAAACAATGGGGACAAAGGGTGGCCATCATGAATTTAAGAACCCTTTACAAATCTTGAGAACTAAAATGTTTAGTTAAAAAAAAGAAAACGTTCAAGAACGTACAAGTACCTAGAGTGAACCCTGATGTAAAGTATGGACTTCAGGTGAAAATGATGTGTCAAGATAGGTTCATTAATTTTAACAATGCAAAAAAAACCCCCAAAAACCCAAAAACAAAAAACCAAAACCGTAACAAATATACCACTCTGGAGCAGCTTTGAATGTAGGGGAGGCTGTGCATGACTGTGGTCACGGAATATATGGGAGCTCTCTGTACTCACCGCTCAATTTTCCTATGAATCCAAAACTGCTCTAAAAAGTAAAGTCTACCCTTTTAAAAAAGATTTTAAGTAACCTCTACACCCAAGGTGGGGCTTGAACTTAAAACCCTTAGCTCAAGAGTAGCTTGTTCTGCCCACTGAGCCAGTTAGGCAACCCAAAGCAAAGTCTTTTTTTGAAAACAAAACTTTCAACCTCGACTTTATGAGTTTTTTTAGAAAGCAATTCTATCATCTTTAGAACTATGATTTTACCATCAATGTAAGAAGAAAAAAACGCCATTATTTTCAGGGGCAAACAATCCTTTTATTTAAAACCAAGAGTTATGATGTACTCAACTAATAAGTATCAGACGACTCCAGTTTTGGTCCAAGTTTAAACAGTTCCATTTCCTCCTTCATGCAACGAGGAGACTAAATTAGACAATCTGTCTTCTAACTCTTGATTTCATGTTTTCATTCCCACAATCTTTCAAGTGCAAATAAAAAATGTTACCAGAACACTGTGCCACGAAAGCATACCAAGTAATAAGTAGAGCCCAGAGTAATTATCAAAATGTTCTGGTAAATGAAGCTAATTTGAAAAGTTTCAAATGCTTCAAAGGGATGTGTAAACTAACACTTCTCCCCAGTAAAACAAAAACAAAACATCTTAGACCTCTGTATGAAACTGTATCCAAGGTCTGGTGATCTCTCAACATTCAAACCCTCAGTCATAAAAGAATCAAAACACTCTAACACCTCAAACCTAAGGATGCTCCAGGAGAACACCATTTCAACTCTATGATAATCAGGATACCACAACAAGGTCTGACCTACAGTCAGGAAAGCAGAAGAAAAGAACATTCCTTAACCTTGTAATTAAGGCTCACCACTGTGGTTCCTAAACATCTTTGATTATGAAGCCTATATAAAATTAAAACAAACGTTCTGAAGAGGGCGCCTGGGTGGCTCAGTTGGTTAAGCGACTGCCTTCAGCTCAGGTCATGATCCTGGAGTCCCGGGATCGAGTCCCGCATCGGGCTCCTTGCTCAGCAGGGAGTCTGCTTCTCCCTCTGACCCTCTTCCCTCTCGTGCTGTCTCTCATTCTCTCTCTCTCAAATAAATAAATAAAATCTTTAAAAAAAAAAAAAGTTCTGAAGATAAGAAATGCCACTATTTCATAAAAGCAAGGCTCTTTTAGCAGCTCCCCATTACCCGAAAAAGCAAAAATCACTTAGTAGTTCATTAAATTTAGTATATTAACTTTAATAACTGCATGTATTTATGAATGTATGCATGTATTTATTTATTTGTTTTGCTGTTCAGTGGCTAAAACTCTGTCAAAGACAAATCCAGGAACTGTGAGGCTGCAACCTATTATGTTTACTGTCCACCCAGTCTGATTCATTATCTGGATTTTCCAAACTAGTAGCCATGTAGAATGCCTTCCCCCCATCTCCTCCTGTCAAAAGCACCTTCTCTTTTGAATGCCTTCAGAGCCCCGAACCTCCATCACAAAATATTTCCTACTCTTTCTGCTATTACTTATTCCTGTGTCTCCTTTATCTCATTTACTAGAACAACTTTCAGGCCAAGCATTCCTGGCCATTTGCCTTTTGCGGTTTTAACTATTCTGCAAAGTTGTGGATAACACTGATGCCCCTTTATAGATGAAGAAACTGAAGCTCGGAGAAGAAACGCAGCTCGTCTTGATCACTCAACTCCCGAGAATCCAAAATTGACATTCCAGTCCATGCCGCATTCCAAAGACAACTGTTTTCACCCTTCATTCCTACACAGGGCCTACGAGGTGCCAGGCAGTGCTAGGTGCTGAGGACACGAAGCCAAACGCTTCGATACTGGTCCTCAAACGGGGGAGCCTGCCCGCCGCTAGAACTGGGCGCGCTGCAGGCCCGCGGAGAGGAGCCGCGCCCGAGGCCTCCACGCCTCCATCCCACCTGCGTGCGCACCACTGGAGCGCGGAGCCAGGGTGGGCGATCCCGAGGAGAGGGCGAGTCCCGGCGCCTCCAGGGGCCTCAGACTTAGGACAAACATACAAGAGGAGACAGAACTCCTTGAGCCCTTGTGGCTTCAAAAACCGGGCACTGCTAGCCCGAGTGCAGGAGGGAAGGGAGCCAGGGAAAACTGCCAGAAGGTGCGGCGGCGTTGGGAAAAACGGGGGACTCGAGAGAGGAGGAAAAAGAGAGGAGAGAGTGGGGGGCCCAAAGGCGCCAACTGCTTGCGCGGCGCACGCGCGTCTGGGGCCGGCGGGGACGGGGGGAGCTGGGTCGCCCGGCTCGAGGTCCAAGAGCCGCCGCTGACCCTCAGGCCCCGTCGGGAAGAGCAAGGGGCTCCGCTATCCTGCCGCCGGGTCCCGCGTCGCCCCACTGCTCTTCCCACCGGGTACTCACCACCCGATTGTCCCGCTTCCCCATGGTGCAGAACTGAGCGCACAGTCAGACGCCGAAGGAGATGGGGCCAGAGAGCGGCCGAAGAGGCCCCGCCGCAGGTCCTCCGGCCGACTCCCCACCCTGCCCAGAGAGAGGCGCCGCGCGGCCCTAGCTGCCGCACGGGGCCACAGCGCCACCTGCCGCTGCGGAGGAGAGGCGGGCGCCGGCGATCACCCGTCGTTCCCAGGCGTCTCCTGGTGGATTCCTGCGCTTTACCACCCAGCCCAAGGCAGGCGGGCACTGCTCTTCATACAGCGGTCTCACCAAGGCGACCCACTTCCGTTCGGCCTTGGACTGTTTTACTCTCTTCCATTCCTGATGCGCTGAAATCCTCATTTCTAGAGGATACGAAAATGATTTCAATGCTTACTGTGGGCTTAACATAGTGCAAGTGCTGGCGGTAAAGTGACGACGAGGACGGACATGGTCCCTCGACGGAGTCCATCACGTGGTGGGGGAAAGACGGTGCTGTCATAGATATTGCTAAAGAAATGGCCCTTTAAGTTCGGTTCCATTCATCCACCACCCATGCGTTTATTTCACACTAATTGTTGAAATCTCTTTTGCGCAGTTCACTGACGAGGTGACTGGAAGCTGGAGAGGCTGCCGGACACAAAGACGATTAAGACACAAGTCCTGCCTTCAAAGCGCCTGTCTACAACCTGGTAGGGGAGATGTACATACACAGGGCCAGCTTTAGGGCATGATGGGTCATAATAATGGAAGTACAATACTGTAACTTCAAGGGAGTTGATCTGGGCTCCAGAGAGGGAGCCATTATATTTATTAAGCATTTACAGACACGGTTAAAGCTGGGCCACTCTGGGCCCATCTGAGCATGATGTCATTAGGAGGCAACCGAAAATCAACTTAGATCTTTTTTGGATTCTTGGAAAAAGGCAAAACAGGCTTACACTCTTACATACATAAAAACTCCTTAAAATTATCTTTCCAAATTTCTGTCTCTCTCACTCCTTCCCTTTCTCACACTGCATGGCACAACAGATGCTGCCCGCTCCCATTTTCTCTCAAAAATTTCCCCAAACTCTCTCAAATGTAGCCATTTGTGGTGCTACTCCTCAACGGATGTTCATTCTCCTGAGTAACCCATTTTGCTTTTTGCTGTGAATCTCATTTCTCCTCCTCCTCCATTACCCCGATTGAACCTGGGGACTGTCTGACCAAAGAGAGGCTTCTCTGTATGCACAAGACGAAGAGAAGACTCTGTGAATAGTAAGGTTGGGTTTTTTTTTTTCATGGCTCAGTTACAGTGTTTTTAATATTCCAAGAACTTAACATATATTATTTCCAATGCTCCAACATAAACATGATAGAGTTTGTGGAAGAATATAGTTTTTTCTTTTATTTTTTTAAATATTTTATTTATTTATTTGACAGAGAGAGACACAGCGAGAGAGGGAACACAAGCAGGGGGAGTGGGAGAGGGAGAAGCAGGCTTCCCGCGGAGCAGGGAGCCTGATGCGGGGCTCGGTCCTAGGACCCTGGGATCATGACCCGAGCCGAAGGCAGACGCTTAATGACTGATTCACCCAGGCACCCCCCCCCTTTTTTCCCCTTTTAGCTCCTTCTTACCTTTGACTTCCTTTCGCTGGTTATACAAAGTACAGAGATTTTAAAAATATAATACTGATATAATTCAACAGGAAATTTTTTGTTTCCTGTAGATATCTCCCCCTCTAGCAATGTACACAGCACTTTCCAGATGGCACATAGATCCCATGGGGGGACAGAGAAACAGGAAAATGACCTGTAGAAATAATGAGGAAGGCCAGCGCTATTGGGAGCTCATCTGAGTGGACTCCATAAAAACTGGATTGGTTCTGGCTTTCTCATAATATAACTTACAGTGACTCAATCAGAAGAATAAAGAAATGCTTTATCCATCCTCTATACAAGGGTGATCTGCTAATAAACACGTTTTCCTTCTAGCTATGGACCTATTCCTCCTCCCAAATGTCCTAGACATGACTAAGCAATCACATTCCATTTTTCAGATGAGAAAAAACTGAGGCTAAGACAAGCCAGGTAATTTGCCCCGGGTCCCATCACTAGAAAGTGAAGAAGCTGGGGCTTCAAACAGGTGTGACAAACTTGAGAGCCTTTGCTTTCCTTACAATAGCACACTGCTTTCGGGGGATGAGGGATCATTGAGAAGTAGCATTACAGGTGGATTGGGAAGGTGGACATACTCCACAGAGGAGGCTTTAATTTATTTACTTACTTAACAGTCTTGAGATCTTTTATTTTTTTACACTTATCATGCCATGAATTCATAAGGAATAGGTTCCAGCAGCTCAGGCTCCTTTCCATTGGTTCTCACAAAGTGTGCTCCTCCAGGTGGAGCAGGCTGGCATTTCCGTTGAACTCAAGCACCTTTCTCTTTGGCTTCCTTTTTTTCCCGATCACACACGTCAGGAAGCCATCTTGGCTCTTTGAGTGCTTAATATACTCAATACGTACATTAAATCTCTTGGCAAGAATCTTACCCTTAACTTGTTTGCTTACAACCATGTCAACAGCATGCTGGGTAACATTATAGACTCTTGCAGTTTTGCTATGGTAACGTTTGCAGGGCATTCCTTTTTGAACAGTGCCATTCTCCTGATGTCTACAATATCACCTTTCTTATAGATTGGCATGTATGTGGCCAAAGGAACCACTCTGTTTTCTAAAAAAGGCCTGGAGAACATAGAGTGGGTGTCTCTCCTCTTTCCCTTTGTGTTGGTCAGTTTGGTGAATTACTGGAAGATGGTGGTTCCAGCCAAAAGGGAGCCATTCACTTTAATTACATTTCCTTTTGTAAACTCGTGGTTCAGTGCTATTAATGGGCAGAGGCAGTGGAAGTTACCAAGTACAGTGAGTCAGAAGGGAAAATTCCTGATGTTCATTAGAGCTTCAACTAAATCAATGCGTTATAATTTTACTATAATTCTCCTCTTGTTCCATCTCTACTGAGGTGACTCATGAGCTATAAAAGTTCTTCTCCAATTATTTCAGGTTGGCTTTTGCTAGTAATGAAAGAGAACACCTTTAATTTAAAAAATTAACTTGATTTAGGTGTAGCTTACATGTGATAAAATTCACCAGTTTAAAATGTAGTTTGTTGAGTTTTGATAAACACATAGCCATGTAAGTACCACTACAGTCAAAATATAGAACACTTTCGTTTCTCTAAAAAGTTCCCTTGTGCCTTCTTGCAGTTAATCCCTTTCCCTGTCCCCCAGCCTGGGAGGCACTGATCTATTTTCTGTCACTGTAGCTTTGCCTTTTCTAGAATTTCATATAAATGCAATCAACTAAGAGGTATCCTTTTGTGTCTGATTTCCACTTATCATGATACTTTTAAGATTCACCTGTGCTGTGCATAGCAACAGTTGTTCCTTTTTATTGCAAATCATAATTTGCTTCTTCATTGACATTGTGTCATTTGGATTATTTACAGTTTTTGCCTATTATGAATAGAGCTCTATGAACATTCAAATATAAGTGTGTGCACATATGTTTTAATTTTCTTCGAGTAAATACATACCAGTGGGGTGGCTGGATTGAATTGTAAGTGTATGTTTAACTCCCAGCTCTTTCCAAAATGGCATCCTGTATCATTTTGCATTAGTGAGATCAATGGTGAGAATTTCAGTTGTTCCATGTCCTCATCAACACTTGGTGTTGCCAAATTTAAAAATTTTAGCCATTCTAGGAGGTATGCAGTGATATCTCATTGTGGTTTTAATTTCTGTTTCCCTAATGACTAATGCAATTTTTCGTCTTTTCAGGTACTTATTTTATTTATCTTCTTTGGTGAAGTTTTATTTCAAATCTTTTGCTCATTCAAAAAATTGGGTTATTTGTCTGAATACCAATCCTTTGCCAGAATACGTTTCACAATTTTTCCCCCCAATCTGTGGTTTGTCTTTTCATTCTCTTAATGATTTCTTTCCAAGAACAAAAGTTTTAAATTTTTAAAAAAGGTTTTATTTATTTGAGAGAGAGAGAGCATGAGCAGGCGGTGGAGGGAGGGGCAGAGGCAGAAGGAGAGAGAGAATCCCAAGCAGACTCCCCGCTGAGCACGGAACCTGATGCAGGGCTCAGTGTCAGGAAACTGAGATGGTGACCTGAGCCGAAATCGCGAGTCTGATGCTTAATCGACTGAGCCATCCAGGTGCCCCCTGTTCTGGTAGCTTTTTTTTTGGTAGATTCTTTAGGAGTTTCTCCACAGACTCATGTTGTGTGTGACTGAGGACAACTTTATTTTCTTTCCAATCTTATGCCTTCTGTCTTCTTGCCTATTGTACTACTAGGACCCCTAACATGATATTGAATAGAAGTGCTGAAAACTGACAGCCTTGGCTTATTCTTGAACCTAAGAGGAAAGTAAGTTGAACTTAAATTCTATTTAGGCTCCACACTGTACCAGGTCTACTTTGCACCTCACACCTTTTACGATACACTTAGTACCTCTCATTTCACGTCTAACATTTTCCTCATCCAAGTACCAATCAATTCTTCCTGAATCCACTCTGAATAGAATTTTTACCACTGCACCACTTCATCAGGACTTCTCTTTGAGGTCACTCATGTTTTCCATATTGTTTAATCAATGCTCATTTCTCAGCCCTCATTTTTTTTTACCTACCAGTGGCATTTGTCACAATGATCACTCTCTTTTCCTCAGAAAATTTTCTTCACTTTCCAGACATCATGTTCATCTGACAGCACATGTTCCTTCTGAAGGCCATTTAGGGCATGCCTTGGTGGCTCACTTTGTTACGTGTCCGACACTTGATTTCGGCTCACGTCATGATCTCAGGGTCTTGAGATCAAGCCTCACATCAGGCTCTGTGCTGAGTGTGGAGTCTACTTGTCCCCCACACTCTGGTCTTCCCCCTGCTCTCTTTCCCTCTCTCTCAAATAAGTAAGTAAGTAAGTAAATAAATAAATAAAATCTTAATAAAAATAAAGGCCATTTAGTCTTTGCTGCTTATTCTTCTTTATCTCCTGGTCTGTAAATATCAGGCTATACTCCATGGCTTGGTTCTGGTTCTTCTCATCGCAGTAAATGGCAATTTGATCTTTCCAATTGCTCAAGTCAAAATCCTTAGAGATGTTCTAGCTGCTTCTCTCTCATTGTATATCCAGTTCACCTGCACATAGTGTGAGCTTTACTATCAAAATATAATCTCTCATTTCTCCACTGTTTTCACTTTGATTAAAGTTATCTCTCACCTGGATTATTTCAACAGCCACCTAAATGGTCTCCCTGTTTCCACTCTTGCTATGCTAAAGTCTATTCTCAACAGAGCAGCCATGGTACTTTAAAACACACATCAGATCGTATGCCAGTTCTGTTCATCTCACCTTTCAATGGCTTCCCATCTTATTCAGAGTAAATGTCAAATTCTTTTTATAAAAGGTTTATTTATTTATTTGAGAGAGAGAGAGAGAGAGAGAGAGAGAGCGAGAGCATGTGCGTGTGGGGTGGGGGGAGGGGCAGAGGGAAAGGTAGAGAATTTTAAGCAGATTCCCCACTGAGCGTGGAGCCAGACTCAGGGCTTGATCTCAAAACCCTGAGATCATCCTGAACAGAAACCAAGAATCAGACGCTTAACCAGCTGAGCCATCCAGGCGCCCCAATGTCAAATTCTTTACACTGACCAACAAGCCCCTACAAGATATGCTTCTCCTTGTCATTTACTTCTCTGTAATATCTCTTAGCCTTTTCTTCTAGCCATCAGTGGCAGCCACACCAGCCTCCTGCTGGTCTATGAAAATGCTTATCATGCTCCTGCCTTAAGGCATTTGCACTTGCTATTTCCTTCATCACATCTCTACCCGGCTCTTTTTCTTTAAGGTCTTGTTCAAATGTCCCCTTTCTCCATGAGGCCTTCACTGACCATCCTGCTTAAAATTGCCTCCCAGGGGTGCCTGGGTGGCTCAGTCGGTTAAGCGGCTGCCTTTGGCTCAGTTCATGATTCTGGGGTCCTGGGATCGAGTCCCACATCGGGCTCCCTGCTCAGCGGGGAGCTTGCTTTTCCCTCTCCCTCTGTCCCTCCCCCAGCTCATGCTCTCTCCCTCTCTCAAAATAAATACATAAAATCTTTAAAAAAAAAACAAAAAAATAAAATTGCATCCCATAGTACTCTCTATGCCTTTTCTCTGTTTTGTTTTTTCTACAGCACTCATGGAACATCCTAGATATTTTATGATAGTTATTTGTTTGCCTCCCCTCACGGGAAATAAGCTCCATAAAGGCAATAAATCTTAAATATTTTGTGCATTGCCATTTCCCAGGGCCTGGGATAGTGCTCGGCACATAGCAGGTGCTCAATAAATATTTACTCAATGAATCGATGAATATTCCCGCCACCAAATCTTTAGATCTGTACCCGCTGTCTTTGCTTGCCCTATTAGAGCTTTCCTCTACCCGAGTGCTAGTCTTTTTCTTGTGCTCCTTGTCCCCTCCCTTTCCCCCTTCTTACTGACTTCATGCCTGCTGCTATTCCTTCTCTCTCCCTCACCTTCAATCACCCCATCCCCCCACACCCCGCCACCCCGTGGACTGTCTTCCATCTCAGAAAAAAAGTCCTCCTTTGATACCACATCCTCTTCAAGTTGTACCTCCATTTCTCTGTTCCACTTTATGGCTAAACTTCTCAAACAGGTTGTCTACATTCTCTCTCCACCTCCCTAATCTCATCTCTGACCACCCTTCCCCCTCACTCTGTATGCCCCGAGCACATGGGCATCCTTTCTGCTCCTCTGCCTTCAGCACTTCAGCCGGCTAGCTCATCCTTTACTCAAAGCTTTCCACAGGGCCCTTCCTGCCCACCATGTCCCAAGTACTTTCTATCTTATGACCTGTTTATTTTCCTTATGGTGCTAACAGTGTAATTACCTTGTGCACATATTTATTTATGGTCTGTCTCCCACTAAAATGTTAGCGCCACGAAAGCAAGTGTCTGGTTCACAGCTGCATCTCTAGAGTCTAGTGGTGGTGCCTGGAATGGAATAAAGGTTCAGTAAGTGTTGAGTGAATGAGTGAGTGACTTTCCAGTGACCAGACAGAGGACTTAAATAACTGACATGTGCAAATAGATGCATTCACAGTACTGCTCCTGAAAGCACTATTTCATATACTGAAAAAATGGGGTGGGCTGGGGAGAAGTGTCTATCAGTTGGGGATCTGCTAAGTAAATTATAGTACATTTACACAATGGCATACTATGCAGCCATACTACGTGGTGATGTAAATTTGTATTTATTGAAATGACGAATTATCCAGGATATTATAGAAAGCAACAAATAACCCCGAAAGCACAACTTATTGAATGAACAGCACAGTCCACTTCTGTGGTACAAAATATATTCTATCTAACATGTGTCTTTGTAAAGCTAGATATGTAGGAATTATTTATCAAAATATTAACAGTAGTTTTATCTAGGTGGTAGGATTTCCATTAATACATGTTTTCTTTAATTTTTGTATTTTTAAAGTATTTTATGGTCAACATGTAAGCATTTTATTTCACCAGTTACATATAAATTGTCTGACTCATTCACTCATTCATTCAACACTATTGAACTTCCACTCAGTTTCAGGCACCTCTAGACCCTGGAGCATGCAATCACATTTTTTTCTTTTCTTTCTCTTTTTTCTTCTTTCTTTCTTTCAAAATTATTTATTTGAGAGAGAGAGAGAGAGACAGTGTGCATGAGAGCAGGGGGAGGGGCAGAGGGAAAGGGAGAGAATCTCAAGCAGACTCCCCTCTGAACAGGAGCCCCACTTGGGGCTCAATCTCATGACCTTGAGATTATGACCTGAGACAAAACCAAGAGTTGGTTGCTCAACTGACTGAGCCATCCAGGCACCTCAATCACATTTCTTTCTTATGTGTTGTATGCAACCTTATTTTAGGACTGTTTGAAGCTGACACCACCATCGACTTCTTCTGACTTGGAGAGAATGACTTGAGGAAATAAGATAGTTTGTATTTGTATGGCATGTCCAAATATCTGGCACTTGGGGCATGGCCCTTTGAATGTTAATTGCCTCCCTTCTCCTCTTGAGAGAGCCATTAGCGCACCTACAGCTAAATAACACTGTATCACAGTGAAATCCAACAGGCAGGAGGGAGGGTCTATCGTCTTGACACTGCTGCCTCTTTGCATCAGGTGCTGTTTGGAAAGCTGAGGCCAGTAGATGTTGAGTGAATATGAGTAACCTTGACTTTCTTTACCAGCTTTCTGAATACACTGTCATAATAGATGTCATTTCCCAATGAGGAATCCTGGAGATCACAGGAAGTACAGGATTTAGAATAATGGGCCCCATTCCAAGTGCTAATGCCTCCTTTATGCTGATGCAGTACTTCTCAAAGATGTTGTGCAGGAGAGTGAGTTCTAGCGGGGGTGCTGTCTGGTGATGCGGTAGTCTTGTGCAGTGACTGAAGTCTTACAATGTCTTTGAAGTCTTCTACATTATTTAAAAAAAATTTGAATTTTGCATTCTATTCCACAATTTTTTTTTATGTATTTTAAAAAGTGTCTTTCTTTAATGAAAAACACGTTTCTCTTTTATTTTAAACAAAATTGATGCTTGAGGAAAATAGATCTTTTTTTTATTTTTTTAAAGATTTTATTTATTTGACAGAGAGAGACACAGCGAGAGAGGGAACACAAGCAGGGGGAGTGGGAGAGAGAGAAGCAGGCTTCCCGCCGAGCAGGGAGCCCAATGCGGGGCTCGATCCCAGCACCCTGGGATCATGACCTGAGCCGAAGGCAGACGCTTAACGACTGAGCCACCCAGGCGCCCCCAAAGTAGATCTTTTTAGCGGTAGCTTTGTATTCTCCTCTGTATAGTCCAGGTTTCTGGGAATTCCCATTCGAAAAGTGCAGGCTCTACTATCATTGCTTTTATCCACGCTTAAATATAAGGACACTACTTGAAATTACAGTGCACAGAAGCGGCCTCCAACTATATGCTAGAGGAGAGAGGGAGCTGTATTAGGACTTCTGCTGCAATTGATAGAAATTTCCCTGAGCTACCGAAGTTAAATGGAGAGGAAAAAAAAAAAAAGCTACAGACAGACTTCATTATAAGGATATGGGGAGTTCCCCAGCCCGGGGAAGAGTCAGAAAGCTGTCTGGATTTAGCCTCTGCACATTACCGTCTCTCTCCATGCGTCAGCAACCCATGAGCCCTGTGCATGCAGGGAGAAATAGAGTTATCTGCAGCTCCGAATTTACAGGTAGCTCTTGCAGACATCTAAGAGATGGACGCACCGTCTCTTGGTCCCACATTCCATGGGATACTATGGTTGCTCCATCAGCTACATCCAGGAAAGGGGCATTTGGAGAACAAGTGTGACCTCCTGGGGCCCACCCCTGCCATGAGAGCCGGTAAACTGGGCCGACACTTAAAAACGCAAATGTAGCAAAGCCCTTCGGGCTTTTAATGAAGTTCTAAGTGAGAATAGCAGAGATAGCTAGGGATCAGCTGAAGGATCTTTCTGTACACTGCTTTGAAGTTAACGGTCCAGTCAAACCTGACTGTAGATGCCCACAGTTTGTGGAAATATGTGTAGTTATGAGTGACCTTTTAAACGACAGACTTTCAATTTTTAAAAAATTTTTTTGAAGTTTTATTTATTGAAGTAATCTCTACACCCCATGCTGGGCTTGAACTCATGAACCCAAGATCAAGAGTCACATGCTCTTCCAACTGAGCCAACCAGGTGCCCCTACAAACTTCCAAATTTCTTAGTAAAAAATCATACTCTTGCCTTCCTGTATCATCCCTCCTGAATATTTCATGTAAATTTAAAAAATGTAGATGCAATTTAGGGCCTGTTAAACAAAATTAAGGCAAGTCCTCATGAGAGCTCCCAGGGAATTCTGGAGGACTAATTTAAAAATACCTGGTATCAGAGCACCTGGGTGGCTCAGTCGGTAAAATGGCCCTCTTGATTTCAGCTCAGGTCATCATCTCAGGGTCCTGGGATGGAGCCCTGTGTCAGGCTCCGTGCTCAGTGGGGAGTCTGCTTGAGATTTTCTCTCTCCCTCTGTCCCTCCCTGCCACACTTGCGTGTGCTCTCTAAAATAAATAAATAAATAAATAAATAAATAAATAAATAAATAAATAAATACAATAAATAATAAATCTTTAAAAAAATACCTGGTATCATACACGAAGAGGGGAATGTATCACACTTCAGATTTGTTGTGTAGTATCTCATTAGCTGCTTCGTCTATCATTCTGCATCAGTATATAAGCGGTTGAACGAAGTGGAACACACAATAGAAATGGTCTTCCTCTTTAACACCCTTCAGTGGTTCCAAATTTCTTTATAAGGCATATGAAACGCTTCCCAACATCACCTCCAGACTCCTTCACATACCACCCCCCCCCCCGCCTTTACTAATTGTTTTCAAACATTAAGTCACGGCCTATTAGTGGGGTTGTGAAATCAGTTTAGTGGGTTGCCACCATATTTTCAGAGTGGAGGATAATAAAATAGAAAAGAGAACTTGTGGGGCACTCAACATCATTTTGTGAAATCTCAGTTCCTGGTATATACATGTGTGCATCTGCACACGTGCACGCACACACCAGATCATGTGGTGAGACTGGATTTCTTTCTGTAGATTATGATCCAGATGTTAACAGCCACTGCCCCAGGGGTGACCTCACCAACCTTACTGCTTGCTCTTACATCATTGCATGCCTTTGCACATGCACAGTATTTCTGCTTGTATGCCTGGGAGACACTGATTTTCGGTTTTGAGTCCATTCAAGTGTCACTTCCAGTGTGACCCCTTTGCTCATCTGTAGGTTATCAGCAGTTGGTTACACAAACCTTTTCATGGTCCCCATCTGCAAGCTCTGGAAAGGACTGCCGTGCCTTACTTAGTTTTGGGTTGTCAGAGTTTAGCATAATCAACTAGTAAGAGGTTACTAAACATTTGTTGCTGGCGCTTTAAGCGCAATGAGCTGCTATTTTGTTTTTTAAAAACATCTGAAACCTGCAAAGGAGTCTCCTGTAACAAAAGTTTAAAACGCATTCTGCTAAAACTTGCTATTTAATTATGTTACTTTACTCACCGTAATTATATTCACTTTACATTAAGTAAAAAGAAAAATAGCTATGACAGTAATTCGTTTCCAAGAAAGCAGTCTAAGATGGCTGTTTTTATTATTTTTATTTGCTACCAATATTTTTATTGTAAGAAATACAAAAGGTATGACAAATATACAAACCATTCTCTTTTTGCTTCAATTTAGCTTGTGCATATGTGAAAACAATGAACTGGACAGTGACATTTCAACACTAATTCTTAAAAAACAATGAATTCCATTATCTGACAATAAATACCTAAATTTGCATTCTAGCACCCAGTAAGACATCCAGTTTCCAAAGGATTTGTGATCTGCAACCCTCTGCATTTTCTGACAGGTTACCTTTGCCACTGCAACAGAGAGAACATTGGCAGTTGTCATTCTCCAAGTTAAGTCCTAGAGTAAGGCGCATGCTAGAATGACTGTCCCTGACCTCGGGCAGTCCAGATCATAAAGAATCCTTGACTTGAGCTACTTTTTAAAACAGATTGCTATGGATGGGGGATTTAATGTAAGTTTTGGTAGTCCTTGGATTATATATCTTACATAATACAATCTACTTTTCTATTTTCCTCTTCAGGTGAGAAGAGTCTAGATAAACTGACCTGTATTTTCATCTACCTAAAGGGAAAGAAGCAAGATCATTTAGCTCAGGGTGCTAAAAAGGGGGTAACTTTACAGATAAGCTTTCTTTCTTTCTTCTTTTTCTTTTTTGCCCCAGGAGAGCTTTTTGTGTATTGGAGGGATGGTCGCCCTTCCCATTCTGCTCCTGTCTACACCCATGGCCATTGTTCTTTGGGGGCTAAATGATCTGGCATGTAGGAAGGCCCCTGCTTTCAGAGAGCCGCATGGCACCCACGTTTGGGGAGAGCACAGGGTTCCTGTACTCTGTGACAAAGGATACCCAGGTGAACCTGACAGGCCAGTGTGGTAACTCTCAACCTTGTGCACGGAGAAAAGAGCAGAAGCACGATCTACTACCAAGCCATCTGCTAACATTCGTGTAAGACTGTGTTCCAGGCAGTGAATTTCCACACTGCTCCTTTGACCTGCTCAACCCAAAGCACCAAAAGAGCATTCTGTAGCGATACGAGCAAACAGAATGAGAGTAATTTTGCACCTTTAAGGAACATGCACCCTTATAAGTCTGTACCCTGATATTAAAATAGCAGAATGAGTTTCAAGTATGAAGAAATACAGTAAAACTATGGCCTGTAGATGGATAGGAAACAGCAGCCTGGAATGTGGTTTATAGCCTTGTTTAGTTTCTCTCCTTGCACCACAGCCAAAACTGAATGCTCTGTAGGATGACTTGGTTTTAAAATCACGATGCACACAAACATGCTGGAGGGCATTTGTGATGGGTGTTGTGAGAGCACTCTGTGCCCAGCCGAAGGTCAAGTAATAGTGGTGGCCAAGCCTGAGCAGGCACACCTGTGATGCCTAAAGCCTCCCTCTCACCGTGTCCCTGACGCCCACAGAGCGGCAGAAGAGGATAAAGAGCACCACACAGGCCGGGATGGGGGTGGGAGGGAGGAAGGATGCAGGGGATGGGGGGACACTGGTTATCCTGGGCTGGTTCACACAGCCTAGATGAGTATCTGACATGTGCACGCACAACCTATACATCTCCAGAACCGTGATTTCAAACACAGAAACCAACAAGTCAAATGTCCAAATTAAGATTTTTTTCTACGTTTAACACATTTTCTACTACAAAAGTTCCAAAAAAAAAAAAAAAAAAAGCTTACTGGGTAGGCCAGCCTTGCTGAAAACCTAGAATAAAGTTTTACCTAAGCCCTATGGGAATGCAGAAACACTACACTAATACATTTTACAGTGAAAACATGCATTGACACATCTCTGACATGGTAATCCTATAAAACCCTCTAGTTCTAATCTGTACTCTACGGGAACCGATATTGTGCTTTTCTTAACACATACTGCTCTTCTAGACCAAACACTTGCCAATTAACCTTCAGATCAAAACCTGAAATACCAGAAATGCAACAAGCTTCTGAGGTGTTGGGGACTGTTGGTTGTTACCATCCACTGTTGACTACTGTACATCCAATCCGTGTGTTTATTACCAGACTGAATTGCTTTTGTACAAAAACACGTTGCTTGAAGCACGGAAACTTGAATTTCTCCATCTGACACATTCTGGAAGCCCCAAGGCACAAGCTGACAGTTTGCTTCTACAGAAAACTCTCACACTGTTCTCCTTGCAACAGTTACTACCTGTTCCCACTACTGCACAGGACACCTATGAGGGTATGAGATTGCAGGGAGGAAGCTTCTTCTCGAGGCCAGCTATGAGGAGGCACCACCCAGGTACCTGTCTCTGCCGGGCATCTACTCCGATGGCCGTCTGGCCGAGTTCCTAAATTAAGGCAGTATCTGATGCTTTCTATCTGGTTTTAATTTTTTTGCTGTATTTTCATGCTATACTATATGCATATTTGACAAAAGAACTACAAAGTCCTTTGCTTTAATTCCTTTACATAATGATAAAACATCTAGACACAAAAATACTACACCTACAGACTTAAATTCTACTCATCATGTTAAAATGCATGCAGCTTATTTGGGGGCTTAGTCTAATTTTAATTTACTTCACTCCATCGAGACCATGATAATGAACATTAAATGCAAATCCTAATGCCATCTCCTTTCAGTTGTACTTTCACAGGACTAGTGTGATTCAGAAATAAATAACATACATGAATAATAATAGAAATAATTTATGCAAGTGTAGAACAACTTGAAATAGAAATTCCCCACCTTGTTAAGTGCTGATTCTAGGGGTAGTTGCTGCTATTCATCCCATGTACTAACTAATATATTTACTACTGGTCATAGTAAAACACACGAATACAAAATAAGTGAAAAACTGTAATAGTCACGTGTATGTTGTTACAAACACAGGACCAAAATGAGAAGCTATATAATGTACTTGGGGGGGGCGGTTCAAGAAATGTGTTACTGCTGGGATCTATTTTCATTATTCGGAGACGTCAAGGTTAAATTAGGAGTTGCTGGTGATCACAGAAGTATTGCTAGCTAATACATATTATTGCATTTCAAAAAACTTAAGATTAGAAACTTTCAAGGTAAGGGTTCAGTGGGTATCTTCAGGACTGTAACCTAAGCATGTCAATGGAATTTGGCCAGAAACCACAGAGCGTTAGAAATTAAATAACTGTGTGGCTCTATGCTTGCCCTTTAGTGCTACAGTCATAGTTCTTTATTGCAATATGTAGTTATGTGCCCCCTTTATTAAGGAAACCTACATTTGACAATCCAAACTCCTAAAGTAGAGGAGTTATTTGCTTGATCAAACAATTCACACAAAAGGTCCTCTAAACAGGAAAATACCCCTACTATGTGAGATAACTGGCTTACATACCTTTAACTATTTGACAAAGAAAAAAGAGAAAGAAGAAAGTAGAAACTAGAGAGTTAGGAGCTTTCGCCTAGGCAGAAAATAAACAAATTTTCAAAACAAAACTTTTCCACGCATATCTTTTGCCATCATATATGTAGAATGATAGAAAATAAAAAAATAAAAAATCTTTCCTGTAATTATACATCTTCTCTTAAAAAAAAAAAAAAGCTGAGCTTAGAGCTTGAGAGATGCCTGGTAGACGCTTCATACAGAACAGCATCTCTTTATACCCGAACTTTCAAAGAATTGTGTTGTACTTATTTATGCACAGAAGACACCCGTTTGCTTCTAGGGACATGTCACTTCCTAAGATTGCAGAACAGATGCCTCTGAGACAGCAGCAGGGCACATGGACCTCGGACAGCATCCTGCCGGGTCTGTACTATGTTTCAGGCACCACCAGGTGAGCGGTGGGCGGGTCCCAGCCAGCTCCGCCCACTGCCACTCTACCGCCAAAGGGCCGGGGTGATGGCGCAGCGCACCCAGAAGGTTTTCAGGTGGGCGTCAAGTGTTGGCCACGAGCAAATAGGGTTCAGACTGGCCCAACTGATAACAAACTCGAGGTTTGAATTCGGCCTTCCATTTAGGGGCTTAAATTAGAATCAACTTCAGTGGGGTTTTAAGCAGAGGGACGAGGCCGACGAGTCCCCAGAGAGCTTTGGCCAGCCCCTGGTGTGTGCCGTATTTTGATTCAGAATGAATTCATGAGACTTGCCTGTAGGCTACTCTGCAGGGAAGTTAAGCAGGCACTATCGAGTTTCTGCCACTCCGAAGGAATAAACTGCCTTCTGTTACGCCGCGTTAAGGAAACTCTGAAAAGTACTATCATTGCCTGCCTCCTAAATTTCTCTTAACACTTACTGAGGAAAAGGACTTCTAAAATTAACTAAAACCATCTGGGGGATGATCAGTCTCTGAGCAGACCTGTGAATTAAAACGTAGGAGTGTGTATGGAGAAATATATATATGTGTGTATATATATATATATATATATAGTCAAAGAACTTCCCAAGTAGAGAAATTAAAGATTTATGTAAATATACTCCCAAGTTATCATGGTCACATGCTTGGACAGGATTTTTAAAAATTAGCATTTCTTGTGAATTTACACTTGTGATTACACAGATGTAAAACATGACCAGGTCTTTTAGTATTTAAGGGCTCTGTTTCAGCATGGCAATTCTTCAGGAAAAAACAAACAAACCAGTTTTGTCTACCTAAATACCAATGTTACTTATTTTACTCATCTGATTTTTTTTAAATGAGGGTTTAAGATTTTAGTCAGTGCCTAAAGACCATCATGGTAGGAAATGTGAAAACAGCAGCCAGGGTATAGGTATTTTGGCTGAGGCCACTGGAGGAGTTTTATACTCCTAACAAAACTATCCTGGTCACAGATGAGTGCTGCCTTTTAACTAGTAAGCCTGTCTATCTTTGTAACTTCTGCACCCAGGACAGTAAGGTAATTAGGTACCTCAAAAAAAAAAAAAAAAAAAAGGCTTCTTGAAACATATGATGTCTTGGCTCTCTTTATGCACTTAAATGATCAAAATGGGTGTTATCCATTCTCAAGAAAACTTACTCGCAATTATTCAGAACCTAGAGAACAACTAAAATATCCAGGTTACAGAGTGTTAGGAAGACTCTTAATCATCCTGATAAACAAGTGCTAAGCAAGAGTAAAATATGTGCAGAAAAATAAAGTTAGAATGAAGTCTTGAGAAGTACCTTTAGCCCTGCTGATTTCTTTCTCCCCCCTGAGAGCACTACCTTGTGGAACACTGGAATAAAACAAGAAAGCCCATGTCTTCGAGGACAGTGTGAAATTTAAAACCGACATCTGCAAGAAAAATCGTTTCCCTTTCCTACCATATAACCTTCAACCTGCTGTATTAATATTTAAGTAGATGCTTGAAAAAAAAGCCTGTATTAATTTTCAAGAGGCTCCTGTTTTCTTCTTGAAGGCCAGAGCACCAGTATCAGGGAAACATACAGAGGTCGATGGAAGTTCATGCATTTATCTAAACTCCCTGGGAATGCTAGGAAATAGAAAACATTTAGAAAAGCTGATTCATACTTCATTAAAACAAACAAACAAACGTTAATTGAAGAAAAAAACCCACACAGTTAAAAATCAGACCTCTTCTCTTTTACCCTCCTGTTGTATATAAACATCAGAAGGCCAAAGGAATATTCTGGTTTATTTTCTGAAAAAGTACAAGTTAGAAATGCTTGAGATATAGGTATGTAACACAAGTACGTTGCAAACTGCATTGATAAGAAATGAAAATGCTATTTTCTTGTGCTTTTCAGGAAAACAAATGATCTGGGGGCTCACATTGCCTGACAGGCTTTTGGTAGCCTCAAGCTTTCCCACGGTGGGGAAGGAGCACGTAGCTACACGTTTCTAATCATACATCTGAATGTACTGGATGCACATGATTCGGGCTTCACAATTTTTCAAAAAATCCTGGTGGCACAGGAAATCTGTGCCGTTTTAAAATTTAATATATATATATATATATATATATATTTACAGTGAACATTCTTAGGCTTATATAAAGACCGTAGCTTCATGTAGCTGCTTCCTCCCATGAAATAAGGAGTACGGATGATTGAGTTTGTTAAGGCCGACATTTGAAATGGCAACTGCTTGGAACAGCTTTTTCACAAAAACATGTTTTTGAACGTATCAACTTCATAGTTGCCAGGTGACTTTAATATAACTTCTTACAATATATTTGTTAATATCCATCCTTCAGAATATATCTAACTTTGAAACTATCCTTCTTGGAATACCTTCGTTTTCTCCTGAACTTCCTCTATCCGTTGTCCACTGTCTTAGGACTTTAAAAGATTTAGAAATCACATCACATCTTTATTTTTACAAAATAGAGACACTGTTTTTATGTGTCACAATGTAAAACATGCATTCTTCTGAATTCTATCAATACCTAAGAATTTATAATGTCTCAACATTTTCTTTCCAAGGTAAATATTCTATAGTTTCTATACTAACACAATTAAGTAATTACAGTGGCTTATTAACTTTTAATATTACTCTTTCCTAGACCCGACGATGCAACAAAAGACTGCTTTTGGAAAACGTGAGACATTCTCTTGTGTGCTTATCATAAAAATTGTCTAGTTGTCATTTAAAAGAAGCAATTCTTTGAAGAGAAGAATTTTAATGAGTTTTAATTAGAAGCTTACATGATTTTAATTTCTATAAAGGAATGAGGATTGCCATTACTGACTTTAATAGGCACCGCTTTTAAGAGAAGCAGCTGTAGTTAAAAGCTCAATTGTAATACATAATTTAAGGTTCAAAATATTGGTACTATTTAGGCTTTTTTTCATCAAGATGGACAGTACCACTTTCTGGAGTCAAATGATAAAATCTTTAGTTAGGGGTACAAATTTTCTTTAAGACAGCCCGTGCGTTCTGAAATTTTCATTTTTACTTCCAACTAAAAGGCTGAGATTCTAGTCTTGTAAATATTTTGAGACATTTTTAGTAAGACACCTTGGGCTAAATGAAGAGCGTGCCATTCCTACTGTGTGAGTCCTGAGAGAAAATCATGAGAATACAGAGGGATGAAAAGGCTTGGAGCTCTTGTCCAAAACAGGTTCTTTGCTTCTTGGGTTCCTATCCACTTTAAAGGAGAGACAAAGTGGGAGGCGCCAAGGCACTGGGTTCTTAAAGCTCTTGGAAATTGTGTTTTTAAGGTTATAAGATTAGGACCTTATTACCTTTGCCCCATGATAGCTTATGATGCTGAAATGGACAGGTGTCTCTTTTATTCTTAAATGGGATTGTTACAATGCCAGCCTGCACAACAGTTCCCACAATGCCTGGGCCCCCAGAACAACTGCCACATAGAAACTATCAGGCACATGCCAGCCCCAGTCCTCAGCTGGAAATTCAAATGTGATTTCCAATCTGACACCAGATTTTTACTGCTATAAGCTGCTTCAGTATAACCCCGGAGCAGTATGACCTTTGCAGCTAACCACGCCTTCGCTTTTGGCAAAGACGTTTGAAACCATCTGTCACAGAAGAATAAGCTGTATTCAGTAAATTCCTATGCAGCTATATGCTTCCCAGTGCCCCAGTAGCAAGGGTGCTTGTGTGGGATCTGGATTTCAGAACTGGTGAGCCCAGATATAAAAGCCATAAAACAAGAGAGTAACCACTCAACTACAAGAACTACAGATGTGAGCACTGGGGTCAGACTCTTAAGTTCAGAGAGGCCGAGGTGCCCCCTCCTTCTGCCTCTCCAAGGATAGTCTGCCAAGTATCCAATGCAGAAATGTTTGTGCTTTAAGTTTTCTTCATAAACACTACCGAGAAATGAACCAAAAGTATATGCTAGAAATAAAGTGGAACTCTCTACTTGTTTAAAATTCTCAAGAATGCTGAAAAATTCCAGTTTAGAACAGCTGCATTTTTCTTGGGAGAACTTGTGAAAAACTTAAAAAAGCAGAAACTCAAGTTATGTCCACTCTAACCAAAAAGCACATGACGAATCAGGGCAGTGAGTTTTAAAATTCAATTGCTAGGCCCCAGCAAAAACGTCTTTGTATTTTGACCCCCGATCAAAGGAAAGGCAGAACTCACTGTTCCAGGGGAGACATCGCCCCGAATTCTCTGGATTCATTATATCTCAAGCATTTACAGTGATGACAAAACATAATCAATGTTGTCAACAATGAAGAAAGCGTAAAACATTCGTACGGCCCATCTTCTCATTCGTATCTGGTTTTAGACAAATCTTCCTGCTCTTCAAGTTACTGAGAGTTAGAAAAATGTTAAACAACATTATGTATTAAAAAAGAGTAATTCCCACCCCAAAAAGCTTCCAAGGAGGAAAGTCTCCTAATTTTTCTCTTGTTCAAGATGGTAGTATAAGAAATATTGAGCTGTGAAGAATTCAGGAAGGCCTGACAACATATAAACATCATCTGGAACATTTTCTACTGAGGGAAGCAATGTTCATTCTTTGAAAACCCTAACTCTAAACACGGTCTAACTGTTGCATGCACTCAAAACATGAGTCAGAAAGCAAAGATAGCTAAACTTCCAAAAAGATACTTAATCTCTGTGTCTTTCAGCACTAACCACATGTAAGGCAGAGATGACACTGGAATATAAGGAACAGTAGGGAAAACGGCAAGAGAAAAAAAATAAAGCTGTTCACAATGCCCAGGGCAGGCTGGCTCTGCAGAGAGAGGAGTACGCACAAGGCACTAGAAACAAGCACAGCCTGGGGGATGGAGAAAAGATCATTTTATACAGTAAATATATATTTCTAAAAAATAGTTAAAGACATTCTCTCTGATTCTACACTGACAATATATTCTAAAAAAAAAATCGTAAAACACTAAGTAACAGTTTAAAGCAATCTATGTGCTGGTGATAGAGAAAAACTGGTCCTCTACTCACTGCCTAGGTAACAACAATGAAGGCCAGGTAGGAAGATCGCATCAGAGCAAGAACATAACAGAGGGGGGACCCTGTTAGGATAGCGAAATCGGAGCCACAAGCCACAATCTGAATCTAACGATTTACAAAAGGTTCATTGAAAGCAAGCAAGCAGGAGGTGCATGGGACAAGCTTAAGCCATCTGTTATTAGTTATGTAATGGCAGTAATATATATTAGAGGCCCTGGGGGATAGATAAGATGGACACTTTGCAAACAAGGCAGTGCGTGGTGGAAAAAGCACAGTGTAAGAGGGAAAACTTAAATGGTATTCCTGTCTCTTGTCAGAGAGAACTACTCTCCACACTAAAACAGGAAACAGTTTCTGACAAATTCCTAAAATCAAAAACAAAACACAGTTTCTGACAAATTCCTAAAATCAAAAACAAAACAAAGTAACGACAAAACCCAAAAAGGAAACAGATTTCAGATCAGGAAATAAAGGCTTTCTCTCATTTTTTTTTTGACAATTTTACCTATTTGAGGTACACTCCCTAAATTTATAGCAAGTAGAAAAAGCTTATAGGGTATTTTTCAAAAGAAACAATAAAGCATATAATACAGGTTAAAATGGACTTATATTGAGTAAATTCAGCTTTTTGAAGAGTAAATAGAATGTATGCTTTAAAAAACAGGTCTCTTAAAAGATACTTGCATTTTTTCCCTTTTGTTGTGTGTATAAAACGTCATCTAAATAGTGAACCTTTTACTGCTAGCAAATTTTCTGCTTTTGGCCATGAAATTTTGAGGACATAGGCTCAATGTTCTAATTTGTGAAGCCCATTCTGGTAAATTACCTTTAGTCAACAGGCACCTGTTATTTATAGGTCACTTTGAGTCTTTAAAATTCAATTATTCTTGTTGTTTACAGAAAGTAACACTTTTAAGAGAACAAGAATCACACACACACACACACACACACACACACACACACACTCTCTCTCTCTCACATTCTCACTCAAAAGTACCGAATCAGGCTCGGGCAGCTGCAGAGAGATTACATCATAACTCAGCTGTGCCTGGATTGCTCACTTCACACTGGCAGCATTCAAGGTTAGAAAAATGAAATGGCAGCACAATTGGTCAGCAGCTTCTCTTCTTCTGGAATTTTTCCAGGTTCTTGAAACAAACAAACAAACAGACAAACAAACAAACGAATGAACATAAAGCTGCAAACATTCTTGCATTGATTTCAAAACAGTACACGAGGTGGTTTCCATGGAGAAGCAGAGCCCGTCCAGAAGACGGCAACTAGAAGATCCCCAGCCAGTGATCCTCAGCAGCTCTGCCAGGGCCTACTCAGGGTGCGGGGGGGGGGGGGGGGGGGCATCAGCCCCCAAGGGTGTTCTCCGGGTGATCAGCTCAAGGCGGCGCCCGGCACCTCAGGCTGTATTCATCTCTGAGCTGTTCTGGCTGGGAGGGAGATGGGCATCCAGGTTCTCCTTGCACCTCTCCAGGTCATGGAAGTATGGGTGAGACAGGGCACTGTAGGCGGATATCCTTTTGGCTGGATTAAATGTTAAGCACTTCTGTGATAAAGAAAAAAAATCACTGATTAACGTAAAACATGTCCATTTAAAATAATCTGCTTACACAGTTACACATTTATTCACCACCATCAATTAAGTGTGTCTATAAAGAGAATGAGTATCTACTTCAGGGGGCACTACGGAGCACCCGGGTGGCTCAGGCGGTTGAGCGGCCACCTCTTGGTTTCAGCTTAGGTCACGATCTCACGGTGGTGAGATGGAGCTCTGCGTGGGGCTCCACGCTCAGAGGGGAGTCTGACTGCTTGAGATTCTCTCTCTCCCTCCTCCTGCTCATGCTTTCTCTCTCTCAAATAAATAAGGGGCGCCTGGGTGGCTCAGTCGGTTAAGCATCTGCCTTTGGCTCAGGTCATGATGTCAGGGTCCTGGGATCGAGCCCCGCATCGGGCTCTTCGCTCATTGGCGAGTCTGCTTCTCCATCTCCCTCTGTGATCTCTCTTGCTTTTGCGCTCTCTCAGATAAACAAATAAAATCTTTAAAAAACTAAAAAAATAGGGGCGCCTGGGTAGCTCAGTCGTTGGGCGTCTGCCTTTGGCTCAGGTCGTGATCCCAGGGTCCTGGGATCGAGCCCCGCATTTGGGCTCCCTGCTCTGCGGGAAGCCTGCTTCTCCCTCTCTCCCACTCCCCCTGCTTGTGTTCCCTCTCTCACTGTGTCTCTCTCTGTCAAATAAATAAATGAAATCTTTAAAAAAAAAAAAAAATAAATAAGTAAATCTTTTAAAAAAGGGCACTAAACAAAATGTGGACATAGCCATCTTATATATGGGCTCAATGTATAAACTGCCCTTCAGGAAAATGCAACAGCTTTTGGGGTGCCTGTGGACTGTTACCTCCGCAAGCTTTCTCTTCAACCCACCCCACATCCTTTAAAAAAATACTATTATTACTGTAGTACGTATACAACTTTATTTAGATAGTGATTTTTCTAATGCCAACCAACTTAGTCCTATAGTCAGCGGCATCACCTGAACTTTTTACCCTCCCCCAAGGTTTAAATACTGATGAGTCGGGAATGGAAGGGGGTTACCTTGTTCAGGGGTAAAAGGCTCATTACTAAATGACAGTAACAGTTTCCGACAAATTTCTAAAATCAAGACCAAACCAAAACGACAACAAAGGAACAAGAAAGGAAATACATTTTAAACCAGGAAATAAAGGTTTTTCCTTATTAGGGAAGGGGCAAGTAAGGGCTAACACCTAGGCCCAGCTTATCCAGATCACCAGCCAGCTGTGGACTCTGCCCCAGGGCCGAACCATCCTCTAGGTTCAGTTCTGGTACCAAACTCTATTCCAGGCTGTCAACTCCAGTGCAGGCAGAAGGTGAAAGGTGGGGAAGGTCAACCTCTGGAGCCGCAATCTCTGTTCCCAAACTGCCGATTCATCAAGTAGGCAGAACGCTTCCCTAACCTCAGTTCCACTTCCAGTCCGACCCCAGGTGATCCTGTTCTTGAAACCCCCCTCCTGCCCTTTCACGGACACCTCCAGAGTGCCCAGCAGGTGGCCAGCACTAGTGAAGGATGAGAAAGACCCGCCCATTGCCCAGGGACACACAAGCAGCAGAGAAGCTCCACCAGCTTCCCCGTCCATGTGATGCAGCACCCACTGAAGTGAGCTGGGCACCCGAAATGTCTATCAGTTTCAGTCCCCTCTGTACATTATCATGGTTATGCTGACCTCTTCCATGTAACCTGGGTTTTTGCCCTCAAGGAGCTCAGAGTCTCGGTCAGGTCCTGACTAGATTAGGACCCTCTCTAACACTCTGTGGAACACTACTGACCTGGAAAATTCTATATATAATTCCAGGCAAATTTTTGGGTCCCCTGAAATCTTATTTATGCTGAGCTCCCCACCAGTCCATGGAGGCCAGTTTCTCATAATCTCTCCTGAAAACCAAAGAACCAAAGGGCAAGCAGAGGAAGAGCTTGTTGGTAGAATGGTCCTACTGTCTCTCATAGCAAAAAACATCTTAAGAAAAGTTTTGCACGGGCTGAATTCCCTCAGGACAGAAGAGCAGGAGCAAAATCCTTGAGCCTGAGGTCTCTCTTCCCCAGAGTCCAGAAAGGAGAAAATTAGGTAGTGACATTAGAAAAGGAAGCAGCCGGTTTAATCCCTGGGACATAGGAACGAAGAAAAAAAAAGTTGTGGGAAGATGTTCAAGAGAGAGAGACATGTCCCTAGAGGACGGTGTGGGAGGAAGCCCATCCTCCCAGCTATCCTGATGGCTTAGAGCTGGGAAGAGGGTGGAGGGAAGGAGAACTCCTTAGCCTAACATGGAAGTGTGTGAGAATCTCCAGTTGGAAGTTTTTTTTTTAAGATTTTATTTATTTGAGACAGAGAGAGAGAGAGAGAGAGAGAGAGCGAGCGCACACACTAGTGGGGGAGGGACAAAGGGGGAGGGAGAAGCAGAATCCCTGCCGAGCAGGGAGCCCGATGCGGGGCTCCATCCCAGGACCCTGGGATCATGACCTGAGCCCAAGGCAGACGCTTAACGACTGAGCCACCCAGGCGCCCCAAGATGGAAGTCTTAATACTTTAGGTGCTACAGAAACATTGTTAGACATGGTGGCTAAGTTCTATCACCGCTCTATGTCAACAGGGCAATGGGATGACTTGAGAATTAATTCAAAATCTTGTAAGAATACTGTTTCTCCAAGGAAATCTAATTTACCTGCCAAATAACTGACTGATCAAATGAACTTTTGGAACTGCTCTTCAGTCAAGAGTTGACTACTATGATGGACTGGGTCATTTTCCAGCACGTACCCTCCTTCTTCCCAGCCCTCCCTTCACGGGAGGAGTATTCTCTCCTCTATTAGAGTTGGCCTTGGCCACGTAACTTACTTTGGCCAACGGAATGTGGACAGAAGCAGCACGGTGCTGCTCCCAAGCCTAGGCCATTGGGGCCATCATGTGTTTCTGCTTGCCCTTCTGGGAGCATCCACCTTCTATTATGAGAAAAACCTGCCGCAGGGAGCCAAAGCCCCTCTTGTTCTGGGTCCCAGAATGAGACACATGGAGAACACTTGTCCTTGACCCACAGGCTGCATGCAGCACAGCTGTCTCTGCCAACCTGCAGACCCATAAGCAAGAAACAAATGCTTACTGCTGTGCGCTAGGGAGACTTCTGGGTTGTGTGTTATGCAGCAAAAGTAGACTAATCCAAGGAATACCCCCTTCCCCCAATATGTGCCTTAAGGCTCTAAAAACAGCAGAAACTCTTGAAACTTGTTTCAGCAAGAGCATCGTATTTGGAGTAAGTACTCAGCCTCTCAAGTTAACCACGACGAAGGGGACAAAACGTGTAAAGATGGGTAGGTTCTGGATGTTAAAAATAGTCTTCCCCCCTGAATGGGCTTATTACCGTGCACTACTTATGTGTGTACGTAAGAGCGTTTATAACATGCCGACGCAGACAACCATCCATCCATAGCTGAGACATGATAGCGTCAGCCTTGTTTTCAGATAAAACAAAGGACAATTCTTAAAAGTGCTAAAATTGAAATGTCGCTTCTTAAAGGAAACAACTTCGTAGAATACCTTTCCCTTTTCACCCTCACTAAATCATTCTGAGTAGAGGCAACAAACACTGCCAGGACCTCCGCTGCTTCTCTGCCGCCAAATGGCTCTTTCTTCCGCTCGACAGTTCTGCCCCATGGCCCTCTAGCAGGAAACAGGGAGAACTTTCAGGGGTTTCTGAGCTTCGTGGTCCTGGGCCGTCCTCTCCCGGAACGCCCATGGATCATTACGTACTGCCCTTCAGTCTCTTCTAGTCCTGACGTCACTGGGGCTGCCTCTTGCTCTTTTCCTTTGCTTTTTCTAATCCCCGCTGACACTCATCGTCTACCCTCTTCCTTCTCTCTCTGGTAGTTTCTTTGTTCCTATTTCTTCTCTGTCTCCTGCTGCTTTAGTCCAGCACTAGTGTGTGGTCTGACTTGGAAAGCCGCCCCCTTTGGGTGGGAGACACTGAATGAGCATGCGGCGTCGTCTGCTATCTTGACATTCTGAGTTCCTCCTGGTGATTCCTACTGACGCTGGAGCCAGGAGATACTCTGAGTTGTCTTTGGGTGTCCCAGTAGCTGAAGGAGTGGGATGCCTCACAACTAAAATTGGCTATCCCTGTGATTCTGTGTCCAGAATCTTCTTCTAAGAGGAGCATTCCCCTCAAAGTTCTTGCTGAAAAGGAAAGTCGACGGTGGACATATTTTAGAACACATC
Organism: Eumetopias jubatus; assembly: GCF_037043125.1. Taxonomy (NCBI): domain Eukaryota; kingdom Metazoa; phylum Chordata; class Mammalia; order Carnivora; family Otariidae; genus Eumetopias; species Eumetopias jubatus. The sequence goes on from NW_028274820.1 coordinate 37,544,257, forward strand.
GTCCCCACCCCCTCCCAGCACAGCTGCCTGGACCCAGAATGGTGACCTGGCCCTTGGCAGCAACTCCTATCATGGCTTGGCAAAAAGGTGAGGCGTGTCAGCCACATTCTTCCTTTTAGGAATCTGACGTAGGAAATACTAACAGAGCAAATGTGAGCAGTGGGGGTTAGAGCTGAAAGGATCCAGGAGTTGGCCGAAGTCCTGAGAGTCAAGGGGCCAGCCGCAGTTAAGGGGAGCAGACAGTACTACCGAAAAGAGGCACTGAAGGGGAGAAAAAGGCCTGCCCGGCAGAGACAAGCAGGTGGTGATGCTCTTAGCAGGACCGAGAGAGCATTTACACTCTGCATGGCTTTTCACTGCCAGGCCACATGAAACATTCCATCAAACCCCCTTTTCTTAAGGTAATCCAAGTACTTGTCTGTTACATGAAACCCAGGAAAAATTTTCCTAAATAGCAGGTGAGCCAGCAAGTGTGTATATGTAGTGAGCCTCTCTACAGGAGACTATATTCTCCCTTCTAATAATAATGTCCAAAGGATGTGAGCCAAAAGTCCTTAGTGAGTGTCTTAGAAATGGAACAGTGAGGAGGGAATATAGCTGTCCTTCTCTGTAACGTGGCAGGGAGGGAATCTTTGAGTAAGCCAGAAAATGAGCCACCATCAGGTGAAGATGGAATTAGGGCTTTCACTGGGAGACTCATGGCTCTGCGAACATGCCCATCAATGGCTGTGTCCACACAGAGCTAAAGTAGAACATTTCTACTAAAGCCTATAGACTCTTAGGTCTATGTCGGAGATTCAGAATACATTGACAGAACGGGAGCACTAGTGCCTCCAGGTCTAGGAGCAGCTTCTTGCTTTGATATCAAAGGTTGTTAGTCAGTAGGTAAAGGATACACTTACTATTCATTGAGTCCTGAACACCAAGGGTAGCTCAATAGGTCCACTCCTCTACCTATTTTTCTGTCTGCCAAGCATAGGGAAGGATGTATAAGGCCAAGTATTACGAGCCTGAATCTCAAACAGGACACAAGTCCTTATTTTCAGTGTGCATGCCGCATTGACTACTCATTGGAAGCATATGTCTACATGAATCGAGAGGCTTCTGTGGCCGCGTTCAAATGAACATTTAAAGATGGAAGACTGAAAGTGTGTGGGTCAGACTCTTTCTCCTTCTGTAGGAAACGAAGACATTCCAGAATCAAAAGCCACCAGCGGCGGCAGGTGTGGAAATGAAAGCTGCAGAGACCTCTCTGGGGTCCGTGATGCCGAACTGATGCTGGGCCCACCCCCAGGAGACCACCCAGCGGACGGGTCGCATCTCTCATCAGCACTGCACAAGACCAACTCTGCACCACGGGCACTTACCAGAAGGAGGTCTTTGCCTTGTTCATCGATATCTGTTACGAACTTCTCAATCGGTTGAGGAGATTTTGAGTGAAAAGCCTGCCTGGGAAGGGCGACATCTCGAGGCCAGTCCTCCTCTCCCGGGAGTCCAATGACGCTACAAAAGAACCACGTGTGAACATAAGCATCATTAGCTGCTATGCTGAAGCTGTTTTCCCACCAAAGTCCAGATGATGGTGAAGTCTGAGAGGCAGGCATGGGGGACACAGAGCCTATTACTGGCAGGTCTCTCATCTCTGTCCTGCGGCAGTATGATGATCACAGGGTAGAGGGTGATCTTTCAGGAAAATTGTAAAATTCACTGGGAAGGGTTAAGAGATTCCTCTAGTAGCAGATACTAAATGTATGAGATGATGCAGAAATAGAAAATAGTATATTACTACCAGTAAGTCCTGACATACTGACAGAGTAGGAGCCCCACATGGGCATATATTTTCCTTTATGCCCAAGAGTGCTTTTTGGGTTCTGATCCAACACTCTCATATTGCCATGCTTTTATAATGCTCATCTAACACGATTCATTAGCACATAAATTTGGTTGCACTTTTGGTTAAAGAGTAATTCCCTAAACGGTAACTACATACGTTAGAATCAGGCCAAAAAGAGGCTAAAAGATATGTGAATCCTGTGCTAGGCAAACACTATTTTATAATTTAATTTCAAATTAAATTCATTAAGTTAAATTTAGTTGATATATATTTTATATTACAAAACTGATTTTTTTATTTTAAAAGATTTTATTTATTTACTATTTATTTATTTTAGAGAGAGCGAGCAAGCATGTAGGGGCAGGAACAGAGGGAGAGAGACAAGCAGACTCCAGGCTTAGCACAGAGCCTGACACGGGGCTCGATTTCACAACCCTGAGATCATGACCTGAGCCGAAATCAACAGCCGGACAGTTAACCGACTGAGCCACCCAGGCGCCCCTACAAAACTATTTTATAGTATTCCAAAGTGAGCAAACAATAAATAAAGACAGTATCACTTATGGCTTCCCCTGAAAATTATTCTGGGATCAGAAAGACGTGGAGAGAAGATCAAGTGATATAGAAACAGCACAGGCATTGTATGTCAACTATATTTAAATACAAAAAATAAATTAACAAAATAGCGTAGACTTTGGAAAAGGCAGACCTGGGTTCAGATTCTACTCCTACAACTTACTGGTAGGTAAGGACAAACTACTTAACTTCTGTGAGCCTCAGTGTCTTTATTTATTAACAGTCATAATTCACAGTGAGAATTTATATAAAGTGCATAGCACAGTGCCTGACACACAGTACTTGTTAGTATCAATACATTACCCATTATTAGTATTATTATTTTAAAGATTTTTATTGATTTATTGAGACAGAGAGAGAGAGCACGAGAGGGGGGAGAGGCAGAGGGAGGAGAAGCAGACTCCCCTGATGGGCAGGGAGCCCGACATGGGGCCAGATCCCAGGACCCTGAGATCATGACCTGAGCTGAAGGCAGATGCCCAACCAACTGAGCCACTCAGGAGCCCCACCCATTATTATTACTATTATAAGAGGAAAATCATGTTATTAATCTAAAATGCATAGGCAATGCATCACTACTACACTAAAAATACGAATTGCTTGAGTCCTATTGATGTGTGACTTGAGGTTCTTCAGAAATATTAATAGGTCGGTGGCTTTACATACTTATTTGAGAGATAGAGAGAGTTCACACACATGAGGTGGGGGGGCCGGCGGCAGAGTCAAGCAGACCCCACACTCAGTGGGGAGCCTGAGAGGAGGCCAAGCCCACGACCCCAAGATCACGACCCAGTGGAAACCAAGAGGGGTATGCTCAACGGACTGAGCCACCCACGCGCAATATGGAGATATTATTTAAAGTTTATGTATATGGAGCACCTGGGCGACTCGGTTGAGCATCTGCCTTCGACTTAGGTCATGATCTCAGGGTCCTGGGATCCAGCCCTGCCTCGGGCTCCCCGCTCAGCGGCGAGTCTGCTTCTCCCTCTCCCCTCTGTGATCTCTCTCACTTTCACTCTCAAATAAATAAATAAAATCTTAAAAAAAAATAAAGTTTATATATAGATAGTAGGTAGGTTTGAACAAGGGAAATCAGGGGATGCAAGAACTTGTATCTCACTTACAGACTCTGATTAACTCCAAACTAAAAAGTTATAATGTAGTGGACAGAACATATGGCTATTCAAATTTACCAAACTTTTTTTTAAAGAAATCTCTACACCCAACGTGGGGCTTGAACTCACAACCCTGAGATCAAGAGTAGCATGTTCTACCAACTGAGCCAGCCAGGCACCCCCTTGCCAAATTCTTTGAACTAGAGATAGCAATGGTGCTGGCCTGTGTTAAGAGTCTTCTCCTTGGCCTGCACTCACTGGGACACAGGTCGAGAAAATGTGTTCTCCTGAATGGATTTCCAGGTTTCAGGAAGATGTGGTGGTGAACGTCACAGGCTCTCTCTGTAAGACTTTCTTCCCCCTTTCATTCCCTCAATAGAGCCCAGGTCACAGACCTCACCTGGGGAGAGCAGACACCTGTAGCATAATTGCACCTGTCACTGGGTGTCCGGGAAAAGACCCTGTAATCCTACCTCTGTTGGACATGCTGGGAGAGCCACGCTGTTGAGGCAAATAAAGACAGACTCACGGACGTATTTACCAGAACAAGGGGATGGAAATGCAACTTGGGCAATACACAAATTTACTTAATAGCGAGATCTAGAGGAAGAGTAGAAAGAAAAAGGATACCACTATTAATTATTCAAGGACATAAATGTGTATGCTTGGAAAGAATGGGATAGGCAGAGAAAGAAAAAGAGAATGCTTGTGAAAGAACTTTAACAATTTCCTTCATTTTTAGTGTTTTAGCCATTTTTAGATCTTTCTTTGGCATTACCATCGCCAGTCATCTAGAAATCAATTATAAAAATTCTTAGTAATAATTTAAAATCTTTAAAAAAATCTTTTTATCTGCAGCTTTGAATATATTTATATTGAAATAAATCTGGTGATGTGGGTAGCTGAGTGCCAAAAGCAAAAAAAAGTCTGTGTTCATGTATGTGTGGTGCATAAATACATATATGTGTACATAGCTATCTATATAAATAACTTTCAAAAGTATTTTTAAATCTGCCCCCTCCTCTGATCCCCGAACGACCTCCTGAGACATGCAGGTCAGTTATTGCTTCCTTTTTATAGATGTGGAAACAAAGGGGTGAGGAGTGAAATCAACCGCCAAAGTCACACACAGTAAGTTCCGCCACAGAGCGGGAGCGAATCCAGCTCTCCTGATTCCAAATCCAATATTTTGTTTCCATTTAACTATGACTCCGCTCTGAAAAATGCTCTAAAATGTCACGAGCTAAAAGCGTTCAGTTTCACTTTCAAAGTACTTGCTGTTCTTTGAAAGTATAAATCTTTCTAAATGCAGAAACAGTTCTCCCTGTAAGAGAATGTGAATGTGGCTTTCCTTAAAAAAAAAAAGAAAAAAGAAAAAAAATCCCTTTAATATCCAGTATGAACTTTTATGGCCCATATACGAACGTTGTGAAACTCTGATAGGTCCCTTAAAAAGTGCCTGCATCAAGTTTCAGTATTTGGACAGCTGAACATAAGCCTTAAAAGTTGACATCTGTACCGTAAAGACTGACAGCACAAAATCTATAAATGGCAGAGGGAACAGAAATCATTTTTCAAGTACTTTAGAAATGACACTAGGGTGCAGCATTGTCCCTCTTCTGTATGCCAAAGGAACCAAGGCAGAGTAAAGAGAACATAATTTCAGCGAAACAAGGCCAGAAACCAAGAAGTAAATGCTAAAGGCCTAAGACCTATAGAACTTCATGGCTTCTTTTCTGCTGGCAACCTAAGGGTCTCAGGCCTTTGCCAAAAGTGGAACTGGCTCTCCCTTGGGCACAAGTCAAACTTGTTTGTCAGAGGTTCTCTCGGGTCCAGCTCCCCCTGGCTTCTGATACTTAGCGGCACTAACAAGGCTAACAAGTTCGCAGACCCCAGGGCTGGAGCTGGACAGAACGCCCAGGTGATGTCAGTAAGGGAAAGGTGGTGATGGGTTTAACGTCTGGCAAGCTGGCTTCTGTCATGATCACTTTTCCCTTTAACAAGAGTCACTGGTGTGTCTGACTTTCCCAGTTCCTGCTTCAAGTTCTCACCGCACACAAACTATATTCAACAGTGCTGGGGAAGAATAGATGGGGGTTCATCACTCTATGAGCAAAGATGAGTTGACATCCAGAAGCAGAGAGAACATGAGTTTTGTCCTGAATCTGTCCATTTTATGGAGTGGCAGGAGGAGGAGGAGTGGGAGTCTCGGCAGCCGCCCTGGACCTGGGAAGCCCCCACACGATAAAACCAGCAAATATTTTTCAGGCCTTAAAGCCACTGGATTCTGATTCAGCAGTGCCACTGGCATCATTCGAAATCTAGTGGAGCTTTCCAGTCACTTAGAGAACAAACTGAGGTTCCAGTTTTATACCAACTGTTTTAAGCAGTCATGCTCGAGTAGATAGTGTTAACATATAATTATTTTCTTTAGGGATACTTTTCACCAGTTTTGCGGACTGAAAATACCATAAAAATCACTGGGATTCCTATAAAATGTTACAGACCAATGACTGGGGCTGCTTTTGGTTCTAGAACTCCGTTTTTCTTACTTCACCCCAATTCTGAGGGGGCTTGGCAAAGGCACCTATCCCAAAAGGATGCCATACTTCATGCTTTGTGAGAGGAAAGGCCTCTTCTTAACATTCTAGAAATACAAAAGCATACATACCCCCACAGTCACAAACATGTAGACATGAATGGAACTCTGCAAATCATCAACGAGCTAAGTAACAGACAATTAGAACCAAAGAATTTGAGCGCAAGAAAAGATCTTAGAATTTACGTCCTAGGTTTCAGTATTCAGGTGAAGAAGTTAAGGAACAAAAAGGTTAAACAATTAATGATGAATTATAATCATAGCTGCCATTTTAAAAGCATTCAGTATGCACCAGGCACCGTGCATGCACTTCACAGGGCATTTTATTTTATTTTTTTTTTTTTACAGGGCATTTTAAATAACTTTCTCAAGACTGCATAGAATTTAGCAACAGACATAGGGTTAGAACCTAGGGTTCTCATTTCCTATTTTGGGGCTCCAAAGAAAAATGGGTTGTGTAGCATACCATCCAAAACAAAACAATGTAAAATCAATCTAGATGAACCAATGGGGATACTCAATGGGGACAGGAAGCCCGGTGGGCAAGGACGGGTTACCAGGCAACCGAACGCCCCACCACGGACGGCGGATGCATCTGAAATGGCCCCAAGCAGATAACACATCTGAACTCAAGGTCATGATGGGCTCTGCATAAAACAGCATGTCTGCCATGTCCCCCCTCACCACACAAATAGTAACACTGACTGTGGCCGCAGCTTGGAGGAGGAAAGACAAGAGGTAAACATTTTATATGAATGTCAGAGGAAAGGCACTGTAAATGTTTTCATGCTATGAACGCTGATGTAAAATTACAGTTACTACTTACTCCAAGATTTTTCCAAGCTGATCGACATCTGAACTTCCACGAAAAAGAGGCCTACAAGAATAAAGATACATATCAAACACGGAATTTTCTCATTACATTTCAATCATATTGGTCATTACCACTGTTTACAGGAAGCAAAACATTCTTTAAGGGTGAGGAAGGAGTAAAGAAGTGAGACATCTTTCCTTTGGTCAGTGAAGAATTTTCTCGCATCTGACTTCATGGTAAGGATCTGTCGTAAGTACCGGCTGGGCCCTGACTCCCCTGTTTTATCACCGTGGGTATTCTATTCGCACTCACTGCCGACAACAGTGCCACAGGGGGACACACAGGCCCTGGTTTCAAAGTCCTACCCAACTTCCTGGTAGGGTGCAACACGTCACTGTTCTAGTCTGGACCGAGGGGTTCGTGGGCTTCTTTGAAACTCCTCTTGGTCAGATTCTTCTCCGAGCTCCCTTTCCTCACCTCTCTGCTATCACAGGACTTCCTCAGGGGGCTCTCTCTTTCCGTGGGTCCTGATGCCGCAGTGACATACCTCTGGACCTATTTTTCTGATTTTATCACTTTCCTTTCTCACAGTATTATGGTAGTTAGCCATCACTCCGGGCTTCAGAGGAACACACAGCCCTCAGTGTCTACACGGAGCATTTAACTGGCAATTAAATGAGCTCACTTGGTGACATTTCTGGCATTTTCCCAAGTAGGTCAATACCCCTAGAGGGCAAGGACTTCTCTAGGTTTGCCTCTAATCTTTGGCCTAGTGCTTTACCTGAACAGGTGCTCAGTTAATAAATATTTTATTTAATATATTCCTACGGCACACATGGAAATGTTTCCGAACCCCTTTCTCAATGACTGACAGATATTTTTCAACGATAATGGGCTTTAAAAAAATTTGTAGCCTATTACCAGAGACCATATTTTTTAAATGTTATATATGAATTATAAATATAAATATTATATATCAATTTTAGAAAAGCCAAACAATGGAATCTTAACAGCTATTATTTCTAGAACAGTAATGTTGACTCTAATATAATACTATGTGCTCCCCAAACATCTCATTTAATTCTCACAAAAATTTCAGGAGCAAGGTAGTATTATTATCATCCCTATTTTCTGATGAGCAGCTAGGATTAGAGATGTTCTAGACTTACCTAAGGACAAATAACAAAATGCAGACTTTTATTAAAATTCAAACCAGGTCCACCTTGCCCCAAAGCCTATCTGCTTCATTTTTATATTGTAACACATCTTATTTTGGTTACTAATGTTCTCCACACTCACAGACACTCCCTACAGTGAGCCTTTGGAGTGAAATAGCACGGAGACTGTGTGAAGAGCACTTTAGAGAGAACCCAGTGTCTCACAAGCAGGTGCCTGTGGGATTCTGTACTCATTGCTCTGCAAATGTCCAGTGTCTTTAAATTCTTGCCCTCTTTAACAAGGAACAAAGCAATTTACCAGACTGATTGAAGTTCTCTATTCTTTCCATACACTTCCTGTCTGATGGCCCTTCTAAATTTTTTTAAGTTTTTTTTTTTTTTTTAAAGACTCTATACCCAACATGGGGCTCGAACTTACAACCCTGAGGTCAAGAGTCGCACACTCTACTGACTGAGCCAGCTAGGCGCCCCTTAATTAGGTTTTTAATTTTAATTCCAATGTCGTCAACATACAGTGTTAGGCCCTTCTAGATTCTTACGTTCTGCCCCCTGTGCAATCTTTTACAGCTACTTTGCTCACATCTTAATTGATAGCACCATTTTTCTTTTCCTTTCCAAAGCACAGAACTTGGACTGCACAGAAACAACAGTGCCCTTTCTTTTCACACTCCTGTTTCCTTAGTATTAAGGTATAAAATTACAAAACTAAGTATAACCAGCATTAGGAGGTTTGGACAAACACAAACGACCCCTCTTTGCGTAGCACATATCTCAAATGGCTTGAGCGCTGGGCATGCCGGGTAGCAGGCGCAGAGGGAACCGAGGGCACACCTTTAACTGATAAGCTGGTGAAACGGTTTTGTAAACATGCCAAGCCCCTCACCCTGCATGAAGAAGACTGGTATGCACAGTGAAATTATCTTTGAGGATCATGGAGCAGCTTAAAAGAAACTGGCCATGGCTACTGGGAAACAAACAAGACAGACTACCTTGAGTGGACGTTGTTCCCAGGCAAAAGCACAAGCCCTTCTTTTTCCTGAGGTGGGTACTGAGACCCCGAAGCTCAGCTCCAGCAGTGCAGGGGCTCATGCCCTTACTGGTTTGGTTCTCGGTTCCCTTTTTGTGTTTTTCTCCCTTGGCAATACTGTAACATTTTTGCTAGCTCCACTATGCATTTAAGCAAGTGCTTGCTCTATTTTACCTTACATTTGATACATGTTTAGCAGAGCACTTTCAAATCATGTAGTCCACCATACTGCCAGAGCCTGAAATCTTGCCTCTCTTGGCTGGACTTGGCTCCACAGAATGAAATGTGCTTTACATCCTTGAGTTAGAATTGGCCCATTAGTTTGGCCTGCTTTAATGAGGGCAAGCAGCAGAAAGGTCTGAATCATAACCACTTCTCTGTGACCTGCTGTGGGGAATACTAGAAACTCGGAAGCAACAATTCAGTATATGGCTCAGAATGACTTTTGTCACGTAGGAAGACCTGGCATGGGACTGTGAGGTCTACTAATTTGGCTTTAGGATGGATATGGATTGGCTTGAGTTATACAGAACCACTAAATCCTGACAGCATGCAATTAACTCCCATAAAATAGATCTTTGGGTGCAAAGACACTGTCACAAGATAATGGCAATGAGTCACATGAAGGGGGGAACAGCCTACCTGGAACTGGTACTCTTAGTTGACCAAAAAGTGATCATGAATGTGATCAAATTCTTAGGACCATCCATTCAGTTTGGGGCTGAAAATGCTCAAGTCTGCAGGAGCCGGTTTTGTGATAGAAGATGCTATGTTCATTAGAAGCATGGAGAGTTACATTGGATTTAGAAGAAAGATGAAAAGTTTTCATCATGATGACCTCCTGGGGGTGCTATGGTGGAATACTGATATGTAAGAAGAAGATTGTCCCAATTATATGATACAATCTGTCTTTAAATAAGGCTCCGTGGTCAAAAGTCTTGGCTGTATCAGGTCTCGGACCTGTGTGCATCATGTACTAGGACTGTATTTTCACTGAAGTTATTTTGCATATTTCTTCCTTCCTCAGATAAGCTGAGTTAAATATCCTTCAAGTCATGTAATTTATGGCATATTTTAGGTGGATAATTATGGGCATCTTTGACTATATTCTTTGGTTTAGTGGTAAGGGAGAGTTTAATTCTACTGCCTTGAATAATTTTATAATTGTAGGAATCATTCAGCTAAAACACACACATACATGAGTCAAACTTGGCTGGTTCTTTATTACCATGACATAGGGCTGAGCTGGAAGGAAGTAGAGGGTTGAAGGACCAACATGGGGGGAGAGTAAGACACAGAAAGACTGAAAGACAGACTGAGCTACAGATGGTCAGACAGAGACAATGTGAGGAGGTCCAAAATAACTTTGAACTCCATTTCTTCCTATTGTCTAAACATCTACCTCTCCTGGAAATCTCAGGGTATATTTATATGGGCCCTTCACGAAGACTGAAGCTGGAAGGGGAATATTCTATTATATATCATGAGACAAAGGCTCATAAAAATTAAAAAGTATTTTTTTTTTTTTTTTTTGAGGATTCACTAAGCTATCCCAGAAGCCTCCCATCCCAGGTGACATACTTAGTAATTCTTTTAAACTAACTACTTAAAAATAAAATTAACAAAAGAGATATTCTACTGAAAGCAGTAAATCTGAAGCCTGGTTTTGTATTTCTTAAAACACTCCTTCTTTATCTACACATTTTTTGGGGGGTTAACTAGCAAAATGGAGAGATTATACCTACCAAGAACATCCCCAAATAAAAACTGTGCAATTGTTTTATTGGATTAATATACTAAAAAATCCCTCTGTTATATGGGGCATTACTGAAGGATAGTAACTCTTATGTATTTTACTATATCAAAAACTATAATTAATTTCTTCAAATGACTTTTCAGTAATTTAACCAAGTGTTTGGGTAACGGTGCGTAAACATTATCGGTGAAAGACCTTTGTTGAATCTACATTTCATGGATCCATTTCTAATTTTATACCTTTCTTTTCTCTTCACCTAGCCTATGATCCTCCTTTATCCTCAGATTTTCTCCACACTCACTTCTTGGGACGATTACATTCTTTTGCATAAACCTCCTTCTGTCTCTCACGGCCCTCAACTTCTTTTCTATTTTTGAATTCCCACTACAGAGGACCCTACTGGAAGACTTTGCCATTCTACCCTTTGAAGCCAATTTATTTGACAAGATAAATAATATTTGGGGGAAAATATCTGAAACTGGACATTGCTATGTTTTTATGAAAGAGAATTTTAGGTTATTTCCAAGTATTTTCTTCAAATATCTTTCACTCTTATACTTGATAATAGTTAATGCTGATAAAAAAAAAAAAACCTCTTTCTGCAAACAATAAATTTTAATTTATATATATTTTTTTTAACTAAAAGGAGATCATTGCAAAATACAGTAACAAATTGCATTCATTTCAAACCATAGCAAAGTCAATTTTCTTCTCATATGACCGCAGGCGCTGTCATGCCAAAACAAGTATGGTTCTTGGGGTTTTCTTTAGCAAGGATTTTTCTCAAAGCTTTTTTGAATTTGTGAGAATTTCAGCCTTAATGCACACCACCCCCATTTCCCCCAACATGTTGATTTTAGAGGATATTTGTTGACCGGGGAAAGGGTATCATAGGCTTTGGTGATGAACTGTCCTGGGTATGAATCCCCACAGCCATTTCTCTCTGAATGACCTTAGGAAAGTCAGTTAGCCTCTTTGAATCTGTAAAATGTCCAGTTTATAGGAGACCTACAGTTAGGTGCCAACTAAACACACACATACTTTTTCACACTCATACGTGATAGACGTATGTTCTTGTTCCTGGCCACTGCTATATACAAAAGATACCAAAGTGTTTCATGCAGTGAACAAGAAAGGAAGGGGACACTTGTCACCACACGGTGGATGCCCAAATCGTAGTAAAGGCTAACAATTCCTCCTCTGGGGTCACTATTCTCTATACCTGTTACAACTCTTACACCTTTACCATCAAGAACAGAAAGAATGAATGTCAAATAAGGTTTGATTAACTTTGAATTGGCAATATTATTTCTTCCTCTCTATGTAGTTTTAGCAACACTCACCCCATCTTTTAAGCATGAAGTGCATTTTCTTGGGTCGAATTACAAAGGGTACCAAGTTTCAGATTACATGCCTTTTTAAACAAATGAAAAGAACATATAACTATCATTCATAAGCTCAATAAACAGTGGAAAACATTTAGAAGTAGGGTATGTTTTCTAGCAGATGAGATGTGTATGCTGATCGGTCTGTTATGGAAAGGAAATGATTCATGCATAAGGGAAGATGAAAGGTTTCATTTAGTTACAATACTCTCATTGTACTAAAAAGATGAGGATGCCATGGATCCCCCTACAGAACACCTCTGTAACCTGCATTTGACCTGCAGTTATGCTTTAGTTGCTATCTTTCTTGATTAGCAAAGGAATTTTCCGTGTTCATAACAGGACCTTTCGAAAAATATTGCTTACTATTTTATGCTTGCTCCTGTGTTCAGTTCTAGAGAGAGCTGTTATCTGTTAAGTTAAAAATGTTAACTTATCACTTTACAATTACCACCTATTCAAATAACCAGATTAAGCAGAAAATCAATTAACTGATTTGCTTCGTAAACACTAATTGAGTGATCACCCACTAAGCACACAGGGCTGCATTAGGTGCTGGGAGATAACCCTTCCCCCAAGATACATATTAAATATAAATATTATATAATATAGTCTTAATATATAATATACATATATTTAAAGTATATTACACATTTTAATACAAATATATTAAAATATGAATTTATAATATTTATAAATAAATATATATATTACATACTACCATAATGATCCTTGCCTCTGTGGGAGACACGAGATACAAATGCAGGATCTTGAAATAAAGAAGTTTATCTCATTTTACCCTGGGAGAAAGCTCAAGGCAATCATTTAATCTTTACTAGAATGTTGGGAGGTGGTCTGATTAACTGTCTTTTATAGATGAGAAGTAAAGAAACTTAAGGAAACTGCTCAGTAAGTGGCTGAGTTGGTCTAACTCCAATGAGCAGCAAACAGAAGCAGTGTTTTAGAAAGATTACTATGGCAGAGGTTGGGGCGCCTGGATGGCTCAGTCGTTAGGTGTCTGCCTTCGGCTCAGGTCATGATCCCAGGGTCCTGGGATCCAGCCCCGCATCGGGCTCCCCGCTCAGCGGGAAGCCTGCCTCTCCCTCTCCCATTCCCCTGCTTGTGTTCCCTCTCTCGCTGTCTCTCTCTCTCAAATAAATAAATAAAATCTTTAAAAAAAAATATGGCAGAGGTTTATTGAGTCACTAAGAGGGGATGAAGACAGAGCTAGGGAGGCCAACGGCAAGATCAGTGCACAAGGACCTAACCCAGTTGGACAGAGCAGATGGGAAAGGATGCAAAGGCATAGAAGGGAAGGTGATCTGAATTTGGTAAAAGACTCAGCATGCCCTGCGAGAAGCAGCATGGTTTTAAGATTCCAGGCCGAATGAGAAAGGTGGGGAGAGGGTGGTGTGGGGAGGAGAAGATTGGAAGATAATTGACTTAATTTTAAACATGCTCCTTTATGATAAAAAATAATGTATAAAACAATGCTTTGAAATCTGAGAATGAAAAACATGCAAAAGATTAGTTAAGCATACCTAGGTATATACCCAACAATACTGGTAATGTAGGTGCACACAAACACTTGGACATGAATGTGTGTAGCAGCATTATTCATGATAGCCCAAACAACCCAAATGTCCATCAGCTGACAGTGGGATAACAGAATGTTGTATAGCCATACAGTGGAGTGTCATTCAGTCACAAAAAGGAATGAAGCAGGGGACGCCTGGGTGGCTCAGTAGGTTAAGCATCTGCCTTCGGCTCAGGTCATGATTAATAAACAGGAATGGTTACTCTTCCTCCCACTGAGAAGGCCTTCTCTCCCTTCTTCCCAACAACTTCTGTCCCTCAAAATTTGCACCCTTGGTTCATCTCGGGGTAATTCAAGTGCAAGCATGTGTATTTATTTGCGCAGGTACGTATACATGAGTAGATGCATACACATTCAGAGCCAGAACCGATTTGATTGATATTGTTGTATATGTTTAGGCTTAACTGGTCTGTGGCACTAGACAATATCACCCTGCAAATAATGGGTGTTTAAAAACGGGGGTGGGGGGCTGGTGTGACAATTAGTCTCCTACATCTAAAATCTCACCAAAACCATCAGAGAAGCAGAATGAGGAATGCTGGATAGAAACTTTGCCCTCAGATGCTTTACATCACCCTGCAGGTCAGGGATGGGCTTCTTGGAAGACAAAGAAAGAGAAGGGTTGAGAAGTGTTAGCAAAGGCCAACCAGAGTGAGGGATTAAAAAGGATGTAGAGGGGAAAGAGGCTCCTGAAGGAAACCAGCCCAGGAAGGAAGCGTCGCTGGTGGGAAAGACCCTATGGGAGACAAAAAAATTTAAAGCCCAAGTAATACAAGGCAAGGACCAGGGCAAAAAGAAGAATCTGAGATGAAGTTCTGTCAACTGAGACAGAGACGGATAGGAAAAAACCCCTACCAGGGAAGGGAGGGGCCGCTCACAGGGCAGAGCAGATAATTACAACTTAGAAAGTTGCTGCCCTATCTGTCCACAGTAGGGGACTCGGAATCTGGTCATTTCCTTACAAATAAATAGCTGAATTAATTTTTCCTTGTTACCAGATGTGAATAATTTATTTCTCCACAGAAGGCTCATATTTTACTGGACTATGTATGAGTAACTTCCTATGTATGAGACAGTGAGCACTGAGGCAGAGAGGAAAACCCCACCATTTTTCAATTCAAAATTGAGTTGAAGACTCAGTTGAGACTCCTGAAACATTACAAAACTTACAAATTAATATACTTACTGAGTTAGTCAATTTTACAGATGACTCAAGAAGCCTAAGTGGTCATTAAGATAAAAAAAAATTATTTCTAACCACTTCAACAAGTATTATCTATTGTTTGCCAGAAATAATTATTGCTCTCAAATACTTATTTAATCAAAGCATTGCCTTTCTGTTGTTGCAGTGCTATCTTTTCTTGTCTCAGTCGACTTGGGCAGCCCTAACAAAATACCACAGGCTGGGTGGTTTAAACAACAGACATTTATTTCCCCTAGTTCTGGAGGCTGGACGTCCTGGATGAAGGTGCCGACAGGATATCGGTGTCTGGTGAGGACTGTCTCCCTGGTTTGCAGATGGCAACTTGCTTGCTCTGTACTCAGGTGGTGGAGAGAGACCAAGTTCCCTTGGGTCTCTCTTACAAGGGCACTAATGTCATCGTGGGGGCCCCACCCTCCTGACCTAAAGAATCCTAAATAATCCCAAATCTAATCCCTAAATAATCCCAAATAACAACAAAATTGGGGGATAGGGCTTCAACATCTGAGTTTGGTGGTTATGGTGGAAAGACACAAACATTCAGTCTATAACACTTCCTTCCTTATGTTACTAAATACATTATCTTTCTGACCTTTAAAATTAGAAACAAACTAGCCACATGGACTCAAGGTGATCCAAATGAATCAAGTTTTCTCTCTCTGAGAATGTTCTTGTCCAACAGGAGCAAAAAACATGATTTGTCTCATTCTGTGTCTGGGATCCAAGTACTCATTTTGTATACTTTCTGGTAAGTTTTTTGCCGAATTACATGTTCATTACTCTCGTAGTGCCTCTCTTATCTCTTGCTCTCTGTTCACACTGCTCAGGGGAGTTCTTTAAAAATATATATATTTTTAGATTTTATTTATTTAACAGAGGAGAGAGAGAGAGAGTACAAGCAAGGAGAACAGCAGGGAGAGAGGGAGAAGCAGACTCTTCACGGCGCAGGGAGCCTGACATGGTGCTCGATCCCAGGACCCTGGGATCATGACCTGAGCTGAAGGCAGACGCCTAACTGACTGAGCCACCCAGGTGCCCCTGCTCAGGGGAGTTCTTAAGGCAGGAAAGAAATGGTCATGTGTTGAGTACTTTCTCCAAGCTGGGTTCCTCGTTGTATTATTACGTTTTCATCCTCACTCTCACCCTGATGGCAAACCAAGTACTACAAAACTTTACATTTGAAAGAAAGTTTTGGCAGAGGGGAAAGAAATCCGAGTCAAACCTAAGAAGCAGGAACTCACGAGGGTGAAGCATTTCTATTAGTATCCTCATTACCAGGAAACTGGAGGCAAGTCCAGAACGTGGGACCCCCCCCCATTGGAATCACCTCACTTCTCATGGGCAAGAAGCTTCATTAACAGCCAGACATCTCTGGGGCACCCTGGGGCAAGCTGTCTCCTGGCTGCCATATAAACCCAGAGCAGGGATCTTTCTCCTGTATGGAAAATCTAGCTATAATACTCACTCTATTTTATCTTGGGCTTGGTGTTGAGAAACTTTAATGGTAACATGCTGGAAGATCATCTGGGGCAAGGGTGATGGTGGTGTGTGGAAAAATGATCAGAGATTACTAGGACACCAGGCTGAATGAGTGCCATATTATTAGTCAGGCATTGATTATTAACTGGGCTCAGGGTTTATCAATTACCTTCACTCTGCAAAAGAACTGTGAACTAGAGACATCCTTCAACCAAGCTGGAAGCTCATCAGACCCCAACATAAAATCATCTGTCTACAGTCCCTAGCCTTTCTTTATATTGTGCCTTCCTAGGAGAGAAAGAAAAGCTGTAACAGGGAGTTTAGTTGGTCCATGAGTGAGAACCTTGGTACCCATGCTCCTCTATACTTGGCCATTTGAGTAGAGCACCCAGGAATAGGGTGACCAACCAGCGTAATCTGCCCATGATGGCCCTAGTGTTAGTACTGCAAATCCTGTATCCCAGGGAGCCTCTCTGTCCCAGGCAAAACGGGATGGTTGGTCACCCTCTACAGGAGACCCAGAACAAGAGGTTGTAGAAAAAGAAATTAGAGAGAGAGAGAGAGAGAGAGAGAGAGAGAGAGAGAGAAATCTTTTTTTTAAGAGATTTTATTTTATTATTATTTTTTTAAAGATTTATTTATTTGAGAGAGCGAGAATGAGAGAGAGAGAGTACATGAGAGGGGAGAGGGTCAGAGGGAGAAGCAGGCTCCCCGCCGAGCAGGAAGCCTGATGTGGGACTTGATCCCAGGACTCCGGGATCATGACCTGAGCCGAAGGCAATCGTTTAACCAACTGAGCCACCCAGGCGCCCGAGAGAGAGAAATCTTAAAAAAATTATCATTGTTATTTCTAAGGGCTGTTTTGAAAAATCAGATGAGCATCTCTCAAAACGGTGTGAGGGAAGGTGGTCCAGACAGGTTTCATTCTCTTTTTTCCTAACAACTCACTGCTACTATGTGATAAGGGACTGGATTATCGGTAAGCTCCCTCCTCATACCATAATCCAAGATGCTATTACTCTTTCTTAGCACATGACCGTGTAACACTATATACAGTTGACCCTTGAGCAACACAGGTGTGAACTACATGGGCTCACTTATATGTGGATTTTTTGTTTTGAACAGTACTGTAAATATATTTTCTCTTGTGATTTTCTTAGTAACATTTTCTTTTGTCTACCTTTATTGTAAGGCTACAGTATATAACACATGAAAAATACAAAACATAGGTTGATCGATGTTGTCGGTAGGGCTTTCAGTCAACAGTAGGCTATTAGTAGTTAAGTTCAAGGGAAGGCCAAAAGTTATACATCCATCTTCAACTGCACCGGGGAGGGGTTTGGTGCACTCAACCCTTGTGTTGTTCAAGGGTCAACTGTACATCTTGCCTAAGGAAAGAGCACTGCCCGTCTACACGGTACAGCAGTCTAAGGGAAGTGCACGATCTAAAGAAGCAGCCACCAACCGAGACTGGGGCGGGGCTACTTATCTAAGACCGACAAGAAGTATTTTTATCTTGTCCAATCTAATTCACTGGTAGCAACAGGCTTCAAGCTGGGCTGAGAAAGGATTCGAAGTGCTGCCTAGGTGTAGCAGGAGAGAGGGCTGTAACCAGCAAGATAATATGGAAAACAAACTAGCCACATGGACTCAAGGTGACCCCAGTGAATCAAGTTTTCTCTCTCTGATACACAGACATCAAAGCAATATACAAGGAATAAAAGTTAGCAAACGTAAAAGTTAGTCCATCTAATAATGACACACTCCAAGAGCAAATGTTACATATATTAGGGTCACAAAATGTGCCTTTCAAAGCCACTTCTTACATTTATTCTAGGAATCCACCAGGTTTTGTCTTCGACACAACATGTTCACCAAAGAGGGTCTTACAAGCTCTATTGTGGGTATGTCTTTTAGTATATAATTCTGAGCACCTCTATGCTCATGAACACATGCTTTCTCTTGCAAACACTCCAATATTGACATCAACCATCTGTCATCGAAATGACATAATCCAGGGCTGACAGTTTTAATGTTGATTTTGGGGGAAAATAATCACTAGAAATTTTCTCAAAGAGAAGTGTCTGTTAATTGAAGTGGCTCATTGAAAAAAAAAAGGCAGGTTTGCTCAAAAAAGAACCAGAAGTATCAACTCAGAGAGTACTACAAATGATCCAAAAATATCCTCAAATTGGATTCAATCTTTGGTTAAAAATACTCCAAATAGCAGAAGACTGATTTTTTTCATTTTTTCCCTTAAAAAAAAAAAAAAAAGTCTGCTTAGCATACAAATACGGGTGCAAAAGTTAGCATTTATTTTCTCAGGATAAAATTTTACTGACGCAAGAGGCACCTTAATTTTTTTAAAGGCTTCTTTAGTGCATTTATATTTTTAATGATGGGTGGGTACTTAAAAAAAAATCACAAAGCATCACCTCAGTTCTTTTCTTTTTATATACAAATGGATAAAACGGTATCTCTAAAGATCTCCTCCCTTTTACCAAACTAAGGATGGCACCATCCCCCAGAGCAGGATCTGAATCCGGGCTCTATAGTCCTTGGTTTGAACCAGAACAAAGAGACAAGAAAGTGGCTAGCAGTCATAACAAAGCTGTGACTGAATTAAGATGCTAGCCTCTATGAAGACAAGAATCAAGGACATATCTTAAAAAAATTATTTGCACACACATTTCTACCTACCCTTTCAGATAGAGTTTTATCTTATGACAAGAAACAGTAATAATCTTTTTTTTTTTCTCCTTTCTGAATGGTACAGACAACTGGTATCCTGTATGAATATAATATTCCTATCCAGCCCATTTTGGGTAGAATCCAATAATGTGTGATAACTCAACAATTTAGCACAGGAAGCAAAGCCCACAACATTCCTTAGAAATTTCACAGACTATCTAGACAGAACAGACCCATATGAATGGGATTTTTTTCAGTGATATTTGAAGAATGCAATTTTTCAGGGTGGACACACTGGGTTTGTGACGGATGCAAATTCAGATATGGAAAAAAAACACAATTAAATGATTCAGACTCTTGCGTTGTGCTTCCACAGACCTTATTTCTGCACGGGTCAAACAAAGGAAAGTTGGTGTTTGACAACTGTGGATGACTCATCAGAGGAAGTTCTTACCATATGGATGTGCTTGTTGAAATAAAGCTGGTTAACAAAGCCAGCTTTTTTCTCCCTGTGGGCCAGTGAGGGTTTCATTTTAGGAAATGGAAGTGTCAGTGTGGACAAACTGTCCTCAAGTATTTATAGCATAATGTGTAGTTTCCTTAAACTGTCTTTGAACAAAGAGTATGTGAATGAAAAATAAGATCTACATTTCTCTCATTCTTTTGGGTCGTCTGAACTGTATTCTGTTTATAAAACCTACTTAGGACTGTGACCTGGGCATAATGTGATAGGAAAGTGGTATAGCTACAATGTGGTATGCTATTGGTTTCCCAATACATTTTAAGAGCTCTTTATTTATTAAGGAAATTATGCCTTTGTCATATTCATTGCATAAATTTTCTCCAAGATTACCCTGTCCTTTTTAACTTTGAGGTATTTTAAGATTTGATGAAGTTTTCAATTTTTATATAGTCAAGTATATTAATATTTTCTTTGTGACTTAGAAAAAAAGACTTATTTCTTTATTTGAGGTGAGGAGGGGCAGAGGGAGAGGCAGAGAAAGTCTTAAGCAGGCTCCGGCTCTCAGGACCCTGAGATCATGACCTGAGCCTAAATTGAGAGTCCGACGCTTAACTGTCTGCACCACCCAGGTGCCCCCTTTTGTGACTTTTTAATGCTCTGAAAGTCTATTCCATTTTGGGTCAGAAATATTTCCTATAGTTTCTTTATCCTTTTATGGTTTCATTTTTAATACTTAACTCTTTTAACTACCTGTTAATTTGCTCCATGGTAAGGGACGGAGACTCTAATCAGATTACCGTTTCCCTCCCCCGCCCCCACAAGTTGACTTGTTACCCTTATTTGTTGAACAAGCCATTCTGTCCTACAGGATTTGTGATTTTGATAAGTCACATCACTTTCTAAACTGGGGTCTTTTGCTGGGTTCTCTATTCTGTTCCATAAATGTGTATCATTTCTTCTGCTGGTGCTAGTTTTTTTTTTTTTTAAACCTACACATATTTTTTTAAAAATTTTATTTATTTGAGAGAGAGAGTACAAGCAGGGGGAGCAGCAGAGGGAGAGGGAGAAGCAGGCTCCCCACTAAGCAGGGAGCCTGCTGTGGGGCTTGATCCCAGGATCCTGGCATCATGACCTGAGCCAAAGGCAGACGCTCAACTGACTGAGCTATCCAGGCGCCCCTAGATTGTTTTTATTATTGTAGCTGCATTTTAGTGCTTTGGGGTGGAAAAGTTTCCCTTCATAATTTTTTTTTTTAATTCTTTGCTATTTTCACCAATTTAACTCTTCAAATGCATTTTAGAAAATCCCACTGAGATTCTGATTTGTGTTGCATGAACCCATGAGTTAATTTGGAGAGATCTTATATCTTTTCAATATTCAATCTTCTCATTCAGGAAAATGCATTATCTTCCTAACATTTAACTATTCTCCACATCTATGCAGGTATTTTATCTCACTCAAATTTATAGTTTTCTTGATATAGGTCCCACACATTTGTTTACATTAGTTTACATTTTTAATTTTTACTGGGAATGAAATGGAGCTGCTACCAACTGGAGAAACTGTCTCTGTTGTCTGAGGTCATAATCCTGACTGTTCTCTTGAGTCATGGATTATTTTAGATTTGAAGAGTGGAAGAAGGAAAAGAGGGACATATTGGGGGGAATGGTTTATATTCAATAGTATGAAGACTGTAAGCCTCCCAGAAAGGCTGTAAAGGGTTTAAAAACATGCAACCCAAAGCACTGGAGTTAGTAAAAAAGAGAAATAATGTGCTAATAAGCAATCAGAGTGATGACTCATTGCACTGGATCATCCCTGGGAAACCACCTACTAAGCAGAATTAGCAGTTAAGGCGTTATTTTTGGTGCAGGATTCATTGCTACTTCCTCTTGCGGGGAAAAAAAAAACTTATTAAATCCTAGCTTCCTAGAACACTTGCAAATGGTCATCCTGGCAGACCCGCCTGTCAGGTAACAATGCTATTTCTAGAACAGGGTCACGTTGTGTTGCCTGTAGAGACTTCTTTAGAAGAAGATAGAAGCACTTAGCCACATGGAATGGAAAGGAGAATAAAGCCCCAGCTCCTAATGCTGGCTCTGTAACTGATTAACCAATCACTGAGCGCAGGTAGGCACTTCACCTCTGCTCATCTGTTAAAGGACAGATATCACAGCTTCTGCCCCACTCTATACCCCAGACGTGCCACAAAAATAATAAACTATGTGGATGGAGCAGTTAGAACTGCTGAGAAGTAAAATCGGCTCCTCAGTAGAGAATCCATCAACCAAGGAGCAAAGATAGTGAACTCACTCCAGAATCATTCATGTTTGCTTACTACTGTGTCACCTGCCCCCAACCACACGCCTCCACGGCTTCTCCTCTTTTTCTCACAGTGTCTAAACGTGCAAAGAAGATTCAATGCTGTTGTTCTGGCTGTATCTCTGGACGAAATCTCAGAATTTAATTTACCCGTGATATTCTGCTGGCTATTCACAGAGATCACTGGTTCAGAAAATTGAGAGATGATGCAGTCAGGAAAATGACAAACACGGGGGGAAATGTGTTTTCTTATTCAGTGTCCATGGCAGTGAAGCTAATCAGTTAGACCATTCCCCCCACCCCTTCGATATAGTAGTAAATTAAATACACTCCCTCTTTCTGAATGCAAGAATAAATCAATATTAGAATGTGCATTTCCCCAATCAGCAGGGAGTTTGAACATTTTAATTCTTATGTTTATTTATCATTGGCAACACGTGTGAATTTCTACGGCTCATTTCTAACACAGCCATACACATTTTGCTTAATGAAATGGGCTAAGAACTATAGGTAAGACCTATTTTGCTAATGCTAACAAGCAACTCTGAAACACAGTCATTACTAGCTTAATTGTATAGAGGAGGAAACTGGTGCTCAGGAGAGTTTTGTAACTTAGACTCACGTATGTGGTGAGTGCAGGGGCTGGAATCAATATTGCAAATCATGACTGCTTATTGATACTGTTTTATCACACATTAAATGCAACCTACCACAGCACATTAAAAAATGTATATTACCAAACAAATATTAAAGTCAATCTTTGGCCTCAGCATGAAGTCTTTATTTATGAAACAAATGAATTTATAAGAATGAGGAGGTTGAGGGCATATGACTCTACTTATGATCTGTTTGCTCTGCCTATTCTCTAGAGGGGTATGATTCTATCTGCCATGTCTTTGACTTGATGAGAGAAGGGTATCATAGGCAAGAGGTTTTATGTCAGCCATACAAATGAAACATTTGGTTAAAAAAAGCACTTTCAGGTTGTGTCAACTTTAGTGCACAATGAATACACACCTTTGATTACTTTGGTTTTGCATGCTAAGAAGTCTAAGGGGCATTTAAATTTTTCTTTATGTGGTAACCGAACTGCTCTCCTCTAATTTCCCTAAATATATCTTCAGTATATCTTTGATGTTATTATTTTGTTAGCATGAGTACTTTTTTTTTTACACATGATTAATTTCATAAGATAAACCTGGCCCCTGAGAGAAGTCCCCGATACCAGGGAAGTCTCTGCAGGCTGAGCTTGGAGCAGCGAGGTAACACGGCCACACCAATCCCACAGCCCTGTCACAGAACAACGTCCTACTGTGTCAGGTTTCACTGATCCCCTCATTTCAGGCTGAACTTTCCTGGTACCTCTTCCCACTTGTTTGGGAGTTCTGCCAATGCCCTGATAGAAGGACACTTCAGAGCAAATGTGGGGTTTGCCTTGCAGACTCTTGCATTGCAAGGGGTGGGCTCTGACAGGCAGCAGGACAACCCACCCCGTGTGGACCCTCCAGGCCAGGTATGGACTCCAATCCTGCTCTGCCGCCAGCCAGCAACATGAACTCTGAGCCTCAGTTTCCTTAGTCTACTTCTTGAATGTCCCAGGGAACGTCACTTACATACTAAATTATAATAAAAATGTCCACAAATGAAATTTCCCCATTACTGCTTGAAAATGCCTTTTGACCCCCAAAGTTAACCAGCTCTTGGATACCAATGATATGAAGAAAATGACCAACTTCTGCTTTTCAAGAAGAACTACCATATCCTAATCAAATACAAGATGTTACCAGTTGATCGCAAGTTACATCCTGATTCTAGAATCAATCAAATATGAAAAAAAATGAACATTTCAGAAACATTGAAATATGGTAGAATAGCTGATAAAATAGTTATTTCCTCGTTGGGAGGTAGTGAAATGTACCAGGTGTCCTGTGTTCAGACTCCTCAATATAACTCTGGGACTTGTCTTCTGTTTCTATATAGATCCATTTAATTTCCCAGTTCACTGAATACAGATTTACTTAAAGTTCTTTTTCTTTTTAAAGTATTAAAAAAATCTTGGAGCTTTGGCGAAAAAACATGGAGAGCCGCCAGTCTAAAGTTCTTAAAATAAAAATAGCAAATGGGGACCTTGATTGCTAAGCACTTCTCAGTTACAACATACATTTTTTTTTTTAAAGATTTATTTATTTGTTTGAGAAACAGAGAGAGAGAGAGAGAGAGTGTGAGCCCGGGTGGGGGTGGGGTTCCCCGCTGAGACAGAGCCCATTGTGGGGCTCAATCTCAGGACCCTGAGATCATGACCTGAGCTGAAACCAAGAGTCTGATGCTTAACCGACTGAGCCACCCAGGTGCCCCACAACATGCATTTCTTGATCACTGATCAATGGTAGCAACTCTACTGAGTATTTGTGATGGAAAATTCAATGAAGAGGATTATGGGGTAAACTCTTTTAACACAATTTGGTGACCAGACCTCCAGCTTCCTTTGTGTATTAGTGATCGGAGGAGCATGTTAGGAAGTTGATAAAAATAGTCAGTTAAGCTCCAGTCATTCTCTTCCCTCAAGAGAAGTTTTCTTGCTCAGCTGGGCTTGGTACTTAAAGCCTTCCTGTTCTCACTGGAAAACTGGGAGTCAGTGCCCGAGCAACCACCATGCTAGCCTCATGCCTAGAGATCACATCAGACTGTGCAGGCTTGAACCGCTCTGTACAATTTCCTTTGTCTCCCCCACCTTTTCTCTAATTTTTTTTTGTTGTTGTTGTTTCGTTGTTATGGGTAGTGACAGTTCCTGGTTTCTTTCGTTTATCAACGGTTTCCTTTACCACAGCCTCTCCTTCTGCTGGAAGCCTGGCACAATTGGAAGCTGGAAGAAAAACCGCAACTAAATAGGCGGGCACTCACTTTAACAGTCATTTCCAACCACAGATTAATACTATTACTGGATTTGACTAACGGCTCTCAATCAGCCCAACTGTCATCACTGGAGAACATGAGAGCTTGTAAAGCCAAAAGGGAAAACAGAAGCAAATCCAAATGATGGTATAGTTCTATTAATTTCTCATCTTTTGAACCCAGAAGTAGCTCTCTCAATATCCTTTTCTTGGTTCTCCGAAATGATCTGTATCATGTACGGATCGGGACATAACACCCTCCTGCTCCAATCAGCTGGAGGCTGAAGTCAGCTGGTCAGCGCTACCACGGGCACCAGCCTGCCTGAGAGGGCAAACTGCTCAGCTGCCTATGGTGTATGTCTGTATCCTGCACCTTGCACTGTCCACCTCTGCAAACTGCACTGGATGCTGGTGTTCAAGCATGTTAAGTGTCCAGCAACAAAGTCCAAATGAAGGACCCCCTCCTGGAGGTTCTGTGTTGACGATGGTGGAGCTGCTCAGTGCTAGCCTATCACAATCAGGAACCTGGTTTTTCTCTTCATCATTTACTTTGACGTAGCCGACTCCAGGCCTAGAGCAGGTGACCGGGTTTTCCAATTGATACTAAGAGAGGATCGTACGGTATATGATAGGGCATAGGACTGGCTCAACTAAAATCAGATTCTAACCCACTTTGGAGCTTTCTACATGAACAGAAACTCCATCATATGAGTAAAGGCTTTGGGAAACTGTCAGTGGTCTCCATCTTTTGGCCCTGACAGAATCTGTCTGCACGCAGAGAGAAAAGGCCTTGACAACTGTTATTTTCTAACTACAACTGTTAGGTCCTACTCTGGATGGTGTTTCACACACATTAATCTCAATTTTTCTCCTTAAAAATGTAGTGAAAGGCATGTACTTAATATACCGCTGGTGGGAAAATAAAGTAGAAAAGTCTTTCTGGATGGCAAACTGGCTCCGTGCATCAATTAGGGTTTTTTTGTTTTTTTTTTTAAGATTTTTATTTATTTGAGAGAGAGAGAGAGAGAGAGAGAGAGAGAGTGAGCATGAATGGCAGGGAGGCAGAGGGAGAAGTAAACTCCCCACTGAGCAAGGAACCCGACGCGGGGCTCGATCCCAGACACCCGGTGTAATGACCTGAGCTGGAGGCAGACGTTTTACCGACTGAGCCACCCAGGCACCCCATCAATTAGGTTTTTAAATATTCTTTACCTCAAAATTCCACGTCCAGGAATTAGTCCTGGGAAAACAGTCATGGGAAGATGGAAAACATTAGCTACCAGAACAGATACCACAATCTTGCTTTAAAATCCTTACAAATTCCATTCATTCAATAAATATTTACTACATGCTTACTATGTGCTGGGGAGTATTTAAATACACATAAGATCAGGATATATTTTTACATGGGAAAAGCAGGTTACAGAAGAAGCGTGAGCTCACTTTTTAAAGAAAATTGAAACATTATAATGCATAGGAACACAGTCAAAAGATACTTGTTAAACCATTAATAATGGTAATCTTTGGGTCACCAGTTTATGGTTTATTTTTCTTCCTTCTTACCTTTCTAAAAAAGAAAGTATTTTGCGGAGAGCAATTTTGAAATTATGTAAATCTTCTGATCTGTACCAAATGTTCACTCAAAGTTTTAGCATCCATGATGACTTTCTACTTTTATCAATTCCTTCTGTATTTATTAGTTAGCGGTCTACTATTAAGAAAGAGCTTTCTCTTTTCTGCTGTTTATCTAGTTATATCAGTATGGACTGACGGATTTTGTTTTATTCAGTAAAAGAATTCATTATTTTAATGGGTTATAACCCATTACTATAATTATGCAGTTTCATGTTCAAATGGTCTCAGATTTGTCCAGGGGCCTCCCCAAGCCAAATTCTGTGTTCTTTTGTATGTTCCCATTATTATTATATTTATTTATTTATTTGAGAGCGAGCAAGAGAGCAGGGGGAGGGGCAAAGGAGCAGGGAGAGGGACAAGCAGACTCTGTGCTCAGCATGGAGCCTGAGTGGGGTTCGGTCTCACAGCCCTGAGACCATGAGCCCCATGACCTGAGCCAAAATCAAGAGTCAGAAGCTCAACTGACTAAGCCACCCAGGCGCCCTCCATTTTTATTATTATTTTTCAAACATTTCCTTACTTCCTAGTACAACAAGATGCTCTAGGCTTATCTTAACATTCTTTACTCATATTTTATTTTTTAAAATATTTTATTTATTTATTTGACAGAGAGAGACACAGTGAGGGCAGGAACACAAGCAGGGGGAGTGGCACAGGGAGAAGCAGGCTTCCCGCCGAGCAGGGAGCCCGATGCGGGGCTCGATCCCAGGACCCCGGGATCATGACCTGAGCGGAAGGCAGACGCTTAACGACTGAGCCACCCAGGCGCTCCTTTACTCATATTTTAAAAACTGTTGTACAATAACCATGTATTACTTTTGTTAAATGAAAGAATACGTACTACTGAAAAAATAAAACTTACATAGAATGTAAGATTATTTAAAAAGTCCAGGGGCGCCCGGGTGGCTCAGTTGGTTAGGCGTCTGCCTTCCGCTTAGGTCATGATCCCAGGATCTGGGATGAGTCCCACATCAGGCTCCTTGCTCATCGGGGAGCCCGCTTGAGGATTCTCTCCCTTTCCCTCTGTTCCTAATCCCGCTCGTGCTCTCTCTCTCAAATAAATAAAATAAATCTTAAAACAAAACAAAACAAAACAAATGGGGCTCCTGAGTTCCAGTTGAGATGGGAGAGGGGAGCATCTGCCTTACAAATCAGTCTGAAAGGCAATTATATCCAGTAAGATCCTTAAATGCATAAGTTATGGCTCTTTCCTTGATTGAAAACAGGGAGGCAGCCACACGACCCCAGATAGGAAAGGAAACAGTTAAAAGTACATTCTGTTCAATGAATTTCTCATAGCTAAATGTCTCTTCGCCCCTCCCTCTTCCCCCCTCAGGAAACTGCATAGAAGAAATAGTGAGACAAAATCATTTTCATCTGTGATTGAGTTTCTTCCTGCTGACTATTTGGAGTTTCCCTATGAGCTGGTGTGAGGCACTGCTTCCTGTGGCTCACAACAAGACTCCATGAGGGCTGACAGGCCTCGGGGACTGCACTCTGGATTCCGTGAGGCACCAAGGAAAAGAAAACCGGAGGCCCCCTTCCTCCCTTTCAAGGAGTGAGTAGACCCCTCACCGAAGACCGCCATGCCTGGTTTCTCTCGCCTTATTAGATGGGTTTACTGAAACTCGTTGTACGGTACGTATGCTCAGCCTCCCGTCAGACGCCAGGATCAGTTTTAGGCTTTGTGGTGACTGTGGTGGGGTAGAGGGGACACAGGGAGCCCTGCGACGATTAGTCATTACTTCAGTATTGAGTCATTTGGTCATACTGCCCAGTCAGCTGTGACCTAAGGTCATGCTTTGTGCCCTAGGTGTGAGATTCTGCCTAGAATCCCAGCACTCCAGGTCCCACCTAGGCTTTTTGCCTGAATTCTTCCCACATCCGATGTTACCTTTGACAAGAAGCCACCCCTTATCCTGTTCTAGAAAAATGATACACCAAGGTCCTTTAACAACACGAACCATAATAACAGTGGCCAAGTTGTCCTACGCAGATGCAATGCAGAACCCAGAGTTCAGTGGGTTTACAGACGCACTCTTTCATTTGACCTCAGATCAACCCGAGGTGGGACGTCTATGTTAATACCCTCATTTTACAGTTGAGGAAACGAAGGTTGAGAGATGATGGCTAATAATGAGTCACCGTCACCCAGCTGAGAAGTGGTGGAGGCAGAACCCGACACTCCAAAGCCGCTTTTTGTGACAGCCTCACGATACCGTGTCCTTCAGAGATGACTATGGAACGCTTAGTGGATGTGAGTCTCTGCCGGAACAAAAATTCCGGTTATTTATAAAAAGAAAAATGAGCCCACGGAAACCACCCTGGTGAGCCTGATGTTGAGACCAAGTAATGTTCTTCAGTCGAAGCTAAGAAGAGAGAGGATCCCGAGGCACTGCGAGTCTGCGGGGGACTCGGGGCCAGTCTGCCACCCTGCCCTTCAGTAGCCCATCCGCTCCTTCTGCACATTTGTGGGTCTGTGACAAACTCCTCAGTGTGCTGAGTGCAGGGGCTACGTGGTCCCTGACCTCGTGGGGCTGAGAGTTCAGGGAGGGAGAAGGGAAAAGAATCATTACACAGGCAGTGAGTGCTGCGAAGAAAGTAAGACGTTCTGGTGAGGAAGAACAGAGCAGTGAGGAATGGCCACCTGAGGAGCTGCCATTTAACCTCGAGGATGACACAGGAGAGGCAGAACTGATGAGGCCTGTTTGCGTCCCTTTCATCTTCCGTAGTAGCTGGAATTCTCAAGTACTTTTCAAGAATGTCTTCTTTGGGTTCTGTTAAGCAGGTCAACCACTACTTTACAATGCATGTGCTTTATCACTAGTGCTTTCTCCACACAGTTCAAAACACCCCAGATAAGACACAAACGAGGTTTTACTATTCGGCCTAGGACTGTCCTCATTTTTTTTTTTTTTTTTTTTTTTTTTAAATAGAGAAAATCACTTCAGAAGCAGGGATAAGAGAGAAGCTCTTTGTGCTTTGCAGAGTTCATCCAAGTGTACCATTTGTTTCTTCCCTGAGGAATGGTCATATCAGTTCTAGGAAAGATGATGAAAGAAAAGAAATGGGTCCGGAGGGTCCCAAGAAAACAAGGCCAAATGTGCTATTCACGTGGGCCCTGAGGGGGACAGGAGAAGGCGAAAAAGCCGGGAACGGGGTCCAGATTTTCCTTCCCCATCAATGCTGTCTGTGTAGCGGTCAGATGCGGCACTCAGAACCCAAAGGCTTTTTCAGTCCGAACTGGTGAAGTCCTGACCCAGCTTCTTCCTATTTCTGAAAGTAGTCATTTTATTACCTCACAAGTAGAGATTCTGGAGAGTCTGCTGAAGGCAAGAGCACCGAAGACATAGGGTCCTTCTTTATTAGAACCTGGCTGCATTTTCCCTGGGAGAAGGGAAGTCCCCCAAGGATATGGGGGACTGGGGCCTGAGGCCATATATAACTAAGAAGGGAGTACTTTTGACGTTTAGAGAATTCAAATCGTGATTATTTTGTGTTCCAAGCCTGTAATAAAATGGTCGTGTGCTCTCTTTGTGGAGCGATTTGATATTGAGACCCTTTCCCCCCCTGGCTTCCAGAAGTCCATTTTTTCTGCATTATACTACTTCCTCCATACCAAATAATTAACCCTAAGGACTAATGTAGTCTCCTACGAAAAAGGCTTGCGAAATCTGCTCCCGAGGCACAGAGTAAGTGCAGAATTACCCATCAAGTAGTGTGTACAGCCTGAGAAGTCCAAAATTTCTTTTCCAAGGCCTGGGTACCCCCCTCCCCCGAAAAAGAGGGAGAAGGAGAGAGCCTGTACTCCAATGACTGGAGCAGCCATTTTATGGTTCCACACACATCCAGGGCCTTAGAGGTTTCTTCCGTCACACAGAAGTGACATGGAGCAGCATGCGGTCCTGCTCTCTGTCTGCCAGTGGAACTCTACACCAACTGACCGAAGCTGTCAGCACCCGCGGCTGCCAACGTGGGCCCCCGGAGTCAGATACGTGGCCTGGCGCTGCGCCGGGGCAGGGCTGCGTCTCCAAAGGGGCCAACAGCCAGGCAGAACCCTCTCTGTCACGCCTTGGCCACCTGTCTGCGAGGGAAGACAAATCCTATTTTACGAGGTCTGGCACAGAAAGCAGATTGTCTGCCCCCGTATCCAAAAGCACTTGAGTGGCAGAAGCGAAGGAGGAGAGCACAGACCCCAGGCACAGAAGTCAGAGCGGATCTGTCTGGAGATGAACTCTCTGGTTAATTTGGTTTGGGCTCCGGGATGTTCTCCCTTAGCTCTCTTCGATCTGAAGCTGTCTTTCCCAGGCTTTTAAGAGAATTCTCTTAACGAAGTCACGCAATGCCAGAGAAACGGCATCACCGGGCTTTGCCCTTTCCTGCTTTTTAAAGGCCATCAGAACCATCATTCCCTCACATACCCGTTCAGGAAGAAAGAGGAGGCTTATCTTGTTTTTAAGCTACTGCGTTACCAGCATTTCAATGGCACAAGAAAGATAAGTAGATGCTTGCAAAATAAGGTCTGGCCCAAGTCTCACCTGATAGGCAGTTTCTGTCTTGCTGCGTGCACATGATACTAAGGTTTCGAACTCATTAGAAACTGCTGTTTGATCCAGGAGCAGCTTCTCCGACATAGGGAGGGCTTCTGATTACTTTGCAGGGAAACCACCGTCACAAACAGGATTTCCTCAAGAGGTCTCGGGGCAGGGAAGCTTCATGCTAACGTGGGTTCTGCCATCTGGGCAGCCCTGCTGTAAACAGGCAGTTAGAGGGGCCTGGGGAACACTCCTTCCTATTGTTCTTCATGCCTCTCACTTCCCTTTCATCTCTGGTAATAGCTGGAATTTATGAGTACACTGGATAACCTTCCAAGTCTTTCCCTTTAGAGTTTATTTACTTCGTGGATACTCCTTAGAAGGGCTCTCCATCTTTTGGCCTCTCTCATTCCAGCTGTATTTGCCCAAAGGCGTGGCTTCATCGCTGTGCACTGTTAAACGGACTGGAAAACAAGTCATAAAGATTGTGTGTGCAGTTCTTATAGTCCAACAGTGATTGTGCATAAAACACACTATTTCCCAACTTATACCTGCCACTCTAGCCAGATCGTGCTTTTTCCAGAACACACTGTTATTTCTGTGGGTTGTCTAATGCAGTTCTTGTTAAAGATCCAATTGATTATCTCCAAAATCCAGTTCAGGACTAACTTCATGAAGCCTCTATTTTTCTAGTCCAGTTCAGAGTAACATCGAACTTTTCAAGCTCTTGCAATATTTAAATCTGTCCCACGTAGCTTAGCCCTTAAGCATGCACAGAGGCTGGTACTGCTTGCTAATTACTGCACGCCGACACATCAGATCCATTTTTCTTATTTGCTCATGTAGGTTACAACCTCCTTGAGGTCCTGGCCCTAGACCCTGGTAGATATTAAGTGAGAAGTGCTCTTTCACTTCTTTGCTATCTCCCATAGTGCCCAGAATAATCTTAACCACCTGCTAGGTTTTTCAGAGAAAAGCCATAGGAATCCCTGGTTTTGGTAAGTTTCATTTCCTTATGATGTAAGTGGGCTGAATATATACATATAAGTGTAAACATCAGACTTACCCAGAGGAAAAATGCCAGAACCAGTATCTATTTAATATGCTTACATCACTTTGATTAGTAAAATGATGTAATGTTTCTAAATTTAAAATTAAGTGATTTCTGGGAACATAAAATAAAACCCAAACTTTACTGAAGAAAAATTTTGAGATTGTGTGGCCTGGGAGAAATATGGCAAAACTGTTTTGAGGAAGGCAAAGACTAGATACTGCATTTGGCCCTCTTTATGCCCAAACTACTCAGAATGACAGGCTCTGAGTTGTAGGCTTGCATGTTCAGTGCACTCATGCATTCATTCCTTGTTTGCTCAGGGCCCGCTTTATGCCATGCTATTAGATGCGAGGTGTACAGCAGTGAGCAAAATACAGATGCCCCATAGATTCACGAGCGATGGCATAAACAGGTTTTAAACCAGAAGACACTATAAAAAATATGTCTTTGCAAACTGTGATTAAGTGCTACAAAGGAAAAGAATGAGGTGCTATTGCAGTGAAAATATCAGAGGGTTCCGATTTTATTCTGCATTAGAAAAGGCCTGTTTGAGGAAATAACATTTAAGATGAGATTTGAAGGATGAAATGGAGCAGTGAGGAGGTGAACTGGGGAGTCGGCGGGGAATGGTTCAGGCCAGGACTTCAGGAATCACTGCGAACAGTCTCTCCAAGCCTCTGCGATAACTGGTACATCTGCATTGGCAAAGCCAATACACGTACGGATCCCAGTACAGGAGATAGGAAATCCATGGACGCCTTCAACAGATATTTATGGAATGTCGACTATGTGAGGGATACAGTTCTATGCTCCTGGGATATCCAAGTTAACAAAGCAAATGTCCCCACCCTGTGGAGTTTCATGTTCTGTGACAAGACATAAAAGCATTAACTTACATTCATCTAAATACTGGAGGGCTGGCCACAGACCATGGGATGTATGTGATGAAAGCAGAGGAAAGAACTGTAATGCAAGGGATGGAGGAGACAGCTGTTACAATTCTACATCTTGTGAGTTAGACCAGCTTTGGTCCTGGACTAGATTTTCACGTGAGCAGCCTTGGAAGACAGAGACAGTGTGTCCCTCTGGGGCACCAGCAGGTCTGTTTACTCTTGAACAGAATGTCTCCCGCTGGGGCAAAGGTAAGGTGGACACGCCATCGGAAGCTCCAGGTTCCCGAAGAAGCCTGGAACACAACCCGTTGTGTGTGCAGGCGTCACTCAGCCCTCGTCACACTTCCCTACGGGAGCTGGTACACATGGTTGTTAGCTTGCAAGGAGGGTAAAATCGCAGATGCTTCACAGTTCTTGCCATTAGCCAACTGACAGACTGAAGAAGGGGGACTTGTTACTTTACAAAGGCAAAACCCAAGGGGGGGATAAGGCAGACGTCTACAAAATCAATCAGAGGAAACTTGGTTGTGTTCACCAATCTGGACCATCAAATTAAGGGGTCAATCCCTAACACGCGGGAGAGGTAAGTCTGGGACAAAAGAAAGGAATTTCTTCACATAGAGGATGCTGATCTTATAGAATTTACCATCCCAATAAATGGTGCTGGCTGAAAATGCAAACTGTTTTAAAAAGGCCTCACTCAACTCATGGATGACAGACCTGGCATGCCCAGTTCAGTATGTACTGGATGACTCTTGATGGTCTTGGCCAAGTGGAGGATCATGTCCCTCTAGAACACAATCCTCATTATCTGCCAGGGTAGGACTATTGGGGAAGATGATTAATCTGACCTAGCCAGGGCCATTTTTAATCTACAAAATAAGAATCAGAACTCTTCACTGCTTTATCGAAGTCTAATTTGGATACACATACACAGAAACATATATTTGGGATATGTAACTACAAAATCTCCTTTGAAACAAGATGCAGTTCACAAAAATCTTAATTCATAATTCTGAAATAATCTTGGTAAAATGTGCTCATATTTTAGGGCAGTTTTCTCCCAAACGGATGTGCAGAACACTTCTAGGAAATTTGAACAGACATTATCTTGAAAAAAAAGTTCCATGGTTAAATATGTTTGGGGAGCCTTGCACTAAATATCTTGGAAATTCCAAAATCTACAGTAACATTAAGAGCTCTCACTAGTCCTGAGTAGGGAAACTTGGGTTTAACCCAGCATTTACCTGATTATTTTAGTATTATCCTACCATTTCACAGCATGCCTTATATATCACATCTTATGAAACACTATTCTTCGAAACTGCAGATAAAGAAATGTCCTTTAAAGGTGTTAAAAAATAAAGATTTTTATGGTAAGTAATATATTGTAATGGCAACATTGTCTATAAACCCTCACTAATTTGAAGTGGAAAATAACAGTGGACAGGGACAGAAAAGATTTCCTGGTTTGGGTGGGTTAGCTAATACAGGATGGGTAGGGTCATCTCTACTTGGGGGGGATCCTGGGGAATCTTTGGTTTCTTGGGTCCAAGAAGTCAGAAAGCCCCAGTTTCAGGAATATTTATATTTTTCAGCAAAGCATAACAATCATAATGATAGCTGACATTTACTGCTGCCTATCACTATGCTAGGTGCTATTCTGAGCAGTTTACATTGAATTCTCACAATAAATCAGGAGAGAGGTACTCTTACTATCTGTTTCCACAGAAAAGGAAACGGAGGCAGAGGGAGGTTAAATAACTGGCCCAAGGCTACACAGCTGGTAAGTGAAAGAACTGAGATTTAAACCCAGGCTTTTTGACTCCAGAGGGTCAATCCTTATGCTCTACTACATTTGGAATTACAGCACATATCTGCAAACTTCCATATTACAAGTGCAATTCATATCACAGTGCAATCCACCGTATCTTCCAGTTGGGTCAAAGCCTTAAGTAAGTAGCCTGCAGAACTGAGGGACCATAAAATTATACCCAGAACACATGCTAACACATCTTGAAAAGCTTGTCAAAGTTTTACAGTTGTACCAGAAGAAATAAAATACAAATGGGACCACAACGTATCCACTGTCAAAACAATCTCCCCCTCCCATAATTTCTTATCTCTGATTTGTTACTATATACAACACTAACCTTAAGTAAACAAACAAGAAACTACTAAGATATTCATCCTCTTTTTTGATTACAGCAATGCTCAGGGCCACTTTGTTGAAATGGTTCATCTCTAAAATATTTTTCTCACACACACACAAAAATGATATACACTGCATAAATATCCCCCTGCCCCTCCCCCAGCCCCCAACACAACCCTTTGTATGCTCTTAGTTGAGTGTGGAGTGCTGGCTGAGTGCAAGCTACTGCTAGGTCCTTTTGGTCTTTGGAACTGGTGCTCCTCAGTGTGCAGACATTCTTAGCCAGAGAGCAACTCAACAGTCTTTCTGAATTGTGTATTCTGCAATGTTTACTGTTTATTCCACTGGCTTTGTTGTTGATGTATTGCTATTCTTTTATATGTTGGTGTGTTTGTTAATTTTCTACTGCTGCTGTAACACATCACCATGAATTTAGTGGCTTAAAACAACACCCAAGATTCATCTCTCAGTTCTGCAGATCCAAAGTCTAGGGATGGCTTGGCTCAGCTGGTTGGTTCTCTGTTAGAGTCTTACAAAGCTGAAATTGAAGCGTTGGCCTGGCTGTAATCCATTCTGGAGCTTCTGGAGAAGACTCGGCTTCTCATCTCATTCAGGGAGTTGGCTGAATTCAGTTCCATATAGTTGTTGTACTGAGGGTCCGACTTCCTTGCTGGCTGTCCAGAGACGGCTACTCTTACTTAGCTCCTGGAGACCTCACTCTGGTTCTTAATGTGGCCTCTACATCTCAGAGGTAGCAACAATGGGCTCAATCCTTCTCACACTTGGAATCTCTCTGAGTTTCCTTTTGCTCCATCTCTTGCCTCTAGCCTGAGAAAGGGCTCCCTCGATTAGATTAGGCCCACCCAGATAATCCAGAATAATCTCCCTATTTTAAGGTTCATAACCTTAATTACATCTGCCAAATCCCTTTAAGGGAAAGAAATTCATAGGAATTAGGGTGTAGACATATTTATGGACCACTGTAGGTACAACTTTTAGTGAGCATTTCTGTGCCAAGATCGCTAACAGTGGTGAATGATAATGCTAACCCTGACTCAAAAAGATTAAAAACAACAACAACAACAAAAACCCTCAAATGAAACAAAGGAAGAATTTCACAGCCTGATGCTAAATTCCAAGTTTTACTCTGTTTCCAGAAGCCTTTAGGTCCAGGAAATAAAGATCAATAGCCAGTTAGGGACAGGTGGGAGATCTTTGACATAAAATGCATAATGAATTGCCTGAGGTCAGCAGTTGTACAAAGGGTAGCTGGAAGAAATGACTGCCAGAA
Source organism: Eumetopias jubatus (assembly GCF_037043125.1). Lineage (NCBI taxonomy): Eukaryota > Metazoa > Chordata > Mammalia > Carnivora > Otariidae > Eumetopias > Eumetopias jubatus. The sequence continues at coordinate 37,580,745 of NW_028274820.1, forward strand.
GCACAGGATGACTTCAAGGGACTTAAACAGAGTACAGGGATTACTGCAAATGTATATTCCTAGGAGTGCATCTCCACTAGCTGAGATAATAGTGTAAAAAAAAAAAAAATTTTTTTTTTAACATGGAAGGGAGGAGCAGGATTCTGGACCGACTCTGGTAGGCCAGATGGTGACCCTTTATTTGGATCCTAGGGAGGCCCTGGGGATCTTGGGAGAGAGGCAGGGGCATCTAGGCAGCTAGAGTACCCTGGGTAGTGGCTTTTGTACCAATGGGTATGGAAGTATGCCAATATTTTAGCAACGGCTATGGGATGCAGTAATATTAGCGACCCTAAGATATCCAACAATGTGAATATCATGGGAGTTATAAATTATAATTTATAACTCTTCATAAGTTATATTGATACACTATTATTTTATTAAGCAATTCCGCCAACGTTGAACATTTTGATCGATTCGACTTTTTCTATTAATACAGATAATCTTTAAATAGAAAAAGTCAGTGTTTAGGAAGAATGGGAAGATGCCAGAAATTAGCATATCAGAAGGAACAAATCACCCACCTGAAAACTTAACTCAGGCTGCCTTTTGCAACATTTCCGCAATTTTCTTAAGTGTCTATTCGGCTCTCTGTGCCTCCTCGAGAGAACTGTAATTTGACTATTCCATTCTATGTCTTTATAATTGTTTCTTATCCCACTCATTGCCCTTTCTATTTCATCTTTAGCTTTTCACTTTGACCTACTCTTATTTTTAAAGGTCTTTAGAGACCATTTCTTTCTAGTTATAGATGGGCTAAAGTGAAACATAATTTTAGTCATATTTAATTAGACTTTTAAATCTGATGGTACACTCAGCCTGAAGCTTCTTCAGGGGAATTTCTGAAGTCCAATTACAGGGCTAGTCTCATAATAAGGACTATTAATTCATAATGAAATTATTTGCTTTTAAGCTTCATCCAGATCCTGTTGTGAAAAATACACTAACCCAACCACATTCCTATAGGGTCATTAGTATGGCCAGTACAAACAGGTGAGGTCTGCTGAAGTCACGGTTCTCCTCAGAACGTCTGTGAAGAGTTGGGTGTTGGATCTGTAGACAGCCCCTCAGGGAATGCCAGTCCTTTCATTCTGTGGCCTCCCATTCTTGATGTGCTCATTTTGACATCTCTTTCAGTCAGCTCAAGTTTGCCCAAATTGTGTTAAACAAACAAATAAACAAACAATAACTGCATCCCTGCACATATGAACCTTTCTGTTGCCTTCATCTGTTTAAGACAACTCAACTGAGTGCAAAGGTCTTGGGCACAGACTACCAACCTCCCCAAAGCTAAAGATTTTTCTTTATTCTCTTGTGCCTTTTAGTTAAATAAAAGAGAAGTCTGCGGCCAGCCTGATTTCCCTACCGTTTTGTATAGCTTTCAAATAAATGTGTTTGTTCCTTGTAAGCTTTTCTCTTTCCCCGTGAAGCTCAAACGTTTGCCAGATGTGTTCTGTGTCAGTCTTCGTGGCAGATTCCATGGGTTGCCTCCCTAGTATTCATCTTTCCCTTTCACCTTGTAAGAGGACTTGATGTTCTTCAGACCATCATCTACCTGGTCGACAGAATCCACGTCTCTGGTCTCAGTCCCTGGTTCAAGTGCAGCCATATACCACCAGAAGCAGTACTAAGGATGAATTTCGGCACTTGTCTTTGGAGCCCAGGTACAGAAGAATGTGTCCTTTGAGTGTCCTGGTGTTGTGGGATGTGACACCTGGAACCGCCGTAACCACTTTGCCATGAGGAAAGACAGTCTTCCAAGATGCCAAGACACAGCCAAGGGAATCTTAGTGAAATGGAGCTGCAGCCTCTGGATCAAGCCATCCCTGAAGCTCACCTATCTCTGGAATTACTGTTCATGTGAGCTAACAAATTCCTTATTTTTTAGTCAATCCAAACTGAATTTTCTGTACTCATAGCCCTGAGCACCCCAACTACTAGGGTCTCTTTTTCAATGATTTCCCCCCAAATGTTGTGAGACCTTTTAATCCACATACTCAAATCTTGTCTCTGTTCAGGAACACATTTCTATAATTATGTTTCTGATTACTGCATTTCGAGGCCATCAATTTCTTAAGCCACGTTTCCACTCTTTATCCTTCCTATTTGTCATTTTCTCACCATTTCAAACCTTTTGTTCTTTTCCTCAGCCTTGTGTGAGAACATCTAAATACTGTCCTTTAAATCGACGATTCCATGTCCTATAGTATTAATTCTACTTTTTATGCCTTCCGACCAGATTTTTTTTTTTTTTTTTTTTTTTGAGAGAGAGCACGAGCAGTGTGTGGTGGGGAGGGACAGAGGGAGAAGAAGCAGGAGACTCCCAAGCAGACTCCACCCTCAGTGTGGAGCCTGACTCGGGGCTCGATCCCACGACCCTGAGATAATGACCAAGCAGAAACCAAGAGTGGGACACTCAACCCACTGAGCCTCCGGGGACGCCCCTCCCTCTGCCCAGATGTTCATCAGGCCCCTGTACGGGGTTTCCTTACAGCTCCACATAGCATCCACCTCCCTTCGCATCTCAGTTTACATTTCAGAATGCTCAACACTTGGCGCCTTTGTTTCTGTTTCAGGAGCATGTCTTCTAGTCTTCTTTTGAGTTAAGTCTACTAATTCTTGGAAATTTTCTTCTGAATTTGCTAATCCTTTTCAGTTTTCTATCTTTTTCTTGGGCTTCTGGATAGTGTTACTTGCCTTGAGCACTAGTATTTTCTCAAAAGCCACAAGGTGTTCTCATTCTGAGAGGGGCGATCAACCCAGACAAGTCGTAGTCAACAAAATGTAGACATTACTTTGAACTCACTCTGTAAACACTGAAATACTTTCTGTGTAGCTCTTAGATCAATTTTAACAGCTATCACGTTTCATCGAATATTGCTCTCATGTGTCTACCCTCCTAAATATCCCATTCTTCTCAGCTCCCCTGCTCCCTTTTTGCACCTGTTTACCCAGGATATGTACTCATATGAAACAGATACAATGCCGATGGCAGACGGGAGGCAATACACTGTGGAGCTCTCACCAGGAACGGTGCTTGGGAACAGCTGACCATTTTTTGAATTGGACTCAACTTTATGTTTCTGACACAAAGGAAGGGGGGAGGGGGATAAAGGTCTATCTAAACTATTTTTAGGTGCACATAACAACACTGAGTCACCAAATGGGTTTGTAAATCTAGTTCTGGCTAAACGGGAATTTTTCCAAATAATTTTGATAATTATTTCACGGCCAGTGTGAATTTCTGGTGTTGGAGGGTTTGTCTTATTAATAAGTAGGAAACTGAGAGAGGGGCAGTAGGTATCATTTTAAAACTAAAAGCTCCTAACATTTTTATTGACTTCTGACTAAGGGCTCAGAGACACAATACAAGAAGCTATTAATATGCAATCTTTTTTTAAAAAAAAGGTACCAGTTTAGAGGAAAAAAAATGCAAAATGTCCACATATTCAGTTCACTCCCATTTTTAATCAGGACCATATACCACTTAACTGAGTGCCTTTAAAATTAACTTTCTTGCATGTTGATACCTGTAGAATTCAATATATGACTCTGACCAACAAAACACACAGTAACTGGCTTCCAAATTATTTCCAAATATCAAAATACTGGTATGTCATATGATTATTAAATGGTTGGGCAACATAGCACAAACACATTTGGCAGGCTCCTGATGCTTGACTTCCAAGGTTTTGGATTTTCTCCCAGGTTTCGGACTGAGAATGTCCAGCAAACTCGAACTGTGCCAGTGAAAGGAGAAGAGCTAGTAGTATCCAATTCAGCTCATAAAAAATCGAATTTCCAAAGGAAACCTGCCATTCTGAATTGTCCCTTGCACTGTTTCAATTAGCAAGTAAATACAGTCCACATGTCTGTAGCGGTCTCTGTCCCACCTTTCTTTCACATATTAAGATTTTGTGAAATGTTTTTAAGAAAACAAGAAAAGATCCAGAGGTGATCAACCAGCTTCCTGCTTCTATAAAAGCACACGGGCACATATATGCACACACGTGTACACATATGTACACCCCCTCGCCCAAGCAACGCTTAGGCCTATCTCTGAATAGATTCTAACCTCTAAGAATTTAATTTAGCCAGCAAAACTGGAACGATAAACCAGAAACGCAGTACTACTAGGTATTATCAGAGGAGGTATATATGGGAGGCCATGTTAAATGCCCTGTGTCTCCCATGGTTAAACAGGAGAGTGACACAGGAAGAGAGGAAGAAGGAGAAGGAGGAGCAGAGGAGAGAAGTCTGAAGGGAAGACAGGAGGAGAAAAGATGAAAGGAGAGAAAGAGGAAAAACTAGGACACTTCTTAAGTTTTCATAAGAAAAAAAGTCCAATGCTTCTCAGTGAAGCCAAATGCTGGGTCTTATCAGGCGACGAGCTCCTCCAGTCACCGGGAGAAAGCCAGATGGGAGGCAGAAGCTCGGTGCGAAACAATGGATCATGGGTATCAGACAGACCAGACCACCCCACAGCACTGGGCCACATGGAGTTACCGACAGATTGTCACTACACCCTATCTTTTTAGGACAAGACCAAATGGAATCATTCGTCACATCTTACCATTTGTTGTAATTTGGTGCCTTAATATACTGTTCTGTGGAAAACTATTCAGGTATATAATAAAATCTCCTGAATTTATATTTATCTCAAATACCTTGTAGTCTTCATTATAGTGTCTACTGTCCTGTCTGGCAAATCTGCATGAATATCATAAAGCAACAAATGTAATGTTAACATTATGCTTAGAAGGAATTACCAAGGCCAGCCGCAGCTCAGATCAGAGGTCCAAACTCCAGCTAAAGTAATTCTGCACAGGCCTGGTACTTTTCATTTTGCAGGCTGGGAGTCAACTCCTGTTCATGGGAGCCAGAGGACAACGAAGACAAGTTTGCCACCGACTAAAGATTAGACTAGTAAGAACTGGCTCTCACGGTACAAAAATAGCTGTTTTCTCTGCTGGTATTTTATAATAAAGAGTGGATGGCTTCTAGGGGCGCCTGGGTGGCTCAGTTGGTTAAGTGACTGCCTTCGGCTCAGGTTATGATCCTGGAGTCCCAGGATGGAGTCCTTATATCAGGCTCCCTGCTCAGTGGGGAGTCTGCTTCTCCCTCTGACCCTACCCCCTCTCATGTACTCTCTCAAATAAATAAATAAAATCGTAAAAAAAAAAAAAGTGGATGGCTTCTTGTCTCAAACCAAATATTTTCATCCAAAGCAATGGTTGAAAGATGTGACCAGGGGCGCCTGGGTGGCTCAGTCATTAAGTGTCTGCCTTCGGCTCAGGTCATGATCCCGGGGTCCTGGGATCGAGCCCCGCATTGGGCTCCCTGCTCCGCGGGAAGCCTGCTTCTCCCTCTCCCACTCCCACTGCTTGTGTTCCCTCTCTCACTGTGTCTCTCTCTGTCAAATAAATAAATAAAATCTTAAAAAAGGAAAGAAAGAAAGAAAGAGAAGAAAGAAAGAAAGAAAGAAAGAAAGAAAGAAAGAAAGAAAGAAAGAAAGAAAAGAAAGAAAGAAAGAAAGAAAGAAGGAAAGAAGGAAAGAAAGAAAGAAAGATGTGACCAGGAAGACCTGAGACTTTATGACCAAGGTAGAACGCAGACCATGAGTATTAATGCAAGCGCTTTCAAAGCAAATCCAATGAGTAGACCCAGAAGGCAAAATCTGAAGCAAAGATGCCTGAGGTCTGGAGAAGAAGATGACTAAGAAGGAAGGGCAAGGTGAAGACAGGGCCGTGTTCCAAGTCCTGCCTGGAAGGAAGATCACAACTCAGGACACATTATTCTCCAAGCCAAGGCACTCTGGAGCTCTGCAGAATGACCTTCACGTTGTCTGCGCCCTGGAAAAAAACAAGTCTGAAAAACTGCTTGGGACTTTAATCTTAAGATAATTTTTTTTTTTAACTGACAAAAGGAGGTGGATTCCTTCCCTATCACTACACAACTGATAAAAGGAAACCCACAGTGAATTTTACAGTTGAAGGAGGTCTCTTATGCTTCAAACCAAGCTTAATAACAACAGCTTTTATAAAATTACCATATTCACTTGTATTTCCCTCTTGATGTTATTTTTAAATATGGATGGAGGAGACAGCTGGGGCTTACATGAGTCCCTGTCATGTTTTAATTTTTTTTTTAAAGATTTTATTGATTTATTTGAGAGAAAGAGCGCAAGAGAGCGAGCACACACACACAATTAGGGGTGAGGGGCAGAGGGAGAGGGAGAAGCAGACTCCCCGCTGAGCAGCGAGCCCGACGTGGGGCTCGATCCCAGGACCCTGGGATCATGACCTGAGCTGAAGGCAGATGCTTAACCGACTGAGCCACCCAGGCGCCCCTGTCTTATTTTACCCTCGACAGTGCTTCTTAATCTTTAAGAACCTCCATCCTGTCTCCCACCTTAGACTTAAAACAGAGTTTAATGGAAGCTTTTTGGAGGGCAGTTTGGTTTAGCCGGCAGAATTTTAAATATGCATGTTATCTGACCCTCTAGTTTCGCTTCTGGAATTCACCATACAGAAATACTTGGACAAATGTTCCACAAAATAAGCCCAAGGATTTTACTGCAGAACTGTTTGCAGTAAGACCAAAACCAAATAACCCCTAAACACCCATCAATGGGAAATTAAATTATGAAATAAATGAACTGACAATTATTCAGCAGTTTAAACATGAGTTAGATCTCTATGAACTGATAAAATACATTATAATAAAATAAAGCGAGTAAGGCAATGTTCAGGAGTATGGTGTATAGTGTAAGCCCATCTATCTCCACGAGATAAATTTACAGATGTGCATGTGTAAGTATATGTATATGTATTTATAAACACACACACACACTTTTGAATTTGCAATAAAGGAGATCTGGAAGTATATCCAGGGGGTTATCTTTGGGAAGCGGATTTTGGATGAGAGTGCAGAAAAGATAATACTCACTTTTATACTTTTGTGCCACTTGGCATTTTTTGCAACCAGACTATTCTACCTTGTGGTTAAAAATTTTTCTTTCCTTTTAAAAAAGCTAACTGGAGTCTAAATCTCCTCATTTGTTCCTGCCCTTGGCAGTCCTTGTTTCTGAAAGTGGCAGGCGGAGAGATCAGAGCTGTCAAGGCTCCAGGTGCGAGCAATTTTAGAAGAGGACGCAGTGGGGACGATCTGCCGGCGCTGACATACCCATGTGCAGGCTGGCGTTCAAGTGCCACAATTCAGGGACAAAGGCCAAGCAGCTGCATCAACATCAACTCTCTCAATTCTACATACAAGGACCCCAACTTTTATAGCCTCCACCAAACTAGAAACAACACAGGAGGAAGAAGAATGAGGAACCTCACTGAGATTCAACGAGCCTCGGATAGAAGGACACTGACTCACTTTTTCTTCCCTTTCCAATGAACGGCAGTCTGTTTTTTCTTTACTTTCCTTCTATTTGATGTTTTAGACCTGTGCGGTCCGGTCCAGTCTAGGGACTACTGAGCACCTGAAATGTGGCGAGTCTGAACTGACGTGGGCTATAAGTGCAAATACACCACTGGACTCTGAAGACCGATTCTGAAGAATGTAAAATATTTCATTCACATTTTTTTAATATTCATTACATATTGAAATAATATTTTGGATATATGGTGTCATAGGATATACGACTAAACCTAATTTTACCTGTTTCTTTTCACCTTTTTTAAGGTGGCTACTAGAAAATTTTAAATTCCACTGTGGCTCACATTATATTTCTATTGGACACAGCGGCTTTAGACCTTCATGGATGGAATATCTGTATATTTAAATGTTTAAAAAAGAGAACAGCAGGATGGAGAGGGAGGCATGAATGAACACACACACACACATACCGACTGTTGTAATGCTACCCTCTATGATCTCGATGCCTCTCTGATTTTTAGTGTTCTTGCTACAATTCAGGGTATCTGTTATAGGCCATACAGCTCTAGCTCTGAGTTCAAGCTCTGCCAATGACCAGATGTGGGATCCTGGGGCAAGTCACTTGGGGAGATTAAACTGACCACGTACAAGGGTATGTAGTAAGTTCTGTCGACAAGTTAGCTGTGCTAGACATGGGTGAGAGTCCCAGAAATCACCAAATCACGCTTCTACCCGGAAGCAAACAATACTAGAGTTAGAATGAATCTTGGACAGTATCCACTGCTATGTTTTAAAAAACTCTTGTAAATCTCAGAAGCCCGATATATAAAAAAAGATGAAATCAAGCTGCTCTGAATAAAACTGAGTGTGGGAGCAAGAAAGGATGGTAACTCCCGAGCTCTTCAGAGGAGTCTGAACACCATGGAGGTGGTATCTTAACTGGGGCTCTCCCTTTTACGGATAAAGACGCGAAGCTCCAGGTTGATGACTTGCCTTCAGTCACAGAGGAGGAGGCAGGCGCTGAAGCAGAGCGAAGGAGCGGGTTCCTAAGAAAGAACACTGCTCTGCATCACATCATTACTGCCGCTGTGGTAGACAACCTGTGTGCACAGAAGGAAAGTGGCCACGAGACAGGGCCAGCCAGAATGCTGAGGAGCCACGCAGGTGGGGGCAGTGCGGCAGGTCTCTTTCTGAGGAGGCAGCCTCTACGTGTAGCTCTGGGAAATGGAAGGGCAGGTGGGCACCCAGGTCAAGAGAAGCATGTGGGTTTTACGGAGGAAAACCTGGAGGCTTTTGGAGTCAAAATTTTGGAGTCAAAAGGTAAGTCATTTTCACTAACATACAGTTACATCTTAGAAAGGAGTATGTGCTGAGGCCAGAAGAGAGGTGGGGCTTCTTTAGAAGGTCTTGAGAGCCAAAGATCCTACACCGGTTTTCATAAGTTTTTGCAAAGGGGTGACAACAGGAAGATGAACTTATGCTAAACCCATGAAGAGGCAGGAGACAGGAAAGCAGGCTGCCAGGTTACTGCTTTCGGCTGTTAAGGGCCAAACTGAGGTAATGGAAATCGAGGTCTGAGGGATCCTGTGCAGACAGGATCCACGGGATCTTGGATATATGAAAAGGATGAGGAGGATCCCAAGTGACTTTAGGGACCCACCTGGGTAACTGGGGGGATGTGGGTTCCATTAACAGGAAAAGAAATGGCGAGAGGAATTGCTGGTTTGGGGGTCTGGTGAAGGTAGCATTTCTGTGAGATGGTCAGTGGGGCGTCAGTCCATCAGAGAACGGAAATGTGGCTCTGGAACCCATTTGCATCTGATCTAGACAGACAGTCTTTGGGAACATCTAGGTTTGGGAGAGAAAGAAGAGCCGGTAACAGAGATAAAGGCGGAGGCACCCAGCAGTGTGCTCTTCACCAGCAGCAAGGGCAGGGAGGGTTTAATGGAGTCAGTGGTCACAAGATTCAGATGCTGAAGACACGGAGCAAGAGGAGAATGGAGAGATGGTCCCTGTCAGCTCCAAAGGCAGCAGACGGACTGCCAGGAGGATGGTGCGGTCAGATAAGCCGGCGTTCAGAGCCTCTCCTCATCATTCACTAGCTGTGGTACTCTGTACTACTTAATCTTTTCGGGCCTCAGTTTTCTTACCTGTAAAATGGGGGACAACAGTATCTCTTGAGGTTACTCTGAGATTTAAATGAAATTATGCATTTTAATGCACTGAATATAGCTCACAGCAAGTGCCTAGTAACTATTATCTATCATTTTTATCAATGGAAGGATTTAAGGAATGGCACATGGTGAAGAAGTGGAGGCTGCATGTAGAGACCCTGTTCTTTTTTAAAAGTTTGGTCATGAAGGGAAGGAGAAAGACTGACGGCATAGAAAGGGGGAGTGAGGTCCTTTCTAGGATGGAGTCACAAAAGCTAGTGGACAGGGAGATTCTGAAGTGGCAAGTCAGAAGGGGATGATGGATGGGGGGCCGGGGGTGGGGGGGGTCCAGAAGCAGGGAGCATCAAGAACACAAGTCAAAGGACTCATCTTGTAAGGGGGGGATGCATCCTTCTTTGAAAGGGGGGAGAAGGGGGCGCCTGGGTGGCTCAGTGTGTCAAGGACCCAACTCTTGATTTCGGCTCAGGTCATGATCTCAGGGTCTTGAGACTTCCATCAGTAACAGTTCTTCTTACCCTGGAGTAGCTTTAAAAAAGCGACTATGCTTACACAAAAGCTCTATGTTTCAGGGAAAAAAAAATCACTGGTTCTCTATGTGACAGGTGATGTAATTAAGGTGGGGGAGACAGAAGGGGGAGAGGGTGGCAAAAAGAAGCCTAGAGGCTTTGGCAGAGTAGTGCCCTCGGCACCAGATGGCCAAGAATATCCTAGTCGTCTTCTGAGGGGACTAGAGCATTGACAGAAAAAGGCCTGAAGAAGGAGATTTCGAGGAACAGTTCAGTGAAGGGGGGCAACTGTGGCTCAGAACAGGGATTCCAAGGGACAGAGTGGAAAGGGTTAATAGGAGTTGGGGGAGCCAGAGAAGGGGGAAGCGTGTTGCTCAGAACAGGGAGAAGACCATGGGGAGAAGTCACAGACCCTTACTTGTCAGTAAAAGGGAAGCGACGACTTGGGCAGTTGGAGGGAAGGACATGATGGCAGAATGGGCAGGAAGGGTCCTATAAAGATAGAATCTAGTCTGCAGAGAAGACCGCAGAACAGGCAGCCCTAGGGTGCCAGACTGGAGTGGCACTGGGTTGGGACGCTGGAGTCCTGCAGAGCAGCCCTGACAGGGAAGGGCCACGCCTGATGCTGGCTTCTCAGTATACATCATGAAAACAAATGTTTTTTCAAATTCATGTTAAAGTAAGATACATATTAAGGATAAGAGAAATCATGGGGCACCTGGGTGGCTCAGTCAGTTAAGCATCTGCCTTCGATCGGGGTCATGATCCCAGGGTCCCAGGATCAAGTCCCATATCAGCTCTTTGCTCAGCAGGGAGCCTGCTTCTCCCTCTGCCTGCCACTCCCCCTGCTTGTGCTCTCTCTCTCTCTCTGACAAATAAATAAATAAAATCTTTTAAAAATTTTTCAAAAAAGAATAAGAGAAATCAACATCGATTACATTAAAAAGTACCCATTCATTCTTAGAACTACCCTCATGCATTATTCAACCAAGATCAGTTCTTTTTCTAAGTACCATCTTGGGTATTTCCTTACTCAAGAACATGCTTCTTTAAAATTCTTCCTATTTGGTTGGTTCTTTAAAGAAAGAAAGAAAAAAAAAAAAAGGCCTAGGAAAGCATCCCAGAAGAGATAGGAAATCTCAAGGTCCAGCGCAGTGCCCTGGTTTCCATACACGTGTTCTGACCTAACCCGAGGCGACGGGTTTCCATTCACAGGCTAAGGCTTGCCTTCTGGTGCCTTCGTGTTCAAGTCAGTCAGTTAAGGACCTCATTTTACTGATGTCACTGAAGAGAGCACTCAAATAAGGGGAAACACCAACACAGTAACCAATGGGAAAATTGGCAAGGCACCCAGTGACATTTCAAAGACATTTGTTCACAGACCACTCAGCCACAAAGGACAGTTTCACTGTCAGTTTCTCAGCTACTGGGTGTTTAATTCATAGAAATCAATGACGACAAGCCTAGAGAGGCCACCATACATGGGATAATATAACCATGAAGCCTTGTTTGTTTCCTTCCAACAGGGACGGCATTTATTATAGTCTTCCTGGTGGCATTTGGCATTTCTTAGCTAGGGATCAGTAGAGTTAGCAATTCAGAACTTCTAAGAATTACTATCTGCTTACCACAATCTCCATATTCAAAGAACTAGTTATAGAATTAGCTTTTTTCTTCTTCAAAGAATTAGCATGCTTTATTTTTTAAACGTGCATGTTCTTTTTTATGAGTTTGCTATAACTTGGAAAACCCCATAACTTTCAAACCACAGACAAGAGTTCCGAGCAGGAGCACAAGATAACCTGGATAGCTAGCAACGGTGAATTTAATTTGCTATCAAGTTAAAAATCAATCTGTCTCGTCCATCCCTCCATCCATCCATCCTGTCCCATCTCATGTCATCCTTCAACCTGACTAGCTGCCTACTGACCAAATTCACGGCCGTGTTTTTTAGTATTAAACCGTAACTCAACGTGGAGTTCAGATGGACCAGCCACAGGCAAAGAGCTAAAGGAGGAAGATAAAAAACTTCAACTCTTATCCATTTTGTAGCAGCCACTGAAGTCATTGGTGGCAATGATTAAACCCAGATAACAGAGACAGATAGTATTAAAACTCCCTGGCAACCCTTCATATCACAGAGAATCGGTCAACCTTTCTAATATAGGAGAGACTGGAAATCAAAGCTATTAACATATGGTTTGCTTCTCGACCTTTCTAAAATGTCATTGTTGCTACTCTGCATTAATGCAGAAAACATTCCAGATAAAAGTATGACCTAGTAGGTAAAACAACAGCAAGGGCAGAAACATGACAGAGGGGGAAAAAAAAATCAAAAGGTACAGAGTCAGGCAGACCTGGGTTCAAATTTGGCTCTGCCATTTAAGATCTGTGTGCCCAGGGACAAGCTATTTACTCTCCTTGCAGAAGACTTTGGTTCGTCATCTGGAAACTCTGGATAATAGTCCTCAGAATGTGGGTTTACTGAGATAATGCATGTGAAGGGCCTGGTCCTGGGTCTGTCACATGACAGACAAGCGTTACCTCCCTTTGTTTCATACTTTTCTCTCCAGGTTATGGAGAATGGTGAGCCTTACTAATACAGAAATGATTATTCCTCAACGATTTCATATAAACAACTAGGATGTGACCTCTGAGGATGGTTAATCCTGACTTCTGGCCTTACACTGAGAAACTTCTTTCCCTCTCTGGGAAACAGTCTTCTCATTATACCTATTCACAGAACCCCATGCTTCTTCATAGCACTTACCCTGGCTGAGACTAATCAACTAATCGTGCATGCAATGCCTCTTTTCCCCACTAGAATTTAATTTCTCTCTCTAGAAACGGGTCTTGCATATAGTGCCACCCAGTAAGTTATTTGTAGACTAAATTAAACACCTGTTACAAAGTTTCCACCATGTGACATATACTACTGGTGATATGTGAGAGAGATGACTTTAGGGGTTGAACATGGACTAAGTTTCTCAATAATCTTAATGGTTATATATTTATTTGAGTGTGCACTAGACAAAAAAATAACTGGCTCATCAAATTTGTGATTTTACATATTTTTGCTTTGATGAGGCTAAAAAAGCAAATTGTCTAAAAATATAAAAAAGAACCAACTGGACCTGAAGAATACAGTAACTGAAATGAAAAATACATTAGAGGGAATCAACAGCAGATTAGAAGATACAGAAGAATCGATCAGTGACCTGGATGATAAGGCAAGTGGAAATTACCCAATTGGAACAGCAAAAAGAAAAAAGAATGAAAAAAAATGAGGATAGTTTAAGGGACCTCTGGGGCACCATCAAGTATACTAACATTCATATTATGGGGATCCTAGAGGGAGAAAAGAGACAGAAAGGGACAGAAAACCTATTTGAAAAAAAAGGCTAAAGTCTTCCCTAACCTGTGGTAAAGGAAAAGACATCCAAGTCCAGGAAGCACACAGAGAGTCCCAAATAATATGAACTCAAAGAGATCCACACCAAGACACATTATATTCAAAGTATCAACAGTTAAAGAGAGAATCTTAAAAGCAACAAGTGAGAAACAACTAGTTATGAACACATTATATTCAAAGTATCAACAGTTAAAGAGAGAATCTTAAAAGCAACAAGTGAGAAACAACTAGTTATGAACAACTAGTTATGAACAGCCCATAAGACTATGAGCTGATTTTTCAGCAGAAACTTTACAGGTATATTCAAAGTGTTAAAAGGGAAAATTTGACAACCAAGAATATTCTACCCAGCAAGATTATTATTCAGAATAGAAGGAGAGATAAAGAGTTTTGCAGATAAACAAAAGCTAAAGGAGTTTATCAACACCAAACTGGCTTTACAAGAAATGTTAAAGAGATTTCTTTAAATGGCAAAGAAAATGGCATAATTAGAAAAGAAAATTACGAAAGAAAAATAATCTCACTGGTAAAGGTAAATTTATAGTAAAGGTAGTGGATCAACCACCTACATAGCTAGTATGAAGGTTAAAAGGCAAAAGTAGTAAAATCACCCAGAGCTACAATAATTAGTCGAGGAACACACAAAATCATATGTAAAATATAACGTCAAAAAACTAAAACATGGATAGGAGGGAGTAAAAATGTAGTGCTTTTATTATTTTTTATTTATTTATTTTTAAAAGATTTAATTTATTCATTTGACAGAGAAAGACACAGCGAGAGAGGGAACACAAGCTGGGGGGAGTGGGAGAGGGAGAAGCAGGCTTCCCGCTGAGCAGAGACCGATGTGGGGCTCGATCCCAGGACCCTGGGATCATGACCTGAGCCGAAGGCAGACGCTTAATGACTGAGCCACCCAGATGCCCCAAAAATGTAGTGCTTTTAGAATGTGCTTGAACTTAAGTAACCATCAACTTAAAATAGACCGCTATAATAGATAGGATCTTATATACGGACCTACAAACCAAATAGCTTTAACAGATATGGAAACCATAAAAAGAAAGAAATACAAACACTAAGGAAAGTCATCAAGTCACAAGGGAAGAGAACAAAAGAAGAAAGGAACTAGAACTACAGAAACAACCAGAAAACAATCAACAAAATGGCAATAAGTTCATATCTATCAATAATTTCTTTTAAAAGTAAATGGACTAGATGCTCCAATCAAAACACACAGAGTGGCTGAATGGATAAAAAACCAAGACCTATGTATATGCTGCCTACAAAAGACTCACTTCAGCTCTAAAGACGCGCACAGACTGAAAATGAAGGAATGGAAAAAGATATTCCATGCAAATGGAAATGAAAAGAAAGCTAAAGTAGCAATATTCATATCATATAAAACAGGTTTTAAAACAAAGACTGTAGGGGCGCCTTGGTGGCTCAGTCGGTTAAGTGCTGCCTTCGGCTCAGGTCATGATCTCTGGTCCTGGGATCGAGCCCTGCATCGGGCTGCCTGCTTTTCCCCCACCTCTGCTGCTCCCCCTGCTTGTGCTCTCTTTCTCTCAAATAAATAAACAAAATCTTAAAAAAAAAAACCCAAAACTGTAATAAGAGACAAAGAAAAACATTATATAATCATAAAGGCATCAATCCAACAAGAAGATATAACACATGTAAATATCTATGCACCCAACATGGGGCACCTAAACATATAAAGCAAATTATTAGCAAACATAAAGGGAGAAACTGACAGTAATACAATAATAGCAGGGGACTTTTAACATTCCACTTACACCAATGGATAGATCATTTAGACGGAAAATCGATAAGGAAACACTGGCCTAAATGACACAGTAGACCAGATGAACTTCACAGATATTTACAGAACATAACATCCCAAAGCAACAGAATACGCATTCTTTTCAAGTGCACATGGAACATTCTCCAGGATAGATCACGCGTTAAGCCACAGAACAAGTTTTAATAAATTAAGGATTAAAAGTATATAAAAGCATCTTTTCAAACCAGTGGTATGAAACTAAAAATCAATTACAAGAAGAAAACTAGAAAAAACACAAACACTTGGAGGCTAAACAACAAGCTACTAAACAACCCATGGGTCAATGAAAAAAATCAAAGAGGAAATCAAAATATGCCTTGTGACAAATGAAAAGGTAAACACAATAGTCCAAAATCTAAGAGACACAGCAAAAGCAGTTCTACGACAGAATTTTTTTTTTTTAAGATTTTATTTATTTATTTGACAGAGAGAGACAGCGAGAGAGGGAACACAAGCAGGGGTAGTGGGAGAGGGAGAAGCAGGCTTCCTGCGGAGCAGGGAGCCCGATGTGGGGTCCGCCGGGATCATGACCCAAGCCGGAGGCAGACACTTAATGACTGAGCCACCCAGGCGCCCCTCTATGACAGAATTTTACAGTGATACAGGTCTACTACACCTCAAGAAACAAGCTAAGGGAACAGAAAAAGAACAAAGCCTAAAGTTAGTAGAAGGAAGATAATAATAAAGATGAGAGCAGAAATAAATGAAATACAGGCAAATCTTGGAGATATTGTGGGTTTGGTTCCAGACCACTATAATAAAGTGAGTATCAGTAAAGCAAATAAAATGAATTTTTTGGTTTCCTAGGGCATATAAGAGTCATGTTTTTACATATGCTGTTGTCTACTAAGTGTGCAACAGCACTATGTCTAAAAAAACCCCATGTATGTACCTTAATTAAAAATACTTTATTGCTAAAAAATGCTAACCATCATGACTTTTTAGTGAGTCATAATCACTGATCATAGATCACCATAACAAACATGATAATAATGAAAGAGTTTGAAATACTGCAGGAATTACCAAAATGTGACAGAGACATGAATTTATAAGCAAATGCTGTTGGAAAAATGTTGCTGACAGACTTGCTTGAGTCAGGATCGCCACAAACCTTAATTTGTAAAAAATGCAGTATCTGCAAAGCACAATAAAATGAGGTATTCCTGTAGTTAGTAATACATAACTTTGAATGGTGACAAATAGTAGCTAGATTTAACATGGTGACTGCTTTGTAATACACATCAATGTTCAATCACTAGGTTGTATATCTGAAACTAATATAATATTGTATGTCAATTATACTTCAATTAAGAAAAGGTAAATTGTTTAGGGTAAAAAATTATGTAAGTACAGTTGTTTCAAGAATATGGCAAAAACCATGAAAGTGTTAAAAAAGATGACAACATTTGGGAAATATTGCTATAGTAACAAGTAGGAACCCAGAGTGGACACGTGCCACGATTCTCTGATTTAGGGTTAGCCTAAGGTAATGAGGGAGTCTGCTTTCAGAATCTGTGGCTTGTAAATTCTCAGCTGGACACTGCAATAGATGTGCCAACACGGACTCAGGAGTCAAGCTAGAATCAGGTCAAGCTGGGGGCTGGACCCCAGAACTCATCTGGCATGAGTAAGAAGCATGCACATTCAGATATCTTGCTGTTATCATAGGAAATACCAAACATGAACAGAGCAGGAACAAGGATCAGGTTCCACGGCCATATTCAAGGTCAAAGCCAAACCAGCAGGAACTACCTAGGAGATAGGGCACCCAGCCCAGGAATGATGTGTGGTAGGCCTGGATTCATTCTCCTTCAGCCATAAAGGCACATGGGCCTGGATTCTGATATTGCTTCCTCCTTCAGGCAATTAATTCTCAGTTTACTACCTCTACGCAAGGCTCCAAGAGAGAGGGTAACTTTTTTTTGTGCACATCTAAAGAGCCAATGGGTCTCTACCCACCATCTCACTTTCTCAGCAAACTGAAGCCAGCTCTAGCTGCCAGCATAAAAGGAGCCTTTCCCTGAGCCTCCAACATTGAGTCCCCCCTTCCCGTGCTGGGGTGAAGAGAAGGATATCCCTGTCCTCTTGGATTGGAACAGAGAATGAATTTTTCCATAGAAAAATGTTACAAACAGAAAATAGGTTTTGATGAATTAGCACAAATAACGTTTCATATATATTCCAGGTTATATAGGATTCTGCAAGCTAGACTGGGCCACTTCAGTGGGAAAATGTTTTAATGCTATAAAATGAAAGTTCAGGTTGCAATTGTTCCATAAGTAGTGACTAGCTATACTTAGAAATACAGCAAATTCCTTACTAGTGAATGCCTAACACTACATATCTTAAATTTTATTTTCTTTTAACATCTTTCAAGAAAATATTGGTTTTATCGTCAAGGGTGCTGGTATTCAAGTCTTATACTATTGAAAAATAACTGACTGCTCTCCTCCCATTACAAAAGAAGGACTCAATCTTTGTATTTGAAGACAATTCTAGATATATAAATATAATTCTAATATACACTTCTCTAATCAGCTCTCAGCTGAATGAACTTATTTATGGGATGAACTAGAATGACTGTCCTGACTTCCACCCTGCTTATTTCCTGTTCTGACCATAATCCTTTATTTTTTAAAAATATTTTATTTATTTATTTATTTGTTTGTTTATTTATTTGAGAGAGAGAGAGCGAGAGAGCGTGTGCACGTATACGCCCTCGAGCAGGCTGGTGGGGGGAATCAAGAGGGAGGGGGATAAGCAGACTCCCAGCAAGCTGGGAGCCAGCCGCGGGGCTTGATCTCACAACCCTGAGATCATGACCTGAGTCCAAATTAAGAGTCGGACGCTTAACTGACTGAGCCACCCAGGCACTCCTGACCATAATCTTTTAACCCAATGTTTTCTACACTTGTCTGATGAAAAGAATTACATGAGGTGCTTTTAAAAACAAGAATGCCTGGCCCCAGCCCAGTTATGAATCAGAATCTCTAAGGGAGAGGTCTGGGAGTTGCACTTTTAAAGATTGCTCATCCCTGGTGATCCTGTCATCCAGCCCAGTGGTTCTTACCCTCAAGGGTGAATTAGGATCACCTCAAGGGCTTGTTCAAACACAGGTTGCTGAGCCCCAGCCCAAGAACTTCTGATCCAGTGGGCCGTGGGAGGTGGGAATTTGCATTTCTACCAAGGTCTTTAGAGATGCTGATGTTGTTGGTCCAAGAACTACACTTCCAAACCACTTATTTAGCCTGTTTGGCAAACATTGAAGCTGAATTCAATATTACTTTTTTTCCTCCCTCCCTGGCAGAAAAAACAACACTGGATGAAAACACACAAGACTTCATTTGGAGCAGTACCCCTGCTACTTTTTAGCTGCTTGATGTTAGACAAATAAATTTATCACTGCATCTCAGTTATCTTCCGTGGGGAGGCATAAAAAGTAACAGAAGGGAAGAGGTTTGGTCCTGTACTTGGCACACAGTAGGCCAGCACAGAACATCTATGTACTCTGATTTCTCTGGCATGATCACCTCCTGTGAGCTACATATAAAAACAATGCTGAGTTCTAAAAATAGGTCCCAAAATTTATGACACGCACCAAACTTCATTTGGTTAAAACAAAAGAACGGACAGGCAAGGAAGGAATGGCCGACCACTTCTTTTCCTCGTGAGCTACCATGTAGCTAACATTTTGAACGTTAACATGTGCAATAGGAATATACTCAACTTTCCAAGTCACGTTTCCCATGGAAATAAAAATAGAAAACAAGGAGTTAATAGATTATGATGAGGTTCTCTGCTTAATTTTGATTTGCTGAATTTAGTATCCAGGTATGGATTATTTTCTGTGCAGATCTTTATTATATTGTTTGGCTATTTCTTATGACCTGAAAATCAAACAAATGAATCACAGACTCTCAGAGTCAGAGGTCCCCGGAGGTCATGTCGCCCACCCACCCACTCTATTAATGCCACTGAAAACACCTCCAATGTGTGGTGGTCTGGTTTCTTCTTGGACACCCAGTGAGAATGCACTATTTTCACGAACCCCAATCTTCTCTTCAGATAACTAATATTAGATTTTTCCCACGTCTGAGCAAAAACCTTTACTTCTGTCATTTCTATATCCCTGGTCCTTGTTTTGCTCTCTGTCGTGCCTGAATATGCCTCATCTCTCCTCATGTTGACGGCACTTTCAGCATCCTGAAGCAGGGCTGACATCTTCCTCGTCTTGTCATTTTCAGTCTGAACATTCTGCGTAAGCAACTATCCTCACCATCCAAATTTCCATACATGTAATAGCCCTGGTCCTTCTCCTGTGGACAGGGTCCACCTTGAGGATATTTCTAGGTCCTATCATCACCAACAAAAATAAGTTGTAAGAACAATGTCATGTTTCTTTCCAAACAGAGTTTCCAAGAGCTGGAAGCTAGAGTCCTACAGAACTACACTAATCAGGACTGAGAAAGCGTTTCCATGACAGGCTTGGACGTGGCAGCCTGAAGCAGGTGGATCTGGCTATCTACATATCTACATATCATGACCTTACTTGCAAGAGAAATGCTATGCTGCCACTTAAATTATCGAAGACCCAAAAAGTCTCTTTCTAAGGAGGACAGAGTGAAACAAAAGGCATGTCTTACTTTCTACGAAACATTTCTGCAAATATGCAGCCAACACTCCAGAGGTCCACAGGGGTGGCGTAGCTGGACTGAAGCAAGACTTCTGGAGCTCTGTACCACAGCGTGACGACCTGCAATGGCAAACGGATCGGAGTGTTACTGAGGAAGATGGCTGGTTGCTTAAACTTCTCATCTCAGCCAGTTTAATGCCAGTTCAGAAAGAGTGCCTGGCATCATATGGGGACACTGAGACAGAAGCAGTAAGTAACTCGGATTCATCGCTAACGGGCCAGGAAATGACATCATCCCCACAACCTGGGTTCCCACCTCAGACTCCACAGTTTCTGGCGAGGATGGTAAAATAACTGAGTTTCAGAAAGCAAAGCAAAGACTTAAAAAAAAAGAAACACCACAGATCTTAACACTATTATTTTTTTTCTGAAGGGGCTTAAAAAAAAAAAAAACAATACATGGAAAACAAGTGTTGGCAAGGATTCCAGCTCAGTTCCCACGTCAGCATTATTGGGAAATTACAAGAGGATTCCAGTGGTTGCTGGATGTTGACCTTGAGGTATAAAGAGCATCCAGGACAAGTCAAAACTACTCTTATCACGAGACTGTGGAGAATCAAAATAAAGCCCCCTTCAATGCCACTCTTTTCAGAAAACAAATAAGAAACCAAGAACTTAAGAGAGAATGTATAACTCAATTGTTCACACTATGTGTAAAAAAAGTCATCCAGAGAACAGGATTCCCCAATACGAAGAACCTCACTTAATACAAGAGCAGTGTGTGGTAACAGATGAAACAAACACCATTAACTATTTCTGCAATGCTGAGAGGTCAGGAAACAGACCAGTATAGAGGGGTTCAGTGCTTCTCTTTTGGGGGGAGCAGAGATGCTATGGATGCCTGAAATAAAGGAATATTCTTCACTGTCAGATAAGGAATTCAATACATAAATCTACATAAGCATTTTATATTACTCAGGTTCCTTTTATCCTTACTTATTGTTTTGTCTAATTGCACTTTTGTTGACATCTACTTAAATTTCCTACAATTCTCCTTCATGTATTTTGATGCTGTAGTACTTGGTGCATTCAGATCGCAGGCGCAATTCTCCAGAACATGATTGCCATCTACTTCCTTCCTTGTAGACGCACGCTGCTCTTTCCAGCAAGAGATGGAGTCTGGGGCACCTGGGTGGCTCAGTCGATGAAGTGTTAGATTCTTGGTTTCGGCTCAGATCATGATCTCGTGGTCGTGAGACTGAGCCCCCACATTGGGCTCTGGGCTCAGCGCGGAGTCTGCTTCTCCCTCTGATTCTCTCCCCCTTTCCCTCCCGCTCTCTCTCTCTCAAATAAATAAATTTTAAAAATCATAAAAAAGAAAGAGACAGAGTTTAAGTCACATTCCATTGAAACTGAATTGGTCTCAGTGAGTCGGTCGACTAAACTAACAGAATGTATCTGAACTACCAAAACTAGGTTAGAAGAAGCCTAGTAGTCTGGGCCTTTTTTTTTTTTTTTTTTTAAGATTTTATTTTTAAGTATTCTCTACACCCAATGTGGGGCTTGAACTCACAACCCCGAGATCAAGAGTCAGCCGCACACTCCACTGACTGAGCCAGCCAGGCATCCAGTAGTCTGGGCCTTTGTGAATGCTTGCTTTTGAGATGCTTCCTCTGGAGTCCAAATGCCATGCAGTGAGAAGCCCAAGAAGATTTTCCAGAGGACAGCCCCAGCTGAATTCTCAGCTGAAAGCCATGCGAATGAGCCACCTTGGACATTCAAGTTGGACTGATCTGCCAGATGACTGTGGCCCGCCCCTGCCAATGTCCCAGGGAGCAGAACTGCCCAGCTGAGTCCAGTCAACTCACAGGATTATAAGTGATAATAAAATGATTGTTGTTCTAAGTTTTGGGGGAGATTATACAGCAATATTGTACTGAAACAAGATTTTTGACTGGTTCCTCCTCCTCATCTAGTTTAATAGGTTTTGCTTTGAATTCACACAAGAGGTCAAATTTTGTGTAAGGGATATCTGGTTGATAGCTAATGGAGGAATGGTGATGATGTAACAGAAATTTAAAAAAAGGAAGCAAACAAAAACCAAATAGTGTTACTCAGTTATCACTGGCTCTGATATATCTTTCCAGCAGCATATCCCATAGTATCTCCATAACCCTTACAGTCTTGTCACATACTAGACCACAGCACAGTATCCACTCTGTGCATGAGAATCATCCATGGGGATTTTAGAAAAATATGTGTCTAGGGGCGCCTGGGTGGCTCAGTAGGTTGAGTGACTGACTCTTGATTTTGGTTCAGGTCATGATCTCAGGGTTCTGAGATCAAGCCCCGCGGCTGGCTCCCTGCTCAGTAGGGAGCCTACCTGACGTTCTCTCCCTCTCCCTGGTCTCTCTCTCAAATAAATAAATAAATAAATCTTAAAAAAAGAAAACAACCCAAAAAACAACATGTGTCTTGGCCTTATCTCTCCCTCACTAAATTAGATCTCCATGGTGGGAGGCCTGGAGTGCTTCCTTCACTTTTTATTTCTTCTCTCTCTCTTTTTTTTTAACAAAGTTTTTCAAGTAACACTAACCCTTGGCTAGTCTGAGCACCACTCAATTATATAAACATACCCTCTAGCAGCTCCTGCCTCCATGCTTTAGTTGGCACTGTTCTAGCCTGGGAAGCTCTTCCTTCTCCTCTCTGCATGTGGAAATCCTATTTATCCTACAAAAGGCTGGTTCTGATGCCATCACCTCCCTGAACCCACTGCTCCCTGAAAATCATACCTTGTAACACAGTTCATAATATGGTTCGTTCTGGGAGGCATGGACCTGATTTTATCCAAGGTTATATCTGTAAATACCCATCACAATACTGCTCCCATAACAACTGGGGCTTAACAAACACCAAATTGACAATTTTAAGGCAATTATTGCCAGAAGATAACCCGGCAAAATTCAATTATCAGTCATTCCCCAGAAAGAAGGTACTTACTACATTTGCTAAGAAGAGCATCCAGTTCTGGGCTCTAGTTTTCACTTGCATAATTTATTTCTGCTTTATTAATATTTCTAGCTGGGGGAACATTTCCCTGCTTCTCTGATATACTGCAAAAAAAGGGGTAGGTGTAAGCGGTCCGTAAAGTTCTGCTAAGTGGTTTATAGACATACACAGTGTATGGGCACACACCCATCTTCTCGCCAACATTTGAAACAAAGCCTAGCATCATACGGGATGAAAATTTTAATCTGACTATTGCACTGCTTTAAGCTGTCCTAAAGAGGCTGTGATTTCTGACTGATTACCCATCCTAAAACACTTTAGTAGGACTGTTATCATTTTTAATACTTTAATCAGTGTACCTACTATGGTCATCAAACACATGTTTAGGGAGTTAAAATAATAATATAATAACTCTACTGATGGGTTTAGGAAGTTCCTTTCAAAAATCAGTTACCACTCAAAATGGGTAATTAGTTTTTATCAAATATTTTAAAAATATCTATTAATAATGACCGTATGATCATTCTCCTTCATTCTATGAATGGTATATTAATTACATTAGTAGATATGCTAATACTGTACAATCCTTGCCTTTTTGGAATAAATCATTCCTAATCTCGATGTATTATTCTTTTAATATTGGTGTCTTACTCTTTTATTTTTATTATTATTTTTTAAAGATTTTATTTATTCATTTGACAGAGAAAGAGAGACAGTGAGAGAGGGAACACAGGCAGGGGGAGTGGGAGAGGGAGAAGCAGGCTTCCCGATGGGCAGGGAGCCCGACGCGGGCCTCGATCCCAGGACCCTGGGATCGTGACCTGAGCCGAAGGTAGACGCTTAACCAACTGAGCCACCCAGGCACCCCAGTGTATTTCTCTTTTAATAGACCCTTGGATTCTATTTGCTAAACTTAGAGTATTAATTTACATTCCTAAGTCAGTCTGACCTACTGTTTTATTTTTTGTGTTAATTTTTCATGTTTTGGTATTAGAAATATGGAAGGATCCTATCCTTCTCTAGATTCTGGAATATTATAAACAACATCAAAATAATCAGTCTCTTAAAAGGACTCACTCATAAAACCATCTGGGTCTGGATTTTCATCTCAGTGAGAGAGAAAATGTACTTCAAAGCAAGACAACTGGCCACCCATATGGAAGAAAGTAAGTTTGATCCCTACTTTACACCATGTATAAGAAGAAATTGTATATTCACAAAAAATCTAAGCATATGAAGTAGAGCTAAAAAAACATATTAGAAGAAAATGGAAGAGGACCTTGGGATATGGAGGCCTTTTTCAGCATGATAGGGCAATCTAGAAATTTGAGATGAAAAGATGAACAGATCCAGCTATTTCAGACTGCAATTCTCTTTGGCAAACACTATAAAATAAAGGCAAAGACAAGTAACAACCTGGGATAAAACATCTAAAACAAATGGCATAAACAAAACAACAGAAAAATGGATAAAGAGTATAAAAAGATAGTTCACAAGAAGAAACACACTATCAAAGATACTTCATCTCATTAAAAGAAAGCAAGGAATGAAGGAAGAAAGTCATCACAATAAAGGGTATCATTTTTGCCCGGTTAGCAGAAATGAACAGAATGACACTATTCCCGGTTGGCCATGGTGTGGGGAAACTGTTTCAAACCATAAATTGGCACAACCTCTTCAGAGGACAATCTGACAGTATTTAGAAGATGAATAGTGACCATGTCGCCGAACCAGAGTTCCACGTGCAGGAATTTACCTGAAATATTCAGTCTAGTATACAAAGAGGTATTCACAAGGATGTTTACCCCACAATAATTTCCAATAGGGGAATATTATTCAGCCATCAAGCCATCAAAAAGGATGAGCTACTTCTCATTTCCGCTCATTTGTGCTCCCATAGAAAGATATCTATGATATACTGTTAAGTGAATAAAGATGTTTTGGAACAGTGGGAAATATATTCTAATTTTGATTAACAGATTATGTGTGGGTGTAATACAATAATCATATACGCATACAGAAGTGTCTGCCAGGACTCTCTACACAGACACAAAGCTTTCAATGAATAGTTGCCACAAATTCGTGGCAGAGCAGGAGGTGAAACGTGGAAAGGAAAAGGGGCTCGAGGATGATTTCAGGGCACGAGATCAGTCAGTTCCTGTCAGTAAGCACATTTTATAGCTGAGAAAACTGAATTTCAGAGGGGCTGAGTCATTTGGCCAGAAACACTGAGCTGAGATGTGGGGGAGCTGGGATTTTCACCAGGACCCTCTGCTTTTCAACTCTGTGCTCCTTCCTCAACATCCAACACAAGACTTTCAGCTCAGCATTCCAAACATCCACAAATCAACAGGCAAGCATGCAGGTTGTAAATAGATAACCAAGAGGAAAATATTTTAAATTTACATGGAGCTATCTTACTGGGAACTTTAAAAGAGTTTACAGTTCCAGATCTCAAAAACTCGGCTATCCTTTGGGGTTAAATGATTTCCTTAAAAAAAAAAAGAAAGAAAGAAAGAAAGAAAGAAAGAAAGAAAGAAAGAAAGAAAGAAAGAAAGAAAGAAAGAAAGAAAGAAAGAAAAGAAAAGGTTAAGAAAAAGGTTTCCAAAATTTAGTTCTGAACAATACCAGTGCTCTGAATGGTAGGACATCTATTCGTCAAATTCCCATTTAATAATTACAATAAAAAAAAAATTTATAAATCTCTTGGGTATCCCCCAAGACTTCTGGTTGGTCTATGTGTAAGTCATTTTTACAGTGAGAGGAATCAGATTTATTAATTAGGTGTGTGGCTTATCCTCTATATGAACTATTAGCATTTGACTACAGAGACACCTTTTTGGTTTTTTAATCTGTGGAATTCAACATGCTTGAATTCCAAAAGGAAGTATGAATTGTACAAGACTTACCTTTCTAGTTAATTCTCTAAAAAAATAAACCCAACAATGTCTAAGGCCTTTATTTAAAAATAACAAATTACTACTTTTTGCAATAGATACAAATCTAATAGTTGTTCTTTAGTTTATGTAATATCATCTCATGTCACAGTGTCCCCAGTTTTAATTTGCTAATGTATGTGGCAGTTCCACATTCTCTGATCCAGAGTCCTTCAGTCCTCACTTCACATCACTGTAGTTTAAAATACCTCAAATGATGACAATTTCTGTAATTTCATGGGATTTAAAATATGTAAGTTACAAGTTTTTGAGAACAAATTGTAACAATTTTTCCTGACAGTAAAATATAAATTCTGTTTGCTTGGGAATTATTACACTTCTGTGCTTCTACAACTTTGTTATGGAAGACTGCCCAACTTAAAACCAGTTTGTCACACGTAAGCAGATTTGATTTTTACTTCAAAGCTTTTTTAAGGAATGGACAAAACTGAAAAAAATGTTTCAAGGTTTTAGTGCATCAAGTAAGGGATATTCTCAACAATGGAATCAATTCTGCCCAAAAGTTCTCTATGTTTAATAATTCTAAATATTCTTAAAAACAAAATATCACGGTGAGTTTACATTTAAAAACATGTAGAGAGGATCAATGAATGCAATGTATAAAGATCAACATTTAGAAATCTATGACAAAGGTAGCCTCTTTGATACATGATAACAATGCAGTTGTCTACAAGCAAAGACAACAATAGGAACTACGGACAGAGTTCAGTGGTTGGAGCCAGCTGGAACCAAAGCAAATACGATGTTTATTACAATCATTACATGTATTAACAGCCTCTAGAGGTGCTGAATGGATTTGGCAACAGGAGGGGGAACAGAAGACAGGCGGGAAGGGGACTTCAAGGATATTTACCCAAGTGGATGTATCTGTTTAAACTGCTTTGATCTCTATTCACAATTTTTTGAACCAGTCCAATAACAGTATAAGATAAAGTAGAGCCAAAGCCAACTCTGACTCAAAATGTATCAGAGTAAACGACTCTTACTTAATATTCGATTTAACAGTCTTTTATTCATGTTCTTTTCACCAAGATCCTAAAAGTACTTTGTAGATGTTATCTGAAGCATCCTTATTATATGGCTACATGCATGTAGAGTAGAAAAGCATGTCACGAACACTGTGCGGGTCCATCTTCCTTTTGCCTCTCTGGATGGTCTCTGCCCTGGGTGGTGGGGGTAGGTCTGTACCCACCCACATGCCTCCAGCTTCTTACTGGGTCTGGGCAATGGGAAGCCTAGGCAGGAGCTCAGGGAGAGGGAGAAGAGTGAGGCAGTCTTGCGATTGCCTCATTGTCTAGAGCTGGCTGTGCGGCCATTGCAAAATCTCTGTCTGTCCTGGGCACTACCTGATTCCAGGAACTGCTCTCCCCCTCTTCCCGTCAAGCTTGGGAATGGTAAAAGCTTGGCTGCAACTGAGACCCAAATTCCAGCACCATCCACTGCACTTCCCCTAAGCCCCCTTTGTAAATCTTGTCTCTGTAAACAAAACTTCCTTGAATTATTTTGAGCGTGCACTGGGACCCATTTCCCAGTGGGACCTTGACTAATACATTCAGTTTGCAGATGAAGAAATGAGCATGGATGGCAAATTCTTGTCTAAGCCTCATTTTTCTCTCTGTCAATGAGGGCATTTAGACTAGATGATCTGTAAGGTGACTTTTCTTAGCATTTGAAGAGTCCCTACATGATGTGGCGATGGTCATGAAGCTTTAACAAGGTATATACCGTACAGAGCCAAGAACTCTTATCTTTGGACATCTTTGCCTGTCTTTTGGGTTAGTAATTACTTGGGGGGGATATCAGTGCAGTGACAGTCTCCTTTTGGGGTCCGCTTCGACATCACGTCTCAAATGGAAACACAGATAAGGATTTCTGAGGAATATGGACACAAGGCCAGAGTGAGGGCTTTCTGATCTAAGCTGTCTACTTGCTTCAAACCAATAAAACTCTCTGGTATGTATGCTTTTTCCTTCCAGAAGACTACTATGGTGTACAAAGTGAAAATCAAAATTAGTGGCAATTTCACTGACTTTTCATAAACTTTGGTCTCAAAGTTTAGTTCTTTAAAGTTATACATTTAAATTAACATCATAATCAGAATTTTAATTCTGCCAAGCCAGTTCAATGGAAACTATTAAGAATTAAATACCAGTAACAGTTAACATACAAAGTACTTTTCAGCAAATAATAATGGAGTCATCTCAAATAGACTCATTTATAATCTAAGGGCCAGTACAAGATGTTTTGAGAGATGAGATGACAAAAAATGGCCAAGGTCTACACAAAAATGAGATTCTCAGCACAGAGCACTGCACCAGTAACAATATTGGCCTCTGCTCTGATGTATCCACTATCAGGAGCAAGGCTGTCTGTTCTTCCCAGGACCTAGAATTGTCCCGGCTCACAAATGGAGCTGCTGGTTCCCATCTAGATGTGATTTCCAACCACGTGGCCATTGCTTCTGTGGGATATTCTTTCCGAGTCTCAGCAGGTCTGAATCCTCACATATCACTTCTTCCACGAAGCCTTTCCTGCTCTCCCATCTGGAAATGATCGCTGTTCGCCTGAACTTCCACCACATTTCTTTATTTTATTTTTTAATTTTTTAAAAAAAGATTTTATTTTTAGACAGAGAGAGAGAGAGAAGGAGCACGTGCACACACAAGGAGGAAGGGGTGGAGGCAGAGGGAGAGAGAGAATCTCTAGCAGACCCCCTGCTGAGGGAGGAGCCTGAGGTGGGGCTCCATCCCACGACCCTGAGATCATGACCTGAGCCGAAATCAAGAGTCAGACGCTTAACCGACTCAGCCACCCTTCCCTGCATTTCTATAGCACTTGAAACTTCTATTTTCCACTATAGTCATTCGACTTACCGGTCACAGTGTACGATCAGTGTCATGCCTGAAAGGTGCTCAGTAATTATCTGATGACTGGATACATGAATGAAACACAGGGAACTCTCAAGGGCAGGGCTGAGGGTGGACAGGGGCACTCAGCTAGTCTGGAGAATACGGGGACAATAATGTCTAATAATAATTGGGTACTTTAGAGTCATCATGTATCTTTAAAAAAGAAATGGGAACTGTGGAGGGAGGTGAGGCTGAACCCAATGTGATTCGGGGGATGTGTAAGAAGACTCAAAGGGCAATGGAACAGGATAACCTAGCTGAGATGGGGGCTCCCTCCAATGTGGGGATGGAAGGAATCTTTGGGGACAAGACACTCCGAAGTCAGGGGCCTGCATTCTGTGCTCCGGGGACAATGACAATGGCCCACTGAAGGATGGCCAAAGGTGGAGTTCAGGGATCCAGGCTTCTGACCTTCCATTGATACCAGCAGTCCTTACCATCTCCTTCTGAGTCTTATACTTCTCTCTCATTTTGCTAATGTTTCAACAGATCAACCTAAAAAAGGTTTTACTCCAGACATCAAGCCTTAAGGGTCCAAGTGAGCTTCACTTCGATTCATCATGCGAGTGCCCACTGTCAGTCCTGGACAGGGGGTCACAAATTAGGAAAGCAGCAAGTCAAATGAGTTGGCTGAAAAACAATGGGAGTGGGGAATGGGCTGTAGTGATT
Source organism: Eumetopias jubatus (assembly GCF_037043125.1). NCBI lineage: Eukaryota > Metazoa > Chordata > Mammalia > Carnivora > Otariidae > Eumetopias > Eumetopias jubatus. The sequence continues at coordinate 37,610,282 of NW_028274820.1, forward strand.
TAAATGAGGAATGCGAGGGTCCGGTTCTAGAGTCCCTCCCACGCCCTAGGGTCTCTTCCCCCATCAGTCCCTTAATATAATTCTTTTCTTGAAGGCTAAGATCCTCAGGCAGTTACTCTTCTTCCGTGATGTACAACCTCTGGGGAGTGTCGTACGTGGATTCCCTCCAGGACCACACTGCAGCCAGAACTCTGCAGACCCACAGATCCAACTGTCTCCTGCACATCACCATGTAGTACTCCCAGAGGTATTTCAATTTCAAAATGCATGCATTGTCTTTCCCCTGAAACTTGCTTCTCCTCTTAGATTCCCTCTCTCTCTACAGGCAAAATCGCCACCTACCCAGGTTTCCCACTCATCTCCACTATCCATGAGGCTCCCAGATCCTGACAGTTCCACCGTGCACACCTGTGTCCTCTCCTGACGGCCACATCAACTTCCTCTGGGCTCTTCTCCTACCAGTTGGCCTCCTTCCACTCTGTCCTCTTTACTGCACCTGAAGCCATGCTCACCCTACTTCTACTTAAAATCCATCCACTCTCCAGAGCTTTTAGGGTCCAGTTCAAGTCCAGTTCACACACAATGCCCTTATGATCTGGCTCTCGCCCTCTCTGGTTTTATCGCCTGCTCCTCCTTCACACGAATGCTTCCCTCAACCTACTCAGAGGCTTTATGGTGTTCAATATGCATGCTGTGTCATGCCTCATGGCCTTGCCATATGCTGAGACTTTTCTCTGGAATGTCTTCTCATAATACCATTCTTAATTCTTGTGAACCTTGCCCCACCTAGTCCTTCCTTAGTGACACGTAATTCCAGCACTTATCACACTGCATCCCATTCACTGTGTACTTACTGCCTACTAGACCCCAAGCCATTTGAGGGTAGAGACCATTTCTAAGTGCACTCTCCACCCATGGCACCTCCCAGAGCACTGCATGTAGTAGACACAAAGTAAATGCATATTCCAACAAATGTACGGGTAGCCAGAACATAGCAGAATGGAGGATTACAGAATTAGGAGGTTAGGCTTCTATTGCAGCATAAATTTACAAACCATGGTCATGTCCCCATACCTCCCCCAGGTATTCTGAGGGTCCACCAACACCAACTTCAGTCAACACATGACTTTTTAATAAAGTTGAAGACCATTTCGGTTTTGTAAAATGAAGTTTCAAAATGCCTAAAGGGTCCATGTTTTCCTTCAGGCTGTATTGTTTAAATTTCATCTTGAACTTATGAAACTTAAAATAGTTACCACTTGCTAAATGTCTATTATGTTTCAAGTAACTGACTCTCTTTTTCAAAGTACAGTATAGTGTAGTTTTGATTTTGACACTAAACAATCACACACTTGATCTCTCTCTGCCTTCACCATAGAAACCAAGCAAATATTTGTAGACATTCCTTCAACCTTCACAGATAAGTAGAAATGAAATTATTCTGAGCACAGGATATGGCAGGCTGTGGAGCTCATCGTTTGCTTTTGAACGTTGTTTTAACTCAAGAAAATCTATATGCTCTGGGAGTCAACTTAATCACTCAGATTTGTAAAGAGAATTTAAAACCTGACTTCTTACCATGAAAACAAATGTCTCTGAAGTCCATGCCTCCCTTGTAAACTTACTGAATGAGCACTGGGAAAGTTATACAGTCAGTGCAAGTCACCAGGGAAATGGAAAAGCATGGTTTTAAAATCTAAGTTCAGCCTCAAACATTCCCCAACATCTTAAAATTCAATGGGCACTGCCTTCCTTAAATGAGAAGGCTTTAGAGATCCTTAACAGAAAGGAGCTACAAAAAGGTAAAGGTTCATTCTTCAGTTCTCCCTGCCCCCACTGTCTCAGCTGCACATCTCCATCTACAAAGGCTCACAAAAATGCATGCAGGAAAAGAAAACCAGCCATGCAGTTTCCACCTGATCTGGGCCACCAGAAAAGAACTACCGAGGATTCTGGAGCTCCCACTATATTTTGCGCTTTCAGCTATTAATGGCAAGAATGAAAGAAAATATGCTTCTGAAGATGAGGTTGGTCTCATGCTGTGCATTTAGCAAGATTCCAACTGCAAACAGTAAAGAAGAAGGACATGACCGAGAGAAGCACTTAGCTTGCAGCATTAGGAACAGGGTAGTTAGACAGAAGGAAGTTATTTTCTGACAAGAACGGTTAAATGGCAGATGGATCATTGTGGGATTTTGTGATCCTTCCTCCAAAACCTTTTTATTTTCATCCTATCTGGGGCCAAAGAAGTCGGCTAGGGAAGGAGGGGAAGAATCCTTCGATGAGGTACAGAAGAGGTAAAGTGCTGTGCTGGATTGACTTCCTCTCTAGCCTTATACAATCTTCAGTTTAATGGGATGAGGTGAGTACCAATGAATCTATCTTTAAAGATAAGGAAGTTGAGACTCAAAGAAGTGAAGTAACTTGTCCAGGACCAATCAGCTAATAAACGGTAGAACAAGGATTTGAAGTAGGGCTTATCTGACTCAGGTTGGCTCTCACAGAGCAGACTAAACGACCCCTGGTCTTTTTCTTGTTTGTCTTAAGCCACATGAAAAAATTTTAAAAGTCTGTATTTCCAGAACAATCATTTCCATAGCAATGTAGGCTTAACAGAAAGGCTGACAAAAATAAAAGAAATCGTCTTTCTAGAACGATGGCGTCCCAAAGGATTTCAACTAGATGACCATCACTTGAGGCATCAAGGTCATGGATGTGCAAATGGCTAGGGCCTGGGTGCAGGGCAGAGAAAGTCTCCCTACCCACATGCACTGCACAGGGACCTGGGTCTGACACTGTGTGTACAGGCCTGTTTCTGCTGACAAAAGTTTCATGCTGTCCTCTCAGAACATTCCTTCCCTGAAGACCACAACAACGTCCTTCCTTCCCAAACTTGTTCTTCTTTTGTATTCCCTATCTCTGCAAATGACGGCACCATCTAACCAGTTCCCCAAGTCAGGCTCTTCCTCAAACTCACCCCTCATCCATCTATATGCAGACTCAGTGTGAAGAGGGTGCTTTCTTATCTCTACAAGTGAGCAAAATGTACATTTGACTAGAGTTGTGGAAACAGGACAATGGAAAATACCATTTGGAGAACCTCCTCACTTTCATCATCCATTTTAAAACGCTGTCCCCAAGTCAAAGAAAAAATTCACATCACTGGGCACAAGAAATTTTCAGGTTTGAAGACTCCGTGCTATTGTATGGATGTGATGACATCACTTTAGATTTTACTATCTGATTTCAAAGTTACTAAAAACAAGAAAAGTCACATGTAAACATGTGTCCTAACTCTTGATTTTCCTCCTTTGTTTTATAAATTTTATTCTTTTAATCTTTTGTTAATTTACATAATTTCCCCCTCCTTTCTTTTTATAAAACACTTTTCTACACTCCTAGGATTTTTAGTATCTTTATATCTTCTCTGAACTGAGGGGAAGGAAAGGATCACTTTAAAAGAATGCAGTTCTGTTAATTAAATAGGTAATTATAAAACATATAAATTCATTTGCTCTTGATGAGCTGCAATGCTTGTCTTAAAATTGTCTGTTTCTAGGAAGAACCACACTGATACCAAGGACTTTACAGAGTATTTCTAGGTACATCCGCTATTAGGAGAAATACATGTGTGAACATAAAAACCAGCGGAAGGCTTCTCACCTAGGCTCAGGGCTCATGCTGCACATGTGTTCAAGGCAGTGTGGTTGCTGCATGCAAACATTACTTGAAAGGAAAAGTAACCCTCCAGTTTGAGTAAAACTTGGCTTTTACCTCAGAACTAATTCAAAGAAATACTACTTTTCCACTTACAAGCATTTCAAAGAATGTTGCTGCTTTCTAGAAATCTGTGGCAGGTAGCTTCTTTTATCCTTGAAACTGCTAGGACTTTGAACTGGCCTAAGAAGTGATTACAATGATATCTAAGAAAACATGTAGATTATAGAACATATTTCAATGAGTCTTTAGTAACTGAAAAGTAGTCTTAAATCATCATTGTAGATGGTAAAAATAGTGAGGACCCTAATTTGTGGTAAAAATAAAAGCAGGGCCCAGCGACCCTTCTGTGAAAGACTTCCAGAACATTCTGAGTCAGGGAGAAGCTCCTTGCTCTACACTTCCACAGCACACAGCTCTTACAGCCTCTGACGGTATCTTGTGTGACTGCAAGAATCTGCTTCCATCTCTATCACCCCCAGAAGACTGAATGACAGGGACTGGGACTTAATTATCTTTGAATCTCCAAAGCTTGGCACAGTCTCTGATATACATCAGGCATCCAATGACTATTTGTTAAATGTACAACCAAGAAGTTCAAATTTGCTCCTAGGCTACAAAATCAAAACAAAAGCAGAAAGGAAAAAACAAATTCATGCATCTTTGAATTATTCTGCAGGCACAAAAGGTGCTCCAGATTCATAAACATGGCAAGAGAATCAAATTTATACATCATACCTTAGAGGAAATTTCTTGTAAAGAGCAAATAAGTTTTAGCTACCTACTGGCATCTATGCCTATAGATATGTGTGTGTATCTACCTACCTACCTATTGCTCAAGGCATTCATTCATTTACTTACTTATATTTAGCCGTACACAAACCTTAAAGTGTACAGTGTATTTTTACATACACACACACTTATGTAACTACTACTTACACCAAAGATATGGAATATTTTTATCACCACAAAAGGCCCTCTTGTACCTTTCCTAGTCAATACGAGGAATCCTGTATGACTTTTCTCACATGTATCACCATGGATTAATGTTGCCAGTTCTTGAACTTCATATCAAAGGACTCAACCAATTTGAGTCTGACTTCTTTTGCTCAACCTAACATGCAAATTGTCCATGTGGTTGTACATATTAGTAGTTTGTTTCCTTCCTGTTATGCAATGGTCCATTGTGTCAACCTGCCAGAATTTATTTAGCCATTTTTTAAAAGATTTTATTTATTACTTATTTGACAGAGAGCAAGAGAGACAGCAAGAGCAGGAACACAAGCAGGGGGAGTGGGAGAGGGAGAAGCAGGTTTCCCGCCGAGCAGGGAGCCCGATGTGGGGCTCGATCCCAGCACCCTGGGATCATGACCTGAGCCGAAGGCAGACGCTTAACAACTGAGCCACCCAGGCGCCCTTATTTAGCCATTTTTGGCTTCTGTTGATGGGTGTTTCTAGTTCTTGGCTATGGTGAATGAACATTCTGCCATTAACATTTCTGTGTAGGTCTCTTGTTGGACATACCAGCTAATTTCTCTTGGGTATATGTATTTACCTCTATCTCTCTCTATCCATTCATCTATGAGAGAAAAAGAGAGGGAGTAGGCATATGTTTGGTAGATACTACAAAATAGTTTTTCCAAGTAGGTGAACCATTTTACAGTCCCACTAGGAATGTATGACACTTCTAGTTTGATATTCCCAACCATTCTGGTTACTGTGTAGTGTCACCTCATATACTTTTGCCTAACCAATTAATAAGAATATAAGATTCTAAAAAATGGTAAGAGAGTCTGGATTTATTAAAACACTAATTAGATTCTCTTCGTAATGACAGAATAAATAATGGTATCTATCATTTCTGTATAGATGCATGACTCAATAGTTTAAGAAAATTTTTAAAATGTCAGGTTTCTCTTCTCACTTTTGCCCCTGCTACATCTGACTTGTAGCAAATTCCCAACCCTTTAAGCATCTGTTTGTTCTTTTCCTGAGGTGTATAGACTATATAATTATACAGAATTCTTAGATAATCTGCGCACTGAACAGGGGAACTAAACTGGAAAGTATTTTGAAATGTTGGTGCCAAGGTTCTAAGTTACAACATTAATAATGTAAAAATTTTAGAAGCCGCTGGATGGTGGTTTTTACCATATTTCCTCTATGGACAAGATTCGGACACATCATTATGAACTAAATTACAGAACCATACCTGTCAGTATACAGTCCCGTGGCTGAGTTAAGAGGCAAACCCTAAGCTTAGCCCGTTGCCTCATTTCCTTCGGAAGAGGTCATGCAGTCACGTTTCCATCTGTGGTGAGCCTGCGTTCACATTCACCCAGGCATGAAATTTAAACATGGGGAACCAGGCAACAATATCGGGGGTGGGTTGGGCTGCAGGACAATAATCAGCGTGCATGTGGCACTGTTCTCCCTTGTTTAGAAACTCGGAGTGACTCTTCATTCAGTGGATAAACATTTGCTGGGTGCTGCATGGTGGCTGGCCCTCACTGCTAGTGAATGAACCATGGTTCCTGCCCTGATGGGGCTTATGGCCTGACTGACTGTAGAAGTAGAGTGGGAAAGACTGGAAGGTAGTTGACTCAGCCCCGCAAGTTAAGTTTATTGAGGGAAACCTACAGAATCTTGAGATTCTACATCCAATTTCGAAAAGAAACGGATACAAAAAAATTTTTCCATCAATATTTTCTATTAATAAAGACATTTCAGGGAAGAGGCAAATATTGATAGGATCTCGGAGAAGATGTGGGAGGAAGCCATTTGGTTATAACATTAAGTCCTCATTGTCCCACACCTGTTTCCCAAAGGGAGTCCAGAGGACAATAATGCCCAGGGATGTTTCATGAAAAACAGTTCTAAATCAACCACATTTGGGAATATGCTGGATCCACTCTTGAAATTCACATTTTTGCCCCCACATGTTAAAGGCGCTGAGAAATTCTACGGTCAAAACAGAAACCTATTTAATTTAACATTTCCCAAGTATTGTCCATGGAATGACTCCACCCCCCCCCAAATACCTATAACCGTCCTATAGAATTAGATTTCCCCGGAAAATGCTTTGAAAAGCAATAGTCTATGACAGCGTACAGGGTTAGGAGCACAAATAATCCAAAATAAATTTTGGAATGTATGCATGCATGCAAACTCAACATCCTAAACTAACATCATCCTAAAAAATAAGAGCTGGTGTATCTTGCTTTAGGCCAGCAACATTTATGAGAACTTGGTTTTGCAGTGAAAACGAAAGCATAAAATGTAAATAAAAGTCGCAAAGGTTCCCCTCAGGGCTCGGGTATAACCATTATAACTTTATCCCTATATAATATTATGGACGTAGATGGTGAAGAAGTCTTGTTATGTCTGAATTAACTATACGCTTTCTGTTAGGACCAGATAGGCTCACATTTAGGAAATAAATACTTCACTTACTTTGTCACCTCTTTAGGGTAAAAGTAGAATGCAGAAAAAATTCTGGTTACTTCAACTTTCTGTCTGTATGCACCGCATTTGGGAAGAAGTTTATTGTAGTGTAATGTTGAAGTTAACCGACATTTACGGGCAACCTACCATGAAAGGGATTGAGACTATAAAGACAAATAATAGACAATGTCTGTTCTGGAGGAGTTCATGGTCTAGTGAGGCAAATATAAAAAGAAATAGCTGTAATACAGTGTGGCTGGAACTATAATAAGACATGGAGAAAGTGCCATGGAAACACAGACGACTTCATTAAAGAGAATGGGTGATTTATTGCTCCTACAATAAAGTACACACAATCTGTCTGTATACAATAAAAATATGACTGCAATCAAGAAATTAATAAATATTTATTGAGCACCTATTATATACTATAAATCTGTGTGCCAGACTTTCTTAAATGTCAAATTACTACCAGTCTCATAGAATTTCATATTGTTCTCAAAAGGAATGTAAAATATTTCTCAGATTCTCGGGCGATTTTATATCCAGAATTAGAGGGAGCCAAACTAAAGTTTAATTTTACACTTTGGAAAAAGTCTAAGGCAAAGCACATCATATGCAAGCAATCCCTGGGATGTGTAATCATTTAGCACTTAGAGCCAGCAGAGGGAGTTAACCCTGTCGAAGAAAAGCCTCAAGTATATAAGGAGAAATTTAAGACTTCAGATGTAAAGAAAACCTTTTACATAAAAGAAAAGGAGGGTGCAGAGACACATATTTCAAAAATAGGTAAATAATTTAACTATATTTTTTAAATTCCTGAAACATAATGCAGGAGAGTCATAAGCCATCATTGAATCAACTGAAGGATGTCATCTTATCGCTCTAATGAGACCCACAGAACTAAATGTATGAACTCTCCCATCTGAAAGTGATGGCAATCACAAATTTCTGTAAAACACATCCCGCAGCAAAATCTAACTAATTGGCATGAATAGGAAGGAATGTCAATCGTGCAATCGCTAATTAGCGAGAGCTAGAGCTACCGTCTGCAGAATGCCAGTTTCACTCTAAAGAGAAGTCCATATATACCAATCACAGTACATTTCTGCCTCAATTTCCAAGACTGAGAAACTGCAACCTATGATGAGAATGGAAGCTTTCACTTCGGTGTTCCCAAATCCTCTGGGACTAAGCCTTTCTATGATTTTCCTCATGGGGAGTATTGTGACAAAAAAGTTTTATTAATGGAAACCAGGCATTTTTAGCCGTTCACTTCTGGTATATCCGTAATATTTTATCATTGTCCCCCTTTACAGAGCACTTGTTCTACCTTTCCAGCTGGTATTTTTCCCACATTTGGTTCACCCACCGAACTACAAACCTCTCAAGCATATTCCATGTTTCCTAACACTGCATACCCTCAGTACTGAGTTAGCACCTCATGCCTTACACAGAGGTGATGTGCGGTCAGTGTTTGCCGAGGACTTAAATAAAGGAGTCTGGAAAATTCTAACCGGAGTGTCTGTTTTGCTCAGTCCCAAACTCCTTTTTTTGTAGGATATATTTTCTCCATTTTCTTGCTTGCATGAGAATGAACAGCACATGTAGATCAGGGATATCTGCTTTTCTTACCCAGATTAACGGAAAAGGACACATACAGAGGGAGAAATGGGGGTACTGAGTTTGAGATCTGGTGACAGGCTGAGTTCACAGGAGAAGCCCTGAGGCTCTAGGTTCCTCTGATCAGCATTCCCTCCTCTTCTATCTGACCCAGTCTTGTAGGTGGCCAGTTCTTTCCAGAGCTCTGCTGCCCAGTAGAAAAGCTGAGTGATATGCTCCATAACTGTATTCTCTTTTTTCTTGATTAGCTTTGTCAGAGAATTGCCTTTGCTATTAGTCTTCACGAGTGACTAATTCTTAGGTTTATTTTTCCATTCTACTCTTATTTTGTTTTCTAATTCATTTATATTTATTTATTTATATTTTTAAAAGATTTTATTTATTTTTGAGAGAGAGCACACACATGTGTGCACATGAGCGGGCGTGGGATTGGGGGGTGGGAGGGTGGGGAGGAGAGGCAGAGGGAGAAGCAGACTCCCCGCTGAGCAGGGAGCCCGAGGCGGGACTCGATCCCAGAATCCTGGGATCACGACCTGAGGCAAAGACACGCTTAACCCATGGAGCGGTTATTCATTTATATTTCATTTATATTTAAAACTTTATCTACTCCTGTCTCCTGATTTATAAAGGTATTTCTCTAATTTATCATTATGTTTCATAATGAGTATATATAACATTTGTCTTATAAAAAACAATACTATTCAATAGATGCTTGTTGAAAAGAATTCCTTTTCTTTTATGGTCCTTGGATTGAAGGCTTTTACCTTTATGTTCAACCCTCTTACCTAGTCGTAAAAGCATTTAGTGCTCTCAATTAGCCTCTGTGCACGGCTCTGGTAATATTGTCAGCTTTGATGTAGAGTTCACTGTTACACCGTGAAGTCACTGGCACTTCAGGACAAGTTAGACAGGCAAGAGAAAAAGAAGATTCTACAGAAGTCATGAGAAACTTATCACAGTGAAATTGAGGTGTGACAAGCTGATGAGCTGAACAGTTGAAACGCCAGTCACCAAATGCCTGGGAAACAAGTAAAGACCGAGATTTCATGTTACCACCTGCTCAGTGTACATAACATCTGCTCATAATCACTTAGGCAAACTTCTTCCTGCTGAGGTACACCCGTGATGCAAATATCAGACGTCCACTCATCTTATCTTTGGTCATCCGTGAACTCCTCATATAGTCAGTCCAGGGGGTCCAGGACTGGATGGAATAAAGGAAAGAGTCCTGCACTGAGATCTGGAGACCTGGGTTTTAGTCTCAGATACACCACTAAATAACCTCTGTGAATTAGCTTGCAAAAAAAGTAATTTTATACCATTGGCCCTGGGTTCCCCAACCAGAAAATCAAGAGGTCACATTAGATTATTCCTAAAGTCCTTTCAACTCTAGAATGACACTCTCTGGACATTGTACTGTGTACCCATTCATCCAGGTCAATGACGCTGTTCAGAGAAACTCTATATTTAAAGAAATGGAGCGTGGATCAAGATGAAAATTTAAAGGACATTAATTAGTACCCAACTATTTTTTTTAAGATTTTATTTATTTGAGAGAAAGAGAGAGAGAGTGAGCTCGAGCGGAGGGGGGGGAGGGTCAGAGGGAGAGGGAGAAGCAGACTCCCCACTGAGCAGGGAGCCCAACACGGGGCTCCATCCCAGGACCCTGGGATCATGACCTGAGCCGAAGGCAGACGCTTTATCGACTGAGCCACCCAGGCGCCCCCCAATAGAGTTTTTGATTCCATAAAGCAAAACCAGAATTCCAGAAGAGGCTGTGAAGAAGAACCTTAACGAGTCATTCCACAGAAAGGCAAAAGGCGAAGGCATATTATCTCTTATCAACTGCAGTTATAGGGCCAGAGAACAGTCATGTCTGCATGTCTGTGCAGTGCGGTAGGGGCTGTTGTCTGTCTTGGATTCTTCTTAGAATCCAGCATCATTATTCACACAGGAATGTATAATGACTGGCTGCACTTCAGGTAGGCAAGCATTCACAGTTGTTAAAAAATATGCTCACAATAGCCATTTCAGAATAGGTCTGCCTGTGAAGTACAGTCCCTTCTAAAAAAAAGCCACAGGAGAAAGCACTGGGATAGTGTGTGTACTTTTCCCGCCCCTACCTACTACAACATACGGATCTCTCAACATGAATTCTCCATTCATGTCTTTAGAAATTCCCGAAGAGTTATTAGATCAAGTGACTGCAATTACATGAAATTACTAAGAGATGGAAGGATGTGAACCCACACACAATATATTATTAAGTTCAGGAGGGGGAAATTTAAGTTGCCCACGATATCTCTGGAAATTCCATTCTGTTTTCATGCAACTTAACCAACGAAGGTTATTATGGTAAGTCGCACGGGTAACAGACTTCTGAGGAATCAGGTACAAATGGCAGCATAAACCTATGAATCTCCTCGGTTTCTTTTAAACATCACGAAGCGATTATGGTCCGAGGATGAAGACAGCTGTATTGAAATTTTAAAGAACCCACCCCAACTTTTTTTGGTGACTGGAGAACTCTGAGTTTTACAGAAGAAAAACAAGAAGCAATGCTCAAGGTAGTAAGTGCTTTCATGTTACCAGTTCGCATATCCAAGGGCACTGGATGGAGCAAAAGGACAAAGAGATAAGGGCAATATTGCTAGTTACTAACAAATGGCAGATAAAAGAGCTCTTCTGGGTTCTGATTAAGTGACAGCATTCTACACATTCTTTTGACTTGAGAAAGTCAGACTAAGAGAGCAGCAGGTCAGTTACAGGGGAAGCACCGCTAAATAAGCGTATCTGTGGGCTTTCACATTCCAGCAGGACAGGATTCCTCCCCATCCACTGAACAGAAACACGTTCTCTGTGCTCACGGCAATAACGCGCCTTTGCTTCAGCTGCCATAGAAAAACATAAATGTATATGCTGAAAGCACAGAGAAGTTTTGTGCTGTGGGACATGGTGGCTGGGAGCCAATGTTTACAATCCCCTGGGTGGGAAAGGCGGGGTGAAAGGCTCAGGACGGCAGGCTTTAAAAGTCTTTGCTGTTGCCGCCAGTGACCTTCGCCTCTGTTTTTCAAAGCAGCTCTCAGGTTAACCCCTTGGATTCTGTGCGCACTGGTGCTGCACAAAGGAAATACCTTTCTTTGAAGGACACCTCTCTCACGCACATCGGTTTCTGATTTCAGTCGGAGCAGCTCAGAAACACTGGCTTGAGAAGCATGTATTCAATCTGCTATCGGACCCACGGGCACGTCAGGGGTTTTGGATCTGGATTTCGATGTGTGCTGTGTTCTACAAAGTGAAAGTTTCCAGCTTCAGGCAATGGACTCAAGCTTACAAACCAGGGGACTGTGAAACATGAGCATATTCGGTCTCCAGGGGAGAAGGAAGCATCCAATTTATGCAGAAATGCTCTTTTCCCAGCTAGCCAATGAGAGGCAAGGTTACGAGAGGGGGGCTTCCTATAAGGATCTCCGGACTGGAAGAATGGTGCTTAAAATTAAGGACAGGCGAAATTGCTAACAGCCCAACTTAAAAAGCAGCGGAAGAGAAAAAGCCAATTGTAGAAATGAAAAGGGAGTTTTCCAGTTCTTAAGTTAAAGCTGACCACATTCGCCTTATTATTATAGTTGCTGTTACTGTTTCGGTGAGGGAGAATTAATCATCTTTTATTCCGAATGCTGAGAAGTAAAGATCCCATAAAAAAACTTACTACATATATGTATGTTTTATTACAGTCTTTACTAAATGACTCAAAAGATGTGATTCAACAGTAATATTATTTAGGGCCTGAAAACGTTTGCTGGATGTAAGATTTACTTTGAGAAAAGTTAAGTGGCAAGCACTCATGTCTGTTTTAACAAACGCTTTGGCCTGTGAGACATTTTGTGGATTTAAAAACGTTTGGGACCCATACGTTGATCATCCATACTGTTGTCCCTTTACTGAAGGGACAGCGCACTGAATTCCTGGGGTATGGGAATGAATCGTGCAATCCTAATGTTCTGAGTCAACGAACCCCTCACACAGGTTTAAGGTTAAGGGTTAAGACTTCTGGAGATGCAAATGACCAACAGCAAACACCAGTGTAATTGCTGTGCACAAAAGTCATTAAAATAAGCCTTATGAAAATCATTTAATCAAATATGCGACAGTAATAAGGGAGGATTTTCTCTTAATGTTTGGAGATGAAGTCATGGCCTTTGTACTACCAGGCAGCTGCCTCGAACATCATAAAGTATGCGTATCCTGTAGTTAGAAGTCGGTTCCCAGAAGAACGACGCTATTTGAGAATACAGCTTTTCAGTTTTCCTCAACTAATAACTGGGTCATAATAAGGTCTTCTGAAAAGTTATTAGAATGTTGGCTTCACCAAGAATGTTTAGGAATCATCAAAACCGCCCTCCCAGTTTTCATTACCCACCGAACAACAACGTGTTCCTTGCTGTCCCTGTAGAAGCCAATGGCGATGAAGTACATATATTCAACTCAAAAAGAAATAATGTTTCCAGAATCTAAAAGAAACCCCAGAGCTCCACCACAGAGAAGATGTAATAGTAACAGCCGAAGTTTACTGTGAGTTTTCCATATGCCTGGCACTTCACTGAAGACTTCACAAATTTTAGGTCATTTAAATCCTGTAATAACTTGGGAGGTGGGCACTGCATTTTTTTACCTGTATTCTAGGTTATTAAGACACTGATGCTCAGAACACGCTAATCACTGTAGTAAAGCCCCACAGCCAGCCACGTTTTGGAGCTAGAACCAAACCCAGAGGCTGCAGGTGGAGCCGTGGGGCCTGAGAGCCTTACACGCAGACAGATCACCACCGCTGCAAGAGAAACCCCCAGTGGACGTACTTCACAGCTCTAACACTGTGATACACATGATTATTATTATTACTGGGGACTCCAAGGCTTATCAATCTAACAAGAAGAAAGCTGTGTGCAGCTGGAGATTTCTCATTCTATTACTGAATTAAAACAGTAATGTATGATTCCTCACTGAGCTCCTGAAACTGTAATCCTTGGTTTCTGTGATAGATTTGCTAATATGTATACATTATGTTTGCATTTTAAATGGAATCTCAAAGCAGCAAAGGGGATTATCTGTATCACAAATTTTCGTGTTTTACAAACCAGCTGGGCAATATTTTATTTGCGGGCTACAAAATCTCATCGCTTTCGGTCTGGACCCACTGCTTCTCTCCCAAGATTTTAAGACTTTGTTTCTTATTTGTCTCCACAAATGAATCGACTTAAAAAAAAAAAAAAAACCAACTTGTGAAATCAAAGAAAATAATTGTTGCCATCTTTTATGCAGTAATGACATGTCACTTAAAAAGGGTTTTCGACTTAAGACTTGGTTTTTGAAGCAGCTTCTCAATAACGAAGATCATAACAGCCAACCATGAACTTTAATTATTGCAATATAATTATTAGGAACAACTAGTTACAACTGAGCTTCTCCACACACAGTATAAAGTTAAAACTGTACAAATGAAGCCAAAATATGCACAGCTAAAAGGAATGTTACAGGGGGGCCTCTCTTAGCGAACAAAGCAAGCTCAGTTTGGCTCTTTTTCCCTCGCGCTACCACATCCGCACATCGTTAGTTGGAAAATTCCTGATATATGCTGTAATTTTTTTTGTGCTTTTTTTTTCCCCCCAGTACGCTTGGGGCTTTAATGTCCAGATGCCATTTTCCCCCTTATCTGTCCCTGTTTGGTGCTCTGCCAACTATGGTCAACAATTAATACAGCCGAAGAAAAAATACAGTACACTCCCTGGCAACTGGTACAGCCTCGCAGGAAATACCAAATAAAAACCTGATTATGTATTGTTTAACCATTTTGTTTGCCTGTAGGCCACCCCGTCGTCGGTATAATTCAGACGAGCATGCTTCATCTGGACGGTCTGTGCGCTGCACCATTGTTCCCAGAGTCTGTCACGCACAATCACTGGTTTCAGCCTGTGGTCCTCTAAATGAAAGGAGCAGATTTGTGGCAGTTTTCCAACCCGCATTCCTTTTAATTAGTCAACTTGTGGCCCAATGTTATAATAGATAAGTAACCTCTTAATATTCATGTAATTAATTAATTTTTTTCTCATTCAGTTAGAAGCCTTTGCATGGGGAGGGAAAAAAAAAAAGCTCTTTCCTATATGGGCTCTGATTTATGAAATAAGCATGTTACTATTACAAAGAACACCGGAGGCCATGTTTCAGTGATTCTCCACAAGCAAGGACAGTTCCAGAAACCGCCATATGCCCATGCCTATATTTTAAGCATATTATTCTTGCATTTAAAAGAATAGCTGAAATCCTTCTGATGTATACATTTGCTCTATGCAAGATGAATAAAGCTGCTAACTTTATCTGGGAAGCATCCTTTCCATTTTAACTGATAAACGAGTTTACCCCTGGAAGATGGAAAGCTTACACTTATTTAAGATCCCTTACAAAGCAGGGCCGATAGGAAAAGTGACTAGCACTTCCCAAAGTACCAGGAAGTCTGTCTGCTCTAGATCTCGATCAAATCAGTAATTAAACTGCCAATGCTGTTAGCTATTAGCACATGATGAACCCTTTAAAAGGTAAGTTGTGTCCTATAAATATTAATAATGTTCACTGCTAACAGGAATAAAAATGGCTTTTATAAAAAGCTCAATATTCAAGTTTTTCCCATTATTTAAGTTTCTCAGTTAAACGAAACTCTCCTTAAAGGCAGTAACAACACTTTTACTTCTGTTAGGTCCTCATGGACAAAATTCATGGTGGGTGAAACACACAAATATCTCTACTACCCCTACATACTCTTAGTATCACTTCTCATGCAGTTTATGGGACATTCACAATGACACTTCAATGATTCATTCATCCATCCATTCATCCATCCATTCATTCATTCACACACTAATGTGCCTGCTCTGTGATGAGGTCGGGATCCCAGTTATGAAGACGATATTGGTAGCTGCACTCAAAAGCTCACAGCTGAGCAGGGGAGGCACACCTGTAGCTACCAACTGCGTAAGTTCCTGTACCAGGTAGAGGTATATGATTTAAGAGACCGGGTTCAAATCCCGGCTCCTCTTTTATGAGCTGCATCACCTTGGCCAAATATTGTAGCCTCTCCATGCCTCTGTTTCATCATCTGCAAAATGGAGAATCACAGCACCTACTTCATGGGACAACTGGAGAATTATATGATGTAAGGCCCATGAAGTACTTTGCACATGCCTGGCTCTAAGCAAATATGTATGTCGACTCCACAGGGAAGGGCAGGGTGCAGGACAGGGATATACAGTGGTCAAGGCCTCAGAGAGGAAATGCAAAGGCATGATTGGCAGAGGGAGAAACTTGAGCACAAAGCTGAGGAGCCTGATCACATGGACCAGATCACAAAGGAGCAGACGATAGAGCCTAGACTTTATACTGAAGGGAAGGGAGGCACTGAAGCGTTTTATGCAGTTTTATGCAGGGGGTGTATGTCACATCTGCACTTTATTTTTTTATTTTATTTTTTATTTTTTTTTGCTTTTACTCCCACTTCATGTTGTGAGATTCTTTTTTTTCTATTATGTTAATCACCATATATTACATCATTAGTTTTTGATGTAGTGTTCCGTGATTCATTGTTTGTGTATAACACCCAGTGCTCCATTCAGTACGTGCCCTCTTTAATACCCATCACCGGGCTAAACCATCCCCCCACCCCTCCCCTCTAGAACCCTCAGTTTGTTTCTCAGAGTACGTAGTCTCTCATGGTTCGTCTCCCCCTCCGATTTCCCCCCCTTCATTTGTCCCTTCCTGTTATCTTCTTCTTCTTTTTTTTTTTTTTTAACATATATTATTTGTTTCGGAGGTACAGGTCTGTGATTCAAAAGTCTTACACAATTCACAGTGCTCACCGTAGCACATACCCTCCCCAATGTCTATCACTCAGCCACCCCATCCCTCCCACCCCCCTCCACTCCAGCAACCCTCAGTTTGTTTCCTGAGATTAAGAAAACCTCATTATCAGTGAGGTACATTTGCACTTTAGAACGAACATTCTGGTAACTGTGTGGAATGAAGCAGGAGGTGACCCTTGAGGCAGGGAGCACCAACAAAATGTGATGATCCAGGTGCCCAGGGAAGAGAACCTAGAGACCTGTTAACAGTGAGGAGAGCAGAAGCAAGAGAAATAATCTTAAAAAGTCAAATGAAGCCCAAGGGGAGAGAAAACAGAGTGGATGGTGGGGCCAAGACCTGAATGGGGATCCGGCTTGCTCTTTGTGGTGACATCTCAAGCTGGAGATACAGGTCCGGGGCTCAAGGAAGAGAGCTGAGTTGGACAGAAGATGAGCTCTCTTCCTTCAGGATCATCTCCAGGAAGCAGGGGAGATTGCTGAGGGAGAGAGCACACCTAGGACAGACCCATGGGGACAAGAGAGGAGGGCATTCAGCAGAAGTGTGAGATGGGTAGGAGCAAAAGCAGGAAACTATGGTGTCAAAGAAGCCAACGTGGATATTTATAAGAAGTAAAGAACAGAGTAGTAGACATGTATCAGCAGATGCTAAGCCAGATGAGGACCTTAGAATATTTACTGTAGTAACATGGTGGGACCAGAAGGCTGCCTGCATGAAACCGAAGGGTTAATGGTATCTAGAGTAAAGGCCACCCCCACCCCTTCCTCGTGCCACCTGACATAAGGGGAAATGTGATGGGATGGAGGTATGTGTGGGGGATCAATTGCATTTAAAAGAGTTTACTCTGCAATTAAAATAAAGACCATATGAACACACTGTTGGGGCCTTTCCCGTGGCCTTGGTGTGGGTGGGGGCTGTAAGTGAGGGGCTCTGAACTGAAAACCCATTAGGCACAGTACATCCACTTCTGATCGTCAAGAGTTCCAGCTGAACTCTATTTAATAACGAGTAATGACAGATTTTTTTTTAAGTTCTCTTTTTATACTGCATAATAATTAATGATACTACTACTCATTTCACACACATATTGCAAATCTCAGGATGGGCAAAAACACATTTCAAATGCCCTCACTAATCATTACAGTATCATTTCCAGTTAAGTCATTAAAGCACAAAATGAGTATCCTCGATTCTCTGGATAAAAATGTTACATTTTTATGGCATGGATGTGTCATGAAAAGACTAGGTAGCGTTTGAGCGTGTGCACATGTGTGTGCGTAAGTAAACATGCAAGTGACTGGTATGTTAACATCTCACTTACGTGGGAAGACGAATGAAGAACTAGATATAACAAAATTTCCCAGATTACTTAGGTTTCTCTTTTCAAGCTCTGAAAATGTGTTGTTGTAATCATTTACATTTTTTCTTGCTTGCTTCCTATTATCAACTGTCTTTTTTTCTGCTGTTAGGGGGCCTGTTTTTGGACTAGGATGCTATCCAAAGCCCTCAGGTGGCTTCCTCTTATACTTAAAACCGATTCGAACGCTTTCAGCGGGCCCCCCCAAAGCAGGAACCCCAACTACCTCCTTGACCTCAGCCTTGACCACTGTCCCCCCCACCCATCCTCCTCAGCCACCTGGCCTTGCTTTCCTTGGACAGGCCAAACTCCCTCCAGTCTGGGATGCTCTTTGCTGGGTCTTAGCATGCATCTGCCCCTCACTTCCATCCTAAGAGACCTTTTCTCTGACCACGCCCCTTCTTTGAAATAGACTCCTGGTCTCTCATATTCTATCCCATCACTGTGCCCGATGCTCCTAGAACTTATCACTGCCTGAAACTACATACTAGTTTGTTCACCTGTTTATCCCATCCATCTTCCCCCACCAGAGGGAGGAGTGATTTTCATCTGTGTCCTCAGTCGACACTTTCAATTCAGTGCCTGCCCAGCTGAAACCAGAGAGCAGAACTTTAAGAAATCATGCTACAGAAGAGGAGGAGTCTAAATAAAAGCCCAAGGAGGTAAGCGTAAGGCTGTCATGCTGTTGCAGTTCCCTGGGTGCTGAGAGCCCTGCTCCCTTTCTGTTCACACAGACTCTGCTCTCCTCCCTTCCTCCCTTGCCTCCTTACCCTCATTGCCCCACGCCCCAAATTCACCCATGTTACTGCCTATAGCTGTAGTTCATTCTCATTTTCACTGTTGTATACTTCCATTGTGTGCGGAAACCAGAGCTGACTTAATCATTCTTCTGTCCATGAACACTGGGGTTGTTTCCGCTTTTTGCTGTTAAGAACAAGGCTGCTCTGCATATTCCTCAGTGTGACTCTTGGTGTACATCTGTGCAAACTTTTCTAACATATGTAACTGGGCATGGAACTGCAGGGCTTCATGCTATGAGCATGTTAAACTACATAGTTAATATCAAATCACTTTCCAAAGCAGTCTCTTATTTCATGTTCCCGCCAGCAGAGGACCAAAGTTTTAGGTGTTGCTTGGTATTAGGTAAATATAAAAATCCAATCTAACATTCTCTTTTTTTAAAAAGATTTATTTATTTATTTATTTATTTATTTATTTATTTATTTATTTATTTATTTGAGAGAGAGACTGTGAGTCACCCAGGTGCTTCTGACATTCTCTATCTTTTAACTGGTGAGTCCTGTACATTTTACACTTAACGTGGTTAACTTATTTGGATATATTTACCAGTTTATGTACTCACCATTCTTTCTTGCATCTCAGATATTCCTTTTAGGATTAGTTTCATCCTTTTTGAAGCATGTCCCTTAGAAGTTCCTTTAGTGAAAAGCTGGTGGTAAACTCTCTAGGTTTCAAGTTATCTGAAGATGTCTATCTCATGAGTGTATTCTGTACTTAGAATTCTACACATACACAGTAAGAGTAACAGAGTATGTGGAATAGTGGTGGTATTTCCACTACAATGTCCTACAGGCACCAAGAGAGAAGAGTATAAAGAAGTAGTTATTTACCAAGCAATCAACCTTCTCCTTAGTTTCCGGTCCACTCTAACGATGCTAGGCCTGCAGAGCAAACACAAGTCATCGTCCCTGATCTCAAGGAGCTTTGAGCAGCATGGGGGAAGAAAAAAGGAAGTTACAGGAAACTTAAGCAGAGGGTGAAGCTTCATGTAAAGGCTGAACGGGGTGGCTTAAGAAGGGCTTCAGGAGTTCAGAGCAGGAAGTGTCTAAAGAGAGCTGGATTCCAGTCAGGTCATGTTGCAGAAGCTCCTGAATTACATTTCCACACAACACCGTTTCTGTGGCCAAACCACACCTTTCCCTTGAATCTAAGAAAAGCCCAGAGTACATTTTCTTCAGAGACAGTATCATGATTTAATCTGAATCCTGAATTGGGCACTAGGTAGATAAGAGCAATACTAAGACAAATATTCTTAAAAACTAGAGAGTAAGCAACTGTATAAAATTCCACACATAGGGGCGCCTGGGTGGCTCAGTCAGTTAAGCGTCTGCCTTCGGCTCGGGTCATGATCCCAGGTCCTGGGATGGAGCCCTGCATCGGGCTCCCTGCTCAGCGGGGAGGCTGCTTCTCCCTCTCCCTCTGCTGCTACCCCTGCTTGTGCTAACTCACTCTCACTCTCAAATAAATAAATAAAATGGTTTTAAAAAAAATTCCGCACACAAATTCCCTGAATGGCAGGTTGAATATGACACTGAGTTATCAGCTCAGGTCCCAACTCCTTTTGTGAATGGGGGGGGGGGGCATTCCTGCATGGCTTTGTAAAACAAAACAAGACAGTGCAGGTTACCTAAGGGCTGGGCTGAAAGCCTCAGGAATTTCTTTTAACTAATTTTTCTGAAAGGTTAATAGCTGGAAGACTTCTAATGGCATGCATCTTAAGCAGACTATGGAAAAGAAGCGTATGTTATTTGTGACATTAATTCTTAATCCGGGGTTGGTACAGTGAGTCACTTATTGACCAGAGAAGAATCTAACCTATCTGGGAAATGAAACTTTCTGAATATTAACTACTGAGCACTTACTCCCAACAGCAAAGTGACAACTGGACTACAAAATGGCTTAGTCCAGAAATAAGATTAAGAGGCCCATTTTGACTACAATAAGGAAAGAAATTTACTTTTGTAATTTAGGAATTGTTACTGTTCAGGGTGCCTGCGTGGCTCAGTTGGTTGGACATCTAACCCTTGACTTCAGCTCAGGTCATGATCTCAGGGTTGTGAGATGGAGCCCCGCACTGGGCTCTGCGCTGAGCATGGAGCCTACTTAAGATTCTCTCTCTCCCTCTGCCCCTCCCCCATCACCCCAGAGAGGGCTCTCTTAAAAAAAAAAAATTTGTTACTTTTCAGTCACCTACCTTCCTCTCTATAGAGATTAAATACAGAACATGTCCTTCCTGAAAAAATTTTTTAAAGATATTTATTTATTTATTTGAGAGAGAGAGAGAGAGAGAGAGAGAGAGAAACAGCATGAGAGGGGAGAGGGTCAGAGGGAGAAGCAGACTCCCTGCTGAGCCGGGAGCCCGATGTGGGACTTAATCCCAGGACTCCAGGATCATGACCTGAGCTGAAGGCAGACGCTTAACCAACTGAGCCACCCAGGTGCCCGAAAAAACTGTTTCTTATCTTTCTAGAGTTTGTCCTGTAGGTGGTAAGGAAGAAAGACTCATGAAGGTTTGTGCTATAGGGTCAAAACTCAGTTTCTCTTTTCCTACCTTCTATTACTGGGTTGAAGCACTGTGTTTCTGGGACTGAGGTCTCACACTGAGAGATGGTGCCTGAAAATTAGTTTATACTGTCCATGAAATTCATCCACAGTAACATGCTCACCCATTCTCAGTCTTATTAGTGAAAATTCTGCAACTGTTTGGATTTGCATATTTGGTTTTCGATATTCAAAGACCAGGTGTATGTATACTCTTGGAAAGAATGTATTTTATTTTTCCTAAACTTCAGCACTGTTTAAAGAATACTGAGAGCGGAAAGTTTTCCTCAATATACTCATTTCAGAAATACTAGAAAGTCTCCCTTTTGAGAAACACTCATGTAATAATGAAAGAGGAGAGAGTGGTCTCCCTGGGATGCTAGTAACCTGAACTGTAATATGAGTTGTCCCAAGTTAACTACCTAACTGTAGGAAAGTGATTTAATTAGTTATACTCATTTCTGTACCTTTCTTCATGTTCAGGTGCAAAGATGAATATCACTACTATGTAATTCAATTCTAACACTGTATTGAGTGCTTATTCATGTATTAACTTATTTAATTCCCATAATGATGCTATAATGTAGGTACAATTATTTTCCCCATTTTATTTTATTTTTTATTTTTTAAAGATTTTATTTTTATTATTCATTTGAGAGAGAGAATGAGATAGAGAGAGAGCATGAGAGGGGAGAGGGTCAGAGGGAGAAGCAGACTCCCCGCCGAGCAGGGAGCCCGATGTGGGACCCGATCCCGGGACTCCAGGATCATGACCTGAGCCGAAGGCAGTCACTTAACCAACTGAGCCACCCAGGCGCCCTATTTTCCCCATTTTAACAAATAAGAAACCCAGAATACAGAGAGGCTAAAGAATTTACTTAAGCTCACTCAGCTTTTTAAATAGCAAGATAAACTTCCACCAAAAAGTCTGGTTCCAGAATCTGTCCTCTTAACCAATCTCCTGTACAATGTACAAGTGCCGTGCTGTACCACCTCTTGAATGAAGCAAGATTTTTTTTGGGGGGGGGGGGACTCTTTGCCTATAGTTGAAAATGGTAGAAGAGAAAAGGGAATATTCCAAGAACACTTGAACCAATTTAAGACTTCAAAAACAATGCTGCCAAGAAGGAAAAGAGAAACAAGGGAAGAAATTATAAAACAGAATCAATGGAGTCACTGTTTAAAGAAATGAAAGACCTTATTCTCTTGGGAGTGTGTGTATTCAACAATGATGAGATATAAAACACACACACACACACACACAGGTAAACCGATGCCATATTAGAAAGAACACCAGGCATATATAATGTTTTAAATTCTGATGTCTTCCCAAACTTCTCCAACTTAACAACATCTGGCCCCAAGAAAGTGACATTGTTCTTTTAAGAGAAATGGCTACTATCAAGTGTATACTATTTGGGGGAGTAACGGGGGCGCATGATGCTGATGGTGAAATTTTTTAGTTTTTAAAAAATCCTCAAATTCAGCAGACTCTTACTGGAATTCTACCCACTATCTAATTTCTAAACTTGATATTCCGTAGGAGCAGTGAAGGAAGAAAGATGAAGGTAAGTAGCCCCAAGAGGAGAACAATCTAACAAAGGGCTGGAAAATATTTTTACCTTTATTTACTGACATTTTTCTTTCAGAAGATTTTTCTTTCAGAAAATTTTGCTTTGGCTTTCTGACTTTGAAAACAGAAAAAAAAAAATCCATGTTACCATTTTTTAAAAAGGGACAAGCTGAGCCAAGAGGCTGGAGAAGGGGATAACTCAAGACCACACAAATTTGCCTGTAGTGAGTATATACTACTTTGATAATAGACATAAACATCTGAAAAGCACATCATCATCACCAATTACTCTTTAGTGAGCACAATATATGTGATGCCCAGTTTCTTCCCTCAAGGCGCTTGTTGTCTAAGGAAGAGTAAATTGTGGCATTTTGTGGCTGTTTACATTACACAACCTCATTAGGATTTAGTCATATAATGACCACATGTGAGGTATATAATTTGCCAACTTTAGCAAAAGCTGGATTATGGGGATGAAAACAGAGAAACAGAAAGACAGGTGGCTAATTAGCTAGAACATAAACATGTTACAGGGTCTTTAGGCCTAATAAGCTAAAGCATCTAAGTCCTGATGAAAAGACATATTTTTAGAAAAAGGTTGTGTTTGTAAACGGAAAAAAAGTAATTTCATGATCGATTCATCTTAACTACAATTGGGATTAAATGTGAAACCATTAGAAAATTTCTGATTCACACTACTAGTGAGATGTCTTATGCAGACTCTAAATTATACAATCTATTTTGAATGGACATGTTCATCATATTAAGAGACATTATTGTGTGTATTTATACAACCGCCAATAAAAACAGTAATGATCACATCAATTTGTTGCCACTATGTCCTGAGCATGTTGTCTACGTGATTATGCACAATAGCGTAATATGAAGAGAATTATGACGACAGATACTTACCCAACTTAAAGAAATAAACTATTTCTTTTTTATAAGGTAAATTCGTATCAGACTTTGGCATGTGATGTATTTCCCTCCTTTTCTCCGTATCTGCATTGAAATACGTCCAGTTTCTATCTCCTCTTTCCTGCCTTCACTTCGACCCTCATCCTATATCTCTCTTAAAACAGCCTCCATGCTGTTCCTCCTGCCCGCGATTTCTTAATTCACGCCAAACCCGCCTTATCGATCCACTCATCACATTGCATTAGAGTGATCTTTTTGGAAAGAAAAAAACCAAAAAAACAACAAAGAAAGAAAGAGTCTGATCATATTCTCTTCCAAGACACCCCGCTCATTGAGTCACACACTTCTGCTTTGGGAACATGCTCTGCCCTTCCTCAATTCTCTACTAGACACCACATTTCTCCTTTGTCTACTAGGCACTCCTCCTTGTTCTTGAAGACCTGGCTCAACAGTCACCTCCCCCCGCAAAAAAACCAAAAAAAAAAAAAACCAAACCAAACCAACAAACAAAAAACAGTCACCTCCCCCGTGAAGCATTCCCTGACCTCTATGTGTAACGACGCTTACCTGTTAGGTTTATTAGGCTAGATACCAGATGGAGAGGCAACTTCAGACTCACATGTACACACAAGTTTTAAAAAATAGTCTTACTTTATTATTTATTTCTTTTAAAAGAGATTTTTATTTATTTATTTGCCAGAGGGAGAGAGAGAGAGCACAAGCAGGGGGAGAGGCAGGCAGAAGGAGAAGCAGGCTCCCTGCTGAGCAGGGAGCCTGATGCGGGGTTTGATCCCAGGACCCCGAGATCATGATTTGAGCTGAAGGCAGCCGCTTAACTGACTGAGCCACCCAGGCGTCCCCAAAATAGTCTTATTTTAAAAACATATATTAATATATTAGTTGAGTAATAGAAACATTAATATAGTAATGTATTTAAATAATATATATTTGTGAAAGTAAAATTTTTTAGAAAGTAATTAGTTTAACAAAATATTTCTTGCTGCTTCGCTGTTCTAAAAACCACCCTTGGCTTCTGATATACTTAATCGAATTTGCATGTGAAGATATTAACCTGCAGATTAGTATGTTGATTACTGTTACTAAAGAATCCAAGCAATCACAGTTCTGGTGGGCATGGTTAGGAATTCCTTCTTAGCCTTATTAACATTCCCATAAAATTCTAAAGCTTTCTGCTTTTGACATATGTGGAGCACTAAGGAAAAAAGCACCGTACACTTCATAAAATATTTTATTAGGGATCACTGACTCGATCTGTGTACCTCTGAAAGGAACCAACAGTACAAGTTTCTACCTATCCAGTGGCCCCGCTGCCTTGGGGAGTTTTCTGATCAATGAAGGCCTGTCTTTGCGGGTTGTCTACCAACAGCCGTTCCCCCCTCATCCTGGCTAACATAATCTGATTTTCTTTGGGTAGCAGTATGCTTACCTGCCCTGTGATTGGTCTATGGGTAGGTAAATGATCCAGTTCTGGGGGATGAGATGTAAGGGAGAGTCTGAAAAGAGCCTTTGGAAAAGATCGTCTTCCCCAATCAAAAGGGCAGTGAAACCCTCTCTGGCCCCTGCTTCGCTACTCACTGCTTAGACTACTGCTGTATGAGGAGGTGATGCTTGAGGCTGCAGTATCCCGAGACCACGAGAGAAAACATAATTCACCGAGGAGGGATGAAGGGAATTTTCCTAATTTGGTTATAGGAATCAAAGGGACACCACTGAGAAAGTGCGCTCGTTTATCTCCAGACTTCCTAGGTCAGATTTTTAAATTATTTCAAGATACTTTATTTTTAAATTATTATTATCCAAGACACGTTTGAGTATTCTGTACTTGTAACCGAACGAAAGGCTGACACAAATGGAGCCAGAAAAAACCCTAAGGATTCTAGCTTTGGTGACCACTAGGTAAGGAAGAAAGGAAAAGGAAGCAGAACTGCCCCGGGGCAGTGACCGACATTTTTTGGTCATGCCTTGTTTCTGTTGCTCATGGACACCAAGCTGAGATGTAAAGTGAAGGGAAGCAGAATTTGTCACTCCAAAACACATCACTTTGGCTAAAGTGACCAAGAGCATGCTACTTGGAGCTAAAAGTATTGAAAACCCAGCAGATTCAGGAAAAGCTCCATACCTTCCCCTCAACTGCTTACATTTACACTGGAGAAGGGGCCTGCATGGGGAGGAGAATTATTACCAGAGATAACCTTTTTATCGGAGAAACTTATCTGCGTAATAGGGGGCCACCTTTGCTTTCTAAAGGTCTGCTCCGCCTTCCCGTGAATGGCCTTCCTCTTCTTTGTAGCCCCAGACCCCTACCCCTTTCCTTAGTGCAGGATAATTATATCAGCCTCGATTATCTTAATGCTGCCTTCTGGGTGTCATATTTTTACGGGGCTCCTATATGTACAAAATCTGTTTTTCTCCTGTTAATCTTATATCATTTTAAATTATTAGACCAGCCAAAGATCCTAGAAGGGAGCAGGGGCGGGAAAAATTTTTCTGCCCCTACGGCTGGTGACCACAAAGGGATGGACCTTCAGCGGCTGGACACTGCTGGCTCGTGGACTGTGCAGCTGAGAGATCCTGGGGCCTCCGACAAGACCGGCGGAAGGTAAGAATTCTTGACCGCACCAGTCTGCCCGGACTCCCCCTGCAGGGTCCGATGGGAGCGAGAGTGGTGAGAGACCTTTGCTTTTTTTCTCAGTTTCGATTAACAGGAGAAAATACCTGGGCGAACCCGTTCCTTGAGTCTAGCGACTCTGGTAAAAATTTGTTCACAGACCCGTGAGTTTGTGGTTCTTGCCAGACCGGCACTGTTTACACAAACTTGACTGTGAGTTAATGGCACGTGCGGTAAAGACTATTCCTAATGGAAGCAAAACGCCGCGAAATTGGTGGGCACAGGCTGAGCACTTAGCTGTTAGGGTACTTGCCACCCAACTCCGAGACTCCCATGTTAGGGTAAGTTTAGCGGTAGCTGGTGAGTCAGAATCACAGGTAACAACCTGGCCTTCCAACTGCATCTTTGTCTGCCTGGGCCAGCTCTCAGGAAAGTCTGTCATAAGGTGTCCTGATCCAAAAGGGGCCTATATGGCCTCAGCCTTCACTGTCTCATTCTGGATCCTGGGATGGCCGCATGTTTTCGAGTCTCTTTTGGGTTGCCTCTTGCGTCCACGATTAAGCCATAAGAAGGCTTACTGATTTGAATTGCTGTTTAGTTTAACCTAAGATCCTACTCATCAGTGGTCAGACAATGGATCCTCTGACTTGGCTACGTTTGAAAGATTTTTTTTTTTTTTTTTTTTTAGAGAGAGCTCTCATCTTAAACAATTGTTTTATTGGTACCTAAGGAAAGACCAAGTTGAAAAGTGAAACAGAGGAGTATAATGATTAGCTGTAGGGACTCCCTTAATAAGATGGAAGAACAAAAATTAAAACCCACCATCTAATGTAAATTCCCCTTCTCTACCCTCTTAATACAAGTCTTTATCCTCAACTCCTTTCCCCTGACACTCCAGAAGATCTTCCGAATCTCTTGGCCCCTGGTCGAAAAACCCCCTTCTCAAAATCCAGCCCCACTGCTTCAGCCAATTCTCTTGGATCCTCAACCTCCTCTAACTTCCATAGAAAATCCCTCAAACACCCAGCTGCCCATCTGACTTCCCTTTCTTTACAAGATTTACAGAAAGCACTCCATCCAGCCTGATCTTCAGACCTGGGGTATACAGTTTACTCATGTAAGTAATAAAAGCCAGGACATAAAAATTGAGCAGAAGCACCAGAGATGGGTGGTAGGGCTAATGATTCCTCCTACTTTCCAGGGCTCTGTAATCAGGCTCTTCTAGCTTTGGGCATTCCCATGCAATATCCTTTGCAAATGTTTCCTGGGCCCCCACCTCAAAGAAATTCATGTCTGCTGGAAAAGAGCAGATCTTTGAAATTACAAAGCCCTGTCATCTCTACTTTCAGAAGATCCTGCCAAATTCATAGAGAAACTGCAAAGATGAGTGGCCATTCACAATCCTCTTCACAGGGTCCTTGACGGACTGCGAAGGGGTGCTCTTGTCACCCATGATTATACTGCAGGTATCGGAGAAGCCAGATGGCCTCCTAGGGAAAACCTCCCCTCCACAGAGGAAATAGATTACCAGAATTTCTCCCAGGCCCTCCTAACAAACAATCAGGGACATGGAGCAGACAAGGCCAACGTTCAGAGGCTGATAGAAGCAATAGTAAAGCCCTTTTCCCCTAAGGTGATTTGGTCCAATGTTGAATTGTGCCTTCAGAGAGGAGGCCTCTGTTAAACATTTTACGTAGACTTTTTTTTTTTGTAGAGATTTTATCTATTTATTTATTTGATAGAGAGAGGCAGGGAGAGAGGAACACAAGCAGGGGGAGTGGGAGAGCAAGAAGCAGGCTTCCCGCGGAGCAGGGAGCACGATGCAGGGCTCGATCCCAGAACACTGGGATCGTGACCTGAGCTGAAGGCAGACGCTTAACGACTGAGCCACCCAGGCGCCCCAACATAGACTTTTTAAAGACGTACTGCATTAAACCCTGAAGCTCTAGGTATCTCTTGATTTCCTGGCTGGAAATCCCCCTGATATAAAGAACCAAGTTTAAGTGGATGGCCTGCTCAATCCCTTGATATTTAGGATACAACCCAGTTTTTTGAGAAATTAGAACCTCTCATCTTGCAAATTTCTTCACAGCCAGAAATGAGGCTCTAAGAAGCAATTCAAAGCTGACCTATCCTTACGAATCCCCAAACCTCTTCTATTCATGCAAAATACAGATATTGTAAACATTAAACAGAATTGTCCTGCACTTAAACAAAGGAAAACTTTAAATAGTAATTACCCTAGACTTCTGATAAAAGGCAAGTATGTTCCCAAAACTCCATCCAGCAGAAAATTTGTATATTTTCTCTGTGCCTTTGTGATGTAGATTTTCTACCCTCATCTTCTCTAGGACCTAACAGCCATTCTTTAAAAGGCAAATTTTATGGAGATGCTTCTCATCTGAAGAATCGAAAAGGCAGGAGGAGGTATTTGTATATTGGGCAAATGAAAAAATCCTGCATGTCCTCTCTACAAATATTTGTAAAAAGCTTTAGCCATCTGAGGTGAACTAAACCAACTGCCAGAACAAAATTTGAATTCAACTGTTCTTCTATACACTAGTGAGTTTTGTATTGTTGTACCCGGCTGGTGGCTAAAATTTTATTTTATTTATTTTTATTTTTAAAAAAGATTTTATTTATTTATTTGACAGAGAGTGCGTGTGCACAAGCGGGGGGATGGGAGAGCGAGAAGCAGGCTTCCCGCGGAGCAGGGAGCCCAATGCTGTGCTGGATCCCAGGACCCTGAGATCATGACCTGAGCGGAAGGCAGACATTTAACGACTGAGCCAGCCAGGTGCCCCTATTTATTTTATTTTTAAAAATATTTTATCTATTTATTTGAGAGAGACAGAGATTAGCAAGAGAGAGCACAAGCCGTATCAGGGAGATGGAGAGGGGGAAGCAGACTCCCCACTGAGCAGGGAGCCCCATGTGGGGTTTGTTCCCAGGACCCTGGGATCATGACCTGAGCTGAAGGCAGACGTTGACGCTTAACTGACTGAGCTACCCAGGCTCCCCATGGCTAAAAGCAAAAGCTGTTAGTCTCTGCATCTGCGTGTGTGCGTGCGTGCGTGTGTGTGTGTGTGTGTGTGTTACAGATGTGTGATATTTTTCTGTCTCCAGATGGTATTGCCAAAATTGACATTGTGTGTGTGTGTGTGTGTGTGTGTGTGTGTGTGTGTGTGTGTTACAGATGTGTGATATTTTTCTGTCTCCAGATGGTATTGCCAAAATTGACATTGCAAAGAGCTTTATTTAACTGGCTTAAAATTAAGCACTTATAGATTAAATATTCCCTAAAGTTCTCAGGAATGTAACAGAATGTTTTTTGGGTTTACGTGATCTGAAAATACTAAGTATTAAAGCTAGTTTAAGTTCATTGTTTTAATTAAAATAGACATGTCTTTAGAGTTACCAATATGGAATATAATGCAGGCATTAACTTTTACTCTTCCTGAGCTTACTAGTCAAACAAGTTCATGTTATATTGTTGTCAGCAAGAGAAATAGCTTGGGATGATGGCAAACTTTGTCTAATGTCTCATGAAGTTTTTGTGAGTAGTTGAAACGTAATTGTTGGGAGCAAGTGATTTAGACAGATGTAAGTAGGATAAGAATTTTTAGGTGAACTTTTTACCAATAATTATGTTTAATGGTTTCTATACTTAAAAACAGCTTCCCAAATCTCTCTGTTAACTTGAAACTTTAAAGTTTTGCTAAGTTAAATTAAATGATGGGAAGCTCAATGAATATCTAGATCATTTCCAAATAAGACAAAATATTGAACACTAATCATGGAACATTAGTTTATCTACTTTCGGTTTTCTTATTATAAAGAACTAAAGATAAATTTGGGTCTGTTTGTAAACATGTCTTGTGTCATACTGAAAGACGGTACTATTTTTTTTAAAAAAGATCATTTATTTACGAGAGCACAAGTGGGTGGGAGGGGCAGAGGGAGAGGGAGAAGCAGACTCCCTGACCAGCAGGGAGCTGGATGCATGGCTCTATCCTGATCCCAGGGCCCTGAATCATGACCTGAGCCAAAGTCAGACACTTAACCAACTAAACCATTCAGGCACCCCTGAAAGACTGTACTATTAAAAAGGAGTACATGCTATTAGAAATCATGAAATGTATTTAAATTTCCCAATCTAAAGAACGCTGGTGTGACAGTTCATAACTCCTCACTTATTAGTTTTCACTAGAAATTAAGGTTTCTAAAGGAAGGTAAAAAATTTTAACTAATATATGTAATTAAGATACTATAAATAAAAAGGGCAACAACCTCTGTCTGTAAGGAAAGTAGGATGTGTTTTCGGCTAAAAAAAAGCATACAAGGTATGGAGATTAGTTTGTGAAGGAAAAGAAAGTAAATTTGTCCTAAAATAAAACTGGGTAATTAAAGAATGGGAAAGAGGAGAATAAGGGACAGAATGGTATAGAAAGTTGGCAAGAGAGAGAAACAAAAAGAGAGAGGATTTTACGTGGTGTAATCAAGCTGGCTAAAGTTGAATTGTTATAAGAGTTTTTAAAATAAGCTTTAATATTAACAGCTTAGCACTATCAGATTTTGAAATGGCCACATTCACTCACACACCTATTAGAAGGGCCAAGATTCAAAGCACTGACACCACCAAATGCTGATGAAGATGTGGAGCAACCGGAACTCTTGTTCACTGCTGGGGGCGGGGCATGGAAAATGTTACAGCTACTTTAAAAGACAGTTTAGCACTTTCTTGGGGTGCCTGGGGGGCTCAGTCCGCCTGGGTGGCTCAGTCCATTAAGCATCTGACTCTTAATCTCAGGGTCATGAGTTCAGGCCATGTGCTGGACTCCATGCTGGTCGTGGAGCCTACTTAAAAAAATAAAAATAAAATCGACAGTTTGGCAGTTTCTTATAAGCAAAACATTAAAAAAAAGGGAAACAATGTGCATATTCTTCATCTTTTGATTAATTTAATTTCTTGAAACTTAAGCCTACAAAAATATTAGTATTTGGCTGAAAAGATACAAGCCCAAGGATGCTCATGGCAACCAAACAATGAGAAACTACTGCAAGGTTCATCCTAGAGACTGGGTAAAAAATGTTAGACATATTCATACAGTGAAGGTAAGGGAAAAATAAACAGGCTACAATGTTAGATATGGAAAAATGTGCAAGATAAATTGGAAAGAGTCCACGAAAGACTCCAAGCAAACAAAAATAATGTACATGTATACTATAAGCACACTGCTTCCACATGCATATAGTTGCATACAAATACAAAAAGGTGTGAAAGTTTATTCACCAGTTAACAGTGGCTTTTTCTGGGAGGAAACATTATTGAGGAGCTTCCCTTTACCCCCCCTTTTTTTAACCTATATGGGATGTTTGAATTTTAAAATAATTGTAACAATTAAAAAAGAATGTAGATTTAAAAAGTTGATTGAGGGGTGCCTGGGTGGCTCAGTCGTTAAGCTTCTGCCTTCGGCTCAGGTCATGATCCCGGGGTCCTGGATCGAGCTCCCTGCTCAGTGGAAAGCCTGCTTCTCCCTCTCCCTCTCCCCCTGCTTGTGTTCCCTCTCTTGCTGTCTCTCTATTAAATAAATAAATAAAATAAAAAATAAAAAATTGAGGGAGGAGAAGGGTTTAGAGGAGGGTTCTGACTCATGCATACAAATGCCACGAAGGCAATGCAGAATGAAATGGCAGAACATGCCTCTAGATTTGGTGAACTGTGTCTTAGAAATACAGTGGGCCCCCCTTATCTGTGGTTTTGTCTTCTGTGGTTTCCATTACCAGTGATCAACGGTGGTCTGGAAGCATATGATCGTTCTGAGGTATTGTTAAAAGGTCAACAGAAACCTAATGCTACGTCACAGTCATTCTCCTCATGTCATCACATCACATAGGCATTTTATCACCTCACACTGTCACAAACAAGAGGAGAAAGGGTAAATATACAGTACAAGAAGATATGCTGAGAGAGACCACATTCATGTAACTTCTATCACATATATTATTATTCTATTTTATTATTGTTGTTAATCTCTTAGTGTGCCTAGTTTATAAATTAAACTTTATCATAGGTGTGTATGTATAGGAAGAAACAACAGCCTAGATAGGGTTGGGAACTGTCCGCATTTTCAGGCATCCGCTGGGGGTCTTGGAACATATCCCCCGTGGATAAGGCAGGGATAACTCAATGCTATTTCTCTTTAAAAATGTCTCTTGATATCTAATTTCTAAAAATAAAATTACAGAGCAAATGGATGCTATAAATATCACATATTTAAAGTAATTGATGAATATCATATTTTTCTTCAATGTTACATGACTAACAATACTTGTCAACTATAATCAAATACTGAGAAAATTTGATGCCTTTAAAAACAGGCGCACATACCAACAGTGAAAAAGAAACCTGATGGAAAATACAAATGGGCTGATATGGTAGCAGCAACACGGCACTTAGATGTGGCATTTCAGCCCCATGTCCTAAAATCAAGGAGTCCTTTTAGATGTAACAGTAGAACAACAGATATAAAGACAAAGATTATATTTCGACTTGCCAGAAAATTAGTAAAGAAAGTTCACACTTGAAGAAGCTCTACTTACTTCAAATGGATTGATTACTCAACCTTGTCAAAATCTTAAGTGTTCTGCTACATTTTAATCTGAACTTTCCAGTAAAAGGCATGCTTTTGGCCAATTTGTGTTTGGGTAAGAGAAGAACATTTGAGTCTCTTTTTTCCTGGACTTTAACACTTTTATTTCATTTTATTTATTTATTTTGGGGGGGGAGGGGCAGAGGGAGAGAGAATCTTAAGCAGGCTCCACGGCCAACACAAACCCAGACGTGGGGCTTGATCTCAAGATCCTGAGATCATGAGCTGATCTAAAATCAAGAGTTGGATCCTTAACTGACTGAGCCACGCAGGTGGACCCCCCCCACCCCGCCGCCCTTTTTTCTTAACATTTTTAAACTCCCAATGGACTCTTCTGGCTGTTGTTAACTACCTTTGTACAAACACGCAGTAAGAAACTGAGTGACCAGACAGAATAAGAAGCTTTACATAATATATATAATCCTGAAATGGTTTAAGAAAATGCATATTAATCTATTAAATTATATTATATTTTATTTTTTTAAGGATTTATTTATTTATTCGAGAGAGAGAGTGAGCGAGAACGAGGGGGGGCAGTGGAGAGGGGCAGAGAGAATCTAGAGCAGACGCCCTGTTGAGCAGGGAGCCTGGTGCTGGGGCTGGATCTCATGACCCTGAGCCAAAATCAAGAGTCAGTCACTTAACCGAGTGAGCCACCCAGGTGCCCCTATTAGATTATATTTTATTTATTTATTTATTTTTAAAGATTTTATTTATTTGAGAGAGAGAATGAGATAGAGAGAGCATGAGGGGGGGAGGGTCAGAGGGAGAAGCAGATTCGCCGCTGAGCAGGGAGCCGATGTGGGACTTGATCCTGGAACTCCAGGATCATGACCTGAGCCGAAGGCAGTCGCCCAACCAACTGAGCCACCCAGGCGCCCTTGCGCCCTTAGATTATATTTTAAATGGCAGAGGCTCCT
Organism: Eumetopias jubatus; assembly: GCF_037043125.1. Classification (NCBI taxonomy): domain Eukaryota; kingdom Metazoa; phylum Chordata; class Mammalia; order Carnivora; family Otariidae; genus Eumetopias; species Eumetopias jubatus. The sequence continues at coordinate 37,644,363 of NW_028274820.1, forward strand.
TTTGAAAAACTTTGCCACAGCCATCTGCAAAGTATGTGATTATCTATCTATTTTACACATTAGGTTTTTTTTTTTTTAACTTAACACGGTCCTCTTAAAGCTATACTTATGTTTCAGAACACAAGATTTGGTTATTACTGTAACTCCACTACAACAATCTCCCCAACTTACTTAAATTAGCTATTTGACGTTAAAAATGGTTATGACTAGAAAAAGCATCATCAAGATCTAGCACATTCTGATAATACCTAACCAACTATCAGTCATGCATCTGAGTAAAAGCAATCAAGTCTTGGTTTTCCAGAATACCACTGAAATATTAACACGAGGTTTTTTTTTTTTTTTTAAAGATTTTATTTATTTGACAGAGAGAGACAAAGTGAGAGAAGGAACATAAGCAGGGGGAGTGGGAGAGGGAGAAGCAGGCTTCCCCCTGAGCAGGGAGCCTGATGCGGGGCTTGATCCCAGGACCCTGGGATCATGACCTGAGCTGAAGGCAGACGCTTAATGACTGAGCCACCCAGGCGCCCCTTAACACAAGGTTTTAGCAATGAAAGTGATCAATAAAACAAGTTTGATTCCTGGTGCTGTTAACTTCAAAATGGATGCAGCTACAAGCTGTAATGACACCTTTCAGGAAAGCTGATGTTTAGGGGAAGCATCGCTTCCAAACACCCTCAGTACCCCCCAGTGCAGCCTCCCTCCACCTCCTCTACTCGGAAACCTCTTATTTCAGAACACACACACACACACACACACACACACTCTTTACATTCACAGAGCAGCACTGTGTGCCTGTGTGTTGTTACCCCAAGTGCTGAAACAGATATGACAGGTACTCATATTAGAGGCAAATCAAAAGTGCATGGGGAAGGAATGCCTAGCTTTATCCTGGAGAGTCAGGCTGACTTCAGGGAGGAGATGCCATTTGTGTAGAGTCTTGAAGAATGAGTAGGCATTTGTTAGGCTGAGAAGGGGAGAGGCAAGCTGCGTGGAGAGAATGTCTAAGGCATGGAGGCACAAAATCTAATCACATGCTGCTTCAAGCAGGAGGACAGAGGTCTGGAGTGGCGAGATCACAGGGGTGTGTGGGCCAGCAGGGATGGAGAGAAAAGTCAGGAACAAACCGCTGCAGAGTATCTAGACTTTTTAACCTGTGGGCAATGGGGAGTCAGTGGCAATTTTTACTCCTTCTTCATCTCCCCAAGCTTAGTGGTTTCCCACGGTTGGTCCACGCTACATGGCCGCTCCCACAGCTCCTTTCTATAAGCCAGTCTTGTCTTTCCAGGAAAAAGAACATCAGCTTTTCAGACTATAGTCCTGATATTTCATCCACTCTGGAAGAGTGGGATTTCATAGTCATCTAAAGAAATGTTCATGCATATATGTGAAGACCATCATTTTTGGAATTTATCTCATCTTCCTCACAGTAACTTTTTCCATTCTTTAGAAAGTTTTAATTGTAATTTTTCTAATCTGTTTTTTTTTTTTTCCTAAACTAGTAAAAGCTAGTTTTCTGGAACTAGGTTACAGACAGACTTTGGCCCATTTAACAAGGTCAGACTGTTTATTCTTGACAGAATTCTTTCCCACTGTAAAAAGGTACTTTTAAATGCCACATTCCAAGAGCGGTGCCAGTAAGCCACTGAAGCATATTTTCCCACAAGAACTGATACCATGTGCAGTCCCCACCTCACTGAAATCACCCAGCGTTACATAAGGTACAGATAGTATTCAACGTCACTGTGAAATCTATCAACTAGAGTCTACCAGCAAGTATTCAGAAAACGCTTCCTTCTATACATTTCAAACCATCGTAACCTTTCAAAAGTAAATAATCAAAATAAAAATGAGAAAAAGAAATGGAAGGGTGGCTTTAGAAATTAAAAAAAAAATTAAGATGGCAGAAGAACAGAAACCTTGTAGCTTTGTATTAGTATCCAAACCTAGAAGTAGTAGAGACTTTTCTCCCTTATTTTGGGGCTTTTATGGCTGAGTTGTTAAATTTACAGCCCCACTTTTAGATTCTGCCAACCTTCAAAATAAATACATGAGCAGTGCTAAAGTAAATTCTCCTACGCTTTCCCCTTCTTTCTTTTGGATGCTTCCCTGAGACTTGAAGGTAGATTATTCCTCCGCAGCCAACTGTAAAGTTTAACATTCAAATTTATGAGGGATTTAAAAATCATCAGTATCCTTACAGACTACTGGGGGCAACGATGTCACTCAAACTCTGTGCTTCAATCGTCAGAGAAAAGGAAAACAAAGAGAGAGCAACAAGAGGAATAGCTCAGCAACTCAAAGAGCATCATTTAGAAACAAATTTGGCATATTAGCAATAAGGTCAATGAAATATTAAAGAAAATCCAGCATTACAAAGCAATCATAAAAGTTTGAGCTTCACTTTTAGAAAGACCTTTACAGATTAACATAAACATGTACCTAATCTCCGTAAGAACCCAACTAGACTAAATAACCAAAAGAGACTACAATGCAGACATTCTCAACCTTTTCCTATAACATCATGGTTCCTCCAAAGATCCAAGAGATCTTAATTTTTAATTAAAACATATCCTACAGAAAATGTTAAGCGGACAAGCTGGGGAGGTGTATGGAGGTTTATGATCTTGAAGAAGAAGGGGTTAAGGACACTGATTATCTGTAAGTTAGGAATGGCTGCCCAGACAGACATTCAAAGTGCAAATGTTACTTCCTCAGGGCTCAAGTTGCTATGAGGGAGTGAAGCAGGCAACTGGGAAGATTAGCTAAAAGTCGTGTCTAAAGCAAAAAACCAAACCAAAACAAAAACCCCAAAAGACAAAGAAAACAAAACCCAACCAACCAAACAAACAAACAAAAAAAACAAAACAAAAACAAAAAACCACACACACACACATAAACAAAAACACTTTAGATGTCACTTTGATGATGCAGTGACCCAAGAAGCAACATGGGAAATGTGGCTGGAAATGCATTCACTGATTCACAGGTGAAAACAGGGAGCTGGGAAAGAACTCAATGAAGTTCAAGGAGTAGCGAGAAATTTGGTGTGGTTAGATGACCAGGAATAGGTGTTTATGTGAATGGGGGTGATCTCTAAGTGGGAGGAAAGAAGAGTAGGTTGGGGCTACACTACAAAAAAACTTTGTATGCCATGCTTACAGAGTTGGAATTCATTCTTTAGACACCGGAGAATCAGGAGGATTCATTTCATTCACTCATCACGTATTTATCAAGTGCCCACCATGTGCCAGAAAGGCACTGTGGGAAACACTAAAATAGTATAAATTTGGAGTGAGGGTATAAAAATGGATATATCCAATGTAACAGAAGTTCAATAACATATCTCAACACAGGAACTTACACCATAAGTCTGCCAAAGCCCAAGCAAAATGAAGATACTGCCACCTGTCCTTCCTCCCCTGGAAGTAAGTAGTGACATTTGTAAAACACAAGCAGCTCACATATCCAAAGAATATGTGAAAGAGGAGGTAAAAATGCAAGTTACAGAAACACTGCTTTATATTCAATTCCAAGGACTGTGTCTTATACTCCTTTGGATGAAACATTAACACAACCGAGTTAGGCAAATTTAGGGGAGATGAAATGATCTCATTAAATAGTTTGTCAGACTAGCCCCTAACCAAGCAAAGAAGGCACATTCCCCTTAAGAATGGGTTAGCCTGGTGATGGGTATTACAGAGGGCACATACTGAATGGAGCACTGGGTGTTATACGCAAACAATGAGTCATGGAACACTACATCAAAAACTAATGATGTATGGTGATTAACATAACATAATAAAATAAAAAAATGTAAAAAAAAAAAAAAAAGAATGTTAAACTTAAGACCCAACAAAACCTTTTCCATCTTCTGGATCCCTCAGAAACCCTTTGCCTGCAAAACCTTTCTAAAGCACTTGGTCTTGTGAACCTTAAGACAATGCTTGGTCTGGACACTCAGACTTGGCCTCAAGTTCTGAGATCTGAATGGCATCACACAGGGTGTCCATACTGATAGAATATAAAAAATCAGGTGACAACCAGATCACGTCTCTGTGGTACCTTGATAGGACATGGCAGCCAAAAGGATGTATGGAATCGAAGAACATCCTGTCCTTTCTTCGAGTAAAACACCCTGCAGGGGGTAGCATTACAGTTAAAACCTTTTCGTCCAGAACTAATCGGCAACAGTGACCACGTATGAAGAGGCTAGAATTAGGTGAGTCAAATGAGTATCTTTTATACACAAGGAAAGCAGTCTTTTGATTAACTTCGCAAGGATATGTGGTACAGCCACACACCCACATGCACAGACACACACGGAGATACATTAGCTTCTGGCATGGGAGAAATTCTCACCGTGGTCATCAACGATCGCCTTCACTTCGGGAGGCAGAGTTCACCTATCAGATGGTAGCTCAAAATGGGTTTTATTGCCGTGGAGAATGCACGACGAAGGATCTGGACGGGTTTTCATGTTTGTGTTGGCTCTGGCATTTTCCATGTACCCAGCCCTGGGAATCCTGAAGAAGACGTGTCCTGTTCCCAGCGCTGTGCACTGCCCCATTGTGTTCCACTTTCCTCACTGGTGAAAGTGAAAACGAAACCAGCACAAACACTCCATTGTTCACTATGAAATATGTACTGGCAACTGGAAATGTTCACAAAACAGACCTGGTTGTGTCATGGCGAGGGGATGTGGAGTGGGGAGGGAGTTACGGGCGCCTTTCCGGCTTCAGAGGTGCGTCCTGCACTTTCGCTGAGGTGCTGAGGCGACAGGACTTTGGGTTTTTTCCATTATACTCGACTCATGCTCTTGGGTTGATTTACTCAGTATGCACTGGCAGTGTCTGCAGGCTTCTGGGGGAGCAACTCGGCTGCCCGAGCTGAGGCATAAACCCTGCCAGGTCTCCATAGGAAATACAGCACGCACGAAGAGGAAACAAGCATAAACAATTTATTTTCTCCCGTAAAAGATGACATTGTTCTCCCATCTCTGGTCCCACTTCACTTTGTCAAGTTGGTGCTGTAAAGTGAACTATTCCAGACACAAACAGAGAAAATGAGCACAGACTCTGTGATGTGCATATCCAGGGGGCCTGCCTCCAGACAGGTTCCGACAGGACGATGCTGCTGACCTCTCTGGGTATCTGGCTTCCTGGCCTGACACCCAGCCCAGGAGGGTTCCTGAGACACAGGACTTGATCAGACTGTGTCCCTTCCCCTTATTGCATGTCCGCTGCTAACTATACATTTCTTTTGGTGGTTATTTTATGAAGATCTGTCTCCCCATTTTGATGAGGAGCTCCAGGAGAGCAAAGACCTTGTCCATTTCTAGTCCCCATCACCCCTCAGGTTCGCTGACAGTGCTTGGCACACGGGAAGTGATCAGTAATTATTTGTTGACCGAATGCTACGACTCCATTTCATTACTCTTCTCCCTTAGGCTCATCAAAAAGTTTCTGAATCCGCAAAGTTCCTCCAGGGTTTACTAAATGCTACCAAACTAGGGTTAGAGTAGGAAACCATCCACTGCTAGAGGCATAAGATCGGGATGTGAGGAATTCGAGTTTTTGTAATACTTGTGGTATTAAATAAATGAATGATCTGAAGTAAAGTAATTTGGGGAATCATTTATGCCCCAAGTGAGTTTTTCTAACTGGTAGAGCTGTCAAATGAAAGTCTTCCCAGGTTTACTGTTTACTTGTTGTCTTTTGGTGATTTCTACAGAGAGGAAGATGTTTTCAGAACACAAGTGTCTCTCTCTTTTTTTTAAAAAAAAAATTTATTTGTTTACTTGAGAGAGAGCGAGCCAGCGAGCCTGGGGGGAGGGACAGAGAGAGAATTCCAAGCAGACTCCGCACTGCCCAGGGAGCCAGTCACGGGGCTGGATCCCATGACCCTGAGATCACAATCCACGATGAAATCAAGAGTTGGATGCTTAACAGGCTGAGCCACCCAGGCACCCCCACAACAAGTGTCTCTTAATAGGACAGATGATGTGGGAAAAAAAAGACCCTTGGTGAAGGGGAATATAATTCAGTTAGTGAGAATTTCATTAAGTCATTAAAAAGATGGGAGAAATTTCTTACTCTTCCATTATGGTACAAAGTGGAATTTTCCTCCAAACTATGTGTATTACACACAAGCATTGGAGGAAAAATGCTAATTGTACCTTCTGTCTAATGGTTGTAGGAAGGCCCTCCAACGACACTGAAAAGTCACTGTAAGGCTGTTCACTGCAGAGCAGAGATGGGTTTGCAGCAGGCCATTCCTGGACTTTATCTCAGCACGTGAAGTTACAGAGACACGAAAAGGAACAACCTCATTTTAAGATGTGGACTTCTCTCTATCCACGGGCAGCTTCCTGGTGACTGTCCTGGGGGAGTGTCTGGATGTCTGGCAAATACATCTGGATGTAAAACCATCAATACTGGCATTGCTCTGGACAGCCCTCGAAAAAGTCTCACGTACAGTGAGTGTAGCGTGGTGTGTGCACTGTTGCAATTATGCATCTGGGTGATTTTAAGGGGGTGGACACACACAGGAGTGAATCAAGAGAATGTTTGGCTTTTCCTAAGCAACAATCCATTTACAAGACGTTCAAGTCTGCACAAGTTTGGCAGAAGTTTTATTCTGAGGTCTACATAAAAAAATCAGTTAGCCAGGGGAAGCCTGGGTGGCTCCGTCCCTTGAGCATCTGACTCCTGATTTTGGCTCAGGTCATGATCTCAGGGTCGTAAGATTGAGCCTGCTTGGGATTCTCTCTCTCCCTTTGCCCCTCCCCCTGCTCTCTCTCTCTCGCTTTCAAACAACAACAACAAAAAAGGTTAAGTTAGCCAGAAGGTACAAGTTCATGCCTCAGTGTTCTCTACTCTGTCAAAATGTGGCATGAGCTAGTTGTTTTTTGATTACAATTTTAACAAGAATTAAAATATATTTTAAAAAACAGACTATTGGAACATTTGTGGAATCTCTGGATGCCCTTTGTAGAAGCCAATAATTCCACAGAACATAGTCTCATACCCTCTGACGTACTGGAGCCTACGGTGTGGAGGGGAGGAAGGGAGAGGGGGTGGTAGGTGAGAGCCAGAGTACAGACGTCCGATTTTCCTGAGCTCTTTATAATCTACTTGGTGAATTCAGACTTAACCTGGTCACAAACTGCTTGTCTTGAGTCTCAGCTTCCCCACTTGCAAAGGCAGTTGGCGAGGTGTTCTCCAAACACCGCATCTAACAGCAATAGCACCGTACCACCTTGCGTGTCGTACGGCCCAATTTGGAAAAGCGGTTAATAAAGATTTTGCATCACAGAGATGTGAAGAGATGTGAAGCCTGCTCCCTCTCTGAGCTGCTGTTCATAGCGCTTCCTGATGATCGGAGTCATCACCACACTGCTGCTGATGTCCCAGCTTCTGCTCCTCAGACTCTCCGGGTCAGACCTGCGTGCACAACCAGGTGTGGCCAAAACTGCTGGCTGAGTGGTTGCTCTCTTTTTTTCTCTTTTATCCTGACAGACACAAACGAGTTGCACCATACACTGCATTTGACACGGGAAGTACTTAGAAATGCCGACTTCAGAATGACCCTAAATATAATTTTAGCTAGCCTTGTAGGCATTCTGTTGAATAAGCATATATTATTGAAACACTTCTGTCACCAAGATTATATAACCCCATGAGTCATGATCCTCACACACATCACTTATGTGCAATGGAAAGAACCTCCCTGTAACCTACTCTGTTTTTCCAAAAACGTAGTAGTATTTCAATACTGGTCACAGGAGTGGATTTTCACGGCTTCAGAGAAATTTCCGATAAAAATAACCCACGTCAGGTATGAAGTGTAATGGGGTCCCACCGCTCTCCACAGTCCCCAGCTCCTTCCTGCACCACAAGAGGTCTCACGCACATATTTACGTGCATTCCCGTCCCAATGTGCGCACTTGGCCCGTTTGTCTGCAACCTGTTGCCCTCAGACTTGGGTGGACACACAAGTGGTACAATCTGCTGTCAGGAGGAAGGACCCATTCCGATCAGGGAATTGCAATGCCCTGAGTGTGGCGGGAAGGGGAGGCGTCTCAGACTCTAGCTGGAGCATCTCCCTGGCAGCCTGGATCCGATGCTCCACGAAGGGAGGCCTGGCTGGTGCAAGGGCCAGGGCAGGCTCCTCTGAAGTATGAGATCCAGGCCAGGGGCCCCTCGCCTGAGTCTGAGGCATTCGCTACAGCCATTCACGTCTTCATTCTACAACCTTTAAATAAATAGGTATTTGTTACACACCCTAAGTTACGCACCACCCACAGCTATGACAACTGTCCACTCTTAAACCGTCCTAAATTTCTTCCCAAAAGGCCAATTCCTTCCAGGAGCATACAGCCTGATATAGAAGACCCTAAAAATAATTACAACCAAGAGAGAAAACGGTGTTATGAAAGACATGAGTAAGATGTCATTCTGAACCACTGAAGGAGGAAGGTGGGACTGACTTCTGCAGGGAGCACCAGAAGGGGACACTTGAGTCAGGCTTTGGCAGAGAACTAATATATTAGCATTTCTCATGGCTGTACGATGCCAGTTTCGAATCAGTTAACTTGTAATTCCTTTAACATTCCACAGATTAAGTTGATTCCCAGGTCCTGTATGACATAACCCACTAAAAAATGTGTATTTCCAGGAAGTAGAACTCAGTCTTTTTCACTTCAAGAAATTCTAAAAATAAATACCAGTTCAGTCTGAAAAACTGATCCTAAGTCTTTATATATCACCACGTATATGGTAACTAATGCATCACGATACTAAATGGACTTTTCCTTAAATAGAAAAACACAAAACAATGGGAAAAATTTTAAATGCAGTACCCTTTAGGAATCATAACCTTTATTACTGACATTAAATTCCAGCTATCATTCTTGCAAATAATGTCAAATTTGTTCCAGTGTCTTTCCCAGTTGCTAGTATTTTTTACTTTATGTCACCATATGAAATACAAAGTATGCAGTACGAATTAGACACTGAAAAATCAGGTATTTATGACTGCCTTTCCCCTTTTCTTTGTGAAATAATTTGTCTACAGTTTCCTGTCTGAACATATCAACTTTCAGCAAGAATGGAATGTTAATTGATGTTACGCACAAGCTGGGCTATCATTCCTCAAATTTAATAAGCAAAAAAAAAAATAAAAATAAAAAAAAACCCAACTGGGTTTCCTGTTTTTATTTATGGTTTTTTGTGCCCATTTCGGGGGAATCAAAATAAAGAGTCTGTCTCAGTTATGCCTCACCCTTCCCTCAATTAAAGTACCCAAGGAGATCAGTTCCTTCCATTTGCTTCCCCGATGACCACTGGAATCACAAAGCCTATTTAAACTTTTCCTCCGGGACGCCAAACAACATGCACAACTATATTCTAGGGAAGCCCACAGCCTACCTAACCCTTCCCACTGGGGAAACACACAGACTCAGCAGTTCGGCTGTAATTATGTAAGAATACAAGGGCTCACTCGACCCAGCCCAAAGCTGAGGCATATCCTTGAAATACCGTCTTGTGCTTTGTCTTCTCAAAACTATGATTTATCTTTCAACAATGGTGACACACTCCAAGGAAACCTCTGTAAAGATTCTGACGCCCTAGGTAAAGCATAAAAGGTTGGGAAAGTATGTGGTCTTACGTGTCCAGGTTGTAGTAACCATATTTTGGGGGTGGGGAAATGGAACACTTTTGTAAACTGAATGTTTTCCTAAGCCAAGTTATCTCAGGGAATTTCCAGCTCCCCTTCTGTCTAATTCCTCAGCTGAGGCATTATGCAAATTTGGGTAAACAATTCTTTGGTGGGCAGAATACCAGCCTCCTAGTGGTCACTGCCATCCCCCAAGTCATTAGGATGACCAAAGATGCTGCCATACATTTCTCAGCAATGCCCTCCACCCAGGGCAGTGCCACCCATGACGGAGAATCGCTTCAGGGCTAGAGAGGGACTATGTGAAAAATGACATATTGACCCAAGAAGAGTCTTTTTTTTAAGGCTTCATCTAATGCTTTGAGGACAATTTTTACAGTCTTCATGGACCCAAGGGGATTCGTGGCATCAACCTCCTACCCCAAGTAAGTAGCACAGTAAAGGGACATTCCCTGGCTTTTTGTATCTCTGCATGAATTCACTGCATGTAAAACAGGTCTTTCAAAGATAAAAGTTCTTAGTGCCTACTTCACGGTTTTGTGTCTGAAGGAGATAAAAAAAACCCTAGGATACCATAACTGTCATTCTTTGACAAAACAGGCCCTTGGGTTTACCCTTTGTATTTTGGCTTGGATGAAGGCATCACCCAGCAGCGGTGGTGGTGGTGGTGGGTTGGGGGAGGCTGCTGCTTATTCATGGGGCAACCTAGTTCCCTGTAAATTTAATTTCTTCGTCATAGTCAGCACCATAGCGTCCGAAGAGTGCTTTCACACCCTGTGCAGGTACCTGGCTGCTTCCCACCCAGGATGCTACAGACAGATCAGCGTTCCTGGGACTCTGCTTCCCTAAACCCTTGAGCTGTGTTTCCCCAGATTTTGTGTATGCAGCTCTGAAAATAGTGGTTATGGCAAAAAGCATATGAAACTGGTAACTGATTCCTTTCTAGTGGTGACAACGTAACGGACGGTTTCTGCAACAGGTCCTGTCTGTGACAAGCCCAGGCTGGATGCGTCTGTAGTTGAAAGCAAAATCCTTTCTTTCTAGCCCTTTTTAAAAAGTGCAAAGACATTTTGTCCACCAACTGAGCACAGGCAGTAATAATCTTAGGGGCATGGTATCAGGGCAGTTCGTCATTTAAAAGAGGAAACGTAAGCTTAATGAAAGAATAGCACTTTCTCACTCACCACTGAGGTAAGAGCCATCTGAAAACTGTAGATGCGGGCAAGGCCGAAGTCAGCCAGCTTTATTTGTCCACTGCTGGTCACCAGAATGTTCTGTGGTTTTAGATCACGATGCACTACGCGGTGAGAATGAAGGAAGTCTAGACCTCGGAGAAGCTGAAACATCATATCCTAAATAAAACCAAAAAAGAAAATCAATAAACTGTCCCAACAGAAATTCAACATGCTGAATCCTCAGCGTTGGAAAGCATTTGATGCATAAATGAATTCGTCTCCTTTCCTACCTCTCCAGTCTCCCATTCTCAAGGTCACTAACAAAAAATTTCACATTGACCTGTATTTTATTAATGAAAGGAAAATTTAAAAATAGTTTCAGATGGTATGGGAAATATTCTGGAAGATAAATACCAAACTGGTGTCTGTAGTGAACTGGGGAGAGGAAATAAGTGGTAAGAGGGAGACATTTTTTATTTCATACACCTTTATACGGTTCAATATGTTATTTCAACAATTAAAATCCAGTAAATGATAATAATATTAATGGTAATTCCTACTACTTTTATAGCACCGAACACTAAGCACTCACTACATGTCAAGCACTGTTCTAAACACATTCTGTTTAGTAACTCAATATACAACCCAACACTGAGGTAAATAATAGCGTCACCCCCATTTCATAGGTCTAGAAGCTGATTCCCAGGTGTAAATAATTAGCCCCAAGTAACAGCACTAGCCAATAGATAAGTCTTGATTCAAACCATAGCCTAGAAAAAGTGGGTTCAAATCCCCAAAGCACTCCTTTATTAGATCAATGTTCGAATGAGTACGTGAAGCCAGGTAAGCCCTTTAACCTCGCCAAGCCTCCATTCTCCCATCTGTAAAATGGGGAAGCAACAAAACCTACTTCAGAGGATCACTGTTTGTAAAGCACTTAGCGTAGTAGTAAGCGTTCAATAAATGGCAGCTCTTACTGCTATCATTATCAACTGGCATGGAGCCGGGGTGGGGTGGGGGTGTTCAAAAAATAAACCAGTGTCACATCTTTTTCTAACTTTGGAACCGGTAAAATTAGAGAGAAGATTTAAACCTCAGAAACAGTGTCTGAAAGTAGGAATTCAAGATGCTGACCACTGGATCCTTTGAAATCTCGGGTTAACAAGATTGACCTACCCTCTAAGATACTGTGCAAATGGTGTACACAAGGGAGGATGGAATTATTTTGTTCATATAAGGACTAGAAAAATGGGAAGGCAGCATCATGGGCTTCAGAGCCGGCAGAGACTGTAAGGACACACTTGTTCATCAGCTGGACCATATTTGGTTATTGGTTCACGGTCCTGGTTTTTCGTTCAGAGCTGGGAGTTCTGTCTTTACATGCCAGCTTGTTGAAAACCAAAGCCTCAGTTTTCCATAAAATGAAGAGAAGATAGTGCTTATTTTTTATAGTATTATGAGATTACATGAAGTAACGTATGCAAAGTGGATGGTGCAGTTCTGGCACATGGTAAGCATTCAATGAATGACAGTCATTCAAGTGTTCTGTTTCCCCAGGGGAGATAGTCAAAAACAACTGTAAGACAATGTGGCCAGTGCCATCAGGAACTTGCTGAATCCTTAGCACTGGAAACAAAGCACTGAGAAGAGGTATGCAATGTCACAGGTGTACTAGAATCCCTTTGAGATGCACTGGCATGGACATTCTGAGCTGGGAGGGTTTACATTCCAGGTTTTCGAAGGCAAAACTCTCGGCGAAAACTGCACTGGTGAGGGTCAGTCCTTCAGGACCTGAGAACCATGGCAAGTCACACACCTCACAATACACACACTTCCAGTGTGAAAACGAAGCATGCAATGTTAACGAAAGCAGTGGGGCAAATCAGTCATTACTGGAAACGTATGCACGTGACTTGTAAGCCCTGGATTTTAAACAGCATGATTAACCTAAAGTAATGCCATGCCAGCCTGTCATCTTTCCCTTCCTATATTTGCTAAACACCACCCATTTAACACTGTACAAAGAATAAATCTGTTTGGGCGCCTGGGTGGCTCAGTTGGTTAAGCGACTGCCTTCGATTCAGGTCATGATCCTGGAGTCCCGGGATGGAGTCCCACATCAGGCTCCCTGCTCAGCAGGGAGTCTGCTTCTCCCTCTGACCCTCTTCCCTATCGTGGTCTCTCTCATTCTCTCTCTCTCAAATAAATAAATAAAAAATCTTTAAAAAAAAAAAAGAGTAAATCTGTTTGGTTCATTTTTCAGCGTTCAGATGCTTTAAGCAGACAATTAGCAGAATAAAAATGTTATAATTTGAATTAATAATAAAGCCCATCTAAAGTTTATAAAAAACCTGAATCAGAGTAAAAAAAAAAAGTGTGTATTGCTTTTAGTTCGGTATTTATTTATATAGGACGTACTACGTCTTTCTTATTAAACTGGTACATGCTTAATGCAGAAACATAAAAATTTTTAAAAATCCAGAGGAAGGTGGCGCCTGGGTGGCTCAGTTGGTTAAGTATCTAACTCTTGATTTTGGCTCAGGCCATGATCTCCGGGTCATGAGATGGCAGCGCGCAGTATGCTTGTCCCTCTCTCTCTCTCTCTGCTCACGTGTGAGTGTGCGTTCTCTCAAATAAATAAATAAATATATAAATAAAATATTAAAAAAAAAATCCAGAGGAAGAACAGAAATCACTCAAAATTCTACCACTTAGAGAACAGAGAAAAATTCACTGTTAAATAATTTTTGTCTTTCTGGTCTTTCAAAAATTACAGACGTTGCTATATTTGTAAGCATAAGTATATTGTATTTACATATATAAATATATATAACATATAGCACATATAAAGAATATTAATATACACTTTTGTATTTATAAATAAAAGTGATTATTAATCTGTACACATCATTTTGTGGTTGTTTTAAAAACACTTAACGATTCATTATGAATATTTTTGCCACGCCAACAAAATTCTTCTACTATATATCTTTTTTTTTTTTTTTAATGCAACATGATTTTTAATAGCTGCATGGTTTTCCCCCCTGGGATATGCCATCATCATTATTATTTGGTTTTAGTTGCCTTATTTTGGAACTTATACTGAGAATCTAGTTCCCCTTCATTTAAAGGCTGGGGTACATTAAAATGACTTGTCACCATTGCATCTATTACAACCAGCACGGTTTAAGAGTGCCAAGCCTTGTAAGTGCACTAACGCTGATTCCATGTAAATGATGCTTATAGATGTATGGGAAGTTGATTTTACATAAGGATTACCATTCTTTAGATTTTTATTAGGCTATTTTAAAATTTTTTTTGGTGAGCAAACAGGGTTTTCTTTTAAACCTACAATATCCAGCTACAGTTGCCCTACAATATCCAGGGGAACTATATGAGCTTTAAATTAAAAGATTTATAAATTTTTTGCCCAAGTCTCATTATCTTAGTAATTCAACTGTGAGGTAGGTTGATGCACGTTATAGACCTATAATAAGCGTTATGTGGGAACCCGCCTCAATCTTTAACCGTCATTCACTGGAACACCTAATCTTGAAGGGAAAATATACTCCGCTATGTCAGGGACTCCAATCACAAAGAAGAATAAGACATGGTCCCAATTCCTGAGAATGATATGAACGAATAAAACTGTAACACTAAACAAGGCAGGAAAAACACCTTTCCTTCAGAATCACAAGAAGTGCTTGGATCAAAGACATTTCAAAGGATTCTTTACTTAAGTTTATTATCTGTTCGATCTCAGTTTATAGTATTGTGAGACATACTTTTAAATTAGCTCCTCGAGATTTTAATCTAAATTAATCTTATACAAGATACATATTTCACAGTAATCCTGGTGATACAAGGCAATGAAACTACGGATACTGCCAATTAAGGCTCTTTATGTTAAACAGAGATTTTTACATTACAGTGCACGATTCTGGTAGCAAAGGTTTAAACATCTAGTCATACTTAGGATAAACAGTCACTTGGGGGCCTCACTCCGAAGCATGTTTCAACAGGACACCATCATGGAATGAAGTCTGGCTCCCAGTGATTCTGGATGGGGTTTTGTCCTTGGTCACCCCCTTAGAAGATTCTGCACTTCAGTCTGAATACTAGAAATCTGTAAAGCTGTGTAATCATTTCTTATAGGTGTTCTAAAGGTTCAATCCTATTATTTCTTCAAAAACAAACAAACAAACAAACAAACTGAAAACTTACCTCAAGCTTTTCTAATGGGAAAAACTTTTATCATTGGGTCTTTTTTTCCAACTACATAGTGTAATTAATTCCAAAAGATACTAAAACACCCAATTTATACCATATAGTAAATCACACAAATGACAGCTTTCAATGGACAATTCTGGATTTTTGGCTTTATCTATGTTGACATAGTCATGTCCTCAAGGTTTTAGTGACAAAAATGTACATCAACAGCCTATCTATTTAAAAACTAAAAATAAGACCTACACAACCTGTAGTCAATCATTTCTGTCCTCCTTATAATGTGTAAATTACAGTGTTTTCAAATTTGTTATTCAAGTTTCAAGTATCTTCATAATGGTTTGTTGTTTCCTACAAAGGCCTCCTATCTAGCTTGTTTTCTATGGAGGGTATTACAGGAGTCTAGAGCCTAAAATGGATCACATACAACAAAGGTACTTTACATTAAACTGACACCACGTTGGTTTAAGGTAGGGGTTATGATTAGGAATAGAAATAAAAGATCATGATCACTTACACATAAAGGGTGATGGTAAAAGCCATAAAGAAAGAAGAACACTTTAATAATAATGACAATAATGAGGGCTAGTCCTAGAATCTTTTTTTGTTTTTGTGGATCATGACTATATGTTTTAAAATTCTTAATTGTGGTGAAATACAAATAACATAAAACTGATCATCTTAACCATTCTTGAGTGTAGAGCTCAGTACTGAGTTTATTCACACTGTGGTGCAACCAAGCTCCAGAATTTTTCCATCTTGCAAAACTTAAACTATACCCATTGAACAATTCCCCATTTCTCCCTCCTCTCCAGACCGTGGCAACCACTCTCCTAACTCTCTGTTTCTATGAATTAGACTACTCCAGATACCTCAGTGTAACTGGAATCGTACTGTATTTGTCTTTTTGTGACTTGCTTACTTCACTTAGCAAAATGTCCTCAAGATTCAACCACGTGGTAGCATATGTCAGAACGTCCTTCCTTTTTAAGGCCGAATGATATTCCATTGTATCTATATTCCACATTTTGCTTATCCATTCATCTGTTGATGGACATATGGGTTGTTTCCACCTTTTGGCTACTGTGAATAATGCTGCTATGAACATGGGCGTACAAATATCTCTTTGCAGCCCTGCTTTCAATTATTTGGGATATACATACCCAGAAGTGGAATTGCCAGATTTAGTGCTAGGATCTTTTAAAATCACAGTTCTCCCGTGAAGTATGATATGATATTACTACATAAAGCAATGGAGTAGTGAATAACGAAGCCACGTCTGGGTCAGCTGGCAGGTCCTTCAATCACTGGTGATGTCACTCACTCCTATGTCTATGCACAGGGATAATCTGCTGAATGTCTCCACATCAAGCTGACTGTATGGTATACACCTTTATTCTACTTCAAAACTTGACAGAAGCTCCTTCATGCTTCCACTGATCAATTCCCAACAACAACAATGGGCTGCAAAGACTGCTTTATCGACAGGTTCCCCCCACTTCCCATTTTGGTCCTCAGGAGTCCCCAAAGAATGCCCATCTAAAATCACAAAGGGCAAAACAAATTCTGACAAAGCAAGAGGGGGGTTAAAGCCGGTTCCTTAAAACTTCAGATCACCTGGAAAGTTGTAATTCATGAATTCAAAGCAAGCAATAAATGGGAGGAGCTGGAGATGAGCTACAAGAGTCACATGTGAGCTTTGTTCCAGTCAAGCTGTCTCCTATTCTCTGTCACTTCATCACACTGTGCCCCGGCCGGGCGTGGGCGTGGGCGAGAACGGGATAACTGAGTAAGGGCAACACATCGCCTCGGGACTCTTCGGCAGAAACAAAGGCAAGGCCCCTAATTGCAAGTGCTGACTTTCTATTTTTACTGCTTCTAGGCAACTGGATAAAAGCATAAGAAAAGTGGCTTTGTATGCCAATTTTATTAATAAAATATGTATTCTAAAGAGAGAACGAAAAGAATCCATATATTACTCATTCCTGGAAGTGATGATAATGCTGAAGTAAGTAAAGAATTGGTCTCAACTAACTAGAAATAAGAAAAGAACAACTAATTTTTACCGAGCCTGGAAATGTTGGTATTCGAAGGACAATGACTAAATGGACGGTCTGAAAGAAGGAATCATTATGTCACCATGATGGCTATTATTAACCCACAGTGGAAAGTCATCGGGAATTGAAACTACAAATAGCAATGTTAATTATAACTTTTTTCAGAGCAGGATACAAAAATCGGCATTGCATAAGTAGGAAAATACAAAGCACAAGTGCCTAGAGGTTACTGACTAATGATCCAAATGGTTTTTGTCCTATGCACGTTGTTTTGTGATCTTTTTAAAACATTTAACAACACACTGTGGATATTTCCCCATTTCACCGCATATTCTTAATAATTTTTTTTTAACAATATGCTTTTTAATGGCTGCATTTGGAAAAATACCTTCTTATCTTTCCCCATTCTCCTTCTCATTTCCCTCTTCTGAGAATTTTCCCCTCACTTAAGTACTTCCCTCCTCTCCAAATGAGGTAATGTATTACAAAAGTTGGTTTTCTGCTCCAGAGTGGAGCATATTATTATTTGCCTCCTGTAAGACATTGTTGGTTGCCAGCCATGGAGGACTGGTCCAAGGTAATCACATTCCCATTGGTTAGGAACTGATCCAGGGATGGACATGAGACTTAGTGTTAGCCAATGAGACGTATGGGCAAATCTGCTCTAGAGTTTCGGGAAGTATTTTTCCCCTTTGTAAGAGGACTACAGTAGAAAATTCTTGCTGTACTTCCTCCTCACCTCCCAGCCCCCACCCCCCATCCGGGCATCTTACACTAGAAGTGCTACTGCTTGAGGATATGACCTTGCAGTAGCAACCATCTTGAAACACAAAGGGAGACATCATCTGCAGAGTGTAATGAGGGAAAGAGTGAGTTTTCGAGGATATTGCTGAATAGCTGCATCAACTCTGGGGCTGCCCACCTCTAGTCCTGTAGTTACAGCAATAATGCCCTTACTTAAAGCTATTTTTTCATTGAGTGTTCTATAATTTGCAGTTGAAAATTATTCTAACCAATCAAACTTAACTAAAATTATATTAACTAAAACCTGTTAAGGTCACTATCTTTCATTTACAGCTCTGTTTGCCTGACACCCCCTCTCCCGTCACAGGGCCTGTACCAACATTCCTTTCTTGTTGCCAGTTATCACTTCAAGGTGGTTATCTTTTTCTCTTTGAAACTTACACCTCCTTCCATTTATTGTCACAACATCCTCTTCTTCATCGCTATCACCTGCTATCAGTCGTCCATATTCCTCAGGGTCTACGGCTCATCCTCTCTACCTTACATTCACCGTTTCCCTGCATGACTGCAACACTACGCAGGATGCCCTAGCTACCACCTTAACCTCAGAGACCTTTGACTTCTTTAACCCCATGCCATTCTTCGCCATTTACTTCCATGGCTAAACACAGGAATGTGTGATCACTCAACTCTGATATAAAATATTTTAATTAAAAAATGTTTAAATTACTTTAATTACGTTTATTTGAATATCAACATAGCACTTAAATTTACATAAGCTTATTAGACAGCATAACTAATTAAACTTGGAGAGCAACTTCTTCACACACCATTTGCTAGATCTGCCAATTCCCTCATCTCTCGTTGGTCATTTTATCTTACCTTCTATACAAAGCTTAATCCTCAGTTAGCCCAACCACTCTTTCTTTCTTGGCTGCTGTACCTGTATTGCAGAGAGCTATGTGGGTTGAGGGGGGAATGATCATGTGTGTGTCCATTATCAATATGAAGTCAGCCTCCAGTCCTGATTATCATAGTGCCAGGTAACCCTACTGGTCCCTAATGGGCCCTCTTGCTGTCCTTATAAGCTGGTCTGAATTTTTACCACTGTCTCCCTACATTATCAATCTTCCTTTCTTCTCTTAGCACTCTAGCCTACACTCCACTACAGGGAGAAATGCAGACCATCAAGGGAATGCTATCACCTCCCTTATGTTCACCTATAAATGTATAAGCACTGGCACCTAGCCCTCTCCTTTATCTTCTGGTAGGAAAGATTTCCTTCCTTCTACATAGTATTCATCTTCCTCCTAAACTCTGGGTCACATTCATTTCAGCTTATTCAAGTCACCATTGCTCTAACTAGCCATTCCTTTACCCTCTCTATTGTCCCTTGACCAATAAACAACCCAAGCGACCCCCTTCTTTTTTTTTAAGATTTTATTTTTAAGGAATCTCTACACCCAACATGGGGCTCGAACTTACCACCTTGAGATCAAGAGTCATATGTTCCACCAACTGAGGCAGCCAGGTGTCCCTCCCCCTTCTTTTCTCTGACAATGATCTTTACACAGCAATGCACATTTTCCTATTTCTCATCCACATCATGTCACTACAGTGAATGGAGATGTGGCAGCTCGTGCAAGATCACTAATAACCACTCGTTTGCCACAACCAATGGGACATTCTACTCCTAAGTTAACCCTGCCATGGCATTTCACACTGGATCCCTCCCTCCCCTTTGCTGTTCTCCAAAAAGAAAAAGATCTTCTATGTTTCTGATTAGAAATGTAACACATATTCACTGTTAATATAAAAAAAAATCAAAACACAAGGAAAAACATAAATACCACCCACAATTCTCCCATCCAAAGATAACCACAATTAACATATTGGTGTATCCTTCCCGGATTTTTCTATGCACATATTCTCAAATAGAAAGTTATTTTCTGTTTTATAAATGGAATACTAGTGTATATGATTCTGTAATTTCCCTTTTTCACATCATAATGTATACTGAACTCATTTGCATGTCAAGGAATACAGATCTACTGCCCAATTTTTAATGGTCATGTGCTATTCTACTTTTATCTGTATACTATCTTTAGCCAAACTTTTTTTTAAAGATTTATTTATTTTTAGAGAGAGGGAGAGAGTGAGGGGGATTTGGAGGGGGAGGGACAGGGGGAGAGGGGGAGAGAGAAAATCTGGAGCAGACTCCCCGCTGAGTGTGGAGCCCAACGCCAGGCTCCATTTCACGACCCTGAGACCCTGAGATCATGACCTGAGCTGAAATCAAGACTTGGGTTTTTAACAGACTGAGCCACCCAGGTGCCCTTAGCCTGATCTTTTTTAACATGCAGACCTGATCCCATCAGATCATTCTCATGCTTGAATGCCCTCAGACAAAGCCCATCTGGCTCTCTGGTCTCCGATCTTGGACTCCTGAGGACTTCCTCCAACTTTACTCACTCACTGCTCTATGGCCCCATCTTCTGAAAGAGGGCTCTGCTTTAATCACTCTTCCTTCAGATACACTAGACTCCTAGGACACTGTATTAACAAGTGTCCATAGATGTTCAATGACTTTTCACCGAGGAGTGAGACCCAAACTGTATTGGAAATGACTATGAAGTCTATAAACACCATGAGCTTAAAAAGAACTCACTGACTCTCTTCCCAAGGAGGAATACTCTGGCAGGTGATAAAACTCTAGGGAAACAGAAAAAGTAGGTTTGGATTAGGGGATAGAGACCAAAGAGGCATAGCACAGAAATCAGTATTCCTACCTGTTAGCCATGAGAGCATCTTCATATGTGTGTTAAGACTTTTGGTTCATTATTTCAGAAATATAATACCCCTAGGTCTATAATGAACACTGAAGCATGGAATAAAAACAGTGAAAGATGTTTTCTTTCTGTCTTACCAACTCTATCCAAAATTCTTGCAACCTGATCATCAAAAGACATGGATTTTAGCACACAGTTCCACAGTTAGAGGTATGACTCTAAGTAAGTCACTTCTCTCTCTCATCCCTAAGAGAAGGATTCTATAAATCAAATTACGTTGCTTAAGACACCACTTGGGTGCAGAATTAGACCACTGGCTAAATCTTCTAATCCTTTAATTTCATATCACCACATCAATGTTTCTCAAAGCGTGGTCTCTTAATCCAGTGCTACCGACTAAGTTCCATTGCATCTTGGGCACTAGCCAACTGACTAACCAAGGCCCAACTTTTCTGAACCTCAGTTTTTTATTCACAAAAATCAGGATGGGGCATCTGAGTGGCTCAGTCGGTTAGGTGTCTGATTTTGGCTCAGGTCATGATCTCAGGGTCCTGGGATTGAGCCCTGCATGGGGCTCCGAGCTCAGCAGGGAGTCTGCTTCTTCCTCTTCTCCCTCTGCCCCTCCCCCTGCTTGTGCTTCTGCGCTCTCTCTCTCTCTCTCAAATAAATGAATAAAATCTTTTAAAAACTCAGGATAAATTCTGCCCTGCCTCCAGCACAGAGCTGCAGAGATATTATTATTATTATTATTGTATATTAAATATTTGATTTGTTTTTTAAATTGTCAAGTGCTATTGAGCTAGACTGTAAATTTCTTGAGAAATAGGAACGTGGGGCCTGTTTATACTCTCCATGGAATCCAACAAGGCACCTTACACAGAGAAATCTGTTGATTTTACTTGATTTGATGAATTACTTAACAGTGCATAGACAGGCATGTAGATGAAATATAATGACTTTTGCTCTTGGCTCTGTGTACAGGAGTTATATAAAACATCTTCACTAATTAAGTTGATTCCTGAGTCGTTAGTGAAAAGGCTACAACTCTCCACTGTGGTTTATCAGTTATTCACTAAGAATTTATTGAGTATTTGCCAAGTGGAAAGACAAAAGAAATTTCTCTTGGAAATGTATATAACCTAAGCGAGCCCCCTACATGTGAGATGCAAATTTCCATTTTTGAGGGCAGTATGATTTAAAAGAAAGGCCACTGAATTTAGAGCTAAGAGCACTGCATCCGAACTTCTACTTACTAGTTATATAATTTAAGGCAAGTCATTTGCAACAGTTGTGGGCCTTGGTTTTCACATCTATAAAAATGGAAATAACCTTGAAGAGACTTAATAAGATATATATTTATATATAATTACATATATTGTAATAATATATAATTACATATAATAAGTAGGACACGACATATTTAAGTACTTTATATGGTGTAAAGTGAACACAACGCATTACTACCACTTATTCCAAAGAAATAGGAAGTCCCTCCTATGTGTCAGGCATTGTGTAGGTGATGTTACACACACACACCTAAGACAGGGGCTCTGGGCACCCTTGTTTGGATGGGAGAGAAGATGTAAATGTACACCTACACACTTCAAGTCAGCATACGGCAAGGACAACAAATGGCATAGGGGCCACAGGCACTGAGTTAAGCACTGAGGAGGAAGCAGCATCCACACTGACCTTGGAGTACTATTAGGTGTTGGGGAAGCATCTGCCTGGAAGACCTCATTAGCAGAGGTTTTAGAGAACAACTGCCTAGGTGTTCGAGGACCAGCAATAGCCCCTGGAGAGCGGTCACTGCTAAATGGGACCACCCTGCAAAGGGTTTTACTGCTGAGTCTGTGTAGGGAGTTCATAGTCTTATCTTGTAGTCAGTAGGAAACTAGTGAAACTGTGTAAAAGAATGGTGTGTTGTTATTGATGGTTTAGCATACAGAATAGATGGGAGGTGCTGTAAGGAGGCTATTATTCTGCTCTAGACATAAGACAGTAAGGTCGGCATTAGAACATCAGAAAGGGAAAACAAGAGGAAAGTCAATTCAAGAGACAAATGCATTATGTGAGTGTTTTCACGGGTCAACTTTAACAGGCCATCTTTTGAGGGCTCCGCTACATCTCCAGGTTACATGCTGGGTAGCCTTGGGCCTGTTATTTAAGCTCCCCTCCCCTAGCATCAAGCCTTAGTCTCCTCATCCATAAAATGGGGATAACACTTTCTTGCAGGGTGGTTGTGAAGACTAAAACTAGTGTGTGAACCTCCCAGCTTCAGGACTGGTGCCACTAAGTCAAGAAGAGGACCCATCATTAGCAATGGCATCTGGCTAAGTTCAGATCCATCTAGTTTTCTCGTTAGTACATGGACAGCCTCTCATCTTCCCAAACAGTCATTATTAAGATCAACAAACACTACTGTGTGCACATTAAATGGCACAAATTTTAAAATATTTATTTTAATTAAATCAAGTGTTGTGTTGCCTGTTCTTTATTTTGAAAGTCTAAAGATCGCTAGCATCTTAGATCTAGAAGCATCCTTAGAAATTACCTGTTAATATTCATGGAATGCATTATAGGCCTCTTTTTGTAAATAACCCAACTTTCTAAGGTGGTTTTAAGTTGCTTTTTACTTTGTACCTGAAGTGATTTTTCTACAAGGCCTCCAACTGGGGACGTTCCCTCAAACTCTCTGATGGGTGTTTTCACGTGATCATAATCATTTACTCTAAGAATGCAATATAATTTTTTACTTAATCAACATATATATTCAGAAGCTACTGCTGAGTAGGGAAAAACATTACTAATGAACTTTATTACATAATTAAGTTTGGTTGCTCTCCCAGCTTAACAAATAAGAATTAGAATTTGTGATATTATTTCCTTATGTTATCCATTAATGCTGAACCATGTGCATTCCAATACAGAGAGGGGGAGAGGAGCAAACGAGAACTCTGAAAAGAACACTTAGCTTCATTTGGTCAAAAATGGTCTTTACAAGGGTTTTTATGATAGGTCATAAAACACTGCTTACCACAATGTACCTCTTTCCTTGAAAAAGAAAAGAAATCCTTGCAGTGGTGAGAAGCTGAAAACAACACACTGTGTATTCATGCTTCCTTCCCATAAACACATCTGTGCATATTATCTGTTTTGGGTAAAGCTGCATGCACAGCTGTTTATGGGGGCTCAACGTTTTTTATTCCATGTTGTTGCAAGGACTGAATTTTTAAGCTGAGCCTGTAAGGAGAGAGCAAATGCATCTCCAGGGGGAGGAGAACCATATGCTCCTCACTAATAACTCCTTCGATACAGGAAGAAGAGGCTCTGGGTGGTCATATCTTGTCAGGAAAAGCATGGAGGTCAAGAGAAAAGGGATCTTTAAGCTAAATGGAATTGAAGAGCTATGCACCAAGGCAAAGAAGAAAATGAGATTAAGAATCTAATTGTCTTACAAAGAATTCAGCAAGTTAACCATTAAAATAGGCAGTGCAATAGGAATTGTCCAGGAAAGATGGGCTGGAGAACTTAGTATTTTAAGAGCATCCAGCTATAGGTACATATATACACTGAGTGCGGCTCTGGTTTAAGGATGTCCCTCCCCAAAACTTCCTGGACTGATTGTTGTCTCAAACCTGCCCCTCTTTTGGCTCCCAATCTTTCCCTGGCCCACCCGAAACTCCCAGTCAGTATTTCTGATCATTCTCTTTCTAGGCACCACAAAATCCTCTCTCTCACTTCTCCTCATGCTGATTCTCCAAGCCTCATTCTATAACTACCACCCATCCCTACCCCTACAATTAAAGCTGCTGAGAGAAAATCACCACATCATGGTCTCCACTTTCATCTGGACTTTCAGTATTACCTTCTCTGGGTCTCTGGTAAGCTCCCTGTTCTTTTGCCTGCAGTGGTTACATTCACCATTTGTTTGTGTTCCCAATTATGTGTCTCAAAAGTATCTTAAGTTCTAAATTCTGCCTTAACCTCCTCACCGTATTCATTTATGGCTCCAACACTTGGTCATATTCTGATGTATCCCAAGTCATAACGGCAGCTGGGACCGCTCTCTTGAGTTTCAGACATGCAGACTTCAGAGCTTCCTATTCACGTTTTCTGGAATATTCCACAGCAACCGCAATCTCGGTATGTCCCCAAACAATAATAGCTTCTCCATTCCCATCAAACTCTGTTCTTCAGCCTACATATTTCTTACCTTATAAATGGTATCACCACCCACCTAAATGATCAAGTCAAAATCTGACAGACATTTTAGATTCCTTCTCTTCTTCCGACCACATAGCTAATCAGTCACCAAATCCTGGTAATTATAGTTTCCAAATTACATTTGAAATCAGCCCTTCTCTCCCATTTCCAAGGTCCTTGTCAAGTTGCCAGTACCTCTTGCCTGGATGATTGTAATAGTGTTCCAACACAAATAAGCTATCTATCTCTGGACTGAAGCATCTTTAATCTTTTCTCCACAGTGTTGACTCAAAATATATCTAAAATATAAATCTGAATCATACAGAAGTCCTCTACTGTTCACTATAAGACAAAAGCAGAGCTTAGCTTGCTACCTAAAGCACTTTAATGTCGGATCCCCAAGCACCTCTGGTTTTATTTCTGGCTCTTTCTGTGGTCCAAAGGTGACGGACTCTATCATATCTTTTTTTTTAAAGATTTTATTTATTTATCTGAGAGAGAGACAAGGAGTGTGAGAGAGAGAGAGAGAGAGCAGGACGAGCGGGGGGGAGGGCAGAGGGAGAAGCAGACCTCCTGCTGAGCTGGGAGCCCGACATGGGGCTCGATCCCAGGACCCCAGGATCATGACTGGAGCCGAAGGCAGACGCTTAACCGACTGAGCCACCCAGGCGCCCCCATATCTTGCCCCTTTTCTTTTTTAAAGATTTTATTTATTTATTTGACAGAGAGAGAGAGCGAGAGAGGGAACACAAGCAGGGGGAGTGGGAGAGGGAGAAGCAGGCTACCTGCTGAGCAGGGAGCCTGATGCAGGGCTCGATTCCATGACCTGAGCCAAAGGCAGACACTTAACGACTGAGCCACCCAGGCGCCCCTATCTTGCCCCCTTTCAATGCTGTTTCCTCTGTCTGGGATGTTCCCTCCATTGCCCTTTCCCTCCAACACACACACATCTTGTCTGTCTGGCTCTTTCCAATTTATTTTTCAAGACATACTTTCAGTAGATCTTGGCCAAGTCCTGGGTAACTTTCCTCACACCCCCAGGCTAAGATAGGTGCCACCTTCTGTAATCCCACAGCCCTCTAGGTATGGTTCTAACACAGAACTTATCCTATTTTACTGTACCATAGTGTCTTCCTTACTAAGTTAGAGGCCCTTAATGCTAAGGGAGAAACTGGAAATGGGGGTGGATGAGAAAAATAAGCATCCCAGGCACTCCGCAGACGTTGTTTCGTTTAATCCTCCCAACAAGCCCTTGAGTAAACCCATAGTCATTCATTCTAAATTAGTGTCACATGTCACCTTTTGTGGCAAGCGCTGTGCCCCACTGAAGAACACCACTGCCTGGTCTCATGGGGCGGACAGTGGAGGAGGGGAGGCCGGTTCTGAGAGGTCAAGCAAGGTGCTCACACTGAAACATGAGCTTCACCTGGGCTCCTCCTGACCTGGTGTGTCAGGTGCACCTGGCCCTCAGCGGCCCACGCCGTGGGCCTCAGTGAGTAAGTATACAGGAATTGAACAAACAATGTTTTTAAAATATGCTCTGACCTAGTAATTCCACTTCTAGGAATTCATCTTACAGAAGCAACAGCACAAGACTATCATAAGTCAATCCACAGAGGATCAATGGTAGGTTGTTCGAAATAGTAAAAAACTGGAAATACCTAAGATGTCTACCAACAGGAGGAGAGAGAAATACAGTTTAATATGAAGCAGCCATTAGGAAGAACCTGGGTAATTCTGTAAGCTGGATAAATCAACTGCAAAAGGCATAAGCCTTAGGGTAATACATACAGCTTGATTTGAGTTTGATAAAAGGCAAGTGTACATGTTAATGTATGTGTGGCTGTGTCTGCATCTGGGTGGCCAGATTAAACACACAACACTCAGTTAAATTTGAATTTCAGATAAACAACAAATACTCTTTTAGTTTAACCACGTCCCATGTGATATGTGAGATATATTTATATGGAGAAGTAGTTGTTGTCTATCTGAAATTCAAATTTAACTGAGTATCTTTATCTGCTAAATCTGGCAACCTTATTTGAACACATATAAAAATTTTTGGAAGGAGACACAGCTACAGTTAAAAGTTGTTACCACCGGAGGTGGAGGTAGGAAGGAGGAACAAAAGGAAGAAACTTCTGCTTTTTTCTGTCAAGTGTTTAAATTGGTAGGATTGTGGGTGATTTTTACTTTTTTTTTGAGAGAGAGAGAGAGAGAAAGAGAGAGAACATGCACGTGAGCCACTGGGGAGGGAGAGAGGGAGAGGGAGAGAGAATCTTAAGCAGGCTCCACGCCCAGTGCAGAGCCCCACGCAGGTCTCAGTCTCCAGACCCTGAGATTATGACCCCAGCCAAAATCAAGAGTCCACACTTAACCCACTGAGCCACTCAGGCACCCCCCCAAACCTTTTTTTTTTTTTTAAAGTTGGCTTCACGTCCGGCATGGAGGCCAAGGCGGGGCTTGAACTCATGACCCTAAGATCAAGACCTGAGCTGAGGTCAAGAGTCGGGACACTCAACCGACGAAGCCACCTGCCACCCCTGATTTTTACTTTTTGGTGTTCTTCTGTGGTTGCCAGTTAAAATTATATATACATATATATTTATAAAAATATATTTTTATAAAATTTATATAATGATATATAATTTTAATATTTAATACAATTTAATATAATTATATATATAAATGTCCCTTTTGCCAACCACATGTTTAAGTTAATAGGGAGCAATCTTTAGAAAATATAAAAAATAGGGGCACCAGGCAACTTTCAGCACAGATTTTAGGGTCATTTAAATGAATCTGTCAGACATGACACCTGGTGGTTTGCCAAGAGGTTTCCTTAATAGCTTATACTTGAATGTGATTTACTTTTATTTTATACTATTATACATCTAAGAGGAATATGGTATTTATACCCCCCAACACACACACACACACACACACACACACACACACACACACACACACACACACAATGTATTTATAAAGCAGAACAGCGGGCAAAAGAATTGTTTCTCATACTTAAAGTTCATAAAACTCTTCTCATCTAGCATTGTATTTTCAGCATATTGGGGGTATATAAAATGCACACTGGAAATGAAAAGTTTCTAACATTTAAAAACCTAGTTATGAGGCTTCATGATCTGCCACGTATGTTTAGTTTGTAGTTAAAAATATTTTACTAGGTACTTAAAATGGTCAAAATAGGCTAAAAAGGCATTAGGGAAATGTCCAGCCCTCTCTGTATTTTAAAGTGCTTGGATAAGAGAGATGCAAGTGATGTTCAAATCATGTTTGGCGTTCTGAGTGTAGAGAAGGATCCCATTCAAGTTCCTACACACTGGGCAAAGATTTTAGCACTGCACATTATCTGACAAAGGACTTACACCCTCAACATATAAAGAACTCCTACAAATCAATCAGAAAAAGACATATAGCACAATCTTTAAAAATGGTGGAAGATGTGAATAGGCACTTCACAAAAGAGGAAATCCAAATGTCCAGGAGCTTACAAAAAGGTGCTTACCCTTATTAGTCACCATGTAATTGAAAATTAAAAGCATAACTAGACACCATTACAATGGCTTAAGTTGACAACACCAAGTGTTGACAAAGATATGGAGCAACTGACCCTCTCACGGCACTGATGGAAAACTACAAACTAGTTTAAACCACTTAGGAAACTGTTTGGCACAACTACTGGTACAGAGAGAAACAAAAACTTCTCTCACAGATACGATGTTGAGTAATAAAAGCTACACACAAGAAAGTGCAAACTTTTATATGAAACAACCCATGTAGTCATTACTTCTGGGGAGAGGGTTATGGTCTGGGAAGGGGCACGAAGAAGCCTTTGGAAATGTTCTCTTTCTTGATCTGGGTGGCAATTACATTAGTAAAAAGCCAACAAGCTGTATGCATGCTTGAGATAAGTGCACTTCTTTATTTATGTTTCTTATACCTCGATTAGAAAAAAAACAAAACAAAACCCCCGTCTTTCCAATATCCATCCAAATCTGGGAAGTTATCCAGTCATTCATGCTATTCAGGACCTATCTGCCAGGCTCAGCATTAGAGGCTTCATTGACTATGCTCTTGGTTTTCCTTTGGGATCTTGTTCATTCTTACTTCTTAGCAGTATAATCATTTCGCCTAATTTCCACTTG
Source organism: Eumetopias jubatus (assembly GCF_037043125.1). Taxonomy (NCBI): domain Eukaryota; kingdom Metazoa; phylum Chordata; class Mammalia; order Carnivora; family Otariidae; genus Eumetopias; species Eumetopias jubatus. The sequence continues at coordinate 37,673,411 of NW_028274820.1, forward strand.
TATCAGTGTTTTCACTGGTCGATGGGAGGGTGACACATCTTGTTACAATAATCAGGTAATATGCATGTATGTAAGTGCTCTGAAAAGTATCGTGTGTTATATGGATGTAATATTACCATTGTTTCTCCTGCATCTGGGAGACTCAAGGTTTCTCCAAATAATGTTAAAGACAACAATGTTTTTTTTTTAAGACAAAAGATTTTTTATCACTGCCATCTCCCTGTGACAATTCTCAAATTCTTGAAATACAAAACATCTGACGTTAATTATGAGTAAGATTAAAAAGTGTCCAATCCTATTCCCTTCACAGTTCACTGCAGTGCCTCAGGGGACGGGCTAATGAGGTTCTGACTGTACCTTTCCTGATAGGTGACGCTAGGCATGTTTGTGTATTTCATGGAATCTAAAACACCATCTATTTTAAGATCTACTATTATTTTAATGGACCACTAAAGAAAGAAGACAACAGCCAATTAAACTATGACACAACTCTTTTTCATCACACAGAAATTTTAGTTATACTTAGTAAAAGGGCTCCTTAGACTTCTTCAGGTTTGCATTTTTATGATATATCGTTCTTGAACATACATCACAATTAAAATTTGGGTGAAATAATCTGATTAAGGTATTCCAAAAATGTCTTCTCCCTCACAGTTCTGTTCTTTCATATCACTTTTCCATTCAAGAGTTTTCGATGTCTTGTGTTTTCCCACACAATTCTGTCCTCTGTGCGATCAAGAGCGCCACCGTATTGGCAGGATTTTCATCCAAGTCACTGACTAATTCTGCAAGTTCTCTAGCACGTGTACAGTCAGTAACTACTCAGTCGTGACTGGAGCCCACTGGCAGTGACTGTACAATGCACTCCAAATGGGCATCTTAGAATTGATGAAATATGATACTTAATCTCTTTGAACCCCAGTTTCCTCTTTAATAAAACAACAGTTATCCTGACAGCATTGTTATATATATATTTTAAAGATTTTATTTATTTATTTGTCAGAGAGAGAGAGACAGAGAGAGAGTGCGCACAAAGCAGGGGGAGCGACAGGCAGAGGGAGAAGCAGGCTCCCCGATGAGCAGGGACCCCGATGCAGTCTCGATCCCAGGACCCTGGGATCATGACCTGAGCCAAAGGCAGACGCTTAACCGACTGAGCCACCCAGGTGTCCTCTCACAGAACTGTTATAAAGATTAAATTAGATAATGTGGTGGCATTTTCTGGTGTGAAAATAATTTTCCATGAGAAAATTTAAGATGCAGGAATGTTTCCAGGAATCCTTGCTGCTGATAAATGTTTTCACACTTTGGGTCAAAGTATGCTCCATACACTTTATTTATCCATCCAGACATCACAGTAAACATCACAATAAACATTCACAAAATACACAGCAAAAGAATATGGTGGGCATTCTGAAAAATGCGGGGGATACTAAATTAGTCTTTGTCAATAAAAATCTTGTATCACTATAATATTCTTTAATGTACCAGTTTAGCAATCTTACCTGACATGAAAATGAGACTAGATCGGAGGACAATTTCTGAATGAAACTAAGCTAACTCCTAGTGATTATCATGTTTTTCTTTATATACAATTAAGTCTGATTTTTTTTATCACATAAAGACTATGTGAAAATATCTGTGTTATGAAAAGAGACAAAACTTAAAGAGTAGAAATTCTACTTGATGACCTACTAGGACTGTCAGATAAAATATATGATGTTCAGATGAATTTGAATTTCAGATGTACAATGAATAATCTTTTAGTGTAAGCCTGTTCCAAATAGTGCATGGAACATACTTATACTAAACATTTTTTAAAAAGATTTTATTTATTTATTTGTCAGAGAGAGAGAGCACAAGCAGGGGGAGTGGCAGGCAGAGGGAGAAACAGGCTCCCGGCTGAGCAGGGAGCCCGATGCGGGGCTCGATCCCAGAACCCTAGGATCATAACCTGAGCTGAAGGCAGACGCTTAACCGACTAAGCCACCCAGGCGCCCCTATACTAAACATTTGTGTTGTTGTTTATCTGATACTGGAATTTAACCAGATATCTTTTTTTTTTAATTTGCTGAATCTGGCAAACTTACCACCTATTCTAATCTTAGTGTCTTCCAAAGAGATAGCTACTATCATCAGTTTGTTGCACACTCTTCCAGACTTGGTTTTATAATTATGTGAGATACATACGTATTTCAGAAAAATGGAACCAAGTTGTCCTCACAGTTCTAAAACTGGCTCTTTTCTCCTTTAACTCATTCAACACTATGCTTTAAAGGTAATTCCTTCCAGATTAACATCATTCTTTTTAATTGTCACATAGAATTTCATACGGTATCACAGTCTATTTGGCCATCACCTTACTGATGAGCCTTTAGGTTATTTCCATTTTTTTCCATTATAATTAATATTACAGCAAACTTTCTTTCTTTTTTTTTTTTTTTAAAGATTTTATTTATTTATTCATGAGAGACAGAGAGAAAGAGAGGCAGAGGGAGAAGCAGGCTCCCAAGGAGCAGGGAGCCCGATGCGGGACTCGATCCCAGGACCCTGGGATCATGACCTGAGCCGAAGGCAGACGCTTAACCATCTGAGCCACCCAGGCGCCCTACAGCAAACTTTCTTATTCATACCTCCTTTTGCACAAGTGTCAGGGTATCTCTGAGAGATGAAACTGCTTGGTCACTGAATATATTCATTTTTAGTTTTAACAGATACTGTCAGATTGCCTCCAAAATTCTGTATCCGTTTATATTCCCACCCACAGTAGACCACTGCTACCCTTCTAGTAGAGACCGTGATCCTCTCCTTCCCAAACTACTGGAGCAACTTCTTTGATGAACTCCTGTTGTAATTGCTCCTAAATGAGTACATCACCACCAAATTAATCTGTTTAAAACACGACAACGACAGAATCAGCCACCCACCCAAAACCTGCCATTATTCCCCAGTGCCTACACGATCAAGTCCGTCTCTCTCTTGCTTAACTGACTTCTTGTCCTTATCTCTCGGACGTGCCCAGCCTCGTGCTGTCTTCCCTCAAGTGGAAGTGGGCCACTCTTGAGTCAGATTTACGAGTCCTGGCTTCTGGTTTGTGTCACTTGTGCCTTAGAGTAACATCACCAACGTACTACACCAGTGCTAGTTTCTTCATGAAGCCAGACTTTATTTATCCCTCCTCAGAGTTCCTGCAGCACTTATCATTTGTAACACTCATGTGGCATTTGTCATACACTGCTGCCTTATGTGGTAGCTATTTCTCTCTACAGTTTACTTTCCCTTTCTAGATTTTAAACCATGCATAAACTGTGTTCATGTGGCATATTCGTATTATTTAGCACAGTGGCTTGATGTTCTGCTGTACAAGAGCTTAGAGAATAAATCAGATACAAAACTGGAACATATCTCCTGGCTAGACAGGCTTCCTTGTTCCCGTTTAAACCATCCAATAAAAGGTGCATTTGAGGTACATCAGATATTAGAATATTTTACTTTATTTTTTATTTTTTTAAAGATTTATTTGAGAGAGAGTGAGCAGGGGGAGGAGCAGAAGGGGTGGGAACGGGAATCGGAAGCAGACTCCACACTGAGCACGGAGCACGAAGCCCGATGTGGGGCTCGATCACACGACCGGGAGATCATGACTTGAGCCAAAACCAAGAGTTGGACGCCCAACTGACTGAGCCACCCAGGCACCCGCATTTCAATTTGGTCAGCTGCCATCAGGAAAACATAATTAAAAACTGAGGGAAAATGCACAGATGTTAAATATACTATTCTGAGGCCTTTATTTTTTAGGTGTGCCAGAACACAAGGGAAAACTCTTAAAACCAACTCCCTAGAATCATGATGGCACACTGTGTGCTCTATACTTAGAAATTTCAGAGATAAAAGTTTATAGGATTTAATGTTCCAGAGAATCTGCAGATTTTTTTTTTTTTTTTACAGTAACACAGGAGTTAACTGTTATATAGTAGCAGCAAGAAATAGATGGAAGGACATGCAAAAAGGCATTTCATAGTCAATGAAGGCCCAAACCAGAACGAAGAAAGACCATTAGGAACACCAAACAGATCAAATGATCTTTGTGGGCCGTCAAGGCCTCCATGCATCATCTATTTGGTATTTTAGATAAGCCACTGTCATCACTGGTCAGATCTTGGTGTAGTGCTATGATCTGTCTGGGTCTCTATGTTTGAAAAGTACATGCAGGTAACAACAAAGTACCTAGGTGAGCAATCACCATCCCTTCCATGAGTAAGAGGCTGTACCCTTTAAAAGTATTTTATACACTTGTAACTAATTTGATTTGCACATTTTAATCCATTTATAGATATGAAAACCGAGGCTTGGAGAAGTTAAGTGACTTGCTCAGGTCACATGGCCAGAAACCATCTTGTTGCCATGGGACTCTCTTTCTCCACATCAAATAAATAAAATGAAATAAGCGGTGTCTCCTGGGCCTTAAGACCTTCAAGTATTGCAGTACTTCCCCAAATCTAGTTGAGGCACTGCTTCCTGAGACTCCATAGAAGGCAAAAATATGTAACTACTTCTACTCCCCTCCCCTACAGTTCCCCATCCACACCTGTAGAATTAATGAATGTTAATGCAAAGTTTGCAAGGTGATTTTTGCAGCTTAAAGTCAACTGATTCTAACAAGCTACTTGTAGCTTTGAAAAACAGCACAGTGTTTTTCAAAGAATGAAAGTGATACAAATTCCATAATGTATGCAGTGAAGCCTTTAGAAAGAGCTGTAATAAACATGTCTTTAACAAAAGTTAAAAAAAAAAAAAAAGAAAGGTCAACTGAGAAATAAAATATATGTCAGTGTCCAAACATGAAACCAGAAATTCTTCTTGGTAGGCATGCTAAATTTTCATTCCTTTAACCACATGTGCATTTTTTTTAAAGAGTATATTTAGTTATTAGAGAGAGAGAGGAACAGAGGGAGAGAGACAAGCAGACTGCTGTGAGCCTGACCCGGGGCTCGATCTCACAACCCTGAGATCATGACCTGAGCTGAAACCAAGAGTCGGACGCTTAAATGACTCAGCCACTCAGGAGCCCCGACGTGTGCATTTTCGAACCTTTTAGCTTCTACTGCACTTCCTTTCCCTCTTTTATGTATCCCATTGGGAATGTCTGATGCTCAGCAACATTTGTCCTGGGCACCCCGTGAGTTTTTGAAGGCATTCTGCTTTACCTACTTCAGACATCTCTAGTCCTTTGATGGCACAGTGCTTGGCATATAGAAGATGCACAATAAACGTTCACTGAATTGAATAAAAGCCACGTGTTAATTTGACATATATCCTTATTTGGCAAATCTGCCAGCAGCTGTGCTAGAAGCTACCAGAAAAAGAGTAAGAAATAATTTCTGCCTGAGCATGACTGAAATGTAAGAGGTAATACAGAATCATTACAACTCTTCACGGACAAAAAGAAGCACATTTGGAATGAGGCTCTAGTTGAAGAGAATAAAATGTTAAGAATCAAAGTTCTAGCATAGGAAACATTACAAATTCTGATGTCAGGTCAGTAAAAACAAGGGCAAAGTTCAAACTAATACTGTTTTTAGAAGAAGGTGCAAGTAAGTATGGTAACTCATTCAAACCAGTAACAAAATGTTTCCAGCATAGGTCTTTATTTAGCAAATATTTCTATATAAATGAGAACAAAACCACATTTTTATAGCCTTTGGGAAGTCCACTAGACTATAATAATAGGACTTGAGTTACTATTCTAGCACCAGTTCTAACTACATGACTTTGGGCAGCTCACCCTACTACTGTGGGACTCATTTTCTTAAATGTACTGTGTGGAAACTGGACTATATACATTCCAAGGCATTTTCCAATTTTGAAAATTTTTATACTAATTTGTGGACAAGTGATGTCTTTCAACCCTCTAAAAACACCCTCCTGAGTAGATTTTTTTTTTTTTTAAAGGTTGGGGTTTCTTTCTTTTTTTTAAGATTTTATTTATTCATTTGAGACACAGAGAGAGAGAGAGAGAGAGAGAAAGCATGAGCAGGGAGAGAGGCAGAGGGAGACGCAGGCTCCTCGCTGAGCCAGAAGCCCGATGTGGGGCTTGATCCCAGGACTCTGGGATCATAACCTGAGCCGAAGGCAGACGCTTAACCATCTGAGCCACCCAGGCACCCCTCTCCTGAGTAGATTTAAAATGATTCCTTCAGTTTTGTTGACACTTTTAACTGACAGATCTTACTAGATAAACTTGGTCAACGTCTTGAGATTTCAAGTTGACTTGGTACTATACCATATTTAGAAAATTACAAGGAGTAAGATGGGAATGGTCTGGATGTACACCCTCTGTAAAGAGTAACACAGAATCACAATGACAGATCCATACTGCAATGAGCCATTTCTGAAGAAAAGTAGAACAAAGAAGTGGATTTATGTCACATGGTAGAAGGTGGGCCTAACTAGAATGTTATTCTAGTCCCCTTCGGGGACCTGACGGACCAACTAGATTGCTGCCTTTGGGAAAATCTGTCCTGTTATATTTGCAATGGAAATTTCAAGCACATTCTAATAGATTTTTACAAGGTGTGCTTTGGTTTAGTGCAGCTATCACCATATAAGAATTTACCTGGCATAAATTAAGGTTTTTAAAAAAGGACTTATTGATATTTGATGAAAGATTTTATAATGGCTTATTAAAATAATTCCTAAATTTTGGATTACCAGCTAAACAACTATAGTGTCTATCTTCTATAGGGGCATTGTATTTGCTCCTTACAAAAGTTGATAGTAAAAATTACAGCCTGGGAGCCCTTCCTAGTTTTAACAAAGGAAGTAGACACAGATTCTAATATCTACAAGACACTAAGTAAACAAAGAAATCCCAGGAGTGGTTTCTGAACTGCTTGGGGGAACAATGCAATACAATCATTCCTTCAGAATACTAAGACTCTATTTTCAGTGGTCTCTCACAATCTTCATTTGTTCTCAAGTAAAAGCATTAAATACTAAGTCACACAAGAAAAACTGCTAAGAAGTCTTCAGGTGATAATGAATCTTCTTTTTCAGATGTTAGATTATGACTGATATTTTAAGGAGAAAAGGGGTGGGAATGGGATACATTTTTGTCTTGAACTAAGCTGGGCTCTAACTCACAACTGTGTTAAAATTTGCCTGTCGTTCTCCCAGAATTGAAAAAAAAAAAAAAGGGAAAAGGCAGAATCCTTTCACTGGAGAGAAGAGAACTTCACTAGAGATTATCCTCATGGGGACTCTTTTCCCTGTGACAAACGTATGGCAACAGCAATGAGGAACGAGTGACAACTGACAGATTTCTGAGGAAACATAAAAGTAGTGATCACGTAGGCAGTTCTGCTAACTTTTTACAGGATTCTTTTTTTTTTTTAATTTATTTGAGAGAGAGAGACTGAGAGATAGCACGAGAGGGAAGAGGGTCAGAGGGAGAAGCAGACTCCCTGCTGAGCAGGGAGCCCGATGCAGGACTCAATCCGGGGTCTCCAGGATCATGACCTGAGCCGAAGGCAGTCGCTTAACCAACTGAGCCACCCAGGCGCCCTTTTTACAGGATTCTTATGTTAAAGAAACAAGCTGTATCTCTGAAAACATGCTATGTATTCCTTAATGGTTTAAAAGTAAATCTGTAGAAATAAGAGGATATTCTCCTTAACTCTGCATCTAACTGTAGAGGTGTTAAACAAAACACAATCTATGAAATAAACGGCCAGGATCTATTGAAAAGCTTTTATTTTGGAATCCCATCACTGGCAACATGGGGCTTAATGATAATAATAAAATTAAATGTATCCGTCTTCATTTTCTTTCTGAATTTATTTTATATACTTAGAGGCTTATAATAATTAAAATTATAAAAATAAATTGCCTTAATGACCCGGAGGGCATAGAAATACTAAAACGTTTATGTAAATAGGACTTACTCATTAAATAGCACTGACAAAGCCATATAAATTATATTTAATTCTACTATGGTGACTTAGATGAAAACCGTCTAGTGGATTGTGCAAGAGTCACAAATCTAGCTCCTGGATTTTTACTTGTGTGAACTTGGGCAAGTCATTAATTAGCTGGTTGTGCCAACTGCCTCCATCTGTAAAATGAGGACAGTGCTACTTTTCAACTGCACGAGAATGTCGCAGGCTCAGCTTTGAGAAGCTTCCTCCAGAATTTAATCCTTTTAAAAAGCCAAATCCAATTAAGATATAAATGTACAGGAAATACTAATTCTCCTTAAATTTGCAGACTAGCTAATGTCTTCCAGTGGCATTACTGAAGTTGAACTCTTCAACTGTTCATGAAAATAGTCACGCTTATTGATTCCCTAGGCTTGTGTCTAACATGAGAGAGAAGGCTGAGGGTGAACAGGGGATAAGTTCTGGGGAATAGAATGCAGTGAATCATTAGGACTAGAAGCGAAACGAAACGCTATACCAAATCCTGTCAAAACGTTAGAAACTTAAAATGAGAAACTACTTTTTCCCATGAGAACTTGGTAATTATAATTTTAATGAATACTTAGCAAGTTCTTGGTTGACAAGTAAATGTAAATGTTTTCAATGAAATTTGCCATTTTTAAAAATATAGCACTATTAATTAATTCCAAAACCCAGAGAATTTTTATGGAATTACATATTACGGACACATGACTACCAAAGTGGTTCATCATAATTGATGTTATGATTCTGAATACCACGGGAGTTAGTAATGATTCGGTGACTTACCATGAGATTCAATCCAGTGTTTTTTTTTTTTTTTTTTTGTCAAATTGGCTCATCATTGTTCACTAAATTGGTATTTTCTCTACTATCCTGTTTCTAATCATCTGGTATTCCTCCGGAGCCTACACAATCTTCAGGTATGGGCTTTAATTAAAGCCTGACATTGTATGACAGATCCTGAAATCAGGCCTAAGAAACAATTTTGACAAAACAATGCTATTTAAACATGAGTAAGTAGGGGCACATGGGTGGGTCAGTTGGTTAAGTATCTGCCTTTGGCTCAGGTCATGATCCCAGGGTCCTGGGATCCAGCCCCACGTCGGGCTCCCTGCTCCGCGGGGAGCTTCCTTCTTCTCCTCCCTCTGCCTGCTGCTCCCCCTGAGCTTGTGCTTTCTCTCTTTCTGTCAGATAAATAAATAAAATCTTTAAAAAATAATAAAATAAACATGAATAAGTATAATTTAGTTCCTGTTTTCCTTTTTAACTGAAATCAAAATCTCCTTTATAGTGAGTAAATCCATTTCTGAACATCAAAATGTGACATTAGCTTATTAAATTATATGCTTCAATATTCACCTAAGCTCAAGCAGAAGTTAATTGCCAACTATCCCTAAAATCAGAGATCAATAACATGAATAAAAGAAAAACTCACATATAGTCTACCCATCTCCAAGACAAGAAGAGATCCCATAGTTAGAGACTGAACATATATTCACATGAACTCACATTTATATATACTTCACTGACTGTCCTTTGCAATCTAGTATATAAAATATTACGAATACCTAAAGAGGCAAATTTCCCTGTCTACATAATATTTTGACATTAAAATTAAGAAATACTTTTATGTGTTACTAGATACATTTAAAATTGGACAGGAAGACTGTCTTTTAAAATTAGTATCTTTTGCTCCAACAGGGCCAACTTAAAATGGGTACATCACATGTACAGCCTGACATCATGGCAGAAGTTGACTGTGGCCTTACTGAAGACAGTCACCTCTACCCCAGATTTGTAGTTCCCTCCTACTCTTTGCTGTCAACAGGGCGGGGGGACCCCTCTGTTGCGGCTCAGATCGGCCAGGACTCCTGGTGGTGTACTGAGTCAGCCTACGGAACGATATGAATAGTTTACCTGGGGAGGAGAGACTTGAGTTCTCTGTGCTTCACTGTGAGATCTCAGACAAGTCCCTAACCAATCTGAGCCTCTGTTTTTCAATCTATAAAATGAGGGTCTTCGACTAGACCCTATACCAAATAGGGTGAAATGACTAGACCCTATACCCATGCAAAAGAATCGGAACAGCTCTAACATTCATCGGTGATACTCTCTCCAAGTTGTCCTTGGTGATCATGCTACCTCTTCTCCAGAGGAAAGAGATGAAGTCCAGATACTATGACACAGTGTTACTTCGACTCAATCACCCTACTGGTTGCCTCTAGCCCTCACCTAAAATTATGTCAAATGGTGCCAGAATTTTCCTCAGTAACATTAAGTAAGAACTCCGTGAAACCCAAAGTGTGATTATTCCCTCCAATGGCTTGTCCTCGGTGCAGTCACACAGGCGACCATCAGCTCATAGTCGTACGATCATCCCTGCTGATCACTTTCAGAACACCTGTCTGATAAACCCTCATCTCCCCCGAGCAAAACGGTATCTTTTCAGAAGAGAAACATTCCAAGGACACAAATATGAACTCAGTACCTGTTGGAGGTTAAAAACTGTAATAAACATTCTCTATTTTTCTCTAAACCACTTCTAATGATGAGTTCAGACAAATAAATTTCAACAAACATAGTTCTACATGGAACCATCTCATTATCCATCCTCCCATACCGGCAATCCGATTTTCTTGGAAAAAAACAACAAAAAAAAACAAAAAAAACTACCCCAACGCAAAGTATGTGCTTACAAAGGTCAGTCAGGACTCTGGATAAGAGCACCTTAAGCATTTCAATCTTTCAAAAAATAAAAACAGATTTTGGAAGCTTCTAATTTATCTCAGAGTTTTCTTTGCTCATCTTGGATGGCCCCCCTCCTCTAAAACTGGCTCTCATTCCCCCAAGCGCTGGTCTGTGTTCTCAAAGCCGCCATAGCTCTTAGTGAAGTCGGCTTGACAAAAGTCAGTCGGCAAGATGGATCTCTTTGGAAATGGAGGCTGTCTGGAGCCCACCAATTTTAACGACTTGGGTTTGAACCGAAGAGGAGTTTATTGCCCTCCAGCCCCTTCCCCAGGGCAGTAAATTACCCACGATTAAAGGGCCAGTTTCCCCTCACCCTCCTTGCCTCCACCACTCCCCTCTGCTCCTGGCGAAAGCATAAAAAACGCTCCCCAAAGGACAAAACCTGCCACCAAGGCAGCAGCACTGTGGTAATTTCCCAAGGCATTATGATTGATAATGATCAGCCGAGCGTGGGATAATAGCTCCCCTTAATTTACCGGTCCCTTTGAAGGGTTAAAATCTGGCAGATGTTGATAGCTGACACTTCTTGCTAACAGGAAAGACACATTGCTGTGGGGCCCACTTCTAGGCTTTCCCGTCCTTGCAGCTGTCTGTGTAGAGCTAATTGTATCCACTTGTTTAACCTCGGGGAACGTCTGGAGGGGACCCAGTGCCACAAGGGTACCTTTTTTTTTTTTTTAACGGTCATTTCCTCTCTGGTGTAACTTGCATGACAGTATGTGACAAGCAGAAATTAATGGGGACACTGCTGTGCCAATTCCTCTTGAATTGCTGACACTGACTACAGGCTGCCTGTTTGCCACCCAGCCAAGACCTCACATGAAACATGGCGAGGGGCCCACAGCTCTATTCACCAACCAGCCAGCTGGTCAGTGATGACAGCAACGGCAGCAACGGAGTGCGCACAACCCCGGAAGAAAACGCTTTACAAACCGCTTCCAACCAAGGACGTAGCACTTGCCGGGAGTTCATATGTCGCTTTATTTTCCTGAGTGACAAACCGCAAGACTCCCAGGTGCAAACAAAAGGACTTTAGAAGAAAGAAGTATTCCTCTCCCGAGGCCTTCTCAGGTTTGGGGCAGGAACATCATTTGGGCAAAGGGAAGCCACAGGAGAATCGTCTCCAAGGAGGCTTTTCCAGCAGGCAGCTTCCAGGAAGGCCTAGGAGCCAACAGGGTATCTCTTGCTTCTAGCTAACTACCATGGTGCTGTCCAGATTAAAAATTCTATGCCCGGGGGTCTCTTTCACTCTTTCTCACATGTACAAGCACACACACAAAAGAATCTCGAGTTCAAGCTATTATTTGTCTGCAACGTTTTACAAGGTTGGGGAATCTGCCCCAACCTTGGCAAGATCCACTTTCTCCTCTTAATAGAATCAGAAATCAGACTGCCGGTGGTCACTTAAAATGGTGGCTCTGTTAGAGATTAGGCCCTGCTGATTTCGGCTCAGACAAACAAATAAAGGCTCATAAATTAAAAAACAAAAACAAAAGCAAGCATGGTAGAGAAGTCAGCTAACCATGATCTTGGGTACAACTCAAAAAGTCAAGTTTAGGGAGAAACACGGAAAGTTGTAATAGGAAAATTGTACTGCTTCGTGTTTTTTAACAAACTTGGGAAGCCCTAAGGGCATTTCAAAAAGGCACAACAAAGAGACTCCTCAATTTGGTGTCTGGACATGGCATGGAGTGAAATTTTGGTGCTCTGAAGTAGTGGATACTCTCATAAAAACAAGAATCTATTCAACTCACTTTTTTCTTCCATCCAAAGTTTTAAAGTGTCCTAGATGATGTAAAGATGTAGCCAGGTTCTGAGAAACTGAAGAACGCTCACAGCAACCAGGGGATCCAGCAAATGAACAATGTGCAGATTTTGGTCTAAGTTAGACAGGCCTCTCGTTTTTGGGGGGGCGGGGGAGACGGGGAATAAAGGGAGAAGAGAACACAATAACCTATGGCATTACCAAGCTGACCCTGCAGAATGCAAGCACGTGTGCATCCACTTCCAAGGGGACCTCTCAAAGCCAACGTGAGAGTGGCGGCGTCAGGATGGTCATTCTTTGGCCACAAAGAGTTAGTTGCAGGGAATAGGCATTCTATCTTTCCACCAGTAAATGGAATTAACAAAATTCTCCAACTCACCCTGACAAGAAGCACAAGACTAGAGAAAGAAAGAAATAGTATGCATGGTCCCCCTTCACCAAATAGTGGACGGGCTGTTATTTCTGTAAATATAATCTGAGAGAGATCTACTGCATTTAGGAAAGGTGTAAAATGTTTCTAACTCAGAACTGGACCATAGGCCTGGAAAAAACAGAGGAAGAGCTTATATAAATGGAAATGCTAATTTCTTAAACACATTTCTAAAAATACTACATAATGCTATATAATAAACTATATAGTACTCTACTGAGCCTTTTAATTTTGGGAAGATTTGTTTACTTATTTTAGAGAGAGAGCGCAGGGGGGGAGGAGCAGAGGAGAGGGGTAAGCAGATTCCCCTCTGAGCACAGAGCCCGATGCAGGGCTCGATCTCAGGACCCTAAGATCATGACTTGGGCCGAAATCAAGTCAAACCTAGTCAAACCAAGTCAAACGCTTAACGAACTGAGCCACCCTGGTGTCCCTATAGTATTACACTGAACCTTTTTAAAACGGTCATTGCCAGCACAGTCTTTAAGGACCCCTGCTTTCTGATCACAAAGTAGTATTTTTTTTAAAGATTTGATTCGTTTATTTGAGAGAGTGAGAAGCAGGGAGGAGAGGGAGAAGCAGGTTCCCTGTGAGCAGGGAGCCCAATGCAGGACTCGATCCCAGGACCCCGAGACCATGACCTGAGCCAAAGGCAGGCGCCCAACTGACTGAGCCACCCAGGTGACCCCACAAAGTAGTATTTTAATGAAAATTTAAACATTCCGAATCCAAGGGATGCTGAGAACATACTATCTAAATAATAGGTCATTATGGCCAAGACCAATGTGGAAATGTCAATAGATAGGAATCCCATTCAACTTCAGACATTCTCTCTTATGTGACAACTGGATGGTATGAATTGGAATCTCTCAGAATCAATTCTGCAAATATTACTGAAGACCTGTGCAGGTGAAATCCTGAGCTTGAGGTGTGATGCCCACAGGCTCTGCTGCAGCTCTGCAGCCTCCCACCAAAGGCTCTGTCAAGAGGGGTGCTTTGGGGGGTGCGTCTCACCTCATTTCCCATGAGCTATTATTTGCAAATTTATGAATTTAACTCCAGCTTACATTTCTGAACTCCCAAGTTCTTCCAGACTATAAATACCCAATTTAGCAATGCCAGAAGGAGTAAAAGAACTCTGCATGTGTAATTTCATTACAGAGACATGTTCTAGAAATGCATATTTTTAAGTTAAATGGGATACCGGTACTTATTAAAATAGCCTCTCTCAGCTCAAATGCCACATTGTAGTGGTCAACAAGTTGCACAGCTTGTTAAAGGCTATCCACCTGCACACACGTTTGATTTGTGAGTTAGGGAACTACGAACCGTATTTTAAAAGGCAATCCAGCAAGCAGCTGGATATAACATTTCCAGGCTTCCCAGCCCTTCTGGATGCTTCGTTAGGCCTCTTATCAGAACAAGAAGAATAGAGATCTCTGTTATGGCTTTCCTGTGGCAAGTAAAAGACAAGGCGATGATTTTCCAGTCCATTTCCCCTGGCAACATGCTCATCAATCACCAGAGGCTAGAACTTTGTTATTTTGACTAGAGGAGAGAGAGCTCAGTGGTTTGTAGCCCAGTGAAATGAGGCTCTCTCCTATGCGATCGATGCTTTAGGTTACTATCAAGGGTGTGTTGCCTCTACCTTGAGAATATTTGCCTTTGATGGCTTACGGCTCACAGGGCTCAGCTGAACACAGCAATTTTACCTACTGTATAGATGACTCAGGCTGGGATAAAAGCAAGTTTGAATAGCTTGCTTGGTGATGCCACTTTTCTAAACTCAACAAGGGGACCACCAAAGCTGCAGACATTTATCATTCTGAAAATGATGTATTCCTTAACAATTTTCATTTACTATCACCCACACTCGTCTATTTTCATCTTCACATGTTCAAAAGGAGTACAATGGAAAAGGATGACAGACTTTAAAGGAAGGTTCCCTCCCCCCCGCCCAAAATTTAGAAAATAATAAACACACACCCAAATTCCATTTGGCATCACTTTCCCCCCTTTAACTTTGAAGAAATACAGGTTGTCTTAAGTGTTATTCATGTTACCGTAAGGGCAAATGTGTGTTCCAAAGATCAGGGTTAGCATTTCGAGTCTCAAGTATCTTACTTCAGGAAAAATTGGGAAGACGTCTGACAACCCTTCATTAAATTAATTTTGCATTCATAATATCTATTTCTGGGTAATCTCATTGTAAAGTCCAGTCCAGGGTTTGAAAGAAACGTTACTTTTTTTTTTTTTTAAAAGCAGGTACAGAATAAACACAAATGTCCAAAGATTGTTATGAGCTCATTTTAACAAGAGGATGAAAAGTTGATTTTAGGTAAAAAATGGTGGAAACATTCAATGTGCATTAAAAAAACCCACACCTATGCCTGCCACGTAGTACAGACTTGTAACTTCATTCTATAGAGTTTACTACTCTATACTCAGTAGTAAACTCTATTTACCTCCATTTACAATCAAGTGAAATTCCTCCATAGCCCAATTATACTATTTAATGGTAAAATGACAATAAGATTAAAGGAGACAACAATGGTGTCAGTAAGTCTTATTGGAAAACCTACCATTTTTTTCTACTCTTTCAACGTTTGTCATTTTATCAATATCAGCATCGATAGGCATGTACTAAATGCTTTTAACGTATATACATTGATTATTTTATACAGAATCGGTCTTATTGTGTTGCCTAACAGCAAAGAAAATGATACTATGTTGCTATACTTATGTTGAGCTATAAAGAAAAGATTCACATGTAAGAACTTAAACTCCTCTGTAATATTTCCCCGTAAAAAGATACCCTGTTGGATTATAAGAATATTAGGTTGAATCATACGAAATTACTATTTTTGTAGGGCAAAAGCAGTCGACTACTGGCAATTCATATGGCTTCGTGTAGTAACAGTATGTGCTCACTTTAGACTATAAATATAAACAACCCGTAATACCGCCAGAGATACACACTATTATTAGTATTTTAGTATATTTCCTTCTAGTTTTCTACACATGTACTTGAGATGGACTTCAAACTTAGGATATTATATAAACAGTTTGGAGCTTGTCTTTCTTTGGGCAATTATTCTTCAAAAATATGGGTTTTTTTGCAAAAATCATTGTTAGATGAATTTTCATCATTTATTTAATCTTAGTACATCCTCCTTTTTCATGTGTATTTCTCTGATTATTTATAAGGCTGAGTATTTCCCCTATGTTTCATCCATTCTGTATAGATGTATTTCCTCAGGACTCTGTGCATATTCCTTCTCCATATCTACACTGGATAAATTATTAGATTATAAAAGCTTTTTATATGTTAAGGATACTAAACTTGTCAACATTTTTATAAATATTTTATTTGCCTTTTAGTTTTATTTATAATAATTTAAGTTTAAAATTTTTATAGTCTAATCCATGAATTGTTTCCTTTGTTATAATATCTAGTGCTTTGCTTAGAAAACTCTACTCCCAGATCTAATATTTGCTTATATGTTATTCTATTCATTAAGAAAATTAATAGTGACCCCCCCATACACACATGCCTTTTTTAATTATAAAGTGTTTATTAGACTTTATACAAAACCATAAAAGAGGGCACTTGCTTGGTATCCAAAGCTGAAAGTGCTGTCTTTAGCCTCCTAACCAGCACTAAATGTTACTAAATCATGCCTGTTTCTAGCAAAATTTACAAGCAAACTCAGCTGTCTCTTTCCTAAGGAAAATTTCCTGCTGTACAAAGGGTTACCTCTGAACAGTATCTCCATTATTTCACCCATGACTCCATTCCTAATTTTCTGTTTTCTGGCAGCTGCTGTCTGAGACTTACAAATAATGCGTGTCTTTGTTTAGAGTTCCCTAAAAAAACTGTATATTCTAAATGTGGAAGAAAGCTCAATTTATTTTACTTTGAAACCTGAGAAATCAATAACATGAACCATATGTTAATTATGGAACTCAGTGATAAATAAAGTAAGAAGGTCCTGAGAAACCTTGCTGGTGAAAGTGATGGTAGAATTGAAACAGAAAAGGAAAGAAGTCCTTTCTCTCGGTGGGTGATGCTTTCATAAATCTCTCTGCTTGGGAGGATACCAAAATGCAACTCTTTTCTTTAATTCATTCTAATGTAATTTATATTTCACTTTCTTCCAGTTCCTAAGTGCTTTCAATCAAGGCCTGAACAGCAATGATGAGATGCATGTCAAGGGCCATTAGTACAGTTGCCACATTTAGAACAGATGATGTTAAAGACAAAACTTAACCGACATTTTTGTCCTTCTATGTCATTTACTGGCATTCATATAGTTTTTACACTGAAGACATGAATCAACCAATCCTTTATATCTGGTTGAAAATATTAAAGAACTAATTAGGTTTACAAGATAAATTGCTGTGATTGGGAATAAGAATAATGTAATGTTTCAGATATTTATACGTAATCACATGCTTTTTAAAAAGCTACTTTTGGGGGAGTTATTGTGGGTTATAAATTTCTTCTTTTTCCCTGGGACCTATTCAATTAATTCTCCTTTCGTTACCACCATCTTATTTCTTCCCTTTCTTGTACCCCATCCTGCTGACAGGAATATATTTTCACAGGAGGGGGCAGAGGGAAGCGGGGCCCTTGCCTACAGCCTTTACACCAAATTAGTCTCAACAAACACTTCAGGTCTTCAGCTATGGGTGATGTGAATTTCTCAGTCCCAGATTTGAACATTAAAACATCACATATAAGTGATATTAAAATGTCAACAAGGAGCACTTCAAGTGTTCATTCCATACTAACCATATCCAAAGAACATCTTAAACTGAGGATAACTGTTTCCAAATCAATCAAAATCTGATTGCTCAATGTAGACTTAATTAACCTGTAATGTCGCAGTTCCCAAACTTAATTCATAGTGAAACCTCCTGTGCCCTGTGGTCCCCAATTTCCTGCTATGTTCTATTTTAGCTTTCCAATCTAAAAGTGGTATGACTATACTAGAATAGAATGATAAATATTTCTTTGGTTTTGTCCAAGAAAGGAAAAATGAACAAGTATGGTTAGGGACAGCAGAGAGCAATGGTAAATATAAAAATCAACAAAGCTACCAGCTTGTATTTGTTAAAAGCTTGTAACGACATGATCTCAGGGTTCTGGGATCGAGCCCCGCGTCGGCTCCGTGCTCAGTGGGGCGTCTGCTGGAGATTCCCTCTCTCCACTTCCTTTTGCCCCCCACCCCTGCTCATGTACTCTCTCTTTCCCTCTCTTTCTCTCTCAAATAAATCTTTAAAAAAAAAAAGCTTATAATGATAACTGGAAGTATTTCTGAGCACTCATTGCTTCTAATACATGTGCCTCAAAGGAAGTACCTGAAAACTATGTTTGGCACTGCTGTCAGTGCTAAAAAAGCTATCATCCACCTAACTTGCACATGACTTGGTTCCTTATCTATAAAACACAGTTCAGAATTCTGAACCAGTTACACTTGCAAGTCTGGTAATAGTTTATTAATTCAAGACCACAGACAACTGTGAAAACACAAGCGAAATGAAACAAAAAGCATCTTTCAAAGGTCAAATCATGATGTGTCATGAACAACTTTTTTTAAAGAATAAGACTTTAGGGTGGCTTAAGAACTTCTAATTAGAATTCTCATATTCCTAAGTGTTTTTTTTTTTAAACTTTTATTAGCGAGTTAGCATTTGCCAAGAGAACATCTTAAGGAATAAAATCCCGGTGTTTTGGTTTTTTTTAAAGATTTTATTTATTTGACAGAGAGAAAGAGAGAGAGCGCGAGAGCGAGCCCGAGCAGGGGGGAGCGGCAGAGGGAGAGGGAGAAGCAGGGAGCCTGACGTGGGGCTCAATCTCAGGACCGTGAGATCATGACCTGAGCCGAAGGCAGATGCTTAGCCAACTGAGCCACCCAGACACTCCTAAAACCTCGGTGTTATTAAGCAGGTGTTGTATGTATGGGCGACGTTAGTTAAAATGCCACACCTGACTTCACCTGAGCTTACATTTGAACCTTCCTGTGGCTGGGGTTACCCAGGCACAGCAAGCAAATATTTCAGAGGTTTGAGTCATCTCAGAATGTACTCCATTCCCCATTCCAGTCCTGTCATATGTCACACTGAAGGAGAATATTTTTTTAAACTGCAGTGTCTATAAGCATCACCAGAGGGTACTTACTGGAGGAACTGGTTAGGGCAGGACTACTATTTTTATTTATTTATTTGTTTGTTTATTTATTTATATTTTATTTTTATTTTTTTTATTATGTTAGGCACCATACAGTACTTCATTAGTTTTGATACAGTGTGCACCCCAGGCAGTTATGTAGGTGATTCATGACCACACTTGGGAGAAACACAGCATCATGTTTACCTAACTTCATTAACCCTTTATTAGATAGAACTCATGTTTTGCAAAATTTGTTGGGTTTAGTCTACTTTCCAGGCATCTAAATTAAGCTTACCATTGTATGGTAGTAGCAAGAATTTTTAGAGATTAGATTTATACTTGATTATTTCTAATATTCAAGGAATTATCTTTCACTTCCTAAGACTTCAAGTGTCACAGTACCCAGATGCTTGGCCATCAGGCCCTGATTCAGATACAGCAGTCCAAATTCAGGTCAAACTCTCCTCATTTGATATTCTACTGGAGTCGAACTTTTTGGAGCATTTTGCTCTTTGAGAATGATGAGAAAGAGGAAAAGCAGAACGAGAGGAATCGCAACAATATTTCATACACTGGAAGTATTTGATTCTTATGACCGCCACTATCGGGTTTTCAAGGGTTCGTTACACAAGTGTTTGTGAAAGCATTATTCATTTAACAAATATTTACCAGAACCAAGAATGATTTTCTTAACTGCAATGAAAGGATTGATTAGTCCTTTCCACCTTGCTTAGGAATGAGGAATAAAATACCATCTTAGATAACTGGTAGATACCATCTTTATATGCCTTTCACTAATTTAAAAAGTACTGATTGTAAATTATTAAGCAATTGCTCTAGCAGAATGGTGCTTTCTTAACTTCCAAACTCCACAATGCATATGAGTATCTGCAATTTTTGGATAAGAAGGATAAAAGTGCAAATGAATAAACATAGGAGAGTATTTCCAATTAGATTTTGTAAAGTAACTTAACTTCAAAGCTGCTACTTCTCCTGGTGGGGATAGGGAGGAACTTTGCACATGATCCTGAATGTATCTTTACAGCAAACTTAGCTTCAAATTTTAAAAAATGTGTAACTACTGAATTATCTTTTAGATATGTATCCCTGGGAGATGAGAACAGGGTCTGCGATTCATCGCATCAATCATTCCCTTCATCGGATTTGGTTTCCCATCCTTAGAATCCAACATTGAAAGACGGTAATTTCTGGAATTTTGTTAAGTCAGTACTATATGAACAGAAAAAATATTTTATAGCTCCAGTGGAGATCAGTTATTGGTTTTAGACTACATCTAAACCAAGCCAATGAAGCGAACCCTTGGTTACAATGTGGATAATTTCAACGCCCCTGCCCATCATAAAGAGTTGAATGTGAAAGCACAAAGGGCGTGTATTGAGATAGGACATATCATATCAGCTTATTCTTCTATGTATGTGTGTATGCATATTTACATATAAGATCTATTCTTGAAAAAATACAATTTACTCACTTGTACAATGGGTAAAATGATTCCTACATTTCAGAATTAGTTAGAGGATTAGTGAGGTAAGCACGTTAGTAGAGTGACCAACATATGTTTACTGAGTGTCCCTTGCATTCTAGACAGTATGCTAACACTGGGTAAGTGCAATAAACTAGAGTCCTGACTTCAGAGCTCTTACCTTCTAATTGGGAAAGACAAACACACATAAAAAATGATTGAGATAATTTCAGCTTAGTGTTATGAAGAAGATAAAATAGAACCATGTGGGAGGGAGAGGCATGGAACATTCCAAACAGCACGAACAGTCAGTACATACACTCTGAGCTGGAAGCATGGCGGCAGAACAGAAAGAAAGCAAAGAACAGTGAACCAGGAGAAGGGTGGGGGCAGATTGGAATTTGGAGGGTGTAGTTAGAAAGAGCCCTAGATCATGTAGGACTTTTGATTTTATTCTACAGGTCATAGGAAACCACTGGAGAAAAGTTTTCAATAGGGGAGTAACACTTTTGACTTATGTTTTTTAGCAAGGTCCCTCTGGTTGTTACACTGAGGATGATCAATAAAGGGGCAGGAACGGAAGACAGCATATTGGGTTAGGAAGCTGGTTTGAATAGGTTAGACTAGAGCTTTAGCAATAAAGATACTGAAAAGTAGTTGGGCTGGGGCTATCTTTGGGGGATAAAGCCAAAAGTACTTGCTAATGGACTGGATGAAGACTGTGAAGGAAAGCAAGAAACCAAGAATAATGCCTAGGTTTGGGGCTTAAACAATGGGGGCCAATGGGGAAGGCGTCAACTGGGAAGAGGATCCTTGGGCAATGTTTTGGTTATGAGATACCATATGGTGCATTTAGAGCATGGGGGGGGGGGTCAGTCTGGAGGATACATGATATCTGAAGATTCTGGATTGAATGACATCACCTGGCCAGAAAGTATAGAAATGAAGAAAAGAGGGCTGAGGGTGAAGCCTTGAATGTTCCAACATTTAGAGGAAGAGAGAGAGCAAAAAGACTATAACCAGGGAGCTTAGGCACAGGCTAAATTTAGATGAGGAATATCCCTCTTCCATGCAGAGCATCCCTCTGCTATGTGTCACCATGGTGATACACACTTGGTATACACAGCCTGCAACCTTTTAATGGGCTCTATAAACAGATTCAATGCCTAAGGTGAAGAAACATTTTCTAACGCGATTCCAACTTACCTGTTATTAGCTTGATGAAAGTGTCATTTGCTTACTTTAGTGAGTCAGTATTTATTTTAAGTGAGTCAAGTCTTACAGTACCTTTAGAAAGACACTAGCTTTTTTTTTTTTTTTTTTTTTAACCCCTATTTCCTGTTAGGGAAAAAAAAAATCCAAACCACTCAATAACTGTTATAGTCCGTTATTACATACTTCTAGATAATCAAGTACTTTGCATAATTCTGTCCTTTTCCTCCGATGTTTTCAGCTACTCCAGGGCTTGGGGAACTGCCTAAGGATTGCTTTCTGGGAGAGTCCGCAAAATCTAGATTATCTAAGTATGTTCTCTGTGAAGAAGTTTCTTGATTCACTGGAAGTTACCACATACACTCATACATAGCTCATACACTGTACATTTCCCCCAAAATTCGGGGAAAACTCAGCGTTGACTCACTTCCTCCTGATGATCTCTCCTACCGGAGGTCGATGGCCAACTGCGGGTGCTACTCCGAGGGCTGCTCTTGGACTGGCTGCTTACCTCTTCCTCAGAGCAATGTAGCTGATGTTCCTCTTAAAGATATTCCCTCCCAGTTCTGTGTGTCTGTGTCGGGAGAGCACATGCATAGGGAAGGGTGTGGTTTGTGTGGGGAAAACATTTCTGTTAAGTCAAAAGACTGTTTATGAAGCTGACTTTCCATAGGAAAAAAAACTATAATCTAGGTTGCATTCCTGATGGCAAGTCCAGATGCCTGCCTTAAAAAAAAAAATAGAATGCCTTCAAGCACAATGGTTAATACACTATGAATGACGTACCTTTTTTTTTTTAAAGATTTATTTATTTAGTTTTTAAAGATTTTATTTATTTGACAGAGAGAGACACAGCGAGAGGGGGAACACAAGCGGGGGAGTGGGAGACAGAGAGGCAGGCTCCGTGCCGAGCAGGGAGCCCGACGTGGGGCTCGATCCCAGGACCCCGGGATCATGACCTGAGCCGAAGGCAGACGCCCAATGACTGAGCCACTCATGTGCCCCTAAAGATTTATTTATTTTAGAGAGAGAAAGAGAGAGAGCAAGTGAGCGAGAGAGAGCAAGAGTGAGCACAGGGGAAGGGCAGAGGGAGAGAGAGAATCTCAAGCAGACTCCTGCTGATCGAGAAGCCCCACACAGGGCTCCATCCCACAACCCTGAGATCATGACCTGAGCCAAAATCAAGAGTTGGACGCCTGGGGCGCGTGGGGGGCTCAGTCGTTAAGCGTCTGCCTTCGGCTCGGGTCATGATCCCAGGGTCCTGGGATCGAGCCCCGTGTCGGGCTCCCTGCTCGGTGGGAAGCCTGCTTCTCCCTCTCCCACTCCCCCTGCTTGTGTTCCCTCTCTCGCTGTCTCTCTCTCTGTCAAATAAATAAATAAAACCTTAAAAAAAAAAAAAGAAAAAATGGGGAATGCTTAAAAAAAAAAAAAAGAGTTGGACGCCTAACCAACTGAGCCACCCAGGCACCCTGAATGCTGTGCTTCTTATAAGGCATAATAAGGGTCTAGAAATGTGCATACGCGGATTAGACAAAACACTGTAAAGGCGGATCCCGTCAAGTATTACATCAATGTGGAAAGGTAGTGGAACTAAAATGAAAGACTCCTAGGACACAGGCTGGAGAGAGCCCAAAGCCATGGACGGAAGAGAGGGCTGGTGCAGAGCTATGCAGAACCAGGAAAGGGTGCCCGGGTGGCTCAGTTGGTTAAATGGAAAGTGGGGGTGTGGTGACAGTGGTGGTGGTGGGGCTGGAGATGGATGGGAGGAGCAGTGGAGGGAAAGGGGATAGAGAACATAGGATCTTGGGTACTACGAAGAAAATTTACTGTCTGGGAAATAGCACTGGTGAGCAATGAGCCCAAGCGATCCAACCGCAGCACAGGCATGAACTCCTTAAGTTAAATGGCTCTAAGTTGAGGCCCATCCTAGAGTAAAAATCAACCTGGCATGACTGACCTATGAGGTCCTTTGCCCCAGAACTAGTGTTATTACGACACTGTACTTTGCTTATTAAAAATTAATTTTATTAAACAGTCCTCTCAGGCATCTTTCACATATGCGTTTTCTTTTGAAATTACTTCATGTTACTACAAAAGCAGCATTACACACAAGGACAGATGTGTGTGTGCATGTGTGTTTTTAAAAACATGGTCTATTAATAATTAGTCCAGCCATGATATTAGATGGAAAAAAATGTCTTTCCAGGATCCTTATCGTTATTGTGGAGTATGTGTTCTTTGAATTTCTTGCCTTGTTTTTGGGATCACCTTATTATGCAACATCTGCTCTGAATTTCAAATGTGATAAACAGAGTATGAGTGTCGGTGGCAGATGGCTAATGACCAGCAGCGACAGGGCATTCAAGCCTGCCTTGTTTTCTGAGAAGCGATATTTTCATGTTAATTTGCTCTGTGTCCTGCAAAGATGAGACAAATCACCTGCTCATAATTCAGGCAAAGTAGAGACCACCAGGAGCCGAGAGGGGGTAATGGCTCGATTCCTTTAGGGGTGAGAGGAGAGAAGGATCTGGGAGAGTCTTCCTCATTTGCAGTGGAGGGGGACCCATCAGTCACTTTGCATTATGTCAGATTGAGAAAGATGAATCAGCCCTGGGCATCCCATACTGACACCAGAGCCACTGTTTACTGCAAGCAGATATTATTCATGAAAACAGACATTTCCCAGAGGCAGAAAACAGGTGCTATTAAGAGTGTGTGTCAGTCTCTGAAGTCTGGGTTTTGTAAAATAAACCTAATAGTATATTTTATCTCCTAGTGAAAAGATTACAACCAACAGAAATCTGTAAGAAACATTCAATTGAAGATAAAATGAAATCTAATTCACAGGGAAAATGACCCACGCAGACACATAAACCTTGAGCTTTTCGGCCTTCTCAAGCCCTATAGAATTCATTTATCAGAGAAATACATAAGTAAAATGTAATTTTTATTCCAAGATTGAGTCATACAAAGGGGCCATATGGTCCTGAACTAAAAGAACCCTGTCCTATTTTGGAGAGGCAGCTGATCTCTTCTGACTGATCTTTCAGTGCCTTGAATTTCTAACTTGTGAAATTATACTGCCAATTTCATCAAACATGTTATATGCACAGAATGTCCAAAGAAAGATATTGGGTTCTCAAGAAGGAGTTTATAAGATGTTGAGAAGCCAGGTCATATACTAGCAAATACACTGTACCATTATTATAGAAAAGCCTAAGTACCAAATGAGTAGTTCAGTAAAACAGGGCATTTCATTTTAAAACCCTACAAACCTCCTTAAGGAACGAGACAGATTTTATTTATAGATTCTTTCTGATTCCCTCTCATAGGGTGGCAGATTAAGGCATGAAAGAGAAAAAAATCTGGAAGCCCCTTTTTCTCATAAAGCCCTCATAAATAAAAAGTGCTATATTAAGCACAGAGACTGTAAATTTATTGTGAACCCTAAAAAAAAAAAAGTCAATCATTAAGGTGTCAATTGTCTCATAAGTTAAAGCATGAAGTCCCAGAAGACAATGTCACATCTCAAAGAAAAATAAAGATGGCACTGAATTCGTCCATAATCAAGTAAACTGAAAGATAACATTCTGAATTAGAAAGAGGAAAACTACATACTAGATAAGTCTATGAGGCAAAATGTGAGTATCTGTTGACTTCCAAGTGCAGCAGTCAGCAGGCTCCTCTAAACAAACGTCATTATCAACACCAATGGATGTGTCTTACGATGTCAGGAAGAGGTGACGAAGACCTCGAGATGAAGTATGCATTAGATGTAGACATGTGTTTATTTATTTTTTTAGAGTAAGGTGTATTTTAAAATGTTGGAAGGAACCACCCGTGATTTTATTTTATTCTCATGAGCCTCTCAATGACAATTTCCCATTCAGGCCTATACCATACTTCACACTTACTTTATCAAAGCCTGACATGAATACCACACAATAATCGCAGGCTTCTTCCAGTGAGTTTACCCAACCATCAACCTTCACAAATACTTAAGGCTTCAGGGTGCTTTTCTAATTTTTTTTAAAATAACAAATGGTATTTAAAAGAATTTGAAAAATTGTTACGTGATCTATGTAACAAACAGATCAAATAAGTCCATCCTGGGTTCTTTTCAAACAAACATGTTGATGAAAATCCTAAACAAAAAGATTTTACCTCTGTCATACCTACTCAGAGACCATGGAGCATTCCAGTTTTACCCAAGTTCTGCTCACTTCCTGTAATTTATGTCCTGAGCGGGCACTAGAATATCCTGAACTTAAGTGGGTAACAGGTAAACAGCGCCCCAGAAAACGTGGTGGAGGACGGGGCATTGAGGAAAATTCCCTTAGCTTAAATGATTTTACAGGAGGTCTTTTCTTGATTTTTCTGTTTTATATCTATTTCATGTTAAGATTTTTTTGCATATTTATAATTATTTTACAATATGGCATGTTCTGACACTTGCAATACAATGTCAGTACTAATATCTGTGTTTTTGAAGAACATTTTAGAAAATATTTGGTACCATAATACAAAGAATCAGCTGTAGACTGTGATCATTCATAAGTGTTTTGTTTTTTTTTTTAACCTGAAAACACTCCCTAAACTATTGAAATAACCATAAGAAAATGTGTACCACATGCTTCTGGGTGTACTTTATCTCTTCTAAGGTTCTTGGGAGTAAGCTTCTTGACTAATTCATCTTTATGTTCCCCAAAGCACAAAACTCTGTAAATATTCAATAAATATTTGTACCAGTATACTCAGAAAAACTCTTATTACACAGAACATTCTATATAAGAATCCAATTGTTCTCCCAATAGGTTGTTCATAATAACAATATTCTCTTGATCTAGTTATCTGGTTATTGAGACTGCCTATAAATAAACCTATACAAAAACAAAATATTTGTTTTCTGGCTGAGTCCTTACAAAATTCAATTAACCAGAACCCCAACTAACAAGAACCTCTTACTTAACAGATGTTTATCCTGAACACCAACTTTTTTTTTTTAGATTTTATTTATTTATTTGTCAGAGAGAGAGAAAGAAAGAGCGAGCACAAGCCGGGGGAGAAGCAGGCAGAGGGAGAAAGAAGCAGACTCCCACTGGGCAGGGAGCTCAATGCGGAACTCGATCCCAGGACCCTAAGATCATGACCTGAGCCAAAGGCAGATGCTTAACTGACTGAGCCACCCGGGGCACCCCCACCCTCAAGAATTCCCGCCAACCTGGCGTGCTTGGGTGGCTCAGTTGGTTAAGCATCCAACTCTAGATTTTGGCTCAGATCATGATCTCAGGGTCGAGAGATTGAGCCCTGCATTGGGCTCCACACTGGGGCGTAGAGCCTGCTTAAATTCTCTCTCTCCCTCTGCAACACCCCCCACCACACCCCCACCCTCTCTCTCTCTAAAAAAAAAAGAGAAAGAAAGAAAGAAAGAAAGAAAGAAAGAAAGAAAGAAAGAAAAAGAAAGAAAGAAAGAAAGAAAGAAAGAAAGAAAGAGAAAGAAAGAAAGAGAAAGAAAGAAAGAAAGAAAGAAAGAAAGAAAGAAAGAAAGAAAGAAAAAGAAAGAAAGAAAGAATTCCCCCCAACCCACTTCGTTTCTATACCTGCCTGATCAAACTTCAGCACAGTGCATCACTCTGGCTTATCAACCACTTTAACTACACAGATACTTTTGTAAATGATTCCACGCAGCAGCCTCTAATGCCAGGAGAGTTTAATGTGCAGCTCAAGTCATCTATGCAGGTGGGAACGTATGGCATAAATATATAGTTACCTTGTCTTGCTGCTTAAAAAAATGACTCTCTCCTCAAAATAATTTTGAACTTAGAACTAACTACATCCGAAGAAGCTGATGATGTTTCTGACAGTATATATTTAAGCTATTGGAAGTCATTTAAAAATAATTTTTAAATAATCATATCTGAAGAAAGGTTGTTAATGTGTCTTATTTACTGAGTACTTATGTGTAAAAATCACTGCACAGCGACGGTCAGGATACAAAGATGAATGAATATGGACATAAATAATCACAATTAAAGGTAGAAAACAGGACCAAGACGGGGAGATGTGTAGAACCAGCGCTGGAAGACCGAGGAGACTGCATCCAGCTATAAAAGCTGATCAAATGCTATCTGGGGTGGGACTTGTATTTCAGCAGATAGTTACCGGTGGGGGTGGGGCAAAGAAATGACACTGAGGAGGAGGACCACATAGGTAGGAAATCATGAATCACACAAACAGTCTAATTTGGCAGATAACAGAGTCCATGAAAAGGGGCTATGCCCTGCAGGATGAACAAGGGGTTTCAGACAAACTCATAGAGGAGAGAACTGAAGCCACACCGGAATAGAAAGTGAGAGGAAAGAGGGGTTCAGGGATAGAGGAGAAGGGGGCCAAGAACAGGTAAGAAGGAATACCTACATTCACTTTTTTAAAAAGATTTTATTCATTTATTTAGAGAGCATGTGCACGTGAGCAGGGGGGGAGGGGCAGAGGGAGAGAGATCGTCCCAAGCTGACTCTGTGCTGAGCCCACTCGGGGCTTGATCTCAGGACCCTGACATCATAACCTGAGCTGAAATCCAAGAATCAGACACTTAACTGACTGAGCCACCCAGGCGCCCCAGGAATACCTACATTTCAAGGGCCTTCAAGTCCCTGAAACTGCTGAGGAAGAAATGAGTGCACTACTGAGCATCATATTCTTTTATGGAAGGCAGATG
Organism: Eumetopias jubatus; assembly: GCF_037043125.1. NCBI lineage: Eukaryota > Metazoa > Chordata > Mammalia > Carnivora > Otariidae > Eumetopias > Eumetopias jubatus. Next base: position 37,701,900 of record NW_028274820.1, read on the forward strand.
GGAACATAAATCCTTTAACAATCTAAAACCAAAGGAATAAATCATTCAGTATGTCAAGTTCTAAACGTGTCAGTATCTAAAAACACCACCTAGCTATCACAAAAAGACAAGATAAAGTATTTCCAGCTATTACCCCCCATCTAAAAAAACAATGAATGATTAGGTAAGGAGTCTGTTTAGTTAAGTCAACTAAAACACATAAATGAAAGAAAGGGTCTTCATGAAGACCTGCATGCGACGCTCACTGATCTAAGAGATGTCCTGGGAATTTCCATTAAGCAGAACAGAAGTATGAAAAAAAAAACTTCCTATGTAGGTTTTTCCATTAGATTTAAAGGAAAAAAGGACTTCTGGTCAATCCAGCACATCTAGCTTGCTGATCTCTAAGGAGTCTTAAGTCATTCCTGAATCCCAAGGGTTTAGGATAGTGGGGTACTGAGGCTTCCTATAAGTGTTCCATGAACGAGAAAAAAAATGGAGAAAGAAGGGCCTTCATTTACATAGTATAATTTACATCCTGGAGTCAGTATACAATTATAATATGCAATATGCTCATGCCTGAAGTTTCAAATTATGTCCCTCAGAGTCTGTGAATGATCAGAAAAAGACTGAACTATATTTACGACACTATACCTTCTAAAGTTAGGGCCAGATAATGTACATATAGATACTTTTCAGTAGTTTTAATATGTATTAAAACTAAAAAGGTTTTTTTCACTGAGTCCTAAAATTAACGAACTGGAATATACCTCATTCTTTGAACATCTCACTTAGTTGATATACTTAATTATATACTGAGTTCCAAAAGCTCTAATTCTGTCAATATTTTAAGTAAGCTCTACACCCAACGTGGGCCTTGAACTCACGACCCTGAGATCAACAGTCACATGCTCTACTGACTGAGCCAGCTAGGCGCCCCCCTGGCAATTTTCTTATGTAAGAAATGTGATTGCTTAATGGTCTATAATAGTGTGACTATTTAATCAAGCAGAAAGCTGATTCTTGGTACCTTTATGGTTTCAGTGGGCACTCCAGGCTCCGGGACTTTATCCAAGTAAGTGGTCAAGTCTTGATCAACATGTTCAAACACTAATGTTAGTTTGGTTTCTCTGTCTGTCCGTGACACTGTGCATACATCAAACAACCTAAAAGAAAAAAGAAAGAGGTATTAAGTAGGCAACAATAAGCAAAGAAGTAACCTATATGTCTTACATATATCCTGCAATTCGATCATACAATAGGAAAAAAAAATACCAGTGTTGATCATTGTGATAATATGTAAGGATGCCTAATGGGATCTGATACTCTAATAGCAATATGAGATTCAGGAGAGAAGCACTTGATTAAGTGATGACAAAATCCATAACAGCAAAGAGAAAACAACATGACTGGAGAACAAGAATGTTTGCCTGGAGAGTTTCCTTAGTTAAGACCTTACTTACGTACAACTTGCCAATAGAGATAGTTGAAAAAACTGCAGCCTAAGAAAAATATGGTTCTTCTTAGCACACAGTTCAAGAATTATTAAAGAGACAGATAAAGCATTCTTTGGAGATGCTGGACTCTGCAGTGAAGATTTTCCTGGAATTTAAGGTGTTACAATCATGCCTGTGAAAATAAGGATGATGAAATACAGAGAAATTTGGGTTATTTCTAAGAGGGACTTCTCATCCTGGTGAATCAAATCATTTCCCTGGAAAGGACATAAATTCTTGGTTTAAAAATTCCAAATATCATGCTAATGAAAACTGAAATCTTAACATTTTTGGGGGGAGAGAGGGGGTATTTGAAACTGCATTAGTAAGCTACATTACCCTTAACTGATAAAGACAGATTAACAAACTTTATAATTAAGTTTGGATGGGTGAATCTAATGTCTTCCATACAATTCCACGACTAAGTCAAAATCCAAGTTTTAAAAGAGAAGCCTTCAATAGTCAAAAGCATTTTCAAGCCCAAGGACAAATTCTTTACTTTCAGCCACACACAGGACGCTATCCAGCACATGAGATGCTCACCACATGTTTGAATAATTAAACAAACCACCTGTAAACAAGCTGTAAGTAAATTTGACAGAATGTAGTATAAATACTAAGAAAAGGCTAATAAAATGCTATTCTTAGTCTTTTCTTTCATTTTTAAAAACCAAATAAACATCTTTCTTTCTCTTCAAAGAAACTAACTACAAATGTGCATATAACCCGTCACTAAAATGCAGGGTTGACTCTCAATTATGTACTTTGTATATTACCTCTGTTGAATTTTTAATGCCAAGCTGGTTCATCAGGCCACCCCACTGCATTTCTGGGCTAAATGGGGCCCCACAACATCTGGTACTTCTCTGTGAATTTAAACTAAGCTTTAAAATAAACTAAAGAACACTATAATTAAGTTAAATCTGGTGGGATGGACACCGCCACCAACCACACACACTTCACAGCCAGGTCCATGCTACTTTTTAATTACAGGCAGGTTGGGATGAGTTCTACAACTCCACTAAAATCAATTAAGATCAACCGAATTTCTTCTCACGTTTATTTACTTCTAAATATTCCGATTTCTAAGTTTTAAAGATATTATTTATTTGAGAGAGAAAGAGAGGGTATATGCGTGTACACACACACACACACACACACACACACACACACACACACACACACACCTGCGAGCAGGGGGAGAGGGGCAGAGGGGGAGGGAGAGAAAGAGGGGGAGAGAGAGAGAGAGAGAGAGAGAGAATCTGAAGCAGAGTTGAGCCCGACTGGGGTGTATCCCAGGACCAGGAGATGATGACCTGAGCTGAAACCAAGAGTTAGACGCCCAACCAACTAAGTCACCCAGGCGCCCCTGATTTCTAAGTTTTATTAAAAAAATTTTTTTTTAAAGATCTTATTTATTTATTTGAAAGAGAGAGAGAGGACAGAGAGAGCATAATAGCAAGGTGAGGGGCAGAGGGAGAAGCAGACTGCCTGGTGATCGGACAGCCCGATGCGGGGCTTGATCCTGGGACTCTGGGATCATGACCTGAGCCGAAGGCAGATGCTTAACCAACTAAACCATCCAGGTGCCCTGATTTCTAAATTTTAATCACCTACTTCTAAACTTGATTTTTTTTCAAATTCCAAAGTCTTCTGATGTCACTAATGTGACTTATTCTGGAAAATTATTCTGATAAAGTAAAAGCTCCTAATAAATTTATTAAAGATAAATCATCAAATGAGTGCCATACTATGACAGTGATGATCAGTATCATGCATGAATTCGACACCTGGGAAGTTTATCAAAACAACTCCTTCAGTTTGGTAAAATGAACCCATTTATTCATGGGCTCCTTTGAACCATCTTCTTTCCATTATAAAACCCACATACTTCGCCAGCTTCACCTTTTTTCTTCCTTTTGAAGAAGAAAAAGGAGTTCCACAATCACCAAGCTTCTTTGTATAGGTTACTTCTATTTTTGTAATAAAACAGCAATGAATCAAAAATGACATGCACTAAATTCAAACACAAACATGGGAACTGCACCATTACAGTAGTGCTTCTTAAATATTACTTTTTAAAATGTTTTCCATCATAATTAATACATTTCTTCATGAAAAAAATACATTTTTTTTAACCACTGCCTCGGGTCAGCACTGATTTTAGTAACTCCAGTTCTTCCTGCACTTATAGTTTGTAATATATGACATTTTAGTAATTTCCAAAAGAAAAAAAAATTTGATGGGGACATAACTGGAGAATAAAATGATCATAAAACACTGCTGAACCAAAAGGTCGCCTGCTTCCAAACCGTTGTTAGTTACCTAACCGTTGTGGCAGTATGCTATGTTGCTTCATTTTACTGAAACCATGCTTTCAAACACTGTTTGTATGACACAATTCAAGAATAACATCTAACACACCCAAGTTATTTTCCTCAAAGTTATAACATTCTGTTCAAAATATGAAGACTCACACCGATGGTACCTGAAACAACTGGACTCCACACACAAAATGGGCAAAGGTGAGCTCATGGAAGCCACTGCCAATTGATCTAAATCATAAGCCATGGAGAAAAGGCACTAATTTTAATCAGCAATTTTTTAAACATTTTATTTGAGAGAGAATGAGAGAGCGAGAGCGCGTGAGCGCACACACGAGCACGGGGAGGGGCGAGGGAAGGGACAAGCAGACTCCCCGCTGAGCAGGGAACTGGATGCGGGATTCGATCCCAGAACACTGGGATTATGACCTGAGCCAAAGGAAGACGTTTAACCAACTGAGCCACCCAGGCGCCACTAATTGGCAATTTTTAAAATGCGGAATTTTAAAGAGGTATGTGTGACCATGCATAGCATACAACATTCCTGTATAAATTGTAATGTATATAATTATTTTATTTTTCAAGGTTACAAAAAGAATGGTGTTAGGTAGAAGTGGCTCATGCTGGTTCAAGGAGATAATTCTTTTTATTTTTTAAGGTGCTATTATTTTGGGAGGTGGACTTTCTGAAATCAGATTTTAGAACTTTATTTTACAAGTGAAGATCGCAGTTTTCATTTTGTGCTAACATTTCTTCCCCACAGATACAATTTAGACATTCGTATCTTCAAAGCAAAAAATCATCAAAATAGAAGATTAGCATAGCACAGTCACATCCTTCTGATAATGGTTATACATGCATGTTTTTTATTGGTCCCAAACTATTGGGAGTTTATTTAACCAAGGCTCTCTAAGCTTTTATTATTTGTGTGCAACTCCAGAGAAAACCAGTTTATCAATTATAATGTAGTGCTCATGATCAGGGTAAATGACACTCTTCCAGTGAATAAATACGTGTCAGTCATTGCACAGGTAATTTAGGTCTCTTTTATGCCCCCAGTACAGGACACCTATTGAATTATCTGGAGAATCAAATTTAAATGAAATATCAAAAGGTAGCTCATGTGATGGGTATAATCTAGATGATCTTAGCCTAAATTTATTCCTTGCTCCTCAATAAAGAACAGTGACTCCAGATACATATTCCACAGGTGCAATGATTTCTTTTCCTTGGTCAGTGCAGAAATATAATTTGTACTTCCTGAAAGCACCTTCATCTGTTTATCCATGAAGAGAGCTTCCTTTTTTTTTTGCCTTTGTCTTATTTTGAATATATAATTCACAAGTTTATAAACTTTTCTAGTGACTTCATTTCAGCGTTTATTTCATAAGGTAACATTTGAGAGTGTATTTTTATTTTATAGGATAACTATTTTAAATTCACTGTTAGCCAAGTTAATAGTAGTAGTTTTCTTGTAGAGAGTGATTCTAAACACAGTGAGTAGATGCCTGCTAGCTCTCATCCTATATTTGAGAACCATGTACTACTTTATTGTCCATGCCTCAGGTAATAGACCACAAAGGCTTACTGGAAAGAAAAGAAATATGGCATCAAATTGGTCATTTCTTCCCACCCCTCCCAAAAGGCCAAAATAGTTTAGTGGCTAAGTTTTCAAGTTTTCTTAACTAGAATGAAACATGAGTTTTAGGACAATTACTGATTTAGTTGAAGGGAGAAACCAATGAATGACACAGTATTTTCGAAAAGTGTAACAATTTTGTGAAGATTATTATCAGTTAATGTTGCCCTAAGCTTTGCCAGTTTTTAAATGATTTTTTTTTTTTTTTAATTGCAAGGGAACAGGCTTAAACTCGGGAAGTAAAATATAGGTCAGTCTATTATCTACATATTCTTCATCTCGGCCATGATGTCTTCCAAGCTTTCACCAGAATCTTCCACAGTTACACCTCAGGTATAGAACCTTCTTGCTTTTCGGGAATTGTTTATGGCAGGGTCATTCCTTCAGGTTAAGTCAGGAACTGGACCTGAAGAATTCTGCAGTTCCTCCTCTGAAACCTCAGATACCAACTCAGTACCCCATCCCTTATCTTCACATATTATCTCTTGTTCTTCTTCTCGAACAACCTCCTATCCCTGTAGTCTTCCTGCTGCTTCCTGCAATTTCTGTCAACACACCGAGGATTTGGCTTCATGGACCCAGCAGGAAAAAGATCCTGCACTGCATTATATCCAAGGTAAAAACTCACAGTACCAAAGTTTAACAGAAACTTTAACACATTTTGTACCAAGATCCTAGCAACCATGCCGATAGTGGTAAGGGAGACTGGCTGCACACATACTGTCTCATTTGGGAGTCTTCTCATCAGTATTTGCAGCACTTTGGTGGTGCACGTGCAAAACAAGCAGACTCTCCAGGAATTATGAGCTGTATATGCCCTGGAACTGCATTTTCACTGACCCCAGACGCCAGCCACGTTTGCCCAAGTTCATTACAGGCCGTGTTTATTGTCATCCGAGCTTCAAAACCGTCCACACAGCTAAGAACTAGGTCAAGGGGTTTTCCCTCTTCTCATCCACCATTACTTACTCTCAGCCATGAAATGCTGAAAAGTCTTCTACTGTGGTTATATTGCAGTTATATACTTCCCACAGAGCATCAAGGTTAATGTTCCTCAAAGCATATTCTGCTTGAACTTTACTTAATCCTGCTTGATTGGAAGGATAGGTTGGAAGAAAGGTCTATTCATTATGCGCCAGTTCCTCCTTGTCGTGGTCAAAGAGTAGCACCGTAGCAAGGCCACGTCAGCAGGCACGCTACCGACTCCGCCGACACCTACTATTGCTATAGCAAAGGTACAGATTTCCTCCTTGCAGTGGCTTCCAATGCCCATTCGGTTCAGTGCCATCAGGCGCCTGCAGGGGTTGGAGTCCACGGCCTCCAGGCCCAGCTTGTTGATGGGGAGGCCACCTACAGCCCACCGGCTTCTCTCCCAGGCCGGTTTCCACTCCAGCTACCCTGCCCACTGCTGCGGCTGCTCCGTCCCCAGACTTGGCCGTGGCTGGGACCCTGGCTGCCGCTCTCCCAGCCCTGAACCCTGGGAAGGCGCTCCCAGATCTCTGCCGCTCCCGCGGGCCTCCCACCCTACGGCCTCTGGTGCCCTGCATCCATCACTCCCCTCAGAACAAACCCTCTTACAGCCTCCTCGCTCTTCAGGTCTTGAGAGACGGGCCACAGCAGGGCCAGGGTCATCAGTGTCCGGAGCCGGCGGCCTGCAGGGTTGCCTTTCCAGCCACTTAGGTTGCTGAAAATGCAGCGTATTACTTTCTCCTTAGAAATTCACAAGTGACATGAAAGGAGGGAGAGGTCCTGGGAGGACCTGTAGGGTACCCCCGCTTCTTTGGCTCCAGGGCTGACGGTCAGCATCTTACAGAGCCAGGACTCCACCAAAGACATTTTGGGAAATGCTGCTCCACGCTAAAATACAAAATTCAGTCTGACCTGTTTAGTGAACATTATCACTATAAAAAAAAAAAATGTTATGCTAGTCTATATAGTCTACACTATATTATGTGTAGGAAATGCATTTTGAGTCAACAATTATAAATACAGGTATTCCCCAGTCTTCGAAAGTTCACGCCACTGCCCTTTTACAAAAAGTCCAACATCAGTACAGTTGTTCTCACTAACTGAAGAAATCTCAAAGAGGATTTGTGCTTTGAAGAAAAAAGGAGAAAAGTGAAAACAGCATTCAATACTTTTTTTTTTTTTTTTAAGAGTTTATTTATTTATTTGACAGAGAGAGACACAGTGAAAGAGGGAACACAAGCAGGGGGGAGTGGGAGAGGGAGAAGCAGGCTTCCCGCTGAGCAGGGAGCACGATGCGGGGCTCGATCCCAGGACCTTGAGATCATGACCTGAGCCGAAGGCAGACGCTTAACAACTGAGCCACCCAGGCGCCCCTCAATACTTGTTTTGTAGTGAGCCTTTACAGAGACAGCACGGACCCCAAACAGTGAAGGTGGCACCCCCAAGCCCCTTCCTCACAATGATAACTCAGCCTCTGGGCATCAAGCCGCCTTAGCTTTGGAGGCTCTCGGTGAGCATCTGTACTTTATCTCGATTTATTTTATGCACCCATTAGCAAGATGTGTCCTAAGGTATCAGAAAAGCCTAGGAGAGGTTACTTTTTGGGTCTGGGAACACTCAAAAAATTTTCCACATAAATTAATGGTAACTGCTTCTTCACTTTACACCATCTCAGCCTACAAAAGGTTTCCCAGGAACATTCTACTTTCAAATAGCAGGAAAGGCCTGTATTCATCTGAGGAATTTTAGAACATAATATTTATGATGCTTTTCTGTCTACAATGACTCCCTCTGGAATTACCCCAAATCAAATAAATAATAGTCAATGTGGTGGGCAATAAAGAGAACATAGATATTTTAATATAACAAATAAGTCTCACATAAAGCAACTGAGCTAAACAAGAACTGAAATCCCTGGTATTTGGCAGGAGGTTAACAATCTGTAATATATTTATATAAATCAATGAGGAATGTGGCCAGGCTGCCTATAACCCCTACACTTGCAAAACGAAAGAGCCAGACAGGTCTGAACATTTGAACATAAACACTGGAAAATAACTTCAACCGTAGGATTCCTTGTGTTGACCAACATCTTAAGACTTTCGAAAACTTTTTTTTTTGCTATTCAGTAAACTGACAAAAACACCATTTCAATGATTGCATGACTGCAGTTCCATAAGAGAAATATATTCACACTGTGAATATGAACAAAATATCTCAGAGGACGTTTGGAGGAAATCAAAGCTACCATTCGATACGCATCCATTAGAGCTTAGCTTAATGTGATCCAAGTGAATGTTCAGAAAGGGGAAGTGAAAAGTGGTTCTCAGCATTCACTAAGTCTATGAATCCAGTTTAGCCACGCAAAAGGCAATCCAAAAAAGCCAGATAGGTCATTACCATTTCACAATTAAGTCAGCCAAGCTGCTAACTATCCCATAAAGTTAAGTTCTCTCCCTGTCTCTATAGTCCTGACCCCTCAGCTGCGGGGCAGAGAGCAAAGCACAGGGTCCAGCACAGCCCTCAGCTTTCCAGCTGTCCTAGTGATGTCATTATCTCATAACAAAATTTCTCCGTGAATTAACTCTGCATCCTACCCATTGTAATTCTTAATGACTGCTTCCTGTTCATGTTTTCCATTTAACTTGCTATTCTGGATCTATTGCATAGGCAAGTTGCCTTCGTTTAATGGATGGGATTACATCCAATAGGTTTGGGATTTCTAAAGATTACAATTTACAAAGGTCTCCCAAACAACATGCTTTGTAAACACAAGCCCCGCCTTTCTGTTGTGGTTATAAGAAAAAGGAAATCTGCATTATTTGCTGTGATTAAACTTTGACCTGTCACAGGAAGTTCTATGAGGATTTTTGTTCCTGTCACTTTTTTTTCATACTCTTGAATGTTTGGACATCAAATAGTTCAAGAGCTGAGAGAAGTCTGGCACCGCTGCCTAAGGGCGCTAAACAAAATTTTACTTGAACTACGGCCAGTCTTTGGAATTTAGAAGAATTCTTTTTTATCTCTTTCTCTGTATAGTCCACGAAGCACATTCTGGGCGTGTAGCTTGTATGCACCCCAGGTTATGTTCACGCATACTGGATACTGGCCAGGGTGTTCTCCACTTGCTCATTAAATATGGACTGTGTGTGCACTTGTTCTAAGCCAATACGGAATGCTGTAACTCCGGAGGTATTTGCCACCAACAATAATGAAAATGCTGCTAGAAGGAACTTGCCATTTCTGCAGCGTCCATAAACATTTATGAGTATCTACCATGTGCAGGGGTGGTACTAAGTCTTGGAGATTCCAAAAGATCTAAGATGGGTATGGTCTTTAAGAGCCTTACTATCCAGTTGGGAGAGAGAAGACTGATATATCAAACTGTAAGTAATGGTGTATGGCTGTGCATTAATTCCAAATAAATTCTATAAACAGAACGTGAAACTACATATCACATCAAAGTACATTCATTCTACATCCTAATATTCAGTAGATATGTGTGATGTCTGCCTTTCCAAAACATATAACCTCCTCTATACACCACATCCTCATATTTTGTTGACGAACCACTCCTACTCAGGCAACATGGTTGTGGGGGCATGAGCGCAGCGTGGCATGTAACCCGCCCTGGACAGAGTGACACTGATTGATTTAGGGATGGACAGGACCATGTGAATCAGTCCCAGGACTTTTACTAGGACTTCTGGGAGAGTAGAGCTTGCGCTCTTTATTCTGGGATTACCAAACTGGCAACATAGAAGCCTGCAGCTGCCGATGGCTGTCTTTGCCACCACTTTAGTGGGCATACCATGCAATGCAGCCAGCGGGGAAGAGAGCCAGAGCAGAGAAATGATACAGGCAAGAGATTCTGGACGACACTGGTAAGCACCGGCCCCACTTGTGCCGACGTAACCTGGGATTTATTAGTTATGTTAGCCAGTAACATCACTTTTGTGCTTACCCAGTTTGGGCTGGGCTTTTATTACTCACACACACACAAAATAATCCTAGGACATTTATACATGTCTTGAAATGGTTAAATGATTCTGGAACATCAATACCTGACCTCAAATATGTCTTATATATTAGACACAATGAATTAAGGTCAAGCATATAAATAGTAGTAGTTTCCTTTAGGTGACTGCACCAGACCTGACTTGCTGGGAGACAATTTCCCTTTAAATGGTCCCTCCAGGAGTCTGACCACCGGGCAAGACTAATTGACAGCCCCAGGGCAGACGAATTCATCTCTCCCAAGGAGTCCTATTTGAGGTTCCTGATCTGACTGCAGAAAAGTTTTGTGGAGAAAAAGCAGAGAAAGGCAGAAGAAGACACATAGATGAGTTCATAGCAAACAGGAATATGTAACCTAGAACAGGAAGGGACTCAGTGGGGTGAGAGGAAGTGAGGAAGCAAGGAGAACTATTTAAAAATAACACAAGGATACAAAGTTTAATTTAAAGGCTGAATCCCAATGCTCAGAGATATGTTCTCCTAGAACCCTGAATTAAGCAACCTCATTACCTACTGCTGAAAAGGGGACAATGCCCAGGGAAGCAGACCCTTAGGCAATGCAGAGTTTAGGGGTGCTGACCTCCCTGCAGTCAAAAATCTATGTGTAACTTTTGATTCCCCCAAAACTTAACTTCTAATAGTCTACTGTTGACGGGAGGCATTACTGAGAACACAGTCGATTAACACGTCTTTTGTGTGTTATATGTATTACATACTGAATTTTTATTTTATTTTATTTTTTTTAAAGATTTATTTATTTGCGAGAGAGAGACAGCGAGAGAGAGAGGGAACACAAGCAGGGGGAGTGGGAGAGGGAGAAGCAGGCTGCCCGCCGAGCAGGGAGCCCAATGCAGGGCTCGATCCCAGGACCCCAGGACCATGACCTGAGCCAAAGGCAGACACCCAACAACTGAGCCATCCAGGTGCCCCTACATACTGAATTTTTAAAATAAAGCTGGTGTTCGCTCCTGCAGCACATATACTAAAATTGGCTCCCATGCAAGGATGACACGCAAATTAGTGAAATGTTCCACATTTAAAAAAATAATAAAGTAGACCAAACAAAATGTTATTAGGAAAATAGTAAGGAAGAGAAAATACATTTACAGTACTGTATTTATAGGGAAAAATCTGCATATACATGGATGCATGCATTCAAACCTGTGTTATCCAAGGGTCAAGTGAAATGTCAAATTTAGCTCTAAAGCAGGAAAAACTGTTGGTGCTGCTAAGTTTAAGGCTACCATCATCTGACAAGGGAATGCAAAGTCAGTATCTTTTATTTACTAAATCACTTGATTCTTTATATAGCCTTAAAGAGTGTGTTCATAAGAAAATTAAGTGGTTCATCTTCTTCTAGTTCATCTTTAGAGTTTCTACTAATCTGGTTTCAGCTTCTATCTATATAGAGGTGGCAATCTGGACCTATGAGCTAGTATCTTTGCATCCATTAACCAAAAAATGTTTTACAAGTTAAGTGGGAATCCCCCAAATTGGGCAAGTTTACAAGATACAGCTTGCACGACAGTAAATATTTAAAACAGAGCAAACAGTAAAACTCCTATATATGGAAACACGCTGCTACCATATGATGGCATATGGTACAAAATTGTTATATTACCGAGGCCCCAAATAAGCTCTGTGGAAGTCCTAATGGGAATATGGGGTACCTGTAGACTACTCTGCTCATATTCAAGACGAATTCCTGAAATGGACATTAAGCAACAGAATTCAAACTTTTTTTTTTTTTTAAAGACTTTATTTATTTGACAGAGACAGAGACAGCACAAGTAGGCAGAGAGGCAGGTAGAGGGAGAGGGAGAAGCAGATGCGGCACTGGATCCCAGGACCCTGAGATCATGACCCGAGCTGATGGCAGCCGATTAACCCACTGAGCTACCCAGGCGCCCCCAGAATTCAAACTGCTTTCATAGTCCTCCAGCAAACACTAGGGGCATTCTTCCGTTATCAAACAGTTCTTTAAACTGCTAATGCATTTTGTCTCAATGAAAGAGAGAATGAGGTAGTAGCATCACTCGGTTATGCTAACTCTCTGCTTCACCGGAAAAAGGAAACACTACTTCAGAGCTCAAACAAATGAGGAAATCATAAAAACATATTTGTTCTCTTATAGGCCAGAGAACGGTGGCAGAGGCAAAATAGTCAACAAGTGTATTCTAAGTCACCATGCAAATCACTACCCACCCAAAGTCAAGAGAGAAAAAACACAGGTAGCTAGACAATGCTGAGTTGATATTTTTGCTGAGTCCAGTTCCAACACAGAGTAGTTCAGAAAGAATGTGAAGTCAACTCTACAAAAAAGAAGAAAGCTGCAAATTGAAAAAATTAGACGGATTAGAATAGAACCCCATTTGGCAACCCCAGGGACAGTGCAGGAATGAGATACTCACTACTCTTTTACCTGTTGAGGTCTCTACCGAGACTCAATCACTGTACACAACAGTCAGCTTCCATCAGCCACTTGACAAACACAGATATGTTGGTCAAAACAAGGGTCTGACAAGACTGAAAGGATTAAGAGACCCCCAAACTTGTGGCATCTGGTGTGAAGGTGGGGTTCAGGGGCTCTAAGTCCTAAACCCTACTGGCAGGGTACCGACTAGCAAACTAAAGACAGCCTTAAACTGGAAATGCCTCTCCACACTTCTGTTTACCCTGTTCTTTTAATTCTCCGTGGCATCTGGCGCGGCATCTAACACACAGCAGGTATTCAATAAATGTTTTGCTGAATGAATTAAACTTTTCAGAATTGTAACTCAGGGGAAAGTCAGCAGCAAAGTAAAAGAGAGGATCTTCGGAGAGGTCGTTAGGAAAGAAAGCATGGCACCCTGAGTAAGTCAAATCTTGTAACTGATGTTAAGTGAGGACACACACTCCTAAGTTGCATTTATTAACTAACACTGTTAGTTTGCTCCCTATCCACTCGCTACTTCTACAAACTTGGACTTTTTTAGTCCTCACAACAACTCTATGAAATGGTGCTCACTTTATGAATAAAGAAACAGACGTATGTAAACAACACTGCAGCCTCATTCATAATAGCTAAAGAAGTAGACACAACCCAAGTGTCCATCAGTGGATGCACGGATAAACAGAATGCACTATATCCATACAATGGAATATCATTTGATAAAAAAAAAAAAAAGGAATGAAGTAGAGACACATGGTATGACGTGGATAAATCTTGAAAAGATTACACCAAGTTAAAAGAACCAGTCAGGAAAGGCCATATATTGCACGATTTCTTTTACATGGAAGGTCCAGAGTAGGCAGGTCCATAGAGACAGAAAGTGGATTAGTGGTTGCCTAGGGCTGGAGGTGCTGGGGCAGGGAGAGGAATAGAAAATGACCACTAATGGGTGCCGGGATATTTTCAGGGTGATAAGATGGTCTAAAATTAGATCATGGTGATGGTTGGGCAGCTCAGTAAATAGACCAAAAACCACTGAACCGTTTATACAGATAGATTTGATGGTATGTAAAGTGTATCTCAATAACGCTGTTTAGAAACAAAAGGAGGAAAGAAATAGCCAGAGAGTGGGTTAGTACTTTGCCTAAAGCACAGGAGGGTAAGTGGTAGAGATAGAATCTGAAGTCAGGCTGTCTGGTTCGAGTCGGATTTCCTAACCATTGTACAATCAATCCTACCTCTGCAGCATTTGGGTCAGAGACCTCTCTATGGCAGAGGAGACACACTAGCTGACAGGATCCCCAAATGCCTTTGGTAAACTTGGATATAGCCAGTATATGCTTTACATGCTGGACTGAAAACAATAAATGTTCAGAAAATTCACAGGAAAAATAAAGTTGAAGACTACTGATCCCCCAGGCCCTCTTACATCCTTCCCTTAACTAGTTAGAAAAATAACCCACTTCAGTTCACCCAATAGAAGTAGAAAAGGATAGTCTCATCTCAAAAATACAAGAATTAAATGATATTTTTGAAAGTAAAGTCAACAGCTCTGGCTTGAGTCACAAAGAGTGCTGGATTCTGGAAAACTTTCAACATTCAGTTCTGTCTCCATTTCTGACCTGTAAAAGCCCCGTTCTCCAGCTTTGGGCCTCTCTTGAGGAAAAACGACGAATCAGCCAAAACTAGGCAGCTGTCTGTGCTGACGGCTGTCTGCTGGGTCTTAGAAGAAAACTAACCAAACTTTACCTACACCGTAAGCCAAAAATCTTTCATAATCACATCCTTCTGAGGTGAGTAAATTTAGCCCAGCACTAATTCACTCAGGTACTTAGGATTAGGTTCTTATCTAATAAAACCACTGAAGTTAGTTCCTTTTAAGGAAACATAAATGACTATAAACATATGAGAAAATGTTAAACTATAGTAATAACTTAATGAAACAAATGAAAACATCAGCAATATATTATTTAAGCCCCTCAAACTGGGTAAGGAATTTTTAAATGGTAAAATGGCATAGCATCTGTGAGGGTTTGTGAAATGGACCCACATCACTGTTGGGAGTACAAATTGGTAAAAACAACAACAAGAAAATCCAACCAACCAACGAACCGACCAAACAAAAACCTTCTGGAGAGTAATCTGGCAAGATAGGCACGTAGATACATGGATCATGTGGCCTTTAAAAAGATGATTCAGATTCATATCTACTGAACATGGAAAGGTGTTCATAATCTATTATTAAAAGAAAATGAAGGTTTCAGAAAAATATGTACAGTTTGATTCCACTATATAAACAAAATGGTAGAAAGATAAATCAAGATGCTAACAGTGGTTATCTCTCGGTGATGAGATTACTGAACTGTGTTTCCTGTTACTTGCCTATCTAGACTTTCTACAATGAGAGCATATCAATTTTTAATAATAAAAAAATCGCCATTTTAAAAACAAGAGTTATAAACGCTCCTTTTCTCATTTAAGTCTTCTTTCTTCCATCACTCATATACTTTTCTTCAATCTGCTCCTCTGAGTTACTGAGAAAATCCTGATCCTCAATCCTGAAATGGCAAGTTTTTAAAATTAAATATGTTAACAACTTAAGTTCTTAAATTGGTTCTAGGAGAAAAAAAAATACTCTGTATGCATTATTGCCTCACTGAAGGGATGAGATTTTAATCTTTCTCCCATATGGAGCAACTCCATAAAAAAGCATGTAGGAAAAATAAAACTACTTTTCTGATGCCTGGCTAATTGTTAGGTCAAAAGTAACAGAATTACCATGAAATAAAAGAGAAATAGTGACAGCTCACAAATTCTTTAAACTGCTCTAAGGTTTTTATCAGACAAGCCAGAGAAAAATCCTGCATGGTAGAATTATGAAATTTTGAAAGTATGGGGAACTTCAGAGATTATCTGGTTCTGTACAATCGTTTTACAGATAAAGAAGCATAGGCCAAGAGAATGCAGACGGACAAAGCAACTGAAGGAGTAAGAAAACTGGGTCTCATGCCTAAGAATTCAGCGCCCTTTCTAATATAACAAGGTATAAGCAACCAAATGATAAAAGCATTTTTTTAGTCATTATAAAAATTAACATCTAAAAAAATAAAAAATAAAAATTAACATCTAACATCTTACATTCTATTTTATTTTTTTTAAAGATTTATTTATTTATTAGCGAGCGAGAGGGAGAAGGGGAGAGAGAATCCTCAAACACTCCCCACTGAGCACAGAGAGGATGTGGGGCTCAATCCCAGGACCCTGAGATCATGACCTGAGCCACAATCAAGAGTTGGCTCCCCAACCGACTAAGCCACCCAGGTGCCTCTAACATCTTACATTTTAAAATTAGATCTATTCAAGCAAAATTTCCAGGAACTACTGTGTTAAGAACTGAAAAAAAAGGGGCACCTAGGTGGCTCAGTCGGTGAAGTGTCTGCCTTTGGCTCAGGTCATGATCCCAGGGTCCTGGAATCGAGCCCCCCATCGGACTCCTTGCTCAGTGGGTAGCCTTCTTCTCCCTCTCCCTCTGCCCCTCCCCTTGGCTCGTGCTTTCTCAATCTCTTTCTCTCTCTCACTCTATCTCAAATAAATAAATAAAATCTTTAAAAAAAAAAAGAACTGAAAAAAATCTACAAATATATTTTAAGGACACCATCAGGAAACTATATTAAAAGATAAGAAAACAGAACATAGTTGGAAAAGTTAAAAAAGAACTGATGGCTCTATCAACTGCCAAACTTAGGCATCTGGAACTAGGTTGTTTTGTTCAGATGTAAAAATGTGTAATATTAAGTTATAATTTAGTATGCCTACATATAAATTTTATTTTAGAGTTTAATCTTTGTTCTAGGAATATTTCATATAATAAGGTAAGTATTTCATGGCATTGAGAGCAATGAAAAACTAAAGGAGAAGAATTTGTAAATGTAGCTCCAACTATATGTCCTCCAAGGAAGAATGTTTCTTTTGCAAAGAACCACAGGAACAACTCATCCTGGGACTCCATGAGGCAATTATCCATGAAAGTGAGAATTTTGATATCTGATTCTTACCCATTGTAAGCCCTCAAACAATTTTTAAAAATTAAAGTTTTTAATGGAATTCTCTGTAGCATGCATTGAACATTTTCTTGACTTTTTAAGCACAATATACTGATTGTGTTCTACCGATGGATAATTCGCAGTCATTGTTATTACAAAATTACAATCGTTTAATTTGGCTGCATTATTACAATCCTTTATTTGAGTGCTTTCTAGGCACATTAATGTGAGGCCAGGAGATCCACACTGAGACACATTATAAAATAAAATGTCAAAAAGCAAAAAAAGAATCTGGAAAGCAGCAAGGATAAGCTACTCACCACCTAACGTTGTTTAATAGCAAACACCTCATCAGAACCATGGAAGACAGGGGCGCCTGGGTGGCTCAGTCAGTTAAGTGTCTGCCTTCGGCTCAGGTCATGATCCCGGGGTCCTGGGATCGAGCCCTGCATCAGGCTCCCTGCTCAGCGGGGAACGTGCTTCTCCCTCTGCCTGCTGCTTCCCCTGCTTGTGTGCTCTCGCTCTCCACAACCCCCCTTCCACCACCCCTGCCCAAATAAATAAATAAATTAGAGAGAAAAAAAAGAACCACGGAAGACAGAAGGCAGTGGATGACACATTTAAAGTGCTCAGAGAAAAACTGTTAACCAAGAATTCTATATCCAGAGAAACTATCCTTCAAAAAAAATAAAGGTGAAATTAAGATATGCTCCGATAAACAAAAGCTGAGGGAGTCTGTTGCCAGGAGACCTACCCCCGAAGAAGTGCTACAGGGAGAGGAACCATGAGAGACGATGGACTCTGAAAAACAAACTGAGGGTTCTAGAGGGGAGGGGGGTAGGGGGATGGGTTAGCCTGGTGATGGGTATTAAAGAGGGCACATTCTGCGTGGAGCACTGGGTGTTATGCACAAACAATGAATCATGGAACACTACATGAAAAACTAATGATGTAATATATGGTGATTAACGTAACATAAAAAAAAATGCTACAGGGAGGCCTTCAGGTTGAAATGAAAGGAGAGGAGAGAGTAACTCAAAGCCACGTGAAGAAAGAAAGAACACTGACAAAGGTAACTAACTACATAGGTAAAACTTTAAAAAGCCAGTATTATTGTAGTTTGGTTTTGGAACTCTTTTTTTCCTAATATGATTAAAAAGACAAATGCATATGATGATAAGTATCAATCTATGGTAATGGTCCTACAATGTGTAAAGATGAAATGTGTGACAATAATAGCACAAAAGGGGATGGACAGAGCTGTATAGGAAAAAAGGTTTTTATACACTATAGAAGCTAAGTTGTATTGTTTAAAATGTTTTAGGTTTAAGATGTTAACTATAATCTCCAATGTAATCACTAAGAAAAATTCTTTGTTTTGAAACTATCTTCAGGTCCTGAGAAATATCTTCTTGAATCTTCTCTCTATCATTTATGAGCCCCCAGAGTGAGCCTAGCGCTGTACTCAAGACTTCTCATATGCAAACTCACTGAATTCTTTTAATATCCCAATTAAGTAGGCGTTATTATTCTCATTTTACAGATGGAGAAGTGGAGGCAAACACAGTAATTTGCCCAGATGATAGACCTGCAACACACACAACCAGGATTTCAATCAGAACCTTCACATGCTTCTTTCTCCTTGATCTGGACCTCCAACACCTAGAATCTCATGATCCCATTCTCTTCCCACCCGATGCACCACCACCTCCAAGACACAGCCAACAACAAATGATAATTATCTCCCTTGTGGCCAAGGCTTCATATAGTACCTAAAGGCTGCAGAATCCCCAACCTGTCTCTCCAAATCAGTTCTCTCCCCAAACGCTATACCCAGTCACCGCTTGCACAACTTTAACCAATCTTCTAAACATTTCAATTTCAAAGTGTCTAGAATAGACACTTCGGTGAACCACACCACCAACCAACCAATTTTCTAAGCCCAGAAACCTTCAAGTAATCCTAGGTTCTTCCATGACCCCATACATCTAATCAAGCACCAATTCCACCACCTAAATGTTTCTCTATCCACTGCTATTTCCTGAGTTCAGGTACTCATCACTCTTGTCTAAACTTCTATAGAGGGCCTTTCCCCTGTTCCCTGCCTCATGCAGACTTCCTGTACTCAGCCCCATCTGGTCCATAAATCTTCCACAGTGTACACCTGATCATAATACCAAACAAATGCATTTGGCCAACAAACATTTACTCAATATTTATTATTTTCTAGCATTGTACTGGGTGCTAGGGATAGAAAGATCAAAGGATAAAAGACATTTTCTTAAAGTTGTTTGGAGTCTAGTGGGCCAGCAGACATGAAAAGATGAACTACCAACTAATGTGGAAATGCTGAGGCAGGGATACAGGCAAGGGGGCACCTAACTCAGACCTGTAAGAAAGGGTTCGTAGAGGAAGTGACAACTGAACTTACACAGGAGTTACCCAAGAAAGTGGGAAAGAAAGGGCACTCAAAACCAGGAGACAGTGTGAACAAAGGACAGCAAGAAATCCCACTAGAGAAAAACCTTGTATGCCATAAGGAACTTTTATCCCATGGAAAATGGGTATCTATTTCTAATTTTTAAATAGCTCGTTCTGATGGGCATGGGTGAGAGGGGAACAGTGGCAAGAAGACCAGTCAGGAGACTGTTGCAGTTGTACAGGGAAAATAAAGAGGGCCTGTCCTAAGGAATTGGCAGCAAGGATGGAGAGGAGAGTACAGATTCCAGAAATATTTAGGAGGTTGAATTGGCAGGACTTGCTAAGTGTCTGAATGTGGCGGGGGTGGAGGGATGAGGAAGGAGGAGAAGCCAAGGATGACTCATAGGCTTTTGACTTTGGGGACTTGGTGCCACCCCATGAGATACAGCACTGTTCCCAGACCTTTGGTTTTCAGGGAACTGTAAAATTTCCAGCAAATTTTGGGCTCTGACAGAATGTTGTCAACTAAAGACATAAATATACCCTACCATCTACTATCAACATCATTTCATTAGAAAAAGCACATTTTAACACCCAAAATGTAAACAGATTTAGCTTTCTGAAAAATGCACCACAGGGCCCTTATTTTTCTAATTTCATCACAGATGATGGAAAATTGGTACCAGGCCTCAGACCAAAACTGGAAAGCCCGGAGATGGAGATAGAGCAGAAGTCCGTTCAGCAGTAAGATGATGAGCTGAAAGGCAGAAGAATATATAGTCCCTGCCCTCACTAACTCTCTAGCCCTAAAGAGATGTCTGTCTCCTATATATTAAGGGTTACAAAAGAGTTCAGGAGTTATGGAAGCCCTGAAGAAGAGGCACTCATATGTGCCTAGAGGGGACGTAGCTGGGGCGCAGAATCTCAAAGGATGATCTGGAATTTGCCAGATAAACAAGGGAAGTTTGGCATGGTCCGGGGAGAAGGAACAGTATGTCCAAAGGTATGTAGGTATGCAGGAAAATTCATATTTGGGGAATTGTGGATAGTTTGGCATGACTTGGTGATTATCTTGGAAAATGGCAAGAGAAGAGCTGGAAAAGTACACAGAAGTGAAATTACGAAGGGGTTGGTAATCCGGCTAGGAAGTCTGGAAATTATCTTAGGAGCACCGGGGAAGAACCAAAGGATGTTTCAGTAGGCAATGCCATGGCCAGATGTACCACTTGGAAATACCACTCTGACTGTAGAACAGAAGTTGGACTGTAGGGGATAAAACTGGAGGCGAGGAAAACAAGTTGGTAGGGTCTGCAAAAGCCCTGGTAAGAAACAGACATAGATTAAGGCAAGAGAAGCAGTAAAGAGAGAGACCAATGCAACCAACAAATATCTCTTCCGGGGATATCAATGTCAATGAGACAAGATCCCTGCTCCCTTAGAGCTTATTTTCTATTGTTGTTCAACAAAAAGAGAATCACACTTTACATAAATGTTTTGCAATTAAAAAATTTCACCATGTATCAAACGCTTTCACAAGTCTCTCTATATGTATGTTTATATATAATAAAACCATTTTAAATTGCACTAAATTTATGTAGCTTATTAAACCATTCTCCTATTCTTGTAACATTGGCTCATTAGCTTATGATAAATTTCTCTAAGTGACACTGCAAAAATCAAAAGTTATATACTTTTAAAATTTTTTTAATTTTTTTTTATTTTAAAGATTTTATTTATTTACTTGACAGCGAGCGAGAGACAGCGAGAGAGGGAACACAAGCAGTGGAAGTGGGAGAGGGAGAAGCAGGCTTCCCGCTGAGCAGGGAGCCCGATGCGGGGCTCGATCCCAGGACCCAGGGATCATGACCTGAGCTGAAGGCAGATGCCTAACTACTGAGCCACCCAGGCGCCCTCTAGCCAAAATAATCTTGAAAAAGAAGAAGTTGGAGGACTTCTCAATTTTAAAACTTACTATATGCTATTGCCCTCAAGACAGCGTGGTACTACCATAAAGATACACATATAGAGCAATGGAATAGAATGAAGAGTCTGGAAATTAACTCTCATGTTTATGCTCAACTGATTTTCAACAAGTATGCCAAAAAGTTGGGGGAAAGGATACACTTTTCAACAAATCATGCCAGGTTAACTGGATATTCACACGCAAAATACTGAAGTTGGACCCCTACACCTCACAACATACTTAATAAAAATGAACTCAAAATGGACCACAAACCTAACTGTGAGAGCTAAAAACTATAAAACTCTTGGAACACAACATAGGAGTAAAGCTTCATGACCTTGAGTTAGGCAATGGTACCTTAGATGTGACACCAAAGGCACAAACAACACAAGATAGAATAGGTAAATTGGATTCATCAAAATTAAAGCCATTTGTGCTATAAAGGACATCATCACGAAAATGAAAAGACAGCCCAAAGAATGGGACACACTATTTGCAAATCACCTATCTGGTAAGGGACATGCAACCAGAATATATTAAAAACTCTTGCCACTCAATAATCAAAAGACAACCCAACTTAAAAATGGGCCAAGGTTGTGAAATATACCTCAATAAAGGTGAAAGTAAAATAAAGTAAAATAAAAATGGGCAAAGGATTTGAATAGACATTTCTCTAAAGATAGAATAAGGGCCAAAAAGCACAGGAGAAGATGTTCACACATCATTAGTCACTAGAGAAATGCAAAGCAAAACCATGAGATACCACTTCGTATATACCAAGACTGCCAAAATTAAAAAGATAATAAAAATACTGGCAAAGATGTAGAGAAAGTGGAACCCTCATATAGTGCTACATTAGCGATGTAATTAGGTGCAGCCACTCTGCAAGAGTTTGGCAGTTCCTCAATCTTATGATCTAGCAGTTCTACTCCTCGATATATGCCTAAGAGAAATGAAAACATATGTCCACAACACAACAACTAGTACAGGAATGTTCACAGCTCCATTATTCATAATAGCCAACAAATGGAAACAACCCAAATGGCCATCAGCTGTTGAAGGAATAAATAAAATGTGTAATATACATACAGTGGAATAGCATTCAGTCACAAAAAAGAAGGACTGATACGTGCTACTCTTGAAAACCTTATGCCAAGTGAAGGAAGCCAGTCATAAAAGACTAGATATTGAACGATTCCGTTCATATGAAATGGTTAGAGTAGGCAAATCTGTAAGAACAGAAAGTAAATTAGAGGTTGCCTAGGATGAGCGGTAGCAGGGAGCTAGAAGAAAGGGAGATTGACTGCTAATGGGGATGAGGTTTCTTTTAGGGGGAATGAAAATGTTCTAAAATTAGATTATAGTGATGGGTTAGCACAACCTGTGAATATACTAAAATCAATGAATCACCCACTTCAATTGGGTATAAACTGTATGGCATATCAATTACTTGTCAAAAAGCTATTTGAAAAAGAAAAAAAACAAGGGAAGAGACTATCTCAAGAAGAGAGTAGTCAAATGCTACACGAGGCAAAAAAGTATATTCTGCTGTTTAAAATACTTTCATTATTGTTTCTTGCCCACAGGAAAAAGTAGCAGTATAAAAATCTAACATTTATTGAGTGGTTACTATATGCCAGGCATGGTACTAAGAACTGAATCTGAAAAAAAATTTAAATAAATAAAAAATTTCTAAAAGAACTCTATCTGTGTCTATGCACTTAAACCTCTTAACCCTATAAAGTAGGCTTCATCTCTTCTACAGAGGAAAAGAACTAAGGCTGGAAGATTCAGAGATGGCCCAGTGTCATAAAGCTTATAAATGAAGGAGCCAGAATTTGAAATCAGATAATCAGGCAGGAGAACCCTCACTCTTAACCACTGTATCCTCCATTCCATGGCTTACTAAAGGCCTTCACGATCTCACCCCAATTACCAATCCATTCTCATCGTTTAAAAAAAAAATTTTTATTCCTTTGAGAAAAAGAGCAGAGCAAGAGAGAGAAAGTACATGAGCAGGGGAGAGGGGCCGAGGGAGAGGGAGAAGCAGACACCCCACTGAGCAGGAAGCCCAACCGTGGGTTCGATCCCAGGACCCGGGGATCATGACCTGAGCTGAAGGCAGATGCTTAACCGACTGAGCCACCCAGGCGCCCCTCATTCTCATCTTTTAACTAGATTCTACCCAACCTGAAATACTTGTAGTTCCTGAAATATGCGTGATTTTTGCTCTGTGCCTGATACCTCCATCTACAAAGCTCTCCTCTGTCCATCTGGTAACCTCCCGTTCATCTGCAAACGCTACTAAGGGGTGAGCATCTTCTGTGATCCTCGCTTGTCTCCCTTCTCCCCTCCCACTTCCAGACCCAGACTCCTATGTGTCACCACAACATACCTGACTCACTGGAGGCACTGAGCCTCCATCACTGAATGAATAAATAAATGAATAAAAATATTCGATTGTCCTATAAAAAAGCACACTGTATTTTTGGAAATAGCCTGAGCCAAGTCTGATAAATTAAGTGGGGGATCAGGCTGAGTAATATTCTTTTGGGTCCAAAAAGAGGTGTGATAATAAAGTAAAGATGTTGATTTTGGGGTTTGGCTCATAAAACAGTTCTGAAGACAATTCCAAAAGAGTCTGAAAATGTTTTGTTCAATTAGAACAGAGCTAGAAAAACTGGACTGCCTCCTGTGGGACAAGATTTATTTGGTCATATAAGTTCTAGTATGGTGTTTTTCATTTTTTTCTTTGTCTCATTATTTTTGAGTCACATGGTATAAGGCAATTGCACTTTTATTAAATATATTTCATTTCCTAAACAGTAAGCTGCTAAATAAGTTATCCTCATTTCCCCCCCTCCTGCTTTCTTTCCTCAGTAACTATCTTGACATGCTAAAGAAGTATTTTATCATCAGAGGGTGATTTTGCTTATTTCCAAAAGAGGGAAACAATTTGCTACTCTTTAATATAAATCTCCCCTTAACTCCAAGGAATGTCTTGCTCATGAAAGGAAAAACAAGGTCCAGAATCTATTAACTTGTGATCCATCGTCTTCAAAGCAATTTACATTCAGTATATTATTTGAGTTCATTTAGCTATTAGAGTAAAAGCCTAAATCCCCTGTGTATTTGCCAGTACAAAACTATACTTAGGCCAAAACTAGGTCACAAAATGTTTTAACATGACAACATGTTTTACTCTTCCAACATCTTGAAAAATTTCCAAGGAACTACAGAAAGAGAGCTTCCTGAAACAAACAACTTCAATATCCTAAATCACATCCGAGATAAGCCCTGCCCCAATTTGGATTCAGAGCACTATGAAAATAAAAGATAACTAACCTGCGCCATTGCACACATTTGATCTTTCAGTTTCTTCCAAGTCTCAATCTTGACACACCAATAAACCCATCCGTGATTTTGTCCAATTCTCTAAGCACAACTACCCATATATTTTAATGTAACCAGTTTCTCTTTTGTCAGAATTTTATAGATTTTTACATTATGCATATGGAAGTAGTATATACAAAGGTCAGAGCTCAGCATTGGCCTGCTAAACACGAATCTACTAATGTCAGGACGAGTGTTTCCTGGCTGTTAATAGGATATCACTTAAAATATTTTCATTTTGTTAGGTAATGAACAATAGTTTTGAAAAATATGACCCTGGGAACAGACAATACTTATACAACTTCTAAAAGGTTACAGACATGTAGATATTTAATCACTGCCCTCTTAAGCTTCTATTTCTTTGTTAAAAGTAAAACCAAAAAGCAAAACTGGCTACATAGCCCCCTTTAACTAACAGAGAAATGAGCAGGTAACAAGCTGCTCTATGATGTCACAGTTTTTACTGACCTGATCTGACATGCTAAAAGGATAATACACCTGAGAGTTCACAGTCTCTTCTCAGTCCTTCTAACATCCTTACAGAATGACCTGAAATATAACCCTATTTTGCAAGTGGCTAAATGTATAAATATTGTTTATTTGCTGTATTTTATTGTTTCTGACCTCCTTCTTTGATATTTCACTTCTTTATGTTTTTCATATACAGCATATATTTCCCTTTCAGAATGAGAACAGCGGTTTCTTAAAGAAAAACTGAGTTGGTAACAGTGGGACATTTCCCCCTTAAATAGATACATATTATTTTTTAGATACTCAAAGAAAATCATCCTTGGAAATTCTAAAACAGCAAAGTATAGAATTTATGATTTAGTACTCGTTAACCACGGAGGTAAGTAAAATACTAGAGAACTCTGAAATACTTCACTTATATACCAGTTGCACGTTTTTCAAATGCCACTGTTAAATGATATGCCAAAGAGTTATCTGTCAGAGGTTAGTTTTCAGTCAGGGATCTCAGCTGAATGAAGAGACACAAAAGTATGCCTAAGTAGGACGTGGGACAGAAAACGTGTTAGCCCCTGAATCAAATGGACGAACAACTCTAAGAGAGAAGCTGGGAAAATCACAGTGTAAGTGCTGAGGATGAGCTGCCAACAGCAAAGACCCAAGAGACTAGGAGTGTTTCAAATCTAAGGCTGTCCCTAAGGCTGTGACGGCAACTAACAGAGCACAGCGTAATCAACTGAACTTACTTCCACAAAAAGCCAATATTCCATCTTTACAAAAGCAAACTCTGGAAAAGATCCCACTTGGCAGTGTGGCTCAGATCCTGTCACAGGTGAGGGAGTTTGTGTGACAAACAGAACTTCCTCCCCTACAGTCAAAACGGGTGCACTGAGCACAGGGTTGGAGGCCATCAGACATTAAGATCATCAGCCCATTCCCTGCATGGGCTCCACATGCACGGCGCCACTGTCCCACTATAATCTGGCTCTCCCACAGATAAGCATGCAGAGAAGGCAATGCCTTGGTTGGCAGATCTGAGCACACTCGAAAAGTACAGCTTTTATTGGAAAAGAGTAAATCAACATTTTGGTTCAAACCTTGGTTTCTTATGAAGCTGGCATGAGTCGGTCATCCCTGGACTCTCAAACCCTCTAGGTATACTTATAAAATTGGGCTTCCAGCTTTTAATGCCAGGCAGATCCTGGAACATGGCAACCACACCACAGCACTGGCTCCCTGTCTCTGGGCAGCCCGCCATCATTCTGACTCCTGAAAAGGCAACAGTGGTTACCTTGACCTTGAGACATACTTTTTCTCCACACTGTCACAGAATGTTTCTGCATTTTGACTTCTAATTCATGCAATCTTTACACTGTAAGAATAAAGACAATACCTTAGCACATATTTACCCAGGTTTGCTAGAAGAACTTCGAAAGTGACTATCTCTTTGGGCAGCACATAGAAGCACTTCTGAGAAGGCTAATACTAGACTTAGTTTATACTGAAATGTTTTAATTATAAGTTGCCTCATGGGGTGGGTAATGCTGAAGGGTGAGGACTAAATAACACAGAATCCCTTGTGGGCCTTGTCAAACACCTCCTCCTCACCCTCCACTAAGAACCAGCCAATTAATCAAGAGTAGGTTCTTGGGCACCTTGGATGCGCCAACACTGGAGATAGAGCAGGTAGCAAAACTGTCTCCACGTGATTGGAATCACTGCCTTTGGGAGCCACTTTGGGAGTCTACTTCCTTGCTTGGGTGTGCTGGGGGTAGATATAAGATTGAAAATGATTCTTCCGGGGCGCCTGGGTGGCTCAGTCGTTAGGCGTCTGCCTTCGGCTCAGGTCATGATCCCAGGGTCCTGGGATCGAGCCCTGCATCGGGTTCCCTGCTCAGCGGGGAATCTGCTTCTCCCTCTCCCACTCCCCCGGCTTGTGTTCCCTCTCTCGCTGTGTCTCTCTCTCTCTGTCGAATAAATAAATAAAAAAATCTTAAAAAAAAAAAAAAGAAAGAAAATGACTCTTCCCGGGTGAGATTCGACTTTTCAAGTGAATTTTTGTCAACGCGGTTACAGAGAATTTTGTTCCTGGCTTTAAACTATTCCAAACACAAATCTGTTCTATTTGGTCTGATGTAAGACTAGACAAAAGCATTCATTAATAAAAAGCAGAGAAGACATAATGCCAAAATCTTTGTATATTTTAGCGCATAATACATTTATCTTTTTCCAGGCAGATGGCAGGCAACTTGTTTCTAATTCAAAGAAAGATAATGGAAAGAACTGTTTACAGTAGAACAATCTTCAATAATTCAGAGCTTGATGATCTAATGAAATTACTTTAAAATGTCAAATGTCAAAATGCTGTATCAAATCTCTTCTTTTGCATTTCAACTCTAAGTTAACATTTTGAGGAAAAAGGAATTCAACAAATAGTAACTGTTTTATGGAAGGCTCACCTAACTCTTAATAAGCCCAGTCAAGCACATTAATTTTTTTTTAATTTGGATCGCGTCATGAATTTGCATGTCATCCTTGCTCAGGGGCCATGCTAATCTTTGTATCGCTCCAATTTTAGTATATGTGCTGCTGAATGAGCATAATTGACAGACTGAGCTCTTTTATGAAGAGTTCTTAAAAATACTTTATATTTTTTATAAAATATATCACCCTTTTACAAATATCATACCCAATTTTGAAGTGTCTACACATAAGTTAATTAATCCACTCTTAGCATATGCCAAAAAATGATCTGTGTGTACATATATTATGTGTATATATGTACATATACACACACGTCTGGCTTTTAAACAATAAACAAAGAACACAAAACAAGGAAACTACTTACTTTACGGTAAACTCAGAAGGGTTGCTGTAAAGATGAAACCATTCATGATAGGCAAAATCGGGCTTGGGACATGTTAAGTGTTCAATTAAAGATTAGTTATGAGATGATGATGAATATGACTTATTCTTAAGAATTTTAGTTTTTATTTCACGTATTAGAACAATGTTTTTTAAAGCGTAAGGCTTCTCTTGATGCATACCTTTAGCACATTATAAAGCCTTCATTTGTAGCTGAATGAAGGACACTCTCTCTATGGCTAAGGGACTTCAGGGATGTTAATCACTTTAGATTCTTCCACCCTCTTAGGACACCCAATTTCTCCACTTTCTGGTCTTCAACATGTGGCTTTTCTTCCTCCACCCTCTCTGCCTAATTCCAGGCACTTCCTTCAGCCTTCACCTAGGGCTCCCAATTCCTCCCTGCTCTCTGCATACGGTCTTTTCTTGTGACGGAAGAAAATCAAAGCCATTTGCCTCATTCCTGGGTCTTCTATCCCTCATGTTTCACAGGAAAGTATCCTCTTCTACAAGAAAAGGATTCCCCCACCAACTGTGCCCTCCACCCTCTGCTAAGTCATTTCATCAATTTTTACTTTTTCTAAAAAGACTTATTTGAGAGAGAGAGAGAGAGAGCGCGCACAGAGAACTTAAGGGAGAAGTAGACTCCCCACCAAGTGGAGAGCCCGACAGAGGGCTCGATCCCGGGACCCTGGGATCATGACCCGAGCCAAAGGCAGACGCTTAACGACTGAGCCACCCAGGAGCCCCTCAATTTTTATTCTTTATCATTCCTCTCCAATCTCTCCTCTGCATCTACAAACACACTCATATTTCCCTTGTATAATGACACCAAAAATGTTAAACCACTCTTATTTCAACCTGGTTGTCATTCTAACAACATTCCATCCCCTCAATTTACTTAATGATAGTCTACTCTCTGTGCTACACTTTCTCATTCCTTTGTTATCTGTGACCTGGCTTCCCCCCTTTCTCTCTCTTCCAGCAAAATCTGTCTTAGAGAGATACTGGTAAACTTCCCACGACTAAATGCAGTCTTTTCAACCTCTTGGCAGCACTTGAGATACCTGAAGGAAAGGCCTCCTTCTCCTTGAAACTCTCCCCTCCCAAGACTTCCCTGAATTATCTTGCTTTTCTCCCTCTCCTTCTCTGGTCTCTTTTTCCCTGACTCTTCTTTCTCTTTCAATCCTAAATGCAGGTAATCTTGAGGTTCCATTCTCAGTCTTACTTTTCCCCTCAACATATGGGTGCTCTTGCTCGGTCACTGATTTAATATGTTGTATCCAATCTGACAGTGACCTCAAGATCTACTACGGACAGCAATTGTTTCTGAGGCATGATTTGAAAAAAACCTGTGCTTGTGAAAACTGGTGTGTCTTAACAAGTCATTTTAGCTGGTGACACAAGCCTACTCGTGTGCTCAGGTTGCACATGGGGTGTTTGTGGGTTGCTCCCTGCGGTAGGACACATTATGCACAATATGGTATTCCAAATGTGGGACTCAAAAAGATCTACGTCTCCTTTAAGAATGTCATAGGTTTTCTGGATTCCTCTCTGGAGCTTGCAATTTCCTGTACTTCAACTATAACTCTGCCTTGGCTACTTCCTGAGAGCACATATAACTTAACCTGTTTAATAAAACAGAACTCACTGGTGTCCCTCAAACCCACCTCTTCTCCTGGGAGTCCCATTTCTAACCGTAGACCACCATTCTCTTACTCAGGCTAACCAACCCCAATTCATCCTGCTGACTCTATGGCCCTGCTCACCCACACACTCAACCAGCTACCCAGACTGGCCAATTCTTGCACTCAACTCTCTCATACTTTCCTCTCATTTTGAGGAAACTATCCCGATTTAGGCCACCATTTTTTTTCTCTCTCCCCAAGAAATGGTCCATCTCCTAACTAGTTTGCTTGTCTCTAGATTCTACTTCAACCTGGTTTATTCTATTATTCTCTTATTATTCCCGTCACTTGTGCATATCTCTACTACTTCCTTCCCTTCCCCTCTCGCTCTGGTCAACTCAACACCTCAGACTCATCTGCCATGCATCATACATCATTCATCTCCACTTTTGTGATTCTGCTCATTGTTCACCTCTTCTGTGGAGTCTAACTTTCTTGTTCCCACAAGTTAAACAATTTCTTCCTCTGAGGTAGCCTAGAATTGTACCTGTGACTCCCAATGGTCCGTATTACTTTATTCTTTGTACTATAGTAGTTTGCATGGGTCCCTTCTGTCTTTCCTCCTGCTAGGTCATGAACTCACTGAAAATAGGGACCGTTAATATACTTTTTGATTCCCCACTATACATATTGTTTATATTAAGTGCCTTGCACTCAGGAGGTTCTCAGTTAACCTCTGCTAGGTGGAACGGCACTATTTTATGAATGTATCCCATGTCACATACTGCTATTCTCTGTAGGCAACATTATCTCTGGGAATGAGATCCAAACTGTAACTGGATGCCTTAGCATCTTTGGGTCCATCCAAAAAGCATCTTCAAATCAGGCAATCCTAATACCCGAGTTCTAGAATATGCCCCTGTGGAAACTGGAATATGCCAGAACCAAATTCCCAGTCTCTTCAGAATAGAGACACCACAAAAGCAAGCTTCATTTCTTGGGATATTATAACATCCTCAATTTTGTGAATATCTGAATTGCCACTTTAGGAAAAAGGAGGAAATTTCAAGGTTCCTTTTAATTTTCCATGCAGCAAACAGGAAAGCTTCACCCTTTCATCCAGAGCTCAATAACTTACTAAATGGTAGACTAAAAACCTTAATAAAGCCTTCAAATGTGTTTTACCTCTACAAACAGCCAATTTCTGGAAGCTAGTGTGAAAAACTCAGCATTATTAGTACTATTAAAATGTTTTCTTTATACTTAAGTATAAACACATAGAAGAAAATGGGCAAAAATTTTCAAAATTAGCTAACAATGACATTTTAAAATCAGTTGTAAATTTTACTTGACCCTTTTTATTTTGTTTGGAGGTGGGGACAACTTTTACTTATAACAGGAATTCCTTTCTTTCTTTAAACACTGGGAGTGAGCCTTTGTAGAAAAGGATTATTTCTTCAGTTTCTAAGAAACAAACTGGAATAATTTATGCCTTCAAAATTTCTCTCATAAAAGACTTTGCACAATCTCTCTCTTTTTTTACTATTTGATACTAAAATTATAGGAACATAGAATTTTGAAGCCAAGGTCATCAAGTCTCAGTCCTCCTTTCTGAAAATGAGCAAACTGGGGGGTGGGGTGGGCATGGTTAAGGTGACCGCCTAGGATCCCTCTGTGAACGGTCCTTCCCACTGTACTATTCTGCCACTGAATGCAGCAAAAGTACCTCCCAAAGTTAATTTCAGGAGGGAAAGCACATTATTCTTATACCTTAAAAACTATCAAGCATTCTTCAAGGAAGCTTTAAAAATATTTGAAAAAACAGAAGGATACATGCTTCAGTGTTCTAACTATCAAAACTTTCGGAGGAATTCCAGCCTATTAAAAATGTGACTTTCAAAAATGTAATATTCAAATACCTCTTTCTGGGTTAGCAAAGGCCTCTCATTTTCTAAAATCGTGGAAAGGTGCATACATCCTTAAGAGAATTCTCTCAACTTACTGTCCTCTCCTTCCAAAGTCACGGCCAAAGACATAAAGCACCCGTTTATTACATAAGCAGCTATCACACATCTTTTTAACTGTCAGACCATTCTGGTTTATGTATATAGCTGCAGTTCCCACTGTGTAGGAGTTTATAATATATAATAGTTTCTTCCATATAAAAATAGGCACTGTTTTTTTGCCTGTTCTCATTCCTTTAGGCGGTAAAGGACGTTCATGGTGGTGTCCACACAAGGCTATGGACTGGGATGTCTCAACCAGGGCACTAGTCACATTTGAGGCCAGACAACTCTTTGTTGTGGGGAACTGCCCTGTGCATTTAGGGTGTTTAGCTGCGTACTTGGCCTCTATCCACTAGATACCAGTAGGATCCCTCCAACTGTCAACCAAAAAATATCTACAGACATTGCCAAATGTCCTCTGGGGGCAAAATCTCCCTTGGTTGAGAAACTACTGCTATTGAGGGATAGTGTTCACTTCTGCATACGTTCTCATACTATTTTTAAAACCTACTGTTCCCCGTGTAACCCCATGTTAGGATGGCTGGTAGTAATTAATCTTTTCAAGTTTTTTTAATACCCCATCATTGTGGCTGCCTTTGTGCTTATTATTTTGATGTAATTTCTAAAGAAATAGAATTATCTCACACAATCCACCAAACAAGCATTTATTAAGCACCTGCAGTATGCTCAGCAGCATGCTAATCACCAAAGAAAAAGTCGTGAGCTCTATCCACAAAGATCTTTCATTATAGTTGAGGGAAGAAGACATGCACATGTGACATAAGCACCGAACCCACAGGACAAGACAGAACACAGAGTTAAACCAGGGGGAACAAACTTAATGGTCAACGGAAGACTCACATTTCCAGAAATGCTCTTAACGGAGCTGATGAGATCAGAGCCTAACCTTTGAAGACGAGTGCATAGTGAACAGGCAAACCTCTCGGATTTGGTTAATATCAGACCACGTCAAGTAGAAGGGAAACTAATCTTCCAGGGTCAAGTCTAGATGAACAGAAAAACAGGTGAAAGCTCAACCTATCGATGTCATCTACCACATTCATAAACTTCAGAATCACTCACTTCATCTTGGGAGCTCTTCCCCACTGGTTATTTTATTTAATCCCCCCATATGGGTTAATGACATTTTATAAATGGAGGCATTGGAAGGAAAACCATAAAACCCGATAGACCAGGCGCTGTGATCTACGAAAGACAATAAAGAACAGACAGGAGGCGATGCATCCAGAAGCTGGAGGGGGCTCTAATCCGAGGTGTCAGTGGTCTGGAACTCCCTGAGAATAAGCGTATCCTCTTGTAAGGAAGGGCCAAAGGAGCTGTCCCACTTTCTTCGTCCTTTTTCAGAAACCTCGGATTCCCCAGCAGGAATAAAATAAAACTGATGAAAATTCAATAAACGGACAAATGCAACAACCTTTTAGTTCCTGCCCTTCATCGTGGATTCTAGTCCCAAACCACACTCTTAAGGAAATCCCCAACTTTCCAGTTGACCTTAGCTCCATTCATCTCAGCCATCTCATCTTGCTCCCAATTAAACAAGTAAGGAAGAAAGTTATCCCTACTCTGGGTTTTCCTCTTCTCACCCATTGATGGTAAGGGAAAGACTAACATGAGGGTGCTAATTAGATGAATGTTAACCTTATCAATGCTAAACAGTGTTGGGCCTCTGTGTTTCCCCTAATTTATACCACAGACTTTGACTATTTTTTGCCTCCTACAAATTGATGTTAACCAGTGCCTTTCTGTAATGCAGGCCTTCTGAACCTCAGCACTATCAACAATTTGCATTGTCTTGTCTTTGCAGTAGGGAGCTGTCCTGTGCCTCGCAGGATATTTAACAGTATCCATGACCTTCCCCCATTAGATGCTAGTAGCAATACCCTTCCCCAGCTATGACAAAGAAAATGCATCCAGAGATTGCCAAATATCCCCCGAGAGGTAAAACTGCTCCCAGCTGAAGACCACGGCTGTAATGTGATCTTGGGAGAGAAATACTGGTCAAGCAGTGCTTGTATAGATAATCCCAGTTCAAAGACTGAACAAATGAATACGAGTAGCTCCAAAAGTCTGTAATTTCTTCAAATCTAAAAAAACATATGGCCCTTTCTCTCAATTCAAGGGTGCTTGCAGCATCAGTGGGAGAGAACTGGTCACAGAACCAGTGCCCCCAAAGTAGGCACATACAGAGTGCCAGCGCTAAACCTGGGAGGCGTCGGAAGCTGATCTGTGGAGCTGCCTGCCCCTCCAGCATCACCACCATGTTGCCCCTTCTCTGAGTTCAAGTCATCTAGGATCAGAAGAGATGCTGCTCATTTGGGTGTGTTGATAAAAGCATTTGCCAGTGAGTTAATTATACGTAAGGTGTCTTCTAGCCATCATGAAGCCAGGCAGCATTCCTGCTCAATGGTTTAAAATAAAAATCCATTTTCTATAATGATGTTCCAATTTTTCAATCTGAAGAGCATGACTTTCCCACCAAAATGAGTAAGTTCTATGCATCGCTGTGGCCAGGAACTGATTATGCTCATCCATGCAACCTACTCTTCGAACATCTTCAGTGTTCTCAAGTTGAAACTTCTTCAAGGGTCTATGGCTAAAAGCTACTGTTAAGTGTTGGCATTCAATTTTAAACCTGTTTAGGAACACATATATGGCTTTGAAACGCTTAGTCAAACTTCAAAACGATTTAAGAACTATCCTAAAGCGGGGCATCTGGGTGGCTCAGTCGGTTAAGCATCTGCCTTCGGCTCAGGTTATGATCCCAAGGTCCTGGGATCGAGTCCTGCGCATCGGGCTCCCTGCTAGGTGGGGAGTCTGCTTCTCCCTCTGCCTGCAGCTCCCTCTGTTTGTTCTCTCTCCCCCCAACCCCTGTCAAATAAATAAAATCTTAAAAAAAATAATTATCCTAAAGCTGCATTTTCATGACAAACACGGTATTTTGCTTCTTAAAGACTCAGAATTTAGCTAGAACAACAAAGAATCAAATGTCAACCAATTTTCTTCACCATGTGAAAACCAGGGCAAAAATCCAGTCTTTCCTAGACTGGGGCTTGTTTCCCCCCCACACACCATGCCTCAGACTCTCTGAAATATGAACTAAAAACCAGTGTTTGCATGCTGCTGTGGGGCACCACACCAAAAACCTCACACAGACCCAGAAGCTGTGAAGACCACCACAGGCCCCTGGATGTGGAGGTTATGAGGAAGCCCTGGGTATGAAGACACACAGGAAGTAGTGAGGACAAACACTCAGAGGCAACTCCCTGGTGCAAGACAGACCACAGGCACTCCTTATAGGGTCCTGGAGTCCAGATCCCCTGTCCTAAGAAGACAAATGTGTAAAGATTCTCATGAAGGGCCTGTGCATTTACAGTAATATCCTTCTTTCTTGAGCTAGCTTTAGTGGGTCTCTATTATTTCTATTCCTAACACTAAGCCTGCCATCTGTATCATGAACTACCGCCTGGTTCTCATCTGGTGACAAAATGTCATTTAAAAATCTATCTTCTTGGGCACCTGGGTGACTCAGTCGGTTAAGTGCCTGCCTTCAGCTCAGGTCATGATCCCACGGTTCTGGGATCGAGTCCCACATTGGGCTCCCCATTCAGTGGAGAGCCTGTTTCTCCCTTTCCCTCTGCCTGCCTCTCTGCCTACTTGTGCTCTCTCTTTATCTCCCTGTCAAATGAATAAATAAATAAAATCTTTAAAAAAAAAACTATCTTCTTCGGGTGCCTGGGTGGCTCAGTTGGTTAAGTGTCTGCCTTCGGCTCAGGTCATGGTCCCAGGGTCCTGGGATCGAGCCCTGCATTGGGCTCCCTGCTCAGCGGGGAACCTGCTTCTCCCTCTCCCTCTGCCTGCCACTCCCCCTGCTTGTGCACTCTCTCTCTCTGTCAAATAAATAAATAAAATCTTAAATAAAATAAACAAAAATCTATCTTCTTGTGAGAAAGGGAGAAATAAAATTCTGGGGCTGGATAGAGGTGATGGCTCAATAACAATGTGGATGTATTTAATACCACTGAATTGTACACCTGAAAGTGGTTAAAATGGTAACTTTTATGTTATGCATATTTTACTAAAAAAAAGTTAAGAAAACCTACCTTCTTCAAAAAGGTATGATTACAATATCCTATCCATAGAAGCTTCTTATCCTCGACATCAAGTAAAACTAGATAGTTATTTTCCCCTTACAAAATATATATAAAATATATCTTCCAGGAGCGCCTGGTTGGCTCAGTCAGTTGAGCATCAGACTCTTGATTTTGGCTCAGGTCTTGATCTCAGGGTCGTGGGATTGAGCACAGAGCCCCTGCACTGGGCTCTGTGCTCGGCACAGAGTCTGCTTGAGTTTCTCTCCCTCTGCTCCTGCTTGTGCTCATGCGCTTTCTCTCAAATAAATCTTTAAAATATGTATGTATATATATCTCTCTTCCAAACTCCCCCCCAAATTTAAAAATGTATTTTGAGAATGTATGTAGGACCATTTTTTTTTAAGATTTTATTTATTTATTTGACAGAAAGACAGAGAGCACAAGCAGGGGGAGCGGGAAAGGGAGAAGAAGGCTCCCCACTGTGAGCAGGGAGCCAGATGTGGGACTCGATCCCACCACCCTGGGATCATGACTTGAGCTGAAAGCAGACACTTAACCAACTGAGCCACCCAGGCGCCCCTACCGATTGTAGACTCGATAACTGTTTTTTAGTGATTCCCCACCACCACTATTCCTTTATTTTTTATCACTACTTAACCACTTGATTAGCATCTTTATAAACACATGCAATTAAGTGCAAAATGGATATGCACATGTTCCCACATGAAGAGTGGCAGGGATGTGAAGGGGAAATGAAGAATCCAATGTCCTAAATTCATTACCACTTATCTGTTTAAAGAAGTCAGTTCACATTTTAACATATGCAAGAGTTTCTCTGTAACTGGATAACAGACACAAGATACCACATATAATAATGCCAATAATGAAAACCAACAGGAATTTTACACCATGTAGAACAGACCAAAAACTCTTATTTGCATGTCAAGTAGAACAACATTTTTATCCATATGTTTTTACTGTAAGACCAAAAGCTGATGAATGTAAGATGAATTTACTTTATTTCCCACCAAAAACATAGTATGAAAAGAACAAACAAATGTAGGTTTTGGGTAACAGGTCAACAATTTAAGATAAACCACAGTGAAGTTGTAGCTCTCACCAATTCTGGATCCAAACTCATTTTAATTCTTAATTACTCTCTGGCACTTTTAGGTGTTTTTTTCTTTTCCTTCTACTTTCTTTAACGTCATTTCTGTCTTTCTGTCTAGTCTAGGGAAACTCTCTCAGAACCAGGAGTTTTTTGCCATCCTAATTTTGACCTACTCATGATATTTCAAAACTTTAAAAAATAATTTATTTCTTTAATTTGACCTCTAATGTTGGGGGGTCATTCTCTACTTTATTTACCTCTATACATTCAGAATTTTCTTCTTCTTATACATTTGTCTTCTCAGTGTTTAGGAGTTTATTCTTTACCTAAACTCCCTGCTTGCTCTTCACTACTTCCATCTCAACCTCTCAACCTTTCCCTCCATAATTTCTAGATTTAAAGAGTTAAATTTTAGGGGCGCCTGGGTGGCCCAGTTGGATAAACATCCGACTCTTGATTTGGATCAGGTCATGATCTCAGGGTTGTGAGACTGAGCCCCATGCTGGGTTCCAAGCTCAGCGTGGAGTCTGCGTAAGATTCTCTCTCCCTATGTCTCTCCCCTCCCTCTCTAAAAAAAAAAAGAATGAAATTTTATATCTAACCAAAACATAACACAATA
This sequence comes from Eumetopias jubatus, assembly GCF_037043125.1. Classification (NCBI taxonomy): domain Eukaryota; kingdom Metazoa; phylum Chordata; class Mammalia; order Carnivora; family Otariidae; genus Eumetopias; species Eumetopias jubatus. The sequence continues at coordinate 37,739,384 of NW_028274820.1, forward strand.
GATTTTGTTTCTTCAACAGACAAGACGTAAGGCATTCTCTCCTCTTTCACGGATAGCCAAGTCATATAACTAAGTTAATATTTTATTAACTGCCAATTCTCTAAATAGCAGGAATAGGCCATGTTCATCGTAACCGTAGTTGGGAAGGATTACAATAAAGTATAAATCCTGAAATATTTTCTCAATAATCAACAAAGTATTAAATTATAAGTTTTAGTGTTCAACGTTATCTGTCATATTCTAATTCTTTGAAAATGGGTCTTAATGGTCAGAAGAGATGACAACTTTCAATTAACTAGGTTTTCTTATTAACTGGAGTGTTCAATTCCTCAATTAGGCAACTCAACAAAAAGACTTCCCTAAAAATGTCAAACAATTACAAAAATTAGAAATTTCATATGGGGAAGGGTGCCTGGGTGGCTCAGTTGGTTAAGTGTCTGCCTTCAGCTTGATCATGATCCCAGGGACCTGGACTCCAGCCCAACACTAGGCTCGAGCCCAAGCCTCTCCCTCTGCCCCTCCCCCCACTCCTGCTTGTGCACTCTCTTTCTCAAATAAAAATCTTAAAAAAAAAAAATCTCGTGTACTTTTATTTTTTAGTAATAAGTAGAATTTCTTGCAGAGAAATTCTCAATATGCAGAATGCTCACTAAATCAGCAGATGAGTAAATGCAAAAGGCATCAAAATGTCAGTTTTTGTACTGTGGGCAGCACCAGAAACTTGGGAGTCTTAAGCAAATGCTACCAATCCTCAGATTCCTATAGCAGCATCTCAGAGAACACCCAAGAAAAGAAGGGGTTTCATTTGTTTCTGCCTGTGCTGGTCATAATTCTCATACTCTTTGTAATGATTTGTGATGCTTCTGAATGCTCTACTCCTCAATGCTGAGTTGGCCAAAGAATCTGGTAGAAATGCTTGTAGACATGTCTGAAACAAATGACCCACACTAAGTACCTTCTAGAAAGTAAATGCTCTTTAAAATAATTTACTGCTGATTGGACAGGTGTTCTGTCTGGCAAAACCTGGGTTTCTAAATTCTGCTTATCTTCTCCCATTATTTGTTTTTTATTTTAATCATCTATGGAGTGAAATTCCATGGTCAATTTTCCAATGGTCTGAATCTCTCTGAAAATGTTATGCTTTGGAATGAAGCTCTTCATGTAATTTCTCAAGTATTTTGAAGTTGGGTGGTTAGATGAAACAACCAGAACATAATCCATTTTCAGCTGGCAAGATAGTCGAATAAACAAAAATATGTTTCTGAATGAAAGACATTCAAAGGAATACATATTACTGCATACTTTCATTATGATTATGTAACAAGACACCACTTCAAAGCCAACTTTTCGTTTGGATTACATGTGCAAAAAGGTCAGGGCTATGTTTTCTGTAGGAATTTTTACTTTTGCTTACTTAGAAGCAGTTAAATTCTTGCTATTTAGGGGCCTTTGTAAAGATAAAAACACATAAAGCAGCATCGGATAATAAATACCTGTTTTAAACACAGCATTACGTGTTTTTAAGATTTTATTTATTTATTTGACAGAGAGAGACACAGCGAGAGAGGGAACACAAGCAGGGGGAGTGGGAAGGGGAAGAGAAGCAGGTTTCCCACGGAGCAGGGAGCCCAATGTGGGGCTGGACCCCAGGACCCTGGGGCCATGACCTAAGCCGAAGGCAGACGCTTAACGACTGAGCCACCCAGGTGCCCCATACACAGCATTATTTTTGCTGTATCTCTTCACTGTAAACTACTGTTTTAAAACTACTGTAAAACTACTGTTTTGAAATTGTCTTTAATAATAAAAACATTTCTAGAGAAACTTTATGTCTGGATAACGTATAAAATAACTTTGAAACTGCTTCATAAATTTTTAAACAAATTGGCTGTCGACATGGATAAACTCTCAACCATGTCCTATAATTAATGTTGTAACAGCCCGGGAAAACAGGTAAAACATTTTCAAGGTTTTCTAAAATTTTCAAGGCTTTCTGAAATGTTTCCTCTCCAGATGTCTCAATACTAATAGCTTTTTAGCCTAATAATTTTGGCTAGTTCTAAATATAAAACTAATTAGTAAATACAATTTGGTTTCACTCACAGAGGGGGCTGCGCTGGACTCTTCAGAGAGCAATGAGGGTCCCGATGGAACAGACCCAGTTTCCCTCCCTGCTCAGCATCTTGGGTCCCTAAGCCTTGCCTAAAATCAATGTAGCAAATACGCTGCAAATGTAGTTTGAACTTCATTTCCTTCCACCTCTGCCCCAGTCATCGGACTGCACAGAAACAATAGAAAGACCAAATGAATTCCATATATAACAGGACTGCCTTATGTTGAGAGATAAGGATGTATTTATTTATTATACTCCAGAGCCAAAGCTACTTCTAATCTTAAGAACAAAAAGCACGTAATCCATCGCAGAATACGACGGCTCATACCTAGTACCATTAATTTTAATGTGCAACAGAAAGGAAAGAATCATTTCTGATTTCAAATGTCTGATGATAAGGAAACCAAAGGTTCCCTGAAACGCTCAGTCTGGACCAAGGTCATACGATATTATTAGCCCTAGCACAGCGACAGAGAGAAACCAGGAAGTGCTGAGTCATCAGGAGCGTAAGTGACACGCTCGTCAGCACTTCTGGTGCCAGGTTCAGAGGTGAGTGTACTTCCTTTGACCTGCCATGCTCTTCCTTTTCTCACTGCCTAGGGGAGGCAAGGCCCTGGAAAGCTGACTGCTACCATGTTGAGGAGCAGCATGAACCCTAACAACCTCACTTAACAGTCCCAATTCCATGAGCATTTGTCTCTACGTATGACTATTAAAACAAATTGTTAGAAAAATTAAATTAAAATATAGATGGCATTTAGTATGTCAAATTAAGTGATTATACCCCAATTCCTGATAACAGAAGCCAGTTTCCTCCTTAAATAATCAGTGTGCCCTTGCTAGCATACAGTTTATTTGCATTTAATTCCCAAACAAGCATTACCAAAACAGTCATATCCAAATGATCCTGGCATGACTAAAACACCTGTAGTACTAAAGAGAAAACCCTAGATGTGGGAAATAACACCTGGAGTTGAGGTGACCTTGAACAGGACATTTAAATTCTCTGTGTCAGTTTCATTATCTATAAAATGGGAATAACAATCCCCCCAGCTGTGAGAATAACTCTATTAATACCACTTAAGTAGACAACCACCATGCAAAAAGGAATTAGACATTATTAAAAAACGGAATAAAAGCAAATCTTGGTCTCAGGTTCCAAGCAATTCATTAAACACATTCAATAATTTCACTGGATTGGAATGTTTACGTTGTCACCCAGATTAGAGTCCACACAAGAAGACAAATCTGGGAACGCTAACAGTAGGACATGGACAGTATTCAGGAGTACTGGGCTATATAAAAGTGTGTTTTTTAAAAGGCGATTATATATGAGAAATATCACAATACGTTACTGAGGAAAAAGAAAGTCTGAAGTGACATCAAGAATTAGTCCTCAGCACTTTTCTGCAGAATCTCTACAGGTCTCCAAAACGTATTCAAATTAAATCAACTTTTCCTCAATCACTGGTAATTAACTTTTAAAATCTTGTTTAATGTTTTAATTTTGGTAACTGAACAAACTCAGCAAGCATTACTTTTTGCAATATTTTATTGCACGGAAGTAATTTTTTCAGTTATATTATGGAACAAATCAGCATTGTGAGCTCGCCAGGGATTCCACTACATTTACCAAGCTGTATCTACTGGAAATCTTGGGTCGCCAAATCCAGATGTAGCAGTGGCCTTTGGGCAATTACCTTTTCAGTCCCTCTTCAGTCTTTGTACACTTAGATGACCCAGACGCGACTGAAAAGATTTACATTCTCCCGACTGTGTGTGAAAACAAAACAGGAAGATTGCCTCTTGGCCTTAACTCTCAAAAGGAAGAACAGACCGGGGTGACCTCATTAAATCTTGAGATTAAATGTGGAAATGATTTTAGCACCCAGAGATGACACAAGATGGAAAAGAATTTAAGATGACAACATAACTCTATCCAACAGCTAACATTTGCTGAACAATTTCCATATCCACTGTGCTCCTATCTTAACTAGTACCTGATATAATGTCTGCCTAGGGCTTATTATCCATAGAAAAGCTAGGCGGACTTGACAGAGTCCTGCTAGCCTTAATAATTTATGTCTAAGAGAATGAGAGCTGCACATAATATCAGAATTTCAAGAGGACTTTGTTGAGTTCGGCCACACATTCCATGAACACCACTCTCCCTCTCAAAACACTCCAAGTAGTTGAATGGTGATACCAAGGAGGGGAGGAAGAGGCAGTGAGCTAACTAAGTATTTGCCAAGTGTCAAACACGTAACAGGAACCTAAATTCAGAAACATCGTTTAATATGTGTCCCAATTTTACAAATGAAGAAACTAAAGCTTAGACAGGTGAGAAGTACAACGTGGTCAAGTCATACTGTCATGGGGGAGAATGTGAATGTGAGCTCACATTAGACTTCGACTCTTAGGTTATCAATAATATCCAAGGCTCAGTTAATAATAATGTGGTTGTATTTCCAAGACTCCATGTGTACCCTCATACTTTTTATTTAAAATTTCACAAACTTTTTAGGATGCCACCATAGTACCTTCCCAAGAACACCACATATTACATTGCTGAACTGTGGTTCATGAATTCATTCATGGTTTACCCTACAGACTAAGCCCCTGCTCAATCGTTTCCATTAACATATGGATAAAGTGGATGCCAACCGACAATCAGCAGAATGTATTTTCAACTGTCATACTGACCGGGTGATCAGACTTTCTTCTATCTCAGAAGGAGACATATGTGAGATAATTGTCTAGCACTAGGGCTGCAGGCTTCTGACGGCAAGCAATTCTCTTCTGTGCAACTTTCAACTAAATTCCCAAGGTTGGTCTGTGCATGCATGGTTGAAAAACTTTTTTAGCCACTCAATGGTGGCCAGGAAAGCATGTCCAACTCATAGTCATTTATGACTTGGGGTTTTCTTTTTATATAGAAATGAATAGAATTATATAGAATTTTTTGAGGACCTCCAAGTCCTTCAGATCACTTTAGGGTGGCATTTCTACCCCTTGCCACAATCAGCCACAATCAGCTTACTGGAAATGCTAAGGAAAAGCCTGTGAAAAGGGAACAGAGGTGAAAATCAAGGCTGTAGAAAATTTGGGAGGGAGGGAGAGAAAGAGAATCAATCGTATATAACACTGCTTGCCTTAAAAAAAACAAAACAAAACAAAACAAAAAAAAAACAAAAACAACTGCACCAAAGCTGTCTCCATTTGAGCAGTTGGTTTTGTTCCGACTGCTCCCCCACATATCTAAGTGCAGTGAGTACATTCCCAACTCCTACTGCCAAGTTAAAATGAAAACGTTCTCAGTCTAGAAATGATTGAGGTGGTTTTCTTTAATCAAATTAGAGCAGCCAAATGTTCCTTTCAAAGGTAACTGTCTACTCTGCAGCTGTATGCAAACTACCACATCAAATGTGAGGGAAAAAATAGCAATAGAATTGTGTCCTTACAGTACAGTGCTGGCTGCAGAGATGGAGAAACAAAAGCATCAGTACAGCTGAGAACTACATTCACAGTAAGCTTCCAGAAATATGCTGACTTCACAAACTGTGAACAATGTACTGAAACTTCCAGTATATAATTAGCTATTTTGGGGAAGGGAGGAGCGTGGGGGGAAATTCCCCCTTAAAAAACAGCTAAGCGGCAATAGATACCTTGAGTCATTTACCCTAGTGACCAAAGCCTCAATGAGAAACATTAAAAGACTGGCTGAGACTTCATGCACAAAAAAAATCTCATAGACCTTGCTTTTTCACTTCCTGTCTCCATCAGAAACACACCACAGTGAGTAATCTTGAGTATCCAACAAGCTTCAATTAAGCTTGTAATGATTCATTTACATGCAGAATTTATTCTTTTAAATCATCAGACATGGGAAATTCCTGCAAAGAATTAATTCATAGTGGGCTTATTTTTTCAGTTGGTTTCTCTGAAGAAAAATCAATTGGCTAACGTTCCCACTATGATGTCAAATTAGTTACTGCATGTTACGGGTTTACACCAGCTGTTGGGATGCTATATGAAAACCTAGAAATGACAGTATGAAAACCAAGAACGACCATGGTTGTAGATCACCAGGTGCAACAGGCAACTGGAAGGTGGTGACAATGTTCTTTCTACATATACAGCTCTTTTCCAGGCTGTCCGCAAAATTAAGGAATGTCACAAAAATAGGGGAAAAGTCTATCTCACACGATTTCCATATGTCTCCAGAGCATGTGTTCTTCAACTTATTTTTGCTCCTGGTGAAATGTATGGGCTACTTCCTTGAGTCACACTGCTATTGATCTATCCAAATGTGAAAACTGCTGCATAAATAAAACCTCCTACAGGTTATAAGCAATTCTCAGGCCACTACCTTTAGTGGCACCCTTCTGCTCCCACTCAGGAAAGCAAACTGAATTGCAAGAAATAATGACATTTTAATTATTTAATGTTTTATTTTAAGAAATATATCAGATGGGACTTCCACTTCAGAATGGCAGATACAGGGCGCCTGGGTGGGTCAGTCTGCTAAGTGTCCAGCTCTTGATTTCGGCTCAGGTCATGATCTCAGGGTTGGGGGATGGAGCCCTGCCTAGGGCTCTGCGCTGGGCGTGGAGCCTGCTTTAAGATTCTCTCTCTCCCTCTGCCCCTCCCCACTCCCTCTCTAAAAAAAAGAACAACAACAAAAAAAATGGCAGACCCATTGCAGATATTTGCCTCCAGTCTTTCTCAATATACTGTTAGAGAAAAAGAAATAAAACCTGTAAGTAAAGAAAGATGCCATCAAAAAATTGAGAGTTTAGGGCACCTGGGTGGCTCAGTTGTTAAGTGTCTGCCTTTGGCTCAGGTCATGATCCCGGAGTCCTGGGATCAAGTCCCACATCGGGCTCCCTGCTCGGCAGGAAGACTGCTTCTCCCTCTCCCACTCCCCCTGCTTGTGTTTCTGCTCTTGCTGTCTCTCTGTCAAATAAATAAATAAAATCTTAAAAAAAAAAATTGAGAGTTTAGTAGACTTTCTGGATGACTGAAAATAAATAGAAGCTAGTTGATGGAGGAAATTGACAGAGAAAGTCACCAAAAAGACAGTGGTCTCTAGACTGGTGAACATGTAATTCAGGAACCATATTAAGAAAATACCTTTTAATTATAGGCTATTTTTTATTTTTTCATTTCAAAATCATCACTTTTGTGCATTTATATATATATAAATATATCTGCATACAGAGGTAATTCTTATAAGTCAGTAAGTATCAGGGGCATGCTCAAATATTTTTACTGAAGGGAAAGCCAGTGCCCTAGAACAAGCTTTGAGGGCACTGTGGAGGAAGCAGGAGCCGGACTGAGCCAGCAGGTGTGATGGAGAAAGGGAGAGAGAAATGTAGCCAAAGCAGGGGAGTCAACCGAAGGAAGGTCTGTACCAGGTAACTGCACCGGTCGGCATTCCCCACTGTTATCCCCATACCGAAGATGTTGGGATAAAACCTTATTATGGCATTTGGGGGTTCTTCCTCACCCTGACAGCCAGTTTTCCCATTCACTCAAAAGTAAAGCCTGATAAAAGATACTCTCACCCCTACTCCAACTGAGCCTGATAAAAGATACCCCAACCCTACTCCAAATGAGCCTCCCAGAAATGAGATCTTGGGGCACCTGGGTGGCTCAGTCAATTAGGCGTCTGCCTTCAGCTCGGGTCATGATCTCAGAGTCCCGGGATCGAGGGATCGAGCCCTGCATTGGGCTCCATGCTCAGCGGGGAGTCTGCTTCTCCTTCTCCCTCTGCTCCTCCCCCCGGCTTGTGCTCTCTCTCTCTCACTCTCTCTAATAAATGAATAAAATCTAAAAAAAGAAATGAGATCTAGCAGGGAGGAAAAAGTCTTATTTAACAGCCATGATAGCTACCCAGTTTTTATAAAAAACAAAAAACAAAACAACAACGAAAAAAACTAATGGATATGCAAGGCAGTAGGAGTGCAAGAGGGTTCAGACTTACCTGCCACAAACTAGGAACTGGACAAATATATAAAACAACTGTTTTCAGATACCAGACTCTAGGCAGTATAGACTGGTGATCCCTGAGAGAAGGGATATCAGTGAGGGAAGCCCAAAACTGCCCTGGCGGCTTTCTGTGTGGAGGCAATTTCCAGACCACAGGCACACAGAGGAGGAACCAAAGTGAGGACTGTATACCACTGAGGTGAGTAGGAAGATATCAAGAAGCTAAGACAAGGAGGCTGAGGTGACTAAAATTTGTAAGACAGAGTACTGAACAAAAAGCCACCAAGAAAAAGAGCTTCAGAAATCTACATGGGGAAATGGGGGGTCTACTGAGTCCTTTCCTGAATATCAACCTGCACATAGGGAACTGCACAAGACCAGGCAAAAACTGCTTCTCAGGGAAGAACGACGACCAGGAAATTGTAAACTGAATGATTCCTAGAGCTCACAAAGGGCAAGAAATCTTTTTAGTTTGTTCCCACCAGCCAGAGAAGAAAAGACTACAAAAGGCTAATGCCTTAGTAGTCAGCCTATGCTAAAGGAAAGCCTACACTAGATCCCCTCCCCATAAAAAGAATAAAAAAATCCCTAAAAACTAAAAATAAGCCTTGAAGGATCAAACTGAACCACAAGTAACTTTACTGTCCATCAGAACAAAGTCCAACACCCTTTAAAGGAACAGAACAAAATCCAGCAGCCAACAATGTAACATTCATAATGTTTGGCATCCAATAAAAAAGTATTAAACATGCAGACATACAGGAAAATGTAGCCCATAACCAGGAGAAAATTCAGTCAACAGAAATAGACCCAAGAAAAGACCAAGATTATGGAATACCGAAGACATAAAAGCAACTCTTTTAAATATTATGAATATTATAAATATGCTAAAAGGCCTAAAGGAAAACGTGAACATAATGAGGGGGAAAATGAAAAATATTTTAAAAAGAATCAAATGTAAAATGTACCAAGATAAACTACATGGACTAAAAGAAGTCTTAATAAATTGAAAAAGGATTAAAATCATAGAGTTGTTCTCGGATCACAACACAATTTTAGACAGAAAGGAAGGGAAAAAATCCTGTACGTGTTCGGCAATTAAAGAACACAAATCTAAGTAACCCATGGGTCAAGAAGGATCACCAAAATAAAGTTAAAGTGTTTTGAATTGAATGAAAATGGAACCAAAATATACCAAAATTTACGGGAGGAGAATAAAACAACATAAATGCTTACATTAGAAAAGAAGAAAATTCTAAAATCAGTGAGTTAATAAGCTTCTATTTTAGGAAGCTAAAAGAGAAAAACCTAATGTAAGTAGAAAAAGAAAATAAAAATAGAAGTAAATATAAACTAGACAATAGACAAATGACAAAGGCAATTAACCAAAAACTGATTTATCATCAATAAAACTGCCAAAACTCTACCTGTATGATTAAGAAAAAAAAAAGGGAAAACATACAAATTACCAATATCAAGAATGAAAGAAGGGTCATCACCATAGATTCTGCAGACATTAAAGATAAAAGAGAATAAAGAATTTATGCCAATAAACTAAAAAACCTACACATACACATACCCTGAAAAATACAAATTACAAAAAGTAATTCTACCTACATGGCCTGATATCCACTAAGGAAGTAGAAACTGTAGTTAAAACCTTCCCATAATGAAATAACAGGCCCAGATAACTTCCCTGTAAATTCTATAAAAGGTATAAGAAGGAATTAATATTAATGCTACACAAAATCTTTCAGAGGAGCTATAAACACTTATCAACTCATTTTATAAGGCCAGCATTACCTCAAAACCAAAATCTGAGACTTTATGAAAAAAGACAATTACAGAATATCCTTCATAAACAGCGATGTAAAAATTCTTAGGAATATTTCAAAAGGCAAAATTGCAAAAAGCAATTTTAAAAAAGAAGAACAAAGTTGGAAAACTTACATTACCTAATTTCAAGACCTACTGTAAAACTACAGTAAGTAAAACATCATGGCAGTGGCAAAAAGACAGATATATAAATCAATGGAACAGAACAGAGTCCAGAAATAGACCCAAATGTCTATGGTCAATTGATTTTTTACAAAGTCGCCAATGTAATCCAAATTGAAGAAAGCACAGACTTTTCAACAAATGGTCCTAGGACAGCTGGGTATCTACAAGGAGAAAAATGAACTCTTACCTCAAGCCACACACAAAGACTTAACTTGAATGTATCACAGACTTAACATAAAAGCAAAAACTGTAAAATTCTAGAAGAAAACATAAGTAAAAATATATGTAGGGTGCCTTTGGGGTAAGCAAAGATTTCTTAGATGGGATATAAAAGAAGGACAAACCATTAGAGAAAAGAATGATTAAGTCAGACTTTAGAAAAAATTAAAATCTTCTGTTTGAGAGACATCATTAAAAAGAAAAGAAAGAAAAAGGCTAGCCATATGCCTGGAGGATGTACCTGCAATACATATATCTGGCAAAAGACTTTTCCAAAACATATAATTAACTTTCACAATACAATAAGATAACCTAATTTTAAATAATGGTCAAATATTTGAATAGATATTTCCCAAAGGAAGGTAAGAGACTTGCCAATAAGAAAATGAAAAGATGTTCAACAACATTAGTCATCAGGTAAATGCAAATTAAAACCACAATGTAGTATCAGTTCACATCTAATATGGAATGGTTAAAATTAAAAGACTGACAATACCAAGTGTTGGAACAGAACGCAAATCAAATGAAATCTTCACACATTGCTGGTGGAAATGTAAAATGGTACAACCAGTTTGGAAAAGTTTGGCAATTTCTTTAAAAATTAAACACAACATTTGCCATACAAGCCAGCAAACCACATCTAGGTATTTATGCAAATGAAATGAATGCATATGTCATATCAACACAAAGACTTGTATATGAATGTTTACAGCAGCATTATTCATAATAGCCCCACACTGGAAGCAACACAAATAACCATAAACATGTGGATGGATATACAAATTGTGTCAAAGCCATTTACTGGGAAAGAATGAACTGCTGATATAGTAAACATGAAAGAATTTCAAAATTAGTGATGAAAGCCAGATACAAAAGAACACAATGCTGTTTGATACCATGTATACAGAACTCTAGAAAAGACAAATAAAATCTATAATGACAGAAAGTAGTGATTGCCAGGGGTCCAGGTCGGGGGAAGAGATTGACTGCAAAGAGGCCTGAGGGAACTTTTCGGGTAATGGAATTATTTTAGATCTTGATTTTGACAGTGGTTATGTGGGCATATAAATTTGTCAGGACTCAAAAAATACAATCCTAAAATGGCTGTCTTTTACTGCATAAAAACTACATCTCAATAAACTTGATTTTTTTTTTTTTCAAAAAGCAAAGGATAGCCAAGCATCACCAGGCATTGAAGGAATCCAGCAATAGGAAAACAAAGTTAAAAACTAAACATTTACTAAAACAAAGATAATATGGAGAAGTTTTTAAACATTTAGAGCTATTCAAGGACATATTACACCCATAAAACCAAAACAAAATGCTTAAAAAAAAAAAAAAAGCAAGCCGAGAACAAGAAAAATACTTTGAGGTTAAAATACAATTGCCAAGAGTAAATTCAATAAACAGTTAGGAAAATAATAGAGAAGATTTCTTTAGAATATAGAGCAAAACAAAACCAAAGCAAATAGAATAGTTAGAAAATAGAGGAAAAGAAGGCAAGACACACATAAGATGCAATTTGTAAAACTGAACTTTAAGAGACTTCAAGGTCCCAAATAAAAGATCAAATATCTGACTAGCAGGAGAACCTCAGAAAGAAAGAACAGAATAAATAAAGAAGTAATTTTTAAAAGTAAAATGAAATAAATCTGCATACAGATCTCCTGGAACGCCCAGCAAGTTTAATTCATTCATTCATTCATTATTTTTAAAGATTTATTTATTCATCTTAGAGAGAGAGCACAAGTGGGAGTGGCAGAGGGAGAGGGAGAGAGAATCCCAAGCAGACTCCCCACTGAGTGTGGAGCCCAGTGCAGGCTTTGATCCTATGATCCCGAGACCATGACCGGAGTCAAAACCAGGAGTGGAACGCTCAACCTGAAGTGCCACCCAGGCACCCCCAGCAAATTTAATTTAAAAAAGGACCACACATAGACACATATTTCTGAAGAACACATCCCAGTAGTTCCCACACAGAAAAGTTACTAAAAACCAATTAGAAAATCATATTGGCAGATGATTTCTCAAGGGCAACAACGAACACAGAGAGAACAATGGCTTTCAAGTTCAGTGGTAAAATTTTTTATCCTAGACTTCTAAAAACAGTCAAACTATAATCAAATGTGAGGAACAATAAAAATGTTTCCAAATTGGTGAAGATTCAGAAAGCTTATCTTCCACACACAGTTTCTTAGGAAGTTACTTGCAAACATATACTAGCAAAACAAGGGTGTGAACCACAAAAGAGGAAAGGCCAGGATGCAGGAATAAGTGGCTCTAACCCAAGGAGCAGTAAAAAAGTCTCAGGAAGAGAACTGTTCATCAGGCCCAGTAAATAACCAGTCAAGAGTAAACCAAAACTTCAGAGAAACTTCAGGAAATGGGCAATTCAACAGAAATGGGTGGTATGATAGTGTTTGAAAAAAAAAGTTTAGGCTGTGATAAAGGCAAACAGTGCATGAATAAATAGAAAGGCAATTGTAAACTCCAGGAAAAACAAAACAGCATGAAAACGTCATGGTCTAAATAAGAAGTGCACTAAAATAGAGTACAATTTTTAAAAAGTGATGCAGAGTAAAAAATGAGAATCCAGATGTCTGTATTTAAGAAAGAAAGACTCCTCTGACCTCATGGAGTTATAACACTGGACCTACAGTTGTGGTTGCAGAACAGAATGCAAATGTTTAACAACTTTAACAAAGCAGACAATGAAAGTTGTAATGTTAAAAGGAGTACAAAGGATAGGGGGATAAAATACCCTTCTCTTATTAAATGGGGAATCAAGAGATACTGCCAAAAATGAAAGAACAAAAAACTGATGTTTAAGGATAAATTATCTTAAGTTATTATATGAAATAAAAATAGTCCTATCTAACAAAAGGTGAAGGAAATGAACAGGGAGTAGTATTAATGAGCTAAATACTCATCTTTCAGAGCAGGAAGTCAACAGGTATCTTAAGTTTAAATATCAAGAAATAGAGGGCGCCTGGGTGGCTCAGACGTTAAGCGTCTGCCTTTGGCTCAGGTCGTGATCCTGGCGTCCTGGGATCGAGCCCCGCATCGGGCTCTCTGCTCCGCGGAAAGCCTGCTTCTCCCTCTCCCACTCCCCCTGTTTGTGTTCCTGCTCTCCGCTATCTCTCTCTCTGTCAAATAAATAAATAAAATCTTTAAAAAAAAAGAGAGAAAGAAATACAGCATAGCATTTTATCTAGATTAACAGATCAAACTACCAGAAGCACCAAAAACAGGGTTAGAAGAAGTTGTACCTGAGTACTGGAAATATGGATAATTGGGGCAGGAGCCTTGCTTTTTTATCATAAATCCTTCTGTACTAATCACCAAGTACGAATGTCATGATTAAAAAAGAGAGATCGAGAGAGGAAGACACAAATTCTTTAACACTCTTTCCAGTAATAGATAATTTATGTCTCATCCCTTTGTATCTGTAAGGCTTTGAACTCACTTGTAACCAACAGAATGTGGCAGAAATGACACTGCCCGTTCCTAGGGACACTGACGGGCTTTTGGAGCCATGAGCCACCATCTAAGTCCAACTACTCTGAAGCCTTGATGCTGAGAGGGACCCCAGACCACATGGAGAGGTAAGGTGGGGCTACAGTCCCAGCTCAAGTCCTATCCTACATCAACCAGCCCATAGGAAACAACAGATTTGAGGGTGAAGACTTCCCCAGCTGAATAAAACCCCTAGCTGCTACTTTACCCCCACTTGAAACTTTCAGACATCATGAACCAGAGATAAACCATTCTCACTGTGCTCTGTCAAAATTCCCCACCCACGAATCTTTGAACATGGGAAAATGGTTGCTTTAAGCCCCTAAATTTTGGGCCAATTTACTACACAGCAAAAAGGACCAGAATAATTAACAGAAAATTTTAATTACTTTAAATAAAAAACTGCAAACAAGTCCCCTGGTATTCTACTTTAGTAACAACTCCCAGCAATAGACTTGATATTCTATTCTACTCTTCCTTCTTTTCCTTCCTTCTTTCCTTTTTTCCTTCCTTCCCTCCCCCCGCCGACCTGCTCCTCATCCTCCTTCCTTTTTCTTCTTATCATTATTACTGTTATTCTTTATAGCTGGTCATGACTGAGTAATGTCCGATTCCTTATATGATCACAATCAACTGATTTCAGCGGAGAAGGAAGGTGTTTGTAATGGTAGTATCAAACAGGAGTACTGGGGTGACATTCACAATGGGACTGGCCACTCGGGCGTCACTACTTGTAAGGGCAGCTATAGCCACTTATACAAAGCATTGACAGCTTACATCAAACTCTTTAGGAGCATGTGTAACAACGCTTTTTATAAAACTTCATAACCCAGGGAATCTGAAACCATGTCTTAAAATTTCCGCCAAAACATCTAAATCAATTCTGCTGCAAATGATATAACCATTTAAGGTATCACTTAATATTTTTATTTAAAATTATATTCATAACTCAAAACTAATGAAAACACTAGTGAAAGAATTAGCTTAGGAGTATTATCTTAGTATCCAATCTACTTGCTAACCATTAAATTGTTAAATAACTCCTACTTCCTAAGTCAGAATCCAATTTACTACTGTAATTACCAGAAACTATATAATCCTGAAGAGTTTTAAGTGCAATACTAATGAGTGAATAGAAAAATAACATATCTGCTAAATTTTGGTATTAACTTACACTTTTACTGTCAATAAAATTACTGTAAAAAGAGTAATCTTTAGTCACAGTTTATTCATTCGGTTGGTCCTTCAGCAGACATTTGCTGAACTATGTGCCAGGTACTGTTCCAGAAATTGGGAATAAAGCAGTGAACAAACCAGACAAAAATTCCTGCCCATATGAAGCTTATGTTCTGATGGGAAGCATACGTTCTACATGACTTCATGCATCATCACTTCCACAAATATCTGAGTGCTAGGGGAAAAGAACAACGTGGAGATGGTGAAAATAAAGTTCCCAAGAAAAAGCCATCAGAAAATAAAATTCCATTTTATTATTATGGAATTAAAGAACGATACTGAGTTTACTTTTTCAACGAGTACTAGCGAAGGCCTTCCCAAACATGGCCAGAAGTTTCATCTACTTTCAGATCACTAGGTTTTAGATTTTGAAGTCTAAGAGACTTCAGATTTACCTAAGCTATTCCAGGTTCTATCACTATATTACATCTTCACCTCACTGTATCTCTCACCTCTACCTCAACTTAGTTCATCTTCTGCCACACATTAAAAGTATGTGGTCCTTTCAGATCACAAGATACAGCTCCAGACTGTTCTCTATCTGCCCAAGGATGGATTCACCTTCTCAATTTTATCAACTAAGGCAGGGATAAAACTACCATTTTTCATAAACAATGACGCTACTCTTCACTAATTTCAAAAGTCCTGTTTTTCTAGGATTCAGAATTGGTACCACTGAGTCAACCATGCTTTTTTTAAGATTTTTTTTAATTCATTTGAGAGAGAGAGAGAGAGAGAGAGAGTGCGTGTGCGAGAACACAAGTGAGGAGGGGAGAGGCAGAGGAAGAGGGAGAAGCAGGCTCCCTGCCGAGCAGGGTCCCAATCCTAGGACCTTGGGATCATGACCTGAGCTGAAGGCAGATGCTTAACCTGAGCCACCCAGGCGCCCCTCAACCACGCTCTTATATGGTTCTCCCTGAGATGAATCCCATCATTCTGAGTTAGCTGACATTTAAAGGATAGAGAGTAATGCCTCTGAAATGGAGTTTTTCTCTTTGCAATACCAACCGGTTTAGCTGAGAACCCAACTGGCATCAACAACCCCAATTTCTAGTCTAATGTACTAGTAGTAAGCTAAATTACCACTGATTAAATCCCATGGGCTTAAAATAATTTGTAATGACTAGCAGGATGTCACAACTTTTCATTTGTGTCTTAATGTGTAAAAAGTGTGTTATTTCAAAGAAAGGATGCTTTTCTTCCCAGGTCTTTAAGGGGACTTCCATAATTTAAATACACTTCATTCATGATTAGCACTAGGAGTCCCTTCTAGCCCAATCTTTCAATCTGTCTCTTGGTTTCTCAGGGCTCAACAAGAAAACACCCCATTTTTACCCAAGGCTACTTAGTAACTTCCTTAAATGATTTTACAGGGTTGGAATATAGACGACATTATCTAAAACTCCTAACTTGAAACCACTCAGATAGTTTCTTGGTTTACACTAAAGAGTTTTAAAAATGGGGGCGCCTAGGTGGCTCAGTCGGTTGAGCGTCTGACTCTTGATTTCGGTTCGGGTCATGATCTCAGGGTGTGAGATCAAGCCCTGAGATGGGCTCCATGCTTAGCGGGGCGTTAGCTTGAGATTCTCTCTCCATTTCCTCTGTCCCCACCCCCATCCCTGCTTTTCTCTCTCTCAAATAAATAAATCTTAAAAAAAAGTTTTAGGGGCGCCTTGAGTGGCTCAGTTAAGCATCCAACTCTTCACTTTGGATCATGATCTCAGGGTTGTGAGATTGAGCCCTGCGACAGATCTGCAGATCTGCACTCAGCAGGGAGGCTGTTTGGGATTCTCTCTCTCTCCCTCTGCCCCTCCCCATCACATGCTCTCTCTCTCAAATAAATAATCTTAAGAAAAAAAAAAGAAATGCCAATGTGTAACATAAAAAGAATAATTCTGTTTGAGATTTGAAATTTTTTATTTTTTTTAATGATTTTATTTATTTATTCGACAGAGAGAGACACAGCAAGAGAGGGGACACAAGCAGGGGCAGAGGGAGAGGGTGAAGCAGACTCCCCGCTGAGCAATAAGCCCAATGTGGGACTCAATCCCAGGACCCTGGGATGATGACCTGAGCTGAAGGCAGACGCTCAACAACTGAACCACCTGGTGCCCAATTTGAAATTTAAAAAGAAAGAAAGGGGCACCTGGCTGACTCAGCCCGAAGAGCGGGCGACTATTGATCTTGAGGTCATGAGTTCGAGCCCCATGTTGGGTATACAGATTACTTAAAAATAAAATCTTTAATAAAGAGAGAGAGTGAAAGAGAGAAAACAAGCAAAGAATTCGACTTCTCCTTAATCTGAATAGTGAAATACAAAAGAAATCATCAAACTCCCATCAGTTTTGACAGCATGTTCCTGGGAGCACTCTGTCCTCAGATCCTCCTACAATAATCCATTAATGAGAAAGATACAGCATTGGGTAAACTTGACACCAATTACCAATACCCAGATTAAAGATTGTATTTTACTATAATTAGTATAAATCCAATGTATGTCTTTTCAGAAATAACTAGCTCCATTCATACATTCACCCTGTGGGGTGAAAAAAATGAAAGTACATACTCCCAATCTGCAATACAGAGATTTGTGTACATGTTGGTTTCCTCCACAAAATTACAAACTTCTTGAGGGCAAGAATTCGTTTTGTTAATAACACCTTATATCTGCATAACATTTTGATATTCATTTGATCACAGTAACTCTCTAAGGTCAAAAGAGTAGTAATAATTCCTGATTTTATGGTAGGAAACCCATAATGAAGAAACATAAGGAATTTACTCTAGGTCACTCAGCTAGTGGGTAGAGAAAGTCAGAATAGAAGCAAAGTATTCTGACTACTGTTCCACTGACTAGAACATTTTTAAAGCTTATGATGATGAAAAATTTCAAACACATATAAATGAAGAGAGAACAGTACAATGAACTTCTACAGCTTTAACAATGATCAACTTGTTTCAGCTGGACTCTATTTTGAAACAGCTTCCAGATCTAATATCACTTTTTGGGTAAATATTTCAAGATGTAGGTCAATCATATTGAACAAAATGTTGAATATAACAGATAACCAATAAATACTTGTTTAGTGCTATTGATCTCACATATGCTTTCAGGCATTATTACCCAATTCTGACTAAAAAAATCAAATCTGAATTCCTAGACGGTACATTTCATTCATTTACTCATTCACAATATTTATTCTGGGCTACAAGATGCCAGTCACCATGCTAAGTGCTTGGGATACAGCAAACGGAATAAGAAAACTATCGTTCCTTCTTTCAGGGATCTTGCATTCAACTGTTCTGGATACGCACACACGTGTATGCGTGCGTGCACATACACACACCAACCACGTGTGTCTTGAGGAACTCGAATTAGTTCAACTGGAAGAATACTTCTTAACTAAACCTACCAGTTTGTCAAGGTGGAATCCATATTCTCTGTACACAAATTATGAAATGGAGTGGAAGACTAAGTTTTAACAGAAATTCGAATCTTGATATTCTTTTAGAAACTATTAGGACGGTTTTGCTTAATTTTGCTCCTCCTGAGCTTTTCCTGTAAAGAAAGCTAACAATATTAAAATCAGTGGGGGGGGGAAAAACAAAATAATTCAAGCAATTGATTAAAATGTATTTAGAGTAACTTCCATTCTTATATTTAAAAATGTTCAAATCATTTTCAACTTTTACTGAATGTGTGCACATTTCCTAATGTTCATGTCTTCATTACAGTATATAAATCAAGGGTAAGACTGTACAGTTAATGATGGGAATTACTTAAAAGTTTGAAACTCACTTCAATATAAGCTATATAGACTGGAGTAAAACAAAAATGAAATGCTCTCTTTTCAGTATTTCTTTATTATTCCCACGAAACCAAGTAAATATAATCCTATATACAGATCCATTTTCCCTTTTTGACAGTCCTTAGTTTTAACATTCATGTGATAGAAATAATCCATAGGGTCCCCTCCTTAATAACTGAACCTCTTTTCCATTATTTGTTCATTTATTCATTTTATTTCCACTGCATATAGGGTGCAAGTGGACATGACCACAAGATACTCTCTCCCTTAAGGAGCTTACAATTAGGGTGTGGAAAGCTAGAGGATCATAAGAGGGTGGTTGGAAGGGAAGATTAATAGTGTATCTTATATAATAGACATAATAATATTAAGGGGCAGACATATATGGAGTGTCACAAAGGAGGCCCAAAGATGTCAGGGTTCGACAGAAACAGAAATTTTATCCAAATGTAGGTATTAAGAAGGAGTAGAGCACACACAAAAAAGGTAGCATTAGGACTTGACTCTGAAGGATGGGTAGCATTTCAACAGGTAGAAACAGGAGTACAGGGAAGGGCACTGAGTGCATATTCTGAAATCAGCCCCAATTAAAGTTGCAGAGGTAGATGTCAGGGAGCAAAGTGAGGGTAAATGAAGTTGTCTGCATGCCTGTAGGATACACGTAGCAAATGCACAGGAAGAATACACGAAAATCCTTCCAGAGCCGACACTAGTATTGAAGACCAAAAAAAATGGGTATTTGTATAATTTAAAAATGGACAGAAGTATTTGAAAGTTCTTACTAAATAGTTTCGGTGTACACATGCATTGCAGTTAATACCCAATAATTTCCCAGTGTTAGCTGGAGATACTTGCTAACGCTGTATGCAGCTCTGAAAGGATGAAAAGTTCTCACCTCAGGGGTATATAATTTAATTTATTCTACTTCATTCATTCAGAAAATATATACCGGGAAACTAATAGTTACAGACATTGTGTTATTTATAGATATAAAAGATACAATGCTGTGCTCAAGTCAGAAAAAAACATACAGTCATTAAACTGAAAATAATTTTTACATCCCAAGGGAGTGTTTTCTGATATGCAATGACCACTAAATCATCCTGTCCTGCCGACACTGCCTATCAACCTGCATCTGAACCTTGGCCATCCTCAGTTTGTATCTACAATGCATACAACCGTGGAATGAAACACTTGACTAAAAAGTGAGATGATTGTTTTACACATTTACAAAACAATTCCTACACAGACCAAAGCGGGTTAGACTACGTTATATCTAAGATCCCTTTCAATTCAGGAATCTATACACTGTGATTCTAATTCTACTGCATTAAAATCCTTTAGGAAGGCCAGATAATAAGAATTAAAAATTAAAATGGCTACTTAAATGACAAAGCCAACAGTTGCTCAAATTTAGGTAGACTACTAAATGCTTAATAATTATCCTATCCCACATAGACCTCCAGGCCACTACTGCACACTCACAAAGATTCCTGCCACTTGCCTTAAGGTACTTTTACTTCACCTCTCAGTGGAGAGGTACATGTGCAGATGTTAAAACGAAATCAAGTATGGCAGCAAACTGGTGATATTCAAAACAACTGCCCAGGGTCTCTTATATAAAACTCCTCCCTCTGACTGCTGACCTACCTGCCCCAGCAGACTTAGCGTCCATAGCTCATCACACAAACGGTGACCTTTATGTAGACATGCTTGTTACCAACCACCACCAGTACCCACTTTCAATGGTGCCTCTTGGCCCTTGGACAAAGCCCAACACTAAGCACACCACCTTGTCCTATTACCAAACCTCCTGCATCCAGATTTCATTTCTGCCATGTTCTATTACACCAGAAACTCACAATTTCCTTCCTAGGAAGACAAGCTCATCTGAACCTCCTGACAAATACAACAACAGTGTGGTTAGTTCTTCAAGAAGCATTAGTACCATAATTGCTTATGTATCTAGAGGTTGTTACGCTGCCTAATTTTCAAGTATTATGATGTTTATTTCATTAGATGGGTAGTAGATACCAGAGCCACATTATGTAACAATTCATTCATCAGACAAGCATTTTGATTTCTCCTATTGTTTTGTCTAAAATGAATTCACTATTATTACTTAGGTATATTATTAACCTATATTATTTTTTAACTATAGCTGTTTATATGATCATAGTTATTACTCAAATTCTTAAAAGGCAGAATTTAAGGGATAATCATCACACTTTTTACAGACAGACTTCAGCAGGGCATACCACAGAATTCAGGAATTTCCTGAATTGATACATCATTTATTCCTGGCAAACCAGTACCTTTGTTTACATTTTTTCCAAACTAGAAATGTACTCACTTGTTTAACTTCTTCCATCAAACAAACAAAAATAGTTTTTTTTTTTTAATTGCTACTCAGATTTTAGAACAAGTTAACAACTTAAAAATTGCACTATGGACAAGTTCCTTGACCTCTGAACTTTATTTCTTTACCTATAACATAAAAGGGCTGAAAGACTTCCAAAGTCCTTCCGACTCTAATGCCCATGAATTTACAATGACATAATTTAAGTATTAGAGGTTTCAATGTGAAAGAACATTCCTAAGGAATCACTGCTGGTGAGGCATTTAAAAAAACAATAACAGATAATTTATGTTTAACAAGAAATCTGTTTTCAGATATTCACTTGTCCATATGTTAAACATAGGGAAATACACCAAGAGATATTCAAGTTTATACAGATTTCCCTTCTATAAGCCATTTTCTCCTTAACAGAGAAATTCTAATAATTCCAGGATGATAACAGTCATGTAAAAAGGATACAAGTGCAATGCCAACAATTCAGCATCACCAAGTTCTTCAGCAGGACAAGGAATGGGCAGAACATAATTGTGAAAATGTTTATTTCTTAAAGAACCTTGATAAATTGGAAACTTTTCAAGGGACTCTTAAAGAATGAAGGGCCAAACATACTTCTAACATACTGAAACTTAAAAAAGGAAAATTAAACCCCTGTTTTTCCTGCTTTCACTAAAACAAGCCCCAACAGACATATTATTCACCCACAAAGTAACGCTTTTATTCAGAAGGATTCCCATGAACTAACCCACCTGAGGATTCAGCTTTATGCTGCATCAAATAATATGCCATGTTTCTTGCACCCTGTTAATGATTCAGTTTTCCTAGAGAAAAATTATATTATTATTTTCCTTTTGTGCCATGTTACTGAGCTCTTTAAAAAGAGAAACTTGGAAAACTCTCCTTGAATAATAATCACTGAGCTGCATGGATTTTTGTTGTTTTTTCTCAAAGCAGTGATTAAATACACCAACAATAATTTAACATATTTAGATATCATAAGTTTATCCACTGAAATGCCATTAGTTTTAGTTTCTGAACCAGTAATCGATTTGAATTACACTAATAAATTTAATGCCTGGGGACAACGCTGGTAGTGCTTACCAATCTCTGTAATGACACAATACTGTCACATATCAGGGTATGGTGATCATCTTATTCCTTCAAACACGGGGGCGAATTACTTGAGGGAAGTAGGCATGATTTACCCAAGTATCTTTCGAGCACCTAACCCCACGGTTTTTAAACAGTAGGTCCTTCCTAAGTCCTTCTTAAATACATGGAACCCAAAAGTTCCTATCTATTAGTTCCATGTCAATATCATCCTGTAGACATCTATTTGTAGGTCTCTCCCTAATGCTTCAAAAAGCATTTGATTCTGATTAGTGTTTTGGTTATCTGTTACTTAATCAGCAAATTCCTGGGAACCGAATTATCATAAATATTAGTTGCTTTACACAACTAGTGAGGCTAAATACAGCACAACAAGCCCAAGGAAATAAAGAGAAGTGAATTTTTAAAGAGAATAAAGAATGACTTATCTATGACCAAGTTAAGTTCTAACAGTATGGAGACTTTTTCTGACTTGTTCACTGATGAATCCCCAGTACACAATAAGCCATCATTACCTATTTGGGGAATCAACAAACTGCTGATAGGACGTATTATTTTATCTACCCATATACAGATTGAGTTCAGAAGGTAAAACAGAGAAGTCCTTTGTGGAGTACAGAAGCTCCAACACAGGTTCACACAGAAGTCTGATTCTGGCAAAGGCTCTAGGATTTGGGATCACCGTCTATAAAGTGAGAGTAAATTTACATCCTAGACATTGACTGGCTGATCAAGCCTGGGCCTGGGATACATCAAGCACAGGTAAACAAGAATTTCAAGTCATTACCCCTGTGCATAAAGGCAGTGCCAGTGCCAGCAATAACAAGTCAGCCTTTCTGGCATATCCATCAAAATTAAATCTTCAACTTTTGAAAAAACTAATATGTTTATTATGCTCCTTCAAGCTTAGAGGCTTAACTACCTGTGGAAAGGGCCTATAATTATGATCAATTACTTATGACTTGAAGGCACTTACAAAGACATCTGCCCTTTTAAGAAGCCTTTAAAGAACAGCCATAACATTGTAACATTGGTCCTATGGGGCACCAATAAGTCACAAGTATTAGGGGACGTCCAACTTTGACAACTCTCCCTTGGAAAGAAAAGAATTATTGTCACCTGTCCTTGATTGCTGACCCTGCCTGAACAAATATTAGCAATCTTCAAAATCCTGAATTCGTAGTCTAGTGAAGCAAGTCATGGGGACCAATGACAGCCCCAAGGCAGAGGTAGAAGAGAAGAAACAGGAAGGAAACAAAATGGAACAGAGATACATAGCTCGTGAAGATGACATCATCAATAATTTTCTCAAGAGTCACTGAATTTCATGCCATATGACTGATGGTCTTTTCTGACCATTATATCCAAGTAGTTTCTTGGTTTCAGAGCCTGTAATGTCTGGGTTTGAGAATGATTTGTTCTATAGAAAAGGTCAGGGGAACTGATGCTTACTGGAAACTTGTTTCGAGGTGAGGGCCCCACTAATCAGCATGAAACAAGTAATACTTGGACATTGGAAGCATTTTTAAATTTACAAAGTGCTCTCATCTACACTCTCTCAGCTTTTCCTCACAAATCCTAACAGGTAGGCATCATCATCACCACCTAATCTGTAAAAATAAGGTTTTAAAAAACTTTTAGGTAACTTCATCTTGAATTTGTAAGTATAGTCTCCTGAAATTTCTCAGGACAAAATCCAAGTCATGGGTCACTTAGAAATCTTTAAAGACAAACCAAATTAAGAGGATAAATCAAGAGAGTAAGAATGGATCAGCCAAAATCTACCAACACAATGGCAAAAACCATCCTGTTACAGGGATAGTGCTTTGTAAAAGATAGCGTTACACGGGGTGCCTCTATAACACCTCTAGGTTGGAAAAACAGTATTTTATTTACTTACACATAAGCGCCCTTAAACGGACACACTCCACGGGCAACAGACAAAATAAAACAAGAACTTGGATCCTAAAATTCTAGGGGTGGAATTTATCTTTTGGGAAGCACCTAGGTGATTCCTCCAGGAAGACAACTAAGTTACACAGGACAAAATGTACTCTCCCCTTTCCCTCCAATATCACAAAGACTCACAGGAAGCGTTTCTCTTGGTTCTCAACAAAGAAAACATGCACAAAAGGTAATCTATTGCTGTTATGTATAATCCCATCTTCCTTAAAACACTCATTCTCCTGGCCCCCATTATCCTTTGCCCCCCTCTCTTTTACAGGCTAAAGCAGAGGTTTATAATGGGGGGTCCTGTTTTCACAGCCATTTACTACCTTATTTACGTATTTATGATTCTTTGCAGCCTTCCAGCCTCAGCCTAACTGGGTTGGGAACAAAGCACCACACAAATCACACAGGATAAGGGGAGACAAGTCAAAGCCTCCCAGGAAGATCTGGTAGACACTTGGGCTCCCTGAGTCTCTGGAGGTCTTGGTATTTCAAAGGTCAGTCTTGGGTCTCTTGACTTTGATGACTAATATTAAATTGTTTGACTTTTTACAAAAATATTTAGTTGTGCTTATTTACATAATTTCATCTACAGCGCACACAGTAGGTATGTATTTGAACAGAATCCCCAGATAGATGAGAGGACAGGAAGAACACCCCAAGACTTCCTTTCTCAAACACACGCTCCTAAGAATTGAGACAGGTAAAAATCACACCCTAATTTGTAGATGTTTCTGTGCATTCCTTTTCTACTTAAAACTACGCATATCTGTTTAGAAAAGAAAAGCATGACACACCACACAATGTCAACCACACAATGGGGAAATTCCAGGATCACTAAGAAAACACCATTATCCTAGTCACACACACTTTAGTTTAATTACTGGTTACCACACAGGAGAGGCTTTAAGAAATGCTGTCTCCCTAGCCACTTTCCACATCCCCTCCCGAAAGAGCAAAAGCAGAACGTTTAGAATCTAGGGATTCCACATCTTAGATTCACACACATCACTACTTTTGAGAAGTAGTCTGAAGACCATGTTAGCCTAGAGACATAAAGTAATATACACAAATAGGCAATATTCACGGAAGAAATTTTTTAGGCGACTCTGTTGGACACTTATTTACCATTATATAGCTTCAGTAAGAAAAACTGGACGTGACTGGCAATAACATTAAGTTGCTACTTTTTCGTAAAACTTTATTTATACGAGGCTCCACGAGGAAAGTTCTCATCCTACTAATTTTCACCGCATCCTGCCACTTCTCTTATTCTCATCCTCTCGGGGGCTGGCAGGGCACGTCTCAGGTTGGCTCACTCCCTAAAAGGCACCCAACTTCCTGGACCCCCTGACCCCCTTTCATGGACAGCAGGGAGAAATCACAACTTGCACCGCGGCGGGGAAGCCTGCGCAGGTCACATTGCCTGACTCGTCTTTCTGCTCGCTGTCTGGCAAGGTCGCCAGCTCTGGCTTGCAGCTCTGTCGACAAAACTTACTCTCACTCCGTAAGGGCAACGGGCCATGCCTCCCCGGCCGCCCTCCCGCCTCAAGGATCCCCGGCCCTCCCCGGGCACGCGCGGCCTCCGACGGCGCGGGCGCCGCTCCCCGGCTCACCTGACCACGTTGGGGTGCTCGAAGGTCTCCAGGTGCCTCAGCACCGCCACCTCGCGGATGGTAGAGAGCGGCATGCCCTCCTCGCCCGTCTGCACCCGCACGCGTTTCAGTGCCACGAAACGGCCTCCGTTCTTCAGGTCCCGGGCCTTGAACACCTTCCCATAGGCGCCCTCCCCGATCTCCGCCACGCACTCGTACTGCTGGTCCGCGCGGCTCAGGCCGTCCTTCTCCATGCCGCCCGGACGCCGCCCGGCGCGGCACCGCTGGGGCGGACAGGGGGCGCGCTCGGCTCGCTCGCAGCCGCCGCTCGCCTCTTCCCGGACTCCCCGGCCCGCTCCCTCGCGCCCCGGAGCTCGGTCTCGCTCTCCCTCGCCCCCGCCGACTACCGCGCTCCGGCGCTCGGGTTCTCGCGGCCGCTGGGGCTGGATAGAGAGACCTCCCCGCGGGCGGGCGCAAGCCCGGTGCCGCCGCGAAACTCCGCCTGCCGAGTCGCCAAGGAGCTAGCCGATCCCTCCTCTTCCCTCCCCGAAGCGCAGTCCTCTGCACAGACACCGAAGCGATTACATAGTCTCTGCCCGAGCGCGTCTCAGTCCACAATCCTTCCACCTAAAAGAAGAGACGGGAGGACAAGAAAAAGTGCAATCAGACATCCCAGGCGCCTTCCTCCGGGTTCCCGCAGACTCCCCTCCTCCTACTTCAGAAAGCCCCCATCGCTACCCTCGGCGCGCTCCTGCCCTCTCCCAGGCTGCTTAATCCTTCCTGGTTCCTCCGAGAAAAGCGAAGTTACTTTTCTTTCCCTGCAGAGCTGGAGCCGTCTTCGCGCGGAGAGGTTGCAGGGGCCCCTCGGGGATGAGCGCGCGGCGCGGGACGCAGTGGAACGGGAGGGGGCGTGCCGAGCAGCCCAGAGTGTGCCGGGAGCGCGGGGGAGGGGAGGTGCCGGGCACGTCAATGTCACCGCTTAATATTTATCCCTACATCATTGTGTTGCACTGCTACCCACCCCTCCTCCCCGGGCCTGGACGTGCAGGGAGAGGGGCTCCCGGGGTGCCATGGGGCTTTCAGGGATTGTGCACAAGCTGCTGTGGAGGGTCTGTGGGTCCACCCGTGTGGGGCGGCAGAATGTGGGTGGGGGCTCCCAGGACCCTGTAATCCGATGCTGGGAGTGTGCGAGAAGGGGTGGTCAGACATCTGCTAGGAAATTGCTTCCTTTCTTTCTACTTTCAGTTTTTCTACGAGGAGACATTTAAAAACGACTTGCACACACAAATGGTCTTTTTGGGGTAAAGAAGTCTGGATTGGAAACGGAATTCTTCCTCCGACTCGGAGGACCTCCCTGGTGGAAACCCATAAGGTCGGGGAGGGCTGGGGCTCCCGCTACTCGGGAGTGGAGGAACGGGGGGCCCTGGAGGGGGGGAGTCGCCCAGGGGACCATAAGGGTGGGAGAAAGGGGTATTCGTCGCACTTTAGCTTGTCATCTCCTTAAAGAATAACTTCGGGAGGAAGGTAGCATAACCGCGTCTCGCCCTGAAATTCTCAACTAATTTCAACCTCATCAAAACTCACCCTAGTCTTAAAAAGGCTGGGGTGTGGGAGGAGTAAATGCCAAGCCTCGGGGGTGAGAGAGAAGGGGCTGCGCCCTCGGGGCCAGGACTCGCGAACCTTTTCCCACTCCCTGGATCTTCTCCAGATCTTCTGGATCTTAAGTAGCAGAGGTGGCTGCTCCATTCCTCTTTCGGCTTAAGGCCTGGTCTCATCAAAACCCAAACGCCCCCCCCCCCCCCCGCCAAGCCCTCAGCACAACAAAGTGCGGGGGTGGGCAGGGGGTGTAGGGGCACACTTCCCTCCCCTTTCAGTTGCAATCCAGGACCTAGGAAGCCTCCAACCCAAGGCCGCCGCGGCCTCCGCCGGACATTTCGCCACGCCGGCCGCGTGTCTGGAATTCCCGGGACACCTCGGAATTACCTGCCCCGCAACCGCTGGCCCGCTAGCCTTCTGCCAGGAATTAAAGAAACAAATGGCGCGATCCCCACGGTGTGATGGCAGAGGGGACCGCAGCGAGCACAGAACCCCTCACACTCACTCCATTCAAAACTCTCCTTAAAAGGTGAAGGCAAATCCTGGGGGAGCCAAGGACCGAGCCCCCACCCCCAGCCTGCACGGGGGTCTGAGCCAGGCCTAGGGCCACACAGGTAGCCGAGGAGCCGCCGCCGGCTGCGCAGCCCGCCCCTCCCGCATCCCCCTCCCGCCCCAGTCCAACCCGAGGCTCAGCAGCTAAGGCAGCGTCGCGGACGTCCCACCCCCGCAGGGAGCTGCGCCCGCTGCCCCAGCCCGGCCCCGCACCGCCCGCCCTGGCTCTCCCCCCTCGCTCCCCGGACGGTCGGCTCCGGCGGAGAGAAACGGGAGCAACAGTGCCTTTTTCCCCCTCTCCTCCACTTTTTTTTTGTTGTTGTTGTTGCTTTCCCACGCTGGCTGAATGTGACTTGACCCCATTTCAAAAAAGTTTGACATAGTGCTTCAACATTTCCGCATTCCTCCGCGACTACAAAGGCTGCAGCCGCCTCCTTCTGCTTTCTGTCTCTGCTCTCTGTCTTCACACTCAATGAAATCCTTCATGTGCCTCTCCCGAAGCCTGCCAAGCACCGCAAGGGTCGCCACCAGCGCAGCGACAAGAGGCCGCACTGGAACCACCACTCCCGCGTGTGCGCACACGCAGATGCGCCCCACGTGCAGACTGTGGGGCGCGCTGCGGGGCCCGGAGCTGCGCACCGCCGGGTGTGCGTTTTAACTTGGATATTTTAAATTATAAAATTAAACTGGGAAACTAAAGCAAACGCGCGTCCGTGTGGGGCTCCAAGCCTGTGCACTGGCCGCCTGCGAGCACTCCTATAAGTGTGCATAACACCCCCTGCAAGAAGCCTGCGTTAACATTTATCTCGTGGTGGAGTAGATGGGAGGCCACACCCACACCTCCGCGAGCTGGAGTGTGCTTTAGTGGGGAAATGAATGTGGGGCACGGAAACACAATGTCCCGCATGGAGTCCCCAGAGGCAGTGCATTTTAAACCCTAAAGTGTGGATTATTCTGTGTGTCCGAGTGGAGTTTATATTCCGCTTTAAGAAGCTTGATGAGTGTGTGGGTGTTTGTGCGCACGGCTATGTGGGAGCAGGCAGAGGATCTTAGTGTTGGGGGTGTCCCTGGTGTGGGATGTCCTCCTCTTGCCAGATTAGGAGAGACTCCTCTAGCTCCCCAAAACTGGTCCCCGTAACTAGCCTGCCTCGGCCCCTAAGGGGTTAACTAAAGCCAATTCCGCATACATACACCCCCCCCAAACCACAGTCACCCCCCACCCACACCCTCGCTTCCGACCCTGGCAACGCTCCCAAATCTCCCCGGGGGACCCCCTACCCCGCAGCCCACCCACCCGAACGCACAGCTCCTTACCTGAGGGGCCTGGCAGCTTCAGGCCTCCCGAGGGGGCTGCGAGTGTCTGTCGGACCTTCGCACGTGTCCACCACGGCGCCGAGCAGGTAACCCGCTCGGAGGAAGGAGTTACCAGCACTCTCTCCCGCGAAGGGGTGGGCACAGCGGCGGAGGGCGGAGGGACGTTGGAGGGACGGCGGAGGGCGCCGCCCGCGCCGCTCGCTGGGGGCGGACGGGGCTGCGGGGCTCCGGCCGGGGCTCGGGGCCGAGCCCGGGAAGCAGCGGGGGCGGGGGCCCAGGAGGCCAACTCTGCCGGAGACCCACCCGGCGGCGGCGGGGCTAGGGGCTCGCTGCGCAGTGGCAAGCAAGTGTGCAAATTAAAGCCTTCCGGAGAGAGGGGAGGCGGCCGAGACCCGGCTGTGCTCTGAGTCTCTTAGCTCCCCAGCTCTCGGCTCCAAGTGGGGGGCGAGAAGGAGGGGGGGTAGTTAAATGAAAATTTCCGGCTTTCACTGCAACTGGAGTGAGGGATCTTGCAACTAAAATAAGAGGCGTGAGAGTATGAGTGGGATATGTCGTCGGGAGTCCGCGGAGTTTCCAAACCCAGGGTTGCCCAGAGTAGGGGTTTTGACAGAGTGAGGCGGGAGGATCTGCAGTCTGTGATGTGAACGGATGGAAAAAACACAACCAACCAACCACAATTATGAGGGGCCGGTGGGGATGGTAAATACCAACACTTTCCAAGAAACTGAAAAATCAGACCAAAAAATAACTCTTCTCTATTAAAAAAAAAAAAAAAGTCTGGCAGGGCGCCTTGCAGAAAAGAAAATACTAATCTGTCCAAGCACTTTTCACTTTCAGCATGAGCTACATTTGTTTTGTTTTCCTTCGCTTCCTTTCGGCCTCACAAAGCCCTATCTTTTCCTTTTGGACAGAGGATAGGATTTGGAAATTGTCAGGCTCTCTGTGGTTAACGATCTACTTGAAGGGGCTCACCGGTTCACAAATATTAAGTGGTTAGCAATTGCTGAGGGTTCACTAAGGTATTTCTGGGGAGCTAAAAAGACTAAAATTTAATATAAATATTAGAATTGGAAGATAATAGGCACACACAACAAAGAGGACAGAACGTGATTCAGTGGGTGCTCAGTTTAAATGCATTGTTGGAATTCTGAAATTTGAAACCTTGTAAGAATGTATACTTTACCTGCTAGAAAACCTGAATACAATTATTGCAGGTGAAAATGAAATTTTGGACAAAAAAAAGTCTTCAAGACCCTACCATGGAGTAAAACAAAAACAAAAAAAAAGTTTTGTTTTTTTTTAAGAATTCAGTGTTCTCTAAAGTCTGTATCTGTAGAATACTTGAAACCCCTTTAAACATCTTAAAGCAAAGTTAAAAAACATCTATTTATTTCAGAGCTCTGTGGAAAAATTGAAATCCAGCAAAATACTGTTTGAATTGGAAATATTACCTCTATAAATCTTTTGACTTTTTGAATTAAATCATGTTGCTAATGTCAGAATAAATCAAAGTTTTGCCTTTATAAAATTTATTCTATACTACAGTGTGAAGTAACAGGTTAGGTAAATAAAAATTGTTGCGTTTCCATTAGCAAATATTTTGCAATGCATTATAGTAATGTGTTGTTGAATGATAAAAGTGGGTATTTGTGTTTCTTTATGCTTAAGATAATTCATAAAATACGTTTTGTGTTCAGGAGCATGTCTTCTAAAATTCAGTTTCTGAACAAAATTTGTAAAGATATCTATAACCTCATATAGACTCAAGAAAACAAATTGTTAGATTTTGTATTTATATAAAATATTGGATCAGTACAAATCACTAATTAGACTTTAAACCAGAGATACAAATGAGAATCTTACATTTTTATAATTGCTACACTTATCAATGATTTTTAAAACAAGATTTACTTGGTGACTAACACATTTATGTAATTTAGAAATAATTGTCAATAAATAGTCATAGGAACCAGCAAGTGATTGCAAGAATTTATTTGGGCAAATAATTTGTTTAAAAAATAGTAAGCCATAAATATCTTTAAAATTAAGAGAAAAATGTCCTTTCTACACTGGGTTGCATTTTTAATTACTGAATTTGACAACAACCATAGATGGATTTGAAATTCCATGATTTAGATCACTAGATCACTTGTATGAGGTAGAAAGAAAGAAAGAAAAGAAAGAAGAAAGAAAGAAAGAAAGAAAAAAAGAAAGAAAAAAAAACTTTATTTAATTATATACACTGAATGTTAACTCTATGTCATCTGCTTTCTCTGATACTGTTAATTTATCATTGTTCACTCTCTCTGGTTATGGTTCATATGAAATCCCAGTTGGTTAAAGCCTTAGACCAGGAAGTTTTACAATGGATTGTGTAAAATTAGTAAATACCAGATTGTTTTTGTTTATGGATAACTTCCTCTGTGGGTAACAGGTTATCATAACAAAATTTGTGCAAAGTTTATAAACTGTGAACCAAATTCCAACTCCTTTGTTTAGAAGTCTTTTATGAATGAATACATAGCATTCAAGAATAATGATTTGCATGCCATGTATCTGATATCCTAAAGTTGCAAATCATCTTACAGGTTTTTAAAAATTAGAACTCTGGATTTATCTTCAAATATGATGTTGTAGCTTATACAGAAAAATTTCCTAGTGTCACATAAGAGATGCAGTCTATGTGTGAACACTTCATATCACATATCTGTAAACTTTTGTTTTTCCCTAAAATAAAAATAAAATTTAAAGTTCTGCTCTATAATTTGTAATCTTGTTTAAGGAATGAGTAATTTATTTAAAATTAGTAATTTTATAATGTACATAGAATTCTAAATCATCTCTGATTTATATTGGCTATTTGAATTTATAAAATGTATTTTCCAGAAACTTGGAAATAAGGTTTTGCGATAACCTGCTACACAATAATTTTAACTGGAGGTCCATGTAAATGTATACTTTTAGTCTATAAAGATCTCCTGTTTATTGTTTTAATTAAAAAAAACAACTTTTCTGGCTTAATAACTTCAAAATCAGTTACCCTTATCTTTAACTTGATTTATATGAGTATGTAAATGTTATCTTTATTGAGTAATTACTATGAAAAACTATAATTTTAACAGAAATAGTATAACATAGTGCAGTGCATTTTAGTGCATTTTTTCTTCCCCAGGCATTTCCAAGATGTTTTCTTAGGTTTTCCCTTAAAATATTGAAAATGTACTCAATATCCTAGGAAAACTTAATTGTACTACCAACTTTTTCAATTGTAAAATTCTGAATTTTAAATGATTTTTAAATTCAATCTTCTAAATAATTACTTCCTGTCAATTTGGAAATGACCTGGAGTTTTCTCTTTTCTTGTTGCATGTGATCTAGTGTATTGCATTGAAGCAGTGAAACTTGCAAAGATTTTGATATTTGCCAGGAGGGGAAAAAATATATCAGGTAGTAGCTTAAAAATTTAAGAAGAAAAAACCAGACGTTATTATTATTTTTTGAAACTTTCCGTTTTCATGGGTCCTACTGTTCTATAATTATCCCTGGGCTCCCTCTGCAACATGTCAGTACTATGTTCATATTTGTATAATTGTCATCATATTTTCCTTTTTTCCCTTTTGATACTCATATCTTCTTTGTCCTGTGTGTGTGTGTGTGTGTGTGTGTGAATACCTGTATGTTCTTAGCATATTGTCGTGACATGTTCAAAACGTGTTCTTAAAATCCTTTCATCATCTATATTAGTATTATGAGTAATCAGAAAAATAACCATGGACATACACTTATAATGAAATGCCTACATTTCCTTTTGATTTATAGTGCCCTATCGTTTTCACTGATTTCTAGCATTTCTTTTCTAAGATAATACTAGCATCTCAACTGTACCCGTGGCCTAACAATTGTGTTGCCATAGCTGCCTTCCGTTGAGCTAAACGGTGCGTCCGTGTTTTAGGTAGACTGTTCAGATGAAGCAGAGAAGGTACAACACAGTGGGGGGACATCATGATAAAGTGGGGTTTGGGAGGTAGGAGGAAGGGCAAAGAAAGGCACCTGAGAGAAACTTCTGTGAATGGCCTGGCAGCAGGAGCAAGTGAAGAAAATACATGCCCAGGTCCCCGGGCCAAGCGATGTAGCCTCTGGGCTCTAAGTATGGAGTGTCCATGCAACCTAATTCTTCTAGAATGAACGGTGTTCTAGGTCTATCCTGTTGTGCACTGAAATCTGTCTTCTTAAATGAGATTATATAATGTCTATGTCTATATTCATGTAACTATTTTACCTTGTCTCATTATGGATTCTTCCTAAAACTAATATAGAATGAATTCTTGGCAAGGTTCTTTGGATTTCTAGACAAAGTATCTAATTGCGTAGCTGTGTGGATCAAACAGTTTTCCACAAATTGAAGAGAGAGTCCGATTTTTAAACCCTGTTATAAATTTGTTCAGTTACTCAGATCTTAGTGTCCTTAATACCTAGTATAGTAACTGGCAAGTATTTTATGTCCAATAAATGTTAGTCAATGGGAAGTTGGCTTTAGACCCTTCATCCCTCTCCTTTGGGACTAGTTCTTCCTATTTCCTTCAGGGAGATATATGGTAAAAATGTTTTATGTAATGCCAGCAAAGTTTAAGGATCGGTGTGCTGATGTCCGGGCTTCAGAACCGTTTCTCCTCTACCTGCAGTTCCCTTCCTGTTAGCGCTCTCCTCTAAATCCGATCATCTTTTTAAGGCCCAGCTCTTAAAACCTAGGAGATTCCTTCAGCTGAACGACGTCCCTCCCGGCTCTGACTCCTTGAGGCCATCTGCTTTCTACTCCCCTTAAAAGCTCCATGCTCTGCTCTCCACCACCCTGAGCTCCCCAAGTGCGTCCACCGTGCCTTGTTCCCCTTGGCCATGATCCAGCTCCCGGCTGTGCCATCTGGCCATAGTAGGTGGTCAATGAAGGCAGCAATGGTTCTTGTCTCTCTGCATGAGTGTTACGGAATCAAGCAGGCACAGACTGACTGGAACAGCGTGGCATAACTAGAATAACATGTGAAAAGTTGAGGACAGTGTTCCACTTAGCTTAAACAGGAAAGAACCAGGGTCATCCTGTTACTTGGTGTGGATTTGTTATGTTTTCTCTTGTGTTGCAGATATTGGTCATTGAAAACATTTTTGTCTGAAAGAAAATATGTTCAGATAAATTTCTAAATTTGTCTGAAAGGCATATTCCAAAATCTGACCTACGAAAAATGCCTAGGCAATTTTCTGCATTGTCTTCCCCTGAGAATTCCAATTAAACGATTTTTCTTTAAAAAGAGCAAGTACTAAACTCTGAAGTAAATGAGACACTATAGAACCCAGAACTGAGAAAGATTGCTAATTTTATTGAGCAATACCCTTATCTATGTGAATGCATTTTAAAGGAGCGAATCCTTGATTTCTAAGCCAAGAACTTGTGTTTTATTCCCAGTTCTTCCTCCACAGCAATGCTCACTATACTCCTCAGTTACCAGTCATTTAACCTTTCTGACTTTCAGTGTCTATACCTATTTAATGGCTTTGCTAATCATTCAGGAAGATGTTATGAAAATAGTTTGGAGAGATGTAACAGAGACTTTTACCTTCACGAGAGAAGATATGGAAAGGTAATTGAGGTTGCTGGTCTGCGGGTCAGAAGACCTGAAATTTAACCTGAAGTTGGCCATGAACTACCTGTGTGACCTTGGACAACACACTTCAGTGGCTGGACTTTAAGGTCTTTGTCAATAAAAAAGATGATTAGACTCAACGATGGGTATAGCAGCTGTAGCTTGAAAATGCTATAGTCTGGCACTATCATTATACATCTATTCTTATAAATCCCCTAAATAAGAATAGCGCCAGTGGATAGGACTCTGATGTTAGCAATCCAGAGAGGGTTGTGGACCTCAAATGTGAAATATATTGGGGTTTCTCTAAGATAAGCCTCTGGACTTTCAAGACTGAATAGAAATGAACACTTCTAGGAAAACATTAGAAAAATTCACCGGATAAGGAGAGAAGAGCCAGGTTTTTTCTTGGCTAACACGAAATGTGATGGATTAGATTAATCAACCCTCATTAATAAAATATGATAAATAAATTACAATAGTACTCACAGAACCAGGATACTAAAGATTAGAAATCTTGGGTGATCACAGAAATTCTTCAAAGATATTATGAAGCATAATTTTGGGAGATGTGACATGTCTGAAAACCATCGAAAATGTGGCAGCCAGCCTCCCGTGAGGCAGTGGGAAGTGAGCGGTTGGGGAGGAGGTGGGGTGGTAAAAGGCAGCATGCTGTGAATCTGAGGGGCTCCAGCAATGTCAGACAACCTGAGTACTGCTGACCCAAAGCTGTTATTAAAATGTGTGCAGAGGAACAGGCTGTTGCCTCTGTGTTCTTGTTTTCTACAACACTGGCCCATGTGCATGGTTGGTTTTAAGGTTTTCCCTAGATGTGCAGGGACATTTACGCAGTTGGAACCAAATGGTCCTGGATTAGAAGTTTGGCCACCCTGTGACATTGGAGTAGGTTCTTAAACCTTCAGATCCCCAGTTTCCCTCACCTGTAGAGTAGGGATAAATTATCCACCATAATAAGCTGGGCTGAGAATTCAGTCAGTGCCAACTATGTGTATTTTGCATTTAACAGACCTTTAATAAATATTAATACACAATCGACATTCCTTTCTTGAAATCACATTTCCTAATCTATCTCTTTTTAAAGACAGCTAACCCTTTGACTGATGATTTTCTTTTTCAACTGGATTGAAACGTCTACCCATTGCAGGAAGAACAACCCCAGAAACAGTGCAGACTCAAAATTATCTTAGGCTTTGACAAAACCACAACCGTCTATGGGTCTGTGAGGGATGGAGGAGAGAGTGGGTTGTCTCACCTGAGACCTTACCCCAGTACTGCTCAACCTCTTAGTCTGTACCTCCCTGTCTTCCTCACCCTCTTCCTTCCGTTTGGCTCTCTGTTCTTCCTTTCCACTGTTTTGGTGTGGCCCATATGTGCTGACATTTGTGTTAAAAGCTATGCACTATGTTGTCTCCCTGCAAGAGCTCCCACCCCCTCCCCCATCACTCTCCCACAGTCCCTGGCTCCCACTTTTCTTGAGCCGAAGGCAGACACTCAACAACTGAGCCACCCAGGCGCCCCTGGCTCCCACTTTTCTTGCTCTAAGAGCTATTTGTCATCCTATCAGTCTCTTCCTAGCTTAGCAGAAGTTTACTTGGCCTTAGATGACGTTGTATTTCCTATCCCATACTCACTCCCTAGAAACACACAAGAGGCGCTACCCCACCTCCACTACCCTCTTTTTTCTTTTCTTTTTCAACTTCCCAGGGATATTTCCACAGTTCATATCACTGCTCTCCAGTGTCGGACCCTCCAGTGTCGCCCGTTTCTCTCAGAATAAAATCTCCATCTTGTCCTACACTGCCCTTTTCTGATTCTTCTTGTCGCTCTCCCCCTTGCTCCCTCTGTAGCAGCCACACTGGCCTCCTTACTGTTCCTCAAACTCACCAAGCACATTCCCATCTCTGAGGTTTGTGTTTGCTGTTCCCTCTGGCTGAAATGCTCTTCCACCCACACATCTGCGCGGCTGTCTTCTTCACTTCCTTCAGGTCTCACTCAAAGTCATCAAAGGGAGGTTCTCTGACCACCCGACATGAATTGCATCTACTTCCATCTCTGTCCGTCTTATTTCACTTTGTTTTTTTTTTCTTAGCACTCATTTCCATCTGACACATTAGAGCTTTATTTATTTGTTTGTTTAGTATCGGTGTCCCCCCACCTCCAGAATGTAATCTACAGAAGAGCTTCAATTTTGTTTTATATTCTCTTGTGTCACTAAAATAATCCCTCGGCACATAGTGGGCAATAAATACTTGTCAAATGTATGAATAAATGAGCTCTCCTCTTATCCAGTCTTACAACCAGCCAGTCCTTAGCTAGCTGACGGTTTATTAATTAAGAATAACTTATCTATCTGCAAGAGCTCCTGCTATCTATCTATACAAACCTTATCTATAATACATAGCTTAGTGCAATCTGTCTAAATTTAGGTATTTTACACGTAACCAATATTCTGCTGGGGGGCTTCAGCTGGGATTGTTCACAAGGGTGTTCCTTAAGGATAATTTGATTCAACACCCCCCAGATAAGATTTTACCTAAAAGCATTAAAATTATACACTCAGTTATTCAGTTAATTGAAATTACACTGGAATGTATGTCTTACACTGGAATGTGTATGTGATAAATGTTTTGTTCAAAATATTTGTCCCTCCTCATATCAAGAGTGGAAAGCGGTTTGGAAGCCAGGGGTGGCCAGATTCATGTCTCAATCCGTCATGCCTTTTTCCTACCATATTCCTACTCCAGGTTCTCACATGGGAGGTGAGAGCCAGTGAGGGGGAGCATGGTGCTTAAAAAGTTCCAACACTGGAGCCAGGCTTTGTTGATTAAAATCCAGGCCCTGCTGCTCAGTGGCTCTGTGTCCTTGGGTATTACTTAACGTCTCTGAAACTCAGTTTCTTTATCAGGGTTAAGACTCCCTGCCTCCAGGGTTGTCTTGAGGATTTAATGAGTTAATCCATGCAAAGCACTTACGGGATTGGCCCATGGAAAGTACATGTTAGCTATGATTATTACTAATATTCCTCCTGATAAAACAGCTGTCACTTCTTAAGAGTTTTACTGTCCTTTTTCCTGGGCACCTGGCCCAGGATTTACTGCACAGTACTCTGTGTTCAATCGGTACAGCCACCACACCCTTGGATCCCTTGCTGCTAGTGTTATAGGCTCTGTCTTCTCCCTTCCGACTCTTCTCTCCCCCTCCCCCTCTCCTCCCTCCTTCCCTACTTCCTTCCTTCCCCCTCTTCCCTCCCATTCTCCTCATAAATCCTGCCTTTTCTTCCTTTCTTCTACACTTTCTCATACATTGTACGGTCTGTTCTGCGTTAGCTCTCCCTGTCTTCTCCTCCATTCCCGTGCTGTTTCCGTTCTCATCCACAGAGGAAAGCTCTGGACGGGAAGGAGCCGTCATGTCACCAGGAAGAGTCCCCAAAAGCAAATCTTTCGGAGCTCTCACTTCCTGGGTAGAATTTTGCTCCTTCAAGGGGCCTCTGCCTCTGCGATCTGAAGCCCTTTATCAAAGACTGCTTGCTGCTCAAGTGGATCAGAAATGCCATCTCAGCACTTTTAACCCATGTGTGGGTTATACCAGCAGCATCCAGTGCTTTAGAAAACACTGACATGTCTTATCAACAATCATGGGCGAACCATAAAATCAACCATAACCAATTGTATTGCTTGCTGCTCCTAGGGGGCATGGATGAAATAATGTGGTTGCTTTGATGCCTAATAAAGTTCAATTCCAGTGATGGTGAGAATGTAGGAAGGAATGAAAGACATGTTCAGGGCAAATGTGGTTTTTTTTTTCCCCCTTCTTGCCCTATTAGATTAGGAACTCCTGGAGCAAAGGGACCATGTCTGCTGTCTTCGTTTGTAATGTTTAGGACCAGTGCCCAGCTTAGTGCCTTATTCACAATATGTGCTCAGTCATTAAACACTCCCTGAATTTTTGCTTTCCAAGTACTAGACAAACGTGGTCAAAAATTCTGAGTCCACAAAGGCTAAAAGAATGAATGAAGTGCTTTATGTGCTTGCCATTCAGGTAGCTTTGTAAAACATACAATTCTAAGCGCTAAA
Organism: Eumetopias jubatus; assembly: GCF_037043125.1. Classification (NCBI taxonomy): domain Eukaryota; kingdom Metazoa; phylum Chordata; class Mammalia; order Carnivora; family Otariidae; genus Eumetopias; species Eumetopias jubatus. Next base: position 37,778,469 of record NW_028274820.1, read on the forward strand.
TTGTCAGACCAGTAAAAAAAAAATTATCATAAATCTCAATAGTCCTATAAATGTTTACGGCATAGCTTTGGCAATTATTACAGTAGACCCCCTTATTCGTGGTTTCATTTTCCACAGTTTTAATTACTTGCGGTCAACCATCGTCAGGAAGCAGATGATCCTCCTTTTGACCTATCCTCAGAAGTTCAAGAGTAGCCTAACGCTAGGTCACAATGCCTTCGTCATTCACCTCACTTCCTCTCATCATGTAGACATTTTCTCATCTCACAATCATCACAGAAAGGAAGATGAGTACCATACAATAAGGTACTCTGAGAGAGAAAGAGAGAGACCACATTCACATAACTTTTACTGCAGTGTATTGTTATTATTGTTCTATTATGAGTTACCGTTGTTCATCTCTTACTGTGCCTACTTTATCAATTAAACTTTATCAGAGGTATGTAGGCATAGGAGAAACCAGTATATATGGGGTTTGGTTCTATCCGTGGTTTTAGGGCATCCACTGGGCGTCTTGGAAAGTATCCCGAGTGGATAACGGGGGACTACTGTATTGTGAATTATAGTGATATAGAAATATATCTTAATTCTTTCTATTACTTGTTAAACTCCTTGGGGAATTAGTTTCTACTGTTGTGCTGTACACATCATATACTTCGAATGCCTGTTCGATGAATAAATGATGAAATGGATGATGTTATACTTCCACTCATTCAGAATGTTCAAAGAGGTTTCACATATTTCAATGGTCTTTTTAAGTAAAAGTTACTATCTATATAATATATATGGATTGACATTAAAATATAAAATTCTACAAGTCAAAATTATACCAAACAATATATTTTTTACGATTCAAAAGGCACTTCAAGATCTTTAACTTACAAAATGTAGAGAAACCAATTGATTTCCTAAAAATATATCTTCATCTCCTGTTTTGGTCTACCAGTAGTTTACCATGACTTTTAAATAAATCTGCTTTGTCAAGTTGTCTAGTTGTATGGATTCTGAATAAAAAGCAATTTTATATTCTGGCTGGAAAGATTTTAGAAGGCTAAAAAAGTACCTTGAGAAAGACAACATAACATAGAACCAAGGTGATGAAAATGATTATATTTTAATTTTTGTTAATACATTTGTATCTCGACATATTACATTTCTAGACCAAAATGGTTTGTACATCTCTGTTGCTTGAGCAGGAGGAAATCATTATAATGAAAAGAGTTATTGAAAATGGTCCATGTTGTGTAATTCCCAGGATAAATGGGCTGAGTAGCAAATATTTCTGTTGTGAACTGTTTTATACTGAAATGTGCATTATTAAACCCATTTGTTGAGCACATTGAAAGATCGAATATCTTCCTAACTCGACACTGGAAAATGTTTATTTGCCATTCCTCTCCTTCCTCTGCTCTGATCTTGTTAGATATTGTTTCTGGGTTTTCTGGAATCCATCCATATTAGAGGGGGAAAAAATCATAGCCGAAGAAACAAAAAAAAAAAACCCAGAATTTACAATTTATAAACACATATTTTTAACAAGATCATAAGAAATTTAAAATAGCATACATAATAGAAACCGCATGTAGGAAAACATATAGAACGATGTGGTGGGTGACCATTTTTACACCATCATAACGACCCCATACATTTGAAGAACACAAAAACAGTAGTCATCAGGTTATAAGAATTTGAATGTAGCAAAGGAATGCTAGTGATCAAGATGGTTTGGAGGTGATGTGATGCCCTTTTGATTTTGTGAGGTTACTTTATGCATACTGTGTACTGAAGTAATATACGTTTAACTATTGCCCTTTAAAACACTGTGTGTGCAATCAAGTTGTTTTTATTTCATTTAGAGTAATCATATGTGGGCCTGGTTCCCTGTTCCAATTACTTCCCCCCAAAACCCACCTCTGTTGAAAAATCAATTGAGCACCAAAGATTAGAGTTGAAGGCACTGGCAACAGCTGGAGTGGAAGAAACAGAAAGCAGCTTTCCTCTTCGATGATCCTTTTCTCCTCCAGTGAATGCCCCTTATCTAGAGTCAAATCAGAAGTAAAACATCCAGGTGTAGATTTATCTATTTCCTCATTCATTCAACAAATACCTACTGCGTGCCTACCATGTGCCACCTGAGTACTCAGTGTGGGGACATGTTATAAAAAGTTGTTAAAGTGACATTGGGCTTCTGGAGAGAGCTTGAATTTCAAAATATAGAATTGGAAGTCGGATACGTGGTGTAAGAAGTGCCTTTGAAGCAGATGAAAATTGAGGGAAGTTAAATGAAGAGACAGGTGTATGTAGAGATGCAGAGGAGATACGAGACCAGTTACGTTCAATTGCTTTGGGAAGTCTCTGCTATGAATGCTACAGGGAAGATACAGAAGGTTTTGAGGAGAGAGAATTATGTGTGTAGAGTTGTTGGGGAGAATGCTCCCAGCACCGAGTCAGGGGACTGTTGTCGGCATTGTGGCACAATGGAAGCAAGCATGAGTGTGGAATGATGAGCAGGAGTGGTCCCGGCTTTCCTCCAGCAATGCTCCTGGGCATACATGGGAACACTGGATAGCGTGTATGATGTGGTTTTGCCCACTGACATCGTGGGTGACAAGGATATGACAGGGGCCTAGGTGGAGAGGGCAATAATGGGCTCAGAAGAGAGCTCATGGATGGATTAAACTATGAGGGATTTAGCATTTATTGAACTCAGGGAGCAGAAAGCAGGAGAAGGTTGGGAAGGGGAGGAGTGCAGTGGTACAACTGGGGGCTGTGTATAAAAACCAAATATTCCAAGTGCCTGTCGTGGTTAAATTCAGGGAATGATCCTGCTGGTGCATGGCTGAAGGAGGCTGGAGTTGGAGGACCGCAGGGAACAAGATCCTGGGACTCGACAGCTGAGGTAACTGATGGGTCCTCAGCATGCATTCTGAAGTTGTCAGAAAGTGGTGATGAGGAATGAGGACATGGAGGAAGATCATAAGCCAGGTGCTGTATTCATTTAGCAAGATGGAAGTCTCATGCGAGTTCAGTAAACCACAGGTGTGGTGCCTCTAAGATGGTGGAACAGAGCACTGGTGTCACTTTTAAATGAGGAGGAAAAAGAAGTGGACAGCTGAGTAGTCCAAAAGTTTGAAGTCTGGGCTTGTAAATTACTGGAAGAAAAATCCCAAGAGGGCCAGAGCTTATTTTGAAGACATCCAGACACTATATACAATCAGCCACATTTTTTCTAGGTTATTCAAATGCATGTTATTTTATTAGTTGTTGATTTGATTTTTCATCATTATGGATACTGTCTTGGGTAAGAAAAAGAAAAAGATGTTATTTTATATTCTGCCTTGATTCCTTTCTGACACTTCTTTAGTTGTATTTTTTTCATGGTCTCTCAGCTTTAAAAATGTCGAATAGTGGGAGGGAGGATACGCTTTCCCAAATATCAGATACTCAAGGCTTTTTACATATATCAAAAATGAGATCCTGTTGGCAGAACCAACTAAACTAGAGAGTATGTTACTTTTCAAAGTAATCCTCTGTATCTGAAAGAAAAACACTGTATTAATCCTTTTTTTCTTTCTAAATACCATAATTTATTTAATCTTACTTATATAATCATAGTCTTGGACTGGTTTTCAAAACCACCATTATATTAAGTATGTAAAATACAACTGATATGATTATTGAAGTGTATACTTTTTGCATTAGAATGGAGAACACAAATTTTGATGAGTTTCCTGACATATGAACAAGTGCTCTGATAACTTTACAGACATATCAGTATATTCATAGATATTCTGATTATTGCAAAGCCAGTTTGTTTGTTTGTTTGTTTGTTTTGCATGGGTAGCTACCTAAATTGTTTACAAAGCATAGAGAATGCTATTTAAATCACAATATAATAAACCCCTTCCAAGGAACTTCTTTAGTAGGGGCAACAGATCATAGCAGTAATGGTTGTCGTTGACAAACACCTGTCCTTTATAGTTACGTGCTAAAAGGCAGGTGTTCTTATATTTATTATGCTTCTATTGTGCTTTCCATCACTACTATAACAAATGTTGATAATCTGAAAGATTTCATAACACTAAGAGCAAACAAACCCTATTCATACATTGAGATGAATTTATTACTTTTCATTCCTTATTTAAGTAAACCAAGTCCACGGAATTCGAAAGTAAGATATTACCACTTTCCTACTTTCCTGCCTGCCGTGTTAATTCTCCTTTGGAAGACAGTTGTCTTGCCTGCTGGATCCTTCTCTTAGTCTGACTCTGTTTGATATGAGATCAAAGGGCTTTCATTTTCTGTATCAATTAGGCTGGCTGTCTTGTCTCAATGAGATTAAGTAGCCTCTGGAGAGTAGTGACACCAGAACAGCCGTAGATGAGCTGATGGTTAGCATACAATATGGCTGTCTTAATTCTTTCTAAATGATAGTTTGTCTAGTCTGATGTCTTTTTTTTATGGTTGTGTCTGAGGCTCATTTGTTCAGGGCAACCATGCAGCACACACCAGACCTGATAATCAGTGGTCTGAGTTTCTAAAAAGGCTAGAAAGACACATCAATTCTCTCGCAGGCTTAAGATATTTCCCCTACTTAGGCAAAGTCCAGCTTTCTGTGGCTGTTTCTTTGATTTTTTTTTTTTTTTTTTGGTAGGATACCAAGTACCAGAATATTTTACTCCAAATACATTCTAAATCTTATACCCCAAATTTACCTCAAAGTTGCTTAAAGGAAGCATTATCAAAAGCATTTGTAGAGCCCCAGGCAAAGCTATGTAAACCCAGTGTTAGTCTTGCTGTACAGAGATTCTTCTGTATCTAGAAGTTTGTGGTCTGCATTTTCCACTGTCATATTTAACCACCTTTTTTTTAAAAAAGATTTTATTTATTTATTTGAGAGAGAGAGAAAATGAGCAGGGGGGAAGGGCAGAGGGAGAGAGAGAGAGAGAGAGAGAGAGAGAGAGAGAGAAGCAGGCTCCCTGCTGAGCAGGGAGCTGGATGCAGGGCTCGATCCCAGGACTTGGAGATCAAGAACTGAGCTGAAGGCAGACGCTTAACCGACTGTGCCACCCAGGAGCCCCTTAACCAACTTTCTTGAGATGAGTATTTAATGATGTCACTGGAGAAAGTGAAGCAATGTGTTTAAAGGAGTAGACAACACACTGGTATTTATTAACAACATCTTCTCTCCACCTGTTCACTCTGTCTTTACCTTCAGAGATTTCCTCGCCAGCTGCTTTGTCAAGAAAAAAAGAGGTCGTCAGGCATCAACTCACCGACTTGGTCTTCCTCACCATCTTCAGACGTCTCTAGGCTTAAACCTATTCTTCCTTCTTCCCTCTTATCCCGGAAGAAAAACTTCTACGACTTTCCAAGTCTTGACCTTCACCCTGAGCCCTCAAAATCTGGCTTCCTCAGTATCTCCCCTCCTCTCATGTTTGTGACCCATCCTTTCTCTTCTGGGTGCACATGTGCTTGAGACTCCACCAGACGTTAAAGAAATAAAAAACAGTGACAAAAACAACCATTCTTTCTTTAGCTCAACTTCCTTTTTTTCTGGGCTAATGCCTTACATTTCACCTTTTCATCATCAGATTCTCAAGAAAGAAGACTACATGACTTATTCTATTCATTAGGTCCTATTCTCTCTCTCTTTTAAAGATTTTATTTATTTATTTATTTATTTATTTGATAGAGAGAGAGCACAAGCAGGGGAATCAGCAGGCAGAGGGAGAGGGAGAAATAGGCTCCCGCCGAGCAGGGAGCCCGAAGCAGGGCTCAATCCCAGGACCCTGGGATCATGACCTGAGTCGAAGGCAGATGCTTAACGACTGAGCCACCCAGGTGCCCTCTTTTTTTTTTTTTTAACAATAAACACCATTATTCCATGACCAAAGATAAGAGGGAGGAAGATTTATTTGCCTTTCTACGCTTTGATTTTCCTAAGATAGGACTCTAGCTCCTTGCCTTCTAGTGTGGAGCCATCTACTCAGCCACACTGGCCTGGTCTTGAAGCGATGCATGCGAGAAGCTTGCCCTGCTGGAGCTGCTCCTCCAGAAGACAAAAACAGGGAATGCTTTGCAGATTTGTTTGTCGTCCTTGCTCAGGGATCTTCTCTATATTGTTCTAATTTTAGTGTATGTGCTGCTGACGGGAGCACGGTCCCATTCTCTTTTTAATCCACTGCCGTCTGATTTCTCCGCTCACTGCTGCTCTCACTAGGGTGGGTAAGAACACTGAGTTACCAGTGGACACTGTCCTACTTGCCTCTCTTGTCCATTTGCCACTAACGGTTAGTATTTCTGTCAGGAAAGTTGTCTTCTCTTCTGAGCTCTGCTTTACTTCCTTCTCCTGGTCCCCCTTGTGTATCCTTCTAAGTGTTTTGCCTCTTCAATTATTTTTTGTCCCTCTGTCCATCCCTGAGAAGTTGGGGTTCCCTAGGGTTTGTTTCTTACCCTTTCTCCTCCTTCCCCTCCTCATCCCCCTCACCCCAAGGCAATCTCATGCTTTGGCCTGATTTCTTCTCCAGCCATAGATCTGTATCTCCAACTACTCATAGGAGTTCCCCTTGAGGCACCTCAAAATTCAGCACACGGTAAAGAACTGACAGGGCATTCTCCCTACAAATTGTTCACACAGATTTCTTCTCCCTTTCTCCCTAGCTCAGCCAGAACCCCATCCTTCTCCCAGATGCCCAAGAGTGAACCGTGACCCTCCTCTAACTTCCTTACTGCCTTTCAGTTCTACCTCCTGAGAAGCCATCTCCTGCCCCTTCATTCTTCATTCCACTGCTCCAGTCTAGGTCAGAGCTCATCACTTCATACCTGGAAGCTTGCATCTAGGCTTTTCCTTAGTCATATTTCTACAACCAGATCGGATCACGTCACTACCAGGATTAAGGACTGTTTTCAATTTCCATCTGCCTGCAGGATATGCTTTAGCCCGAAGTCCTTAGTGTGGCATAAGATCCCCTTCAGAATGTAGCCAAGTCTGATTTTCTATTTACTCTTTGGTTTCCCACCCCCATATGCCTTACACACTCCAGAATGTTCCCCATTTGTGCCTTCATAGCTAAGATCAAGGTGCTGCTTTCCCTGAAATGTTCCTGTTTCTTCTCTCCTCTTTCTGCCTGGCAAATCCTGATTCCTCCTTTTATGTGAAGCTGCCGTGTCGCCTCCTTTCTATTCCACTTAGTCTTTGCTGACCACAGCCTCCACCCCATTCCCCCCTCTTTCACAAAACGAACTGTTTTGCTTTTGCTGTTCTAGAGCATTTTATGCAGGCTTCCACTTAAAGTCCTTGTCTCATTGTCTTATAGCTATTTTTCTGCTGCTCTGTCTCCCCTACCAGACTACCAGCTCTTCTAAAGCCATGTTCACCTTTCCCGCTATGCCAAAGATGCTCACCAAACTCCAACTATGTCTTCAAGATAAAATAAAAAGCCTAAGTGGGACAACTGGGTGGTTCAGCTGGTAAAGTGTCCAGCTCTTTTTTTTTTAAGGTTTTATTTATTTATTTGAGAGAGAGAGGGAGAGAGAACGAGCAGTGGGGAGGGGCAGAGGGAGAGAGAGAGAGTGGATGCCCTGCTGAGCAGGGAGCCCAAGGAAGGGCTTGATCCCAGGACCCAGAGATCATGACCTGAGCTCAAAGCAGGCACTTAACCGATTGAGCCACCCAAGCACCCCAAGTGTCTGACTCTTGATTTCTGCTCGGGTAACGATCTCAGGGTCCTGGGATCAAGCCCCATGTGGGGCTCTGTGCTCAGCACGGAGTCGGCTGAAGAGTCTCTCTCTCCCTCCCCCTCTGTCCCTCCCCCCACTTGTGCATGTATACACACTCTCTTTCAAATAAATAAATTGAAAGAAAGAAAGAAAGAAAGAAAGAAAGAAAGAAAGAAAGAAAGAAAGAAAGAAAGAAAGAAAGAAAGAAAAAGAAAGAAAAGAAAGAAAGCCTTAGCCGACTGCCTCAGGTAGCATTAGTGTTCCTCTGTCCTGCCACAATTTTGTATTCATGTACTTTCCTACAGCACTTGTTATATTGAAGTTATACGTTTACTTTTCCATTTCTTCCACTAGACTGAGAGTATCTCAAAGCAGGGACCTCATCCTATTCATCATTGCCATCCAAATGGCTAGCACAGTGCCCAGAACACAATAGGTACCAAGTAAATGTTTGTTAAATCAACTGCCACCCCCCTAAGTCTTTATTACTTGTACTGGAGTTATTTTTAGATGTGAATTGGTGCTTTGGTTTTGAACACCTATATAGGATATATTTTAAGTGCCTATTAATTTTACTATGAATATTTCACCTACAACAATCACCACCTGTGCAGTAGATCATTGAAAAATCTCGATTGCTAAAGAAAGATCACATTAAGTTGGTTGAAAACAACCTTGATTTGTGGGAAACTGAGCCTCAGAGAGTGCTGAATTAAAAGAAAAACAGTGAGCACATAGAGTGATATAAAGTGCTTACTCATGGCATTGGAATGCCAATAAATATGTAACATTCCACAGCCTGGAGTTATTATTTTTTTATAATAATTATTAACCTCATCAATTAGAAAAGAGAAAATCAAATGGAAGGTAACTGAAGTTACTTAACAAATTTAGGCTAAAAACCAACTTAAAAAGCTATACTAAAAATCCTCTTAGTCCCAGAACATTGTGTATCTATCTGCAGAGTATCCTCCTATTAGAGCTTTCCCCATAATTGCCAAGTTATGGGACAGAAGAAAACATAATTTTAATTTTGAACAGCTGAGGTTGGTGTGAGGGTGAACTGGGGAAACCAGGAAACTATCAGGAAAACCCTTACCCTTGTGGATTCACACAGATAATGTCTATTTACTTTATAACAATCAGTCAACATGGATAAATCCCTGGGCTATAAGCTGGAATACTGATCTGAGTGAGTCTGGCTTCAGAACTCTCATTTTCTATGCGCTAACAGACTGTGAGTTATTTTGTGAACACTCTAGTACCTCTTTAGGTAGGTGATTTAAATCACTAGTAATACAAATTAGTAGTTAGGTTAATAAGATAACTCCACATTTTCTTTTAGCCTGGTGAGTCCTCTCAAAATAGGGCTGTTTCAGCCAAAACAGTACATCTACTCTCACTGTATTTTTCCCTTTTCTTTTTCCCCCACCTTGAGTCAGGCTGTGGTACATTATGGGTATTTCCCAATAAATTACCAACCCCTGTACATACATTTTTACTTAGCCCATATCCTGCTTCCTACACTCTTCTAAGTTTTATTCATGAATCACTCAAAATTTTACACATTCCAGAAATTACACATTTACTTTTCAGTATATAACAGCCATTCTTCCTCCCTTATTTGAAATATTTTTTAACACTTGTTCTAAATGAACTCACCATGGCTCATCCTGGTTTGCATAATTATAGGTGTCTCATAAGTAATTATCAAGACTCTTTTTTCTTTGTTTTTCCCTTGCTCATCCTTTTTATTTTTTGTACAGGGTGAGGGGCTGGGGGGAGTTCCCTCCTAGGGAGAAGGCGCCTGGTGGTAAGGGCACTTCACAACTCATTAATTATCTATTGGGCATTGGCTCATTTAAAGAGTATTAGGCAAGTTGTTGGGATTTGAGACTGGTGGAAAGCAATTTGTCCGCATTAGAAAAGACTCAAGATGGAGAGCCCTAGGCTCAGAGATGTGCCAGGCTTGCAAGAGGATTTTGGATTTGGGAGTTTTTAACAGCTTTTGAAAGATGAAGAAAGCACCACTAGCATGCTAGAATTAGGAGGCAACGCTTCACATTTAAGAAGAATAAATTCAGCTTCACCCAATGAGATGAGATCTGGGAATTTACATAAAGAGGTAGTTTAGGCTAAAATGATAAGAAGCTTCTTGGGAATGAAAATATAATTGATTATGAAGGGTAGATGGAATGCTTGGGAGTTCATAATTGTCCTTTCCAGTCCATTAAAAAATAAATAAATATGTTTAATAAAGATAGATTTAAAAGGTAATTTTAATTATGGCTTTGAAAGAATTCAAACAGTACAAAAGGGTTTACAGTAAAAAGTAAGTCCCCATCTTTCCCTTCCTAAGCATAGTCTCCTTTCCCCTCTCCCTTTTCCCCTCTCCCCTGGTTCCCTTTGCTGGACAAAACCACAATTATCTAGTTGTTATTTATCCTTCTGGAGAAAGTCTGTGCATTCACAAACATATATGTATGTGAGTTATTCTTTATTTTGCCACATGAATGATAGCGTACTATATGCACTGTCTGCACCTTACTTTTTCCTCTGATTGATGTGTCTTGGAGATCTTTTTCTTAGGAGTCCAGATAGAGCTGCCTTATGCTTTACAACCATTGCAAAATTTAATTAACCATTCCCTTCTGATGGACATTCAGGTACTCTGCATTCTTCTGCTGTTACAAAACTATACTGCATCATAGTTGAGCAGAAAGAACAACATGAAAACCTCCTGATGGGAGGGTTGGAGGCAGGGTAGGACAGAATGAACTGTTGTTCTCATATGAACCAAACATTTTTAGGTTCTGCTTCTCTCTGTGCCTCATTGCCATGCATACATGGGGGAAAACACACAGGAGCTCTATGAGACGGCCACTTACTGTTGTTTTCCTATGAGGTCAGGCACATTTCCATTATGTGGAGTTATTATGTAAAGTATCCCAAGTCTTATATGGCAGTGGGGGTACGTGTTAGGAATATACCTGAGTTATTTAAGGAGAGAACTCAATGTTGTGGAAAGAGCATTGGCTCGGGTCACAAGAACTTGGTTCAAGCCTCAAGTCTGCCTTTTATTGGTGTGATATTCGAAGTCCTTTTAGTTTCTCTGAGCCTTATTTTCTTCTTCTGTAAAATGGAGGTAATAGTACCAACCTTGTGTCTCATAGATTTAATGAGATAATGCTTATGAAGTTATTCTATAAACCAGTGGTTCTCCAACTTTAAAGAGTTTCTGGTTCAGAAGGTCTGGAATGGACCTTGAGAATTTACATTTCTGATAAATTCTCATGTAAAGCTAATGCTGCCAGTCTAGGGACCAGAATTTTGAGAAACACTGGCACAAGTCATTAAGAACCAATAGGTGGTGTTAAGTTTTTTCACTATAGTTATTACCCAAGAAAGAACACTACCTTTACATGTGTCCCTAGAGAAGTGAGAGAGGTAATGGTAATCACTTTTGAATTAAAGTAAAAATTCTGCCTGTCGATCGATTACAGAAATCTCTAAAGAAATTGAACTTAATTGGGGGGGTGGATACTAAACACATAATTATGCACACTTTGAGTTTATTTAAATGTTCATGCACCTCTGAATTCACTGGTTAAGAGCACTTGACAGGAAGTGGAAGTATAAAAATAAAGAAGAAAGGCTCATCTCGTGGCGTTGCTGCCTTAACTGAGCACAGGAAGTCCTGGAAATCTTGCAAGACTGTCTGTTCCTTCATGATGTCTAGCCTGATTTTAAGACCCCAAAGAGTATTTTATGTTTGTATTTGTCAGGGTTCTCCAGAGAAACAGAACCAACTGGAGGAAAAAAAAAAAGTACACACACAGACACACAGACACACACACAGACACACACACACATAGACACACACACACACACACACATAGACACACACACACATAGACACACACACACATAGACACACACATACACACACACAGAGAGTTACTCTAAGCTATAAGTTACTGTAACTGTGGGATAATTCCAGTCTGAGTCTGAGAGCCAGCAGAGCCAACAGTATAAGTTCCATTCCAAGTCCGAATCCAAAGGCAGGGGAAGGCCAATGTTTTGACTCAAAGACAGGCAGAGAGAAAGAATTCCTTCTTAATTTTTTATTCTGTGTATGTCTTCAACAGAATGGACAAGACCCACTCACAATGGGGAAGGCAATCAAGCTTTACTCAGTTTACCAATTCAAATGGTAGTCTTATCCAGAGACACCCTCACAGGCACACCCAGAAGTAATGTTTAACCAAGTATCTGGGCACCCTGAGGCCCACTGAAGTGGACACATAAAATTAACCATCAAAACGCTGTTGAGGGATGTCTGAAATGAGCCAGTGTCAGTGTGCTTATCATGGTTTTCCAGTCCACATTGCCACTTCAAAACACTTGAAGTTTCAAAGAGCACAAACATCAACCATGGCTATGTGTGTAGTTAGTTTCATATTCTAGTTGTCACACATCTTTTTTTTTTTAAGATTTTATTTTTATTCATGAGAGACAGAGAGAGAGGGAGAGAGAGAGAGAGAAGCAGAGGGAGAAGCAGGCTCCCAAGGAGCAGGGAGCCCAATGTGGGACTCGATCCCAGGACCCTGGGATCATGACCTGAGCTGAAGGCAGACACTTAACCATCTGAGCCACCCAGGCGCCCTAGTTGTCACACATCTTACAGCAAAACTTTTCAGTGGACTACTTATAGCTAAAACTAAAAATATTCTTGTAAAAACAGAAAATTTTAGGTAATGACAGTCAGTTGCTATCATCAACACCATCACCGTTATTGCATTTATTATAAGAAAGGTGATGCCAACAGGTCTATCTGCCAGTCTATAAACACTGTTGAGTATTTAATTATATGTTAAGAATAATTCAGAATCATTGATTTAATGTCGTCACAAATGTGTAGCAATCTAGACATTCAGCTTTTAGCACTGACATATTACCTTCTGAAAATCACCATAGACATTCCACTCTCCAGTCCCTTCTCAACTAATAAATACAACCTGTGGAAAGAAGAGACATACCACAGTACATTCCTGGGACCCCAAGAGACAAACAGTAAAATATTTTAGAAGACAAAGATTAAAATTAATGAGATAGCCAAAAACGTTTGGAGGTAAATTCATGAGTGATGAAGCAAAATTTTCAAGCCACAGCATAGTAGAAAGAAAATGTTGAGATTATGTGTGAATAATGATTTTGCGAAGATGGCATATTACTGTGGTGGGTTTCCTTGCTTTCTGTCTCACCGATTCCCTTCTTGACATTGTACAGCTATTTCCTTTGTAATACAGAAACTCCCTTACAGAATCTTTTTCCACAGCTGGCTTTCATCACTTCTTGATAGGTACCTAAATATTTCAGTTTCTTCCACTTTATTTTCCTTTAACAATAACTGCTGCCCAATCAAATCATTCATCTTTTCCCCTGTGTGAGTATTTGAGATCTTGAATGAGTGTTTATGAAGCACAATTTGGAATCCCCTATTTTCTCTTGTTTGGCATTTTCATATGCCCTTGGTCTCAATTACACTTGGAAGTTTGAATTAAGTTTGCTTAACCATTTAAAAATTTTGAGTTCAAAATTTATTGTGGACTTTTTTTTTGTCTTTCCCTATAGAAACTACTGTGTGTAAATAAAGACTAACCTTAAAACCTAAGATTTATTTTGTAACTTGTATAATAGATCTTGCACATTTATAAACACTATTGAGACATATGGCACAGAAAAACAAATATTATGCTTTAAAATGTCTACAAATGATAATAACAACTAACATTTATTTTCTATTTACTCTGAAGTGGGTGCATGACCAAGTTCTTCATGTGCATTAATTTACTTCATCTTTCCATCAACCCCAGAAGTTAGGAATTTTATTAAGTGCTTTCTTGCCCTTGGTGTGCAGGGAGATTTCAGGATTAGTCTAAGAGTTTGAGTTGAATTTCTGGTATTTGTAACCCAAGGAGTATTCATTTATGTAAACATGATACATGTTGTTATATACGCAGAGGTCATTATGGGTGTGTAAAACAGAGTATATCCTGGGCAAGGGGAGATCAGATTGAAAAGGCCTGTGCTCTATCTGTCCCATACCCATTTACATTGATTAAATTTAAAAATTCCTAGAGGAACCTCCCAGGAGAAGAAAAGCAAAGCAAAAACTTAACAAGGATTGGGGCCGGGAAGCCAACATGCAAGGATTTTACTGACATGGGTCCATGGCAAGGCCTTGACTTTAAGAAAATCTGAAGGCAGAATAGAGAAAACAAATATGACTTAAAAACCAAAGACTATTAAAAGGTAAACAATAAAATGTCTCCCTATCATTCTTACCATTCATTTGACTAATTCTTACCCAGTCTCTACCATTAGTAACCCCTGTCCTTAATTTCCTATGTAAATTTCCATAGTTTCTTTAAGCATATACAAGCAAAAACAAATAGGTTTTTCTTTCTCTTCATTTGCTTACAAAGACAGCATATTTTAATACCATTCTGCACCTTGTTTTTTGTTTGTATGTTTATCTTGGGCTTCTTTTCCTATTGGTATAAAGAAAGCTTCCTGACTCTTTTTTAAGGTTGTTTAATTTTCTATGATACAGATATATTATCATGTATTTACCAGTTACAACCAGTTGAGTTGTTTCTAATCTTTGGCTATTACAAACAATGCTACAGTGAATAACTTTGCATCAAAGTCATTTCTCACCTGTGCACGAATATCGGCAAGATAAATTCCTCCAAAAGTATTTCTGAGTCTTTAGTGGCTTTTGTTAATTTGAAAGTGACCACTTAACTATCCTCTCTGAGCTGTACCCCTGTGGGAGAAAGCATGTGTATGTGTGGAGCTAAAAAGAGCTATAATACCTTAGGGACCAAGCCACCCTGTTATAGGAACCCCCTAAGAGAGCCTAACCCGGGAAGAAGAGCCATATTTCTGTTGACTTTGCTCAGGGGAAGCATGAGCATAGGTCCTAAAAGTTGCTGAGTGGTGACACTGGAGTGGAGATACTGGCCTGAGTGAAGCACAGGAATGTCGTTCAAATGGGAAGCCAGACATACTGTGGTCTGCTGAGGCTTGAGCAGAACTTTGCTAAGATTAGCGACCCCAGCAGTGCAGGTGGCCCTGGGCAAAGGAAGGCACATGTTCTTAGATTTTTTCACATGGTACTAACAAGCTCATGAAAGCCATAATACTATGAAGTCTGGTGACATTTGGGTAATAAATGCTTAGACAAGATCTTGAAGAACAGAAAGATATTAACAGAGATTTTCTCTGGAAGTACAGGGTAAGAAGTTGGCATCACACTTTGCCCGTATCTTCATGTTAATAAATGTTAATCAACTCTGTTGAGAATTGATATGTATCTTCCCTGTTTTTTTAATATAGGTATATATATTTATCTGCATAAATAATTTTTTATTACATAAATAGGATCTTTCTGTATATACCTATTATTTTATACTTGTCTGTTTTTATTTTAAATACATATTTTGGAGATGTTTCTGAGTTAGTATATAAAGATCACCTTCAACCTTTTTAAATGATGCATTTATTTGACCATTCCTGATTTTTGGGTATTACAAACAATGCTGTAGTAAATGCCTTTGTACTTGTCTCTGGGCGTATACTGTATGTGGGTGCTTCTTAAAGACTGATACTTAGACATAGAAATCCTGGATTGAAGGGGGTGCATGTCTAGAGTTGTGAGGGATACCGCTAAGCTGGCTTCTAAAAAAGGCTTCACTAGTTTACTCTTGTGCCAAACAATATAGAAGAGACAGTTTGCTCACAATCTTAATAATATTAGACCTTATCAATCTTTTAAAAGTATGCTAATTATATTTTTAAAATTACATCACATTGTTGTTTTAACATTTCCTAGGTTAGTAGGGATGGTGAACTTTTTTTCACATGCTTCATTTGTATTACTTCTATAAACTGCTTATTTCCTTTGCCTATTTTTCTAGTAGGTAGTTGTCTTAATTTGAAGAAGTACATTATGTTCTGTTATGTTGGTTTGGTTTGCAGCAAGTGTTTTCGTCTGCTCTTTGTCATTGAACTTTTTACTTGGCTTTATCTATTAAGACTCTATCAGTTGCATCCTAGTTTGTTCAGCTACTGTAACAAGATACCACGGAGTGGGTGTCTTATAAACAACAAAAATGTACTTCTCACAGTTCTGGAAGCTGGAAAGTCCAAGATCAGAGTGCCAGCATGGTCAGGGGAGGGCCCTCTTCCTGGATCATAGCTGGACCCTTTGAGCTGTGTCCTCTCTTGCAGGAAGGGGCAAAGGATCTCTCTGGATCTTTTTTTTGTAAGGGCATTAACTACATTCATGGGGGCTTTACCTTCATGAACTAATCACTTCCTAAAGGACCAGCCTCCTAATACTATCATCTTTGGGGGGTTAGGATTTCCACATATGAATTTGGAGGGGGACACAAACATTCAGAACACAGCCTTTTACCCCCTGCTTCCCAAAATTCTTGTCCTTCTTATATGCAGAGTACATACATTCTATCCCAATAGCCCCAGAAGTCAACTTGTTCCAGCATCAACTCAAAAGTCTAAGTCCAAAATCTCATCTAAATATCATCTGAATTAGATATGTGAGACAGTCCTCTTTGGACAAATTGCTCTCCAGCTATGAACCTATGAAATCAAATAATATATGCTTCCAAAGTATAAGGAAGGGACAGGAATGGGATAGATATTTCTATTCCAAAAGGGAGGAATAGGAAAGAAGAAATGGGTAATAATTTCTCAGCACGTCCAAAACCTTACAGTACAATGGGGCAGAGGTCCCACCTTCTGGACACACTGGGTGGAAGTTGGGCCTCCAAGGCTCCAAGTGGTTCTGCCCCCACAGCTTTGCTGGGTGCAGCCCACACAACAGCTCTCATAGGTTGGAGTCCCATGTCTGCCCCTCCCTCTCTGGGGCTGGGGTCATTGCCCTAGGACTCAGACGGTCATTGCTCTAGACAGATTTCTCTGCAGTGGCCCCTCCCCTGAGCCTGCTCTGGGAGGCTCCATCCTTTCAAATCTATGGGAGATAGCCATGGTCCCACTGGCTAATGGCTAGTGGCTATGTCATGGTGTGTGATACTTTGTATGTGATTCCCAGTCATAGAAGAAGGAGAATAAGCTAAGTTGGAGTAAGACAAGATGGAGTCACAGTGGCCAATGTGAACTCCCATATTAGTTGTCAACTTTGGATATAGGACTTCGAGTGTGCCTCTATAGATAAGCTGTGTGACTGATAGATAAGTAAAACTTGTTAGGAAATGTCCATGGAGAGACTTGGGTGAGACCTAGTGGACTGAGCTGATACGGCAAAGACCATCGGGCAGAACCGTTACACCCTACTCAGAGGACCCTTAAAAGAAGCAGCTGTCTAGCAGCGGCTGGAGGGCTGACCAGCCTCCCATGCTGTATGTGTCCACAGCTGCTCCACACAGGCACTGCCAGAGGCTCTGCAGGCACAGAAGCCCACCTGACTGCCATCTAGGCTAATACTTGTTGCAGGACCTATGATGGGGCCCGTGTCTCCCCGCTCATGTTGTGATGCCTCCTTCTCAGATCTTCAGAGTGGTTCACCTAACTTTTCTTGTGTGACTAACTTGTGTGATAAAGTTGTGCAATAAACTGTATGATTCATGGATTTAATGTTGACGCTACATGGCCATTTGAAACATGTCTCAATCCTGTGATTCTTACCTGGCCTTGCCATTCACCCTGCTTCAGGTGAGGGTACCCTGATCTCTATAGGGGCTCTGCCAGGGTTTACTGCCTATGCTTTCTGGTGGGACAGCCCCCTTGGCCCCCTTCCACAGCACCTGGAGGTTAAGGGGTGCAGCTCAGGCTTTTGGGGGAGCACAGCCTGCACTGTGAGGCAGACAGCACCCCTCGTTTGAAAGAGATCTGCCCCAGAGGCCCTTGAACTCTGGACCCGTGGAGGTAGGACCAGTCTGGAACTGCCTTCAGGTCGTTCTTCTACTGTCTTGAACAGTAAGTCCTGGCTTCTGTTTGGAAGGACCACCAATCTGCCAATTGTCCTGATGAATAGCTCTTATCTTCTGTTGAGATGGTTAATCCACACCAATTTCCTTATCAAATTTGGCCACACTCTGTGTTCTCTCCCAATCTTCCTATTTCTTTTTTTTTTTTAAGATTTTATTTATTATTTATTTGTCAGAGAGAGAGCGCGAGAGAGAGAGCACAGGCAAGGGGAGTGGCAGGCAGAGGGAGAAGTAGGCTTACCGCCAAGCAAGGAGCCCAATGCGGGACTCGATCCCAGAACCCCGGGATCATGACCCAACCTGAAAGCGGACACTGAACTGATTGAGCCACCCAGGCATCCCAGCTTTCTTATTTCTTTCAAAATGGATAGGCTGAGAATTTTCCAAATTTTAAAAATTCTGGATTCTTTTTGATTAATAATTCCACCTTTAAATCATTTCTCTTCGAATTTTACTAAAAACATTCAAAAGAAACCAGGCTGCTCCTTCAACACTTTGCTTAGAAATTTCTTCACCAAATATCTACTTTTCATTGCTTACAAATTCTACCTTCCTCAAAACACTAGGACAGGGACACAATTTAGTTAACCTCTTATCCACATTATAACAAAGATCACTTTTTCTAGAGTTAACACAAGCATGTTCCTCATTTCTGTCTGAGACCTCAACAGGATGACCTTTATTATCCATGTTTCTACCAACATTCTGCTAACAACTACTTGGGTAATCTCTCTCCACAGCTTTCCTCCTCTTCTTTTTATTTTTTTTAAAATATTGCATTTTTAAGTTATCTCTACACCCAACTTGGGGCTCGAACTCACAACCCTGAGATCAAGAGTTGCATGCTCTGACTGAGCCAGCCAGGCGCCCCTACAGCTTTCCTCTTCTAAGCTCTTGCCACACTTGCTCTTTACAATCCATTCATAGCAATGTAGGCTTTTTATGGCATGCACTTCAAAACTCTTTCAGCCTTTGCCCATTATCCAGTTCCAAAGCTGCTTGCACATTTTTAGGTATTTGTTACAGCAGCAACTCCATTTTGGGATGAATTTTCTGTCTTAGTCTATTTTGGGCTGCTATTACAAAATACCATAGACTGAGTAGCTTATAAACAATAGGAATCTGTTGCTGACAGTTCTGGAGGCTGGAAGTCCAAGATCAGGGTACCAGCATGGCCAGGTGAGGGCTCTCTTCTGGGTCACACATTTCTCCTTGTATTTTCACAGGGCGGAAGGCGCTAGGGAGCTCTGTGGGATCTCTTTTGTTCATTTTACTTATGTATTTATTTTCATTAATAACCTTAGATTAGATACAGTTGAAGTAAGTAATAAAGAACTAGAAGGTGGGTAGGGGAAAAAAAATCTAAAACAGCATGGAGTAAAAAAGAGTGGAATATAAAAAATAATGGAATAAGAAATATAGGAGGCAGAGTGAAAATGTCTAACTTTCCAAGGTGACTAGCAAGAGAATGGGGCAGGAGAAGCAACCTGGTTGCAAGAGAAGCAACCAGGAAGAAATCATGTCTGAAAATGTTCAAAACCAATGCACATTATTCAGGAAGTTCTTGGAATGACAGCAGGATAAATGCTTAGAAAACTGTATCTAGGTACATCTTAGTAAAACTTTGAAAATAAAAGGCAATTTAAAAAAATCTTAGCAGTCAGAAGTGGGCTAAAATACATATTATCTTTAAAGGAACAAAAATTATGATAGCTGAATTCTCAACAGAAACACTGGACTACAAAAAATATATGGAATGATGTCTTCAAAGTGCTGGGGAGAAAATGCCAGTCTAGAATTCTATGCCCAGTGAAAATACCCTTTAAAAATAAAAGTGAAGTAAGTCATTTTCAAACAAATAAAAATTGAGAGTACATGCCACCAGCTGTCTTACATTAAACAGGAAAAAACCCTCCAAGACAATAACATATAGAAGCAGAGGATTGGGCAAAAGCACACAAGCAAATAAAATAAATAAAATGTAACAGATAGGGGTGCCTGGGTGACTCAGTCAGTTAAGCAGCTCAGGACATAATCTCAGGGCCCTAAGATAGAGCCCCACATCAGGGTTGTGCTCAGTGGGGAGTCAGCTTAAGGATTCTCTCTCCCTTTCTCCCTCAGACCCTCACCCTGCTTGCACACATACACACACACTCTCTCTCTCTAAAATAAATAAATGAAACTTTTAAAAAATTTAAAAAATAAAATTTAACAGATAAAGTTTTTTTTCTGAAAAGAAACCTGTTCTAGAGGATAAAATTCAAAAGGAATTTTGGGAAGAAGGCTTATGGCTTGGTAAATTTGAAAAATAAAGGCTTATTTTGTTGAGCAAGCTTCTAAATTATGCCTGATTGTTATTACTAAAGTCTAGTTCCACATTCTCCAGGATGGATCACATGTCAGGCCACAAAACAGGTCTCAATAAATTTAAGAAAATGGAAATCATATCAAGCATCTTTTCTGACTACAATGGTATGAGACTAGAAATTAATTACAAGAAAAAATCTAGGAAAAATGCAAACACATGGAAGCTAAACAACATGCTACAACAACCAATGGGTTAACAAAAAAATCAAAGAGGAAATCCAAAAATACATGAAGAAAATAGAGAATGAAGATAGAGTGGTCCAAAATATTTGGAATGTAGCCAAAGCAGTTCAAAGAGGAAAGTTTATAGAAAAAAGAAAAATAGAGAAATAAAAAAAAATCTCAATGAAACAATCTAAACTTTCATCTAAAGGAACTAGAAAATGAAGAACAAAGCCCAAAGCTCGTAGTAGAAAGGAAATAGTAAAGACTAGCGGGAATATAAATGAAATAGAGACTAAAAGCAAGCAAACAAACAATATAAAATACCATGAAACCAAGAACTGGTTCTTTAAAAAGATAAAACTGATAAACATCTAGCCAGACTCATCAACAAAAAAGAGACAGACTCAAATAAATAAAATCAGACATGAAGGAGAAGAAATAACAATTGATGTCCAGAAATACAAAGGATTTTAAGAAAATATTATGAAAAATTATATGCCAACAAATTGGACAACCTAGAAGAAATGGATAAATTTCCTAGCAACATATAATCTTCCAAAACTGAATCAGGAAGAAACAGAAAATTTGAACAAACTGATTACTAGTAATGAAATTGAATTGGTATTAAAAAAAAAATTCCCAACAAACAAAAGTCCAAGACCAGAGGCTTCACAGGGGAATTCTACTGAACATTTAAAGAAGAGCTAATGCTTATTTTTCTCAAATTATTCTAAAAAATGGAAGAAGAAGGAAAACTTCCAAATTTATCCTATGAGGCTGGCTTTACTCTGATACCAAAACCAAAGACATGACAAAAAAGAAAAGTGCAGGCCAGTATCTCGAATGAACATAGATACAAAAGTCCTCAACAAATATTAGCAAATCTAATTCAACAATACATTAAAAGGATCATTCACCACAATCAAGTGGGATTTATTCTAGGGATGCAAAGGTGGTTCAATATTTGCAAATCAATCCATGTGATACATCGCATTAACAAGAGGATGGATAAAAACCATATAATAATCTCAATAGATGCAGAAAAAGCATTTGACAAAACAGCATCTGTTCATGATAAAAACTCTCAACAAACTGGGTTTTGAGGGCATATACCTCAAAATAATAAAGGCCATATATGAAAACCCCAGAGCTAACATCATACTCAGGGGTGAAAAACTGAAGACTTTTCCTGTAAGATCAGGAATAAGACAAAGATGTTCACTCTCACCGCTTTTATTCAACATAGTACTGGAAGTCCTAGCTGCAGCAATCAGACAAGAAAAAGAAATAAAAGACATTGAATTGATAAGGAAGAAATCAAACTGCCACTATTTGCAGATGATGTGATACTATATATAGAAAACCCTAAAACTCCACAAAAAAACCCTATTAGAATTGATAAATGAATACAGTAAAGTTGCAGGACACAAAATCATTATACTGAAATCTGTTGTGCTTCTATACACTAGTAACAAAGTAGCAGAAGGAGAAATTAAGAAAACAATCCCATTTATAATTGCACCAAAAGAAATAAAATACCTAGGAATAAATGAAACCACGCAGATGAAAGACTTGTATTCTGAACACTGGAAGACACTGATGAAGGAAATTGCAGACAACACAAAGAAATGGAAAGATAAACATGCTCATGAACTGGAAGAATTGATATAGTTAAAATGTCCATACTACCCCAAGCAATCTACAGATTCAACGCAAGTCCTATAAAAATACCAATAGCATTTTTCACAGAACTAGAACAAATGACCCTAAAATTTGTGTGGAGCCACAAAAGGCCTTGACAGCCAAAGCAATCTTGAGAAAGAAGGACAAAGCTGGAGGCATCACAATCCCAGATTCCAAGATACACTGCAAAGCTATAGTAATCAAAACAGTATGTGGTACTGGAGCAAAAATAGAAACATAGATCAGTGGAACAGAATATCTCTATCCTGTTGCCCAGAAAAAACTCCATGCCTACATGGTCAATTAATCTATGACAAAGGAGGCAAGATTATACAATGGGGAAAAGACAATCTTTTCAATAAATGGTGCAGGAAAAACTGGGCAGCTACATCCAAAAGAAGGAAACTGGACCACTTTTATACCATACACAAGTATGAACCCCAAATGGATTAAAAACCTAAATGTGAGACCTAAAGCCATAAAACTTCTAAAAGAAAACATAGGCAGTGGTCTCTTGGATGTTGCCCTTAGCAACATTTTTATGAATACGTCTCCTCAGGCAAAAGAGACAGAAGCAAAAACAAACTATTAGGACTACACGAAAATAAAAGGTTTTGCACAGCAAAGGAAACCATCAATAAAACTAAAAGGTAACCTAGTGAATGGGAGAAGAAATTTGCAAATGATATATTTAATAAGGGGTTAATATACAAAATATATTTAAAAAACTTACACAACTCAACACAAAAAAACAAAATCCAGTTAAAAAATAGGCAGAGGACATGAATAGACTTTTTTTTTTTCAAAGAGGACATGCAGATGCAGATTGCAGATGGCCAACAGACACATGAAAAGATGCTCAACATCACTAATCATCAGGAAAATGCAAATCAAAACCACAATGAGATATCATCTTACACCTGTCAGAATGGCTAGTATCAGAGAGACAAGAAATAACAAGTGATGGTGAGGATGTGGAGAAAAGGGAACTCTCGTGCACTGTTGGTGGGAATGTAAATCAGTGCAGCCACTTTGGAAAACAGTGTAGAGGTTTTCAAAAAACTAAAAATAGAAATACTATATGATCTAGGTAACTCTACTACTGGATATTTACCCAAAGAAAACAAACACTAATTTGAAAAGATATATGCACCTTTATATTTATTGCAGCATTATTTATAATAACCAAGATATGGAAGCAACCTAACCATCTATTGATAGATGAATGGATAAAGAATACACACACACACACACACACACACACACACACACACAGAAATATTACTGAGCCCTCAAAAAGCACAAAATCTTGTCATTTGCAGCAACATGACTGGATCTAGAGGATAGTATTATGCTAAGTGAAATGTTAGAGGAAAACACAAATACTATATGATTTCACTTATATATGGAATCTAAGAAACAAAACAAATGAACAATAAAACAGATTTTTTTTTTTTTAGAGAGAGAGAGAATGAACATGATGGGGGGAGGGGCAGAAGGAGAAGGGGAGAATCCCAAGCAGGCTGACCTGGGGCTCAACTCCATGCCCCTGAGATCATGACCTAAGGGGAAATCCAGAGTCGGATGTTTAACCAACTAAGCTACCCAGACACCCCAAAAACAGATTCTTAAATACAGAGAACAAACTAGTAGTGGCCAGAGGGGAGGAGGGTGAGGAAATGGGTAAAATAGATAAAGGGGATTAAAAAGTACAAACTTCCAGTTATAAAATAAATAAGTCACGAAGATGGAAAGTACAGCATAGGAAATATAGTCAATAATAATTGTAACAATGTGGGATGCCTGGGTGGCTTAAGCGGCCGACTCTTGATTTCGGCTCGGGTCATGATCTCAGGATCCTGAGATCGAGCACTGAGTGAGGCTCCATGCTGGGCGTGGAGCCTGCTTAATACTCTCTCTCTCTCTCTCTCTCTCTCTCCCTCTCCCCCGCCCCCACCCTGTTTACACTCTCCCTCTCTCGGAAAAAAAAAAAAAGAATAAATAACC
Source organism: Eumetopias jubatus (assembly GCF_037043125.1). Lineage (NCBI taxonomy): Eukaryota > Metazoa > Chordata > Mammalia > Carnivora > Otariidae > Eumetopias > Eumetopias jubatus. The sequence continues at coordinate 37,802,450 of NW_028274820.1, forward strand.
GTAATAATTCTGTATGGTGACAGATGGTGACTATGCTTATTGTAGTGAGCATTAGTAATGTATAGAATTGTAGAATCAATACGTTGAACACCTGAAACTAATGTAACATCGTATGTCGATTATATTTCAATAATAAAAATACCTAGTTCCACTGAAAACAAGTATATATAATATAGTAAGCTAACATAAAATACATTAGAAAACTTTAGGTGATGTCACTGTCATAAATTATCTACTGAACTAAAAAATGTATGCCTGATTGGGATTACATATGCAGATTTAGACATGTTCAATGAGACAAAGCAGGCAAACTTACATAAGCTTCAGTTTTATCTAGTTACTACGATCGTTAAATCCTTTGCTCTCATGGAACTTCAAAACTGGCAAAAGAACAAAGTTAGAACTTAACAGTGCTGCTATTTTTAATCAGTCATGTGTTCCAAATACATTAATTGCATACCAACTCTTTAAAATAAGTATGCTTGGCTAAGAGACAGAACATTGTGTTTTAAAAATAAAGCAGTTTCCCGAATGTCTACTTTTCATACATGTAATCCATGTGTAGATTTTTATTGCACATTGATCATGGATGTGATACCAAGTACAACAGGAGGTGAAGAAATACAATAGTCAGTATTTGTCCTTCTCCACATTTGATCCTGTTTTGCACTGATAGGCTCTTTTCAATGGGGCACTGTTTTATGTGTGTGGAGGGGCTTATCCCTCTCTCTTAAAACAAATAACAAAGAAAATAACAGAGATAAAGGGTCAAATTACGAGGTTTGAATAAAGTCATGGAGGGGAGAATCTAGGAAAGATGGAGAGCAGAAGCAGTTGCTGTGTTTAAATCAGGACTTAGAAAACAAAACCAGATTTGCCAAGTCAAGGTCAGGAGCATGTGGTAATTAGTAAAGTAGGACAAGTTAAGGGAAACAGTGCAACAAAGGATAGGCAGATTGCAGGAAGAGAGGGTTTTAGGGAGTTTAATAATTCTTGTATCTCCCAACTGACCTCACCTATCAGAGAAGCCCTTATATGGTCAACCCATGTGTTTCTCTGAATACACATAATAGTATGGTCCATGAAAACCAGCCATCTGTTGCACGTAAACAGAGTGTTTCTGAGCCACCATATGAAGGTATATTTCTTGATTGTATCAGTGGTGATGATGCATATTGGAGGGATAAAGTGTCACTTGGGATAGCATTGTGAGCACCTGGTACATGACTTGGTAAAACAACTGACCAGAATTAGCTATTGGTCTATATTCAAGGTCATCGGACAGAATAAAACAGCTTTGACCAGTTATAGGTCAAAGTCTTGACTTGGGTTTCAGTAGCACCCTTCTTTAATCTACTGAACTAACTTGCCATAGACAGATTGTGGCCAAAGTTGTGCATACAGAACCAAGGGAAAGGGAATTTTCTGGGTCTTCATTTTTTAAAATTCAGTTCTGAAATCTTATCTCAGGCTTTTCTTTTTAGTCAAGGCAAAAAAGAGGAGGGTGGAGGGAATATCCTTTACACTTGTTCCTGAGTATTGTGTGATGAGTGATAAGATTTCTTTGGGAAAAATCAAACTTTCTGTATTGTAATAGGGTATCTATTCTTGTGGGTATAAAGCAGTTCCATTTAACCTCTTTCAAGTTATCACTTTGACTTTCTAAATCTGGGGTTTCTGTGAAGGGCCAGATAATAAATATTTTAGTTTTTGTGGGTTATGCCATCTCTGTGGCAACTATGTAACTGTGCAGAGTAAATGTAGCCATAGACAGTATGTAAATGGTTGAGCATGGCTATGTTCCAATAAAACTTTATTTACAAGAACAGGTGTCAGACTGGATTTGGCTTTGTTTGCTGACCCCTGCATTAGAGTTCTTGAAGGTTGTTGTATTTAGGAAATTGAAAACATCAATTTGTTTTCGATGACAATAATAACTAGCATTCGTCAGACACTATGTGCCAGGTACTATTCTGAAATGTTCATGAATTCATTTAATCTCCATACTGATTTCCTTTCTATAGGTTAACTAACTTGTCTAAAATCTCAGACTCAGGAGGTAGTGAAGCAGGGATTTGCATCTTAACAGTTTAATTTCGGAGTCTGAACTTTTAACTGTGAAAAGTAACTATTACCCAGGGGACAGTTAATCCTTTTCCAGTATCACCTTATTATTTTGCACTGGGCAGAGACTGGCGGGTGGGCTTACCTCAGAGTTCCTGAATTGCCCACCCAGCTGCTTTACTCCCACTTCAGGACTGGTTGGCCCTAGTTCACCAGACTGCAGCTTCCCTAGGTGGATAGCACAGGAGAAAGGATGCGGGTCAGGCCACATCCCTCTGTGCTGCTCTCACTCTATTCCTCACAACATGCCCCATGAGCTTGTTAGAGGTGCATTCAAATCATCAAGAAGTCTTGGCGTGAGTATGGAATTTCTGACCTAAGGGGGCAGTATGTGGAACTGTATATTACATGGGTCTGTCCCTATAGCCCAAAGGAAAAGCATTAAAAGACAAACCTTTTACAGGGGAGCCCTGGATTAGAAACACCCTGGTTTTTCATTTCACTCCCTAATTTTGAGACGCCTCTCCTCTTCAAGGAGCTTCTTTCTTCAAAACTGCTCAGTCTGAATCCTCATTCTTTTTTTTTTTTTTTTTTTTTTTTTTTTGAGAAATCTCACACTCCACCCACAGAGCATGGTCTGGAGCTTGGTTCCATCTCCCTGTCTCACACTCCAGGCGCTGTGAGGAATCCAGTAACCTGTCAGGAGTCCATCAGTAGCTTCTGCCTTCTGACTGGGAACCAATTGGGCTTAGCCAATGGAGAGCCTGAGAGCCAGGGTAGGATGCGCATTCCCTGGCTCCCTTCCTTCAAGTTAGCTGCGGCGGCCAGTTTTACGTGTCAATTTAGCTATAATTTCCCAGTTATTTAATCAAACACTTATCTAGGCTTTGCTGTGAGAACGTTTTTTAGATGTGATTAAAGTCTATAATTAAATAAACTCTACGTAAGGAAGATCCTCCTAGGTAATCTGGGCAGGCCTGACTCAGTCACGTCAGCGCTTAAAAGCAGAAGTGAGGCTACCCAGAAGATCACATTCTGTCTGTGGACAGGAGCTTCATTCTGTGTCTGAGAGTTCCAGCCTGCCTCTCCTGAAGGCCTACTATACCCATTTTGGCCTGGCCTTGCTAGTCTTCACAATTACATAAGCCAATTCCTTGCGTTTAATGTCTTACTGTTTATCTCCGACTAGTTCTGTTTCTCTGGTTGAATCCTGACCGATGCAGTAGCCTCAAGCTGGCTATGTCTCTTAACCAAAGACCAATACTCCTGTCAAGTGACTAGCTCTATATGACTCTCTCTCCTTCCTGTTCTGCAACTGCTTCTGGGCTAAGGGTGGCAACAGCCCGAGTTACTGAATCATTAGTACAAGTTTGCATACCCCATACTTGTACATAATCCCTTTGTAAGTCACTTGCCCCCAAATCAACCTATTTTGAGCGTGTTGTTTCCTCTTGGGACCTAAGTGATACATCCACTCATAAGAGCACTTTAATTAGAAAACAATCATCAAATGCACTAATCCATTTTTTTTGAGATATTATCGAGTGCCTATTATGAGCTGGCCAAGTGCAAAGCTCAAGGAATATGACGGTTAACAGAAACAACATGGTCTGTGTCTTCATGAGCTTATAGTTTGGACGGGGAGGTAGACAAATCAACAAATAATGATTGTTTGTGTAGGAAATTCTACAGGAGGGAAAGGAGAGCACACTATGAGAGCACAGAGGAGGGGCTCCTAACCCAATACTGAGTTGAGGCGTCTGGAAAAACTTCCTGGAGGAAGAGATAATCCAAGCTGAGGCCTGAAGTCAGAGAAGAAATGAGCCAGGCAAAGGGAGGTGTAGGGTATATGTGTATGGTGGGGAGAAGTGTTTCAGAAAAGGGAGTAACATGTGCAAAGGCCTAGAGTCCTAAGAGGGCTTGGCTTCTTTAAGACCCTGAGGGTCATCGGGTACAGAAGGGAGATAGCGCAGGTTGCCGAAGCAAGCAGTAGCCAGATCAGGAAGAACCTTGCTTTCATGTTAAAGAAGGGCTTCAGGCCTGGGGATGCTGTAATCAGAAAGACCATTCCGCAGTGTAGGAAAAAATACTGAAGGGGTGAGGCTGGAGTCCTAGTGATGCAGGCAAGAGACGACAGTGCCTTGCATCATGGCAGGGGCTAGTCCAGAGAAAGAGAAAACGGTAGATTTTGAGAGATGCTTATAAAGTAGATTTAACTGATCTCAGGGAAAGATGGGATTTGGGCTCTGAGGGGTGGGGAAGGTGAAGGAAAAAGAAGAGTTAAAGTGTCCCTTAGTTTTCAGCATTGGCTGGATGACTGATGGTTCAGTGTCTGGGATAGAAAACACAGGTTTCAGGAGAAGAGAATGAGGTTAGTTATTAACATGTTGACTTTGAGGAACTTATGAGATATGTAGGGCGAGGATGAGGAGCAGGGTATACAGGTCTGAAGCCCAGAAGAGAGTTTTGCACAAGAAATAAAAATGTGAGATTCATTAATAAAGAGATGATCGTCGATCCTATGGGACTGATTGAGAAATTTTAGGGAAAGAACATAAAGTGAGAAAGAGTAGGGTCACAGACCAAAGCAAGGAATGCCATGTTTGGACGGATGGTGAAGGAAGGATCCTACGAAGGAGTCTGAAAGGCAGGAGAGACAGGAAAAAACCACGAGAAGGGGAATATTCCTGAAATCTGAGAAGGGAGTGTTTCAGGCAATTTTTAGATAAAAGTGGAGCAAGAAGGGTCTGGAAATTGTACTAGGGAATGAGGAAGACATCGCCCCCTCCTTCGAACCTGGATGGAGTGGGGCAAACGTATAACTTCTACTTGAAAGACAGCAGAGGTGTAGCCTCCTCACGGGAGAACCACATCTTAATTAAGGCAAGGTGGTACACATTCTGATAAAAGAGTAGGTTTTCCTTTATTACGGAACGGATTTCCAGAAGATGTAGTTGTTAAGTTTGGACAAAATGCCCAGAGAGGCATGGAGATGTGTTCGTAGGGTCCGTTCCTCCTACCACCAGCACAGTGTTCTTAACATACCAGCAAGACAAAAGCACCATCTCTCTGAATAATAATATCCAGACATATGGATGACAGTCAGCCAGATGTGAAGGACTCCATGACAGTGACCAATGGGGCCAATAAGTAAGAAGCAGTATTTTGCAAAATAAAACAAATCTGAAATACATAGGTTTAATGTGACAAGCTCCATAAGCTGCTGTGTTTGTGTGTGTGTGTGTATATCTATATCTATATATATCAGTGATTCCCAAATAACAAATCAAGAAGAAATTTTCCCTGATTTGAGGCAAAATGACAAAAATGCAAATAATGTAGTGAATTTTGCAATAATGATTATTATTATTTCAATTCAATAATGGCTGAATATATTCAATTTTAATAATGGTTCTTTACTCTTAAGCTATATTATTCCTTCATTTTTTGGTTGTTAAAGTTGGTTCTTTTATGAAACGATGGTAATAATAAATGACAGTTTATCTAAATGATCTTTTTTGGTAAGATAAAATAGTGGCAACCTATTGATTTTACTGGTCTTTGAAAACTCCAAATCTGGAAACTGCTCATCAGTTTCTACACTTATGAATATATTTTTTTCAGTGTGATATAATTTGTTCATACCAATTAAGAATTAGGAAGATAGGACTAAAATGTTACTTGACTTAATAGACTTTTTGTCAGCTGCCAAGTAACATCCACTAACATTCGCTTTGGAACACAGTTTGGGGAAGCTAGTGGTTGTATGAGAACTCTAAGAACAAAGGATTCTGCCTTCAATTACACTTGGTAAGCCTTGCATACCAAGTCTCTCTCCTGTGTTGCATAATGTACGTATCACATGAAAGACTAAGAAATCCTGGAATCAAGAAATCAATTAAATTTTGTTTAATGGATGAACAAACAAATGTTTGTTGCAGGAACATTTTGTCTGGCACACCTAATTAACATCTCCTGGAATAATTTCTGTCAAGACCAGTTTAAGAAGTATTTGAATAGTTGCTCTTGAATAGTAATCAAAAATGTATCTCCATGCTATATATAGGAAATCCAATCAAAGCTGAAGCCTACTGAAGTACAATTTCATCTGTTTTTGTATATATCATACTGATTTTCCAATACCTCGGTCTGTTGGGCATGCTCAAAAATAACAATAGCAATAAATATTTATGTGGCATTTACCATATTTTAGGTAATAGTTTTAGGCACTATTCTAAGCACTTTTGGATGTGTTCATTCATTCATTCTTCAAAATTGCCTATAAGGTAATTACTATTATTATTATCCTCATTTTATGGATGAAGGTACTAAGCCACAGAGGGGTTATGTCGCTTGTCCAAGATCATACAGTTTGGCTCAGAGCTCAAGTCTTTGGCCACTCTGCTGTGCTGCTCTCTCATGGGCTCCTTATAGCTGGCATGGTCTGCCAAAACTCAATTTATGGCTGCATGGTTGGATTGGCCACCTATAGACTTGTCTGAAGAATGAATGATGGATTGAGGTGCTCTGAAACTATTCAGCAAGGGTTCACCTGACCAGGATTGACTGTTTCTCAGGCTTGGTCCCACCACAAGACGTCATGAACTTTCCACAGACTTTGGAAATAGTAAGAGCCCAGGGTGAATCCTCTTTGAAAGGAGTCACCAAGGTATGGACTGACCACACTTCTAAGGAACCATGGACTCACGGGGAGAGTCTACCTCCAGTCTCTCTGGAAGGAGTTGGCTAGGATGGTCTAACATCTTGGTCCGGATTTACTTTGGGAGAGGCTCTGGTTTCAAGGTTCTTGTCACAAAGGCTTCTGGGAAGTGGTTAGATTAGTGCTGGCTAGTGGCTAAGGCTGGGGTGGTGGGCAGAGCTGGTGGGAGTGGGGACAGAGAACTGCTTACTCCTAATTGGGCCTCCTCCCCAATTCTCTGTTGAATTCTTAGGCTGTCATATGCAAATAACCTTTCATTTGAGAAAAATAACATTCTGCTTTTGTGCTTGTTAAGAAACTGCTCACATAAAACCAGTGACTCAGTTGTCCTCCACTGAAACAATTATTTGCCACTAGTAGAAGGGTCTGTAAACCTTTAGTACTAATTTAAGTCCAAGATTGTTCTGCTCCTGTGTGTTGTGGCCAAATTATATTGGGAAAAACACTTCCAAGTACCTCTGGATACCTTCAAAGTTCATCCTGTGTTTCAATCATAATCAGTTTTTTTTTTTTTTTAAGCATACCAAAGCCAATCCCCTTGGGGTGGGAAGGGGCGATTGAAATATTGAATTTAAAGAAACTAAAGCAAGAAGTAAATCTTAAGAAAGTAAGTAGAGAGGAGTTGAAATTAAAGTCAGACCTTTGACCAGCAGACATAGTTTTAACAAAACCACATAACACTGTTAGTTACACAAAATCAAAGGGAACTCACAAATATAAGTAGTAAATCTATTCGGCTAATTTGGGGTATAACCAGACATAGGAGGTGAGAGAACATATTTGTCTGTTCCTAAGACATTAGCAGCCAAGTCCAAGGATGGCGGGCAAGAAAACGCTCTTCTATGAGGGGGTAGTTTCTTGCTGTGTCCTGAAAGAAAACTTTTCTTCCTGTTATATTTTTGCCCCTTTCCCACTAAACTGACAGAAGAAATTTCAATTTTATCACAAGAGGAGATGGTCATCCTAGAAATCAAATGGTAGGGTGTCTTTGAAATTGCTTGACAAATCACATTAAGATACAAGCACTTTGCTTATTCAGAGATGCAGCAAAATATTTGGGGGCCCAAACTGGTTCATAGGCCATTTGCCGATCAGCTTCTATGTCAGAGGAATTCAAGCTTTGGAGAAAAGTCCCATGCTGGTACTCTTTCGGGTTGCCGGTTTGTTTTTATTAGTAATTGCACATTAAAACTCCACTTTGTTTCACTTAACATATATGAGACCATAGGTGACAAAAGACAGATTATCAAGGGAAGTTATGGAAAATCCTTCTAAACTATTTTAAGAAAAGAAAGATCTTAAACCAGGAGTAATTAAACCCAGCTGAGCCTAAAGTCAAGATGCACAGACTACATAGTGGAATCATCTCTAGCCTTATAATTAAATGATTTTGTGGTTCTGCTTAGTCTTTCATTCAGAAATGAGTCTATTGTTTGATAAAGCAAAATAGAACAGAAAAATCTTAACTATTAGTGGATAAATTATGGTCAACAATAGATTATTTTCTTAATGAACTGTGTTCTTGTACAAATGCAGGATAAAGAATGCCCGTAAATGTCTCAAACCACATATCCATGTCTTATTCTCTGAATAGCTTTATAGCATATTTAGTGCCTTTTGGGTATTTATTTAATTCTGCTTCATTTTTAGATAAGGGTGTATGTATGTGTGTGTGTGTGTGTGTGTGTGTGTGTGTGTGTGTGTGTGTGTATAACAATGGCTTAATAGCATAACAAGGATTTTATATGCAGAGAAAAAATGCCAAGAGGGCATCGCAGGCATTGGTTTTGCTCATTCTCTGAGACCCAGTTGGAAGGTCACCATCACAGGAAGCTTTCTCAGCTTTACTAATGCAAAGTCAACTGTTCCCTCCTCTCTGCTCCCACAGCACTTAGTCTAGACCTCTCCCATAGCAGATGTCTTTTACTTTAGTGTAATTATTTGCTTCCCTTTAAGCTGGGAACATCTCAGAAGCAGAGAACTTGCTTATTTCATGATGACGTCTCCAGCATCTGGTAGAGTGTGTGGCACTCAGTAGGCACACCTTCATTACCATTGACCACGGTCTTTTCAACGGGAAGTGAATGGAGAAACTACGTGTGGCTTGCAGATACAGCTATAAACAGGCTGACACTGTTTGAAACTTCTTTTCTGCTTTTAAACTTTTGTCTGGTACCTCTGCCCAAAAGTCTGCCCAACCTTGATTTTTTAAATTATTTTATTTATTTATTTATTTATTTATTTATTTATTTATTTGAGAGAGAGAGAGAGAGAGAGAGTAGGCATGCGTATGCAAGTTGGGGGGGGGGGAGGAGAGGGACAAGCAGAGTCCCGCGCTGAGCAAGAGCCCATCACAGGGAGCTCCATCTCATGCAGGACCCTGAGATCATGACCTGAGTGGAAACCAAGAGTCAGATGCTTGACTGAGCCATGCAGGCACCCTGCAACCTTGATTTTTATGTATGATCTTATTTAATCTTCTAGTGTGCCCAAACTCCCAGAGGATGGCTCAACACTTTGGTTATGCGAAATTGTATTATACCAAACTCAACTGGAGGTTAGGGAGCTGTAGGAGAAAATTCAGAAATCTCTGGAGTTTATATAAAGACTTGGATGTAAGAGTTAACCAGTTTCCACCTGCCCAACGATAGTGCAGTGCACCTTTATAGTTACCTCATCCCACCCTCTGTAGGGCTATGACTGGGCAGTCTTCCTGCCGTCTAGTCTTTAACTTAGTTCATTGTGTTTTAGAAAACAACCACTTTATTGAGATATAATTCATATCTATACACTTCACTTAAAGTGTACAATTCAATGGTTTTCAGCATATTCATAGAATTGTGCAGCCAACACTACTAATTCCAGAATACTTTCATCATCTCGCCCCCCCAAAACTCTGTACCAATTGCTAGTTATTCCCTATTTCTCACAAACCCCTACCCCCCAGCCCTAGGCAACCACTAACTTATTTTCTGGTTTTATATATTTTATATGTATTTATATATTTGCCTATTAGGGACATTTCATATAAATGGAATCATACAGTATCTGGTCTTTTGTGTTGGGCTTCTTTCACCTAGCGTTTTCAAAGGTCATCTATGTTTTACATGCATTATTACTTTATCCCTTTTTACTGCTAAATAATATTCCATTGTTTGTATATACCACATTTTATTTATCCATTCATTAGTTGACGGATTTTTGGGTTGTTTCCACTTGTTGGCTGTTATGAACACTGCTGGTATGAACATTCCCATGAAAGTTTTTATGTGGACATATGTTTTCATTTCTCTTGAATGTATACCAAGGTGTGGAATTGTTGGAATACATGGTAACTCTATGTTTAACATTTTGAGGAGCTGCTGTTCTGTTTCTCTTTTCTTTTAAAGATTTTATTTATTTACTTGTCAGAGAAAGCACAAGCAGGCAGAGCAGGCAGAGGGAGAAACAGGCTCCCCACTGAGCAGGGAGCCTGATACAGGACTTGATCCCAGGACCCTGGGACCATGACCTGAGCCAAAGGCAGATGCTTAACTGACCGAGCCACCCAGGTGTCTCTGCCCTTCTGTTTTTCAAAATGGCTGCACCATTTTAGACTGCCACTGGCAATTATGAGACTTCCAGTTTTCCCACATCTCCACAACACCTGCTGTTGTCTTTTTGATTATAGCCAACCTAGTGGGTTGTAAAGTGGTAACTCATTGTGGTTTTGAGTTTTATTTATCATGGCTAATGATGTTGAACATTTTTTCATGTGCTTATTGGCCATTTGTATATCTTCTATGGAGAAATGTCTATTCAGATATTCTGCACATTTTAAAATGAAGTTATTTTATTATTGAGTTGTAAGAGTTCTTTATATATTCTAGGTATAAGTCCTTAACAGGTATACAATTTGCAAATATTTTCTCCCATTTTGTGGGTTCTCTTTTCACTTTTTTTGATGTAACTTTTGCAACACAAAAGTTTTTCATTTTGATGTAATTCAACTTATCTATTTTTTTTCTTTTATTGCCTGTGCTTTTGGTGTCAAACCTAAGAAACCATGGTCTTCTTTAAGGTCATGAAAATTTAGGCCTTTTTAATAAAGAGTTTTATAGTTTTAGCTCTTATGTTTATTTTTTTACATCTATTTTGAGTTAATTTTTGTATACAATGTGAGACAAAAGTCCAACTTCATTATTTTGCATGTGGATATCCAGTTGTCTCAGACCCATTTGTTGCAAACATTATTCTTTCCCTTCTGGATTGTCTTGACAATTAAATGGCTGTGAATGCAAGGCTTTATTTCTGGACTCTAAATTCTATTCCATTGACCTATATGTCTGTCTTTATGCCAATACCATCCTTATTTTATTATTGTAGCTTTATAGTAAGTTTTAAAATTGGCAAGTGTGAGTCCTCCAACTTTGTTCCTCTATTTCAAGATTTTTTTTTTTTGCCTATTCTGGATCACTTGGATTTCCCTATGAATTTCAGGATCAGTTTTTTAATATCTGTAAAGAAACCACTTGTATTTTGATAAAGATGGAATTGAATCTGTAAGTCAATTTGGGAAGCATTACCAATGAATAAGAGTGTATCCATCGTATCCAATCCATGAAAATTACACAACTTTTCATTTATTTACATTGTCTATTGTTTCTTTCAATGTTTCTTAGTTTCCACAATACAAGTTTTACACTTCCTTTCTTAAGTTTATTTCTAAGTATTTTATTCTTTTGATGCTATAGTAGATGGAGCTGTTTTTTTGTGATGCCGCCAGCTTTGCTTTCCTTTTTCAAGATTTCTTTGGCTATTTGGGGTCTTTTGTGGTTCCATGCAAATTTTAGAATTGTTTGTTCTAGTTCTGTGAAAAATGCTATTGGTATTTTGATATGGATTGCATTAAATGTGTAGGTCACTTTGGGTAGTATAGACATTTTAAAAATATGTGTTCTTCCAATCTATGAACATGGAATGTCTTTCCATTTCTTTGTGTTGTCTTCAATTTCTTTCATCAGTGTTTTATAGTTTGAAGAGTACAGGTCCCTCACTCTTTGGTAGGTTTATTTCTAATAAGATATTATTTTTGGTGCAATGTAAATGGAGTTGTTTTCTTAATTTCTCTTTCTGCTCCTTCATTATTGGTGTATAGAGATGCTACAAATTCCTGTACATTGATTTTGTATCCTGTGATTTTACTGAATTCGTGTGTCAGTTCTAGCAGTTTTTTTGGTGGAGTCATTAGGGTTTTCTATTTATAGTATCCTGTCATACTGCAAATAGTGGAAGTTTTAATTCTTCCTTACCAATCTGGATGCCGTTTATTTATTTTATTGTTTGCTGCATCTAGGTCTTCTTTAGTACTATGTTGAATAAAAGTGATGAGAGTGGACATCGTTGTCTTGTTCCTGACCTTAGGGGAAAAAGCTTTGTTTTTTCCCCATTAAGGATGATGTTAGCTGGGGATTTTTCATATATAACCTTTATTATGTTGAGGTATGTTCCCTCTAAACCTACTTTGTTGAAGGCTTTTATCATGAATGGATGTTGTACTTTGTCAAATGTTTTTTCCTCCATCTATTTAAATGATCATATGGTTCTTATCCTTTCTTTTATTAATGTGGTGTATCATGTTGATTGACTTGCAAATATTGAACCACCCTGGCAACTTAGAAATAAATCCTACTTGATGGTGCTGAGTGTATTTTTAAAAAATATTTTATTTATTTATTTATTTGAGAGAGAGAGAGAGAGAGAGAGTATGAGCTGGGGGAAGGACAAAGGGAGAAGGAGAGAATGTCATGCAGACTCCTCACTGAGTGCAGAGTCCATCACGGGGCTTGATCCCACTACCCCGAGATCATGACCTGAGCCAAAATCAAGAGTCAGACACTTAACCAACTGAGCCACCCAAGAGCCCCATGAATGATTTTTTAAATGTATTGTTGAATTTGTTTTGCTAGTATTTTGTTGAGGATTTTTGCATCTATGTTCATCAGGGGTATTGGCCTGTACTTCTCTTTTTTAGTGATGTTTTATCTGGTTTTGGGTATCAGAGTAATGCCAGCCTCATGGGATAAATTTGGAAGTTTTCCTTTCTCTTCCATTTTTTATAATAGTTTGAGAAGAATAGGCATTAACTCTTCTTTAAATGTTTAGTAGAATTCACCCGTGAAGCTATCGGGTCCTGGACTTCTGTTTGTTGGGAATTTTTTTGATTACTGATTCAATTTCTTTACCGGTTATCAGTCTGCTCAAATTTTCTATTTTTTTCTGTTTCAATTTTGGTAGTTTATATGTTTCTAGGAATTTATCCATTTCTTCCAAGTTGTCCAATTAGTTGGCATATAGTTTTTCATAATATTCTCTTAAAATTGCATTTCTGTGGTGCTGATTGTTATTTCTCCTCTCTCATTTGTGATTTTATTTATTTGAGACCTTTCTCTTTCTTCTTGATAAGTCTGGTTGGAGGTTTATCAATTTTATTGATTTTTTTCCAAAGAACCAGCTCCTGGTTTCATCGATCTGTTCTATTGTTTTTTTAGTTTTGATATCATTTATTTCTGCTCTAATCCTTATTATTTCCTTTCTTTTGCTGGTTTTAGGTTTTGTTTATTCTTCTTTTTCTACCTCCTTTAGGTGTAAGATTAGGTTGTTTATTTGAGTTTTTTTTTTGTTTGTTTGTTTTTGCTTCTTGATGTAGGTATGTATTTGATAAACTTTCCTCTTAGAATCACTTTTGCTACATCTCAAAGGTTTTGAACTGTTGTGTTTTCATTTTCATTAGTTTCCTTGTACTTTTTTATTTCTTCTTTTATTTTCTGGCTGACCCAGTCATTGTTTAGTAGCATGTTATTTAACCTTCATGTATTTGTGGTCTTTCCAGATTTTTTTTGGTGGTTGTATTCTATTTTCATAGGATTGGTGATTAGAAAAGATGCATGGTATGACTTCAATCTTGTTGAATTTGTTAAGGTTTTTTTGTGGGCTAATATATGATCTATTCTGGAGAATGTTCCATGTGTCCTGGAAAAGAATGTGTATTCTGTTGTTTTAGGATGGAATGTTTTGAATACATCTGTTAAATCCATCTGGTCCAGTGTGTCATTCAAAGCCATTGTTTCCTTGTTGAGTTTTTGTTTAATCTCTCCATTGATGTAAGTGCGGTGCTAAAGTCTCGTGCTATTACTATATTATTATCAATTAGTTCCTTATGTTTGTTATTAACTGTTATATGTATTTGGGTGCCCCTATGTTGGGTGCATAAATATTTACAGTTGTTAAATCCTGTTGGATTGTCCTCACTATTATTATATAGTGTCCCTCTTTGTCTTGTGTTACAGTCTTTGTTTTAAAAGTCGATTTTATCCAATATAAGTATAGTTACTCTGGCTTTCTTTTGCCATTTGCATGATCGATGGTTCTCCATCCTCTCACTTTCAATCTGCAGGTGTTTTTAGGTCTAAAATGCGTAGTCTTATAGGCAGCATATAGATGGGTCTTGTTTTTTTTATCCATTCTGTCATGCTGTGTCTTTTGATTGGAGCATTTAGTCCATTTATATTCAAAGTAATTAACTGATAAGATACATATTAATGTCATTTTATTATTTGTTTTGTGATTGTTTCTGAAGATTTTCTCTGATCCCTTCTTGTCTTTCTTTCTTTCATGGTTTGCTGATTTTCTTTAGTGATATATTTGGATTTCTTTCTCTTTATTCTTTGCATATATAGTTACCATTAGGTTTGTAGATAACCTCTCCTGCATAAAGCAGTCTATATTAATTTGATGGTCACTAAATTTGAACACATTCTTTACTCCTCTCCTCCCCACATTTTAGGTATATGTTTTTATATTTTACATCCTTTTATCTTGTGAGTACTTTGGGTTTTTTTGTTTTTTTGTTTTTTTTTACAGAAACATTCATTTTTACTGCTTTTGTGTTTTCTACCTTTATATGGTTACTTTTGGTCTCTTCTTTCCACTCAAAGAGTTTCCTTTCATATTTCTTGCTCGGCTGGTTTAGTGGTCATGAACTCCTTTAGTTTTTGTTTGTCTGGGAAACTCTCCCTCCTATTCTGAATAATAGCCTTGCTGGATAGAATATTCTTGGCTGCAGATTTTTCCCATTTAGCACTTTGAATAATCATGTCACTCTCTTCTGGCTTGAAAATTTTCTGCTGAAAAATCTTCTGCTAGCCTTATGGGTTTTCCCTTGGAAGTTACTATCTTCTTTTGTCTTGCTGCTTTAAAAATTTTTTTCTTTATCACTATATTTTGCCAATTTAATTACAATATATCTTGGTGTAGTTTTGCTTTTGTTGATTTTCATGGGAATTCTCTGTGCCTCCTGGATCTGGATATCTTATTTCCTTTCCCAGATTAGGGAAGTTTTCAGCTATTATTTCTTCAAATAAATTTTCTGTCCTCTTTTCTCTCTTCTGCTTCTGGGACTCCTATAATATGAATGTCATTATGTTTGATGGAGTTACTGAGTTCCTTAAATCTATTCTTGTTTTGCATAATTCTTTTTTCTCTCTTTTGTTCAGCTTGATTACTTTCCATTACTCTGTCTTCTAGTTCACTAATTCACTCCTCTGCTGCTAGAAATCTTGATGTTCATTCCATCAAGCATGTTTCTCATTTCATTTATTGAGCCCTTTATCTCTGCTATGTTATTCCTTAACTCTGTATTAAGGGTCTCATTTATGTCTTCCACTCTTTTCTCAACTCCAGTGAGTACTCTTAAGATCATTACTTTAATTTTCCTATCAGGCATGTTACTTGTATCTGTCTCACTTATATCTCTGCCAGTAGCCTTGTCCTATTCTTTCATTTGGGATAAAATTCTCTGTCTTCTCATTTTGCCTAAGTCTCTGTCCCTATTTCTCTGTGTTAGGAAGTCAGCTATGTCTCCTGTTCTTGAGGGTAATGGTCTTATGTAGAAGTCCTGTAGTGTCCTGCCATCTGGTGTCTCCTGTTCGTCAGGGCCTGGTGTTTCCAGGAGTAACTCCAATGTGTGCTCTGTGTGCTCTGTTATTTTGTCCTGGCCACTTTATCCTTCAGGCCATTTGTCTGCAGAGGCTTTCTTTGCCTGTTGTGGGCAGTGTTTGGTCCCTGGCCTGAATGTGGCACATTTTAACTAGGTGTTCTCAGCTTATGAAATGAGACCTGTCACCACCACCACCAGAACCAAAGCCTTGCAGAACTCCTGGGTCAAGAGACATGGTGTGAGCAGGGGTTTTGGTTGATCTTCTGGGGGAGGGGGCCGGCTGTGCTGGCACTGAGGCAAGCATGGCTGGGAGGGGCAGTTCAACCATGGTGTGCTGGGGGAAGGGCTTAGTGTAGTGAGTGTTGGTGCTGCGCTGGTTCCTGCAGGTGGCCTGGTGCTTATGTTGAGGGGCAGGGGAAGAAAATGGCACTTGCCAGTTCCTTTGTTCTTGGAGGGGTCTTTCTATGAATGCTGACTCTCTGGGATACACTGCAAGGTGAGCAAATAACCCCCCAACATGTGCCCCAGGTGCACTTCAGATTGCTGTTTCCACACTGTATGTCTGTGGTTGTTTGCCTGGCTTCTCTCCAAGAGCAGTGCAACGCCCTCTGGGCTGTATCACAGCCATGCCCACTGGTCTTTAAAACCCCAGGCTTTAAGCCCTGCTGGTTGTAATAACTAACAAAATTTATCCCCTCTTGCTTTCCAAGCCAATTGCTATGGGGATTCATTTTCCCTATCAGCCCTGCTGTGTGCTAGTCTGTCTCTTGCCCTTCTCTGCAGTCACAGCTGCCTCCTCTCTGCAGTTGCCATGATCTGTTTTTCTCCCAAGCTGCATCTCCACACTTCCCACCTTCTTTGATGTGATGACCCTCTTCTCTACCTTTAGTTGTGGAGTTTGTTTGAGTTTTCAGGTCAATTACTGGGTATTTAGGATGATTTGATAGTTATCTAGTTGTATTCATGGGATGGAGCAAGCCTAGGGTCCTCCTACTCTACCACCATCTTCCAACCTACGTTAATTGATTGCTGGCTATTAAGCCAACCTTGCATTCCTGGGCTATTATCCATTCTTGTACCTGCTCAACTCAGATTTAAAAACACTTGAGAAGTGTTTTTCTAGTCATAGTTTGTGATTTTTCGATTTCTCTATGGCTCAAATTCTATTTTTCTTGGTTTAAAACCAACCTCACTTTCCTGTACAGTTGCAAGGGTGATAGGCATATGGCTTGTAAGTCAAATTTGGCTTGTAGGTATGTTTTATTTGGCTATATAGGCTTTTGAAATTTAGGCCAAGAGTGTGCTCTCTATGCAGACACCACATTCAACCTTTCTATTCTGCATTTTTTATATTTTTATATTTATATTCTGCATATTTCTTCTATTCTGCATTTAAGCCAGGTATTTAAAGGCTTTGAAGTTGGTAATGCTTGTAATGAACCATCTTGCTTTTGGCATATTTATTTATCTCAGTGGAGTCATTTCCTGGTCACTAAACTTTAAAATCTTGCAGTCATTTTTGATAAATTCTGTAAAGTTTTTTTACCATTTAAAATCATCACCTTATGTATTTAACAGCACTGAACTATACTTAAAAATGGTTAAGATTGTAAAAAAATCACCCAAATTAAATACACATAGATTCTCCTTGTATAAGATTTAGATAATCAAAGTACAAAAGCTCTGAAAGTCTTCTTTCAATTCTCTGTACCAAACCTTCCCCATCTACAGATAATTATTTTCACTAAATTGCAGTATAATCTTCTGGCCCACTTTATAGACTTTTACACACACATACACATACACACACGGTCACACACATAGGCTATTAGGTTTTTTACATGAAAAGTAGGCTGGGAAAACAATATGGAAGTTACTCAAAAAGTGGAAAATAGAGCTACCCTACCACTCAGCAATTGTACTAATAGGTATTTACCCCAAAGATACAAATGTAGTGATCTGAAGGGGCACCTGCACCCCAATGTTTATAGCAGCAATGTCCACAATAGCCAAACTATGGAAAGAACCCAGATGTCCACTGACAGATGAATGGATAAAGAAGATATGGTATACACACACACACACACACACACACACACACACACACACACACACACACAATGGAATGTTACTCAGCCATCAAAAAAAGAAAAAAAAGAAATCTTGCCATTTGCAATGATGTGGATGGAACTAGAGGGTATTATGCTAAGCAAAATAAGTCAATCAGAAAAAGACAATTATCATATGATTTCACTCATAGGTAGAATTTAAGAAACAAAACACAGGAGCATAGAGGAAGGGAGGTAAAAATAAAACAAGATGAAATCAGAAAGGGAGACAAACCATAAGAGATTCCTGACCATAGGATACAAACTGAGGGTTCCTGGAGGGGTACCCAGGGTGGGGTAACTGGGTGATGGGCATTAGGGAGGGCACATGATGTAATGAGGACTGGGTGTTATATACAACTGATGAATCACTGAACTTTACCTCTGAAACTGATAATAAACTGTATGTTAATTTATTGAATGTAAATAAAATAAAACAAAATGTAGGCTAGACAAATATATCCCCATCTTATTGACAAAAGATGCCTTTAGATGGAGAAAGTACGGTAAAGGGGAATGAAGGAGAAGTTTTCAGTTTTTAGCTATAACTGCCAATGCTGCATGAACATGATTTGCATACATCTTTGTATAAAACCTACCTCAGCAAGACATGAAAACTGGATGCTATAAATGAGAGGAATGATAGACTGGCTATGTAAAAATATATATTGTATCAGTCTGAGTTCAACCTGAGAATCAGAGCCAATAGGAAAAATAAATAAATAAAAATATTAGATAGATAGATTGATAGATAGACTTATGTGATTGTTGGGGCTGGTTAAGGAAGTCTGAAATGAGCAGGGCAGGTCTTCAGGAAGGGAGTATCATAGGTGGGTTGGAACTATATATTCTTTTGGGAAAAACCTCTGTTCTATATTTAAGGCTTTCAACTGATTGAATCAGGCTCACCCAGATTATCCAGGATAATGTCCCTTACCTAAAGTCAACTGATTAGGAGTTTTAATTACATCTGCAAAACACCTTTACAGCAAAACCAAGATTAGTATTTGATTGAATAACTGGATACTATAACCTAGCCAAGTTGACATATCAAAAATTAAAAATTTATGTATAGCAAAAGACACTGTAAACAAAAAGACAACAGATAGGTAAATATATTTACAATATAGATAATAAAAGTATTAATATTCAAAATTTATTGAGTTCCCCCAAATCAACAAGAAAGTCAAGAAGCAGCTGATAGAAAAATGGGCAAAAGATATGAATAGGAAATTCATACATAAAATACAATAGTCTGATGGAAAAATGTAAGAAAATGCTCAAACTCATTAAGAATTAAGAAAATAAAAGGTAAAATGATTTAAATTTTCAAAATTAAAAAATAAAATTTAAAATTCTCTTAATAATTTTGGCAAACATTTTTAAAGGTTATTTATTTATTTATTTGTTTGTTTATTTATTTGCATGAGAGAGAGAGAGACAGAGTGCACGTGTGGGCACACAAGCAGTGAGAGAGGCAAAGGGAGAGAGAGAGAGAAAATCTCAAGTAGGCTCCACACTGAGCATGCAGTCTGACAAGGGGCCTGATCTCATGACCCTGAGATCATGACCTGAGTCAAAATTAAGTCAGATGCTTAACTGACTGAGCCACCCAGGTGCCCCTTGGCAAACGTTTAAAAAGGTGGATAATATCTAAAGTTTGCAAAAATGCAGAAGAATGGACATTCTCATTCACACACAATCCTTTGGTGAGAGTATACACTGTTAAAACCTTTTTTTTTTTTTTTTTGGATAAAGCCTTTAAAAAGGAAATGTAGCAGTACCTATGAAAATTTTATATAAATATAACTTTTACTTGGTGAACTACTGCCATGAATCTATTGTCTCTTATTCCTTCTGTTAATCACCAACTTCCAGTGTTAGTCTTGTATGACTGATGAACCCAACTGAATTCCCTGATCCTTCTCTCCCTGAGTTCAATTTACACACTACTGCTAGATAGATCTTCCTAATCCTCTTTTTTCTCTTACACACACACACCACATCATTGTTTGTAACAGCCTCAAGATGGAAACAACCCAAATGTCTAACTAATATAGCATGGATAAACAAGTTGTGATATATTTATGCAATGGCATATTTACAATAAAGAAAGTGAATGGACTATAGATTATAAACATTAGCATGGATGACTCAAAAAATATTCTTGGGCAAAAAAAAACAAAAACTAAAGAAAACAAAGTATGATTCCATTTAAACAAAATTTAAAAAAAGCTAAATTAAAGTATGTTATTTAGAGATGCGTAGCGAGGTAGCAAAATCATAAAGAAAAAATAAATAAATGATTATTCCAGATGTTAGGATAGAGATTACCTTAGCTCATTGAAAAAGGGAGTTGTGATTAGGGAGGTGAATTCAGGAGACCTCTGGGAAGCTATTGATCTTGGACTTTCTGACCTTGATGAAAATAACATGTTAAGCTGAACATACATGCTTTATGCTTTGTCTCTATTATCATGATTTAAAAAAAAAATGCCACTAGGGAACTTTCTGAGGAGCTGGCAGTCTCCTATTTCTCTTCTCCCCCAGCTTTATTGAGATATAATTAATGTGTAACATTGTATAGTTTAAAGTGTACAATGTGTTGATTCAATATACTTATAAATTGCAAAATGATTACCACCATAGTACAGCTGACCCTTGAACAATACAGGTTTGAACTTCATGCGTCCTCTTATATGCGGATATTTTTCAATATAATACATTCCTATAAATGTATTTTCTCTTCCTTATGATTTTCTTAATTTTCTTTTCTCTAGCTTACTTTGTTGTAAGCATACACTATATAACACATATAACATACAAAATAGGTGTTAATTGACTGTTATTGGTAAGTCTTCTGGTCAACAGTAGGCTATTAGTAGTTAAGGTTTGGGGAAGTCAAAAATTATACTTGAATTTTTGGCTGTGTGGGGAGTGGGGGCTTGGGGAAAGGTGGTCAGCACCCCAACCCCAGCATTTTTGAGGGTCAACTGTATTAGCTACTACCTCCATCCTGTCACCTGTAGTGGTTGCACAGATTTTGCTTTATCATTTGCTAAATTAAATTTATTTTTCTGTTTGTTGTACTTGACCTAAAAATTATTAAAAATAAATTAGATGCAAAACACTTGTATGAATTACTTCCTGCCTACAGAATAAAGGTCAGACTCCTCCACATTCAAATTCCTCCATATACTGACTACCTCAGCCTTTGTAATCCTACTCCTACTACTGTCTTCACTGGAAGCCAAAAAAACCCCCAAACAAAACAAAACAAAACAAAAAAGCCCCAACAGATACTAATTTTACTACATTGCCTTTACCAAAAATAAAAAAAATGACTTTTTCCTCTTGTTCTTTATTTGAGAGTAAATGGGGGAGAATTTTGAATTGCTTACCACACATTTTTCTAAGATGAATCAGCACAGGATGAAATGCCTGCTTAGTCTTTGGCTATAATGAGTATGTATCTATGGCACAATTTTCAGGAAGAACACATTTCTCCCAAGTCATTATCTAGTTAGCATCATGTGTTTAGATTATGACTTTTCTTTTAGCTTAAATAAGCTCAAAAATTTTGTCAAAGGTGAGTATATGTGATGTTAGATGTTATGTTGTGCCCACCACAACACAGTGAGAAATAAGAAATGACAAGAACTGAGCCCGGAGTCCTCATGCACAGACTATCGATTTCACACTTAGTCATAGCCAACTTCACACACAGACACCACTGAAAGAACCAGGGCCAAATGTTCCTGGAAAATGGGACTTCTTAGCTTCACAGACATTTGCTACAAATACCTGAGCCTCATGCCTGGGTGGAGATCTCAGCTAGAAGATTGATGGGCAGCTTCCAGGGGAAAAAATGAGGGAGGGGCAGGATGTGGTCTTGGTGATTCAGAAGTGGCCCCCCTTCTCCACCACCAATCTGAGTCAGCATGCAACCACATGGCCCCACATGGTGCATGATGGCTCTTGATGAGCTGTCATCCCAGGCCCTCTATACTTGCCTTTATTAAAGCAGTTGGTGATTTTAGAAGCCCAATTTACATATGAGTAGTTTTATTCTGTCTTTCTCAATTAGTCAAGCAAGAAACTGTTGAAGCTTTCTGATCTACCTGATATGGTGGCATGAAGTGTTGTTGGGTGTTTTCATACTTGCTTGCCTCACCTGGTTCTTCAAATGGTAAAATAATATCGCACATCTGCGGGCAGCCTAGCCTAGTAGTTGAGAACCTGGGTGCTGGAGCCAAGCCGGCTGGGTTCAAATCCCTGCTCACCACCCCTGGACTTCTCATTTTAGCAGTGGCACATATCATTATTTTTCGCCCTAGGACATGAATTGTGTGCAGTGGAAACTGAGAGTCATCCTCGTTGGTGCAACAGTGGCGGAGGTTGCAGCGAGCTCCAGCAGAGCAGTGGTGGGTCTGCTGATGGCTGTGTCTGGGTTCCTGGCCGGCCGAGTGGATCGTGCCATCCAGGGCTGGGCATTAACTTTCTGTGACTCCATTTGGGACACTGTTCAAGATTGCAGAAGCCTCAATTCACCAGGCTGCCAATTCTGGGAGTTATACAACGACCTTTTAATACATTCTTGTTTGCTTAAACCAAACTTTTGGTTGCTTTTAAGTGTAACTAAGGATAAGGTGCCTGGGTGGCTCAGTCGGTTAAGCATCTGCCTTAGGCTCAAGTCATGACTCCGGGGTCCTGGGATCGAGTCCCATATTGGGCTTGCCGCTCAGTGGGGAGTCTGCCTCTGCCTCTGCCTCTGCCACTCTCTCTTTCTCTCTTTGTCTCTGTCAAATGAATAAATAAAATCTTTAAAAAAATGTAACTAAGGATATTGACTGATTCAATGACGTGAGGAACATTTATTACATTTTCTCAACCTCTTTTTTCATCTGTAAAGTAGCTCAGTAATACCTATCTCTTTTAGGGTTAATGACAGACTCAAATATGCAAATACATGCATATACAGTACTCAGTATGGTACTGGCCTATAGTAAGAGTCCCTAAAATATTAGCTGTTATTATTAATAATTTGTTGGGCATTAGAGTAATATTGGAGTGTCTATAGTAAGAGTGAATTTTGGTATGAGGAGTTTCTTGCCATTTACTTTAGAGTCAGGAATGATAGCTTGGAGTCTTAGAAACTAAAGGTTATTATATGTTGGTTTTCAAGATTCACATAGAGTGACCCCATCTGAATGGTTATGTAGAAGAAATAATTCTCTTTATTGCAAAGATAGGATTAAATGTAAGCTAGGAATTTTTATAGTTCGAGTGACTCCATCTGAATGGTTTTGTAGAAGAAATAATTCTCTTTATTGCAAAGATAGGATTAAATGTAAGCTAGGAATTTTTATAGTTCATGGCTTTAATTTATGGTTGGTTAATTTAGGCAAGCATATATCTTTAGTTTTACTTATTTAAATTTAACATATTGACTGGAAGGGGCACTAATCTTAAGTTTATAGCTTGATTATCACACAAAGTAAGATATTGATCATTGTCAACATGACAAAGGTCTACTTTGTGCTCCCATCATCCAAAGGTAAACACTACACAGATTTCTCTTGCCATAAATTAGTTTTGCCTATTTTTGAACTTTAAATAAACCAGATTATATAGTAGGTACTCTTTTTTTGCTAAATGTGGTATCTTTGAAATTCAACCATGTTGTTATGCATAGAAATAGTTTTCTTCACTGCTGCAGAGTATTGCATTATACATATACTTTATTTATCCATTCCATTGTTAATGGACATTTGGGTAACTTCTAGTTTGATTCTATTTTTTAAAAAGATTTTATTTATTTGACAGAGAGAGAGAGAACAAGCAATGGGAGTGGCAGGCAGAGGGAGAGGGAGAAGGAGGCTCCCTGCCAAGTAGGGAGCTCGATGCCCCGCTCCATCACAGGACATAGAGATCATGACCTGAGCCGAAAAGCAGACACTTAACCAACTGAGTCACAGGCGCCCCTTGATTCTATTAAGAATAATGTACTAAGAATATTTTTGTAACTATCTTTTCGTGCTCATATGTATGCATTTCTTTTGGATTTATACCTAGGGGTTGAATGGCTGAGTTATAGAGTGGGTGTAGGCTTAACTTTGCTGGGAACTACAGCATTGTTAAGAGTTTCTGGCAGTCTAACACTTGGTATTGTCAAACTTTTAAAATTTAGTCATTCTGTGGTGTGATATCTTGTTTTGTTTTCAATTTGCATTTTCCTGGTAATTAATTATGTTGAGCACATTTTCATGGTCATTGGCCATTTGGATATTCTCTTTTGTAAAGAACCTATTTGTGTTTTTTATCCTTTCTTAAAAATAATTGAGTCTGTCAATTTTTTCTTATTGATTTATAAGAGATCTTTATTAGTCTAGAAATAGTTCTTTGTGTGATTTATCCATGTAAAATATCTTCTCCCACATTGCTTCTTGTCTTTTCATTCTCTTAGTGGTGTTTTTTGATGAATAGAGGTTGTTTTTTTTTTTAAGATTTTTATTCATTTGAGAGAGAAAGAGAGAGAGTGAGTGAGTTGGGGAGGAGCAAAGGGAGAAGAACAAGCAAACTCTGCACTCAGTGGGGCTTGATCCCATGGGGGTTGATCTCATGACCACGAAATCATAACCTGAGCCAAAATCAAGAGTCGGACGCCCAACTGACTGAGCCACCCAGGCGTCCCATGATGAATAGAGGTTTTAAATTGTAATAAGTCCAAATGATCAATCTTTCCCATTATGTTTGGTGCCTTTTAAAAAATAACAATACTTGGGGCGCCTGGGTGGCTCAGTCGTTAAGCGTCTGCCTTCGGCTCAGGTCATGATCCCAGGGTCCTGGGATCGAGCCCCGCATTGGGCTCCCTGCTCCGCGGGAGGCCTGCTTCTCCCTCTCCCACTCCCCCTGCTTGTGTTCCCTCTCTCGCTGTGTCTCTCTCTGTCCAATAAATAAATAAAATCTTTAAAAAAAAAATAAATAAATAAAAAAATAAAAAATAACAATACTTTTTTTATTATAAATTTTAAAGTAATCTCTATACCCAATGTGGGGCTTGAATTCACAACCCTAAGAGCAAGAGTTGCATGCTCTACCAACTGAGACAGCCAGGTACCCCAATAGAACTTATTTTTAAAAAGCAGTTTTAGGTTTACAGAAAAATGAGCAGAAAGAACAGAGATTCCCATATATTTCTCCCCCCCCTCCAGAACTCCCCCTATTATTAACATCCTACATTGGTGTGGTGCATTTGTTACAACAGATGAACTAATATTAATACATTATCATTAACTAAAGTCCATACTTTACATAAGGGTTCATTACTGTGAAAAAGTGTGAACACTTTGTGAAAGTGTTGTACACTTTTTTTGGTTTTGACAAGTGCATAATGTTATTTATCAACCATTAGAGTATCATATAGAATAGTTTCACTGCCCTAAAAATCCGCTGTGCTCCATCTCTTCATTCCTCCCCAGCCCCTGAAAACTGCTGATCTTCTTACTGTCTCCATAGTTTTGCCTTTTCCAGAATGTTGGTTTGGTGGAATCATATGGTGTGTAGCCTTTTCGGACTTCCTTCTTTCACTCAGTAATATGCATTTAAGGTTCTTCCATGTCTTTTCATTTCTTTTTAACACTCCATAATATCCCATTGACTGGATGTACCATAGTTTATTTAACCATTCAGTAACTGAAAGACAACTTGGTAGCTTCCAAGTTTTGGCAATTATGAACAAAGTTTCTATGAACATTTGTGTATAGGTTTTTGTGTAGTCATAAGTTTTCAATTTCTTTGTGATAGCTGGATCATGTGATAAGAGTATGCTTAGCTTTGCAGGAAACCATCAGATTATTTTCCAAAGTGGCGGTACTATTTTACATTCCCACCAGCAATGAATGAGAGTTCCTGTTGCTCCATATCTTTGCCAGCATTTGGTATCATTCATATTCTGGATTTTGACCATTCTAATTGTTGTGTAGTGGTAGCTCATTGCCATTTTAATTTGCATATTCTTGATGACATATGTTGTGGAGCATCTTTTTCATATGTTCATTTTTCAAGCTGTATATATTCTTTGGTGAGGTGTCTGTTAGGGTCTTTGGCTCATTGTTTGTTTGAGAGAGAGAGAGGGAGAGAGCACGTGCATGCATGAGCAAAAGCCCAGTGTGAGGCTCCCTCTCACAACCCTGAGATCACGCTCTGAGCTGAAATCATGAGTCGGACACTTAACTGATTGAACCACCCAGGTACTCCTGGCTCTTTTAAAATTAGGATGTTTGTTTTCTAATTATTGACTTTTAAGAGTTTTTTATATATTTTGGATAACAGTTCTTTATCAGATGTGTCTTTTGCAAGTATTTTCTCCCAGTCTGTGGCTGGTCTTCTCATTCTCTTGACATTGTCTCTCATAGAGCAGAAGTTTTTAAATTTAATGAAGCCCACATTATCCATTTTTTCCCCCATGGATAATGCCTCTGTAAAAAGCCACTGACATACCCAAGGTCATCTAGGTTTTCTCCTATGGCATGTTCTAGGAATTTTATAGTTTTTTGTTTTGTATTTAGCTCTGTGGTTCATTTTCAGTTGATTTTTGTAAAGGGTATAGGGTCCGCATGTAGATTTACTTTTCTTGCATATGGATGTCCAGTTGTTCCAGCACCATTTGTTGAAGAGACTGTCTTTTCTCTATTGTATTGCTTTTGCTCCCTTGTCAAAGATCAGTTAACTACATTTATTGGAGTTACTTCCAAGCTCTTTGTTCTCTTCCACTGGCTTATTTCTTCCTTTATCAATACCACTCTGTCTGGATTACTAAGTCATGTTTTTATGGATGCCTAGACATCCCCAGTGTGGAAAATCAAGCTCATTACATAGAGGATGGAATTATGGCCCAGTGTCTATTTAGACTTGTTGTCTGTGGACCCAGAACTAGTTTATTTGTGACCAACTTAAAATGTACTGGTCTGTCTCTTTCAGTGGCAAGAGACAGAAACCCAACTCAAACAAAGAAATGTTTTGGCTCACAAGAACTAGGAAGGAATGAGTGTAACTGGCATCAGATATATTCCAAATATCCATCCCTCTCTGCCCACTTCTCATTTAGAGGATTTTTAATAATAAGAAAAATTAAAAACCAAAAAACCTACTTCTTACTGGCTTAAAGAATAATTTCTTCATTTCCTTCAAGTGTTTGTTCAAATCTCACTTCCTCAGTGAGGCTGACCAACCTTCACTGTATTCAACACCAACACCTGTCTCCTTCTTATCATGCTTGATTTTTACATTTTATCCACTCACTACTTCTTAACATACTGTAGAATTTTCTTATTTATTTTTTTAGTTTATAACGTCTCTTGGCTAGAATGTTACTTCCACAAGGGCAGGACTCTTATGTATTTAGTTCACTGCGATATTCAAGCACCTAGAACAGGACACCTAGAACATCCCACATGGTAGGTGCTCAACAAATATTGCTGAGTGAATGAAAGGGAACTTATTATCTCATATAAGATGAAGTCCCGAGTTGGGTTGTTTCAGGATTGTTAATTCTGTGGCTCAATGACATAACTGAGAGCCATGTTTTCTTCATCTTCCCTGTCTGCCACCCTCAGCATACCAGCTTGGTATGGTATAGCTAGCTCCATGGTTGCAAGATGGCTGCTGCAGTTCCCCAGGCATCCCATTTGTCTCATTTTTTTCTCTAATCAGTGAGGAATCCTATATTGATTTTTAAAAACCACACTTGCACATATAACAACAGAAATTAAAACAAAGGATAAAATAAGTGCAAACCTCATAGACACATTCTTAATATAATTTTACTCAATTGCAACAATGTTAATTTTGGAAGAATTTTGTCAATGTAAATTTATGAAATGTTAAGAAGGCATTTCTGGGTATAGTTAAGTATAATAATTTGGACATTGCTTTTGAAAAGTTTAATAGCTGGAAATTATTTTTTAAAATACATATTAATTATTTTAACAAAATTTCTTAGAAAAAAATGAGGAAATCTGTCATGAAGATGACTAAAGGAAAAGGGCTGAATATATTAAAGTGAGATAAAGTATTTTTAAAAACTGTGAAAATGTATTTAAAAATATAAAACTTCCATAGGCATAATACAGCCAAAAGCACATGAAAGACAATTAACATACTTTATGAGATCAATTGAATGCATATTTTATTTAACGTAGGTCAAATGGATTAAGAAAATTCCCTTTTGCTAATAACATAAAAAATGAGATAGTGGTAAGGGATCTGTCGATCTCTTTTAATATTAACTGCTTTGAAAAAGTAGAAAGTATTTGATGTGAAAATGTTAATTTAAAAAACCAGACTATCGGTTGCAATATCGCTCCACCTATGTGACAGGCTCATGCTTATAAAATCGGAAGAGAAAATAACTACAAATCACCCTGTTAATCCATTGGGCATTTCTAGCTGAATTAAGTTTGTCCTTGTTAAAGAAATTATCTTCGTTTTTTTTTTCACCCCTCAGGAATGCATGTAAAACAGTTCCTGTCTCGATGTACGCCTAAGGCAAAAAGTTCAGTGCTCAATTACCTGCTGTCTGAAGTCTCCTATTTTCCAGGGAGCGAGTGAAATAGCATTTTAATCAGAAGTCTTGACCCATGCTCTTCTTTTTCCCTTCACAGCCCTGCAAGCTATTTGGCCTATGAAGGTCCTGACCTGAGAAAACCATCTTGGACAACTACGCAAGGAGAGGGAAAAATGCAACACCTAGGAGATTTCAGTAAACAGTAGAATCATGCCAACCTAATCTGTGTTAAAATGCTTGGAATGTGGGAGCCGCCAATGATGCCTGTTGTCTGTATGTCTGACTGAATCCTTTCTTTTCTCAGAACAGCAAAGCCAAGCCTGGGAACCAGGCCAAATGCCTGCCACTTACCTTAAATTGATCAGCCACTTGGAGATTCAAACCCCTGAAAGCTGCCACACCGTGAAAACAAGGC
Source organism: Eumetopias jubatus (assembly GCF_037043125.1). Lineage (NCBI taxonomy): Eukaryota > Metazoa > Chordata > Mammalia > Carnivora > Otariidae > Eumetopias > Eumetopias jubatus. The sequence goes on from NW_028274820.1 coordinate 37,831,301, forward strand.
CTCCTTCACATTAAAGGCAAACTGCGACTTTGGGGTTTGCTGTGATCTTTTTTCCATTTTTATCCAGTTTTTCACTGTGCACACTTTTCTTCCCCCCCCTTCCACTTATGCTCCAATGTAGAAGCCAATAGTTACAGCATCTTGGCCAGGCATTCATTAAGGTTTATAAGAACAAAATTTATGGTTATTTAGGAGCTGGCACAAAGACAGACTGTTGCTGGAAAAAGGAAAAGAAATACAGGTGGGAAATATAAGTCTCAACAAAGGCCCACACTATATAGGAGTGTGCTGGGCTCTCGGCAGCGGTCTGGGAGGAAAATTGTATTGTATTTGAAACCAGCTACTCCTCTATGCTGAGTCCTCCCCATTTTATCATTCTGTAGATGATTAAAACAAGTAGACCGGTCATTCCAAGAGATTTTTCTGTCTTGTGTCAGGGTTCCCATTTACTGGAGTGGGCAGCTGTAGAGATGAATAGACAGGTGTCAGTCCAGGTCTGTCAGCTGGGCTAATAGAAGCACATTTAAAAAAATATAGATCATGGATCAGGAGGAGGGCTCTCTTGTGAAGAGATGAAGCACATTCTCGTCCCAGTAGACCTTACATAATGGCAGGGCCTGTGTTCCCAAAAATGTAGGGCGTGGGCAAAACACACCCATCATCTCTGAATTCAGGTAATAATGTAGAATTCTGGCATAGGCTGGAATCTATATTCTCCCTCGGGAAATATTGCTAATGATTCCTTTTTTTTTTTTTTTTTTAATACTCTGATTTCCTGCAGCGGGGGAATAAGAAGGTTCCTTGTCTTGCCATTTGCAATACTTATGAAGCAGGCATTTTAAGCATACATTTTAGTCTCTACTTATTGTTGTCCAAGAAGTACCTAGGAGTACTGGCACGTCTTGAAAAAACATACAGCCTCAGTGTTTCATGATGTAAACTGTTCCCAAAATACCACTGGTTTTAGCTGGGTCAGTAACTCGCTGTATGACTTAGGGCAAGTTAATATAAGTGTCCAGCCATCCAGCTCCTATTATTAAATGGGAATATTATATCCTGCTACCACCACCACCACCATATTCTTGCCAGGTACACTGTGATAAACTATTTGCTCCCACTTCTCTGACCTTGTACACACAAGAATGTTTCCCCTTTCCTCTCCAAGAAATTAAGTTCTTCTTTTTTACAGACTGTGTTTTGGAAATCTTCCACATAATTCTTTTTATTCCTTTGTATCAGTATCACCTCAACAGGGAAATGCATCCAGGGTTATATGAACTGGGATTTGTCTACATGTTGCTCTGCATGTAAACCCATTTACCTGTGCACAGATAGGAGTACTTTCCCCTAATTACGCCCATTTTCAACTCCCTAAGAGTAGGGGGTGTGATCTTCTTGATATCTTGTCACCAATAAGCTGCTCATTAAATTAGAATTGAACACACACACACAATCTTTTGCATCACTTCATAAAATGTTAAATACAACTTTGGCTGCATGAACACACAGTGTGATCCTCATCTGCAGATAATACTGATTATTTCTGAGCATGGGCGAGCCTGTTTGCCAATAGTGATTAGAAGTCACTTCCCTGGTTTTGCAGAGTGCCAGAAAACCAGGGTCATCACAGAGGGAACAGAAAATGCTATGGTTTGGTCTGGTGCTGATTTCTGTCTCTGCATCTTTTTAAACAGTTGGCCTTATAACTTTGTCATTTAAATTTCCTACCACGTCCAATAGACATTAATCTTGATTACCAATTTTATCATAACTTCCAAAGTTGTCATACTTCATATTTTCTATTAATTCTGATTCTTCCATATTTCATCAGTTATCAAGTATTTATGGAGGGACTGATATATGTTCAGTGTTAGGCTAAGAGTAATTGAAAAATTCCTATATAACAAGAAAGATTGGTAAGAAAATACAAAGCAAGCAAATAATTGCCTGTGGCGATTCACTTTGTGTTTTATCGCATGGGGTAAAATTTGAGGACAATTCAAGAGAATGTATGATGGAATCTTGTTACATGAAGAAACAGCCAGAATGGCAGTTCAAAGAGTGTGCACTGAAGCCATTGCAGAATGTATATGACTCGAGCAGGGCCTAGAGGAATGGTGGAGGAAGGAGAATGTGGGGATGTGTCTCTGAGAGAGGGGAATAGCATGAACACAGGCACAGAGGTGAGAATGAACTTGGTGACCTCATGAAGCAGCCATGCTTCGGGTGGAGAGGATGGCCAAGAGCATTTTGGGAAATAGGACCGAGAGACAAGTGCCAACTAGTGGAAGTCCTTACAGGTCAAACAGAGGGGTTGTGATGGTCTTGGAAGAAAAATGGGACCCTCTTTAGGGTTGAGAATTAAAGATTTAAGAAGACCATGAATTCTTTTTGATGCAAAGAGCCCTAGACTTGGAATCAGAACACCTCGGCTCTGGTCTTGGTTTCACCATTTTCAAGACATGTGATCTTGAGCAAGTGAGTGAATCATCTGAGCCTTAAGTTCTTGCATTCATAAATAGGGATGGCTCAGCACACCACTGACAGCCACTGCAGCCACATGAGTGTGATGAAATCGTCATCTGGAGAGCAGCAGGGCCTACAGAAACCGAGTGGAGGAAAGAAAGCAGAGAGATGCTGCAAAGGTTGATGCTGCATCATACGGATGACTAGTCCTCCGGTCTCCAGAGAAAACAGCCCTGCCAACCGACTTCTTTCCCTAAAACTCAGTCTCCTCTCCTTGGCTACTCTACAAACCCTGACATTTCGCTACTCTCTCTCTTGCCTTGTCCCTCTTCAGAAAGAGTCATCCTGTCCCTACCTACACCACCTGATAGACCCTTTCTGAGAAATCCCCAACACATTCCCCAAAGGCCTGTGGTCTACTGAGCTTCTCCTTTACTCACATGACACACTCTGCTGACATTATTCTTTAGAACCATGCCTCCTTATTTTCTGTAAGTCTCCAATTTCCACTAAGTCTGATTCTAAATGATTTTTAAATTTCTTACCTAACAGAATTCACTTTCCTCCCCTGTTGCAAGCCTCCCCACTGATTCCTTTCCTCCTGCTGGTCACCTGATCTCTCTGATGACTCATTACCAGCACACCTCAACCTCCTCCCATTCTCTGTCTCATTCTTGGATCTTCTTGCATTTGAAAGGATTAGGAAGCCACCCTGCTAATGCCAAATCCTGGTGAGGATGTGAGGAACAGAAAGTCACGTAGAGCTGGGGAAAGTTAAATTGGTGCAACCAATTGGAAATCAATTTGGCAATACTTTGTCAAGCCAAAGATGCTCTTTGCCCTCTTCCTACCTAGGTGGTTGCCCTGATAATAATTGTTGTCATATACTGAGTGTTTACTCGGTTAAGACGCTGTTCTCACTGCTTTATTCTCTTGAAGGAGGTGCTTCCGTTATCCTAATTTTACTGAAGGAGGCACAGAGGAATGAAGACACATGCCCAAGATCACACTGTTGGACTCTGGAGGAGCTTGGATCTGGAGGGGGCAATTGGGCTTCTGAGCCTAAGCTGTTATCCACCAAACTTCCTGGAGAAGCTCATACCCCAGGAGCAATGTATACAAATGTTCACTGCAGCACTGAGGACACCAAAAGGTGTGAGCGACTACACTGCCCTTCCCACGGGTGGATGGGCGGGTCTCTCTGTGGACTACTATACAGAAGCCAAAAGGAATGAACTGGATCCACGAGTATCAAGATGGACTAATCTCAGAAATAGACTCATGTATGAAAAAAGCAAGGTGCAGCAAGATCTATACAATAACACCAGGGATGTAAAATTTTAAAAAAGAAACAATAATACATAGTTTCTAGATAGTTTTATACCTGTAGTAGCTGAAAATCTTAGATGTGAATGAACTAGATCAACTGAAAGATATCTTGAGGGATAGAGGGAGCAGGAAGGAATGAGGGTGATCTTCTCTGGGTTTGTCACATTTAAGCACAAAGGAGAGGGTGGATGAAAACATGGCGAAATATGATTATTTGTTTAATCTGGGTACTGGCTCCATAAGTATCATGTTACATTTTCATTCTTGTTTATATGTTGGAAATATTTTATATATGCAATTTGAAAACATCCCAAAGAAATGAGAAATTAGCCAAAAACCTTACAGGGAGGGATCATCATTTGGGGGGCTTTTCAAGTGAAAACAAAGTAATTCTCTAGCACAGATTAAGTGCTCAATATTGTGAGGGAATAAAGGGAAGGAGAGGTACTTTCTAGAAGCCTAGAGATTAGTTAAGGAGACAGAGCCAGACCCATACAACAATTCAGAAATAACACAGGCACAGGCAAGGAATTGTGAAGGACAACCTACTCCTGCTGGAGGAATCCCACCTGCGTGGTTTCAGCAGCCTGGCTCTGGGCAATGTAGCAGGGGAAGAAAACTGTACGGGGCTCGTCTCTGAGTGATGGCTAGCCCTTTGAGTATGATCTCCAGCGTGATAGTTTAGGCTCTGCTCTTAAGGAGTGGAGGATAGGAAACACCTCGGCTACCCATCCACACTGGCAGCCTGTTACCAATATAAAGCAACCAAAAATGTAATTTTATTATTTTGTAGTCAGCCCTCTGTTTATATATCTCATGTCCCTAGATTTTGTATAATTAGAGCCTAGCAATAATACCCAAAGTATTTATTAAACATGTTCATTCTGTGTAATATTTGTTATTTATTTATCTCTCTCAATGTACACGATACTTGACAAATATGTAGAAAGACAAGTTTCCTGCCCTGGGGAGTTTATGTTCCAATGTGCACAAATAGAACAGAGGGGTAGGATCTTGACTTGGGGAAGACTTGGCAGCTAGGGAGAGGCTGCCTAGGTAGGAGGGAAGGGAAGCTGAAATCTCTGGAAAACTGGGGATGGGAATGTGGAGGGAATGGAGGACTTTTAAAGAAATCCTTTAAAAGTAAGCATGATGGTCAGTCAGTATAATGCCCTTGAAAAAACTTGGTGAGAGCAAGGGTGAAGGTTAAGATTTTGATAATAATAATAATAATAATGCGGAAGCATTAGTACTTCGGTAGCAGCCACCATGTACTGAGGTCGCCATATGCAATGTACTAGACTCCTCGTGTACTATGTCACCAAGTCCAAAAAGCCGATTTTAGTGTCATCACTTTACATATGTGGAAACTGAGGTTCAGGGAAGGTTAGGTACCTTGTCCAGGATGCCACAGCTCGTAAGTGGATGAGCATGAAATCAAAGTCAGTTTTGACTCCAAAGTCCATGCTTTTTACTCTACACTCCCCACAAAGCAAAGAGAACATCAAGAAATGAGAAACAGACAGGAGGATTAAAACATAGGCTAGGTGTACACCCTTAGCAACAATACAGTGCAACCACCTCAGCATTTAAGGCTAAGTTAACTGGTAAGTTAAATGACTGAACTGAATTGCATTTATCACTAGTATATTAAGAAAGAAAAATCTGTTGAGATTTATGCTAACGTACAGGTAGAGCAGTCAGAGAGTAGAAACATATGGTGTGACCATGGAAAAAAAGAGCAATGAGGAAAGATGAACAGGAAAAGCTTCAAACTTCCTCAAGAAGTGAACATGGAGCACTTGGGTGGCTCAGTAGGTTAAGCGTCCAACTCTTGATTATAGCTCAGGTCATGATCTCAGGGTCGTGAGATCGAGCCCCTGATTGAGTCAGGCTCTGTGCTGGACATGGAGCCTGCTTGAGATTCTCTCTCTTTCCTTCTTTCTCTGCCCCTCCCCTACCATTCACACACTCTCTCTCTAAAAACACAAAACAAAACAAAAACAACAAAAAACCCAGAACAAAACAAAAATCACCCCAAAAACCAGTGGAAATTTTAAGAGCTCTGGATTTGCAAGTAAATGTATCTTTCATTCTTTTTTTAATTATTGAAGTATAGTTGACACATAATGTTACATTAGTTTCAGGTGTGTGACATAGTGAATGGACAATTCTACACATTATGTTATGCTCACCACAAGGGTAGCTACCCTCTGTAACCATACAGTGCTATTACAGATGGCCAACAGACACATAAAAATGCTCAACATCATTCATCATCAGGCGAATGCAAATCAAAACCACAATGAGATATCACTTTATACCTGTGAGAATGGCTAATATCAGAGAGATAAGAAACAACAAATGTGGGCAAGGATGTGGAAGAAAACGAACCCTGTTGGTGGGAATATAAATTGGTGCAAGCAAAAAAAAAAAAATTGGTGCAACCATTGTTGGAAAACAGTATGGAGGTTCCTCAAAAAATTAAAAATAGAAATACCATATAATTCAGTAATTCCACTATTGGGTATTTACCCAAAGAAAATGAAAACACTACTTTGAAAAGATATATGCATCCCTATATTCATTGCAGCATTATTTACAATAGCTAAGATATGGAAGCAACCTAAGTGTCCATCATATATGAATGGATAAAGAAGTTGGCAGTATATCCATACAATGGGACATTACTTTGCTATAAAAATGAGTGAGATCTTGCCATTTGTGACAACATGGGTGGACCTTTCATTCATGAATCTATGATCAGGCTGTATTGGCTGCCTGCTTCTTTTTTGCCCCAACTGCATAAGAATCCATTGGCATGGAAATTTGCCTATCTTTCTATCATCTCCCATTTCTTTTCCAAAAGGATTAAAGCAATTTTGAACAAAATATATCTGCCCAATAAAGTTAATAAAAGTGAAATAATTACAAATTTACCTATAATGCTCTTTCCTAACTCCTTACCCCTGGTCAACCACCCATTAACTCAATCTCATACTTAAAGATCCAACTTAAAACTCCTCATCAATCTGACCCTTCTATCTTGTCCTACTGTTGTTCCATGCATATAATTTTATTATAGCATTTATCATATGGTCTTACAGTTAGCTGTTTCATGTAAGTTTTCTTATTAGACTATGAGGTCCTTGCAGGTAGGAATCAAGTTGTGTTCATCTTTATATGTACTGTACTTTGCAAAGTATCTGACATGTTAGGTACACAAATAGTTATTGAATAAATAAATGATTAAAAATCAGAATCAAAGAAAACAAAAGGAAGCAAGTATTCTAAACTATAGATTAATATATATTTTTGTTTTGGGGCATCAAGTTTGGCTCTGGAAGCTAGGAAAAAAAGAGAAACACAGAAAATCACATTATCATTAACAAAAGGAAAAGGCAAACACATTCTTAGGAAAGCAGTATTTAGATCTAATTATGCCTAATTGGGGCACTTGGGTGGCTCAGTCAGCTAAGCAACTGCTTTTGGCTCAGGTCGTGATCCTGGAGTCTTGGGATTGAGCCCTGCATCGGGCTCCCTGCTCAGCAGGGGAGTCTGCTTCTCCCCTTCCCCCTGCTCATGCTCTCTCTCTCACTCACTCTCTTTCAAATAAATAAATAAAAATGTTTAAAAAAATAATTATGCCTAATTAACCTTTGTTTGGGGGGCATTTAATAAATTATAAATTGATATTTCAAGCAGAAGTTTCATGTTAAATAAAGAATACATATCTACAAAACAATGATCATCTTGTCAAAGAGTTACCACTAGAAATTCCCAGTACCATTGACAAAAGATCTGTACATTTACTAAAAAATTATGAAAATATTACCATGAAAGTGTTTTTTGCTTTGTCATTGGTGAGTTACTATGCCACCAAAGGAAATACCATTTTAACCACCCATCAGTGTAATCCACAATATTATTTTTTAACCATATGTCAAGTGCCCTCTCTTCCAGCATATTTGTTTTGAGACACTGTGGTTCAGTAAAGAGAGGATGCACTTGGAATCAGCCATCCTTAACTTCAGTTCCTAGTTCAGCTACTTGTTGCTGTGTGATCCTGAAAAAATTATAGAACCTTTCTGAGCCTCAGTTCCTCATCTGTAAGAATGATAGAAACAGTGTAGGAGATAGTATATGTCAAGTACCTAATATAGTGGTCCTCATTTGGCGGCTACTCAATTAATGCTAGTTATTACTAAGGGCAAAAATCTAATCGTCCTCTGGTTGTCCTTAATTAGGACACTTGAAACCGTTCCATACATTTCTAGGGCACTAAGTAAGCAGTGAGCACATTTCAGGTTGTTTCCTTGGGGCATGTTACTTTTGACTGTTGTCCTGCTGATTATTGCCAAAACAATCACTTATGTTAGCTCTCTTCTCTGGGGGTGTTACCATGTGTTGCAACAGGGGAGCTGCATGCAACTTTTGTCTATCTGAAGCCATCTTGCTTCCACTGGTACTGTTTCCCCCTGGTGTTTATCATACAAATCCTGCTGGAGCGGACACCAGAATTTTCTTAGATCTATCTGTCTTTTTTAAATCTCCACAGCCCACATCCTGGTCTTTATCATCTACCTTCACTGAACTTGTTCCATTTCTTCCCATACAAATAACCAGGAAAATCCTCTTCAAATAATGAGGTCAGTGTTTAATTACCCCTTTCAAGAATTTAAGAGATAAGATGTGTTAACCTGTCAGACTATGGGCCCACCCGTATCAGTATTTTGTTTCTACATCAGGGAAAATTATATGGGAAGTCTCAAAAGGTTATGAAAATATCTTAGTTATCTCCAACAACTTCCTAATAATCTACTACTTATATAGCTAGAATTTCTTTGTTTCTTTAGGATTCGTTTCTTGATGTAGATAGTCACATACTGTGTGGTAGAGAGAGTCCCAAAGGAGAAAGGATATGGATCTTTTTTCGTTAATCTCAAGGTCTCTGTAGAGAATGGGAAACTGTCACCTAAGTCAGGGTAGCTAGAGCGCTTGAGCTTGGGATGGGTGATAACTGAGATCATGCGTTTATTTCAGTGAAGAAGAGAGGAGTAAAATGCTGACCTGGTGATTTCTGTTTCTCCCAGAAAATGGGACTTCAGAAGGAAAAAGCAAGATGGTATCCAGGCCCACAGAGAAATGATAAAGCCCTACCTGTGAGGGAGGATAGTAATGACTACCTCAATAGGTACCATTGACTTAGAACCTTCTGTCCCTAAGTTTCATTCTCTTCTTGAATCATGATTTGTGCTCCTCAGAAATAGAGGATTGAGATGCTGAATTCTGCAGCTTCCCATTTATTTCCTATATAGTTAAATTTAAACTACTCAGCTCTTCATCCATTACAGATATTTATTCATTGACTACTGCATTGACTACAACAGCACAAATAAAGCAGCATATGACTGCTGTGGACCTTTGAAGGATTTAAGAATTTCTTCTTTCTTATTGGCTGCTCAGTATTCAAGCCCCTTCCTACGTGTGGGAATGCCCTAGTGTGTGGTATTGGTGGGAAGTAAGAAGAGTGGGACAGATGTCCCTTCTCCCTGTCCTTCTTGTAGCTACAGTGTGGACATCATGATGTAGGCTGAGATAACTTCTCCCCTTGCTACTTTCACCCTGCCAGCAGTAATACAAAGACTTTGGGATTGTTTAGAAATTATTTATGGCAGCATAGAGAGTCCAGCAGCAGTGGTTTGTTTTTTTTTTTTTAGCCCAGTTTTCAAGATCAATTTTTATTTCTTTCTCTCTCTCTCTTTTTAAAATTTTATTATCTTATGTTAGTCACCATACAGTTCATCATTAGTTTTTGATGTAGTGTTCCGTGATTCATTGTTCGCGTAAAACACCCCGTGCTCCATGCAGTACGTGCCCTCCTTAACACCCATCAGCCATCAGAAAGGATGCATGCCCAACTTTTGCATCCACATGGATGGGACTGGAGGAGATTACGCTAAGTGAAATAAGTCAAGCAGAGGAAGACAATTATCATATGGTTTCACTTATTTGTGGAACATAAGGAACAGCATGGAGCAGTGGTATCTGTTGAGGCAGGGATGATGTGGCCTGTAGCAGTATCTTAGCCAGATAGTTCCTATGGCCTGAACTTGATGTGATTCTTATTATTGCGTCTCTGGTTCCTGTCTGCTCTCTGATTCTGCTTCTCCAGCCTCCCTTTGTATTTTGCCTGAGTTGGTTAGAGCAAGTTTTCTGTTGCTTATCAGCTAAGTCTGATGAATGAAGTATAGACTCGGCTCTTTTCCACACATGCTGTCCCAGGCTTTCAGTCTGTCTCCATCTTGTGGCTCCACTATTTGAGCATGGCTTCCAAGGTTGCTGCAGCAGAAAAGAATGTGAGAACTTCTGCTCGCTCACGTGCCTTGGCCCAGGAGCACACACAGCACTTCCTCTCATGACCATTAGCCAGAACCAGTCACACGGCCCCACCTGACAGCAAGGAGGCAGGAAGTGTCATCTTCCTGTGTATCTAGGAGGGAGAGATTTGCGTATGGGAGACACCAGACATCTGTGCCATCAAGAGTTAAGATTGCGTGCTAAAAGTTCACTAAAGGGGGAAAGTGAGAAAAGCTTAAAGAGGCAGAGAAAGTGGATCAACAACAGCTACTGCTTCCTCAGAGTTACTCTGTACCAGGGTCTCCTGGTCCCTTAGCCGTGCACTCAGCCTCAGTCTCAGCTAGAATCTAAGTGATTCTAGCACCTGGTGTTGACCAGTCACTGGGAGGGCTGGACTGCTGAGCTTCTCCTGTCTCTTCTGGACTTGAATGAAATGCTGCCTGGGCAGGGTGTGTGGTCTGGCTTTCCAAGAGGATGCCATAGGGGCTGCGTGTGGCAACCTGGAAGGGCTAGGAGGCTAACTGCCTGTGGGTCACATTCTGACTAATGGGAACCAGGAGTCAGGAGGGAAGTAGGCAGATACGTCCCCTCTTATTCCTCCTGCCCTTGAGGCACAGTTTTTCCAGAAGGTCAGTCAGGGAGTCCTGCTGCATCTGGCCCATTGTAAAGCAGTGGCCCGCATGGAAATCCTTCATGTTCTATGGCTTTCCATCTTCTTCTGTTTCATTTTCTTTTTCCCTTACTCTTGCTGGCTTGGGATTGTATTCCCAAATAAAACCTTGTAAGAAAAACCTCAGTTTCCTCCTCTATTATTTGACTTTCTGGTACTGCCATCCTCACACTTCTGACCAACAAATGTGTGGGGTATCTCCCCACACATTAAGCATTTACCCAATTCTTGGTGGACAGCTGCTGAATGTCCTACAATTATATTCAGTTCTGACACTATCTACCTTGAGTTATCATCAGATCCCACAAGATTAGGGCTCAGCCCCACGAGACTGTCACCACTTTAGAGGCCATTTAAAAGACCCAGGCTGTAAGTCAGAGGGGGAGATGAACCAGGAGAGATGATGGACTCTGAAAAACAAACTGAGGTTTCTAGAGGGGAGGAGGGTAGGGGGATGGGTTAGCCTGGTGATGGGTATTAAAGAGGGCACATTCTGCATGGAGCACTGGGTGTTATGAACAAACAATGAATCATGGAACACTACACCAAAACAAATTATGTAATATATGGTGATTAACATAATAAAAAAATTAAAAAAAAAAAGACCCAGGCTGTCACCTGCACTTCTGGCCCACGGGCTATCATTCAGGGTTCCCATGACCCTCTTTTCAAGTTCAGTAATTTGCTGGAACAGCTCACAGAACTCAGGGAAACACTTTTCATTTACTGGTTTATTATATAATGAAGGCTATGATAAAGGATGTCGATGAATAGCCAGGTGAAGAGATATGTAGTGCAAGGTTCAGAAGGGTCCTGAGAGTTGGGGCTTCTGTCCCCGTGGAGTTGGGATGTGTCACCTTTTGGCACATGTATGTGTTTACTAAGCCAGAAACTCTCTGAACCCATAGACCAGGGATTTTTATGGAAGCTTCTCACATAGGTATGATTAATTATTAACTCAATCTCCAGCCCTCTCCCCTCCTCAGAGAATGGGGGATTGGGCTGAAAATTCCAAATTTCTAATCATGGCTTGGTCTTTCTGGTGATCAACAACCATTCTGAAGCTATCCAGGAACCTACCAAGAGTTACCTCATTAAAACAAAAGCTTCTTGGGTGCCAGGGTGGCTCAGTTGGTTAAGTGTCTGCCTTCAGCCCAGGTCATTGGTCCCAGGGTCCTGGGGTCGAGTCCTGCATCAGGTTCCTTGCTCTGCAGGTAGTCTGCTTCTCTCTCTCCCTCTGCCCTTCCCCCTGCTCATGCTCTCTCTCTCTCTCAAATAAATAAACAAAATCTTAAAACAACAACAACAACAACAAAAGATTCTCTATCACCAGGGAAATTTCAAGGGGTTTAGGAGCTTCGTGTCAGGATCCCGGGTCAAAGACCAAACATTAGAACAAAAGATGCCCCTAGCACCCTTACTGCTTAGGGAATTACACCAGTTTTAGGAACTCTGGCCAGGAGCCAGGGACAAAACCTCAAATATATATATTTCTTATATCACAATATAACAAACATCAACACATCAGAGATTAGGCTCTGCTTTCTAGAGATCCCAGACTAAAAGAAGCCTTCATGCAAAATAAATTAATATTATACAAGCTTAGCTTAGGTGCCCGGCTGGCTCAGTCAGTAGAACATGCGACTCTTGATCTCAGGGTCATGAGCTCAAGCCAGACACTGGGTGTGGGGCCTACTTAAAAAATATATACAAGCTTATTTATGGTTTAAAAATACCAGTTGCATGCAAGATTTACACTAAGAAAACTCACAGAATAACAGTTTATTTGGTTATAAGTTGAGACAATTGTATATATTCAGAAAGCATTCCTTTTAGTGTTTGGTGATCTTTCACTGTCAAGTTGGGAGGGATACAGAGTTTTAGGGACTTTCAGATCATATAAAAGTTTATAACTCTCAAGTTCTACAGAACTAGAACTATATTGTGAAGGTAAATCTAGTCATTACACAGGAGTAGGAGGTAGCACAGATCAGTGTAGCTATGAAAACAATAAGTAGAATTTATAACTCAGAATATTTCATATTCAGATATAAAACAAATAATTTAAGATACAAATAGATAGAAGGAATCAGGTGGAATAGAGCCAAATCGGTTAACCAAGTCCAAAATCATTGGATTGTTTGAGAACAAACTTAAGTTCCTGTTAAGATTCTTGCTGAGTTATACAGAAATTTGATAAACACACAGACTATTCTACAAGGTTCTGAATGGAATGTGTGCCTAGAAAAAAATAACTTCTACTAGAAATGTCAAGCAGATTCAGAATCTGGAAAGATATAAGAGAATACCATACAATAGGTATTTATGATATAAAAGCTCTCATAGGAGAGTTAAAAATTTAATTTTCTATACCTGATAGCCTCCTACACTATCCTTACCAGTGGTCCTTTAGCTCCTGTTTGCAGAATTCTAATCACAGGGAATTTGCTTCTTTAATAGAAAGACGATTTCTGATGTCATTGTGTGTGAGTGCTTGTGTGTGTGTTTTAAAAGCAAAATCTGCCTGCCTTTAACTTTAACTGATCCTAGGTCCCTAAACCAGCTAAAAATGGTCTAATCCCTCTTCCACATCATGGTCTTTTAAAATGCTTAAGGTAGTTTTCATGTTTCCCCTGGATCTCCTGTGCTCCAGGCTAAATGTCTACTACATCATCAATCATTCCTTCTAGGATTCTGTGTTTTTGTTTTGTTTGACACGACCCATATTTAGATTCTAAGTGAAGGGGGACAGTCAGTCACTTTCTCTGATTGAGGAATTATATCCTTCAAAACTGTGGTGCCCAAACCCGGACACAGTATTTTAGGTATTGTCAGTGTCAGTCCAGAATGGATCAGATTGTCAATTCCCTCACTAATGAGTCCATATTTTCCTTAATGTAAGCTAAAATTATGTTATTGTTTATTTATTTAACTGTTGATTGTAATAAAACTTAGAGTCAGCCAACCATTAGTTTCCCTCCCCCCTTCTTTTGCTTCTGAGCCAGGTCTTTCCCATCCTGTCCTTAGTACTGATTTTTTGAACCCAAATTAAGTGCTTTTCATTGTTACTGAACTTCATCTTATCTGACCCAGGCCATCATTAAGGCCCATGGAGATTTCTTTTTTTTTTTAATTCAAAAATCTGCCACCTACTGTATTTACTGTATGTTTAGATTTTGATCACATGTCTTCAACAATAATCAAATTGACAAGGTAGAACCAAGGATGGTGTCTTGGCAAACCAAGAGATAGCCCGGGTTGATCTCAACCTGGTAATCAAGTCTCACTGGGTACCATCATCAATCAGTTAAAATGCTGATTTGGTTGTACTAAGCTCCAAGAGACTTCTATTGGGATACTACTGAAATACATTCCCACTTAGTTCAGCACTTTTCTCCTCTACTACATTAGTAACAGACATCCAACTCCATGCCAGGCATAATCAACCAGTCTAGGTGTTGCCCACTGGCCTGGCAGCCATAGGCAGGTTTTGGTGTTCACCTGTTGGGCATGAACAATTTCACAGAACATCAAGATCAGACCAGACCACTCTCCGACCATGGTGGATCAAGACAATGAGTCCGTAATTATGTGTGAACACAAACAAAACATGAATGTTGTCCAAGCCACAGATGACCAAACGTTCCCCTCATGTGACTACTGCTTCTTTGGCGGTGATGGCTTTACCCTCGTTCTAGTCCATCCTTTCTGTAGATAAGATTTATTGAGATACCTCATCATGGAAATACCCCTGCTCTCTGATACTGTCAAATCTAGAATAAACTCCTACTTTTCCAGAGCCTTCCCCAAACCACCTATCCAAAGCGCAAATTCTACAAAGGTTCTTTCTAACATCCACTTACTAACATGCCCCCTGGCTTCCCCCTAGGGAATGCTATCCCTTGCTGTAACAAGCAATAAACCCAGCTTGGTTAACTACAGGTGTGTTCCTGCTGGTCTTTGGTTGGAGCGCGTTCACACCCTGCCAGAAAAGAAGGTATTTTTCACACGTTCGTGTGTGCATGCACATGCACACCCCCCTCCCAATTTATTATTTTCATTTTTGCTCTGAGGATTAGACAGGAGTCCACAGTCACAGAACGCTATTACTGTTTTCCCTGCTAAGGATCCAGAATGGCCCGCTGGCTTTCCGATCAGGAGGAGACATCCTTCTCTCACCTCTACGTGGGCACAGCTCTGTTCATGCTGGTTCAAGCACGAGTGGGGGAAACTGGGGCAGAGTCTATACTCTCCTGGCCCCATGTCTCTCAGCACAAGTCTTCTGGTTATGCTGCTGCCACCGAATCCAGTGATGCTTGAAGTGGCGTAAGGAAACGACTTTGTTTGCGGTGACTGTGGTGTCTGGCTCTGGGAGAGCAATTCTTCCCTTGAGTCATGGGCTGAGGCCAGGGGTGGGATAGAGATAAAAGCTTTTCTCCCCTCTGCAGTACCCAGCTAGAACCAGACTCACTGAACCAGACCCAGCATTACAAATATTGTATTCATATGTAGCTTGATATATTCATTTAGTTTCAGGGAATGTCAGGGTTTTCTTGGCACTGGATTCTACTTGCACTTGAAGCTGTGATTTTTAAAAAAATTCTTTTTCTACTACCAGTTTACATACTAACTCTCACATTGTAACAGCTTTGCTCTTTCCATTTATTTCAATAAATATTTATTCAGCACCCACCAGGGAGCTGTGGAGAATACGAAGATGAGTCAAATGTAGCTCTTATCTTAAGAAGTATATGATACAGGAAAGGGTGTCAGACATGTACGTAAGTACCCGGACATCACTCCTGCAGTCAACAGAGATTTGTTAAGAACCTACTCAATGCCGGGCACTGTGACCTAAGCTGCATGTTGATATGTGCTAAAAGAACGGCCTTCAAATGGTAATAATCTATTTACTGAGCACCTTCTATGTGCCTCTACTCACCAAGAACTTTTATCCGAATATCTCTTTTCATCCTCAGAAGGACCCTTTGGGATTGATGATGTTATCACCCTGTTTTGCAGAGGAGAGAACTGTGGTTGTGGTAGAACTTGCTAAGATCCCAGAGCTAGTTAGTACTGGAGTCAGGATTCAAACCCAGACAGTCTGTCTTTGGATCTGCGCCCTTAACAAATACTTATAATTTGTGTTTTGTTATTCTTTTGGTCTACAGTTTTTTGGGATGTCACTGATCTCTGAGAACTTCTGCTCTGGGGAAGCTTAGAAAAATTACGGTGCAACCAGACATTTTAGAAGGTGTTTGAGTTTCTTTCCCTGCAGTCGCTTCATAGAGGAGCACATGTGAATACATAGGCTCCAAAGCAGAGCCTGGGTCTGCAGCTATGACTGTATTCCCCTTGTTCTATGTATTCTGTACAGTCCTGGGAGGTTATTTTTAATGCAACATGCCAGAGTGGCATGTTGAAAGATCCATAGTAACCAGCTAACAGTAACAGCGGGGCCTGCCAAGTAAAAGTTCCGTAAATCAGTCATAAACGCAGTTACAAAATCCGGCCAGCGTCGTGTGCATGAGGGAGTGTCCTTGGAGGAGGCACAATTCAGGCACAGTTTCATGGGATCTCCTTGAAATTCCATGGGAGGAAAGAGCTCTTGTGGCAATTTTTTTTTTAAGGAGAAAAAAAGTAAGAAGAGGCTTCCTATAACTTTATTCTAATGGGGAACTCTCTGCCATGGAATCAGGTAGCTCGGAAAAGCTAAGGCGAAGATGCTCAGAGAAGTGAATGTTTGAGATACAAAGTACCCTCCTTTTTCATGTTTTTAATACTTTTGGAATCCTTCCTTTTCCACTACCACAGCCCACGTGCAGGCCTTAGTAACTTGGTGTACTGAAAAGCCTCGGAGCTTTTATCTGTCCTCCCTCAAATTTCCCGAATTCCCAGCGGTAAAAATCACCCTAGGCAGGATTTTGGACATCTCACTTACCCTTGAGTGAGAATTTTGCAAGGAGCTCCCAAGTGCTACCAGACCAAATAAAAGCTCACACTTTGAAACACTAGGGGCTTTCTCCTATGACAAATTTAGAGCAAACTCTGTGACGGAGCAGGATGCTCTACTCGGGGTTTGAGCATTATAAGTTTTGGGAATAAGGACTTTCATATCAGGCAACGGGTACGTCGTTAACAAATACTAACAAGTAAGGTGTTACCTCTGCAAAGCCAGAGAAATCACTTTTATGAGTTTGGCTCCCTGTTGTTTTAGAAAATCTGGGCATAGGGAGCAGGCCATTCATTGACAACAGAGAATATTACACAAATAGAGAATATCCCGTGAGCAGGCAACTTGAGCCCTGATAACTTAAGCCTTGATGAGATTTCATCTGGGCATTGCACGCAGGATGGACTCCTACGCCCTTCCCCAACCACCCATGACCATTCACATCACAAGTACCTTTCCTACTCGACTTTGCAAGTGGCTGGTTCTCTCCTTGGCTATCTCTTCATTTACAAATCACTGCCTCTTGGAGAGGGACACCTTGGGGGAGGTTAAGAGTGTACTGAGAAAACCCGAAGGGAAAACTATTCAAGCAATGCCACCCGAAGAGCAATTATAAATGACATAAACCCTCTTTGACTATATAATGTAAATTATTGGGAAAATAGGCTTTAGCTGGTAAAAGGAGGTGTGGCTGTGTAACGGAAAGGCTAGAGGTAAGGTTGAGTGGAAAGCTGTTTCCAAGGTGCCTACTCAGGACGCCTACCTGGGTTGGGAATTCCCCACTGGGTAGTTTTGCCCCCAGAATGAGATTCTAATTGAACAGAAGGGAGTTATGAAACTGATTTTTCTCTATTTATTGCAAAAGTTTTAATTTCGGGGACTTCAATACTTTGGGCACTTTTCCGTTCTCTTCTGTTCTCTTCATTTCTTTTCCTTTCTCTTTCCTTTCCTTTCCTTTCCTTTCTCTCCCCCACTGCGATGAAATATACATGACATAAAATTTATCATTCTAATCATTTTTAAAGTGTCTAATTCACTGGCATTAAATACTTCACGATGTTGTGCAACCATTACAACTATTCATTTCCAGAATTTTTTTGTCATCCCAAAGAGAAACTCTATATCCATTTAACAATAGCTCCTTCTCCTGGCCCCTGGTAACCTCTATTCTATTTTCTGTCTCTATGAATTTGCCGTTTTTAGGTACGTCATATAAGCGGAATCATACAGTATTTGTCCTTTTGTGTGAGCAAAATAAGACATTAAATATAATGTCTTCAAGGTTCACCCCATGTTGTGGCATGTATTAGACTTTCATTCCTTTTTAAGGCTGGATAAACATTCTGTTGTATGTACATACCACATTTTGATGATCCCATTCACCGCTGAAGTCTATTTGTGTCGTTTCTACCTTTTAGCTCTTGTGACTGCTACCATGAACATCGGTGTACAAGTATCTGTTTGTCCTTGCTTTCAATTCCTTTGGGTGTATACTTAGCAGTGGAAGTGCTGGATCATATCGTAATTCTATGTTTAACTTTTTGAGAAACTTTGGAAATTTTAAAGACTATCAGTCACAGAGGCAAACTCGTTTCAGAATCTGAGCTTTTCAAACCTAAATGAGAAGTGCCAACTGGATTTAGGAAAAAACGAAAGGAGTGATTGGTGCCCTGATATGAGCAGTTTGGGTGAAGGGGTAGAGGTAGAAGCCAGACTGACAGTGGGTTGGCAAGTGAAAGGGAAGTGAACAGGTAGGGATAACCATTCTTATTTAATTTTAATTTTTTTTAGAGCTAGCTATTTGTTCAAGTCTTTTGAGAATGTGGTCTGTGAAAGATTGAAAGGTGGGAAAAAAGTAAGGTAGTAGCTGGAGGGACAAAACTGAGAACAGGCTTTTTTAAGATGGGACAATCTCGAGTATGTTTAAGTGCTGTGGGAGACAGAAATGGGTGTGCTGATAATCAGCAGAGGTCTCCAAGAAAGTAGGAGAGGGCCATGGTGGGGTCGCCTTGGACTACACTGAGGGTGTGCTTCTGTGGAATGAGGGAGAGAGAGCAGGACAGCCTCAGGTGCAACAAAGTTTAATCATTCAAAGATATCTTTTGAGTTTGGCATTGTAGAGGAATACAAAGTGAAACACTACCTGGATTTTACTATGAATGGTACAGTAGAGGAGGGAAGGCTTGAACCCCCAAACTGGAGATAGGGCGGAAAATGCTAAATGTCACAAGGAAAGATACAGAGAAGGTATTGTGACCTTCAGCAGAGGGAGAAAGTAATTCTAGGTGTGGAGGACCAACAATAAGGGAAACCTTCACCAGAGAGTCAATGATTTGAGATAGGATTTGAGATCTAGGTTGGCATTGACAGCCAGCAAGATGGGGCAAAGTTCACATTTTCCAAACCGTTCTACAGGATACTTAGGTATCGTATGAGAAACAGGTATGGTGGTCAAATTAATTTAGAAAGTGCTATAAAGGGTGCCTGGGTGGCTCAGTTGGTTAAGCGACTGCCTTCGGCTCAGGTCATGATCCTGGAGTCCCGGGACTGAGTCCTGTATTGGGCTCCCTGCTTAGTGGGGAGTCTGCTTCTCCCTCTGACCCTATCCCCTCTCATGCACTCTCTCTCTCTCTCTTAAATAATAAATAAATAAAATCTTAAAAAAAAGAAAGTGCTATAAACGGGAAAGCCATATTGTACAGCATGAAGCACTTTAAAAGCTGAAGAGCCACTATTAATTACAAAGGACAACAGGTGTACATTGGGACTGTCCCAAACAAAGTGGGATGAACTCTTGTTCTATACCATAATCTCCTTTTGGAGATTTAAATGAACATTAGGATTTTAAAAGGTTCTGAGAAGTACTCTAGTAAAGAAACCTGTTTTAAACTGGTTAATCCAGCATTTCCCAAATTTATTTGACCGCGGAATACCCACCCTGTTTTTTTCCCCCTTTGAGGAGCACACATTAGCCCCTAATAAGTGCTCCAAAAGCAGAGAAGTGAAAGAGATGTGGGATCCAGGGAGGATTTGTTCTGGCATAAAGAGAGCAGTGGAAGATGGGCTCAGAAAGGTGGATTGATCCATGTTGTAAAGGCTTTGAGGGCCAGATTTAGACCCCCCCTTTTTTTTAATTTGATGAAAGCCATTTCTCACAGTAGCACACAGAATAAGTGCCTATAACTTGAAAAGAATTTCAAAGAATCACGACTTTCAGGAGGGTAAAATGGTATATTTTCCCTTGTTTTCCTATTCCCGTTCCTTCCTTAATCTCTGAAATTAGGAGGGATGAAAAACTACAATTTAGGGACTTTCTTCAGTTCATGAGGTATTAAGGGCTGAGTTGTAAAACCCCTATCTGAAGTCATGTCTTCTTCTCTTACTCTGGTTTTGTTTCTGAGTTCTAAAGGATCAAGGGATGGAGGAATGCCAGGTTTTAAAAAGAACAGGCATCTTGATTCTACTTGCTGCTGTGGGTATTACATTCTAAGATGCAGATTTGAATAGAAAGAGTTGGCCTGGCTAGAGCAGCATGGTGATAAAACAAGTATCAGTTATTATCATTGCTTGATGACAGACTTTTTTAAAAGAAGATTTTATTTATTTATTTATTTATTTTAGAGAGAGAGTGAGTGGGAAGAGGAGCAGAGGGGGAGGGAGGGGTAAAGAATCTCAAGCCGACTCTGAGCTGAGTGCAGAGCCTGACACGGGGCTTGATCTCATGACTCTGAAGTCATGAACTGAGCTGAAATCAAGAATCAGACACTTAACCAACTGAGCCACCCAGGTACGCCTAGACTTTCTTTAAGTAGGGCGTCACATATGAGGCAACTTGATTTATAGGACAATAGATAAGAAGCAGGAATAATTAAAAATAAACTCCTCGAGAGGCTAAAACTTATGGCACAAGATCTATACACACTAGGTGCCACAGACAATTCTCACAAATACTCCCTTTACTCATTTGTACACACTTCCAGTCAATTTAGTAATCTCGATTTCTAGCACACAATAAATTTAACAGCAAATCAAAAGGGAAGGAAAAATTAACAATGGTCGGTACATTTAAGTGAAACGCAAAGTGTAATACTATAAAAATTCAGGAAAAGACTCACATGGTGTAAGGTTCTGAAGACATTTTAGAGGCAAAGAGTTGATCAAATCTTGACTATGCTGTCTGAGAATACTATTCAGTCATACCGTAGAATTATACTTATTTATAAGGATTATGTTGATCTATCAGAGGATGTGTAAGCATGTTCTATTACTCTGTTGAAGATGGTAAGAAAGCAGTAAGACATTTTAGAAAGGTTTCGATCCCAAGTGCCTGTGACTTAAAAAGTGTGTTCACTTAAAGATGTCCCTTATCTGGGGGGAGTCATTGTATAAATCTGCTATTTCATGCAGGTGCCGTTTCCTTTAGAAAGAAGTCCATTGTCAATTTTTTTCCCCAACCGTATTTCAACATCAATTATTAATCCTGTAGAGGATCAACGTGGCAACAAAGTGTTTTGAAAACAGCCTCTTGTGATTTGAAGATCAAATAAATCATTAAATTAAATTACTCTACAATCAAATGTTATGCCTCTTATAAAGGAACGCCGACTGAATTCTGTCATAAAATACAGCAGCTAAACTCTCTCTTATCGCCTTAAAAGCCACTTGTGGTTCCTATATGGGGACTCTGGCTCTTCAGGTTGGCGGGGACAAGCCCGTGTGTCAAGGAGCAGTTGCAGGCCTTGTATCAGCTGCCTTCCAGAAAGCACAGGACCAGTGGTGCGGTCCACAGGCAACTATTCTTTTTTCTGAATATTTGAGTTTGGAGCGTTTTGGCCTACTTTAAAAACACTTGGCAATTTTTAACTTCATCGGAAAGCATGGGGGGCAGGGGGGAAGCTGCCCTGAAGGTAGACAGGAATCGAGTTCAGAAGTTCCGAAAAATTAACACTATTTAATGCTAAGTTTGCCAATGTTGAACATAATTTATAAAAGCACAGTTTATAACGGATGGCCATCATCCTTATTTCTTGGCAAACAATGGTGTCTCCACTTCCCATTCCAAATTGAGCTAGACAGCTGAAAAGTGAATCATATTAGTAAAGTACATTTCCTCTTGGACTATCTGAACATGCTCAGATTTATCAGACTCTTATCTAATAATTTAATGAGGTTTGGTTTTATTCTTTATGAGAAATATAGATGGATTTCTAAAACAACAACAGCAAAACCCCAAAAGACCTGGTCTCTAATATATTAGCAAACTCTGGGAATTAAAAAAAAAAGATAGCTATGAAAGTTTATTTTAAAAGATGTAGGACACACTCTATTGACTGGGAACTTGAATAGGAAAAAACAAAGAAATAAACCTGTCATCTGGCTTAGGGGCATTACGGCAGCAATTGTAGGAGAGAGGTTGTGAAGGACACAAAATGTATCCCATCGATAGAGTATGCTTTTCAAAAAGTCATAGACATTGAGGGTTTGAAGGGATCTCAGCGGGTGATCCTGGACCAGCAGCACTGGCATTGCCTGGGAACTTGAGAGAATTGTCAATTGACAAATCTCACCACCTTAGGACACTTAAATCAGAATCTCCAAAGGTGGAGCATGGCAGTCTGTGTTTTATAAAGCTCTCCCCAGTGATTCTGATACATACTGAAGTTTGAGATCTTTCTGATATCACTGCTGAGTCACTGAACCTACACGAAATGTACAGAGAGGTATTCATTATCTTCCAAGACATCCCAACCCATAATTGGACAGCTTTGATTTTTCTGAGATAAATCTTTTGAGTATTAAGCTGATATCTGTGTCCCTGAATCTCTCTTCTGTGGTCCTAATTCTACTCATGAGGAGTCATGCAAACAAGCCCAGTCCCTTGTCCTTTGTTGGGACATGAGATAGCCCTCTCTGAAGGTCAACAGCACAGACAGGTTCTAGGATTGAATGGAGATTTTATCATTATTGCATGTGTGACTTTGGGCAGCTCATCTGACCTCTCTGAGCTTCAGTTTCCTCATCTGTAAAAGGAGAATAATATTAATATCTTCCTACATACCCTGTTTGTGGTGAGGATCGCATGTACTTAGCACACGGTGAGCACTCAATAAATGGTAGTTGTTTATGATTGTTATTGTCTGGACCCTTTTAAAATTTTAAGACAGCTATCATGTTGTCTCTGAGTCTGTCTCTTTCTAAACCAGATGTCCCCAGTTCTCTCCACCACCCGTATTATGATGTGATTTTGGATTCTCTCACCATTCTGATTGCTTTTCTATAAATAACCTTCAGTCTCTACATTGATGTCCTTATCAAAGAGTGGCTCTACAAGCCAGATCACATCTTATCCCTGCATCATAGTACACTACAATGGCCTCTTTATTTTAGATGCTACTTTTCTGTCAACATAGCCAAACTTAGGTATTTTGACACTTGTTTCAGACTATGAACTCATGTTGACCTTGCTTTCAACTAAAATACTAAAGTCTCTTAAAATACCTGTTATTTTTAATTACACAAATGGCACACATTTGATAAGAAAAAATAAAAATAATGCTACTGATATTCATTACAGAGATAACTATGATAAAAATTTTGGTATGTACCTTCCTAGACTGTAAAAAAAAATCATGTAAGTTTTATGGAACATAGCCAAGAGAATGCATTCTGAAATACTGGCTAGCTGTTTAACATTTGGAAGGTTGTATAATCTCTCCTAATGCCATTCCTCACTGGGAAAGTGGAAATAATGAGATACTGTTTGTAAACCACAAAACGTGACTTCAGAAAATGGTACTCTATTGTCATCATCATAATTACATGAATTACATGTATATTTTACTAAAAAATAATTATACTTTCTGATTTATTGCTTCTCCTCAAAGGTATATTATGAACAGCTTTCTGTTTTAATAAGTTTATTTTTTCTATTTTTGATTTTGAAATTATTAACTCACAAGAAATTGCAAAAATATTACAGAGAGGTCTTGTGTATCCTCAGTTAGCTTTCTCCAGTGGTAACATCTTACCTAGGATGCTATGTTATCCAAATCAGAAAATTGATATCAGTATACCATTAACTAGACTATAGATCTTATTTGCATTTCAGCAGTTTCAATGCATTTATTTCAACAAATTCATCTGAAATTGTTGTATGTATAAAAAACCACAATGTATATACCCATTCCCACCTTGGGACATTTGTGTGCTCACAAGTGTCTCCGCATCTATGTGGTACCACCCTTAACAATGCTGTGATAGGCTCTTCATGTTCTAGGAAGCTGGGTATTCCCAAGCAAAAGAATGCAAGGGGACCTTTATCTTACACACTTATAAAAATTAACTTGAAATGGATTAAAGACTTAAATATAAGACCTGAAACTGTAAAACTCCTAGAGGAAAACACGGGGAAAAATCTCCTTGACACTGGTCTTAGCTATGAATTTTGAATATGACACCAAAAGTTCAAACAAAAAAAGCAACAACAAAAAAGTGGTACTATATCAAACTAAAAAGCTTCTGCACAGCAAAAGAAACAATCAACAAAATGAAAAGGCAACCTATGGAATGAGAGAAGATATTTGCAAACCATATACTGATAAAGAATTAATATCCAAAATATATAAGGAACTCATGCAACTCAATAACAGAAAAACCCATTTAATCTGATTAAAGATGGGCAGAGAATATAAATAGACATTTTCCAAAGAAGATATCCAAATGACTGACACGTACACACTCAATGTCACCAATCATCAAAGAAATGCAAATCAAAACCACAGTGAAATGTCACCTCATACCTGTTAGGATATGTATTTTTAAAAAGATAATAGGTAAGTGGTGGCGAGGACGTAGAGAGAAGGGAATCTTGCGCACTGCTGGGAATGTAAGTTGGTACAACTACTGTGGAAAACGGTAGGGGGGGTCCGCAAAAATTAAAAATACAACTACCATATGATCCAGTATATATACAACCTCACTTCTGGGTATATATATACAAAGGACATGAAAACAGGGTCTACGTACACCCATGTTCACTGCAGCA
The DNA here is from genome assembly GCF_037043125.1 of Eumetopias jubatus. NCBI lineage: Eukaryota > Metazoa > Chordata > Mammalia > Carnivora > Otariidae > Eumetopias > Eumetopias jubatus. The sequence goes on from NW_028274820.1 coordinate 37,856,123, forward strand.
TTGTGCATAGCAGCAAAGATACGGAAATAACAGATGGACGGATGAAGAAGATGTGGTGTGTACACACACATACACACACACACACAATGGTATATTATTCAGTCATAAAAAAGAAGGAAATCCTGCTTTTTGTGACAACACAGATGGACCTTAAGGACATTATGCTAAATGAAATAAGTCAGAGAAAGACAAATACTATATGTTTTTACTTATATGTGGAATCTAAAAGAAACTTATAGAAATATAGAGTCGAATGGTGGTTGCCAAGGCCTAGGGGTTGGGAGAAATGGGGAGATGCTGCTCAGAGGATATAAACCCCCAGTTCTAAGATGAATAAATTCCAGGTATCTAATGTACATCATGGTGACTATAGTTAACAATACTGTTTTAGACACTTTTAAGTTGTAAGTGGTTAAGTAAATCTTAAATGTTACTACCAAAAAAAAAAAAAGGTAATTATATGAGGTGATGGATGTGTTAACTAACCTAATTGAGGTAATCTTTTCACAAAATATATATATGTGTATTTATATATGTGTGTGTGTTCCATACCTTAAACTCACATGTTATGTGTCAATAATATCTCAGTGAAGCTGGAAAAAATAAATGCTGTGATTAATATTCTAGTAGCTAAACACTATGTGCATCCTTAATTATTTAAGAAAATTCCTGGAAGTGTAATAGGATCAAAGGTTTGCATGGTAGTACGATTTTTTTTTAAGATTTTATTTTTTTTATTTTAAAGATTTTATTTATTTATTTGACAGAGAGAGAGACAGCGAGAGAGGGAACACAAGCAGGGGGAGCAGGAGAGAGAGAAGCAGGCTTCCCACTGAGCAGGGAGCCCGACGCGGGGCTCGATCCCAGGACCCTGGGATCATGACCTGAGCCGAAGGCAGACGCTTAATGACTGAGTCATCCAGGTGCCTCTGATTTTCTTTTTTTTTTTTTTTTTAAGATTTATTTACTTATTTGAGATTGGGGGAGGCACAGAGAAAGAGGGAGAGAATCTGGAGCAGACTCCCTGCTGAGTGTCTGCTTGATCCCACGAGGCTGAGATCATGACTGAAACAAAATCAAGACTTGGATGCCTAACTGACTGAACCACCCAGGTGTTTGTGTAATGATTTTTAATACATGTTGCCAGACTGTTGCAGAAGGACTTATGAGGACTACCATTCTTTCCTTATCATCTTTATCCATTTGGTAGATCGAGGGATTACTGTTTTAATTTTCATTTCTTTGATTAATAATGAAGATAGTTTTTTTATTTATTAATCATTCATATGTCTTCTTCGTATGGTTGTCAGTTCAAACCAGTTCAAGTCTGACTCTTTAAAACACACACGTACACACGTACACACACACACACACACACACACACACACACACTGTTCCATGCCTCTCCCATCCTGCATTTGTGCACAGTGTTTTTTGTTTTGTTTTTTTTAATGGGCCAGAGTGCAGGAACTTACATTTTCCCCTTTGTAATCATCTTGTTAAATTCAGCCAAATGTTTCAGCTTTTTGGATCCTGAATCTCATCCTGTATTTGCTGTCCTTTCTGGTTTGTTTTTAACTGCAAATCTGATAAATTTGCAAAATAGCTTTTTATTCTCATTTTTGCAAAACGTGTTAGCAGGACTGGGCTCTGTGCAGAGCCTGCGGCATCCCCTCAGGAACTGGCCCTGTCTTGACATCTGTTCATTAAGTAGATGGGTTTACAGTGTTAGTTACTTTCTAGTAGACAGAACTATCACCACCACTGTGCATGATGTCGGAATCCAGAGTTCTCTCAGCTTTAGGATTAATCACCGCAACTCTGTGTTCAGGTCCACTGAAGCAACAGGATTACAAAGTTTCAATTTCTCTTTTGGCTATAAATTTCTAAGAAGTTGGAGATAGTATCTCACTCATCTCTTTATGTCTCTCTTCATCCCTCCCCCAGTTTCTTCCATAGCAGACATTCAATTTAAGTGTATAAAATGGAATATGAACTTTCCTGGCTGCTTTGCACATAGGGACAAATGACTCACCTCCTTGCCTTCCCCCCCAAGTTAGGCCTACCTATCCTACATCAAAGTAGCTATATATGCACAATAAAACTGCAATTAACTGGACTCCAACGAGAAATCTCATGTTAGACACTCCATTGCTTAAAAAAAGGGGGGGGAGGGGAAGAAAATTGCATAAAAAATCCTATACCCTGTATTTTTTAAAGAGTAATTTTTTTGTTTTCTTTAATTGTGGACCTATAAGTAAGAATTTATTATTGAAAGATAAAACTGAGGTACTGACAGTTTCTAGGTCATAAAATAAAGGCGAAATTATCTTCTACAATGGGAAAAGCATCCCAAATACCTTAACAGATGTTTCCAAGAAGTCTTGAAACTGAAGACTGAATTTCTGGTTATTTAAAACACATCAGTCTCCAACATTCTAGTTAATTGAGGTTGAGTCCCTGCTGAGCACAGAGCTTAATACAGGACTTGATCTTGTGACCCTGAGATCATAACCTGAGCTGAAAATCAAGAGTCCGACGCCCAACTACTGAAATCCCTAAAATCTCCATTTCTTGCCTTAGCACTTTACAAACTGCCTCACTGAATCCTCACAACAAAGAAATGTGTAGATCCACAAACTGCCTCACCGAATCCTCACAACAAAGAAATGTGTAGATCCTTTTTATTTTTTTATTATTTATTTATTTATTTTTAAAGATTTTATTTATTTATTTGAAGAGAGAGAGATAGCAAGAGAGGGAACACAAGCAGGGGGAGTGGGAGAGGGAGAAGGAGGCTCCCTGGGGAGTGCAAAGTAGGGTTCGATCCCAGGACTCCGGGATCATGACCTGAGCCGAAGGTAGATGCTTAACAACTGAGCCACCCAGGCGCCCCGTGTAGAACCTTTCTAGAGGAAAATAATTTACATGGACTTCTAATGCTGACGTCAATTATTTTTAATATCATACTTATAGGTAGTGATCAAGTTAGATTTAAACTCACAATACTTAGAGCTCTTATTCAAATAACACAACAAAGACAAATTTAGGAATCTACTATAAATAAAATCGCAAAACAGTGATGTGATGGATGGTCTGTTTGAACTTTGGGTTCAGTACGGGAAAGAAATCTTTATGTAAACTTGATTCTTTTGATTTTGAGCACTACAAACCATGGTTTGAATCATTATTATTATTATTATAAATATCATTAGTTTTCCTCTTAATGATCTTGTTTTTCACAAGATCATTTGAATCCCAATCATTTGAATATACCCCCAAAACAATATTAAAGACTCTAAGAGAGTTGTTTTATAACAAATCCTTTACAGGAGGTTTGCTCTTACTCTCACTGCTAATAGCTAACGAAAGGTACGGACAGACCAGGAACCCACAGTAGATGCACACCAGGGTAAATGTGGTCCCAGCTCCTGCGGGTGGGTTCTGTGAGCCTGGTTTCCCAATTTATTACCATACACTGTGTGATGGCTGGGTGCTCCCACCATTTTTCGCTACTTAAATGACTCTGAACCTCTAATTTGTGCTATTTACTTTGAGGCCTATTGGCTTTTCATGTGGTGAGAATGAGATTGTAAAGAACAGAGTATGGGACCTAAGATTTCCTGGTGGTGGTTATAGGCTGGTCATCCAGATCATCTCAATAAATGTTTATGTTACACTTAACAGTTTTTCATTTAAGTGAAAATTCCAAATTAAAAATTTCTAAGCCAACTTTATGGGTTTTAGAAATATTTTTTTATACAGCTTTATCAGGATATAATAAGAGAGAGAGAGAGAGTGCACAGGCAGGGGGAGGGGCAGAGGGAGAAGCAGACTCCACTGAGCAGGGAACCAGACACAGAGCTTGACCCCAGGACTCCATGATCATGACCTGAGCCCAAGGCAGGCACTTAACCGACTGAACCCCCAGGAGTCCCTATTTTTCTATCAGTAAATAGATCACTAGTTTACATATCTCTGTTTCCCGGAACCCTCACCTATTATTCACCTGTAGAATGGGGATAAAAAATAGGATCTGTTTCAGAGAGAAGCAGGGGCTAGGAGTGAATAAGGTAAAGCAAATAGAGCATATAACACAGATTCCAGCTGGGACCACCATCATTGTTATTATGATTGCCTGTGAAATTTAGAGGAGAGAGATATCTTCTTGGATTGGTCTGGTCTAGGAGGGATTCCTACTTAAGATTTTAAGTGGATCTTAAAGGCCAAGTAGGTGTTTGATGCAGAGGAACAGAGTAACATGATACTGAGCTAGAAGAGAGCACTGTGGCTGTAGGTTACCAGGGATTGTGAAGAGGAGGGTCAGGTGAAAGGTGAAGGTGTGTGCGGTAGTGGAGCCCATATGGAAAGCTCACTGAGACCTGAACCAAGGAATTGGGACTTTGTTTCAAAGGCACTGATAAACCAGGGAAGATCTTGGATTGGGAAATAATATGAATGAGGTGGGACAGCTTGTAATGAATAACTCTTCTATAGGCGGAGAAGAATAAGCAAGCATCCCAGGTGCTCCTTTACTGTAACCTCTTGATGACTTAAACCCAAAACACAAAACCAAGACACACATAGGAGAAGGCCCAGGAACATGAAGGAAGAAAGTGAAGCCGGAGAACATCTTCCTCCTCCACACTGGACTGAGAGCCCATGTTTCAATTTTTGGTGTTTTAACCAAGTCAGCTTTCCTTTATCTCTAGGCCATGAACCAGTGTGTGTGTGTGTGTATGTGTGTGTGCGTGTGTGCACGCATGTGTGTGCACGCACTGTGTGTTTGTATACATATATATTTTTAGCAGTGTATAAATTTAGGCAAAATTACATTGTTTCATACAAATTTGTTCGTTGTACCAAGTTACACAGCAATTTTAAAGATTTATGAATTTGTTATAGTTGGTGGGGTCCACATCCCTTTTAATATTCTTTCCTTAAATAAATAGATCATTGTGGGGACTCCAGCAAGATGTGGGCAAGCGAAAACTAGCCTGCTTTGCAACATGTGAAGCTGTGGCATCAAATATCTAGACTGGAACCGTGACTGTTCCCTTCTGAGAAGAAATGTGTTCCATACTTTGCTACAGTTTTCATCGTTACTTCCTGCTATTCTCCAACCCTGAGCCTCTGTGTCAATGATATTTATCATCACACTAGTGCTATTGTTTTGTTTCTACTCAGTTCCATATATTGATTTCCATTTCTTACTTGGCCCTGTGGGCATGTTAGCTCATGACTCATGGATAAAACCAATTTTTATTTTTCCTGTTTGAAGTTGAATTTTTATAGGTATTTCTTCTAAGTATTCTAAGACACGCTAAAAAGTAGTATTAATTATCCTAAATTCTGACCAGCTAAGGTCAGGCCAACTCTCGGTTGTAACTCATGTATACCACCTTTCTTGGCCTGGCTAGTTTTGTGCCAGGGGTTGTTTCTGATCTGATGGCAAGCCAACAGATGCTATCAAATCATGCCCACATGTGCTAAGTTGTCACCTCTGCATCCCTGTTTATCATGGGTTCATTGTACAAGTCCCCTGTCTACTGTTATGTCATACTTACTTGCTCAGATAGATAAAGGTCTATGACCAGATGAACAAATTCTTAGGAAGTTGCTATTTTTACCCAATTCCCTAAACCACATATGAGTGACAAATATTTCCATAGGATTAATGAATAGGTGTTTCAGTCTCCTCCACCCTTATTAAATACTAGCTTTTTCTTTCATACTTGGAACTCTGTTGAATTTGTGGATGAGAAACATTTTCCATATGTAATGAATCCAAGGACTTTTTAACCTATTAGATTTTGTTGCATATATTGGTCACTCTTTTAAAGAATTGTTTCCAATTCAGCCAAAAATCAAATAACCTGAGAATCTGGTACTCCTTCATTTAGAATATTTTCATATTTTTGAATAATAAACATAGGGAATATTTCCTGATAAGATCAAGAATTGACCAAGGGAATCATGTAGCTTTAGCCATCCTTGTTTTTATCATTTGCCAAAAAATTTCCTTAGCTTCATAGAAACCACATAGAAACCAAATGACTTGGTTTTCTTTCCACTTCTCTAGGCAACAAACCAATTTTTTAGTTTCCATGGACACCCAGTTGAGCAACAGTCGTTAGATCTGTAAAAACTGCTATCTGAGTTGGAGTCTGATGGTGACCTACCCCTCAGCTTTGGGGTGTCAATTCAGGCTTGATCCTCTAAGGGACCAATATGTATGAGATTGCATGTGAGCATCTGGGACAGTGCCAAGTTACTTTACCTGGCTCTTCTCCAGTTTCTTAACTTGTGGAGGTTCACAAATTATTATCGATCTTGTCTTGATGCCTAGGTAGTGAGGAAGCTCCAAAATCAGGCAGTGGGAAAGGTGATAAAACAGGTCTGGTTGAAAGAGATTTACTTTTTACTTGGGTAAGCAAGAGGCCTCACATACTGATGGCTATGTTAATTCAGTTGAGAAATAATACATATTTGGAAACCCTTGTGGAAAGCCCAAAATACATTTGAAATGAGAGAAGTCAGAGACTCATGTTTTAGTACATACGAAGGATAGCTTTGAATCTAAGCAGTCACTGGAAAGTCTGCCTATTCCAGCTCAGCAGAGATAGGAGACGAGATTGAATTAAATTGTCCTGTATCATGTACTAATTCTCCAAGGTCTGCTCCCTCCCAGCCTAAGATAGAATGAGTGATTATTTGAAAAGGGTCATCTGGTTTCCAGGTTTTGAATATGTTGTTCTTTGCTTTTGCTTGCATTGTGTAAAATTCTCCATTTCTCAGTTGCTCCAAAATGAATAGTTTAACAACTGAAGCTTGTAGACCATTAATCAGTATTGCAAATGTTGAAAAAGAAAGGCATTGAAAAATAGTGAAAATGATACTTTAATTGGCATTAGGGGACACAGCTCTGCCATAAGTGTGCTAGACTTTTATAGGTATGGTGTTTCTCTCTTCTCAGTCTCTGTGTCCTCATTCATAGAGGGAAAGGGATGGTTGCTAGAATTCCTTCTAGCACGAATGTTCTACTACTCAGTGAAAAGTCAATTTTAATTTCACATACAACAGAGGCCGTGTCATGATCTTGAGAGATCTAGCTCTTCACAGGAATGAAATCTTCAGGTTCATGGTCACAGGGAATTGAATGAAAGAATTCATTTTGTATTTTCCAAAAAGCCTCTAGTCACTTCTATTTCTCTTTGTGCTGTTGAAGGTTTCCATGAATACCATAGAAAATGGATTTCTCGGACAACAATAGGTATTTCTCAGAGATTTTTATTTTTGGTTTGCTCCTAGGAATTTGAGGTAGACAAATAGAAATGGAATTAAAAACATATTTTTTTAAAAAGAAGAGATAGTAATTGGATGGTAGCTAGCCATGGAAAATCAGCCAGAATTTTGTGGATGTATAAGGAACTGATGATTGAGGTGACATGTTGTCACTGGTAAATCAGGAACAGGAAAAAGATTTAGGAGAAATGGTACAGGGAAACTTCTAGCTTTCCAAGCCCAAGGACACACTTACCTACCATAGTTCTTTGACAGCTCCTTAATTGTGTGCAAAGTTTCCCATTTCACTAAAGTGACCTCAGCAAATCAGGAGAGAAAGGCCTCCCAGGTGGAAGTAACACTGTAAACAGAGCTTGGGAAGTATGAGCGTGGTGTGTGGAGGCAGTACAGAGTTTGCTTAATCCTCTTGCAGTATAAAGTGTAGAAGGAGGCGGGATCATTTAGAATTCAGGTGCAGATAACAGAAACCACTTCAACAATTTTAAGAGAATTGTGGCACAGAATTGTTGAGAGACATGGAAGAGAAACCAAATGAAGGATCAAAAGCAGGATCAACAGGATCAAAAGCAGCTACCGTGTCATGTAAGATCGGGCTGGGGCAGGTCCAGTGGCTCTGACCTTTAGGGGACCTTTGATGTCCTGAGCAAAAATAGGCCAAGGGGGGAACTGGGGCCATTTTGCAGCAGGGGTAATCTGTGTTTTCTGGGAGTTTGGCTCTGAAGGGAAGGAAGGTTTTATCTGAAGAACACAAAATGGAGGGAGATTTTGATCTTAAGCTGCAAGAATCTTAAGTAGGTTTGGATGCAGAAGGAAAGGAGTCAATGGTTAGGCAAGACTTAAAGATACAAGAAAGAGACAAGTACTCAATACTGATGCCTACAGATTTTGAGGAGAAAGATCCAGAGTATTAGAGGCAGTGCTGGCCTTAGATAAGACGAGAAGTATGTGTTTCTTACACAAGGCAAAGGAGGAAAGCATGAGTGCAGAAGTAGATGTGTTCGTAAATTGAGGAAAAGAAGAGAGTAGAAATTATAGCCGATAGATGATATTCTTGATGATAGAAGAAACAGACCATCTGTTGAGAGAAGGGAGAATGGGTTGGGGGTAAAATAGGGTGGGGTAACGAGTTTGAGGAAGAAATAGGTTGGGAGAAATGAGCCAGAAGTGATGAGAGACCCATATCAGAACTGCTAAGTAAAATTCACCTTGAAGAAATGGGGAGATTTCTAAGGAAAGGCATAAAGTAATATCATAACTGCCATGACCTTGGGATCTTTGGCCTTTTAGAAATGGTAGTCAGTATGCAGAATGGTGATGTTCTTCCTTAAAATATATTTGTTTTGGAGCTGTCCACCTGATGATTAGGTAAGACTTTTAAATCATCATCATCATCACCTGATAATCATCTATTAATAACATTAATCTTTTATTTATACTGCATCCTTGAGTGCTTTGAATAGGAATGAGACAAAATGGCAGAAATGTATCACTAAAGAAGGAATGTTCTAAGAACTTACATTTTGAAGTATTCTTCTGTGACTGAAAATCATCGTTTTAGGTTAAACCTGATTTAAGATGTGAGAAATCTGTTCAACCAATTGAGTTAAGGACATGAGGATATTCAACATTATTAGTCAGTCATCAGGGACATAAAAAATAAAACCACAATGAGATACCACCATATACCTTTTAGAATATCTAAAATTTAAAAGACTGAACATACCAGGTGCCGGCAAGGATGTGGAGAATTGGAACTCCCCTGAACTGCTGGTGGGGATGGAAATGGTTCAACTACTTTGGAAAACAGTTTGGTAGTTTCTTAGACACACACACTCAGGGTGCCTGGGTGGCTCAATTGGTTGGGTGTCTGACTCTTGATTTCTATTTGGATTGTGATCTCAGGGTCATGAGATTGAGCCCTGTGTGGGGGTCTGTGCTCAGTGGGGAGTCTACTTGGGATTCTCCCTTTCTCTTTCTCTGCCCCTCCTCTTGTTCTCTCTCTCAAATAAACAAATAAATCTTAAACACACACACACACACACACACACACACACACACGCACACATCATATGACCAAGACATTTCATCCTCAGATGCTAAACATTTGTGTAGAAGTCTTTGTGTAGACTATCTAAAAGAAAAACATATACATGGCTACACAAAGACACATGCAATATTCATAGCAGTTTTATTTATAACAACCAACAACCGGAAACAACAATGCCTATCAACAGGTGAATGGATAAATACACTATGGTATATCCATACAATGGAATACTGCTCGGCAATAAAAGGAAATAAACTACTGATTGCACAGCAGCAGATGAATCTCAAACACTTACGATGAGTGAAAGAAGTCAGACAAAAGAGGGTACACAGTGTATTGTTTCATTCATAAAATAGTCTAGAAAATCCAAACCTATTTAGCACGACAGACAGCAGATACGAGGTTGCCTGGAGACAGTGGTAGGGGTGGGAAAGGGCAGGAGGGAGGGATTACTAAAGAGCACAAGAAAACTCTTGTTGGGTGCCTGGGTGGCTCAGTTGTTTAAATGTCTGCCTTTGGCTCAGGTCATGATCCTGGAGTCCCAGGATGGAGTCCTGAATCAGGCTCCCTGCTCAGCAGGGAATCTGCTTCTCCCTTTGACCCTCCCCTGTCTCCTGTCTCTCTCTCTCAAATAAATAAATAAAATCTTAAAAAAAAAACAAAACTCTTGTTTTCTGGGTGAGGCACATGTTCATTGTCTTGATTGTGGTGAGGTTTCACAGGTACATTCATAAATCATAACTTATAAACTGTATACCTTAAATATGTGCAGTTTATGATACTTCAGTAAAACTGTTACAATAAAAGAAAGAACATGTATGTTCAAAAGTCAGAGAATTTAATTATGTTACATAAAAGTAAATTTTTTGAACACTATGGCTTTTAAAAATCATGCTTTTGAAGAGTAGTTAATGTCATCAGAAAATGGTGATAATTTTTAGAGACAAGTACAGTTCTGATTTATAACAGTCCATTCATATTAAATGTTAAATGAATGTTAAATGAATGCTGCAGTGTTAAATAAAAAAAGTAAGCTATGAAAAATGCATTTCTATCCGTGTACAACATGCATTTATAATTTAACACGATCCCAATTGTGGTAACTCTCTCTCTTGTCTCTCACAGCTGAGAGGAAATACTTTAAAATGTTAATATCAGTTGTCTCTGTGAGGTGGAATGACAGATGATTTTTATTTTCCTTCTTATGCTTTTGGGGCTTTTCTAAAGTTGAGCTTCCATTACTTTCATGAGCAGACAAAAACCTAGTAAATGCTCTTTTAAAAGATTCCTTCCCACACGGGGAACTCATTGATACAAACATTTTCAGAAACTTTATCAGTCTAACTGAGCCACATAGCATCTTTTCTTGCACTGCTTGCCCAGGAACACGCTACCAAATGCTGAGGAGTTTTAGTTGGGGTGCTGAATGTGCCAGAAAGGCAGTTACAGCAGCTGTAGCCTGTAGCCAGCCTATGCTACACAGCCTAGAAATGCCTCCTTATTATGAACCGGCACAAAGGGAAATTAAGAAACACCCCATTTACAATCGTACCCAAACCCATAATATACCTAGGAATACACCCAAACAAGGAGGTGAAAGACCTATACTCTGAAAATTATGAAACACCAATGAAAGAAATTGAAGAGGGCATAAAGAAATGGAAAGACATTCCATGCTCATGGGCCAGAAGAACAAACGTTGTTAAAATGTCCATGCTACCCAAAGCAATCTACACATTTAATGGAATCCTGATCAAAATACCAGCAGCATTTTTCACAGAGCTAGAACAAACAATCCTAAAATTCGTATGGAACCACAAAAGACTCCGAATAGCCAAAGTAACCTTGAAAAAACAAAGCAAAGCCAGAGGCACCACAATTCTGGACTTCAAGTTATATTACAAAGCTGTCATCATCAAGACAGTATGGTACTGGCACAAAAATAGACACATAGATCAATGGAACAGAATAGAGAACCCAGAAATGAACCCACAACGATATGGTCTATTAATCTTCGACAAAGCAGGAAAAAACCTCCATATGAATATGTTTTCTGAAGCTTCAGGAGTTTGCTTACCTTTATCATTTGACCCCTAGCAGTCTCTTGAGAAAACAAGGTCAAAGACAAGAAGGATAAATTCCCCGGGGCCGTTCCCAGCACAGCTCTGTCAGGAAATGTTCACCAAAGATGTCCTGATGAGAAAAGGAGAGCAGATGCACACGGGTATTCCTGGGAAATGTACATAATTCCTCAGGTTTCTGTCCAGTCAGTGGTGAGCCTTGAATCAGAAAGAAAACCAGGGTAGAGGGAGGCCTGCAGCATGAGGGTGGGGAGGGAGCGAGGCCTGTGAGAGTGATGGTCAAAGGGGTCTGAGGAATTGGGAGAGCTCTCTGCATAAAAATGACTTTATTACTATCCCCAGAATATGAGGGACACATGTCCTAAGAGCCCTCCATTCTGCTTTTCTGCCTGTGTGGACAAAAGCAGTGACTGGATGTTGTGTGCAGTGATGTGTGATATGGCCGGGGGCGTGGGGCTAGGGCCAAAGGAGAGATGACGAGATCCAAGGTAGCCCTCATATCTTGCTTTGCCAGGACACTGGGATTGTACCTTACAGCCTAAAACATGAAAATTAAAAATGAGATATCCAAGGACACCTGGGTGGCACAGTTGGTTGAGCGTCGACTCTTGATTTTGGCTCAGGGTGTGATCTCAGAGTTGTGAGACCGAGCCCTGCATCAGGCTCTGCTCTGAGTGGAGACTTGAGACTCTCTTTCTCCCTCTGCCCTTCCCCGCCTCTCTCTCTCTCTCTCAAGTAAATAAATAAATCTTAAAAAAAGATGTCCAGTAACATGAAAATTAAAAATAAAATGGAGCGTGAGCTCCAAATAGGCTGAAGAAGTGTCACACCTCGAGGCATCTTGGAGAAGGAGAATAATAGCTTTTCAGGTTTGTAACAAAACATGGCCTCTGATAAAACTATGCTGCTAAAAATGGGAAAGAACCAGAATGGAAACAGTCAAAAAGCCCTGAAGAACTTGTGGTGGAAAAAGCACAGGACAGACGACGTGTAGTGACTGGGAAGGGAGAGGGGTATTTCCTGAAGTGGAAGGTGATAGGCATGCGGACAATACGGACAACTTGAAGAAACAGATTGTCCAGAGTTCATCAAAATATTTCTTAATTATCAAAGAACTGGGTAAAGAAAAAGATGGTACACAAAGAAGATCTTTATCTGTCAGTGAATCTGATGATAGCAAATCAGAGAAAGAGCTATTGCTGACAAAACAAGAGGCTTTGCCAGAGGTCAGGATCTCCAATGAATAATGGGGGTCACAGTCAGCAGTGGAGACTTAATGTTTCTCATGATATGGGAAGATCAGATGAGGCAGACTTAGTATCAGCAAAAGAGGCAAATATGAAATGTTGTCAAACTGCAATCCCTTTTTAGGGTTCCTGGGTGGCTTAGTTGGTTAATCGTCTGCCTTTGGCTCGGGTCATGATCCCAGGGTCCTGGGATCGAGCCCTGCATCAGGCTCCCTGCTCAGCGAGGAGTCTGCTTCTCCCTCTACACCTCCTCCCTGCTCATGCTCTCTCTCTCTCTCACTCTCTCTCCTGCTCTCTCTCTCTCAAGAAAATAAAATATTTTTTTTTAAAGTAATACTATTGTAAAAAAAAAACTGCAATTCCTTTTTATGAAGAGAGACTACCTTGGCATTCTTGTCTGGAAAATGAAGCTCAATAATTGTTCTCAACTATATATGCAATTATATTATATAATTATTTATTTGATTATACATAAAATCTGGGTCTTAATTTTTGATTTATTAGTGTGAAGAAATAACTATATTCTAATGAAAGCCAAATTTGATATTTTTGTTCTGAAGTAGTATTGTGGGAGTTGGGGTTTTATCTGTAGCACTGGTTGCTTTGGACAAATAAAACTTTCTTAGTTGCTTCCTTTATCAGGAAAGAACATTTGATACCATGGTACACTATTTCCTCTGCATTAGAGAACAGCTTTTTCTAAATGTTGGGGAAGATCTCCATGGTCATTACTCAATCAGAATTTTTGTTTAACTTATATATGCCTAAGGACCAGTCTGAGATTTTTTGTTTGTCTTTGTGGGCATACACATAAAATACACACGTAGATGGTTTTCTTTTTTTTAACTTTCACCAAAGCCAAAACAAAAACACCCTTTCACAACCATCGACAAGCTCGTGTTTTTGGAATGTCATCACTCTAAGCAACCTGAGAAATAAATCACTTCTAGCTACATGGAAAATTTTTCCTGACGTCTTAATATTTCAAATTAAATAGATGATTCTGTCGTTAATTAAACAACTTAAATGTATTGTAGACAACTCAAATTGGACAATTTAAAAATGGCCTTATCAGAATTCATATCTATATCTACAGTCATATATATGCAAGTTTATTTGCAAACCCCCTCATAGGAAAATTTGATCAGTACCAACAAACTCCCCCCACCCCCAGAAGAGAATACTAGACAAATCCCGGTGTGTTTTAACTAGCCAAGCAAGACTTAGTTAAATGGACATCTAAAGATTCCTTCTAGCAAAACTTTCCTTTACTAGGAGTTGAAATCTCTGTGCTATAACCACCAAAAGGTTAATGTGTAAGACTTAGTTTGTGGAAACCTAATCAGATGACCAGAGATGTTGGCAATTTAGGATCGGCTGGAATGGATAAGTGAACAAACTTTTGTAATCTAAACTATTGATCTGCATGTTTTACTTTACCCACAACTCATTCTTTACATGTGGGCTCAACCTTTTCAGTATTTGGGTTACTGGTTCAGCAGAAGCCTGGAAAAACATAACTTCGTAGTAATGAGAATGCTCTCCAACTGTGTATTGTTTATTATAAATAGTGGTGAACAGTGGTCAATAGTTTTATTTTAAAAAATGAATACGTGAGTTTTACTTTTGAAAATCATCAGTAGTTTCTAACATTTTAGCTTTTGATGTCCTCCTTTGTTAATTATTTAAAGAGTTATAAGCAAACATTTGAAAATGTATTCTTCAAATGTTCCTGGGACCCATTATAATTCTTCTGCTATGGGAATAATCTCACCCTTTAATCTATCAGCTTGCAAATTTATCTTTAGGTAGTTAAGTATTTTGTGTGTGCCCACCTCCCCTAAAATTTCCCTGGAATTTTGAGGAAAACCACTGGTCACTCCATCATAGCTCTTCAGCCTTCTGGAGTTCACCCTTTACAAACTCTGCACCTCCTCAACTGGGTCATCAGGCCTTAGAGGCTACCATCATTGGGAAACTATGGGAAGGCAGTCCCCATTGCCTGCCTAGGGTCAGGGGCGGCAAATGGAACAGGGAGTAGTAAGGAAAGTCTTCTACCTAAGAACAAAGTTTTAGTCACCACAGACAAGAATTATTATATATCTGTTTTTCCTTGGGAATATTGTCATACATGTAGATTAAGTTCTAGAATACTAGGATGATAGTGTTTAACCACTTATTTGTGGTTAAGTGAGTTTTAGTGGCTCACCTGGGCACTGAACTTCTTTGAAAGTTGTTATATACATGTGCATATATGTTACATATCTATTATGTATCTAGTTATATGCTATATTTTTATATAAAACTTTTGTTACACGGTCATTTAGCCTGAACCTTTGATTAAGAACAACATATTGCCAATTACACTTGACGACAGAATTTGCCACCCTTAAAATCGAAAGAATTAAGTGATGTAGGAGTTACATGTTCAGAGAAAAATAATGTCGGTTGTTTTTTTTTTTAATCATGTCACCATAGTATAAAATCTGGTCATTGATCTGAGTTCTCTCATTTTACAAATTGTCCTTAATATTTAGTTGAACAACAGCTAACTCATGGTTCTCTCTACTAGGCTATTATTGAATCATTCAATTTTGTATGAGGAATAATTGTTTCACAAATAATTTAAGTCTTTTCAATATTTTAAAAAAGCTTTTGTACCTCAGGTGAATTCCACATATTTGTGAATAACTAATTAGTGAAATTCTAAATGGAATATTGATTAAAATGTGTTTTTAAGACATTCTTGAAAATTTGAAGAATCCTGCTATCAGTATTCAAAAATGAGATGTCCATAATTACTTTGAGGAGGAGATTTTTCTAAAGTCTGCAATAAAAGAATTTAGGAACTCTGAAATAAAACCTGGGCAATTTAGTTCTTGGAAATGGATTTTAGAATACATTTAAAATGGCATTTTCAAAACTTAAACCCTAGGATTTATTTCCAACAGCAGTTTATTAAGGTATGTTTATCAATAGATCATTGTTCTTCTTAAACATAGTTTTAACCCAGATGAGAAGTTGATTGTTGCATTAGTTTTTGAGTTCTGAGGATTATAGATATGTGCCATTTATACTGTCTTGCACACACAGAGGAAAAAAGTCATTTTGAAACAGAAAACTGCTTCATTCCATAAGCATGCCATTAATGCATGATCCAGGATGTCATAGTTTATGAGATAATCAAATTCCTAGATGAAGCAACTGAAAGCAGCTGCTTAGTTTAGAAACGATTTGGAGATATGTAAATTGAAGACAGTTGATTGAAAGAGAAAAAATGAATAAGTGTAAAGTTATTACTGAAAAAGCAAAATGATTAAAAATCATCATTATGACTGTTAGGTCAATTAAAAAATATTATGCTCATTCGTCTTTCAAATAACTGCCTCCAAATCAAAGTACGGTTCTAGTTCCCCTATTAACAAGTACATGTTTGTTATTGACGGATGTACATGCCATCATTTTTTTTTAGATTTTTTTTATTTATTTATTTGAGAGAGAGAGAGTGAGAGATAGAGAGCACGAGAGGGCAAAGGGTCAGAGGGAGAAGCAGACTCCCCGCCGAGCAGGGAGCCCGATGCGGGACTCGATCCCGGGACTCCGGGATCATGACCTGAGCCGAAGGCAGTCGCTTAACCGACTGAGCCACCCAGGCGCCCTACATGCCATCATTTTTGAGACTAGGAATTTGAAACCCTCAGGAATCATCATAGAATGAGTGAACTAACATTCTTTGAAAATACCAGTCCGAGGAAGTTTGTTCACAATAATAATTCATGTTTATAAGGTGCCTTTCACTCAACTCTTAAGACTCTGTGTATAGATGTGTTTAAATATGCATGGTCATATATCACTGTCTTCGTACATCACAGCCCAAATGTTTCAATTCCATGGACATAAAGCAGCTCTTTATTTCGTGTGTGAAAATACAATCTCTACCCTTGCCACACAAATTCGCTACAAATGGCACCTTCTTATTTATGCTCTTATATTGCTTGTGCTGAAGGATTGTTAATGCAATCTTTTCTTGAAGCAATTTTTTAAAACTTCTTTAAAAACAAAACACCTGTGTTTTCTGGCAGGACAACAATGTATCAGCAAAAATAGCTTTATTTAATGACTGACTGTGGTTAGCTAGCGCCCCATAATTCATTTCATAATTGAAAAAAAATGTAACATTTGCTGACATCATCTGAGTGTTGATCTGGACCCATTGAACAGGGAGTTTTCCAACAAAAATGATTTAATTTTCCACTTCACAATTCAGGAAGAATTTAGGATTAGGGCATTCATGGAGTCTAGAAATGATTTTCATTTTCAGGATGTTAGCTCAAAATTTGGACAGGAAGGAAGACTGGAACATAGTCTAATTTTCAAGGCAAAATTTCATCTGTAAAATTTCACTTCCTTTTATGTATACCGATACCAGTCTGAGATCAAACATATTAAACTCTGAAGAGAAAAAAAATAAAGTTAGAAGTGAAAAATCTAATGGATGAGGAGAGATAGAGTTAACCAAAGTTCTCTTCTGAAAGAGTTTCTTAAACAAATATGTACTCACTTGATTCTTGTCTACCTGGATTTCCAATCTATTTGGGAGTTTGCAGTGCAAAATACACATGAATTGCATCAATGATTATTTAAAAGCGATGCACTATCAGTTGTAATGACATTATTTGATATTAATATGGCAATAGGTTCAAAATTTTATATACTGCACTGCAAATATGGGTAAAGAATACTAGCCTAAGCTCTCTTAAGAAAGCTCATCTTCATATCAGAGAGGAGGCAGAGGAACTTATTTCTAAAGTTGTCATCATCAATATTTTTGTCTCATCTCACCTAAATAGTGTCTTATGAATACCCTTAATTCTCTGTCTTCTCTTGGCTGGACTTGTCTTCCAAAGTCATGATCTGGGTTAAACCCATCTGTCTGCTGATGCTGTGCTAGCATCTGAGCAGCTGAAGTGGCTGGAACCCCCACCCCCCAAAGACACACACAACTAACTGTGTGTCTTGGTCTCTCTTGAAGTTCCATAGCTGCAAATCTAAGCTGGGCACTCAACATGTCCAGAATCTCACTCAACTTTAATAATATTTTCACCTTCCTACGTTCCTATCTTTGTCTGCTCAGGCCATTAAGATAAAAAATGCCATAGATTGAGTGGCTTAAACACAGAAATTAATTTCTCATAGTTCCAAACGCAGGGAGTCTAAGATCAATGTTGGCTAATTCCAGTATCTGGTGAGCGCATCCTTCCTGGTTTGCAGATGGCTGCCTTCTCGCTATGTCTTCACATGGCACAGATTTTCTCCCTCCTTCTCTGTCTCCCTCCCCCTCTCTCTCCTTACACTGTCATGTCAGTGTCCCACATTTATGGTCTCATTTCACCTTAATAAAAGAAATAAAAGCTGCCTTTTATTTCTTTTATTAATCTGCCTTTTATTTAGGGTCTCCTAAAGACCCGATCTCTAGATAGAGTCACACTGATGGTTAGGGCTTCAACATAAAAATTCAGGGGAGACACAATTCAGTCCATAGCAATTCCCAAGTGATCATTTCACTCCTTCTCTTTGAAACTGTTATCTTTTTTTTCTTCTCAGTCTCTCCATGACCTTCCTGCTTCCTGTAAGCTTATATTTATTGGGAAAGTAGAAGCATTTAGACAGGAACTCCCTTATCGTCTACCATGAAAACTTGCCTCGTGACTCCTACAACTTCCTACTCTTTGCTATGGATGATGTGTCTTGGCCCACATCAAAAGACAGCCTGGTCAAAGACTTCCACGGTATTCCAGATGCTTGCTGGTGACTTAGTTTCTGTAATTATTCGCTCTCAGGTCCTGTCCTTTGAATTTCTGTCCCATCTTTCTGCTCCTCTTCATTAACATTTTCTTCAGACTTATCTAGAGTTGCTGCCTTTACTTTTTCAACTCACATTCTTCCCTAACAGACCTCAACTGGACATCTGTCCCTATAACATCATTGACTCTGTGCTTGTCAAGATTATTGATAACCACTGCAAATTAAACATTGGGGGCCATTCTACCATTCCTTTTTTGCTTGCACTCTCAGCAGTATTCAGCAAAATTGATCACCACTTCCTTTTTTCTAAAAAAAATATTTATTTATTAAAAAAAATTATTGTGGGGGCACCTGGGTGGCTCAGTCGGTCAAGCATCTGCCTTTGGCTCAGGTCATGATCCTGGAGTCCCAGGATCGAGCCCCACATTGGGCTCCCTGCTCAGTGGGGAGTCTGCTTCTCCCCCTCCCTATGCCCCTCCCCACTGCTTGTGCGTGCATGCTCTCTCTCTCTCTCTCATGCTCTCCTCAAATAAATAAATAAGATCTTTTTAAAAAATTTATTGTGGTAAGAACACTTAACCCGAGATCTACCCTCTTAACCAATTTTTAAAGTATAGGATATGGTATTTTTATCTACAGGCACAATGTTGTACAGTAGATCCCGAGAATGTATTCATCTTCCTTCATGAAACAGTTACTTTTCTTGGAGTCCATGACACCATACTCTCCTGGTTTCCTTCTATTTCACTGGCTACTTTTCTTAGTCTCCTTTGTGAACTCCATCTTCTCCTGTGTCTGCATGCTATAGGTATGAGCAATCCAGGGCTCTATCTTGGTCTTCCTTCTTTGCTCTATTTATGCAGTTCTTCAAATCAACCTCATTAATCCCATGGCTTTAAACACTGTATGCTGATGATTTCCAAATTTTTATGTTCAGCTCCGACTTCTCTTCTGAGCTCCAAATTATGTATCTAAGTCCGTATTAGACATCTCCACATTAATTTTAAATGGGTATCTTCAATTTAACATGGACCAAATAAAACTTTTATTTTTCTATTTCAAGTACAACCCCACTGGGTCTTTTTTTTTTTTCAGTATATGGCATCACCATTTACCTAATTGCTGAAGCCAAAATTCTAGGAGTCAACATTGATTCTTCTCCTTCCTCACTCATCCTCACATCTGAACCCATTTCAAATCCCACTGACTTTACCTCTAAAAGTATTCTGAAAACTTCTGCTTTTCTCTGTTTCCACTGTACCCTTTCATCCCACCCACCAGAATCTCTCTTCTGGACTATTTCCATACTCTGCTAACCATACCAGGGCTTTCTCCTATTCTCTACCCCCAGGTCAAATGGAATCCAAGTGGAATGGGTATGTGGTAACCAGAGTACTTTTTATAAAAATAAAAATCAAATCATAACCCTCCCGTGCTTGAAATTCCTGTAATGACTTCTCATCAAGATCAGAATAAAATCTGAAACCTTGACCTAGAAAACTCCAGGGCTTGCAGCATTTTCAATGTATTCTTTGATGGAATTATGGTCAGCAAAATGATTTCACCACCAAAAATGATATTAGCTGTGAATTTTCATAGATATTCTTTATCAGGTTGGGGAAGCTGCCTTTTATTTCTAATTTGTTGAGGTTGGTTTTTTTTTTTTAGTCCTTAAAGAGTGTTGAATTTTGCCAACTACTTTTCCTGCATCATTTGAGACAGTCATGTGGTTTTGTATTTTCTTCAATTAGTATGATATATTAGATTGATTGATTTTTATATGTTGAGCCTCACTGGGATCCATTTTACTTGGTTATGGTATATAATCCTGACATTTTGTTGGATTCAGTTTGCTGGTATTTTTGTTGAAGAATTTTTTGTTTTCTCATGAAGACTTTGTCTGGTTTTGGTAGCAGAGTAAAACTGACCTCATAGACTGAATTTGGAAGTGTTTCCTCCTTTCTTATTTTTTGAAAGAATTTGTGAACGATTGGTGATAATCTCAACTGGGTTATCTAATTTGTTGACATACAATAATTCATAGTATCCCCTTATAATTCTTCCTATTTCTATAGGTCAGAAAGTAATTACTATTTTAAAATCTTATTTTTAGAGGCACCTGCGTGGTATAGTCAGTTAAGCCTCTGACTCTTGATTTCAGCTCAGATCATGATATCAGGGTCGTGAGATTGAGCTCTACGTCAGGCTCCATGGTCAGCACAGAGTCTACTTAAGACTCTCTCCCCCTCTCTCTGCCCCTTGCCCCTGCACTCTCTCTCTCTAAAATAAATAAATAAATATTTAAAAAAAATCATCTGAGTCATAAAAAAGGAAAAAAAATCATCTGAGTCTTCTCTTTTTTTGGTTGTTTGACTAAAGGTTTGCCAATTTTGATGATGTTTTCAAAGAACAAACATTCATTGATTTTATTTGTTTTTCTATCTTTTAGTTCATTTATTTTTGCTCTAATCATTATTATTTTCTTCCTTCTGTTTTCTTTGCATATAGTTCCTCTTCTTTTTCCAGTTTCTTGAACTGAAAAGTTAGGTTATTGATTTGAGACTTTTCTTTTTTAACCAGTGTTTATCGCTATAAATTTCTCTTTAAATGCTGCTTTAGCTGCATTTCCTAAATTCGGACATGTTCTGTTTTCATTTTCATTCACCTTGAAGTATTTTTAATTTTGCTTTTGGTTTAGTCTTTTACCTATTGATTCTTTAGCAGTGAGTTGTTTAATTTCTACATATTTGTGAATTTCCCAAATTTTCTTCTGTTCCTAATTTCTGATTTCAATTTATTGTGGTTAGAGATCATCCTTTGTAGTATTTCAATCCTTTAAATTTATTTAGATTTGTTTTGTGCCCTAATATATGGTCTATAATGGAGACTATTTCACGTGTGCTTGAGAAGAATGTGTATTCTGTTGTTGTTTAGATTGTTCTATAGATATATGTTAGTTCTATTTGGTGTATAACATTGTTTTCTCTTTCCTTGTTGATCTTCTAT
Source organism: Eumetopias jubatus (assembly GCF_037043125.1). Taxonomy (NCBI): domain Eukaryota; kingdom Metazoa; phylum Chordata; class Mammalia; order Carnivora; family Otariidae; genus Eumetopias; species Eumetopias jubatus. The sequence continues at coordinate 37,877,614 of NW_028274820.1, forward strand.
TTGTTCTATTTATTATTTAAAATGGGATATTGGAATTTCCAATTATTATTATTAAACTGTGTTTTTCTTTCTTCATTTCTATCTGTTTTTGCTTCATGTATTTGGGAGCTCTGTTATTATGTGTATATATGTATATGTATATACATATACATATATACACACATATTTTTTTTGACATACTACATCTGAATTTTGCCATTTCATTTTAAATGCAATTTTCTTGTTTGAAAAACTCTATAAAAACCACAATACACTCTTGGGGTACCTGACTAGCTCAGTCCGAGGAGCATGTGACTCTTGATCTCTGGATCATGAGTTCAAGCCCCACATTGGTTTATTTATTACTTAAATAAATAAACTTAAAAAATATTTAAGAAAAAACCCACAATACACTCATTCTTATGTTGTATATCTGATCACCATAGTTTCCTATGTCTTATTTAATAAACTCTTAGAAAATAGTCATTAATGGGTCATATAGCTTAAGTCTTTTACATTTCCATCTGAATTTGTAAACTTTGAGTTATATTTCCATTTTGTTTCTTTGATTGCTGTCATTGCACTTCTTCCTGAAAACAAACAAAAATTGCCTGAATCTGGGAATCTAAACAAAGTCATCTAGATGTTCACTCTCATTCTCTCTTTCTCTTTTTCTCTCTCTCTGTATCAATCTCTCTTTCCTTTTTCTATTTATTCCATCTTGGTGTTGGCTTCTTTTTCAGGTGGATAAATTTTCCTAAAGCCAGAGAAAAAAGAGCTCTTCTTTTCAATGGTTTCAACATTCCAGGATTCAGTTTTACATCTATCTCTGAACCAGTGTGAGCAGAGATATTGATTGATTAGAATGATTGAACAGGCCTGGGACCGAGACCGCCTATGGAGCTGGTGGTGGGATCAGCCCCGACCTCCCACAGGAGCTGAGAGCTGGGGAGGAGGGCTTTCTCAAAGGAAAATTGAGGTGCTTTTATCAGAAGAAAGAAGAGATGCCGGGCAAGCAGAAGCTACAGATGATTGATGTCCCCGATATGTCAGATCGTAAGAATCACAGAGCAAGTGTTGAAAACAGAGATTCCTGGGTGCTCCCCCATTCTTACTGAATCAGAATCGCTTAGAGGAGGAGTTGTCTAGAAATTGGTATTTTTAATAGTATTCATGACTGCTCGCCTTTTGTCACTGCTTCTACTATAATGTAAACAAGTACTTGGAATAGTCTCTTTTTCCATCTTTCTTAAAGATGTACTTCTCAGCTAGGTTACACACCCAAGCTAAAGAAGAGTGAAAAATTATTGACTGCATTTAAGTTGTGTCGATGTGCACTTGAAAATGGTATGGGAATGATCTGAAATAGATATTAATACTTCTCTAAACTATCAGGGAATTATTCATTCCCTTGTTGGACTTTTGTGACTTCTATAACTAATGTCATGTTTTATTTTTAAAAGAGGACAAATGAAAACAAAACAGAAAACTCTTCTAATTCATTTCTTTTTTTCTCCCAAAAGGCAAAACAGATAAATGGCTGTACTCTGTATTTGTTAGGAGGGGAGACCATATTTTTCATGTCTCTTTTTATACCCACACTCCTCATTACTAATATCTGTTTAAGTTTCATCACTAGAAGACATCCTCAGTAGGTTGAAAAGTCATAGTGAGCACCAGTGAGTTACTTGCTGGTCAGCTTTGTTAGTTGATTTAAGTGTGTGATATGTGAAGTGGCTCTGACAGTAGAGGTTTACTGCCTCTCTTGTGCTTTCATGAATGTTTATTGCCATCTCTGGATTCTGTGTACCTTGTGGATCTGAGTTTTAAAGCCAGTATGTACCAATGCTAAAGGAACTTGAGCTATAATATACATATAATAACATATATGTACTTATGGACAATTAGCACATTGGAACTCAGGCTTTAAAATGTCCAACAAGAATAACAGTAATAACAACAACTATACCAACAGCATTGTTGAAATTAAAATAACACTTATTGAGCATTTTCTATGTACCTATCTTTGTGTTAAACATATAACATGAATAATCTACTAAATCCTTACAACAACCCTACGAGGTAGTTGCTATTATTATGGTGTGGAAACAGAAGCATTAAAAAATCTACATAAGTTCACACAGCTATAAATGGCTGAGGCAAGTTTAGTACAATCTGTCTCCATCCGTATCTACCTACCCTCTCCTCTTAGTGAGTAATGGATATACAATGCCAGTGGGGATAGATATGTTTGGTAATAATGTATTTATTTGACACATGGGAGGACAAGATTAGCAGAATCATCTTATGTATATCTGAACCAATGACTTTGACTTCATTAACTCAGTATTTCACACAGCTAAATGAGCTTAACACAGACTTGGGTGTCTTAGAACACTTGGAAGTGATTGAAGTCTTGCCTCTAGTTTGAAGCCTCTTGGGCTGGGAAGGAATGGACTTCAGGAGGCCCTGCTGTCTGTTGATGTGGGATAGACAAATTAGATTCACAGAATAAAGGCAAATGAACACGCAAGTAGAAACCTGCACCCTTTGAGTTCAATGAAAGCAAGAATGGAACTCATTCATTTATGGCCTCCACCAAGAAGTCCTCATTTATTCAACCTGTGTCTCCAAGGAAAAATTTTCATTTTTTTCATAAAACAGTTATTTCCACATTAATTTTATTTCTTTAAAAATGATGGTCAATTTTTCAAAAACTTCTTAGTCTTTTTATTAGCTTCTTGGAAAATTAGAAGTAGCCCCATTATCTCCAAAATTGGTTTGAATTAGGTATACAATTAGGAGTCCATCAAGTTGGAGAGAAATTTGAACTTTCCAACACCATTTTATCATCCTTTTTTATAAAACAGGTATCAACAAAAGAAAAAAGGGAAAGTCTGCCTCAACAATCCTATGCAAAGAACCTCCCAGTTTGTTTTTTCTTTAATTATTGTCAGTCCTTGAGAAATGTACATATCTGTTGCAATAAGCAGGAGTTGGGGCATGCTCTGTGAAGATGGGCCAAACCTCCTGCAGGACCGTGTGAATGGAATTCAGTATACACTGCAGCCTAAAAATATTGTAAGAGCATTCCATTCTTCTCATGAGACTTTTCTTCCTTTCTTATTCAGCTGCATTCAGATCTCTGTGGGGAGCAAGTGAGAGTGTGTGGATTCAATGAAATGTAAAAGCAGAGGAGACTTCCAGAGAGCCTTCTTTCCATCCCTAAAGGTCTTCATTTGTCTACAATGCTTGATAGATCAGTTTAGTCCAGAATTCACTGATACAGGAGAGATATTGACTTGCCCTATTGTGTAAACATAGAAAGCCCCAAATCGAAACCCCTGCCAGTGACCCCAAGCCCCAAGCTTTAGGAACTATGGGACTGAGACAAGAAATCCTGAGAGTCAACAATGGCACTGACAACCATATGTTATTGACTCAGACTGATTAGAAATTAACGCACCAACCCCAGAGGAAAATTTGCAAAGAAATCAGGGAGCGCTCATGTGTTCTATATTCTCAAGCTCTTATTCTTGCCTTGACTAGATCATTATTAGCAGAGGCAAGCAGAAAACCTGCAAAATATTTTTGTAACTTCTTTCCCTTTAAAATAGTTGTCATTGATAGATGCCCCATGAGAAAAGCTGGGATGGGACTTGGATGATTTATATTAAATTTTGCCTCTACTTCTGAATTGATGTGACCATAGAGAATTCATATCACCTCTGGATGCCTCTATTGTTTAAATTTACAAAGAGAGAGGTAATCATATCTTCCTCCTTTTTAATCCACCAAGACAGTTATCAATCAGGCTATAGGCAATGACGTATTGAATTCTGAGAAAGAAGGCTCTGATGAAATTCAGGGGAATACTTTTTTCCCCTTATTGTTGTATTTTCCCTTCATTAAGAATCAGTGTTGTTTCTTTGCATCCAACAGAGAGCAGGGAAGCACAGATATGTCCTGTCTTGTTCCTGGTATCTTCCTTCTCTCCAAAACATTATCAGTGATTTCACCAATAGGAAAGCAGAGTTTGGGAGGTTGGATTTGTCAGTTAACTTGTACTCCCTCTGCTGGTTGAATAGCTCATATTTCTCTTTCCATGACTCTTAGGCACTAAGATTAATTAATTAACTGATAATTGACTTATTTACTTACTTGAGTGAAGTTGAAAATTATGTGTATTTTATGTGTATATAGAGAATGGCCAACTTAGAATGGATTTGTGATATTGTATGTTTTCCAGTATTTGGAAGAGTTGTCATTTTATTTAGCACAAATGAGAAGGACAGGTTCATAAAACTAGGTTTTATTGTGTTATTAAGTTGTGTTATTAAGGATTAGCAAATCTATCCAACTCCAACCTTTTGATGGTACATACAAGAAAAGACATAATAAATAAATATGTATCTGGCATAGGTATCAACCATTGTCTTTAAAACACTGGACGGGTAGCTTGATACACATGGGAGCAGTCTGATAAAAACAAGCAGAACAATCAAATATGTTTAAATTCATGGGTTCATAATAATCTGAACAAAAGCCCTAATTAGTCACCCTTAAATGATGATAAAGAATCAGTTAATTATTTTGAACACTGGTAAATAAGAGGAAAGAATCAAGAAATTACCTGTCTTTTCTGTATGAATTATACTATTGAGTAATCTAAAGTAGATGAAAGAAGTATTTTTCTTTACATAAGTATTGCAGCCAATAAATGTAAAAGATGACAAAGGTAGAATATCACCATCTTTCAATCCCTAATCAATTCATGTATCTAGGCATCAAGCATCAAAGGCTACTTACATCACAGAAAGAGCTAGATCATGTGCCTCCTGATAAAAGAATACATCACCACCTATGAACTTGCCAAAGGTGTACAACCTGAGTCTGATCAAGCCTCTGGATCCAGCTTCCAATTTGCGGAAATATGGAGGGCAGAGGAAATGTTGAACTACATCATGAGTGTGCAATCAGCAAAACTCAAACCGTGGGAATCTTTACAAAAAAACCCAAACCTTTTATTTCATTAAAAAATTTGCCTTTAAAATTTTTCTCTTACAGCTTTTCAGATGGAATTCGAAAAGGATTATGATTATTGTGGGAGAGAGCATCATTTTTTGGTTTGCTTAAGCATAAATGGATTGGCATGGTTTATTTAATTAATCTGCCACAAATGCAGCAGCAGCAGCATTAAGACACATTTTATTTGTATGACTCTTACCTTCATAAGGCTATATAGTTTTTCATGTTTATAAAAGTGTGGACAATATTGCTGATACTTTTTTTTCTTTTTAACAAAATCTAAATCACACACACACACACACACACACACACACACACACATATTTATGTAAACCAAACTAAAACCTGTGTTTCTCTCACTGAGTTTCCTTGAGAGAAGAAGCCCTCTAATATCTGAGAATGAGTCTTTGGCCATTTTTGTTTTTTTTATACAATGAATGATAGATTTTTAAGGTGCTAAACATGGACTTGAAAACTATTTATATATTAACACCTAGACTTACTGAATATTTCCAAAATAATCAAGTTATATCTCGTTCTTTTGAAGAACCTGGCTACCACTAGAGAAACTTAGAACATTCCACAGACACGGTAAGGACATGTATACCTAAAGATCACTTGAAAAACAAGAGTTTCAAGTTTCTGACCCTACCATACATAATGAAACTGATTTGGCCAAATGAGAGGCTTAAGTTAGTTAAGTTAGTGGGCGACAGTAAAGAAGATCTCACAACAATGAAAACACAGAGTTCTAAATATTGGAAATCCTTCAATAGCCAGTAGTTGTTAGTCCAGCTATCTATCAGAATTAGTGGGAGGGAGTGTGTGTGAATGCTTTCAATAAATACTGATGACCTGTCCTTCCCAGGTCTCTAGGTGTGGATCACAGGCAACAAATTTTTCAAAGCTCTCCAGATAATCTCCATGTGTGGCCATTGTTAAGCACCACAGATCTACATGATAATTTCTCAACACATTGCAAATTCTGGGGAAGTGTGGAATGGTTTATTCCTTGATCAGAAGGTCTGATCTAAATATGGAGGGCAATCAGCAAGGTTTGCTCACTGGCAATTCCTTTATTTCATTAAGAAGGCAGTGCTGCATGGGGGATTATGTGAAGGCTCCATAGATATTTTGCCAGAAGTCTGTGGCACCAGAAAGTGTGGAAACTTTTCAAAATGATATGTTTCCAGACTACAGAAGGTTTATTCACTCAGGAGCATGTGAAACAAGTGCTTCTGGGGGTCTGGGAAAGCTTTTTACATAGGGCATTTACGGGAAATGAAGCTAGGAAGGGTTCCTTGCCTCCCTTTCTGTTTTTATTTTCTGAAATGTGTCCTTGGAAACTGGACTGATCAAGGTATAATGACAGTCACATGAATGACCTGGAATGATGTTTCCCCTAATGAAGGGCAGTTTGGTAAAAGCCCAAAGATCACACTTTACATCAAATCCTGATGTTCATGCTCTCTAAAGCCTTCCCTCTCATTGATAACATCTTCCGGTTTCTTTTGATACAGAGGGTAATTTGCCATGTTGGGAGGCATTTTCTTTGCTCAGTTCATCTGATCCGAAACAAGGGTGGTGTGTGGGGTGGAAGTGCTTTCTGGACACTGTGGCATTTTAGAAAAAAAAAAAAAAAAGACCAGCCTGTGAAGCTCATTCTAATTTATCAAAAGCTGGCAGGCTTGGCTACACTGCAGATCTAGCAATCTACTTCAATGTAAACATTTTAATTACTATTTCTAACATTTGGCTTTCATTAAAAGTTAGAGAAAAACTTAAAAAAATTTTCATAAAGTAAATACTGGAAAACCCCTTTAAAAAGCCTACCCCCCAACACACAAATGCACACACACACACACACATGCACACACACACACGGTTTTGATTTAAAGACAAAAAGAAAACTTTATAAACAGAAGAAGAACAAGAACAAGAAAAAGAGTGGGAGAGAGGGAGTGAAGGAAGGAAGGAAGGAGGCAAGGAGAAGGAAGGATTATAGAAAAGGAAGATAAAAGGAAAGTATGTATCCTTATCTTAATACCACTCATAAAAATTAACTTGAAGTGGATTAAAGACTTAAGCATAAGAAAGACCTGGTATGTAAAACTCCTAGAAGAAAACATAGGGAAAAAGCTCCTTGACACTGGTTTTGGCAATAAGTTTTTGGACATGATATCAAAAGCACAAGCGATCTAAACAAAAATCAAGTGGGACTACAACAAACTAAAAACTTCTGCACAGAAAAAAAAATAGTAAAATTAAAAGGCAACCTATAGAACTGAGAAAATATTTGCAAACTACATATTGGGTAGAAGGTTAATATCCAAAATATATGAAGAACTCATACAACTCAACAACAACAAAAAACAAATAACCTGATTAAAAATAGGCAGGGGACCTTAGCAGATATTTTTCCAGAGAAGACATCCAAATGGTCAACAGGTAATGAAAGAATGTTCAACATCACTAATTATCAGGGAAATGCAAATGAAAACCACATTAAAAAATCACCACACACCTGTCAGAATGGCTATCACCAGAAAGACGAGTTAACAAGCGTTGGCGAGGATGTAGAGGAAAAGAAAACTTTGTGCACTATTGGTGGGAATATAATTGGTTAAGTCACTACAGAGAATATTACTGAGGTTTCTCAAAAAATTAAAAATACAACTACCAGGGGTGCCTGAGCGGCTCCATTGGTTGAGTGGCCCACTCCTGATTTTGGCTCAGGTCATGATCTCCGGGCGTGAGATCGAGCCCAGCATCAGGCTCTGTGATGGGCTTGGAGCCTGCTTGGGATTCTCTCTCTTCCTCCACCTCTGCCCCTCCTTACTCATGCTTGCTCTCTCTAAAAAATAAATAAATAAAAATATAACTACCATATGATCCAGCCATCCCATTCTTGGGTATGGGTCCAAAGGAAATGAAAACAGGATTTTGAAAAGATATCTGGGCTCTCTGCTTCTCCCTGCTTGACAGACAGCCGCATCTTCTGGTGCAGTACTAGCCACATCCCCAAGATAGGGTGGTGAAGATTGGAGTAAATGGACTTGGCCATATTGTGCTCCTGGTCACCAGAGCTGCTTTTAACTCTGGCAGAGTGGATATTGTCACCATCAATGACCCTTTCATTAACCTCAACTACATGCTCTACACATTCTAGTATGATTCCACCCACGGCAGGTTCCATGGCACAGTCAAGGCTGAGAACAGGAATGTTGTTATCAATGGAAAGCCCATCTTCTTCTTTGTCCAGGAGTGAGATCCTGCCAACATCAAATGGGGTGATGCTGGTGCCAAGTATGTTGTGGAGTCCACTGGGGTCTTCACCACCATGGAGAAGGCTGGGGTTCACGTGAAGCATGGGGTCAAGAGGGTCACCATCTCTGCCCTTTCTGCTGATGTCCCCGTTTGTGATGGGTGTGAACCATGAAAAGTATGACAACTCCCTCAAGATCGTCAGCAATGCCTCCTGCACCACCAATTGCTTGGCCCCTCTGGCCAAGGTCATCTATGCCAACTTCGGTATCAGGGGGAGGACTTATGACCACAGTCCTTACCATCAGTGCCACCCAGAAGATCATGCACAGCCCCTCTGGGAAGCTGTGGTGTAATGGCTGAGGGGCTGCCCAGAGCATCATCTCTGCTTCTCCTGGCGCTGCCAAGGCTGTAGGCAACGTCATCCCTGAGCTGAATGGGAAGCTCACTGGCATGGCCTTCTGTGTTCCCACCCGCAACGTGTCAGTTGTGGATCTGACCTGTTGCTTAGAGAAAGCTGCCAAATATGAAGACATCAAGTATCAGGTGAAGCAGGCACCACAGGTCTCTATCAAGGGCATCCTGGGCTACAGTGAGGACCAGGTTGTCTCCTGCAACTTTAACAGTGACAGCCACTCCTCCACTTCTGATGCTGGGGCTGCCATTGCTCTCAATGACCACTTTGTCAAGCTCATTTCCTGGTATGACAATGAATTTGGCTACAGCAACCAGGTGGTAGAACTTATGGTCCACATGGCCTCTAAAGAGTAAAAGCCCCCCCGGGACCACCAGCCTAGCAAGAGGAAGAGGAAGAGAGAGGCCCTCCGCTGTTGGGGAGTCCTTGCCCCAACTCATCCTCCAACATACTGAGTATCTTCCAACCTCCGTAGTTTCCATCCCAGACCCCCTGAAGAAAAGGAGGGACTTGAGGAGCCCTACCTTGTCATGTACTATCAATAAATTATACTGTACCCAGCCAAGAAGAAGAAGGAGGAGGAAGAGGAGGAGGAGGAGGAAGAGGAGGAGGAGGAGGAGGAGGAGGAGGAGGAGAAGTAGAAGAAGAGGAAGAAGAAGAAGAAGAAGAAGAAGAAGAAGAAGAAGAAGAAGAAGAAGAAGAAGAAGAGGAAGAAAAGAAATCTGTATTCCTGTGTTTATTACACAATAGCCAAGATATGGAAACAACCTAAATGTCTATCAATGGATAGACGGATAGAGAAGATGTGGTACATATGCAATGAAATATTATTCAGCCATGAGAAAAAAGAAAATCCTGCCATTAACTACGAAATGGATGGACCTTTAGGGCATTATGCTTAGTGAGATAAGCCAAAGAAAGATAAATATTGTATGGTATCTCTTATATGTGGAATTTGTAGGACAGACAAATTTGTAGAAACAGAGAGTAGAACGATGGTTACCAGGGGCTGGGGGAACTGGGGAGATGTGGATAAAAGATACAAACTTGCAACTAAAAGGTGAATAAATTTTGAAGATCTCACACATAGCATACTGATTATAGACAATGCTCTATTACATACTTCCAAATTGCTAAAAGACCAGATCTTACATGTTTTCACTATACAAAAGAAATGACATGTCTGTGTGTGCATAAATTAATAGATGACTCTGTCCCTTACCCCCAAAAAAGCTGTAGCAGCGTTTGATGAGTTCTTCCCATCTGGCTCTGAAGGTCCCTGTTAAGTTTGATTTGGCAGAATGTACGTTACTGGATAACACAAGATACAACTTTATTTATCCTCCTTTACCAGGAGTGTTAGTTTCAGTTGACATGTGTTTTTTTTGTTCTGATATGCAGCTCTGCACTATATGGTTAGCCTTAGTTGAAAGACTAACTTTATATTCTAGAAAGTAGTAACACATCAAGATCATAGCAGTTCTTCACAAAGCAGAGAAGGAGCAAAATAGGTTTGGGAGGTGGTGGAGGATGATAGTAGGCTGTAGACTTTGGATATTACCTTGAGTGATGTGGAAAACCACTGAAGTGGTCAGAGGAGAGGGGTGATATAACCTGGCTTATATTTTAAAGCTGCCACCTTGATTACTGGGTAAGGAATAGACTATGGAAGGCAAGGACAGAAGCAGGAAGATCGGCTAAGAGAAGACTGCAATAGTCCAGGAAAAAGACAACGTGCACGAGGAGGATAACAGTGGAGGTGGAGAGAGGTATGGGAATACTTTAAACATAGACGCAACAGGATTTGGTGATGGATTGGATGTTAGAGAGAAAGAGGATACAGTTTTGTTTTTGGAGCACTGAAAATGACAGCAGCCACTAACTGAGATGAAGGAGGTCACTGGAGGAACAAGTGTTAAGATAGAGATTTGGGGTTTCCTTTTGGATGTGTTAAGTTTGAGAAACCTATTAAGCTCCCGCGTGGAGAAGGCAGCATTTGGTGGCGTACAGACTCAATTCCTCAGGGAGTCTGGAGTTCAGGGGAGAGGCTGGGGCTGGAGATAAGAACTGGGGTCAGATCCCAACAGTGTAGCATGTCGTGTTGCTGTAGAATATTGGCGAAGGCATTGCTTATAAAAAGGTGACTTTTAAGACTATTATATTACATCCTTTTGAGTTGCCTTTTTTACTTTAGACTCTTAAGCTATTATACTTTAAAAGTTTTAGCTTTTTTATTTTCATCTTTTATATGTATTTACTATGACTTATTACAAGTATCATGCTTTATGTATCTCCAGATCTACTCTATCCCCAGAGAAGTGCTCAACACATATCAAGTTGCATGAATTTTATGTTTTTGTGTCATCTTTAAAATGGAATCCAAAAGGTTTTCTATATTGTTTGGTAGGATTTGTGAATATCCTTGATGTTAAATTTCTCCCAGAAAAGCTAATCTCTCACATTATATGAAAGGTATTGGGAAAATATGATTCAGAACCTTAAGCAATCACATGAGGAAAACTGAGGCCAGAGACCACTATTGAACCTCCTTCCCCCACTCCGTCTGGACACCAGTCATGACCTAATGCAGGACCTAGGTCCTGGTAGTGTGTGGGATGGAAACAGCCCTAAAAATTCTGGCCAAGTTCGCCCAAATTTAACTACGTAAATGCTCAAGAGGCCAGACTATCATAGCAGGTCTGGGGGCAGGTACTAGTAACTGATGGCTTTAGAAGTTCTGGACCAAGTATAATCAAAAGAACAAGTAAAATGTCCATACAGTTTGACTGACCAGCCCAGGTAAGGTTGAAATTGTACTTCCTGTGTTCTTCCAGAAGGGAGAAAACTTAAGGTCTCTTCCCGATGGCACAGTCATCTTCTGAGAGTTACTAGGAACTGGAGGTAAACTAGCACTTGCTTAGATCCTTGTTTTGGCATCTGGTATTTGATACTTCTGAAGCCATGGAAATCAGAAGAAAGATGGGACTTAAACAAAAATAGAAAGGTTATAACTTCACCACTTGGATTCTGGCTTTCTGTGCACTATTTCACTCAGCAATGGTTTTATTGAACCCCGACTCTGTGACTTACAAAATTGGGTTTTGTTATTATTCTTGTCAATTGCATGTATCAATTTATTAAAAATTAGAAAATAATTGCTTTATTACTGTTATAATTAATAAATCAAAGCAGCTAACATCAGCAATAGAACTTTGATAGAATTTAACTACAAGCAAATGCTTCACAGTGAAATAAAAGTATTCACTGAAATAGGATATTAAAAGACAGTAAGTTGGAAGAAAAAGTTTTGTCCATACATGGCAAACAAATGGGTCTTCTTTGTAGAGAAATAGCATATGCATTGTTTTTATTTTTTTTAAGATTTTTTTTTAATTTGAGAGAGAGAGAGAGAGAGCACAAGCAGGCAGGGTGGGGCAGAGGGACAGGGAGAAGCAGACTCCCCGCTGAGCAGGGAGCTCGAGGTGATGTGGGGCTCCATCCCAGGGTCCAGAGATCATGACCTGAGCTGACGGCAGATGCTTAACCGACTGAGGCACCCAGGCGCCCCTGCTTTTATTTTGCTTTATTTTTTCATATGCATTGCTTTTCAAAAAAATACTATAAAAATAGAAAAATAGATAAAAGAATTAAATTATTCAAATAAGAAATGTATGTGACTGATAAACATGAAAAACCTTGAATATTACCAGTAATAAGAATTTTTGCAACTACAAATAACAACAAAATACTATTTTTCCCATTAACTATTTATGAATTGGGTTTTGAAGTTTGCAGATAAGTTGTATCTATATACCTATCAAATGAGTTGGATGTGAATTAATGAAGTGGACAAGAGGGTAAGGGTCCAAGAGAAAATCCAGAGTACTAGAAGTCTGAAGTAGTACCTGGCAAGTACTACAGTGCTGGCGTTTACCATGCAAGAGCGAGAAGAAGAATGTAGAGTGAGCCAAGGTAAATATGAAGGGTCAAGATTATAGAGGACTTCGGGTAGGTACTGGTGAAGACCTTTTACTGAATCCTGAGGGTGATCAGGAGTGAGTGAAGGATGGGGGTGAATTACAGTTTTTCGGGAGAGCACTTTGACCCTGAAGGCAAGGTGAGGCTGAAGACCGGATGACCCCTCAAGCACTTGTAACAGGTGAGCCACTGAGATGGAGGGGGCTTGAATCTAGCCAAGAAAGAAGGGCTGGAGAGGAGATCAACCAGAGCAATAAGGAGTTTCTGCAGCACCTCTCCTCAAGTTTCTAGGGATTAACTTATGATATACACTTACATTCAAAGGAAAACACCACCAAAGACACACTCAGCCTCTTCTCAATTTTCACATAGGTTCGCCTTGGAAGTTAAGATGCCCCTCCTTTTTGTCTCCCCTAGAATAACCACGGTATGAGGGTAGGAGGCTGTTATTCCAGAGCTGGGTGTAGCTTGTGGTCAGTAAAATTTGTGGGCTACTTTCTGCATGTCACTGTGGTTAGCTGGTCCTCACCCTGGCTGGAGGTATCTGATAAAGCAAGGATTTGGACTCGAGTTATAGGTACCTCCTATCTTAAGGCTCCTGCCCAGACCCTGGGGAGTTTCCTGGAACACTGAACTCTATTGCCGTACTCTAATCAGCTCTCCTTGAAATGGCAACCAGGGAGAGATGGGCTCTGAGGAGAAAAGACCCTGTAAGTCTCAAGAAAGACTGAGAGGGTTTTCTTTTCTTTCCTTCTTAAAAAAATTTTATTAACATATAATGTATTATTTGTTTCAGGGGTACAGGTCTGTGATTCATCAGCCTTACACAATTCACAGCGCTCACCATAGCACATACCCTCCCCAATGTCCATCACCCAGTCACCCCATGCCTCCCACCCCCCCTCCACTCCAGCAACCCTCAGTTTGTTTCCTGAGATTAAGAATTCCTTATATCAGTGAGGTCATATGATACTTGTCTTTCTCTGATTGACTTACTTCTCTTAGTGTAATACCCTCTAGTTCCAACCACGTCATTGCAAATGGCAAGATTTCATTTTTTTGATGGCTGCATAATATTCCATTGTATCTATACACCACATCTTCTTTATTCATTCATCTGTTGATGGACATCTAGGCTCTTTCCATAGTTTGGCTATTGTGGACATTACTGCTATAAACATTGGGGTGCAGGTGCCCCTTCGGAGCACTACATTTGTATATTGGGGGTAAATACCCAGTAGTGCAATTGCTGGGTCATAGGGTAGCTCTATTTTCGACTTTTTGAGGAAACTCCATACTGTTTTCCAGAGACTGGAGAGGGTTTTCAAATCCACATTTGGAATTTATTTTTTGCCTTTCCATGAACATAATACATCTGGTTATTGCCCTCCTAATTCAACCTCTTTTTCTTAAGAAAAAATGTTGTCAATAACTTCACAAGTTGATCAAGAAATATACAATTTCAGTTTTAAATTATGAATTATACTTCAAAATTTATATAACTAACATTTTTATTTATTTAAAAAATTTTGCGACTACTATTTTTTAAATGACAGAGAAGAGTTAGCAGATCTATGGCTAATATTTAGAAATATGTATGAGATCCTTCATGTTAAGTTTAAGCTGAGCCACTCAGAGTTAGTAAGAAAGCATATGAGTAGAAATTTGGCAAAATTAAGAGTCAAGTACTGAACTAAAGTCAAAGCAGTTCTCTGCTGGGTGACTGGGAATGAATCAGAAAACCCATAAATGTGAGGACAGGTGTTTCAGAGGTGAAGGTGTACAGAGTACAAACCTAAAAGAGAGTATGTGTTCCCTAGGTATTTTATAAGTAAGGAATTTGAAAGCCAAAGCAGTTAACTGCCTTGGCAAGGTCACATCATTAGGGGCAGAGCCGGGATGAACACTTACCTCTCTTGACCCAAAGCCCATTACTTTTTCAGGTATCCTATGTGACGGGTATGGAATTGGAGATTGCAGTGTCTCTGGAGCCACACAGAGAAAGACACCGGCACAGAAAAGAGGTAAGATTATATGGGAAAATAACAAGGACAGAGCTGCCAAACTGAAATAATAGGTCTGATTACTTTGTTCAGGTTGTAGAAAACAACAGCGGTCTCTCCAAGCATGGATAGAGGAGGAGGGGGACTATTGACAGAAGGGTGCTCTGGGCTCTTATTTGGTGTTTAGCCCAGAAAATTGTGTAAAAATCCAACTTTAAGAAAAACCTTCAGGTGATAATTTTCACACACACACACACACACACACACACACAGCAAAGAAGCTTATCTGATACAAGACTCTACCACATTGTTAAATAATTATATTGCTCTTCTAATAGCCAGGGAGGAGGGTGGAGATCTGTTAAATTGTACAATAGACAAGGCACTACACGGAATCTAGATAACAGCCAACAGAACTGGTTATAAAAAGATTAGAAGCTCTTGAAGTTAACCAAACAGAAGGAGCAGATAACACACATCTGCAAGTTCTAAAGGCATGAGCAAGGAAGGGTGAACCCTAGGACTGCAGCCTACACACATGGAAGGTTGAGTAAGAATCTGACTCAATCAGGTGTCAACTGTCTAAGATATTTTGGTAAAACAGTTTTCTTTCTTTTCTTTTCTTTTCTTTCTTTCTTTTTTTTTTTTTTTTGAGAGAGCAAGCATGTGCCCATGGGGGTGGCGGTGGGGGTGAGGGGCAAAGGGAGAGAATCCTAAGCAGGCTCCACACCCAGCACAGAGTTCCAGCGGGGGCTCAATCTCACAACCCTGAGATCATGACCTGAGCCCAAATCGAGTCAGATGCTTAACCAACTGAGCCACCCAGGTACCCCTGGGTAAAACAGTTTTCTAAGCAAAGTTGGTCTAAATGACTAGTTCTCAGTTTTGGACAGTCTTCTGAAACTGAGTCACAAGACTTTTATTTTTTTAAGATTTTCTTTCTTTCTTTCTTTCTTTCTTTCTTTCTTTCTTTCTTTCTTTCTTTCTTTCTTTCTTTCTTTCTTTCCTTTCTTTCTTTCTTTCTTTCTCTTTCTTTCTTTCTTTCTTTCTTTTTCTTTTTCTTTCTTTCTTTCTTTCTTTTTCTTTCTTTCTTTCTTTCTTTCTTTCTTTCTTTCTTTCTTTCTTTCTTTCTTTCTTTCTTTCTTTTCTTTCTCTCTCTCTCTCTCTCTCTCTCTCTCTCTTCCTTCCTTCCTTCCATCCTTCCTTCCTCCCTTTTGAGAGCATGTGAGCTGGGGGTGGGGCAGAGAGACTGGGAGAGAGAATCCCATGCAGACTCCCTGACAAGCAGGAGCCCAACGCAGGGGCCCGATCTCATGACCCCGAGATCATGGCCCAAGCCGAAATCAAGAGTCAGAAGCTCAACTGACTGAGCCACCCAGGCGCCCAACAGACTTTTATGCTAGGTGTGAGAAAGAGCACTCCAGAGATCTATGACTCATAAAACTTAAGGGTAGTGTTCTAACGAAGTGGAAAATAAAAATATAGATCTAAACTCCTAGAACAGGTAACCTCTAGAGTCTTAATTCTAAGACCTACCCTGATGTTATCCCTATTGTATAGACCTCAGAAAGGATTGGTTGATTTGGATGGGGCCATTCTGGTAATAAATAAGTGATGGATAGGAATTACTCCTGGTTGTATCTGATGCTTGTCAATTTTGCGTACACCACAAAGTAGACTAATGGGAAGAGTTACAACTTCTCATTTTCTTCTCTGTCAAGATTGGAGCAGAGGGAGCAGCAGAAGATGCTTACAGGAAGCAGGTCAGTTCACCCTGTGTCAGTTAACATGTGCTTGGAAATCATATGCCACAACATTTTCCAGGTAGTTTTTAAGGGAACTTAGAAAGAGTTTCCTAGACTCAGGACCCCAAGTACTGTGCAGACAGCAATGGTTCCTCCATAACTACAGGATAAAATTTAGCATCCAAACTCTACATTTTGGTATTTAAGACTCTCACCAGTCTGCCTCTAATCTAGCAATTTTGCTTAAACATTTTTTACTGTGAACTATACCAAATGCATAGAAAAGTATATAAATCATGTATGTACAGTTTAAGTTAGGGTAACTATAAGAGTGGCTATTATATTCTAGGCACAGTGATCACAGTGCCTTCTTCTTATTATCATATTTGATCTTCACAATATCTTAAGGTATCCTTATTTTGTGGACTCCAAGGGTGGGTGGGTGGGTGTGGTGGAGTTTAAGTAACTTGCTCAAAGTCATTATAGCCACACAGCTAGTAAGAGGGATTTGACTTCTGGTCTGTCTGACTACAATTATGTACTCCTTCCTGTTTGGCAAAATATGTCTTCCCCCTGCTGCTCAGGCACATCATCAACTTTTTCTTGCTCCATCACCATCCTCATCAGACTCAGCCTCAGCCACAGCCACAGGGTCTGCTCATCATAGTTGTCCTGATCCTAGGTGAGGAAAAATGTTCATGGGGAAGAAATGGTCATGAAGCCAAGATTTATGCATGAGGTTGGTGACCATTTTGTCATTGTTCATTTAAGGCAAAAAAAAAAAAATCTTTACAGTTGTGAGCAACATATTGTTTGATTCCTAATAGTGTTGACAGATAAGTTGCCAGTATAAATATGTTCTAAATATTTCATGGGACGAAAAACTATACATTGTTTATCTGAAATCCAAATCTTATCGTGTGTACTGTATTTTATTTGCTAAATCTGGCAATCTCTGAGGAGAAAGGCTTCTCATTGCCTCCCATTCTTGAAGTAAAAAATAAATGAAAATAGCTAAAGCAAACATAGAGCCAGAAGCAAAGCAGTCCATGCTCCCTAAATATATAGAGCAAAATTCTTCTCCCTCAGCTCTCCCTCAGGCTTTGCTACTTGAAGCATTACGACTGAAGGCAGGTGCTTTAGGAATAGGATCTGTGTGAACTATAAGTTGGACTTCTAACTCTGTAAGCTTGAGCAATACACTTGAATCTGGTTTTCTTACTTGTAAAGTTAAAACACTGGACATGATAACCTCTAAGGTCTTTCCAGTTCTAAAAATATTCCCCTTTTTCTAAAAGAAGTGAAAGGAAATAAAAACTTGGTAAACATATATTGAGTGCCTGGTATTACACAAGGTATTTCAATATCTTATTTAATTCTCAAAATAATTTAGAGAAGCAAATTGTATTATTCTTGTAATTGCACATGACTGTACCATGGCGGTGACCTTCATTTTCCTCTACTCCCACTTTGAAGAAGGACTAAGTGCTTAGATGCCTTGTAGAAATGGGTTAAATTGCATAAGACATTAACTAGAAGTGGACAGTTCACTGAAGATTTGGTGGGTGACAAGTACCACCACCAGACCAGATCTTCCTATTCTAAATTGTGAAGTTCCAATCTGGTACCAGCTACCATCTTTCTTCTCAATTCTCAAATTCCTTTCTTCCCAAACCTTATCAATCGTACTGTCCCCATTTGTCTTCTTTGATGGGATTAGACTCAGGAACAAGGTAGAAGTCAGGGCATTTTCAAAGTGGAGAGAAGCTGTTTGAACTGGCCAAGAACTAATTTTAAGCTCTGAACATCTGAGGGTAAAAAGCTTTTGGCTGACTTTCAGAAGCTCTTTAACTTCCGTTGAAAAGCAATTTAATTAAGGAGAAAACAACAACTATGAGTTTAACCAAAAAGAAAATGCACACAAAAACCTTGCAGTCTGCAATGTGTCTCTGTGTTGTGTGGCACTTTTAATTATGTTAAAGAGGTTAAGTTCAGAAGCATGAAATCATATAGTAGGAAGCCTCTGGCTTTTACTCAGCACAAAGCTCTTGAGACTCACACCATTTTGCCTATCAGTAGTTTGGTATTTTTTATTACAGAGCAGTATTCTATTGTATGGAGGTACCAAAATTTGTTTATCCATTCACCAGCTGTTGAGCATTTAAGTTGTTTCCAACTTTTGGTGGCTATGCATAAACCTGTTATAGACATTTGTATATAGGTTTTTGTGTGGAGATACATTTTTTCTCTTGAGTAAATTCCTGGGAATGGAATTCCTATATTATATGTAAGTTTATGCTTAAATTTAATGTTTAACTGCTAAACTCATTTAAACATGGCTGTGTCATTTTACATTCCCACCAACACTGTATGAGAATTGCAGTTGTTCCAAAGCCTCAACACTTGCTATTTTAAAATTTTAGCCACTCTAGGGGTGTCTGCGTGGCTTAGTCGATTAAGCAACCAACTCTTGTTTTCGGCTCAGGTCATGATCTCAGGGTCATGATCTCAGGTCGATCAAGCCCTGTGTGGAGCCCTGCATTGGGCTCCTTGTTCAGCTGGGAGTCTGTTTCTCTACTTCTCCTTTTGCCCCTCCCCCCGCTCGTGCTCTCTCTCTCTCTCTCTCTGTGTGTCTCTCAAATAAATAAATACATCTTTAAAAAATATTTTAGCCATTCTGATGGTTGTGTAATGGTATCACATCCTGGTTTGTGATACTATTTGTATTTTTGCAATGACTAATGACACTGAGCATCTTTTCATATGCTTATTTGCCATATTTATATTTCTTTTTGCCATATTTATATTTCTTCAGTGAATTGTCTATTCAAATCTTTTGCCTATTTTTTTAAATTGGGTAATTTGCTTTCTTACAAGTTTTGAGGGTTCTCCTGATACAAGTTCTTTATCAGATATGTCATTTGTAAATATTTTTCCCAGTCTGTGTCTTGCTTTTTAATTTCCTTAACATTGTGTTTCAAAGAGGAGGCATTTTTTTGAAAGATATTATTTATTTACTTGACAGAGAGAGAGAGAGACAGCGAGAGAGGGAACACAAGCAGGGGGAGAGGGAGAGGGAGAAGCAGGTTTCTTGCTGAGCAGGGAGCCCGATGCGGGGCTCAATTCCAGGACTCTGGGATCATGACCTGAGCCGAAGGCAGATGCTTAACAACTGAGCCACCCAGGTGCCCCAAAGAGGAGGCATTTTTAATGAAGTGACTTAATGAAGTCCAATTTACCAATTTTTTTCCTTCATGGTTCGTGATATCTATGTCCTAAGAAATCTTTGCCTAACCCAAGATAAAGATTTTCACCCATTCTTTTTTCCCAAGAAGTTTTATAGTATTAGCACCTATGCTTAATTCTTTGAACCGTTTTGAGTTAATTTTTGTATATGATGGCAAAGACCAATGTTCATGATTTTTGCCAATGGATATCAATTTTTCTTACACAATTTATTGAAAAGATTATTTTCCCACATTGAGTAATTTTTGTCAAAAATTAATCAATTACAAGGGCACCTGGGTGGCTCAATCAGTTAAGTGTATGCCATTAGCTCAGATCATGATCCCGGAGTCTGGGGATCGAGCGCTGCATCAGGCTCCCTGCTCAGCTTCTCCCCCTCTCTCTGCTCCTCCCCCCACTCATGCTCTGTCTCTTGCTCTCTCTCAAATAAATCTTTTTAAAAAATTAATCAGTTATATATGTGTCGATCTACTTCTGACAGTCTTCTGTTTATCCTTATGCAAATACCACATTACCTTAATTATTACAGTTTTACCCTAAATCTTGAAATCAGACGGTGGACAACTTTAGCTTTCACTATACTCTTTATAGAGTCGTCAGATTTGGAAATACCGAGAGGGGAACTTTTTCTCACATAATGACTCTGAACACTTGTACATATTCTGGAAGCATCCCTTTGCTTCTTATAATAATTTACATCAGTTGCTATTAAGCCTTAAGTATCCTAAGAATTCATTATAAGTTCTTACTTTCATGTTCTCTTGCGAATGAACCCCTTAGATGAATCACTTCATGTCCATGATGCGTGTGATTTGTCATGGAGAGTCACTAATACCAGGTATCCAGCACTGTGGGAGGCAAGTGGGCGGCATTACTGAACAGCTCTACTGTTCAGACTGTCCAGTTATCTTGCTCTCCCATGGTTTCCTGATGCATGGGAGCCTAGCACCTCATTTCAGAGCCTTTGAAAACAGGTTGTGCAGGTTGCATTTGAAATGGCAAAGAGCTCACTTTTAAGTCTTAGGAATTCCAGGGAAAGTAGAATCACTTGCACCAATTCAGTCCATGGAAATGAGGAATCAAAAACATTAGTCATGCAAGCTATTATGTCACAAAGCAAGGGGATTTATGCTGAAGACAGAGCCCTGGCCTTGTCTTTTGAATGCACGAAACCTCCCCTCTGTCACCAAAGGATTCTTTTGGACAGAAACTCTTTTTTTTGGCTAGAGTATTTTCATAGTGGAAGGAGTGTATATTATATCACACTTCCCACTCTATAATTATTTTCCTATCCATAATTTTCTCTCCCCAAATTAGTGACAGACAAAACTTGATAAATGTGACAAATGCCTTTGCATAATAACAGCTCATCTGTTTAGCAACACTATTGAAGAAATGTAACAAAGTACCAGCTTCAAAACGAAACATTTTCTAAAATGAATTGTACACTTGTCTTCATAATGGAATAGGCTGAACAAATTTAATCTTGCCTGGTAACTCAGGCACTATTGAGGACGTACTGTTGTTTGTTCTCGTGTGAAATTGTACTTTTTACTTCCTGTGTTCATTTAATAGCTTCCCTCCCCTCCTTTTGCTGTTGGCCTTTTATTTTGCAAACTGCTATATTGGACATGAGATAATCGAGCTTGCTGGAACTGTGAGAGAAGTAAGAGCACATGGATTCTGTGTGGGGCCCAAAGGCTTCTCATGATTTCTTTTCATTAAACTTTGTGACATGTTTTACTTCCCAAGTGACTCAGAGATTCTTGGCTTTATAATAGATAGTGAAAATCACTGGAAATAACCAATTGTGTGTGTGTGTGTGTGTGTGTGTGTGTGTGTAAGAAAGTCTGGTGTGGTATCTGTGTGCTAAATATATGAGAGGTAAATACATGGATATATACAATTAATATGTATTTTAAGTTCCTCAAGAGTATCTCTACATACCTGTGTCTGGTATAAACTAATCCCTCAATAAATGTTAGTTGAATGAATTAAAAAACGTTGAGACTTGGCATGTATTGATAGGTAATAGTCATAGCAACTTTGACAATTTTACAATTCTTCCTGCAATGTGGGAAATGTGTTCTGTCACCCTGGAATGATGCCCCAATTCCTTCTGGAAGAGAGATGGCTATTTTAACATTGTAATGACCACTGGCCACACCAGCTTTGGGGGCTAAACTTCCAGGCAACTAGCTTTGTGGAGAAGGGTGTTAACTGTTCCACTAGTGCCCACCCAGCTCAAAACCCCTCTCTAGGGACCAAGGGCACCTTCGGTCTAATTTTCCTCAAAAAAGAAAAAGCTTATTTGCCACTTTCTAGTTAACAAAATGTTATTCAGAATATTAATATCAAAGGCAGTGGCAGCAGCAAGATTTTTATACTGCTGTTGGATTGAAGGGGGGGGTGGATTCTTTAACTGCTAATGCTATTGAGTCAAGAAATGAAAGTAGAATGTAATGATTTAGAAGCAATTAGCTGTATTTTCCTCCTGGAATCAACCAGCAAAACACAGTTGGTCTGAGAGTGGAGCAGGATCTGGGCTCCCACAACCCACTGATTTCATCCAAGATAAATAATATTAAGACTAATAAAATCAGACTGTCTCTACCATGAAATAAGATATTTGATTTGATGGAGTCTTGCTTAAAAATTATTTCCATTATTTTTTATCCTTTTTTAATGACATTTGGGTGTCTTCATCCATGAAGGACCAGTTATTTCCAATGGTATCTGTAATACTTCTCCTTTTCATGTTTATTAGATTGGTTTTGCATTCATATCCTCTTCTAAATTATGCTAGTGTACCTCGAGGCTTAAAATGACTAGTTTAGATCTCCAAATTGCTTGAAGTTGACTCTGATTTTGAATCAACTTACTTTACTGACAACAAGTTGTATCAGCCCCCAGTGACTGCTTGGATCATGCTGTGATCCTTGGGGAAAAGATTACAGGGTGGGAGAACACAGAATACAGCATCTCCTGAAAGACTCCACCGCGAAACCTCAGCCGATCTCTGTGCGCTTGGATGATCCAGCCCTCAACAGCCCAAATCTGCATGTCCTTCTAATCAAAATAATCCCGAGGTTGAGATATCGACTGGGACTCAAACTCGTGATTAAGTGTCCCTGCCCTGTCAGTTGGAAAGACTTGATAAAGAGGTAACCTTACGAAATGGAAATGTTCACAGGACCTGAATCTTTGTAAAACTGTAGCCGACCTGGTCCTGCAGAGACATAGCCCGTCATTAGTCTGGGCATCGCACCACTGACTCCCGCTGTCTTCATGCAGCCTTCATCATCTTGTCTGTTACCAGTGCTGGATGTATTGGTAAGGCAATGAAGCTTAAACCTCAGGGCCCTTCTTCCCTTCCAAGGGCCCCTTCTAAATAAATCTTCACATCAATCCATTATTTTGTATTAATTTTTTTTCCCTGAAAGAAGGCCCCAATATCATACAAGCAACTGGTCCTTAAGACATGGCTTCGCCCAGCTGTTACTAGTGGGGTTTCTACCTGTGGAGGATGTGACAGAAATGGTGGATTTGTGAGTAACAGTCTTCTCTATGCCACGCACATCTAAACATTACCCTTTTGTTTCCACTGTTTGTCTGACTTGGTTTTGTTTCTGCTACTGTTGCCTCCCAGTCTGCAACTATCTTCACACCATCCAAAAAAACATTTCCCTAACTCCAGAGTTTCTCTGTGTCAGACCTGTTCCTCTGCCTCTTAGATTTCAGGGTAAGTCATGAATCTCCCCCGCAGTCGGCAACAGCTCAGGCATTCTGCTCGCAGCTGGTCTGGTGCAGATGGGTGACAGCCTTGTGTGGGCTTTGGTGTCTGGGCTGTTAAACACGGGAGACTTTGTGCATATCTGCGAATATCTAGCGCTCCTCATCCTTGGAGCTGCGCCTACTTGTTGCATAGTATTTGCAACTAGTTTTCTCTGAGTCAACTGTCCCTCCAAATATTGTTGCAAGTGTTTTGTGTGTTTCAGGGTCATAGAACCCCTAATACTATAGGATTTCTGGGGTTGGACTGGGAAGGCAAAAGTTTGAAAATTTAGGGCATATTGTTTTGTTATGACAGAAAGCCAGGATTTTTTTTTTTAAATAAAATTGAACACATTCTTTCTGGACTTGCAGACCCAGCTTTCTTTGATGATTTAAAAAACTTGGGAGACCCTGAAAGCGGTGCAAATATTTGAAAATTATATCACCTTGTCTGAATTAAGGGAATTTAATACTGTCAGTTTAGATGGATGCCGGTAAGATCCGTTCATAATTGTGGTGGTGCTGTGATGCCGTTAGCAGTTTACAAACATACTTCCCTATCTACCTGATGGCCAGTGTCTGGAGAGAGACAAGGATTCTCTTCCACATTGCTTCGGCTCAGCACTCTGACAGCTGGCTTTTCAAGTGTAGCTGAATGGAACACAGTGTGAGAAAACCACTATCCCAGGCTGATTTGCAGAGCCATTAGAAATGGACAGTGTCTCTCCCTGTTCTGCGGGCTGGACAACAGCTTCCTTCTGCCAAGACAGTCAGTAAGGACAACCACTTTGAAACCCAGCCCTCTGGCTACAAACTATAGGAAGTTTCTCGAAAGTTCTCTATATGTTCTCCAATGAGAGTCTGCCACTGCTGTCCCTTCTTAGACGGAATGCCCCTTGACTTCAGGGGATGTTCTGCATGAAGGAAGACTCTGGGATTTGCTTTTAAAGAAGCTTAATGTTTTCAGTTGATAATCTGAGAACCATCCTCACACCCATTGAACGGCTTCTTTTATTTTCAGACTCCTGTGAAAATGAGATGTCTGTTATGTCCTAAGTATGGGGGGATAAGTAATTATCAAAAATAAACAATTTTATACAAAGGAGAATGATTTTTCCCCCTCTGTGCCCATTTGTTTAAAACCCTTCCTGAGCCTGCATGGCATATCCCAAGGCTCTTCTCCAAGGAAGGTTAAGAATTAAGTCCCCTACCCTTCCCATCTGTTTCTTCTTCTTAAAAAAGTTCTCAGGCTTTCTTTCTGCCACTCTTCCTGGGCTCATGACAGAGGAACACAGATGAAGATTGATTTCAAAATAAGCATGTGGGTGCAGAGATGTGAATAAAGAAAAACCGAATGGCGGCCTGAAAGAACGCGGAGGTTTACAGAAATGATGTACCTCCTGTAAAAATCTTAACTGTTCCACGAGTCTCGGTTTCATGGAATGCCTCTCTGGAATGATTCTCTTTTTCAGTGGCTGCAATACATAAAGGCCACTGAAACTTGCTGTTACCCTCCCCCTGCTTTTTATAAACCCCTCAAGTTCGGGTCAGCTTTCATGCATCTAAGCCCGGGTGGCAACTCTGGTTTAAATGCCATTTCATGCCTGATAAAATTTCATT
This sequence comes from Eumetopias jubatus, assembly GCF_037043125.1. Classification (NCBI taxonomy): domain Eukaryota; kingdom Metazoa; phylum Chordata; class Mammalia; order Carnivora; family Otariidae; genus Eumetopias; species Eumetopias jubatus. Next base: position 37,902,666 of record NW_028274820.1, read on the forward strand.
AGGCATTTTAACTTTTAATTTCTTTTATTGACTTATCGTGCAGATGGAGAGAAATGTTTAGAAAGGGGAAAAAATTTAAACAGGGATTTACTGAAGTCATGTTTCAGTAAGGAAGGAAATACCATTGACTTTATTACAGCTGCCTAATGTTTTCCACAAACTGTAGAAATAAGGCGTTGTATCTCGGTGACCCTGCAATAGCAGCTGACTGCTTGCACATGATGGAAATGCAATTTTGGGTTTGCTAAAAATTAACTATTTAATGCCCTGGTGTCTGTGTCTCACTGTATCTTGTGTCTGGTTTGTTCTACAGGCTCTTTTCAAGTGGTGGACAGTCGTTGGCTGCAGGGTTGAAGGCCGGTGTGCAGCTTCCCGAGAGGCGGCCGGGGTCGTGTGGGGAGAGGCCACACCAGACACCCATGTGTCTGTTTGCTGTCCCTCATGGTCCTAAGAGCTGATGTGAAGATTTCCTCTGCTTTGTTCCTGTGCCCCCTGCACCTGCCCCCCCTTCCCAGCACAAACCAACCAGACCCCCCCTTTCTTGCTCGCTCCCACTCTCCCTCGCTCCCTCCCTTCGCTGGGCCTTATCTGGTATGTTCAGTGATGCGATAAAACAAAAAGGGAAGTTTTTGATTGCACAAACACACCCGTTGGAGAGATTCCAGCTAGAGAAGAGTCCGTGAAGGAAAGCGAGAGCAGTGTAGGGAGGCCTAGGTGCCAGGATCGAGGAAAATGCAAGCTTAGAAGGAAAAAATAATAACATGCTAGAGTGGCACTGGTGGTTTCGAGAGGTCTGGAGGGTGGAGGGAGTTCAAAAAGGAACTTGCCTAATGAGGCCTCTGAAGATTTACTGCTGAGGCCTCTGCTGAGAAGAGGATCCGGAGAAAAGATGTTCTGCCCTGACTAGCTTCACAGGAAGTCAGACAGGGCTTGGATTCTCTGGCAGGGAGAGAAGAGAGACTGTTCAGCCGGCAGCATCTACGGATTTCCAGTTTAATTGTTTTTAAAGAGCCCCCTTCCATGCAGCATTCGTTACCCTTATACATGCAGTTCTCAAGGCAGAAAACCAAATAGAGAAACCATTCTGGATGAAAGCCGTTCCCATCTGTCCCGAGGATGACCACATCATTTCCGGGGGGGACCATTTCCTCCCCTCACTGCACCTCTCGGGGTGCTCAGGGCTCATCCTAACGGCCATTAGTTTCTTGGCCTGAGAGGACATGACAGACCATCCACAGAGCTCGGAACACGGTCTATCCTTTGCCCGGTGGACTGGGGGCTGGCCTCTCCCCTGCTTCCCCGGCAGAAGCCAAAGCCCCCCTCACTTCCAAGGACCGGAAGTGAAACTCTGCGGGGCAAATTCCACAGCCCCAGGGCCTGCACTCGCGTGGGATGCTCTCTGCACACTGACGGAGCTATAAGGATGAAACCACTCATGGAAAATACTACCTTCCAGTGAAAGAGCTCCATCTCCCCACCTTTGGAGCAGATACCAACATTGCCATTTTACTTACAGGGAAACAGGGGGCTTAGTGAGCAGCAGTGATTTGCTCAAGGACGGAGAAATATTTGGCCTTAGGACACTCCTATCCCGTCTGACCCCTGGAGGCCACAAGCACCCTGCTCCTATGGACTGGCTGATGTCATCTTGAGAACTCATTCTGGGTAATAAATCAGAAGCCTTCGAGAGGAAGAAGGATAAATGGGGTTCTGGGTATTTTCTCACAAAAGACAGGAAAGCAGCCCATCTGGTCCACCGTGTAAATCCCAGTAAGTGAGGCAGAATATGGAAAGAGACCCAGAATTCGGAATTCCAATCCCATCCTACAAACAGGCTGAACTGGCTTTGAATAAAGTGATCCCAACTCATGAAGCTCAGGTGGATTCAAGGAAAGGCTGAGCACATCCACGGTATGGGGGGAAAAGCAAAGGAATTCTCCAAGATAGAGAAACGGAGCTGCAGGAGCAGGGGAGTCTCCCCTCCTTCCTTCAGTGGTGTGTGGCAGCAGGCGGAAGGCTGTGTGAGGGCAGGTGTGCTTGGGGCAGGTGAATGTGGGTGCTGGGTTCTGTCAGCAGTTCTTGAACCAGCCTCAAGTGCCTTGGCAGTGTTGTGCACGTGTGCGTGTGTGTGTACGTTGTACGTGTGGGTGTGAGCATGCGCCTGCTTGGGAGGGAGACTAAGAGGCAGAGAGACAGATTCACAAACATGTGGAACAGGGTATTTCATAGACATGCTTCTGCCTTCTTGAATGGATAGGTGTTACAAAAAAGAAACCTCAGCAGAAAATAAGCACTTCATTAACATCTGTTCTCATAAAAGATAAAGAAGACTGCTAGTTGCCTACTGAACATGTTTTCCTCTTCTTCCTTAGTAACAAAAACCTGATTTTGGGAGGTGTGGTCGAAGCAAGTTGCCTAGGAAGCTTTTATTTCTCTACCTCCCTTGTTGCTGAGTTCTGGCCAATAGGATGTAAAGTAAATTTATTTGGTGGAACATCTAGGAAAGTTCCTTAAACGGAAAACAGACAGATGGCAGCTCTCTTGTCACTGTAAAGTACAGAGCTAGGTCCTGAGGATGTCACAGAGGGAAGGCAGAAAGCCTGTGTCTCTAATGGTGTCTCGGTGGTTGCATAAAGACTCCGGGTTTCCCTTCCCACATTTCCTTTACAAGAAAGAATAAATCCCTGATTTGTTTAAGCCACTGTGACAGGATCTGCGTTACTAGCAGGCAAAGCCAATTCTTGACTGGTACAGAAGGCAAGCTGCTTACTTTTTTCTCGGTGCGTGGGTAGTACACATAACACAAAGAAGTGAGTGCTCAGACTATAAAGTAAGTCAATAAACATAAGAGGTAGGTTCTAACTTGGTGCTATTACATTCAACCTTTGGAAGTGAATGTCATAACCGTTAATGTCACGAACCCGTGTGAGAAACTGTAGGAAGCTATAGACAATCTCCTTAGGGAAATGCATATGCACATTTACACAGAAAATCTTCACACACTATCTCAAGCATTTTATGAAATCAGCGAAGCCCATCCATGAAGCCCTTGTTAAGGATTTCTGCATTAGGTTACAATTCCTTCCAAAGGCAGAAAAGAAGGGATTAGATCTGGCTTGGCTAATGGTCAGTGCCTTCAGAGTCTTTTTCTCAGGGAAGCTCAGGGGTAAATTGGGTCACCTGGGTAGTCATAGTCTTTCCAAGAACCTTCTACAAGAGCAACCTGAATCTTTTGGGTTTGGAGCTGGATGGTGAGACCATTTGGTGCAGGAGAAATCAGATGCCACTCTGAGGCCTGGTAGGCCCCCTAGGACCAAGGAACAGGCCAGACCATTACAGGGAGCTTCAAAGAGCTTTTGAGGCTAGCTGTAGTCCAAGGTGAAACAAACAAACAAACAAGCTAATTCATTCTGTAAACCTGAGCAAAGTAGGTTGGAAAGGGCTTTGTGACTGAATGTGAACCATCTTTGGAGAAGTATCCATTCTTGTTCATTGGAATTTAGCAGATTTTGAATAGTTTTGTGGGATTTTGTATGTTTGTGGGACACACTGATAAGACATTCTGAACAGTTGGTTGGTTAATGAAAATGTAACAAGATCTTTTACTTATAGAGCAGCTGTTCTGATGTTTGGGCATTCATGTCAAGCTGCTATGAGCTGATCTAGTCCGAAGAGCCTTTACTGAAAGTATGTTGTAATAAACAGTGTCCACTGGGTGAATTTGCCTAGTTTTTTTTTTGTATTATGTCTGTGGGAAAAGACATACGATATTTTGAAAGTGGTTTTACTTTGATTTCCCAGTGAAGTAATCCTTCTCTCACAAATTCTAATTGTATGATGCCATAAGAACAGGCTTAATCCAGGTTGTAAAAATGTGTAGGTCCTACTGTATTAATCCCCCTTTGGAGGACATGTACAATTCATTTCCTTAGATCTTTGTCATACGGGCTTTCCTCTCCAACTATTCGCATATCTTTCACTCCTTAAAAAAGAAACAAAGCTTCACAAACAAAACAACAAATATCCTGATTCTATTCATTTCAACCTCTAAGATTATATGAAGAACATAATAACGTAGTGTTTGTGGAGCATTGTCTCATATTTTTATAGCAAACAAGATATTCTGGTGCAGTTGTTTTCGAATTTCAGAATACCCGTGGAGTATGTTAAAATGCAGATTCCAAGACCCTCGGGGCTCTCATTCAGAGGGCCCATGGTAGAGCTGGTGGCTGCTGTACTTTAAGACAGCCATAAGTAGTTTGTATTATAGAGCCGAAGTCCCTTTGGATGAAAGGGTAAGATTATGGGCTTCCCTTATTTGATTCTTTCCACTGGAAGACCTCGGAACGCGATGCAAAAGCCTTGAAATAGTCTTGTGCCAGACAATAATGGAAACAGCGACATCAAGGAAAAACTAGGAGGGAAAGAGTTTGGTTCTCATAATTTCTTTGCCTGGGTAGGGTACAGGGTGACATTTGACAACACATGGGATGATGTGTACGCCAGGAACACAACGGATTCTCAATCATTGGGGTGAATTCTGAAGTACTCCATTATTTCTGTGGTGCCTCCTAAATACCATGTCACCTGAGGATTTGAAAACATCCTTCTCAGACCACTCAAGTTATGATTGAATTGATGACAATATCAGGAACAGAAACTTAAGCCCTTCTCAGATACTGTTCCATCTGCTTCATGTCACAAACCAACAGACAGTCTCTTCTCTCTTTAGGGGACTTTAACATTCTTGTTTTACAATGTTAGGAATTATAATATATACAATATGCTTCTCTGAAAGTGTCATTTATGTTTGTAATATACTGTCCTTTAACCTAGAAGGATGTATCATGTAAACTACAGATGTCTGTTTTTTTTGCTTTTATGTGGAGGGTCTCAAATACTTGCTGTCTGCTTTCACTAAAGCTTAGTGTGGAAAGTTTCTCTCTATATATTTGATTCCCCTTGTGAGAGGCAGGACGAAGCGAGGCAGAGGAATGGGGCTCCTTCGGAGAGGGGCCAACACTGGGAAGGGGTGGAGTAATCCATAGTCAACAGTGTTCAAGAAAGGGAAAGATCAAATCGGGAGAAGCCCAGTGCATCCATCATCAGGGAAGAGTGGAGTATGGATAGCCCAGGACAAGAAAGGTTGGGATGATAGAAGGGGGTAGGAGTTGATAAGAAAGGTAAGGAAGTGAGAGGCTTCAGGCCATTTTTCTATGAGTGGGTCTGGGATTCTCAAAACTTACTTTTAGTAGCATAAAATTCCATTTTCTGGAATTCTGGATAATACAAGCCTTTGTGGGTCCCATTTGAAGTGATTATTCAAGGCTTTTAGCTCTTTGAACTACCTCCAAACACAGAATCTTCAGCAACTTTGGGATTTATTCACAGAAGGCTGTGGGGCTATCTAATGGGAACTCACACCCAGTATCTTCATGGGATATTTCTATAGCTTCTCTGTTGGTTTCAGCCACCTCTGAAGGCATTGAATGGTACCACCATCCCCAGGCCACAGCCCACCTGTAGGCACTGATGCCTTTGTCTGGGACAGAGGTCCCTCAGTGCTTTTCAAGCTGCCAGTCCTTAATGTGCCAGGGCAGGTGCAGTGCCCCGAGCTCTCTGTGAAGGAAGAACGCTGCTATATCTACCCCCAATATGGAGAGAGTAGTTCTTCCTACCTGACCGTCCTACTTGGTCACCAGGCCCCAAGCAGTATGGCTCATACCTCCAGCCTCACAGAGTTTCTCAGGAAAACTCTTCCTTCAGGTTTTGCCTCCTCGGGGCTCAGATGTGAGTCTATGGGGCCGAGGTAAGGAACTAGAACCCATGATACACACCACATTCTTCTCTGAATTCTCCCTCCAAAAGCCCACTCTCTCTGTTCTTCAGACACAAACCCTCATGCAAACCAATTCCTGGGACCAGTTTCCCTGCTTCATTAGACACAGTTGATATGCCTATATCCCACCGTTGTGGAAAGTCAGGCCTCTCTGCTTCTGGGGTTTACATCCATATGCAGGCATTCACTGGCTTGGTTTAAAGCCTCAGAATCTGTGTAGACAGGAGACACCTTGTACTCACTGCCTTAACACATGTAACTTTCTAGAATTTGCCATTGCTTTCTCAGAAGACTGGGAAGCAGCTGAGGTAAGCAGTTGAGTCAACTTCAGTGGTAGGGAACATAAGGTTCTCACATTATGGCTAATACATACTTTCTAAAATAGTTCTAGATTTCAGGACCTTGGTATTTCCCGCACAAATTCCAAGGTTCAGTTATAAGTCTCCAAGGGTGAGCATGTTGTCTAGTATCCTGGGTTGTCCCAAGTGACTTTCAGAAAGAGTAAAACTGGATAATTACACTCTATGAGTATTAATTATCTTCCCTCCTGAATGGAGCATATTCTAAACAACCTTATGATGTAGATGAGGTTGGTCTGGTGGCACCCACAGCTCACACCTCCCTTTGCTTCTACCCCCACCTCACCCCATCCTGGGAACCCTCTGACCCCACAGAATTAAAGGCCAGGAGCATTGTGACCAGAGACAAGGCTTTGGGGTCAGAAAATTGTTTCAAAACTAAGCCTAGCCATAGATCAACTGCATGACCTTGGGAAGTTCCTTAACATTTGTAAACCTCAGTTTCTTTATCTGTCAAATGGAAATAACCTCAAAGTGTTGGCATGAAGGTTAAATGGGATAATGTCTGTTCCACAGTCAGAACTCAGTAAATGAAAGCCATTATTATTATTAGCTTTCCCTTGTATGATTCTCCCTCCTAAGATGCTCTGGGTCCCTAGACACATCCTTTCCCTTTCCCCCCCAAATAATACCTGCTCTCAGAAAAAAACGATTCCTTATCATAGCTGCTGAGTGCATTGTACGGAGGGGACTAGCATGGTTGTGGCATATAGCGGACATCTAAATACCTTGAGTCCATTAAGGTTCTAGTGATGGATATGCAGATTATATTATTATTACTGAAGGTATTTGCATTATTAAATAATGGTAAGAAACTTAAAAGTGTCTCATTCATTTAACAAACTCTTATTGGGCACCTGCTTTATATCAGGTACTGCGTTAAGGGCTCACTATATGTACAGTAGTATTAGAAGCTGATAAAATTCTGTACTTGTGGAACTCTGAATCTAACAAACCAAAAAATGAGAAGAGTGGGATTTCAAATACTGGTAATGGTGTAGTATGTGAAGTACACCTCAAGCATCCTCCTCTCACAAATCACTACACTTTATTTCATGATTTGGTAGGGATGATGGAGGAGAGAGTTTTAGAGGAATTAAAAAGAAAGATGGTGAATAATGGATTAAAGGAGAAAAACTAAGTGAACAACTGGAATTCTAAGTAAAAGATCATTCTGACAGGGCGAAAATAATCACACACAAGCAGCCCTAATTTCAAACCCTCTCTTGATTGAGATTCAAGATTGCACACTAACTCCCCAAAAGCAGTTGGGTCTCAAATTCAGTCAAACACACCTTTTTTTTTTTTAAAGTCTCTCTCTTTTTTTTTAAAGATTTTATTTATTTATCAGAGAGAGAGAGACAGAGGCAGGCAGAGGGAGAAGCAGGCTCCTTGCTGAGCAAGGAGCCCGATGTGTGACTCGATCCCAGGACCCTGGGATCATGACCTGAGCCGAAGGCAGACGCTTAACCGACTGAGCCACCCAGGCGTCCCGTCAAACACACCTTTATGACCTGACTGAGCACTAGAGTCATTCCATAAAAATGAATATTCTGGAATAATGAAAATTGGCTTGTAAGAACTTGATTGAAAAAATTCTCTTCTCCTTCAGTAATCAAATGAGTGTACTTCCTTTTCCTACTGTTATTAAATTAGGATATACAAAAACCTAATGAAATTACATAAACACAAAATTATTCAAACCTTTACCAGTTACTTTGTATAAACCACCATATTTCACTTAAAATGGTATTATATAAGAACAAAATCTTTTATTATAAATCAAAATCTCGGAGCTTTGGAAGGGCTAATCATTTTTTTTTCTCATTAAACTTTTGTTTTAATGGGTCTCAAAATTCTGTGACAGATTTTTGGTCAAGTTGTTTCCATTAAAAAGTACTGATTTTAACAACTAATAACTTAAAACTGCCACACACACACACACACACACACAAAAACATGGTCCACAAAACATTCTCCTTTCCTTCTGAAGGTTTTACCATGCATTGTTATCATTAACCAGTCTTTTACTATTAAACTTAAATGGCCAATTGACACAAACAGTTCTGAGACCGTTCTTCCACCACTGCTTAAGACTGGGGTGGCAGGTATTGGGGATAATATTCATTTAGCCTTCCGAGCTTTCTGGGCAGACTTGGTGACCTTGCCAGCTCCAGCTGCCTTCTTGTCCACTGCTTTGATGACACCCACAGCAACCGTCTGTCTCATGTCACGAACAGCAAAACGGCCCAGAGGAGGAGAGTCAGAGAAGCTCTCAACACACATAGGCTTGCCAGGGACCATATCAACAATGGCAGCATCACCAGATTTCAAGAACTTGGGACCATCTTCCAGCTTTTTTCCAGATCGACGATCTATTTTCTTCTTCAGCTCAGCAAACTTGCAAGCAATGTGAACCGTGTGACAATCCAGCACAGGTGCATATCCAGCACTGATTTGGCCTGGATGGTTCGGGATAATCACCTGAGCCGTGAAGCCAGCTGCTTCCATTGGTGGGTCATTTTTGCTGTCACCAGCCACACTGCCACGACGAACATCTTTGACAGACACGTTCTTGACATTGAAGCCCACATTGTCCCCAGGAAGAGCCTCACTCAAAGCTTCATGGTGCATTTCAACAGACTTTACTTCAGTTGTAACATTGACTGGAGCAAAGGTGACCACCATCCCAGGTTTAAGAACACCAGTCTCGACTCGGCCCACAGGGACAGTACCAATACCACCAATTTTGTAGACGTCCTGGAGAGGCAGATGCAAGGGCTTGTCAGTTGGACGAGTTGGTGGCAGGATGCAATCCAGAGCTTCAAGCAGTGTGGTTCCACTGGCATTCCCCTCTTTACGGGTGACTTTCCATCCCTTGAACCAAGGCATGTTAGCACTTGGCTCCAGCATGTTGTCACCGTTCCAACCAGAAATTGGCACAAATGCTACTGTGTCGGGGTTGTAGCCAATTTTCTTAATGTAGGTGCTGACCTCCTTAACGATTTCCTCGTATCTCTTCTGGCTGTAGGGTGGCTCAGTGGAATCCATCTTGTTAACACCAACAATTAGTTGTTTTACACCCAGTGTGTAAGCCAGAAGGGCATGCTCACGGGTCTGCCCATTCTTGGAGATACCGGCTTCAAATTCACCAACACCAGCAGCAACAATCAGGACAGCACAGTCAGCCTGAGATGTGCCTGTAATCATGTTTTTGATAAAGTCTCTGTGTCCTGGGGCATCAATGATGGTCATGTAATACTTGCTGGTCTCGAATTTCCACAGGGAGATATCAATGGTGATACCACGTTCGCATTCAGCTTTCAGTTTATCCAAGACCCAGGCATACTTGAAGGAGCCCTTTCCCATCTCAGCAGCCTCCTTCTCAAATTTTTCGATAGTTCTTTTGTTGATCCCACCACATTTGTAGATCAGATGACTAGTAGTGGTAGACTTGCCCGAATCTACATGTCCAATGACGACGATGTTGATGTGAGTCTTTTCCTTTCCCATTTTGGTTTAGGTTGAGCGGTGGTTTTCACGACACCTGTGTTCTGGCGGCAAACCCGTTGCGAAAAAGCAGGGCTAATCATTTTTGAGCAACGTGTAGTTTTATTATTCTCCAAATGAGATTGTTTTTTAAAAGGATTTAGAGTTCATAAACACTATTGGCCCCTTCCACAGTGGACCAGGTACTGTGGTAGGCACATTTATGGAGCTTTTCTCTTTTAATCTCATTTAATCATTGACATCATCCAGTGAAGTAGATTTTATGCTCATTTTACTGATAGGAAACTGAGGCTTAGAGAGGTTAAGAGTGGCCCAAGGTCATCTGCCTAGTAGGTGGGAGAACCAGCATCTATACCTCCAGCCTAGAGTTTTGTTCACCAAACCAAGTGGTGGTACCCAAGTCTCTATAGCTAACAATCCTGGTAGTTTAGATTTTCCCTTTTATCTGAAAATGGCTTATAGTTTATTCTCTGATGATTTATAATCTGCAAAGGATGGGGATGAAGTTACTCCATGGAAGCAATCAGTCTGGTTGTAAAGGGAGTTTGAACCACCTCTGTAGGGCAAAACCATAAAATCCATTATGATGTGAATCCTGGGTTGTAAGAAGAAAAAAAAAGAGGGGAAGGGTGGGCAAAGAGCAAGTAAAGAGAATAACAAGCTTTTGGTGTAGCAGCAAGGAATAAGGTACTCTGATTCCCATGAGAAACTCCAAATGAATGAATGAGAGACCTGCACTCAGTCCTTCAGGACATGGTTACTTGCTTAATGTAGGCTCCCGAAGGCCCTATAAACTTTTACACTGGGAATGCAGCTAGAGTGGTATCAGGACTCTTCACTGGGAAAAGAGTGGGCATTAGAGTTCAGAAAATTCTTACAGCAGGAGGCTCACCGAAACTTAATACTTTGTATTCATACTCCTACACAAACTAAAACTGCTAAACAGGGTAAGATTCTGGATGAGTCCTGGAAATATATGACACTTGGTTTCGAGTATGTGCAAACAATAACCTGTTAATTTCCATTTCTATCCAGTGCAGAAACTAATGTGATAGACCAATTTTATCTTAGATATATGTCCAGACCTGTATTGCGTTTTGATAATGCCAAACACTACACAAACCAGGAATAATGATAAGCTAAAACCTACTACAGAGGTATTTGAAATCCGAAATCAGTATTTATAGTATAGAAATGATCCAGGCTCCTGCATGACAGGTGATGGACAGTTAATTGGATTTTAAAGATACTACCCATTTGGGGCATGTATACTTTCAAAAGCAGAAAAATATGAAATATAAATTTGAATTTTCTATGTTTAAATTCTTAAGATTTCAAACAAAATCGTTTTTTACTATCCCTTTACTTTATATATTATTTGCAAATGACTTAAAAGTATAAAAAAATAAATGAAGAAAAAGGATCCATTGGCCCAGATGGTGAATGGTGACAACTTTTTCCTGGTATACTAGAGATTATTGAGCTCTATTATATCCTGTTGTATAGCAATCATTGAATGAATAAAGGAATGACTCTAGACCCAATTAATAAAGATGTGAGGGACTTTCAAGAAGAATACACAATAAAAGAAGGTAGAATAGAGAGGATATCAAACTGAAGGAAAAATAAATTGTAATTTTCAACTTCTGGCCTTGAGAAATGGAGACAAATACAGATGCAGGTTGTAGCAAACGCTGATCTTTTCAGCTGCAGAAAAACTCAAAACTCTACGACTATTCCTGTTCTCATTATTTCAAAGTTATACGGGGGAGCCAATTCCATACCTCCATTAGTTATAAAGTTGGAGAAGAGCTCTGCATACCTACAGGTATATTATTTATGAAGATACTGTGAGAACAAAGAGTCTCACCACTATGAAAAATAATACATTTCACACCCAAATGCAACTTTGAGCGAGTCTACTGTTTCTATAAGCCAGTGGCAATTCACTGCTTTGCAGCTTGCAGATTTATACCTGATGCAATAATCATAATTCACTTCTTATAGTTTCTGTCTGCTCAACTGATAGTTTGCTTGCACAGAGCAAGGGCATCCAAATATGCTATGCTTAAAACTGATGATGTATACGCAAGAACGTTTACGACAGCATTTTTTTGTATTACTGAAAAAATTGGGGTAACTTAATTAAAACCATAAATATAAGAAGGACTAAAACCACAGTACATTGATATTCTGGAATATTATAGACCCATTTAAAAATGTATATACTGACAAGAAAAGCTGTCCCTGATACACATTTTTGAGTAAAAAGAAGTGAGAGAACAACATGTTTAACAAGATCGCATTAAAGAGAATAGATCCTCTCTATGTAGATACATTACATATCTATTTCCCTTTACGTGTAGATGTAACAAACATATACATTACATATACATGTACATCATATATGTTCATGTATGGAAAGACTGGAAGGGTACTCATAGACTTGTAAGTGATCATTTCTGTGGAGGAGGAATGAGAGTAAAATGTGCACTTTTTATTTTAAACATTTCTGTATTATATTCTTTTTTCTTACAAGAAAGTAATACATTTATAATTTAAATTCTTTTAAAAGTTAGAGCATATCTGCTGGTAAGATTGTACATTATGAGTGGATATCCACTTTTATGTGCCTTCTCCAGAAGTGCATTGTGCGTGAGACTGGGACTGCAGTGCCTGACTTTTCATCCCTTGCTGAGCTGCTTCCTAGCATCTGGAATTTGCCACTGTCATTTTCTATGGGAAGCATAGAAAAGGCAAATAAGAGGTAACGTGGTTGTTTCATCATCAGCCAAGCTCTTGCTGGTGGAAGGCCTCATACTTTAACATTCCAAAGGGCTATGTTGGCAGGCAGGAGCAGCTTTGGACCAACTTGCCAATGGATGACATGATGCAATGACATGACAGCAAATGTTATTATATATGATGAGTGAGAACTTTGTGTGTGACACAAACACGTACTGTAGACCACCAGCCAGACTTCATGGTTGCTTCTAAGAGGCGCAGCACTAAGACCGATGGGTTTTTCCACTGCCACTCTCATCCCCCAGTTATTGGGAACCCAAGTTACCGAGAAACATGCAAAGCTGAATTTCAAATTATTTCACAGGAACAGTTTTTCTTCTTTTATTTTTCTCTCCCCACTTTCAACCCCATCAAGGGGAGCTTTCTTGTTTATGGGTTGCTTGACTGCAAGATATCTTTATGGGAGGGAATTCCCCAAGAATGCTGTCTTGGATAGGTAGGTTATAAAAACACATATGGGCCTGTTGCACTTTCCTAGATATCTGCTTTTGTCAGAAATGCGTCCGTTCTTCCACCCTCTTTTTAAAAATTCATTATTCACCGGAATAGAAGGCACAGCATAGGGAATAGAGCTAATGATACGACGCTGTGGTAGTGTCTCATGGTGACAGATGCAGCTATGCTTGTGATGAGCACAGCATAACGCAGAGTGGTTGAATCGCTGTGTTGTACAGCTGAAGCTGATGTAACATTATGTGTCAACTATACTTAAAAAAATTCATTAATTCATCCATTCATTCATTTCTGCAAAGAATGAGCCCCTGTATGTATACACATGAGCTCACATATGCGCACACACACGCTCTCTCCCGGGTACTGGGATGGTGCGGCAGGCCCATGCAGTCAGCCACGTACTACAGAAACAGGCCAAAGAGAACCGTGGTCCTGTAGTCCTATAGAGGAGCTCACGTGTGCCCCCTGCTCAGAATCTGTGCAGACAGGCAGTTCCTGTGAGGGTGAAAGGCCCGTCTGTAAACTGATCTCATCCCAGTCCTCCTGCTGCCACAGCCCAGCACTGAAGCCAGTGAGGCTGGGGAAGCGCCTTCCCGAGGCCAGCCAGGCAGAGGCTCAGGAACATAAAACACATTCCAGCGGTTGGCATCTGGGAGCACAGCTGCCAGGAGCAGCCAGTGTGTGGCCTTGAGGTCTTGGCGTGGGCCGGTGTAGGGTTGGGGGGGAAGGGCTGGAGGATGGCAGGTCCCAAGCCAAGGCATTCAGAAAGCCCCCTGTGGGCCAGTTTGGCTCTACAGGTTCCGGCCTTGTTACCAAGAGCAATAGTTTTATCTAGAAAGTGTGTTGTGGGGGGTTGGAATCCCTCCTGTGGGACAAGGGCTCAGGGGTGTAATGTTGGCACGCCTGGGGCTATGGGGCGGGGGAGGACTCCGCGTACCTCTGTGCTCTCGACTCAGGCCAAAGGGAAACCCCAGACTTACCACAAAGCCATTCCAATTCTGGCTTGGCATCACCAATCAGCTAAAAGCAATTTTTGGAAGACGCTTTGATCTAGCGCTTAGGAGTGCATGCTTGTGTCCAAGGACGTGTGTATACTGTAGGCCTATTTTTAAGAATGAACTCTCTTGATTTTCATTTTTGCAAACAGAATGGGGGGGGTGCCCTAATGCTTGTTAGAACTTCAAGGAGTTGGTTTTCAAATGAGAAAGCTTCAGAAATGAGAAATTGTTGAAATTATCTGGTAGCAGCTTTGGAGGGACATTTACCATGTATTTATTTTTAAAATTTCAGTTCATTTGAAAGCTGGGATAGTTAAATTAAGCAAAATCTAAATTAAAAAAAAAAATCCCTCGATTCCTCCAGACCTACTTCACATCAACAAACTGGGCCCCCGCTGGAGGCCCCATTAAAATGGCAGCTCCCACTGAGAGAGAGACAAAAGCCCCCTCTCTGAATGGGGATGCTGAAACAGTGATGGGCTCTCAGAACTGCCTTTTTTTTTTTTTCTAATCCATTAAAAAAAAAGTTACCTCTGCATTGACTGTGAGAGAGTATTTATTTAGCTCTCCACACTGTGGGAAACGGGGGCGTTCTCCCTTATAAGGACACCCAGACCTTCTTGGGAGAGGAGAGAAATATGAATCCATAACATGGCTGAAAAAAATTCCTCCTCACAACTGAATTCATGGAATGTTTTGGATGTGAACAGCTTAATTTTGGTGTGGTCTGGGACAAATTAATATGACTTGAATCCCACCTCACACAGGAAGCTTCTCCTGATGATGTGGGTGGGGTTAGCATACTCACTTCCCTCAGAATTCTAACAGTCCTCTCTATTACATTTAAATGCGGCTCCCCCTCCGCCCCAGCAAGAAAAACTTTAGGAATAGAGAAATCAAAAAAGGAATGGAGAAATTGTATCTAAACGGAAAATGTATCTAAAAAACCTAACTGTGCAAAGTATTCAGTATAGGACTGTGATATTTTAGGTTACATGAATCTTACAAGAGTCTTCATGCAACAGAAGAAAAGCTCCTAGAGGGTGGTCCAGGACTTTTGTATCTGGGGACTAAAGATATTAAACACAAGGATTGCCCTTCCAGCATTTTTCATGAAGCCCCGGGAATGGTTATTCCAATCACACAGGCTTAGGGACTAACAAGGAAGCATCATCCTCTTCTTCCAGAAGATGAACGAGGCTTTCACCTTAACTCTTAATCAGACAGTTCTGTTGTGTCATAGATGGTTCAGTCTCTTTAGCAGAGAAGGATGATTACCTGCATCTTAAAATGAACTTTGACATCATCCTTTCCAGAACTAAATTTCTTTACTTTTGCACATTGGGAATAAAGAATTACTACCTCATATGGAAGTAGGTTCTTGGGTGAAAACTACTGTAAATATCAGCTATGTGCTTTGAATTTGGGAACCCACTTGCAGATTGCTCACACACTTTACCTCTTTAGTTACCATGTATTTGTAGAAGGGAGTAGTAAGAAAGATTACTTCTTGATGATCAATAATAGAAATCACTTGTATTTGGTTTTGAAATGCATCATATGCTTATTCTTTCTGCAGACATATGCACATAATTATGTCTGGGTTCAGTTACTGTTAAAAGTAGATTACTTTCCCTGAATCACTGATCTTCAAGAGAAGTTCTCCAAGAAGCAAGGTGGGTTGTTAGGCACTTAGGGGTGGAAGCCCAGGCAAGATGCCATTTTTGAGATGCCCTTAGGCTAATGTAACCAGATGAGGGTGGTGAGACTGAGAGACCATGAAATATGGACAGAACTAGCTGACAAAACCACTCGACGGGACCTGTCTCTGTAGTGGGGAGGGCTGTAAAAGCAATCTAAGACAGGGCTCCTATTCCAGACTAGGCTTCTCAGAACATGTCTCTCTCCATATGGATCTATAATACATCATTTTTCTATCAGAATAGTATTTTGCCCAAGAATAATAGAGCCGTGTAATTTATTATCACTGATAGAAGTCTCTGAAAAATGTTTATCAATAAAAGGTACAAATTTATGCATTCCTTTTTTACTATAGGAATTACAGGCCTTTGGAGATAGAAAGAACATCCTTGAGAATGGGTTTTCAGATGCTTTTTCCCCTAGTAGTAGATTCCTTTAAAAAATAACATAAAAATAAATACAGGTCTACATGGAATTCTAATATGTAAAATAACACCAGGGCATCTTACTGAATGAGGAAAAATTTAGGGCCCAGAAGCTTGTTTTGAAAACTACTGTGTGAACATGGTTTTCAAACCTCCCGAACAGGAAGCTGAACAAATCACCTGAGAATGCAAAAGGACAGTAACAAACAGATGTCCTCAAATATTAGGGAAATAGGGTCGTTGTGCTATAAGAGCACTTAATACAGAGATGGAGAATGAGGGTTTGCAGCAAGTCACCAAAGGTTACACAACTACTTTGTGACAAACTCAGGACCCAAATTCATTTTTTTTCTCCCACTTGCAAGCCACCGTATGATGCTGTCTTTGGAGTCTGGAATGCCTTTGAAATCAGACTGTATGACACTCTAATCAATTTTAATGATCTACAGCTTTTAGAAGTTGGTAAAAGAATTTTATAGCAAAGAACAACTTTCTACATTTTTCTTTGCTGCCGCAAAACTGATCATGATTCTCAGAGACATTTTTATGTTAGTAATAATCATTTTTTATACTTCTTTGGCCTGGTGTGCACGGTTTAAACACCGTCACTTGCATTCTGGAGTTGGACATAGGACACGACGTCTCTGACTAGTAAATCCCTTGAATGAGTGCATTTCCCCCTCTGTGCGTGTCTCCTTCTCGTCCATTGTCTGTCTTCTTTTCATGCCTGTCAGGCGGTGGCCATGACTGTGCACTTATAAAGGTCAGTGACCCAGCAGAGAGGGCAGGCCCTGCAGAAGGCCTGTTGATGAAGCATTTCAATGCACGCTGAATTTGTTAGCTCTCTGGCTTACTCCCAGGGGCAGGGTACAATTGTCTCCTGTGTGGCATGGCACCCACCCGGAACTCTTACGGTATGGGCCATTCCAACCAGGAATCTCTAAACCACATCCTACAAAAGAAACACCCGGCATTTCCCAGCTTACTAAATTCTTTTACCTGGCTCTCCTTCCCTTAATTTGTCTAGTATACCCAGTAAAATGAATTAAAACAAAGGCTTCCCTTATTTACATAAATGGTCAGTCATAGAGATGCTTTCAAAGGAGTATTTGTAAAACGGAGAGGCCACATGGACAGTAAACTCCCATCTTTCAGGCTGAAGAGTTTTAGAAGGCTATTGTTCTCAGCTTCTCCCTATGACAAATTCTAAATTAAGCAAAAGCAGACTTGGTATTTCTTTTGAGCTTGTCTCAAGGACGGCAAGGATTTGGTTCTCTGTTTGGAGCATCTACCTTTTAGTAAAGCAACAATGATCTACCGGTGGAAACCACTGACTGAAAAATGAAAGGCTCATCCCAAATTTCAAACTGCTGCAATCTTTGCTGCAAGTAAAGAAGACAGCTCTTACTTGGATGAAATCAAATGAAAAAGTTATGGGTGTGTGTTCTGGTTCTGGTCATAATGGAGTACCATGTACTAGATTATCCTCCCTACAGATAGCAGTTATAAGCTCTAGACAAAAATATTAAAGGACAGCTATTTAAATGTATTGGACAGAGACAAAAGCAGGCAGAAACCGGAGGGAGTTTGATCCTTGAAGTAAGGAACCATACTGGATAAGATCCATATGTTTATGGATTTTCTTGAGGATGCTCTAGAGTCCACTTCGTACAAGACAACTAAAACTCAAGCAGAAACTCATAGTCTCATTGGCCTGAGGATTTGGAGAATGGAGTTTGGGAGCTATCATAGTGACTGGAAATTGAGGAGTGAAAATCCCAGAAAGAGGGACCATAGAGGGAGTAGTCCCCAAATCTACTTATATAATCCTCTCAAATCCTTGTTTAACCCCTGAACTACACACATGCAGGGGAGATTCCAAGTTGCCCCATGGAAAACTATAGCTGGGAGGCTGAAAGAATAGAACAGAGATTTCAGCTTCTGTCCACTGCATGGAGACAGAGTGTAGAATCTGAGTCATGCCGAGTTTGAGGAGGTTCATAATTTTTCAAGATTTTTACTTAAACTCTAGAAAGTCATACCCTACATATAAAGACTAGATATCATATTTAAGGGATTTGCCCTAGGCCTAATGACAAAACTGAAACAGACCCCATCAAAGCCTCAAACCAAGTCTCTCCAAGTTCAGGGTGATCAGCCAGTAATATAATTACCAACTAGAACAAAATTCAATACTGTTCAGAGGAAAATAACAGAAACCAGAGTCTATAGAAAATCCTTTACAATGTCCAGTATATAATAAAAAATTACTAGACATATGATGAAACAACAAAAAAATGTGATCAAATAGTAAATGACAAAACATGACCAAGATGCTACAAAGACTTTAATGCAGCTATTATAAATTTTAAAAGGATTTAAAGAATAAGATAATAATAATGGGCAGACATGTTGGGAATTACAGCCAAGATATGAACTATAAAAATGAACCAAATGGAAATTCTTAGAACTAAAAAATATAATATTTAAAATAAAATTCAACAGATAGGCTTAAGAGTAGTAGAAAGGGTCAGGAAACTTAAAGACATCAATAGAAACTATCCAATCTGAAGAATAGAGAAAAAAATGTTTTACGAGTATGTGAAAAGAACTTCAGGGTCCTGTAGGAAAATATCAGTCTAAAAATAATTTACTTGGGTTCCCTGAAGAGGAAAGAGGAAGAGAAAAAAAATTAAGAAATAGAGGAAAATCACCCAAATTTGTTAGAAAACATCAAATTATAGATCCAAGCAGCTCAGCAAGGTAAGTACAAAAAAACCCAACATCTAGGCCCAGTTTAGCCAAGTTTCTGAAAACCAACAATAAAGAGAAAATCCTGAAAAGCTGTCAGAGGAAAAAGCCATCACATAAAGGGACAGTGATACAGATTATCACTGGCTTTGCAACAGAAACAATTGAACGTCTTTAAAGTGCTAAATGATAAATTTGGCTCATCTAGAATTCTACATCCAGCAAAACTATCCTTCAGAAATGAAGGTAATGTCTGACTTCCTAAAGATACGTTGAATAAAACTTTTCAGGCTAATTGGAAATGATCAAACTCAGATCACTGGAAGCAAGAAAGAATACCAGAAATAGTTATACAAAAGTTGATAAATGTAAAATACGTTATCTTCCAGTTAAAAAAAAAAGAGCTCACTGTTTAAAGCAAAGTTTATAACACTGTATTTTGGCATTTATAATACACACATATGTAATATGTAACTGGGCATTTATGGAATTTTACTGTTGCTGGATTTTTATATTTTACATGAGGGAGTAAAATATTCACTCTAAGGCCATGGTAAGTTAAGAATGCATAGTTTAATTCCTAGAGCAATAACTTAAACAACACAAAAAGGTAGAGTTTAAGTCCATACAGAATTAAAATGAATATTCTAAAAATGTGATTAACTCAAAATAGTGTAAGGAAGGACAAACAAAGGGAAACAGGGCAAATAGAAAACAAATAGAAAAATGGTGAGCCTAAATTCAATTATATCAATATTAAATATAAATAAGCTCAGCACCAATTAAAAGATAGATATTGCCAAATAGCATTAAAAAAAGCAAGATTCAGCCATATGTAGTCTATAAGAGCTATAAAAAGACTAGCAGGTTGAGAATAAAAGTGAAGAGACATTCATGCAAACTATAAGCAAAAGAAATATGGTGTGGCTATATTAACCCAAGCAAATGTGGACTTTGAACAAAGGGTATTACCAGAATTTAAAGGCA
This sequence comes from Eumetopias jubatus, assembly GCF_037043125.1. NCBI lineage: Eukaryota > Metazoa > Chordata > Mammalia > Carnivora > Otariidae > Eumetopias > Eumetopias jubatus. Next base: position 37,922,494 of record NW_028274820.1, read on the forward strand.
TGCCATAATGATAAAATGCTCAATTCAATAGGAAGACATAATAATCTCTGTCAAATAAATAAATAAAATCTTTAAAAAATATAGGGCCATGATTAACAAATTATGGCCATCTAGGTTAATACTGTGCAGTTGCTACAAGAAAGTATAAATATTATGTGTATGAGATAGTTTCATGTGAAAGAACCGGACTATAGAACAACATGAATAATATTATCTCAGTTCTGTAAAAATAACTCCCTTCCTTTTCTTTGCTTCTCTCCTTCCTTTTTCTTTGTAAATGCATAGGAAATGCCATAAGGATACGCATCAAAATATTATCAGTCGTTACCACCTGGAGAAAGGGAGTGGAAAGATGGCAGGTGAGAACTTTAATCTTTTTTTACTTTCTATATACCTACATAGTTTAATTTTTCTTCTCAATGAATGTATGGTTGTTTTGTAATTAACATTTTTTTCTAATTTTCTTGAGATGTAATTGACATATAACATTGTATTAGTTTAAGGTGTACAACATGATGATTTTTTTTAAAGATTTTATTTATTTGACAGAGAGAGACACAGCAAGAGAGGGAACACAAGCAGGGGGAGTGGGAGAGGGAGAAGCAAACTCCCCGCTGAGCAGGGAGCCCAATGCGGGGCTCCATCCCAGGACCCCGGGACCACGACCTGAGCCGAAGGCAGACGCTTAATGACTGAGCCACCCAGGCACCCCAACATAATGATTTGCTATATGTATGGATTGCAAAATGATTTCCACAGTAAGCTTAGTTAACATCCATCAGCTCACACAGTTACATTTTTTTCCTTGTGATCAGAACTTTTAAGATCTGTTCTTTTAGCAATTTACAAATATACAATACAGTATTATTTACTCTAGTCACCATGCTGTACATTACATCCCCAGAACTTAATTTATCTTATAGCTAGAAGTTTGTACCTTTTGACCACTTTCATTCATTTCCCTACCACCCCCTCTTCCTGGCCCCACCTCACCTCTGGTTGTTTCAAAAAGAAAGGAGGAAAAGGAAAGGAAGGGAGAGGATGGAAGGATGGAGGAAAGGAGACAACCGTTATCTGTACTTGCAGAGCCAAAGGACCCCTAATCGTCAGTGCTCATTACTGACCAGGACTTGGAAGAATGACTTCAGGTAGGGCCAGATTCGATCCCAATTGCCAATAGTTCTTGTTTTTAAAGACAGAATAGGAGATCCCACAACTTCCCTTGGTGACCATTTTCATTTTTTTTTTTTTTGATTTTTAAAATATTTCTTATTTTAGAGACAGCGAGAGAGAGTGAGTGGGGGAGGGGCAGAGGGAGAGAATCTTGCTGCAGACTCTCCGCTGAGCAGGGAGCGCAGCTCGATCTCACGACCCTGAGATCAGGACCTGAGCCGAAACCAAGAGTCAGATGCCCAACTGACTGAGCCACCCAGGTGCCCTGGTCACCATTTTCATTTGTAATGATCTTTACAATGAATATTACTTTCTTATATCTGAGTACCTCTGTCCCTAGTGTAGAAACAAAACAGCTGATCATCACATGTTAACACACAGTGTTAACTTTCAATTACCCATATTAAAGTTAAGGGAGGAGCAGTGGCTTGGATAAGGAAACCCATCCCCACTTCCTATTTTCATGTTTCCTTTTTTAGAGTCCATCACTGTAAAGCTCAAGAACCTGAAGAACAGAGGTGCACTTGTACAGCCCTGGAGTCCCATACAACTCAAAGTCCTGCTCTGTCTCCTACCACCTGTGTGCCCTTGGGCAAAGTAATTAACGTTCCTAAACCTCAGTCTCCTCATTTGGAAGTGATTATAATCATAATGGTGATGGTGATGGTGACAACAATCCCTCCTACCTTGCAGGCCAGTTGTAAGAATTTTAAGAATTAGTTAAAGCACCTTGCTCGTAGTAGATGCTCAATCGGGATTATATTTAATCCAACCCTCTAAGGTAACCAAGAGTGCTAGTGGAGTAGAGTGGACGTAAGAACTCACATCTCTTTACGTCAAGGATTGGTCTCTACATTACAGGGTTTCTGTTAAAGAGTCTCTTTGACCACGATAACTTTCGGGCTATTACTACCTTACCTGACCGTTGCTCATTGCTGCCTCCCGTGTTGAGACCCGCTTTGTAGTTGAGGAGAGCCTTATATACAGTAGTCCCGGCTCATCCGCTACTTGGCTTTCTGTGATTTCAACTTCCCGACGACTTCCGGACAACCGCGATCCGGAAGCGGATGATCCTCCTTCTGAGGCCCTCCGCCGTAATGCCTACGTCATTCCCCTCACTTAGTCTCATTACGTACGCATTTTATCATCTCACATCCCAGGAAGAAGGGAGAGTACTGTGTAATAAGATATTTTGAGAAAGAGACCACATTCACATAACTTTTATGATAGTAACTATTATAATTGTTCTATTTTATTATTAGTTATTATTTTTAATTTCTTACTCTGCCTAATTTATAAATTAAATGTTATCATAGGAATGTATGCACGGGAAAAAACAGCATGTATAGGCTTCAGTGGTGTCCGCAGTTTTAGGGGGGGTTCTTAGAAAGTATCCCCCCATGGTTAAGGGGTGGGAGGACTAATGTACACGTATTCCAGAATGTAAAGGGTTATTCTCTACGTGAGGATGGTGGGCAGTTTATTCCTTCAACCTCACTAGAAAGGTTCACGCTAAAGGAAATGGGATTATTTTCACCAGGAGGGATTTAGATTAGACGGGAAGAAGAACTTCCTGACTGATGATTTCCTTCCCTGCAGTCCTTAAAAATAGAATAGGTGCCCATTTTTTCAGTTTTAAGATGCAGGCAGTTAGAATAGATGGTTTTTCAGGATCTCTTTTAATATTAATATTACTTTTGTCACAGGCTGTGTTTCTAAGAGGAACTCATCCTATGCACATCTATGAATTAAAGAATATAGAGGGATATTTGTTCCCAAAGCAATAGGAAATACTTTTTGTCTTGACTTTGTCTCTTTTAAAGGCCTATAAAATCATACAAAACAGCTTTAGCAAGCTAAAAAATAATCCATGGGAAATACACAGGGAGAGATTTAGAGAAGTATTGTGTGATCAAAATTTACTTTTGTATAGCACATTAGAATTATTTATTATAAATGTTATTATTTATAGATATATGAATGAACCCTAAAAGGGCTTTGGACTGGGTCCGAAATCTAATTCTTTGGACTGGTTGTTCTAACCTGTAATTTTACTCCTCCATGTGGGCAAATGAAAATAAATATAAAGTAACACTGACATCTAGTGGATTCCCTGTGTTACTGCCATTGTTTGAGGTGGAGCTTAAACTCAAATTTAACTCCAGTGTCAGAAATTGGACTGGGATTGGACCTGAGAGTCCCTTCTCCTTATTTTAACAGTACATTAAAAAAAAAGTTTCCAAACATATGTTAGCACTTAAAAATTGTTATTTTATTGTTGTTTTCTAATTTAGTTTTATTGTGGGAACAGAATGTGATCTATGTGATAGTGACTTGGAATTTGTTGAGACTCCTTTGAAAGCTAACCTGTGCTAGTTCTTGTTATTGTTCTATGTGCTCTTGAAAGAAAATATACTCTTCTTTCGTTTTGTTTGTTTTTGTTTTCTGCAGAGTTCTTATATATAACCATGCAGCCTAAATACTAATTTGGTTGTCCAAGTTTTCTATATCCTAAGGATGGGGTGGGGGGGGTGCGGGAGTTACTCAATTTATTATATTGTGATACAAATAAGATAAAAGTCTTCCCCATGATTGTGATTTATCCAAATCTCATTACACTTTTGTCAGGCCTTTTGCTTTTTGTATGTGCATGGTTAAATGCACCTAAATTCATGGTTTTTAAATCTTAATGAAATGGTCTTTTAAATTGTGTAGTGTCTTTCTTTATCCCCATTATTGCCTTTTGCCTTAAATTCCATTTCGTATATTGTTAGTATTGCTACAGTAGCTTCCCTTGGGAAATCATTTGCCTGTATTTCTTAAGTCCTTTTATCGTTATTAACCTTTCTATGCCCTTTTATCTAAGTTGTGTCTCTGGTAAGCCTTACATGGCTGGCTCTAAAAAAAATCTGAGGATCTGTTTTTCAACAGTGAGTTTATTCTTTTTACAAATACTGTGATTTCAATAGTGAGCTTATTCTTTTTACAAATACTGGTCACTGATATATGTAAACTTACTTCCACCACCTTATTTTTGTGTTTTCTTTATTTACTGTTTTTTCTTTGTACTTTATTTTTCTTTTTTCCTATGATCTGTTGGGTGTGTGTGCGTGTGTGTGTGTGTGTGTGTGTGTGTGTGTGTGTGTGTATATTCTTTTCTCTACCATTTTAGGATACATTGTACTACTAGTTTTCTTTTAGCTGTCTTTTTTTTTTTTTTAAGTAGGCTCCATGCCCACTGTGTAGCCTAACATGGGGCTTGAACTCATGACCCTGAGATCAAGACCTGAGCTAAGATCAAGAGGCGCTCAACTGACCGCGCCACCAGGTGCCCCTCTTTTAGCTCTTTTTAACATGAAATTGTTCAACTATAAAGATAAGTATATGACACCCCACGTGCCCTCCTCCCGGGTTGAAGAAATTTTAATAACCCTAGGATTTGGCTGTAACTGCCTCAGGTTTATTAAATAAGAAAAAAATTACAGATTCAGTTAAAGGCTTTGTGTATCCCTCTTCAATCTCATTTTTCCTTTTCTCTCTCTCAAGAATTCACCTCTATTATGAATTTGATGTTTATTAATTCCACATTTGCTTTAAAATTTTATTTTGTATTTTCTAGTTTTAAATGTTTTTCTTTTTCTGGTTTAAACATCTACCTGAATATCTTTCTTACCAACATTATGGTTTTGACATCCATTTGTGTTCATTGATACGCATCTGTTTTACCCCTTTAATTCCTAAGTTGTAGTATTCCATTTGTTATATACACATTTTTGTTCTACCTATTCTCCTGTTGATGGATAATTAGTTTTTCCCTAAGTTTTTCTTATTTCAAGTAATGTTAGAATGATGTTCTTTCACCTTTCTCCATGTGCACATGTGTGAGAATTTCTTTAAAGCAACTGTTTTTGTCTATGCACCCCTAAAATAGTCTTGACAAACCATGTAATTTCTTGGATATTTTAAAGATAGTATTTATATGTTTTCATTTAAAATATGAATAGTGGCAAATTAGGTGATTTTCAGTTTATTGTAAATATCACTATTTTAAAACACAACTGTTGAAAATATATAAATGTCAAAGGTTGATAGGCACCATCACCACCAATATAAAGAAACATAAGAAGTTCTATTATATAATCTGAAATTTCACAGTGCTCCTTTTCCAACTTCAACTCAGGTTTCCAATGCACTCTACAGAGTTTTATCCTAATACATTTTTTGATGTTTGAAAATATTTTCTCTATTGCCCTATCATATTTCTCTACAACAAAATATACATCAAAAATTTAAAAATGTTTTTTTCTCTGTGATCAAAAACTCTGAATGTTAAAACATGTTACTCTGAATTGAGTTATTAGCACCATTATAAGCAATACAAAATTGATCAAGGCAACAAAATAATTATTTTGGTGAATGGTTATTAAGCAAAAATATTAAAATTTTACTAAAAGCATATTTGATAAAATATATTTGAGTGTTTTTCCATTAGTTTCTATATCTATGAAAAAATAATAATTATTGCTAGGAAGTTATGAGATCAGCATCAATCCTATTCCTGCTTTTAATTTTTATAGCTGAAGCTGCTGAGAATCTTGTTCATATAAAGAAGTGGATGAGAATGGAGTATTTTGCCAAAACTATGTCAATTATTTGAACTTATGATGAGTTATACTGTAAAAAATAATGTAATTATCTATCATAAATGTTAATGGTCTGTCAGCTGACAACTCAATTAGATCTGCCTTCAATTTTGTTGAAAGCAAAGATTTGGAAACACCCCGACTTACAAAATATTTTGTCATACAGTTACTATAGTCATTTACTCTCTCAGATTTTGGGAAATATACCAGAAAGATTTTAGCGGTCCTATGGAAAAATCATACCTGTTGCTGTTTTACTTAGAGGCATCTTGTTTAAACCAATATAATCAGAAAGTTTGGGGAAAATAGGGGCACCTGGGTGGCTCAGTTGGTTAAGTGCCTGCCTTCGGCTCAGGTCATGATCCCAGGGTCCCGGGATCGAGCCCCGCATTGGGCTCCCTGCTCGGAAGAGAGCCTGCTTCTCCCTCCCCCTCTGCCTGCTGCTCTGCCTACTTGTGCTCTCTATCTCTCTGTCAAGTAAATAAATAAAATCTTTAAAAAAAAAAAGAAAGTTTGGGGAAAATAAATATATTGTTAATTTCAATGCAGCTTTGCTAATACAATAATTTTTATAAACAGCTATAATTTCATGTTTTAAAGATATTTTCATCAAAATCTATTTATCTAATTCAGTTCATTGAAAATGGCAACCTGAAATTTAATTTGCAAAGCTATCAGCCAATTAAAGCTTCTGTTAGAAAAATGTGACTTCATTTTAAAAAATTTATGTGTGTTAATACACTTTTCAAGGTATATTATGAAAGCCAATGAGAAATAAAAATGCATCTTGTAAAATAGACTAATAGAAGAGGAGGTTAATGTGATATATACATATATCACTGTGATATATATAACTATATATATATAGCTCTAATATAAATTATTTTCATAAATCATAATATAAAGTAGGACAGTAGCAATGTTTTTCATTATTTAATTTGAAGTAACACAATGTAATATGTAGCCAAAATAACATGATATATGTGCAAAGGAGTAAGCAAAGACATGGGACTTCTTTTGGTAAGAAAGTGTGTGTGTGTGTTGAAACTCCCATTTTTATCTTCTGGAAATAATTAGGAATCATGTAAAAAAATTAGAAATAATTTTTTTAAAAGATTTTATATATTTATTTGGCAGAGAGGTATAGAGAGAGAGCAAGTAGGCAGAGAGGCAGGCAGAGGGAGAGGGAGAGGCAGGCTTCCCGCGGGGAGCCCGATGCGGGGCTCGATCCCAGGACCCTGGGATTATGACCTGAGCCGAAGGCAGCCGCTTAACCGACTGAGCCACCCAGGCGCCCCTAGAAATAATTTTAATACTTTCAATAGACATCATGTTTTTTCTCTCTATTAAAAAAATAAGGCTTGGGGCGCCTGGGCAGTTCAGTTGGTTAAGTGTCTGACTCTTGGTTTCAGCTCCACACTCAGTGCGGAGTCTGCTTGAGATTCTCTCCCTCTCCTTCTGCCCCTCCCCCTGCTTGCCCACACTCTCTCTGTCTCAAATAAATAAAATCTTTAAAAAAAAGGGTATATTTGTTGTAAATACATTGAACCACAATTTAATAGGAACCAGAAACATTTTATAAGGTGGCATCAGATCATCTTATATAATCTTATATAATAATTATACAATTATGTAAGTGGTATAATTCATAATACAATTTGATAAATATGTTTTAACTATCTTATGGAATATTTCTTTACTAATTTATTTGTTGTTTAAGAGAAAATAGTGTTTATTCTATTCCAAGTGCTCTGCAAATATTAACTGATCTATTTCTCATAACAATCTTATGAGATAGCGCTTGTATTTATCCCCATTTTATAGCCAAGGAGACTAAGACACAGACAAGTACCTTGAACACTTACACAGGTAGTGAGAGTCACAGTAAGTTTATATTGAACAATGTACATTGAATCTGAAAGCCATTCAATTGTCATTCCTAATTCCATGCAGTATATTTTGAAATATTAGGTAATTTAAATATATTTCCAGTTTCTTGTAAATGAAGCAACATCACTAACTTGTTCTGCTTCAGCTGTTCAAAGACTCGCTTCTTTTCAGATGAAGGCACTTCCCAGGATTTTGAGACTAGCTGATAAGAGTTAATTACACGTGGGGCTCCTGGGTGGCTCAGTCCATTAAGCATCTGACTCTTGGTTTCAGCTCAGGTCATGATCTCAGGGTCCTGAGATGAAGCCCTACTTTGGTCAGCATGGAATCTGCTTCAGATTCTCTCCCTCTCCTTCTGCCCCTCGCACCCCACACCCCTTTGCTTATGGGCATGCATGCTCTCTCAAATAAGATAAATAAAATCTTTTAAAAAAAGAGTTAACTTCATGTAAATATGTGAGAAAACCCTTTTTGGCATTCATTATTTCTTACTAGTGTTCTTCTTGCACTGCTCCTATGGGACTTTCCTCAAGAAGGATTGTGTGGTGATGGCAGCGTGACTAAAGAGATGAAGTCGTCAAATGAACGTCATTTCTTCCATCTTCCTCCACCACAATTTAAGTTCATAATATCCCAGCATGGGCCAAAAGATCCTGTTTTTTACACTCTGCTTCTCTATCTTAAAACAAATATGTAGAAGGCACTAAAAGACCTTTGGGTTATGGTACATTAGTCAATTATTAAAGAAGAAACCAATAACTCAAATTGCTTCTTTGTTTGGTGCCTCTGAGGTTTTTACACTGGGGGCCAAACACCATAATAAAGTTTAGAATGGGAAGAGCCATGTCTCTGTATCAACCAGGATAGTCAATTTATGCTGCAGTAACAAACAACCCCCACATTTCAGTGGCTTAAAACAACAAAGTTGCATTATTTCCCCTCCCACATTCCATCTTGGGTTAGTTGGGCTCTGCTGTACATTATCCCCACTCTGGGCCCCAGGCTGATATAGCTGCTTCCATCTGGGGTGTGCCAGTTATTGTAGCAAAGGAAAAATTGCTCTGGAGTGGTTTGCTCTGGTAAGTCAATGCTCTGAGCATTGTAAAGTGGGAAGAACGTTTGTAAAAGGATCGGAAGAATAGGAAAAATTAAATGAGTCTTATAGTGAGTGAAACAGGCATTGTTTTTAGGTAGATCACTTTTAGGAAAGCATAGATATGAAAATTGAAAGCCTAAAACTAATTTCTTTTCCCATGCCCAGGTATACCTTGAAAGGCTTCCATATACCCTCAAAAAACACAAGTACCTTGGTTTGAAGATCCACAGTTCAAGAGAATATAATTAGAAGTGGAGTTGCTGGATTAGAAAATGCACATCTTCAACTGTGTAATATATTGCTAAATGATTGCACTAGAGTTTGTTCCAATTTTCACTTCCATTGACAGTGAACCAGCATTCCCTTTGTCCTACATCCTTGCCAACACCTACTACTGGCAGTCTTTCAAAATTTTTGCTAATCTGGTAGGTGTGATTTATTATCTCTTTGTTATAGTAAGACTCACATTTTTCTCCTTGCTACTGAGTTGGAGCATCTGTTCATGTCTTTGTTGGACATTCAGATTTATTCTGTAAATTGTTGTTTCTTTTGTCCCTTTTTGTCCTGGATTTTTTTGGGGGGAGGGGTCTTTTTCTTGTGAATGTGTAAAATATTCTTGTATTATACCTTTACATATATACAAACATATATATGTCTCATTTATCCTCCTGCTTACTCAGTATCTTCACTTGGATGTCTTTCTTTTATATGCATCTTAAACCTACTATGGCCAACATGGAATTCCTGATCTTCCCTCAATACCAACTTCATCTGCAGTCTTTCCCATTTCAGTTACTGGAAGCTCCATCTTTCCAATTTGGCTGAAACTCTTAGAATTATCATTTACTGTTCTCATTTTCTCCCAATCTGTATTGCATCTGGCAGCAAATTCTATTAACTATACTTTAAAAATATACCAGAATCTGACTACATTTAGTCACCATCATCTCTGGCCTGGATAATCACAATAGTCCATAGCCCATAGCTTGTCTCCCTGTCTCTCTCCCTCCTTGTTCCTGCACACCCTCTCCTCTAAATCCAGTCTACTCTCAAAATAAAGGTTTGGGAAAATAAAAAAGATAGCTAATTTCAACAAAGCTTTGCTAATATGATAATTTTTGGTAAAAGCAACCAGCGACTCTCAATGGTTTCCATCTCACTCAGAGTAAAATCCAATGTCCTATTGTGGCTTATGCAAATTCCTTAGGTCTGGCCTCTATCTACCATCCAACTTCATGCCCTGTCACTTTCCCACTTGCTTATTTTGCTCCAGCTACATTGGCTTCCTTTTTGTTGTTCAAATATGCCCAGTCTGATCCCGCTTCATGGCCTTTGCACTTATTATCTCTTCTGCTTTGTAGATCCCGCATAACCTGCTCTCTTATTTCCTGCAAAGCTTGGGTTCAGTTTACATTAATCACCTTTTCAGTGATGCCTTTCTGGAACACCTTGTTTTAAATTGTAATGAACCTTCCACCCACACTCTCTGGCCTGCCATTCTTTATACCCTTTCTCTGCTTTAGTTTTCCCCTTAGACTTACACTAAACATATACTAGCTAATTAACTTATTTGTTTATTTTCTGACTCCTTCTACTAAAACCCCTGCACTGAGAGGGTGGACAATTTTGTGGGGGTTTTGTTTTGTTTTGTTTTTGGGCATGATGGTTATGTTTATTACTTTGATGGTGGTGATGGTATCACAAGTGTAGATATATGTCCAAATTCATCCAATTGTATACATTATATATGTGTGTGTTTCATATATTAATTATGCCTTAAAAAGCTATAAGACTGAAATATAATAAATAAGGTAGATGACATAAATAATATAGCAAACTATAAACCATAATAAAAATATTAAATCTTTAAAATTTTTTAAAATTTTTTTCTCCAACTTTGTTCTTTTTTAAAAGATTTATTTATATTTTAATTTAAATTCAATTAATTAACATATAATGTGTTATTAGTTTCAGAGGTAGAAGTCAGTGATTCATCAGTCTTATATAACACCTAACACCCAGTGCTCATTACATCATGTGCCCTCCTTAATGTCCATCACCCAGTTACCCCATTCCCCACCCACCTCCCCTCCAGCAACCCTCAGCTTGTTCCCTATGATTAAGAGTCTCTTATGGTTTGTCTCCCTCTCTGATTTCATTTTGTTTTATTTTTTCCTTCCTTCCCCTGGGATCCTCTGTTTTTTTCTTAAATTCCACCTATGAGTGAGACCACATGATGATTGTCTTTCTCTGATTGACTTATTTCACTTAGCATAATGCCCTCTGGTTCTATCCATGTCATTGCAAATGGCAAGATTTCATTTTTTTGATGGCTGAGTAATAATCCATTATATATATATGTATATATATCACATCTTCTTTATTAATTTGTGTGTCAATGGACATCTGGATTCTTTCCATAGTTTGGCTATTGTGAACATTGCTGCTATAAACATTGGGGTGCAAGTGCCCCTTCAGATTACTACATTTGTATCTTTGGGGTAAATCTCTAGTAGTGCAATTGCTGGGTTGTAGGGTAGCTCTATTTTTAACTTTTTGAGGAAATTCCATACTGTTTTCCAGAGTGGCTCCACCAGCTTGCATTCCCACCAACAGTGTAAGAGGGTTTCCCTTTCTCCACATACTCGCCAAAATCTGTTGTTTCCTGACTTGTTAATTTTAGCCATTCTGACTGGTGTGAGGTGATATCTCATTATGGTTTTGATTTATATTTCCCTGATGCCGAGTGATGTTGAGCATTTTTCATGTGTCTGTTGGCCGTTTGGATGTCTTCTTTGGAGAAATGTCTGTTCATATCTTCTGCCCATTTCTTGATTAGATTATTTGTTCTTTGGGTGTTGAGTTTGATATGTTCTTTACAGATTTTAGATACTAGCCCTTTATCTGATATGTCATTTGCAAATATCTTCTCCCAGTCTGTTGGTTGTCTTTTGGTTTTGTCAGCTGTTTCCTTTGCTGTGTAAAAGCTTTTATCTTGATGAAGTCCCAGTAGTTCATTTTTGCCTTTGTTTCCCTTGCCCTTGGAGACGTGTCTAGTAAGAAGTTGCTGTGGCTAAGGTCACAGAGGTTGCTGCCTGTGTTCTCCTCTAGGATTTTGATGGATTCCTGTCTCACATTGAGGTCTTTCATCCATTCTGAGTCTATTTTTGGGTATAGAGTAAGGAAATGGTCCAGTTTCATTCTTCTGCATGTGGCTGTCCAATTTTCCCAACACCATTTGTTGAAGAGATTGTCTTTTTTTCCATTGGATATTCTTTCTTCTTTATTTTTAAGATTTTTATTTATTTGTCAGAGAGAGAGAGTACAAGAAGAGGGAGCAGCAGGTAGAAAGAGAAGCAAGTTCCCCACTGAGCAAGGATCCCAAGGTGGGACTTGATCCCAGGACCCTGGGATCATGACCTAGCTGAAGGCAGACACTTAACCGACTGAGCCACCCAGGACTCCCTTCCATTGGATTTCTTTCCTGTTTTGTCGAAGATCAGTTGACTATAGAGTTGAGGGTCCATTTCTGGGTTCTCTATTCCACTCATCTGACAATTTTGTGTTTTGTTCACTGTTATATTCCTAGCATCTAGAACTAATGCAGAGTAGGAATTCCACAATCTTGGAATGAGTAAATAAAAAATATTTTGCTTTTATACAAACAAATGTACACGTATTTTCTTTTATAGCTTCTAGTTTCCTGTCTTAAGATTTCCTCCCACTTAGCACTTTTACTCCCATAGATTTTTTAAAAAATTTTATTATTTTGAAATTCATTTTTCTAAATATGCACCTACCATCAGAGCACCTAAAGATATTAAGCAAATACTATTAGATCTGAAGGGAGAAATAATACAGTGATAGTAAGGGACTTCAATATATCACCTTCAACAATCAACGGATCAGATAGACCAAAAATTGATAGGGAAACATTGGACTTGAAATACATTTTAGACCAAATGAAGCTTACAGACATATATAGAACATTCTATCGAACAGCTGCAAAACACACATTCTTCTCAAATGCACATTCAACATTCTTAAGGATACGTCATATGCTAGGTTACAAAACAAGAAGACTGAAATCATACCAAGTATCTTTTCTGATCCAAATGGTATGAAACTAGAAACCAGTAACAGGAGGAAACTGGAAAATTCACAATAAGTCGAAATTAAACAACACACTCCTGAACAACCAAGAGGTAAAAGAAGTCAAAAGAGGAATCAAAAAATATCTCGAGATAAGTGAAGTTGGCAACACAACATACAAAAATTCAAAGGCTCAACATGCAAATTCAAAAATATAACATGCAAAAATTTAAAACTCATGAGACACAGCAAAAACAGTTCTACATGGGAAGTTTGTAACAATAAATGCTTATATTAAGAAAAAAGTAAGATCTCCAATAAACAACCAAACTTTACACCTCAGGGGACTAAAAAATGAAGAGCAAACTAAGTCCAACATTAGCAGAAGAAAGGAAATAACAAAAATCAGAGTAGAAATAAATGAAATAGAGACCAGAAAAACAACAAAACAAAGAGATTTTGCTTATTTTAAAAGATAAACAAAATTGACACATCTTTAGCTAGACTAAGAAAAGAAAAGGAAGACTCAAATAAATAAAATCAGAAGTGAAAGAGGAGACATCACAACTGATAGCACAGAATACAAAAGATCATAAGTGACTACTGCAAACAATTATAAGCCAACAAGTTGGATAACCTAGAAGAGATAGATAAATTCCTAGAAACTATAAAAACTGAATCATGAAGAAATAGATAATCTGAACAGACCAATAATGAGTAAGGAGATTGAGTCAATAATCAAAAACCTCCCAACAAATTCCAGGACCAGGTGGCTTTGCTGGTGAATTCTACCAAACATTTATAGAACAATTAATGCCAATTCTTCTCAAACTCTTCCAAAACATTGAAAAGGAGGCGACACTCCCAAACTCATTTTACAAAGCCAGAATTACCCCGATACCAAAGCCAGATAAGGATGCTATAAAAACACTACAGGCCAATATTCCTGATGAACATAGATGCAAAAATTCTCAACAAAATACCAACAAACCAAATTCAACAGCACATTAAAAGAATTACACATCATTATCAAGTGGGAGTTATCCTTGGGATGAAAAGATGGTTCAACATACTCAAATCAAAAATAAAATGTACCACAATAATAGAATGAAAGATAAAAATCATGAGTGTATCAACAGATAACAGAAAAAGATATTTGACAAAAGTCAACACTCTTTCATGATAAACATTTTCAACAAATTAGATATAGAAGGAATGTACCTCAACAGGTACAAGATACTTAAAAGTTGTTAAGATAGTAAACCTTAAATGTTATTAGCACAAAAAAATGGAGTTCAATTTCAGAATGGCCCAGGAATTTAAACACAGCAAGACTACGTGAGACTGAAAAATTGTTTTCTGCTCTTTGCTCTAGTTCCACTGCCACTTACTCAGCAAAAATGACCATGGGGAAGGAATAATTTATTTATTTATTTTTTTTGCTGTTGGAGGTCTTCCAGATTCTAATCTGTCATGCTCCTTCACATTGTCATTGAAAGCATGACTGGTTTCTCCTTGTCCTTGGAAAGTTTGCTTCTCTGACTGTACCTGGCCCAATCACTTTTCTCCAGGTGTGGAAGTGACTGCTATTCTTTGCTCACCTATTAGGGGCTTGTTCCTCTGAAGAATATACTTCCTTAAGAGTAAGAGCATCCATTGGTCTTTATAGTTTTAATGAAAAGAATACTCTTAAATTTTCTGGTGTTTTCCTGTTACCATGCATAAGGTGGTCTTCTATATCCTACATCTAAACTGAAAGTGGAACTCTCTTGCACTTTCCCCCTTTAAATTCAGGGTTAAGTGACACAACTAGCTGTACACATTTAAAGTATAAAATTTGATGTGTTTTGGCTGTTTACATTTTTTATTATTCATTTTCTCTACTGTTTTTTAGGATATCTTTCCTACATGCATTTAAATGTTTTCAAGGTTATAAATTATATTCCCTACTGGAATATACTTTCCATAAGGGACATATCTTCATCACCACTTAAACTCAGGGCTTGGAATAATGAGTGGTGTAAATGAATGAAGAGTCTGTATGACCTAGCAAAAAATACACAGATTTTGATCTGTAATCAATCTCTGTTAAGCCACTTAGTAACTGTGTGACCCTTGCAAAGTACTTAGCTTCTTTGGGAGCCATTTTCCCCACCTGAATACTAGGATGAGTGTATCTACCTTGTGAGATTTGAATTTAGATATGAATATAGAACAGGAGTTACCTCGCTTTGTAAGGATTTGCATGAAAATGATGCGAGTGTTGCAGTTGGTTCAGTATCAGTCAGAATGATGGTGTGGATTGGCTGCTAAAAAAGAAGGCAGGGATAGTCTTGGTGACATTAAGCAGTTTAATGTCTGTATAGCAGGGTAGCCTGTGGGTTCAACTGGTTAAAACATGTCTCCTGAATTGTGTTTTATACTGAGCATGAATTTTTAAGAATGAAAGAACACTGGAGCGCAGCCAGGAAAGAGCTACAAGCATAGTGAAGAGTCTGGAAACTATCCCGTGTCCTCATGGTTTTAGATCTGGTGATGATGGGTGATTTTTGTGGATGATTTTCAGTGAAGACATGATTACTGTTGGCTAATATTTAAACTGTCCTGTAAGTAAAGAGGGGACCTGTTCTTTGTTTTAGAAGGAATGCTTGGTGCTAGCTGGTGTCATACACAGGAACATACATTTTGAACTTAATATAGGGAAAAACTCTCTCACACGTGGAGTGCCTGGCAAAATAAGGCCTTACCTGTTACCTGTAAGCATTCAGGTAGCTGAATGACCACTTGTCATGGAAATGAGAGCAGGGCTTCTAGCAGGGAGGGAAAATTGGGCTAAGTGGCCTTGAAAAACCTGTTCTACCTCCAGGTTTCTGGGATTCGACAACTCACAAATTGGAAGCCCCTAAATTATACCAGATGGTATGCTTAAGGCTAATTACCACTTAGCCTAGGTAGGGTTCCTAGAGGAAGATAAAAATAATTGGATAAAGATCAACTCAGTTGGAGGTCAGGATTTGTAAATAACCAATGAGGCATTCCTGTTGACAAAGAAATGGATCATCAGAGCTTTTGAGTGGCTGTTCCTAATAAGCAGCCCCTTATGAGACATAACTTGAAGTACACTGGACTGGAATAACCTGACTCTAAATCTCTACATTGTCACCAGATCCACTGTTACCTGAAATTCTACCATTAAAGGTTTCTTTTTAAATCTTAAAGAGTTTTTATTTGTCAGTGGTTACTTATTAAAGTGAATTAAACCAGTGCTTAAAAATTTTTTAATTGGTGGAATGAAAATTTTTTTCAAATAAAAATTTATATGGGACAATAGCATATTAGACATATTTTTTAAATGAGAAGTGTTCTAGATAAAATGGAAAGCTCTACCTATTGAGGTTGTCTTCATTTTCACTGTACTTTATTCTTGAGAGACCCACCACCAAAATTTTGGGTTCTTCAGGGTAAAGATTAGAAAACAGTCTACAGAATTACTGTCAGCAATCAGTTAAGGGAAGGTAATAAGAATGTCTGCCATGAGGGGTGGGGAGGAGGAAAAAAGCCAGATGCAAATTTTTCCTGTTTTTTCATTTTGGTAAGCCTGAGGCTCTAGGCTTCCTAGTACCAAGAATGAGACTTTGCTTTAATGTTTGCATCCCTTTTGGAACTGGCTAACCTCATTCCAAGTTAATCATATCCAACCCCTAGGAGATGCTTCAGGGCAAGGCAAAGAGTGTACTTGCATCAGTAAGATCCCAGGAGGGAATGGATGACACATGCAAACTCGGATAATTTGGGGAAGATTATTAAAGGGAACATATACAGAGGTGTGAGTATAGGAAACCATAAGCACTGTCCTGGACTTGATGTCAACAGAGCTGTTCCCCTTGAGGCCTAAAGAAATGAATACAGGGGAAGGTTTTAGAACCCAAATGGAGAGAGTCTTGTCAAGCAGGCTCACTGGAAAATAGTTCCCTTTAGTCAGGAACACAGCCAGAAAGGTGACTTTGCAGAGACGAAGCAGGGTAATAAATACCCTTACTCTTCACCTTCCCCCTAGTTTCTTATTGAGGCGTCCTAACAGCCAGCGCCAACTGGAGATCAGCGGGCGAGAGTATGCCTCTTGATGTGGTCCATACAGGTGAGCATCTTGGGCAGAAAGGAGGGTGAAGAAGGTGGAGAGCAGACCCATGGGGCAAATGGAAGTTATGAGAGCAATAAAAACCGTTGGAGAATAAAATCTACCAACTAACAAACAGGGTTTAAATGCTGGCTAGTCCAAAAGGATGCACTAAATATAGAGCAGAGGAGGAAATTATTCTTCAGTTTTCCAAAACCTTCAGTAATGATTCAGATGAGAGGACTGCTGGGCTTTGCAGTGTTGACCAGTGGACTCCAGCTTCCACAGCCCAGCGGTGATGTGAGCATGCCATTCTCATCGCGTCAGTAGAGCCTGGAGCACCAACTAATTCCGCAAGCTTCACCCTTACTTCTCGCTACGTCTCAAATGCCAGAAGTATGATACAGGGGAGTGGATCTCCTTCCACTGTATTCCATCCAAATTTACCACAGATGAAAGTAACTGCAGTGCTATAACATTCCAGGGGCTATTAATACTTATTTTAAGTCGTATGTATTATTTATGCATATATTCCATATATATATTATGCATGCGTGATACACACACGTATGTGCAATTATATATACATTTATTCATTTACTTGAGCTTACCTAAGTTATAGAAAACTTACAAAATTGACTAAAAACCGTAAGTTTGAAAAGTCTTGTGACCACTAAGGAAACGGAAATCATGGTTTTAAGTCTTTCTGCTAAGAAAACTGATAAGCCAAACAGGCTTACATACAATTTCGGGAAACTGTAAATTATATACATATGTATATAAACTTATGTGTGTGAATAAGTTTTGTAAATATAAATTTATATATACAAATTTATTAATTGTTTTCACAGTTGGTGTAAATTATTGATAGTACTCTCTTAACTTTTTTTAATTAAAAAACTCTGGAGGGGAAGATTAGAGATTCACATGCAGTTGTTAAATAATACAGAGGGATCCAGTGATATAATCAAGATACGGATAATTTTATCCCTATAAGGATCACTTCTATTACCCTTTTATAATCGGTTTTTCTTTCTACTTCCCCAGACTGGGACTTAACTCGTGGCAACCAATAAACCTGTTCTCTAATTCTATCATTTTGTCACTTCAAGAATGTTATATGAATCTAATCACTCAGTATATAAGGTTTTTGGATCAAGTTTTTAAAAAAATACTCTGCCAATTCTCCCAAGTTGTTGAGTGTATAAATAGTTTGTTTCATTTTATTGCTGAGTAATATTTCACGGTATGGATGTTCTATAGTTTGTTAAGCTATTTACCTATTGAAGGACATCTGGGTTATTTCCAGTTTGGGAATATTATGAATAAAGCTGCTTTAAACATTTATGTATAGGTTTGGGGTTGAAAGTAAGCTTTTGTTTCTCTGGGATAACTTCCCAGGAGTGCAGTTCTTGGGTTGCATAATAGTTGCACAGTTATATTTTTAAGGAACTACCCAACTGTCTTCCAGAGTAGCTGTTATTTTATATCCCATCTGTGATGCATGAGTTTCTCTGCATTCTGCCAAGATTTGGTGTTGGCACTATTGTTTTTTTTTATTTTAGACATTCTGATAGGTATGTAGTGATAAAACATTGTAGTTTTGGTCTGCATTTCCTTAATGGCTAATGAGGTTGAGCATCTTTTCATGTGCTTATTTGCCATCTGTATGTCATCTTTGAATGAAGTGTCTCAATGTCTTTTTATGTCCCTCGTCTGCTTCTAATTGAAATGGGTGTTTTGTTTTGTTTTTCAACAGTTGAGATTTGAGGATTCTTTATATATTCCGGATAATAGTCCTTTGTCAGACATGTAGTTTGCTAATATTTTCTTCCATTCTGTATCCTGTCTTTTCACCTTCATATACAAACTTTTTTTTTATTTTGATTAAGTCCGATTTATCACTTCTTTTCATGGATGGTGCTTTTGACATCAAGTCTAAGAATGCTTTGCCTCGCTCTAGATACTAAAGCTTTTCTCCTATTTTTTTCCCTAAAAGTTTATAATTTTATAAAGTTGAAGTATTTATTATTAAACCTAAACCTTTGACTCATTTTGAGTTAATTTTTGCATAAGGTATGAGGTTTAGGTTGAGGCTTATTTTTTTTCAGCTTATGGATGTCCAATCACTCCAGCACCATTTGCTAAGAAGGCTATCCTTTCTCCATTGAATTACTTTTACGACTTTGTCAAAAACTTACTTCGGTCTATGGATAAGTTCTCTATTCTGTCCCATTGGTCTATGTATCTCTCTCTCTGCCAACACTACACAGCTTTGGCCACTGTATAAGTCTTGAAATCAGATATATTGGTTTCTTCCTCCTTATTTTTTTCTTTTTAAAAATTGTTTTAGCTACTTCCTTTGCCTTTCCATATAAATTTTACAACAATCTTGTCTATATCTACAAAGAATCTTGTTAAGATTTTGATAGAAAAAACTATATACCAATTTGGGAAGAATAGATGCATACATATACTATGTTCAGTCTTCTAATTCATGAACATAGTGTGTCTTTCCATTTATTTAGAACTCTGATTTCTTTTGTTAGCATTTTATAATTTTCAGCTTAAGAGTTATGCACATATTTTGCTAGATTTACATTTAAGTGTTTCAGTTTTTTTGAGTGATTACAAAAGGTATTGATGTTTTATTTTAGTGTCCATGTGTTCACTGCTCATATATAGAAAGATAATTTTTTGAGTATAGTTGATCAGGGTTACATTATTTTTAGGTACAACATAGTCATTCAACATCTCTGTATGTTATGCCATGCCTACCACAGGTAGAGCTACCATCTGTCACCATGCAATGCTATTACAATACCGTTGACTATATTCCTTGTACTGTGTCTTTTATTCCTGCAACTTATTCATTCTGTAACTGGAAGCTTGTGTCTTCCACTTGCCCTTGCCCATTTTGCCCATACCTTCACCCCCTTCTTTCTGGAAACCACAGTTTGTTCACTGTATTTATAGGTCTGATTCTGCTCTTTGTTTATTCATTTGTTTTGTTTTTTAGATTCCACATGTAAATGAAATCATGTGGTATTTGACTTTCTCAGTCTGATGTATTTTGCTTAGCATAACATGCTCTAGGTCCATCCATGTTGTCACAAACGGCAAGATCTCATCCCCTTTTTATGTCTGTGTAGTATTCCATCATATTCATGTGCACCGCCCCTACCCCCACATCTTCTTCATCCACTCATCTATCAGTGGACACTTAGGTTGCTTCCATATCTTGGCTATTGTGAATGATGCTACAATAAACATAGAGATGCATATATTTTTTGAATTAATGTTTATGTTTTTTGGGGCAAATACACAGTAGTGGAATTATGGGATCATATGGTATTTCTGTTTTTAAAGTTTTGAGGAATCTTCATACTGTTTTTCATAGCAGCTCTATCAATTTACATTCCCACCAACAGTGCAGGAGGGGTTCTTTTTCTCCACTTCTCTATCAATACTCATTGTTTCTTGTTTTTTTTATTTTAGCCATTCTGACAAGTGTAAGGTCTCATTGTGATTTTAATATGCATTCCCCTGATGATTAGTGATGTCAATTTTTGTAGGTTTATTTTGTGTCCCGTGACCGACCTTGCTGAACTCACTTCTTAGTTCAAGATTTTTTTTTTAAATAGATTCCTTTGGATCTTTATGTAGAAAATCATGTTATTTTCAAATGGAAACAAATTTATCTCTTCCTTTCTGATCTGTATGTTTTTATTTGCCTTATTGCATTACCTCAGGTTTCTAGTTTAATGCTGAATAGAGTGGTAAGAGCAGCGATCTTTGCCTTGTTATCAATCTTAGGGGGAAAGGACTCATTCAGTCTTTTACTTTAAGTGTGATGTTAACTGTAGGCTTTTTTTTTTTTTTTTGGTAGATGCTCTTTATTAAGTTGAGGAAGTCCCCCTCTATTCCTAGTTTTCTGTGAGATTTTATCACAAATGAATGTTGAATATTATCACATACTTTTTCTCTGTCAGTTGATATGATCATGTGATTTTCCGTTATAGCCTGCTAATAATGGCAATTGATTCATGTTTTTTGGTAGTTGATTAATATTCGAGTATTTAATCAGCCTTACATCCCTGGTATAAGCCACACTTGCCTTGGTATATGATTCTTTCATATGTTGCTGGATCGTATCTGCTCATATTTTGCTAAGAATCTTTGTGTTCATGTTCATGAGGAATATCAGTCTCTACTTTTTTGGAGGAAGGCATTCTCTGTCTGGTTTTGGTGTTGGGGTAATTTCAGTTTCATAAAATAAATTGGGAGTTTTTCTTTTATTTTCTAAAAGACACTATTTAGAATTGGTGTTAATTCTTTTTTAATTGCTTGGTAGAATTCTCCAGTGAAACTATCTCGGCCTAGAGACTTCATTTTGGGAGTTCCAAATTATACATTCAATTTCCTTAGGAGTTATAGGGTTATTCAAATGATCTATTTCACATTGAGTGAGATATAAGAGTTTGTGCTTTTCTGAGAATTTATCTGCTTCATCTAAGTTGTCAAAGTTATGTGTTCCCTTATTTTACTTGTATGTAGTATTCCTTTATTATTCTTTTGATGTCTTCAGAATATGTAGTGATATGCTTCTTTCATTCTTGATATAGGTGATTTATTTCTTTTCTCTCTTTTTTTCCCCCTTTGTCAGTCTTGCTAGAGTTTTGTTCATTTAATGGATCTTTTCTAATTACCAGCTTTTAATTTTATTTATTTATTTTAAAGATTTTATTTATTTATTTGAGAGAGAGCATGAGTTGGGGAGAGGGGCAGAGGGAGGAGAGGGAGAAGTAGACTCCCCGCTGAGCAGGGAGCCTGACTCAACTGGAGCAGGGAAGTGGGGGGGGGCCCTCTATCCCAGGACCCTATGATCATGACCTAAGCTGAAGATAGACACTTAACTGACTGAGCCACCCAGGCACCCCTAATTACCAGCTTTTTAAAAAGTTGATTGTCTCTATTTTTATTCTGCATTCAATTTCACTGAATTCTGCTCTTACCTTTGACTATAGTATGTCTTGCTCTGGTTGTCTTTGAGTTTTCAGTTGAAGTTTGCTCAGTGTTTTGAATCTGTAGATTTCTTCCTTTTGCCAGATTTGGAAAGTTTTCAACCATTATTTCTTCCAGCACTTTTACAGTATCACCCTCTTTCTCTACTCCTTTCAGGATTCCCATTAAAGAAATAATAGATATTTTTGTTATGGTCCCATAGGTCCTGAGTCTCTCTGCACCCACCATCTCCCCACCCAGTCTATTTTCTCTTTCTTATTCAGAGGGGGTGATTTCTATTGTTCTATCTCTAAGTTCACTATTTTTTTCTCCTGTCCCCTGAACTCTACTGTTGTATCCATCCGTTTAGTTTTCTATTTTCAGTATTGTGTTTTTAGCTCTAAAATTTCCATCTGGTTCTTTTTTATATATTCCATTTCCTTCCTGAATCTATTTCTTTGCTGAAACTTTCTATTTTTTCATTTGTTTTAAGCATCTTCATAATTCCTCATTAAAGTATTTTTATGATAGCTGTTTTAAAATCTTTGTTAGAAAATTCTAATCTTTGGGGCACCTGGCTGGCTTTATTGATAAATCATGTGACTCTTGATCTCGGGGTCATGAGTTCAAGTCACACATTGGGCGTGGAGCCTATTTAAAAATGAAAAAGAAAGAAAGAAAGAACATTCTTTTTTTTAAAATTTTTATTTATTTATTATTTGACAGAGAGAGACAGCGAGAGAGGGAACACAAGCAGGGGGAGTGGGAGAGGGAGAAGCAGGCTTCCCTCTGAGCAGGGAGCCTGATGCGGGGCTTGATCCCAGGACCCTGGGATCATGACCTGAGCCAAAGGCAGATGCTTAATGACTGAGCCACCCAGGCGCCTCAAGAAAGAACATTCTAATCTTTTTGTTATCTTGGTGTTGACATCAATCAATTGTAGTTTTTCATTCATGTTAATGTTTCCCTGGTTCTTGGTATGATGAATAATTTTTACATTAAAACCTGGTATCTGGGTATTATGTCCTGAGGCTTTAAATCTTATTTAAACCTGTTTTAGTTGGCTTTTTGATACCACTCTGTCAGAGAAAGAGGGGCGTCCCTTGCCTCATTACTCCCAAGTGGGGATGGAGATCCAGCTTTCCTCCTTGGTTTCCACTGACACTTGATTGGGGACATTATTACTGAATAAGGGTGAAAGTTCTGGTTTCCCAATAAGTGCTGATAACGCCCTGGCATTGTGTTATTTCTTTGATCTCTAGGTGTCTAGTTAGTTTACCTTTCTTTCTCTACCTTTCAGAGCCACCTTTTATACCTAGGGGAAGGAATAGGAAAAAGTATGTTTACTCCATCTTCCTAGAAGATGAAATCTATCTTTTTCACTTTACCTGTAATTATGTTTCTTCTTCATTCATTGTATCTTTAATCATCTTTGATTAATTATATCAGAATTTTTCCTATTTTATTAGTTTTTTCAAAGAACTAGTTTTTGCTTTATTGAGCTCTTCTGTTTTCTTCTTTTCTGTAACATTAATTTCTGGTTTTATCCTTATTATAATCTATCTTTTATTTTCTTTGAGTTTATTCTGTATTTTCTAATTTCTAAAGTTTATACCTAATTGATTGCTTTTCATTCTTTTCTTATTATTTGGAATAAATAACTAAGGCCATACATTTCTTACCATGCAATACTTTTGCTATATTTCATAAATTTTGAAATGTAATTTTTAAATTTTTATTCAGCTATAAGCACTTTAAAATTTCCTTTTTGATTTTTTCTTTACCTCATGAGCTCTTTTGAACTTCCAAATATATAGTGGTCATTCTATTTAGTTATTTTTATTATCCATTTCAAACTTTCTTTCATTACAGTCAGAGCATGTGAGTCTCTATTAAGCTTATAACTTGAAGCTTATTAAGACTTCATCTCTAGGCAATAAATTACCACAAACTCAACCAAATACTAGCCCTAATTGCAACTTCCTTGACAACTGTGGCATCTTTGCTAGAGAAGATTAAAATGATGTCAGGTATTTTAGCTATTGCCCTATCAGAAAAAAGGATCAGAAATGGACAAGAGTATACATTCATAGTCTTGCCCCAGGATTGTTCAAAAAGAAAAGTGTATTTGTTTATTGTATCTTCCATGGAGCTTATACCATCTTCTTCACTTTCGATAAGACATCTATCCCACCAGTCCAGAAAACTTGTCTGCTTTTAAAAATTGTAGACTTCGCTGATAAAGTTCTACTTGAAGTGGCAAACTAAGCCTTGATTTGAGATCTTTGTTTTGTGCTTTCCCTAAGGGACCAAATATATCTGCAAATTTTTAAAATATACAGCCATCTTTCTCTGAGTTTTGGCCTGTTCTTTTTGCTTAATGTTGTTCCTGACTTTTAGAAGGACAGAATAACCATCCAAAAAAGTCAAAGGATTCTTTCAAAGAAAATTGCAAGTTAATTAGATAAGGGATAAAGTTCTTAAGGGCTAATTTAAATTCATTCTTTGGATCTCCAGCAATATCACTACTGACATGAAATTGATCAAATGTCTTTTAGACATTTCATTTTTATTGTCAAAAAAAAAAAAAGGAATGAGCTGGAGAATCTGGATTGTGTAGAGCCCAACTTCTATCTCCCTTGATATCCAGCTATATTGTAAGTTTCGTACCATATTTTTTACTTCTGAAGACCTTTCCTTCGCTTCATACTCTCTATCTTCACTTTGCTGTTGAGATTCTTTGAATGTACTGGAGGCATATACAGCTACATCCAGAAGATCAGTTAAATCATCAAGCGAAATGTTCTTGTTTCTTCCATTACCCTCTATTCCCCATCTTATTTTACTTTTGTAGACTTGACCCAGTGTATCTGAGGTATAAGACCCAGTGTATCTGAGGTATAAGAATTCTCAGGTTCTATCTTTTTTTTTTTTTATTTGCCTAATTTAGAGCATTGCAAAATCCTCTTTAATGTGGAAGTGTCTTGCAAAACTTGGTAAATGAATGTATTTTGACTGAATACCTTCAAGCAACACCTATTTGACTGACACATTTCCCTCATTTTTATGTGTGCTTTAATAAATGGGAAAATCAAGTTCCAGTTTCACCTTCATGTTCATTATGCTGTCTGGGGAGCAGCAGTGTTTGCGTATATTAGAAAAATTTACTTTTTCCTATACCAGTATCATAGAACACATTTTCTGTTAGCATTTCCAGCATAATTTGACTTTAATCCAAATGATAGCTTATCTTCAGTTCTTCCAGTGAGCAAATGGCATTCAAAGGGTGAATAATATGCACTACACAGTACTTTCCACATTCCAATTTTTATCCGAATTGTAGAGTTAGTGCCGATCTTGTCTTCAAGTTTTTCTGTTCCCCAGAAAAACTTCTTGTTTGTGACTCCTAAGAATTTTTCACACTATGATAATAAAATAGTGTTATCAGGCATATATGAATTAGGAAGAGCCAGCAAAGAAAAGAGTTTTGTTTCCTTGGTGGAAGTATTTTGTCTTTTCAGGATGTTCCTGGCCACATTTTCTTTTTTAAATTTCTTTTTATTTTTTTTTCTGGCCACATTTTCTATGTACTTTTTATTAAAAATTGTTTCTCATAATCATGGAGAAATAAAAATCTTTAAATTTTTTATGTTGTGCTTCATTTTTTTTTTCTATTTAAGCTCTGTTCTTTGGGAGATAGTTGTTATATTAGGATGTTATCATGAGATCTTGGCACTTTTTTCAGGACTCTGTGATCTCATGCAAATTAGGAGGATCACTGGAGGTTTCTCATACCAAATGTACTTATTAGCTACAGCTAATAGAGGCCTGGAGAAGATAGACATTATTTTGTTTTTTATCTTTTTTAAATATTTTATTTATTTATTTGAGGGGAGGAGAGAGAGAGAGAGAGTGCAAGCGTGTGTGTGCATAAGTGGAGGGGAAGGGCAAAAGCAGAGGGAGAAGCAGATTCTCTGCTGAGCCAGGAGCCCAACTCCGGGCTCAATCCCAGGACCTGGAGATCACAACCCAGGCAGACGGCAGACGCTTAACCATCTGAGCCACCCAGGTGCTCCTATTTTGTTCTTTAAATCATCAACAAGGAGCAGTCCAAGTAAGTTTTCCTAGTGGTTGGTTGCCCCAAAGGTGATTAAATTAGTCACTGTTCTCCAATTTCAGAAAAATCCCGTTTTGTTCTTCAGCATAGCACATCTAAATTTCTTCCTTATTTGCGAAAGAATGTGCACAGCCAAGGCAGTCCCATCACAGCCTAGATGATAATATGGACGAATAATTTTGGCACATGTTGGTTTAGGAGAATCTGTCCAGTTTATACTCATTGCTTCAAGCTTTGCTTTCTTTTTTAAAAATTTTATTATGTTATCTTAATCACATACATTACATCACTAGTTTTTGATGTAGTGTTCCATGATTCATTGTTTGCGCATAACACCCAGTGCTCCATGCAGTACGTGCACTCTTTAATACCCATCACCAGGCTAACCCATCCCCCCACCACCCTCCCCTCTAGAACCCTCAGTTTGTTTCTCAGAGTCCATAGTCTCTCATGGTTCATTCCCCCCTCTGATTTCCCCCCCTTCATTTTTCCCTTCCTGCTATCTTCTTCTTCTTCTTCTTTTTTTTTTAACATATAATGTATTATTTGTTTCAGAGGTACAGGTCTGTTATTCAACAGTCTTACACAATTCACAGCGCTCACCGTAGCACACACCCTCCCCAGTGTCTATCACCCAGCCACCCCATCCCTCCCAGCCCCCACCACTCCATCAACTCTCATTTTGTTTCCTGAGATTAAGAATTCCTCATATCAGTGAGATCATATGATACATGTCTTTCTCTGATTGACTTATTTCGCTCAGCATAATACCCTCCAGTCCATCCATGTCGTTGCAAATGGCAAGATCTCATTCAATGGCTGCATAATATTCCATTGTATATATACACCACATCTTCTTTATCCATTCATCTGTCGATGGACATCTGGGCTCTTTCCATAGTTTGGCTATTGTGGACATTGCTGCTATAAACTTTGGTGTGCACGTGCCCCTTCGGATCCCTACATTTGTGTCTTTGGGGTAAATACCCAGTAGTTGTTTCAAGCTTTTCTTATTTATTCATTTTATAGAAGAAAAATTGAAGTTCTACCATGATACTTTACCACCTCAATAGAAGTCTTCCTCTTTTGATGCCAGAATACAAATACTTTATTTTTGTCCTTCTCTAAGACTGTACCTTCATATTCATTTTTACAGAGAATTTCCAGAGTGGTCATGACAACTTCTTCTTTTTTCAGAAGGACAGTTAGATGAACCAATGGAGCAAAAATCTCTTTAAAGATTGAGTGACAGATTTTAGTTTAAGAATAGTGCCATTTATCTCTTCAAGATTTAAGTCAGAAATACATTAGCTTGATAATTCATTTTACTGGTTCGTTAATTTTGCTTCAAGTAGATCTTTTCATCCTGACATATGTGTAAGTGTACACAAATACACAATATATTTTTCAGTCCTTTGAGATCTTGGTAGAAAGCACAGAAGGTCTCAAGGAGGAGGTCTCTTGAGTCACCCCTGGAGGAGAATAATAGAGTAATAGAGAGTAATAGTCTTTCTCTTTGCCAAGAACTTGGATCTAAGGATTTATATTTTTCACTGTTAAGGTCTAACCTGCCATTGCTGAAAATCCAGCTGCATTGTTGAAAAGATTCAGACTAGAAATCTTTGCATTTTGTATAGCTTTCCCCTCCATGTACAGACTTGGAAAGTGAAGGTTTGCTACTTGGCTTTTTTTGTAAGCCTTGACTGCCCCCTTGCTCACAGACTTGGGATTAAACTCCAACAGAGCAAACAATTTAATTTCCTTTAGGAGATCTAGATGTTTTATTTGATTCAGATGGCATTTATTTGTTACAAGAATGTGTACCAGTTGTGGTATGAATTATCAAACAAACCCTGATTTCCTCTCAACAATTTAACAAATGTTGGTCCCTTACTCTCCTTTTTATTCATTTTTATTTTGCATTTTTCTTCTGCCTCTTTTCTAGATCTGCCAGTGCTTTTAAATCTAATTTAAATGCTCTGAAATCTGCATTAATTTTCATCATGTCCTTAGATCTGCCCCTCTCTTGCATGAAGACTAAGTATTTTGAATTTTGTTTCCATGTTCTATTGTTGTGATTTTGCATTTTAGTCTGGAAATAATCATGTTCACATTCAGAGTACTTTTGAATGACATTCACTTCAATAACAAATCTGTCAGAGTACTTACTGTTTGGCAGTAAAATGTCTACAAATCTTGGCTCTCAATTGTACTTCATTGCTTTTGGGACCTGATGGTCTTCAAAATACTGGTGGATCATCAGTTTGAAGTGGTCAATGAGAGCTTCCTTGGTGCACTTGGTGACTTTCATGTCAAAAGTTTTTCCATGAGGTTTGCCTTTGACTCCAAAATGAATGGTGCCATTAGTAAGTGAATTTTCTTACAAACTGAAGAAAATTGAAAAACTTCATTGCTAAATTTCATCTTAACATTTCTTCTGTGGGTGTTTATTTGTGAAGGCTTTGAATTCATGTATTGGATAAATGAGATTGAGTAGTGGTCCTGTTTCAGGCTGTAGACTAAAATTCAATTTGTAGTGATATGGGTCACGAATTCATCAAAGAGGTATGATACACATGTCAGTTCTCTGGATGACTGATTTTCCTTTGTGTCATCTATTTCATCTTTCACAAATTTAATTTTTAGTGGCTAAGAACCTTTAGTAACTGTAGTCATTGTAGAGGCATTAGCCATAGCTGATTTCTCTTTATCATTTTGCTTTTGCTTTGAAGTTTCTCCATTTTCCTCTTGCATCAAAGTTGTATTTTTGGAACAGTTTTACTACCTTTTTCGTCTTACATGTCTGAATAAGATCTTCAGAGGATGTTTTCTGCGGTTCTTTGAATAGCTGTTCTAGTTGGATAGCTCATGCATGTGTTATGCCCATATCAACAAGGTAATTTTTAGTTAACCACTCCAGGATTGCTCCATGTGCATCTTTTGCAGTCAACATTTCCCTATGCTTTTGATGAATTCTATGATTTTCCAACCAATGATTTACATCTCTTTTTGTCCAGTCATCCGTGTTTTCTGTCAGGTTCAGTTGTGCTGCCATTCTGTGAGCTGTACATAGAAAAAGAAAAATGATTTAGTATTTTTATAAGTAAAATTTCAAATAATTAATTTTAATAGGTTATATATATATACAAATATATGTATAATTATAAAATTTTCTTATAAAATTCAGAATGTTTAAAAGATATACATGCCATCAACTTCTCCTCCTGAGAGGAAATTACCATTACTTGTTTCTTCTGTATCCTACCAGAAAAATACTTCCAAACAAATACATAAACACTTTTTTCCCCCACACAAATGGCAATATGCTTTACACAATTCCCTTTACTTGTTTTATTCACTAACTGTATCTTGGAGATACTCCTAGTCAATATATATAGAGAGATGTTTTATCCTTATTAATGGTTGTTTGCTGTAATGTGTGTTAGCTGTATTACTTGAAAATACTCATTTCAGCTATGGAAAATAAGAGAAACAAAGGAGGATATATGAAACTGAATAGAGAAGGTTGTATGAAGTAAGGAGGATATAGAAACTAAGTGTAGAAGCAAATAGTTTGTGAATTATGGTAGATGTAGATAAAGTAAATAGAGCATATGAGTGTTAACTATAGTTAGGAAGAGATGGAAGCACCAAATAGATATTAAATTTTCATAAGACACACTTGAAGCATTTGATCTTTTTGAAGTCCTAATTGGGTTACTCATTGGTGACACCCATTCTGATCCCTTGTATCCTCTACTCAAGGAACATAGACAAGCTCCACAGTAGCTTATCAGGCTAATTGATGAATTATATCTGTGGTCAGGCATATGTACCTCTCTGCATCTCTCTGATTAGGACAAATGTATGCATTGACTTCCACCTGTGGAAGCTCCTTGGACAGACCTCAACTCTCAAAATTTCACCATCAGTGGAGAATGCTGATACAGCAGAGAGGGAGAGAGAGGATATATGAACTTGCATAACTCTGGTAATAAGATTCTTCTACCCCTCTTGTGCCTTATCCAAAGCATGTTACCCATATCTTCCCCTCTACCTTTTGCTGTGTATTTTAATTGATTTAAAAAAGCATATGTCTCAAGCATCTTTGGTCTGTGAGCCATTCTGTCCCATGATTTCTAAGATAGCTTCTTGGGTAGTGGTCTTGGAGGCTACTATATAAGAGTTATTTTTTTCACATAATAACTGATAATGGCTGATTCCTGGGCAATATTTGGTCTGCAAATTGGCAGTCTGCTATTTGGAAAATTAGTGGCATTCAGGGTTATAGAAACATAGCAATGGTTAGAATAAACAAAATCCAAATAATAATAGTTAGCTTTAAGTATGATCCAAAAATGCCTCAAAAAACATGAGCCATTCCAATGAATCAGTCATGAGAGAAATCAAATTAACAGAGGAGATAAGCTTGGAGAATTATGGCAAATAGATTATATAAGCCCACTTCCATGAAATAATATATAGGAATATTGCCTCCCAGTGGTAGATATAAATTCAGATTAGGATTTACCTTCCTGTGACACAGCAATTGTCCAAAGCTAAGGCTATTATCTTTTTGGTTAGTAACTCCTGTATGCATAGAAAGTGAATAAAAAAACATACCTTACAGCTACATTAATGCCAAATAGGCCAAGATACGCAAAATGGGTGGAAATTTGATTCCCTACAATACTATGACAACCAGAAACCTAGATTTAATGCCTTCTAAAAAAAGCGAGTTAGGTGAAAATTCTTTCAGTAATTTGGCCTATAGAGATCAGGAAGCTCACATTTAAAATAGGCTGGGAAGAGAAAAAAGAGAATGGAGGGAGGAAAATTGCTTTAGGTATACTAATCTTTAAAGTAAACCCTTTTTGTAGGACTACATCAAACTTAAAAAATTTCAGCAAAAGACACAACAGATGAATGGATAAAGAAGATGTGGTCAATATATACAATGGAATATTACTCAGCCATCAGAAAGGATGAATACCCACCATTTGTATTGACATGGATGGAACTGGAGGGGATTATGCTAAATGAAATAAGTCAAGCAGAGAAAGACAATTACCATATGGTTTCACTAATATGTGGATCATAAGGAACAGCATGGAGGACAGTAGGGAAAGGAAGGGAAATCAGGAGGGGGTCGGAAATCAGAGGGGGAGACAAACCAGGAGAGACTGTGGACTCCGGGAAACAATCTGAGGGTTTCAGGGGTCGGGGGGTGGTAGAGCAGTGATGGTATTAAGGAGGGCACATGTTGTAATGAACATTGGGTGTTATATGCAAATAATAAATCACTGAACACTACATCAAAAACTAATGATGTACTGTATGGTGACTAACATAACATAATAAAAAAAAAAGACACAGGAGAATGAAAATGCAAGCTATGGAATGGGGGAAAATATTTGCAAATCATATATCTAATAAGGGGTTAATATTCAGAATATATATATAAAAAAACTTCCTACAACTCAATAACACAAATAAGCTAATTAAAAATAGTCAAAGACTTGAATAAACATTTCTACAAAAATGATATACGAATGCCCAACAAGCATACGAAAAATGACCAACATCACTAATCATTAGAGAAATGCAAACTCAAACCACAATGATATATCATTTCACATCCATTATGATGATTCCTATTAAAAAACAGTAAATAATGAGTATTGGTTAGGATATGGAGAAACTGGAAGGAACCCTTGTGCACTGTTGGTGGAAATGTAAAATGGTGTAAACTACACAACCTACCTTAAAAGAATGGTCAAAGGAAGCTCTCTAAACAGAAGGGAAATTATAAGAGAAGGAACCTTGAGGGGCACCTGGGTGGCTCAGTCCAGTGTCAGACTCTTGATTTCGGTTCAGGAGATCCAAGCCCCATATCAAGCCTCACATCGGGCTCCACACTCAGCGGGGAGTCTGCTTGAGGATTTCTCTCCTTCTCCCTCTGCCCCTCCCCCCCGACTCTCTCTAAAATAAATAAATCTTTAAAAAAAAAAAAAAAGAAAAGGAACCTTGAAACATGAAGAAGGAAAAAAGAACACACTAAGCAAAAATGTTGGTAATTACAATAAACTTTCTCCTCTTCCATTTTCTAAATTATGTTTGACTGTTGAAGCACCATCTGGTATGGTTCTAAATGTATGTAGTGGAAATATTTAAAATAATTATATATGTGGGATAATTGTAAGTGGATAGTGTAAGGGGATAAAAAGGGAAGTAAGATTTTTACACTTCATCCAATCTGGTAAGATAACACCATTAGACTGCTGTAAGTTATGCAGATATAATGTAGCATCTATAGCAACCACTGGAAAAAGCTATATGAAATCATACAGTCAAAAACACTGTAGATAAAAGTAGAATTGTAAAAAAATTTTCAAGTTATCATATGAGGTCAGGAAAATAAGACAGGGAAATGAAAACCGGAGAGAACAAATAGAAAGAAAAAATAAAATGGTAGACATAAGTCCCAAATGCCAACAATTATATTAAATATAAATTGCCTACAGACAGAAATTAAAAGACAGAATTAGTAGAGTGGATTAAAAACATGATCCAACTATATCCTTTTTGTGAGATACTCACTTGAAATATAACAATATAGGTAGGTTGAAAGTAAAAATATAGATAAAGATATGTAATAAGCACAGGAGTGGCTATATTAATGTCAGATAAAGTAAACTACAGAGCAAAGAAAATGACCAGAGACAGAAGAATATTATTTAATGATAAATCAATCCAACAAGATGACACAGCAATCCTAAAAGTGTATATGCCAAAGAAGGAAGTTGCAAAATGTTTGAAGGGAACAGTGATAAAACTTGTTATTTTAGACAAATCCACAATTATAGTTGGCTATTTCAGCGCCTTTCTCTTAACAAGAGATAGAACAAGTAGACGGAATATAAGTGAGGATATAGAAGAATTTAACATCACCAACCAACAGGTTCCAAACCACAATTTTAGAATAATTCATCCAACAACAGCAGAAAATCATTTTTTTCAAGTGCCCAAGATAGACCACATCCTAAATGATAAAACAAATTTCCACAATTTAAAAGAACTGAAATCATACAGAATTTATTTACCAATCATGATGGAATCTTATTAGAAATGGATACCAGAAAGATAAGAGGAAAATTGCTAAACACTAAAACCACACATTCTTAAATAATTCATGGATCAAAGAAAAGCCTCAAGTGAAATTAAAAAATACATTGCAATAAATGAAAATGAAAATATAACATGTCAAAATTTGTGAGGCACAGTTAAAGCAGTTTTGAAAGGAAAATTTATAGTGATAAATTAGATAGAAGAGATTAGATAGTTAGAAATTAGATAAATTAGAAAAGAAGAAAACTTGCAAAGTAATCATCTAAGTTCTTACCTCAAAAACCTAGAAAAGCTTGGGCGCCTGGGTGGCTCAGTTGGTTAAGCGACTGCCTTCGGCTCAGGTCATGATCCTGGAGTCCCGGGATCGAGTCCCGCATCGGGCTCCCTGCTCGGCGGGGAGTCTGCTTCTCCCTCTGACCCTCTTCCCTCTCGTGCTCTCTCTCTCTCATTCTCTCTCTCTCAAATAAATAAATAACATCTTTAAAAAAAAAAACCTAGAAAAGCTTGAAAAAGAAGAGCAAAATAAACCCAAAGTAAGCAGAAGGAAGGAAATAATAAAGATAAGAGCAGAAACCAATAAACTGAAAATAGAAAAATAATGGAGAAAATCAATGAAACAAAGATTTGCTTTCTTGAAAAGATCAGTATAACTGATAAACCTCTAAGAATGACAAAGAATGAAAAAGGATAGACACAATTTACCAACACCGGAAATGAAACAGTGGGTTTCATTTAAAACCCAGTAGGCATCAAAAGGACAATAAGGGAGTATTATGAACAGTTTCAAACACATAAATTTGGCAACCCAATTAAAATGGACCAATTCCTCAAAAACCACAACCTTCCACAACTCAACTCCCTCAACTCACTCAATATGAAATAGATCCTTTGAACAGTCCCATAACTTCATAGAAAACTTTTTTAAGTAAAAAAAAAAAAAAAACTCTCCCCAAAGAAAACTCTCCAGGCACAGACAGATTCACTGGAGAATTCTACTGAGTATTTAAATAATTAACACTGATTCTACACAATCTTTTCTAGGAAACAATAAAAGAGGGAATATTTCCAAATTCATTTGATATTGTAGTTTAATCCTGATAGCAAAATCCTTGCAGACCCAGCCTCCAGGAGGGCTTCCACAGACCCAGGTTCCTGCCTCACTCCAATACCAGGCCAGCTCCTGTGGACTTAGGCTCTCTGCTTGCCTCAGTGTGGGGCCAGGGCCCATAAGATACAGACTTGAGATTAGCTCCCATGGATTCAGGCACATGGCCTGCCTCAGCACCATGCCAAATAAAAAAAAGAAAAAACACAAGAGACAGCAAGTGGTGGTGAGGATGTAGAGAAAAAGGAACACTTGTGCACTCTTGTTGGGAATGTAAATTGGTACATACACTATGAAAAACAGTATGGATATTCCTCAAAAATTAAAAATAGAACCACCATATGATCCAATAATCCTACATCTGGGTATATATCCGAAGGAAATGAAATCAAGATCTTGAAGAGACATCTGTCCTCCTATATTCATTGCAGCATTTTCACAATAGCCAAGATGTGGAAGCAACCTTAGTGTTCATCAGTGGATGAATGGATAAAGAAGATGTGCTATATACTACTCAGCCATGAGAAAGAAGGAAATCCTGCCATTGTGACAACATAGATGAACCTGGAAGACATTATGCTAAGTGAAATAAGCCAGAAAGAGAAACAAAAATGCTATATGGTCTCACCCTTATGGGGAATCTAAGAACAAAACAAAACAAAGTAAAAATCATGGAACAGTGGCTACCAGGGGCTGGAGGGAGAAGGGATGGGCAGAGGTAGGTCAAAGGGTATAAATTTGTAGTTCTGTAAGATGAATATGCCAGAGATCTAATGTACAAGCATGACAACTGTATCTAATAATACCGCACTGAACACTGGAAATATGCTGAGAGTAGATTTCAAGTACATTTATCACACATAATAAATGGTAACTGTGAAGAGATGATATGTTATTAGCTTGACTGTCATAATCATTTCACTGTGTATATATATATATATATATCAAATCATCATGTTGATCACTCTAAATATGTACAATTTTTATTTAAAATGCTGCATTTGAAAACTTGTAAGATACAGTGTCAACAATACTTGGAGAAAATTTATGGCCTACATGCTTTTATAAATTTAGAAGAATGGTTGAAAAGTCATTCAACTGAATGAACTAAATGTCAACTGAATAAACTCAGGGAAGAATAGAATAGAAGAATAGAATAAACCTGAAGGAAGTAGAGGAAGGAGAAAATAAAGATGAGAGCAGAATGGGAAAAAAGTTACAATAGAATCAAAGAAGCCCAAAAGCTGTTGTTGATAAAGAGTAATAAAATTGAGGAGCACCTGGGTGGCTCAGTCAAACATCTGTCTTTGGCTCAGATCATGATTCCAGGGTCCTGGGATCGAGCCCCGAATGGGGCTCCCTGCTCAGTGGGGAGTCTGCTTCTCCCTCACCTCCCCACTTGTGCTCTCTGTCTCTCTGTCTCAAATAAATAAAATATTTAAAAAAGCATAATAAAATTGACACATCTGTGGAAAGAGTAACCAAGAAATAAAAATGATGACACAACTAACCAATATTGCATGCTGTAAAAATTCTAAGGATTAGAGGATATTGCAAACAACTTTATGAATAAGTCTGAAGACTGAGATGAACTGAAAACATTCCTTGAAAAATAGAACTTACCAAAACTGACCCAAGAAGAAATGGAAAAGGTCCTACTTCCCAGTGTGATATCATAGATCACAGCAGGCCACCAACACTCCCATTGCAACAACTAGAAAAAAATCAGACAAATTGTAAAACTTATTTTTGAAGTTATCACAGAGTTGTAGCTGGACTTGATGACAAGGACTGGATGAGCTAAAATTCCAGAGAGGGAAGAAAGTAAGCTTTAGAGCATTTGTTGATTCTGGGCTACAGTTGAGGACCAGACTTGGCCTACTGGGAGAGGGAGAAACCAGTAGGGTTTTTGACAGTCACATGGGTGGATATAATGGATTGGAATCTAGAAGTGCTCCAAAATTTTTAACTATTAACAGAATGCAAAGTAAAACTACAATGAGGTAATACTATATACCCAGCAGAATGGCTGAAATTATAGACTGACAGTACCAAATGTTGGTGAAAATGTGGAGTCAGTGGAACTCTCACTCAGTGCTGGTGGGAATATAAATTGTTTCAGCCAATTTGGGAAATGATTTGGCAGTTTTAATAAAATTAAGTGTATACCGACCCTATGACTCAGCAATTATAAAGAAAAAGATTGGAGTGCTAAATCTCACACATATGATGTTGAGCGAAAGAAGCCAGTAACAATAGAAAACATATTGTAGGACTCCATTTATATGAAGTTTAAGAACAGGCAAATTAGTCTATTGTAACAGAAGTCAGAATAGTGGTTACCTATTGGGAGGAAGATATTTTCTGGGAAGGGATACAAGGAAAATTGATAGGATAAAAATGTTTATGTCTTGATCTGGTCAGTGGTTACATTGATGAATACATATAAAAAATTTGTAGAGCTGTATCCTGCAGATTTGTTCCTTTCATAAACATTATACTTCATTTCAAAGGCAACAATCCTCCAAAATGCATGATAAAATAAACAGATGAATAAAATAAAAGAGGTACTTGCATAGAAAAAAAATGATGGTGTATTAGCAATCAAGGATAATGATTAATACAATTTGGGGCATCTGAGGACTAAGTTTCCCTGGAGATTTATAATTGCAGGCTCAGATTATATGCAGATATAATTGTGGCCTCAGAAAGCTCTTGGTTTCACATACCACTGTTGATTCATACCGGTCTTACAGTTGTCTTTTTACCCAACCCTCCCCCAGTTACTCTGCTATCTAAGTCATTTTTTTTTAAGATTTTATTTATTTATTTGATAGAGACACAGCGAGAGAGGGAACACAAGCAGGGGGAGTGGGAGAGGGAGAAGCAGGCTTCCCGCCGAGCAGGGAGCCCCATGCGGGGCTCGATCCCAGGAGCCAGGGATCATGACCTGAGCCGAAGACAGACACTTAACGACTGAGCCACCCAGGCGCCCCTAAGTCATTTATTTATTTATTTATTTTTGATGTAGTGTTCCATGATTCATTGTTTGCGTATAACACCCAGTGCTCCATGCAATACGTGCCCTCCTTAATACCCATCACCGGGCTAACCCATCCCCCCACCCTCCTCCCCTCTAGAACCCTCAGTTTGTTTCTCAGAGTCCATCGTCTCTCATGGTTCGTCTCCCCCTCCGATTTTCCCCCCTTCATTTTTCCCTTCCTACTATCTTCTTTTTTTTTTTTAACATATAATGTATTATTTGTTTCAGAGGTACAGGTCTGTGATTCATCAGTCCTACACAATTCACAGCGCTCACCATAGCACATACCCTCCCCAATGTCTATCACGCAGACACCCCATCCCTCCCAGCCCCCACCACTCCAGCAACCCTCAGTTTGTTTCCTGAGATTAAGAATTCCTCATATCAGTGAGATCATATGATACTTGTTATCTAAGTCATTTTCATGTGTCCATCTGCTAAGTGCCATCTACTCTACTCCATGAAGTGCAGCTCACGTCAGTTGCACCCACACCATTGTAACACCTAAAGGGGGCCTGATCACTCTGCTGCCTCATCAGACTCCTGCATTCTGTATGCCCCACCTCTTGCCCCATCCTACCAGTATACATCTCTTGGGGTCTCCCTGCTTTCTCTCATGAGAAATTATATGAGGTCAGCCCTTATGCACAAACTGCATACCATACACATGTAAACATAAAAAGCCAGGTTCTCAAATAAGGGTTGGGTGATGGGGAGCAAGGCCTGAATGTTTGGTTGGGAATGTGAGCAAATGAAAGAGGAATGACTTTTGACAATTTTCTCTACCAGATTATGGATCTTTACATTGCAATCGAACAGCTTTCACTTTCGCGCTGCTTCCCTTATAAGCTTTGTCAGAGTCTTTCTTGATAGCCCTACATTTCAATAACTTAACTTTTCAAAAAATTGTTGAAGATGCCACTCTGGGCAAATATACCCTTGAAGAATAACTGCTGTCTACCATTTGGGTTTTCTCCATTTTTGCCACCGTTCACAGGTATTTCACGTAGTCATGGTCTCTTTATACCCTTCCTTGTCCCCAAAAGAGTTTTTATATAATTTAGGAAGTGATATGGGATCACACATATATGAAAACCCTTGGGTGATGAGATCAGGGGAAGGCTAAAGGGAGAAATTAGGAAGGGAAAGAAGGTCATAGAGTAAAGTGAGTGCCTAAAATAACTGTTTGCAATTTTATATACTTTACTAGAAGTGGCCTGAAATTTTGGGTCTGAGCTCAGCATACAGTATAAAAAAAAGAAACACAATCTGAAGGGGCATGTGCACCCCAATGTTTATAGCAGCAATGTCCACAATAGCCAAACTATGGAAAGAGCCTAGATGTCCATCAGCAGATGAACGGATAAAGAAGATGTGGTATATATACAATGGAATATTATGCAGCCATCAAAAAATGAAATCTTGCCATTTGCAACGACATGGATGGAACTAGAGGGTATTATGTTAAGCAAAATAAGTCAATCAGAGAAAAACAATTATCATATAATCTCCCTGATATGAGGAATTTGAGAAACAAGACAGAGGATCATAGGGGAAGGAAGGGAAAAATGAAACAAGATGAAACCGGAGAGGGAGACAAACCATAAGAGACTCTTCATCTCAGGAAACAAACTGAGGGTTGCTGGAGTGAAGTGGGGTGGGAGGGATGAGGTGGCTGGGTGATGGACACTGGAGAGGGTATGTGCTATGGTGAGCACTGTGAATTTTGTAAGACTGATGAATCACAGACCTGTACCCCTGAAACAAATAATATATTATGTTAATAAAAAAATTTTTTTAAAATAAATAAAAAAAGAAACACAATTTGTTAGACAACTGCCCCATACATTTTTTAACTCTAGTGTTAATTATAGGATTTGCTAGCTTTTCTAAAGTCAGTTGAAGATCAGGCCTTTATTCAGAAATGTAACCTTCACCCCCTTGCATTACCTTGTTCCTTGCTTTGAGGGAAGTTAGACATAAACCTAGGCTTTTTACCAGGAAGAGAAAGCTGCCATAATTTCAAGGACTTCCTGTAGTAGTCTGTCTGTCTCTGTCTCTGTCTGTCTCTGCCTCTGTCTATCTGTCTGTCTGTCCCTCTCTATATATCATATGATCCTAACATCTAAGAAGCTATTGGGGAGTTTTATTTTCCAGCAGCTGTCTACTCCTTAGAGTAAGATGGTGGAAGATACATTTGATCAATGTGAAATACATTTTAAATTGTCATCATATGTTCTTTCTGAAGATGCTGCTAATGCCTTGGGGGATTTCATCAATAAAAGTGTCTCTAATTTTCAATGACATCTTTTATGGAATGTTATGACTCATTTTTCAACTAATGCAAAGCAGATTCCTGTCACAGTAATGAATAGTCTAGAATTTCTAGGCTTAAAATATTATGTTTTGTTTCGGGGTGTATTTCAATCTTCTAATTGAGAAGTGGACTCCTTCCTATTCAATGAAATGCTGTAATAGTAACAATAATATTAATAATAGATATTATACTCATCCAGACTGTCTTGCAAATTTCTTCTGCATAAATAAGGGGGGAAACCATGTATATCAGTGCAGAAAACATTTAACATCTGTGTTTTCTTCCTCCTACAATGTTAGAGGAAAATATTTTCTTCATTCTAGTTTTTATGAAAGTTTATTTATCCTCTGCTTCTACGTCAGTTGGCTTAGAAACTACAGGGTGTGTTTCAGAAATGAGTGTGCTGAAAACTGGCAGGTGGGGGGAAGGAAGCCTACAGAGCTGATTTCAGTTTTGGTTTCCTAGATCTGAGTTTACAGAAGTGACTTTTCTCTATGAAATGCTTTTTCAGTAAGTCATTAATTATTCTGTCACAGTCTGGTCTGTTTGGTCAACAACCAAAGGTTTTAAAATCTGTTCTTTGAGAGTTTTTGAGGACTGCAGAGAGCCCTATTGTCTTGGCTGCAAACTCCCAGATATTCTGAATTGATCCCTTTGGGATAATGATTTTCCTTGCTGTTGGGAGCCTGTGGAGCTCTGGGTAAGGAACAGCATATGTTGGTTTATCATCAGCCTTCCAGAGTGGACTAATCATCCATCTCTGTTTTCAAGTGTAAAGGAATGGCTTTCGGGGACTCTTTGAGGTCCCTATACATGCTAAAGGCCTCTGTGTTAGTTCTGTAGGGCAGACTAGGGTTAGATGGCCACATTGCAGGGATTTCTCTTTTTAAAGGTCAGCCTCAGGGCCGGGTAGAGAATGGCCTGAATGAGAGTGACAAAACTAGTCAACGTTTTAAAGATTAACATCAAGTGCTAGCATTTATGGTGCATGCTCAATTAGCTTTTGGTTTCGCATTCCACCGTTGATTCACACTGGTTTTATATGGTTTTTAAACATTTGTCTTGCACTTAATATGTACCAGGCACTGTTCCAGGTGTTTTATATGAACATCGTCACTGTTCACAACCATTCTCTGAGATAGGTGCTACTATTATCTCCATTTTATAGCAGAAGAAACTGAGGCACCGAGATGTTAATTAATGTGATTCTCTCTTTCTCTCTCTTTCTCTGTATATGTATGTTTAAATGTTTATGCATTTATGTATATATATATATATATACACACATATATCTATATTTATCTATCCTATGGGCTCTGTTTCTCTGAAGAACCCTAATACAATCAAGATTATAAAAATTAACATCTGCTCTGCTCTCCATACTGAGTTTTATTCCAGTAGCTTATTCAGGGGCTCAGGCTCCCTGTGAAGCTGGGTCCTAGGCCTTCTGTATGAGTGAGCCCCCTTTTCTGTCCTGTGTCTCTCACCACCAGACCAGTTCTTCTCAATTTTTTAAAAATCCCATTATTGCCCCTTAAGGGATAACTTAGTTGTTCCCTGACCCCCTTGAAATTTTAATGCTACAGATATACTATGTATCTGTGCTTTACACATAAAAAGGACAACATCCTATGTCACCAGAGAACAGCAAATTAAAACAAGAAGATACCACTACACATCTATTAAAATGGCCAAAATCCAGAACACTGATAACACCAAGTGATGACAAGTACGTGTGGCAATAGGATATCTCATTCGTTGCTGATGGGAATGCAAAATGGTAAGACACTTGGGAAGACAGTTGGTGGTTCCTCACAAAACTAAATGTACTTTTACCATACAACCCAGCAATTGCACTTCTCAGTATTTAGTCAAAGG
This sequence comes from Eumetopias jubatus, assembly GCF_037043125.1. Taxonomy (NCBI): domain Eukaryota; kingdom Metazoa; phylum Chordata; class Mammalia; order Carnivora; family Otariidae; genus Eumetopias; species Eumetopias jubatus. The sequence goes on from NW_028274820.1 coordinate 37,964,097, forward strand.
AGTTGAAAATTTATGTCCACACAAAAACCTGCACACTAATGTTTGTAACAGCTTTATTTATAATGGCCAAAACCTGGGAGCAACCAAGACGTCCTTCAGTAAGTGAATGAATTAATACACTGTGGTGCATCCAGACCAGGAACATTATTCAATACTGAAAAGAATTGATCTGTTAAGCCATGAAAAGACATGGAAGGATATTAAGTGCATATTATTAAGTGAAAGAAGCCAAACTGAAAAGGCTGCTTACTATATGATTCCAGTGATATGATATTCTGGAAAAGACAGAGCTATGGAGACAGCAAAAAGATCAGTGGTTCCCAGGGATGAATTGGTGGAATACAGAGGATTTTTAAGATAATGAAATTATTCTGTATGACACTATAATGGTGGATATATGTCTGTACATACACACACATACATATATACATATATATGGTATATATTTGCCAAAACCCATAGAATATACAACACTAACTGTGAACCCTAATGTAAAATATGGACGTTGGGTGATGATGATGTATCAGTGCATGTTCATCAGCTATAACAAGCATGTTGCTCTGATGCTGGATGTTGATAATGGAGGAGGTTGTGTGTGTGGGGGTGGGCGGTGGGCAGGCAGAGGGTATATGAAATCTCTGTACTTGCCTTTCAATTTTGCTGTGGACCTAAAACTGCTCTAAAAAGTAAATCTTTCCTTTTTCACGACTGAGTGATATTCCGTTGTGTGTGTGTTTGTGTGTATGTGTACCACAACTTCTTTATCCATTTGTCTATTGAAGGACATTTGGGCTGCTTCCATATCTTGGCTATTATAAATAATGCTGCCATAAACATAGGGGTGCATACATCTTTTTGAATTTGTGTTTGTTTTCTTTTTTTCTTTTTAAATTTTTTATTGTTATGTTAATCACCATACATCATTAGTTTTTGATGTAGTGTTCCATGATTCATAGTTTGTGCATAATACCCAACGCTCCATGCAGAACATGCCCTATTTAATACCAATCACCAGGCTAACCCATCCCCCCACCCCCCTCCCCTCTAGAACCCTCAGTTTGTTTTTCAGAGTCCATTGTCTCTCATGGTTCATCTCCCCATCCGATTTGCCCCCCTTCATTCTTCCCCTCCTGCTATCTTCTTTTTTTTTTAAACATTGCATTATTTGTTTCAGAGGTACAGATCTGTGATTCAACAGTCTTGCACAATTCACAGCACTCACCATAGCACATACCCTCCCCAATGTCTATCACCCAGCCACCCCATCCCTCCCACCCCCCACCACTCCAGCAACCCTCAGTTTGTTTCCTGAGATGAAGAATTCCTCATATCAGTGAGGTCATATGATACATGTCTTTCTCTGATTGACTTATTTCGCTCAGCCTAACACCCTCCAGTTCCATCCGTGTTGTTGCAAATGGCAAGATCTCATTCTTTTTGATGGCTGCATAATATTCCATTGTGTATATATACCACCTTTTCTTTATCCATTCATCTGTCAACAGACATCTTGGCTCTTTCCACAGTTTGGCTATTGTGGACATTGCTGTTATAAACATTGGGGTGCACGTACCCCTTTGGATCCCTACATTTCTATCTTTGGGGTAACTACCCAGTAGTGCAATTGCTGGATCGTATGGTAGCTCTATTTTCAACTTTTTGAGGAACCTCCATACTGTTTTCCAGAGTGGTTGCACCAGCTTGCATTTCCACCAACAGTGGAGGAGGGTTCCCCTTTCTCCACATCCCTGCCAACATCTGTCGTTTCCTGACTTGTTAATTTTAGCCATTCTGACTGGTGTGAGGTGGTATCTCATGGAGGTTTTGATTTGGATTTCCGTGATGCCGAGCGATGTTGAGCACTTTTTCATGTGTCTGTTGGCCATTTGGATGTCTTCTTTGGAAAAATGTCTGTTCATGTCTTCTGCCCATTTCTTGATTGGATTATTTGTTCTTTGGGTGTTGAGTTTGATAAGTTCTTTATAGATTTTGGATACTAGCCCTTTATCTGATATGTCATTTGCAAATATTTTCTCCCATTCTGTCGGTTGTCTTTTGGTTTTGTGGACTGTTTCTTTGGCTGTGCAAAAGCTTTTTATCTTGATGAAATCCCAATAGTTCATTTTTGCCCTTGATTCCCTTGCCTTTGGCGATGTTTCTAGGAAGAAGTTGCTGTGGCTGAGGTCGAAGAGGTTGCTGCCTGTGTTCTCCTTTAGGATGTTGATGGACTCCTGTCTCACATCTAGGTCTCTCAATCATTTGGAGTCTATTTTTTGTGTGTGGTGTAAGGAAATGGTCCAGTTTCAGTCTTCTGCATGTGGCTGTCCAATTTTCCCAACACCATTTGTGGAAGAGACTGTCTTTTTTCCATTGGACATTCTTTCTTGCTTTGTCAAAGATGAGTTGACCATAGAGTTGAGAGTCCATTTGTGGGCTCTCGATTCTGTTCCATTGATCTATGTGTCTGTTTTTGTGCCAGTACCATACTGTCTTGATGATGACAGCTTTGTAATAGAGCTTGAAGTCCGGAATTGTGATGCCGCCAGCTTTGCTTTTCTTTTTCAACATTCCTATGGCTATTTGGGGTCTTTTCTGGTTCCATACAAATTTTAGGATTATTTGTTCCATTTCTTTGAAAAAAGTGGATGGTATTTTGATGGGGATTGCATTGAATGTGTAGATTGCTCTAGGTAGCAATGATACCTTCACAATGTTTGTTCTTCCAATCCATGAGCATGGAACGTTTTTCCATTTCTTTGTGTCTTCCTCAATTTCTTTCATGAGTATTTTATAGTTTTCTGAGTACAGATCCTTTGCCTCTTTGGTTAGATTTATTCCTAGGTATCTTATGGTTTTGGGTGCAATTGTAAATGGGATCGACTCCTTAATTTCTCTCTCTGCTGTCTTGTTGTTGGTGTATAGGAATGCCACTGATTTCTGTGCATTGATTTTATATCCTGCCACTTTACTGAATTCCTGTATAAGTTCTAGCAGTTTTGGGGTGGAGTCTTTTGGATTTTCCACATAAGGTATCCTATCATCTGCAAAGAGTGAGAGTTTGACTTCCTCCTTGCCGATTTGGATGCCTTTGATTTCTTTTTGTTGTCTGATTGCTGTGGCTAGGACTTCGAATACTATGTTGAATAGCAGTGGTGATAGTGGACATCCCTGCTACGTTCCTGACCTTAGGAGGAAAGCTCTCAGTTTTTCCCCATTGAGAATGATATTTGCTGTAGGTTTTTCATGGATGGCTTTTATGATATTGAGGTATGTACCCTCTATCCCTATACTCTGAAGAGTTTTGATCAAGAAAGGATGCTGTACTTTGTCAAATGCTTTCTCTGCATCTATTGAGAGGATCATATGATTCTTGTTCTTTCTTTTGTTAATATATTGTATCACGTTGATTGATTTGTGGATGTTGAACCAACCTTGCAGCCCAGGGGTAAATCCCACTTGGTCATGGTGCATAATCCTTTTAATGTACTCTTGGATCCTACTGGCTAGTATTTTGGTGAGAATTTTTGCATCCATGTTCATCAAGGATATTGGTCTGTAATTCTCCTTTTTGATGGGGTCTTTGTCTGGTTTGGGGATCAAGGTAATGGTGGCCTCATAAAATGAGTTTGGAAGTTTTCCTTCCATTTCTATTTTTTGGACCAGTTTCAGGAGAATGGGTATTAATTCTTCTTTAAATGTCTGGTAGAATTCCCCTGGGAAGCCATCTGGCCCTGGGCTTTTGTTTGTTGGGAGATTTTTGATGACTGTTTCCATTTCCTTAGTGGTTATAGGTCTGTTCAGGTTTTCTATTTCTTCCTGGTTCAGTTTTGGTAGTTGATACATCTCTAGGAATGCATCCATTTCTTCCAGGTTATCTAATTTGCTGGCATAGAGTTGCTCGTAATATGTTCTTATAATTGTTTGTATTTCTTTGGTGTTGGTTGTGATCTCTCCTCTTTCATTCATGATTTTGTTGATTTGGGTCATTTCTCTTTTCTTTTTGATAAGTCTGGCCAGGGGTTTATCAATCTTGTTAATTCTTTCAAAGAACCAGCTCCTAGTTCCGTTGATCTGTTCTACTGTTCTTTTGGTTTCTATTTCATTGATTTCTGCTCTGATCTTTATCATTTCTCTTCCCCTGCTGGGTTTAGGCTTTATTTGCTGTTTTTTCTCTAGCTACTTTAGGTGTAGGGTTAGGTTGTGTATTTGAGACCTTTCTTGTTTCTTGAGAAAGGCTTGTATTGCTATATACTTTCCCTTCAGGACTGCCTTTGCTGCATCCCAAAGATTTTGAACAGTTGTGTTTTCATTTTCATTGGTTTCCATGAATGTTTTTAATTCTTCTTTAATTTCCTGGTTGACCCATTCATTTTTAGTAGGATGCTCTTTAGCCTCCATGTATTTGAGTTCTTTCTGACTTTCCTCTTGTGATTGAGTTCTAGTTTCAAAGCATTGTGGTCTAAAAATATGCAGGGAATGATCCCAATCTTTTGGTACCGGTTGAGACCTGATTTGTGACCTAGGATGTGATCTATTCTGGAGAATGTTCCATGGGCACTAGAGAAGAATGTGTATTCTGTTGCTTTGGGATGGAATGTTCTGAATAGGTCTGTGAAGTCCATTTGGTCCAGTGTGTCATTTAAAGTCTTTATTTCCTTGTTGATCTTTTGCTTAGATGATCTGTCCATTTCAGTCAGGGGGGTGTTAAAGTCCCCCACTATTATTGTATTGTTGTTAATGTGTTTCTTTGCTTTTGTTATTAATTGCCTTATATAATTGGCTGCTCCCATGTTAGGGGCATAGATATTTACAATTGTTACATCTTCTTCTTGGATAGATCCTTTAAGTAGGATATAGTGTCCTTCCTCATCTCTTACTACAGTCTTTGTTTTAAAATCTAATTTGTCTGATATGAGGATTGCCATCCCAGCTTTCTTTTGGTGTCCATTAGCATGGTAAATGGTTCCCCCCCCCACTTTCAATCTGGGGGTGTCTTTGGGTCTAAAATGAGTCTCTTGCAGACAGCATATTAATGGGTCTTGTTTTTTAATCCAATGTGATAGCCTGTGTCTTTTGATTGGGGCATTTAGCCCATTTACATTCAGGGTAACTATTGAAAGATGTGAATTTAGTGCCATTGTATTGCCTGTAAGGTGACTGTTACTGTATACTGTCTGTATTCCTTTCTGGTGTATGCTGCTTTTAGGTTCTCTCTGCTTAGAGGACCCCTTTCAAGATTTCTTGTAGGGCTGGTTTCGTGTTTGCAAATTCCTTTAGTTTTTGTTTGTCCTGGAAGCTTTTTATCTGTCCTTCTATTTTCAATGACAGCCTAGCTGGATATAGTATTCTTGGCTGCAGATTTTTCTCGTTTAGTGCTCTGAAGATATCATGCCGTCCTTTCTGGCTTGCCAGGTCTCTGTGGATAGGTCTGTTGCCAATCTAATGTTTCTACCATTATAGGTTACATGTCTCTTCTCCTGAGCTGCTTTCAGGATTTTCTCTTTGTCTCTGAGACTCATAAGTTTTACTATTAGATGTCAGGGTGTTGACCTATTTTTATTGATTTTGAGAGGGGTTCTCTGTGCCTCCTGGATTTTGATGCCTGTTTCCTTCCCCACATTAGGGAAGTTCTCTGCTATAATTTGCTCCAATATACCTTCTGCCCCTCTCTCTCTTTCTTCTTCTTGTGGGATCCCAATTATTCTAATGTTGTTTCGTCTTATGGTATCGCTTATCTCTCAAATTCTGCCCTTGTGATCCAGTAGTTGTTTATCTTTTTCTCAGCTTCTTTATTTTCCATCATTTGGTCTTCTATATCTCTGATTCTCTCTTCTGCCTCATTTATCCTAGCAGTTAGTGCCCCCATTTTTGATTGCACCTCATTAATAGCCTTTTTGATTTCGACTTGGTTAGATTTTAGTTCTTTTATTTCTCCAGAAAAGGTTTCTCTAATAACTTCCATGCTTTTTTCAAGCCCAGCTAGTATCTTTAAAGTCATGATTCTGAACTCTAGGTCCAACATCACACTAATGTCCATATTGAGTAGGTCCCTGGCAGATGGTACTACCTCTTGTTCTTTTTGTTGAGGTGATTTTTTTCATCTTGTCATTTTGTCCAGAGGAGAATAGATGAATGAGGGAACAAAATGCTAACAGATTAACAACGTCCCCAGAAAATATACTCTAATCAAATCAGAAAAGACCCAAAACCAGGGGAAAAGAAAGGGAAAGAAAGAAAAAGGAAAGAGGAAAAAAAAAAGAAAAAGAAAAAAAACAAACAAAAACAGAACAAAACAACAAAAAAAAGAATATGATCAAATATGATCAGGCTGGTGCATAGATCAGTGCCACACACTAGATTTTGAGTGTATTTTGGTCTGTTAGAACAAAGTGCCTCCCAAAATTTTAAAGAAAGAAAGACTTATATATGTACAAAATAAGGGTTGATACAATGAAGGGATGGAATATGACTGTAAAGATGAAAATTATAAAACATTTTAAAAAAGGAATTGATAAGATGTTTGAAAAAAGAAAGAAAGAAGGATTAAAAAAAGGAAAGAAAGAAAGAAAAAAAAGGGGGGGAGAGAATGTGATCAGGCAGGAGACTAGAACAAAGCCATACACTAGAGATTTAGAGTATATTTTGATATGTTAGAAGAAACTGTATCTCAAAATTTTAAAGAGAGAACAACTTATATATATATATATATGCCAAAAATAAGGGTAACTACTATGAAGGGATAGAATATGACTCTAAAAATGAAAAATAAAAATGTTTTTTTAAAAAAAGGGATTGATAAGATGTTGGTTGAAAAAGGGAAAAAGAAAAATTCAAAAAAAAAACAGTTAAAAAAATTAACTTTGAAAGACTAATGAATCATGGTAAAAAAGCCATGAATTCTATATGCCGTATTCCCCTAGCGCCGGAGTTCTGCCATTCTCATTGATCAGTAAACTTTGGTCTCGGCTGGCTGTTCGTGCTGATCTTCTGGGGGAGGGGCCTGTTGCCGTGGTTCCCAAATGTCTTTGCCGGAGGCGGAATTGCCCCGCCCTTGTCGGTCCGGGCTAAGCAAGCTTCTGGGGTTTGCTCTCAGGAGCTTTTGTTCCCTGCTAGCTTTCCGTACAGCTTTGGAGGATGAGAGTGAAAATGGTGGCCTCCCAATCTCCTCCCTGGAGGAGCTGAGAACTCGGGGCTCCGCTCCTCAGTGCGCCCCCAGAGAAAAGCAGTCACTCCCATCTCCCTGGTCTCCGGCCGCACTCCGTGCTCACCCGGCCTGTGACCGAGCGTTTCTATCTCTGGCACCCGACCCTGCAGGGAGTCTCCAAACCCAGCAGATCCCTGCGGTGCGCTCCCGCGCCACTCCTCCCCGGGGAGGAAGGGGAGTCTCCCCGGATCTGCCGCTTGTTGGGTCCCTGCTAGAGGAGCAGTGGCCCAACTGTGTTGCTGGTCACAGGTTATGGCAACCCCGAGCTGAGAGCCCGCGCCTCAGCTCCGTCTCTGCAGCCGGCTTCCCTGCTCCGATCCCTGGGAGCTCTGCCGCACTCAGACACCTCCGGTCTTTCTGTGACCCTGAGGGTCCTGAGACCACACTGTCCTGTGAGGGTTCCACCCCCGCTTAGCCACTGGAGCGACGTCCCTCAGCGGAGCCGACTTCTAAAAGTTCCAGTTTTGTGCTCCGCGGCTCTATCACTTGCCAGAAGCGGCCGACAGAGGCCCCCTCCCCCGCCATCTATCCTCCCCAGTATCGCCTCGGATTCACTTCTCCGCACGTCCTACCTTCCAGAAAGTGGTCGCTTTTCTGTTCAGAGAGTTGTTGCTATTCTTTTCTTCGATCTCCTGTTGCGGTTGTAGGTGTTCAGAATGGTTTGATCCCTCTCCAGCTGAATTCCTGAGACCAGACGAAATCCAGGTCTCCTACTCCTCTGCCATCTTGCTCCGCCCCCTGTGTTTGTTTTCTTTGAGTAAATATCCAGTAGTGGAATTATTGGATCATATCATATTTATATTTTTAATTTTTTGATGAAACTTTATACTGTTTCCCACAATGGCCGTACTAATTTACATTCCCACCCACAGTTCATGTGGGTTCCTTTTTTCCACATCCTTGTCAACACTTGTTTCTTGTCTTTTTGCTACTAGCGATTCTCACGGGTGTAAGGTGATATTTCATTTTGGTTTTGATTTGCATTTTCCTGATGATTAGTGATGTTGAGGTAGCTTTTCATGTGTCTGTTGGCCCTCTGTATGTCTTTTTTGTTTTTGTTTTGAGATTTTATGTATTTATTTGAGAGAGAGAGAGAGCATGAGAGGGGAGAGGGTCAGAGGGAGAGGCAGGCTCCCCACCGAGCGGGGAGCCTGACGCGGGACTCGATCCCAGGACTCTGGGATCATGACCTGAGCCGAAGGCAGTTGCTCAACCAACTGAGCCACACAGGCGTCCTGTATGTCTTTTTTGGGAAAATGTCTATTCAGGTCCTTTGCCCATTTTTTAATAAAAAAACAAAAAGCAGAGTCAGACCTATAAATAAAGAGAAAAAACTGATGGTTGCCAGAGGGAAGAGGGTGAGAGATTGTGCAAAATGAGCAAAGGGGAGTCAGAGATCAAACTTCAGTTATGGAATGAATAAATCACAGGAATAAAAGGTGCAGCATAGAGAATGTAGTCAGTGGTATTGTAACAGAATTCATTGCATGATAAAAGATGGTGGCTCTGCTTGTGGGTATAGCATAAGCTATAGAGTTGTTGAATCACTATGTTGTACACCTGAAACTAATGTAACATTGTGTACCAACTAGACTAAAAAAGAAAGTCTATAAAAAAAGGTACAAAATTTTTTTGCTCCCAGGAACCAATTTTCACCCCCTTGAAGTTGATACTGCCCCAGCTGAGAATGCATGATCTAGATTTGCATATATCAACTGTTGGGATTTCTTATTATTTCACCCACTCTGTTGGCTCAATCCTGCTATTGCATATGAATTTCTTGGGGCAATTGTTTCCTGAAACAATCCTGCGGAAAATGGAAACCAGTGATAAAGGACATGTCCAACTATTAATGTTTGTGGGCCCTGCTCCTGGGCTTCCAGAGAAGTTATACTTCAACATTTAACAAGGTCAAAATGACTTAGCAAAACCTCAAAGCATGGGCTCTTAATTCTGCCCCAAGCACACATTGAACATCTGCTTCATTAAAGAAAATAACCAAAAAGGAGTATTCTGAACACAAAAGGTAAGAAAAAGGAATAAATTTCCCTCGTTGCCATAAGATTAAAGTCATACAGCTCTGAATATACTAGAAACTTAAGATAAGAACTGCAACTTTCTGAACGTCTTTTGTCTAACAATTTGCAACCTTTTATGTAAAAATATATGTAACCTACACCAAATGTTCCCTTACCAGAGCACTCTCTTTTTTAAACATTTTTTAAAATTTAAATTCAATTAGTCAATGTATAATGTATTATTAGTTTCAGTGGTAGAAGTCAGTGATTCATCAGTCTTATATAACACCTAACACCCAGTGCTCATTACATCATGTGCCCTCCTTAATGTCCATCATCCTACCCCATCTGTCACCCACCTCTCCTCCAGCAACCCTATGATTAAGAGTCTCTTATGGTTTGTCTCCCTCTCTGATTTCATTGTGTTTTATTTTTCCTCTCTTCCCCTATGATCCTGTTTTGTTTCTTAAATTCCACATACGAGTGAGATCATTTGATAATCGTCTTTCTCTGACTGACTTATTTCGCTCAGCATAATACCCTCTAGTTCCATCCATGTAGTTGCAAATGGCAAGATTTCATTTTTTGATGGCTGGGTAGTATTCCATTATACATATATAACATATCTTCTTTATCCATTTGTGTGTCGATGGACATCTGGACTCTTTCCATAGTTTGGCTATTGTGGACATTGCTGCTATAAACATTGGGGTGTCCCTTCAGATCACTACATTTGTATCTTTGGGGTAAATTCCTAGTAGTGAAATTGCTGGGTCATAGGGTCAGAGCACTCTCTTCTTTGTGAAGATTGTGTATCCTGGGCAGCTATCCTAGCTGAGGCTCAAATAAAACTCTCTTCCTTTTTTTAGGAATTCTAAAAAGTTTGTTCATTTTGCACTAATACCACTTATGCCTTGCCATGGGAGAGAATGGGTTCTGCTGTTGATTTCTGAGGTTATCTACCACCTCACTGTCTCTCCATTTTGGACCTCAGCCTGGTACTCCACCCATCAGCCATTTCCCACTTTGAGTAAGCCTCTGCCTAATTTGGGGGTGTGACTTGTCTCACTAGTGCCCATGCTCTGTGTTTGAGGGAAATTCTCTATTAAGGATCAGGGAAAGTTCCTTCCCTTTTCCAGGTCTTATAAGCGACTTGTTGGAATGAGATTTTGTTATCCTCATTTTTTTTTAAAGTTTTTATTTAAATTCCAGGAGAGTTAACATACAGTGTTCTATTAGTTTCAGGTGTGCAATATAGTGATTTGACACTTCCATACAACACCCAGTGCTCATCACAAGTGCAGTCCTTAATCCCCATCACCTATGTCACCCATCCTTCCTCCCACCTCCCCTCTGGTAACCCTCTGTTGTTCTCTATAGTTAAGAGTCTGTTTCTTGGTTTGCCTCTCTCTTTTTTCCTCCTATGTTCATTTGTTTTGTTTCTTAAATTCCACATATGTGTGAAATCATATGGCATTTGTCTTTTTCTGAATGACTTATTTTGCTTAGCATTATACTCTCTAGCTCCATACACATTGTTGCAAACGGCAAGATTTCATTCTTTTTTGTGGCTGAGTAATATTTCCATTGTGTGCGTGTGTGTGTGTGTGTGTATATATATATATATATTCCACTTTTTTTTTTTTTAAGGAGAGAGAGAGCAGGGGGAGGGGCAGAGTGAGAAAGAGAGAGAATCCCGAGCAGGTTCCATGCTCAGCACAGAGCCAGAGGTGGGGCTCAATCTCACGACCCTGAGATCATGACCTTATCCGAAATCAATAGTCAGACACTTAACCAACTGAGCCACCCAATGGCCCCTATATACCACTTATTTATCTGTTCATCTATCAGTGGACACTGAGCTGCTGCCATAATTTGACTACTGTAGATAATGCTGCCATAAACATCAGGGTGCATGTTATCTTTTAGAAATTATTTTCATAACCCAGACAGTGAGGTCCCTTTCATAAGAGAAGATTGTTTAAAGTTTAGCTCCCTGGATAACATCCGATCAATTTTTTTCTTTTAATTCATTTATGGTCTTTTGGTGGGGGCTGGCGTAAAGAGGTGTTTCCTTATTATAAAATTATAATTTTATAATGTTTCCTTATTACAAAATTATAAAATAGCAAGCACAGAAATTTTTTTTTATGACCTAGAAAGACTTTGTAGAATATCTCTTGCTTTTATTCCTTTCTCTTGTTTTTACATGAAATTTATCTTGGGGACAGAACCATCAAAGGTTTTACATTTTATCATGTTCCTCTTTCTCTTTGATGAAGGAAGTATTGCCAAATTATAATACCAAGAAACCTCTTAGCCTATGTTCTTGGTTATTTCTTTTAAGTAACATTTATGGTGTATTTTTCTAATTAAAAAAACTAATATGTGTTCAATTAAAAAAATCAGAAACAACTAGAAAGAATGAAAAACATAAGACACCTGGATCCCATTCCCCATTCAAAATTATTAACACTTTGGTATAAAATCTCCCAGTTTTTTATGAGTAGGCAAATATTCGCCCAATAGTAGAAGCATGGGCCATTCAATATTGTGTTTTTCTACTCAGCATAATATAGCTTCAATTGTTCTTACATCATTAAGTAGACTTTTACAGCATAATTTTAAAACCCTTTTCTTTGGAAAATTTCAAATATAAGCAAAGGAAAGAAAATAGCATAATGAACCCCCTTGTGTATATCACCCAGTTTCAAAGCTATTAGTATTCTGCTATTCTCTCTCTTTTTTTTATTCTTCTACTCCTGTTTTAGCTATACCTCCGCTGAGGTAAAATTGGAGTCGTGCTTATTAAATGTAAAATTATGACAAATGGCTTGACAAACTGGAGTAACCCGTGCCCCAATCTAGATACAGAACATTTCTGTAATAGCATGTCGCTCCCCAGTTACTACTAACCCTCTGCAGAGGAAACCACTCTTCTGATTTTTTTTCACCATAGATTAGTTTCCAGGTGTTCATATACATGGAAGCATATAGTATGAATTCTTCTGTGGCTGGTTTCTTTTGTCCAACATAATGTTTGTTTCTTTTGTCCAACATAATGTCATTGTGATTGGTCCTATTGTTGAATGTATCAGTAGTTCACGCCTTTTTATTGTTGAGTAGTAATGTGTTTTGTCAATATATCACAATTTGCTTATCCAATTTCCTTTAAATAGACATTTGAGTTATTTCCATTTTTGGCAGTCATGCATAAACCTGCTGTGACTATTTTTGTACAAGTCTCTTTGTGGACATATGTCTTCATTCTACTATGTAAATATCTTGGCAAGGGATTACTGGACAAAATAAGCACATGTTTAACTTTATGGGAAACTGTCAAGCCTTTGTCTAAATTTGTACCAGGAGCAGGACTCTTTAAGAAATGGTGTCTTTGTGTCAATCTTTTGTATAAGTCAAAATGAAACAAGGAACTGATGTCATCTCACCTGCCAAGTTTAGAAATAAATAACAATACTCAGCACAACCACATCAAGAGTGTAAGACTGCCAAACATTACAATTTTACCCCACCACATCTGTGAGTAACAGATGCTTTAGTTTAATCGGTACCCATAATACTTGGCCTGATGTTAGAATTGTCTCTTATGTTCTTACCATCTTAGGAGTGGTAAGATGTGGCACCAATTAGCAAATGTTTATATTTTTACAATATCTGTAGTGAACATCATTTCAGAACTCCCAAGATGAGCCAGTAAAATGAATGTGCTTTAAACATATTGAGTGGGCAGTTAGAAATTTAATACAATTGGTTGAAAGAACAAGGTAAAGTGATGTTATGAGGGTCACATATGGATACTGCATCCTACCAAGCAGATATTGTTCCTTTGCACACAGTTGATACTTTTTAAATAATAGCAGACCACATGGATATTGCCTATTAATTCTCTAGCTATTACTGATTATTCTTTCTAGATGGAACTATAAATTGTGTGTCATGACTTACTTTAATATGCTTTCCACTTTTCTAAGACTGTAAGAACAAGTTGAATTTTCCTGTAGCTATTTATGGCCAAGACATACCTTCAGTCTTTTGGACACATGAGGCTCCTTGAGGAGCTGACTCCCTTTAGGAACTGGCTTGTGCCCTGTGAGAATCAGATACAACATTGCCAACTGTCCATCTTGGAAGGCCCAACTTTCCCACAGGTGTGTTCGGACAACAGAGTCTCTAGTTCACAGAATGTTAAAAAAAAAAAAAAAAAATTAGTTAGACCCAGAGCATATCAGTATGCTTTTATTTACCCAAGGGGTTATTCAGCTTTAAGCAGAAAACTGTGACCTTTGACTTCTCTTTAAAAATTTCTTCCTGCTTGTTACATTTCTCTTTGTTAAGAGTCTGGTAACTTTAGTACTATTCACATGATTGTAAATCCCACACTGGCTGTGTATTTCATATGGTAGGTGTTTCCCAACTAATATACCAGTAATCCCTTCAGAGTGATACCAAGCTTAATGTAAATTTAATTTTCTCTAATCCAGTCTCTTTGTTTATCAAGTCTTGTGTTCTGAGGAAATACGAAAAGCATTGCTAATACTGGAAAGCAGAATGATTGTACCCCAAGGGATTTGGTGATCTGAAGGGTCAGCATTTACCAACTCCTCATGAGATAGTGTAATGTGGCTTCACAGTGCTCAGTATAAGCCAACCGTGTTTAAAGACATTCTGCCTCTCAGATCACTCATACGTATTTGATACTCAGGAATAATATTTTCTCTCTCAAATAAGAATGAAAAAATAAAACATTTTAAATAGTCAGAAGAAACATCTGGGATATAATTTTTTTTCAGTTCATACTTGGGTATGAGTAATGAACTATGGGTTTTTTTGTTTTTTGGTTTGTTTTCATCTAACTATTCAGTTCCTTTTTCCCAATGTGACAGTTTTTCAACTATTGGGGAAATGTTTTTAATTTAAAATTATATAAACTGATAATCCTGCAACGTACCTACTTGTGAAGATGAATATTGGAAAAGAGATAAACAATACAGTATGAGAACACCCAGGTTGTATGATTAGGGGCAAGGGCTCGAATTAGAGGGTCATTGGATAAGCTCCTTTAAACAAAGACTGGCGCAGAGTGACAAAGATGGCTAGTATTTAAATTCAAGATGGCCTGGGGCCCTGGGTGGCTTAGTCAATTAAGCATACAACTCTTGGTTTCGGTTCAGGTTGTGATCTCAGGGTTGTGAGATCAAGTCCTGAGCTGGGCTCCGTGCTGGGCATGGAACCTGATTAAGATTCTCTCTCTGTCTTCCCCTGCCCTTCCCCCCTGCTCTCTTTCTCTCAAAGAAAAAAAAAAGGGAAAAAAATAATGCAAACTTGGTAAAATGTACCCATCTTAGATCAATAAAACATCACTCTTTTAGTGATTCATAAAAATAAATGGCCTTTCGTGACTGGATAAACAAAATGTCATATATCCACACAATAGAATTTTATTTGACAGTAAAAAATGAAGTACTGACACGTGATACAACATGGATGAACCTTGAAAACATTATGCAAAGTGAAAGAAGCCATTCACACACACACACAGAATTATTACTACATATTATATGACTCCATTTATATGAAATGTCCAAAATAGGCAAACCCATAGAGACAGAGAGAAGATTAGTGGTTGCCAAGGGCTGGAGGAGGGGTGGATGGTGATTGCTACTGGGTACAGGGTTTCTTTGGGGGTGATGAGAATGATCTAAAATTGGTTGTGCTGGTGGCTGTACAATAAGAATATACTAAAAAACATCGAATTGTATACTTTAGATGGGAGAATTCTATGGTATGTAAGTTATTTTAATAAAAGTGTTTAATTTGCCTCCTAATAAGTGCCAGACATGTGACTTATGCTAGCCAATTTAATCCTCATCAGATGCTTGCAAACAAAGTTTATTTTCCTCATCTTACAAATGAGGAAACCAGGAAACAAAACAAATGAACAAAGGAAAAAGAGAGGAAGAGAGAGAGACAAACGAAGAAACAGGCTCTTAACTCTCGGGAACAAACTGATAGTTACCAGAGGGGAGGGGAGGTGGGTGGGGGAGTGGGGGAAATAGGGGATGGAGATTAAAGAGTACACTTATCATGATGAAAAAAGTATGTATGATAAAATGATAAAATAACACACACCCAAAATAAGGACACTGCAAACAAGAAAAATGGAGGGATGTGAAACAACACCTCCCCATAGTTTGAGAAACAGTTGTCTTCTAGAGGAGGGGAAAGATATGCTTGTTTAATTGTATATGAAAAGTACAAATGACTTAACTTCATTCAATTCAAGTTTGAATTAAGTTCCAAGTACTAGGTTAGTTTAACTCATCATTTTCTTTACTTTTCATTTTTCTTTTTTTTCTTTTTTAATTTAATTAATTTTTTTTACATTTAAAAAAACATTTTATTTATTTATTTGACAGAGAGAGAGAGAGATAGTGAGAGCAGGAACACAGGCAGGGGGAGTGGGAGAGGGAGAAGCAGGCTTCCCACTGAGCAGGGTGCCCGATGTGGGAATCGATCCCAGGACCTGGGATCATGACCTGAGCCAAAGGCAGACGCTTAATGAGTGAGCCACCCAGGCTCTTATTGGTCATTTTTATTGTATGTAGAAATACAAATATAAGAACACCTATAGAAAAAAATATAACCTGAAATCCTTACAAAATTTTCATAAAACCCCAGTAAAATAAACTTGTAAATTAAAAACAGCAGATAACTTGACTTAGATCAACCACAAATTCATAGCAAAAATAGATATAAATCCAGGGGCCTAAACATAGTTTTTAAGTTTATAACTCAGAATTTTCTTTACCTTGTTTAAAATTTTGTTTCACTTAGGGGCACCTGGAGGGCTCAGTCGGTTGAGTGGCTGACTCTTGATTTCAGCTCAGGTCATGATCTTGGGGTCTTGAGGTTGAGCCCCATGGCAGGCTCCCCACGCAGTGGGGAGTCTGCTTGAGATTCTCTCTCTTCCTTTCCCTCTGCCCCTCCCCCCACTTGCATGCTCTCTCTCTAAAATAAATGGGTAAATATTTTAAAAAATAATAAAATTCTGCTTCACTTTAATTAAATGTATCTGTATCAACTGTAAAAAACAAACAAACAAATGAGAAATCAGGTTCTGAGTCACCTGTATACACTGACTTGAGGAATGACTGGCACCATGAAGTTTACATTGAAAGCCTGTCTACTTTCTAAGTATGAGCTTTTCCCGTTGGTGGTCTTGGTTCATCAGTGGCTGTCTTGGAATCATCCTTCCAAGTGATAAGACCTACTGGGTAATCATTTGTTGCGCTGCTATTAGTGGTGAGTTAATTTACCTATGTGGGTAGGGCTAGTGATTTCTGAACTAGGTGGAACCCTGAACAGCAGGCGATGACATGAGGGCACTGAGTCCTCACAGGTAGGGAGCTGAGGAAACACACAGTATCACAAACTGGTAAGTGCTCAATCCAACAATTTTTTTTTTTGTTGTTTTTACACTCAGTTTTCCCTGATGGCAACTTGGAAAAAAGAGAGAGGAAAAAAAGGAGGATGTTTGAATAAAAGAATATGCTAAAAGTTATTGTTTTTATTTTTCTGTGGACTTCCCTGAGCAGAAATTGGATCCCAGTATATTTGAAACATAGATGGTAGATATGGGGTAAACTAGAATTTAAGGCTACTATAAATTTTCATGATTTTCTATAGGTAGAACACAAATTCACCTTTGAAGGAAGACTAGGCATTTATTTTGGGAAAAACATTTTAATGGGCTCTTTGATTCTAGAAGGGTAAAGCAAAGAATCTTTTCTGAAATAGAAAGTTGAACTTCTCTGTATAATCATGTAAAACTCTGTCCTCCTTGTGGGTGGGTGACATCTCTGAATATTATAGTTCTTTTCAGAAAAAAACATAATTCTTTCTGGAGACCTCAGAAGGTCAGTAGCCTAATCTCTAAGTCAATGATTCATGTTTAGGGGTTGTCTCATGTGGGAGAGCTGAGCAAGGGCCATCCTATGATATGGCTGTTGAAAGGGGGCTGAGAAGAGAGAAGCTCCCTAAAAAACCTTGTAGAGGAGCTGGGCCTGTGAACTAGGAGGATATTCATGAATAACAGGGATATTTAACAATTTTTCCTCCTTTTATTATAACTTTTTCTTTTATGTCAAGCTGTTAGTTTAGTCTTGCTAAATGTTGTAGCCCAGTCTTAGCTGAGTTGTGAAGGTTTAAGGGTTGGGCCTGTGTCTAAGGGGTGCGGCCATGTGGGACAGGCTGCTACCAGATGGACAGGTGGGCCGTGGAAGAGGGAGGCGGCAGTTTGGAGCGAGAGCAGCAGTAGATGTGGCTTCCAGCAACGGAGACATGTTCATGGACCATGTGAGCATTCCCCAGAGATTCATAGAAATACTGGTGAGAAGAACCCTGATGGGGAATAGCCATCTCGATGACAGGAGGAATTGCGCTTGAAGTTACTTATAAGGAGATATGAAGAAGTAGGGAAATAAACATCTATTTATGAAGTATTTGACTTAATCTACATTAGCATGTGTTTCACTTTATAGGAAATGGATATCCCTTAAAATCCAAGCTCGAGGCTGTTCTGGCTCGTGTAAGTCTAGGGACAAGGTTCTGGGATGGCATTCCTGGCACTGGAAAGTTGGGAACACATACTGCCACAAGGAAGTCATCTTAGGAAGCCAGGCATAGGTTATAAGGGTCAGGGAAAATTTTCTGGTGGAGCTGATTCAAACTGAGTTGTGATGGACAAAGCAGAAGAGCCATATGGAAAGTGTGAAAGGATGAAAATAAGGGAATATTTGACAGAGAGAACAGCATGCACATAGCCCAGGTTGAGAAATAAAAAGGGAAAAGAGGGCAGTGGAAAACAGAAGACAGGAGAGATGGGCTCTAAAGAACAGGTGGAAGTAAGACCACGTTGACAGGAAGCAAGAATGGCCAAAGAAAGAGATGTATCTGGAAATGGAAGGGAGAGGGCAGAGGGAGTCCAAGCTTGTGACTGTTTTGTTTTCTGTTCTCTTCCCCCTCCTGAAGCAAGGAGTTGGGAGAAGGGTAAGGAGTCCAAGGAATTGTGTATGTATGTGTATAGATGGAGGGGTGGATGGAGGAAGAGAACAAAATATTTACCTCCCATACATTTTTACTGATACCAAGATGAGGTAAGTGGCACACGGGTGTGGCTTCCTCGGTTTGATTTCCAAAAACTGAGGAGGGGCTTTTCCTTCCATATTCGTCTTATTTAAATCTCCGCTTTCACAGTGACTAAATAATTCACAATTCAGAATATTCATAACAGATTTTATTGAACTATAACCAGTTATGATGTGACCAGTGGATACCAACTGAATATGTTAGTCTGAAAATGCATTTTAAAACATTGAACAATCAACTCTACTGTGTGCCAAACTCTGTGTGTAGACATATTTCATGCCTTCAAAAACCTTATAATTCATTCAGGGACACAAAGGCAAAAACTGTGATTTACAGGTAAGCCAATAATGTTATCAAAATCCCAAGGGAATAGAGAGAGAGGGAATAAAATCATAGATTATGAATAAACATATTTGAGTTAATGTAGCTTCTTAAATTATTTCTATGTCATATGCTTGGGGGCCTTCAATGGAAAATCCTAGGTAGAAGGACACTCTTTCTATGTTCCCACCACTTCTGAGTGGACCCGAATAAACAGGTATCACTGGTATTTTAATTTTTTTCTCTGTTCCATATTCTACAGAGATCAGCTTGCCTTCCGCCTGACCAGTTAGACGACACAGGAGGTTTTTGACTTCTTTTTTTTTCCACGCGTCTCCACTCGGCAAGAGGGAATTTACATTTTGTGCTTTATTAACGTATTGCTCTATCTTGGCCTTGCAAACAAGACTGTGGAGCCCCTTCTTCTTCCCCAGATAAAACAGGGTGCTTGCCTGCTTGGACCTGCACATGCTCCTGTAATGCCTTTTGAAGGTTCTGCTTAAGGATGAAACATACTTTTCCATGAGTTTGGAATCTTCATCTAGTTCTTGATTTTCTGGCCAGAACAGAAGGCAGGCCAAAAAATAAGGGTCTGGATGTTGATGATTTGGTCCTATGGATTGCAACGCTTCTCGGAGCTCTTTTTTCAGCATGCTAAGTGGGTGGATGCTCTTGGAGTGAGGTTTTAGACAATTAAGAATAATGTTGGCTAAAATGAAATTTAGTTTCTCCTTTGTCAGCTGCTTATTTGGGTTGTCCTTCAGTAGGGAAAGATACTTGTTCACTATATTTTCCATGTTGGTTGCAGCCTCTCTGTGATTTGGATTAAGATATTCCAGGAGTCCAGAAAATCTATCTGCTTTCAAAACTTCTAGAACTTTCCTGGAGTTCTCTTGGAGTAACGGACTCTCTTTGCTTTGTAGCAAACCCAAATCCCAACAGCAGAAAATTTCCCCATATTTCCTGAAACAACGAGTTATTTTCTTGTTTAATGAGATTTCTACTGTTTCTTTTTGGGCGTTTCTCATTTTTAAAAGAACAGTATAATCATGAAGAAAGTCAAAGCACCTTTTCAAATCTGATCGTAAATTTTCTAAGTAGGGTGTGAACTTCCTAAGAGCCAAATAGTATTCACATTTTGGATATGTGGGAATCATCTCCTTTCCTGATAAAAAGTCTACCATAGCTCTTTTAGATAATTCATTTTCTTTGGGGAAACAGGGCGTGAGCTGGAGAATCTGAATAGCATAAAGACCAACTTCTATTTCACCCATGAAACCGGCCGTGTTGTATGTGTCATATTTTCTTTCCAACTTCTGTGGTGCCCAGGACTCCGTTTCACAGGCTTTCCTCTCGGCTTCTTCTTGGGATTTTTTAAAAGCTTTTGAGGCGTTTTCAGCGGCTTCCAGGAGGTATATTAGTTCATTAACTGTAATATCCTTGGCGTTTTTCTTTTCTTCCAACCACCATTTGATTTGACTTTTGTAGACTTGACCAAGTGTATCTGAGATATAAGAATTTTTAGGTGCTCTCTTTTTGGCCTGGTTTGCCCAATCCAGAGCAGTGCTGAAATTCTTCTCTTTAATGTAGAAATATCTTGCCAAGGCCTGACAAATGAACGCATTTTGTGGGAATCGATGAGTCCCAGCAGTCAAGACCATTTCAATTTCTTCATTCTGTAAAGTTTCGATTAATGGGGCAAACAAAGTGTCTGTTTCATCCCCATACTCCTTGCGCTGTCTTGTAAGCAGAAGAGTTTGCATGTCATGTTGAAATTTTTCTTTTCCTATCTCAGAAGCATAGAATAAATCCTCCTTTAAGATCTTCAGTGCAATTTTACACGTATTTAAGTTATAGCTTTTTTCCAGTTCTTTCAGAAAGAAGATGGCAATCAAAGGGTGAATGATGCGCACACCTATGTATCTCCCATATTCTGCGACTTCCGTGTTTATTAGAAGTGTAGAATAGGCTCCCATCTTGTGGTATAGGCTTTCAGGTTCCCAGTGGGTACTAGTGTATATGATTCCCAAAAATATTTCACACTGTGATACTGAGATTATAGAATCAGTGACATAAGAGTTGAGTAGAGCCAGGAAAGAAATGAGTTGTCCTTCCTTGCTGTCCACATTCTGTCCTTTTAGGATATTCTGGACTACCTTTTCTATATACATTTCATTAAAATTGCTCTTCAAGATCATGAAGGAATAAAAGTTTTCACAGTTCTTGTGTTGCTTTTCAATTTCTTCCAGTTTGGCCTCAAAAGCTCTTTGTTCCTTGGAAGAAAGTTGGTAGGTTAGGGCAACACTGTCTGCTAATATTGCCGTTTCATCAGGATTCTGGGATCTCATGCAGTTTAAGATAATAACCAGTGTTTTTTCATATCTCAAACCCTTCTCTGCTAAAATGGACTCGATGGCATTCTGCAGGACATAAACATTTTCCTGGTCTTCAAAATCATCTACAAGGAGAAGCACAGGAAAGTAATCTTCATGGCTGGTTGCTTTATAGGTAATCAATTTGGTCACTTGTTCTACAATTTCTACAAAATCAGTTGTTTTGTTTTTTAACACAGCACATCTAAAATTCTTCTTTAAGTCCCAGAGAACATTCATAGCCAATGTAGTGCCTCCACAGCCTGGATGGTGATACAGATTGATAATTTTTGCAAATACTGGTTTAGGAGAGTCTGCCCAGCACTGTATCAGATCTTTAAGCTTTTCATAAATATCCCTTTTGACAAAAGCTGAAGAATAGTTTTCAGAAGAAAAGTAGAAGTTCCACCAGGATACTTTGCCACCTCGATAAAAGTGTTCCTCTTTTGATGTCTTAAATTCTTGGAATTTAGATTTGTCTTTCTCTATGTCTGTGTCTTTACACTCATTTTCACAGAGGATTTCTAGCGCGGTCAGGACATCCTCTTCCTTCTTCTCTAAGATAACCGAAGACGATCCGTGGGAGGGCAAAAATCTTCTTGATGATTGAGTCACTGGTTTTAGTTTGAGGATAGTACTGTTTATCAGTTCTAAATTTAAGGTGGAAATACTGTGGTTTGTTAATTCATCTGCTGTTGTCTGTCTTGTTTGTAGCAGATCTTTCCATCGCTGATAAATCTGTGAGTTTACGCAGATACACAATATATTTTCCATTCCTTTGAGAGCTTGGTAGAAAGCACAGAAAGTTTCAACGAGGGGATCTCCTGGGCTTTCCACTGGAGAGAGTAATAGAAACACGACCAAAAATTTCCCTCTTGGCATTATATTTTCACCTGTGAGAAATAAAATCAGCTTCCTGACTTCAGAAGCTCTTTCTCTGTGCCATAAATGTGGTTCCAGAGGCCTATAGCTCTCATTTTTCAAGTCTGATCTGCCGTTGCAGAAGATCCAGCTGGTCTGCTCATAAAGATTCAAACTAGAAATTTTCTCCCTTGCGTTACTTGTCTTTTCTTCAAACTGATTTGGAAAGTGAAGATTTGCTACTCGGTTTTTTTTGTAAGCTTTGACCACCCCCTTGCTCACAGATTCGGGATCAAATTCCAGCACAGCAAACCATTTCATTTCCTGTAGAAAATCTAAGTTCTTCGTTTGATTTGGATGGCATTTATTTGTTACAAGAATGTACCAGCTGTAGTATGAATTATCCAGTGAGTCTCGGTTGCCTATGAGAAGTTTAACCAACTTTTGTCCTTCACTCTCCTTCTTATTTGCCTTCACTTCATATTCTTCTTCAGCCACTTTTCTAGATGCTGCTACTGACTCTAAATTTTGTAAAAATTCTCTGTAAGCTATGTCCCGTTGTTTGACATTGGCCAGGACATCCTTAGAGCTGGCCCCGTCTCTCACAAATAGTGAAAAATCTTGGTTTGGTTTCCATGTTTCATTTTTACAATTTTGCATCTTAATTAAGAAATATTTTTTTTCACATACAGAATATTTTGGAATAACATCTACTTCAATGACAAATCTGTCAGACGGTGTATTGTTCTGCAGTAGGACTTCTACAAACCTTGGCTCCCGAATGCACTTCTTCGCTTCATTGATCTCATTTTCTTCAAAGTATTGTCTGATCATTATATTAAAGTGGTTAATGAAGGCATCCTTACTGGTGACTTTCACGCCAACAATTTGTCCGTGGGGTCTGTCCTTGACTCCAAAATGGATAGTGCCATTGGTGCGTGAATTCATACAAGCTGATGCAAATCGGAAGACTTCATTGCTAAATTTCATCTTAATGTCCTTTTCTGTGGCTGCTTCTGTATTTGTGAGGGCTTTGAACTCATGTATTGGGTCTATGAGATTGAGTGGGCCAGTTTCAGGTTGTAGGATACTATGTTCTATGTAACGTTGGCTGTTATGGAACTGATCAAAAGGATATGGCATACAAGTCAACTGTTCAGTTTCTAGCCTATTCTCATTTTGGTCTTCAGTGGTTGCTCCTTCATTTAATGCATCTTCTTTCATAAGAATCGATTCTTGTTCTTTGGTCTCTCTGGTCTCTCTGAGATCATGATCGGTATTGGATAACACTGACTTTTCCTCTTCCTTTTTCGTCTTTTGTGGCTTTTTTGGGTGTTCTTTTTTGGAGGGCTTTGTATCATCTAATTGTCCAGAATCCTGATTGTTACTTTCAGAGGAACTGTTATTCAATCTGTTATATCTACGTTTTATCAAAAGTGCTGGACCCCGTGGTAGTCCCATTTCTCTAAGGTCATTCTCAGTTAATTCCTGCAGGACTAATCCAGTTACTTCTTCAGTGAGAAGAATCTGCCCATATTTTTCATCAATCTTAAGGTCTTTTGTTACCCATTGTTTCACATGCTCTTTGGTCCAGTCGTTGATAATTTCAGGTAGATTTACTTGTTCACTCATGTCAACTTGCAATTTTCTTCCTTGGAAAAAGTAATACAGTAAGTATTTTAGTATTATACTTTATCATGGAAATCACATATTCAATTATGTATATAATTTGATATAAACAACATATATAAAATATTGTTCAAGGTTGACTTTTAAAACTACTTGGTACTTATTCTTAATGTTTTATAGTCCCAATTGGTGCCCTTATTTCCTAGATGATTATAATTGTGATTGTGAAATGAGCAGTAGCTGCTAACTAGGCTGACATATACCTTTATTCACATAGTAATTTTTCTGTTTAGGCTTAACTTGGTGAAGGTTGGGTTTTTGTAACTTAAACCCAGAATCTTAAGTACCACAGGCATTGGTTCCCATAGCTGAATATTGCAAATAAACTTTAAAATATAAAACTGGATAAGTGGCGTGGGGGGGTGCCTGGCTGGCTCAGTTGGTAGAGTGTTTGACTCTTGATCTCAGGGTCGTGAGTTTGAGCCCCAGATTGGGTGTAGAGATTAATTAAAGAAAACTTAAAAAAAAAACTGGATACGTGGAGGTGGGTTGGGGAACAGGAACCTCCTTTCTCAGCTAGGAAGATGGCCATCTTTGTTACATAGTGATGAAGCAACCAGTTACCTCATCACCCACTGTCTTTTGGAACTCAAGCTGTTAGGCCACCAAGGTGGAAAGAGATGTGGCAGCAAAATGTCAGGATAATCAATTTGGTTTGCTAATTCTTGTGGCTCTCAGAGGTACCAAAAGAGTTAGCTGTAGTTCAAACTGGCCTGGCCTGACTGAAATTAGATAAGGAAGATAATATGAGTTTTTAACTTTGTTAAAACCAATTCAGCCTATGTAGTAACATTTTTCTAGATATGTCTGCTAAGCAAAAATAAACTATTGGGACTTCTTCAAAATAAAAAGCTACTGCACAGCAAAAGAAACAATCAACAAAATTAAAAGATAACTTATTGAATGAGAGAAGATATTTGCAAATGACATATCTGATAAAGGGTTCATATTTAAACATATAAAGAACTTATACAACTCATTGCCAAAAAAACAATCTAATTAAAAATGGGCAGAAGACATGAATAGACATTTCTCCAAAGAAGACATACAGATGGCCAACAGACACATGAAACGATGCTCATCATCATCAGGGAAATGAACATCAAAACTCTAATGAGAAAGAAGAGGAAGATGGCAGCAGAGTAGGAGGACCAGGTTTGTCACATCCCATGAACACAACTGGATAATTATCAAATCATCCTAAATACCCCAGGAATCAACCTAAAAGAGCAGAATACACATTTTTTTCAAGTGTACACATAACATTCTCCAGAATAGATCACATATTAGGTCACAAAACAGGCCTCAACAAATACAAAAAGATTCAAATCATACGATGCACCTTTTCTGACCACAGCACTATGAAACTAGAAGTCAACCATAAGAAAAAAATTGGAAAGAGCACACATACCTGGAGATTAAATAACATGTTACTAAACAATGAATGGGTTAATCAGGAAATCAAAGAAGGAATCAAAAAATATACGGGAACAAATGAAAGTGAAAACACAATAGTCCAAAACCTTTGAGATGTAGCAAAAGTGGTCCTAAGAGGGAAGGAATAGCAATACAGGCTTATCTCAAAAAGTGAGAAAAATCTCAAAATAAACAATCTAAGCTTACACCTAAAGGAGCTAGAAGAACAACAACAAAAGCCTAAAGCCCCAGAAGGAAAGACATAATAAAGATTAGAGCAGAAATAAATGTTATAGAAACTAAAAACACAATAGAACAGATCAATGAAACCAGGAGCTGGTTCTTCGAAAAAATTAATAAAATTAATAAATAAAATAAACCTCTAGCCAAACTTATCAAAAAGAAAACGAAAAGGACCCAAATAATTCACCATGATCAAGTGATATTTATTCCTGGGTTGCAAGGTAGTTCAATATTTGCAAATTAATCCGCATGATACATCACATTAATAAAAGAATGGATACCTGGAGCACCTGTGTGGCTCAGTCAGTTAAGTGTCTGACTCTTGATTTTAGCTCAGGTCATGGTCTCAGGGTTGTGAGATCCAGCCCTGCAAAGGGCTCTGAGCTGGGCATGGAGCCTGCTTAAAATTCTCTCTCTCCCTCTACCCTTCCTTCCTTCCCCCCCTACAAAAGAGAGGAATGGATAAGAACCGTATGATCATTTCAATGGATGCAAAAAAGCACTTGACAATGTACAACATCCATTCATGATAAAAAACTCTCAACAAAGTAGGTTTTGGGGGAACATACCTCAACATAATAAAGACCATATATGAAAAACCCACAACTAATACCATCCTCAGTGGGGAAAAACTGAGAGTTTTTCCTCCAAGGTCAGGAATAAGACAGGGATATCCACGCTCACCACTGTTATTTAACATAGTACTGGAAGTCCTAGCCACGGCAATCAGACAACACAAAGAAGTAAAAAGGATTCAAATCTTAAGAAAGAAGTAAGACTTTCACTATTTGCAGATGACATGGTACTCTATATAGAAAACCTGAAAGACTCCACCGAAAAACTGCTAGAACTGATAAACAAAATCAGTAGAGTTGCAGGATACAAAATCAAAGTACAGAAATCTGTTGCACTTCTATACAGCAATAATGAAGCAGCAGAAAGAGAAATTAAGGAATCAATCCCATTTACACCAAAAACAATAAGATACCTAGTAATAAACCTAACCGAAGAGGTGAAAAACTTGTACTCTGAAAAGTATGAAATACTGATGAAAGAAATTGAAGGTGATACAAAGAAATGGAAAGACATTCCATGCTCATGGATTGGAAAAACAAAGATTGTTAAAATGTCTATAATACCCAAAGAAATCTACACATTTAATGCAATCTCTGTGAAAATACCAACAGCATTTTTCACAGAACTAGAACAAACAATCCTAAAATTTGTATGGAACAACAAAAGACCCCAAACAGTCAAAGAAACCTTGTAAAAGAAAAGCAAAGCTGGAGGCATCACAATTCTGGACTTCAAGTTATATTACAAAGCCATAGTGATCAAAACAGTGATGGTACTGGCACAAAAATAAACACATAGATCAGTGGAACAGAATGGAAAACCCAGAAATGAACCCACAACTATATGGTCAATTAATCTTCAACAAAGCAGGAAAGACTATCCAGTGGGAAAAAGTCTCTTAAACAAATGGTGTTGGGAAAACTGGACAGCCATATGCAAAAGAATGAAATTGGACCACTTTCTTGCACCGAACAAAAATAAATTCAAAATGGATTAAAGACCTAAATGTGAGAGCTGAAACCACAAAAAATCCTGGAGGAGAACACAGGCAGTAATCTCTTTGACATCAGCTGTAGCAACCTCATTCTAGATATGTCTCCTGAGGCAAAGGAAAAAAAGCAAAAATAAACTATTGGGACTTCATCTTCCACACAGTGAAGGAAACAATCAACAAAACTAAAACAACCTAGTGAATGGGAGAAGACTATCTGATAAAAGGTTAGTATCCAAAACATAACAAGAACTTACAGAACTCAACACTGAAAAAATCAATAATCCAGTTAAAAACGGGCAGAAGACATGAATAGACATTTTTCCAAAGAAGACATCTAGATGACCAACAGACACATGAAAAGATACTCAACATCACTGATCATCAGGAAATACGAATCAAAACTACAATGAAATATCTCCTCACACCTGTCAGAATGGTTAAAACAACCCAAGAAACAGGTCAGGATGTGGAAAAAGGGGAACCCTCTTACAATGCTGGTGGGAATGAAAACTGGTGCAGCTACTCTGGAAAATAGTATGGAGATTCCTCAAAAAATTAAAAATTAGAACTACTATATTATCCAGTAATTCCACTACTGGGTATTTACCCAAAGAACAAGATAACACTAATTTGAAAAGATATATGCACCTCTATGTTTATTGCAGCATTATTTATAATAGCCAAATTATGGAAGCAATCCAAGTGTCCACCGATAGTTGAATGGATAAAGAAGATGTGGTGTATACACACAATGAAATATTACTCAGTCATAAAAAGGAATGAGATCTTGCCATTTGCAACAACATGGCTAAATCTAGAGGGGATAATGTATTATGCTAAGTGAGATAAATCAAAGAAAAACAAATACAATACGATTTCACTCATATGTGGAATTTAAGAAACAAAACAAAAGAACAAGGAAAAAAGAGACAGACCAAAAGAACAGAATTTTAACTATAGAGAACAAACTGATGGTTACTAGAGGGGAGGTGGGAAGCGGGATGGGTGAAGTAGGTGATGGGAATGAAAAGTACACTTATGATGAGCACTGAGTAATGTACAGAATTGTTGAATCACTGTAGTATACACCTGAAACTAATATAACACTGTATGTTAAGTATATTGGAATTAAAATTATACTGTAATTAAACTAAAATTAAAAAAACAAACAATCTTAGCCTAAGTTATTGATGTGAGACTAATGAAGATCCCACATAATTGTGGGATTTGCTGAATTGCAAGAACTGAATATCCTGGAACGTCCTAGAGCAGGGATTCTCAACTTGGGCTGAGCATTAGAATCACCTGGGACTCCACAT
Source organism: Eumetopias jubatus (assembly GCF_037043125.1). NCBI lineage: Eukaryota > Metazoa > Chordata > Mammalia > Carnivora > Otariidae > Eumetopias > Eumetopias jubatus. The sequence continues at coordinate 37,992,278 of NW_028274820.1, forward strand.
TCTGATAATTTAATTGTTTGAGGGTGTGGGAGTAGAATTCAAGCATAGTACTTTTTAAAATCTGTCAGTGTCATTCTCTTGTGCAGATGAAGTGAGAGCAGTTCTCAAAATGTAGTCTCCAGATCAGCATCATTAGCACCACTTGGAAGCATGGTAAAATGTAAATTCTCAGGTCCCACCCCCAACCTAATGAATCAGAATTAAAAAGGGAATCAATAGAATGGTTTAAATAAGGGAAAACAAGAAGATGAAAATATTATAAGGATAAGCAGATTAAAAGTATTAAGTATCAAACAAAACAAAAATATTAAACTATATAGAGAAAATACAAACATTTTAAAAGATTTGTAATTTTTTAAATGACAGATTTACAGATCCTAGTTTTAAAAAGATCATTTTAAATGAAAGATTTATAGGTCCTAGGTTCTTATATAATAAGTCACAAAGTCTAGCTAAACTGTAAATTTGACCCATCTGTGTTTGGGGTTTCTTGCAGAAGCTTTTCCAGAAGGTCTTCTTGATGTCATATGTGAAGGATGAGCTAAACTGAGGCCTCAGCCTATAGCCTTGTGACCAGCCAGAGAAGAAACCCATACCAGTCATTTACGGTGTGAATACCATAGGCACTTTAGAATAATTTACCCTGTCTATAGGCATGCTACCACTGGGCATAGCAGCTTCTGCTTGCTTGTATAAAACTCTTCCTAGTGCCTCAGTATCCTGAATCCTCTTAGTCACTTTGGCTTCATTCAGCAGGATACACCTAGTCCTGAGCCAATTAGCAGAACTATAAGCAACTGGCACAATGAACATTATAAACATATTTCGGATTATCAATTCCATTCACTTACAGTGTAGATGGAAGAGGTCTTAGAATTAGCATTCATATTGCAACCAGAGATAAATATCATTTGTTTATTCACTTGACAAATATTTATTGAGCACCTATTAGGCATCATGCTCAAGAAAACCAGTGGTGACCAAAAGAGATATGAAGTTCTTTCATAGGACTTAGAGTCCAGTGGAGAAAATTTTAAAAAGAAAGAAGAACCATACACACATACATTCAAAACAGTTTATCATGACAAACTGTGATAGCGCTTTGTGTAAGACAAAATAAGGGGCAAAGGATTGGGATCTGTGAGGAGAGGAGTGTCACTAGGTGGAAGGTGGAGACACTGGGCAGGTGAAGTTAAAGTGGAGCTTCTGGAGTAGGGTAGGAGGAAGGTAGAGGGAGCAAGTCTGGGGGACAGAGTGAAGGGAATAAGGAATAGTCTACCTGGTGGGATTTCCAAGGGCCTATCTAGTGGGTCCAAGGAAATGGGTATGGTGGTGCTCCGCAGTGGGCTGTCCCTGCTTCTGCCGCCAGAGCCAGGTGCTGGGCCTGCCAAAAAGAATTCCTGGGCAGAGGGAATTATTGACCAGGAGATGACTCTTCGAACCCAGGAGCCTGGAGGCTCATCCCTGATCCTCCTGTCTCCTCTGCAGAGTCCCTAAGTGTCATTTCGGATAAGACTGAAGGTAGAGATTCTGCCTTACCTCTTTACAAGCACTATATGGAACCGATAGGATAAACAGTTATTAATAAGCATATTCCTAACGGAAGATTTTTTGAAGTCACTTTGGAGAAAAGGCTGAATAAAAAAATGACTGTTGTATTATTTTTAAATTTAGTCTTAAAATGTCTCATACCTTAAAAACTTGCTGAATACTTGCTTTTTATATATTTTAATATATTTTGACCCCCTTTCTGTAGGCAGCTGAGGGGAAGAGGTACTCAAGGCCTCAGACACTATTCTCATCACAATTTTTGGTGGCTCCATAGACACCTAGATGATCCTTCAGTACACTGGCCTTTCTCCCTCTTGACTGCCTCTCGTCTAATGATCTCGACCTCCCCCCAATTCCACTGTTACGGTCACACCATTGACCTTATCACAAACTGTTATGGGTTGAATTGTGACCCCCCCCCACAAACTCATGTGTTTGTGATAGGTTGAAATGGGGTCACTTATGTCAAGGGGTTTAAGATGGAGTCAGGAGGCCATTAAGGAGATGGGCCTTACACATGTCCTCACTGGTAGAACCATGAACTTTTAAACTGGGCCAGATAGAAAATATTCCAAGGACTCAGTGCTAACACTTGCAATTTGCTACTTGCTAGCAAGAGGTTTTGCTTAGTGATAGCCTTAGCAATCAATTATATTCAGTCAAGATTAGTTTTCTGCCGCCAATACCAATCAAAAATTCTTTGTAAGCATGTATACAGGCATTCCCTTTTTGTCTGAAAAATCCCTGACTTTTGCTTAGTGGGACACTATCTGGGTTGTTACCCAAATCTGTGTACTCCAAATTGCAACTCTTTGATCCCAAATAAACTCTCTTGCTTAATGATCACCTCCTTCCAAGTTTAGTTGATGTGACGAAGTCCTAGCCCCAGTACCTTGGAATGTGACCTTTTTGGACATAGGGTCGTTGCAGATGTTAACATGAAGCTGTTAAAGTGGGCCCTAATTCAGTATGACTGGTATCTTTATAGGAAGGGGAAATTTAGCCACAGAGGCACAGACACAGTGAGAATGCCACGTGCGGAAGAAGGCAGAGATTGGGGTGATCACTAAGCCAAGGAATGCCAGAGATTGCCAGCAAACCACCAGAAACTAAAGGAGAGGCAGGGAATTCATTCTCTTTCACAGCCCACAGAAGGAACCGAACCCGCCAACATCTTGATCTTGAAGAACTCCAGCCTCCATAACTACAAGACAATACATTTTTGTGGTTTAAGCCATGCAGTTTGTGGTACTTTGTTACAGCAGCCCTAGCAAACTAATAGAACCACCAGTGGCTACAAGCCTTCCAGCATCTCAGATTCAAATATCTCCGTCTCACCAGGATCTCCTGCCCCTTAGACTCACTACCTTTATTTATTAAAAAAAAAAAGATTTTATTGATTTATTTGAGAGAGAGAGAGAGAGAGAGCAGGGAGGAGCAGAGGGAGAGGGAGAGCAAGAGAGAGAATCTCAAGCAGACTCCCTGCCTAGCGGGGAGCCCCACATGGGGCTGGATCTCATGACCCTGAGATCATGACCTGAACTGAAATCAAGAGTCAGATGCTTAACTGACTGAGCCACCCAGGCACCCCTAGACTCACTGCCTTTAGTGTTCAAATTCTAATATTTCTTTAATACCAAGACCTATATCTCACTGATTCTAGATTCTATCACTCTCTCACTGCCGTCCCCCTGTCCTCGCATCTCCTCACTGCCTCTCCCTTGTAACTAGCTTGACACACATTCTCCTCTCTCATCAAATCTCCAACACCTCCTCACCGTTGTCGTTTTCCACTGTAACCCTGCTGCCTATTGTAACTGGGAAATTAGAGCAATCAGAAGAGAGCTTCCCTGAGCTCTTAAAACCATATCTACCACTGTCCTGCTTCTTGACTTTTCTTCTGTTACTAGGTCCATACATTCTATTTTAGTTTCTGTTCTCTGAATGGACTGTCCATACCTCTTGCTCTGGAAAGGACATCCGTACCTCTCTGGGCATCTCCTCTGGAGATGTTCTCATCACTCTCCACAGACTTGCTCTGTCCAGGTCTGTGGCAATATCTTCTCTTAGAGTCCTCTCTCACCTTGTCCTTTGGGCACCCCAAATATTATAAGGAAAAGCTGTAGATTTTCTTTTCTGATTTAGCCAGTGATTACAGCAATTCCACTAGACTCCAGCACTCTCCAAGAAGCAACATATGAAGGGTTTCCTGCTTATCAGCTACTAGATGCTCAGAGATGTGTGTGTGTGTGTGTGTGTGTGTGTGTGTGTGTGTGTGTGTGTGTAATGTGGGGATGGTGGGAGGGCTTGTCTTTGTGCTACCTCCTAGGGAGACGGCATCCCCCTCATTTTCTCCTTTATTGTTTGAATTCTGTTAGGAACCACAGGGAGATGGGAACACTCTTCTCAAACTGGAATGGGATTTGTCCTCCCCAAATCTGTCTTTTTATCTCTATCTCACAGGTTCCCCCATTGTTCAAAGATGAAGACTCTTTATAACATCAAAACATTTCTCAGCTGCTCACTGCTATGATGGGAACTGAGAAAATACATAATAATTTGAAGTTACTATAAATTTGGTAACACTGTCACATGAATTTTCCACTCTGTCAGTTATACAAGCATCTTAATCTATGATCCATATTTGGTTGGAACTATGTATTTAATTCAAGGTGACCATGATTTGGGCAAAAACATTTTAATAATGCTTTGGTGTAAAAAAAAAAAAGAAAAAAAAATAATGCTTTGGTGTAACTCTGTGGCCCAATCAGTGTCTTCAACCTTGTTTTGGGTGACAATTTGTGAATATTTATGTAGAATTTAATGTGTTTCACTGTTCAAAGACCTTTCATGAACATTCTTTGATTAGATTTACATCCTGGAGTGTTGGCATATTTTTTAAACATGAGGGACATTTATGTTTGGCAAGAAGCTACATAGTGTAAATAAAGGGGAAGGGGTCATGATCAGGAAAATAATATCATGATCAAATGTGTCTCCTCTCAGCCAACCTGTTTTAATTGTATAAGAACATGGGAATAGAACCAGTCTTGTCTTGGTTAGGTCTTTCTAGCCTCATCTCCAGAGTGTTCCAAATCTAGAAATACTCTGCGCCACAGTTGCTGGAAGGTTTCCTTTTTTTTTTCTTTTTAAGATTTATATATTCATTTGAGAGAGAGGGAAGTAGGGCAGGGGCAGAGGGAGAGAAGGAGAGAAAAAGACTCCCTGCTGAGTGCAGAGCATGACTCTACCCCTAAGATCACGATCTGAGCTGAAATCAAGAGTTTGACACCCAACTGACTGAGCCACCCATTTTTTAAAGAATTCTACAGTCAGTGCAAGTTACAGCTAGTGATAGATAAACGTGAAAACAGCAAGATTTCTCATTCTTTTTAGAATTTTTCATTAGAAGTAGCTCATGTACCCTTGAAAATATATTCACTTTCAACGTTCTGCTTTAGTTTTTAGAATCTGTTTTTAAAGAAAACTTTTCCTGAGATTAAGAATTCCTCATATCAGCGAGGTCATATGATACATGTCTTTCTCTGATTGACTTATTTCACTAAGCATAACACCCTCCTGGTGATGGGTATTAAAGAGGGCACATTCTGCATGGAGCACTGGGTGTTATGAACAAACAATGAATCATGGAACACTACATCAAAAACTAATGATGTAATATATGGTGATTAACATAACAATAAAAAATAAAAAAATAAAAAAAACTTAAAAAAAAAGAAAACTTTTAAAGCAAGTTGATGAAGCAGGTATCTTTAATGACTAGAAACTTACCAGGGCTTTTCTGAAAACTTCCTTTTTATATCAGCAACCTGAAATAAGTCTTTATGAGGTGCTTTGATCTCAAACTGTTAGATTAGTTGTCTTTTCTTGAAAATTTGCAAGAGTCATGTCCTGGAAAACATCTATGTATGAGGAAGTAAAGATGTAGGCAGAACAGATCTGGTCCTTTTCCAGTTTTGCCTTTTGTTGAGGATCTGTTACATTAAAAAAAAATACGATATCACAGAAAATTAAAATGCAGTTGATTGGACCATTGTTTAGGAAGTGTTTATGAGACAGATTTTCCCGCTAACTTTCCACTGTGAAAAATTTCAAACATATAGAAGATGTGAAAGAATAACGAAAAGAACATCCTCCACGGAGAGGACATCTCTTCCTATATTTAAATACTTTTAATAAATTAGATAAATGTCCAATATATGTTGCAGGCATTCTCTTTCCTCCCACATTCCACATTCAATGTGGAACAAATCCTGTAGGGACGTGGCCTCTTCAAAACACATCCCACATCTGACCACCAACCACCACCTCCACGGCTACCAACCCGTCCAAGCCCCCACCTCTCTCCTGGATGACAAGAGTGGCTCCCTCACTTGTTTCCTTCTTGCTATTATTAATCCTGCTGGGGACTTCCTCAAAATAGCAGCCAGAGTGGCCCTGTCCAAATGTAAATAGCATGCCAATATTCTGTTCAGTCCCTCCAGTGGCTCTCCATTTGACTCAGAGTGAAAGCCCAGCTCCTTATTATAAACTATAAGGCCTCACATGACCTGGCAACCTGCTATCCTTCTGGTATGACATCTTACTTTCACTTCCCTTTCTAAAGCGGCTCCAGCCCCCTTGTTACTGCTTCTGGCCTCCAGCTCCTTTTGTCTCCCTGGGAGGTTCCTGGATACCTGTGGGTCCCCTTCCCTCCCTTCCCTCAGGCCTTTCATCTCCTACCTTCTCACTTGAGGCCTACTTGGCCAGCCTGCAAGGAAATTTTATTCCAGCTCCAATATTTCTGAGCCCCTCCTCTGGTTTCTTTCTTTCTTTTTTTTCTTCCTTTAAATATATATGCTTAAGATTTATCACAATAAAGTATTCCAAATATTCCTGCTTATTTATCTTATTTCTTTTTCTGTCCCCACCCATTATTCTCTGTGCTTCATGAGGACAAGGATTTTGTACATTTGTTTGTTTTGTTCACTATTTTACAGTGCCTAGCACAGAGTAGCTGCTTAACAAAAATTTGTTGAATGAATAACATATTCTCGGGGTTGTTTAAACTAAGGAATTTTTGAAAACTCTTGAGTTAGCCGTGTCTGTGCGTCAGAGGACCAAAGGACTTAGTTCGTTTCACTAGGGCAGTTGAATCACTACGGCAATTATTTCACTTGGCTTGAATCCCAGACAGAAATCTAAGAATATTTGTTTACTGTGTTGTTCATTAGGCCACAACTAACTCTAGCTTCAATCATCTGGGCACAAAGAAGGGAAAGGAAATTTTGTCAAAAGGAAAGAAAACTTAATAGGTATGTGTCTCCTGCAGTCCTTCTAGGTACCCCAGGTTCACAACATCCTGTAACATTTCTGCTGTGTCACTCACAGTTCCCAAATAAGGTCATTTCTCATACTGGGCTAGGCCTCTCTTCTGGAGCCTTGGCACCACTGTTGTTCTCATTCGCTGCTGGTGTTCCAGGGAGCTGATCTCCTGGGGAGGGCCTTACCCCTTTCTTTAGACACGGTCTTTTCAGATCTGCTGCAATACTTTCTTTTAGCCAGAGTCCTCTTTCAGTACTTTAACTACCTACCCTCTGTCAGGATATCCTAAAGACTGAGAAGACAGATTCCAGATTCTCTCTTTTGTTTTAGACACGTGATTATTTCCAATAAGTCCCAACATTCTACAGTTTTTTTTTCTTTTTTTTTTTTAATTTTTAGTAAGCTCTACAACCAACGTGGGGCTCAAACTCACGACCCAGAGTTCAAGAGCTGCACGTTCTTCTGACTGAGCCAGTCAGGTGCCCCTTTTTAATTTCTTTTTAAAATTTATTTATTTTATTTTTTTAAGGCCTAACATGCTAGAAATGAAGCAGCACATCAGGGATTTCTCTCTGCAGTACATCCCTTTTTCTTACAGCTTTCAGGCCTCTATACACAGTGACTCACTGTGTTCAGTGCTGCAAAGGGGAATTTTGTGCCACCTAAGAGACGGCAGCTTTCTCTCACTTCTTTTTGTTCAGTTTCTGCCAACAGATACCAGGGAGACAGAAACACTCTCCTCAGATAAGATCACAGACATTTATTCCCCAAATCTGGAGACTTTTTTTGTTAAATGGAAAAATCAGCAATACCTTGTCCTAATATGATATACTAAACTCTTTAATAATATCCTTGCGCCTATTATAATGTCAAAAGTTTCTCAACCCCCCTCTCCAGCTCACGACAGCAGTTGTAAACATATAACGATTTGAACCTATTACATTCAATAATACTTTTTAAAATAGTTTATACTCTATCAGTCATAAGAGCATCTGCATATATATTGTTGGAGCTAAGTAAAGATCAAAATGACTGGTGTGGTCAAAATTTGAGGCTGACTTGACATAATTCTTGGCTTCCTAGGGGCTCCCATCTTCCTGTTTGAAACAATGATAAACACAGATCTTACCAGTAATAACATTAATTACTGGCAAAGGAGTTATAGAATGCCATTCTCCAGCAACTACTCCAGTTTTCTCTCTTTAGTATTAAACAAGAAGCATCAAATCATCAGAGCACTTAGAGTCAAGCAATGAGGGTGCCCACCCACTCTCATCTCAGGGGGTCCTCGGAGCACCCCAGATATCGATGCCCTGAGGAGTTCTGTTCTGCCGGACTCTTAGAGCTGCCCTTGGGGAGAGATGCTATAGAATCCTAATGCTAGTCTGGGAGGGCTACACACATTCCTTCTGCAGGTCAGACGAAATGAAACCACACACAAGCAAGTTAAGTTTCATTTCCTGAAGTTAAGTTTCCATTTCAGTTTTTAACCAGACTGCTGTAAGAAAAAAAAAATGAATGTGAAGGGAATTCTTACAAAGAGAAGAAAAACACTTTGGAGAGTGTGATCTTTGACTAAATGTAAAACCTCTAATAATATCTTAAGTTATGGAAGACAGAATTTTGTATAATTGTACATGACCACAGGTTCCTTTACAACCCTTAATGTTTCCATTCCTGAACTTTGCATTGTTTCTCTATTGTCTTTCCCACTGCCCTACACGATCCGGGAAAACTTCTCACCACTCCGAGTACATGTAATGGTACATTTCTTTTTAGAGGAGCATTTACAAAGTTAGCCTCACTTAAATATGTCAGTATGTATTTAATCTATTGATATTTCTAATTACTTTCAATATCTTTACAAGCAATCATTTATCTAGGAACACATGTGTTGATATAAAAAGTACAGCTGGAGTTTTTAAAAAAAAATAGCTGTCCCATAGGCAGAAAATATAAAGGTTTAATGATGCAGTAACTTACCAGGATTTTCCTGAAAAATTCCTTCTTTTTATATCAGGAACTTGAAGCAGTTGATTTTAACCGTTGTTTTCTTAATCCTTTCCTGATGGCCAGGAGACAAAAGATTGTAAGATCCTTTTGAAAAACTCAGCAAACTAAGTTGTGGAGTTCTCTGGTCTCCTGATATTCTGACTCCTCTGAGGGTGTGTAAGATGTGCTGTGAAGGGACAGAATGAGGAAGTAGAAATGCAGGAAGTTTCAGTTTTCCTTAAGAGTGGTTTATTTGGATTTGGAAGGATATAAAATATCCAAAAGTTAACATCACAGAATATTATCAAAAAATTTGAACCATTGTTTAGAAACTGTTCATCAGACAATATTTTAAGTCATAAAAGTTAAGAAATTGCAGTGGGAAGACACTTACAGGAAAAAAAAATAAATACAGGGGAGAACATTAAAATCTCAATGCAAGTGCCTGTTGTGGGATGAATTGTGCTCCTCCACAATTCGTATATTGAAGTCCTAACAGAATGTGACTGTATTAGGAGATCGGGTCTTTAAAGAGACAGTTAAAAGGAGGTCACTAGGGTGGGCTCTAACATATCTAGTGTCTTTGTAAGAAGAGATTAGGACACAGACGAACACACAGAAACAGAAAAGACCACGTAAAAATACAGGGAAAAGAGAGCCACCTATATATCCCAAAGCTGTCACACCAGTTTACACTCAGTTAGTAGTGGATTATAAATTCTCCTTATTCTACATCCTTGCTAACTCTTGGTATTATGAGACTTTCTAATTTTTGTCATTCAAGTCCATGTGAAATCATATCTTGTTGTGGTTTTAATTTCCATTTCCCTCATTACTAGTGAGGTCAAAAATGTTTACAATGGTACAAAAGTGATATGTATTCAGTAAAATCCATATTTCGAATTTTGAAAAATTGTTCATATGTTTAGGGCTGTTTATGTTTCCTCTTCTATGAAATTCCCATTCACTTCTTTTGCATATTTTTTCTATCAAATTGGTCATGTTTTTCCTATTTGTTTTAGGATGCTTTATATATCAATCCACGCTAGAAAATTTCCATTGATTTTCCAGCTAAGACTTTATGAAAAATTTCAAAGTATTTCAAAATACTTTATGAAAAATTTCAAGATATTTATACAAAGATAGTTACTGAAGCGTTTTGGTAATTCCAAAGAAAAAATGGCAATAACCTAATTGGCCATAAATAGGAATCGGTAGTGTAGTCATAAAACTAAAATATAGCCATTAAAAATAATTTTAATATATCCCTATTGAAATGGAATGACTTCCAGAATCCAAGGGAACTAATTCAGGAGTAGAATAGGATCTGTTGTATAATTCCATTCATGAAAAAAATTTTTTTGAAGAATGTAACAGTATGTAAATATAGACTCTGCATACAAACATGTACACATAAGCTGGTATATGCATGAAAACTTTTGGGAGAGAGCAGGAAATTGCATGGTTGCATCTGAGGAAAGAGACTGGTGCTTAAGGGTAAGAATAGATTTACTTTTTTTTTTTTTTAAGATTTATTTATTTTGGAGAGAGAGAGAGAATCTCAAGCAAACTCCACGCTGAGCGCAGAGCCCTACGCAGGGCTCAATCTCACCACCCTGGGATCATGACCTGAGCGGAAATCAAGAGTCAGAGGCCTAACTGATGGAGCCACCCAGGCGCCCTGAGATTTACTTTTAATGATATTTTTTTCAGTTCAATTTTTTCATGTCATATATTACTTTTATTTATATTTTATTTATTTATGAAAAATTTGGACTTGTTAGAATGTATGCTATAGATATACATGTGTGAAGAGAGGGAGAAGTCTTGGATCATTTCTAAATTTTTAAATTTGAGAAACAGGTTGAATGGCAGTCCAACAAATCAAGGAAGGGAATACAGGAGAGAAGCATCTTGCGGGGGTCAGGGTTATGAGTTAAGTTTCAAGATTATTTTAAGCCTGTGTCAATTGTCCTACCTGTTACTTCTTTTATATGTAATGTTCCTTAGAGAAAACTCTATCCTTGGGCTCATCTTTTCATAGTAGTGGTACCAGGGAAATAAATTGTGGAATTTCTTGCCCACACTTTGTACAGAAAGTATAGAATTTATTATTTATTTATTTTTGTTATTTTATTTATTTAAAATTTATTAATTAATATAGTGTATTATTAGTTTCAGAAGTAGAGTTTAGTGATTCATCAGTTGCATAGAACACCCAGTGCTCATTACATCACGTGCCCTCCTTAAAGCCCATCACCCAGTTAGCCCATCCTCCCAACCTCCTCCCCTCCAGCAACCCTCAGTTTGTTTTCTATAGTTAAGTCTCTTATGGTTTGTCTCCCTCTCTGATTTTGCCTTATTTTATTTTTCCTTCCCTTCCCCTATGTTTATCTGTTTTGCTTTTTAAATTCCACATATGAATGAAATCATATATTTGTTTTTCTCTGACTATTTTGCTTAGCATAATACCCTCTAGTTCCATCCATATCATTGCAAATGGCAAGATTTCATTCTTTTTGATGGCTGAGTAATATTCCATTATATATATATATATACATATGTATATATTTATATACACACACACACACACACACACACACACACCACATCTTCTTTATCCATTCATGTGTCGATGGACATCTGGGCTCTTTCCATAGTTTGGCTATTGTGGACATTGCTGCTATAAACATTGGTGTGCATGTGTCCCTTAGAATCACTATGTTTGTATCCTTTTAATAAATACCTAGTAGTGCAATTGCTGGGTTGTAGGGTAGCTCTATTTTTAACTTTCTGAGGAACCTTCCTACTATTTTCCAGCTTGCATTCCCACCAACAGTATAGGAGGGTTCCCCTTTCTCTGCATCCTCACCAATGTCTGTTGTTTTTTGAGTTGTTAATTTTAGCCATAGAATTTATTGTTAATGACAGTGTACATTAATGCTATTGGATCAGATAGAACATTAGTTCATTTGCTCAAACTGTTATCCAAAGTAACAGAGGCTTAATACGGATAGAAGTTTATTTTTCTTTTCATATAAAAATCCAGGTAGATGCACTAAGGCTGGTATGGAAACTGCATAACTTCCATCTTTTTATTCTGTCATCCTCAATGCATGGCTTCCATTGTGGGACCCAAGTTGGCTGCTCTGATTGCTACCATAATGTCTGTGTTACAGCCCTGGTAGGTGGGATAGGGAAATGGCAGGCACTACTTTATTTTGAGAGCATAATAGAAAAGTACAGACACAGGGTCACATCTAGCAATGCAGCTAAATATTTTATTGCTATGTATCAAGGGAGAATAGACAATTAGCCACGTCTTCCAAAGATGTCTATTCACAACTCTTTGACTCCTCAATTGCATATATTCCCTTAAGTGAGATTGGAATCTATGAAAACTGCCTTCCATATGATTCAAAGTTTTCAGGTCCAATATGCTTGTCTGGTGCAGTAAAAAGTGGGATGAGAAAATAAGAACACATGACACAGAAGAAGTTGGGGAAAGATAGAAGAGAGTAGAAGTACTGATGGCTTCTGTGAAGAGGGAAGTTCGGACAAAATGTGTTTAAAAAGATGTTAGGGCGCCTGGGTGGCTCAGTTGGTTAAGCGACTGCCTTCGGCTCAGGTCATGATCCTGGAGTCCCGGGATCGAGTCCCGCGTCGGGCTCCCTGCTCAGCGGGGAGTCTGCCTCTCCCTCTGACCCTCCCCCCTCTCATGCTCTCTCTCTCTCTCTCATTCTCTCTCTCAAATAAATAAAAATCTTTAAAATTGTTTTAAACTTTTGTTATTTAAGTATCATTGATACACGATGTTACATTAGTTTCAGATGTACAACATAGTGATTTTCCCAGTCTATGCCTTATGTTATGTTCACCATAAGCGTAGCCACCATCTATCAACATACAACAACACTACTATTGACAGAATGTTTTTACATTTCACATTAGGATGGGCCAAACTCAGACCCAATAAAACAGTACACTGAGGACCAATAGCTAGAGTCAGGTCTCAATATAGATTGGGCAGGAAAATTAGAGCCTGAGAATACATACCCCCCAAAAGTATCTGTCATATTTACCATCAGAAACAAGGGTACATGTGATAGTAGATCTTAAGGGCATTGCATAGTGGTGTGAGAATGGCAGAACATAAGCCTGACTGGGGAAATTCATTGCCAAGGAGACACTGTCCAGACTCTAGATTTAATGTCCTGGTCAAGATATAATGTCTTATTCTATAGTAAAACAGGTAGAAATGATGGAATTACCTTGGAAGAATATTGAAAAAGAGATCACAAGGTTCACAGAGGAAATACATTTATTATATGATCCCAGAGAACCCACTATTTGTTTCTTTTCCCTGGCACCTTGCCAGAGGACACTCCTTTAATTAAGGCAATATGGAATGCACTGCTAAAGGTGGAACCAGCATCTTTAAGAACTCGGTGATAGCTGTCTGCTGTAAATCAGCATTAATAGGAGGAGATACAACTATAGACCTGGGCTCAAGAAAGATGATGATGTTCTGGAATGGCAGTGCCCCAGGGGCAGCACTTATATGGAGAAGCAAGGTGGAAAAAAATAAGAGCAAGCAGCAAGAACACAATGGTAACTAGGGTCTGTCGTTTAAGAGATCACAGTGTGTTCCTAGGAAGAAGACGCATGAGCAACCCAAAACTATGATAACTATGACAAGTATAACCAGACTTGCATAATCCAGAAGATTAGCAGCTGGAGAGCAGATGTCAGTCAGCACATTAGATAATTATGTCCCTACAGCCAGTTTTGAGATCTAAGCCAACTTTCTCTTCATAAAGGCCCTGCAGTGTTATAGCAAATAAATATGACAAATATTTTCTCAATTCTTCCCCACGAGGACCTGCACACATTTATCTGAATGTGCAGTGAAGAAAGGGGAATTACCTAGGCCTCTTGAGGATTGCTGCATATAAGTTCTGAGCTGATACTGATGTCAAGAATCCTAAATGTCATTGTGGTGCTCTGCTTAGAGTGGGGGCTTATGGAGAAAACAGATTAATAGAGTCATGGCACAAGTCCATCTCACAGGTGGGTTCAATGCATTTGCAAACTCACACTGGTTATTTCTCCAGTACCTGAGTACATAACTGTGATAAATATTCTTATCAGCTGGCAAAACTCTCACATTGGTTTCATGACTTATTAAACAAGACCCATTACAGTAGAATGGACCAAGTAGAAGGTCCTAAAATTGCCCATACATCGTTCTGCCAAGACAGTGAACCTGAAGCTATATGTCATCCTGAAAAGAGTTGCAGATATTAGCACTCCTATCAAAAACTTAACGAAAGAATGAGTAGTGGTCTTAATTTTTCCATTCAGATCTCCTATATGACCTTGGCAAAAGTAGATAAATCAAGCATACGGTGGTGGACTATCATAAGCTTAAGTAAGTGGTAGTCCCAACCATAGCTGCTCTGCCAGATTTGGTATCTTTATTGCAACTGATCAACACAACCTCTGGGACTTGATATACAGCTACTGATCTGGTTAATGTATTCCTTTCAATCTCTATCAGTAATGACAATCAAAACCAGTTTGCTTTTACACTGGAAGGAGAGCAGTACATATCCATGCAGTTGCTCCAGGGTTATAATAAGTCTCTTCATGTAGTTTTAATGTGGCCTGCGAGAACCCAGATCATGTTGTTATTTCATAGAACATCACATTTGTCCACTATGTTGGTAACATCATGCTAATTAGATTTAGTGTACAGTACAGAGCAAGTACTCTGGATTCTTTAGTAAGACAAATATATGCCAGAGTTGGAAGATATACCTCACACATTCAGGGCCCTGTCACATCAACAGTTTTAAAGGATTATATGGTCTAGGGAGTTTAGAGGAAGAAGAAGCTCTGCAGAAGATCCAAACTGTGGTGTAAGCTGTCCTGCTATTCAGGTCATGTGGCCGAACAGATCCCATGATGCTAGGGCTATCCATTGTAGATAACAATGCTTCATGGAGTCCCTAGAAAGGCCTAATATGAGAGACACATTGTAGATTCTCCAGGGTCGTGGACTAGTGGCAGGACTTTTGCAGCAGAGGACTACCTGATGTTTGAAAAAGAGCCCTGGAAGACACTGGGTGCCTGACCACAGGATATTGAGTGATTATGTGAACAGAATTTCACAACACAAGATATATGCCATCAGATCCAAGGAGTCATGAGGTCAAGCTGGTGAAACAGCACTCTGTCAAATGATGGAATGCTACACTTATATCATATCGGAGGAGGTCCAGAGTTCGCAAGTAATTATAGACACGGGTATATTAGTATCAGAAACAGGCCCAGAATTCCACATCATCTATCCCAAGTGCACTGTTGCCTCTCCCTTAAATTATCTTTCTGATATCATGGAGGATTCCTCATGACAAACTAAGATAAAAGGTAGAAAATAAGGCTCAATCTACAAATGAGTTGGCTGAATATATTGGTGGTACTCATGAGTCAGCTCAACATATTGGTGATAATCAAAAATGGACTGTCACCACCCTACAGCTACACTCAATGTAACCTTGATAAAAAATAATGAAGAAATCCTTCCAATGGGCAGAGGTATAAGTAGCACAGCTGGTCATTAATTTGTATAGAGGGGGAAATGATCTAAAGTATGGATATACATGGACCTCCCCCCACCCTGCCCCAAACAGTGACAAATGGCTTAGGTGGCTGTTCAGGGCCTTGGAAGAGCAAAATGGAATCTTGGAAACAAGAGAATTTGAGGAAGAAGCATATGGATGGACCTCTGGGAGAGATCAGAAACTCTGTGGATCCTTTTGCCTTATGTTATGTCCACCAGGGACCATCTACTGAAGAGAAGGCACTAGACAACCAACCAGTCTTACCAGACAGGGCAACGCATTTCAGGTCTTCTGTTCTCAGCCACTGTAGTGCTTATACAATAGGCCCTTGAACAGAGTGGCCATAATGGCAGGCTTGGAGGCTATTCACGTACCCAATAACATGGACTCCTCTTAGAAAGCTGGCTATAGCTACCGCCCCTGCTTATTGACCTAACTGCCCACAGCATAGACCAGTGCCGTGCCTTCAATATGACACCATCTTTCGAGGATACCAGCCAGGGACGTAGGGATAGGTTGATTATATCAGGCCCTTTCCACCCTGGACTAATTTATCCTTCTGAAATTGACACCCTTCTGCATATGTGTTTGTCTTCCTGACTAAAGTGCCTCTGGAGTTTATACCATCATAGTGATTACAGAATGTATGATTTACTGACATGGGATTCCACACAAAAATGCATCAGACTCAGGAGATCCATTTTAAGACAAAGATTTATTGTCCTGAGAAGACCTAGGAAGTTCTGACCCAACAATATATTAGCCTTGTGATCTTGGCCAAGTTATTTAATCTCTTTTTATCTCAGTCTATCCATCTATTGAGATGAAGAAGGGATCCTGTTAAGATCACGTGAGATGAGGCAATGTGTAAAAAAGCCCTTCAGATACCATCAGGTATAATGATAGGAATGCATTCTGGATGTGGAGCTGTGGTCTACAGGAGGAGCTTGTGAGGAAAGTAGTATTACGTGTTACAGGATTTGCCATCTGGTAAGGGAAGGAAATGTGCCTGCAGCAGGGCCTATGGCCCTGAGATCTTGTGGTTTCTTCTAGTGTTTAGGAGCAGATTCCAGGTGGAGGCAGGTTTTTGCTTTGTTTTCTCAGGCAACTTTCATGTATAGTAATCATTCCAAGTTGGTGTGCTCCCTTTGTTTTCCCTGACTACCTGGACTCTGTCCAATTTCCTGCAAAATAACTATCTTGGAGGCTGTCTCTTTCTGTTGTAAATGAAAACTTTCTCAGGGATTCAAGAATTTTGGAGCTTGAAATTGACTGGCTGAGTCATGAGCCCATGAGAGGTCTTCCAAAGGACAGAGCCTATGAGCACCAGAGGCTCCTAATGACCATACCCCTCAGTTTTACAGCTCCTTAAGTAGTCATACATATGTCCTTCTTCCTGAATTACCCTTGAACATACTGAGCAGAAAAGTGTTTGGTTAGATATGTATTAAACTTTTCATGTAAGCTTCTGTATAGATTTTATTTAAATGGCAGAGAACAACTATGCAGAAACAAATAACTGGAAAAATAAAATGATCTGTTGTTTTTATTCCTTGCATCATCCCAGCCAAATTATTATCTGTGGAGAAAAGGGGATCTATTGTCACCGTTTTCTGAGGGCATATGTTGGGGGTAGTAGTTATTAGAACCCAGCAGTTAGTAGGTACTACTCACTTTACTTTCAGTATTCAAAAAAGTTCAATTTTCCTGTGTCATACCTTGAAGGACAGTGCAGACCCTTGAGAATTTGAAAAAGATGTGATCAGATCAGACTATCTTAAAAAATTACCCTGCCCAGGGACCAAGGTTGCCTAGGAGTTTGGTGGGAGAAGGTAGTGTGGAGGTTGGAGGAAAGAGCCTAACAAACTCTCAGTAGAGTGAGTAAAGGGCAGTGGGAAGCTCCCTCCCACTCACTAGGACAATAGGGGTGGGGCACAGGGCAGGGATTGATAGCCAGCAGGAATAGGGTCCAGGCCACCCAAGATCATAATTTCAAGAGTTGTGAAGTGAGCTGGCCAAAGGTTCCACTGTGTCAGCGCCACCAGGTGATTTGGTAAATTAAGGGATGGCACTGGGGAATGAACTCAGATTGCCCATAGAGGGAGGAGTTGCTGTAATGCTCTGAATCACTCCCACCAGGGAGCTATGAAGAAATCCCATGGGCCACTCTCTCTAGCCGACACAGAATCACCCATGCAGCAAGAACAGGCCATAATTATTGGAGAGCTACTGCACATTAGACAGGGATGTGGTCAGTCTTTCTGTGAAGCTGGGCCTATTCAGGGAATTGGGAGAACCCAGACATCATCTCACAACCAGAAACTGAAACGACACAACTGGCTTAGGACTCTAGCAGTGACAACTTCAAATAATACAGTGGGAATCTTGAATGCCACGTGGAGGCAATTGCAAGTTTGCCAAACTGGGACGGGTAAACTGGTGAAGAGAGAAGAGAAATTGAGAGTTAGAGAGTGAGAGTGAGAGTGAGGGAGAAAGAGAATGAGTCCACTTGAAATGAGGTCACAAACCCAAATTCCACAATGCACCAAGTAGCTAATGTCAAAAAGACAAGAAAATTGACTAGGAATTTATTCCAAACAAAAGTAGCTAAAATTTTGACAAGCATCTTTAGGGTTGTTAAAGAGATAAATGAAGAGATACTACTCATAAATGCAACAAGAATTTATGAAAAAGTTAGAAAAAATAGAGAGGAAATAGTTAACTGAAAATCTTGGAAATTATACACACACACACACATATATATACATATATATCAATACTTACATATTATATAAGTAAATACATAAATAATACATATGTCAATTTTGTTGTATATGTACATTTTATGTTATACATGATCTATGCATCCATGTTATGCATGTATTATACATAACTGAATATGTACATACATTTAACATGTATGTTATGTATATTTATGTATTCATAATTATGTATATTGAATAAACATGATAATTTCTGATTATAGAAAAAAAGAAAATTTGTGCATGGAAAGATAGTTTTGAGAAATTTCAAATGAAGCACAGAGGAAACAATAAATAAAACTATATGAAAGAACCATAAAAATACATGGTGAATAGTTGGAGAGACTTCAACATATGTCTAATTATTCCAGAAAAACTGAAGAGAGAAAATAATGGCAATGTAATATTTACTGAGATAATGGCAGATACTTTCCAGGTTTGGAGAAAAACATGACATCTTTGGTTGAAAATAAAGAAAAATAACAAAAGCAGAAGAAATAAAAATAAATCCATAGCTAGACATGGCATAAATGAAACTGAAAAACATGAAGTATAAATACAAAAAATGTAAACTCGCAAAGGAAAAGTCCCAAATAATCTACAAAAGACTGGGGACAAAACTTTCATCAGAAACATCTGATGAGAAAAGACAATGGGGTAACATATTCAATATTTTGAGAGAAAGCAGGCTTCAGCCTAGAAACGTACACTCAGGTAAACCATAACTCAAAGGTAAAAATGAAATTAAGACATTTTTCAGACATAAAATTTCTAGAGAATTTGTCACTAATTGATTCCTATTGAAAAAAATGATTACATGGTGAATTGTAATAGTAAGAGAAGTACACCTAGAGGGAACATACATAATTTAAAAATTGGAGACACATAGGACATTGAGAAACATATGGAGGCACACAAATTGATAAAATATGCTGAAAAATTAATTCTCTAACTAAAACTCTAGCCAGCAATAATAAGGTGTGTGTATGTGTGTTCTGATGAAGGAATATTAAAGCACTGTATTTTTCAGGAATGGCTATAAAGATACGATTAACTTCAATTTTTTTTTTAAAGTGATTGAAAAAATACAGGGTACCACTAAGGGAAGAGAAATACCTTCTACATCTTCCATGAGAGTTGGGGATATAGGAAATGTAGGAAACTTTATCAATTTAACAGGAGGCAGGAAAACAATAAAAAAGAAACAGAGAAACAATGATAAGCAGAAAACATAAAATATGAAGAGAAAATGAAAATATATACTGATCAAAATAGAAAATACAAATATATACTGATCACAGTGAATATGAATGGATTAAACTCATTTAGTGAAATTGTCTGCCATGTTGATTTTATGTAGTTTTACAAGAGACCCAACTAAAATAAAAATCACACAGACTGAATATAAATTATTTAAAAATATACCAGGAAAATAACCAAAGGATATATCAATGTTAATATCAAATCAAATCAAATAAAATGTAAGACAAAAGACTTTGACGGGAATGAAGAACATTCTACCAATAAAATATAATAATGAATTTGTGGGCATCTAAAAATACAACCTTACATATAAAGCAAAAACTAAGTTACATGGTGAAACTGACAAAACATGATGTAGTTGAATTAAAAACCTAAACATGACATGAGAGGATTTCAGAAAAATATTAAAAACCTGGGACTTGGAAAAGGATTTTTGTCACAAAGCACAAACACACAAACCATAAAGGAAAATATTAAATTTTTTTACATTAAAAAAGCCTTGTTAAAAGATGTAACCAAACTCATGGGGTTCATCACTTGGGGTGCATTGAATTGAACACAACCCAAGGAAATACTGAAAGCAAAGAAGTTTTTTAGTACTTGTTACAAGTAAGGGGACAGGGAGATAGCTCTCAAAGCACTGTCTCTCATGGGGTTAGTACTGGGAGCTTTTATTCAGAGTATTAGAGGGTGGGTGCAGGGAGTTTGCACAAGCACTTCGGTTTAACTGTGCATGCCTAGCAGGTCAACATGCTAGGTGCATACACTGTATATTAAAAAAAAAAAAATTGGCAGAAAACTGCCCATAGGAGGAGATCTTAGTATTATGATGAGCTAAAGGTAACTTCAGGACAACTCAGAGAGGCTTCTGCACATGTCCTCAATTCCAATCTGGCTCAAAGTGGCTCATGTAAGGGGCTATCAGGGGTGCTATCAGGAAGGGGTGATCAGGTGAAACACCTACGTGAAGTCTCCTCAGCTGCAGCTATTGGTTCTGCAAGCCAAAACACTCCTTCCTTGCATTTGTCCCTTTCTCTTTCTCCCTTCTACTTAGAGCTTTCAGGCCTCTTATTCGAGTAACTTCCCACTGCACCCTAGCTAACAAATATATCATATAAGAGAGAAAACAGAAGTCACATAATCAAAATAAGATTATAAAATCAATAAAGGATTAATAACCAGTATGAAAAGAGCTTCTACAAATCAATAAAAATGACATTTTATTAGAAAAATGGAAAAAGATGTGAAGGGGAGAAAATCTGAATGGCCAATAAACATAAGAAAAGATTTCATCCTCACTAGTAATCAGGGAAATATATACCAAAACTATATAAGGTACTATTTCACATCTATTATATAAGAAAAATAATATAGACTTGGTGCAACAAAACATTCATAGGTTCCTGGTGGGAATAAAAGTTGTAAGGAGGGCAATTAGTCAGTATTAGAGAAGCCAAAGATTTCAATGACCCTAAGGTGGATTTTCAGTTTCTAGATTTATACCACAGAGAAACTCTCACATAAGTTCATGAAATAAATGAATGAGAATATTTATTGTTCTAAAGAAGAAAAGAAAAAATTCAAATATGCAACAGTCAGAGGAAAGATAAATACATTGTGAGATATTCATACAATTTAAAATTACACAACAATTAAGATGGATAAAGTAGGCTGACATGTATCAACATGAATAAATTTCCAAAATTTATTATTCATGATAAAAGTGAGTTAGAAAGTATCTATAATATGGCACCATTCGTTCAAAATTTAAAAACTTGAAAACAATACTATAAATTGCTTATGATTACTGTTAAATAACAAAAATTCAACTGAATAAATTTTAAAGATATAATTGGCTTTATTAGTTGATTCATGAATCAGGCAGTAAGTATCCCATCTAGCAAGTAAAGGGGGGGTCTTATCATGAAGATTACCTCATCTTTCTTTGGGAAATGAAAAGGCCCATGTGGTAAACTCATTGGCACCCATCTGAAAATTTCTGACTGACCAGTTAAGACTAGATTTTGGAGGGAGATTGAAACTGAAATCAGATTACATATTAAGCCCCAGCATGGGGACTCGGCCAAAGAGATGCCATTCTGGACCTGTGGTTTTCTTTTTAACATTATAATCTTAAACGAATGTAAAAGAAATTTTAGGTGGGGGTGCCTGGGTGGCTCATTCAGTTAAGCACTCAGCTCAGGTCTCAATCTCAGGGTTATGAGTTAAAGCCCCATGGAGCCTACTTTAAAAAAAAAAAGAAATTTTAGGTGTTATATTGTGTTTAAAATATTATTCTGACTTCCGGTTTCAGCATTGACATGTATAAGGCTCTGAAGTAATTGTTCCCATCCTTACAATAAGAAAAATGTTGAATGAAATAAAAATCAGTGACTTTTCTTGGGCCCATCAAAGAATTGGGGTCACAGGGCAAATTGCCAAACTGAAATCTGGACACACAGGCAAATACAGAGAATCATAGTTGAGATCTGCTTACCTGGAGCAGAAGCTAATGCAGCCATAAAATGGTGAGAACACTTAAGTGGTAATTTTGATGAACTGCTAGAGGCTAAGTGTAGGACTAACATGAGAATGAGAAACTCTTAAGTCTTAGGAGGAACCCACACTTCCATAGGTTTTACCTCCTCTATGTGAAGAGCCAAGAAAATTCTGCCTCCTAGCTCTGGCTGGGAGGGTAGGAGGGGGGTGGGGAGAAGAAAAGTAACCATTTTGAAATACAGCAGGAGCACTCTTCAAAACAAGGCCTACTCTCTAGTGGAAAAGACTTTTTCAGGGTCTTACCCCACCTACTAGGAAAGGCTTTGACCCAACTCTCGCTCACTTTTGCCTTCCTGTCTTACCTAAGGGGGAGAAGTTAAGAAATAGTTGTGAAAGTCACAGCCAAGGAACACAGGCCCACTAAAAGCCTGAGATTTAATTACAGAAATATAGAATGCTTTTTCTCCTCCACACCTTAGCACCACATTAACAGGGCTCCTGTATAATCACAGTGGATTATAGCTAAAAGAACTTCAAAATACAGACTTAATTTAAGGAGGATGCAAAATCAAGGATACTGGAGGAATTTAAAGCCTCTGAAATATATATAGCTCATGCATTCCCAGGTATTTTAATTATATTAATTTTCTGGGCCACTGAAACAAATTAGCATAAACTGGGTGGCTTATAAATAACAGAAATTTATTACCTCACAGTTCTGGAGGCCAGAAGTCCAAGATGGAGGTGTTGGCAGCGTTGGTTTCTTCTGAGGGCTGTAAGGGAGAATCTGTTCCATGCCTCTAGCCTAACTTCTGGTGGCTTCAGGCATCTTTTGGTTTGTACATGGTGTTCTCCTTGTGTCTTCACATTGTCCTCCCTGTATGTGTCTCGGCTTCCTCACAAGGTCACCAATCATCTTGGATTAGAGACCCACCCTACTCCAGTATGACTTCATCTTAACAAATTATATCTGCAATGACCTTATTTCCAAAAAGGTAACATTCCTAGGTACTAGGGATTAGGACTTACATATATGAACTTTGGAGGTACACAATTCAACCCATTACACAGACTAACAAAATAATAAACAAAGAAAACATAAATTGATAATATCAGAAATAAAAGAGAGGTCATCATACACTGCATGTTAACTAACTGAAATTAAAATAAAAACTTAAGAATAAATAAGGAAAGAACAGTGAACAACAACAAAAAAGAGAGAGGTCATCACTACTTATCCCACTTACAATAAAAAGTTAATAGAAGAATACCACAAACAACTCTTTTGTTACTAATTTGGGATCTTTGATGAAATGGACCAATTTCTTGCAAGACAAACTATCAAAATTCACAAAAGGAGAAACAGATAATCAGAGTAGGCCTATATATTTTTTAAGATGCCAAATCAATAATTAATAATCTTCCAAAAAAGAAAGCACCAGACCTAGATGGTTTTATTGGTGATTTCTA
Organism: Eumetopias jubatus; assembly: GCF_037043125.1. Taxonomy (NCBI): domain Eukaryota; kingdom Metazoa; phylum Chordata; class Mammalia; order Carnivora; family Otariidae; genus Eumetopias; species Eumetopias jubatus. The sequence continues at coordinate 38,015,766 of NW_028274820.1, forward strand.
TCAGACATTTTAAAAGGAAACAATACTGGTAGTAATGCAATCTTTTCCAGAAAACAGAGGTTGAGGGAACATATCCTAACTCATAAGTTGAGCAGAAGGTGTGAAAATTATGATAACAAATATAGAAAATTAAGAACACTATGAATTGAGAGAGAGAAAAATGTAGTTTGCTAGAAGTTGGGAGGTGGAGAACATGAGTTTGAGTGAGGAATTATTGTTTTAAATAAGACACTTGAGTATCTCTTAAAGCTGGTGGAAAACGTTCAATTGAGAGGAAAGGTTGACTATATTAATGAGAAGAAAAGGGATAATGGATGGTGTAAAGTTGTTGAGTAGGAGAAGGGGAAGAACTCCAAGCAGAGGTGGAGAGATTAGGTCCCTCTATGAAACTGGAGAGATGCAGACCAGGACAGAAACACAAGGGAGGTGTGTATGTTTTATTTTAGAAAGATGAAGTTTCTATCTGATGACTGCTGTTTTCTCTACAAAGTAGGGACTTTAATCTCATTTATCTTGACGGGTGTATATGTAAAATAAAACAATCTCTTCCAGCATATTTATCAATTCAATTTTTTAGATACATAGTAGTTTAGTTTTGTGGTTTATGGATTATATTATTTTTGGTGTGCTACTGCACACTGTAGAGTTATATACCTCTTTAGGTTTTTAGCAGTTTATAAAAGACCTAAAATCTTTCTGTAAGGAGAAAAATTATAGAAATTACAACTAAAGGTGATTTTTGACGTATTTTTAAATGGCTGCATCATGTTCCATCTTATATATGCATTATAATCATTTGAACATTAATTTCTTTTAAATAACACCATAATATATATTCTTATACATGTGTCTTTGTCTCTCATCATTTCCTAAACATGAAATTACTAAACATTTTTAAAATCTCATAATGCATATTGTCAAATTGCCCTCCCGAAAGAAATTCAGTTCATTTAGTCAAACCCCAAAGGCAAAATGTAATTGAGTGATAAGTATGCTAATTTAAAACCAGGTTACGGTTTCCAGTCTCTAGAATTTGTTTTAAACGAACACTTTCTAACTTGGAACCATAGGTGGCACTACAGCATCAAGGAATGGAACCACTTCCAGAACCCTAGGTTGGCAGGGATTATGAATGGACATCTCAGCCACATTTTATAGCTGGCAAGCTATATTTCTAGAAAAAAATCCTTTCTGTTCTTAATATTATCTAAAAACCACCTTCTAATCTTACAGTTTTAGTCTTAATTGACATACTTGAAACTTTTTACAATGTAAGCCTACTTGCATGTATCTCATCCTCTAGGCTGTGGGATACACTTCATCATACCATTTGCAAACTATTCCTTAAAATGCCAATTGTCTTATGCGGTACTTTTCATTCTTCTGCTTCCATAACTTTTGTTTGTTCCAAGAAGAAAACATAAGTCATGGGTCAGAAAAGCAAAGAAATCTCACATGACCTGGTCATAACGATTAGCATTGTACCACTCTGAATACGAATTCATGTGTTATATTTAATTTCTTAAATTGTATAGTAACCTTCTAGTTTTGTGGTGTGAAAATTTTTATATAAATGCCAAACTGATGTGTCTTGGTAGAAATGGTTTTGCATGTACCCACTGTCCACTGTTTACACTGGTAGTGGGAATTGCTCAGATATTCTTGCCGTCCATGTGAATTCTGACCCAACACTTCTGGATTTCAATAGGCCAATGACTGAAAAGCGAACAGGCTTGCAGAGCACCTGCTTTTCTTAGAAGACCAAATGGCTCCTACTGATATAGATGGGACATGCATTAAATACTGCTTGCCTTGACCTAGTTTGAAATGAAAATCTGGTAGTTGGCTTTTCCTCTGTAACTTCCTTCAGTGATGACAGTAGAAAACGGTTTTGTCACCACCGATTTATGGTTGGAAGTCAGGAAGGGAAGAGAGGCAATAGGAAGCATTTGTGTTAATGCCTTTTCAAAGATATGTCACAAAATGCTAACCCTTACTACCTTGCCACTTACAATAAAAAAGCATTAGATTCAGAGGACACAGGAATTGAGTCTACCCATTAAAACTGCTTTACACTAGTTTAAACAAGTACCCACTGCTTCAGAGATCTTTCAGAGTCATGTTAAATACACACACATACACACATCCTTCAGCTGGGCCTTCTTGTTTCTATATAAATAAAGGGCTTACTGACAACATTCTGGGAGCAGCTTGGTATCAGAGATATAAATTAAAAGTCTGGGTACCCAATTCTAGAACTTTCAAGAACACTGCCTTATACTTTTCTCTCTGCAGATAAAGTAGTTTACAGGTCTGCTTCACTGCAATGGAAACATTGTCTGAATACATATAAATATGCATATAGATGTTTATATATGGAAATAAATATATTTATATGTATATATGTGTATGTATTATACACAAAGCAAGAGAGATATATTCCTTTTGATTAGTTTGTTGATTCTGCTTAAAAAATTTCCACTTTTTCTAGTTTCCTTCTGAAAAGTGAAAACCACATGAGCACTGAACAAATTAAACAGTTGAATAAACAGTTCCACAACTGTTTAATTCCAGAGAGTTTAGAGGCTTTAGCTGGGGACATTGTAAATAAACACATGGCTTCATGAAACCTCTCATACAATTTCACAAAGCAGTGTTTGCTGGATTGGCTGAGAGGGAGCTGAGAGAGACACAGACATTTACTCACCAGTTAATGCTATTGGATGGGTGACCTAACTTCCCTGAAACTCCATTTGTTCATCTATAAAGTAGGGATAATGTTATTCTGATGATTAAGGGATGATACTGATGATTCAGGGAGAAAAGTTCATAAAGTTATTCTGATGATTAAGGGAGAAAAAATATATATACATTTATATATATACATATATATGTATTTGCCTTTTTAAAATTGAAGTATAGTTGACACACAATCTTATATTAGTTTCTTTCAGGTATACAACATAGTGATTTAACAACTCTGTAGGTTATGCTATGCTCACTGCAAGTGTAGCTACCATCTGTCACCATGCAACGCTACTGCAATATCACTGACTATATTCCCTGTGCTGTGCCTTTTATTCCCATGACTTACTCATTCCATAACTGGAAGCCTGTACCTCCTACTCCCTTTCACTTCTTTTTGCCCATTCTCTTCCCCAAAAGTTTCCACTTTGTTTATTCGTTTTGGTTTTTAGATTCCACATATAAGTGAAATCATATGGTATTTGTCTTTGTTTGAGTTATTTCACTTAGCCTAATACCCTGTAGGTCCATCCATTTTGTTGCAAATGGCAAGATCTCATTCTTTTTTGACTGAGTAATATACACACCCAGACACACATATGCCCCATGTCTTCTTTATCCATTCATCCATGGATGGACACTTTATCCATTCATCTATGGGTCGCTTCCATATCTTTGCTATTATAAATAATGCTGCAATAAACATAGGGGTGCATATATCTTTTTGAATTAGTGTTTTCGTTTTCTTTGGGTAAATACCCAGTAGTGGAATTACTGGATAGTACGGCATTTCTATTTTTAATTTTTGAGTAATCGCCTACTGATTTCCACAGTGGCTGCACCAATTTACATTCTTACCAACAGGGCATGAGGGTTCCTTTTGCTTCACACCTTCACCAACACTTGTTATTTCTTGTCTCTCTGATACTAGCCATTCAGACAGGTGTAAGGTGATATCTCACTGTGGTTTTGATTTGAATTTTGGGTGAGAATATATTTTAAGTACCCAGCAGAGGTTGGCATTTATTTAACAATAAATTAATTAAGTGAATCTATGAAAGGCCTCTTCCTCAGGGTAGCCTTGTGGATCCAAATTCAGTGTTTCAATTCAATTTAGCTCAATTCACTTCAATGACATAAACTTTCCACCATAAGAAGCAAGACCCCAGTTATTTGGTATCTTTCACTAATCCTCTGACTGACCTTGCAGTTGCCTTGGTAGCCAACAGCCCATCCTCTCTTGGTGACAGAGGCTTCTTTACTCCAAGTTTCACCCTTTTTCCTTCTTCTGTAGTCCAGTAGGAGAAATGACTAGGCCATTAAAGCCAAATGTCTATACATTCTGATGAAGAAAGAAAATTCTGGGTTTCAGCAATAAAATTTTGTTTTAAATATCTTATTGCTGTGCTCTGAATCTTGACGTCCTTCCCTCTTGGGCACAGTTCCTCTCGGGTGGCTAGAACCACATAGTTAGTTCAGAATCCTCCATTCAGGGAGCCCTCCATGCCCAGAGCCACCAGCTGACAGGAATGTCCCCTATTCACAGTCTCTGATTTCTACCTTTCTGGGATCCAGTTTGGGGGTAGGGAGAAAGGAATTAAAGGCAGGAATTAAAACAAGAAGAAATGAAATCAGAAAAAAAAAAAGGGAAAACCAGGAGGAAAGGGACGAGAAAAATGGAGAAAAAGAAAAGAAAGTAAGTGAAAAGGACATAACAATGTTAAACAAATGGAATTCCAGTCAAATAAATGATTTAGAGTGTTAGATTCTCCTTATATAAATGTTTTTGTCTTTTACTATTGTAAACATATATATCAAGCAGTACAAATTTATGTAAAGTAAAAAAGAAAAATATGTAAGCCTCTCCACCCACTACTCCTTTCCGATGGTTGCTAACCATTCATAGTTTAGTATGTTTCCTACTGAATATTCTCTTCACATAAAGAAATGAAATATTTTATTCACATAAAGAATCATAGCATAAAACTGGCCTGTGACATATTATTTGTCAGCTAAAAATATGTACAGGACTTTTCCCCATGTATTACATATAGATTTATCTCTTGCTTTTTAATAGCCACGGAGTACCTGAACTCTATTTGACCAGGATTTACCTGGTCACCTGTTGATAAGTGTTTAGGCTGGCTTTTTGTTCTCTTCCTTTAAATAAATAATTTAAAAAGGAAAAAAATCCAAAAATGTTCTAGAAAACGTTTGAACATTTTACTGACATAATAAGTTTTTGGCAACACTATAGTGTGTATAATTATCAGTGCCTCCACTAAGTAGTGGGCATAAAAATGATAAGGGTACGAGTGAGGTGACATGCTGAGTTCTCAAATGAGAAAACAAACCTTTTATGTCTAGTTCCTGGTTCAGTTATTTAAATAAAGGCAGCAGTTTAGTTAAGATTTGGATCTGACAATATCTGTCTGCTAAGAAGATATAGATATTTTTAGTAAGTTAAAATCATAGGCTATGGAATTTAGAGAAATTAAAGAGCTTGTCTGGTCCTACCTACCCTCTCATCTTAGAGATTAGACAACTGTGGCTGGGCACAAAAAAACTGTGTTTAGTTTTGCCTGGACATATACACTAGTATTTTGCTAATATCATTTCTACGTTTGTAACCTAGTAACTGAATATTATTTCACTTATTTATTTATTATTGTTATTTTTAAAGATTTTATTTATTTATTTGAGAGAGAGAGAGAGACACAGCGAGAGAGGGAACACAAGCAAGGAGAGTGGGAGAGGGAGAATATTTCATTTATTTAAAATTATTTCATCCATTGTCTTGCAGGGGTAAGCAGACATACGACCAGGGCTCCAACAGAGTTCTGTGAGTAGCACTATGGGCCTACATAAGAGTCTTGGGTGTTATTGGGACAGCTGCACAGCAGAGGTAATATTGGCACTGAGAATCTTGAAAAATAGGAATTTTCAGAAGGACAAGGAGACAGATTATGGAGGTTTTCCATGTACAGTCATGATACATTTTATCATGGGACATTTATTGGGACATTTTTGAGAGTAGACATCTTAAAACAATGCAATTTTAAGTGTGTATATTGGAACATTGGAGAGGTGATGAACAATTTCATGAGATGGGAAACTAAATCAAGGTTTGAGATTATTTGATGGATATAGAATCAAGCGAATATCTTTGTCCATCAACATCCAATTATGACTACTTGGCTGGTTAGTCTCTACTACTGAGGGCTTGAAACTAAGAATCAGAACCCCCAGTTGGTAAATTTCTTAAAATGAAAAATCATAAAGTTAGAAAATTAAATGAAAAAAATTAAGTTATATGTTAATTAGACCAATAAAATTTCAATAAAATAAACAGAAAATGTGGTTTTAGGTGGTGGTCACTGTAAATCCAGGAACCTCCTTCACTAGGGACACAAATATATAGGACCATCCCCTTTCTTAGATATTTATAGATACAAAATGATAAAATTTGTGTTCAATTTCTCTCTCTCACTGCCTTTTTAAGGTGTGCCCAGATTATCCTTAATGTTTCTTTCTGGGGTGCCTGGGTGGCTCAGCTGGTTAAGCGTCTGCCTTCAGCTTAGGTCATGATCTCAGGGTCCTGGGATAGAGCTCCGTGTTGGGCTCCCTGCTCAGCTAGGAGTCTGCTTCTCCCTCTCCCTCTGCCCCTTTCCCCCCGCTTGTGCTCTCTCTCTCTCAAATAATAAACAAATAAATAAAATCTTTTTTTAAAAAAAGTCTCTTTCCAAGTTCTCTTGCTTTTTTTTATTATGTTATGTTAATCATATATTACATCATTTGTTTTTGATGTAGTGTTCCATGATTCATTGTTTGCGTATAACACCAGTGCTCCACGCAGAACGTGCCCTCTTTAATACCCATCACCAGGCTCACCCATCCCCCTCCCCCCTCCCCTCTAGAACCCTCAGTTTGTTTCTCAGAGTCCATAGTCTCTCATGGTTCGTCTCCCCCTCCGATTTCCCCCCCTTCATTCTTCCCCTCCTGCAAATAATACATTATATGTTAAAAAAAAAAAAAAAAACCAAAACAAGTTCTCTTGCTTCTTAACCTTCCTTGGCTTCTCTTTAATTTCCTACAGTTGGTCTTTCCAAGGGTGTTTGCCTCCTTGTTTGCTCTCGATCTCATCCTCTTGCATCCATTTCCACTTGTTGCTCATTTCCATAAAAAACTTCAATTTTATTTGGATGTCCATTCTTCCTCCACCCAGCCATGTGCTTCTGGGAGTGTTGACTTCATCTCCATCTCCAGAGGATTAAATTCTGAGTATTCTATCAATTTAATCTCATACCTCTTGCCAGTAATTCCTTTAGGAGAGGACATGTACTATAGCCAAGGAAAAACTACTGGAATTCTGGTGGAGGCTGCCGGGAAAGGTTTCCTTATATATAAGAAAACAACCTAGGAAAAGGTGGTTTTTTTCCATGTTCTGGATTTTGTGGGGTCTAGATATAATTCTGGAATTGCTGCAGCCATCTGTAACCATGAGAGCGGAGTGGAGAAATGGAAGAGAACTTGGGTTCTTGATGATACTGTTCAGTCGTTAAATTAACCAATCTTGGAGTCTACCTTGCATTTGAACTTCCTGTCATTTGGTATAATAAATTATTCTAAGTCAGTTTTAGTCAGAGTTTTCTGTTATTTGCTGCAAAAGGCATTGTAAGTATATAAAAATGATTCAGATTTACTTCTTAAATCCAGGCCTCTCCTCAGTCTCATGTTGGCTATACAACTGTTTATTAGGCATTTCTATTTGGAATCCTAAAATAGTCCTGACAAGTGATCTGTAGGTCATAACTAGTTATTTTATAAGTAATAGGGATAAAATTTTGTAGTTACAGTCAGACCCTGATAACTCTTCTTTCTGAAGATCTAAACAGTTTGATAGGCTCTCAGTGAACTGCAGGAAAAATTGTTCCCAAAGTTATCAAGTGCCCCTGAGAATCAGTCTCAGAGGAACTTGGTTATTGGAAACACAGTAATTTATTTGCCTCCTTTAAATGGAGTCTTCATTAAATATACAGAGGGCAGGTAATCTAATTCAGTACAGTTCAAAAAAACATTTATTGTCTGTGTTCTAAAGTACATATGCTGGGATGGATGCCAGATGGGACACTCAGAAGAGTATGCTATCATGGGGGTCTCTGAAGTCCCCACCTCCTGGGACAACTGCTTTATGTAGAATTTAAGGGACTGCTGTGAAGCTTCAGAAACCTTCTGTCACTAACCTAAGGTGGAATTCTGCTGCAGGGAAGAAGCACTCTGCCAGTTTATGCCCTATTGAATGGCAAGTAATGGAGCTGTCATCTTTCTTAGGAGCATATTCAAGTGAGAAAGTTCTCAGACACAAAAAAGAAATAACCTGTTCGCTGGAGGCCCAGTGGTATTTGAAACTAATGAAGTTCCTATAAAGTAGGGATGACAGAAGAAAAATCTGTGTGCACTCCACTCCATGGTGCCCTGTCCAGAGAAATCATGTGGTACAATGGAAAAGACCCTGGACTTGGAGCCAGAAGTGCAGTTTAGGGATCAGCTCTGCCACTCGATGGTTTGGTGATTTTCAGAGTTTTTTCACGTCCTGAATCTCTCTTCATCTATAAAATGGGCATGCTTGTTCTAGCCCACAAGGTTCTTGTGAAGATCAAAGTCGGTAATGAATATGAAAATGTTTATAAACCTCAAGGCTGACATGGTAATGTCAATAAACACTATCTCGGAGATGAGAGTAACAGGGTTAAATCCAAGTGCTATGTCTGATTTCCACGTCTGCTTGTGAGATAGAAACCTTTGCTTTCTTACTGCCTCATGAAATTAAAACATACACATTCATGTACATCTGAACATGAACTTTAGAGGAATATATAAGAATAACATAAGAATTCACAGGGATACACAGCAATATAGAAATAGAAAATAAAAACTTCCTAAAAATAAATTTAATCTTTAATAATATATAAACTACTACCCATATGCCATGCATTGTGTTATCATTCAATTTTATTGTTTTAACAAAACTTTATAAGGTGTTATGATCTCATAAAACTGAGTGATCACATGGACTATCTTTGAGTGTATGTATGCAGTTTGTTTTAGCTGAAACTGTCTTATTAACATGGAAGTGCACAAATGTCAGAAAAACAAGGGAAACTTTTATTCACAAGTATTTTATTTATTTTTGTTTAAAAGTCTATCAGTAGGATATATTCTTTAATGAACACTAGGAATACAATTCTATTGCAAGTTAGAAGCAGTAATAGAAAGTTAAAAATTTTAACAAGAGCTCAGCTAAGATTATGTTTAGTAATAAGGAAAGAACTTTAGGCTGGTTTTAAAAGATTAATTTGTTAGGTAAACATCTGGGTTTGGTTCATCACTTCCCTTGGAAACCTTGATTAATTTATGAGATTTTCATCCCCATATACTAAAAAAGCAGTGAGTTACCCGGTGTTATACACCATTGACGGCAAAAGTTAATTGGATTCTAGACCCTTTCACATTTCTCCCTTAAGCAATTCCTTGTTGCTTTTTTTTAAAAGATTTTATTTATTTATTAGAGAGAGAGAGAGAGAGAGAGCATGAGAGGGGGGAGGGTCAGAGGGAGAAGCAGACTCCCCGCTGAGCAGGGAGTCCGATGTGGGACTCGATCCCGGGACTCTAGGATCATGACCTGAGCCGAAGGCAGTCGCTCAACCAACTGAGCCACCCAGGCGCCCTCCTTGTTACTTTGAGTGGAACCATGCTCTAAGAGAGTCTGTATATTTGTGTGTGAGAGAGCAAAACAAAAATTAGAGGAATTACAAGTAATTGAAAAGTGAGTTTGAAAAAATAAAAATATGTGTTTGTATTTCCTTTGGTTTGTCGTAAGAGACTCTAGAGGGAGACACAAAATTAGCCAAACCAAAAACCAAAACCAAAAACGAATACAAACAGCTGTCTTGGCACATCCTTTTTATAAGATTTTGATTGTGAACCATGTGAATGTATTATTACCTATTCAAGAAAAGGCTGTATAAGATGGTCTGTGATTGAAAGTGTTCCAGGGTTGGGTCTTGGAAGGGGAACACAGAGATACAGCTGTTGCTCATCGTAGTTAATCTGCTCTTCAAGTAAGACATGCAAGGGCCTTAGGGAGGGAGGGAATTCAAGATTGAGGAAGGAGGAGAGAGGCAGATGGAACTTCGGTAAGTGGTGGCTGGGAAAGCTGACCTGCTCTTTTCCAGTTCTGTGAGGGGATTGCAACCTTTCTTTGGCTCTGACAGTTACAAATTGCATTCAGTTTAGAAGTCTCTCCTTAGACATCCACCTGTATATGCTGTGTGATCTTGGCGTAATAAAACAGTACTCAGAGATGAAGGGGAATTCATCATACTGGTTATTAACCTCATTTCTGCTTTCAACTTGCCTTTGTAAACTCTCATTGTTCTTTCATCCTGTTTTCTTTATCAACTTTATTTTTTGGGTGTATTTTATCTTGTTACATTATGCATTTATATGAGCTACCATAAATCCTTTCTGGAACTAGAAGGTGTATGAAAGAATACATGCATAACTAGTTTAGGAAACCGTTAACAGGTTATTTCTGAGAGGTGAGAATACAAGTGATTTTATATTATTTTTCTAGCCTTATTGCAATATAATTGACATATAACATTGTGGTGTAAGTTTAAGGTGTGATGATTTGGTACATGAACATACTGTGAAATAATTTACCACAATAAGGTTAGTTAACACAATCATCACCTCACATGATTGCAATTTTCTTTTTTGCTGTTGTGAGACTAAGATCTACTCTCTACAGGTGATTTTAATTATCTTATGGTTAGCCATCTGCATTTCCAAGTATGTATGTATATATATTATGTATTTATTTACAGTGGGCATTAATTCCTTTTCTGATAATACATATATATAAGATCTCTATATAATCTAATTATATTATATAATCTAATTATATAATCATATATCACATATATATGAATATATATTATACCAAATGCAAAAGAAAATGTTTGTGGTAGGACTGGTGGACTTTTCCAGCAGAGAAATACATGAGGTGGTAGAGAAAGAAGACCAGAAAGGGGTTGTGGGACTTAGTCTTAATTTTCCTTTCACCACGTGCTTCTATGAAAAGGCGGGAAGTACAGTGTAAATACAGTGGTTCCTTTGAAACACTTTGAAAAAGAAATGCTATTCTTGTCATTTCTTTCTTGTGTATAAAATAATAGCTCATGAGACATAGTTTAAAGTCAGTAAATACAGGTGTATATCTTCTTTTTAATAGTTGCAGTGTGAACCATTGTATGGATCTAATGTCACTTAAAAATTCCCTATTGTTGAATATTTGGGTTGTTTCTACCTTTATTTGGCCAGAATGAAATCTTAAAGTGTGGCATTGTCAGGTCAGAGTGTTTGTAGCCAATGTCATTACACATAAATATTCATCTTTCGTCTTCAAGACCTACAACACTCAGATGACCTTTCTGTGCCCACTTCCTGGGCCTCTTGCGTCCTGCACAGTTGCCTCTGTGCTACTTCATATACCTGCTTCTCTCTAGGTCTCAGACCACCTTCCCTTCACAGAGTTTCTGCAACCTGATCCTTGGTCATTTGGTTTTATCTGGTACCATTTATCTAGCAGTCTTGGCTAATGATGATTGTGATGTGAATCAGTTATTTCACCTGGAGGTTGTAAAATGGTGTTTTCTAATTCTACCACTTGGTCTACTGATTTTTTAAATACAGCAATATACAAGAAGGGAGACCTTTCCCAGAATCAGCAATTCAATCAAGTAAAAATTTCAAGCCTGAAAAGAAAAATAGCCATGAAAGAGCAAGATTCTTATTTTAGTAGTTCTCTATAATCTACTTTATTGCACACTGGGAAGTAAGGATAAAAAATCTAATTGTACAATCGGACTTTTATGTAAAATTTTTGCCCTACAAGACAAAGAGTCAGGGTCATATAAAAGCAAAACCAGAATAATTTATTTCAATCCATCTTTCCTTGAACAAAAATAAAAATAAGACTTTAATATGTCATTTCCTTCAGTATTTTATGTCTTTTCAAAAAAGCCATTGGTAACTGACAACCTAGGAGAAGGCAAGTCTTGCTGTTGTGAGAGCCATCCTTATTGTGTGGTACAAATAGCAGGAAGTAAGTTTGGGAATAAAATTTAAAAATTAATATAGTAATTTAACAATAATGAGAATTAATAAAACAAAGCCTACCAGAAATTTTACAAATATAAAGTTTCCACATTCGTAAATTAGATAGGATAGTCAATATTGATGAAAGTGAAAGTATAGATTAGAACTAATTGAGCTTCTTAGAGAAATTTGATATGATAGGAGTAATTGGAAAGTCCCATCTTTTTTTCCCCCTCTCAGTCACTGTGATAAAGATTGTACACTGAGGACTACTTCCCCACCATGTTCCTCTATAACACAATGCATTGTGTGTATGCTGGAAAATCTTCAGTACAATTTTTATAAATGACTCTATTCTGCATTTAAAAGGAGTAATGAGCAAGAGGTATTGGGCTTGATTTCTTCACTGATTCCAGATGAATATACATTTCCACTGTTTTTCCTCAAAATGTTCCTTCATTATTTCACTCCAATGCACTGCTTTACCCATGAATGCTCACCTGGCAAAAAGATGTTACAAGATATGTAAAATACTCTACAGATTTCCAGTTCCACAGGTAGAAGAACCTTAAATTTTTTATTCCTTTCAATAGCTGCAAATAATAGGAGTGTTTTGAACTAGATCAAGAAAATTACATTTATAAACCAATAAGTGTAAATAAGCAATCACTAAATTCTGTAGATAATTTCCTTTTGAAAGTAAGGGTTTACTTACTCAAATGTCCCGATTTTAAGATACTAACAGCCAGTCACGGGTTCAAAACAAACTGTGCCAGGAGCATTTAATGAGGTCAACAGATAGCATTTAAATAAATGTAGCCATAAGTTCAATAACCAAATAACTGGGCTGAGTACTAAAATATGAAAACAGGTCAACTTACCAATTTGTTAAACACCAGTCCACTTAGGTAACAGACACATACAGTAATGAAAACAACACTGTTAGAATAGTCTAAGAGCCAAAGAAAAGAATTTTTTTGCTGTCTTTCCTCTCTCAGAAGCAACTGTCAAACAGAGGTACAAGAAAGCAGAAAGTTATTATTCTTTACCCAGAGCTTGCACATTCACTTTGGGAAGCGGGGGAGGAGAGAAATTCACCAGCCACCTGTAATATTGCATTATTCATAAAATGGATCTTTGAGTTTAGTTGAACTTAAAGAATAAAGCCATAGGCAATCAGGAGAGAAAAATGCCCTCTGCATGTTTAGGGAATATTTAATTATTGAGGAATATTTATTCTACTAAGGACCACTAGTCTTTAGGTACAATACGCAAACAAGAGCCTACTAAACTACGGAATCCTTAAAAGACTTAGCCTTACATAATCTCTATCCCTAGAAGATAATGTTCTGGAAATGTTTGTAAATTGACTGTAAATAAAATAAGTGTAAAAAGGAAAATTTTAAGAGATTTTAGAGAGAAGGGAGACAGTCTTCCAGAGAGAGAAGAAAAAAGAAGGGAGTATTCAGAGAGGGCAGATATTGAAGGATGGAGGTAAAGGAAGAGAGAGTCCTTGGAAGACAAAGACACAGGAAGGGAAGCAAAGAAAGAGTAGGAGGACAGGGAAGGAGGTGAGCCAACGCAATGGAGACAGAGGACTGGTGGTGTGAACTGGGGTTCTCAGGTTGCTGCCCCTCGAGGGAACATGTCCTCAATAGCAGTTTGAATAGTCCATTATGTGCTTGAAAAAGAACATTTCTGCTTTATTTTCAACCTTCTGAGTTTATTTCTAAAATAAAGTTTTATATTCCCAAGAAACTCTAAAGATATTGCTCATATCTGAAAGCAGTCTAGTTTCAGAGGGTGATTTTCTTCTTTAACTTAGAGAAGCGTGTTTTTTTTAAATGCAAAACCAACCTGATCACTTTATTTTGTGTTCTGAAATAACAGCTGCCATATTCTACTGCTTTATAAATAAATCAACATTTGTTTTATCATTGGGAGCTTTAAAAGATAAACCTCAAGTTTTCATTTGGTTTGTTTGCATTCTAAATTAAAAAAAAGATAATGCAGAATAAATGACAAATAGAAAAACACATGAACTTAAATAGGATAAAATTCCTAATTGGATATAATCTTAAAATTGGGAAGCAGACATACTCTCAAAATTCCTTCTATTCCTTACATTTAACAACAACAATAACAACAAAAATCCCTTAATTTTCTATTCCAGAAGTAAAGAGAGTCAGAGAGGTTTTTTTTTTTTTCTTTTTAACTGTCATGGAATAATATTTCACTCTTGTGTTCTGATTTTTTAAATACAGCATTTAAATAATTCTTTTAAGATTTTATTTATTTTTTTGAGAGATAGTGGTGCAAGGGGGAGAGGGGCAAAGCGAGAAGGAGAGGGAAAGCATTCTCGGAGGCGCTGAGCAGGGAGCCCTACCTGGGGCTCCTTCCTAGGACCCTGAGATCATGACCTGAGATGTAATCAAGAGTAGGACACTAAACCGACTCAGCCACCCAGGTGCCCAATAATATATTTCTTTAAAACATTTTCATTTCAAGCCAGAAATTCCTAGTCTGTCAGGGTCTGCTCCTAATTTACCTGACTCCCTTTTCTCCAGGCTCCCTGGGTCAAGAAGCAATGCACTGATGGGGTCCTGTGAGGTGTCCTGCCACTTAGCCCTTAAATGACTGCATAGTCTCCCCCAGGACTGGGTCTCCTCCCCCTAAGATGATTTCCCATGCATTCATCCACTGCTAGCTGTTATTTTTGGTATTTATCCAGAAGTTTGCATGAATTACTTCTCTAGAACTGTTTCTTTTGCCAGCGGGGAAGTTCCTGTGTGTGGTTATTGATGTTCTTCTCAAAGTCAATAAATGACAAAGAAATGATGGAAGATGATTTGTGGCAGTTATGCCTGCAGGCAGCTATAGCACAAAAAGGGGAAGTTCATTTCATTATTTCAAAAGGCTGTAGGCTTAGTTTCTCTGTGGTGGCCAGGGAAGGGAGGGCAACTCCTTAGTGTCAGCCCTGAGGTTAACTGGATAAGTAGTTTCCTGGCTTTGGCTTCAGCTCAGATTTTACCATCTCTGGATGTGAGGCCAGTCCATGCTGTGATTCTGTTCACTTGAGAGTAGACTGCTTTGAATCTGTAAGAGGTTGGACATTTGATGGTGACAGATCACTGGCTCTAAAATCACCACAGTCATTGGAAAATTGTCAAGATAACCAAGATTATCAGGCTTGAGAACTGGCCTGAAAATCTTTCATACTCAGACTCATTGGAGGGAAATGCTGGATTCCTGAGCTCTGCATCTAGTCCACTGGCCCAAGTGCACAACCCTAGAAGATACTTGTGTGTCTATTTTTTTCCCCAAAATTATTTTCCAGTGGGGAAGTGTGTTCAAATGTACAGAAGCTATAACTTCCTGTTTTAATATTTTTCTTCTGAGCCTTTCAGTAAATTCTGGGCAAAGCAGGGGCTGAACACTCAGCTCCTCCAAAGGAGCATCACCAAATGCAAGTTCATACTTACTCTGGACGGTCTTGCTGTTGGGCAGGTATGTGCTGAATGACTTCGTAAATTGTACTGTGCAAATCTTGTCCTGATACACCATCAGAGGTTGGAGCAGACCTACTTGGCATCTAGAAAATGTGGCATATTAAAAAAAAAATTAGCAGACTAGTAAATAGTATGTCTACTCTGTTGCATAGTTGAAAACAACTGGAAGCAGTGATGATGAGAGGATTAGATCTGTTTATCTTCCCTACAATGTCCATCTTCTCCTTGCCATAGTTCCCTGCACTCACCCTATGGTAGTTTATGCAGCAGCATCACTATGCAGTCAGAAGAGGGACAGCCTAACAACGCTATCACTTTTTTTTCTTCATTTAAGAAAAAAGCTGGCAGTACTGTAAAGGAAATATAATAGAAAGAAAAAAATAGCAAAAGAGAAGATATCAGGACAGCTTAGAATCAGAGAGCATATACGATTATCTTTTATATTACATCTCAATTAGCTTTTTGACACTGTTTCCCAGTTCCACGTGCAAGGATAGTTGAAAAGAAAGAATAGTGTGTAGACAAAAGCCCTCATCACACTGCAGGTTAATACAGACAGTACCAAGAAATACAGAACACACAAAGGGGGATGTTTTGGTTTGAAAGCAGTCATGGATGGGCTCTAACTAAAGGCTTGGAAGAATGTGGGAAGCACTGCAGTATATTTCTGCCTGGTAAAAACCAACATGTATTTTGCTGAAACTGGCATTCATGTTTTATTAACTCCCCTTCCTTGTATCTGATGATTTTCTTCTTGTAAACATTGCCTTCCAATTAGTTAGCTAAAGTCTGGTTCCCCTCCTCATCCCAAGCTCTTCCAATTTTCATCACACTTCCAATGGATCACTTTCAGTCCTTTGTATTTACAGAGTGTCACCTAGAGGACTCTTTGCCCTTGATAAATCATCTGAAGAGTTTGTTATCTCACTCCAATTTAATCTGCTATGTTGCATTGGAACATCTTAGCTCTGTGTTTTCTTTGGAAACAGTTTCCATTCCACTTGCCTAAGTTCTCACGTGCAGCCCTAGGATATGTGATTCATCCTATCATTTTTGTGCCAAGGAGATCTTGGTTTACCATTTGTACAGTTGGCCCTTGAACAAATTGGGTTTGAACTGCGCAGGTCCACTTATACATGGATATTTTTCAGTAAATACAGGACAATACTGTATATGTATTTTCTCTTCCTTATGCTTTTCTTAGCATTTTCTTTTCTCTAGCTTACTTTATTGTAAGAATACAATATATAATACAAATAGGCATTAACTGACTGTTGATATTATTGCTAAGACTTTGGTCAAAGTAGGCTACTAGTAGTTAAGTTTTTGGGGAGCCAAAGTTATAGGCAGATTTTTGATTGGGTAGCCTTGGCACTCCTAACCCCCATGTTGTTCCAGGGTCAAATGTACTTGAGATCAACTCTTGAGTTTTTTTGGTATGGGGTGCTTGGGGGCTATGATAAAAGCAATCTATAGGTAATAACTTAACTTATTCACCTAAGCTCATATCAACTGGTAACAAGTAATAAATTTGTTCATTTTATGCCATAGCTTTCTGTCCAATACCCCAAAGAGGAGCTAAATGGACAGTAAAATCTACAGCAAGTAGACAGGAGGAAGATTCCACATGCCCATGTACCACAAGCTGAGAGATGATTCTTATTTTTAAAAATTCAAAAGGTTAGTAATTTATTTCCCTTCTTAACTTCAACTTTGAGATCTTGGCCTTATTATTATTTTTCCTTTTCTTCTCAAAGCCATTGCATTTGGCTGCTAATCTTCACATGTAACTGCCACGCTGGCTTCTTCTAATGCAGATTCTCCTACACATGTCCTGTTCCTCATCCTTTTCCTTCCATTATTGGTGTTGATTTCTCACTTCTCAAAGCACCTTGTACCACCAATGAAGAACCTTAGCTGACTCCTCAGGAATTTTCAGCTTTGAAGATGGGCATGGCTCCAAATTAAGTTATTCTACTTATAACAGAAATAAGGGCGGCTTCTGATATGTAATCAAAGCGCTCATTTCCATGCCCCAAGTTCTTGAGGATTATAGCATTTTGAGCATACAGGTCTTCCCAATAACATCTTCAAACTGAATACTAATTAATCACAAGGTTAAATTTAAAGTTTCTTACATAGATCTCACTCCTTTCTCATGAATTCCTAGGAATAAAAACTGCATTATTATAAACAAACTCCCCAGATTCAAAAATTCAATTCTAAGTCTTACCAGCTCTTCAGTTTCCTGCTCTCCTATTTAAAAGCCACACCTGACAAGGGGCTTTCTGCTGTGGTGAGAAGCTGTTTGAAATAATTGATCTACAAATATTTATTTTTGTCTTTTTCATTGTAGAAGTGAAAGGTGAGCCAGTGCTGTCTGAGACTGAATAGGGTAGTGCAAAGCTTTGCAATGCAGTTCTGCCCTTCATCTGTGATCATGGTGCTACCAACGTGCCCTTAGGAGGATGAAATACAAATCAGTCTCCCTCTATTACTCACATAGCATTTGTAAAGTCAAGTCTGTGGCTAGGAAAATTACTATATGAACCTTATGCATTGATAGAATTCACTGAACAGACAGGTGAGGTAACCAATCCCTAATGACAAATAGTTCTTAAAAAAAAAGGAAATGAAAATGCTCTGAAGCAAGTAGACTGTTTATGGCCCCTTCCCTAAGTAAACTATCATAGGGGAACAAGAAAGCAGAGGTAAGACTGGCCCTACAGAAATCTATAAAAATGCTAACGAGCTTATTAGCTCAGAGAACATTCTTTAAGTCTGTTAAACAAAACAGATTGTTTTAAAAGACCTTGTCTTTACAAACTGAAAAAATATTTCTATGGTGTAAAGGCTCCCCTTCTCACATCTCAGGCACCTTTAAGATAAAAAATAAAGATGTGTACTTGCATACTTCAGGTTTATATGGTACCTTTCTTCTGAAGAGCATAAGGGTATGAGTAAGGGTATGATCAATTGTCTTTGCAAGTTATGAGGGGAAGGGAAGGGAAAGTGAGGAACAGAGAGAGAGAGAGTTCAGTGAAGTGACAGGCTGTAGCTATCAAGGTGATGCAGAATGATTTAAATCAGGGTCCCCTGATCCCCTATTTGTTAAGTTCTCTTGAACTTCAACCTAGTTAGTTCTCTCTTCGCTGAGCTTACCAGGTAAAGAACATTTACGAATTAGTGTAACTTCCTAATTCGTGTTAGCCTTACTTATAAAGGCCAAGAAAGATGCTTTAGGTCCTCAGATCCGGCAACATCATTCACTACAAAGCGAGTAAACTCTGCTGAGGGTAGCACAGCCATTTGACCACACTGCCTGAGTGCTTAACTGAATGCTGCTTACACCTCTGGTTAATCAGCCACTAGGGAAACCAACCCTGGGAACACCAGAAGCATCTGGAAAAGCAACAAATTCATATATTCCAAAGTCATCCAGAGCATCTTCATGGCCTGAAATGTAAAACAAACACTACTTACAAATCAAATGCCTCGAACTGCTACTGTAGTTTTTTTTTAAGCCTTTGTAAAACTTATCTTTACTGTTTGCTTCAAGTGGTATGTGTATAAAACCAATTTAACATTTCCTAATTCCCTATAGTCATATTGTCACTAAGCAGTGTTGGAAATCACTCCTTCAGAAGCTGAGAATTGAAACTAAATTGGGACAATTATTCTTAAAGCCTGATGTGGGAAGGTGTATTCTATATTCAAATGAACATGTGTGGGCAGGCTTGTCCTTTGTAACTCTGAGTTACCAAAGAGCACACCAAGGCTTCAGCCTGGGAGTCACAGCATTTCTTAATCTACACATAATATGTACTGCACCCTGCCAAATTTAAAACAGAGACCATCAGAACTAATAAGAATACATGATTAAATATAGCTGCCCATGTGTCCAAAATATAATACAAGGCAGTATCAAAATCACCCAAACTATCATCTGTAAAATGATGTGAATGGGGTGGTTGGGAGGAACCAGATGGTCTCTGGGGCTTGATAAGAGGAAGCAGACCCACATTCACTAAGCATCCAGGCATATTAGGCACTCCACCTACATCATTGTATTTAATTCTCATAGCAACCCTGGTGTGTGTGTGTTATTATCTCTATTATATAGATGAGGAAGTTGAGGTCAAGAAAATTAATTAATTTTCTCAAGGTGACACTGGAAAAAAGTGGCATATATGGCACTGAAACCCAGCTCCATGTGACTCCAAGGCCTGAGTTAAAGCCCCATTGTTAGCTTGTAACAACTCTGTAGGGAGTCAGTAGTGAATGGCAATGAGGGGCAATCTGGGGACAAAGAAGCAGCAAAGCTGTCAAACCTCCCTTTCCTTTTCTCCCTGGGATGGAGCTGCCAGCATTGTATCTGCTTTAGGAAAGACTAAATTGAGAAGGTCCTGGGCATTTTCAAAATAATACAAGGATCAGTGGATTAGGATTCAAAAGAACTCAGTGACGGTGGGCAAGTGACTTAATCTCCAACCCTTGGTTCTCTTGCCTATAAGATGGAGTTGAGTGCCTTTCAGGCTTATTTTATATACTCGCATGACTTAGATAAAACCAATACAAGGGATAGCACTTTGTAAAGTGAAGGCACTATTCAAAGGTAAAGGACTGTTAGTATTATATCAATATTAGCTTATGGGAATTCTATTATATCAATAGTACATTATATATAATAATTAATATCAACAATATTAATTCATATACATTAACATTGATATTAGTCCCTTTCAGCATGGCCATTACCTGAAAATGTTTGAGCTTTCCTGTATTCTGTTTCTGGCCTGAAAAAAAAAATGGGTATTTCTGTCAGTGATGATAATTGAGGAAAAAGAATTCAGGAAAAAATTATTTTTGTAGGAACATACATATTACCTGCCTCCTAGCTTCTGTTTTATAACTAAAACCAAGAGGAAAAAAACCATAGTAAGGTACTTTTTAGTACACAAATAAAACAATTTGTAAACTTTCTTTCTAATTTTAACCTACCTTTGTAGGGTTGATATTTTTTCCATAGGAAGAGAAGACACATGGATAT
Source organism: Eumetopias jubatus (assembly GCF_037043125.1). Taxonomy (NCBI): domain Eukaryota; kingdom Metazoa; phylum Chordata; class Mammalia; order Carnivora; family Otariidae; genus Eumetopias; species Eumetopias jubatus. Next base: position 38,036,232 of record NW_028274820.1, read on the forward strand.
AATCAAAAAGAGTGATATTCCAGTTATACTTGCTAAAGGGGACAATGATTTCCCTTTTTGTGCAAGCTTCTCCAGTCCTAAATAAAAGACATATTTTAAATATTTTTATTAAAGATCAATAATAAATTACTATATAGTTTGAGTTGTTTATGCTTTATCTGGGGACATTACTGCACCTATATATTATATATTATTTCTTTTGTGTGTGAATGTATGTATGTATATATATAGAGAGAGAGAGAAAGAGAGACGGGGGAGAGTGTGTGTTTCCCATTTATTTGGTATAGATGTATCATGTCAGTAATAATGTAAATAATTAAAAAAATTAAAGTACCATTTATAGGTACAAAGAAATAGTCTCAGAGAAACTAAAATATTTGCCATATTCAGTAAGTCATAGAACTAAGACTGGAACATAGGTTTTTTCCTACTGCAAGTTCAATTTTTTCCTGTTAATCCATAGCCAAAGAATGGTTTTGTAATGCAGGTATCCAGTTTTACCTCTAATCTTTTCTAACACGAGACTTGATGTGTTTCAGCTCTTTCACTTCTTCATAGCTGGACTGCCTTCACCAAAACTCCCCTAACCCCTCAAAAAAGTATTGAATGCTAATTTATTCTTGTCAAGTTTCTGCTATGTGCTTTACCATGAGAAAAACTGCAGAAAAACATTTTAGTATAGTCTCAGTTTTTTCCCCCCTTAAGCTTGAAAATATGCTAATAATTATTACTTCCAAGTACTTCTCATTCTAATGGTGAAGTTACACTCTTGCATACATCAGCTCTTTGCCAGGCACTTGTGATTCTGAAACCAACCAAAAGTTGGTTTAACATGCAATGATTGGCCATCTTACATTTATTTATTTATTTTTTTAAAGATTTTATTTATTCATTCGAGACACAGAGATAAGGAGAGAGAGGGAGAGAGAGCAGGAGCAGGGGGAGAGGCAGAGGGAGAAGCAGGTTCCCTGCTGAGCCAGGAGCCAGACGTGGGGCTCCATCCTAGCACCCTGGGATCATGACCTGAGCTGAAGGCAGACACTTAATGACTGAGCCACCCAGGTGCTGGCCATCTTACATTTAAATAAGACATCTTGCCTCTCCTTCATTTTTAACTTTTTGTCCCTTTTGATTTGTTTCTTAAAATGACTGAATTTACACATTTCATCCTACAGAGGATCCCACTTATTCCTTTTACCATTACTTTCTTATCTCTTTAATTAGTTAATTAGTTAATTTTTAAGTAGCCTCCACACCCAACATGGGGCTTGAAGCCACAACCCTGAGATCAAGAGCTGCACGCTCCATCGACTGAGCCATCCAGGCACCCCTACTTCCTTATCTCTTCAGACTCCTTTCTTATTGCTCTCTTGCTTCCTTTCCCCTCCGCCCCTGTTAGCCCTACATCAGAGAACCACCTTGTAGCGACCACTGTCTGTACCCCAAAACCTTGGCTATGGTGAAGGCCAAGCATCCTTTCCCTGGAGAATGAGAAATAGAGATAGTCTTTATTCTCAGAACAAATGATCTTCCCCGTTAGGCCCCCTTCTTTCTAGAGCATTCTGAGTCTCTCCTCTCAACATTGATTCTCTGTCTCAGAACATGAAATTTGCTCCCTTTCACAAAATAAAAAATGCCAAATATGTCAAGGATCAAATCAAGGGGCACAGTTGCTGCAGTCTCAGCTCTAGGTAAGTGTATTTTGGAGAGATGGACTTCTAGAACCCAACTTGAAAATAAGGCAGCAGGGAAATTCTGATCCTATTGCTACAGAGAATGTATAGGAATTCTGAACGCAGTTCTGGACACTCGCAGGAGCCCCATTCTTTCTTTCAGAGAGTTTTCTACTGTTTAGCTCATAGCATGCCATTCTCTTCATTATTTAAATATGACTGACTCATTTACCAAAGCCCTAGTGCAAATGCTATGTGCCCCCTCCTTAGGCAAACAAATAAAATGAAATAATATATTAAGTGCAAATATAGGCAAGAGGTGTGGTATCCATGGTATCACAGTCCTGCTGTTTGAGAGACTGCACCCAGAACAGGACAGCCATATGCTACCAGTCTGCCTTCCTTTCTTTCTTTCTCCCTTTCTTTCTCTCTTTCTTTTTCTTCGTTTCTTTCTTTTCTTTCTTTTCTTTTTTAAAAGATTTTATTTATTTATTTGACAGAGAGAGACACAGCGAGAGAGGGAACACAAGCAGGGGGAGTGGGAGAGGGAGACACAGGCTTCCGGCAGAGCAGGGAGCCTGATGCAGGGCTCGATTCCAGGACCCTGGGATCATGACCTGAGCTGAAGGCAGACGCTTAACGACTGAGCCACCCAGGTGCCCCCCACGGTCTCCATTTTTATTCCTAGATCAGAATGGAGTTCTGAGATCTCTCCCATCCAATCTGTTTGCTGATTATGGTAGCTGATTCATGTCCCTATGGAGATGAAAGCACCATATTGGGGGGTGTGCTATTTCCATACTTCTCCATGGCCCCACCTGATAGACACAGTTATTCTGTGCTAGATGCTCATGGGGATGTCACCTACGGTCTTAGGGTCTGGATGTCAGGGCTGTAGTTCTTTCTCAGCTGTTTTCTCCAGTGGCCCAAAGTGAAATACATCTCCTTAAGATCTTAAACAGGAGAAACTTCTAGATAGAAGAAATTAGTCAATTCATTTTCCTGCTTTGGGTCACTTTCTTTTTCTCTTCTATATGAAAAGATATACAATAGAAATAAATATAAAAAATGATAGATTTTTCAGGATCACCTGCAAACTTGAGACATTGCTATTATATCTAAATCTCAAACTACAGCCATGTGGCTCTTGGGAACTCCAATAATTTATATATTTGAACGTCTTCACTAAATGTGAACACTTGAATTCTGATCATAAACATTTTCATTTTCTATATATTGCATGTTACAGTAGTGATTTAGACCCCATTAAAATTTAAAGCATGGACACCTGGGCGCCTGGGTGGCTCAGTTGGTTGAGCGACTGCCTTCGGCTCAGGTCATGATCTTGGAGTCCCGGGATCGAGTCCTGCATGGGGCTCCCTGCTCAGCGGGGGGTCTGCTTCTCCCTCTGACCCTCTTCCCTCTCATGCTCTCTGTCTCTCATTCTCTCTCTCTCAAATAAATAAATAAAATCTTAAAAAAAAAAAAAGCATGGACACCTGCACTCAAGGAAGTCCTAAATCAAAGAAACAAAATCATTGATTTTTTTCAAAATACAAGTGGTAACTGATTATTTTAATTGCTAGTCTTTCCTTGAAACTTATATTCTAGGTATGATTTTTAGTTACAGGCTTCATAATTTCCCATTAATATGAAAACATACACATGTCATGGACAAATGAGAGTATCTCTTTGTATACAGCACAAAATTAGTTAAGGTGATGAGAAAATACACAGTATCCTGTATATGCAATCTATGTTTTAGAAAGACCATAGTCTTGTTGATATTCTCAATCAAGATTGTCAAGGGAGGCAGGTGCCCCATTTCACTGATCTTAATATAGATTGCTTGCTTATCAGAGTGGTTGGTCAATCAGTGCTCAATTGGTGATGTTCATTTTTTCACTGTAAGTTAGCGTACACTTAATCTCCATTGCAGAGATTCATTAATTTGGAAAATTAAAAAAAATCAGATACTTAAGACATACTATTCATTTACTTTGCCATTTGCTGCTGTTTGAGTTAAAGGTCTGTGGAGGGGGCACCTGGATGGCTCAGTTGTTAAGCATCTGCCTTCAGCTCAGGATATGATCCCAGGGTCCTGGGATTGAGCCCCACATCGGGCTTCCTGCTCAGCGGGAAGCCTGCTTCTCCCTCTCCCTCTCCCCCTGCTTGTGTTCCCTCTCACGCTGTGTCTCTGTCAAATAAATAAAATCTTAAAAAAAAAATAAAAATAATAAAGTTCTGTGGACATATGGGGGTTGAAAAATAGCTCTAAAAACCACAAAGAGGTCACTAATGTTGACAACTCTGAATCCCTCTGAAAATTAAGCACCTGCTCTTCTTATTTACTATAATAGCAAATACCTGGTCTTTGTACAGGTCAAACAGGTTTTTTTATATTTTGTAAAAGACAATTATTTGATATAAAGACTGTAGTGTCTTTGGGCCTTGGTAATAAGATCTTAATCAAATATTGGGGGCTTCTGATATTATGAAAATACTTTGGCTAAATATTAATGGGGAAATTTCAGGCAGTGTGAAAGGTTTCAATGGGATATACAAGTACATATTATAGTGATGTTTTCACTTGCAATGAGCATGAGGAACAAGTCTAACATGACAACCAGATTGCTACTAAATGACTTTATATGCTTAATTATGGCTTGCTTTAAAATTATGTTTTGGTTAACCACTGAGGTAAAAAGCTGGTTAAGCCAATTAAAATTTTAGTAAAATAGAAAGTGAAGGATGCACCTTAGCTGTTTACATGCCTACTACCCATATTAGGTTGTGATCATTTTGTTAGCAGGAATTTTTTTTTCACGTGGCATTCTCAATGCTTATCCCAGTATTTGGCCCATAATAGGTGTTAAATAATGAATAAATGAGTGTCTGATTTATAGCACCCTACACACATATATGCTTTGGAGAGCAATAAGGGAAATACATTATCTACTGCACAAATGACACATAATTCAGTATAAATTCTAGAGATGCACTGTCCAATATGGTAGCTACCAGACACATGTGGCTATTTAATTAAAATTTTAATTAAAATTAAAATTAATAAAATAAATTTAGTCCCTCAGTTGCATAACTAAATTTAAGTGCTCAAAAGCCGGATGAAGGTAGTGGCTACCATATTGGCTAGAGCAGATATCAAATATTTCCTTCACTGAAAAAAGTTCTATTGGATAGCACTTTTCTTTTTTTAAGATTTTATTTATTTGAGAAAGAGAGAGAGAGAAAGAGAATGAGCGAGCACGACTGAGGGGCAGAGGGAGAAGGAGAAGCAGGCTCCCAGATTTGCAGGGAACACAATACAGGGCTTGATCCCAGGACCCTGGGATTGTGACCTGAGCCAAAGGCAGATGCTTAACTGACTGAGCCACCCAGGCGCCCCTGGATAGCACTTTTCTAGAGTGTGGTATTTTCTTCATATAAAAAAACAAAACCTCACCATGCCAGTATATAAATTCCAGTATATTCAGATGATTTCACAAACATGAATACTCTCAATTTTAAGGAATCCTGGGAGGATTCTATCCACTATATATGTCTTCATCAGTTTATAATTTGTTATAGTCTTACAATTCTTGGTGGCTTTTTAATAAGTTCAAAAGACTACAGAGGAGAAAAAAAACAAAACACCTTTAACACATAATTACCACACATGCCTGTTAAATATTCAGATTCCTAGATCCTACCTTCAAGATCCTGACCCAATAGGTCTGAGGTATCTTAATGAAAATACATTAGTAGACCTCCCCAGGTGATTTTGATGCACATGGCCCATGGGCCACATATTGAAAAATTTAGCCTAAGAATTACAAGGATTATATTCTTGCTTCATTTATTCAAAAAAACGTATTGACTCTTTCTATACTATGGGCCCTAATCTAGGCACTAGGCCTATAAAGGCAGAGAAAGAGAAGTTATCAAAGGAGAAAGTATGGATGTGTGGTACCCTTTTGCATATTTGTCCCTACACCACTAATAGGCACCCTAGCCACAGCTCCAAACCTGCTTTCAGGTGTTCCCCAGGTGCATACTGACTTGTCTTTGTATGCAAAGCTAAGTCCAGGAAAGACTCAATATCAGCAGAAGTACTGGTAGTACAGCAAGAAGCCAAAGGGGAAAAAGGTGGAGGATGAGGACAAGGTGGAAGACGGGGTGAGGAGGAGGATGGGGGGAGGGGGAGGGGGACAGGGGGAGGCAGAAGGGGAAGGGGAGGAGAAGAAATTTAAGAAAGAAGGAGAAGAGAAATGGGTTTGAGAGGTAGGAAGGAAGGAGAATGGATAAACTTGGGGACTGGATGTTGGACAGGGCAATAAGCAAGAGAAAGGGGTCTGGAGTGGCATTTAGCTACCTGATTCAGGTTGGTAGAGAGTAAGGCCATTTACTTAAATAGGGAATACAGAAAGAATAGTAATTTGGGGGGAAAGAGGACGGTTCAGTTTTGGTATGTTTGACTTACATGCTGCCTCTGGCATTTCCACTTGGAGACACCCAGAAGGCAACTGGGTGTACACTTTTCGAGCTTTAAAGACATGGATTTGGGATGTACCAGTGTTACATGAAACCATGGGAGTGAATGAAATTACATAGGAAAGTAAAATTATACTAGAGAGAGAGAAGAGAAGGCTCAAAAGGATGAGAATTTGGTGGACACACATTTTTAGGTAGTGATACTTAACTTTTGCAGATTGATGAGCTTTCTATAAAAATCAGATGATTTCTAGAGAATGTCCAATTTCAAAGACCTACAAAATGTTATAGTTTCCAAGGTGTTGAGACTCCTGTTGAGAACTTCCAGATTTCAGGTGTTTAAATGATGGAAAAGGAAGGGAGGCCCATGAAGGACAGTGAGAAGAGGAGTCTAATTAGATAGTAGGAAAACCAGATTTCCAACTCATGGAGATTTATTCACCTGAGCTAATGCAATAGCAGATATAAACCAGTTTAAATGAGTAGACTGTTTCTCTTCTACTCCTGATTTTAAAATCAGGAAAGCATAAATGCATATTTAAGTCATTTATTGAATTCTCTTTTTCTTCATAGTCCCTCAATTAGCAATTGAATTCTCTCTCCATTCTGTTTTGCGTTTTCTTTCTTTGACTTATAGAAGCCATGGATTAATCAACTCAGGAAAGAGAGTTTCTCAGAGTTTATCAACAATCCACAATACTTTTCTCTTCCACAGAGATATAAAATGGGGCTAGAGCAAGGCTAGCTTGCATTTGTGTTTCCTTGGGATCCTTGCTTTTTATGTCACACTTACCTACAGAAGTGATGATGACTGTGAAATGAGCTTCATCTCGCCGTCCAGTTACATTGTTGTAAGCGCAGCACATATAGTCAGTTGTCTTCTGGCCTACTTTCTCAGATGCAACTTCCAAGCGAGGCCCATGCTTGATGACATATGTTGTATTGTCAGTCCTCTGGATCCAGGAGTAGGTGTTGGGGGGATAAGAATCAGCAGAACAATAAAACAAGATGGCCTCTCCAATGTCAACAGTGAACACTTCCCCTACTTTTAGCCCTTTGTCAGAATTAACTCGAAGTCCATAAGGTCCATCTGCATTGATAGAAAAAAGAAACAAAGGGATAGTATAAATAATCACAACATAGTTATAAGTTTGGGAGAGCTCAGAAGCATTTTACTGTCCATGAAAGTCTTCAAGTTAAACTTGGGCAAATCGGTCCTTATTTAGATTCCCAATAAATTGTGAAGACTAAAAATGTGTTATTCTGATATCCATGACAATGGAAATTATTTGAAATGTGATTGAACTTATCTGAGATAGTAAAAGCCTTGCAACTTAGTATATAATTTTAGAGACACTGCCATCATAACTGTATGCTAAGCTTTTTTTTCATCATCACGTTTTTAAAGATTTAAATTCAATTAGTTAACATACAATGTATTATTTGTTTCAGGGGTACCAGTCAGTGATTCATCAGTCTTATATAATACCCAGTGCTCATTACAACACATACCCTCCCCAATGTCCATCACCAAGTTACCCCATCCCTCCACCCCTCTCCCCTCCAGCACGTATGCTAAGCTTTTGAGTAATTAATGTATTGATAAATCTGCAATCGTGTTAGACAAGTACCATCCTTCTGAAACCATAATTGTACTTGAAAGCATATTAGAAATAGATTATGGCCATTATTTTCTCATACTTTGAGTATTATCTGTTTTTTTCAGTACTAAGGTAGGTCATGCAAATATTAATAAAATACATAGTTTCACATGGAGCACAGATTTGTGCAAATAGATACAGAGGTGTCCTGTATTTTCATGACACATTAACAATTAAAGAATTTAAAAAACTTTTCCCTGCAAACCAAGCTTAGAATCCTGTTTGGAAAAAATACATCTTCATTATCATTAACAAATATTCATTGATCATCATAAACTACTTAATCATGGATATCCCATGGTGTTTTTCCTTACTGCTATTGTCTTGTGGCATTTTGCTATGTCCATGGCACAAGACTGCCTGTAGATGAAGACATATTTCCCATTGCTTTCTTCAGAAAATAAAGACAGAGATTGAAAAAATTTCTGAGCTAGATAAAGTCTTTCTTGTTCAGTCTAAATCCTGGTTTAAATTCTAAAAACTTTAAGGTTTAGACATGATTGTGTTCCGTTTTCAGCTGATCATCACCTACATCTGTTGGCTACTTTCCATATGAAAGCACTTTAAGTACTTACACAGACAACTACATTTAATTTTTAAAGTGACCACATGAGGTAGAATTTATTATTCTCATTATAAGATGAAGGAAGAGACATTTAAAAATTAATTTTCCCATGGTCCAAAGTTCTTATATAGCAGAGCTGGAACTCTAAAATATATGCATTTGATCATTCATATTACCTCCCAAAAAATGTATGTCATATAATTTTCTATATCAGAATAGTTTCTTGTTGTGTAACTATAGTATTAGCTCTATAATAAGCTAAAATTGTCTAATTATATATTAATTCTGTATTCAGTTAATCAAGTAATCAATCAACAAATTCTTGTTTGAGAGATACTGTGAGATAATATATTTAATATGAGAGAAAAAATGTATAAGATACAGTTCTTACTCTCAAGGAATTAATAAAATGGAAAAGGCTATGGATGGTTTGCTCAGTAATAACCTAATCTCAAAGGTTCTGATTTTTTTTTAAGATTTTAGTTATTTATTTGAGAGAGAGAGAGAGAGAGAGTGAGCACAAGCGGGGTGAGGGGTAGAGGGAGGAGGGGCAGAGGGAGAGGGAGAAGCAGACTCCCTGCTGAGCAGGGAGCCCAGTGTAGGGCTCCATCCCAGGACCCCGGGATCATGACCTGAGCCGAAGGCAGACGCTTAACCGACTGAGCCACCCAGGTGCCCCGGTTCTGATTTTTTTTTTTTTAAAGTACTATTTATCTCTCATTATAGGGAATAATATGATGTAATGATTACACAGTAGTCATTATCAGTTATCACTATGTTAAATCCTGATTTTGTCAATAATTATTCAAGTGTTCTTCAGAAATCATTTAAACTTTCAGGTCTCAATTTCCTCACCTTTGCTACAAAAAGGTTGACTGCATGAGTGGTTGCAAAGTTCTTTATCCCTTTGAAATACCTTTGAATGACTGATGCCATGCTAAAGCTATTTTGGATACTGGCAAACCAACCTTAATTTTGCAGATTCCCAGAGTGGTTCTCTTTTGTGTCAGCATTTTCTGACCAATCTACCACTGGGGAAACACATTTCCTAAGATAAAACAGAAACTGAAGATGCAAAACAATATATTATATTTGGCTAGGGAGCATGAACTTTACACATATTTGCTTCCTAAAGATACAAACTTCTACAGGGAAGTTATAGATTTACACTAATATGTATACATGAGATGATCCTGATTTCAGAAGCCAAATAAAAACGTTAGTATCTTCAAATGTAAAGTAATCAGGAACAGGAGATGGAAGGTTATAGTGAAGAGAAATGAATGCCCTTTCCCGCACTGTACTAGCTGCACTAGAACCCTGTCATGTGGCTCTCTCATTTCAGGCTATGATACAGTCTCTGGGGAAAACCACTCTTTCAGAACTGTGTGCTAAGTGGAACCCTCTTATTCTGAATTCCACTAAACAGTAGGTTGTGTAATGGGAACGAAGAGTTGTTTTCACTCAACCAAAATCAATACTGAGATGTCACTGTGTGCATAGTATTTTTCTAGGCATTGTGGGAGAATCCGAGTGTCATAGACATGATTCCTGTGGCTGTTCTCGCAGGCCCTGTTCAGCAGCAGAGTCCCTTCAAGTTGTTAGCATTGACAGAACATTAAAGAAGCAAAGACCACCAACTGGTAAGTACTGGTTATGGTTCACATAGTAGGAAACCAAGAGGAAGAATCAACTAAAGTTTGGAACAACAAGAGACCCGAGTCTGTGCACAAAAACTAAAGTCTAAGAGAGCTTTTCTGTGAGCAGTGATAAACAAAAGTGTGGTCATAAAAATACAGCCATTCAGTTTAAGTCTGTCTTCATTGGCTTTCAGGGTTTACAGAATGTGACTATAAAAACAAATTGCTTGATAATTTGACACACATAAAAATGAGTAATATTCTTTTCAGTGTGCTGACATTACTCAAAACTTTTTTGAGAACTCCTCAGTTGGAATTGCCTTAGGACCCTGCAACATAATGGAGTAGACTCAAAAGTAGTAATTCTTTTATTTTGGAGAATGGGCTCAATTTGTAAAGGAAGCCCATAGTCACTTATGGCCAAATTTGGTGAATAAGGTTGATTATCTAATTTAATAATATTGTTCTAGTTTAAAATAAAACATGCTTCTAAGAAAGGAATCTCAGCTTATCTTCCCTATACATATATGTATTTTGATTTGGCTACTTCCCCATTTGTTGGGTTTCATGATTGACATAAACTTTTCTCCTCTGTCTTAATTATATGCTATATCTGCTTCTTCAGAGTTAGCTTCAAAATCCTTCAAACTTTCCCAGCCCTCATACAAACATTTCTCCCAGTTCTTGGAACCTAATACCTTGAAGCATTTAAGTTCCTTGCTTTTGGTATGATTTCTTAAAAATATAACTTACTTTATCTGATTATATAAGAAATACATGTTTATTGCAGGAAACCTTGAAATTCAGAGATTCACAAGGATGGAAAGAAAACTCATTTGTAATTTTACCATTCAAAGAATGAATATCCGATTTCAGTGTATGATCTTTCAATCTTATATACGTCTGTCTCTCACACACACATCTATCTCCTTCCTTCCTTCTTTCCTTCCTTCCTTCCTTCCTTCCTTCCTTCCTTCCTTCCTTCCTTCCTTCCTTCCTTCCTTCCTCTTTCTCTCTATACACTGCTTACAGTGTTTTCTTCTTACTACACTACACTTACTACACTATGATGTTATTTCCTTTTTAGCACTTTAGTCTGACCATCTTTTACTTTGAGGTGTAGCTGAATGCATTATTCATGAGAATGGGCAATCCAATTGAAGACATTTGGAGTGACTCAACCAGTGTGGCCTCTGACATCGAAAATGAAAGCAGAAGGATAATTCTATTTTGACTTTGGATTATGGTTCAGTTTCTTGCCCTGTGGCAGAGAACTCCCAATAGAAATAAACCTTTTGCCTCAGAAATGGCTGTTTACTAAGTGACTTGTAAAATCACATATCATCTGTTCTCTTTAACAATTTATGGCTGGGTAGGAACAGTACCGAAATTTCCATCATGATGCTGCTTGCAACCCTGCTTGGGAGCAGATGGTAAGTATTTACTGTGAATGACCTTTTTTTTCCCTTTAATTTTTATCACTTAGAATACTTCCCTGCAGCAGTGCCATATGTTGCACACAAAATGCAGTGGTTACTGGGTTATTATTTACAACGAAGCTGGAAGGCATATACATTTCATGGACTATAAGTAGGTATTTGTCTGAATTACTGACTTGACGTTCTATTCCAAACAAGTCCATTACTAGGTTATGACATCATAACCTCATACATACATGGCCAGTCCTAATAGATTCTGTTAAACTTTTTCTGCCAAAATAAAAAATAATTCCTGCTTTCATGAAGGAAGCTGTCACAGAAACAGTGCCTTAAGAAAACAGAGTCGTTAACTAATGCTGAAATTCTAAATTATGATGTGGACCTCCATAGGGGAATATTGGAATATGACATTTTTATTGAGAAACTTTGCTAAAGATCAAAAACAAAAACAAAAACAAAAAATAAAAGGCCAAAGCACTATAATTAGGAAGCTGTTATCTTATGATGGGAATTTAGCCTTGCATCATCAAGTAACACTGGAATCTGAAAGGGATATGAAGAAAGATCATCTGTTCCATTTTAGTCAAGTTCAAGAAACCTGTATTGAGTTCTTAATCTGTGTCAAGTATTGCCCTAGGGATACAGAGATGAATAACGCAGAGTTCCTATTTGGGGTCGGAGTGCTTATGAGTAGAAAGACTCCAGTGCAGTGAGTACCAGGAAAGAAGGTGTTATAGGAGCACAGCGAACCTCTTAGTCACACTGAAGAGCTGAAACAAGTTGGGGATGGGTGCCTGGGTGGCTCAGTCGTTAAGCATCTGCCTTCGGCTCAGGTCATGATCCCAGGGTCCTGGGATCGAGTCCCACATCAGGCTCCCTGATCGGCGGGAAGCCTGCTTCTCCATCTCCCACTCCCACTGCTTGTGTTCCTGCTCTCGCTATCTCTCTCTCTGTCAAATAAATAAATAAAATCTTTAAAAAAAAATGAAACAAGGTTGGGGCAAGAGAGCCTTTCTGGAGAAGATGATACTATGAAGGGAGAAGAGGGTGTAGCCAGGTGAAGAAAGAGAATTGGGAACATCAACCAAAGCATATATTCCCAGTTTGTATAGAATGACAAAGATTGCAAAAATGTTGATGCTACATCAACAGAAAGGATAAATGACAAATCTTCACATTACATACTTAATTATTGTAACCCCAAATTAAACTAAACTGAACAAAAGATAAAAACAAACAATAAAACAGGGCTAAAATAGCAATAGAAAGAAAAATGTAAAAATTCATGAGTCTGAAAAAAAGTTAATGAGTCTGGGTTGTGTTTCTATATGTTATGTGATAAGTAATAATTGTTTAGCACAACCCAGACCATGACGTTTGATTTTTGAATCAAACAAACTATGAGTGGCTGAGTGAATAAGTGAATGAATGAAGGTCAGTAAGATGAGATTGTTGACTAAGTGAAGAGTTTTGCATTTGAATGTAAAAATAGTCAAGAAAGTAAATTAATAATACTATATTCACAATTACCACTTAATAAGAGTAATCATTGTTGTTAAACCATCTAGATAATTCATCTTTACAATGCAAACTTGTAAATTTTCCAAATGTTTTTCTTCCTACCATCTACCATTAGTCTTTACTCATGACTGGTGTTTCTCTGAGATTTCCATAGACTATGTCTAAAAGAATGTAAAGAAAAAGGTTCAGTCCATAATGAAGACATATTCTGTGAAATTTGAATTTATTTGGATGGGGATATTTTCATCCTTTAAAATAACACAGGAGGGCACCTGGGTGGCTCAGTTGGTTAAGCGACTGCCTTTGGCTCAGGTCATGATCCCAGAGTCCTGGGATTGAGTCCCATGTTGGGCTCCCTGCTCTGCGGGGAGTCTGCTTCTCTGCCCCTCCCCTGGTGCATGCACTCTCTCTCTCTCAAATAAATAAATAAAATCTTTAAAAAAAAAGAAAAGTCTTAGTCTCACTTTGACAGATTAAAATAAACTATATAGCCAAATAAGAGCGTATTTAAAGATGCAAATGATACTTTCACGTAACTGTAACTATTTATGCAATTTCCCCCAGGAATTTCTCATTTAAATCTATAGCTAGAGTTTAAAGATAGGCAAATAGATGGAGAGACAGATAGATGTTAAAAAAAAAAACTGATGTAAAGAAAATATTTTCATGTAAACAAAATAATGTTAACTACTGGTAATGTTTGGGAAAGAAAATGTTCTTCTTAAGGTATTCCTTCCATTTTCTCTTTGTAGGCATCTTCTAAATGATCCAGGCTCTCCATAACTTCTTGCTGCCATGTTCCCAATTATGTCAGCATAGTTTTGGCTCACAGGAAAAAAATAAAAAAACAAGAAAGAAAGAAGTGGGGAGGGGAAGAGCTAAGATCATTGAGTTCTTCCCATGTGCTACTCACTGACTTCTTTATTCATAAAATCTCACCTAATCCTCCCGATCCAACTTGAGACAGGTATTAGCCTTATACAGAGGACAGTGGCGATAAGGAGAATGAGGACACTGGTGCACAGAAAAGGGGGTCACTTGCATATACTGCTAATGGCAGAACCAAGGTTTTAGCCCAGGCAGTCTCAGTTTTCAGCTCAGGCTCATAACCACTGTGCTCTCCACTGCACTCCCCAAATGACATGATGTTAACTAGAATTTAATGTGGTTGAAACAAAAAGATCATCAGTTAACAAGGAATGCTCCAGCACAAGCTCACTTCTTGCTGTCTCTGACCACACTGAATGACGGTTCCTTAGGTTTAATATTCAGTAGATGATATCTGGCTGCTTTAATATCTTTTTTTTGCATTTTGTACTTTTTATGTGAATGTAAACCATTTAGATCAAGTAATAAAGAATAATGTAAAGATGTATCTGCATAGTCCTAGATTTGATTCACCTTGCCTGCTCACATTTTTTTTTCATTGTGCTTAAATAACTTCAATACTTAGGTCTTGTGCTACTTGCAGTTGAATGGAAATGTTAATTCATGTCAGAATAAACTTATTCCGTCAAGAAGATAACTACACTTATAAATAGACCACACTAAATCTGAGTTTTTCACTCCAATACAATGTTATCATGCAGATAGGCACAGTTTAAACTTCCTTTGTGAATTTATTTCTCAGTCTATGCATTAAGGCAGACAGAATATTTTCACAATGTCATCTGAATATAAAATTATATAAAACTATAAAAATATAGCTAAAAGTTCTGCTATAAAAATAATGCCATTGTTAAACATAATGCAATTAATAACTGTAACAAATCTCAAGTGAGTTGCTTGCAGTGTGGGTGTTGTGGTATTTCTTGGTGAGAAACTGTAATTTCCTCCTTCTTCAGCATTTTTAATATAATTTCTTCTGTTTCCAAATGAAGGGAATGGTTCATCTTTGAGACAGTGAATTCTGGACTAGGTTGGACTAGGAGTTAATCCTCTTTGGTTCCCCTAAACCAAAAATGACTTATACAGTGTATGAAGTTTTTTCTATTTCCATGTGGATAATACTTTCCAGAAAAAAATATTTTGAAATTGCTCTTAGATATGTTTAATCACTGTATATAGTTCAAAATTGGTGACTTTTCCTTTCTGTATTATTGGTTAATAAAATGTATCCAACTTCCCTTTTTTCCTTTCCTATATATACCATTTCTATTATTGTCTGAAGTTTGTGATCTATCTTGAAAACGTGCTCTCTTGACATTTTTTGATTTAGCCTAGAATATGTGTGTCTAAATTTTAGCTTATAAACCATTCTCTAGTCTTTTTTTTTATTTGAACCTTTGTTTAAAAAAATAATTTTTTTCTCATTGTTTACCATATAAGGTCTGGTGTTCAAAGCTCTCCATGATTTAACTCAAACATATCTATCTGACCATCTAGTCTACCATGCCCCTTGCTGTATCCTTCACTCTAACTAAACTTGACCATTTGCCTAAACTTTGACCTCTGCTTTGGGTTTGGGTTCCTGCTGTCCCCCATTGCCTAAAATGGTTTTTCCAGACACTGTTACTTGCCCCAGTCATGCCCATTGTTCAAGATTCATCCCAAATGTTACTTCCTACAATAACCATTCTCTCTAGCCAGAAGTAATATTTTCCTTCTCTGAATTTCATAGTCTCATAATATTATAGTGATAATCATGGCTAATAGTTGTAGAATACTTACTATCAGTTACTGTTCTAAGCAATTTGCATGTAGTAACAGATTTAATCCTCACAGCAACTCTATGAAGTAGGTATTACTTGGTATTATAATGGTATTATCATCATTATATGGATGAAGAAGCTGAGGCACAGAGAGGTAAGGTAGTAGATACAGGATTTGAACCCAGGCCTCTGGCTCCAGAGTTCTTGCTCCTAGCCATTATGGTCGTTTGTACACTTCCCTATAGTATTTATGACATTCTATTTCACACATTTTATTGTGCATATTTTCTCACTTCTGCTTAACTATAGGATAGCTTCCTGTTTCAAGAGTCAATGATTCCATTTTTCTTGGCTTAATTTTGCTGACTCAAGCAAACCTTACTGGATACCTGAATCACACTATTTCATTCCTCTCCCTGCAGCTGCTTTTCCTGCCCCAACCCTGGAGCTCAGTTTTACTGCTGAGCTTTATTTAGTTGGAAAAGCCTACATTTTGTACATATGCTGGTGCTTTTTTCCAAAAAGTTAATAACACACTTCCTCAAGAGGACTCCATCAATTTTCTATTGAAGAAAATAGAACCAGTAATATAAACAGCCTCTGTTTACTGAATGCTTGTTTTGTGTCAGTCATTAGTTATTTTTCAGATACCTTATTGAGCCATAGCAATGTGGTGAAGTAGTTTTAACTATCTCCATTTTACAAATGAGGCTCAGAAAGGTCAAGGAATTTCTTAAGGTCATATGAGTAATGAGAGAACCCATCTCCTACTTAGGTCTGTCTACCTCCTAAACACCTAAACACTAGGTTTTGGGGCCTCTCCTAGTATTATTATACAGATATTATTTGACGAGTAAGTAGATACAGTTAATTCTGCCCAGTGGTTCAACTAGCTGAAACCTCTACCCTCATGCCACAGGGTTGAGAAGTTTTTCTTTACCATGCCTCACTCTTTTTGTTACACTGCTGTTGTGGCTATGTTCTAAGCTACATAGTGACTGATGAGAAGACTTCCCAATGTGCTAGGTCATTGGTTCTCAACTAGGGGAGATTTTGCACCCCCCATAACAGGGGACATACAGCAATAACCAGAGACATTTTTAGTTGTCACAATTGAAGGTGGGGAGGCCAGGGATGCCATTAAACATCTTATAATACATAAGACAGCCCCCACAACAAAGATTTGTCCAGCCCAAAATGTTAGTAGTGTGGACACTGAGAAACCCTGTGTTAAGCTGAAAGTAGACTGCAAAATTAAACATACTAGAGGTGGTACTATGAAGTAGAGGGGACTGGGAAAAATAATATGATAAAGAAAGAGGGATCCTGCTTGGGCTGGAATGATAATATGACACAAACTGAAGATCTTGATGAACTTAACTCTGTGAGATTAAAGGACAATAACAGCAACAACAATGGAAAAAAAAAAACAAAGAAAATTGAAATCCGAAATAATCACCGATCCTCTGGGAACCTTATTAGCTTACTGCAGAACAATTAAGTTTTCTCTAAAAATGGAGCTGAGAAAATGGGAAGAAGAATAGCCATGCTCTGGGATGTAGTACCCATGCATAATCTGGGAACATTCTTTCTTCCTGTGGTCAGCTACGGAGCACCCCCCTCCTCCAGTTTATGATCACCAATTCTTCGTCCTTAGAGTAATTAGTGCCTTCTGTATTGGTTCTCGGTTCTTAAAATTGAGTTTCCTACTTTCCACTGGAAATAAAGTCACACAACGGACCAAGTCAGAAAATGTATCCTAAAAGGCTCACAGCCAGTATCTCAACTTGATATTCAAGAAATAGGGTCATTCTACTAGCTATATTTCATGACAAAGACTATGTATAGGAAGTATAATTACAACTATACTGTTTTACAATAATGTAAAAAACAAACGACAGTTTGTGTTGATATTCTCTGTGACCACCCTTGTGTAAACTTCCCAGAAGAAAAGTCATGAATATACATATTTTTAAAAACTTACAATATATGGTAGGCATAATGATGTCACTTTCCATCTCACTGACAGGGTTCTTCACCAGGCAACTGTAATTCCCAATATCTTCTTTGGTCACTGGAGCAATATGAAGGGTATTGTTTTGCAGAGAAAAGGAGGTGGTGGAGCTGGTGTGGACAGGCCTTTCATTTTTTAGCCACTGGTAAACCAGCCGGGTGCCCCCTTCCACGAGGCATGTCAGGGTCATGTTTCCCACATACTCCACAGCTCCAGAGGAAGGCTGAGTCTGTACAACTGGTTTCGTGACAGGATCTGCAATATCAAAAGAGATAGAAATGGTTTTTGCCACCACGGAATTATAATACAAGTGTGCGTGGTCTTTCAAATGTCAAATCCTGGAGAAATGATTCTAAATTTTTACATTTTTGTAGATGTACACAGTTCAGAAAATAAAGAAGAGAATAAAAAATAATCAATGGAAAATGCAAAATGATAAAAATATAAAAATATCATTTATAGCAGAGATAACCAAAATTCTAGAATGTACTTTTCAAGGATTTTCTAATGAAAACCTTTACTTTATAGATAATGCAGTTAGTGTAGACAACACCAACTTCCTTATTTCCTGTTCATTGTGCCTTTTCCCACACCATAAAGGTATACTCTCATGGGCAAAGTTTACATGGCATTTCCCTCTCTTGATTTGTTCTAATGTCCCAAGAATAGCTGCTTGGGGTAGATGAACCTAAATTTTTATCCACCATCTGTAAAATATAAAGCTCACATATATTACACTTGTGGAATACTGAGGGAAAGTTTTAGAGAATCACATTTTCACCACTTACTTTTCTTTTTATGTAAGTGAACTAATTATATGTTTTAATTGCTGTGCAATTGCAACATTATGTTAGCCACTTTACAAACCAAAGCCTACATTTCAACACTGATTCAATTTGAAAACAGGATAAAATGTGTTATTGTGATTACATCCCATTAGAGATATAAAAGACAAATCCAATAGTAATTCCTGTTGGAATTTCAAGTAATAGGAAAATAGTTAAAACTCATGAATCTGGTACATGATGCTATTTGTCAAATGAAGAAATCTCCAAGAATGAGTAAATATTTCCTCCCTGAGTTTTAACTGTAAAATTGTTGGGTAAGGGTTGAAATTATATAAGTATCCACAAATATTTTCAGCAAACTTCACTAATCTTTGAGGTTCTCAGTTCTGTTTGATAAAGGACAGTGACTTGACCAGAGTTACACAGCAGTCAGTGACAAAATGAAGAGGGCCTTATATCTGGCAATGTTTCTCTCCTGCATTTTGAAGAGATATGTTTAATAATTTCCTTCTATGCATCATCACAGGACACAGAGAGAGTGAGATGATAGATAAGGGAGAAATGATTGGCTCAGATATTTAGATTTCAATTTCTTATCCGGCTTTAAATTGGGGTTGATGCATCTCTGAAGGTAAATTCCTTTTGACTCATACACTCATTTTCCTACATGGAAAAATGTACATTGGGGAATAAACAGACCCAATCCTTTAGCCCAGGGAATATAGGAGAAAATGAAAAATAAGAAAAAAGGAAACTGAAATAATTTGCAGGGGACCTAAGTAGTTCTGAAGCCTTCAGTTTTTCTTAAGATGGGTATAATCAACTTGTTCGTTCAATTTAATCTTTTAGAGTTCCTGGCAAGAACAAAGGATGTAGAATAGCTTTTGTTTACATTATTATGATTTAAAAAGGAAAAATGAGTTGTGTACATTTATTACACAGGAAAAGCTTATATTTCAAATATCTCTCTGTGTAGAAACAGATGTGGTATGGGAAAGAAGTAATGTCAAAGGTCTTTTATGGGGAGAACCAATCAGAATAGGCTGTGATCATATACATGCCTTAAAGAGTGCGACTTACATGTGGAACTTTCCCAGGAAGATATTTTACATCGGCCCTAAATCCTATTAAGACTTTTTCGTTGTGTTTTGCCAAACAGACCCAATTTTACTAGATATTAAAATGTAATGAATATTCTATTAAGTTTTGGGGAGAGATAGGATACTACCCAGGAGAATTTCATGAACATTTTCTCCTTTTCTCTTTTCATAGTTGCTGTATAGGCATCTGCTTCCATACCCTCTGCCTTTGCTTCCCTCAGTTTTTCTGGTCTCCACTCATTTACTCCACACACACTTACTGAGTGCCTACTAAAGGCCAGCATCAGCTTTTAGGAACTAAGGACAAAGCAGCAAACAATACAAAGTCCCTGCTCCCATGGACCTCATATTCTAGGTGAGGGAGAGAAAAAATAATCAAATAAAAATATATAATATATCCAGGTGGAAATAAGTGCTGTGAAAAGAATAAAACAGAACTCAAGATAGATAGTAACTCTCTCTATATATTTGTTTGGGGGAATCTCTCTCTCTCTCTCTCTCTTTCTCTCTCTGTTTGGGGGAATGAGGCTATACTTTATAAGGTGGTCAGGAAAACCTTCACATATAAAGTGACATTTTGGCTGAGATCTAAAGGAAATAGGGCAGGGAACCATGCTATTATCCAGGAGAAAAGCAGTCTAGGTAGACTGAATAGCAAGTACAAAGGCCCTGAGGTATAAGTGTGTTTGGCCTATTCTAGGAAAAGCTAGGAGGCCAGTGCGGTCAGAACAGAGTGAGTGAGGGGTAAGGAAGGTAGGAAATGGGGTCAGAGAGATGCTGGGTATGCTGGGAAGTGTCATGTGGGTCCTTGTAGGACATTGTTAGTACTCTGGCTCTTATTTTAAGTAAGATAGAAAGCCATGGGAGGGTTTTAAGCTGCAGGAAGTGGGAGTAGAAGCAGGAGACCGGGTAGTAGGCTATTAAGGACAGTCCAATTCAGAGCTGGTGGTGGGGTTGAGAGAGGAGGTAGAGGGGGTGGTAAGAAGTGACTGAACTCTATTTTGAAGGTAAAGCTGACTGGTAACTTGTGGACTGGATGTGGGGTGTGAGAGAAAGAGGGGTGTGATGTGCGGTGTGAGAGAAAGATGTGGGGTCAATGGTGATGGCAAAGTTTTGGCCTGAGCAACTGATGGAATGGAGTTGGTATTTACTAAAATGGAGGAAATTTTAAGTAATAACCTGTTAAATAATCAGGTTAAGGGGAAAATCAGAAGTTGGGGTTTGGACATAGTATATTTAAGGCATGCTACTTATATACTTCAATAAGGAAAATAAAGGTCTGAAATTTAGCTGACTCCATAATCCCTCAGAGGACATTTCCAGCAACTTCTACTGTTCCTTAAGTACAGTCCTTGAGCAAGTCTCATCCTCCCCCAAACAGTGTATCAAAATAAAAGTCTTCATGTGACAAAAACAGGGCTCTTCTCAGGGTGTGTTCTGATACTGAGAAAAAAAATTCCTCCATCTTACTGTATCAGCAACTTTATCCTTGATAGCTTCCAGGCAAACAAATAATACGTTCTGCTTATTGCTTGATTACCTTTCATTGGGCACTATGCATATACTTTACATGCATGTCTTATTTAATATTCAGAAAGCCTTGCGAGATATATAATGTAATTTGTGCCATGAAACACTGAGGTTTTGAGGGTTAATTAATCTGCCCAAAGTTGCAGAGCCAGGACCTAAAGCCCAGGTAGTCTAATCTCCCGAGCTGTTACTAACTGCCATGCTCCCAGCGGCCCAGGTCACTTAGAGTGGACTCACCATCAACGGTCACTTGTATCTTCTGACTAGCTGATAGAGTTCCATTTCCCTGAATGTTGACCTTCACGATGTAATTGCCTTCATCAGTGAATTGCAATGGGTTGATGAGCAGAGACGCATTGGGCGGCATCATGGTGAACTTGTGTTGGTATTCCAAGTCAGGAACCACAGACTTGTTCACAGAGCCCAGTAAGTATTTGGGCATCGTGTGGGGTCTCTCAAACAGCCATATGATCTGGATGTCTGATGCCACAGTGTGGAATCCATAGTGCACAGGGAGGTAGAGGGCCTGGCCCCTGATGCCATGAACGGTGTGTGAGGGCACTGTCACTTTCAGCCCTGAGCAAGCGCCTGCTACAAAGGAAAGGAAAGTTGTAATGATCCCGAGCCACATTTCACAATCTAAGGGGCAGTACAGAGAGAACCTGATCGGATAATGCTTACAAAGGAGAGAGGCTTCTAGGTACTGACCATTCTAGTACCTGCAGAGGTAAATATTTGTCTCTGAAACCTGCATTTTAAAAACTCCACCCAAAGACTATGTTGATTGAATGGCTTCTTTAAAGGCAAGATGAAAAGGAAAAGCAGAAGTTATTATCTATGGCTGTTAAAGAATAATGGGAAAAAGAGAACTGGGAAAGATTGTTAGTTCTAAAGTCCAATGAAACCTGGAAAAATTATGAAATTGTGTTTGAATCATATCATATCCCAATTAAACTCTGTGATTTGAGAAACACTGAGGAGCTACTTCCTCCTCAGAATCTCTCTCCAAAGTCTTCTGCAATGGCTTACTAGACCATTATTGGAAGTTTTCCTCTTTAGCCAAAGGCTTGTCACATGGAAATATCCCAAGGAGAATGGCCTTAAACCATTATCATTCATGATCAGTCATTTCTGCCCATAAGCAGGAATCCGGTTGGTGTGTTTGAGGAACAGCAAGAGGGAGCAGACTGGAGGAGGTGGAGGAGGTGGTAAGACAGGTCAGCAAGGTGGCTGGGGCCAGATCAGGCAATGTCTTAGTGTCATGGCAAACATTTTGGCAATTTTACCCTGAGTGAGATGGGGATGAAACTGGAGTTTTGTGAGCAGAGAGGGATATTCTTCTTCTTCTTCTTCTTCTTTTTTTTAGGTATACTCTAGTGATTGTGAGAATAGACCAAGACGGGCAAGAGCAGGAGCAGGGAGACCACTGAGGAGGTGACTACAATAAAGTAGGCCGGAGATGTTTGTACCGCAGACCAGTGTGGTAATAAAAGATATTGTGAGAAAGGCTGGTGGTGCTAATAGGATTTGATGACACATTGGGGTGAAATACAAGAAACAAGAGTCAAGAATGATTCTAAGGTTGTTGACCTGATCAAATGGAAGAATGGATGTCATTTATTAATGGGCAACTAATAAATTAACCATGGGGAAGACTGGGGAGAAGAGATTTTTGTGGGGCAGATTAGGAGTCAGTTTTGGACATGTTCATTTGAGATACCCATTTGACATCCAAGGGGCAATACTGAAAGGATATACTGGGTTTAAGTCAGAATGAGAGTCTGGAGGGCCTTGGGGCATGGAGCTCTGCCCAACGCATGGCCCTGGTTCCCAGCCTCCTGCCTGCCTGTGTTGTTTGGACCCATGCACTCAGTGATATGTCTGCAGGTTTCTTCCTATTTTCTGGCACCTGGAGATTTCCATACCTTTACCTTGAGCCATGATATATATTTTAAATTTTTATTTAGCACTTCTATGTATTTGCAATGAAGAAGAGACTCCTCCTTAGTTCAGACTACCATGTTGCTTGAATCCTAATTAAAAGCTATTTGCTTTGGCATCATTTTAAAAAGGAGCAAGATACTACTGACAGCATACGAACATGTGAAATAGGGAGAGAATGGGAGGAATTTAAATGTGAAGTATTTTAAACATTGAGGGGGAAAAAGAATGGAAACTATAGACAATGAGTATAGACAATACTTCTGGGGAGTTCTGCTGTGAAGGGGAGCAGAAAAATGTTCTTTTCTTTCCTCTCTGTTTCTTTGGATGGATGCTGAACAGTATATTTGTAGCTATTGAAATGATCCACCAGAAAGAAAAAACTTGATGAAGCCAAATACAGATGAGTGAAGGTGGAATAAGAAAAATCTTAGGTAAGAAAAGAGAGAAATTTGGGCACAAATAGAGATATCTTACAACTTCAATTTTCTCATATACACATGTTTATTTTCTTTAATTGCTTTCCCTTTTCATCCCTACTAGAAAGAGGGTCTTTAAGCTTTATCTAAGTGATGTTATAAAAGGCCATCAATATTAGGAAAGGAAAGGTGTAAAGGTCTGTTTGTGTGATGATTTCTTTGGAGAAACTGAAAGATGTAGTCTGCCACTAAGAGGAATCAAATTCTACCAACAGCAAATCTCTCTCTTACTTCCCAGGCTGGAGGTGAGAGTAAAGATTTCCATGATTTTGGTCCTCAGTTAGCTGTTAGTAGAGAGTGAGACCTAGGTCTGGCAGATAAGTTAGAGAAAAACTCAGGAGAAAGCAAGAAGATGAAGATCACAGAAGGTTAGAGGGAGAAGGAACTCCCAGATGTTCACCTGAAACTGACCATATGGACTGAGAATTAGATGACTCTATGGGCAAAATAAATATGTGTCTTATAGTTTCCTTGGGCTCTGTGTGTATTTGTGATGGACTCTGTAATTTTTTTTTCCTGATAATGGGCTGTATCTGTACATTCATTTTAGTGATTTGGTTCATAACAAAGGAGTTACAAAGGTATGAGGATTTGCTTCTGTTTCTTTTCTGGCAAGTGCAAGAATGTTAAATTTGTGGTTGTTCCTAGTTTGAATCATTAGAAAAAGAAGGAACGTGCTGGGAATTCTAAAGCGAAGATAAAGTGGATTGAGAAAAGGAGTAGTGGTTTCTGCAAGGAAATCATAAGAGAGAAAAAAAAGAAGAGAAGGTAAATCTAGGACTTAAACCTAGTAAAGTCTGTGATATGTGAAACAGGGGCCAACAGAAGAGAGTAAAGTTCTTCAAGCCACAGATTGAGAAACACATTGGGCATTTGGATGAGGGACCAGTAAAGGAAAAGATTCCTCGTAGCGTATGTGTTATCTGCACAAAACAACATGCATCTACATGCTTTTCATTGAAATTGGGGATAGGAAGCTCTGGACAAATTCCTGGTAAGCAATAAATAAAAACTTGTTTTTTTAATACCCATTATTACTAACTTAAAATACAACAAATATAATTTTCACTGTATTTATGAAGTGTGTTGCTGTCTCCTTTTATATTTCAGCGAATATGAAAGTATTTATGAGGTTTCACAGTTCACTCTTGATCTTGGATTTCCTTGTTCTACTCTCACCATTTAGTCATTAAATTCATCACTTGCAAATTGCCTTGAAATAAGAGATTTTAGGAACCTAATCTCTAAATTTGCAGAGAGATTTCTGTATTTGAGACTTTGATAAAGTTAAAAATTGATGAAATGCAAGGTCTTAGTAAAGGACACACCCTTGGGATAAAATGATGATTGGCCAGTTAAGTGGCCTTAGAAAAGTCATTCTAATTCTCTGGACCTCAGTTTTCTCATGTGTAAAAGGAGGGTAATATTAGATGAGGTCTAAGTCTCTCTCTACTCTTTATGTTTGTTCTTGACATCCCGAGGTGCTTTTCTCAGGGTAGCAGCTACCTTACTTTTGAAGGTGAAAGGCCCATATTTAATTGAAAGGGCCCACAGAATTTTGAAGTATTGAGTCTCAGGTTTTAGTCCACTTAAGTCACAATCCCTGGATGTCCTTCAGTAAGGCGGCGATTCTGTGTTTTTTTTTACCAAGGAACCATGGGGGATGGTGGGAATCTACATCATTGCCTTGAGAATGCTCTGGAAAAAGTTTCATGGCTGCTGACTTAAAACTCGGTAGTTGCCTTTGACAGTGAGCTTGATATAGATAGCCTGAATGCAATTCTGGCCAATTTGTTCTTGTTGGGGAAGTCAGAAGTCCTTGTTTAGGGTCTTTTTTTCCCTTTTGTTTTATTTTTTGGAAAAGGGGAAGAACTGTTTTTCATCTATTTTTTTTTTTTTTTGGTAGTTATAGTTTAAAGATTGAGATTTTAGTAGCCAGAAAATGGTTGGGAGGCACTTTACTACTATGTAGTGCTAGCATGACAAGAATAGAAATGCTGGTGACTTTTGGATCTTGAATCAGAATGTTGAATCTTAAGCATGAAAAGACTGATTCGAAAGTCTATGATTGACGTTATGGGAAGCAAATTTTACTTAATGCAAGGTTAAATACAATACAGATATTGCAGCCCAGGAATAATGAACTACTTTAGAAGAAAATAACATTTTATATGGCACTTATAATAATTGTTTAAGTGGGGTGAACTAGTTCTTTGGGCTATTTTACAAATTGTGTCATGTAATAATGCCTTAAATAATACATTGCTATCAATATCTCTGAATGTATTCAATGTTTATAATATCAAATCATATGAAATCATATCATTTAGTTTTTTCAAATATATGTGCTTTTTTTCAAATATACGCACGACAGTGAGAGAGAGCACAGCTGTTACAAGAGCTCTTTCCTTAGATTGCCTCTACCATTTTATCAGATAAGTTATAGATAGCAAGTTATAAGAATATCAGCGAAGACTGTAATTTTCTTTATAGAGTATCTTATCTCAGCTACTAAAATTCTTTCACTCTGCAGGAAAGAACCTATTGATATGATGTAATCCTTAACTTGTAGTGAACTTTGGTGAATAAACAGATGATTAGATACCTCCTCTACATCTTAAGAACACACTCTTTTTTTCACTGTTGTATTTTGCACTACAGATGTGATAAATCTATGCTCTCAGACGGTACGGTATTAACTTTAAAAAAATTAGCTTCATTTTGAGAATTTTTCAAGCTCTCTTCTCTAGTTGTATGAGAAAATCTAAAGAACTAAAACTATTGATTTTAGGAAGTCAACCTCTGTGTGAACAAATAAACCTTAAGATAATAAATCTTAAAAATTGAAATTTAATTTCCTTTTGATATTCCAAATAATTGGACTTAAATAAAAATTATTAAAAATTATTATTAGAGTCACTAATACCTACTTTTTAAATATAAAAAAAGAAAAATTCTTAGACTTTTTACATATAAGGCATTACATTAACTTGGAGAAATATTAATAATTAACATACATTATAGCAATAATCTCCCTTTTAGAGACTCCCTTAAACTGTCTAACAACAGCACTATAAACGAATGTCCAGTGTTTAGAAACACTGGAAGTCATATTGTAAAATTTATCTATATTCCAGAAACAAAAGACTCCCCAGACCAGTTTCACTGTATTGAATATAAACATCAGATTTCACAAAGTGACCTCTAGCTGTACCTTAAAATAGGTGGCATTTACTTCCCCTTTATCATGTATGATATTAGCAAGCATAACACAACTATAGTTGACTGAAAATAAACTCCTGCATCTTTAGAGAAAATAGAAACTATGAAGTTGTACTTTGAACAGACTTTACAAACTACATTTTGGGGTTCAAAATTTTTAAGATTTTTTTTCGAAAAGAAAAACAATCAGATATCCAATATTCTAAAAACAAAAAGATTTCCACATTACATATGATCTTTACAACACACTATCAATGGAGAAAAGTGAATCTGTGTAAGAAAGACTTAAGGGATAACCATTTTAACTACTTAGGAACATACTATCTATTTCTATGTATTAGTAATTTTAATTTTATTTTAGTCAAATTCCTCAAATAAATTGTTTTTAAGTTCTTCTTAAAGCCAGCTTCAAAAATATTACTTATGAAATGACAGCATGCCTGTTGTTATAAAATTAAAAATAAGTGGGGGCACTGACACACAGGATAGTTTCAGAGCCCAGAAAAATGCACAAAGATAAAAAATCAGTTATGGTACTTACTGATTTTTTTCTAAAAATTTCAAAAACTAAAAATCTATATAGGCTTGAATTTGACAACATAAAACAATCATCAATTATGGGAAACTCAGTTTTTAGAAAAAATTACAAACTGAGCATTTCAAATACTTGGGATTATATACATTATGTATAAATTTGAATAATAATCACATTTACAATGAAAACTATAACAAAAAACACCAGTGAAAGCAAGGCTCTAAGCTACTGCAAAAGCCTAAGACTTAAATTGCTTATTTAGCTAATCTGTTCTTAAAGTTTGAAGAATAAAGTCTTTTTTGAGTCCCTATCTGTTGACTATAGATAAAACAAGAAACAAACTTGACTTTTAAAACTGATAAATAGGAAGAATGAAAAAGAGAACACCTAGTGAAAAAAAGATGACACAAAAACAGTGGGAATGTTGGAGAAAGAATCTTTAAGAATGAAGAGGAGAATGAGGAGAAAACAGTAAGTCAAGGAAAAAAAATGTAGTAAGACTAACCATTGGACAAAGAGAAAGGCTAAAGGTACTTTGGAGAAATAATACTTTTTAACACATTGCTCCCTATTGTGTATACAATATTTTTTGTAACTTTGGAACCTCACCGTTTTCTACATTTCATGATAGGTAATTTAAAATGAAGCAGAGCTGACAGTTTACCACAATATTTTTAATTAAAACCGTTTTCATAAATTGTTATGAGTTTCACTAAAAATGGTCACAAATTCATGGCCTATGTGAATATTTGCCAAAATAAAATGTGTTGAAGACTATTAAATCTATATGTAAACTCTGTAAAAAGAAATTCATTAGGTTTTTAGAAGGTCTTAATTTTCTTAATGAGTACTGTTGACAGTAATTGCTGTTCTAAGAAAACCACAATCATCTGTTTCTTGAACCTCATTTCTCCTAAATATTCCTGCTTCTTTACTGGAACAAAGTGTGTTATTGTTTAAAAGGTTCTGAGCCGTTCTTCAATTATCTGAGTGAATCTACAGCTTAAAGCAAATATTTACCTTATGCCCACAATTAAAAATACAAAACAAAACAAAACAAACAACAGCTGAAATGCAGTGCCTTACCTAAGAGAAGGAGGTATATTTTGCACTGAAAGCCCCCAACTGTGCTGCTGAAGGACTCCATGAAAGCATCCTGTCCCATGCATACAGTGCCCTGTTCCCAGTGGCAACTTGGTTCATGGACCAGCAGCTGCTGGTTTATTTGCTAGGGAAATTAGCAGTGAGGTAACAGACCCTATCCTGTCTCTTGCTTCTGTGATTTGAATACAGAATGAATGTGTATACAAAGGACACAGGGAGTGGGAACACCTGTTATATACTCTGCAAGAATACAGGCTTATGACTTCAGAACAGCTTCTTAGAGATTATCAGACGATCAGTAATTGTCAGTATATCTCATGAATCATTCTTGGTTATTAATAATCACATGAAAGAAAACATCCTTTTGGGTAACTTTATTGAAAAATAGTATGCTTTCATAATGAGAACATATTGTGAAATTTCCTGAAAAAGGTAAGTTGGTTTCCTATCATGCAAACTTATCCCATTTTGAAATTAAAATTCTTTTTCTATGAATATTGAAGTATTTCATATATCTGCTAAAGCTACAAATGATCATGAAGTCACTAACATGTGAAAGTCATACCAAAGAATCAAAACGGAGCACTTGAGTATCTTTAAAAATGTATTTTTCTACATATTATTTTCTATTATAAACATCTGGCATGGTTTTATTGAATCTACGGATTCATGTTATTTTTAAAAGCAAACCACAGGTGTGTTTCCAAGTGACAGTGAATCATGGACCATGCATAATTATAATGAAAACAGATAATATCTGAAGCCACATTTTCACAGCTGAAGCATAGAGGAAGTAAACCAATGGCCCAAAGAAGCTCTTGTCTCTACTGTGGTGTCTGGGCCACAGCTTTTCAGCCTGACCTCTTCATTGCCATGGGAGCAGGCAGTCTTAGCACTTCCACTTAATTTACTAAGTTATAAGTTAACTCCCATTTAATTTCATTTATTGCAAGAAAGCTCTAGTCTAAGGCTGCCACTATGTAAAGTATATAACAAACATATATAACATGAAGCATATAACCTAAAGTATGTAATAAAATCTGCATCAAATCCAGCAAAATTCCTTGCCTAAATCATTTTTAGCAGTAAGGGCTCACTGAAGGAGTTCAATGATAACAGGAAAAAAGACTTCCTCAGGTGTAAAGTTAAAAAAAAAAGGAATGATAGTTATTTTAGAATCCAAGTTTGGAAACATTTTTTCAGTAAGGCTCCCAACTCTTCCAGAAGTGCTTCTATAGGCAAAGAGAGTGAGTGACTTTTGGAAAACCTGAGGCCTCTTCAAAGGTCACTTTATAATCTCTCCATGATTCAGAAAAACAGCAAGAGCTTCCCCCCAGCTGATTACTATACCACAGCTTTCTCTGTGCTATCTCCAAATCGTGGACATACATCTATTGTAGCACTTATCTCATTAACCTCAATTAATTTTCTTGCATGTTTATTTTTGCTCTGGGCAACTCAAATACAGAAACTGTTCTAATTAATTATGGATCCTAAGCACCTCACCGGTGCTTAACTAGCGTTTTTGTTAAGAAATAAACCCCAAATGCTCCTTGGCCACTGTCTTCTGATTCTCAATTGAAGTTAAGAAATGCATATAAATTTTAACATTGGTTTGCAAAAAACACAATTCAGAAATATAGACATTCTACAGATACCGCATAGATTCCCCTCACATCTTTTAAATCAATATTAATTTCTAATTTCATTTTTAAAATAAACTCTTTCCAGGGTTTTTCAAACCCAGTGGTGGCTCATGATGAAGCTTTCTGGGTCCTAGGCAAATTCACGTTATACTTTAAAATGTCCATTCGTGTTACTTTAAAATGTCCTTTCTTTTATGACATAGGTGACAATGGACACTATGTAAATAAATGTAAATAAATGCCAAAATGAATCATAGTTGTGATCTTTTCATGTCATGGCAAACATGAAAAAATGACAATACCCATACCAAACGCCATGGGAAAGTGCTACGTGGCACATCCACGACAAAGCGCCCTCTAGCGGAAGGTAGTGTGCATAAAATCTTACCTGCCGGTGTAATTTCTGAATTCAGGGTTTACTCAGGAAGCCATACAAGATAATGCTAAAATAGAGAACTTCAACTGTTGTCAGTTTTTACATGATTGCTAAAAACGGTTTAAAGTGTTTTATTATTATACGAGAAATTTCCCACCAACAATATCTCACAGCTGACTTGTAATCTACAGGGGGGTTCAGCTCTACTATACTCTTCAGGAGCCTGTTTATTGATCTTTGTTATATTTACATTTAAAATGAAAAGGCTGATTAACTTAAGCAATCCATATCTATAGTGATTAAATTTTAAGCAATGAAAGGAGCCGCTGTGTATGGGGGGGAGTTTTTTTTTTGGAGGGGGCGGGCTTTTTTGTCACTTCTCAAGTCACACTTATTATCTAGTTTGTTTAAATTGTAAGATTGGTCTTGTTTCATAAGGCAAGCAGTCGGCTACATGCATTTTAAACACCTGCATTCGTTATTTATTAGCATATGAATATTTTGGAATGGTAAGAAGAATTGGAAAGGTGGTAAAATGCCAATCCAAAGTCAATGTAGAATAGTGGGGACTAAGAACTGGGGAAAAAAAGCACTGTCTTATGTTGTAATTAGACAGATCCTAGGAAAGGTTACAGTTTACAGGTTACTGGGAAAAGCTGGCCGCTAGAGGAGGCCATTTCAATCACTGATGCCTGTGCTGGTGTTCACTCCTTTATAGTTACATCTCCAGTGCTTCCCCTGAGAAGCCTGGATCTACTGATGTGGCTGCTAAATGACTATGCAGCAGTCTTCCTTCCTGGGCTCCTCTCCAGCTCACTGCTTTACCTTCAGCAAGTGTTTTGTTTTCTGCTCAGAAAGTGTAGTTACCTCATCCTGGAGAGGCCACAACTTTGTGTTGCTTTGATATTTATTTATAGGATGATTTGAAATGTACCTTCCTAATCAAACCAGCTTTTATTTTAGTTTCCAGAGGCTCCTCCGGTTTGCGCCATCAGGAATATGCCCCTATCGTACTTTACTGCTAATGCTGTTGTCTTTAATCAGAACAACTTAAACTCTTAGCCCTGATGTTTCAATCTGCAAAAATGGGGCTGGCAGTCCTTTACCAAGGGGCTATCATCTGGCAAGCTTTCCTCAAGACTTGTTGGCAGGCTATCCAAACTCTCTGCTAGTTGCTCTGTCCTATCACTAACAGCCTTCAGGCAAATGTAAAAGTCCTAAATAAGCCTTATGTGCATAGAGTTTATTTAGACAACAGCACTGATTTACATTTTTTAATATTATGGTTACAGACTTTGAACTTGTAGAAGACTGGATTGTTCATTTATTTTTAGTTTATAAGAAATAAACTAAAACTTAGAGTATTAGAGTAAAATAAAGTTTTAATGCTTTCTTGACTTTTCAGGGTCAAATAGTTACAGAAAATATTAATTTCCCCAATTAGGCTGATAGAAAAAGACAAAATATACATGGAATAAAAAAGCTTTTTTGTCACTTGTAACTTTGTGTATTGACTGTATGAAGGGGGAAATTCTGGTTTTGGATCTGGGTTCTAGTTCTGATTCAAGCTCTAATTTTAAAATGTGTGACCTTGAAACCTTAGATGGATCAATTTTCTCATTTCTAAGGAATGGATTTGAAATGCTAGAGCTGGCTGCCTGTAAGAATCACTGAAGATCTTAAACAAACAAAGAACCTAAAAGAAAACAATAACAATGGCATACTCCTCAGGTGCATTTGAATGGTCAGGCTTGAGAACTACTGGTCTTGGATTAGCTCTAATATACGCTTTTCAACTAAATTGTAAACTGCTTGAGGACCAGAACTCTGTTACTAATGTAAAGCGTTCCGTATAGTGTTGCCTAGTGCCTAACAATCAAAAACTGAATTGGGTTTCATTTTATATGCTAATATAGTCAGCAGTTTCTGTTTCTTTTGATGCTTTGAAGGACTTTTCTTAAAAGATTTTATTTGTTTATTTTATAGAGAGAGAGTGAGCAGAGGGAGCAGAGGGGGAGGATGGGTGAGGGGGAAAGAATCTCAAGCACACTCTGCACTGATCACAGAGCCTGACATGGGGCTTGACCTCATGACCCCGAGATCATAACCTGAGCCAAAACCAAGAGTCCCACGCTTAACTGACTGAGCCACCCAGGCACCCCTTCAAGGACTTTTAAATATTGATTATTTTCACATAAGAACTGCCTGGCAATAAAGACTAGAGCAGGTAAAGAATGAACTAAACTAGGATTGCCGAAAAGTGCCTGGAATTTTTTATGGGGTTAGAAATAACAGAGAAGCATATAGGTAAACATATAATTTCAAAAGCAACTGTTAAGCACAATGATAGAAGTACGCACAAAGTGGTTCTGTTGCAGCAGCAAACTAGGCAGACTTGTGATTATAATTCTTCATAATTGTAAGGTGCTTTACTATTTATAAATTGGTATTCAACTACATCATCTCATGTATCCTTACACAATCTTAGGTCAAATATTACAACCTCATTTGTAAAAATGAGACAAAGGCAAAAGACAAGACTCAGAGGTCAAATGATAGAATTTCAGAATTGGAAATAACTTCTATATAATGTCCTCTAAGCTTCAGTTATTTGCAAACTACTTTTATTATTTTTGCCATCTCTTTCTACCACCCGTACTATGGTTTACCTAATATTTTTCATTAGTTTGGCACACTTTAACACTTTTTCAGTTGTCCTAGGAAATATTTCTGAACTCACAGGTTTTCTAATAAACATTAATTAAATGTAAATTTTAAAAAATTATTGGTACCATACTTCATGACTCACTCTTCAACACCATACATGAAACTCTTACTTGAAACATCGGAATAATCACTCCTTCCGTCTCTGTTTGCATGTTGCAGTAATCTTAGACACGTTACTTAGTTTCTCCATTCCTTAGTCTCCTCAACTTTAAAATGGGGATCATTGAAAAAAATAAAAGAAAAAAATAAATTGGGGATAATTGTACAACCCCATAGGATGTTTGTGTGGATAAATGAGATAATATATGTAAAGCTATTAGCAGAGTTCTTGACATGTAGTAAGCAATCAATAAATGCTACCTGTTAACTCTGGATTGCTTTCCCCCCCCCTAGTATTCTCATAATTGGAAAGTTCTTTCTTTTCTCTTTCCTACTTTTTAGAGATTTTATTTTTTAAAAAATCTTTATACCCAACAGGGAACTCGAACTCACAACCCTGAGACCAAGAGTCGTATCTTGACTGAGCCAGCCAGGCGCCCTTGGACAGTTCTTTCTTAAATCAAACGCCTAACACCTCTCCTATTACTTTCTTCAATTTAACTAAACTGCTAAGAGTTGAAATGTGAACTTTAAAGTGCCATGTATACTTATTATTGTTATATTTTCTATCTCGACTTGCCTTAGATCAGGTGCGATTTTAGTTTTTTGCAGTGGATGTCAAGACTGAGAAAGAAGAGCCCTAGCCCCGGACAGGACCACACCACCTTTCCTCAGGCCAAAGCCACGTCAGCTGCAGAGTCCCAGGTTTTCAAGTCACTTCTGGAAGAGTGCCTTTCCTTGAGATCCTGTCAGGTCAGTCTCACGTCCTCCCACCCCGCCTCTCTGGACCAGGTTGGGTTTCCTCCACTACACTGTGAGGGGGAAATCACGTCAGTGCGGTTTATATACGGTCTTCTCAGGGCTTCCTTCTGTCGCTCAATGCCTGGTCACCTATGAGTTAGGTTTTCGCCTTAACGAAACGGGGTGACCAAGAGCAAGTACCTCTGTAAAGACGGGAGGTCGCCGTGGTCACTCAGAGCAACAAGATTTGCAGGCTTAACTGAAGCGTCCGCTATTTTGCTTCCTGGGAAATGTAGTACCTGAGCTGTCCTCGTCTGTTCATTGCGGGTGACGGGGCGGCCGGAAGACTACAATGCCCAGCATGCTCAGCGCAGGAAAGGATGACCCGGGTCAGCAGCTCCACGTGACTACTCACTATGGCTTCCCTGTGCCCGGGCCAGCTGTCTGGTGGTTCGGCGTGATTTATTAGTTCTTTGCGGCGGGGTACCACTCTTACGATTCCGACATGCAAAAAATCAAATCTCTTATGACCCGACAGGTAAGTAGGGGAGACTGAAGCGAAGGCCTCCTTCGTCTCTGCTGGTAGAGGAGCCTAGATGTTCTGTCTCTGGGCTGGGGCGGGCGGGGACCTAGGTATGGCTGGTGGCAGGTATCAGGGGCACTGGGAAGCCAGGGCACACCCTGGAAAACTTACCTGAGCCACCGTGATCTGAGCCCTGTTCAGGCGGGTAGCGGCGTCCCAGAAACATTCCTTTAGATAAGGTCAATGAGCGAGTTTCAATGAGGGCTATCTTTGTCTCCTCTCCTTTTTGCCATCGTTCCAGTGACAGCCCCAGCTACCCTGTAGGGCTCCCTTTATCTAGGCTGTGTGTCGTCTGTGAGCAGGTGAGGTAGGGAGGTGAGGTCTGTGCAATAGAGATGACTGGAAAGTGAAAAAAACGGATGAGTTGAAGACAGAATTGGTAGCTTTATGAATTTGGGCAAGTTCACAAACCTTGTAGCTTAAATTTCCAGATGTGAAAATGAGAATAATAATTATTTTTGTTAATCTTATCTTATAGTTCTGAGAGTCACCAATAATTTAATGTATGTGAAAAGATACTTAAAAAAATCGTTGTTATGGCAAAATAATGGCCTTTTATTTTTTGCCGCAATGACAATTCATGAATAAAAACTTTGACTTTTTTTTTTATTCCATCTCATAAATGTTAGGGACTTCCTAATAGTGTCTCACCTTCCTTCAAGGAAGAAGTGGCAGAATTTCCTTTTACACACTTATTGGTTATGACTTGGTTTTAGATATCTTTATTTATTCAACTCTAATATTTTACCAGAATTGGTCATTCATTATTATCTTTATATGAAAGAAGTATAATTTAGTATTTTAAATCAGAGAATTTTGAGGACTTTGGAGAATATGGAGGATAATCATTTAGTGAAAGGTTCATTTGTGAGTTTTGTTGTTGTTGATTAGAAGGAGATTACAAATTCCAAATTAAACTCTTTATTTGAGAGATAATCTGAATAGGTTACAAATGGTAAATATCTTGTGAAGAATACATGAGTCCTATATGATTATTTTACTCCTTTTAAATTATATTGTTAATGTCATGAAAATAAAATTTAAAAGTTCTTTGAATAATAAAAGATTTAAGTAAGTGGTGATCCCTCACATTTGTTGAGTACTGGTGTTATGGTTCATACCACTTGTTACTTGAGGATGTTTGGGTCCTTCTCCATCCTGCCGTAGCCATGTGACCTTGAGGAAGTCACCAAACTTCTTAGAGCATTTGTTTCCACATCTTTAAAGAATAAATAGTAACATGTATCTCATGGGGTCAGCCTGGTGGTGGTGTTCATATGATATGATGAAGATAAAGAGATAAAGGAGTTAACACATCTCCTGGGTCTTATCAAGGAAGTGCTTGATCACAGAGGTCTCCTAAATGTAGTGCAATTGTGAAAATGGTGATTCTTCAGCCTCAATCAGTTGCTTATTGGACTTGAGCAGGTCAAATCAGTGCTTAGTTGGTATAGAAAAAAACTAAACACATACAAAAAGCTGGAACTATACTGTGTAAAAAGTGAGGTAAAATTAGGAATTTGACACAGATTTTTAAAAAGATTTTATTTATTTAGAGCAAGTGCTCGAGTGGGGGGCAGGGTGGAGGAAGAGGGAGAGAATCTCAAGCAAACTCCATGCTGAATGCAGAGTCTGATGTGGGGCTTGATCTCATGATCCCAAGATCATGACCTGAGCCGAAACCAAGAGTTGGACGCTTAACCGACTGAGCTACCCAGGTGCCCCTACACAGATTTTAAAAGTCATCCTAATTATGTTTGTTTATGGCTTGAC
Organism: Eumetopias jubatus; assembly: GCF_037043125.1. NCBI lineage: Eukaryota > Metazoa > Chordata > Mammalia > Carnivora > Otariidae > Eumetopias > Eumetopias jubatus. Next base: position 38,072,531 of record NW_028274820.1, read on the forward strand.
TGCCACATGTTTAATCATTACTAATACACGTTTCATGAATCTTTGAGGTATGAAAGTAGGCTGCTGCCTGGAGTTACATTGGAGATTTTTATTTAGTACTGTTTATTATTGGGTTAAATTTAGTAGTATTACAAATAAATATACACAAAGATGTTTCTTTTTTGTGAGGCTAAAGAATATGCTGATAATATCATTAAGGTGGAGAGACATGAAAGGTCTATGAAACTTAGGTTTTTTGGTATTTCAGCTCTGCAAGGATCTTGGTTTGGAAAAGAGTGGGAGGATGGGCTTTGTAGGCACTCTTTATTTAGATGAGGTCTGTTGTTCAGCTTTCTCTATTATGCTGGCCCTCTGTTCCCTTCAGTGCATTCAACAAATGTTTACAGAGCACTGTGTGTCAGGCACTATTCTAAGTTTGGGGGTGTAGCAGTGAACAAAACAGACAAGTGCTAAGGCAGACATAGGGATTAATGCTTAGGAGGAATAGGGGATGGGGAGGCCTGGAAGTTGTTGGCAAATTGGGATCATTTATAATTTTAGATAGTTTGGCCATGGAAGGTCTCACTGAGAAGGTGACATTGGAGTAAAAACCTGAAGGAAGTGAGGAAGGGAATATGCGGATATTTGGGAAGGAGCATTCCGTGTGGAAGGAAGAGGAAATGCAGAGGCCTTGAGGCAGGAGCATGGCTGAGGAACAGCCAGACGCCAACGTGGGTGGAGTAAAGTAAGTGAGGAGAAAACAGTAGGAGATGAGGTCTGAATGAGGTCAGAGAGCTGAGAGCAGGAAGCCAGATCACACAGGACTTCATTTTGACCTCATTTCCTACTACTTTTCTTCTCACTAATAGCAAAGCCATGCTTCTATTATGATTGAAATAGCAAGCAGAGGCTTGATCTCATTTTACATATATGGACTTCAGAAAGATCTTTCTGGCCTCTTTTAAAAGAATAGTTTGAAGAGGGAAAAAGAGCAAAACCAGGGAGAACAAAAAGGATGCTATTTCAGTAATCTGAATGAGAGAACGTGTGGGCCTTAACCAGAGTGATGAAAGGGCTGAGAAGAGGTTAGATCGTGGTATATTGTAAATATAGAGTTAACAGGACTTCTTGGCAGATGGGATTTGGGCTGTGAGAGAAGGAGAAGCCTCAAGGTTGATGCCAGATGGTTTGGCCCCAGCAATTGGAATTGCCATTTAACGAAGTGGGTAAGGCTGAGGAAGGAGCAGATTCAGGGAAGGGAGGAAGTTTTTAGACTTGTTCATTTGAAAGCCTCTTTTAGATATTTAAGTGGTGAGATAAAATAGGCAGTTGGCTAAGAGTCTCAATTTCTGAGGAGAAACACAGGATATAGATACAAATTTGGGACTTACAAGCACGTGTAAGGTGCATAAACTGGCTACGATCACCAATGGAATGAGTGTGGGTATAAAACAGGGTCCACACTTGGAACGTTTGAAATTTCAATGTTACAAGGTTAGGGGAAGAGGTGGGTCTTGCGAGGCCGATTGAGAAGGAGCAGCCAGTAAGGGAGGCCTGCAGCATCTCAAAGATCACCTGTCCCATATCAGATGCTCAATAAATAATTTTTGGATTCCTGGTGTATAAAGAGAACTACCAAGTAGAGTGGAAGCCAGAAGTAAAAAACTTACAAGAGAAGGGAGTGATCAGCTGTGCTAACTGCTGCGGTGGGGTGGCTGAAGATGAGAATGAGCCTTTGGACTGAGCAGCATGGGCGTCATCAGGTACCTGACGGCAGCACTTTTCATGAAGTGATGGGGAGGAAAGCCTGATTAGGGTGGGTTCAAGAGAAATGGAGGACTGAGTGTAACCACTATGCTGAATTTCGCTGAAAAGAGAAGGAGGCAGAAGACACCTCACATGCTCCTTTTGATCTTTGGGACATAAGTTGCTGGTCTCATAAATGGAAATAGAAGATTCATGTAGACATAATAGAAGTAGTCTGAAGTGTTAATCTTCTTCGAGAAAAGAAGTAAAGTGCAGAGGCAGGTATTATTTATGCTGAATTTTGTATAAATTTAAACTGGAGAAATTTATCAAAACAAATACCAAATACCAAAGAAAATCAATATGGTTAATGATTTCGTAAAAGCAGAGTACATAGTTTTAACCATGACTTTCTGCTTTAGAGAAGTGAGGATAAAAATCATGACTTCATTTTTGTCAGTAGAAATTTATAAAATTGCTAATCAAAGGCTTCAAGATCTATAACCCCTAAAATACATGTGTCAGATGTGCTCTGAGACATTTATGTAATTATTTCAGTTTTGATAAAAGAAAAGTATTTCTCTGTGATCACAGTAATAATCAGAATAATGGTTAGCACTTAAATAATGCTTGCCATGTACTAGACACTGTTTTTGGCCTCTCACATACATTATCTCCTTTACTCCTTATTGGCCTCTGCGTCATTGTCACATTCATTAGAATATAAAGACAGGCAGGTTAGATAAGTTGTTCAAGACCACAGGGCCCATTCCCTGAATCACTGAGCTCCCCTACTTCCTAACATGTAATAGGGTTTCCAGTTTTTACTACTTTTATTTTGTACATTTGGTAGAAAGTTGCCATATATTAGTAGCAAATTATTGTATGGGGTGACTAATTTGGAGATAAGGCCTTTTCCTATATATTGATATACATTCTTCTTTACATTTCAGGCATTGGTTTCTTTACCGAATAGCTCTGGGGAGAAAGAAAATTACCTGTGATATATTCCTCCAAGAATTTCTGTTAGATTGGATAAACACATCTATAGTTTTAAAAATATTTGTTTAAGGGCGCCTGGGTGGCTCGGATGGTTAAGCGTCTGCCTTTGGCTCAGGTCATGATCCCAGGGTCCTGGGATCAAGTCCCGCATCAGGCTCCCTGCTCCTTGGGAGCCTGCTTCTCCCTCTGCTTCTCTCTCTCTCTCCTCTTCTCTCTCATGAATAAATAAATAAATAAAAATCTTTAAAAATATTTGTTTAAAAGGCATGGCAGGTGCACCTGGGTGGCGCAGTAGGTTACGTGTCCGACTCTTGGTTTCTGCTTGGCTTGTGATCTCAGGGTCGTGAGATTGAGCCCTGCATGGCACTCTGCACTCTGTGGAATCTGCTAGGGACTCTCTCTCTCTCTCTTTTCTTTCTCTCTCCTTGCCCCTCCCCTTTTGTGCTCTCTCTCTCAAATAAGTCTTTAAAAAATAAAAGGCATGGCAGTTATATTTTAAAAATATATTTTGGAGTGGTCATGATTTTGAATCAAATTATGAAGTTTTGCACTCGTGTGTATGTATATGTGTGTGTATATGTGTGTATGTGTGTGTATGAGAGGGAGAGAAAGAGGGATAGAGAGAATATGAGAGAATGAAAGTGAGAGAAGCCTGGGTGAGGTGTTCTGGGAGTAATGGAATAATTAGGGGTGAGGCAAAGCACCTTACCTTAAAAAATGTAGTTATGACTGGTCATATTTTATAATAGGGAAGATAGAATACATAGCTCTATAATTTAAAAATAAGTTCTGCTGTAAGTCTCAAATAGTCAACCTAAGTATGCCATATGTTTTGGTAACTGAGGACATCATAGGGCAAATATAGGGCATCTGAAGGACAAAAATGCTCTTCAAATTTATGTACCAGCTAATTTTGTATACAAACTAATACTACAGGGACTTTAGGTATCTGCTTTGAATAGCCTATAGTTAAAAAGAGCTTTCAAAGAAAAGTGAGATTGCTAACTTCTTTCTATCTTGATAACTTTCCTTGGTTCAAATGAGATTTTCAGAATCCCTCAGTTGTTGTGAATATAGAAATTACCGGGTACCAAGGAGCTAAAGAACAGTAGAAAGCAGCAAGACATGAGATTGAAGTCCCATGAGATTGAAGTATAAATTGGGTACATTGGTGAGAAATAATCAGGTAGAATCAAGGGTATTTATGTATTAATTAAGCAATTGGCATTATTTAAAAGTCTTTGATTAGCTAGCTGGTTGGTGTATTATATCATAGAATCATAATACTTGGTCCTTCTTATCAGGTGAATTTGATGATGTTTAATATATAAGTGCTTTTATAGAATGCTTTTTGTCACCCAATTTTCTTGTCTGTTGGTTGTTTTTAAACCATGGTTAAGTTAGATTTCAACCATTAGTTGTGAAGCTGCCATATAATACTTTTAAACTTCCAAAGTACATCTTTACTTGATTTGATAATAGTACTATATGTATTAAGTGACAGTTGTTTTTAGAAGACATGTTCTATATATTTTAAAGCAGGAAACTTTCTATTTTTAAAATGGTGATTTCTATTTTAATAAGTATGTTCTATTATTTTACAGTTCTGCAGCATAATTAAAATTCTTTTTATTTTATTATTACTATTTTTTTAAGGGTCTGAAAAGCCCTCCGGAAAGTCTTAGTGATCTTGGTGCCATTGAGAGTCTCCGGGTCCCTGGAAAGGTATTGATCTGCATGTGTGAGCATGACTTTTCACTTCCTTAAGAAATAATATTGCCTTTGGATAATAATTGATTCACAGAAGCTATTCCTTCCCACAGGCAGATGGTAGTTATGATAGAGCTAGGTAAATTTTTATAGTATAGTAGGCTTGGGGCTTGTTTTTGCTTTCATTACTCATTGGGATGCAGTATGATTCATTATAGTGAAGCAGAAAATGCAAAATTGATAAATTTAGAGTTTATTATTGTATCAACTTTTTAGCCTGAAAGCAGTTTTATACACACACATATATGTATATGTATGTGAAACTTACTGATTTTTTTGCTGTAATTTGGAAAAATAAAATGAAATAATTTACTTTTTATGCTGTAACACTATGAGTCAAAAATCGTTGTTAATTATGTTTTTGTTATGGAGCAGATTTTTGAGCAGGTAGCTAAAGCATAATTTATACTAAATTGTAGCTATCTTAGATTTTAATCCCCTGATTTATGTGAACTTCTCAGTTTACAAATTTAATAGGTGTTATTTGAAAGCTAGCTGGCTTTCCCTCAGGAGAATTATTAACCATTGTAAAAAAAAAAAGAAAAAAAATCCCCTGCTGTTTCTCACTCCGGGGTGTTGCCACTTAGAGCTGCCTCCGTGAATAGCAGCTCCATCACAGATCAAAGTGTCTTCTTCTGAATGTCTGCTCTTGGGATTTTCAATTTGAGGATCATATTTGAAAGTACTATTTGTTTTCTGTTTCTGGCGTCTTAATACATGGGGCTTGTTTATCTTGGTCAGCAATCATAAGGCCTGTTGTAACTCCTCAGTGTCAGCTGCTCAAGAGAGTGATTTTCCACCCCTATGAGGAGTCTTACCCCTTAACGTGAATTTTGTATTTATAGCTTAGCTTTAATTTTTGGGTCAGGCTCAAACATATTTTCCAAATGTGATAAAATTCTAACCAGCCCATTTGCATGAAATGAGTCAGACAAAAAGCTTAAAGAGGCATTTTGAACAGTTTTGTTTGTTGTTATAAGAGATTGTTGCAGCTGCTGAAATTGGGAACTAAGCCATAACCATAAATCCTAATTGACAAATAATTCTTTTTATTTCTTTGACTCAAGAAAAGAGATCATGCATTATGAACATGCCTGGAATTAGATTGCATTAGATGTTTCAGAACCAGTGTAAAATTGATGGTGAGCCTCTTTAAAAAATACATGAATGTATTGCATAAGAACTTTCTGTTGTTTTTAAACCTTGCGTGAACTTTTGTTGTCTTTAAACCATGCACCTTGATGTTTTTCCAGTAGGGGTAGGTAGTGAATTTATAATGATCTCATTACCCAGTCTTCTCACTGTCCTGGCACCCCACCCCCATCCGTGGCCTGCAGTGTGTGATTTGAGATGCCTAGCTCTGGGTAGAGAGGCCAGTCTGGGATCACAAGGTCAGCAAATGTAAATGTTTCAGGTGATGATTAAGCTTGAGGCATTGGTCTAAGAAGCTAAGTTGTTAAATTGTAAAACAGTTAAGAGCAAAATTAGTATCAATGCAATCAGCTTAAATGTAGCCTCATGCTAAGAAAGGTGATAAGCTCTTTGTGCTTGTTCTCTGTGCATTCTCTTGAGACATCACAAGTGCTATAGGGTGAGTTGTAGTTTTGATTTACATTTCCCTGATGATGAGTGGTGGTGATATATATTTTTACATGATTTGTTTTTATACAGTTGCCTTAAAATTAATGTCATGGCTAATTCTTGATAAACTGAACTTCTATGGCTTCAAAAGATAACCTTTATATTGAATTTTTCAAATTATTAAAAGTATTTCGACAAAGTCTGAAACATTAATTTGAAATGATTATTTTTTTATTTTTATTTTTTAAAGATTTACTTATTTATTAGAGAGAGAAAAAAAGTGTGCATGAGCGGGGGGAGAGGGAGAGGGAGAGAGAATCTCCAGCAGACTCCCCGCCTAGCACAGAGCTGAAGAGTGGGTGGGGGGGGCTCAATCTCACAACCCTGAGATCATGACCTGAGCTGAAATCAAGAATCAGATGCTTAACTGACTGAGCCACCCAGCTGCCCTGAAATGATTATTTTAAAATAATCTTCTCCTATAATAAAAATAATATATACTGTAAATAGAAAACACGGTAAACAGAAAAAGATACCTAAGGAAAAAATCACAAAATCACCAACATTGTCAAGCTTAACATTGCCTTTTGGTCTTTTCCCTATGTATATTCAAAAATTTATTGAGCATCTGTTTTGTGCTAGACATTGTCTAGGGACTGAATATAGCAGTGAAAAAGACAAAACTCTGTTGCCAGGGAACTCAGTTCAAGTGGAGGGAAGACAGGCACTAAACAAGGTGATTGCAAAGTCTGACAGATACTATAAAGGAAATAAGGTGATGAGTTAAACTCTGAAGCCAGAGGCTCTTTCACATGGAGTAGTCAGTGTAGGTTCCCCTCTCCTCCGTTTTTTTTTAATGGTATTAAATCCTATAAATTATTCTGAAGTTTGGGTTTTAAAATTAGTAAAATGTATTACAGAGAAAATGCTTACAGTATAATACTAGGTTTGAAAAGCAAGCTACCCAGTAGTTTGGCTTGGGTAGATATTTTTTTTTTTAAAGATTTTTATTTATTTATTTGACAGAGAGAGGCAGCGAGAGAGGGAAAAAAGCAGGGGAAGTGGGAGAGGGAGAAGCAGACCTCCCACGGAGCAGGGAGCCCGATGTGGGGCTTGATCCCAGGACCCTGGGATCATGACCCGAGCCAAAGGCAGCCACTTAACCGACTGAGCCACCCAGGCGCCCCTTGGAGAGATATTTTTTGAACTTAATTTATACCTGTTATATTGTCTGTTATCAAAAAAGACAAGAAACAAGTTGGTGAGGATGTAGAGAAAAAGGAGCCCTTGTGCGCTATTGATGGGAATATAAATTGGTACAGCCACTATGGAAAACAGTATGGAGGTGCCTCAAAAAATTAAAAATAGATAATAGTAATAATAGAGTTTAACAGAAAAAATTATAAATATAATTACTGTATGATCCAGCAATTCCACTTACAAAGAAAATGAAAACAATAAGTTGAAAAGATATATTCACTCCCATGTTCATTGCAGCATTATTTACAACAGGGACGACATGGAAATAACCTAAAGTGTTCATAGATGGATGAGTGAATAAAGAAAGTATGTGTGTGTGTGCATGCGCTTGCACATATGCAAACATAGGATAGACCTGGAGGGCATTTTGCTGAGTGAAATAAGTCAGAGAAAGACCATATGATCAAATACTATATGATGTCACTTATATGTAGAATCTAAAAAACAAAATAAAACAAAAACCAGTTCACAGATACAGAGAACAGATTGGTGGCTACCGGAGGCAGTGGGGAAGGGGCAAAATAGGTAAAGGGGTCAAAAGGTATAAACTTCCAGTTGCAAAATAAATAAGTCATTGGGATGTAATATACAGCATGGTGACCATAGTTAATAATACTGTATTGCGTCTTTTAAAGTTGCTAAGAGAATAGATCTTAAAGTTCTCATCTAAGAAAAAAAATTCTGTATGTCTGGTGATGGATGTTAACTAGACTTATTGTGATGATCATGTTGCAGTGTATACAAATAATTATGTTGTACACCTAAAACTAATATAATGTTGCATGTCAGTTGTACCTCTTAATAATAATAAAAAAAATGCCTCACTGTCTTAGTTTGGGTTCCCCTGATATTCTAATGTAAGAAGTAAAAAACAAACTCAATTTATGTTATTTAAGTAGTCAATGTAAATACTTGCATAGTAAAACTTTTAAACGTTAACTTCATCTAATAGCTCTGACGCACTCAAGTATATGTATTTAGAACATTAAAAAAAAGAGGCATCCTTGGTCTTTAGGTATGGACCCATTTCTTCTTCCCTTTCTTGTCATAATGTCTAAGTTGTGATAAGGAATTGAGATTTCAGTGGAGTTGTCAAGAAAGAAGTAGTTTAGCTTGGGTTGTGTTATGTTAAAGGTTCTGGTATAGGAGCATCTGGGTGGCTCAGTTGGTTAATAAGCATCTGACTCTCGATTTCAGTGAAGGTCATGATCTCAGGGTCATGGGATCGAGTCCCCAGTCAGGCTCCACATTAGTGGAAAGTTGGCTGGAGATATTCTCCCTCTATCTCTCTCTCTTCCTCTTTCCTCCCTCTCTCTCCCCCCGCCCCTCCCCCCGATTGTGTGTGCGCTCTCTCTCTCTCTCTCTCAGATAAATCTCTCTCTCGATCTCCAATAAATAAATCTTTTTAAAAAAGTTCTTGTATAAAGAATAAGTAGGGACATATTAGGATGAATCATGGGAAATGGCTGTTTCTTTGAGTTAAAAATAATCTAACACTGGCAAATTTCATATGGTGCAACTCACTAGAAAGAGGAGGATGGTGAAGGAAAACTGAAGGGCGTTAGGTGTGCTTGAGAATCCAGAAAGGACTGTTGATTGATTTTTTTTTCTTGAGAACTATATAAATTCTGAGTGGGAAGAAACCTTAGAAATCATCTGGTACAATTTCTGCATTTTATGGACAGGATGACACTGTATCCCGTTTTAAGTTAAGACATGTGAGTCAAATAATGATCCATATACTGGAAATTTGGAATTTTGGTAGAGAAAATAGAAAAAAAAATTAGGATTCTTTTCAGAACTTTCTATAGAAAAGGAAACTTTGAGAGTTCAAATTCAGAAATCTCAGCTTAAATTGTTCAGAGCCAATGTCAGTGGTGTACAAACTTTGCTGCATATTAGAATCACTAATAACCAGGCAGGCCCTGCCCCATTCTAATTAAGTCACAGTGTGTGGGGTGGAGCCAGGTACCAGCAGTAAATTTTAGAGATTCCCCAGGTGATTCCAGTGTGGAGCAGTGTTTGGGAAGTTTTGCCAAGTGGAGGATGTGATGACAAGAATGGAGAAAGGGGAACCACAGGAACTGTTGTAGAAAAAGTTTTTGAAGTTTTATGGACAGTTTTTGTGGGAAAGAGTAAAGAGTTAGTGATGACCTAAAATTTCATTCCTGGGGAATGGATTCTGTTTACTTCAAATTAATGGGACTTCCATGCTGAGGTAAGGATATAAGAAATTAAGCTATATAGTATTTACTGACTAAATTTGTTCCCATTTAAAGAAATTAATACTTTCGAATGATGTGAAAGTTTTTACTTAATTGGTTGTAATACTTAGGAAGACTTGAGACCAAAATTTATTATAATATATAATAATCACAATAGCCACAGGTTAGTAGTTACAGAATTATTAGGGCTGTATTCAAGAATATATGTTGAATCCTGATAAAAAATATCAGTATTCAGAACTGTATAAATCTGTATCTTGACTTTAAGTAAATGCTTTCCATAGTTCTTCTGTAATGGTTATATATCATAAAAAGAGTACTGAGAAAAAACAATACTAATGTTAAGATTGTATTTTTTCTGAACTACTGCCTTCTGATATTATTCTTTAAAGTTTTTTTGTTTGTTTTTAAGACCCTGAATTTACTAACTCATAAATACAAATAGGATTCAGCTAGATTTGCTATTACATAATTGGTTTAGCTATGCTTTTGATTTTTTTCATTAAAGAAAAATATAGGCCAAGGGAGCAAAAGAAATCTCGGTTGCAGTCAAAACTTGAAAATATATTTGTCTAAATATAAGAAAGTATTTTTGTTTGCATACTTAATGCATTCCACAAATATTTATCGAGTACCTTCTCTTATATAATGTTCTAGGAGTTTGTGCAGAATGTTTTCTTGCTTGTAAAATACTTCTGTGAAGTAAGATAAATGGATTTGACTTGACTTCTTGGCATCTATGAAAAGAATCCTAAAACCACACACTAACTACAGAGCTTGGTTTTCAGAACTTTACCAAGATATGTGGAAAGTGTGTTGGACTAAGAGTCAGGAGAGTTAGGTTCAGGTGTTGAGGTAAACATTCAGCTTATGAAAGGGAAGTTGTCTTTTTAAAAAAAATTTTATTGTTATGTTAATCACCATACATTACATCATTAGTTTTTGATGTAGTGTTCCATGATTCACTATTTGTGTATAACACCCAGTGCTCCACGCAGAACGTGCCCTCTTTAATACCCATCACCAGGCTAACCCATCCCCCCACCCCCCTCCCCTCTAGAACCCTCAGTTTGTTTTTCAGAGTCCATCGTCTCTCATGGTTCATCTCCCCCTCTGATTTCCGCCCCCTTCATTCTTCCCCTCCTGCTATCTTCTTTTTTTTTCCTTAATATATATTGCATTATTTGTTTCAGAGGTAAAGATCTGTGAAGGAAGTTGTCTTAATTGCATGATTAAGAAGAAGATAAGAACATGAAGTTTAGGAAATGAGGAAGGGTTAAATTTGAGAGATGTTTTAAAAGCAGAATTTAGGACTGAGGATTTTATTGGACGTGGAAGGTGAAGGTATTGGAAAGACTGTGGTTTCTAGACACTGAGATTGAAGATGTTGTGATGTTTTTTCTCAGAATAGATAGTATTTCTTCTTTGGGAGAGTGGGTCTGATGAGATGTTTTTAAAACTAACAGAAAAACAGAATCCAGACTATACCCTGGGCTTCTCTCTCTTTACTTCAGTTTGTGACGTGCCTTTCTTTAGTATTAGCGTCCAAATGGACAGGAGTGTGCCAGACAGCTTGATGTTTTTCCCTGAAGTTGAGAAATTTTTAAAGATAGCTTTAAAAAAAATTTTTGATGGCTTTAAAGCTATTTAGTTGTTTTCCTTTTCATAGAAATAAATTTAGAAAAATACCCGTTAAAAATATAACTGTTGGGTAAGAGAAGTAAATAAAAACATTTGGCAGACTATCACATATGAAAGATTTGCTTTCTAGTTTTGTGTTTTTATTATATGTTAATAGGTATATTTTTATGAATAAAATCAATTCTCATTCATAATCTTTTTCTTTAAAAACAAATATGTGTTTATTTGGATGCTTTTTTGTATAAAAAGTGATTAAAATACATTATTTCAATCACTTAAATGTGTTATAAAGCTGGATTAAAATAATGCTACTTTAATAACCTTCTAGAAAAATCTATAAATCATTTTATGGAAACTTCCCTTCCAATTGTAACCTCACCAGTATTCCACTAGATGGCACTGAAAGCCTGAAAATAAAAACAACAACAACAACAACAACAACTAGGTAGGCTTTAAAAGCTATGTTTTATTTAAAACACACAAACACAAATGGATGATGAGCCTGGTGCTTTGATGGGTCATTATTGTTCTAGTGGGATTTTAAGAAAATGTACCATTTCCCTGTGTAATCCGACATCTGGCAATTCATTACAAATTTATATGCTATATGTATGGTTTTAGGGTATTTGATCTTGAATCCTGTTTCATTTGGAAACAAAACCTATTTTTGTTCAGTGATTTATGATTTCTATAATACTGATTTAATATTGAAAACTTCATGTTTTTGTTCTTCCTTCTAGCTCTGTATAGATTTTGGTAGCTAAACATTTTTTACTCTCATTTAAAGCTCTAATGTGATATTAACTTTGATAAGACTATAATTATTTTTAGAATTTATTATAGCAGAGTCGCTTTTTTTTAATGTTGATTGACAAAGAAATGCAAACAGTAAGAAAAAACCTTTGGTAAGATTTGTCTTGGTAAGCCCCAATTCATGCTTTACAAGAATAAAATTTTTTTTTTCCTTCCTCACTCCCTCTCAACACAATGCATTCTGTCATTCAGGATTGTAATGTGGACCATAGTCTAATATACTACGTACAGAAATGGAAGTTGGTTTGCATTTCATTTTTTTTATTCTGTACATTTTTTGTGGGGTTTTAAAACTTGACCTATGAAATGAAGATTTTGCTTTCATCTTTTTTGTTTGAATAAAAAACCCTACTATTGAAGATTCTAAGTTTCCAAGCTGTTCTGTGAGTTTAAAAATTAGGTTATATTGCTTTTCAAAATTAAAGAGAAAATTGAGTTTAATAATGGTAAGGAGAACTGTGAAGTTGTCATAGCTCACTTTTTACATTTATGAAAGTGAATAGAATTAAAAAATTTGAACTTGAGTTGGTATTTTTAATTTGTGTGGTATTTTGTATAATTTAAAAGTAGTGGTTAAATGCAAAATTTGTAGTCTTTTTTTTTTTTTTGTCCTAAACTTGAATACATTCCCATAAGAGATGAACTCTTAAGTAGGAAATTGCTTTGTAAAGTTATAGCCTAGTTCCTTAGAAACCATAAATACACTGGAAATGTTTTATAACACCTTACACTTGAGGGCTCCAATTGTTTTATAAACCTGAATCCCCAGTTCTCATAAAACCTTATGTTGAGAGGAAAAATGACTTGGCTAAAACAAAGATGTTCACTTAAATTTCTGTTATGATTGTTTCTCTTCATTTTTCATAAAGTTACATTTATGTGCATTTTATATGTATGTTCATACAGCTTTATCTCAGAGCTGATCAAAATGGAAAAAAATAGGCTAGGTAGAATTAGATGCAATCCTACAGTGTATTGTGACTGCTGAAAAGACAGCCTCTAAGATATTGCCTAACTTCTTTGTTTTCTACCACTTGTCTAAAATAATCCTGCTTGGTTTATTATGTTAAGAAAATATTTAATATTTATGCTTACTTTTTTGATACAGCATCTGGCACGGTGATAGGTGTTAAGCTTTCCTTTAAAGGAAAAATATGGTTCTAGGATATATAAAAATATATTGGATTAAAAAAAATCTCTACTATTGCATTTTATTGCCTCTTGGTGTATATGTAGATTCTCCCTCTGACATTTTTCCACCTTGTGAAGCCATCCTCTGCCGTTTAACCTGTTGTATGCTTTCCCGCAACAGCTTTTACTTGTGCTTTGCTTTGTATTTGTTACCTTATTTCCCCAAATTTCTCAAATTTGAAATTTCACCTGTTCTCTCTTCTCTAAATGGTAACCTGTTCCATCAAATGTGGACTCACTGCCCTTCGATGCCCTGGGTTTTGTTTGTTCTCCCTTATGTTCTGCCTTGCAGGGGCATTGCTTCTTCCTTCATCTGACCTCTCCTACTACTGAAGCAGCTATCTTTTTACTCAACTTTATTTCTGTATGACCTAGTATAGGGAATTCTTACATAGTGGGAATTAAAAAAAATATTAAATTGAAACATGTGACTCAACTGAGAAAGGTATGATAAGAGAGCTTTGAAAGTAGACAGGTTATTTCCTAATGATAGTATGGAAGAGAGACTTGATTTGTTCTTTTTTTGCCATTGTATTTTTATTTTTATCCCCTTTACAAGTTAAATTCATTACCTTAATTGTAGTTTTTCTTCAGTTTTAATTTTGGGGTAAGCAATGTACTTTTTCTTTATTTTAAGTGTAGTTGATTACCATTAGCAAGCAAGTTGTGGTGAATTTTGATGGTCTATAGTTGTCGATATATTATTTTTGGATTTTCAAGTTTTATAGAGCATTTATACCACTAATGATAACATGTATTTATTAGTTACTATGTGACTTAAAATTTACTATGAAATAAAATTCTTTAAAGAATTTTTATAATCTGTAAGACTGAAGTACTTGATTCTCAAACTTAGCTTATCAAAAATTATTGTAACTTTAAAAGAAATCATGTATTTTAATATGGTCTAAGGAGTTTCATTTGTTATTCTGGCCCCCTGGTTTTGCCTTTTAAATTTTTTTTGTAGGAAATATTTTGTTAATTTTGTTTATGTAAAATTGTGCCTCATACATATATATTGGTTTGCAAAATTGGTTTTAGGTGAAGAATTATGTATTTTTCTACATCTCCAATTCAAGGAAACCAGTTTATATAATGGCAAAATTATGGGGTAATTGTGGTAAGAATATACAATCTTGGTGTTTTTGTTTATTTTTCTAATTTACATGCTTAAAGTATCCCTAAAATCACTTAACATTTTTTATTATTTCTCGTTAGAAGAAAGAGATCTTTTATTAAGAGTTTGTGGAAAGTTTTGACTATCAAAACAACCTAATGTCTTTTCCTTTCTTTTTGTTCTTTTTTTTTCATACAGCTCACTATGTAAATTAATTTTAGTCAGTGATTGTTACCTACAGTGTGCCTTGGCACTACAGAACATAATGATGGGGAATAGGGAGAAATCTCAGTTCTCAAAAGGTGTGTTATTGGGTTGAGCACGGGGCACTAACAGTAGTGAAACGTAGAGAATGATCAGGTAGAAGCAGAGTCTTGCAGCCCTCAGGTGCAGTGGGATGAAAAGGAACAAGGTGATCGGGATCTAGTTAGAGTGGAGTTTGTCTAAATGAGTTCAGGTGTATATTTTCACAGAGGAGCCACCAAGTTGTCTGAAAGGAGAGGGTATTTTATAGGGATATAGTTTGGACATTTGTTTTGGATTGAATTCTACTTTGGGTGCTATGTTTCTTTCTCTGCCGTTCTTGATTTTATCCCTCTCCTTAGTCTAGGTTACTTAGAGTGTCAAGTGTTATGTGTCTTTGAAATTGTACGGGTTTGTCTGCTCTCTGTGATATAATTGCTTAGTTCTCCAGGAAGGAATGGCACTTGACCTTTTATATACATATACAGATTGTACTCTTTTTACAGATTCATTACGTTTGTGAAGGGTACACTTGTGAGATATTTATAAATGAAATCATGTTTTCCCTTTGACATTCTTAATAACTTTGGATATTTGTTTCACTTGTCATTGTGTGTGTGTGTTTGTGTTTGTGTATATGTCCTTTACAGGTGAAAAAATGACTGAGTTGCCCAAGTTCATACCAGAGTCACAACTAAAACCTAAGGGTCTTTACCTTCAGATCAATTAATTAGGTAGTGTATGGAGAACCTCAGCATGGAGTTATATGTCATTGGCATATCTATTTTTAAGATGAAAGTGTTCATTCATTGCAGCCTATTTGAATTTTTTGCTTGACTTCGTACTTGATATTTTCAGTCTTAGCAATTTTTATATATATATATATATTTTTAATGGTACCAGCCTCATTTGTTTCTGAGTGGTGCTGTGAAATTCCTAGGGAGGATCCTCACTTGGGTCTTTTTCCCTGCCTCAGGTTGCAGCATCAGAAGCTGGTATTTCAAATGCCTGTGGACTCTTAGGGAGGGAGATTGCCAAGAATTTCTGATCTCGTTTTCCATTTCATGTCTCACTCATTTCAAATTTTTATTAAATGCTTGGAGGTTGCCCATGAGTAGCCTAGTTGGAAACCTTTCTGTAAGTGGTGTGGTTTTAACCCAAGTCTGTTCCTCAGTGTCATTGTCCAGGGTGCAACGCAGATTAGTGTGTTTGTTGTCGATAACCCCCTGCTACACACACACACACACACACAGGAATGCAGCTCCCACTGTTTGGACACTGGATTTCTTACTTTACTCATAGTATTTGATTGCATGCTAAATCACTGATGACTGTATCTTTGACCCTTTTTTTTGGTTAATGTATTTTATAAGCTGAGTTTTGGTACAGAAGAGGCATTTTCTTTCCCATGCACTTTGAATTATGTAGAGTTGATTTTTGTATGACTTTGCCTTCTCTTTTAAATTTATTGGAATTTTGGGGCGCCTGGGTGGCTCAGTTGTTAAGCGTCTGCCTTCGGCTCAGGTCATGATCCCAGGGTCCTGGGATCGAGCCCCGCATCGGCCTCCCTGATCCGCGGGAAGCCTGCTTCTCCCTCTCCCACTCCCCCTTTATGTGACAGAGAGAGACACAGCGAAGGAGGGAACACAAGCAGGGGGAGTGGGAGAGGGAGCAGCAGGCTTCCCGCGGATCAGGGAGCCCGATGCGGGGCTCGATCCCAGGACCCTGGGATCATGACCTGAGCCGAAGGCAGACGCTTAACGACTGAGCCACCCAGGTGCCCCTAAATTTATTGGAATTTTAAATATAGACAGTTAACTATTCTCTTGAGTTTCAGGTTTATTGCTCTAATATTTTCTTTTAGCTTGAATCTAAGAGGAGATAATTTTATAATTAATAATTTTTTCATATTTAAATTATAAAGTCTAAAAGATATATAAGCGAGGTTCTTTTTTACAAATGAAAACTATGCCCTGCAATAAAATAATCTAGAGTATTTCTATTTGGAAAACAATGTTCTCTAATTGACATTATAATTTCTGTGTATTTAATTAATGATGATTTATTAAGGATTTTTGTTAAGTATTATTTTAATGACAAATTATTTTAAGTATGAGTTTCTTTTGTGTTCTTAAATGTATTTGAGATTAATATGAATAAAAAATCAAAGGACTAAATTGTTAAATGTCTATAATAATGTGTTGATTAATTAGTATGGCAGAGAGTGGGTGTCTGAGTTAATGAAATTTCCCAGTTAACTGAAGGTTTATCCAATTATGCAGTGCAATTGCATAGGATCAGGCTGCTGACATTAGGGGTAGGGATTTGTCTGTCAAGCTCTTTTTAGTTGTGTAAATCCATAGAAGCTCCATTCTGTATCATTAGAAAGAAAGCGTTTTATCAAATACAGAGCTTTAGATTCATAATCAATCATTAATTGCATTATCAGCACACTTTGAAGGAAGCCTCATAGGATTACAGAGCTAAACTTGTGAATCTTTTCCGGAGCCAGTGTTTCTTAGCCGAGCAGTGAGATTTCCAGCACAAGGAAGGATGTCTGCTCTGCTCAGGGTTTTAATGCTGATTGTGACCTGCAAGTCATTGAGATATTCCCTGGTTATCTGTGCTAAGACAGATTTTAGAATGTTAAGTGATGAAAATGCGTATGTATGTGGTATGTATGTATGATAGATACTACATAGTTACTTTGGTTTTTCCTTTTGTTAAACTTACAAGTTCTTCCACCTATCCATTGGCACACACAGAATTGAAAATAAAATCTGAATCTTCAAATTCGCTAGTTTTTTTTTCTCCAATAGATGAGTAGTTTTTAGTATTTTAGTGTTTTAGTAGTCCTAATTTTCTGTGAACTTTCCTGTCTTCTGTCAGTTTATCTCCTTGCTTGGAATGGTTCCCAGGAGAATTGTGACTTTTAAGACAGGTGATTATTTATTTCCATGTAGGTAGAATTATAACAGGTACAATTACTGTAATTGTGATTTCCTTTTTTTTTTTCTTAAAGGAGGAATTCCGAGAACTTCGAGACCAGCCTAGTGACCCTCAAGCTGAACAAGAGCTAATTAATAGTATTGAACAAGTATATTTTTCAACGGACTCATTTGATATTGTTAAATATGAGCTGGAGGTAAAACAAAATTCATTAAAACCTATTAAAACCCTATCTTGTTCAGTGACTGAATTGGTGGATGAGATTTGAATGCTTTTTAGGGGTGTTCATCCGTCCTTCCTTCCTTCCTTTCCTTCCTTAATACCAGGACTGGTTTATGATGACCATATAGTGATTTATTGAACTGTCCACATTGTTTAATGATTAAATTATTTAAAAAAATGTAAAATTAAGTGCGGCTATAGAATATTGGTCTAGGAAACATTACTGTAATTTTGGTTTTTATTTTTTATTTTTATTTACACAATTCACAGCATTCATCATAGTACATACCCTTCCTAATGTCCATCACCCAGCCACCCCATCCCTCCCACCCCCTTCCATGTATTTTTGGTTTTTAACTGTTAGCATACAATATGTTGGTATGCTGCCTCTATCTTATTTTATGTTGTTCAAAATATGTTTAGAGAAACTTTGAGACTTTTAATCATCAATGTATCTTCACATAATTGTTTTAGCCATGATAAAGACCTCTATGCCATGTTTATAATGTTGGCATTTTAAATTTATAGGAAATTCAAAAAAGAATAGTAAAATCTGGTTTTAGATGAAACCAAATACAGTATGCATACATACTTTATATGCACTGTACACACCATCAGCCCCCACTCGTTCTGAAGTTTCATCAGTCCATTGAAACTTGGAGTTTCCAGTATACACAGCAGTATGCATTTTTGTTAGTTTCCCATCCTGTCTTCTGAAAGCTGATGTGGAATCTAGAATGTACTCCAGCAACTGTCACTATCACACTGTAGTGCTTAGTTACTATTCCTAGTATTTCAGAGGGGAAATGTTTTGAGTTCTATTGTAGACAAGTAGTGATATACCTATGGCTGGTAGAGGGTGAGGTTAGGATGTGGGACTTTCTTCTGTCCTATAGGGCTGGGTGAGGGATGGCACGTGAAAGGGTTGGGCAACAAACATGTGGAAGCTTTCATGTCTGAAGTCTAGTGGGGAAAGTGGGGAGGCCAAGAGGAGTGGGTGGGAATGGGATGAGGTACTGTTTTACATGCACAGATGATAGTTTGTAAGGCAGAAGTATGCAGGTAAATGAGACCAAATTAAACTATTTTTTATTCATTTATGGGTATTTTTTAGAAACTCCCTCCTGTTCTCAATTTGCAAGAATTAGAGGAGTACAGAGACAAATTGAAACAACAGCAAGCTGCAGTAAGTAAAAAACACCTTTCTTTCTGACATAACTAAATGAAACAGCAGGGAGGTGTAATATTTGCAGATTTTATGGTTTAACTTAACATGTTAAACAAATGTTATTTAACATGACTCAGACTCAATGATACATTTATTTAAAA
This sequence comes from Eumetopias jubatus, assembly GCF_037043125.1. Taxonomy (NCBI): domain Eukaryota; kingdom Metazoa; phylum Chordata; class Mammalia; order Carnivora; family Otariidae; genus Eumetopias; species Eumetopias jubatus. Next base: position 38,091,599 of record NW_028274820.1, read on the forward strand.
ATTTAATGCCTATTCAGTTTCCCTCCCATTACCTTGATATAGATTTCCTTCTAGAACTGAGAGGTTTTTTCTATGGAATCCTGAATGTGATCAAAGGTTTTTGAACCTTTTCTTCTTAGATTGCTGAGTACCTTTAGGCTCCTTGTCACGCATGCATGACTTCCCTACTATAGTTTCTTACCTCAGAATAAAGGCCCCCACTTCTAGTTGAAATAGGCCCAAAGAGAAAAGAGCTAAGATTCAGAATGTTACAGTTGTAGTCACTGATTAATTGTCTGGCACTGGGCAAGTCACTTAGCCTTGCTCAATCTGTGAAGTGACGGGTTAGGCCTGCATTTTCTTGGATGCTGTAAAATTCTGTGATTCTGTGATTTTCCTTGCTGAGGAAGGCTGAGCTCCTTTAATAAAACTTAGACTATACTGTAGAAGATTAAATAATGTTAGTACGGGATCTTGTTAATTATTTTATTTTATTTTTATTTATTTTTTTGATAATACATCTGACAAAGAAAGATATACTTCTCCTTCTTTTGTACTACACTCAGAGGTCTCAGTGGGTTCTGGGATCTCCCTGGGGGTAGCAGCAGTGGTGTTGGGAAGGGACTTGACCAATAGAGGGTTGTGTGGTAAAAGTGCTTTTAGAGAACTGGATTCCAGTGGATGGTGGCATCTTTTGCCTTCTGTTGGTTTCAGTGTGTTTAAATATGTACACATCTGTCTCTGTACTTGATCTGATAGTATTCTTTAGGGAGTGAGGCCCCATTATAGGGGCCAGATAGCACAGTGACCTTTAGAATTTGGTACGCCTGGGCTTGAATCCTGGCCTTGCTGTGGGGGCTGTGGGTCAGTTACTACTATATTTAAGATTATTCATCTGGAAAATGAGGAACCCATTTTAATAGATTGTTATGAGTACTAATTGAGATAATGTAGGGAAAGCACTTAGTACACTGCTTGACACAGTGCAGACTAACAACTATACTATTTTAAACTATTTAAAAAAAAAAACCCAGTTTGATAAAATTATGCCAGTTTCTGTCTATACATCTATACAGATTCATATCTAAACAAATTCAAAGCAGTTAAGAAGATAAAGAAGGGTTAATGCAATAGTTGAATGTATGTGTAATTCTTTGTTCTCAGTTGCTTGGGGAAGGGGAAGGGAAACTCAACTAATTGAGTTTTTTGAGCAAAAATTCACTAAATGCTTTGGATGTGCCATGCTCTATAGTACCTGTAGTGTAGTCTAGCAGGTGCCCCTGAAACTGAAATAAGAGCCTCATATTCAAAATCATTATAATTCTTACTTACCTACACTAACATTTTTCATGGAATTGACCAAGAAAACCTTAGGTATGTTCATAGCATTCCAAAAAAATCCCCCCAAAACACGTTTTCAAGTTTTCAGAAGTAGAGGACCAAATTACTGTTTGTCTTTTTAGGTGGAACAAAGGATCTAAAGGGTACAGGATATTCTCTGTTTCCCAGACACTGTGTCCATAAATTCAACTGACTGTCTTACGAGTTTGTCTTTTAAAAGCAAATCTTAAGCCGTTAAAGATCTTACACCTTTGTGCATGTTAATAAATCAGGTGATTCTCATATTATTAACAGTCATAATGACCATTTATTGAGTTTCTGTTAAGGACCAAGTATTATGCTCTCTGTTATATCTCTTTTACTAATTTCATAGCCCAGAGCATGCCAATATCATGCTGTAGAAGTAATTGGGAAGACCTATGGAATATTCTTACAAAAATTTAAAATGTAAAATGGAACGGGAAGTATGTGGCTTTTTCTTTTACTTCCTTTGTTTGATTGCATGTTTTTATAGGTCTCTAAAAAAGTAGCAGATTTAATCCTTGAAAAACAGCCTGCTTATGTAAAGGTAGGATGATATTTGTTATTTTTAATAGTAAAATTTAAAAAAAATGCCTAAGTGACTTACACTTGAAGTAATTTATTCTCTTGTCTGTAGTTCTATAGCAACATATTGACTCTATTTGGGGTGTGTTTGGGGGGGACTATATATGTATTTTTTTCTCTCTCATTTGGGGGAATTTACCAAACTGAAGAAGTGACTTTTTATAATTGATTTTAAAGTAATCTCTTTGGTTTTTCCAAACTTTAGAAGGTCCAGTGAAAATTCCTTCGGTGTACTTTGTAACATGTCGATCATTAATAATGACTGTTCAGTAGCAGTGTAACAATCTGTCTTTAAAATATAATAAAATTGGAATCTTATAACTGAATCTGTCTTTGAATCAGAAAATCAGAGACTCCAAAATCCACTGAAATACCTACCAGTGTTCAAATGAAGACATCTGTTCTCAAAGCATCTTAGGAAACAGAAATCATACTTGTCATATCCTTGATTATCTTCTGAAGTTCTGTTGGGTAGAAACATTTCAATGGATGTATTATTAGTATTTGTTTATGCCTGTATAAAACAGGTTGTATCTAGTTTTCCTTATAAGCAATACTAAGTATTTTATCATATGTCATTGTGAAAATCATTTGAAAGTAGTCATTTTAAATTATTTTGTGAAAGATACACCAACAGTTTTCAATTTTAGCTATCTTTGTTGCTACTTTGTTTTCTAAGCAGGCTTTTCTTTGAAACCCACTAAAGTTTTTGTTAGAGTATCATATGAATAATAAAGAAAAATAAAATGCCTCCACAATAACCTATACCTAATTTTTCCATAGGAACTTGAAAGAGTTACCTCATTACAGACGGGTCTTCAGTTAGCTGCTGTTATCTGCACAAATGGGAGGAGGTATTGCATTTGATGAATATTTTGTTTTTTAAGCTGGAAAACATTTCAAGAAAAATTGTGAAACTGTCATTGATAATTGAGTTTTTATTATGACTTACGAGTTTGTCTTTTAAAAGCAAATCTTCTAGACTACTGTTCATTAACTGAATATATATTATGATCTAAAACCTGCACTAAGAAAGTGTGTTTGAAATGAAATATCTGTAAATCTCATTATGGCTTTAACGTACTGCTGTTCTGTTTAGATTAATGCTTCTCAAACTATAAGGATCAGATTTTTTTTTCTTTTTTAATTTCCATTTTTTTGGACTATTTTTATAAAATGTACTAAAAACAAAATACTAAGAAAGTAACCTAGGACATAGAGAATGTTGTCTCAGTTTTTTTTATTAATTCATCAAACTTAAAATTATATCAATTTTTGCTCTCAGTAGTTTTTTAATACTTACTCTCCATTTCTGTACTTTTCTTGTGGTGGATCAGTAACAGTTTGAGGATTGGCACCAGTCCACCCACCATGCTTTGAGTAATGCTGGTTGAGATTGAGCCGTTGAATACATTTGTCAAATAGTAGTCACAATCCCTAATTTTAAGAGTAATTGAGGATACCACCTCATCAGTTACCTAATTGTGAATAGTGTTCTTATTAGAAAAATTTAAGTATTTATTCTTCTTTTTTGCAGACACTTGAATATTGCCAAGGAAGGTTTTACTCAAGCTAGTTTAGGCCTTCTTGCAAATCAAAGGAAACGTCAGTTGCTGATTGGACTTCTGAAATCTCTGAGAACTATAAAAACATTGGTATACACAGGTTACTATTTAAAAATTAAAACTTAATTTTATGGTTGAAACAGATTTACCTTTGACTTTTGTGTTTTGTTTGTTTGTTTGTTTGTTTTTCCCAGCAAAGAACAGATGTGCGCTTAAGTGAAATGCTGGAGGTAAGTAAACAAAGTTTGGAAATTTGGTGATCCTGACACTATTAAATAGAAAAATTATAGTGGAAAACATTCAGATGTGTATTTCTTTCAAATTGCTACTTGGTATAAAGAACATTTTTAGACATGTAAATGTACTTGCTCTAGAGCATTTTTCTATTGACATATTTCATTTAGAAAAATTTATTTGGGGAAATGTTTACTTTGTAGCAATGTGGGAATGTTAACTTCAGTGTATTGATTGCATTTGCACCCAAATAGCAATAAAATTATCTTTTGTATCAAGCATACAGGAATGATTTAAGGAATATGTCATATTTGAGTTATGTTTGGTCTCTCATATAATAATTGGTTTTTTGAGTGAGCCATCTGTTTTCTCTTTGATGCTTTCTTAGCATTCTCTATGTACTTGTTTTATAAAGCATAAGGTAATGTGTGTGTTTCCCATAATACTTGAGGTCCTTCAGGTAGGTACTTTGTCATCATTTCAGCATCCCCACTGGTTTGAAGTACATTTGTCCAATTATAGAGATGAGCATAGGAAAACTTTTTTATGGTTTTCGGTAATCACCGTGTTACTTCTAAACTTAGATTTGAGGAATGCATATGAAAATTTCATTTGGCATTAAATTACTGTTTAGATGATAAAAACATTCCAAGGCTATTAATGAATATTTCACTTCTCCCATCCAAGTACTAGCCAGGCCCAACCCTGCTTAGCTTCCAAGATCAGTTGAGATTGGCCACATTCCAGATGGTATGGCCATAGACCGAATATTTCACTTTCTAACAACTTTATTTGTTTTAAAATATTTATTGATTTCTTGGTGGTAAAACTCTTGAGTGTTGATTACAAGTGGAATTCATACTGGTTTGGAACATTTTATATAAACATTACTGAAAGAAGATATATTAACAGTTAAAGAACACTTTCCCTGTGAAGCAGCTTATTATTTTGTGTAGGCTTTATCCACATGTCATGGTCTTAGAGGGCTGTTACTATGTATATGAGGGAAGAGAATATTTTTTCTATGCATACATTTTAGGCTTGGAGCTAGTCGTCTCTTTATATTTTATTATTTATCTATCATTGGTATTCTAATCCTTACTTAAGAGGAATTAAAATTTTCAGGTTCTGTAACTTTTGGATGGAGTATGAGCGGAGATTTATTTTTTTCAGGGACTTTAGGAAAAACTGTGCCCTATTTAATGACTTCTGTTGTTATCTTAAGGAGGAAGACTATCCAGGAGCTATTCAGTTGTGCCTGGAATGTCAGAAAGCTGCCAGCACTTTTAAACATTACAGTTGCATAAGGTAAGGTAATATAAAAATGTTAAAGCTGACTCTGTTGTCAGTTTTTAACATACGAGCTGTGTAACACACAATGTTAACGAACATTGAAAATTAATATTAGGTGTTATGTTCTAGTTTAGCATTCTTGTTCATAAATGGGCAGTACAATGAAATTATAAATAATAATTTATAAGGTGTGAAAGATCAGATATTTTTAATCCTACCCCTTCTTTTCACCTCATTGAAACTTTTTTTTCATATTCTTTCCAATTTATAGAGTAGTAGAGAAGAATAAATTTATCTGTTTACATTTCTCTTGCATCTCTTGGGAATTTTTCCTCCTTAACTTTGCCCAGCTTATAAATATTGAGAGTGTTACTGCCGTTTGTTTTTCACATCCAGACAGTTCAAGTGTTTGGCTCATCTTGATAAGAATTATTTTGGAAAATTTAAGTGTGATTTAATTTTATGTAATAATCATCTTTGACATATTTAAGTGTTTATGTATTTGTTGTGTTACATCTTTTATTTAGTTATTTATAAAATGTACAGTGTAAAAATGGCCATTGCAGCCTTTGCTATTAGTTCTACTTTTTTAATGGGTTTTTGGTCTGCTTAAAATGAAGGTTTTGCATTACTGGTGGCAGTCTCTTGGGGAGGCTCAATCCCCAGGTGTAATTTCCATCATTCCTCTAAAACCATCTCAAGTAAACATACAATCTAAGTAAAATCATATGCTTGCCAAGCAAACCCAATTTCAAATTAAATGCATGCCTATCCTAGAACATAACCCCTCAGTCTCTCCTGTATGGAAATTCTGGCAGTTAGTGAGCATGATGCACCCATGTTGTAGATGTTGATTGTTAGTATCTGAAAAATAAAAGGATTAGGAAGACCAAAACATTAATACAGATTTAATTAAATTTTTTTCTTTTAATATACCCCCACATCATGGGTCTTTGCAGGATGTAGGATAAGAGCTAGCTATTTTCCCACTAGAGATGCTATTTAATATTTATGGTATTTTTTTTCTTTAGGATTGTGCATACTGAATCAACACACTTTTTATTTGATTAGGAAATGCATAGTTGGGTAGTTCCAGTGATGTTTTGTTTTTATCCATTTTGACACCGATTAACTGTCACTATTAAAGACTTGATTATGTTTAGATTTTTTTAAATTGAGTAAATAGAGAATTAGCTTTAATATGTTGAATGTATTTGAAAATTTCTAACAGGGGCCTTCTGGGTCCTGAAGAGACATAGCATGCATTTAGTTTATTTTGTGGTGATGAATCAATTACAGTGAGAACAGCTTATATGTGATTGGGTGAACATAATTCAGGCAGTTGTACATTACTAAGGGTTTATTATATGCCAGGTGCTTTGCTTTAAAATTGGCTGAATAGTGTTGAACTATACATAAAGTAATCATTATAATCCCTAGTTTTCTAGATTACCTAGGTAATCTATCAAGAGGCTTGGATTGAAGAAGGCATAGTGGGATGGTAGGATGGGGTCTTAGGGAGATGGGTGTTGAGCATACAGAGGAAGTATTGGGATCTAACTTTCCTTCGGGGTCAAGACTAAGGAGGACTTGAAGGAGGGGCATAGGAGTTAGCTAAGACAAGGTATGAGGGTTGTGGATAAGAGATTATGGGTATTTTGATGAAGTCTTTGTTGCAGAGATAACAAGCAAAATGAAGACTGAAAATATCTATCCAAAGAAATCATAGCTGACTTTGTTGGGATAGATTTGCTTGAAGTATAAGTATAGGATGAGAAAATTTTATAAAGAGGGGTGATGTGGAATTGAGGGGGAAATTTGCATATTTGAAAATCTATCAGAAAGTGAGAGGTTGAAAATAAAATAGAGGACATAATATTATGCTAAGGCTTTGTAGGGATTATAGTAGAGTTGACGTTGAAAAGGTCACTTTCTATTATAATAGGAAAGAATGGGTGTGGAAATTTGGTGGAAGGAAATTGAGGTAGAGGGTGACAGGTGTTGGCACTTTATTTTTCCTCAATAATTAAAAATTTTGGCTGTGCTAAAGTAATTACTTGATGAGAGTTAACTATACAAAATGTTTTTTAAGGAAATTTTTTTATTTTAATTTTTTATTGTTATGTTAATCACCCAACATTACATCATTAGTTTTTGATGTAGTGTTCCATGATTCATTGTTTGTGCATAACACCCAGTGCTCCATGCAGAATGTGCCCTCTTTAATACCCATCACCAGGCTAACCCATCCCCCATCCCCCTCCCCTCTAGAACCCTCAGTTTGTTTTTCAGAGTCCATAGTCTCTCCTGGTTCGTCTCCCCCTCCGATTCCCCCCCTTCATTCTTCCCCTCCTATCTTTTTTTTTCTTAACATATATTGCATTATTTGTTTCAGAGGTACAGATCTGTGATTCAACAGTCTTGCACAATTCACAGCACTCACCACAGCACATACCCTCCCCAATGTCTATCACCCAGCCACCCCGTGCCTCCCACCCCCCACCACTCCAGCAACCCTCAGTTTGTTTCCTGAGATTAAGAATTCCTCATATCAGTGAGGTCATATGATACATGTCTTTCTCTGATTGACTTATTACGCTCAGCATAACACCCTCCAGTTCCATCCACATCGTTGCAAATGGCAAGATCTCATTCCTTTTGATGGCTGCATAATATTCCATTGTGTATATAGACCACATCTTCTTTATCCATTCATCTGTCGATGGACATCTTGGCTCTTTCCACAGTTTGGCTATTGTGGACATTGCTGCTATAAACATTGGGGTGCATGTACCCTTTCGGATCCCTACATTTGTATCTTTGTGGTAAATACCCAGTAGTGCAATTGCTGGATCGTATGGTAGCTCTATTTTCAACTTTTTGAGGAACCTCCATACTGTTTTCCAGAGTGGCTGCACCAGCTTGCATTCCCACCAACAGTGGAGGAGGGTTCCCCTTTCTCCGCATCCCCGCCAACATCTGTCGTTTCTTGACTTGTTAATTTTAGCCATTCTGACTGGTGTGAGGTGGTATCTCATGGAGGTTTTGATTTGGATTTCCCTGATGCCGAGCAATGTTGAGCACTTTTTTTCATGTGTCTGTTGGCCATTTGGATGTCTTCTTTGGAAAAATGTCTGTTCATGTCTTCTGCCCATTTCTTGATTGGATTATTTGTTCTTTGGGTGTTGAATTTGATAAGTTCTTTATAGATTTTGGATACTAGCCCTTTATCTGATATGTCATTTGCAAACATTTTCTCCCATTCTGTCGGTTGTCTCTTGGTTTTGTGGACTGTTTCTTTGGCTGTGCAAAAGCTTTTTATCTTGATGAAATCCCAATAGTTCATTTTTGCCCTTGCTTCCCTTGCCTTTGGCGATGTTTCTAGGAAGAAGTTGCTGCGGCTGAGGTCGAAGAGGTTGCTGCCTGTGTTCTCCTTTAGGATTTTGATGGACTGCTGTCTCACATTTAGGTCTTTCAACCATTTGGAGTCTATTTTTGTGTGTGGTGTAAGGAAATGGTCCAGTTTCAGTCTTCTGCACGTGGCTGTCCAATTTTCCCAACACCATTTGTTGAAGAGACTGTCTTTTTTCCACTGGACATTCTTTCCTGCTTTGTCAAAGATGAGTTGACCATAGAGTTGAGAGTCCATTTGTGGGCTCTCGATTCTGTTCCATTGATCTATGTGTCTGTTTTTGTGCCAGTACCATACTGTCTTGATGATGACAGCTTTGTAATAGAGCTGGAAGTCCGGAATTGTGATGCCGCCAGCTTTGCTTTTCTTTTTCAACATTCCTCTGGCTGTTTGGGGTCTCTTCTGGTTCTATACAAATTTTAGGATTATTTGTTCGATTTCTTTGAAAAAAGTGGATGGTATTTTGATGGGGATTGCATTGAATGTGTAGATGGCTCTAGGTAGCATTGACATCTTCACAATGTTTGTTCTTCCAATCCATGATCATGGAACGTTTTTCCATTTCTTTGTGTCTTCCTCAATTTCTTTCATGAGTATTTTACAGTTTTCTCAGTACAGATCCTCTGTCTCTTTGGTTAGATTTATTCCTAGGTATCTTATGGTTTTGGGTGTAATTGTAAATGGGATCGACTCCTTAATTTGTCTCTCTTCTGTCTTGTTGTTGGTGTATAGGAATGCCACTGATTTCTGTGCATTGATTTTATATCCTGCCACTTTACTGAATTCCTGAATAAGTTTTAGCAGTTTGGGGGTGGAGTCTTTTGGGTTTTCCACATAAAGTATCATATCATCTGCAAAGAGTGAGAGTTTGACTCCCTCCTTGCTGATTTGGATGCCTTTGATTTCTTTTTTTTGTCTGATTGTTGTGGCTAGGACTTCTAATACTATGTTGAATAGCAGTGGTGAGAGTGGACCTCCCTGCCACGTTCCTGACCTTAGGGGGAAAGCTCTCAGCTTTTCCCCATTGAGAATGATATTCATGTAGGTTTTTTGTAGATGGCTTTTATGATATTGAGGTATGTATCCTCTATCCCTATACTCTGAAGAGTTTTGATCAAGAAAGGATGCTGTACTTTGTCAAATGCTTTCTCTGCATCTATTGAGAGGATCATATGATTCTTGTTCTTTCTTTTGTTAATATATTATATCACGTTGATTGATTTGCGGATGTTGAACCAACCTTGCAGCCCAGGCATAAATCCCACTTGGTCATGGTGAATAATCCTTTTAATGTACTGTTGGATCCTATTGGCTAGTATTTTGGTGAGAATTATTGCATCCATGTTCATCAAGGATATTGGTCTGTAATTCTCCTTTTTGATGGGGTCTTTGTGTGTTTTGGGATCAAGGTAATGGTGGCCTCATAAAACGAGTTTGGAAGTTTTCCTTCCATTTCTATTTTTTGGAACAGTTTCAGGAGAATAGGTATTAATTCTTCTTTAAATGTTTGGTAGAATTCCCCTGGGAAACCATCTGGCCCTGGGCTTTTGTTTTTTGGGAGATTTTTGATGACTGCTTCAATTTCCTTTGTGGTTATAGGTCTGTTTAGGTTTTCTATTTCTTCCTGGTTCAATTTTGGTAGTTGATACATCTCTAGGAATGCATCCATTTCTTCTAGATTGTCTAATTTGCTGGCATAGAGTTACTCATAATATGTTCTTATAATTGTATTTCTTTGGTGTTGGTTGTGATCCCTCCTCTTTCATTCATGATTTTGTTGATTTGGGTCATTTCTCTTTTCTTTGTGATAAGTCTGGCCAGGGGTTTATCAGTCTTGTTAATTCTTTCCAAGAACCAGCTCCTAGTTCCATTGATCTGTTCTCTTTTCTTTTGGTTTCTATTTCATTGATTTCTGCTCTGATCTTTATTATTTCTCTTCTCCTGCTGGGTTTAGGCTTTATTTGCTGTTTTTTCTCTAGCTCATTTAGGTGTAGGCTTAGTTTGTGTATTTGAGACCTTTCTTGTTTCTTGAGAAAGGCTTGTATTGCTATATATTTTCCCCTCAGGACTGCCTTTGCTGCATCCCAAAGATTTTGAACAGTTGTGTTTTCATTTTCATTGGTTTCCATGAATTTTTAAATTCTTCTTTAATTTCCTGGTTGACCCATTCATTCTTTAGTAGGATGCTCTTTAGCCTCCGTGTATTTGAGTTCTTTCCGACTTTCCTCTTGTGATTGAGTTCTAGTTTCAAAGCATTGTTGTCTGGAAATATGCAGGGAATAATCCCAATCTTTTGGTACCAGTTGAGACCTGATTTGTGACCTAGGATGTGATCTATTCTGGAGAATGTTCCATGGGCACTAGAGAAGAATGTGTATTCTGTTGCTTTGGGATGGAATGTTCTGAATATGTCTGTGAAGTCCATTTGGTCCAGTGTGTTATTTAAAGTCTTTATTTCCTTGTTGATCTTTTGCTTAAATGATCTGTCCATTTCAGTCAGGGGGGTGTTAAAGTCCCCCACTATTATTGTTGTCAATGTGTTTCTTTGCTTTTGTTATTAATTGCCTTATATAATTGGCTGCTCCCATGTTAGGGGCATAGATATTTACAATTTGTTATATCTTCTTCTTGGATAGACCTTTTAAGTAGGATATAGTGTCCTTCTTCATCTCTTATTACAGTCTTTGTTTTAAAATCTAATTTGTCTGATATGAGGATTGCCATCCCAGCTTTCTTTTGGTGTCCATTAGCATGGTAAATGGTTTCCCCCCCTCACTTTCAATCTGGGGGTGTCTTTGGGTCTAAAATGAGTCTCTTGCAGACAGCATATTGATGGGTCTTGTTTTTTAATCCAATCTGATAGCCTGTGTCTTTTGATTGGGGCATTTAGCCCATTTACATTCAGGGTAACTATTGAAAGATATGAATTTAGTGCCATTGTATTGCCTGTAAGGTGACGGTTACTGTATATTGTCTGTGTTCCTTTCTGATCTATGCTGCTTTTAGGCTCTCTCTTTGCTTAGAGGACCCCTTTCAATATTTCTTGTAGGGCTGGTTTCGTGTTTGCAGATTCCTTTAGTTTTTGTTTGTCCTGGAAGCTTTTTATTTCTCCTTCTGTTTTCAATGACAGCCTAGCTGGATATAGTATTCTTGGCTGCATATTTTTCTCGTTTAGTGCTCTGAAGATATCATGCCAGTCCTTTCTGGCCTTCCAGGTCTCTGTGGATAGGTCTGTTGCCAGTCTAATGTTTCTACCATTATTGGTTACATATCTCTTCTCCCGAGCTGCTTTCAAGATTTTCTCTTTGTCTCTTGTGACTCGTAAGTTTTACTTTTAGATGTCGGGGTGTTGACCTAATTTTATTGATTTTGAGAGGGGTTCTCTGTGCCTCCTGGATTTTGATGCCTGTTTCCTTCCCCACATTAGGGAAGTTCTCTGCTATAATTTGCTCCCATATACCTTCTGCCCCTCTCTCTCTTTCTTTTTCTTCTGGGATCCCAATTATTCTAATGTTGTTTCATCTTATGGTATTGCTTATCTCTCGAATTCTGCCCTCATGATCCAGTAGTTGTTTCTCTCTCTTTTTCTCAGATTTCTCTAATTCTCTCTTCTGCCTCATTTATCCTAGCAGTTAGTGCCCCCATTTTTTATTTCACCTCATTAATAGCCTTTTTGATTTCAGCTTGGTTAGATTTTAGTTCTTTTATTAGATTTTAGTTCTTTTATTTCCCCAGGAGGGTTTCTCTAATAATCTCCAACCTTTTTTCAAGCCCAGCTAGTATCTTTAAAATCATGATGCTGAACTCTAGGTCTGACATCGTACTAATGTCCGTATTGAGTAGGTCCCTGGCAGACGGTACTACCTCTTGTTTTTTTTGTTGAGGTGATTTTTTTCGTCTTGTCATTTTGTCCAGGGGAGAATAGGTGAATGAGAGAACAAAATGCTAACAGGTTAACAACATCCCCAGAAAATATACTCTAAACAAATCAGAAAAGACCTGAAACCAGGGGATAAGAAAGGGAAAGAAAGAAAAAAGAAAGAGAAAAAAAAAAAGAAAAAGAGAAAAACAAACAAAAACAGAAAACAAAAAAAAACAGAATATGATCAAATATGATCAGGCTAGTGCATAGATCAGTGCCACATACTAGATTTTGGGTATATTTTGGTCTGTTAGAATAAAGTGCCTCCTAAAATTTTAAAGAAAGAAAGACTTATATATGTACAAAATAAGTTGATACAATGAAGGGATGGAAGATGACTGTAAAGATGAAAATTATAAAAGATTTTATAAAAGGAATTGATAAGAAGTTGTTTGAAAAAAGATTTAAAAAAAAAGAAAAAAAAAGGGAGAGAATGTGATCAGGCAGGGGACTAGAACAAAGCCATACACTAGTGATTTAGGGTAGATTTTGATCTGTTAGAAGAAAGTGTATCTTAAAATTTTAAAGAGAGAACAACTTATATATATATTATATATATGTCCAAAATAAGGGTAACTACTATGAAGGGGTAGAATATGACTCTAAAAATGAAAAATAAAAATGTTTTTTTTTTTAAAAAGGGGTTGATAAGATGTTGGTTGAGAAGGGAAAAAGAAAAATCCAAAAAAAAATGTTAAAAAAAATTAACTTTGAAAGACTAATGAATCATGTTAAAAAAGCCATGAATTCTATGTGCAGTATTCCCCTAGCGCTGGAGTTCTCCCCTTCTCATTGATCAGTAAACTTGGTCTTGGCTGGCTGTTTGTGTTTATCTCCTGGGGGAGGGGCCTGTTGCCGTGGTTCCCAAATGTCTTTGCCGGAGGCGGAATTGCCCCGCCCCTGTCGGTCCAGGCTAAGTAATCTGCTGGGGTTTGCTCTCTGGAGCTTTTGTTCCCTGCAAGCTTTCCGAACGGCTTTGGAGGACGAGAGTGAAGATGGTGGCCTCCAATCTCCTCCCCGGAGGAGCCGAGAACTCGGGGCCCCACTCCTCAGTGAGCCCCCAGAGAAAAGCAGTCAGTCACTCCCGTCTCCCCGGTCTCCGGCCGCACTCCGTGCTCACCCGGCCTGTGACCAAGCGTTTCTATCTCTGGCACCCGACTTGGTGTGGAGTCTCCAAACCCAGCAGATCCCTGCGGTCCGCTCCCGCGCCGCTCCTCTCGGGGGAGGAAGGGGAGTCTCCCCGGATCTGCCGCTAGTTGGGTCCCTGCTGGAGGAGCAGTGGCCCGACTGGGCCGCGAATCACAGTTTATGGCCACCCCGAGCTGAGAGGCTGCGCCTTGGCTCTGTCTCTGCAGCTGGCTTCCCCGCTCCGATACCTGGGATCTCTGCTGCACTCAGGCACCCCGAGTCTTTCTGTGACCCCGAGGGTCCTGAGACCACACTGTCCTGTGAGGGTTCCACCCCCAGCTTAGCCACTGGAGCGACGTCCCTCAGCAGAGCCGACCTCTAAAAGTTCCGATTTTGTGCTCCGTGGCTCTATCACTTGCCAGAAGCGGCCCATGGAGACCCCCTCCCCCACCGTCTATCCTCCCGAATATCGCCTCGGGTTCACTTCTCCTCACGTCCTACCTTTCAGAAAGTGGTCACTTTTCTGTTCAGAGAGTTGGTGCTATTCTTTTCTTCGATCTCCTGTTGAGTTCGTAGGTGTTCAGAATGGTTTGATCCCTATTCAGCTGAATTCCTGAGACCAGACGAAATCCAGGTCTCCTACTCCTCCGCCATCTTGCTCTGCCCCCTCCTTAAGGAAATTTTTATTTGGACTTTTTAAAGTTAGCGTGAAGTGACTTCTGAGTCCTTTCTCGTATATAGTGATATGTGGAGGAGCTGTGACTACAGTTATCTGACCTGGTGAAAAGATTGAAATTGAAAAGATCAGTAATGGTGACTTAAAGTAATAATTGCTTTTTTTTAGGGAGTACATTATATAAGATGCATGCTGTGTTTACACATGTGAATTGTACATGTAATAATAAGAAAAGTTTGTCTTATTCTCTGAAAATAGGTAAAAATACATGCATAGATATATTAAAATGTCCCAAGGAATTAATTTAACGTTAGGCTTTGCAGGACCTCTGTTACAGTTGTGTTTTTAACTTGGCGATGTAGTGATAATGTCGGCGTGGCTCAGAGAGCTTTGCTGCTGTTGGAGTTGTTTGGTGGCGATGCCAAGCCTTCTACCCGGATTCTTCCTCACACACCAGCACTGTTTTTTCTCTGCTAGCCCCCATTCATCCTGCTTAACCCAGTCTCATTTTTTCTTGTTTTACATTTCTGTTCCTACTTGGGAGAGCATGAGAAATTTGTTCACTTCCTGTAGATAATGGGATATGAGCTAGATAGAGTTAGCTGACGTGTAGGTCAGGTTGAGTCCACAAAAACGAAAGGAATTTTATTGTCTCTTCCTTTTATGTCTTTATTAATTGGATGTACCTCTTTTATTTTGTGCATTTATTTTCCTTTCTTTTGCTCTTTTTCCTCTGGTCTTCTAAATACAGTACTGTACCTGTTCTTGAGCTGTCTGGTTGGGACTGCTCAGACATGATTCATCAACACTTTAAAAATTCATTTCATTGACCTGGAGCTGTGGAATTTAACCAAAGGCAAGATTTAATCTTTGCTTGGACCTGAGTGAATGAGAGTGAAAAATCATTTGACACTCTGGTAATCTGAGGAATAGTAACTAATTTCCAACTGTTTATACTCTCATTTTCTTTAACATTTAAATTTATTTTCATTTCTCTTGATGGTGAGAGAATCGTGAAGTATATTCCCTTTAGAAATGTCCCTAAGACAACAAACAACCCGTGATGCAGAGCATTTCTGGATTCTGGTGTAATTTTTTTTTTTTTTATATACTTTAGGCAAGTTCATATGCACAACGTAACTGCTTGTCCACTTTTTAATTTTTCCTAGGTAGAGTGTATGTTCCTCTTTTCTTTTCTAGTCACATTGCTCTTTTGTTGGAAAAAAGGGTTTTGGTAGATGGGAGAGACCCTGTCGTCTTAGGAGTAGATTACATGGGGCAACTGAGGGCTGACTCTTAAGATTCTGAAAGCAGGAAAAACAGAATTCATGTATTTGCTTCTGCATAAAGAGCCCTTGAGTGTGTTGTCTGTCTCAGGTTATATGACTGTGTAGCTTAATACATTAAGTACCAAGTAATACAATGTAACTGAAAGAAAACTTGTACCCCTTCAGTACCTTGTATTTTCCTTGAGATATGGTGTGTTTCAACATCTTTAATAAAAGATAGTGTACGAGTTTTGTTCACTTTTATAACTGACAGGGAACATTTTTACATTATTTGACATTTCTTGAGTTGATTGACAGAATCGTATATTTGGGATTTACTGGGAATAGGAATCAGAGTATGTTTATGTTAAAGTATGTCTGTGAATGAAGCATTTAATTTCTTTTTCACTTGAAATTTATCTAAATTAGTTTCAAGAAAAGTTATTTTTAAAAGTCAAAACTGCTTTATTGTTTATTTCATTTGAAAGAAACTACTTGAGAGAATCTGAGAGCATTCTGGATTATGCACTCAAAAGTTTGTATACCACCAGAACTAGAATATCTTTTTTGAGTACTATACTTTAGCATAGACACATGTATTTAATTTCTCACAATCTTCAAAATACCCTTTTTTCCCCCTCAGAATATGAACTTGGCAGTGGAATAAAAATTGTAAGTTGTAGAACTTCTTTAAATTGTAGGGTAATGAACCCAGCTTTTTGGTACAAATAGAGCAATACTGGGGACTGTGGGTCCCCTATTCCCCTCTGATTCCCTTCTAGCAAGATGTCATGCTCTGTCTTTGTCTAGGTTCAGGCAAGGGGAACCTAGGAACTCTGCCTGGGACTGTGTTCGGAGCAGTGTGTTTTGGCTGGGTCACCAGGCCAGCTACCTAGACCCCTGGGTAGATCTGGAGTCCTGTTGCTCCGTCTGTGTGGGCCGAGTTATTGACAGCATGCTATTCGCATACTGCCTGCACGCCTTATCTTTTATTTTAATTTGTTTTCCTCTGTCTCCCTCCCCCATGCTGTGCCATTTTGAAATAATGTAAAGTAAAATCTGATGACAAAACATAATATTTAAACAAAAGTGTCTTAAAAGGTAAAAGTTTCTTTCTGCCTTACCCACCATTCTCTTTTCTACTCCCTGGAGTAAACCACTTTTACAGCTTATTAGTTTTTTTTCCAGTAGATTTCACTGTAATTTAAAGTACTGTGTTAAAATATCTTTTTCCTGATTCATCACTGTAAATAGTTGTTAATTCTCTGACTGTTTACTCCTCCTATTAAAATACCAGTAAGAGATAGGAATTTGGTATGCTTTCTTTTGCTTCTCTTCTCTGTTTTCCAGGATATGTTAGTGAAACTGTTATTTGTACTTGGTCAAGTTTATAACATTTATATTCTTTTTGCAGCTATAGTTAAATCTTCTGTGTTTTCTCAGTAGGTTACTTCCAGAAAAATTAACCTAATAGAAATTGTATTTAGTGTATCATGATTATATAAATATTATCTGCAGGACTAAGTAGAGTGATTGGACTTATAAAAAAAGAAAAGTAATCCTTTCTCTCTACATGAAAATCAAAATCTATTGGTTTTTTTTTATTTGTTGAACATTTTTCACCTTTTTTAGGTCCTCCTCAACTGCTATCATTTCTACAATGTTTCCTTTTTTATATGTTCCTTTGTCTTGTTTTGTTATAGTTTTGTTACAGTTATCCCTTTGAGAAATTTTTCCGATATGGAATATGTGGGAAATCAATTTTCAGATTTTGAAATGATGTTAATTTACTCCATACCCATGATTGAAAGAAAAATTATTTTTTTTTTAGAAAATGGAATGCATTCGTCAGTTGTCTCTTTTAGCCTTCTGTTTGTAGGACAGGGTCAGATGCTATTCTCATTCTTATAAATAGTGCCTTTTTTTTTTTTTAAAGAAACTTAAGGATTTTTCTCTTTTTATTTGGTGTTCTAAAATTTCGCCAGTTGTCTAGGAAAGTCGTCTGTGTCAGACTCTTTACTCCGAGATGATGAGACAAGAATGAAATATTATTTAATCCTTATCTGCATGAGATGCTTCTTGTTATACCAAGAGGTTTTGAAATGTATTTGTTCTCCAGGAGCTTATAATAACAGGCAGTTAACAGGCAGGACTGTGGGATAATATGCCAGTTAAGAACACAGAGTACATAAACAAAAGACCATCAGAAATGTTCATGCTGTGAATGGCTTGCTTCTTATACCCCTACGGGAATGGAAATATTGACATGCATAAGAGTGTGAATAGAAGCTAGGCACTGTTAGCTTTGACGGCATCAACTGTACAGTAATTCTAAATTAGATTTTAATAAGGTTTTTTTCACTAATGCTTTATTTTTTTAGCTCTTAAAAATTGAATCATGATGGTGATGATAGTGATGATGGTTGTGATAATATTTAACATTTTTTGGGCTTTTTTATGTGTTCAAGCACTGTACTGATCATTTCCCTTGCCTTTTCTTATTTGGTATTGACAAAATATTCCACAGAGGTGTTATTATCATTTCTATTTTATAGATGAGGAAATTGATGCTTTGTAAAATAGGTGGCAGAGTTAGGATTTAAACTTCGGTCTCCTGAAATGCAGAGCTTGTTGCTCTTAACCACTACTACACTATATTGTCTGATAATGTAATAACTATTATATACAGCGGAAGCTCGTGGCTAGGAGGCCGATTTTTATTCATCTCCAGTAGCTGAGTTTGTTGTATTTTTTTTCCTAAACCTATTTCTACCAGTTGTGTTTGTTACTGTATTTATGTTAAGTAAATAAACTAAGGAAACAGGTTTTTGAAAGTAGACGAGACAACTCATAAAAACTAGGGGATATAAGGTAACTAAATATGATTTGGCATTCAGATTGTTTTGCCTTTGTCTAAGTTCCTACCTTATCACAGAGAAACTGAAACTTGAAATTATAGACAATTTGTGTGTGATTTGGCTCATATAAAACCAAGAAGTTAAATCTCCACTCAGATGAGAAGATTTTGGGTAAATCAGAAATGGGTAAATGAAATACGGTTATACAATTGTACTTACAACATTCAACATACATGTAAATAGACATGCACACACACAGGCATAAATATTCTCGTTTTAACTTTGATCAGTTGACCAACTGAAAGGTCTGTTGAACTTTAGCACGGGGTTGGCAAACTTTGTCTTTAAAGAGCCAGATAATAAATATTTTAAGCTTTGTGGGCCATAACGTCTCACTTGCAACTGTTTAGCTCTGCCCTAGCACATAGACAATATGTAAATAAGTTCATGTGGCTGTGTTCCAATAAAACTTTATTTAGAAACATAGGCTGTTGGCTAGATTTGGCTCCTGGACCTGACCTCTGCTCTAGAATTAGAATTCATAAAGTTTGGAGATATTTTGAACATCTCTAGTAGTTTTAGTAGTGGACTCTGATTTTTGAACAGAGTGAGGACAGAGGTCTGGATAGGTTCAGTGATTTTCAGAGTTCTTTTACAGTCTGTACATGGTTTGAAAGACCATGTGGACACTTCATGGTATCTCACCATTGTTGGTTTAGCCTCAAAGTGTTTGAAAGTCAGGTTTTCTCTGAAGAATGTTAATAAACTCTCTGCCAGCTGTGACTAGATTGAAACCACAGGAATAGATCTCTGATCTAAATACCTGGAATATCCAGGGTCAATGGACATACAGTATAAACTTGCAAGTATAAATTTTACTTAAGCTAATTTTATAAGTTTTAGCATTCTACTGAATCATATACAAAGATGCAGTTATTGAGTAACTGATATTTAGCGTGTAATAGGATCTTGAAACTTTAGGGTGGGAAGCAACCCTTTGGATCTAGCACACTTTTGTATAGGAAGCTGATGCCCAGGAATATTAAGAGACTTAAACCACATGACTCAATAATAACAGACCAGGGAAAGATCACTAAAATGCTAATTACCTCTGTACCATGTTGCTTTTCTGTGTGGTCAAATCGGTACAAAATTCTGATTTATATACAACCTTTCCAGGATTCATTTTATGAGTGTATATGTCCTAGATCAGCTATTTAAGAGAACAATATTAGTTATTTATGGATATATTTAATATCTTCTGTAGTAATGGTAAAAGTGCCCCCCAAAATTGTTTACTTCATTCTATTCAGCTTGCAGATAGCCTTTAATAGCTTTTAGCCTTCCATCTGAGAACTGGTAAATTTTTTGACCATAATGTAGCTTTTATTTATCCAAATGTTTATGAGTAGATCCTTTTAGCATACTTTGATTAATTGACTGAAATGACTTGAATCTGTGTTTCTAAATGATGGCTAAAAGTTTCTTTGAAGGCTGTACAGTTAATATATACACTCCTTAATCACATAATTTTTATATATGTATTTTCAATTAGTAGTAAATTGTCAAAATGCACGTGTAGATTTTGAAAGCATTTTTTTTAGGAGGGGGGGTGAGGTGGAGGAGGGGCAGTGGGAGAGGGAGAGAGAGAATCTTAAGCAGGCTGCAGGCCCAGCATGGGGTCTGACACAGGGTGTGATCTTACAACCCTGAGATCATGACCTGAGTCAAAATCAGGAGTCCGATGCTTAACTGACTGAGCCACCCAGGTGCCCCTTAAAAACATTTTAAAGCCAAAATGTTTGATTTATAGATTTTATATTTAAAATATTATACATACTATTTACATTACCATGTTTACATTAACTCTTAATACATAGGATATAGAATCATTTTAACCATAAGTAATAGAAGCAGTAAAACCATTCAGATTTATGATAATTTTATAAACGCTAAAGCCCATTTTTTCCAGTTGCCAAGTTGAAGAAATCATTACTCTCAACTGTGAATGAGCTTAGATATATTTATTTTTCCACCAAACTCAAGATGCTCCCTGTAAGAATATGCTTACCAGTTCTAACCTAGTTATTATTCCAGGTATTCTTGCCTTTCTATATCTGTGTCTTAGATGAGCTTCTTAGCCTTATATGATAGAGGAGTGGAACTGCTTTAGTTCTGCTTATCTCTCTTGTCTTCTTGCTAATGCACCTGTAGACCTAGAGTTCAGTGCAGTTCTTTTTCTTCTAAAACATGCTCCTTTCTCTTTTTCTATCTGTAGTTTTATTTATTGAGGTAAAAAATAGGGGCTAAAGGAATGTGATGGGGAAATTTCACTCTTTTTGTTTGAATCATAAATTTGACTCAGCAGTGAGTCAGGCAGTGAGTTTAGTTAGTCCTAGGGAGTCCTGGAGAATAAGCCACAGTCTCTGCTTAAGGGGACAGTCACAGATACTCCCTTCTATCAGGTGGGATGCTGGAAACAGAGCATTGTGAAACTGAGTGGAACAGTCTGAAGGGGAAGACTTCCTAGAAAAGATGACATTAGGATAGGCCTGGAAAGACAGATGGACATTTGTGAGTGAGAAAAGGAGAAAGTATGTTCTAGTTCTCATGAACATTATATACAAGAACAGAGGGTGTGAAGGTCTGAGGTTCTTAGGGGAATTGCCCATAGTCCACATGACTAAAATCTAGGCACTGAAAAGTGAAGGGGAAGTTCATTTTTCATGTTATTGTTAAGAATCTTACATGCTATACTAATTTGGGGCTTTATCTTTGGTTTATTGGGGGGAGCCACCAAATGTTTTAAAGCAGTGGAGTAATATGAATTTATTTCTGCTTTAATTACAAGCTGCAAACTCAGATGTCTGTAGGGACCAGGCAGGTAACTTACACGAAACTGCCAGATGTGTGATAGTAGGAAATGGTCATGCCCACAGGACTGATCAGGCCTTGCCTGAAGCCTTTCACATATAAGCTAGAGGAAAAACTGTGTTTGCCGGATCAAGTAGAATATTGAGACCCCTGGTCAGAGCTATCCCTGAGAGCTTTTTGGAGGATGTTGTACAGTGTTTGGTATACAGTAGGCTGATGGTATTTGTCAAATAAATGGATGATGGATTGAAGGGTGGGTGTGGGTGTTGTGTGCAGAGATTCATTAGGAGACCATTAAGATAATTCAAGCAAAAGGTGGTAATGCTTGAGTTAGGACACATAATTGAAAAAGGAGAAACATAGGTGGATGTGAGAAATACTGAAATGGTAGAATTGTCGGGATTCTCTTACCAGTTCACACATGAAGAGAGGAAAGAATTAAAGATGACCTAGAGATTTCTAGCTTAGATTGAATGGGTGGTGATGACCTGAATCAAAAGAGAGATGGGGCGCCTGGGTGGCTCAGTCGTTAAGCCTCTGCCTTCGGCTTAGGTCATGATCCCAGGGTCCTGGGATCGAGCCCCGCATCGGGCTCCCTGCTCAGCGGGAAGCCTGCTTCTCCCTCTTCCACTCCCCCTGCTTGTGTTCCCTCTCTCGCTGTGTCTCTCTCTGTCAAATAAATAAATAAAATCTTAAAAAAAAAAAAAGTGGGAGAAAGGACAACTGTAGGAGAAGAAGTATTGGGGGGAAGGGGTGGAGCTGAGGAACTTTTTAATTCTAAGTGCCAAGGTACTTATCATGACTGTCATTTTTGCTGTATTATTTGGGGGCTTTTAAGTCTCATTTTCATTCATTCATTCATTGTTCTTGAACAGAAATTGTCCCAGAACCCTTTTGTTTTTTTTTTAAGGAAAATCTCAGTCCTGCCTACACGTATTCCCTTAACCTATGTCTGTGGCTGTGGCTGTGGCTATTTTTCTAGGCATAAATCCTGGTTAGAGATCTTAATTTTTCCGGTAAGATATCAACCCTCTATTTTTGGTTGTCAAAGTACATAGTTTTGCTCAGTCTCAGTTTTTACTAGAATAATCTCCAGTTCTCAACTTTAATCAAAAGTGTGCTTACGATAAGTAGGATTTGTAGCAAATTGTCTAATTCCTCCATGTATTTGGACATTTATCCCTGAGGCCACCAAAAAAATGGGTAGCTGTATTATTGGTTTTACTTTTCTGATACATTGCTTTATATCTACGTATCTATATATGTATCTATGTATGTCTCATCACTCTGGTGTTATTTCCTCAGCTTTCATTAAAAGGTTGTGTAAGAAGCAAATGCAATGAATCCATGAATCCATTATTATATATTATATAAGGCTATTGTCAAGGGTGTTGTGCCTTAGGAGATAAAAGATTATTGTTCCCTTTTTTAGAACTCTGGTAAAATTTTCTCCCAGAACTTAAATGCCAACAAAAGTGATTTTTGTTTCTTCGGTTTTTTATTTTGTTTTTCCCTTGAGTGCTGGTATGTTTTTGATATTATGGACACTAAATTGTGTACTTGGACCCTCCCTATTTGTTTTGGCTGCTAGGACCTTGAGAGTCAAGTTCATAAACAGATAACAGTTGTAAAACAATACCTTGTACAATTATACCTTTCACTTGTTCTATTTTATTTTAGTTTGCCTTAATTTTTTTTGTTAAAATATTTTCTCTATGATTGTATTTATTTTGTTAGGTATCACAGATCCTTTTTAATAATGAAATACTATAATTCAAATAATAGCAGTTCTGGTTTTTAATTTTTTTTCACTGACCTAGGGAAAATTAAAGGGAACAAAATCAGATTCAACTACATATCCAAAGTGTATAACTAAATAAATTTTTACAAAGTGAACATAGTTGTGTAATTACATCCCAGAAATGCAAATAGAACATTTCTGTTACCCCAGAAGCTTCCTTCATACCCAATCCCAGTCATTTTTCTCCCAAGATAACCTAACCACTGTTCTAACTTCTGTCACTATGGTTTGTTTTGCCTGGTTTGAACTTTATATAAATGTTACCATGTAGTGACTTCTATATAGTGGACTTTTGTCAATTTGTTTTTGAGATTCAGGTGATACATTTTCATTGCTATAGTATTTCATCACATAAATATATCATACTTTATCCATTTAATTATTCATAGACAATTGTGTTGCTTTAAGTTTTGCCCATTACAGATAATGCTGCAAAGGTTGTATATGCATTTCTGTAAGATATGTATCTAGGACTCCTGGAATATAGGATGAATGTATGTTGAATTTCAGTAGATCTTACAGTTTTTCAAAGAGGTTTTATCAATTTCCCCTTCCTCCAACATTGAATTCAGTGTTCCATTTGTTCTGCATCCTTGACAACATTTGTTGATGTCATTTTTTTTGATTTTTAAAAAATATTTTTAGCTATTCTGGTTGTTTGTTATGTTGTCTTATTGTAGGTTCAATTTGCTTTTCCTGAATGCCTACTTGGAGTGCCTGTTGTATGTTAATTGGCCAATCAGGTATCTCCTTTGTCAGGTATCTGTTCAAGCCTTTTGCCCTTTATTTTTATTCTTGTTCGTTTGATCAGTTTATGAATTCTTCTGTTTGTACCACACTATCTTATTGCTGTGACTTTATAACCTTTGCCTATTTTAGTATATGTCCTCCAACATTGCTCTTCAAGATATTCCTGCCTATTATTTGAGTTTCCACATAAATTTAGAAGCAGCTTGACATTTTCCATACACAAAGAAAGAAAAACCTGTTGGAGTTTTAATTAAAATTTTAGTTATTCTAGAAGATCACTTTGGTGAGAACTGATATCTTAATGATATTGAAGGCTATAGTTTGTTTCCACAGTATATATCTTCATGTATTTCAGTATTCTTTATTTTAGCTCAGTTTTGTATTGCCTATTTTTTATTAGATTTATTCCTAGTTATTTGGTTTTTTGAAATGGTAAAATTTTTTATTGTCTAATTCTTTGTTTCTAGTATATAGAAATTGCTTTTACTTTGGAAATTCTACCTTTTATCTATATAATACTTTTTAATCTTTAAAACTTGCTATCAATTTTGATTTCTTGAATTCTTAGTTTTTATCTATTCTTTAGGAATTTCTACCTATACAATTCTTTTGCTGTCAGTTATGACTCTTTTATTCTTTCTAATTCTTTTCCTTTTATTTTTCTTGCTTTATTGCCCTGTCTGTAGAATCAACATGTCTTACTGCTCATACTGTTTATCTGTGAATTTATGAATTATTTATTCAGCTAGTATATGTTTTTTGAGCACTTAGTTTGTCTCTGTTAAAGATAGTCACATCTAACTCTGTTTTATTTGATAGTGAATTGAATTCAAAGCTTCAAGATACTTTAGAACAAATTGAGGTAAGAAGGATTACATCATAAGTTAAGTGCTTTTCTCTTTTCAGAGGTTTTTGAATAGTACATGTGCATCTTATGTTATGATTTTTTGTTATTACCAGTGTTCTAGATCACAACACTTTATTGTTTTTTTTAATTTGGGATATCTGTGCATGGTTGAGTTAATGCTAATCTACTTGTAAACTCAATAATACTATTGGAGTTGTGGGATCTGAAAATGGTATTTTGTATCTGAAAACACCCTATCCAGAAAGATCCCAAAACTGTTAATCATAGATTTGTTTTCATGTAAATTATAGCCACAGTATTTATCATGTATTAATTATTTTTTGATTATTAACTTTTTAGTTCAGTGAGTTAATTTATATAAGAATAATTATTGGCTGATGAACCCTCCTAAATTCCTAAACCTTCTAATATTTCATACAGTTCATCAAAATATAGAAATAGAAAGGAAAAGATATGTCATTATGAGCATGAAGTCTTGCTTTTCCTCCTACATTTGTTCAGAGTTCATCTCTTTACTTGGCAATCTTTGCAAAGCAGGGTATTGATTTTAATAAGAATTATTTGTTATTTTCTGGTATTTTATTTTATCATTTTCCTGATGAGAGTACTTATAAAAATTGAGGCTGGACTTTCAAACAACCTTTTGTGAAAGTACGTTTTCATCATAAATGCAATTATTTACTAATTGTAAGAATGGCAGTTTATTTGATAAACATAAAGATAATGCTTTGAAAATCCCTTAAGTAAATAATCATTTGAATATTGAGGACTTTCTTTTGAAAGCGCAGTATTTCTTCACTCTCAGTATACAATATTATTCTGTACTTAGGTAGAGAATCATTATTTTGAAATGAAATCATTGAAATAGAAATCCTTAGACAGAGTTGATGCATTTAGATATAAAAGTATGTATCTTGAGGTATGTGCTTTTAAGGCCAATGTAGTTTTGTTGAGAATTACTTTTCAGTGATTATAGAAGGACTGTTATTTTTTAATAGTCCTATAAATTCAGTTCACATAATTGTAAGTTTTAGCAGATGTATGAGGAAACATAAAGTAAAAATAAAAAGTTACTTTTAGTAACTATTTATACTTATGTGTCTCTTGAAACACTAGGTATGGGTCTTTAGATTCCTCATTTATTAATGACATCTTAGTAAACTTATTATAGTTGGTAATGCATGAGAATTACAATCTATTTATATTTTTATTTAAATTTGATTTTGACTATTAAATCTAGTGTGATAGTAAATGTCTTTGGATATTAATTAAGAAATGAAAAATTAGTCTTAATACTTTCCTCTCATTACCTTGAAAACAATTCCTTAACTGCCTCTTGCCTCTTGTTTTAATTCCATAGGAACAGTTGGATGTAGCTCTTTCCAAAATCTGCAAGAATTTTGACATAAACCATTACACCAAGGTTCAGCAGGCTTATCGACTTCTTGGAAAAACACAGGTTAGTTTTGAAAGAATGTTTGCTTTTTTCTTAATCAGGAATATGTTGATCTTTATGAATGCTCAAGTCTGAATATTACTAATATAGTGTCCTTAAAAAGTTTCATTTAACAAAGTATACTTTTATGCCATATTCACATAGGTTCAGTGTATGGAGTGTGATTAAAACATGACAGAAGTTTGTTTTGAGCTATGAAGTGTTGTCAGGTTTAATATTTTCACAATTTTACATAGTTTTTTTTTTTTTTTGAAGTGTTATTATAAGATAATTTAGTTGGAGGGGATGTGTAGTCTTTTACCTCAGCTCTTGGTCCTGAATAAGAACTTCTTAATTTGGAGCTTCATGGTTCTGAGATGGGCCAGCATCTTTCCCTCAAAGTGGTATGTAAACTTTTGTGTAGTGTGTATGTTTATCTGTAAAACAGCTCCATTTCATTTATCAGATTTTTCAAGGGATTCTCTTACTTTCCGAATGACTTCACTACTCCCATGGTGCATGGTTTTACATTCTCTTACTGCTCAAGGGCTTCCTTGAAAAATTTGCCGCAAGGGTCATTGAAAGTTATTTGTACCTTCTGCTTGTACAGGATTATACATTTATCTATAAAACAGCTACATGTGATAGATATAAATGTTTTCTTCCCCTAAATGGTCTCCTGTCCATCTCTTAGGAGATCTAAGAATTTACCAAACCATTGAAACTGCTTGCATTTTAAGTCTGAATAAAGAAATTTGGTTGTTTACTTAATTATCTTGCACATCTTAAGCTACTGAGGAGAAATTAAAAGAAGATAGACACTTGGTAATTTTGGACATGTTTAAAGACCTTTGAAAATATGATTATAACTTCTAATTACCCTCATTAGACTAATTCTTTTACTCATTAAATATTTAATAGCCCCTATTGTGTGCATTGCTCCAGGCAGCTCAATATGGGCCCTCATCTATCTTATCTTCTAGTAACAGAAGCAAACATTAAAGAAATAAATGGACAGGGTGTTGGGTTGTAACAAGTGCTATAAAGAAATATGTATCAGGGTAGGTGGATAGAGTCATGGAAGACACTGATTTATACAGGATAGTCAGGAAAGGGTTCTCTGAGAAGGTAACCATTGAGAAGCATCCTGAACAATGTAAGGGAATGACACAGAGGGGATCCAGAGGTGTGATTTTTACATGACATGTCCAAAAAAGAGCAGTATGGATACCAAATATAGGCAGGATGGATAAATACAAAGCAACAAAGCAGGGTTCATGATTCAGATTTATTTTTAGGGTTAGGATGTTGTGGTTATTTGAAGGATTCTTTGCAAATAATCAGTACAATTAAAATTTTATAAATAATAGTGATCTTTGTGCTGTATCTATAATTGGTAAAGATTTTTTCCTATGTTTTTCAAGTCCATTGAAATTTATTTATTTTAATAACATGAAATTATGTTGCATGTTTTTTTTCTTTCCACAGACAGCAATGGATCAACTTCACATGCACTTCACTCAAGCCATTCATAATACTGTGTTTCAAGTTGTTCTTGGTTATGTGGAACTATGTTCAGGAAACACAGATACAAAATTCCAAAAGCTGCAATATAAGGATCTCTGTACAGTATGTAGTAACTTAGTTCTGTTCATATTGCCTCTCTTTTAGTTTTTGAATTTATATCCCGTTTTTCTTAGCACCTATTAGTTGAAGATGCTACTGAAATAAAAAGAAATACATTTGCCGAAAGCTTTTTTTTCTCCCATATTGTTCTTTTTCTCATAATGGAAGATTGAGTCACACAAATGGTAAAGGTTGATGAGATGGTACAGATTGATGGAGTGCATTTGCTTCTAAATGGACTCTTTACTCTGTCATAGCTTCTTTTACCCTTTTCTCTCAGGCTCTTAATTCTCTTCTGTGATTGCATCTAAGGTACTTCTAAGCAGTCATCTTAGCTGGTTTCCTGTATACACTTTCCGTCAGTCTTTCTGTGTGTATGAATGCTGTTTCTGTCAGCATCTGTAACCAATTTCCTTTCATTCTTAAAGAAACAGAGGTCTGTAGGTAATATAACCACAGGTGAGAAGTGAACTGAGATGGGCTGTTTTAGAATTGGTCCTGTTGATGGATTGATGTAGGGTGTGAGGAAAAGAGAATGATGAACAACTGGGAGAACAGTGAGTGGTGTCATTTGTGTTTACAAGGAAGACTGATTTATAGTGGAGAGTCATGAATTCTGTTTGATAACGTTGGATAAAAGAACTTATGGAGATGAGAGCTGAAGTGATAGAGTCATCAGAATCTAATTGTACTTAAAGCCATGATACTTGATAAGAAGATTGGGAAAGGAGTGTAGATAAAGGAGCCATGGGACCCTTGGGCCTTGTGACATTCAGGGATTAGGTAAGGAGGAGAGACCAGGAAGAAGGGTCAGAGAGAGAGCAGCTAGCTGGGTGGGGGAAAAACTAGGAGATGGTGGAACAGCCTACAGAAGTAAGTATTTCAAGGAGAATTGACTGTAAACCTATGTCATAAGGTGATATTACAGAATTGACCCTTGATTTGACAATGTGGTGGTTATTGTTGACCTTGGTCTCTTTACTTCTAGTTCAAGAATGTTCTGTGTCTCTCACTGGAGACATTCTTGAATTATTTGTAATATCAACTCAGAAAATAACAGTTCTAGGAAGTAGATGTCTATTCTCTACTGTAATTATGTCCAGGGATTAGTATAAAATTAAGAGAATCTTAATTCTTTGGTGAGTTTGTCAAAAGTGCAAGTTATATGTTCATTGGGATCTGAAGAAATCTTACTTGAGCTATAATAAATATTCCAGGAGGATGTAATTATATATGATAGATGAAGGATTAAGTTAATAATGACAGTGGATGGTTGTTAATATAGCTAAAAAATGTCTTTAAAATCATTTCATAAATCATGAGACTCAAAAATTTAATGATTATTAACTTAAAGTGTGATATAGTTGCATAATTTCATTTTTGACAATCCAGTTTTAAGTACAGTCATCATTTGTTAAAGTTCAATGATTTTGAAATGTGTTGTTCTTATTCAAATATTTTCTTAGGTTGATAGTATATATTTTTAAATTAAATGTACAAGAAATCAATTTCATTTTTTGATTCTATTAGTGTTGCTGTTGTGAAGAGATGATTTAAATGGTAAAGCAAATTATTACAAGTTGGTGATTTCTCTGTTACAGCAGAAAATAACTGATAATAATTAAAACAAACATTTTAAACAAATTAGGCTTTTGTCCTTCAGTCTTCTTTACTTTGGTTAAATCTGGTGTGTGTTTGTGTATGTGCATAGTATACTTTGTTACCATTAAATTTTTATATGTTTTTAAGTCAAAGACATATTTGTGCTCCTGCTTCTTGAGAAAGTCCTCTGTACATTTATGTAATGCAAAGCTGAAAGTTGTACTTATAAATGTTTATGAACAAAAATTTATGCTTATAGTGTTTACCATAGGTTGTTAGGGTTTTTTTGTTTTTTGTTTTTTTTTTGGAATTTATTTCACTGTTTTTTTTTTTTTAAACTGACTTTTGAAGCTGTGTATATATTTAAATTATCAGGTAACA
Organism: Eumetopias jubatus; assembly: GCF_037043125.1. Classification (NCBI taxonomy): domain Eukaryota; kingdom Metazoa; phylum Chordata; class Mammalia; order Carnivora; family Otariidae; genus Eumetopias; species Eumetopias jubatus. Next base: position 38,121,218 of record NW_028274820.1, read on the forward strand.
AAGGGCTTATCTTTCTTGATTTTATTTTGAGTTAATGCTTGTTAAAATGACTCCAAGAAACATCTGGTAATTCTTTATAAAATTATCTATGTGTGATAGTAGTGAGGTATATATAATTAAATTAAGGAAACAAGTGATTTATTGGTATACTAGAGCTTAGGGATAGAAACCCCCCTCCCACCCAGAACAGCCAGCACATAGGTTATTAATGATCCAATGCAATTGTACACTTCTGGTTTCTATTCAAGCTGTGCTAAAACATTCATTGAAAGAGTTTTGAAGTGGTGAGAATAGTAGCAAATGTTGATGATGGCTTCATGAAGGAATTTCTTTTGAGGAAAGGATTTAACAGAATTAGGTATGGTGGGCTCTTTATGTTGAGAGAACAGACTTAGGGGAGCTGAATAATGAGGTGAAGAATGTGATGCATTTTAAGGTGGCCCATTTTCTTTGGCACAATTCTCAATAAGAAATTAAAGAAGTTCAGAAATTACCCCAGGCCTCTAGAAGTATTTAAGTCAGTGCTGCCACAGGCAGACAGGGATGTGGATATCTCTTTGAAACCTAACTAAGTTTTAATTTGTTTTATAATATTGAATTCTTTTTGACATGTTTAAGCCAGGGAAGATTAGGAAGAAATTATTTCTCATCAGATTTGTTTATTTGTAAGTTTGATGAAAAGATGTGACCTTTTAGTAACTGAGTTCTGTAAATGAAGATGATTAGCTCAGGAGAGGAAAAATGGAAGCAACCCTTAGAAATTTAATAAATAAACTGATGAAAGGAGATTTAAATATGTTTTCCTGGTGAGAACACATATAAAGGATCTGGAATGGCACAGCTCAGGCAAGGGAGATGATTTGTGAAGGAGCCTTGTATTAGAATGTAAGGTTCTTGATTTTTTCAATATATAGCAATTGGGAATCATTTTAGCTCTGATTAAAAGTAACTGAGAATACTTATTGAGGATGTGCTAATGGGAGAGTGTATGTGGCAATGGAATGTCAGGTAAGAAAGAAGCAACAGAGCCCTCGGGAAATGCATATAACATGTTGACTGGTAGATTTTAGAAATGAGAAGAAAGAATTCAGGCCTTTGGGCAGTTGGTTTTCTTGTATAGTAGCAGTATTTTGAAGGAAGCCCTTAATCATAGAGTTTACATATAAAATTAAAAAATGAAATACATGAAATAGTATACTCATCAGAGTTGAGAGAGGGGTGGAGTTCCTGTAAACGGGAACAATTGTGTTTCCTTTAAATGGAAAGAGATTGGAAATGAAGAGATCTAATCATCTGCTTGCCCTTGTTCTAGTATTATTTTAAACCATTCATATCCATCTATTACTAAATGGGTTAGAATGAAATTGAACTGAAGTTTTTTGATATCCCTTTACAAAGAAATCTGGGGTAAAATTAGCATTCTGTTTTTATTTACTCTGGTAAACCGAGAACTTCAGAGTTCTTAAGGCCAGCAGCATCCTATCCCGTTATGACATTTCTGCCATTTGTGTCCCGTCAACCATTGCTCTCAGTTTAAAAACTTAGTTGGCTTTGAGCTTTTTGAAATTATTTTGTAATTGCATGTACTTACTTTTCTTTCTTTACTAAACAATGTTTTCTGAATGATTTCATTAGAAGCACAATTTTTCTTATAGTTTATCTTTCAGTCTGGTTTTCCTGTTTTTCTTGAATTATTGGCGAACAGTTGTTAGATCAATGATTTAGGCTCCTTTAAAAACGTATACATTATTTTGAAGCTCAAATAAATGACTGATACTTAGCAAAATTTTCAAATGAGAATTAAACCTCATTCATTTCTGGAAAGGGCTAATGAAAGGGGCTCAGTAGTTATTTTATTTACTTAAAAAAATTAAGCCTTGTTTGTGATTGCATTTACGTCGATGTATCCCTGCATGTTGATACCAGTCTGTGGAGAGATTTATAGACACTAAGTGGATGTTATTTATTTAGTGACCTTGTAGAGAAACTTTTTGTAGGTTATTTGAAAGTTTAAAAAAAAATTTTTTTACAACCTTCTTTGGCAGGCTGTTGGATTTCCTTGGGAAGGTTATATTAACATGTTAATTAGGATGTTATTGATTAATTTTATGATAATAGAGCTGGCTAACGCTGGCTGAAATTTTCCCAACCATTTTTCAGTTTTTCATTTCCAAATGAGCTTAATGAGTTTTGAGTTCTGTTTTTGAAATGAACTTCATAATGTAGTAATAACTTTGGTGAAAAATGGAGTTTTTTTAGAAAAAACTTTGAAATTGTTTCAGTATATGTTTTCTCAGAGTCTGACACATTGGAGGTGCTTAGTAAATGTTTCTTGAGTAAATTAAATTGCCCTCTTTGTCTCTAATTGGTGTGATGTTTGACACAGTTCAAATTTAAGTTAAGTATGAGGGAAAGAAAACCAACATTGTGAATCTTTTGTGTGCCGTGGACTTCTTTTTTAAAGATTTTATTTATTTGAGAGAGAGAATGAGTGGAGGGGGCTGTGGAGTGGAGGGGCAGAGGGGAGAGAATCTCAAGCAGACTCCATGCTGAGCACGGATCCTGACTTGGGGCTTGATCTCATGACCCCTAGATCATGCCGTGAGCCAAAATAAAGAGTCGGATGCTCAACCGACTGAGCCACCCAGGTGCCCCTGTGCCATGTACTTTTACAGATGCTTTATGTGCATACATCATAGAAAGACAAAGGAACTGCTGGTCTAACATTCCATTCTTCTAAGCTTTATAAAATTTTTCTTGTAAGTACTCTCTCTTGATACTGGATTCAATGTCAGTTTTTTTGAGGGTTAGTAAATATCTTTCGTAAGATCTCTGTTGAAGGTATAGTTTATTTTGATGTTCATATAGAAACCTAAAGACAAATTCCTCTTTTTAGTCAAAAACATGTTTCTATTCCCAAGTTCTCAGGGCATTTTCTGTTATGAAGAATATATTGTCTCTCATCAAACAATCATGTTTTTGCTTCTCTATAGAATTAACTGCCTCTTTATTCTTTTGCTAACTGTTTTCTGACTTAAACTAGTCTGGTATTTATGTGTTCTTACATTATTTAGAGTCTTTACAGAGTTAGAATGTGGATTATATAAGTAGTTGCACAAATTAAGCAATCATTAATTAACATGTTTACTCTTAAAAATATACATATTTGAAATCATACAAATAAAACATTAATTGTAGAAAAATATATATAAGCAAAAAGAAGAAAATAAAAATTAATATTTATGCATGAAAAGCTGGTTCTTTTAATGTGTTTGTAAGCAAATAGCTTTTAAAAGTAGGATTACGCTGTATACACAGTTTTATAACATTTTTCCCACTTTCTATGTTATAAATAATTTTTCATTTCAGTAAATATGCCACCCACATAACTTTTAATAGCTTGACTATTTCAGTGTAAGATCCTGTGGATTAACCAGTTTCCTGTTCTTAGATATTTATTTTATTTCTAGTTTTTGTCATTATTTTATTTCTAGTTTTTGTCACTGTAGTAAATATTCTTAAAGCTAAATCTTTGTACACGTCTTTATTTAGGATAAGTGATGAGAAATGAAATTGCATTGTCAAAGGCTTTGCATTTATAAGGATTTTGGTTCATTTTTCCAAAATTGCCCTCTAGAAAGTGTGTTTCAATTTATACTCCTCATCAGTGATGTCTGCTTTTATCCCTTTCCCTGTACACATGAATGTTGATTATTTTGTATTTATTAGCTTGTCAGATACCAGAAGGTAGCATATCAAGAATAATTTATTTTGTTTATCACTCAGGCATATTTAGGATGTGAAGGAAATTAAACTGGGACATTTAATTGATTGTTGGAGTTAATTTGGTTGATTTGTTAGGCGAGTAGACCTGTTCTCTCTTATTGGAAGCTACGAATTTGAACATTTGCTCAAAGAGAAAAGTCATTTCAGTTAGAAGAGTAATACTATACATTTACTTGAGTTGCTTCCTCAGGTCAGTTTTAGAATACTCCAAAGAATAAAGGTGTCAGATTTATTATCACATATTTTTACCATCAGCACTGGTATATTTTCTTATATATGAATATATATTGATGTTTATATATTTAAAATAAAATAAAAACTAGGTTTTGGTAATTTTTTAAAATTCAAAATTTAATGATCAAAAGTTAGGTAAGGAAAAATTTTCCCTGCTGTTTACTGTCTGGATTGTCAAGAACCGTGAAGGGTCTGAAATTTTATCCTACTTATAAACTGACAAGCTAGTACCTTGCCCTTTCATGGATGCTGGCATAGGACACAAGACTCCATTTTCTTAATATTCTCACTTGCTAAGCATAAGCCAGTTCCCTTATCATCACTCAGCATTTGTTAATCAAGTAATCAATTCAGCTCAACAAGGATAGATAAGGGTTTATAGAATTTATAACCCAGTAAGGTGTCACGTTAATTATGATCAGAGGTAGGATAAGAAAAGTTCAAACAACGTAAAGTGTTACTGGGGCCCAAGGAAGGCAAAACTGTATCTTATTGTTAAGAGGAGGCTGCAAGTTTTGAGGGTCTTGGATTTCAACAGCATACTGTATGTAGCTGGGTCCTGGGGAAGTATAAGGAAATATCCTGAGCAATGGCATGAGAGGAGGAGAGCCTAGGGCAGGTGAAAGGAACCATAGGTCTTCTGGCTTGGTTTAACGGGATTTTCAGTGTGAAGATTTGGTTGTTTTCAGTGTTCCTGGGACTGAGTGCCTCTGGAGTGCATGCTTTGGGCTGTAGTTATTTACGTAGCCAGTCTTCCCTCTTTGACTAGAAATGGAGGGGTTTCCTGGTCACTTGAAGCTGGCTCAGGTGTGGCAAGGCCCCTGGGCTGCCCAAGTCTAAGAACCTGTCAGTGTAGTGTAGACTGCTGGGCAGTGTGTGTGTGTGTGTGTGTGTGTGTGTGTGTGTGTGTGTGTGGTGGGGGAGGGTTGGGAGTAAATGTTAATGTGTGTGTATGTGTGTGGTGGGGAGGGCTGGGAGTAAATGTGTGTGTGTGTTTGGTGGGGGAGGGTTGGTAGTAAATGTTAATGTGTGTGTGTGTGTGTGTGTGTGTGTGTGGTGGGGAGGGCTGGGAGTAAATGTGTGTGTATGTTTGGTGGGGGAGGGTTGGGAGTAAATGTTAATGTGTGTGTGGTGGGGGAGGACTGGGAGTAAATGTTAATGTGTGTGTGTGTGTGTGTGTGGTGGGGGAGGGCTGGGAGTAAATGTGTGTGTGTGTGTGTGTGTGGTAGGGGAGGGCTGGGAGTAAATGTGTGTGTGTCTGTGGTGGGGGAGGGTTGGGAGTAAATGTGTGTGTGTGTGGTGGGGGAGGGCTGGGAGTAAATTGTGTGTGTGTGTGTGTGTGCTGGGGGAGGGCTGGGAGTAAATGTTAATGTGTGTGTGTGTGTGTGTGTGCTGGGGGAGGGCTGGGAGTAAATGTGTGTGTGTGTGGTGGGGGAGGGTTGGGAGTAAATGTGTGTGTGTGTGTGTGTGTGGTGGGGGAGGGTTGGGAGTAAATGTTAATTGTGTGTGTGTGTGTGTGTGTGTGTGTGTGGTGGGGGAGGGCTGGGAGTAAATGTTAAAGACCTAACCTGTTTTTAGAGCATGGCATGCACTGCCAGCAGAAACAAAAAATAATTTACTGGTAGAAGGCTGTTCTTGAGACCTTCAAGAAACCCTATTTTTAATTTGATGGTGCTTTTACATTTAAATACTACCCTTTTTTTGGTGATAATCTCAGTTTAGGGGTTCCCAGCATTTTATCGATTGTAACTTTGAAAGATTATTATGTATTCTGATTATACCTGCTTTGCTTATTTTATAGTATTAAGCTATTTGATTCAGGCCATTTAACAACAATTCAAAAAAACCTGAGAATGGTTTAAAGGAGACCATTCTGTTCACAATTTAGCACTTCACAAGGAATTTCACAAGGGGCTAGTTACTTAGTTCCAATGGTGTACAGGAGACCTTCTGTTTCACAGTTTAGTACTTTGCAAGCAATTTCACGAGGTGCTAGTCACTTAGTTCCAAGTTAGGATCATTTATATCATACAGATAAATATGATATTGTGGGTATATATATAATTTTAGTATTAAGGATAAAATGCCTGGGAGATGAGAGTGACTGTTTTCTTACCATCATATGTTTGTGTTTTTAAATCATGAGTGAATCTATTTTGGTACAAGGAAAGTTTTGCTACAGCTTATGTACATTGTTGTCTTTGGAGAGTCATAGTGTTTAAAGCTTCAGAGAGAACATAGGTTATTTGCTTTATCCCTAGGGGTGTTTAGATATATGAAGTGGTATTATAGCCTCATGACCAAGTAGGTCACAAAATTGGGCCCCAAGCCCAAATGTGTGCTATCCACTCCACTATACTGTGCACATCTCTGGCTTCCAATGGTTAGAAAGTACTGAAGATGTTCGTATTTTGTACAGCTTGGCCCTTACAGAAATAATTAGTGGTTGGAAAGATCTTATAATTGCTTGGCCCAGACACTTATTTAGGTCCAGAGTTCAGCCTCCCCAGAGATGTTTTTAGCTCCTGGGTCTAGTGCTGTTTGGATCTGCAGCATACTTCCTGAAGCTTCCCAGACAGGCAGTAGTACCAGCTTCTGGTGATGTAGCTCACAGTGCTAACAGGATTCATCTAGAGATACTGCTAACTCTGTTGTTTTTTGAAATCCATCTATCAGTGTGTGTATGAAGTTGGGGATGGGGGGATGGCAGCGCTGGGAGTTTTGGGTCCCTGTGAGGATGCCAAGACATCTGTTCCTTTTATGTTTGTCAGGATGTGATTAGAGTGCTAAATCAAAATGAGACAAGAACAAAAAATACCTTAAGAATTTAAGATAATCCTAAGAATTTTTATTTTGATGTTGTAATTTAAAAATCATCTTCCTGAAATTTTTGTAGGTATTTGGTAATAGAGATTTCTGATGTGTATAAAAGCAAATTAATAATTAAAAAGCTAAATCTGGCATCCTCCTTTTTTCATATTTACCACTTAGCTCTGCACGTAAGCAAGTTTTAAAAGATGGCATTTTTTTTTTCATTGTGTGCTTCAAATTGGAAAAGGCTGCTCCTATTCATTTCATGTTCTTTGAAAATGACCTCTAGATTCTTACTTATTGTTTATAATTAAGGCGGAGATGTTGCTGGTTTTACTAAGCTAATTTCATCCTTTTTATTTTGACCAGGTAGGTTGGTTGAAGTAGTTAAATAGCAGAAATGGAAGGTGCAGAGTGTTACTTTAGCTGACAGTGATGGAATAGCATATCATATCTGTGGATTTTTTGAAAGTGTTAATCAAGATTTGATTAAGAAGCCTATTTTGATGTTTGAATAGTGAAGCATAGTGGAAATGCTGTGTTGGACTTTCTACTTATAATGTTACATTATAACATCCCGATTTGTGAATATTCTCCAAATCCTTCCCCCAACGATATTTGTTGCCTTTTATAATCCTCAGAGTTACTAGACATGTATGTTATCTGTATAGAGGTTATTGATTTTTAAAAAATTATATTACTTAAAATATACTTTCTTTTCTACATGTTTTTTGAGATATTTCTAAAATACTATTCTTTTTCTTTCCCACTCACTTCACAACTTTTGCTGAATGAATTGAAACTACTAGCTTTCAGCCAAAGAATAGCAATGGAGAATAGCTCTAGAACACAGAAAAATATTTGATAATTAAATTTCTGTTTCCCATATATTCTTAATTTTTATTTATTTATTTATTTTAAGATTTTATTTATTTATTTGACAGAGAGAGATAGCGAAAGAGGGAACACAAGCAGGCGGAGTGGGAGAGGGAGAAGCAGGCTTCCTGCTGAGCAAGGAGCCCGATGTGGGGCTTGATCCCAGGACACTGGGATCATGACCTGAGTTGAAGGCAGACGCTTAATGACTGAGCCACCCAGGCACCCCTATTCTTAATTTTTAAAACAGAATTTAAAGACATGTTATTTTAGTTCTTTGGGGTGTCTCACTGTGAATATTTTCTAAATAGATCAATTTAAGACTTTCATTGCTATTATTGATAGGTGATACGAACATGGAACTGGAATTAGAGTATGGCATTCCCCTGCCTTGATATTTCTGGTCTTATCCTAAATGAATCGTCCCTTAATTGGGACTTGAACTGAGATGAAGTGTTAGGTATTTAGTAATTGGTGGGCGGATTAAACTAGTGATGATGTAGGCAGATCCAGGAATGTCTAACACTGTTTTATGAAAGGCAGAAACTTCAGTCCCCAGTGGTTTATTGTGTAAGGGCTTGTGACCACTAAGTTGCGGAACTTGTGCTGGCTGGACCTGGGGCTTCCAGTTCCTTCTGTAGGCTTCTTTCTATTATGTCCTGCTGGTGTGAAGAAGAATCGATGTCTGGGGGGAAGTTTCATGGTCTGTTAATTCAGAAACTCAAATTCTCTTCTTGGCCTATCTTTTATTTTTTGATTACTTATGCAATTATTTGCTTATTTGCCGGTTTCTTTGAATTTCTTTTGTTATAGTTATGATTCACCCATGTCCATGTGATAAGATTCTCTACTTGAAATTTAGAGGTGATTCTTATAAATTGATGAGAGAACACTAGTTGTGAATGATTTTAGTAATAAGATGTTAAAAGCATGAGAAGCATTTGTTGCTATGAGAGTTGACACCAGTTGATTGCATGGTACAGAGAAAAGTGGTTTTTGGAGTCCAGTTTTAAAATGAAAGCACTCTTTTAACTTATTGCTATCATGGTCTTCACGTGCAGAAATTAACATATCCGGGCTTAAATGTATTGAAAACAGTATTTTTTCTCTCTCCCACCTTGCCCTCTTTTCTTAAACTATTTACTGCATATGTATTTAGTACAAAGAATCTCTACATTTGTTTCTATTTTAGAATATAAATTTAGGCAACAGTTATCTTGTTATCTGGTGCTCAGTATGTCATAGTCTTATGTTTGTACATGTGAACATATTTGTGAAGATAATGCAGTTTGTATTCTTTTGGAAGACTTTCAGGCATGTGCAGTGGTTTAGCTAGATTTGTGAATTGTTTACACCTGGATCAGTTTGGTGAGAAAAAGCTTGCTGTAACTTCAATAATGTCATTTTTTTTTGGAAAAGAATTTGCATATACGTCTTTGTGTATCTCATCCAAACCCATTACATTTCAGCGAATCATCAAGGGGTAACATAGTAAAGAACCTCCTTTTCCTCAAATAAATAGGCAAATAATGTAGCTAGACAGCGTCTGGGTAGAAAATAGAAGGTAGTAGTAGTTCTAAGATTCAATTTTCTGGTTTGTTAAACTGTGACAAGTGTAACAAAAATTAATTGGTGAACTATAACACAGTTATTTGTATAGTTGTAGTTTTTCTTTGGGAAGAAATAAGACTAACACTGTCTTCCTTTTATCTACCCGAAAGAATGTTGGGATATAATTAGATTAAATTTATTTGCATAATGTAAATATAAATTTATGTAAAGTTGAGTTTATGAAGGTGAGAAAAAATTGACTTGTAAAAGAGTACCTTTATTCAGGTGAATGATTGCTGGGAGTTGAAGCCCAGAACGTTTTTGTGATTTTTTTTCTTTTCTTTGCCTTCTGCTTTTAGCTTTTTCCTGACCTTGTACATCAGTATCAAGTTTTTATTACATGAGTGTGTTATAAGGGATACGTAATGATGGGATAAAGATAAACCAAGGGGGGAAAAATCAAGACTGGGTCATTGTAAAGTGGTAATTGCAAAAGTAAACATGAAATGTAAACATAAAAATTACTCCAAATTATGGTATAAGTATGGAAAAATATTTTTTATTCATCTCTGCAAGCCATGTGTAAATCTGGATGGTCATTCTAATTCTTCTCTGAATATGTACCTATAGCCAATGTGGTATGTTTAGAGAAGTGTCACTTCCTCTTACATTTCTTCCATTGCATCCCCAACCCCACCTTGTAAAGATGACTAACTTCAGTATTTTCTTGTTTATCTTCTCTCTTTATTTTTGTGATGATATCAGATATATGCATTAAATTTTTTCTATTTCTTATGACATGTATAATTTTAAATATATATTTTTTATATTGTATGTGTAACATATGTTATACATATAATTTAAAATTTTTCCCTTTCTCATATATGTATGTCATGAAGGGGAAATTTTTTTAAAAATTTTAATTCCAGGTATTAAGGAGGGCACGTATTGCATGGAGTACTGGGTATTATACGCAAACAATGAATCATGGAACACTACATCAAAAACTAATGATGTACTGTATGGTGACTAGCATAACATAATAAAATTAAATTAAAATTTTAATTCCAGTATCGTTAACATACAGTATGATATTAGTTTCAGGTGTACAACATAGTGATTCAACAATTCAATACATTACTTAGTGCTCATCAGGATAAGGGTACTCTTTTTTTTTTTTTTTTTTTTTGGGGAGCAAGAGAGCGTGAGCTGGAGGAGGAGGGAGGGGAAGAGGGAGTAGGAGAGAGAATCTTAAACAGACTCCCCGCCCAGTGTGGAGCCTGATATGGGCTCAATCCCATGACCTGAGCCAAAACCAAGAGTCAGATGCTTAACTGCCTGAGCCCCCCAGGCGCCCCCAAGATAAATGTAGTCTTAATCATCTTCACCTATTTTACCCATCCTCTCACCCACCTCCCCCCCTGGATGGAGCTAGAGAATATAATGCTAAGTGAAATACGTCTGTCAGAGAAAAAAATTTATGTGGACTTTCAGAAACAAAACAAATGAACAAAGGAAAAAAAGAGACAAACCAAAAAACAGACTCTTAACTATAGAGAACGAACAGATGGTTACCAGGAGAAATTTTTTTTAATTAAAAAAATTAAATATGCATGTATCAGCTTATTATTTTTCATAGTTGTGTAGTACTCTTGTGTGTGGATGAACAGTAGTCTAGTCAACCAATCTCCTGTTTGGACATCTAGATAGATTCCAATATTTCGCAGTTACAAATAATCCTTCACAATGAATAACCTTGTGCACATATATTTTCACGTTGTTTGAGGGGTATCTTCAGGATAAATTCCTAGAAGTAGGATTGCTGGGTCAAAGGGAACATACACATGTAGTTTTGTTAAACCGTGCCAATTCCCTTCCGTAGGGTTATATCATTTTTCATTCCCACCAGCAATGTATGACAGTGGGTACTTTTTCACAGCCTCGACAACAGAATAGAGGGTCAAAGATAAACAAAGCCAAATACTAAATTAAAGTTGTATGGACAGATTTTTAACTAGTAATATACTGTTGAGATAGGGAAAAGAATCCGGTGTGAACCAGGCTCACCTTCCATTTGTACAGAGGTGACTGGGTGTTTTAAAGGGAGGGGGATGAGGCAGGGCTCAGAGTCAGGGAATGAAAAACTGCAGAAAACAGGAAGTGGGGATTAGTCCCTGTGCAGCCCTTCTGGGTGTGCTAACTGGGCTTATTGAAGTTAGACTCCCACTCTCTCCCTCAGAGGCTGGGAGATGGGGGCCCTATCTTCAGGTGTTACCTCAAACAGGCTTGAGTTTTCTCAGAGAGGCACTTCATCGGGGACTAGGGTCATCCTAAGGATGCAGCCTTGGGCTGTTAGAAACTATGTTAGTGTTTTTTTCTGGTCTTTATAGGCCAAGAATGAGGCCTAGTTGAGAAGAGAACTTAGAGGATGTTGGCTAGAGTTTGGTCAAGGAGAGAATCTTTGTTAATAGCTTTAAAATTCTCACCAATCTGATGAGTGAGAGTTTGTGTCTTATTGTAGTTTTAATGTTCATTTGCCCTATTAATGAATGAAGTTGGACATGTTTTCATAGGTTTAATGGCCATTTTTGTATCTCTATTTGTGCAGTTTGCTTGTGACTTCTTCCCATTCTTATATAGGATGTTTGGTCTTTTTCCCCAACACTTTTAAGAGTTCTTTATAGATGCAGGATATTAACTCTTTATTGTGATATATGTTGTGAATGTTTTTTCAAGTTTGTCATTTGTCTTGACTTTGCTTATGGTGTTTTGTTTTGCCATGTAAATTCTTTTTTAAAATTTTTGTGTACTAAAATGTATCAAATTTTATATTTTATTACCTCTGAATTTTGAGTCATAGACTTTCCCTATATCAAGCTGAGAGAAGAATTAACTCAAGTTTTCTTCTAGTGCTAGTATAGTTTTATTTTTTATATTTAGATCTCTTATCCTTTTGGAGCTTATTCTTGTGTATGGTATGAGGAATGGATTATTATTTGTATATATGAATGCTATTGTTTTTTGCATTAATTTTATGACCTGCTACCTTGCTACATTATTTTGTTTGAGTTAGTTTTACTATTGATTCTCTAAGAGTTATATTCTAGATGTATTATTATCATTTGAAGATAGAAATAATTTGATTTCTTCTTTTCCTGTTTATTTGCTTCTTACTCTTTTCTCTAGTCTAATAACATTTGCTGATACTTCCAGAACATTGTTAAATAGTGGTGGGGATAGTAGGCATCCTTGTCTTGTTCCTGACCACAGTGGGTATTGCCTTAGTTTCCTTATCTTAAAGAAATATCCATCCATTTTAATTTTTTTATGAGTTACTATTAGGAACGGCTGTTGAATTTTGTCAAAAGGTTTATTCCAGCATCTATTAGGATAATCATTTGGTTTTTCTTGTTAGACTGTTAATATGGTGAATTATATTAATAGATTTTGTTGGATTAAACCATCCTGTTATTCTTGGCATAAACCCAACTCAGGTAGTCTGACTCCAGAGCTTAACAACTCCTTTATTTTACTACTTCCTAGTTGAGTTTCAGAGATTTGACTTGCTTCCACAAAAGTGAACTGAGCCATACAAGTTTTTATTAATTGCTTGATGAATGTTTTAATAAACATGGAGCTTAGAGGAGGGAAAAAATGTTTTGAAAGAGAGAGGACCACTACCAATCTGTGCTATCTTAAGCATCAATCACACCATCGCTATATTTGCTATGTAGCTTATTTCTACTAGCTCTTTACTTTGGAGGACTTAGTATATACCAGTCTTACTAGCCTTTTAGTGTTTTATTGGCATGATTGGTTGTGGTCGATTGATTACAAAGGGAAGAAATGCTACGAAATCTCAAATGATGAAGTAAATGCTCCATTATGACAGCCTGCAAAATAGAATGGAGGCATCATTCTACCCGCAGAAAAAGAGGGCAGAATGACAAGCTGGTAGTTTATACAAAGGATAGAAGGGGAAAAAGCTACTCATTTTTGTTAGGGAGATTTGAGACTATGTCTTGTTTCATAGCCATGTTATATAAAACATTATTTTAAAATGTTATTAATAGATATGGAATATCTATAATATCCATGTGATTTCTAGAATTTAGAGATTGTCGAAGGTACTTAAGTTACACAAATGCCATAATGGATTGATTTCCTTTTTCCAAATTGTGATAATCTTTAAAGTTGACTTTGCTCATTTTCTTCAGCATGTTACACCAGACAGCTATATTCCATGCCTTGCTGACCTGTGCAAAGCACTGTGGGAAGTTATGCTCAGCTATTACAGGACTATGGAATGGCATGAAAAGCATGACAATGAGGATACTACTTCTGCTTCTGGTAGGAAATTATTTTATTTTAAAAACAACTATAAATATGCCATATTTCTGGAATAAGGAGAAAGAAAAGGGATAGCCATTTCAGGAACTTTAGTGACTCATAGGTTAAATATTCACTGAAGAAAGTCATTCAATGTCTATAAAAGCTCCATTAACTTTGGGGATTAACTGGACCAAAGGACTTCTTAAGTGATAGATATTACCAGTTTTCAGGAAATGTGGTGATGGCTTTAGGACTAAATTATTAACAAAGGGCTTTTAAAAAATGCAAACTAGGTAAGACACTGGTCTGTCCAATTTACTGTAAAATTAATGCTAATGTTTAATATTAAATCTATTTGCTAATTTGCAAGTTGTACTAATAAAGCTAGATTCTAAGAATTAATAATTACACTTTTCCGGGGTGCCTGGGTGGCTCAGTCGGTTAAGTATCTGCCTTCGGCTCAGGTCATAATCTCAGGGTCCTGGGATTGAGCCCCGTGTTGGGCTCTGCACCCCCCCCCGCCACTTATGTTATCCCTCTCTCAAATAAATAAATAAAACCTTGAAAAAAAATAAAAATAATTATACTTTTCTTCCCATGAAAACACAGCAGGACTTAAAATTTTATAAAAAACAAAGTTTTAAAATATTAATATTTGAATGGAAAACACAACTTTAAATGACTATGATATAGTCAGCTACATAAAGAAAAAATCTTAGAGAAATTATTAACTAGACATTATATTTAAATTACTTCATTTGTATAATTATATATCTTAAGTGATTATTCTTGAACGATAGATTAAGTATTCAAAATACTTTTAAAAGTAATAAATGTTTTTATCAGCATTCTGTTTAATATGGGCAAAATAAATTATATTGCACAAGTCTTTCGTATTGCATACAATTTAATGTAGCTAGTCAATCAAATTATTTTAGTAACTTCTAATTTCTGAGGTGCTTGGTTTCTGTGTTTGGGTGCGTGGAAGAACACAAATCATATTGTAGGATTCTTGCAGTATAGAAGGCATAAGTTTAATATTTTTCTTGACTCATAAGAAGCTTGTAAATATAGATAGCAAAAAATAACAGAGGAAGATTCTATAGAAGGGTTTTCATCCTTTTAGAAATATTGCTGGGGGGTTGGTAAAGGAAGGGAGGAGGAGAAAGCAGAGAAAAGGGGGCCAGGTTTCTAGGCCAGACTGTTTTTACCCAACTCCTATACTCTCTCATCCCTGTACTACCTATGTGAGCACTGGTGTTGCAGTCAGAGATAACCTGCTTCAGATTTTTGACTGCCATTTTCCAAAGATGAGAATGTGAAGAAGTTTATCTTTTCCAGGCCTCAGCTTCCTTCTTAAAAGTGGGAGGTTAAAAAATCAAAACAAACAGCTCCATAGGGTAGTAACGCATCTACCCATAGGTTTGCTGTAAAGTTTAAGGATAATGTAAAGTGCTTACCCTGGTTGTTGTTAATATCAAAGGAAATGTGTCAAGAGATAATAATGATAGTAATGATGATGAAATGTCCACAGGCCTTTTTTTTTTTTTTTAAATCTCAGGTTACTTAGGGAATTCCTGGGATTACTGGGACACCAGACTTTCACAAGTTTATCCTGTTTTGGCAACTTTTATTTTTTTCTAGATGCAGAAACTATTAAGACATTTCAGCACCTCTTTTCCCTTTTCTAGTACATTATTTAAGGAGAAACCAGAGAGAAAGTTTGGAACAATATTAATACACACTTGAAATATAAGAGTTTAGGGGATGATACATACTCATCATAGTGAAGGTTGCTTTTTTGCTTCAGGCTCAGAGTTTGCATATATTGTTTTATATATGTATGTATTTTCATTGGGGTGTAAAGTCAAACTTAAAACACTGAGCCTTATATACTTAGTACTCTTTGCTAAAATTCCTTGACCTGATTCTGGATATTTAAAGAGTATTCAGGACTTTGATTAGCCTAACATCTGACAATATATTGAACTTGAAAAAGTCATTTGTTCACCTGCAGTTAATCCTTTCATATTCACATTAAGGAATACAATTGTAGGAGTCAGTAATTTAACCTTTTTCTTCCCAGAATGTCATAAAGCTGATAGGTCTCAAGAGGTTGTCTGTTGTAGCTCTATAGTGATACTGTTGGCATCCTAACGCTTTACCATTCTAAAACAAAACTCTAAAGTTGTCATCCAAGTGCACTGCCCTGAGCTGCTGGGTCCCTAATAGCCAGACCATACAGATAATAAAGCTTAGGCTGTAGGAGTGGTCAGAGGTACACTAGGCATGAATATGGGGCCTGGCCCGTGCAAGGGCCTTTTGCTGGTTACCAGTGCTCACCCTGCTAGCCCAAGGTGAAATAGTATCCTCAGTTGTTCCACACAGTTTATTCAAAAAAAGGCATAATCTTTTTAATATAAATGTACATATGTGTGTTTTCAGTTGCTTTTAGGGGGAAATTTGTTTTCAAGCAGGTCATTGCTCTCACCTGTTGAACTGGACATTGTTAGATTATTTGTTAGACTATTCTGGATCATGAAAAATATAAAACATGTGCATCATTACCTTACTGCATGAGCAGTTCTGCAATCTGTACCCTTGTTAACATGCATATTAACTGATAATTAGGTAAATGTGTCCAGTAATGCCCCGGCAGTAGGCAGTATATAAGTCATTGAGAACCCAGTCTCTGGGATCACACTACCCAACTTGGAATCCCAGCTCCAATCGCATATGTACTGAGTGGTCTTAGGTGTAAAATACTTAACATTTCATGGTCTTAAGTTTATGTATCAAATGCATTTAATCCTAACACCTATTTTTGATATTGTTTTGATTGTATAAATATTGAACATATTTTCTGTATTTTACATGCACTTACAATATATGAGAGTTAAAATGATTTTTTGGGGGGGGAACAAAAATGTTGTGAAGCAAATCTGAAAATATGTACCCTCTTTTATTTTCAGAAGGGAGTAATATGGGTACTGAAGAAACTAATTTTGATCGTGGCTACATAAAAAAGAAATTAGAACACGGACTTACACGAATATGGCAGGTTTGGGTTTTTTAAATTATTTTTTTACAAAAGCAATAGAAACTTTCATGTCTAAGTTGTTTTAGAAATTCAGTGTTTGAATTTTCTGTACTCATTTGCATTCCTATAGAGTTAATTCTGTTAGTTTTTCTTTGGACTAAATCTATCCTTTAATTTCTATAATTTAGTTCACAGTTGTATTTGACTATAAATTTTTAATTTGAAAATCTCCATTGGAAATATACATATATTCCTTTATTACATTTTTTCTTTTAGTGTCCTAGCAAATGTATGCTTTCCTAAAGAAATTCCTTTCTTATTGAGATACTCTTTGTTTTTATTTCATTCATTTGTGTTTTCTTTCCTTTTCTATTAATTTTAGGAAAAGGATAACTAAATAGGTGATATAGTTGGGCTGAAATCTAGTATAGAATGAAAAAAAATTTTTCTCAGTCAATGATTTTTGTGCCTTGAGGGCATCTTATATGTTTATTGGCCGAATGTATCTTCTTTAACTTATTTTGCAGTTTAGTAGCATAGTTGTTATCAGATGATTAAATTTGTTAATTTGTTAAAATTTATTATTTCCTAGATAAAAGTATGATTTCTTTGAAGATAACACTTTTTTGTTCTTTTTGGACTGCTCTTTTGGATCATGTGGTAACTCTTGTTTTTAATTTTTTGAGGAACCTCAATCCTATTTTCCAGAGTGGCTGCACCGATTTACATGCCCACCAACAGTGCACAAGGGTTCCTTTTTTTCTCACATCCTCGGCGACATTTGTTATTTCTTATCTTTTTGATATTAGCCATTCTAACAGTTGTAAGGTGATATCTCATGGTTTTTATTTGCATTTCCCTGATGATTAGTGACATTGAGCATCTTTTCATGTGTCTGTTGGTCATCTATATATCTTCTTTGGAAAATTGTCTGCTCAGGTCCTCTGCTCATTTTTAATTGGATTATTTGGGTTTTTTGGTGTTGAGTTATAGAATTTCTTTATATATTTTGGGTATTAACCCCTTAAAATTTTACATAGGCTTACAATATATGAGAATTAAAATGATTTTTTTGGGAAAACAAAAACGTTGTGAAGCAAATCTGAAAATGTATCCTCTTTTATTTTCAGAAGGGAATAACATGCATTTGCAAATATCTTCTCCCATTCATTAGGTTGCCTTTCCATTTTGTTGATGGCTTTTTTTACCATATAAAGTTTTTTATTTTGATATAGTCCCAATACCTTATTTTTCCTTTTGTTTCCCTTGCTTGAGGAGACATATAGCAACATATAAAGATGTTGCTAAGGCTAATATCCAAGAGATTACTGCCTGTGTTTTCTTTTAGGAGTTTTATAGTTTCAGGTCTCACATTTAGGTATTTAATCCATTTTGAAGGTTTTTTTTTTTTTAAGATTTTATTTATTTGAGAGAGAGCAAGAGTGCAAGCAGGTGGAGGGAGAGGGACAAGCAGACTCTGTGCTGAGCACAGAGCCCAAAGCCGGGCCTGATCTCAGGACCTGGAGATAATAACCTGAGCTGAAATCAAGAGTTGGATGCTTAACTGACTGAGCCACCCAGGTGCCCCTATTTTGAGTTTGTTTTTGTGTATGGTTTAAGAAAGTGGTCCATTTTCATTCTTCTGCATGTAGCTGTCCCGTTTTCCCAGCATCATATATTGAAGAGACTGCCTTTTCCCCATTGTATATTCTTGCCTCCTTTATCATAGATTAATTGACCATACAAGTGTAGGTTTATTTCTGGGCTCTCTGTTCTGTTCCATTGATCTATGTGTCTATCTTTGTGCCAGTACCATACTGTTTTGATTACTACAGCTTTGTAGTATATCTTGAAATCTAGAATTGTGATACCTCTAGCTTTGTTGTTTTTTCTCAAGATTGCTTTGGCTATTCAGGGTCTTTTTCGTGGTTCCATACAAATTTTAGGATTATTTATTCTAGTTCTATGAAAAATACTGTTGGTATTTTGATAGGGATTGCATTAAATCTATAGGTTGCTTTGGGTAGTATGGATATTTTAACAATATTGGTTCTTCAGTCCACGACCAAGGAATATCTTACCATTTGTTTGTGTTGTCTTTAGTTTCTTTTATCATTGTTTCATAGTTTTCAGAGTAAAGGTCTTTCACCTTTTTGGTTAAGTTTATTCTAGCTATTTTATTCTTTTTGGGATAATAGTAAGTGGAATTATTTTCTTAATTTCTCTTTTTGCTACTTTGTTATTAGTTTATAGAAACACTACCAATTTCTAGGTATTAATTTTGTGTCTTGCAAGTTTACTGAATTCAGTTATTATTTCTAGTAGTTTTTTGGTTGAGTCTTCAAGGTTTTCTATGTATAATATCCTGTCATCTGCCAGTGACAGTTTAAGTTCTTCTTTACAAATATGGGTGCTGCTTCTTTCTTTTTCTTGTCAATTGGTGTGGCTAGGACATCCAGTACTGTGTTGAATAAAGGTAGTAAGAGTAGCATCTTTGTCTTGTTCCTGATCTTAGAGGAAAAGCTCTCAGTTTTTTTTAACATTGAGTATCTTAGCTGTGGGGTTTTAATATATGGCCTTTATTATATATTAAACTACTTTTTAATTTACCATTAATTACAGGTATGGGCTGTTTTCTAGGAATATTATGTATACTGGAAAGGGAAATCTTGTACTTATTAAATATACATCTAAGGTCAGATTATGAGTTGTTTCTGATTTAATCTCCTGAGTTAGTCTCCTACTAATAGACACCAATCGTACTTAGTTGAAATTGTAGAATCCACAATGGAATTTCTGGTAGTTCAGTGTGCTTTGAAATATTGACCTGGCATTTTATATAGCTAGTTTCCATACAGTCTGGCAACTTGATGTCATTCCAGATCTAGGCAAGTCTGCTAAATATGAGGTTTAGTAAAGCTATTCTCATTTAAGCATTTGGCCAGTTTAATGCAAGTGATCATGCTTTTGAGTATAGATTATTGTGTTCAAGCTTTAGAATATCTTCATCTCCACCACTCCCAAGTCTCATTTGCCACCCTTCCCCCCATTCTCAATAGTTCTTAAACAGTATTTTGCAGACTTTAGGAACTCATTGAGTGTTAATTGAAATTATAAGGCTCAATTCAGTTGAAAAAAGCAAAACCTCCGAAAAACAAATGTTTTTTGATAACACATTCAGCAGGCAAAACCTGACCTGATTTGAATTCATTCAGCAGCAGAACCACACCTGTATTGTCATTAAGCTTTTTTGTGTAGTATTTATTTATCGCATTAAAGTGAACATTTATATGTTGCAGGAATATTAATGTGTTTTATTTTGGGATACTGCCTTAGAACCACACTGGGGGGTGTTAAATGTATATGCTATAGGTGCCATAATACATTTCTAACATCTGAAATCTTGAATTCCAAAGCACAAGTTAGCATGTGACAATTTATATACATTTATTATAAATGTATATAGAGATAATGAAAAATGATTGAAAAGCATAAGATATTTAACTTTTTTAACATAAAAACTAAACTCAAAATCAGAATGACTTATTTTTTTATGTGAAAATTTTTAGAGTATTTTCCATGCATTTTGACTCAAGTAGAAAATCTGTAAGAAAAAAGGTTGTATCAGTGGTGCCATTTGGCAGACACTGTGGAATTAAGAACACGGTGGTGAATCCATGATACTTGACCTTATGAGCTTACGAATCTAACTATATGAAAGTCTCGATCTTCCAAGATTTTCACTTTCATCTTTAATATTTGATATGTAAGAAATTATTCATATTATTCTTATGCTACTTATTTCTTTTTGTTATAGAGCATTGGGGTTGCAATATTTCTACTTTTTGTGAATTTGAGGTTTTCTTTACATCCTAGAATGCCACCCACTTTAAAAAATTTTTGCTCGAGCATTTGGAAAATAACCGTGTATTTCTTCTTTGTGGTAGGAGTTAGGTCCTATGTGTATATTAAAGCAAGCTTATTATTAATTGTATTATTCTAATCTATATCTTTATTTTTTCTTTGTTTCCTTGGCCTGTGTAATTCTGAGGGAGGAGTTTTAATCTTCCAGAAGGATTGTAATTTTGTCAGGTTTTTGTTTTATTTCTAACATTAGCTTTTGCTTTTTATACTTGGATGCTATGTTGATTGATGCTGCAATGCTAATAACCACTTTACCTACCTTCTTTGTATGTAATTCCTTCATTAATTTAAAAAAATATATAGTTCTTTTGTCCTGAGGCATTTTGCCGTGAATTCTAGTTTGCTTTATTATTACCATTGCTGTGTTTATTTTGTTCATATTTTCCTTTGACTGTCCCTTTATTTTAAATGCTTTTAGATCATGTTTTTGTTGTGTCTTCTATAAATGTAAAATAAATGTTTTTTGAGAGAGAGACTTTATCTTTTTTTTTACATTTTTTAAAATTTTATTATCATTAGTTTTTGATGTAGTGTTCCATGATTCATTGTTTGCATATAACACCCAGTGCTCCATTCAGTACGTGCCCTCTTTAACACCCATCACCAGGCTAACCCATCCCCCCACCCCCCTCCCCCTAGAACCTTCAGTTTGTCTCTCTTTATCTTTTAACTGGGCGGTTCAATCTGTTTATATTTTTATTAGTGTTTTAATTCATAGTTCTTTAATTATTAGAGAAGCTGAACATTTAAAAATCCATTAATTATTGATTTGTGAATTATTTGCTCATGTTTTTTGATTATAGGTCCAAAATGATTTATGTGATAATGAGTAATCTTTTGTATGTCATTTGTCTATTTTCACTTATTATATTTTCAATATGCGGATGATCAACATTTTTATGAGGTCAGACCATTGACCTTTATCTTTTGTGACCTATGCTACATTTCTTCTTTTTTTTTAAAGTTAAAAATGCCTTAATTTTTTTATTCCTGGTACTGCCACCACAATTTACGGGGCTGTATGCTTGATGTAATGAAAAGAAAAAAGACAAAGACAAAGCTATGTGATGAAGACCTCAGGAATGTACATCTAATTGACACTACATTGCATTAATCAATAGCTGCACTTTTTGTAAACTGTCGCTATGACAGTCCTGAACAAGCAGGCTTTCTTATTTAAGCTGCAGTGACTTTTCTCACTATGGATCGTTGTTCCTTGTGTGGCAGATTTTTACAGTTCCTCTAATGCATTTGGGACGACTGTCTCAAAGTAATCTGCAGCTTTGCTGACAACTCCTTACTCTCTCTCTTGCTAAGAACTGTAGCCCTTTTCTTTTGAATTTGTTTTAGAACCTTTTGCTACCATATCCACCTCTTCTACTACCAGATCCATAACCACCACCATAGGGACTGCCCGAGCTTCTTCTACCAAAACTGTCCCTCTTCATGGGTCCATAATTTGATTGCTTCTGTCCACTAGAATTTCCAAAATCACTGTGGTTCCCATCACCACCATAGTTACCTCCCAAATTTCCTTCTTCATTGTAACCATCCTGTCCTCTACCACTGCTACCATATCCACCTCCTCAGTGTCCGGATCCTCTTCCACCACCACCATCGCCTCCTCTACTACTATAACCAGGACCACCACCATCGTTGCCACCAACACCTCCAAATCCAGTATAGCCACCATCACCTCCTCCATAACTACCTTTCCTGCCACCACTTCCACCACCGTAGCCGCCTCTTCCATCAAAGTTTCCACCACAACCCATAAAGCTGCCAGATCCACCTACCTCCACAATGTCTTGGGATCCAGCAGACAGCAAAGAAAATGCCCATTAATAGTGTGGTGTTACTGATCAACGATTTTATCAACTCTATCATGATCATCAAAAGTTACAAAAGCAAATCCCACTCTGCCTGTCTTCCATAATTTCTATGGTTTTACTCTTGCCAGACATTTCAAAATAGTCTCTCAAATTATATTCTTCTGTATCTTCTTTAATGCCACCAATGAAAATTTTCTTCACTGTGAGATGGGCACCAGACTTTACAGAATCCTCTCTAGAAACAGCTGTCTTTGATTCCAGTATAGGCCCATCAGCCTTGTGTGGTCAAGCACATGTTGCTGCATCCATCTCTTCAATACAGGTATAAGTCACAAGATCAAAACCCCTGGAACATTTTGTTTGGGGGTCTCTCATCACCACACAATCTATAAGTGTGCTCCATTTTTCAAAATGTTCTCTTAAACCGTCATCTGTAGTGTCAAAGCTCAAAACACCAAAAAAAACCCGGTTTTCTCAACTGCTCTGGTTCCTTTGGATCTTGGCCCTCCTTCCCTAGCGGCAGTGGCGATGGCGATGGGGGAGGGTTGGGTTCGGGTAAACTGGGCAGCAGTTTTACCTCTGTTTTGAGACCACAGTCCCGGACCTCTTCCAACTTGAGTTCAGTATCTGTGCTACATTTATTCTTAAAATACTTTTTCCTGTGTAAAGCTCAGGTCAATATTCATCTGGTAATTATAGATCTTTATCTAAACTTTATATTAATTGCTATATCCCTAATACCTGGAGTACTGCCTAGAACACTTAGTACTGAGAAAATATTTTTGCTTTATTGGATTAATTTTTAATCTTTTGCAAACATACAAAAACAGTTATCTAATCCATTTGTATGTCTTTTGATATGTGATATAAAGAGAGGAGAGAGGAGTTTTTCCCCCCAAATCTAGTTGATTTTTCCTCTACTACTTTCTGAATAATCTTTTTTCTTGTCTCTTTATGTGTGATGCCTCCTCGTAGCAAGGTCTGCTGGAAAGAGGAGACTCTGCAGGTAGAGAGACCAGGATTCAAATCTTAGTCTTGTCATTCACGGGGCATGTGAATTTAGGCAATTACTTGACCTGTTTTCAGTTTTTCTTCTCTTCAGAGGATAATAAATGCCTGCTCAACAGAGCTGTTTTAGGATTAAAGATAATATGTGAAGTTCTTAGTATAATTCTGATAAAAAGTAAACAACCAGCAAACAGTAGTTTTTACTGTTGTTTATTAAGCTTTGTTTATATATATATTAGCACTGTTTCTGAGTTGTTTGTCCTATTTTGTTGATCCTTTGGGTATTGGCAGTATTGTTTTTTAAAAAAATAGTTTTTAATATATTTAGTACAGGTAGGACAAGTCCTTCAACATCACTTAAAACTTACTCCATCTTTTCAAAGCTTTGTATTTTAAAAAAAGATTATTGCCTGTTTTTTATTTCTGATGAATTTTAGAATGATTGTTCATAGGAAAAGGTTTTTGTGATTTTGGTTAAAATGTCACTGAACCCCAACTTAATATTAATTTGGAAAAGTTGATGTCTTTATACTCATTCAGTCCCTTGACTCTCATTTTATTGAAATTTCTTTTGTATCCTGTTAGAGTTGTTAGCTTTTTCTTACAGGTCTGTTGTTGCCTATTAAAATTATTCCTAAGTACATTATATTTTTAATTTTTATTTTAATGGAATCTCATTTTAAGATACAATAGCAGAAATACACGAAAACTTAATTTTTATGTATTGCACATAATCACATAGTTATCTTATTAATTCTAATTATTTTTGAACTGATTATTCTAATTATTTTTGAATTGATTATTTTGGAGTTTCTAGCCTACCAAGCCACACATGAATGATGATGATTTTTATCTTCATATCCAAAATGAGGATATAATTTTTATCTTGCATATGTGTATGTATTAATGATGATTGTCATCATTATTTTTATATCTGATGTTTATGGAATTGTTTCAGTGATATCACTGTGAGAATATTGATTATTGGCCTAAATATATATTCTTAAGAATGTATTCCTGTCTCATTTCAATGTGTAAGTATAGAATAAATGGTTCTGGGAGCTTATATTCTATATTTTGGGTTTACTTGAAATATTTTTTTGTTTTGTTTTGCAGGATGTTCAGCTAAAAGTAAAAACCTACTTGCTTGGAACAGATTTGTCTATATTTAAATATGATGATTTCATCTTTGTTTTGGATATAATCAGCAGGTACTGTGTGAAATCTTGTTTTATTCTTTAGTTTGAGTCATCCAACCATGATAATCAAAGAAATCATGAATCAGTGAGTTATGTATAACTTTTTCATGGAAATGAAGACAATTGAACATTCATAATCTAATTTCTGCTGGGTGTGTGTGAGTGTGTTTAAATATTTCTGCCCTTCAGATGTCTGTAAACCATAATGAATTTGTGAACGTTAGAATTTCTTCAAACATCCATTTTTATGGTGTGTTATCTTTGAAGAAAGATGACCTGGACTACTTTTGTTCTGTAATAAGAATGTTGCTGAAATTTATATAAATCTTTTTATCCAACTAGGTTGATGCAAGTTGGAGAAGAATTTTGTGGTAGCAAATCTGAAGTTTTGCAAGAGTCCATTAGAAAACAGAGTGTCAACTATTTTAAGAACTACCATAGGTAAGAACTGTAATAAAATATGAATAGACTTATTTAGGTAATGAGAATACTTTGTCTAATGCTTAAACCTTATAGCATTAATTGGTTTAAAACAATTTTTTTTTAAAGATTTTATTTATTTATTTGACAGAGAGTGAGAGAGCACAAGCAGGGGGAGCAGCAGAGAGAGAGAGGGAGAAGCAGGCTCCCTGCTGGGCAGGGAGTCCAATTGGGGACTCGGTACCAGAACCCTGGGATCATGACCTGAGCTGAAGGCAGTCACTTAACCAACTGAGCCACCCAGGAGCCCCTAAAACAATTACTTTTGAATTTGAAAGAATTCCTTTGTAGTTCATTTTGCCATGGTTAAGGACTTTTTTTTTTTTGCCAAAAATATCATAAAATATTCTCATTCCTTATTTATTGTAAATTTTGATAGATTGTCCTGAGAGGCTCAAAATGTTGAACTAAATATTGAACCAATTTCTTTATGGGTGAAAGGTGATTATTCTACTGGAGTTCACCGAAAGAATTTGGCCACTATCCTGTATCTGCATATATGGTGTGAGCTAATAAGGGAGTTAAATCACTAGAGGCAGCACTCAGTGAGGGGTTACTTGAAAGCATCTGCCTCTTAAGAGTAAGAACGTTCTATAGAAGAAGGCATGATATTCAGAATCTAGCTACAAAGTCAAAATTATGTATGACATTGCAAAACAGTCACTACTGACTTTAGAAAGCGTGATTAGGAATGGTTTTGGGAATGGAAGAAGATGGGAAAGAGTGTTTAATTAGCAGTGTGATTGTATGCTTAAAGCAGCATTAAATTGAGAGCTGTTTATTAGACCTTTCCTGATATAAGGTGGAGACTGTACTATATTCCTTATATATATTTTATCAGTTGAATTGTTGTATCTTTTTATTCTACATTTTTATTTTTTAGAATTATGTTTTGATTTTGTTATTTGGTGATTTTATTTATTTTTATTTATTATTATTATTATTTTTTAAAGATTTTATTTATTTATTTGACAGAGAGAGACACAGCGAGAGAGGGAACACAAGCAGGGGGAGTGCGAGAGGGATAAGCAGGCTTCCCACTGAGCAGGGAGCCCGATGGGCTCGATCCCAGAACCCTGGGATCATGACCTGAGCTGAAGGCAGACTAATGACTGAGCCACCCAGGCACCCCAATTTTATTTTATTTTATTGTTTTTTTTCCTGTCTCAATGATTTATGTATGTATGTATGTATGTATGTATGTTTAATTCTGCTTTTTCTTCTTGTTCAGAGTCAATACCTGGTCATAGTGATAGGTGCCATGTCAGAAGAGAGATTATTGGACATCAAACCAATGATTAATTAATTATTAAATATATTTAAGTACAAGTGTTCTTTGTTGTGAACTATTAAATATGTTTTGAAAGAGATTTAAATTGATCCTGTACCAAAGCAGAGCCTTTGGCCTTTGTAGTTGAATTGAAAAGAATGTTTAGAAGATTTAAAAAAAATTTTTTTAATTGATTAAACCTCAGGAAAACAGTAGTAAGGGGAGAGCATGAAACACTAACACTGCCTTTATTTGTATATATTTTTTTCCTGTTAAAATTTAAGCTCTGCTGAAACAGATGGCCTGGCTTGTACACATTGCTGTACAAAAGGAGGAGTTTTTAAATCATAGATGGGAAAGGATAAGGAACTATGAACGAGCCAGAAGCCTCACTTACCTGTCAGAATGAAAGCATGACAGATGTCCATTTCCCAAAGATTACTTTTAGTCAGTAAGACAACTGGGAGACCTTTTGTGTTCCTAGTGACTGCACAACGTGTGTGATGAAAAAAAACCCTGATTTATTTAATGGTCTCCATTCTGCATTCTACGTTACTTATTGTCATAAGGTATCTGTCATTATGGCAGCCAGGTCTGGGCATTTATAGACTATGACCATGATGGAGATTCCTCACCAAAGTTTACCTTGATGAAATTAGAGACTAGAAATGAATTATTAACTGTTTCCAAAACACTCAACTTTTTAATGGACTTCTCTTAGAAATATATGTGAAATTTGTTTCCCATTGAAAAGGCTGTATGGTTCTTTCAGAAGGAGAGCTGGACCGGGAGATACTAGACTTGGGTTCTTATTCCACTTTTGGTGTTTGCCAGCTCTCTGAAACTGGACAAATCATTTAACTCTGGCTGATGGTTCTATCAACTGCAAAATGGGGTGGCTAGATGAAAAGGTCTCCATAAGTGTTGCCTGTAGATCTTGCCCTTTTTTTCTTGCTGTGTTGTATACTGGAATATTGGAATAGGTTAAAAAGTAAAGATTTAACTTTTCTAAAAGTATTCTTCTCTATCCCCAGCTTATATACTGGCTATGGTCACTATCTGTCCAACAGCTGCCATTTGGAAAATTGTAATAAAAATCATTTAGTAAAGTTAATGCCAACCATTAATGTGTTCTGAAGTAAATCTTTTTCTTTATAAGCAAGATAAACTTAACGGGTGATTTAGAAATGATGTACATAATACTGAATTGACGAAAGTCATTACATTAGCTAGTGATGCATCTAAATCTGTTAAATTCCAATTTAGTATCTTCTTCACCAGATCATACTACATAAATACTTAAAGGCAGTATGAAACATGGTGAACTATAGATCAAGTGGGTTTTGGTTTTGTTAATAAAAGTGTTAAAATATGCTTACAATTGTTTCATGATCTTCTATTGCCAAATAGAGATCCTGAGAATCAAGAAATTCTTAGACCAAATTATTCTGACTTAGAGTCCGCTTAGGCTATTGGTTTAAAGATGTCGGCATAATAAAAAGGTGAAAATAAAAGCATTTTACCTTTGGGTGGAACATCTATTTATATAAAGTGTATTCATGTTGCTTATGGTAGTTGTATAAAAGTCTGTATGCCATTTACCTTTGGGTGGAACATCTATTTATATAAAGTGTATTCATGTTGCTTGTGGTAGTTGTATAAAAAGTCTGTATGCCATTATCTTTTTCTAGGGCAAAATTACATTAGACTGTGAGGGAACACAGTCTCTATCAATGTGAATTCTTATCTTACAAAAATATAGGTTTTATTCCCCCAAATTCCTTTATGTTCAGTGCTAAGTTTGTATACATCCAATGCTATCATTCTTCTGCCAGATGTTGCAGAAGTCCCAAAAGCATAAATTATCTGATTTAAACAATAATAACATAGAGATTATGTAGTGTAATTGCCAGAACATTCTATTTAACAAGTGCACTTTAATTTGTAATTACTCTAATGATCAAATCTTACATTTTCGAGGATCCTGAAGGTACAGTGACTGGTGTTAAAAGAGGGGAGAGGTTACCTATCCTTTCAGGGAGAAAAACTTTCCCATTGCCTGAGTAAGAAAGGTTTATTTTTTAAGTAGCTTCAAAATGTGTGTTTCTAGGATCAAGTTTATTATCCATATACTTCTCTTTGTTTTCTGCCTGGACGAAGTGATTTAATCTTTTTTGTTTTTTTGAGTACTGGGCCTTGTATCTTGTAGAACTCACTTGCTTTTTCTCCCTCCATATATTCTCTGCCCAATAAGCACTTTTCGTTAAGGTTTCAGAGAGGGCAGTAAATAAGTGATCAATAATTTTAGTTTTTTTATGCTAGGTCTCAGATTTTTTTTTTTAAGGAAACAATCTTAACAAATGTAAAGGTTTAAATTTGTAAGTGTCCAACTTACGTTTTAACTACTATTGTTGCATAACAAACTATCCTGAAACTTATGGTTTAAAACCACCATCATTTTATCATTATTTCATGTAATCTGTGAGTCGGGAATTTAGGAAGAGATGAACTGAATGAATCTTCTGCTTCTTAGAGGATTGGCTGAGGTGACTGAGTAGTACTCAGCTGATGGTAGGGTTTGTCTAGAGAATCCAGAATGGCTTTGCTTGCACCTTGGTGGAGATGGCTAGAAGGATGTACACAGTTGAGTTTGTTAGCCAGAGTGCCTGCATGTGGCCTTTCCACTATGATGATCTCAGGGTGGTTGGACTTCTCTTATATGGCGCCTGGCTTCCCGCAGCACTAGTTTTCCAAAAGACCCAGGCAGAAGCTTTCATGGCTTTTTCTGATGTAGGCGTAGAAGTCATGTAGTCCTTCCACCATATTCCATTGAATACAAGCATGTCATGAGGCTACCCAGATTCAAGAGGAGGTACATTTGATGGGGGAGTGCTAAGGTCATGTTGTATAAGAGAATGTGTGTGGGATAGGAGGTAATTGTTGCAACTCTCTGCTATATTCCTTGGGAAAATAGGAGAAATATTTTTAGAAAACAAATGGACTTGGTGATAATGGTACCAATAAATTATCTTTAATATTTAAAATACTGTAAATTAGATTATTTAAAAGTAAAAACATTTACATTTCTAAACTATACAATAGGGCTTAAATTTTGAAGGTAAAATGAGAACAAAGTCTTCATGCTACTATCTGATGTCAGACTAACTCCCTCTGCCATAGTTTATAATAATAGTAGGTAGACCACTCTTAAACTCCTCTTAGTTTATACTGTTGTTATTGATTTCCAGTTTTTTTCCTGCTGAGAAAATGTTTGGGCCAGTGTGGTGTTTTCAGTGGACTTGGGTTCCTACCTCTGTACTACCTACTAGCTTTACCACCTCTGTAATTTGGTTTTCTTATTTCTCTGAGCATCAAGTTCCTTCTCTTTAAATGTGGCAGGCTTGTAGTGGAATCTTTACCTTTCTTGAAGTGTTCGTTTTTATCATTTGTTTTTGGAATCTGCCTTTTATTGCATCAAGTCTTTTATCAGGTTAATTAAAAGATCTGGATTTCACACAGTTCCAATTCGTGGATATTTTTTTCCTTTAATTAGTAGATCAGCATATTTGAGATGCCTCTTAGATTGGTTATTGTCTTCTTTACTATACTTGCCCTTTAAAATCTTTTAAATTTTATTTGTATTGTACCTATTCTCTTGTAGTCCACAGAAGCTTCTTTGTATCCTATTTATATCTTGTTTCTTAAAGACATAGGGGGCACCTGAACTGCTTAAACAGTAATAATTACAATTGCTTTTCACATAATAGGTCAGCATTCATTTCTGTTATTCCGCATCTGATTGCAGTTTGTAATTTATGAACTCACTGCTTTTCATCGTAACTTATTCTTTATGTGTATTAGTAGAGTCAAATAGAAGAAAAAAGTAAAATGCAAATCTTCCAATTTGTGTAAAAATGTTCTTGGGCAAAGAGATGTAAAGGAAGTTTTCCGTGGCTTTAATGAATCAATTTGGATAATATTAACGAATTTATCATTCACAGTCACAAAATAAGTAGATTTTTGCCTTTGACTATGTTTTTTCAACAGTGGTGCAATGAAAAGAAAGATTTGGAAATCAGGGCCTCTCTGCTGTCTACTAGTCGTGACCTTGTGACCCTTCACAAGTGTATTGATGTTGCCTACAGCCCTCTGTGGCCAGATTTTTAAAACAAGCCTGCCTTTATTGCAGACAGTTTAGTTAGGGGAATGAGAGGATTATTCAGGTTTTTTCTTTTGAAAAAAATATATTAAAGTGTAATATAAAAGTACACACATCTTAATGTACAACTCCATCAATTTTTACATATCTATATACCACATAAACCACCCAGGTTAAGATACAGAATTTTTCCACTACCCTGGAAGGATCTCTTGTGTCCTTTCTCATTCAAAACCATCCTTAGAGATAACTGCTATTTTGGCTTATATCACTATTGATTAGTCTTGCCTGTTTTTAGCATTGTATAAATATTTTTTTATGCCATTCTGAATTGTTTTTGCTTTTTATTTAAAGTTTCCAGTTGTTTCTTGCACATACACATACTTATATACACATACATATATATACATATTTAAGCTGTTTGTTTTTTTATGTTGACCTGAAATTCCTGTGATCTGGTGGCTAAAGCATTTTATTAGACCTAATAGTTGGGAGATTCTTTTGAATTTTCTGTGTATACATTTATGCCATTTGTGAATAATGATGGTTTTATATATTCATTTCTAATCTTTGTACTAGTTAGGACCTCTGATACAATTTTGAATAGACGTGGTGACAAGGGTATCTTTATTGTGCAGTGCTTTGTCATTAGGTATGATATTTGTGGTAGGCTTTTATAGATACTTTATGTCAGATTAGAGAAATTCCTAAGACAAAGTATACTTTAAGTCAAGAAGTATTGCTAAAAATAAAGAGAATACTTTCATAATGATAAGAGAGTGTTCCTTAGGAAGATATAACAATCCTAAATTTGTATGCCTCAACTCCAAAACAACTCCAAAACATATAAAGCAAAATATTTAGACTAAAAGGAGAAATAATTCTATAATCATAGAATTTTTTTGTATGCCACTTTTAGTGAGTGATAATGGAAGCAGAAAAAAATCACTGAAGATATGTGTTCAACTAACATATTCAATAACATTTGCCTTTTGTGTGTGTGTGTGTGTGTGTGTGTGTGTGTGTCTGCATGTGTGAGAGAGAGACCCACACAACAGTTGCAGAGTATATATTTTTTTTCAAGAGCACACAAGAAGTTTATCAAAATTGATCCACTGTGCCGTAAAGCAGGTTCTTTAAAAATGTAAAAGGATTGGGGTGCCTGTGTGGCTCAGTTGGTTAAGCATATGCCTTCGGCTCAGGTCATGATCCCAGGGTCCTGAGATTGAGCCCCGCATCAGGCTCCCTGCTCAGCGGGGGAGGCTTGAAAGGATTGAAATCATAGAGCTTTCATTCTCTGACCACAGTGAGTTAAACTAGAAATAAATGAGAGACAACAAGAAAATGCACCAGTTTTTGGAAGTTAAACAACCTGTTTCCAGTGGTCAAAGAAGAAATCATATTGGGAGTTAGAAAATCTTTTTAAGTGAATAGTAATAAAACCATGGCATCAAAATTATGGGATCCAAAGCAGAGGGGAGAATTTCTAGCTGTAAGTGTATTTTTTGGAAAAGAAGAAAGTTTGAAAATTAATGCCCTAACCTTCCATTTCAATAAGTTACAAAAATGACAGCAAATTAAACAAAAGGAAACAGAGGGAGGAAGATTATAGAGCAGAAATCAATGAAACAGAAAGCAAATGTATAATAGAATTCTATAAACCTACTAGTAACACTGAGCAAAAACAACAAGAACAACACAAATTACCAATATTAGCAGGAGTTGATCTATAGATCCTAGACATTAAAAATGTAATAGTGTGTCAACTATACTTCAATTTAAAAAAAGAATACAGTAAATGTGTAGTGATGTAGATACATAATAAAATGATAGGAACAACTTTATGCTAATAAAATTGACAATGTAGTTGAACAAATTTCTTATAAAACCAAACTTAATAAGCTGACAAAATAAAATACGGAATATCTGATAGACTTGTGTCTCTTAAAGAAATTGAATCTGTATTTTTTAAAAACACTTCCATCTCTAGGCCTGCTGCCTTCCCTGGTAAATTCTACTCAATATTTAAGGAGGAAATATCAACACCAGCTCTTTCAGAGACTGGAGAAAGAGGGAATGCTTTGTAAATTATTTTGTGAAGCCAGCATAACACTGATACCAAAACATAACAAGGACATTACAAAAAAGAAAAATTATAGGGGAGTATCTCATAAGAACACAGATGTAAAAATTGTTAACAAATATTAGCAAATTACATTCAGTGATATCTAAAAAGGATAATGACATCGCAAACAGGTAGTATTATAGGAGAACAAAGTTGGCTAAATATTTAAAATTTAATTTGCTAATTAACAGAGTATAGGAGAAATCCCATATGTTGGCTAAATATTTAAAATTAATTTAATTTACTAATTAACAGAATATAGGAAAAATCCTATAGATGAAGAAAAAAAATTTGATAAAATTCCACCCTATCTCAATTTTAAGAAATCATGCTTGTGTGTAATTTTTACTTTCAATCTAATTATGGGCTTATATTTAAAGTGTGTCTCTTGTAAACAGCATATAGATTATCTTGTTGTGTTTAAATCCAGTCATATGATTTTTGTATTTTGTTTGAACTGGTTTTTGTTTTATTTCCATTTAATGTATTTATTGGTATAGTTGGATTTAAATCCATCATATTACTGTTTTATTTCTAAAAGTGTTATTCTTTTTCTATTTATATTTTGTCTTCCTTTCTTTTGGATTGATCATGCATATATTTTAATACTATTTTGTTTCTCAGTTAGCTTTTTAAAAATAGATTCTTGTAGTGGTTACTGTCTCTTCAATATGCGCTCCTGTTCTGTTATAGTTGACCGTAGGTTAGTCTACTTCCAGAATAGTGCAAGAACTAACTTTGTAACTGCATTTCTTTTCTTATCCTTTTAGTTTTTTTATGTTTTTATCATTTACTTTCTATCTTGTTTCCTATATACTCTTTATGCAGAGGGTTCACTGAGCTGCTTTTGTCTGTGAGTTGGTACCTTTTATCACTGTAATAGTTTTATATTATTATGTAATAAATTGACATGAGCTTAACAGCTTAAAACAACATCCATTTATTATGCCACCGTTCTGAGGTTAGAAGTCTGGATCGGCTTGTCTAGGTGCTCAGCTTTTACGAATCTCACAGGGCCAAAATCAAAAGATCAGCAGGGCTGGGCTCTGATCTGAAGGCTTTGGGGAGGAATCCATATCTGAGCACATTCAGGATGTTGGCAGAATTCAGTTTCTTGTGATCTCAGGACTGAGATCCCTATTTTCATGGTGGCTGTCAGCTTGGGAACATTCTCGGCTTCTAGAAGCTTCTCTGCAGTCCTTGAGCACGACCATTTCCATCTTAAAAGACAATAATGGCACATAGAGTTTTCTCATGCTTGGACACAGACAGGGGGATTTGACACAGACACAGAGGAAAAGACACACACAGGAGAAAGTAATGTGAAGATTGGCAGAGATTGGAGTGCCAAGGCCACAAGCCACAGAATGGTGGTAACTGCCATAAACTGAAAGAGGCAAGGAACAGATTGGTAGATGACGTGCAGAGGTCTGCAGAGAGTGTAGCCCTGCTAACAGCTTGATTTCAACCTAGTGGTACTGGTTTCAGACTCTGGCCTCCAGAACTATAAGAGAATAAATTTCTGTTGTTTTAAGTCACTCCGTTTCTGGTGGTTTGTTACAGCAGCCACAGGAAACCAATACAAAGTGGAATTGCTGTGTTAAGTGGTAACTCTATGTTTAACGATTTGAGGAACTACCAAACTGTTTTCCCAAAGTGGTTCTATCATTTTAAATTTCCATCAGCATTATATAAGGACTCTTAATTTCTCCAAATCCTTATTGACACCTGTTATGGTCTGTCTCTGATTATAGCTATCCTAGTGGGTATGAAGTGATGTCTCATTATGTTTTTGACTTACATTTCCTAATGACTAATGATATTCAGCATCTTTTTATATGCTTATTGGCCATTTGTATATCTTTGCAAAATGTCTATTTAAAACCTTTGCCCATTTTTCAGTTGTGGTGTTTGTCTTTTTGTTGAATTGTAAGAGTTGTAAACTTTTACAGTTTTACTTCTTATATTAGGTCTGTGGTCCTTTTTAGTTAATTTTTGTATATGATGTGAGATTTGGGCATAATCACTTTTGGAATACTCTCAGCCATTACCTCTTCAAAACTGCTTACATTCATTCTATCTTCTCCATTCAATCTCATGCATACTAGATGTTTTGACTGTGTCTCCTGTATCTTTTATGATCTTTTCTGTTGCTTCCATTTTTGTTTTCAATTCGTGCTTCAGTGTGGATAGTTTCTATTGATCTGTCTTTGAGTTCATTAATCCTGTCATCTGCTTAACCAATTTTTAGTTTAAGGTAATTGTATTTTTCAGTTACAGAATATCTGATTTTGTTTTTTTTATTATTGCAATTCTTTGAACTTCTTTCTATTCATTTTGTACATCTTTTTTTCTCTATTTCATTAATTATAATAGTTATCTTAAAGTCACCTTCTGTTAATTCTAATATTTGGAGCAGCTTTTGTTTTTACAGATTTACCCATTTATTGCCTCTTTACTTTAGAAATGTGAATTAAAAAAAATCTAGATTTTGTTTTTAGCAGGTTAGTAATAACAATGAAGCTGTTACAAGAAGGGGAAAAGTAGAGCAGGCACTGGCCCTTTGTTTCCTGGGTCAACTGGAAGGAAGTAGTTACTTTTCTGGAACTGCCTGTATAATGTACTGATTATTCAGGATAGACAGTAAACCACAATAGCATTAAAAAGGAAAGAAGAGATCAATGTGATGTAAGTGATTAGTGCAGTGCTGGCTCTGGAAGTGCCATACTTGGTAATTTAATTTGTAACCGCTGTGTAGGGAGAGGCCCTGAGCTAAATATATCTGGAGAGTGATAATTATCCTGATCTTGTGGCTTAGTATGATTAAGATCTTTGCTGTTTAGCATAAAGCATTTATTAGTATTAATGATCTCATAAACTTTGTAAATTATTTCTCTGTTTTTTGGCATTGATATATGATTAGCTAGGGATATTTTAAGTATGTGAGTTGGGAGTAGCTTTTAGTTTCATCCCTTAATAAAAATATCATTTCCTGTACATTCATTATTTTTGTAATATAGTAGAGATATTGTGAGTTTAGTAAATATTTGAGAGTTTTTTCTCTTAAAGATGATAAAATATTAACAAGTAAAAGTACATGTTTGTGTTTGCTGTGTTGCTTTGAATAGATTCTCCAAGTTGATTATGATTATGATGATAATTCTATAATTGTATTTTATTTTCTTAATTCTTGTGTGCAGTGTACTTTTCCTCTAACTTTCTGGAGTGTTTGTTTTCTTTTTTTAAGAACACGGCTTGATGAACTGAGAATGTTTCTAGAGAATGAGACATGGGAGCTTTGTCCTGTGAAGTCAAATTTCAGCATCTTGCAACTTCATGTAAGTGTCTCTTAGGAATAAATGAATCTGTCTTTTATTTAGTTGTCTTAAAAAAACGCAGATATTAAAAAATCATTTATAAAATCATTAATAGCATCTTTCCTTACTTGCTTAAAAGTAATAGCCAGCCTCTTTTATAAGAGTGATCCTTTTATGGATGTCAAAATCTGTCTCTTTTTACAAATTCACTTTATATACTTCAGGAAAACTCTTTTGCCAGTCTTTTTCTTTTGATTTCAGAAAGAGATCTGCTTTATTTAAAGTTTGCAGAAAATTAATCAGTTGTATTTTGATGGTCTTTAATGAAAAAGCTTATATTCGCAGAATGCTTGTGATTTCTTGTTTGTTTGTTATTTCTTAAAGGAACTAATAGGCTCTTAATTTATGTTGCAACTCATAAGTGTACCTGTAGTTAGACAATGCCTCCAAAATAAAATAGGCATTTACAAAACATACTCTTAACTAATTTTTATTAGTTAACTAATTCCTTGAATCCTCACAGAATATGTAATCTGTTAAAATATTAACTGATTTGTTTTCCCTTGGTTGAAACACATTGTAGATAAATATTCCTTGTGTGATAGATGGTGTCCTACAAATACCAAATGTCAAAATACAGTGTATAAACATAGGTCCCTGTATAGAAGGTCCGGTATGTTCAGATTTTGCCTTTGGAAGGAATGGCTTGCTAGAAGCAATTTTCTTATTCTAGATAAATGTAAAGAATATATGATTAAAAGTTTTTAATAGGGATAGTCTTTATTCTTATATTGTATAATAGCTTACTTATCCAGTTCTATCATATTCCTTTCCTAATGTGGAAATATTAAATACAGTGAAACATGTCGATTAATAAATGCTTTAGAGACAGCAAAATTAACAAAGATTTTAACACCGTTTTAGAATTCTTTTTTTTATGTTATGTTAATCACCATACATCATTAGTTTTTGATGTAGTGTTCCATGATTCATTGTTTGCATATAACACCCAGTGCTCCATTCAGTACGTGCCCTCTTTAATACCCATCACCAGGCTAACCCACCCCCCCTACCGAACCCTCAGTTTGTTTCTCAGAGTCCATAGTCTCTCATGGTTTGTCTCCCCCTCCGATTCCCCCCCTTCATTTTTCCCTTCCTACTATCTTCTTTTTTTTTTTTTTTAAACATATAATGTATTATTTGTTTCAGAGGTACAGGTCTGTGATTCAACAATCTTACATGAGTCACAGCACTCACCATAGCACATACTCTCCCCGATGTCTATCACCCAGCCACCCCATCCCTCCCAACCCCCACCATTCCAGCAAACCTCAGTTTGTTTCCTGAGATTAAGAATTCCTTATATCAGTGAGATCATATGATACATGTCTTTCTCTGATTGACTTATTTCACTCAGCATATACTCCAGTTCCATCCACGTTGTTGCAAATGGCAAGATCTCATTCCTTTTGATGGCTGCATAATATTCCATTGTGTATATATACCACATCTTCTTTTTCCATTCATCTGTTGATGGACATCTTGGCTCTTCCCATAGTTTGGCTATTGTGGACATTGCTGCTATAAACATTGGGGTGCACATATCCCTTCAGATCCCTACATTTGTATCTTTGGGGTAAATACCCAGTAGTGCAATTGACGGATCGTATGGTAGCTCTATTTTCAACTTTTTGAGGAACCTCCATACAGTTTTCCAGAGTGGCTGCACCAGTTTGCATGCCCACCAACAGTGTAGGAGGCTTCCCCTTTCTCCGCATCCCCGCCAACATCTGTCGTTTCCTGACTTGTTAATTTTAGCCATTCTGACTGGTGTGAGGTGGTGTCTCATTGAGGTTTTGGTTTGGATTTCCCTGATGCTGAGCGATGTTGAGCACTTTTTCATGTGTCTGTTGGCTATTTGGGTGTCTTTGGAAAAATGTCTTCTGCCCATTTCTTGACTGGATCATTTGTTCTTTGGGTGTTGAGTTTGATAAGTTCTTTATAGATTTTGGATACTAGCCCTTTATCTTATATGTCATTTGCAAATATCTTCTCCCGTTCTGTCGGTTGTCTTTTGGTTTTGTGGACTGTTTCTTTTGCTGTGCAAAAGCTTTTTATCTTGATGAAGTCCCAATAGTTCATTTTTGCTCTTGCTTCCCTTGCCTTTGGCGATGTTTCTAGGAAGAAGTTGCTGTGGCTGAGGTCGAAGAGGTTGCTCCCTGTGTTCTCCTTTAGGATTTTGATCGACTGCTGTCTCACATTTAGGTCTTTTAACCATTTTGAGTCTATTTTTGTGTGTGGTGTAAGGAAATGGTCCAGTTTCAGTCTTCTGCATGTGGCTGTCCAATTTTCCCAACACCATTTGTTGAAGAGACTGTCTTTTTTTCACTGGACATTCTTTCCTGCTTTGTCGAATATGAGTTGACCACACAGTTGAGGGTCCATTTCTGGGCTCTCGATTCTGTTCCATTGATCTATGTGTCTGTTTTTGTGCCAGTACCATACTGTCTTGATGATGACAGCTTTGTAATAGAGCTGGAAGTCCGGAATTGTGATGCCGCCAGCTTTGCTTTTCTTTTTCAACATTCCTCTGGCTGTTCGGGGTCTTTTCTGGTTCCATACAAATTTTAGGATTATTTGTTCCATTTCTTTGAAAAAAGTTGATGGTATTTTGATAGGGATTGCATTGAATGTGTAGATGGCTCTAGGTAGCAATGATATCTTAACAATCTTTGTTCTTCCAATCCATGAGCATGGAACGTTTTTCCATTTCTTTGTGTCTTCCTCAGTTTCTTTCATGAGTATTTTATACTTTTCTGAGTACAGATTCTTTGCCTCTTTGGTTAGATTTATTCCTAGGTATCTTATGGTTTTGGGTGCATTGTAAATGGGATCGACTCCTTAATTTCTCTTTCTTCTGTCTTGTTGTTGGTGTATAGGAATGCCACTGATTTCTGTGCATTGATTTTATATCCTGCCACTTTACTGAATTCCTGCATGAGTTCTAGCAGTTTTGGGGGGGAGTCTTTTGGGTTTTCCACAGAAAGTATCATATCATCTGCAGAGAGTGAGTTTGACTTCTTCTTTGCTAGCTTGGATGCCTTTATTATTTTTTTTTGTCTGATTGCTGTGGCTAGGACTTCTAATACTGTGTTGAATAACAGTAGTGATAGTGGACATCACTGCCGTGTTCCTGACCTTAGGGGGAAAGCGCTCAGTTTTCCCCATTGAGAATGATATTCACTGGGGGTTTTTCATAGATGGCTTTTATGATGTTGAGGTATGTACCCTCTATCCCTATACTCTGAAGAGTTTTGATCAAGAAAGGATGCTGTACTTTGTCAAATGCTTTTTCTGCATCGATGGAGAGGATCATATGGTTCTTGTTCTCTCTTTTATTAATGTATTATATCACATTGATTGGTTTGCGGATGTTGAACCAACCTTGCAGCCCAGGAATAAATCCCACTTGGTGGTGGTGAATAATCCTTTTAATGTACTGTTGGATCCTATTGGCTAGTATTTTGGTGAGAATTTTTGCATCCATGTTCATCAAGGATATTGGTCTGTACTCCTTTTTGATAGGGTCTTTGTCTTGTTTTGGGATCAAGGTAATGGTGGCCTCATAAAACAAGTTTGGAAGTTTTCATTCCATTTCTATTTTTTGGAACAGTTTCAGAAGAATAAGTATTAATTCTTCTTTAAATGTTTGGTAGAATTCCCCTGGGAAACCATCTGGCCCTGGGCTTTTGTTTGTTGGGAGATTTTTGATTACTGGTTCAATTTCCTTAGCGGTTATAGGTCTGTTCAGGTTTTCTGTTTCTTCCTGGTTCTGTTTTGGTAGTTTATACATCTCTAGGACTGCATCCATTTCTTCCAGATTATCTAATTTGCTGGCATATGGTTGCTCATAATATGTTCTTATAATTGTTTGTATTTCTTTGGTGTTGGTTGTGATCCCTCCTCTTTCATTCATGATTTTGTTGATTTGGGTCATTTCTCTTTCTTCTTCGTTTTTTTTAAATTTTATTATGTTAGTCACCATATAATACATCAAAATTCCAATGACATTTTTCAGAGTGCTGGAACAAACAATCCTAAAATTTGTATGGAATTAGAAAAGACCCCGAATCGCCACAGAAATGTTGAAAAAGAAAAACAAAGCTGGGGGCATCACGTTGCCCGATTTCAAGCTCTATTACAAAGCTGTGATCACCAAGACAGCATGGTACTGGCACAAAAACAGACATATAGACCAATGGAACAGAATAGAAAACCCAGATATGGACCCTCAGCTCTATGGTCAAATAATCTTGACAAAGCAGTAAAAAACATGCAGTGGAAAAAAACAGTCTCTTCAATAAATGGTGCTGGGAAAATTGGACAGCTACATGCAGAAGAATGAAACTCGACCATTCTCTAACACCATTCACAAAGATAAATTCAAAGTGGATGAAAGACCTCAATGTGAGACAGGAATCCATCTCTTTCTATTTGATAAGTCTGGCCAGGGGTTTATCAATCTTATTAATTCTTTTGAAGAACCAGCTCCTAGTTTCGTTGATCTGTTGTACTGTTCTTTTGGTTTCTATTTCATTGATTTCTGCTCTGATCTTTATTATTTCTCTTCTCTTGCTGGGTTTAGGCTTTATTTGCTGTTCTTTCTCCAGCTCCTTTAGGTGTAGGGTTGGGTTGTGTATTTGAGACCTTTCTTGTTTCTTGAGGAAGGCTTGTATTGCTATATACTTTCCTCTTAGCATTGCCTTTGCTGCATCCCAAAGATTTTGAACAGTTGTGTTTTCATTTTCGTTTGTTTCCATAAATGTTTTTAATTCTTCTTTAATTTCCTGGTTGACCCA
Source organism: Eumetopias jubatus (assembly GCF_037043125.1). Classification (NCBI taxonomy): domain Eukaryota; kingdom Metazoa; phylum Chordata; class Mammalia; order Carnivora; family Otariidae; genus Eumetopias; species Eumetopias jubatus. The sequence goes on from NW_028274820.1 coordinate 38,162,021, forward strand.
TTCATTCTTTAGTAGGATGCTCTTTAGCCTCCCTGTATTTGAGTTCTTTCTGACTTTCCTCTTGTGATTGAGTTCTGGTTTCAAAGCATTATGGTCCGAAAATATGCAGGGAATGATCCCAATCTTTTGGTACCGGTTGAGACCTGATTTGTGACCTAAGATGTGATCTCTTCCTGAGAATGTTCCATGGGCACTAGAGAAGAATGTGTATTCTGTTGCTTTGGGATGGAATATTCTGAATATATCTGTGAAGTCTGTTTGGTCCTGTGTGTCATTTAAAGTCTTTATTTCCTTGTTGATCTTTTGCTTAGATGATCTGTCCATTTCAGTGAGGGGGATGTTAAAGTCCCCTACTATTATTGTATTGTTGTCGATGTGCTTAGATGATCTGTCCATTTCAGTGATGGGGGTTTTAAAGTCCCCTACTATTATTGTATTGTTGTCAATGTGTTTCTTTGTTTTTGTTATTAATTGGCCTATATAATTGGCTGCTCCCATGTTAGAGGCATAGATATTTACAATTATTAGATCTTCTTGTTGGGTAGACCCTTTAAGTATGATATAGTGTCCTTCATCTCTTATTATAGTTTTTGGTTTAAAATCTAATTTTTCTGATATAGAATTCTTTTTTTATAGGTTTATTTATTTTAGAGAGAGCTAGGGTGCACGGGGGCTGGGGGGTAGGTGGAGAGGCAGAGGGAGAAGGAGAAACTCAAGCAGACTCCACACTGAGCTTGGAACCTGATGCAGGGCTCAATCTCACAACCCTGAGATCACGATCTGAGCTGAAACCAAGAGTCGCATGCTCAACCAGTTGCACCACGCAGATGCCCCAACATTATTTTAGAATTCTTAGATGATTCCTTGACATTATTTAGAATTCTAATATTGATTTTAGAATCCCTATTTAAATAATTTTACTTGAGTTCTTATTTAACCATCAAATTGTGTCTGTGTGTATGACCACATATACTTGGTGTAATTATCAAAGTTTTTTACAAGATACATTTGAAATATTTCCATCCAAGTGAGCATTATGTCCTTTAAAGTAGTTACCTTGAATTTTACAAGATTTTTCCTATAGTTAACAATACACTTAACATTTTTTTAAGAGAGTAGATCTTGGGGCGCCTGGCTGGTTCAGTCAGTGGAGTAGGCAACTCTTGATCTCCGGGTTGTGGGTTCTAGCCCCATATTGGATGTGGAAATTACTTAAAAATAAAATCTTTTTTTTTTTTTTTTTTTTTTTTTTTTAAAGAGGGTAGGGGCGCCTGGATGGCTCACTCGTTAAGCATCTGCCTTTGGCTCAGGTCATGATCCCAGGGTCCTGGGATTGAGCCCTGCATCAGGCTCCCTGCTTGGCAGGAGGCCTGCTTCTCCCTCTAGTATGTCCCCTGCTTGTGTTCCCTCTCCTTCTTTGTCTCTCTCTGTCGAATGGATGGATAAAGTCTTTAAAAAAAAAAGAGGGTAGATCTCATGGTAAGTGTTCTAACAACAATTTTAAAAAGTAGTTACTTTGAAAACTATTCACAACTGAGATAGTGTTCTCTTGATACCTGTATTCCTGTAGATTCGGTTTAAAAGAAAATCATCTCTTTAAATTACAGTCACCCCCTGTTTAGAATTATAAAAATAATGGCATAATTTTTGAGCATTATGATGGATCTGATTTAATGTGTAACTGCAATTTGGAAAGAAAATAAACACATCATTTGAAACTTAACAAACATGTAATTTCTAAGATTATCTTTGAATATGAAAGATTTTAAATTTGTGATTAATATTAAAAAGACTAAAAGGTAAAAGAAAAATGTATACCAGATTTTTGTGAAAAATCAAGAGTTTTATAATTCAAAGGAACTTTTTTTTTTAAGATTTTATTTATTTATTTGACAGAGAGAGAGAACAAGCAGGGGGAGCTGCAGGCAGAGGGAAAGGGAAAAGCAGGCTCCCCACTGAGCAGGGAGCCCGATGCGGGGCTCAATCCCAGGACCCTGAGATCATGACTGAGCTGAAGGCAGACTCTTAACTGATTGAGCCACCCAGGTGCCCCTCAAAGGAACTTTAGAGATTATTCCATATCTTCCACTAATAAGCAGTGTGGTCTTGAACTTGGCACTGAATCCCTCTGGACTACTTTGGTTTCCTCATCTGGGAACAGCTCTTTAGTTTTAGCATTGTGGTTCTTGTACTGGAGGTTGACTTTCTCATTTTATTGATGAAGAAATTGAGGCACAGAGAAGCCAGGTGACATTCCCAACATTATATAGGAAGTTAATGGGTTAATGGCAAACCTTAAATCTAGAAGACATATTGTCTGACCTTAGCATGTGTGTTTGTGTTGTCTACTTCTAGGTGTATGAAGAAAAAGAAATGAAAGTTTATAGACATCAATATAACAAAGAAAGATTCTGATGTGTTTTTATAAAATACAGTACCTTAAATGGTATAAACATATAGTTATTAACAATGATTAATTTTTATTATGGCCTTTTTATTGCTTAAAATCATATTCTACTAGGTCTTTGCTACTATGCTAAAATTTTTAGAATTATTCAAATTTAAGTTATTTTCAAAAGTTTTCTGTGCAGTTCTGTAAACTAAGCCAAAAGTAGCTTGATGCAGATAACACTTTTTAAAGTGATAACAGCAACTGAGTTGTCTTTAGGGAAACCTTTGAGCACATATTTTCAAGTTTTTGCTTTCAGACAACTTTCAAGATTTAAAAGTGAATAACCTGCAGAATCAGGATTATTTTTTTTCCACTAACTCAACATTTATTTGATGGAATATGTTATGTACTTGAATTTTATTGTTGTTGTTAAAAGGTATCTGGCTCCTTTTTTTAATGTCTAGGAATTTAAATTCATGGAACAGTCTCGTTCCCCATCAGTTTCACCTAGTAAGCAGCCAGCCTCAACATCCTCAAAAACAGTGACCTTGTTTGAGCAGTACTGTAGTGATGGGAATCCTTTTGAAATCCAGGCCAACCACAAAGATGAAGAAACAGAAGATGTCCTGGCTTCTAATGGGGTATGTAGTGTTTTTAAAACCAATTGTGGAACATAAGTGAGATTTTCTTGTTGAAAAGTGTTCCACCCAGTGAGCAAGGTAATTAGCTAGATTTGTTTATCCATTTACCACCCACCTTCCTACCTATATGCTTATATACCTGTGATACCACTTGTACAGTAATGGCTTTACAGCATGCTTTGTTGAAAAGTCCTTCTGAAAAATACATTTTGCCCTTATGTTTACTTTGTGCCCTTATTAGATTGCTGTATGTTCTTACTAGATTACTAAATCACATAGGAGTATAGTTTATTCACTGCCTATTTCTGTGATTTGTTGGATAGATGGATGAGGGAATAGATCATCTGCACTTAGTTCTCAACTCCACTCTTGGACATCCAAATTATTTTGTTCCATGTCCCTTTATCTGAGAGAGAGTAACGTATTACCTGGTTACCCAGCAGGGATGTTTTTAGGATTTAGAAGTACAATGTTTTAACACTTTGAGCAGCTCAAAAAAATATAATGTAACTTAGGTTGTGTGAGTTAATGGAAAGGATTTTAAGGCAGTTGAATGAATATCACCTTTATTATTTATTAACTGTGTGACCCTTGGCAACTTATTTTAACTCTGTGACCCTCAGTTTTCCTATATTTACAATGAGTGAATATTTACTTCACAGTTATCTGTGTTTTTACAGTATTTAATTTGGATGGGTCCTTCTGATCTTCATCATTTCCAGGGGACCCTGTATGATTTTTATTTTAGATTTGATGAAGCTGAAGTGAAAACTTCAGATTTGATGAAAATCTGTTGAATTTGTATATGTATTTTAGTTTTGGCATTTTCTTTTTTGTTTGGTGAAGATATAATTTAAAAAATACTGCTATGAAAGTGTATTGTTATATTTTATCATGAAGTAGAAATTATTTCATAATAAGCCATATTTACAATTATAATTTAGTGATTCTGAGTGACATTTTGCCTCTCTAAAGTACACTAAACTAGAAGGAATTAAAAGTCTTTTCAATATTTTTGAAATAATATATCCCTTTGCACTGGTAATTTGCTAATTTAAATCTCACATAGCATTTGATTCTCATTATTTGTGGCAGGTGTGTTCTATAAAGTCCCTCTGAACACTGAATTAGCAAATACAGAACTATTGTTCCTAAGTGAAATACAGGATTAGGTTCCTGTGAGCCTTTGATCACAACATTTTCGTCGACTGATCAGTGTATAACCTTGTTTTATGTGTATTTTTGCTTGAAGACATCTAAGTTAATAGACAGTATTGGACATTGAACTCACAGCCAACAGCACTAGAATTCCTGCCTGAAATGAAGCTTATCTAACACGTATTTTTGCCATAAGGTATATTACAGTCTTGCACTTAGGAACACTAGACAAAACTTTAGTCCTACACTTAGGGGCCTTTCTAAACAGGGAAATCACCAGCAAAAACCACACATATTTTTTTAAATGTGGCACTAGACTATGAAAAGGACATGTGTTTAAGTAGGAAAGCTGAAGCAAGAAGGTAGAGTGTCACCTTGTTTGCACTCAGCTAGGAACGTGCATGTTGGATAACTCAAAAGTTTCTGCATACTCTGTACATATCCATGATTGACTGTGGAAGTGTCACAAAGTAGTAATGTTGGGGTTACAAATAAAATTTAGCAAGTACAGAAATTTGCAAAAATACAGAATCCCCAAAAATGATGGTCTCTTGTACTGTGGAATTATGAAGCTTTTTGTCATAGCCAGGAGAGCCTGGTTTGTGTGGATCCCCTTTCTGAATGTTATTAGGATCACAGTGTGTACGGGTGGATGAGAATGCCTGGAATGCTCATTTGCAGTTATTAATGTATGATCTAATCTTTCCAGAGAGTCAGGGTCCACATCTTACTATGACCTATCACTCTGCTTTAAGCTCTCAAAAAATGGTTTTTGAATTAGGGGACCAAATTCTTTTCATGTTGTCTTCATACTCGTCTCCTCAACTGGCACATGGGGATAAACTTTGTTACAGAATTGTTCTGAAGATTCGTTGAGAAAATTTATGAAAGCACTTAGCACTTAACATTCAAGAAATGTTAGCTATGATTTAATCATATTAATTTATAATATTAAGCGATAATGCTGCTGCTGCTTTCTTTCCTGTGCATGGACTCCACTGTCCTCCCATGCTGGCATGGGGTCATGTTGCCATAAAGACAATGACAGTGTTAGGAAGTCACCCTTCCTCTCAAGAGGAAATCCCCCATTTTCGTCCTTGCTCTCAGTAGTCCTTCAGTGCTCAGTGTAATTTTCTAAGGCTCCGTTGGAATTAAATCTCATTATGAATTAGGACATTAGCATGTGTGTAGAGTTTATTATGCTGAATTAACATTTCCACTGTGCCAGAATTGTATACTCAGCCTCTTTATAGTGAATTAGCAAAATGGAAGTAAGTATGATGAAACCACGTGGAGGAAGAGAAGAAGTGTTGTTGTTGTTGTTGTTGTTGTTGTTTGGTCAAATGTACACTCTTTTCCTTCCTAAAGGCCTAGAACGATGTTTGTGTTTGTTTTCTTTATATGGAGATTTGATTTTTTGGTGAGACATTTAGGAGCTTTTGTAAAGGCATAAAATGTATTTTATTTTCCTTTTTTTCTTTTGAGCTGGTTAAGATGGGTGAAGAAGAAGAAAATGGAAAGTTAATATTCTTGATGGCAAAATTAGAGATGAGTTATTAAGAACTTACTTCCCTAAACTACTTCTTAAAAATTGGATACTCTTATTGTGTTGAAAGACTCCAAGAAATGTTGACTTTTCATACTCATTGTTGAATATTCTGTGTTTTCTTCAGTATGAATCTGATGAACAAGAAAAAAGTGCCTATCAGGAGTATGACAGTGACAGTGATGTTCCTGAGGAACTGAAACGAGATTATGTGGATGAGCAAACAGGTGATGCACCTGTGAAAAGGTAATTGTTCTTAGGTTGTATGGTATTTTCATATTTTATGTTATACATTTAAATAAAGGATTTCCTTTAAAGGTTAGGGGAAAAAATTAAATATTTCTGTAGCTTTTGATGTCATGTGACAAGTCAACATGTTTTAAGTTGATTGCTGAAAGGTTGAAAATGTAGTTTTTTGATATTGGGCATAATCAAAGAGCGCTTAATTTAGAGAGCAGTGGTTTTTGCAGAAAAACAAACTTCTGATTTATAAAATCAGTACTGCCTTTAGAGGCAATTCCTGCTTCATTTAGGTTAGAAAACCTCAAGGAGGAAAGTAGTTATTTGTCTTGCATGTGGAATTCCTACCTCAATCTAGTAAATACAGAAAGTCTCCACTCATCTTTCCAAGGTCAATTACATTCACTATTTGGGCCTTCTGTTAAGGTTCCTTTGTTCTTTTGTTTCTGTGATAAACTGTCCTCTTCCAAAACTATGATAATTACATAAGAATTTTTTGTCATCTTCTCCCTGTTAAATGGGCCTGATTCTTATGTGTGAGTTAATTTCATGACTAAGTATCAGATATTTAGTGACCACAAATATCTGTAAATTTTAATGATAGATTTAAGTATATTTTGCCCCCAAAGTACCTAGTGAGTACCTAATTAATTTGAAACCCTGATTGATAATAATCTCTCTCTTCAAAAATGAGCAACTCATGTGATTGTAGATCTATGAATTGGGAAAAATTGTTTCCATTGGTTTTCATGTATGTATGATGTTTAAATCCATCTATGGTCCATTATGAACAGAATAGAACTGTTTTTGTTGGACTTCTTCATTGGATGTTTTGGGTATATTTTGGCTGAAAGAAGAGCTCTAACTGAAATGAACGTGTAGGATAGTGTCTGCCAGTATATGTGTATATAGTTGCATTTTTGGTAATGTTATACAGTTACCCTCCTAAACTGTCCTAACTTACCGCTAAGAACTATGAATAATATAAACTACGAACTGCATTCAATCAATTAGTATCAATTCCAACTTCAAAGTATCTCTTGAATTTATCAAAATTTCTTATATTTCACTGCTACCATCCAGGTTCATGCAAAAATCCTCTCTGTGCCTGATTATTGGCTCAGCCCTCTTACCTTGGCTTTCTGTCTCTAGTTTTGCCCCCTCCTAATCCCTCTTGGATACAAATTTCGATTTTTTTTTCTTATATACAAATTTGTTCATGTCATTTTCCTGGTTAAAATTTGCATTCAGGGTTAGGTTCATACTCTTTAGATTTGATTGCCTTTAGTGGTCTGGCCTTTCTTTACCTCTTTTTTTTTTTTTTTAATTTTTTTATTTATTTATTCATGAGAGAGAGAGAGAGAGAGAGGCAGAGGGAGAAGCAGGCTCCCAAGGAGCAGGGAGCCCGATGTGGGCCTCGATCCCAGGACCCTGGGATCATGACCTGAGCCGAAGGCAGACGCTTAACCATCTGAGCCACCCAGGCGCCCTCTTTACCTCTTTTTGTGTCACTCTTCCCTCAACCCACTCATTCTCCATGTGAATTCTTTGTGCTTCTCTGAGCACACTCACTTCTCCTACCTCTGACCTTATTACATATTGTCCCTTTTTATTGTGTAGTTACCATATAACTTCAATTTTTTCTTTGAACCTGGTGTCGTCCCCAACCCCAGACTCTAATGTCATCTTCCCCTATACTTTAGATATTAGATTTAGATTCTAAGGAGGGTATTTTTTCATATTTATAAGTCTGAAATCAGGATACTTGGTACATTTGGTATATAATTTCCCTGGAAATCAGGATACTTGGTACATTTGATATATAATTTCCCTGGAACATGTTTCTTTGTTTGTTTTTTTAAGTGACATAGCTTCTTTTAATGGTTGATAATGAATGTCTTAGAATCCAAGAAATACAGTATGGTACTTTATTTCTTTACTTACGAATTTCTCTTCCCCTCTGGGCTGTAAGCTCTACAAGGACAGGAGGATCATTTCTATATCCCCACCTGACACATGGTAACAGTTTCAGTAACTAATTAGTGAATGAAAGATAGATCCTAATTGGAATAACTTACTGATTTACTAGTTGACAACCCTAATTGCAACTCTGTTTTGTTTTTCCATATTAAGCGTTTCTAGAGAAACTCTAAAAAGCAGGAAGAAGTCAGATTATAGTCTAAATAAAGTGAATGCACCCATCTTAACAAATACAACATTGAATGTAATAAGACTTGTTGGTAAGTAGCCACCTTTTAAAAAAAAATTTTTTTAGTTAAACTAGTCTACTTTTGTTACTTTATTGGGGTTTTCATTGTACACTGCAGTGCCCACCATAAGGAAGGTTTTAATATTGTCATATGTCAGTGCTTTCCATCATAATTGTTCAAATAGTATAATACTAACATTAATGTTAGTTTTTCTTTTTCAGTTAACTACTTAGTATTTGTGTCTTCTACTTTTTCTAAAATATTTCAATTAATTGAAATGTAATGAAAAACTCTCTATGTGAGTTGGAGGTATATGTAGGATGATGATAGTACCCATTTTACATTTACACAATATTTTGTGCTTAATTGTTTCATCGATCTTCACAATCTTCCTGTCAGATAGGCAGAGTGAATAGTGATTCTCTGGTATTTTCAAACACAAGAGTTCTACAAGCTAAATGTTCACACCATAGGAAGAGTTGTTCTTATTACAGATAAGACCTTTATTGATGATTTTGTAGAAGGCAAATAACATGAAGAAATGCCATTTAAAATACTTAGGTTTGAAGATGATGTGGAATTTTTAATGTCAGTATTTCAGCATTTTATATGCCATCTTAACCTTTATATCTCACAAGTAAGTCTGTACATTTGACGAATAAGTTATATCTTCTCAAATTAATTAAGTCATCTATACCAGTCAGGAATTGTAATGTGTTCTATTAAAAAAAAAAAAACAAAAAAAACTCCTTATTCTGTTTATATGGAGATGATAATGTCCTGCTCTCTAGTTTGATTACTCCTGGCTCTGATAAAATGGTCTGTAATCTTGAAGATAATTTCTAAATTTTGTTAATGAATAGGGTAAAGTAGACAAATATGTTTCTTAGAAATTCCACTTTCTTTAGGAAAAATGGTGGAAAAGAAGTAATGAGTTGGCAGGAAGAGGAAAAGTATATATTTTCATGCCACACAGAAAAATCACAGATTCTAAAAAGTGGTTTTTGGTTGATCATTGCCAGAGAAATTAGCTTTTCTAGTTACTCTCTGGAATTTATAGAACGGAAACTGGAAGGGTTCTGAGAGCTCATCTGCTATAAATGCCTATAAAACTAGGATTTCTTTATCTAATTCCCCTCAGTTGTGGTGGCCAGCTAGCCTTTGTTTCATGTCTCACAGTCCGTGGATACGTTATTATTTTGTAAGACTACTCATTCTACTATTAGACTGATTTAATTGGTAGACATCTCCTCCTTATGATAAACCAGAATTTCTTTTTCTCTGTAATTCTGTTGGTCTCAGTTACACCTTTAAAAGCCAAAAGAGTAAGTCTATCCTTTTTTCTCCTATTCTTCCCTGTGATGACTTTTCAGGTGTGGGTGGTAGTTACACTGTCCTTATTCCCTTGTTCTCCCCTAGTTCATTCTTCAGGGTGAGTGTGCTCATTTTCCTCATGTGGTTCTCACTGATATATATTCCAAAATCCTGGTCATCCTCCTCAGCCTTTTGGACTCACTGTAGTTTTTGGTTTCTGAACATGCTGCTTGAGATGTAGTTTAATGAATTCATCTTTTGCCTGGTTATGTTGAAGGAACAAACCACTGTAACACGAGTGGCTTTTTTTTTTTAAGATTTTATTTATTTATTTGACAGAGCACAAGCAGCGGGGAGCAGCAAGCAGAGGGAGAGGGAGGAGCGGGGAGCCCGATGCGGGGCTCAATCCCAGGACCCTGGGATCATGACCTGAGCTGAAGGCAGTTGCTTAACCAAATGAGCCACCCAGGCGCCCCAATGAGTGGCTTTCAACCGCAGAGGTTTACATGATGCATACTGGCTCCCGATCACCTTACTTTTGTTCCATGTGTCATTCTGAGATGCAGGCTGAAAAAATAGCACCAGTTTGGAACATGGGGAAAAGAGCAAGAGCTGAACCATGTTATAACTCTTAAGGCTTCCGCTCTGATGTGGCATCCTGACTTCCTCCGCCGTAAGTTCCTGGCCATGGCAAGTCAGGCTTATTAACTATTGGAGAGAGAAGTATGCTTCTGCCCCAGGAGGGCACTACAAGTTCAGGGCATTGGACAAGGATGCATCATCTTCTTACAGGGAAGGGGAATGGGTGGAGATAATTGGGGAAAATAGTACAATCAACCCCATGGAAGTGGTGGTTTATATTTTTTACTTCGCCTAGTTCAAAAAGAGCTAGATGTCATCATGTTGCTTTTACTCTAAAAGACACATATTTAGTAGAATCAAATCAAATCAAATATAAGGCTAACACAAAATCGAGGGGGAAATCACATTTCATTCAGTTAAATGCAGACAACAAATGCAAATCTTCAATTCTTGGTAGACACAAGGAAATGAAGAAACAATGCATTCTGCTCTTCTCATTATGTAAGAAGGGGATCGAATAATGATAGAAATGTGCTATTGGTGCTAAATTCAGAAGTCAGTAACAACAAATTCTTATGTAAGGATTACTGATTGACATAGTGGACATTGTTTTCTAATAGTGGATTTAAGCAACTGGGAAAAGTTGCATTCTTAGGGGCCTTCAATGTGTCAGCCCTATAAAGCAGAACAGTCCTGAATAAAACCTTACTCAGTGAAGAGAATCTAACCATTGTGATTTCAGCCTTCGCCGCCACCAGGTCTTTTACTAGAATTGCAATTAGGAAATAGTACCTAGTATGCTTTTAACTCTCCCATCTTCCCATTTAGGGCTGGGATTAGGTGCTTCCATTATTCCCTCCAGTAGACTTTTATGCCTACCACTTTCTCTCCCTGGGATGTCTTTATCTTCAGTTTGTACATATTCATAAAATAGAACTTTAAGAGAACCACTCACTAAGAGGGCTCCAACCAGTAAATGCTATTCTATCCCCTGTTATTGCATAGAGGTACTTGAAGATAATAAACTGGCAAAGGTAATGTCTCTTCTTACAAAGCCAGAAGTACAGTTGTGTAAATAAGATTGATTAATTTTGGGTGCCTGGGAAGATGAAGGAACTAATTATTCAATAGTTGGGAGGCACATTTTAGAACACTAAAGGCATATTTAAAATGTCCTCTTCAAGTAGTATTTATTTGGCAGGTAATTAGGAGAGATTAAACAAAAAAGTGTTAATGGGGCTTCCCAGCCCCAGGTGGTACCTAAATCTGTTAGAAAGGCCCAGGGAGCCGTTCACAAGTGCAGAGAACTAATCAGAATCCTTGCTTGTGTAAAGAGAAAATGCTGTCAGCCTGACAATTTCTTGCAGACAGAGGCAGAGAAATTTTAAGGAATGTGTCTCATCACTGAAATAGCCTTGCTATTCAGAGTTCTCTCTCCCGGAGGCAGCTCTCACTTGAGCAGGTGTGACAGGTCTGAGAGGGGCGGAAGGTAGGTTGCCAAAATCCATGCTTGTAAAAACTACAGACCGTAGGATAAAATTACTACATTAGCAGCTGAAAAAATAACACAGCAGCACATCATGCATCCAAATTTAACATGAAACCAGAATACAGTTATCTTTTAAGAAACTTAATATTTTCATATGCAATGTTTAAGGAAAAAATGTATCATTGTTTAGATTACATTCCAATATATCTGTTTCTCTAAAAATACTTTTGTCATTTATATGAAATATTTTTAAACAGTTTTAAAACACTTTCTGAGGTGGTAGCTGTATATACAACATGATATTTTGAGAGAATGGTCCAGGTGTCATCCTTAAGTACAATGTACAAGAAAATGATATTGGAGATTTGGGGGTGGGGCTAAGATAGAATATACAAACAATAATAAAAATAAGTAACAATATTTTATGATAGAATAATAGAATAAAATAATCAATTAAAAGCTCTCAAAGAATGGAATAAAAACTAGGGACTTGGGTAACAGACTTACTAATTTTTTACCCTGGTCCTCACTTACATTGTTCAATGCGTTTTTCTAAATTGTTTGAGCTGAACTGACTTTTCCTTCCTTTCCTTTATGCCTCATTTATAGCATTTCCAGTTCACTTTTATGTGCTATTCATATCCACTGATGATGTCTCAACTTACTGCACTGTAATAAAAATAATGAACATCCTTCCAGCTTGGATTCTGTTCTGGCTCTTCCCCATCAGATTGTCAGCTCCTACAGATGAAAAGATTTGGAGTTGGGGAGTCATCTTTGCAGCATATAGAGCATACAGCCAAGCACTTTTCACTTTCATAGGTGCCCAATGTATGGGACTGACAAACCTTAGTTTTTAACATCTCGACTACTGGAGAAACACATTTTCCTCCTCTCTTGTCCTGATCCGTAGTGGAGGAACACACACTTTCAGCACCTTCTCTGTACCCTGGTATTTACTCCTCTGCGTAGGAGTGGGGCTCACTAGCTGAATTTCCCCGGGACACCTTTCAGGTGGTGATGGCATGTCTCTCTGTGCCGCCTGCTGATGAGCTGGGTAAGGCAGGCCCAGTGCTCCTCTTGGTTCTGGTTCTCGTCCATGCTGTTCTTTGGTTGGTTTCCCTCTGTGGCTTCTCCCCATGAGTGTACTGGACTCCTGGTCCAGATTTTAGGGTAATAGTTTAAACAGCACTTCCCTGGTGAAGCTTTTCCTCGTCAGCTTAGGTTTCTTTTACATAGCACTCTATACTTCTCCCTTATCGCATTCATCATAACTATAATTATTTTAAAATAACAGCAGTAGCTAAGAGTTCTTGTTCCCTTGTTATAGGCTATGTAAACACTCTACCTGTATTTTCTCATGAGTTCTTCACAGTACCCTTTTTATGTACGAATCATTAAAGCCCAGAGATAAATAACTTGCCTTAATGCCACACAGCTGCTAACTGGTAGAACCCAGATTGTCTGATCCTAGAGCCAGGAGGCTCTTTTTATGCTTCACAACCAGTAGAGGAAATCGGGAAAGTTAATTCTTCTACCTAGACAAAGTTCAGAGAGGTTGCAGTATAGGTTAGAAGCAAGAATAAGAACTTCTCGCAGATGATCATTTGGAAAGAGATGCTTTTGTCTGTTATCCTGAGGCAGGAGGGAAGGGAGCCTTGCAAGACAGGTTCACCAAAGTAAAGCCATTTTGGTTTTAGGCTGAACCTTAACCTAAAAGTCAGTAGGTCATGAAGAATCATAAGATCATACTCACGGAAAACCGTAAGACCCACTCCCTCTGGCAGTAAAAGCCATACAGCCTGGACATTCTTAAAATTGCTCCCTGTGGGTAATTCCATAACCTTAAGATAATGGAAAAACTGCCCAATGTGAATGATAAACCCAAAGTTAAAGAGTAAACCCCTCCCTATACCATTAGCTAACTCAAATAAAACTTCTAAAACCCTTTGTTAGAGGCAAAGAGGGGGTCCTCTCCCTCACCTGGGAGGAGAGACGGCTACCTTGTCTATGAAGTAGTTGCTTTCTTACTTCTGTGCTTAATAAATAAATCTTTGTCCCTTCCCCTAAATGGCTTGCTCCTGAATTCTTTCTTACATGAAGCCGAGAGCCCTCTTAGCAAGGGGCCTGAGGCCCTCCCTTCTGGGGTGCCGGCCAGTCTGGCATCAATCTGGGTATTGAATAACCTTGCTCCATGTTCTCAAAGCACACCGTGTCCACTCCTTTCACCTCTCTCTAGGGAACTCTAGAAGGGAAGAAAGGGAAGGTGAAGTGCATCTGACCGAACCACATCTTAATCCACTGGCTGTGTTTTTTAAACTAGGCAGGCTAACTTCAGAGCCACGCTTCTACATTTTTATTAAGGTAGTATTCTCACCGTAACGCAGTAAATAGTAAAGAAGAGGTCGTGAGGGAAAGCAGCATTCTCCTACCCCCAGTCTTCCTGCCACCAGCCTGCAGGCAATTTCTTGGTCTGTTTCTGTTTGCCTTTCTACTAGTTGTAATTTCTCAGAAAAGGGTGGTGAGAGGGTAAATGTTTTGAATTCTTGTCAGGCTGAATATGTCTGTATTCTGCCCTTTCACTGAATGACAGTTTAGCTGTGTATAGAATTGTAGATTAAAAATTATTTTTCCTTAAAAAGTTGAAACCTCTGGTATTCTAGAGGTTTCATTTTATAAATGAATTTTTACTGTAGATGAATTTCTTCTCTCTCTCTGAAAGCTTTTTTTTTTACTATAGATGCATTTCTTTTCTTCTCTCTCTCTGAAAGCTTTTAGTATTTATTCCCTTGAGGTTTCAGAATTCTCTAGTGATCTGTCCAGGTGTGAGTTATTTTTCATTAAGTGTGTTGGGTAGTTCGTGACCCTTTCAGTCTGAAAGCTCTTGTGCTCCTCAGTTGTGACTAATACTACTATTTATTTGATGATTTCCACCTCCGCATTTTCTCTACCCTCTTTTTTCTTTGATTTCCTGTTGCTCCAATGTTTAGTCCCTTAGATTGGCCCCTTCCTGTCTCCCATATTTTCTCTAATGTTTTCCGTATTTTTGTCTTTTTGCTGTACCTTCTAGAAGACTTCCTTTTTTCATTTATTTTCTTCAATTTTTAACTTCAAAAATCACTTTTGAAATCTTTAAGAGCCCTTCCATATTCTCTGTTTTTCCCTCCCATATTTTTCTGCTATAGGATTTTACATAATTATTATGTTTGTTTAGCTTGAATTAATTGTTTTCTCTGGGATCAACTTTTCTTTTTACTTTTACTCTCTGACTTTTCCTCCAGGGCCTGGCGATTTTTGATGACCTATTCATATCCAAAATAGAAGGCCTGGGTAGCTGCTGTGGGTGTCCCCTGCTCAGTAATGAGAGCTACGGGCTCTTATTGCCCCTTTCTTCTCAGTAGGAATCCTGACTGGGAACTTTGTATAGAGCAGGGCAGGTCTGGGTGGATTTACTAGCAGTCTTTACCTTATGGGGACAGATCCTCAAACTTCTAGAATTGGGTAGATTTTAATCTGTGGTGCCAGCATCTACCCTAGAAGCCTTCATCTTCCTAATTTATTATTTTTTAAAGTTTGCTCAATTTTTTTGTTTTGTTTGTTTCCGTCTATTATTATTATTTTTTTAAAGATTTTATTTGAGAGAGAGAGAGTGAGTGAGAGAGAAGGAGCAGGGGGAGGGGCAAAGAGAGAGGGAGAAGCAATGAGCGGGGAGCCTGATGCGGGGCTCCGTCCCAGGACCCTGGGATCATGACCTGAGCTGAAGGCAGACGCTTAACTGACTGAGCTGCCCAGGCGCCCCTGTTTCCTTCTTTTAGAGAGAAATCCCAAGAGTTTTCATTTTCTTTTGTTTTTGTCTGTGGGAACAGCCTGGCAGCCTGTACTCTGATGTTGGTGAGGGATAGCGGTAGAGGAGGGCACGCTGACTGGTAGTTTATCCCGCACGTGAACCTTCAGTTAACCCACCCTTTTTCAGCTCCATTTCTTGTTCCTGTCTTCTTGCTCTACCCACTGAGTCTAAGCAATCACCATCCTACAAGAATAGCTTTCGCCTCCTTCATGGTCATCTTTGCTCCCTGCTCCCATCTCTTATCTGTCATCCAGACAGGGGCTGGGACACTACAGCATGCAGGTCCAATCAGTTAGGCTACCTGTTTTTATAAAATAAAGTTTTATTGGAACACAGCCATGATCATTTGTTTATATGTTGTCTATGGCTGCTTCTGTGCTACAAAGGCAGAGTTGAGTAGTTGCAACGGAGACCAGCAGAGCTGAGTAGTTGCCATAGTTGCCTGAACTATGTACTCTTTATAAGAAAAGTTCACCAACCCTTGGTTTGGAAATTTTTTGAGATTTCTCATTTTCTGGTAATCATACCTACTCACCTTTACCTCCTCATCCCTTTCTCTTCATAGGTAAGGCTTAATCCACTGTAACATTCTTCTAATTCAATAATTCTGAGGAGGTACATAAGCCTCCTCAGGCCTCCAAAGGCCTACTGTGCCCTCGTGAGCTGGAAAGACAGAGTTCTTACTCTTACACATTTTAATATGCCAGCAGCCTGCTTATCAATGGCTGCCTTCCTTGTGTGACCATTTAAGGTGTGAGAGCAGGGACTCTGTCTGATTCCTTGTGTCTTAACACAAAGCCAAGGACATAGTAAACCTTCAAAGAGTCTTTGTTGAATATTGAATGAATAAATGAATATAAATATGTTTAAAAATTGTTTTAGAGTAGTGGATTTTTATCTAGTTTTTCTTTTGAATGCAACATTTAAAATAGCTTTTACCTATTAATTCATTTATATATTCTTTCTTAAGATTAATTATATGAACAATGGCTAATCTTATTATTAGTAATGGAGAGGAGCTTTGTGTTCTGGATACGTATCAACCCAGATATTTGCATTCTACCTCATTTTACTTATTATCTCTCTTTTTTCTTTTACAGGTTAAAATAACGTAACATAGTATTTTTCCCTTTATTTCCACAGTGTCACATTATTTTACATGTAAATAGTTGCAGTTTGAAAACTGCATGTTTGTAGTTGATAAAATATCTGCATAGTGATCCAGAATGTTCTAGGAGCATAATTTTCAAGTATTTTTCATTTGTCATTTTTCAAAAAATGTCTGTGTGAAAGAATTAAAAAAGATGATTCTGAAACAATAGACTTGTAAATAAGAGTAAGAATAGAATCTGAGTTGAATGGTTTCTACCTTTTGGTGTGTGTATTTCTCTTCCTGGCTCTCTGAGTATTATTTAGAATCATCGCTCATGTAAATTAAGACAGCTGTATGGCGTTCTTAAATAATAGAGAGATGGTTTCGATAGTAGACATTTCCATTAGAGTAAATTTGTCATTTTTTTCTATTGCAGTTAATGTGTTTCTCTTGAGTCATGGTGTCTTCAGTAGTACCAATTTAAAATTTATAACAGTTACATTAAGTAGAGTGAGCACCTGAATTATTTGCTCATTTGGAAATTAGGCAAATGGCCTGTTTTAACATCTTCTGCAGAAGAGCATTTTTATATGGATGCGCTCCTTTCCCTGTTATTCCCCATAAAACAGAAACACAGTTAGTGTTTTGTTATTATTTGTTACTTGATTCAGCCCATCTCCCATGCACCCTTCAAATGCATTAAGAAGTTTATAAATGCAGAAATTTTGGTTTTTAAATTTTTTGCCCCTAACTGCATCATATGTTTAGAGAAAAGAGAATGTAATATTGGCATCTCCCAAAAGAAGGAATGAGGAGGACCTTTTCTTGGCACTTTGAGAGTATTGAGCTCTTGAGTGCTGTAGTGATAAAGAAACGTCCTTGGCCTCTGACACAAGATTTCACAGGGCTAGAATTCAGGGGAAACTTCCATGTATCCTTTTTCTTCTTGCCTTTTTACTTTAGCTATGTGTATATAAGCTTATGGGGGAAAAATGCTTTTTCTCAAGTACATTGTCTTTTATTATACCTAAACATTTTTGAGGAAATTATTTTAAATGGAATCTCCAAGAATGTGGAACTGTGTTGTGTGTTTGTTCAGTGTCATTTGTAGAAGAGCATAGATATCCCATGAATATTTGACAAACAGTAAAATATAATGATATAAGCTTTTTCGTAAGTAGTATGTATATCAGTGCTGTCCAGCAGTACTTTCCCAGATAATGTACCTGTTCTCTATCTGTGCTGTCCAATCTAGTAGCCACTAGCCACAAATGATACCTGAGTACTTGAAACATGACTAGGGACTGAGGAATGTAATAGTTCATTAAAAATATATATTTTGGTAAAGTGGGTTTTTTTTTGTTTTTTTTTTTAATAGATTGAGGTGTCATTTAGCATAAAACTCACCTGCTCTGGGTGTGCAAGTTGTCTCTTTATACTGATAGACTAACAGATTTTAATTTTTTTCTAATTTTGATTTTTTTTTCTTTTCAGGTAAATATATGCAGATGATGAACATTCTTAAGCCAATTGCCTTTGATGTTATCCATTTCATGTCTCAGCTATTTGATTATTACTTGTATGCAATATATACCTTTTTTGGTCGGAATGATTCAGTAAGTCACCTTTGGAGGGAAAGTCTGTTTCTTTTAAAATTTATTTATTTTTAAAATATAAAGTTTTTCTTTCTCTTTGTATAAAATACACAAATAATAATATTTTGAAAATTATTCATCAGAAATCTAACAAAATTTTTGCTGTCAGCTTTTTGTCTGCCTAATTACCTTATTTGTATATTAATTTTAAGCTTTGAAATGATAAACATATTTTATGTTATTCAGATTTTTGGCAGAAAAAGTGCAGCATCTTTTTTTAACCTTGACATATTTTGGCAATGAAAAATGTGTGGGTTGCCTTGTTTAAATCTGGCCCAGTGTGTAATGAGACATTTTAAATATTGGCTTACAAACCTTAGCAGGCACTACTACATTCAAAAGATAATGGCAAATATTTATTAAAATAATTGAAAACCTTTGAACTGAACCTTCTGTCTGCTACAGAATTGTTTCCTATACCTCCTTTTTGTGTTTCCAAAGCTCTTATTAATTTTATCTTTTTCTACTCCTAAAGAGAACAACACAATATTAGGCAGATAACTTCCCTGATATTTGGTTATTATGTGGCTCACCTAGATATTTGATAGATGCTGTGTAAAAGAATCCTGTTGGGTCCTATGACTATATCATAATACAAAGTTTTCATGTACTTTATTTTGTATCTTTTTAAAAACATGAATTTTGGGGTGTCTGGGTGGCTCATTCGTTAAGCGTCTGCCTTCGGCTTGGGTCATGACCCCAGGGTCCTGGGATCGAGCCCCACATCGGGCTCCCTGCTCAGTGGGAACTTGCTTCTCCCTCTCCCAGTCCCCCTGCTTGTGTTCCCTCTCTCACTGTATCTCTCTCTGTCAAATAAATAAATAAAATCTAAAAATAATAAATAAATACATTAATTTTAACAGATAACTACATTTATTATATAAATGTTCATATCCTTGCTGTGATTACAGTTATATCAAAGACGTAATCTTTTATTTATTTTTATTTTTTTAAAGATTTTATTTATTTATTTGAGAGAGAGTGTATGTGAGTGGGGGGAGGGACAGGGACAAGTAGACTCCATGCTGAGCTTGGAGCCCACCACAGGGCTCAACCCATGACCCTGAGATCATGACCTAATCCGAAACCAAGAGTTGGACACTAATCGACTGAGCCACTCAGGCACCCCAAAGACATGATCTTTTAATAATGGGATCTGAATTTCCTGTTCTTAATTCTCTATAATATTCTTTAGAAAGAGTACTAATAAAATCAGAGTAAGGAGTATTGCTACAGAATTTAGGTTACTATAAAATATGTACTAATTCATTGCTCTGAATTTGGAAACTCAATAAATATGTATTAGAGAAGAAAGGCATTCTAGAATTTTAGCTAATTGTCAGAATCTTTAAGTCTTCTAGATGACCCTTACTCTCTCTCCTGAGCTGAGCCTCCAGACCAGCACTGTCCAAGAGAAGTTTTACAGTCATGGAAATGCTCTAGCCACTAGCCACATGTGACTATTGAGCACTTGCAGTGTGATTAGTCGAGAAACTGAGGAACAGGTTTTTAATTATATTTAATTTTAGCTAATTTATCTCTAAATATAAGTGGTCACATGTGGCTGGGACTGTCATATTGGTTAGAACACTTGTGGACCACATTGTTGATAAGATCTGTTAAAACAGGGTCCTTTGGAAGCTTTTGGGAACTAATGCTTTTGGACATGACTTTCTAGCTGATTTTATGTTGGCACAGATTTGTTTACAGTGGAGTTCACTTGGACCTGAGAAAGTTAGCAAAATATAGTTAGGTGCTTATTGTAAAATATGCTACATATTTTATTTAAAATATACCATGTTTTAAAGAACACATTAACCTTATATTTTATATTAAAAGCATTTTCAGTCTTATAAGACTCAGCTATTTAATTAGCTGTCAGCTATAAGCATTTCTGTCCTTAACCTGGGTGTCTATACATATGTCATATTAGAAACATTTTGTATTATATGAACCGATACAATGTGCCTATGAGTGAGGATGTATGACTAAATACAGGGCTCGCTCTGCGTCTTATACTTTTTAAGAAAGACTTTTCCTATTGTTAGAGTATGCTTAGTAATACTAGCTTTTATCTACCATGTGAATATTGAAAATATGCACATCTTCAAATAGAACAATTTATAATTTGGACCCTACTATTTTTGATTCTGCAAAACTGAAGGAAACACTATTTAAAGCAAAACAAAGACTGAATCTCCATAAAAAGGGGTTTTACAAATTTGTAAAAAGAACCACTCCATCTTTCTACGCATATTTTGCTTTGCTTAATTTTTTTTAAAGATTTATTTATTTATTTTAGAGAGCTCAATTGGGGGCTGGGACAGAGGCAGAGGGAGCCAGAGAGAGAGAATCTCAGCAGACTCCCTGTCAAGCATGGAGCCCGATGTGGGGCTCCATCCCATGACCCTGAGATCAGGACCTGAGCCAAAATCAAGAGTCTGACGTTCAACTGACTG
This sequence comes from Eumetopias jubatus, assembly GCF_037043125.1. Taxonomy (NCBI): domain Eukaryota; kingdom Metazoa; phylum Chordata; class Mammalia; order Carnivora; family Otariidae; genus Eumetopias; species Eumetopias jubatus. The sequence continues at coordinate 38,182,647 of NW_028274820.1, forward strand.
AGCCACCCAGGCGTCCCATGCTTTGCTTAATTTTATATCTATTTAAAGTTTCTGGGTTTTTTACCTTGCAAGATTATATTCTTAATTTCCTACTTTAAATTCCTTTTGGAACAAGACAATCTAAATAGCATAAATAAGCATATACAAGTGTATAAGATTGAAGTGGTAGCTTTTAGTTTGCTAAGAAGATAAGCCTTCAAGGCCATTAGAAATCCTAGAAATTTTGATATTCAAATATGGACATACATACATACATACATACTCCAAATTGCCCTGTTAGCTGTTGAGTCTTAGGTGGTAGGAGGGGAGGAGTAATTAGGTAACTGGTAGAACTGGAAGAACATGGTGGTACATGATTGCTCCTGCTTCTCTTCCAGGGAAGAAAGACACTTGTATGAGTGAATTTAGATGGATGCTGCCTGTAGAAGAATAAGTGTACATTTCTCAGGGTTTCTAGAAAGTCATTGGCTGGGGAGCCATAGTGTATGCAGTAGGCTAAGAGATTCTTCGTGTTCATACTAATTCCTCCAGAAGCTCTTGCTTTTCTTGGAAATGTTTATAACTTACTACATCATGCTCTATTATGTGTCTAATCCATTTGGCTCTATTATGATAATGTTAGTTACAGTGTTGCTTTATTTTGCCTTGGCCCCAGCCTTCCATTATTCACCTTTTGAGTTATAGTTTCTGTGGTTCTTCCTGTTTATATTCTTTCATGAAGACCATTCTGTATCTTACCTTAACACAGTAATAAGCACATAGTAGATTCTTAGGACACATGTATTGATGTCCTAATTATTTCTTATCCAAGTAAATCTGATGAGTGTTCTTACTTGAAAACAGTTTGTGAGCATCATTTAAAGTTACCTTCATTAATGAGATTTTTTTTTTCCATATAGAGTCTGTGATTCCGTTTTTAAAAAAATTTTTTTTTGACAGGAAGTAGGTTTTATTGGTGGACATGAATAGGGAGGGGGCAGTGCCGAGATTCTCATGAGTGCAGAGCCCTCCATTTGTCCAAGGGGCCATGATTAGGGATGTATTTGACCCCACAGCCATCTGGGATAAGCCGCTTTTCAGCCACCATGTCTTCAAATTCATCTGCATTAAACTTAGTAAAGCCCCACTTCTTGGAGATGTGGATCTTTTGGCGGCCAGGGAACTTGAACTTGGCCCTGCGTAGGGCCTCAATCATGTGTTCCTTGTTCTGCAGCTTGGTACGGATGGCCATGATGACTTGGCCAATGTGGACCCTGGCTACTGTGCCCTGGGGCTTTCCAAAGGCACCCCACATACCTGTCTGCAGCCTAGATTGGAGATAGCATGAGGTCAGACCTCAAAATCCACTGGAAAGGGCTGTCCCCAAGGTCCCTTAGGGCAACCCATACAATCAACAGGCTGCATACACTACCAAGGAGGCTACTGTTTGCAGCCATGGCACACTGGGCCCCCATGGACAAAGAGCACATTCGGCTTAGTTTTTAAAATTTTTAAGAATGAATTAACTTCTGCTTCTGGCTATGAAGGACTAAGATTTTACTGGATAATAATCCCTGTAGAAAATAGGGATGCCTGGGTGCCCCAGTAGGTTGCGCATCTGCCTTCGGCTCAGGTCATGATCCTGGGGACTGGGATCAAGTCCCGCATTGGGCTCCTTGCTCAGTGGGGAACCTGCATCTTCCCTCTGCCCGTGGCTCCCCTTGCTTGTGCCCTCTCTCTGACAATAAAATCTTTAAAAAAAAAGAAAATAACTATTGTTATTTTTGTGTGTAACTAAATGTTACACAAAAGGCAAATACCTAAAGATACTGGAGAGTGAACAAAGCATAGACTCAGGGGGTGGTGGGGGCACATTTCATGCTAGTGTGTAGATTGGGGAAAGGGGAGCTATAAAAATAAATTCCATCTCCTTGGCCTTGTAGCCCAGGATTGAATACAGTTCACACAGCACAAAGGTGGAGGCAGGCATAGGAAGAGCTTCAGTCTTTATGGATTGGGGAACCAGAAAAGTGAAGCCAGGAAACTGGGAAAGTGAAAAGAGTAGGGGGAAGTTGATTTGATCAATTTGATTGATAATATTTGATTAGCCCATAACCTGTTTATATGAAACAGATTGACTAGAGCCAAAGAAAAAAAATATCTGAACAGAGAATGAAGCTGTTGCATAAGAGACAATTTGTAGTACAAGCCCAGCCAAGAAAATTACATAGTGAAAACAAAGGAAACAGTGCCCAGTGGAGAAAAATAACAAAATCCAAAATCTCCAGAATTAAATTGATAATGCAGTCTAACTTTACCCAACATACATAAAACCAAAAAAAGTAGAGTACATCCTTAAGTAAAAAGAAAATCAATTTAGTTTGACCCCAAGATGTTGAAACTAAGGGATAAGAATTTTAAATGGACTATTAGAACCATCTCAAATAAAGTAAAACAAAAGATTTTTGTTTTGTTTTTTAAGGATTTTATTTGAGAGGGAGAGGATAGAGAGAGAGCACATGAGAGGGGGCAGGGTCAGAGGGAGAAGCAGACTCCCTGCCGAGCTGGGAGCCCGATGTGGGACTCAATCCAGGGACTCCAGGATCATGACCTGAGCCGAAGGCAGTCGCTTAACCAACTGAGCCACCTAGGCACCCCAAAACAAAAGATGTTTTAAATGTATGAACATCTCAGTAGAAAAATAGTAAGTTCTAGTAAAAACATTAATAAAAAAACCAAAGGGAAATCCTAGAACTGAAAAATAGAATTTCAGCCATTAAAAAAAATTTACTGAATGTACTTTACAATTAAATTGACATGGCAGAGGAAAGAATATGTGAACTTGAAGATAAATCAATAGAAATAATTCAAATAAAGAACACAGAGGAAAAAGATTGGAAAGCAAAATGATCAAAGCCTTAGGGACATGTTAAGTTATATCAAATGATCATATATACAGGTAATTGGAATACCAGATGGAGAAGAGAGAGAATGAGGTAGAAAAAAAAATATTTGAAGAAACACTGGCCAAAAATTTGCAGATACAAGATACTAAATGAACAGCAAGCAGAGTAAGCACAAAGGAGCGTACAGCATGATACCTCATGGTGAAACTGTCCCTGGAAAAGTACAATAGGCTTATTATATAAAGGGACCAATGATCTGATTCAGCTGACTCTTCATGCAAAACTGTAGAGGCTAGGAGATGGTTAATACCTTTAAGGTACTGAAAGAGAAGAAAACAGTGTCAATCCGGAATTTATATCTAGCAAAACATCATTCAAGAATGAAGGTGAGGGGCACCTGGGTAGCTCAGTCAGTTAAGCATCTGCCTTGGGCTCGGGTCATGATCCTGGAACCCTGGAAGCAAGCCCCATGTTGGGCTCCCTGCTCAGCAGGGAGCCTGCTTCTCCCTCTTGCCACTGCTTGTACTCTCTCATGTGATCTCTCTTTCTCACTCTCTCTCAAATAAAAAAAAAAAAAAGTGAAATTAAGACATTTTTCGATAAAAAGAAAAAAAAAAACTAAGAACTTGTCACCAACAGACATATAATACTGAAATGCTGAAGGAATTTTTTTTAGGCTGAAGGAAAATGATACCAGAAAACTTGGATCCTTAAGAAAGGATGAAGAACATTGGTAATGGAAACTACTTGGTGAAATACAAAAGATTATTTTTTTCTTTTTCTAATTTCTGTATAAACCATGTAGCTGATTAAAAGTGAAATCATAACATTACTTTCTGGAGTTCATAATATATGTAAATATATTACATACAACAACTATAATAAGATATGCACCTATAAGATGGCAAGATTTCTATATATTTTGTTAAACAAAACATTTTTAACAGCAAATGGATTGTGAAATACCAAGAATGTATACTGTAATTCATAGGACAATGAAAAATAATATTTAAGACTTTAGATCTTTTGCCAATAGGAAAATTAAATTAGAATTCTAAAAAATAATATTCATATTATCAGAAAAGGCAAGAAAAGAGGAACCAAGGAACAAAAAAGAGATAACCTATAATGAATGGTAACTTTAAATCCAACCAATAATCACATTAAATGTTAATGGACTAAACAGTCAAATTAGAAGGCAGAGATTGTCAGAATGATTAAAACAAAAGAAACACTTTATTTTTTAAAGATTTTATTTATTTATTTGATAGAGAGACAGCAAGAGAGGGAACACAAGCAGGGGGAGTGGGAGAGGGAGAAGCAGGCTCCCTGCTGAGCAGGGAGCCCGATGTGGGGCTTGATCCCAGGACCCTGGGACCATGACCTGAGCCGAAGGCAGATGCCTAATGACTGAGCCACCCAGGCGCCCAACAGAAACACTTTAAATATAAAAGAAACACATATAGGTTGAAAGCAAATGCATTGAAAAGATATGCCATGCAAACAGTAAGTATTTGCTTTCTTAAGAAAGCTGCAGTAGCTGGGGCACCTGGTTGGCTCAGTCAATTAAGAGTCTTGCCTTTGGCTCAGGTCATGATCCCCGGGTCCCGGGATCAAGCCCCTCAGCAGGGACTCTACTTCTCCTTCTCCCTCTGCCCCTCCTCTTGCTCATGTGAGTGCTCGCACTCTCGCTGTCTCTCCCCCTCCCTCCTTCCGTCTCCTTCTCAAATAAATAAAATCTTTAAAAGAAGTTGCATTAGCTATGTTAATATCAGATAAAACAACTTTGAAAGCAAAATGTGAGATAGAGGGATTCATAATAATTTAAGGGTCAATTCAGCTGGAAGGAATAGCAAGCATAAATGTGTATGTGGCTACTTAACAGAGCTTCAAAATACATAAGACAGTACTTGACAGAATTCAAGAGAAACAAAAAAATAATTCCATTATGCTGGAGATTTTAAAACTACACAGTAACTAATAGGACAAGTATATAGAAAATCAGCAAATACATCGAAGATTTGAAGAACAGTTTCAACCATCTTCAGTTAATTGATGTTTATGGGACAACACACCAAACAGTGGCAGGATATACTTTTCAAGTGCACATGGTATGTTTATCAGGATAGACCATATTCTGTGGGCCATTAAGTATGTTCTAGTGAATTTAAAAGATTAAAATCATGTAAAATATATTCTCTGATGACAATGTAATTGAATTAGAAACAATAAGATAACTAGGAAAAATCTAAGTGTTTGGAAATTAACACACTTCTGAATAAAGATTGGTTTAAAGAAATCATAAGAGAAATTAGAAAATATATTAAATTGAATAATAATGAAAACATAGTGTATCAAGTTGTGGAATACAGTTAAATTAGTGCTTAAATGGAAGTATCAAGCTTTAAATGCCTGCGGTAAAAAAGAGGAAAGTCTTACGTTAATGATAAGCTACCACCTTAAGAAACTAGAAAAAGAAGTGTAAATTATGTGCTATGTCTCTTAAAAGGGCACCAAACCTATTGTGGGGACCCCACTCTCATGACCTCATCTAAACCTGAATACTTCCTAAAGGCCCCATCTCCAGATAGCATCTCACTGGAGGTTAGGGCTTCAACATACGAATTTTGAGGGGACAACAAACATTCAGTCCATAAATGGAATAACTAGAATTTACATACATTGCTTATGGAAATGAAAATTGGTACAGCCACTGGAAAACAGTACGGCAGTACCTTACAAACTTAAAACTATGCCTATTTTATGAACCAGAAATTCCACTTTTAGGTATTTACCCAAAAGAACAGAAAATGTATGTCTTCTCAAGGACATATACACATATATAAATGTTCATAGTGACATTATTCAAGTAGCCCAAAACTGGAACCCAAATGTTCATCAACTGATGAGTAAGTAAACAGGTTGTGATATATCCATGTTATAGAATACTATTAAGCAATAAAAGAGCATGAATTACTAATAGGCTTACAACACGGATGAATCTCAAAAGCATGTTAAATACAAGAAAGAAGTCAAATAAAAAAGACTACACATGTATGAGTACATTTATATGAAATTTTAGAAAAAGCAAAACTGCAGTGACAGAAAGATCAGGGATTAAGGGTGGAGGGAGGGAATCCATGCAAAGGGCTTAAGGACATTTTTAAAGGCGAGGGAAATTCTACATCTTGATTGTGGTACTGGTCATAGGACTGTATACAGTTACCAAAATTCATCAAACTATATATTTGCAGTGGCTAAATTTAACTGTGCAAAAATAAGACCCTAGTGAAAAAAGAGGGGAAATGAAGTGATAAAGTTTATAAAACCTAATGAAAGTAAAATGTATTTAAAATAACTATATTACATGAGTTCATGTTTTACTACACCATGGCATCACACAGCTATTGTAGTTTGAGGCTTTCTGTCACGTGTTGTGTAAGTAATTCCTTGTTCTCATCCTATCTCAGATAGGAAAGGATGAGTAATAAATGTGTGCACATGCCATATATATTATAATTTTCTATGAATGAATTAGTGACACTATATATTTTATAGCTTACTGTTACCAATGTTTTAAATTTTTTGGCTCATATAGAACATTTTAACATTTTTCTAGATGTCTGTATGTATCTATGATTACCTCTAAATTAAATGTATATTCATCAATTGAATCATCACCAACTAAAGAGCCAACTAACCGGCTTTTCATGTCTTTTTTTTTTTTTTTTAGATTGTATTTATTTATTTGAGAGAGGGAGAGAGAGTGAGCATGGACAGGGAGAGGGACAAGCAGACTCCGCACTGAGTGCAGAGCCCAATGTGCAGAGCTCTGGATCTCATGACCCTGAGATCACCTCAGCTGAAACCAAGAGTCTGATGCTTAACCCACCGCACCACCCAGGCACCCCAGCTTTTCATTTCTTCTTCTTCTTTTTTTTTTTTTTAAAGATTTTATTTATTTGACAGAGAGAGGGAACACAAGCAAGGGCAGTGGGAGAGGGAGAAGCAGGCTTCCCACGGAGCAGGGAGCCTGATGCGGGGCTCGATCCCAGGGCCCTGGGATCATGACCCGAGGCGAAGGCAGACGCTTAACGACTGAGCCACCTAGGCGCCCCGTCAGCTTTTCATTTCAAGAGTTGAGTGTCCCCTCTCATTTATGTTCTTGCATGAGGATGTTTACAAGTGCTTTGGCTCTGATGTAGTAAGGCAAAGTCTATACTGTGAAATGTTTACTGGGCCTAATAAAATTTTTTCTTAATTTTTGGATAAGGATTTGGACTATCTGTAATTTGTGTTAGAAAATTTAAAACGGGGCACCTGGGTGGCTTAGTTAAGCGTCTGCCTTCGGCTCAGGTCATGATCCCAGGGTCCTGGGATCGAGCCCCGCATCGGGCTCCCGGCTCGGCGGGGAGCCTGCTTCTCCCTCTGTCTCTCCCCCTGCTTGTGCGCTCTCTTTCACTATCTTTCTCCATGTGTCAAATAAATAAATAAAATCTTTTAAAAAAAAGAAAATTAAAAACAGTCTACCTTGTTATGCTTCTACCTAAATACGACACAGTGCACTATCTTTAAGTATCTGAAATCATAAGTTTTAGGACTAAAAATAATAACTTCTGGGAAAGAGAAATACTGGTGAACTCTCTCCTGATAAATTTATTAGATTGACAGATGCTAGTGTGACCTGTAAATGCAAATGTGTAAGTAGCTCTCTTGTTCCCTTAAAGGCTAAGGTTTGACTAAATATGCTTGATGTTTTGAAATTTTTAAATACAGTTTGGAGACCCTCTGAAGGCCAAGTGTGAGTGAAAACTCATCAGATTCTTAACTTTGGTTAATTTGAAGTTACGACGTATAAAAAAGATGATCTCCGACGTGATGTGGCGTACCTTTCTTTCTCTTTTTCAGCTGGAGTCAACGGGATTGGGCCTTAGTAGTAGTAGACTAAGAACCACTCTCAACAGAATACAAGAAAGCCTTATTGCTATGGTAAGTGACCAACTGGACATAATTCTTTTGGGTTACAGAAAATAAAAATTAGCCAACCAATCAACTGCATATAACTGATGTCTATGTTTATATTGAGTGCCTGAGTCCTCAGTATTACACTGTGTGCTTGTAAGGAAGTAAATAGAGGTTTTTTACAGTCTGATTGGAGAGAAAAAACCTGCTATAAAGGGAAGAGTGTGATGTTGGCTGTATATCCAGTACAAGTTCAAGGGGAGGAAAGGTTTATGTGGAAACCTGATTTCAGAGAATAATTACAGGAAGAAGTGAGACCTGTGCTAGTCTTTGAAGAACAGGCACGGGGTTAGTGGGGAAAAAGAAGAAAGATTGGCATTCAAATTAAGGTTCAGAAGCTGAGAAAGGGCCTGGAGGTGGGAGCAGGCCTGGCCCAAAGTTTGGCCGTCTTTGCGATTGGGACACTGGTATATACTGAAGAGTCGGGTTGCAGAAACTGTTTAGGACACTTTACAAATGGCCTTGAAATTCAAAGAAGAGGTTTGGGTATAGTTGGCTATGTAGTAGGGGGTCTGGATTCTTGACTGTTGTGTCACATGACGTAACGTATATTTTAAGAAAATAAGTTAGGCAGCAAAACAGGGTTGAGCCTTCGTAGTGTTTAAGCTAACATAGGCATTTAAAATAAAGGTTTTTTTCTTGTGATGGGTCACTGTATCTAGAGATTGTTGTTGTTCAGCACATTCTTCTGCATCTACATTAACCCCAGGATCCTCTGATTTTTCTTCACCTACCCAAACAAGCAGTCATTTGCCTCTTTTCTCATGAGGTCTATTATTATGTACATACTTCTGCTATTGAAGTTTTAATAAAGCAATGTAATCATTCTTTTAAGAAATACTAATTGAAATAATATTTGCTGGATGTGGTAATAGTGCTGGACATTCATCAGTGCACAGAAGAGGTAATTCCTGTCTTGGAACTTAATATTTTATTGAGGCAGAGAGATAAATATGTAATATACTGTCAGATACTGAGAAGCGCTAAGAAGAAAAGGAAGCAGAGTGATACAACAGTGGTCTTTGAGCAGAGAGGTAAGATGAGAGAGGCATGTGTTCCTATCTCGGGTGAGCACTCTACACAGAGGAAATCACCTGTATACACCTCATCCATCTCCCTTATAATTTGGAGATCATTCTGCCCAGCACATGTATATTTATATTTTCATAGCACTTAGGAAACTGCATTTCTTCAGTAAATGTTCATAGAATAGATGAGTAAACTCCAATCCCTGAGTTTTCTTGTCTTCTGGCTTAACCTGGCTTGTTTTCTTGGCTTTGCTATCCATTTAATTCTGATCATGTTCAGAGTCAAGGCTCCTTGTTTGACTCAGCCACTTATTTATATATATTTTTGTCTTTGTTTTGTAAAATCCATTGGCTTTCAATCCATTAGAAGTTACCCATGTTTCTGTTTTGCTTCTCCTTGTTTGATACTTAGTATAACCTTGACCATCACATCTTGTTTTGCAGGTCTTAGTCCACAGCTTAAGTTTTTCTTGTTTCTGGCTGAAAGCCATGACATTGATGGACTGAATGGTCATAATCAGAAGTCCAGAGTGGGGTATAGTTACCTCTAGAACTCATTACTGTTAACCTAGTCTGGGCTTCATGACAGTTATAGCAGTGGATTCCTTAATAATAAAATAATAATAATACAGTTAAAAAGATTGATAGGTCAAAATTTACCACTAGAATCATTCACTCTGATGTCTCGGTCATCTCTGCTAGTTACTGGTTCATGACTGTCAAACCACAGTTCCAAATTTGACCCTTAAGGCATGGATTTGATGCTTCAGATTTTGCCATATGGTGTGTAATGAAGTATCATGACCGAGTAAATAAACTAGCTATTCAAACCAGCTGCCACCCATCTATGGATAACAGTGTATCTGTAGCATCTGTCTGATCAGTTCTGTGTTCATTGGGTAAGTTTTTCCCAGAACTGGTAGTCAGATTTAGAAACATGTTTTTAAAAACCCCTCCCCAATAAATGGATAGATAGATATGCCTGCTTTTTTCTTTGGCACCTGGTCTTTTAAAGATATCTTTTCTTTAAGTCTTTATCGTTACCATCTCTTAAATCAAACTGCACCTCGGATCAGAAGGCCATGAGAGCAGTCGTTCCTTCTTCAGTTTGTAAGTAGTGCTGACCTTTTTGACAGGGTCTCTCCGGAGTCCTTATTCCTCCTACAGCAATACAGAAGTTTTTCTCGAATTTTCTGTTGGTTTCCAGTGTTACATGTTAAATTATTACTCATACTGATAAGCACTGGTATATTATTTTAGAAAATATATTTGTCATTTGCTAGACCTTGATCTCAGGTTCTTGTAAGCTGTTATATTAATTTTTCTTCACTTCATTAATTTGCATCTACGTTGGCAGAGAACATTAACTGATTTCTTGCTATTCAATACTGTCTTTGGCTATTAAAATAATTTATAGCCTAATCAATCTGGAACCACTAGATGAAAGTTGTACTTTCTCCGGGTTAAAATGTAATAAGCACATTTCTGGTAATTTCATTTTCCCCATATATATCTTCTAAGTTTTGCTTCTCTTTAAGCTGTAAAAGGTATCATGGAATCATTATGGTCTTAAAAATGCCACCTGAAATTGTTTATCGTATATATTTAATGTAAATAAGAAAATTCAACACATCAAATAGAAGTTCAAGAAAAGGAGTCTACTAGGGGGAAGAAGAAAGGGAAGCTGGTATAGGTCATACTGGTACCAGAACTGTGAATTTTTAGTTATATACTTTATGATGCTAAATTGTTTACTTTAAGATCTTTGACTCACTTGAAATCTTTGATAATAAAAATATATTTTAAATCGGTCCAGAAAAGTCATAAAAACGACTTCTCTTTTTAGTAGTAAATTATTAGTGGCAGGAGAAGTTAAACACTGTGACTTTCACTGTGAAACTAAAGATTTTGATTAAGGTTTTATTTCTCAAAGTCTTCAAGGGGTTTTCTATCTTTTCCTTATTGTACTGGTGTAATCTGAAACACTGATCCAGTTTGGAGCTTTTCCATTGAAGTGCGCAATAAGCACATACCGTTTATTTATATCAGCTTGACATTTTTGTGACTCTCTTGCTCTCTTTAAGCCTGTTTCCCTAAATGTAAACACAGAATTGTAGCCTTTAAGCAGATAATTACCATAATTTTTATGCCTAGAATGCCAGTGTTAACTAGGAACAAAGAATGGCATCCTAATGCAAACCTTTTGAAGTGGGGGCAACAATTCCAGTGATCACTGCAGGCATGTTTTTGTGAAAGAGCTCTGTGAGTAAAGAGGGAGTTCAGCACATTTGAATGGCAGGTAGGTAAGGAGTAGGTAAGGACGGAGTAGGTGAGTGCTTGTGGCCTTTCCTGTATACCCAGAGATAAACTTCCTTTCTCTCAGGCCACAGATAGAACCTCTCCTTGCCTTCTATCACCTTCTAGCACTATATCCCTCTTCTATCCTAAATTAGCTAGTTAATATCTATTTTCACAGGAACTTTTAGTTTTTAAATATATTTTTAGTTTTTATATATATTTATATATAAGTGATAACTAATCATAAAAGAATGAAATTCCAAAACTAACTCTGCTAGTATAAATATGTGGTATTCATGGTATTCAGGGTTATCCTGGTGCTATTTTGAGTTTGAAATTGTGCAATATTGGCAGAAAGTTCACATCAGTTTTTGTCAGTGTAATTACAGAATATTTTATTTTATTTTTTAAAATATTTATTTATTTATTTGAGAGACAGAGACAGAGATAGAGAGAGGGCAGGAGCAGGGAGAAGAGGGAGAAGCAGGCTCCCCGCTGAGCAGGGAGCCCAATGCGGGGCTCGATCCTAGGATCCTGAGATCATGACCTGAGCTGAAGGCAGACGCTTAACCGACAGAGCCACCCAGGTGCCCTTAATTACAGAATATTGTAAAAGAGGCTGTGTTTGGAGTGCCTGGGTGGCTCTGTTGGTTGAGTGGCTACCTTCAGCTCAGGTCATAAACCCAGCGTCCTGGGATCAAGTCCTGCCTCAGACTTCCTGCTCAGCAGGGAGTCTGCTTCTCCCTCTTCTGCCTGCTCCTGCCCTCTCTCTCTTGCTATTTCTGTCTCTGTCTCAAATAAATAAATAAATAAATAAATATTTAAAAAAATAAAATATTCTGTAATTATATTGACACAAACTGACGTGAACTTTCTGCCAATATTGCACAATCTGAAACTCAAGATAGAGAAGGGGTGTGATTTTGTTTAGGTGATCACACATGGCTTCTCTGGGGAGATAACCTTGAAGTAGATCCCTGAAGGAAGAAATAGAGGGGTGAGCCACCAGGATGAGAATTCATTTATTTAACAACACTTATTTAGTGCCTTGTTTATTGAACACTTTATATATGATGTTAGACCCTGTCTGGGAGTTGAGGATACAGTTTTGGTGGGGCGAGAGCAATCCAACAAAACTCCCTACTCGTGTGCAACTTGTTTGCTTGTAGAGAGGGAATATTTTGGAGAAAAGTGTCTCAGGTGGAGGGAACAGGGAATGCAAAGGCCCTGAGGTGGGACCATGCTTGACAGCACAGAGATGAGTATAACTAGAATGAAGCAAGTAGGAGGGTTGGTGATAGATAAAACCAAAGAGATAGCCAGAGCCTAGATCATGTAAGGCCTTTGGATTTTACCCTAAGGAAGACAGGAAGCTGTTGGAAGAGCTTTAGCAGAAGAGTTGACATGATCTGCCTTAAATAGGTAAAAGAGAATTATTTTCACCATAGTGTGTCACAGTTAAGGAGAGAGATAAGGTGGCTTGTACCAGTGTTAATGGAAGGAGTAGTGAGACATGGTCAGATTCTGGATGTGTTTTGAAGGTAGACCCATCCAGATTTGTTGATAGATTATAAGTGAGGTAGGACCCAGAGAGGAGTCAACGATGACACCTAACTTCTGGAGAATGGAGATGGATAAGACTTTTAGGAGGGACACATTTGAGTTCAGTCTTCAGATATGATAAATGCACTAAAGGTAAGAGAGAGGTCAGGGCTAGCATGTAAATTTTGAGTTCTTGGCATGGGGATGATATTTAAAACGGGGGATGAAATCATCTAGGGAGTAGACCTTGAGTGAGAGAAGTCTGAGGAGTGAACTCGAGGGCATCCAGTGTTTAAAGGTCAGGGAGAAGACGACAGGCTAGCACAGGAATCTGAGAAGTGGCCAGGAGCATAGGAGGAAAACCAGGAGGGTACGGTACTCTGGAAACTAAGTGAAGAAAGTTTTTCAGGGTTAGCCCTGTAGGATGCTACAGTGGTCTAAATAAAGTAGGTATTCAGAATTGACTATTGGACTTGGCCATAGGATGCCACTGGGGACCTTGATAAGTGTTTCTTTGGAATAGGGCACACGAAAGCCTGATTGGAATGGGCTTGAAAGAGAGTGAGAGGAGAGGAAGTAAAGACCCTCTTACCATCTCCATCAGTTAAACCATTTGAGGGCCTGCCCGTTCCAAGAGGCATGACAAGGTCTCGAGATACAAAGATGATGAAATTGGTCCCAATTCTCCCAAGAACTCACAATGAGGTAGAGGGTCAGGAAACCACAACCGACAAAGTGCACTTGATCCCATGTATAGACATACGTATATGTGTAGGTAACATTAACACAAGTAAGCTACTGGGCGCCTGCGTGGCTTAGTCAGTTAAGCGTGTACCTTCGGCTCAGGTTATGATCCCAGGGTCCTAGGATCAAGACCCACATCAGGCTTTCTGCTCAGTGGGGAGCCTGCTTCTCCCTCTCCCTCTGCCTGCCTCTCTGCCTACTTGTGCTCTCTCTCTCTCTCTCTCTGTCAAATAAATAAATAAAATCTTAAAAAAAAAAAAAACAGAAGTAAGATACTAACCATTCTTGGGAGGCTGAGAAAGTAACAGAAAGGAGGTAAATATGACCTCAGACTTAAAAGAAGAGAAGGACAGAGCTAGGCAGACAAGCAGCAGAGAGCTGGTAAGAGAAGAGTGTCAGGAAGACAGGTATAGGAGGTAGTCCAGTGCAGCTAGATCCTAGGGGCATAGAAGATTACTGGGAAATGAAGCTGGCAAGGTAGCTGGTATCTCTGTAAAGGAGTAATACCATGATGACAAGTTTAGGCTTTTGTCTGTAAGGAGTGGATAGTTAATTGAGACTTTTAAACCGGGGAGTGGTGTGATCATGTTTCCGTTTTAGAAAGATCACTTTGGTATTCTAGAAAAATCAGCCAGTGAACTGTGTGCAAAGTGAAGTAGAAACAGGAGAAGCCAGAGGGAGAGGTCTCTCTTTGGGGACTGTTAGTTCAGGTAAAAATGCTGTGGGGCCTTGGTCCCGATGAAGCAGTGACTGGGGAAGAAACAAAGGAGAGGTGTGGAGGGAGGAGGGTGGGAAAGATATGAATGATTCCAGGGTTCCTCACTTGGACAGTCTGGTAGATGGTAATTGCATAACCACCGGCATTAAATGAAATAGCACAGGCAGCCATACCAAACAGTATGTTATTTTGTGACGATATGTGTGTGTGCAGGAGAGGGGTGATTATTTTCCTTTCTAGTAGAAGAAAATAAATACTGGAGCGGCAACATTGGTTAACTTGCATAGTTTCCTTATCGTGATCCTCCCTTAGAGAAAGCACAACATTAAAAGTTAAAAAGTTATTTTGTTCCCAAAATAACTTTTAAATGCTAATTGAGTAATTAGAGATTGAAGAGAAACCGTATCGTTTGTAGAAGATAGGATATAAAAAAGCACTGAAGAAGACTAAAACCATTTTCTAATTTGGAAGGTTTTATAATGTTTTAGTTCCATTTTGCTAAATTTATAAACCTGTTATGCTCCCAGAGTCCCGTGCATTTGATGTCTCTCTCATTCATAAGGCAAGTTGGAGATTTGCGACTGTATAATTGATTTAAGAAGTAATCTAGATTTACATTTTGTACACTTTTAGACTTGTTTGTATCCAATTTTTGTGCCATAATTTTCTTGGAGGATCTTTTAAAGCTCAGTACAGCCTGCTTTTCGGGCATCCCTTTCTTTTATTCCCATTAACCATCTTCCTGCTCATCAGTAACATGACCCCAGACACCTACCAATACAGTTAGCTCAGTTTCGATTTATAAGTGCATTCTAGTCCTCTTCTTGAGATTATACCAGAGTTACCTTGATTAAAGTGTGGCTGTGAAATGGTTAACCACACCATAATTTTGGAATGTGCCAGTTCAGTCCTCCAGAGGCTGTCTCTTTTCTCATTTCCAGGTTCTCAAAGGGCATCTTACTCTTGTCTCTATGAAACATCTGCCAGTTCATAAAGATTGCTTGTGTTGGCCGCTTTTAGGTCATGCGCAGATAATAGCATAGTTGGATCATTTTCACTTAGTATAAAAAGGAAATTTCCAGTAGTTAGAAAATATAAAAGAAGGAAAAGAAAGAACAGAAACTAAATGTAATTAATATGTATGACTACGAGTATTTTAAGTACAGGTCCAGTTTTGCAAAACCACATGGTTTATTGCTATTAGATTTGATTTCAGGTTGTGTGTGTACATGTGTTGTATTTTCAGGAAGTTTCAGCTGATCCTACTGCCACCCTCACAGCAGCAGAAGAGAGAAAGGAGAAGGTACCAAGTCCACACCTCAGTCACCTAGTGGTTTTGACATCTGGGGATACATTATATGGGCTGGCGGAAAGAGTGGTAGCCACAGAATCCTTGTAAGTTGTTAAAAACCATTGCTTTGCCTTTAAGTTTTTAAGAAAAGTTATAAAAGTAAGCATTGTATAATTAGATTTCTAGCTGTATCCATCTCCCACTTCTGAGTGTCACTTATATATTTCTGAGAAGTCTATCCTAAAATAGATTACCCGTCGATCTTTGAAACTGCATGGTTGGTTTTCAGTTACATAAATGGAAGAAGGGAAATCTTTTAGGTTTCAGTCTTTAGCAACATGATCCTTGCTTTAAAGTAAAACTTTAGGATCGAGCCCTGCATCGGGCTCCCTGCTCCACAGGAAGCCTGCTTCTCTCTCTCCCACTCCTCCTGCTTGTGTTCCCTCTCTCGCTGTGTCTCTCTTTGTCAAATAAATAGATAAAATCTTAAAAAAAAAAGTAAAACTTTAAAAAATACCACGTTATAGCATACTTTATATTTTCCTATCAAATTGTGATTCTAGAGAAACTGGTTACGATGTCACTTTAGTGTTAAATGTAGTCAGCCCTTGACATGAGCAAGAATGCTTCCTGACCTTTATAAATCCCCCAGTTTTTAAAACAGGTAAAGCACATGACTTCTTCCTTTAAATGTAGGCCAGTATCAGTTAAGAGTTTTTGTGTACATTACAAAAAAAGAGAAAAAGAGGGCAGCTGCTGGCAATACTCCAGGCAAATGACCTCACTCCCCCACCCCAGCCTCCTGACCTGAAGTTCACATGTGTGTCTCAGCCAAGCTGCAGTTTGCTGCATGAGGTCACTTACGAGAAGTGCCAGCTAGATGTTAAGTCTGTGAATTCAGCTCTCTGTTCTGTATAATTAAATGGGATCCTTATGGGAAATCCTTTCCAAAAAAAAAAAAACTGTTACGTTTTTTCTTCCGTCTTTTCTGTGATCTGTGCTTCTGCGTCACATGCAGAGCAGCATAGCTCTACACCTTGTGGTTTCCAGAGCAGTTGATCTGAAGTCTCCTTCTTCCACCTCTGCTTACATTCCGTGCTAAGCTCAGCAATAACTTTTGGGTAGGTTGTAAATGAGCTAATACAAGGTGGTTCACTCAAGTGGAAAAGAATTTTAATGGTCGAACTTTTGCTTAGAGATCTTAAAGATGACTTATACAGAAGTATTGACCAGCCTGTGGATCCTGCACTCTGCTTACGCAGTGGCTTCTTTATTCCCTTTAGGGTATTCTTGGCTGAACAGTTTGAGTTCCTTCAGCCCCATCTGGATGCCGTGATGCCCGCAGTCAAAAAGCCCTTTCTTCAGCAGTTTTATTCTCAGGTCAGAGACACTCTTGGATGTCATTTCAACTGTGAGCACATTATTTGGGGTTTTTTGGCTAGTGGCCAGTCTCCAAATTCCAGGAGAGCAATTAGCATATGTTTATTCACTCATGAATTCCTGTATGAAGTACTGAGCACCTCCTATAACTTAGTCTAATGCCCATTACAGCTGTGTTTACAATAAAGTATGGTAAGGGGGAAGAAACAGCAGCAGGGAATTTAACCTTGGCTGGAGGAGGAAAGGGGCGTGTGTCATTGGGAGAAGGTTGTCTAGAATGGCTGTCTGGAGGAAGGATGTTTTAAGCCGGGGCAGCCGGCTACGTCGGGAGTATATTGCAAACTAGGGGAATGGCTTACGTGAAGACCAGCTGGTGAGAGAGAGCAGGGTGCATGTCAGCGGCAGTGGAAAACTCAAACTGTCAGAGCAGGGAAGGGGGCTAGTGGTGAGAGGGACGGCTGGAGGAAGAAGCAGGAGCTACATGGTACGCCGTGCTCTCAGCCAGGAGGCGAACTCTGTTTTGAGGGTACAGGGAAGGTACCAGAGGATCTGAGACCGGTAAGTGGCATGGTCAGTGTGTAGTTGGCAGAAGTAGATGACAGGCCTGCAGGCAGGGAGACCGGCTTGTAGGCTATTACAGGTTTACATTTGAGAGATGACGAAATCTTGAGACAGGGCAGTTGGAGTGGAAACGGAGAGAAGTGAAAAAACATGAGAAATATTTGCTTGTCTCCATGAAGATCTGTGGTTCTTTTATTGTTGTGTTATCAGTGGCCTCACGTTGTTGGGATGTCTCCAAAGTATGTTTTGAGTAAGTCATTTGCCAACGAACTGAAGTGTTTTCATAATTTAAATCTCCAGATACATATGTTTTATTTTTAGATGTGATGTACACTAGAAATAGGCACAGAAGATTTTTTATAAACTTGATACTTTTAGAAAATATTTGTTTTCCTTTTTGTGAAATGTATTTCAGACAGTCTCAACTGCCAGTGAACTACGCAAACCAATTTATTGGATTGTAGCCGGTAAAGCTATTGATTATGAACAGATGTTGCTCCTAATGGCCAATGTGAAGTGGGATGTAAAAGAAATTATGTCACAGCACAACATCTATGTAGACGCACTGCTAAAGGCAAGTACACAGAAACACCTTTGTTAAAGACAAGTCTACCAGGAGAACTGCTCCTATCATTGCACTTGCTCTAAATTAGTGAGATTATAGTTATTACTACATTGCTAGCATCATGACATTAAAACCCCTGAATCAGAATAGACTTGCTTTTTGAATTTTGTGTTCTTTTAGACCCAAGAATTTTTTGTAGATTTTTTTGGTTTTTGCTCCCTAATTTCCCATCTTGAATTAGAGTTTGATTGGCATGTCTTGGCTGACTTTCATATTAAATAATTTCAATAACCATGACTGTGGTGACAAGAAGATATTTCTGTAGTTGTGTAGATTAGCAAGAGACCAGGCCCCTGATTATTCCATTGTTGTTGTTGTTGTTTTTCCAGAAATCACTTTACTTTTGCAATGTGTCATGCAAACACCTTTGCATTTAAAACTTACATTTAAAAGTTTTCTGGAAAGACTTGCACATTTTTTGTCCTTTATGAATCAAGAGATATTTGTAGGTTACCTGATGTGTGCCACACACTGATCTAGGTGCTGACAACATAGTTGTGAATTAAGGAACTTACATGCCCTCAGAGAATTTACATGCCAATACGGAGACAGCAGTAAAGACATAAATTAAGATAAAATGTCTCAGATAATGAATAGCCCTGTGAAAAAGTAAATAAGCAGCAGAAAAGGGATAGAGTGGCAGGATGTGGGTTGGGGGCAATATTGTTTATTTACGTGTCATCAGAGAAGGGAATACTTATCAGGAGATAAAGTGAGCGTTGGGGAGAGGCCTGAAGGAAGCAAGGAGATGAGCCATGTGGATGTCTGAGGTGAGGAAAGGGCATCTGAGGAGATGAAAACTGCTTTCAGAAAAGTCTTGTTTTTCATATTTGTCAGCGAAAAGAAAGTTGACCCTTCTTAAGCTCCTGACTTTTATCTCGTTCACACAAACATTCTTACCTGCTTAGTCCAGGGCAACAGCTGGTAGCTGGGACACTTGCGAACCAGTAAGCAAAGCCAGAGATCAAAACAGAGATAGAGGCGGAATTAATCATCTCTCTGCCTGGTGCCTTTCTAGAGCTCTGTGATGGAGACTGCAAGACCCTCCCCAGACTCTGGAACTAAGGGTGAGAGATCAGTTAGCAGTGTCTAGGGGTTACTGTCTGGTCTGAGGGGTAAGTGACAAGGGTGCTCTGTAATTGCCACCCTGGGAGAACTTTGATTTCTAGAGTCCCCATGAGATTTCACTTGGGAATTTTAATTTGGAATATGATAGACAAATGTAATTTATAAATAATCACATACTCCCTTTTTTTTAACAATTTTGTTTTTGAAAAGTTGATTTTATTGTTTATGGCATGCTAACCATGGTACTCATAGGGATGCAAAAAGAAAGAGATTTCTGCACTCTGAATATATATACTAGAAGGAGTCTACTTGCTTTAGTTCTTCTTGGTTTTTTGTGTTTTTTTTTTTTTTAGATTTTATTTTATTTATTTATTTATTTGAGAGAGAGAGAGCGTGCACCACAAGCAGGGAGAGGGAGAGAGAATCTCGAGCAGATTCAGCACTGAGCTGGACATGGGCCTCGATTCCATGACCCTGAGATCATGACTGAGCCAAAACCAAGAGTCAGATGCCCAACCGATTGAGCTGCCCCAGTGCCCCTGGTTATTTTTAATTATAAGAAACATTAATATTGTAAGAAAGAACCAAGTTTATTCAGATTATTAACTTGAACCCAGTTTTTAGCAGCTTAAAACCTTCTTTCCTAAAGAAGCTTTCATATAACCTCTGTTTGTTCTATTTCTTTTCCGAGTCCAAACTTTTAGGTAAAAAGCAATCTGCATTTATTGCCCCCCAAAAATCTTAAGTAAAATGAAATGGTTTTATTGTTCATTTAACAACATTCTTGAACATTGAATTTAGCAATGAGTAAATGACATTGTTTACAGTTAGCGTATAACTTTTTTTTTTTTAAGATTTTATTTATTTATTAGAGAGAGAGAGAGAAAAAGTTGAGCAGGAGGGGAGAGGAAGAGGGAGAGGGAGCAACAGATTCCCTGTTGAGCAAGGAGCCCAAGGTAGGGCTCCATTCCAGGACCCTGGATCCTGACCTGAGCCGAAAGCAGATGCTTAAGCAACTGAGCCACCCAGACGCCACAGCATATAACTTTATTTTTAAAATATTAGTGGAAAGTACTGAATCATGACTGGAAATCTTAAAGCAGAGTTTACTGCAGTGAAGCATAAATGCAATAGCTAATACTAGTGTTCTACTAGATTCATAAAATGAAAAGGATGAAGAGCAATTATTTATTTAACTTTGATTTTCAAAAGTAATCTTAGTGAATTAAAAATTCGCTTTTTATAAATAATTAAAAGTATTTAACTGTCAAAAATAAATCAAAAAAATTGTGATTAGCAAAACAGCAAAAGGATAATAAGTGATCATGTGGTAGCTTGAGTGGTGATGATTAGATTTTCTTTTTCCTCCTGTGTGTTATTAGAGAATTTGAACACATGTCACTCTTGACTTGTTAAGCATTATGTAGCTGCTGTCCTGAGGAAACTAAAGGAAAAAATGTCATTTTTAAACCTTGTTAAATTTATTTGAAATGTATTGTCAGGGAAGGAGCGATAGCATTTACTTTTGTAAATGAACATATTTAGATGACAGTAGTCCAGAGAAACTAGAAATACATTTATTGAAGGGTAAACTGCTTTCATGTGATTGTTGGAATTTGTCTAAATTGGTAACATATATTTTTATTTTTAGTGGAGAGGTATCATAAAAGTCCCTAATAAGTAATGAAAATAAGTTTTCCTGTAGGAAACAGGAACTATGTTATGTTTTATTTTTTCCTTTGCACTAAAAATTTGCAGCTATTACATGACTTTCAAATTATCTGGAATATAATAACTTATTTACTTTTAAAGAATGTTTAGGAAAGAGGATAATTTATCCAATTGTTCTCTAAGGAGTATAGCCTCAAATTACAAATGGTTCACGGTTCACTCTGAGTTGAAAGCTTATCAAAATATTTTTTAAAATGGGTTTCTTGAAGATAATTTTAAAGACATATTAGGTTATTAAGCTCTTTTAATCCATTCTGACAGTCATAGAAAAATTTGAGATGAAGCATTTAAACATTGTTAGCATTGTTTAATCTGTTAATGACACATTTCTTTTGAGATGAAATGTAGTGTACTCTGTATCACAACATAGTTTATTCAATGTGAGGTACTTAAAAAGTCCAAGTTATCTTTTGTATTCTCTTTTTGTTTTACTCGGTTTGATTCTCAGAATCAAATATGCTTCGCTTTCTTTATCTTCTTCTTTGCCGGGAAGATTGGAAAGCGATGTGGCACTATAATTATATCCACATATGGCCATGATTTTTGTCTTCTTAGGAATTTGAGCAGTTTAACAGGAGGTTAAATGAGGTTTCTAAGAGAGTTCGGATACCCCTGCCCGTGTCTAATATACTTTGGGAACACTGTATACGGCTGGCCAACAGAACTATTGTAGAGGGGTAAGTTTTCATGAAAGAATTATCTGAGTCTTCAGTGATAAATCATAATATACAGATCACATTGTATGTTGTCATTACTGGAGAGAATAGGTAGAGAAAGTCATAGATAGCAGATAGTCCTATAATAATTCAGGTTTGACTTTAGAACATAATTGAAGAAACCTTAAACCCCACTGTGCCTCCTCTGTCTGTGCTTTCTTTTCTCAGTGGTAACCTAGAACCAGCTAGTAGGGGAGAGTGGAAAGTAGCATCTCATGGTTATCTGAAAATTAAACTTATAATAATTATTATTACTTAATGATATAATTATTATGATTATGCATAACACTTATTGAGCACTATGTGTCATTTACTGGATCAAGCACTTCACAGGATTATATCACCAAATCCTAACATAAACTCTTTGATAGAACCATTAATTCTCTCTGTTTTATCAAGGAGAAAACCTCAGAAAAATCAAGGTTTAGAGAGATTAAATAACTTGTCCAAGTTGACACAGTTTTCAAACACCAAGAAGGTTTATGAACTTCTGATGGCAAAATCAAGCCTCATAACCACTATGTCTGTTAGTGGTATCATTATTATATCATTGTAAACTGTATAAATCTTTCATATGTTGAGCTTAAAGATCTATCAGTACTAATTTTCCCACTTACTCAGAGACCACGCTTATTACATCTAGAATATAAACTGTCTTTGGAAAGCAAGTGCTGTCTCAAAGACCATTCACAGTGGTCTGGAATTGCACATCAGTTGAATTTCCACACTATCATTTATCTGATTTCTTTTCAGTTCTTCTTTGATACAAAGAAGAATGTTATTAGAGAGTGGGAAAGTGACAGTGACAAGCTGACAACAGTTTTAGCACTCTGTATAGAAACCCAACGGTGCTGGAAATCACAGAATGGCTCTGTGTCAAGAGTCACGACTGAAAAGTGTTTTTAATAAATTTGTTTAATAAAGTAGAAAACTGAATAATGTTATATTTCTGTACAAAACACTTTTTATTAAATCAAAAAACAAAAAAACCCATTCACTTCAAACAATATGCTCTCCAGTGTCCTTGCAAATTTCCTTAGGGGAAGTACTGCATTCCTAGGGTTGGATTCTCCACCTTTTGTATTATTGAAGGAATGAGACACTGACTTCTGAGTAATAACATGTTGTACTCTTGAGGTTAATACATTCTTATTACTACTCAACCTTAGAACACACAGTTTTTTAGTAGTGAGGGGTGTCAGAATAAGTCTATAAGGTTTATGACAAGTATGTATATCCTTTTTTTTTTGCTTATATGCTCACACGTTTCTTAGGTTCAGCTGACAGTCAATGGGGGAATTACTGCTTTTGTTTCTTTGCATCAGTAGTTACAATATTGAACAGTTTTAGGAAACTAAGATTCGTTTGGAGTATTCCTAGCTCAATTTTTATAAATAATTCTTGGTAGCCAGATTTACGGGAAGACCAGTTTAACTTTCTTACAGATGATTCTGTTAATTGACTGGGGGTAGGGGGAAACTGTAGTCTGTGGAGCTGCAAAGAACTTCAGAAGTTGTTAGATCTCTTTGCTTTGCAAATGAGGAAGCTGAGGCCCCATAGGTAAAATGACAGCTTAGTGCCAGGGCCCCAACACAGCCCAGTCCTTCTGACACAAGGCTCATGTGCTCTTTTCCCTAGAATCCTCTCGTTTCTGGAGAATCTGTCCAGATATGGGTTAAAAAAGAGTTTAAGTACCTACAGGTTTCTTTTTCCATCCCATCATTTCTGGTTTTTTATTATTGTGTATCTTAGATATGCCAACGTCAAGAAGTGTAGTAATGAGGGTCGTGCCTTGATGCAATTGGATTTTCAACAGTTTTTAATGAAACTTGAAAAACTAACAGATATTAGACCCATTCCTGATAAAGAATTTGTGGAAACCTATATTAAAGCCTACTATCTAACCGAGAATGACATGGAACGCTGGATCAAAGAGCACAGGGTGAGAGCTGGAAAACAGTTAATTAAGTTTTTATTCCTTTTCCTTTGTGCTGTTCTTGTCTGGTGTATTATATAATTCAAAATCATGAGAGTGAAATATAAAGCATCAGCTGATTCTTTGCCATATTCACACTGTGTCTATGCAGTGCCCTTTGCGTAATCGAATCCTTTTGAGATCTTTCTGAACTGCAACAGTAATTATCTGGAATGGTAGCCAGAGTCTGAACTTTAGGTGTGTTTATCCTGCAACTGTGTTGTGGGAGAAGGCTGAAGTTGGTTGCCATCAAGACAAATTGAAGACAGCAACATTGAAGTGATTCACAAGTTAACCTCTGTTATATAACTTAAACCTTGTAGCTCTCAAAGGTGAGTTGCTGTCATCCTGACCACACTGACATATATTGGTGATGATTGAATATATTAATATTTAAATGGCTAAATTTAACTTCCTCCTACATTATATTTTACCTTGAGTATAGATGTGATTATTTTTCTTTTGTGTGGCTATAAAAATAAGTAGAGAAAAGTATTATTTATTAAGTGTTGTTTAGGATGCTGAATTTTTGACACAGTTCAACTCAACATCTATCACCAGAGCATGCTCAGTATGGGGAGCTTTCCTAGTATGATTGTTCTATCGTTTGTCTAGGTAGGCAGTATGGGAAGACAGATTTAATGAAAATATGGAAAGTATTAAAATTATCACCTCATTTTATTCCTTCAGTAACTCTAGTGATCACATTTACTTATGCTATAAACATCATGGGTAAAAGCTAAGTAAATTTTTATTTCATTTGACTGGGTGAGGAAATAAAGAATCATTTATACTTTATCAGCCTCATCCAGTCTGGTTTCACTACTCTAGAAATTCTAAATGAAATGAAAATTAGCCTGAATTTTGTGGAAATGTGCCCACTGTGGGTCAGTTTCATATCTTTAGAAGCAAAATAGAAATGTACATATTATTTTCAGTGATTTTGATCAGTACACCAGAATTGAGAAAAAGGTTGTCCCTTTTAGTCCCACTGACTTCTGACATTTGAAAACCAGAATGCTAGACCAGGAACAGATGGACTGCTGAATGTTGCTGGAATCCATTTAGTAAAGGAAGCTGTAAACACTTTGAGGTTGCTACTGTGGAAGGCATTTAGGGAAAGAGTACAAGTAACTGAGGAGAAAAAGCACAGCTCTTAGATATCCATTATTTGATGCAAGAAAGATACCCATTTTCGAGTTTCCTCTTTTAATATAGTGCACCAAAATTTTTAGCTTAGCATTTTGTGAGAACTTTAACTAGCTGATATTTGTAATTCAGTGAAATTTTCTCAGGAGCCGACTATTTCTGTCTTCCAGGACAGTGTCTGGCCCAGTGCTTGATGACAGTGGATACTCGTTAAATGTTGACTGATTAAGAGAATTTATCAGATGCTGACAGGTGCTCCCAGAGCTCAGATACACAAACTGAATAGTTTGCTGAGTTTTTAAAATGAACTCTTTCTCATATTTTGAAATTGTGCTATCTTTAGGTGGTTACCTCCAGTGAAGACAGATGACTTTTCTTCTCAGATGATAGTATAGAACTCTCTCTTTTCCTTATCTGAACTCTTGTTATTCATCCTCCAGAACCAGATCAATATGCAAACCTTTCTGGTGAATCCCTAATCATTCTTTTCCTAGGAACTCATTATCTGAAATTCAGGAACCAAATAGATTTGTACAGCATAAGAGACTTAGTCTTAATTTTACTTACTAGCTATAATGACAGTATGAGGGTTTAAAAGCCAGTAGCTTTCTAAAGATCCTTGTTACCTTACTCATTTATCATATCTCAGAAAAGTTGTTCTGTGGTTAGAGATTTTTTTCCCTTTCACCTAAAATGTTTGCAAAATGTAGAGTACCAGAAAATAACTATTTAGTAGCATTTTAAAATTTTGAGAGGTCAGTATATTTTAATAACTTAATAAAGACTGTCACAGAAACAAGCATAAAGTGTGTGGTCTTAAAAGTAACAAAAGCATAGGCATGTCAGATTACTCTGCCATATTGAAGAGATTCTAGTCCTTTCTGTTTCGGTGTATCCTGCGGCGTCCTTATTGTTATAACGGCTGAGTAAACAACTTGTTTCCATGTTTCAAACTATAATTTCCTCTGCTTTTCACTGATTTGTAGTGCTCGGTCACTATCCACTGAAAACTGAGTATCTGCCTGTTCTTTCCTTGCATTGATCAAATACATGTCTTTCAGTGTACTAAATTTGGATCTTTTTTTTGTTTTTTCTTGAGCAGGAGTATTCAACGAAGCAGCTGACCAATCTGGTAAATGTTTGCCTGGGATCCCATATCAATAAGAAAGCAAGACAAAAACTTCTAGCTGCTATAGATGATATAGATAGACCCAAAAGATAATGAACACATTCCTTTTTCTCAATGGCATTGATCTTCTCTCAACATATATGACATGAAAGCCAATTTTTCATGCACTCCTGACTATTGTCTGCTAAGAAATCTTTGTGCATGTTCTTTCCAACTGGCAAGTGGAAAACACTGAAGTTCGTGTGGTGTTCTCAAATGACTTTTATATGCTGTGATCCTTCTCTTCAACTTTTAGTCTCATTTGTTGTATTCTTTTTCTGAAATGATATCATTGCCTCGTCATAAGTATTGTTATGTGACTACAGTTATACATTTTACTGAAGAATGCACTGTAAGTATATAATTAGAAGGAACAGTGATAATGCATCCATGGGCAGTTTTTGGAGAATGAATTTATGTTGGTATTTTTTTACCCTCTCTACTTGGTTCTTAATACATAAGTGAGAGGGTTTTGTACAGTATCTCCTAATTATGAGCACTGCATGAAAATTGAAAAGTACACGTAAACAAAATAGCTGAAAAATCAGTATGTTCTCTGTGTTTTTAAATGTCAGAGTTTATGTCGGGGTTAATTTGGTTATAACAGTGATCGTAAATGATGAAATTGAATAAATATTGTACTCTAACACGATCCGCCTATGTGAGACAGAATTTATGAAACTGTAATAGAACTTTTCAGTGTGTTCTAACAATTTTAATGATCTTACATCCTGGTACCAGTGGTAAAAAGCAATTTCATTGGATGTACCTTTTCAGAGCCTGAGTAGCACCCAGAATAGTGATTATGGGATTTTTTTTTCCTTTTCTTTTCTTTTTTAATATGGGACATTTTTTCACATAAGCGTTGTTCTCTTTGAATTCTGCTTCTGTCTTAAGACAGGAAAACCTGGCTTAGCTGAGTTAGGGAAAGAACTGTTAGTAGTCAAGCATAAGTTTATGGTCATATGTTCACCTTTCTTAGAGATCTGCTTTGTATCACAGATGTAAAATAATGTGAGCTAGCTAGGGATAAACTTTGGAACTCAGTCTTTAGTAAATGTGTACTTTGCTTTGAAACCAGAGATCTTCTATCAACATATACGACATAAAAATCAGTTTCCCATGCACTCCTGCCAACTGTCTTTTACGGAATTTTTTGCATGTTCTTTGTAACTGGAGAGTAGAAGACTCTTAAGTTTGTGTGGTTTTGGTCCAGGTGTACTGGGCATGACCTGTAACATCAGTAGCTCCCAGAATCCTGAAGCATAATCTCATGAGAAGTGGGCCTTGTGTTCTGTGAGTCTTCTGGGAACTGAGATGCGGAAGTGGAGGGCGAAGGATGGTACGTGATCAAGCATAGTGGCGAATAAGGAGGGAGGGGATTGCCACTCAGTGCCTGCCTTTCCCTGCAGATATTCATAACTGGCGCAGTAGACTAGAAAGTGCTTTTAGAATCTCTGTGCGGGTGTTAGTATGTGTGTCTGTACGATGAGTTTTTTGTTTTCAGCCTCTGCAGTTCATTTACTGTCAATATTGCCAGTAAAACTTTCCTCTTGTTAAAAGGTATGGGCTTGATGCTGTAATGGTCTACCTGTGGCATTAGAATGTGTACTTGTAAGGCAGATTCTGCCAGTAGCCGTTATCCATATACAGCCACCGGAAGAAAACGAATATGAAATAAGCTTGGTCCTTGTGTTTAAATGACACATTCAGCTGGGACATAAAGAGCTAATCAGCCTCATTTATTTCTCAGTTGATTAAGAGCTGCTTGTTTCTTCTTTTTTACATGGACTTTATGGTTGGCTTTCTTTAATTTCTAGTTTATTTTGCCCTAGGTAGTATGGACAGCAATTACATACCCGGTAGAGTGTTTTCCAGGATGGTAGAAATTGATACAAAAGAATTGTTAGGGAATCAACCATGCAGTCAGACAGACCTTTTAACTTACCCATACTCTGCTTTAATAAATATTTTTGAAAAAGCTTTTTTTTTTCTTCATTTCAGGGTAGCTTTTAATAAGTGCTCATTAACATCAAAACAGTAACAGGATACTTGAGTTGTGAAATTACCTAATAACAAGTCAGTTACCAGACATTTCTCAAATACATTACGCAGTGATAATGAATTATAACCATGTAACATTTTTGTGAAACTAATTTTAAGATAAATAGAATTGAAAAGCGTGAGAATATAAATCGAATTATCTGTCTTCCAAAATTTTTACTGTTACAAAAATTTCTTTTTGTGTCTAAGTTTTCCTGAACTTTGACATTTTATATGAAAGTGTCCTATGAAATTCAAGATTTTAAGTTGATGTGGGAGCATGGTAAAATAGCATTCCCTGATAAAGAATGATTATTTCTATAAATATATTGTCTTACATTTTAAAATGCTAGGGAAATACATAGCAGTTCAAATGAACTAGTTTGCTTCAGTTTATAAAGACTACAGAGATCTTATAAGTTCACTTTGACTAGTAAGCTCATTTGCTCAACTTACAAAATGAAATAGAATTTTGCTTGAAGCCAGGACCATATGGTATTTTATCATATCTTTAAGCAGAATTTCCTTTGAAAATTTCTATTTGGCCGAGTGCTAAAGTGAAACTTTAAGTTAGATTGAATAGCTTTTTCTTTACCTGCTCACTGAAATGTAGTCATAAAAAAGACTTGTAATTCAATTCACTTTGAAAGCATAGTTATCTTTTGTAATGAAAAATTGGACCTGAAGATGAAATACCAGTTGTGCTCAGAGCAAAATGAAGAAGTCCTGGGGAAAAATATTTATATTTCTATATTTATTCTTTGGAGTAATTTTAATACAGACTTGGTAGTTAAGACAAATGATATTTAGGGTGCCTGGGTGGCTCAGTTGGTTAAGCGACTGCCTTCGGCTCAGGTCATGATCCCGGAGTCCCGGGATCGAGTCCCACATCGGGCTCCCTGCTCGGCAGGGAGTCTGCTCCTCCCTCTGACCCTCTTCCCTCTCGTGCTCTCTATCTCTCATTCTCTCTCTCTCAAATAAATAAATAAAATCTTTAAAAAAAAAAAAGACAAATGATATTTAACTCTTGAGAATGATTAATGACAAGAAAATTATTAATACTCTGGCCTGATCTTTGTAAATATTAAGACCAGTGCAGCTTTCTGCAGATATTCTTTTTTAGTATTATGGAAAATATTTGCTCAATTCTTATCATCCACAAATTTTTAAAGGCCATCAGAAAGTTCAAGGTGCCCAACATTCCCAAGGACAAAACTATGTCAGAATTCTTAACTCGTTTGAAAATAATGGAGGAAAATAGTTCATTAACTCTGATAGCCTTTTTTTGATTTGTGCATCCTTTTGTGAATATTGCTAAGTATACCTGCATCATTTGTTCAGTTTGAAAGCAAACCCATAATTAGATTCTCTTATTTGCTAAGGATGTTGGGGGAAGGGGCAGGAAGAAGGATAACTAGTCTCTCTGTGGGATTTTGGTACTTTATTGATTTATTTAGAACAGTTTTTTGTTTTGCTTTTTGTTTTTGATGAAGAAACATTTTTATAAGTTCCTTTGGTGATTACTTCTCGATCTCAAGACTGGAACTCCAGGTTTGCTCTTTACAGACTTTTTCACACTGAGCCAAGCCTTTCAATCCAGAAAAGGGATTTTTTAAAAATCTACAGCCTATATTTTATTCTCTTTCTTCCCCCATCCCTTGTTTCTTGATTCTGCCTACCAGCAACCAAAAGGATTTATGTTTTAAAGAAAAGCCATTTTCATACTGTGGGCATTTTGGTCCAACTACCACAAATAGCATACTAATCTTTGCCTTAGATGGGAGGGACATTTTAGTCAGTTTCCATTTCAGTAGAAGTCCCTTCTGGAGCCTCCATTAAAGTGTAATTACACCCTCAGGTAACTATTAGAAGACAATTTTTGCTGACTGCCTGCTGTCTTCCTTATCTTATTTCTACTTCCTATCACAGTTCCACCTTTAAGAACCCAACCAAGATGCTGTACTTTCCATGAAACCTATCCTTCTCGGGAGTAGGTGCTATGGAGAAGAAGGAATGGTGGTGGTTATGGTGGATTTTAGAATTTTAGAATTTTAACAAGGAAGATGGCAAAAGATCTCTCTTGGAAGGAAGTAAGGAGGCCAGCCATGCAGTTATCTCAGGTAGAGTGTTGCAGGCTGAGGGAGTAGTAAGTGCAAAGTGAAGGCTTAGGGTGAGGGCTTCTGCTCTGAGAGCTTTAAAGAGGCCAGCATGGCTGGCACAGCAAGTGGGAGAGAGTAGGAGTGGAAGGGATGTGACAGGAGGAGGCACACAGAGTGAAGGCCTATGAACCATGGAAAGGACTTTGGATTTTACTTTCAGATAGGAAGCATTTGGAAGATTATGAACAGAGCGGACACCTGATTTCTGACTTAGGTTTTAGCAACATTACTCTACCTGTATATTTGAGAAAAGGCCAGAGGGAAACAAGGACTGAAGCAAGGAGACAAAGTAAGAAGCTAATACAGTAAACTAAGAGCAGCATAATGGAGGCTCAGACTGCTGGAGTTTTGGTGGATATGGTGAGCTGTGATCACATTCTGGATGTGTTTCAAAAGTAGAGACAGGGTTTGTTGATTGGTTGTTGTGAAGTTTGAGAAAAGAGGGATTAAAGATGATTCCAAGACTTTGGCTTGAGAAAGTAGAAGTCTCTGGGAGAACTGGGTTTGTGAAGATGATCAAGAGAGCAGTTGGACAGCTGAGTTTTAAGAGACCTTGAGATATACCATTGGAGGTATAGAAGAGGCAGCTGTGCACGTGAGTCTGGAGAAGTCAGGGCTGTAGATGTAAGTGTGGGAGTCATCGGCATATAGCATATAAACCCAAAGGTTTCTTTAGGACGCAGAGAAGTCATACCTGGCCCGTTAAGCATAGGTCATAGAGGTTTTGTCCCTTTAGAGTTGCCATCTGCCTTGCAATTGAGCTCAGGACAATTTCCACATCACACAGGATAGGTTAAGGAAGAGGCTTTTTTGGGGAAACTCACAAGCCTGGGAGAGCAAAAAGAGCAGGCATTATCTCCCAGCTTCTTGGCATTGTCACTAGGAGAGATGAGACAGGGCTGGGAACATGCAGAGATTGTGTTGAGGGGTCTAAGGGGGAGGTGTTAATAGCAATTGTGAGAAAAACTCGCCACCTAGTGACCTGAGGCCTGTGGACAGTGTAGTTATTTGGCTGGGAAGCAGAAGCCATTTCCTTGGGGCAGATGATTTCCGGTGCAGCCCTTGCCCTAGCTAGCTCATCACTGAGGCAACCAGAGTGAGCTCCAGGGTCCTGTCTTGAGTCACGCACTGGCTGCATTCTAGTGGAATGGACAAATAGTTCCTAGCCTCAGGAGTTTAAAACTAGTAGGATAAACAGATGTAAGACAAACACATTCCATTCTGGGGAGTACTCCAAAGGAGAATTCTAGAGTGGGAGTCAGGAACAACACTGAGGAAGACATGTTCAAGTGGAGACTGAAGAAGAACAGGTGTTAGGGGAGGAGGCTGACAGAAGAGTGTGCTTGGGGATCAGAAAGGGCAGGGTGGTTGGCACCCAGAAGGGGCAGGGAAAGGGGCACAGAGAAGACAGAGGAGATGTGGCAAACTTAGAAAACTTGTGCAGCGAAGCAGGAGACACGAATGAATAAAGCAGTAGGTCTTATTCAATAATGCGTGACAGGCATTTTGAGATGTGGGCAATGTGGGCCCAGCTGAACCAACAGGCACTCCAATTCAAATTTTAATCTCTGCATCCAAACGAATGAATGAGCTCCACTGGCCCATCAGTGCCAGGGAGAAGGGAATCTGTATAGGGAAGGGAATTCCCCAGAACATCTATCTGTGGTTCCCCTGTACATCTTGGCAGCACTTAGCATAGAATCTTACTTTGCTCAGAACTATATGATGGATGGAATGGTCGAATGGAATGCAAATACTCAGGCCCTTTGAACTAGAATTCATCCCTAAACTGTCCTGAAGTGCTGCTTGCTGTCTCCGGGGCAGGCTTGTCCCAAGTATGCTTCTTTACACCCCTGAGCTCCTTGTACTGGATCGGACATGTAATTGCTGTTTGTTTGTTGGCTTCTCAATATTGTGGAAGGAGGATTAATTACTCAGTGATTGTTGAAGAGAGGTCCACACTGGCATTGGAAGTCAAAACATTAGCCGTTTAAAAAGAAGCAAAACTCACTTCAATTCCTTAACTTTTTAACACCTGCAGACTGCCTGGGATGAAGTTTGAGGTGTTTTAATAGACTGCCTTAGACCAGTGGTTCTCAAAGTATGGTCCCAGATCATCAGCCTCAGCATCATCTGGGAACTCATTAGACAAGCAAATTCTCAGCCCCACTAGAGACCTATGGAATCAGAAACTCTGGGGGTGAAACCCTGCAACTGGTATTTTAACAACTCTGATGCATATTGAACTTTGGGAACCACTGATTTCAAAGACACAGTGGGATGGGGTGATGCAGAGAAGGTGTTCGCCTGGAACTTTCTTTCCCCTCACAGGGCTATAGTGTAGCTATTCCAGACACACTGCTGAGAAGGCCTTTTTTTTTTTTTTTAATGTTTTTAGACAATATTTTGTGTTTGAACAGGCCAACAAACATGTGCATCTCTTTCACATTGACTTGAGTGGGAAGAGATTTTCCCAGATTTTTAATTGGTGCAAGAGTCATGTGCAGTGAGATGGTGAAACTGGAGGACTATTGTATCATTTTACAGAGATTTGGTCCTTGATTCTCTCGGCAGCTGATTGAATCAGATGGAATGAGGAGCCAGTTGGTAAGGGAAGCTTAGCATGAGCTGGATGTGTTGGTGGCTGGGGTTCTGTTGAGTTCATACTCTTGTACCTTGCCTAGTCTCTAATTCACCTTCTGTGCCATCATTTTAAAGAGTATTTCTGTATCTCTAAGATGGGAATAGTAATAGTACCCACTTCATAGGGCTTTTGTGGCTGGTCTGCCTAAATTGCATCCCAGTATCAGTACCTCGACCACACATTTGCCTCCTTCCTGAGGAGTTAGTTGGCACACTGCAGAATGTATGCTGGTCCTCAATGGGATTCCTTACATTTTTAGTGTAATTTAATTAAATAGCAGAGCCTATTATGAGTGAGTGATGTGTCTTGATTTGGGGAAGTGAGAATCAGTGTTTATGCCATTATGACGGGCAAATGCTCAGGAGTCTTTTCCTTTATGTTCTCTTGGTAAACCATCCAAGGGACCCTCTTCTGACTCTTAAGAAACTCAGGTGTGATTCATGTGACAGTGGTAGTGTTTCTGCTACCATATCAGCTTCTACGGAAATTCCAGGTGTTCTGTTCAGTTCCCCCTCAGGTGTGGGGAAGGTTTTTCTCCATGTGGGGTCTTAAGTCTGGGGCTTTCAAGTGGTAGGTGGTCCACAGGTAATAGAAATGTCCACACTGGGCAGCTTAGCACTTAGTCCCCTCTCTGCTCTCTTGCCCATGTGCAGAATTGCCTTTCCCCTTTCTGCTTAGCTCTCTCCATACCTTCCTTTTCCATCCCAGTCACCCCATTGCAACCTCTTTCCCTAGCCCCAATCTTAGCATGTTTTAGGGAACAAAAGAAGAGTTCTGGAAGTGGGTGCATTTTTGTTCACACTTAAATTAGGAGTTTCTTAGACTCATTAGTTCAGCTTCTTTGAGGGTTGAAGGAGGAAAAATGGTACTTGGATGTGTGAGAAGCAAAGAAAAGCAACAGAAGCACAGAAAACCAGCAGAGGCATTAATGGAGGTATAACCCTGCCATTTATCAGTATCTTAAGATTGTCAGGAGAGTATTCTCAATTCTTTTAGTGGATTTCTTTGTAGTTCGTAAATTTATAAATGCAAGAACCTTATATTTTCCTCTCCAGGCTCTTGTGTTCACACACATCTTCCTGTGCCCCCAACTTCATTGACTAAACAAACAAATGTACTATCTGGTATCTGTTTCTTCAGATAATGGAATGGTTGTTTTAAAATTTATTCAGGCTGAGATCCATTGGTTACCTCTTCTAAGTCATTAATCTTTGAGACAAGGCCTGTTCCAAGCAAACTACCTGTAGTTTGGTCACTGAGACTTAAGTATGTGTCAATAATAAAATTGTAAATGAGATTATAATTAGCGCACACCAGGGACTGAGATTTGTCAGTACCTGATATACTTTTCTCAGTAAGTACTTTGTCTTTATGTTTAAAAGCTCACTTGTTGGAAGCTGGTTTAAATGCTTTTCTAAGCATCTTGTAGAGAAAAGCCAAGGTGATCCTCATAAGTGAAGTTCCATTGCTCACCCATGAGCACGTTACAGCAGTTTTCAACATGTTGGCAATTTGAAGTGTTGTTTGGCTGGTATTTAACCAGAATAATAGGAACTTGGCTCCTGTGGTTTAAGGCATTTTGATAGCTGCTTTTTTCATTTTAAGCCAAAATAGATTTGGGGGTTTTTTTGTTAGAAGTTAAATCCTCCTCTTTTTTCTTTGACTTCTTTTGCTTTTTTTAGCTCTTAGATTTCATCTTCAGGAGATTATGAGGAGAAACTTTGGGAAGAGATCATGATGTAATCAAAATGATGGTGGCATAGAAGACTTTGTACAAGGGTTGGGTGGGCAGGTATTGACCAGTTGGTGTGATGAGCTGCTGTTCCCTAAGCTTCGGGGACAGTGCATAAATGACAGAACTGTAGAATTTGAAATAGGAAGATTTAGCAGTGACAGAATCACATGAGGATTGTGCATCTAGCAAGGTGAGTTGGAGAGTCAAAAATAGTAAAAACAGGTAACAATTGAGCATGCAGAAAAAAGACAGAGATCTCTTCACCATGACTTCGGGAGTCCACAGTGGATCTGCAGAGTTGGGAAAGTCACAAGTAGGCAGGAAGTATCCAGGAGTCTTTTGTAAACCCAAAGTCCAGTAACATCCTGTTCACCCAGGATCCAGTGAATCTGTTTTGGAGGCAGCATATGGGCTCAGCAGCAGGGATCTCAATATGTAGCCCCAGGGAATAAGAAGACAAAGTGCTGAGAAGCTTCTAGAGTAAAATCTAACTTTTGAAGCTAGTAAGGAGCTTAGAGGTCACCTAGTGCAACCTTAGGTGAAAGTTATGGATGTCCATAACCTGTGGGTATTCACATGGGAGGATATCCTTTACAGCATTCCTCCTCAGTCCTAGCTACTTCCTAAGAATTTCCAGCAACAGGTAACTCACTTTTTCACAAGCTCTGATTATCAGAGATCTGCCTGGATCTGAAACTGCACTCCATGTGACCTACTCTCATTATCTTCTGTTGTGCACTGTAATCAGGGAGAATATAGAAATGCATCTGTCATATCAGATAAAGGGCTAGTATCCAAAATCTACAAAGAACTTATCAAACTCAACATCCAAATAATCAAGAAATGGGCAGAAGACATGAACAGACATTTCTCCAAAGAAGACATCCAAATGGCCAACAGACACATGAAAAAATGCTTAACATCACTCGGCATCAGGGAAATACAAATCAAAACCACAATGAGATACCACCTCATACCAGTCAGAAAGGCTAAAATTTACAAGTGAGGAAATGACAGATGTTGGTGAGGTTGCAGAAAAAGGGGAACCCTCGTACACTGCTGGTGGGAATGCAAGCTGGTATACCTACTCTGGAAAACAGTATGGAGGTTGCTCAAAACGTTGAAAATAGAGCTACCCTACAATCCAGCAATTGCACTGCTTGGTATTTACCCCAAAGATTAAAATATAGTGATCCGAAGGGGCATCTGTACCCTAATGCTTATAGCAGCAGTATCCACAATAGCCAAACTATGGAAAGAGCCCAGATGTCCATTGACAGATGATAAAGAAGATGTGGTATGTATACACACACACACGCATGCACACACGCACACAATGGAATATTACTCAGCCATCAAAAAATGAAATCTTGCCACTTGCAATGATGTGGATGGAACTAGAGGGTATTATGCTAAGTGAAATAAGTCAGTCAGAGAAAGACATCATATGATCTCACTGATATGTGGAATTTAAGAAACAAAACAGGATCATAGCGGAAGAGAGGAAAAAATAAGATGAAATCAGAGAGGGAGAAAAACCATAAGAGACACTTAACTACAGGAAACAAACTGAGGGTTGCTGGAGCAGAGGCGGGTGGAGGGATGGGGTAACGGTGTTGGACATTAAGGAAGGCACGTGATGTAATGACCACCGGGTATTATATAAGACTGATGAATCACTGACCTCTACCTCTGAAACCAAGAATACATTATATGTTAATTAAAAAAGTAAAGATTATTGGTTGATAAAAGAAAAGTGTCTGTCTCCTCTCCATTAACGCCACCAGTAGCCACACTGACCGATGATCAGATCACAAGCAGAATGTCAACTCACTTTGAGCTTCTAGTCAACTAAAGATCTTAAGTTTATTTGGTGTTGTTAAAATCCTGTCCTCTTCAGGGGCGCCTGGGTGGCTCAGTCGTTAAGCATCTGCCTTCGGCTCGGGTCATGATCCAGGGTCCTGGGATCGAGCCCCACATCAGGCTCTCTGCTCCGTGGAAAGCCTGCTTCTCCCTCTCCCACTCCCCCTGCTTGTGTTCCCTCTCTCGCTGTCTCTCTGTCAAATAAATAAAATCTTAAAAAAAAAAAAAAAATCCTGTCCTCTTCAGCATTTGTACAGTGGTTTGTTTTAAATGCCAATTTAAGATCTTAGTAATTTTCATCTAAAAAATATTATTTTGTTACTTTGGACCTTGTTGCAGCCTATTTGGAATTTTTTTTGGTTCCAGATTCTGTCATTTAGAATATGAAGCCTGTTCTACTTTGCTGCCCAAGTGATAAGGAAGTATTTCTTGTAGGTCCTTAGTCAAGTGGATAAGAATGTGAGTGGGTTAGAACCAAGGACAGAGCTCTCAGCCCTGGCACAAGGCAGCTCCAGTAATCAGAGCTCTTTGAACAAGTGTATAAGAGCCATGAGTGCACTATCTTTCGTCACCTTCCCCATGTTTTTCCAGTTTGGCCACAAGGTCATATGAAATTTTGTGTAATTCTTTGCTGGGAATATAGTACTAGCAACACCCTCAAAATGGAAAATGAAAATATTTTTATATTTTTGTCCTCACCAAAAGCCTCACATAAAGGCTTTTGATGATGACATTTAAAAGTTTTTAAGTGCTCACAAACTATTTTTTAATATTTTTTAATTCTGCCAAGTATTCTATGGTAAGCCCACAGGTGGTTGTGTGGGAAGCCTAATTTCTTTCAATACATTCGAATGTTACCTAATTCCAGACTTCAGACATCTCTGCCGTTCATATAATTATGCAGAAATTTCTGCCAATTCTTGTTCCTTTCTCACCACAGGAGGAAAAGTTGAACTCATGTAAATCTCTAGGTGTTTGGGTACTTTGGAATATTATCCATCTCTGATTTCCATTTGTCTTTTTTTAAAATTTAAATTCAGTTAATTAACATATAGTGTATTACTAGTTTCAGAAGTAATTTAGTGATTCTTCAGTTGCATATAACACCCAGTGCTCATTACATCAAGTGCCCTCCTTAATGCCCATCACCCAGTTACCCCATCCCCCCACCAACCTCCCCTCCAGCAACCCTCAGTTTGTTTGATTTCCATTTATCTTAATCATGTTTGTG
Organism: Eumetopias jubatus; assembly: GCF_037043125.1. NCBI lineage: Eukaryota > Metazoa > Chordata > Mammalia > Carnivora > Otariidae > Eumetopias > Eumetopias jubatus. The sequence goes on from NW_028274820.1 coordinate 38,220,223, forward strand.
TTTCCCTTTCTTACTGCAATGAACATTTTTTTTTTAAACTTAAACCTAGTTAATATTACTCCATATGCCTCAAGCAGCGATGTGTTTTCCTCCTTTCTGCTTGGAACACATATGTAAAAACCCTTAGAGTTGTCCTGAAACTTCTTTTATCTCAGGTCATACTATGCTTTAACCTCCTGAAAGGTCCCTTTTCCCTCTTGTATTTCACTCTGGTTATACACCTATCTTTCTTTTCATCTTTCGTTATTTTTTGCAGTGAAATGAGCAGAATATTCCTTGGGAAGTCACCTGATCATCTTCAGACAACTCTGTCTCCTTCCTCAGAATGATTGCTGGGAACTCCATAGTCAAACTTTCTTTCCTTTATTCTTTCTTTTTTTTTTTCTTTTCCCTTTCTTTTTTTAAATGTTCTCCTAGAGAGGGGCACCTGGGTGGCTCAGTCGATTAAATGTTCTTCTAGAGCTGAATTCCCTTTCAGTCTCTGGACACAGGACTGTGGTATCTTTTCCTGACCATTTTTTCACACCTGCTCTCTTTTGGGGGACACAGTATATAGGATAGTGGTTAAGCAACTCAGCTTTGGAGTCTAACATGCTAGGCGAACTCAGACAAGTTACTTAAGCTCCTTGTGCCTCAGTTTCCTCATCTGTAAAATTGGAGTAATTGCACATTTTGTGGAGGATTAAATGAGATAAAATACATAAAATTCTTAGTAAAATGCCTAACATGAGATAATATATATTAGTTATTATTATTGCCCAGGGGCCATTTTTTGACCATGGTACCATGAATCCTAGGAATTTGGTTCTGTTCTTCTGGCATTCTCATCATCTCCACTTTATTAATCAGTTCTTGAAATTTAAAAAACTGCCTCCAGGACTGTGTGTTGTGCCCTACACAACTCCAGGGGGCAACACTCACATGGATTGCACTGGGAATAGTGTCTCTTACAGTCGTGCAGTGCATGCACACCCATCCTTATTCCTTCCTGAATGATGAAACCATCAGCAAGACAAAGCAAGAATTCCTCAGGTGCTTCTGCCTTTAGCAGAATAAGCTTTATAGAGTATGTGTTCAATTTGAGATCTGCTTCTATGGTATAGTTTCCACTGGAGCAAGTGAAATCCAAATTGGAAAGAGGGAGGGATGGAGTTGATGAAGGATGAACCGGGATGTGGGATATATGTACAAACAGAACCTGCAGTTGGAATTAGATATTTCACCTCCCTTGGGCAAGTTGCCTCCTCCCCAAGTGTGCTTTGATTCCTACTTGGTCATCTCAGCCTTTCACACTCAGGCTGTGCAGTTGAAGACGTATGGGATGCTGTACGTTCCACAGTCCTGCAGGTGGATAATAATGAGTTTAGCTGGCTTTGCCTCAATTTCCTAGACTTCTCTAAAAAGAATGTGTCTTTATGGGAAATGAGTAAGCCAGTATGATGTCTCTAAGATGTGTTACGTTTTTCTGAGTCACATAATAAACACTTTTAACCTTAAGCCTGTGTAGGCTTTCTCTTTGTTTTAGGCAGTCTCCATATTTTCCATTGGCATGGGACTGTGGAAGCTTCCACCCGGGGCAAGGTGTTCTTCATACTCCATAGTGCACCAGTTCAAAGATGACAGGTTAGAAGGACTCATTGTATTTGCTCTACAATAGTCTTTTTGCAATTTGATGAAAAATGGTGCTTTTGGATTTATTCTGAAAGCAAGCCTCTTTTTTTTTTTAAGATTTTATGTATTTATTTGACAGAGAGAGAGAAAGAGCACAAGCACTCAGCAGACAGAAGGAGAGGGAGAAGCAGCCTCTCCACTGAGTAAAGAGCCTGATGCGGGGCTCGATCCCAGGATTCTGGGATCATGACCTGAGCCAAAGGCAGACACTTAACCGACTGAGCCACCCAGGCACCCTTATTATTAACTCTTAATTGGGTGTTGGTTTTTCTGTTTTCCCTTTATCCTGGTTTCTATGTCAGTAAATTGGAGAATAGACTTAGTCACTGTGTGAGCTGGTAATTTTAACCTACAATAGAGCAAATAGGTAGCACAAGCCTCGATGCCTTGACCACTTATGATGTCTTAGGAATCTTGTAAGGCAGACCAAAACCCAACCCTAAAGTGTCTTTGTGTTGACATGTTCCTAGAGCCTGTACAGGTTTGTAATGTAATTGTACCTCTGGCTAGTGAGGGAAACATAACCCACATGTAATTTCTTCTTTAGCCTTGATGTGTGGATTACATTGATTTCTTTTGAAATGCTGAACCAGCCTTTCATCCCTGGAATAAACCCCCCTTTGTCATGGTGTATAATTATTTTTATGTATCATTGAATTCTATTTGTTAATATTCTTAAGAGCTTGTTTGGAGGTTCTAGCAGGGGAGTGCAGCTACTCATGTACACTTGACCGAAGAATAGTCCCTCTCTATCGCGGAAGGTCGTCCTCTTCAACCCAGCATGCAGCTTCGGTAGGGAAACACAGGTAGGGGAGAGGGGACACTCGCCTAGCCAGCCAGATCAGCCGAATCAATCCTGGCCGTCAGTGGGGTGACAGTTGTCACAGCCAGATCGCCCTCATATGCTATTTGTTAATATTCTTAAGGATTTTTGTGTCTATGTTCATGAGAGGAGTATTGGTCTATAGTTTTCTTTTTAAACTTTGTAAAGTGTTGATATCAGGATAATAATAACTTTATAGAATGAGTTAGTAAGTATTTTGTCCTCTTCTATTTTATGGAAAAGAATGTTTGGAATTAGTGTTCATTCTTCAGTGAAACAATCTAGGCCTAGAGATTTCTTTTTGGGGAGATTTTAAATTACAAATGCAATTTCCTTAACATATATAGGGCTATTCCGATCATCTATTTCGTAGTGAGTTGCAGTAGTTTGTGTTTTTGAATATTTGCCTCATTTCTTGTAACTGTCAAATTTATTTGTATGTACAGAGTTCTTTGTAACTTTCCCTTCTTAGTCCTTTGGTATCTGCAGGGTCTATAATAATACCTGTTGTTACCTTTCTGATTCTTTTTTCTTTTTTCACTTTTAAGTCTTGTGTTAAGGTTTGTCCATCTTACTGATCTTTGCCAAGAACCAAGTCTTTATTTCATTGACTTTGTTTTTCTGTTTTCAATTTCATTGATTTCTACTCTGATTTTGTTATTTCTTCTTTCTGTTTGCTTTGATATGAAATATTTTAATTTGGTTCATTTTATCTTTTGATTTTCCTTGAGAATTCCTCTCTGACATAAAGATTATTTAGAGATATGTTGGTTAGTTTCCAAGTGTTTAGAGATTTTCCTGTTATCTTTCTGCTATTGATTCCAGTTTGATTCCATTGGAGTCAACTCAGTGGAGAAAGGATAAGGCACAAAAACATTTGAAAAAAATGCATCATTCATGATGAAAACCATCAGAGAAAGGAATAGAGGGGAACTTACTCAGCTTGATAAAGAGTATCTACAAAAACACTGTAAGTGACATTATAGTTAATAGTGAATTCTTGCTGAATTCACTAGACTGAATTCTTGCTCCCTAAGATTGGGAACAAAGCAAGTATGTCTGCTCTCAATAGTCTTATTCCCTTTGACTTCAAGACTTATTATATATATCTACAGTAATCAAGCTGGTTTAGTAGTGCTGTCAAGATAGACATATAGACCAATGGGACAGATTGGAAATTCCAGAAATAGACCCAAATGTATGTGGTTATATACTGATTTTTAACAAAGTACAGAAGCCATTTTTTGGAGAAAGATAGTCTTTTGCACAAATGGTGCTAGTAGAGCCATTGGATATCTATATGCAAAACAAAACAAAAAGAATTGATCCCTAGTTTGCATCATATATAAAAATTAGCTCAAAAAAGGGGCACCTGGATGGCTCAGTCGGTTAAGCGTCTGCCTTCGGCTCAGGTCATGATCCCGGGGTCCTGGGATCAAGCCCCATGACAGGCTTCTTGCTTAGCGGGGAGCCTGCTTCTCCCTCTGCCTCTGCTTCCCCTGCCTGTGCTCTCTCTCTCTCTGTCAAATAAATAAAATCTTTAAAAAAAATTAGCTCAAAATGGATCCTAGATCTAAATATAAAACCTAAAATTTTTAGAGTTCCATAATGAAACATAGGAAAAATTCTTTGTAACTTTGGATCAGGCAAGTATTTCTTTCTTTTTTTTTTATTAGGATTTTATTTACTTATTTGAGAGAGAGTGTGTGTGAGAGAGCAAGAGCGGGGGGGATGATCCATAAATATGATCCATAAAAGAAATTTATAAATTATACTGCATAAAAATTAAGAACTTTGAAAGACATTGTTAAAAGAAAAAAAAAGACAAGCCTACAGACTGAGAGAACATATTTGCAAATCACATATCTAATTAAGGAATTGTATCTAGAATATATTAAGAATCTTCAAAATTCAATGATTAAGAAACAAAATTCCAATTAAAAAGTGAACAAAATATGTGAATATATACTTCACCAAAAAAGATATATTAATTGCCAGTAAACATATGGAAAGATGCTCTAATTCATTACCTATCAAGGAATTGCAAATGTAGTTTATTGTGTCAATTTTGCCTCATAAAGCTGTTAAAAAACTTAAATATTTTTATATTCCCACTTGTCAAGATATTAAGAAGTTTAATTTCAGTTGTGTTTCCTGGGGCCCTTGTTTCTGCTAAGGCCATGGAGTAAATATAGGGACTTGTGTGGCTCCTAAAAAATGGGTTAAGATCAGTTGACCTTGGCCACTACAGATGCTACTTGCACAGTTTGGGTCTGTGTTCTTGGACCTCAGGCACGAGTTTACCTCAGAGACAACCTACTTACCTTTCTTTTGTACAAATCAAAGGCTCAGACCCATAGGCCTCCACAGCACCTAAGGGCTCTGTAGCCACCCTTCATAAGCTCCTTGCCTTCATATCCCCATCCAGAGTCCTGCACAAAATTGGGACATAAAGGGATGGTCTACTCTTTCACAGGTGAGGACATTTCTTTCTTCATCTGTCCATGGAATTATTTCCTCTCTTGGAAAATCAGCTTTATTTTCTTGCATGAGCCTGAGACCAAGCAAAAATCTCATGAGCATTTGTTTTTTGAGAACCAGCTAAACAGGGAGACCCTTTTAAATAGCTTGCTACACTCCCGTATGTCATCGCATTTGATATCACTGAGGCCTGACTCTAAAACTCAAACTGCATCTCCAAACCCTTTGGTCTCAATATTTATTGACAAGATATTTCTAAGTATCTCAGTCTAATAAATGCACACTCATTGGTAGATAATTGAGGGGTTTTTGTTGTTATTTGTCTGACAATAATTAAAGACGTTGTAGTAACTCAGAGTCGTCCCTCTCAGAATTCTCATTCAAACATGTCAGTATAGGTGTAAGAGATCAACTGTATCTGTCTTCTCTTGTGGGTTGGCATTTTGACTAAATGTCATGATTTGTGCTTCATTAACTGTGTTTTGTTTCTTCTAAAAAATATTGGAAAATACTATTTAATCAAAGCTTCTGGTTATTTGAGATTTTACCTTATGGGTTTTTTGTTTTAAGGTTTTATTTATTTGAGAGAGAGCATGGGGAGGGGCAGAGGGAGAGAGAGAAACTCAAGCAGACTCCATGCTGAGCATGGAGCCCAATGCAGGGCTCAATCCCTCAACCCTAAGATCATGACCTGAGCGGAAGTCAAGAGTTGGATACTTAATGGACTTAGCCACCCAGGCTCCCCTAGGCTGTTTGGTTCTTCATGACGGAAGTTTACAATTTCTTAAAATCAGGGAGAGTATAAACAGAATCCCCAGCTTTAAATAATCTTAATAAATCTCAGTTGCACAAAATTTAATGAGGTATAATCTAGATCATACAAAGAAATTCGTAACGTAGAACTTCCCATATTTCCGAGGAGCACACTTAACCCTCTGAAAATGTCCTGAGTAAAGTTGTTACTGAACTCAAACTTGTCCTTGTACCTGAGGCGCAGTAATCCAATGTCTGAGACACCGGTTTTGAAGCAAAGAAAGCTTTATTAACAGAATTGCAGGGCATCACTCCCAAAACTGCCTTGCCCTGTTGAGCCTAGGGACAGTTTACATACATGAGAGGGTGTTAAGGGATTTCTTGAAACCTAGAGGGGAGAGGCCTTGAAACAATAAGGAGATATGCATTCTTCTGGACAGTGAGGCTCTATTCAAGAGCGGGTAAGATTAGATACACCAGATAATTTGAAGACAAATGTTGCAGTCCAGTCCCCATTAGGTTTCTACAAGGAATAGGTACATAGAGGGTAGGGGTGAAAAGGCAAAGTTAATGATTGATTGTGCATAAGGTTAAGAGGTGCCTAAAACAAGTAGGGACCACAACAAAATGTGGAGCTAAGTTAATAATGCGACTAACACAACTATAGTCCTGCTTATGCTTTCAAAACAAGTCCCGAAACCAATTGTCTGGCCTCAAAGTAGCAGTAATTTTTGGATGAGAATGGCAAGCCTCTGGCTCCATAACCTCCATCAAACAATTAATTTGGGGATATGGCCTAAGATACAGTTATATTTGTAAATGTGATGGTCAATTTTATGTGTGAATTTGGCTGGGCCATGGGGTACCCAGGTATTTGGTCAAACTTTATTTTTGGGTGTTTTTGTAAAGTTGTTTTGCGATTAGATTAATTTTTGAATCAGTAGTAGATGGAGTGAGGCAGATTGTCATCCCTAGTATAAGCTGCTCTCCTGCAATCAGTTAAGGTATGAATAGAACAAAAAGGCTGAACTGCCCTCCAGTAGGAGAGAATTTCTCCCACCTGACTGCTTTGGAACTGGAACGTTGGCTTTTTCTTGCCTTTGGACTCAAACTGAAATATCCGCTCTTTCTGGGTCTCAAGCCTGTAGGCCTTTGGACTGGAACTAGACCATCAGCTCTCCAGCGGCTCCAGCTTGCTGGCTCGCCCTGCAGATCTTGGGACTTGCTTACTTCCATAAGCCAATTGAGCCAATTCCTTATGATCTGTGTGTGTGTGTGTGTGTGCATGCGCGCACAGATGTCCTACTGGTTCTGCTTCTCTGGAGAACCATGACTAATGTAGTAACTTTTCCTTAGTTTTAATATATCCTATTGGACCCTACAGAAATATGACCAGTTTCTCTGGTCTCATGTCTCCTACTAAGGGCAACTACTTGAGCATATAAAATAAGCAATTTTAGGAAAAGAATGGTGATTTCAGAAGATCCTTGCTTTGACTAGAGCCTCACGTCCTATGTTAGCTGCAGAAAGCGGTTTCCATTCAGAGTAAAATGAAAAACCTCATGCCTGGCCCAGAAAATAACACATTTTTCCAAAGCCAGAGGGGGTAATGTATGTCTCTTTTTAGACTGATAACACCATTAATTTTATTGAGGTAACTAACGATCTTTTTTTTTTTTTAAGATTTTATTTATTTATTTATTTATTTATTTATTTATTTATTTATTTATTTATTTGACAGAGAGAGACACAGCGAGAGAGGGAACACAAGCATGGGGAGTGGGAGAGGGAGAAGCAGGCTTCTGGCAGAGCAGGGAGCCCAATGCGGGGTTCCATCCCAGGGCCCTGGGATCATGACCTGAGCCGAAGGCAGACGCCTAACGACTGAGCCACCCAGGCGCCCCAACTAGCAATCTTTTCATAATTGGTTTATAAAATGAAAAAATAGGAACTTAAGCTTTGTTGGAAACTTCTAGGTTGACAAATAAACCAGATCTAGTTGGGCCACACCCAATGTAGGACATGTTCTAAAACAGGTTTGCAAGTTTGGGAAGAAGAATGCTTTCTTCTGCTTTGCTAAACATCCTAAGAGGGCCTCTTAAAGATTCGTGGTTAGGGGATGTGTTGAATGGGTGGGAGGAGAAGGGGCTAAAGAAGGAAATTGGGAGGAAACAGAGAAACCACAGCGGTTCCTGAAAGTAGTTCCTTTGGAGTTCATTCAAAGCTTAAAGTTAGGGTATCATGTCCTTTTCCAAAGGGATACTCTCTGGGATTTCCTCTGTGTCTCTCAGATTGTGAAGTGACTACCTCTCTTTTATGGAAAGCAAAGTGTTCAGAAATGCGCATATGGAGAAATGCCATGATGTTAAATCTCCGGGCAGGCCTGTGGTGAGGCTTTCCTCCCCTGGCCTTTTCCATTTTAGTTGATGTTCAGTTCACCCCCATTATGTGAGGCACCCATTGGAGTTAAAAGATTATTCAGTGTTAAATGGGGCATGCCTATTTCCCCTGCATGATTTGACCATTTTTCACACAGCAACATTGTTCATGATTATGTACAAATGGAAAGAGTTCCAAAAAGCCACAAAATGTTCAGCAAAGAATAGTATCTTCAGCAAGAGATAGGTTATGTTCTAGTCTTCCAAGTAAACTGCCCCGTATCATCATAAATGGAGGGAAGAAAACCTCGCAGTCCACCTTTGGGGTTTACATGGCTTCTGTGTCTCCCCGGTAGACCTGTGCCAAGGCCGCCATAGGCTATTATTACATTAGCTTCACTTCTTGGATTCTTGGGACAGTTTGTGCTCAAGGTCATGATCTCTTATTATTTAAAAAAAAACAACATTAAAATGTACAGCAATATGGGATTTGATTTTCATATGATTATAAGGTTTTTTTTTAAATGACAATAAATACGAACATCTGAAAAAATATCCTTAGTAGACCACTACCTTGTTTTCAGAAAGCGTGATCCAGCTTGGTTCTCTGGTGCCATCTATTGAATGTGCCCTGTGTACCTCTCTGGCCTCAGCTGATGCTCTGGTTTAGCTCAGTCTGATCCACCCACACTGTTCTCTCTGTTACTTACACATATCAACCTCTCACTCCTTCGGGACCTCTGCCAATGCTATTCTCCCCTATCTTGCCATGGCTGGCTCTTTCCTATTAGTCGGGCTCAGTGAAAATGTCATTTCCTTAGACATGCTTTCCTGGCAACCCTATCTAAAGTATCATACCGTCCTGCAACCACCTATTTGTTGCCTATTGCATCCCCTTGTTTTGTGTTCTTTTTCATAGCATTATCACTATTGGAAAGGTTTCACTTACTGTTATTCTTGTCTACTGTTTGTCTTATTCCACTTGAATATAAGGTTCTCAAGAACAGGGACTCTGTCGTTCTTACCTGTTACTGAACCCCTAGAGCTTAGTATCCAATAAATTGTGAATGAATGAGAGTGGACATTCAAAAATAATTATTGAATGACTTAATGAATTCCAGGCACTGTTTACTTGGCAGAGGATTTTTAGCCTTGGGAAGTCATGATTTACCAGAATTTCTTCATTAAGATGATGACAAATCTGAGACAAAGTACAGTCTTCCCAGAGAGCTGCAGTGGCCCCTGGAAGTCAACAAGGGAAAGCCTGAGTCTTGTAGTGGAAGGAGCTCTGGAGTTGGACAGGCCATGGGTTCAAAGATTTGTGGCCTTGGATGAATTGCTGGGCCTCTCTATACCTTGGTTTTCATAAAGGAAAACCAGGAATGCTCATGACAATAGTTCTGACACTGACCATCTCACCAGATTACTTTGCATACCAGGGAGGGCAATATAAATTTCAGGTACTCATTGGGTAAGAAATGGCTCTTCGGTTCTTTCTTCCTTTTGTGTCACTGGGAGTTTGTAGAGTTTTTTGTATCAAAATTTGACACATACTCTTTTTTTTTTTAAGATTTTATTTTTAAGTAATCTCTACACCCAATCTGGGTCTTGAACTTACAACCCTGAGATCAAGAGTCACATGCTTCATTGACCGAGCCAGCCAGGCACCCCTGACATATACATATTCTTGAGGTAAAAGAGCTTCTACTGAATCATGGATTTGTTTCTTGACCTTCCTTGATATAGAGAAACTCCTGAAAGGTCTAACCTGTGTCGTAATAGGAATGACTGGGCCTATAAGGAATAAGATGTCAGGTCTAGAAAACATTTTCTGGTTTGATATTTATAAATATCTAAAGTATTTCAATATTGTATTTTGTTGTAACATATGCCCCGTCGTGCTTCCAAAAGTAATTTAAAGCAGTCTGTTAGTAAAATATACGTATAAAAAATAAATCAGATATCATATGAAGAGAGAAAAGAGCTGTGCAGTTTCACTTACCAGAGAATTACTGAAATGATACAGAAGAATTTGTGTCAGCTTTTTGGCAGCCAAAGAAAAACGGAAAATAGGATATGTCACATCGATACCAAGTCTACTTTCAGGCTAATCCAGGAGCATTTATAGGTACCAGAATAAAATTGATACTTGTTCCCTCTTAGGCAACTTTTTTTTTTTTTTTTTTTAGAAGACAGCTTTGTACTGGAAGATAACCACTCCTTGCAGGCAGGGCACACAGAAGAGGCCCTGGAGAACCCGTTCATTAGAATACATTTACTACAGTGATGTTTGTTTGTTTGTCTATTTATTTCCTATATCTGCTTTCGGAGATATGGAAGGTATAGGGACCATAATAGAATAGAACCTTGTAATGTGCTGTGATACAAATCTGGACATTTACTGTTCTGTTTGCCCTGCCTTCTTTCACTCTTCTTTTGGGAATTGTATCTCTCATCTTCAGGGAACCATTTTTCCACTTCAACAGTGAGGGAGCTTTCATGGTTTTATCCAAAGTTGTGGCCTCCCTGGGCCAGTGATTGTTCTAATTACTGGATCAGAGATCTTTCCTAGGATTTTTAAGTCTGAGTTTAGAGGATACCAGCCCAGTACCCTTTCCTGGGTGAGGCTGGGAGAAGAGATACTAGGCGTTGTAGGTCACCGTGTTTCCAGCATGGAGGAAGTACAGTCTGAGAAAGTGAGGCTGGAACTCAGAGGGAAGCACAGAGATGGAGAGAGAGACGGTCCTGGCCGTGTCTTGAGTCCTTGAAGCCCAGCTGTTCTCCTGCCCTCCCTGTGGTTTGATTTTCTGACCCAAAAGTCTCCACTGATTAAGAACTGGGTTTGTTAGATGAGCTGAAGGGTCCTGACTACTTTTGAGAGAGATCTGTAGGTTTCGCTTGTCCAGGATCCTTCTCTCCTTTTCCAGTAACAGCATTTTGATTTTCCTTTTGGGAACCACCCCACCTTGGTCCTTGTAGATGGGGTCATACAGACTTACTCACATCCCCCTTCTGGTTGCAGGCATGGAAATGTGATCCAGGCATGGCAAGTGAAACTTATTTTCTGGGTTTTAATTGGAACTAAGAGGAAAGAGAAGCTGGAAATGCCAGGGATTATTAAATGAAGAGGGCCTGCCAGTGAGCAAAGCTAACACAGAGGAAAGCAAAACTCAGAGAAGAGAAAGGAAGACTAAGTCCAGATGATACTTTGAACTTGTGGATCTTTCTATGCCTAAACCTTGGCTTTTTCAGCGATATGAGCCAATCATTCCTTTTTCCCCTCACACTGGTTTGAGCTGGCTTTTATCACTTGCAATTAAAATCCCTGGTTAGGGATGCCTGGGTGGCTCAGTTGGTTAAGCGTCTGCCTTCGGCTCAGATCATGATCCCAGGGTCCTGGAATCGAGTCCCACATCAGGCTCCCTGCTCAGCAGGAGGCCTGCTTCTCCCTCTGCCTGCCGCTCCCCCTGCTTGTGCTCTCACTCTCTCTCTCTCTCTGGCAAATAAATAAATGAAATCTTTAAAAAAATAAAATAAAATAAAATCCCTGGTTAATAACAATATCTGAAGTCAGCCTTACATTCATTGAGTATTAAGTGACTGGGGAGTGAAGCTCCAAAGCATCTTTACTCCATACACAAACTTAGGAATTTTCTTATGCTGGTTAGTCCTCAAGTCAAGATGAGTCACCAAAAGGTAGAAAACCAGATTTAAATAAACTGGAAACTAGCAACATAGAATGTTATTGAGTGATGTCTATCCAGAAATACTTTCAAACTTCCTTGAGTGAGAGTGCCAACAATAAGCCACTTAAAATTAGACTGTGCTATTTACACCATCCATGGGAAGAATAAATTAGTTGCAGTATATATCTTTTTTGTCAAAGGCACAGGAATTACATTACTTTCTACTCAAGTCTTTCCTAGGAGGATGATTGGTGATAATCCTTTTTTATTATATTTGATCTACGATTTGGTAATGAACATAGAATATTCTGAAATCTTTTGGCTGAAAAATGAGTCAATGGTTCAGTTAAATGAAATGAATCAATGTTGCTCTTTGGCAGGGACTGACCTGTGATTTATTTATTTATTTACTTATTCTAAAAAGGAAAAGCATTCCCTGCCAGATCTATGTAGACAGATATTTTTCTGATATAATTTCTCCTTTATGAATAATTTCTTAGTCCTCATTCACTATTGATAAATATCCTGTTCATTATCCAAAGGTGCCATTCGCAAACGTTTTAAGGCTCAACAATGACAACTTTTCCTTATCACATCACAGCTTCTTGGTTTTGAGTGTTCTTTTTATGGTTTTAAGACCTTTTTTAATGACTGTGTTTCCTTCCTTTTGGTAAAACTTTTGGTTTTTGGTGGACTGATGTTACTCTGCCTGTCTCTGCTGTCTGGATGGATAAGAAGGTGTTTATTTGTTTGCTTTTTTTTTGTTTGTTGTTTTAATGGAACCAGTGGGATTTTTTTTTTCATATTTACTACGGCACATAGAGTACACATAGAGTACTTTCTTATTCTTAAAAAAATCAGTAAGAACTTATATCCCTTTTGAATTCATAATATTCTTTGTAAAATTATTTTTATTGATTATTTCACATTGCCTGAAGATTCTAAAATTATATGAACTTGTATAATTCAGATTGTCAGGAATAGAATAATCACTCTTAGGTATGATACACGTGAGAGCTTCTTTCCCCAACAAAGCAATTGAAGACCATATAAATCGCAAAGCACTTTGTTATTTTGATGCTATGTCAAAGCAAAAGGTTAATTATAATGAGTTTTAATCCTGTTTTTAAAAGGTAATCTGTAGGAATTTGTTAGGTAAATAAATTTAGTTTGGGACTCTTTAAACAAGATGATTTCTAATACGGTATTCCTAAAAAGTTCACTTTTTAGAAAGTACTTTTTAATTTTCATTTATACAAAATTTTGGTCATGTTTAGACTGAAAAATACTTTTTGAAAATTGAAAACTGAAAAATTAAGAATATTGAAATAGTACAAATGATACAATACTCTCTAAAAACTGAAACCAATCCATCCAGGGAAATACTTTCACAAACAAGTTTTTTTTTTTAAGAACTTATTTATTTATTTGAGAGAGAGAGAGAGATCACAGAGGCAGAGGGAGAGGGAGAAGCATACTCCCTGCTAAGCAGGGAGCCCGATGTGGGGCTCGATTCCAGGACCCTGGGATCATGACCTGAGCTAAAGGCAGACGCTTAACAGACCGAGCCACCCAGATGCCCCAATGACCTTTGAACTAGAAAAATAAAACCAGAGAACAAAAATCCAATTGAAGTCATGAGTACACAGAAAATTATATTTAAATCTTAAATGGGAGATGAATTTTTTTTTTAATTATAAAAAGCATAACCCAGGGAATTCCATACTTTTGGGAGGCAGTATATTCCTTCCATCCTACTCTGGAGAGTAATGTGTTCAGTCTGGACCATCTCATTACCTGAGAGATGTAGGCAAAATTAGAAGGAGTTCAGAGATAAGTAGCAGACATGACCAAAGGGCCTTGAAAATCTAATCCTCAGGGAAAGATAGAGCAAAAGGCCGCTAGCTTGCCTGGAAAGCCTGGACAAGTGGTGTGAGCAGACACTGGGGCGGGGGGATGATATAATCAGGGTCACAGCAGGAATCAGCATGCTGGAGAAAACGAAGTGCAGTGAGCCAGCTCCATTAAGTCTCAGAATGGGAACCCACTGGGATTGTGGAAAGGACAAGACCACCCAACAGTTAGTTATACCTGGATAAATGAACTCATGAGCGTGTGAAAGACTGTTAAAAGATAAACTCAGGCACATTAAACAATTTTAAGAGCTTATTTGAACAGAAATCAATTCAAATCAGGCAGCACCAAAACCAGAGGGGGTTAGGAGAAAGGAGCTGGGGCTAAGACCTGTGTAGAGAAAGTGCTAGGGCAAGGAAAGGGAATTACTTGACTGACTAGAGCTTAAAGCCCAGTTTGCTGTTTGTGATCCGTTGTCCTTAGTGTTTTGATTTTGTAACTTTTCATAATCTAAGGCATTTATAGCCTTAGATGTTGGCTTAGTTACCATGGCAGTGGAGCCATGATGGGAATTTTACATGTACCCCATTTTTTTGAATGTGGAAGTTAACAGCATGTTTTTTTCTAAACACCAGATTCTCCACAATGTCTTTGTTATAGGTAAGATGATCGACTACTTAGTTTCCAAAGTGTGTGGGCTAAATGAGTGTCCATTTCCTGTCTTCTCAGACAGCTTGGAGTCAACTCCCCACGTTCAGCTTCTGTATGTTAACATGATTAAACATGATCCTGACTTCAGAATTCTTTTTGACAGTTGAGTGGCTCTTTTTGAGTGACTTCTCAATGGGAATAAAAAAATTGAAGCCCAAGCTTTGTCTTTTGGCTCTTCTCTACTGAGTTATCTTCCTTCCAATTTGGGTAGATCTAAAATACCCACAGAGTTTTCCACTCCCTCCTTCAGATGTAGAAGACTTGACTTAACATGAAATTATCAGTTAAGCCTAATTTTCCTTCTTCTCTTGAAGGCTCCTCTGTTCGTCTTCTGCATAGCTACAGCAAGATCTCATGTCTGATGACCCCCTGTGGTGATACCCCCCTGGTCCCTGCTCTTCACAGAATTCCTGCAGGACCTTGACTCTTGCTCTTTTCCCCCAAATTTCTCTTTTCTCAAAATTCTCACGTATTTATAATTACATGCATGGTTGTTTAGTATTGTGTTAACCTTTCTCGTTAACAAATTTGCATCTGACAGTAGTCTTCCTCACACAGAGTCTTAATACAAAATGACTTACAAGGTGGGAATTTCAAACAGTATGGCATATTGACTACATTTAGTCCTGTGCCAGCTAGTTTTTTAGTCTCTAAGAGGAGGTAGTTTTCAAACAGAATAATCAAAGGACTGTTTTCACAAGGGACTTTGTGAGACTCAGAGCACATGAAGCAATACTTAGGTCCAGGTACTGGATCTGTTAGAAAATGCTCAAAATACATTGTATTCTTTTCTTTACCTAGAGAAGGACATTGCATTTGTCTGGTATATATCACTTCAGTGACTATGTCATGTCACAACTGAAAGTTGACTATATGGACAAAAACCTTAGTATTTTTTAAAAATATTTTTAAGTAATCTCTACACTCAGTGTGGGGCTAAGACTCACAGCCCCAAGATCAAGATTCTCATGCTTTACTTACTGAGCCAGGCAGGCACCCCAAAACTTAGTATTTTGATCATTATCTTAGGGGGATTTCTTACTGATTGAAAAATCTTTAAGGAACTCTCTAGGAAATGCTAAAGTAGAGGTCTTTTTAAATAACATAATTTGTCTTTCTATAGTTTCTTGGCTCCTTTCCTCCAAGATGAAAATGGAATGAAAGTGTGAGGAGTCAAAAGTTAGTGGTTTGGGGAAGGAATGACCCTTTTTTTTTGTTGGGGGGGCATCAATTCTCTTATTAACTGGGAACCTATTCACTTAGGAAGTGGAACTTCCTGGGGGTAGAATTGTCCTTACAAGGGATGCAGGAAATTGCAGACTTTGGATCATTCTTAGAGATGTGCAGATACAGCTATGTTTATTGTCAATCTCATATGAACAATTTTCAGAAATACAACAGACCCTCGACATGGTAGACTCTAAAACAAGCCATTTGGACCACTCACAAGCAATCCAAAGTATCAGAAATGTATGGTTTGCTGAGGCACAAATTTGAGTGATTTTCCACTGGAAGGATGAGTGAGGAAAGGTATTCCTTATCTAGGTAGGTAGATTAGTAGACATTCGGGTTGGGGAAAAGAAGGGCAGAGTTAAGCTATTAGAACACAGGGGCTCAAAGGAGATACTCCTGCTCACCTCTAGAGCTGGTGCTTGGACCTCTGAGGTGAGGGCACAACGCAGTGGTGCTTGGATCTTCGGAGGCGGAGATCTCAACAGGAGGTGTGCCTTGTGGCTGGTGCTGATGCTTCTGGGGTCCACACTGCATAGCGCTTGGATCCCTGATGCAGAGCAGCTGGCTGATGTTCTGGAGGGTCTTAGTGTAGCTGGTGCTGGGAGGGAGTGCTGAGAGAAGCTAGAGCTGGAGGGTCACCTGCAGTGGAGGAGGAAGTTGGGGAGGGATGCTGAGAGAATCTAGAAACCTTCCAATCACCAGCCAGTGACTCTTACTGACAAATCTTAGTAGGAATCCAGCTGCCAAGGAATCTGAGATATGTAGTTTTTAGAGTCCCAGACTCAGCATCCCAGAGCAGAATACAGATGAGAGCCTTGGTCCTAAGAGGCAGTTAGCCAATAACTCACACCGTAGCTCCACCCCATCCATAGAAATATTGGCTAACTTGTATAAAGTTACAGCTGGGAAGTAGAAGGGTTGGGGGGTCCTTGGGTGAGTATATGGGGATGGAAGAAACCAATCTCTTCTCATGATATCAAGCTTCTGAGTGAAGAAAGTGTTCTGCTTTTAATTTGTTTTTCTGGCTCTCGCTTCGGCAGCACATATACTAATATTAATTTGTTTTTCTGAAAAGAAATATCAATCAACCACATTAAAAATGCAACATATCTCAATGGTGGCACAAATGGCTATTAATAATATGTGTACTTTATCGCTGGGGTTGAATAGAGAGGAAATTTTTCATGGATGCTATGTAATATATATTATTGAAAGAACTGTGGTCCACTTGATTTATTTTTCAAGTTTGAAATGGCATTTTATGAATATAAGAGTAATATGTGCTTACTGTGAAAATTCAGGAAAAAACAAGTATTTAAAGAAGAAAATAAAAATTCCTAAATAGTTTAGGCCACCAACCTCAGGTAACCTCTGCTAACTTTTGGTAACTATCCTTTCAGTATGGTGTGCTGTAAAATGAAAACAATCACTGCATTTATTTATTAAATATCTATTTAAAATAAAATGAACCGATTGCATAATAACATAAATAACATATTTTCTAACTATATTTTCCAAAACAAAACAGTTTAGTGAGAAGAGCTGCATTATTTTACATTTTTGCATCTCTCCACTGTGACTAGCTTAATGAAGACAACTAGATTTTTATATATGCTTCTGCATGCAACCTGTTGAATTACATTGTTTTTGGTTGAAGTGTATAAAGAAAATCTAGCCTCACACAGATATGTAGTAGAAAAAGGAAGAGTATTTTAATAGCTCTTTTGGATAATTATGGCTGTTCTTCTTTGATTCATAATGTTCACGTCTCAAAAATTAGGTGTAACACAATCACTGTGTTTCTATTTTTTGAAGTTTTATCATTGCTAAGGAAATTCTTCACACAGTCTAGAATTATAAAGCCAGAAAGAGCTTCATCTCAGATAAGGAAATCAAGAGATAGTGTGTGACAGAGCCAGGTTGAGAACACTGGTGTTGGGACTCCCAAACCATGACCCTTTCAACATCGCCTCAGGTTTTTCCAGCATGGTTTTTTGCCAAAAGAAATCTTTGTTTTTCAAGAAAATGAATATATTGGTAAATTGTATTTTTTAAAATAATAGATACTAAATTTCGTTTTTTATGTCTGCTTCCTCCAAGTGATTCAGCCTTTTGAAAGGAGCAAGAGAGTTGGTTGAGTATTGCAGATTCTGAACTAAATTTTTAGGGCCCTCATTTCTCCGAGAGATGAGGCCCCGTGGTGCAGTACCACATTTTAACCACTAGTAGGCACTCAAATACTTGTCAAGCTGAATAAGTCTTTCCGTAAATAACAGACAGAAATTACCATCTCAAAACTTTTTTTTTTTAAGATTTTATTTTTAAGTAATTTCTACCCCCGATGTGGGGCTTGACTTACAACCTGAGATCAATAGTCGCATGCTCCACCAACTGAGCCAGTCAGGTGCCCCTGCAAAATGCTTTTCTGATAGAGTTCATTATGAAGTTAACTTTATTCTTTAAAATTCTGTCAGCTAATAATTAATGTAATTAAGGTAGAAAATTTTTGTGGAATTGAGAATATCTTTTAGTTGTACTATTGTTCAGGAAGAAAAATTTAAAAACATCTGGATTCTGCTTTCTTGGCTTTTGATACTTTATTGTGTTGCTTTATTTTCTTGTAGATGGTAAAATAGTGATTCAAAGAATAGGATAAAATACAAATGTGGCTCTTCTTTTTAGGTCCTTACTAATAGAGAAGGGAATCTTTTCCAGATTTTTTAAAGTTTTATTTATTTAAGTAATGTCTACACCTAGTGGGCCGCTGAACTCACGACCCTGAGATCAAGAGGTGCTCACTCCACCGGCTGAGCCAGCCAGGCATCCCTCCAGATTTTTAGAGGGCTAGATTATTCAGCAACTTTTTAATATTTAGGATTCAGTAAAACTCAATTTGGGTTTGGTTTCATACTTCTATTTGTAATTTTTGATGGTGCATCCCTTTAAGGAATAATGTGATATGTTTGATTCATGAGCACTCAAAAATCCACAAACATTATAAATTAGTAAATATGATAGAATTTCAAGCATGAAAAGTATTTCTATTAATAAAGATAAGGATTTTGCCTTCAGTAAATAAAGTATGGCATGAGCTTACCTCTCCCCCAGAATCTGTTCAGAAATCTCAGAATTTGAACACTGTTCATTCTCTCTTTTGTTTCACATTCCTTTTGGGAAAATTCCTGGAACTATGGTCTAAAGAAAGTGAGAAGTGAGATAGTTTTCTCTTCAGACTGGTTGTATATTCTTCCATTTAGCTGTTTTTCAAATCTTAATTGGAAATAAGAATAACTGCTCTCTCCTAGTCAAAATGTCTCTTGCCACCTACTGGTTGTGTTTCATTGAGCGAGTTAGCTGGATGAGCCTTACTTTCGTGATCCATAAATGGGAATAATATCTTCCCTGGTAGGGTGTATGAGAGGATAAAATGAAATAATGTATGTATAGCACTTAGCATAGCATGTGATCAAAGTAAAACCTCATTTGTCATTATTGAAGAAACTCTCCTGATTTTCCAGATGAAACTGTATTCTTCCTTTCCTGTGTAAAACACACTAGCAGATGCCCATGACATGCTGAATGCTCCTGGCTAGAAGATACTCAAGAAGGTGTGGTTAGGGACTAACAGCATTGGGATCACCTGGCATCACCTTGTTAGAAATGCAGATTTTTAGGGGCACCTATGTAGCCCAGTTGGTTGAGCATTAGGTAATGATCTCAGGATCCTGGGATCAAGGCCCCGAGTCAGGCTCCACGCTCAGTGGGGAGTCTCCTTGAAGATTCTCTTTCCCTCTCCCTCTGCCCCTCTCCCTATGCACATGCTTGCTCCCTCTCCCTCTCAAATGAATATACAAATGAATCTTAAAAAAAAAAAGAAATGCAGATTTTTTAGGTCTCAACCTCAGACCTGCTGAATAGGAATCTGTATTTTAATGACCCTCCCCCCTTCCCCAAGTGACTTGGAAACACGTCCAAGTTTAAGAAGTACTATGACAAGGACACCTGCTTAACAGATGCTTGCTCCCAAATCATGTGATACCAGTTGTTCTTGCTTTTGTAGTTATATAATTTAACCAAGCATCACATAAAGCTAAATAAGCATATGAAAAGAGAGTGTTGTCTTTAAGAAAACTAAGTTAAATGCTTTGAAACAACGCTAATGATGAATGAGTCATAAAAATTGCTGTTGAAATAAGTGGGGGTGAGACAACTGTAAAGATTGGAAAAATGATAAAAAATTTATCGAAAAGTGGTAAAAAAAATTAACACATTTGAGCTTTGAGTTCTTCTCTTGCACGTGTTAGCTTCTAGACTTCACTTTAAGAAATTGAGTCATTTAGTCAGTTGTTGGCTGGAGCCACTCTGAGTGTGTGCTCAGCTCAAAAGATAAGGGGGACCTAGAATTAACAGCTGGTGGCTGCCAGCTCACCACACGTCTGGGCAGCCAGTCTTTTCCTAAAGGAAGAACCAAACAACACTCGCAATGTCTGCCACCAGCCCAGTCTGTTTCTGTTTTTGCTTTTAAATCTGTAAACTGATGGATACATGCATGGTATAAGTAATAAACCTGTGAGACCAATGTCTTATATACTTTGTTGGGCAAAGACTCCTACAAATGTGCAGACTTTGAATATCCTGAGTGCAAAAATAATTATGCATTTTAATGATGGTGTTTGGAACTTGACAAACACTCAGTCATGCTCTCTGGATACCAGTCTCTATCAATATAGTTGCCAACAGCCATCCCCAGAGCTACAAATTAAATCTCCACTGATTTTCAAATTATTGTGAATTTACTAATCAAAATTCTGCACACAAATGGGCTCACCCAGGATGCATAATACTTATCTAAACCACCAAGGAAATATCTGAGCAGTGTCAGCAATTTGTCTTCCGCCATCTCTACTAAGTTTTACAGACTAGGAATAGCCAGTGGAGAAGGATGTTTTGTGATGCAAATGACATATCTAATAAAGGGTTAGTATCCAAAATCTATGAAAAACTTACCAAACTTAACACCCTAAAACCAAATAATCCAGTTAAGAAATGGGCAGAAGATATGAATAGACACTTTTCCAAAGAAGACATCCAGATGGCTAACAGACACATGAAAATATGCTCAACATCACTCATTATCAGGGAAATACAAAATAAAACCACAATGAGATACCACCTCACACCTGTCAGATGGCTAAAATTAATGACAAAAGAAACAGCAGGTGTTGGCGGGAATGCAGTGTTGCAGTGTTGGTGGGAATGCAAACTGGTGCAGCCACTCTGGAGAACAGTTTGGAGGTTCCTCAAAAAGTTAAAAATAGAACTACCTTACAATCCAGCAATTGCACTATTGGGTATTTATTTATCCAAAGGATACAAAAATACAGATTCGAAGGTGTACATGCACCCTAATGTTTAGAGCAGCATTATCAACAATAGTCAAACTATGGAGACAGCCCAAATGTCCATCGACCGATGAATGGGTAAAGAAGATGTGGTACATGTATACAATAGAATATTCCTCAGCCATCGAAAATAATGAAATCTTGCCATTTGCAACAATGTGGATGGAGCTAGAATATATTATGCTAAGCAAAATAAGTCAGAGAAATATAAATATGATCTCACTTATATGTAGAATTTAAGAAAGAAGACAGATGAACATATGGGAAAGGGAAAAAGAAAAAAAGGAGAGGGGGAAACAAGCCATAAGTGACTCCTAATGATAGAAAACTGAGGGTTGCTAGAGGGAGGCGAGTGGGTCATGGGCTAGATGGGTGATAGGTATTAAGGTATTAAAGAGGCGGTTCATCTTGAGATGAGCACTGGGTGATGTATGTAATCATCATATGAATTCACCTGAAACGAAAATTGTACTGTACGTTAACTAACTAGAATTTGAATTAAAAAAAAAAAAACCTTAAACAAGAAAAGGATGTTATGTGAAACATCTATCACAATATCAAGCTTTCTCACATGAAGGCAAGCTGATGTGGTAAAAATAGTGACACTTAAATTGAGAAGACCTGTGTTTGAGAATGGCCTCAGTTATTTAGTTCCGGACTTAGTGTCATTAGAAAATGACTGATCAATCTTTACAAATTGGCTTTGCACAGGAAAAACCATCACCAAATCAGTCTGGCTAGAGATTCTGGGGGCCTCTCAAGCCTTTTCTGTTGTTGTGTCTTTTCTGGATTTGTGTGCATAAATTCTCATTTAGAGGGATTTACTTCCTTTTTTTTTTTTAACCCCTCCCCCAGGAGTTTGTGATCTCTTACTCCCTCTGGCGTCTGTCTGCAGTGTTGCAGTTTCTCTGGAGCTGCTGCAACCGTCCCAGCTTTCTTTTGTTCTCAGCAGCCCCCAGGCTCCTAGAGTATTCTGGTCCCATCAGTGCCTGTGGTGCGTGAGACAGAAACAAGTCTCTTGGGTATTCCCTGGCCCCAAAAGCTGGAACATTAGAGGTATGCTCCAACTTTTTCCTTTCCCAGGGAGAATCCTCTAGCTGAGTTGCTTAATGACTTTCCCAGAATAATTCTGCCTTTGGTTAATTTTCAGAGTTCTGAAAATACTGATTTTGACAGATTTTGCCAGTGTTCTCATTGCTTTTATGGAGGAGCAGATTTTTAGAAGTCCTTACTCTGCTATTCTGGATGTGCCTCTTCTCTATTTTGCCTTCATTCTTAAAAGATCCTTTGAATTCGTGCATAATCTAGATTGATATTAATTTTATTTTTATCTTATTGATTCTCTCATTCTACTGTCTTCCATTACTAATGTTGAGCTGTAACTAATTCACTCATTAGGAAGTCAGTCTGTTTATTGTCATTGGTTGCTTGTTAAGAGTTCCTGTTTTTGGATTTCTGTGAATTTAGTCTGTGACTATGAATTTTTTTTTATTTACTCTTCTTGGCTTTTGTTGAGCTCCTTATGTCTGTGGATTGATGTGTCTCAAGTTTAAGAAAAATTCTAAGCCATTATCTTTTCAAATACTACTTGCAATTCATTCTCTTTCTTCATCTTATTTGGATCTCTGATTAAACAGATGTTAGACCTTCTCACATTTCCTAGCTTCTCTTCTACCTATTTCTTCTATCAAATTGTGTGAACACCAGATATTTTCTTCTCACTCTTCTTTTAGTCCATGAATCCTTTATATCTCTGCCTTATCATCCATGAAACTCATCTACTGTCTCTCAAATTATTATATTTTTCATTACAGAAATTATATTTGATTCTTTTATATACTATTTATATTTTTTGTAATTTTTTTATCCTCTGTAGATATCTTCACTCTTTTTTATATGTTTAACATAGTCAGCAAAATTATTTCATAGTCTACACACAGCAATTTCAATATCTGGTGTCTCTACAAGTCTATTTCTTTTCCTGTTCTCCTCATGAAACCTCGTTCCTATGTGCCTAGTCATTTTTGACTGTGTGCTGCACATCATTTTTTATTTATTTATTTTTTTTTACTATTGGCAAAACTTATACTTACATTAAAAAAAAAAAAATAGAACATTTGAGTTTGCCAGAACATCTGAGTTTGCTTTTGCTAAAGCACAAGTGGGGAGCACAAGTGTTTCTGAAGAACATAAACTAAATTCAAGAGTTGAGATTCCCTAGTTTATCCTGAAGAGTGGGATGGGATGTAGTTCCATAAATTATTTCACCTTAATTCACCCTTATCCTGAATCCTGACAGTTTAGCCTTTTGGGGATGATAGCTTGTTGTGGGGAAGGATTTCTTCTGTTAGTTGTCTGTCTTCTTTGTCTGTCAAAATTAAGGTTCACATCAGCAAATGACCTCAGTGTGTGAGTGGCTTCTGAGAGCACTCATCATTTTGGGTTATTATTTTCCATTTACATTTAATTTTGTGCCTTGGGATTTTCTTGTTTTCATTTTTATGTTTTTAACAAGATAATTTTAATATTTTTATCAAAGTTTTTAGTGTTTTCTGGAAGAATTAATCTGAACTACCTAACAAATCACTAATAGAAATAAGAATTCCAGGGGTGCCTGGGCCCCGCCTCCTCCTCTCTCCTTGCAGATCCTGCACCCGAGGAGACACACGCAGCTAACATGGTCTTCTTCGCGTGACTCTCCCCGCGGGTTCTCTCTGGGCACAATGGCAACTCTTAAGGAAAAACTGATTGCACCAGTTGCAGAAGAAGAGGCAACCATCCCAAACAATAAGATCACTGTAGTGGGTGTTGGACAAGTTGGTATGGTGTGTGCCATCAGCACTCTGGGAAAGTCTCTGGCTGATACACTTGCCCTTGTGGATGTTTTAGAAGATAAACTCAAAGGAGAAATGATGGATCTGCAACATGGGAGCTTATTTCTTCAGACACCTAAAATTGTGGCAGATAAAGATTACTCTGTGACTGCCAATTCTAAGATTGTGGTGGTGACTGCAGGAGTCCGCCAGCAGGAAGGAGAGAGCCGGCTCAATCTGGTGCAGAGGGATGTTAATGTCTTCAAATTCATTATTCTGCAGATAGTCAAGTATAGTCCTGATTGTATCATAATTGTGGTTTCCAACCCAGTGGATATTCTCACATATGTTACCTGGAAACTAAGTGGACTACCCAAGCACCGTATAATTGGAAGTGGGTGTAATCTGGATTCTGCTAGATTTCGCTATCTCATGGCTGAAAAACTTGGCATTCATCCCAGCAGCTGCCAAGGATGGATGTTGGGAGAACATGGCGATTCAAGTGTGGCTGTGTGGAGTGGAGTGAATGTGGCAGGCGTTTCTTTTCAGGAACTGAATCCAGAAATGGGAACAGACAACGACAGTGAAAATTGGAAGGAAGTGCATAAGATGGTTGTGGAAAGTGCCTACGAAGTCATCAAGCTAAAAGGATATACCAACTGGGCTATTGGATTAAGTGTGGCTGATCTCATTGAATCCATGTTGAAAAATCTATCCAGGATTCATCCAGTGTCAACAATGGTGAAGGGGATATATGGCATTGAGAACGAAGTCTTCCTGAGCCTTCCATGTATCCTGAACGCTCGAGGCTTAACCAGTGTGATCAACCAGAAGCTGAAGGATGATGAGGTTGCCCAGCTTAAGAAAAGTGCAGATACCTTGTGGAACATCCAGAAAGACCTAAAAGATCTGTGACTTCTGGCTTCTAGGCTGTAGGAATTTAAAACTATGATGTGATTAACTGTGAGCCTTTAGTTTTTCATCCATATACATGGATCACAGTTTGCTTTTATCTTCCTAAATATGTAAATCTGGGCTCACAAAATCAAAGCCCATGCTTGGTTTAATGCTTGCAATATGAGCCCTTGAACAAATAAAATTAACTATTGCAGTGTGAAAAAAAAAAAAAAAGAAGAATTCCAGGGATGCCTGGGTGCCTCAGTCTGTTAAGCATCTGCCTTCAGTTCAGGTCATGATCTCAGGGTCCAGGGATCGAACCCCATATTGGGCTCCCTGCTCAGCAGGGAGTCTGCTTCTCCCTCTCCCTCTGCCCCTCCCCACCCCTGCTTGTGCTTGCGCTCTCTCTCTCTCTAAAATAAAATAAAACAAAGAAATAGGAATTCTAGTTGAGCATATTTATTCATAATGTGCTGTATCTCAGAGAGCTTCATGAATACCGTGCTGCTTTCTTTAGATACTTTTTTCTCCTTCTTCGTTAGGTCCGTTATTAGTTTTAAAGGCATATCAATTATTTTTCCATATATTTTCAATATACTATTCTGGTCTTCCATTTCTTTGATAGTTGAGTTAAAATATATGTATATAATAAAATATATATGTTTGGCATCATTATACACACACACATATATGACATCACATCTTTCTATTGTTGACCCTCCAACTTTCTGTAACATCCATGGGACAGTACTTCTCTATTTGTGTTAAAATTTCTGGTTCACTTTGTTACTGCCCCACTTCACATTGTCATATAGTCTTTGTAGGATATAAGAATTATTTCTGAATTTCCTCCCACATACTTTTCCATGAAACATATCCATTCTTCTTCAGTTTACTTTATTTGTCATACTGGGGTCCTCCAGAGAAGGTTGTGGAGCTATAT
This sequence comes from Eumetopias jubatus, assembly GCF_037043125.1. NCBI lineage: Eukaryota > Metazoa > Chordata > Mammalia > Carnivora > Otariidae > Eumetopias > Eumetopias jubatus. The sequence goes on from NW_028274820.1 coordinate 38,245,868, forward strand.
CTGGGCACTATTACTCCTTTTATTTTTCAGTTCAAAATTTTTTTTATTTTACCAGTAGGTTTTCTGCCCAGTAGAATCCTCTCAGCCTTTAGGTAGAGCAGGCAGGTCCTCAGCAGAGACTCAATGTATTGTTGTAATAAGATTCAGAAAGCCAAATTCATTTTTCACTCATATCCTCTCATTTTATCTTCTTTCCCTGACAAAGCTACTACCATCATTTGGAAGAAGAAATGAAAACCATCTGTGCTTCCATGACCCTCAGCTTCTTACCTAAAACCCTCTGACAGGAATCATTTTTTATGACATTACTATTCATTCCTATAGGAGTAAGAGGAGTATGTCTGATGCATTTAATGAGCCTTGGCAAGCTTTTGTTCAGGGCTTAGACATATGTTCTAAGAAGCCAATTATCTTAGGGCACATTGTGATATTTGGACAGGAATCCACTGAAACTATTTCAAGGAAAAGAGCGATTAATTGTAAGAATACATGGCAATATTATAGAATCCAATTGTTGGAAATACAGCCAGGTCTCCTGAGAGATAGAAAGCAATCAGGCAGCTATTTTTTCCATTTCTCTCTTCTTCTCTCCCCATCCCTCCCTCCTAGCCTCTCTCTCTCATCATGGTTCTTTGTCTCTATTCCCTCAGTGTATCAGAATTCTCCTGATTTTCTTTCTTATTTATCAATGTATTTCTGGCTAAAAATGTCTGCCAACTCAAAATCTTTGTGGACTTATATCTCCAAAATCCATCACCATATAATTAATAGTGTTTATATTTCTTAGTTAGGATTCCTGAGATAGAATTTGATTAGTTCAGATTAGGTTAGTTACCTGCTCATGGTCCAATGTGCTGTGGCAAAGACAGTGAGATCATGTGGTCTAAACATAGCTGCCAAAGCATGGGTGGGAGACAGATACTCTTAGATGGTGGTGTGAATGGAGAGGTGATGATTGGCTTATCAGTTCATCAACATACTGTTCTGGAATGGAGATTTATCCACTTTTTAAATGCACAAAGTACCTTCTCTGGTTCAATTATTTCAACATATGCCAAGTACAGGGGTAGGCAGGTTATGTCTTGTTATTAATTGAGTTTTAGATTGGTAGGGTTTTCTGTTGTCATTGTTGATTAAGTGCTTTATAGTTGTCATATAAATCAGGTCAAGAGTTATCTTTTTTTTATGTGCTTTTCTAGTCACTAAGTTCTGAACTTTGGCTTTGCTTCCTTTCTAGTCTTTCAGAATTTTTTTCTCTATTTTTTCTAGTCTTCCAATGAACTGGAGGAGGATTGCTTTTCCCCAATACCTGTCTGGTCCTAAAATATATATCATCTGTGAAACTTTTGAATCAGTAAAAAATAATGCCAACTTTGCAAGTTCCCCTCTCTCACAAGATGAGCTACAGACCTTGGTGGTTCTCCCTGGAGAATGTAGTCATGTTCCCGTGTCTAATAGTGGCCTTGTTGTTCTAGTAAGGATTTCTCTGCTAACTAAGGAGTCTGTGCATATCTACATACACTTTTTAACCTTTTGGATGACCTCTTCTGTAACCTGCTTGTTCATATTCTATGCTAATATTTTTCTTGTTGATTTGCTGAAGTTCTTTTTATGTTCTAGATATTAACTCAGTTTTATCTTCCATCATATCATTTGTCAATTAAAGATATCTATTTAACAAGGGACACTATTCCTTGTTGACCAGGTATCTTGATTTTGATGTAAGCAAATTCATCTTTTTTTTTTTTGACTTTTGGTTTATGCTATTTAAGAAATCTTTCCCTGCTCTCAAGCCATTTGCTCACATATTCTTTTCATACATGCATTTATTTATCTTTTATAGTTAGATATTTAATATCCCTGGACTCTACCTTTTTATGTAGGATTAATAAGAGATCCAGTTTTATTTTTTTCCATGTTGTGAGCCAGTTTTTCCAACACCATCTATTAAACAAATCATTGTTGTTTTCCCCTGATTTGTGGTGCCATCTTTGTTATATGTTTTGGCAAATCTTATATTTAGAAAATATTTTATGGTAGAAATGAACAATTCCTCAACATATTTGATGTAACTTATCTATAAAACCATCTAAGACTGGTTTTTGGGTAGTTTATTCAAGTATTCTATTTTTGCTGCCCAATTTGTCCATTTTTATGTATTTTTTTCTGGAAATTTAGTTGTTTCATTTAAGTTTTTGAATTTATTAGTGTATGGTTGTACTTTGAACATATACATATAGATATTATAATGCTCTTACTCTTTTTATAATATCTGTGGTATCCTAATTATTCATCATTTTATTATGTTTTTTTAACTAAGCATCCTCTTTTCCTTGATCAGTCTCATTAGAGGCCTTTTTTAAAATAATTTTTTTCAAAGAACCAAATATTTGGTTTTGTTCCTCTTCTCTTTTTTTGTTCTTTATTTTATTGACTTCTGCTCTGAAACTTATATCCCTCTGTAATACATGTTTGGTAAGTTAGTTGGAACGTTCAATTCTTCCATAGAAGACAAGGAAAGTAAATGAGAGGTATGAATAGTAAGTAGATTAGTAACCTGTGAGATATACTAGATGTAGAATAATTTGAATAGAGCATATGTGTGTTTAACCTAGGCTATAAGATATGGAGGAACCACAAGACACCAAGTATTTATGAAATACTAAAGATACCAAGGTATACAAACCCCAGTATTAATGATATACTACATATGCATGAGGCTTCTAAGACATTCAATAGTCATGAGATTAAATATACCACACATGTGACATCTATTCTAGTTCCTGTGCCCTCTGCCCAAGAAATACAGATAAAATCCATAGTTATTTATGTTAATTATGGTAATTGGCAAGCTGCAATTATAGCCATGAGTACTTAGTCCAGCATTTCCCTGGTAGAGCAAGCACTATGTGTTGGCTCTAGACATCTTCCATCTTCTGTGCCTCTTTGCTCAAACCTCAACTCTGGTCCTCATATCTACGCTTTCAGCAGGGAATATGTGGCGTAGAGAGGAACACTATCTAAGGATTCAGATAGTATGGTTAGTCTATCCTGCTGTACTCTACCTTAAAATCTTCTTCTCCAGGCTTCTCACTGAGTGTTTTCACTTGATTAGATACACCGCATGATTTGAGCATGTTAATTTGGTCTATAAGCCTTTGTGGGCCATGACTTCTGATATAGCTTGCCCGATAGTGTACTTGGAGAATACCATCACCTCAGGGGAATTTCTCGTATAACATTTTCCTTCTTACGTTTTCCTGCTTTCATTCTGTTGCTCACCATCTTATTTCTTCTTGGATAAATATATCTAAAGTTTAAGTGTCATCCCACTACCCAGTGAGGCCCACAGCCCTGGTTTGGACTATGACTCTGCATGTAGGCCAGAAATGTACATAGGACCTTAAGCTCACCTTCCTTACTTGTATCAAATGATGACCGGTATACTGATCTCCCATCCCTTTGCTTATGGCAGGAGATGGCTTAACTTAGATTGGAAAAAAAAAAAAAAGTTTAAGTGTCCTGCAAGGAACTGCTTTAGTATGTTCTGTAAATTTAGAGATGTAGTGCTAAATAGCATTAATAATTAAAAACTAATATGACAGTAATATAAGACAGTCACCATCCTATAATTTTTAATATTCTTGTAAAAGTAAGGGTTATATTAAAATATTATTTCCAACATCAGATTGCTGAACCTACAATTTTGTTATTAATTTCTAATTTTATTGCTTTATGGTCAGAGATCTTCTGAATGGTATTAATCATTTGGAATTAATAGAGGTTTTCTTTATGATCTTAAAGATGGCTGTTTTTGTAAACATTCTGTGTATACACAAAAGGAATGTGTTTGTTTGAGCTTTCCTGTTGTTGACATTCAATAGTCATGAGATTAAATATACCACACATGTGACATCTATTCTAGTTCCTGTGCCTCTTTGTTGAGCTTAGCTAATATATTTTCAATAGCTTGAGTTTGGTAATTGTATTTTCCAGATATTTTTATAATACTTCTAACATTTTATTTCCTATCAGTTTCTGAGGCAGGTGTGTTAAAATCATCAACTACAATTGGGGCACCTGGGTGGCTCAGTCAGTTGAGCATCTGACTCTTGATTTCAGTTTGGGTCATGATCTCAGGGTCATGAGATCGAGCCCCAAAGCAAGCCCCGCGCTCAGTGGAGAGTCTGCTTGAGATTCTCTTTCCCTCTCCCTCTGCCCCTCCCCCCACAGATAAATAAATCTTTTAAAAAATCATCAATTACAATTGATAAATTACATATTTCTTCCTGAAGTTCTTTCAGTATTGATGTGTTTTAAAGCTGTATTTTAGGGTGCATGTGAATTTATGATGGCTATAATCTTCTTGTTCAATTATTTCTTTTAAAACTTTTCCCATCTATTTTCAGTCTTTCACTTTCTTTTTGTTTTACATGTATCTCTTGTTGCCTGTACATTGTGGGGCTTTATTTTTTTTAATTTGAGATTCTCTGTTTTAATTGGTGACCACAACCAACTGTATTATAATTAATGCTAGGTTAAGACTGTTTCACACGTGTTAAGACCCATATTCATGTTTATTTACCCATATTGCTCTCTTAATTATCCCAATCTCTGTCCTTCCCCTTCCCCCCACCAAAAAACCCTGAAGAGCTTTAGCCTGCTTGCTTGTCATGTTGATCTTGTCCCCAGTCTTGTCAATATCAACAAGAATTTTAGTTTGGGGTATTTATGTGTTAACACTTGAGTTTTCTTATTTGAGGTCTCTTTCTTTAATTAATTAAAAAATATATTTCTTCAAATATTTCCCCTTCCCCATTTATATGTTTTGGGTCTCCTTCTGGGACTCCTGTTGTCTACACATTGGTACTTCCAACTCTGTTTTCTATTTTTTATCTTCTCTGTTGTCTATTTCTTTATTCATTCCGCTTCCTCTGGGGGAGATTCCTAATCATATCTTCTTACTAATTCATTTAAAAGCTGTGTCCATCCTACTAATTAACTGTTATTCATTGTAATTATTGCACATAGAGTGATTTATTTCAGCTATTACATTTGTTCATAAACAGTATTCCCCCGGGTTCTTTTGTATTATTTATTGTTCCTTTCTGTATTGCTAATAATCTTTCCTTATGTCCTCCAATATATGTTTTCAAGCTTATTTGGAATTTTTCATCAGCCTTTCCTAATCATGCTGGCTTATTGTAGACTTTGTTTAGTTTGTTGGCTTTCCTTGGGAATGGTTGTATTCCTGATACGTCTAATTGTCTTGGCCTATGAGCTTCTGACTTGGAGTAATTGGTCTCTAATGTCTCTTGAGGAGTGGCCAAAGGCCAAGCCATGGCTTTGTGGATCTGGTGAATTTAAGGAGAATGAAGGGAGTGGGTCCCAGGGTAAAGACCAAGTCACCTTGGGGTATCCTGGATACTTTCCTGGGCTGCTACTCCACAGGAACTCTTACACCTGGCCGCTGGTGTGAAGCACTGGGATAAGACCCTCCCTTCCCCACCCCATCCAGGTTATAACACACCAGTCTTGTGGGGTTGGAGAAGAAACCCAGGGCAGGAATGGTTGTCCAGGGTGGCAGCTTAGTGCAAACTTACTTGTTTTCATGAACTCCTTACTCCTTTAGGGCTATTGTGCCGCTCTGAGAGTATTCTGTGGACCCTGGGATCAGCCTGTGGCTGTAGGGGAGGTCCCAGAGCCTGGAGAAGGTGAAGAGCAGAACACAATAAAACTCTTTCCTCTGTCCTATGCTTTATTGCCGTGGCCTCCAGCCATTGTCTAGACCCCCTCCTCTCTCCTCAAAGTACCCACTCATTCGAGAAACCTAGAGTTTTTCATTTTTGTTTATTTCTTTTTTCCTTTTCCTTTTTTTCCCCTTTAAATGCTAATTCCTGAAATGCATGTGTGCCCTCTGTTTCTGTGGTTTCTCCAGGGCTGATTTCTGGAGTTGGAGCTGGCGCCCTAACTACTTTGCCCCCTTGGCTGGCCCTACAGTTCCTCGAGCCTTTTCCTTCTCCACTCTGCCTGATACCTAGTTCCATGGGTGAGTTCATGTTCATGGTCTTTATTGTCCTCTCTGTGCAGGCCTCCATTCTTGAAAATCAGGAAGTCTTATTACAAACATTGCTAAAATCAGCCTTCCTTCCCCTTCTTCAGCTCTGCTGCGGGCCTCAAGTTAGGCCTGGGGTGTCCACTGAGAGTTTCCCAGAGCATGTTTTTGTCTCCCAAATGTCTGCACAAAGACCACATCTGAAATGAAAAAGCTGCAAACCAGCACTGTGTGTGAAAAACAATCCCTGGGTAGAAAAAGACGTCATCACTATAGACAGAAACCCTTTAAGCTATAGAAGGCTGAATTTCATCTAAAGACCACTCATTTTTTGAAGGAATCTATGGAGCACGCATTAAGTTAATTTTGGACCAAAAGGGATACATGTTGCAAACAACCTCTATCCTCTCAGTCAACAGGAGACAATGATCTGGTGTCCTTTAGAGTTAAGAGGGGAGCGGTCTCACTCTGAGAGACAGGATGGTGCAACCACCCAACCAAGATGGCATTTTAAAAAGCAGGGGCAATGGGTACTCTTGATTCAAATCCTAGCCCAGCCACTTACTACTAATTGTGTGACTGTGGTGAGTGCTTTATTTAACTTCTCTTTCACTTAGTTCTCTCATCACTAAAATGGGGATTAGAACGGGTTCAGTTGTTACAAAGAGAAGTAAGCTAGTGTCTAGGAGTCTATTCATATTGCCTACGGTGTTTCCATGATTGGAGTTCCTTTCTTTTTTTCTTCTTAACTCATCTCTATTTAAGGGATGCTCTCCATAACACTAACCCCCATGACAGTACCCCTCTTGTGATGACAGCTTTCAGAAGCTGTCATGCTTGGGCACAGGAGGGAAATGCTTGCAGCCCTGAGAGTAGCCACCCACAGTGCTGTGTGCACATGTCAGGGGTTTGCAGCTGGGTGTATGTTTGGGTGCAGGGCATCTGTGTAAGACCGGTACACTAGCCTTGATTAGCCAGTCTGGCAGGGGTGGATGGACACTGTTTTCCTGGTCTATTCTGAATGTATTTTCTTTCCTCCCCTCATTAAGGACATCTCAACTGGTTTCACTGAATTTCTACTCAGCATTTCACTTGTATTACTCTGAGATTTTGTTTGGAAGAAATTTCTCCAAATTAAAATAAGATAAGAAGTCTCTTAAGTAGAGGAGATGGCAGTGACACGCAGCGGCATTGCTGGTCAGTCAGCCAAGAGGGTTTCTGGAAAGTTAGAGAGAAGGCATTGAATTTCTGTAAGTGGAAATTTCTGTAAGTCTGATCAGTGACCTGAGGGCCTGGCTGGTCAATGCTTAAGATAATGGAAAAATCTCTGAAATCTTTCAGAGATGCTCACTAATCCAAATGGAGGAAGACTTGCTATTAGAAAGTCTTCCTGACCTGAGTCAGACTGTGTTTTTGCTCCTTCAATGCTTCATATTATTCACAGGTAGTAAACAGATGTTAATCCTATGTCCAGAAGAACAAAAATAATCAGAAGGATAGTTCTTACTTTTCAAATGTGGTTTTTCCACTTTGCTTGATTCTCACAAGCACATATCATTCTTTCTTTTATGTTTCCAGTTATTGTTTCCCCCCTCTTTTGCCCCCCTGCAGACACGTAAATTATCTATGGATTAGTTCACTAAAATCAATTTTATGTAAGCTTAAGCTAGGAGTGAGGCGTCTTGTCTGCCCTCTCAAAATAGTAAATGGAGTTTCCTTCTGAGTTTACCTGATAGCTTTTCTAAATATGGCTTCTGATCTCCCTTCTTCATCTATAACTTATTTTAAACTCTAAAGTGTTAACTCCCCCAATAAGGAGTTGAATAGTAGTCTAGTCAATGGAAGAATCGCTGTTTTAGACCTTGTTCTTATGAAAATGAGTCCTCGCTAAGTGTTTATGCAGAGATCTTGTTCTGAGAATGTTTCTTATAACTTGAGCTGTCCTACTGAGCATTAATAAGGAGGAAAGGTCACATTCAGCTACCAGTTCCAACTACATGGGTCCCTTCGTTCTCCCACTCCAAAGATATCAGCGGTTATGGTTTTAGGGTAATGGTTCACTTAGTAGGTTTTGATTTGTACCATTGACACAGGAAAGAAGCAGTCACTACTGCAAAGAAACGTTGCCATGATAACTACTATTAATAAATATTTGTTGTGGAGCTAAATGAAAAGTGTATGAAATGTCTGTTGAATCAATGATAATGAATGAATGAACGAGCAAGGTTGGAACTCCATGATGATAGTGTTTCCCTCATTTCTTTTTCAACCTCTTTCCCTCTTTCAAGAACCATGATATCTGTGTGTACTGAAGGCCTGTTTTGTAGTAGGGATCAAAGCAGGTGGGCAACTGACCATCTAAGTTCAAGTTGCCCTCTTGAAGAATCAGATTTTATGGTACGATGGAAAATTACTTTTGTTTTTCAAGATCACAAGGGTAATAATATCTATCTGTATTGCCTACTGGGACATAAAGGGAAAGATGTAGCCCTTATGTATCTTTTCTGAAAAAGTTCTCCAGCTCTCACGAGGACAAGAGTTGAATAGTGTGCAGAACCTACAAATTGTTCCTGTTCTCCTTTATTAGCCTATCACAGTTCTCATTTAATCCTCACTTTTTCCATTTCATGCTTTCCAGATCTGAAAATCTTTCCAATAGTGGCCTTTATGCATTCTAATGACATTTAATTAGTTGTCTTTTATCCCACCTTAGTCTCTCTCCCAGACTATATTAAAAATCAATGATTGTAACAATTCTAATGATCTGATGCGATGTTGGACAGTTCAAGTCTGGTCCCAGAATAATGAAGGAAAATAAAAGTCAAGAACAGTAAAAGGATGTGATACTTCTTGCCCTAGATTTCTTTGCTGTGCTTCCAAAACTTACACAGTAGAGATCAACAGTTGTGTGTGGTTTTTGCATTATCAAGGGTATGAGAACAGTGCTATGGAGTTTACAGTAAAGTTGAAGATGTAAGATGATTACACTGACAAAGACAATAACCTCGATGTTTTTGCATATGGTTTTCTAACCTATACTTCTGGATTATCATTCCCCCTCCTGCTACCCAAACTAAATGAGATGTTAGCTGCCCGTGACTGAAATGAAAAAACGAACATGGAATGAGCAGGAGACAAGATGAATGAATGAAAGATGAGAATATATTTCTTTAGAAAAATATGCACATATACATCTTTTTGCTTTTAACATACTCTGTATTAATTTATACATATACATAGCGTAAGCAGTTCACATCATTTTGGCACTATGTATAATTCTATGGTAAGCTGTGTTGTTTCGTCAGCCCCTACTATAATAGCACAATAATGTCTAGAATATTTAGCAATATATTATCACATTTGTACTAGAGCTGCCTCAAATACTCTGTTTTCCACATTTGTAAACGAAAATAGGAACACCACTACATAAACACTGTGATTGGAAAAATACCTTCTTTTCAGTTCCTCCCTTACATTCAGTAAAGGAGACATAAGCCACTTTAGTATCCAAAATACATTTTCAATGAAGGAATATAATTTTCTTTGGGTGCACTAAATATGAAACCAGAACAAATTGACTTTTTGTTTTTCCACAACTAAATCACCTCTGAAAGGCAGTGGCATCGACATAGATGAGATCTGAGATTTGGAGGGTTTTGATGGATCTCCCCATTTAGCACAAAATCAAATGATGGTAACTCTGATTACTGTTGCGAATCCACAAATGAACTTCAGGTGCCAGTAATGAGAACTGGTTTATTCAGGGATTTTTGAAGATTTTATACTGAGGATGTAAGGAGAGATGTGGGAATATAATATTGGGTTTTAATAAGAACCTCTACTTTCATTTTAAATGAACTGGTAGATGGTTCAACTCATAACAGTTACTTTTCGTCCTCCTGTTTTGCTAATAGCAGCAAACAAGAGGTCAACTACAAACTGATTTCTAATTAGCCCTACTGAATCTTCCTGGAAAAGACCGAGATCTTGTTAAGCTTTGAAGCTGGGTGGAAGGCAGTTAATGGATTTATATGGAGTCTTTTAATTACCAGTCTTAAACAAATTTATCTTTTACTGCTAGATAGCACCCAAGGGCAAGAGGTAATCTGCTTTATAAACCTTAGAGTAATTTGCTTTATAAATCCTGGAGCTTAAGAAAGTGGAAAACTCTCTTTAAAGAGAATATTCTCTTCCACTAGAAATTATATTTTTGGCAGTTTTGTGAAAAATTTAGTGATGGATTCTTTGTGACCTCCCAATTTATAAATGTCAGTGACCAAAGCACATTCAATGTGAAGGCCAGTTCCTCACAGCAGTTAGGGCCTGTTCGATGGACAGGATTCTCCAAAACCACACTGAGCATACGATATTAATAAACCAATTAACAAATTGGCCCATCTAATGTTTTGAGCAAATTGACTCTAAATTTTTTTTTCATTCAAAGCATTACATCTTCCTGCCAAATGCAGGTCTCTCCCCCCACCCCCACCTTCTTAGTCATCTCTATATTAGAAAGCCACTTGGTCTTGCAGAGGTCATGTAATTTGTGCAGTTTACATTGTGTGGATGGTAAAACATCTGAGTAACATCGGAATTGATTGAAATAAAAAAATTAAAAATCAGATCCATAGCCAAATACAGAAATATTCTAATTCAAAGTCTAGAGTTAAAAAGAAAAATAGTGACCGTGATTTTAATTTTTCAAAGTTATAAATGGCTCAAGATTAACAAGGAGCACCCTATTTCTGAACTAGGTCAATTTAATTGTGTTTTTCTTGGATACTTTGCTTGCATTACTCTGACATCTGCATCTCAGTCCCGGATGAAAGATGGAGTTCACAAGGGATGCGGTGGGAGACCCCATTCCTAGACTGTCTCCCACAGCAATAGTACCAAGGATAACTTTCTCCAGATTTACTATGGACAAATTCACTTAATAATTCTTCACAAATGATATGCTCAGCTCCTGGGAGGATGGGGATCACTTTAAACGCATGGTCTGTCTGTCTCCCAGGAAATGGAGGCTCAGTGATCACGATGCTGCGTTAGCTTCACATTCAAGCGGATGACTCTTGCTCAATGATTTCCAAAGCAATGACCTCGGCACCCTCCTCGCCCAGGTTGTTGGCGGCTTCGTTCCTCGGCTCCTGATGGCAGATGTAAACCGGGATGTCCCCGGCTTCAGCAGCGGCGGCGGCAGCGGCGGCGGCGGCCGGGCGGCGGCGGGGGTTCCTTCGCCCCCAGCGCTGGTCCCACTGGGTTTTAAACTGGGCCCATTGGCGCTTCACGGTGGTTTGGACCTGGAAGAGAAAAGGGAACCTTGTTGTCGTATAATTGTCAGAAACGACCCGAGCCAAGCTTATGGGCACAGTTCGTGGAGCTTCTCAGGGGCTAGAGGAGGCCGAGTTGTAATTCTAATCCAAAGGACCGTGCAGTATACACGCTTTGGTTGGGGAATATACCATCTTGGGAGAAGAATTTGCAAGTCGGAGAAACGAGTTGCTTGCCTAAGCTACCAATGGCAAGGTCGTTTGCTCTTTTGAGCGAAAAATCTCTTCTTTAGCTCTTCTGTCCAATGAATGAAATTTGCCTTGGTTTTACCCAATATGGTGTACAAGTCCTATCAGAGGAAAAAATTTTGAAAAGTTCTTATCTGCTACCACCTCTGATAATGCAGAAGCTTTAATCTAAACCTACACATTATTGGTCATGTAAATATTTATACACACACACACACACGTAAACCACAGCACAGTTCGGGGGTTTCATGATAAGGGCTTCATACTGTTGATTTTCCTTTCTCCGACAGGGCTTGGGGTGGGGTGGGCCAGATAAAACTCTGGTTAATGGAGTGCGAAGCTTTTAAGCATAAAATTTCAATCTCTTTCCTATGGAAAAAAAAAACTTGTAATATGTAAACCAACTTAACAAACTTGCTTTACAAATATGATAAACTATTTAGTAGAGAAGGAGAAGATGCTAAAGCCAGGAAGCTCTAAATACAAAAACGACGATAACCACAGCGGAAAAGAACTCCACGGGCAGTGACACTGCTTGTGGAGCTCTGCTTTCTTCAGAATTGAATTTAATTAGTCGTTAAGTTCATCTTCCCTGTCGTCTCTTAACTTCTTGGTTTTCTCTATAGCTGAGCAAGACTAAAATAATTAGAGATTATTGCTACAATATCTACTCTACATTCCTGAGTTTCTGTTGTTCAGTCAGTATATGAGACAAGCTTTTATATAAAAATATTTGCATCGCTTTATTAATACATCTTTCATTATTTTGCTACCAAACTTGAATGTAAGACCTAACCATTATGGGGGCACAGGAGGGGGAATCTGGAAATAGTATGACATGAGATAAAGTGTGTAACAAGTTAATTGTGAAGAGCCAAATTTGTATGAATCTAAAAGAAGATATAAATGATGGCCCAACCTATTAATCTTATAAAGCTATATGTATGATAGAAGGCTGAATAATTTCTGTGGCAAATACATTTTCTGTGTATCATAGCAGAACAATCTTTCCAAATAATTGTTAGTATTTGTCACATCATTTAAAATAGTTTACGCAGAAAAAGGCAAAGCAGTCCAAGGATTCACTGAAGACAAGAGGGTATGAAACTTGTCACTGGGAGGTTCCTTTTCATACAACAGAGCAGCCACTAAATTCAAGGTGACAAATGGCAGAGGAACTTGGTAATCTGATCATTTGGAATTACTGCGGCAACACACTGTTTTGTGTTTGTGTTTTTTTGGAGGTGATGAGTGTGTGGGCGAACTCTCTAAGGTGTGTCTATCTAATTTCATTTAAAAGAGACCAAGACCGAGGGGCGCCTGGGTGGCTCAGTCGTTAAGCGTCTGCCTTCGGCTCAGGTCATGATCCCAGCGTCCTGGGATCGAGCCCCGCGTCGAGCTCCCTGCTCTGCGGGAAGCCTGCTTCTCCCTCTCCCACTCCCCCTGCTTGTGTTCCCTCTCTCGCGTCTCTCTCTGTCAAAAAAAAAAAAAAAAAAGACCAAGACCAAAACTTGAAGTGCCATGGTCGAGCTGTGTGCCACACAGCCGAACCTTGTGTTGACAAAAGATGTACAGAGGACCGAGGAAGGCATGAAAAGCTGTAGCCGGCGCTGTTGTTTACTGAGGGCTTACCATGCGCCCTCCGTTTTCCAAGCTCTCCATTGGTATGAAATCATTTAATCCTGTTGATTTAACGACTACTGTTCCTTTCACTTTGCATACGGGGACTGAGGTGATGTAATGTGTCCAGGGTCAGACAGTTGGAATGTGGTGGACCCACCAGGCCAGGGGAAGCCCGTGCCGCTCCTGACCTTGCTGCTTGGCCACAGCACACGCTGTAGAGAGCTGACCATCAAGTTCAGAGCTGAACTGAAAAGAGGACTTGTTTCTTGTGGTCCCTGCATCAGCAGGATGAGAGCATTAAGTGTTGACGCATCTGCTCCAAAGACTGTACTCTTTGGGTTTGGGTCCCAGCTTGTTTCCTGCATGTTTTTTTTTTTTCTTTCTTTCTTAGACTTTTCTCCTTGTGAAAAGGAGATCAGGACACGAATTCAGAGTCATGAGCAAGGATTTACTGAGGCTATCTGAGTCACCTCGTATGGTGTTGGTGCATAGCAGCAGCAACTCCCTACTTTTTCTCCTATTCTCTCCCCATCCTGACCCGCCCCCCCCCCAACCTCCAAGCTTCTTCCAGTCCATGTGGCTGGATTTGAGAGAGTCAGGTATCTCCCTTATGACAGTCTGGCACCTTCAGGCTGCTATCTGGCCTCGTTCTTTATTAGGGCTATTTACTGGTTGAAAATTGATTCATGTGTTTTGCCTCCTATGGTTTCCTAAGCATCTTCATGGATGAGGTACAAATGGAAGATGTAATACAGCTAGAGGGGACGGGATGGATTGGAGGAAAAGAAGAGGCAGAGATGAGGAAGAATGAAACAGTAAAGAAGAAAAGCAATTAGGACAGTTTATCTACATTTGGTGCTGAATAACTAAGCATTGACTGGTTTGTTCACCCTCTGAGACATTTCTGTCTAGAGGTCAAGACACAAAGAGAAGACAAAGTCTAAAGGATTAGGTCCATTTATTCTCTCTATTTGAAACAATGTGCTCGTGCACATACCGGCTTCCTGAGCTCGGCTACTGCTGTTCAAGAAGATGTGGTATATATATACAAATGGAATATTATGCAGCCATCAAAAGGAACGACATCTTGCCATTTGCAATGATGTGGATGGAACTGGAGGGTGTTATGCTGAGTGAAATAAGTCAATCAGAGAAAGACATGTATCATAAGACCTCACTGATATGAGGAATTCTTAATCTCAGGAAAGAAACTGAGGGTTGCTGGAGTGGTGGGGGGTGGGAGGGATGGGGTGGCTGGGTGATAGACATTGGGGAGGGTATGTGCTATGGTGAGCGCTGTGAATTGTGCAAGACTGTTGGATCACAGATCTGTACCTCTGAAACAAATAATGCAATATATGTTAAGGAAAAAAAAAGAAGAAGAAGATAGCAGGAGGGGAAGAATGAAGGGGGGGAAATCGGAGGGGGAGATGAACCATGAGAGACGATGGACTCTAAAAAAACAAACTGAAGGTTCTAGAGGGGAGGGGGGTGGGAGGATGGGTTAGCCTGGTGATGGGTATTCAAGAGGGCACGTTCTGCGTGGAGCACTGGGTGTTATGCACAAACAATGAATCATGGAACACTATATCAAAAACTAATGATATAATGTATGGTGATTAACATAACAATAAACAACAACCAAAAAAAACCAGCAGTAGGGTGACATACTCCAAATGGGCGGAACTTGATCAGTGTTATTGTCTTCAGGAGGAATTCAGTCCATACCCAAAATGACCTGAAATCTTGGTCTGATGGTTTTGTCCTTTAGTGGTTTACCTGTAATGCCCCCATTTCAGCCACCCGGCCAGGCACATACAGAAGGGATTTGGGTCCTGTAAGAGCACTTAGACACCAGGCACAGAGCTGCTATCAGGGGCAGGAGTGGAAAATTCCCATCATTCTGCTGCTTTTATCTGAGTTGGCTCATCTCTCTGCCAGAGTGGTTTTAAGCCACTTACAGCCTTGACCTGAGTTCTCCAAAATGAACCAACTGCTTGTCTGTCTCCACCAGCTATATCATTTCTTCCCATCAGGCCTCTCTGCTCATGCCACTCCCTCTCCTGGAATGGCCCTCTCCCACCCTTCACTGATGTCAAGACTTGATTTTCAGGACTCAACTCTGTTTCTCCAGGAAACTTTTCTTGACCTCCTGATGAAGAGTCAGGAGTCTCTTTTCTATGCTCTTGTTGCAGTAACCTATATTCCTTATTGCTCTTACTGCGTTATCTCATCGTGACTTGGTATGTCTCTCTCTCCTCCTGTATGGGGAAATTCTTAAAAGCAGGAACCATGTCTCATTCATTTTTATATTCCCAGAACATGCCATGCTGTTGGGCATATAGCAGTTATTTAACAAACACTTGTTGACTGCTTGTCAACATCCATTCTAGAATGAGTTCATAACTCTTTCAGCCAAGAAAATGATCACTAATGACCATAATTAGTGCACTGGTATCCAGTGGTACTAGGGTGGGGAGCTGAAAGCATCTGGGGCAAGCCTAATGAAGAAATTAAAATTTTCTTTCATGCAAACATGAAACACTGGGTTTTGATATGAGACCTAGAATCATTGCTTTTTGAGAATTTGAATTCCTTCTGGAGGTGAACTGTAAGCCACTGGGTGTTAGATCATCTACAACTGTCGCTTGGTCTTCTCTAGATCTTCTCTTATGCCATGGTGTGTGTTTTTGGGAACTGCTCTTGAGCTCCAATGAGTTGCTACTTTTGGAAATGATCAGAAGCAGGTACTTGTCGTATTGCCTGAGCAACCAGCTGGGTGGGAAAGGAAGACTCACTGGGTAACACCACACCACCTTTCTGTTCTTTTTCCATCTACAGCATCATTTCACTGGATCTCATTCAATGCCATGAAAAAGAAGGACCGAACTTTGGGTCAAGAAACTCACTCTGCCCACATTAGCCTTGTAATCTTGGGTAGGATAGTTAATCTCTCTGAGACTCCTTTCTTCAATACAACTCTTCTACCTCACCGTGCTGTTGGAAGGATTAAATTGTGACACTATATATCAAAGTGGCATCTCAGCTTTAAAGTACCATACAGGGAGGCTACTGTTATTATTGCTATTACTGTACTGTTATTAGGGCAGGATGTTGACCTCAAGTCTTCAGACAAAAATGAAACTCTTCTGTCACATTCTTTTTGAAGGGTGGTGGTGCTAAGAAAATACAAAGACCTCTCAATGACACACATAGTTTCTGAGCTCATACATTCTAAACTAGGTCTCCACAGAGTGCTCCATGGCCTGGGCTTGCTGCTTCCTGGATTTCTTTTGGATTTCTGTACAATTTATTTTTCTGTTGGGACTAGTCAAGAGATGGCATGGTTTTATTTGGGTCGTACTGTCTATTAAATGTAGGTCCTTAAATGCTTTAAATGCCAGGTTTATAATTTAGAACCATCAAATGCCCTGTTGAGGAATTAGGAAATATACTGCTTCAGCATATTTTTGGAGAAGCGATGTCTCCAGACAAAGGGAACTGATAGTTTCCATGGACTCAGCATCTCTCAAATACCAACACTGTCTTTATAGCTAAAACTTACACAGATATTTACAGGCATTCCAAAGCAGACAGTTTAAGTTTAGAGTGAGTTTGTAAAAGTGCCCAGCAGACCAAAAAAAAAAAAAAAGTCTTTGTTTCTCCTCACCTGTTCTTATAAAATAATCCCCATTGCAGTATCCATGCATATTAATGAAGTATCCTGCCCAGCATGAGGCCAAAGGGTTTGAGGCCTATTTTATGTTTTTAATATTATTATTACAGAAATGTTGATAGGCTTCTATAATTGCATTCCTGAATTATAATCTATTCTTTTGTGTGGAGATGGCAGTCTGCTTCAATTTGTAAACCACACATATAAGAATAGGCCTTTAGCTGGATGTAAAAGACACTTGAATAATTATAGTTTAATAGGGCAATTATCTCCTACAATACCACAGGTTGAGCTTGATGCTGCTTTGATCACTACAATAACGGCATTGAATCTGTTTGAAAAAAACAGAGACTTCTCATTGCTCCTGAAAAGCATCAGAAATGTTAGGAGTTGCCAATGTGATAAATATAACATACAAAGTTTTGAATTATATAGATTCACCACATTATAAAAGCAATTAACACAGATCACTTTACATTTTCCCTAATTATATCAACTTATTTATTGCCAACTTTAAAAAGATAGAGCCCTGGTCTGATGAAGACATAATTATTGCATCTGGCTCTATTATTAACCATCTATATTAGGTTGGTATATTTGGGCCTCAGTTTCTACATTTGTGAAAAAGAAAATCAGGTCAGAATCTTTGGCTGGACTTGAAAGCTTTTATCTTTGGCCTTTGTTTTCTTGAAGTTCAGTATAAGCACCAGCAGTTATACACTGTTGAATGGAAGGTGGGATTTACCCCCAGGAGTTTTGAGTCAATGGATAGCAAGATTTTCAGACCTGCTCCCTCACACCTTCACTTGCTGATGCCACAACTCAACCGGCCTGCTGCAATCTAAATTTAAGATTAAAGATCACAAGTTTTAAAAACACTTTAAATCCACTTGGAAGTATGCTTTAAATGCTTTTATATGACTTTCTGAAGCGGAATCCCTATTAAGCCCCGTTAATTAGATGCTGAGGGGTACTTCTGAATATTATTCATAAAGTTGTCACTGATATTTTTTTCACCCTTTTGGAGCATTATCTTTATTGGTCTTTATCTTACAGAATGTACATGCCCTACAGTTTGAGGTAAATTACGTACTTCGTGATTATAAGATCAAGGCTTTCTAATTCCTTTTCACTATGTACTCTTCTATGTCTGTAGAAGCTTTCCTGTTCTAGAAGACAACAATAAATAAATAGCATCTATAATAAGGTTAATATTTTTCAAAATATTTATTGTATTTCCTAAATAACATTCCCCTGTAACTCCCTCATTCATTAAGTCAAGGTCATTCATTGCTTGAAGAACAAATTAGATTTTGTCTAGAGTAGGTTCTCAAAGTATGTTCTCTGATCAGCAGCATCAGCATCACCTGGAAACTTGTTAGAAATGCAAATTCTCAGGGCCCATCCCTGTCCTGCTGAAGAGGAAACTCTTCTGGGAGGGGCCAAGCACTCTATGTTTTAACAAACTTTTCCAGGCGATTCTGATGCACACTAAAGTTTGGGAATACTGGTCTAGAAAAAAGAAATCATTGCTTTGCTTTGAGTCTCAAAGCTGACTTTCTTGAGTCTCTAGAAGGACAACAGCTTTGAAAACCAGGTTTTATTAAGTGACAAAAAAAAATTTCTAAGTAGAAAAGCTTATCTTTGCATATGAAGTGAAAACCATACTACTCTGGAAATAGAATTTTACTAAAAGCCAGAGTATAGAGAACATGCAAGATATGACATAGAGAGAGTCTCCTGCAGTTGGAAGGAACAGTGGTGAGTACAAAGCCCTTCCAATCCCAAAAGGAAGAGGAGAGAGCTATACAGAAACACAAATAACCTTGCATTTCCCCTTCATGATGGAAATACCTGGGGAAATGGGGAGAAACAGAAAGCAAGAAGGATAGAAACACCCCAGCAGAGCAAGTCTTTCTCTTCTCATAGTCATGGCTATGCCATGTGCTGAAGAGATTCATGGGCCCTTCACAGCGTGAAGAAAGGAGGCTGACTCTGTAGGCTCCTCGGGTGGCTTGGAAGAGAGAACTGGTGTAGCAGAACAGGGCTGGGGCCTGGCCAAGGAGGCTACACAGTCAAAGGATCTCTCGGCTCCTCAGAAGTGAGGGGAGCCACCTGAGGGTCAGCAGGGGCTACCAACCGCACCTTTGGATAAAGGCTTTGCAACTAAATATTTTCTAGAAAGAGACTGCTGTTTCTTAGAAGCTGGTGGGATGGGCCCTCTAAAGCAGGATAAGTTACAACAAAGAAAAATAGTTGTAGTTTCTATCCACTCCAATCTGTTACTGTTAAATTGAGATCTTTCTGATCATGCTACTTTGATCGACAAACGATTTTACCCACAATGCATGGACAATGGCAGGAGACATGAAAAGGGAGAATATCCACTGTGTTGTTGGTGCTCTCTCACTTTTTAAGCTGCAGCTTGGAACCACCCGGCATCTTTAGAGCCACCATCATCTTTTTGAGGTCCCTTAGATACTTAATAATTTACTGAAAGGTGTGGGTGGTCCATGTCCACACTCTTGGAAGACGTGTAGGAGATATGTGACCCATAAGCGTGCTCTCATGGGCGCTTCCTGATTCGTACCACTGTCATTCTCCAAATTCCTCCCTGCTTCTAGTCTCTCTGTCGACTCTCTGATCCATTTTCATAATGGGAATCACTGATAACATACCAGTAAAAAATGAAAATGAAAACGTCAATCTGCACCGTCTAACTGCCATTTCAGCCCCCTAGACCTCTGCTAAAACTCAGTGTGCTGCCAGCAAAGCCCAAGCACTGCTCTGGGGCGGCTGCAGCTGCAAGGGCATCCCGCAGGTCTGCGTGTCCTGCCAGGTTCGGGGGTGTAGATGGCACCTTCACAGAAGGCCGGGCAGAGAGCCGCAGGCCTAAAACTCATGGCGCTGTGAGGTTACATTTGGCACAGTACACAATTTCTATCTTATTAGAAACGTCACACTTGTAGCTTTCCCTGGTAACAGAATCTTAATTAAAAGAGAGATGGTTTCTTGACTTCGAAAAGTGGAGATATCGTACTCAAATGAACTAGAAACATTCAATTGTTAGGACTTCTTGGCTTGCTTCCTATGCCTGACGCTCCAAAGACAGCATCATAGTTAAAAATGAGGCATTTAAAAAAAAAAAAAATGAGGCATCTTTACAAATGCCTGCAATCCTCTCGTGTTTTCAAGGTATGCCCCTTCTGAACCTAATTTTTACGTTAGCCCTATATAGATACACCTTTAGGTGGAAAAATTTATTTGTATGGCACCTGAAACAACTCAAAGGACAGAGATATACATTCACAGAAATTGATAGAAAGATGAGATGCCCTGAGCCCTAGGGCATTTATTTAGCTTTTGCTGTGCTTAAAACAAAGAAAAAGACAAAGAGACTTTAATAGCTGGCAGCAGAAGGATGTCTTTTCATTCCTATCCCAGGCCTTCAGTCTAGCCCCTAGCAAGAGTGAATGCACAGTATATTTCTGCTGAGTGATGGGATGAGTTTATGGAGGAATGGATGAAGGGAGGAATAAAATGTGCCAATTAAAAAGGAGAATGAGAGCGACAAAAGTCTTGTGATGCAGTGACAAGGTTGGAGATAAATAATAGGTCACAGAACAGCAAAATCTTATAGGTGCTCCCTGTTTACCTCAAGAAATAAAGAGTATAGAATCAATTAAATATCAATTGACTCTAGTTAGAAAACCTTTCTAATTAGCAACAGGAAAATCCTATGTTTGTTGATCTCTTAGCCAAACGTGATTTTCCTTGGTATAGTATTATTATTACTAGGAATCAATGTAAAATTATAAAAAATACTTGTACATTACAATTCATGTGGTATATAACTAGACAAAGTATACTAACAAAGCTCCAGGGAGGAATCATAGACATATTACAGTGCAGTTGGAAGAGTCAGTTCATTTAATTAAGAATCAGGAAGTTTGGGTTCTAGTCCTGGTTATATAACTATGATTGTGACATTGTGCAAGTCACATGTTCTTCCTGGAGTAGATTTCTCACCTGAAAAATGAGGGAGCATACAAACCATTGAAGCCCTGAATATTCTTTGGTAAAAATTTAAGCAGCTCCACTTTTTTTTTTAATTCAAGTATAATTAACATATATGTTGCAAATGGCAAGATTTCATTGTTTTATGGCTGAGTAATATTCCATTGTATGTATACACCAGATCTTCTTTATCCATTCATCTATCAGTGGATGCTTGGGCTGCTTCTATATCTTGGCTATTATAATGCTGCAATGAACATTAGGGATGCACGTATCTCTCTGAATTAGTGTTTTCATATTCTTTGAGTAAATACCCAGCAGTGGAATTACCAGATCATAGGATAGTTCTATTTTTAGTTTTCCAAGGAGCCTCCATGCTGTTTCCCACGGTGGCTGCTCCTGTTTGCATTCTCAATGACAGTAAGCAGCTCCATGTTTCTGCTTCACCAGTTGGGGTCCCAGGCAAGAAGATTTCATTGGAAGAAAGGGAACTCTGGCTAACCCCACCCTGACAACACTGGCCATATGGATCCCTAGATTTTACTGAGCTAAATATTCAGATATTAAACTACTTACTTGAGAATTCTTTTGGGGTCTTAACTTCAAGGGGATTGTCGCAATGTCAAAGACATGGTATGACACTGGCACCAAGGAGTGGGACAAGATGCAGTGAACCAGTACAAACTGGTTGGATACTGACTCCGTCCCAGTGAGGAGCTGGGTCTTCCAAAGGGATGGCAGCATGACTTCTCTTTCTATGGGAATCCAGAATAGCTCTCACTCTTGCTACTCAAGGGACTGACTAGCTTAAGGTGCCATCCAAGGAAATCAGAACATAGCTGCCCGTGTGGGTAATATCTGCAATTCTCCCATAGAAACACAGATAACATTCGGCTTGAAGTAGTAGAAAAATACACGATCCTGAATGTCACGAAACCCCGCGAGGTCAACTGCATCAGTGAGAGCAAATGAAATGTGTCCAGAGGCCCTCTGGGAACTGTAAAGTGCTGGCTTTATATCAACAAGTGATGGTATTATGTGAAATGCATGCTTACCTCGTTGTTGCAGAAGCAGTAGATCACGGCGACGAAGAATCCCTAAAAAGAGGAGGAAAAATAGAACTGAAGTTATTTTTGGGTTGTTATGTTGTTTAGGAATCAATACAAATAACAGCCCAGAGAGGAACATTTGCTATTGCACTAGCAAGTCAAGGTTCAATGAAAGGCGATTACTAGCGCACTCATATTCAGTGTTTCACTATAAGAATATTCTAGTTTAAGAGGAATGTAGCTCCAGCTTGGGGTCCAGTGGCAGCTTTTATGACCGTTAGGAACATCTGCCTCTCTGCCCTGTGTTTTCATGGCATTGGTGACTATGATGCTAGCAATCCAGGTTGGGAAACTGATTGGCACTGGTTATGTTGATCTTCAAAACTCCTCTTCATGAAGGAAAAACAAATGTGGCCTTCAAACTACCGGAAAGGGGAAGGAAAGTTCGAAAGGACAGTGGGAATAGAAATTCTGTCCTCAGTACTCAGTACTGTGCAGTGGGTCCGTCCCTGGACAAATATTTGTCCTCAGAAAGATGTCTTCTCAAAGCTCATACTCCCCCTGTTTCCTTCCTTAGTTTTGAGATTCAAAAAAAAGGGAGAAACAGGTAATGAGAAAGAGAGAAGCTGTATCCCTTCCAGGTTACATCTATTTGAAAAGGTCCTTCCGATCACAGATGGGCCTTGGAAAATGCTTCACCTACGTCAACTAGCTGAGCAAATAGTTGAATAAATAGACCACCGGCTTCTTTACCTGGAAATGAATCAGAGAGTGCATCAGGTAATCATATATCTTCCCAAGCATTTTGTTGGAAGGCCTCCAGGGAAAGACGACGAACTGGATTCCCAGCAGGGGCACCAGGATCAGAGTGGCCCTCACTGCCTTCAGGTACATGTGCGATTCCGCCTCCTGGGTCTCCCTCATCTTGCTCACGAGCACCCGGACGATGTTGAGCAGGAAGAAGAAATTGACCTGCCAAGATGCAATGTGATGAGCAAATCATCCAGGTCAGGCCGACTTAAGGATGCCTGCTTTCCTCGGTTCTTGTTTATCTCGTCATGGGAGCAGATGTCACCCCACAGGATGGGACAGACAGCCTGTGAGGTGGTGTAATTCACTCAGCATTGCTGGAAGCATCCGTATAACCAAAGACCCTCCCCAGACCTGAATTAACATTTTTTTTTTGTCCAAATGAGAAAATATTTTTTTCCTGTATAAGTAAATATATTAGGTTCAGTTCCAATGGGGGTGGTTTATTCTTTACTTTGATTTTTATGATTTTTATGAAGGAGAGTCATAAATGACACTTTTAGATCTTGCTTTCTGGTCATTTCATTATGAAGATTTTCCCCTTAGGCAGGACCACTTCATGGAAAGTGAAATGAGGACTGAAGAATTTGTCTGTAAAGTTTATGTAGGAGAGACAGCTAACCCAGCCTTCTCTTCTTTCTAATAACATTTTTTAAAGAAAATAACTTCATTGAGGTATAAGGCACATTCAGTAAATTGGAGATTTTAAGTTTACATTCAAGAAGTTTAGAGAAATGTATGTACCTGGGTAGCAACCACTCCAAACAAGAAAAGAGCATTTTCATTACCCCAGAAGGTTCTCTCCTGCTCCTTTGCAGTCAACAACCCCCTCCACCTCAATCAACCACTAATTTCTATTACCATAGAAGTGGAGTGTTATACAGTATGTTCTCTTTTGTGTCTGGCTTCTTTGGTTTGACATAGTATCTGTGAGATTCATTCATGTTGTATACACTGGCATTTCATTCATTTTTATTGCTGAGTAGTACTCCATTACATGGATAATACACATACTTTGTTTATTCATTCTATTGTTGATGGAAATTGGCATGGTTTCACAATTTGACTATTACAAATAAACATGGTATGAATATTTGTATACAAGTCTTTGTGTGGACATATGTTTTCGTGTCTCTTGAATAAGTACTCAGGAGTAGAACTAACTGCCTGTTGATATGGTAAGCATATATTTAACTTTATAAGAAACTGCCAAACTATTTTCCAAAGAAGTGGCTTCATTTTATGTTCCCTCTAGTTCTAGTTGAGAATTCCAGTTGTTCTCTACCCTTGCCAACACTTGGTATGGTCACACTTTTTTAATATTAGCCATTCTGGTAGGTCCCAAACTACTTTTGACTATGAAGATTAGTTTTGAAACCAAAGTTGTTTTTAAAATTTAATTGATGATTTATTTTTAAGTTATTAGAATGATTTTTCTACCCGGAATAGAAGTAAACATTGTTGCCCCCAAAACTCAAGAAAGGAAAGAGACCTTTAGTAATAATTAAACTCTCATGAGGTACTGGAAATAACTGGACAGTTGGGCTGGTACGTCCATCAGTGCTCTGGAGAAGGGTAAAAGAAATAGAGTGTGCATTGGAGAGACTGGGGCAGTGGGAAGTCAGGCTGGATGATGACTTGGTTTGATGGGTTCCTAATGGATACTTCTTCAATACAACTCAGACTGTTTTCATTTTTCTCATTCCTACCCAAAGAAAAAACACTGTCTTTGAGGTTAGTGGGAAAAATAATGTCTAAATAATAAATGGGATGGTTGTCATGCTTGCTACCATAGAGTAAACCTTGGGTAAAAACAAAGAGCTTGGAAATAGATGCAGATGGTCATATTCTCCCCAAACCCAACTTCTTACTAGTCATGTGATTTGGGGTGAGTTTACTTGAACCTTTGGGTCTAGTTTTCCTAATGAGTTAAAGTAGTCCTGATGTATCTACTTTGAAGGGTTGCTGTTAGGAACAGCCTGGCAATGTATGTGAAGGGCCTGAAATACTTTTAAGTGCATGCTCTGTGGTAGTTCCAATGATGGTTCACGGACCAAAGATGAAATGAGAGATGGTTTTGTTTGGCAGAGACCAGGGAAAAAGGTGCAGAGGGATGCTGATTTTTCACTTTCTTTATCAGTAACATCTTCTTACCATTCTTTAGCTCCTTGGTCTTTACCTTTAAGGAGGAGCATGTAGGTATAGCATTGTTTAAAGAAAACTGTATTTTTGTGATGGCGGGGGTAGAAATGAACTTATGCCCCTTCCCCAACTGTGTTAAATAAAATTTAGATTTTCATTTGAAGACCCTCAGATTGAGTTGTTACAGATGATCTCATTATAGATCATCATTATATTAGCCTAATTTTGAAGTTACGATACATATGCGACACAGAGCCATCTTTATAGAATTCTTCACAAAGAGATAACACTTAATAATGTATTTAAAAAGCAATTCTCAACAACAACAAAATAAATAAAAAGCAATTCTCACCACCAGCGCTGCCATGACGGGGCCGTGGATGATGTAAAGCAAATGGGTTTCCACACTGAGCCAGCAGCTGAAAAAAAGGAGGGAGGGAATGCATGAATATAAATGTATTTTCTTTACAAATATGTTCACTTAAAAACCACCAAAATACTTACTTGTCATTGAAGTACAGCGCCCTAGTAATCGCATGGATAGTGGTTGGCACCAGCGGGAACCCTGAAAATGTGAAAAAGCAGAAATCACACCTGATTTCTTGGTCATAAGCTACAACTGTGATTGCATGGAAAATGGTCGTTTGTTTTCAAAAATAGTGGCAAATTGTAATATCTCTGTCAAGATACTCCCCTGATGTTTTTACACAAACTATTTGTGGTCAAACCAGGTAAAAGTCTCTTGGTTAGAACATCATGTGTTTTCAGAGTTTCATTAAGAACATCCAGATAATTGAAAGCCTTTTACAAATTATCCAGGATGGTAGGCACCTTAGTACTCTCACTATAACCATTATACCATTGTTATGTCTATGGTGATGACAATGATGATGATGATGATGGCGATGACTATTAGTTGAGACCAGAAAGCTCTTCACTGCGTGTGAAATGGACTCTCTTATAGAGAGGAGTTGGGTCCCCATGGAGGGAAGTGACCTGGGGCAGGTTATGGAGACAAAAGCCTGATTGCTCTGAAAGCCGTGTTGATGTTCACAGTATTTCTTGTAGGCTTTTTGTTTTCCTGTCTGTTTATATCATGTGTATTGATCCCGTTTTCTTTCCATAAGAATATTTCAGGGCACAACTGCATTCCCCACCCTCTGTAAGTTCTGCCTGCAGAACCTCTCTGAAGGCAGCTTAGTATCTACTTCCCTGACTAAACTCCAAGTGCTAGTAAAAAGCAACTTTGAATTTATAAATGGAACGATGGGGGTCATTACCAGCAACACATTCTGTCAGGGTCCCTCTTTTTAAAATCATTTTTCATTCTACAAGTGTCATCTAGAATAAAGTTGTGATTCTTGCAAAATGATTTTTTTCTCAGATGTACCCCAGCCCAACAGAATATTCCTCGAGACATTTGTAGAAAGAGCCTTTAAAATTATCATCGGATTAAGAAATGTATCTCAGAAGTGAGTTAGACCTCCACACTTTTATTTTCTGTGAATTATATGCAGAAAGAGAATGCCTCAGAATATTGAGTTTTCACATGAGAACAACCTCAGCTTCTTAACCCATGAAGCATATAATTCAATAGGGCCATTGATTAAATGCTTGGCCTGAGAGAATTTTGAGTTAGACTCTTTACACAAAACATAATTGTGTTTTATTCACAGCAGTTCTAACGTATCATTTCCCCACTTGGGTTTTAGAAACAGAAATTCATTCTCTTGATTTATTCTGAAACACACGTTTTAGAATTAGGCAGCAGAAGAAGCATATGGAGATCCCCCTCCCACCTCATCATTTTGTAGAGAGGAAGATGTGTTCCCTAATGCACAGAGGAGTGCTGACCCTGTATCTGCTCATTCCCCCGGGCGTTCTTTGCCTTGCTCTAGCCATGATGCTGCTTTTGATGCAGTTTGTTTACCCTTTCTCTTCCTCTCATCCCCCAGGCACCAAGGGCCATAACGGCCCTTCCTGCCACTGAAGTTGGGGAGGGTAAAAATAATCCCTTCTCCCTAGGATTCTTTTTTCTTTTTTTTAGGGGGACCAAATAAATTCTATGTGTTCATTGTAAAAGTCCACGGGGGGGAATTTCCTTCTTTGATTTATAACAAGAGGAGAACGAGCAAGGCGAAGAATCAATCTGGAGAGGGTTGTAAAATAAATGATTTTTTTTAGAGAACTAAACTTCACTATTTGAAGTTGCTTCGATTTGAGAGAAATCAACTAGTAAGTGGCCCCGTGCAGATTTATAAGGGAGTAACTACCGAAAGAAGACTTCTTTCACTTTCTGTTGGGAAGAATTGCACCACTGGGTACTTTTCTCCCAGAGGGTGATGTTCCTCAAGTCTCTTATAATTTTTAGGATCTGTTCCAGATCCTGGAGTGGGTAATATTATTCACAGCTGAAATGAATGGATGGAATGTACATCACCTGCAAACAAAGTTATAACTTAGGACATAGCTTTCTTGGGCCAAATCTGCCGTACCACTTTCAGACTCTTTTCAAAGCACAGGTTATGCCTTATTTCATGGTACCATAAAATTTAGGACCTATCATACTTTTTAGGTGTGAAAATGATTTCAAAAGGACAATAAAAATATTATCCAGTAGAAATTTTTTCTTCTTCTCTGCTCCATTAAATTCTTTAAAGATTCTGTGACACTATTTTTCTTGAGAAGTTATTTCAGTTGTACTTTTCACTGTCTTCCTCTCACCCAAAGATGATGCTTGCCCAAAGTTCTGAGACAGAACTATTGCTTCAAACCACATCATCATGGTTGTCTCTCGACTTTGTTCCCAGACATGGTAAAGAGTTGGATGGAATTTTGGAACGTGTGCATGCACACGCATGTGTGCAGGGGTAGAGAAAGATAGATTTAAGTCTGGCCTGCTAAAAAATAATTACATTTTAGAACTATATTGGTTGACTGTCTTTCCAAAAATCTGTCTAGAGGGAAGTGCAAATCCTCATTCTTTTAAATTTATGATTCCATGCTTACCTTACTGAGTGCAATGCTCCTTAGGATCCCACTTCAATCATTCTGATAAAGTTTTAAGTATTTTCTGATTAAGAAAGGTTAAGGTATCCCATAAATATTTTTACTTATTTTTATTACCTTCTTTTTGATACAGCTGAACAGCTTATTCCTTTTTCCCTTTGAATTGTTTATGCGTGTTAAGCAGATGTCTTCATCGAGCTGTCTATGATGATGTCAAAAGTTTTATAACTAATTCACAATGCATCAGAATGGAAAGAGTAGTTATAAATTGTTCCTTCCAGGGTGTCCTCATCTCTGCTGAATGTCACAGGAAGAATAAATTTACAGCCTTTTTCCTCCATGGGAAATTTTCTGAGTATGGCAGATAGATGTTTTTGAATAGTCAAAACCATTATAAGAAATATGCCATAGATATTATTTTAAAGGAAATAAGTAAAATATATCAGACAGAAATGGTGTGTGTGTGTGTGGCAGCCCAGGGGTGGGATGTTATTTTCAGGTTTTCAGTTGGAAGGCATCTGACCAGCACCAATCATTACTCTTGTGATGTTCAGAATTACTACTGGGGGCATTGAACTGTATTCAGTTGATTCCTGGTATGATTAGCTTTTGAGGACAAGAAATCTCTGAGAAGGTACATATGAGGCTGAGAAGGTCAGGGAAAGGTAAGATCAGCCTCTTGTGGAAGGCTGCAGCTAAAAGAAAAAATAATAAAAGGCCATTTTGATCTTTGTATTCTGACCTGTTTTGAGGTCAAGGAAGAGCAAGAGAACCCAGCACTGGATGTGAGACTGGTAGAACAGTCACAAGCCTGCTTTCTAATCTCACTGGATCATTAAGGTAACAGAATAGGGGGTCGTGGGGGAACAGTGGTGAGGTGGTTTAGGGTATATTCTAGATGGGTTGTCCAGTTCACAAAGACCCCTCTCCCATTTTTTCTGGATGGGTCACCCATCTCCAGACATGTTTGCACTATGTGATAATCTCCCTCTCAAAGTCCGTGGCCATTATTCATTGAGCAGTGGCTGGCCCCCTGAGTTCAGCTGGAGCAATCAGATTCTCTTGCCCTGCTATTTAGAATTAGGACTTAAAGACAAGCACCTAGTCTTTTTATGTACCTGGAACAGAAAAATGTGAACTCAGGAAAATTTGGGGTAGCTTGTATTGACCATTAGGATTGGGGGAGCAGAGACCCTGTGATCTATGGTCTGTAGAGAAAGAGAAGGGTTAAAACAGATTCTTAGAAAAACAAACAGAGACAAAAGATAGAAGGAGAGTGCTCCTGGTTTTCTAGTCCCAGTGTACAACACTTGTAGTAGCCTTGGTCCATTTCAGCCCTTGACTTGCATGAGCTACTCTAGATTCTGATAATTTCTCTCTTTTTGCTTAAATTAGAAAATCTTATTCTCTGTTACTTGCAACCAAAGAAACAAAGCATCATCAGTTCATTGATGACATACCCCAAATATCTGCCCCACTAGCCCACCACTATACATTTGTCCTATTGGTTTTGGGTCATGTGTTTTGCTAAAATCCATATATACCTGTTAGGAAGGGTGTTATGGAAACAAATATTGCATAGGGCCAGGCCTGGCGTAGACCGTGAACGATTTTAGGTCACTTACATGACTTCCAGACATATTTCCATACAGTTGGTGACAATGCCTGTTGAGTAGGGATTTAAATACAAAGGTTGATGTTTTCAGAAAGCTTTTGGATTATCTTCTCTCCTCATTAACTCTTTCCTCTCCTGTCAATATTTTTAGGGGCTCTGCAAAATGCTGCATTAAAGAGCAGGCTTAATTGAGAGTAATCCACAGCTTCTGCTCCCAGAGCCACAGTCACCCTATCAGTGGAGAATAAGGGCAAGACTTTGGCTCTACAATCAGGATCCTCTTCTGGTATGGCAGGTTCACAGGATGTGTCTTTTTTTGGTAAGGCAGCATGCTTTTTTTGTCCCAGAGCTTTTTGCCTCTCCCTGTCTCACTACCTACCTAGTTTCCTTCCATCAGAGTGAGCTAGACTTTAGCATCCCCTGAGGTAAGGGGAGAAATTCTAGAGTGGCCTCATCGACCTCAACACCCTACCTTAGTCAATCTGTACAGAAGCAGCCATGGTTTAAGCAACCAACCACAGGCTTTTCAAAGTCATTGCCATGCACTGTGGTGTCAGGTAGGCTGCACTTGGAGTCCAATGAGGTTATTTATATCTATTGTTTGGTGGGATTCTACCTCCTGACCTTTCACTGGAGGAGTCCTGCTGATGGATTGATAAGGAATGTTTTTGAGGAAGGGAAGTGGTGCCTGGATGGAGGAGATACAGAATTCAGAATGTGAAACTCTCCTTTGTTCTACAAACAGGGTGATAAATAAAACTGAAGGGAGGGTCTAATCAGATGTTCTCTCAGTCAGGGCACATTTGTCCATCTGGTAGCTGGGTTTGTTTCTTGGAGAAATGCATAATCACACCCCTCCTTCTCTGCACTGACTCCCATGCTGATCATAATCCATATGAACTTGTTAAAGGGCTTCTACCAAGCTCTCTTGGAGACTGAACTCCTGCCCCCACCTGCGTCCCATCATTCCTCACAAGACCTAGGCCCTGATCAGTTTCTGAGACCAGAAAGACTAGAAGAAGACTGTAAATATGCAGACAGAGGTGAAGGTGGCTCAAAACTCAGCTAGAAAAATACATACCCCAGCCCAAGAGATAATACCACCGCAGGTGCTGCTCCTCAGTGAACACGGCCACCACGATGAGTGTGTGCAGATAGATTCCTTCACAGAGCATCCAGAAATAATTGCATGCCATCATGTACTGGTGAAAGAAATGCAAAATCTTGCAGCTCAGCTGTCAGAAAGAAATGGAGAAAGTCAGTGGAAGATATTGACCGTGAACAGAGGGTAATGTGAAAACGAGCCAAAGTATTTGCATTCAGCCTTCGAGGGAGTTTCCCCAAGCATCTGTGGACACGTGCCACCCTCTGTCTCCTCAAATCAGAATGACAGTGCATAGAGCATTAGTATTACAGGTAAACAGCCATCTAGGGCAATGTCAGTTTGAGGACAATGTCCTTTGTCCTTTGTCCTTTGAGGACAAGGGAAGCCTTGTCCTCAAAATGTTCTTTTCCTGTTACATTCTGGGGACTTATATAGACTAGACAGGTTGATTTCCCTGCCATGTTTCTGAGGCCCATAATTTTTGAGAGCATCCAAGTATTTTTCACATGACTTTTATGGCCCTTTTTCTGTGGCCAATGAGGCAAATAACCCAGAAATTGTTAATGATGCTCCTAAAGTTCATTGATCTGTTGATGATGTCTCGTTAGCAATAGAGAGGAGAGAACCAAGTGATAAATTTCTCATATATGAGCCAGGAGCTATGCTGAACCCAATATGAGTGATTTTGTTTTCATATGGGAGGCTTAGCTTCTATATTGGGATCCACATGTTTGGTGCACAGAGATTCGGAATAGCATCCTTGTTTAGTACTCAGTGCAGATATAGGAACCACATCTCGGGGAATCAGATCAGCTACATATTGTCTGTATAGAGATAATCATTGCTTAAACTACATAACAGAATACCCTAAATTATTTCAAAGTCATCTTTAGAATAGGGCTTCTCATCTTGGTACTACAGATATTTTGGACTGGATAATTTTTTGTTGTTGTTGGGTGCTGTCCTGTGCATTGTTGGATATTTAGCAGTATTCCTGACCTCTGTCCATTAGACACCAGTAGCAGCCTGGCCCATTCATGAAATCAAAAATGTCTCCAGACATTACCAGATTTACTCCAGGGAACAAAATATTCCTGGTTGAGGATCACTACCCTAGGATATTTAGCTGTGCTTAACTCTGTCTAGCAACAATGACAACAACATTTACTATTCAAGACGTTAGGTATTAGAGATGATTGTTTGCATTATTATTTTACCAGTTGCTCTGCTTTACATTATGTTGCTCCCCATTGCATTTTGAATCTGATTTCAGGCTTTCTTTTTAACAAAGTATGATAGCCATAACATGACTTCCAGTGTTGCACTAACCTTTTCAGGACTGCACATTTCTATTTAATGCATAGTAGTAATAATTTATTTACTGAGAATCCAATGTGCTCAGTCCTTTCGGGACTCATAGAACATAGGGAAAAGCCAGCTGGGTCCACAAGAAGGCAAATATTGCATTTTCAGAGACAGAAGCAACTTCTGATTCTGACCAAAGTGGAACAGTAGTGCAAATAATTCAAAACATCATGTAATCCAAAATAATTTATAATTGGCTTAGGAAGGCACTGTTTTTTTTTTCTATCTGAATACCTTCCTGACTGGAATTATTTGATTTAATTTTATATTAGTTTGCATTTGCTAAGCAAATACTTGCTAGGTGCACATGAACTCAAACATATAGGTGAAATAAGAAATTCAGTCAATACTCTGCATTCACTTTTGAAGACTACTCTTATTTCAAAGCCTTATACCTTCTGGGTCAAGAATCCCAGTGTAGATGGTTAGGTGTCTGCCACTTGTAGAGGAAAGGATAGGGAGAAGATAAAGATGATAGCCCTGTGCAAATATGTGGCTCTTTGTCATTCAGAGCAGTTTGGCTTCATATTTTATAGACAGTCAATTCTCATTATTCACAGTAGTTATGTTCTACAAAGTTACTGCAAAAACTGAATTAGCAAATACTGAGCCATTGCTCCAAGGGGAAATACAGGGTTAGGTTCCTATAAGCCTCTGGTCAAAATATTTTCATCCACCAATCAATATATAACTTTTATTTGTTTCTGTTTAAAGATAACTTATTTAATATATATTGTTGATTTACTAACATTGAACTCATGGCTAATGACACTATAACTTCTGCCTGAGGGAAACTTATCTAACATATCTATTTTTCCTGTAAGATACATCATAGCCTACTTGTGCTTAGGAATATGACAGCACTTAGGCATTGTGCTTGGGGGCTATTTTAAGCAATTAAATCACCAACAAAAAGCACAAAAATGTGAAAAGCATGGCATTAAATAGACCATGAAAAGGACATTTACACTATGAGAGATGAAATAAGAAGACAGAGTGTTGCCTTGTTCCTCAGCTGGGAATGTGTACATCAGGTGACTCAGTATTTTTGCTACTCTGTGCATGTCTGTGAATGACCATGAAAGCACTGAGAATATGGATTTTGGACTTACAAATAAATTTTAGCAAGTAGGCAAATTTGCAAATATGGAATCTTTGAATAATGAGGATCAATTGTATTTGGGTTCAGGGTAAGATATTTTCTGAGGATAAATGGCTCAAAAGTTCACAAAAATTCTGAAAATCACCAGCCTATTAGTTTTTCCTCCAATATATCATGGACATAATTGGATATATCTAGATGATCAAGATGATTATTAAAATTTTTATAAAATTGGTCACCACTTTGATCAGTGGTTCATAACTAGGGTTGTTTATCAGTATCACCTGGGGAACACTTACAAAATATACATAACCAGACCTCATCTCCCTTGCGTATTTTCAAAATATTTTAGGAGTTTCTAATGTAGGTTCCTAGTGAAGAATCACGTGCCTGAGATATTCAAGGTCATTCAGTTGCATTCAACAAACATTTATGGGGCACCTATTAGGAGCCAGGTTATTCATTAACTTGATATTCACTAACTCTGTGAATATCAAGATGAATAAGGTATAGTCATATAATCTCTGACTTGATTATAACTCTTCCTTCAAGGATGGAGTAAACCAGGTATTCAACAGAGAGGTCCTCTTCCCTAAGGTTAGTCCTTCCCATCATTCTGGGATGGTTTTCTGCTTAGCAGCATGAGGTAATAAGATATTAACTCTGAGATCAAATAAGCTAAATAGCTTTTTGACTATTCTTCCAGGAAGCAGTCATAATACTGTAATTTTGTTTAGAGTAATGATTTCCCAAATTGCAAGAAATAATCTATATTCAAATATAACTTGATCACTCCCAAGTCAAACAACAAATGTTCCAAGACAAAAATATGGAATTTGTGAATTATGCTCTATTTTATTTTCTTCACTAATATGGGCAACAAAGAAATAATTCTACTGTGAATGATATGTATCCTAAGAAGTAAAAGCAATACTATCCACTTTGGCTTCAGAAGACACCATTTAGTGTCTCCATTATCTGTTTGTGTTTCAATAAAACATAAAATTTGTTGAGCAATAATGTCACTATCAAGAGAAGAGATCCTACAGTTTTCTTGATTGGGAACACTCATTAGACAAATCTATGTTTTCCATCAAATGGTATGAAGAGCTTTTATAATAATTTGATTAAAAATGGAATTGGAATTATAGAGCAAAGATTTTCTTTAGTCTAACAAATTAAGTCAACCTCAAAATTCTACAGAATGTTGATGTTCAGTTGTGGATTTTATTCCAATTATATCTCCCAACTACACTTAAGAAAATTCTTCTTATCTGTATAGCATAGAAAATATTGTGTGTCAATGTGTTTAAGAACCATTCAATGGGGGGCACCTGGGTGGCTCAGTTGGTTAAGCATCTGACTCTCAGTATCAGCTCAGGTCATGATCTCAGGGTCGTGGGATCAAGCCCTGCATCAGGGTCCATGCTCAGCTCAGAGTCTCCTTAGGATTCTCTCTCTCGCTCCCTCTGCCCCTACCCCTTCTGATTCTCTCCCTTTCTCTCTCTCTCTTTCTCTTTCTCAAATAAATAAATAAATTTTTAAAAAAATTCAGTGGGGGAAAGAATGCCTCCATATGAAAACTGCTTTGGAATTTTTTGTTTTTTTTTAGAAAAGACCAACCTTAGAACATGTGGTCAATGTTTTGAGGTGTTCTTCTGTTGTACTGGGGACAAGAGAAGGATTTTGGGATGAGAAGTAGAAAGGAAATCAGCGCTAATCTATGGAAGCAATGCAGGCAACAGTAGATTACAGCCTATATCCTACCTTTAAGCCATTGAAGAATCTACAATGAACAATTCTTGGTACCATTTGCCCTACGGGTATGTTACCAGATCTGAAAGGGAGCTAGGGAATACCATCTTGCCTCCCAGAACTCACTCCACCATCTTCATAATTCTGAAATGCCACATAATTTCATTTCTTTAGCTTAAGACTTTTCCTTATTAAAATGCCATACCTCTGGAAAGGATTACACATTTAATCCTATCATTCATAGAAACCTTAGAGTGGAAGGATTGAAGAAATTAAAAAGGAATGGGGATGGAGAACCATAGGAAACACAGATGTGGAATGTGGCATAGCAAATACTTATTAATCTTGTACTGGATGCAGGCATTAGGCTGGAAGATTAAAGTGGTCAAACACCAACTGTACTCCCAAGAAACTTAGAGTCTTGAAGGCGCAGAGAAGTGTTGCCAAAGGTAAGCTTTCTATACTGGAAATTTTTGGCAAGGGCCAAGCCAGTGCATACTTCATTCACATAATACATTTTGTATGTGACCAAAAACTCTTCTCTTTTACAAAAAATACTTGCAATTTCTCCCTTTCATTGGTAAAATGGAATATCAGATGAATAGGTTCAGCTTCTATATTAATTCTGTCAAGTCAAAGCTGCCAGGTTTGTCATGTTTTAAAGTAGAAAGTTTAAAGTTTGCTCTAGGTTCACAGTGATTTACAGTGATTAAGCATGATTATTTATGTTTCCCTAAAGCTTCTAAAAATGTTTTCTCATCAGTTCATTTTAGCACAGAAGGAAGGGTACAAAGTCATATTTACTTGAGCCAGGGAAGAAGAATCGATAAGTCAATCTCTAGATA
Organism: Eumetopias jubatus; assembly: GCF_037043125.1. Classification (NCBI taxonomy): domain Eukaryota; kingdom Metazoa; phylum Chordata; class Mammalia; order Carnivora; family Otariidae; genus Eumetopias; species Eumetopias jubatus. The sequence goes on from NW_028274820.1 coordinate 38,281,555, forward strand.
TTTTGCTAGAAGGAAAAGACATTTTTAAAAACCCTGAATAAGAAAGATTTGTGGTCTATATTGGTTAAATTTACCAGGTTAATTTATTACATTTTACTTAATGGACATTTAGATTACATATTGAGTGAACATGCAATTGCTGTTAAATATGTGTCTGCCTGATCATCTTTTTGTCTCTGCTGTTTCTCCTATCTTGATCCTCAGGATTTAAACCCAATAATATTTATACAATAGGTGAGCAGTAGATGCCAACTAAATCTAAATGAACATGGCTTTGGGTAGTGCTTATAATGTTGTTCACTGAAAACGTTTTGATACCTAATTTGATTATTTCTCAAGTATCCAAACAAGAGCTGCTTAATCAAGATCAAACAAATAAATTCCAGGGTCCTTTTTTCCTAACAGACCTATGGTTCTCACAAATGTCTAAAGGGGCCAGGCTATTGACATCAATAAAAAACTTACAGTGCTGGGCAGGATCCCTGGCAGGGGTGCCCTCCTGAGTCTCTGCCATGTTCTTCTAAGCTTTGGCACCTTTAGAAGTCAACAATTCCCTGTCATTTATGCCCTGTAGCCCTGTTAAAGCAGTTCGTTCTCTTTGCACAGCGGTCTTCAAGCTGGGCATACAAATTCTTCTTTCTGAAAACACTTCCAATCTTCGTGATTTGCAGTTTATCTTTTTTTTTTTTTTTTGAGAAAGAGAGAGCACAAGAGGGGGTGGGGTCAGAGGGAGAAGCAGACTCCCTGCCGAGCAGTGAGCCCGATGCGAGACTTGATCTCAGGACTCTGCGATAATGACCTGAGCCGAAGGCAGTCGCTTAGCCAACTGAGCCACCCAGGCGCCCTGCAGTTTATCTTAAAACATTCCCAGTCTTGAGATAATAGTTAAATAACATATTTAAAACTATAGTCACCTATAAATCTGGTAGTTTAATTTTGATAATATACCTGCTTTTTACTCTGTCACAATGGTTCACATTTTTCAATTATTTACACTGCATGCAAATCATCCAGAACTTTTCAAGGCCTTTGAGCTTATTACATGTAAAATCCATAATCACTTTTTTTTCTCATAAAGGAGAGATGCAAGACTTATTTATCAGCTGAATTCAATTGCATGTGACAGGAAGATGGATGCTCTCTATTGAAGTACTATTTATGTATGCAGTGGAAACATTTTTCTACAATGGCCATCTTTATATGAGACCTATTTAAAAGTATGTCTTTTGCTGCTTCCCTTATTATTTCAATTGAAAGAAAACAAGCTTTCGTCTGAGTCAAATATACTCAGTATCTCTTCTCCCCACCCCATCATTCCAAATATATTGCACTTCTTTAGAAAACAGAAAATCCAGAGAAAACATGCTCTCCAATGATTGAAAAAAGTCCTACTTTATGGGCCCTTCATCTGTCTGCCCCCAATCTGTGAGAAGGAATTTTGATTTCAGGATCATTTTAAAGTATTATTATTGGAAAAGGGTTTCCATGATTAGCTTTTGGTTTTACGTGAAAAAGTTTACAAGTGTTCCCATTCTCTGTAATATGATGGGAAGTGTGTGTTTGTTTCTCATTCATTAGAAACACTATTGAACCCAGTTATAAGACCAAAACAAAATGGGAGATACTCGATCTGATGAGCTAAGGGATGCTCAGAAGAGTTTTATTTCCCTTACTTAATTATTTGAGGTTGTGAATTGTCTTGAGACGTGTTATAGGAGAATGAGGTATCTGAGTATTTTGGCATATCATAAAAGGAAGGTAAAGTATTTTACATTTTTAGATCCAAGGACTCACTTTTTTCATCTTTTCTATTGCTTTTCTTTTCTAAAACAATATCAGTTTTACAAAGTTTCCAAAACAATATCAGTTTTACAAAGTTTCCAAAAAGACTTAGCAAAAAATTAGTGATGTTCTTTATCACTGCCATTTTTTTCCCTTTTGTAAGTGGTCCCTTATCATTCTGGAAGCTATTTGAAAGCAAGGAACTCAGCATTCCCAGCAGAGAAAGTTGCCCAGAAAAATAACCCAAAGTATCCTCAAACTTTTGTGTACATAAGTATTTCTGTATAGGAATGTATATTGCACTTGACAGATGATTTAAGGGATTTTGGAGGATAATTTTGATTATTTGAGAATGTTATTTTTATAGGCAAATGTTAATGCCCAATACCCCTAGTGCACAAATCCACAATTCTGCTTCTCTCTTTAGGCCTTCATTTTAAGGAGAATAATTTGTAAATTTATAAGCAAAACTTTATATTATTTTTTTAAGATTTTTTATTTATTTGAGAGAGAGAGAGAGAGCACAAGAGGGGGGAGGGTCAGAGGGAGAAGCAGACTCCCTGCTGAGCAGAGAGCCCAAAGTGGGGCTTGATCCCAGGACCCTGAGATCATGACCTGAGCTGAAGGCAGCTGCTTAACCAACTGAGCCACCCAAGCACCCCAGAACTTTATATTCTTTAAATCAATTTCTTTATTAGGTTACTGATTATTTCATGCTGTTAGGAATGTCATCTGTTTCCCCAACATATCAACCCCTGAGCTGCATTCCAAATGTGCAGAGTTTAGAAGGAGAAATGAGAATGTTTCTCTGGAACGTGATATATTTATTTCAAAGGTAACTTACATCTGGCCTGGTGCCTCATGCCCTCAAATTTCAGGTTTCAGTGAAGATTTTCACCTTCTTGTTTTCATCCTAGGTTTTTCCTGCCTATCATATGTCTGCTTTTCAGATTAGCATTTACCTTGCTGTAGTCACAGGAATATAAATTTTCTTTTCTGGGGTGTTTTTATTTCTAAATGATATTTCTAAATCCTCAAGGTCTCTTTATCTTCCTTTGAGGGAGATTTTTGATTACCTTTTTCCAGGAGATTTTTGATTACTTTTCTCTTTAGAACTTTTTGGGGAGCTGCGATAGTGCTACTCCAGGGAAGTATTTTGTGTCATTTACGGGTGTCTCAGGATGTTGTGTGAATCAGAAAATACTGGAAAGGGCTTCTTCTGGTTTCTTTAGGGAAACATGCCATACTGGGCCCAGGTACAATGGAAGAGGTATTTTATACTTTCAGAGTCAATGTGGGGTTTCCTTTGGAAAAAGCAGTCAGGCTTGTAGGGGCAATGCAGTCTCTTGTGAATGACTGCTTGCATTAGAACTTTGTCCACATCCTAGTCACTTCCACACAGACCGCCAGGATTGGTTACAGGTGAAAACTGGTATGCAACCATCCAGAAGAACTAGGAGATGGGGAGGAGTAGTGAGTAAAAATGTAGAGAAGAAAATCCTTGCGGGAGAGAGGTAGGTTAATCACAACTAAAAGCCAAAATGAAAAGGATTCTGATCTTCTTGTCGATTTTGTTGGAGTCTGATAAGTTTCTGGAAATCACGTTTTTGTTCTTCTGTGAATGTTCCAGGAAAAGCTGTCCGACATATGTATGTATGTCAACAAGGCACCAGCTGGCACGATGACTCTGGCTTGTTCTGCCTCCTGTATCCATGTGATGTGCACATCATTCTGTCTTGTGTGGGCACAAACTTTTGGGAACTGGAGGCTGCATCTCCATGATCTTCCCTGAATTATTTGGAACTGGAGTAAACAACACCGTGAATTTGTGGGCAAACATTTTGTTTGTCTATCAGGGAGGATGGATTAAATGAGACTGACATCCAATTAGGTTGGTAATTTCCCCAGCTCTCTTCTATTGAAGTGAGAGGGTTATTTTGATACATGGAGAACTAAAAAGGAATATTGCTTAACTTTTCCTCTCCATCCCTTCATACATCTTACAAGGTTGAAAATGCCCTTTAATCTACTCTTTTTTAAAAAAGATTTATTTATTTATTTTAGAAGGGAGATGGCAGAGAGACAGAGAGACAGAGAGAGAATCTCAAGCAGACTCTGTGCTGAGCGTGGAGCCCTATGTGGGGTTTGATCCACACCCTGAGATCATGACCGGAGCCAAAATCGAGAGTTGGATGCTCAACCAACTCATACCACCAAGGCGCCCCTAATCTATTTTTTGATATTAAATTCTAAAAGGGGTGGCTATGGCTTACTTACAGGAGTCTGAGTTCCTGAAAGCATTTTAAAATGCATCGCTCCAAATATGTCCAGTTCAAGTGTAAATAACAAAGGCGTCTACAGTAATTATCTTCCTATGGGGGTGATTTTCTCAAATTTTAGGATGCATCAAAATCACTGGCAGAGGCTCTTAAAACACAGGTTCTTGGGCCCCAGTAGTAGAGATCATGATTCAGAAGGTCTAACGTGGGACCTGAGATTCTGCATTTCTAGGGAGCACCTGGGGATCCTGATGCTGTTGGTCCATGGGCCACTCTGAATGGGTTTAGGGTATAGAAGGAATTTCCTCAGTACCTGATTCCTGTTTTGGTTACTCGCTGGTCTTCCAGTGCTGATAATCCTAATTATCTATGTTCCAGTAGGCTCACAAGGCAGTGGGGAAAGTCCTGACTTTGATGCACATGTATACTAAAACCTCATGAGAAGGAATTACAATACTTTTTGTCAAGATGCCAGTGCAGCTGATAAACGAAGAAGCAAAAGGCACTCATAGCAACTCGAAAACTGTCAACTTGTACAGTCTTTAAAGCTAGCTGAATGAAGGAGAAAAATCCCCCAGTCAGAAAGTCAGCATTAAATAACTTTGTAAGGAAGTACTGCAGTCTTTCTCCAGAGGAATTTAAGGATGTAACATTTTCAATTAAATGTGAGTCTGTCATGCAATCCTGAGCTGATTTCTGATAAAGCCTCAGAGAAAATGAGCTTGAGTCTGTGGAAGGGTAGTTGGGATTTGGTGTGTTTAGGGGGAAGAAAAGCACTGGAGATAAAAGTCCCATCTAAGATAAGAATGTTGGAAGATGACCTACAAATTGGCAAAGGAAGCACTCTGGAAGTGTTCTGAAAACAAAGCCACAGTAAATAGAAATGCAGGATACACACATGATGGAAAAAAAGCCTGTTAGGAATGCAACACAGGAATACAAATTAACAGCTTGCTATGCTCAAGGGTCTTTCTCTGTATGGCATAATGAGGATATTATGTCACTCTTCACTAGAGGTTCTCAAGCCATGATTGACTTAGTTTTATTTTCTCAGACCACTGCCCTTTTGGTGATTTCCTATTTACTAACCTCTGAGTATTCTCTGCATTCTGTTTTTACACTTAGTTTAAGCAGTTTTTTTTTTTGTTTTTTTTTACAATTGCTCTGAAGTTTCCAAATCTATGCTGTTTAACGCAGAAATGAAACCAGGTGCCACCATGAGAAAATGGCAAGTGCTTAAGGCCTAACGACAATGGGTAACAACTATAATATAAATAATAATAGCTAACATTTGAGAGTTGTTATGTGCCAGTGTTTTGAAGATTTTTAAGTGTATCAGTTCATTTAACCCTCACAAACGACTCTATGAGGAAGGTGCTATTATCATCTGCACTTTACACATTAGAAAACTGTGGTTAAGTACATTGCTTAACATTGCAGAATGATCTGTAAGTAAGTAAGTTTAAGAGCTAAGGATTTGAGAGCCTGTAAGATCAGTAGGATCAATGCTATGGTATTTGGAGCAATCCAGCTAAGCACAGCAAATATCAGACTGACTTGCTCCATGGCTTTCTAGCAATAAACCAACAGAATGTACCACCAAGGGAGAGTAAAAAATTCCTTCTATCTCAAGTAGAAGCTTTTTGAGAATGAAAACAAATCTATAAGAAATTCATGATAGCCTAGCTGCAAATGCTGACATGAAGCCTCACTACATAAACCATCTCACAAGGTACCATTTGTAAGACTGATTTCCTGTGCAGAGGAACCACCCAGATTGGCCAGATGAGAGAAACTATAGGTTGGGTTGATGTTTTATATTCTTCAAATCCATATGGGAAAGTGGCCAATTATAAATAACACATTAAAGGAAATAAAGAAATCCTCCATACTTTTCTGCACCATATGATCTTGGTTAAAATACCATTTATTGGTTTTGACGAATAAGTAAAGTGAAATGGCATAAATGACCAGAGTAGTATATTTCCTTACCATCATTCTCTCTGCATTGTCCCTCAAATCCATCATACTTTTTCATCCTCAGTCTAATTTCTTCCATAAGCTACTAAAGTGGATAATTCCAATATATTTTTACCTGCATTGATCTCTCTCATCTCAAAAACTCTGCTGTCCCTGTCACATCTCTCACACTGAGATGCCCTCCCTTGCACCAGCCTCCTCTGAGTATGAGATGAAACCCAGTTTCCAACCCTGGGTTTCATCTATCTCTGGTGTCTCAGTTCTGGGCATCCATTCCAAACTGATCTTCCTGTGACTAGGATGAAGTTCTGACAAGTCTGGTGGCTCAACTGTCCCGAACAAATTAGAATTAGAAGAAATTCACTTTGTTTTTCACAACTTGGGACTCATTTGACTTTACTTATATAAGAGGCTACAGAAAATGTGACTGGATTATTTTGGCTTTTGAAGTGCAAAGTGGCCAGGTTCCCAGTAAAAACTAATCTCCCTGTATTGTCCCTTTTAGACCCAGAGAAAAAGTGCAGAGAGAAATTTCTTTCTAGAAAAAGACAAATATGCTGCCAGCTTCCTTTAGATTCAGTAAGAACAATACTTTTAATTCTGCCTCCTGACTCTCTACATGAAGATCATCAAATAAGCAGATAGAACAAGAAAATGAAATTTTAGATATTATGGAAATGAAATGCTCAAATGACACAAATGACAATGGGCAATTTTCACATCACTCAATAAACTGAGGCTCTATTCGGCCTTATTTATGCCATGAGTTATTTTGAGTTTAACTTTTTAAAAGAGAATAGCAAGGAATGAAATCCTCACCCTTGGTTTTACAGGAGAAAATCTGCCTATCTAAAAAACTTCCAAGGGAACTAGCTACTTTGATGGGAAAGGGACCACAAACCCATGGGGATTCCCTACTGAGGAGTGAGAACATTGTTTTCTTTTGCCCCCAACTAAATAAACTCTTATAGAAGCAGTGCAACAGCATTTGGGATGATGCAGCCTCCTTTTACAAGAAATAACTTTCTTTTTAATATATTCCCTTGGGCACTGGGAAGGAAAATCTTTTGCCTCTTAACTGCTGACTCAGTGACCTGAGAATTGGGTCAAAATGAAAAAATAATCCACAACTCTGCCTTTAGTTTGCTTAAGAGAAAAAGTGTCTTAAAAATATATATATTTTTAAAGGAGACACATACCTGAAATCACAGGTAAATGGAATGCTGATAAATATGCTTTAATTTATGGCTGCTGTTATATATTTTTTGTTAGTTGTAATTTCAATCGATATTTGTAATTGACAATGTCCAATGACTTCCCTTTTTCAAAAATTTCTTGTGTTTTTTTTTAAATTTTTTTTTGGCCTTTTCTTGGGTTTTTCTTTATTATCTCCACTTGTCTTGGCTATGGAGAACCTTAATCTAAGTTTTCTGGAATGTCACTTTTTCAAGAAAAATGCAATATTTCAAATAATTCATTTAAAGTTAAGTTTTAAATATATAATTTTGCATGTGACTTAGTAATATATTGATGACCTGATTCTCAGTGTTGAGATGTTATTTTGGTTAAAATACCATTTTAACCAAATGGTATTTAACCACATCTTTAATACCATCTCTAAAGAGACAGAGGTGGAGAACTTTACTCTTAGGAAAGATGGGGCTTTCCTACTTAAACTTTTCCTACTTCTTGTTTATCCCCTATAAATATTCCCTATAAATTTAAATATATTACAACAGGGAAAATTTCTCCTTTCTTGATGCCTGAATTTATAGTTTCAACTGCAGTTCACTTTCAGAGTCTTCTGGATGGGAAACGATACTTAATAAATTGGGCTTCTATGAATGCATTTATAACAGAGTATGTATTTTCAAGGTGAGCTACAACACAGATTTCAAGACCTGTGTCTCTTTTGGAAATAAGCAGTTTCAAGGATGAATAACATATAAGACATGTCCTACTTGAGGGTTCTTCCTTGCCCTTTCTTGAACTAACTTTGCTTAGACCGAGCAAGCCCTGTGTTGTTTGCATACAGAGAGTTAGAGAAGAGATTTAGCAAGATCTCACTGGAAAACAATAACTGTTGCAAATAGAAAACATACTCAACACAAATGACCTAGTTTTGGGGGGCCAAGTGCATTATGCTTCACAACTTACAAACATGATTTAATTTTTGTCATTGTAGCCATTTCTTTTTAGCCGACACTATTTATATGTATTTGGTAAAAGGTGCAAATTTCCAAATTTTGTCTTATGGAATAAAAAGACTTTTGGAAATGTGAAAGAGGGCACAGGGTGTTCACACATTATGACTGTTCCCTGTTTCCCACTGTCAGTGGCTTATTATCCGTGGTGTATTCTCATTTGGTCAGCCCTCAGAGGAATGAGGCTTCTCTTTCAGGCACACAGTCTTTTTGCTCCTTTGTTTTCCATTAAAAAAAAAATCTTACAAACACTTGGAAATAGGTAAACAAAGGGCTGAACCCCCCATATATGGTTGCCAGACATAGGAAACTGTTTCCACATGAGGTGTGGTCCATTTCTAGGGATTGTCATAAATAGCTATGTTCCCCAAATTCTATGAATTCAGTTCAGCTTAAAGACTAAAATTTGAGTTTGGGGCACTCAATAAACACTTGATTGATTGGATTAAATTCTACCTTTCAAGATTTTACAATTTTTCCCTAGGAAATGTGTTCTTGGATAGCTAAAAGGAACAAGTCTGTTAGGTTAACAATATATTGATTGGCAGAACCAGGTGCTAGTCATGCCATAAAGATAAGCTTCTTTCCTGATTTTCAAACTTAGGTCACTTGGAGAATGCCTAATGTGTGCAACAGAGCCACCCTCACTCCTCCATAAGAAAGCTTCCTGTTAATTTCTCTGGCTCCTCTATGCTCACACTTACATTCTCCCAGGAGATCAGCTGCATAGTAGTTGAACTCGGTCCCTAGACATCTGCTTAGAGGCTTTAATATAGGTTTCCAGGCAATAGAGAAGCTGCAAGGCAGAGCCGGTTTGACCTGGTGGGGGCTAGGAGGCAGTCTGTTCATGGTGACTGGCAAAGTATATAGGCACGTCTGCCCCTAAAGTATCCTATGAAAGTGAAAACATCCAGTGATGATAACTCATGAGACTGTTAAGAGCAATGAGTCGACTAATGGATGAGTTAGGGAAGCCAAGTGCAGAGACCAAGGGCGTTAGTTATAGGGCAAGAGTTAGCAGCAACCCTGTGAGCAATCACTTGCAATATTGTGCCCTTGGGGATTTTTAAAAGCTTTATGCTTCTTTTGGGACTCCAGGACAAGCTCTTGGAAATAAGCAGGGCAGTTTTTATTTTTCTTGTTGATGGATAAGTTTAAATGGCTTCTGTAATTCAATAGCGAATCCAGAAAAATCCTGAATTTAGACTATTAGGGAAGATAGTAGGTTTAGTATGGTCTTACAATGGATGAGAAGCTGCCTTCACCCTACAAGCCTCTAGAGAGTGGGCTGGTGGAATGACAAGTGGGTATGAGACCCCCACAAGAGTGATGGGAGAGCGCCTACTCAAGAATTTACAATACTTTATAATGTGACCGAGCACTGCATTGATTCTTTAATGACGAAAGTGCCATTTCCTGGCCTCCTCCATACAGATAGTAACTTTTTAAGGATTTCCACACTTAATGGAATATGGGAAACCAAAAATTTGAGTCTTTTCTGCTGAGAAATGCTTAGTTAATTGCTTCTACAACTTAATAGGAGTCAGCTTCTCTAATGTATGTATCCAACTATGGACAATTACCACTTTGGAATGGTTCAGCCCATTTCTTTCTTTATTTTTTTTACTTTTTTTAAAATTTAAATTCAACTAACATGTATTATTGGTTTCAGAGGTAGAGGTCAGTGATTCATCAGTCTTATATAATACCCAGTATTAATTACATCACGTGCCCTCCTTAATGTACCTCACCCAGTTACCCAATCCCCCCACCCAGCCCCCCTCCAGCAACCCTCAGTTTGTTTCCTATGATTAAGAGTCTCTTATGGTTTGTCTCCCTCTCTGATTTCATCTTGTTTTATTTTTTCCTCTCTTCCCCTATGATCCTCTGTTTTGTTTCTTAAATTCCACATATGAGTGAGATCATATGATAATTGTCTTTCTCTGATTGACTTATTTCCCTTAGCATAATACCCTCTAGTTCCATCCACATTGTTACAAATGGCAAGATTTCTTTTCTTTTTTTTTTTTTGATGAGCCCATTTCTTTAAGAACACATCTTCCTAAGGAAACAAAGCAAGGGCACAAGTGGTATATAGAAGAGAAGGTGGGCTTCTGAGTGAGACCTGTCTGGGTTTGAATCCCACTCCTAAATAACCACAGTACAGAGGACCTGTCCCTTCACTGAGCCTCAGTTTTCTCAGTTAATAATGGGAATAATATCCATTCTTTGCTGGGGTCTTGGGAAGACTAGATGAAATGAAATTATTTTTATTAAAAATCAGTTGATATTAAAAAAATAAACTCATCAAGATAAACCCATTGGATCACATTCTGCAGCTAAGATAAGACTGTCTCAGATAATAGATGCCATGGTTTTAAAAGATGACCCATAATATCCTTCTGGATATATTCACACTGCAAAAATTATTAACACTGTGGATTCATTAGAAGCCAAATTAAGCTGCTTTCCCATGCCATGCCACTGTCACGCAGGATGCATGCTCTGGGCAGATTTCACGCATTTTTGTCTTTGGGTTGGCAGAGCTGTCAAAGGCCAGTTTTGAAAGATGAGGCTATCTACAGATGCTTGCATAACATAGTTAAGCAGAGAAACAAAAATGAAAATATCCCTTGGTCATTCATTGTGTGCTAGATAGCTTCTGTTTGTGCTTTCAAATGCACTCTCCACCCTGCTCCCACCGCCCTGGGCCCAGAGAAACCCATCTGTACATCTCCATCAGGGTTTCCTTGCCCTCTGGTTTATGGCTAAGCTAAGTCAATGGGGATCATCAGTAGAGACTGGGAGATGAGAGTGAGTGAGCTCGGGGTATTTAAATCTTTTTCAACTCAAGACAGTATTTATATGGCTTACCAGAGTAAATGCATAGCTAGCTACTCATAGCTCAATTGACTGGCACAAGCCCAGCCCCGTACCAGGATGCTAAGCGGATTCCTATATAGGCTTACCGGTAACCCATTAGTGACACACGGAGGTATTGCCTTAGTACACCCCGTACTGCCTATGTTCACAAGATGTGCTCAGTAAATTTCCCATAGATGTGAATACATTTTTGAGTAGTAGTAAAAAGTCATGATTTGTTGTATAATTCTTATTTGGTTATGACTGAATTATTCACAACCCGTTACTACTGCATATAGCAGTTACTTCTGATAACTGTATAGAAATGACACACCATGCTTTATGCAAAATTCCACTGTAAAAGTAAATCCGATCGCACATGTAAACAGTTGTTTAAGTCAGACAACAGCAGCACGTTCACTACTTATGGGGACTATGTCTTTAAGAATAAATCACAAGCAAGTCATGCAATCCTTACTGGATCCCTTCTCACAAGCTCTCCATTGGGTACGACTTCAACTAGGTGGATGATGATAATCATAGAATTCAGAATGTAAGTCAGAAACATGTTCTTGTGCAGAGTCACCCTCTGGCAGCCAAGGCTCCTGGAAGAAAATGTAATAGAAAGCATTAACCAGTGCCAAAATATGGAAGGATCTGGAAAAAAATATTTTGGTAATATTTGTAATATTTCCTTTAGCAATCAGTGAGAGACCTATAGGAATAAGTGAGGCTGGTCCCATCTTTAAGACTCATTACCACTTTTCTGCCTGATTTTTACAAACAGTTTTCCAGTCATGGTAGCTCATAGTTTTCAGTCCTCAGGGTGACTTCATACAATAACTGAAAGAGTGAGTGATAAAAATCACTTTTAATTATAACAAATGTCGTGAAATTAATTAAGAGAAGGACTCTTACAAGAGAAACCATTAGGGTTTGGAGTGTGCTTCAGATGAAAAGTCGAATATTCATTGATGTAACCAGGCAGAAATCATGTGGCGAATGGGATAACAGAGCATGAAGTCAGAACCAAGGCTGCCCTTGACAAAGTACTGAATTTGTGTCCCTGACCCATCCCAGACTTCATTAAGTCTCCGTCATTCTTCTTTTTTGCCATTTCTTCTAACATCTTCTTATTTCTCATATTCCAACTAGAATCAACTCTGTGATTCTCCCTTTCCACATCCTCCTGATGGTGGAGCTGAGACACAGTCAGAGAATTCTAAATAGGCTCAAATTTGATCTCATTATGAGGCATATTGTGGTTTGCATCTGATGAAACCCATCCAAGTGCTGCCGCTTGTTGGCATAGCCATTTCCCACCTTTTGGATACTAAACAATTTGTTGGATTTTTCATTCCTTGCTCCTCCACTTCATAAGCTTGTACATATGTATTTGTGTGAATGAGCACATAAATAAACATTAGTTTGAATATCCTATTTCACTTTTTGATGCAAATGGAGAGAGTCCTGCAGGATGGCTACAACAAAATTGGAATGATTATCCTTGATGAACAAAAATCTTGCATTTACCATAATTGATCCAGTCAAAAAATGTTTAGCATAATGTGAAAATTTAAAACATTCAGCTAATGATGCCAATGATTGATCACAGTAACTATTCCTAAAAAATCTTCATGGAAGAAAGTTAGGATTCCAGGAATTTTGAAAAGGGAATTCTGGGGAAAGATGAAATATGAGAATGGTCCGGGTTTACTTACAATGCTTTCCTAAATTTCAGATCAAAAGAAAATGCAATTATCTGTAGTAAAATGAAGATTTAAGTAATGAGGGCATCTGTTAGGGCATATTTTGATTATTGTAGCTACATCTTTCAACTTTCAGGAAGCAAAACCATTAATAAATTGTTAATACAGAATATTTTAAAATTTGCAACTTGTTGAGTAGGGATAGGATGCAGAACTTTATATCCAGGAAGGGTTTAGAGAAGAACTTACACACACACACACACACACACACACACACACACACACACACACATCCATGTAGTACTTTCTTTGGCAGCAGAAAGCTCTGTTAAATAAACCAAACCTAATCGGTTTTATAATAGTACTATAAAAGTAGGTTGCAAACTTAAGGCTTTAAAAAGAAAAAAATTATTTATGTGAAACATCATACCCATTTATATTGCATAAACTCTTCAATATTGCAACTGCTACATTAAAACTGTGACCTGCCATTTTCCATAGAGTCAATACGGCGTTTTATAGTTCTTCTTACTGGGGGGCAAATATCTGTGGTCTCGTTATTGGATTCAGCCTGGCTTAAACCAACAACAGTTGAAATTATCCAGAACTAAAGAGTATGGAGGGGGGCACCTGGGTGGCTCAGTCGTTAAGCGTCTGCCTTTGGCTCAGGTCATGATCCCAGGGTCCTGGGATTGAGCCCCGCATCGGGCTCCCTGCTCGGCGGGAAGCCTGCTTCTCCTTCTCCCACTCCCCCTGCTTGTGTTCTCTCTCTCTCTGTGTCTCTGTCAAATAAATAAATAAATAAATAACTTAAAAAAAAAAAAAGAGTATGGATGAATGCATCAAACTGCAGCTATTCTCGTGCCTGGTTTTCTTTTAACTAGGTCCAGTTCAATAATCTGCCGGTGTATGACATCAGTTTAAAGGACTGGTTAATGCTCAATTTAGTGTGTAAATCAAAAATATACTTCCTCTGCTGCTAGCTTATTACTCCCTGGCCCTTTTATCCATGCTTTATTATTTTTTGTTCTTAACACCACCTCCTGACCTAACATCTATCTGTTTATTGCCTCTTATTTTCTCTTTTTCTCTCACCAGAGTGGGGGTGCTAAAGGAATTCGTTTTGTCCACCTAGAAGAGTGTCTGATACCTTGCAGGGTTTGATACTCAAGTTTTTAAATTAAAAATCTTTACATAAGAGAGGTTTTCTTCTTCAAGCTGTGATCAGTAAACAGGTTTCCAGTACATCAGAAAATTACATTAAATGCTAGATTGTCTCATATCTTATACTTTGTATCATACTGAACATTTGCCAAGTTCTTGCTATAGGTATTAACTAACTAATACTGGACATTATGCTGTTGTTCAACAGTAGGGAAAACCTATATCCAGTGCAGTATTATGTACATAATGAGAAAATTATCTGGTTTAAAGCCAGATAAACTGTTTGGCTCCAAAGGAAGAATATGACTAGTATAGAATATGAGTTTCTGTGTCTTGAAGTTTCAATATAATTTCTGCCTATTGAGTTTAAAAAATTTTATTACACTTACTTGATGACATTTACACTCAGCTTTTGAAGCAAGTTAGAGGTACTTTAAGTTTATTAAAATTCATTCAGTAATCCAACACATATTACTGTGTACCCATTTAATAATCCAACACACATTACCGTATGATTCAGACCTTCTGGTAGATGCTAGGGATATATGGGTGAACAAAACAGACAGCTTCTGTTTACAGGGATCTTATATGCTACATAATTGTTTATTTACTCTTATTAGGATAACTGTTCTGAAGGAGAGGTATAGGATGCTAAAGAGATTAACTGAACTTAACATAAGTAATTAGATGTTCAATTGTTCTCAATGAAAATGTCTTGCTGCTTGAATGAACTTGATCTGTCAGATCTGAAATGTCTTAAGTAGAAAATAGCACAAACCTGATGTTAGCTATACTTCGTTCCTCTTGATGAAAAGAAATAGGTATTTAGATAGACCAAACATTACTTCCTTTTTGAATGACAGGGAGCCCCAAGTACTATAGATTCTCTAATAGCAGGAGGCTAAGACAACATAATCTACTTCTGTCTTGGCCCAACCAAAGTGTCACTCATATGTGAGGAAGAGATAATGATTTACTTACGTATGAATCTCAAGATGCCATATTTTAAGGCTAAAACTAAATGTTATTTTCATGGTTTTAGTTTACTTGGTGTAAATCTTCCACACTAAAAAATGTTTCAAGTAATTGGGACCCTATGTATGTATGCGTGTGATTTGGGGGAGCTTGTAGTTGTATGAGGAGGCATTTAATATGTGCCTTGAGTTGTGCAGATTGCATAAACCAGTTTGATATCACAGCATAAGGAACAGCAGTGTTCAGTTCTTTATAAGACTGTAATGATAGTCACATTCAAAGTAAATAAGGAAAGAAGCAAGTAATAAAACAAGTTAAAGTTGTTTTGTGTTTACTGGTGCATGTGAAAATATGCATTGGTGTAACTGCTGTGACTGGTACAAGCAGTTGTCGCTTTCCTTTACCTAGAAACCCAGTATCTTATACATCTTTCCTCTCCGAAAAGAGACTTTATACCTGTGGATTTAGCACAAAATCTTCATCCTTAAGGAACTCCTTTTCAATCATAATTCTTGCTTCTTTTCCTATTACTTCTGTTCTATGAGTGAACAGTTTGCTAAGACGTGAGTGACAGTTATCTTTTGTGTCCAGTCATGTCAAGGGTTGGGTTGGGAGAAAGGAGGCTAGCTATCTTTGGTGCCATTGATTTAGTGTTTTTTCTGGAGCAATAGGAAGGCAACCAGAGATGTAGAATAGTGGCTACTATACAAGTACAAGATAAAGTGTTATCTCTCCTTCCACTATGTAGATGTGACAAGAGAATACTAGGGCATACTGAGTGAGTAGAGGGGAATCAGTATTGCTTCTGGAGGTCCCTGTGGAAATCCTTCTTTTGTGCTGGTATGGCTAATGTAATGTAACATAGACAATGCAAGGCAATAAAGACACCCCCTGCCTTCCAACATACAACTCTATTCATTTTCAGACAAGAGTAATTAATATTCAAAATTTAACAATCAGTAAGGCATGAGTATCAAGTAGTCAAAATGGATGTTAGTGAATGTTCGATTGTGGTGCTTTCTTGAGAGAAAACAGTGAGATGTTTTAGTAATTTAGGATGATTCCACAGAAATGTCAATTGATACATTCTAAGTGGAACTGACAGGATAAGTGAATTTTATTGCAAACTTGCTTAAATGGTCAGGGAACAAACACAAATAAATGGCCACTTATGTGACTTTCTCAAGACAGTCTTCCCTAAGGGTATCTTCATCTTAATTCTCTTGTTGACATTTACTATTGGCATCTAGTAGTGAGGAGTCTTGCTGAATAAATTTGATGTTTCTATTTAATCCCTCTCTGTATTGTTGCTCCTAACTATTTTTCCTGCAAAGAAAATGAGTATATATATGAGTAATTTCCTAGATTTTTAGCAGCAAAGTATTGGCAGTTCCACAGCCTCCCGTATATTTAGTAACTTTAAATTCCTCTGCAGGCTTTCTTAGCCTGCTGGTTTGAGGGGGACACCTGCAGGGTTATTCCTTTTTATAGACCCTATAAGGCACATTTTATGGGTTGAGAGTGAGATTTCAACGGGATGATTATGAATGGGGCATTAGGTCTCAAAAGTGGAGCTGGGTGTAACTTCTCATTTTGGTTTCATGAAAGTTTTATGAAATTGATTAGATTTTGCAGAATAACTCAAGCCTGGGAATGTAGAATTAAGCAAGGGAGTGATGATTATATTTTTGCTCAGGTTTCACACAGATGATACCATTTAAGCACATAAATCATAAAAGCTTCCATTGTAATATGCAGTAAAGACCTTAAGGGTGATGTTGAGCATTTGAAAACAATTCTGGGAAAATGTTGCTAATTAAAAGATAAAACCCAGTGATAGATCAGAATTACCTTTTTTATTTTTTCACTTTTAATATTTATGAAATGCAAATGTACAGAAAAAAATCTGAAGATTCAGAAGCATACTTTAATTTGAAGAAAACGGATGCCCTTGCTATTTTTAGTTTGGGTAGGTTTAAGATAAAATTAAGAACAAGTATAAAAATCAGATGTGACTGCTGTTAGATCTCAGCATGTGTGTTTTTCATATCCTATCCGTCTCTGGTTGTGTGCACTCTGGAGAACAAGCTATTTCAGTTTCTGTCTTCCCATTACCGTATTCAGATTATAAATCAATAAGACTTGATTTTCCTCCTAAGATTTAAGTTGCTGTTTGGTAGGCTTTTGGAATTGAGAGACAGTAGGACAAAATTAGATGCTTTCCAGACAATCTGCCCCCAAATTCTCTCAAGGGTTCAACCAGATTAATCTTGTTCTGGGTCTAACTGGCGTTGAGAAATATTTTACTTATGTGCTGCACTTCTAAACACTCATCTTCAGTCGCTTCATATAGAAATGAGTGTTGAAGGAATATTCTTATTTTGTTAGCTGATTTGGCTCTCACATCTCATCACTTACTTAAGTGACTGCAGAAATAAAGAACTAAGAAATAACCGGTTGACATTTTTTTATCTTTAAACTCCTGAATACATTTATTAGCTGCACTATTACAAATTTGGGGGCTGTTTCTTTCAATTTTTTTCCTTTCAGTTTTTTTATGGTTATATTAAAAAATTTAAAGGTTAGACTTTTAGTGACAGACTTTTTAATCAAAGTTGTATGGGAGCCATCGTGATGTATTTATTCACCATGGTCAAGTGCAGTTGAAAAATGAATAGAAATTCCAAGATTAATCATGCTATGTGTTTACTCTGCTGCATTCTGATCATTATAATTGAAAATACTCTTCTATTCTAATTCTAGGAATTAATCCCTTATGTCTTGTTGCTTTGTGTTTATCTTTCTCCAGTTAAACCATATATGGAAGGAGCTCATTCTTTGTTAATTTAAATTATTATTTATTTGTTTACTATTATTTATTATTATTCAGTTAAGAAAAAATTGCTATTCAGTTGCATTGCTTGGTCAGAGGAAGAACCTTGACTATATAAGACATAGACCTAATGTGATAATGGTATAAGATGAAGACAAAGATTAAAAGGGATCAGGGAAAAATAATAATAGTAGTTGTGTTCAGGGTGTGCTTACAGGTGATTCTCCCCTTGGCTTAATTTTCTTTAGTAGTATCATGATAATATTTTAACAAAAATCAAATTAAGATTCTGTTATACTATGTATGAATCACTGGATATTTAGTTACATTATATATTTAGTTACATTATCACATCTTTAAAGTGTGGAGGATTATTTGCAGTGTGAGCCTATGAAGGAGCTTTTCTTGACCATTTGTATAATACCACCACTACTAAAGAACATATTAGTTGAAGGAGACAACCCAGTAGTATAGAAATTAGAATTCTCATGAAAGGGTAATGTAGTGCCTCCTGCCTTTGACTTAAAAAAAATCACACTAAATTTAGGACGTTTCCAGTACTGAATTTAACATACATTACCATCTCACATGCATGATGAAGTCATTCTGAAAAAACAGATTCAATGTTTCAAATTCTCCATTATTACAAAATCAATATTTATACCAACTTAATCATTTTGCCATAGGTAATGCAATCAAGTGCACAGACATGGCCTCGGAATAGAAACTTCATTGAGATTTTGCTCTTCAGAGTGTTAGAAGATAACTGTGGTTGAAGATGCTCAGTTTGCAAGGGCAAAACATTGACACTTAACTCTTCTTCCAGAGATTCTCCTTGGTCCCAGCTGAGTGAGTCAGGACCAGAAGGGAGCCTTACCTTCCTTCTATGGCTAAACACTATTCTGGGCTCACTAGCCACACTTCTCTTCCAGCCAAATCCACCTATGATAAACTCATAATTAGACAAGGTGCACTTGAGCTTCTGACCATGGCCTCCATATTTTAGGATGAGGGTGAAAGAAGGAAGAGGAGCCTCTCCTCAGTACCTCCTGCAACCTTAGCCATGGTAAGTGGAGCCTTTCACATGTTAACACAGTGTGCCTATGGGCTCACAGGACTGTTTCATTTTGGGAAGAATCATATTACCTTTGAAAATTATATGAATCCATCTTATTTTCCTCAGAGATAGCATTAAAAAGCATGTTTTAATTAATTTCATTTTCCTTGCTACTTCATGACTCCCAGTGCTGCATTTCTCCTGTGGTTTGCAGAAGACCACCCTTCCCCTAACTCTTGCAGTTTGCCATTTATTTCAGTACCTTAAAGAAGAAAATAAAAAGCAGTTCCATTGAGGGTACTTACTTGAAAAACACGAAAATCCCCAGCGAAATCACCAAGGTGAAAATCGACAAAGAATGGCCCACAATAGCCAAGTAGTACAGAACGTATGCATTCTGGAACAACAACAACAACAAAACAGTTATAAAAATAAACAGGCAAATAAATGGTAATAGAGGAGGGAAAATAGTTTCTATCTTTAATATCAGTGTAAATCAACAACTGTTCTCAGCCTTTAAAAAAATCTACTAAAATTATAACAAATGTTTCAGAGAATTAAATTATACTGAATCATAATATTTGGGGTTAACAGGTTAAATATTATAAGATTACCCATCATATTAGAATATGCATGATGTGGTGGGAGGAACGTAAGACTGGATTCATCAGTACTGTTCTTTACTCGGAGTACTAATCATTAAGTCTTTGTGTGACTGTCATAAGTCAGTCACTTCACCCCTCTGGATCTCAGTAGTCCTCATCTCTAAAATAATTTGGTCAAAACTAAATGATTTTTAAAACAATTATGTGCTGCTTATAAGAAACATCGTTAACTACTGGGATGCAGAAATATTGAACATAAAAGGACAGGAAAAGATGATCTAGATAAACACTAACCACAAGATAACTGGTATCATATCATAAAGGTCCAGATGTTAAGTCAGGAAGACAAAACAATTTTTAATTTCTATTCACCTAATAATATAAACTCAAACCACATAAAGCATAAAGCAAAAGCTGATACCACTTAATAATCAATAGAACATTGGTACAAATGCAGTGTAGGTAAGTTGGATAATTTCTATGAACTTTTTTAATTCCTGGGAGAATTGTGGCATTTATGTACAAAGCATTACCCTTCAACATTTGATTGTTGTCAATTTCCTTGTGAAGAGCCTGATATGGAAGCACTGATTCTGCTAAAAGGCTCTTGAAGCATGCAGAGTCTTTTGTTTGGTGATGTGCATTAATGCTGGACAGAAAAAAATATTGCCTTTCTAGGTGTTAGAATTTCAAAATGAACTAATCAATGTCTCCTGAATTGTGGCTGTTGTACCACTTGATGGGGCATTTACATATTATTTGCCACTTTCACTGATAAACTACTCTCCTAACAGCACCCTTTTTATCCTTGCAGAAATGATGACCAAGTTGGAATAGTGGGTTTATAGCTAGAGCTGATAAAGACTTCAAAATAGCTTATACTCCCTTTCTTAGAAAGTATTTAGGAATCTTTGCAAGAAAACAAATACTCAGCTCCCCTCTTTTCTCCCACCAATTCATTTTCTGGCTACTTTTCTAACTTCACCACTAGACAAAACCAGGAGTGGCACTTTCTAAGAGTTCTTCCTTTTAAATAGTTCACCATATAGATCCCCTTGCCATTTAAAATACTGTTTTTTATTTGGATATGCAAGCCATGCCCCTAACCTCTGTCATTATTTTATTTTTATCTCTGTATATTTTATTTCTAAGAAAACTTTATATAACTTAATTTATTTTCTTTCAGTTGCCTCCAGAATACTTTAAAAAATATTTATTCTTCTGAAATAAAGTTGTCTAAATGTGTAAGATTAAACCAACAGCTCATAATTTAGTTGCCATTCTTGGTGTCATTCTTAAGACTGAGAAGTGCTTCTTTTTTTTTTTTTAAATAAATTCTAAGTTGGTTGCTCCACCATTTTTTTTTTTTTTTTGCCTGTATATAGCTAGAAGATTTGTGCAAAGAATTTCAATCATTATGTTAGGTTCTTGGAGGCAAACATTTATTCTTGAAGTACTTTATTTCTATTTTATCAGACATGGCCAGAGTGAGGTCAAATATGGCAGCACTAAGAATTATTTATTTGGATCTGCACTCTTTGTAACAATTCAGGTAACAGGTTTATAATTTTTTTCCTGTAAAATCATAATCAGCACTCATTCAGGAATTCATTGCTTGGTGACATGTAATTTCCATCAGATCTTATTAAGTAAAATAGCTCTCCATTAGGATGTAGACATACATCTTATTCTCAGGGGGGTGACTAAGTAATTTGTGAAGAGGTAACAGGCTTTGGTGCCCCCAGCCTGTGTCTGTGACAAGATATTACTCTGGTCTCTAGTCAACTGGTCTCTAAGCTACCTATTCATCTTGTTTACTTTTTGTTCTTGCTTGTTTTGTTTTAAATAAAAGGAAAATTTTCTATACTCCTAAATCTGCTCTATAGCAAACAGAAGCACTGATGGGCTTTTAGCTTCCAACTTAGTAATAACTTAGCATCCAGGTCTATCTTTGAAGGAAACAATAGGTTTCCATTGTAGCACCAGGGCTGCTCAGGGATAGCCTGTGTGGTTAAATACTGACTGACCATTTCTCCCAGCACCGTGGGGAGAGGAGGCTGATTGTGCGCTTAGTGATTTTTTTCAGATTTCTCATGCACTTGGAGAGTAGGTATCTGGGTTTTTCCTGTTGGCTTAAATGTTTCCGAGCAGAGATGATATTATGAATATTTAACAGACGGTAAGACACAAATACCAACAAATCAGAATGGACTAAACTGCCACACCTGTATCAATAGGTAGATGAGAAGCCAGATTCTAAGGGTTCCTTCAAGACCAGATAGTAAGACTATAATGGGCATCTTGGGGCAGGGAATAAGAGGCAACTGTCACTTTGTGACTTGGGGAAAAAAATCTGTAATTTTGGGACTCTTCTGGTAGAGGAGAGATCTTAGAGAGTCCCTGGAAATGCTGCCTAATATCTGGCATCATGGGGAATCCCATCTCTCTTCCATGGACACTATTTCCCTCGTTATGAATGGCCTGATTCTCATGGGACTCTTTGATACCAAGTACCAACCAAGAAGTAAAATGTCATTTTCTCTAATGCTACTTCATAGAGTCCCTAGAACTCACTGGCCATGATCTGATTTCTTTCTATAGAATAGGCTGGCTTCTTGGTAGCAGGTATTTTAAAGTTATGCATACATTTCTATGTAAAAATAATGGCATTCTCACCCAATACCGAAATGTGAAATAGAACCTACCTTCAGTTTCTC
Source organism: Eumetopias jubatus (assembly GCF_037043125.1). Taxonomy (NCBI): domain Eukaryota; kingdom Metazoa; phylum Chordata; class Mammalia; order Carnivora; family Otariidae; genus Eumetopias; species Eumetopias jubatus. The sequence goes on from NW_028274820.1 coordinate 38,303,722, forward strand.
AGGAGTGAAAGCATTACACATAGTATAGTTGGACCAGGTTCGATTGTTCTCAGGATGTTTATACCAATCCCCGTTCTCATCACAGTATTTTGTAACCTTTTCTGTTAATGAAACATAAGTTACTACATTGTGATCTCAAAATGCTAAGAAGGAAAAATACAGCTTAAAAGCCATTCCAAGAGTTAATCACTTTATAGAACTTGAATGTGAATATAGGTCAATGGAGACTACCCTGAATCATGTATTTTATAAGATGTTTTAGTATGTGTTGTCTCATTTTATCTTCAGCAAAGCCATGTAAAGCCGATGTTGCTATCTCCACTTTATAAGCAGGAAGCAGGGAGTGAGAGAGGTTATAGTTTGAAGTCACTAGAGAGTGGGTCAGCTGGGATTTAATATCAGGTCCATCGCACTAAAAAGTGCTACCTATACCGTGCCTCATATTTTTTAACAAACCTTACATTTCTGATTTTAGATAGGAACTATGTGAAAATGGCAAGACCATATTTTTCTTCATTTATATGCAATATGTATGTATTAGGTTGACTGTATGAAACTGCAGTTTTTGTGGGTCAGATGGTCAAATACTGGCAATTTCATATAGTTAAGTCCAATAGAACAAAAAAGTCCTAAACTAAAGGATGTATCAAGAAATCATTTTTATGCTTCTCAAAAAGATTTCATTTGAATCATCTCTCTTGATCCCACAGAGGGCATATTAGGGATTTATAGATTTAGCCTTCACTATTTACTTCTTGAATCAACTCTTAGGTGATAGTGAGATTTGCTGATTTGGCTGGATTGGCATATTAAAGATCTCTACCTTGCTATGGGCCAGGTGTTGTGCTAAGCACTTTGCAGAATTGTCTTCTTTAACGTTAATAATGGCCCTTTAAGATGGGTATTGATCTTCCCATTGTACATATGAGGGAACTGAGGCTCAGAGAAGTTAAGTGAATTCCCCTTCCACAGATAGCAAGTAGAAAGGCCAGGGGTCAAGTCCAGGTCTAGTCTACTTGATTCCAAAGCTTTTGCGGGGCTACTAAGCTCTGTATGAAGCTTCATAGTCCTGTGGCAAAGTTATCTACACTTCATTCAGTGACCCAAAGAATCATAACTAATTTGGTTGACTGCAAGATAGTATTAAAATTCTAATCTGATTGGCTACACAATTGGAAGAAAAAATTGAATTAAATAAAATAGAAATAATGAACAAGGGAACATTAAAATGAACGCACTCGTCAAATTTAATCTGAGTTATTAAGACTTTCCCTAGTTCTCCAAAGTACCTCTGCAATGTGTTTATTGCCTCAGAGATCATATAGTAACCCCAAATTGGCATAATATGCAAACAGATTTTACCAGTGTATTTGGAACCCTCAAAAATTTTTGATTTTTGATAATTTCTTGGGAAAAATATTTTTGAAGCATTTTTCTTCATTGGCAAAGGTAAAGAGCTGTCGCACCAATGGATAACCCTTTTATGTATGACTTCTGGTTTTTTTGTTTGTTTGTTTGTTTTGTTTTTTGTTTTAGCAGAAATGTGGAAGTCTGAATAACATACTAATATTTGGAGGATACTATTATTGTTTTAAAGGCTAAGAAAACAATTCATGTAGAAAAACTTGTCTGAAATATCACTGAGGTCTGATAATATTTAAAATAATTTTCTATCAGTAGTTCTGGTTAGTCAATCAATATGCTAATGGCCAGTATGAAAGTTCTTTTATCTTGGGCAGTTTTTAAGTGTAATTCAAAATTTTTCATTGTATGACTGAAACAGGTACTACCAAACTAAACACAAGATTCAAACTAAAAATTGTAGACTTGTCTGTATGTACTCCAACAATTATTTCAAGCAGCTGAAAAAACACATTTTTCAAGCAAAAGATGTTTTCAAGAAACCTATTAGAATCATCATTGCTTAATGGCAATTTGTTAGAAAGTTAAATAGAAAAAATTTTAATTGTGAATTTGCTGAGACAGTCATTGGACAAAAACTATTTAACGAATCACCACTGGACACCAACAATATTTCAAAAAGGGTTAGCACTAATCAGCATAGAAAAACTGATATTGACAACCAGTCAATGATTTTGCTAATGCTATTGTCGACGATGACCATTCCAAGCTTATTTGCAATTTTAAAAAAGTGGTTTGTAATGAAGCATTTTATCTTACATTGTCAGAAAGTAGCTGATTATTTTATCAAAAGGAAGTTTTAAACAAAGTTATTTAGCTATGTAAGGCAAAATATATTCTATGGAGGAGGGAGGGGTGTTCCTCCTGAAAAAATCCATTCCAATCATGGACAAGACTGTAGGAGATATTATTTTGTTCTGATGTTACTAAAGTCTGGGTCTAGGCATTTCCTGGTCCTACCCATTGCGGCTGTAAGAACTTGTGCTCCTCCACCTGGCAAATCTTTCAATATTCGAAGAAAGGATAGGTCCAACTTCCTTTTCCAAACCAGACATCCCCATTTACTCACACTACACAGCTTGGTGTCCCTTCACAACCTAGAGCCACTCTGCATGTGCTCGATATTGGTATTTCCCTCTGAAATATTCTAAGTTTGGACTGCCCCATGAAGAGGACAGCGTGCTTATTTCACTCCAGATCCACAAGGGGGGAGCTTTTTACAGATTCTGAGGCCCAAACCCCAGAGGTTCAAATTTGCTTATCTGAAGAGGTAACCAGGCATCAGCATTTTAAAAAAGCTCACCAATTCCAAAGAGTATCAGGGTTGAGAGTCATGGTCCTAAACCATATGTTGACCTTCTTGGCTTTGTGCCATTAATGTTGATTGAGTGTTTGACATTAAGGGCAGAACCTTAAGTACATCCTTGTTAAATGTGCTTTTTACATTCTAGCATATTCCTACAGGCTACCAGCCTCTTTTGAATTTCAATGCTGTTATTCACTCTATCATGACCTTTTACCAAACACTTCATCTAAAATGAAATCTCTGTCATTTCATTGAACTGTTTTATCATTAAAATATAGCATTGGGTCAGTGGTAAAATCCCAACAAATTTAAGTTTGTTGAATATAGATATTTTTAAGATGTGCTTTTCTTTTGAAGTGGATTTGTCCCCCACTTGAGAGGGTTTGTTCTAAAAACCAGGCTGATAAGATGGATCTATGCCTGGAAATCCCTGTTTTGCTGACCAAAAACTTGCCTTTTAGTCAATAATTATAGCCACTTTGGCAAGAGCCCATTGCTGCTCTGGAATGGCCTTGTAGCCTCTATTGCAGAAAAGCTCTTTATGCCAATCAAATTATCTCTAATGTAGTTGTCAAGTCAAGATGAATGAAGCATCATTTATTGGGAAGAGTCAATAAAAGCCAGAAAGATGATCATCAAACAGCATTGAGTTAGAATTTACAGGAAAGTCGTGCTGAGCAGGGCAGGACACTCAGGCCTTCCTCTTTGCACAATGAAAATTTTCAGAAGTGGCTGGCCCGAACTAGTTCAAACTAGTTTTAAAGTAGTCCCCTGTAATCTCATTTTCATTATCTCTGTCTTACTGGGGTGGAACTTTGGATCTCATCCTTGTTGGAAGCACCAAAGCATCTCTTAAACACTGACACAAGGATAGACTAATTTCTCTGCTTTAATCTGGATTCCGGAAACTTTCTTGCCTAGATTTTACCATTTGACAATTGTTTTTCTATCTTAACCGATGTTCTCACTTTTGGTCTATGCAAAGTAACCTCTTGTCATTCATACTCAGTGAGCAAAGGTAAACAGATGGGCTGGTTGACCCCAAAATGTGGTAGAAACTCTGACCAAACAACTCTTGGAAAAATCTGAAAGGCAAGGTTGTTTTTCATCATCTCTTATGCATGAAACAAACACCGATTTCTCTCTTCAAAATGCTATTTCTAGTCAAGACCAGTTAATGCAATGAAGATCCTTTTTTGTCAGGACCTTGGCATTCCCTTCCACTGACTGAATGTTCTAACTCTCTTCCATGGAACCACTTCCAAAAGGATACTGAAGGAAAGAGAAAGATGAGACTGTGAGGTGTGGAGGGATTACTGTGCTCTGTTATATCACATCCTGTCAGACGAGGTCTGGAGCTTGAGGTGGAAGGACCTGCTTCATGGAGCCCTGCCCCACAGCCAGCCAGTTCAACATCTGAGCAACTTAAACATGCTCTGCAGCCTCAGGCTCACTCTACTCTCAGGAACAAAGCTCACCTGTTAACTGGGGCTTAAGCGGTGTGCCTGTATCTTAGGTTCCTCATCTGGGTCTCTTTTATAACTAAGATGTATAGTCCCTTTTCAGTCTCTTAATCTCAGTTAATATTTCAATGGGACAGATTTTCTATCTAGTTTCTTAGAACAGAGTTTTTCTGGACCCAGCACCTGTAGTCCCTGAAGCTGGCTGGCTACTGCTTTTTACCCCTCTGGTACCCACCTTCCTCCATTGTATCAGTCTCATCTGATTCTGCGCTCCACCTCCCACCGACGCAGCTACTCAGTGTATTGGTTGAGCTTTTCTGGTATCCGCCACTTTCTTATCTGGACTTTCTTTATTATTTAACACATTTTCATCTTGGCTGCACATTTTGTCACAAGCAGAACTTTAAAAGATCCTCGTGCCCAGGTTATACTCCAAACTAATTAATTCAGAATGTCTGGGGTGGTACCGGGCATCAGGATTTTGTTGTTTCCAAGATTCTTAGCCAAATTGAGAATCAGTCACTACTAACACCTATTCAAATCCATCCCCCTGACCCCCATGTGTCTAGTCTCTGGACTGAGGCTGTTATACAAACTCAAATTTTATGTCTTTACACATTCCTTGCATTGCTCCTGACCACTAGCCACTGGGCATCTTGGATTCCAGACCTCGAATCTTTTTGGATAGCTGATGTTTCTGAGATACGTCCCATCAGCCCCCTTGCTTCTTACTTACTCCACTTGGTAGCTGGCACTCCTAGACCTTTATCCTGCCTATGCATCCTGATCCAACTTCCAATTATACCAGTGTGGCTAGATTGAGGCCTGAAGGAAAAACATGTCTTCCCTAGGAGGTTCTAAAAGTACTTCAATCTGTGCAAGTGTGTATGGGGATTCAGAAATACTGTTTCTCAAATGCTTTTCCAAGACTGTGGCACTTACTTATAAAGAGAGGGTTAGGTAAGAGCTCAGGAGACTTGGTTCACTTGCAATTTTGTGTCAAATATTGTGTGAGTATATAAATTTAGATAATATATATGAAAATGTTTTGAAAAGTAAAAAGTGATACTCAGTGAGAAGTATTCCTATGTTACTTTTATAGCCAAAATGAATTTGGTGTCACTTATTTACTTAACACACATTTGTTGACTGCTTGTGTTGTGCAGGGCATGGAGCTGGATGTTAGTATGATTCATTCATTGTAACAACATTAGTCTTATTTACTGAACATATATTAATAATCTACTGTTGGAACAGAAATCTAGCAAGTGTCTAGAGTTACTATCTTCTGATTTAGTTTCCTTTACACATGACAGTTTTATATAACTTTCAGTGTTATATAAAATTTCCGTTGTGTGTGCTCTATCAGTCCTGTATACCCAAAGTCTAGATCAAGTATTTGCATAAGTCACCAAATGTGCGACAGTTGAAAACTGAAAGATAACCACATTTAAGTAAAACTTCACAGAGTTAAAAAAATTAATTTAAAATTTTATTAAAATTTAATATTAAATATTTAAAATATATAAAAATTTAACTTTCATTTAGAATTAAAGACCACTGTGCCCATCTGACCAGTAATGTGACCTAAAAAATAAGGAGAGCTTGAAATACTTATACAACTCGGTGGTATTTCAAGTAAGGAAATGCTTCAGAAAGTGCTGAAACATGTAGAGTATGATTAGATAGGTATCTTTTATATCTGATTTTTTTTTTCAGAATCATGAAAATTCTAAAAGCTTCATAGCAAAATATGAAATAAAAAGAAATATTTTACCTGTTGGATCAAAGTCTGGAAAATAATCTGGGCAGTACTGATGGGACAGTACTCCAGCTGGTGTGTCATCCCAGCACAGCCATCCATCCCACGTGCGGTTGCAATACGGACCTGATGATTCACAAAGAAATTGGAAAAAGTTGGAAAAAGCTGCAGAATCATCAGCAGGATTTAACAGTGTTCAATAGGACCTAATATTTAATAGTTATTCTGGAGTGCTCTACATGCATATGGAAATATGAAAAAGAACAGCCGCAGCAACAAAGCAAAGATATTAACTTGACTAACTCTTAATCAAATTTACATTTTTATAGGGTTTTCTCCATTTGCTCTTCAAAAGACACACATGTCATCTGTATGGAATCTTTCCTCCAACATCTTTCCTTTAAAATATCTCCAGAAATGCTGCAAAGAAATCTTGTGAAAATATATGCAATATCACCCCTGGATAAGAGGCTTACTTTGAAAAAAACGATATAGCTTTAGAACATATACAGCCTACTAACCATTAACCTTAAAAAAGTTTGCCTTGGATGGCTCTATTCTTTTTTTTTTTTTAAGATTTATTTATTTATTTGCGCACGTGCGTGTGTGAGAGAGAGAGAGAGAGAGAGAGCGCACACATCCACAAGAGCAGGCAGGCGGGCAGAGGGAGAGGGAGAGAGAAAATCCTCAAGCAGACCCCCTGCTGAGTGCGGAGCCTGACTCGGGGCTTAATCCCATGACCATGAGATCATGACCTGAGCAGAAATCAAGAGTCAGGATGCTTAATGGACTGAGCCACCCAGGCGTCCCTAGGATAATTCTATTCTTAATCCAAGGGTTTAAGATTCAATTGTTCAAAATTCCTATTGGAGATGCATTTGTAGAGAGTTAATAGATTATGTATAAAACTAGTCTTATTATTTTAGAATCACACTTTATTAGTGGCTAAAATAATGCTCAGTTTGAGCAGTTTATGTATTTATCAGCATTGCCTCCAAGTAGTTTCTCACTCCTTTCAAAATTTAATTTACCCTAAAACATGAAGATTTGCCTCTATAAAGCTACTCAAAACAATAAGCCTCAGGCTTTGAAGTCAGTTCTAAGGAAGGAAGGAAGGAAGGAAGAAAGAAAGAAAGAAGAAAGAAGAAAGAAAAGAATAGAAAAGAGAAAAATGATTAAAAAAAGAAAAAGAAAAGAAAAAAGAAATCTTAAAATACTGATCATAGTACGAAAGTTCAACCTATGATTAAGACTGAAGTGAAGGAGGCTGCTTTCACTTGGTCTCTGAAAATAAATTTTGTGTTTTTCTTATTTCATTTGCTTCCGAGGAATGGTTTGTCTTTGGGTAGAACTGCATCTAATAACTTCTCAGGTTCTTAAAAGACACTGAAACTACTGCAGATGGAAGAATAACATGTATCTGTCTTTTAATTGTCTTGAGTTTTGTTTAAAGGAAAATGCTAAAAATAGGAACTAGAAATTAAAACTTTAACTATTTGAAGGCAAACCATGCGTAGAAACAGAATATACTTAAACGATATTCCACCCTACCAAGCAGTGTTATCTTAGAATATACAAGGGTGTACACGATCTTGTTGGGACTTTTCAAATGCTTTAGGGGACAGGGGAGAGAACTGAAATGGATGTAGTAATGTTTGGCCATCTCATAGCCTTCTATAGCTGAGAGAATGTGCTTGGCCCTGAAAATATTTGTACAGTCACACAGAGCATTCTAGAGAAGGTGATAGATAAACAATGCCTGCCTAGGAGAGAGCTTGTATTAATTCCTCTGGGAACTGGGGGTAGAAAAGAGGAAGGAACAGGAGTTGCCCACCCATTGACAGTTAGGGGAAGATACTGCCTAATTAACCTGAGCAAGACAGGGTTTTGACGGGATTCACCTGAGGCTAATTCTCTGCCCTCTATTTTCCACTTCCCTTCCTGTCATTTTCCAGGTCCTCTCCATCACTTAGCCCTGTATTGTTCCTCCTTGGCAGGTGTGACTACTGAGTTATTGTAGTAATTTTGTCATAGGTGCAGCTGTTAGCCCAAAACCAGTTGGGTGAACTCGGGCAAAGAAAGTAGACATGTCTCCAGCATGAAATACACAAACATACCATAGTTTGAAAACCACTGTTAAAAATGCTGGCATATTAAAATTAGTCAACACATATTTATCCATGGAAGAAAATAAGCCTTTAATGATATTTGAAACACATATTCGCATACATCCTTCTTTTTACCTTCTCCTTGGTATGGGGGTAACTGCTGCATGCGGTCATAGCATTTGTACTGCGCATCCGACATTTTCTTTCGTCCTAGGACGTACAGAAATGGCTCGGACTCCATATTGGGAGGATAGGTGTTATTTGAAGTGGCAGGAAGAATCGGGGTTGGGTGCTGCATTAAAAAGACAAATCAGTTACTTATACAGAGCAGGAATGGGTGGATACAGAAATAAATGAAACAATCAGAAAGTTTGAAAACATTTTCCTTCATGAGCAACAATTACGAATGGTCTCCATGTAGGATATTTTTCTTCATAACTAAAAAGTATATTTATATTTCATCTACAAATTCTACCTACAAATTTCATATTTGCATTCATCCCATTCACTACTGAAAATGTATAGCGCCCACCCAAACTCATGCACCTCTTTATCATATAAGATTGTTTTAATTTTATTATCACTGTAAAGTTTAGAAGTAAAACAAATAAACTGATTTCCAAAAAAAATACTAATATTAAATCAATTTTGCCTTCTTTGGAAACTCTAATAATCATGAGTCATGCTATTAAAAATAGATATATTAGTGCAATAAATGAGCTTTTATATTAGATTATTTCAGCTTTTTAAAAATTTGTGCTTAGATTATGTACACTGACAAAATTTCACCCCAGTTATTCCATAGAACAAACGAAATCTGTTCTTCTGAGATATTCTGCATTGGATAATTGGCCTTAATATCTTTAAATTGGCTTCATCAGCTGATGACCTACACAGGATTATTTATTTTCAATACTGAAAGTCAACGTAAATCTTAAATATTTCTCCTAGCGCTTCTGCATTTTTGGTACAGGCTGACATTGTTCATGATCACCATCTTAACACATCATCCTAAGTTGTGTTTATTTAGATCTCAATCTCTTTTGTGGCCATGATGTTTTTGGTGGTGCCTGAATCCATGATTTTCTATATCCATGTTCTGCATAGAGACTTTTTTCAGAGAAGACCGCAAGCTTCAGCCTGCACTGACTTTTCTTCTTCTGAAGTTAGAACACTCTTTGTTCTCTTTCCATCACACCTGTTAAACACACTTTTTATTTGGCCTTATTCTGACTAAATTATTCTAAGATTAAGGTTTCCCCAAATGTATCGATGGCAGAAATAGTGTTATGTACTTTTCTCTATGCCTCACAGTCTCTAAAACAAACTCATTTTTATTAAGTTGGCCTGTATACGTCAGGCTACTCATAGTAGGGCCGCACTGTTTTCCAGTGTATGTCACTGTGTAGACGGGGCGCCCTGTCCTATAAGATAGCATGGTGCTAAAAGCTAAACTGTACAATGCATAATACAACAATTCAGAACAGACAGAGGGCATGGAACAAGAACAGTCAGGGATGACTACAGACACAAGGTAGAACTGGAATTGGACTTTGAGTGCCTGCACAGGGAGGAGAGGGAAGGCTTTCTGGATGGAAGGAAAGGAATGCGTCTAAGTCCTAGAGGTAGGAAATGGCATGTGTGAATCACTGTAGGAAACCATCCTTCCTGGAGGGGAGTATCTTTGGGGGTTAGTAAGAAATGGAGTCAAGGAAAATCAGATAACACAGAGCCCCGAGAAAATGAATACAAAGTGTGTGGTGCAATGAAAGGCTCAATACATTTTAGCTAATGTTATTACAACATGACAATAAAATAAAGATGTCATGCAGGTTTTTGATCAGTGAAGGCTGCGAAAAGGAGAGTGTTAGTAAAATTCATGTGGTGGGCGTCAGATGTGCACAGATCAGAGCTGGGGAGGGAGCCAGGAAGCCCAAGGCAGGGACTAGATCACCGCAGGAGGGAGCAGGGAAGTATAGCCCTCAGGACTTTCTCAAATAACAAAAAGATGTATTTGGAATATACGGAAAGGAGAACAGTTAAAAGTCAAACAGCTCTGATATTTTAAACTACAGAATGGAAAAAATGGGAGTGCCCTGAGAAGGGAGAAGTTGGGAAAGGAAAACCTTACTGGGGGAAGAAGGTAAGTTCTGTTTTGTACTTGTTTTGAAGGTGCCAGCAAGCCGTCTAAGTAGAAATTGCTTGCAAACAGAAGAGGGTAAATACTTACTACTTATAATTCTAGATGGACAATGACTGCGAAGATGGCTGATACTACTCTTTGGATATTAGGATTATTTCTAATTTTAATGCCTCTTGGATGTATGACAATGAAAAGAGAAATTAATGTACTGACAGAAATGATTTAAAATGTACAAATCCTTTACCCATGTAGTTGAACATCATTCTGTTGTCATATGACCCTTTCTTACTCATTTCAAGACCAATCAGTTGGCAAATAGTTATTATTTGCTAGTAAGTCAAGCATTATGCTAGAAACTGAGGATACAGTGCTGAATAAAACACACATAGATCCTGCCCTCATGGAGCTTACAGACTAGCAAGAAAGACCAACATTATAAAATATTTTCTGACACCAGAAATTGTGAACGGTAAAGAATCATCAATCACTGAATGCTCAGATATTCCTTCAGGAATTGGAAAGTGGTTTGCGAGTAAAAAATACATATTTTGAAGCAATTTCATGTTAAGGCTTCATTTTGGATTGTATGAGCCTCCATTTGTATGAAAGCACGTGTCTGTGTGTGTGTTAATAATCTCACTAGAGATCACATAACCATGGTCTTTAATAGGTCATTGTGTCCTCACAATAAGAGATATTAATTATACGTTAAACTTGTGCATCTATTTTAGATTCTTTGTGGCTCTGTTCTTAGAATATTTCACTGACACATATTTATTTATGGGCCATTTTCTCACCACATTCAAATCAAATTAGAAGATGGAATGTGATGTCATATATAAATATTTATATTTTAGATATTAGGGACTATTTTGTTTAAGTTTGGCATTCCTTCCAGAAGTAACATTCTGAATTCTATCTTTAAATTGACTGGGCAACCAGTTAAGAAATGTTCCTGGAAGCCATGGGGAGGCATTATGTGCAAGGATATCAAGAGGAAAACCCTGTGCTTGTATTTTTCAATTACAGGATTATTTGTTTTAATGCAGTTTTAACATCAGTCACAGTAAAGACATGCCCATCCGAAAGAGCGGGTGTCGTTCATGTAGACGGTAGTAGCATCAATCTTATCATTCTTGCAATATTGAAACAAACTCCAGTGAACTGGGTTTGGAGGCTGGTTCAGTAGAGATTGTTTCAACACTGAAGGAATGAGAAATTAGAACTTCTGTCGTAGATGAGACATAGTCATCTGAGTCCGCTCCTTGTCTGGTTTGTGTGTGAGCACTGACGATGGAATTTTTCCAGTGGTAACTGAATGTTTCAGTGATTTTCTTCTGAAAATAACATACACATTGAGGCATTCTGTCTATGTATGTGGACATAGACAGATAACTATTATATATATATATTTATTGGATATATATATCTATATAGATAACTCTTATATATATATATATATATATATATATATATATATACATAATTCCAACAATGGAATTACTACTGCTTGACAATAATACATATACAAATTTCATAAAGTTCACTGGACATATAAACTTTTTGCTGATGAGTTTGTACCAACAAAAATGGCTAGGAGGTGGTGTAGTTTTCAGCAATATAGAGACAAAATAGAAGCATAGTGATTAGATAAGACTACCAAGCAATGTGAAAGACTTAAAATATTTTACTTATCGTAAGTATTATGTTTATATTATATATTTGGGGGCATAAATAAATATTTTATGCTCACATGAGGATAGAGATGAGCTATGAAGGGCACACTGCTTTTGTGGATAAAGACTGGTGTTCAAAGCTTTGCATACAAGCCATCTTAACATGATTTTTCCAAAGCAAAACAAAAAAACAACCTCTTACTTGTTGTCCTATGTAGCAGTTTAGCCGCCGTATATGTGATGTCACTCCTAAAGGTGCAAGTAAATGGCGCCACACATACGGCCACCAAGCTGCCACCAATACCTGTAGTCCTCAGCCGAAACACCGCTGGTTCTTTCAGGTAACAGATACTTTGCTTCCCACATGCCAGGTCCTGTTCTAGTACTGGAGACTCAGCAGTGAACAAGACTGGTAAGGTCCCTGCCCTCATGGGGCTTACATTCTAGGTTTCGTGCACACTAATCCTGGAGTCCAGTGGAAAGCAATCTGGTTTGAATGGTCATGTAGTCAAGCAATTCCTACTTTGATGTAAGACAACCAGCCTACTTTTGGGATCCAGGTGGTTTCTAGAAGCACAGAGACAAAATAATTATAGGACTGTTCTGTGTAGACCTTTAAGAAATGGCCCATCTCTGCCGTGGTTTAAACCTCATGAATGTGGGAACCCATGCTACAATGTTGACGGGAAAGATTCTTAATGATTGCCAGAGACAGAACTACTCTAAAAGGAACATGATTCTAGAATCCACAAACTGATATAACCAACAGGATTTCGATGTCACCATCCTTAATATCGACAATGTAGATGTTGGAATTATTTGTAGGTTTCAGTTACTTATACTTTTCAAAATAACAATGGATAAAATAGAACTTTGTAACCTGTTAACCCTGGTTCTTCCAGGTAGGATCAGACGGTTGGTGTCCTACGTACTTTCTACTTAAGCATTATATAAACAACAAAACTGCTGTGTGATGAAAAATTCTAAGCAAATGAGGGAATACAGCTTAGTTAACAACAAAATGCTTCTCAGAAGAATCTAGTTTTTCTAGGTCCTCATCATTGTTGTTATAATTATCATCATCATCACTACATTTTTGAGTGCTCACTATGCGTCAAGCACTGTTCTAAGCCTATTACATTACTGCAGATAAGGGAGAGGAAGTGAGTGGGTGGTTTTGCTTAATGTAAATTGAGGCTCATGGAACGTGGTGACAAACTGATACTTTATAGAGCATTTGGAAATCAGTTTCGTAGAATTCAATAAATACACTCGTAGTGGTTTTTCACATTAATGTATTTAAGAAGTAATATTTTATAGTAATTAAAATCAATATCACTTTTTTAAAAAATTTAATTTTCTTGGAGGAGTATCCATGTGGAACACAATGAATGTTTTAGAAGGAAACTGACATATTTATCAAAAATTTTTTATGGAAAAATTCTCCAAATCAAATATATGATCCAAATACAGGATAGAGAAGCAAATTTCTGTTTGTCACAGCAGAGAGCACAAAACCACTCAAGTGTCCTGTGTAGGGGTGCCTAGGTGGCTCAGTCGTTAAGCGTCTGCCTTCAGCTCAGGTCATGATCCCAGGGTCCTGGGATTGAGCCCCGCATCGGGCTCCTGCTCAGTGGGAAGCCTGCTTCTCCCTCTCCCACTCCCCCTGCTTGTGTTCCCTCTCTTGCTGTGTCTCTCTCTGTCAAATAAATAAATAAAACCTAAAAAAAAAAAAAGTGTCCTGTGTAGTATGTCTGCTAGCAAAGAGATGCCCACAAATCAGAAGACATTTCTGTCCATGGCTCAAATATATGAAATTCTTTTAATGTCTGAATTTCAAGATATATTGGGTAAAAGTTTTGAATAGAATTGATCTACTTTAGTTTTTTAACACATCAGAAATGATCTGTAGTCTTTGTGGTAGTACTCAAACTGTCTTATTCGTATCTAGTAAGTTACTTTAGTAAATTAGTAACTACTTTAGAACTTTTCTTCTGTCACTGTCTAATATAATTATATGGTTTATGAAATAGAATTATTTAACTACTTTAGAACTTTTCTTCTGTCACTGTCTAATATAATTATATGGTTTATGAAATAGAATTATTTAGAAATATTTACATGTAATGGATCACACAGAATTTAAGCTCTAAAGATAACAATATCAATTATGAATGGAATATACCACTATTTCTGCAACTATAGAATCTCATATAAGGCTTGGGCATTTAGAGACAACATAAAATATGCTAGTAGTTCCTACAATATTCTTGTTTAAGTGTTTTTATTATATTTACAATGACATGAAGTTACTTGCATTTCCAAATATTGGATTACTTTTAGCAAATTATACTGTATTTTATCTAAAGATTAAAATAATACAACAATATTACATAATAAACTATACTCAATATCCAAGTAGATACAAGAGGGCTACATTAACAATCATACCCATAAACCATTTATTTGATGTATAACATTACCAAATAAAAATTCCCTTAAAAATGAGAGGAACTTTTTTGGAATATTAGTAATATTTTTCCCTGAATAATGTTAAGAGAAACAGTTTATGCAAACTTGTAAGCCTATGACTACTCATGAATTAACAATGTAAATCCTGGAACCCTGGGAAAGTTTTGTTTGGGTGAATATAATAATATCAGGTACTGACTTATTTTTATTGCCTCTATGATTCATTGGCAATGTTGTTCTGATGTGCTAGAAAGGATAAGGATCAAGACAACTCCTAATTTATTTATGTAAAATTTACTCATCTCTCTTTCATGTGTTGTGGAAGCTGATATGATGGTGGGTTAGCAAAATCAAAACCAATAAATAGATAGGCCCTGGTAGTATTTTCTAAGATAATTGCAGTTCTGACTACCTGCTAACCATTTAGGAATAAAACAGTATAAAATCACAAAACTTGGACATGATTTAAAAGGTTAGAGAAAGCGTTATGGAGTGACATTGGTCTGTTAAGACTTAAGATTCTTAGTCAATTTTTTTGAGAGATGCATTTAAAATCAATAACGTGACTGAAAGAGTTCAGATGTTTGAAAAAGACAGTAGCCCAGAAACTGTTGTTCAAATCCACCTAACATCAAAAACATTTTACCCAAGAACATTATTAACCTTCCATGTTAAATTCCAAGATAATGTGGAGATGTCTCAAGTTAATGCTAAATTTTTGTAAACAAAGCTCACATTTCTCAGTGAACCATAACAGTAATCTAAATTGTGAAAGTTCAGAGTGGGGATCTATTAGCAAAATTGAAGAAAATGATAGTTTTTTTAAATAAAGATTTTTATTTATTTATTTTAGAGAGAGAGACACAGCGAGAGAGGAAACACAAGCAGAGGAGAAGCAGACTCCTTGCTGAGCAAGGATCCTGATGTGGGGCTCAATCCCAGGACCCTGGGATTGTGACCTGAGCTGAAGGCAGACGCTTAACCAACTGAGCCACCCAGGCACCCCGAAGAAAATGATAGTTTTGAGGAACTTTTGGCTGGTGAAACTTAGCTTTGGCAAGATGTCTACCCTTGCAAATGCCCATTCAATCGTACGCTGTATTTCAGCATTCTTGATTAATGTAGCTTAAATGATGTTTTACTTACATTTAGAAAGATGAAGAGTACCAAGCACCGGCGTGTGAGTGTGAACTTCATTTTTGGTTTTTGAAGATGATCTTCTAAGTCCTAGAAAAATATAAAGTAAAAAAAAAATTTACATTAATAAACATAGCTTTAATATTGACTATAATCAATTTCTTTTTTTCTATTTGACTTGGAGAGGATCATGTCCCAAGACACCCTGCATAAAATTCATGTATGGAAGCAATATGCTGGTGATGCAAATGCAGTTGCATGTTCCACTCCTTTCCTTTCGGCCAGGAATGACTGGTGTCTGGTTGTTGTCGAAAGTCCTCCTATTAAGAAATTCCAGAGCCACCTTTACATATCAGGACCAAAACAAAGGATTCAGAGAAATCAAGAGCAACCAGTGTGGCTTCCGTTAACCCGTGGCATCAGTAAAACTGCTGAAAATTTCAATGGAAACATCCACAAAGAAATCACTTCATTGGACATGAACAAATACAACCTATGATTTGTAAAGGACCATTAGTCATGCCCTCTAGGTAAATTAAGGCCAACTTTGATTTAAGTAGTCTTATGTAGAGCCTTGAGTATTTTTCTTTCCTATAAAATTTTCTACAAGCTTCAAGTTGGGACTAAGAATAAATTTCTTCAATAGCAAGGATTGAGTATGTCACCTAACGGCTCACTGTTCCTTCTCAAAAGCATATAATAGTCAGAAACATGCTGTTGTGTCACAAATAACAGTTTTTCATGACTGTGCAGATAATTTTACACAAGGAAAGATAATAAAAGAGAGAAAAATTTAAAACATATATATATATTTTTTTCATCAGTGGGATTTGTGTGAAACTGTATTTCACCTAAGGGTGAGTGGTTATGATTGTATCATATGTCTTATACTTGATGTATAAGATGCCAGAATTAAAAGCCAGATCTCTTCTTCAGATGAAAGCCCTACTCATTAATTTCAAATGTAAGGGTTAAGCACAGTGAGAAGTCAGTTTCTCTATGAAGGTGAATATGGGGTTAGGCAGTTAATTGACTTGTTCTATCTATGTTATATATTTCATATCATTTGATATTTTATAAAGTATGAGTTGCTAGGTTTTGGCTCAACAGTATCATTACCATGGGGAACATGAGAAGCTGTGGGAGAACTGTCCCACTGAAGGTGAATGAGGGTGCACAGTCGTTTTGCTGTAGGAAAGGAGCGCCCCATGGTTTCAAAGCCCCACACACTGCTTTTACGACTGTACCACGAACAACTAAGGGGAATGAAAATAGTATGAACATGGATCTGAGAGTGAACATTTGGAAATGACAGAGGGGTTTAGTCAAGGAACAAAGTTCTTCCTTTTTCCTATGAAGTGGAGAGGTCAATAATTTTAAATAATCTTGCATTATTTTGAACTATAACAAATTTCTCATGTGCAACTTTATAGCAGATCTGGGCTGTACTAAACCTGCCTCTAGTTAGAGAAGTTCAGTTGTAATTCTCCAGGTTAAACAGTACTTTGCAGATATGCCTCTCTTTGAGAGAAGTATTTCGTGGCGATCTGTGAGGAGGACAGAAAGAACATGTAAATAGAATTGTGAAGGAAGACAGGTCTTTATGAATTTAAGGGAGAAAAACATGGCAAAGAAGAGTAGAATCAGAATGGAGAATAAAGTAATTCACCTTTGCTAGGATTCTTCCAAGGAAAGAGGGAAAAAAAAAAAGAATGAAGAAAGTTAAAAAGAACGACAGATGTGGAGAACCCAAAATGAACTAACAGAGACCTATAGCTTAGTTGAACGGATGATTAAAGAATGGATAGATTGCAGGGTGGAATCTTGGGAAAGACTAACATGGAAAGACTAACATGGAATTTCCAATAGGCAGGGTTTAGAATTCAATGACCCTGAAGAGAACAGTTTTGACTTAGGTTTAGGGAGTTAAACCTGCACCCAAACAGGAAAAGACAAAGTCAGGCAAACAGCAGCTAATGGAGATAAAAATGGAATTTGGAAATGTTCAATTTGGAATGGGTACAAGTAAGACAGGTAGCTTGTGATCAGACAGTCATCTGGAATACCTGGAAGATGACTCAGAGAAAACCAGAACAAAGCTTAACTTTGACATTAGATTTTTTATTTGTTTACTTCCTGTTGTTTTCCCTATTCCTTCTTTACAGGAAGGACTTATTCAGTTTTGCCATCCAAGAACCTAGAAAGAAATCTGGGACACAGTTAAGTGCTCAGTAAATGCTGGTTGCTTAGTTCAAGGGATGATGTTGGGTCAAAATTTGGTAAGGCAGCAAGCATTATTCTTTTCCTAAAGAGCCCTAATTGTAGAGCCAAGAGATTCTAATTTCTGCATTTACTTTTACGATTTCTTTTATTTTGGGCAAGGAGCTTCACCTCTATGCCATTTTCCTGTCTATAGAAAGACTCCTTAGCCAATCCTTCTTGACTAGGAGAAGAACACACTTCCATATGTGAAGCATATTGGTCCCCCTGGATCTGTCCAGCAGTCTAGTTACTAGGGGAGTGGTTTCCAAGATGTCTTTTAGCCATCTTTAAAAAACAAAATGAAACAAAAGACAAAAGCTCTTATGGGAGCCCCGTATATAAACCAGATGAATGTAGAATCTAAAAACTTGATTGTGGAGTGTGATTCAGAACATGTAAATGAAATAACCTTGGACAGTGGTTCAATTACTGGGTGGGACCAGAGAATCTGCACTGCTCTGAATCCACAAATGAGTACTCATTACTAATCTCATCTCTAGAAAATTGTATTCCTTTGTTGCAGGGATGAGTTGGTCAGTGGAAACCACTTCTATTAATACACACACACTAAATCACTAATTCAATGATGATGATGGAATAGAATAATCTTCATTTAAGGAGAACAAATTTCCTTGACATGTAAAGTTACATTATTTTTATTTATTTATTTTTTGTGGAAAGAATATGAAATGTCAATGTCTGAAAATAATGTGTCTATTCTCATAGATCAGCATTTCCAAAAGTGTATTCCATAGAATAGCAGTAATCCCATGAGAAGCAGCATAAAATAAAGTTTCCATGGCCAAAAATGTTTAGGAAATTAAGCATTTCCTATATTCTTCTTAGAGATCTACCATAGACATTAGCACTTTAAAGTACCTAATTTTCCTGTACCAAAACCACTAGTTTGACTTTAAATCTTCATTCTCCAAACCTGTTTGACTATGAAAAACAAAAAAAAAATTTTTTTTTTGCAGTCACAATTATTAACCCATCTACAGAATATACTTTGGAAAATGCTCTTTTGGCTCAATGGCAATTTCTAACCCACCATAGTCTATTAACTTTGCAAGTCATGAGAAAGAGCTGCCCTTTTACTTAAAAATTTCTTTTTTTCTTCTCCATGGAGCAAAAGTGGAATTTCTGAGGTCTTAAATATTCCCCAGCCTTGGTACAAAGCCCAAAGCTATAAAAGGCATCTCAGAGGCAATTGCTCCTTTGGAGCATTCATTCGTTAAGAACCTCTCCCCTAATACCCTGGCCATGAGAACAGCAGTGGGATGAGGGTATGGGCAAAGAGCAGGAAAGAGAAGAGACAGGCACTGCTTATCTCAGAATAGCTAATAGCCTTTTGTCACCCAAGGTCTGGAATCTGTTTCAAATTTGAAATTTGACATTTGTTTAAAGACAGATCTATCTAGTAAGCTTCTGTAGATAACAGTCCAAGTGAACAGGTAAATACACTGTATGAAACCACAGGGTCTGCTGGTTTGTTGCCTTAACAATGCCTTCTGTTTGGATAACTCCTTAATTACACAATCTATTAGAAAATCATTCTTCATTACTATAGGAACTCACTTGCCAAGACGTAATGTCGTCATAAACCCAACTTATGTTGACATATCAAGCAAAGCAGAATGACTTTTTGCTCCTCATTGTGAGTTTAAAATGCTCATCTGACTCCAAGCTCCAAGTTTAGTTAGTGAAAACTGGTATCTCTGCTTTGGGGAGCTGCTTTTGGTAAACAGGTTGGCACATCATGTAAAAGAATCTAGATGAGAAGGGTAGTGGAATAAAAATGATGTCATATGGGAAAAAGTGACTTTTTCTTTGACTCTTGTCAAGGACCTGACATAGTAAGTGTTCAGTAAACATTTATCGAATGAAAAAGATAGATTGCCTCTAAGCAGTTGGCTAGGCAACATTAATCAGTGGGAAATCTTGGAGAAGTGGTTCAGGATCATGTGCCATTCAAAAGTGTGACATTACTCAAATGGATACTATTAATGAATAATTAGATAGGATTTCATTAATTAAGACTAATTTGAGGAAAAGGCATTGTGACCTCATCAATACTTTCTAGTACTGGATCTGCAATAGCAGCCATGATAGAGAAAGGAGAGATAGAAACTATTTGCTTCAAATCAATTTAATTAAAAACACATCATGCACTTATTATGTGTGTTTTAATACCATCTCAAGATAAAGTTTAACTTCAATATATGAGAGGTTGGGAGAAAAATAGTCCAGTCTAAAGGGTCAGCATAAGCAAAGATGAGGATATGGGAATCACTGAATATATTGAAGAAACTCTAATTGGGATGATTTTGAAGTTCATGTTCTTAGTCATTACATATATACTGCCATCTGACATGAAAGGAATACTCAGCTTTGGACAAATGGAATTTGAGTTGTCAACAGGGTCATCTATATGGAGAACCTAAAATGCACCTGATTGGTTTTTTTTTAAGATTTTATTTATTTGTTAGAGAGATAGAGAGCACAAGCAAGGGGGTGTGGCAGACAGAGGGAGAGGGAGAAGCAGGCTCTCTGCTGAGCAGGGAGCTTGATGCGGGGCTTGATCCCAGGACTCTGGGATCCTGCTCTGAGCCGAAGGCAGCCTTTACTGGCTAGCCACACAGGCATCCCAAAATGCACCTGATTGTAAATAACATGTTTACTGCTTCTGTATAAAGCTCATAACTTTAAAGCTTCTGTTGAGATCAGCTATGGTGAATATGGGAAGAGGAGTCATTGCAGTGTAATGAAAAAAAAAATCTTGGGCTAAGGAATAAGGAATCCATATTCTAATCCCAAAACAACCTCAAACTCATCATGTGACTCTTAAGCATGTTACTGCACCTTTCTGGACATCAATTTCATTATCTATAAATTAGACAATTGGACTATAATTAAGGGTTCTTCTCACTCCAACATTGGCTCTAAGTTGAATTGCAATAAAATATAAAAAATACATTTTGGAGAAAGAGAAAGCAGAGCAATTAGATAAATATTGGGTCTTCCTGACCCTCCAATAGAAAATAAACAAAGACAGCATTTTCCACATTGTATTCTCCAAAATATGATCCTTGTGACTACTCAATAATGAAAAAGGGAAAGAGTAGTTCACCAGGATAAGGTTTGAGAGATGTGGACTACTATGTGCTCTTTTCTGGAGAAAAAAAAATTATGTTTATGTTAGGATACTAAAGGTTCTGAGAAGTCCTGCAACAATGGATCCTTTAACTAAATTCATTTAAGTTAGCTCTTGTTATAAATTATTTTACCAATAATAATGTGCAATTAACACTCAAGGAAGGGACAGGCAAGTTTAGCTAATAGTTGACTTCCACTGATTTCAGTGAATGAAAGGTATGTTACTCTCTCCTTATTAGCAGAAAAGACTGTAGTTACAGGCAAATGTTGCAGATTTATTAGCATTTATTTATTATATTGGAATAGAAATGACAGGACTTTGCCACAACTTATCTAGATTACTGCAACTCTGATGAATAGATGACTGAGTTAAATATGTTGGTGCTATTACAGTGTAGGGAATACAGCCAGTTTAAAAAAAAAATATGTTGGTGCTTTGTTTTGAAAGTCCACTTTTGCAAATACTGATATGTGAAAAGTGTCCTTCTCTCTTACCCAGGAGACTTCCTGCGAGGTGCTGTACTGGTTAATTCAAATGATAAACTCTTTTAAGTCAAACTTTAAAATATTTATGTAGAATTCACTGCCCAACACACATCAAACCATTCTATAAATACAGGAATTCAAAATTGTGGGTTTATGATTTAGTCCTTACATACACATTATTGTGTCCTTATACACCTTTGACAAACTTCTTCTTTCAGAAAAAGATATGCCTGATTTCATTGGATGATGGAACTGGAAGAGACTCTAGAATTCACATTTCCCAAAACCTCTCACTATACAGGTGAGTTAATGAAAACCTACTGAAATGATTTTCCTCAAATTGGTTAGAAGTTTAGTGGAAGAGCTCCAGTTAAACCCCTATTATATTCCCAAAATGAGTGTACACCGTAAACTCCTAGGATGCCTCACGTCAAAGGTTTTTTCTAGCTGGCTTCAACCTTCTGCTAGTAAAGCCTATAAGGTCTAGTCTAGTTGGGATAGAAGTCAACCACAACCACAGTTCATCCTTTTGCCCAGTTTGGTTCCTCTTAATCACCTTCAGGAATTCCATTTGGTTCTGATTTCAAGGATATCTTAGGGTGAAAGATGCTCAGGCCTGAATAAAGTGGATAAAATAAAGGAATATCCTGTGGTGTCATTCAAAATGCTTAACAGTGGCTGCTACATCCACACCCACCAATCAGAACAATTGCTGGCTATAAACCACAGGCTCTGGTGCTCACCAGCTCTAAGCCAGCCCCGGAGTTCTCCACTTCCTTCCTGTCTCCCGTAACCCTGGTGTTCACTGTGCATGTATCTCTGTATGTTTGTGTTTGCAGAAATGAAGGTGGAGTGGAATGAGGCAGAGAGCTCTTATTGTATTTATAAATTCACTTATCAAGTATTTACTGAGTCAGATGCACTTTTTGCCCTTATGAGCCATTAGGTACTACAGAGAATGCCTGAGTGGGAGCCACTCTTATGTACCCCCTTTATTTATACATGCTTCCCAATCCCGTCACCATTTCTGGGGTTCTACACAAAGATATTTCACGGAGAACCTTACCAGGGACAAGGCTGTTCCTGTTTTTCCAATTCTAGTAGCATATATTTACTAATAGAGAAGGGTGCTATCACATGTAATTTAATCATTACAAAACTTTCCTTTTCTTCCTATTAAATTATTTAAGGGTCCATTTCCCTGAAATTTGAGTACCTTGGAAATTATCCTTTTTACATGGCTGTGTAAGCAGTTCAAAAGTTTCTGTAAAATTAGCTGGATTCCCTTGAAAAACAGAGATTAAGTGAGATTAATGACATCAGGGATGGCCAGCCAAGCTGGAACCCTCAATGTCAGCCATGATGATGCAAATAGTTTTCATCATAACAGTTGTTTCCCACCATGACCTAACAGCTAATATTCATGATGGTGATCTAAGGAACTTGTCTAAAATGATGGTGTTGAAGTCAATTTCAATGTGGCAATTTAACATTTCAGGTGAAGCCAACATTTTGCAACCTGCTTTATTAAAGAAAGCTTGGTACCTCCTTTTTTTTTAAGATTTTATTTATTGATTTGAGAAAGAGAGAGAGAGAATAAGTAGTGGGGAGGAGCAGAGGGAGGGGGAGAGAGAGAGAGAGAGAGAGAGAGAGAAGCAGGCTCCCTGCTGAGCAGGAACCTGATGCGGGGGATCATGACCTGAGCCGAAGGCAGACACTTAACCGACTGAGCCACTCAGGAGCCCCGATACTTTCTTTATCAAAAGAAAACTTGCATGTGACTCACTTTGTCAATTCAATTTTTAAAAATTATATATGTAAAGAAGTTTTGGTCCCTAAAGTAAGACTTAGCCAATCCTACATTTAATTAGAAATACCAAAGAAGTAATCTTAATGCATGTGATCTGGTTTGGGGATGTAGATGGGATAATGACTGAGAAGCATGCAGCCAAGTTCAGTGAATTCAGAATGTGTCTGGAAGGCATCTAGATAATCTCCGTCCTTAAGTAATCTTTATTCATATTTTCCCAATCTCTGACTGAATTTCTATGACAGCTCTTTGTACTTCCCCTGCCTCCCTCTAGTGGTTTGCATTCAGTGATAGTAGCTAAAGGAAACACTGGAGAAGTAAGCGCTAGGATTCATGTCATACCAATGAAGTGAATTGGAATAACTGAGTTGACCAAGTGTTTACTCAAACAGAACCTGTGACTCTTTCCAAAGGAAACTTGACTGGCGATTTCTTCTCTAATGTAAGTTGACTAACGTAAGTTCACTGCTCTGCTGTTGCTACTGGGCAGGTCTTCCTGGGACCGGAACTAGCCGCTGGTAGGAAGGGGACAGGTAACAGAGCTCTGTTGTAGGAGTGAAATACAACACACCTTTGAACTTAAGGCTTTAGGCTCAGGAAAGTTTTGATATTCTTTGGAAAGATACAGATGGAACCTAATGTTTATCAAGAAAACCTATTATTATCATGGCTGATTGATACACAGGAATATATAGCAGTCTTTAGCCAAATTAAAATATGTATTAAAATGGACTTATATATTGTATGGTGACTAACATAACATAATAAAATAAAATTTAAAAAATGGACTTTTTAAAAAAGAAAGAACTGATGGGAAAGGAAGGAAGGAAACTAAAATGAACTGAGTGCACACTAAGAGCCAGGTAATTATATTTACTACGTTATCCTCACATCAAATGCAAATAAACATTATCCCCACTTTATGCATTAGGAAACAAAAGTTTGCAGATGTTAAGTGACTTAACTAAGTTCTCACAGTCAATGAGGGGCAGAGACAAAATTTGAAAACAGTTCTTCAAAACCATGCTCTTTTCATATTTCACACTGATTCTAGAAATATATACATTTAAAATCAATATTAAGTAATGACAGTTTGAGAATAAGTTGTCAATAATTTTTCTTTTTAAAAAAATAATTGTGCTTTAAAAAGTACGTGAAGTTTTGCTTTGGAAAATAAATAGAAGTTTGGTAAACATTTATTGTCTTTTAAACTGACAATTTGAAGATTGTTAAATATGTTAAGCATATTTCATTCTTTCTCTTGGTTCATAGATATTTTACTTTATATTTTTATAGAATTCTAGTTTGTCATACATTTTTAATAATTTATTACAAATAATGACAATATATTTCCCTTTAGAGTCTCTTCATGAACATTCCTTGTTGAAGGGTTATAGGCCCATAAGGATTCTAAGTTTTCATTAGTAATCCATTATAACCACAAGGACCAAATCTAAAAGGCAGTAAGAGATCTATGACTACTCATTTTAAAATCATTAGATGGGACACCTGGGTGGCTCAGTCAGTTAAGTGTCTAACTCTTAATTTTGGCTCCGGTCACGATCTCAGGGTTGTGAGACTGAGTGCAGCACTGGGCTCCATACTGGGTGTGAAGCCTGCTTAAGATTCTCTCTGACCCTCTCCCTCTGCCCCTTCCCGCCCACAAAACAAAACCATTAGACAAATATTATTTTCCTAGGTCAACTGTATTGACTATATTGACTTTTATCTAAATCATACAAGTAAACTAATAATCATACTTTGGAATGATTATTGCTTAAAGACAGATGTAAATTATTTATGCTCTTTTTTCTAACTTAACTGTATTGAAGCAATTATTCACAAGTGCTTCAATGTCAGTTTCAAAGTTGCTCTCTGTGGAATCATGCTAATTCTAGAGTTGGCCACCAAGGTGAATATTGGACTAGATTACCACTAATACTCCTTGATTAACTGTTTCAATATTCTTACAATATGTAATTTAAAAATGCAGTACTATATTCTCTCCTTCTATCAGAATTAAATGCAGAATCTATACAACCAGAGATAATTAAGATAAAAATCAAAATACTCAATTCATCAAGGATCTTCTTAGCGCAGTATCAGTCGTGAGGCTAATGTTGATCCCAGGGCTCTCCTAAACCAAAGAACTGTGGGAAATAGAGCCAGCCAAATGTTTCCATCTGGTCCATATCAACTGGTGTTTTAGAGTCAGCTTAATTAAGCATTGGCAAGAAAAATGCTGAAATAATTTAGAAAGGTGTAAAGAGAAGCCCATTAAAACAAATACATAACAAAGGAACTTTCAAATATAAAAAGCAACACTTTTAGGAGTGGTTTGCAATACTGCCATCAGTTAATACTTTGTTAAATGCCACGGAGTTTCATAGTTCATGGCACTGGATTAATTGCAGTTCAATTCTAATTTGTCTCCCTAGAACAGAGATATTTCTCATTGAGCTCTGTGTATATACAAATTCAAGACTTGAAACGGGCAGCAAACATCACTGTAAAGTGCACAAGCCCACCCACCCCACATATATACATATATATATACACCCCCAGTTGACGGAAAGGTAAACTTTCTCTGTGCACATATGTGTATTTACAAAAACAGTGCATTCAATTTGTAGTCCCTTTAAAAAGTTGGCTGATAATATTTACTAGATGTGCTGTCTGAGCATGATATTATCATTGCTCTTAAATGGGGTGCTGTTGATAGTATTTACTAGAACAGGAAACAAAATCAATAGCACAATTGGAAACATAGTCTAGAAGCTGTTTCCTTGATTTATTTTTAAGACTAAGATATTTATCATAGTCATTCAGAAATGTCTTTAAAGTTATTTTTAATTAAAACTCAGTGTTTCTTGAAAACTAAAGTAATAAAAGTCCTATTTTATTATAAGAAGACAATACAGAAGAATTTGATGGTCATATAGATGAGTCCTATGGCAAAATGTGCTTTGCTGTTTTCACGCAATACTATCGAAGACACAAAATTCAACAGCACCCCATTTAAGAGCAATGAAAATATGCTCAGACAGCACATTTTTCCTTGTATCAACATAAATATTAGATGCTTAGAGAACAAGTCAGAATATGTCTCTTTTGGCTAAAATAATTTAGTGGAAGCAGGAACAAATAGTGCAACATAAGGGTTCATGCATTTTAACATAATTGCTTAATGGGATTTTACCACAGGAAATCTTAACTATTATAAGTATTATACTAATGGGGATATATAACTATCTTCTGGCAAAGTTTTGCTTTATTAATTGCATAAGTTTATAAACGATTTTATAATATGTGTCAAAATCCTTAAAACATGGAGACCCTTTGACAGTGATTTTTTTTTCCTACAGATATAATCATAAATTGGCTGATATTTAATTATAGAAATATTAATTATAATATTTTCTACTGTGGTGGAATTTGGAAATAATCTAAATGCTCAAAATAATGGATTTGTTAAATAAACTTTGGTACATCTACACTATGGAACACTGTGCAGCCATTAAACATTGTATTAGAATATTTAATTACCTTATTATACAGATATTTATTACATTAACACTTTTTAAAAGGTCTACAAATTGAATGCACTGTTTTTGTAAATATACATATAAGAAAGGCTTGAAGAATAAAATAAAATGAATTTTCTGAGCTCTTATTATGCAGCAGGCACTCTCAATATACTATCTTCCTTAGTCCTTTCAGTAGCCTTTCTGTGTAGATACCATTATTGTTACTGTAATTTTGTAGCTGTGGAAACGGAGTCTAGGGGGCTAGGTAAAATATTAGGTTGGTTGTGTAACAAACAACCCCCACCCTCAAGTCTCAGTGACTTAAAAAAACAGATTTTTTTTTTTTTTTTTTTTTTTTGCTCAAGTGAAATGGAGCTATGGGGCAGCCGAAACTCCCTCTGTGTGTCTGCTTCCCATTACTTTTTTTCTGTGACCAAGGCTGAAGGAGCAGCACTGATCTTGAGGGTGTTGCTCTCCTGGCAGGGGGTTGTCAGGCCAGAGGAGCCAAACTACAAAATGGCATTTCAAACTTTGCTCAGCTGGGGTAAGACACAGCTACTCAGTCACCTCCCATTGACCTAAGCAAGTCACAACATGAAGCCCAAAGTCAATGTATCAGGAACAAATAATCCTTTTCTGAGTAAAGAGAAAGTGAATAATTAGAAACACACACACACACACACACACACACACAGTACAACTGCACAAATTTTCACAGCAGAGTCATGGCAAAGATGATACTAAAACCTCTCCAGGAGGTGAGTTTGCAGGTGATTTTCTTTTGCTTATCTGCATTTTCTAACTTTTCTAACATGTAGGAATTGCTTTTGAAATATAGAAAAGGGAAAAAAAGAAAAGACAAAATAAACTAACTTGTATTTGTTCTGGGTTTTATTTGGTGTTGCTAATAGGGATGTTCCCTGTGGTGTAGCTTTGGAGCTGAGAATAAGACATCTTTACAGGGGGAAGGGAATGTTATACTCATCTCACCTTGTTTGGCCCTGCTTTTAATCTGTCTTCTGGTAACTGGAAGAATACTTAAAAATGTTTGACAATAATCTCCGATAAGGAATACCCCACAGATTAAAAGAGGACACTTAAACCAAGTGGGAGTGCCATTTCAGAGAGGTCCAGTCTCTATAATTAAAGCTTCATTGATGATACCAACAGCAAGTTGCAATAAAAAACAATGAGTTAGTACTAAATTAGCAATACGTTTAAGACAGAATGTCTGCTGGTCTTTCTAATTACATCTCTTAAGAGTGCCCTGATGGTGATTAGCTGTTAAAAATATATTTCACAAATGTAATTACTAAACTGTAAAGGGAAATGAATCTCAGTGGCCAATGAGGAATAGTCATAATACACCCATAAAAACAGCAGCAAACGAAGGCGGAACACATTCGGTGATATTATAGAAAATTGCCCAAGTTTTCCACTTTACCTCTTATTACTGTTTTGCTTCTTTGGAAATTCCCACCAGCAGGAGAAAAAAACAACATATCCTATCTTACACTTCATATTTGCCTTTCCTAATGAAAGCTATGGTAACATTACTTAAATGTAGCTAAAAATAGTCAAATTTTGCAACATCTGTGCTTGGAATAAAGGCAACGCCTGACTGGGAAACAATAGACCATAAGATAGTTACAATATCTAACCTCAGCAATATCTGGTACTCAAAGAAGGCCAGCAGGAATTCTTTAACCACATATTATTTTCTCTGTTCAGCAGTATCTTTTCTTTTCTCTCACTGTATGTGAAATCTGTGATCTGCCATCTTGGGCAGACACTCAAATAATACTTGTAAATAAGATAAGCCTCTGTATCTATCACAGTCCTTAAGGCTTTAAAAGACCAAAGAGAGATAAATGTTCAAAATGTTCAATGAGTAGGCTTGTGATATATATTGGACACACACACACACACACACACACACAAAGCCCCATTGGCAGCTCTGTGTAAATTATACCTATGGTATATCTTGAAATGGTATTTTTTTAGCATGACATTTCTCAGGAAGAGAGAGGTGTTACATAAATGTTCAAAAAACAAGACTAAACAAAACAACCCTCAACAACACCATCAAAAAACTACATTAAAGAAATAAGCAAAGAACATGAATAGAAATGTCTCCAAAGAAGAAATACAAATGGCCAATAAGCACATGAAAAGATGTTCAACATCACTAATCATGAGGGAAACGCAAATCAAGACCACAGTTGAGATACCACCTCAGTGGGAATGGGGAGGAGAGGTTACTGTTTAATGGGTACACAGTTTCAGTTTTGCAGGATAAAAAAAGTTCAGGAGATGGATGGTGGTGATGGTTACACAGCAGGATGAATGTACTTAATGCCACAGAACTGTGTACTTAAAAATGCTTAAGATGGTGAATTTACGTTCTGTGTATTTTACCACAGTGAAAAATAAAAATAATAAAAAGACAGACAACAGAAGAAGAAAAGAAGCAGCTCCAGATGACTGGTATCATTTCGAGTTCATCACTGACATGATGGGAAAGGATTAAGTAACTGGCTGGGGTGGGGCTGAGGGGTACTTGCAAGCGCCAGTTTGGAGGTAGGGATTCAAGACCCAGCCCTGCGATTGACTACTTGTGGGAATTTGGGCAAGATGAGGACTATGGATGTGTACAGCGAGAAACCGCCCTGTAAGCTCTCTAACTTCCAGGAACTCTACAAATGTATGAAGATGGGGAGTGATGAATAGAGAATTGAGTATTAAGCACCGCAATACTCAGGGACTGGGGACAAAGGAAGGAGGAGAGAGATTTCCATAGGGAAGAAAACTCCTGCATTCCCCACAGTAGTCAGGATCTTAGGACCTAGAGGGTACACTGTGTACTCTTCTCTCTCCCTATGGGGCAAGGTTCCCTTCTCCCCTATGGAGGGCAGCGTGCCAAGCCCTGAAAACTCACTTGCATGACACTGCTTAGAGAGGAGCAGATGCCTTGCTTCAGCAGAGAATGGTTTGGAAAGAGTCATGAGGACATCCATTCCTGGATAGCTCCAGACTGTGGCCAAGAAATAGAAGACATTCAATCAGGGCTATTAGCTATTTTAATAGCTCTTCTCTTTTCCTTGTGGGCATTGCGTAATTCCCAGGGACAGTGCAGTGACACAGCTGCCTTGCACTACCATCAAAAACAGAGTGCTGCGTCGCCATCAAAATGCTTCATCAGGGTGGTTTTGCCCAGTTAATAAGCATATCAGTGGTGAGTGCTGAAATCATCATAAAAAAGCAAAAAAAAAAAAAAAAGAAAAGCATAAAACAAAACTGAATCACAAACTAAGACAAACAGATAATAAGATTTTCAACAGAAATTAGTCAAATGGCCAGAAGTCCCGAATAACCCTACTAATAATTATTACAGATGTATTGCCTGTGTGGGAACTAAATAAAGTATATTATGGGACAGATATCAGATTTTGGTCACAACTAGAGATTTCTATGTTAAGTCTCTGATTTCTTACTCAGGGTTGTAGAAACCTCAAAATGTGTATTTTAGCATAATTTCCTTATGCTAAATTCTGTTTGCTTGGTTATACATGTACATGAACACAGTAAACTTCTGGAGTCATTTCATCTATTCAAACAAAAAATTATATTTGTTGATCTTTTATTTTGTGCCATATAGTGTGCTAGATCTTGGAAATACAGTAAACAAAAATATACAAGATCCTCACCAACATGGCACTTAGAGTGAAGTTGAGAAGACAGATAACAAAAGAATTGGGAGAATAAATGCAAGATCGTAATAAGTACTACAAAGTGGAGAAAGAGCTCTCAGTCAGGCTGAAACAATATTTAAAGTGCTACACTGTGGGGGAATGTGATGAATTTGACTCCTGTGAGCTAAAGGGAGACACGAGGCTGGAACAGTGAGTTGGGATCAGATTATACAAAACCCACGTGTTGTGGGGCTGAACCATGTCCCCCTAAAATGCATATGTTGAAGTTCTAACTTCTGGTACTCCAGAATGTGACTATATTTGGAGCAAGGCCCTTTAAAAAAGTAATTAAAATTTCCTGAGGTCATTAGGGTAGGCTCTAATCTAATGTGACTGATGTCCTTATAAGAAGAGAAAAATGAGGACATGGACACACCCGGGGGAGGAGCATGAGAAGACACTGGGAAAAGATGGTCATCTACAAGTTGAGAAGAGAGGCCTCAGAAGGAAATGGATCCTGTCAACACCTTGATCTCAGATTTTCAGCCTCCAGAACTGTGAGCAAATACATTTCAGTTGTTTAAGCCACCCAGTCTATGGAACTTTGTTATGGTGGCCCTAGCAAACTAATATGCCATACAGGTCCCTTGAAAACTTTGACTCTATAATCTAAGATCCATGGAAAAGACTTTAACGTGTTTTAATGGGGGCAGAGGGAGGGGTGGTGACTTGGAGGAAACTTGGTAACTTGGAGGAAAATTTGGAAGGGGGTGGGAATGGAAGCAAAGAGATCAGTGAAGGAAGTGGTTGCAATTTTCTAGAGGAGGGACATTGCCTATTTGGAAATGATTTGGGAGGTAAAATTGACTAAATATTGTGGATTAAATATTGGGGAAAGTGAGGGCGAGGAAGGTGTGCAGGATAAATCCTAGGTTTCTGACTTTTATAGCATGACTGATGGGGGTGTCACTTAACTGAGACAGGGTACACTTGAGGCTAATCAGGTTTTGTCAGAAGGCTCATAAGTTTAGTTTAGGACCTGAAGTGGTTTTTATTAAAGACCAATTTCACAATTTCTTAGCCACATTCTTCTAGAGACATGGGTTTCTTGTGGGCACACTTAGGGCTATATTACCAACTCATCGTGACTTTAAGAGCAGTCACAGAGGCGGTGGTTAATATACCTTAGTGTGTTTCCTTAAATGTCCGTAAAAAAAAAAAAAAAAAGATCTCTATACTACAGAAGAAGATTGCTAAATGGCCCTGTAGGAAAGAAACAGGACACTGTTGTTACTACTACATGCTACTAAATATCTAGCTGGCTCGGTTGTTTGTTGAATCCTTTAGCCAACGGGTTGGCAGGGGGCAGAACAATGAAGAACAGGGAGTGGCAGATAGTAAGCCAGGACTGAAAGGGACAGCGGCATGGTCAGGTAAGGCGGGCGCATATGGGGCCTTAATACTGGGTGTTTGAGGCAGCCTACAAGTTGAATCAGGTCCTGAGGAAAGGAACAATGACTTGAGAAAGAAAAGTGGAAGAAGCCAAAGAAACCATACCCTCCATCATTGTATAGGCTGATGGAATCTGCATTCCCTTGTGCAATGGTTCACATAGATAAGATGAAGCTGACTACCTCTTCTCAATTTTCATCTGTAAGAATTGATACTCCCAATCTCACAAAACTTAAATTTTTGACTAACTTATAATTTCCGGGATCAAGTTCTACAATATGTCATAGGATACCCTCAGAAATCTTATGGAAGCATAGTTCTACATACAGTTAAAACCTCTCTTGCCATTTGGCATATACACAAAGAAAGATAAGTGTACATTTACTGCACAGATACTGACATGAGAGTTATATATATTGGGGATTTTACCAAAAGCAAATCTCCAATGTACTTAGTCAACAAAAGAGAGGAATGAGTCAAAGCAAAATGTAATATATTTTCCAGTTGGATATATTGGAAGTGTGGCTACCAGAAGGCAGGTGGACTGACAAAGGAGGGTGGGCTTTTTTTTAATACACTCCAATTAAAGCATTACATGCAATTGTTTTCCTTAATTCTGCTTCTACTGGCATTGAATTCTCATGTAGCAATAAACAAAATGAAAGTCGTAGTAACTGTAAATAGTAGTTGAATGGTCTGGTGGGTAGGGTCATTCAAATATTTTTAATTAACCCAATCTGAAATGAAAGTCCATCAAGGGCATCACAGGTAGAGTGCTGCCCTTGTATTGAGCTATTTGTATGCGAATAACTGTGTGCCTAGAGCAGTGCTTAAGGCCTTTACTCTCATCACCTGAATTAATTAACTCAACAATCCTAAGAGGGGAGGTTTGCGGTGAGAAAGGAGCAGAGCTGGGATTCAATATCAGATCTTAAGATCTTGCAGTCCAGGGACCCAGTAAATATGTAGTAAACTCTCCCTGATATTAATTTCCACAGGGCTGGGTTAAAAGTTGGGAATTTGGTTTCCTCTTTCCTGCTCCCTTGTCCAAAATTAAACAAACTAGGTACTCAATACAGAAAAACCTGGCTATGACTTCTCTACTTCTCACTAGTCAGAAAATGACTGACATACCTGTGCACTCAGCAGTCAGGAATATTTGGAGAATTAACTTCAAATAGATTGCACTTATATTATGCCCAAATAAGTGCCAGGAGAGAGTAAATCAATTAATGAAGTGAAAATTTCAGACAAACCAGGAATTATATATTAGATACGTGATTCTCACATTTTCAGTTTATGGGTGACTTGAGTGGCAAAGGAATTCAAGAATAATTTGTCCCACCCATTTATGTCTTCCACTGCATGTGTGTGTACACAAATGTGTACTCATTATATACATATTCTTTTTTGGAATTGACAGGAAAAAGATGTTATTAGTTCATGCTAAGAAATAAAGTGTGGACAGTGATTATAGACCAAAATTGCATAAACATCAATGCTACAAGAAAGAAGTTCATGAGCCATCAAAAAAGCCTTGTGACCTTCACTTATAGATGAACAACACTAGATATTTTCCCAAACAGGTCATTAAATTTTAAATATACCATAATTATAGGGACTCTGATAAATAGGTAATAAGAAACATTTGATATGATCCAAGATTTTCATTTTTATAGGATTATAATATGTAATAGTTATCATGATTGAGTAATGTATAAAGCTTTCAACATTGTCTTTAAATTATAACATCAAGGAAAATTTTATACATGTACTTCTTTAGGAATGTATTTTAGAATTAAGTTAGTTTTAAAGGACTCTTCAGTTGAGGTTTGACTTAAGGGTCATTCAATTAATGATGCTTGAATCGAGGACTCTGTTCCAGCTACATTTTTAATTTGAGGACTATGTTTTACATTCTAAAAATATTAGAAAATGATTTCCAAAATAAATTGATAAGAAGTGTCAAAAAGGACTTGGACCATCTACTTGTTTAGGGGTTAGAAAGGATGAATTAATAAGGATGTTCTTTTGGGACCTATACAACAAAATAACTTTGACATCAAATTGAAAGGATTCGAAAGGTTTTTCACCTTATTTTTAAATTCTGTGTCTTTATGCATGTATTTAAGTTATCATATGCAATATAATGAGAGATGGTTGAATAAGATAACAACAGTGGCTCCTTGTGTCAGTAGCCAAACTGGTAACAGCATGTCAAAACTATTTGAATCTACTAAATTATGTTGGTATTTGCCCAACTGTACCAGCAACGGTAAGGCTGAAAAAAAAAGACTATTTTCCAAAACAAGAGGTCATTGTAGTAAGTTTGGAAAATAAAAACTAAAACTAAGGTTTTCCATCATGAAATCAAATTAGCTAGATGATTTAAAATGTTTTAACTTTAAAAAAAATAAAATAAAATGTTTTAACTTTTCTGGTTATTTTGCATTAATCACAGTGGAAAATAATATCCTGTTGGGTTTAAAGTTTGTCGACCATTCTTGTCTTTCAACATTCAGATATATATATTTTTTAATATTCTAAAATAATGAGAGATTTTCTAATATACCTTTATATAATAAGTTTCTCGTGGGTTTGGACTATGAACCTGCTTATTCATACTGGAAATAAAGCCAATAAAATTCTACTTCTTGCCCATGAATAAATAGGAAGAAAAAATTACAATGATAATAAAGTCTTTTGACATTTTTCAGCACCTACATACTCTGCAATATTTCTGAAAGATAAAATGGTTCAGTATATATATTGACATATATTAACATACATACATATTGTGCTAAGGACTATGCTGGCACTAGAAATGCAACTGTGAGTAAGAAAGGCACAGCAATTCCCTCTCAGAGCTACATTCCATATACATTCCCTCTCAGAGCTACATTTTATATACATTCCCTCTCAGAGCTACATCACATATCTATATAAAGATACAGAGGAGAAAAGAGGAAGTTGTAAAATATATGCTCGGGAGGGGTAAGTTCTAGGTTCCAGGAGACATTTAGTAGCCTTACTCCACTCAATTGCCCAAGATATATTGTAATTATTTCCGACTTCTTGAGAGTCTGTATGATGAAGCTAAAGTCCCTCTCATTTTCTAAATGCTATGGAAAATAATAAGGAGAAAATTGGTTTTTTTTTTCAAGAGTCTTACTTAGCCATCATTTATATAGCATTAATAATAGCATGAAGCTAGAGCATAAAATCAGAACACTAAATGTGGAGGGTATATATTGTGTATATGTGGGGTTTTTTGAGGGGATATATTGCTTAAGCATGATTGGCTTTAGGCTTTTCAGAGATATATTCTCAGTGGAGTTGTGCTCTCTTGCCTCATTTATATAAAACAGTGATGGACATGGTTTTCAACTTGTACCAGGCTCCCATAAATAACCTCTGACTTGTGGCAGATTGTATTCTCCCAAAGCTGGTGGTTCCAGTAGGATAGGTATGTCATCCCACATTATCTTCTTACAATGTGGACACTCTTCCAAGAGGTGGGGCTATGGTCCCTCCTCTTGAATCTGGGTACTTTAGTAACTTTAGTAACTGACCTGGCCCTCAGAGTGTGGCAGAAGTAACTCTTCATGACTTTCTAAGCTCATCTATTTTTCCTTGGCTCTCTCTTTTTCTTGAGACACTTGCTCTGGACTCCGCCACCATGCTGTAAGGAAGACCAGACCATAACACATGGGAGAGCCAAGTATGGGTGTTGTGATCATTAGTATGAGCATCAGCTGCCACACATGTAATGAAATAGCCTTCAGATGATTCTAGCCCCCTACCTATGAGACTTCTAGCTGAAGCCCCAGACATCAAGGGACGAAGTTGTCCCACTATGCTCTGCCTAAATTCCTGGCCCACAGAAATGGTGAGATATAATAAATGATTTTTATTGTTTGAAGCTACTAAATGTTAGGGGAATTTTTTATGCAACAATAGGTAGCCATATTAAAATATGGCTCAAGGACGTCAGGTAAAAGATTAAGTAAGAGTATCTGGGTCTATGTCTAGCTCTGTCATTAACTAGATATTTTAGTCTACTGTAACTAGTCTTGCATAAGCTGCAATACCCTCTGGGTCTCAGTTTCTTCATCTTCTAGTTGAGAAAATCGGAACAGGTCCCTTTCAGCCCTAGGATCCAAGATTCTGTGATGGGGGCATTCTAAATAAGGGAGTATCAAGAGATGTACCCTGGGACGCCTGGGTGGCTCAGTTGGTTAAGCAACTGCCTTCAGCTCAGGTCATGATCCTGGAGTCCCGGGATCGAGTCCTGCATCGGGCTCCCTGCTCAGCAGGGAGTCTGCTTCTCCTTCTGACCCCCCCCCTCAGGTGCATGCTCTCTCTCTCATTCTCTCTCTCTAATAAATAAATAAAATCTTTAAAATAAAGAGATGTACCCAATGGGTATTGGTTGGATTTGTTGAATGTATTATATTTGTTAAAAATAAAATAATATATAATAGCCATTAACTAAATACTTTAGAGTGAATGGATTGGAATCAATATATTGATTGTCCTAAACACAGTGACGCACATTTATAACATCCTCAAACAGAATGAAATGCTATACGGAAGATAAATGTTTTTGCTTGTGGTTTTCGTGATGAAAGAAAGATAGACCAGCTGTCATTACGCACCACCTCCCTTTTAGGGGTACAAAAACAGGATAGACAATATTAAAAGTCACACAGGTAATATGTAGTAGCAAGTGCAAGCTGAGGACACAGTTCAGTATTGTGTCATGATTGGAAACTCCAGGGCTTCTCAAACCTGGATACAGGTTAGAATCACCTGGGGAACTTTCAAAGCACTGGTTTCCTGGCCTCTCATTCAAGGCTCGGACTCACGGGGTGTGGCCCAGGTGTTGGTAAGGAAACATCCTCTTAAGTTCCCAGGGAGAAGTCTGGCTAGAGCTAAAAGTAAATTTTAGCCCTTCATTTTACTCTTGCCTTTCACTTCTCCTGAGATCTCTACCTGAAGAGAAACAGAGAAGAGAGGAAAAGGGAACTTCTCTGTCAGAGGAGGCATTTGGTATCTTTTTTATTTTTAGAAACAAAATGATCCTTTAAAAAAATTTCTTTTAAGGATTTTATTTATTTATTTGACAGGGAGAGAGAGAGAGAGAGAGAGCACAAGCAGGGAGAGGAAGAGAGGGAGAGGCAGACTCTAATTTGGGGAGCCATTCTCTCAAGAGTTGCTGCAACTCTGGGACTCGCGTTATTAGAAATGTGAAACTGTTATCAGGGTAAGAGAAGATCCTAATAGGGTATTTAAGAGCTAACAGGCTTCCTAACCTCATATCATATAAATAAACTAAATGCCCTAGGTCCTTTTGGACCTTTTAGTACGTATGACAAAAACAAACAAAATGAAAAAACTTTCAAGACAACTCAGCAAAAAATTCCAATTTAGAATCAATCTAAAACTTTGGAGGTCAACTGCTTTCAAAGCAGAAACTGGCTTTATTTTCTTTCTAAAGATTTTGGCCAAAGCAACGTTTGGAATACTCACATTTGGAGATTAACTTTCTGCCAAACACAGAAGTTCCTAGTTTATTTCCTCAGTGGAAATCATCCCATCAAGTGAAGCTTATTTATTCCAGAAACAGTGTTGCATTTGTAGACTATGTCTCTAAGGACTTAGCATCAAATAAATTACATATATGGCATCAGTATATCATGAAAGTTTAAATACAAAACTAAAAAATCTCTATGGTAAAAGTAGTAATATTAGGTTCTAATTAGAACATGTGAATACGTATGATCTGAAAACATAAAAGTATAGTTTCCCTACATCACTAATTTGACTTAAAGCTTCCCTATAGTCATATTAATTAGGGATTATATTTATAATACTTTTACTAATTTTTTAATATAGAAGGGATTTTCAGAACTGATTTGGAATGGTCTGTAACTTAAAAAAAAAAAAGCCAAAAGTCTTTTCTAAAGCCTTTTGAGTTGTTTTTTTCTCCCAATAAATTTCCCTGTCATAAGCAAGGGCATTTATTTATATTATTTCCCTCATCAGAGTGGAACTCAGGGTAGAGTCATGATTACTTTATAGTTATTTACATGCATGATACAGAAATGTGTCTTCCCTTACAAACTATATTCTGAAGTCAGAGCAGATCAGCATTTCTCTGCTCCACGTTTTCCTTGTTCAGAGTAACATGAGCTAAGACCTTCCAGTAGGAGGCATCCAGCTTTCCCAAGGGAGCTTCAATCAGTCTTTTCAGAAAAGGTAGGAATAACACTGCAGTTTGCATAGGTTGCTTCAAACCTTCATCTCTAAGCCTCGACCAAGAGAACTGGGGAGCCACTGGAGTGTTAATTGGGAGAGTGGTAGGATTTTATTTCAGGGAATGGGTTGGGGAAAAGCAATTCTAGTGGCAGGGACAGTCAGGGAGCTGGAGCCTGGGGGACTGGTGAAGACTTCATGGAGGAGGTGACTTTAAGCTGAGAAGAGAAAGTTAAGTGCAAAAATATGCGAGATGGGCAAAAAAATATTTATTGCTTAAGGACAAAAACACATGCAATTAAGAAAATCATGGAGATCATAAGTAGACATTTTAGAAGAACAAATAATAGTTGCTTCCAAGAGGGAAGAGAATGAAGTGAGATGGCGGGAGGAGTCATAGGGTACTGCTCATGATCTTCTTAAACTCAAAACTGCTGGAGACCTGGTATGGCCATGCATCATGCTATTTACCTTCCCAACAGCCCAGTGGGAGACATGGCATCTTCATTTTATTGAGGAAGACACTGCATCCCAGAGAGATTAAGAGATTTATTCAAAGTCTTCCAT
The DNA here is from genome assembly GCF_037043125.1 of Eumetopias jubatus. Lineage (NCBI taxonomy): Eukaryota > Metazoa > Chordata > Mammalia > Carnivora > Otariidae > Eumetopias > Eumetopias jubatus. The sequence continues at coordinate 38,342,421 of NW_028274820.1, forward strand.
TTAGGAAGAGGCAGAATCTAAATTCAAACCCAAGTTTTTCTGACTCTACAGCCCATATTTTCATTGTCCCAGTACCTCACGATGGTTTCCTCATTTTAGAAAAGCATTTCTTTTGGTTTATGGTACCCACAATTTGTAATAAAAGTAATTCAGAGCCTTAAAAGTATACATAACATGAGACTTTTTGTGCAATGTTCATGGGATCAACAATCATTTGGTGAGTATAAACATGGGGGTACCCTCTTGCTTAATTAAATCCAGCTGGAGATCCTAAAATATTTAAGATAATTATATTTTTGATATTATGAATTACTATCACTTATACAGACAACCTGAAAAGTCTAATTAAAAAGCAACTCTCCGCGTGGAAGAGACTCTTTTCTTCCAAAAGGGACTCCTTTCTTCCAAAAGGAGCAACTTTTTAAAGAGCTCTATGCATTTGGCAACAGCTGCCCCTTACATACACAAGAGTATCATATGATTCCATAGAAAATGATCTGGTTCTAAATAGCACTCATAAAATTTTTTTCCTCAATAAATGGCAACACTGACATAAATTATGATAACTACTTTCCTTCCAACATACGATTTTTGTACTTAGGAAGTGGCATCTCACTAATCAGGCAGTAAGCCTGCCATGTAATAAACAAAATATTAGGGCAAACCAGAGGCTCCCTGAAGGCCAGGAGTGCCCATTAACACTCTCCAAATACATGTCCACTCCCAAATCCTGACACAGAGGTGATGCAGGAGGCTGCCCCTCCCCAGTGCTCTGTGCACCCTGATAGCCGAGACTTGCCTTCACCTGCATGTGGATCCTGACTCCCCTCCTCACCTGGGCTTCCGAGATGGTCTTAAAGTAATACTGCTTTCAAAGGAAACTGGGGTATGTGTAATCCCAAAAGACAATTAGAAGTCTCAAATATTCCACAGAGGATGTGAAAAAAATTTATTTTCACAGAAGATCAAACTGATCATTCATGTTAATACAAGTTAAAATGGAAAAAAAAAATCTAACAACATCTGCTTAGAGTAAAAGTATATATGTTTTTATTTGCTGGGATACCCTGCTGAATATTGCAATACAGAACCACAGGTTTCTTAGAGAACAGCTGGTTTATTTTATTTTTTTAAAAGATTTTATCTGAGAGAGAGAGAACAGCTGGTTTAAAAGATATTTCTTCTGTTTTTATATTTCCATTCATTTGAATTGTTGTCTTAAGTTTATTCTTAGTATTTCTATATATGTTTTAAAAGGTAATATTTTCTAGAATGTTGTTTTTAGTAAAACCTCTTAAAGTTTCCTCATGGCATCATGAAATGACCAACAAGGTTTGAATCCCTGCTATGGCATTTATGAGCTGTGTGACCTTGGGAAAATCAGCCAATCTCTCTGAGGCTCCATTTTCTTATTTGAAAAATGGGGATCATAATGCCTGTCTTACAGTGTTAATGTGAACTGCAAGGAGGCGGGTCCATAAAACATTTGACATGCAATAAGCATTCAATATATAGACACATTTTTATTGTGACCTGAGCCTGTTCCATTTCTCTTTGAGAATAAACTATAATTTAAGAATGTAGCCTCTAGAAAGCCTAATAAGTCAGGGAGAGAAGGCCCAGATACAGTCAGAGAAGTAGAAAAGTCCTTAGACAGCATATAGAATTGAGATAATAAACTTTATCTCTTTGTGCAGTAAGATTATTAGGAGAGAGTCACACATTTATGGGATTGTTTTTGCATATTCCTGGTAAATTTTTTCCTTTCATAACCAAATAAAATTTTATACATTAAGAAGAAAAGTTCTATTCATACACATATTATCCTCTATACCATCTTATATCATTATAATGATAAGGAACAAAGTTCAATGGGATCTTAAAATTATTCTGCTGTTAAACCAGCCTTTTAAAATAATCTCAAATATTCTTTTGAGGCTATTTAGCCAGATTTTTCCATGTGCCCTGTGAATAGCCTTATACCTTAAAAAGTGGTATCTTGGGGCAGCTGGGCAGCTCAGTCAGTTAAGCATCTGCCTTCTGCTCAGGTCATGATCCCAGGGTCCTGGGATCCAACCCTGTGTCAGGCTCCCTGCTCAGGCGGGGAGCCTGCTTCTCCCTCCGCCTACTCTTGTGCTCTTGTGCTCTTGCACGTGCCGTGCGCTTTCTCTCTCCCTCTCAAATAAATAAATAAAATCTTTTAAAAAAAAAAAAAGTGGTATCTCACTGACACTGTCTGAAGAAAGGATTTAGCAAGTAGCAATGGGGATAATAATGATAGCTGATGTTATTAGCATTTGCTATGTATTAGCAATGTTCAAAGTGCTTTCCATGTCTTGTCTCATTTAACTCTCACAGTAATGGATGGGATAGGTACTACCGTTACTCCCATTTTACAGATTAAAAAATGAGACAGAGAGATTAAGGAGACAAGGAGTAATTGACATATGTCCTGAGAACATCAATATTAAGGCATGTTGCTCTAGACATCCTGGAAGCCAAGGAGCAAAGACCTTTCAGATTAAATAAGGAGAAAGGGAGAGTAACAATGAAAACAATAGAATACAGCATTCCTATCTTTCTTCTTCCTCCTTCCTTTGAGTATATAACCCACATGTAGAACCAGTTCTGTATCCTGGGCAGATGGAGAAGGCATTTTAGGGCGGGCCCTAAGTATTCATGAAGTGTTTATAAGTAAAACTAGAAGGAAACTTAAAAAATGTAAATACTAGCGTTACAAATATTAGTATTCAAGTGATATCACTGATCCATACTTTGGTCCTGGTTTTACCACTTTACTGTACCTATATCATCTCAGGCTAATCAATGCACTGCTCTAGTTTCCCATCTATAAAATGAAAGGGCTTTATTAGCTGCTATCTAAGATCCCTTGAAATTTGACATTCTCTAGTTCTTATAACAGCTCAGGAAACTTCATCCTAATCTTTATATGATGTTCTGGTCTTTAATATATTTTGAGACCAAGATCCTTATCAAATTGCACTTGACCTCTACCCACAAGGCCAGCTTCTCGTCTTAGTCACTGAAACTAAGGCATGAGAGATTTCATTTGCCTTGAAGACAGGGAAAAATGATACTGACATCCTATAGATCTAATCTGCTCCACTCTGTCTGCTGACTGGGTTATTTCTGCTGTGATACTGGCCTAATAAAAAAATTAGTAAGTTCCAGTTGTGGCCAAGACAAAAGAGGACCTATCTTAGGGGAATTATACCCACCTTTGACATAGTCGGAATAAACTATTGGGTAACTCATAGTGCAAGGGAAGAGATGGAAAACTTCTTTGTTATTATATGTTATGATGGAATTTTTATTTTAAAGGTCCAATGTTTCTGCAGAATAATTAGCACATTTGCTTGTGTCACTCTCCATCTTTCACACCAACAGAGATCAGAAAGGTACAAGCAGGATTCATATGAAGATTAGCATCCCTAAGAGTGCACTGCTCTGAATCTTTGAATCTTATGCTACATTATATTTTGCAATTACTACATACATGATCTTAACTGTACCTCACAACAAGACTTAATGGGGACAGCAAATGGAAATATATTCATTTTATAGATAAGGAAATGAGGCTTAGATAAATGGAAGTTGCTCATGTTTTACCATATGCATAAAGGCTAGATATAGCCATTATTACCCAACTTCTAAGTGCTAAAGACAGGACCAGAACCTAGATCTTTCCATTTGAAGGCCCATTTTCTTTCAGTCTATTGTATGTGTATATTTGTATATGTGTGTATATATATATGTGTGTGTGTGTGTGTGTGTGTGTGTGTGTGTGATACACACACACACACACACACACACACAGATTGATTGTTGACCTCTTTTTGAAGGGTGATAGGTGATGTTTCCTCTAATGCTACCTATTTTCCAAAAGGAACTATATATTTCTTTTATAACAAAAAAGTAACAATCAGTTACTAAAAGTCTCTCATAAAAGACAAATGGCCCCAAAGAGAGTATTGTGTTACATCACTCTTAAATTATCATGGGTTTCTGGAGACCACTTTAAGATGCAGAGCTGTAAAATCATAGCACTGAGCGTAAAAAGGAATTATGAATCAGACCATGAGAGTAAGTCTAAGGAGGACAGGCTTGCGCAGGACACTGGGATGTTTTTTACCCATTAGAACCAGGAGAACATGAAATGGCTGGTGTTTGGGAAGAGGAGACTATAAGCTTGCAAACAGGGTATCAAGATAAGCCATTATTCACAGCTTTGCCTCTGCCTAAACTATAAGGGGCCATTCCACCTTAACATAGGGAGCTAGAACTGAAGATTTTTTTTTCTATAACCCGATGTCTTATCATAGTACCAGTACATAGCCCAAACTCTGAAAATGCTTCTAAACTTAGGAAATTTGAAGTACTGGAAAGAGCTTTGTATTATTACTCTGAAAAGATCTGGGTTTGATTTGGGATCTCTTTTTGTTATTTGCTAGCCAAATCCATGGTCCTGGATTAATGACCTGTATCTCTGAGACAGATATCAATCCTATAAAATTTAGATGATATTAATAATTATCATGCCTCTTCACATAGTTGGGAAGATTAAATAATTATATATGATAAACTATGATTAGTGTACATAAATTATTACTATTTCTATTTCTCAAAAAGACTTTTTAAATATAGCATAGTAATTCATAACAATGCTGCCATCTTTTTAGAATTCTGAAAGATTACAAGACAAAGAACTAAGAGCAGATGGAACTATATATAGAGAAAAGACAACTTTAAATTATTCTTATATTCAAGCTACTAAAACTTTAAGGATCTAAGATATTAAATACACACACACACACACACACACACACACACACACACACACACACTTCTCTGTATATAGTTACTGTGAAGGCAGCCTGACTCATCGACCCCTTAGGATTACTTTCTATCTTATAGCTATAATGAGGATATATTTTCTATCCAAGATAAGGAAATCTTGTTGAGTAAAATACTGACCCAGGGAGAACTTTAAAAGGGATTATTTCAATATAACTATATAGAAAATCCAGAAATAAGTCCAGCTCCACATGGGAATTTATTATTGGGTAAAGGTGGCATCTGATGTTGGTAGGGTAAAGATGGATTACTTAATAAATGGTGCTAGAACAACTGCAAAGCCATTTAGGGAAAAACTGGGTTCTTCTTCATTCCCTACATCTAAATATATTTTAGATAAATAAAATAAGTAAATGTAAAAACATGAAACATTAAAAATAGCAAATATATGAATGTTTTCATAATTATGGAATAGAAAAAATCCTTCCAGGCATGTCAAACTCAGGAGGCATAAAAAACAAGATTGGTAATTCAGACAAGAGAGAAATTTAAAATTTCTTTACACTGCATACACACAGCAAAACATAAATAAGCAAAACATAAATTAGGAACTAGGGAAAATATTCACAACACATATGACAGAAAATAGTCTAAAACCTTTAACAAAATGAAGAACAAAATCAGGAAGATGAAAAACTCAATAAAAAATGGACAAAATAAAATACAAATGACCAATTCAAATATGGGAAAACTCCACTCATAATTAAAGAAATACTTAACTCATTAATAATTAATTAACTCTATTCATAATTAAATAAGTGCAAATTAATGTGAGGAACTTTCCCACCTGTTAGTTCAGCAAAGACTAAAATGTCTTATTAACCAGCATTGGTATTATCCAGTACTTTTCCCTGTCCGTGGGAGTGTAGGGGCACAATCTTCCTGATGGGCAAGAACTATAAAAATTTAGCCCATCTAGTTCCAGGAATTTTTCTGTAGGGTTAACTAGTACTAGCATGTGCAGAGCACCGAGGATGTTTGTTTACAGTGGTTTTTGAAACAGGCAAAGTTTAGAAACAGTCTAGAATAGTTATTTTTAATCAGTGAAATGGAGCATTGACTATTAAAAAGGATGAGCTCAATCTCTATGGGATAATATGGAAAGATCTTTCTGATGCACTAAGTTACAAAAAACTATATAACAGTATTTATATTTGATCTCATTTATGTTTAATGTAAACATATATTTGCATTTACCAAAAAAGTATCCAGAAAGGTACAAAAGAAATTATATACAGTGGGTTCTTCGGGGGAGTTGAGTTGTAGAATTGAGAGAAAAAACACTTTTATTTTTATTTAAATCTTTTGTATCATTTACTTTTAGATAATGACCATGTTGATTTTATAATAAAAAGTTTAAACCATGCTAAATCAATGTGGGTTATGCTCATTAACTGTTATGCATAATCTTCTAGGTGTCTTTGAGTCTTATGTGAAGACCTTTTCTATAGACTTTAAAGATTTGTAGTCTTCACTTATACATACCAATCTTTTCCTCTGCTTTATCTGCTCTATGAATTTAATCTTTATAAATTCGGTTGTCATTTTATTTAGAATTCTTTATATTGTCATAATTATCTGATTGCTTTAACATAAATTGGCCTAAATAAAAATGGATATCTACCATCAATATAATAATTTTAAATAACATGATTTAATAGGGCAATGATTCTAGAATTAGACTTTCTGGATTCATTTTCCAGCTCCTTCATTTGTTAGCAGTGTGACCCTAGGAAAGTTACCTAACTGCTCAGTTTTCTCATTTGTACAATGAGGTGAATGGTGGTCTTTATATTATGGGGCAGTTGGGGGATTAGATAAATGCATATAGAAGATTTAACAGTTCCTGACACTTAGTAAATATTCAATTAGTGTGCTGAGATTGTCATAATTTATATTATTAAAATACTTTGAAAGAGATTTTCAAATTCAGTTGTTACAATATAGTCTGGTCTTCAAGTACGAACAACCTCCTAAGTATGTTTATAAAGACAGAACAAATTGTCATTAATGCTGAAGATGAAGCAACTGTTTCTCATTTGTTGAAAACTATCAGAGTTGCGAATATTACCTTTAATTTCTCAAGCAGAAATTACCGAATATGCAAAAAATAAAGATAGAAAATGAGATGAAGATCAATCCTAAATCAAAATTGCTAAAGAGGGTTCACAAAGAAAAAGGAAAAAAAATGTCATTCAACCTGATGGGTCAGTGAGATTACAGATGTATATGAGGACTCAGTTAAATTAGTTATTTTTTACTCTACTTAGATGTAAAGTGCAAACAATGTGTATAGCATTACCCAGATATTTTCCTTACATTTCACTGACATTATAATTAATCATTCAATGGAATATGTTGCTTGATTCCACTTGGAGAAACCAGAAAGCCATACATACCTTCCCGGAGTTGTTAATTTTCAGCGAATTCTGCCTCTCTTCCCTCAATAGTCTTTTTTTTTTTTAATTTTTAAACAACAGTTCCAAGATAATATCCCAAATATAAGTATATTAATGAGACATTGTGTGTATGTTTGTAGTACTTGAGCAAGGATTTTTTTTTTTTTTTAAGTAGTACAAAGCATAACACTCATATCAGGGAGGGAGCCAGATACCTCATCAACTGAAAAACTGAGTATTATCATTCTCTAGGTGGTAAATCTAGCAAAATAAAAGAAAACAACTTTAAACCTCTCAATGCTGCTATTCATTTATTGATTTGTGAAGCATTTGAAACTATACAAGATTTATTCTCTTTCATTGTACTGGATATAACATGACTGCTTTAGATAATGTATGAATATCAAGTATTTCTTTATCTCCTTCAGTTTTTGTTCCCCTGGGTCCTTCACAAGGACTATCGGGACTGAAGTTTGGGAGTGTTTGTGTGAGTACACACACCACACATTATTCTCCGAGCTAGCAAAGATTATCTGTAAATACCTGCTGTTCCTTTAATTTCAGGACCTAAAGTATTGATAAAATGTTAATGATTTTCAAACAAAATTTCAGAGTCTGCCCATGCAAACAAAAGTGCAGTTTTCTGGGATGACATACTATAAGTCATTCTCAAAATTCATCAGAAACATTTCAAACTGTGCTTCTAACAATTCAAAACCAGATCTCATCAAGTCCAGAGTCATTAAAAAGAGTCAAGACGGATTATTGATTATTAAATTGACATGGATTTATACCTAGGGACCTTGAAGAAATAATACCACTAGGTATGTGCACTTTGAGGAATTATTAAAACTTTGGAGGTGTTAACTGAAGATGGTGGTGTTCACCGAAAGCATTTAAAAATTGACATCAGAAGTGAAGGTATGGCTTCAATTTTCTTTGATGAGATATTCTAAGCATTATAGGAAATGAGAAAGAATATGTGTCAGATATAAACCTCAAATATCTGTTTATGGCTTTGTTTTTTGTGATATGTATATATATGTGTGTGTGTGTTTGTACATACATATACACATATGTACCTGTGTGTATGTATTTATACATAATACATGTATGTATGTGCATGAATGAGATTGAGAGGCAGAAAGAGACAGCGACAGAGATAGAAAGATAAGGGGGGGGCCTGGGTGACTCAGTTGGTTGAGTGTCCAACTCTTGATTGCAGCTCAGGTCATGACCTCAGGGTCCTGAGATCCATCCCTGGGGAGGGCTCCACACTCAGTGGGGAGTCAGCTGGAGATTCTGTCTCTCTCACTCTGCCTCTCCCCCTGCTTACACACACACTCTCTCTCAAAAAAGAAATCATTAATTAATTAGTTTAAAAAAGAAAGATAAAGAGGGAAGGAGAGAGGCAAGGATGGAAATCAAAGATGTACCTTATGAAAGTAAAGTATTTTAAATAGAAGGGTACTTCTTTTTACAATTTCCTTCAGCTTTGCCCAGTTTGAAGCTGACTGAACTGAGTCAAAGGCGTGCACAGATCCCAAGCTGACAGGAGGCCAAACCAGGAGGGGACCTGATGTGGTCTGAAGCCAGTGCTTCCTTTAACTCTGTCATCCTAGCTTGTTTTGTCCAGTTTCTCTCTTGTGGTTACAAAGATGCAAGTGATTAGGAAAAAAGACCAGTATTTAAGTAAATGTCAGCAAAATTTTTAAAAAGTGTGTTTTCTTAGGCCACTTACAAACCTTTTGGAGGCAAAAAAACAAAGGCTAGAGCATCATCAACTTATTTTTAATTAGCTTATTCCTGTTTTGTTTGTTTGTTTGTGTAAAATAGGCTAAGAAAATTGAGATAACTCAGCCATTCCATTATTAATGTTAATGCTTTAAATTAGCATTACTAAAGATGTTGCTTCACAATAGGGATCTCTTTGAAATGTAATAGAATATAGTAATTTAAAAGTTACCCCTTAAAACGAATGTTAGAGAATACTTCATCCATGAATGTGTCCCTGGCTTAATGAGGTTCTTCATTTATCTCCTTTCTTATCACTTAAAACCTAGAAAAATTGCTTTGAATCTTTTTCTCTAATAATTTCAAATACAAACAGTTGCCTACTTCATTCCACTTGCCTAATTCCTCTCCATAAGGACCTAATTTTGACATGCTTCTTCAGCCCTCACTTTTGTTTCTGGTGGTGTTTTTGGTAGCTGCACAAAGGTTGCTTAGTGAAAGCTTTAAAAATGAACTAGAGATAAAAGGATGGATAAATGAGTATATTTGTCCCCTCATCACTGGATTTCCTGTCTAGCTATTCTACTTGACTATGACGTTATCTACAGCAGAGACTGCTTCCTGTTGACCACTGTGTTCCCATCATCTAGTAGGTATTCAATAATGTGTGCTGAATGAACCAATGAATCAAGTCTCTCACTTTTATGTCTTCAATTTTTTTCAGCTTTTATTTAGACATGTGTCTCATGTCTTCAACTATACCAGGAACTTTTTGAGGGTAAGCCTCATTTTTTATTGGTCTTGTGCTTAGCAGAGTGCCTTGAATAAAGCAACACTTCTAAAATGCAAAACATTCATGCAAATGAATGCAAAAAGGAACGCAAAACATTCCAAAACAAACAAACAAAAATGAATGCAAAAAGAAATGCAAGAAGGAATGCAAAACATTCCCTTTGTTTTTTTAACCTAGAGATAGTTCCTATATTTTTAGGTCTAAACCATAATAGTGAAATAAAATTTAGGTCAACATAAAGAAGTTTTCAATAAATAGATATTAAAAATCCAGTATCAAGCTCCAATATCTAATATTTTAATAATAAGGTAGATTTCCTTTTGAAGTCATTTGTTTCTAAGATCTCAAATCTAACAAATATGCATATTAATGCCTAGAAATTTCTATAATGGATGCCCATACTTTATAGAAATTTATTTTAGATAATATATTTATAACTCTAAGACTCTGATTATAGCACTCTATAATTACATTTCCCATTTCCATGCTTAAATATTTGTCATCATAGAGATAACACCCATTCATTAAATAAAATGGAAAAAATATGTAGAATGAAGAAAATTAGCTAGAGTCCCACCACCCCAACACAGTCACCTCCAATATTTTGGTCTATTTTTTCCAATTTATTTTTTGTACACATATTTATAATTTTCTAAATTATCAAATTATAATCATATCTCATATATTTTATTTATTAAGTTTATTTCTGCTTAAGGAAAAAAAAATGCTTTCTAGTACTAAGTAAGCAAATTTAATTCCAAGTTGTTCCCAAAACTTACTGATTGTGTTCTCCTCTCCCAAGGAGCTCATATATGCAATTGATCTCAAAGAATTATCAAAGTATTGGAAAAACAAAATAAATAAAAATGAAAATAATGTATGTGTGTCAGAGAGTATGTATAATTTTTATAGATAACTGTATCTTTAACTCTTTGTTCCTAAGTAGATAATGAGACTACAAACTTTTTCAGAAAACTAATTCCAAAGGTACTCACAATAAAGTATCTTTTAACGAAGTGAATTTTGTGTATCTGTTGGTTTTTACTATAAAACTGAAATTTTTAGGTCAAGTCATATTACCTCTGCAAGCATCAGTCTCTTCATCTTTAAAAATAAAAGGCTAATATAAACATTCACCTTATAGATTTTTTGGAGAATTAAAGTAATTAATGCTTACAATGTACTTAGAGAAGTGTCTGAACACATAGAAAGTGCTTCATAAACGTCAATTATAATTATCATTCCTGGGCAAGTTTTGTGGTCAAATAGTAACCTCAGATCTTGAGGCTGATTTTGTTTCTTTTCCTGGCTTCAATTAAGTAGAAAATTACAATATTTTTTTGTCATAATGCTCTTTTAGAAATCACTTAAATATTCCTGTCTTTCATGTTCTATACTTTCCTATCTTCCCAATTTGACCAATTCAAAAAATATTCAAAAACATGACCTTTAACACTGACTCTCTGCTGTACTTTTCTCCAATTATTTGAATTTCTTACAGAATCTGGATTTAGTATAACAGAAGTTACTAGGCTAGTAGGGATTTGTAAGCAATCTCAGAAGGTACCTGGTGGGATTTCTCAGAACTATGTTCACACTAATAACATGAAATAACTATCCCATCAAAGGTAGAGAGCCTTTCAAATTAAGGTTGAGAGCAGATGATGATACAGAGCAGATCATAGTGTATATGCTAGATACAAAGCAAAGGAAACCAGGAGCCAGGAACTCAAGTTGTGTCTGCTTTGCCACATGGCAATCTATCCCTTCTGGCATCAATATCACAGTATACTTATTGATATCAAGGCTGGAAATTTTACTATAGGGATTTAAGTCAGTAAGTTTGTCAATTTGAAAGTTTAGGAATTTAGGCCAGTTAGGAGTTAGATTGACAGTAGTTAATCAGTGTTGATCCTTAGGTTGTTTTCCTCCCTCCCTCCCTTCCTAGCTTTCTCAGAAACATCTTTATTACAAGTGTTCTTAAACACTTCTTTACATGCATTGCAGAATGTGTATTAACTTCCTGTCAGATTATTTCTTTGACTATGGAATATTTCAGTAACGGTTTCAATATTTCTTTTGGTTAATGTTCTTTCTGAGTTTAGAGACTTGCTTCATATTAAGTTAATTTAAAAGGGAGTGCTCTTTGGAAAAGAATTATTCTGTGTAGGGAAAAATCAGTGTTTAATCTTAGTGGAACATGTTAGCAAACTTGGAATTCACATTTTTGCGTTCATTGTCACTTCTAGACATAGGAAATGAACTAAGGCAGATGAAATGTGATTGGAAACAATGGACATTTCTTAATGAACTAATTTGATGAGAAGTCAATATAAAGATTAGAAACCACTATTCCAAAAGGATTCATTGGCAGTAAAACACAGAAAGAGCCTTTAGCGCCTATCTATGAGAATTGGATTGTTTTTGTTTGTGTAGGTGAGAAAACTTGGACCCTGAGTAATGAAACAATTTTCCCCAAGATGACAGTGTTATACAGTAGCAAGGCATGGTAGAGACACCACCTCCTTTGGCATTTATTCTTTATATATCTATTCATTTGTATCAATTCATCACACTGTTATTGTCCTTTAGAGATTAATGTTCAATACACTCTATAGGACAGTGTAAAGAAGGGGAAAAATAAAGCATTACTGATACTGATTCAGAGACAAGACAAAGAAAAAAATTAGATTGCGATTTATAATGAATATTTTGAATTGCTTAGATTTGTATACGGGTTATATTGAAGTATGTTCATAAAGAATGTTAATAAGACTTTAAGGATATGTAGAGAATGTAAAATAATGTAAGATGATAACTTGTGAAAGTTATTTCAATTAGGCAGATTGTACAGTTTATATTATTGCAAAAAGAAACAAAATGACTCCATGTATTTGTCAATACAGAGAGAATACAAGATGTTAGTTTTTATAACTATGTAAGTTTTAAGAAGTTTATTCAACAGCATAGCTCCTTATGACTTAAACAAAATTTTTTCTAAAGAGTAGAGAGAATCTCTGTTTGATGGTGTAAATTTATGAGCAAACATAAGATACCAAAAATCTATCTTTGTGTCATTCATTCTCAGAATACATGACAGTAGGTTAGCTATTCTTTTGATACAAGATGAACTAAATTGTTCCAAAATCATAAAACTATGAATCAAAATAAAATAGTTTTGAAAAAAAAATCTCTTCTTCATGACTGCTCTCTTTTTCCCAAATTTGGATTTGTATTATGGAATGTATTTTTATTTATAAGGAGTGATCATATACAAAAGTAGCTCTAAAGCTTTTAGCAGAACTTCAAATTCACTCAATAACATATCTTCCTCATTCTCCGTCAAATAAGTGGCTTGGCAAATGAGTGAATATCAAGAATATATATAAATACAAAATATTGATATGTATTTCATATTTATATATGTATTCATATATACATATATGTATATATGTATTTCATATTTATATACAGTAAAATAACTTAATATAAGTCTATATTTATACAAATTCAAATAAATACATATTTACATCAATTTATAAATTTATGCAAATTTATATATAATTTTTACAAGTTAATTTGTATTATATACTATTCATTGAGAAGCATATATTTATATTTAAATTTTATATCTAAATATTGTTTATCTCTCTATTTAAAGGGTGTCCCAAAAGCCTTCATATAGTTTAAAACTTTAATCACTTCTAAACTATAAATGCTATAAACTTAACGAAAATAACATTTGAAAATTTACTTACACTTATTTTACACTTTAGTACTGTGTACTTATTATTATTCAAGTAATAAATTTTTTACCTAAAAAAGTTTTTTATATCCTCTGATTAAAGATGACAAACAACTGAAGTAGGTAGACATCTTCAGAAAATGACTGATTCTTGAAAAAAAAGCATCCAAAACAAAGTATACCCACTTCAAAACATCGTCTAGGGTTAGCTCTCTATATAAGCTTCTGAGACAAAATAATGGCCCACAGCCATTATCAAAGATAAACATAAACAACAGAAGCACTTCACTAAACAGAAGCTCACTTCATGGGGGCAGAATTCTGTACTTCATGCAGGTTTGCTCTAGTGGGGAAGGAAATAACAGAGTCAAAATGATTAAAGGTGATGTATCTTCGCAGGAAACAGACCTGCTCAATTTTAATGACAGATATGGAGTTTTTGTTGTTCATTTCCTCAAAATGAACATTTTAAATTTAACTTAGTAAGCTTATTAAAAAAGCATAGTGGTCTGCTGGCTTATTTGAGGTTCCAGAGTATAAGATACTACTGTCTACTGCCGTGAAATATTGGTCATTTTTCGTTCAAAAAGTCTAGAACTGCTCAGTAAATACCCTGACAGCTGTGATTAATCCAAAAATTAAGTCTATGTTCAAATAAATTCTGTAGGTTACTAACAAAGATTAGCACTAGCCTGAACACTTTCAGGCACACCTCCAGACTCCACTCATTGCTGCATTACCAGCACCTTGCTCAGTGTTTGGTCCAAAGTACACCCTCAATAATGTTTGGGAAGTTGCTGTGAAATTTTAAATGTTATGATGTAATATAAATAGCTTCTAAAAGAGCATTCTTCATTTAAATATATCAAAATTATTTTCTTTGAAAAGATAATTTGAAAAGACTTTAATGGGAAAAGAATTAGAAACATATCTTACTCATATTTAGCCCTTAAAGAACAAATTACACCCTAAGGAAAAGCCACACTGAAACATTCAAGTCAGAGTTCCATAATACTTATTTTACCCTAAAACACTTGCCCTGAATAAAGCTTCTGATTTATCCTCACATACATTGCTAACTTAGCCTGAAACTGATATATATAGTATTTAACCAACTTTACTGGAGATTTTGTGAAAGAGGAATGTTTGGCTTTATTTCTGTGGGAAATGAGGATCTTCAAATTCTCTTTGAGGGATGTTGTGTTCTATGGCTGTAGGCACTGGCCTGAAATATGATCATAGGCAAATTAGTTTATTTTAATGCCTATTGCATGCATAGATAACTCTATTAAGTGAATGAAATTTGACAAGCAGATATATAATAAAGATGTGTGTATTTCACATAGTATCAAAGGAAAGCAACAATTTGAAGAACCACAAAACTGTTTATTTGATCTGATTTTTCACTTATTGTTTTTAATTTTTTTAAATTTTATTATGTTATGTTAGTCACCATTCATTACATCATTGGTTTTTGAATGTAGTGTTCCATGATTCATTGTTTGTGTATAACACCCGGTGCTCCACTCAATATGTGCCCTCCTTAAAACCCATCACTTATTTTAAATCATCCCATAAGTGACAGATATCTTTTCATTTGTCTTCTTTATTCCTTTTTAATTTCATGTTTGAATATCTTGTATCTGGGACTTATATAATAACTTCGATTAAAATGTAGGGTCATGGTACAGTTCCAACCACAGTTCAGATAGAACGCTAAGTATTAGTATTTATTCAATGAATGAATGGATGAATGAAAAAATGACTAAGGTTTGGGCAAAGTCAGTAATTACCACTCTAAAAATACTTAGACTGGCCATTGGAAAGATAGTACAATAAAATTAATGTATGTGAAGGCAAAATTTTCCTCTGTGTTTAGATTAATGGTTCAATTTGTACTCCCCTTAATATAGCAAAAGCCTCACAAATGTCACTATTTCTACATGTGAAATGGTTCTTTTTTTTTTCTTACTACTGTCTATCAGTACTCATGCAGTTTTACAGCACGAACTCTCAGATAAATTGGTTTATCAAATTGAGCAAAGATAGAGTAATAAGTGCTCTGACCATTATTTATTCTAGAAAGTTAAGTTCTGAAAGGAGCTCTGTTCTATTAAACGTGTTCTCACAAAATTATGGGGCAGGTCAACATAACTGTCCCTTGTATGTAAGTGGGGAAATACAGTATTTGAGAGGTTAGGTGATCCTCATTAAGAAATCAGTGGCAGACAGAGGTAGTAAATTTATAAATAAAAATATTCAGATTTTTGCTTAGTTTAAGCTATGACCAATTCCATTTCTTAGAAACATTAGATATGTGCTCTCCTGCCAGTGGAGAATACTCCCTAGTCCCTGAGTGCTAGGCTGAACTGGGGACTCAGCAGGTGGACCAGTTTTTTCATTCTAGAAACTGTATAGATTATGTAACTATAGACTTTATTCCCATCTTTTAATTAACTTTAGTGCCACATCATACAAAAGAGTTGGCTCAATTTCATTTATTTGGATTAGTGTAATATATTAGACAGGAGGTCCATAATTTCCCTTACATAAAAAGTGCTTAAGATCATCCACAAGTGGTGCGTTTTAAAGTTCATTAAAGATCTCTGACATGTTCTTCTATTAGCAAGGTTCCAGAGAGCACAGACGGCAATTAGTCACACAGGTGTTTGGTGGTTAACTTCTTTGATTGAAGAGAGCAGCACCATCCATGAAAAGAACCTCTGAACCTCCAGAAACAGTTATTAGTATTAGATGCTATTCAAAGCATCTCCTATCAGTACTCTAACTTTCCTAGATTCTTATATAAATTCTTTGCTTATTAATCCACACATTGTACACCTTAAACTTATGCAATGTTAAATGTCAATTATATCTCAATAATGTGGCGAAACAAAAGTATTCATTTTAGAGTTTTCAAAATGGCTGATTGATGGAAAATCCAATCCTGGCAGGATGGATGGTCCTTTAAGCCAGTGGTTCTTTAAGTGTAGTCCCTGGACCAGCATTATCTTCATCACTTGGGAGCTGGTTAGAAATGCAAATTCTCTGGCCCCACCCCAGGCCTACTGAGCCAGAAACTGGTGATGAGGCCCAGCAATCAGGGCTTTTACAAGCCCTCCAGATGATTCCCATGCAAGCGAAAATTTGAGAACCCCTGCTGTAAGCTAGTTGGAGGTGCCTGGGAAAGGGCTCTCCAGAGAGAACACAGGAATGTAAAAATTAAAGTATTCTTACAATTTATATTACATTTAAGTTATAAAACATTATTTGGTCATGGATGGGATGTTTAATTCTTATCTTTAATTTCTTCATTTTGAATTCATTAGAATTAATGTATTTGAATTAATAATTGATATACATAGTACTATATGGATGGTAATGTGACTTCACTATGTGAAGAATCTGCTTTAGGCAATGGTGGGATGGAAGTCAGTGAGTGTGGGAACCTAGACTGAGTTGCTGTTAAAGTCTTTGCACATTGGCAGGGATCTGAGATGTTAAATTATCACCTTTGGTGTTCCATGTGTCCCTCCTGTATACCCTATGGCTTCAGGAATATTTCCTTCAATCGTACATTGCCTTTACCTATCACAAAACAGAGGTGAAAATTTAAAAAAAAAAACAAACATCTTGGCAGATGGAAAAATTAGCAAATTACCAATCTAGGGAGCCAGTATGAAAAAATACTTCTTTTCCTTGAGTTTATTTTTACATACTCTTCAAAGCAATTCCAGAACTTCATGGCAATATGAATATATGTGGCCATACAATTTTATTCACCTTCTTTTAATCCTTATTTCTTTTATTCTGTTCATTCTTTGTACTGGTTTCCAGGTCAACAGTGCCAACTGTGAAAGCCACCGCTATTGGAAGTTTAAGAACAAAGAACTCCTCTAGTTTTAGGATAATTGAAACAACCCCAAAATATGGTGGCCAAAGTGTTAATCAAAATTCAATGTGTAGCTAAACTTTTAATATGATGAAATCATCATCAACAAATTATCACAGAAGTTGTTTTTAAATGATAGCTGAAGAATATTTAATATACTGGATAAATAAATCAATAAAACTCATAATGCTATTAATATTCACACCAAATTAAAAAGATCCCTCTTTCTGAGGTTTTAAAAAACTACTTACATAAGCTGTAAGAATGGTATGAGTTTTACTGCTATAGCCACTACTGAGTACTCTCAAATACTATCTACAGATAGCCATGCAGAAATCATGATCATAACTGTGTGGTGTGAATAAAAGAAAGTAGTGGTAAAATAATCAATATGCTCACTACTTCAGAACTTCCATCTTTCTCAATTTTGGGAAAGGTACTGCATGATTAATTCTATCTAAAGGCAAGTACAGGCTGTAATAATAAATAGCTATTCCTACAAGCCCTGAAGAGATTATGTCTGTTGTTGGAAGGGTGTAGCTCCAAGGGTGGGATGTTGCTAAAGACAGGAAGAAAACTCTTGTTGTCGGTCTTTCACAGTTTGCTCCGCTATCCACTGGTCACTAATCTATCTTTATAAATCCTTCTGTTGCAGGTGTTGCTGTTTGCTGCATTGCCTTTTCCCTTAGGCAGCATAGAGTAATATTCAGGAGGCTAGGTTAAAAAAGACCCCAAGCAGCAGAAAATGTAGTTTATTGACAGGATGCTTTACAGATGGATAATGATAGTAATGAGAAAGCTGCATAATTGCTCTTTGTGGTGGGCCAAAACCTCAGTCAATGGCCGATACACATGGAACAAAATTATTAAGGCACTTTATTTCAGAGTTGGAATGGTTCCCAAATTAGAAGAGACCCGCTAACAGTCCATCTGGCTAGGTTTTGGAATGGTAGACAGATTGTGGCCTATGGATGCAATTCTTTAGAATAAAAACAAACGGGAGAGGTGCTCCTTTGCCAAAAGACCCAGAGGATTTTGCAGGGATTTAACACACATCTACATCATAGAGCCTTGATTGCTTACATCCAAAGCAGGAAAATCTCAGGAAACACATGAGTATTCAATGTCATTGGTGTGAAAGATAATTTCCCATTTCCTGGTAAATGCAGGAATGCTTGGCAAACTAGATATGAGATCAATTTATTTGGCTGGTATGCTTTACAAAAGATCAACATACTGCCAAACCAGTGGGGAAAAAATGGCACTCTGGCTTTCCTTCATATGATTCTGGTATACACAAGAGCCACAGAGAACCAAGACTTGTTTGGATCATGGTTAAAATTAGGGCTGGCCTTAAATTTAGGAAGAACATGATCATATGTTCCAGTTGGTTAACTATCAACTCCTTTAGTTAGTTTTGCAAGTTTCAAATAGTACCTTTCTGCTCAAAGGAAGATTATGGAATAGAAGCCTCCAAAGGATCTACAGTTCCATATCAAAGAGAAGAGCTTTGATTTTTTTAAATTTTGTTTTGTTTTGTTTTGTTGTTTCTTAGGCACATGCAGTCCCACCCAGGGAACATAGCTCAGGGGGGATCACCCAGTATAGGCTGGGGCTTCTGAGCTTTACGGTGCAATGCAAATTGGAGGAACCAAAGCCCTCCCTGTTCCTCCTTGGTCAACTCATGGCATTAGTGTAATGAATGGTTGCACACCCCCTTTTGCTCTGCCATACCAAGGCCAAGCAGAGAGGAAAGCCTGCAATAATAATGAGGAAAGCCCAGTGACACTGGATGGTAAGTCACCTAGCTCACAATAGGCATTCAGTAAACAGTCCACTGAACATGATAAATTAATTCTAGCCTCATTTCTGTTGATAACCACCTATTCAAACTTAACTACTTTTCTGAGCTTTCACAAAACAAGGATGATAATGGTGCTTACCTCCCAGGACAAGTATGAAGTGGGACAATACCTAGAAACACATCTTATGAAGTCTGAGGGATTAATGATGATACTTCTTTAAAAGTCACCCAGGAACCAATATTTTAGAGGATAAAAGTGGTGCTGATTTTCTCATTTTTATTCCTGTTTTATTCAATAAAATAGGTAATCTAAATTGAAGAATATTTCTTTCCCATGGGACTCGGTTATGTGATTTTCATTCTGAATAAGCCAAAAGTGTGTCTGATAGACACTTTCATTTTTTCTTGAATTAACCAAAATGCCCAAGAGATGGCTCAGCACCAATTATCCAATATGACTTCATTTTTGCAGGAAGTTTTAATCATCTTCCTAATCTGGCAATCTTTCCTCCAAAAGCCTGACATTTTTTTTAAACAAATTATGTTTCATGTTTTCAATTGAAATATCAGCCTTTGACCTCTGTTGAAATGCAAAGACCAATGGGAGGGATAAAGCACTAAGATGCTATTGGTTTTTGTGGGTTGTTTTTTTTTGTGTGTGTGTGTGGTAATGAAACATCAGAGGAGACTTTTCAGTGGGGGAGGATATTGAAGAAAAGATCAAAAAGACTGGGCACTGTTGGATGCGGAGGCACGGACTGGGAAGGGAGGGTGGGGAGACGCTGTAATAAAAAGCTGTTCATTTCCTTCTCTTACTGTGGGTTTGCCCGGATTGAAGGAAAGTGGAAACGAGTCCTTTGCTCACAGGTTTAGGAGCTAAGTAGATCTAAAATGTACAGAGATAAGCTATTAACATTTTATGAGTCTTTTCCCCCCTTGCCTAGTAAAGTCAGAAAGTACTCCTTTTTTTTTTTTTTTTTTTTTTTTTTGCTATGTTATTTCTTTGAGAAATAAATCTGGGGGTCATTGCTCACGAGTTTCGTAGCAG
The DNA here is from genome assembly GCF_037043125.1 of Eumetopias jubatus. Classification (NCBI taxonomy): domain Eukaryota; kingdom Metazoa; phylum Chordata; class Mammalia; order Carnivora; family Otariidae; genus Eumetopias; species Eumetopias jubatus. The sequence continues at coordinate 38,362,711 of NW_028274820.1, forward strand.
TCTGCTTTGACCTTCCTGATGTTTATTTAGCAGTTGGCATACTCTTATCATCTTAGAGACCTACCGTCTATCCCACATTTCAAAGTGGACAACAAATCAAGCACCACTGGTTAACAAAAGATCCCTTTCTCTAACAGAGGGATGATTTTGAAGATGCTACTTTTAAAAGAATGATATAAAAAAGAATGCTAACTATGAACATTTTTGTCAATGTCATAAAGTTTTACATCAAAATAGCTAAAAGTAAAACTAAGACACATGATCTTACTACACACCTACCAAACGTTTGGCAAGTATTGCATATTATCTGTAATATTTTCCACAGCCCTAAAAAGTATGAACTAGTAGTTTCTATTGAAACAGTTGAAAGTAGAGCTGAGCAAGGTTAAGAAGCATGGTCCAAACTGCACAGGGAGTAAATGGAGGGGTTGGGATTTGTAAACTAGAGGCATTTGCCTCCAAAGCCCATTTGCTTCCCACTATACTAGGCTGCCCCTTACGATATGATCTCTTTGGTCCCAAGTGCACAGATTTGCTCAGAGATTGCAAAGAATAAATATTTGCTCAGAGATTGCAAAAAAAAATAACTTTCTTTTGAATAAAGATGCAAATGTAGGTAGACCTTATTTGTTTCTATCCATGTTAGCACCCCTTCCAACAAAATTCAAAGTTTTACAAAGTATGGTATTAAAAGAAACCATTCTTATGAAGAATTTGCATTTCTTAGAGTAATAATGAGGGATTATTAAACTGACATGTAACAGTGGTTGCAGAACTGAGAATATTTTTGTGAAACAAGTTTCATTACATTGTTTCTTCCTCCCTCGTTGTTCAGTAAAATCATATCAGAAGGCTATCCTGAAGAGAAACACAGAGACTACAAAAAATATTCACCTTTACACAAGTCCAGACAGCATACAGTACTTAGAAATATATAAATAACCACATGTAGAACTATTTATATCCTCATACAAAAGAGATAAGATTTACTGAGTTATACTAGGTATTTTATGCATAGGGTCAATCTATATAAAAACCAAGTGAGAGACTGATTACTATCCTCATCTTACAAATGAGAAAACAGATACAGAGAATTAAAAATTTGCCCAACATTGCCAACTTAGTCAATGACAGATTTGTAATGCTAATCTTAATTCAGTAAATTGCCTCTCCACATTATTTACAGATTATTTTATGGCTATTCACTATAATTCTCCTGTAATTATTCATGTGAATTATTCATGTGAGCAAAAAAAAATGAGTGTAAAATCATTGTCATTAAATCTTGCTGACCTAAATCTTCATACTTATGCTCTATTTTTCCAAGTATGATCAACCCTTCTTCTAATCATAATATATGGCTTATATGAGACCCTGGTAATTGTATAACTGAAATCTACTAGACAGTTCATACCAAACAAGCTGGAATGCAAATTTCATTCTTCATCTTTAACAAAAATTCCACCTAACTAGGTATTTTACCATGCAACCTTAACTTCCTCAAGTGCACAGGGCTGTCTTTTTAAACATATTATTCTTGTAAGCACTTGTAAAGTGGAGACATTGAGAACCTCTGTCTTACAGGAGTTAAGTATGAGGATTACATGACATTATGTATGTTAAAGTCTTTTATAAACTGAAAACTAGTATACAGATAATGATTATTGCTGCTGCTTCTATCAATAAGCTCAAGTTTACAGCTTTTGAATGAGTGAATGAATGAATTAATGTTCTCACAGAGACCAAAAGTTATCTCTCCTTGGCTCAGTAGTTTTCACTTGAGATATACAGAGAACTGCCAAGGAATTTCAAAATTGAAAGAATTTCATATTGAAACCCCAAAGTAAATAACCTTGGCTTATCTACTCAGGGCTGTAAATACTCTTTAAGCACTTGCTCTTGGCCTAAGAGGCAGTGTGATCACTTCTCTGACCTAATTATGAAGTTGGATGCAGACTGAGCCATAGTGTGGGACTTTTGGAATACCAAACCAGACTGAACTCTGTTAGCTAATGCCATGATATTTAAAGTTCTCTGGTTAGAAACAGGATTTTCAATTTTTTAAAAACCTTTAAACTTGTTATTTGTATCTTCTCAAATCTCAATCTTCTTAACCTTTGTTGAGCTGAATAATTTTACCTATTTAATACCATATATGTTTTTGTGCAGGTACCAAGATAGAAAATTCCTTCAGGTTAGCATTTTGCTATTCTGTCTAAGAAGGAATAAGTTAATTGGCAAGGCTCTCCAGAAGTTTTCTTGCTTCTAGTCATTGATTTTAAGTGGTGAGTGCATGGAAGAAGTATAAGAGCATTTTAAAAGTGCAAAATAAATCCTGATAGTTGTTTCTATGCTAAATGCTTTTTGCCCCCAGACAGGACACATGCTATTTCATGGAAGTGAGTGGCACACTTTGTCACCAGTCCTGGGCATTAATTTTGTTCCTGCTCTATTGATCAGCTTAAAGAGATCTGTCTTATTGTGCCATGCATTTCTGTTTAAGAAAAGTTAATGTTTCCTGGTTAACTGGTTTTGGAAAGAAAAACCAGAGATCTTATAGAAAACTCTGAACTTTTCTTACATTATAAAAAAACCCCAAATCTCTAAAAATCATAGGGAATAGGAGGCACCACTTCCACCCCAAGAGTAAAGCTTTTTTTTTTTTAACATGTTTAGTGACTTCCTTATTTTCTTATATATTTTCAGAAAGTTTCTTTTGGGTCATTTTTGTTATAAAGAATTAGTGATGGAATTTAAATATGGACTGTGGATTAAATAACAGTATTGTTAAATAAACACCACTGATAAATATCCTGATTTTGAGAACTGATGTGCGGCTATGGAAGAGGAAATACTTATTTTTAGAAAATACACACTGAGGTATTTAAGGGTAAAGGAACACAGTGTTTCCAATTTATTCACAAATGGCCCAAAAGCACTTGTAAAATGGAGACATTTTACAATAATTATAAAAAATGATGAAAGAAAATGGATTGGTAAATCTGGGTAAAGGATATATAGGGGTTCCTTTTATTATTCTTGTGACTTTTTTGTAAGTTTGAGGTTCTATGAAAATAAATGAAAGAAATACATTGATATTAAGAAAAAGTTGTGAAACAGTTTTCTTCATTTCAAATGAGCATTTGTAAAACATTTATTAAACCATAAGTAAGGCAAAGTTTAGTGAATGAATAGAAAGGTTTTTTTTTTTTTTCTCTTAAACTCTGTTTCAGGTTTCAGGCTAAAGTGAAATTCTCTCATTGACAGCATTTTCTAATATGTTCAGTGCTTTAGGCAGATTCAGCACTTTGAGGGAGAAAGTGCTCATTAGGTTACTCCATAGAACCATGATGTATCAGAAAAAATTAAGACAAAAGCTGGTGGTAGAAGTCAGAATAGAGTTCAAGTTTTGGAACAGGTTATTATTGCCCTTTGTGTATCATATGGTATAGAGTTTTGTTAGTCTAGTTCTATACGATACATCTTCCACTTTTCATTCCACCATTCTACTTTTCAACCTTTCTCTTTGATATTAATATAATTAAATGAAATTATATTTCAAACATTCTAAAACGTAAATGAAAACTTACAGCTATAACTATCCATCCCATCCTTTTCTTAAGCTTCATAAAATCCCATAGCTTTTCACTGTAACAATGAAATATTCTCTCCATTTTTTTCCTACTACTAGTTTAAGGTCAGTCTATGTGATTAGCTTCTTATTTGATCTTTTTTTGTAATTTTATTTTAAGAATTTAAAAAATTAATTCTATCAGTCATGTAACCAGCTCTTTATAATTCTTTCAATGAATCACTTTCTTCAAATATATATACTCAAACCATTTGAATGAAAAAAATCAACATTTTTGTTCTCTTACATAAGGTCAACAACATGTTTGATAGATTTTTTCTCACCAAATTAATGAAGTTGACTGGTTGTTATGGGACTCTTTTAGCCAAAGCTCAAGACAATTTATACTATTCCACTGATAAATGTAAATTTACTTTATTTAGAATGGGTACTATGAAATATAAAACTTTTCACATCTTTTTCTAGTAGAAAATTAACCAGGCAATCTATGCTCAACACATGCCTTTTAAAATATCACTAACGGTGATCCACTAAACTGTAGCACTGATCATTTTGCTATGATAATGGATAATTAATGAAGGACATAGAAAACATAATAAGGGACTGACTTAAAATTTAATTTTTAATAAACCTAAACATTCAAAATACCTTAAATGTCATAAAGTCTCTTCCTTTATGAGGACCATTGTGGTTACTGTCATAACAAAAAATAGCCAAAAATGCATAATTCTATTTTCTGCTGAAAAAGCAGACAGATCTGAATCATCAATCTTTTAGTGCGTCTGACTTTCTGGATGGGTGATTATCTAGTTTATTCCCACCCTCTGGGGTATTCCCAGCAGTTTTGTGTGAAAAAGTATTTATTTCCTGTCTCAATTCCTCCCGTTACAGTTTTATGATACTTATTCTTCTTCAGTAAAGGTGGTGAACATGTGGTCAGCATCATCATCCATTTAACATCACTGTGTGCTCAGATCCACCCTCAGGTTACTGTTCTAGCCTGGGCTAGATAGTTCTGATCCCCTTAACATTGAAAACATCCCGTTTCTCTTTCTTTAAAATGCTTTAGCCTTCTTTCTTGTATTCTAGTGATTCTTAACAATTTTTTTTTTTTTTGGATTGCACACCTTTTGAGAATCTTTTTTTTTTTTAAGATTTTATTTGTCAGAGAGAGAGCGTGCACAAAAAGGGGGAGTGGCAGGCAGAGGGAGAGGGAGAAGCAGGCTCCCCGCTGAGCAAGGAGTCCTATGTGGGACTCGATCCCAGGACCCTGGGATCATGACCTGAGCCTAAGGCAGACACTTACCCGACTGAGCCACCCAGGCGCCTCCCTTTTGAGAATCTGATGGAAGCCATGGAGCTTCCCTCCAGGCAGATGGGCACATGTGTTCAAGACTTTGTATGCTGTTTCAGGATCTTCTCTACCTCGTAGCCTGTATGTGCACCCTTCAGGAAAGCGGTTATTGAGATAAGAATGTCCTCAAGTGGTTGTTAAAATAGTGGGTTCCTCAGACCAACTCTCTGAGATATTAACTGAGTACAGCTGCAGAGGGACTTAGCATCTGCATGTTAACAAACATAATGTTTGAAGACTGCACCATACTCTGAGAAAGACTCCTCTAGAGTTGAGAAGCCTCAGATGAAGAATCTCCACTGTCTGCCCTCTCCAGGTTTTGTGTTTCTTAGCTCCTAGAAGAATTTAAACTTAGAGGACCTATATAGTTTACAACACGCTACAACATGTTGTTGTGTTTCAAAGGATCCCCAGATGATTTCTTTTCTATGTAAAAAGTTCATTCAAAACCCCAGCATAAGGATTTATGAAAACCCAATCACTTACATCAAAGTCCCATTTCCTTTCTGAAGTTTTCTGTGAAATTTGTAGCTCCTAATTGTCTACATTTATTGACTGCACCACTTGTTTGGCAAGTGTATTACGTTTTAGGCATTCAAGATCTTAATTGCTATTTAGGGGAAGCATATGATTATCTTATTTCTCCCATTTTTTAAACTGAGATATAAGTGATATATAACATATTAGCTTCAACAGCATAATGAGTTGATATTTGTATACACTGCAAAATAATCACCATAATGTCTAGTTAATATCCCTCATCATTCATAGTTACCAATTTTTTTTCTTCTGATGAGAACCTTTGAGATCTGGGGTGCCTGGGTGACTCAGCTGGTTAAGCGTCTGCCTTTGGCTCAGGTCATGATCTCAGGGTCCCGGGATCGAGCCCCACATGGGGCTCCCTGCTCGGAGGGAAGCCTGTTTCTTCCTTTCCTCCCCTCTTGTGCTCTCTCTCACTCTCTCTCTCTCTCAAATAAATAAATAAAATCTTGAAAAAAAAAAGAACTTTTAGGATCTACCCTCTTAGCAACATGGAGATTATAGTTAATAATACTGTATTGTATATTATTTTTCATATTTTGATCATAAACTTTCAAGGACAAGGATCTAGTATAGATCTGTATAGCTACTGATTGCTCAGCCCAGTGTCCCAGGAAGTGAGGAACTTAATAAATCTTTCTAGTTGATAAGTGCATGATTAAGGGAAGAAATGTTCCTCTGAAATCAGTAGTTCTCCTTAAAAGTCTATGACAATGTACTCTTTGGCCAGTGACATCCAATGAGTCATTTTTAATGGCACAGGTCTCTGGAGTCAGACATATCTGACCTGGGATTACATCTCAGCTGTGATACTCGCCTGTTGTGTGTTCTTGGGCAAGTTAGTGAATGCCTCAGAGAGGCTCAGTTTTCCCATATGTAAAACAGGGATAATAAGAGAATTTCCTTCATAGAATTGTTGTATCAAAACAAATTAATAAAAATGAAATGCACAGAATAGTGCTGGAATATGGAAGGTACTCAGAGTTAATTATTTGATTTCTTGGTGATATTGGCCTTTTTTAAGATTTTATTTATTTGAGATAGAGCGAGAGAGGTCAAGTATGAGCTGGGGGTGGACAGAGGGAGAGGGAGAAGCAGGCTCCCTGCTAAGCAGAGAGCCAGATGCAGGGCTCGATCCCAGGCCTCAGGATCATGACCTGAGCCGAAGGCAGACGCTTAACGACTGAGCCACCCAGGTGCCCCAATGTTGGCCATTTATAGCATGTGGTAGACAAAATTCTAAGATGACCCCCAAGATTCTTTCCCCACTGGTGTACTGTTCCAGTATAATACATGCCCCTTGAGTGTGAGCAGGACTGTGAATATATTCTAATTCAGTCCCATGATTAAACTGTGCTATAAAGAATAAAGAGTTTTTGCAAATATAATTAAGGTTTCAAATCTGCTGACTTTGATTTAATCAAATGGAAGATTTTCCTGGGTGGGCTTGAGTTATTCAGAAGAGTCTTCCAAAGAAGTGGGCCTTTCTAGAAATGAGAAATTGGAAGAATAAAAGGGCCTAAGACAAGGGTCACATGATAGGGAACTATTAGCCTCTAAGAGCTAAGAGAGGTCTCTGGCCTATAAGCTAGCAAGAAAGTTGGGAGTTCAATCCTACAACCATCAAGAAAACAGGAATTCCTCTCCTATAATAACAGGAAACTAAATTCTTCCAACAACCTTGAAACATCCTTAGGAAAGACCCCCAACTCTGATGAGACCAGAGCAGGGCTGATACCATGATGTCCACCTTGGAGGGCCATGAGCAGAGTAGAAAGCTAGCAATAGAAAGCTAAGACATTGCATAACAAGCTTATGAATGCTGATCAAAGTTGGAAAAACCACAAATTATACCTTGAGGTTTTCAAATCCGAATAAAAAAAACTTAACAAATAAGAGAAATAAATAGGTAAATGGACCACTTTAGCTTTCTGTATGCTTCCTTTAAGATTTCTATTCTAGGGGCACCCGGGTGGCTCAGTCGTTAAGCGTCTGCCTTCAGCTCAGGTCATGATCCTGGGGTCCTGGGATCGAGTCCCACATTGGGCTCTCTGCTCAGCAGGAAGCCTGCTTCTCCCTCTCCCACTCCCCCTGCTTGTGTTCCCTCTCTCGCTGTCTCTCTCTCTGTCAAATAAACAAAAATCTTAAAAAAAAATTTCTACTCTGATTTGGCATTATAAGTTGATCTTCCTAATGCCATACTGAATATATGTTAGTCATTTATTGTATATAACATCATAGTGTTCCACTAGGAAACAATTTATGGTCACCTTTTTCTGTGGCACATAAATAAATATTGAAGGATTTTTTTCTACATTTACTATGTTTTCATAATTTTCAGAATAAAACGTATTTCTGAAAGCACTTCTATAGTGGAATCATGACATTTCTTTGCTGGGTGTACAAACCCAGTCAATACTTAAAGATTCCATTCTTTTTTTCAGTGTAATACAGTTAGTAAAATTTCTAAGTATGGGTCATTACATCTTACTAACCACAAAAACCAAACTCAGAGTTAAGTTCTTGCTTTGCCATCTCAGTGATTGGCATTTAAAGGGGGAAAAATAATCAGCCAAACAGGACAGCTAGAGTTTGTCTTCCACATTAAACTGAAATAAACTGAGGTTGGGAAGGTTGATTAAGCTTGCACCAACCTTTATGAAGCTCTCTGAGAAGCCACCATCTTTTAGAAGGGGGACAAGAAACAAGGAAATGTTAGAATTTATAGCAGAATGCCTGATATTTAGTGAAGTGTCTCTGGGTCCTTTGCTGATGTAAATTAAGATATGCATCACCCCCAGAGTAGAGTAGTTGCGATTTTAACTAAGTCTTTAGAAAAGATAGCATGTATAGGTGTAATTTAGAGCTGAGGCTACATATTTTGGCCGCTACTAACTTGAAAATTCCTTTCAGTGCAGCAATTTAATAAAGAAAAGCATTTACTATGTTTGACTTTGCTGAAGAAACAACATCAGAATTCACTGAGAAGTACCTCCTCAGGGAGCCTGATGTATAGTTAGGTAACTTAGGTATAAAGTTAGACCCTCATTCTATTTTCTCCTACTGTATCAGATATTGAATGTCCAGCAAAATGAATGAGAATGCAAAGGATGCCATTAAAGAAAGACCACTGAAGCCCTAATGAATTTCACTAGATCCTTTAATCCTAATTATCAAGAAAGAAAAATCCAAAATATCATAGAAAAATTGAGCTAGAACTAGTTTTCTAAAGAGTTGCCAATTTAGCTCAGTTTTGATTCTGACCATTTTAAGTGTCTGAGTGGGTATTATTTTCTTTGTTTTCACATTATAACTGACAACTGTCATTTCAGGGTATTTCTCAAATATTTTTGCTAAGATTTAATTAATAGACATACCAAAACATTGTGGGCTGTTTTTCCTTTTTTATCATCAGGCAATATTGTTTTCCAAAAAATGCACCTTATCATTGCTTAGAAAATGGTCATAAACAATCCCAGGTGTCACTAAAATCTCATGGAGGAACAAAAAAGGGGAAAATAATGATGGAAATTTCATTGATAAGGAAAAATATTACACAGCATACACACAAAAAGAGAGCTATGAATAATATATTTAAAAAGTAAAAGTGTAATTAGCTATAATCTTGAAAGCAATATTATTATTTGTATTTAAGTGTTCTGTAAGATTATCACTTAGTTGAGATGTGTTAGACTTAGCTTTAAAATTTTGATGGACATTGGTTCAGGTAGTTTTTTCATTTTTAAATATTTTTATTTGAGAGAGAGAGTGTGCATGAGGGTGGAGGGGGAGGAGGGGCAGAAGGAGAGGGAGAAGCAGGCTCCCCGCTGAGCAGGGAGACAGACATGGACCTCGATCCCGGGACCCTGGGATCATGACCTGAGCTGAAGGCAGACGCTTAACCGAGCCACTCAGGTGCCCCAGTTCAGGTAGTTTTTTAAATATATTATTTGTCTAGATTAGATGCAGAGACTACATATTGAATTAGAATTTTACTGAAACAAGTAAAGGCAGATGTGGCTAATCACAGTGATACAGAAACTTTGTATAATAAGGAGGACAAAATCAGTCATCAATCCTGAGAACATATGTATGAGACTGAGAGAAAACTTTTAAAAGCATTTCCTTTAAGTTATCTCCTTATATAAATCATTTGGGAGCATTTACTATCCAGAGAAATAAAATGGCCAGCCTGCAAGAAGGCCATTGTAGTTCTCATTATCATCTTGAGCTGAATTCTCCTGTAGCTCCAGGATTCCATTCAGCTCATTCCACCATATTAGAACCTCAAAGATTTTAAACATTGCATTGGGGATTTCTGCATATCCACAGAAACAGAATGTACAACAGCTAGTTCAGTTGTTTCCAGCACCCACTGAATTGAATCCCGGGGACTGGCAAAGTAGCATGAAAGTCAGAATCTGACCTGATGTAAGTGTGATTTGCAGAATGCTGCCCTGCCTAATGTATTAACATTAAAAAAAAATAATTAAAAACTCTACCAGTCAAAACTGCCAAATCTGGTGTGCAGATTACTCTGTTCTACCACCTTTTTTGAGGGGGGAGGGTGATCTCATTTTCTGTCATAGCCACTCTTCTAGTTCATGTTCTAAGTGTTTTGGGGGACACTGGCCTTCTTTCAGTTCTTCAGATGTACTATGGAGCTGGTACACATTCTGATTCCTTTGGATCAGAACCCTGACTCCTTGCCCTTCAGAGAGCTCAGCTGAAATAACACCTTCTCAGGCAGACCTTCTCTGACCACCTGAGCTCCTCCTATTATTCTTTATCCTATCACTTTCCTCTCTTGTATTTGTCATAATGCATACTTATATATTCCTCATAGGCCACCACTCCATGAAGGAAGGGACCAATGTTTATCCAGTACACAGCACTGTGTGTGACACATAGTAGCTATGCAGTAAATATTTGTGGAATGAATGAATGAATGAATGAATGGTCTAAGAATTAAGGGAAAGTGTGGAGGAAATGGGTTTTAAGTTGAAAACCCAAGGATCCCTAAGAGTTAGCAAGGCAAAGGGACACTGAGTGGGGGAAAAGGGGAGCATTCCATAGCAAAGGCTACAATGGGAAGAGAGCATAGTAGGCTCTGGGAATTGAAAGAAGCCCTCCTAGGACAAGATTCCAGAGAGTAAGAAGAAAGAGGCAGTCCATATCCTTTTATGGCCTGAACTGGAAGACCCATGTCAAAGAAGGATCTGTGGGACAATTGTCTCCGGCCGTAGACATCACAGGTTTGCAGTGGAATGAAGCCGATGGGCAGAGAGCAGCAGAGACGAGAGCTAGAGAGTACTGCCAGGCTTCCTCAAAGCTTTCAATGCCTAGTTCCATTCCCTAGGGTGGGGGGCCACAGGGGGGTTAGGGAGTAAGTTTCTGTAAGCTGCCCTATGATCCTTCCAACAAAACACCAGGGGCTAAGGGACTGCAAATTGGTTTCTGTTGGTGTGACATAAAAGACACTGATTAATTCAACAGGATTTGAGGGGCAGGTCCCTCAATTTGGACTTGGTGAGTTTTCGGTACTTGTGAAAAACTTGCATGAGTACATTAACTACGAAGACAGGAGTCAACTGTTAGGATACGGTTTTCTTGTACGAAGGTTCTACTTAAATACAGTCTTCGGTAAAGTTGGTTGAAAGTATTTTGTGCTGATGCTCAATATTTTTCATAAATAGAAACATCAAATTTTGTTTGAATTGAGATTTGGCAAAAAGTTTATCTTTGCTGATATATTTCCTAACTATTTTGATCTCTATGCAATTCAATGTGTTTATTTGTATTTAACTACAGGAAAATTGGATGCAAACTTAGTACCCAATGATAATCAATTTATTTTAAATGCCTAGTGAACTCCACTTTTTCTTATTCCTTTTAAACAATTTATACTGTTTTATCCCCGGTTGTCCTGTTTTTAAAATATGCTCAAACTTTAAGACAGCTCTAAAGATGTATGTATTCATTATATTTAAGTAGTATAACAGAGAATGGGAATATATAAATATTAGCATTCCTCTATAAATCAACTTAGTTCAACTTCTTTCTCCATGTATAATCAATAAGGTAGGATTCAATAAAAAATAGTTCAATATTGGTAGCAAAAAATCTATTTCATTAAAAAAATGACAAGTGATTTGGTACTAAAACTCACTGTAGCCTTATAAAGAGTGTAAAATTTCAGATGTGTTTTGAGTTTATAATTTGTACCTATGATTGCCATGCAAATTCACTCCACTGGGCTAAACAATAGATACAAACTGGATTATAAACTCCAAAGTAACAAAATCAAATTATGGCTTTGTAATGAAACATGAAACTGAGCACTGAATTCTTTTTAAGATAAAAGAGCAATAGAATTGAAACTAAGTGATAGAAGCTGGGAGAAGATACTTTCCCTGCTGCATTTGCATTAAAAATTGAGTTTAGAACAATATGTCGCATAGTTATATAATTAAAAAATCAGTTGCTGGAGTATTTTGTTTTATGTTCTTTTGGTATATGTTAAACAATCTGTGAGCGAGAGGGCATCTCAAGGTTGTGATCTGTATAATAACATATGAAAACAGTTTGGCAGAGTGCAGATCAAGTTCCATTCCATCCATTTGTCCGTCCACAAATACCAAGCTTACTGTGTGGCTGGAACTAGCCACCCTTCTTAAAGGGCTTGGCCTGTGACCATCCATTGTAAACTGGGTCCCTGGACTTCTAATTAATCCCTATAATCTGCTACATGGCATCAGAAGAGTCTTGGCTGTTTTTGCTTTCTGAGAAGCTCATTGCTTTCTGAGAAGTTCATTGATAAGCATGTTGAACGTCACTTTAGTGGTTGATTTGGGATTATAAAAATCGAATGAAGTCATTACATAAATTTGGAAAATTTTGAAAAATGCGGTAGAGAAAAAACTACCCAGAACTGATAAATAGGTAACACTGTTGTCATTTTGATGTATTTACCTCTCAGTCTTTCTTATATAAATACTATAATATATACACACACACACATATATTTGGGATCATACTGTACTAGTTTGTTTTTTTTTTGGTCAAGTTTTGATTATACTATGAGTTTTTTTGCGTGCTAAATTTTTTTTAAAATAAAATGTTAATAATTACAAAACATGCTATCAAATTGTTAAACCTCCTATGTTTAGTCTTTTTTGTTATTGGTTATTTGTATTTTTTTCTGGTAATGGCCTATCATTATTACAACTAGTAATTAGTAATATTCACATGTGATAGCAATTACTATAGGACTTCCAAATTTTACATTTCCATAGAAATTAAAACGAAACAAAACATAGACTGCATAACAACAAAAAAAAAAGAAACAGCAGAGTAGAGAGAAACTGGAAAATATACAGCAAAACTTACGATCAATCATGCCAATTATGACAATAAACATAGTTGGAATATATTTCTCCATTAAAAGAATTTGGTTATAAAATCCAACTATATCTTGCTTACATTGATAATTGTACATTGAAACTAAATAAAATGATGCAGAAATGAATAAATAAAACAGATAAAATATGGTCTGATACCAAATAAAATGGAAAACGTTGAAAATTGAAATCAAGTGGTATAGAGTCTCCTCTTTCCACATCCGAGTTGAGGCTGGATGTTATAATTTAAAAAGAAAAAAATGTCTTCAGTTTTATGGGCAAGTAGGCCACATATATTTTTTGTATTAATTTACATATCTCTCAGTATTAGTGAATTTCACATATTTTAAGACTTTTTCCACCCTTTTGATGATTTGCTTTCCATTTTCTTTGCATAGTTTCATACCAGTTTAACTCACTTTCAGAAAGAATTTTAAAACACTTTATATAGTTGTGTTGTTAATAATTTGTCATACAGATTACAATTTTGCCTTTATTTGTCTGTGTAAATTTTTGTTTATGGAGTTGTTTTTTTTCTTTAAACACATAGAAGATCTCAAGAGTTTGTGGTCCAACATATCTACCAGTTTTGCGCTTTGTGATTTTTTTTTTCTTTTGTTCTTTTCCTTAGAATGGCCTGAGATATGTGTTCACCTTTCTCTAATTCTTTTTCATGAGTCTTTTAATTGGAAGTTGGAATGAGACTCATCAAGCTCCCTGGCAACGGTGTGGCCTAAATGACCATTTCTTTATAAAGGCAGACTTGGCCAGGAGGAACTTGTGTCAAATCTTCCCACAGCCTTCTTCCAACTGCAAAACAGCAAAGATATTTATGTCACTGTGAATCTCTACACCTGTGGTCAGTGATTTCATGCTGCTCATGGCTCATTTCATGCAGAGCAGCAGGAAAGGCTGCTGTGCAGCTTTCCCAGGGCTGAGCATGAACTCATCTCCTGAGCTGTCCCACACTCTCCCTGGCCTGCCAGAGAAGGGCTGAAAACATGCTGCATGGTCTTGCTGTCTGGGCTTCCTCTGTAAGGCTGCTTCGTGCACGAGGTTGGACCTGCTGCGTGTTAAATTGGTGGAACTGAAAGAATAAAATGCTCATGAGATAATGTATCTTGGCTTACTTTGTAAACTGGGAGGCCTTGATATTATTATCAGGAAAAAAGACACCTCTTAGGCCCTTCACTAAAATGTGACTTTGGTGTATGCCATTGCTTTTTATGTCACAGAGCCCAAAAATCCTGTCCTCTTGCCAAGTGTAGAGTGCTAGTTCATTAAATTTAGACTTAGAAGGGTGAGGTAATTTTGATGGCAAATATTAAAAGAATTTGAACTATGCACTGTAAATTCTGCTTCTGGATGCATAGGCTCAAACGAAGCAAACACTGGCAAAGAAATTGCATTTACCAGAAACTTAATGTGGTATCTCCTAGTACTGGGATTATACCAAACTGAGAAATCCAGGTCTGAAGGTCTTGCCTGCTGGATTTTGATGATGTTTTGCCAAAGAAATGATGGAAGCCCCATCTTTGGGGCAGCTGATGCGAGGCTGGCCAGGACCTTGAGAACATGTTTTTAAAAGACCCTATGCTGGCAAGAGGTATAGAGATGACTTCATGGGACTTCTGAGGCTGGAATTTTTTTGCTTCTATTACCAATTATTTTTGCTAGATTTTTGACACAGTGTTTTTAATTTTTAAAGTCTAAATAAAAATAACTGTCCACTTCCTGAAGCTAAGCCTTAGTCTTGCTGCTAGTGTGAGACCGACCTCGTGTCACCCCTCTTTCATCATCAGACAAGGGTGGGGATTGGAACGAACACAAGGAGGCTCCTTGCTTCACTCCATGCTTGCATTTCTCTTGCAAAAAGTCAGAGTAGGTAGGGGCTAAATAAGTGAGCACACTTTCTTTCCCCTTGTTTCCAAAAAGACCCTGCTGCAAAAGAACAAACTCTGAAACTATTAATAATGGAAGGGAATGCCCTATTCTCAGAAACGTTTTGACCATAATCCCTCAGGCAATTTAGTAGTATATATTAATAGCTCATTCTAGGAGGATGCCAGGCATCATGCCAGGTGCCTTACGATAGGGCGGTCCCATACATCCTGTATTTCCCAGGAAAGTCCTGGCTTATTCCTGTTGTCCTGACGTAATGATTAATAACATCCCTGTTCGCTCACAAAAGCGTACCAGTTTGAGCGATAATTTATGTAGCCATATTATCTATGTGACTCATCTTTTCTCTTAGTGAGAACCATGAGAAAGATGCTATTATTATGATCTCCATTTTGCAGATGAGTTCCTGATTTATAGAAAAGTTAAGTAATTTATCTGAAGCCACACAGTTTGTAAATGGCAGCAGCTGGAAATCAAACCCAGGCAGTCTGGCCTCAGAGCTCATCAGGGTGGGTCCCCAGGATTTGTCCTGAAGCACAGTGACTTCTAATTTACAGTGCATTCCTAGAATGGAGAAGAACCTGGATTCAGATTTTGGGTTCCCTTCATCAGGATAAGCTGCTGTGTCTGCTTTCATGCTCTTCTCTCAGAGGTAAAATGAGAGGACAAGCTCTCAGGAGCTCAAGTCCTCTTACCCCCAGAGAAGAAAGTGAAGAATGGGAATGGAAATTCTCCCATTCGACCCTAGCAACTTGCAGGATGCAAGGGAAAAGACCCTGATCTCATGCTCCAGACCCCTCAGGAATGGTTGTGTGGCGTACCGGCACTCTACTCTTGAGGCATTAGCAGGCTGGCTTGGATTGAAAGGTAGAGTTAGCGCACTTGGCTGGTAGCTAGAGCACCCAGCTAGTGCAGGGTGAGGACAATGTGTGTTAATTTATAGAACACATTTTCTTTGGAAGTTTACATTTTACACAGCAGGACAGATACTGCTACTTTTTGTTGGTATATCTGACTCCTGAATACAGAAAACTCTTTTGAGTATAGAAAGGAAAAATGGAGAGTACTAAGTAAATTGCATTTTAAAAAATGTCAGTTATATTGTTAACTAGCTTACTTTTTTGATCCTTAAAACTTCCAGGGCCTTAAAAATGAGGAGCATAATATTTTATTGTGATAGTTTTCATTTTGTACGTTTTTGCCCATGACAGCTACATTTGTATTATTCCTCACTCAACAAAGAATTTGAAGTAGGCCATAATTAATTAACTCCTCTGTTTTATGGACAGGAAAATGAAGAAGTTCAGTGAGCTACTAGAAGTCACACAGATCAATCATGTGGAATTTGAATTAGAATGTGAATGTTCTTCTCCCAATCACACCACTGGCGAATCCCATGCAATTACGTTTCATTATATTTGAAAAGTCACACCTGAATAGTCAAAGCAAGTAATTGGTCCCAATAACTTAACGTGCTGGATCTATTTGACCCCTGTCCTATAGGTTCTCAGGTGTGCCATCTTATTGAGGGCTTACACACTGTGTGAGGGAAAATTTTCTAAAAAAGGAGTTTGTGGGATTGCCCTGATTGCTAAGTATGACAACAAATGGCTATTTCCATGGGCATACTCCTCTGGCTCTAGAATGTTGCTAACCCTGAGGCTTCTCTAAGTAGTCTTCAAATGGGTATACATATAACCTGGCAACATGAACACTTTCTAAGGTGGAGCGCCTACGAGTAACTCTGACTGTAAATTTCTACATTTTCAGTGTCTATACATCCTCTTTCCTAAGGCTGACAGGCCTTCGAATTTGTCTTACTTGTACCAAGTTCTTCTCTAACTGCTTTTCACAAACACCTTCTCCCATTTTACAAAAGAACAAGTGAACAAACAAAGCACAAAAGCCCACCTGTCACCTATCCCTAGTACATCCTTTGAGATGTAAAGAACCTTCCTGGCTCCAAATATTGGGACGGTGTTGGTAGAGTGAAGGACTATAATGATTGACTAACAAATCTTTCTGCAAGTCAGGTGGAGTCCTTTGCTTTTCACAAAATTGTAGGAAGATCTAAATAAGTTAAGCTGAAAAATGATTAGACATAATTCTTATTTAAGGATCAATTATCATGTGATTTTTTTACTTATAACAAGGGAAGAATTCAAAGAACTAAGGGATATAACTGTAATAAAACTCCTCTATCCTACTTTCTAATGTAAATAAATTTTCTCAGCACTTCAGGTGGAAAAACCAAAAATACGAATAGAATTGATGCTGAAATCTGTATACTTCTATCAATATATAACCTTTATATATTACGATATATATGATATAATATATATTATGATAGCCATATATCATATGGATATATGAACTAATAAGAACAAGAAAAATAGAAAAATGAAACCCCACAAACAAAATACTTCATCCATCTCATTCAGAGAGGCATCTGCAATAGAGCTTTACTTTAGACATTCAGTAATTATTAAAATTCATGATATATTTATGTTGTCTCGCACAACTGTAAATTGATAATACTTGTAATGGCAATTCAGTCTGGAAGAAATTATTTTCATGTGTGTATATTTAAATTTTTATTCCCTGGGATTCTTATTAAGATTTAAATTTGTACATGTTTTTTTTTTCCTTCAGAGAATCATAATGATGTGATTATCACAATTTTCAAGTAAAGATTATTTTCAAGTAAAAAAAAGCGTTACATTGGGTTTATGTTATGTCCTTATTTTCAGAAAGTGAAATGGAAATATGAGTTAAAGCATATGACAAAAATAAATGATGTAGAATTTCCAATCGTTAAATTTCTACCTATTATTCATGGAAGGATGTCTGGCTGATCATGTGGTCTTTTTGTGCCTTCATTTTCTCATGTTTACAATGAAGGGGTTGGCTGGAATTCATTTATTCTTTTAGCTGCTTAGCTCATTATTAAGACGGAATTTTAGGTGGAAACTAAAAAGCTGAGTTGCTTCGGTGGAAGTTGGTCATAGCTAAGGCCGCTGCCACTCCCTCACTGCCATGGTAACCTTTGAAGAGCAGTTGAAGAATTCCTATGGAAAGGGACTCCACTCGGAGGCCAGGGGTTCAACAGGGCCCTTCCTGACTAAAAACCTGTGACTAAAAAGAAATGAATCTTTCTAGCCTTCAAGCTCATGTGGTGCTGCAGTCTTAAATCAGAATGTGTTCATGTATTAATCGGTGGTGTGATGGGCCCTTTTGTTTGATATGCAAGGGCGAGAAGTAGGATTTAGTAGACTCTGGGGCGGGAAGTTTTGTTCTGGGTGACAGCAGATACTCTAAATGTTGACCATGTTGGAGTCTTCTACTTACATCTAGGGAACACAGGGCTTGCTTTTGATAAACCTTCCTGGATTTGCCAATGACAGACATTACAAGAA
This sequence comes from Eumetopias jubatus, assembly GCF_037043125.1. NCBI lineage: Eukaryota > Metazoa > Chordata > Mammalia > Carnivora > Otariidae > Eumetopias > Eumetopias jubatus. Next base: position 38,380,915 of record NW_028274820.1, read on the forward strand.
ATGTGCAGTTTGATGTACCCGATTTAATTTGTCTAAAACACCAGCGAAAGAGTTACTTTTAATATTCTGACTTTAATTGAAGCACTTGCCACTCTGTCTCCAGTGTTACGATGAGACAAGACCACATACCACATGAGCACTAGGAGGCTCAGGAAGATTTACGTCCGTATTAGAGACGGAATGATGATAAAGCACTCTTAGGCCTCCTGTTTGCTATATTGAAGGGCAATAACATTTTGTAGATGATTTTCATAATTCTCAATTCTATGCCCCTTTCAACTAGGGAAGGTGGAGAGAGAAAATGGGAAATCTGGTAGAAAAGAAAGAATGAAATCTTCTCAACGACTGAATTTTCCAGTATGTTTCTTGAGATTCTCAGCTTGTGGACCGTTTAAAATACCCAGTTTAGGTTGAATCACAGACCTGTACCTCTGAAACAAATAATACATTATATGTTAAGAAAAAAAAAAGATAATAGGAAGGGAGAAATGAAGGTGGTGAAATCGGAGGGGGAGACGAACCATGAGAGACGATGGACTCTGAGAAACAAACTGAGGGTTCTAGAGGGGAGGAGGGTGGGGGCATGGGTTAGCCTGGTGATGGGTATTAAAGAGGGCACGTTCTGCGTGGAGCACTGGGTGTTATATACAAACAATGAATCATGGAACACTACCTCAAAAACTAATGATGTAATGTATGGTGATTAACATAACATAATAAAAAAAAAATACCCAGTTTAGGAAATGGACATTAGATAATATGAAGACAGTTACTCTGGAGGCTGAAGATATTCACTATTTGTCATAGAAAGTTTCCCGGGAGAATAATTTTAGGTTAAGATTTGTGGTTAGGGTATTAATATGAAAAGATCAAAGTAAAAAAAAAAATTAAGAGGTTGATCTTAGAATTCATTCAGACTATCTGACTAGATAAACCCTCTGCAGGTTGAAGCCTTGCTCAAGATCTTATTAAGTCAAATTAATGGGAAATGCAAAGCTAATGTAGTTCTTTATCTCTGTAACTCAATTGAGATGTAAAGACCATGAGCAGTGTTTAAATATTATTACAATGACAAGTACATTCAAGAGGGCCTATCCAGGAGCTCATCTGTCCCAAACTTCCACATGCTGCTGATGGACCAATGCTTTAAATAGGGCAAATAGGCAATTCGGTTTCAATCACTAAAAATCTTATCTTCTGGAGAGATCAGACTGGCAACATAATTAAATGCAATGATTTGCTTCAGAACACAATTATAGAGTTCAGCATTTGTTGCACTTTAGCTAAATACAACACTGTGTCAAAATGTGAGGTGGAATCTTTTTTATTTTTCCCAGTACAGAATATTTAATCAGCTTTGTTTCTCAAAATAATGACTTGGTTAGACAGTGTTTACTAAATAGTGCACTATGTGGTTTCATTTTCTCTTTAAAGACAAATTAGTGGAGAAATTTGCCAATTTGATGAAGGTTGGCAGATTTTAGCATCTTTAGAATTTATGTTTACTGTAAACGAGAACTTCCATTTGGGCTAAATACACATGAGAAAATGAGATGTGGGACCTGGGACAATCGGGAAAGGGTATTTAGGTAAGTACAGTGTCTGGGTGGATTAAAGATGGCAAAACAACTACTTGAAATATTCAAAAATCCACTTTCAGTCTATATCTGCTTCTACTTAATTCTATGGAAAAAATAATTAGAAGTGTATAATACAAATATGTGGAGGAAGAAGGTGTAACGAGTGCATATAAAGTTAACAAACGCAACCCAAACATGATACATAAGCTCAAAAAGTATTTTATCTTGAAACGGATTCCCCAAAGTGAAATAAGTATTATGCTTGTATGTTGAAACACCATAAATATACAGCAAGTCCTTCCTGAGATTGTTTCTCAGCCAAATTTAAGAAAATTTCTTTCAACACGAAAAGCCATTAACAGAGTGTTAACACTCTGCCACCTACTGGACAACTTGTCGATTCCCAAAAATGTGCTCCAGAGCTTAGAAATGTGTGTTTCAACAGTGAGGCTTCTGAAAGCCTTAGGTAGGAAATGAAGCTCTGGGATATACGCAGGCAAACTTTTCCAACTCATTTGATAACAAGCTACTTCCCCATTTGTTGCTAAAGGCTGTTTGCTAACGTGATTCATGTGTTCAGATTCAGCCTTTTTATGTTCAAACAGTAACAACAACACAACAATAACCTCCTGCAGTGAGTTTTTGGTGCCAGCTAGTTTAACAACAATATCAACTTTATCTGGCCAAAAGTGACAGCGAAAGTGAAGAGGAGTTTGGCAAAAGGTTGTAGGCACTTCTATCCCTTCACCCTTTGGGAAAACAAATACAGGACCGTCCTGGTGGAGTGGCATCTCCTGGATGAAGGGAACAGAAGGTGCGAGCACCTCAGCTTTCAGCAAAGTGTACCTGTAGCTTGAAGCTTCAGGTGTCAAATTCTATAATATTTAACTTTATTTCACAGATACAACAGATGTAAAATTAAATCATGATGATATGGTATATGTAGCCAACCCAAGTAGAAATTAGATAATTTGGCAAGTCTGACTGAAATAAATGTTTAATACAGATAGTACAAATTAAGGAAAAGGCCAGCCAGCAGTGAAGTGGGTACTACTACTAATAGAATAGGATATCATATTTAAATATGTACACTGAAATCGAAGAACATCAAAGTTACAAAGGATATAGAGAGCCTGTGGCCTCACTTCTACAAAGAAGTAAACCGAGACTCCGCATATTAAGTGATGGAAACAGTTCAATGCAGAAAATGGCTGTGTCAAACCCTAGCTTTGTCATTTTCCAGCTGGATGATCTTGGCCATTGTTAATTAGCCTCTTGGGAGTTTTAATTCCCTCATTTGTACAAGGTAAATGTATCATCCAACTTACAAAATGGCTATAAAGACTAAATGAGATAAAATACCCAGCTCGATTTCTCAAAGCCAAACAGGTGCTCAATAAACATGTTACCCAAAGTCACAAAACCTATTGGCAGAACTGGAGCTAGAACCCAGGTGTCCTGATGGCTGATTTGATGCCTTTTGCAAGGCTGCATTGTTTCAGGGCTTACACTTAAGGAATTTTAAAACTAAGATTCAGGGGGCGCCTGGGTGGCTCAGTTGTTACGCGTCTGCTTCGGCTCAGGTCATGATCCCGGGGTCCTGGGATCGAGCCCTGCATTGGGCTCCCTGCTCAGTGGGAAGCCTGCTTCTCCCTCTCCCACTCCCCCTGCCTGTGTTCCTGCTCTCGCTGTGTCTCTCTCTGTCAAATAAATAAATAAAATCTTTAAAAAATCAAAACAAAACAAAACTAAGATTCAGCTCCATTGGTATGTATGTGAATAGGCATATAAGTATGACTTCAACTAAACCAAGGTCAAGGCTTGCCCTTTGTGAATCAATTGATTGGCTACATTTCATTCAGTCCCATCTTTGGAAAGTCACTTTTCATGGACTGAAGTATGGGTCAATCAGGTTTGATATTAATTCTCTACATTAAACCACATCTTTGTAATTCTCTCTCTGTTTCCATCCTCTTAGGAGGACATAACCAGATTAATTTCCCAAAGTTCATCTTTGATAATTAGCATTATCTTCATATATGTACTACAGCACATTAATAGATTGTTATATCAAAGAGAATTTGTGAATCTCAAACAACAAGCAATTGAGGGACATCATAAGAAGAAATGTTCACGTAGGGCTCCCCTCCCTATATAGCAGCCCATCCCCAATGAAAAGGGGATTACTTTTGTCCAGCTGGACATGGTGAATCATATTCAGTAGAGTATGACAACCTTGGGAAAAACCCAAGAAGTTCTTCCTCATTGGGTGGGATAGAGAATGTTTCTATGGTAATAGCAAAAAGTGCCCACTTTGTAAGCTACTGAATAGAAATATAAACCCTAACCACCTTCTTCTTCTTTTGAAATGTATAGTATTGGTTTAGAAGGAAAAAGTTTTTAAATAAAATGGCCTTTCACTAAATTATGGGTTATTTTTAAAGTCTGCCTCTCTGCTTATCAAATTTCACTCATGATGGAGAGACTTCACTGACAAGATATTGACTGCCATTCTGTGGAGGAGGGTGTAGCCTGGTTTGCTCCATAGAGAACACAAGTAGGGTCAAAGGTGTGACTCACAGGGAAGTAGGTTTGGGCTCAAAATGGCAAAGGGTTTTGGGAGCTGTTCAATAAGGGGAGAGCCTGGAGATACTGAGATGGGACTGGGCACTAGGGACTGGAATTTTTAACAGGTGGGAGTTTAGTCCAGATAACCAGTAAAATCCCTTCCTACACTAAGATTCTATGATACTAGGTTTACAAAATTCATGCCGTAGAAAAGCCTTTATGAAAATTTACTCTCTATTGCTTTTTGGCACAAAAAAACTTTGGAGGCATATTAGTATAGTCGTAAGGACAGAGTGTGGAACCAGACTTCCTGGCAGTGCTGCCAATGAGTTTTGCTCATTATTAGCTGCGTTGCTTCGGGCCAATTACTGATGTTTTTCTATGCCTGAATGTCCCCATTTGTAGAATGGGGTTAATAATAGCGTGTTGCTTTTTAGGGTTATTGACTCAATGAGTGAATACAATGTGAAGTGCTTTGAATATTGCCTGATTCAGAATAATCCTTGTCCCCCTCCCCAAATGTCGGTGAAGCCTCTCTTTCTACAAAATGCACACCATACTTTGACTACACTAAGGGAATATACGTGTGATCCAAAATCAAGCAGGTAACTATGAACTATGTGGTCCAAATCCCACCACTTTCCGCTCCTATAGCCACGATGGATATTAATCTTCTAGCATGGCGTTCAATGCCACTGTGTTTTAGATGGTACCTCAGCATCCTTCTCAACACAGAGCTCTAGAATAGACAAGTGAGAAGAAACCCGTTCTGTTCATGTCTTCACAATGTTTGAATCTGCACTTTAACTGTAAAACTTGTCAGGATCCAAAGACAAATTTAAGACTGACACATCCCCTCCACTTGTTGCTTTAGTGTGGTATTTTTCATGGTGGCTATGATAAATTGCCTCAAGATTTTGGTTTTATCTGTTTATTTTTTTCATATGCGAAGATGTGCATTTTTAATGAGCCATTATGAATACTGGTATGTGGAAATGTGCTTTTGTGCCTTGTTAGAGGCAAATTCTATTAGAAGTCATCTGTTTGACAGTATATTCGTTTCTCATGATATTCTATTTTTTAGGGATTAGAAAGAAAGGTTTTCAACACTTGCTAGAAGAGATCTGTCCCTATTCCTCATAAATGAAAAACCATCTTACAGATGCACACTTTTCTCAAAGAAAGGAATCTACATGCACAGAGATCAAGAAATAACACTTAGATGGCAGGAGTGATCTAATATTAAAGATGATCCGGTCATAATTTCTTTCCAAAAAGAGATTGATCTTTATCATTGGCCTTTGCTAAGAACAATTTGGCTCAACCTAGGGGAGTGAGGGGTATAAGAGAACTATAGTCTGTTGGGAAGAGCAGAAAATCTAGCCATTCTGTCTTCTCTGCCCTGAGAGCAATAACCCCCTAGGGGTCCCATTCCTCTGCAATGGTTAAAAAGGAGAGCTAAGACATACTTTATGGAAAAGCAGGAGGTTTAAGACCAAGTAGCAGCAGGCTGTTTCTAGTGTAAGCTAAGCAGTCTATTCCAAAGGGAAGTCTCAGCTGCAGGGATGGGACAAATGGCAGAATTCTAAAGGTAGAGCTAGTGAACAGTCCAACTGCCAGGCCAAACATAAGTACATGTCATTTTATAAAATACATAGTATCATTAATATTTGAGCACTTATTCTGTACCAGACACTGCGCTAAGAGTCTTACTCATTCAATCTTTATTGACGCAATAACTCTGAGAGGTAGGAACTAGTGTTCCTGGTTCAATGAATGAAAAAACTGAGGCATAGGAAGGTTAAATTGTTTGCCTCAGGCCATGTTGCCAGTAACAGGCAAGGTTAGGACTTGATCTTAGAATCCTTGACTCCAGAGTCTCTGCACTTAGCTACACTGAGGGTCCTTGTGGTTATGGGATAACTGTCAGGTCCCATCTTGCTAGGTCTCAATGGCTAGTGGGAATTTCTACGCAGGCAGGTCCTAGCCAGATGACAGAGAATGTCAAACACAACTATTACTCAGGTGTCAATACTCTGCATGGGGCTGGAGAAACTTCTGGATGAATAGAAGGTCAGGAACTTGACAGTCAGAGAGGATTTTGATCTGATTAGGCTCCAGCAATGCTCCATGCCCTCCGTGCTCCAAAGCAAAGCAGATATTGTTAACTCAGGGCCCTTAGGGACTGGGGGTGGGCTAGAGAAAGAGGGACTTATCCTCAAACGGGCTGTAAAGAAGAAATGACAGGCCTGTATACCCTTGGGATCATCTGCAATAGCCCAGATGGGACTAGGGCTGGTAGCCCCAAATAAATTTGATAGTGGTTTTAACAGCAAAAATCACTTATGGAGCGCATTAAATGCAAGCATTTAGAATAATGTCTCCCTTCAAGTAGTTTTGAAGGGATAGGAATTTATCAAAGGGGAAATACTGTATTCCAAACTTGTTAAATAGTTTGATACAGGTCAATGACTATACCAAAGGGGCACAGATTAAGCACAGCACTGAGCTTATCACAGGTTTATTAAAACAGGTAGAAATATCAAGCTAACGTCTAATCTGAAATCTTATCTTTAAAAACAGGTCTTGATAAATAAGAACTTGACAGTGAAGAGGCGAAACTAGAAGCTAATTGGTAGACAGACAAGGTTTATCTTATTCATTAACGAATGAACAAGTATTTCTGCTCAATTTTAATCTAATTAAAACATCCCATATTCACTGAGGTCCTTTTCACTAATCGTTAAAAGAATGAAATTGATCTGTAAAACAGAGGTGAGTGGCCAAATGCTAGGAGCAGATAGTTTCATACTGCATGGCTTACCTTAACCAAATACTTTACATCCTGCAAACAAAAAATGAAAATTAACATGGGCACGTAATTCCTTCTGAATCCATTAAGGTTATCCTTATGTCTCCAAGATATTTGGGGATAGTTAAATTTGTGGGTTTTGTTTTTTTTTCAGGGCAAGCTTTTGTTTTGTAACAGCAGAGTAGGGATGGAGGATGAACATGGAAATGGAATTTGGATGGCTTTTATTATCAGTGGCTTGGAAAGGTATGAAAGCACAGCGAGGCACTCAAGGGTATTGAAATCCTTCAGTCAGATATAAATGGGAAGTATTTTCCTTGCATTCAGAGATCTTGTTCAAAAGGAAAGGGTCTATGCTGTTTTACTTAGAATGTCTTTGATATGTTTTTACTTTTTAATTAAAATTTGTTTTTAAAATATGTAAGTTAAAGTTCTCCCTCATAACAATCCTACTTTTCTGATATTACTTGCTTAGAAGTAAGAACCATTAACAATTTGAAGTTTACCATTCTGGATACTTTTCTGTGCACATAGATGTGAGTAAAATGTATAATTTTACAAAACAGGATCTATTTATCTATCTAGATATATTCTCCTGAAACTTCCTTTTTTCTTAATATGTGATGAACACTTTTCCCTATTAGTGCATACAGATCTACTTCATTATTTTTAATGGCTATATAGTATTGCACAATACAGGTATGCCATAATACATTTAACTATTCCCTATTGATTAGTGTTTAGGGAATACCAATCTTTGAAATATTACAAATAATATTGCAAGGAACATTATAGAGGTACTGAAGGATATGTGCAGAAAGACCATTTCTCTACAGTAGATAATAAATAGAAATGCTGGCCCAAAGCATATGAGCATTTGTAATTTTGACAAGTAATGCTAAATCACCTGCTTTTCCTTGATTGTTAGTGAGGCTGAATGCCTTATTATAATGACCTTGGCCATTTGGTGCATCTTCCATGGATTTATAACCTTTTGTCATTTTTTCAAAAATGAGTTATCTTTCTTTTTTCTTTTGGATTTATAGGAGCTCTTTGTATCTCAATGTTTAGTAACAAACTCTGGAGTCAGAGAGATCTGAGTTTAAGTCCCAGTTTTGCTTCTTTCTTACTAGATGACATTGGCATTTTGTCTAAAGTCTCTAATCCTCAGATTGTTTATATATAAAACAAGGATGTATATATATATATGTGTATATATATATATAAAACATGTATGTTAGACTACATACATGACAGGTTTTTCTTGAGTTTTAAAAATAATACAGTGTTTGTTGATTTTAAGATGGTGCTTGGTACAGAGTATATATGCATAAATATTAGTTGTTCTTTATGTTGCAATTACTCTTCTCATGTTGTTAGTTGACTTATAAATTTATTTGCAGAAATTACCACTTTATAGAAATTTTGCATTTAGATACAGCCAAATCTTTCACTACCCCTCCCCTCCTTTTGGGCTTTTGGGTTTTGTATAATGCTTAGAATAACAATACCTAGATTATGAACAAATATATTCTCTTAAATTCCTCGAAGTACATTTACAGTTTGAAGTTTTTACACTTAGACCAGTGTTTGTTTCTGAGCATGGTGCGACGTAGTTCTGTATTTTGAATTCCCCATCATTTCACCACTGATGTGAAATGCAGATGTCATCATCTACCAAATTCCAAGGTATCTCTGCACTCTTCATGCTATTCCACTTACCTATTTATCCTTTTCTGTGTCAATACCGTTGCATTTTAGTTACTTGTCTCACGCTATGTTTGGACCCTCACTCAATAAGGCAAAACCCTAACTCCATTTAATCTTTTGGTTATATTTACTCATCACCTGTCTTCTACATTAGAATGCTTCCAGAGAAGCCTGGCTTTGTTTGTCTTTCACTGGTGCATCTCCATTGACTAAGACAACACCTAGCCCAGAGTAGGCACTCAATATATGTGATTTGAAGAAACAAACTTAGATCTAGTAGTCTTTTTTTTTAATACCCATACATTTTTTTTGCCTTTCTTTAAAACTTTATTGTTAAGTAAACACAAAAAACAACATAAAACAAAAATATAAACACCTTTGTAACTACTATCCTATATCTAATTTTTAAGAAAAAAAATAAAGCAATCCTTGCTTTCTATATAATTACTGCACCAGCTCTAGTAGTTTTAAGAACAGTGATATTGGTTAGGATCTTTATTTCTTTGTATACGAAGGTTTGGCAATTGTGTGTTTATTTGTACTAACTAGTTAAAAGGATATTATTTACTCTGCTATTTGTTTTAGGAAGAACAAATACCTTCTTCCTGGAACTTCCACCTTTAGTGAGCTAGACGAATGCCATTTGAAATAAATAGAGCTTCAGTTTCTTTCTGTATCTCTCAAAAACTGGTGAGATGTTCAGAGCAGAGGGAAGATTTCATATGTCTTTCTGTTCTTGATAATCTTTTAAGTAAAAGTTTATTTTAATAATAAAAGGTTTATTATATTAACATTTAACTGGAATGAAGAAAAATAGGGGAGGAAAACCATTCATTTTTCCTATTCACCCGGCTATTTCTGATATCAGTTTGGAAATATTGGAAAGAAAGTACTGGAAATATTGGAAGGAAAGAAAATATCAGAGACCTGGGCAGTGAAGAGGCAAAGCCTCTGAAGTGCTTCACTCAAAATGACGGTTTCATGTTGTTGATGCTTTGCTGACACTGGCCAGGGAAATGCTCAGGCTGATGTAAGGCTGGATAGACATGGGCATGAAGTAGTTAAACTGAAAACCCTTGAACTATGGAAGGGATGGGGAAGAGAGCCTGTTGAGAGGTATCTGTGAGCTTGATAGCTGGACTAAAATCACCTGTATCACCTGCGAACTTATTAGAAATGCAAATTTTGGTGCCCCACCGTAGACTGAATCAGAGACTCGGGTGGGAACAGCAATCCATGTTTTCACAAGCCCTCCAAGTACCTCTGTTGCTGGCTGAAGTTGGAGAACTACTGTTTCAGTGCAAAAGAAGGGGAGATGGGGAGTTACAAAATCTGACAATCAATAAAATCCTTGTCCCCCTCATCAACTTCTATGTCATGAGTATAAAAGAGAAGTTGAGACAAATTATTTGAGAAAATATTGTAAGACTGGCAGTAAACTGTAACTTTAATAATTGGTAGGCAAGTTAGGTACTTTCTACAGGGCCTCCTTCTTAGCAAGATTCACATACACAGTCCATAGGGCAGAACTGTTTAATTGGATTCTAATAAGCCAAACTTTTCTGCTTCCAGCCCCAGACCCCAAGACAACAAACCATTCCCACGACTGCTGTTCAGCAAAACTAGGCTGTCATGGTTTTCCATAGCTTGCCTATTGAGATGTGCCTTCTAAAATACAGCATGATGACTATAGTTAATAATACTGTATTGTGTACTTGAAATTTGCAAAGAAAGTGGATCTTCAGCATTTTCTCTACAAAAAAAAAAAAAAAAAAAAAGTAAGGGCACCTGGGTAGCTCATTCCGTTAAGCATCCCGCTCTTGATTTCGGCTCAGGTCATGATCTCAGGATCATTAGACTGAGCCCTGAGTCAGGCTCTGCTCTGGGAGTGGAGCCTGCTTGGGATTCTCTCTCCCTCTTCCTCTGCCCCTCCCTGCTCCCATGCTCACTCACTCTCTCTCTCTCTCTCTCAAAAAAAAAAAAAAAGATGTAGAGTAGAGACAAAAAAGAAGTGCCTTCCCCATCCACATGGATTATGTACCGAGGCCATTGCCCTTTTGTGGCTTAGCAAAATGATTTATTGGTATTATAAGTCAAGTTGACTATTTCATCTAAAATATTTCCATTACCTGAAATAAACCTGCAAGGCCCAAAACGATATGCTCTGACTCTCTCCACCTTGTCACTTTAGGGGTGGTGGTGAGTTGCTGGCAAGATACTCAGGTACTTGAAAAAAAAGTTTTTTGAATAGTTCTACTCATTCTTTTTAATGGAGGAAAGTTAATCTTTAAAGAAATATGTTGGACTTTGAATATAAATATTTTCAATCCATGTTCATAAATCGGCACAGCAGGTAAGAGTCTCAAACATTATCTCCTGCTGTCTCTCACTCTCACTGGTGTCCCTATCTCTTGTATAACTCTTAACTTCCCCTTTGGAGATCCAGCCTTGTTACCGTCCCTGTCTGGTGGCTGACACACCATGTGACAAACTCTCTGCTGCAAATTTGCACCCTAAATCACAGGAAGATATGAAACTCAATTAATAACTGCTACATTCTTTAAGTTCAAGATATGCATTGTCACAACACAGTGTATATTCAGTCTACACTTGTCTCTGAATATATTAGAAGCAGCTATTTAAGATCCAGATTTCTGATGAACTCAAAACCAGAGATGGAACTCTAAATTAGAGTGTGCTACATTAGGAGAAAATCCCTCTGAAAGAAAAGAAAAGGAATTGGCTTTCCTTCCTCATTTGCTGGCCTCTGAGGGCTGAAATATGTCATACTTCTCCTTTCTCTTTAAAAAGACAGAAACTTCTTATTCTTTATGATTGTAATGAAAACAAAGCTTTTTTGACTAAGGAATCAGTGAGATACCCACTTTTCCTAATCTTCCATTGACAATTAAAGCCACTCTCTAGCCCAGGGAGATCAAGCCACTCTCCAGGTAATTTAAATAAAAAAACAAACAACACACTGACTACCAGTGTCTTGTAATTTAGGAAAATATATCTGCTGGTATGCACTAGTCACACAATGAGCCCTTTTTATAGATATAAAAATTATGGGTCCACTTTCAAATTTTATCTTCCCGTTAAACTGATGACCTTTGGCTACTGCCTCCTTTATGCACTGCAGGATCTTACTTTTCATATCATCTGGTGATCTTTACAATTTCCATTCCGACTTGTATTTGTTTTAATGTTAGTTTTATTGGACTGATATATACAATAAATCATTTTAAATCTCATCTGATTTTCCTTCTGAGAAGTTTATGTGCTGTGTCCATGTGGACAGCATCATCTACAGAATGATGGAGGCACATTTAAATCAAAGGCATTTCTCAGGTTTTTACCATTACTGGAATTGTGGTGTGGGATAGTGAAAAGAAAGTTTGGGATTCACACAGAATTCCAGCTGAGAAATAAGCAAAAGAAACTTTGGCATATGGATTTAAGTGGGTTCAAGCCCAACTCTATCACTGGACTACTTAACTAGATGAACTATTTTGGCTCATTTTCATATGAACTATAGTGTTCTCCTTTATAAAATGAATGTTATAATAATTATAAGAATAAAGAGCAGTTATTGACTGCTCTATGCCTTATACCATACCATGCGTGGCACTTTTCCTACTTTATTAAAAATCCATGAAATAGTCCTGTGAGATAGAAATAATTCCTTTCCTAGAGGAAACTGAGGCTAAGAGAGGCCAAACAATACTAATAAGGAATATATCCTGTTGTGCTCTCTAAAGACAATACCCTTCCTGTTAAAGTGGCGGGAAGTTTGTGTACAGGTCAATTGAGATACTGAATATGAAAGCATTTCCTAGACTGTGTACACACCAGTCCACCAAAGCTCAGGTGTTTTGTGTATGGAGTGTGCTATTCTAGAAAAATAGATTTATACACTGATGATTTTAAGGGTAACATGCTTCTTTGTAAATTCTTTAAAAACTATAAAGTGATACTCACAAACATAAGGGTTAGTCTCGGGCAAATTTGTAGTTTGCTTCGTGTACCGCCCTTCATTCCCTAAAAGCAGGCTTTTCCTTTTTTAAAAGAGCCCCAAGTTTTAAACTTTATGAATACATACAATTCCTTGCCCATTGTCCCTGATGTGAGGGAGCGGGGGCATAGGGTTGATCAATTTATAATTTTAAAATAAAGAAGGTTTTTTAAAAAGTATCATCATCATCATTAGATAAAAAGAAGGGGTATTTTTGCTCCAGAAAGGGAAGAATGTAATCTCAGAACAAAGTGTGGTCCTTGACACTGACCACACTTAATGGTAGGAGAAACTCTTGACACTGTCTTCGATCTTTTTACTTCGCTGCCTGACAGGGAAACTCCATCATGGATCAGCATGCGTCATCAGACCAAATTTGAAGACCATCATTTTAAAAGCCACGAAGGATGCCGAAAAATTGTGGAAGGGAAGCAAACAGACCTAGGTGAGAATGCATGCTTGCTTTTAGTCGTTCAGAATAGCGATTCAAACCATAGGCTCCAAAGTTAGGCTGTCCGGGCTTAAATCCTCCCTTTTCAAGATATATCCCTTTCTTTAAGTTCCTAAACCTCACCATTCTCTGCAGGCAAAATGGGTATAATTATAATGCCTGTGATTACTGTGAAAATTAAATGGGATAATTTGTCCAGGAACCAACATAATTAGCTCTCAAAAATTTTAGTTTCAAAATTAACTTAGTGTTAACATATTATTATTAACAATTATTATTATTTTATTCTTATTTCTTCTTATTATTAATTTATTTAGCTTCTTTGATTTTCAGTTTTCCCATCTGTAAAATGGAGATAAAAATAACTAGCTTGCAGGGTTGTTGTGGAGCCTAAATGAGATGATGCATGTGTTCACACAGATTGGCGTGTATCAGAATCCCGAAAAGTGGTAGTCATTGCTATTTCTTGTGACATTTCCCCTCCTTACTCCCGAAGAGCATTCACAGTTGTCAGACTGCCTTTGGCTCCTCCCAACCCCTCTTTGGCGCCCTACTTGGAATTCTGTCCCAGGCTCCACCCAGTCTCTCTGTCATGTTACCTGTTCCATTTATTTGTCCCTTAATGTCCTGAATGCAATGAAGGCAATTTCATCAGCATATCACCTTGGGAAAGTTTTAAACAAGCACACTGAAAAATCCTAAAAGCAAAACACATGCATGATGATCACTTAAAAAAACTCAGTGTTGTCTATTTGGGAGCTCTGCTTCAAAGTATTATGAAGAGGAAACAAAAGATGAAAGCTTTACAATAAAAAAATCCCCAGCTTGGACACGATGAGTAATGGTAAGACCATAAGCTTGCTTTCTTTCCTACCTAAATCTATATTTTTAGGTATTCATCAACCTGGGCAACTCAGGAAGTCACCCGAGATGCTATGTATCTCCCACACCTCTCACCCACTAGTCACCATGGTCCTGACCCTCCACTTTAGGGTGGAGTCTGAGATTCTGGACAGTGACAGAGTCAAAAGGAGGGATAAACAGCCTATATTGTTATATTGATATAATCGTGGCTCCTCAATGAAGAATGTCTTATTTTCTTTCCAACACACATCTCTCTATTCAAATCTAAAATTGTTGAATCCACCATGGGATGGAACTGATACACCTGTGGGAGACTGGAGAAGTCCTGTCTCTTTAATTTCTTCATTTATATGATGAAGGAGTTGGATTAGGACCTCTAATATCTGCTCTAATCATCTTTAAGAACATGTGTACTAAGGAGTAGGGAATGGTACAAGGTTATTTTAGAAGACTACAAGTGAGAAGAGGAAACATGATAGGGAGGTATTATGTTCTTTTGAAAATTCCTCAAATATACAATTAAATCATGGACTAACATAAATTAACGCGAGTAGAACTTAAAAATCCAAATGAAGGCTGGGAATGGGTATACATATGTAAAGCTGATGGTGAGAGAGAACTTTTATTGGCAAACACTGGTGTATTAAAACTAGAGGTTTTATCCTGAACTTTTGAGGTGGGCTCTTTTAACAAATATGAAGAAGAGCTCAAATGTATTGTTCTTGTTATGCTAAGAGGTGGCACGGGGTGGGGGGGGGCGGGGAGCTCAGAAAAATCCATGACTGTTAAATCAAGAGAGAAGTAGCAAAGAAAGTAGGCTCTGTCTCATCTCTCGAGGTTCAACATGCTATCACCAGTCAGTCTGCTCTGAATCATAACCTTTCTAAGTTTGTCAACTTTGGATTTCTGGAAAGGAAAAATTTAGGCAGGGTATAAATTAATTCTATAATGCAATGTTTATGAACCTTTGGGCTTCTGCTAAATTGATTTGACTAATTTACTTGTTTGAGGGTTACCTAAACTGAATGGAATGATGACCCGTCCTCTTCTATTAGGGACACTGATCAATCTTCAAAAGCATTCAAGATGAGTTTCTGTGTTAAAGACCAAATGCTTTTATTTTATTTTTTCCCTATCCTAAGGGGATATTTTGCATTACTGAGGGCAATATAAATATTATTCTGTAATATTCTGAGGTTGAGAAAGGGCAAAGATCCTGAAGTGTTTTTTTCTTTAGTGCTTAGAATATAGCATCATGTCAAATTGACAGAAGAAATGTTAAGAGTAGATTTTCTTTTCCAACTACATTGAAGTAAAACGTATAAAATTATCTCCTTGTACTATACACACATTTTTTCTTCTATTCTTTTTCTCCATGAATTTGATTACACTTTCTTGCAACTTTGGAGGATAAAAGCTTCTCACTTTCTGGTGCATTCATTTCCTGGCCTCTAAAATGATAATCTACTGCTGGAAAAATGACTTGATTCACAGGGAAATTGGATAATCTAATGTAAAGCAGTTAGGTTCTAGATCAATATTCTGTGAAATATCCCTGACACATGTTTTCCCATTCTTTCTTTCATTATTCTTAAAATGAGCTGTAATGGTGAAAGGGGGGGGGGAAGCTTTAGAGTAAAACACATTACACAACAGAATGCATGAAAAATTTAAGAGCAGTAAATAAGGGCTATAATATTAGAAAATAAAATAACCTCGGATATGGCAAATAAATTAAAACGGATTGGAGATGGTAAATAAGAATCACTTGCAAATGGCTGAGCATCTTGAACATGGAAGTACACACAGATTTTCCTTTGAGTATCTGATCAGATCTCTCCCCTTGCACAAGTACTCCGAGTGCCAACATAGTCATCACATAGGGAAATGAGACCACTTAGAACACATGGAAAAGAATTGGCATGCTCCAAAATAGATCTTGGAAAGTTCATCATCTCCAAGTGAGTGAATAGGAAACTTGACCATTTTTAGACTAATTAAAATTCAATGTATTTATACTTGCCATTTTTAGACCACGTTTTCCCCCCATATCATTAAGACCATATATATCATGGGTTTCTGACTAATTTTCATGGAAGTAATAAAAATATAGTTTGGAAATTCTATTTAAAACCATATTTTGTTAAGAGGTGTGTTTTGCATTTTTGCAGCATAAATTGTACCTTTGAAATAATAAAAACAGACTGAGTTTTTAAATTTGACTCTGCTTTTTATGAATGAGGTGTCAACTTGGCAAAATACAATTTCCTCTTCTTGTAAACCACAGGGCAGAGTGGAATACTATTCGCATGGGTACATCTCATGACCGCTGTAGAGATTCATATTTAGAACAAATTAGGAAAACCATTATTTAATTCTTTTACTTTTCTAAGGAAAAGTGAGAAATCCATGGATCTGCTGTTGAAAGACACACAAAAATGCAAAACTGAAGACATTTTACATCATAATAACAAACTTTGTCTGTTGAGCTTTTAACATAAATTTACAATAAGCACATTCCCCTTTTTGCATTTACTTACTCCCTGGAGCCAGACCTCCTTGATTTCATTTCCAAAGCTGTCATGGATTAGCTGTGTGTTCTTCCATAGGTTACTCACCTCTCTGTGCTTTAGTTTCTTCATTGTGTAAAGAAGATAATAATAGTACCTACCCGAGAGGGCTGCTGTGAAGATCAAGTGTATTAATATCCACAGTATATTTATATTTTATATATATTTATGTAATACATATAAGATCATCACTGGCTCATAGTAAGTTCTATGTAAGTGTTACTATTACCATTATTACCATTATCACCATTATTAAAATATTTCAATAAATGAATTTTTTGTCCAAGTTTCCTAGAAGGTTTTTAAAAGATACTTTTCTTAAAAACTGGAAATTACGCTGTTGGGAATCTGATATTGATCAAAATTTCACATTGGGCTCTATTTAGATTATGGTCTGGTCAACCCCAACACCATAACTTAATTTCTAGGACTCTACCACGTATAAATTGGTTATAATGAAGGGGTGTCCTCTTTCCAGCTAGTTTCGCATACTATAACTTGAAATACTTATTTTTAAAAAATCTCGTTTGAAACAAATAATTTGTGAAAAGTTCTTACTTAGAAATGCCTACCTTTATATACAGGCAAGAAGGCAGCCAGGTGAAATACATAGTTGGTAAAAACTTCAGATTCAATAAAGGCCATGAACAGTAGATATCGTTACAATAACTTATAAAAGTGATTTGGTTTTTAAAAACTCCATATCCTCCAAGGGTGACATAGATTAAAATTAACTCTTATAAGCTTGGGTATGGTTTTGCCTTAGCAGGTACTGTGCCCCTTTAATCGCGTGGATATGACACCAGATGGTCAACCTACTATGAAAAGCTTCACGGAGATTTGAATTTTATCAAAAAGGCTCACCTGCCCCCAAGTCCCACTTGCATCAGTACTTAAAATTCCTGCTATTATCTTCACTTTCTTTCAAAAAGGCAGATTTTCCAAAGATTTTCAGCCGGATATCAAGAGTTGGTGTACCATAAAAGGGTCTTAGGTCACATAAATTGAGAAATGCTGTGGATAGGACAAGATTAAATGGATGTATTCCTTCAATTTGTTGAATAGATATTCAGAGTGCTGGAAATTAAGAGTCAAGACAGACCTCGTAATGCAGGTGATGGAAAAAGAAAAGAAACAGACACAAAAATAAAACGCTTACCAACTGCATTGACTATTAAGAAGGAAAAAAGGAAGTTGCTGAGATAGAGATCAGTAGGGCAACACATACTTCCGAAAGTGCAGGGACTGTGGAGGGCTTCTTTGCGGGAGTGATAGTTAAGCTAAGGCCTGAAGTAAGAGACGCAGCCAGCCACGTGAAAATGGGTGAAAGAACATTCCCAATGGAGGGAAGGGCACGGGGGAGGGCGTGAGGCGGGGGGGGGGGGAAAGGACGTGGTGTCTCCCAGTGGATGGATCAAGATCAGTGTGGTGGAGTGAGTGGTCCAGGTAGATGAGGCTGAGGCTGCCAGGTCACAGAAGAACCGAGGCCATGGTGATGAGTGTGAGCACAGGTTCAGGTGTCCTTGGAAGCTGTTAAATGGTTGTGGACAGAGGGGAAACCTGATCTGGGGGACATCTGAGGATTCACCTTGGGTGCTGAGCAGAGAACATGTGGGGGAGAGGCACAGGGGCTCGTGAGCAGGCCACAGAGGAAGCTGCTGGGGTGGGCTGGGCAAGAGATGAGAGCGTGGGGTCTACATTACAAATGGTGGATATGCAGTGAAGCCCACTTCTCATGGTTTTCAATAGGCTGATGTGTGGTATAAAGGTTCAAGTTTGGGAATGAAGATCCAAACTGATTTGCTAGAACACATAGCAGGAAATGCCAGGTTCAAGAATTAGCTACTAAATCACTGATAATGCAAATTTTTTTTTTTCCCTAAAGGGAATAAAGGTTTATTCCACTACTGTATTACCGGCAGGGAGCAGTGTTTATAGGAATAGAGTAAAAGAAAAGCAACTGATTTGGGCAAGCCAAAAGGAGCTGAGGGGGAGATTGTGGAAAGACTCAAGCAGTGGGGTTTTTTCCTTCGGAAAGCAGGCTTCTGGAATAAACGGGAATATGATGAGTGGGAGGTGCTCGGGAAGCTAAGAGAAGAGAAGGGACAGTAGAGACAGGCTCTGCCTCTTACACAATATAGTGCGGGGCCTCTCTTATTTATGTGTTCAACTTTCCTTGTGGTTATGCATGAGGACATTCATGCGAATACGTTTTTTGCAAATGTTCACGACTCCCTGCAATTCTGCAGGCTTTTCAAAGAAAGCACTGTATGTGGAGTCCGAAAGCTGGAGTTCTCAAGGCAGCACTGTCACCTACTGATGAGAAATATGTCATCTCTACCTCAGGTCCTCTTTCAAGAAAGCACTGGACTCCTGATCAATAATAAGGATAAAATACTAGTTACCAAGAAAATGTATGACATTACCCCACATATGAGGAATGCCTCTTTAACAAATTAAAATGACGCTCAATGAGGCTATAGCTTCCAGTTTTGATATTTGCTGACTCCAAGTTGCTACTCCTCAAATTTGTGCAGATTATTAATATTTTAGTAGCTAAGAAGAAATGCCAAGTTTCTCATTGACCTTCTATTTACTAAAATAATATATCTAATTTGCAAGAATATACATTTTCCTCATTGGATGCAATAAAATTATTTTCACTTTGAATGGGAAGAAAAGCAACCCAGTAAATTCTTGTTTTTCCTGAATTGGCCCTCGAGCAACAATGATCACTCACCACTTTGCTGGGCTTTTGCCTTAATGCCATCTTTGCAGTCTATATGATGTTAGGAATGAAGAAGTGTTCTAATATTGTCCTGACCTTTTAGCCTTGTAGTAGGCCCAGGGAATGAGGTGCTAAAGCAATTTGCATTATTGTGTTCTCTGTGTCATGAATTTCTTTGAATCTTGGGCTAAAGAGATCCCATCTCAATGTCTGTAAACATCGACGTTTCCTACCATACACTCTTCCTGCTTGCAAGAATTCTGTCAGACTTAAGGGTAGAAACAAATAATTATGCTGAAGTTTGGGTTAATTAATATATGAGTCATGCCCATTTGAAATTTAAATTTGGCAGCAGTACAATCTGCCTTTCCTTTTTCCCTTGCTGCCCCAGTTGACTTTTTGAACATCCCGTTAGAGAGGAAATTTCCTCAAACAGCAGAGCTTTCCTTTCACAATTACTATTACCAAAGAGTTTTTTTCCCCCCCTATGGTAGTCCTGCAGTAAGTGCCATTACTTTTGGGCTCCAGGAAAGGATAAATATAGCTTTCATATCTGGCTGACACCAAATTCATCTGTGTTTATAATCAATTAATTGAACGTCTACTTCATAAAACTAGGTTGGGGTCAGGCGAGAATGCCTAAACTTCTAGAACTGCATCACTTTTCGCGATTTTATTGTGGTGCAGGACGTTCCTGCTCATGTGTGTAGCCTTCTAGAACGTCCCCTTGCTACAGAGCACGAGCTTGGACTACTGCAGGGTATTCCAAAAGGCCGGGCCGTGATGGTCAGAATTATAGCCACGGCTCCCGTAGCCCCACGGGGTTGGAAAGCTGAGCTTTTTAAAGCTTCCAGAGAGATTGAATTAAAAGTCTATGGAGGTGGGGGCTCCTATTTCTGTTACCGAAGGCTCTGATCATTCCAGACCTTTAATATACACAAATCGTAACAAAAAGATCTCCAAATCACCATCAAAATGTCATCTGACTGCAGTAGTTGAGCACCGACTTCTGGCGTTGGGTAAACTTAGGTTTAAAATGCATGCCCTGGTGCTTTGGAGAGGCGTGAATGTGCGTCACGTAAGCTTTCTGAGTCTGTCTCCTCATGGAATAGGCTGGATGATTGTCATGATAATGACTGAGCATCTCTGTATCCAGCACACAGTCGGGGCTCAATGAACTGTAGCTACTTTTGTTATCATTTTAGTTGTATTCCTAAAGTCTTGGAGACATTAACTTGCTGATGATCAGTTATCCAAACAGTTTAAGACTTAATTGCTTCCAGGGCTTTGGTCCATACTGGGAATATGAGAAGGAAAGTCCCATTTCTTTTCCCCTAGTATAAATACTAGCTAACTAGCTTCAGTCTAGTGCAAGAGGGATGGGAGACATAGAGGTATATACTTTGTGCCTAAGAAAGTGTAAGGGGGGCAGTTGGAAAACAGATCTGCATGCTTAAGATGAATACAATGTTCTGAATATGTAAGCTATGTTTTAATGTAATATGTGATATTTAATTTAATGTAATACGTGATATTACATCTTGCCTGGGGGCGGGGGAGGGGGTAGTCACTGACCATCCAGGTAAGGCTTGCTGAAGGAAACGGATGGCTCTTCAAGTCAACACCGACTCAAGCCGGAAATAACAGTACCAGGGTGAGAAATGTGGATGGGTTACTGATTTGGAGGATGCCAGAGAGACGGGGCTGAAATCTCTGGATTAACAGCTAGTTGATACCTTAAAAGAGGAAAAACTTAAGGCTTAATGTGACAAAAATAATTTCAGGGAAAAAAAAGCACCATATCTAGGGCAACATCTAGGTAAGTTTAACTCGTTTCACTGAGAGAAGAGAAAGTCTCCTCTATTTGCTGTGGAATACGGGTAAGAGGATGGCTCTGTCCTTTTTAATCTAGTAAGGAAAGAAGAAAAACCAGCAAATCTCTACAACAGAAAAGGGAGAATAAAGTGCCAGAAGACAAGTATAAAACAGTATAATTTGTGATTCAAAGGTAATATTTTTCCCTGAAAAATTCACCCATGCAACAGAAATTGAACAAACATTCTAAGAAATATTTGGATGTTGACATACTGGGATTTCTATATTGTAATCCCGGAAGGTAGGGGTTTATGAAACCCATCTTTTCCCCCCAGTACACTCTTATATTAAAGAGATTAAGAGAGTTTATTTCAATGAATGAATGACAAAAGGGAAGAATACTTTATACACACACACACACACACAGAGGTGTGCATGCATGGTACCACTAGAAGCTCTAAGGAAAGAGATCTCAGGATGTGATACTACATCTTGTGGGGGCGGGGGGGGGTCACTGACCATCCAGGTAAGGCTAAAAGAAGGAAGCAGCATTTAAGTTAAGCTCTAGCGGACTGTAAAATTTCAAAGAAGGGAGATAAAGTAAAGAGTCCATGTCAAAGTGACTGAAATTATTGTGGACACTCAGTGTCTCCGTTTCCTCCCTTCTCCTTTATTCCTCAACCCACTACTGAAATTGCTCTTAATTCAATCCAACTGCAATCTCTCACTTCTTATCCCACTTGATTTACTTGTGACGTCCTGCTTAGGTGCCCACTTTTTTTTCCTCCTTGGCTTCCACAAAACCGCTTGCTCCTGTGTTTCTTCCTTTCATCTAGCCTTTTATCGCCATCTTTTATGCAGACTCTTGTCCCTTAAAACAGAACAAAACAAAACAAAACTGGTGTTCCTGGGACTCTGTCTTAGATGTTTTTCTTTTTTTAAAAAGTTCCTGGCTTTGTTTTTCCCCCCTCCTTCCTTTCTCTTTTTCAGTTTTTACTTCTCCAACGGTGAAATCTTCCATTCTTATACCATCGGCTGAAATAGAGAGACAGACTTATGCCTCCCACATCCATATCTCTAATACAGAATTCTGTCTCCAGCCACAAATTTTTGTATCTACTTTTACTGCACATCATACATGAATAAGTTGAACGCATCCCGTTCCAAATTAAATTCTTTACCTTCTGTCCCTAAAATATTCCTTGTCCATGTGAATGATGTCCATCTCTCCTATTATGTGTGAATGAAACCTAGAATTGATCATACTATCGGCTATTTCCCTCATTCATGCCACCTCCAATTTCTATCACTTACCCACTTCCACCAAAGCTATCCCTAACAATAATCTCCTGATTGTTTTCTTTCCTTTTCTATCTCCCACAAGGTGACCCTAACTGTTTCTCCCCTCTGTTCGTGCAATAAGGCTCCGGGCTTCCAGTTAATTTGTATCCATTGCTCTTTCAATCTAATATCCCTCCTATCTTCCTACTGCAGTGATCTACCAGAACGGCAGATCTGGTTATTTCAGTCCCCTACTTTAACTCCTTCAAGAAGCCCCACTGTCTTCATGATAAAATGCAAATCCTTAAGCGAGACAGGGTCGTGAGCCTCTTGGTGACCCGTGCCCTGCTGACCTCACCAGCACCAGCCCAAATGCCCATGGTTTCCCAAAATCACCATGTTGTTTCAAACCTCCAGGACTTTTTAGAGTCTCATGTCCTGCCTCTAACACACCTCATCTCCTCCCCTCCTTATTCGGCTCATGCTGCCTTGTTATATCAATGCCGAATCATGTCCCCTTTAGGGTCAACCTCCCTCAGAAAGCTTCCCAGATGCCCCTCTGGGTGCTGTTCCTCCCTACTTCCAGAACATTCATGACATTCCTTTATTGGTGTACTTACCACACGGTTGTGTAACTGTCTCTTGGTCTGTCTGTGTCCTGCAGTCCCCAGGAAGCCAGGAACTGTAACTTGTCACACTATCCCCTGACTAGGACATAATAAGCATTTAGTAAATATGCACTGAGCTTAAAAGTACGAACAAAGCTGTAAGGATGGACATTTGTTGGATGTGTTACGGGAGAATGAGTAAGACATTTTGCAGGATGGAGGAAGGTAAGATTTGAAATGCTGAATTTTGAACTAGCAGACGAGGCGAAGGCAGGGAGGGGGACTAGAGCTGTGGGAAGAAGCAAAAATCAAAGCAACGCAGCTTCGCCACCGAACCACGGATGGAAAGGCCTCCCTGCACTACCCACCTCAATTCTGAGGCAATAGAATATAAACTGAGGTTGACAGGCAAGGGCACAATGGTTGAAAGTGAAGGAGGGACTCCAAACCTGAAGTCAATTTTTGCAGCGTCATTGTGGCTTCAAACAGGAATCAGGGAGTTGTTGTGGTTTCCCACTTGACTTGGATGGGAAAGATAAAATGGAATTATATCGTGAAACACCTTAAATGTCAGGCTAAAGAGGGGGGTTCTAAGTCTTATGGTCCCTCAGCAATTACTGAATAGTTATGAGTCAAGGGTGACAAAATGGGAGCTTAGAATAGAAAATAAGTCGGACTGTGTTGTGTAGCACTGAATGCGTCACAGAGGCTGAATGTGACCAAATATTAAGAGAATATCCAATTATTTTGTTAAAAATAATAAGATCCAAATAAAGGGATGGCAGTGAAAGGAGGAGGAAGAAAAATGCAGCATCCATGGGAAAAACCGGGAATAGCCTTGAGACTTGATAAGAAGAGAAGACAGACAGACATTTGCAAACAGAAATTTCAATGAGATAGAATGGTTAAATACTGATTGCAAAAACAGAAAATATTTCACCGAGCTAGGTACTCTATTTCTTTGAGAAATAACGCCTTAGGTTTAGAGTACTGTGTTCTTCTTTGACAAAGAATACCAATTTATATACTATTTTTAATAAAGAGAGGCTTTTCATTTGAACAAAGACAGACTCTTAGACCGCAGGTATTCACAGGTGCCCTGGAGGTATCATGCAGCACAGGGCAGGGGCATGAAGCCCGAGGCACAGTGGTAAGAAAAGCATAGCCAGCTCCAGTGAAATACTCTTGCCGAGCCAGCCTGGTGTTAGAGACCTTTCACTGGACTCCTTGATCAACATTTCCTACCCTAAAATGATTTTCCAAAAACAAAACAAAACAACCCCCCAAGAACCCCAAACTACATTCCAATCAGATAACATTCTTTTCAGAAAACCAATTCAAGAAGATGGCACTTAGAAGTATTGAGGAATGGGTTCCAAGGACATTTTCTACCAATTCTTTGCCTCTAAATTGTTAACCTCTAAAATAAAATTCTAGAGACCCCAAACCTTTCCATATTACCAGTTTTCTAAACTGATAAAGTAAAACCAGAAACGGATGTTCATTACTGTTGTGGTTCCTGTATTTTGATAGAATTGAAAACAAATGAATACCATCGTGACAATACAACATATCAATTGGTTTCATAATACTCATTATATGGAGCCCTGAAAGATCATATTAACATTGAAAAGCACACAGTTGTCACACAAAATAATGCTTTTGATTATAATTAAACTGGAAGAAAATCTCACACCAGAGTGGAACAATTATTTATGTATTGGTCATTCTCTATTAGACACAAAATCCTTGAGTGTAGGGGCATGACTTATTTGTTTATGTTATCTTCAGGCTTAATGCAATGCGTGGCATATAATAAACAATAAAAAATATTTTTAATGAATGGCATTTTAAAAATATAACACTTACATGGAACTTACTATGCACCAGGCACCTACCCACGGTGACTTGCAAATATTAACTCATTTAATTCTCATTAGAGAAACCTCCTTTTATGAAGGGAATTAAGGCACAGGGAGGTTGCATTACTTGCCCCAAATCATACAGCTTCCTAGAAAATGATGGAGCCAGGCTTAAAAAACAAGCAGAGCCATTCTAGAATCTGTGCTCTTAACCAACACTGCTTTTAAAAAAATGCCACCTTTAAATTTAAAAAATGTACATAAGTACATATTTTATAACAGTATAAGAAGACCCGGGTTCAAATACATGCTAAATTTATTTGGTCTGTGGCTTTGAGCAAGTTCACTAACCTAATGGGTCCTTAATTTCCTCAAATGTAAAATCAAAATAATAGCCGGTACCTCACAAAGCTATTGTGAGCCTTAAATAAAATAATTTATGTGAAAATGCTAGAACATAGTTGACATCCAGGATACGTTAGTTGGTGTGCCAAAGAGAATGGTAGTATTTTCCTCCTATCCTTCAAAAGGGTACATATTTACACATTACACATCATTCGGGTCTTAGAAAAAATGAAATCAAATTCTATGTTTTATAAAGCATTATTTCCAACATCTCTTAAAGCTAGAGCTAATTTACTGAAGCATTTTCTGGATGTTCAGGTAAGCTTCAAACTCAATAGCTTGCTTTCTGGAGGAAAAAAAAAAATGTTTTTCCCGGAAGCTATTATGGTTTAAACATCTACCAACAGGGAAAATAAACCTCTTTTTCTTCTTATTGGGAAATCAAATTAGATATATATTTTTTTAAGAAAAAAAGATTAGACCTACAGTAGAACATATGGCATTTATTTTCACCAAGACCCCCCCAAATTAACAGGCTCTACCAAATCCGATGGGAACCATCTCAATCAGTGGTTCCAAATCATGGCTGCACATTAAATCATGTAAACAAAAATAAAAATAAACATGTGGGCCCCCTTCCTCAGATATTCTGATTTAACTGGTTTGGGGAAGGGTCTGGATAGACTTATTTTTTTGAAAGCTCTCCCATTGATTCTAATTTGCAGCCTGAGTTGAGAACACTGGTTTAGCTTATCATTGAAAATATCACATCTCCTACTTCCAATTTATTTTTACTGTAATAAAAACCAACAGTTAGATAATATCTTCATTCATGTCAACATTTAAAGAGTCTAAGAAGTTCACCAAGAACAGAGTTGCTACAACATACTATGCTAACTAAGATTTAGCTCCATCTCTTTAACTGACTGAGGCAAATGCTCCTTTATCCATCCATCATCACTCATTATCTGGAATTCAAAAACATAACAAAATGGTAAACAGAAGCCATATTTATATCAGCTAATTTTCTTCAACTCCAAGCATCATGAAAACAATACAACTCTAAGATTATTTATATGTTCTTGTGAATAAGTTATAATAAGGATTTCATGTTTACTCAGTGTATTGGTGTGGTCAATAAATAATCTTAGAGCATTTTACAATATGACTGAATATTATTCTTGTGGCTATAGTTCCTAAAATTAACTGTAGATTAGAGGCATTGAACCAAAACAAATCCCAGCTGACGGATGTTTTCGGCTATGTTAAAATATTGAGTAGAAAGGAGTACCCACTGAGAATACTGACTTAAACTGCAAAGATGTTTGTAAATCCAATCACCTTAGTTCCCTTCATAATGCTAGTGTAGAAAACCAGCAATTTCCACTTTTAAAAGCTGAGTTCTTTAACTGAACACATAGTAGGCTAGCAACATGCTATTATAAATCCCCCAATACTAAAAAGCATTCCTACTTTGTCTTTACTGGTAAGTCAAAGTGGCCCAAATGTATAAAATATTTACTTTTTCTTATCATTTAAGACACACTCAAACTGGGACACTCTGCTGTTTAAAGATTAGTTTCAGTAAATACATGGTCACACTTTGATTTCTTTTGAACATTTCACTCTCCATCACCCAATATTTTCAACAAATAGCCTTGAACAGATGTCTTGGTTTAGGCTAACTAGAGCCACCAAATCGTTGGGGGTCTCCTGAAGATCGGCAAATGGAACCCTGCCTTCTAGGCTTGCATATACCATATAATGTTAGGTAAAGCTTTCAGATAGAACTTAGGTAGATTTGCGAAGTAAAGCCTGAACAATGGGTTAAAAATCTAACTGGATTCTTGATTTTTGACTTTGATTGGATTTCCTTGCACCTCAAGGAGAATGACTTGTTTTCCGGAAGAAGAATTAATTTGTTAGAGCTTTTCCTGATGTCTTTCACCCAGGCTTGGAAAGAGCATCATGAAAAAAAGAGTACCCTTTTGGAAACTACGCACACAACATATTTTCCCTAATAGGTGTGAAGAATGGCTGCTATGCATAAATGATTGTTGGAAAAATAATTCTCTGTAAAACATGACTTAACAAGCAACGCCATTCACCACTGTACTCATTTCCAATATCCAGAACAACCATGACACATCACATAGATGCCGATATTATCTGTTTGTTAGCTAATAAACACCTCTTGGAAAAAAATCCACAACTCTCAGCCCCGTAATTTTCATACCCAATAAGTTGGAAAATAAAACTTTTGAGAGAAAACTGATATTAGTAACATAGAGAAAGTCACAAAAAATCAGGAGTCTTCAATATGAAATCCTAAGTTGTAGCACCTTCCCAGGACAACTCTCTTTTCTCTAATCAAGGGTAAAGTGAGGCGACTGAGACTCAGCTGACCCTACATCTGAACCTCAAGCACCACAATCAAACTCCAGTTTTGCAATCAAAAAAACAAGGTATTTTGTGCCCCTCCACTGTTAACCATCCCGGGGAACATCCCAAAGCTTTAAGTTCCGTTCATTCCCAGACCCTCCTTACCTGGAATAGTCTCACAGGACGGCTGGGCACAGCTCAAGTAGAAGCGAAGGACATCCGCAGGTGATGGCTCCAGAGACTCAGGAACTCAAGCGACAGCGCCCATCTCCTGAGCAGGAGATGCCAGCCGCAGGGTGAGGTGCAGACGGTGCGCACCTCTCCAACCCAGGAAGGTCCGCGAGCCGCGCGGCGCAGCCCACCCAGTGTCTGGGGGGCTGGCTTTCCTAGTTTGACGTGAGAGCAAACTGCGTTAGTCCAGAGCCCTCCCTCTCCTGCCCCCCTCCCGATTTCCTGACACTTTACTTCTGCTTTAAGTGATGGTTTACACCTAGAACCAGCTTGTATTATAGGCTAAAAGGTAACTGCTTTTTCCCCATGCGTTATTTCCACCTCCCCAAAGTCCACGAGGCTCACCTTCCGGGCGCCTTCCTTCCCTCGCCCAGCTGTGAGCTGTGCGCAAACTTCTCCTGACTTAAGAGTCTTAATCCTCGCCCGCGCTCCCGCCCCACCCCCGGCCGCCTCCCCCCGGGCTGCAGAGGAGGTGGCAGCGGAATTGATGAGCGCCAGCCCCCCGCCCCCGAGCCCTCCCGCCCCCGCCAGCCCCCTCCGGTCCCTGGAGAGGGAGGGGCGAGCAGGAGAGCTCTGAGCGCCTGGGTGCCAGCCCCTCTAGCCCCGGCCCGCAAGTGGGGCTACGCCCGCGGCAGCTGCCCTGCTCGGGTCCCGGCTGGGGATCACCCCCCGAGTCCGGAGACTAAAACGCGGCGTAAACACGGGGAGCGGGAGAGGGACTCTTGTTAGACCTTGGGTAGGGAGGAATGGGGGGGGCGACAGTCTGGGATGGGAGATTCGTAGCCAGTCCCCGGAGGCAGCTTTCTGGGAGCCCTGTCCCTTCCCCGGAGGATGCAAATTCCGAAGGGAGGTGAGTTTCCAAAAGAACCCACACCCAGAAACCGTGCCACCCTGGCTCCTTCAGCCACTACTCGGGGGACAGCACCACCTGAGAGCCTGTGGAGAGAGGGTCGGTAGTGGGCGAGGTAGTGAAAGTGGGATGAGGATGGGTGGGAAAACGGTTGGCTAGGAGCTGAGGTGCCGAGAGGAGGCAAGAAAAGGAGCCGGGAGACAGGAGGTAAGAAGAGGAACCATGGGGGTCCGGCAAACCCTGGGAGAGCGTTCGGAGTTGGATAGCTGTCCGGAGCTGGGGGCGAAGGCTGCATTTGGGGGAACAGCGCCCTCCACACAGGGGACTGATGGTGGGCACAGTAACCTAGGGTGAGTGAGCTCAGTGAGGACGGCGTTGGAAGACGGGGGTCTGGAGTGCGAGACTTGGTACTGGGGACTGCGACTCCTCTCTCTTCCCTCCTAAAGCCCTGGATACCAGCAGGAGCCCGGGACAATCCGATTCCAGGCAAAGCGCAAACCAGGCTGGCTGGAGCGCCCTGGAAGGCGGGCAAGTTGGTTCCAAGGACGCACAGCCCTTAACATCCTTTAGCCCACCTCTGGATAGAGCAAGGCAGCTGCGGACACTTTTTTCTTAACTCTGTTGAAGGGGTGTTGGGCTAAGAAAGCGGCATCTCGCGCGTCCCGGGACTGCAAGGTGGCCATACACCATCCAGGTTACCAGGTGCTCGGCAAAAGAAGTGATGGTAACAACATAATAGGACGGGAAGAAAGCCAGACGGCAATACAGCACACTTTCCTGGTAGTCCGAGTTTCTCCTAAGCACTTAGGAGACAGAAGTGTTCTGTGAGTGGGACTGCAACCTGCACCCATCCGTTCTCCGATCCCTTCCCTGGAGAGGTTAGTCACTATAGGCAAAGAGGTGTGTGTGTCTCTGTCCTAGTTTTTGACCTTCCACTCTGCATCCCCGGGGACCTCAAGGACCCCACTTTTTGTGTATGGGGGTCTTCAGGGGACCCAACAGAAGACAAAGTTCGGGGCAGATCCGCTCTCTCACTAGACCTTCTACGGGTTTTGTTTTTCCAGGCTCTCTCTTCCCTCCATAGCGCCCCCCCTTTCTTCCCTGCCACCTCCAGTCTGGTGACCCAGAGGGCTGTGTGACTCACCATGTATTCAAACCCTACAGCACAGCCCCACTGCAGGGGAATATTCTACAGTCCCTTCATTCCCGTTATCTAAATGGGAATGATGTTAGCAGTAAAAAATGAGACTAGGAAAGGAACCCAGGCAATGGGAGAAATATCTTGCAGAGAAACACACACATACACACACATATAGTGACACAAAATAAAACACAAGAAATCTTCTGAATTCAGGATTTAATAAGAACATTCATTCTGTGCTTTGACATCTGTCCTGGGTTCAATAGATTCCTGCATCCCAGCTGCTACTAACCAGCCTACACCTGACCATGCCCTCCCTTAAGAATTCTCTTTCAGAACATTAATTGCCCTTTTTCTGTTGAAAACAAGCAGAAAATTATTAAAGTAGTTTGTGTATCTACCGTAGTCAGTTGCTGGGGGCCAACCATTGAGAATTTCCTCATTGTAACCCAAATCATGGAAATAACATTGCATCAGAGAGATTTTTGTTGAGGGGAGGGTGCTGCTGACCTCCGCATTGTGTGTCAGAGCAAGCACAGAGATTTTTCTGTTGCAAGTTAATCCTAGGGCAGCCTACATCACTGATTGACCATCAGTATTCCGAGAACAAGATGGGCTTGGTTTGGTAAAGCTACTGAAGATGTGTAGGACACAGCCCTCCACTAAGAGACGAAGTCTAAAAATCAGTGAGAAAAATGGCAGAAGTATGTTATAATCCCTAAGCTGGGTGTTGTATAAGCATCCAAGCAAGACCTGGACTGATCCAAGTGCTAATTTTATTAGAGATAATAATAGGAGAAAAAGGAGAGTTTCTCTGTAGGCAGGAGATTTCAGGGAAGGTGACATGGTACAAGTGGGATCAAAGATGAGGTCCTCCTGTCTCTCAAGAAGACAAAATTAGCTTTATCAGCATCAGGTGTTTATTGACACCGAAAGGGTCTACACCTATTAGAAGCACTTAGGATTTACAGCAATTTAACTCTACTGCTGTCTTACCACTATCAAAATATGTTCTATGTAGAAACACTGTTACAGATCCTTGGAGGGTAAATATTAACCTGGGGATGGTCTAGTAAGAGTAATTAGCATTTTCTGGAAATGCCATGAGACCTATTCATGGGTTCTGAAATCAAGGTAGTGGGCACAAGCTATATCTTAAAAATGAAGTGGAATAGAAAATAATAGTTTATCTCCTGTGACAAGTGTGAGCAGTTTCTTGAAACTTAGTTTTGTACTAAATATGTATATGTGTACACACATGCAAAGCAGAGTATATTTCTGTGACTCACAATCAAAAGTATCTTCAGATTCTTGGTTATAAGCCACTCTTCAAATAGAATACCTTATATTTGCAGATAAGCCTCTAAATGAATTTAGTTCATCAAAGGGACATTCAGGGAATAAGCATCTTAAAATGTGGTAACACACATTTCTGGTATTTTCACTGATCACTTAGGACTTTAAAATTCTCTGTCTTAATGAGACTTTGCCCCTTCTGTCCCTCTTCTTTTTAAAATTTTTCCCCTTTCAGCAGATATTAATTTAGGGAGGATCCTGTCGTAGATCTTGTGTTGCATGTTTGGGTACGAAAGAACAGCCTTTAGAGGCAGACTCCACTTCGATCCTCGAACCCTCCATTCTCATTCCTGAGGAAGTGAAGTCCTCCCGCTAACTGTAGAAAGGTTGTGTGACCTCTCAACTCTGTCTCTCCAAAACAAGGGCTTCTCATCTGGAAAGCCAGGGTTCATATCACTTTAGTGCCATTTGAATCCAGTGGTCTTGAATCCAGTGACTTTTCTATAAAATCATGCTGTTTTTGAATTGCAGTGAGTAGAAGGAAGACTGCCTTTTTTTTGTTAAAAACTAACTCTACTATAACTTCTTCTTGTTAACTATGGTAATGTGTGGGAAGGTCATATTTTGGAGGGACTGAGAAAAGTCGTGCATAGAAAAATATATCCATTTTGTTATATTTGGGGGGAAAATCACTTATCAGGATAACTGAATTAGGAGTTTCTCCTCTTTTGAAAAGAAATTCAGAGAAGAAATTTCTGGCCTCTCTCAGGAACCCGATTTCTAGCTTTAGGTAACTCCCTAATCAGGAATTTTTCCTTGCATTGAAATACAGCCCAATTCCTCACATGTATATGCAGGCAATTTAATGCATGCTTAATTATTATCTTATGTCACAACACCTTGGGGTCATCATTCATGGGGGACCCAAAAATGTATATAAACTGCAGCCCCTACTTGCAAGGAACCCACAATCTGTTTGAGGGCATTTGTTTCTTCCTCCTGTAGCCTCTTTCCAAATAAACAGCTGGTGATTATCTTTTATATATCACCCTTCACAGATTTACCGACCTCACCCTGACAGAGAGAATAATAATTTACCTTGGTGAAAAATAAATATTTTCCTTTTGAAACCATTTGAACTTCCCCCGGATAGATCAAGCTCTCTTGAGAGTAGTCTCCAGCTTCGATTTTCCACCCCTTTTCCAGAAAGAGGAGCTGATGCACTTGTAAGTCTCTCTTCCCTTTTCATCTTTCGAAGGTGTAACACAGTTGTGTTTCTTTACAGAATATGTCTCTTGGCAGGAAAAAAAAATCTGCTTAAACTAGGAAGTGTCTTTCTAGATTGTACTTACATAAACCTCACTTGGGTTAACTGTTAACTTTAGGTAGGAGGGGATGGCAGGGGCATTCAGCATTCAGTAGTAACAATGGACGCTAACTGAAAATATCCAGATATTTTCCAACTTCTAGAGAGAATTCTAGAGGGAAACTCAGGAACCAGGAAAAAACTGCAGAAGTGTATCAATGCATATATCCATTCATTAATTCACTTCATAAATAATGAACAATTGAGTTTTTTAAAAGTTTACGTTCTAGTTGAAGGATGGAAATAGATAATAAACAAAATAAGAATAAGTTGTTGATTTCGGATACTGACAATGCTATACAGATCACAGACAGAGGACTGAGAGGCAGGCATGGGTTAGTGATGGCCTAGGATGCTCAGGGAAGGCCTTCCCTGAGCTGCAATGTGAATGAGAAGGAGCCATTCTGAGCTCCCTTGTAAAATTCTCACAGTGCTGTTTCACCACCACCCCCCCCACCATTAAATGAAAATAAATACCACTGGGGTCTGGAATCTACTCTTTCTGTAATTGTCTGTGTGCGCGCTCGCGCGCGCGCGCGTGCGTGTGTGTGTGTGTGTGTGTGTGTGTATGCCTTTGTCAAGTGTTCTCTGTAATATAGTCATATTTAGCCTGTGGCCAGGATTCTGAGACATGGGAGGTTTTTGGCTTGCACTAAGTGGGATAAGTAGTGGTAATTTCAGTATTTTGGGGGCTGGTCCATATGAAGTTAAATTAGCAGAGGACCCTCACATGGCAGTAGCCTTTTGGTTTGGATTGTCTCAGGATATGTTGGCAGAGTGCTAAAATACAAGACAATATACAACTTGCCTCAGCACTAAAGCAAAATTTGACTTGTCTTTAATATCTACTATTTTTAGATTTCCGTTTTCTGATTAAAAATCGATAGCTTTATTGATTTTTGCTTTATTGAACACGTACCACCTACTATATGCTAAGCATTGTATTAGTCATTTTAATGCATTATCTCATTGTAATTCTGTGAAGTAGAATATAGTTATTATCCCTATTGTACAGATGAAGAGACTGATGTTCAGTGGGTTAAATGATTTGATTCTATTAAGTGATTCTAACACAGGCAGCATATATACTGATTATATATATACTAATATATATTTGACTAGCCTTGATTCAGTAATTACTCAGCACAGATATATATATATACATGTATATTTATCAATTAAAAATAGTGAGGCATAAGATTATTTTAATAGGCAATTCTGTACTGATTCACATATTTTTAAATGACAGCCAAAAAAAATCTTTCAATAAATAATTTTCTGTTTCAGCCAACCACAGACTGAACACCTAGCCATCTGAATTACAGTGGATTTTTGCCTTCTAGGCACAGTGTAGTCTAATAGAGGAGTCAAACCATTTAAACAATTAATAATAATTCAAAGATCTGCAGCAGAAGTATGTTCCAGTGCCCTGGGAGCTCAGAAGAGAAGGGATTAATTCTGCCTGGGAAGAGATTTGTTTTTACTAGTTATCGTCTCTCTGAAATCTAATACTCTGGCACTGAAAGACTGGTGTGGGTAGGCAAGTGTTAGAAAAACGGAGCTTTACATGCCCCGGAAATAGAATTTTCCTTTCTTAGTATAAAATAAGAGGTGACATTTTAAATTACATGGTAAATATACATGAATGAAATCATGTAACAGTAGAATATATTGTCCACACAACTTTTCTTTGGTTATTGTGTTTAACCATTTATAAAAGATTCTTTCCGGTCCACAGTTTAAACAAAAATGTTATTTTGATGATAATTTGCATGGCCAGGGCACGTAAAGGGTAGAAAATAAAATGAAATCGGGATAAAACACTGAGAAAAAGATACTTCAAGGCAAAATAAAAATAGGCAGAGAAACAATTGACCCAATTGCTAAAGTTGAGGCCTTAAACGCAGGACAATGTTTTTACAGAATTTGGAATCTGCTGTCCCACCAGCACCAATCCTGGGTGGCAGGAGAAGACAGGGGTAGACGACAGAGACACCGCTTTCTACGGGATGAAGAATCCGATGGACCTCTTTACGTCTGGTAGGCCTCTCTAATTTCCTAAAATCCCGATTCATTGAAGGATAGGCCCATGGTAGGCACCTATACAAACTTCAAAAACTGATTTTAATTGCATATGTTACTCAGAGAGGAAGAGGAAAATGAGGGTGCACACATGTTTCAAAGGTGGAAACTAAAAAGATAAAGGAGAGTTTCAGCATAAAGAGAAAGAGCATGACCAGGAGCAAGGATTAACAGAGACGAAGGGGCTATGAGATCAGGTATTTTCATCCCTGGGGTGATTCTTAAGCTACCCTAGTCACCGAGGTTGTTGTTCTTAAAAATGGACTGCAGAGTGCTAATTTGATTACAGATCACTAGATACAGCGGGGCGGGAGTGAAAAACATGTCTTTAGAACCTCATTAACAGCCTCTGCCACTTTAGCGTCAGCTTTTACCAGCTTTCCCTTCTCTACTTCAAAGGGGGGCAGCATTTTCCCATGTCCTCTTTATTTCTGCTCTATTAAAGAATGTTTTCTCTGTTATTGTTTCTTTCAAATAACTGTTCATATTTTACCTTGTTTTTTTAACCCTTTTCTGATATTGCTTTCCCATATACTCAAAATTTCTCCTCTTACAGCAGCCTGCCTTCCCCTTTCTAAGAAAGAATACATGTTTTCATTTCCATCACTCAGTGATCAGCCAGCTAGATTCTTAGCTTTTAAAAAACAGCTGTATACTAGTATTTAAAAGTAAATGTTTTTATGTTCCTATGAGTCCGAGTGAGCTCTTCAAAAAAATGGACAAATAAAAATCACCCACTGTTATATGCAGAATGATAGATTTGATTAAAGGGATTTAGGGCAGGGCTTCTCAAATTTTAATGTGTTACAGATCACCTGGGGCTCTTGTTAAAAATGCAGATTCTGATTTATCAGATCAAGGGCCTAAGACTCTGCCTTTCTAACATGCTCCCATGCCCATGATGCTGGTTTATGGATCGTCCTGTGAGTAGTAAGGCTTTAGAATCATTTCCCTTAAATGTACCCTTTATCTTATAAACTTTTTCTTTTAAAATTTGGAAATTTCTTTATCTATAAAATACATTACCATATGGCTTTGGAAATAGGATTAATTCAATCTTCTTGATCTCAAAAATATCTTAGCAACTATTTGTAAGACAGTTCTCCTGGGAAGGGAATGTTGTTGATGAGGACATACCCCTCATGTAGGAGAAATTTGGGAAAGAAACTTATTCTTAGGAGATGTTATTAATATAAAGTATTTTTTCTGGGAAGATATTTGGTCTAAAGAAACTAGTCTTTCTCAGAGAAGAAGGGAGTGTTGGTGGTAAAGGTGCTTGGTATTAGTTAGTGGTGGTATTGGTGGTAATGGTGGTTGTGGGCACGTTGGGGATAGTCATTATAGTAGTAATAACGTCGGAGGAGGTGGTTGTGGTAGCCATTATGGTGATGGCTGTATTACTAGTGGTTGTGATGGTGGCGGTGGTGGTCAAGACGTGGTAGAAGTGGTACTGATAGTGGTGTTATCAGTTTGCACTAAATACCAAAGCAGGAAAGATTGGTTTTCAATCCTGGTTCAAGCTATGTGACATCTCTGTATGCCTGACCAATTACTGTTTCTAAGCCTCAGTTTTCTCATTTGAAAAATGGTGCTAAATAAAATACTTAGCTATGAGTATGCTGTGAGGGTTAATCAAAATAAAGCATGTGACGCCTTTAGCAAAGTGTAAGGCATATAGCCCATATTCAATAAACGTGTTGATTATTTATTGGTGGAATTTCCTAACTCCACATTCATTCTCAACTTGTGACCATCCAGCTAGGTTGAATTCAGACCGTTTTCTTTTTATTTAGTTTATGTTTTTTTTTTTCCTGTCTTTTTTTCCTGGACACATCCTTATTTGCTCAAAATGAGAAGTTGTAGATTTGACATTGATCTTTAGATGATAAATGAATAAAGGCAGTTCAATCATTTCCTATTTAAAAATTCCTTTCTATAATTTCAGCCTTTAAGAAATTGACACTTCCAGAATATAATAATGTATCTTTTTATCCAGAAAATTCAACAGTCCTGTAAAGTGGGAGGTCAGAGTCAGTGTCCTCGTAAACGGATTTGGATTATTTTCCATACATCTTTATTATTTAGCCCAGGAATCCTCTCTCAGTACCATCTTCCTCCTGACCACCACAAGAGTGCTCATGAAATTCATACAAGTTTAATACTGACTTCAGACATACAAAATTCCTTCCTTGAATTAAGTCATAAAAAAATCCAAATTTTCAGGCCAGACATTTAAGATCGTCCCAGGTTTATCTTCACTACCTCTGTTGCTAATCACTGTCCACTTCTCACCCTATCCTGACATGTTTTGGCCAAACTAAGCTATTCACCCATTAGTAGTAATAGCTTCAGTTACCCACCATGTGTCAGATAGTGGGTTTAGCATTTTACATGCTCTTACTTGATCTTCATTTTAACCCTACAGGGTACATGCCGTTATCCTTAATTTACAGATAATTAAAGCTTAGAATACTGAAGCAAATTTATTACTGTCACAAAATGAATAAATATTCCAACTCCTGTATTCAGGTCCAAAGGTGTACTCTCTCTGGGATCACATGCTGCCTCCCTAGAGCCCTCTTGCCCGCCTACTTCTCTGCCTTTGCAACATGCTGAGTTTCCCTTCTAGAAAGTACTCCTTTCTTCATTACTACTTATAGAATCCTAAAAATCTTTCAAGGCTTCACTCAGATGGTACTGACTGGAGAGTGCCTGGATTTGAATCCTAGTCATGTCACTTTAAGCGGTTTATCTTTTTGAGCTTCAGTTCCTCAGCAGAAAAATGAGACTGATAATAACTGCATTTGTATTTCAAGGTTAATATGAGAGGATTAAACATATATATGCCCTTAGTCTATATATCACGCATGCGCGCGCGCGCGCGCACACACACACACACACACACACACACACACACACACACACACACACACACGTGCTATCTTTATATATATCTGTAGCTGTGAAGAAATTAGATCAGTTCTTACATGAAATACTATATCAGGGTTTGTTATAAAAGCAGAAGTTACCTTAGAGATCATCTGGGAAAATCCTCCTAATTGGAAAAATGATGAATCTGAAACTCAGAAAGGGTTTGTAACCCTGTCCTGGGTCACATAGCTGCTGGGACAGCCAACTCTAGAATTCATAATTTGCATTTCTGTTACCAGAATGTTTCTTTATTTTACACTGGAATACTCTGCCCCGTAAAACCTTTCTTAATTTGCCTCTGAACTTCATTGTGCTCTGTTGTTCTTTTATGAGGAACATTGCATTGTAACTATTTGGGTATATGTCTTATCCTTCTAACTCAATTGTGATGTTCTTGGGTGCAGGGAGACTTTCCCATTTATCTTTGTTTCCCACACAGCGCTGATGCTCAGTGTGCACTTACATAGCATTTCAGGAATTGATTGAAAATCTGCTATTACAGTGATAGGAACTGATTATTCATCTGCTAGAAATTGAAATTCCACGTGCTTTCACATCAATGTTCAGTCCTCTCGGCAGCTCTGAGCGATGGGTACAATTTCACAGAGGAGGAAACTGAGGTTCAAAGGCTCAGAGAAGAAAAGATTGGAAGGTTAATTGCACAGGTGTTCCAAAACTAACCAAAGCGAAATTGAACATTGGGTCATTTGCTCTTTAGGGGAGCTATGTCTTTGTTGTCTTCTTCTAATGCGGATAAATGAGAACTGTTGATCTATTATTTGCTCTTAATTGCTGTGCCACATTGATTTTCCTCATATTTTTCATTCTACGTGTTTTCTTTATTTAATCGAGTTTTTCAGGAACTTGAATTATACATTTTTTTCTGTTTTCAAAAGTAATAAATGTTTGTTGTAGAATATTTAGAAAATAAAAAGGAAGAAATAAATCACCTATAACTTCACCAGTCAGAGATAAGCAACATTAACATTCTGGCTCTTTTCTCCCCAGTAGTTTTTCCATGTTTGAAATATTAATTGTATCCGCTTATCTTTCTCTTATTTTAAATTACATTTAAATTGGGATTGTAATTCTCTTTGCAACTTACTTCTTCCAGTCGTCATCTAGGATCTGATGAGTAAAAGTGTTTTATATAAAAATAGGAATGAAGTGAATTACTCCAAGCCCAGGGTGTTACATTTAGGGTGACATATGATAGGAAGTTCAAAGTACAGATTACATGGTTTTTGTGCATTGGGGTAACTCTTTTCAGGTTTTGCCCAGTCTGGAATCTGTTTCTTTCCAGCTACAACTATGGCAGCCTAAGTAACAACATCAACTGCCATCATACTGTAGAAACAACACTTAACAACATAGCTAAAGGAAATTTGTTGTTCAGGGTAATAGGCTCAAGCATTTAGAAAAAGCACACTGAAATTTTTACCACTTGAGTCTACTATAGGTATTAGTATTAATCAGAATTAGGGAAATAAAAGGGCTAAAGTGTCCATATAGCATTTGAGTTCTATGCTTTTGAACAGTTGTGGAAAGGAGATTGATACTTCTTTTTACATTTTGTGTAACTTCCTAAAGTAAGTAAGTATGATCAAGCCCTAGGCCGGTTCCATGGTGAAGAGAAGTGAACGATGCAGAATCTGGATGTGTAGGGAGGAGACTCTGTTAGACAAGAGTATTGATGTCGGGTGGACCTGAGGAGGCCCATTGCCTACTGAGTAGGCCTGAAAGTTAGATCAGTGGGAATTAGGTATGGCTGCATGAACCTCAAATAACTATGATTAATAATATTAAAGTTTATTTCTCTCATCAAAAGGTATATTGAGGTGGGCATCTGAAGGATAACATGGCTTAATAGGATCTGTTCCTATCAAGTTCCCAAGGACCTTCCTGTTTGTTGCTCTCTCATTCCTAGGGTGAGGCTCATGTCCTCCTGAGCTAAGACAGAGTTCCAGTGATTGCAACCACATTTCAAGCAGCAGGATACAGGGAGCGTAGGAAAAAGTATCAAAGGGTATGGGCCAGCTTTCTTTTAAGGGAAATTCACAGATGCTGTCATGTGACTCTTGTACTGAGAGCTTATTGGGTACAACTTAGTCATATGGCCACAAATTACAAAGAAGTATGGGAAAATCATACGGGAAAATCACTCTTTATTCCAGACCACCATGGACTAAAAATTGTATCACTATAAAAGAAGGGGAGAATGGATATTGGAAGCAATTTTTATCTCTTTTGGAGAAGTTAATATAAGAACAACAGTGAAAATTACTTACAGCTTGCTTATTCTAAATATAATTGTGTTTTAGGTAACTTTAATAAAGTTAAATGGTTCAATCTAGACTGTCTAGTACAGGGGTCAGCAAACAATAGGCTGTGGGTCAAATCTGGTCTGCCATCTGTTTTTGTAAATAAATGTATATGGGAACACAGCCATGCTCATTCATTTGTCTGCTGTCCATGGCTGTTTTGCACTACAGAAGCAGAGTTGAGCAGTGGCAACAAAGACCTGAAATATTTACTATCTTGCCCGTTTACCTAAAAAGTTTGCCAATTCCTGTTCTAGACTCTAGCATATGGATTCGAAAATTTAGATGAATCCATTCTTTCTTGTAATCGTCAAGTTCCTAGTTAAAAGAAGCCCTTTATATTTTTATTACGTTCAGGTACACCCGTAAATTAGATATACCACTATTTCGTGTATTTACGCTTAGATGAGAAAAAGGGAGAAAGGATGGGGAGTGGGAGTTAGGATACCAAACAGTTTGATTTCTTAAACAAATCTGAAGTAAATTGTGACAAAATATTAACACCTGTCAAATCTAGATGATGGTTATATGAAAGCCTAAGTTCTCTTCTGTATTTCTCTGTTATGTTTAAAATATTCTATAATTACATAATACAAATTGTTTAAAAAAGACAAAAAATCACAGCCCTCTTAAGAAAAGGAGAACCTGTAATCGACTTTCAATGCCATTCCAATTTGGATGTCCAGAGGAAGCCACTTACAGAATGGTGCACAAGCAGATTGACTCCTACTGGAGTGTGATATTTTTGTGATTGAAGCTCCAGAATCATATCAGCAGTTCCAGAGACTCTGCACATCTGTAAGATGTGTCTGCCTCTGCTTGTGGACTCCAAAAATAGCACCTGCATCCAAAAACAGAGAGGAAAGCAAATTTTTCCTAGAAAAGGAACACACTGTGTTGGAATTAGTATATTTCTGAGATGGGAATGTCTGAAGTAACAAGGGCTCTGCATTTTTTTGCTGTTAGGATAAAATCCAGGTCATTTACTCATAGTAGGATAAATTATTTAGGAGGACCAAAACCCATGCTATAGACTTTTAATATTTATGTGTTTGTGTGTTTTTTTTAAAGGTACTTCTATAAGCATATGGATACATAAAGGTAGAAAATAACAATTCTCTAAATTATTTAAGATTTACCCCTTTAGAGGCATTAGATCTCATTGTTTCCTTGGGAGAGCCTTCCTCTATTAAAGAAGTGATGTTGCCATGTATTTAAGAAGAGAGAGGAATTTGAAAACTTCTACTGCTATAAAAATTGTATCCAGTCAGCCTTTGAAACATATACATACACATAGAAAAGCTGCTTATCTGCCAAAATTGGATAGCTTTACCAAATGCAAGTTTAATTAACTGGAAAAGAGAGTTAAATTTTAATAAATAATTAGGGTGATTATTAAGCACTGTGGTGAACTTAAAATGTGCTCTGTAAATGCAATAGTAGTACGAGTATCTCCCAGGTTTGAGTCCCTACTCATTTCAAGTCATTACCTTTTAAGAATACAACTAAAGTCATGGATAATTTTTTTTTCAGAGAGAGAGGAAAATGTATAAAACAAAAAACAACCTTTATTTGGGTAACATGGCAGTATATTTTATATCAATTTGGAAAAACCAAACACCTACTATGTACAAGGTAGGGAGTTATATGTTAAGGATATAAAAATGAATAAAATAAGGTCTCTGCTCTCAAAGAGCTCACTCACAGCCCAGTGGTGGGAAGGGAAGTAAAAAATAATGCACCACACAAGCTAGAAGTGTCTTAATAGATGTGTGTACTAAATGTGTTAAGAGCACAAAGAAGAGAGAACAATTCATTCTGACAGGGAAGCACAAAGAAGGTGCCACAGATGTATGTATACAGGCAATATGAACAGCAGAGAAGGAATGTAAAGGCATCTCAGGCAGAGGAAAGAGCACCAGGCAAGTCATAAAGGCCCCAAGTGCATTATCTTTTTTGAGGAAACATGAATTGCTCCATGTCATCACAGCATAAGATCACGGGAAATAAGTGACAGGAGGTAAAAATATAACGGTGGTAAGGGATGGATTGTCATTGAAGGCTTTTTAAGGAGGTTAAGTATGAGTTTTAGAAAATAAATTGTCTTCACTTGAAGGGGAAAAGGACAGGAAGGATGGAGACCAGTTATAAGGATGTCCAGTGGTCCAAGAGATTGGGGCAATGGTGGCTAATTTAGATCATTAGCAATGACAATGAAAAGGAGGAACCTTGCAGGGGGAAGTCCATCTGGGGATGAGAGGGACAGTAGGTAGAAGTTGATAGTAAAGGTGGTGACATTAACCAAGCTAGAGAGTATGTAAGTTGGGAGTAGGGTGGGGGGAAAAGTTACTATCCATTTTTAATGTCTTTGGGTTACTGATGCCCATTTGACATTCATATGAGGATAATGGTGTTCAGGTCTAGAATTTAGAGCAGGAGTGATACCTGGAGATAGACATTTGAGACTCATTTGTAAGCAAGTGATGATTTGAGGTTGTGGGGTTAGATAAATTACTCTGTAATAAAGCATAAAACAAGATAAAATGAAGATACAAGTGATACTTTCTGATTAGTGTGACACTTTCAATGAATCTCTTTCTTTTTGCCAAGAAACTTGCTATTTGGAGTTCCCTTCTCCATTTCCTGACAGAAATTGAGTCTGATTATCTATATCTGATCTCTCATTAATTATGTTTTCATTCTCCCAATTAACAAGAAGACTTTAAAACTATGCCTACTGCCCCACTTAGTATTGTTCCCTAGCCCTTTCTTTCCTTCTCTCTTTCCTTCTGGAAGTACCATATCATATGATCAAAACCTCTTAATGTATTTTTTCAGTCTGGAATTATGCAGTCAGGTGAGGAACCCCACAAAGATGATAAAACAGAAAAATTATAGCCAAATTATAGCAAAATTTTGGGAAGAGATTTTAGCAAGCATATTCATGACTTTCTCACAATCTGCTATTTCTTTTATTATTAACCACATGTATAGTAAATTATAAGATTTATATTTAAGATTCATATTACCTTTAGAAATGACACATTTTCTTCAACAAAATAATAGAAAACTATAAAAAAAGAAAAGTATAGATACTTCAGTGCATAATGGAGATGAAAATGAATTCCTGCGTTTCTGTTTTATTTAAGCATTTCCCTTTTATCCTAAGAATGGTAATTATGTATGGAGATAGTCCAAACACTTTGTTGTCTTTGTTCCTTATGCTCTGTGTGTGCAATACTGGAAATGTAGAAGAAATTCAAGAAAATGTTTATCTATTATTTCCTAACTTTGACTCATTCCTCCTAGATCAGCTTTCAAACAATTATTACATTCATCTTCATGGACCAAACTCAGCTATAAATTCCATTTATGAATTTTAATTATTTGAATCATCCACTTATCTCTATTTACTTCTGTTTTAACTTGAGATTACCTAACATTTGACAATAACTTAAGTCAATGATGGTTCAATCTAATTTGTCCTGTATTGGTTAGAATCAGATTTGGTCATATAAAATGGGAAAACCTAAAGTAATAGGAGCTTAACACACAAGAAAGTCCTAGCTCACTCATAGTGGTAGTTAGAGGTAGGCAGCTCCTGGCGTGTGATGACTCCAGGATTATCAAGGATCTAATCTCCCTTTATCTTGCCACTCTGTCATCCTTAAGAGTCTTCAGAAGCCACCTATAGTTTCTCAGGAGTCTCACACAGGTCTTCTGCTCACATCTCATTGACTTGAGCTATATCTTTTCACAAGAAAATGTGCAACATGTCACCTTTTAGCTAGTAACATCATCACCCAAATAAAATTGGGTTATTTTTATTAAGGGTGAATGGAAGGAACAGATTCGAAGGAAGACAATTAGCAATGCTTTCACAATCAATATATCAGCACACTGTTATATTAATAGAAAACAAGAAAATCACTAAGTTAATTTCCAAGCCAATGATGGGAATTTTTAGTATCCGGTTCTCCAAATTAGTGTTTTCAGAAAATAATTCAGTTTACAAAATAATGTAGGTTCTTGTTTCCCAATGGCAGAAACTCAGTGC
This sequence comes from Eumetopias jubatus, assembly GCF_037043125.1. Classification (NCBI taxonomy): domain Eukaryota; kingdom Metazoa; phylum Chordata; class Mammalia; order Carnivora; family Otariidae; genus Eumetopias; species Eumetopias jubatus. The sequence continues at coordinate 38,424,781 of NW_028274820.1, forward strand.
AGTATAATCTGTAAGATTGCTTAATTCAGAAAAAAAGGCATTGATTGTAGTATGGCAAGAAATCCCTAACTCTTTGGGAAGTGCCAACAAGAAAAAGAATTCCTCTTTCAAATCCCACTAACCACTTATAAAACCCATTGCCAAACTTGTCTACCTTCTAATTGAATACCCCACCCTCTCTCACACACACCCTGCCCCCACATTTTCAATAACCAGTACTTGACCCAGGTCTGTTCACTTCCATGACAACTTCTGCCTTTGTCCTCTGGATTTTCATCATCTATTTTCTGATCTACTTTCAACAATTTTTGGTATCTTCGGTTCTAAGGCTCTCAGTCTCCACTCCACTTTGGTCTGTGTTCATTTAAATGCATCTTTAGAATTCGCATTTTCCTGGAAACACCACATCTTAAGATTTAGAATTATGCAACTCAAGGTCCACATCTTATCATTTTGCTCTTGTGATTATAGGTAAGTAGATCAGTTTCTCTCAGCATGCATTTCCTCATTCTGGAAAACAATGATGAACAACTTTACCTCACTGAATTGCAGAGAGAATTAACCAAGACACCCCCAGGATACTGGGGGTGTCCAATATCCTTCCCATCCCAGTCATCTCTGTGGTAGTCGTTAGAGCAAGTACAGTGTCTTATGTAATGACCCTCTAGGAGATTTTCTGGTAACAGAATAGGCTGTTCATAAGTGACTGCTGTAGAAGGAGAAACTCCTGTCTTCACATATCCCATAGAAAATGCGCCTGCTAGTATCCAGAGGCATATCTGGGTTAGTCGACCTTAAGAGATCATGGTTCAGATCTTGGTCCTGCAACTTGCAGTCTGTTTGACCTTAGGCAAATCATTATTTCTAAATGAATCTCAACTAGAATAAAAACACTTGGCTTCACTTTTTCTGGGAGGAGATATAGACAGAAATCATTTTATATTTTACTATGGTGATGTAGTACTCTGAAAAAGCATTCTGAAAAAAAAAAAAAAAAACCTTTGACCAGTAGAAATATTATTTATCTTCGACTATTTTTTTAAACTTTCTATACTCAGTCAATGATGATGATGATAATGATGATGGTCTGCCAGACACTGTGCCCAGAACTCAACATTATTTCAATTAATACTCAATACCCCTATAAGAAATTTACTATTAATATCCCTGTAGTACATATGAGGAAACCAGGGCTTGGAAAGTTTAAGATCCTGCCCCAAGCAACATCTGAGCAGTGTTAGAGACAGGACTGAAATTTAGGCACTCTGACTCCAGAGTTTGCACTATTAGCCATCACATTATAATGCCTTCCAGTTGATTCTATCTCTTAAATATCTCAAATATTTACCCTCCTCTCCACTTCCACTGCCACTCCCTTAGTTCAAGGCCTTATTTTTTTTCCTCACCTGGGACTCGATCGTCTTAACTTGTCTATTTCCCCAGTTTTCTCTGTCCTCCATATCTCTTTTGGAGCTGTCTTCTTGAAATACATATCTGGACATGCCATTCCACTGCTCAAAAACCTTTTATGAATCATTACATGTAAAAAAAAATAGAGTCCAGACTCTTCAGCTTGACATACAAATCACTCTAGTTTGGAATTTTCTAGTTTGAGTTCTCATAATATTTTTCTATCTAGTCTACTATTCATCGTTGCCTTACTTTGAAGCCTGTGTTGGAGCCATGCTCGTCTACTTAGATGCTCTAGATAATACCCCCTCTCCCACTTTTGTGCTCTTGCTCAAGCTTTTATCCCCACTTGGAATTTGGTTATTTTACTGGTTGCTGCTCAAAGTCCTTGTCTTAGTTGCCCTCCCCCCCACCCCTGGCCTGGCCAAAGCGGAACTTGAGACAAGGACTTGGGTATAGGTTGTTCATCTGGGAGATGATCCTGAGGAGCAAGACGAAGGCAGCTGGGACAGGAAGATGTGTAAGCAAAAAAGCCAATATAAGGACACATCATCATTTTGGGGCATATATGTATAAATAATTCTATTATAAATTGAATAACTAATGCTTGCAAATGTTCTTAATTGCGAGAAAGCCGCTAAATGTTTCTTGCATCCTTTTACATTACATTTGCCCAAGAACCCTAGGATTTACTTAATTCTTTTTTTTTTAAGATTTTATTTATTTGAGAGAGCGAGAATGAGAGAGAGAGAGAGCACATGAGAGGGGGGAGGGTCAGAGGGAGAAGCAGACTCCCTGCTGAGCAGGGAGTCCGATGTGGGACTCGATCCCGGGACTCCAGGATCATGACCTGAGAGCCGAAGGCAGTTGCTCAACCAACTGAGCCACCCAGGCGCCCTTACTTAATTCTAATAGCATAAAATTTTAATCCTATATCCAAATGCCAGACTGAGAGACAACTGGAAGTTTGAGTCTACTCTTGTTCTTGCTTCTTGTTGTACCTAGTGACACTGTACATGATAGGTTACACACAAGACCTAGAATGCTAGTTCCCCTCTGTAGAGGTGCCCTTGCCAGGCCTGTGGTGACCACAGTACCGAGAGGTTCTGACTTAGAATAACTGCATGCTCAACAATTTCTTTCCCAAAGCAAGCTGGCTCAGTCCCAAAGGGCTTCCAGCTCCAAACTCATTTTGCTATAACCAGCCCTGGCCTGTTTCCTGTGAACCCAAAGGTTCCATGTTGACAGTCCAAACTGCCCTTTCCCACTTGGTTCACTTCTTTGGGGGCTCTTTAGAATCCATTTCTGCCAGTGGACCTCAGAGAGAGCAACTTGGTCTGTTCTGCCAATTTTCCTTAATTTGAGTCTTGGAGAGCAGAGGTTAGGTTCTCAAATTCTTCTTTCCCAAAGGTTGTTTTATTTCTTATGCTTATGGTCTATTCTTCCCACTTAGTGAGGTTTGCATACTGGGGATGTCTGAATAAACAGCCCAAATTGATTCAAAAAAGGGTTATTTTACATCCTTCCCACACAAACTTGCCTTGCAAATATATGTTTAACTCTTACCTCTGATTTGCATTAACAAAGAAGGCTTATTCTAGTGGCTTCTTTCTGAACCAAGATCTTATCAGTGCTGCCTCTATGATTAGACATGTCCTCTACTGGCTTGGTATTTATGCCTTAATCGACACACAAATACATTGGCAATATTATAGTTTTCTACAATATTTTTATAGTGAAATGAAATTGGAAGATATCTTAAATATAGAGATTGTAATTTATACAGAATTGTTGAGCTTTAATCATAAATAAAATACTTAACAATATTATCATAAACTATTTGATACCAAGCTAGAGCATGCATTTCATTTATTTATTTATTTATTTATTTATTTATTTAAAGAGGGAGACAGAGGGAGGGCAGGGAGGGGCAGAGGGAGAGGGAGAGAATCTTAAGCAGGCTCCACGAGAGCCCCAATGCAGGCCTTGAGCTCACAACTCTGAGATTATGACCTGAGCCGAAATCAAGTCAGATGCTTAGTCGACTGAGCCACCCAGACGCCCCTAGAGCATGCAAGTGGACACTTGAATAGGTTATAATATACTGGCCATCCTCTGACTGAGCGATGATGGGTCTCTGACAATATATCCAGAATGCCAGAATAATACCCCAACTCTGTCACTTGCAGATTCAGTTTTATCTGGGCGTGTTCTGAGGGTTGATTAGTGGGCCTGCCAGGGGCTATTTCTATGAGGTACCAAGGAGCCTGGTTCCTGAGAAAACCAGTACCCATTCTGGGGGCTGACAGCCAGCCCTGCTCCACTTTCCCTGGTTGTCATAAGGCCTGGGGAAGAAATATCTTCATGACATGAAGAGAACGCACTCTTATTTTGTCACGGTGAGGTGATACTCAGATTGTCTAGCTGGCTCCCTCAGGCTCAATGCCAGAGTTCTAAAGCAAGAAGGAAATAATACAGAGTCAAACAGCAGATGTCGCTGATATTCCTGCTTAGAGCTGAGGGCTCAGAGCAAAGTTATCTTGTAGATTCAATACCAGAACAGTTGATGTGGACAAGAAAACCATCTGTTCAATGATGAAGGTAAGGGAAGAGCATTTTACAATGGTTTCACTGGACAACAACGATGGGTACAGAGTATAGATTTTCTCTTGGACACTGGGAACTATTAGTCAGGACAGTGACCACAGTGACCTGAGACTGTGTTTTGAATGTGGAAGAAGGTGGCAGTTTTGAGTTACACAAAGAATATCTCCTGGATACCCAGCTTTGAGTCAGAGAGAAAGGATGGGAGTCCTATAATCCATGAGGTTAGAGTAAGAGAGGGAGAGACAGACAGATGAATATTATATTACCAGGCCGGTAGCCAGGAAGAAACTTAGTAAATAAGTATTCTTCGTTTTTCTTCTTTGAAATCACTAGGTCTTAAGTATTCTCATGAGTGAAACCTAACTGTATTTAATAGTACTTCAGTATTTTCAGGGTTCTTTCCTGTTCGAGATACTACAGTGAGGTGGTTAGGAATGGACATTCTGGGATCAGACTACCGAGATTTGCCTCCTGACTCTTTGTGTGATCATCACTAACACATTTAAATCTTTAAGCCTTGGTTTCCTTATCTGTAAAACAGGAATGATAGTAGTGCTACCCTGACAGTCATTTTTAATGAAAATTAGATGAGATAATCATGTAATGAATGTGGCATATACCAGACGCTCAAAGCATACTTTTAATATATAATATTCACTTTAAACTGACTAGAGTTTTGCTTTTTTAAAAGTTCTTTTCACACCAAACAGAAGATTTTGTTAGGCTGTCATGACAGTGATAACTTTTGGGTCTTTTTTTATTTTTCTTTCTCCAAGTGGTTAAATCATTTCACAGCTTATCAGCTGTGATCCAATTCTACAGTTCATACTCAGGCAAAACTGCCTCCTCAAATAATGGGAGTTGGGTATGGAAACTACAAAATTGGGACAAAGGATGTTAAATTGCTATTTCCAATGTACCTTACTTTAAACTTGACACTGCCTGCTATTACAGTGCCCAATTCCTGCTTGAATAGTTCCGTATTTCCTCACATTTTACAGAGCATTAGCCTATTTGACAACCAGATGGTCTAGGCTGGTGACACTGTTTCTGTTTTTTAACTTGATACCCCAATTAATGCAAACAAACAATTACACACTTCACTTAGTTGTATATGAATTTTAAAAAACCTGGTCACTTAGAACCAGCTAACATCTGAACCCTGCTTCTGCCTCTTTCCTTCAAAGTCCCAGATACATATGTGCAGAAAGAAGACAAAGTGATATTTCATTCTTGGCTAGGGTTTTTGCTTTAGACCCCAATGTAAAGCTGTAATAGGTAGCTTGAGCTTCACAGGAAAGCTCTTTTCCTTATGCATGGTAGGCTACTTCCTCTCAAGATCCCCATTGAAATCTAGCATCTTCCCACTGATGGCAACACCTGTGCTTGTGTTTGAGAAAAAGCAGAGAAGCTCAGAGAGAGAGCAAGAGTGTGAGAGCGTGAGCGAACAAGAGATTAGAGATTGATATTTGCCTCCATTGCCTAGAATAGAACTGTGCCAAGAAGTCCACTCTAGGTGTTCTCCTGGTGGAACAAGAGGCCAACTCTAGTTTGCAGGAAGAAGAACAGAGGGAGGAGAGAGAAAGAGATAACTAGAGTGTGTTTGTTTGTTTTCTGAAGGAAATTAAGTTCTGGGATTCTCTCAAACGTGTGGATAGAAGAGAAAGAGTAGTAAGAAAAAGAGTGTGTGGCCCTGTTCTGTGGCAGTAACCTCAAGATTGTCACCATCTAGGCTTCATAGGAATTATCTAAATGGGGCCACCCCTCTCTGTGCCAGATTTGTTAACCAGTATTTCCCCCCCACCCCAAAATTCAGTGTAGTACATGAACTTTCTTGGTGGAAGAGTACTTTTTACCAGCGTTTGATTCATCATTGAGACTTAGTAAGGAAGAGAGGGGTTGAGGAAAAGTTTCTTTCTCTATAAGCCAAAAATACTGCCTGTGTATTTGTTCTTCTGTTAATTCCTGGGGTTAATGATTAAGTCTATGATTAGCTAAGGGTGAGGCTGTCTCTCATGGGGGCTGATGTCAACCAACATCAGTAAGTCCTACCTTCATCATGGAGTTATTTTCTTGAGCACTTTCAAGTACTTTATTTTGTGCATCCAGGATTAATGATAGAGGCAGTTCAGCTCCTCTGTACTCTATTGTTGTATAACAAATTATCCCCAAATTTACCAGCTTTAAAACAACAAACATTTATTATCTCACAGTTTCTGGGAGATAGCAATCTGGAAATGTCTAAGTTGGAGGGTTTGGGTTCAGAGTTTCTTACAAGGTTGTACTCAGTCTTTTTTTTTTTTTTTAAAGATTTTATTTATTTATTCGAGAGAGAGAGAATGAGAGATAGAGAGCCCGAGAGGGAAGAGGGTCAGAGGGAGAAGCAGACTCCCCACTGAGCAGGGAGCCCGATGCGGGACTCGATCCCGGGACTCCAGGATCATGACCTGAGCCGAAGGCAGTCGCTTAACCAACTGAGCCACCCAGGCGCCCCAAGGTTGTACTCAGTCTTATCAGGTAGCATGACAGTCATTTGAAGGCTTGGCTGGAGTTGGGATATCCACTTCCATAATGGCATCCTCACATAGCTGTTGGCAGTAGGCCCAGTCTCTCACCACATGGACCTTTCTATAGAGCTCCTTGAGAGTTCTTATGACATGGCAGCTGCTTCCTCCAGAGTGTGTGATCCAAAATGTCTTTTATGTCCTAATCTTGCACAGCATAAACCATCACTTCTGCCATACATTATTCATCAGAAATGAGTCACTAAATCCAGCCCAGACTAAAGAGGAGGGAAATAAAATTCTGCCACTTGAAGGAAGGGCTATCAAAGAATTTGTGGACATATTCTAAACTACCATATCCTCAAATCTTTTATAATCCTTTCAGAAGTTTCTATAATCAGTCAAGATAAAACATTAGGTTAACTCTAAGGTGACATCAAATCAGGAATTTGTCATCTTTTCTCTTTCCTATCTTGAATAATTCTCCTTGCTGTCTGGTCACACTCACCAGACAGTGGTATACATTGTGATACAGATACTATAGGCCAAATAATGCAAACTTCTTTAATTATTAAGAAAATGCTTATTTCCACAGGAAAGGACAAATTAACTTTCTTATTTTTTTTCTGCTAAGGAGAAATTTGCTCACAAATGGATCACTTTTCCTCCCAACGGAATGATAATTCAAAGTTCTACTCTTTAACATTTCTTCTTATTCTATTTGTCCCTACCTAAAAGAGTCTTTCTCAAGTGAATGAGAGAGTGTGTGTGTGTGTGTGTGTGTGTGTGTGTGTGTGTGTGTGTGTGTGTTAGCTCATGTCATTTTGCACAGAACTATACTGGGTTCTTTGCTATCACTGAAGAGGGATTATTCCCATCACAACTATGATAACTATCTTGTTATTTTAATGCCCCCCAATGAGTCATGCCTCTAACCATTTATGCCCTTGTGTCTTCTTTTCCATATTGACTCTGGAGTTGTCCTCATGCTTACTTTGTTCCATTAAACATCAGCATATGTGGTGCAAGCAGAGGCTTGATGAGCATTTGTGCATTGGGCCATCACATCTTGAAATCTAGCCACCGGGTAAGGAAGTCTGAATTAGCCATATGAAGAGGCCATGTGGGAAAGAACTGAAGCGCCTCTGCTGAAAGCCCAAGCCAACAGCTATACATGAGAGTGAGGCCATCCAGGACCAGCCAGAGTCTGGCCCAGCTGCCAACTGACCATGGACACATGAATGAGCCCAGCTGCCACCACATGGAATAGAAACAAGCTATCCCAGATAGCTCTGCCTAAATTCTCAAATCAGAATCATGAGCAAATAGAAGTTGTTTGGGATTGTTGTATAGCAATAGTTAACTAACATGACCAATTTCTCATATAGTCTAACTTTTTTAGGTTCCCGAATGTCAACACAACCCAGGACTATAGCATTGATTTAACTATAAATATTCCCAGAAGCCAACAAGACCCCCAAATCTAAAAGTAGTAACTTGTACTTTAAGTTACTGATTCTCTTATACAATAATAATCCCCAAGTAAAGGAATCTCCCCAAATTAGTACATATTAAAATCTAGGTCCAGACTGAAGTTGATAGCTAAAGGAGCATTAGCATCATTTTAAGAAATAGAGTAGACAGCAGAAATATGTAGAAAATATACAGAGAGTCCCTCAGTTTCAGCTTTTCCGGCTGTCAATCTTCCAGATATTGAGATTTGAGAGAAATCTCATAATAAGAAGTTAAGTGTACTATTGTCTGCCTTTCCCTACAATCTTTCGGAAGCCTGAAGAAGCTTGTCAAGTCTCTGTTGCCAAAATCTGTGCTCCTACATACTTCCCTCAGGAGACTGGTTCCTCAGGGCCAAATGAAAAGCAATATATCCTCTGCCTTATGTTGAAAGCCTACTCTTTCACATCTCCTGAATTCTGATCTTCTCATTTCCTGAACTCTTCTCAACTCTCTTGGACTATGAATGAATTTCCAACTTTAGCAGATACTAGGTGCTCAATTAGTATTTGTTGAATGAATGAAAAAACATTTTTATTAGAATACAATATTCTTTTTCTACTACATCTTCTTTTCTAACTGGAACACAACCTGACTTCCCATATGGAAATATGAAAGTTCATAGTGCTATTTTTTTTTTTAAATCAACAAATAGGGAAAACAAAAACAAAATAAGCTAGGTTAGCAAAATCCCGAACACTAATGAATACCCACGTCCCTCATTTGGATTGAAGCTGCCCTGACCCTAGAAACAAAGTCCAGCCTTCAATACCCACTGATGATTTAGCATGAGTTCTGCTGACTCCTTTTGGGATTTGGGCTACAAGAACAAGAGCTTCCCCTTTGGTCTGAGGCTTAAGAATAAGTCCTCTGTATTCCTTCTAAGCAAATCTTAGTTCTGGCCATGGCCAGATGCCTGTTCCCTCCAAGTGACTCTCAATCACAGGTTTTTAAATGGTCTAACACCTTAAAATCCCAGAATTTTCTGGATCCCCAAGGCTATTAATATTAGAAAAGTGCACTTGCATTTTGAGATTTAAAAAGAAGCCACTTCTGGTATAAGAATCTGTCTACACCGTAACTTGTTCTCCAAATGTCCATTCCTAGGCATGTTCTTGCTGGCTTACTGAAACAATGCCAGATGCATAATTTTTGGGCTCAGTGCTAAACGTAGTATTTAGTCCAAACACCCCTAGTCCCCCTTGAGCTCCCAAAAGAAATCCAAGCACAAAGGAGACAAAGTAGGCAATAGGCAAAATAGATATTTTATAATAACTAGGGTTTTGTCTCAAAATCCAAGAGTTCTAGGCTGCTCTGTGTGAAGGAGTCCTTTTCTTAACCCCATGAACCCAAATAGCTTCAAGCCAAAGGAGGCTATGAGTCCTGATTTGGTCAATTCCTCCATCTTCCCAGAATCTGCCACTCCAATGCATTGAAATGCCGTCCTTAGCCCCAAGGAAAGACAAGCCAGTAAAGGTAGAATTTTATATTTTACTCTTAATACCTACTGATTTGGATTTGCTTAGACTTCAAACAGGTCTTCTTAGTGGTTCACATGGAAATGCCTGAACAGAGCTCCTTGACCATGGATCATTTATGGCAAATGGCACATGTATATTAATGATTCCTGTCCATTCAATGGGTGCCTTTTTATGATACCAATAAACAATATGGCTTATATAGTCTAAGAAAATGAACAAAGCCTCTCTAATTTAAGCAAACTACTTTAACAGGTAGCAAACTTAGATATTCTACCAAGTTTATATCATAAATATTTGTTAATGATTAAAGATAAAGGTTTGCAGTTGGGAGATTTTTAATTTTAATTTTTGGTCTGGCATTCAAAGATTAATAATATAGACCTATAGTATTTGGAACCAAGTCACACATGACTTGAAATGTCTTTGTGAGAAATGATGTAGGGACTCTTTTAAGACTAAAGTAATTAAGTTTGTTTTCAATATCCAGTTAACTCTAAGACTCTCAGTATTACTATTGAGAAGGCTTAACTTCAGCAATATTAGAATTGCCAAGGATATCTTTAAAGATTTCTCATTTTACGTTGAAAAGTAACAGTCACACACACACCATAGAATATATATATTTAAAGTATCAATTCACATCAAATACATATTTTTCTTATCCAGATTAATTCCAATACTATTACAGTAACAAATAGCTTTCACTCAAATATATAATAAAAATTTGGATGTGAAAGGATATAAGATAAATCTCAAGTTACTTGTTGAATAAGTGATTATTTAAAATGTGCTTAGGGTTGATTTGACCAAATTATACCCTTTTAGATATAAAAATTTTAATTGCAAGTAAATCTTATTTCTAACAGAGGTAGTCTACTAAAAGATTTAAAAAAAACAGCAAAATGATGTGGTCTGTGTGTCTTATTGAGAGATGAGGGTACATTCTGGATATCCTATCCATCTATATGTGTCTTCTTTTTTATACTTTCCTAGTTTATCCCAAAGAGAGCATAAAGTTGTGCAACAAGATGATCTTGGTGTTCACATAACTGTTTTCAGTTTATTAGAATTTTAAGGTGTATCAAGCGTATTTGTTTGCAGTGACTGGACATGTTTGTATTAAATTCAGTATAGCTTATGTTATTGAATTTTCTTGTCTCTTGGTCTTTCTTCTCTCTGCATCAGCCCTACTAGGAAGAAGAGACTCTATTTAATATGGGTGCATTAAAACTTTGGGGATCTAAAGCTCTCTCTTCAATATGCATGAAAACTTCAAAAGCCTGAGTAAGATAATGTAGTTCTAAAAAGTTGATCCCTTTACTCCCTTTTTACTAGAATATAACCCATAGTCAGATAATGTGCAATGCCAGACAATGTACCATATCAAATAAACAATGCCACCAAATCCTTACACTGACCCTACAAAAATTATTTTTCCCAGGAAAAAACATTTCAAATGAGGGGAAAATCTTCTAGTCATGCTGTTTTGTTGTCTTTTCTTTAGGAAGAGAAGAGAAACATTGTCTTCTGTGCATATTTTTTCTTTCGAAGGGCTTCAGAGGCCATAAAACTTAAATTGTAATTAAAAGGAATATATATGCATATATATTAATCATATATATATATTAATCATATATATATATATGATTAAAACAGAGGCAGCATGCCTGGGAACTTGTGGTGTAAGAATAGAATGGAACATTAGAAAAAATCAAAGCAAATTCAAATGAAATAAATACTAACCAATTTTAGGCACTAGGATGATGCTCCAAATATGCTTTTTTTTGTCATAAAGATAGTACTAAGTATGTCCTGGTAGGTTTATAGAACTATGAGATCATCTTGCCTCCATCAACCATCTACAGGAACATCCATCCTATTTGACATTGATATTAATGTCACACTGCTGATAATAACGTCACTGTATCAGGTTCGTACTGGCATTTCCCAGGCCTTAAGATTTCCCTTGTTCTTCCTCAAGCCCTTATTCCAGGCAAAGAGGCAATTGCCTCTTTTGGTCCTTCTATATTTAATGCATAACTTCATTTCTGGAAGCAATAAAGAGGAACTGCATGGTTAATTCAAGTGTAATACTGTAGAGTTCCCACAACATTGTGATGTTCTGGACTTTTGCCATCAAGCTTTAGAGATTGTCAAATGGTATGGAATTAGACATGTCCTGGTGCCCAAAACATACCTATTCACTTGGCTTAGTAGGTTATCTTAGAGGAAAGAGCACTTTTTTTTTTTGAGAAAATTCATCATCCCTATGAGAGAGCTCCTTTTCTTGATTTCTTCCCATTCAGAAAAAAGTCCTAGATAATAATTTGAGATCTTCAGAGCAGTGTTTCCCAAATTGAAGAACCCAAGCTATGGATGGGTTGTAATATCAATTTATTAAGGTGGAGACAAGCAATTAAAATTGAAACATAAAATATAGCAGCTTAAGAGTGACCCAACCACAACAGAATAGAGAATATTAACTGTATAGTAAGGGTCTTTGTTTTGATTTTATTTATACATACATAAATATATGCATATGAATATGTTTACAGGGCCTTGGTGAAAAATATATTTTTTTACTGGGTTGTAGTAAAAAAAAAGTCTTGAAAAAGTGTTTTATGGCAATATGATTCTATAAATGTTATGCCTTACAAAGGTTCAGTGATTCAACTCAAAAAAATTGTCATCGTAACTGGATAGACACACAGCCAAGTGCAAAGAGTGTTGTAAATATTAGTTTCCTGTTTGTAAAGAGTTTGATACACCAGAGTTCTATCAAAGTTACCAAGAAGGAAAGAAAATGAAATATGCCATTATCTCAGAATACATACATTCTGTCTTCTCCATGCCTATCGGATATAGCACAAGTTGTTCAGGATCTCACAAAGTGAAATTCTCTTTCAGACAAAGCATATTCTCTTCACATAAGCATCTGGTGAGTGACTGGGATCGATGGAAGGTCAAGTGAGAAATTGTGGTTACTTTCTCAAATAAGAATTTAAACTGCCCAGAGTTTACTGAGTGACCATTTTCATTTCTTGTTCATTTTCTCTTTGCAATCTTCTGACCTGTTTTTAGCCAATGTAAAACTTAAAAAATTCTATAAATTCTTTTTATTTTGAGTACACAAAAGAAAGATTAGGGCATTTACTCTTTTGAAATAACTTCAAAATGTATCTTATTCCTCTGTGGTCACCTTATTTTTTCTATTTTGAAATTTGGTTAGTTTCTTGGAAGTTCTAAGCATCTCAGGCACTGTTCAGGGGACGTTAATGAGTCCTTTTCATCATGGGTGGCCCCTTTGCATAGTTGGAGACTTCACCAAATTATCTATTGCTAGCAATAAACCAAAATCGGTTTTCACATGAAACTCATTTCTATGTAAATCCTGCTATGTGAGAGAGAAATGATACTGATATGGGACCATCTACACAGTAGATATGTATTGCATACCAAATAAAATCTTCTGAAGCTTTTTTTTTTAAGAGACAGAAGAGTACTTGAGTTGAGGGGGAGGAGCCAAGAGAGAGGGAGAGAGAGAATCTGAAGCAGGCTCCAAGCCCAATGAGGAGGCTGACAAGAGGCTTGATCTCACAATCTTGAGATCATGACCTGAGCTGAAATCAAGAGTTGGATACTCAACCGACTAAGCCACCCAGGTGCCCCCAAAATAAAATCTTTTAACATAAATTTAAAGAGAACTAGAAATGAGGACCATCATTCCATGTTAATAATTATAAATGATTTTTTTCTTTCACTGTTTTTTTTGCACGAGAATATGGATTTTAATATGTTACTATACTTTTTAATCCTACATGTTTAGAGCTTTGCTGAGATGTTAAAAAATATGTCTACATGCCTTCTTCATTATTCCTACATCCTAACAATTTATACTGGTGGCCCCATCTTCAGACTGCATAGTCATGCAGATGGTACAAATATATATACACTGATTACAACATTGGTTGTAACAGCATTCTGATTGGTCAGAGCCCAGGCTGTGATGTTTATCATATATTTCCAATATCTACCCCCTTTTTCATTTTACTTTTTTTTTATTTTAAGTAGGCTCCATGCCCAATGTGGGGCTGGAACTCACAACTCTGAAATCTAGAGTCACATGTTCTACTGACCAAGCCAGCCAGGCGCATCCCCCAATATCTCCCCTTTCTGTTCTCTCTCTCACTACAAACCTATTAAAAAAAAATTGATCCATGAAAGGAATATTTACAATAGAGCCAATTTTAGAAACACATCACCAAATCATATTTCTAAACAGTTCTGGTCTTGAGAAGGTTTTCAGGAAAGAGAAAAGAGATGACCTATCAATATAATGTAAACAAAAGATGAATTTAATAATGAATGAAAGCAAAATCTCTGTGGTTAATATCCAATCTTCAAACCTTATTTATCTCCCCTTTCTATGCCATATGTCATAAACTAGGACACAGAATTATCATCCCAAAATGTGATGAACAATATTTAAAAATGAAATAATGGTATGAGGTATGAGAGAGTATGGACTAATATGAATTCTGCTTTCACAGAATTTCTCTAGGAAACTTCTAGTTGGATAAAACCTAAAAACTGAGGTTAAGTCATGAAGTAGTCAGTTAAAAACGGTCTATTTTCTGTTTAGCCCCACTACTTTGTTTCAAAGATTTAATTCTGTTTTGATTAGAAGAATATATGCTCTGAACCTGCTAGATCTTTGGCTAATATACCCTGTTTCCCACATTAGAGAAACGTGCTATCTTTTACTATATTTTGATGATTATTTCTATGGTAATGTGGAGGCTAGTAATATCCATCTATCCACACAAAAACTGAATGCTGAATATGTTGATGTAATTTGGCAACACTGCTAAATTATGGCTTCTTTAAAGAAATGCCCTCCATTTTTTTTTTCTCTTGGTTGAAAGTCAACACTTCTATGTGAAACTTGAAGTGATCGACAAACATAGGAACTCTCTAAAAATGCACAAAACCATTGCCCAATGTGTGGAAAAGAAGAAATCATTTTCCCTCTAAGATTACAAATTCAAAAAGGTGGACTGAGACAAAATATAATTACTTTCCTTTGACTTGAGCAAGTCACTGGGGTTAGCAATGTCAATCTCATGGGAAGTATAATGAAATCTCTAATGATCACTGAAGGTCTGGATCTTCACATTTCATTTGGAAGATACTCTACTAGTATTGATGGAAATTAATGGGATTATTAGAAGCTTAACACGTGTACTTCCTTGATATAATACATTTTTAGATATCTAGCATGGTGTGGGAAATGGGGAATCACATTAGTTAGATATATTGGTTAGCAGAAAGGTAGCGAATAATGGAGATGGTTTTCATCACTCTTTGATCTTTTCCAAGTGCAATGGCTGGGAACTCTTCCTTTCTTTATTATCATTTCCTGTTTAATTATCAAGGATGTACACTTGATAACAGAAAATAGGTATACTCCTGGGGAGTTCAGAAGAGGCTCAGCACAGTTGCAGGCATTGCTTCTTCTGTTGGCAATGAAGGCATCTGTGGATTAAGGGCCCTGTAACATAATGGTATGAATAGATAATATGGCTAATTGTAAGGGAAACATGTAGTGAATGCTAGGATGGTAAGAGTCAACCTCTAGGTGTTAGATCAGGCCTTCTCTGACTCACTGGTAAAGGTGACAGAGGGATAAGAAAACCGCCAGATCTGATGTCTTCCCCTCAGGCCCTGTGAACTCAAATTTTAAACCTTATCATCCCCTGTCCCTCAGGACCAAGCCTACAATGCCATTATCTCTTCCATCTTTCAATGTGGCAAAAACTCTAGGCCCTGCTTTCTTTAGGATTAGGTTTGATCTTTAAGAGCTGTGGTCGTCACCAGTTAGGTTCACCAATATCTAGTTACCCTCTGTTTCAGACAGATAGTTCTCTTCTTCTTGGTAGAAGGCAGAAATGAACTTCTTAGCAACCTTGTTTCCTTAAAGTTGGTTGGGGCCAGTAACTAGTTCTGGATATGAATTGTGAACATACACGATGTATGTCAACCAATGACTGAAGAGATGTTGTTGCATAAATACTCTGTTCTCTCACACCTTGGGTAAGAAAACTCTGAGATATGTTTTCCCAAGTTTCTCAGTGTTGTTACACTTCAGTTGCTTATAATGGTAACTTACTTGGAAATAAACCCTTTACTGGATCTTTTCCTTCTCTATCTCTGTCTTGCTTTCTCTCCTTTTGGTATTTCCTAGGGTTGTCTTCCAATTAAATTATTTGCACTAAAATCATTTTGGAGCAGTTTTAAAATATTTTCATAACCCTTAAATACCCCTTCTAAGAGGTGACGTTACTCCCTTAATTCCCTCCCTAATTCACCTAGACTTATTAACTTGTTTCTAACTAATAAGGTATGGTGAAAATGCTGTTTTGTATGTAGGGGTAAAAGTACTCCTTACTATTTCCCTTGAATCACTTGCTCTGGAGGAAACTAGCTACCATGTTATGTGAATGTTCACATAGTTCTATAGAGAGGTCCATATGATAAGGAACTGGGGTCTCCTGCAAACAGCCATGTGAGTCAGCCATCACAGAAGCAGATCTCCTGGCCCAATCATGCCTTCAGGTAACTTCAGTCCCAGTCAGCATCCTGACTGCAACCTTTTGAGAGGTCCTAAAACAGAATCATATAGCTAAGCCACTTTGGGATTCCTGATCCTCAGAAATTATGTAAAATAGCTTGTTGTTTTAAACTGCTAATATTTTGTTGCACAGCGATAAATAACTAATTTACCTTGTCTCAGAGATTGCATCTGGGATACATCAAAGCTGTAACAACTCTCTTGTTTGAGTAAAGTGTACTGAGACCATGTGCAAAATAGAAACATGGCTTAAGTCCATCTGGCCTTGGATTCAATGGGTCCATGGATCTACCTGTAGTTATTTACCTAATATTTGTGTGCTTAAAAGGATGGATATATTTAGCAGTTGATAGAACTTCCCTATTGAATCCTTGACCTTTGGAATAATATCCATTAGAGTGGGAAAAACCATACACAAGCCCCTGAAATTTCATCCCACCGTGCAAGATAGTAAACCAGAAGCATCCTAGGTAGAAAGGCAGAGATTAGTGCCACTTTCAAAAACTAAAGAATGCAGATGATTGCCTCTGCAAAAACCAAAATGGACCATGGCGAATAATGTTACACTTCCAAAAACTTAACAAAGTGGTAGCCCCAATTATAACTGCTATGGCAGATATTGATGTATTTATTAAACTAGAGCAATACAGTTTCTGGCACATTGTATGAGACTGATGATCTGACAGGAGTGTTTCTTCAATCAAGAAAGAGGATTGGAAGCATTCACATTCACTTGGGATGAACAAGAATTTATAGCCTTGCATCAGGGATATATTGTCAAACTATGTAGTGTGTGGAGTCTCTAGTGAGCCTCAATAGAAGAATTGCATCACAGCCCCTTAACATTGTGGAGTAAGGTCATGCTATATATAGCAGGAAAAATTTTCCCATCCAAAATCAGTTCCTGATGTAGAGCATTGATATAGACCATCATTCCTATCCTTAACAACAAAAACATGTCATGTAAGCTACTATAAGATTATAGTCTTTCAGAAACTCTTCAGAGAGCTGAAGATGTAAAGAAATCCAAATGAGTCACAAAACAAGTCCACACATAGCCACAAATTATTTCCCATGGGGCCTTCGGTGAAACACAGCAACAGTATGTGAATGCTAGGTACAGGGAAAGAAGACTAAGAGATACAGCCCCAAGGTGCATAGAGCCCTCATCAGGTGCAAGGATGCAGGCTGCTAGAGGCTGGGGGCAGAGCAGGAGAGCTCAGAGACATGACTCTGAGGTGGATGTAACTTTACCAAGCATAAGACCATGGAAAATTCGGGCCAGGGAAGCCATGTAGAAAGTTAGAAGGCAAAGAAAATTCCCCAGCACTACATAATACTAACAGTTGGCCTGAAAAGAAACATCTTTGGCATCTTTCTGTGTTCAGGAAATACCTGAGCTCATCATCAAAATATCTGAATCCAGTGGTGAATTGGATCCAGCTAACGCTGCAAAACATATATTTTTGTTCAGAACTTTTTTTTTTATCAGATTAAGAAACTAATTTAAAAAGAAAGTGACTTATCTAAACTAACACAGATATCTAGGGGCAGCACCAAGGCTAGAGCTGGGTCTTCTCACTTCTAGTTTAATTCCTTGTCTGCTGTATCATGTATCAGGCTATAATTAAATGAAAAACACTATTCTATACATCATCAATCTCCTTGATCTTTTCTCAAGAAGTTTGAAGTTGAATCACAATTGCCTGAAATTCTTTTTAAAGTCTAGAATATTGAAAATGTAATCTTTTTTTTTTAGCTCAAAAATTTTAGAAAATTCTAAGGTGGCATTGCTTATGTATATTTAGCTACGCTCAAATACAAGTAAGTCCTGTGGATGTGTAAGTGGGAATGTGAAGACAAGGTAGATAACGTTAATCATATGAAGAAGAATTATGTGCAATGATTAAATCCAAAGACTGTGGAGCCAGATTGCTTGCATTGGGAAAATTGCCTAACCTCTCTGCCTCATTATTTGCAAATGGGATTAATAATAGTATCCACATCATTGGATTGTTGTGAATATTAAAAAAGTTAAAACATGTGAAAAGCAATTAGAACAGTACTTAATAATATTTTCTGTTTTGTGTCCTATCTGGTTAAGAAATGAAGTTAAGATACCAGGAAAATGGGTTTTTATAGTGACCAAGTCCTGGGTTTATATTTTGTCTGAATAATTTTGAGGGGATATTTACTTCTGCTGTATGATTTTTTTAAGGATGGCATAAAGAGTTGTAGTAGAACTCGTTTAAAATATAAATAGATTTTCAACTTATAATTAAAAAGGATTAGCAGATATCACGGTTACTCTAATAGATATAGCAATAACTGTCTTCCTTCATAACTCTCCCTTTCCCATATGGGCTGGAGCAGGAGAGATGAAATTAGTTTCCTTTAAACATAAACCTTTTCTTCACAACAAAGGGGGAGAAATGACAATCGCTAAAAAGACATTGGGCCTGTTTGTCCTTGTGTTCCGTCCCAAAACCATGTTTTTTTTTAAAAAAAAAAAATCTAAATAGGTTGTTAAATGCAGGACCAGGAAAAACGAGACGCCACTGGATGGGGAGATGGATGTTAACCAATGGTGAAGACCTGTCCTAAGTAAGCCTCAGTAATGGGAATTGATTTCTTTAGATAAAAGCAGTATCAGAAAAAAAGAGGTCTTTAAAAGATGTATTCATGAACTTTCAGCAGAATGATGCAAAGACGTCTGATGAAAAATAACTTCCTTACATTCCAGCCATAGAGCCTGGAATGTTCACCATTCTGTGACAACTTCTTAAAATGAATATGGACAAGGACTGGAGAAGGGCGTAAATGATAAAGTCAAGGATTGCTGGCGAGAGTGTGGAAGATTATTTTTCTTATTTAGAGTTTTCTAATGTGCTATAATGTAGTATGTGTAATTGAAATAGTCAAGACCACAAAGTGCATTTAAAACAAAATAAGGTTTAATAAGGGTAATTCATTTACTTAAAGGAAGGACACATGCTAGAGTTAATCGGATGTAAATAATCACATAAGTCACCAATCCCTCACCCTGCCTCCAAGTAAAAAAAAATTAAATGTTCACAAAGATAATCTGGTACGGCTTACTAAAAGAAATCTTGGATGTTACCTTAAGACGATAATCATTAAGTCTTACGGTAATGGAAGAGGTAGTGGTATGTTTTAAAAAGCAAAGTTGTTTAAAATTAATTATTATGGACTTGTATTAATACTATATTTGGAAGTTTTAATCAAAAGATTGAAAAGGAGATTTTTAAAAATCCTCACATGATTATGGGAAATGCATGCAGAGGTTTTGAAGTCAGAAATTTGTTTTTAAGTCAAATGACAATTGTTTGGTTTTAACATAACATGGGGAACCACTGACTATATCTGTTAAGTTTGATAAGCAGCAATTGAAGGAATAAATATAAGATATTTATTTTGACGGGCACTGATTAGCAGTCAGTCCATGAAATATTGCAGGAGAGCACAAGAAACATAGGGAGGGTAACCTGTGATATTCATAGTTATTTATGACATATGTATTAGAAAGTAATGCTGTGTTTGGTAAAGCTCATGCACACCTCTTTAAGAGAGACCTTTTTCTAGGGCAAATATTGTATTTTAAAAGTACAATGTTAGAAGATTAAAGCCAATACATATTAAAAAATGAATGTGGACAGGGACTGGAGGGTGGCATAAATGAAAAAGTCAAGGATTGCTACTGAGAGTGGGGAAGATTATTTTTCTTATTTAGAGATTTTTAAATATGCTATATTGTGACATGAGGTTGAAAGCCAGACCCTCAGGCAGCAGCTTTTAAATTATACAAGCGTATACAGCCCTGTGCAACTGCAAGCAGATGTGCCTGGTGATCTAGAGGTGTTCCCTGGGCGGTAGTTGCCAAAATCGTGTCTCCAGACCCGTGTATAAGCTCCCGGCTGGGAGACTGAGGCAGGCTGCCGGGAGGCAAAGAGAAAGAGAGGGCGTGAAAACGCAGTGCGCACCAGCCCACGCTCACGTTGTTCGTAGGCTCGTGGGGGTGTTGCCACACCAGAAGCCTGCCCCTCAGGCCAAAGCTCCAGGAAGTGAAAACAGGCCTTTTTCACCGAAACGGGGGGGTGGGGGTGGGGACGTGTTCCAGTCTGTGCAGCACCCTAAGTCTCTGAGGGTTACAGTCCCGTGGGATCCCGGAATACAAGCCCCCTGGGTACCAGAGCTAGGAAGAGCAAGGAGCATCTCCTGGGCGGCAGTCAAAAAAAGACCAGGACACCAGACACGTGTAAAAACTCCCCTCCAGGGGACAGTGGCACTCTGGAGTGTGGCAAAGAGCGAGCCAGCGAGCATGAAAATGGCACGCACCCGCTGGAGTGAGGCAGAGGGAGCGCTTAGAGATGGCACCCGCACGGAAAGAAAAAAGAAAAAAACGAGACAGAGACAAAAGAAAACAAAACAAAACAACAAATCTTGAGTTAAAAAAATTTAAAAAGTGCCTGCCGGTTGGAGCAAGGTGGAGGGAGAACTCGAAGATGGCAGCCTCCAGTCCCGTCCCTGGAAAGCATCCGAGCAGGCCCCCAGAAGTGTGTCAAATCAGATGTCTGTCCCTCAGGCCAACGCTCCCAGACAAGCATCTGAGCCTCTTCCACACAAAGTCTGGGCACCCCTGGATCGGCAGCTCCCACACCCGGTCCTGAGGCTGGTGAGTCCGAGCGCGGGCCCTTTAAGAGTCCAGGTTACTGGAGCCGCGTGCGTCTTGTGGACACCAGCTCGAGTTGGTTTTCAAAGCTAGATGTTTGGGGGCTTGTCTCTCAGGTGCCGGTTTTAAAAGTTGGGGGTGTCTGACGTGGGGTTGAAACCCTTTGCTCTTCAGTGAGAAGTTGTGGGGTTTGAATTTCCTCTCCATTTTGGGTATCCGCTAGGGAGTTGCGGAGGATCATAGGGGTGGTGATGGGGCTTTTGGCGAGATTGTGTCTCAGCCTCTCCTACGTGCTTTGCCGTGGACCTTCTCTCTTTTGCTGCAGGCTAGGAGTGGCTCAGACAGTAGTTTTTGCAGAGAAAGTAGTTTTTTATGTAACACAGATTCAGTGTGTTCCTAGGAGAAGGTGAGTTCGGCATCCTCTTCCGTCGCCATCTTGAACCGGAAACTCATAAATCTGTACATTGAATCCAGACCGTAACAGAAATTTGAGTGTATATTGATAAAAAAATTATAATTTTAAACTTTGCTTCTTGTGAATCTGTGACAGAAGGGTCGTCTTTATTTCTGAAGCAAATAGGATAAAGGAAATGTTGTGACAGTCTGAGAAGTTCATTATATTATGGGTATCATGTCCCAACTTTTTCATGACCGAGACTCATAATAAAATGATTGCATTATTAAAGGAGTCTATTACACTGACTCCATGAAATCTTTACTCAGCGATATGTCTCATAATGGAAATAAGTAAGGCGCTGAAAATATGGCTACATGCATGAGATAATTTCATAATTTTTCAACTTGGATTTGTGGAAATTATGATCTATTATTATCTCTTAGCCTCTAACTTAAAGAGTCAAGAAAGTGAAGGGCAGATTTTGCAAGAAGACCACTTTGAGAGACCATTCCGTTCAATATTTGTTAATAACAAATCCCAACATCTGTTAAAATGGTTCTCATCTCTTGGCTTTCAGGAATCATAATTATAAAAAATACAAGGCTGAGATCCAAGCGTTATGGTATATTTAGAGGCTGGAGGCAAAGTGCCTTGAGGTTACATAGTATCAGAGTCTTTCAGCAGTCTGGCATACAAGATCAAAGTCAACCTTATAAATTAATAATTGACAAAACACGTTTGAGATTTTTTTCCTCAAAGGGTTCATCGTAAAGTTTATCTCAGTAGAACCAGGTGTCCTTCAAGATTACAAGATAGTTTTTGCTTGTTTGTTTGTTTTCCTGGAAGTTACGATTTAAATTTGCAGTGTAACTCTTAACAGGAATGAGTTTACTTATTATCAGAATAGATGGAAAAGCCTCTTGAGAAGGAGTTTGTTTAAACCAGTGGAATCAATGTCCTATACAACTGTATGTGACATGAACTTCTGAGGAATATTCAAAATGTTCATATGTGGTGGGTAAAGGGGAGAGGGGGAGCATTATGTAGTACTGTTATCCAAATGTAGCCATTGTACCAGTTCCCCTGGAGATCAAAACATAATTTTCTTTTGCTCTAAAACTGAGGTTTTCAAATTGAGTCTGTTTCCTTGGTGACATATGGCAGGATTTCAATAGTACCCAAAACTGCTTGATAAACAGTGTATAGCTCTTGCTAAAATATTTTGGGGGCAAACATTTTTATAACAACACAAATTATACAAATATGGATAAATAATAATTGCAATACAAAATTCTCATGCTTAAGGAGAATCACTCTGAGCTGGGCCATCAGAACAACAAAAGGCATGTATACATATTCTCTGCCATTTGTGTTAATTGCATTGAAATGCTTTAGAGGTAACGCTCTAAGAAAAACAGGAATTTGATGAAGAATTTCAGTAGTTTCACCCCTGTGATCACCAGGGCTAATATTTAAATATTGTTGGTAGCCTAGATAAAAAGTATCAAAGAACCCAAATGAGTAAGTAGCTATTCATTGTCTAGTCATAATAGACTACTTAGTAACTGTCTCTACAACTTTATTCCTACTGCGTATGATACCATCATCACCTGTGGATCCATCTCCATCTTCAGGTTCTGAGATCTGCCCCATCTTATCAGGGAAGAAATTTCAGGAAATATAGATCTCTGCCTGGGACACTGAAGATCAAGTCAATTTTGTTAGTCTTGATGTGACCCTGGCTCTTTAGTTCTAGTACCTGGGCTTCTGCTCTGTTCTTAGATTTTAAACACCTATTTATAACAAGTCCTTATTTTTTTTTTTTAATTACTTGAGTCCAAACATCTTCCCAGTTTCCCAGCTCCTAAAATATAGGGTCCATGTCCAAATGCCTTCTCCAAGCTCTTTCTCTCTATTGTTTCATCCCCTTTCTCTTTTTCCCTTCTGCTGTTATGGAGCTATCACTATCTTCTGTCAGGAAGGTATTGTACTATTTGTATATTCCTAGTGCTGACACAGACGCTAGCATATATATGCGTGTGTATATACATATACATATATTTCTCAGATTTTCAATAAACTTGTCTCAAGTGAACGTGTCACCCTAGATTTCTGCTCCCTTACTATAGAAGACAAGAGTAACCAAATCCATCACAAAACCATCTTACTCTTAGCTAAGCATATGCAAGGCATCTTGAAGAATGTCTAAGTAGAATAGTCTTCTACTTCAGGTTCAGATGTCATATTCCACACGTACAGGGTGATGGATATTCAAAAGTGGTTTCCCTCACACCTTAGCTTATCCCCATGCTTTTGTCATCTGGCTTTCATTAGTTTTATATTCTCCTTATCATCCTTTCTTTCTGTCAGCCCCTAGAGCTGCTCTGTGATTTTTAACTTTTTGGTTTCCTCCTGAAAAGTCTATCCTAGAGGCTGGGTTGTTTGTCCTCCTCAGTCACTTCTAATTCAGTCATTGGGTAGGGAGTGGGAGAGAGGTTTTTCAGATCTTGAAAGTAGGGTGGGGAGGCACAGAAGCCTCTGTAAGGACATTGCCAAAGTGGGGAATTTGAAAGACTAGTATTCCTTTACTGTTGCAAATAGGGATTGTCATTCACTTCTTTATTATGTTAATCAAAGAGCTGGTGATATAGCATTACAAATACGTCTTCCCTTTAGGAGCTATTCTCTTCTGTGTTTTTATTTTGGAAGAATGTCTCCTAATCCACTCTGGGTTGCATTGCGAAAGATTCCTTCTGTATCCTCCTTTTATAACGTTGCTCCCTGTACTATAGGTTTTCCTCTAGTACTCCAGCCATTGTGGGTGCCAGGTTATAGAAAACAGTCAGGTAGAGGTGAGATGGGTGTTTGGACTTGTTTAGTATTGCTACGATGCCTGCCGACACACATATTTCAGTTTGCTGGACTCTTATCTAACTAAACTTCTCATATGGCAACTGCTTCTCTGAACACAATTTTTTACCTGTCACCATGTTTTTTAAATTCTATGCTGTTCTTGACAGCAAAGTTCTCATCCATTCCCATTCCTGCCATCAATGTTAGCCCTGTTTTAGCAGTTAAATATATTTTTCTTAGTAATGTTAAGTACTTGTACAACATTTGGTCTTTTGGATCAAGACAAATTCTCAAGAGAATGAGAACCCTGATTTAGGAATCTAGTCCATGAAAATACAGAACCAAACTTTGTTTCCTTACAGACCAAGCTTGAGCTCTTTGGTGACTGTAGCGGACAGCACGTGTTTTCAATCTCCTCTGGTGATGAAACTTTTATTTTTTTGTTGGAAACTCTTTTTTTTTTTTTAATTATATGAGGATAGCTCTCTCCTTTCTGGCTATGGAGGGACAGGGAACATGGCATAGGCCAGGCAAATCAAAGTAACCTATCTCCCTGGCCACCGATGTTCAATGACAACCTCTTCAGGCTAATTAGAGACTCTCAGGGAAGTTCCAGCCAGAAATAGTAAGGAAGTCTATCAAAACAAAACAAAACAAAACAAAAGCTACTAGCTTGTAAGTGAGTAACATTGATAAGGGTAGCCATTGATAATCTTGTCCATTCTAAAGAAACCAAAGAAAAAGCCAACAGAGACAGAAGATTCTGAGAGATGCCCAGAGAGGCAGTGTCCCTTGTCTAACCATACTTGAAACCTCAGGACCTACCTACATTTCTGAACTTTCCAGTGATAAGAATTCATGCATAAACTCCTTTTCTTCCCAAGTTGGCTTGAGTGCGTCTTCTGCTACTGGCAATCTAATGAGTTCTATTTGACATTGTAACTACATATTGAACCACTTCTCATGTTATTTACTATCTGAGACCACGGAGTTGTCTTACTTCAGATAAAGGAATAATATAGGAGACGTGCACTTGTATCTGAACTGGCTAAAATAAAGAAATCAACATAGCAACGAGGTGAATAAAGAAATATTCTTTCAAGAGACTGGAACTATAGCCACAAAACCAGTATTCCTATATGCTTTTTCCTAGTGACTTCCATTATTACATAGCCAAGGAAATGCAAGTATTAACTTCATTTAATGGGGTATACCAGGAGAGTCAAAATCTTTCTAAAACAAGATAATCAGATTTGGATGGGCAGGAAAATAGAGAAGCATAAGAATGAAGGAATGTGGACTCAGTCAAATATTAGTAAGGAATTCTGGTCTATTAAATCAAAAAAAGATAATCATTTTTATTGGCTATTATGGCTTTCAGTGCTGTCTATGTTGCATGCACAGAACATAGCTCTATTCCTTGCAAAAAGACTGCGAGTATTAATACTTCTATTTTACAAGAAGGAAACTAAGGCTTAGAAGTTGGTAAAGGCTATAGAGTTAAGGCATAGGGGTAAAGTTTGAATTCAAATCTTTTAAATTTCAAAACTGAGAGGGCTTCCCTCCCTGCCACTCTACCACCCTACTCCCTTGAAACAGGGACACCAAAGGGTGCAGTGACTGACAATCATCAGGTTTTATCAGAAGATCCCAAGATGGGCAGGAAAAAAATCACTGAAATGGCAATCCTATTTTTGGATATCTTCTTGGGCTGAAAGAATATGGCCACAGAAAGGTGATCAGCATAGTTTCATAGTTTAGGAAATGGACTGTGGAGCCAGGGTCCCTGGATTCCAATTATGACTGCAGCACTTGCTAGTTGTTACCTCTTGCACAAGCTATGTAACCCCTTTGTGTTTTGGTCTCCCCATTTTAGAAATGGGACTATTAATATATACCTCTTCGGATTGTTATGTTAATAAAATACATTAATGCTTGTAAAGCTTTTAGAAGAGCACTGGTTGCATAGTAAGAGCTACATAAATGTTTATTAAATAAAGAAAAAGTCAAAGTCTTTTTTTTTGTATTTTAATTTTTGAATTAGTTCCTGTAGGTCAGGATTTGGCACTGTTTTCATTTTGGGCTGGATTATATCTTGTTGTGGGGGCTGTGCTGTTTAGTAGCTTCCCTGGCCTCTACTCATGAGATGTCATTAGCACAGCTCCACCTCCCCACCTTTGTGACAACAATAATTTTCTCCAGACATTGACATATTTCCCAATGGGAGCGAGGGGAACAAAAATTGTCCCCTTTGAGAATAATTGCTCTTGATGTAAGAATTAATAGTCTATAGATCTTTATGTATAATTATTAGTAGTTAAAAGTTATAAAGTGGAGCCCGTTGCTACATGTCACTACTACTACAGACATTTCAAAGTTAAAACATAGAAATTTGTTCGAAAAGTTCTTTAAGGAATAAGATGTTGTCACCAGCATGCTATATAGTCTACTCAGTTCCATTGCTTTTTTCCCCTAAATATTAATTCTGTATTCAGTATACTCTGGTCTTTCCATTTCTGTGTGTTTTTCCCCTCTGTGCCCTTCTCTGTGTAGCAATGCCGCATGTCTACCAGCAGGTGGTATCCATGAATAATATGATCTACATCTTTGCCTTTGCCGGCGTGATCAGATTACCTCTCCCCACACTGCTGTGCAGAGGCTTAATGGTGAGAGCTCTGTAGGGATATTCTCTTTCTTTCCCCTAACTTGGGGGGGTGGGACGATGTTTTCAAAAAGACTTTCAGAGGGCTGCTTGCTACATTTTTGTGACAGCAGATATTACGTATAACTCTACTATTTGAATTGGATGGCATTACTTGTTAGCAGAATAATAGAGGCATTTGCTTTGCTGAATAGTCGGAATTCTGCTACTTTGAATACCCAGATTATGTTATTTCACTCTTCTTAACTGACCACCAATTATTGCATTCCACAATTACATGTGGCAATGTGGGGATTGGCTTAAGAAGATAATAAAAGAAGCCCGAATAGTAATATCTTTATTTTCTGCCTTTTAAATGCCCATAAAAGCGCATCATCTCCTCTTCATATATTACAGTCATAATGTTGATGCATTTCAATTCTAGTAATGAATCATAATCATATGGAAATAAATAAACATTTTCATATGTCAGGGGGTATTTAAAGGTATCTATTCATTATAAAAGCTTTCAGATTTCAAGAAGATATATATTAGATAGTAATATTATGGTTTATGTTATAAAATTTCAATATATTACAATCTTGTCCCTTTGCATGCAACTATCTGAGTCTACCAAATTTTCCTTCTCTGGATTTTATGTTCTGGTTCTTAACTCAGCATAGGGGAACCTACATCTCTATTGTATAGTCTAAATAGATTGGACCTGCTCTTTGGAAAATGGGTACAGGAAACCTTCAGAAATAATGTAGTCATTTTTGAGCCCCAAAAGGTGGAATTAAAAACAAAACCTTTTCCTGGAAGTAAAGTAGAGGATTAAAAAAAAAAAGTTGAAGAGTAGGAGTCTAAATTAATTTAATTCATCTGACACATTGGAAGGATTTTGTGGTTTCCCTTCCCTTGGGTCACTTCTGTACTTGCTGTGGAATCAAATTGAGCCAATCATTTCCTCCAGCTTCACAATCTATATCTGGCCTTGTATTCCAATCAATATTGTAGTGATTGGTATTGATCTTGAAGAGTTGAAATGACTGGCTCAACCATGCCTTGGTTTGATCAATTGTTAAGTATAGACCTAGTGTTAAGAGTTCTGTTCTTCATGAAATTATGATCAAATAAATGACCCCTAATAGAGCTTTGACAGCTTAATAGATTATCCTCAATTAGTAAAATAAAGTGAGGCTTTATCAACTAATATATGCCAGGTAATTTTAAAAATATTTCCATTTTAAAAATCAGTAGAAGTTTAGAAAATATATTTTCATAATATTATAAGATTTTCTACATTACGAAAAATTTGAGCTGTCTGTCTTCATCATCATTCATCCTTCATTCAGGTTTGTTAATCATAACATTTTGTCATATCTATAAAATATATAGAGATATAAATTGTGTGTGTGTATATATATATATATATATATTTTTTTTTTAAAGAAACTATTGCTGGAAATCCCTATGTATACCATCCTGATGTCATTCCCATTTATCCTTCTCCAATCATTCTACAGAATTTAGTGTTTACCTTCTCATGTAAGGTTTCACTACATTTGTTGTTATTCTGCCTGTTTTATAATAAATGGTCTCATAGTCAGTATTTTCTCTGACAGCTTGTTTTTTAATTCAAATTAAGTTTTATAAGATTCATCCATATTGATACAACTCTTACATAGATGAGTAGAGTGCAATTTATTTATCCAGCCTTCAGTTGAAGAACATTTAGGTGGTTTATAATTTGTCTCTCTCACAAGTAGTACTGCTATGAGCATTTGTGCACATGTCTCCTTGTGTACATGTGTGAGAGGGTCTCTAACAGAGAATTGCTAGATCATAGGAAATGCATCTACAAATTTATCAGATATCCCCAAATTATTCTTAAACTTACAATTTCTCCAGCCATGTATAAAAGTGTTCTTCGTATTCTACAATCTCATCAACTATTTGGTATTATTAGACTTTATTTTTATTTATTTTTTGCCAGATATGAAATTGTATCTTACTATGGTTTTATTTTGCATTTATGTGATCACCACCATGTTGCCCTATGTTTATTTGCTATTAGTTTTTGTTTTTCTGAAAATTTTTTGTTCATATCCTTTGCTGTTTTTTTTTTTTGGTTGTTTGACTTTATTCTTATTGATTTACAGAATATCTGTCTCCCATCTTAACCCCCTCAACTTCCAATCTTATTTTGTTATTTGTAGTATCACATGGTTTTGTAGGTTATTTTTTAAACAATTATATTTAAATTTTATTTCCCTCATGTTAAAAACAGTTACATTTTCTTCAGTATTAAATAAATAATATATCTTTACATTAAAGTACTCAAAGATACACATAAATATAAGAAAGTTAAGATCTCACGAAATCTCACCATCCCTATATAAAACTGCTAATATTTTAGTTAATCTTCTAATGCATCTTTTGTGCATTCACCCACATTCCCAGACACATACTTTTACATGTAATTGGATCATATAATTGTCCTTCTTTCTCTTCCTGCCTTACTCTGTCCTCCATTTCCATATTCTGCTACTTTTTCCCCATTTCCATATTCTGTCACTCCAGGTAAGGCACATTAATAACCTTGATTTTCAAGCCAGCAGTGACATATCAAATCCTTCTCATGCTTTGACAATCTGCAGGTCTCTTCTGTGACCAGTTGAAAAAACTCGCTGCTTCTGCTAATGGCTCATATGATTTGGCCAGACCCACCTGATTAATCTTCCTATCTTAAGGCCAGCTCTGCCTATAATGTAACCACTGGAGTAAAATCTATCATATTCAAGGTCCCAAGTATTATGCAGGGCATGTACACCAGGGGGGTAGAAATTCTTGAGGGGTATCCTAGAATTCTGCTTACCACAGTCTGCCATCTGGCCCCCAGAGATTCAAGCCCCTGCCAAGTGCACAACACATTCATTGCCTCCTGAGGATTCCGAGTCTCACCCCATTACAGCATTGGCTCATGTCCAGAATCTCCTCTAAATCTCATTAGCTCCAAAGACTAAACTCTCAACATGTAAGTCATCTAAATCATATGCAGATGAGGCTCTTGAGTATAATCCATTAAGGGTAACTCCTGGGGCATAATTAATCCTTGTCTGTGGACCTGTAAAACTAAGAGAGAACTTATATGACCCCAACACTCCCTACATACAACTGTAGGATTAGTATTGTTAACAGTTATAGGCATTCCAATTCAAAGAGGGCAACATGGAAAATAAAAAGGAATCATTGGTCCAACGCAGTTCTGAAATTTGGCCAGGACAACTTTTTAGCCTGAGTTCCTTGATTAGGTTTCAGGATTTGGAGGTAATCCTTCACAGCTTTCTGCTCTGCCCCCTGAGTTCTCATTTGTGGCTGGAGGGTGTTGGCTGTGTTCTATTCACTCTTGGTTTCACCGTCTTAGTCATATTCCCTTTTCTATGAAAGGTAGCATGTGCATATATCTGAGTAATTGTACCAGCCTGCTTCTTTCCAGTAGAAATTGGGCATTCAGAAGCTTCCTTTCATTTGTATTCTTTTTGTTCCTTTGTAATTTTCTTAAAAACTTTTGTGTTTTATATTTATTTTTTTGCATTTATATTTTTTGAGAGATACTGTTCTGTAGTTCTTTTTTCTTATAATATCTTTGTCTGATTTTTGATATCACAGTGAAGTCTCACCCCATAAAATAAATTGGGTTATATATCTTTCTCTTCAATTTTCTGATAGATAAAGATAGTGTGTAAAGTTGGTATTTCTTCCTTAAATATTTTGTAGAATTCACCAGTAAACCTATTTGGGCCTGAGGTTTTCAAGTATGTATTCCATTCTTTAATGTGTATAGACTTATTCAGGTTATAAGGTTATGTATTTTTTCTTGATTGAGCTCTTATAATTTGTTCATTTCATCTAAATTTTCTAATTTATTGATATAAAGTTGTTCACAGTATCTCAAGCTCTTTAGTGATTTCCTTTATTTTATGCCTGGTATTGATAATTTGTGCTTTCTTTTTTGCTGATGAGCTTTCATAGAGGTCTTCAATCTTAGTGATCTTCTTATCTTTTATTTTTTTTGGGGGGGAGGAGCAGAGGGAGAGGGAGAGAATCCCAAGCAGTTTCCACGCTGTGCTCATGGGACTTGATCTAACAATCCTGAGATCATGGCCCAAGCTGAAAACAAGAGTTGGATGCTTAACCTACGGAGTCACCCAGGTGCCCCTCTTAATATCTTTTTAAAGAACCAACTTTGGTTTCATTCATTCTATTGATTGGTTTTCTGTTTTCAGTTTCCTTTGTATTTATTATTTTCTTCCTTCTGCTTACTTTGGGTATAATTGGCTGTTCTTTTTCTATTTTCTAGTGGAAAAGGTTAGATCATTGATTTGGACCTGCTTTTCAGCATTTAATGACTAAAATTTTCTCTAAGTACTGCTTTAGCTACATCCCAAAGATGTTGATGTGTTGTGCTTTTATCAGTGGTTCAAATATTTTCTAATTTTCTTTGTGAATTCTTGACCCCTGAGTTGTTTAAATGTAAGTTGTTCAATTTCCAGATATCTGGGGCTTTTCTAGATGTATTTTTTTTTTTTTTTTTGATTTGTAATTTAATTCCATTTTGGTCAGGGAACAAGTTGTATAAACTTTTAATCCTTTAAACTATTTTTAAGATTTATTTTATGGCCCCTTATGGTCTATCTTCATGTATATTTTATGAGCACTTGAAAAGAATATGTATTTTCAGTTGTTGAATATAGTGCTATATAACTGACAATTAGGTTAATGTTATTTTTTCTGCCAGCTTTATTGAAATATAATTGACAAATAACATTGTGTAAGTTTAAGGTATACAACATGAGAATTTGATACATATGTATTGCAAAATGATTACCACAATAAGGTTAGTTAGCATAGCCATTACCTCACATAGCTACTATTTAGTAAATGCGGTTATTAGTGTCATTTGATCTTCTCTATCTTTACTGA
This sequence comes from Eumetopias jubatus, assembly GCF_037043125.1. NCBI lineage: Eukaryota > Metazoa > Chordata > Mammalia > Carnivora > Otariidae > Eumetopias > Eumetopias jubatus. The sequence goes on from NW_028274820.1 coordinate 38,456,493, forward strand.
TATATATTCACACCTTCACCATTTTGAGTTTAAAAATTTTTTTTTCTGTAGACTCAAGTTGCTTTCTAGACTATTTTCCTTTAGTATATCTTGTAGAACAGATCTGTGAGCTATAAAATCTGTTTTTATTTATATGAAAATTTATTCATTTTCATCTTTAGAGTTTAATCTTTTCTGGATATGAAATTCTTGATTGACAACTTTTTTCCTTCAGGCCTATAAATATGTCATTTCAGTGTCTTTTGACTTCAAGAGTTTCTGATAAGTCATATGTTATATGATCATTGTTATTCTGCATAAAATATGCCATTTTTCTCTGGCTGCTTTTAAGATTTTTCTCTTTATTTTTGGCTGTTGGCAGTTTGAGTATGTGTCTAAAAGTGCTTTTATTTTTATTTTTAAATTTTGCTTGGAGTTGTTTGACATTCTTGGATGTAGCTCTAAGTCAAGAGTAAATGTCCTTTGTGGTCTCTGTTAGATTTTCCTCTGTGTCCCTTGAGATCTATCCCATTGCTCATAGTGTCATTGTTAGCAGTGATTTGGGCAGTTTATACTCTGAATTTTGCTTTTTCTTTCCTTTGGTTTTTATACTGCCAAGATTTCCCCTTTATATAATCTTCTTTCCCAGGTCTGAACTCAAGATTTCTAGAACTTTACCTGATAAAGCTGTACTTTGTTTTTTTAAATTTTGTTTCCCACTGTCATTTTCTCCCTCTGACAAGTCCTTTTGGGACTCCTACTAACTTATAATAGGTTTTGTCTTTATACAGTCTGTATTTCCTAATTTTTAAAATATTTTCTATACCTGACTAATTCACTATCTAGCTTCTAATTTGAAACTATTATTTCAGCTATATCTATTTGTGATTTAACTTTTCATTATGTTTGTAATTTTGTTGTATTTTTTCCTGTTCTATTTCAAATTGTTATGTCTTTAATTTATTTTAAATATTTATTTTGTAGGCTTGATTCAGTAGTTGCAATGTCTGGTGGCTTTGGAAGGGAGTCTCATCCCAGTGTTGTAATGAGTGACACATCTTTATACAGGGCCCTAAGCCCCAACTTTTTCTTTTGCATGATGCAAAAGCCTTCTCTCTCCTGAACTTTGAACTACTAGACCCTTGGTGACAAAACCCAGCACTGGTCAATTCTGTAAAAGAATATTAGTGCTCTTTAAAGACATGCAATGTGGGACTTGTTTTCTAGTTTGAAACACAACATAGAATCCTGGGTAAATATATCATATAATACATATTTTGAATTCTGTTATTGTTAGTGACAGGTGATTTGATCAAAACTTGATTAAATAGTCAAGTTAAGTGGTTATTACTTTTAATCAGAGTTAAACAGAAACAAATGACAATCTCATTTATAGTCAGAACAACAGAAAGGAAATTAGCTCCTCATCTAAGACTTTAGGAAATGAAGCCAAGTAATTATTGTAGAAATAGGGATGAAGTGTCAGTCTCTGTATTGTCCAATATTTCTTCTCCTAAATAATTATGCTGAGCTAAAACACTTAGTGAACTCACGAATCCTTCAGACACAAATCTTTCTTGGAGGAAACAAGCTTTAATTTGTTTGTGGTTTATTTGGGATTCCCATTCTTAGAAAGGATAATGTATCAATTTGTATTTTCAAGTTTCCAGACAAACTTACATGTATACAAATTGCTATCAATATAGATTTTATATTCTTTAGAACTTGTCTTTTTTCTGTACAAATAACATTAAAATTTAGCTTGGTCAATAAATCACAAATTAAATTTTACATCATTTACTGGAAAAAATGCACTACAACCAATTTTTTTTTTTAAGATTTTATTTATTTATTTGTCAGAGAAAGAGAGAGAGAGAGAGAGAGCGAGCACAAGCAGGGGGAGCCCCCGATCCCAGGACTCTGAGATCATGACCTGAGCTGAAGGAGCCACCCAGGCATCCCACAACCAATCTTTTTAAAGTATTTTCTTTTAATTTAATCAATTCGGTAAAACAATATATTTAGATTCAAAAAACCTAGATCATACTTTTGGCTATATTGCTAGTAACTCTTATTAGTATTTTAACTTCTCTGAGTTTCTTCATTGTAAAATAAGAAGGACCAAGAAAGAAAATCATTAATGTCCCCACTAATTTTAACATTTTATGTTAGGGACTTATTTACTTTAGATGAGGAAAAAACATCTTAGTAAGTCACACGGACTTCCTGAGTGTAAAACACCTATGATTATTCTTAATTCAATTCTGGCTTCCCACACACTTTCTAATTCTTTCTCAGTGCCCCAGAGAGCCAAATGGTTCTGATTCCTTTTCTGAACTATAGGCCACCTGGACCAGTGACTCTCCAATTACATACCTCAAATCTTTGGAAGCCTGTAAAGTCATTGGAGTTATAAAGAAATGTAAATCTTTGAATGCATCAAATAGTTTCTGTAGACTGAAAGTGGCTCATATACGTGTACTTTGATTTTTCAAATATAAATGGATGTTCCTGTGATTACTAAAGTTAAAATAATTAATTTCAAATATCTACTAATTTAAGGAAAATACCTTAATGATTAAAAAGATTTTTTGCCGTGTATTTTTCCTAATAGATACATGTAAAATTTAATTTGTAAATTATTGACCAAACTAAAGGCAACTTTTTTGTCATTCTTAGTTTTCCAAACAATGTATAATTAAATTAAAACTACTCTCATATAGAGATATTTGGAAATTTTAGTTTTTGATAATGTTAGGAATAACTTACACTGTTTCCTTCAGTTTATTTTATTTCAGTATGAATTGCCTCTGAAATAAATTCAGTTGTCAGTTTTTGGTAAGGCTGTCTGGAAAATTACTATAGGAAAAAGAAGGCATAACAATTTGATATCTACTCTATATGCCATAGCACTTTATATATACTTTCTTTTTTTTTTTCACTTTGACACTACATTTAATTGATTCTATCTTCCTAGCTGGATTAGGGATTACTTGAGGATGGTAATAGTTGCTTACTTACCAATGGCTTCTCCCACTGTGTCTACTATGTCATGTTGCATAGATAGTAAACGCTTAATAAAAATTCTTTGGATTGAATTGAATGATTCTGTGATTCTATCAGCAGATTAGGAAGCTGCCAATAGATCAGAAAGAGTGAACAGTCCCCTGTTACTGAGAAAATAGAAATGACCAAAGGACAAGACTCCAGATTAGAATGTCATTCAATTAAGGTCAGTATTCTGGGCTACCTCAAGGACCATCCTGATACTCAGAGAAGTCAAAGGACCATGGGTAGATTAATCTTATTCTCTAGGGTTTGCATGTTTAGGTGATCAGTCTGCCTAGTTGAGTCTGCCTAGGACAGATAAAGGAACGGGAATTTGTTACATTTGTTTAATGATGTACAGCTTTCAAAATGCTTTAATATATATTTTGTTTAGGTGTTGATTTTATATAAAACCTAGATTCTATTTATATACTTCATGGCTAGATTGATGTCTAAAGAATTAAGCATGGAAAAGTTGCTGATTACTTGGGTCTTTAATGCTATTAATGTCCTAGCAACAAGCCTAATTGTAGATCCAAAAAGAGTATATATGGAAATACTGATTGGATGATTGAGTAGTGTCTTAATGAAAATTAGGATGACTGAGTTAAAGTTTTGTCAGATACTCAGTATAGATCTCTGGAATCCATCCCCCTTTTCCAGGATATCTGCCTACTTCATGGTCTGGCTTATTTTGTAGTGTCTCTACCTCTCATGTATGTTCTCTTACCAAATCCATCTCTCATGTTGTTGCTGGTAATTCTTTTAAACGCAGACTTAATCATATCTGTCCTGTGTTTGGAAACTTCTGATGGTTCTCCCAGCCTGGAGAATAAAGTAAACTTCTGCTAGCATGCTATGAGGAGATGGAGTCAGAATTTCTCTGATAACATCTTAGATGGCTTTTCTGGGTTGCCCAACTAAGGGACTAAGGTCTCCTGTTCCTAGTGGGAGAGAGTGCCAATGTCTCCAGGTGGTAGGCACCTGGCTTTTCTACTATTCTTCTGAGCAGCTGGCATTTAAGCTCAGACTTTTTGATGTTAGAGCAGTTCATTTTGACCCAATTCTACAAAGACTAGCTCAGCTTGCCCCCATAAAAAAAGAAAAGCAATGTGGGAGTGGGGCAGAGAAGGAGTGGTGTAGTTTCTCTGCTAAAGCATAGCCACATGGTGTGTCCTTCTGCACCCAGGGAGCTCTGCAAATGATGTCATAGCATGCTGAGAGATGGAGGATCTTTGAAATCATTGCACTTCTGCCCAAGTTTCAGCCTGTACTAAAGCCTTTGCAGTACTCAAGGAAGATGAGATTCTTCACCATATACTTCAAATATGCTTTTGTAGCCTCCCAAGTTTCATGTTGTTTTTCTGTTTTATCCCAAGCTGTTTGCTGTTCCTCCTATATTCTGCACATCCATACTTCATTACTTCCATTGACAGTAAATTTCCTAGCTCATTTGCCAGGCAGCCCTACTGTCCTTGGTCACCATAACAATTAAACGGAACTGTTGCATATAACTACTGGCTGTCTACAACACGAAAATCCCATTTCAATTAATTGTCCTTTCAAGGAAGCAAACCATTTTTTCCCTTATCTTAAAAACTGTCTTTGTAAGCATACCAATTGGTTGATGGTTTAGCTAATGAAAATATGATTTACTCACATTGACATAAGCAACCCTGTCAGTGGGAAAAGTAATAGGTCTCTAGTATCACAGGGTTCTAAATACGCATGTTTGAATTTTTATATTTTTGCAAAACTCCAACTCTCTTTTTGTTCAATATATATTTTTTATTCTACCACGTTTCCACTCAGCTTTCACTGGGTTGTCTATACAAACTGTTCCCTAAGGTGGTTCCCGAAACCGTCTACTTACATGCTTAAATTAGATATATAATTCAGATCATTGAACTATCATGTCATTCTAAAATGAATGGTCTAATATTTGAGGCTATTGTGTTTGGGCCTGATGCAGTTCTTCCTTGCTGATGACTCTTAGCCTAGATATTATCCACTGTGCGTACGCAAATTATATTATGCTTTTTTGATCAAAATTATACAAAGGTCAGAGATTTACTTTCCATTTTATCTTACATAGATGCTCTCACCAAAAAACAAACAAACAAAATTCCATGGAATGTATTCAATGTCAAGGATGGGATGTAGAGTGTTGACTTTTGCTGAAGCATGAGTGAACTGTAAGAGGGGATAAGAATAAGTATAGAGACTGTGGTGGGCAGAATTTTTAGATGGCCTTCAAGATTCTTGTTCTCTGGTGTCCATCTACCTTCTCCTAGTTGTTCAGTCAAATACTAATCTTGATATTTTCCTGTGAGGATATTTTACAGATAAATTAAGTCCTCAAGTCTGTTAACCTTAAAATAGGTAGATTATCTGTGTAGATCTGATCTGAACTTAAAATCACCTTAAAAGTAGGGAATTTTCTTTAACAGGTTGCAGAAAAGGAGGTCAGAGATGCAGAGCACAAGAAGGATTTTATGTGTCATTGATGGCATAAAGATGGAAGGAAAGGAATAAAGTAAGTCTCTCGGAGCAGAGAGCAGTCTCTGACTGACAGGCAGCAAGGAAATAGGAACCTCAGTCCTACAACTGCAAGGAACTTAATTCTGCCAATAACAAGAATGAGCTTCAAAGTAGGCTTCCCCTCAGAGCCCACAGATAAGAACTCAGCCTACCTGATACCTTGATTTCAGTTTTTTTGATGCCATGGACAGAGAACTTATCTATGCTTACCCCATGCTGGATTTTTAACCTACACAGTTACGAACTACTAGATTGATGTTGTTATAAGACACTAAGTTTATTACTTGGTAATAGAAAATGACTACAGAAGATACTGGGTTTTAGATGTGTAGAATTTGATGTGTCTTTAAGGCAATTAATAGGAGATGCCAACTGTCCAGTTGGATATGAGTCATTGTTATATTGGTGATAATTAAAGTCATAGACATGGATGACATCACTTATTTAGACTATGACATGAGAAGAGGATGGAACTTCAAGAATCCTAATAACTTAATGGCCAAGTGGATGTCAGTAAGCCCACACAGGAGACAGAGAGGTAATCAGTTGTAAAAACAAAAGCAGTATTGTATCCTGGAAGCCAAGAAAACAAGTGTTTCAAGGAAAAGAGCATTGTCCATGTGACAAATGCTCCCCAGATGTCAAGTAAGAAATATTTCTCTTGGGTTAATCAAATGAAGTTTATTGGCTACCTTTAAAAGAGCTATTTTCATGTAGTGGTGGGGACATAAACCAGATAGAATAAGATGAGTGAAAGTGAGGAAAAGAAATCACTAAGCATAAGGGCGCCTGGGTGGCTCAGTCAGTTGAGCATCTGCCTTCGGATCGGGTCATGATCCCGGGATCCTGGGATCAGGCCCCGCATCAGGCTCCCCGCTCGGCGGGGGGCCTGCTTCTCCCTCTTCCCCTGCTCGTGCTCTCTCTCTCTCTTTCAAATAAATAAATAAAATCTTAAAAAAAAAAAAAGAAAGAAATCACTCAGCATAGAAAACTCTAAAGTTTGCTTGTAAAGGGAAGAAAGTCAGAAAGTGTCTGGAGCACATTCTGTGTGGAGCACTGGGTGTTATGCACAAACAATGAATCATGGAACACTACATCAAGAACTAATGATGCAATGTATGGTGATTAACATAACAATAAAAAATTAAAAAAAGTGTCTGGAGATGTTGGTTTATTTTATTTTTTCTATGGGAGACACTTAACATTTAAAAGCCAACTAGAAGGATCCAGTTGAACAGAGCTTTTGAGAGAAGGAGGAATAGATGGTAGTTTCCTGAAAGTGTTGGGGAGATGAGATCCAGAGCATACATGGAGGTTAAATTCCTTCAGTGTGACAGGAATGAAGGGATATTGATAGGTTCTAGTATATACAGATTCACATATTAGGAAAAATGAAATTAATTAGTTCTAACCTGATGGCTTCCCTTTCCTCCAAACCCATGAAGCACTGTTGTCTGTTGAGAATGTGAGGTGGAGAGGAGGCACTATAAATGTGAAGAGGATGGATAAAGTTTAAAGTAGTGATTGTGGAAAATGGGGGACTCAACTGAACAGACTCATATAGGTAGTTTAAGAGTAAGCTTGAATGTCCTAACAGAATTGAGGATTTTTCTGTCATCTTTGCCACATCTGTCACCCTTTACCTTCCTTCACTCTGAGGTAGAACTCACCTATAATATCTTTTTCCCTTGAAATACCACGGCACATTTTTCATACTGTGATACAGATAATCTCACTGTATTCTAAACACCCATTAACATGTCTTATTCCTGCAATAGACTGTGATTCACATAAGACCATTTCTGATGCCTCATCTTTGAACTTCAATAGTTTAGCAAGTAATGAAAATAAAATAGTATTATTAGGGCCTAGAAAAAATAATACAAGCAATAACAGTAATTTTTAATAATAATAAAAGTTACCCTTTATTGAACACTAACATGTGTCACTTCATTCAGTTTGCTTAAGTAGATTTTCATTTTCTTATTTGTAATTTAATTTTGTCCTTACAGTTTCTCTCATTTGTCTATTTAATAGATTAGGAAGATAAAGCTTAGAGAGGTTAAGTGTCTCCATGGTAATATTGCTATTAAGTGGAAAACCCTTTTGAGCTCAGATCTGCCTGATTCAGAATCCCACACTTTGACCACTATTTTCTCTTATTTTTCTGTAGTACTTATTGGATATTTATTTAGTAAGTTTCTTATATTTCAGGACATGTTTTTACTGAATATTTAGAAAATTTTCTTCCTTAACCTATTGAAGGGAAAAAAAACAAATTCATTTATTTATTTTGTATAGATGGACTTTATATAGAGAGCTCTATTGCAAAAGTACTGCAAGAGAGAATTGATGTAGGAATATGCTAACTGAGTTTGGTAACAAAATACCACAGACTGGATAGCTTATAAACAACAGAAATTTATTTCTCACCATTCTGGAGGCTGGAAATTTTGAGATCAGAGTGCTGGAATGGTCAGCTTCTGGTGAAGGCCCTGTTCTGGATTGCATACTGAGGACTTCTGGCTGTGTCCTCATCTGCTGGAAGGTTTAGGGAGCTCTGTCAGGCCTCTTTTATTACATTCTTAAAGGACTTAGTCTCCTCCCAAAGGCCCTACTTCCTAATACTGTCACCTTGGGCATTATGTTTTCAACATACGAATTTGGGGAAGACACAAACAATTCAATTCATAGCACTAATCGACTGAATTAGAACTCAGTATCACCATTACTACATCACACAAGAAGAATATAAAACAACTTAGTTTGGCAAGGCATGACTATCTGCTTAATTAATTAATGAAAAAGGAAAAAGAAGTCAACTCTTATTCCAGGGCATAACATGATCCCATGGTTAGTCAGATAAAAATTGGATCACTTTAGAAGCAGTTTCTAAGACTTGTTTGGAAAGTGGTTTAACACATTACTGAAATGTAAGTAAGTATCCAGTCCAAATGAAGTGACAAAATGGCAGTGTTGTTGCTATTCTCCAGTGTACTGTTTTTAGGGGAAAAATACAGAGGAAAAAAGACTCAAAGATAACACAATTTAGGAATAAATGAAAACTCCTTATATGTGAATCATTACTGGGTTGATTATGCAATATATATTTTATGTGTCATTTTACTTATTTCTTTAAGCAATTCATTGATAGCAAAGAGCACTAGATGAAAGAGTGAAGAGAGAGCTCCAGTCATTTCATTTTGTCACTTAACTAACAATCAAGGAAGGGGAAAAAAATCCTAAATGTACTAACCTGTGATGTTTATAACCTGTGAATATAATTTTTTTCTGTAATACTTACATTCTATAATACCACAAATCAACATTTTTCAAATTTAGAAAAAAGTTTATCATTTTTCAGAAAAAGGTATCCATCAATCCATCATTATCTATGTAAAATCTTTTTTTACATATTGGAAATTTTTTAAAAACTAGTATTTTTGGTTATTTATAGTTAAGTGGAAATATAGAATTTCAGATTTTCAGATCAGAAATTCTATGTATATGTTTTTTAGTTAAGTATCTAATATTTACTTAAAGGAAAATTTCACATATATACCATTTAACAATTAAAGATTTTAATTTAGCTTAAATTCCATTTTTTAGTGAAAGTGCATAATTTGGCAATGAATAAATTTTAAAAGAAGGTATCATTTTTGTTTAGGAACTGAATATATAGATTAAAGTGTAATTGTGGTTGAAACTGTGAAAATACATGAAAACTATTTTTAAAACCTAATTGTTTGATATACATGAGCTTTATACATAAAATAATCAACTGGATTATACACATATATTTATGTATTTTTTATGATTGATGAGATGTATTGGTAAAGATGCTATTAGAAACAAGTAACAGAATATCAACTCTAATTGGTTTAAAAGTAAGGAGATTTATTTACTCATATAATTGGAAGACAAGTAGCAAAATGCAATTAAACATTAGTCTAGTGAGGTACTTGTATATGTATTTGCATACCATCAAATACAATCATTTTAAAGGTTCTGTTTGATAAGTTTTGACAAATGTATACAACCACAACCCTAATCAAGGTAGAACATTTTCTTTACTCCTCAAAATTCTTCTTTGGTATTTTCAGTCAACCTCTCTCTACCATTTCCAACCTTATAGCCTGCCACTGATTCTATCTCTGACATTACGACTGGTTTGCCTCTTGTAGAATTTCATAAGCTATCAGACATGGCTGGATTTTTTTGCTCAGCATGTTTTTGATAATCATTTATGATGTTGTATGTATCAGTATTGTATAAAGGTAAAGCTTTTTAATTCCTGAGTAGGATTACATTGTGGGAATATACTACAATTTGTAAACCCATTCACCTGTTGATGGACATTTGGTTAATTGACAGTTTGGGGCTATTATACAACCTGTTAGGAACAGTTGAGTTTTTGTGTTGACGTATATTTTCAGTTTTCTTAGGTAAATACTAAAAGAGGAATTGCTGAAATTTATGTTAAGTGTATGTTGACTGAATTTTATGTTAAGTGTATGTTAACTCTTTTCCAAAGTGCCTGCACCATTTTACAATCCCACCAACAATATATGAGACTTCAAGTGTTCTTTCTTAAAGCTGGTGCTTGGTATTGTCAGTCTGTTCAATTCTATTTTATTTCTTCGTGTCTAGTGGTATCTCATATCTAATTTGCATTTCTATCATGAGTAAAGATACTGAGAATCTTTTCCACTGCTTATTGGCCATTTATATATCTTCTTTACTGAATGCTTGTTTAGGGCTTTTTACCCTTTCCATTAGTTTGTTTGCCTTATCATTGAGTTTTAAGAGTTATTTATAGGGCGCCTGGGTGGCTCGGTTGGTTGGGCGACTGTGTTTGGCTCGGGTCATGGTCCCGGGATCCTGGGATCAAGTCCCACATCGGGATTCCCCTGCTCTGCGGGGAGCCTGCTTCTCCCTCTGCCTGCCACTCCCCCTGCTTGTACTCTCTCTCTCTCTCTGTCAAATAAATAAATAAAATCTTAAAAAAAAGAGTTATTTATATATTTTGGATATAAATTGTGTGAGAAAGAATTAATTCAGCAGGGCTGAGTTGTTCAAATCTTACATGTTCCCATGAAGGACCTATTTTCATTACTGGCCTTTGGCCAGCTCTCAAGTGAGTTCATGAAATGCTCTGACTGGTAAGGATATTTTGCACACTTAGGGCCTTGAGCCATACTATACCAGTTTGTCTACATAGTTTATACAAATAATATGATTTATGTTGCATACTTGCTTTTTGAGGGGGAGTTAGAAACAATTCTTGTACTACATTATGAATATACTAAATGCCACTAAACTGTACACTTTAAAATGGTTAATTTTATGTTGTGTCAGTTTTACCAAAAAAAAAATAGCAATTATTAAAATGGGCAAAAGATTTAAATAGACATTTCTCCAAAGAAGACATATAAATGACTATTAAGCATATGAAAAAATTCTCAATAGCTACAATAAAAAAGATAGATAATGATAACTCTTGGCAAGGGTATAAAGAACTTGAAATTCTCATACATTGCTGATGGGAATGTAAAATGGTACAATTGCTGTGGAAGTCAGTTTGGCAGGCCCTCAAAAAGTTAAAAATAGAGTTACCATATAGCACAGCAATTCTGCTCCTGGATATATATACCCAAGAGAAATGAAAACCCATGTCACTTTGTACACAATGTTTATAAAAGCATAATTCATAATAGGCCAAAAGTGGAAACAACTGAAATATCCGTTACTTGATGAGTGGGTAAATATAATGTTGTATATTCAACGGAATATTATTCTGCAATAAAAAGAAACAAAGTATTGATACAGGTTACAACAGATGAATATTTATTATTTTAAAAATTTAATTAACTTATATTAGTTTCATGTATACAATATAGTGATTCAACAATTCAACAGGTGAATCTTTACAACAATATTCTTAGTAGACAAAGGCAGTCACAAAAGACTGGATTATATATTTACATTTGTATGAAATGTACAGGATAGGAAAATTTATAGAGACATAAAATAAAACAGTGGTTGCTCAGGGCTGGTGGAGGTGGGGGAGGAAGGTTGGAGAGGAATGGGTATTTACTGTTGTTGGGCATGGGATTCCTTTTAGGGAAGACAAAATATTTTAAAGTAGATTCAGATGACCATTGCATAACCCTGTGAATTTATTAAAAATGTTGAAATATACACTTTAAATAGGTGAATTGTATGGTATATGAGTTACGTGTCAAAGCTGTTTAAAAATCAATCACTGACGGGGCGCCTGGGTGGCTCAGTCAGTTAAGCGACTGCCTTCAGCTCAGGTCATGATCTCAGGCTCCTGGGATTGAGCCCTGCGTTGGGCTCCCTCCTCAGTGGGGAGTCTGCTTCTCCCTCTGCCTGCTGCTCTGCCTGCTTGTGCTCACTCTCTCTGACAGATAAATAAATAAAATCTTTTAAAAAAATCAATCACTATGATGGCTGGTATTGTTCAGTTGTGTTATAAACTGAGTGACTAAGCCATGAATATATCAGCTTATCTCTATTCATACACTCTCAACACAGCTCACAAACTCTTTTCAAACAAAATCTAAATACTTATTATGTATACTGAAAAAATAGAAATGGAAATACTGCATTATTTGAACACTATAAGCGCCTCTAGAAATTGTGAACTATTCTGAAAATAGTGAATAATGAAATAATGAAGAACTTGCTTCCACACTCTCAGAAACTTTTCTTCTGAAAGCTAACATTAAATTAAACACATGAAATGATTTCCAGTATAATATAATTGGTAAAATATCTAGCAATACCAGTGGATGAGACCTGAAAGAAGTAAACCATACTTATTACCGGTGGGTAAACTGGTGGGTAAGACCTGAAAGAAGTAAACCATACTCATTACCGGTGGGTAAACCGGTGGGTAAGACCTGAAAGAAGTAAACCATACTCATTACCGGTGGGTGAGACCTGAAAGAAGTAAACCGTACTCATTACCGGTGGATGAGACCTGAAAGAAGTAAACCGTACTCATTACTGGTGGGTGAGACCTGAAAGAAGTAAACCATACTCGTAGCTGTTACTACTTCTCCAAGTCTTGGCTTCCTCATTTATAAAATGTGTACCATAATAATACCTACTTCAAAAAATTGTGAAAATTAAATTGGGTAATGCATGTAAGTCCTCAAGTATTAGATGTTATGAGAACCAGTATTGTTGTTTTTTTGTTATTTTTATATTTTATGTATTTGATATGTAAATATTTAATTGTTATTTTGATGATCATATCTAGTATTGACAATCCCTGATCCTATAGGACTAAGTACTAGTCCATACTTCCTGGGACAGATTCTAAATGATCAGATACTTTCTCTTCTACATTCAGGGTGGTAGACTGGTCAAGAGATGGGGGAGGTTTGGGAGGACATAACACATTATTCACTATAAAGTTCCTATGGTCATTGTGGTCACATGCTGTGAGAGTTACATTTTACCACTGGAATCTTGGCGCTCCAGTTTATTTTCAATGCCTTGAGTCCTCCATTTATGTACAAAATAACTGGGTATCTTGCCCCATCCTATGATGAGAAGATAAGACCCCCAAAGTTCTGAGGTTACACAGAAGACTTTACAGATTAAACAGTGAGCTGGTACTGGGAAATTTGGAAGCTATTTGGTTTTTCCATAACACTTTTTATAATTGTATGCATTGACCAAAATACTGAGCAACTTAATTTTCCCTCACTACTGCAAAGTAAATTTCTCTCCAAATAGAGATTTCCTTATTGTATGACATTCTTTCCCACAAGTTACTTCTCAATTATTCTTCAGGAGTAAATTGTTCGTAGAGTAAAAAATGTACAAAGGAACCTACTCAACTTGATAAACTGTTTTCTGTTTTTAAATGAAACTACGTAAGAGATTGGATTTTCCTCCTGGTTAACTTCCAGTTACCTGGGAATGAGATAAAATGAAAAATGAGGGAAAAAGAGGCTGGAAATATTTTAGAGAGTGACTGTGAGATGCTCAAGCAATTCCTTTCTACTAGACTGGAAAGAAAAGAATATGCTCCCTGGATGAGAGTATATACTTATTAAATAGGAAAAGGAGCTATTCCACATTTGTGCCACTGTCGGTTCTGGTTTGAAAGATTGTCTTTTTAAAGAAATTTTTTTTAAGTTTCTATTTAAATTCCAGTTAGTTAACATAATAAATAAGTAATGGAGATAAAGGCATGCACTTGTGATGAGCACTATGGGTGTTGTATGGAAATGTTGAATCACTATATTGTATACCTGAAACTAATATTATATTGTATATTAACTGGAATTTAAATAAAAACTTAAAAAATCTAAAGAGATCTAAAAGAAACAAAAAGGTCATTGCCTTCTGTGCATTTACTTGTCATTATCTCAGAAGACCGAACATGAAGGGGGTGGCTTTACTGACCCTTACGCTTAAGGAAGAACACAAGAAAATTATTATCTTCTTTTTGCTGGGTTGTTCTCTTTGGTGCTTTTCTTTTTGCTTGTGCCCTGAGTACCAACTTTGACTCTTGCCCCACTCACCCTTACTTCCTGATTGTATCCTTCTTTCCTTCCTTCCTTGAGTCCTCAGTAGGTCTCAGTAGGTCTACTGTGCCCCTGACACAGATACCTGGGGCTTATCTCTATTCATACACTCTCATCCTTCCTTCCTTCCTTCCTTCCTTCCTTCCTTCCTTCCTTCCTTCCTTCCTTCCTTTTGCATGGTTTAACATTTTTTTCTCTTTAGGGTTTCCACTAATATTAATTCGGGCTCCTTAAAATACCCACAATTTTATTTTTTCCATATCACAAGTCTTTGAGAGTCTTATTCTTACTTTCCTTTGTACATGTCTAGCCAGTTAATAAGGAGAAAATATTGTCAAAAAAGGGAGATGGAAGATTCTAGAACAGGGGATATTAGAGATAAAAGAGACTTGGAAATCAGCTGCTTTAGACTTTTTGCTTTATAGATGAGTAAACTCAGGTCCAAAGGATGAAGTATGTTTTCCAAAATCACACGTTACCTAAGTGACATTAAATCTTTTTTCCACGTCATCACTTATGTCCATGTTAGGCTATCTTTCCTTTATTTGGTTGTGGATAGAGGACATTGATGGAGTTATTCAAGTAAAAGATAGCAGCAGTGGGTTCAGGCCTTTTTTTCACTGACCCACTTTGTGGACATTTAACTTGCTTTGGGCTAACAATGCTGCTATACATCAGGCAGATTATCAGAGAATGCACTGGGCTTGGTGGGAAATGTGGCTACTCTCATCTCTTCATACCAGAGTAGAAACAAAGAACACTTTTAAGTTTGCTATTGCTGATAATAGGATGCTTCAGTTTTGGCTTTACTGGAATTGCCGCCTATCTATGACACAGTGACATCACTCAGTGTAGCCCCAGGGATCTGTGTCAGAGGCACAGTAGACCTACTGAGTCCTGAATTTCAGTTAGTTTAACAGAATATATTCTGACTTATCTCAAGACAGAGCAATGACACATTATTTTAGAAAAGCACAAATTTTTAATAATATAGATTCCTGCTGTAAAAAATTAGATAAATTAACAGAGTTTGCTAATTTATTAATAAATCCATGGGGAAAAAAAGGTGCTGTTTTAGGCTGATTTGTCTTTCAAAAGTATGGCTGCTTCTCTTTTGAAGCTCTGTTTTCGTTGTCATCTCTACTTAAGAACATATGTCTAGTTCCATCTGCATTGTTGCAACTGGAGGGTATGAAAAGCGAAATAAGTCAATCAGAGAAAGACATATGACCTCACTGATATGAGGAGTTCTTAATCTCAGGAAACAAATTGAGGGTTGCTGGAGTGGTGGGGGGTGGGAGGGATGGGGTGGCTGGGTGATAGACATTGGGGAGGGTATGCGCTATGGTGAGCACTGTGAATTGTGTAAGACTGTTGAATCACAGATCTGTACCTCTGAAACAAATAATACATTATATGTTAAAAAAAAAAGATAGCAGGAAGGGAAAAATGAAGGGGGGGAATTGGAGGGGGAGACGAACCATGAGAGACTATGGACCCTGAGGAATTTCAAACTGAGGGTTCTAGAGGGGAGGGGGGTGGAGGGATGATTTAGCCTGGTGATGGGTATTAAAGAGGGCACATTCTGCGTGGAGCACTGGGTGTTATGCACAAACAATGAATCATGGAACACTACATCAAAAACTAATGATGTAATATATGGTGATTAACATAACATAAAAAAAGTCAAAAAAATATGTCTATTTCATTTTATTTATGGAAAGACTTCTACTGGCTACTAATTAATTAATCATTTATTATGTTAAGCATATCAGTTAAAGTTTCTGACAAATCCAATCAGAAATTGAAGTGTTTCTATCAAATTCCTATGAAGAGGAAGCGCCAAAACAGAGAAATTAGTGTTATTATGTTCACCAGTATGACTTTTAGCTTTGTATTACCAACAAGAATGGGACAATGAGACTTCCGTGTTGTTATTAATGCTGTCATCACACCTGGAATGAACAAGACAGGAAATAAAAGGGTTGTCACAAATTGTTTACTTGTTTTCTGAGAAGTTTTTCCTCTTGCATTTAAAGTTTTTGAAAATGTATTACTGTAACATATGGGCACTGGGTTAATACAGATTTTAAAGACGTTGGTTAATGTGTGTATCAGTCAAAGTTCAAGTAAGAAAACAGACACCTCTCCAGGTCTTTCAAGAGGGGAGATTTCAGGCAGGGAACAATTAGTGGAACCTGGTTATCTACTATTTTTTATTAGAGAGATAAACTGAGACACCAAAAAGCATAAGGTGAAGTTATGTAGAGGTTAACAACAGCAGGATAGCGCCACCACCCCAGAGCTACAGACAGAAGATGAAGAGGTGATATTACCGGAGACTAGAAGCTAGATCTTTCTATGGGAATTAAAGTCATGGGGGCAAGTGGAAGGCTGGGCGATGGAAGTTGGAGCCAGCAGGGTATGTGACTCCTGCTGGAGATGTCACCAGAAGTAGAGAAAGAAGAATAGAAATACTCTGGATTTTACTCTGGGTCTGCCCTCCAGTCTTTTGGTAAGCCTCTCAGTGGCCATGCCTGCTTGGCCAGGGAGTGCAAGGGAAAGACAAATAAATGCAGTTACCTGATACTGAGAACATCAGGAGTGGTGGATGAAGAAAACTTGCACACAATGAGTATTCACTAATACATAAAATAAGAATACTTTGAGATACTCAGAAAGACAGTATTTATCTTTTAAGCAAAGAAAAAAAGGATGACTGGGAATTTCCACTCAACCAATTTGGCAAGAGCCAACTCTAATTACAAGAAGCATTTGTCACTTTTTGTTTTGTTTTGCTTTTTTTTTTTTAATACAAGGAAGTATAATAAAACACCCCAGCTTTAATTTTGTGTTAAAAGCTTCTAACCCAGATGATTTAGGCTTGCTTTCATTATAGCTCTAATAAATACCATTTGTACAGATAATAACTATGATTCCTCTATTCATGTTAATGTTTAAGAGATTGGCTTTAATCATTAGCATGGTATAACCTATGCAGGATACGCCTGCCAAGTGATAGTATTGGCAGCAATTTAATTATAAATCAACAAAACTCCCCTTATTTTAGCCATAATTATTGTGGCTGTTTCCTTTATTTACTTAGGCAAAGATCTAGCCCCAGAGCCTTGGAGACAACAACTTCATTTTCAATCAATCAGCAACAATTTCCCTGGTGGGCGTGTGACTACAAATATGTTAAGTATTTTAGGAGAAGTAAGAGAAACAATAGCCCTGGTTTCTTCTTAAGTACAGCTATAACAACAAAAAAGCCCCACTATATTCAAGCGCTTACTTGTACAAACCAAAAGAAAGCACAAAATCAATGTAGTACAATAGGCTTAAGAACATAGTCTTCATAGTCAAGATATTCTTGGCTCTGCTTTTTTCTTGTTGTGCAATATTTTGCAAATTGTTTTTGACCATTAGCTTACTCTGTAGGGACGGGCATAATATTACATCTCTCATGTTTGCTAGGAGAAGTAACTAAACGTGAAATGGCACATGGTGCAGCATATAAAATGCTTAATAAGTGCTAATAATTAGTAGTCATAATAATAACAGAAGGAATAGATGGGCACAACTCAAGGGGGTTAGAGGTGACTTTTGAGGAATCAGAAGAATTTAGGTAGGTCAAGGAGAACAGTATTTGAGAATGTACACATAACTTTGGGGAAAGCTTCTGTAGAGGGAAAATCATATTTGGGGAGGCTATGTAGAGCTAGTGGCTTGAAAGAAAGCAAAGCAAAGGAGGAATATTGGATCATAAAGATGTCAAAAGCAAGGCAATGACAGAGTTCAATCTCTCTTCTAAAACAGGATGCAAGTAAAGAAGGTCTAGCTTTTAAGTTGTTTTTTTAACTGAGGTATAGTTAATAAGGCATAAAATGCACATATCTTAATTGCTCAGTTTTAATAATCTATACTCCTGTGTAAACACCAAAGAAAACAAGATATAGGCCATTTCCAGCACACCAGAAATTTCTGTCATACACCTTTTCAGTCACCCCCATAACTTTCTAATATCTGTCACTATTAATTTATCTGGTTTTGGAATTCATTTAAATGGAATTATTGGAAAGTATTCTTCCATGCCTGTCTTTTTAAATTATCATGATGTTTTAAAATCCATCCATTTGCTGGATGCTATAGCTTACTTATCTGCATTTTATTTTATTGTCCACAATATGTCTTTATCATTTTAATCTTTTTATCTCTGATAGTAATTTGAATTTTCTCTTACTTTCTCTTAAGCATTCTACCTAGATTGATCTTTTCAGCAAATCAAATTTTCACCGTCTTGATTGTCTCTATTTTTTGCTCATTTTCTATTTCAGTGGTTTCCAGTCATTTTTAATTTTTTTCTTTTACTTTGCATATAATTTATTCTTCTTTTTCTAGCCTCTTCAGGTAGAATATTAGCTTTTAGACCTTTATTCTTATTACCTTAAGTAATATGGGTTACTTAAATACATATTTGTTAAATTTTCTATGTATTAAAATTTGTGTAATTTCTACATATTATAAATATATTTCTAGATATATTTATTGAATTCTAATTTAAAGCTGTTGCAGTCTAAGAATACATCCTGTGAGATTACAGTTACTTAATATTTACTGCAATTTTTTTAAGACCCACTGTATTGTCTTAGTGAAGGTTCCAGATGAACTTGAATGTATAGTTTGCAGTTGGGAGTGGTATTCTGCAATTGTCAAATCTGTCAAATTGTTTTACAGTTTTTTGGCAATCTTCTCTCTCCCTATATATATTTTTTTAAGATTTTATTTATTTACTTGGCAGAGAAAGAGAGACAGCGAGAGAGGTAACACAAGCAGGGGCAGTGGGAGAGGGAGAAGCAGGCTTCCTGCAGAGCAGGGAGCCCGATGCAGGGCTCGATCCTAGGACCTTGGGATCGTGACCTGAGCCGAAGGCAGTCGCTTAACCAACTGAGCCACCCAGGCACCCCGGCAATCTTCTATATTTTAATTGACTTTTTTGTCTACTTATTCTAATAGGAAGGGTTGCTGAAATTCCGAACTTTGATTATGAATATATCTATTTCTTCCATTAGGTTTGTCAAATGTGATTAATGTATTTTGGAGCTCTGCTAGAATTTGGTGCAGGTATATTTGGGATTTTATGTTTTCTTGATAAATTATTTATTTGTTATCAAATGCCCATTTTTGTTTCTAGTAATTTTCTTGTCTTAAAGTCAGCTTTGTCTGAAATTATGAGCTTTCTTATGCCTAATGTTTGCATGAGAGTATTTTTCATACTTTTAGTTTCAACCTGTGTGTGCCCTTATACTTAAAGTTTATTTCTTGTAAACAGCATATAGTGGGATCTTGTTTTTCTGTTTAGTGTAGTAATGTCTGTTGTTTAATTGGAATGGTGATTCCATTTACATTTAATATTATTAGTATGGTTGGGATAAGTATCCTGTTTGTCTCATTTGTGCTTTATTTCTGTTTCTCCTTTCTTGCCTTCTTTTGGCAAATAACATTTTTTTACTCACTTTATCTGTTGTATTGACATTTTTAGCTATGTGTGTTTTATTTTTTAGTGGTGGCTCTAGGAATTACAAAAAGAATCATTCAGTGTAACAGCCTACCTTTAACTAGTAATAGTGTATCACATCAGAATATTAATAAGAACGTTTTAAAAATGATAATAGTATGATTCCATTTATTTTCCCCATTTTTTCTTTTCTGGATTATTATAATTTACTTCTACATATATAATTTCCAAAAATCTTTGTCACAATTTTTGAATAAACATCGAGTCTTTTAAAAATGTATAAATAGGGACACCTGGGTGGTTCAGTTAGTTAAGCATCCAACTCTTGATCTCAGCTCAGGTCTTAATCTCAGGGTTGTGAGTTCAAGCCCCATACTGGGCTTCATGCTGGGTGTGGAGCCTACTTAAAAAAAATGTGTAAATATAAAATAAATATAAGAAAGGTAATTTAAAAAGTGCTTTATGTTTACTTAAGCTATTCTTTTGGATACTTTTCATCCCTTCCTGAAGATCTTGCATTTCCTCTGGTATTCTTTTCAGCCTAAATCCCTTTTTAAATTTTTTCTAATATACTTTTTTTCTGTAGACTATGGATTTCCTGGAGACAAATTCTCTTAGTTCTTGGATAACTTGATAACATCTTTATACTGGTTTCATAGTTAAAGCATATTTTAATAGAAGATAGAATTCTAGATTTGGCAATTTTATCTTTTTTTTTCTTTTAGTACTTTAAAGACATCATTCCATTGTTATCTGACCTTTATCATTTATCATTTCTGGTAAAATGGTAGCCATCATTTATATTCTTTTCTTTTCTTTTATAATTGCAACTTTTATTCTCTGGCTACTTTCAAGAATTGTTCTTTATCTTTGATTTTTAGGAATTTGATCATGCTGTTTTTCTTTGTATTTATCCTGTTTGCCTCACTGAGAATTTTGGATGAATGGGTTGATGTCTGTCACCAGTTTTGGGGAGTTTTCACCATTATCTCGACTGTATTCTGCCTCGTCCTTTCACTTATTTTGGGATCACAATCATACATAATTGTTTTGTTATGTTCCCTTTAAAAAAAATCTTTGAGTTTTAGTTGGGATCCTTTTTATGTAATCTTTGTTCAAGTTTTCTGATCTTTTCTGCTGTTAAGTCCGTCGAATGTTTCATTTTAGATGTGGTAATTTTCACCGTATTTCCATTTAGCTCTGATTATACCTTTCATCTCTTTGATTAATTTATCCACCTCTTTACACATCCTGTCCACATTTTTTACTGGATTCCATAGCACTTTAATCAAAATTAGTTTTAGAATCCCTATCAATTAATTCCATCATCTTGGAAATTCTGTGTCTGTATTTATTAACTATTTCTTCTCTTGAACATGGGTCTCATTTTCAAAATTTCTTTTCATGTGCCCTATACTTTTCTTATTCTATACTGATAATTTTGTGTAAAATATAAGTAGAGACTGAAGTAAGTAATATTTACCTCTAGAACAGGCACATCATTTCTTTCGGGCTTCTAGAGAGGTGGCTAAATCATTCCAATCTGTAGATGAGCTTTGTTGTAGCTTTGATTTATTTCACCATTGACTTTAAACATCTGAGGCTAAGATCAGGACATTCCTTTTAGTGAGATCTGGGATACTAGCACTGGTGACATTCTGGAAATCTGCCTGTTTTACAATTGAGCTACCAGTTTTTGTAAATGTGGGAAATTTTTCTGCTTTACATCCCAGCTGCTAGGGTTTAGAGCAGCTGTGGAGTTTTTGTTTTGTTGTAGCTTTATACTATCACCCCATTTGCTCCCTGGGCCTTGGTAGATCTTATTGAGCCCTGAGGTTTCACCATGACATGCAGAGAGCAGCTGCTCTCCACACTGGGAAGACCTAGATTGCCCTGGACATATTTCTCTCATTTCTACTGGTGTGTCCCCAGTCTTTGATATTTGAAAGTGTGAGGTGCCACTGATAATTTTTTCCTAATCATTCTTTTCCTGACGTCCCACCTGTGAAGGTTGTTGCCTTGAACATGTAGGAAGCACCTTACACCTTAGAGAGGATTTCCCTGAGCTCCCCTTCCCTGTTCCCAGGATTTGGTATTGTATTGGTGAAGATCTGAGGAAAATAATTGGCAGGTTCAATCTGTAGCTGAGATTCCTTAGGATGTTAGTATGTCACATTAGCCTTTTAAAAATTTGGCTTTTTCTCCTTGCCTTTTACATGGCATATTCTTCTTCCTCTCACTCTAATTATAAGAATATGAATGGCCTGTTGCTTCCTATAGCTTATAACTCATTTGTATTTCATTGTGTCTTTAGCCTAGAATGATTTTGAAACTTGTTCAAATTGCTTTGTTTTGGGTTTTTGGATAAGCATGATGGCTTGTGACTTTGAAAAATCTGAATAAGAAGAAAAACCTAGGAAGCTCTATATTTAAAAGTAAATACATCAAATCTCACAGTAAAGATAAGGAGAATTAGTGAATTTCAGGATGTAAGGACTCAAAAATATTTGTACATATTAAAGAGACTTATGTGTACAAGGAAATCTAGAATTATTTTCTGACCTTTATGCAAATGATCCCAAAAGATCATGCTGCTGGATAGAATTGATCAGAAAGGAAGTCTACTATATAGGATGAGAGAAGTTATAATAGGCTTACTTAGTGGAGATAGAATATAATAAGTTATTGAAATCAAAGAGGCATTAGGAAAAATAAAAACAAGTTGGAGAAAGAGAATGCTATATTTTTAAACAATTTTAAGAATGGAATAAGTCAGAAGGTGGCATTTTCATCAATATTAGTATTGATTTTTCTCTAGGCAAAATGGTGGGCCAAGTGATTCATATTAAATCTCTGCTTGAAAATTACTCAAAATTTTTGATAAAATATAAATATATGTTTTCAAATGCGTCGAGAGGTAGTATTTAAAAGAAAAATAACCTTTGGGGCGCCTGGGTGGCTCAGTCGGTTAAGCAGCTGCCTTCGGCTCAGATCATGATTTCAGGGTCCTGAGTGGGGAGCCTGCTTCTCCCACTCCCTCTGACCCTCCTCCCTGCTTGTGTTCTCTCTGTCTCAAATTAATAGATAAAATCTTGAAAAAAAAAGGAAAAGAAAAATAACCTTTAATGCATATAGTATTAAAAAAAGAATAGCTAAATATTAAAGAACTAAAATCTTCCTCATGATGTTAGAATAACTAAAAATTAATAAAGGGGGCACCTGGGTGGCTCAGTTGGTTAAGCGACTGCCTTCGGCTCAGGTCATGATCCTGGAGTCCCAGGATCGAGTCCCACATTGGGCTCCCTGCTCAGCGGGGAGTCTGCTTCTCCCTCTGATCCTCCCCCTTCGCATGCTCTCTCTCTCTCTCTCTCTCTCATTCTCTCTCTCAAATAAATAAATAAAATCTTAAAAAAATAATAAAAATAAAAATAAAAATTAATAAAGGTAAGGAAATTAACACACATTAATAAAATAGAAAATAAACCTGCAATTGAAAAGACCAGCAAGAACAGAAGTTGATTCTTGCAATTAAAAAAAAAGAAAAAACTAAGATAACTGATGATATTCCAGTGACACTGATAGAAAAGAGGCACAAATATCAGGAATAAAAAAGGTGACATCATTATAAATGATACCGACTTCAAAGAATTGTGACAGTGTTCTATGGAAATCTTTATGCTAATAAATTTAAAATTTTAGACAGGGTAGATAAATTCCTAGAAAAATATAAGCTACCATAACCAACTAAGAGGAAATAAAGAATTTGAATTGAATTAAAGAATTGGACTTGAAATAAAAACTTGTTTTACAAAGGGAATCCAAGATTCAGTGATTTCTTGGGTGAGTATTGCCAAATTCACAGGGAGGAAAGTATTCCAATTTACATAAAATCTTCCAGATAACGTGAAAAAACTCCTCAAGTTATTTGTTGCATCTGGTATAATATTGATGCC
This sequence comes from Eumetopias jubatus, assembly GCF_037043125.1. Taxonomy (NCBI): domain Eukaryota; kingdom Metazoa; phylum Chordata; class Mammalia; order Carnivora; family Otariidae; genus Eumetopias; species Eumetopias jubatus. Next base: position 38,480,099 of record NW_028274820.1, read on the forward strand.
ACCACTACCTGAAAAGGATAGAATGGTGATGGAAAATTGCAAACCAATTTCAGTCATGAATAAGAGATGCAAAATCCTACATAAAATATTAACAAAAATACTCCAGAAACATAAAAAATAAAAAATTACAGCCTTGTTGAATTTATCTAAGGAATCGAAGTTTGGTGTAATATTAGAAAGTCCATGTAATTCACCACATTAAAAGTTTAAAGGATAATAATTATAGTTTCATTTCAATATTTGCAAAAAAATCCAATATTAATATAAGATAGAAATCTTACATAACAGAAAAAGAGCAGTTCCTTTAATCTGGTAGGGGTTTTAATGTAAATAAAAATATCAGTAGCAACAACATTATACTTAATAGCACAAAGCTTTGTTTTGAGATTGTCAGCAAGACAAGGAAGCTTGCTTTTATTACTTCTCTTAAGCATTTTTTAGAGGTTCTAATAAGATAAAAAATAAACATAAGGAATGCAAAAGAAGAAATAATATTGTCACTATTCACTTGATTGATATATCAGTGATATAATGATATCAATGATGATTATACATATAGGCATTTCAAATATATTGATAGATAAAGTATTAGAATTAGTAGGTGAGTTGTTCAAAATTGTTGGATATAAATTTAGTACTTAAAAATTTATTTATCAGAGTGATGTCAGCAGAAATGGCAGAGTAAGGACATCCAGAAATCCTATCTATAAAAACAATAGAACACTGGCAAAAATTTTCATGATCCACTTTACCAGAACTCTGGAAATTAACTGAAGGATTGCAACAACCTGGAGGGGCATGTATTCAAGAAAAACAGTTGAATCTCATAAGAACAATGAATTTTGTGACATTTTAACTTGCCCTATCCCCAGTGTAGGTGGACTTCTCTTACTATATATAAAAATTATTATTTTTAAGAAATAGAACAATGGGCAAAACAAATAGCTCAGAAAAAAAAAATCACATGTAAATGGACACTTGATCTATGGGAGAGGTGGCATAACAAATTCGTGGAGAAATGCATATTTTTCAACAAAAGGTGTTGGTGCAATTGAAATCCATATGGAAAAATAAAATCTGATCATCACCTCCTTGTATCATATCCCCCCAAATTCCCATGTGAATGAATTTAAGATCTTCTTTGTTAAAGGCAAAGTTGCTATTTTAAGGAAATCAATATAGAAGAATGTTTTTGTGATTTTTGAAATAGTGAACAACTTCTTTAAAAAAGTAGAAAAAGCTTGGGGCGCCAGGGTGGCTCAGTCAACGGCTGCCTTTGGCTCAGGTCATGATCTCAGGGTCCTGGGATTGATCTGGCATTGGGCTCGCTGCTCAGTGGGGACTCTTGCTTCTGCCTCTGTCTCTTCCCTCCCTATCCCCTGTTCATGCTCTTCTCTCTCTCTCTCTCTCTCTCTCAAATGAATAAATAAAATCTTTAAAAAAAAAAAAGGGTGGGAAATCGAAGGGGGAGACAAACTATGAGAGACTATGGACTCTGAGAAACAAACTGAGGGTTCTAGAGGAGAGAGGGGTGGGGGGATGGGTGAGCCTGGTGATGGGTATTAAAGAGGGCATGTACTGAATGGAGCACTGGGTGTTATACGCAAACAGTGAATCATGGAACACTACATCAAAAACTAATGATGAAATGTATGGTGATTAACATAACACTAAAAAAAGAGTAGAAAAAGCATTCACCATAAGTGATAAATTCAATTACATAGAAATGTAATCTTTTAGTCTCCAAAGTATCAGAAGAAGGTGAAGAAAAGCTACTTTGGGAGATGCAAGAAAAGATATGCACAAAACATATAATGGACAATTGACTTGTTTGGGAATATACACATAACACTCCCACATATTTTTTAAAAATGAAATCCATTTGGCCCCCCAAAAAACTATTAAAATGTGTTTAATCTCTTTAATAATCAAGGATAAACAAATAACACGATACTAGCATAACACTACTAATCATAAAGATTTTCAAAAAATTTAAGTCAGAAACTACCAATTGTGTTAGTTTGAATTATTGGTTCCAACACTTTATTGCCCCATAATACAGTTGTACATGTGCCTTCTTCCCATGGCTTCTTGGTGTATAAAATGTCCTTGTGCCTTCACTCTGGGCTTGTTGTTTAGGATTTGCTTTGACTAATGGAATGTATGTATATAGGACATAAATAGTGGTTTAAATTGTGTTTATACTGTGGCGCTTGCTCCTTAAGCTCTTGTAGTTCCCTATAAAATTAATTTACATGTACATGTAGCATATCAAAATCACAATAATCTGTATTTTGAATGAATTTGCTTTTTCAATGAACAATCTGTGAATTTTGAGGTGTTTAATAAACATTATTTTTTTAAAGATTTTATTTGAGAGAGAGAGAGGGAGTGCGAGCTCGAGTGGGAGAAGCAGACTCCCCGCTGAGCAGGGAGCCCCCCCTTGGGGCTTAGTCCCAGCAGAGTATAGGATCATGACTTGAGCTGAAGGTAGAAGCTTAACTGACTGAGCCACCCAGGTGCCCCCATAAACACATTATGTAAACACACACACACCACACACTTTTATTTTAGTGTTGGGTCATGATCACTCAGTGGCTATTTTCATGGAAAAATGAAATCCATTATGTTCATCCTACCTTTCATCAACAGCCTTTTCTACCTCTTGCCTTTCAAAATACAACCAAATTGGCCCAGAGGCATTTGTTCTGTAGTCTAGAGAATTACTTTCATTCTGAAACTTTGGAAAAGGTGTAATGGCTTCTGCAACTGTCTCTGGGGTACAAAATCAGTCCAGTGTCTTTTGTGTGCAAAATGCTGTACTCAGAGCTATTTTATTCTCTGCTTTTGTTTCCAATTGCCCTTATTGTAGGTTTGGACAATTTTGGTAAGGTAAAATTCATTCAACCAATATTTATTAAACACTTGCTGTGTTCTTTGAATTGAGGATAGAGTGAATGACTAAGTCCCTGCTCTCCTGCAGCTTACATCCTATTGGGAAATATAAAATCTAAAGCTGTAATAACAAATTCTTTAGCTTGCAGGTTTCACTAAAACCTAAAATCATGTAGCTCCCCTTCTAAAGTTCTTGGCCTACTAATGCTTCGTGCATTAGTCTGCTTGGGCTGGCATAATGAAATACCACAGGCTGGGTGGCTTAAACAACAGAAATTTGTTTTCTCACAATTCTGGAGACTAGAAGTCCAAGATCAATGTGCCAGCAGGGGTGGTGTCTGGTGTGTGCTTTCCCCTTAAGTTGTGTGTGCACAAGTTAAGAGAGAGAAAGAGTGAGCACAAGCACGAGTGAGTTGGTGTGTGCACAAGTTAAGAGAAAGAGTGAGCGCAAGCACGAGTGAGCTTTGATGTCTCTTCTAATAAGAGATAAGACCCAATAGGATCAGTATCCTACCCTGTGACCTCACTTAACTTAATTATTTTCTTACCCCAATACAGTCACCCTAGGGATTATGGCTTTAACATATGAATTTGGGGGGAAACATATATTCAGTCCAGTCCATAATGCTTGCTGATCTCCTACTTCCTCTCTCCTGTCCCAGAGATTTCATTCCTGGAACCCTCACTACCAACCTCAATACTACCTCTATACTCAGTACTACCTATAATAATTTTACCTTTGGCTTGTTCTATCCTCAAAGCCTATTATCATCAACTAACACTGATTATCTACTTATTAAATCCCTTTATTTGGGTACTGTGAAGCTTGACCTTATCAGACTGACTGTTAATGAATGCCCCAAATCAAACCTGTGACTTAATTCCTTCTTACTTCTCTATCTGCTCTTGCTGAGGCTTCTAATCATTTCTACCACCAGTTTTATACCTACAGCCTGATGCTGTTTAGTCCTAACTATATGACAAGTGGCCTGTCATTTCCAGGAATGCTTTGTACCACAGTTATTCCCCTACCAGGCTTTGTGGGGCCACCCATGACCTCAGGTGAGCTTGCTCCAATCTCATGCCCTATATTGCAGTACATTTGTTAGTGCTAAGGCCAGTGATTGTCTCAGGAATTTTACCAAACTCAGGAAATCAAATAGATGAATTACTTGCTGCTTATATCTCAGTTGTTTCTAAGAAACACACAATTGGACAGGTTATTCATTTCAAAAAGAAAAAGGTGGGGTTTAAACCCATTTGGACAAAGAAAGTAAATCATGATGAAAGTGCCCTTATAAAACTGTGGATAATTGTGCCCTAAGGTGGGTCCTCTATTGACAGAGATTAATATTTTTAGAACTGAGTTCTTCAGAACTGGACAGTTGTGTCATAACTATCTATGGCTTATGTTCCCATCACAAGATAAACAAGACCCCATGGGATCTTCTCTGCTTGAATGGAATAAATTATTCAATTGATGGGAGATTTTGAATGTTTCATTAAACAAACTAACAGAGACTCATTTTCCTATCCAGAATAAGCCTTTATAAAGAAGTTTTCATAGATAAAGAGTCTTGCAAGAGTGGATACTACCAGAAAAATTTTATGTTTTTTGAAAGATGGCTCAATATTTCAGTCATGGTATCAGTCATTTCCATAGGATTCTATGTGATTAGGGACATCCTGTATTTCAGTGAAAATACCCCAGAAGGCACAGAGAAAAATCGTAAAAGTAGGTTCTTTCTGTGGATTCATAAAATTATTAGCTTATTGCCAGGTCAGTGCAGAGATACTATAGGGACTTGTCACTCTTTCTCAGCTAGGGTAATGGAACATGTGTCTTTCAGAAGCATATCATTCCATCCTTATATTATTCTAATAATATAGCTCTGTGATCCAAGTGCATTTCTCTCTTAATCCCTAACTTCATGATAGTGTGATAACCAGGAAAATGCTGAAGTGATCATTCATGCAATTATAATTAGTATTGATCATTTACACTTTTTTTTCAAAAATATGTATGGTTGGCAAAGATAAATTCTTATTTACAAGCTAAATAGTGTAAACCCAGCTCCCATAAGATCTGTAAAGTAAAATTCTGGTAGAAAAGAATTCATATATTATATAAAATCTCCAAGAAAAGTTCTAAAAGTTTAGACTTTAAAATAAATTCTCTTTACTTAATTCTTTGTGCTTCCATTGCAGGCTATATATCCCCCTATCATTTCAGCTGCAGTAATTTATTACATTGATTAATGTTCCCATTTCTCTGACTTGAATATGCTCAACTAAAGACAAGCCTTTTCCTTCTTTGTATAAATAAGTACCTAGTATAGAGCCTGGTACTTATTTAAGTTCATGCAGCATAGTGAGTAAGTGACTGACTTACACACAAATGTACTTTTTCCTTTAAAAAGAATGGTTATATAGGTTTTTCTATATTACCATGAGTTTAGCAAAAAAGAAAACTGAAACAAAATATTTGTAAACCTATCTTTAATAGATTTGTGTAAAAAAAAACAAAACAAAACTGATTTTCCTCTCTTTGATACTGTGTAAAATTTTACCTCATGGACTGAATGGGGCAGAGATTTTCACACAAGATGGTTAATGCTAACTTTGACCTGACTTGAAGCTCCAGGTATCTGAATTTCCATATTTTGAGATTAAGAATATGTTTGTTAAGAACATATCTTCATTTTCTTTGTTAGCTTCTACTTGTACCATCAAATCAATCAAAAGTTTCATATTCTAGTTATAAGAATTTTAGGAAACCAAAGTTCTTGTTTTAGTTCTTCTAAAATATCTCCCAAGAAAATGACATTTTAGCTCTCTGTACCTTTCTGTAAAATATAAATAATAATGATAGTCTTGCCTCTTCAAAAAGGATGATTATGATTATAAACAAAATGACAATATGTGGAAGTATTTTGAAAAGTATAAAGTGCCCAACAGTTGGGGAAGTGTTGGTGCCCCAATAGATATGAGAAGACAGTGATGAAAGTGCTGGGGTTAATACTTTTCATCCTTGGCTCAGTTTTCAAGGCTCTTAAAAATGTGTCAGTTACATGGATGTTGGATACTGTGTCCTTTCAGGTTTGGGAGCACAGTACTGTGACTTCTACCTTCCCTAGCTGATAATTGTATTTTCTGAACTCTTTCCACCTTGGCCCCAGCCAATTCTTTCAAACTCAGCCACTTCATACCATTGGCAACGGTACCACCGCTATTCCTAATGTTTCCTTCCTGTAGATGGAACTCCATCAGTATAACCTAGGTCTCTCTCCTCTGCTTTACTTACTCTGCCCTGAGGGATTGGAAAAATTTATCTGAGTGGCAAATTTGGGTAGGATAACTAGACAGGCTTGGCTCAGCTCCATCTGTCTGAGACTGAACCTACTTATAACAAGACAAGTTCTTCTACTTCTCTACACTGTTTGAGTGCTACTGGGGCAAATCTTCACAATGCAGGGAGGCCCTCAGTGGCCTAGCATTGCTCACAACTGGGTACCTGTCTGCTAATTCAAGTATTCAATATTGGCAATCCTACTTCATTATCCTGTCTAGTGGTCCTCCTAGGAACTTAGCCACTGGTTAACGCAAATGATAATTTGCCCTCCAGAATTAGTTTATTTCTCAACTTCTTCAAAACCTGGATAGTGAAGAGATGTGATATTTACTGCTTTATCCCTTCTCTTTACCCCCAGAGTACTGCACACATATGATGGCAGTGTCTGTCACATACAATAACCTTCTAGTTCTAGAATTTGTTCATGTTCCCTTTTCTTTTTCCATTTTAATCTAGCATTCCTTGAACCTATATTCCTTGTTCTCTATTCCATTTTTGTCTATATCTTGGCACCTGGTAAGCATTTCAAGCCCCCTTTCCCATTAGAACCCATTTGGAAGCCCAACTCCATGCATTTTAACTTTGGGGAAGAAAACATCCAACCCAGGAATGGCCTTAAGGGATCTCAGATGGTCAGCCGACTTGCCCTAATCAAACCGTCTTCCTATTATGGGAGGTTGGCACATTCTGTAGCAAATGAAGGCTATTAGCCTATGTTTTTTGCAGCCTTTTCTCTTTTAGCCCAGAGAATTCCCCAACCATGTTGGGAGCTACTTGTGTGCGAGAGGAAATGTTCTGTTTTTCCCCAATCCTGCAATAGACTGCTCATACTTCCCTGTGCATGAAGTTGAAATTGCCTGTGACAAGTTTGTGACTACCAAAACTTTCTATTTGGATTCTGAGTTGAATGCAGTGCAAGAGATTATTCAGTGGTGCTCTTCCTTTTTAATTTATTATTTTTTTCATTTGTTGGTATTTAGCTTAAATGTCTTGTTTCATGGTCCTGACAGTGCTGTGATATGATATTACTTTGCAACCAGCATGGTGCCACTATTTGAAAGGTCACTGAGATACTCAGCTTGTGTTTATATTCCATTTCCTACTTGAAACTCTTATGTTTCAAGTCCTGATTGACTTCACCAAGTTTCTAAGGCTTTGGAAGACCTCTTTACTGAGAGAGCCGAAATTTCAAAAAGAACTAAGAACTGTCTTAGAGATTTGAAATGTACAAGGTAGAAGCAAACTTAGAGGTTCTTTAAATTCTCTCTTTAAATTGACAGAAATTAAGTGATTGGCCCAATAAAATTTATATTAAATATAAATGTGAGGATTGTAACAAAGTTGACATTATGCCCGATTTTAGGCTCCTCCCCACTTCACATCCCTCTCTTCTCATTACCAGGAAAATGTCCCTCACTTTTTTCTACATAATTGACCATTGGAAAATTTCATCTTGTTTTGCGTACTTAGATACTCTCCACATAGAACAAAGACAGTTATTTAATTTTTAAAATTTTTGCTTTATTGAATTGATATCTAAGACTAGTGGTTTTGTTGGCTAAAGTCTGAACCTTGAGGGATATGCAGGATCTGTGATACTGGTAGCTTTTTTTTTTTTTTAAAGATTTTATTTATTTATTTGACAGAAAGAGACAACAGTGAGAGAGGGAATACAAGCAGGGGGAGTGGGAGAGGGAGGAGCAGGCTTCCTGCTGAGCAGGGAGCCCGATGTGGGGCTCGATCCCAGGACTCTGGGAACATGACCTGAGCCAAAGGCAGATGCTTAACGACTGAGCCACCCACGCGCCCCATGTGATACTGGTAGCTTTGATCTAAGATTATGAACCTGTAACCCACAAAACCACTGTGGCCTCAGTAGTGATTGGCCCATGCTTTTGAAGTATCATATACTTTCATAAAGAGGTGAGGAAGTTCACTCTGCCCACCTTGAGTCCATGGCAAGGGTACAGCTGTCCAATTCTCTTGCAGAGAGATGAAGAATTGGGATCATTAAGACCCATCCTTATTGGAACAGTAAGGCCCATCTCTGTAATAAGGTTAGTGTATCCATCCAATGAGAGCAACCCACTTACAGAATTACATTCAAAAGGTCTTTTTCAGGGGTCAGGCCTGGTATAAATTACTATATTGGACTGAAAGTTAGCAGGGGAGATATAACAAAATCTTCAAGGGTTATTGAGAAAAGTTTAATAAACCAGTTTTTTACAAATATTTTGCCAGGTTTAAACAAAACCAATAAAGAATGGCAAAAGACTGAAAAGCTAGCAAAAGCAGAAAGCTGCCATCACCTGTCAGCTTGAAAGGACAAAGGGAGTCCATGTTTATTGGAAACCTCTGAGATTTCCAGCTGTAGGAGAGACCCATCTGAAAGAAACTGAAGTCTTGGTCAAGGAACACAGCCTTAGGCAACCCAAGGCAGAGCAGAGAAGAGAGTAAATACCTTGACTTCTCTCCTCCTACCCTCAGACTTTCAGACAGTACCTCACATTGGTTGAACAAATCAGAAAGTAGAAAATAAGGAAGTCCAGTTCATAGGAGTCAGTCCTGATGCACATAGTAGGGTGGAGAAGGCAAAAAGTCTGTGTAGAGAGGCAACCAGATACGGTCCAGTCATGGACATTATCGAATGGACATTATCAATATTTGTTGAGTAAATGCATTGTTTCTTTACTGAAGAAAACATCTGAGGCACCTGGGTGGCTCCACGGGTTAAGCGTCTGCCAGTGGTTCACGTCATGATCCCAGGGTCCTGGGATCGAGCCCCACATTGGCTTCCCTGCTCAGCGTGGAGCCTGCTCCCCCTTCCTGCTTATTCTCTCTCTCTCTCTCAAATAAATAAATAAATAAATAAATAAATAAATAAATAAATAAATAAAATCTTTAAAAAAAATAAATTGAGATGCATGGAGAGGTTAAGTCAGCGGGGAGTCTGCTTCTCCCTCTCCCTCTGCCCCTCCCCCTGCTTGTGAAGATGTGTGTGCACTCTCTCCCCCCCTCATAAATTAATAAAATCTTAAAAAAAGATCTCCAAATTTGACCACCCCACTTGGTTCAGAGAAATTTTTACTGGCTTGCAATTATTTTCCAATATTAATGCAGGTATTCATACTCGTTTTTAATCACCGTAAGAATTTTCTCTCTTCCATAACAACTCAACTCCAAAATTCAGCTCTTAAATTTTCCAGTTAGGAGAGCCAATAAATTCTCTCTCTCTTTTTTTTTTTTAAATAAGAGCTTGAGTTTCTATCACTCGTAGCCAAGAGTCCTGATATGACCCTACTTGCTTTCTTCAGTCCACTTGTTTTCAGTTCCTTAAACATATGCCTGTGAATGTTTCAGAAATTAACTGCAGAATAATAAGTGGCTAAAACTGAAAGTGCCCTTCTCCAGGTACTTCATGAAAAATAAGCAAGGTGACATGCTTGCTTGCCGTTTCCTTAACAGAAGGCCCAAAGATTATCCTAATACAGTGATGGCTTTATTGAACTGTTTAAAAACCAGCAATATTCAAAACCCTGTCCATTGTATCTGGAATCATGGAAAAAATGTCTGAGTTTTGCAGGAGTAAAGAAGGATGGTACATGTAGTTGCAAAGATTCTTGACTTTAATAAATTTTATTGTAACCAAATCATAATTAGGCTCTGAAGACATGCTAGGTGGTGGGCACATTCCAATATCTCTCAGGATTCATTTCACTCATTTATTTAAGAAGGACTCCAAAATAATGATTTTGATAATGCTACTACTAAAAATAATAATCAGAGTTACTATTTTTGAGGACTTGATCCTGTCCAGTTACTGTAATAAGGCATTTAAATACATTTCATTTCATCTACATAGCAATTCTATAAGGCAGATATTAATCCCACATTGTATCTGAAAAACCAGATCTCAGAAAGTAAGTAACTTGTGGGGCGCCTGGGTGGCTCAGTCGGTTAAGCGTCTGCCTTTGGCTCAGGTCATAATCCCAGGGTCCTGGGATTGAGCCCCGCATCGGGCTCCCTGCTCTGCGGGAGGCTTGCTTCTCCCTCTCCCACTCCCCCTGCTTGTGTTCCCTCTCTTGCTGTGTCTCTCTCTGTCAAATAAATAAAAAATCTTTTTTTTTTAAAAGTAACTTGCTGCATTATCTCTCTTCTCTCATCATAAGTTTTTTCCATTATTACATTCACTGCACTTATATCTTAGCACATATCAGTATTTATATTAACAATGTAAACATGTTTGTTTAAGGCAGAAATTAAGAGATAAGAGGGAGAAGGAAGTCTTAGTTGTGTGTTTAAACATCTTAAAGCTAATCAATTACATAATCTATGTTAAAATTAGGATTAAGCAAGAAAGTAGGAAGAATAGTGAAAGAAAAATATATACAATGATCTTTTCTCCAACTGAACATGAAATTAAGGGTGAAGGAATCAACTGACCAAAACAATTTGTAAGAGTTGGGGGTGACAATAGAGTTGATAATAGCTAATAATAAAGAGACTTCATAGTCTCATGACATTTTGATGTTATGATGACAGATTTTTAGGGTATAGATAGCCATAATGAAATTGTAATAAGGAAGAAAATAGTAATTGTGGCTTCACATCTGAGGCTAAGACGATTTTATTGTTTCTCATCTAAAACTGATGACCTAAAAAAGGGTAAAGCTTCGTATCAACTCAGATGAGGACTTGATGAGTCAAATACAAAGCAAAACGTGAACCATACAGTATTCTCTTGCATATTTATTTTTAAAATACCATGAGGCTAGGGCACCTGGTTGGCTCAGTTGTTAAGCGTCTGCCTTTCGGCTCAGGTCATGGTCCCAGGGTCCTGGGATCGAGCCCCACATCGGGCTCCCTGCTCCGTGGGAAGCCTGCTTCTCCCTCTCCCACTCCCCCTGCTTGTGTTCCTGCTCTCGCTGTCTCTCTCTCTCTGCCAAATAAATACATAAAATCTTTAAAAAAATAAATAAATAAAATAAAATACCATGAGGCCCCATACAAATCACTCACTGATATATATATGAAAATAAAATAGAAGAAATACTAAATGAAAAAAATATAATTTAGTCTAAATATAAATGCAGGCATTTTATGTTTAGGTAGGGCTTTTGCCTCCAGGTGTTTAAAACCTACTAGGAATAGTATCTCACCAGACATTATGATATTGGGAAGCAAGACTGCTTTGCATGTCGGTTCTGAATAACTTGTCTAATAGTGTCAGGTAAACTGAGGCTGGCATCCAAGCTCCTGTTTTTGCTCTAGTTCCCAGTATTGCCTCCCTAAAGGCTGGAACTGAAATACAAGAAATAAAATGACAAAAATTAAGATATTCATAGCAACAGTCAATTTTGATTAAAGTTCAAAAAAATCTCTAAAACTATCAAGTTTATTATAAGTAAACTTTGAATATTGTTGGATCTCCTAACTGAAAATGCTAAGTATTGCAGTATAAGCAACAGACTTTTCCAAAGGAGTCATCAGTGTTGCTTGTAATTTTTAATTCTAAATATTGGATACCTTTGTCTGCATTTTATTATCCTTATCTTTGACAACTGTACTGCTCATAAAAGTCACTAAGATTTCTCTATCATGGGTGGTGTGGAATAAACATTTTCGTTTCCAACAGTGCATAGCTCCTTTATTGATGGTTCTGATCAATAGACAAGGAATGATATTGAAATGAGAATAAGGTGAATGCTTAAGACCTGAGCCATTTTGTATAACTGGATCTCTCCATTGAAAGACTATGTAGATGCTGGAGGGAGGGGGTATAAATAGCTTTAGCACTGCTGGTTTTAACAAATGCCTCGTGAACAAATGCTCAGTGAAAAACCAAGAGACATTTTGTCTCCATCTGAGAACACAAACACACACACACACTCTTTTTTGACTCTGAGATGATTTTAATTTAGAAAAAAATTTTCCTGAGGACTAACTAAATGTAAAATTAGAGCCAAAGTCAATCTCACTAGAAATGAAACACTGGAAACTATGTATGTTTCTTAATGGTTCTCCATTCTGACTTAATAGCGACCATCTTTACTTTTTAAGACCATGAATTAAGGGAGAAACATCTACAGTTTTGTGAAAGTATGAGTGTTTTCCCAAGTGAAATTTTAGGTGAATTAAACATCAATGAACTAGAATCACCCCAATTGCATTTTTTGAAACTTTCATGTACATTTTAAATAAAAATAAGGAAAAATTGTGAAAGTTTATTATTAATTGTGAAATATTACTAAGAATTACCACTTTTAGTTAGATTACATATATTTGATATATAACCAAGGTCTAGGAATGGACTGAGGACTGGGGAAGTGTATGGTGGTAGTATAGAATGTGCCACCCAAAAACAAGCTCTGAATGCATTTTATGAATTCCTTGGGCTTACAGTATCTACACTAGGCTTGAATAATGGTCCCCCAAATATGTCCACAGCTTCATCCCTGGGACCTGTGAATATTGCCTTATATAACAAAGGGAATTTTGCAGATGCAATTAAGAATTTTGAGATTATCAAAGGGGTGCCTGGGTGGCTCAGTCGGTTAAGCGTCTGCCTTCAGCTCAGGTCATGATCCCAGAGTTCGGGGATCGAGCCCCACATTGGGCTCCCTGCTCAGTTGGGGAGTCTGCTTCTCCCTCCGTCCCTCATCTTGCTCGTACTCTCTCTCTGTCACTCTCTGTCTCTCTCTCAAATAAATAAAATTATAAAACAAAAAGAATTTTGAGGTTGTCATGGATTTTCCAGGTGGACCCATGTAGTCACAGGGTCCTCATTAGGAGGGTGTAGGAGCAACAGAGTCAGACAGAAGGCCATGTAACATCAGAAGGGGTTGGACTGATGAATTTTGAAGATCGAGAACGGGCCACAAGCCAAGGAACATAAGTAGCCTTCAGTAGCTGGAAAAGGCAAGGGAATGAATTCTCCCTTAGAGCCTCCAGAAGGAACGTAACCCTGTTGACACCTTTACTTTAGTGCAGTGAAATTGCTTTCAGATTTCTGGCCTCCAGAATTGTAAGAGAATAAATTTGTGTTGTTTTAAGCCACCAAGTTTGTGGTAATTTGTTACAGCAGTCATGGGAAACTTAATACCTTGTCTCTGTGTTTTTAAAATACACATTTTTTTTTCTGTGTAACTTTTAAACTGAACATTTTACCTCTTTGGTGGAAAGTCTGGGAGGAATGTAAGAAAATGGTGTTGGGGAAAGATGTGCTTTAAAATGAACAGAATTTAGGACGACACATCAACTTAGATGATATTAAACAAGAAGATTGAAATCAGGGCAGGTACCCACCACCTATAGAAATCATGAAGTAGGAAAAACATATTAAGCCCAAATAAGGAAATAATCTGAATTTATCTGGTATTAACCATAAACTGTCACCAACTTGACATTTCTGTATTGTAGAGCATGCACGGATCTTTTTCTAATTATTTTATTCATAGCATTTATCTCTTTCCAGTATAAGGGTTATTTCTTATTGTCTCTTCCCTCAGATTATGTGAACTCTCTTAGAACAGAAACTGTCTTTCCTCTTTGTGCATTGGTATCTAGGATTGGTATTTAGTAAGCATTCAATAAATAAGTTTTGAATGAATAAATTAAATTCACAAATACAATAGCTGCTTCTCTTATTACCAATTCCACCCCACACTCCCATTCCCAGGTGCTGAGACTGAGAGATTGCAGTCCCAATTTCATATGCGAATGCAGAAGTGTTGCCTGAACAATTTCTGGGAGCCATTACAAAGGAAGTAAACACCAAGTTCCTGTGGAGTCTGAAGGGAGAAAGCCCTCACTGGTAGTCACCACCTAATCCGAGGCCCCAACAGTGAAGAGGTGTTGAATTCTCTGAGGAAAGCAGCTCATTCATTGAAATAAATGAGATAAATGCTGGTGTAAAATACTTCAGTCTTTCTGGCATAAAAGTTAGCAATCATCAGATTCCTTGTGGGGATTAATGGTTTATGAGACTAGCAACAGTAGCTTTGGCCCTATTATGCATATCAAAGAATGCAAGAAAGAGAGCTGGGGGTGGGGGGCTAGACTTTTAGTATTTGATCAGATCTGAGCCCACCTGGAAATACATTTCAGAAGGGAATTTGAGTGAAAGTAAGAAAATCCTCACATAACATCAGTTTTTACCTGGGCACGCTGATGATAAAGAGTTCTGAGTAAAATCCACGGGAAAGGAAAAAGCAAGGAATTGGCTTTCTGTCTTCATGATGCAGCTAAGAACAAGGAACTAATCCACTTACTCTGTTCCTCTTGATCTGTCATGCCTTACACTAATTCAGGGCCACTCGCTCTCTGGAATACACGAGAGCCTTTTCCAGTTGAAAATAATTAGGAACTAGGAAGCATGAGAGATCAGATTCTATGCAGCCTGTAAATTCAGATTTCATATTTAGTTTCTGTGACAGACGTCAGTTACCCAACAGCAATCAGGTAGGCAACTTTATTCACCATATGAAATCTTATATAACGATTCAAAGTGTTCCAATTTAGCCTCCCATGAGTTATTTTTAAGTGAACAAAGGTAATTAAGCTAAGTTCAATGGACTGGCCCAAGGACACATTAATAGCCCTAAAGTAGGGATTATTAGAATGTATTATTTTCAGTACTTGCTTATACATTCAACTCTGCTACCTTTCTGTCTAATCATTGCTAAGACCAATTGTTCTGCTGCTGGAGACATCCAGAAATTTAGCCCATGGGATGGTTAACTAAAGGGTTCCCATGTGGGTGAACTTCAAAGCCTGCAATCATTAATGGATTGGGCAGAGCCAGGTTTTCCATTAGGCACAGTGCCTAGGGCCCAAGAAAATATTTTATTTATAATTTCTTTTAAAGTAAGAAAAAATATATTGTAATAATGAATGTATAAAAATGAATCCAGCCTGGACTCTATTCATCTCTATATAAGACACCCATAAAGATCATTTTTATTTATTATTACCTTTTTTAATGAAGGAAAGGGTCCATGAGCTGAAACTAGGATGAATAGAAGCATTGCATCTGGGGATACAGAAGATAAAATCCAGTATTTACTCAAAAACATCCCACTTGCATTTTGGAGAGCATAGCTTAAGATGATTTTGTTCACAGAGTGTTATGTAGAAATAAGCCAGGAGGAATTGGCCACCATCTGAATGAAAAAGGAAGTGTTCTAGTCAGTAATACATTTAATGCTCTCTGAATTTAATCGCACATTTAACTGCAATTGAACATGAAAAGTATTTGAAGCTAGGAAGCTAGATGACCTTGAGACAGATAACCAGAACCTCCATTCCTCCTGCTACACCTTGTCACACAGGTATGCTGTAAATGGTTATAACCAGGTTGAGATAATGATCTGCTTAGCTTTTAAGTGTCCAGAGCTGCTTGGGGCCACTGTAGCTTTTAGGGAAGTAACTTCTTCCTTGGAGCAGTCTCATTCAATTACCTTAGCATATGTTAATATTTTCTATTTGTGCCAGATGTGGAAAAGGTGAAGAAATACTGCTGCTTACTCTAGGCTTGAGTTTCTTTATCTGTCAGATGTAAACATTGGACAAGATGAACTCCAATTCAATTCAACAAACATTTTGAGAGGAGATAATAATATAATAATAATAATAATTTGTTGAATTGAATAACAATTCAATTCAATGAACATTTTGAGAGATCACTAAACTTAACTTCTAGGAGTCAAAGATTAACAGAATGTGGTTTATCCAGAGTCACAGATTTCAAAGAATTAATACCCTCACTGAAGAGACAGGCATGAAATCATCTTCCCATAATACAAATCACAGTGTGATAAATTTGAGAATGAATATTAATCAAAGTCTTATTAAAACTCAGAAAGAATGAGTAATTCTAATTGCAGAAAAAAACATGGAAGACTTCAGAAACGAGGTGACACTTAGCCTGGATATGAATGTCATAGCTCCAGAAAAATTGATTAGGATTCAATCTTCAAGGCAAGAGGAATGTGGTCAAAGAATTGTGGTCCTAATATTGGAGACAACTCAGATAAAGAGAAGTTAGATTACTACTTGTTCAAGATCACACTATGTGTTGGCAGAACTGAGAGAGAAACCAGCCACTTCTTCATAGGCACTCCCAGCATAGCATCAATTGTTCATAATTCCTTATGGAAAAAACTTATAAACTACTTTAACGTATGTTATAACTTCATAGATAATTCTTAATTAATGAGAGTAAGAAGAAAACTTGGAAGCAATATGAAAAACAGCTTCTTTGTTTCCATTCCCTTGGCATTGACACAGAGTGTCCAACGCCCAAGTCCTCAGCAATCCGTAGTATACTGAATAAGATTGTTGAAATGTGGAAATGCATGAAAATCAGGCATTTGGCTCATTTATAAATGAAGAGAGAAATTAAGTTGAAAGTGGCTCTCTAGACTTATTAAGAATGATAAATGACTGAAATAGGAAATATTAGGAAGTTTAAGTCAACATAGTTATTGGTTAAAAATGAATGTGAGCACTTAGGGGGAGGAACAACATATGCTAATAACACATCAGTCAGATTGTATAAAATAAGTTGCACAAGAGACAAGAATATTAATCATTTACTCTTTTTTTACTTTTTAGTTTGAAAACTTTCAGAAATTACAGAAAAGTAAAAGGAATAGCACAATGGACCTGCATTGCCCATCACCTAGTAATTATAAATATTCTGCCAGGCCTATTTCATCCAAACCTCCTACTCCCAACCTTTGTGGGTTTTTGGCTTAAAAAAAAAAAAAACAGTTTTATTAAAGTGTGATTACATGCCATAAAATTCATTCATTGTAATGATACAATTCAGTAATTTTTAGTAAACTTACAGAGTTATACACCCATCATCATAATGCAATTTTAGAATATTTCTATCCCTCCAAGAAGTTTCCTCATGGCTATTTGTAATTAATCAGGGCTCCTATCCTTGCCCCAGGCAACTGTTAATCTTTCTGTAGATTTGCCTTTTCTAGATACTTCATATAAATGGAGCCATACAATGTGTAGTATTTAGGTACAGCTTCTTTCATTTGGTGTAATATTTTTGAGGTTTATCTATGTTATATATATCAATAATTTGTTTTTACTGATGAATAGTATTCCACTGTAGGGATATACATTTTGTTTTTCCATTCACCGGGTAATGAACAATGGATTGCATCTTGTTTGGGGCTATTATGTATAATGCTGCTATGGATATTTGTGTACGAGTCTTTCTTTGGACATATCCTTACATTTTTCCTGGGTAGATACCTAGGAATGGAAATGCTGAATAATAGGTAAGTTTATTTTTAACATTTAGAGAAACTTTCAAACTGTTTTACTTTTACATTCCAACTAGCAGTAAATGAAGTTTTTACTTTCTCCTCATCCTTGCCAGATTTTCAACATAGATGATCGTGTCATCTGTGAATAAATACCATTTTACTTTTTATTTTCCAGTCTGGGTTCCCTTTATTTTTATTTCCTGGTTGTTACACTGGCTATAATCCCCAGCACAGTGTTGAATAAAGTGGCAAGAGCCAGGCATCCTTGTCTTATTCCTGATGTTGGTATAATAAGCATCAAGTGTGATGTTAGCTGCAAGGTTTTCTTAGGTACCTCTTACCAGATTGAATAAGTTGCCTTCTATTCGTAGCTGCTGGAGGTTTTTATTATGACAATAAGGTAGATATTTTCCATTGGAATGATCTATGGTTTTTCTCTTTTAGTTTATATGATGAATTACATTAACTGATTTTTGAACGTTAAACCAACTCTGCATTCCACAGGTAAATGACACTTGGTCTGATGTATTGTTATTTTCATATGTTATGTGACTCAGTTAATTTTTTGTTTAGATTTTGCATCTGTATTCATCCAGGTTATTAGTTTATAGTTTTCTTACTTGTGTAATCTCTCTGCTCTTGATTTATCAGGGTAACTCTGGCCTCTTAAAATGAGTAGAGAAATATTCCTCCTCCTTGAATTTATCAAAGAGTTTGTGTAGAATGGATATTATTTATTTCTTAAATATTTGTTAGAATTCACCACCAAAGTCAACTGGGCCTGGATTTTCGTTTATAGGAAGATTTTAAATTACAAATTCAATTTCTTTTATAGGTATAGGGCTATTTAGGTTGGTTGTTTATTTGTAAGTGAGCTTTGGTAGTTTGTATTTTCAAGGCACTTGTCCATTTCATCTAATCTGGTGATTATTGACATAAAGTTTTTAGTATTTCCTTTTTTTAAAAAAATCTACAGAATCTGTAAATATCACCTATTTCTTGCGTCTTCTCTATGTTTTTCCTAATTAGACTTTACAGACGTTTATAAACTTCATTTATATTCTTAAAGAACCAGATTTTGCTTCCATTTATTACTTACATAATTTATATTTTCTATTTTATTGATTTCCATTTTTCTTTTTTTTCCTTTCTTTTGCTAACTTTGTATTTTATTTGCTCATCTTTTTTCTAGTTTCCTGTAGTACAAGTTGTGGTCATTGTTTTGACACTTTTCTATATATTCCCTAAGTACTGTTTTAGTGGCATCCCATAAATTGTGATATGTCTTGTTTTCATTCAGTTCAGAAATACTTTTAAATTTTGATTTCTCATTGACCCATGAGACATTTTTTTCATTTACAAGTATTTAGGGATTTTTCAGTGTTCTTTCTAGTACTAATTTCCAGTTTAATGTCATTGTAGTTATAGAACATAGATAAATCCTTAAAAATTTTTGGAACATGTTTTATGGCCCAGAATATGGCCTATTTGGAATATATTTCATGTGCTCTTGAGAATAATGTGTTTTAAGCTGTTGTTGGGTGGGGTGTTCTATCAAGTCAAGTTGAGTTTTTCAAGGCTTTTACATTTGTACTGATTTTAGTCACCTCGTTCTACTAATTATTAGGAAAGGGTTATTGATAACTATAATTGTGGATTTGTCTGTTTCTCCTTGTAGTTCTATTAGTTTTTGCTTTATTTTGATGCAATTCTATGAGGTGCATAAATGTTTACAATTCTTATATTTTATTGAATCAAATCCTTTATCATTATGAAATGACTTCCTCTTCTATTCCTATAATATTCCTTGATCTGTACTTCACTTTTCCTGATATTAATATAGCCACCCCTGTTTTCTTTTGATTAATGTTAATATTTTTCCATTGTTTTACTTTTCAACTATTTGTGTAGTTGAGCTACTTGTATGTTTATAATTTTCATTTGTTTGAATACCGGGCAAATTGAATTTTACAATGAAGTTTGCTAGATTCTTTTATATTCCTATCAATATTATCAAAATTATTTTTCTGGGATGCAATTAACTGATCATTTGGCATCTTACTTGTAAGATCAAGTAGAAGAGTAGATCTCAGGATATCAGTTAATGTTTTTGAAATTCCTTTCTATCCTGAATCTAGATTTTTCCTCTTCTGGCAGGTCACTGACAGCTTTGCATAGATAATTTTTGTATTTTATCTTTCTCTTCTAGATATTTTTGGTAATATCATCACTTTGTCATAAGCTATTTCATTTATGTGGCATAAATGGTGGCAAAAACATCATAGGTTATTAATTTAATGAAGCAGTCAATTTTTAAATGAAAAATATGCTTCCCTTTTAATCTTTAAAAGTTTCTGAAAGGCAAATTATGACACAACAGATCTCTGGTCCAACTTCGGACTTCTGGATCTTTGAGTTTCTAAATTCTGGGAGAAGTCATAGTTTAATCAGAAGTGGACTAGAGGAGAGGTTTGTAAGTTGACAACAGCTGATCATCAGGGAAGCAGGAAGACAGATTACCTCAGAAGTGATGAATAATGACTGACAAATACACTGTGAGGTACTATGTTAAGTGCTGGGCATAATGAGTGATGAACCATAATATTTCCTTAGTCACATTAAAGCAATTTTAGACCAGATTGGTGGTTCATTATAATGAATTAACATAGCACTTTTAGCCTGAAGTAAGTGGTCTTCTGTAGCAGATCCATTGGGGTAATAGAAGTGAATCTTTTTCCTCCTATTATCCTTCCCCATATTTTTATTTCAAATTAATTGTTTTCCTCATGACACTATGTATGGTAACATGGAATATCTTTTTGTTCTACCTTTTCACAAACATAATATTCTCAAGGCAGACAGTGTTTCCATTACATCTGGATTGTAGGTGGGTCTCATCTCAGTTGATATTTGGGTCTAACAGAAAAAAAAATCATGATCAATTGGAAATCTGTGCCTTGAATGCAGAAGAGGCATTTATTCCACATATTTATCAATTCAGTGTATATACTATTAAATATATAAAATTTAAATGCTAATACCTCCCTGAGATACTACAGAAGAGTTTGTGTGTCAAATGTAAGATATACTTCAGTATTCACAATTTTGACCAATTGGGTAAAGATGAAGGTGAGATGGAGACCAATTTTTATTTTATTTTTAAAAAATATTTTATTTATTTATTTGACAGAGAGAAACACAGCGAGAGAGGGAACACAAGCAGGGGGAGTGGGAGAGGGAGAAGCAGGCTTCCCGCTGAGCAGGGAGCCCGATGTGGGGCTCGATCCCAGGACCCTGGGATCATGACCTGAGCTGAAGGCAGATGCTTAATGACTGAGCCACCCAGGCACCCGAGACCAATTTTTAATTAGATGTTACAACAGAATATTTGAAATTTCAAGTAGAATGTGGAATTTTCAAATAGGTTAGCACACAAAATATTCAGAGTGGAGAAGAGAATGACAGTGTCTGGATCACAAAGAGGGTAGTCATTTTCAGTGTAATGGGTCATAAGAAGCACACATTTTGGATGTAATGGAAGAAAGTAATACCTTTTTAATGACAAGGTTACAAAGTTTCAATACTAAAAAAGAGCTTTGAAGAAGTGTGTAAGCAAAGATAAAAAATTTATTCTAGATGGTAATGATACCTGATATAATATCCAGCACAGACTCAGTAGAGACAATACTGCCTACATGAAAAGGAATCCTTATTTGCTCAGAAAAGTGACTATGCTCTTAGGTATACTGCTCAAGGGGTTTTACCAATCCCTGGTGAGATTTGAGATCAAAACATCACTTTATATAAAAACTATGCCTGTGTTGAATGTAGAGAACACTAAATATAGTTCTTTCTTCAGAGTATGTGTTCAGTGATGATGCGGACTATGAGTTCCAGTTAAAGAACCTCTCTAAATATTATTATGTAAGAAATTTCTGACCTTGGAAGATGGACTTTGCCACTACAGTCAAGATTCAGGTGTTTATATTAGGCATAAAAATATAAATATCAATCTTTAATGAAAGTTTGTATAGATAAACTACATAATGATACTGTAGTCTACAATATCAATGTGAACTCAATGTATATTACTCTCTTCTATTACTATACAGCAAAAATATACAGTGACCTTATACATTTGAAAATAAGTTATATTTTAAAATGGGCATTGTGGAAAATTAACCTTCAAATCCCCTAAAATGGTTATGCCACTTAATAAAATAATGCAAAGAAAACATTACATTACTAAGGAGAACTTATTGTCAGGTTGTATTTTTTCCTCCTGAGGGTGGGAGTGACCATATTTCTCACCATCGCTTCTAGATGTGAGTTCATTGGCTTTGTTTCCAATAACTTTCAAATGTGAACATTCAGAAAGAATAGAAATGGCTGCATATTTTTGGTCTGTGAATGTGTGTTTGTACATATGCTCATGTTTGTAAGTCTTTCCGTTTCTTTACAATGAAAATAGGTAAGATAAAAAAAGTTCTTCACATACAAATAAAAATAAAATAGGAATCAGCCAATTCCCTGAAAGAAGTAATGGGAAAATACAGAAACCTATAAAAAGAGGCATGAGTAAAACATGTTAAAAAAATTGTTCCTCATCTGTTATGTCATTTTATTTTCTGAGAACTCTGAGAGGTTAGGCAAGAGAGGTGTTATGAGATGGAAAAGGAAAGCTCTGAGAATTTCCAAGGTCTGGCAGCCCCATCCTCCACTATTTTCTCTGAAGATAGAAGTTTAGAAAACATTTCTTTTTAACACCAGAGGTACAGGAGAGAGAGAATAAAGGAAAGGAAAAATGTCTTGAAAATAACCAGAATCCTCAAAATTAGCAAATTCAACAACATGTAAGAATAAAGTGAAACTGATTATTACTCATAAGTGATGGCATAATAGGTAAAAAAAAAAGTCAGAAACAGAGAAGTTAGAATATATATCACTGTCCATAGTCACAAAGTCACACATTGTGCACCTGATTTTCTTTTTCTGTCATCAATGTGAAGAAATCAACTCCCTCTGGAAATTCCTCTTACAGCCAAGTACCATCCAACACCTGTCACTAGTGTTTGCTGATTGATATGGTTCAGATAATACCAAAGTCCTCAGTACTATTTGAAGGGGTCATTTGGCAAAGGCAAAAGGGATGGAGACCTCAGTTTTCTGGAGCCTTTCCTATGGAGAAAGCCTAAGCAGGTCATGTGGGGTTCCACATTCTCTGGCAGTTTTGATTTTACTGCCCATGCCCTGAAGCACTTTGGGCATTATACTTTCAGCCTTGTTTTATTGGTCTTCACTGACCCTTCACGAGTAATGTCACTTCCGTTCCCCCTGCTTAGTGGATGAGTGTGTTGGGTATCTTTCCTTGCCTCTCCATATTCATTCTTTGCCATTCTCTGACATGCTCTGCCCTTGTCTTCTAGATTCAGATTGAACACTGGATTTTGCCAGTAGGTAGCACCAGCAAGAGGCCAGAAGGAAGGAGAAGAGGCGTGGAAGAAAGTGAAGTCAGGATATTTATTTCCCTGGATCTTTCCTATGGGATTTGATGGATCCCTCCATCTAAAGTTTCAGCTTCTGACAGGTGACTCTCATTTCTTAGCTCTGTCCTTCCAATTTGAACAAATGCTCCCTCTCTTCATCTGCCTTCAGGCTTAGGGTGGTAAATTCTCCTCCCCCTTCTCAGTCTCAGGGTCCTGCACTATCCCTTCTGGTTTCCCTTATTAGACTCTCATCAAGTTATCCTAATATAATTCCATTATACCATTTTTTTCTCTTGGATCCCTAACTGATCAAATGAGTCTAAGAAAAATCAGCCAACCAATGCACGTTTACCATCACTTACCCTCTCACCATGACTCTGTTGCATAATTATATGAAGAACATTAACCTAAATGAAGAGATACTGGTCCTGGCAGATAGCTGAGTACCACACCTTCCTGAGGTTTCCAGGATAGAGCAGGAGGCTACAGAGGGAGAGATGTGTGTGAAGCTGAAGAACAAATCTGATAAATTGGTCCAGAGCTCAGTAGTTCCACAAAGCAGGCTCAGGGCAAGAGTATGCTTGAGTCACATCAGGACCTTGCCCAGAGCCTACTTTGATGTCATCTCAGGACAGAGAAAAACAATACAGAAATGATCTTTTGATTTTTTGAGTTTAAGAACCATGACACTTTCTATCTAAAAAAAAAGCAAAGCTCGAACATACACTCTGTTAGAGGAATGTCCCCACTGCCTTTTTAAGGTCCTGAATATTTTCCTAAGGAAGCACTGTAGTTGCTGCCTCTATGTATTATGTCTACCTGTCAGTTTGGTACCATTATGGCTCTCTCTGCCTTTGAGTCATCCCACCACACATTACCACTTCCAAGGTAGACATATGGACATCAAAACCTAAAACTCAGATCTATAAAGTTGCCTGTAGGACTTTTAGCAGGTTTAGCAAAAAGAAAGCTTATAAATCATGAGTGAACTTTGGAGATTGCATGTGTATTTTAATTATCTTGGCACTGCCTAGCTCTCATTAACAGATTTGGCTGTGTAAGGTGCCAAATGTCTGTACATTTGTATAGGACGTGGTCATTTGCTTTTCAAGGGGCCAATTATAGTGAAAGAAGGTGGAACTCCTCTGTCACTCCTCAAAAAATGACCCCAAGTGCTAAATCTCGGTTTCCTGAAAATGAGCTAGCTGGGTCCAGTAAAACATGGGGTTTTTGCATTGCACTGGAGACTATAAAGTCCTGTAAAGGTGCTGGGTGGATAGCATCCCCAGACAGCTCTTGCAAATAGGTAGCATTCTAATCCAGATAGCCAGAGCAGGTTGCTTTTCATGCTTGCCCCGAAGAAATGAGAAATGAGAGCGATGTGCAGGAGACATTTTCTCTCTGCTCTATCTCGGACTTCTGTTGCCTTACACCTGGATCACTTCTCTTGTTTATGACACCTGCTGGGTCTCTGTAGGCATTTGAGTTTTCAAATTGGAGACAAAAAAGAGAATAGAGAGGATGGAGAGTATACAACTCCTTAGAGATTACACAGACCCACAGTTCAATATGAAGGCAAAAGTAACTTGTAAACAACTTAAACAGAAAGATCTTTACTTGGAAATCAAGTAGATGGAACCAGCAAGTCAGGGTCTGAGTAACTGAACAAGCAATCTCAAGTTGGGAAGGAAGTGAAGATTGAGCCATCAAGAACAAATGGGTACATGGATTGGTGGGAGTTTAGCTGACCAGAGTTTGAAACCCAGAGCAAAGACAAGTTAAGAGCCTAATTTAGTGAGTTAAACTTCATCAGACTGCATGTAATAATGAGATACTGTTTATCAGTTAGATACCTAACTTATTTACTGAGAATACCCCACAATGAAGTAAAGTTGTTTATAAATATGTAATTTTGTGTGTTAAATAGGCGTTGAAGGAAGACCTACTTCAGAAGAAGGAAAAGGGGGGGAGTTTCTGTCACCAAGTTCTTGGAGGTGAAAACTCTCACCCTTATTCCTTTGTATGAAAACAGTAGAAACATCCTTAGCATTCAAAATATTTGAGAACTTTCTTTTTTAGAGGCTACACTGGGATTACTATATGAAAACCTATTCTTTTCCTTAAATTTCTGGCTATTTTTATAGCAGAAAATGAGTCAGTAATGAGATCACTGAAGGTTTTTCTAATTGAAACATACTGTGGTCAGTTATTTTGAGATGAGATTGGAAAAAGGACATGAGGGGCTGGTGAAATCCAAGTCAGTACAGTGGTGCTCATTAAGGCCAGTCCTGTGTTGGCATGGCAGCTTCGAGGTAATGATGTAACTTCCAGCTTTCCTAAAATTAATAGGGTGATACTCTTCCATAGCTATGCTCTGGCAAATACTAATTTGTTTTATCATCTTTCTTTCTCTCCATACAAAGAAATGTTTTAAGTTGCCTCCATAATATCCCTATTTCTAATCAAGTTTCAAAGGCATATATCTTTTTAACTCTGAAGGAAAATACTGTTTTATAAAAGCTGTCTGTATAAAGTAAACCTTCATATGGCCTTTGAGCCCAAGCTATATTGCTTTAAGGAGGAGAACTCTTTATACCTACTGACGGGGAAGGCAGAGCCACATCGACAACTCTCCCCCTCTCTGCCAATTTGAAGAGGATTCAGGTTCTCTATGATTTTAAAAAAACACCTTGTGGAGGCTTTAAAGCAACCCCAAAATGTTAGAACTCTCTGACTCTACTGATTTCCTAAGAGCATATTAGGTGGTTATTTTATTTTTTTAATGGAGGAGAAGGTTGGATGCTATTATCTCTGGAGTACAAATTTAGACTTGGTTCATATTAGCCATAATGACCTCAAGCTGGTCATGTGAGGGAAACCTCACATTTGTACACTCTGCCTTTTCTGTAACCCCTGATTCTTGCTGCTACATCTGCCTCCATCTGTCCTGTTCTCTTCTCTTCCCTCATCTCCTTTTAGAGGAGGCACGTCTCCTCCTACTCATGACTGACACCGTCACTTGTACTCTGACTTCCACACCTGCCTTTTCCTTCCCAGGGAGCATAAGCTATCCAATACCTCTCCTTTCAACTGTACTTTCAGATATTCCCACTGTATAGGCTCTTTCTTATGAGTATGAATATGTTCAAGTCTTTCCCATCTGAAAAAAAACAAACCAAGCCTCCCTGAACCTTCTTCCTCCCTACAATTCTCATCTTCTTGGTGCTCCCTATTGCCAGTTCCTCACATATCACACAGTCTTCGGTTTGCTCCTATTTAAGATCTCTCAATGACCTCCATGTTTAAATCTAAACCTTCACCTTAACTTACCTCTTAACTTTGCTTTCTTTTCTGAAACACTGTCTTTTCTGGACCATAATGACACTATATATTTCTGTTTTCCTTCTGAATTCTTTTTCTATTCCTTAAACACTTCACCTCTTCTATAGGCTTCTTCCATCCACCTGACGTGTAATTGTCAGGGATCTCAAGTCTGAATTTTAGGACAATTTCTGATTCCAGTTTCTACTTTCTCTTTGTATAATATCATTTGCACACATATAACTTAAATTACCACTATACATCAATGACTAACAAAGTTATATCTCTTTGCCAGAGTTCTTCTTTGAGCTTCAGATGTAGGTATTCCAACTGCATGCTTATTACCACTTGAACACCTCAAATGTATAGCCACCTACACATGCCCCAAACTGAATTCATCTTCCCCCCAAGCCTAATCCTTGTGCAGTGTTTCTTAATTCAGTGAATGACATTACATGCCCTTGATTCCATAAGCAGAAACCTAGGAATCATCCATAATCTTTCGTTTCTTCACCAATCCGTGTCACATATCATAGTGTCCTGTTGATTTTCTCTCTTAAATATCTTTCATCTTCCTCCACTGCTTTCTGTAATCTGTTGCTATAATTTCTTACTTGGACTACTCTAATAGCCTCCCATTTGGAGTTCCTGACCCTACTTTAATCAGTCTACCAATTGGTGCTTTGGTGGTAATCTTTAAAATCTTTATAATCTTTAAAAACACAAATCTACTCATGCCATTCCCCTGTTTAACCCCTTCAGTGCTTTCAACTTGTTGTTATGATAAAGTCACCAAAACTTAATGTACTCCCAGTGCCCTTAAATGATTTGGCTCTTGCCTGCCTGTCTAGCCATATCTCCCCATATCCTCAGTCCACAGTTCTACCACTGGCCTTGTCCGTTCTCTAAATATACTGAGTTCCTCCTGTCCCCAAACCTGCCCTCATACTGGCCTCTCTGTCTAGAATATTTTTACTTACCACTAACTCCTACTTCTGTTTAAGTCCTATACATCTTTTGCAACTCAGCATAAACATCACTATCTTAGGGAAGCCCTTTCTGACTCACTAGTTTTAGTCTGACCTCCTGTTTAAATAGACTTTTCCTTCATAGCATTTTTTAAAAAAGATTTTATTTACTTATTTGTCAGAGAGAGAGACAGAGCACAAGCAGGGGGAGTGGCAGGCAGAGGGAGAGGGAGAAGCAGGTTCCCTGCTGAGCAAGGAGCCCGATGTGGGACTCGATCCCAGGACCATGGGATCATGACCTGAGCCAGAGGCAGACGCTTAACCAACTGAGCCACCCAGGCATCCCCTTTTCCTTTATAGCATTTAATTCAACTGTAATTTTTTTAAAGATTTTATTTATTTGAGAGAGAGAGAGACAGAGATAGTGAGAGAGAGCACAGGCAGGGAGAAGAGAGAGAAGCAGGCTCTCCGCTGAACAAGGTGCCCTATGGGGGGCTTGATCCCGGAACCCTGGGATCATGACCTGAGCCAAAGGCAGGCACTTAACCGACTGAGCCACCCAGGCACCCCTCAACTGTAATTTTAAAGTTTAAATGTGACAGTTCATTAATGTTTATGTAATGTACTAGACAGTAAATTCCATAAGAACAGTTATGGTTTTCTAGGCAGCTCCTTGTAATATAGAAATTCAATAAGCAACATCTTAATATCTGTGTTAGCAGTGGACTTTAGATATGACGGGGTCAGTGGCAATCACTGGTAGATCCAAGACTTAGGCAGGTAAAAATACAGACAGAAGAACTAAAGGGAATGGAAGGTATCGGAGGATCAAAGACACAGAAAATGAGAGTTTAACTATGTCTTAAATGAGGGATGCCAACCAGATTTCAGCTCATATGTTATCTTTGATCTACTGTTCTTATCTTCTGGGGGTGATGTATTGAGAGGGGTTTTGAGCTTGTATTAGAACTCAGGTAGAAAAGAAGTATTGTCATTGATTAATGATGTCTTTCCCAAAGTGGGAGAGTAGAGTGGGGGCATGGGTACTGTAGGTTCACCAGGTCTTTTAAAAGGTAATGCCAAGTAATTATGGTCCAAGTCTCAGTCTGCCAATAATACTGGGTAAAACTAGCTCACTTTAAGAAAATCTACTGAGGAAACAAATTTACTAAAAACAAGAAATCAAAATAAACAAAAAATTTAAATACCAAACACAAAAACCAAAACTCAAAAGTGAGAGAAAGCTGATGGGTATAACAACTGATTTTACCAAGGAGCTTTTACTTGTGCTAAAACATCATAGTCAGTTTTCCCAATGCAGGTAGCATAATAATATTAACATATTTTTTTAGCATTTACCATATTCAAGACAATGTGATACAGCTTTACATTTGTTAACTCATTTAATCCTCACAATACCCTATGAGATAAATACTATCAAATCCCCATTTTTATAAACAAGAAACTAAAACTCAGAGAGATTAAATAACTCATGGAATCACTTAAAACACAATGCAAGAAGCAGGATTTTAATCTGGCTTTCTAAGATTAAAAAAAGAGACATGTATTCTTGACACATGTTACTAGAAGTTCTCTTTATTTTTTTTAAAGATTTTATTTATTTATTTGCTAGCGAGAGAGCACAAGATGGGGAAAGGTCAGAAGGAGAAGCAGACTCCCTGCTGAGTGGGGAGCCTCATGCAGGGCTCAATCCTGGGACTCTGGGATCATGACCGGAGTGGGAGGCAGACGCTTAACCGACTGAGCCACCCAGGTACCCCTCGAAGTTCTGTTTATACACAACTTTTTAGAAAGACCTTAAGGCATATAAAAAGATACATTTGTAAATGAAGTAAATTCTGCCCAATAAAGAACAAATATACCAATATTTTTGTTGAAATACTGAAAGACATAATTTTGCAGCTCTTCTTAGAAGGACAGCTGAAAGGAATAGTTTATCACAAAACTATGAAAATTTTTAATCCAGAGTTATTTTTTATGTAACTGCAAAATGATTAATTGATGGTTTGCTCAATTATTTTTTGAAGCATCCAAGTAAAACTAATCAGTATGATATTTCTAGAGTCATCACTTTCCAATTTTTGATAAACAGTACTAAGTGTGACTTTTCCAATCTTAAAATCATCCTAGGCTTCTATATTAATTCTTGAAAATGGTAACTTACAGCCACAATAAAATATGTAAATTCTTGAAGTGCCCTTTTATTTGGATTGAGTCAAGATCTCTTAAGGAAATATTTGTTTAATGAGACCTGCCTTGAGAAGTGACTATAGTTGATAAGAAATGTGACATAGCCAGAAAAAGTAAATATTCTTTGAGTCTTTGTAAATGGAAGCACTTTGATAATAAGAGCTCTATAGCCTCAGCCAAGATCAGCTATTTTTCTAAAATAGAAACCGAGTAGCCTCTAGAACTACCAGTCTTGTCTATTCTAAAATGACAAGAGAAAACCATGGGCTTGGTATGATGTTTATATCTGACACCGTATTTTACATCAGTGGAAAGGATTTCTTTTTCTATATCAAGAAGATATTCAGCCATTAATTCTTGTCAATGGTTTTCTCTCTTTCTCTCATTAATTTTTTAAAATAAAATAAATATTACTTCAAGGTACTTTGTTGTGTTGCCTGAAACGAATCCACTAAACCAAGGACTGAACTTGAAAGAGAGCAGAGGTTCTTTTGTGTTATTCTGCTATCAGGAGATAGTCATAATTATGAAGCTCTCAGCTGATCATATAAACTTTGGCTCTTTACACCAGGAGTTGTCAAAATTTTTCTGTAAAAGGCCAGGTAATAAATATTTTAGACATTGTGGACCATATGGTCTACATTACAACATCTGATGTTGTAAAATGAAAGTGGTCATAGGCCATATATAAATGAATAAATGTGACTGTGTTCCAATATAACTTTATTTGCAAAGCAGACAGAAGACCATATATTAGTCTACACGTTATAGTTCACCAACTTCTGCTTTGTACCCTCACTCAGGTCAATACCCACCAGTTCTACCCAAGATTAAGATCGCGCAGGTCGAAATACCACTTGAGCTACGTTTTCCAGAAGATTAAGTTTTGCAGTAGCACTAAAAATATTATCACCTGTCTTCTGTTTGGGATCTGAAAAAGACCTTTGAAATATCAAACAGTGGATGGAATTTTTTCCTTTTTCCCTGTCCCCTCCCTTCCTCCCTCCCTCCCTTCCTTTCTTCTTTCCCACCTTGCCCACCCCACTTTCTGTCTTACACATCAGCAAATACTTTTTGAAGCCCAAGTGTACGTTAGGTGCTAGAAATACAATGGTGAATAAGACTTAGCTTTCTGACTTAGAGATGCTTTCAGTCAATAGGGGAAATGGCAGAATAAAGAGACCATTTCAATACCTTGTTTTAGATACTACAATAGAAGTATGAGAACAATATTATGTGAACAAACTGCTTCAGCTTTGGAGGGGCAGTGAAAGTTTCCAATTGGATGTAGCAGCTAAGCTTAGATTTGAAAGATGAGTATTATCCAGACCAATGTCAGGGAAAGGTAGTATGAAAAGTGTCCCAGCAGGCACGGTTTCATAACAGGTCTGGAGGTATAAGAAGCCATGTAGAGCTCATTAAAGTGCAAGAACAAACAGCACATAGAGTACAAGATGAAATTGATAAAGGATGAAGCTGGAAAGGCAGAAAGGACCAGACCAGGAAGGACCTTTTCGGCACCCTAGTTCAGGTCACCCCTTATCTCACCAGGACAGCTCAAAAA
The DNA here is from genome assembly GCF_037043125.1 of Eumetopias jubatus. Taxonomy (NCBI): domain Eukaryota; kingdom Metazoa; phylum Chordata; class Mammalia; order Carnivora; family Otariidae; genus Eumetopias; species Eumetopias jubatus. Next base: position 38,511,184 of record NW_028274820.1, read on the forward strand.
CCCTCCTAGTTTGTTTTCTGATCCCCAACATCACCCTCTTCAACATATACGTACCATTGCCAGAATGATCACAGTCCGACATAGTTCATTTCTCCTTACTTAAACTCCTTCCATGGATACTCGTCGCCCTCAGAATTATTTCTAACTGCTAAGTGAGACCCCAAAGCCATAAAGATAAAGACCTGGTTCTAACTGCATCCCAGTCTCATCTTTTGTCAGCTCCATCTCCATGCTCTGGTTGTTCTTTTTTTTTAGGTCTTTAATGTCTTCGAAATGTGTTTTTATATTATCTTTTGTTAGGTTTATTCCTGGGTACTATAGACGTGTTATAGCCTTTGTTGCTGTTGAAAATCATATCTTTTGTTTTAATTACATTTTCTAATACCTTGCTATTGGCATAAAAATGTAATTGATTTTTACATATTGATCTTATGTCTAGTCTCCTGCTGAACTCTACTATTAATTCTAATAGTTCATTTATATATTCTTTGGGGGTTTTCATGTAGGGAATTCATATCAACTACAAATAATTTAGCTTTACTTCCCTTCTATTCCGTATAGCTATCTGACTTCTTCTGCACTTTTGAGCCCTCCAGTACTTCCAATACAATGTGGGAATGACGTGGTGTTGACTTATTATCTTGTTCTGATTTTGAAGGAGTGCTTTCACATTTATATTGACTATCCTGTTTGTTTTGGGGTTTTTGAAGATAGCTTTTGTTAGTTTAAGGAAATACATCTTATTCCTACTTTGATAAGGATTTTTAACAGAAACAGATGTTTAATTGAATTGATATTTTCCCGTGAATCTATTGAGATGATCAAATAATATAATATGAAGAATAACATAGATTCTCTAAGGTTGGGTCTAATCTGCATTTCCAGAATAAATACAGCTTTTTAAAAACATTTGTGGATTATATTTATTAATATTTTATTTAGATCTCATATCTATGTTCATAATTGAGATTAGTCTGTAATTTTTTTTATTGTTCTTAGAGAGTTATCTGGTTTTGATGATAAGATAATGCTAACATAATAAAAGTTATGTTATGAGTTATGAATTGTTTTGAGTTGTGAAAAGTACCTTCTTTTACATCCTCTAGAAGACTTTGTGTAACAATGGAAATAACTACCTTTGAATTTTGGTAGAATTTTACCTTAAAATCATCTGAACCTAGTGTTTTATTTGTGGGTATATGTTAACTACTTATTCAATTTTTTTTAAAGATTTTATTTATTTATTTGACAGAGGGAGAGCACAAGCAGGGAGAACAGTAGAGGGAGAGGGAGAAGCAGACTCCCCACTGAGCAGGGAGCCTGATGTGGGGCTTGATGTGGGGCTTGATCCCAGGACCATGGGATCATGACCTGAGCTGAAGGCAGACGCTTAACCATCTGAGCCACCCAGGTGCTCCTACTTACTCAATTTTTTAAAATGGTTTAAGGACTCCTTTTCTATGCTTAGTTTCAGTGAAGTTATTTTTTTTCCCTAGGAATGTATTTTGAACTAAGATTTTAAATGTAATTTATTGTCTTTTGTAAATCTTTACTATAACAATTTATCCTCTTTTTCATTTTAAATATTTGTATTTGTGGGGTTTTTTTGTTTATTTTTCTTCATTAGGATTGCTTGAGATTTATAAATTTTACTGGGTTTTTCATTAACCAAATTTTAGCTTTCTTGATCTTACTCATTTTATGTTTTTTTCTATTTCATTAAATTTTATTGGTTTTATTTATTTCTTCTTTCTACTTTCCCTTGGTTTATTTTGTTATGCTTTTCCTACCTTATATTAGAAGCTTTTTTCATTAACTTTTAGTCTTTTTTTTTTTCTTACCATGAGCACCAGATGTCCAAGGGGAGGATAAGATGGATGACCCAGGTCAGGCAGAGAAAGCAAATTCACCTCTCCTCTGCCTTTTTTTTTCAAGATTTATTTTTATTTTCGAAAGTGGGAGAGAGAGCACATGTTGGAGGGAGGGGCAGAGGGAGAGGGGGAGAGAGAATCTCGAGCAGACTCCCCACTGAGCCTAGAGCTCGATGAGGAGCTTAATCTTAGAATCCTGAGATCATGAGCTGAGCCAAAATCAGCAGTCAGACGCTTAACCGACTGAGCCACCCAGGTGCCCCTCTCCTCTGCCTTTTTCTTCTATTCAGGCCAGAAATAGATTGGACAATATCCATCCAGAGTAGAGAGGGCTATTCAGTTTACCAATTCAAACTTTATTCTCTTCTGGAAAACACCTTCAGAGACACATCCAGATATAATGTTTTACTAGCTATCTGAACATCCTTTAGCCCAGTCAAGATGATATATAAAATTAGCCATCACATATTTTAGATGTGTGAAGATTGTGATTTTCTCTTTTCTCATTATTTAGCTCTGAATATTTTTCTAGTTTTTGTTATGAATTTTTTATCTGTGAATTATCTCTGAAAGTTTTAAAATATCCAAATACATGTAGTTTTTAAAGATATATTTGTTATTGATTTCTATTTCCATTGTATTCCGATAAAAGAAAATAGTCTGTTGGATTGAAATTTATTGAGACTTGACTAATGGCCTAAAACTGGGCCATTTTAGTAAACTGTTCTAGGTTCAGTTAAAAATATATATTTTTAAGGAACATGTACTGGATCTTTACATGTTTATAATTTTCATTAGCTCAAACTTACTAATTCTGTTGTTTAGTCTTTGTCCTTACTGGGGCTAGTTTTCTTGAACTATAAATTACTGAGTGTTAAAAGGTGGAATTATTTTCCTTGTTCTGTTTATTTTTTGTTTGATTTTTTTAAATTATGCTATTAAATATATACAAGTTTATAATTATATCTTTCTGTTGATTAAAACTTTTCATCAATATGCAAATGTTTCTGTCAGAAGTAGAATGTGGTCCTATTCTAACTGACTGACAAAAGAAAGTTAAATTCTCTTAGAGGGAAAACAGCAACAAGCAGATGATCTACAATATTACATACATAGTGTTCAGTATTCAAATAAAAATGTATGAGGCCAGCCAAGAGACAAAAATGATCAAAAACAAACAAGAAAGTCAGTTAATAGAAACAGACTTGAAGGTGAACTAGATTTTAGAAGTATCATAATTCCACATGAACTTTAAAATAATTGTGATTAATATTCAAGAGAATAGATACCAAGATGGAGAATTCCACAAGAGAATTAGTTTCTCAGCTTTTAGATCTCTTATGAAGCATAGGATTTGGAATATGTATCAAGAGAAAAAGCAATGCAGAATGTCAGCCTTATTCTTTGTAGTTTCTTAAACTCCAGGATCTTGGTCCTTCAAGCTCTTCTTGTCTTTGTAGCATTAAGCTCTATTTGTTTCCCCAGTCTTGTGAGAAGATTGAAGACTCAAGCTGCTGCTTTCTGCAAGATCTCTAGGTCGACAGTTACTTTCTGGCAAATATTTCAAGGAGAAATGGAGCAGAAAATATCAAGGTCACCTTAGTATGTCTCCATTCTCTCTAATCTGGGCTGCTCAAGCTCTCGGTGTCTATGCTGCACTCTGCAGTGTTAAAACGGTTGTTTATTCATTTTTATTGTAGCCAGCAATTATTCTCCATGGAAAGGTTGGTTTTTACAAACTAATTTGTCATAGACAAAATTGAAAATCCTCAATATTTCCCTTTTAACGGGATAAGTTAATTGATTTTTTATTAGTTTTTATTACAAATATTCTTAGGTGCAGTGCTGTAAGTTTCAGTCCCCTTTTCTCAGTTTATGCTCTTTTAATTTTTGTGTTTTGCTTATTCAAAGTAGAACGTATGATATATACACTGTTTCTAATATTTTAGTGGTTACCTAGAAAATTTTAGTATTCATATTTGACCTAGTGTGGTCTAAAGTTAATATCTTGTCCCTTTTCTGAAACAAGTCAACAATTTCCTGAAGCAACCTTGAAAAAGACCAAACAAAAAGCAGAGGCATCACAATTCTGGACTTCAAGTTACATTACAAAGCTGTAGTGATCAAAACTGTATAGTACTGGCACAAAAATAGACACATAAATCAGTAGAACAGAATAGAAGACCCAGAAATGAGCCCTGAACTATATGGTCAATTAATCTTTGAAAAAGCAGGAAAGAATATCCCATGGGAAGAAGACAGTCTCTTAAACAAATGATGTTGGGAAAACTGGACAGCAAAATGCAGAAGGATGAAACTGGATCACTTTCTTATACCAAACACAAAAATAAATTCAAAGTGAATTAAAAAAAAACCTCTTTGACATCAGCTGTAGCAACTTCTTTCCAAATTTGTCTCGTAAGGCAAAGGAAACAAAAGCAAAAATAAACTATTGGGACTACATCAAAATGAAAAGCTTCTGCACAGCAAAGGAAACAATCAGCAAAACTAAAAGGCAACCTATGGAATGGGAGAAGATATTTGCAAATGACATAGCTGATAAGGGGTTAGTATCCAAAATATATAAAGAACTTATAAAACTCAACACCCAAAAAATAAATAATCCAACTAAAAATGGGTAGAAGACACGAGTAGACATTTTTCCAAAGAAGATATCCAAATGGACAACAGACACATGAAAAGATGCTCAACATCACTGATCATCAAATAAATGCAAATCAAAACTACAATGAGCTATCCCCTCACACTGTCAGAATGGCTAAAATCAACAACACAAGAAACAACAGGTGTTGGTGAGGATGAACAGGGGAACCCTCTTGCACTGTTGGTGGGGAATGCAAACTGGTGCAGCCACTCTAGAAAACTTAATGGAGGCTCCTCAAAAAGTTAAAAATAGAACTACTCCATGATCCAGCAAATGTTTTAATTTTGAAGCAGTAAAAATTATTAATTTTATTACATTTTGACTCTGAATACATGTCTTTTTTGTTATTCTGTTTCAAGGAAGGGGAAATACGCATAAAGCATATTGTGTACTAAAAAGTACCTTGGTTGTCCAGAGGAAAAGCATTTACCCAATAGTTTGAATTGCAAGATGAATGAATTGCTTTTTCATGGACCACTTCTTTTTTTAAATATCGACTTTCAGACAACCTAACATTATTCAAATTTAGGGTATTTGGCAGAAATTTATCTTGAACAAAATGTAAACCTCTCACTTCAAGGAAAATAACCAATTATGTCCTGATAAATATTTAACAACTAGCCCTCTGTGGGAGAAAGAAGATCCCAATTTTGTAGATTGGTAGCCAGTTTCTGTGCTGTGAATACTCTCAGCAAGGCTGATTTCAAGCTACCAACTTGATGTCACTAAACACAGAGTTGAGAGTAGATAATTGGGTCTCACAAACTATTGCAAACTATAGCACAGACTAGCACACTGCTGAAATCAGTGCCAATGATAAAATCAGAAATTCTAAGTGAGAATTAGAATTTTGGGAAGTTTATGTCTACCAGCATGAACTTGACAATTTCCTAATTCATAAACACTTTGCTAAAAAGATTATTAGAGATATTAAGAAATGTATTTCTTTATATTGTATGATGAAATGTTTCAATATTTAGAAGGTCTGCATAACTGAATGATCCAGTATTTTCCAAATGACCAACGTGTGCCATTACCAAATCTTGCATGGATGAGAGATTTATGCAAAATTCAAGATAGACAAATCAGTTTAATGTGATAGAGTACATAACTTATTGATAAAGTTTTAGATTCCATATTGTAACTAACCTTCAAGAAACTACCACTTACCAAGTTCTGGTGGGCATGAAGTTATCTTAAAAAGGCTGCTAAAAAGAGGTACCTAGGTGGTGTAGTCAGTTAAGCGTCCAACTCTTGGTTTCAGCTCAGGTCATGATCTCAGGGTCCTGGGATCGAGCCCCACATCCGTCAGGGCTCCATGCTCAGCATGGCGTCTGCTTGAGATTATATCTCTCTCTCTTTCTCTCTCTCTCTCTGCCCCTTCCACTTGTGCTCTCTCTCTCTCTTTAAAATAAATAAATAAAATCTTAAAAAAAAAAGCTGCTAAAATACTCCTTCCTTTTCCAGTTATATACCTGTGTGAGGCCAGATATTCCTTATGCTTTTTCACCAAATCAACTTGTCACAGTGGAAGGGATTCCTTATTTTCAAAGTGGAAAATGAAATTCCAAGTCTGGAATGACTATAGAGAATAGAGAGAGGGTCAGAGCAGAGTTACTCTCTCCTCACAGTTGCATTGTTATGACTGGGAGTGGACCCTTGATGTTCCTGATGCTCTAGATGCAGAGAAAAGTCCTCCCCCATTTGGGAGGTGGGCAAACCTAAGTGCCTCAGGGAGAGCCACCCGTGCAGCCCTTCACTCTATTGCAAGGGGATGTAATGTAACCTTTCAGAATGCTTTGGGGATTATTCTTCTGAGAAGATCAGCTCTCATTTAATTCAGTTTATATTTTGACTGATAAATATTTCTTACTTAGTTTACATGTTTCATGGACCTCTATGGCTTCATTAGGATAGCCTATATTTGATTTTAAGTTCCCAAAAGAAAGGGACTAGCATAGACCACATCCAGATTTGTGGGTAATGAACAATTGATGGTGATTAATTTCCTTTTATCTAGAGCCTGGCTTATGGCACAAAGTAGGTACTCTGTCTTCCTTACTAATCTAATACAAAGTTTAGCCTTTTCCCTAGTGTCCAGAAATTTACAGTAATTAAGAAAATAACACAGATACAAATATATCTACCTGAAATTGCTACTATAACAATGGGTAGAGTTCCAAAAGTTTGATTGTAAATTAGTTGTTCAGAGGTTAGAAGATATTTTTCTTTGGGGGAAAAATATTATACAGGGTATTTATATCTCTTGGTGAGGCCAAGTCTAAAAATAACCCAGATACAGTTTTGTATAAATATAACAATAATACAGTGTTTCTCCAGGACACATATTCAAAGCTGTCTATCAAAGAAACATCCCTCTCTAGTAGACAAATATTTGATCTTTTCCATTAACGTACACCATCGTAAACATGGAGCTGGATAGGGGTTGGGACAAAATTATGGGGTGAGGAGAGGAGATAGTGACTCTGTGATAAGGAGGGGGCTGAGGAAAGAAGACTGTGAACAAAAATTCCAGGAGTAGAGGGACAAAAGAATTGCAGGCTTGAGTTTTTTACTCAAGGTTAGGATGACGTTGTAGGGCACACTGGATTTTCGGTTGGCTACCCAATCTCCCCATTTTCCCCTAGGCCTTAAAGATTCATCTGCTCTCCCATTCCGTGGTCATTACCTCTTATGTTTCCCTCCCTTGTGGTCCACACATTTTCTCTTCTTGAGCTCTGGATCCTAAACACTAACATCCATCATAAACAGGACTCCTAATACATTCGAGGCACTCCTCAATAAATCAGAGAGAAGCAGAAAATGGCATGTTGTTCAACTTTTAATAAATCCGCATATTACTTCATCAAACTAAATTTAGAATTCAATGCTTAGGTACTCAGAAAATAACTCACATTTTGTCATTATAATATTGTGTTTGTTTCTATAGAAATTGTGCTAATGGAGAGTGGTCTGATGCAGAGTAAAGAAATTATGCACCTGTACATACACTTATATACAAAGTCTGTGTTTTAAGTTTTGTTCTGTCAATTCCTGTTATCTCTCATATTTCTATGACCACTACAACAATATAACTGGGGCTTGGGGGGAAGAAGAGCTGCAAGGGATTGAGAACTGAATATTAATTGTAGAGAAACAGTTGAGTATGATTTTTATATGTCCACTTCGATGATTTTTCTTTTGACTAAATTATTTTAGGTATATCTTTCAAGCTGGTTAAGACCTTGATGGAGCTGCCTGTTCCATTAACACTGGTAGCTTTGGGGAGGAATTAACAGAATCCATAACACACCTAAAAGGAAAGTATTTTATTTTCTTCTACTGGACAAAAGAAATAGAAACAGATGGGGGTAAAGTAGATAATGACTTAGGAAAAGAAATACTGAGAACTTCAAAAACTAACATTAATTACATCAGATATTGTTTATGGGATTGACTCAATCTGACCCCGCGATACTACAGCCTCATTTCCCAGCCCCTCCAAAATACTCTATATATTATTTATTAAAGTTTATGTTTTAATCGCCATGCAGATATAAGTAGGGCTAGAGAAAATGAGTCACACAATATATGTGTTTTGCTCCATTTATTCTTAAAGTCTATACTTTTTCACTGTTAATAAAGATAGCAGTATTCTGTGTTTCATGCCCATTAATCAGCCAGCAGCTTCATTGATTCTTCCTGTTAGACAACTCTATTCAGGAAACTACCAAGATAGCAGATTCTCTTGCTTATAGAACAACCACACACATAGCAGTAAAGATTTATCAAAAAGCACATAATCTCTTCTTTTCTACCTCCATCCCTTTGACAGAATATTTTAGCAACAATTCTATGTATATTGATGTCTTTATAATAGGAAGACAAGGATCCTATTATTTTTCTTTGGTAAGATGAAATCTTAGAATGATAACAAAGGTTAAAGATAGTGAATTTTTCATTCTCTTTTAAGAAGCAGCATTATGTATTAATATGTATTCAATTTTCTGACTCAAGAAGACATTTTGGGGGGTACTGAAATTTATTTTAAATTTATAAACAATAAAATTCAAACTTTATGTTGCATAGTTCTATGAGATTTGACAACTGTATGGGGTCATGTAACCACTATCATAATCAAGATACAGAACAGTCTCAACACTGCCACTGCCCCTGCCCCTCCAAATGTCCTTGGGCTGCCACTTTATAGTCAGACCTATTTCTTTAACTCTCAGTACCACTGGTCTGTTCTCTATCCATATAGTTTTCATTTTCCAGAATGTCACATTAAAGGAACCAGGTAGTATGTAGACTTTTGAATCTTACTTTTTTTCAGCCAGCATAATATATTTGAAATAGAGGCATGTTGTTGTAGGTATCAGTACTTCATACCTTTTTATTCTTAAGCAGTATCGCTTTAAATAGATTTAACACAATTTGATTAACCATTCTCCAGATGAGGGACATGTGGTAGCTTGTAGTTTTTGGCAAACGAAGTTGCTGTATACATTTGTCCTCAGGTTTTTGTATGAACATGCTTTTATTTCATTTGCATAAATGTTCATAAATACTATGAGTGGCATTTCTGGGTGCAAAGTAACTGTGTGTATAACTTTATAAGGAACTGCCAAGATATTTTCCTTGATGGCTATACCATTTTGCATTTCTACCAGTGATTTATGAGAAACCTAGTTGTTCTTCTATATCCTTGCCAGCATTAGTATTCCTAGGTGTTTTGTTGTTGTTTGTTTGTGTTTGTTGGTCATTCTAATAGATGGGGAGTAGATTCTTAGTCTGTGTTTAATTTGTATTTCCGTAGAGGGTAATGATGTTGATTATCTTTTCATGTGCTCATTTGCTATCTGTATATTTTCTTTGGTGAGGTATTTGTTCAAAACTTTTGCTCACTGTTGCTGAGTTTTCTTATTATTGAGTTTTGTGAGCTCTTTATATGTTCTGGATGAATATTTTGTCAGATACGTAATTTGAAAGTATTTTCTGAGTTTGTGGCTTGTTCTTTCATTCCCTGAATGTCTTTCACAGGCCAAACATTTAGTTTTAATAAACCAATTAATCATACTTTTATGCCTTATACATTTAATGTCATGTCTAAGAAATGATTGTCTAGCCCAAGATCTCAAAGATTTTCTTTTAGAATTTTATATTTTACGTTTATATCTGTGACGTATTTTAAGTCATTTTTTGGTATAAGGGATGAGTATATATTAAGGTTTATTCTTTTGAATATGGATGATCAAATGTCCCAGCACCATTTGTGAATCTTTCACAATTCTATTCTTTTCCTATCAAATTGACTTTGTTCTTTTCTCAAAAATTAGTTGTACTTTTGTGTATAGGTCTATACTGGGACTCTCTATTGTGTTATATTGATTTATATATCCATTCTTTTGCCAAAGCCACACTGTTTAAATTACTGTAGTTTTTTTTTTTAAGATTTTATTTATTCATTTGAGATGGAGTGATAGAAAGATAGAGAGCATGAGCAGGGGAAGAGTCAGAGGGAAAGGGAGAAGCAGACTCCCCGCTGAGCTAGGAGCCTGATGTGGGACTCGATCCCAGGACCCAGAGATCATGACCTGAGCTGAAGGCAGATGCTCAACCATCCGAGGCACCCAGGTGCCCCTCCCTTACTGTAGTTTTATAAAGAATTTTAAATCAAGTACTGTGAATCCTCCAACTTTATTTTAAAATTTTTGGCCATTCTAGTTCCTTTGATTTCCCATAAATATGGTATATATATTTTCATCCTTTTACTTTTAATCTATATCATTTAAGTTGTTTTTCTAGGCAGTTTATCACTGAATCTTTTAAAAGACCCAGCCTGATAATCTTTGTCTCTTACTAGGTATGTTTGGACCATTTGTATTAATGTAATGATTTATGTGGTTGGATTAAGCTGACCATTTTATTACTTTTCTGTTTTTCTTCTCTGATGTTTCTCTGTTACCCCTTCCATACCTTCTTTTGGGTACTTGAATTTTTAAAAACTATCACATTTTAATTTATGTATTAGAATTTGGATAATATCACTCTGTATTTTTAATGGTTTCTTTATTTTTAAAATATACATACCTAACTTTTCATGGTCTTCTTAGAGTTAATATCTTACCACTTAATATAAAAAATAGAGGTCTTACACAACTAGTCAGAAGATCAGTAAGGAAAGAAAGGATTTAAACAACACTATAAACCAGCTGGACCTAACAGATTTAAACAGAAGCACTTCGTCTAACAACAGCAGAGTACTTTCATTCATTACTGGTGGGAGTGCAAAATGGTACAGCCACTTTGGAGGACAATTTGGCAGCTACTTTCAAAATGAAAAATACTCTTACCATATGATCTAGCAATTGTACTCCTTGCTATTTACCCAGAGTTCACAAAAAAAGGATATTTATGACAGCTCTAGTCATAATTACCAAAACTTGGAAGAAATGAAGATGTCCTTTAGTAGATGAATGGATAAGTAAACTGTGGTACATTCAGACAATGGAATATAATTCAATGCTAAAAAGAGATAAGCTATTAAGCCATGAAAAGACATGGAAGAGCCTTAAATGCATATAACTAAGTGAACAAAACCAATTTGAGAAGGCTCTATACTGTATGATTCCAACCATGTGACATTGTAGAAAAGGCAAAACTGTGGAGACAATAAAAAGATCAGTGGTTGCTATGGGTGGGTGGCTAGGGGATGCAGTGAAGTGAATAGGCAGAACACAGGATTTTTAGAGCAGTGAAAATACTCTGTATAAGGATGAATATATGTCATTATATATTTGTCCAAACCCACAGAATATACAACACCAAGAGTGACTTCTAAGGAAAACTGTAGACTTTGGGTGATTATGAAAAGTCCATGTAGATTCATCTTTGGTTAAAAAAAAAAAAAAAAAGTACCATTCTAGTGAGTGATGTTGATAATGGAGGAGCCTAGGTATATATATGTTGGGGCCAGGGGTATATGGGAAATCTCTGTACCTTCCTCTCAACTTGGTTATAAACCTAAAACTGCTCTAAAAAAACAAAGTCTTAAAAAAGAAAACCCACAATGAGGTATTACCTCATACCCAGTAGGATGGCCACTTTCTTTTTTTTTTTTTTTTAAGATTTCATTTATTTATTTATTTGTCAGAGACGGAGAGAAACAGAGAAAGAGAGAGAGTCAGGCAGAGGGAGAAGCAGGCTCCCTGCCAAGCAAGGAGCCTGATGTGGAACTCGATCCCAGGACCCTGGGGTCATGATCCAAGCTGAAGGCAGACTGAGTTTAATCGACTGAGCCACCTAGGCATCCCTGACCACTTTCAAAAGAACAGAAAATAACAAGTGTTAGTGAGGATGCAGAAAAGTTGGAATCCTTGCGAAGTGTTGGTGGAAATTTAAAATGGTGCAGCTGCATGCAAAACAGCATGGAACTTCCTCAAGAAATTAAAAGGAGAATTACTGTATGACCTGGCAATTCCACTTCTGGGCATATATCCAATAGAATTAAAAGCAGGATCTTGAAGAGACATATGCACACCTGTGTTCATCACAGCATTATTCACAATAGCCAAGATGTGGAAGCAACCCAAATATCCAGATGAATGGATTAAAAATGTGATACACACACACACAGTGAAATATGATGCAGCCTTAAAAAAAAGAAAATCCTGTCACATGCTACTACATGGACAAAACTGTGGTATATTCTGTGAAGAGAAATCAGTCACAAAACACCATACTGTATGATTCCACTCATATGAAATATCATATGAAAGTAGTCAAAATCATAGAAACAGAAAATAGAATGGTAGTTATCAAAGGCAGGTGGGAGTGAGAATTAATGTTCAGTGCATGTAGAGTTTTAGTGTTGAAAGATGAAAAAGTTCTGTAGATCTGTTGCACAATAATGTGAATATACTTAACACATACTGAGCTGTATACTTAAAAATGGTTAAGATGATAAATTTAATGTTATGTGTTTTGTACCATATTTTAAAAATCTTAAGAGAAAAACACTAAAGGGCTCCTGGGTAGCTCTGTCGGTTAAACATCTGCCTTCAGCTCAGGTCATGATCCCAGGTTCCTGGGATGCAGCGGTCCTGGGATGGAGTCCCGGATCCAGCTCCCTGCTCAGCGGGCAGTATGCTTCTCCCTCTACCCCTCCTCCTTGTTGTGTGCTCACTCTCTCTCAGCTCTCTCTCATGCTCTCTCTCTAATAAATAAATAAAATCTTTTAAAAAATTAAAAAAAAAGAAAAACACTAAAGTGATGATAGTCACTCTCCTTTAATAATTAACAAACAGAATTCTAATAAAATGTTCTCCTTATTTTCCCTTTAAATGTAGTCCAATAATTTATAAGAACTGATATTTCAAAGGTTTCTGTTACCAGAATGAATAGTCACAAACTTGTGTGATGCCTGATGCGGGAAGAGTGACTTGTAATAATAAAATTATCACAGTACAACACACAAACAAACAAAAAATAGTGGGCTTACAACCTTGTAGGCCCCTTAATTCTTCTCCCTTATGTTATAGTTTTCCAGTGTATTGTATGTACATACATTGAAACTCTCTCCCCAGATGATAATTATAATTTTTTATTACAACTTTGAAACATATTTTAAATAACCAAAGAAAATATGTAATCTATTACATTTTCCAAAATGTTTACCATTCTGTCAGTCCTCTTTAATTCCTGAAGTTCCAGATTCCCTCTGCTATCATCTGCTTCAACCTAAAAAACTTTCTCTAGCATTTCTTGTAGGGAGGATCAATGGAGACAAATTCTCTTAATTTTCTCTACCCAAAAGAGTCTTTATTTGCTGTCATTTTTGATGGATTTTTTTTTTTTTTTTTTTTTTTGCTGTGTATAAAATTCTGGGCTGATAGCTCTTTTTACTAAGTGCTTTATTTTTTTTTTAAGATTTTATTTATTTATTTGTCAGAGAGGGAGAATATAAGCAGGGGGAGCGGCAGGCAGGGGGAGAAGCAGGCTCCCCAGTGAGCAGGGAGCCCGATGCGGGACTCATTCCCAGGACCCTGGGATCATGACCTGAGCCAGAGGCAGACATTTAACCGACTGGGCCACACTGAGCCACCCAGACGTTCCTTTACTAAGCACTTTAAAGATGTTATTTGTCTTCTGTCTTTCGTGGTCTCCGATGTGAAATCTGCAGTCATTTAGATCATTATTCTGCTATATATAATGTGATATATCCCCACCTGTTCAGGTGCTTTCAAGATTTTTTTTCTTTGTCTTTAGTTTTCAGCACTCTGAGTATAAAATACCCAGGTATGCTTTTCTTTGGATTTTCGAGTTGGGGTTTGCCTTGTTTTTTAATCTGCAAATTATATATTTAACCAACTTATTCCTATAGAGGATTTTCTAGAAACTAAATGAAGCAGTCCTGGGATGGAGTCCCGGATCCAGCTCCCTGCTCAGCGGGCAGTCTGCTTCTCCCTCTACCCCTCCTCCTTGTTGTGTGCTCACTCTCTCTCAGCTCTCTCTCATGCTCTCTCTCTAATAAATAAATAAAATCTTTTAAAAAATTAAAAAAAAAAGAAAAACACTAAAGTGATGATAGTCACTTTCCTTCCTATAAGGAATTCATTCCTCCTATAAGGTGAACTAATGGCTTATAGACTGATACCTGCTCACTTCTGAACCCCCACTAGCTATCCGTAGTTAATCTCAGAACTCCTTTATATTAAGCCTCAGTGAAGCCTCAGAATTGTTTACACCACAGCTAATAACCAATCAGATATTGCACATATGTTCAAACTAATTGCCGCGCCATAATCTAGGTATCCTAAAACTTCCCCTGTATTAAGAAAGTCCACCAAGAGCTCTGGATGTGGATCGTATCATTTTGATTCTGTCTGAATCACTTACTTTAAGTGAACTGAATTTTGATGGTATGTGATTACTTACAATATGGGGTATTTAATTTACAACCTTTTAGCATTTGTTGCTGGAGCTAGAGAGTCAAGATGTCTTTGAAGATGCTGTTTCTTACAGTTCAGGGCTTTACTTCCAGTCCATCTATGGGAGAAATTGATCTCTCTGGTTTCAAAACTTTTCTAATACTAGAGAAACCATTGAGCTCCCTCTTTGCTATATTTTCTCCAGACTTAAACACAGATTTGTGGGTCCTCTTCAGTGGGTTTGCAGGAGCAGCTGGAATGCATCTTGAGCAATGAGCTCACTTCCATTAGATCTTACCTTTTGTTTTCTTCCTCTTCTCCCATTTTCGTCATCCTCTTGAAGGCCTCATAGTTTCTGAGTTGATATAATCTATCTAAAGTCTTTCTGGAACAAATAATGGATGTGAATAAATAAAGTATAGCATGTTCTTTGATAAAACCACTGAATAACCTGAAGGGATTGATTCTTCCCAAATAATTTATACTTTAATGGAATTCTAATCAATTAGATTGATTAGAATTGCCTACTTTTGGAAGTAGGGAACATAATTCCAAATTAACTTTGTAAGAATAAAGTGATGAAAATACCTGAGGAAAGGTTTAAGAGAAAATTAATTCACCACTAATAATGAGTTAACTTGCTCTTTGATATATTGAAACATTTTTTAAAACTATAATCATTAAGAGTATGGGTTTTCTGCGTGGAGCACTGGGTGTTATGCACAAACAACGAATCATGGAACGCTACATCAAGAACTAAGGATGTAATGTGTGGTGATTAACATAACAATAAAAAATTTAAAAAGAGAGAACTAATGATGTAATGTGTGGTGATTAACACAACAATAAAAAAATAAAAAAAAAAGAGTATGGGCTTTATACAATTCTGACCAGAGAGATTAATAAAAAGACACATGTTAGTATATGGCAAAATAAGTATCACAACTCAATGTGGATAGGATAAATTATCAAATGGTTTGAGGGAAAATTTTATTACATATTATACCACAACGTAAGTTCCAGATGCATTAAAGTATTATTAGTTTTTAAGAATAACATACAAATCTAAATCAGCTAATCTTTGTGAGAAATGTTTTACAGATAAGCAATGGGAGAGCACACACTCTACCTGTTCCTGTCAGAGGAGACAGAAAACAAAGAATAAGAATCATACTAAAGATCTGTATTTATATTGATAACAATAATTTATTGTATTAACAAAAATTAAGTGAGAAGAGATGGTATTGCCAGGGACAGCAAGGAGGAATTGAGAGAATACTTGTAATTTAAAAAATGGTTGGAGGATGAAGGGCTAAGATGGTAACACAAGAGGCTCCTGAAAAAGGGTAAATATGTGAGGTGATGGGTTTGTTAATTAACTCAATAGTGGGAATTCTTTAACAAGATATATGCATATCAAATCATCACATTTGCACTTAAATCTCTTACAATTTTATTTACAAATTATATCTCAATGGGGGTGAAAAAAATTAAAAATGATGCCCAGGGAAAGTTTTGCTGAGATGGTGACATTTGTAGAAGAACTTTAAGGAGGTAAGGAAAGCAATTTGCATAGGTCTCCTGGGGAAGAATATTCCAGGCAAACAGAAGAGCAAAAGCAAATCCTGTGGTGCACTTAGGAACAAGAAAGAGGCTGGTGCTGCAGGCGTGGGGGTGGGTGAGCCAGTGAGCAAGAGGAAGAATGGGGGAGTTAAAAGTGAAGGACGGAGAGCCGGATTACAGAGAGGACTTTGGCTCTTATTCTGGACCAAATGGAAGCAACTGGGAGGTTTTAACAAAATAATTGATTCAATAGTACTTACAAAGAATATCTCTGGCTATTACATTGAAAACAGACTGCGGACAGACAAATCAGAAGCAGAAAGATCAGGTGTGAAGCTTTTGAAATAACCTAGGTAAAAGATGACGGCACCTTAGACCAGGGAAGTGATAAGAAGGTGGAAAGAAGTTGTAAAATTCTGGATATATATTGAAGTTGGAGCTGACAAGAATGCTGACAAAAAGTAGTATGTATAATAGTTGCACAAACTCTGGGGCTTGACACCCAGGCTCAAATTCCAGCTTGAGAATTTGCTACCCTGTTGTCCTGAACAAGTTATTTAGCTTCTCTGTATCTTGGGGTCTACATCAGCTGGTGATTTTGAGGATTTAAGGAGATAACCTATGTAAAGTGCTTGGAATAGTGCAGGCACATGGTAATCATTAGATAAAGTATTATTTTCTTAAAAGATTGTATTTATTTATTTGAGAGAGAGAGAGCATGCCTGGGGGTAGGGGGATGAGAAGCAGACTCCCCACTGCGCAGGGAGCCAGGACTAGGTGGGGCTCCATCCCAGGACCCTGGGATCCTGACCTGAGCTGATGACAGACACTTAACCAACTGAGCCACCTAGGCGCCCCTAGATAAAGTATTATTATTAGACTTGAGGTATGAGATACAGAGTTGAATCAATGTTGATGTTGGTAAACAGGTAGGAAAAGAAGTATAAAGTGTTATAAGAAAAGTCTGAAGTGTTATGTGGTCACACACACACACACACAAACCCCAAAAAAGTGTATAATCCAAATTATATATATATATATTTTAAGATTTTATTTATTTTTTGACAGAGAGAGAGAGAGACAGTGAGAGAGGGAACACAAGCAGGGGGAGCGAGAGAGGGAGAAGCAGGCTTCCTGCCAAGCAGGGAACCCGATGCGGGGCTCAATCCCAGGACCCTTAGGATCATGACCTGAGCCGAAGGCAGATGCTTAACGACTGAGCCACCCAGGCGCCCCTCCAAATTATATTTTGAAAGTTATTTACATATGTATACAAAAACAATGTAAAAGGAAATACCCTGAAATATTTCTAGTGATTGGTCTAGATAATAATATTGTGGATAATTTATTTTCTTATTATGTCCAAAGTTTCTACAATAAACATGCATGTCTTTGTATAATCAGAAGAAAGTTATTAAACGTTTTAGAAAACAATTATTTAAAAAGTGAAACAGTCACCTTATTTTATCTCATAAATAAAATGAGGGGAATGAAATAAAGTGTAGGGAGTGGGGAAGGAGAAAGAAAGCTCTTTCCTAAGGTAATTGGAAGAGAGTTGGAAGAAAAATAGAAAAGTATATGGGTATGTGAGAAAATTTTACACAAAGTAGTATCAACTGATTTCTAAGTAAAAACATCAAAAAAAGGAAGGCTCTCTAGCGTGTCTGTAATCCCCCTCAAGGTTTTGGAACTGGGAGATGGCTAATGAGAGTTCTCCAAATGGCCACTAGGGGGTTCCTGTGGTCCAGGAAGCCTGGTAGCCCAGAATAAACCCATGCCTCCTGGAGAGTGAGAGTGAAGGGGCTTGTCCAGATGGAAGAAGTGTTGTCCACATTTGTGTGTATATTCCTAAACCTTAGGACCAATGAATGTTAGATGGAAGGAATTTAATGGACTTTCCAGCCTAAGTCCTCATTTTAAAATTAGGAAAATTAAATGCAAAGAAGTGAGAGGGTAATACAAGTTACATAGCTGGTGAGACACAATTTGATAATACTCCAATCTAATCAGTGATTTCTCTACTAACTTACATTGTTAGAAACTGAGGGATGAGCAGTACAGAAGTAACACCACCACATTGCAACCCCACAGAGATTCAAGTGTTGAAAATACTGATCTCCAGTATTATTTTTACAAGCTAATAATAATAGCATATGATCTTTGGAAATATATCATATGACTATCATAGCTACTTTGCATTTTTGACGTAGAGCTTAGCTCAATTCTAATGCTCAGGAACTGTCAAATAAATGCCTATTACCCATAGTTTGATAGTTATTAATAATTTCTTTTTCCTTTCCTGGTTTAGACAACTCCAGGAATTAACTGTCACACTCAGCTTTATTGCTAACAAAAACCAAACAAGCAAAAATATCAAAATATGCCACTGTAAATAGACCAGATCTTTTAAATTGATGAAGTTAGGTGTAACTCTGGGTTCTGTTTTCTACCAGCACCTGGCCCTTAGTATCCTCATCATTTTCAACTCCTCCTTCAAAGATTCAATTCCATTCAGTTCTCCTGTTATTCCTGTGGTCCTCATTGCCCAGTGCCTACCTCCCTTGTCAAGTATAGCCTCCTTTTTTTCATTCATTTTTTTTTTATTCATCCAATTCAGAAATATTTATTGAATTCCTTCTGGAACAAGTTTTTGCACAAAAAGCTGTGGGGTAATACAAAGAAACTATGAGATAATGAATGTTTGTTGTGTTAAGCCACTAAACTTGGGATAACCACCCCTGGATGAGTTCTGCTAGTGTTTGTTGTTGTTGTTGTTGTTTTTATTCAAGTGTTATTACAAGTGTTATATTACTTTCAAATGTAAATGCTCTCTCAACAGTTCTATGCATTTCTTAGTGCTCATCAAGATAAGTATACTCTTAATTGTGCTAGTATTAATTTTTAAAACAACATCCCAAACCACAAAGTATATAGCCACAAAATCAGCTAGAGCCAAGTATACCTGAGAGAACTTGCAAGGTCCTTTAAATGTTAAGAGAGGGAAAAAAAGTGATTAAAAAATATGAAAATTCTAAAGAGTGGGGTCACCGTATACTTGTACAGTTGTATACGTTGGGCCCTTCTGTGAGTAGCTATTTCTTTTTCTGGGACACCCCCCCCCCCCACTGCATTTTCAGCCAAGGTGGAACAATTTCCTGCACTTAGCAGACCCATCATGGCCAGTTTCCCGACTCTGAGGCAGACTGGTGAAAGTTTGGTGCTAGTGAGATTTGCATCAAATATACAGACTTCCTGTGGCCATTTCTTGTTGTGCCAAGAATAATTCTGTTCCATAGCTCCAGGCTGAACAAAAGTTCAGCCTCAAGCTGCCAATGAAAGTGTTTGAGTGGGAGGAGGAGAGCAAACATAAAAAGTATAGGATTATTCAGAAGGAAAAAAAAAAATCCAAATACATGACATTCTGAATCCACTAACCAGGAGTTAGTATTGATATCTCTGTGCACCAAGAACAGTAAATGAGAGGCAGCTCTCAGAAGAGAAGTGGTAAATGGGATGATGTTAGAATCCATTTGGGAGACAAATCATTAGTCCATCAGACTGTTAATATGTAAAGCCTTATAACACTAGCATCCTTGAATTGAGTGCCTTGGGGATTGTTTCAGTTCTCTATTGCTGTATAACAAATCACTCCCAAGTTTAGTGGCTTAACACAACAAACATTCATTATCTCATAGTTTCTGTGGGTCAAGAATCTTCTAGACATGCTTTAACTGGGTCTCTGGCTTCGTGTCTGCACAAAGCTACAATGAAGGTATCAGCCAGAACTGCAGTCATCTCATGGTCCAATTCACAGAGGATCTACTTCTTCTTCTTCTTCTTTTTTTTTTTTTTAAGATTTTTATTTATCTGGAGAGAGAGAAAGAGATAGAGAGGGAGAGAGAGCAAAAGCAGGCAGAGTGTCAGAGGAAGAGGGAAAAACAGACGCCCCTGCTGAGCAGGGAGCCCGACCTGGGGCTCAATCCCAGGACCCTGGGATCATGACCTGAGCCGAAGGCAGATGCTTAACTGAGCCACGCAGGTGCCCCTCACGGAGGATCCACTTCTAAGCTCACTCATGTGGCTACTGGCAAACCCGATTCCTGATTCTTGCTGGCTGTTGTCTGAAGGTGTCGTTTCTTTGCCACATGGATTTCTCTATAGTTCCTAACATAGCAAATGGCTTATCTCAGAGAGAGCAAGTCAGGAGAGAATGAGAGAGGGCCCCAAACAAGCCACAGACTATTAAAAATCTAATCGCAGAACTAATATCCCATTACTTCTGCCATACTTTATCCACAGAAGTGAGTCAATAAGTCCGGCTCGAGCTCAAGAGTTGGGAATTAGGTAAGGTCAGTAACACACCAAGAGGTGGGGATCATGGGGAGTCATCTTAAAGGTTGCCTACTGCAGAGATGATTGCTAATACTCTAAATATTTAGAGTATGTTGGCAAGCAGCATAGGTTTTCTGTTTTATTTACATCAAGTGTATGCTGATAATGAGGCAGTGGGAAATAGTGTACTGTGCTTGAAAGACCAATGGGCTGCCAGAGGATCTGCAGTTCTGTTCCAGCTTAATCACTTAAGATAATAGAAATGCAAGCTAGGGGTTATAGGAAGAATCTCTAGTCCTTATAAATATTCTGGTCTACTGAATTTCACATTTTCTGCTCAAGATAATCCTAAAGGACAAGGAGAGTTAGCATATCTTTTTCATCGCTATACCTGTGAGTTGGGGGTATGGATGAAATCTGTCTGCCACAAGAACATGTTTTCCTTTTTTGTAATATCAAGCTGAATCTTGAAAAGTCATGTGAACTTTATATTCTACCTTACAATATACTGTATTTCTTATAATTAAGTATGTTACCATTAAATCAAGTGATACCCCAGGAAGATGGAGCACGTTTAGGTTATCACCTTGTTAATGTCCTAGCACAGCACATGGTCCATTGTGAATGAGGACCCTTCCAACGGTACGCTGATAAACTGGCTGTCAAAAGACAGGATGGAGGCAAGGAGGGAATCAAATTCTGGTTTGTAGTGTTTACTGATTTTCCTGATGTAAATATTTCCATCATGTCCAACTTACTGAACATGGAGTTTAGAAATGCTGTTTACAGTTGGCTCTTGAGAACAGGTTTGAGCTGGCTTTTAGACCACCTTCTATCATTTTACTTCCTGGAGCTTTTGTTACTCATCTGGAAAACAGGGATAGCATTTTTGGCCCTGCCATTTCAAATGACAAAACTAGCTAATCATTTTCAGGGAGAAAAATATTTTAGATAACTAAGTTACACAACTCATAACAAAATTAAACTATAGCTGGGTTAAATATTAAAATGTAGAAAGTGAAAAAAAAATAAGATAAAATATACAAGAATATGATATAATGCTTGGGGAGGGAAGTATTTCTTAAGTATAATTATAAATTATAAGCTTAAGATTTCTTAAGCTTTATAGAAGCATAAACTCTAAAGGAAAGGTTTGAGGTATTGTACGGAATAAAAATAAACTCCACTTTATGGCAAAAAATAGTATAAACATAAAGTACATAAGTATTTCTATGGAAAGTAAGGAAATACTAATAATTTTAAATACTATAACATTCCCCATGATTTCCAGGGTTCCTTTACATGTAGGAACTGTAAAACTTATTTTAAACCACAAAATAAGTTTTGAGGTAAGCAGTCATTATGATCATTAGATTTATTTATTTTTATTTATTTTTTTTAAAGATTTTATTTATTTATTTGACAGAGACACAGCGAGAGAGGGAACACAAGCAGGGGGAGTGGGAGAGGGAGAAGCAGGCTTCCCGCTGAGCGGGGAGCCCGATGTGGGACTTGATCCCAGGACCCTGGGATCATGACCTGAGCTGAAGGCCGACGCTTAACGACTAAGCCACCCAGGTGCCCTGATCATTAGATTTAAAATACACAATCTGAGTCTCAGAACTGAGTTGCTCTGCTTCTAAGTATTATTTTTAGGAAAAATTGTAAATAATTGCTATTTCTGGATTAATGACTCTGTCTAGGTCTATAATGATACACAGCAGTTGTTAAATTGAGCCAATTTCTTTTTTTTTTCTTAATCTGTGTTTTACCGAGAGAACCTAATAACTTGAAAGAGGTTCCATACTAAAGGAGAATTATACTGATGAGGACATTTGTTTGCTGGCCAGGAATCACTAATCATCAGCCACCAAACATCGTTTATAGTCATCACCTTGGTTTATGTTATTTTATGATGTTGAATTACTGTCTTAAATAATTCCACTGTCATGAATTGGATTGTCCAGTAAAGGTATGGAAAAAGGAATTATCAGTATGATACATTACTGCTATATATTCAAAGGATCTGACATTTCAGTATTTGCATTGTTTAGAAATGTTCCTTGCCACATACAGGCATCTAGGGATGTTTAATTAATCTACATGTGCTAGAATGGCACATTTCCCACAATTTGCAGTAAACAAGCAAGCAAGCAAATAAACAAATTATTCCCCTAATCAGGAAGATGCAATAAAAATGAACTTTATAATATACTTACCCACTGGGACAAAACAAGAACAAAACAAAATAAAAAAAACTCTGAGCATAATAAGGGATCTAATAATATGCAAACAGTGCAGAAGATTTGCCCTTGAAATAAAATATATGTTTTCTTTTTTAAAGTAACTTCTGGAGTTTATCAGAAGAGAAAGAAAAAACAAGCCAACAGACAGCTCAGTGACTTTTTTTTTTTTTAACTTCTCCTTCCTCCAGAACTAAAGATTATCCTCTCCCCTCTGAGTAACAGAAATAGTAGAGAAAGGACAAAGTTCTTGGAAGGAAGCCCAGTTTAGTAATGAAGAGGTGGGGCACTTTTAGTGAACAGAAGAAATTAAGAGTGAGGCACCAAGGATGGCTGATCTGCTGGGAATGGCCAGCAATCCCTGTACCGACCGATGCAAGATTGCTCCAAACTTTGCTGTGAAAGAGAGGAGAAGGCAAGTGGGTCAATGCTCTAAGCAAAGACCCTTTGCTCTTCTTTGCTCCTGCCTTTGTTGGTCCTTCAGGATAATCCTAAATCTTTATCACTGTTTCTCAAGCATGTGATGTGTGACAAGGGGTCTTAGTGGAACTAGGAGGATCTGTTTAAGGGAAAGATACAATATGCTAATCTGTGTGTTCTATCTGCTAAACATAGCCTAGGGGACAATGCATACAACCTTTAGATCACAGGGCTGGCTGTTTGGGCTAAGAAAGCTTCAGGGAAGGCAACTCCCTGGGGCATTCCTAGGGCACAGTGGTCATGCAGGCCTCAGCATTCCAAAGGCCTACGCCCTTGCCCTTCTCTGAAACCTTCCCTCACCCCAACAGCCTCTGTGTTACATTTTAGCAAGCCAGGTATTATTGGTGATTTCATGCTCTACATTAACCCCAATACAGATCTGGGGAGAAAGGAATGGAAAGAGCCTGGGCTTGGAGTGCATATCCTCACCATCAAAGTAATTGATGCGGGGAGCGAGGTTCTTGTCTCACAGAGTCGAAGAATGAATCTCGAGGACAAAGGAGAGTGAGTAAAGCGATAGAAGTTTATTAAGCAAGGATACAGAAAAAGCTCTCAGGAGTTGCCACTGAGAGCTTTTAGGGACGGTCTTTTATAGAAAGCTAACCAGGTAACTTAAATTTTTTTAACATCTCTATTGATAGCACCATTGATTAAGGACTAGTTACAACATATTCAATGGCTTACTTCCTTTTTAGGGTCTGGTAATTCTTGGTTGGTCACAAGTAGCAGTTTAACAAGACCCCACCTCTGACACCTAGGACGGGGTGGTCTGGTTTGTTCCCTTATCTCCGGTTTCCTTTCATCTCCCACATTTTGAATTTTGTGAGCCTGATCCCGTGGCCCCCTACCAATCTCTCCCTGCCTAGCCCCGCCTGCCCCTTACTCAGAACTACTACGTGGGTGTGTGAAGAGATGGAGGCTCCGAGACTTCCTGCTAGTGGATGATGAGCCTGGAGGAGTTATTGATTGCAGGTACCCCAATTAATAGTGTGCAAACTTTCACCTTTTGATCTCTGTTTATTTGGATCTCTTACTGTGAATTTTATTAATTCTTCCTCAGGCTTCCAGGGGTGGGAGAGACAAGTCTTTCGGCTACCTCCATTCACTGACCCAGGGAAGAGTTAATATTTAGTCTTAAGTCAGAAGACAGTCTAGACGCAGAATTCATTCTTCCTTAGGGGACTTCAACTTAAGTGAAAGAGGCCCATCCATATTATAGAAGGTAGTTTACTTTGCTCAAAGTTTGTGATCACAAACTGGCTTCTTTACTGGCTTCCCTTCAGTAAAAATGATGGGAAGACCAAAAAGCTGTGGTGGCCTCACATGGCTAACTATCCAGTAAGTCTGACTACCCTGACAAGTTTCTTAGCAACAGTGTGGTATATTTTATCTCTCAGTATAGTACCTAATTTGGGAAATTGTTGTCTCTTTGGTTTTATGAAACTATAAATAGATTAGCATTTGGGTTCATTGAATCTTTCCTAAAGCAAACAGGCTCCGAGTTCTGTACAGTGCCTTTGGAGAAGTCAGAAGCTGAGGTAGAGGGGCAAGAACTTCTAGTTCTGAGGGGAACTAGAAACTGTAGGTGTAGCTCAGTCATGGTGTTTCTCTTTACATGGATAATTTTAGCACTTGACTTTGATTAGACTTTTCAGAAAGCAATCATGTGCAGTGTTGCAAGGTACCTTTCTCTGTTAGGGTTTGTTTTTTTCTTTTTCTTTCTTTCTCCAAATTTTAATTTAATTCCAGTTAGTTAACATACAGTGTAATGCTAGTTTCAGGTGTAGATTTTAGTGATTCATCACTCACATACAACACCCAGTCTCTGCTAGGGTTTTAAGTTTTTGCTTGTGTTGTGGCTTTTCTGGAAATTTGGGGCAAATAAGATTATCTTATTAAAACAGATGACCATCAATTTCCTTCAGTTTTATGACCCATTGTGTGTGTATGTAGTTATTCCTTAGGTGCTCTTATTTACATCCTGGGAATGAATACCCATTCAGCAGCTGAGGATAACGTCATTTACTGTAGCAACAGCTACTTCTTGCCAGGTGTGAAGTCGGCAGGTTAGATATTATTGCTCTTAACAATGCATAAATCAAAACACTACAAAATATTTTTGAAGAGAAACCTAGAGTATAAATTTAAAAACTTAGCACCGTTTAAGGAATGCAGAGTTTGATATCCATTCTGAGAAGTGGAAATTTGTGTTTCTTCCTCCAAATATTCTTTGAGAATATACTCTTTTCACCTTTTGTTAGTATCATATGTCTGACTCCTGGTTTATTCAGAAACACTAGGAACATGGCATAATGTTTATCAAATTTAATCCAGCAACCCGGTCTTACTGCTTTTGAGTAAAATGAATAGTTGAATGGAATATATTGACTTATCTCTCACCAAAATTCAACAGAAAAAAAATGTACTTGTTTTGGTAGCAGACTGAGAACATATATGGAATCAGTGAAAATAAGTGAAGTAACTGAGGAGATTCAAAGCTTGCCCACATTTGGGAAATTTTCATGTTTTTCTAGCAGTGCAGATAAATAGCAATCTCAGGGTTCCATTGCAAGGAATTATGTTTTCAATTTCTGGCTCAGGTGCTATATTGTGAACTATATTAGTTAGGGTTCTCTGGAGAAATAGTACCAATAGGATGCATATATTTCTATATGTATGTGTCTATCTATCTATCTATCATCTATCTTTCTATCAAGAGATTTATTTAGAGGAGTTGGCCCACATGAGCAAGTCCAAAATCTGGAGGGAAAGAAAGCTGGCAGGCTGGAGACCCAGGGAAGAGTTAATGTTTAGTCTTAAGTCAGAAGACAGTCTAGACGCAGAATTCATTCTTCTTTAGGGGACTTCAACTTAAGTGAAAGAAGCCCATCCATATTATAGAAGGGAATCTACTTTGCTCAAAGTCTGCTTAATCACATCTAAAATTTACCTTCACAGCGACATCTAGATTGATGTTTGGCTAAATAACTGCCTTTCATAATCTAGCCAAGTGGATATGTACTTGCAATTTTTTTTTTTTTTTTTGCACCGTTTGTTGGAGAGACTACCCTTTCTTCATTGAATTGCCTTTGCATCTTTGTCAAAAATTAGTTGGCAGTATTTTTGGAGTCTATCTGTGGGCTTCCTTTTTTGTTTCATTGATCTGTATATTATTACATTTTTAGTAATACCACATTGTCTATGTTACGGTTGCTTACAGAAATCTTGAGATTAGTTAAAATAAGTCCTCCAGTATTGTTCTTTTCAAATTCTTTAGACTATTCTGGTGTCTTTGTTTTCCACATAATTTTTAAAAATGGTTGATACCAACAAAAATGCTTGCAAGGATTTCATTGGGATTGTGTTGAATATATAGATCAAATTGGGAAGAATTGACATCTTCACTATATTGACTTTTCCAATCTATGTACATTTATTCTACATTTATTTTGATATTCTTTGATTTCTTTAATCAGTATCATAGTTCTTCATACAGAACTTGTCTATTCTTGAATAGATTTATACATAATTCATTGTTGATGATATTATTATTTTTTTAAATTGCTAATATTAGTTATCTAGGAAATCAACTGACTTTTGTATACTGACTTTGTTTCCTGAGTCTTTGCTTAACTCACTTACTAGTTCCAGGAAGTTTTTTATAGATACTTTGGGGTTTTCCATATAGGCAATCATGTCATGTGCCAACAAAGAGTCTTATGTCTTCCTCTGTGATAGGTATAACTTTTCTTTCTTTTTCTTACCTTATTGAACTAGCTAAGACTTCCAGTACAATGCTGAATATGAGTGGTGAGAAAGGATATTCATGTCTTGGGTCTGAAAGTGAGGGTAAAGCAAGTCAGTTTGTTGGCGTGAAGTATGATGATAGGTTTTCTATATGTATCCTTTATTAGGATACATATAGAAAGGAGCTGTACTCCAAATTTTGGGGAGTTTTTATCATGAATGAGTCTTAAAGTTTGTCATATAATTTTTTTTACTTATTGATATGATAATACCGGTTTTTTTTTAGTCTATGAATATGATGAATTACATTGGTTGATTTACAGAATGTTAAGCTAGCATTGCATTCCTAGGATGAACCCCTTTTGGGCATGATGTATTATTCTATTTATATATTACTTAGTTTTATTTCATATATTTTGTTAGAGATCATTACTTCAATATTCATGAGTGATATTGGTCTTTAGTTTTCTTTTGTTTGTAATGGCTTAGTCTATTTTGATATTAGGGTAACTATGACCTCATAAAATAAATTGGAGAGTATTCCCTTTTTTTTTTCTATTTTCTGAAAGATGGTGTGTAGAATTGGTATTATGTTTTCCTTAAGTATTTGAACAAATTCACTACTGAAACCATCTGTGCTTGGGGCTTCTTCTTTCTCATTTGTTTTGGAAAATTTTTAATTAGTAATTTAATTTCTTTAATAGCTATAGGGCTCTTCAGGTTATCTGTTTTTCTTTGAGTGAATTTTGGTAGTTTGTATCTTTCAAAGAATTATTCCATTTCATCTAAATTTTTGAATTTATAATTATAGAATTGTTCTTAACATTTCTTTATTATCATTTTAATGTCTGTGGATAAGTAGTGATAGCCCCTCTTTCAGTTTTTACATTGGTAATTTTTTTCTAGATTGTATTTATTTGACAGACACAGCGAGGGAGGGAACACAAGCAGGGGGAATGGGAGAGGGAGAAGCAGGCTTCCCGCTGAGCAGGGAGCCGGATGCGGGGCTCGATCCCAGGACCCTGGGATCATGACCTGAGCCCAAGGCAGACTCTTAATGATAGCCACTCAGGCGCCCCTTTTTTTTCTTTTTAGCCTAACTAGAAGTCAGTTTTACTGTTCTTTGCAGATAATAATCAGATTTCGGTTTCATTGATACTCTCTATTTTCCTGTTTTTAATTTAATTGATATTTGTTCTCATTTTACCATTTCCTTTCTTCTGCTTGTGTTGTTCAGTTTGCACTTCTTTCTTTAACTTGCATTTTCTTTCCTAGATGGAAACCTAGGACATTGATTTATTGGTAGGTCTTTCTTCTTTTAAAATGTATTCATTTTCTGCTATAACTAGCCTTCTCAGCACTGCTTTAGCTGCATCCTACAATTTTTGATAAGTGTATTTGCATTATAATTAAGTTCAAAATATTTTAAAACTTTTCCTGATTTCCTCTTTAACCCATTGGTTATTTAGAAATGTATTGTTTATCTTCCAAGTATTTGGGCACTTTTTAGCTTTGTTAGTGATTTTTGGTTTAATTGTGTTATGTATCAGAACATATTTTGCATAATTTATATTCTTTTATATTTGTTAAGGTTTATTTTATGAACCAGAATGTTGTCTAGCTTGGTGAATGTTTCATGTGCACTTGAAAAAAGTGTGTGTTTTGATGTAGGTGTTTAGAATGTTCTATGAATATCAATTATGCCAAGTTGGTTAATAGTGGTGTTCAAGAGTATATTTACCCTTACTAAATTTTTCCTGCTTGTTTGTGGTGGTGAAGTCTCCAACTATAAAGATGGACTTATCAATTTCTCCTGTTAGTTCTATCAGTGTTTGTCTTATACATTTTGATGCTGTATTGTTAGGTGAGTACATGTTTAGGATTGTTACGTCCTCTTGGAGAATTAACCCCTCTATTACTATGCAATGTTCCTTTTTATCCCTGAAAATTTTCCTTGTTCTGAAGTTGGCTTGGTCTAAAATTAATATAGGTGCTTCAGCTTTCTTTGATTTGTGTTCTTGTGGTATAACTTTTTCTCTCCCTGTACTTTTAACATTTTTTGTTGAAATAAATTTCATATAACATAAAATCTAGCATTTTAAAGTGTTCAGTAGAGTGGTTTTCTATATATTCAGTGCTATGAGACCATCAGTATTATCTAATTCCAGAATATTTCCATTACCCCAAAATAACTTCTAAGCTATTGACGGTCAATCCCAATTTCCCACTCCCTCCAATGCCTGGCAATCCCTAACTTACTTTCAGTCTCTATTGTTTTGCCCATTCTGGATATTACACATGAATGGGATCATATACTATGTGGCATTTTGTGTCTGGATTCTTTCATTTCTCATAATGTTTCCAGGGTTTTCCACTTGCAACATATTTCAGTACTCTGTTGCTTTTTATGACTGATAAATAAATATTTCATTATTTGGACACATCACATATTGTTTATCCATTCATCGGTTGCCAAGCATTTAGACTATTTCAATTTTTAAGCTATTACGAATTTTGCTGTTGTGAACATTTGTGTACAAGTTTTTGGGTGAATATATGCTTTTAATTTTTTTGAGTATATACCTATAAGAGAAATTTCTGGGTCATGTAGTAATTCTATGTTCAACTTTTTGAGGAATTGCTATACTGTCTTCTATATAACAGCTCCGCCCCTTTGCTTTAATACATATAATTGTATATTTAAAGTGGGTTTCTTGTAGATGACATGGATTCACGTCTTGCTTTTTTTTTTAAATTTTTTTATTGTTATGTTAATCACCATATATTACATCATTAGTTTTTGATGTAGTGTTCCATGATTCATTGTTTGTTCATAACACCCGGTGCTCCATGCAGAATGTGCCCTCTTTAATACCCATCACCAGGCTAACCCATCCCCCTACCCTCCTCCCCTCTAGAACCCTCAGTTTGTTTTTCAGAGTCCATCATCTCTCATGGTTCATCTCCCCCTCTGACTTACTCCCCTTCATTCTTCCTCTCCTGTTATCTTCTTCTTTTTCTTTTTTCTTAAAATATGTTGCGTTATTTGTTTCAGAAGTACAGATCTGTGATTCAACAGTCTTGCACAATTCACAGCGCTCACCGTAGCACATACCCTCCCCAATGTCTATCACCCAGCCACCCCATCCCTCCCACCCCCAACCACTCCAGTAACACTCAGTTTGTTTCCTGAGATTAAGAATTCCTCATATCAGTGAGGTCATATGATACATGTCTTTCTCTGATTGACTTATTTCACTCAGCGTAACACCCTCCAGTTCCATCCACGTCGTTGCAAATGGCAAGATCTCATTCCTTTTGATGGCTGCATAATATTCCATTGTGTATATATACCACATCTTCTTTATCCATTCATCTGTCAATGGACATCTTGGCTCTTTCCACAGTTTGGCTATTGTGGACGCGTCTTGCTTTTTTATCCAATCTGAAATT
The DNA here is from genome assembly GCF_037043125.1 of Eumetopias jubatus. Lineage (NCBI taxonomy): Eukaryota > Metazoa > Chordata > Mammalia > Carnivora > Otariidae > Eumetopias > Eumetopias jubatus. The sequence continues at coordinate 38,541,470 of NW_028274820.1, forward strand.
CTCTTTTAACAAAGTACATTCAGACCATTCACGTTTATAGTAATTATCGACTATTGGATTAGAATCTACTGTCTTGCTGTTTTCTATTTGTTGAATTTGTCTTTCTTTTCTGACTTCTCTCATTTCAAAACTTAAGCATGTTTTTGCAATTCCATTTTATCTCATCTATTGACTTACCATTCATACTTCATTTTAAAACTTTTAAAATACTTTGTAAATATAAACCATAGGGTTTACAGTGTATCTTTTTAATTAATCCAACTCTGCCTTCAAATAGTGCTGTACCTTTTCATATGTAGTAACTTGAACAGAATATTTCCAGTAGTGCTATTATACCTTTTCATATGTAGTAACTTAGAATATTTCCAAGCAGTCTCCATTTTCAATAAAATTAAACACTTTCAGTAAAAATAAACTCTTCCTACCATTTGGCAAGACCATCATCTGATACAACAACAATGAGTCTTAAGCTCATATAAAGTGGCCTTCAAAACTGCTCCTTCAATTAAGTGGCTCATTTTATATAAGTTGCTATTCAGTTTGAAGATAGAGAAAATAGGTTATAGATAATTATAACCTATTTGAAAGCTCATTTTCATGAGTGCCCTCAATTAAGGAAAATATAACCCAATTTTTATCTAATAAATCATAGTGCAAAGAATCAAGATGATCCTGTTTGTGTAGTGATGGCTCCTTAACCATACCCTACTTAGCTTTGTATTGCCAGTGTACATACAAGTGCCAGTCACCACTGAAATGAGATTTGTTTGCTTTTTTTTTCTGGTATAAGGAATAAATGAGGTTCTTCTCTCGAATTAAACCAAAACAATAAACATAGGATAAACCTATCAAAAGTGGTTGCAATAGAAAATGGTTTAGTCACATTGTAGGAGAGTTTAGCAGTATTCCTTAAAACTGAAAATATGTACACCCCTACAACCCAGATGTACTGCTTCCGTATGTATACAAGGAGATATGTAGAATGTTGTTTTGTTATTATAGTGGTATGAAATAAAAAATAGCCTAAGTGTCTGTCAGCAGACAAATGGGTATGGTATATGTGATAATCAACATAGAACAGATAAAAGTAGCATATTCTTATGACATGATACTATACGGCAGTTAAAAGGAATGAACTAGCTCTCTATGTATCAATGGAAATATATCTCAGTATTTTTTATGAGACTAAGCAAGCTGCCCCTTACATATTGAGAGAGAAGTAGACAAATGCTAAGAAGACTCATAAAGTTAAAACCGTTGTTAAACGGTTCCAGACACAGAGTGGGAGAAAACTGGAACTGTGTTTGATACGCAAATAAAGCTTTAATTTTTATTGAAATGTTTTATTTTTTATAAGCTGTATCAGTAAGAAGAGTCTAAAATATACTCTGACATACACGCACACACACCCCCCCCCCAAATATCAGTGGTTTAAAAAAACAAAGGTTTATTTCATACCCATGTTGGCAGAGGTGACTATTCATTTAATTTACTTAGGGACTTTGGCTGATGGAAAAGCCACTGTCTCAAAACGTAGAGGATAAAGGAAACTCTATTGGGTTTTGCACTGGCAAATAAATGTTTAACCTAGAAGTAGTATGTATCAGTTCTACTCACAACTAATAGGCCAGAAGTAATCTTATGGTGCCACTCACTCATAACTGGATGAGGGAATGCCATAAGCCAAGGACATGAAGAATCAGAAATATTCAGAGTGAAAAATTAATGCCCACCCCACAGCAGAATGTATTTACCTATTTTTCCTACACTTGATTATTTAAAAATCAAATGAAATGATAATATAGTTAATGAAAAACAGATGGCAAGTGCAAATGCGTAGGCTAATATGACAATTGCTTAAATTTATAGCATGAGAAACTTTGAGTAATGGGTTAATGTAACTTTTGAAAGAGTGTTCTCACTGATGAGGTACAAAGCTTTGTCCCTGGCCCTGAGCTTTTCAGCATTTTTATGCATGAAATGGATGAAGATGAATTATGCAAAGGATATTCCCTTAATGGTGAATAATATTTACTACATCTTACAGTCACTAGTAGCAAGAAAGGAGCATAGGCCCTTCTGCTTCCTACCAAGATGGAATATCAGAGAACAGATTTTTTTTTTTAAAATTTCATTTGAGTGTAGTTGACACACAATGTTACATTAGTTTCAGGAGTATAATACAGTGATTCAGTGTCTCTACATGTTATGCTGTGCTCCCCACAAATGTAGCTACCTTCCATGACCATACAGTGCTGTGGCAGTATTATTGATTAAATCCCCTATGCTGTGCCTTTTACTCCTGTGACTTATTCATTCCATAACTGGAAGCCTGTATCTCTCACTCCCCTTCATCCATTTTTCCCAACCTCCCATGATCTTCCCCTCTGGCAACTATCAGTTTGTTCTCTGTATTTATAGGTCTGATTCTGCTTTTTAGCTTGTTTATTAATTTGCTTTATGTTTTAAATTCCACGTCTGATTGAAATCATATGGTATTTGTCTTTCTCAAGGTCCATCCATGTTGTCATAAATGGCATGATCTCATTTTTTTAATGGCTGAGTAATATTCCATTGTGTACACAGACACACACACACACAGACACACAGACACACACAGACACACACACACACACACACACACACACACACAACATACATACCACGTCTTCCTGATCCATTTGTATATTGATGGACACTGAGAGTGCTTCCATATCTTTGCTCTTGCAAGTAATGCTGCAATAAACATACGAGTGCATATATCTTTTCAAATTAGTGGTTTTGTTTTCTTTAGGTAGATACCCAGTAGTGGAATTATTGGATCATGTGGTAATTCTATTTTTAATTTTTTGAGGAACCTCCAGCTATTTTTCCACAGTGGCTGCACCAGTTTGCTTCCCCACCAACAGTGCACGGCGGTTCCTTTTCTCCACATCCTCTCCAACACCTGTTACTTCTCATTTTCATTTTCACTGTTCTGACAGGTATAAGGTGATATCTCACTTTGGTTTTGATTTGCATTTCCCTGATGATGAGTGATATTGAGCATCTTTAATGTATCGGTTTGTCACCTATAGGTCTTCTTTGGAAAATTGTCTATTCAAGTCCTCTGCCTATTCTTTAAATGGATTTTTTTTTTTTTTTTGGTGTTGAGTTGTGGAAGTTCTTTACATATTTTGAATATTACCCCCTTACCAGATATATCATTTACAAATTACAAGGAGGTCTTTCACCTCCTTGGTTAAATTTATTTATATCTCCCATTCCGTGGGTTGCTTTTTTGTTTTGTTGATGGTTTCTTTTGTGGTACAAAAGCTTTTATTTTGAGGTACTCACAATAGTTTATTTTTGCTCTCGTTTCCCTTGTCTTAGCAGACATATCTAAAAAAATGTTGCGCAGCTGATGTCAGACAAATTATTGCCTGTGTTCTCGTCTAGAATTTTTATGGTTTCAGGCCTCACATTTAGGTCTTTAATACATTTTGAGTTTATTTTTGTGTATGGTGTAAGAAAGTGGTCCAGTTTCATTATTTTGTATGTAGCTGTCCAGTTTTCCCAGCACCATTTATTGAAGAGACTCTTTTTCCCATTGCATATTCTTGACTGTTTTATCAAACACTAATTGGCCATGTAATTGTAGTTTGTTTCTGAGCTTTCTGTTTCATTGATCTATGTGTCTGTTTTTGTGCTAGTACCATACTATTTTGATTACTACAGCTTTGTAGAACATCTTGAAATCTGGGATTGTGTTACCTCCAGCTTTGTTTTTCCTTCTCAAGATTGCTTTGGCTATTTGAGGTCTTCTGTGGTTCCATCCAATTTTTAGTATTATTTGTTCTAGTTCTGTGAAAAATGCTATTGGTATTTTGATAGGAGTTGCACTGAATTTGTAGATTGTTTTGGGTAGTATGAACATTTTAACATTATTCATTCGTCCAATCCATGAGCATGGAATATTTTTCCATTTTTGTTTTGTGTTGTCTTTAATTTCCTTCATCAATGTTTTATAGTTTTCAGAGTATAGGTCTTTCACCTCCTTGGCTAAATTTATTCCTAAGCATTTTATTGGTTTTGGTGCAATTATAAATGGAATTGTTTTCTTAATTTCTCTTTCTGCTACTTTGCTGTTATTGTATAGAAATGCTACCAACTTCTGGGTATTAATTTTGTATCCTGCAACTTTACTGAATTCATTTATTACCTATGGTAGTTTTTTCGTGGAATCTTTGGGGTTTTCTCTATATATCATGTCATCTGCAAATAGTGACAGTTAAACTTCTCCTTTACCAGTATGGATGCCTCTTACTCTTTTTTCTGTGTGATTGCTGTGGCTAGGACTTCCAGTACCATGTTGAATAAAAGTGGCAAGAGGGGACATCCTTGTCTTATTCCTGATCTTAGAGGAAAAGCATCAGGGAAACAGATTTACCTTCCCACCTAAAACAAGTAAAAAACTATACATAATGAAATAAACAATAATTTTCAAAAGTTTAGAGATAAGACTGCAAAGGATGATAACACTTAAGAGGTGAGAAGTGAATCGGGTGAGTCCTGTGATTACCCCAGTCTACCACCTTGAGAAATTTACCAAGCTTCTTGGTTCAAGAAGAGGAAATCTGGGTAGGGCTCAGCAATTTTGAAGAATTTGAATTTGAAGTTTTATTAATGAAAAAGTCATGTTGTGCAAACATGCTGCTAAGCCATATTTTTCTTATCCTATAAATTTGCAATTGGAGTCAAGCCTCTAAATGTAATATTTCATGCTTACTATCTTTATGGTATGTTGTATCTGTCAGAGTTCAGTTACCAAAACAGAAACCACTCTCTTCATTCAAAATCTCAGAATTTTCAGAGATCAAGGGAACTAGTTTATTGGAAAAGTACTAGTGAGTAGAAAGTTGAATAGAGAGAGATATCTGGGTATTATTTAGAAGATTACTGGTAGGTAAATATATATAAGGACTCTTCCCAAGGCTAGGAAAGAACTACCAAAAATGATTGGGAGGAATAATACCCAGAGACCATTGCACACAGGAATGGTGCCTTTCTTCATCAATTAGACTGAGGAAACTCATTAAGTCATAGTTCATTGGGTGAGCACTCAGAAAGGTCTTGCCTTAGTAATGGAGAATAATTAGCCCTAGACTAGTCTTGATTTCATCTTAAAAGCAAAATCTAAAGTAACCACACTATTTCCAGATAACTACATCCCAGAACAAAGCTCAAGAATAGAAATAGTAATATATTCAGCATCTAATAAGGTAAAATGCATAGTGTTCGACACCCAATCTAAAACTACCAGGCATGCCCAAAGGCAGGAAAATTCATTCTATAATGAAGAGAAACCTCAATCAATTGAAACTAACCTAGAACTGAGACAAATGTCAGATATAGCAGACAGAGATATTAAAGCAGTTATTATAACTGTGTTCCATATGCTAAAGATTGGACATGTTAAATACAGATATGGTTTACATACAAAGACCAAAATTAAACTTCGAGAGTTGAAAAGTATGAAGTCAGAGATGATAAATATTCTAGATGAGTTTAAAGGATGAATATATATTGTAAAGGAAAGATTACTGAACTTAAAGACGTAACAATAGAAACTATTTGAAATAAAACATATGTGGGGGGAAAACCTCAAAAGACTCAAAATAAATTAACAGAAGTAAGCTGCAGGATAACTTTAAGCAGCCTGACATATATTTAATTAGAGTATCTGAAGAAGTGTCAAGTGGAAGTAGGAAAGAAAAACATTTTGAAAGGGGCGCCTGGGTGGTTCAGATGGTTAAGCGTGTCTGCCTTCGGCTCAGGTCATGATCCCGGGGTCCTGGGATCGAGTCCCGCATCGGGCTCCCTGCTCCTTGGGAGCCTACTTCTCCCTCTGCTTCTCTCTCTCTGTCTCTCATGAATAAATAAATAAAATCTTAAAAAAATATATTTAAAAAAAAGAAAGGAAAACATTTTGAAGAAATATGGTCAAATTTTTTCAAATGTGGTGAAAATTATATATCAGCAGATTGAAAAGGCTTAAGGAATCCCAAGGCATATCATGATTTCTCAGCAGAAACAATACAAGCTAGAATACAGTGGAGCAGCATCTCCAAACTAATGAAAGAGAAGAAAGTCAACCAAAAATTCTATATCCATCAAACACACCTTTCAAAAACAAAAGGAAAATAAGAGATTTCCAGATGCCCAAAGCAAAATAATTCTCAGCAGCAGATCACACTATGACAAAGGAATTATTTTTAGTCAAGATGGAAAATAATACCAGATGAACATATGGATCTACAAAAAGAACCAAAGAACATAGTAAATGGTAACTGTGTGAATACAAATAATATTTTTCTTATTATTTAAATTTATATAAAAGACTATTGATTGTTTAAAGAAGAATGAATAAAAACATAGTTTGGGGTCTCTAACATATAGAAGAACAGAAATCAAGCCCGATTTACAGAGTCTATTTGGTAGAGTAGCACCACCTGGAAGTTAAGATTTGCAGCAGTATAGCACTCCATGGGTGGCCTAAGGGAGTCTAGGAATGGGAAATTGCCACAGCTATGATCTTATATTGACTTTTTGAGATATGACTTGGAAGGGGCAAGATTTGAAAATATAGATCAATTGATCGATAGATGATAGATGGATAGATAATTATACCTAATAAATGAGTGGACTCAGGGTGAACAGAGTATGAAGATATTTATATTTCATGCACATGTACACCAGTCATCCAACTCAAAGGTGGTTCTAAATAATTAGGTGGACATAACGATATGTCCTTTTCTCTGCCCTTCCAGAGGGCAGGTTGCAGGCTAGCTTGTTAGTGGCGACTTTGCTGACCTTTACTCTCTCATCCTTCCAATTTAATGTAAATCTACAATTCCCTTTTTTATAATGACTTATACATGAAATGAAGAGAGTGATTTCTGTTTTGGTGACTAAACTCTGACAGATACAACGTACCATAAAGATAGTAAGCATGAAATATTACATTTAGAGGCTTGACTCCAATTGCAAATTTATAGGATAAGAAAAATATGGCTTAGCAGCATGTTTGCATAACATGACTTTTTCATTAATAAAACTTCAAGTTGCCTGAATTGTGCAGTATATCTATTGGAAATATTTTTACTCCCCTTTATACTTTTTGAGAGCAGTACCTAAGGTAAACCATTCTGTTTTAGAGACTATAATTGAATAGACACACAGATGTAGGTTAAGAGAATGCAGGCTATGCCATGAACTAAGCTATTGAAAGTCCTTTGAATTTTAGCCCAGGATAGAGACGGTCAAGTGGAGTGGAAAATGTAGTGGTCTAGAGCATATAAGGCTATATATTTGTAGGACTATCATATGGAAGAAGTTTGGATTTTTAATTATAGTATCATTAAGGCATAGAACTAACACCAACCAAAAATTTTATCATTTTTGAGGCAAGTAACACAAACCTAATATGTGCATTTACAAATCAGTGGAGGTCTCAAATAATTTTCTTCCCTTTCATTCCTCCTTTCATTCAACTATCATGTATACACTGAGTTCTCCATTTCTTCTTCCAAAATATAGCTTTGCTGTGTCTACTTCTTACCACCTCTACATCCTCCACTCTAGCCCAAGCCAACATCCCGGAAAATGGCGATAGCCCCTGGCTGGCCTCCTCATTTCCATTCCCAGTTTCTTATTTTATTCTTAACAGAGCAACCAGAAAGATAGTTTAAAATATGAATTTCGGGGCACCTGGCTGGCTTAGTTGGAAGAACATGCAACTTTTGATCTCGGGGTCGTGAGTTTGAGCCTGACATTGAGTGTAGAGACTACTTAAAATAAATAAGATTTAAAAATTAAATAAATAAAAATTTTAAAAACATGAATTGCATCTTTTGGTCTTACCACTTTCCCACTGAAAACTTTCCTGTAGCTTCCCGTTTCTCCTAGGATACAGTCTACACTCCTTGACAATACACGCAAAACCCTTCTTTTAACCTGTTCTCTGCCTTTTTTTTTTCTGCCCTACTTTGCACTGGTCTTTCCCTCATTCAATATATTCCTGACATTCTGGCCTCCTTTAGTTCTTTAAATGTTCTGAGCTCTTTTCTGCCCCCATGGACTTCCCATGATGTTTCTTCTTCCTGGAATAATGCTTCTCTGACCTTTTTTCTCCTTCCTACTTCTTATATATTTGGTCCCAGTTTAAATTAGTGGCTCTCTCCAGCGGTGATTTGGCAGTACCTTGAGACATTTTTGTTTGTTACTACTGGGATGGTGCTTTTGGAATCTAATAGGTAGAGGTCAGGAAACTGCTAAACATTCTACAGTGTAGAGGACAGCTCTCTACAACAAAGAATTGTCCAGTGAAAATGTCAGTAATGCTGGAATTGAGAAACTCTGGTTTATTTGTGACTTTCTCAAAATCTTCACTTAATATAGAATTAATTCACTTTCTTTCTCTCATACCATGCTGTTCTTTTGCTCAGCAACTCATCTAAATTTTGAATTATGTATTCAGTTCTTCATCTCTTTGCTTAATGCCTGTTTTTCCCACTGGACTGTGAATTCTATGCAAACAGGAAACCTATCTGTTTTTTTTTCACTATTGTGTAGTCAGTGTGTGGCACAATATCTGGCATACAGAAGCAATCAATACTAATTCTTCAATGAATTATTGTTAGGTTTATTACTGAATAGGGCACTATTTTAGAAATCAGGTGTAAATAGTCATTCAACACATGGTCACTCAAGTCCAGGAAAAATGTAGCAGAGGACTAAAACATACAAATAACCAATTACAGTGTAGAGAAGATTAAAATAATATCCTAAACAGAGTTTAAAATAATGTGCTGGATAAATTCAGAGGGAGGAATGGATAATTCCCATGAATTTGGGTTTAGGAAAGATATTATTATTGTCTTCACCATCATTTTTCGGATGATAGCCAGTTGACTTCACAGAGTAGGTTTATCTTTTCTGATCTGTGAGGTGACACATGGCTTAACTCACCACATTACCAAATGGTAATTTCTTAGAGTATTAATTTCTTAGAGTAATTAATTAGAGAGGAGTTTCTTGCAGAATTAATTTTCTCCAGAATTGCAAATGGGAAACTTGAGTTTCATGGGCTTAAAATAATAATTCTACCTTGCAATGATCATTTGAGTACATTCCCAAAACTAATTATAGTGTTTTGAGAAGCCCAGAACTCTCTTTATCCTGGATCCCAGTTCCTAGACACTGATAGGATGCAATCACAGATCATTCTAAATATGGTAAGATTTATAATTGGCTAGGTACTGTCACTTCCAACTTGGAAATTTAAGGTTATATGGGGTCAAAATTGAATTAGGGTTATACTTTCTGTGTGTGTGTGTGTGTGTGTGAGAGAGAGAGAGAGAGAGAGAGAGAGAGAGATACGCACATATGCAGATACATGTGCACACATATGCACATGCACATAAATACACATGAACATCTCCAACCATGGTATGCACCAGGCCTTATGTACCTGATGCTCAGCAAAACAGTTTTTTGGCTCTTCAGCATTTTGGGGTTCTGCACTTCTATTTTCTTTAAGGTACTAGCTATTTTGATTTTTGATTCCTGATTTAAACCGGGCCCTTAACATTACCTGGCAATGCAGTGTTTCTCTCACCGTCTCCCACTCTTCTCACTGTCTCCCACTCTCTGCACAAGACATTCAAACAACTTTTTGCTCTCTTTTAAGCCCTGACACCATTTTTGTGTGTGTGTGCTTTAACTCAGCCTGTACTTTGCAGAGAAGGCAGAAGCCATTGGTCATGATCCCAGAACCACCCCAATACAACTTCTCACAGCCAAATCTACCAACCTACTTGTACCTCCCTTATGCCTTTCCATCCAACCAGTGGAGGAATTATTTTTCCTTCTTTCTAAGCCAAATTTCCTGGTATGCTCAGAATCTCCTTCCTTCCCTGTTTTTCACTCTCCTCGTGTTTTTATGCAATTTCCCTCTGTACTAGATACTTTTCATCCTCTTTTAAATCTTTGGACCTCATATTCTTCTCTAGTTTGTTTCTCTCTTGCTCACTTCATGGTCAAATTTTTTGGCATTCCTACATCTTCATCCCGCATTTACTCCTCAAGTCAGTCCAATATGACTGCTGCCCCAGACACACCTGTGGAAATGTCCTCCATGTCACAGGATGTGATCGACACTCCTGACCTCTCAGCAACCTTAGACATAGCTAAACACTTACTCTACTTCAAAAGACTCGGTTCCCTTGACTCCATGCATTGCCATGGCTTTGCTTCTACCTCTCTGTCTACTTTTCTTTTATTAGACTTTCATCTGTACGAGTCCTGATGGCTTCACCCCAGTCTTTCTTTAATTCTCTCACTACCTCATCTTACTTATGATTTTTACCACTTTGGTGACTTCAATTCCATCTGTATAGTGATTATTCCCAATTTTATCTCTCTAGCTCAAATATATCTTCTGAGCTCCAGAACAAAATACCAAACATTTTATTCTAAATCTCCACCATATGATCCACATGGGTCCTTTAACAGTACCATGCCCCAAGCTGAAGTTTTCATTTGCCCTACCTCCTATGCTCCTTATATCTCAAAATGGCACCCACAACCAACCAGACAGGAATCAATGAATCATTCTTGATGTTTTCTCTATATCAGCTTCTATATATAATCACACATTATATATTATGAATTCCACCTCTTTAATATCTCCCAAATGCTTCCACTTCCCTTTATTACTTTCATTCTACCTAAATCTGAGCCACAGTCATCTTTTGCCTCGACCAATGCATTCCCTTCCCATGACAGTCTTGTTTTCACTGTCATCACCTCTGGTCCATCCTCTGGAGCAGAGCATAGTATCTGGTGCAGGACTTCCTATGAATGCTGAATGGTGAATGTGAATGGTGCCTCCCTGAGTTCATGCACCATGGCTCTGATCTGAAGTAATCTTCTAAAAATAAAAACTAACCATGATTCTATTCCACTTATATTTTTCAGTGCCTTTCACTTTCTCTTAAATTTTAAAATATTTAACTTGCCCGTAGATCCCTTTATGATCTGACCCTGCCTACCTCCTTACTATGCTTCTGCCATACAGAGTTTTTTCATTTCTTGAATGCCCTACACTCCCCTTATTTCCAGCCAGAGCCTTTGTATATGCTATTCCTTCTTCCTGGGACTGTCTTTCTCTGACTAGTCATCTGGGTACATTCTACTTAGTCTTCATGTCTTTGCTTAAGGATCATCTCTCTGTGGAAGCATTCCCTGACACCTCATGTTAGTTAAGGTTTACTCAATAGAAACTCTCATAGACACTATTTTTCCTTCTAACCTTTGTTGCAGTTGTGAGCTTCATAGGACTGTGAGTGTCTGCCTCATTTATCTATACATCTCCAGTGGCAAAACAATAGACACTCAATAATATTTGAACTCTCAATGAAAACAGCAGCTAAATTATTTGTATAAAGAATTTACTTTTTGTCATGAGTTGATTGTGCTGGCTGCTTACATAGTCAAAAGTAATCATTTAAGTGCGAAACTGTATTTTATCCTATGCCCTATTAGTAGATAGACTTATCTGAAAATGATTCTAAGTGATATTTCAGGCAGACTCATATTAGTTTCAGAAAATGTGGCTGGACAACTTGTTGAATCTCTTAGGTCTTTGTTAAGTGACACCCTGGTGAAAAAAAATATACTTAAGGAGATCTCCATAAAAGATTTGCAATTAATCCAGCAGACACTTTTGAAATTATATCTTTATTTTCAGAAAATTGTATGGCTTAAAAAAATAATATCATCTAGATTGTACACCAGTGCAATTTGATATCCTCATAGTTAGAATTACTGAGTCTTTACCAACTGTGAAAGCAAGTAAGACAGTGAGTAATAGGCAAGCAATAAATATATCAGAGGATCTTATTGAACACAGCCTAGGGATTCTGTTTTGCTGGAGGCACAGGAATTTCAGAAGCACTGAAATGTTTTTGATTTAAGTAATTGTTCTATTGGATTTAATCTCATTTATCTCAAAAGTGAAAATGCCAGTTTATAACTTCTCCAAAGAAGTTGCTTGAAGTTACAAAACAAAACAAAATCGTATAATATAATAGGTTATAAATCAGGAATATTGAATTTTTATCCCAGCTCTGACAATTACAGTGACGGTAACATAGAGTAGCCTAATATCTTCGAGCTTTTGTTTTCTAACATATGAAATGGACATATAAATGTAAACGTCACTTAATACACAGTGTTACTATTTCAACTAAGTGATAAACAAAAATTTCTTAGCATGGCATATAATGCTCTTTTCAACTCTGCTGAAATAGGCTTCTTGCACGTCATCTGCTAGCCTTTTTACCCACCTCCCTTCTCCCCTAACTGCCCCCTGCGCTCACACACACAGACACATCAATCAATTGTACATATATAGCACCAAATTAATCACTATTTCCTGCATTCTGACACATTAAACCCTTTAATACTCATGGAGAAAATGAGAATAATATTTTTGAAATATGTGCATGTGCTTTTCCTTATTTACGTTTCATTGTGTGTTATTTTCTCACTATTTTTCAAGACGCAGTATTTGTCATAAATGGGGCTAGGACTGTTATGTCAAGAAGATAAAGAGAGGAATTAATGTTGAGCCTCTGATATTCAAAACAGAATTTTGGACGTCCATGGTAACATTAGCATCAAGAGCCAGTTCTGGAAATCTTGAACATAGAATTTTACTCCACACCATAGAGAGGTCTTAGGTTATGACGTAGGGAGAAGGAAGATTAAAAAGGAAGAATAGTCTATGCCTTCTGGCCCAGGGTCTTACAGGAAGAAAAGACAAAGGTAGTAAGATCTGCAGTGTGTTCTTACTTTACTTTTCTGAGGCAAAATCCCAAGAAGAAAGAGGGATTTTTTTTTAAAGATTTTATTGATTTATCTGAGAGAGAGAGAGGACATGCACGAGTGGGGGGGGGTAGAGGGAGAGGGAGAAGCAGGCTCCCCGCTGAACAGGGAGCCCAATGTGGGGCTCGATCCCAGGACCCTGGGATCATGACCTGAGTCAAAGGCAGATGCTTAACTGGCTGAGCCACCCAGGAACCAAAATATTTTTTTTTAAGTTGAAGAAAAAGATAATTCGGAGACTGCCATGCAGGGTGACTGCATGCTGACATGATAGGGGCAGCAGAAAGATGAAGCTCAGTGGGTGACCTGAAGCAGTGTTCCTGCCTCCCAGTGCCATGCATACAACAAAGTAAAGACCCATAAGTTCCTACATGCCTCAAAGGGGAATGAAGAACTATTAACGATAAGCAAACATGCATTGACTTTGTAAATATGCCAGGCACCCTTCTCATCACATTATATTTATTTACTTGTTTAATCTATGCAACCACACACTTAGGAAGGTACTAACATTATCGGAAGGTACTAACATTATCCCCATTTAACAAATGAGAAAGTTGAGGCACGTCGCATTTAAGTAATTTTACCAAAGAGCTATGATGATTGAATGTTAGAGCTTCTTTGCAAAAGGGCTCACAACATTGGGGGTTAACTGGCACCATTTTAGCTAAGGGCTTTAGGGTAGGCTGCTTGGTTCACAACAGAAAATAGGGAAAGCCAAAACTTAAAGGGTATCCACGCTGCCATGAGGAAAAAAATAGCAAAGAGGACCACTAGATCCCAATAAAGCCAAGAGAACATACCACAGAGGAAGTAAACTGATAGTTTCTCCTGCCGCCGTTGATAGCAACAATGATGAGAATCCACCCTGCTATCGAAACCAGCATAAAAAGGCCACCCGAGTGTTTTTCCCCCAGTGCCATTCATTTGGACAGCTTCCCCTTTGCTCAGCCATCATCTTGTTGAGAGGAGAAATGGTTCTGACATGGAGTTGAACTTGGAACTATTGATTATTTATCCATGAGAAGCTGTTTTAAATTTTAAAAAACCAGTTAGATTAGAGAACACTGATTTTATTAATTGGCAGTATTTTTTGGCAACTTCTTCATTGTCCAGTGATGATGGTTATCAGTTTTTTATAGAAAATAAAGAAGCTAAATGGTTTTTGCATAGCTGTAATCTAGTGTGGCTGAAATTCTATTCTTTTGCATTTGTGTATCTGTACCTGCTGTGATGTCTGCTGTTAAACTCTTCCTTTACCTGCCAAGTCTAACTGATACTTTTAGCCCTAATCCAAGTGTCATCTCCTTTATGAAAAATCTCCAGAAGCCCAGGGAGTTAGTGACTTTGTCCTTGTACTTCTGAAGTGCATAGGTCGTATACCTCCATTATATTGTATGGCACTCATCTAGTGGTCTGTGTGTTCCTCTAGACTTTGAATACTTTCATATGGCAGTCCTCAATAACTGTTTAGCAAATGAATGAGCAACCAAATGGGAATGTTTGTGGTAATGTCATGGAATTCCTGCAACCATAAAAAAATATTTTTACGTGGAAGACATCAATGGCCACGGTGATCCATGAGAATGATAAAGTAAAAGCTGATATTGGTACAGAATATTTACTTCAAGTCTTTTCCATGCATGAATTATTTTTACAAACATAAAGGATGAGAAAAAAATCAGCAATTTCCTCAGCCCTGTTTCCCCAAAATAAACTAAATCCATAAGACCATCACAAGCCTCTTTTACATTGTTTTGTTAATTTATTTTTATAATTGTTGCCCTAATTTGGTCAGAACCATCTGAAACATGGATCTCTCTCCTTAGACCCTATACTTACACAGTTGAGAACACTCAGAAAATATGTGTAAAATAAGTAAATGGGTAGATTTTTTGCTTGAGTCTCGATGGATCTGAAGTAGACAGTCAATACTCAAATGTTAGAATCCTTCCAAATCATCCAAAAAGCTTGATAAATGCCAGACTCTCAGGATACTTGCCTCGGGGTTCTGATTCACTAGCTGTGGGTTGAGAGTGAGGAGTCTGCATTTTAACGTGTCCCTTAGGTGACTCTGGTACAGGTCAGATTCAGACTTTCAGAAATGCTAGCCTAGAGAATCGGTTTCTTTTTACTTCCCTCACTGGCTACATTTCAAGCCATCAAATGAATTTATTCCTACTGTGTATAGAGAGGTGATTTGCCATTATTGCTTACACAGTACTACCCAGTTCCATACAGGCATTATTCACTGCTCTCAGTGAGGCTTTAACATATCACTTAGTTTAAAATTTGCAATGGTCCACCACCCTCCACCACCTTCTCTGCTTTATTTTCCTCTAGTTCATTTATCACACATATGTAGATTATGTAATTCACTTGTTTATTTCTTTTCTGTTTTCCTCCAATAGAGTGTCAATGCCACGAGAAGAGGGAAATTTGTCTGTTTCCTTCACCCACGTATCCCCAGTGCCTAGCACAGTGCCAGATACTTATACAGTAGACAGAATGATTATTGACTTGAAAAAAAATGAATGGCTGATTACTGGAAACTCGACCTGCCGACTTGGAAATCACAAGGAGTGCAGCTGGTTCGTGCTCCATTGATTCTTCCCTTTCAGCTATGTCCCAGTTGCTAAATAGAAAAAGGAAGCTACCTTTTACTGCCATTTCTTTTAAAACCACTAGTAATACAATTTCTCTGAAAATTGCCTATAACAACGTCAATAGCTTGAGAAAATGCTGTCTCTTCCCAGCCATAATTTCATGAATAGCAGTGCTTCTAGCCAGTTACCTTTCTGCATAACTTTTATTGAAATCTGTTTAGTCTGGATCCCTCCTTAGCTCTATCAAGTTAAAACTTCCACATCTGTGGTACTGCTCTTGGAACAGCCATTTCACTTATAATGGAGGCCAGTGGCTGGCTATTGACTCAAGGGTAAAGGGGGTGCTACCTCACATTCTCATAGAAAGCTGCACAGGGCAAGAGGTCTTTATAGACTGTGGTCCAGGCTGCATTCTAATAGAATTTGAGGATAATTTTTTTTTAAATTCCTTTTTTAAATGAATGGTGGTTGAAGTGGTATGCTTTTTGCTGATTCATTGATGTTACAAATGAAAAAATTGCACTTGAAACTGGAAAATATCTAATAAAGGTATTACAGAAGAAAATTACATTTATAACTGCATCCACTTGAACATTTTAAAATTTATAATTGAGATATAAACCTGTTTCGAAGGAGATATACCTACACCTGTGTATGATCACTTATTACTAAAAGTAGCTTTGATTTTCTGACTTTTTCCACTTTACGTATGAATTTGGTATAGAATCCCATGCTAAAATCATCTAGGTACACAAACTTTAAGGCACATTCAGCCATTATGCCCCTAGTTCTAAATACTTTGAATCTAACAGAAGTTGGGTACTAAAAAAAATATAAGATCAGATGTTAGAAGCAAAATTTAACTTTTTTATATCCATTTAGTATAAAAGCTGTTAGGCAATTTCATGTACATCTTCTCATTTGTTATTATCATAATCTAGTTAGAGTGACCACAGCATAATGTCCTGGGGCAATAAACAGTGCTTACTTTAACTCTCAAAAGTATCCCAGCTTGATGATGAATTATATGGTCAGTTTTCTTATAATAAAATCAAGGGAGATTATATTATTATTTCTGTGTTACATATGAGAACTCTAACTCTTAGATTTTTGACTTGTTTTTGCTTAATTAGTATTGTTTACTTTAAATGCTTTAGATAAAAATGAAACAAAAACTTTGGTTAAAAAAGGAAACCACGTTTAAAAGAAAAGTTGAAGGTCAAAAAGTATATCAACAAAGGTAAATACAAAATAAACAGAGGCCATGAATACATTCCCTATCTGCATACAAACAAACGTGTTTTTATATACAAATGAGAAAATATCTGTGAGCTATAAAAGTGTTGCTAATTCTGGAAAGTTTCACTTTGTTATTAGGCCATGTCATAATATAATTGAGATAACTTTATATACAGTGAAATGTTCAGATTCTAAGTATTTACTTTGGTGAGTTTTGATAATACATTCATTCTTATAACCCACAATCCTATCAAGAGGATCTATCACTCCTTGTACCTCTTTGTGATCAGTCCTTGATGCCCAAGTCATCAACCCATGATTTTTATGACCACAGATTAATTTTCTCATTTTGGAACTTAATAGAAATTAACTCATACAATGTGTCCTTTTTTGTATATGGATCTTTTAAATCAAGAAAATAGTTTTGAGAATCAACAATATGGTTGTATCAGTTGTTCATTCTTTTTTTAATGTATATGTAATGTATTTAATAACATAATGTATATGTTATTAAAATGTATATGTAATGTATATGAGTAAAAGAAACTCATGGAGGAGAATAACAAAAGAGAAGAATAAGAGAAAAGGGAGGGGAAGGAGGAATGAATACAACAATTAGATAGAAATCATTCTGGAACACTTGCTATATGCCAGATTCCTCAGTGTTCCGTGTGCATCTTCTTTAATTATTGCCACAACCTACTGGGGAGGTACTGGAATCATCATTTTGCAGGTGAGAACACTAAAGGAGAAAGAGGTTAAGTAACTCCCTTAGAATCATACATTTCCTGGCAGTCTGATCTACCATCACACAATATCATGTCTTGGGAATTATATTTCTACATCAAATGAATTGAGTTCTGTTCTCCTTTTGATAACTTTGTAGATAATTTGTAATTTTCATTTTGATTTCCTTTTTGGTCTGGCCCAATATTCAAAAAGGCTATTCATTTTTAAATTTTTACTATTAATTTTAATTAGTTAATTTATATATATTTTTTCAGCTGAAAGAACTTTCATTGCTTCTTTTTTTCTTTTGGGACCTCCCAAAGAGATATTGTTTGTATGGATTATAGGTACCAACATTTACCATATTGGAAATTAAAACTAATATTTTTTTAAAATGAAAAATTATGTGTGATGATGTTGGAAGAATGAAATCATCACATCTTATAGAGCCCCTGGAAAACTTCACTCTACACTTGTGAGGTAGTATTTTTATGGAAATTGTTTTGCCATTGCAGGTTCTCTAAAGGGGTTCCCAGACCAACTTTTGAAAACTACAGTTATACTAGTTGCTTTGAGGTCCTTGACTAATAACGCTAACGTGGATTAGCCTGTTTGTATTTTCCCCTGGGAATAGGTCATATTTTCCTGATCTTCATATATCAAGCAATTTTGGCTAGCATCCAAGACATGGAAAATATTATGTATGAAGACTCTGGATTCGCTTATGTCCACCTTAAAAATGTTGATGGTTTCATTTTTGTGGGTCGTAAACTTGATTCAATTGAAACTATAAAATAAAAATAAATAAAATTCATTATAATGACTTTTTTATTTTAGAATGTTTTAGATTTACAGAATAGTTACAAAACTGGTACAGAGAGTTTGCTTATACCTCACTGTATTTTTTTCTATTATTAACATCTTAGGATTAGTATGGTACATTTATCACAATTAATGAACCAATATAATACATTGTTATTAACCAGAGTTCATACTTTATTCAAATTTCCTTTATTCAAATTTTTTGTTTCCAAAAAAACCCATTAGTTTTTACCTAATGTTCTTTTCTGTTTCAGGATCACACAGAATCACATTCAGGGCACCATATTACATTTAGTCAACATGTCTTCTTAGGCTCCTGGACTGTGATCTTAGAAGAACTTTATTTTTCACCATTCAGTGTATTAGCTGTAGGCTTTTCACATATGGCTTTCATTATGTTAAGGTAATTTCCCTTTATTTTTTAGTTCATTGAGAGGTTTTTGTTTTGTTTTGTTTTGTTTTCATCATGAAAGGTTGTTGAATCTTGTCAGAAGCATTTTCTGTATCTATTGAGACAGTCACATGATTTGTCAAAAATTAAAATGGTTATTCCAGCTTTCTGTCTTAACATGGTATATTCTTCTCCATCCATTTACTTTTGTGGTATATTAGTCTTTTTATGTAAAGTCAATTTTTGTGGAAAACATATAGATGGGTCTTGCTTTTTAACTACTATGAAATCTGACTTTTAATGTGTGCATTTATACTATTCACATTAAAAGTGATTATTGATATAGTTGGATTAATATCTACTGCATATTTATCTCTTTTCTCTTTGTTACATTTGTTATGTTTCTTCTTTGTTGTTCCTTTTTTCTACCACCTCTGTGTTTGAGCATTTATATAATACCATTAGATCTGCTCCCTTAATGTATCTGTTATAATTCCATTTTAGTGGTTGCCTCAGAGTTTATAATATACATTTTTAAATAATATATGCTCACCTTCAAATGACACAATGGTGCTTTGTGTGAAATGTGCATGCATGTAAAAAGTGTGTTCTCAGTTTCTCCTTTCCATCCCTTGTGACATTTCTTTTTCTTTCTTTTCTTTTCTGTTACTTTTCTTTTTCTTTTTCTTTCCTTTCCTTTCACTCATTCACATACTGTAACCACCCAATATGCTGTTACTATTATTACTTTAAACTCGACAGTTATCTTTTAGAGTAAGAATAAGAAAAATAAAAGATTATATTTTACCTTTATTTATTCTTTCTCTTTCTTCCGTTATGTAGATCTAAGTTTTTGACATATATCCTTCTTCTTTTTTGCCTGAAAAGAACTGCTCCTTGACATTTCTTATGAATTCTCTGTTTTTGTTTGTATGAGAAAGTATTACCCCTTCACTTTTGAAGGGTAATTAACCAAATACAGAATTCTAGGTTGGTGTTTTTTTCTTTTAATAGTTTAAAAATTTTTACTAGTCCTCACTTCTTGCTTGCGTGGTTTCTGATGAGCTGTCCGCTCTAATTTAGTCTTGTTCTTCTGTAGTTAAGGTAGTTTTTGTCTCTGTTCTTTCAATATTTTCTCTTATGTTTTCTGAAGATTGAATATGGTATACCAACAGGCCTTTTTTGTATTTATTGCTTTTTTATGATGTTTTGTGTTTTCTGAGTTTCCAAGATCTGCAGTTTGGTGCCTGTGATCAATTTGAAAAGTTCTCAGTCATTATTATTTCAAATATTTCTTCTACTCTGGTCTCTCTTTTTTCTCCTAGTATTCCAATGAGACACATGTTGCCATTTTTTATATTGTCTAAATTATCTTGAATGTTCTGTTCTCCTTTTTTTCTCTCTTCACATTTTAATTTGGATGATTTCTACTGATCTGTCTTCAAGCTCAGTAATTCTCTCCTGGATCATTTTGAGTCTACTGCCAAGACATTAAAGACATTCTTCATTTCTATTACAGTGGTTTTGATTCCTGACATCTCCTTTTGATTTGTTCTTTAAGTTTCCATCTGTCTTCTTAAATTTCTTACATTACCCATTTGTTTTTACATGATGCCTACTTTTTCCTTTATAGCCTTTAACATATTAATTAAAGTCATTTTAGATTCCTTGTCTGATAACGTCAACATCTGTGTCATCTCTTGAGTCTGGTTCTGATGATTAGTTAGTCTTTTCATACTGATTTTCCTTGCTTTTTGGCATGCTTTGTAATTTTGTTTTGTGCAATAGAAATTGAGGTAAAGAGAGCTTTACTGTGAGGATTTATTTTAATTTGGCTAAGAATTGGGCTCTGCTTAATATTTGTTGTATATTCAAAAGATGTGTCTTTTGAATGCTTCAAATTCCTCTAGTTTTTGTCTCTTCTTGACTGTGGACTTCCTGAAGTACTCTTCCTCAGATATAGTTTATGTCTTACAGCAAATTCAGCTGTAATTCACTGTTATTGTAATGGAGTCCTAATGGAGTGGTCCTATGGTATAATATAGGGAGAGTCCTCCAGAATCTGGTTAAATTTCATTCTTTCAGTGGGGTTGCACCTTGAGATGTGACATTCATAAGTGTTTCTCCGGTGGTATAGCTTTCTTTCCCCTTGCCTTATAGTCCCCTTGTAAATTGTGACATCCACACATAAAATGTGGAGGGGGAGAAGTAGAAGGATAAAGTTTTTGTATGAGATTGAAGTTAAGTTATTATCAGCTTAAAATAAACTATTATAAGTTATCTTATTTAAGCCCCATGATAACCGGAAAGAAAATACCTGTAGAAAACATACAAAAGTAAATGAGAGAGGAATCAAAGTATACCAAAAGGGAAAAAAAAAATCAGTGAAACACAGAGGAAGACAGCAGGAGAGGAAATGATGAACAAAAGAACAAAATATAGAAAACACTGAATAGAATGGCAGTAGTAAGTCCTTCTGTACCAGTAATTACTTTAAATATAAACTATCTGATCAAAATAATATCATGTCTGAATTGATAAAATAATTTCCATCTATATGATGTCTACAAAGGACTCACTTTAGATTTAAGGACATATAGGCTGCAAGTGAGGAGATGGAAATTACATTCCATGCAAATGGTACCCAAATGAGAACGGGGGTGGTCATATTTATATCAGAAAAAAAAAATGGACTTAATTCAAAACAGTCACAAGGGACAAAAATAACATTATGAAATGATACAAGGTCAACTTACCAGGAAGCTATAACAATTTTAAATATGTATACACCAAACATTCAAGCATCTATAGAAAGCAACATTGGCAGGATTGAGGGAGAAATAGATAGTAATACAATAATAATAGTAGGAGACTGTACTACTCCACTTACAATAATGAATAGACAATCCAGACAGAAAATCGATGAAAAAAGAGTGAACTTGAACAACAATGTAGACCAATGGACTTAGCGGATATATACAGAATATTCAGCCCAACAGCACAGAATACACATTCTTCTCAAGCGCAAACATAACTTTCTCCAAAATAGATTGCATGTTAGATCACAAAACAAGTCTTAACAAATTTAAAAAGATTGAGGGCCACCTGGGTGGCTTAGTCTTAGCCTGGAATCAAGCTCCACGTTGGGCTCCCTGCTCAGTGTGGAGCTTGCTTCTCCCTCTTCCCCATGCTCATGCACTCTCTCACTGTCTCTCTCTCTCAAATAAATAAATACAATCTTAAAAAAAAAATTTAAGAAGATTGAAATCAGACCAAGTGTCTTTTGTTACCACAGTGGAATAAAACTAGTAGGCAGTAGCAGAAGAAAAACTGGAAAATTCATCAAATGTATGGAAATTTACAACATTCTCCTGACAACCAATGGGCCAGAAAGGAAATCAAAAGGGAAATTAGAAATTATCTTGACAAAAATGGTAAATAAAAACACAGCATATCAAAATTTATGGAAGGTGTGTTTGGGTGGCTCAGTCAGTTAAGTTTTGATTTCAGCTCAGGTCATGATCTCAGGGTTGTGAGATTGAGCCCCTCATCGGGCTCTCTGCTGGGTATGGAGTCTGCATGAGAGTCTCTCCCTCTTCCCCTCCCTCCATCCTCCAGCCCCTCACCGCCTCACCCCCCCCACCGCCTCACCCCCCCACCGCCTCAGCCCCCCAACCCCCACTTGCACTCTCTAGTAAAAAAAATTATGGGATACAGCAAAAAAAATACTGACAGGAAAGTTTATAGCAAAAGTGTCCAGAACAGTAGCTGCCTATGAAGACAAGAATTGAGTGAAAGGAGACATAAAATAATTTGCTGCCATTATGGAAATATTTTATCTCTTAGAGTATTTGTTGTACAATATGCCCATTGAGTTGTACATGTAAGATTTGTACATTTCACTGTATGTAAATTTTACTCAATGAATAAACCTTAGTGGTGGGCGACTCAGCTCAGCAGAGAGGCTTTTTTGCCTTGTCTTGCCTATTCTTCCTGGCAGCCATTATGTAACTTTGAGAATGGAAGCCATGAGATAAGAATAGCAGAATAAAAAATAGAGTGTAAAAAGTAACAATAATACATAAAAATGGGTAAAAAGAATAAAGACATCAAATCAACAACCTTTCGCTACACCTCAACAATACTGACAAACCATTAGATTAAATGAGAGAAAGAGAGAAGGCTCAAATAACAAAACCACAAATTAAAGAGGAGATATTAAAAATGATGCCACAGATATAGAAGAGGTCATAAGGATCTCCTATGAACAATTATACAGCAACAAATTGATAACCTAAAAAAAAAAAAATGGATGTATTTCTAGAAACATACAACCTACCAGGACTGAATCTTGAAGAAATATAAAATCTGAACAGACTTAAAACTAGTAAGGAGATTGAATAAGTAATCAAAACCTTTCAACAAAGAAAAGCCCAGAACTCGATGGCTTTATCTGTGAGTTCTACCAAATATTTAAAGAACTAGCACGAATCCTTCTCAAATTCTTCCAAAAAAATGAAGAGGATGGAATCCTTCCACACTCATATTATGAGACTAGCATTGCCCTGATACCATGGCCAAAGAAGCTACAAGAAAACTCTAGACCTATCCTTGTGAACAGAGATGTAAAAATCCTAGACAAAATACTAGCAAACTGAATTCAACTGCACATTAAGAAGATTATATGCTATGATAAGTTGGGATTTATCCCTGGGGTTCACATATAATTCAACATACAAAATCAGTAAATGTGATACACCCCATTAAGAGAATTAGGGGTAAAAATTACATGATCATCTCAATAGATGTAGACAAAATTCAATACCTTTTCATAAGTTTTTAACAAACCAGGAAGGAAATTACCTCAACACTATAAAGGCCATCTGTGACAAGCACACAGTTAACATCATACTCAATGGTGAAAAAGTGAAAGCTTTCCTGAAAGCTAAGGAATAAGGCAAGGATACCCATTTTCACCCCTTATATTTAACATAGTACTATAAGCCCTAGCCTTAGCAAATAAATAAAAGGTATTCAAATAAGAAAGTAAGAAGTAAAGTTATCTCTGCTTGCAGATGACATGATCTTATATGTAGGAGCCCCTAAAGATGCTAAAACTTTTAGGACTAGGAAAAAAATTCAATAAAGTTGCAGTGTACAAAATCAAACATAACAAAAGTCAGTTGTATTTCTATACACTAATAATGAACTATCAGAAAAGGAAATGAAGAAAATAATATCTTTTACTACAACATCACAAAGAATAAAATACTTGGAAATAAACCTAACCAAGGAGGTGAAAGACTTGTACACTGAAAACTGTAAAACATTGATGAAAGAAGTTAAGAAAAAAAATAAATGAAAAGACATCCCATTCCATGTTCATGGGTTAAAAGATTTAATATTGTTAAAATGTTGATACTTCCCAAAGTGATCTACAGACTCAATGCAATCCCTAGCAGAATCCCAGTATTTTTTACAGAAACAGAAAAAAAAAATCCTAAAATTCATATGGAACCACAAAAAGTCCCAAAGAGCTAAAATAATCTTTAGAAATAAGAACAAAGTTGGAAGTATAACACTTCCTGATTTCAAAACTGATTAGAAAGCTATAAGGGATGCTTGGGTGGCTCAGTCATTTAAGCGTCTGCCTTCAGCTCAGGTCATGATCCCAGGGTCCTGGGATCAAGTCCCACATCCAGCTCCTTGCTCAGCAGGGAGCCTGCTTCTCCCTCTGCCTGCCATTCCCCCCTGCTTGTGTACTCTCTCTCTCTCTCTGACAGATAAAATCTTAAAAAAAGAAAAAGCTATAAAATTAAAGCAGTGTGGTATTGTCATAAAAACAGACATATAGACCAATAGAACAAAACAGAGAATGCAGAAATAAGCCCATACCTATATGATCAACTGATCTTCAACAAAGATGCAATGAATACACAATGGAGAAAGGATGGTCTCTTCAACAAATGGTATTAGGGAAATTGGAATATTGATTTGCAAAAGAATGAATTAGACCCTTATATTGCACCATACACAAAAGTCTACTCAAAATGGATTAAAGGCTTAAATGTAAGACCTACATTACTCCTAGAAGGAAACATAGGGGAAAAGTTTCACAGCATTGATCCTGGCAATGATTTCTTGGATATGACACCAAAAGCACAGGAAACAAAAGCAAAAATAAACAAGTGGAACTACATCAGACTAAAAAGCTTCTGCACAGCAAAGGAAATAATAACAGAGTGAAAAGGTAACCTATGGAATAGGAGAAAATACTTGCAAATCACATATCTAATAAGGGATTAATATTCAAAATATATAAGGAGCTTATACAACTTAATATCAAAAATGAAATAAAACAGAACAAAAAACCCCCCTGCTTTAAAAATAGGAAAACAAATAAACCGTTCTCCAAAGAAGACATAAAAATAGCAAACAAGCATATAAAAAGATGCTCAATATTAGTAATCATCAGGAAAATGCAAATCCAAAACCATAATATATCCCCTCATAACTATTAGCATGGTCACAATAAAAAAAAATCAGAGAATAAGTGCTGACAAGGATGTAGTAATTGGAACCCTCATGCACTATTGATAGGAATGTAAAATGGTGTAACCACTATGGAAAAGAAGATGTGGTATATATATATATATATATATACACAATGGAATATTACTCAACCATCAGAAAGGATAAATACTTACCATTTATAAACATTGACATGGATGGAACTGCAGGGTATTATGCTGAGTGAAATAAGTCAGTTGGAGAAAGACAACAATCATATGGTTTCACTCATGTGGAATATAAGAAACAGCACAGAGGACCATAGGGGAAGGGAGGGAAAACTGAATGGGAAGAAATCAGAGAGGGAGACAAACCATGAGAGACTCTTAACTCTGGGAAACAAGCTGAGGGTTGCTGGAGGGGAGGTGGGTTGGGGGATGGGGTAACTGGGTGATGGGCATTAAGGAGGGCACTTGATGTAATGAGCACTGGGTGTTATACGCAGCTGATGAATTAATGAATACTATATCTGAAACTAATGATGTACTATATGTTGACTAATTGAATTTAAATAAATAAATAAACCTACACACACACACACACACACACACACACGAAAACAGTATGGAGATTCCTCAAAAAAATAAAAATAAAGGTACCATATGATCAGCAATTCCACTTCTGGGTGTATATGTAGAATGATTGAAATCAGGATCTCAAAGAGATATTTGCACTCTCAGATATGTTGCAACATTATTCACAGTAGCCAAAAGGTGGAAGCACCTTAATGTCAAGTGATATATAGAGAGATAGATAAAGAAAACATGGCGTATACATACAATGGAATATTATTCAGCCTTTAAAAAGAGAAGGAAACCTGCCATATGTGACAGTATGGATGAAACTTGAAGACATCATGTTAAAGGAAATAAGTCACAGAAGGAGAAATACTGCAAGATTCCACTTATGGGGTATTTGAAATAGTCAAACTCAGAAGCAAAGAGTGGAATGGCAGGAGATAGATGGCAGGAGAAGGAAATAGAGAATTTGCTATTCAATGGGTGTAAAGTTTCAGTTATGCAAGATGAATTAAGTTCTAGAGATCAGTTGTACAACATGAGGCCTATAGTTAATAATACTGTATTGTAAAATAAAAAATTTGTTGAGAGGATAGATCTATTGTTAAATGTCTATCACAATAAGAAATAAAAAAGAAAGACATCATCAAATTCACCAGTGAAGCTTCGAAAATATATGGTGACAGGCTATGAACAAAATATGGAACACACTGATTATTCTATGTCATGATGACTTTCAGTGTTTTAAGGAAAGACTTGATTAACACAAAACTTTTACGTCTTTCTCAGGAAACTAGATTTTTGTGGTAGACAGTGAGAGTATTACAGTTTAGGATCACTTTGCAAAAACTTACTAACAAGTATATTGCTCAGTGTTATGCTTATTGTTGGTTAGAGGAAGGAGAAAAGGAGCCAAAAATATTTGATGCCAAGTTTTTAAAGGAAAACTTAGATGATGAATCCAAAATAATTGCTGTTGCATAAGAGAACAATCACAACATGAACAGAAGCATCACATTAGACAATGTAGTCTCCTTATTAGGAGCTGTATAATCATAAGCAAGGAGTTCAAACAAATCTTCTATTTTGAATTTTCACTTGATTCTTAATCTTACTACTTCATTTATGCCTTTGGGCAATGTTTTACAGCTTCCCATGTTTAGAGATTCTAATTGCCAAGAGAAGAGTATCCACCCATTTGTTGGATTTGCCCACAGATAAATCTCAGGCATTAACTCTTCACTCAGTCCTTCACCATCTCACCCTTACTCCCTTCCTCCACCACTAAACAGCAGAGACTTCCATTTTCTTCTTCTTGCCACCAAATCTCACTCAGGTAACGTTTTTGATATGAATAAAGATGTATTAAATGTTTCCTTATTTTATTTTTCAAAGTGCTATTTGCATTTATTATGTATTTGATCATATTTTTCATTATTTATTTGCATTGTGATATATGTGAGAGAAAGGAGGAAAAGGTAGTTTGTATACAATGCTGTGCTTTTATCACTGCATGCTGAACACATACCTATCAATCAGTTTTTTTTATTAAGTAAGTAAATAATTGTTTTAGATACTTTTCCTTATGCAGGATACCTGTAATATTGTTATACAAGTTTATTTATGCATTGTAGAATTATCTGGGGGAATTAAATGTGCTTTGTCAATGAGCTGTGGGTACATCATAATTGTGTATATTTAAACAAACAAAAAAACCAAACAGGAATCCTATAGGCATAAGCAAATGTTTTAGGACCAATTAGTATGAGAGATCAGAAAAAACCGTTCACATTTATGATTTTTGTTATTCCTTGTTTATGTTCCCAGAGTGATTATAAGTAAACTCCTTAAAATGAAGAGGATTTGTGCTTGCTGAATGAGGGGAAGGACTTAAAGTAAAAGGGTAGTGTCACACAGAGTTGTTCTGAGGAACCAATGAATAATTTCTCATTAAAGTACTATGTGAATATAAATTATAAAATATATTTTTTCTACTTAATTCTGACAATCTTCCAATTAATAGGAATTTTGAAATGAAGGAGCAACAGATTGACTTACTTTAAGTTAGAATTGTTTATGATTTAAACATTGTCAATACAGGTCATGATTCTCTCTACAAACCAGTTCACTGAGTTGGCAAACTACAACACATGGGCCAAATTAAGTCCACCAACATTTTTGTAAATAAAACTTTTTTGGAACACAGCCATATTCATTCATTCAGGAATTATGTATGGCTTCTTTAGTTCTCCTAAAGCAGAGTTGGTTGGTAGTCACAATAAACTCCTTATGACTCACAAACCTAAAACACTTACTATCTAGTTCTTTATAGAAAATGTTAGTCTAGTGGGAGGACCAAGATGGCAGAGGAGTAGGAGACCTTAATTACATCTGGTCCCAGGAATTCAGCTAGATAACTATCAAACCATTCTGAACACCTATGAATTCAACTGGAGATCGAAGAAAAGAATAGCTGCAACTCTCTACAAATAGAAAAGTGACCACTTTCTGCAAGGTCTCTTCTGATTTGTTTAGTGTATATTTCTCTGGGGTCATTGTTGCCCTTTTAATATTTTTGTTCTTTCATTCATCTATTCTTCTCTGGACATAATGACAAGACGGAATAACTCACCTCAAAAAAGAGAACAAGAGGAAGTACTGAATGCCAGGGACCTAATCAATATGGACATTAGTAAGATGTCAGAACTAGAGTTCAGAATAACGATTATAAAGATACTAGCTGGGCTTGAAAAAGGCATAGAAGACACTAGAGAATCCCTTTCTGGAGAAATAAAAGAACTAAAATCTAACCAAGTTGAAATAAAAAAGGCTATTAATGATGTGCAATAAAAAATGGAGGCTCTAACTGCTAGGATAAGTGAGGCAGAAGAGAGAATTAGTGATACAGAAGACAAAATGATGGGGAATAAAGAAGCTGAGAAAAAGACATAAACAACTACTGGATCAGGAGGGGAGAATTCAAGAGATAAGTGATACCATGAAGCGAAACAATATTGGAATAATTGGGATTCCAGAAGAAGAAGAAGAAAGAGAGAGAGGGGGGCAGACTATTGGAGCAAATTATAGTGGATGAAAGAACAAAATATTAATTTGGGGGCAGTATATTGGAGCAAATTATAGTGGAGAACTTTCCTAATCTGGGGAAGGAACAGGCATCAAAATCCAGGAGGCACAGAGAACCCCCCCCCCTCAAAATCAATAAAAATAGGTCAACACCCTGACATCTAATAGTAAAACTTACAAATCTCAGAGACAAAGAGAAAATCCTGAAAGCAGCTCAGGACAAGAGATCTGTAACCTAGATCTAGGGTAGAAACATTAAATTGGCAGCAGACCTATCCACGGAGACCTGGCAGGCCAGGAAAGACTGGCATGATATATTCATGGAATTAAACTAGAAAAATATGCAGCCAAGAATACTTTATCCAGCTAGGATATCATTCAAAAATAGAAGGACTGATAAAAAGCTTCCAGGACAAACAGAAACTAAAAGAATTTGCGATCACCAAACCAGCCCTATAAGAAATATTGAAAGGGGTCCTCTAAGCAAAGAGAGACCCCAAAAGTAACATAGACCAGAAAGGAACAGAGACAACATACAGTAACAGTCACTTTACAAGCAATACAAAGGCACTAAATTCATATATTTCAGTAGTTACCCTGAATGTAAATGGGCTAAATGTCCCAATCAAAAGACACAGGGTATCAAACTGGATAAAAAAGCAAGACCCATCAATATGCTGTCTGCAAGAGACTCATTTTAGACCCAAAGACACCTACAGGTTTAAAGTGAGGGTGGTGGAAAACCATTTATCATGCTAACAGACATCAAAAGAAAGCTGGGGTGGCAATCCTTATATCAGACAAATTACAATACAATAATAGTAGGGGACTTTAATACCCCCCTCACTGCAATGGGACAGATCATCTAAGCAGAAGATCAACAAGTAAATAAGGGCTTCGAATGACACACTGGACCAGATGGACTTCACAGATATATTCAGAACATTCCATCCCAAAGCAACAGAATATACATTCTTCTCAAGTGCACATGGGACATTCTCCAGAATAGATCACATCCTGCATCACAAATCAGGTCTCAACCAGTACCAAAAGATTGGAATCATTCCCTGCATATTTTCAGACCACAGTGCTTTGGAAACTGGAACTCAGTCACAAGAGGAAAGTCGGAAAGAACTCAAATACATGGAAGCTAAAGAGCATCCTACTAAAGAATGAATGGGTCAACCAGGAAATTAAAGAAGAATTTAAAAAATTCATGGAAACAAATGAAAATGAAAGCACTACTGTTCAAAACCTTTGGGATGCTGCAAAGGCAGTCCTAAGAGGGAAATATGTAGTAATACAAGCCTTTCTCAAGAAATAAGAAAGGTCTCAAATATACAACCTAACCTTACATCTCAAGGAGCTGGAGAAAACAGCAAATAAAGCCTAAACCCAGCAGGAGAAGGGAAATAATAAAGATTAGAGCAGAAATCAATGAAATAGAAACCAAGAGAACAGTAAAACAGATCAATGAAGCTAGAAGCTGTTTCTTTGAAAGAATTAATAGGATCGATAAACCCCTGGCCAGGCTTATCAAAAAGAAAAGAGAAAAGGACCCAAATAAATAAAATCATGAATGAAAGAGGAGAGATCACAACCAACACCGAAGAAATACAATTATAAGAACATATTATGACCAACTATATGCCAACAAATCAGACAATCTGGAAGAAATGGATACATTCCTAGAGACATAAACTACCAAAACTGAACCAGGAAGAAATAGAAAACCTGAACAGACCCATAACCAGCAAGGAAATTGAAGCAGTCATCAAACATCTCCCAACAAACAAGAACCCAGGGCCAGATGGCTTCCCAGGGGAATTCTACCAAACATTTAAAGAAGAATGAATACCTATTCTTCTGAAGCTGTTTCAAAAAATTGAAATAGAAAGAAAACTTACAAACTCTTTTTATGAGGCCAGCATTACCTTGATCCCAAAACCAGAAAAAGACCCCACCAAAAAGGAGAATTACAGACCAATATCCCTGATGAACATGGATGCAAAAATTCTCACCAAGATACTAGCTGATAGGATCCAACAGTACATGGAAAGGATTATTCACCACAACCAGGTGGGATTTAATCCTGGGCTACAAGGTTTGTTCAACCTCCTCAAATCAATCAGTGTGATACACTACATAAATAAAACAAAGGACAAGACCATGATACTCTCAATAGATGCCAAAAAAGCATTTGACAAAGTACAGCATCCTTTCTTGATTAAAACTCTGGGGTTTTTACACAGTGGGATAGAAGGTACATACCTCAATATCATAAAAGCCATCTATGAAAAACCCACAGTGAATATCATTCTCAATGGGGAAAAACTGAGAGCTTTTCCCCTAAGGTCAGGAACACGGCAGGGATGTCCGCTATCACCACTGCTCTTCAACATGGTAGTAGAAGTCCTAGCCTCAGCAATCAGACAACAAAAAGAAAGAAAAGGCATCCGAATCAGCAGAGAAGAAGTCAAACTCTCACTCTTTGCAGATGACATGATACTTTATGTGGAAAACCCAAAAGGCTCCACCCCAAAATTGCTAGAACTCATACAGGAATTCAGTAAATTGGCAGGATATAAAATCAATGCACAAAAATCAGTTGCATTTCTATACACCAACGAGACACAAGAAAGAGAAATTAAAGAGTCGATCCCATTTACAGTTGCACCTAAAACCATAAGATACCTACGATTAATCTAACCAAAGAGACAAAGGATCTGTACTCAGAAAACTATAGAATACTCATGAAACAAATTGAGAAAGACACAAAGAAATGGAAAAATATTCCATGCTCCTGGATTAGAAGAACAAATATTGTTAAAATGTCTATGCTACCTAGAACAGTCTACACATTAAATGCAGTCCCTATCAAAATACCATCAACTTTTTTCACAGAATGGGAACAGATAATCCTAAAATTTGTATGGAACCAGAAGAGACCCCGAATACCCAGAGGAATGTTGAAAAAGAAAAGCAAAGCTGGTGGCATCAAAATTCCGGTCTTCAAGCTCTATTACAAAGCTGTAATCATCAAGACAGTATGTTACTGGCACAAAAACAGACACATATATCAATGGAACAGAATAGAGAACTCAGAAATGGACCCTTATCTGTATGGTCAACTAATCTTTGACAAAGCAGGAAAGAATATCTACTGGAAAAAAAGACCGTCTCTTCAACAAATGGTGTTGGGAAAATTGGACAGCCACATGCAGAAGAATGAAACTGGATCATTTCCTTACAACATACACAAAGATAAACTCAAAATGGATGAAAGACCTAACTGTGAGACAGGAATCCATCAAAATCCTTAAGGAGAACACAGGCAGCAACCTCTTCGACCTCAGCCACAGCAATTTCTTGCTATACACATCTCCAAAGGCAAGGGAAGCAAGAGCAAAAATGAACTATTGGGACTTCATCAAGATAAAAAGCTTTTGCACAGCAAAGGAAATAGTCAACAAAACCAAAAGACAGCCGGCAGAATGGGAGAAGATATTTGCAGCTTACATATCAGATAAAGGGCTAGTATCCAAAATGTATAAAAAACTTTCCAAACTCAACACCACCCAAAGAACCAATAATCCAATCAAGAAATGGGCAGAAGACATGAACAGACATTTCTCCAAAGAAGACATCCAAATGGCCAACAGACATGAAAAAGTGCTCAATATCCCTCAGCATCAGGGAAATCCAAATCAAAACCACAATGAGATACCACTCACACCAATCAGAATGGCTAAAATTGACAAGTCAAGAAAGGACAGATGTTGGCAAGGGTGTGGAGAAAGGGGAACCCTCTTACACTGTTGGTGGGAATGCAAGCTGATGCAGCCACTCTGGAAAACAGTATGGAGGTTCCTCAAAACATTGAAAATAGAGCTACCCTATGACCCAGCAATTGCACTATTAGGTATGCACAAAAGGGTACCTGTACCCCAAAGTTTATAGTAGCAATGTCCACAATAGCCAAACTATGGAAAGAGCCCAGATGTCCATCAACAGATGAACTGATAAAGAAGATGTGGTGTATATATACTATGGAATATTACATAGCCATCAAAAATGACATCTTGCCATTTGCAATGACTTGGATGGAACTAGAGTGTATTATGCTAAGAAAGACAATTATCATATGATCTCACTGGTATGTGGACTTTAAGAAACAAGGCAGAGGATCATAGGGGAAGAGAGGAAAAAAAGAAAACAAGATGAAACCAGAGAGGGAGACAAACCATAAGAGACTCTTAATCTTAGGAAACAAATTGAGGGTTGCTGGAGTGGAGGAGGGTTGGGGGATGAGGTGACTAGGTGATGGACATTGGGGAGGGGTATGTGTTGTGGTGAGCACTGGGTGTTGTGTAAGACTGAGGACCAGTACCCCTGAAACAAATAATACCTTATGTTAATTTTAAAAATTTTAAAAAATAATAAAATGTTTGCCTAGACCTGACTTAGAGAATGGAGATGTTGTTGTATATTAAATACTTTATCGTACTTTGAACTCATCCTGAGATACGGTAAATTATAAAACCATTATCAAAATGTATAAACTCAGTATATTCCAGACACACGTTGAATATACAGATTTTAACGTGGAACAGCTTGCCATGCATAAGTTCAGGAGTATTTAGTTTATACTGTGATACTGCTTTCTCTATAATAATGTTTTATGGCTTAGAAGCTGATGATATATCGAGGAAAGTTTCAGTATATAAGCTGTTTTCTTTCCAACCAAGGAAAATGCATCCATTTCTTCCAAATTGTCTAATTTGTTGGTATATAGTTGTTCATAATATGTTCTTATAATTGTATTGTATACACATAATACTTATAATTAACCTAAATTATTGATTATAAGCACACAGAAATCTGAACATGAAAACTCCAGTGATTCAGTAGACTTCTATTTCTACTTGGCTGTGTAAAACACTTTTCTTTTGGGAAGTGCCACTCCTCTGCAACTTTGATTCTCTTGGGACAGTTAATCATATATCCCCAACTCATTGATGACAAAAGTGAATATGTAGCTCAAGTAAGGCCCCATCAAAGTTCTTCTCAGGAAATGATAGGGATGTTGGTACAGACACAATTGCCTCTTTTCTATGGGATCACAGGTTGTAAGGACATTATAAGCCTGGGGATTCCTGTGATTATTTTTGCCTGAGATTGAAGCTAACCATGTAGTAAGCAGAGTATAGAGATGAAAGGGACAGAATCTCAATGCTGTCATGTAAATCTCTGGTTATAACCATGTCTGAAGTAACCTTGAACTTTCTACTTACATCACTCAGTCATCTCCATTATTTGAATTAATCTAATTTGACTTGGATTTCTGTCTTTGCACTATAAAGATAGCTGATTAACTTAGCAACAATTATCAGAGTTCAAGGGAAATTTTCTCATTGTATATTATTCTTCATAGGTATTATTTTGTAAAATATGACAAATTATAGACCTTTACTTTTTCCTTCCAGTGATAGGCAATATCTTCCCATCAGAAAAAAAGAGAATAATTCAGTGACATGATGCATATGAAAAAGTTTGTCACAGTATCTTATATAGCATAGGACCCCAAAATAGAAATTTAGACAGATGATTTAAAAATGTGCTCATGACAATAGTTCTTAATGATTTAGAACAGAACAGGAAACATGCCTGGAAATTTCAAATGACATTAACAAAAAGGGATGTGATTAGAGTTTCCTGGTCTCCACAATATAGCAGAGAATGAGATCTGGATTTGAAGTTGTATTTATTCAATAATGTGGATAATAATTTCGAATACTATTATATTGCAATATTTTGAATCTGATTTTATAAGTATGTGAGGGTATTCTTAGTTCTAGGCTTTGTTAAGGGCTCCAAAGAAGTATCTTCAAATATCCTCTGAGTTGAAGAAGTTTAGTTTTAGAGAAAAGATGTTTATATACAATAACCATGCAAAGTGTGAAGTTGTTTACACTTAAGAAAATTTCTGGTTTGGGGCGCCTGGGTGGCTCAGTTTTTAAGTGTCTGCCTTCAGCTCAGGTCATGATCCCAGGGTCCTGGGACCAAGCCCTGCATCGGGCTCCCTGCTTGGCTGGAGGCCTGCTTCTCCCTCTCCTACTCCCCCTGCTTGTGCTCCTGCTCTCGCTGTGTCTCTCTCTCTCTGAAAGAAAGAAAGAAAGAAAGAAAGAAAAAGAAAGAGAGAGAGAGAGAGAGAGAGAGGGAGGGAGGGAGGGAGGGAGGGAGGGAGGGAGGGAGGGAGGAAGGAAGGAAGGAAGGAAGGAAGGAAGGAAGGAAGGAAGGAAGGAAGGAAGGAAAAGAAAATTTCTGGTTATGGGATGAATAAATTATGAGAATGAAGCCACACTTGTGGTGAGCATAGCATAATGTATAGTTGTTGAATTGCTCTGTTGTATACCTCAGACTAGTGTCACATCGTGTATCAACTATACTTCAGTTTAAAAAAAAGAGAAAAAAACAAAATTCCTGTTCCAAACAAAATGCTCACAAACTCGGACAAACTTTGCCTTAATAACTTTCTTTCAACAAAGGTAAGGCTTTAAATGCCAGATGACTTAGGAGAAGGCATGTGGTAACACACCTGCTCGTTGAGACACAAGTGATTGATGAGAAATTCTTCCCTTAATAAAATTTCAAAGGGGCAAAAGCAAAACAAGAGTGATGCTGCAGTTTAAGTCACATTTTTTCCAAGGAAAACCCAGTAACTAAGAATAACAAAAGGCTACATGCCTGTCAGATTATGAAAGCAGGACTTTACTAGCCATTTGTATTAGAAAAATAGATCAAAATATCTAATGTACAATGGCAGTTCAGGAAAATCTGGTGAAAAATGGACAATGAATAAAACTGCAATATTGCTCATTAAGGGAAAAGTAAAAACAGTAAAAGCAGAAACTGTAATCTTTTTCCCCCAAATCTAATCTATCTCTAAAAGGACCACATTTCTCTGAAAAGTAACCAGAAGTCCTCAAAAAATATCCTGAAGATCTGAGGCTCATTGGAGGAATTACAGAGCAGAGTTTTATTGAAGAGTGAGTTTCCCCAGTGTGTTGATACTGGCGGCTTTGTGTGCTCAACAGGGTACCCTAGCCCATAGCTCCCCTAAGTTCTCTGTCCTCAGAAAGCTGCAACTGCCTCCTTCTCCAAACCTGATAACTCACTGTCATGTGCAGAGATTCACACTTCCAGGCCAACTAAGTCAAACTCTGAAAGTTTCACAGGATTCTCAAAAAAAAAATTTTTTTACATTAATTCCAGTATAGGTTTTTTTTTTTTTTTAAGATTTGACTTATTTATTTGACAGAGAGAGAGAGAGACAAGAAGAGAGGGAACACAAGCAGGGGGAGTGGGAGAGGGAAAAGCAGACTCCCTGCTGAGCAGGTAGCCCGATGTGGGGCTGGATCCCAGGACCCTGGGATCATGACCTGAGCCGAAGGCAGAGGCTTAACTGACTAAGCCATCCAGGCGCCCTGAGGAGTCTCAGAATTTTTGATTGTTGGGGTTAATGTAGAGCATGAAATCCTCCATAATACCTGGCTTGGTAAAACGTAACATGGAGGGCAATGTGGGTGGGGAAGGTTCAGAGAAGGGCATAGGCCTTTGGAATGTAGAGGCCTGCGTGACCACTCTGCCCTAGGAATGCCCTGG
Organism: Eumetopias jubatus; assembly: GCF_037043125.1. Classification (NCBI taxonomy): domain Eukaryota; kingdom Metazoa; phylum Chordata; class Mammalia; order Carnivora; family Otariidae; genus Eumetopias; species Eumetopias jubatus. The sequence goes on from NW_028274820.1 coordinate 38,578,024, forward strand.
GGAGTAGCTTTCTTAGCCCAAACAGCTGCCCTGTGATCTAAGAGATGTATGCATTGTCCCCGAGGCTATGTTTAGCAGATAGTAGAACACGCAGATTAGCATATCGTTATCTTTCCCTTAAATAAATCCTCCTACTTCCGGTAAGACTCCTTGTCACACATCAAATGCTTGAGAAACAGTGATAAAGACTTACGATTATCCTGAAGGACCAATAAAGGGAGCAAAGAAGAGCAAAGGGTCTTTGTCTCTGAGCGTTGACCCCCTTGCCTTCTCCTCTCTTTCACAGCAAAGTTTGGAGCAATCTTTCACTGGTCGGTACAGGGATTGCTGGCCATTCCCATCATTTGATCCCTTTGAAATTCTGTAAGAAGCAAATCTGTAACACAATATTACTGCTAGTCTCAATTGTTGTGTATGGGAAAATCAAGGCTTGCCTAAGGTCACATGACAAAAGCTAAAAATACAAACAAACCACTATTATAAATCTCCCCTGGGTCTCTATAAGAAAATGCTCTTTAAATAGACCATACTAAAAAATGCTTGTGTTTTGGTCTCAAAAGAACTTTCCATCAACTTCTTTTCCTGTTTCTTGTAGTTACTATTATGTTGAAAGAGGTATATTTGTACCATGTTGGATTTTTAAGGTTATATTCTAATCATTTCAAGGAGGAAAAATTACCAAAAGAAAAATTCCCAAACATATATGTGTAGGTTGTTTCGACCTCTCTCTTTTGAAATGACTGGTGTGTAGTAGATACTAAAACATAAACATAATTTATTAATATATTCCCATCACTTGATATTTAGATGTATTTCTATAGAAATAGAATGTTAATAACAGCATTAAGGCTTTGGATAGGCATAGTTAGGGGTATATAAGGAATACTTTCTAATTAACATTGGATAATCAATCATTCAAAGAGTGAAGAATTAGAAAGTCAAATAGAGAAAACGAACATCAGACAGGTGTGCTAGAAAGTCTTTTTTATATAAAAATACACATGTCTATTTAGATGAATGTTATTAATTCCAACAATAAATATTCAATAATAATGACTAGTATGATCATTGGGAGAATTTCTACTTCTCTGGAATCCATCTCATCTCTTACATTAAGAATTTTATAGTCACTGTTTGAAATTTACCATAAAAAACAAATTCCTGTGACTCCCTTTATAATCAGCCATACTGACTTTGCCATGTGACCTTTTTTAATTGTTTGTTTTCTTTAATTACTGCTGAATTTGAAATTATATCTTTCTGATACTGTGGGGAATTCCTTGAGCAAGTTTAATTCCTTTTTTTCCCACAATTGCAAAGACCAGATGCTTGTACCAAAAGTAACTTTGCTTTACAACTGAAATTATTTCAATCAAACAGTAATGCAGAACAACCTCCTAAATGGGACACGGAATAGCTGAGGGATTCCCTCTCTTTCCTCATTTCATTCTTCAATATTCATCAAATAGTCTGCCTTACATGTACAAAGATCATGCTATTAAATTAACCCAATGCAATTAAGAACAAAATTATTGCTTATTTTCTTTCAATAAGTCAAAATAAACTAAATTCCTGTGGTTTTTTGTTTACTCACTCACGGCCTCTGGCATATCTGAAATGTAGCTAAATGGCTCTTTTGTTTGGTAGGTATGTATTAACTAGCATTTTTTGAATAGTATGCCGTGCATTGTGCTAAAGGTTGTTTTATGCAACTTATTTCATTTAAAATCCCAAATATATACCCTATGAGTTAAGGTTTACTATTATCCCTATTTTACAGATGAAAAAATTGAGGATTATCCAGAGTACTGGGTTCATTTTGTATGTCACTAAGATCTGAGTATTTGCCTTAATCAGAGTGGCCCTAAGAACAGCTTGTACTATTCCTACACTTACAGATTGGTCTCTTTGTAGTAGACTGATTTATTATTGGTCCTAATTCATCACTCAGCTGTAAAAGACTGCTTCTTCCACACCTTTGCCCATGACTTCATGATGGGTGGCACATACTTTCTCATTATTTCAATTTGGTTTTGAACATATGATTTGATTTGGCCAGTGGGATGTTAGCAGATGGGAAGCGAGCAGAGTCGTGAATTGTTTACAGAGGTGTAAGTCTTGTACCTTTGTGTTCTGGGGATCTCGCATGAGAACATGTGCTAGATAGCCTTTATACTTCAGCATAGGGCCAATTCATGACTCTGGAGCCTGGAGCCAAGTCCAGCTGACCGGCATCCTCAAACAAAGCTTCCCAGCTGAGCCCAACCCATATAAGTTGCATAGCTTATTGTTTTATGCCAGTAGGTTTGGGGCGATTTGTTTGGCAGCACTACTGTGACAATAGCTAACTGATACACTGCTGTTGCCACCTGCGGTCACTGCTACCACTACAGGCCAAGAGATGAGTAGAGTGGTTGTTTCACATCCATCCTACAGCTCATGGGTACAACATGAGAGTGCCTTGCCTCAAGCTCAGAGGTTTTTTTTTATGCACCCTGTCCTGAGTCTTCCCTTTTGCTTCTGAGGCATAAAATGCCTTGGGAACTGCTGGGTCCCCCATGTATGCAACACTCCATGAAGGTAAACCTTGACCAGTGGCAAAGAGAAGTGTCAAGATAAGATCTCTCCCTTTCTCCTATGGATAGATTGTTTAGAGAGAGTATTAGTGTAAAATATGACGTTTTTTGAGGATGTCCTAGGAAATCAATCTATCAGCATGCCTGTGGCCAACTCAGTGATGCATTTTGTCTTTTTTTTTTTTTTTCTTTTCTAAGGATTCTGGGCTGAAAAAGAAAGATTAAGTAAATTTGCCAAGTTCAGAGAATGTGAGCAAATGATAGTACTCAAACTCAGGCTTTTTGATTCCAAAGTCCAGCACTTAGTCATTGTGTTATATTGCACCATTTTAAATTGTTTTAACAATTTAAAAATAAAATAAAAAATATTTTCAGGAAATTTGGTTAATCATTATCTACTGAGCAAGTATTGGATGTAAGGAATTTCAAAGTAAGCCTAGGTAGACATTTTTCTTCTTTTTATTTAGAATACTTAGAGTAAGAGGATTTTGAAGTTAAACAGTAAGTTCAAAGGCTGTCCACAGTAGTTACCCTTATTCTTTAAAATAAAATAAAATAAAATAAAATAAATTATAGTTGAACAAATTTGATACCTTCTTCTATAGTTAGTAAAGTTCTGCTGTATTTGATTTCTGAAATTCAGTTACCATACCAAATGACTTCAAAGGAATTCCCTTAGATCTGTATTGTATGTGAATGTTTGAAATATAGCAGATAATGTCACCACACCAAGAAGCTCCTGTGGAATGAAATAGATATGAGAAGTAAGATATGGTGGATGGAGGGAGTGGTAGGTATGTATTGGATAAAAATCCTGCCCTTCTTCACGTAGTGGACGTGTTCTTTGGGAAAATATCATTGCAAAAAAGTTTAAGTGAAACCATTATTTTGATCTTGAAATGCAAAGACTAGAACAAGATTTCTTGCCAGGATCTGCTTGTGTGTTAGGGAGAGAAATGGGAAAGGAAGATTTATTTCAGTAAGTCACCATGGATCATTTCATAGTGATTTAGGCTAATTGATTTTAGTCAGTGATTCCCAAGCCTGACTACAAATCTGGACCATTTGAAAAGCTTTTTAAATGCAGATTCTTGGGTTTACTGCAAACCCCCATCTGGGGGGTGGAAAAATGGGGATTATGGGCTTTTAAAAAAATATCTTCCTGCTTTTATTGAAATTCAGAAAGCCAAAGATCATCTTTAGATGTTTTATATATATAGTTGTATTTCCTTTTTGGTTCTGCCAACTTTTGAGCAAACTTTATTTTGGTTTGTTTTTTGTTTTTAGAGTGTCAACCCCTCAGCTCTGCTGAGGGAAACAAGAAAAAGGTTTTAGGCCCATGATTTTAAAGATGAATTAGCATATTCCTAGAGAACTAAGCTTGGTCGGATCAGGTCATATTTAATATTTCTTAGAATGAAAGAAACAATCTGATATGCATATTAATTGCCAGGTCCTGGCAATATAAATATTTTGTAGCTGTTTACAGATGAGAAGGCTGAGGATCAGCCAGGCTAAGTAATTTACCAAAGATCAAAGAACATCTAATAAAGGAAACTGAGTCTAAACTTAGGTCAGTTTTACATCTCTCAGAAGCTCTTAAATACTAATTGTATTATTTCTTTTTTTGTTTGTTTATGATGAGAATTTTTAATATCTACTGTTTTAGCAGCATTCAAATACACAATAAAGTATCGTTAACTATGCTCTACACTAGATCATCTACCATGCTGCTGTATATTACATCTCCAGAACTTAATATCTTGTAACTGGAAGTTTGTACCTTTTGACTACTTTTACCCATTTCCCCTACCCCGCCCCCACCCCAGCCAGTTGCCAATGAAAAACTGGTATGTTCTCAGTTTCTGTGAGTCTGGTCTTTTAAGATTGCACATATAAGTGAGATCATAAAGTATTTGTCTTTTTCTAACTTACTTCATTTAGCATAATGCCCTCCTTCCAGGTTCATCCATGTTGTTGTGAATGGTAAGATTTCCTTCCTTTTTTAATGACAGAGTAATATTCATGTGTATGCATAATACATTTTTGTATTCTGTCCATCCATCATCAGTGGATACTTAGGTTGTTTCCATGCCTCTTGGCTATTATAAATGTACCGCAGTGAACATGAGGGCACATATCCTTTTGAGATAGTGATACTGTTTTCTGCGGATATATATACCCAGAAGTAGAATTGCTAGATCACATGGTAGTTTTAATTTTTTTAGGAACCTCTAAACTGTTTTCCATAGCAGCTACACCAGTTTACATTCTCACCAGTAGTGTGCAAGGGTTTCCTTTTCTCTCCATTCCTGCAAACATGTGCTATTTCTTGTCTTCTTGATGATAGACATTCTAATAGGCATGAGGTGATATCTTTTTTTTAAATTTTATTATGTTATGTTAGTCACCATACAGTACATCATTAGTTTTTGATGTGGTGATCCACGATCCATTGTTTTTGTATAACACCCAGTGCTCCATGCAGTACGTGCCCTCCTTAATACCCATCACCCGGCTAACTCATCCCCCCTCCCCCCTCCCCTCTAAAACCCTGTTTGTTTCTCCCCGTCCATAGTCTCTCATGGTTCCTCTCTCCCTCCAATTCCCCCCACCTCATTTTTCCCTTCCTTCTACTGTCCTCCATGCTGTTCCTTATGTTCCACAAATAAGTGAAACCATATGGTAATCGACTTTCTCTGCTTGACTTATTTCACTTAGCATAATCTCCTCCAGTCCCATCCATGTTGATGTAAAAGTTGGGTATTCATCCTTTCTGATGGCTGAGTAATATTCCATTGTATATATGGACCACATCTTCTTTATCCATTGATCTGTTGAAGGGCATCTCGGCTCTTTCCGCAGTTTGGCTATTGTGGACATTGCTGCTATGAACATTGGGGTGCATATGGCCCTTCTTCTCACTACATCTGTGTCTTTGGGGTAAGTACCCAGGAGTGCAATTGCTGGGTCATAGGGTAGCTCTATTTTTAAATTTTTGAGGAACCTCCACACTGTTTTCCAAAGTGGCTGTACCAACTTGCATTCCCACCAACAGTATAAGAGGGTTCCCCTTTCTCCACAACCTCTCCAACATTTGTTGTTTTTTTCCCTGTCCATTTTTGCCATTCTAACTTGTGTAAGGTGGTATCTCAATGTGGTTTTGATTTGAATTTCCCTGATAATGATGATGAACATTTTTTCATGTGTCTGTTAGTCATTTGTATGTCTTCTTCAGAGAAGTGTCTTTTCGTATCTTCTGCCCACTTTTTGACTTGATTATTTGTTTTTTGGGTGTTGAGATTGAGAAGTTCTTTATAGATCTTGGATACCAGCCCTTTATCTGTAGTGTCATTTACAAATATCTTCTCCCATTCTGTGGGTTGCCTCTTTGTTTTGTTGACTGTTTCCTTTGCTGTGCAGAAGCTTTTTATCTTAATGAAGTCCCAAAAGTTCATTTTTGCTTTTGTTTCACTAGCTTTTGGAGATGTATCTTGAAAGAAGTTGCTGTGGGCGATGTCAAAGAGGTTATGCCTATGTTCTCCTCTAGGATTTTGATGGATTCCTGTCTCACATTGAGGTCTTTCATCCACTTTGAGTTTATCTTTGTGAATGGTGTTAGAGAATGGTCGAGTTTCATTCTTCTGCATGTGGCTGTCCAATTTTCCCAGCACCATTTCTTGAATAGACTTGTCTTTTTTCCATTGAATGTTTTTTCCTGCTTTGTCAAAGATTATTTGACCATAGAGTTGAGGGTCCACATCTGGGTTCTCTATTCTGTTCCATTGGTCTATATGTCTGTTTTTGTGCCAGTACCATGCTGTCTTGGTGATCACAGCTTTGTAATATAGCTTGAAATCAGGCAACGTGATGCCCCCAGCTTTGTTTTTCTTTTTCAACATTTCCTTGGCAATTCGGGGTCTTTTCTGATTCCATACAAATTTTAGGATTGTTTGTTCCAGCACTTTGAAAAGTGTCATTGGAATTTGGATCGGGATGGCATTGAAGGTATAGATTGCTCTGGGTAGCATAGACATTTTAACAATGTTTATTCTTCCGATCCATGAGCATGGAATATTTTTCCATCTTTTTGTGTCTTCTTCAATTTCTTTCATGAGTGTTCTGTAGTTCCTAGAGTATAGATCCTTTACCTCTTTGGTTAGGTTTATTCTGAGGTATCTTATGGTTTTTGGTGCTATTATAAATGGAATCGTTTCTCTAATTTCTCTTTCTACAGTTGCGTTGTTAGTGTATAAGAAAGCAACTGATTTCTGTGCACTGATTTTGTATCCTGCCACATTACTGAATTGCTGTATGAGTTCTAGTAATTTGGGGATGGAGTCTTTTGGGTTTTCCACATAAAGTATCATGTCATCTGTGAAAAGAGAGTTTGACTTCTTCTTTGCCAATTTGAATACCTTTTATTTCTTTTTGTTGTCTGATTGCTGTTGCTAGGACTTCTAGTACTATGTTGAACAATAGTGGCGAGAGTGGGCATCCTTGACGTGTTCCTGATCTTAAGGGAAAGGCTCTCAGCTTTGCCCCATTGAGGATGATATTCACTGTGGGTTTTTCATGGATGGATTTTATGAACTCAAGGAATGTTCCCCCTATCCCTATACTCTGAAGAGTTTTAATTAGGAAAGGATGTTTTATTTTGTCACATGCTTTTTATGCATCAATTGAGAGGACCATATGGTTCTTCTCCCTCCTCTTATTAATGTGTTCTATCACATTGATTGATTTGCGAATGTTGAACCACCCTTGCATCCCAGGGATAAATCCCTCTTGGTCACGGTGGATGATCCTTTTAATGTATTGTTGGATCCTATTAGCTAGGATTTTGCTGAGGATTTTGGAATCCATATTCATCAGGGATATCGGTCTGAAATTCTCCTTTTTGATGGGGTCTTTGCCTGGTTTGGGGATTAAGGTAATACTGGCCTCATAGAATGAGTTTGGAAGTTTTCCTTCTGTTTCTATTTTTGGAAACAGCTTCAGTAGAATAGGTATTATTTCTTCTTTGAATGTTTGGTAGAATTCCCCAGGGAATCCATCAGGCCCTGGACTCTTGTTTTTTGGAAGGTTTTTGATCAGTGCTTCAATCTCGTTACTGGTTATTGGCCTATTTGGGTTGTCAATTTCTTCCTGTTTCAGTCTTGGCAGCTTATAGGTTTCCAGGAAGGCCTCCATTTCATCCAGATTGCTCAGTTTATTGGCATATAGTTGTTGATAATAATTTCTAAGAATTGTTTCTATTTCCTTGGTGTTAGTCGTGATCTCTCCCCTTTCATTTATAATTTTATTAATTTGGTTCTTTCTCTTTTCTTTTGGATAAGTCTAGCCAGTGGCTTATCGATCTTATTAATTCTTTCAAAGAACCAACTTCTAGTTTTGTTGATCTGATCTACTGTGTTTCTGGTTTCTAATTCATTGATCTCTGCTTTAATTTTAATTATTTCTCTTCTAATGCGTGGCTTAGGCATCATTTGTTGCCTTTTCTCTAGTTCTTTAAGGTGTAGAGTTAGTTGGTGGATTCGGGATTTTTCTATTTTTTTGAGTGAGGCTTGGATGGCTATGTATTTCCCCCTTAGGACCGCCTTTGCAGTATCCCATAGGTTTTGGACCGATTGATTTCTATGAATTGTTTAAGTTCTTCTTTGATTTCCTGGTTGACCCAAACATTCTTGAGCAGAGTGGTCTTTAGCTTCCAAGTGTTTGAATTTCTGCCAAATTTTTTCTTGTGATTGAGTTCGAGTTTTAAAGCATTGTGGTCTGAGAATATGCAGGGAATAATCTCAGTCTTTTGGTATCGCTTGAGACCTGATTTGTGACCCAGTATGTGGTCTATTCTGGAGAATGTTCCATGTGCGCTCGAGAAGAATGAGTATTCTGTTGTTTTACAGTGGAATGTTCTGTAGATATTTCTGAGGTCCATCTGATCCAGTGTATCATTCAAAGCTCTTGTTTCCTTGTTGATTTTCTGCTTAGATGATCCATCCATTGCTGAGAGTGGAGTATTGAGGTCTCCTACAGTTAACATATTGTTATCAATATGACTCTTTATTTTGGTTAGCAGTTGGCTTATGTAGATGGCTGCTCCCATGTTGGGGGCATAGATATTTACAATTGTTAGATCTTCTTGTTGGATAGATGCTTTAAGAATGATATAGTGTCCTTCTGTGTCTCTAATTAGAGACTTTAGTTTAACATCTAATTTGTCTGATATAAGAATTGCTACCCCAGCTTTCTTTTGAGGTCCGCTGGCATGGAAGATGGATCTCCATCCCTTCACTTTCAGTCTGGATGTATCTTTAGGTTCAAAATGAGTCCCTTGTAGGCAGCATATGGATGGGTCCTGTCTTTTTATCCAATCTGCAACCCTGTGCCGTTTTATGGGAGCATTTAGGCCATTCACGTTGAGAGTGATTATTGAAAGATATGAATTAATTGTCATCATGTTGCCTGTGAAGACGTTGTTTTTATAGATTGTCCCTGTAAATTTCTGTTGTATATGACTCTTGGGGTCTTTCTCCTTTTATAGAACCCCCCTTAATATTTCTTGCAGGGCCGGCTTAGTGGTCACATATTCTTTCAGTTTCTGCCAGTCGTGGAAGCTCTGCATCTCTCCATCCATTCTAAATGACAGCCTTGCCGGATAAAGTATTCTTGGCTGCATGTTCTTTTCATTTAGTACCCTGAATATGTTTTGCCAGGCCTTTCTGGCTTGCCAGGTCTCTGGGGATAGGTCTGATGTTATTCTGATGTTCCTCCCTCTGTACGTAAGGAATCTCTTCCACCTAACTGCCCTTAAGATGGTTTCCTTGGTTCTAAGATTTGCAAGTTTTACTCTTACATGCTGGGGTGTTGGCCTGTTTTCCTTGATCTTGGGAGGGGTCCTCTCTGCCTCTAGGACGCAAATGTTTGTTTCATTCCCCAGATTAGGTCAGTTCTCAGCTATGATTTGCTGAAATATATCTTCTAGTCCTCTCTCTCTCTCTCTCCACTCCCTCCGGGATTCCAATCATTCTGACATTGGAAAGCTTCATGGTGTCACTTATTTCTCTGATTCTATTTTCATGGATTCTGAGTTGTTTTTCCCTGTCCTCCTCTTTTCCCTTTTTATCTATTATATTGTCTTCCATGTTGCTTATTCGTTCTTCTGCCTCCGTTACCGTAGCTGTTAGATTATCTAGATTGGATTGGATCTCATTGATAGCATTTTTAAGTTCTGCCAATTCAGCTTTCATTTCTGCCCTTAGAGACTCTATGTTGCCATTAATTGATTTCTCCATTCTAGCCATTGTCTTCACAATTGCTAGCCTGAATTCCATCTCCGACATCTTGGTTATATCTGCATCCATTTGTAAATCTGCAGCATAAATCATAATCTCTGAGTCTTTTCTATTTTGGGGGCTCCTCCTCCTAATCATTCTGTTGATGGGTGTTTGAGGGAATGTATAGAGTCCAAATTATTGACCAGAACCCAAGCAAGATGCACCTGTTTTCTTGGGACCTTAGGGTTGCCGGCCTCTTGTTTTCCCAGCCTGTCTTCTGGGGGAGGGACCTGCCGCACTGTTACTCAGGCAACCCTGTTTAGGCGGATTTGCCCTGCCCCCCTGTGGCGGGGGATGGGCTCCGCGGGAGTCAGTTTTTGGGGCTTTTGTTCTCTGGTGGCTTTTTCTGGCGGCTTTCCCCGTCTCTTCTGCCAGCCAGAGCAGAAGAGACCATTTCCAACCCTCTGCCTCAGAGCAGAGAGACCGCAGTCTGTTCTTCAGTGAGCTCTCCAGGCCACACCATCTCCATTTCTGTCTGTGCTGCTATAAACTGCAGTGGCCTGGGTTGTGCACCCGTCCGCAGCGCTCCCAGTCCTGCCTCCAGGTCGGAGCACGTCTCTGCCCTTTGTGCTTCTAAAACCGCCGGCTGCCCCCAGATCGCACCCGCGACCCCGCTGCTCCGGGTTTCTGTCCTTGGGGCTGCCGTTCTGCGAGTCTGTGCCCCATCCCCAGCACATGAGGCTGTCACTCACTGGTGGTGTAGGATCCCCACGGCCAGGCTCCCTCCTGCTGCCGTTTATCCTCCAGTATCTGCCCGCGGAATCAGGGCTCCCTGCTTTGTACCTCGAAACCAACTACCTGCGATATTCTGTTTGTAGAGATCCAGATCTTCTTACATCTCAGGCTGGTTTCATGGGTGCTCAGAGTGGTCTGGTAGATATCCAGCTCAATTCCAGGGAGCAGTTGAAATAGGGTCCCCTACCCCTCCGTCATCTTTCCCCTGTGTCCTAATTGTATTATTTCAAAATGAGAAGCACTCCAAAGGAGAAACATGGCAAAACAAAAACATTGGGGATTCTTTCCAGAATTCATGTATGGTCAAATCATAGCAGGATTTTTTGTTTTAAAGAGGAAGACCAGTGTGCCTTCTTTAACTGTGAAATCTGTAGAACTGATCCTTGTAACTTTATTTTTTAAATAACCTATAATTACATAATTTAATAATTGCATGATTCACTTATTGAAATATGCCTTCATGCTTACATAATCAAAAGAAACCGTTACATTTTATTTTATTTATAAATTACTACTTTTTAGGAGTGTATTGCTAATACTAGTGTAATAGTCCATTTTATTCTTGGAGGGATACGCCATTCTAAGCTTTTCATTAGAACATTTTCCATTCTCCATCACAGATTATTTGGTGTATGTTACACACGTTGTTACATTTCACAGTGATTTTTTTGGGGTGAATATATAAGCTACTTATTAATTTTATGTTACCCTTAGGAAAACAAACGAGGGATGCCTGGGTGGGTCAGTCAGTTAAGCGTCTGCCTTAGGCTCAGGTCATGATCCCAGGGTCCTGGGATCGAGTCCCGCATTGGGCTCCTTGCTCAGTGGGGAGTCTGCTCCTCCCTCCGCCTCTGCCTCTCCCCTTGCTTGTGCTCTCTCTCTCTCTCTCTCTCTCTGACAAAATGAATAAATAAATCTTAAAAAAAAAAAAGGAAAACAAATGAAAGCTACTCTCACATATCTGGTGCCATTTTTTCAGAATTCGATGATAAATGAGTCTAAAATCTTCAAACCCACTCTCTGCAATAACATTGCATTTGAGAGATTTTGAAATATTGTACAGAATATTTCCATAGAATGTCAGCAAAAAGAATAGTTGTCTATATTTTGTATCAGATTTAGGCAGTATTCTATGGTAGTCAGGAAATTTTCCAAATCAGATGCTAAAGTCTCTTTCCTGTTCCCTACATAATAAAGCTTTTATAAAAGTTTAACTTAATATGACACTTTAATTTCAGTAACTTCATTTAGGAAAAGTCACTGTTACTATTTTGAAGTGACATTGATTTCCCAGTGATACACATATGACTACATTTTTATGAGATATGCCTTGCCATATGTTCTGCATTTACAATGACTTAATATTACCTAATTTTCTGACTCATACATTCAAAATGATATTTGTTTTCTTCATGAAACATGTACTTTGCAAACTTTTATTGAAATGTATAACTTATAAGAAAGTGTACCAATTATAATAAATGTATAGCTCTATGAATTCTCATCAGGTGAATACATACCATGTAACCAGTGTCTATATCAAGAAAATAAGACATTACCCGTATCCCAGAAATTCATTTAAGCCATTATTAATCTCTATGATAACCTTTATCCTGATTTCTAACACTTTAGATTATGTCTTACTGTTTTTGAAATTTATGAGTGGAATTATACATTAAGTACTCTTACTTCTGGCTTTTTTCATTCAACATTATGTTTGTGAGTTTCATCCATGCTGCTATTTGTAGCAATAGCTTTTTCATCTGCATTGTTTAATATTCCATTAGACAAATACATCATTTTATTAATCTTATAGTTGATGGGCACTACATTCTTTCCAGTTTTTAGCTGCTTTTAAAAATAATGCTATGAAAATTATTGTACATATCTTTTGGTTTACATATGTATTCATTTCTGTGGTGAATTTGCTGGGTTCCAGGTTTTACATAAATAAATACATCTGGAGTAGATACTACCAACCTGATTTCCAAAGCAGTTTTTATCAGTTTCACCACCACAAACAGAAATGAGTGTTTCCATTGTTCTTCATGTTTACCAACATTTGATACTGTCTGTCATCTTCAGGTTAACCATTTTGGTAAAAGTGTATAAATATAAAATTGTGGTTTTACGTTGTACTTCCTTGATAGTTAAAGATGTTGAGTGCCTTGTCGTGTGTACTCTATTCATTTGCATATTTTTTGTGATGTACCTATTTCATCTTTTGTCCAAGTTTTTACTCGTTTGCCTACCTTTTAAAATTTGTCTTGTACGAGTTCTTTATATATTCTGGACATAAATCCTTTTTCCAATATAAGTCTTCAAAACTCTTCTCCAACCTAGGGCCTGCCATTACACTCTCTTAATGGTATCTTTGGATGAAGAGCAGTTTTTAATTTTAATGTAGTGCAGTTTGCCACATTTTCTCTTTATGGTTAGTGTTTTTTGAATTGAGGAAATCTTGGACTATTCCAAGGTTATAAACACTTATTCATAGGTTTTCTTTTAAAAGTCTTATGGTATTACTTTTCACATTTATGTCTATAATCCATGTTGTTAGTTTTATGTGTAATATAAAGAATGGGTAATTTTTAAAAATAGTTGATTTAGCATCATTTTTGAAAAGTGTGTTCTCTTTCCATTGCTCTTATGGCTCAACTTTACCATAAAAATTAGAGAATTGTGAATCCTCTTCCATACTAGTATTTTCATTTATCTATGCACCAGTTCAATGCCATCTTAAATATTGGAGCATTATAATTGTTCTTGTCTGCTTTTCTATAAGTTTGCCTTGGTTATTCTTGACTTTTGAATTTCCATATAAATTTCAAGAATTGGCTGTTGATCTTTAAAAAATATATCAGCTGGAATTTTGATTGGAATTACATTGTATCTGTAAACTAATTTAAGGAAACTTGACATGTATCCCTCCATTTAAAGGCCTCTTTAAATTTTGTACCTTTCAACATGATTGTTATACATTTTTTTCCCATTGGATTTATTAGTAGGTGTTTGATGTTTTTGTTTTAAAATTATAAAGGTAAATTAAAAAATAACTTATTTTATTAGTGTTTTCTATATTAGACTTGCTATGTTCACTTATTATTTCTAATAATTATAGATTCCTTTAGATTTTCTACACACACATTCATGTCCTCTGAAAAGAATGGTAATTTATTTCTTCTATTCCAATCTTAATGTCTTACAGCACTGGATAGAAATTCTTGTCTAATTTTGAATAGAAGTGGTGACAGAGAACATCTTTGTGTTCCTGTCTCAGGGGAAAGTTGTCACCATTCCATGTGATGTTTGCTGGATGTTCTTTTGCAGGTGCTCTTTTTTCAGATTGAGGAAGTTCCTTCCAATTCCTAATTTTCTAAGAATTTCACTGTGAGTGTTAACTGTGTTCCCTACACTTTTCCCAACTCTCCAGCCAATCTTTGCCTTTTCAGCCCCCTTGGAAAAGTGTTCTTCTCTTCAGATGCATTTTATTTTCTTCAATTCTCACTGCTTCTGCAGTTCTCCAATGTCTATGGAAACCTGACATTTTAAATTTATCTCACTTTATCTAGTGCAGGAGGATCATATAGGCAGCTGTAACCTACTCCATCCCGCCCAGAAGTGGACTCCATCTTAATATTTCAAAACTTTTGTCCCTTCGTTCAATCATTCTCTATTTTAAGTTCCACATGGGCAAATTTTTATCTCTTTACCATTCATATAAGACAAATACTTTCATGACATTTTTTTATAATTTTTTTTGCTTTCTCTTTTGATGCTTCTTACTTTTTAAAAAGTCTTTTATAAGTGAGTTACGTTTTCTTACCTAATACTGAAGGGCAATATAGAATACTGGCTTTCAACCTTTTTCTTCTGCTGTTACACACGTGAAGGATGACGTTCATTTATATATCGCATTCTGTTCGCATACCTGGAACATGCCAGAAGTATGAGACTGGCTCTAATTTTGTATTTCTTATTTCTCCCCTGTTGACACTTCAATTAGTAGAAAGTACCTGTGTATGGTTAAATTATTATTCTTATTTCTAGGATTTTTCTGAATTACTATTTTTGTCAGTATAAGTTGTATTTTGATAGAAGGGTGAGCTCTCTTGCCATGTCTTAGTGCAAAATACCACCCCAAGCGCTTACTATACCAAATGAACTGAAGTCCGAGTTTTTCTTGTCACAGAAATGAAAACACCAAAATATGTTTATGTCAGATGGACTGTCATTTTACTGCCAAATAGAAGTGGGTTATAGATGCATCCGCTGCAAAGACCTTCTGTACTTACTGGAGTCAAGGTGAACAAATTAGAAAGAGTGATTTGTCCATCAAATATACTTATGATAAAATAAATGAAAATTTTATGCTAAATAAATGCAGTCTGAATTAAAATGATTCTTACTGATATCTAAAACCTTATTAGAATATTCCTCAGGGTTTAGTCTATTTTTGCAAAAGTTACTGAAAATGTTAAATGTTGGAGCTCAATTTTTCTCTGAGAGTTCTTCTTCATAAGTTTAATTGTTAAAAAAATGAATAGTATGCATGATACTGATCAGAATCGAAATTGGCCACATCTCAAAATAATATTTTTCAGATTAATTTTTAAAATAATAAATTATGTAGCCCCATATATGTAGTAACTACAATGGTAATCTCCCTTTAAACTGTATTCTCATCTGTGGCAGGCACAGATGTCTTGTGATTCTTGTACTACTGAAAATGAGAATTTTTTTTTGTTCTTGTTAGACCATAATTATATCAAATCATGCCCACAGTCCTTCTTGTAGAATATTTTCTTAGTCATAAAATATTTATTGAAGCCCTCCTATTTGCCATGTTATATCCTATGAGAATCGTATCCAAAGTGTAATGTTTGACCTCTGAATTCAAGAAATTACAATCTTGTTAAAGCTTGTATGCTTATATAAAGTGCAAAATAGGCAATCTGATATAGTGTTTCTCAAAATAAGTTCTTGGAATATATACATGTATTGGAATATGTACATATATACATATATGGGATTATCTGGACTGCTTGCCAAAGGTGTTGATTCTGAGGCCCTCTACGGAAAAAAAATAATCAGAATATATGGGTTAGGCCTGGGCATATGCACTTTATATACAGTTTGTCATTTATTTTGCTGTACATAGAAAACTTGAGGACCACTGGTAAGGCAGTAAAAGCTTAGAACCAGACCACAGCAAATTCAAGAATATCACATCTTAATTAAATGTGTGATCTTCAGAAAGTTATTTAGCCTTTCTCTAGCTCCTTTTCTTATATGTAAAATAGGGATAACATCTACAGATGGGATAATTAGATGTAATGCATGTATACTGACCAACATACAGCATGTTAAGTAGTAATTGCTCAGTAAATGCTGTTGCTAGCATGCTTTAAAGAAATAACCAGGAATTATGCTTGAAACTCAAAAGTGGCTCATGGAAGCTTTCCACTGCTGATTAAGATAGAGTAGCTTGCAGCAAACATGTCCCTGCCAAACAAACATTGAGAAAATCATTAAACTTACAAAGAAAAATCACCAAAGTAAAGGCATTACAGAGCTACTGAAACAATTAAGACTAGAGAGTCACAGATTCTAGAAAGAGGGGAATGGAGGTGAGGTGATTTTTGCAAGAAGTATTTCCATGGGGAACATTTGCCAGTTTTGAATGAGGGAACTGGGGCATTCATCTACAAACTTTTGTTTTGTCATTGATTGACAGATGTCCTTGCTAGAGTATGAGGAGCTAGGGGAGTTAGTTTCTTGACAGTTCCGGACTACCATGTGCAAGGGCAAATATAGCTTTGGAGAATGTCGTGGGACAAAGAGGTGCAGATACTAGCAATGAAAAGAACTAGAGGTCAGCTGGAGTCCACTGAGGTGATTAAGCCAGAGGGAAATGAAGCGGATGAACAAGACTGGTTAAACTCCACACTAATATCTGATTTACACATGCCCTATGTTAAAATGATTTTGTCTTTTCATTATTTCTCCAAAATAGTAACCAGTGACAATTTGTAGTGGGACTAATTGTTTCAGAACCCACAACTGATATTCATCATCTCCCTCCTCAACTACTCCTGGGTTCCTTTCAACCTAAGCCAGTACTTTTGTTGGCCTGGTGGAAACATAGACCTTCATCACTCAAAGATCTGAGCTCCTGTGGCTATTATGGCCTTTTTAGGCTATGGTTGCTATAAATGCCCATTCCTAGCTATTACTGAACATGGAAGCAAAACAGCACTGCAGTGAATCCCTCAAGTTGTAGACATATCTGCTTCCATTATGCAGCAGCAACTCTGTTTTCTCATGATAATCAGGGCCAATTAGAGTGGCTAGTACAGTAACTCCTTTCTTGGTGCTTTCAAGCACATCATATGACTAGGTGGTAACTCACAAGTTACTGGATCCTCTGGTGAAAGAATCCTTTCTCACCCCAGGCCCCATGCTGACCAAAGAACAAGGACTTCTAGTAAAGCAAGGCCTAAACTTAGGTGCATAGAAAACCAACAAACAAGAAAACCCCAAAATGTCTCAAGTTAATCACTTGGAATGATGGTGAGAGCAATCCCTTTTACTTCCATCCTTTGGGTGTGAGAACTCAGTATTTTGCCTACAACAGCACCATGAATATGCTCTGACCCTGCTTGTCATCCCCATGCTAGTGCTTGAGCTGCCCCTGTAAAAAGCCATAAGAAGTGATACATTATATGGAAGACCAGTAGATTCCTTGGTATAAAGCAATGCTGTACAGTATTACACTATAATTAATCAGACATTTTGTGAGTTCTGGGGCTCAGCTGGTCAAGGCTCTGTGGGTAGAAAAAATAAACCCATAATTGGAATATGCAACAATCCTAATAAGGACAAATTGCTGCCTCCTTTAGGGAAGAAGGGTCAGTTGTATTCAACTTGCCATCAAGGAGCTGGGTGGGTTCATAAGGGGTGGTACCAAATTGAGGATTTTGTGTCAGTTTTTGCTGCCATTCAGTTAGACACTCAGCAGGAAGAAAAGATGATAGTCTTAGTGAGATAGACCATATATACTGTTAGGTGTGTGCAGTGCCTTCATCCTGGCCGTCATAGCTATTCTGTTTGTGTGCACCTTGTGTAAGCCCTGGGATGACTGAGAAAGGAGGCTGGCTAATCTCTACCTGATGAGTCATGTTATCCATCTGGTTGCTCATAGCCTCTGCTGCGGTGGATGTTCTTGGGTGGGCATTGATACGAGATACCAAACATATGCTTTTCTTACAGTTGTCTCTGGTAATTAGTTGCAAACTCTATGAAATGGCAGTTCTGGTGTGTGAAAACTTGAGAAACGAAGTGATATGTAACTTTCAGAGCACAGGGTATTAGCAAGGAAAGAAAAGGTAGAGCAGGTAGGAAAACCAAAGAAACCTAATAAACCCTAAAGAAAGCCCTGAAGAAGTTTAAGAAACCATTAAGAAACCATTAAGAAAGCACTCTCCAGGGGCACCTGGGTGGCTCAGTCGGTTAAGCGTCTGCCTTCGGCTCAGGTCATGATCCCAGGGTCCTGGGATCGAGCCCCACGTCGGGCTCCCTGCTCAGCGGGAAGCCTGCTTCTCCCTCTCCAACTTCCCCTGCTTGTGTTCCCTCTCTCACTGTGTCTCTCTCTGTCAAATAAATAAATAAAAAAATCTAAAAAAAAAAAAAAAAGAAAGCACTCTCCAGTGCTTTCACAACAGGCACATGAATGGAACAGCCATGGTGGCAAGAATGAGGCAATGCATCCATCTAACAGGATGTGTTCTGTTCACTGATCGGTGAGAGAAGGGCAGAAGACCCTGAGTTTGAGGAATCTTGTGCCAAGAGGTGGTAGAAAATTACAAAAAAAGACATAATACCTTCACTTCTCTGACAACTTAGCTCAGAGCCAGGGCTCAATATGAGAAAACTGCAATATTCTCGCCTAGTCATCATTCTAATATCATGAGGCCATTTAAGTAGCATGAATCATACAACACTTTCCTGCATTAAATCAACACCCAAATCACTTAGTCCTTTGTTATGAAATGCCCTTTCAAATGTATTTCCACATATATTTATTTCCATGGCACTGAGGAAAATTGCAAGTTTTGGAGCCAGACAAACCAGGTTCAGATTTTATCTCTGTAATTTGACAAGGTCTTTAAAATTATCTTAGACACCTAATACAGAACCAGTCACACAGCTAAATACTAATGAATATTATTATCAGTGTTATTATTTATCGGAGCCCTGAAGAAATTTAATAAACAATTAATTCCAATATTGCCACTGTATACTCTAGAGAGAAAAAAAAAAACCTTCAACCTTTATAAGATAAATTTTACTTTTTTTGCAAAGAAATAGATTAAATGTCACTATTTACATGTTTTGTACTGACATTTCCAAAGGAGGCATATTTGGCCTGAAGGTTCCGAGAAAACAAGACCTTTACATTATTTATTTTATAGTTTTCTATTCCTTTGGTCGAATCAGGTGCATATCAGTTGCTGCTACTTCCTCAAGGGTGGTTTATTTATCAGGCCAGCTAGACGGAGCTCAATACTGACTTTTAAAATGAAGAAGGAAAGTTAATGTTCTTTCCAGAGTAATACCTACATCAATATTTCAGTCATTCACCCAGGTCATGTAAAGCTGCAGTTTAAAATTCCCAACACACCATGGCTCAGACATTTTATGACCCCAAGCATTCAGGGCAGTTGACTTATTAACCAAAAGATAGTGTTTAACCTCTTGTGGTTCTCACCAGGCAAATGCATTCCGGCTTGTCAAATTCACCTCTTTATGCATTCTTAGGGGCTGAGAAATTATTGAAAAATAAAGTAATTTTCCCAGGCTTTATTATAACTGCTCCACCATTCTGTCAAGATGAGGCTTGCTTTAGTATATATGCATATATATGAATAATTTCCACTAAATGCAAACAAAAGCAGCAACAGTTGTTCTTTATATATGTGTCATTTGACTGTAATGCTTTTAAGATCATAAAACATAATGTATTATATAGTCAAGGCATAAAATATTAGTTAAAATTCTTTGGTCAGGGTTCATTTACAGACACTATAATGCTCTAGAGCAGGTTTGAACAGAGACAGATTTATAACTGGGTATTTGAAGGCTTATAGAATCTTTGGAGTTGCTGAAGAAATAGTCTTAGCATAAAATCAATACTTCAGGCTAACTTTTCTACCATAGACTGTGGATAAGCAGACCAACTGGAAAGATTTCTTTCATTGCTGTCATTCAGGGCCAGCCCTGAGGAACTCAGTTATGTAGTGGTTATCAACTTTTTGCTGGTGCCAGAATATCATGCAGAAAAAACACTTTTCTTCCTCTGCTTACTATAAAACAGAGCACATTTTTTCCTCTTTGGGTAACTGGCCATAGGGAACTTCCTGTAAGACCAAATATGTAGTTAAAGCTCAGTAGTAAGAACAGGGACCCTGAGGACCCTATTTATATGAGTTATTTATCCTTTCTGATCTGCTAGGGCCCATCCCATGTTCAACCTTCATTGAACGATGACATGCTCCATGAACATGATTCAGTGGATCCAACAATACTCCATTCATCACAAGCAGTTTGAGTGTTATAATCCCTTATATTCTGTGGTCCAATAATCAGTCTTTCCTGCGGTTCAGTAGTAAGCTAGAAGCTGACTTTTCAAACCAGAACTAGTCATCATCAGAAGAAAACACTGTGTTACTCTAAACCCTAAAGACAGTTCTGCACCATGGTTCTTTGGGATTGGCAAGAGGCACCATATAATATTTTTATGTGTCACACCCTCATTACCACTGGGACTGCTTTGTTATAAGGCTCAAGTGGTAGGAAAGCTTATGTCATAATTTGGACCTGCTACAGACCCTTCTTTTTCTTTGGGCATGAGTTAAATCTGGCAATCTTTTGTGTTTCCCAGTAAATGGATAGGATAGTGAACTCAAGTATGATCTGGGTTGCTTCTAAAGTATAAAGCACAATATGTGTTTCTTTATTGTACAGTGTAATGTGCAGCAACTTTTCTCTCACTTTAGAGGGAATATTTGACATGCCTCATACCAATGGACTCCTAGATATTTCACTGATGTGCAAGCTCCTGAATATTCATGGAATTTATTGTCTCTCCTCTCTCATGCTGTGTTTTAGGCATTTGTGTTTTCTCCCATTTTATGCTCATCTGATCCATCTAACATAATATCAGTATAATGAATGGTGTGATGTTCTGTAGGATATCAAAATAATATCTCTTTGGACTATAAACTAGAGCAAGAGAATTGACATAGCCCTGCAGTAAGTCAGTGAAAGTATGCGGCTCTCTGCCATCCTTGCACTATTTTGATTATTTTTAATTACTAGAGTAAGGAAAAAGCATATTTTAAGTCAATAGCTACATTATCAGGTACCAAGAATATATTAATTTGCTACTGGAAAGAGAGTTAGACTAAAAATTTGAATACTCCAAAGTATGTGAAATTACTTTTAATTTCTGCATGTGGTATTTTTCTATCAAATTAATCTATTGCCTAATCATCATAAGCCCCATTGTTAACTGGGAGGTGACATTAGTGTTTTGAAATTCTGGGGATTAGTGTTAGGTCAGATCTAGTATCTGATTATCTTCAGATTTCTCTTTTCCCAGTGCATAGTCATAGTGGAAAATATCGACAGGTACCACTGGGTAAGACTTGGAAAAAGACTCACGTTGTGGGGTCCCTTTCAATCAATGAATTCCAAGTCTAGCAACTGGCTTATGTGTGTTAATTGAGAAGCTATGAAGTTGGATGTCTGTCCATAGGTCTGGAATTGTTTGCCTTATATATGTTATTCAACAATGACATTTACTTTATTAATTTAATTAATGACAACATTTATTTTATTCCTACGAACTACTTGATTAATGTTAATGTGTTCTCTTTCACTGATTGGCCAGAGAAGGGCAGAAGACCCTGAGTTTGAGGAATCTTGGGCCAAGAGGTGGTAGAAAATTACAAAAAAAGACAGAATACCTTCACCTCTCTGACAACTTAGCTCAGAGCTGGGGCTCAATATGAGAAAGCTGCAATAGTCTCTCCTAGTCATCATTCTAATATCATGAGGCCATTTAAGTAGTATGAATCGTATAACACTTTGCTGCATTAAATCAACACCCAAATCACTTAGTCCTTTGTTATGAAATGCCCTTTCAAATGTATTTCCACATATATTTATTTCCATGGCACTGAGGAAAATTGCAAGTTTTGGAGCCAGACAAACCACAAATGTATGTGAGTATATAACACCCTGATTACCACTCAGTTTCAGACTTATTATGGAAATTGACTCACCTATCTCTTACAGTTAGATACTCGCACCTGGTCCCTTGCTTCTCAGTCAGGAGAATCCATCTATTTTGATTATGAGTAATGGAAAAGAAATTTGGTCATCCTCATCTAAAGATAGTATAAGAAATAAGGAAAAAATCAATATAACATTCTGGCGGATGACAAAAATTCACCAGAAATATTGTCAACACTAAATTGTATTCCACTAAAATTATTGAAATGTAATTATAAAAAAGTACTCCTGAAACATTCAGACAAATATACTGAATCTCTTGTAAGCAAAGGAAAACAGTTTCATGTTAGATATTTTTTTTATGACAAAATTCTGCATCAGGAAAATGGTATTCACGATACATAGGGGAAAATGTGTGAACCGAGGATATTTTATACCCCCAACCCAGCTGTCTAGTGTAAAGACTATTGATAATTTTGAGTATACAGAAAATTAGGGAATATTGTGTTCATAAGCCCTTCCTGGAGAATCTACTAGAGCAGTTTTCATCCATACAAAAAACTTACAGAAAAAAAATCAGTAAAGAGGGTGGTAATGAATAATGAATACCCTTAATGGTAAAATTTTGACTAAAAAAAAAAGAACTTGAAATAAAAGTAGCAGAATAGTTTTTAAATGTCAGATGTTCTAACAACATAGAAATGACAGCTAACAAAACTGGCATAATAAGGGGAGAAAAAATGGAAAGTCAAAGTATATCCTTTAAAACTGACAAGTAATAAAAGGTTAACCATACATATAAGAGTACAAAGGTAAAGAGGTACAAAAGTACAGAGAAAGATAATGCTACTGTGTTACTGAATAAGGTTGTAAGGTAGAAGAAATGGAGAAAACAAGTTGCATACCACATGGTTTTCCACTTTATATGAAGGTAAAAGTACACAGTTAGAGCCTTGCTTTATAAATACAAACTAATTACCAGAAAGGCAACAATAAAAAAGGGACAGAAAATAGTCCATATAAAGAAAAAGTAAGTGAAACATTAGATAAATGCCAGAACAGGAACCAAACTTACCGTCATACCAATAAACATTCTTTGGCTTAATTCAGTTAGAAGAAAAATATTTTAAGTTGTTTTTCAAAGCAAGATCCAATTCTATGTTGTATGAAAGAGATGTATCTTAACTGATTTAGAGCTATTGAAAAATACAAAGATAAGCAAAGTAAACTAGAAAAAAGGAGATGAAAAATAGCAGATACCTTCCAGTCTTCCCCGGGATGATGGAAGTTGCTAAAATTTTCATGTATCCACACATCCTATAACAAAGCACCCAAGAAACAAGAAAATAAAATACATGTCACTTACCTACCATACATAGAGGTTAGCTAGGATAACTAGATGACCAAAAACTAGGAAATGTTCATGGAAATGAACAATAAATAGCCAAGACCAGAAGAATTCTCCCTAGAACTCACTCCCAGAGCAAGAGTCAGGTGGACACTCTTCAGAGAAGAGGGGACTGTGCCTGGGACCTGCACTGGTAGAAAACAGATTATGTCAACTGTCACCACTCTAACTGAGGAATACCGAGCATGAACTTTAAAACTTGTGGCTACTGGGAGTCAATAGGAAGGGGCTTAGAAATGAAGTGAGACCAAATGTGATAGTCTTGGGAAGTCACCATCTCTGGAGAAGGAGACAGCCTACCTAGAAAGGGAGATGTCCTTTGGAGACTGGATGATGATGAAAAAGATGAATGAAGATAAGAAAGGGCCATACTAAAACAAAATATGTACCAAAGAATTAGGAGACAGAAAAAAGTTCTGTTTATTTAAGACATTCATCTCACTATCTTAATAGTAGTAGATGGCACAAAGGTATACCATGTAAAAACAAAAATAATGAAGGAATTGTTACCTTGAGGACTGACCAGGCAGAATTTAGACTTTTGAAAGTACTAAATGAAAAGTAATAGTAATGCTAAAGTTTACTATTCACAAGAATTATATATAATTATGCATACCTATATTCCAAATAGCGCAGCATAACCTTAATAAAGCAGAAACTATATTTGTAAGGCCCAACAGACATCAATACACTAATAATAGAAGGTTTTAACATATACTTCTCTGTCTGAAGAAAAGTGGATACAAAAATAAATTAGAATATAGAAGACTTAAACAATTTCAAAAATGCTTATCTTAGGACTATATAGCAAATTACCAAAAGGAATGATATTCTTTTTCAGGTGCACATTGAACATTCACAAAGTTGATCATATATATGAACATAAAGAGATACAAAATTTAAAAACTAGAAATAATGGTATTAGGCTCTGATCACAACTTAATGAAAACAGTAATAATTGACAAACCCAAGTTAATCAAGCCATATGCTTTGATTAATGCAGTGTACTGTGGAGTATATTTTGCTTCAAAAAATGTTTTTTAAAATTAAAAAAAAACCGTGAATACAAATTAAAAAGGGACAAAGGGGAATGTTTGAAGAGACTTTCGCTGGCAAAGGTGGGTAGAATTTGATAATTTTTAAAAGTAATAATCAAAAGGAATGAAATTTTGCCATTTGCAACGACGTGGATAGAACTGGAGAGTGTTATGCTGAGTGAAATAAGTCAATCAGAGAAAGACATGTATCATATGATCTCACTGATATGAGGAATTCTTTTTTTTTTTTAAAGATTTTATTTATTTATTTGACAGAGAGAGTGAGAGAGCACAGGCAGGGGGAACAGTAGAGGGAGAGGGAGAAGCAGACTCCCCACCAAGCAGGGAGCCCGATGCGGGGCTCGATCCCAGGACCCTGGGATCATGACCTGAGCCGAAGGCAGACGCTTAACCATCTGAGCCACCCAGGCGCCCCTGATATGAGGAATTCTTAATCTCAGGAAACAAACTGAGGGTTGCTGGAGTGGTGGGGGGTGGGAGGGATGGGGTGGCTGGGTGATAGACATTGGGGAGGGTATGTGCTATGGTGAGCACTGTGAATTGTGCAAGAATGTTGAATCACAGACCTGTACCTCTGAAACAGATAATACATTGTATGTTAAAAAAAAAAAAAAAGATAGCAGGTGGGGAAGAATGAAGGGGGGGGAATCAGAGGGGGAGATGAACCATGAGAGACTGTGGACTCTGAGAAACAAACTGAGGGTTCCAGAGGGGAGGGAGGCAGGGGGATGGGTTAGCCGGGTGATGGGTATTAAAGAGGGCACCTACTGCATGGAGCACTGGGTGTTATACGCAAACAATGAATCATGGAACACTACATCAAAAACTAATGATGTATGGTGATTAACATAACATAACAAAAAATAAATAAATAAAAGTAATAATAATGAGGGGCACCTGGGTGGCACAGTTGGTTAAGTCACAGACTCTTGGTTTCAGCTCAGGTCATGATCTCAGGGTTCTGAGCCCTGCTTGGGCTCAGTGCTCAGTGCCAGCTGATGGAGGTGGCTTGTCCCTCTCCCTCCTCCATGGCTCCTCCCCCCACTTGTGCTGGCACTCATGCTCTCTCTCTAAAATAAATAAATAAAAATCTTTAAGTAAAAAAATAAAAGAATATTGGACAGAATATATAGAATGACTGTTTTCAGATATTGGACAACAGGCAGCACAGGACTATTATCACCAAGAAAAGGTAACAAATGAGGTGATCCCTACAATTGCCCTGACTTTCTACTGGAAGGATAATAGAAAAAGAAGGAACCCAAAAAGAACACGGAAGACCTGCTGATTTGAGAAGACAGAGATGATCTGACTTTCAGAAACTTACCCGAAGACATACCAAAGGAAGTGGTGGATTCAACCCTAGGAAGTATTCAGCACCCAGCAATCCAGCTTCAGAGTTATGCCCTTTACTGCGACTGTATCCTACATATATTGCACTCTGGTGATCTAATGCTATCAATTAGAATCCAAAATTCAAAGCTTAGCTGAATTTTCTCTTGGAGCCTGAATAAGATAGTAAATTCAAGACAAGAAAAAAAAATGACTTGCTTTGGAAAATTACAATGTTTGCTAACTTTCTCATGGTTATAGACACATTGTTGTCATTAGAAGCCAAGTTCAGAAGCTACTGAACCGGAATATGCCCTATAGCTGCATTAATGGCATAATTAAAGAGTTTTATTGAAAGATGGTTTCATGTGTCATGAATAATTTAGTTAAGCTTCCACAATCTGAGAATAGCATGTTGATCAATCAAGTTTATAGCACAATGGGCTGACAGACCATATAGAGTAGGCTAATGTACTTCAAACAGCTTATTTGGGAAGTCATCTGTGCACTTGTATGCAGGTATTCATTCACTTCTGCTTTCTCAGGAAAAGTTCTAACATCAAACTTGGTCAGGGTTCAGATAATGAGGTTGACAAAATCTACAGCAAAATAAAATGAAAGCCTGCAATAATAATCAAGTAAGACATCAGTGAAAATAGTGGAGCAAGGACCTTCAAAAATCCTCTCATCCATAAAAGCAAAAAAAGACAAAGGCAAAACTGACTAGAATCAACTTTATAAGAACTATGCGAATTGAACAAGGCTCATAGCAATCCAGGGAACATTTATTCAAGAAAAACAGCTGAATCTCCATAAGAACAGTGATTTTGTGATATTTTAGGTGGCTCTGTTTCCATCTTCTATTCCTTAACTCCACAATAGCCTTAAAAACCAACAGCCCCAATTACTGTGAAAAGACATCAACTTGAGTCACTGGAGAGGGTAGAATGGAGTTGAAGTTCCTCCAAAATCGCAGTCCCAGAGAACTGTCATTATTTGACAAGTCTGGGTGGTTCAAAGGAAGACCCCATTTTTCAAGGCTGTCTTTTTTTTTCTTTTCTAACTGATTCAGAGTGGGCCTAGTGCTAAAAGCCTTTTACCTGGCGCTGTTTGTCAGAAAAATATCAGAGGCAATTAATTAACATCGTGAATGCCTGAGGCAGTGGAAAACAGTTGGGGAAACAACAGACTAATCAAAGAACTTTAAATGAAAATCAGGATAATGTGATGTCTATAGAGGGCTTTGAAAAGGTCCTACATGTTCCTAGGACTCTAGAAGGCCATACATGTGCATAACACTGTACTCCTGCCCAGAGCTGTGTATAAGCTTAGTAAAGTACTGAGAAGACCCTAAATTCTCACCTCAGAGTTTCACCTCAGGCTCTGTACAAACAGGAAATAAAGGCTAAAGCAGAATTGTCAGCTGCCTGGCTGAGTGTGAAAGGTATAAATACACACAGTCCCTTAGCAAACTGAGAGATCTATCCATTGTAGGCATTTAAGGCTATTTCTGTCCAATCATTAGGTGAGTACTAAGCTAAGCAAGTAGAGATTTTAGTGGTCATACATGGCAAAGAATACAGATTCCATAGGATTATTTCAGTAATGTCATTAGCTAACAACAGCTAACATCAACAACAATAAACCCTCTGGAGGGACAACATCTAAGTTCCAGTGTCATCATATTAATTATTTAAAATGTCCAGGTTTCCACAAAAAATTATGAAACATGGAAAGTAACAAGAGAGAGAAACCCAAGCACAAGAAAAAAAAAAGGCAATCAATGGAAACTGTCTCCGAGGAAGTCTGGACATTGGATTTACTAGACAAAGATTTCAAATCAGCTGTTTAGAAAATATCAGAGAACTAAAGGAAACCATGTAAAAAGAACTAAATGATAGAATAAGAACATTATCTCACCAAATAGATAATATCAGTAAAGAGAAAAATATATATAAAATAGAACGAAAAAGAATTGTGCAATTGAAAAATATAATCACCAAAATGAAAAATTCACTAGAAGGCTTAGCAGCAGAACTGAGGCAGAAGAAAGTTCAATTGAAATCACCCATTCTGAGGGGCAGAAGGAAAAAATAAATAAAAATGAACAGAATTTCAGAGACTTGAGATTCTGAGCCAAGAGGCATGAAAAGAGGCTGATGAATTAATTTGAGAGATTTTTTGGAATGAGATGCATTTGGGAAGGAGTTCATGTCCTCACCAGTTTCTACCCAGAAGCCAACCATACTCTAGCATTCTGAGAATCAGCAACCTTGGCATGAATACTGGCGTCATAGCGAGAAACTATATTGTGGCTACCCTTCCCAAATGGCTTCACAAGCTGCAGACAACTAGAGCAACTGGGAGCTTGAGCAGGAGATGCATGTCTGGGAACCATCAAAAATCGTTTATTTATTTATTTGTTTCTGGAAATCAATTTGATAAGACCTCATGCTGCTATAATGCACTTAAGAAAGAACTGCTTTGTTTAGTATTCACACACTAGTATGATCTAAAACATGTGGGTTACATTTAGAGAGATTAATTGTACAGAAACTATTTTTAATATCAAGTAAATATTAATCCTGACATTTCAGGGGGAAAATCCCTATTCAGCCTTTAGTATTTTCATTATAGTAATTGATTAGGAAGGGAATATAAGTATTTCATGTTTCACAGGTATCTGCTACCTTCTGAATAAAAATTATTTTTCTAGGAAACATAAGAAAGGACTGGTTTTCTTTAAAGTAATGTGTCAAGAAACTTGTATATCTGCATATATGTGTCTATTATGTTCCTTGGAAGTCCTTCAGCCATTCACTCTAGTTTTCTTTTTACCAGGAACTTTTAAGGAATTTTAGCTTTCATTATTTTTTTTATTACTGGAAATAGTCTCCTGAAAAGATACTTTGCAAACTGCTGCAAAATACTGCCAATTATACCCCAGAACAACAATGTGATGTTATTTTCCATGTTCCACTTGAAACCTGAACTTGAAAATACAGCAGTTACAGGAAACACGGAGGGAACCACATTATTTTATGCTGTGACTTTAGATGACCCAAGACATCAAGTTACCAAGGGTGATTTTTGTGCCTAGATGCTTTATAGCACACATAACAATGTTGAAACTGTTCCATTGAAGGAGTAGATTATAGTACTACTACTAACAACAATAACAACGTCAATAGTACTTATCATTCATCAAGCACGGTGCTCTGTGACCAGTTCTTGGCTAAGCACTTTTCCTAAATATTCTCACTTAATCCTAATAACAATCTTATAAGGTAGGGACTTTTATTGTCCTCATCTTAAAAATGTTTTAACCTAGTTATTTAGAAAACAAAATAGAAACAAATGCTTATATTAACTAACACTCTACTGGGGAATTCAAGCAAGAAAGCAGGAGTCGGTGAAAAGAATAAGGGAGGAAAAGAGGGAGAATAAATATAAGGGAGTATATGAGTGAACTGGTCATAGTTTCATGACAAAGAGCCCTGTAGTTCATCTTCAGAGAGGCCCAGTGAAGCTGCTCTATCTCTAAACAGTGCAAAAGAGAAGAATGTGAGAAGAAATTACGCACCTGACCTTATCTTCCATTGGTCAAAGTTAGGAGTATTAACTCCCCCACACATCTAGGTTTTCCATACTTGGGCACCATCTGGATTCTGTGATAGCTCACATGTAAGAATCCACTGGAAAACCCCCACTGGGAAACAAGAGGCATGTGGCATTGGTATAAGGTGAAGCATTGTTACGCATGCCCACGAGTAAAGTTCCCTTGTCTTCAAATGCATACTAGGGATAGATATACTTAGCCACTGTTCAAACTCTCACATTAATTCTCTGAAATGTGGTGTAAGGGTGACTGGTAAGAAGTGCCAAGTAGAAGATTCTGAAATTGCCTCTCTGCCAGTCAAGATAGCAAATCAGAAGCAATAACAGAGTTAATGGCCCCATTAGAGAGCTGAAGGATGCAAGATGGTCCCCTGTTGTATTCCATTCAATTCATTAGACTGGCCACAGGGGGAAATAAGAATCATGATAGATGACAGTGGACTATAGTAATCGAGTGGTAGTCCCAATCACAAATAGCTTGATATATTTACTAAGATGATCTACATAGACTCTGGCATGTGATTTGTAGGTATTAATATAGTTCTCTTGATTCATATCTGTAGGAAAGTTCAAAGTCAATTCACTTTTTTGTGGTATCTTTTATTTGTCTTAGATATTCTGAAAACTCATGCAGCTCCCTGGCTAACAGTAAACCAATGATATGGTATATCAGGGCCCATAGTTATTGGGTATCCCATATTTTTCTGAATGCCCATGCTAGAAGCAGAGATCTCAGCCAGTGCACTGGCACCTCCTAATCACCAAACTCCACATTGAAGGTCAGGAGGGTGAAAAAAGACCCCGAATCATTTGTTCCTCCAGCTAAGCTTAAGCATTCTTAACCCTACTTCCAGCAGAAGAGGCTAGGTGTGTTGAGTAAAATGCCTTGAACAACACAGGATTGCTCTAAAGTTCAGTCCTGGGGAAGGTATGTCTATCCACTTTACATTGTGATCCTGGGGGAGCACAGGTCTTGATATGGGGGTATCTTTCCACCATTCTACTCTTATATCACATAGAGTCTATAGGAAAGCCATTTGTCTTTGCTCTCCTCCCAATCCCTGCCACGGGTCATGGGAGCTTTCCCTTCTCTCCAATGTGCTTCTTCACAACAAAAATCTCATTTTTGCCCCTTAGAAAAATGTGGTATCATAGGAGTGAAGAAAGTAATTGTTTTATGGAGGGAGTAATGAGGAAGCCAAATATATTTCTTAGAGGTCAAGTAAGATAAGGGCAAAAAAATGTTCTTTTCCTTTATTTTCAAAAATTTTTTCTTAGTATTTATCACAAACTATGTAGCCATGTCCTTGGTAAGAGCAGTTTTAGGGAAGTTTTAGAAAGAGAAGACAGATGGGAGTGAGCTGAGAGGTGATGGTGAAGAAGTAAATACTAAGATTGCTGTGAAGCATAGGAAAGAGTTAGGAACTGATGAATATGGGATCAAGGGAGTATTTTATTCACTAGCAAAAGACTTCAGCACTTTTAAATAGTTACATAATTATAATAAAAACAGAGGGGGTGACAAATGCATGAAAGATGAGGGCCCATCAATAGAATGAATTATTTGCATTCTTCAGATCATCTTCCCAGACTCATGGAGTAGCAAGTGATTGCTGGAAGTAAAACTTGGGTCTGACATTTTGTAAGTTATTCTTTCAAGCACATTCTTTGGATATGAACTCATAAAAGAAATCTTCAGATCTATGTTTATAGGAGGTATTTTTTAATGTGTCTACCCAAATCAGGCATTTCAGTTGGACCATTCATACGTGGGTTATGCCCTCAGCAGCTCTACTTTTACTACAATACCCCTTCCCTCTGCCACAGGTGACTGGTCCAGAATGGGCAAATGACCGGAGCTTGACGAATCAGGTTGTCTGTCCTGGAGATTTGGAATTGTGATTCAAAACAATACAGTATAGGTTGACCTTTGAAGAGAGGAAGTACAACTTAGGAGCTGTGGACTAAGAAGCAGAGAAACCAGTTCTGCAGAGAGAAAAGAATTAAACAGACTCAGCAGGTGTCTAGTGATTGATAAAGGCGTGGACTTATCTGTGTCTCCTGTTGTGCCCCTGGCATCTGGTGCTATATTTGGAATAGAGTAGCAGTTTTTATGTCATCTCTATGTGCACATGTGGCCACAGTACAGACAATTCCTATTTATTTATTTATTTGATCAGAGACTTTAACTCATTAACTTAATCCACTAACTGAACCATTATTTGGCCATATGTCATGTCAGGTACTGTAAGTATGTATAGAGAGGTAAATGGAGAAACTTTGGCCCACAGGGGACTCACATTCCAATGCTGGAGATAAAAAAAGCAAATAAGGCATTTCAAAGATGATAAAACAGGCAAACAACAATAGCAAGCAAACAAATATATATAGAGTATAGTGGGAATAATAAGGAAGGAGCAATTAACTTTTCTGGAGGACTTCATGTCTGAGTTGATCTGTAAAGGAGCAGCTAAAAATTTCAGGCAGAAAAGCAGTTATAGACATTCCTTAGCAGAGGAAGTTCTGTGTATTTGGAAAATCACAGGCCAATGAGGCAACATGATATTTTTGGAGAACCATAGACAGTTCAGTACAACCTAGCATAAGGTGTTGAGGAAGAAGAATGAAAAATGGCTGGATCTGTAGACAAAGTCCAAATAATGAGGGCTTTCTGTTCCAGAGACTTCTATGCAACCAAGATGTCCTTCAATAGGTAAATGAATGAACAAACTTGTATATCCATACAATGGAGTATTATGTAGCAGTAAAAAGAAATGAGCTATTATCAAGCCATGAAAAGACACAAAGAAACTAAAATGCATAGTTCTAAGTGAAAAAAGCCAGTCTAAAAAGTCTACATACTGTATGATTCCAATTATGTGACATTCAGGATGGGTAAAACTATAGAGCCACATTAAAAAGCTCCCAGTGGCCAAAGCTGGGATGATTTGAACAACAACAAAAAGGTGTCATGGAATTATAACCCAAAGTATAAAATAAATACCCACCAAGCTCAACCTAATATAAATAAGTGATTGAATAAATAAGATGGTGGAGAAGAGACAAATCTCCCATCTTAAGAATTCCAAGTAATTTATGTAGATACTCTGCCCTAATGGGGTTGGACTACAACTTCCTTCAGTGTGCATTACTCAGTTACTTCCTTCCAAAGATTACAGTATGGAAAGGGAAGAAAAAGAGTAATTTTACAGTAGAGAAACCTAACAAAAGCTGCCTCAGTCAGGTGATCAAGTTTCACATCAGCATTAATAGGTAGTGGATACTTATATCAATATACCATTAACATAATGTGATGAAATGACATTGTACTTTTATGGTCTTCCTCCCCAAAACCCACAGCTTCAGTCTAGGCATGAGAAAACATCAGACAGATCCCAACTGAGGGACATTCTACAAAATACCTGACTAATACTCCTCAAAAGTGTCTGGTTTATCAAAGACATAAACCTTTCTGGCTCATTCTTTATTGCATTACCATACTTCCAAGAGACCATTTGTTTTCTAAATGAACTGCTCTTAGTCATTCTTCTAGTGTCCATTTACTGACGATGAATCTTTTGGTTTTTGCTTTACATAAAAACCTTTATTTCTCCTTCATTTTTGAAAGATGTTTTGCTGGGCAGTTATTTTCTTTAATCTTCTGTCTTTTATCATGTTGAACATTGGGCTAATCAGTCTCATTTTTAAAATAGTGTGTCATTTCCTCTGGCTGCTCCTATGATGTTCTCTTTCTCCTTTTTTTTTTCCAACAGTTTTACTATGCATGCCCAAATGTGGTTGTTTTTTAATTTGTCCTTCCTTAGGTTTATACCAATGTTTGTATCTGTAGTTTGATTTTTTTATTAGTTTAGGAAAATTCTCTATTGAGTTTTCTAATGTTGTTTCTGTTCTATTTTCTCATCCTTCTGGAATTCCAATTATATATGTTAAACTTATTCGCCATGCCCCATGTATGCTCTTTTCAGTATTTCCTGTATATTTTTTCATTTGAATTTTAAATGGCTTAACTTCCAGTCTACTAATCCTCTTTCTTGCAGTCTAATATGTTTCAAAACTCCTGTATGGAGTTATTTGTTTCAATTCTTAAATTTTTATTATTTTTCACAAGTTTCTGTTTTCCAGTGAGATACCTATGCTTTCTTTTCTTTCCTTTTTAAAGAACATTTTAATCAAGTATCTGTTTATATGGTCTGTTTTTACCAGGTTTTTATTATCCCTGTTCCTTGGCATGTCTACTAATTTTTTATTGAATCCCAGACACCATGTCTGAAAAATATTGTTGACACTCTCATTAGTGCTATTTTCCTCCAGAGAGGATATAATTTTCTTCTGGTAGGCAGAGTACAGGTAGATGAACTTGACTCATTCAAAGCTAGCCTATTTCAAGTTTGTCTTAATTCAAAGGACTTACCCTCTCTGGTATCTCAAGAGTCCCTGCTTTTTAATGTGTATTGATTTCAGTTTTTGTTTTCTCAGGACTTCGAGATAAATGAAAACACTACTTAGCTTTTTAGTTCCTTTTAATAACTGTATGGTGATTTTTGTTTGTAGGGGTGTCACATTGCATACACTCAGCCTGGAAGTTAACAAATACTTTAATAGGAGATTATATACAGGATGCTAGGTTTAATTGCCTGTAGTTTCCTTTCCTCTTGAACTTTGGCCTCTCAAGTTATGACTATCTTGGTAACCCTGAAGTCTACTTTTGCCTCTTTAGCCCAGTGAGACTTCTCCAAATCAAGGCTGCTGCTTTCTGTTTAGGCTTCATGGCCTGCAATGTGAAATAGCAAATATCCTGAGGAGAAAAATAGCTGCAAATGTAGGGCTCAATTGACTGAGCTTTCCTTTTCTTTGGACTATTAGCCCCTCATGTTTTAGTTGCCTTTATTGCTCACATATTTTTTCAAACAGCCATTCTTTTGAATTTTATCTACCTTTTGTAGTTCTTTTTAGTGAGATATTTAATTTGATACCTGCTTCCCCATCATAGACAGAAGGTTAACAACAATACTTAACAGAGAGGTGGATATATTAGTTATTTATATAAAAAATTACCAATTTAAATTGAAAAATAAATATTAATAGCCTCAAATTGTTTCTCTGTGTTAGGGATATGGAAGGGGTTTAACTGGATGTTTCTGGTAAGGGTATCTTGTGAGTTTATAGTTAAGAAGTCAGATGGGGCTTCAATAATCTGCAGGCTTGAATATAGCTGAAGGATATATTTCTAAGTGACTCACATGTACGACAAATTGGTACTGACTATGGACAGGATACCTCACTGCCTCGCCAACTGGTAGTCCACAAAGGGCTTTTTTAGTGTCCTCAAAACATGGCAGCTAGGATTGCTTTCCCAAAACAAGCAATCCTAGAGAGTAAGGTGGAAGCTACAACGTCATAAAAGGGACTTAGTCTCAGGAGTCACACATAGCCATTTGTGCAATAACCCATGGAGTTGATTAAATAGGTCAACCCTACTAAGTGTGGAAGGTACAATACAATACAAATACCAGAAATCAAGGACCATTGATGACCATCTTAGAAACAGTCTGGCATAGCAGAAGGAGAGGACTCATCAAAGGAGGGAGAGGAGGAAAAGTCAGAAATTTAGGGAAAAGCTAAGAAATTAGTATTTCAGAAATAAAAGGGGGTATTTTTGAAAGAAAAAGAAAACCAGTATTATAAGCATCAAATGTGCAAATAAGAAGAACTAAGAAGTATGCATTAGATTAGACATTTAGGTGCTCAGTGTGAATTTTGCCAGCATAATAATTTCAAGAAAGTGTGAAGAAAGGAGATATATATGGTTCAGGTAATTATAGCATGCTTTGGCACCTGAGAGGAGCAGGAGTCTAGAACTAAAGCTGTGTCATTTGCAGATGTTGATGAAGTCCAGACTTTGATTAGTGCAAGAAATTAAATAGGAGTAATAGAAGAGAATAGTTGATAATCTGAGTAGCTATTACTGGTGGATATTAATGAGAAGTTACATTAAAGCCAGGCTGTACTAATATGAAAGGAATCTGAAAAATAGATCAAAATCTAAATGATATGTAGCATTACCAACAAAAATTTTGGCTCAAGAAAGCATAATGTGTTAGCAAGTTTCCAATTGCTAAACTAGAACACTGTGGTAGACCTAAAACGTTTGGGGTTGTAAGAGAAAAAGTAATCAGGGCGAGGATGAGTAAGAGCTAGGCAGAATGGTAACAAAGACAAATAAGTCAACAACCCAGGCACAGGGTACAAAGACAGAGCCCATTTACTAAAATTGTTTTAGTCATACCAGGATTGAAGTCCCGAAATAATACCATTAGAGAATGTGTTGGTCAAGAGACATTTCATCCTTATGACTTACAGGCTTATAAGGAGCTTTTCAAGTTGCCCTAGCTTACAGTTCTTTCAGGTATGATAATGGATTTTGAGCAGGAATAATCTTTACTTCTATTTCAGTATAAGACTTTTAGGGTGCCTGGGTGGCTCAGTTGGTTAAGTGACTGCCTTCGGCTCAGGTCATGATCCTGGAGTCCCGGGATCGAGTCCCACATCGGGCTCCCTGCTCAGCAGGGAGTCTGCTTCTCCCTCTGACCCTCTTCCCTCTCGTGCTCTCTCTCATTCTCTTTCTCTCAAATAAATAAATAAAATCTTTAAAAAAAAAAAGACTTTTAAAATTTCACTTGTCATCAGGTCTTTTGTTTTTATATACATTCATTCATGCATGCATACATACACACATATGAAGGGGCCACACAAAAATATTTTAACTAGTTAAAACTTCATTCAAGTCACTAGTACAAATAAAGATGCAAAAACATCATGCCATACCCATAAATTCCAACCCATAAGAGGTAGGGGACACCAGAAATAAATGTATTAATTGTTAACGTTATTCAGTTGGTCCCCCCAGTTTTGACCATTCTGAAACTTCAGTTCTATATTTCTTTTCATCTACTATCGATGTCCATAATCTTCTCATCCCCTTTATTGAACTTGCTCCCAGCTATTTTTGCATATGTTTCCTCTGTTTTGCATATATTCCCTTTGCACCTCCAAATCCACTCTCCACTCTTTTCTACCCTGCCTCGTGCCCCAGGAATCTGACCAGTATGATTTCAACAGTTCTCTTACCTGCTGGCTTCCATTTAGATTTGGCCAGAGGAAATTAACAAGAGATCAGTGAGTGGGAAGGGAGTGCCTTAGGGTATTTACTAACATCCTCTCTATTCCATGTCCTTGCAAGTTGGCTGGGACCCTTATTAAAAGTCACAGTTCCTGTCAGTCGGCCCGCACCAGGTTTTAGAAACTCCCAGTTCCCTTTACTATGTCAAGCTTAGAGGTTGGGAACAGCTCACCGTTCGTGCTGGTGTGGGAAATTTAATTATCCAATATAGTTTCCTAGACCTTCATGCAGTTCTGTAAATAAAACTTTATTACATCACCCTGTTTGATCATGCCAACTTATTCATGCCAGGATCCTGGAACAGAGTCTATGTTTGTTGGTTCTTCCAGGATAAAATTTAACATCTTTGATTTCCTTAAAAGTCTATATTTAAAAAAATAATGTCCATGACTTTGTTTATGCTGTTGCTTCTATCTGACCCTCACCATATTTCTGTTTCTTCAGCTCCTAGCCATTTCTTAATTTTTACATGAAATGCTGTCTCTTCCTAAGACCGTCCCTCCAAGGTGACTCAAATGCACAATCCTGGTTAATAGCTGTTTTTCCAGTGTAATTGTCAATTGCTTACACTTTCATTCTTAAAAATGTAAAAGTTCAAGATGTACAAGATGATAAATTATATAGTCACCTTATCTATGAATCCTTCAACCAGGAGTAATTTCTGACAGTTCTGATCTCTATATAATTTTATTTGCATTCTTCATACAGAGCATTCTTTTTATTGTTATCATGGTCATTTATGTTTATCTCCCATCCTTTCATGACCTATATACTCCTTGAGAGCAACAACTATGTGTCTCACTGCCCTGCCCCTCTTCGTCCCTATGTATGGAAACTACAGACATAGAGAAAGTAACTACATATATATATTATAAATTTAAATTATATATATGTATAAACTATATATTTATTTATATTGCATATATTCACACTATATATAGAAGCTATATATGTAGAAACTATATATATGTATGTGTACACATATATACATGTGTGTATATATACAGAGAGAGAAAAAGAATGAATAGCATGGTTCTGCCATGTATCTCCTTCACAATATAAAACATTCCAATTCAGTCATTGTCTTTGAATTAAAGTTAGGTGAGATTGAAATTCTAAGAAGGAAAAGAGTGATCAGGCACATATTTACTTGACTTTGAGTATTGTCACCCTTCTCAGAGAAACCATGACTAGCTGAGTGCCAGGCTCAGGAAGGTAACCAATAGCATGACAAAACAAACAGGTGAGAACAATATTAACTAAGGGGTTTGCTCCAAAACAAATGTGTGGCTTAGAAACTCTCCAAAAATTAGGGTACATTGAGGGGGCTAATTTCACACAAATAAGTTACAATAATCTCTACAAAAATTTAAACTCTTTTAGGCTCACTGTTGCAAGGCTGAGAACATACAAGTTACTTTTTTTTTTTAATCTCTCCAATAATATGGCATTCTTCTTGATGACAAGGAACATATCTCATTCATCTTTGTTCCTCTAATATCATCTACCC
The DNA here is from genome assembly GCF_037043125.1 of Eumetopias jubatus. Classification (NCBI taxonomy): domain Eukaryota; kingdom Metazoa; phylum Chordata; class Mammalia; order Carnivora; family Otariidae; genus Eumetopias; species Eumetopias jubatus. The sequence goes on from NW_028274820.1 coordinate 38,616,097, forward strand.
CACTAACAATATGTTGCTGAACTAATAATGGTGGCTTCAAATGTAGATATTTTATCTCAGACTGAAAGTATAATGATATATATATAATTTCATTTATATACATATATAAACAAATTTAAATGCTAAATTACATCTCTGTTTAAAATTTGGGTACGCATTTAATTGTAGGAAACACAGTTTAGTGCCATATTATTGTTATAGAAAAGAATGCTATTAAGATATCCATATATCTCACACTATGCTACAGATAATACAAAGCAATTCAAATTCAGCTTGTTCTTTGGCTTTTAGGCTTAGGCTGACAACACCCAGCATGAAACTGAAATTTGGAAAATGTTGAAAGAGCTCATCTCTTTCGTCAGTGGCTTGATTTGCTCACCATGCATCTTCAAACATTCACTCTACAGAACTATCCTCCACTTTAAACCAATTTCACATATTATTAAGAAATTAAACATGTACTCTTGAGGTTTTGTCCAACTCAATTTTAATAATATCCACCAGTCTTAGAATTGTAGGAGATCAATACGTTCATCAAGTTCTTCTCTCCACATTGATGGCTCTCAGTGTGGTGACATGAGAGAAACAACTATGGAGCTTTTGATTATATTACTTGCCCAGGCTCTACTTCTGAGCTGTTATCAATAAGGTCATTTATAGCTTGAACACACTCGAGAATGTATGACTGAAGAGCTAAACCAAGAGGCTAACAGCTGTGTTGCTCAATGCCAAGAGGTTGGGGATGCTTTGCTGCATTGGCCTGATCTTCCAGCCCTCCTGTTTTATATAATCTCTCCTCTCTTCACTACTTCTTACCATTGGCAGAAAATGTTATGTTAACCAAAATGACCCCACAATCCTCTCCTCCTCCTTACTCTTCACTCTAGGGTGACATATCTTGGCAGGTAGCTATTATTTTAACATATATGTATTCCTATATATGGAGAGATGGGAGGAGGAGTTAGAAAATAAGTAAAAGTAGCATTGCAGTAATCTGTAGTTACTAATAATAGTTCAGAAATCTGAACAGTTCTATAAACCATAATCCAACAATGCATGTTAGGGATGAAAAGATAAAGAATATAATTTAATTTATCTGCAGTGGCTGTGGAACTAAGTAAGAACATTTCCCCTGATTCACTGTGGAGCTTCCAACTTCAGTTTAAGAGGCATATTTTTCCTGAATAAGTCTGAAAACCACATCATTGCTTAGCACTCTCAATAGTTCTTTTATTTGAAATACCCATGATTTTTTAGACTAAGCAACCTCACAAATACTACAGATTTACAATATAATAGAATATCAAAATCTTTTCTGCCTTGCCAAGTTTTCAGCAGTTCTGTAGTGAACATAAGATTATATTAAAGCATAGAATCCTAGAGAGAGTGAGCAGTAGGTTCCACTTTACTTTTTAAAAAATAAATTCTAACTGTTCTTTTGTAATTGCAATAGCGCAATTTGCTGGCTTATGGATGATTGAAATGTCATATTTTACATTAGAAGGAATGTTAGGCATCATTTCAAAGAGTGTTAGTCACTGACAACTCATGAACCAGACGATCTGTTTTGGAGGAAAGGCTCTGCAATAATTCTACCCTTTGTATTATCTTTAGCATTTGTAATATATACATATACATTTTTTCTTTTACTTCCTCAAATTCCTTTTAGAAGACATTAGAATATAAACTATTCAAAGAAATAATCATGTCCTCTTCTCTCAGCAACAATTATTTCAGTATAATGGAAGATTTCAATTGGTCATCTTTATTAAAATGCTTCTTTTAGCTTCATTCAAGAATATTTGCTTCAAATCTACACCTCTAGTGTGACCAACTTGGTATATATAAAAGGTATAGCTTAAAAAAATAGATAATTAAAATGGAATTCGAAAAAGTGTTTCATAATACAAAAGTGAACAAGATAGGAGAAACCAAGGAAACAACAAAGCAGAAGTGACAAACTGAAAAAAGGACAAAACAGTCATTCTATATCCAACCATATAAATAATTACATTAAAATTAATGGATTAAACATTCCAATTAAAATTATTAGAGTAAAGAAAGATAATTTGGACAATACTAAAAACCACCATAACTTACTCATATTTATAGAATCTTCTATTCAATAGCAGAATACATCTTCAAGTACAGGTAGACAATATGCTGGGCTTTGAAACAAACCTCAATAAATTTAGAAAGATTAAAATCATAGAGTATGTTCTCTGAAAACATTGGAATTAAATTAGAACTCAATAACAATATGATACCTGAGAAAACTACAAATGTTTGAAATTAAAACAACACAGAGTAGTATGGAATCTTAATAATCTGTGGATAATACCAACTGACATTAGAAAATGTTTTTAACTGAATGAAAATGAAAATGCAACATACAAAATTGTATGGGATGCAGCTAAAATAGTAATATATTTGCTAAATGTATTTTTAATTTCTGAGAACTGGAAATGTTCGGTTTATAAAATACCCCCGTAGAAGAATGAAGGATAACTCTTGGATTTCATAAAAATGGATTTTGACTTCTAAATCTATTGTTAAAATATAGGCAGTTACACTGCCAACATTTGAATGAAGACTCTCATATAAAGTTTTCTAGAATTCACACTCCATAAATTTGCCTTTTCCATGTACCCAGGGTCTTTGATCCCCAAAGACTGCTTGAAAAATAATTGTCATGAATGAGATCCATAACTACAAAAGATCCTGTGATCAATGACATGCCTACTCTGCTTTCTAAAGTCTTTAAACAGGCAAATTAAGGAAAAGGGGTTGATTGAAATAGGGATGCCGCTTTTTTCAATCACAGCCTTCCCGCATTCCTGGTTCTTTTGAACCCTGTGCAAACCATATCATATTCTGAGTTTTTGTCCTTCTGTTTCCATGGTTATGGCAATATTCACCTTCTCAACTGAAACACTTGTTGATTTTTAAATTATCACTCCAAATCTTAACTGCCTCTAATTCTTAGAAATAAACTAGTCATTACCAACTTGGTTAATGACAATACTCCCACTCCATTTTAATACGTGCTATACTAACATGCCATTTCAATACATGCCTTGGGAAAAACTCCTCAAGACTGCAGGAGAAAAGGGATGCTTACTTCCCAATTTAGTAGATCCAAGGGCAATTAGCAGTGAGACAGAATGTTTTGATATCAATGGAAAGCAATAAACACTGTCTACTTGACACTTGAAGAAAAAAATTTAGACAGGGGCATCAGGCAATATTTATATCCTTGCAGAACTCACTGATCTTCCTCAGTGAAAGAACCCAGTATGAATTCTTCCATGACTTCAGTGGTCTGAATACAAACTTTATTTATGCTGCTGAAAAATTATCTTTTTTTTTAAAGATTTTATTTATTTATTTGACAGAGAGAGAGAGCACAAGTAGGCAGAGAGGCAGGCAGAGGGAGAGGGAGAAGCAGGCTCCCTGCTGAGCAGGGAGCCTGACGTGGGGCTCGATCCCAGGACCCTGGGATCATGACCTGAGCCGAAGGCAGCCGCTTAACCAACTGAGCCACCCAGGTGCCCCTGAAAAATTATCTTAACCTTTTTTTAGCCTTTCTCTATATGCTTGAGCATAGAACCCAGGGTCTTGCTTACCTATCCATGCTGTTTCTTAATCCCCCTGCACAATTTTTCACTGTGTTCCAGACTTATTTAATAGCTCTCCCTCAACTTAATTTTAATAACTCTTACTTATCCTTCAGATCTGAGCTTAAAGATCACATCTAGGAAACCTTTTCTTCTGTCTCTCATGTGAGCCCGTATCACCATCTGCATTGACCATTATAGCATATCATTTTTGCTTACTGATTTCTTTGTATCATGCAATTAGTTTATACCTGTTATGTGTGTGACCTTAATTTTTTCATTCAGTTCCTAGATAGGATGATTGAATGAATACCTCTGCCTATACCAGAAGACTCTCCTGATTGGTCTTTGCCTCTGACTGTGCTTTTGCCTCCAGAATATTTCACAAAAGGGTAGTGATTAGTCAGAATATGCTAGATCAGTACTTCTCAAACCTTTATGTGAACACAAATCTCCTTGGGATTCAGTAGCTCTAGGATGAGGCCCGAGAGTCTGCATTTCTAACAAACCCCTAAATACTGTGAATCTATCGACTCATTTTGAATAACAGAGGTTTAGGCTGCAGAATTAACAACAACAAAACTACACAATGAAATCTTGGTAGTTTAACACAACAAAATTTTCTTTCTTCTCATGTAAAGCTTAGGACATTCTCTAGGACAGTTCTTTATTCAGTAACTCAGGGATCCAGATCACTTCCATTTTGCGCCTCTTCTGTCTCAATGGAGTTTCCAGTGTTACCATCAAAAAATGAGATAGAGAGTCAAGCAGAGCTTTTTGCTAACTGAACTTAGAAGTGTCCTATTTACTATCACATACAGTCCATAGGCCCAAGCTTGTGACATGGACCCACTTAATTCAAGAGAATGGGGAGTGCCAAGAAATGAGAATAGAGCTGGCATGAGTGAATGTCCACTAGTGTCACCTAAAGCAGTGGTTTCCATTCCTGGATCCACGAGAGATTTACTCAAGGAGTTATTAAAAACTATTCTCTAGACTCTAACTCTAACCAAATTCTGATTTAATTAGCTTGAGATGGAATCCAAGAATTACTATTTTATAAACATTTCCCTGGTGAGTGATTCTAATGTGTAGCCAGGGATTGAGAACCACTGATTTAGCAGCCTAAAATCTTCTCCTATAGAATTTCTGCCTGACAAGTACAAACAGAACAAAGGTACAAAATGGGGCAGGAAAATTTGGGGCATCTCTTTCTGAAGAGCTAGGGGTGACTGAGGATGTCTACACTTCCTTGAGAACTGGAGCAAGTAGGATATATGCTCTTCCTATTTGATATATGTTCATCCTATTTAAACTTTAGGGTAGCCAGGTCTGGTCAGATTTTTTCATTTAAAAGTAATCCAAAGCATCTTCAAATTTTCAGTTTTTGTGACCTATATCAGTTGATTAGAGAAAGCCAACTTCATGATATTTTAGGGACAGAAGAAAAATGTATATGAAAGGATACTTAGTTTTTAGGAAAAAAATCATTACATTTCTTGATTTTTCAGGTATATTTATTTTGAGATATTTCTATCAAAGAGTCAACATATGTATTTTTAGAAATGGAAACAAATTATGTCCTTTTAGTAGGAAGTTATAATATTTTCCCAAATAGAGAAAAGCAGAGATATCTACCTAACATTTCTGTATAGACATGAGATCAGTTTATATTACTTTGGAGAAGAAATACCAAGAAACTATGAATATCTCACTAACAGAATTGGTATATTATCAGGGACTGCAAATTTCTCTAATACTAAAGTGTTAAATTAATCTAGTCCAAGTGAAAGTTTAGTAATCTAATTCATGGAGCTATGTATGGTATGTCCTTGGAAACTACAAGCAATGTTTACAGCAAGTGAATTGCTTTATTGCCAATTAATTTCCAATTAATAGCCAATTCCTGGCATTCTTCCATAATGTCCTGTGAGGGAAGAAATAAAAAAATAAAAAAGTAAGCTCTAATAATGACCTTGGAAATTTTCCAGATCACAGTTATATCAATCCCTTCAGTGGAGCTAACACTGACCTAAATAGACAGGAGATTTGCATGTATTTTGGAGTTCTCCCCCCTTATCAACTTATCAGTGCATACAAAATGTATTGGTTAGGACCTACACAATTCTATTGTTATAAACCTAAGTATCCATCAACAGATGAATGGATTAAAAATGTGGGGAAAAAATCCATAAAGGAATATTATTTAGCCTTAAAAAAGAAGGAATTCTTTGCCACTTGTGACAAAATTAATGAACCCAGAGGATATTATGCTAAATGAAATAAGTCAGACACAGAAAGGAAAATACTGTATGACCTCACTTATATGTGGAACATAAGAAAGTAGAACTCAAAAACAGAGAGGACAGTGGTGGTTGCCAGAGACTGGAGGGTGGGGAAATGGGAATATGTTGGTCAAAGCATAAAATTTTTAGTTGTGCAGGATGAGTGAGTTCTCAAGATCTAATATATAGCATGGTGACAGTAGTTAATAATACTTCATTATATACTTGAAATTTGCTGGGAGTAAATCTTAAAGTGTTCTCACCACACACACAAAAAAAGGTAGCTGTGTGAGGAGTTGGATATGTTAATTAGCTTGATTGGGGTGATCATTTCACAATGTAGACATATATCAAAACATATTATACACCTTAAATAGATACAATTTTTTGGTCAACTATACCTCATAAACCTGGGAAACCAATTCTTATATCACTGGCTTCCTATATTTCCTTGAGTAAATTTTGGTATGATTTTAGTCTGCCATCACAGCTTTTTTAAAGTGCGATTGATTTAGTAGATCAACCCTTTAAAAGAACATTTTTAAAGTTAGTTTTGAAGGGCAAGGTGGATTTCACTCAGATATAAATGTACGTTACTTAAAGATGCTTATTCTAGAACTTTGAACAGAAAAAGTCCTTCTAAAAATAATAGTTATTGTGTCAACTGATAAAACAAAGGCTTGCCTCCATCACTGAACTAGATACACCATAGAACAGACCCTTAATCCTCTATTGGTGACAGGTCTGACTCTAAAAGGCATTCTCCAGGCTTTCTAATTTAAGGGTTTTAAAATTCTCATCTGAAAATATACCTACATCTGGAAAGTTCACCATTTTTCTAATCGTATCTTTTTAACCATTGTCTATTGAGAACCTACCACATGCTGGGCTTGTGGTGATAGATGCTAAAAACAATCAAACAAACAAACTAGATGTGGTCTCTGATATCATATGTGTGCTATCACAAATTGTTATTTTGTATATGAATTTTCAAAATGCAGCCCAAGTGCACTTTGTTGTTATGTATACTTCCCATATTATAGCACAATATGGCAAATATATACTTGGCCTCTGGCAATTATTCCTTAGAGTATTTTATATAAACTTAGCAGCAATGCTTTCCTAAATGTTCTAGATTGTCAGTACTAACAACTTCCTGCTGCCACCTATGATAAAATTGGATTATGGAGGTATAGGAACAATCTCATCTTGAACTAGGATTTTGCATGTCCACCACTAGGGCTCAGCCATTTCTAAGCCTATCTGAAGAAATGGTACAACACCCCAATAGTCAGTGATGTTTATTTGCTTTGAAAAGGTTGTCATGCAGCAAAGAAGTTACCACGGGGGGAGAAAATGATTATGAATGTTGCAGTGTCTATCGCTCAGACTTGGCTTTCAGCCCAGCTTCCTAGTACTTCCATGTATGAGTCTTTTTTTTTTTTTTAAGATTTTATATATTTGACAGAGAGAGACACAGTGAGAGAGGGAACACAAGCAGGGGGAGTGGGAGAGGGAGAAGCAGGCTTCCCGCCGAGCAGGGAGCCGGATGCAGGGCTCGATCCCAGGACCCTGGGATTATGACCTGAGCCGAAGGCAGACCCTTAATGACCGAGCCACCCAGGCACCCCTCCATGTATGAGTCTATGGAGAATAAGGAAGTTATAAATACGATGTGAGCAAATTCTCCCCCCAACTCAGTTCTGTAATACATTGAGGGTACAAGCAGAATTCTCCTACCTTGATGAGTTTGATAAAACTACAGCAGAGAGCATGGTGCCAGTGGTGACAATGGGTGGCAATGTAAGAAGTCATGATATCTGGAAAGGATAATATGTCAAACAGAGTACTGGCATAGCCCAGAAATAACCCTAGTGCAGCAATGATTAGGAACAGAGATGAGTGCCTGGAAGAGTAACAGTGACCCTGAGTCGAACTATGGAGCCCAGCAAAGCACTGATTATGCTTCTTCATAAACACACATGAGACATTCTCAGTCAATCATATAAATACAGGGAAACTGGGAGGGAGGCTTTGCAAGAGGCCAAAGTCATTTTATACATGTGAGAGTAGCCAAACCCAGGCTTCCTAAACCCTTTTCTGATACAAGTTTCCACTCTAGGGCTTATAGGATATGTCATGCATATGAGAAAAGCAAGAATATCATTTGAGTTATCGCTTTTAATTTGGATCCATTCTTAGTCTCTACCTGTCAGAATCTAGGAAATTTTTAGTGCTAATATGCCAAGTTTTGTGGTCTTATAAAAAAAGGTAAATCTGAAACATATTTAATCACACACACACAAAAATCATTTTTTTGCTACATCATAATTAAGAATAAATGGTAAGTAGTTCACAGAAAAGACAATAATTAGCATTAATTTTATGCAGACAAACCAATTTTTAGAAAAATTTCCTTAGTTCATTTTGCCACTTTTCCTGTATGCATAATCAGTATCAACATCAAAACTTTTAATTGCTATCATATACTTCGATAGGCAGGCACACACCCACATTTAAACTGATGCCAGACAAGTTTCTCAGCCTTACTGTCAACATCAGCGAGAGTTGTATGTTGTATGCTTAATTGCCGAAGAGTGCTGGTTAGATAGTCTAACAGTGATCCCAAATGTGACTTTCGTGTGAATAGTCAGGCACAGGTAATAAGAGGAGAAATGAAGGTGGGCGGTGGCAAGTGGAAGAGAGAGAACATGATGCAGATGTATCACTCAACACTTCTGAGATGTAAATAAGGAAGAATTTTAGAACTGAGAGAAAAGAGGAAGAATATATCGAAGACACGTGGTCAAGACTAGACTTCTTGTTATTCTTCTGGCACCAAATCTCCACTAGATACCCTGAGGTATCTATCAGTCAGTTGTGAGCGGTTTGGAAAGTTCTTCCATGTGTGAAGATGTCTTATGCTTTATTTGTATAATTAAAATTAAGTCTTTTCTGAGTAACAACCTATCAGTATAGATAAGAATATACTATCAAGTAATAATTATGATTTTATTCACAATAATGTCTATGAGTTTGTGCCAGAACCCTGAAATTTTATGTGCCAGAAGATCAAATAAATGTGGTTCTACTTGTGGTAATGGCAGATTTTGTCATTTGTGCCAATCTTCCTGAGGACTGGTCAGATAATTAAAAAGCATCCTATTTGAAGATATAAGAAGGCTACTAAGGCAAGGAAGAATTACAGAGCAAATATCACGGCAAAGAAGGAAATCCAGAGAGGTGAACTTGGCATTGGGGGACACTTTTCCCAAAGGAGCATTAGTTGATTGCAGTAGAAATACAAAGGAGTCAGAGAAGCTGAGAAGTACTTTCAACAGAACTTAACTAAGGTAGGAAAAATATATGGAATCCATGGATCACTAAGAAGGAATACTAAACCTCCAGTTTTGGATGGGGACCTTAATCCTCTAGCCTGGAAATAGCCTGGAAATAATAGTGAAAGCAAAATAAAACCTTTCTCTTCAAGTCTTAAACCTAGCTACAAATCATCTCATGTGTAGTTGAATTAAGGAATCCCGGGAGAGCTAGTGTTGGTCAATATCTGCCAAAAACTAACATATCTGGGAGGAATGTAACATCATATCAAGTTTCAAATTATGTTCAAATTTTTTCATCTTCATTTTCTGGCACCCAATAAAAACGAACCAACCATATAAGAATGTACTCTAAAAAAAATAAGATAAATAAAAGACAAGAGAAACAAAATCAGAAGAGATCCAGGCAGGAGTTATCAGACACCATCTAAAGTAACTCTGCTTAATATATCAAGGAAATAAAATACAAAATTGAGAATTTATGTACAAAATTGGAAACTAGAAAAGAACCAAATGGCAATTCTAAAACTGAAAAATTGAAAAATTTCAAATATAAAATTAAGAACTTGATGGAAATTTAACAGTATATTAGACATAGCTAAAGAGACCATAAGGAAATTGCAATATATGTGCAAAGAGAGCATCATGTGTAACTGATTATAATCTACATTTTTCTAGTACTCCTTTACCTATTTAAGCAATAGTCCAGCAATGGTCCCCTCCTCAGTTGAGCAGTGTTGTTCTCAGGGTTACCCTCATGTGCCTCAGTAATTTTGCATTAGCTTGCATCAGTATTCTGCAACCAGTTCTTCAACCTCTCCTCTTTCAACAACTATTCCTGGAATATTCTTCCTCACTGCCCCAGCCACAGTGTCAGTACATCTCTAGCCTGCTTTCGTCACTCAGTTACTAGTTGTTCAGTTGTAACTCAAAACAATAAAATTTGAGTCTGGTGGTCGTGCTCTAGGTGGCGTATAACTTCTCTTTTTGACTCTAACAATCAACATCATCAACAAAAACAAATATATATTATATATTCCAGACACTGTTGTAGGTACTGGGGGATGGATGCATCAGTGAAAACAAAAGGGAAGCGAGCAAACAAACAAACACCAGAAAGTTAGAAATCTCTGTTCTCTAAGAGAGGCAAATGTACCATAAACGAACAATAGATATAATAAGTAAATAAATATAAGTATTCTAGAATGTGAAATACATGATGGTGAGTAGTGTTTTTTTTATTGAAACTATAATTGAGCTAAGGTTGAAAAAAACATATATTTTTATTATTTTAGTCCTTGAAATCTGTTCAGACTAACCTTATGACACAGCATATAGTGAATTTTTTAAATGCTCTTTTATACTGGGAAAGAATGAGTGTTCTGTGAGGTATTCTTTACAGTTCGATTAGGTGAGTTTGGCTAATGACAATGATTGAAATTTTTGCTTTTACTAATTTTTTTGTCTGCACGATCCATTACTGACAAAGGTGTGCAAATTTGGACCATCGTAGTATGCATTTGTCTTTCTTTTTACTTTTGGTAAATTTTGCTTTATAATTAATAAGGATATGTAAGTTAGGCTCATAAAAATTTGTAGTTACTTTATCTTCCTTGTGAATTAAACCTTTATTTTATTATGACAGGCCTCTCTTTGTCTCTGGTTATACTTTCTGCTTTAAAGTCTTTTTTTTTTTTGCTTGATGTATGATATGGCAACACAAACTTTTTTTGGTTAAGTTTGTATTAAGTAGTTTCTCTGGAGCATTTCTTAGCACCAGGTCTCCCATAAGGCTGCAATCAGTGTGTTGGCTGGGGCTCATCACAAGGTTCTACTAGGTGAGTAAACTTCTAAGAGTCCTCATGTGGCTTCACAGACTACTAGCCAGAGACATTAGTTCCTTGCCATATGGTTTTTTCCATTAGGACAGCTGGAAATATGGCATCTGAGCTGTCCTCTTGTGCTCTCTTGCTTGATTGTTCTGAGGAAAGTCACCTGCTATGCTGTGAGCTTTCCCAGAGGACTGAAGCCTTCTAACTGCCACTTGAGTGAGCTTGGAAATAAGCCTTATTTGATTGCAGCCTTCTGAGAACCCTGAGCCAGAGGCATCCAGCCAAGCCATGCCAGGATTCCTGATATAATAATGGCTGTTTTTTTAAGCTGCTAAATTTTAGGGGTAATATGTACTATGCAGAAATAGATAACTAATACAACTACCAAGGGTTAAGAAGATATTCTGGCTTGTAGAAACCACATAAGCTCTTTTCTTAAAGGAACAATTTTATTTAAATCAATAGCATTTTCTTCCCCCACCCCCCAATTTTACTGATATATAATTGACATGCAATATTGCATAAGTTTAAGGTTTACAGCGTAATGACTTGACACATGTATATATTTTGAAATGATTACCACAGTAACTTTAGTTAACATCTGTCACCTCATATAGTTAAATTTGTTTTTCCTTGTAGTGAGAACTTTTAGGATTTGCTCTCTCTTTTCAAATATACCATAGAACATTGTTAACTATATTTATTATATTATACATTATCTCCTCAGTACTTATTTATCTTATAACTGTAAGTTTGTACCTTTTCATCACCTTCACCAAATTCTCCTAACCCTGCTTTTTTTTTTAACTGATTAAAATCAATATGGAAATTTATTATTTGGCTATATGGATATCATACAGATCTCAAGGGCTATACCTGGGCCTAATAAGTGACTGGAGCAAAAACTAGACTCTTTTATTAATCAAGATCACCCTTTCCATTTTTATGTCACAGTTTTTCTGCTTCTCCCTCTATACAGATACAGATACTTTTCTGCCTATCTCTCATTAATGTGTATCTATTTTAGTAAATCTTTCTGAATGTAGTTATGTAATACAATTCCTAATTTTTGGTGTGTTTGTAGTTCTGTGCCAATACATTTATTAACTTACATTTAAAAGCTAATCCATTTCAACTGGAATTGTCCTGTTTGGCTTGGTTTAAATTTCAAATCCAAGTACTAAGAAAAGACCAATTAGACTTCCTATGTCCCAGTACAGATGCCCTGGAGGTGGCATCTGTCTGATTCAGCGTGATTATCGTTCATCTCTTCTCCCGTTTGGAGTTCAATTCAACTGAGAAATAGGGACAGAAGTCAGTGTGGAATAACTGGGTGATGGGCGTTAAGGAGGGCACGTGTTGTGAGGGGCACTGGGTGTTATAGCCAACTAATGAATCATCGAACTCTACATCCAGAACTAATGATGTACTATATGTTGACTAACTGAACATAATAATAATAAAAAAAAGTCAGCATGATCAAAATACCCATTTTGTTTTTGGTAAAGCTAATTTGCATGAGGAGGAACAGCATTTCCTTTTAAGACAGCTGATCCCCCAAACTTTCCAGTGATATCTAAAGCTATTAACTGATAGTGACTGTACATGAAATATGAAACAGTTGGAAGTTGCCAAAAACCTATCATTTACACTGACTAGTAGGAAGCATAGTGAAATGGGAATGCCTACCCTAAAGGCCTTTTGAGAGTTGAAGAATTATCAGTTAATCTGGCATGGGACTCAAAGATCTGCCTTTTTACATAATTTTGAGGTGGTCCAGGAATCACACTTTAAGAAACAGCCAAAAAAGAAGAGCAACTAAAGAGAAGAAGCAAGGAAATTGCACAGAGAAAGAGAAAGGAAAATGAAATACACAATGTGAGTGACAGGTAAATTTCTGTAGGTGCCAAGAAGTTTGTGTACATTTGATCTCATTTTGGGATATGTAACTATTACATCTTTCAGGAGTTAGTCAAATATTTCAAAATACTTTCTTATTAAATTGCACAATATTTTCATCACCAGCAAACTTTTCCTGTAAAGGGCCTGATAGTAAATATTTTAGACTTTGTGGGCTATAGCGTGTCTTTCACAACAACTCGATCCTGCCATTGTGGCACGAAAGTAGACATTGATGGTATGTAATTCATGTAATGAATTGCATGGTTATGTTTCAATAAAACTTCATTTACAAAAACTGGCAATGGGTGGTATTTGGCCCATGAGCCATAGTTTGCCAATCTCTGATATAGTTGATTGAACTTTCATGTCTTCCTCGTATAGCTGACAAGACATGAAAGTTAATTGGATTTCTAAAGATTACATAGAAATTCAACAGGAACATTAAAATCTAGGTTAAATTATAATACAGCTTCTTAAAAATTATAAAAGAAATTTATAAATAAAAATTCGGAATTAGGGTCTATTTGGTAAGTTATGGAGATCTAATGTACAGTACTGTGATTACAGTTAACAATACTGAATTGTATACTTGAAATTTGCTGAGAGGGTAGATCTTAAGTATTCTCACCATAAAGAAAGAAGAAAAAAAAAAAAGAAAATGGCAACTATACGAGGTGATGGATATGCTAAATAGTTTTATTTTTTTAAAGATTTTATTTATTTATTTATTTATTTATTTATTTATTTATTTGAGAGAGAGAGTGACCATGCAGAGGGTGGGGGGGATATGGGAGGAAGAATCTCAAAAAGGCTCCATGCTGAACCCAGAGCCCAATGTGGGGGCTCACCTCCATGACCCTGAGATCATGACCTGAGCTGAAACCAGGAGTCGGACACTTAACCAACTGAGCCACCCAGGTGCCCCTAAATAATTTTATTTTATAATGTATATGTATAGCAAATCATTGAGTTTTATACCTTAATATATAAAATTTTTAATTACCAATTATACCTCAATAAAGCTGGGGGGGAAAGTCTACTTGACAAGTAGACTCTGCTTAGCGAAGAACAATTAAAAATAAGAAACTACTTATGGTTCTTGAAAGAAAAGATATTTCTTCTGAACAGCTTTATAGTAGCTACTGAGATTATGACATATGCTTTATAGTAGCTACTGAGATTATGACATATGCTTTATAGTAGCTACTGAGATTATGACATATGCTAAGGAAATCATAGTAGAAGGAAAATCATACTCTTAACTTGCATCTAAAGAATATTAATAGGAAATCTTAGCATATGGAAAATGTCTTGTTAAAATATGGGGAAGACATCTCCATCCCTTTTATAGACTCCAAAACATTGCTTATGACTAAGGAAAGGATTTCTGATATTGCAGGTTCAAATATAGCACCAGTGCCCAAATGTCAAGGGTTAAGAGATGTTCAATGAAATGTGGTTAGTGAAATGTCATGTGGCAGAATTCCAATCATGAAATGCTACAAAATGAGGGGTCATGGCAACCTGTGGTGTGAAAGAAAATGTCAGTAATGGAATGGAACAGTAAATAACACTATCCTGCTTGTTATCTAAATGGACACTTGGCAATTCATTTCATCTTCACTTGATCACTTTGCTTCCTCCCTATGATCTTGCACATGTGAGTGCCCCCTTTTGCTCGCTCTCTCTCCCCAACGTACATTTTTAACAGGCATTGTTTAAATACTTTTAAAAGATAAATAAAAATGATAGAAAACCCCATTGAGCTCAAAGGTAGCTATTATTTTTCACAATATACTCAAACAAAATATACTGAGTTTAAGATATTATACTATGATAGAAATGAGTTCTAGAGCCAGTTAGATTTTAGGAAATTACTCATAGTTTTTCAGTCTGATAGTCTTATCGAGTGAAAGCCAATCTGAGCTCTGCCTTCTTGTTCTCTATGATTTGTAGCCATTTTTTTCATGTTTTCTAGCACACTTTATTTGTAGTACTGTGTAGTGTCTGCCACCATGGAATTGTGTTGCACTCAAATACTGCAGCTAAAACACACCCAGTTTACCAGGAATTAGACCAGTTTGTATGAAGTTGGTAGTAGCTTTGGAAATAGATATTGCTCTGGAAGTTGGTAGACTATTACTTTGGTTACCAGCCAACTAACCACCCTCATTCTTGTGTAGTCTCCCCTATAAATCTGGGCTGGCCCTGAAATATGCTTTAACCAATAAAATGCAGCAGGAGTGACATTGTGCCAGTTCTTGGCTGAAGCCTTAGGAAAACCTAGAGGATTTTGCTTTTGTACTTTACATTTTGAGTATATATATATATATATGTTGTTTGTTAAAAGGTGGTGGTTTTAAGCCACTGAGCTTTGGGATAGTTATGCAGAAACAGTACATAACAAGTTGAAGAAGAGGGGCAATCACAGGCAAAGCCAGGAAAAAGTAAAAAACCCTAGTAACCTAACAGTGTTCTTGAGGGAAATCTAGGGAATGTCATTATAAACAACCAAAGACACGCTGCCATAGGTGCCCTCAGACAAATCATGTACCATTACACTAGGTAGTCTTTTAATAATGAGTGCCTTGGTTACTATCAATAACATATGGAACTCTGAAGAGGATTGAAAGTATTTTGACGAGGCCGTGGGTTTTAACTTTAGTGTCTGTAGAGACATGTGTGACCTTGATGTATGTTTCGGATGTCTATGAGGCAAGAAATTACCAGAGTTCTTAGGGTAGGGAGCTAAGCGGGCAATAGTGGATAGGGAATTGTTGCCACGGAGTAGATCAGACATCCAGACCATTTACAATGGTTCAAGAGACTAAAATTGTGCAGATAGGGCTGATTGTTGGCCAAGGCATCCAGTGCTAAGATGCCTGACATCCAGTGTTTCAGTGCCTGAAGTCTGACCAGTTGTGCTGATCTCTGTGTCCTGTCTTTTATCAGAGACACCCTAGTTAAGGGATAGAAAACAGCTGCTCTCCAGGGAGCTCCATCATTTGTGATGGTGATAAATAATTTCATTCATAAAGTTCACAAACTCCTTCCTTTTGCTGTTCATTCCGCTGATCCCAAGGGGCTCAGGTAGCCAGGTACTTGGAGATGGGTTATCTTCTTTCATATTGTGGCATATGGCAGGAGACTAAGGACAGAGGAGGCAACCCTTCCTGCAGGAAGGACATGTCAAAGGGCCCAGGTTTGTCTCCGTCCTGTAGTAAGACACCTCAGCAGTCATGCTGAGTTTGAGAGTTGCTACTTCCATGATCCAAGATAGGCAGCTGGGTATGGAGTGTCACATGTCCAGTGTGTGGACAAAAATTGCCAGTATAGTGGCATACAGCATTGGGTCAAGGGGGGCAG
Source organism: Eumetopias jubatus (assembly GCF_037043125.1). Lineage (NCBI taxonomy): Eukaryota > Metazoa > Chordata > Mammalia > Carnivora > Otariidae > Eumetopias > Eumetopias jubatus. Next base: position 38,632,437 of record NW_028274820.1, read on the forward strand.
TTTTTGCATCAGAAGCCTATAGGCAATTTATGATCATTATAAGTGGTCAAGAGACTCCAAAAGACATGAAAAGAGGTTGCAAAAGCCTCTATGACAAAGGAGTCTTTGGAGATACTAATGGGAATGTATATTGTACAAAATTTGAACAGATTCTAGAGAATTTTGTTGTAATCTACAGTAGAAAAATATGTTTGTAGGGAGTCGGAAATTTCAAGAATATTGATATGGAAACCTAAATACATGAGACCAAGGTGTCAAGGTTGCAATAATTTACTGTGTGGTCCTATTCATTCTTCACAAATATAAAAAGAGGGCAGATTAGACTATTAAATGGAGAGGAAGTGGGAATAATTACCTCTTCTCTAAATAGGACTTTTACAGTATAGTTGAGTCCTTGAAGGCCCCAATTCTAATTTGAGCTTTATTAACTATTTTAACTAGAGAGACAGTCCATGTAGTCCTATTTTGTCAAGCTAATTTGTAAGTGCAAAGACTTAATTTAATTTTTAATTTACTATTCGTTAGGTTAGGGCAATTATGCTCATTATAGGACATTTTTGGGCAATAGGTGCTATGAATACAGGGGATTTAGGCAAGACAGTAGTTTCAATAGCTAAAATGACGCATGTGTCCTCTACTTTATGTTCAGTAAAACTCCCTTAGGATTATGGGGGGGTTACTTTGTTTCAATTTAGTGGAATTTCCCAGTGTAACTGTAATTTGAGCCCCCATGTTGATTAAGGCCATAAAGTTTTGCCAGTTGGTGCATTGATATGAAAGTTAATTAAGAACCTGTACTGTAGTGGCACAAAAACTAATCAGCACCTTTTTTTTTCTCCTTTTCTGTATACATTACTATAGTAACTTTTGGATTTCTAATTGGGTCAAATTGTGGACCTCTTTTTTCATTTATTTATTTCTTTTGTATGTTTTCTTCCTCCCTCTCTCCTTTCTTTCTTTCTTTCTTTCTTTCTTTCTTTCTTTCTTTCTTTCTTTCTTTCTTTCTTTCTTTCTTTTTCTTTCTTTCTTTCTTTCTTTCTTTCTTTCTTTCTTTCTTTCTTTCTTTCTTTCTTTCTTTCTCTTTCTCTCTTTCTCTTTCTCTCTTTCTCTCTTTCTCTTTCTCTCTTTCTTCTTCTTCCTTCCTTCCTTCCTTCCTTCCTTCCTTCCTTCCTTCCTTCCTTCCTTCCTTTCTTTCTTCCTGCTTTCTTGCTTGCCCTGTGTGTGTGTGTGTGTGTGTGTGTGTGTGTGTGTGTGTGTGTGTATGTGTGTGGTTACTGGATATACTTCAGTGCGTTCCTCTCTACCCTGCTCATATTATAGGCTTCTTCCTCCAGAGAACCTCAAATCAGTCTCGTTAGGGTTAGGGACCTCACCTCTGGCAATGGTTGAATTAATCCTTGATTGTGCTACAGGAATGCCATGGGTGTTTTTCCCTATATCTCTGATGATAGTATCTTTTTTGGCAACAGAGACAAAAGTGCAATAGCATCAGCATCAGCAAAGGCATTTTATAGTGTCCCAATGAGCCCCCTGTCTTTAGGAGGGTTCACTGTGAATTCAGCAATTCACATTTTCAACTAATGACTGCTATTCAAATAACTGTTCTTCCTCCATTGAGTTGCCACCCACTGTGCCCAAGTATATCACACAGGATGTAATCTTTCCCTTGTACTCTCTATAGATGAGGGCATACACCTGAATGAAACACACCAGGTCAGAATTGGTCACAAGGCAAGAGTCATTCTCTGAACCTAGTGTCAGTCACAGTTTTTGCTGGAATCAGGACACCTAATTTAATCTAAGACATACAGATGGGTCCAGGCTGAGACACATGACCCAGCGCTGCTTTAATAAGGGCCTGAATCGCATACTTCTTTCCCTAAAAGCCAATTAATTATTAAAACTTCTAACTTAGGTTGGTTAAATCTATAATGGAGGCTCAGTAGAACTCAGAAGATAGAGCACAAAACAGCACAGCTCAAAATGCAGGCTAGCCAGCGGGCAGCAGCTCAAAGTACATGCTAGCCATCAGACAGCAGAATCTGTTAGTAAGCCAAAGAAAGGGAAGAAAGACCCCCAGTGATGGTGGTCATTATCTAGATTCCACTTTCAGTCAGCTGTGACATTCTGCAGAGACAGGAATCATACATAGGAACAGAATGGACCTCCCCCCAAATTTGGTTTGGATGTCAAGTCTGCAGACTCTAGGCGCACATCAAAAGGGTATGAAAAAGGTTTATTATTTATGTAATGAGGCTTTCTGGGGAGAGGAGAGCAGACTTCCCAAGCAGGTCCAAAAATATGGTTTGAAAGAGCAGAGAAAAGAGATTGGTTTGGATTTTTGTGATGATTAAGGGATGGTGGGAAGGGCCTTTTGTGGTTTGACCCCCCCCTTTCAAAGAAAGAAGCACCTAGGCTTTCTTATCTGCATGCCAAGATGTGGGGCAGAAAGGAGAGTGGAGAGGTGAGGTCGTAAAAGCTCTCAGCAGTCAAACATCAAAAATAGAGTCAGACTCTATCACCAAGGGATTTCTGGATATAACCATTCATAGTGGATTGAATTGCTAATGAAAATTATAGACTATATGAGCTGAGTGGAGTTTAGATGACATGCTGTGGAAGATGGTGGATCACTAGATCACCCCAGAGGACACCTGGGCATTTATAATACTTTCCAAAGGGAAACAGAAGGATGAGAGCAAAGCTTTAAAATGACAACTCCCCTGAAAAGCAAGCCTTTTATTTTTCTGATATTGTGGCGTTTTAACAAGTCAACTTTTAATTTTTTTTAAAGATTTTCTTTATTTATTTGACAGGGAGAGACACAGCGAGAGAGGGAACACAAGCAGGGGGAGTGGGAGAGGGAGAAGCAGACTTCCCACGGAGCAGGGAGCCTGATGCAGGGCTCAATCCCAGGACCCTGGGATCATGACCTGAGCCGAAGGCAGATGCTTAATGACTGAGCCACCCAGGCGCCCCTAACAAGTCAACTTTAAAAGGTAATAGCTTATAATCAATATTCACCCCTGTATTCCATATGGAGAAGCATGCATAGCACCTAATACTGCTTATGGCATATGGAGGTGACTGTGCAAACATTGGCTAAATAAATATATGAATGTTCTGGAATTTCAGACTTTAAAAACTACTTCCTCACAGTTTATCTCATTTGTTATTTAAATGCCCCCTCTGAGAAAGACACTATTATCTACATTTTACAAGCAAGGGAATTGAGGTTCAGAAAAGATAATACCTTTGCTCAAATTCAGGCAGCAAAAGAGCCAAGGTTCAAGCCCAGTTATTTTTAAAGACTTACGTGTTTTTTACCAAGGCACGCTGTCCCTGCTAGCAATAGAGATAGGAGATCTCTATTTGGAGATAAATGAGTTTCTCTCTTAGAGTACGTTCTGGGTCTTTCATCTTTCTCATCTTCAAACCTTGACTTCATAGTCTAAAGGCTGTTTCAATGAATGTTGGAAAAAAATCCGCTAGACACATTTAATTCTTTTTTTTTTTTAAGATTTTATTTATTTATTTGACAGAGAGAGACACAGCGAGAGAGGGAACACAAGCAGGGGAGTGGGAGAGGGAAAAGCAGGCTTCCCGCTGAGCACGGAGCCCAATGTGGGGCTTGATCCCAGGACCCCGGGATCATGACCTGAGCCGAAGGCAGATGCTTAATGACTGAGCCACCCAGGCGCCCCTAGACACATTTAATTCTAATAGCGCTTAATTCCAGTGATTCTCAAACTGTTGTTCAAACACTTTGTCTGGAATAATTTTCATTTCTATCACTAACACATATTAAAAGTCCAAAATCAGGTATTCTAAGTGATTCATTTATTATACTTGATATCCTGAAATATTTTGAAAAAAATTTTTGAAGATCAGAAGAAAAAGAAATAATCAGATCTCTCTCCAAAGCAGTACTTCATTTCCTCCTAAATTAATGTAAAATTATGTCCAAGAGATGAGTTCTAATTGACTATAACCCTAAGTGGAATTTGTTTAAAAGTCCTTATCGCTCTGATTATTCAGTCTGTAATCAACTTTCAAGTTCAGAAGCTATATGAAATATGTTCCTTAAGTGGGCGGGTCACATGAAAACTCTCACAGCATAACAAATTTTTTTTTAAGGGACAAAGCTTATCACAAGTGGTAGAAAGCTGAATTATATTTTGTTGTCAATTTACTCCTCTCAAGGAGACCATTTTCAAAATAATGCAGTGTAAAATTCCATCTATACTTTGATTCCTGAAGTATCTAACAATTGAATCTCTGCCATTGTTATTCCATCTATTAATGTCCTAGATATCTATTTCAGATAACATTCCCAGATGTCTTGAAAGCATTCCTCTCTTGGATGGAAAGCACTGTCATTGACCAAATTTGTTCCTCCTGGTGCCTCTCTTTCCTTAGATTCCTGATAGAATTGTTCATCAGACCACAATTCATATAAGGGCAGAACTATCTGAATCCTAAGGTAAAAATTGCTTAGATTCTCACCCTGAAACCCTGCAAAAAGTCTCAGTGAGGAGCTTCCAAATATACATTTAGCTTCAAAGAAATATGATTTGCCTATTACAAAGGCGTTGCTTTTTGTAGTTAATTCCATGCCTCCCTGCTAATTCCTCGAAGGTACATTTTTGAGATCTAAAGAGATGTAATGACATCACTATCTGTGAACCCCCTCTGTTAGTATGTGGTAAGAAACACAGGACATTACCTTTACTTCTTTCTTTGTGTTTGGGGGGTGGGGGGAGTGATTTTCACTGTATTTACTAAACTTTATTATGACAATTTAATTCCCTATCTTCTTGCTCAACAAAATAGGATTCACGCACATGCTCTAGTTCTTATAGTTCTAGCACTGGACTTTGGTGAATGTTTGTTGAACTAAATTCTAAAATAAAAGTGACTTTTTTTCTCTCTATTGTATCTTCTCTGTGGAACCTTGAGCAATTCAGTATATTGGCAGATATTTTTCCTGTATCAATACCTTCCATTTGAAGGAGGATGGATTTGTGTGATTGTAAACTGTACTGTGAATTTTTGATCCATATGTTGTTCCTGTAACTGAGTTAATATTAAGGTTTCAAAGGGAGAAAATCTATTTTTAGACTCACAATAATAGTGTCATTACATCCTGTTTCAGATGATGAGTGCTTCTATTTAGTACCAGTTGTGTACTCAAATAATGGTTTAATCATTTTTATTCTTCCTATTCTATAGAAATAAATATAGGGAAATAAAACAAAAACTCTATATCCCACATATGACACAGCTAGTTCCTACACCTACATCATAAGCCTCTCTCTTCTCAGAATTCTAGAACTTTCCCCTAGACATAAATAAGCAATCTTCTTCTCAAATGATGCTTAAGTCACATTTTGTAAAATCCATTATGAGTTTGGGCAAGATTTGGTCCTGTAATCCCTCAAGAAAGAATAGTTTAGTTGAAATCACCCTAGGACTATGATGAGTTTCTAAGTCATTGTAGATCCTCAGTGCTAGCCCCTGTCCTGGAACAGTTTCAGCCCCTGTGTCAACAAGAACAACGTGGTTTCTCACATGATCCAATGCATCCCTGTGGTTAGTTTTAACAAGAGACATGCATTTCTGTGTTGGTAGAAACGAAACATGATTTTCCCAGTTCTCTAATTCCCTGATGAATAGGACTTGCTCACACTTTTATCTTTTCTCACCTGGAATTTATTCATTGGCATCCTAAGAGGATCCTTGCTTTCATTCCCAGCTCTACCTCCTAAGTGTTTTAATCACTGAACATGAATGATATATATAAGAATGTCATTCCCAACCTTTCAGCTTTTAGCCATTTCTACAAAGTAAATCAAATCTTTTTAGTAAATAGAAGCATTCTATGGTTTTACCCCCTCTCACCACTTACCACCTAATCCTTTAAACTCTAATAATGCCAAAATGCCTCCAGTAACCCTAAGGAATTTCACAATTCAAAGAGCACTGTCTTGTGTGCACTTCTCACCTTGCTTCACCTGGCTTTCAGTTCTTCATCTCTGCCAATATTTCCTTAAGGAAGCCCAGGGTGCAAGTAGGAACCTTTCCATTGTGTTTCCTAAAAACTTGAACATACTTCTATCAATCAGAATGTGTCTGCCTATTATAATCTAATTAGGCATTATGATATACTATAGTCTTAAACAATATCTTCTCTGCAGCTGTTGCCTGGAAATTCGAAGACAGGAGTCATATCTAATGTCCCTTTGGCCTCCCCTGCCCATAGTACAAATGGTTCATATAGAGGCTAAGTGGTCATTGGTTAAACTGAAGTGAACCAGAAATTAAAAGGGAAGTCTAAAATTATTTTCCTGAATACCTTATTTTAGCAGAACAGAGTTAATATTTGTGATTCACATATCGCTCTCATAAGGGAGGTGGGGAGAGCAAATCAGCTAGTCATTGCTAGATTCCTTTAAAAACTCAAAACCCATCCTTGACACAAATCAGTGGAGATCAACTCTAATATAAATTTGTATACAACATTATTGAAAGTGATTTTTATTTGGACTTGAGTAACTTTATAGTATACCTTAATTAGAATAAAATTTGGGAGCAGCAGTTTCTTATCACAGGTGATTTTCATTAGCAGAACATTAAAACATAGATCTGTCTTCAATGTCCTCTTGTTGCAATATTTATCAAGGTTAAGTGAAATATATTCAGTAAGGTTTACAGTCATGTGTCTTCCTCCAAGTTTCACGGATTATAATTTCCATGCTGGATTCTTTTGAACAATGTGGATCAGAATAAACCAGAGGTAGAATAAAATTGGTTAAATTAGCAGACCACATCTAGCCAGGAGGACAAAATTCAGGGTCAATTTTGAGGGAGAAGCATTAGATGCAAATTTTATTCAGAGCCATGGTGAGCTACACACACCATCAAAAAGCTCCTTGGACCCCTCATTCATACAGAAATGATCCAACACTTTGTAGACAGTAAAAGACAGAGTTTTTCTGACAAAGTTGCATGTTGACAGGTTTTATTTTTGTTTGTGTCTTTGTCTTTAATCCATAACCCTAGGGTTCCCTGTTTGATTCCATTAGATGAAACACTGATTATTAATATAAAGTCATGCATTTAGAAAGCTGAGAAATCACTCTGGGCTCTCAGTGTCTGTTTTATATGGGAGCATCACATTTTTTTGAATTGACCTGGAAAGCTGGGTATAAACTTTGTCAATATGGTCAAATAGGGAGTTCCCGGTCTTGGATTCTTTTAACCAGATTTCACCCAGCCATATCATTGGATTAACTAATGCCTCCATAAAATGATCAGATTGATCTCATTGGCTAGTAGGTTATTCTCCCTTAAGTATAAACACATCTGCTCACACCAGGTAAACCGGATGCTTACCAAGAGTCAGGTGTTTTTGCCTCTAAATCTGTTTATGCCAGTTTTCTTGGCCATGGTAGTTTCCAAAGTTAGTTGTCATTATTTTTCCCCTCCCTGCATGAACATGCCACTCCTCACTGCTAGAAGTGGAGTCTATTTCTACTCCCCTCAAATCTGGGCTGGCTCTCTGACTTGCTTTGACCAATAAAATGTGGCAGATACGTTGCTGTGCTAGCCCAGGTTTGAGGTTTTTAAGGGAACTGGCAGTACCTGCTTCCTCTCTCTTAAAAACCAGCTACTACACAAGAAGTGTGACTACTCTGAGGCCACCATGCTGTAAGGAAACCGAAGATAGCCTTGTGGAGAAGCCACATGGAGAGACATGCCTAGTCACCCCCTAGCTATTTCAGCAATCCTAGCTGAGGCATTAGATATGCTGGTCACAGAAAATACCGCATAAGATGGAAGAACCACCCACCTGAGCCCTGTTCCAGATTGCAGAATTGTAAAAAAAAAAAATCGAATTGTTTTGTTAAGCCTCTAAGTTTTTTGTTAGACAGCAGTAGATAGGTTAAGCACTTGCTATAGTAGTCATATAATTTAATCAAATAAGTAAACCCATGAGGCTTGAATGTGGGATGAATGAGAATTGTTTCTATAAAAAACAAAATGAAAGCTTTGGTAAGTCTCAAAAAAGCTTTCAAAAAATAGCTTAGAGAGTAGAAATGCTGCTATCAAAATAGGGATTGGGGGAGAAAACAAAACGTAGGAATATTCTACATTCCGATTACTTTAAAACATCTTGAAGTACATTTTTTTTTTACAGTTCTCATTTATTTTGCTTTGTTCTTGCTTATCCTTGAGTATGAAATGTTCTAGCCAAAATTATCTACAACCACAGTGGATATGTTAATTGAATCAGCCCCCACCATCCACTTCACTGCAGTAGAAAGAGTATCTTTCTCTGATCCTGATAGCTAAGGAGCAGGTCTAAGAATACAACATACTAACAACTTTTGCACACTTATTAGCTATCCAACTAACAAAACTCCAATGCAGTGTGATAAAATTTGCATCTTTGCTGCCAACCTGTATTTTATACAGAAGAGAGTGTCCGAGGCAATCTCGACTACTTTATCCAGATGAACACACATAAATGACACACTCCAAAGAGGACATCCGAAAACAAGGCTCCCACCTGTCCGTTGATTTGTTAGCTGAGTTTAAGACTAGTAACCATAACAAAAAGACTTGTAACCACAAAGAAAATAGAGAGAGAAAATAGGACATAATTATGACCACCTAATGAAATAATACCTATAAAATGATGAAAAAATTTCTGGTTAGTGAAATCTCATCATCCTTGAGCTGGGGATATATGTGGAGGTTGAGCACGTATTCCCTCCCAGACCCCTCTGCTGACACAGAACCAAGACATACAAAGACTAGTACTTCTCTGCCAAAACCTGTTGATTTCTTTAGTGTTGTAAATTTCTTCCAGTCTCTAGCATATAGCTAAATATTATTCTTAGCTTCTAAGTGCTATTGTATAGTTTTTATTGTTATAGATATTAAACAGAAAGTTGGAAAGGCAGATTAATTTTAACTTGAAAGTCATTTGAATGTCTGTGAAAGAATTGTTTCCCAAACACAGCAATGTGATTCTTCTCTTTCTCAACTCCATAGGCATTTTATACCAGCTATTGAATTCAGATATCTTCTCACTTGGAAAGTGGTAGAGAAATGTGATTATATTTTTTACCAACAGTGTATTTCCCATGTTTGAACACTTTATTTTCCATTATGAAAATATTGTCTTCAACCATGTGACAGAAACCGCCACGCACACCAGGTACCCCATTTGTTCCTCCATATTGCCCGGCCCTCCACAATTATGAGGCCATATGATTAGTTCTGGCCAATAAAAATAAAATATGAGTGGAAGTGTGATAGGTTATTTCTAGGCTGAAGAATTAAAGAGCCATGTGTGGGGGCGCCTGGGTGGCTCAGTTGGTTGAGCATCCGACTCTTGATTTCAGCTCAGGTCATGATCTCAGGTCACGGGATCGAGCCCTGCGTCTGGCTCTGTGCTTGGCCAGGACTCTGCTGGAGATTCTCTCTCTCCCTCCGCCCCTCCCCCTGCACACACACTCTCTCTCTCTCTCTCTCTCTCTCTCTCTCTTAAATAAATAAATAAATAAATCTTTAAAAAAAAAAGTCATCTGTGATTCTCTGGTTTCTTATTCATCTGCCAGGGTAACTGAAAAGGCTTTGAGTTACAGATGATTCACCTATAAGACAGAGCCTTGGATCAGCCTAGGTCCCTAATTGAGTAGATGAAACAGAGCTCCTTGTCCACCCATGTAGAATATACACCATGAGCAATTCATAAACTTTTGCTGAACTTACTGAAAATTTTGGAACTGTTTTGTTACTGCAGTATAACCTAGCCTACCATAATAATGCAATATGGTACAATCACAAAAATAATTAGTCAATTAATATATTCATCCAACATATAGTGGGCATCCACTAGTGCCAATTACCGTTACAAGACACTAGGATTAGGTTTGTACAAAAAGACACAGTCTATGTCCTCAGTGAGCTTATAGTCTAATGAGGAAATTGGAAAAATAAACCTTCAAGGAGCATTGGAAAGCACCCAACATGTGCTACAACTGTACCAGGCACTTGGGAGAAAAGTGTGAGTAAGGAATTTTCAGTGTAATACAGTATAATTCAGTGTAATATAGACATGGTAATAGATTATCATAATATAATATGGTAAGTATTTTAAGAAAGTCTGTACAAAATATTTGGACAGTAAAGATAAAAAAAGCAAGTAATTATCTGGAGATGTCATGGAAGGCTTCTCAGAGGAGGTGACATTTGTTTGGATCTTAAAAAGTGAGTAAGACTTCACCTACTGGAAAGGTTCATGTAGTAGTCACTAGCACTGCTCAACAAAATTACCTCACTTTCATTCTTCCATGATAGGATTGCACGTCTAATCCCCTTTCAATTTAGAAATAGCCATGTGCTTTTCTTTGGCCAATAAAGTGTGAGTAGAATGAGTGATTGAAACTTTAGGCAAAACATTTAAGAGCCAATGCATTATTTTCCATGGTTCTTTCTCATTTCTCATCATGGAAGCGCAATTGGAGATGAAGTTTCAATTAGCCTTGTAACAGAGTGACTATGATGAGATGAGCCTCAGCAATCCACATTACATGAATGAAAATAAATTTTTATTGTGTTTTAAGACTCTGGTAAGTGAAGAGTCATTTAATAGTACATTACTAATTCTGACCAATACAATATATTCCAGGCTAAGAGAATAGCTAGTGCAAAAAGACCTGGAAATGTGAAAGATTGTTGTGCATTTCTAAAACAGTGAATTCAGTGGGGCTTAAGTTCAAGGTATGTGGTGACAAAAGGGTAAAATCTTTAAGATGAGTTAAGACAGGACAAGGTGTGCGTGGTCTCCTATTGCTGTTAAAGGACGACTTTATTCTTGAAGCAAGAAAAAATAATTCTGGAATGGTGATGGTCAATGTATGAGCCCATGTATACCTTCACTCATGTCCAGCTGACCCTGTGCTAAGGAGAATCCTTTGTAAAGAGCCCTTAGAGAAAGATTTTTAAATAAACAGTTGTCCTGTTGAGGCAGTTATTAGATATGTTGATGAAATCACACTGACAACTTTTTGTTTTGTATCATCTAAAGCAGGATGTTGTCAAAGCCTTGAATCTTGTCTGTCATTGCCGCCATATTTTGTTTGAAGAATGTTAATATCTCCTAAAAAGTAAAACTGAAAAAAGAAATTTTTTAGATTTGTTTGAGAGATGGAGTAACATTCTGATTATCTGTGGCAGTGGGGAAATGAAACTGTCACATCAATTACAAAAGCTGCTAAGTTGCCAGCAGGAAAAGCATTGATTCTCCGTGAGTTCAGATCTGTAATTTCAGATACCTTTGTCATCTTACTGAATGGAAAACTTTGAAAAGAAAATCACTTCTTCCATTCATAACAATACCCATCATTGGAGTCTTTGAAAGGAACTGATAAGATGAAAATTTATTTTTGAAATGCCCTCAGTTGTTGTTAATTTTTATTTCTAATTTAATTTTCATTTTTTCCTTTCTTTGAGGTATCAGTTTATCAGCTCACTAGATTCCTAGCAGGACTCAATATGACCATACAGTAGTTTGCAAGTTTATTTCAATATGCAGCTAAATAAGAGTGATTCAGAATTGTGTGCATTCATATCTCAACAAAAAAGCATTTATTGCTGTTAACAGTTTAAATTTGGGCATAGTTTGTTTTTTCTTTTCTCTTGCCTCCACTAAAGCCATCTGGTCCCTTCGTGAAGTAGAAATGAAGATATTTAGAAAATTTGGAGAGTCTTTGCTCTCTATGGACCGGATCAAATTGTTCTAAAGTCAGTCCATGGGGACTTTTGGGAGGGATGCCAGGCAGGGATTGACAGCTCTTATTTATCAAACATCTTTATATGTCCTGCTTGGTACACTTATCTATCCCCAACATCTCCCCCTCCTACCACCAATAACCAGGTTTCAAGGGTTCTGATGACAGTCTAAAAAGCTTAGGAGTTGCAGATTTTTTGTTTAAGGGTTGTGACAGAATCCTCCCTTTTTTTTTTTTTTTTGCCCCCTGAACACGAAGGAAGACTATATTTCTGAGTCTGTCTTGAAGTTAGCTTATGGCCACAGGACAGGATTCTGACTAATGAGTTATAGGTATAACTAATGTATTCATTTTGAAGCCTTCCCTAAAAATCTCCTATGTGCTTGCCCACACTCTTCCTTCTGTGGTTACCATGGAGGCCATGTTTTTTTAAGATGGCAATGTTATATAATGGAAGGAGCCTAGATTCCTGAGACATTCTTGAAGGAGACCTAGCTAACTTGCAGCCAATAGCAATGTGAGAAAGAAATTTTTACCAAGCCACTGAGATTTGGTAGTTGCTTTTCACAATGGTTGGTATTTCTCGTTCTAATATAGGATACCTTTGGAAATTAGAAAAGGTAACCTAATATGTTCAAAGTTTATAATAATATGGGAAAAACAGTAGAAAGCCCTACAAGTAGGGCTTCTAGACTCCAAAATGACACTTAAAATATATTAATACTGACACCATGACTTAATAAACTGTAACTCCCACTTGGGTTGAACCAATATTTAAGATTACTTTCTAGAGGAGTGTGGTCACATCACTTTCCATCTTGGCTTAGGAACAGTGGCAAATTTGTAACATGTTTATTGTATAAGAGTAGTATACAAATCCAATAAGTAAAAGAATAAGTTATAACAAGTGAAAGAAAAAGTCTGTAAAAGGAATTATGACTTTTACCGACTTGTACTAAAGAAAATTTTGTAGAGTTGACTTATTCAAGCAATGACATGAAGAAATCAGTTCTGCTTTCAATTTCATTATAACCAAGTAGTGATTTCACATCACTAAATGTAGGTTCATTGAAACGGAAATGGTTTGTAGTATTTTCACTTCTCAGTTTCAAGAGAGATTTTCATGCATTCCCAACATCTCATATATTTACTCACCTAGAAAATCTGTCTTTTAGCCTTTTGTGTATAACTTAGGTGCTCAAGGGCTTGACAATTGATTTGAGTAGCATGTTAGTATCACACATTCACAATCTTCAACTGGCAGTATTGGTCTGTGTGTAGCCTTTTGATAGAAAGAAAAACAACCTCCTCATAATGCTGTATCGGTTCAATAAAAAATCCCATTAAGCTGCTAAACATCACTTTTTTGACCTTTTTGCTTCTGTAAGCTGTAATTAGAGTTTTAAAAATTTCTTCCTTAAAAGCCAAGCTTTAGCACACAGACAAATGGTTAGTGATTCATTATTGGAAAATGTAGTATTTTTGGCATTTCATTTCCTAAACTATTTCAAGTCTGGCCCGCATGACAGACATATTTTAAAAGCCATTATTTACTTTCTTTAATTTAAAAATCTTAAGTGGGTCTACATATTGGCAAATTGAGTCACTCTTATAGAATGGAAATGAACAGTTTTTAAAATTAAGTTACCAAACTAAGAAAGCTTAAAGAAAGCATTGTGCCTCATGCATCTTTCAGGCTCAGGTATTTGTAAGTAAGGGTTGTGCAATAGAAAAGGCACTAGTCTACAAAACTGAAACCTGGATTCTCTTCTGGCTCCCCACTTTGTGTGACCTTGACAAGGTCTTTCATAATAATAAGTAGCATTTAGATGATACTTGAAAAGTCTCAAGTATTTCTGCATATGTCTCATCCTGTGTATGGATCAGTTAGAATCCCAATTTTAGTTTACTAGAGATTCATCAGAGTCATCTAATTTTAGAGGAGAGCAGGTACTATCCCTGTTCATGTAAAATGTCACCATGAAATTATGTGATAGATCACGTTCCTAAGCTACAGTATCTGTTGATAAACAGGACAATAACACCCATAATATAAGGAATATCACCTAGTTATAAAGTCAGAGAACTCTTTTATCAAATTTTGCTACATTCAGTTGTTGAGTTAAATGAGAAAACTGGCTAACTTCATAACTTGTTCTATCAGGGTTTTTTTAAATTTATGAATAACTTATTAAGCCAAGCCATGAAACTGTCTCACAGAAATCTATGGTGATAAATTCACCCCTTGGAAATATTTGATTACCAAAGAGATGAAATCTGGTCACACCTTTCCTAAAGTTCAGTTTCGCAAATCAAATCTAGAGAAATCCACGTCAGCAGATTCAGACTTGATTGCCTCATGGTCTTTAGAATGTAAATTCCATAAGAATAAAGACCTTTCTGAGGATGAATACTTACCATTTACATCGACATGGATGGAATTGTAGGTATTCTGCTGAGCAAAATAAGTCAATCAGAGAAAGACAATTATATGGTTTCACTCATTTGTGGAATATAAGAAACGGCGCAGAAGATCATAGGGGAAGAGAGAGAAAATTGAATGGGAAGTCATCAGAGAGGGAGACAAACCATGAGAGACTCTTAACTACAGGAAACAAACTGAGGGTGGCTAGAGGGGAGGTGGGTGGGGGGATGGGGTAATTGGGTGATAGGCATTAAGGAAGGCATGTGATGTGATGAGCACTTGGTGTTATACACAACTGATGAATTATCGAACTCCATCTGAAACTAATGATGTACTTTATGTTGGCTAATTGAATTTAAATTTTTAAAAAATGATGGCTTCCTGTCTCACAACATGAGACATCAAAATGCTAGAGGAGAACATAGGCAACAACCTCTGTGGCCTCGGCTGCAGCTACTAGCAACTTCTTGCTAGATACATCTCCAAAGGCAAGGGAAACAAAGGCAAAAATGAACTTTTGGGACTTCATCAAGATAAAAAGCTTTTGCACAGCAAAGGAAACAGTCAACAAAATCGAAGACACCTGACAGAATGGGAGAAGATATTTGCAAATGTCTTATCAGGTAAAGGGCTAGTATCCAAAAATCTATAAGGAACTTATCAAACTCAACACCCAAAGAACACATAATCCAAAGAATGGGCAGAAGATATGAACAGACTTTTCTCCAAAGAAGACATCCAAAAGGCCCACAGACACATGAAAAAAATGCTCAACATCACTCACCATCAAGGAAATACAATTCAAAACCACAATGAGATACCACCTTACACCAGTCAGATGGCTAAAGTTAACAAGTCAGAAAACAACAGATATTGGTAAGGATGTGGAGAAAGGGGAACCCTCTTACAGTGTTGGTGGGAATGCAAGCTGGTGCAGCCACTCTGGAAAACAGTATGGATTTTCCTCAAAAAGTTGAAAATAGAGCTACCCTATGACCCAGCAATTGCACTACTAGGTATTTGCCCCAAAGATACACATGTAGTAATACAAACGTAGTGATCCAAAAGGGCACCTGCACCCCAATGTTTATAGCAGTGTCCACAATAGCCAAACTATTGAAAGAGCCCAGATGTCCATCAACAGAAGAATGGATAAGAAGATGTGGTATATATACACAATGGAATACTACTTGGCCATCAAAAAAAATGAAATCTGGCCATTTGCAACGACATGAATGGAACTAGAGGGTATTAGGGTAAGCGAAATAAGTCAGTCAGAGAAAGACAATTATCATATGATCTCACTCTGTGGAATTTAAGAAACAAAACAACAAAAAAAGAGATTTCATCTCTTTGGTAATCAAATATTTCCAAGGGTTGAATTTATCACCATAGATGAGGATGATCTATGATCCTATGAGGATATAGGGGAAGAGAGGAAAAAATAAAACAAGACAAAATCAGAGAGGGAGACAAACCATAAGAAACTCTTAATCGTGGGAAACAAACTGACAGATGCTGGAGGGGAGGGGAGTGGGGCGTTGGGGTACCTGGATGATGGACATTAAGGAGGGCACATGACGTAATGAGCACTGGGTGTTAGATAAGACTGATGAATCACTGACCTCTACCTCTGAAGTCAATAATACATTATATGTTAATTAATTGAATTTAAATAAAAAAAATAAGTAAAATGGAAAAAAAGAATAAAGACCCTTCTGTCTTTTTTTTTTTACTACTATATCCCTAGTGCCTAAAATGTAATAGATGCTCAATAAATATTTGTCAAATGAAACAAATTACCTTTCTTCTGTTGGCTTCCAGGAGAAAAAAATCTTTTACTTCTAGTACTGATTTCAAAGAAATAGAAAAATGAGTGCGTATAGGATGTGAAGGGAAATGAATAAGGAAAATAAGTATATTATAGTGCAACATGGAAGAGGAGGGGAACAAGTAACCATGTATCCATGTCTTTCCTCCAGTATTTTGCTTTTATTTATTTATTTTTTTATAGTACTGATCTTTTTTTTAAAAAGATTTTATTTATTTATTTGACAGAGTGAGAAAGAAAGAGAGAGAGCACATGAGAGGGGGGAGGGTCAGAGGGAGAAGCAGACTCCCTGCTGAGCAGGGAGCCCGATGTGGGACTCGATCCTGGGACTCCAGGATCATGACCTGAGCTGAAGGCAGTCGCTTAACCAACTGAGCCACCCAGGCGCCCCCAATATTTTGCTTTTAAATGCCTGTCAGTGAAGATGTTAATAGATGAAGTTTAGTCTCTCTCACCACAACTTTGATATAAGTAAGGAACAATTGCAAATCTGAAATTCTTTACATCCCAATGAAATGAAGCCACACTAATAGGATGGATGGACATTCTGATCCAGTTTTACTGGTTTGCAAAAGAGAAAATTATTTGTTTGAAAATACACAAGATATCAAAACCTGGAATATTTTGCTTGTCACTATAATGTTATTTCTTTCCTATGATTGGAAGAGGAAATCCATAGCGTGAAACAACTGATGAAGAAATAATAGAAGGGGTGGTCAGGAAGAATCTGAATTTAGAAATTAAGAGAACAGGATCAGGAACTCTAGATTTGAATGTTGCCTTTGCAACATTGTAAGATCAACATTGTAAGATCCGGGGTGCCAGGATGACTCAGTCGGTTAAGCATCTGCCTTTAGCGCAGGTCATGATCCTAGGGTCCTAGGATCAAGCCCCGCAGTGGAGTCCCTTCTCAGCGGGAAGCCTGCTTGTCCCTCTCCCACTCCCCCTGCTTGTGTTCCCTCTCTTACTGTGTCTCTCTCTGTCCAATAAATAAATAAAATCTTTAAAAAAGAAAGAGCTGTAAGATCCTGGGGAAATGAATTCATTTCTGTAAGCCTGAATTTCATCATCTGTAAAAGTAGATAATAATGGTCCACAACTCACAGGATAAATGACCTAGGAAAAGAAATGCTTTTAGCCCAGCAAATATAAATAATAGATATCACTATTTTAACAATAAGCAGAATTCTCAAATCTTGAATTACAAGAGAAGGCTTTAGATTAATTGCAAGGGCTAACTTACTAAAATGTACTCAATACTATCTGTAGTTGAGATGATTCCTATTGGGGTCTATTTTATACAAATAAGTATCAGCAGAGTAATGTACCTAAAGTAGAAGGATTTAGACCTCTCCCCAAACTGTAAAATGACAGAGTAGGAGATGATGCAATAGTCTGCATAAGAAGATCAAGAGTATCTTCACTACCAGTTGAGCAGTTAATGTATCCATATGAATGTCAATCTGAAAGCAAATGTTCATGCTGTTGTCCTAGCTGGAGAACAAGGGCAACAGCATGACATTGAACTAGCAATAGGAAGTAGTTCTCATTTAAGTTCAGATGACACATTACAGTTTATTGATTGGCAAAAGCAGATTCCTTCTATCCAAAATAAAATAAGAAATTGAGCCAAAATGGCTATATGTAACTTTTTGAGACTCCCAATCCATCTCATCAACTCCAGCTCATAAAGAAGGGACCAAATTCTTTTCTGTGTCTTTATCTTATTATGTCTGAAGAGTAAAATTTCTTCTCTAGAAAATAGTTGTATCTTTTTTTGCTGTTATCATCAATACTTCATAAATGCTTTAATTATACCTTTACCCTTCACAAATTGTGCTAATTCATTTCTTTAATACTTGAAATAATACCTAAATACCTAAAAAAAAAAAATCCCAAGTGGAGAAATAATAAGTCTTTCAGATAATTTTTAGAAAGCATATGATTCCGTTCTGGAGGGGAGGGGGGTGGGGGGATGGGTTAGCCTGGTGATGGGTATTAAAGAGGGCACGTACTGAATGGAGCACTGGGTGTTATATGCAAACAATGTATCATGGAACACTACATCAAAAACTAATGATGTAATGTGTGGTGACTAAAATAACATAATAAAATTTAAAAAAAGAAAGAAAGCCTATGATTCCAATTCTAATTCAGTTTTCATTTTGGTATTGGCTACATCTATGTTGATTTGGACATTTGTTTTTTTTGTTTGTTCGTTTGTTTCCTTTTTACTTTTAGCTAGCCAACATCTCATCCCCCTTCATCGTTTTGCTAACTCCCCAAATGAAAATTCTAATGATCTACTTTCTCAGAATCTCACCAGCTGGTAACCTCAGCCCAGGCCATTGAGGTTGATAGTGAGGTAGAAAATATATATTTATCTTCTAAGAGCATGCAAGAGAATTGATAGATACAATCCAGACATTTCCTTAACAAGATAGTATATAAAATATAAATATTATTTGACATCTGTCTATATGTCTCTATTATATATATATATATAGGTATAAAAATTTGCTATATTAAAAAATAAAAAAGTTGTCAAATTAGTGATCTAAACGTCCACTTTAAGAAACTAAGAGAAAAAGAAGAAAAAAAGTGAACTAAATCCAAAGCAAACAAAAGGAAGAAAATAATAAAAATCAGAATGGAATTAAATGACATAAAAAGTACAAAAACAGGCACCTGGGTGGCTCAGTCGGTTGAGTGTCTGCCTTCGGCTCAGGTCATGATGCTGGGGTCCTGGGATCGAGCCCCCATCTGGCTCCCTGCTCAGTGGGAGTCTGCTTCTCCCTCTGCCTGCCACTCCCCCTGCTTGTCCTCTCTCTCTCTCTCTCTCTCTCTCTCGCAAATAAACAAAATCTTCAAAAAAGAAAAATACAAAAACAATAGAGAATATCAATTAAACCAAAAGTTAGTTCTTTGAAAAGATCAACAAAATTGATAAAACCCTAGCTAAACTGACCAGTAAAAATGAGAAGATTCAAATTACTCAAGTCAGGAATGAAATATGAGAAATCACTACCTACCTTACAAAAATTAAGAGGATTATAGGGGCTTACAGTTGTATGCTAACAAATTATCTAACTCAAATGAAATGGAAAAATTCCTAGGAAGAAAGATGAAATGGAAAAATCAAATAAGACAAATTTGGAGGGGCACTTGACTGGCTCAGTCTGTAGAGCATGCAGCTCTTGGTCTGTGGGTTGTAAGTTCAAGCCCCATGTTGAGTATAGAGATTACTTAAAAATAAAATCTTTACCAAAAAAAAAAAAAAAAAAGGAGAGAGAGAGAGAGAAAGAGAGAAACTATGGAAATTGACTGGAAAAGAAATAGAAAATCTGAAAAGACCTATAAACAGTAAAGGGATTGAATTAGTAATTTTAAAACTTCACTCAAAGAAAAGCCTGGGTGTGCAAGACTTTACCAGTGAATTCTATTAACAGTTAAAGAAGAATTTAATACCATTCTTTCATAACTATTCAAAAAAATGGAAGAGAAAGGAAAATTTACCAACTCATTCTGTGAGGCCAGTATTACCCTGATAACAAAACCAGACAAGTCAATATGAAAAGAAAAACTATGACCTAATATCTCTTATGAATCTCGGTGCAAAAATCATCAGCAACAAATTCAACACATAAAAAGGATTATACACCATGTCCAAGTGGGATTTACATATGAAAATCAGTTAATGTAATACACCACATTAATAGAGTAAAGGACAGAAACCACATGGCAGTAATCTGAATAGATGCAGAAAAAGTATTTGGTAAGGGGCAGCTGGGTGGCTCAGTCATTAAGCATCTGCCTTCGGCTCAGGTCATGATCCCAGGGTCCTGGGATCAAGCCCCGCATCGGGCTCTCTCCTCAGCAGGAAGCCTGCTTCTCCCTCTCCCACTCCCCCTGCTTGTGTTCCTGATCTTGCTATCTCTCTCTCTGTCAAATAAATAATCTTTAAAAAAAAAGTATTTGGTAAAACTGTCTCATGGTAAAATGACTCAACACACTAAGAATAGAAGGGGTAAGAGAGGGACTGTTCATGAGCATTGGATTTCTTTTTGGGGTGATGAAAATGTTCTAAAATTAGGCTGTGGTGATGGTTTCATAATTTTGAGAATGTACTAAAAACTATTGAATTATGTACTTAAATGAGTGAATTTTATGGTATGTAAATAATATTTCAGTAAAGCTGTTAAAAAACCCATACCTTTCCTGTCTAAATAGCAATCATTAAGTAAATATAATATAATACAAAAATTTCCATATACAAAAGATATAAAAATAAGCTGTAGCAAAAATGGACAAAATTTGGGGAGCCTTGGTGTCTCAGTCGGTTAAGTGTCTGCCTTCGGCTCAGGTCATGATCCCAAGGGCCTGGGATCTAGCCCTGCATCAGGCTCCCTGCTCAGCAAGGAGCCTGGTTCTCTCTCTTCCTCTGCTGTGTGCTTCCACTGCTTGTGTGCTCTCTCTCTCTGTCAAATAAATAAATAAAATTTTTTAAAAAAATGGACAAAATTTATATGAAGAAATATTTAAATGGCTACTGAGAGACACAAAAAAGATAATCCTTTTGTGTAATAAAATCCAGTATTATGAATTTGTTATTTTGCCCAAATTAATCATATTTGAGGCTACCTATAGAAAATGCTAACATCATATGTAGGGAAGAAGTTAAGTTGGTTCTCAATTATATTTTAAAATTAAAAATGTGGCCAAAATATCAGGAAAAAAATAATGAAACAGAATCAGCCTATCAGCACTCAACTGATATCATAGCACTATAAGAGTTAATTTTAATAAAAAAATTGTATGGAACATATTAGAGTCCAAATAGCCTCAAAAAGACTAAAAAATGTATGGAACTTTGGTTTCTATATTGGTTTACTAAACAAGCTGAAATCAGAATGAGAAAGTAGGAGGGAAATTTATTTTTATCCCATTACTGTCTTTAACTCATTCCATCAGATTTTTCTTCCACTCCTGAATTAATTAACTCATTCAGGATTTTATAAATATATATTGAGGCTCTACCATGAGCCAAGCACATTCTTAGGTTCTGGGTCATAGCACTGAACAAAATAGGCACAATCTCTCCCTTCCTAAGATTTATATTGTACTTTGGAGAGATAGACACTAAACAAAACAAATAAGAAGATATATAGAAGGTTAAATGTGGTAAGTATAGTGGAGCCAGATAAATGAGAACTATAATAAATAGAAAGGTTTTAAATATGTGGTCCAAAAAAGGATTTTTTAAAAATATTTTATTTATTTATTAGAGAGAGAGAGCATTCAATAGAGACAGCACAAGTGGAGTGGAGGGGCAGAGGCAGAGGGAGAAGCAGACTCCCTGCTGAACAGGGAGCCAGATGTGGGGCTGGACCCTGGGATCCTGACCTGAACCGAAGGTAGGTGCTTAACCGACTGAGCCACCCAGGTGCCACCTCCCTCCCCCCAAAAAAGGATATTTAAACAGAAACTTGAAGAAAGTATAAAGATAAGCCCTTTGGATATCTGGGGAAGCTTTTTCCAGGCACAGCAACCAGCAAGGGCAAAGAGCCTGGGATGGATGTCTGCCTGGTGCATTTGAAACTAAAACAAATTGGGGGAAAAGGAAGTGGTAGGAGATGAGGTCAGAGAAGCAACAGTAATTCACAGAGACATGATAAGGGCTCCAGCTCACACAATCCCCACCCCACCCCCATCTCCTATATCCTACCATATACACCACATAGCCACTGTCTCTTTGGGTCACTTGGCCCTGACAAATAGATGTTTTTCAAAAGAACTCTGGCCCAGCTACCTTCTATGGCATTCAGTTGGTTCGTGAGAAAACTCAGCATCTTTGCCCCGTCAAACTCAGGTAACACAGGCTGTACCTACTATAGCTCTCACTCCTACTCTCTCGTCACCACCAGCTGCAGCCAGCTTCTCACATGTACTGTGTTCAAGGCAAGAGTCAAGCACCATTACCATTCCTCATACTCTCCATGGACTTAGGTCAAAATCTCCCAAGAACCATCTCACCACACTTCATTCTGCTCTCCTGACAACACAAAGGCCCATGAAGTTCTGTAACTCAGCAAGTAGCCAAACAGGTGTAAGATTTCCATTTCCCTGCTGGCTGACACTCTGCTCTTTATGAGTGGCTCTCTTGCACAAAGAGGGCACTAGAAACACAAATAGGTTTGACAGGTCTGTTCAAAGAAACCCTTGTTCAACAAAGTCCTTGATCAGTCATTACCTTACTCTTATGATCTTGAGATGGATGATGAGCTAAGGGTTGCAGAGCTGGTCTGAGAACAAGTCTTCTAAAGACCTGCATGGATGGCCTAACATAGGTGGCCTTTATTTGAATATGGAGATATGTGTTCTGCACCATTTATGGTTATGACATCTCAGCTGAGACTAGGTGGAATTTTAGGTAACATCCTATTACAATTAGTAGAGGCAGCAATTTAAATCAGTGGTCAAAAGATAGATAATTCAATAAATGGTATAAGGACATCAGGCTAGTTATTTCTCTCTCTCTTTTTAAAGACTTTTTTTATTTATTTGAAAGAGACAGAGACAGAGCATGAGCAGGAGGAGGAGCCAGAGGGAGAAAGAGAAACAGATCACCTGCTGAGCAGGGAGCCTGATGCAGGGCTCGATCCCAGGACCCTGAGACCATGACCTGAGCCAAAGGCAGACACTTAACTGACTGAGCCACCTAGGTGCCCCTATTTCTCTCTTTCTCTTTCTCTTCCCCACCCCCAACACATACCCACCCACACGCACAGAGTTCTAAGATATCCAAAGATTTACATGTTAAAAAATGAAACAATAAAAGTACTAGAAAATGGATACCTGTTACAACATGGAGGAACCTCAGAAGCCATGTACTAAGTAAAAGAAACCAACTACAAAATACCACATATTGCATGATTCCGTTTTTATGAAAAATCCAGACAAGGAAAATGTGTGGAGATAGAAAGTTGAGTAATGGTTGACAAAACTATAGGGAGTAGTGTCTACAAATAGGCATAAAGTTCCTTTTTGGGGTGATAGAAATGTTCCAAAATTAGTTTGTAAGGATGGTTGTACAACTCTATAAATTTATTAAAAGTGATTGAAATATACACATAAAACAAATAGATTTTTTGGCATGTAAACTACAATAAAGCAGCTTTTAAAAAGTATTAGAAAAAACTTAAAGAAGTATGCCTTCCCAGGTACGACCCAAGCACCAGAAGTTATTTTTTTTAAAGTTATAAGTTTAACTACACAATAATCTAATTTTTTTTTCCTCTGAAAAAAATTACAAAGTGTCAAAAGGTAAATGACAAACTGGAAAAGAGATTGTGCAGCATTGTCTCAGTCTGGATTCAGGGCAAGAAACAGACACTATTTGAGGAATATTAAGAAGAAGGCAATTGGATGAAATAAAGGATGTGTTAACAATGCCATTAGAAGGTGGAGGAATGAGCTGAAGGCTGGAATCTCTAGCAATCACCCCAAAACACTGTTGCATTGTCCCACCAGAGGTAGTTGCATTGTCCAAAACTGCCACTTGGAACTACCAAGAGCACACAACTGTAGCTAGAACTCGGGGACCAGGGAGATAGAGTCAGGAAGCTACAACAACTGTCTCTTAAGGAAACAGAGCCGGCATATTGACCTTGAAACAGGACGTTTACCTGTGAATCCCAGCACAAGTGCCACTCACCACCACAAAATTGGGAAATAGGTCTGGGAATATGGGATCCTAGTGTCTCTGCCACCAAAACAGCTTCTTTTCATCGAGAAGATGAGGAATAGCCAACACCGTGCATAAACCTCACATTTCCAAAATTTTACTTACCAGCAAAAAGCCAGTCAAAATGTCAGGAAAATGAACACAGATTCGCCATTACTGCCTTCATCCAAATCTTATCAAACACACCTAACTGCAGTACCAATTTGTCAGAGAAGCACAGCTATAAGGGAGTCTGGAAACATAGTTATTAGTTTTCTATAGTTGCAGAAAAGAAGGCATACTGGAGACAGGGGGAATAGAGGTAAGTAAACTAGTCTACGTTATCAACCATAAACTCATGTAACAACCAATGGCTTATCCTGTAGTGTACAAAGAGATCTTATAAATCAATAAGCAAAAGATGAACATAGAAAGTTCTCAAGGAAGCAGTTACAGATGTTTTATAAACATGTAAAATAACAATATCACTCATAATATATAAATTCAGATTGAAATATAGTACTCTTTACCTCTTAGATTTTAAAATATCAGCATAATTGAATTGAGGAGAGTTTATGGAAAAAGAACAGTATCAACGGAGGGCAATTTGGCAGTATCTATTAGAATTCAAAGTGCACTTATACCATGGTTATCAATTCTAGGAATTTATACTGGATACATATAAGTGCATTTGCAAAGAAGTATGTACAAAGCTATTTACTGAAGTACTATTTGTAATACCAAACACTGAAAACAAACCTAACATCCATAAAATGAGATACAATAAGTACCTAACGTGGAATGCCTGCAAAATATATTGTTAAATAAAACAAGCAAGAATCAGAATATTATGTGAAGCTGGGCATCTTTCACATCACATACAAAATGGGCAGATAACTTTATATATGCTTGTATATGTATAAAATATTTTTTGATAACAGCGGTTGCCTCTGTGTAAAGCAACTACAGGGTTGTATATCAGGGTTGGGACAGAACTTACTAATTGTATCTTACCATATTTGAATTTTTCCATGTGCATTTATGATCTTTGTAAAAATACAGAAAATTTAAAAATATAAGACACAGGTACCCACAAAATTAGTGCAGAAAAGAAAAGCTATAGCACATTATAAGTTTCTCATTATATGTTTTCTTAGTGAAGTTCTGTCAGCCAAGCTGGTGTATTATAAGACTTCGCAGTTACTTATGCTTATGGCTCCTGGTACTGATAAGCAGTTTGTAGAGGTATTGTCTGTTAAATAAAGCATTAAGTAAAAGACTGTGTTCTTAGGGCCATTTGGGATCACTTAACAATTTTTTTAAACTACAAAGATAATTTATAAGCTCACTGACTGAAGATTCTAGAGGTAGAGTTAGATTCACCTGAGTCTGATCAGAGTTTTGTTTCCTTTTTCTGTTGTTTTCTTGGCTCTTCTCTATTCTTCTGTTACCTTCTCTATTATCTTTATTTTCAGTCCCTGTTCCTTAAATTAGCTAACAGCCTTCAGCTCCAGGTAATACCATCCAGAAGGCAAAAGAATTTGCCTTCCTCAGCTTACAGGCACAAGCTGGACTTTAAGATGAGTGGGCTAACATAAGTCATACATTCCTTCTTGAGCCCATTAGCAAAAAGATGACATTCTACTGATTAACTTAGGCCAATCAATGCTCACCCATAGATTTTCAAAATGGTGTCAACCTAACCAAAAGCACATATCTGTTTTACAATCCAAATCCACAATGGGATTTGTGTGTGTGTGTGTGTGTGTGTGTGTGTGTGAGGGAAAGCTAGGAAAGGAACCACAATATTCACTAAGGTGTCATTTATTTATTTTAGAATTGCTTCCAATGAAACACTTTTTTTTAAAATGTAGGATTTTTATATAAATTATTTGCTTATTTTCCATTCTTCGAAATTTATGTAGTCCCTTCTTTATTTCCAACCTAGACCACAACACCAAGTCAAAGATTGAGAAAGGGGAGAAGGTTTTCTCACCTGGACAATGGTAATGGTAATGATACCTATTCTGTAGAACAGTTACTGAAAAATAGCTATCAGTATCTTTTTAAACATGATTATTCATCCACAAACATGGCAGAAATGTTAGACTTCTCTGACTTATCTAACAAAGATTTCAAAGCATCCCTGACAAAGATGCTTCAACAAGCAATTACTTGAAACATACTTGAAACAAATGAAAGAAATAGAAAATTTCAGCAAAAAAGCCTGTAAGATATAAAAAAGACCCAAATAAAAATTTTAGAACTAAAAAAAATACAAAAATTGAAGTAAAAAATTTAATGGATGGGCTTAACAGCAGAATGGGTGGGGCCCAAGGAGAGAATCAGTTAACTGGAAAACAAAACAATACAAATCATTCAAGCTTAACAACAGAGAGACACTAAATTGAAAAATAAAACTGAACAGAGCCTCGGGGAACTGTGGGATTATAAGAAAAACTGTAACATGTCAGAGTGTAGGAAGGAGAGAAGAAAGAGGTCAGGATTAAAAAAACAAGAGGTGAAGTAATGGCTGAAAATTTCCCAAATTCAGCAAGAGAAATAAATCTACAGAATTAAGAATATGAGAATATTCGCAATGGAATAAACTCAAAGAAGTCCATGCCAAGATACATTACAATTATACTTCTGAAAACTAAAGACAAAGAAAAAAATGTTGAAAGCAGCAAGAAAACAAACATTTCCTATAGGAGAAAAACAATTTGAGTGGCAGCAAATTTCTTACCAGAAAATGGAAGCTAGAAAAAAGGGGCACAGCAGTTTTCAAGTGCTAAAAGAAAAGAACAATTTATAATCTTATATCCAGTGAAAATATGCTTCAAGAGGGAAGGGAAATCAGGACATCTTTAGATGAAGTTAAAGTAAGAGAATTTGTTACAAGTAAATCTACCCTGAATTAATGGCTAAAAGAAGTGATCTAAGCAGAAATAGAATAATAAATGGAGGAAGCTTATAAAATCTGAAAGGAAGAAACAAATGATAAGCAATAAGAATAAATGCAGTAGGCTTTTCCTCTCCTCTTAAATCTCTTAGAGTATGTTTGACATGAAACACACTATAATATTATATGATGTGATCCTAAATGTATGTAAAAGAAAATTTTAAGATCATTATATTATAAATGAGTGAAGGTAAAGGTACAAAACGTAAGGTTTCTATACTTCGATTTCACTGGTAAAATGATGACACCAGTATACTATGATAAATGATGTATACATAATGAAATATCCAGAGCAACCACTAGAATACCATACAATGAGATAAATTCAAAAACACTATAATCAAAAGGGAATTCTAAAAAATGTTAAAGTAACTCATAGAAGAGCATTAAAAAGCAGAAAAATTAGAACAGAAGACAAAAATTTAAATGGCAAATTTAAGCCCTAATATGTAAATAAATGCATGATATTTTAAAAGTCTAAATATACCAGTTAAAAGACAGATTATCTGAGTGGATTATATACATTGCTAGTTGGAATGCAAATGGAAATCTGCCAAAATAATTTGACAGTTTCTTTAAAAGCTTATTATGTAATTTTCAGAAGACCGAGAAAATTCACTCCTGAACATTTATCCAAGAGAAATGAAGATCTGTGTTCATACACACACAAATCTGTACATAAATGCTTATAGTAGCTTTATTTAAAATGGCCCAGAATTGGAAACTATACTAGAAACCATCCAGATGTCCTTCAATGTGTGAATGGTGAAACAAACTGTGGTACATCCATAACAGTAGAATACTACTCAGCAAAAAAAAGGGGGAAAGCTATTGATACATGCAAAAACCTGGGTGAATCCTCAGAAAAAATATGCTGAGTTAAAAAAAAACCAGTTCCAAGAGGTACATATGGCGTGATTTTATACATATAACATTCTTAAAATGAATGAAATAGAGCAGATTAGTGGTTGCCTATGGTTAAAGAAGTAGGGGTGGAGCTATAAAAAGACAACATGTAAGATCTTTGTGATGACGGAAATGTCCTGTATCTTGATGATGTCAATATCAGTACCCTGGTTATGATATAGTACTACAGTTTTATAAGATGTTACTGCTTTTGGATTTTTGCAAATCTGATAGATAAGAAGTGGTATTTCAGAACAGTTTAAATTCATATTTCTTCTATTACCTGTCTAGCTGGGAAGTTTACAATATGCCTGATAATTTTTTTTAAAAATATTTCTTCTTGGATGCTCTATTCATATTCTTTGCCCATTTTCTTAGAGAGATGCTGGTCTTTTTCCCCTTTGATTTATAGACACTCATGGTATATGATATAAATGGAAACATCTTTTTAAAAAATTTTAATTTGTCCTTTGATTTTGCTTTCTTTTTTTATTTTTCACAATGAGAAAATGTCTTAATGTAGTCAAATTTAGTAATCATTTCTCATTCTATATATTGAGTAATTATTAGAAATTTTCTATACTCAAGTTACAAAAAAATTAATCTATACTTCTGGCTTATGTGTGGTTTTCATTTTATTATATTTAGAACTCTGATCTATGGTGGCATTCATCCCAGTGTGAAAGTGAGGTCCAAATATGATTTTATCTTTTCTTAAATGGCTAACCTGTTAGACCAACAACAATTGTAGGCAATCTCATTTTTCATGGTTCAAATATGCATGGATTTCAATTACCACAGTTCAGTTAAATAACATTGTTTCTCAATAACGAAGTTCAAATTTCATTTATCACATTATATTAGCTGTGAATAATTACATGCAGTACAAACTTTGCTACTAACTCTTCAGTTTGCAAATGACTACATAAAGAACAGATGCACATTGTGATCAGTGACAAATCATGCTCCTTCTTTCAAAGGCTGTTGGTAATAAGGTCACTGTACATCTATTATTCTGTTTATGCACAGACAGTAAAGCATGTAGTTGTGTTACATTCTTATCTCCCAGTGATAAATCCATGTGGCACTTTACTAAAATAGACAATGGGGAGAGAATTATTTAACAAAGATAAGAGTGTTAGTAAAGAAATAAAAATGATAATGCTGCAAGTAAGTTTTAATCAAACATAAATGGAATTATAGAAAAAACAGCTGACTAGGAATGGTGACCCTTCTGCTCTCTGAGAGACCAAATATGCAGCCAAACACTCCTGGTGACATAAGTGAGGAATGTGGTTGTGATGAAAAAAATGAAGGTATCTCTGAAGAAGTCATGCCTGCAAATGGAAAAAAAAATCACATTAGAATTTCAGGGATGTCTCATAACATAGAAAATACAAAGAAAGTACAAAGATGAGCTTTTGGAAGCTCATCCAAGCATAGAAAGGAGTAGGGCAATTTTCCAAGGCCTACAAAAGACACAATCTCTGTTTCATAAGGCAGTATTAAATATTCCAAATTTTATTTATTTACTTATTTATTTAAAGCTCTTATTAAATTCCAGTTAGCTAAGATACGCTGTTATGTTAGCTTCAGGTGTACAACATAGTGATTCAAAATTCCATACATCATGCAGTGCTCATAAGTTACATGACAATAAGAAGAAGCTAAACACTGTTCAAACTACTCTTGATAAATTTTTATGAAGAAATAAGATACTTTCATTCTCAATGTTTCTGATGTTTAAATTAGAGTATGCTAATAAAATTACTTTTATTGTTTTTAAATCTTCTTATACATTTATAATCCACAGTAAAGGAAGTTCTGGTGCTTGGACAAAAATGATAAAAGACAATAGAACAATTATAATTTTCCCATGAACTAATAAGATTGCTTTACATGATGTCAGCTTGCATAGTCATTTTTTTCTTTTTTGTTCCTGTAACACCATGCAATATGAGAACCGCCTGTAATAAAAAGGGTCCATCTTGTAATAAAAAGGTTTCATCCTTTTCAGGGATTTGGGAAGCTCCCTTATATCATACACTACATTTCTGCATGTACTTCGGTCTATTATTGAAATTCCTATTCTATTCCATTTGATCTGTCTCTTCATGCATCAACACACATTTTAAATTATAGAAGCAAGCTCACTGGCATTGTTATTTCTTTCCCAAGGTTTTTCTGGCTATCTTTTATAAACAGTCTTGCTTCAGAATATAGAAACATTTAAAAAAAAGAATACAGAAACACTTTTACTTCTTCCTTTGAGTCTACATGTCTTTTAATTCCTCTCCTAGCCTTACTATAATGGCTAGGACTTTCAGTACAATGTTGCACTGAATTGATGAGAGTAAGCATCCTTGCCCTGTTTTCAGTGTTAGGGGGAAGACATTCCAACTTATAAAAGGATAGCAAATATCTCAAAGGCAAGCGTAAGAAATAAACCTCCAGAAAATACTATGGTTAGTGGGAATAAGAGATTGGAGGAGAAATACATTTGTTTTCAAAACAAAAGCAGTTTCTGTTCAGATCAGAGATTTGCATTTTTTTCATAATTCCCACTGAGTTAATACACCCTGAAAGCCAAGGTCTTGGATAACAATAAAAGTTTACTTTGGCTTCAACAACCGCCCAAATCATTCTGAGATTCCAGCTGCACCAAATCTCACTCAAGCAGGTTGCCGTTCATCCACTTAAATGAAGGGATGTAGAAAAACATCTCTCTTCTGCATCACCTGATAGCAAATGCATTTTCATTATCTTCCGTATTTACCTAAATTCAAGGTTGTGTTATAGTTCCTGTTAACCAACTGGTGTTCAATCAGTTCTTTATAATTTTCAGATAAGTTTTAGAAATGCTGATTTTGAGAATTGAATTTTTCCCTTTTTATTTTTTTTAAAGATTTTATTTATTTATTTGACAGAGAGACACAGCGACAGTGGGAACACAAGCAGGGGCAGAGGGAGAGGGAGAAGCAGGCTTCCTACGGAGCAGGGAGCACGATGCGGGGCTCAATCCCAGGACCCTGGGATCATGACCTGAGCCAAAGGCAGATACTTAATGACTGAGCCACCCAGGCGCCCCTCCCTTTTTATTTTTATGTATGGGCATAGTATTGATTCAACCATAAAATTAATTTGCTTTACTTAAGGAAAATAGTATAAGTCTACAAAGTCCTCATAACAATTTCAACACTATGGATTTTGCTGTAAATAATGTACAGCCCAGTTTATCAAATGTGAAAAGAATACCTAAGAACTGAGATATATGGTTATCTTTATGGCCTGGATATTAAAGTCTCTGTCAATTAGAATGAAGATTGATTGGGTTGTGAGTAGTAGATATTTGGAGAGGTCCAAAGAAGCATGCAAGGAAATTCCATTTTGTCTTGCTAAGCCATGAAAACCAGGGGAATGGCTCCTCCCAGGACTGTCATTTCAGGGACCACTTTGCAAATGCAAGAGTTTGCCAGACAGCTGTTCCTGAAAGCTAAGTTTTTATTTTACCGTTTCCTGTTTTTGTTTTGTGGCAATATCTCCTAGACAATCAAATATTTGTGCTGGAATTTTTTCTTGTTCCGTCCTTGCCAGACACAAAAGCCAAAAAAACATTCTATTTGTTTGCTCCACAGAAGCCATATGTAGACGGCTAAATGGTAGCACTGAACTATATGAAAAAACAAAAGCAAAAGGCACAATTAGTTTATGAGATAAAGAAAAGAAAGGAGAGAAAGAAAGTGAGAAAGAAAAAATAAAAAAAATCTATGTCTCATGTATTACATATATTATGTATTATTACAATTTATTATAATAAATTGTCATTATTTAACTTGAAGGCAGTATTAAATATTCCAAATTTTACTTATTTATTTATTTATTTATTTATTTATTTAAAGCTCTTATTAAATTCCAGTTAGCTAAGATACGCTGTTATGTTAGCCTCAGGTGTACAACATAGTGATTCAAAATTCCATACATCACCCAGTGCTCACCACAAGTGCACTCCTTCATCCCCATCACCTATTTCACCCATGCCCCCAGCTCCCTCCCCTCTGGTAACCATCATTTGTTCTCTATATTTAAGACTCTGTTTCTTGATTTGTCTCTCTCTTTCTCTCTTTTTTCCGCTTTGCTTGTTTGATTTGTTTCTTTTTTTTTTTTTGAAGTTTTTATTTAAATTCCAGTTAGTTAATATACAGTGTAGTATTAGTTTCAGGAGTAGAATTTAGTGATTTGTCACTTACATATAACACCCAGTGCTCATCACAAGTGCCGTCCTTAATACCCATCACTCATTTAACCTAGTCCCCCAACCATCCCCTCCAACAACCCTCAGTTTGTTCTCTATAGTTAAGAGTCTGTTTTCTGGTTTGCCTTTCCTTTCCCCCACCCATGTTCATCTGTTTTGTTTCTTAATTTCTACATATGAATGAAATCATATGGTGTTTGTCTTTCTCTAACTTAGTTTGCTTATCATTATACTCTCTAGTTCCATCCATGTCATTGCAAATGGCAAGATTGCATTCTTTTTTTTTATGGCTGAATACTATTAATACTATTCTATTATATATATATATCTTACATCGTCTTTATTCATTCATCTAGTGATGGACACTTGGCCTGCTTCCATAATTTGGCTACTGTAAATAATGTTGCTATAAACATAGGGGTGCATGTATCCTTTTGAAATAGTATTTTTATAGACATGGATGGGACTGGAGGATATTATGCTAAGTGAAAATAAGTCAATCAGAGAAAGACAATTATCATACGGTTTCACTCAAATGTGGAATATAAAAAATAGTTCAAAACATCATAGGGGAAGAGAGGGAAAACTGGGAAAAAATCAGAGAGGCAGACAAACCATGAGAGACTCTTAACTATAGGAAACAAACTGAGGGTTGTAGAAAGGGATGTGGGTGGGGAGATGGGGTAACTGGGTGATGGGTATTAAAGAGGGCACATAGTATGATGAGCACTGGGTATTATATGCAGCTAATGAATCATTGAACATGACATCAAAAACTAATGATGTACTACTATATGTTGGATATTGAATTTAAATTAAAAAAAAAAGAAATAGTGTTTTTGTATTCTTTGGGTAAATACCCAGTGGTGCAATTACTGGATCATAGGGTAGATCTATTTTTACCTTTTTGAGGAATCTCCATACTGTTTTCCAGAGTGACTGCACCAGTTTGCATTCCCACCAACAGTGCCTGAGGGTTCCTTTTTCTCCACATCCTCACCAACACCTGTTGTTTCTTGTGTTGTTGATTTTAGTTATTCTGACAGGTGTGTGAGGATACGCCGTTGTAGTTTTGATTTGTTTTTCCCTGATGGTAAGTGACAATGAACATCTTTTCATGTGTCTGTTGGCCGACTGTATGTCTTCTTTGGAGAAATGTCTGCTCATGTCTTCTGCCCATTTTTAAATTGGATTCTTTGTTTTTTGAGTGTTGTTTTATAAGTTCCTTATATATTTTGGATACTAACCCCTTATTTGATATCTCATTTACAGATATCTTCTTCCATTCCTTAGGTTGCCTTTTAGTTTTGTTGATTGCTTCCTTCACTGTGCAGAAGCTTTTTATTTTGTCGTAGTGCCAATAGTTTATTTTTGCTTTGGTTTCACTTGCCTGAGGAGACCTATCTAGAAAGAAGTTTCTACAGCTGATAGCAGAGAAGTTACTGCCTGTGTTCTCTTCTAGAATTTTTATGGTTTCAGGTCTCAAATTTGGGTATTTAATCCATTTTGAATTTATTTTTGTGTATGTTGTAAGAAAGTGGTCCAGTTTCTTTTTTCTTTTTTTGCATGTTGCTTTCCAGTTTTCCCAAGAGAAAGAAATCCAAATATATCACTAAAGAATATCAGCAGACCATGAAAGAAAGACAAGAAAGGATCAGAGAAAATCTTCAGAAACAACCACAAAACAAATAATAAAATGACAATAAATACGTATCTTTCAATAATTACTTTGAATGTAAATGGACTAAATGCTCCAATCAAAAGACATAGGTTGTCAGAATGGATAAAAAATAAGACCCATCTATATGCTGCTTACAAAGTGACTCATTTTAGACCTAAAGACACTTGAAGATTGCAAGTGAGGGGATGGAGAAACATCTATCTTGCAAATGGATGTCAAAGAAAGCTGGAGCAGCAATACTTGTATCAGACAAAGTAGACTTATTACAAAGACTATAACAAGAGATGCAGAAGAACACTTTATAATAATAAAGGGGACAATCCAGCGAGAAGATATAACAATTGTAGATATTTTTGCACCCAACATAGGAGCACCCAAATACATAAAACAGTAACAAACATAAAGGAAGTAATTGATAATAATACAATAGTAGAGGACTTTATTTTTTTAAGATTTTATTTATTTATATGAGAGAGAATATGAGTGTGGGGGGAGAGGGGGCAGGGAGAGGGACAAGTATACTCTCCACTGAGTGAGGAACCCAGTGTCAATGTGGGGCTCGATCCCAGGACCCTGAGATCATGACCTGAGCTGAAGTCAGACACTTAAACTACTGAGCCACCCAGGCACCCCAGACTTTAACACCCCACTTACATCAATGGACATATCATCTAAACAGAAAATCAAGAAGGAAACAATAGCTTTGAATGACACAGTGAAACAGATAGATTTAACAGATGCTTTCAGAGCATTCCATCCTAAAAGAGCAGAATACACATTCTTTTCAAGTGCACACAGAACATTCTCCAGTATAGATCACATACTTGGCCACGAAACAAGTCTCAACAAATTCAAGATCGAAGTGATACTGTGCATCTTCTCTGACCCAGAACATGATGACAGTAGAAGTCAACTGCAAGAAAAAATTTGGAAAGACTACAAGTACATGGAGGTTAAGTAACTAAACAATGCTACTAAACAATGAACAGGTCAATCAGGAAATAAAAGAAGTAAAAAAGTACATAGAAGCAAATATTCAAAATTTCAAAATATTATTAGGTGGCCACCTTTGTAAAACATATTTTTTCCTCATTGTACACTTCTTTTTTTCAGATTTTTAAAAGTTTTAAAAATTTTATTTTAGTTCCATTATGGTTAACATATATTGTGCCCTTCTATAATAAATTCCTACTTTGGATTGTGATGGTAGAAAATATAACCATGTGTTAGCAAAATATATACATACACACAACAGCAAGAAAAAAGATAAAACAAAGTTTCTCCTATACACAATGCTCAAAACTATGAGATAAATGTTCCAATCTGGGGCTCTAAATATATGGATGCTATTATTAGCTGGTTTGGAGAATTAATATTTTTCTAAGGGATAATATTTCAAGAAGAATACAATTTTGTGTCTGCATCATTCTACACTGTTTGATAGGAAGAAAAATAGTTTGTGGTAAGATTTTTAAAAATCTATATGTCAGTTAATTTTGAAGGCAAGAACAGTGATTTTATATATATATATATATATACACACACACATCTATATAGTTATAATAAAATTTCAGCTTGTTCTAATAAAAAAAAATCTGTATGTCAACTTTGGAGCCTTTCTTTTGAAAGTATCCTTTTAAATAAAATAGAAAGCCCTGAGATCTGCGGAATGACTTATGTGGGCAGGGGGAAAGGCGGCTCCTGAGAGTTGCTGATGAATATTGCTCATCAAGACTACGCTCCTAATTTGTAAGTTGTCAAAAGAAATCTATTGGAAGGACATCTCCACCCACATGCTCAGAATTCTTAAAAAAATTTTTTTAAAGATTTATTTATTTGAGAGAGAGAGTGTGGGCACCCATGAGTGGAGGGAGGGTTAGAGGGAAAGAATCTAAGCAGACTCCCTGCTGAGTGAGGAGCCCCATGCAGGGCTTGATCTCACAACCCATAAGATCATGACCTGAGCCGAAACCAGTCAGATGCTTAAGCCACTGAGCCACCCAGGTGCCCCATGTGCTCAGAATTTTAAACAGAGAGTTAATGTGAGGAAATGTGAAAGGGGTCATCCAGATAAAATAAAAAATAGAGGAGCTCCTTTAGGAAAAGATACCACATATCATGGAAAGTTCAACAAAAGATGGAACATAAGAGAAATCTCTTCCTTCCTTTCTCTACACACCTGTAGGATTGTGACAAAGGAGTTCATGTAGGACTTCATTGAAGAAAAAGGAATTTCAACGACTATGATTGGGAAACCATCAGGTTAGATAGTATTCATGGTCTCTTTTGACTATAAAATATATGTATTTTATAGAATGTTTATTGTATTGTTATTCATTGTGGTGAAAAATATTGTGCCCTGGGCAAAACTTCATGATTATCAGAATAGTGGGAACATATCCCTGCTCATCTTCTAGACTTTTCAGAAAGTTAGATATATATGTCCTCTTCAACAGCTCTTGTCAAGCTTCAGTTTCTCTGCCTGGGAAGAGTCTGGCTTTGTCAATGGCCCAGCAGTTTGCCAATGGGAAATTACTCTTTGGGACAAGCTGCTCCTTTATTCATATAATCAAGGCTATTTCACCGTGCAAATCTTGTAGGAACATTGTTTCAGTGGTAAAGAATCTGCAGGAAGATGAGAAATTAGGCAAACAGAGTGATAATATTATAATTTTTGAAGCCCACAGCAAAGGAAAAAGACTAACCAAGAAAATACTGTGATGTTTTTCTTCAATTCTAAAGGGAAGTCTGATGTCCTGACCCTCTTAACTCAGGTAAAGCAACAAATAGTTAATAGTTGTCAGTATGAAGGGAAAAACCCAGCGACAGTGTTAACTATTTTAATGGACACCTTCCATTTCCTTTTTTCACCCAGGCATGGTTCCTGTCTTTTGTAAGAGGAAAGTTGGTCATCCATAGACTGATACGTTATGAAATTTTGCCTGTCAGACTTTCCGTGGAAGCAGGGTCTGCCAATCTTGCTTGTGGTTTTATGCTCACATAGAATCATCTGCAGAAACCCACTTTTCACTCTATTAATGACAAATCCTAACCCGTGTTATTTTCCTGTCAAACTTTTCATTACCCTCACGACTGTTCAACAGATACCTCTAAACTCAAATTTGAAGATTTAAAATTTACCCTCTATTTTTTCCACCCCCTCCTACCCCTCCCCCATAGGTAGTCTCATTCCTTTACGAGGTGGGTATTCTGATCCTAGATGCCCATTCTATTGATCCAACTTCTCTCAGACATTTTAAAGTTTCTGTGCTTTCTATCTCCGTGTTCAAAATCTCATTATCCTTTTCTTTTACAACTCTGAATATGATATCCTAAGTGACATCTTTCTAATAGTAGTTAATTCTTTATTAAGCATTAATGTCTTCACCTTCTCAGGCTCCTTTTGTCCTAGAGTACTGACTCTAATTATGTGAGTAAAGGGCTTAGAGCATTCAGATGGGAAAAAATTTTAACATATACAACTCTCAGTGCGCCTGCGTGGCTCAGTTGCTTAAACATCTGCCTTCAGCTCAGGTCATGATCTTGGGATCCCAGGACTCTGGGATCGAGCCCTGTGTCAGGCTCCCTGCTGAACAGGGAGTCTGCTTCACCCTCTCCCTCTGCCCCTCCTCCCTGCTTGTGCTCTTTCTCTCTCTCTCTCTCTCTCTCAAAAAAATTAATAAAATCCTAAAAATAAATTAAATAAATAAAACATACAACTGTCAAGAAGTCACTTATTCACCAAATGCTGTAATGGATCTTACTAAGATTATATTTGAGTTTTACTTTGCCTATTGGAATCTATCATGGTGGATTAATGTTTCTTCTAAATTATCTCTAATCATTTGTAGAGTGTCTCTGCCCAAATTAAAGGAGTGATTGGCAAATATCCAACTTACATAATGACTAGAAAATACTGATTTGGGTGACTTCCTTCCCCAAAGGGACTCTTACCCAAAATTATCCAATTTGGTTGTCCTCATAAATTTTTCATACAAAGTTCAAGAGTTTTCTTTACCTTAGTATTAGAAAAATCTAGTTTATGTAGTTTTGTTATATTTTCTCTGGAACTTGGGTGACTCTATATTTGGTAAGATACCATTATAGGAATGACATCAGGAAAAGCAATAAGCCAAGTGAGAGATTTCCAGGTTTCCATAGACAAGATATATTACCTATACTTACACACAGGCAGATGCGCTTGGCCTAATCTCCCTGAATTCATCCTAGAAAGAGGGGTTA
Source organism: Eumetopias jubatus (assembly GCF_037043125.1). Taxonomy (NCBI): domain Eukaryota; kingdom Metazoa; phylum Chordata; class Mammalia; order Carnivora; family Otariidae; genus Eumetopias; species Eumetopias jubatus. The sequence goes on from NW_028274820.1 coordinate 38,670,263, forward strand.
TTGCATTACTTAGTCTTTCTCAATTCTATTACGGACTCACTGGTAACAATTGTTGGCATAAAAATCACCCAAAGCAAAAAGTCCACTCTATAAGTGTGACTTCATTGGGGATTTACATATATAACAAAATCAAAACTTCTTATTACTTACTCACATCCGTTAGTTTATTTCGTCCAAGTAGTTCAAAGTGATTAAACAGTTAAAAGCTTGCTAGAGGTCAAATCTCCTTTAAGAAATTTATTTTGGAATATAAGTTTGTTGTGTTTCCAGGGAACTAATTTATAGTATTTATAAGTTAATTCATCTTAAATGTGTTGTGTATGTTATCACTTCAAAGGTAAATTGAGAATAAATAAAACCAAATACCTAACTACTTCAACTATTCATCTTTGGGTAATTTCTTCTCTAGTCTCTGACTGAAACATAATTAATTTGCATATTTCCTCTCAGTCTGTTGATTAAGGGACCTAATACTCTCACAAAGTAATTTACTTAACATGAGCAATTATGTACATCTCAAGCATCCCCATTCACAATACATGTTCTGGTACTTCTGAAAAGATGACTTCATTTCATGTTAATTAGATTGAAATTAAAAATCCCACCAGAAACCTAAGGTCATGTTCCCAAGATTCACCTCATTTCCTTTCTCTGAGTAAATATATGAGAAGATTTACCGTGCTTCTACATGCGGCAATGAAACTTTTAAACAAACTAATCTTAGTATCTAGGATTTTGTCTGGAAAAATAGACTGTTTTGGTGGACTTGATAAAGTTTTAATTATCTTGGGAGCCCAATTTGGATATAACTCTGTTGTGTGTTATGTGTGTGTGTGTGTGTGTGTGTGTCTGTCTGTCTGTCTTTGTGTCTGTGTGTACACCCGTGATTTATTGCTTTATCAAAAAATATCAAAGATCATTATGTTGCTTTGTCGGAGGTTAAATGAGAAGCAGCTCTGCCAGCCTCCTGCAGAGGATAGTGATCTCTTTGGAGGTTTTTATAGTGGTCGCCCTTCTGATATTATGTAACAATTTATGTCTCTTATCTTTGGTACCACCATGTCATTTACATGGTAATTATGATTTACAGGTTATTTAGTTGGATTGTTTTGGTTTGTGTACAATGAGGTTTTTCTATGGTTTTGTTTTGGAGGGGTTTTTTGGTAATTTTTTTAAGGATTTGTAGATGTTGATCTAAGTTGACTCCCTATCCTTATCAAAATTCCTTAGGATAACATAATCACCTCCTTGTTGCATTTTGCATTCCTCTTATTTAATTTGGACTCAATGCCCTTGAAAATAAATGAACACAATGCTTTTAGGTTTTCTCCATTTCTTTGTATTATCCCTAGCCTTGAATTCATCCCAAATTTTGCATTTGACTTGGTCTTTTTTTTTTTAAGATTTATTCAGTAATTTGAGAGAGAGAGAGGAGCAGAGGGAGAGAAGGAATCCCACACAGACTCCCCACTGAGTGCAGAGCCCGATGCAGGGCTCGATCTCATGACCCTGAGATCATGACCTGAGCCGAAACCAAGAGTCAGACGCTTAACCGACTGTGACACGCAGGCACTCCGTTGATGCGGTCTTTAAAATATTTTGCATTTTTGGGTTAGGAAGACTGTGAGGGCTGGATGAGGACCCAGTTTTTATATCCTGGGTCACAGAACTCCAGCTGACCTGCGGTCTGGTATGCAAAACGTGCACAGCAGCAAGATCTCCAGATCTCCAGGTAGTTCTTTAACCTCTGAATTAACTCACCATAGCCATCTATAATGAAGTCAGTTTAGGATTTTAATTAACATGCCAAAGCCAATTCTAGGTACTGGCTAAGCACAGAGTCTTTTGGGGATATGATATAAAGGCATAACTCTCTGGATATATCTTAGGGTCATGTTGTAAATTTACAAGATTTGTCATTATGACCATCACAGAAATCCCAAAGTAAGATCTCTGTGATGAGTTGCCTATACTCTGAGTGTATTTAAAGGAAAATCATTTACTCCTTTGGGATGTTTCTGGAGACTTTCTTGCACTTTACCATAAAGTAACCACAGTAATTATTACAATTCTCTTGTTTTTCTGTGGCTGCCTTACTTTGCTTTTCCAATACTGCCAGAAATAGCAGTTGGACTTTTATTTCTTGCCTTTATGAGCTTGGCTTTAAAGCAGATTCAGGGAAGGAAATACAGGAAAAATTTCATCCTGTCCAATAAGTCTTTCTCATCCAAAAAAAAAAAAAATTGCTGCTACTATCTCCTTGACACACTGTATAAATCAACTTTAGGAAATTATATTTTCATCTTACACATGAAGTTATGAAGCAAAAACTGGACCTCTTTTAAGGAAAAGGAACCAATTATATGCAAGGATGTGCTTGAAAATAAGCAGCAATCATGGCAAGTTTTTTGTTTGCATGTTGCAATCTAATCCTTCTTGCTTTCAGTAAACTTAGAGAGTTTATTGGCATCCACATAATTTACTCTGGAGATAATGATATAACAAGCAAACCATTTTATTTTCTCTAGCTTAGCCAAAAGAACATATTCAACAAAAAGATTTTATGTAACTGTGGAGTCTGAGAATAAGATTTCTTTTTTTTTCCCCAAAGATGTTCAAAATCCAGGGTATCAAGAGAGAAAACCCCATTACTTCAAATTAGTTATTTCCCCAAAGTTAAATAAGTGGTGATCGTTGATCTAAGAATATAGAAGATAGTGTATTCCAAAGATTAATCAATTTTGTCAGCCTTGCTATTTTTAGGTTGGTTTAAATGAAGATATCAATATGTTTGTTAGAAATGACTGGCACAATATTAAAAGACCAGTTAATTTTATTAAATCTTATTAGAATAATTCTTAATTTCACCAGAGACTTCCAATGGACTCATTAAGAAATTATCTCGAATGTATTATTAAACACCATACTTATTCATCATAAACTCTCTAACCATTAGCTGTAAATGCACTTTTTCTTCCTGTAATATTGGAAGCTTGATTGTATTAACAAGTGAAAAATATACACCATATTTTATTTCTGAAAAGTAGTCTCTCCTTTGGTATTTCTTTCTCAGTTTCTAGTCAGACTTTTTTTTTTTTTTTGAGTTACAGAGAGAGAGAAAAAGGTGGCAAGAAGGAGAGGGAGACAGAGAATCTTAAGTAGACTCCACACCCAGTGTGGAGCCTGACACAGGGCTGGATCTCACAACCCTGAGATCATGACCTGAGCTGAACTCAAGAGTCAGACACTTAACAGACTGAGCCACCCCGGTGCCCCTTCTAGACAGATGAAATTTGCAGCCAAATGAATTCAAATCGTTGAAAATTTTTAAACATCATATAAGCAAAGCATAAGTAAAGAAGTATATATACAGTAGGCACATGAGGAGTTGGTCAGTGGAACCTTTTTAAAGGCTCTTAGAAAATATGAATTTCAAAATTGTTAGGAATAAAGGAAGACTTTCTTTCCTAAGTTTACATCAATTTATATACTGTGGAAGCAGATACGATGGCATGATTTTAAGGTCAAGCTTACCCTTTACTTACATGCATCTGGGACTAGAACTTTCTAATACCTTACTGCTGCTATAGCTGTGTAAACTGGCTTCAGTGACTAAAACAGTTTGAATCAATACAGTTAGGTACCATTCACTTTTTCATTTGCTTATCTATCCATATGCTCCCTCATTCATTTGACATACACTTACTGAATATGTACAATATACCATGCTCTGTATTAGGCACTGGAGATAGAAAGATAAATAAGACACAGACCTTGCCCTTCCATAGCTCATAGAGTCAAAGAAAAAAGTGACATGTTAATAGTAAAATAAAATCAATAATGGAGGGACACCTGGGTGGCTCAGTTGGTTAAGCATCTAACTTCGGCTCAGTTCATGATCCCAGCATCCTGGTATCAAGTCCCACATTGGGCTCCCTGCTCAGCGGGAAGCCTACTTCTCCCTCTGTCTGTGGCTCCCCCTGCTTGGGCTCTCTTTCTGTCTCTCTCTGACAAGTAAGTAAAATTTAGAAAGTATATATTTTTTAAAAAATCAATAGTGGAAGTTTGTATGTAAATCAGTGATTTTACAGGATAAGGGTTGATTTGCTCTGTATAGAAAAACCAGTGAATAGTTCCCAGAGGAAGCAATAACTGAGTTGGATTTTGATGCAACATTAAGGGGCATTGAGACCCTAGGCAAGATGACCTATTATGAACAAATACACGGGGGGAGAGGAAAAAAAATAAGGAAACAGTGGTAAGAATAAAATGCTGGGAAACACCACTATTTCAGGAAAGAGGACACAGCTTAAACAGATGGAGAAACAGAAATCAGAGAGATAGTAGGAAACCTGGATAGAGCCATGTTTCCAAATTCAAGGGAAGAGAACATTTCAGAAAGAAGTAGCCTATCAATGCTGAGGAAATGGCAAGTAAGACAAAAGCTTAAAAATTATATAAGGCAATTAGGTCAGTGGCGCCTTACCAAGAGCAGTTTCAGGAGAGTGAAGAAGGTAAAATTTCTAAGTCTACTTCCTGTTCTTGAGGAAAACTGAAGATAAAGATAAAACTTTTGCCATTAGAAAGCTCGCATCCTACTTAGGGACATAAACTATAAAAGTATTTGTAATATGAGTTAGCCCTATGACACTGTGGCGTGAGCACGAGGTGGTGGTAATTATGGAAAGGGTAAGTTTTGATGGAGGCTGGAAGAGGAATGAGGAAAGAAGTCAAGCATGGGGCTTTCTACAGATAAGGGACCGCAAGGCCAGGGGAAGTGGGTGATATCTGAAAACCCACAGGGACTCTGTGGGAATTGTATGAAGGAGTAGAGATATAAACTTTATAATTTCACTCAACAGGAATAGAGTATAAGTGCAAGCTTTATAAATGCAAGTACTTGGGACTTAACCTATTTAGAGAGTGACATCCTATAACCTGTAAACAGGGAGAATCATTTCCTGCCAAGGCAGATCCATGAAAGCTGAAATAGCTGACATAACAGGAAGGGAAAAATTGGGGGAAACAACAATGTTGAGGATATTTAGATGCATTTAAATAATTAATATTCTGTGAGATTTACTTTTACCTTAATACCCTAAAAATTAAAAAAATTAAATATGTTCAATAAAATGTCACCATATAATATTATTTGTGACTGTGTCATGCAATTTTCTTTTCTAGGTATCAGTAGGGTTTAATGACCCTGTTAGAGCTATGCCTTTACTTAAGTTTCTAAAAATGTTTCTGAGAAGATAGATGTTGTTCTCAAGGAAACTTGATATTCTTGTATTTTTGTAGTCTAACTCTTTTACTTACTGCATCACCTTTGAGGCCCCTGCATTTTTCTACTTACCCACAAGGGATAAGTGTGTACTTACAGGTTATTTTCCATGATTTAAAAAGTCCCAACAAAAATTATATGTTTATCTATTATAAGGCAACACAAGCTACTGTATATCAAATGTGATCTTTGAATTAAAAATATTTTTTAAAACACAACTTCATGGGAAGAAAAATAATGGGGGAAGTGGTGCTTCCTTGGTGGGAAGTTTAGGAAAACAGCATTAGGTGCTGTTTAAAATTCATGCTGACAAAAACAAATCAATAGCTAGACAGACTCAAAAGTTCAAACCAACAGGAGAGATGATTTAAGCCACATCTATTTAGATTTAGGACATTTGGCGATTTCGCATCTGTGTTCCCAATAAAGGTTAATAAAATCCCTTTCCCAACTGAAAAGCAAGATAAGAAAAGAGAATCTTAACTAAACTATGGTCTCAGGCTCATGTTTCCAAGGAATAGGGAATTATGATGATTAAACTTCTTTAAAATCAAATGAAATATATTTGATGGGGGAAAATGCACTGGCCCAAGACTCAACCAGTCTCTTCCTGAAATCTGCACATGGAATCGAAATAATGTGGAGTCTATACATTAAGAAAAAGTAGGCTTAAATACTTTGAAAAGGTCATAGATTTAATTGCCTGAAGTGTATATTTCTCCAATTGTTCATCATTATTCCTTGTTCTCCTTCCACCAGCAAGTGGGACAGGGAGATACAAATATAATGATATATTAATATGTTCCAACCATTATCAGTGCAAATAACTAATAAATATCTGTCCTTGGACAAAAAAATGAGTCTGGTTATACATCAAAGATAAGATTTGTTGATCCACGAGTGAGTCACTCAGTCGTTTGTATTCCACCTCACAACCAAGAGTAAGAAATTGTTAGATGGAAATAACTGTGTACAAGCTGAATTGGCTTGTTCTTTTGTTCTTCCTATAATATATTCTGCAAGTTAGGTCACTCACCTCTGGAGCGGCATAAGAAGCTGCAAATCAAGCTGAAATGCAAATGAAAACAAAATTGTAGTTAAGAAATGGATGTAAACTGCTCTCCTTCCACTTTGTAATATTAGTTCATTGTTTCCACCTTTCCCTCATATCCTTGGGTCTTCCATTCTGACTTCAACTCTTCGTCTACTTCCTATAAAAAGGGGACATAATTTAAAACTGTTTATCTTGCCTCTTATTATACATTCCTTGGAGACACTGCACTGGCTCCTTGCTTGTGGATAATGGGTGCCTCAATCCTTGGGGACTCGGATGTGAAATTTCCATCACAAAGAAGATGGTTGACTAGGTGAGTTGCAGTCCTATGAATGCCAACCCAGAATTAGGATGGGTTTCATTCATAAGAAGCAAATATCAGACTGGCTGTAACTCTTCCTTATTCAGTTTCAGGGACTTGCAGGCATCAATCTAAGTCAACTTTGGTCATTTGATAACTAGTTTAGCATGAGCTGCTCAATCTTAAAAGTCTAAAATAATAATAGAGCCTCAGAGGCCTTTGGGAACATATCAAGCAGTCTAGCTTGTATATAATTGGAGTCACAGAAAGAGAGGAAAGGAAAATGAAGGCAGAAAAATTTTTTGAAGAAATAATGGTCCAAATTTTGCCAAATTTGGTGGGAAAAAAATTTAAAACAAGAAGTCTCCATAATTCTTAAAGATAACTGCAAAGAAGATACAGCTAGGCACATTTTAGTCAAACTTCTGAAAATCACAGATTAAGAGAAAATCTTAAAAGCAGTCAGAGAAAAATGCACCTTATATACTGGAAAACAACAATACAAAAGATGGTTGACTTTTCATTAGACACAGTTTAACTCAGAAAACAAGTAACCACATCTTTAAATTGCCAAAAGAAAAAGAAATCTGTAAGCACAGAGTTTTGCTCTTCTAAAATGGAAGTGAAAAGATATTTTCAGAGAGCCAAAAGCTGAGGGAATTCATTACCAAAACATTCTCATTATAATTAAGTAAAAAGCAGAAGGGATCTGTCATCAGATGGAAAAACCAGCTTAACAGAAATGATTGAAGAGAAATTCAGAAATTATAAATATGTGGGTTAATATAAAAGAGATTTTTTTCTTCTCTCATTTAAAAAATATATAAATTATTGTGCAGTTCAAAATATAAATAGATGCAATATATGACAACAATAGCATAAAGAATATGGGCTGCATATACGAAAAATATTTTTGCAAGATTCTTATATTTTATATGAAGTAGTACAAAATTAATCCTGAGAAGGCAGCAATAAAGTAAGGATACATAAATGTACCCCCTAAAGCAACCACTAGAAAATAACCTAAGAATAATAGCTGTAAAAGCTAACAGAAGAATAAAGTGAAATGTTGATATATTTAGTTAACCCAAAAATAAGGCAGGAAAGAAGAAAAAGAAGAAAAATAAAGATAGGTGACAGAAAAATAGCAAAAGGTAGACTTCAGGCCAATCACATCAATAATTGCATTAAGGTGGTGATTTTAGATTGGATAAAATAGCAAAACCCTATTATATGGATTCTGCAAAAGATGCACGTTAAACAAAAAGACACAGATAGATGGAAATAAAAGAATGGGAAAAAATAACTAAGCAATCAGTATACATAAGAAAGCTAGAGTGGTTCTATTAATATCAGGCAAAAATTTCAAGGTAAGAGATACTTTTTACAACAAGAAAGGATTAATTGACGAGGAAGGCAGAGCAATTGGAAATTTATATGTATCTAATAAGAGAGTCTCAAAATGGATGAAGCAAAAACAGACAACCTAAAGAGAGAAATAGGCAAATCCAGAACCATGGTCTTTAGGGGCCTGTCCCAGGGTGAAAAACTGGAAGAGTGGGAAATATTTTCCTCCAGTCTTCCTTCAGTGCCTGTCGTCTCCAATCATGCTGGCTCTATAGCCCTTTACCTGTGATAGATCTGCAAAGGAAAGGGATCCACAAAGGCTCATCCCTTCCCCATTTCTGGTCCATTCTTTCTTCCTACTAGCCAGCAGTGATGTTCAGCATGTTTTACATTTAAGTCTCTGTGGATTGTGGACCTATCAGAGAAAGCTCTGGATCAAGAGGTATGCATCACCCCAATGATCAGTCTGAACCGAGGAAAGCACGTCCTCCTACTCCAGTTTAAGGCTCCCAAGGGGTCCCACCTGATAGCTATACTCCTCACACTCACCACTGCTCCCAGGATGATTTTCCATTTGGCATTCGTCTGCTTTGTGTTACAATATGCTATTCTATATAAATACCTAAAACTCTCTGTCACCACTGGGTAACTGTTTTTACCACTCTCCCACCACACTGCTGCTGCATCCAACCAAAAGTGGGATCTGCATCTGTCCTTTGCCTCCGGAGAAGCAGGAGGAAGCCTGAGGGGTGGGGGGAATGTTTTCCATTCTCCCTTGCATAGGAAGCATTTGATGATTCCTGTGCTGTGTATGGACTCTTACCCAAGTAGTGGAGCCAAGATTAAAGGCATTTCCTTCTCGTTGCATGAGGGCACAAGTTGATCCCTTCACCAGCAACCGGCTGAGAGAGATTAATTCATGTTTATTTATACCCATATGTCATCAGCTTTAGTTGTCCCTGACTCTGAGCCATCACATCTCAAGGAAGCTTCTGCATTTATTTTCTAAAGTACTGTCTTTAGCAGGAGGACATCTACCCATACCTATGAAAGTATTCAATCAACCATCCTAGGACACTGGCAAGTCTTAGCCCCAAGGCTTCTTTAAACAGAACTGCTCGCTCTGCCTTAAAATGCTCCTTGCTGTGCCCTTTTCTTGTCCTCCTCCCCGGGAGGATGGTACATGGACGGGCCACTCACCTTCAGCCCTACCCATCTCAGGTCACTGTTTTGCAACAGAGTGAAGCTTACTGCTCCATGGACCCCCCTTGGCCTTGTAAGCTGGGTAAACTGATCCGAGGTGATTGTGCCACCACACCTCCCTTAAATAGTGCACAATTCACTTTCTACAAGACGTGATTTTTGCACTAGGGAGTATGAGTCTCAGCATTGAGCAATCCAAATCTCTTTCTTTAATTATGCTTTGCATTTCAAAAAAGAAAAAGTTACATTTTTCCTCCTCTTTTTAACATTAGAAGAAATGTGAAATTGTTCTGAAGGAACAAAGTTGATTTTTTTCCCATAACAAATGTAGGTTTGCAATTGCTATAGAAAATCAAAGTATCTATTTGTAATCAACTACTATTCATAGACTAGGAAAAGCTTTAATAAGAAAAAGCAAAAAGTAACCACTATTGCATGCTAATTTGTACTTCTTAACTTCCTCGCCCCTTTCCACCTTCATTCTAAAAGTAATAGACCTGAAGCCGCATAGAATTTAAACTGATCTTCTGTTCTTTCATTCTATGTGCTTGAAAGGCATGTTGCTTTTCCATGAAGTTAGCATTTCCTGCTCCTGACTTCTGTAAGGAAGAAAAAGTGTTTGCGGTTTTTGATTTATAAATTCCACGGAGAGCAAGGACTGTCTGTACAGGCCTCTGTGATCCAGGTAGTGATTAATCTCCACGTAAGAATGGAAACATGGCAGGTAGAGGAAGCCACACTAGTTATTTCTTGCTCAAAATAGGTAACTATGGCTATTAAGCAAGAAGCAACACAGTCTGACACAAATTAGCTTCTGCTTTTTATTACCAGGGAAGGAAAAATTGGCCATTTATATGATCAGATAATTGCCCCCACCCCCAATGTGGTTTTAAAGTCTTTTTTTTACAAACCAGTGATTCGAACCTGAAGTAGAGGGGATGATAATACAAACATACGATGAAGATTTGAAATGTGATTGTTCCCTGGAAATTCATTTATTCATTCATTCAAAGAATAGTTATTGATTGCCAATAATTTACAAGGCACTATGATAAGCATTTAAATCTACAGGGGGAAAAGGGAAACAATAAAAAAGCTTTCACTGAATACATCTGAAATTACTAAAACCCTCAGAAATGATGGCTGGGCTATGGAGAATAAAACCTGGGCACTACTGGCCTGACCTTAATGGATTATTTAAGGTCATTTCCATCATTTCTTTCATCATGAAATAGTTAAATGATTTATTTAAGAAAGATCTTCTAGGAATTCATTTTAAAAAATAGTTTACAGATTGGTAATCTGTTTAGTGAAGTGACTTGCAGAATACCAGGTATAGACAAAAGTACTGAGCACCTGGACCTCCTATACTACTAATGCTCATGCAATTTGTTATCAGTTCTTAGAAAACAAATTGCGATTCTCTTGCAAAATTGAACATAAACACACTTTACGACCTAGCTGTAGCAGAACTTAATAACGGAACCACTACAGATTTCTGCTCCCTTTCCACAGTGTAGAGTTGTTGTGAAGTTGCTGCCAACCTGGGACAGGGACTACAAGTTCCTAGATTCTTGGCATCTAGTGTAGTCTGTATGCTTAGTCCTGGCCAATAGAATGTGAACAGAATCTGTGAGTGGCATTTCCAAACCAAAATGGTGATCTGTTGTCTTCTCCATGGTCCTTTCTGAGGCTACTGTAGGGCCAAGTGTAGAGGATGGCAGCAGGACCACTTGCAATCTGCGCAGGAGAACCAACCAACAATATTCCCATGTAACTTGGAGTGAGTGAGAAGTAATGTTTATAGTGTTCAGTCACTGAGATTTTGGAATAGTTTATATCAGCAGCTGATATACCCTAATGAATCCCAAACAATTCCATTCTTAGATTGCTTTTGGGAATGTCTTACCTATGTGCATGAGGAGGTATGTTAAGAAAGTTCATAATAATATCATTTGTAATGGCCAAAATCTGAAAATGATCCAAATGCTCTCTGGAAAGAAAATGGATGAATAATTGCCTTATATTCATAAAATAGAATACTATCCAGCAGTGACAATGAATGAATTCAAGTGCATCACCTCAGATGAAACTCAGGGACATAAATGTTGAATAAAAAAATTTACTGAAGAATAGATACAGTATGATTACATTTATGTAAAATTCAAAAACATGAAAAACTAAAAATTTATTTAGGGGTACGTATATATATATATATATATATATATGGTAAGTTAAAAAGAAAAACAGAATAATGAACACAGCATTTTGAAAGTAGTTACATCTGAGGGAAGAGGCACACAAGAGACTTCAAAGTTAATGGTAACATTTGCTTTTAACTTTCTCTCCAACCAGGTCACAAAAATATAATCCCAGCCAATGAGAATTTGCCTAAACTTTCCCTGGGGTTGTATCTAAGATGCTGGGGGCTCATGTAGTTCTAGAGCATTAGAAGGGGCACTCCTGACTCTCATGTTTATCAACAACTGTGTATGATCCTTCTGAGACTTATTCTGATCTAGTTCCCAGCTGCCAGCCACACAAATCCCTTTGAATCATCCTTCAGTCCTATCTGTAAGGTGTTGCCAGATTTTGCTCTGTTCCTGACATCTCAGTCCCATTCTTGGATGTACTAGAATCACCATACTGCTCCCATGACATATGAAGCTATCTAAAGCCTTGCATTTCTTCTAGGAGTAGGAAGTCTTTCTTATTATTGTTATTATTTATTTGACAGAGTGAGAGAGAGAGAGAGAGAGAGAGAGCGCGCACAAGCAGGGGGAGCAGAAGAGAGAGAAGCAGGCTCTCCCTGAGTAGGGAGCCCGATGCAGGGCCCAATCCCAGGACTGTGGGATCATGACCTGAGTTGAAGGTAGTCACTTAACCAACTGAGCCACCCAGGCGCCTCCTAAGAGTAGGAAGTCTTAACTCTGCTTTACCACATTCTTTTTCTATGTTCTAAGTGATCTCAAGGCCCAGGCTTTTGAAATTACAAAACCTTTTCCTGATTTTCTGTTGTAAACTCCCATTCCTGAGGATGTCGCACAATCTAGTTCCTGAGTGGGGAGAAAGTTCAAGATAAAAGAATAGCTTAATGTTTCCAAATAGTATCCTATTGGAGTTTCTGGGTGAAGTGTATTATTTTGGTAGTGTGATATATTAATGAGACCTTTCTCTTTGTGAGGGACAAACACTTACCCAAGCCATATTCTGGAGACAGAGGGTACAGATGATGGGTGCTTATTCTATGAAGACATATCAATAATTAACTGGAAAGAAAAGATATTCAGGTTTCTAGGGAACTCTGTAGAAGGGCTTTTCCAATCTCTCTCTCTCTCTCCCCTGCTCCTTTTCTTCCTCCCTCTCTTCCTCTCTCTCCTTATGATCTTCTTCATTGACTTTTCTTACGCTGTTTGTAGTTTTGTACAGATAAATCATTCAAAATTTTTGGATAAAGCTAATCTGACTGATTTAGGAAATTTCTTTCACTGAGCAATGCCCTTTCTTTTTGAGCAATAAATAGTCAATCAGTAGCATATAACTAGGGGCGCCTGGGTGGCTCAGTCAGTTAAGCATCTGCCTTTGGCTCAGGTCATGATCCTGAGTCCTGGGATCAAGCCCCACATAGGACTCCCTGTTCAGGAGGAAGTCTGCTTCTCCCTCTCCCTTTGCCCCTTTTCTTTTATAATATGCCTTGTTCTAACCAGTGCCCACCTCTACACAAAGAATAGACTAGCACTGCACATTTTCTAAATAAATAGGTAGTATAGTTTTAACTACAGTAGGGACTAATTACATCAGATACCATGTCAAGGGAAGTCTGTCAAGAAATCAAGAATAGGGGCGGCTGGGTAGCTCAGTCCGTTAAGTGTCTGCCTTTGGCTCAGGTCATGATCCCAGGATCCTGGGATCAAGCCCCATGTTGGGCTCCCTGCTCAGTGGGGAGTCCACTTCTCTCTCTTCCTCTGCCCCTTCTGCTGGCTTGTGCTCTCTTTCTCTCAAATAAATAAAATCTTAAAAAAAAAAAAAAGAAATCAAGACTAGATGAATGAGACTCATAAAATGACACAGACTCATTTCTCTCTGCTCCTCTCTGGTGCAAGTACAAACACAATCCCTGGAATTAACATAAGAGACAACCAAATGAAAACTCTGAAAGTGGTGAGAAGGCAGACTGGTTTGGGAAGCCAGTACTAGAGGAATGACACAGCAACAGGAAGTCTTATGTCCTTTCCACTAAACAAAAAAAGACAAAGCAGACTCATTATCCCCTGACCTCTAACCTAGCAACAGAAGGCAGCCCACATAGGCTCATTCCTCTGTGGAATTTAATGGAAATCCCTTGGACATCAGGTGAGCCTGATGCCACCAACAAGGAGAACTGATCAGTCAATTTTAAATGGCTTTAGGGAAATTATAGAACTGAAAAATATAATAACACAAAAAAATTCACTGAATGGACTCAGTAGCACAGTGGAAATGACAGAGCATAGAATCAGTAACTTTGAAAGAGATTAATAGAATTCACCCAATCTGAAAAACAGAAAGAAAATAGATGAAAGAAAAAAAGAAAGAAAGAAAGAAAATGAACAGAACCTGAGAGCTATAGGTGTATAACAAAAGATAACAACATTCATATCTTAAGAATCCCAGAAAGAGAGGATGAAGAATGAGGTTGAAAGAGTATTTGAAGAAATAATAGATGGAAACTTCCCAAATTTGGAAAAAGCATAAAGCCACAAATCCAAAAAGCAAACTTCAAACAGGATAAATCAAAGAAATCCACACTACCGTAATTAAACTTCTGAAAACTAAAGACAAAGAAAACATCTTCAATGAAGCCAGAAAAAAAGGACATATTGCCCACAGGGAATATCAATATGCATGACAAAGGGTTTCTTGTCTGAAATCATGGAGACCAGAAGGAATTGGGACTTTTCAGGTGCTGAAATAAAATAACTTTCAGCTGCAAATTCTATATTCAGTGAAATTATCATGTAGAATTTAAAGAGAAATAAAGACATGTCAGATAAAGGAACACTAAAAGATTTCACTCTTTTTTTTTTATTTTGTTTTTGTTTATGTTAGTGTGTTTTTGTTAGCAGACCTACCTTTAAAGGCTGGCTAAAGCTAGTTCTTCAGATAGAAAGGAAATTATAAAAGAAAGAATCTTAGGTACCAGGAGAAAAGAAGGAATAGCAGAAAGAGAAGAAATAAGGGTACATATAATAACCTATTCTTTCTCTCATCAGTTTTGTAAATAGTATTTGATGATTGAAATAAAAACTGTAGTAGTGGGGCGCCTGGGTGGCTCAGTCATGACCTGCCTTCAGCTCAGGTCATGATCCCAGGGTCCTGGGATTGAGCCCCACATTGGAGCCTGCTTCTCCCTCCTCCCCGGCTTGTGCTCTCTCTCATGCTCGCTTTCTCTCTCGCGCTCTCTTTCAAATAAATAAATAAATAAAATCTTTTAAAAAAAAAAACTATAGTAGTACTACCTGATACTCAAGACAATTATATTTTAAAATGGAGAAAGTCAAAGGACTTAATTGGAAATGAACTTTCCACACTTTGCTTGGAGTGGGAAAATGATACCAGTAGACTGTATATATTGTAATACTCAAAGCAATCACTATGAAAATGATGCAAAAAGATATCCTAAAAAATACCTTAAGTACCTAAAAAATACCTTAAATAAATCAGTATGGAATCCTAAGAAAATATTATTGAAATATCCCACAGGAAGGCAAGAAAAGAGAAATAGAGAAAGAAAAACAAGAAACAAACAGAAAACAAATGATAAGGGGCAGATTGGTTGTAGCATGTTGATAATTATGTTAAATGTAAATGGTTTAAATACACTGAGTAAAAGATAGAATGGCTTAAAAAAATGACCCAACTATATACTGTTTACAAGAAACACCAGTGATATTGGTAGGTTGAAAGTAAAAAGATGGTAAATATACCACTTAAATATTAATTTTATTTTTAATTTTATTTTTTATTGAAGGATAGTTGATACACAATATTACATTAGTTTCAGGTATACAACACAGTGATTCAACAAGTCTAAATGTTATGCTATGCTCATCACAATATATCTCCCATTTGTCACTATAACATTTTTTTAAAAAGGAATACTTATATTAATGTCTGATCACATAGATGTCAGAGAAAAGAAAATTTTTAGAAAGAAAGAGGGACATTACATAATGATAAAAGGATCAATGTACCAGAAACATGTATGCTAAATATGGCACCAAACAAGAGTCTCAAAAGAAATGAAGCAAAAACTGATAGAGTTGAAAAAAGAAATAGAAAAATTGACAGTCATAGATGGTGAACATTTACCATGATACTATAACTTGACCCATGAAATGAACATCAATCAACTTAAAATAATTGAAACTGTATGTAATTAATTTTATTACAGAAATTCTGCTTCAAAATTGAGTTGGCTTAATGAGTTCCATTATATATTTTACCAAATGGCCACAAAGTGTCTATGAAGATATAGAAAATAAACTCATAACGATGCTGAAAATTAAAATTGCTAAAAAAAAAAACCAAAAAACCCAAAAACCTGTTACCAGGGTCTGAAAGACATTTGCACTAACTAAAATTTGCACAAAACTAAAGGAATGAAATTAAAAACAAACTGCTGCCCATTTGTGCAGCCATACTAGAAAAGAGGAAATTTTCTTTTTCTGAATGAAAGATCCTTCATTCTTCCCTTACTCTCTGTTTCTTAGTTTAGAAAAAAACATTTTTTTTGGCTAAACCACCACAAAACTCATCAACAATCCATATACTTTGTGAGTGCCAATAGCATTTATTTGGAAATGCTTAAAATTCCTTTTAATTTTTAAGATAAGCCAAAATATTTTCCTCCATTCCTATATTAGTTATCTATTGCTTCATAACAAAGTATCTCAAAACTGAGCAGCTTAAAATAACTATTTCTTATCTTACATAGTTTCTGAGAATCAGGAATCTGAAAACAGTCATTGGAGTGATTTTGGCTCAGTATCTCTCATAAGATTACAGTCAAGGTGTCAACCAGGGAATTAGTTATCTCAGTGCTTGACTGATTCTGGAGAATTCTGTTCCTCAGCAAATGGTTCTCTCCATGGGCTACCTCAGTGTCTGTAAGATGTGGAAACTGGCCTCATCCAGAAGAAGTAACCCAGAAAAGAGAAAGAGAGTGAGAGAATGATCAAGATGGAAGCTTTTGGAATTCTAGAAGTTACATCCCACCACTTCTGCTGTATGCTGTTGGTATCACAAACCAATCCTGATCCGGTGTGGGAAGGAGCTACACAAGGGGGAGAATACCAGGAAGCAGGGGAGTGTTAGGACTCTCTTGGAAGCAGGATATCAGAATCTCTCATCAGTAACACTCTTTTATATGTAGCCTATTAGAGATTGTGACTCCCAGAAGGAAATGGAGAAGGGAGGAGAAAAGGGATGACCACAGAACATTGGATCATAGGAATTATGGTTTTCCAAATAAATGCTATTGGCAAGCCTGGAAGGAGAAGAGCCACAGCATGAGGTTTTCTGTTTTGTCTTATTTCTTTATTCCAGTTCAGAATGTCAGGAAGCATCCTGAAGTGGGAACATAAGAACACCTTCAATCAATCTAGCAAATCTTTGTTGTTTACTATCTGCTAAACTCTGATCACTGCTCTCTGCATTGAGATCCATCTCCAGCTGCTGCTCTGAGGTGGAATCTGGACACTAAGCAGAGTGTCAGTGAATAAAACCAAGGGAAGTCTGTACACACTACATTAATGGGCTTAAGTGATTTCTTCTCATATCAAAAGGCATAAAATATACAACCAGCATAGGATCTATGAGACCACACTATAAACTCATGTTAAAGGAACATATTTTAAATACTCAAAGTAAAGCAAACTGCTAAAAATAATTTATGACAGGAAAAATATTTTAGAAAATACAGCCTTTGTGAACAAGAAGATACCAAAATAGATTGAACAGACTGTGATAAATAGAACCTAATTAGAAGAGAAAGGTAAAAGGCAAGATAAGTTAAGATTGTAATAAAACTACAAAATGAATATAGAATTTCAGTGAAAATGGAAGGAAGAAAAGAAAGGGTGGAATTGAAATAGAGAAAACAAAATGAATAAAGAAGAGGAAGAGCTATGTAAGCTTCCTGGGTGCAAAAGAAGAGAGAGTGGTAAATAGACAAAGCAAGAAGAAAATTGCCATCTTGGAATTATAGGCATGCTTATGATAGAAAGCTTTCCTAAGCACATGGATGGGAAAGGCTCAAGGATTGCTAAAAAAATGATAGAACCAAGATGGACGTATGCAGAATTCTCCTCTGGGACACTAAATGACAAAAGCATATGTACCCAAAAATAGTTTATCCAGCAAGGCTGTCATTCAAAATAGAGAAATAAAGAGTTTCCCAGACACACAGAAACTAAAAGAGTTCATGACCACTAAACCAGCCCTGCAAGAAATATTAAAGGGGACTCCTTGAGTGGGGGAAAAAATAGACCAAAATCACCAAAGACTACAAAGGAACAGAGAACATTACCAGAAATGCCAACTTTATAGGTTACACAATGGCACTAAATTGATATCTTTCAGTAATCACTCTGAATGTAAATGGACTAAGTGCTCCAATCAAAAGACATAGGATAACAGAATGGATTAAAAAAAAAACAAAAAAAAACAAGACCCATCTATATGCTGCCCTTAAGAAACTCATTTTAGACCTAAACACAGCTGCAGATTGAAAGTGAGGGGATGGAGAACCATCTATCATGCTAATGGAAGTCAAAAGAAAGCCAGAGTGGCCATACTTATATCAGACAAATGAGATTTTAAACCAAAGACTATAACAAGAGATGAAGAAGGGCATTAAATCATAATTAAGAGGTCAACGTATCAAGACACTCTAACAACTGTAAATATTTATGCCCCCAACTTGGGAGCACCCAAATATATAGATCAATTCATAACAAACGTAAAGAAACTCATTGATAATAATACAATAATAGTAGGAGACTTTAACACCCTACTTACAGCAATGGAGAGATAATCTAAGCAGAAAATTAACAAGGAAACAATGGCTTCGAATGACACACTGGACCAGTTGGATTAACAGATATATTCAGAACATTTCATCCTAATGCAGCAGAATACACATTCTTTTCAAATACACATGGATCATTCTCCAAAACAGATCACATATTGGGTCACAGATCAGCCCTCAACAAGTACAAAAAGACTGAGACCATACGATGCATATCTTCAGACCACAACACTATGAAACTTGAAGTCAACCAAAAAAAGAAAAAAATTGAAAAGACCACAAATACATGGAGGTTAAAGAACACTCTATTAGAAAATGAATGGATTAACCAGGAAATTAAAGAAGAAATAAAAAAGTAATGGAAGGGGCACCTTCCACCTGGGTGGCTCAGTCGGTTAAGCATCTGACTCTTAGTTTTGGCTCAGGTCATGATCTCATGGGTCATGAGATCAAGGCCCTTGTTGGGCTCCATGCTCAGCAGGGAGTCTGTTTGAAAATTCTCTCCCTCTGCCCCTCTGCCCACACATGTGCTCTCCCTCTCTCTCTCATTCTCTCTCTCTCTCTCTCTCTCTCTCTAAAATAAATCTCTTTTTTTAAAGTACATGGAAGCAAATGAAAATGAAAACTTAAGAGTCCAAAACCTTTGGGATGCAGCAAAAGTAGTTGTAAGAGGGTAGTATAATGCAATACGGGCCTACTGCAAGAAGCAAGAAAAGTCTCAAATACACAGCCTAACCTTATACCTAACAAAGCTAGGAAAGGAACAACAAATAAAGCCTTAAGCCAGCAGAAAAAGGGAAATAATAAAGATTAAAGCAGAAATAAATGATATAGAAACAAGCTAACAAACAAAAAACAGTAGGACAGATCAATGCAACTAAGAACTGGTTTTTTGAAAGACTTACTAAAATTAATAAACCCCTAGCCAGACTTACCAAAAATAAAAGAGAAAGGACCCAAATAAAATCACAAATGAAAGAGGAGAGATCACAACCAACACCACAGAAATACAAACAATTATAAGAGAATATTATGAAAAATTATATGCCAACAAACTGGGCAATCTGGAAGAAATGGACAAATTCCTAGAAACATGCAAACTACCAAAGCTGAAACAGGAAGAAATAGAAAATTTGAACAGACCCCATAACCAGCAAAGAAATTGAATCAGTAATGAAAAATCTCCCAACAAACAAAAGTTCAGGGCCAAATGGCTTCCCAGGGGAATTCTACCAGACATTTAAGGAACTGTTAATGCCTATTCTCAAATTGTTCCAAAAAATAGAAATGAGAGGAAAACTTCCAAACTCCTTCTATGAGGCCCAGCATTACCTTGATTCCAAAACCAGACAAAGACCCTACTAAAAAGGAGAATTACAGGGGCACCTGGGTGGCTCAGTTGTTAAGCGTCTGCCTTCGGCTCAGGTCGTGGTCCCAGGGTCCAGGGATTGAGCTCCGCATCGGGCTCCCTGCTCTGTAGGAGGCCTGCTTCTCCCTCTCCCACTCCCCCTGCTTGTGTTCCCTCTCTCACTGTGTCTCTCTCTGTCAAATAAATAAATAAAATCTTAAAAAAAAAAAAAAACAGTTCAGGGAATCATAAAAGTTTAAAAAAAAAAAGGAGAATTACAGTCCAAACCCTGATATACGTGGATGCAAAAATTCTCAAAAGATACTAGCAAATCAAATCCAACAGTACATTAAAAGAATTATTCACCATGATCAAGTGGGATTTACCCCTGGGCTACAAGGAGTGGTTCAATATTTGCAAATCAATCAACATGATACAGCACATTAATAAAAGAAAGGTTAAGAGCCATATGATCCTCTCAGTAGATGCAGAAAAAGCCATTTGACAAGATGCAGCATCCATTCTTGATAAAAATTGTCAACAAAATAGATACAGATGGAACATACCTCAACATCATAAAGGCCATATATGAAAGACTCGCAGCTAATATCATCCTCAATGGGGAAAAACTGAGAGCTTTTCCTCTATGGTCAAGAACAAGGCAGCTATGTCCACTCTCACCATTACTATTTAACAAAGTACTGGAAGTCTTGGCCTCAGCAATCAGACAAAGAAACAAAAGGCATCCAAATTGGCAAGGAAGAAGTCAAATTTTCACTATTTGCAGACATGATACTCAATGTAGAAAACCCAAAAGACTCCACCAAATAATTGCAAGAACTAATATATGATTTTAGCAAAGTCACAGGATATAAAATCAATGTACAGGAATCTGTTGCATTTCTATATACCAGTAATGAAGCAGCAAAAAAAGAAATCAAGGATTTGATCCCATTTACAATTGCACCAAAAACCATAAGATACCTAGGAATAAACCTAACCAGAGAGATAAAAGATCTATGTTCTGAAAACTATAGAACACTTATGAAAGAAATTGAAGAGGACACAAAGAAATGGAAAAGCATTCCATGCACATGGATTGGAAGAACAAACATTATTAAAATGTCTATACTACCAAAGCAATCTACACATTTTATGCAATCCCTGTCAAAATACCACCAGCATTTTTCACAGAGCTGGAACAAATAATCCTAAGATTTGCATGGAACCACAGAAGACCCTGAATAGCCAAAGCTATTGAAAAATAAAAGCAAAGCTGGACACATCACAATTCCAGACTTCAAGCTCAATTACAAAGCTGTAGTCACCAAGACAGTATGGTACTGGCACAAAAACAGACACATAGATCAATGGAACAGAATAGGAAATCCAGAAATGGACCCACAACTATATGGTCAACTAATTTTCAACAAAGCAGGAAAAAACATTCAATGGAAAAAATTCTCTTCAACAAAAGATGTTGGGAAAACTGGAGAGCCAAATGCAGAAGAATCAAACTGGACCACTTCCTTACACCATACACAAAAATAAATTCAAAATGGATGAACGACCTAAATGTGAGGCAGGAAAACATCAAAATCCTAGAGAAGAACACAGGAAGCAACCGCTTTGACCTCAGCCATAACAGCTTCTTACTAGACACATCACCAGAGGCAAGGGAAGCAAAAGCAAAAATGAACAAGTGGGACTTCATCAAGATAAAAGCATCTGCACAGTGAAGGAAATAATCAACAAAACTAAAAGGCAACCTAAAGAATGGGAGAAGATATTTACAAATGATATATCTGATAAAGGGTTAGTCTTCAAAATCTATAAAGGACTTATCAAGCCCAACACCCCAAAAACAAATAATCCAGTTAAGAAATGGGCAGAAGACATGAATAGACATTTTTCCAAAGAAGACATCCATATAGCTAACAGACACATAAAAGATGCTCAACATCACTCATTATCAGGGAAAGACAAATCAAAACTACAATGAGATACCACCTCACACCTGTCAGAATGGTTAAAATTAACAACACAAGAAACGAGTGTTGGCAAAGATGCAGAGAAAGGGGAACACTTTTGCACTGTTGGTGGGAATGCAAACTGGTGCAGCCACTCCAGAAAACAATATGGAGGTTCCTCAAGAAGTTAATAATAGAACTACCATACCATCCAGCAATTGAACTACTAGGTATTTACCCAAAGGATACAAAAACACAGATTCTAAGGGGTACATGCAGCTGATGTTTATAGCAGCATTATCAACAATAGCCAAAGTATGGAAAGAGCCTAAATGTCCATTGACTGACAAAGGGATAAAGAAGATGTGGCATTTATATACAATGGACTATTATTCAACCATCAAAAAGAATGAAATCTTGCCATTTGCAATGACATGAATGGAGCTAGAGTATATTATGCTAAGCGAAATAAGTCAGAGAAAGACAAATACCATGATTTCACTCATATGTGAAACTTAAGAAACAAAAAAGATGAACAAATACGGGAGAAGAAAAAAAAGAGAGAGAGAGAGGGGAACATCCATAAGAGACTCTTAATGATAGAGAACAAACTGAGGGTTGATGGAGGGAGGTAAGTGGGGGTTGGGCTAGACGGGTGATGGGTATTAAGGAGAGCACTTGTTATTGTTATGATGAACATTGGGTGTTGTATGTAAGTGATGAACCACTTAATTCCACTCCTGAAAGCAATATTGCGCTGTATGTTAACTAGCATTTAAATAAAATTTTTAAAAGAAATATAAAAAAATAAATAAGTAAAAAATGACAAAGGCAATTGAATAATGTCTATATGAACTGGAGGGGAACGATATCCCAGCTATGTTCCTCATATATGAAGACAAAGATATTCAAAGCTTTTCAGAAAATATAGAAAATATACCATTGATGTAACCTCCTTGAAAAAAAAAATGTTCAAGATCTACTGAACCTCCTGGGGCACCTGGGTGGCTCAGTTGGTTAAGCGACTGCCTTCAGCTCAGGTCATGATCCTGGAGTCCCGGCTCCCTGCTCGGCAGAGAGTCTGCTTCTACCTCTGACCCTCCCCCCCTCATGTGCACTCTCTCTCTCTCTCTCTCTCTCTCTCATTCTTGCTCTCTCAAATAAATAAAATCTTAAAAAGAAAGATCTACTGTACCTCCTAAAGATGTGAAATGAATTGTTAGAATTGGTTGTTTTTCCTCTTCCTGGAACCTAACATATAATAAAGCTAGATATGGTTTTGATTTTTGTTTTCTTACAACTCTAGGTAAACAAAAAGACAAGTTCAGTATAGTCCTAATCAGAAGATAGATTTAGAGAAGGTCAAACTTTAATGGAAGGAAAGACCTGAGACCAATATCTTGTAGCTACTTCACTCTTAGGACTCATTTTCCCCATCATCTCCTTAAATGAACAGACCTCCACTTTATAATCCCTTTAGAACCATATGGAACTCAAGGATTGTAAACTGGAACTGAAGGCCAAGACTAAAAAGACAAAACACTGGGGTGGGGAATGAAAGTTTCCAAAGCAGCTAGACATGAGGGAAGGAATTTCCTGAAAGAAAAGGTTTCCTTGGTTACCCATAGGGGAAGCCACAACTGGTGTCTGAGAGTCAAGAATGAAGTCATTCATGGTCGTGGAGAAGCTTGGGGCTAACAGATACTTCTGAATCCCCATGTCCTGTGGACTTGTTATTGGAGAATAATAGTCACAGGACAGAGGCAGACTTAACTGTGCCACTAATGGAGAGTGAGAGTCAGAGATTTTCACGTGCTGGGCCCTGTGAATATTGGGTGTCGTTGAGAGTTTAAAGGTGTTCTGAAGGGAGAAGGAAGCCAAGGTGCGATCAGGAAGCATATCTGTATAGGCATTTATCATAACTTTCCTTAAGACCTTAGTAAAAAGGGATTTGGATTTCCTAGGCTCCAATATCTTCTTGTCATTTCTTTTCTCATTCAAAATAAGCATGATCCTACCGAATTTTGAATTTGTAAATTGTCTTTTTATCTAAAGATGGTCTCAAAAACTCTAGAAGCTTCAGATGTCACATGGAAAATGCCAGTTAGGAAGCGCTGGAGAAGACTGGAACTGAAGCAAAGAGCTAGTGTATGTATTTTGCTGGCTTCACATGTATGACCACTCCCCCATCTCTTTTCATTCAGTTGTATGAAGGTTGATTCTCTGTTATGGGTGCACTGCTATATTTTTGTTATGAGTCATATCCCTTAACATTGTATTTGTCCTTCTTTGTCTTATTTAAGCGTAGTTTTTAATCCATGTGATTTAAATCAAGTTACCTTCACTGATGTGACAGGTATGTTTGAGTCCTTTTATAGTGTGTTACGTTGTTTAGTCTATTTTTTTAATTAATTGACTTTATTTTTCACAAGTTTTAGTTTTATAGAAATATTGAACAGACAATATGGTGAGTTCCTGTATATTCCCTCTTCTGCACATAATTTCCTCTATTATTAACATTTTCCATTAGTGTGGTATATTTGATGCAACTGATTAACTAAAATTGGTTATTATTATTATTAACTAAAGTCTGAAGTTTGCACTAGGGTTCACTCTTCATGAAGGGTTTTGACAAATATATAATGTTATCTATCCACCAATAGAATATCATACAAAATAGTTTCACTGCCCTAAAAATCCACTGCGCTCTACCTATTTATTCCTCTCTCTCTCACCCCTCAAACTCCTGACAGCCACCGATTCTTTTATTGTCTCTAATAGTTTTGTCTTTTCCAGAATGTCACATAATTAGAATCATACAGGATATAGCCTTTTCAGAATGGCTTCTTTCACTTAGCAATATGCATTAAATGTTCCTCTATATCTCTTAGTGGTTTGATAGCTCATTTCTTTTTATTGCTAATAATATTCCGTTCTATGGAATGGAACCATAGTTTGTTTATCCATTCACTTATTGAAGGACATCTTGGTAGCTTCCAATTTTTAGCAAATATAAATGAAGATCCTATAAAGATTTGTGTGTAGGTTTTTGTTTTGACCTAAGTTTTCAACTCATTGGGTAAACTCCTAGGAGCATGAATGCTGGATCATATTGTAAAACTACATTTAACTTTGTAAGGCTGGGCCCCCAGGGGTTTTTAATCTCTCAAACTAGCTCATGTTCAGTCTCCAGCAATTAGTCAATTTACATCCTACCAGTTTCTGGCGTGCGTTGTGAGCTTCTGCTCCTGGGCCTCTCTGCTCCTGGTAAGCCGTGATTCTCTGTGTTCACCTTCCTGTTTATTTTGGGGGGTGGCAGTTTTCCCTGTGACATCAATTATCTAACGAATCTAAGAAGAGTTGTTGCTTTGGATTTGTTTGTTTTTGGTGTTGGGAGGACAAAATGACAACTTTCAAGCTCTATAAAAATCAGACTGGAAGCCGGAAGTCTATTCTATTTTTTAAATTTGTATCTTTCACTAGGTGTTCTGTCTTCTTTACTTTTTATTTCAGCCGTCTGGAATTTCTTTGTATTTCTTTTCTACCAGGTACTTGCAATTTTACTTTTATAAAATGCCTTCATTTCCCTCCTTCTTTAGTCCTTAACTATCTGTTCCCTACTAAGAGCTACAAGGAAATTAACTCATATCTTTTACCCTCCACTGGTAATTTAATTGCATAATTTTACTCAACAGTATGATCTTAATCATGTTTATATTTGTGAATATGTTACTAGTCCAACTACTTGATTTCTCAGCTGTAAGTGTTGTCCTTTGAGTCTTGCTATCACAGCTGCTTCCATTTTCCACCTTCTCTTTCCTTTGCCTCCTGATTTTTGTTAGTCGTTTCATTTCTACATTGACTGGACATATTATAAGAGTCATTCCATTCTGTTACCCTTATTCTCACTTTTCAGTCTTAAATTCTCAGTTAATAACATTCAGAGCTCCAATCAATCCTTTTCCTCATGTTTTTTATTACTTGCATGGTTAAAGATTCTCCTCTAGAACTGTGTCCTTTCAATTTAAGATTTCGGATATATTGGCATAAAAACGGTAGCAAATAGGCTCTTATTATCCTTATAACCTGTATTCATATCTGTACTTATGTCTTTTGACAGTGCTTGTTTTTGTCTTGTTTCTTTGTTTTTATTTTGTTAATCTTGCCAGAAGTTTTATCAGTTTTATTGATTTTTTTCAATTAACCAGGGTCTGTCTGTTTGGCATTATTTATTTGTCCATTTACCTTTGTTTCTACACCATTAATCCTTCTATGGTTTTCCACTTCTTGAGTTTTGGGGGTTTGGGTTTGTTTTTAACCTTATTGCATTGTTCTGACTGGTGTCTTGGGAAATAAATGGTAAAAACAGCAGGTCTGCAAAGCGTTTGCTCTCCTGGCCAGAGGAGGAGATGCCCTGGAAAAGAAAGAAGGCAAACGCCCTAATTTAATCTCCTTGTAAACATAGCAGTGACAGACTTCATAGCAAACAGACAAAATGGTTTTGTAGAAGGAGAGGCCTTGTTATGAAAGGCTTTTAGCAGGGTGTGCCTGGCCATTTATAAATGCTTAAAAGAACCTGGAATCTATAGATTTATAGGATATGATTGCCTGAAAAATATAATGTAAACTATAACTATCTGAGTATAAAGCAGAGATGGTTTATGACCTAAGAAGCTCCTTCAGTATGGGTGCTCAGGGTCAGAGAATTTCCAAGATAGTTTTGAAAAAAGACCTGAGAATGTCCAGCTAGAAGTGTTAGACTTCTCCACAGATTGACTATGCTTTTTGATTATTTGCATCCTTGATATAATTGATAAAGTTTGATCTCTTATTTGTGTCAGTCTTATTTGACAATCCAATCCTTTTTTAAAATTACTTTTTATAGAAGTAGAGTTTACAATGCTATATTAGTGTCAGGTGCATGACATAGTGATTTGACAACTCCATACGTTAAGTTATGCTCGCCATGATAAGTGCAAGCACCATCTGTCACCACACAAACATGTTGGAATATTATTGACTATATTTCCCATACTACACCTTTATCCCCATGACTTACCCATTCTATAACTGGAAGTTTGCATCTCTTAATCCCTTTCACCTACTTCACCCATCTCCTTAGCTGCCTCCACTCTGGAAAACACCAGTTCTCTGTATTTTGGGGTCTGTTTCTGTGTTTGTTTGTTCATTTAGCTTGTTTTTTAGATTCCACATATAAATGAAATCAGATGGCATTTGTGTTTCTCGTCTGACTTATTTCACTTAGCACAATATTTCCTAGGTCCCTCTGTATTGTGGCAAGTGGCATGATCTCATTCTTTTTATGGTTGAGTAATATCACATTGTATATGTATACCACATCTTCTTTATTCATTCATCTATCCATTACATTGCTTTCATATCTTGGATATTGCAAATAATGCTGCAGTAAACATGGGGGTGCATATATCTTTTTCAAATCAGTGTTTTTATTTTCTTTGGGTAGATATGCAATAGTGGAATTGCTGGGTCATACAGCATTTTATTTTAATTTTTTGAGGCTCCTCTGTACTATTTTCCACAGTGGTTGCACCAGTTCGTATTCCCACCAACAGTGCACGAGGGTTTCTTTTTTTCCCCACATTCTCATCAACACTTGTTATTTTATTTTATTTTATTTTTTTAGCCATTCTGACAGGTATGAGGTGATACCTCATTGTGGTTTTGATTTGTATTTCCCGGATGATGAGTGATCTTGAGCATCTTTTCACATGTTTGTTGACAGCCTGCCTTTTTCTTTAGAAAAATGTTTATTCAGGTCCTTTGCCTGTTTTTTTCCTTTGCCTATTTTTAATTGGATTATTTTTTTTGGTGTTGAGTTGTAGAAGTTCTTTATATATTTTGGATATTAGCCCCTTATCACATATATTATTTGCAAATATCTTCATTCACTCAATAGATTGCCTTTTTGTTTTGTTGATGGTTTCCTTCACTGTTCAAAAGCTTTTTATTTTGGTATAATCCCGAAGTCCCAGTAGTTTATTTTTGCTTTTGTTTCCCTTGCCTGAGAAGATATACACAGAAGAATGTTTTTAAGGCCAATGTCCAAGAGATTACTGCCTATGCTTTCTTTAAGGAGCTTTATGGTTTCAAGTCTTACATTTAGGTCCTTAATCCATTTTGAGTTTATTTTTGTGTATAGTATAAGAAATAGGTCCAGTTTCATTCTTTTGCATGTGGCTGTCCAGTTTTCCCAACACCATTTATTGAAGATTGTCTTTTCCCTATTGTATATTCTTACTTCCTTTGTCATAGATTAATTAACCATGTAAGTGTGGGGTTTCTTCTCTGCTCTCTGTCCTGTTGCATTGATCCTGACCCATTGTGCTAGTACCATACGATTTTAATTACTCTATCTTTGTAGTATATCTTGGAATCTGGAATTGTGATACCTCCAGCTTTGTTTTTCTTTCTCAAGATTACTTTGGCACCAGTCCTCAATTCTTAACTTGGATGCTCAACTTATTAAGTTCAGCCTTTCATATTTTCTAATATATGCATTCAATACTAAACTTTTTTCCTAAGTACTTCTTGGTTGCCTTCTATACATTTTGATAGGTAATATTTTCATCACTATTCATTTCAAAATATTTTCTAATTTACAGTGATTTCTTTCTGACCCATGAGTGTTTTTCTAAATTTCCAAACAAAAGTGATTTTCTAGTTATCTTTTTATTGCTGACAACTAACTTAACTGTGTTTTTCAAAGAATGTTCTTTATATGATATCAATACTTAAAATTGGTTAAGTCTTGTTTTGATTAGGTGCTAATATTCATTGATGTTCCATGTATGCTTTAGAACAGGGATCAGCAAACTATGGCACACAAGCTAAATCCAGCCAGCCATTTGTTTCTGTAAATCAAGGTTTATTGGAATACAACCAAACTCATCTATTTATATGTTGTCTATGGTTGTTTTTATACTACAGTGGTAGAGTTGAGCAGTTGTGGTAGAAACTGTATGTCCTGCAAAGCCTAAAATATTTACCCTCTGGCCCTTTGTAGAGAAAGTTTGGTGACCCCTACTTTAATGGGATGTGTATTCTGCAGTTTTGGGGACAGTGTTCCTTATGTCCATTGGATGCAAATTGTATTAACTTTGAGTTGTTTACTACATAGCCTTAGTGATTTTTTTTTCTGTCTTGATCTAGCAATTATTGAGAGAAGTGCATCAAGATTTCCCCCTATGGTGGTGTATTTGTTCATTTATCCTTATAATTCTGTTAAGTTTTTCAGTTTTGCTGTAAATATAATCTGTTCTTAGGTGCACAGAAGTTTAGTTCCATTTTCCTGCTAAATTTATTTTAAAAATTTGAATAGTAGATGGAATTTTGGCCTTACATACTAAAAAGATACACTAACTAAAGATGTACCTTTTTTGGTTGGTATCTGCCTGGCATGTATTTCAAGTCTTTTAGTCAATCTTTCTATTTAATTATGTTTTAGATTTGTCTCTGTTGAATAGCAAAGAGCTAGAATCTATTATTTATTTCAGGAAGATAATTTCAAGTGCATTTAATGTAATCACCATTAAATGTGTTTCTATAAGCCTTTATTATGCTATTTATTTTTCCTGGATCTTGTATCTTTTGACTCTTTTTTGCTCTTTTCTTGCTCTCATTTGAATTATGTTTCAATTACATTTTTTTCTCTTTGATGATTTGGAAACCACACACTATATTTTTATTTTTTAGTAATCTTATTTAACCTAAAAAAATCAAGTATCAGTAAATTACTTTACTTTTCTAGAATACTCTTACTGTGGTCAGCTTTTCTATTTATATAAAATTTTTCAATTTAATTCTATTATATTTTAACCCCTCCTAAAATTAGTATTGGTTTTTTTGCATGAGCTTCTTTGAACTAACCACAGATTTCTGCTTTTTCAGTTCATTTCTTATTACATTTCAAATCTTCCATATGAAGCCATTTCAACTAAGGAAAAAAAAAAAACTACATACTAACAAAAGCAAGGTGGTGAAATAAATAAGTATGAACCAAGAATTAATTTATTTGGATATTAAAGTATAATAATTTTAATCGAAAATTTGTTCACTTAAAAGTCTAATAAGGTGGGCAAAACCCTAATTAAAGATAAAATAATGAAATTCACTCTTAAAAATAGATAATATAAAATTTAATGTTAAAAACTTTGAAAGCTTCCATCAATTACTTTACAGGAAAATTTTGATTACCAAAATCAACCCAAGAAGATGCAGAAAGCCTGAATAAATTATAATTCATAAATAAAATAGAAAAAGTTAAAGAACTTCCTTTAACAGAGTGCTAGGCTCAGACAATTTAAGGTATGAGTTATTAAAATTCTCAAAAAAACAAATAAGTAAACCTTATGATTAAAAAAACCATCACATAGAAAAATGATAGAATATTTTAGAATATTTTTTTTGGTCTGGCATAACATTAATTCCAAAATATGACAGAGCATTAGAGAAAAACAGGATTTAGACCAAGTTTTTATAAAAATTATCAAATTGGGGTGCTTGGGTGGCCCAGTTGGTTAATCATCTGCCTTCAGCTCAGGTCATGATCCCAGAGTCCTGGGATCGAGCCCCACCTCAAGCTCCAGGGAGCCTCTTCTCCCTCTCTCTCTCTGTGCTGCTCCCCTGCTTGTTTTCTCTCTCTCTGTCAAATAAATAAATAAAATCTTAAAAAAATTATCAAATTGAATTCAGCACTACATTTAAGTTTTAATATTCATATAAGGCTTATGTTTTAGAATTTATAAATAAACCTATATTGATATAGCTATTAGATAATTTGTCATAGCAAAGCATCAAAGGAGAAAAATATCATATTTACGTGTTGAATATCTGTATAACTAGTGACTTCTAACGTTGAATGTCTAGAGCTATCATTTGCGACTGAAGAAGCTTGTCAGCTCCCAATAATCTTAAATTATCCCAAGTTAAGGGAAAGAATTTTCGTAGATTGGTACTAGACCTTCCACCTGTCTTGATGGTAGGATCTAGAAAAACATCATAATGCAATTTGATAAAATAAAGAAGATGGAAATATGACCCTAACTGTATCCTTTATGTTATATATATATATTATACAAATCCACTTAATGGTATGGGATTATTTTTAACATGAAAAACAGATTCTAAAATTAACTTAAAGAACAAATGTATCCAAATAGTGAAAAAAATACTTTTAAAAAGAAATAAAACACTGTGATATTATTATAAAAATTTATATAAATCCTTAGAAAAGAAAGTCAAGAAATAACAATTTGTTTTTTAAGAAGGGCAAATACCTGGCCTTTAGTAGATAAATGTTTTTATATCTCTTAGGACTATTGGCTCAACTTAGAAATATCCTGATTTTAAAGGTAATTGTCTCCTTGAAGCATAACACTTAATATTAAGCTAGCCTTGGTTATTAGTTATGAGAAGTGACATTTACACACAAAAGGTTGATTTTAAAAAATAACATTTTACCACATTTTATTATAGACAGCAATATTAAAAAGTTGTAAATAGCTTTGGTTGTTCACTTAAAATTGTAGACTATATTTGAAACAAAAGTTTGTTTTTAGCAGGTAATAATTAAACTGGTGATATACCATCATTCATCTAGCGCCAGTAAATTCAAGGAATATAAAAGACCTAAGAATATATTAAAAATTACAGCTGAACAACTCCACTATTTTTTTATTCTTGTAAAAAACAATGTGTTTTACAAGTAAAAGTTACCTGAAAAGATTAACTTTAAAACATAATGCAGAATATCAATTTGTCATGAGAATTATAGTGCTGTGATTCAGATGAAAAATTTCCAGAAGGGGATGGCTAAGAACAAAGGGCAGACCTCTTCAGTATCAAATATCAAAAGAATTGTCTAAGCAAAACATGTAAGATTAATAAAAGATTAACCTCCATTTTAGTCTCAGAGGGGAACTGCTGGCCTCTAATGCAAAACTCTAGTCTAAGACTACATCAGTTTCTGTCTTTGCTGAAGAATCTATTAGCATCAAATGCTAAACAAGCTAAAGTTACAAATGCATTCATGGGTTAAGGATCTTAGGCTCTGATGGTAGTGTCAACATATAATTTATATTCTGTAAGCATTAAGAGATATGAATATAAAAAAGTAGGTTTAAAAAAGAAAAGGAAAATAATCTATGGTTTTTAAAACTTAAAATATTATTTTAGTTTTAGCATAATGTTTTGGACTTCATATCTCCCTAGGATAATTCTGGATACTTAAATAGTAATCCCTCCACACACCCTTCAAAGACTGTACAGATCCATAAAGAGATCTAATAAAACCACCCACAACTCACATGTAGAGCAAAACAAAGAGAAAGGGAACACACAAATGTTCATTTACATGTAACCAGGGAAATAATGTGAAGATTATGCGGGAAAAGAGTGTAGTAGGGTCCTGTAGTTGGTGAAATATGATAATGTTATGCTCCAAAAAAGAGGGCTTTACCTCAATGGGAGTCCGAGGCCCCATGGATCAAAGCCAGAGCCATCGAAGGAGTTGGGAGAGAGAAGAGATAAGAAGTTGCAGAACCAGAGGTGGCAATCTTGGGAAGGCGGTGCTTAGGGTGGAAGTGTGACAGCCCAAGTTAGATCTCCTTTGAAGATCTGACAGTGAATGGAAGAAGGAAGAAAACGATGGAAAGCAAGAGTCTCACATAAAGTAAAAGAGTCACAGAAAGTAGAAGACACACCATCATGCAAAAAGGGCCCCATTTACTGAAGACTTTATACTTCTGAGTATCAACAGAAGAGTATGTTCTTGAACTAAGAAACCTAGTAAGCACCCAAACCCCTCATAGTTCTCCTCGGGGATGCGGCTTGTGGCTGACTTAGGAAAATCCAAGACATTTAAAAAGTGGTCAGAAAGTCAGACAACATCCTCATTAAGCTATAATAAAAAGAAAGGAAGATGCAATTTTTTCATTGGATGAAAATATTCCTAAAAATGTAGCAGAGAAAAATTATAACCCAGCACTCAAATATGAAGTCCATAATACTAAAGTAGGAATGGCAAATAAGAGAACACACCGTAAAAACAAAGACTTAGAAATAAAGAATAAGAAATGACATGAATAAGAAAAAGAAAGAGAAATGACAAAATGTAGAAAGTTGGAAAAAATAGAATTGGCCAAACTCAGGAAAGAAATGGAAAAAAAATCATTTTAGAAATAAAGGCAATTACAAACTGTTCAACAGAAAATAGCTCTGGCAGTAAAATAAGGAACATTTGAATAAGGAATGAAAAGAGCCAAGAGAAACATACACAAAATAGGAGAGAGGGAAAGAGAGAAGAGTATTCAAAAGAAAAATTCTAGATACAGAAAATAAGCAAAGCAAGTAGAGGGTGTGTATAAATATATGTCACAAGAAGAAAAACAACTATGAAATTTAAATTTTGGTCAATTATGATACATTATCTGGTAAAATTAATAGGCTCTAAAATTAAAGAAAAACCCTCTGGGGCTTCAGGCAAAAAGACTGTCAGGGGAAAATATCAGCAATATATTTCTTTTTTTAAGCTTTTATTTTAATTCCAGTTAACTTACAGTGTTATATTGGTTTTATGTGTACAATATAGTGATTCCATATATCACCCCGTGCTCATCACAAGTACATTCCTTAATCCCCATTTACCTATTTAACCCAGCCCCCCACCCACCTCCCCCTCTGGTAACCATCAGTTCTCTATAATTAAGAATCGGTTTTTTTTTAATTTGTCTCTCCATCTCTCTCTCTTTTCCCCTTTATTCATTTGTTTTGTTTCTTAAATTCTACATATTAGTGAAATCATGTGGTATTTGTCTTTCTGTGACTTATTTTGCTTAGCATTATACTCTAACTCCATCCATGTAGTTGTAAATGGCAAGATTTCATTCTTTTTGATGACTTAATATTATTCCATTGCATGTGTATACACACACACATGAATGGATAAAGAAGATATACACACACACATATATGTATATATATATATGAATAGATATATGTGGTATATATATATACCACATCTTCTTTATCGATTCGTCTAGTGATGAACACTTGGGCTGCTTCCATAATTTGGCCATTGTAAATAATGCTGCTATAAACATCGGAGTGCACGTATCCCTTTGAATTAGTGTTCTTATATTCTTTTGGTAAATACCCAGTGATGCAATTGCTGCATCATAAGGTAGATCTATTTTTACTTTTTTGAGGAATCTTCATACTGTTCTCCAGAATGGCTGCCCGGTTTGCACGCCCACCAACACTGTATGAGGGTTCCTTTCTCTCCACATCCTTGCCAACACCTGTTGTTTCTTGTGTTGTTGATTTTAGTCATTCTGACAGGTGTGAGGGGGGCATCTCGTTGTAGTTTTGATTTGCATTTCCCTGATAAGTGATGATGAACATCTTTTCATGTGTCTCTTGGCCATCGTGTGTCTCCTTTGGAGAAATGTCTGTTCTGCCCATTTTTAATTGGATTATTTTGTTTTTTGTTGAGCTTTAGAAATTCCTTATATATTTTGGATACTAACCCTTTATTGGATATGTCATTTGCAAATATCTTCTCCCATTCCTTCGGTTGTCTTTTAGTTTTGTTGATTGTTTCCTTCACTGTGCAGAAGCTTTTTATTTTGATGAAGCTTCAGTAGTTCATTTTTGCTTTTGTTCTCCTTGCCTCAGGAGACCTATCTAGAAAGAAGTTGCTATAGCTGCTGTCAAAGAAGTTACTGCCCGTGTACTCTTCTAGAATTTTTATGGTTTTGGATCTCACATTTAGGTCTTTAACCCATCTTGAATTTTTTCAAATTATTTTTGTATATGGTTTAAGAAAGTGGTCTGATTTCATTCTTTTGCATCTTGCTGTCCAGTTTTCCCAACACTGTTTATTGAAGAGACTGTCTTTTCCCATTGTATATTCTTTCCTGCTTTGTCAAATATTAATCGACCACATAATTGTGGGTTTATTTCTGGATTTTATATTCTGTTCTATTGATCTGTGTGTCTCTTTTTGTGCCAGTACCACACTGTTTTGATCACTCCAGCTTTGTAATATAACTTGAAGTCCAGAACTGTGATTCCTCCAGCTTTGCTTTTCTTTTTCAGGGTTGCTTTGGCTATTTGGGGTCTTTCATGGTTCCATGCAAATTTTAGAATTGTTCTCTGAAAAATGCTGGTGGTATTTTGATGGGGATTGCATTAAATGTGTAGATTGCTTTGGGTAGTATAGACATTTTAACAATATTTGTTCTTCTAATCTATGAGCATGGAATGTCTATTTCTCTGAGTTGTCTTCAGTTTCTTTCATCAGTGTTCTCTAGTTTCAGAATACAGGTCTTTCACCTCTTTGGTTAAGTTTATTCCTAGGTATATTATTATTTTGGGTGCAATTGTAAATAGGATTGTTTTCTTAATTTCTCTTTCTGCTGTTTCAATATTGGTGTATAGAAATGCAATAGATTTCTGTACATTGATTTTTGTATCCTGTGACTTTACTGAATTCGTTTACCAGTTCTAGCAGTTTTTGGTGGAGTCTTTTGGGTTTCCTATATACAGTATCATGTCATCTGCAAATAGTGAAAGTTTTACTTCTTTCTTACCAATTTGGACACCTTTTATTTCTTTTTGTTGTTTGATTGCTATGGCTAGGACTTCTAGTACCGTGTGGAATAAAAGTGGTGAGAGTAGATATCCCTGTCTTGTTCTAGACCTTATGGGAAAAGTTCTCAGTTCCACTAAAGATGATGTTAGCTGTGGGTTTTCACAGATGGCCTTTATTGTGTTGAGGTATGTTACCTCTTAACCTACTTTATTGTGAGTTTTTATCATGAATGGATGTTATGCTTTGTCAAATGCTTTTTCTGCATCTAACTGAAATGATATGATTCTTAACCTTTCTCTTATTAATGTGATGTATCACATTGATTTGCAAATATTGAACCACCCTGGCAACCTTAGGAATAAATCCCACTTGATTGTGGTGAATGATTTTTTAAAATATATTGTTGAATTCGGTTTGCCAATATTTTATTGAGAATTTTTGCATCTTTGTTCATCAAAGATATTGACTTGCAATTCTCTTTTTTTTTAGTGTTGTTTTTATCTGGTTTTGGTATCAAGGTAATGCTGTCCTCATAGAATAAATTTGGAAGTTTTCCTTCCTTTTCTTATTTTTGGAATAGTTTGAGAAGAGTAGGTATTAACTCTTCTCTAAATGTTTGGTAGAATTAACCTGTAAAACCATCTGATCCTGGACTTTTGTTTTTTGGGAGTTTCTTGATTACTGACTCAATTTCTTTGCTGGTTATTGGTTCTGTTCAAATTTTCTATTTCTTCCTGTTTCAATTTTGATAGATTCTATTTTTATAGGAACTTATCCATTTCTTCTAAGTTGTCTAATTTGTTGGCATATGGTTTTTCTTTTTTTTTTTTTAAGATTTATTTATTTGAGAGAGAGCATGAGCAGGAGGGGCAGAGGGAGAAGGAGAGAGAGAGAATCTCAAGCAGACTCCAAGCTGAGCCTGACTCCGGGCTTGATCTCACAACTATGAGATCACAACCTGGGCAGAAACCAAAAGTCAGATGCTCAACCAACCGACTGCACCACTGAGGTGCCCTAGCATATAGTGTTTCATAATTTCTTATGATTGTATTTGTCTGGTGTTGGTTGTTATTTCTACTCTCTCTTTTGTGATTTTATTTGAGTCCTTTCTCTTTTTTTCTTGATAAGTCTGGCTAGAGGTTTATCAATTTTATTGATTTTTTTCCAAAGAAACAGCTCCTACTTTCATTGATCTGTTCTGTTGTTGTTGTTGTTGCTGTTCAGTTTCTACGTCATTTATTTCTGCTCTAATCCTTATTATTACCTTCCTTCTCAGCAATATATTTTAATAGCGATATACAATAGACAGAGTCTATTGATCCTACCACTTTTCACTCTTTCTTCATCTAGTTTAAATTTCATAGATAGTAATTATAATCATATCCTGCATCTGTTCTCTCAGTTCCATAACTCTGTCCTGTGGAACTCTCAATATTGTGCTAACTTCACAAAAAAATCACAACCCAGATTAAATTAATCTCTTCTCTTGTTTTATGTTAACCCCATGAGCTGGTAATAACTGGAGAAGAATTCAAAACCATATTCGTGACCACACACTTCAGGTGAGCCATCAATGCTATCAGGTCATCGATATGTACGTCACAAGTCTATTCATCCTCCTCTTCTCCTGAAAGAGTATTGCATATCTTCTCTACTTTCCTGAAACCACTTAAACTTCCTCTCCCTTCCTCACTTCCAGCTGATGACATGCTTCCTTACTGAGCAAATTAAGCAATTGGAAGAGAACTTCCGCAGACTCCAAGCACCACATTTCCTCACTTACAAGTATCTGCACTCACATACTTGGCTTTCCTATGTGTTACTACAGATCAACTACCCATGAGCCAATCTGAGGCAGATGTCCTGACTTGTTCTCTAGATCCCATCTCCTGTTGCCTACCCAAAAATATAGCTTCAAATTTTCTTTCTTTCCTATATCAGCTCTTTACTAGATCATTCCCCTCAGCATATAAATATCTGTCATTTCTCCTAACATACAAAAAAAGAAAAATTCTTGAACCCACTTCTAAGTGGCATAACTTTTCCCTCACTCTCCTTTGCATCACAACTCCTTGAAAGACATGTCTACAGGAATGTCTCCAAGTGCACCTTTTTCCTTCTCTTTCAAATTACCCCATTCAGATTTGCATTCCTTCTATGTCACCTGAACTGCTTTTTCCAAGGTCATCAATAGTATCCTCATTGCTAAACTAATATTAAATTCTCATTCCTCACCTTACTTATCAATGGCATCTGATGAACTTAATCATGCTCATCTCCTTGATATATTTTCATTATTTGGTTTCTAGGACATAACACTCCTCATTAGTGGTTCCTTCTCACTTTCCATTACCTTGTATTACATTTCCCTTCTTCCCACTCTTTGACATGACGGCACATCAGAGATCCATCCTTGCTTATATTTGCTACCTATCCTTATTCCCTTGGTGATGGCATTCAATCTAAAGGCTAAAAATGTCATCTATATGCCAATTGACAGCTTGCTCCTAAACCCCAGGCCCCTATTACCAAGTACACGTTGAATTGGAGATCTAATGGGCATCTCAAACTTAGCATGTTCAACACTGAACTTTCAATCTAACCCATAATATGTGTTCCACCCATACCATTCCCTATCTCAGTTAATGATAATGCTATCTTTCCAGATTGTAGGCCAAAAAAAAAAAAAACAAACCAAACAATAACAACAAAACCCTTGGAATCAGTTCTAACTTATCATCTTGCAAATCTCACATTTGAATCTGTTTTTATTTATTTTTATTTTATTTTATTATGTTATGTGAATCACCATACATTACATCATTAGCTTTTGATGGAGTGTTCCATGATTCGTTGTTTGTGTATAACACCCAGTGCTCCATTCAATACGTGCCCTCTTTAATACCCATCACCGGGCTCACCCATCCCCCCACCCCCCTCCCCTCTAGAACCCTCAGTTTCTTTCTCAGAGTCCATAGTCTCTCATGGTTTATCTCCCCCTCCGATTTCCCCCCCTTCATTTTTCCCTTCCTACTAACTTTTTTTTTAAACATATAATGTATTATTTGTTTCAGAGGTACATGTCTGTGATTCATCAGTCTTACACAATTCACAGCACTCACCATAGCACATACCCTCCCCAATGTCTATCACATAGCCACTGCATCCCTGCCACCCCCCAACCACCCCAGCAACCCTCAGTTGGTTTCCTGAGATTAAGAATTCTTCGTATCAGTGAGATCATATGATACTTGTCTTTCTCTGATTGACTTATTTCGCTTAGCATAATACCCTCTAGTTCCATCCATGTCATTGCAAATGGCAAGATTTTGGGTTTTTTTGATGGCTGCATAATATTCCGTTGTATATATATACCACATCTTCTTTATCCATTCCTCTGTCGATGGATGTCTTGGCTCTTTCCACAGTTTGGCTATTGTGGACATTGCTGCTATAAACATTGGGGTGCGCATACCCCTTCAGATACTACATTTGTATCTTTGGGGTAAATACCCAGTAGTACAATTGCTGGATCGTATGGTAGCTCTATTTTCAACTTTTTGAGGAACCTCCATACTGTTTTCCAGAGTGGCTGCATCAGCTTGCATTCCCACCAACAGTGTAGGAGGGTTCCCCTTTCTCTGCCTCTTCACCAACATCTGTCGTTTCCTGACTTGTTAATTTTAGCCATTCTGAATCTGTTTTTAAAAATATTTTTTCATAATGCTTTTTGAAACTGAGTTATAAGACATACAGTAAAGTACAAAAAGTGATTTTTTACTTATTTATGCCCCTACATAACCACCATCCAGACTGAGATATAGACTATTATCACCACCCCAGAAGCCTGCCTCATTTCCTTTTAAGGTCAATACACTTTCTTCTGACATTTATCAAAATAAAGAGTAACTACACTTCTTTTTTTTTTAAATTTTATTTATTTATTTGACAAAGAGAGACACAACACAGCAAGAGAGGGAACACAAGCAGGGGGAGTGGGAGAGGGAGAAGCAGGCTTCCCGCGGAGCAGGGAGCCTGATGGCAGGGCTCGTTCCCAGGACCCTGGGATCATGACCCGAGCCGAAGGCAGACGCTTAACGACTGAGTCACCCAGGCACCCCAAGAATAACTACACTTCTGACCTTTATCACAATAGATTATTTTTGCCTATTCTTGACCATCATATAAATGAAACTAGACAATATGTATGTTTTTTGCCTCAATATTATATCTGCTAGATTTATCTATGTTGTTGTGTTCAGTAGTTGTGGGTTTTTTTTTTCCATTACTAGGTATTATTTATTCACTGTCACGTTGATGGATAGTTGGAATGTTTCTAGATTTTTACTATTATGAATAAAGGTAAAATGACCATTTTTACACATCTTTTGATAGACATATGCAATAATATTTCTGTTGCACATAGAAGTATAATTGCTGGGTAGTATGGGTACACACATCAGCATTAGTAGATTCTGCCAAAGAATTGCCCAAAATGGTTCTATCAATTTACACTCCTTTCAGCAATGTGTGATAGCCTGATTTCCTGTACATCCTTGCCAACACTAGATATTGTTAGTTCTTTGAATTTTAGTCAGGCTTGTGGGTGTGTAGTAGTTTATTATGGCTTTCACATATATTCCTGATGGCTAATTCTGTTGATCACCTTTTCATATGTTTATCTGCAATTTGTACATTCTTTTTTATACAGTGTGTTCATATTTCTGTCCCATTTTCTCTTTTATTGTTTTTTCCCTATTGATATGTTAGAAATTTTTTATAGTCTGGATATGGGTTCTTTGTGCGATATATGCACTCTCAAATAAATGAATAAAATCTTTTTAAAAATTATGTCTGCTTTTTGAAATTTTAATTACTGTTATCTTTATTAACTTCCTTCTACTTTTTAAGGAGTATTTAAGTATGTTTAATTTATAGTTAATTTTCTAGTTTCTTGAGATTGTAGATGGGATTTTCAAACTTTCTTCTTAATATACTAATTTAGAGCTAAAAATTTCCCTTTGGTCGCCATTTTAAATGCATCTCAGAATTTCTGATATGTCAGATTTTTTTCATTCAATTTAAAATATAATTCATTGTGTTTTCTTTTTTGACATGTGTTATATAATAGTGTGTTTAATCTCCAAACCCTTAGATATTTCCCGATAATCGTATTCATTTCTAGCTACTCTATAGGATTCCAAGTCTTTGGAATCTACCTATGTACATTGCCTATATAGATCAGCAAACGGTCCACTTGGTAAATATTCCAAAGGCACTTGAAAATGTTTATTCTGATTATGTTGGGTGTAGTGTTCATTGTGTTGTTTAAATTTCCTATGTCTTTAATTTTTTTCTTGTTCATTTCCTAAAAAGTTTTAAAATATCAAATTACAATCATAGATTTGTATTTCTTTTTAGTTCTCTGTGTTTCCTTCAATGTATGAATCTTTTTAATAGATGTGTAAACATTTATAATTATTATTTCCTCCTGTTGGTTAAATTGAACCTTTTATCATTGTGAAATGTTCCTCCTAAACTTTGTTAATTCTTGTCACTCTTCTTTCTCTTCTGTTGATAGACTACAACAGCTTTATTTTGATTTTTGATTTCATGGTATGCATTTTCACCTTTTTCTTTCAGATATTTGTAACTGTATATAAAGTATGTCTCTTGTAAACAGTATTGAGTTAAATTTTGAATTTTTATTTGTTTTTTTTTTTGTTTGTTTGTTTGTTAATCTAACCTGACCGTTCTCTCTTTAACTGGAGTGCTTAGTCAATTTACACTTAATATTACTGAGATGGTTGAGTTTGAGTCAACCATCTTGCCATGGTTTTCTAATTGTTTCATCTTTGTTTCTTCATTTATCTTTTCTGGCCTTCCTTTGGATTAATCATTGTTCCATTTTTTTATTCATTCTTTCCTCTATTAGCTTTCTCAATATATATTTTTTTTGTTATTTCATTGATTACTCTTAAAATCATTATATGAATTCTACATGGTAAGTTGTAATAGTTCCCAAAGCATACAAGAAACTAAAATAGTTTAATTCCATTAACCAAAACACCTTTGGTGCCATCAATTTCATATATTTTAAATATAAAGTTTTATATGCATAAGATATAATAGTTAATAATTTTAAACAGAATGTTTTCTGGGTTTTTGTTTTTTTTTTTACTGGAAACAAGCTATAGGAAACTAAAAAGGAGTAGAGTGGGAGAATTCCTTATAAAAATAAAAAGAACATATACAATTGTATCTTCAAGAATTTTCATGGAACATTATGACCCATCAAATTAAGGTATCCCCATTCTCTAACAAAAACAGAAAAAGGGCAGCATGAAAATATTCTAATGCAGTGCTGCCCAACACAACTTTCTGTGATGATGGAAATGTTCCATTATCTCTGTGTTGTCTAATATAGAATCTACTAGCCACATGAATACTCACAATGTACCTAATGCGATTGAGGAACTGAATTTTTAATATAGTTTAAATAGCCACATGTGGCTGGTGGTTACCAGTTGAACAGCACAGTTCTAATGCCTCATGGCTCAAAACCAGTGCTTTCTTTGGGGGACTTCTCTAATCACTGCCGAAGGGTGTAGAGGGTTGAGGGTGGAAAGAGGGGAAAGTTCTTAACAGATCTATTTAGTTACTTCAACAAGTTCTGAAACTCTCCACAGCTTCCAGGGGCAGGGCCTGAGGAGAGGACTCTAAGGGACACCTGAGTATGCCCTTGAACTCCTGGCTAATGCCAAAGGAGCTAAAAGGCCCAGGACTTGGCTCACTCAGATAGGGGGAGGCCTGTGGTGCCACACACAGAATCTGAGGCTTGGGCCATCTGTGCATGGAAATCGTCCGCTGTGGGACTGGTGGGAGGTGGGGATGCTCATTTCTGGACAGGGTTTCTGGGGCAGGAGGATTTAGAGGTGGAGGGAGGACCTGAGGGCCCTTTCTGGCCAACTGCAGGCTGGATAAGCCCTTTCTTTTTAGGGAGCAAGGTCTTGTTCTTGCTCTTGAACACTTTGCTGGGATCCAGCTTGTTTACAAAGGTGTTGGTCTCTTCTGCAAGCGGGTTTGGGTTGTAGGTGATAGGTTTATGCGTGTTAAACCATTGCTTGGCCTGTGAGCTAATGCCATAGCTGGTGAAGGCATACTACCACTTCGGCAGGCCCAGGTGCATGATGAGGAGGCAAGAGTAAGTGGTAAAGGTAGCCATGAGAAAATGCCAGTATAACGCCCTGTCCAGGAACCAGATCTCAGTGTCTCGTGAATGCTGGTTTTCCTCTTTTGTAGACAAGGCAAACCTCCCCATTCAGATTGCAAGGATCCAGCTCAAAAACCACACTGGGAGAATCAAAGTGAGGCCTCTCTGGCTGGTTCTCACTGGCTCCAAGTGCATCAACTTCCAGGTCTGCAGAGTTGGTGCATTAGGGAGTGCATACACAGAAGACTGGTTGGGTTGAGTTGGTTTTGAGATGCTGTTAATTGCCATGCTGCCCAGTGGAATGGTGTGCTCATCAAGTTTCATGCTCCATGTCATATGAAAG
This sequence comes from Eumetopias jubatus, assembly GCF_037043125.1. Taxonomy (NCBI): domain Eukaryota; kingdom Metazoa; phylum Chordata; class Mammalia; order Carnivora; family Otariidae; genus Eumetopias; species Eumetopias jubatus. The sequence continues at coordinate 38,713,029 of NW_028274820.1, forward strand.
CCATTTGTTATCAGGTAAAAATGCTTCAGATTCTCAGGTAGCACACAGTTTTTGTTTTTTGTTGTTCTTCTTCTTCTTCCTATGAGGAAATCATATGACACTCAGCAGGTGGCTTTTCTAAGATAGTGACTTCTGTCACACCTGGGGAAGATTCTAGGCTGCAGGTGATCCCCAGGGTCAGCTTCTCCTGGTACAGCTTGCTGCAGCCTGGGGCAGCATCCCCACCACGGCTCACGTCCCACTCTGAGCTCATTTACAGTTTTCCATGTTTACATCTTCAAGTGCTCTCATTCCCCCATTTTGCAGTTATGTGCTTCCATCTGGGATCATTTTCCTTCAGAACTCCCGGTAATGTTTCTTGTAGTGCAGATCTGCTGGCAACAAATTCTCTCAGCTGTGTTTAACTGTAAACATCTTTACTTATCCTTCGATTTTGAAGGATTTTTTGCTGGATATAGACTATTGGTTTGCAGGGTTTGTTTGTTTTCCTTTAGCGCCTTAATGTTAATCTTTCATTAATCTTTCATTAATGTTAATCTTTCATTAATCTTTCATTTCTGACATCCATAGTTCCTGTTGAAATGTCAGTCATTAGTCTTTTTGATGCTCATTTGGAGGTATTATCTCTGTTTTTCTAGGTATGCAAAGATTGTCAGTCTGTTTTTAGCTTTCAGAAGTTTGACTCTGATGTGCCTAGTTGTGTTTTGTTTGTTTGGTTTTGTATTCTGTTTGGGGTATATAGAGGTTCTTGAATGTATAGTCCTATGTGTTTTAATTAGTTGGGAGAAATTCTTAGCCAATATTTCTTCCAATATTGCTTTTTATATTCAATATATTTCTTATTGTACATAAAACCTTTCTTATCTCTTTGTTCAAATGTTACTGTGTTTTACTGAGGAAATATTTCCTGATCTCCTGGACTTTGGCACAGATATCATACTCTCTGCTTTCCTGTAATGAGGTCACATAATCAATTTAAGAGTTGAGAAAGTGTTAAATTAACCCAGCTTTCTGGGCGCCTGGGTGGCTCAGTTGGTTAAGCGACTGCCTTCGGCTCAGGTCATGATCCTGGAGTCCCGGGATCGAGTCCCACATCGGGCTCCCTCCTCGGCAGGGAGTCTGTTTCTCCCTCTGACCCTCTGACTCTCTGACCCTCTTCCCTCTCGTGCTCTCTATCTCTCATTCTCTCTCTCTCAAATAAATAAATAAAATCTTTAAAAAAAATTTTAAAAAAAAATTAACCCAGCTTTCTGACACTTCATGCAATAATGTAACATCATAATCCAACAGGCAGAGGAAATACCAAATAACATCACTTTTTCCACAAATTAGAAGAAGGTATCTATAAATCATATAACAAGGAATTCTGACTCAGGATGCATAAAAAATACATGTTAATAATAAAAGACAGAGTAAACTGGAAAAATGGGAAAGGAGTATAAAGAGGCAGCACTAGATGTTTATCAACCATGTTTCTGTCTCTTTGAAGTGGAAGTAGCTCAGTAGCTCAGTCAAGAGGTATTCTTCTTCTTTACAGAAGAATAGCCAATAAGATGTGGAAAAAAATAATTTTCAATCCTATTACTAATCAAGAAAATAAAAATTAAAACAATAATGAAGTACAACTTCTCATTTATATGAATGGCAATAAAGACTTCAGTAATGCACAAGGTTGTAAAAAAAACTTGAAGAAATGGAAATTCTTATACATTGCTGGCTACAAATATTTGGAGAGCAATTTGGCAAAATATAGTAGGTCAAATGAATATGTTTTTAGCTATTTCACTTTCACATACATATATATGTACATTGAGCTATGGATATGAATATCATTGTAATAACCAAAGTTTGGGACTAAACTAAATAGCCATCAACAGGGAAATGAACACACTGTGCTATATTTATGTAATGGAATACTAGAAAATAAATGAAGCAGATCTTCATGAAACAATATGGATTTATAAGGTATATCCAAAACATAATAGTAAAAATGCATGATGGCAATGGATACACATGGTGTGACACCATATAAGTAACTTTGAAACACATAGAACAATACTTCGTAGTGCTATGGGTCATTATATTTATAATACAAGCATTGAAATGTGCACAGAAAGTATACACTCCATCAGGAGAGCAGTTGCTTCTCATGAAAGTGAGAAGAAATAAGAAAGGTGCATTTTGAGTCTTGAGCTCTGTTAAAATAGAAAAAGCGCCTGAAACAGATCTGGCAAACTCCTATCATGTTTTTTAAACTGGGTTGATTATACTAGTTTCCTGTAATTTTCTGTACATTTGAAACTTTTCACGATTAAGATTAAATTGTAAAATTTAAGCTCTATTTTTATGTTAAAAATTTTAAGCTAAGTTTAAAGGGAAGTATTAACCTTTAATGGAAGAAAACATAAAATTTTGAAAGGTTCAACCTTAGGAATAATCCTGGAAATACCAATTAAAAAAATGATGAGATACCATTTTATTGTAACAAAGAGTGATTTGTTTTTCTGTTCATTTAAAACCCAATGTATTGGGCATGTGCATGCATTCTTAGATTCTTAGATGGTGATAAGCTGATATAACTTTGATGTAATTGGTCAGTATATTCTGAGACCGTTAGCATGTTTATACCTCTTGACTGAGCTACTTCCACCTCAAAGAGACAGAAACGTGGTTGATAAACATCTAGTGCTGAAATTCTGGATTATTTTTATTTTTATCCTTTTATATACTTTTAATTTTTATACAGTATACAATATGTATAATAACCCATTTTAAAATCGAAATATAATCTATCAATTTTGCATGAAAAACTTGAACACCCTAACAATAAAACTCCTAGGAAAATAATTAAGAGCTGTATTAGTGCATCCGAGAAGCTGTACTAGATACAGCCAAACCCACAGGGCAAATGATCAGATCTGCTTGAGGTAGGTCAAGGAATGCTGTGCCAACCAGAAGATTCAGCTTATCAAGAGGATAGTAAGGAGGGAACGATATTCATTTCAAAGGGAAAAAAAAAAAACTTACACTGGCATAAAATAGTGTTCCTCAAAGTATGACACAAGTGTACCTCCTAATCATCTGGAGTCATTGTTTGTAATGTACATCTTTGCCAACTCAAACCCACTAAATCAAAACTCCTGGGCGTGGGTCATAGGAGCCTGCCTTACGCCTGGCTCCCTGGATGGTTCTCATACACAAAATTTGTTAACTACATTACAAAAAACCAAAGCAGTATGACATTCTTTGGAAATTGACCATAATTTAGTGCAAACTGAATTGTAGCTTACAGGTGATGGTGGAATGGTGGAAGATAAATCTGGAGAGGAATGTCATGGTCCACTTGTAAGAAGTCTTAAATGGCACACTAGGAACTTTGACAGTTAACATGAAGATCCAATAGGAAACCACTGAAGAGTTTTAAGAGTAGTAACCTGATATATTTTTTTTTCCCCCAGAAAGATTACTCTGGCATCAGTGTGGATGACTGGATAGGGAGCAGACGGGCAAGAAGGCAACTTGGGAGAATGTATTAATTTTCCTGGAATAAGACAGCAGCATTAGCGTAGAGTTGAACACATACACTTGGTGACCAATGGAATACTGAGTGAAGGGAGAAATAATTTGGGATGAATCCAATTCCCACATTTGCTTGCCTCTATTCTAGACTTATAACAGAATATCTAGACAAAGAATATCTTAAAACTACAAGCTGTACTTTTCTACCTTTGCTTATTTTTATCACAAGACCTATATTTTACTGGAAACATGAAGCCTATAAAGATAAGCTTGTACAGCCTCTATAATAATTAAGGACAGACACTCCAGAGGACACTCTCTTACTGAATAATATCGTCAGCTAAATGTCTACAAGGCTGTCAGCAGAGATAGCATGTATACTTAGAGATGCTGTGATACAGGCAATCTTAAAGGCTCCATTGCAGTTTCTGTGGTTCAACAGGGGACAATGTGTGTGCACAGAGGAGGAATGAGCGGTGGTCCAGAGTAATTTTTTTTTTTCAGTAAAAGACTATTTTATTAAAAGCCAGCCCATTCTTTTTTGTATCATTTTGTGTCCCGCAATGAGACATTCCTTTTAATCAGTCTGTCTGGTAAAACCACAGCAGTGACTTGTCTTCAGGCTGATTGGGGCAAGAAGGAATTTCCCTTAGACTGCAGGATGACCTACGACAGCTTTATATATTTCCTCATTAAAATAAAATGGCAGATGTTTGGGGTATTAGAAAATTGTTTTCCAGAGGCTCTAGTTCCTACCCAACCTGAACGGACAGGTACAGCTTAGGCTGAATGTAGGCTGAGCAATCTCCTGAGGTCTTTGGCTGCAGGGGAGTTAAAGGGAGCAAATACCAAATCAAGCTTCCCGGTAGCACCATGAATCCCCAGAATTCCCAAAGGCTCTGTCTCACTCACTGGACAATCCCAGAGCACATAAGATCCTTCTGTTGTAATCATTCTAAAAACCCCCAAAAGTAGTCCAAATACAGGCCTTACTCAACCCAAAACCTTTTAATGATAGGCTGCTTTTTGGTTACATCCCATATAGAAGCTATAAAAGCACTCCTCCCACTCCTTTTAAAAATGTCATTGGTTTCTTGGAGAACCTAATGTATCTGTCCTATAGAGTGTCCAACATTATGGATTTGGCCGATTGACCTTCCCTGGTTTGTTGTAAATTGTGCCTTTCTCCCCAATATTGCCTCATGATCTGGCAATATGATAGTGAGATCTAGAGGTTTGATTAACTTCAGGTTCAATTTTTTTTTTCCTTTCTGCAAGATTCCTTCATGAGGAGGAGTTGTGCATTACTTATTGCATCATCATATCAAGAAGCAAATAATGTCTGTTGGCACATTTTTATTAATGTTAAAATTATCCATGGATTCAGAGATGTAAGCCTAATTTCTCCATCAACCTTTCATGCCATGGTTTTAGCATCCACAGATGATCATTACCCAGATGTATACTTTTCATTAGAACTATCTTTTAACATTTTAGTGCGTGTGGTAGGTGAGATTCTTCTGTGAATAACTTCCATATATTAGTTAGTTTCCTGGTATAATTTTAAGGATAAGCAAAAAAGGATAAATGCTTTATTCTTTCTGTTAATTTATCATTTTTCAAAGTAATGAGGGAGTGCCCTAGCGACCTCCAAAAGTGACCAAGGAGCTGTATATGTGTGTGTGATTATTAACTCGTTTTGTAGTCATTTTTATATATTTATATATATTGTAGTCAGTATTTGTTTTGATGTTCATAGTGCCTCATTTTATTTATTTATTTTTTTTTACGATTTTATTTATTTTTTGAGAGAGAGAGACAGCGAGAGCAGGAACACAAGCAGGGGGAGCGGGAGAGGGAGAGGCAGGCTTCCCGCCGAGCAGGGAGCCCGATGCGGGGCTCGATCCCAGGACCCTGGGTCCATGACCCGAGCCGAAGGCAGACGCTTAACGACTGAGCCACCCAGGCGCCCCATCTTGCCTCATTTTAGATCACTGAAAGGCCCTTAATGTTACTCTCCTGTTTTTGTGACATGATTCAAATAGCTTCCTTGCTCTCTGGAATAAGATGGCCCAGGTTTATCTTATATATTTCCTGTCCCAGACCTGGATTCAGTGATTTTTCCTAAGAGACCTGGTTCCTCTTAATGAGAAATCATAGTTAGAGACCACAATCTGAATGGGAGGTGTACTTACCGGATTGTCATTGCTTCAAGGACTTTTCAGTGAGAGAGTGGAAAATACTTTTTTTTTCCCCAAAGAGAAGATAAATTTTGATTTCATGCTAATATTTATATTCCAATTTAAAAGTTAAAGATTAATTTCTTAATTTCATATTTTACTCTTAACACTGAAAATCTTGACTTCTAAAGAAATAAATTCTTATATTTTCTTACAGAATATATAGTATAATGTAGCATTCTGTGTACGTTCAAAGTAACAATATCAATATTACTAATAAGGCTACTAAGTGTATTTTCCGATTTCTTCACAATTTATTTGATCCTCAGATTATATCCCTTAAAAGATAGTCAAAATACTGCCTTTGAAAGTCACCAGAAATAATTACGTATTCTCTCTGTAGTTAGGCAGTTATCTGATATTCATTTGGGTTCAGTTGTTTTGGTTTGTTTCCAATTGTGGAAGGAATGCTTTCTATTCTTTTTAATTTTGCTTTCTTATTATGCAAAATGTTTATATGGTCTAAGATCACAAGTATATAATAAGGTATATTCACGTAAATTTTATCTGCATGCCTGTCCCATCCTATTTCCTTCTTCCTGCTCTAAGTAACTATTTTTAGTATCTTTATGTCCTCTGTGATGTGTGTATTTCTTCATGTTGTTCTAGACCCTTTTTTAAAATGTATTCTGAGGAGCAGATGATATCCATATAGAGATATTTTGCTCATTTTTCATCCATTTCTTCAATCCCCTACTGATGATTATCTGGTTTGTTTCCAGTTTTTGATTGTTCCAAATAATACATCAATGAATGTCCTCAGGAATATACCATTTTGTGTTTTTGTCACATTACCTTTGGGATAGATTTTTTTTTTTAAGATTTTATTTATTTTTTATTTGAGCGAGAGAGAGCACAAGCAGGGGGAGTGGCAGGCAGAGGGAGAGGGAGAAGCAGACTCCCCGTGTAGGGCTCGATGCCAGGACCCTGGGACCATGACCTGTGCCGAAGGCAGATGCCTGACTGAGCCACCCAGGTGCCCTTGGGATAGATTTTTTAAAAGAGGGATTGCTCAAGTGAAGGGCAAATGCACTTATAATTTTGCTAGATTGGGGGCATATTTTAAATATATTGATCTTGCCGTGGAACTGTAGGAATTTTTAAAAATATTTTTATTACAGAGAAAAAAAACTTTAACTGGAATGATCATATTTATCAAGAATAATTCACTAGTAGAATTTAAATTACTAGATTCATGGTCTGTAATTTAAGTGAATGCCTTGAACAGTTCAAAAATTTTAACAATTTTAGTAGTTTCCAATCTAAATATCTTTGGAAGTAATGTAAGATCTATATGTATAAACAAATATATACATGTGAGTGAGGATGGATGGGTGGAAAGGTAGATGAAGAGAGAGGGAGAATTTTATCCTCCGAAGAAAGCATTTCTGATTTTAATAAATTTACTAACTTCTTATTCAAAAAAGCTATTTTCTTATCTTCTAAATGACACAGTAGATAAAGAAGTTAGTCATGTCTACATAACAGCACTTGTAATATTTTCTAAAGTGTTGGTAAATCTGCCAGTTTGTTTCCTTGGACCTAAAATATAATCCAGCTTTTAAATGCAAAATAAAATGTATTTGCTGGTCCTTTTTATGATCATATGTGTTAAGAGAACATGACTATATTGTCTTATGCTTCTCAGTTACTATCACCTTCTGAAATCAAGAAGAACAACTCCAAGAACTGGGTGAATCATATTTACTTTTATATCTTATGCACAGCAAGAATTCAATTACATTAAAATATATGTGAACAGTAAATTAAAAATAATAGATTCACATTTGAATAGCGGCTAGTTATGTGTAAAAATACACAAAAAAGTAACCTGTAGCAATAAAAACTGGTGTGTAAATCATTCATGATTCATTTCCCCATATCACCATATTATTCTTCAGATATAACCATAGAGGCAATAGCTCCACGAGATGACATATAGGGAAAAAGGTTAAAATTACTTCTTCCAAGTTTTCACCCTTCTATGAGCAAAGACAATCTTTGGCATCTTCTTATTCTTTTGCTTCCTCACCGCTAAAGTCAACAAAATAAAAATAAATATCATATGTCTCCAGTCCATAGACTCACTTTAAGTCAACATTTCCAATATGCTTACACACTCACCTCAACTATTTTTAATGATTATAAAGTCAGTTTTACTCACTATCCACTCAAGTTAATAACTTTCTACCTTTAAAACGCAAGGATACGGCCGCGGTCTGTTGGAGCAGCATTTAACAAAATTGATCAGTACTAAAGTGCTATTTATGTAGAAGTGGTCTAGAAATGGCAATATGCTATTAGGAAAATGGATATATAAAATATAATTTTACTTACGAATTATAAAATTAGTTTAAAAATTGAATAAGAAAAAAAGAATCTACCTTTTATACAAGCATGTGTGCAGTCCTCCATGTTAACAAAGTTATTGTCATTCCCTCCACAACCAGTATAGGTGAAGGTCTCACAGGCTTTGTGTCTTGGATTAAAATAATAGCGAGTCACATTAGCAGAGCATAGTCCCCCATCTTTTGGACTGTGACAATATGACGGAACTTGATGAAAAGGAAGACAAAATTAGAAATGCAATAATACCAAAATTAATAAACTATGATGATTACTGAAGTAACTGAAGAAAATCTAATCCCACTGAAGCTTCATTCTGAACTCAAAATATCATACTAAACCATTTAAAAAGTGTGTCTCGATTTTCAAGAAAGCTTACATGCTCTAGTTTGTTAATTGTAAAGTTTTTATAAAGTGGAGAGAATTTCTTCTGAAGCTATGTCCTTGTATCATTTGAATGTGTTAAGAAATTAAACCCAAGAAACAGATATGGTCAGGTAGAAATCGGCTGGGTTTCAAGGGTTGACATGCTTTAGTAAACGTTCTTGTGTTGGTATGTTTATTTTAAATGTTTTTATCAGCTGTCCTTCCATCATTAATCGAGAATCCATTTATGTAATTCCCAAGTAGCCACTGGAACATTTACCTTTACACAAAAAATTTAAGGAAACACAAGCAACAACCATCTTCTCATTAACACGAGATTTTGCACACAGTGTAGCTATAGAGCTTCCTCAGATCTCGGCCAAAGCAAGTTTTCCTTGTTTGTTAAGTTTATATATCTTTGTGTATGTGTGTCTCCGCTATGCCTAGGGAAAATGCCTGTACTGTTTCTCTCTACAATAGTATTGCCCAAGTAAGCCATCATTTCAGGGACTGAGGGGGTGGGGATGTAGATAAGAAATCAGAGCAGAAAAAGGAAGGGTAGAGAGGTCTTTGTCCTGCAGTTTGCAGTTACTAAAGGATGCAGAAATCTAGCTGAAAACTTTAGACAGCAATTATCAAGATTCACCATCTGAGGTCTGTATATATTCCACTATCTCCTATACACAAGTGATTCCTTACAACCCTGAGGTCATGGCATTCAGAATACTGTGATTTATTTTAAAGGTTTTATTTAGTCGAGAGAGAGAGAGAGAGAGAGAGAGAGAGAGAGAGAGAGCAAGAGGGGATGGAGGGGGCAGAGGGAGACGGAGAGAGATCATCTCCACGCTGGGCATGGAGCCCACCTTAGGGCTCAATCCCAGGACCCTGAGATCATGACCTGAGCCTAAATCAAGAGTTGGATGCTTAACCGACTGAGCCACCGAAGCACCCCCAGAATACTGTAATTTTTATGTGTAAATTAAGTAAATGAGGAATAGTTCTAAAGAAACAATCCAGAACAGGAAGCAAAAACTTCCTAGCCCTGAGAACTTGGCAAGTCATTAACTTCTGGTAGCCTGTACTCTCATATGTAAATGGGGAAATAATAATACTCTCTCACAGGGCACATATACATAGTAGGACTGATACCCTACTATATGTGAAATCATCAGAACACAAGGCATGTTAATTATACATCGAATCATTTATCTTTTCACCCTAACATCTTAAAGAAATGAAATAGAAACCCCATAAAAATAGTATTTACTTTTCTTTGGTGCACAGAAGCCCATACAAGTATCCTTGTCCGGGAACCTGTTCTTATTGCTGTGACACCCGCCAGATACGAATTTTTCACATGTCATGGAACTTAGATTGAAGAAATACTCTCCTGTGCGCGCTCCACACTGCCCCTCACTGACTTCCAACCTGCAAATTTTGGGAACTTCTAGGAAAAGGAGGGCATAAAACAATGCTAGTCAAAAATTAGCTTTCTTAGTATTATTTAGTATTACTTACTTTTAGTAAGTAATACTTAGTATTACTTCAAAACTTTACTGTATTTTCAGAAACAACTAAGGAGAAAACAGTATCACATTTAGTACTAGGATAGTAAATCCCCAAAAGACTTTTCCTTAATCCAGTTATTCAGCTCTTTTTTTTTTTTTTTTTTTTAAATAGTGGCTCCAGACCTGAGTCAGGCAAATTCAGTGGAAATTCTCTTTCTTCTCTCAGGGTGTTCTGATTTTTCTACATATGAAGTTAATCAAACTTATTCACAGGAATACATACACAGTTTTCCTTGGCTTAGTTCCTTGAATGGCAAAGTCCCATGTTTTGTTACTGGCCTTCATAAATACAATAAATATGATTAAAATGAAATAGAAACCAGGATCATGAATCTCTCCTATATCCCTGTACTAACCCAAAACAAGTTTAGGTGTCAGGGGACAAAAGGAAAAGTTAGTTAGCTAAATCACACTTTAACAATAAAATCCGCTGAAAAGTATTTCAGATTGATAGGTAATTGACACGAGGAAACGGTGCTCTCGAGGAGGCATAAAACCATAGGTTTAGAACTAGTGATAAAGAGAAGTACCTATGTGGCACCCAATAATACATCATACTCCTGCATCATTATGCCCTACGGTGAACTCTTGCTCTGAGTCTGCGCGGACACTGAATTATGATAAATGCCACTTAGGAGAGAAATTTGTTAGCCAATGTATAAGTTAGCCTTACTTAATGTTTGAGAAAATGCAGGCTACAACTTACTGCGGAAAATGGGATCTGGGAAATTAAGTTACTAGCAGCCCTTCTGTGTAAGGAGCCGCGCAAGAATTCTGAGCTTGAGCTCGGCCACTTACTCTCTATCCTCCAGCAAGCTTCATTGCAGTCCTCCAAAGTTTCGAAATTGTTGGCGTTGCCCTGGCAGCCCCCGTAGAAGAACATGCGGCAGCTCTGCGTGTACCTGTCGTAGTAGTAACTGGGGATCCGGGCCCGGCACGGCCCCACGTCGGGGGACAGGAGGCAGATGTCTGCCTTGTTTCCTTCTGGAGGAGCAGGGGAGCCTGAGAGGGGGAATGAGGTCCGCCACGTCTCCGGGAAGGTAGAGGCTTCCCAGGGACTTCTGTCCCTCCGTTTCCCAGCCCAGGGGGGTTTGCCCAGAGAGAAAGTACAAACTTCGGCACGAGTGTCCCTTCCCGCGGCTCCTAGACGTGCCCTGTGCAACAGGGGCCCGGGGCAAGCGGGGCGGAGAGAGCGGGTGCAGGGGACCCCACAGCCTCAGCGCCCACGCTGCCTACCGTGGGGCGGAAGCCCGGCGCAAAGAGGGGGTCCCGGACCCGCCAATACCTGGCGCCTCCTGAGCACCGTTGCCCAGCGCGGTCCCGATCAGGAGCAACGGCAGAAGCAACAGCCTGAGGAGGCAAGTAGAGTCCATGCTGTCCGGTTTGAGTGGCCCTCGGGGCGAGGCGTTCCTTGAATGTGCCGGCGGGAAGAGGGTGCACGGAGTCCAGCCTCCAGGCAGCCTGGGTGCCGATGTGGTGGGTGCCTGCTTTATGTAGGGTGAGTGTCCTCCCGACCCCGGACGGGGCGGAGCGTGCCTGTGCAAAGCCCCGGAGGCTGATTCATGCCCCACAGGCTGTGACCCGCCGCAGCCCTGTGTTGGAAAGTGTGCGGGGGAGAGGAATTCCCCACCAGGTTGAACCTGCCTCCCAAACTTTCTCCTATCTTGGCCAGAGTGACTAGATGCGGCATTGTGACAGCGATGGGAAGTCGGCAAGCTAGAGGGAAATGACCTGGGGGTGATTGCACAAGGTTCCAACTTGCAGCATCACTTCATTATGAAAGCAGAAGTCCAAGTATTTGAAGGGCAGAGACAAAGTGTGAAATTCAGGGGACTGAGGGGAGCCTGGCTCCTTGCATAGATTCCTTTATTAGATTAGAAATTTAAGTGTGTGTATTTATTTACATTTATACATACGTACATATTTCAGTCGAGATTTAATTTAATAAAAGGCTCATAGTGTATCTTAAGTGTGCAGCACCATTCCAATCAAGAATTAGAACACTTGCAGCACCCCAGAACGTTCTCTCATACCCTTTCCCAGTCAATCCTTCCAATCCCAGGTAGGGGCAACCACTTCTTATCACGGGAGATTGGTTTTGCCCTTTCTTGAATCTCATGCAAATGGAATCATAAAGTGTGTATTGTTTGTACTTCTTTTGCTCCACTCCTGTTTTAAAGACACACGATGTTATTGCATAGTTCATTTCTTTTAAATGCTGAGTCCATTCTTCCAATGTATGAAGGTACTACAAACGTCCTGTTCCTGGACATTTGTGTTGTTTCTAGTGTGAGACTGTTATGAATAAAGCTGCTTTGTGCATACATGCAGCTTTTATTACTCTTGGGTAAAATATCATGTTAAAAACTGCCACTTTTCCAAAATGATTATACCGTTTTATACTTCCCCGCCCCCATCAGCTATGTGTAAGTATTTGTGGCTCTGTTTTTTTGAGCTGGAACATGAAAGTCCATAGAAAGGTGGCCGTAGGGGATTCCAGATCAATCCCTTCCTGCACGTTTCCTAATTGTCAGTGCATTAACGTTCACTGTTCCTCTGACATCTTAGCCTGAGTCTGACTTTTTCTTTATACAAAGCAAATTATTTATGCTTGGATTTCACATGAAATATTGAAGCTGTTTTTGGCAAACATTTTAATGAATTCTCTTGATGACTGTGTCTTCCTCCCGTTTTTCCTCTTGTTGGATTTTCCTCTTGTTGTATTCTCAAGAGAATAATTATTCCTGGCTTCTCCTGAGGATCTGGAAGGAGTTTACAGGAGTTCCCTTCAAAGTTTCTGAGAAACCCTATGCTCACAGTGAGTTAATAGTCTGGGACATTTTGGGGCGCCTGGGTGGCTCAGTCGTTAAGCATCTGCCTTCGGCTCAGGTCATGGTCTCAGAGTCCTGGGCTCGAGTCCCACATCAGGCTCCCCGCTCGGCGGGAAGCCTGCTTCTCCCTCTCCCACTCCTTCTGCTAGTGTTCCCTCTCTCTCTGTGTCTCTCTCTATCAAATAAATAAATAAAATCTTTAAAAAAAAAAGTCTGGGACATTTTGCACACTCTATCCCTTGTGCCAGTTTTCAGTTATCCTGATGTCATGCCATAGAATCCTATTCCTAAGAAAACTAGCCTGTCCTGGAAATATTCAGTGTTACTGATGCTGTCAGATTACCAGGTATCTATGATTAACAGTCCAAGATGTAAGGACAAGTGTTTAATAACCAGCTCTCACGAAGGGGGGGGAGGATAAGAGGGGGTATGCTGATTTGTATAGTTTACTGGTTTCCGTGTTGTAAGTACTCCCATTATGGCCAATTTCAAGCTACCGGAATTGGAAATAGGTAGGTACAATCGGTTCGCCAGAGCCAGACTGAACTGGCTCTAGCATGCCAACCACTGAACTAGCCAGCTAGTTTTGGAAAGACGCATTCATGGAAGAATCACATGAGCCCCTCCCAAACATTAATAGGGGAGGGAAGTTTCACCAAACAGCCAGTATCACTTTCAGGAGAAAAGTTACTTCAACTTCAAATTTTCATTCTTCTGAATATGATTTTCATTCTTCTGAATATGATTAAATATATCTCCCATATGGACTAAAATAAATTCAAGGACTGATTCAAACTTGTCACTCAGCATTGACTATTGTCACTTTTGTTCTTTGTTCTCAGGTGCTGGTACTTTTTGATCATCTTTTGCTTCATATAAAAAGAGGAATCTTTTGTTTGTTTTAAGATTTTATTTAGTTGACAGAGAGAGACATAGCGAGAGAGGGAACACAAGCAGGGGGAGTGGAAGAGCCCCTCGCTGAGCAGGGAGCCCAATGCGGGGCTCGATCCCAGGACCCTGGGATCATGACCTGAGCCAAAGGCAGACGCTTAACGACTGAGCCACCCAGGCGCCCCAAAAAAGAGGAATCTTTTGAATTAGGGCAGGCAATTTTGGGAAATTGCATGATGCAATGGGAAAATGAATTGTATTCCTTGCTCCTTTGGAGAGTCACATAAGCTCTCTGAGCCTCAGTTTCTTTATCTGTAAAATGGATATAATGACTGTACTTTACATGGGTGTTATGAGGATTAAAGGCCAAGCGCCTAAGCACTCAAAGGGTTGGGCTTCAGCGGCTTACACACAGACATAGACTCCAGCCTGATTATCCATGTTTTGATTCCCATTGAGAGCCTTTGCACAAAACTTGAAGATGGAGTGTCAGCCACAGTCAGGAAACAGCACCGTGAACTGGCCTTGTAGGACTGGAGCCTGCGACATTGCTCTCACCAACGCTCCTCTTTGGCTGAGCTCAGAGGCCACCTCTCTGCCTAGGAAGCTGTCACACAGTCAGATGTAACTTCATGATGGTTTTTTCTGGGGAAATGAGCTTAGGGTTCTTCCAGCCACAGCAGAGTCCTTAGTCCTGCTAAGGACTCAGGATGCTCTGGAACACCTGGAGGGGAAGGAGAGTGGGGAAAGGGCCAAAATCAGGCTTTTCACCCCTCTGTGGTATAGAGTCTGCGGACACAGGGCAAAATTCATGTTCAGAGGTACTCCAGAAATGTTAACTTCCTTCCTTTATTCTATGCCAAATAGGGTGCATCTTTAACACCCCTGTGACAGGGAAGCAGAATTCAACAAGTGGGGACAGTTAGAAGTTTGAAATGACCAGGCCAAGTTATCAGGAAGGAAATTACACCTCTTAATGGCAAACCACTTGAGTATTTTTATATCCATGAAAAGGATATCTTCCAATGTAAGGGGAATCTAAATTTTCTGGGACTACTTTAAATTACTGAATTTATCCTTAGGACCATGTGGAAGGAGCCATGTGACCACTGCAACCAGCCTCCATAGGGATGTCACAGTACTTCTGTATCCTTAAACCAGTATCTAGGCCAAAAGGTTACCACATAGCAAAGGAAAAGAATTCCTTTATCCAAAGTCAACAGGAAGTGCAAGGCTGGAGGGAACTGCAAAGAACAGTCATCCAGATTGATTTGTCATTGTTACACCAAGTAATAGCTTTAGTGGCTGTGGCTAAAAATTGAGGTTCAAAATAGTTTGGAGTTCTGTGAAATAAGGCATGGAGTTCTCATAATTTGAGTGTTGAAGGAACTATAGATATCGTCTATTCCACTATTTTCATTTTACAGAATTATACATTGAGACCTGGTCATGTTTACTTACCTTAGTTGTTGGCAGAGCTGAGACTAGGACCGAGGTTCTTGATATTCAGCCTTGTATTCTTCCCAACATTCCCATACCTGGACTCTTTCTACTGTACCGAGACCTTAGAGCAGAACAGTAAATACCAGAATGAAAACACACAGAGGCTACAGTGATTTCAGGAACACCTGTGCATGTGTCAGATCCGTGCTTCTGTTCTTTCTCACCATCCCACTCCCGGCCCTGTAAAAAAAAAAAAAAAAAGGGGGGGGGGGACGCCTGGGTGGCTCAGTCGGTTAAGCGTCTGCCTTCGGCTCAGGTCATGATCCCGGGGTCCTGGGATCGAGTTCCACGTCAGGCTCCTTGCTGAGCAAGGAGCCTGCTTCTCCCTCTGCCTGCCCCTGTCTCTCTCTCTCTCTCATAAATAAATAAAAATCTTAAAAAAAAAAAGATATGAAGTTGATTTGGAATTTCCTAGAATTAGCTCCTAGAATTTCCAAGTCTGGGTATGATGTTCTATCTTCTGAGAGCCCCACATGCTTGGACAGTGATCGTGAATTTAAGGGGAGGATTGAGGCAGATGGTCGTCTTCTCTGTCAGACACCTTAGAGGGAGGTGGCATGTTTAGCTCATAAATGAATGAGGAGAATTGATCCCCAGGAATTTGGGGATATATATTATATAACATAGTCACTTACCGAGTTAACATTGATAACTCACCAATAAACAAAATTCTCACTGCGTGTTAGCTTAAGCCAAAATAAAATCTGAAGTGAGTCCAGCTGACACGACCAAGAACTTTACACATTTGATAAGAAAGGCAGTTCATCTCTTCTGAGAGATTAGGGATCACGAGGATTTTGTTCAAGTTTAGGCAACTCCTTCACCGACAAGGTGTTTTTCAAGTGAGTTGGGTCACCTAGGAAATGTTTGCTCTAGTGCGCCCTCTGTCGGAAACAGAGTGCATCTGTGAGCATTGTATAATAAGGCGGAGCCACGTAACACGATGAGACATTCTCTATGCCTAATTTTATTATTATTCTCCTTAGGGGGAATGATATAATGGGGTATTTAATGTGTCTCTTACCGTGGTCATTTTTTCGTCCATATATTTTTAAAATAAGCAGAATTACTATTTAATATGTGCCAAACCTGGGGCTAGGCGTTTGGAATACAAAGACAAATAACATGTAAGGATCTCATGGCACAATAGAGTAGACAGATGAACATCACATAACCCAATTGCAATATAGTGTTTTTAGTACAATATTAAAGATATGTACTAGGTTTTATGGGATCATAGAGGAGGAAATAAAATTTTAGAAAGCGCTCAGTTCTAAACAAAAGCCAATCTACACAAACAGATCTAACATTATATCTTTTATGCCTATGGGACACAGAGACTCACTCCTTCAACAGCTGGTTGCTTTGGTCGTGTTTTTTTGTTTGTTTTTTTTTAAGGTGTTGTGATTCTAGCAAAGCATTGCCTTCTGCAGGAAGGCAGAATCTCAGAAACCCCCTTTCTCTTCTACCTAGATGTAGGTTCACTCAACAGTCATGCCTACTTAAGAGGCAGACCATATTTCCTCTTACTCAGATTGCCGCATACTTACCTCTGTAGGGCACCCAGAAGGTTGGGACAGAGTTTGGACTATTTTATCCAAGATGTTTCTGGCACAGTATGGCCTTACCACCTGCCCAGAATTTTAGCCTGGGCTACCAATCCACCAGAGAGTGGCATGTCAGGAAGGGGGGAAAGACAGAGAAAATTGCCCCTAATGTCTGTATATCATGTGGGAATAGCAATAACTATAATAATGAATATGACGTTGATTAAGAGTCTACATTGTACTTTGTGTACATTAACTCATTACATCTCCCACAATAACCACTGAGGGTGATACTTTATTCTCCCCACTCTGCAGATGAGCACTGAAACTTTAGGTGAATATGTGACTTGGTCAAAGCTACACAGTTAGCTCAGGCTGTCTGAATCCTGATGCGCTGGT
The DNA here is from genome assembly GCF_037043125.1 of Eumetopias jubatus. Classification (NCBI taxonomy): domain Eukaryota; kingdom Metazoa; phylum Chordata; class Mammalia; order Carnivora; family Otariidae; genus Eumetopias; species Eumetopias jubatus. The sequence goes on from NW_028274820.1 coordinate 38,730,239, forward strand.
CTCACTCACTGTACAAGCTTCTTTTTCTTACACATTAGTGGGGCCCGAAGTCAGGCTTATTATATGTAACACGTGCTCATGATCTTAGTTCAGTACCTGGACAGCTAGATTACAGACTTCTCACTCAAACATAAAGTTTATAATTAAGAACAAACAGATCACTACAATTTAAATACGTTGCTATAATGCTCTAAGAGAAACATCTGCCGAAGTTAATAATCAGATTAAAGGACTGAGAGAGTTAATCACTAAATCCTTACTTTCAGGGTTATATTTAGCAGAAAGTAATGGACCTTGACCTTTCAAGTATAAAGACACTCTTTCTTACAAAAATATTGTCACTTTTATACCCTAGCCCAAATCACATGTTATACATTACTTATGTGTCTGTCGTAAACCCTCCATATGTTCGTTTGTTCTAGTTTTATGTAGCAAAGCTTTTGTATCTTAAGTCACACGGAAGGGACAACCTACCATTTGGGGGCAGGGGGAGGCCATAGTTGCAGTTTGAAAGAGCAGTACCTCTCCTAAGACTCTTACCATTTCACTATTTTTTTCCCTCTCTTGACTATTAGCCAAGGAAACAAACTGAGTCAAACTAAAATGTCTGTATTGGAAAAGAGTTGACTGCGCTGGCGTGGACTAGGTGTACCGAATGAGCCAGAGAAGTGTGAGCTGTTCCTACTAGCCCACGGGATCTCCGGCACTCTCTTCCCCTCCCTTACAATCGAAGTCATGCCCTGGTCCAACCAGACACCCAACCCGGTAGCTCCTGCTCTGGATCCTTTCACCTCTTGCCTTCTTGAGGACTTCTCTCCTCTGCAACATCGGTTCTTTCAATAGTTGCCATTTGGAGTGCTCTATCTCTGATTTTTTTTTTTCCATCCCGAACTTAAAGTTCATATTTGACTTTCTATCCCTTTCCTCTTAGAGCCTTATTTCATTGTTCCCTTTTCCAGCAAAACTTACCAGAAATGTTATCTGCCTCCACTTCTTCATCTCCCCTTCCCCCCTCCCCCATTGCACTCCAATTCAACTTCCACATTGGGAAGAGGAAGAATAGGAAGTGCTTCCGTCAAGAGCACCTCAATCATGTTGCCACGTCGCACTGGACCTCTTAATTCATATGACACCCAAAGCAGCTGCCGCAGAGGTCACCAAGGACCACATTTTTCCATCTCAGCAGTATTTAACAATTTCAAATTCTTCCTCATCCTTGAAATGCTTTTCTTCTAGTTTTTACTTTACCGCATTCTTCTGGTTTCCTCCTACTTAGTTGACTATTCCTTCTCAATCTGTCCTCCTCTGCCTGCCCATTAAAGGTGGGGTGACTCAAAGCTCAACCTTGAGAACTCTTTTCTAACTGTACTTTCTTCTTATGTGATTTCAAGTAGACACACACACACACACACACACACACACATTTGTGTAATAGTCTTGACCTCACCTCTGAATTCCAAACACTTGTATCTACTAAGTATCTCTACTTGGATATCTAATACACATCTCAAATATTATATGTCTTAAACTGAAGTCTTGGTCATATATCCCAATATTCCTTCTTTCTGTCAATGACACTTCTAATTAGACTTTTCAAGCCCAAAACTGTGGAATCACTCTTGACATCTCCCATCTCTTCATCACTCAGCCCATCAATAGTCCTGTCAATTCTACCTCCAAATCACATTTTTAATCTGCCACATTTCTCTATATCCATGGCCACCAATATTGTTCAAATCTCTCTGTTCTTAAAAGACTATTATGTTAGGTTCTTACATAAAATCCCAGTTTCCACTTTTGTTCCCCTTCAGCCCCACACAGCAGAGTGTTTTTTTTTTTTTTAGGATTTTATTTATTTATTTGAGAGAGAGAGAGTGAGAGATAGAGAGCACGAGAGGGAAGAGGGTCAGAGGGAGAAGCAGACTCCCTGCTGAGCAGGGAGCCCGACGCGGGACTCGATCCCGGGACTCCAGGATCATGACCTGAGCTGAAGGCAGTGGCCCAACCAACTGAGCCACCCAGGCGCCCTAGCAGAGTGTTTTTAACACATCAGACCATGTCAGAACACCTCACTTCTCAAAATCAAAACCCGTTATTAGCTCCTGACTTTATTCCTCACCATTCCTCTGGGTGACTCTATGTGACTTGGCTGCTCTCTCCCTGACTGACTTCACCCCATCACTCTCCCTCTTTCTTACTGTACTCGTTAAACTGTGTTTTCTGTTCTCCTTGTACAACAAATCTGTTCCCACTTCTGGTCCTTTGCATGCACTCTTCCCTCTGCTTAACCCTTCTCCTTGCATGAAATGCTCATCTCCTGACCTTCACTGTCTCCTTCTTGACAGTCTTGGTCCCACTGGCACTACCTCTAATCAGTCTAGATGATGTTGCTTCACATCCTAGTCACTCCTTATCATAAACTATAGCATTTATCAGTTGAAATCACTATGTTTATTCATTTTTGTTTCACTTGTCTGATCCTCTCACAATTATGTAAGCTCTGTGACAGCAGGAACTTACCTGTTGTAGTCACCATTGTTTCCCAGTGCTAAGAGCAAGACTTATGGAAAATAGGATCTTATAAGTGTCTGTGGAATAAACAAATTACTTATTATACCTCCCCTAGCACTTATCACCATATAATATACGGTACATTTTATCTTGCTTATTGTCTTTCTCCCTCATTAGAATGTATGTTCCTCATGGGCAACATTTTCTGTATTATTCTCTGCTCTACCCTCAAGCATCTAGAATAGTGTCTGGCATATAATAGCATTCAGTAAATATTTGTTGAATGAATGAATAAAATGTTAGCTATTTTTATAGTCCTAGGTATAATGTCAGGATGAAAAAGAATAGTACAAGATAAGAAAATTTATAGCCATATGATTGCAAATTTATTGTACATAATATAGTGGATTTGTTACTGAAAAAAATGTGTCAAATGGAATGTTTATAAATCAAAGTATTTAAAGTGTGTTAGCAACATTTCTATTTCAAAGAATGTGCGATTGATCCACTGTATAAAACAGGGGACTTCTAAAAATAGTTTTCATAATTTCCACTAATATAGCCCTTATAAGTTAAATATTTTGTCAAGTTGCCTTACTTCAAAATATACTTACCTACAATGTGTAAAAACAAACAGAAAGCAGGTAGCTTTTGAACTTTATGCTAGCCCACTTTAATTCTAGAATAGATTAGCCAGAAAGCTAATGGAAGATATTAGGGAGACACTTAAGCTACTCTACATAGTTCTATCTTCCCTACGTCCCTTACTCACACCCACAAAACCCCTGAAAACCATAAACAACCTGACATATTTTCAAAAGGCCCTGGAGGGGGCAGTATTTCCCCCCACAGAGAACCACTGCTCTCTGAATGGGGTTCAACTCTGAGGTACTTTCTCCCGGTCCTCTTCTCTTTGCTATATTGGACCTTACCGCCCCTGAGAGTAGTGCAAGATGGAAGAAGGAGTAAAAGGGCAAATATCTTCTACTTCGAGGGGTATGTCCCCCCGCCCCGAGTTAGCTGTAAATGCTGCCTTAGCTTGTTGGTCTCCGTCTTCAGTCCTCCCCTTTTATATTCTGGTGGCAGCGGGGTAAGGATGCTTGGTAATAGTGCCAGTAATATGACCTAGCCCCTCTTAGAACTTCCTGCAGAGAGGTGGCTCAACTTGGAAGCTTTGAGCTGCCCAGGTATGGCGGGAAATATGACAGAATGGCTTAGTGCCTTTTGTTTTCCCAATTCTGTGCCTTCTTTCAATGTAATTCTAAAGTATGACAAAACAAATCTATTCTTTTCCACTAATTTGGAAAGGGTAACAGAGAGAAGCGTTCTGGAGTTGAAAACACCCCAGACCAAAAAGCCAAACACCTGTGTTATAGCCCCAGCTCTGTTGCCACCCATTTTATGATTTGGGTCCACCTTTATTTCATCTGTAAAATGGGATTAAGGATGATTAGATTATGCCATACCTGAATTCATTTAAACTTTCAGTGCAACTCTGAGCCTTGGGGCTCCATGCAGACAATATACACTGCCCTTCTCTGTGTGTCTGGCTGTCTTTGAGGGAGGTTAGAGCTTTGATCCTCACTCTTTGAATTTTCTCATACAAGTCCCGTGACATCAAGTTCGGCAAGCATTGTCTCATCTTCTAAGATTCACCTCCACCAAATGAAATGTGTTGTACTTAAAATACTATTAAATTTTAGAGCTTGGAGATCATTTGTTAATAAATTAAAGTTAGGTACATTGCACTTCTTCCTATTTGCTAGGTGAATATTTATGACATAGGTTGCAAGTGACTTTATCTACACTCCATGATTCTCTTTCATATATTGAACGATAGGCAGGAATAAGGACATAAAAGTTATGAAAGATATAGATGCTCTTATAAAGGTCCTTATAACCCATTGTGTCTTAGATTTGTTAGAATCAGTGCCTAACACAAGGATCCTTGTCCAAGTGATTTATCAAGGATGAGCTCTCACGAGAAATCTCTGAAGGAAGGTAGAAAGCAAGATGAAGCAGAAGGTAAGCAAAGGTGTAGTTTCAGATGTCTAGCTTATCCTGACCCCATGGGGAGCTCTGGAAGGTTCTCAATTACAAGGTTTTTCAGCCCACAGGCACCTGGTCTGAGCTTTTAGAACCCCACTTCAGCCAGCCCTGTGCTACAGGTCACCCATAGGGGCCAATTGCAGGCATAATCTCCCAGACATCACCAGTTGAAGTGGTTCCCATCAGCCAAGAACAAAGCTATGCAGAAGGCTTGCCCTTGGCGATGAACACGTGCACCTGCTGGGGAAATGAACACCCCACCCTGGAAAAGGGGTCTAGGAAGGGCACCAACAGCATCTGCTATGCATGATATTAAAGGAGCCAGCTCAGGTCCACATGATATCCCTTAAGAGCACTTATAAAGCCACCTAACAGAAAATGCCATGTAAGACAGCACAGTTTGAAAGTCTAGAGGTGCAGAATAAGTGGGCACTCCAGCTAACATGTACTGAGCACTTGTTTCGTGCCACATACCATTGTACAATCTTGATTCCTCTCAAGAAATCTACAGTGTAGCTAATCACATTGCTCCAATTTCCTAGTAAACTGAGGCACAGAAGTTAAGTAACTTGGTGAGGGCCACACCCCTAGCAAGAGCCAAAGAGTGATCATTTCATTGGCAATAACATGGTAGGGATTCTCTGAAACAGAGAAAATGAAATTCTTTTTTTTTCTTTTTTAAATTTTGTTTTATTATGTTATTTTAATCACCATACATTACATCATTAGTTTTTGATGTAGTGTTCCATGATTTATTGTTTGCATTTAACACCCAGTGCTCCATGCAGTACGTGCCCTCTTTAATACCCATCACCAGGCTCACCCATCCCCGCCCCCCAGAACCCTCAGTTTGTTTCTCGGAGTCCATAGTCTCTCATGGTTCATCTCCCCCCTCTGAGTCCCCCCCCTTCATTTTTCCCTCCCTAAGCCCTATTCCAAATCAAAACCTCTTAGATTGTGCTCATATTTTAACAAGTTCCTAAAGCAGTTCTTATACACACTGAAGTGTTAGAGCCATTGCCAAGTGGAATTAGTTTTCCAAGATGGAGAAGAAATGTGCAAAGGATAATATCAACAGCTAAAAATGATCAACAGAGGTAGATATGCTTGTGAATGGTTACAGATAGTCTCTGAAGGCAGTGAGAAGGAAGGGGAGAATGAACTTGCGCATGGGCTCTCGAATACCAAACAATAATTACACAAGAAGGAACAAGCTTTTTGTTGTCATCTTGTTTCTTAAGGTAAGAACAGAAAAGCAAAAATAAAAAAGTACAGGAAACATTGACTTTGGGTACTCATAGAGTGTTCTTTTCTGTATCTGTGCTGGCATATTTAGGCATTTACCCCTAAAAATATGTTAAAATGTCTATTTCCCAGAGAAGAAGAGTCTATTATAAGATTGAGAAGGGAAACAATATTTCCTCAAAGGTTTTGGGAATGATAACACTATATCATACAAGGAAATAAGTTAATTGCTGATAAGTTATTAGCAGAGTATTTTTATGTAAATATGCAATGTTGTTCCCTGAAATAGCATGTGACCTAAATATGTTTACTTTCATAAAAATATGTCATTATAAAAATTGGACCAGGGAGACAAAGGAGAAGAGGAGAAAACCAAAAAAGGAGAGATTTTAAGTGTGATGCCACTTGGCTACAATGAAATATTTTCCCAGACAATTGCATATGGGTACCACCAGCTACTGAACCATCTCCCCCCATTGCCCATTGATCTAATTAAGGAGAAGAGATTGCTGAGAGTGCAGAAGATCCTTCTTTTATGAGGTCCATCAGTATACCCACTATGTCACCTTTAACCTGCTACATTTGGTCATCATTGCTTTCCAATCCATTGTGACAATTACACGGAACTTCCTGGTATTGTTTGGAGACACATTCTAAGTAATATGCTAGTTTATTTCTGATTAATGAGGTTGTTTGCTGTATTTCCATTCTATTGGCTCATATGTCAACCTATTATATTTATAAGGAACTTATAGTAACAGTTTTTGTATAGTTCTCTGTTAATACCAGATTAAATACTCTAGCGATTTAGGGGATTAATGGGCAGTCCTCAGAATGACCTCAAACTAACTTAAATGGCACATATCATATGATGGAGGGTTCTTGTGTTAGAGATGGGGGTTGGAAACCCAACCTTTTACACCATGCCCCCCCCAAAAAAAAACGGAAAAGGGGAGGCTTTGGATATTTAAGACTATATGCTGACTAAACTGACCTCTCCCCACATCCCCACAAACCTACTAGCAGGTGGTTAGAGTCAAATGCTTGGTTTAATCATATTAGTGAAGATTATAAAGAAGCTTTAAAATTGCAAGGCTGGTGTGTGGTGCTGGAATTGTTCAGAGAGCATTCATAAGAAATCAGTTATCATAGAAAGCTAAAACAAAGAAACAGTTCACTTAGTAAGTTAAGAGCTGAGGGAAGGATTGGATAATATTGACCTGAAGCATGTGCAGCAATTTGGGTGTATGAACTGTCTTTTTTTTCAGCAGGCCAAAAGATGCCAGTGATCAATATTGAAGACTTGACAGAAAAAGACAAATTGAAAATGGAAGTTGACCAGCTCAAGAAAGAAGTGACCCTGGAAAGAATGCTGGTAAACTGCTGCTCTTTTTTAAATTATATTTTAAACTATAGATATGGTAGGACTACCAGGTTGGTCAGGAACTGTTGCAGGGGAGCAGAGTGTGCCACCCCAAACAAAATATACCTCCTTGACATAGGTATTATTTTAGGCTGGTTATTTTTTTTTTTTTTTAAGATTTTATTTATTTATTTGAGAGAGAGACATAGCTAGAGAGGGAACTTAATTAGGGGGAGTGGGAGAGGGAGAAGCAGGCTTCCCGCTGAGCAGGGAGCCCGATGCGGGGCTCGATCCCAGGACCCTGGGATCATGACCTGAGCCGAAGGCAGACGCCCAACGACTGAGCCACCCAGGCACCACTAGGCTGGTTATTTTTAAGAAACAGCAGATAGTGGAGAATATCTGGAAACCAAGTAAAAGTTGCCCTTTTATAAGAGATATTTACAGTTATAAGAGGAGGCACATTTATAAATGTGTCTCCCTCTCTATATCAGGAAGAGAAGGATAACTCTAAAACCCTTATTAGTAGAGAAGGCAAGGACTTAAATGCGCTTGATTTAAGGGGGCTTTTGAGCTTTTAAGACTGCTTTTCTTGAAAACCTCCCATAACTGGCCTTTCCTCCCCCACCCCCCAACATCTTTTGTCTTCAGCTGGAGCTGGTATTTAAGGGGGTGTCTTGGGCCATTTCAGGGAGTTACTTGGTTTTCCTGGGTCTCTCCCATGTATAAAGGAGGTGTATGTGCTATTAAATTTCTGTGTGTTTTTCTCCTGTTAATCTGCCTTTTTTATTAACAGGGGTGTCTCAACCAAGAACCTAAAAGAGTAGAGGGAAAATGATTTGTCCGTCCCCACAGCATTCACTGGAAAGGCTCAATGTAGTTAAAAATGAATTGTTCAGGCAAAAATTCATCAGAGATTAAGAAAATTAATAATCATAGTTATCTCTTGATTTAGACTCTAAATCAAAGGTTTGGCAAACTATTCTCCATGGCCCAAATCCAGCCCTTAGCCTTTTTTTTTTTTTTTTTTTTGTATGACCACTAAACTAAAAATGTTTTTCCATTTTCAGAGTTGTTTTAAAAAAGAGAGAGAGAAAGGAAATGAAGAATATGAGACAGAGACTGTATTTTAGCTAAGCAGTAAAATGAAGCAATGTGTATAGGCATTTTGCTTTTGCTTTTCTAAATTGATAAGCTTCTCTTTATTTAATGCAATACTTTGATGTTTAAATACTTTTAGCCAAGACCTCATTTCCTCCAGCACTGTCATGGCTAGTAATGAATGAGTACATTCTATTCCTTCTTTGCAAACAAAAATGAGTTCAAGCACAGGAATTCACTCATTCCTCCTAAAAACATCGAACAGATTTGGAAATGGTTACCAAGAGTTCTCTGTCATTAAAAGGAGAGGAATGGCAAAGGAATAAAACTTTCCTCCAAACAAACAGTAACTGAAGCTTGGAAAAGGTAGATATGTATTTTAGATCTCTTCATTTTAGGAAAGTAAGTAGAACAAAAACTCCTCCACGAGTGTTAAGAATATATTTTATATTTTTTCCAAAACTCATTTTATCAAGCCAAAGCAGAAAAGGAGTTTGTATCTTCAAGACTCTTATTGCTGGGGCACTGGGTAGCTCAGGTGTTAAGTGTCTGCCTTCAGCTCAGGTCATGATCCCAGGGTCCTGGAATCGAGCCCCGCATCAGGCTCCCTGCTCTGCGGGAAGCCTGCTTCTCCCTCTCCCACTGCCCCTGCTTGTGTTCCCTCTCTTGCTGTATCTCTCTCTGTCAAATAAATAAATAAAATCTTAAAAAAAAAAGACTCTTATTCCCAATAAAAAATTGGAATTTTGGCTACTTTTACATTTACAATTGTCTCAAACTTCCCTGGTGCCCTTTCCATACAGGCAAAACATATTTTGCTGTAAAAATGAAATTAAATATAAAAACAGCACAAAAAGCTTGGAACATATAACAAAACGGTTAAAATCTTTATAATTTGGGAAAAATAAACTTTTGGGGTAAATAAAGTTATTTTTTCTTCTTGACTTGAAGCATCCAAACGCTGTTTCATTATTTATTTACTTAGGATGTTTTGTTTTGAAGGCAGTTTGATTGTATTCATGTTTATTATTCATTTGTGGCATGCTCACCTGGGAGTTTTTATTTGGGGCAAACATCACATACATCACCATCTATCAGGTTTGGGGGTTTCTTTTCCCTGCTACTCAGAATCTCCTTGTTTTTGGAAGTCAAACTAATTTAATACCAGACTGCCAAAACCATACACCGCGCGCATGCGCGCGCACACACACACGAAAATTTTAGGTCCTGAACCTATAGTTCTGACACAGGATGGCATAGCGTCCTTATAGAATGGTGGATAGACACTTGAACCCTAACCCTGGTTCAGATTCTGGCTCCACAACTTTCTCCCTGTGGAACACTCAGCTGAGATATCTTCTGTAAAATGGGAATAGTAACAACATCTAATTCAGCGGGCAGCTGGGAGGCATAAAAGGGGTAATATATCCAAAGCTCTGAGAACAAATACCTAGGACATAGCAAGTGCTTTCTACTATGTTTATTATAATATAATTATAATAAAATTAAATAATTATATAAATATTTTATTTTAAATTATTATTTGATGTCTGTGAATCAGACTGGTTCATAATATGCTTCAACCTATTTCGCTATCAAGGCACTACTATTGTCAGAAGACACAACTCTTTCCAGCCAGTTTTTTAAAGCTGACCGATTTGCAGTGACTGAATGTCAAGGCAATAGGCAAAGACTAAAGATAATCTTTGTAGTAATGGCCAAAAATAGCCGCCATTTGACTGAGCATTCGTTGTATGCTCGGCACTTAATGCAACCATCGTTCCTCTTCCTTTTCATAGATAACGTAACTAAACCTTAGGTGAACTCTCTGAACTAACAATAAATACAGTAGGGAAGTGGGTAGAGCCAAAATTCAAAACTGGGGTGGCCTGAATCCAGGGTCCATGCTCTCCACCATGCCATTTAATCCTATATTAAACTATATATACTTAAAATAAGCCTCACTGAAGTAATTTTTGAACACACACACTCACATAGGATTTTAGGTAATTTATTGCTCCTTATAGCCTCAGAACCTAGATAGACGTTGTCAAAACCAACCCTTCACGGACCCTAGAATTTAGGACAGCAGTTAAATAGTAACCCATTTCTGATACCCAGTTGGGGCCAAAATAGCTGGTGTTTGGAGGAGTGGGGAAAAAAGTGAACCTAAATCTTAATTTTGAATTTTGAAAAGGGAAAAATGTCTATCTAAATTACTCCATGTTTCAGAATTGTGTATAAACTACGAGTATCATCATATGAAGGAGCCACCTGACCAATGCCTTGCCCCAGTTCGAAATGATGTTTCCTATTATGTAGATAATGAATTTGCAGAGTTATAAAGTAATCTTAAGTCTTATGTTTAATGTTGCTGGAAATTTGCATACAAAAATGATATAAATATTGTATTTAAAAAACACAGTAAATTCGTTAGATAGCTAATGGAATGGCCACCTACTGGACTGCCAGAAATGAAGTAGTTTTATGTTAATGTCATGAATAGTAGATTAAGTGAAAAGGAAACAAGTTGAACGTTAAAAGAAATGAATAATTTCAGCTTGTGTGTATATGCACGTGTATACACACACGTTTATATTTATATATGTTATAGAACATTGACTCATTCTAAAAGGTGTGTTAAGTGGTACATGGACCATTTAAGCTCTGGCTGAGTCCATTAAAATACTAAAGCCTGATTTTTCATGAAGTCATTACTATAATGGTGCAGATTAGTGAAGAGCAAGCTCATAAACAAAAATAATGATTTAGTTCAACAAATACTTGTTTACTGAGCACCAACTAAATGCAGTCTCTGTTCTAGATGCCTGGGATACGTGTGAACAAGTCAGCCAAAGGCCCTTGGCCCGTTGGAGCTCACCTTCTAGTGCACTGTCATGATCAATCATTGTCAATGAGTTTAAAATAAAATTATATGTGATACTTCTGAGAATTCAGGAGTGGTGATAAGCCTGGAATTTAAAAATTATTCATTCCTTCCACCTTTACAGGTCACATTTCTGGAATGAGGAAAAAGATTTAATCAATGTTTACTCTGGTGACACTGTTGACCTCTGTGGCCAGCTATTTTCTGATCCCTGTTCTGATCTCCCTTAGAGAAGCTAGAGGCAGTGTCTCCTGAGAACCCTTAGCTGGAGTGTGGCCAGATAGTTCTCCTTTGCCTGAAGATATCCAGGAAGACAGGAAAAAGAGCAGCTATTTCTTCTTCTCTTCTAGAAAAGACATATGCACTGGTGGAAAGCAGAACCACATTAAAAAGAACACAGAAATTATAATACATTCTTGGATTCTGCAGTATTCTGTATTAACCAAATGTGTCCTTTCTTTCTCCTTTCCTTTAAGGTCTCCAAATGTTGTGAAGAAGTAAGGGATTATGTGGAAGAAAGATCTGGGGAAGATCCACTAGTAAAGGGTATCCCAGAGGACAAAAATCCCTTCAAGGAGCTCAAAGGAGGCTGTGTGATTTCATAAGAAAAAAAATGCCATGGAATAGCTTGAGCTTTAATGACAGTACTAATTTTTGGTCATCTATAACAATACTATTACGCATGTACGTAACCTTTTGATTTATAAATATAAACTTTTAATAAAAGTTGGGATGTGATAATGCATAACTCTATATTTTTCTTAAAGTATTTAGCACAGGGTTTAGCACACATAAGTGACAATAAATATTGATTGACCCCTTTCTTTAACAATGACTACTAGGGGGCAGCTGGATGGCTCAGTCAGTTAAGCGTCTGACTCTTGATTTTGGCTCAGGTTGTGATCTCAGGGTCGTGAGATTGAGCCCCGCATTGGGCTCCATTCTGGGCATGAAACCTGCTTGGGTTTCTCTCTCTCCTTCTCCCCCTTCCCATTCACACTCTCTCTCAAAAAAAACAAAAAACAAAAAACACTACTATGTTTTATGAACGAGTCTGTATTATTCTGGTTGCTAGCATATAATGTTTTATGTTTCTTAACTTCTCTTTCAACACTACTAATATTCCAGTAAGAAGTTTCATGGTTAGCCTTATATTTTTTCCAACCTTTCTCTTCCTTTATAGAATAAGGAACTCTATTCTTTTGATTCATGGAAGTCCTATCATGACAGGATGTGTGCTCTGAAGATTTTCATTGTGGATGTTTTGTTTTCTGTTTCCCCTGCTCTCTGAACCCCCAGTCAGCAGTGATGGTTTTAACATAACCTCTTCCTACATTCTTACCATTTTTACTTGTTACCGATGATATAACTTTTTACCGGAATACCAATTGGATTAAGAGGCAGTCTGTGGTCATGGAGCACAGTGGATTTAACCAGCACCAGACGAAAGGTTATAAGAAGCCAGAGAGTTCTGGCTCTGGCATGTTAGCGCCTAACTGACTCTGGATAAATTACTTACTCTTTGTAAAATCTCAGTTTTTTCTCCTGTAGGATAGGAATAATAATGGTCCTATCCCCTTTTTCATGGGGAGTTATATATTACACTAGGGTGATTATGGTACTTTGCATACTGCCTGGCACATAGTAACAACACCCAGTAAGTGTTAACTAGTATTGTTACTGAGAAAGAAACTGGACAAATATCCAGAATCCTTTGAGATCCATGCTATTCCATCCCATCCCTAAGAAGACTCTCACTAGTACAGTCCTTTCTCCTGTAGCAGTGTAAGAACAAGATGATAGAAAAATAGGTATCTTGTGCATCATCTTACTAATCAGTTTCCTCCTAGCATCTTACTGAGTTGACATAAACCAAATTTCAGTACCTTTGTGCTAATGACTAAGAGATCCTTTGCTTCTGATTCTGTAACAAATGATGAGTGCTGATTACCATTACTTGAAAACTGTTTTTGTTCTTGGAACTTGGAAACTGTTTTTGTTGTTAGTGTTTCCTTTTTGCTATCTCACAATTACAGTGCTATTTTTGGATATGTCAGTGATCAGAATACAAGGAAATGCTAATTGATTGGCATCCTTTTTAAAAACAAGAAGTGTCTATTATTTGGTCTGGAAGGGAATCTCACGGAGGTCCCAAGTTTAGCTCCTGGCACAGTCCTTTCCACTCTGACCGTAGTAAATGCTCAACAAAGATCTACTGACCCTCGATCAACCCTTTCATTTTGAAATGGAGGAAATCCAGGTTTAGAAAAATGAGTTGGCAGGTTTCTCAGGTCCCGACTCTGGATCTCTGGCTGAATGGTTAACACCACACTCTACCACATATCAGATATGCTTTGGGTATTAAGAGATTCCAGGATAAACTATTGGAGTTTATCTTTCCTCAGGAGACACTCTTTTCCCGTTTAAAATTACAAAACTCCTCCCCAACAACCCCCTCAGCATTTCGTATCTCCCTGTTCCACTCTCTTGTCTTCCATAGCCCCCATCACCATCTAGCATACTATACACTTCACTTGTTTATTTGTTTAATGGTGGTCTGTCTCAAGGGTATTTCTGTGTGCAGTTTAGTGTTTATTATGTACTCCTTTTATCTTTTTTCCCCTGATTAAAAAAATATTAGAGTCTTGGCTATGGCATTTAGTAATATGTATGGTCTTAACCAACATCTCTAGCTTTTATCTAACGCTGGAAATAGATTTGGGAGGCAGATGATTCTAAGTTAAAACCCTGGCTTGTCCACTTTCTACTTCAGCTCTTTGAACAGCAGGTTTGTTTGTTTGTTTGTTTTTTCCACATATAAAATGGGAGAATAGAACGGATTCTTATATGAAAATTTAAAAATCACTTAGAACAGATATAGATAAAAACCTAATAAATGTCCTCTCTTATAATAAGACCTGGAAACTTCCTGTAGTCAACAAACTTAAGTATTTAAATAATCCCTGACATGACACCCCATTTCCCCACCTTCTGCAGTGTCGTCAGACTGATCTCTCCACCTGAAATATCCCTCCACTCTAACTCATTTCAGCCTTTTGAAATCCTACTCCTCCTCTGAGGCTCACTATCAACTATCTCCTCTGTCCCTCACTCCATCCCAAGAGTATTCTATAAATCTTTTAACTCATTTAACATTGCTTTGCTTTCTTTTATTATAGTCTGTATGGTTGTCTTACTCTCAATTCTGTATTGTAAATTTCCCAAGCCAGAAGCTCTGTTCATCTTTGAAACTGCCATACCAACTCATAAATTGTCTCGACAATTGAATTGCCTTAATAAGTGTTCAGTTAAAAGCAGGAAAGGATAGTACTTTTTATTTTGGAGAATTCAGAATTCTTATTAGCTTAACTAAGGAATAAATCAACAGGAGGGTAACATTCCTGTTGCTTAAAAATACAGACTGTCTGCAGGAGTTGGAATAAGATAAAAATCATAGAAAGGAAGTATAAAGAAAAATGGTCTAGGAAGAAGGATGTTAGATCATGATTACCCCACAGGCTACACAGCTACAAACAGTGAGTGATTTTTTTTTTTTCCCCAGAAGTTATTTCAGGGCCACGGATTACTAGGTTAAAAGGAATGAGGGAAAGGGAAACAAAAAAACAAAACTACAGGGAAACAAAAAATACTCTAGGCATAGCCTTAACCTTTGGCTCGTCCGCAAAACTTCCCGGTACCAGTAATGAGAATGGGTTAAGCATCTACACTTACTGTAATATATCATTTGAGATACTTGCACCTTGAGGGTATTTTGTACACATAGATGAGTTTAAGTCTTAGCAAGAATAAAAAAACTTACACTACTATTTTAATTTGAATTGATTTGATTTTAGCCAAATTTCAAAACAAGGCTAGTATCAAACTTCCTGAATTCCTAAAAGAATGTATTAACATGAGGAAAAGAGTAAACTGAGTAACAAGAATGACCAATACAATGGAAATTAAGGTCTTGTAAAAGCAGAATTGATAAATCATTTTGATATGAATTATAAGTAGCTGTTAAGATGATCAGAGCATCCGACATAGGTCATCCTGTAACTTCACATATCTCTATCTAGAAAAGGAAGCGTATGCACAGAGTTACATGAAATGGGTGAGTTTATGAAATGTTCCATGTGATTTTTATAATAAATTGAACTAAAACAAAGTGAACTGAGTTCATCAAAGATGTGTTAAATATGTTCCTTAGAAACCATCATTTTAATGGCCTAAACAGTCACCATTAACTTTATAAATTCTAGAAGAGCAGAATTTGGGAAATAACCTAGTTTATTTCCACCAACAAAACAAAGGCAGAGAATATCTATGGCTTGCAAAAAATCACAAGATAAAGTAAAACCAGAACGTGGTCTTTTTGAGTTCAACCTAGCATTAAATCAACTCCAATATAACTGCTTTCGATATTTCCTTATACAGTTTCTTTTACATGGACTTTTTAACAATGTACTTAATACATAAGAAAAATAGCCAAAGAATTGTTTTTCCTTTTTTTTTTTTTTTTGCATGTCAAGGTAAATATTTCATGGTCTTTGCTCTTTTATACTTTAAAAGTAGAAATAACCACACAGTTTTCTTAAGCAGATTTCTTTAAAACATTTGTCAAAAGACAGTGGGCTAATAAAAGTTATTTTCTGATTATACTTTTTATTTTCATTGCAGAATGGTTTGTACACACACTATTTTGTAAAATAAGTTTTATTGAAGGTAATATGTAAAGTATAAGTAAAAAGCTAACATGACATTTGGATGTAACTCATATGGATTTTAAACTTTGTTTATCCAAAAAGTTTTGTTAATAGAACATTTCTGTGAAAATACACAAGAAATTATTTACCATGGTTGCTCTCTTAGAGTAAATTCCATGCTTAGGGATGGGGGCTACATGCTCTTCCAAAAAGAAAAGTGTTTTCATCATTTTACCATTTAAAACCAAACAACAACAACAAGACATGTTTCAGAATGAGGATTTCAGCATTTCCCAATTCACTTTAATCAGTTTACTTAATATGGTATCAGCACCGTGCATTATTTTGTAAGAGTAAAAACTAAAAAACAAAACAAAACCAAAAAAAAAACTAATATGTATTTCATCTCCAATTTAAGTCTCATAATACTGGGGAAGAAGTTAAATAACCACTATGGATTTATAACTATTTATCCCTGCATGCAACCAGATGATTTCATACAGAAGAAATTTCCAGGCCAAAATAATTCTATTTTTATGATTTGGAACAGACATACATTAAGTTACTTAACCAGCTTATTTAATTTGGGCGCTGAACTTACTTAATTTGGGCCATGTTAACTACTTTCACTAACTTAACTTATTTTTAACCAACCTTTTAAATTTGAGCAATGGGGAATCAAAAAATATGAATTGCTTTTGGAGACAGATGTGAGTTTTTTGTCTTGGCTCACCGCATACTAACAGGGGAAAACTCTGGCAGCTGATTTAACTTCTTTGAGCCTGGGAGATCCTGGAATGTGTAGTATTTCAAATACAGAAAAAAAACCTCCTAAACAGTTTTCTTTGTGAAAGCGATTTATCAGATGTGGATGCATAAACGTAATTAGAAACAAAACATACCTTAGCTAATTCGCCATTCCCCTGCCCCATCACCCCATCTATTTTATAAATTAGAAAACCAAAATCCCAGAAAAAACTTCCAGTGATAGCCAGTGGTAGAGCTGGGACTGGACCCAGAGTACTCACAACGTAGCTCATTGTTCTTCTCCTTCCAATATATTTATTGAGGATAAGTGGGTGGAACCTAGAGAGAAATTAGGAACTTGTCAACAAAAACCTGTGCTTACAAAATAGGGAGTGGCTTGGGTGTCTAAGTTCAGGTACCCTGAAATCCACAGTTCAGGCCACCACCCTTAACTTGAATTTGAATCTGTAGGCAGGAGGTCATCTCCAAAGAGAGAAATAGCTGACTGCTTGGGAAGGTTTCTAACATCCATGAGTTATTTTTCTTCTAGTCTATTAAGGATCAGTAGTTTATAGTCAAAGGGAAACTTTATATTGCAGGTAGACGTGTCACATCCTACACTTTTCCTGGCTTTACAAAATGGCAGCAAGATGAATCCTGCTTTCCAGATAGTGGAAAAACCAATGCTGAGTGAATCCAGGAGAAACCAATGCCTACATCCAGGGAGTTGCGGGGGGCCAGGAATTCATAACCCTTGGTGTCAACAGTCACCCAAACCTTGGTTGATGGGGAATGGAGAAACACTTTCTGGTAAGAACTTTTAAGATTCCTGCTTCTGTCTTCTCTAGTATCATCCGTGCATCCTCCAAATCATTACAAAACATTCCCCTGAAGAAAGAATGAGAACTCTGGTGTGGAGGATGCAGTTTGTTAATGTCAGAAAATGGCCCTGCAAATTGTACAGAATAGTCACATCCCGATGTCCCCCTTGATCCCCAAATGTGTCAAGATGTTTCGGGCATTTAACAGACTGGATGGGCATACGTCAACAGACGTGGTGGGTGTCTCTGAGATTACAGCTCTGTTTCATTTTCCTCTTGGGCCTTTTCTTAAGCATTCACATTTCCCACAATCCGTATGTAACCGGGGAAAAGTAACATGCTGTATATTTTTGAAACTTGGAGAGGTGAAGGGCCTTTATTTCCTGCCGGGTAGTGTCCTCCTTTTCTTCACAAACAAAACCCGGATGTGACTTGGGAACGGGAGAAAAAAAGGAACAAAAAGTAAAACTTCAGTTGTTTCTCCAGGAAAGTGGGCTAGCGCAACCCCAACTGTCGGGCCCGCAGCCCTGGCGGGTCCCCCGCGGGCGTGGCCGGCTCGGGACCCGGCAGGGGGCCAGCGTCCCGCCCGGAGCTCGGGCAGCGCCCAGCTTCTCAGGCTCCCTCTCGACTCACCCCTCCCCGGCTCGCTGGGGCAGGCCGCCCGCGGTCGTGCAGGCCGGAGAAAGAGCCTAGGACGCGGGGCAGGGCCGGCGTGAGGGGACGCCCGGCAGGCAGCCGAGCTCTCGGGGCCCTGGGGAGCGCGGCGGGGAGGCGGTCCCGTCCAGCGCCGGCGGGCGGGCGGGGTGCGCCCTGGTGTGCCGCACTCCCAGCCTGTCCACTTCCAGAGCTGTCCCCGGGCCCGGTTCTGGGGCGAAAATGCCGGCCCTTCATATAGAAGATTTGCCAGAAAAGGAAAAGCTGAAGATGGAAGTTGAGCAACTTCGCAAAGAAGTGAAGTTGCAGAGGCAACAGGTAAATTGGCTGTGCCGGAATAGTTCCTTCTCTGAAATGAACCAAGGGCAGTTTTTCCTGGTTTGTTACAGTAAAACAGGACAGCGTTTCTGGGCTTTGTTTTTTTGTTTTTTGTTCCCCACCCCCCCCAGCTCCTCTTGAAGTAGGGCTTTGGTGGTACCTGGGAACTGCCAGTTGATGTGGGGACTTCATAGGCGGTAAAGGAGAGAAAGGGTCCGCTGAGTAATTTAAAGCCAAATGTCAGACCACCCGAGCCTAGGATTGGGGAAATGGACAAAAAATTCTGCCTGCTGTTATTTGGTTTTAAAAACTCAAATTGTAGGCAAAAGGGAGATGGCTATTTAGTTCCTTGATCTTTTTCATTATGGGACAGAATGGTATTTTAGTGTTTTTTAATGACTATTTAATTCATCACAATTTAGGTAATTTGAATCACATAATTTTGAATTTCACCAGGCCTCTCCAGAGGTATTCAATGAACAGCTCACTGGGGCTTGGGAACAAAACATTACAATTTCTATTTTTATTTATTTGTAACTCTCATCCCTTTATACTTTCCACTTTGTTTTATAAGTATGCGCAGTTAACTAATACAGTAGTATCTGCACATATTTGTAAATAATTATACTGAGGTGCATATGAAAATTCTTTTTAGCGATCATGATTAAAAATTTTAGAGACCACTGAAGTGGATTACAAATTCAGTGAGAACATAAGTCTCGGTGTTCAGAAGTCTCCACTGAAATGTGTTGGAGATTTTGTACTTTTGATTACTTACTGGTAACTTGAGCATGCATTTCTTCCTTTTTTCCTCAGTCAGGCAACCTATGGTCCAGGAATAGGTTTTTTGGATAGATGTTTTTTAAAGGAAATTATCTAGTCCTTTTTCCACAGCAAGAAAAATATAAACTAATTTCATTTCTCTATGGTTTAATACTATAAAAAATTTTAAAAAAATAAAAGAAAAACAATGGCAATTAAACAGGTATGGCCAATAAGCTCCTTTACTTTCCTGCCCTAGTTATGGCAAATCTATCCATGACAGAGTCGTGTTACTCAGGATGAACATTTTGAATGATACTTGGAAGATGCAGGTGTTTTTGAGTTTTACTCAAAAACGTGTGAAGACACGTTTCTTTTTCTGAAATTTAATCTTTCACTTCCAAATCCCTATTCTTCCTAGACTTTGGAGTGCGAAGTTGTTTCTATCCATGTTGGAAATTTTTGTAGCTTTAAAAATACTGCTGTGCTTAAAGGAATAAACAAAGCTGTGGGACCCAAAGAATAGGGTAGTTTCTTGAAACCTTAAGGGACCCATTTTGTGGATGGCAACGTGCAGTCTGGGTTGGCCACTTAGATTTTTTTCATGCAATACGTCTTAGAGGTTACATATTAAACAGAGTTGCATAGACTGAAGTATAGCACTGTTGGAATATCCTAGTACCAGAGTGTGCAGAACTTACAGGAGAAAAAAGTGACAAGTGTCTTCTAGGTATTTTAAGCTTCATATTAGAAATTGGGCAGGCGCCTGGATGCAGCTGACCGTGTGGGAATTGAAGGTATCATTCAGGAGCCATTCCTCCCTGCCGACTCCCCACCTCCACTCCTTAGGACACACCCTGCCCCCTGCTCGATCAGTTTTCCAACTCCAAGTGTATGCCAAAGGGAGAGAAAACTTCAGAGATAGCCTTAGGGGATACAAGGAGAGGCATCTAAAATCCTAATAATAATATTCAAACATATGTTATCACACACTTCGATTTCTAGAGTTTTAGTGCTCTACAACCATTATGGCTCTTAGAGATCATTCAGTGCTCTCACTTATAAGGATAAAAAACTTGAATCCCGAGGAGGCTAAGTACCTCCTTATTTAAGACCTCAGAGATAATGTTAAGGGCGTGTACTAAAACACATGTGTTCTGATGCCCAGTTCGTTATTCTGCCAATAAATTGCTCATGCCTGAGCTGTGTGCTCTGCTCAGGCCAAGGACACAGAATCCACAGGCTGAATTCTGGCTCTGGCTAATTGTTGTTCAAACATATCTTCTTGATCATGGAAGGAAATGCTCAGAGGAGTAACTGTTCACTTTTGGAGGTTACAGATCTCTTTGGAAACCTAATGAAGAAGCTTCTATGAGAACAGATAACAATTTGGGGGAACTCTGATCTTATCCACACATATCTCTGAGGAGACAGACCCCAGGTTATGGTTACTTGCATCTGTACTTCTGAAAATTCACATAAAATGCATGCATTATAAATGTCAGCAACAAATAAAGAGCAATTGTTACCCAAGAGAATGGCACTTGAAAAGATTTTTATTTCACCACATTTTAAGTCATATAACTCCATCACCTAGTTCTAAATTTTAGAACAGCAGTCTTCACATTGTGTGCAAAAAAGTATGTGGGGTATGGGAGTAAAATATTAAAATTTCTACTTTAAATCTCATTTTTGACAGTTTCCAGCTTATGTTTTATAATTACACATTCAGTATAACACAGTAGCATCTGTACTTATTTATAAGTAAATAATTACATATTATTACATAGTTACATACATTTTGGGATACATATGCAAACACGTGTTTGTGATCACCATTAAAACAATTTGAAGATTACTAATCTAGATTACAAATTCAATGGGAACAGTTTCCCAGGGTTAAGGGGTCTCTATTAGTTTGTTGGAGCTTCTGTAATTTTTACTTCTAACTTCTTCTTAGCAATAGGCCTTCATTAAGACACTAATCCTTTTTTTTTCCTTTTTTATTCCTTTTTCTTTTTTAAATTCACTCTTGCAATCTGTCTCTGAAGGATAGAGTTTTGGAAAAAAACCTACTCAATCCTTTCTCCATTGCAGAAAATTTTCAACTAATTATATAAACAAGAATCTCGGATAAACCTAATAAACCTCAGATAAATCTTTTGTTATGATCATTGCCCTCAAGCAATGGGAAGGAATTCCAAATAGAGACACAAATGGTATGATTGGGCAACCTCAACCTCCCCAGCATCAGACATTCTCCAATGTTTCTATCATTTTGTAAAATTGCAGAACATGGCACACACCCGTAATAAGTGAGAATTTTGGCAGGACACAGCCCAAAACATTTGGGGATTATCTCTTACTGCACCTGTTCATTAGCATGGGAAATTGAAAATGTGGTATGTTTTAGTTCATAAAATATTATGAATACATCGTAATTGTATTTTAGCAGGGGAAAGAAATCATATGAGGCACAGTGGATGGAAATTGCTGGGAATGGTCTATTTAATACAATGACTTTCAAGCTTTCTGACCCTCACCATAGTGAGAAATATATTTTAACGTAGATTGTGTCATTCATATATAGCGTATATATTATACATGCTTTGCGCCACTATTTTTATACTATTTCATTTTTTTAAATGCCTAGCTGTACTCAATTATACTGATTTCACTAACGGGTGGGTAATGAAGTGTAGACAATCCTGATCTAATTCATTCTTTTTTTTTTTCCTTAAGGTGTCTAAATGTTCTGAAGAAATAAAGAACTACATTGAAGAACGTTCTGGAGAGGATCCTCTGGTGAAAGGAATTCCAGAAGACAAGAATCCTTTTAAAGAGAAAGGCAGCTGTATTATTTCATAAATAACTCTGGAGAGAAATTTCATCCTCAGTAGAAGAACTAGTTTGTTTTGGTTTTCTGAAATAAAACCGAAATTCCTTTCAAAGAAGGAAAACAAAATTTAAGAACTTTCTTAAACACTTATACTGATATGGTTATGTATAAAAGCTGTGTGCTTCTCATCTTTGCTCACTATACTCCCTTGTTAAGAGGGCAGAGAGTATCAAATGGACAATTATGGAAATAAGGACATTACTTGTGCATGACTCACTTCTTTCAGTATATTGCTTGATGCCTTAAATAAAGTTTTATCTCTGGAAAATGAGTGTTGGCAATTTTAAAAGGTGCTTTTTTTTTTTTTTTTTGGCGTTTACTTTTATATTTTTCCCCATAACCTTTCACGTGTTTGGGACATGTATCAAAGGATTAGGGGATTTGATAGATAAGTTCTCTAATCCGGCTCTCTACTTCAAATCTCACTTGGTTTACAATGCTGAGTTCTGACTTCTGGAATGTTTCTGATCTAATTTTATCTATTAGGAAACCCAGTGAGTAGAATTCCTAACACTGACGGAGTGTCCGAGTCAGGAACCACGTTAGCACTTGAACACTGGCATCACCACTCACCATACAGATCTTGGTCAAAGTGTTGCTGCCATAGTGCTTTGGGGAAGGGCCATGTTTGGGGCCCGGGAGAAGCCCCCAGGAGGTCAGCCCTGGCATGTCCACCCTCAGGGAGCTGCATCTCCCACAGGATCTGCCCATCTTGGGCACAGTGACCCTCCTCTCTGTGGCACTGGCAGAGACACTTGGCTCTGACCTCCTCCTACCAGCCTTGTCCAGCAAGCCCAGGCCCACCATACCGCCTTTCCTTCTCCTCCAAAGGGACCAGTTAATCTTTTGTCCATTTCTAAAATTAGCTTGTTTTATTCTCCCCCTCATTGATTTGTAGGCATTCTTCATATATTTTAGCCACTGTCAGTGATAGGTGTCGCCAATACCTTCTCCAGTCCGTGGCTTAATGTTTCATGGCAGGATGGTAGCTGCCACGGCTTTAGCCCCTGGGTGCAACGCGCCAAGGTACACGGCCCATTTGAGTTCTTTATGAAGGCAGCTGCAGCAGCGACCTCAAAGAAAGCAACCTTTCGTCTTCTCTTGAAGCATCCCCCCCCCCCCCCGCCTCTGTCTTTTGAATGGCAGTTGTTCAACGTTTGAGCCAAAAGAAAGACAAGCAAAACCCAGGTAAGTTCCAGTTCTAATGGGCTTAGTCACTAACGCGCCTGCAATTTTAAATGTGACACCAGAAGCCCATGTTTGTCCTTGACTAGGTTTTTTCCTCCTGCTTAGACCCAAAAGTGTGACTTATAAAGCCAGAGAGGTGCCCGTGACTTCTAGCAGCTTCCTAACGCATATCAGCCTCCTTGCTCTGAAATTGCTTTCCTTTTCCCTCTCTGAGGGAACAGGATGCCCCAAGCTTTTGAAAGAGCAGGTTACAGCGAACCAAGAGTGGGGACTATTTCCTTCAGTTTCCTGCCGTTTTCCAAGCGTTGACGTCCATTGGGATTACTGAGAGCCCAAGGATAATTTTAGCCCAAAGCATGCTCTACTCCAAGGTGAGATTTAAGAAGAGTAAAGGCATAATTTTTCCAACTGCCATAGAACAATTTGTATCGGGATGTGTTGCTACTATTAGTCATTTCACATTTAAGGTGGCCTGAGATTTTAATACTTTCGGGCTTGTAAAGTTTGACTTTAATGCACTGTTTCATGTCTCTCGAGTCATGGAGTTTTCTTGTGTTGCATAAGGAAGCAAGCATCTATTCTTATTCTTGTTGAGGCAGATCGGATCACCTGCTTTCTTCATGGAGGGCCAAGTCAACGCATTTATTGCATAACTTGTTCAGACTTATGGCTTAGAAGGCTGTGCCCTCAGTTTCTATTAGCCACATTCAGCTGTCTGTTCATATACACCTCCAAGTCCTAGCCTTTGCTTTTCATGTACTTTCAGTCACATGACAACTTAGCCCACTTCTGCTTTTTCCTTAATAAATTCCCAATCTTGTAGACGTTTCTACTAAATCTAATTCTGTTCTTTTTTTTTTTTCTTACTGTTTCATCATAGTAATTTGGCAAATACGCAGAAGTATAATAAAATCCTCTTGATTTTCAAGTGTTCAACTGCTAAAAACTTATTAGCTTACATTAGGAAGGAAATGAAAAATATGGTAACTATATATTTGGGTGTATTATGAAAGTAACCTTTAGTAAGTGGGAATTTGTTAAGTAGAATTTAAATCATGTGTTCAGTTTCTTCCAAGTATATAGTTGTGTTAATCATTTGGTATCTGATTAAATAGTTGCTATGCTTTGTGCATTGGGACTCAGGCTCTATGAACTCATTAAATTAGCAAAATTGGCTTTCCTATTTCTATTCCTATTTAAAAATAAAAAATAGAACAAGTTTTATATTACTATGTTTAGGCTTTGGAGAGTAAGTATATTTTGGTATTAATGTCCTATGAATCAGAAATAAGTCTGTATAGTCAACATGATCTGATTAATAGTATATTTGGATCTATTCAGCTCATCCCACCAAGTAAGACAGAAATATTAAGTCAGTAATAGTTATAGTCCACCCTTATCCCCTCTAACTGAGTCTTAGATGGATGATAAGCAATGAAAAATAAGCCCCTATTTCTAGTATTACAGTCTAGGAGAATAGGGACTAATCAGAAGATATCTTTGATTTAATAAAGGAGTAGAATGGTCAGAGAAGGAAAGCGCCGTGGGATCTCTCCTGTTAGAATAAACCCTGATACCCTACTTGGTATGTCCACTGTCCTAACCAGGGAAGACCAGGGCATCAGCAGCACCTTTTCCACTTGGGCTACCTTCAGTCTGAGGGGATGAATCCACAGACCATTAAAAACCATCCACTGGCACTAGGAAAATGTAGAGACACATTGATGCCATTTCTTCCTTTTTCTTTTGGTTCACACTCACATTAAATGATGGCCTTTTTTTTTTTTTAACCGGATATTAAAGAGTACATCATTGAACATGAAAATGGGCAGGAAGGATTAAAATAGGTGGATTATAAATTTCAGAAATTGACCTCAAAGTTAATGTGCAAAAGTTACACTTAAAATGAAAGGAAGAAAAATAAAATGAAGGGAAAAACATCCTTGTAAAATTAACAGTCATGAAAAACAATTCACATTGGCATATATAAAAATGTATGCATTTATTTATTCAAAACCAAAAATATTTGGAGATCTACGTACTAGGCATTGGTTTGGGCCCAAGGGATATAGTGGTGAATTAGACCAAGTCCTTAACATCATGAAATTTACAGAAATTATAATAAATGAGATGTAGGTGGAAATTACAGAGTATATTATAACGTATAGGTTAGCATAAATAGGAAAGTGGTTTTTCTACTTTTTAATGATAATGCTAATGATGGCATCATGATGATGTTGATGATGGCGATAGCTTACACATATGAAATGCTTAGTATTCGTTGGGCACTGGAATAAGCCTTTTTACACAGATTATGTCTTTTAATTCTCACAAGTACCTTATATGTCGGGTAAATAATTTATACAAAGTCATATAACTACTTAACCGGCAACACAGAGACTGTGCCCTAAACAATACGCGGTACTATGTCTCTCATAGAAGCCAATATATATGCAGAGTGAAAGGAACTATTAGCTCAATAATTTTCTGAAGTGGTTTTTGGCACACATACAGCCAGCTACTATAGTCTCAGAAACGTTTAGCCCTTGTGTATGACAGCATTTTATAGTAGCTTATTTCAGTTGTTTCTACTGGTGGGTTGGTTGGTTAGTTGGTTGGTTGGTTCTGTAATCACAGCCTAATATAAAAATTTTAACCTATACCAAGGGGGTGAATTTTGCTTTCTTAGTAAAAATCCTATCACAACCTAAATTTTTGTAACAGTGATAACCTCTAATTATATACCAAATAGCACTTGCTCATTTGCTGAATAATATAATATCTCAGTTTAGTACCAGAATTGGGTCTGATAGAAGCTACATGAATTACGGTAGAGTGCCTAGAAGAAATAAATCAGACTCTGTAAGGACTCTCTTTACCAAAATTATTAACTTGCAGTTAGCCCTAGAGAATTCCGTATAGGTACCAAAGAATCTTCTCTAAGAAGTGATTGAACTCATTCTCTGTAAAAACTTGTATGTTTTCCTTAATAAAGTTAGCCATTGGCTTTAGCTCATGTCATCCCAGCCTCTTCTGACAGCCGGCCTGAGACGCAATGTGAATGACCTACTTCCCAGAGTTGTCTGGGAATTATTGAGCCTGATTCTCTAGGCTGTGAGTACAGCTCTTTAAATCTATAAAAGGTCCTCATGTTTTGGCATTGATCAGTAAATACTTCCAAATCCCTTTTGGAAGTAATCAGATTAAATGTAAATATATAAAAAATACATTTATTCTGCAGAATTAGTGCAATCATTCAAACTTTCACAGCTCTGTTTGGTGTAGCATAGGGAAGGAAAGAAAGGGAGTTGGTCTCACCTTATTGAGTGTTTTGAAATAGTATTGAAACTTGTATGTGTCTCAACCTAAAAAGGAAAAATGAAGAGGAGAAGAGAGAAACACTTAAACTTGTATTAAATCATTTGAAAACATAATCTAAAAACTCTGATAAATATTAACATAGTTCACTGATTACTTAAGAACAGTTCAAAGGCCATTGTTGCTAAATGGTTCATCTTTATAAATGAAGTTGTAACTGGTTAGCAAAGAACACCACAATATGGACTTGGGTGCTCTTTAACTGCTAATACCGAGACTTGCCTTTTTTTCTTTTTTGGTTTTAATTCATCTTTGAAAGATCGCATGCAATTGGATTTTTGGCTGATTCTTATTTACACACATTAATATAAAAGCAGATATAAGGTAGAATAAATTAATATTTATTAACATTTGGATTTTTCAATTTGGGGCAGGGAATAATTTAGACATTTAAAAACAATTTGTTTTAATTTGATTTAACAAATGGATTAAGGACCTGTAAACATGACACTCTTGGACAAGTTCAGCCAATATTTTTCTTGCATTCTAGGAACTGGCAGTCGAAACAAATGGTAGTGACATTTATCAAGTCCAATTAATTAAATCAATTTATGTACAAAATGTAAGTGGATTAAGTGCTTGAGAAAAAGGGGATAATAAGTGAATGATTAGTAGCGTAAGACCAGGACATTTTCTACCCTTTGAGGGAACATTTCATGGAAGGAGACACAATCGCTTAAATGAAGGAAAAGAATTTGTAAAGTATGAAACTAATAGGAAGAAATTTCACTTATTGAGTGCAGCTTAGCAGACTAAGAAAGCATTTGCCAAATGTATAGAACAAGAGCAGAAGGAACCTATAGCTAATTGGATACAGTGTCTTTGGTTAAAAAAAAAAAAGTCTTTGAAATGCTTTTTTCAGTTATTGTGGTAAACAAATTACACCAAATTCAATGATTTAAAACAATACATTTATTATTGCTTATGAGTCGGTATACCAGTCAGTGCATCTGGGCCTCACTCTGTTGATCGTGGCTGGTTTCATTGACCAATGTGCAGTCAGCAGCTGCATCAGCTGGGGGCCAACTGGTTAGCTGGTTGTTGGCTAGGGCAAAGTTGGTGACTGGGTTATATACTTGCTTGGGCTTGTTCTCATAGCATGGCAGAGTTCTAAGAAGAGTAGAAATGTAAAAGGTGTCTTAAGGTCTAGAAAAAGAGCTAGCACATCATCACTTCCACTGCATTCAGTTGTGCAAAGGAAGACACAAGGCCAACCCAGGTGCAAAGAGCAGGAGAACAGATGGCCCCTTTTGAGTGCGGGAGTGGCAAAAGCATACGGCAAAAGCATAGATCCAAGGAAGGGTAAAAAGCTAGGGACGGTTTACAATCTATCCATCACGTTGGGTGAAGATCTTGGCTCTAACCTTGGGCGGCGGGAAGCCAATAGGACCAACCTAGGGCTACGTGGGCAAAGATGCTTGGTTAGGATAAAACCCAGAAGGTTCTGATGATAAGGGCAAAATGTGGGGATGGTCAGGGCACACACTTAGTAATTCAAAAAGTTGGGAGGGGATGGGTTAGAAATCTGCTGTGAGAGGAGAAACATCCCGATGAGTTTGAGACATGACCAATCCTCACAGCCACTGTGACAAATCCAAATTACGTGTAGGAGAAAATGAGCAGCCTCTCAAAAGGCAATTTTACGAACTCAACTTATAAAAACATCAGTTTCTAGGAAGCAGAAGACTGCAGGTTACTGATTATGCCCTTTTCCTCTTACGTTACAGAATAGAAAAGAGTTGTGCACCTTGATGACCCCTTCAGGCAGAGGGACTCATTTTCAATAAAGCCAACCTCCCAGAAGTCACAAGATTTGTTCCCAGCACTGGCCAGCCAATCTGGTGAGGGTAAGGGCTATAATAAGCCAATCCTGCCAATATTTCAGAAACTGATGATAATGTGCCACTCCTAGCTCACCCTCTGGCAGCCTGCGTTTCTCTCTAGTCTTTTCCGAATATTCAAACTTAGATGGCTGCAATGAGAGAGATGTCCAGAGAATTCAGTTTGCTGTTCAATTTACAGTTCACCTCCCAAATTTGTTCTTGTCATAATTCTTCTGAACACTCCGCTTGAATCTGGACTTGAGAGGGACTTCTATTGATATTTCTTTGGGTATTTGTCTGTGTTGGACTTTTTTTTTTTTTTTGCATAAGACTTCTCTTAGTAAAGTTGAACTCCTTTTCTTTAATCCTGATCAGTGTTTTCTGAGGCTTCTGCTTTCTTTTATTATGCCAGAAGTTTCTCACATAATTCCTCATACTTTGCTGTAGTTGAAAGAGTGCAGTTTATCTGGAAGGGAAGGAGTTTGCAAATACTTTTTGATTAATGAGTAACACAATCACAAGTTTGAGGGTACACAAATCATGATCTTAAAGTATTAGACAGTCTTGGTGCATCCACTGCCTGGAAATAAGTGTTTCTTTTATCCTTTTTAGAAGGACATTTCCTAAAGCAATGCTAGAGACTCTCCTTCACAAAATTTATTTGGGTACCTGTGATCTAAACTTTGTGTCATCATCATGCATTTGTATAAACTAAAGCTGGGCATAAGGGTTATGCCCTTATGGGGCATAAGGTTATGCATTTGTCATATATGAGAAGGGCTATAAGGCAATATTATACATGTATTTTCCTGAGGTCATAAGTCATATTGGTACTCTAGAGCAGAAGGTTGTCAAACTTTTTCTCTCAAGGGCCAGATAGTAACTATTTTAGCCTTTGCAAGGCATACTATCTCTGTGGCAACCACTCCAACATGGAGGCAGCCACACTCGATAAAGTAGGTAACTAAATGGGTGTGGCTGTGTTCCAATAAAACCGTCTTTATACAAACAGGCAGCAGGTTGGATCTGGCCCACAGAGTCCTGGTCTAGATCAGTGTTTCATTTAGTGATCAATTTAGTGGAATGTTACCAATAATTTAATAAAATAAAATAAAATATCAGGATACATTCCATATTGTAAAAGGGTATTTATCTTTTAAAACATGGGTGTTCAAGTCAACCTGTAAAAATTCATCTCTTTTTGTAGGTTCCAGTTGATGAAAGTCCGAAAACTGTTAGTCCAGAGTGTTAGAGCTGAAAGTTCAGCTTTTATAATATATAGTAAAGACTTTAAACTTGCCCAAAGAGAGGCCTGGCTTTTCCCTACCTGCCCCCCCCCAACCCCGCCCCCCCAACCCCAGGAGCTGATCTCTAAGCCCTTTGAATGCCCTGTCTGATGAGAGTGTCTTTGTTTACCTGGGGACTTTGGGCCATGCCAGGAAGAATAACAATGTGACTTATGGTGAGTCTTTGAACCTTGCGGTATCAGCTTGATCTCTGGAGAGGGTGGAAATTGAGACCACGCATGTGGGTAGTTGACTAGGGAGCCCCAATAAAGACTCTGGATACCAAGGCTTTGGTGAATTTCCCTGCTTGGCAATGCCCTATGCATACTGTCACACATCATTTCTGAGAGAAAGAGGAACATGTTGTCCATAATTCCATTGGGAGAGGGCAACTGGAAACTCCATCCTTGGAACTTTCCTGGACTCAGCTCTATGCATCACTTCCCTTGGCTGATTGTAATCTGTCTCTTTCAGCTACAATGAACTGCAACTGTGAATATAACAGCTTTCTGTGCGTTCTGTGAATTCTTCTAGCAAATTACTGACTCTAAGAGTGGTCTTGGGTACCCCTGAACTTGTAATTGATATCAGAAGTGAAAGGAGTACTGTGGACTATGTCCTTCGAGTTTCTAAGATGTGGAAGCTGTGGGTCAGTGACATTTATAAAGGTCATGCAGCAAATTAGTGCAGCAAAACCACAACAAGAGTATCCGGTCTGTAGTCTCCTTATTTAGAGGCTTCTTCCTCTTCCTGTGCCTATTCCTGAGGCTTGTTGACATTTGTTGAGTTTATCTGACTTTGTCCCAAGGGCCTTGTACACACTAGCCTATTTTATCCTCAGAAGGACCCTATAAGATTCATACCAGCGATGCAGGCTGGCCAGGTCCAAGGACCCAGAGGTGGTTCCACAGGACCAGCCAAGAGGGTCCTTGGCTTCATGCAGGATAGAAATCAAACGTGAGCTGAGAGGAAGTGGGAGCAGAGTTTACGGACATTTACTGAAGAGAGAGAGCAGATATAGACAGAGCACATGAGAGTCTCAGAGAGGAAAGGAGAGAGAGTCTCATCTTTGCTTGGGGGTCTGGGGTTTTTATAGGATAGTGGTGCCCTCTCAAGCGACCAGGAACTGGTCCAAACAAGGATGAATGCTCAGGGGGCCTCCACAATCACTTATGCCCTGGAGCCAGGGATTTTGGCATCAAGGTGACTGAGGTGAGTGGTCTTAGAAAACATACATGATGACCCCATCTGGTCATTCCTTAGATGTTATCAATTGGGCTGTAAGACTCCAGAGAAATCATTAACTCCTTCACCTTTACAAGGAAGACATCATCAGTACTCTAAACCATGTATAGGGTCAGGGTGCAGGTCCTAGCAGGAATAGAAGCAGGAAAAGGAGCAAGAAAGCAGGGTTGGTTTGTTGTTTTTTTGTTTTTGTTTTTTTAATGGGGTCCCTCAGTTTCCCTATCTCAGTAGGATTACACCCATTTTACAGCAACAAAACTGAGGTTTTGGAGAGCTTAGGTAAATTTCCCAGGGTCGTACAGGTTTTAAATGGTGAAACCAGGATTCCAAGCCAGAGACTCTGTTTCCACTGGAATCTTACACTCTCATTGCTTAATATTGTTTCCTTGGATGTTGTACATTCCATTCTCTAGAGAAGCTGATTTTAATTTATTTCACAGGAAACCATCAGGTTATCTTGGGCATATGTATGTAACAAAGACCTGCCTCATACACATCTTCTATATTCCCCTTAGTACATGGCATAGTTAACCCTTAACAAATAGAGGGTGAAAAAAATGCACGAGGATAAAAAATAAAGAGCATTGGGTTAGAATCTCATGTATCTTCCTGGTTTTCCACATTGTTGATGACACACTGGGTTTCTTTCTCTGCATCTTTTTCTTTTCTTGCTCCTCTCTCTCCCCCCACTTTCCTCTCCCCTTTCTCTTGCTTCCTCTCATTCTCGTCCCCCATCTTTATGATTTTTATTATTATTGGCAATATCTGATTAGACTAACCTAAACCTCTTAATTGCTTAAAAAACTGAGTTAAGCCAAAATTGCAGCTGACTGGGGTATGTGGTTGGACTTTGCTTACATAGATTTTTGCCATAATACTTTCTCTAACAGTGTTTTCCTGCTATTTACTACACAATGGAACCCAAATTTTCCCTTTTTCCCCCCCTCAGGCATTTAGGGTAAGGATACCAAGAAAAGGAAATCTGAGAAGAAGCAATGGAAAAATAGGCACTGTAGAATTCCTGCCCGTATCTATAATGCTCTGAAGTCTAAAGTCAAAAAGACTGTTCTAAGCATCTAATTCATAATTCAGGCCACTTAAAGAATCGAAAGGAAATCTCCCTTTTGAAATGTGTTTAATTGAATTTCTTTTCCCAATCCTAATTCCAGAGTAGAGGTAAGGAGTTTCACCCATTTACTCACCAGTGGGAGGAAAAAAGATGTTTTCCTGCTCCTTGTGTATTCAATATTCTAGGAAAAGCTAGGTCGTTGGGATGAATAAACCAACAAGTAATAAATAAGTGTAACACTAATAGTGACTTCTACCTATTTGTATGGTCTTTTGACACTTCCTGGGCACCATCACATTATTTCATTTGATCCTGGGGAGAAAGCGTAGGTATTAAACCCCATGGGATATTGTGATCTATAAGTAAATATATATTTGGTCTTCCTCCCATTTCTGGCACAGAGCTCCTAAAACCCTTGGCACTTCCTACGTGAGGAGAGCAACAAAGGTGTCTGTTGTATGTGAATGAGGTGACTTTTGGAAAACACCTAACAATGGGGACTGGTTGACAGGAGAACCAACCATAGGAGTAGAGGATTGGAACTCTCAGTCCCACCCCTTGACCTGGGGGAGGGGAGAAGACAGGGACTAGAGTTCGAATCCATTGCCAAAGGCCAATGATTCAGTTGTGCCTATATAATGAAGCCTCCTTAAAAAATCAAAAGGAAGGACAGGGTTTGGAGAGCTTCTGGTTGGTGTGTGCCTCTCTTCCACCTGGGTGTACCTGAGTTATATCCTTTTATAATAAGCCAGTTATCTAGTAAGTAATGTTTCTCTGAGTTTTGTGAGCCTCTGCAGCAAATGAATCACACCCAAGGAGGAGGACATGGGAACTTCTGATTTATAGCCAGTCAGTCAGAAGCATAGGTAACAATCTGGACTTGCAGCCGGCATCTGAATGGGGCGGGGCGGGGGTGGGGGAGGGCGCAGTCCTGTAGCACTGAGCCCTTAATCTGCGGGATCTGATGCCATCTCAGGTGGATAGTGTCAGGATTGAGCTGAATTCTGACACACCCAGCTGATGTCCAAGAATTGCTTGGTGTCGTGTGGGAACCCCCCCCACAACACACACACCCCTCCAACACTGAAATGCCTCAGAACACGTAAAGACCTCATAACTTATTTTCAGCCCAGAGATGACAAGATTAAGTACCCCTGAGGTCAAGGAGTTTCCAAAGGTCATACATCTAAGTCAGGACTTCTGACTTTCCTTTGTTTAAATAAATATCCTCAGTTGGTGAGCTCTTTCTTCAAACACACATTTTTTTTAAACCAAGATCTCTTAACCTGTAGTATGCGTGAATATATGGGAATGAGTTTCAGGAGTCAGCTAACCTTCTGAAATTCAATTTAATATGTTGTGTGTATATGCTCAACACCCTCCCCCCACGGTAAGGCAGTCTGTTTTATTTTTATTTTTTTAAGATTTTATTATTTATTTGAGAGAGGGAGACACAGAGGGAGAGGGGGAGGGAGAAGCAGACTCGCACTGAGCAGAGAGCCTAATGTGAGGCTAGATCCCGAGACCCTGGGACCATGACCTAAGCCGAAGGCAGACGTTTAACCGACTTTGCCACGTGGGCGCCCCAAGACGGTCTATTTTAATCTCAAAAGTGCCAATAAGTATCTTAAGAAGCAGAATGTCTACATAACCCATACGAAAGAGGTTGCTTTGGGCCTTTAGTCTAGAGCAGGTCCTGTCTCACTATATTGAGGACTTCCAGGAGATTGAGCCCCGTGTACCTTCCTCTGTGCCCTGTCTCCCTCCCATTCCCCAGTAGTCAAACTGACCCATATTCCCAGTTGTCTCCTTCCATTAGCTTTTCCTGTTATCCCAGTCAGTCCTAGAGACTGCTTCTTCTTCCACACATTTTCCTTCACGCCTTAAGGGGCCTCCACTACCCATAATCCTGACCACCACGTGATTGCCTTCACTTAATGTTTAAAGTTCAGGCTGCTCGATCCTCTCAAATGCAATTAGTTAACCTGCCATCCTTGCTTCTTCCTTGATGACATCAGAGACCTCGACTCCACCTGCCGACTTCTAAGACGATGACCCTCTTCATACTTCAAACTTAGAATTTCTCATCTCCTTCATCCAAGTGATTACAACGCCGGCTTTGTACATCCCACTATTCCGTTATACTGTGCTACTTTCATGCATTAAAGTACTAGTATTTTTGTTGGCATATCACCCATTTGAGATATAAATAATTTCTATCTGGAGCTATGTCCGGACAGTATTAAAAACGTGAACAAAATGACGGTGAACTTTTTGCTTTTTTATTTGTGTAGTGTTGTTTTGATTTGTGGCTCTTGAATGAAGAGTAAGTTGCATATCTTTTCTTCTCTTTTCTGCGTTTTGGCGGCGAGTTTTTTTAATGTAAAACTAATCCAAGGGGTAAGAGGTCTAGATTATGGTTGCTCTTAGGCGTAAAATGTGACTGCAGGCAAACAGGAGGCTGGTGATGTTTTTGCCGTGGGGTGAGTGAGGTCCTTCCTTACACACTTATGTTCACTTTGTGAAATATTTCTTTGCGCTGTATTCTCTGAGGAGATATGCACTGTTTGCGATCACAGAAAATATTCTGAGGTCCTGTCTCCCCTTTGAAGCCATCTAAAAGATAATGTTCTGGTTTTAATTCGGACTCCCCAGGTTACCAATGAATTGCGAATCTTAGGTTTTAATCATCTGTAATTCTCCCAAAGCCAGTTTGTCCGGCACTTTCTGGGATCCATAGAAGGATCTTAAAAATCGTGAGCTGGGGGAGGGATAACGGGGCGATCAGGAGGGTGTGCGGTAGGGGGCTGTGGGAGTAGAAGAGAGCAGTGGAGGGTGGGAGGTCCCTACCTCATCCAATTCCCAGGCCAGCCCTGCAGGCTGATTACTGATGCACTTCACTCTCCTCCTCTTCTTATTGGAAGCCTGGTAAATTGTCAGGGGCCGGACCCCTGGTGCTCTTAGATGATTTATTTAAACCAGGATTTTTTTTTTCATCAGTCATCTGAGCCAGGAGGTCAAAGGCACCTCAGGCCTGGACCCTGACCCTCTTCCAGGGAGAGCATCACCTCCGGCGGAATATAGAATCTGATGACAACCGCATCCTGCTGTGTGATAAATCACCGACTTAGATATCAAAATACCAGCATTGTCCTCGTGCCTCTGTGTTGCAGGGGCCACTCTGTTGCTATTCCCTTCTTTTCCCCTTTACCTCTGCCAGCAAGTGGTTTACCTGAAAACGCATTCATCTTCAATCCCATGCTGGTGAGCGCTCGGGGACTTCGTTTCTCCGTCTCCTTTACAGAAGCCCGGAGGCTTGTCCACATCCTCCTTTCGTAGTCCCTTTACTTTCCCCCGTCTTCCCCGACCGTCCGAGTTTCGCTGCCTCCCTCCAACCTGGCCCAGGCAGCCAGCCACTTTCACCCCATTCTTGTATCACTCCAACGTCAGGTGATTTCACGCCATCCTTGAAGAGCTTGACAGAACTCCCTCAGCTCGCCCGTGGCAAGTCCCGCGGGAAGCCAGGGCCCATGGATGTGAATTCCTGAGGCTTACCTTCTCAAGGTCACCTCTGGTTCTGAATCCCACCCCACTCCTCCTCCCCAGCCCCCTTGCATTTCACCTCCAGCCCCTGCGCGCTGCTCTGAGTCTTTTCTTCATCTCCCCACGACCGTTCTCACAAGGTAGTTTTGTGCGTAGCAAATACCACTGACGACTTAAGGGAAGAGGAATTTACAAGGTAAGAGAGAAAAACGACCTCGAGTTGAACGTCTGCTGTCTCTGGTACCATCTTCCTGCCATCCTTCTTGGCAAGCCTCGCTATCCAGTCCTCCTTCTGCGTGTCTCCTCTGTATCCCCTGTTTTCTGCTGTCTCTCACCTCCAAATTCCGGTTAATTCCTAGTGAAAATCCCTCTCTCCACCATCATCGTCTGAAGTTTCTTCTGCTTTCAGGCCGTTGACGAGGTAGGGAGAAAACTGGCTAACCCTGGCTAGGCCCTTTGCTGCCCTGGAAGTCTGTTACTTGTCATTTGAATTCTGCACCATATCAGTCACCAACTCTCTGTCTTCTCCTCAGGAGTCCAGCCTTGCTTCTGCCTGCTAGCTTGCCAGCCGCTGTCCTACCCTCTTCCTCCGGAGAAAATTTTCAGAGCATCATGTGTACACTCTCCTGCTTTTCCTCATTCCTGTGGGAAAAGGTCTCCAACATTCATCTTTCTTTCTTGCTCTCTCTGTTTTCTGATGGACAAGCAAGCATTTTCCTTTTGTGTTGCAAGGCCTATCTTTTTGAGCTCTTATGTCCCTGGATCTCCTGGGACTTGAGTCTCTCAGTCATGCTGTCTCCCTTAGATTTTCTAATTCTCACCCTCAGGGAGCTTCCTCTTTTCTGCCTGAAAATGTAACTTGCCCCCTCCACCCTAATCAGTGATAACCACAACAATTATAATAAAACAAACAGAGAAAATTTCCCATGTTCTGCTTCCTGTGTGAGCGATACCCTCCATGCTTTTATTCCATTTCCACTCTTGAGAGCATTGCCTGTATCATTTGCCTGACTCTGTCCCTTACTAATTGCTCATTCTTCTGAAATCTTGCAACCCCACTTCCATTCTCACTATCGACATTCTCCACGTGACTCTCGGTCAAATCCAGTGCATTTAAATTCTCACTCACTGGTGACCTTCTCAATTCTGGAAGCTGCTCTCTACTCAAAGGCCTTTCCTCCTTTGACTTCGGAACTTCATCCACCATGCTTCTCTGCCTGCTTCTGCCTCTTGGAGCCTTTCCACCCTGTATGAGAGGCATTCTTTCCAGGCTCTTATACAAAGACATGCTGTGACCTCTGCCCTTCACACTTTTCCCTTTCCCCCTCTTCATGAAGAATCTCATCAGCAATCCTATAATATACTTCTTCTTTCAGAAACCTCTCATGGCCTCATTTTGCCTGCTTGAGGATGTAGGTACAAATGACTCAGCTTGACTTCCAGGTTCCACACCAAACATTTTGAATCTACCATTGTCCTCGCATTGTTCTTCTGTATATACATAACCAGGTGACTGCTGGCTGATAGCTAAGAAAGCCTTAAGCTTTTCTGGATCCCAATTTTTGCAGATGCCATTTACTCAGTGTGAAAACCTGTCTTCCCTCCCCACCTCACCCTCTGTCCTGTGGCATCAACGTGAGCATGCAAGCTCCGCAAGGGAACTACAACTGGTTCTGGGTTGTTCAAATAAGAAACTTGCTGAGCTACTAGCCTTTCTTAATATATTATTCTTACACAACAAGTTAACTTTTTCTCTGCCTGATCTCTTAAATAACGTTCTGCTTTCAGAAGAGAAAAAAAATATAAATTCTATTCTATTTATGGAAGTGTTACATGATACTAGAAAGCAAGTCTATTCCTTTTTTGGATTAAGAATTCAAATATAACGACTGCATTTTCTTTTGGTAAGAAAGGTAAAATTATATTATGTGATGTTCCTCATTTTTTGTTTCGTTTTGTTGGTTTTTTAACTTTTTAAGTTGTACCTTTTGCTGGATGCTAAAGCACTGGACTCTGTATTACAGGGTGGCTGTGGGTGGTATTATAGTTCATGACTATGTCAGTGAAAGCATGATCGTAATGTTGACTGGTTTGGCTTAGACAGTAGGAAACATCTGGTAGTTTCCTGATATTTATCAAGACAGAGCTGTGTTTCCTTTAAAAACAGCTTCACATGAACAATGCACTACATAATAGCAGAGGAATTTTATAACACAAGTATAGGAACAAGAATGCAACCACTAAATATAGAAATTAGTTTCAACAACATTAATCAAAAAGTTAATTATACTCAAGAAATATATCAATATATATATTCTTAGTAAAATGTCTCTAATGAAATGATGGACCTTCTGATTTGTTTTCTATAGCTAACTTCTATATCCAGTTTAAATTGGGGCATTGAAGCAAATGAACAGGATTGTTACCCCCAACCACACCCTTCTTCCCAGGTCCCTGACTTACTGTTGCATCTATGATAGGGGCTGACACTATAGAGCATGTTTGGTCATGGCGATCCCACCTACCCTGCCACTTCTGTAGATACTTCTCTATGTATAGAGATACTATTCCTCTCCTCCCTCCCTACCACCCTGTCTCTTCTTCCCACTAAAAAGAGTACATTTTGAAAGCAATTTGATCCAGAATAGTGTTTCTTTCCACTGAAAAAATTCAGACAACCAATTTTGGATAGTGGTGCAAATTTTGGTCATACTTTCTTTAATGTAAAGTTCAAATGTGTTTCCACACCAGTCCCAGATGAACTTGGAAGGAAGGAGTGAACATGGAATCTGAAAACAGTTTAGAGAAATGAGAGGGGTCTGGTATTTCTGCTTGAACTCTGTAGGTTTCAAAACTGGGGTTCCAAAATTCAAATCTCTCAGCTAAGGAATCTTAAAGTAGGGTGGCCTTGCCTGACATTTCTACTTTTATATAAACCTGTGATGAATATCTAAAAGCTGTCTTGCTTCTGATCTGTATATCAGAAAATTGGACTAAATAACTTATAGTTATGGTTCCAGAGTTAGCAAATACATCACCCCTCTACGCTTCGCACAAAGTAGACGTGACTGATCAATCACAGGGTACTCTCCTGCTGAGCTAGAACAGGTCTCATAGTCCTTTTCACTAGCACTGCCGGCTTCCTAATCAATCGGAGTTGACATGACAGATGAAACCCATTTGCTTTCTCAGGTTTAGACTTTTCTAAATATAACAGATACAACAATTATTTGGGCAAAACTTATCATTAGTCACTTTTCAAAAAAAAATGCTGGAAGACTATCTTGGCAGTCCCTCTTTTCTATTTTGTACGTGGCCATTTTAGGAGATGAATGACTGCGGGTGATCCGATTCCTCCCTTATCTTCCTTCTCCAACAGTGCCTTAAAACTTGATCTCATCCATTTTGAATAGACTTCTGAGCACATCATTCTCAGGTCCTCACAACAGATCTATTTTCAGCAATGGTTGGAAGGACAAGGCGTCCTTCCTTTTTTCTGGAACTTATTTTTCCCTGTTCCTTAAATTCCATCATTAGTTTCTTCCATCCTCTAAACTGTTTTTCAGGGGCGCCTGGGTGGCTCAGATGGTTAAAGCGTCTGCCTTCGGCTCAGGTCATGATCCCAGGGTCCTGGGATCGAGCCCCACATCGGGCTCCTGGCTCAGCAAGGAGCCTGCTTCTCCCTCTCCCTCTGCCTCTCTCCCGGCTCATGCTCTCTCTCTCTCTCTCTCTCTCTCTCTCTCTCTGTATCTCTGTGTCTCAGATGAATAAATAAAAAAAAAATCTTTAAACTGTTTTTCATTTCATTGTTTCCTTACCATGTTATGTCTCCTCTCTCCAATAATTGTCCTTGCACACTGTATAAATATGCTGTCAGCTTTTCCTTTGCCTAAAATAAACAAAAATATCAACTTTTGAGCAATTCTACTCCCTCCTTAAACTAACATAACTTTTGTCCCCTTTAACCACAACATTTCTTCAAAGACTGGGCTGTTTTCATCAAACCCTTCCTAATCCTTTGCAGGGATTAAAAACACTCAGAACTTGCCAAGTGCTTTTCTCTCCCCCTCGGTGTCTCAGAACACTCCTGACATGCTTCTTTTCCTTGGCTTCCCTGGCCCTGCACAAATTAAATTTCTTCTTTGCTTGTCCTTCCTTCTTTTCCTTCCTTAACATTTTCCGTACTTTCTAAAGTCTTATCCTCAACCTTTTTCTCTTCCCTTTTTTCTACATCCTCCTCTTTGGAAAACTCAGCTTCGAAAATTCTGCTATCATCTCTTTGAGGGTGACTTTTAAATAAATATGAACACCTCAGGCTTCTTTCCTAGATGCTAGTTTCACATTTTCAAATCCCCTTCTGAATATTGAAGAGTGATTCTCTTTTTCCAATTACTTTCAACCTTCATGAGACTTTTAGCCTGAATTTTCATCTGCTGCATATCCTGCACATCAAATTTAGTTGCTTTCTTTCACTATGTTTTCTAGCCCATTCTTTCTTCTAGTTCTCATTGCCATCTCGATTAAGGTCTTTATTACCCCAAAAGAGAAAGCCTAAAATAGTTATATTCCAACCTCATGTTCTAGCTTCTATTGCCTCTTTCCACAGAGCTATCTTGCATAAAGACCTGAGTGAGTTTTGTCATCTTAAAGCACTGTTTTGATACCATTTATCCCTTGTTGAAAACCATCATGGGATTACTATTATTGGTTGGTTGGGGCCTGAGCTCCTTATCTGCCTCTATGACCCAGGCTCACCCTATTTGTAAAGCTTGTGCTCATACAAAGAGATTACTTTCTGATTCCAAAATTTATTCTTGATCTTTTACTCTTATGAATTTTGCCTTTCTTTTGCCATTTTCGATATCTGGGATGATTTTGTCTACTTCTATACATCACCTAGAAAGATCTCCTCAACCTTTAACACCCAACTCAAACAATCCCTGTATTCACCATGCAGGAGAGTTATGCCCAAGTCTAGGTGGGGTGCTTAGCAAGAAAGTAAGGAGGAGGCAGTTGAGGGACATCTTAGGAGGTACACAAGATTTATGTCCAATAGAGACAGGAATGCTAGTTAAAACCATGGAATTGCTTAGGGAGAGAAGTGAAAGCAGAAGGGAGCCTGGGCCTGGCCTAGAGGACGGCTATCAGTCACCTCCTGGGTAGAAGAGAGAGAGCATGAAAAGGACACCAAGAAGCTATGGCCAAATGTAGGAGAAGAACTGGGAGAATATGATATGATACATCAGTAGAAGAAAGTGTCTCAAGAAGGAGACAGTGTTCCACATAGTCAAACGCCACTGAGAAATCAAGTAAGATGAAGACTTAAAAACGTAAAGAAGATAATTGCACTTAGTGCCATGGAGGCCACTCGGGACCTTGCAAAAGCTGTTTAGGTGGAATGGTGAAGGGTAAGCCACATAGAAGGTTGGTCAGGAAACGAGCAACTAGAAACAATAAAATATGTACAATGTTCTTGACAAGTTTGTTGTCGCTGAAGGGGAATGAAGGATCAGGTAAACATTTTAATTTTTTCCTTACGACTGGCTTGAAAGAGCTTAAAAGCAATTGAAAATATTCAAGTTTAAAGAGAAAATTAGAAAATGTTGCAGAGAGAAAAAAATATTTGATTTTCTCAAGTTTCTGAGAAGGTGGGAGAGGATAGGCTACAAAGCACAGCTGGGAGATTTTGAATTTTACAGGGAGGAGGACCACCTCCTCTTTTGCAAAAAAAAAAGAGAGGGTGCGGTTGGATGAAGAGAGAAGGAATGTGTTTGGTGATTTTGAGTTTGAGGAAACGTCCAACTGATGGCATCTATTTTCTCTCTGAGATGGTCGGTAATGTCACATGCTGACACCAAGGAAGAAGTGGAAAGTAGCAGAGACGAAAATTTCAGGAGAATAGAAAAGGTTTAAAATAGTCACGGCTGAGTAATGTGACTATAGAGTAATATGGGAAGAAAAAGTCATTGAAATGCCAACAAGGAATACAAGAAAGAGGCGGTCAATTGGTGGGTTTATCCAGGACTGGTATTTTACAAAACCAATGAGATCAAAATGTAGGAACATATGTACATTTAGAGTGAGACTAAGAGTGTTACGGAAATGTTGGATAATGGAATACATGCATTCTGGTTCAGAGGAAAGTAAAGAAAAACAGAAGGCTAGTGTATTTTTTAAAAAGTAGCTATAACTGGATTGGTGACCCTGATGAGAGTCAAGAAGGGTCTCAGACGCCTTATCTCATTACCCCAGCTAGAAGTTCTGGATGAAGATCCAGCCTCACTTACCACAGTCGTTTGAACTGCTTATCACTCCTTTTTTTTTTTTTTTTAAGATTTTTTATCTATTTATTTGTCAGAGAGAGAGAGAGAGAGCACAAGCAGGGGGAGCGGCAGGCAGAGGGAAAGAGAGAAGCAGACTTCCCACTGTGCAAGGAGCCAGATGCGGGGCTTGATCCCAGGACCCTGGGGATCATGACCTGAGCCAAAGGCAAGACGCTTAACCAAATGAACCACCCAGGCGCCCCGCTTATCACTCCTTCTAATGTGATCCACCTTATGCTGCCTTATTTCGATGTAGCGTCCTACTTTCTCAAGTGTGCTGGCTATAGGGCATCCATGGCCACACTCAGCGTTGTTCGTGATAGGTGCTCCAAACGTATTTGTTCAATGGATGAATGAATAAGGGAAGTGAGGAAGGAAAGAAGGCATAAAAGTAAGGACAATATACTTTAGTTTGTTTTTTATTCACAGGTTTTTGTCAACCCATGTCTTACTGATGCCTGTTCCTTTTCTGGCTGCTTTCAGAGTTAGTGGAAGGTATTTTAGTCTTTTATTGATCAAAAGATTGAAGCATTAGATTAGGTCACTCAAACCAACAAAATGAATGTTTTATTTGTTCATTAAACATACATTTGTGCTTCCTTATTATTCACATTATGAGGCAGAAAATTGTGAAATTTTCCAGTAATTGCAATTCTATCCAGAGGGCAAGTCTGGGAATGACTCACCAGCTTGTCTGGACAGCAACAGACCATTATTTATGTGGACAGACCCCATGGCTATGCCTTCAGCTGACCCTGAATGGTAGCAAACTGCTGCTTTTCCAATTCCTTTTTAGTTTCCTTCTTTAAGAAAACAATTGGATATAACAAGATAGAACTACACTGAACATCACTGTTAAGATAATGGCTTTCTGACTTTGCTACTGTTGACAAGAAGTCTGCTCCCATTAAAACTAATAATTAGTTATCTGCTAAAATGTGAATTTTTCCATTTTTACCTCTGAATCTGTAGAGAATACAAGCAAATCTGATTTACTTCCTTTATATTTTTTATTGATTGTATTGATATCTTTCAGTCCAGTCTGTCTAACTTCACTTACATTCATTTTACAATTTTCCTGTTTAAACACATTTTATGTAGTGTCAAAGATGCAGTTAAAAAGTACAAAGCTTAAAACAATTTTTTAAATAAACAACTGTGAACTGGATTGTGCAGTGTTACCTTAATGACAGTACTGAATCAATATCTAACGTTTTATTACTGAATTGCGTGAATTTTTTACTTGCCCAGATAATGCCTGACCATTAAATAACAGATCTTACAGAACACATCAAAGTTTGCATACTTGATGCCTGACGGCTGCATGAGGTAAACAATATTATGTTCTAGGAGTAGAACATTGGCCTTCTTTTTTTTTTTTCCTAATTCTTCATCATTGTCATCATCATCATGTACTTCAAGGCCATTGTCATCACCAGTAGGTGATGTTGGGTACCTTCTTTTATCAAGGCCTCATGCCCAAAGTGATTTCATATACAATCCCTCAAAGGGCCGAATTCTCTCCAGTGCTTTTTTGCTGTCTATTAGTTTTCTGGAGATGTCCAGATATCTAAAGAAGAGTTAGTTAGTTAGTTAGTTAGTTAGTTAGTTAGTTAGTTAGTTAGTTAGTTAGTTAGATGCAGAACCAGTGGTCTAGGTTCAATCTTGGATGTACTATTTGTTTGATGCTGAGTAGACCACTTTGACTTCTTTAATCTGTGTTTCTTCATCTATGGATCAGGGATAAGAATAGCTACCTAATAGGGTTCTTTCATTCAACATCTATCTATTTCTTAGATATTTACCGTGTGTGAAGCCCTGTGAGCAAGGTAACTAGTTGGTGGCTTTATGAATCCTACAGTTTAATGATGGCATGAAGCAAATGGCTAATATGAGTGGCAGCATATGCATTGTTTAAGAGCTGGAAGTCCAGAGCCAGTCTACCTGGGTTCAAAACTTAACTCTGCCCCTTACTAGTCACAGCACTTTAAATTGCCGAATCTCCCTTTGACTCAGTGTCCTTATCTATAAAATGAGGGTAATATGAGTACCATATCACGGGACTGCAGTGAGGATATGAATTATTATGGATAAAGGTGGGGCTTTTTCTTTCTGAGAGAATGGAAGTTTAGAGAGCTTGAAATAAGGAGTTAGGAGACGTTCATATCTCTGAAGGCAGCTTTTTAAGGAAGAAAACCTCTTATCCTTCAGAAACCTAAAGAGAAGTAGAGAACTACTACGCTTCTGTAAATGGGTTTTTGATTTTTAGGTCTGTATTGGGAAACATTCCTGGGACACAGAGGTCCAGCTGGAACCACTGAGCCACACCTAAATGTATGTGCTTTGGTGATATGTGATGCTGAAAGCGAAGTCCTGGTCTCATGCAGATGGACATATAATGGAGACAGAAAGGAGGCACCTGGGTGGCTCAGTCGGTTAAGCGTCTGCCTTCGGCTCAGGTCATGATGCCAGGGTCCTGGGGTCGAGCCCCACGTTGGGCTCCTGGCTCAGCAGGGAGTCTGCTTCTCCCTTTCCCCTTGCTCATACTCTCTCTCTGTATCTCTCTGTCTCAAATGAATAAATAAAACCTTAAAAATAAATAAATAAAATAAATAAATAAAT
Organism: Eumetopias jubatus; assembly: GCF_037043125.1. Classification (NCBI taxonomy): domain Eukaryota; kingdom Metazoa; phylum Chordata; class Mammalia; order Carnivora; family Otariidae; genus Eumetopias; species Eumetopias jubatus. Next base: position 38,774,779 of record NW_028274820.1, read on the forward strand.
AAATAAATAAATAAATAAATTCTCTATTAAATTAAAAAAAGGGGGGACCCTGAAGCACAGACAGGTCAGATACATACACTCAAATTCTCTCAGAAACTCACACACACCATGAGAAACTTGTATTTTTGCTGCAAAGCTTTCAGTCTATGAAAATACGAAGGCATTACTTGTTCTTTGGAGAAGAAGAAAATAGTAAGAGTATTTAAAATTAATTTTATGATTCAACATCTCTCTTTTCCTGTACTGAAGTATTCATAAGATCATTAAATTTCAAAACTAAGTATAAACAAAATTTCCAAAAAAATGTAGCGATCCAAGGGAAAATATAAAAGAACATCTGTTGAACATCTACTTTCTGCCAGGATGAAAGTTAATATTGTATCATAAATTTTCACAACATGTAGTTACTTGTAGCATTTCTAAAAAGACAGATTAAAAAATGTGTGTAATCTTTTTTTCTAATCCCTTTTAGTGCTTACTTTGTACCAGGCACTGTTCTGAAAGATTTATGCATAGTGTTTCACATGTAAGTTTGAAGTTAGCTGTTGGTTTTTGTAGACTCCTTTGATCAGATTTAGGATTTTTTCTTCTACTCCTACTTTGATGGGAAATTCTTAACATTAATGGGTGTTGAGTTTTATCAAATGCTTTGTCTACATCTGTTAAATGGACTACATGATATTTCTCTTTCATTTTGTTAGTATGAATTGGATGGTTGACTTTCTATTGTCAACCCAACTTGGCATTCCTGAAATAAATCTCATTGGTCATGATGTATTATCATTTTATATATTATTAGGTTAATTTATCTAAGATTTAAAAAAAATTTTAATATATGAGCTCATTACGGATATTGGTCTATAGTTTTCTTTCCCTGCGTTATGTTGGTATCAGGGTTATGGTGGCCTCCTGAACTGAGTTCAAAACGGTTCCAATTTCCTTTATGTTTTGAAAATGTTTGTGTTGCATTGCTGTTTTGAGTCTTGTGTTTATTGATGGGAGTGAATTCAATTTCTTTAGTAGAGTGGTTCATGAGTTTTGGAAGGCGTAGCAATCACCTGGCCGACTTGTTAAAACACAAATTGCTGGCCCCCCTTCCCGGATTCCGTAGGTGCGGTGTGAGGTCCCAAATGTGCATTTCCAGTAAGTTCCCAGGAGATGCTGCTGGTGGTGGTCTTCCAGGCACACATGTTGGGAAGCATTTTTGGCATAGCTAGAGTGCTATTGATGTTCTGCTGCTGGTGGTCTATAGTAAGAGTTATTTTAAAGCCTCAGTCTGATCATTTTGGCATCTGTGCCATGCCTGGGTTCTCCATTATTGACTGTTAATTCCTGATGATATATTTTCTTGTTTTTTCATGGATATTGAACTTTTTTAATTGAATCCTGGTCATTGTGTATAAAAGGCATAGTCAGCAGAAGGTAGGGAGTGCAGGAGAGTCCTTGTAGGTTCTACTCCACCCCAGACACAAAAGGGCCTTCATTTTTTGTACCTCATGAGGGCCCCTCTCTGCATGGCTGCTCATCTGTCTGAGGTAGACCATCACTGCCTTGTACCTGGAGCAAGACTAGGCCTACAGGAAATCTTTTCTTGGTTCTCCTGCTCTGCATCAGTCATAGGCAAACCCCCTGCCTCCCAGTGGTGAGGGTGAGGGTGAGGGTGTCTCTCTCAGCAGTTCTTTATGCCCTGAATGATGCCTTGGGGTGGCCATGGCAGTGATGTGTGTGAGGACTAATGAGCAAAGACTTTTTTCACAGGAAGGATCTAAGGCAATACAAAGGAGTGAATATACGCTGAGGATTCTTTTTAAATGCTTAAGTTATTGCAATATTGGGAAATGGCACCCAACTAAGAAGAACACACCCTTACAGGAAGCATGGCAGAGGGAGGAAGAAGAGATGTTCAGCTGTGTATAGAATTGAAAAAGTTAATCCGGGGAGGGAGTGCCTTCAGTGGGTTATGTCTGCGCCTGACATCAGGGCCAACCAAATGAAGTAAACGCTAGAGTCTCCCCTAGGAGAGAAATTGGAAATTGGATAGAGAGGGGAGGGCAAGATCTTGGGGTGGCTTTAGAAGGTACCAGGTAAAACTTTTTGTTTTTTAATTTATTACTGTGGGTATGGCCCGGTTCGTGAGAGGTCACAGAGAGTACTATGATTCAATCTACTGAAGAGCTTTAAAAGAACGATAAGGAAACTCTACATCCCTGAAGGGCAGTGCCCACCGTAACAGTGTATGACATTCTGCTTCAAGAGGGTAGCAAATGCCTTACGTTTGATCACGCTTAGGAGTTTCCAGGAAAGTTAGCATGCAGAACTTTAATTCAATCCCTCTAAAGTAGGAGTTACTAATCACACTTCACACGTTCAAACAAGTAAACTGAAGCAGAGATTGGGGGTGTGCTGATTCCATGCCATAGCCGAGCACACATATCCAGCATAAGGCAGGGCAAACCAAAGACTTTAAATCAAGACGAGTTAAGCTTACTTACATCTCACGTCTTTTCTCCTTTGCCACCACTGCTTCTTTGTAGTCTTTAGAAATCCTAGATTGGACCCTGCCACTTTATAATGTATTTTATTTTTATGTTTTTGCATTTTCTTTGTTTACTTTTGTGTTGTTTCTTAGAATCGTTCCTTTTGGGAAATTATATCCTGGCTTGACTGCATTGAAGAGAAAAAGGAAAAAGGGCAGACTTATCCATGTTGTACCCACAGGGACCCCTGGTACACAAGGCTGCATCCAAGCAGAGGTGGGAAGAATGCCAGGGCTAGGGCATTTATTATTAAGTTCTCTCTGGAGAATGGATGGGACAAAAAAGACTGTTCTTTTCTCACCTACCCAGGGCAATTTTCTTGGAAAAGCACAGGTGAAAATGGTTGAAAAGGACAAAGTACTGTTTAAGTGTGCCGGATATGACATTTTTAGTGCAGTTGACGGTGAGTAGATTGAATCTAAAAGAACATAATGGTGGTTTATACACAACACAGAGTCCCCTAAAAACAACACGAAATTGGGACTAGAGCAGAGAAAACCTAAATGCTGTGCATTTAATGCAGTTTAGGCTCTGGATGGTACACTCTTAGGCGCTCAGTAATGGAAATAATTTTATTTTTTTAAATTCTTTTATTTGAGCATAGTTGACACACAAGAAAAAATTTTATTTTTATAGTTATAATAGCTAGGTATACCATTCTCTAAAAGGGAAAAAAAAGTAGAAAGTTTTTTTCTGTTTCAAGGACGTGTACATCCCTAATATGCCATTCTTACTCCTAAACTCACCGTACCTTTTTAACCCTTTGTAGAGTTACAAACTTCAGTTCCCCCCTAAATTAAGTATACCTCTTGAAAGACTATTAGCGTTCATCTCAATTTTGCTGATTGCTTGACACCTTATCATTTCCTTGAGACTTACATTTTTGGTTCTTAATTCAAATGAGTTTTGCCATCTCTCTCAGCTTACTGATAAGATGATTATGTATTCTGCATCTAAGTGTGCTTTCTGGTGATAAATTATATTATAATTGTCCCTGCCAGAGATGCTTTAGTTAAGTGCCTGGTAGCATTTTCATTATACAAGTCATTTTCCCCCCCGAAGGGTTTGTAACTTTACCCTCCTAAACTATGTTTTTGTTATTCAGTTACTAATATAATATGCATATTGGAGCAGAGCAAAAACAGATATCCCTAATATTTAGACCGACTCTCAAAGGAGAACTTCTATGATTAGAACTTTTACAATGGAAAGGAAGACATTCTCCCTCTCCTTGTTGAAGAAACAACGATGGAGGTTTAGTGTACCATACCTGTCATTGGTTTGAAAACCATGGAGCAGGGCAGAGTTTATGCTGAGCCTGAATGTTCTCTCCCTCTTACACACATACAAATGTGTAGCCAGAAGCCTGCAATTGGTTGTGTTCACAATGGTTCCACAGACTTTCATAAAGCAAAACGAGAACTGCCGAGATGTTAAAACATGGGCTGTTCACCAACACACGTGGTTTTATGGACTGTCAGCATGGCAAGATTTGGACGTGGCACTTCTGTTGAAAACAAAATTGAGTGCACCCAAGGGGACTCAGAGGAGGAGATGCAGTCCCTGGCATGCTAGCCTGCTAGAATAGTGGGAAATCACAGATGCGTCTTTGCAGGGAATTTCTATGTATTTTAGGTAGCACATTGTAGCAAATACTTAGAAAGAGTTGCAGGGGGAGAATTTACAGAGACATACAGGTGCTAATATCTAAACAAAATACACATTTCCTTGCTCAAACTATTTGGTCTAGAAAAATGGCAACACAAGTTGATATGTATATGTTCACATATCTATGTGTATGTATGTGTGTGTATATATACGTATATATATAATGTTTGTATGTATATTATATATCCATTATTAATGGCCTGCAAATCACTTCCTTCCTTCACTCTTTCCTTTCTTCTCTCCCTCTACCTGTCTGTCTATCTACCTAATCTATCTCTTTTTTTAGACAAGGATTATACAATCATAGCTTTTGTGGATGAAGATACTTCTAGTCTCAGAATAAGTAATCATCCTCTTCAAAGCTTTAGCCTTTAGAGGCCTATTTTAAAAAACAGCATGAGATCTTTAAGTGACAAACAAACAAATAACAAGCAGGTTGTACAAAACTCTATTCCCTTCAAATTCTTGCCGCTATTTACCCACATTATGTAATTATTCTTTGGTGACCACAAATACCATGGTGCATCAGAATGATTATAGAATCTGGAATTAGGCAAACTTGTGTTTGAATCCTTATTTCCTGTGTAACACTGAACTATACTTCTCTCCTTGGAGTTTTAGTTTTCTCATCCGTAAAATGAGTGTAATAATTTCTACCATGCAGGGTTGCTGTAACAATTAAATGTCATGTAAAGTACCTAACCCATTTTTACCATGTTGTAGGTGTATAATAAATACCAGATCCCTTCCCTGTAGCACCTAAGAAGAATTTTAAATGGGGGGGGGGGAGAGGTATTAGATTGAACCAATTACTTACCATTTCAAGATAGATGAAAAATATTATTGAAAAAGGGTAGGGCAACCGTGCTTTAGGTAATATTTTAACAGTTCTTGACATGAATGCCCATGTTTCCTTGGGATCAAGATTACAAATGGCTTGATTTTATCTTTGCGCTGTTACAAGTTATCAGACGATCAGCCTTATTTTTTATGAAAATATTAAGTACAAAGATATATTTCAAAGTCATATATAACAATTGGGAGATCACTAATGCTACAATCAAGGAGTTTACAAGCTAGTGAGAAGACAAACGTGTTAGCAAACAATACGTTGTGAAAAGCGTGGTATTAGATATTCGGTAGAAACCCTGCTATCTGATGCAAATGGGACGCCAGTTGGTCAGGTAATCAAAAAAGTTGATTAAAGCTGTGAGTCATAAAAAAAACTGATACATATATTCGGTAAATATTTTATTTAAATTTAAAACTTATAAAGGTATGTTCACTTGGTGTTCAATTTCTGCTGACTGGAGTGCCTACTTTTTTTTTTTTCCTCATAAACCACAACCACATGCAATGCCTAGTGCCCCATTCTAGCTTTTAAGAGAAATTAAACAAGAGTTCAGAGACTTGAAAAGCAATTTGAATGCTGAATGAAATTTTAGAAATTTTATTGTCTTACCCATCCCTAATTTAATAGCAGTATTAAACAATTCATCTTCTTCAAAATTATTTGTAAATGTTTTCAATTTTGTTTTCATTAAACAACAACCTCCTTTCTTTAACCCTTCTACATCCTTGATTTACGTCGTGTTTACTTAAGTCACATCATTAAAATGACATGTACAAATGTCATAGACAGCTTGGGAAAGACACACAAACTGACTCTCGGCGAGCGCACAGCTTCGCCTTGTGGAAGCAGGCGTGCAGGGATGTCCTGACCCCGTGGCGCAGTGTGCCTCAGGTATCAGTTAGCGTGTGCTGTTGAGGAGTTGGAGAGTATCTGTCCACTCGTTAAGTGGAGGTGGGTTAAGAGAGCTCTTAGTAAGCCTCCAGGTCTGGTGGTAGTACAAAAGGGGGGACGTTCCCATGGTCGTGATGCTGCATCTCTTGTGTTACATGGACCTGGGATGAGGATCATTGCATTTTATAATTAATTCCGTGACCTTGGGCAATTCGTTCTAAACCTCAGTTTCTGCTTTTTAAGGTGATCATAACTGAGTTGTTATAAGGAGGAGAGGCACTTAGCACACATGATGTTCCAAAATATCTATTGGTAGGGGGAAGAGGAGGGGGAGGACGAATGGTAACGAAATATCAGAGAAAGCTTTAGAACACAGAAGATGCAATCATACTTGATCAGATGGGTTATTTTATTCCCCACGTGGTATCTTCATACATGTGTTTCTGTAGCAGTTGCTGTGGTTGTTAGCTTGCAAAAATTCTCTAGCAAACACGGAACCACATTTTAGCAGGTACTTTAGGGTTCAGGTGCTTGCCATCCCTTGGTGTCTGCAGGGAAAATGCTGTTCTAAAAGACAGGACCACAGACTTTGGAAATGCTAGCTTCTGTTGGAAGATATCAGAGAACTTCAAGGGTCACAGGCAGAGCCACAAGCAAAGATTTGGTGGTGGCGGTAGGGGAAGGGGGGTGCTTAAAAACTAGAGTGAGTTCATGAAGACACAGCCTCTGCTAGATTGACTTAATTTCCTTTTATGGGCTAGTACCTTGTTTTGTGTACAAGATGAATATAAGAAAAGTTGCAATATATTTACATGGTATCAAAGATTTCAAAGTATTTGATTTTATCCATTCTGTGAGTTTTATCGAAATAGGAAGCTGGAATCTCTTCCTTAGTTTGATTCTCAAATATTGGTGTCTTCAGGCTTCTATCCTTGACCTCTTCTCACTTTAAATGCTTTTACTGGAGAAACAGATTTACTTCCATGGCCCCAACTCCAACAAAAATGTATGTCTTTGTCTTGCTTATGAGTCTGTACCAATGGCCCACAGGCATCTTGCACACAGCATGTTCTAAAATGTAATAATTTTTGTCTCTCACTCCTTTAATATGTTCCTTGTCAAGGGTCCTTTGCTCAAGCCAGACACCTGGAAACCAACTTTGACCCTTATGCCTTCTTTACTCCTCACATCCAAATAATTCCCCCTAGACCTGTTGGTATTTCTTTATGAAAATTTTTTAAAGATTTATTGCAAAAAAAATAGATACATGTTTTGCTAAGGTAGCATTTAAAAATGCCTAAAATGATTCATTATAAAGGATGGGAGATTACTGTTAACAGTGGCAGAAGATAATTCTATGATGTAAGAATTCAGTGCCATAAAAGCTTTATGGATGGGGGAAAGTTTGAAATGAAGGTTAAAGGTGAGTGAGACTTTGGGGGACTGGTATGGGGAGGCAGACGGAACATGTTAACCAAAGGGAAGAGAGATAGAGCAGAGCATCAAGAGGACTAAAAAAACCAGCTCTTCAAATGGGGTAAGAAGCTGGGGCAGAATGAAGACTGAGGCATGGGATCTGGACACCAGGGAGTCACCAGTGGTCTTTGAACAGTGCCACCAGAGTTGAATGTGAAACCTAACTGAAACATGAAAACAAGATTTAAGAATCTGGAAAGATGGTGAAGGGAATGAACTGAGGTAGTAAGGTAAAGAGAAGATTCCTTAATGAGAAGCTGTTTGAGGCCGTTTTTGTTGTTGTTGTTGTTGTTGTTTTTAGGTTCAGAAAGATAGAAGTTGAAATGGGAAAGAGCAGTGACAATAAAGCATGTTAGTGTTACAAAGAGTAGATGGTAGAATCGGGAGTACACACAGAGGCATGATCTTGGAAAGGACATGGGGTAATTTTCCTCTAAGATCTCAGAGAAGAAAGGATGTATGAGTGACAATACCTGAAGAAATTTGAGGCAAAACAGCAACAACAATAATAAGAGTTTTAATCATATGGTTCTGATCACAGGAAGTAGGAAGTGAGCAGTCTGCAATTCAGCTGGGCAGCTCTTGAATGTATCAGTGCTGGGTTACATTTCCAGAGATTCCGAAATATGTGGTCTGATGTGGAGCCCAGGTATCAGTATTTTTAAATATTTCCCAGGTGATTCTAATGTTCAACCAGGGTTGAGAACCATGGACTAGAGAGAAAGTCTTGCGTGGCCATATATACAGGAGGTAGAGAAGGTAGAAAAGGTTTGAACACCTGCTGAGATTCAGAGCCATTAAGGAATAACATCTTTTCACTGAAAATGAGGCAACAGTGGGACTGGAAAAGGCAAGAACAATGAAAATGCAATTTACTCTCTATCTGGTGGATGCAGTCTTTTGCATTCCTCTCCCCCTTATTTATTTCACTCCCCTTTCTTATCATGTCCACCTGTTGTCCATTATTTCTGACCAAGCCCATTATCTCGGATTTTGGCATTCCTTCCCTTTTATCATTGGTTTTCCTTACATCTCTCATCCTCCACGCTTTTCACCTTTTCCTCATTTTCTGCCCATTAGTTCCTTTCCACCTTCTTCTAGCCAAAGTAGCAAAAAATAACTTTGGCCAGGCAGGGAACAGAAAACCAGACAGTTTTGATAAATGAGCCAAGCCTGAGTTGACTGCAAAACAGAGCAGGCCCAGAGGATCTAGTACTGCCCCAGCAACTCATAAGAAAGTTGAAGCACAAAGCAAATGACAGAGCCCCCGTGTTGTTCATTTACTCGCAGCGATATAATCGGGGGCTCTTTGAAGGAAACTACGGTTATGTATACCAGTCTCTGAGTATGAGCAAAACACTGGCAACCAATCCATGTTCTCTTGTGCCAGTGGGTTTGACTGGGAGATCACATTAGTTGGGACTGTTTTAATTACAAGTAAGAGAAACAAACTTGAAAAAGCTTGAGCTACAAAGAAAATCATTAAACAGAGGTGTCCTAAGAATGCCAAAGACAATCCAACAAGAAGACCTAACAATTGTAAATATCTATGCCCCTAATATGGGAGCAGCCAATTATATAAGGCAATTAATAACAAAAGCAAAGAAACCCATTGACAACAATACAATAATAGTGGGGGACTTTAACACCCCCCCCTGACTGAAACTGACAGATCATCTAAGCAAAAAATCAACAAGGAAATAAAGACTTTAAATGAAACACTGGACCAAATGGACTTCACAGACATATTCAGAACATTCCATCCCAAAGCAACGGAATACACATTCTTCTCTAGTGGCCATGGAACATTCTCCAGAATTGATCACATCCTAGGTCACAAATCAGGTCTCAACTGGTACCAAAAGATTGGGATTATTCCCTGCATATTTTCAGACCACAGTGCTTTGAAACTAGAACTCAATCACAAGAGGAAAGTCGGAAAGAACTCAAATACATGGAGGCTAAAGAGCATCCTACTAAAGAATGAATGGGTCAACCAGGAAATTAAAGAAGAATTAAAAAAATTCATGGAAACCAATGAAAATGAAAATACAACTGTTCAAAATCTTTGGGATACAGCAAAGGCAGTCCTAAGAGGAAAGTACATAGCAATACAAGCCTTTCTCAAGAAACAAGAAAGGTCTCCAATACACAACCCAACCCTACATCTAAAGGAGCTAGAGAAAGAACAGCAAATAAAGCCTAAACCCAGCAGGAGAAGAGAAATAATAAAGATCAGAGCAGAAATCAATGAAATAGAAACCAAAAGAACAGTAGAACAGATCAACGAAACTAGGAGCTGGTTCTTTGAAAGAATTAACAAGATTGATAAACCCCCGGCCAGACTTATCACAAAGAAAAGAGAAATGACCCAAATCAACAAAATCATGAATGAAAGAGGAGAGATCACAACCAACACCAAAGAAATATGAACAATTATAAGAACATATTATCAGCAACTCTATGCCAGCAAATTAGATAACCTGGAAGAAATGGAATGCATTCCTAGAGATGTGTCAACTACCAAAATTGGACCAGGAAGAAATAGAAAACCACTAAGGAAATTGAAGCAGTCATCAAAAATCTCCCAACAAAAGCCCAGGGCCAGATGGCTTCCCGGGGGAATTCTACCAAACATTTAAAGAAGAATTAATACCTATTCTCCTGAAACTGTTCCAAAAAATAAAAATGGAAGGAAAACTTCCAAACTCAGTTTATGAGGCCACCATTACCTTGATCCCCAAACCAGACAAAGACCCCATCAAAAAGGAGAATTACAGACCAATATCCTTGATGAACATGGATGCAAAATATTCTCACCAAAATCCTAGCCAATAGGATCCAACAGTACATTAAAAGGATTATTCACCATGACCAAGTGGGATTTATCCCTGGGCTGCAAGGTTGGTTCAACATCCGCAAATCAATCAATGTGATACAACACATTAACAAAAGAAAGAACAAGAATCATATGATCCTCTCAATAGATGCAGAAAAAGCATTTGACAAAGTACAGCATCCTTTCTTGATCAAAACTCTTCAGAGTATAGGGATAGAGGGTACATACCTCAATATCATAAAAGCCATCTATGAAAAACCTACAGCCAATATCATTCTCAATGCGGAAAAACTGAGAGCTTTCCCCCTAAGGTCAGGAACGCGGCAGGGATGTCCGCTATCACCACTGCTATTCAACATAGTATTCGAAGTCCTAGCCACAGCAATCAGACAACAAAAAGAAATCAAAGGCATCCAAATCGGCAAAGAGGAAGTCAAACTCTCACTCTTTGCAGATGATAGGATACTTTATGTGGAAAACCCAAAAGACTCCACCCCAAAACTGCTAGAACTCATACAGGAATTCAGTAAAGCGGCAGGATATAAAATCAATGCACAGAAATCAGTGGCATTCCTATACACCAACAACAAGACAGAAGAGAGACAAATCAAGGAGTCAATCCCATTTACAATTGCACCCAAAACCATAAGATACCTAGGAATAAATGTAACCAAAGAGGCAAAGGATCTGTACTCAGAAAAGTATAAAATACTCATGAAAGAAATTGAAGAAGACACAAAGAAATGGAAAAATGTTCCATGCTCATGGATTGGAAGAACAAACGTTGTGAAGATGTCAATGCTGCCTAGAGCAATCTACACATTCAATGCAAACCCCATCAAAATACCATCCACTTTTTTCAAAGAAATCGAACAAATAATCCTAAAATTTGTATGGAACCAGAAGAGACCCCAAATAGCCAGGGGAATATTGAAAAAGAAAAGCAAAGCTGGCGGCATCACAATTCCAGACTTCCAGCTCTATTACAAAGCTGTCATCATCAAGACAGTATGGTACTGGCACAAAAACAGACACATAGATCAATGGAACAGAATCGAGAGCCCACAAATGGACCCTCAACTCTATGGTAAACTCATCTTTGACAAAGCAGGAAAGAATGTCCAATGGAAAAAAGACAGTCTCTTCCACAAATGGTGTTGGGAAAATTGGACAGCCACATGCAGAAGAATGACACTGGACCATTTCCTTACACCACACACAAAAATAGACTCCAAATGGTTGAAAGACCTAAACGTGAGACAGGAGTCCATCAACATCCTAAAGGAGAACACAGGCAGCAACCTCTTCGACCTCAGCCGCAGCAACTTCTTCCTAGAAACATTGCCAAAGGCAAGGGAAGCAAGGGCAAAAATGAACTATTGGGATTTCATCAAGAGAAAAAGCTTTTGCACAGCAAAAGAAACAGTCCACACAACCAAAAGACAACCGACAGAATGGGAGAAAATATTTGCCAATGACATATCAGATAAAGGGCTAGTATCCAAAATCTATAAAGAACTTATCCAACTCAACACCCAAAGAACAAATAATCCATTCAAGAAATGGGCAGAAGACATGAACAGACATTTTTCCAAAGAAGACATCCAAATGGCCAACAGACACATGAAAAAGTGCTCAACATCGCTCGGCATCAGGGAAATCCAAATCAAAACCTCAATGAGATACCACCTCACACCAGTCAGAATGGCTAAAATTAACAAGTCAGGAAACGACAGATGTTGGCGGGGATGCGGAGAAAGGGGAACCCTCCTACACTGTTGGCGGGAATGCAAGCTGGTGCAACCACTCTGGAAAATAGTATGGAGGTTCCTCAAACAGTTGAAAATAGAGCTACCATACGATCCAGCAATTGCACTACTGGGTATTTACCACAAAGATACAAATGGAGGGACCCGAAGGGGTATGTGCACCCCAATGTTTATAGGAGCAATGTCCACAATAGCCAAACCGTGGAAAGAGCCAAGATGTCCATCGACAGATGAATGGTTAAAGAAGAGGTGGTATGTATACACAATGGAATATTATGCAGCCATCAAAAGGAATGAGATCTTGTCATTTGCAACGACGTGGATGGAACTGGAGGGTGTTATGCTGAGTGACATAAGTCAATCAGAGAAAGACACATATCATATGACCTCACTGATATGAGGAATTCTTAATCTCAGGAAACAAACTGAGGGTTGCTGGAGTGGTGGGGGGTGGGAGGGAGGGGGTGGCTGGGTGATAGACATTGGGGAGGGTATGTGCTATGGTGAGCGCTGTGAATTGTGCAAGATTGTTGAATCACAGACCTGTACCTCTGAAACAAATAATGCAATATATGTTAAGAAAAAAAGAAGAAGAAGAAGATAGCAGGAGGGTAAGAATGAAGGGGAGTAAGTCGGAGGGGGAGAGAACCATGAGAGACTATGGACTCTGAAAAACAAACTGAGGGTTCTAGAGGGGAGGGGGTGGGGGGATGGGTTAGCCTAGTGATGGGTATTAAAGAGGGCACATTCTGCGTGGAGCACTGGGTGTTATGCACAAACAATGAATCATGGAACACTACATCAAAAACTAATGATGTAATGCATGGTGATTAACATAATAAAAAAATGAAAAGAAAAAGAATGCCAAAGACACTTAAGGATGAAAACCGAGAACTAAAATGGACTCCAGACTGTCTTTCCCACATTTCCCCCCTATTCTGCTGTTTTGTTGTTTGTTCTCCTCTCTCTTGCATGCCAGTGTTCCCTGCTGCTTTTCCATTTAAGTGGTGGAAACTGTTCCATGGGTCATGTTCCAGCTAGAGAAAAAGTGTGTGTGTGTGTGTGTGTGTGTGTGTGTGTGTGTGTGTGTGTGTGTGTGTAGGGGGGAGGTGAGGAGGAAGGGAAGAAGAGGAAGGAAGGGAGGGAGGGAGAAGGAGAGACTGCCCTAATTTTAGCACAATCCAATTGGTTTATTTGAGGTTACTTGTTGACTTTAGTCCTGGTCATCGACGGCTTCAAGACCGACAGGGCCGCCAGGTTGCAACCCACTAAATGAAGGGGAAGGAACATGAATCTGAGCCACCAAAGGCGGTCAGTCTGGAAACTGGCTCTGTATCTTGTTTGCTGATGTTAATTCCCTCAAAGTTTTTCTAAGGTAATTAAGAACAAATATATCTTAACATCCCTTAGGTAGTTCCACACATACAATTTCTCTATTTCAAAACAAAACAAATAATATATTTCATAAATCAAGTCAGGACTCACCCTAGAAAAAAAAACTGTAAGTTTGCTTAAACATAAAGAAAACCTTACCTAAAAAATGACAGATGTAGTAAATGTAGACAGGTACCTAATTTCATTTATGCTCTCGGAGTGTGAAACGGAAGGCAGAGTAGGTCCTCCAGAAGTATGCTGCACCTTGCACCTGATGCGGAAGTGAAAAGGAGAGCTAGTTAGGGGGAAATCACAGGTGTGCAAGTTTACCCTTAATGTCACTCTTTCCATTCCAGCTACTACTGACTTTCAACTTCGTGTGGCTTCGTTTACATTTAAAACATGTATGTGCTAAAGTATTAGTAACGGTAGTAATAGAAGTAGTGATGGCAAGAGAAGCTTTGTTTGTTTGAAAATCATATATTTAGGAGAAACTGACTAGATTTTACGTCTATTTTTAAAAGCTGAATTGAATTTTGCTGTAGAAAGTCTATTCATAACTCAGGGTGCCTGGGTGGCTCAGTCGATTGAGCGTTTGACTCTTGTTTCCACTCAGGTCCTGATCTCAGGGTCCTGGGATACAGCCCTGCATCGGGCTCTGCGCTGGGCATGGAGTCGGCTTGAGGATTCTTTCCTCCCTCTCCCATGGCCTCTCCCCTAGCTGGTACACCCCCCCCCCCCGTCACATGAATAAATAAATCTTTTTTAAAAATCTATTCATAACTCAAAATTTCTGTGTCTTTACAAATCTTTAACAATTTCTAATGAATTCTCTCACATGAGAGGACCAAAAATGCTGTTATTCATAGATGATTAAGAGTATTTTTTAGTTTAACATATTTCATTCCACAGAATTTATCACATATTTAGTTCTACTTGTGACACCTCTGCAAAATTATCACAGTATTCCATGAGTACTGAAAAACCAAGCTAGTAAGGAGCATTTCCACTGAGAATTTCTTTGCCCATGAAGGACAACCAAATTTACTCCCAGGAGAAACTCATTTGACACAGACTGACCAGAACATATTACTAGAGAGTTGTCTACTTTACATGAGACAGTAAAATGGCATTTTGTTTGATCTTTCCATTTTCTTTTATATTTATTTATTTATTTATTTATTTATTTATTTATTTATTTGACAGAGAGAGAGGCAGCGAGAGAGTGAGCACAAGCAGGGGAAGTGGGGGAGGAAGAAGCAGGCTTCCCACCAAGCAGGGAGCCCAATGCGGGGCTCGATCCCAGAACCCTGGGATCATGACCTGAGCCGAAGGCAGATGCCTAACAACGGAGCCACCCAGGCGCCCCTGATCTTTCTATTTTCTTAACGTAGTAATGGACACATTCAATGTGTATCCATTTCAGTTTAGTTGTAATATATTTCCTCAATACTACTACCACCTCCACTTCAAGTTTAGCATAATCCCTCTCTTGGTGGTTCATCAAATCTATAGATATTGGTAAACATAATTAAACAAATATAATTTTTTAGCTTTATTGAGCTATAACTGACAAAAATTTCATATGTTGTATGTGTACAGTTTTACGTTTTGATAAGCATACACATTGTGAAATGACCACCATAAAGAAGCTAATGTATCCATAGCTACCAGGAGAACACGTAGGATCTACATAGGATCTACCCTCATAGCAAATATCAAGTATACAGTATAATGTTGTTAACTATAATCACCAGGCTGTGCATTAGGTCTCTTGAATGTATTCATCTTGTATAACTGAAACTTTGTACCCTTGTAATAAGCCTTCAATTGTTCTTAGAAACAATTAACTGCTAATGTGCTGGCATAGTTTTACAAAATATATCTAATTTGAAAAGCAGATTATTTCTAATTGACCAGACTAGAATATCCAAACACTAAAAATATACAAATATTCCAAAGCCATACATACAAAAAAGTAGTATCTGCCCAGCAGTGGCTCCCAGGCGGGGAAGGGAGCTTACTATTCATTAAATCCTTTGACACTTTTGACAACGCACAGAATTCAAAAGAGATAACAGATGCCTTCTGTGGGGGAAAAGTACGAGTGTCAGTATGACTAACGCACATTCAGTAGATGTTTTATATGCATTATTGTTTGTATGCCCTTAACAATCCTAGGAGCTAGCCCATTTAATAGATGAGATTTTTGCCTCTGCAGAGTTAAATAACTCATCCAAATTCACACACCTGGCAAATTGCAGAACTGGAATTTGCACCCAGTTCTCTGGGAACCTAAAGCCCAGATGCTTTTGCTGCACTATACTGTCTTCCTTTTTGGAGTATTTATATATATATATAATTATATATATATAATTATGTATTTATAATCTATACTCAAGGAAAGAAGACACACATGTGAAACATTTAAGTAATAATGAGAAACCAAATATGATTTTGTATCAGAATTCAGTGTGTGTATGTGTGTGTGCATGTGCGTGCGTGTTTATGTGTGTGTGTGTGTGTTTAGTCAGGGTATTATATCTGTATACACACACACACACACACACACACACACACACACACACAGAGAAAGTACAACCTATTGAAGAAGTTTTCGTCTCTTATTGCATTTGGTTTAGAGGATCTGCACTTTTTCCCTCAACCCTATAAAGTTCACCATCTTTCCTTCTCACATTCTCCCCCACCCATTGACCAGTGACTTTAGCCCTCCGTGAAGGATGAGGTAGGAAGAGCTCCTTGTCTTTAAGAAGGTAATTTATCTAACCAGTGGTTCGTGTTAGGCAAAATTAAGGTGCAAAATGCCCAGCTCATGTGTCACTTATCTTTCTGTCACTCTGTCCCTCTGTTCTCTTTGGCTCACTTTAGGAGCCTCACATGTCCCTCTTTCCTGATGAGGAGAAAGCCTACCTTGCTGCCCAGTTTCTTTGCCCCTGACTGGGTGAATAGCTGGGGCTGCAGAGGAGAAAGAATTAGAGGCATATTTTTGTTCTTGGGTCCAAGGGAATGCTCTAATCCAGCTTTAGTGAAATTTCAGTAGATGGTTTGATCACTATCTGACTCTCAAGCCCACTTCTCAATTTGTTCAGAACTCAGAAAGGAGAAGTGTGTGATTATTTGGTAACAAGGGACTCCAACATCGAACAGCTTTAAGAAGGCTCTGTCTTCCCTGGAGAAAGTCCTAGCTCCACTGAAGAATGCCCCCTCCCTTGTAAATTACTGTAAGTTAGTAGTCACTCTCCAACTGTCAATATAACAAGTCAGCTCATAAATTTGTCTGGTGTAATGTTGTTGGATATAAGTGACCAGGAAGGCGACAGAGAGGCTGGGCCACTTTGCCCCATGGATAAAGATGCATTTATGACCTGCTTTTGTCTGGGAAGCAGAAAAAACCCAAGTCATAACACTCAAGACAATCTCCTAAGGGTATGCTATCTTCTTGGAGATATTTTCCTATTTCTGTCAGTTTATATCGGTTACTGAAATCTCATACAACCTATCTTTCTATATTTTAGTTTTGGGTTATTTAAATTATTTATGTGCTTATTTTTCGTATTGTTTCTTTCTGAACTTGCCTCTATAATTTTGGAAAAGTCAGTTTGTTTTTAATGTTCTAGTTAGCTTCTCGGAGTTTAGCTTTGAATTTCGACATTGAACTGCAGGAAATTTAATATATAGAATTTTTAAATCAACCTTGGGTAAGTCATAATTACCCAAATATTTATTAATTTGATGAATTTTGGCAAGTCTTTTTGTCTTCACAGGGAGAGTATAAATTACTAATCATTCTCAGGCAGTGGTTCTTTGTTAATAAAATATCTAAATTCACAATCAATCTCTTATACAAAATTGGCATTATACAAGAGCATTTGCATTAAGGATATTTTACTCTGAAATGAAATTTTGTATAATCTAACATTCACGAAGGAGGTAAATAGGTGGGTTTTGCAAAGACCACTTATCAAGACCTTTAACAGAGAAAAAAAATAAAAGAAATAATTAAATATCAGTGAAAAATGGGACTTCTCCTTTGGGAAATGCACTCATTCAGCCTGACCGCCCCCAGAACATTTGGTAAGTAGCTCCTCTTGTCTAAGTAGAGTGGCAGTATATGGAGAAGCTAATGAATACATGGCCAAATTGAACCTCTTTGCTTGGCAGATATCCCTCCATCTCTATTAGCTCTAGAGGGGAAAACACTTTTTTTGACCTTTTAAATAGCTAGACTTCAAAAGAAGCTTAGAATTTGCATATTTTGCACATTTTTTCCTGATCCCTGAGCACATATAAAACAGAGTCATGAAATCCTTACCCTGTTACCTTATTCTAAAGAACAGAAATGAGGTAGTGAACCCCTTAACACAGGGCCCATGTCTTATTTCCTTTGTCATCTCCCCCTGATAATCCTGCTCAGCACATAGAAAATAGTTTAAAAATATTACTTGGATTATAAAATGAATGAATCATATAAAAAAGAAGGGAAAAGGGAATTTACAAGTGCAACTGGGGATAAACATGTTAAATATTATATAGTATCTGGCTTTTGACAAAAAACTTATTAATCAGGGGTTTTAAAATGCAATCCTTCCTTTTTTTTTTTTCCTTTAAATCTTTTAGTGTCTCCAGTAATATAACTAATTAGAAGGTACAGCTAAGTGGTGAATTTTCAAAGTGAACATAGGAAGCTTGAAAAAGACAGGGCAGAGATGGAATAAATAGGCCTTGTCTGAATCCTGGAAAAGGGGAGAGGCCATTAGCAGAACATTTTAAATAACTGTGAGTTACATATAATTGATAAATTATATGCACCTAATTGATAAATCTAACAGACTCAAATATCTACTGTATACACTGTAATATTTAAACAGAAATATCTACGGAATATAATATATACATAGGCACTCCTGTTTCCCTTCACACATGATCTGAAAGCCTACATTTGTCTTTTAACCATGTATTCTCAGATCTGTTGAAAATAACGTGTCCCTTCCCCGGGGAGGAGGGTGCCGTATGATAAGGTTCAAATCTAATCATCGCAAAATGGCATGCTGTCTCTAGTGCATTGGCAAACAGTAAATCAAAGTGTAGGCCATCAATATGAGAAAACTACTCCCGCTTTGGTGAAATCTGGGGACAGTTTAGGTCTGTAGAGTTTTTCTTCGAATAACAGTCAGTGCTAAAATGAAAATTCCATGCAAATCTTCCAATTCAAGGAGAAAAAGAATCACGGTGTGTTTCTAAGCAGCCCCACTTTCTCTCGCTCTCAGCATACTTCCGCAGTCCTTTTAGACATGACTGATCAGGCGAGTTGACTTTCCTGGAAAGTTAGAGTAGCCCTCTGTCCACGTGTTCCCAAAACCGTCTCTAAATATGTTTTATGGTCCCAGCATAATTATTAATGAAGTCTACTTTTCCTCCCCAAAGCATTTTGGTCTGGATAATAACTTATATAGTTACCCTATTTTAGTTAAGGCAACAAATAGGAAATTTTATTAATGATATGGGTTTGTTACTAATGAGATTTAACTAAGAAAGTTTTAAAACAGTAAGTTTCCATGAAGTCAGCTAACTTTTAAAGGGGCAGGAAAATGCTATATTAAACAAAATTCTTTTTTATATTTTGCAGCTCTTTTCAGCAGCTGCCTTTTTTTTTTAAGGTCCAATTGTGATTTTAAAAAAGTAATCTTGAGAAAGTTCCCGAAAGAGGCTTTTTTTATATATTTTTTAAAATTTTTTTGTCACATGTTTTAAATTTAACTTCAATTAATTAACATATAGTGGATTATTAGTTTCAGAGGTAGAATTCAGGGATTCATCAGTTGTATACAACACCCAGGGCTCAGGCTTTGTTTTTTGTTTTTGTTTTTGTTTTAAATAGAGCTTTACCTGAGGCCCCAGGCTATGGTTGTGTTCTTGTCCACCCAGAGAATGATACTCTCTACAGCCGCTCTTTGGCCATAATTCTGTCGACAGTGGTCTATCTTCCTATTCGTGTACGATTGGCTGTAAAGTGTCCGCTCTAGAGTATGAGCTGCCGAGCATCGGAGACAAATTTTGTTTCTCCTGAGTTACAATGTCCACCTTAGCGCCAAGTAGCCGGGCAACAAAACCAATATGCCTGAAGTGTGATCACGGGCGTTGCCTTAAAGGCAAAGTATGTTGAACCACATCTAGCCGGTTATTTTCTGGTTCAATTAACATTTCTAGAAAACCTAGAACCAGGCACAAATGTTTTATTTGATCTTCATAACAACCCGTGAGGTCTGTGTTACTTTACAGGTAGGAAAATAGAGAGCCAGAGAGATTAAGTGACTTCCTTAAAGTCACTTAGCTGGTAATTGAAGGAAGGCTAATTCAAATCCTGGCTGATTGATTCAGCTTGTGTGCTCTTTCTGCCCCACCCCTGCTCGCATCTCTAGCTCCAATCTTTGATCTCTGGCTGAGGAGAGCATTTTCGCAGGGGTTGAAAACCATTTCCTACTGGACTGAAATAAGAATCCCTGCATGGAGGTAAAATTGAATATTCCTATTTTACTTGAGAAATCTTCAACACTCGCCTTAGGAAAAAAAAGGGGGCACACGGCATCATCCTTATCTTTTTTTTTCTTCTCCCATCTGCCCTTAACAATTTTTTGAAAAGGCAATTGTACATTTCAGTGGGAAGGCTCTCTATTATTGTACTGCCTCGAGACAGCCTTATCTTCTCCATTTCATTTATTTTTTTGAAGCTGTAAACTGGCTACATTCTTCAGTCTTTTCAACTTGAAAACTGGAAAGTTGGCTCCAAAATTAAAGAGTATCAGGAATCCAAAGAAGAGCGGGAAAATTTGAGATTCTTTTCATTTAACTCTCGAGGATCAACAAACCATTTGGTTGTAGAGAGATTTGAAGGAGAGTTCACAGACATCAAAAAAGTCCTGGGCTCCTTGCAGTCACGGTTGCCACAGATGTCCGTACTTCTTCACATATGGGATGAAAGATTGTCCATACAATGGGACACGAGAATCCAGGGTCCTTAAAGATGCCCCAGTCTTACTATTGTCCCAAAGCCTGCCATTTCGGAAGGTCTCCTGGAAGATCCTGGAACGGGAGGACATTAATAGAAAACCTGGAAAAATTTGAATACAGTTTGTAGTTTAGCTAATAGTATCGTACCAATGTCGATTTCTTAGTTTTGGTAATTGTACTGTGGTTATTAACCATTCATAACAAGGTATGAACATTAAAGGAAGCTGTGTGAAACATATAAGGTAGCCCTCCATGCTATTTTTGCAACTTTTCCGTAAGTCTAAAACTCTTTCAAAACAAAAACTTGAAAAACTTTGAACAAAATGTACCAAAATATTAAGAGCAGTTATCTTTGGAAGGTGAACGTATAGATTTTTATTTTCTCCTTCATATTTTCTGGTCTTCTAAAATCTCTATACAATAAGCATGTATATTCAGAAAAGACATGTTATCATTTTAATGTTCGGTCAGGAAATTCTCTGTGTGTGGCTTTGGTTGTGAAAAAATTAACACATTTTTTTTATTTTTAAAAATAGAGAATGCAAAAATTTTTATATCACGTGTCAGAAAGCATCTGAAAGCTTTAATAGCAAAGGAGATTCAGCTTTTGACAGGAGAAATTCCATGCCAGTTAATGCTGTTTTTGTATAGATACTTAAGTTGTCATTCAGTCATCCTTTTGTTCTGATTACAAGCAGGCTCTTACCATTTTCCAAAGCTGAAATGATCCCAGATAGAATGAGCAAGTATGGAAAATGCCACTTTCTTTTGAATAGTTGAAGAATGTCCTGATACTATCTTTTAATATTATGCTCAACCATAATGCCATATACTGATTTTCAATTTTTAAAGTATTGAGTCTACAAAATATACTTGTTAAGAAAAAAAAAACTTACATCTTTCTTGGAAGCTTTGGAAGGCATTGCAGGATTTCACAGTGCCTCCGAGTCATTATTTTGACATGTTATTATATAATTCTGTGGCTGTGATAGATGGAACTGAAAGGAAGCCTGTTTCTTTTTAGGCTTCTGGACAAATGCCAAGGAACAGCTGAAATGAGCAGAAACAGGCTTCCACTGGTATCAGTACTTGGAACCTGAAGGATCCACTGTAAGAAAAGCCACATCGTAGTTTCTAAGCTATTCAAAAAATTTGTTTAAAGATGAAGGAAGGCATAGTTTCAGGAGAGCTGCAGAAAAACTGAGCAGATAATTAGTGAATTAATGGAAGACTTATATGATAGAAAACCTACATCATTCTTTTATCCTTGATCCTCCCCATCCCCCTCACATCCAGAATAATTTTCCACATTGCAAAGAAAGGATGTTAAGCTTTCACTTCCAAAAGTGGAGCAAAGAAGGTGTGACAAGATATTTTGAGAGCTTTACTAAGCAGGATACATTGAAAGGTGTCCACTCAGTGGCATATGGATATACACATCTATAAAGATATATAATATTCACATTAAGTGGTGGAATAACAATCCAAATGTAAGAATGGTTTGATGCGGGCGGCTGCAGTGAAGAAATGGCGGAGACTGTGGCGGACACCCGGCGGCTGATCACCAAGCCGCAGAACCTGAATGATGCCTACGGGCCGGCCAGCAACTTCCTCGAGATCGATGTGAGCAACCCGCAGACGGTGGGGGTTGGCCGGGGCCACTTCACCACCTACGAAATCAGGGTCAAGACAAATCTGCCTGTTTTCAAGCTGAAGGAATCTACTGTTAGAAGAAGATACAGTGACCTTGAATGGCTGCGAAGTGAAAAAGAAAGAGAGAGCAAGGTTGTAGTCCCCCCTCCCCCCCCCAACGCTCCCTGGAAAAGTGTTTTTGCGTCAGTTTCCTTTTAGAGGAGATGATGGAATATTTGATGACAATTTTATTGAAGAAAGGAAGCAAGGGCTGGAGCAGTTTATAAACAAGGTCGCTGGTCATCCTCTGGCACAGAATGAACGTTGTCTTCACATGTTTTTACAGGATGAAATTATAGATAAAAGCTATACTCCATCTAAAATAAGACATGCCTGAAATTTGGTGAGAAGGGGCAAAACAAAAAACAAAAAACAAAAACCTTTCCGTGACTATTATTCATATGCACCAGTGAAGAAGTTCTAACTAACTTTTAGCATGCTGCACAGAAACTGGTATAACATGCCTTCAGTATACTAACATTCATATGCTCGGTTTTGTTTTGTTTTGTTTTGTTTTGGCCGTTGACAAGAAGTTAACTTGCTTTAGTGAAAATCCCCCATTCCAGCCTTTCTATATAAATAACTCTTCCTTGCTGTTTTATTGTGGTACCCACTATCGCCTCACAGACCTGTTACTCCAGTATAACCCACAGTGTCCTAACTAAAGTTACTGACTTGGTCTTATCTGCACAGTTTTTGTGTCCTGTTTACTTCTTGAATCTGATTAACTAGAATATTTCTCTTACTCCTTTTTAATATGTGATGTCCCTTGACCTAATTTATGTGTAGAAGCACTACACCATTGGTTTCCAGTCCCCTATGTGTAAGATACACACTTGTGTGCAGAAAGTCTCTCTCTTCAGGCTTGTAATACCTTTCACGTGGAAGATCAATGAGAGAAATCTTTATATTCTGTATAAAAACAAAATCAAATTTATATACTAAAATCAGTTGTCTAAAAATTTGTTTTCAAATAAAAATAAAAAAGCATTTCTGATGTGCACTGAAAAAAAAAAAGAATGGTTTGATGCTATCAGCTTTATTTATTCACTGCTCAAGCTGAATACAGGCAAGATCTCTGAACAATGGTTTTCTGGGTAACTGTAAAAGAAAAATTGTAATTTTTATTGTATTTGAAACAATAGGGATTAGCTTAGCATTGCAGTGCTTTTTGTTTCATATTTTGTCTCATCTCAATCATTTGTGGTTAATAAAAGTGTCATGATTTAATGATGAACACTTGGATACTTCAGGATGGTGTCCTATAGATCTTTGTCAAAGGGTCATAACATGGGTTACAGATCTGTCCACTGTTGACAGTTTTCAGCTTCTAAAGTGCTGAAACTTTTTTCCTTGACAATGACTTAGAATCTGCTCTAACCTGTAAACCAAGATGGTACTTGGGGTATTTCTGGTCTTGAATATATGTTTGTCTTCGTACATTTGAATTTTATGTATGTTGAATCAGGAGACCATTGCTTAGCTCTTGACAGGAGTACTTGATCAAAATGTTGCATGGAGCATAGTGATGGAGCTTTGTTATTGCACCTCTTAAAGATGATTTTATTCGCATGGTCTGTGATTGTCTGCTTTCCTCAAAGCAAGTTTTCAGTGAAGTTAACAAGACATGTAAAATATACAAACACCTCAAGGGGCATCAAGCTGCAAACTTTTATAAGCAAGATATTTGTTGGGCTCATACTGGATAATTTAGCAGCCTTGGCTACTCCTCTCTGAAATTTAGTAACTGAACTTTAATGTTATTTTGACTAAAAGGAATATTATTGTTAGAGTGTTTCTTTTGGTGGAAAGTTAATCCAGACAATTAACCTACTGATTAAATTGTAGAGAGGCAAGTGCCAGACCCGTATTTATTTCAATGTTTTAGAATTGATGACCTGTTCCAAGATTACATATTTCTAGGTAACTGTATTCAAGATTACTTTTTTTTTCCTCGTTGAAAACATCTCCGGCATTTAGGCTTAAATGATTATATTAACACTCACAATGAATTTCTCCAAAGGCTCTTATTGGTTGCTATTTTACTCATTAGATTTGCTGCCATTGAAACGCATTACAGCTGTTAGCACAGGTCCAGTGAGGTGTTTGTGTGCAAAGCCGAATGACTGCAAGAGTGTGAGTAGGCTGGGGCGGGTCAAGCGGTGCGGAGGAAGCACTGAGTGTTGCGTAGACGCTGGTCATGCGCCATCTCCTGAGTCAGCCTCTAGCCCCGTGCACTTGATATTTCCTCTGCTCAGCTGGCATTTCCTCCAAGCAGTTTGCTTGGCTTGGCTCGTCTGCATCCTCCCAATCTCAGCTTTACTTAGGGAGACCTTCTAAAGTCCTTCTAAAGTGGCCTCCTCAGTAACTCTCACGCTCGCTGATTACCCTAACTTCTTTATCAAAATAGGCTTGCCTGGGGAGTCTATCATAGATTTAGCTTCTCTCTTCTCTGCTTTGTGCTTCATTGTATTCCTCATGCCTAGCAAAGTACATGGCACATAGAGAGGCTTATTAAGTATCTCATGGGGTGAGTGAATGAATGATCCCCTCAACAGTCCTGTGATATGGATAAAAGTATCCCCCGTTCCGAGAAAAGGAAACGGGACCAGAGAGATTCCATGACTTGCCCCCCAGCTAATAATAGAAAAGCTCAAATATAAACCTAAGTATTTCTGACTCAAACTTTTCTCACCCCATCAAAACTTCAGTTGGTTGGCTTTTTAAGACCTTGGGTAAATTACATTCTTAAAATTGTCATAATATCATTAGTCTTTGTGTAGGCAATTGTTCTCAGATGTTAATGTATAAGTCGCACAGCACCTGAAAAATAACAAATGTTTAAATGAGCTAACATAGCACATACATTCTAAGCAATGAAGGTGCAATTTATTTGGCTTCTAGCATTTTTTCCCCTAAAAGCATTTAGAGATTTTAGTGACAATCTTGATACTCCCCATTCAGATGGTTAGAGCTTCTCTACAGGTAGGGCACTTCATTCTTTCTCCAGTTACTTCCCTCAAACCATGATGGTTTTTCAGTAAAACAGAAAAAAAATACCTATAGCATAGTTTTTCTGCACTGACTTCATTACTAAGTTGGGTAAAGCTGAACTGAGGGGAAAAAAAACAAGCATTACCTAATGAATAAACAAATGTATTTTTGAAGAAATTACATTTTCCAATCAATATGGGATTTCAAAATCTGGTTTTAAATTCTAGGGTATTTTTGTTTTGTTTTGTTTTGTTTTGCATGTTATCCATTTAAAAATCTGCTTAGTAATATAATGAAGCAGATAGGTATGCTCAGATATCAAATTTCATTAAGCTTCTGTCTTCTGGTAGCAGTTTCACAGATACATGAATATTCATTATTCAATGAATGTATAATGAAGTGACTATTTTCCCTGCAAAGCTCAAGGGAATAGCTGTTATATATATATATATATATATATATATATGATATAGTCATTAAGGCTGCTCACCAAATATCTTTCTTTCCTTCTAGGCACACAGGAAGATTTCCCTTCCTGCCTTCTAAAGCTTAGGGAGCCATGAGATGGGCTTTGGCAGTGAAATATGAACAAAATTCCATATGTCCCTTTCAGTACCTTAAAACAAACAAGCTTGCTATTAACTCTATTTCCTTTCAGTAACATTCTCATGATAAAAGTGATTGAGAAGCATACATGGCTGAAGTGAAGTCTAGGTAGTGATGTGAACAAATGCACTTGATTTAAAGGCAACCAGACCTAGTTTCAACTTTGCCGCACCTACTTCTGTGATCTTAGGCAGTTCAATTCATATGATGATTTCTTAGTTTTATCATTTTTTTAAATGGTCACATTTAAATTTTCTTTTTTAAGCAGATCACATTGCCCTAAAATCTCTTTCACAACAGTAGTTTTTTTTTTTTTAAAGATTTTATTTCTTTATTCATGAGAGACAGAGGGGGAGAGAGAGAGAGAGAGAGAGGAGCAGAGGGAGAAGCAGGCTCCCAAGGAGCAGGGAGCCTGATGCGGGACTCGATCCCAGGACCCTGGGATCATGACCTGAGCCGAGGGCAGACGCTTAACCATCTGAGCCACCCAGGCGCCCACAGCAGTAGTTTTTTTAATGATTATTTTGCTATTTCTTGTGATAATAGAAGCAAGTTCATATCAGAAATAATAACTTTTTTAAGATTTATTTATTTGGTTTTTTTTTCTAAGATTTTTATTTATTTGACAGAGAGAGAGACAGCCAGAGAGGGAACACAAGCAGGGGGAGAGGGAGAGGGAGAAGTAGGCTTCCTGCAGAGCAGGGAGCTCGATGTGGGGCTCAACGTGGGGCTCGATCCCAGGACCCTGGGACCATGACCTAAGCCGAAGGCAGATGCTTAACGACTGAGCCACCCAGGCACCCCAAGATTTGTGAGAGAGAGAGCGCACGAGCAGGGGGGGAGGGGGAGAGGGAGAGGGAGAAGCAGGCTCCCCGCTGAACAGAGAACCCAACGTGGGGCTCCATGTGGGACTCGATCCCAGGACCCTGGAATCATAATCTGAGCTGACCAGGCACCCCAGAAATAATTATTTAAAATTAACTATGTTAATTCTTGTGAAATACAAATTTATTGTGGCTTTAATATTTCTTAATGTCATATCTTTTATGCAATTTTTGTGGTAATAAACTTACAAATTTTTAATGTTGATATTCTACTCATTAAATATTACTAATTATTAATATTTATCCTATGTGTTAAGAAGTTACAGTCTTCTCTATATTTTATAGTTCTCAACTTTTAAGAAGCCACTTAACCAGATAATGAGCTTCACTGGATACAGTTGAACTTGAAAACATTCATCTGTGCATTCAAAACATTTTGGTAAAAGCTATATTTCCCTTCTCTCCTAGACAGATCTTTACTAGTTATTTCTGTGTGCAAATTATCATTTATTTAAATTGTGATGGTATGATAGTCACACATAAGTAACTTAAAATAGTTCCAAATAAGTAGATAAGGGCAGTTGCGTGACTAGGAATTGTACGTAAGTTTAATAACCGCTGAATGGTAATCAGGGAGAAGTCAAAGGAGAGAGCCCATCTGTTCTTTAGATAGAGTATTAGGGCCAATGAACAGTTAATTCCTCTTTAATTAGGGAGAATTATCCCCTTCTTTTTTAGTACCCAGAATCACAAATTCATAAAGATGGACCGAGAATCCACAAATAATAAGGCACTTTTTTCTTTTTTCTTTCTTTTTTTTTTTGAAAAACAGCAGAAGTCATCATTTAACATGATCCAGGCTAGTAGAAGACAACTGAGAGATGGCACCACTCTTGTTCCCTCCCCTCAAAAATAAACTATTAGACTTAATAGTGTGTGGTACAAAAAATCTTCTAAATGACAAGAATCCCCTTGTGTTGCCAGTAGGAATCATGATCAATATTTTTACATTTGGGCCCTTTGGAGAATAAACATTTCTTTTATTGTCTCTTCCTGCCACTTAAGGTTGGGAATGTTTTTATTCTTTTTTTTTTTTTTCATTATTAAAGTTTAAGTTTCTCTTGACATGACAAAGTCCCTGAATTAATGCAGGAAGGGCAATTTAAATGCAATTATGGGTATATGTAGAGTTAGAAGATTTTCTGCAATAGAATAGATACATCTATGTATATAATTCCTTTTTCTTTTTTCCTCTCCTCCAGCAAAGAGAAACCATTTGGAATAACATCTAGTTTTCTGCCTCTAAAACTATGATGATATGATGTAGCCCTTTAAGTTACTTTAGCATATACAAGTTAGTCGGTTTTATGTATATGTATGACCCAGAAGGATGTTCAGATGATGAATTAGCATCAACATGTCCCTGATCAGCTGCTACTTATGAGTCACAGGAAAGTAACATCAGTGTATAGACTAAAAACATCATCAATATCACACTCCTGAGAGGTAAGTTACGTAGTTAAAAATGAAACATGCCTTTGTAGTAAGGATGCATTGTCTGAAAGACGAAGTGTATGATGAGGCATAGTCGGATTTTGAGCCAAATACAAAGAGTCATCTGTAGCTGTTATGGTCTGCATTGCTGTCTGCCTAGACAATAGTTTACATGCAAAGACAAAGTGGAAATACTTGTTCTTAACAAATTAATTAATTCACCTCACAATTCATAGAATTTTTTTCTCTCCAAGTTTAAGTGGCAGACGTGTAAGTTAAGGGACCATGTACCCATTTTGTGTGTTTTCTCTGAGTAATACTAAAATTACTATGGGGCACCTGGGTGGCTCAGTTGGTTAAGCGTCTGCCTTCAGCTCAGGTCATGATCCTGGGGTTGTGGGATGGAGCCCCGAGTCTGGCTCCCTGCTCAGCAGGGAGCCTGCTTCTCCCTCTCCCTCTGCTCCTTCCTGTGCTTATTCTCTCTCTTGCGCATACTCTCTCTCTCAAATAAATAAATAATAAAATAATAAAATAAAATTACTATAACACATGAACTTGTATCACAAATGGCAAAGTTTGTCATTCAGAGTTTTGTGTAAAGAAAATGTTTTATTGGGGCGCCTCGGTGGCTCAGTCGGTTAAGTGTCTGCCTTCAGTTCAGGTCATGATTTCAGGGTCCTGGGATTGAGCTCCACATCAGGCTCCCTGCTCAGTGGGAAGCCTGCTTCTCCTTCTTCCTCTGCCTCTCCTCCTTTACTCATACTCTCTCTCTCTCTCTCTCTCAAATAAATAAAATTTTAAAAAAAGAGAGAAAATGGTTTTGGCTAACTTGAAGAGAAAATGAATCTGTTTGAAAGTTGTCTAGGGGTGCCTGGGTGGCTCAGTCGGTTAAGCGTCTGCCTTCGGCTCAGGTCATGATCCTGGGGTCCCGGGATCGAACCCCGCATCGGGCTCCCTGCTCGATGGGCAGCCTGCCTCTCCATCGCTCGTGCTCTCTCTCTCACATGCTCGCTTTCTCGCTCTCAAATAAATAAATAAAATATTTTTTTAAAAAAAGAAAGTCCACATAATCATTCTGGAAGTTGGGGAATCAAGAACAGAAAACTGATATGGGCAACTGAAGGTTGGCAAAGAGCAGGAAGCACAGCCCTTTGTGACTGATGAGCACTCCTGATGGTTGTCATGGGCACCAGCGGACACCGAGGCTACGGCTGTACTGTCTCTGACAGACTGTTCCACAAAGGATACTGGACATCTCTCTCTGTGGAGCAGCTGCTGCTGCTGACTTTCATCACTGGCAGTTTCTCAGCTCCCTGCGTCTTTTGAAGCCCTGGTTGGAAATACCCAGTTGGTCAACCCTGGATTGTGAGCCTATGCTCAGGCTCCCAAGAGGGCAGGAAGACAGTGTCTCCAGTCCCTTCGGCTTCTGAAGTGGGAAGCAACACTCAGAGAATGTCCCTTAATAGGTGGGGGTGCTGGGGTGCTGGGTGCATAAAAACAACCCAAATCCCCCACATAAGCCTTGCTCTGTCACTTTTCTGTGTAATGGCAAGGATATACAACCAACTGAAAGGTGTTTTATAAATATTTTCAGTTAAAAATATGTTTGCATGGCCTGAAGATGGTAGAATTTTCCCTTGAGGGTCATGTCATAAATTAGTAAACTCAATTTAACATTACCTAAAATGTTTATAACCCTGTCCTCTTTTAAATATGATGGCACAGAAAATCAGTGCCTAGATTGTTTATTTTTTAAATTTATCTTGAGAGAGTATGACATATTTCAGAGGGACTTAAGTTGTCTATTAATGTCATACCTTCCTTTGTGTTTCAGATTACTTTAATTCATTCACTCAGTAAATATTTCCTGAGCACCTGGACCCTGGGAACAGACCAGGGCTGACAACAAACAGGTCTGAGTCTCACAGAACTGATCATTTATTTTGCCAATCATTACGGCCCGTTTTAATCCTGTGCTTCTTGACCTCTCAACCTCACGGGTGGGAGCGAGGAACCTCCACAGCGGTGCCTTGTTCCCTCCGCTGCCGGAGGGTTCACCACTCCTCTGGGCATTAGTGCAACTGGTGCAAGGTCTGATGTTATAAGTGAGTGAAATATGCTTTCTTAAACTACCATAATCCTGTGTGTTTCCCCAGATTTGACTCTCCAATGTTGTTTATTCCTGTTTACTATAAGGATCCTTTTCCTTGTACAAGTGTGTACAAGGCTTTGAAAAGGAATAGCACGTTTGAGGCCATCCTGTCTCCTCGTGCAATAGCAGGTGTGATATAATCACGTGAGTTTGCAGCATACATTTAAGCTCAATTCCTCTCTGAATTCCGTTCCCATTTGTCCCACCTACCGTGGTGCTGCTTTGGGCTCCATTCTGAGTTCCATAGCCTGGAGTGGTTTTGTTTCATAAGCCATTGCTCCCCCATTTTTCTTGATCTCTAAGCCCTGAGAATAAGGCAAGGAACAGTTCACATTTGCAAGAATAGGACCAGATAAGTCAGGTACTCTTATTTCTTTTAAGTGTCGCTCTTATGTTCATCTTCTTGCTTCTATGTTCATTTTTCCTCCTACTGAAGAAATAGATTTAAGATGGCTTTTCCTCATCTTTAGTGCTTTGCATTTTTAATATGGTGTGCCTAGCTGTGGGGTTTCTCATGCTGTCTTTCCCTCCCCTTCCCTCGCTTCCCCTCCCCATCTTCTCCCCCCACCCCTCCCCGTCGCTTCCCTCCCCTTCCCTTCCTATAACACTGCTGCCATTGTACTGTAGCTGTAGGTATATCAATCTGAAAACTCGCATACTTCTTCAATTCTGGAGAATTTTCATCCATTAGCTCTTCAAAACTTGCCTCTCTTCCTCTTTCTCCATTTCTTCCCTTGGGAATATTAAGACATGTTGGAGTTCTCATTTTACATATCTTGATTTCACTTTCAGTTTTCAACTTGTTGTCCCTTTGTGCTGCATTCTGAATAGTTTGTTCAATCCTATTTGGCCATCTGGAGATTTTCCAGTCTGCTTCTTTTTTTTCTTTTTCTTTTTTTTCTTATATACCCAAGACCTGGAACATCTTAGAGTTGGTGATTGTGCTGTTGTCAATGAACCACAGTGGTCCTCCTGTGATGTGGGGATTTAAATGATTTTATCTTTTTTCTGTTCCCCTAACACCAGTCTTCTTTTCTTACCAATTCTGCTGCTATTTCATCAGCGAAGCTGAAGTTAATGATTAGAAATTTGATAATGAGAAGTAAAGTAGTTAGATCAGCAAGATAAATCTGTTTGACATTGTTCCTCCACTCACACATACAGTCTTGACTCAGTTGATCCTATATTTTTTCTCAGTTCGTCCAATGAAAATATGCAGGCCAGAAACTTGCATTTACAAAACAGTGTGTTGGAATTAGATAATGTGTCATTTTCAGTTCAAAATTATATAATACTGTGAACATACCAGAAATGTTTGGCTCTGAAAATCCATGGTAGACCCAAAGAACTGAGTTTCTAAGTTGCTGTTATCGCTTGCCTTTCCTGAAGGAGAATGGACTGCCGGCTCTGAAAGATATAAAATAAAACTTCTGTTTCCTCTGATTCCCCTTTCCAGTAGGGATGGAGGTAACAGGTGTGAAGAAAGGTGAGGACTGTATCTTCTGTGGCAGGAGCAGGTGGACAGCCAGGATTGCGAGGCTGACCGCGTGAGCCTACCTGACTACACTGGAAATGGAACGTCCCACGCCTTGACCCGAATAAGTCCATTGTGCGCCAGTGACATGCCCTGGTAAGTGAGAAGCCACCACTTACATGGCCAACTACATGGGTCACACATCTTGTTGTAGGACTTTGTGTGAAATGCAGACTTTTTCGCTAAGGATGGGGGTCAGGTCTAATTACTTAGGAATAGAAACAGAAAAAAAAACTTTAAAAAAAACCTAGGCTTTTTGGAATAAGATGCCTACTTACCTGATCAGCTTGGGTCCAAGTTGTTGATAAACCTCTTATGTTTGGAAATGTGAATGGTGGTAGAGGAGGAAGACTATGAAATGGCTTTTCTCGACTCTGTTGCTGCTTGTGCCTGATTCAGTGGCATCTGTTCCTGAGCCGGTAGACAGAGCATCTGATTCTAACCCATCTTCCCTCATCTGATAAAAGGGAAAGCCATGAGAAGAATTTGAAGTTAACAACAATTTTCGGCCCCTCATGAATTTAATGACCAACAGTATTGTGCCTCCAATATTCAAGGAAGCTCAGCTAGTAACTGAACTTGGCATGTTATTAATCAAGCTACACATTTTTTAAAATTTTATTTTACTATGTTATGTTAATCACCATATATTACATCATTAGTTTCTGATGTAGTGTTCCATGATTCATTGTTTGCGTATAACACCCAGTGCTCCATTCAATACGTGCCCTCCTTAATACCCATCACTGGGCTAACCCATCCCCCTACCCCCCTCCCCTCTAGAACCCTCAGTTTGTTTTTCAGAGTCCATCGTCTCTCATGGTTCGTCTCCCCCTCCGACTTACTCCCCTTCATTCCTCCCCTCCTGCTATCTTCTTCTTCTTTCTTTTTTCTTAACATATATTGCATTATTTGTTTCAGAAGTACAGATCCGTGATTCATCAGTCTTGTACAATTCACAGCGCTCACCATAGCACATACCCTCCCCAATGTCTATCACCCAGCCACCCCATCCCTCCCACCCCCCACCACTCCAGCAACCCTCAGTTTGTTTCCTGAGATTAAGAATTCCTCATATCAGTGAGGTCATATGATACATGTCTTTCTCTGATTGACTTATTTCACTCAGCGTAACACCCTCCAGTTCCATCCACGTCGTTGCAAATGGCAAGATCTCATTCCTTTTGATGGCTGCATAATATTCCATTGTGTATATATACCACATCTTCTTTAGCCATTCATCTGTCGATGGACATCTTGGCTCTTTCCACAGTTTGGCTATTGTGGACATTGCTGCTATAAACATTGGTCACCGACCCTCTTTGTATATGATTCAATACAGTATTTGAACTATCAGAAGATGGAAGGTCAATAAATGTAGCATGAATGTACTCATACAGATTGAAAAAAAGGTTGACATATGCAAAATGTACAAATGATCTTCTAAGAGTCCACTGTCATTGAAAAATATTATTCTCAAGTTAATTTATCAATTTTACTCCATATTGCCTAATTTGAAAAATATTACTCTCAAGTTAATTTATCAATTTTATTGAAATATTTTGAAAAATATTATTCTCAAGTTAATTTATCAATTTTACTCCATATTGCCTAATTTTTTCTCCATTAAAATTTAAGTGAGTGATTCTCATTTAGAAAACAAATAACTTCTTCATTTTTTTTTTTTTTTAGGGAGAGGGAGGGGGGCAGAGGGAGTAGGAGAGAGAGAATCTTAAGCAGACTCCACCTGCACTGTGGAGCCCATTCAGGGCTTGATCTCAGGACCCTGAGATCTTGACCTGAGCTGAAATCAAGAGTTGGATGCTTAACTGACTGAGCCACTCAGGCGCCCCAAACTTCTATTTCTTTTAAAAAGAATATTTATCATCAATATAGCCAGTGGTACAATAGTGCTAGCTTGTACCAGCTCATGAGAGCCAAATGTATGTATATTTTCACAACTCTGAGTTCAGTGATGTCGCATCGGTAACTTGAAATCAAGTGTGGTGGGAATATTTACACCAAAGAGAAGGAAAGTACTATAAATCACACTCCTAGCCCCAGAAAGCTGGTTTACCACTATACCATTAAACATCAACATATAATGAAAGGAAAAGAGAAATTTGGGGTCAAAATCCAACCTTCCAATTAGGGAAACATTTTAGAGATTTTTTTCAGAGGATATTATAAAAGATTAATACGGTTCTTGTCAAAATCCACTATGTTTTATTAAAATATTATTCAAGTATAATGAAGTTCGTCAGAAAGAATGAATAGGTATCTATTAGCTATTAAAACACTACAAAAGTCCAATAATTAAAAAACGTGGTACTGGTGCAAGGATAAAAAATTGGATAGAATGAAATACATACTCCAGAAAAAGACCCAATCTTATACTCTAACAATATAGAAGAAGAAAGTGTTCTCCAGTATTTACTGTGAGAATAACTGTCTGGCCCTTTGTAAATTAAAAAGAAAATTATTTGCACCCCATACCTCATCCAGTAATTCAGTAAGTTTCAAAGTAGAATTTAAAAATATAACTGTAGGGGTGCCTGGGTGGCTCAGTCGTTAAGCATCTGCCTTCGGCTCAGGTCATGATCCCAGGATCCTGGGATCGAGCCCCGCATCAGGCTCCCTCCTCCGCAGGAAGCCTGCTTCTCCCTCTCCCACTCCCCCTGCTTGTGTTCCTGCTCTCGCTGTGTCTCTCTCTGTCAAATAAATAAATAAAATCTTTAAATATATATATATATATATAACTGTAGAAAAAGTAAAAGGAAATAGAATGTTTACCACCTGTTTATCAAACTTCTACAGGTAGAGAACTTTCTAAGTTTCTCTCTTGAGATTTCTGCTTCCAACGTTGACGTCTGTTGCTCTCATTCTAAGAACCCATATAAGCTAGATATACAGGAAAATCATAGGTTTTTAAAAAATCCCATCAGATTGCTGAGGCTGCAAAGAAACCTAATGAACTAAATTCCAGAAACTGGCGACCTCTCGCTAGCAGAGGGAAGACAAATAGCTGCTTCTAGCCCCAGCAGGATGGTGGTGGCCGGGTGGGGGTCTGGCAGCAGGGAGCAAGCGGCCAAAACTGTTTCAGCAACATGTGGGTGAGCAGGACCCATTAGATTCCTAAGTGTCCTGACCCCAGAAGTACTACTGAGTCCCAGGAACCCATTCTAACTTCTTTACGAGGAATAGCACTTCAGTAGCCCAGTAACGCTGTGTGTTACCGCTACCTACACAAAATTTTTACTGCTGTTTTACAAATAGAGTAACTGAAGTGGAGAGGCCATCAGCCCAAACTCATGGTGTGAGTGGGAACCAGGATTTATGCTCAGGCAGGTTGACCCCATAGCTTTTTGTCTCAGCTATGATGCTATTCTGCTTCCCAGTAAATATTTAGTCAAAGGTTATTCATCAGTATAGCCTGATGAAGTTATTTACTGACTGAATGTACCCAAATTATCAAGCACTTTTCCCACTTCCTTTACAAGGAAGCAAATTCAATACATATAATTTGAAATTTGAGAGCATTGAAAAATTAGGACAACTAGTTCATTTTTTAGAACTAGCAGTGCTCTACGGGAGCAGGTGCTGGAGTTTTCTGTTCCAGAATTCTGATGTTTAAGATGATGCATATTTGTTTTAGGTTTAACAGCTATTCTCTATTCAAGGAGTATCCATGAATTAATTTCTATGCTAATTTAAATTCTAGCAGTAATATGTATAATTCTCCCTTTGCTTATTGTAGAGACCTACACCTTGTGTCCATAGGGGATGGTGCAGGTAAAGTTATACTTTCTATCATTTGCAAATGTGTCAGCACTT
The DNA here is from genome assembly GCF_037043125.1 of Eumetopias jubatus. Classification (NCBI taxonomy): domain Eukaryota; kingdom Metazoa; phylum Chordata; class Mammalia; order Carnivora; family Otariidae; genus Eumetopias; species Eumetopias jubatus. The sequence continues at coordinate 38,810,345 of NW_028274820.1, forward strand.
CCAAGGACCAACTCCTAGTGAAATGAAGTGAGTAGACACTTTGCAGAAAAATTTGGACATTTGGGATTTTCATAAATTATTTCCTGAATTTGCTTCACCATTTAAAATGTAGAATTTATAGTGTATCACCCATCATCCAAATATCTGCAAGTCTTTTGTTGTTTGAATAAAAACTATAATGTGGATATGTTGCCTGTTCAACTATTATGACCAACTTCCCAGACACCTATAGCAATAAAGTATTTTTCAGAGTTAGCAATGGGTTTGTAAAAGATTATAAAGGATTAGAGCTTTTCCATATTTGATGTTTCCCCCAAATTTTGTTTCTGGGAGTACTTTTTGCTAGGGGTCCCCCAAACGCGAGGAGAAAAGGTACTGCTGAAAAATCTCTGACGGGGCAGGACAGGCCCTTCCAGAGGAGTCTCCTGCCTCCCAGGAATCTCAGCCAAGGCAGTGATGAGGGAGTAATAGGAAATGATGGTTAGGGACCTTAGGCAATTCTAAAAAACGAATCATCAAGTAAGAAATGCTGGACAGTGCAGTGATGAGAATCATGTTTATATCACCCCAAGCCCCTTTCCCTGAAATCCCCATCCCCTTGACAATATCCAATATTTGAAAAAAAAATTTTTTTTTTAATTCGTTTGGAAGAGAGACACAGAGACAGAGAGAGCACAAGCAGGGGGAGAGGGAGAAGCAGGCTCCCAGCTCAGTGGGCTCCCAGCCTGACGTGGGGCTCCATCCCAGGACCTAGAGATTATGAACTGAGCTGAAGGCAGATGCTTAACCATCTGAGCCACCCAGGCGCCCCTGAAATAGTGTTGTAGTACTTTACCAAGATTGTCATCTAACAGCTAAACCTTAACCTTGAAATCCATCCTTCACTTGCCATCACTGGTTTTCCCAAGGCTTTGATCTCATTTACTTGCACTGTTGATTCTCTTCTGTTCCCATCTTCCAATCATTTTTTCTTTGGCCTTCTGCTCTTCCTTTTGCAATTTTAATTATTGACAAGTCTTCCCGAGCTCTGATGTCACGTAATTGGCACAGAACACACAGTTAAGTAATTCTTGAAAACTGAATCAGTCTCTAATTGAGAGGCATTTCTGCTTGGAAGTCACAGCATCACCTCAAAACCTGAAACCACCATATTGTCTTGCTCTTAAGTCACTTTTCTGATGTGTGTGTTAAGGATAGGGAGAACTAACATTTATTGAGTGATGGTGTGTCACGTATTTTCAGTAACTTATCTACCTCTGACAACAATCCTATGAAATACGTGATTTAATGAAGAAACAGGCCCAAAAACATTGAGCAAGGGAAGGAACAGAGATCTGAACTCAGGTCATCTAACTCAAATCAGAGTCTCTCACATCACATCACAAGACCTTGGGCCTGTTTCTTTGGTTTTTTTTTTTTTTTTTGGAGGCAGGGCAGGGCTGTTTCTTATATGTGAAGTCACTTAACCCTTCTCAGTTCTGGTGTTTCTGTCAAATAGAGGCCCAAGTGATGACAAACAGAGCCAAAGACAGGACCTAAACTATTAGGTAATTAAGGATGAGCAAAAAAGGATTGCACACTCAGCAGAATCAAAGGTAAGAGACTTTCAACTAAAAATGTAGGGAATTAAAGAGATTTTTGAAATTGCAGTCACGATTTATCAAAATAATAATAATAACTTGTTTGAATCAAATTCTAAAATAATATAAATATATTATCTTTTCCGGATGTTGTTTGGGACCTGGTTTCAGGACCATTTCTCAGGTTCTATGTTAAAAAAAGAGACAGAGACTTGAACAAAGAGGCAACAAAGACAATATATTTCATTAAAAATTTTATTTTTAGAACCCATAAGTGGGCAAATTCCAAACAGTAGTAATACAGAGTATTTAAGAACATCTTAATATTTCTTTCTGTCCATCTTTGTTTTTCTTTCCATAAACAAATAGACTGGATTAAAGCAACAACACTCTTAACCCCAAGTTCAATGCCTGAGTACTTTCAATATCTATTTTGAACACATAATAAAGCAGAGGCAGTTAATTTTATTTCCATTCAGAGCTTAGCAATTACTTTAGCTTCACATCATTCTGTCACAAATGATAACCAAATGGCCTACCTAAGTAGCTAAAATCATTGAACTATTGTAAGCCAAGTCAATGGTCTGTATAAAATTAATATAAAACAATAACTAGACTGGTACACATTTGTTTTGGGCCCTACAAGAACTGTGCCAAAATAAAAAGCTTCAGTAAAAGATGAGGTCACTGGGCAGAGGGGAAAGAGGAGTCATGTCATCAAAATTTTTGAGGAAAACTGTAGGTAAAAGGAAATCAGCCTAAGCGATTTTAACCAAAGAGAGGAGGAAAGGGCAGTACATTATCAGGGCTGATGACAATTAGGGAAAATACATACACCATTCCCTCACAAACTTGTTCACTACCTCAAGAGTTCAGCATCAGGCTCTCCAGGGATTCTGTTATTCTCCCACTAAGTTTCTTCACACGGAACATAAGCCTACATTTATGCTAAGAGCAGAGTATTAGATGGTTATTTAATCTGACAGCGAACAACAGGAAAAAAAATTGTTAGGGCCAGAGTGACTTCAGGCCATCTCAATACCCCTGAAAATAGGGGCAAAAAATGTATCATTAAGCAACAGTATTCAAAGAGCACTGTGTTATCTAATGTGATTTATAAAACAAATAAAATCCAGTAATCCTCAATGGAAAAAAATCATTAACACTTGAAAATTTGGAATGTTTTGCTGCTGATTTTTTACCAACGTGGCACTCCAAACAGTTAAGCTGGAACAAATTCCAAACTCACTTGCATCACCTCAGTTTAATAATCCAATAAATGACGAAAAAGACAAATAATGAAAACAGCATCATATAGCACAGCAGCTTTGTTTGGCTCCCTCTAGATAAAATCTTCAGTTTTCCCATAGTTTTACCTAGAAATCCAGTTGTAGAATCAAATTGTGAATCCTGTGAGGAGAAGAGGAAAACAAAATAGTTAGATTGTAATATTCGACATATGCACATTTAAGTAATTGAATATACTGTTATTAGAATACATTTTTAATGTTTAATCAATTCAGGAGCCTGTCTGTAACTTGTATAATCAAGTCTGATTACTCCGTGCAAAACAGAGTAATTCTCTCAATGAATAAAAAGCTCTTTCATTATCCAATAAACATTTCTTTCAGCACCAGAGTAATTCAAAATCCCAAACTATTTGGGTCTTTTCCCAATCATGTGAATTAAAAAAACCTTAACAATAAAGGTATGTAGTTTGTCTATTATCATACAGGTGTTTTCTGTTTTTGCTGGGCCACTGCTCTCCCAGGTCAAATGGTTGGTGCTTTCCGTAATTCGGGACAATAATTCATCCAAAATTTAATATGGTTAGCAGTTAAATGTACTTTACTTTTAAGATCCTTTTATTTAGACAGCTGACCTCGAAGTACGGTAGAGTCTATTAAAAGTTAAGAGAATATCATGGTTAAGATTACAAATATGGATGGGGAAAACTACCATATTAAGTCCTTAAGATGAGAGGACTAGGTGTGGATTAGAAATACTGCACTTTCATAGAAATCTCAATATCCTAAGATGTAAAGGCCCCAGCATAATGACAGCCTTTGCACAGCTCAGGTTCTATGGACTTCAAGCACTTTAGATCTATAGTTCTTCACCAGGGTTATGTATCACAATGACCTGGGACACTTTCTTTTTTCACAATACATATGTATAGGTCCTTCCCCCTGAAATTCTTTATCAGTATATTTAGATCGGGAACCAGGCATAAATATTTTCAGAAAGTTCCCCCGGTGATTCCAATGTACAACCGCCATACGAATGTTGCTTTCAATGCCATATTCATTTTTGAGTAATACAATTTTAAAAGCAAGTGGAGAAACTAGGGAAGGTCCAGAGAAGTGACATCCAAAATAAACACTCCGGGATGGAAATAGGCTCTACAAGAAAAGGTATATGTTGCTGAGCTCACTGAGACTTGAGATAAAAGGCTCTGGGATGTTACTATGTTCAAATCTTATTGATTTGTTCAGAAGTGATCCTTAGGAGATCAAGCAAAAGAAATGGGCTCACATTAAGTGAAAGGCATTCACCTGGTTGGATATGAAGTGCTTTTTGATTACGTGGTAGTCTGTATCCACTGAGATCTCCAAGAACACTCAAAACAGTCATTTGTCCTGAGTCTTTAACAGTGTTTCTAAATACAAGATGAAAGATACAATGGCTTCTACCTCATCCTCCCACTTGTGTTAGGCAAGATGAAAAGCGGGAAAATAAACAAACATTAATTATTTCAAAGCAATGAGATACAAAAGGGCAGGAATTCAGGACTTATAATCTCTAATTTCAAAATGGATAAAAGTTAAAATGATTAACAGACTAAAATTGAGAATATTAGATCAAATTTATTCAATTTAAAGTCAGAACCACTTACCATTTCAGCTAATAATTTATTTTGATGTTTAACCTCATGGCCTATTTCAATGGAAAGCTATTTAAAAAAAAAGCACATACATTATTACTCATATAAAGGTATTTAAGTGTCATAAAGTAAAAATAATACCACTCTAAGCATACTCATTTTCTCAAATAAAACTCTCTTCCAAAAATATAAAATACATATACTTTCTTCTGATATTTTTTCCACTGACGTTAAAGGAAAACAAATTTAGAATTTCTACTCCTTCCCAACTATGGATATTGTCTCCCTGCTCTTCATTTTGATTTCATCTTAATACTCAATTCCATCTTTTAATTTTGGTACACACTTCTCTCTGAATCTCAGCCTTGCATGCTTTTTTCTTCCTCTCTTAAATTTATACAACATCATTTATCTGTATATTTTCTTCTTTACTTTTTTTTAAGATTTTATTTATTTATTTGAGATAGACCAGGGGCAGGGGAGCAAAGGGAGAGGGAGAAGCAGGCTCCCCGCTGAGCAGGGAGCCCGAAGACGTGGGTCTCGATCCCAGCACCCTGGGATCATGACCTGAGCCGAAGGCAGACACTTAACCGACTGAGCCACCCAGGAGCCCCCCTCTTTATGTTGAAAAAGATATATACAAGTACCCATCTTACCAATTCAAATCTACATTAAGTATTTAATATTTTTTTAATGAAGTGGGACATTACTTTGAATATATGCCTAAGCTGGTTACTTATTTAGATTCTAGAGGTATTTTTCTTTAAAATATGATAGTAAGGGCGCCTGGGTGGCTCAGTTGGTTAAGCATCTGCCTTCGGCTGAGGTCATGATCCCAGGGTCCTAGAATTGAGCCCCATGTCAGGCTCTCTGCTCAGAGGTGAGCCTGCTTCCCTCTCCCTCTGCCTGCCGCTCCCCCTGCTTGTGCATGCACACATACACTCTCCCTCTGTCAAATAAATAAATAAAAATCTTTAAATAAAAAGAAAAGAAAATATGATAATAAATTGGAAAAAAATTGACAGGTTATTGTTACCTCCATCCTGAGCTATACAGAAAGAGGCTGAGCCTAAAAGAAATGCTATTTATGTGGTTATGGCTGCTATTCAGACCAAAACCTATTTAATACTTTATATGACAAATTCATCAAAGGCTTTACTTCCAAGATATTTGGATAAATTACAAGCAACAAATGAAAATCTTGGCAAACCACTGCAAATATTGTTCTCAACTTATCTTGTGGTGGAAAGTATATAGGGTGATACTGACACAAAACTGTACTAGAATTCTACAGATGAGAACGTGAGCTTTTTACCCAAATTTAACAATTCAGAGATAATAAAGCAACTATAAAGCTAAGTAGCCCAAATCACCTAACTACTTTCTACAACTGTCATTCATGCCATGGAAAAATTTCCAGGAGAAAAAAAACCTTTCTTCTAACAAGAAGCCTAAATTATCAACGTTGGAGTTTAAAAAACAAAAAACGAAGAACATTTAATTCTTAATTCCCTCTAAATGTTGATTTTCTAAATTGTAACATTATACAGTATTACTTAGTTCACTGATCAATTCCTTTTGATTTAATATGACTTCGAAAACAATACTCGTTCTGAATGTAATAGTCTCCAGGCTGAATACAATTCTATTTTCCAAAGACTAATGAAATACCAATTAAGTTTTGGCAACATGAGCTTCTCCTGAATGCTCTATTAGTGTACAGCATGTTTAATGTAATATAGAATCAATCACATAGGCTGTTAAAATCACCTTTTTGTAATTCCTTTATTTAATACATATTAAGCTCAATACTACCAACAAGGAATTATGCTTAGGGGCTGTGTAAAAGATAAAAATAAATACAGTAGAAAACCCTACATTCTGGTAAATTTCTTTTACATACAAATAATTCCAATGCAGATCCCTATGCGATACATGCTAGAGAAATGGTACAAATGGTCTTATGTTCACATGGAAAAAAAGTTACTTTTGATGTGATAATCAGGTAAAGCTTTCAAGAAGGAAGGAGTGCAGTGAAGAGGAGCCTCTACTATGGGCAAGCCTTCAGTGCACGTAAGGAGGGAGAGGACACTGCTGAGGCAAAGGAACAGCAGGATCAAAGCTACGGGAGTACAAGCAGACAGCCAGCGAACACACACCAGAGACTAATTTGTCTGGCAGAAAACATATACACGTTTCCAGAAGTGAGGAGCATAAGGTCTGAAAAGCTGTGGACAACCTGTGAAGGACTTATCTGGTCAAGCTAGAGTGTGAATATCATTCTTACATCATGGGAAGACACTGGAGACTTCTGGGAGCATATGATGCAATTTAAAAAACACTCCAAAAAGATGGCTGTGGAGACAGTATGTAGCTCAGAACAGAATGTGCAAAAAACGAGGAGCAAACAGGTTAAGGGGCTCCCTCAGTAGTTCACCTAAGAAAACCAGGGGATAGCATCCGAAATAGACAAGTAGAAACGGGGGCGCCTGGGTGGCTCAGTCATTGAGCATCTGCCTTCGGCTCAGGTCATGATCCCAGAGTCCTGGGATCGAGCCCCACGTCGGGCTCCTGGCTCCGCGGGAAGCCTGCTTCTCCCTCTCCCGCTCCCCCTGCTTGTGTTCCCTCTCTCCTGCCTCTCTCTCTTTCTGTCAAATAAATAAATAAATAAATCTTTAAAAAAAAAAAAGAAAGAAAGAAAGAAAGAAAAGTAGAGACAGAAAGAAAGAAGCACAAAACTCAGTGACTGACATGAGGTACAAAGGTAGAAACATGAAACACTGAGATGTGTAGCTCAGAATACAAGAAGAAGAAAAGTCAGGAAAAGAGCTGCTTGGGGCAGAAGATGGACTGCTCTGAGACATTACTACAGACAACATACAGTAGACAACATACAGTACTATAGATTTACCCACAAAAAAACAGTGGAAGTTTAAAAAAAAATAAATGTACCATATGTTTTGATTGGCCCCATTTTCTAATCTTCTACTCAAATCATGTTTAAATTTTGAGTGCATTTTGACCTTGCTGAACAAGACACACCTTGCATAACTGAATTCCTTAGTATGATGCCAATAACATACACAGTTTATAAGTATATAATATGTATGTACATAAATACATAAATTTGACAGTATGTAACATCTGTTAAATACTTACAGATTTTATAGCAGTTACTTTGCTTCTCAGACTTTCAGTGAGTCTCTCGTTTTCTTCTTCACAGGCACTATAGCCACTGTTAGCATAGCCATAGTTCCCATAGTTGCCAGGAGGTGCTCCTTCACCTGCAAGGATCAGAGTCACAGTATAGTTGTAGCAAAAACAAGCCACTTTTGAAACCTTGATAGGAAAGAACCAAAAAAGACCCCTGGAGGGCGTTGCAGACCACGTATGTCTGTAACATTCACACTTCAAAGGAATTTTTAAAAATTAGTAACCAACTAGAGATCAGAACAATTCTTTCTAATGCCCTCTTTTACGCAAAGAATGTTCATTTTTATACTTGTTGATTGCTTACTGATTGCCCACAAGACACTAAAATAGGCACCGATATACAAGGATATTCAGGATACATTCCCTGTTCCATAGAAGTACAAATTTTTAAAAAAGGATCTAAAAGTAGTAGCGTCGACTATCCATTGAAGAAGCCTGGCTATGAAGGAAAAGAGAGAAAGGATAAACATAGCAGGAGGGAGCTCAAGGCAAAGCGGGGTCCTTTACTGGCATCTCTTTCTTTTAAATAGAAGAGAGCTGGAATAACTTTCGGAGAACATTAGCTAAGAGTTAAGAGGGACATGCATTCATTCAACAAATATTTCAGAAACTCCTATGTGCCACATCCATTTTTCTTTCTAGGTACTACTGTTGGGAGCTTATCTTCTAGGGAACTGCACTGAGAATACATAGTCCCAGCTACTGCCTCATAAAGTACTTGGTATTCATCAGGCAATCAAACAGGTGGAGTGAGCCTTGGAGAGTGAATCTGTATATAAATGTGCTAGAGGACTGAGACAGGAAAGCAGAATTGAGGGCGTTGTTTAACCACTTTTGTAAAAAAAACAATTGATACCATCAATTTTCTCAGTAAAGGAAGAGATGGAGACTGTCTTTAAGGAAGGGTATCATTTGGAAAAAGCAGTAAAGAGAATAATGGAGGAAAATGACTAGGACTACACGGGCCCTAGGAGGATAAAATGATCCTGGCTGAGGCAGCATACTGTGGTGGTGTCAGTCCTCCTGGATGTGTGATTTTTCTGAAGAAGTGCTCATCAGCCGAGTCAGCCTGTGAGAATCTGGATGGTTGGATTGATCAGGAGTTTGATCAAGAGGTTTACAGCGATGGGGCTGAAGAAAAGAGCCCCAAGACTGAGATCGCTTGCCCAGAGAAGGTGAATATATGGAATGTGGGGACTGCACTGGACAGGGATGGAAGCAGTTTCAATGGAGAAATGAGGGAAAGGAATGATACAGGGACTAGGTCTCTGTAAACTCAAAAGAGTAGACGAAGCAACAGGGACAGTGAAAGATGGAAGGACAGGAAGTAGCAGTCAGTGCTGGCAGTTGAAGGATGGTTGAGGTGTAAATAGGAAGCTCTTTCAAGACCTGGCACAAACCTCACTTTCTCTTAAAGGCAAAACTCCCTCTGAATTCTTACAGCTCTTACTGTACACAACAATAATATCACACTCTAGATGATACTATAAGGGCAGAAACTAAATTTGTTTCACTCCTGGCTGTGTATCCCCCACAGTGTACACACACAAACACACACAAAGTAAGGCACACTCAATAAATACTGGTAAATGAATTAATAAATAGAATCTGACTTCACTGTTATTCAACTTTGAATGTGCCTGCCTTTGCCAGGAATGGAATCATAAACTTGAGGGCAGAGACAGTGTCTCACACTTCTTCTATATCCCCTGTACCTAATGACTATATACAGCAGACACTTACACAATTCCCACCACTACAAAATGTTAAACAAGTATGTTCTGGGAGTTGCATTCCTCAAATTTTCCCTCAATTGCTGATACACTATCCATAAAACTCCACAAATATAGTATGAAAAGTTGTAGGAAAGCTAGTGAATGCCAAAGATCATCCTTAGTCTTTATCCATTTAGACAAATGCTACTTTTTTAGGGTAGTTTCTATCAATAACTGAGCCAAGTCATTTAGAGATTCATGAGAAGTGTGCCACATGAACATCTATCAGCTTATTTGTCCCAAGTTTAAAATTCCAGGTCAATACAATCTGATACTTAAAAAAAAAAAAAATCACATTACACCAATGTAAATGATAGCAATAGACACTTAAGCAAGCATCTTTCCACTCAACTACAAGGGAGCTTCCGGGGGGGGGGGGGGGCCGGCGGCGAGGAGCAGGGAAGGAGGCTCTATCCTAGAGATTCTAGTATAATTAGTCTGGACTCCAGTCCAGGTATCAGTGCCTTAAAAGCTTTCCAGGTGATTCTAATGTACAGTCAGGGCTGAGAACCACAGCTTCTCAAGTCCCTTTTCTGCAATTTATCATGGCACACTGCTGCACCAAAAACATTCAAGGGAGCCAAAGGACCTATTGATGAGATCTAAACTCCTTGGCCTGGCACTCATAGTATCTCCTCAGTGGGGTTCTGCTTCCATGTCTCCTACTTCAGTCACACTGGCTTAATAATAATCCCTTATACACACCATTCCTAATTCTAGTCCTACAACTTTTTGGGGGTACGAGGAGGGGTAGGGAAGTCTTGCTTCCAACTTGCCTCTCTTACCTTCCATTAATCAAGCTCTGGTTCAAGTTCTTATGTCTCTACAAAGTAAGCAGTGCTCTATCTCTGAAATCCCTGAGACACTAGCTGTATAACTTATTTGCTATTTGTATGTGCAACTATCACCTTGTACTATGTTCCTACTCACCAACTAGACTGGAAGCTATGCGAGCACAAACAGGGCCACAATCAACTGTATACCTAGAGCTAACTTTAAGTACACAATAAATGTTTGTTATCATTAATAATGATAAAAAGAAAAAAAATTTAGGCATATAAAATTAAACTGCTCAATATTTTTTTCTCTACAATTTACTTGGCCAAGTATTCATAAAAGCTATATTTTTCAAAAGCTCTTTCTCATACTACAATTTTTAAATCAATGAGCAAGTCTAAAGTTACTGGCAACTTTCACCAACTTTAAATACCTGACACTTCTGAAAAACTTTTTTATTCCTTTTTCCATTTAATTGTAACCATTGAAAAAGGTAACATTACCTTTTTTCAAATATCCCACATATTTTCTCAGGTATGCTGTACGCTGATTTAGCAGGGTTTTTTTTTTTTTTTTTCTTTTTCTTCTTCAAAAGTCTCTTAATAGAGAGCTTCAAAACCCAGAAAGTGCTGTTTTATTAGCTGTACGTTATAATGGCCCCTTCAAAGTCCTTGTGCTTGGTGAACCTGTTTCCCAAGTTTTCACAGTGGAACAAGACTCAGATAAAAAGTGTTCTGGGTTTAAGGGCCTTTGACCCCGATGTTACATACTATGGCCTTTAACAATAACGACAGGTACATTTACCTTTGCAATTCACTGTTACCAGATTAATATGATTGCTTTTAGTATGCTTCGCATGCAACATTCATTCTTCAAAATCTGCTTCTGAAAAAACTAACATCCAGGAGGAGTGGAGTACGAGACACCGAAGCCAGACTTGGGGAAACTCAGGTTTCGTAATCACTCTCTGACAGTCGACACTAAAAAACTTGGCAGTTCAGTTGGCACCTGTACATACCCCACCCCCATTCCTCCACTACTCTCTATAAACCTACCATTCAAACTTGGGGCTGAACCAAACTAAAGGAAACCCCTAAGATCTGGTACAAATGGTGTGTTTCTACTTGGTTCCGCCTCCAAAGACCCCTCCATACATCCTGCTTTCTGGCCCAGATTCCAGTGACATAAGATTGGTCCGATTTCCTTCCGCGTCCCCGCGCCCAGCACGGCCGGTTCTGGGGCCCCCGAACTTCGAACCTCAGCCCTCTTCTTACCCAGGCCTGCACGCCTCATCCTGCCAGAGTAGGGAAGAAAAAAGCAGATGGAAGGGTGGGTAGGAAGGGGCCGGGATCCCCCGGACGGCGTCTTCAGTACCAGGGCCCAGAGAAACACCAACTTCTTTCCCCAAAGCGCCACGACATCACTGGACTCTAAACATCGCGCCGGCTGATGGCGTCACCCAGACACTTATTGCTGCCTTGCGAGGCGGCTTGAATGGCATTCTGGTAAATGTAGTTCACCGTCGACGCAGGTAGTGAGGCAGGGGCGTGGCGTGAACGCGGCTCCCGGAGAGGGCGGGGCTTCCGCAGAGGGGTGGGTGCTGTAGGGGCTCGGACTCAGGGTCTTTGGACCTTGGGTCTTCGCTGCTGGGCCTGCGGCAACCTGGATCTTACTCTCAGTTTGTCGTCCCCCCACCCCCGAGTTTAACCCCGTAGGTCTGTCCTTCTCAGACTTTGAAAGGTTGGTTGACTCATCTTTCCTGATTCCTCCTCTTACTTCCTCTGACATCTAGAGTCAATTCAGGGAAAGTCCAGGAAAACTTTATCCAAGTTTCTGATCTCACACATAAGTAATCTGAGACCCACAGAACGGAAGGAAGAGGGTAACAAATTTGTGCTGGGTCACCCAGTTGAGAAAACCAGGTCCCGTGGATTAAGACTCATGCGCGGAATGAGGCCGTCAATAGAAGGAACAGGGTGTCCTGAGGCACTAAAAAAATTAGTTTCCTGTTGCTGGATTGGTTGCATTTCTAGAAATAACCAGGCAGGGCTATTAGCTGTTAAGGACGAAGGACCCCTAAACTCTCTCTCACTTAGACCTTTTTAATGTACACAAAGAATATGGAAATGCTATTTACACAGGGTAATGTGCCAGTGTAAGGGTTTAAAAGCCTCTTGGCAAGGGTGGGATGGTAGGGGAATCCGAGTTAGTCCTAGAATATCATTTTATCTCACGGGATTATCGTAAGGATTAAATGAAATAACAGTTTTTTTTTTTAAAAAAATCTGATACACAGTAGATGCTTAAAAACCACTGGGTGTTTGTGGTTTTGTTGTTGCTGCTGTATGGCAGTGGAATAATCTCCATACTAGAGATTTCTGAGAGTGCAATCTCTGATAATTTTAGTGGTTCCCTCATAGTTTCCCAATAGGAACATTGGCTATAGTGGTGGCACATAAATCTGTCTTAAGGTTGCACACGAAAACAATTTTTAATAAAAGTAATTAACCTGGGAAATAAACTTAAACCAAGAACATCTTGAGAGAAGACGTCTCCATAAAAATAAAATAAACTACCATTCTTTAAAAGCTATGGAATTAAATGATTGCATCAGGGACACATTTTGCAAATGAACACCAAAGGTTCAATAAGAGAAATGATGGCAAGGCTTCCCTTTTTATTTATTTATTTTATTTATTTATTTTTTAAAGATTTTATTTATTTATTTGAGAGAGAGTGAGAGAGCACAAGCAGGGGGAACAGCAGAGGGAGAGGGAGAAGCAGGCTGCCCACGGAGCAGGGAGCCCGATGTGGGGCTTGATTCCAGGACCCTGGGATCATGACCTGAGCTGAAGGCAGATGCATAACCATCTAAGCCACCCAGGTGCCCCAAGGCTTCCCTTTTTAATTTACAATCTGTGACAGTCCCTCCTTTTGTAAAAAGTACACATGTTCTATAAACAAAACATGTCAGAAAAATCATCTTACTGAAAGAAGGCTTTCTCATATAGAAGTCCTTATTAAAAACATAATGTTAAGTTTACCTTAACAGACCATTTAAATTACATGTGTACTTGTCCTCTTATAAGCTACTTCCCTTACATAGTAGGGAGATATAAGAATATAACTAAAATGGTGGGGGGAGTAATAAAATATAGCAAGAATAGAACTCAAGACAGGCAAACCTGGTTTGTATTGAGCTTGTGACCTAAAAGTCCAAATACAGGCAGTTGTTCATGGCTACTGTTGCCAGTTTCAATTTATGATGGTAGCAATTGAGAAGAATAGGCATTCAGAAGATGAATTGGAAAAGATGGATTTTAATACGTAGAAGAATAGTTATTACACGTGACCACAACTGACATAAAGACTACAGGGAATTCTTTCTATTTTATCATTTATAATTTATTTTTATTATTTTCTTTTTCTTTTCAAGTTAAAATGCCTAACTCTTCTTACTGACTGAAGATGAATAAAATTCTTGGAGATAAATAGCATTTTGAAATTTTTCTCTATTCTCATAGGAAAATTTCATAGAAAACGCCTAATCTCTTCGGGTTTGAATGACTGAATGACTAAAGAAAGGAATGATTAAAAATGACTTCCAGTAAGTATCCCTAGTAGTCATTACAGAAGCAAGAAAATGAGTGGGAAATGTCTGAATCTTGGTACAAAATTTGAAACTTATTTTGCCCCTGTATTCTGCTTCTTGTCCATATGTCCTGCCTCTTCCTGACTAGGGCTAATCCAAAGGACAATAACACACCAAGCTCTCAAATAAACATTAACAAATTTTCCAATCATTAAGCAAATTTAGTATATATATATCTATATATCTATATATATCTCAAGCATCATATTTGAACCATAAGAAAATACAAACCAAAAGGAGATAGCTCTTGATTTGCAAATAGTCTATGGGGCAAAAAAGCTTGTAAGTTAGTTATTTAGCACTTAAAACACTTTTCTCCTGGAGACAGATGACAGTAAGTTTCCCAAGCCAGCCCTAGGAAGCACGTGGTTATTGAGGCCCTTATGCTGGCCAAAGTCTATGTAGCCCATTGTACAGCTGAAATACTACATCTTTTCAGTGAAAACCAGTAGGAAAAAATTGTAATAATGATAAAATAAGGCAATATCATTGTAGAAGAAATAGAATTTAAAAAAAAACCTATTTTTGTTACTGTGTTTGAGACGGTATTAGTTTTACTCAAAACTTCTTGAAAGTGCCGAGAAAATTTTCAAGGAGTTGTCAAAGAGCCACAAATTTGATCTTTCCTTTCCATAACTCAGGAATATGGTGCTAGTACTGATGTAGTCCTCTCAGCCATAATTAGTAAAAATGAAGCACACAATTGCAACTGAAAAGTCTTCAACAGAGCCAACTGCATGATTTGTGCAGCCCAGTGCCAAACAAAAGTGCACTACCCTTCATTCAAAGAGCAGGAAAAAAGTGCAGTTAAAGGTACTAAAAAATAAAGCTCTTTTCTTTTGTCACAGTGTCTACCACTTACCAACTTACCATGTTTTCTTTGTTATTTTAATGCCCTTCTAATTTAAAAAAAGGAAATGTTAAATTATTAGCATGATTTTTACCCTTCATCTTTACATTGTGCAATGACACAGTTTTAAATTCACACATGAGAGCATTTAACTCATATGTGAAATTACCAAAATCACACAATTCGGATTTCACAGCTCATATACGAATATGTATTTTGTAGAAGTACTGTACAAAACTAACTCAACTGTTTTTATTCCATGTCTTGGTATGCAGTGTGTCTTGATACTCTCCTAACACATTACCTTCAGCTTACTGGTGAGTTAGGAGGGACTGTAAAGAAAAGGAATTATGGGTTGCTCTACCTTTTCCTTTCCCTTCCCTTCCCTTCCTTTCCCTTCCCTTCCCTTCCCTTCCCTTCCCTTCCCTTCCCTTCCCTTCCCTTCCCTTCCCTTCCCTTCCCTTCCCTTCTCTTCCCTTCCCTTCCCTTTCCTTCCTTTCCTTTCCTTTCCTTCCCTTTCCTTTCCTTTCATGTTACCATTTTCAGTGTAACTGGCTAATACAAGGAAGTCAGATGAATAAGGAAGAATATGATAGGGTTCCTTGGATATTTTTTCTTTCTGCAGAAGAAGTGCTAGTTCAAGAAGAACATGTGGCCCTTTGGGGCTGTCAGTACCCACACTTACTAAGTCACAGACTTGACATACTTATATTCATTTTGAGTTTTCTGAACTCCCATGCATTATGGGTCCACTGGAATTCTATGTTCATGGGGCAAGGCAAATGTTACGTGTGAATGGGGTGGTAAGAAACAATAAATATGTATATTGCACTTATCTCTTTTGCTTCTATGCATGCTCCATTGTTCCATTAGACTTCATTTACAAAGGGAGAGAGTGAGTGAATATAGAATATATAGCCACAGGGAGAAATTGATCAAGGTGAAATAACTATGCAGTGTAATTCACTGGGAAGCAAGAAAATGGAGTATACCTGTAATGCCCCAAGCAAAAAGAAAAAAAAAAAAAAGCAAAAGGAAAGGAGGGAAAGAGGTCCTAAGTTGCATAGATCTCCCCAACCACCCACCAAGTTGATTTTTGTCTGCAGTAAGTGGTTAATGAGCCATAGATGAGTGAAATTCTTGTGACTTCGCATGTACAGGCAGTAGAAAAAATTTCCTCAAAGCAGGCGCAATCCCAACAACCTGAGTGATGAGGTGTGATCCCAGAGATGAGGCTCTCTCTCGTGTTTCACTCCAAGATGTTTCACTCTTCCGGAAACTCTGTTGTGTTACTAAGACCTCATTCTGGGAAATGATTCCTTCCTGAATGTCAGTTAATCAGTAATTTTGTGTTGTTGTTGTTGTTGTTTTTTCCTTTGAGTATCTGAACCCACAGTAGAGCTAAGTTTCAAAATGGGCACTTTGCATAGGCTACCCTTTTAATATTCCAATTTTAGAGACATCTTTGACATTTCTCAAACATCATTTTAGATTAAAGATGATAGGTATAATTTCCATTGCCTAGAAAATATTGGTGTACATTTTAAAAGGCTCTGCGTTGCCTATATTCAAGACTAATTTAGTCAAGTTGATAGCCATTTTATTTTAATAGCATTTATTCCTCAAGAACTGTATTGAATTATACTGATACATTCAAAGCACAAAAGAAAAAATGAAGTACATAATGTAGTTTTATTTGTGCAGCACTGTTAGACACTTTGACAGACATGTTATTTAATTACTTTGTTTGCTGACTTGTTTTTTCCCAACAGTACAGATTAGTTATGTATATTTGTGAGATAAAACATTTTCAATAAGTTGGTCAGGGGTAGAAAATGCTATCAATTGTCATGTAGGAGACAGTCACCTAATATTTTTGTTGTATTGCACACAATGGCCTCACTACTCTTGATTTCTAAAATTGGGCCAAGACTATGTCACAAATGTACCCAAGTTGTCCTAGTTCAGTTTGCCTTATTTATTACACAGGAGTACTCTGTAGTCAGAGCCTAAAAAAATAAGTTTATCACCTTGTCTGTTATTAACCATAATCATAAACAGTCAGCTGCAATGGTCAAATGTTTATATCTTCAATATTTGGTTCCTTTTATTCTTGCAGACTGAATGTAATGGTTTCAGAGCACTACATAACATTAAAGTGATTTAAATCATGAACCAAGAATCACATTGTTTGACACCCACATTCCAGGAGGATCAAGTGTGGTGGTTCCCTTAAAATTTATTTGTACTTTCAGTAGTTTTTTCCTGCAACTGATTTGAGACTTCTTAATTTGCTTTATGGTACTTCTATATCAACAGATCTCAACTTTGTACATTATATAATGTCACTTGACTTATGCAAAGTTGACACTATGGCACAATGGAGAAAAGGTCATTTTTTTCAGTAAATAGCACTCATTTAATTTATATTCATATGATAAAAACAATTACTACCCCTACCTCTTTCTTATCCAAAATCAGTAAGAGATGGTTAACAGGCCTAAAATGAAAGGTGAAATAAAACCTTAAGAAAAATATATGTATCTTTGGGTTAGAAAGGATTTCCTAAATAGGACACAAAAAAGCATTCACCAAAAAAAGAAAATTTGATAAATTATATTACATTAAAAATAAGAACTCCTGTTCATTAAACAACATCATTAGTGAAGTGTAAAGACAAGTCACTAATGGAATGTGATATTTGCAAAACATGTATCTGACAAAGCACTAATATGGGGAATACATAAAGAATTCCTGCAAATTAAAAAGGAAAAGATGGTCAACTCAGTTAAAAAATGGGCAAAAACTTGAAAAGCTCTTCACAAAAGAGGATATCCAAATGACCAATAGATATTTGAAATGTTGCTCAACATCATCTGATGTCAGAAATATGCAAATAAAAACCATAGTGAAATAACACTATGTCTCCTTCAAAATGGCTGTGTATATATACACATACAATGCCAAGTGTTCATAGAGATTTGGATGTGAAGCAACCAGAACTCTCAAATGCTACTGATGGATGTGTAAATTAGTATGACCACCTTGGATAATGGTTTTGCAATATCTACTAAAGCTGAAATGTACACATATGCCCATGAACTGCCACTTCTGTTCTTAGGCATATACTAACAATAGGTGAACATATGCACAACAAAAGAATGGTCAGAGTTGCACTATGCACAAAACCTACAAACCAGAAACAGTGTAGTTGCCCATCCACAGAAGAAATGGATAAATAAACTATAGCAAATGCATACATTAGCACTTTATGGAATGATAATTGAAAGCCTTAGACAACATACAACAGCATAGATGAATTTCACAAATATTGAATGAAAGAAACTAGATGGAAGCAAGAGCATTTAAAAAATTTTTTTAAGTAACCTCTACAGTCGACATGGGGCTTGAACTCACAACCCTGAGATCAGTAGTGGCATGCTTCACCAACTGAGCCAGCCAGATGCCCCAGAAACAAGAGCATTTTTGTGTTAAAAGTTAGAAAACAGGTTACTTTTATATGACTAGGAGATGGTAGACGAAGCCAATTTTGTTTCCCTGGGTCTATGTGGTGTCTCTTCTCCACATTTCTCATCTACTTTATTCTTCTGAAAATTAGATTTCCAAACTATCCCAACATGAAAGTTTTAGCCCTATGTCTCTCTGACCCTTTGGTTTGAACCCTATAATAATGTGTCTCAGGCAGTTTCCCAATCCCAGTTTCCTGGAAGAGAAAGTCTAATTGGTCAAAAGTGAGTAAGGTGCCCATTCCTGATTAGTTCAATCAGCTGATGATGAGGGATAGGATTTGCAGAAGTTTGGGCAGAGAAGATTGTCTAAGAAGTGGTTGCAAGGGTAGGAAAAAATATTATTTATTAGTACATTAAAGCATGTGTGCAGCTTGATCATTTGCATAAAAGTTCTTGGTCTCTGTTCTGAACAATAAACAGATTCATGGAATAGCTTAGAAAAGTAAAGGCTGGGGCGCCTGGGTGGCTCAGTTGGTTAAGTGACTGCCTTCATCTCAGGTCATGATCCTGGAGTCCCGGGATCAGTCCTGCGCCAGCAGGGAGTCTGCTTCTCCCTCTGACCCTCCCCCATCTCATGCTCTCTCTCTCATCCTCTTTCTCTCAAATAAATAAATAAAATGTTAAAAAAAAAAGAAAGAAAGAAAAGGCTATGTGCTCACTCACATCACTGGGACTTTATCACTATCATAAACTGGCCATAAAAGTTATGGTTTGTTAGTAAGGGCAATGATTTGTATTCCTAACCCAGGTGAGTTTGGCCATCTACCTTCACTGCTGTTTATTTTATTGAATTTTCTTTATTGGGGTCAGAAGACCATCTTCTCTGCAGAGGCAAGATAAAGGCCTAATCTTATTTGAAACACACTGAGTTCTCTGCCACTCCCTGCGGTGGAGGTGAAATCTCAAGCTGTGGCTTCCACACAGACTGTCTACAGAAAGACAGTCTGAATTCCCTCATATCTGTATAGAACCTGTTCATTATTGACAGGGATTCTGAAATCAAATCCAATCCCCACATTTTAATGAAACAGAGGAATTCATTACTTTTAAATTCTTCTATAGCAAGTTTTGTTTTTCTTTTCTATAAGAAGATCGTTTCTGGCATTAAAATGGAGTCAAAATTTATACTGTTGGGGAGGAGAAAATTTTATTCTGTCCAAGATTCTTCTAGCTCAACTAAGAATTACATTTACATGAGAGAGATTAACGGGAAAAAATCAAATTTAATTTTGTACATAGGGGGAATCCACACAGATGTGAAATTCCAAAGACAGGCAACAAGAGGTTTCTATGACATTCTGAGCTAAGGAGAGGGTTAGGGGTCTAGGGATACAAATAGGAGGAAGCCCATTAGCTGGAAGGTGAGAGGAAATGTTTGGAAAACAAAGGTTACCCTATTATGCAGATAAGTTTCTCAGGTAAAAAGGCAACTCTGTTAATAGCTCTCTTTGTGGTATAGGCTCTCCTTTCCGATGTAAATTTAGGCAGTGGGGAGAGGGAGGTAAAGAGCTTTTCCTAAATCCACCGGGTTCTGATGGCTTTTAACTCAAAATAATTTTGCTAATGTAATTTAAAATTAATGAATGGTGGTCTGCCCTTGTATCCTACAATACCCGTTGCTGTAATAAAGTAAATCTTTGCTTCATTGTTTACTTGCCCATAAAAGCTGCTTATGGCTAGATGGGAGACATTATGAATTTGACTTTTTCAACTGCTGAAGTACCTCCTCCACCCCCCCAAATTCTTTTAAATATGGCCCCGAAGTCAAAAGGTAGTTTGATCAGTGACTATTAGCAAGAAATTATGTGGAAATAAGAATTCTTGCAGAAAGAATTGGAAAACTGATTTCTTAGGAGTAAGGGAGAGAAAATTTGCCACCTCAGTCCCAGCCCCCAAATTGATTAAAGTGTTACTATGGCACTTCTGGGCACTTAGCATGGATGCCTAATTCTAGGCTAACATGAATTTTTATAGCTCAATTAGGAAGCTTTGAAAAGAGAAAAAAAAGTTTTTAAATGGTAATGTGTTACATAAATATTCATGCTTACGCACTTCTCTGAAATTTGGATCATTTAGAACTTTATTCCATTAAAGAATAACTTTTTTTTTTTTTGCATCCAGGTGCCATCCATTAGAGGAATGGTAGCCAATGACATCCATCATGCATGGCCATGAATATTTATATATTGCCTTATCCCTATACTAGAAAGAATAGGAAAAGAGGAGTCATGAGGAGGATTTTCTTCCTTCTCAGATGACTGGTATCCTCCCTTAGCCCACCTGAAGAAGTTAAGTGGATTGGTCCTCAGATGTAGCATCATCCCCCACTAATATTCTACTGGGTGAGGTTTAATTGATGAAAGAAGGTGGCTGACAGATTCTAATGCTAGTGAAATAATGGAGTGGCTTGCCAGAGTCTACTGAAACATCTCTTTATCTTGTTAAGACAAGGCTAGTTTAAAATTTCAATCAATGTTCTGTGTGACTTAAAAGAGTTATTCAAAGGCAGCTCTCAGCAGAAGTTGTCAGTCTCTGTTAATATCAGCACTTGTCCACTCCCCTCCATTCCAAAACCAGGCTAGTGATCTGTGTATGCAGATGATGCTGCAATTGTAACTCAAGGAACAGATGTGAGAGAATTGAGACAGCCAGTGACTAGCCATGTGTCATTTGTCTGCAGACACTACTAAATATCCTATTCCATCGCTCTAGGGCTTGCCCCTTTCTTTACTGCCAATAACTTATTTCTTTGGGCATTTCCATTTGCATATGCCTATGTCATCTCAAACTCAATAATTTTCTCTCCCAAACCAGCTTGCCTTCCTGATTTTCTATCCTTAGGAAAAGGATAACCCTCAAAACCTGGGTCATTTAGACTCTTTCCCACTCTGCCCCCGGTACCAATCCAGCTAAGTCCTATTGAAATGTCCTTTTGATATGCCCCTTTCTTTCCATTTGCCCCTTTCCATTCCCAAACTAACATTATTATTGTAAGTTTCAAATACCTTAAATCTTGCTTCTTAAATTCCTTGCTTTTAGGTCCACTCCCCTCAAATACACCAGAACTCTAACCTTGTCTTGTCACTATTTAATAGCATTTAATGAATTCTCCATGATTTATTGGGGGAATGGATGAATAGTTCTGCTTTAGCTTTCCTGAAGTCATCTGAAGATACACCAGAGGTGAGGGCTGTGTATGATTTTTGCTATTCACACTTTTGAGGAACAATGCAGTAGACATCTAAATCTCTCTAGCACTCTAAATTATAAGTATTTTGTTATTCACTTTTATATCTATACTTTACCTGTAATTGGTTTTGTTTATGTTATGAGATAGGAATCAAGTTGCTTTTTTTTCTGTATGAATAACCAATTTTCTCATTTTCATTATTGTTGAAAATATTTTTTTTTCTGTCCCCCAACCCTTCCTCATAAACTAAGTACCTCTATAATACCTCTATAGCCTTTTTATAAACTATCTTATTCCACTGCTCTATTCTTATATCCTTTTTTTTTTTTTTAAGATTTTACTTATTTATTTGACCAAGAGAGAGGGAACACAAGCAGGGGGAGTGGGAGAGGGAGAAGCAGGCTTACCACTGAGCAGGGAGCCCGAAGTGGGGTTTGATTCTAGGACCCTGGGATAGTGACCTGAGCCGAAGGCAGACCTTAACGACTGAGTCACACAGGTGCCCCTATTCTTACATCCTTTTAAAATAATTTTCATAGGTTTTATTCTGTATCCTTTCATCAGCAACATACTATCCTATATAGCTTTACAACAAGACTCAATATTCAGTAGAAAAAGTCTTCCTACCATGTTCTTCTTGAAGAATGTCTTAACTATGCCCTCTTTGCAGTTTTTTTTTAAGATTTTATTTATTTATTTGAGAGCGAGAGAGAGAGAGTGAGAGCATGAGTGGGGGTGAGGGGCAGAGGGAAAGGGAGAAACAGACTCTTCATCAAGCAGGGAGCCTGAGGCGGGCCTCGATCCCGGGATGCTGGGGTCATGACCTGAACTGAAAGCAGACACTCAACCGACTGAGCCACCCAGGCACCCTGCCCCCTTTGCAGTTTTATAGGATTTTTAGAAAAAAAACTTGTCAGGTTTTCTTTTAAAAAATCCTCTTGGTATATTTACTGGGATTGCACTGCATTAGGAGAGCAATGATATCTTTATGTTTATGTTAGGTTTCCTCAGTTTCTCACAGTAATGTTCTATAGTCTTTTGTGTAGAAATCTTGCATAGTTTTGGCTAACAGTATCCCTATGTATTGATGTTTTTGATGTTATTATAAATGGTATCTTTCTTAAGAACTTCTTTTCTGTTGCTGGTATATAAAAATGAAATAAAACTGAATTCTTATAGATTCAAGCAAATTGTCTATAAAAAGTAGACTATTTTATTTCTTCATTATAATCCGTGGTCCTATTATCTTTTCTATCTTTTTCTTTATTATACTGGTTAGGACTTCCAATCCAATGTTGAACAGTGGTGAACTTATTTCCAAATTCAAGGTGAAAACTTTCAGCACTTATAACATTAAGTAAATAGATACTTCTCATAAATAGTTTGCCAGATTAAAGAAGTTTATATTCCCAGTTTGCCAAGAGGGTTTTTAAAAAATCACTAATGGTTGTAGAATGTTATCTTTTTCTGAACCTTCTGAGATGATCAGCTTTTAAAATCTTCCTTAAATGTGGTGAATTAAATTGGTTTCCAAATGTTAAACCAATTCTACATTCTCAGAATGAACTCAATTTGGCCATGATATAGTATTCTTTGTTTATATGCTATTTACCTTGATTTGATAGTATCTGTTAAAGATTTATGTATCTTTATTTATAGGGAAAATTTATGTAGTAATTTTCCTTTCTCATAATGACTTCTCAGGTTTAGAATCAAGGTTATGTCAGCCTAATTCCTTACATATTTGGAAGAATTAATTGGTGAAACTATCGGGTTCTGATGATTTTTCACTTATTTTCTTGAAAATATTCATTACAGGTTCTTAATGTATGGGTTTAACATCTGATTCACCTGTGGGTCTGTTTATATTGTCTTTTATCTCTTTGTTTTGAGTTATTGGTCTTGTTTCTTAGCATCTTTATTAGCTCTTAAGTGAATTGTAGAGTATATGTAATGCTACTTCATAAAATTTGAAATGTTTTCCTTAAAAAACAAAAAACAAATTCAGCATTTTCTATCTCAGTATATAGTACATTGCATTTTCTGGTTTGTTCAATGCTTTTAAAACACACAATGAGCCCTGTTTTGAACTATACATGAAATACACATGGGCCTAAAGCATAAAGATTTAAGCAAACAGATGAGAGTCTCAGTAAAAATTAAAATAGAGCAAGTTAGTATAAAGGCAGAGCATACCTATTATACATCTGAAAAGTACAATGCCCACAAAATGGAAATTTCTACAGGTAAAATGAAACTATTCTGGAACTGATCCACCACAAGATTCTGAACTGGTTCTATTAATAAAGGGGGAACTGGCAAACTACACCTAAAGTTTTAAAAATCTAAATATAACAGAAATCCAGAGCTTAAAAATGTATTTATTTTCTCTATGGTGAATCTAACATAATTTTTAGGAACCAATGATGAAATGTTTAAGTAGCTACAAAATAAAAACCTCTTTCATGAATACTGTAGGGGCCAAGAGCAGGCAGTCCCAAAATGTGCCACTTTAACATATTGATTATTTTAAATAAAAATTACAGGGGCACCTGGGTGGCTCAGTAGGTTGAGAAGCAGACTCCTGATTTTGGCTCAGGTCATGATCTCAGGGTCCTGGGATCTAGCCCCATGTCAGGCTCCACGCTCAGCAGAAAGCAGGTCACAGGGCTCTATCCCAGGATCCTGAGATCATGACCTGAGCTGAAAGCAGATGCTTAACCAACTGAGCCACCACGTTCCAATAAATAAATCTTAAAAAAAAAAAAATTACATAAGAGATAGCCTGTGCAAGAAGGGCACTCAGACCCTCCTCTGTCGGCCTGAAAGCAGAAAATAGATCTCCCCTGTGAAAGGTACCTTCCCTGTACCAGGAGGTAAAGAGATATCCTTATCACCAGAGATGGGTGAGAAAGCTTTATAAACAACCCTGTTACTTTTTACTTATTTCCTACCCCAGTCCAAATTCTGTTTAATATTCCTTACCACTTGAAATTCCCAAAGTTGAGTTTTCTTTTTCCTGTCAAATCATCACAGATTAATTGTCTCCTTACCAACAAAGTATGAAACTGTCTGCCTTGGTAACTTCTTTAGGTCTCAATTTTATAATTGGGTGTCTGTGCACATGTAATAAAACTTTTATTTTTTTTCTCCTGTTAATCTGTCTCATGTAAATTTGATTTTTTTAGTCCAGCTGGAAGACCTTGAAGGGTAGGAAAGAATTTTCCTTTCCCTTCAATATCTTTAAAGCAAAAGTATAGAACAAAAGTAGTTATTTTCTCCCCACATGCTCCAGAGAATTTAGTCTACTTTTATAAAATATATTTTTCATGTTTATATAAGTTCCCAGCTATTTTAAGCTGTGTACATGTATGTGTGTGTGTGTGTGTGTGTGTGTGTGTGTGTGTGTGTGTGTATGTATATCAGGGGAGGTGGGATTTTATTTCAGACCCAAGCACTTGTTTTGATGGCAGTAATGAACCTAAGTTTTAACTTGGATCCTTACTTTCTGTGCACACACACTCACACATACATGTGTGGTTATAATATGCCGTATACAAGCTGAAATACAATAGGATGGCAATATAATGGTAGGAAAGGTTTCTGCTCTCCTTATTTCACCCTCCATTTCTAGAACCTCACATTATATTCCTTAAAAACCCATTTTGCATGAGAAATAAAGTGTATTTACTAAAATATAATTAGAAATTATTCCCACCCCCAAAGAACATCTTCACCACACAGGCTGATTCCCTTCTTATTTGTTAGAAGCATAAAGCATTTAGTTTCTATTGCTTTTTCCTCCTTTAGATTTTTTCCTTAAAAAAATTAAAGAGAAGGTATTTGCACAAAGTAACAAAAATAAGATTTTTTAAAAATTAAAACGTGATTTAAAAACAAAGAAATGAGCACATTTAGTGTTGATGAAGAGAGCAAGTATGGAGCATATATAGTTGACAGTAGAATGAATTTTTGCCCCCAGTTATACAGTCACATTAAAATAAAGGAATGGAACCATATTTTCATATTAAACACAGAAACCAATTTCTTGATCTACATTTTTTTTTAAGTGGCAATAATAAATTCTTCAGCTGTAAAAAGTCCAATTTGTAACTAAAGCCAGGTCAAACATGAACCCCCTATTCCAGAATTATAGGATTTCCATGGCCTGCAAATGATAAAAAGGAAGAAAGAAAAATATTTTTCTAACATTCAGCAGAGGCTGCTTAACCCATGGTAGTACAAGCAAATCGTATTCTCTGGGGAGAAAAATAATTAATTAATTAAAAACAACCTAATGACCCTAAGGCAGTTAGCCAGCATTCTTTCAGTGTTCTAAGTAAAACCCAAAGTTTAGGGGAAGAGAGGGGAAAATATTGAATCATTCTGGATTTCCTGTAACTGGTTTAATCACTCTAGTCATAACAGATAGAGTTTTTAAGTGGAATTGCCAGATATAATTTTTTTCAAGAGATTCAGTTCTATTCTGGTAGGTCGTTATGTCCAGTTGAACTATTCTATTTTTCATCTGCCCTTCATCCTACAGCATAGCCCCTCAGGCTCACGTTCCTCCTGGGCCTCAGCCCTCCCTCTTTGGTGAATTCAAAATTCTGTCTTCCTGGCACCACCTGATCACTGTGTTCTCTGCTTAAAGGTTTAGCCCTTTTAGAAGCTGCTTTCTGCGTGGTTTCTCGGACCCTCTCACCACACTTGTGCTGGTTAGGGCCAGCAAATGCATGAGGGCAGATTATGTACAGAGGATTGGACTCACTTCTCTGCAGATCCCTTTTTTCTAGGATCTTGGTCCTTCAAGTCCTGGTTGTCTTGGAAGCTCTGAACTCCAATTTCTGTCTCCAATGAGAAGACTGTTGCAAGTTCTAGGTTATCAATTTCTGCTCAGATTCCATGCCCCCAGGCAGTGAATCAAAAAATAATTTGCAAGAAGAAACAATGATTCATTTACCTTTTATAAAACTAAAAAAACACAAAACAAAACAAAAAAACGCAAAAAAAACCCAACAACCCCTGCTTGCCAAGACATCTCAATTAAGTTAAATTATAGATGGTACCTGTCCCCTAAATCTCGTTCATCCTTTCTGGGAAGTAACAGTCCAGCCAAGGACTAAATTCCCCATCCCACTTGCCACTAGGTATAGCCAATGAAATGTGAGTGAAGTATGCTAACTTCTGGGTTCAAAAATTATAAACTAAAAAACAAAACAAAACAAAAATAAATAAATTATAAACCGAAAATATATATTGCCAAAATATATAAATACATTATTATAATCTGACATAAGTTTTAAAATTTAGTAAGTGAAAGAGAAGTATTTCAGTAAATACTAGGGCAAAGGCAATTCTCTAAAGAAAGTATTATTAAGTTTACAATAATGTTCAAATCAATTACTGGTGTTCAAACTAACCACTGATGTTAATACCATGTATTAAGAACAGGAAAGGGCATACAGCCTATGAACTTAGCAAAAAAAATTTTGAATCAAAGTGTCTGGTGTTGACTGATGAGAGAAATGTACTGTCGATAAAAATGTATATCAATAAAACCTGTATAACAGTTTGTCAATATGTAGCAAAATTTTACATGCTTGTATACTTCAAGGCAGAAATAACACCAACACTTTACCCAAGAAGAAAATGAGCGTGAAAGCATGTAAGCACCAGAATGTTCATCATTATTAAAAACTACTTAAAGAAAAAGAACTTCAGTAAGATAACCATTATATATATTGTGCTAGCATCATAAAGTTATATATATGACATATTTGGGTATTATTCTTTTTATGAAAATTATTTATTCAAATGTAAATACATACATTTGACTTATATGTACTTATGTGTGTGTGTGCGCATGCATGGGTGTTTAGAGAGAGACAGAAAGTAATCTGGAAAGATATTTACCAAAATGTGAACAGTGATTATCAGTTATGATGATATTCCTGCTTTTTTGTTTATGTCCTTTTGAGCCTACACTGACACATCACTATCACCCAAAGTCTATACTTTACAATGAAGTTCACTCTTGGTGGTGTACATTCTATGGGTTGAACAAATGTGTGATGATGTGTATCCACTCATATAGTATCACACAGAACAGTTTTATTGCCCTAAAAATCTTATGCTCTCTGAAGTCGGAAAATTCTTTAAAAAAAAAGATTTTATTTACTTATTTGAGAGAGAGAGTGAGCGTGCAGGAGAGAGAGAGAGCACAGAGGGAGAAGCAGGCTCCCCAGTGAACAGAGAGCCCGATGCGAGACTCAGTCCCAGAATCTTGAGATCATGACCTGAGCCAAAGGCAGACGCTTAACCAACTGAACCAGCCAGGCACCCTGAAGTCAGATAACTCTTTGGTTAAAGCCACAATCTTCTTTTCCCTTCAAAAATGGACATGGAACATGGACCTGCATGGATAAATTTGCAGGTAATGTCAGGAGTTTCAGGTTCTGCCTAAGAGCCCCTATTTTGGCACAGAGAATTGCATTTAGACTCAGAGCAGTAGTCCCTTTGAGGTTCTTCCCATGGGCAAAATCGACTAATTATCTTAGGCACTAATGATCTTCCTGAGTGTCTCTGAGGACATTTTGGATATGAGAAAGAAAATAATATTTTTGCACTGCAATTTCTGCATTGCAAGTAACATTGGCTGGTAATGATAACTTATCCTTTATGAATTATCATATCAAATAGATAAAAACTGGTTTGCCTGGGTAAGAAAGATAACATGGAAAACTTTCCTTCTCCTACTAGAAGCTCTCCATCTATTATGTAGCTTTCAAGAACAGAGACATTTCTTTTACTGATATTTCTGGCAGAAATCTAGGAAACTTGAACATAACTTTAAGCATTCCCAGAAATACATGAATCACTATTGCAAAGCAAAATATGCACTTTAAAACTGAAGGTTGGATATCTCTGCACATTACTTGGATAAAAGTTTTGGGATATATTTGCTTTAATATGAGTCCAGCATATTTCCAGTGACTTCTTTTTTATTTTGTTCATGTCCTTTGCCAAAATTATAACCTTAATTAATTTGCTTGCAAATTTATTTCTCTGGCAATCTTACCTCCTAATCACCATCCTCCTTGTATGTTGTATTCCCCCTCACTCTCTTACTCAGGTCACACTGGAGTTTGTTCACCTTTATAAATGTCATGCTCCTGTCACTCCCTGGGTCTCCACATATGCTGTTGATGGAAAAACACCTGTTTAGAAAGTTCGTTCCCTTCTTTTAACTCTGATAAATTTGTATCATCTATAGTAAGCAGAATGCTATCATCAAAAATGTCAGGGTCCTCGCCTCCAGAACCTTTCACAGCATATGTGCATATATGCTACAGGGAAATTAAGTTGCAGATAGAATCACAGTTGCTAATCAGCTGACTGAATTTTAATTAGCCTGGATTATTCAGGGGAGCCCCGTGTAATCAGAAGGGCCCTTAAAAATGGAATGGAAGAGGGAGGAGGAGGAGGAAGTTCGGTTAGAAGACAATGAGACTTTGAAGAGAGGCACAGAGAGATAAAGTGTTGCTGGTGTTTGACAAGGAAAAGGGGACCATGAGGCAACGATGAGAGCAGCCTCTAGAAGCTGGAAAGGACCAGATAACAGATTCTCTCTTAGAGCCTCCAGGAAAACATAGAGCCGTGCTGAGGCTTTGCTTTTATCCAGTGAGATCCGTGTTGAAATGCTTCCCTACAGAATGGTAAGATAAAGCATTTGCATTATTTAAGCCACGAGGTTTGCATACTTTGTTACAGCGGCAATCGACAACTAATACCTCTTCCTTCAGACTGCAAGCTGAACACCACTTCTTGATTTCCCCAGGAAGTCAGGTTCTCCTCTTAGACACTTTATTGGTGTAGCGCTTGTTCTTTTAGCATTGTAAACCACAACTATGATTTGGCTTATTGCCTATTGTTGTTTTTCCCCTGCTGGTCTGTAAACTCCGGAGTTAGGGTCCTTGTCTTTCTTGTGCCTGCCACAGGATAGCTGGCAATGCTTATGTGTTCAGGGATTGTCTCTCCCCTGCTCTTCCCTGCATACATGTACATCCAGGAAAGGAACTCAGATAAATTCCCCCAAACAAAATCACAGGACAAAGATAGTCACCTTCCATCTAGTAATCCGCTGAATGGACATAGTATTTTATTTTCCTAGGTCATTAGTTGTCCAGATGTAACCCCCTGACTAGCAGCATCGGCATCACCTGGGAACTGGTATATGAGAGCTGATCCCAGCAATGGGTGTCCAGGCTCTGAGGCAGGCTACCTGCTGTAGGCCAGATTGTTTTACTGAATTTCTGACTTAGTAGGTCTGGTGCATAGTCTAAGAATTTGCACTTCTGACATATTCTTAAGTTATTCTGATGCTGCGGGTGCTGAGACCTCACTTTGGGTATGACTGACTTAGCCAATGGGTAGGCTAGGCAATTTCTGTCGGTGGGATTTGACCAGCAGAGATCTCGAAACTTCAAGGGTCTTTATCACTTAATGTTTTGTGGTCCATGTGCCATCCTTAAGCAGAGGTTGTCATTGTCTTTAGAGCAAGATACATAAAATCCAGCTTAGAACTATATTATAACAAGTGGCAATTAAGTTGAACAACCCAATTAATATCTTTAAAAATATCTAGTTTACAACTGTACATATTTAGTATTGCTTGATTTTTCTAAAACAGCAGTAATCCTTGCAAAAATAAATGCATAGTGACTGTAAACCAGTTTGTTTTGCTCTACAACCTACTGCATAATTACTTTCCTAGGAATAAATGTAAAATTCCCTGATGTTATTATATTTCTGACATAGTGACACCAATTGCTTATAAAATATTTAGAAATGTGCTTTAACAACTAGGAAAAACAACTTACTGAACACAAATTACATTTTAAGGAATGATTTGCTTTAATGCAAAATTAATAATGTATAGTTTATAGATTGTTTTGAAGTCGGCCTTCACTTAGATGTTTCTGTAACTAAGAACCATTGTAGCACCAGTCTTGTGGTGGGAGGGTCCTCATGGACAGTTAAGCTACTGTCTTAAATCAACTGTGCTTGTGAGACTGCAGCTGCAACACTCCAAAACCTACAGTGACACATGGTGGCCTGTTGGGCTGATTTCAGGGGGCAGATAGGATGCCCCTGTCCTCTATTCACCTGCCTTCTGCAGGGAACCAGTCCTTCCATTTCACAGTTGAGGGAATCTAGCACTCAAGCTGTCCTGGGACAGGTATATTGCTTTCCATCCTCTAATAGATCCCACTAGAAGGAAGGTGGGGTGAGAGCCTAAGAGAAAAGCACACCTCCAGGGGAACCAGAAGAAAGAAAGTAGATGGAGGGAGAACAAAAACATAACTAGGCATGAAAATGCTGGGAAACAAATGCGAGCATTTTGAAACAACTAGTGATTGACTTAGAGTGACTTTAGGGAGGTAATTAGGGTAGAAAATTAAGAATAGGTTTACAGGGTTTTATACCTGAAATTTTGAGACCCAGCTTTTAACTATGATGCAAACCCCTAATGGGAGAACAGATAAGGTCAATGGCATTCCGGCCCTCAAGGAGTTCGCCTTTTATTTTTATTTTATTTTATTTTTTAAAGATTTATTTATGTATTTTAGAAAGAAAGAGAGAGCCTGGGGCAGGGGTTAAGGGGGGAGCAGACTCCCCGCTGAGCGCAGAGCCAGAAGCAGGGCTCAATCCCAGGACCCTGAGATCATGAGCCGAGCTGAAATCAAAAGTCAGATACTTAACCAATGGAACCACCCAGGTGCCTATAAGGAGCTTGCCTTTTAATTGCTAGGACAATATAAAATATATAAAATATTTCTTAATGGCTATGGAATAACTGAAACCAGAAAGAACCACTACTGATTAGTGTACTGTATGTCCTAGGTATGAGGTGTAATTATGACACAATTAACTCAATTTGATGTGGCTTATGGAAATTTTAATAGAAGAGGTTTTTAAAAAGCCGGCAAATTAAAATGAGGCAATTATTAACTCAAGAGAAAATCTAAACAAGATACAACATCTGTTTCTAATGAACAGTATTTACAAAGTTACGTTAATGTATAACAATTTTCTGTAACTAAAATCATGATATAATCATGATATTGGCTGGGAAGAGAAAGGGGAGTGGGCATGTGTAATTGGGCTATTTCTACACTGAGAGAAAATGCACAGTTAGTATCAGAAAATTATTAACTCAGAAACGGTAGCATAAGCATATTATTTAGAAGTAGAAAAATAAGTACAACAACATAACCAAGAGCAACTACACAGCTGAAAGTGTCCAAAGCGATTGCTCTGCAGAGTAGACAGAAGGTGAGAACAGAGCGGGGTACACGTGCTCTTACAATAACCCTTTTACAATGTGTTCCTGTATTGATACAATGAAACAGAACACCTTAAAGTAAAGACTAAGGTGCTTTATTTCTCTGTTTTGAATATTTCAAAAATGACTTGCCAATTTATTCCACTCTCACTTTTTAAAAGAAGCATTTCATCTTTAATTTACAAAAATCCCTGACAACAAAATTCAATCCAATATCTTTGCTCTTGGGTGTGTTGAGCTTTTGCTCTGCTGCCTCCCAGAACTGCAGGAGCTTGGGCAGGTCCTGTTGTCTTACTTCTCTGAACTTGAGGGTCATCATAGGTAAGAGTTACTGTAACAGAGGGTTAGATAAAGCTGTGCCTGGAAAGCACTTGGAAGCTGACCGGCACATCCTTACTTCAGTCATTCCACTCTTCATCTGTCCTTCCTGGTGTTCTGAAACTCACGTCACACACACACAAAACAGCTTTTAAGTCCATGTCCGTAAATATAAAAAGCTCTTATGTGACTTCTCAGTATTGTCTGCCACATTTTCATTCTTTCTTTGATATTTATAGCATCTGTTTTATTATCTGTTTTATTGCAATCTCCCTGGATGCTTCTGCCTCTTCCCTTTTGATCATCTCTCCTCCTGGAAGCATTTTCTGAGGGACTCTTTTCATTCTCCAGCTTCACCCCAGATGACCACAATTATTTTCATGCTGTTAACAGCCACTCATTGACAACTGCCATGTTTGTGTTTCCAGCACAGACAACTCCTCCAGCTTCCAGACCTGTAGATCCAACGCCTATCCAATATCTCCTTTGGAATAATTTAGGCATACCCCAAACTCAACCTGTCTAAAACCAAACTGACGATCTACTTCCCCTAAATGTGCTCCTCCACTGTTTCCAAATCTCATGAACAGCACTTTCACCCATCTAAGTTAATACATCCAGAAACTTCAGGAGTTCCTCAATGCCTTACACTTTGGACATTATATCCTGCCCAGATCTTCAATCAGGTCCCTCAACATATTGATTTTGTATCATAAATATGTTTAAAATCTGCCTCTCCTCTTTCTCTTTTTAAATATCTTATTATTTATTTATTTGTGTGTGTGTGTGTGTGTGTGAGAGAGAGAGAGCACAAGCAGGAACACAGAGCACTAACATCAATCAGAGGGAGAAGCAGGCTCCCTGCTGAGCAGAGAGCCCGATGCGGGACTCGATCCCAGGACCTGAGCCGAAGGCAGCCACTTATCTGACTGAGCCACCCAGGTGCCTCTCCTCTTTTCTTGTACCACCACCACCAATACCACTGTAATCCATGCCACAGTCACTTCACACCTACATTGTACCAGCTTTTTAACGATTCGGCTTGCACCCTATAATCCACTTTCCAGGGAGCATCCTGAATTGTTGGCTATTGCTGTCCTTTCTCTGGCATGTCAGGAGTTTCCAATGCCTATTTTGTTGAATAAATGTTTTTCTCTGGGGTTTACTTAAGTAGTACTGGATATCACATTAAATAATGTACATAAACCGTAAAACAGGATTCACAATGTTGCTAATATTGACTTTAATACCTTAGAAGTAAATCCCACTGAGTGTGCAAAGCTCTACCACCTTTTGAGGGTAAATAAATTAGATTCAAATATATGGGAAAATGAGAAAGATGAGCTGCTTGAATAGGAGAGGGTCAATTCTTTCACCCTTGTGTTTCTATTTGTAACAATGTTTCTTTGTTTTGTTTTGTTTTGCTTTGCTTAGCTTTTTACTTCTGTTGGGTTTCTGCAGTAGCTATTGATTTAAGACTTTCGATGTAAAGACAAAAATAATTTATCTTCTGTGATAAAAGAGAGACCATGTTCATTATTTTCACTCTGGGGAGAATTAGAATTCAACCAGGCATGATGAGCTGGCAAATGATCAGAACATACAGCATAAGGAACAGTTGGAATGTACAAAAAAAAAAAAAAAAGAGAGAGAGAGAGAGAGAGAGAGAGAGAGAGAGAGAGAGAGAAAGAGGAACCATACACGGTGAGGGTCAGGAGCTGGCTCCTGGACCATGTGAGAGAAGGAAAAGAATAATAATCTCAGAGTCTGGCTGGACCACAGGAGACCACAAAGCACTATGTGGTTGAGGGGCAAAGTCTGGAGGACCCACCTGAAAGCAGAGTTTGTGGGAACTGTGAAACAATTATTCCATTATGCTCCACGCTGAGCAAACCTAGAATATTCTGCTTTTCAAGAGAACCAGGATGTGGGAGATGTGTGTGGGAGTTGGGAGGAAATCCACAAGCATGAATAAGTGCTGAGAACATTAAATCTGTATGGATTATTTCCACATGAAAATCCTGAGATTTGCAAAAAGGAAGACAAAGTCTTTTGGAGCAAAACCTTCCTGTTTTCAGAAGAAACCTCTCCTAAAATCACTTGTAGCGAATCTCTGAAGAACATTTCTTTGAAGGCCTAGTCTGGTAGATTATACGTGGTTATGGGAGCCCGTACTTTTGCTGGGGGACCTCTCTGGAATGAATGAATACCATAGCTCTGCACTGTGTACGAAGAGTGGCTGGGATGAGGCAGTTGTTTAATGTGGCATCTATCTGTACACAGAGGGTTAGGCTGTAATGAAAATACAGAGGGTAGGGTTATTATTGCTCATTTTGCTAGTACTGTTTGGAAGATATGGCTGAGAAACTTAGTGTTTTGGTTAGTTATTCTGTGGATCCAGAGGATCTAAGAAAATATGGGTCACAGAAAAAAAAATTGGGGGCCAGAATCTGACTTTTGATGATCTCTTTGATGATCATCAGCATATTATACTGACTAGGATTGGCTAAAGGATGGAAAATCTTTAATTTCCTTAGTATGGTTACACAGGGACCTTTTGGACAGAGACATGGAATAACTTGAAAAGGGTTGAGAGAGGGCACAGTCTATAATAAGGGGTTGGTGACTCCATGAGGGGAGGCTCCTCATTTTTCTTTATTCTAAATTTCTATCTTGATCATATTTTTAAGTTTTTATACTCTGACAGAATAGAATACAATCTTCCCCCTTCCCCCTGTTATACAGATATTTCTAAGTCTTTTCGGGTTTATTGTTCTAATACATTTCTGACAAGTAGTGACCAACCCATCCCTCATCTGCAGGACACTGTATAGTGCGATGTAATATTCAGACATTGAGAAAGATGTGCTATAATGGAAGGCCCTGTGCTGAGATGCGGGGTATGTGGTGTAGAGGCAGGAGGCGATCACCTATCCCTGGGCCCCAGATGCCATTCTTTGCCTTTTGGAACCTGTATTTTCTTTCTTAATTAGCAAAAAAACAAAAACAAAAAACAAACTAAAAACAAAAAACAACAATGAAAAACAAACAAACCCCACACCCTATCATAAAATTTTGCTTACAAACTTGCAGCTTCAGCCTTCATGTAGTACATATCCGTGAAATCAGAGGTTGGCTGATTTCTAAGAGGTTGGCAGAGGGATAAGTTCACAGAGGGTCTTAACAGAGCCCTAGGATTTGTTTGCTCCTGATGATGTTTTGCATTTTGGCTTTCATCGCACTTTGTAGAGGATCCGTGTTGTTCTTTTACTTGTGAAGGGATGGGCCTTGCTGGAGATCTATTTAGTATTTTGTGTCCTAGATCTGCTACTTGGTATAGAATGATTGTGGATTATTCCTCTTGTAGTTTGAATGTAGGAATAAGGAACAGTTGGAATGTACACTGATTTATGGCTTTTTAATGTCTGTAATTCAGACTGTTAGTTACAGACTTAATCTTTCTATGATCTCACTGACTTACTCTCAGGAGGGTCATCTGGTTCTAACATTGCCATTCCACTCTTCTCCACGACTGGTTCAGCTGGAAGGTCAAGAATCCTAATTCTGTCCAGGGCTCTAAGTAACCTGTTACAAACACTATAGACTTGATCAACAAGGACAATCTATCCATATAACAGATGCTCTTCAGTATGTACCATCAATAAAAAAGAGTGTGTATTTAACATAGGAGCATAGTTGGCATTAGTCAGGGTTCTCTTGGTTACAACCAAATGGACTTAATAACAAAAAACTATCAGCTCACTTAACCAGAAAGTTTAGGAATGATGTCTTCAGGCACAACTGGATCTAGAGTTTCAAATCTTCTCCTTCATAGTCTCTCTTACCCTCTGTTCATATTTCTGTTTGTCTCTTCTCTGTGCATGATGGTCTCTTTACTTTTTGTTATAGGCTGCCTCCTTCATGTGGCCAGGGAAGTTGCAATCACAACTTCATACCATCCTAGTTTGACAACCAGTAGAAAGAAAGCAGTGCTCTTCTCTACTGCTGTATATCAATCCTAGGCAACCCCCACTGGGAAAGGTAATAATGGGATTGGCCATTACTGAAGCATAACTAATATTCCGTCAGAAACATATAGAATGAGGGAAGTATTTCCCAAGGAATCAGAGGATGGGAGGCAAAAAGTATGCTAGACAATAGAAATTACAGGTTACTACAGTCTGACGCATAAGTTATCTCCTATTAGAACTCTCCTGAAGCTGAATACCAAGATAGTTTATAAGCTATCTGATGACCAACATCCAACCATGACTTGACTGGTGTGGTGATTAATTGTATATATCAACTTTACTGGGCCATGAGGTACCCAGATATTTGGTTAAATGTTATTGTGGATCTGACTGTGAGGGTGTTTCTGGATGAGATTAACATTTGAATCCCTAGACTAAGTGAAGAAGATTGCCCTTTCCAATGTGAGTGGGCCCCATCCAACCTGTTGAAGGCCCTATAACAAAAAGCAAAGGAGGAGAAATCATTCTTCTGCTTGACTCCTTGGCCTGGGACATCCACTTCTCTCCCTTCAGCTCCGGTTCATTGGTTTTCTTGGGTCTCCAGCTTGCCAACTACAGATCTTAGGACTTCTCAGACTCCACAGTCACATGAGCCATTTCCTTATTATCAAGCAACCTCTTTCTTTCCTCTCTCTATCCATATATATGTATAATATTCTGCATTTTCCAGAGAATCCTGACTAAAACAATTAGGGATATTTGGGTGGCATTAGATTAGCTTCAGTTAGAAAATTGAAGCTAAGACATTAGATAGCAACCAGATATTGTAGTCTAGGTATCCTTTCTCTCAGTGTAACAAGCGGAAAGAAAAGACAGGAGAAAGGATATCTAGACTACAATATCTGGTTGCTATCTAATGTCTTAGCTTCAATTTTCTGTCACTGGGATATGTTTTCCCCACCTGATTCCAAAAAGTACATTGTTGCCTTTTATGGAGTGACTATTAAAAATCAAAGTAAGAGATTTTTGTTTTGAGCTTATGCCTTCTCAATGTGTAATTTTAGATATTTTACCATGCAAAAGAATGAACTCTACCAAATAGCATAAAATGTTGAAAATTTTTTATACCTCCTATATGATGTGATCTGATTAAAGTTCACTTTGCTTTTCCTAAGAACTCAAGAGAAACACAGAGGAGAAAATCCAACGTATTAAAATTCCGTGAATACTGGGGATGGGTAAGTCTACCCATGAAAATGAGTAAATTATAAACCTAGCAAATACATTTTCCAATTTCTAAAAGATGTTTAGAAATAAATTCAAAAGAGCATCAATGGAAAAATGGAGGAAACAGGCTTACCTTGTGACAAAACAGGAGATAAATGACAGTTTTTAAATGTCATTGTGCCACATAACCAACACCTCTTTCATGACTTTTATTTACATGCTTCTACTGAATGCACCTATATAGTTTCTTGGAAGCTTGAGATCTGAAGATCAGATTTGATGTCATTCCTAGAATTATCCGGAAACTAGTAGAGTTGGGTAAATTTCCTTAGGATTTTTTCCGCCCAGACAGGCTAACTTTGTGCATGTGTGATTTTTTTGCTTTCCAAATAAGAAAAAAGAAAAAAACACTTTTTGGAGCTGTGGTCACAAAATTAACCATACCAGAAACACAGAGAATTTAGAACAAATATGCAATTTAATACTTAAAATTTTTAGTTCATCAGTCTAATTTACAATTTATATCACTGTACACTGTATTGCAGTTCTAATTAATTGATAGAATACAAGGTAGAACAGTTTTTACCAAACTAATCTTGGCCATCAATTAGAATTAAAAAGAAAAACAAACAGGCAAATCTTGAAATGATTACAGAAATGGTATCTGAGTAATAGATTTCAGGTCAAACCATTAAGCCAATCCAATCCATAAATTGTGGGATTATCTAAAATAATCCAAACTGGCTGTATTATATAAATAAATTATACAAATAAAATTTGGGGTGGAAATTTTCAAATCAGAGCCGCACTCTGATCTTCACTGCCTGAAGTGGGCTGAGTCACTTTTCCTTGTGCTTCGTAGAACTGACAGAAGTGGGTCCCTGGGGGGCACATACTCTTATGCAGTGTTTCACACTCCATTACAACAGTCTTCTCAGTGTAACAAGCTGAAAGAACAGGCATTTTGGAAATGTATGCCATCCTCCTGGAATGCTAAATTGACTGAATTTGATATATTGAAAAAGTTCCTCCCATCTCCATATGGGGAAAAGACAGGGGATGACACAACAAAGGCAGGGAACATAACATGTTCCTCAGGAACTTTCTGGGCTGAAAGCTTCCCTGACTGAGGCTGGAAAGTGAGAGTGGCATTCCACATGCTCAAGACCACTCCCTTCCTGACACCCTCCAGCAGTAGTGGTTGGTCTTCATTCAGTGAAAAGAGTTGATGCAATTTGCTCAAGATGTCTATTAGGTAAAGAATTCTATCATTCTCAAATGACGGCCCACCCCTTCTCCCCTCTCCCACCCCTCACCAAATTTCAAAGTGTTGTGTCAAAGATTAAATCATACCCTTGGATCAACATGGCATAATCAGATAATACTTTAGAAAAAAAAAGATGTATTTTAATTATTTTAGAGAAGGGAAAAAGAGAGAGAGAAAGAGTAGGGGGAGGGGCAGAAGAGAAAGAGAGCCTCTCAAGCGACTCCCTGCTGAGCGCAGAGCCTCACATAGGGCTCTGTCACCTGACTCTGAGATCATAACCTGAGCAGAAATCAAGAGTCAGAGGCTTAACCGACTGAGCCACCCAGGTGCCCCCGTCAGCTAATACTTTTTAAGTAATAAGAGCATACATTTGTGTTTCTGTTTTGAGCATCAATTTTATAAGAACTTTGGAAAAACAGTTATATAAGTAAATAATATGAAACAAAATGTATTGTGTGAAGTTTTGAAGTTAAACCTGAGACTGTGAAGATAGTTTCTATTGTAGTTGTATGGTAAACCTCCATCCCCTTTGGAGTTCACCTTAACTCTCTGTCCATAAGGGATGCATTGAGAAGAACTGGGAATAAACCTAAGCATCCCTCTGGCTCTACTTTCATGGAGAGTTATATGCTTTTGCCTCTAAATCTCACATTTCACATTTGTGTCACCAGTGGAAGCATATACTTCCATGTTTTTATTTAGATAAGGCATTATCAGGACTTACTTTTTCCTATCTGGCCAATTTCTAATGCTCCTGTCTGAATTCTCCCACATCTATACTAAGATATGAGAAAAGCTAAATAGCTTTGAACAATAACTTGGGATATGCATTATTCTTTAGTAGTTTTGTTTTAAAATAATTTTAGATTTACAGAGCAGATGCAAAAATAGAGAGTTCCCATATACTCTATCATCCAGTTTCCCCTGATGTTAACATTTTATTTAATCTTGGTGCATTTATCAAAACTAAAAAATTAACATTGACACAATACAATTAATTGAACTGCAGTCTTTATTCAGATTTCCCTAGTTATTCCACTAGTAAACTTTTTCTGTTCCAGTATCCAGTTGCACTTAGGGGCTGTTTTTTGCTTTTCCCTTTCTACTTTTAAATAACACAATAGACATACATTACCATTTTTAAAAGCTTTGATCTTTCACGATTATCAAAGGCTATTAATAGCTCCATATTATTTTTTAAAATAGTGTTAAATTCTTACATTATATAGGCTGAACTGCTTTAAATCAGTAAGAAATTTGTTGTGTGAAATTTTAAAACCTGAGTATAACAGGAAGATAGGTTAAAAAAACCCAACCATTTCAAGAGAGCATAAAACTTCTTTCCTTCTAGCAAAATCTTTTTTACCTAGGAAATAATTTTCTGATAGGGTAGATTTGATTTACTACAGAAAAGCTCTGAATAATTTTTGCTAGGGATTTTCCAGACCACTTACAGCTCAAACTAGCACTCTCTTATGACACAGATATATTTTGAGGTGCTTGGAGGCAAGAACCTGTTCTTGCTCATTTTTGTATCTTTAACATTGCCTTAAACTTGATAAATATTTGTTGAATTAATGAACATATGAAATTTCCTAGAATCTTCAGGCTGGAGTGAATTTGAAAACTTGACACTTTCAGGTTAATTAGACTCCAGAGCCTTCGCCTCTGACTGCCTTTGGGATGTTTTGGTGTAGATAGTGTCAAGAGGTTGATAGGTGATGTGTTATAGACAGCTTCATGGAAATGTCATGAACCCTTGTAGAATACTTACTGCCAGAGAACTTGCCAAGTTTTAATGTCTGTTTCTTTTTTCTGAGAGAACTAACAAGAGGCCTTATCTTCTCATAAATGTGCAATCAAGATATTGTCGAGAAATGTGGTCATAGCACAATGACAAACATCAAATGAAGTACTGGTCATATCCTGCTTAGATGTAAGCAATTTCCTAGTACTAAAGGTGTCATTCAGAAAGCAATCATTCTGAGGCTTTCTATACTGATGTGTAGAGGGCTCTAGGATAGAAATGTGTCCAGTGATCACTCTATCGATCTCAATGTGCCTGGGTTTTCTGTCATCTTCGTCTCTCAGTTCTGGAACTTTTATTGATAGATTAATGCAAACATGTCTCTTGATGTTACATACGATTAGTTGTTTATGTATTTTTAAAATATTTTTATTAATAATTTACAGTATTAAAAGAATTTAAGTAGGAATGCCTTCATATAACTGTAAACAAAGAATCCCTGCCAAAGCCAGAAAAAGTAATAGCTTTCTTTTCTTCTTTTTAAGCCTAAGGGACTCGAAAGTCCAAATATGTTGTAAAGACTAATTGCAGAATTTAAATCTTGTGGGTGTTAGTTTCTTAATAGTCTATATTTTATCCAGGCAGAATGTCAGCTGTGTCATAGCATGATGATCTGGGCCTCATATTTCCTATATCACCCAAAACACTGAGAAGAGAGCCTTGGGAGAGGGGTCCTGAGTCCATATTGCTGCTTGAAAAAGATTGTGGCATTGGCCATGACCTTGGAACTCTGAACTATGCAAGTAGTCAGCCACATTATTTCTACCCTGTTAATCGATGCTCCTGGAAAATATTTTGACTGGGATTACTCAGTAAGAGGTGAGTATGCCAGTATACACTTAATAGGATCTTAATAAACATTGCTGATTTGATTGGGCTTATGTGATAGGATCTGAAGAATCGGTCATAGTTTTGAGCAGGAGTGGACAAACTTTTTTGGTAAAGCACTGGACAGTAAACATGTTCAGCACTGCAAGTCTCTCAAACTACTCAACTCTGTTCTTGTAGCTTTAAAGCAGACATAAATACTTTATAAACAAATGGATGTTATTGTGTTCCAATAAAACTTTATAAAAACAGGTGAAGGGGGCAGCATCTGGCCCTTAGGCCAGTTTGCCAACTTGGTTTAAAATCACAAAATGTGCTGAGTCTGTCCTAAGGCAAACCCACATTTGGAACAAACCTAAGTGGATTTAGACTCCTTAAAATAACACCTGTGCTAATCAGAACTTGCCACTTTGTTCTGCACTAACTGTCTCCAGGATCTTATTGCCTCAGAATTAGACTCAGGTCAGATATTTGTAGGTGATCTCCTAACATACAACCAGCATATTGAATACAAAGGAAGAGTTGATTTTGACTTATGACATAAGTAACTCTACCAATCATTTTAATTATAATTTGATGATTTATGGTAATGACTAACTCAAAAATTATTTCATTTGATTCACATGGACACAGTGTGAAACTTCAAACTCAATTTAGCGAGAAATATTTGCAGAATAGGTTTCTACTCTACCAAATTTTTGGTGAATGTTAGGTTAATCAGACACTGATTTAGGTCTCATTTCACACTTGACTGGTAAAAATGTTTCTCTCCTATCTTAGTGAAATGTGCTTCAGTTTGCCTTAGGAAGCAGAATAGAGTGAACCTGTTGCACTGTCTTTGCTTACTTGCATTTCATTCTTCCCTTGCTTCAACATTTGTTGTGTACCTATTGTGTGAGGAGGAGGAAGGAAAGACTAAGAAGCATATGTAAATTAACCACATTTAAGCCAAGTAATTAAAGATGGTAATTATATATTTAATATAGTTACAAATTCTGTTCCTTGTTTTCAGGTACTATGAAATGCTTGTGCCGGGTGGAATTGAGAGTTCCTTACAAACATTCCAGTGCCTTTCAGGCAACTGTTATTAGCAGGCAA
Organism: Eumetopias jubatus; assembly: GCF_037043125.1. Taxonomy (NCBI): domain Eukaryota; kingdom Metazoa; phylum Chordata; class Mammalia; order Carnivora; family Otariidae; genus Eumetopias; species Eumetopias jubatus. The sequence goes on from NW_028274820.1 coordinate 38,852,660, forward strand.
TTACTTGGTGGTTTCTATTAATCAACCTGGTCAGGTTTAACTTGAAGTCACTCGCTTTTGTGCTCAATCTCATAACAGCCAGCATTTGGTATCAACGGCTGAAATGTCTTCCCCCTCGCCCCGCCCCCCGGCAGCAATTGAAATTAATTTGGTTTTCTTCCTGCTGTGCTTACCCTTGTGGAACATTATTTCTTCTTAGTTCTTGACATATTGGTTGCTTGATGCATAACTTGTGTTCAAAGTTGTCCTCCAGCAGGGCAGCCAACCTAATCACCAATGAAGAGACTGGCCCAGCTGGTAACCCAGCATGACACAGCAGCAGACACTGAACCCTAACCCAGGTCTGCTGGTCCTCTGCCCTCTTTGCTCTACTCCACCTGCCTAGTTTGGGATGAGACTCTCACTTTTGTTAAAAATGTAATTTATGTTAAGAGGCTATACACTTTGGTAGAAGAAAGGGAGGCTCTGACATTAGAAAGACCTGGTGTGGCATTTTTAAAATTTTTGACTCCACCCCTTACTTGTATGACTGGGGCAATTCATGAAGTCATTGAGGTACACAGAGATTAATCTAGGACAAGAAACTAACCTCATAAACGATTGTGGCTATTACGAGAATAGCCCCGCACGCACGCCGGCGAACCCACGCACGCGCGCCGGCGAACCCACGCACGCGCGCCGACGAACCCACGCACGCGCGCCGCGAACGCACGCACGCGCGCTGGTGAACCCACGTCCTCCATCCTGTTGGGCACAGAGTAGGTGCTTCGCAATTCTTTAGTTTCAACGGAATGTCTTTCCTGCAGCGTCGGCGCAAATGAATGCTTGTGACTTTTGGGAAGGATGTCCCCCTGAAGGTACCCTGATTGAAATAACCTGGGCTGAGTGAAAGGGCGGCCTTTTCAGGGCCCTGTGGGCGCGTCACTGTCAATAATTTATGCGTTGTGACGACAAATGTTCACATTTGGAACCACAGCTTGCTGAGGCCAGTGTAAATTTCTGAGGCTTTGTGTAATGGGCTGTGTGTAATGCTAATAAACACGAAAACTTCTTTTCTATAAACGTGTTCCTTGTGGACCCCTGAGGCTATGGTGCTGATGAGCTTATTTTTTTAATGAGAAGATGAACTGCAAGCACCCAATTAGAGAGGCTCAGTCAAATCACTAGAAGCTTTCCGGCCTGGACACAACAGAAGAGGTTTTAAGGGGCTCAAACAAAAGAAACCATAATGAGAGAAACACTGAACTTGCTTTTATTCTTAGCAGCTTTGTTTGTCCTCTCTAGGCTCAGAGCTGTGCTTCTGGGACTGAACTTTTCCAACAAAACTATTTTTGTTTCTCACTAGCAGTGCTCTGTGAAGGACTCTTTGAAATGCAGACTTCTTAGTCTCAGTGAATGCAAAGCGTTTGACAACGCTACTTCTTCCTAATGCAGAACAGTCCCATACCTAGAACTGTTCTAATCCAGGAGCCTCATCCTTGGCTTGTTAACAAAGAAAATGGGACTGTGAAAGTGATAATTTTTAGATGATGCTCTTGCCCATGAGTTACAGCGAGGAGACTGCCATATGTCCATCTTTTAAGATTAGTTTGTGGATGATGGAGTTACAAGCAGGTGATGGGGCAAAACATCAGAATAAAAGTTCTTAGAGCTTTGATGAGCAGATATATTCTAAAATTTCAGAACCAAGGCTATTCCAGTTTAGTGCAATTAAGGTTAGGACTTTATCTCTTTAATATTTTAGCCAGATCTGAGACTCAGCAGGAATTCTGATTATGTGTATCCCTTCCTTGTCTTCCTCTAATTGTGCTTCCCCTCCTGGTGTCCTACTCATTGGTATATTCCATTTTATGCACATTTATGGTGTATTTTTCTTTTTGTCTTTTTTTTTAACGTTAGAGATAAAGATATATTGCTTACCTATTTTAACTTGAGTCTCAAAGCAGAAGCAATACAGTTGATCCTTGAACAATGCAGGGGTTAGGGGCACTGATCCCTGCACAATAGAAAATTTGTGTATAACTTAACTACTCATAGCCTATTGTTCAGCAGGAAGCTTTACTGATAATAGTTAATTAACACATATTTTGTAAATGATATGTATTATATACCGTATTCTTAAGCAAGAGAAAAGAAAGTGTTACTAAGAAAATCATAAGAGAAAAGGCATTTATAACACTATATTGTCTTTATCGAAAGAAATCTGTAGGTAGGTGGACCAGTGCAGTTCAAACCCATGTTGTTAAAGGGTCAACTCTGTTCTGTGAATTCATCTTACTTTCCTAGTAATCTACTCAGTGTAGGTATGTTTACTGTGCACTAATACCAGCCAAACCCTTTATCGGGGCCTAGGATTCAATGGTAAACAAAACAGGCATAGACTTTACAGCTATAACTAAGTAATTAGATGAAGTTACATGGAGGTCCATAGTAAGGTGCATAGTGGAGGTTTTGAAATATAGTAACTTCTCAGACGGTATTACCTGCCAGTTTGTTGTTGTTGTTTATTATATAGCTTGTAGTTTCTCTCTGCCAGTCTTGTTCTTTGCTATAAGATGAATCCCCATTAGATGCTGCCATATCACTTGCCTTATCAAGTTGCATTCAGAAATTCCCATTACTTTCAAAATAAACTTTCAATTCTTTGGCTCTGCATTGATAATCCTCTAATCTCTAACTTGAAGGACCATCTTGCTACCTATGTGAACTTCTACTCCATGCAAATTCATTGTCTCTTCAATTAGTTTTTTTTTTTTTTGGCTCGTGATACTTGGTTGAGTAACTTAATTTCACTTACCCTCACTTTTCTTATCTGGATGTTATGCATAATAAGGGATACCTGCCCTTCACTGTTCAGGGAAAGCATAATAAAAGTTGTTACATTATGACATCATCTGCAAACTCATTCTGCTTACAAGAAGCTCTAGCATGCATGTTATGCTTCTGCATGCACATACAGAAAAATGAAAGGGCCACCAAAAGGCATCTCTCTGGACCTTTCACCAGCTTGAGGAGACACTTCAGACCTCAAGTCTGAGTGGTATTTACTTACTTTCAGGACTTCAAGCCAATTGGTCTCACCTCTTGTTTCCCAGCACAAGTTTGAGATGTGAATAATTACTGCTGCCTGCTCAGTCATGTTTTATTGCCTCATTAACCTCAGGCAGTCTCCTGCCATTCACAGGACAATCCAGAGAAGCAGCTGCTTCTCTACACTTAGGATGAAGAGGAAGATTTCCTTCACTGGCTGAGGCAGTAGCGCTTCTGCTGATGGCTGCAGAGATGACCTCAAGTCTCCAAACTGGTCTGGACATCGCTGGCCAAAGGAACCTGAGAAATGGGTATGTTGGACCCACATTGAATTCATCCTACAATACATCTGCAATTTTAAGTAGTATGTTCTTACAGTAATTTCCGATTTATATATTCTACCCCCCATCATTACTTGGTTCAAAAGTATGTGGACATGATTTTTCCTCTGTCCATCCATGTTCCCTACAGATAATAATGGGAGTTTTTACTTCTGGCGGAATGTCCTCTAGGGTTTTCAAGCAGTGCTTGAAACATTACTTAAGGGGTCTTTACCCTTCTCAAAGCCTCCTTTAAAAGAGAGAGAGACTCTGAACAGAGATGTTCTTTAATTTGCCAAAGGCCCAGCCCAAAGTGTCTTAAACTTTAAATCTTTTCTTGTTTGAGTTAACACCAAAATGCAATCATTTTAATTAAGCTAAAGTACGGCAGTGACTACAATAGGGTGTATGATGAGGATTTTTTTGTGGAAATCTTTGCAACTTTTTTATGTTCATGTTTCCAAAGAGACAACCTAAGCTTCTCAGCGTAATTTTGCATGTGAAATAGAATTATCAGTAGCAAGTGAATTATTTCATTGCTCTATTGCATTATCTATAGCCTTCTCACATCTATCCAGATATGAGTGTCACAGATTCTTTATATAATACAAGTTTGTGATGCAGTTGATATTTTGATGGCCTATGAACAGAAATCTTATTGACCTATGTAATTGAGATGCAGCCTAAGTTCCAGCATTTAAAAAATGTTTAAACTTCATATTTAAACAGATAAATAGGAAATTACATAAATCCTAAGTATATATCTTATCAAATTTTAATAAAATAAACATACATCCAGCTTTTATTTTTAATTGGTTATTTCTTTGTGAATCATCAAAAACCCCCAATAATTTTAGCTTTTCTTTAAAAGGATAGGTACCTAATTTGAAGAATGCTAATTGTGCTATTGTATATTGATTTTCTTCTCAGTCAGATTTTTAATTAAACTGCTTATACATTGGGACTCCTTAATATTAGTATGTTATAATCTAGATGCCCTTATTACTTATACAGATGTTATATCTTATTGTGTACATATGTATATTTGTGGGAGTGTGTGTAGATGCATGCACACATGTGCATTGGGTGTGGAGATGGGACTGATTTGGCCAAGTATGAAATGAATAACTTTAGATATTTACGCTAAAAAAAAGACATTATTCTTAGTCCTTCACATAATATCTAAAAGAATGAATTCACCTCAGAATATGTATATTGAATATACACATTCAAGTTTTGAATGTGAAAAGTTACAGGTGGAAGGGACCTCAGAGACCTCATTTGCATGTGAAGAAAAGCCTTTATCTTTGAATGAGTGACCCAAGGCCACACACTGATTAGTGGTTCACGTAGTTGATTAGTGTTTACTATCCAAAACATTCAACCCAAGTGTCCTATTATGATTGTTCTCCCTGTAGCAAACATTGAGAGCCAGAACTCTTGCTGGCCAACACAGAAAGAGAACTCACTTCCATGGATGGGGAATGTCTTAGAAATTTACCCTCTTGTAGCAACTTAACACTCACTCTACTTACAGGGTCCTAGCTGGGCCTGCCTCTTAGATAGATACATGCTTTGGGGGAAATGCCAAAAAATACTGTAAAAACAAGATAAAAAGACTTGTTTTGAATGTATTTTGTATATAGCCTAAAAACTATTTTAATGTGACACTCAAAATGGTGGACCAATTGACAATTTGGGATTCAGGTTGAAACGGAAAATTGGTTTTCTTTCTTTGTTATCAGTGAGATCATAGAATTTTGATTATAGGTATTGGCTATGCACTGGACATGCTAAGGTAACATGTGACCACATAGTATTTCCAACCCCAGTTTAGCTACTCCAAGGCTGGGGCAACACAAGGGAAATATATTGTAATAGCTATGATCTTTTGCCCCACTCCATATGACCTTATATCCACCCATACAGATAATGATATTTACATTGGAATAGACACACAAAAAACTTCTTGAATGAGACAGGAAAGTGATAGAATCTTTCAGATCACAAGCACACACACAACTGGGGAAGATTTAAAATTAAGGAATATATAGGAGCTGAAGCTTGTGGCTCTTGAAACATCTAAGTCCAAGTCAGTATCAGTATAGTGGAAGTGCTACCTGTTACCATATTTCTGAGTCATTTCCTCATCTAAACGCTTCAACAGGACAAGCCAGTGTCATTTACTAAAAGGATGTTTGCATTTCTTTACAAATATATTCTACTGGTGATGTTTCCTAAAAGTAGTTATTCTTTGATTCATATCTAAATGATTATCTTATATTTGTTCTTTATTTCAAGTGGCCTAAGATTGTTTTGGGAAGGAAGCAAGATACAGAAGGGAGGGTTTCTCTATAAATTGCCGGGGTGAAGGGGATAATTCCTCTGTTATTGGGTGACTAGGAAGGTATATGATTAGGCAGTGGGAAGATTCTCTCCCACAAATTGAATCTAGTTGGAGGGTAGTGATTAGAAATGTTTTGTGAACAGTTTTAACTTCCAGTTGGCACACTGGACATTAGCGTCTCAAATTATTATATCCTAAAAGTGGTCTATTAAATCTAAGTTAACTTTTGGTAAAATAAACTTGCCAAGCTCAACATTTTTTATATAGGACAATGGAGTCTGAATTTTTAAACTCAATTACATGGAAGACTTTAGGAATAATTATCAATTAGGTTTATTTTGGTCTAAGGTATAGTCTTTGTTTTATAAGCATTCACTGTGATGCTTGAAGTCATTTGATTGTTCTCTAATAAGATTTTAGTTAAATTGGTAAGTCCTTAGAAAAATTTATGAAATGCTTGTAAAGTTACCAGAGGTTTTACTCTGTCAAAAGTCTAACCATAAATGGTAATTTAAAAATAACTCAGGTTTTTACTTGTGTCGGTCCAAGATCATATAAATAAATTTATGGTTTCAGCCATGATGAGTAGCTGGCATTGGACTTATCCTCCCATTTCAGATAGCTATAAAGCCTGGAGAAAACTTATAAAATAAACCGATTGCAGTGATAGGACTAGAGCCAAAGTTGAGCCATAATGCTTAAGTTAGGGGTTGGGGGTGGGGGGTACACAAATGCCAGGAGATGGAGCCCAAGCAATGAATGTTATATAAAAGACCGAGCACTGTTTGAACATATTTTATAAAAATATATGTCCTTCAACTTCTACAACTCAGTATTAAAAATATATATGTATGATTTTTAAATGGAGGATCTGAATATTTTTTCATTTTTAAAAATTTTTTGAATTTATTTTTATTTTTTTTATTAAGTTTTAGTTAGTTTTAACATACACTGCAATATTGGTTTCTGGAGTAGAATTCAGTGAATATTTTTTCAAAGAAGACATACAGATGGCCAACAAGTACATGAAAATGTGCTCAGCATCACTAATCATCAGGGAAATGTAAGTCAAAACCACAGTGAAATATTCCCTCATACCTGTTAGAATGGCTATTATCAAAAAGACAGGAAATAAGTGTTGGCAAAGATGTGGAGAAAAGGGAACCCTAGCACACTGTTGGTGGGAAATGTAAATTATTGTAGCCCCTGGGGAAAACAGTATGGAGGTTCCTCAAAAAATAAAAACTAGAACTACCAAATGATCCAGCAATTCCACTTCTGGATATTTTTCTGAAGGGAATGAAAACACTCAAAAAAGTATCTGCATCTTCATGTTCATTGCAAAAAAAGAAAAAAAAATACAAAAAAAAAAGCACCCTTCATTTAAAAATAATGTTCTACTTACAAACTGAGACTTGACAACTCACAAGCGAAAGGAAACATTTGCTTTCCCTGTTGTGGTATAATATCTTACCAGCATTTCATAAACTAAATCTTTTCCACTTTACTTTCCACCTTTGATTTCAGGAAGTCTAGAGCTGATGGGTGGGTGGAAGCGTTGTAGTATATACCTCTCATTATATAATAAAATCAACTGTTTTCTTAATTTCAGTCTCTAAGAAGAATCTCTTCCTTTGTACTTTGAGTCAAGGAGTAATTTAATAGACAACATCTGAGTGTGATAGTAGACAAAACACATCCAAAGATAACTAGATGCATTGGCCTATTGAATTGGATGCTGAGCATGTCTACCAAAGTGAGGATTTTATGTTGACTTACTGAGATGGAATAATTTAGGGTAGCAAGTCTACATCAGCAGTCCTAGAGGCAGAGTTCATCCTTGAGTGACATACACCCCTAATCTGCTAGAGGCATTAATACCAAGGAGTAAGCAAGGTTCATCTTCCTGGAGTGTCATTTTAGTTGAAATTTTGAGGAAATAATTATTTCTTTTACACTTCCATCTCATACAGATATATTGTGAAAATGCAAACTATACATGAATTTAAAACACAAGCCTTAAGAAAGGGAGTCTCTTTGGTGCATCCCATAGGTACCTGTACTTTTTCTTCACTGCCACTAGGAAGGAAAGAAAGGTTTGAGAATGGAGAGTACGTACTGGGGAAGAGTATTTTGGGGAAGTTGTCTAAATGCTCTGAGATTTAGTTTTCTCATATTTAAAAAGAAGACACTAATATTTACCTCAAATATTGCCACAAATTAGAGAGGGGGTAGTAAGAAACTTGTATATACCTAGCTAGATGGTATCCTCTCCTCTCTACTCCTGACCCCTAAAATTATGTGAAATCATTTAGGCATAAGTTAAAAAGGAGGAAGAATAGGGGATCACAGTGTTTTGTCACAGACTTGCATTCAAGTTTGCATCTCAAGAGTTAATTCCTTCACTGCTTCTTTTGTCATAATGCTGTCATAACGGCTGGGAAAGAGTCTACCCTGGGAATACAAAGTTTGTCCCATATATGGCTCCTGCCTAGGGAATCAGGCCTGGAAAGAGTCTTCAATTGCTTCTGTTTTTTCAGTAAGGGGAAGCTGAGTAAAAACAAGGCTAAATTGGAACGCTACCCTGAAGCTCTAAGTTAAGTAACTCCACGAAGTGTAGGACAAGAAGGCGCATGAGGGAGCCAGCCAGAGACCCCCAGGGGTTCTGGTGGAATACAGGGAAGAAGGTTGGAGGACGAGTAGGAGGACTGCAGGAGAATCTCTGGAAATGTATGAGGAGAATTTGGGGTCAGAGGATTAGTTGCTCTTCTAGGGCTCTCTGGTATCTGAGGGTAGTTAAGCGTGGGAGTGAGGTGGAACTAAATGGTGGTGACACAGAAGCCCTCTCTAAGCAGTGATGATGGGCTGTCTTCCAACTGGACGATTCATACAAGGCTGTGTGCAAGCTGGGAGTTTGCACTTCAGGGACTATTTATAGTAAGTTCTGTGATACCTCCGTTTATACTATGGGTACAAATATGGAATCCCTCTATTAACAATTATTTACTGAATGCAAAGCATACCAAGGACACGAAAATGAGGCAAGACCCCAAGTTGACTTCATTCATTTAGCAATATTGGCACCCACCGTGCACCAGGCATTGGGAATATAAAATGAAAAGTCCAGTGCTTGCCCCTCAGGATATATATTCTACCTAAGACCGTGTACAGCATAGTCATTCACTTCAAAAAAGTCTATGTGAAATGCATAGTCTAAGTATTCATTTTTACTGATTTAAAAACATTATGTCAACCATGGTTTTCTTCATCTCCTGGTTTCTCAAAGGCTCAAGGCACTATTTTTAAAAAATAAAAAATATTTTGAAATTGTTTACATATATATAATCCTTGGCTTGATTCTAAATCTTTTGAATCAGAATTTCTGTTCCTGAGGCCCAGGAAGCTGCTTTTTTAGCAGACTCCCAGTGTGCTCTTTTGTAATTAAAAATTGAGAACTATATAGTCAACTCTCTTTCTTAACATTCTCCCTTATCGTAAGATAGATGACACCAAGGACTTTAAAAGCAAAAGCAGAAGAGATCACATCTGCCACGAAATTTCCAAATACAGTCTTTCTAAGTATGTGTTGGTGCATAAACTGATTTGTTTTGACTGATTTTATCAGTGGGGCCAATCCACAAAACAGCCATGCCAATCAAAAAGTCCTTTCCTTTTGTTTGTGTTTTAACATTCACCAGCCTGGGGCTTGTCACAGACAAAGGTTACCTGATTACAATACTGTAGCAGGCAGTTGGGTGGCTTCTGTAGGAGCCACACTGGAGACATCCATCAAAGAACTTTTCAGTGGGCAGGTCAGTGCTTAATGAAAGTGTCAGCGGCTTTCACAGAAAAGTTTATCTTGATTCCTGTTAACACTCTTGATAATAAACTTCACATTTTTTCTGATAAATGGTCTTTCCAAATTTTTAAGTAGGCAAAGGTAATCAAGTCTAAGAGGACCAAGTAACACTTTTTGGGGAGTGGAAAGGGGAATCCAGAGGCCTTTATCCCTGGCCTTTGAAAGAAAGTAAAGTGAAGCTGGAGTGTACGGGGGCTTGAGACATGGCTCCCAGAATCAGAGAGCCTCAAATCCTTCTCTCACCCTTACTATGCCAACTCGGGCAACTTTTCAGTGTAGCCAAGTCATCGTTTTCTCATTTGTATAAGGAAGGAAATAACATTTATCGCATGTTTATTATGAGCTGGGTCTAATCCTGAGCATTTGACATGTCTTAACTCATGGAGTCCTCACAATAACACTGTAAAAGAAGATGATAATATGACCCCTATCTTACAGAGAACTGCGAAGTTAGAACCGTAACAGGGGAATAAAAAACAACTTCATAGAGTTTTGGAGAGCATTAACTGGTAATATTTGGAATGCTTAGCGTAGAGTCTGATACTTATAAATGCTAAGTAGAGACTACTATTAATCTGAATTCATTATATTCACTTTTTTTTTCTTTTTAAGCCTTCTCCAATAGTTATTTCAAAATTCATAGCCTCTTTGGTCTCGACCCTTGGGCCAGCAAGTTAATTAGGATGTATTGTTTGACTGTATACATAGTGCTCCCTCTTCACACTTCAAAAGGAGAGTCCATTGGGTTTCTAATGTTGGTTCCAGGAGATATACTCTTTATTTCCTCAGTATGCAATTCTGAAGCGTTATACTGGGCAGGGCCAGAAAGCACATACTACCAAGGAGAGGTTTTATCCAAAATATTACTAATCAGTCATTTTGATTACTTCCAAGAGACACATAGTAGGTGCTTTGGTTGGATTTATGCACTTTGGATAATTGATCCAAATGTGAATTCCATTGGTTGGTTGCCCACAGAAGGGTAGGGCAAGAGGCAGTGTGGTATAGGGAAGAAGCCAAATTTCTGTCAGGTACTGGGGAGAGGAGACAGAGCTGGAGCTGGATCCTGATCTCTTTCCCTCCAACTAAGAATTGTGTGATCTTGGGCAAGCTACATTAAGTACTTAAATTAGAAGTACCTCATAGGGCTATTCTGAGAAAATAAACAAGAGAAACTATAGAGAGCTCCTAGATGCTTTCTGTCATATAACAGGTACTCAGTAAGTAAGACTGAAGTCTCAAGAATGTTTTTATTATTAAGACTACCTACCAATAATGTTTTAGACGCTCTGGATAGGATAAATGGCCAGTCTTACGACTGGGCGCCAGCACAGACAGAGATTACAAAGTTAGGAACTCTATGCAGGCTAGACTATGACTGAGTAGCATACAAAAACAACTGATTTGAGAGGGCATAATCATTTATTCTTTCTTTCATTGCACCAATAAATATTGAGGCTTTTAGAAATGAGAAGGAAAGGGCTGGGTCACTGCTGAAATACTGCTGCGTGTCTTGGTAGAGAATGTTTTTGAAGGTACCTACATAAAGAAATTCCTTCAGAATGGGAAGGCAGTGGAAGCTGTGGCCCAAAAGTTGTGGGAGCTTGTTCTCGGCCTCCTGAAATCTAAGGGTGTTGACAGAACCACAAAAGACATGCCTGCATGGTATTCCTACAGGGACTAGGCTCTAGAACAAAGGTTTCCAGTCTCTGCAGTGGTGCCAGGACCCAAGTCTGCCATAACATAGAAGAATTGCCAGACCTAAGTGGTCCTCCTGGCTTATACATACAGTGAATTTCTCAGTGCTAACCCATGTGGACTGAAAACCTAAGATGACTCCCTGATACCTTCAGGCTTTGTAGACTTGACCCTCACCCATGATGCAATCAACCACTCTTGTAACATTGGGGAGAGGATGGTTTCTGATGGTCTAACATGGTCTCTGATTGTATTCCCTGCCTGGGGAGTTGTGGAATGAACAAAAGATATATAATACAACTTGCACACCCAAGTGTAGAGTAAGATTCATATTTTCTACATATTTAATCAGATAATTGTTGAGATCCATTGTTGAGATTAGAAAGAGATATTGAAGATAGAGTAAAAGTTGCGCTATTTATTCCTTCTACCTTCATGAAAAGCTCCATTGGGTCTCATCTGACACCAGAGAAATCCAGGCATAGAACCTAGTTGTACCTCTAGCACAGTGGTTCTCAAACTTGAGCATGCATCAGAATTACCTGGAGGGCTTGTTAAAACAAAGGTTGCTGGGCCTCACAGAGTTTCTAATCTAGTAAGTCTACTGTTGCCAGAGAATTTTATTTCTAACAAGTTCCTAGGTAATGCTGATCTTGCTTGTTCAGGGACTCCACTTTGAAAACCAGACCTATGGAAGACAACTTAACAGAGGCTGGGTTTGAATTTTCATTCAACCTAATTTTTAGAGGAAATTTCTTTCTTATGTAGCATGAATTTAACATGAATTTACATTTTTGCCTCATAGCACTGTCTCCTACACCCACCCTCCATGTTCTCTATTACACATAATTGTGCAAGTTGGTTTCCAGAGTTTTCTATTTTCAATGCCCGTTATTCACTTCAGGTTTTGTGACAGCACTAGATAAAATTATGGTGCTTTTCTTTCACTTTTTAATGCTTTTTTTCCTGTTAAAAAGGAACTCTGAACTTGTTCTTTAGTAGCCATCAGTATTATACATTGAACTTGAGAGTTCTAGATTCTGAACAGGGTAGGAAAGCAGAGACTGGAATTTGTAAGATACATATATCTATATATATATAACTTTTACAAAGCCATCATTTTATTTTTTTCAATACAACCTACCCAAGTCTCTTATCTGAGTTGGTTTTAAAAAGCTATTTTGTGTGAAAAATTGTATCCAATTTTTTTCTTGCACCCTGTAGATATTCTTTCATGGACTGATGAACAGAGTATAAAATCTGTTATAGAAATTAAATAGTGTAGTGGGTAAAAGCATGGGCTTTGCTGACAGATGGACCTCCGTTTGAATTTCAGCTCTGTCCCTTCGTAAGGAAGGGTGACCTCAGGCAAGTCAATTTTTCCTCTTTGAGCCTCAGTTTTTTCATCGAGTAACAGAGATAATGCCTTCTCTTTGGCTTGTTGTGAGGGCTGATTTAGATGATGTGAGTAATAAGCATTCTAAATAGAAGTTATTATTTCTTAAAGATGATCCTTTTCTCAAACCACTTTACCCCCCCCCCACACACACAATGCTGTAATTTTATAGTTTAAAAAGAAAAAGCTCTGTGGAAAATTAAAGAAAAAAATTTATTTCCATATACTATATATTAGGAGAAGGTACTATTATCAAACTACATGGTTTTCACTTGTTATGATAGAATAAGTATGTTTGCTTAGTGTTTTCTCTTTTTTCAGTGGTGTTTGCCTGAATCAACATTAGCTAAGAGAATCCACACAGTTCAAATAAATGTCAGAGAACTGTAGAGGACTTTTCTCCAGCCAAGTAGTTTTTGGAATGCTGAGTTAACGTCTATACACATGAAAACACTGGGATAATATCTCTTGCTACCAACAGAGGATATCCGGGCGCCTGGGTGGCTCAGTTGGTTAAGCGACTGCCTTCGGCTTAGGTCATGATCCTGGAGTACCGGGATCGAGTCCCACATCGGGCTCCCTGCTCAGCAGGGAGTCTGCTTCTCCCTCTGACCCTCCCCCCCCATGTGCTCTCTCTCTCTCAAATAAATAAATAAAATCTTTAAAAAAAAAAAAACAGGATATTCATGGTCTAAAAGTATTTGCAGCTTAGATGAGACAAACGTGAAGAGACTATAACATATATATATATATGAATACAGTGAAAAAATACTATATATATATATTAGAATACAGTGAAGTAATTGGTGCCAATTTTTATCAGCCATTATCTTTTACATGCAGTTCATAATTTATACTTCTCAGGCTTTAATTCCAGGTCATGTGAACCTAAATGAATCTGTTCAGATGGGGTATAGCCAACAAAAGAAAATGATGCTGGTTAATTTATGACAAAATCAGATGTGCGTGTTGGGAGGGGCAAAGATGAAATTGATTGGCAGGCTATACAGTAGCTCACAATATTTTTTTTTTCAAAGATTTTGTTCATTCATTTGACAGAGAGAGAGGGAGACACAGGAAGAGAGGGAACACAAGCAGGGGGAGTGGAAGAGGGAGAAGCAGGCTTCCCGTGGAGCAGGGAGCCCAATGCGGGGCTTGATCCCAGGACCTCAGGATCATGACCTGAGCCGAAGGCAGATGCTTAATGACTGAGCCACCCAGGCGCCCAAGTAGCTCACAAAATTAAGGAAGGTAGTTGACCAGGCCAGGAGGGAACATGAAGCAGAAAAGCTCAGACATCCTGATGAGCAGGCTGACTCTCTCCTGAGCACCAACTGCTTCTCCATCTGTGAATCATTCTGCTGGAGAGATAAGGGTCCATTCACCTTGTCTAGCTCAGGTCAAGCACTCACCTATTGTTAGGGAAGGGCAGGGAACCTTGACTGACAGTCCCACATATGCTGTGGCATACAATTTCTAGTGGTGAGGGGGACTACCCCTCCCCTCTAAATAGCCTGCTTTTTACCACTCATAAAAGGAATGGATGCAAAAGAAGTGTAGCTTACTGGTACAAAAAGCCCATAAATATATTTGTTTACATTAGTTTATATAGCATGTTCATTTAACCTGAAAAAAAAAATGCTTAGAATAGGCTTAGAATAACAGCCAAAAGCATCTTAAAAATATACCTTTAATCCTCAACTTACCCAAATTCATAAGCCATCATGCTATGTACATTGAATTGTCTAAAAGTTAATATTTAATGTAAATATCCAAGATGGCAAGATAAAACTCATTAAACAGAATAATGTTCATTTGAAAGGTTAATTTATTCATACCCGACGCAATGGCTATTTTGGTGTTCACTTCTAATAGCAGCAGCAGTAAAAACTTTGTCAATGCTGTTAATTTATTGAAGGCTATAGCTAGTAAATATTTACTACAGCCCCAAACATTTTAATCTCCTTTCCATTAATATTTTACCTAACAGTTTCTCTCTCATATAATCAATTTAATATTTTTAATGCTTAATATCTTAATTGGTCTTCAATTTAGAAAGATGGAATAGGAATTTAAGCTTAAGATATGAAATTGTATCTATAAGCTGAAGAAAAAGTTAAAAATATGTAAACCCCTTAGGAAATGGAAAATTACTCATTCTAAAATGTATGCCATAAATTTTATATTAAATGAACACTGAATCATAAATGTTTCTTCTTTCACATCTTTAATATTCAACAATTATGTCTCTCAATATCCTTTGGCATTAAATTTAATTGACCCTGGTTGTGTCAATTAGAAGCACTTGTATTATTTATGGATTTTTTATGAATTGTCTTTATCAGGTCTGTAGAGCTTTAGGCCACTTGCTTATTCATTACCTTGTTCATCAAATCCCCATCTTAAAATATGGGGATTTCTGAAATAGTTTTTAATACAATAAAACATCCACTCTTACTACTATATCCTGATGTAGGTGGTAAACATTTTCTGTGAAGGACCAGATAGTAAATATTTTAGGCTTTGTAGGTAACATACTGTCTCTGTCAACTCTTCTTCTTCTTAGCAACCTTTTAAAAATGTAAAAACTATTCTTTGTTGTATGGCTGTACAAAAACAGGCTGCAAGCTCCATTTGACCCATAGCCTTAGTTTGCCTACTCCTGTAATGCATCATTTTATGAAAGATTATACATCCAAAAGGCTATAAGATACATTTGTAAGTTTAATAATTTTGAATAAACTAATAACCACAATTTAATTCAAGAAGTGGAACATCATAACCAGTGCCTCAAAATTTTCTCATGTGCCACTTCCAGAGTTAATAATATCTTTGGACATTGTCCTAAATTAATGTATTTTTATCTTTTTAGGAAACTTTTTCTTTTAGTTGAATTCCTTTGTAATTAAGTCAACTTGTCAAAAGATACTTATTAAGGATATCTTAAAAAAAAAAAAAAGGATATCTTGTGTTCCAAGCACTCTTCTAGGTCCCCAGGAGCTTATATCCTAGTGATGAAGATAAATAATACATATATAAGGAAATAACAGAAATTCAATACTAGCTGAAGGTGGGAAATGATGGTGGCTTGAAGATGATATGATAAGAATAGGGTTATATTTTTTAAATGGTGCCATGGGACTTACTGATGGATTAAATGTGAAGTGTATAAGAAAGAGAGAAATCAGGGATGACTACAAATTTGACCTGAGCAGTTGAGTGGATAGTGATGCTATTTAATATGTTGAGGAAGAATTTGAGAGTGGCAGATTTTATAGCAAAACTCAGTAGTTATATTTGGGGACATGTTAAGTTTTATGCTTATTAGATACCCCAATGAAAATGAAAATAGACACTTGCATATTCAAGTCTGGAGCCACAGAACTGAATGAAATCACTCAAGGAAAGAGTAGATAATGCAAGTAGATAAAGAAGGGATGCGGATCCAGGAGCAAGCCCTGGAAGATGAGTCAGAGGGAGATTGGCAAAACATGCATGTTAGGTAAAACACTAAGTGGGTGTGGAGGGGAGCTTGGAAACTCAGGGAAGAAAGGAAACAGTGGTCCACCAAGATTTAAAAAAAAAAACAAAAACTCCTAGAGGTTGAGCAAGATGAACCCATTCACTTTGACCTTGATAATAGCCACCATGGAAGAGTGGTGAGGATAAAAACCAAAAACCCGGTTGTATTGAGCTGAGCAGAATGGCAGATGCACCCTTCAAAGGCGTTTGCAGTGAAGGGAGCAAGGAACAAGGAAACACGGTGATAGCTGAAGGAAGTATGAATTAAAGGGAACTTTTCCAAAAAAGCCTAGTATGAAATGAGCTTGTGTATAATTTAAAAATGAAAGGACTTCAAGAGATGTTTTAGTGATATCACCCTATATCTGTACCAGTTATCTCATGCTGTATCACAAATTACTCCTAAACTTACTGGTATAAGTATTTATTATGCTCAAGTATTTTGTGGGCTGGAAATTTGGATTGGTCTATACAACAGGGATTGGCAAACATTTTCTTTTCTTTTTTTTTAAAGCGTTCCTAAGTGGGGTCCCAAGTTCGTTCGTTCGTTCTCTTTCTTTCTTTCTTTCTTTTTTTCTTTTTAAGATTTTATTTATTTATTTGACAGAGAGACACAGTGAGAGACGGAACACAAGCAGGGGGAGTGGGAGAGGGAGAAGCAGGCTTCCCACGGAGCAGGGAGCTCGATGCGGGGCTCGATCCCAGTACCCTGGGATCATGACCTGAGCCAAAGGCAGACACTTAACGACTGAGCCACCCAGGCGCCCCAGCAAACATTTTCTGTAAAGGGCCAAAGAGCAAATACTTTAGGTTTTGCAAGCCCAGTGATCACTGTCACAACTGTTCAACTCAGCCATTACAACATGAAATAAAGAAGGTAGTTGTGTTCCAAAAAACTTGCCTTACAAAAAATAGGTGGTGGGCTGGATTTGGCTTGCAGGTCCTCGTTTGCAGACTCCTGGCGCAGAATGTCTGAGGCCCCACCTTGACAGCTGGCCTGGAATGCTGTGGCTCCCCAGGTGTCTCTTTCTACTTCAGTGTGATCTTTCTACATGATCACTCAAACATGGCAGCTTCAGGTTAGTTGCACTTTTAAAATGGAGGCTCAGGGCTTGAAAGTGACTGTCCCAGGAAAACCTGGCAGAATCTGCATGGCTTTTTCGAACCTAGGCTCGGAACTCATGCTGGGTCACTTCTGCCATATTTTGTTTGTTGATGTAGTCACAGAGGTGGTCCACCCAGGTATAAGGAGAGGGAAAGGAAGGAAATGTCTGCCTCTTCCTGGGAGGAGAAAGAATGTATGGACATGTTAAAAAACCTCCATACTTTCTAAGAAATAAGCAAAAGGTCAGGAGACTTTTTTTTCTAGAAGGGAATTTTGAAATTTCATAATGACTCGTGATTTCAAAATATTGGTTGAAAATGGAACATTGTGGACAAACCGTCATTTTTAAAATTTTCTTGGGAACAGTACTGAAGAAAAAAAATGGCTCCTTGCATAATTCAACTATGATGGTGCTTAATTGCATTCAGACTGCCTGTTTCACTAAAAAGAGTACATATGTAATTGGCCTCCTTATCTTTTGAATGTGTAAATCTCAAATTACTTGATATGTTGTGGTTTTGGTTGGGCCACTAAGCATGAAAATGGATATCTGACTCTTAGAAATTATAAATAAATTTATTTGGGCACCTGTGGTAAGCCTAATAATGGCCCCCAAAATGTCTGCATCCTGGATACTTTCTATGGCCAAAGGACCTTTGCAGATACCATTTAGGATATTGAGATAGAGAAGTTATCCTTGATTATCCAGATGGGCCTTAAGCATAATCACAAGTGCTCTTACATGAGGGAGGCAGAGGGAGACTTGACTAGAAGAAGATGTAGGAGATGTGATGATGAAAGCAAGAGGTTGGAGCAATGCAAGGAAGAAGCCACAAGCCAAGGGTTGCAAGTAACCCCTAGAAGATAGAAAAGCCAAGGAAAGAGATTTTCCCTCAGAGCTTCCAGAAGGAAACTGCCCTGCCTATACCCTGACTTTGACCTAGTGAAACTGACTTCAGACTTCTGGCCTCTAGAATTGTATTAGAATAAATTTGTGTAGTTTTGAGCCATTAAGTTCGTGGTAATATATTACAGTAGTCATAGGAAACTAATGTAGCCTTCTATAGAAGTTCATGAAACATTTGGCTGACGTGTGTTTGCACATGACATAAATTATAGTGAGCTAGGAGTGCTTGCTCATAGCAGTTGCTCCAAAGATACAAGTCAAATAAGATATATGTTAAGTAAATGATTAGAAAGTAGGGTACATGGTGTGATGTGGTGAAACCAGAAGGTGAAACTGGTAAAAGCCACAAGAAGGAGAAGGCACTATGAAGCAAGGTTGAAACTGAAAAGGTCCAAGGGAACTGAAAATGGAATCTCTCCAGGGAGACTGAAGTGCATATCTCAGGGTTCATTGGAGGCAGGATGATGATGTCCTACCCTAACACTTGAGCCAAGCCCCACTATGGGGTGGAAGGATAAGGTGTGACATTTATTCATTCAATCCTAATGGCTCACTGTGTCCCAAGCACGGACTCTCTCTAGTTCCCAGGGCACAGAGTGAAGCAGGGTTGGCCCCAACAAATACATAGGGAGGTCAGAGTCTTCTTGAGTATCCTCACTAATTGAAAATTGTTTCAGTTCTTTTTACATGGCAGTATATTAAATGCCAAACACTAGCTTTAATGCTTTAAGGATATTTTTACATGGTAGCTAATTAAAGCTAAAGATTAAAGGGGAAAACACTTTCAGGTTCATAATACTTAGGTACCTTACAGCATCTTTGTTTACATTACATCAGCTGTCTCCTAGAAGCAGCAAAGCACAAGGCCCAATAACATGGGTTCTGAAGCAGGAATGCCTGGGTTTGAATCCCAAATTTGCCATTAGATTGGTGACTTTGTACAAATATCACTCAACTCCCTCATTTGCAAACAGAAAATAATAGCATCTATCACAAATTCTCATAAGAACTGAAAGGGTTAATAATTGTAAAGCACTAACAGTATCAGCGCACAGTAAGCGTTACATATTTGTTGACTAAAGATATTGAAAACTTTATGTCTTTAAGGTATTAAAAACTTCGTGAATGGAGTTCATAATAAATCACATTCATTTGCACTCTGTAAATTGCTTAACTTTTCCAGTGGTTAGTATTCTCCATGCTCACTTTCTCAAAGTCCCCATGACGAATTTCCACTTACCATTCAACAATTGCTGACAGGGCTCCCGCCTGTGAAAACCAGTGAACCCCTATGTTGCAAATGAGTGTCAGTAATGGCGATAGTAAGGGTTTCACAATCTGTGAGTGAGACTAAAGCTCACAAATGCAATCGGAAATGAGGCACTTCTGCCACTTCTAAATCACTTCAGACCCTTTCAGGCTATAACAAAGTGCTGGGGATGTGACTCATAGCTTTTGCCTCAGGGTGGAGAGGTGAAAAACTTACTGGCTTTGCTAGTCTGACAGAACTGCATTCAAATCCTGACCCAGTCCTTACTAACTGCAAAGCAGGCAACTTAATGAAACTTCCTTAATCTAAAAGGGCCACGTTGGCTGAGTCCTAAAATACGCATATATGCAACCCCATAATTTAGGAAATGGTCACTCTTCTTGGCTAAGTAGCAACAGACAGTATGTAGTTTGGGTGTTCAGAAACTGGAGTATCTAGGGATCAGATACACACATTTGTATTTTTCAGTGGAGAAAGGAAAGCAGTGCTACCTCAAACCTGTTTTTTTGGAAGCTTTTATTGGCCAAAGCTTTCTATCTTTACTTCTGTTTAGCCTTTTAGAAGTTGATAACATTCAGGCATTTCCTTTGGCAAATCTGGCACATACTAAAGAAAAAGGACATACATATTTTTCAGTTTTTCTGGTGAAAGTGGATGTGCAACATATAAAAGAATGGTGACTAGTCAGACACCACTTACCAGTAACAAGATGCCAGGCACCAATTACAGAAGATACTATTCCCTGCTTACTCCACCACTGACCCCAGAGGAGGAACTGACTCTGCAAACAGCTAAAATCATAGTCATTCTCTTCATTTCCTGTGTGGCACCCCCCCACCCCCCAACACAGGAATAATCCCATAATCAGTCAGTGTCAAGGTCCTGGGTTTATTTCGTTCCCAAGGAGATTGATGCCTGAAAGAGTTGTCTTTTAAATTTTGGCCTCTTCTTCCTAAATGAGAAAGCTTTTTAGAAAGACAATCATGGTATCAGGTTAGTCATCTAAACATGTGATTTCACCCTGGATATAAAGGAACATGAAAGAGGGCTAAATTAGGATGAATTACTATGGAACACCTCATTTTTTATTACTTTATATATTCGGTGATAAGAACGGTCTGTAACCTGGAGGTACAAATCATTGTTGGACAAGCATTATTATCCATATAAATGATTTGTCTATGGTCACAAAGCTTGTTAGTAGCCAACTCAGAACAAGAACCTAGGGTATGGGATTGCAATTTCTGGACTGTTTTTCTTTGCCATTCACTCTTGGTAATTAACATAATCAAAATCTACTTAGAGATAAGTGGGTACAACAAAATAAATTATTGTTCCTTTTGTTGGATGAGTTTGTTTTGACCTGGATATTAAATTTCCCCAAATCCCACTGTCTTTAGTTATGTCTGTTCTGATTTTTATTTTTTTTAAACAATGCTTATAGCTTTTAGACTATTGATCTGTATTTAGGGAGATAGCTTTAGTAACTACCAAACAGGAAGTCATCCAGGTAAATCTGGGACACCTGTGGAACTCAGAAGCAAGGCTAACTAAGCACTTAAAATATGCAAAGAATGGAGGAAGCTGAAAGCAGACCATGTGATTTGGTTTACTCTTGGTTTTTCCTAAAGGAAAAAGAATCCCACCTTTTTAGACCCAATTTGGCTCTCATCTGTAAAGGTCAGAGATCCATCCTGCCTGCTTCTTTCCAATAGCATACTCTCTCTACCATAATTCACTCTCTTCTTTATTATTACATTTTTGTCTTGTTCTATTAAATAAGGGACTTTTCCTTTAGTCTTCTTCTGATATCCCAGGATCAACCAATAGTGATATAAATTGGCAAATGACCTTGGGTCCAGAGGTCTGGTGGGTCATTCCCTAAGACTAAAGTCAGGATAACATTGATGTGGCTATTAATCTCCTTTACAGTCCAGGTAAGAGGCTGATGACACCTTGGAATAGCAGGTAAGTAGGAAAGTAAATGAAGATTCTTGGAGAATTCTGAATTCCCAAAGCCACGTCACTATATTCTTCCATCTCTTCCCGTAAGTCTGCTCCTTGTCACTGTTACAATAACACTTTCCATTACGTGAAACTAAAACGGGAGACAGAACATTGCCACATTATCTGGGGACACTTTGTCTAGTAATGGTTGTTTAGTGTTTTGTTTTGCTTTATTTTGAAGTCTGGGCTGGGTGGTGAGGGGGTGAATGAATGAATGATAATGTCATTAATTATGAAAGAAATCTGACTTATTTGTTAATGTATATCCAGCTAAATTATGCAACTAAACTGACTATTTGTAACTCATTTATTTGAGTATATATTTTATAGATAATGTATTAGTGTGTAGTAAAAAAGATCTTGTACTATAAACTGTAGTTATGATTTGAATGACTGGCCTGAGCAGGTTGTGAAAGAAGATCACATATCTCTTGTTGGTAGCCCCCAGGTCAGCCTAAAAAGAAATAAAATTTCTTAAATCTTGGTTTGCAGTAATGGAAAGGATTCAGAGTAAATACAGGGTCTCCTATCTGAGTAGTGGAGTATTGTTAATTTATTGTTAATTTAGTATCAATGTCTTCTCCTAAGGATGCTGTAAATTGAAGACCCTTTAATGGATTTTTTTTAACCCATGGGTGTTAAAGAGTAAACTTACAAATCAGGCTCGATCCTGTTCTTGATAATGTTATGTTTTGAGACTAATTTTTGCAGATAGAGTGGAGTATAACTCACCACCATATTTTCTTCCTCACAATTTGGATTAATTCTTTAAAATGATAAGAAAAATAATAAAAAGTAGCCCAACCAAATACTCACTTCTTCACTTAATATTTTGTTGCTTGGCAGTTTTCTTCACTGTCATTTTTCAGTGGAAAAATACCTGAAATTTATCTACTGAAATTCAGCTGAACAGAGTAATTTAAAAAGAAACAATAGCATACTAATAATAAGATAAACATTCAAATGCAGTACAGCATTTGTTTCTAATTACCACTTCATCAAGTCCTAGTTACAAATTAAGTCGCTTTTATTTCAATTAACAATTTAATGGTGCTTTAGAGAGATAAAGAATGTTTTAAAAAAGAAACCAAACCTCTGATAAAGTACACCCAATTTTCTCCCAAAAGAAAACATGGTAAAGGTATCAAGCTATAAGAAAAAGCCTGGGATAAATGATTTGTGGACTGTACTGTCCACCACAGGTAGGAGATGTAGATAACGTAGATAATGTTTTTCTTTTTTGGGGGGGGGGGGTTGTTTGTTTGTTTTGTCTGCTGAGAACTTCTCTCCTATTCTGCCTAAGTTGTCTCTTCTGATATCCTACATGGGGGAAAGGCCAGCTAGGCAGCCATGCATCTATCTAACAAATATTTATTGAGCATCTACTTTGTGCCAGGCACTTAAGTGCCAGGTCATGAGGATTCAGTGATGAATAAAATCTAGTTCCTTCTCTCAGGAACGTCTCTTGTGTAATGGTAGAGACAGATATATAAACTAATAGTCACAGTGTAATGTGTCTAAGACAATAACTGAGTGAGAAGAGCTATAATGAAGATGGATAAATTCATTTAATCTAATGTGTTATAGGATTTCATCCAAAGGTTATTTTTTAAAATTTTTAATTGTTATGTTAATCACCATACATTACATCATTAGTTTTAAATGTAGTGTTCCATGATTCATTGTTTGTGCATAACACCCAGTGCTCCACGCAGAACGTGCCCTCCTTAATACCCATCACCAGACCAACCCATCCCCCCACCCCCTCCCCTCTAGAACCCTCAGTTTGTTTTTCAGAGTCCATCATATCTCATAGTTCATCTCCCCCTCCGATTCCCCCCTTCATTCTTCCCCTCCTGCTATCTTCTTTTTTTTTTCTTAACATATATTACATTATTTGTTTCAGAGGTACAGATCTATGATTCAACAGTCTTGCACAATTCACAGCGCTCACCATAGCACATACCCTCCCCAATGTCTATCACCCAGCCACCCCATCGCTCCCACCTCACCCCCACTCCAGCAACCCTCAGTTTGTTTCCTGAAATTAAGAATTCCTCATATCAGTGCGGTCATATGATACATGTCTTTCTCTGATTGACTTATTTCAGTCAGCATAACACCCTCCAGTTCCATTCATATCGTTGCAAATGGCAAGATCTCATTTCTTTTGATGGCTGCATAATATTCCATTGTGTATACATACCACATCTTCTTGATCCATTCATCTGTCGATGGACATCTTGGCTCTTTCCACAGTTTGGCTATTGTGGACATTACTGCTATAAACATTGGGGTGCACGTACCCCTTCGGATCCCTACATTTGTATCTTTGTGGTAAATACCCAGTAGTGCAATTGCTGGATCGTATGGTAGCTCTATTTTCAACTGTTTGAGGAACCTCCATACTATTTTCCAGAGTGGTTGCACCAGCCTGCATTCCAACCAACAGTGTAGGAGGGGTCTCCTTTCTCCACATCCCCGCCAACATCTGTCGTTTCCTGACTTGTTAATTTTAGCCATTCTGACTGGTGTGAAGTGGAATCTCATTGAGGTTTTGATTTGGATTTCCCTGATGCCGAGCGATGTTGAGCACTTTTTCATGTGTCTGTTGGCCATTTGGATGTCTTCTTTGGAAAAATGTCTGTTCATGTCTTCTGCCCATTTCTTGATTGGATTATTTGTTCTTTGGGTGTTGAGTTGGATAAGTTCTTTATAGATTTTGGATACTAGCCCTTTATCTGTCATTGGCAAATATTTTCTCCCATTCTGTCGGTTGTCTTTTGGTTGTGTGGACTGTTTCTTTTGCTGTGCAAAAGCTTTTCCTCTTGATGAAATCCCAATAGTTCATTTTTGCCCTTGCTTCCCTTGCCTTTGGCGATGTTTCTAGGAAGAAGTTGCTGCGGCTGAGGTCGAAGAGGTTGCTGCCTCACATCTAGGTCTTTCAACCATTTGGAGTCTATTTTTGTGTGTGGTGTAAGAAAATGGCCCAGTTTCATTCTTCTGCATGTGGCTGTCCAATTTTCCCAACACCATTTGTGGAGGAGACTGTCTTTTTTCCATTGGACATTCCTTCCTGCTTTGTCAAAGATGAGTTGACCATAGAGTTGAGGGTCCATTTCTGGGCTCTCGATTCTGTTCCATTGATCTATGTGTCTGTTTTTGTGCCAGTACTATACTGTCTTGATGATGACAGCTTTGTAATAGAGCTGGAAGTCCGGAATTGTGATGCCGCCAGCTTTGCTTTTCTTTTTCAACATTCCTCTGGCTATTGGGTCTTTTCTGGTTCCATACAAATTTTAGGATTATTTGTTCCATTTCTTTGAAAAAAGTGGATGGTATTTTGATGGGGATTGCATTGAATGTGTAGATTGCTCTAGGTAGCATTGACATCTTCACAATGTTTGTTCTTCCAATCGATGAGCATGGAACATTTTTCCATTTCTTTGTGTCTTCTTCAATTTCTTTCATGAGTATTTTGTACTTTTCTGAGTACAGATCCTTTGCCTCTTTGGTTAGATTTATTCCTAGGTATCTTATGGTTTTGGGTGCAACTGTAAATGGGATCGACTCCTTGATTTGTCTCTCTTCTGTCTTGTTGGTGTATAGGAATGCCACTGATTTCTGTGCATTGATTTTATATCCCGCCACTTTACAGAATTCCTGTATGAGTTCTAGCAGTTTTGGGGTGGAGTCTTTTGGATTTTCCACATAAAGTGTCATATCATCTGCAAAGAGTGAGAGTTTGACTTCCTCCCTGCCGATTTGGATGTCTTTGATTTCTTTTTGTTGTCTGATTGCTCTGACTTTGAATACTATGTTGAAAAGCAGTGGTGATAGTGGACATCCCTGCCACGTTCCTGACCTTAGGGGGAAAGCTCTCAGTTTTTCCGCATTGAGAACGATATTTGCTGTAGGTTTTTCATGGATGGCTTTTATGATATTGAGGTAGGTACCCTCTATCCCTATACTCTGAAGAGTTTTGATCAAGAAAGGATGCTGTATTTTGTCAAATGCTTTCTCTGCATCTATTGAGAGGATCATATGATTCTTGTTCTTTCTTTTGTTAATATATTGTGTCACGTTGATTGATTGCGGATGTTGAACCAACCTTGCAGCCCAGGCATAAATCCCACTTGGTCATGGTGAATAATCCTTGTAATGTACTGTTGGATCCTATTGGCTAGTATTTTGGTGAGAATTTTTGCATCCATGTTCATCAAGGATATTGGTCTGTAATTCTCCTTTTTGATGGGGTCTTTGTCTGGTTTGGGGATCAAGGTAATGGTGGCCTCATAAAATGAGTTTGGAAGTTTTCCTTCCATTTCTATTTTTTGGAACAGTTTCAGGGGAATAGGTATTAATTCTTCCTTAAATGTTTGGTAGAATTCCCCTGGGAAGCCATCTGGCCCTGGGCTTTTGTTGGGAGATTTTTGATGACTGCTTCAGTTTCCTTAGTGGTTTTAGGTCTGTTCAGGTTTTCTATTTCTTCCTGGTTCAGTTTTGGTAGTTGATACATCTCTAGGAATGCATCCATTTCTTCCAGGTTATCTAATTTGCTGGCATAGAGTTGCTGATAATATGTTCTTATAATTGTTTGTATTTCTTTGGTGTTGGTTGTGATCTCTCCTCTTTCATTCATGATTTTGTTGATTTGGGTCATTTCTCTTTTCTTTGTGATAAGTCTGGCCAGGGGTTTATCAATCTTAATTCTTTCAAAGAACCAGCTCCTAGTTTTGTTGATCTGTTCTACTGTTCTTTTGGTGTCTATTTCATTGATTTCTGCTCTGATCTTTATTATTTCTCTTCTCCTGCTGGGTTTAGGCTTTATTTGCTGTTTTTTCTTTAGCCTTTTTAGGTGTAGGGTTAGATTGTGTATTTGAGACCTTTCTTGTTTCTTGAGAAAGGCTTGTATTGCTATATACTTTCCTCTTAGGACTGCCTTTGCTGCATCCCAAAGATTTTGAACAGTTGTGTTTTCATTTTCATTGGTTTCCATGAATTTTTTTAATTCTTCTTTAATTTCCTGGTTGACCCATTCATTCTTTAGTTGGATGCTCTTTAGCCTCCATGTATTTGAGTTCTTTCCGACTTTCCTCTTGTGATTGAGTTCTAGTTTCAAAGCATTGTGGTCTGAAAATATGCAGGGAATAATCCCAATCTTTTGGTACCGGTTGAGACCTGATTTGTGACCTAAGATGTGATCAATTCTGGAGAATGTTCCATGGGCACTAGAGAAGAATGTGTGTTCCATTGCTTTGGGATGAGATGTTCTGAATATGTCTGTGAAGTCCATTTGGTCCAGTGTTTCATTTAAAGTCTTTATTTCCTTGTTGATCTTTTGCTTAAATGATCTGTCCATTTCAGTCGGGGGTGTTAAAGTCCCCCACTATTATTGTATTGTTGGCAATGTGTTTCTTTGCTTTTGTTATTAATTGCCTTATATAATTGGCTGCTCCCATGTTAGGGGCATAGATATTTACAATTGTTAGATCTTCTTGTTGGATAGACCCTTTAAGTAGGATATAGTGTCCTTCCTCATCTCTTATTACAGTCTTTGTTTTAAAATCTAATTTGTCTCATATAAGGATTGCCACCCCTGCTTTCTTTTGGTGTCCGTTAGCATGGTAAATGGTTTCCCACCCCTTCACTTTCAATGTGGGGGTGTCTTTGGGTCTAAAATGAGTCTCTTGCAGACAGCATATTGATGGGTCTTGTTTTTTAATCCAATCTGATAGCCTGTGTCTTTTGATTGGGGCATTTAGCCCATTTACATCAGGGTAACTATTGAAAGGTATAGATTTAGTGCCATTGTATTGCCTGTAAAGTGACTGTTACTGTATATTGTCTGTATTCCTTTCTGGTCCATGTTGCTTTTAGGCTCTCTCTTTGCTTAGAGGACCCCTTTCAATATTTCTTGTAGGACTGTTTTCGTGTTTGCAGATTCCTTTAGTTTTTGTTTGTCCTGGAAGATTTTTATCTCTCCCTCTATTTTCAATGACAGCCTAGCTGGATATAGTATTCTTGGCTGCTTATTTTTCTCATTTAGTGCTCTGAAGATATCATGCCGGTCCTTTCTGGCCTGCTAGGTCTCTGTGGATAGGTCTTTTGGCAGTCTAATGTTTCTACCATTGTAGGTTACATATCTCTTCTCCCGAGCTGCTCCAGGATTTTCTCTTTGTCTCTGAGACTCGTAAGTTTTACTATTAGATGTTGGGGTGTTGACCTATTTTTATTGATTTTGAGAGGGGTTCTCTGTGCCTCCCGGATTTTGATGCCTGTTTCCTTCCTCACATTCGAGAAGTTCTGTGCTAAAATTTGCTCCAATATACTTTCTGCCCCTCTCTTTCTTCTTCTTGTAGGATCCCAATCATTCTAATGTTTCGTCTTATCATATCGCTTATCTCTCGAATTCTGCCCTCGTGATCCTGTAGTTGTTTCTCTCTTTTTCTCAGCCTCTTTATTTTCCATCATTTGGTCTTCTATATCGCTGATTCTCTCTTCTGCCTCATTTATCCTAGCAGTTAGTGCCCCCATTTTTGTTTGCACCTCATTAATAGCCTTTTTGATTTCGACTTGGTTAGATTTTAGTTCTTTTGTTTCTCCAGAAAGGGTTTCTCTGATAACCCCATGCTTTTTTCAAGCCCAGCTAGTATCTTTAAAGTCATGATTTGAACTCTACGTTCGACATTGTACTAATGTCCGTATTGAGTAGGTCCCTGGCAGACGGTACTACCTCTTGTTCTTTTTGTTGAGGTCATTTTTTTCGTCTTGTCATTTTGTCCAGAGGAGAATAAATGAATGAGAAATCAAAATGGTAACAGGGTAACAATGTCCCCAGAAAATATACTCTAATCAAATCAGAAAAGACCTGAAACCAGGGGAAAAGAAAGGGAAAGAAAGAAAAAAAAAGAAAAGAAAAAGATAAAAACAAGAACAGAACACAAGAAAAAAGAAACAATATGATCAAATATGATCAGGCTGGTGCCTAGATCAGTGCCACACACTAGATTTTCGGTGTATTTTAGTCTGTTAGAAGAAAGTGCCTCCTAAAATTTTAAAGAAAGAAAGACTTATATGTGCACAAGATAAGGGTTGATACGATGAAGGGATGGAATATGACTGTAAAGATGAAAATTATAAAAAATTTTAAAAAAGGAATTGATAAGATATTTGAAAAAAGAAAGAAGAGGATTAAAAAAAAGGAAAGAAGGAAAGAAAAAAAAGGGGGGAGAGACTGTGATCAGGCAGGAGACTAGAAGAAAGCCATACACTAGAGATTTAGGGTATATTTTGATCTGTTAGAAGAAACTGTATCTCAAAATTTTAAAGAGAGAACAACTTACATATATATCTGCCAAAAATAAGGGTAACTACTATGAAGGGATAGAATATGACTCGAAAACTAAAAAATTTTTTTAAAAAGGGATTGATAAGATGGTTGAAAAAAGGAAAAAGAAAAATTCAAAAAAAAAAACCAGTTAAAAAAATTAACTTTGAAAGACTAATGAATCATTGTAAAAAAGCCATGAATTCTATGTGCAGTATTCCCCTAGCGCTGGAGTTCTGCTGTTCTCATTGATCGGTAAACTTGGTATTGGCTGGCTGTTCTTGCTGATCTTCTGGGGGAGGGGCCTGTTGCCCTGGTTCCCAAATGTCTTTGCCGGAGGCGGAATTGCCCCGCCCTTGTCGGCCATCTGCTCGGGTTTGCTCCTGGGAGCTTTTGTTCCCTGCGAGCTTTCCGTACAGCGTTGGAGGATGACAGTGAAAATGGTGGCCTCTCAACCTCCAACCCGGAGGAGCCGAGAACTTGGGGCCGCGCTCCTCAGTGCACCCCCATAGAAGAGCAGTCAGTCACTCCTGTCTCACTGGTCTCTGGCCGCACTCCCTGCTCACCCGACCTGTGATCGAGCGTTTCTATCTCTGGCACCCCACCCCGTGTGGAGTCTCCAAACCCAGCAGATCCCTGCGGTGCGCTCCTGTGCTGCTCCTCCCAGGGTAGGAAGGGAAATCTCCCCAGATCTGCCACTTGTTGGGTCCCTGCTGTAGGAGCAGTGGCCCGACTGTGCCGCGGATCACAGTTTATGGCAACCCCAGCTGAGAGCCCACGCCTCGGCTCCGTCTCTGCAGCTGGCTTCCCCACACCAATACCTGGGAGCTCTGCTGCACTCAGACACCCCTGGTCTTTCTGTGACCCTGAGGGTCCTGAGACCACAGTGTCCTGCGAGGGTTCTACCCCCGCTTAGCCACTGGAGCGACGTCCCTCAGTGGAGCCGACTTCTAAAAGTTCCGATTTTGTGCTCTGCGGCTCTATCACTTGCCAGAAGCAGCCAATGGAGGCCCCCTCCCCCGCCGTCTATCCTCCCGAATATCGCCTCGGATTCACTTCTCCTCACGTCCTACCCTCCAGAAAGTGGTCGCTTTTCTGTTCAGAGAGTTTTTGCTATTCTTTTCCTCTATCTCCTGTTGAGTTTGTAGTTGTTCAGAATGGTTTGAACCCTATCCAGCTGAATTCCTGAGACCAGATGAAATCCAGGTCTCCTACTCCTCTGCCATCTTGCTCTGCCTCTTCATTCAAAGGTTTGTAAATGGACAGGGGAATATTCCCCCCATCTCTCTCTCTCTCTCTCTCTCTCTCTCTCTCTCTCTCACACACACACACACACACACACACACTGCTGTGGGTGAAATTTCAGGTGTATTTGGTGAAGTTGGTGATATGTTGATACTTATATAGGGAACCGGAAACACTAACTGTCCATAACACTGAGCTTATTACAGATTTGAATTTCAACTATTGACTGGATAAAGCCATAGAATGTTAGAGCTTCAAGGAATTGCTGAGTATATCTAATTGACACATTTTATGGTGAGGAAACTGAAACCTAGAGAAACTAAGTCATTTGCTCAAGAAGACCTAGATAATCATTGGAAGTCAACATTAGAGATCAGCTCTCCTAATCCTTAGTACAACATGTTGGAGATATTTTGTCTTTATTCACAATGCAGGCATTTGCTTGGCAGTGTCTAATTTGACCTCCCTACAGACTCAAGATCCATAACCCTTATTCTCTCTGTTATGCTCATGAAACCTTCCATGTCAGCAGCCACATCTGCTAAATGAAATTAATACTTTGCATTTTTAAAATGGGAGCAGAGAAACTCAAGATAGAAAACAATTCTGAAAATTCTTGAGTAGTGTCTTGTAGCGTTTTTGAAGGGTGTCATCAACCTGAAATAAATGTCTACTGGGCTTGTATTGGTAATATATGTCTGATTCATGGATAGTGTATTAGTTTCCTATGGGCACTATAACAAATTATCACAAACTTGGTGGCTTAAAACACTAGAAATTAATTCTCCCATAGTTCTGGAGGCCAGAAATTTGAAATCAGTATTGCTGGGCTAAAATCAAGCTATTGGCAGTGCCGACTACTGGCTATTGTGTGGAATATGGTCCTTGCCACTTCCTGCTTTTGATAGCTACTGCTATTCCTTGACTTGTGGCCAAGTCACTCCAATCTTTCCCTGTGGTAATATTGCCTTCCCTCTTCTCTGGAGGACACATGTAAATACCCTTAGGATCCACCTAGATAATGCAGGATTATCTCCCCATTTCAAGATCCTTAGCTTAACCACATCTTCAAAGTCCCTTTTTGCCAATAAGATAGCCCCAGTTCCAGGTTTTAGGATGTGGATATCTGTGGGGGGCCATTATTCAGCCCACCAAAGGTGGCTAACTGGTTATCCATTCTTCAGTCAGAGACCATGACACAGAATTTCTTCTTGCTTTTTTTTCTCATTCATTTTGCACATAATTATTTTGCTTGGATCTTTCAGAGACTTTTACTAGATTTTTTCTTTTTTGCTACATCTCTCAAAAATATCTTATGATTTTTCTCATAATCTGTCATTCATGAATTTTTTTTCTAAGTGTTTGGCCATCTGTCTTGGTCAGTGCTCTAAAGTAATCAAAATCACTTTGGAACTGAATAAGAAATCAGGAGGAAGAATCAAGAGATCTGTGTGTTTTACATGTTAGAACTGTGTTGTTGTTTATGTCTATTTTTAGAGTTGGAGGTAATCTGCTGACCATGACTACTGTTTTCAAGGAATCAGTATTGTTATTCCCAGCCACATAGGCAGATAAGATGGCTGGGTGCTTTAATAATCACCATTGATTCACTGTCAGATGGATCCATGCTCTATGACAACTTTTCAGTATTACAGACTTAACCAGCTAAAAAGGCATCCCCTCTTCCTGTGTACAGAAAAAACATTGGTGAATGGGGACGACAGCCAGAAGCCCTGTGGCAGGAAAATAAATTTAAATGTGCCCTTTCATGCTGTGTAAGAACTCCTGTGCTAGAGGTGGACTCTTCAGTGTGTCTTGTCTGGTTTTCTGATTCCAGTTGATATCTAGGCATATAAGGCAGCTTTGTTATAGGACCAGAGGGCACCACAAATTGTTACGCATGAAGCATGGAGTTCAGCACACAGACCATTCAAGAATAAGACTTAGTATTGGTCAAGGACATTGGACTGAGAACCACCATGAGAAGAGAGATGCGGCCAGTTCTGAGACTGGTTTCCTAAGCAGAGCGACTGGGTTCCATCCTCACAGGTGACCTCTGGCCCAGTTTGGAACAGAGCTCCCTGCAAGTGGCAAAGACAGAGAGGAGTTATTGGGAAAGACTGAGAACCATGCCTTTATTGACTGCATTAATCCCTACAGCTGTATTCCCCAACTTCCTACTGATTTTGTTTGTGAAACAAGTTCCACTCCTCCCTAAGAGGGAACATATAGTAAATTCATCTTCATTCACAGCAACTCAACTCATACTGTAAAAACTTAGTAGTGCTGTTTGAACTTTTTAATTCCTTATCAAATTTGGCTGCAAGTTCATTGAACGTAGGAAAAAAATAGCCTAGGACTTTAACATTTCTTCAGACAATGGAGAACATACAAAGAAGTTATTTTTGATGTATCTACCACACCCTCCAAATATGATGGTGGATATTTTTCCTATATAAATTCCTTTCCTATATAAATGGTACTTAATCTTTTCTTGAAGGGTAAAGATACGATCATATTCTTTTTCCTCCAGTCCAAAGATAACCAGATTTCTTTCAGATTATAAGTAATTTAAATTTGATATTCTTTCAGGAGAATTTCAAGAATGATAAGCGGTAAGGTCCTGCTGCTGTTTTTACTTTGGAACATGACAAGCGATAAAATGAAGGGAGAAGAAAGGTTGATTGTGGTCTCTGAAAAGAGAGCTTTAGTATATAGCAAAAAGCATACTAGAATGACTAGAAACCTTGGTTACCTGCATGACCACAAGGGTTAGCCGAGCATCTGTGTCCTGATAGGTTAAATGTAAAATAATACTGAACTTGCTGTGTTGTAAGGATGCCATCTGTTTGTAAACTGGAAATCCATGTTAGATGTTATCTGCGTGGCTTAGTTATAATGGAGAAATGGTCTTCAGCTCTGTGATGATCCTTTTATAAATGAGTAGACTAGATCAACATTTACATTCAGGTTCTAGCTTGCCCATAATTTTCCTGGCTCCTTTTCCAAATCAAATGTGGCAGCAGTTGTGACTGAATTAGTCTAACTGCTCAGACACCTGCACTTCTGTTTGGTCACCCTTGTCTCTTTTCCAAGGCCAAGTGCTGTGATCACTTATTCTCGTCAGCATTGGCTGCTCTTATTGAGCACTAATAGGCAGGACATCAGCTCGTCTCTCAGAGAGCAGCTCCAAGGTCGGTACCCTGTTATAAACCTACCAAGTCAGGAACACCTTCCAGGCTTTCTTCTGTCAGAGGCTGGAAGAAGAGAACAAGATGCTCAGGGCTGGGAATGACGGGCTTCAGCCCTGCACAGTCTCTACCCTTTGCTTTATCCTTCAAAGGGATAAGGAATGTTGTTATTGCTGCTATGGCCACTCCTCTCTTGGCTTGTTCTCAGGGCAGATTGGATGCAATATATATGGCCTTACTGGTTGTTGAAACAGATATTCTTCTATAATGGTTTGTAAATAACTGTTGCCTGGTGCTCTGAGTAACTTACACTACCCATGTGGTAATTGCAGCTTCTCCAGTCCCTCCTTCCTCTCCAACAATGCAAAGGTCAGCCTGGCACAGTAGGAGGTCTCCAGACATTTCTGGTGGCCCTTTCTGATTGTAAATGGTGATTTGAATACCTCTTCTAGCTGTGTCCTTGGGCTCTCAGGATAATGCAGGAAATTTCAGGATAATATAGAGGATATATTGCTTTCCATTTGAAAATGTTTAATTTCCACTCAAAAATAAATATTGATCAAGAGCTTACCATGTCTTAGGCATTATTCCAGGTACTAGTGATTTTTCAGATCTATATCTTGTTGTTATTACAGGAGAAGACTTTGGCTCAGTCCACCTTGAACCAAAGGGAAAAAAACACCTCACACAAAGATTTCTAAATCTGGTCTTTTCTACTGATTATGTTAACCTCTGTCACATGACAAACCACATTCATTAACTAATGAGGTCAGAGGACAGCTTCACTTGGACCTTTTATTTCTTCATCCCTGAAATCATACTTTATGCGAATTTATGTTTTGAAAAGTCTAGGTAGTTTAAAGTTCACATATCATATAGAAGTGAAGGGACAGGAACTTAAAGCCCTATTTTCCTGGGAAAATGTAAAATACAGTGGATGTGTTCCAAAGCTATTTTAGGGAACAGAAAGATAGCCACTATGCATCCACTGGTCAATGCAACATTAATTGCTTCCTTCAGAAAACAAGTCATATCCTTTGTTCAACCTCAGAAAACTAGAAGTATGGTGATTTAATAAGTTTCCTGCCTGTCCTCGTATTTCCCTCTATTTTTTTATGGTGCTAGATGTGTGCAAAAGTAATACTCCTTAACACTCTGTCACACTTGGGCAGACACTTTGTGAATTCAGATGCCACACAAATTCCAGGTATATTGTGAGGTCTCTGAGTCACTTGATAAGATTTGTATACGGTTCACACCTAGTTAATATATGATTAAATAAATATCCAGTAAAATACAAACTAAATTGGCTTTCATCCACAAACAACAATGTTGCAAGAATAACTTATAAAACCTGCACATAGGGAAAAAGAGCTTTGTCACAGTGAGTGTGTTTGTCAACCTTATAGCACGTCATAGATTTTCTTTTAAGATTGGAAATATTCCAGTAAAAGAAACAGTTTGGAAGGCTATGGAAAACAACTGGACTATCTCAGGTCTTCAGAGGCAACATTGTGTTCAAAACCTTTGGGTTGTTTTAAAGATGTGTGCTGGGGGCTGAGGGGTGGGGGAGAGAGAAAGAATGGAGAGAAGGAGAGACAGAAAGAGAAAGAAAGCATGCACGCTCAAGTCTCCTTCATTTAAGCCTGACGTCCTCAATGGCATCATGGATGCCAAACACTATGATATCCACTGCATTTTAGTCAAGAAGTTACAGACCAGCCCTTAAGAGTCTCATTTCTTTGTTTGACTATTCGGGATGTGTCTTTATGACACAACAATTTTTTTGCCACGTTTATCCAGTGTTTTTCTTTTTCTCAAAGGGAATACTATTCTTTTGCTCTACAGTTGACACAGTGTTCCTATCCCCTGTGGCATACAATCCTTATCTTAGAGTTACTGTAGGTCTCTTTGGGCTGGTCATAAAACTACCAGTAAGCCTGAGGGCTTTTTGGCTCCATGGAAGGTAACAGTTGAGCTCATCCTGGAGCTCAAAGCTAGAGCAGGACAAAGCAGGGCAGCTGACTTTCTGGGGTTTTGCCAACCATAGCATCCTTGGCTGATTGGATTGTTATTGGGAATCTTCTGATTCAGACATAGAACATCATTGTCCAAAGCCTCACAAAATCAAATGTGGTATAAAGTTTTTGCTTTAGAGCTAGAGCATGGCTCTTGTAGCGTTAAGGAATAGATACATTTATTGTCTCAAAGAGCCCTTCTTGCGGGACCCAGAAAGTGGTTGTGGTAAAATTGAGTTATGCCATAGACCCAAATACTCTATGCAGCCAAGGCTAAGTCACTTCAGTTATAGCCAGTGTGACTGCTCTCCTCACAGGACTATAAAAATTAAGGAATCATCAAGAATTCGCAAACATAGGCTCGTGAAAATGTCTAACAGATATGTCAAACATAAATGATCTTTTTCTGGTAGGAGAATGAGAAAGAAGCATATTTTATTAGATTCTTATGACCACTGAGAGCCTAACCAGATTGTGAGTGCCTGGCTTCCATTCACTGAATCACAAAATCTCACAGCTGGCAGTGGGTACCTTGAGAGCATCTGGTTCAAATAACTTACATTGCAGATGAGAAAACAGAGGTTCCAATATATTAAATTACTTGCCTAGATCATACAGCTTGTTTATGGCAGTGTCAACACTAGAAGCCCAAGTTTTATGGTGCTGTAACTAGTTTCTTTCCTGGAAGTCCAGATGGACCTATAACCTGGAATTAGTATCTAGGAGAAAGATGGTAAAGATGTCACCCTGAGTCTTGACAGATTGGTAGGGAACCCTGACTGCCTGGCAGGGAATCCTGGAGTTTGTGTTAAGCAGGATTTTGGAGCCACATTCAGGTTTATCATAAAAAAGCTCCCAACGTTAAATACAATTTCTGTCATGGAAAAAAAAAAGGAAGAGAGGCCAGATGCGACATATTTCTGATGTTAGAGCACCCAGTTTTCTTATAGTCATTTTCAGATGTGTTTAAACTATATGTGATAATTGTAAGAATTGATTTTATAAAATTTTAATGGGAGGGGACTGCAAGGAACAAGTGTCGACTTAAAATTGGTGATAAAATATTGTCAAGTCACAAGTGGCTGCTGTTTGCTCCAGCCTGTGCTGGGAACTGTGAGAGCTACAAAAGAGAGTAGAAGAAAAACGTTTATTTTCTAGTAACCTATACCATAGCAGAGGGAAAATCATTTAGTCATCCTAATGGTATCATGGAAATTTTATAGCAACACAGTTCTTTACATTTTCAAATTGCTTTCAATGCACTGTCTTATTTTATATAGAGAGGACAAAAGAATATATGATTGTGTGCTTAAATTTCATGGTCCTCTAAATTTTGTGGCATTTGTAGATGTTTTAGGGGAGAAAAGGTTTTGAAGGGGGGGAGAGAAGGAGGAAGGGAAGTTTGCGTAAAGTATTCAAATGAGAACTTCGTCAATAAAAAATGAATAAATGGAATCAATAAATTTACTGTATACATTTTATTTCTCAAAAAATTGTTTTAAAATTCTCTTCATATCTCATGGTTAGTTGCTTGGCAGTCTAAGTGATGGAGTGGCACGATGCCTTTAGAGTTCTCCACATGCCTAAATGAGAAGCCAAAGTTCAAATAAAGCCATCCAAGCTTTATTTGAATCATTTGAAATGTCCTCAAACAATTCTCTGTGCTGCTGATGTCAGTCATTCAATGAACAGAGAAAAAGAAAACGCAATTGGATCTGCATTTCGCTTATTTTCCATTGAATGCAAAAACTTCCTACTGCCTGAAAAGCATGTCAATACCAAAATTTGCCACAGAATGCATTTCACCAGGAGTTATTATCACTGTGATCTTCTCAATGGCCAGAATGTTACAGGGAATGAGCTGCAGTCGGTCAGTGCCTCAAGTGGGTCCAGTAGATTCATGTTTCTCAGGATACTGTTCCCAAAGTCACTTGGAGTGCTTTTCCTGCTGAAAATGTTAAATTCACTGGATCGGGACCTCTGAAGGTGGTTTCTGGGAATTTCATATACCCCCCGGGGATTCATATATCCATTGAAGTCTGAGAACCATTATACTAATGTCTCCTGATATAGTTTGAGAGATCCCAAAGATGCTAGCCAGGCTCTTGTCTTCCCTACTAATATGATAAATCAGAAAAATGGCCAGTTTTCTGCATGTTCTAAAGCCTATATATAGATGTAAGGCTGGGCATTAGTCAACTAACAGAACCAGAGGTGTCATATTTTGTTTCCTAAGATCACCTCTTCAGATGAGAAGAAGCATGCCTTTACCCTGAAGCAAGTTATGAACTAGCAAATCGCAGTCTCTTGCAACACCTGCAATCACTGATTTCTTTCTTTTCTTTGAATCCTGGCCTCTAAATATTCTTGATATGATAGATAGATAGATAGATAGGAGATAAATAGACAAAGACAGATAAAGACACCTTACCTCCACTACCAGTGACAAAACTTATTTTGCAACCCAGAAACTACTCATTAGTTTTGTTTTGTGAGGGTTCATTTGAATTGCCCACTACTTTTTTCTTTTTTTTTTTTAGAGAGAGAGAGCACTCATGCGTGAGAGGGTGAGGGGCAGAGGGAAAGGGAGAGAGAGAATCTTAAGCAAGCTCCATGCCCAGTGCAGAGCCCAACACAGGGCTCAGTGTCACAACCCTGAGATCATGACCTGAGCCGAAATCAAGAATCAGACGCTCAACTGACTGAGCCACCCAGGTACCCCAAATTGCCCACTACTTTTAAAGGGAAGCTGTCACACTCTGAATATCCTGAATTGCAGGGCTGTTGCTTTTCTTACTTCTTCATTTTTCTTCTTTTCTCTTACTTCTCTGTTACTGAATAATATTGTATTGAACCAAGGAACCCACTTTTTAGCAAAGAGGGTGTATAGTACGGTTCTTTAGAGAAACAGAACCAATAGGGTGTGTATGTGTGTGTATGTGTGTGTGTGAAAGAGAAATTGATTGATCAATTATAAGGAATTGGCTCACACAATTATGGAGCCTGGCAGGTCCAAAATCTGCAGAGCTAATGTCCTCGTTCAACTATGAAAGCCAGCAGGCTGCTGTAGGACACCAGAAGAGCTTGATGCCCCAGTCTGAACAACTTCAGGCAAGAAGAAACAATGTTCCAGTTTGAAGACCATCAAGGCAGGAGAATAATCTCTTACTCAGGGAAGGGTCACCTTTTGTTCTTTTCAGGCCTTCAACTGATTGGATGAAGCCTACTCACATTAGGAAAGGCGATTTGCTTTACTCAGTCTACTGATTCAAATGTTCAAATGTTCGAATGTTAATCTCATCCAAAACACCTAACAAACAGAACACAGAAACACCTAGAATAATGTTTGACCAGTGAAATTGATGCACAAAATTAACCATCACATAGAGTGTAGCAGTGGGTGTATAACCATAGGATCTACATACACACAGAAGCTGTCAGCTGTATAGAGGGATAGATAACCTTTTGACAGAATAAATGAGGCATCACCTTGAAGATAATACTCTGCAAAGACAGAGTACAACCTTAAATCAATGATCTTTATGGGGTGCTATGTTCCCAGTAGACTATCTGGGTACAGAGACGAGTGGTGTTTTCAGGGACCCATGTTTTCTATCACTTAAACTTAGGGAATTTTGGTTTAGAAGTCCTGGTTCCTTTGTAGGAATAATGTATCCTCCAGAGATAACTGAAAGACTCCTTCTATTAAACTTTAAACATGGTTGCCTTTTGGTCATTTCAGACTCTTTATACCAAGAAATCAGCAGGCTAGGAAAGAAGTCACCTGGAAGGTAATTGATCCTAGTAATCAGGTATAAGTGAGTCTCCTACTGGGACAAGAAGCCCTACATGGAAGCAAGGAAGAATACATTGACAATGGAGTGATCCACTGGAGCATATCTCGGTACTACCCTGCATGATTTTTATGGTAAATGGATAAGTGCAACAGTCACGGTATGAAAGGGCACAGTGACAAGGGGCTCAGACCATTCATGAATGAGTCTGGGATGCCTCAGTAAACAAAGTGATGTAATAAATGAAACAGCTCTTTTCATATCTGTAATCCACAGAGTTCTTAATGCAAATGTCACATATTAAGCAAAATATGGAAGTAGCCATGCTCTAAGTAGATCTCACATGATTCATATAGTACTCAGGGTTTTTCTCAAGGCCATTCTGAACTAAGGATTTGCTTAGGTTTGTAGGAAAGACGGATTTTGGAGCTAATGCTGGGTTCAATTTATGTGTCCAAAATAGAGCAAGCTCTCTTGCCAGAAGCATTTAGAAATATGGATATGGTTTCCCTCTTTCCTAGGGGCCAATTTATTGGGTCTTTATCAACATATACGGGATTATTTTGTAGTCCCAAAAAGGGAGATGGGTAAATCTCACAGTGTTCGAAGTTTAACAGATACCTCAAACTGTTTTTCAAATTGACTGCAAACATAAAGTCACAAAGCCTTGAGGCAAATGTAAGCTGAATCTCGCTGACTATTTTTAAAATACAATACATCCAAATACTGCTATTTTTTAAAATGTCTGGGACAGCTGGAGATATTTCAAGAGGAGAATTGGAAAGATATTTTTTTATACCTTTAGGCAAGAGTGAATTATTTCAAACACCAAGTGGTTCAAAATCCCATTGAGTTCAAGAGGCTAGCCTTTCTTGGATTTCTAGTGGGCACTGCATTTGGCATAATAAACTTCCTCTACTGCTTCATTTCCTTTGCCTCAGATAGCCACATGCCCTCTAACCAGCCCTTGAGACAGACCTCAGTTCTGAATGATGGATAATCGTCATTTTCACCAATTCGCTTTAAGAACTATGTTTAGTTTCCAAGTACTAAAGCAACATGAACGGCTCCCTTAGGAAAACAGTAAAAATACAATCAAAACAGTTTAAATTTCAAAGGTCAAATTCATAATTCTACACTGCAGCCTAGTTTTCTCCCCATAGGCAATGTGGTATTACATACACTATGAAGCACTGCATTCACACGTAAGGATTAGTCATAGGCTGTCAGAGCTGCCAAGGACCTTGGAGATTATCCATTTCTATGCCTTTCTTTTACAGATGAGACAAAAGGCTCTAGGGAAGTGATAGAATGGAGAGGAAAAGAGACAGAGTTAGATACACAGAGTTCTTAAGTTTGTAGACAAGTTGTAAGCAGCCTACTTAATTGAGAGAATTCTCATATGCAGTGATTTTTTCCATTTCCTTCCCTTGTGCTCTACCTCTCGCCCTCATTCCCACCCCACCCAGCCAACCCTCAACCTTTTTCTGCCTTTCTCAGCAAGCTTACATCTCTGTGAAGGCTTAAGGTGTTAAGTTAGGACAGTTCTTGGGGGTAGTTACCACTTCTATTTAAAGATCTTTTGCATCAACCTCGTTTACATAAAATGGTTGAGAGCAAAGCCCCACTGATGCTGGCTGGGCCTGTAATACAGAAGCAGGAAGCTGATTGTGTCTCCTCTTTGTTAATTACCTTGTATGTGGTTCCCAACAGCAATGCCCTCCTTCTCTTAGGCAGAACTGAAGAGGTCTCATCATTATTTTCTAATCTAAATCCAAGCACTGTGATGCCTGGGTTTACCTACTCTAACCTGTCCTGTAACACTTTGTTCTTTCTAAGACTTCCTGAGCTTTCAACATATCAATTGGGATATGTCCCAATATCCCTTCACCTCTGTTCCTCTACCTCAACAATATTCTTTTCTCAGTGACAAAGGTCATGTTTCATTTTTTTTAGTTCAGGGAAGTCTTAGATAAAAATCTCTTGTATTCCTGGACAAAGATCTGGGGTCTCGGGGTGGGAGACTGGGATCTATTCTAAAATGGAGGGTTGAGGGGTCCCTGGAACACTGAGACTTCTGTGAAAAAGATCAAATCGTGAGAGGTCTTCTATACATATTTTTCTAATGTTGCAAATTTTAAATGCTTTGAAGTTGTGATTTCACCACAAAAAATAGTTTTCTATCAGGCATTTTGTATGGGGCAAATAGTGAAATGTAGTGAATAACCAAATAAATAGATTACACATGTTTTCTTTATAACAGAGACTTTGTCACATGCAAAAGAAGGACTGTTTGGCATTGCTACTTGTTTAATAAAAGAGCTGCTGCAGTGGTCATTGACATAGCAGATCCATTTAGGAGGCGTGGATGAAAAACCTGTGCTCTAAAGGCACTGCCGACAGGAGGGAATGGTGGATAAAAAGCAGGGGCCTTGGAGGCAGAAAAATCCCAGGGACCAAACCTAATTCAACTACGTCTTGCATAACCTTATACAAACAGTGGAACCTCGCTGAACCTGTTTTCTTATCTGCAAAATATTTTAACAAAACCTACCCAGTGAGCTTGATATAAGGATTCAATAAGAATCTATATGTAGGGGCGCCTGGGTGGCTCAGTTGGTTAAGCGCCTGCCTTCGGCACAGGTCATCCCGGAGTCCCGGGGTCGAGTCCCGGGATCGAGTCTTGCATCGGACTCCCGGCTCAGCGGGGAGCCGTCTTCTCCCTCTGACCTTCTCCCCTCTCACGCTGTTTCTCTCTTGCTCGCTCTCTAACAAATAAATAAAGTCTAAAAAAAAATCTATGTGTAATAATGCTATATGTAAAAAATTTTGAATTTTACATAGATTTATGTTTTATAAAAATATATTTTACATATAGGCACATATATTAACATATATATATTTATGATGTCTATTACATGATTTATAGCCAATAAATGGTAACAATTATTTTTAGTAATCAAAATAAGTTTTTAGAGATTCAGGTTAGCATATACAATGGCAATACTTTGACAATCTTAAAACTATACTACAAAATAAATTTTTAAGGCATATTCCATTCTTTTTTCCTATCACTATCAGTGCCACATTAAAAAAAAAAGAACACAGTTGTTTTTCTTTTGTTTCCACATCTGCTATGGGTAAACAGTCTGGAAGAGAAGAGCTGAAGTCTAGGAAACTCACAGGCTAGATAATTAGGTGGTGAATAATTGAGAGTCAACTGAGATCAATATGATTTTTTTTAAGTGACATCACACATTGAGATCACATCTACCAATCAGATCATAATATCATTCAGTAACGCATTTGATTTCAATTAAAATTTGAGGAAAAGTCAGGTAGATGTTCTCATTCACTTTGTAGATGAGAAATTTGAGGCTGGATGAGACTGTGATTTGTCCCCAGTAAAAAGGCTTGCTAATGCAAGATAATAGGGCAAGAACTCAGATTTTTGTAAACTTTTTCTTGAGTTAAAACTTATCTATAGAAAAGTGTACAGACCTTAAGTGCACAGTGCAAAGAAAGGTCTTTCATAAACTGGGTCCCCACTACCTAGATCAAGAAATGGAGTATAACTAGTACCCGGGGGATCTTTTATGCTACTCCCAGTCACTATACCTCAAATCCTCACTTCTATCACCACTCATTAGTTTACATGTTTTTTTTTTTTTTAAAGATTTATTTATTTTTTTGACAGAGAGTGCAAGCACAAGCAGGGGGAGCAGCAGGCAGAGGGAGAGGGAGAAACAGGCTTCAGGCTTCCCGCTGAGCCGGGAGCCCGATGCGGGGCTTGATTCCAGCACCCTGGGATCATGATCTGAGCCAAAGGCAGACCATCAGTTGAGCCAGCCAGGAGCCTCTAGTTTACATGTTTTAAGAATTTATATAAATTGATATAAATGTACTCTTTGATGTCTCATTTCTTTAGCTCATCATTTTTTTGAGATTCACCCATCTTATTACATGTACCAGTTTTTTTTCAAATTCACTGCTGTATAATATTCCATTATATAAATATACTGCAATTTACCCATACTTCTATAGAAAACATCTGTGTTATTTATAGTTTTTGGTTGCTGTGAACATTATTGTATATCCACTTTGGTGTATATATGTACATCATTTCTGTTGAGTATATAATTAGGGGTACAATTGCTGACCAATGAGGTATGTATAAAAGAAGCCAGATTTTTTGACTTTGGAATCAATCTCAACCTATAATTATCCTCAGTGTAACTGGACTTTCTTCTGATACACAGAGTGACAAGATCTGGAAGTGAGGAAGCTAAGATGGACTGAAAGTCTTTTGGATGCTCTTGGCACCGAGTAGTAATACAGGGCAAGTACCATAGAAAGAACACTTAAAAAGGTCCTGGGAACCAGTTTCTTATGCTGGTCTGATGCTTATTAGGTGTGCCATCTTCAGTAAGTCTCAGAGCCTTCACAGTTGTTCCCTTTGTCCAGATTGCTCATCCCCTTCCTTTTGTCTTGAGTAACTCCTACCCATCCTTCAGGACTCAACCTAATTCTCACTTCTTCAGCACAGCCTTTGCTCATTTCCCCAATCCAGATTCAGTTTGCTGTTACTTTGTTTCTCATAGAAACCCACACTTCCTTTTTTTTTTTAAATGTATTTATCTTAATTGTAAGTTTCTAAGTGATAATTTTTCTAAATATTGGTTTATCTTCTACATAATTAGATGGTAAGTTCTCTGAGGGCAGAACCATCTCTTTCTTGCACACCACATGTATTTGGGGTCCCCAGTGCCACCCTCTGTTTCAGTAATTTGCTAAAAGGACTCACAGGACCCATAAAATGCTACCAAGCAAATCAGCAGAGGGAAAACCAGCCACAAGCTTCCTTGCCTAGTGAATAACACAGGTGCAGCTGATTTCCCCAGAAATGTGCTGTTGCAATATGTAAGGTGTTACCAACCAGGGAAACTTATTAAATAACAGTGTCCAGGGTTTTTATTGGGGTAATGTAGGTACCCTCTGCCTGGCACATACCTAAATCTCAGACTTCCAGAAAGAAAGCAGGTGTTCAGTATAAATCACATGGTTTATAGAAATAGTCAAGTTACAGTGAGCTACTCTTACCAGTTCAGGGATAGAAGGAACCATCCCAAAATTCAGGTTCCCAGATACCAGGAAATCAATTCCTCTAAATAAGGGTTTAGTTCAGGAAAATATCAGGAGATGTTGGTTAAAAAAATTTAAATACTCTTTTGGCCTTTTTTTAGTTGCAGGAATTTCAGAACCTTTAAGTTGTATAAATCTGCAAGGTGGGGTGGGGAGATCAATATGTAATGTGTCCTCAATTCTAAGTTCCTTGACCATGGAATACTTTCTTTCCTCTCTTATTTTTAAAGGATTAGTGTTCTGTGAAGAACACGCTGACAAATGCTGTTCTAATTCCAGCCCTTTCTCTCAGGCCAGTCACCTTTCCACCTCAACATTCTGCTGACAAGGCTCAGGATGCAACAGTC
This sequence comes from Eumetopias jubatus, assembly GCF_037043125.1. Lineage (NCBI taxonomy): Eukaryota > Metazoa > Chordata > Mammalia > Carnivora > Otariidae > Eumetopias > Eumetopias jubatus. The sequence continues at coordinate 38,897,188 of NW_028274820.1, forward strand.
CAAAGCACACCTTTCAGGTTTCATAGAACATATTAGAGTTACAGTTGTTTGGCCTATTAATTCTCTTACTTCCTTCTCAGCCACTTGTAATCATGACCTTAACCCTGTAACACACATCAGTGATTCTGAATCACAGATAATGGAAAATTAAAGGGGTTAAGCATATATATTCACTGATAACAAGACAGTATTTATTCAGCATCCCACCTTCTATGACCCAATATCTGTTTCTTGGCAGAATTTTCCAAAGGTAACTTAGTTTTGCAAAGGTAACTTAATTGAAACTCATTAGCATGTTACTGACCATACAGCACAAGTAGTGTAGAACAGATGTAATTAAACACAGTTCCAGTTGAAAACCTACATTCAGTTCCTTTTCTATTTTCTTCACAGCTTTTGGAGTTGAGACTACTGAGGTGAAGACTGTGTCAAAGAGGTCATAAATAAAGCCACTGCTTTGGATAATTAATATATAGTGCTATGATACTTTTCAGGTTGAGACTATTAATTTTTGATAAAATGCTATGTATATTCATACAGGAACTCATTTAGAAAAATGGCTTTCATACAAACATTTGAGGAACACCTTATTTTCCTTCTCAGCTTTAATTGAATAATTTTAATACAAGCAAATTAAGTAAAATAAGGTCTAGGCTTCTTTGCAAAGCAATAGTTCACTAAGTTTAGCTAGATGTATGCTTAATGAAAAACCTTAATTTTTTTCATAGGTGGAGAAACTGAGACAATAGTTGTTTATGAAATAATTCAGACTACATATTTAGATTTCCCAGCCACTTCTGAATGTATTAGTAAGTTAGCTGGCATGAAGTCTCAACCATGAGCAATGAAAGAAAATGATGCCCCAAAGACTAACAATTTTTTTTTCCAGGCCTAAAGATAAGGACCAAGGCTTATATTTTTATAATGAGAATAAAAAAGAACTGTCTCAAAAAATAGTATTTGGTTGGAGTCTCTTTTTGCCACTTGTATGACCTAATCACTTACCCAAGGCCCCATCTCCTAGTACTGTCACATTGGAGATTAGGTTTCAACATATGAATTTGGTAGTGGCAGGGTGGGAGGGGACACAAACAGTCTGTAGCAGGAATGGTCTACAAACTTGGTGCATCAGAATTAGTGGTATTTTGTTTTAATGGAGGTATGGAGCCCCATTCCAGATCTGCTTAATCAGAATCATTGGGAGTAAGGCCTAGGAATCTACAGTTTTAGTATGCTTTACATGTGATTCTTATCACATAAAATTTGGAAGTAACCTTTTCAGATGACCACGGATGGATAAGATCATATCCTATTTTCAGGGCCATGTTAGATGATTTGTAGCCAGGGTTTTGAAAGTGGGGATGACTTGAGAGTTAAAACTGAAAGGCAAGGACATTCTAGTTGGAAACAATGGCATGGGTGGACACAGGTAGAAAAATTATATTTATTGAATGGTGAGAAGACCAGTTTTGTTGGGGACAAGGTAGAATGTAGGGGAGCAGTGAAAAGAAAACTGAGAAAGCCACAGCAGTCAAACTGTGACTGGTTGTCTTACTGGAAAGCATCCCCTTCCCATAACCAAGAAGACACAGAAGATCCCTTGGGTATAGCTGACGTAGGCAAATGAGCAAACTTTATAGGTTCAAAGAAGGAGATTCTGTTTGGGGTTGGGGCGGGGGGCAGTGAGGAGAGGAGAGTTTTCTGTGGAGCATGCTTTGCTTTGTTTTGAATTGTCTGTTTACTTATTAATATTCAGCTTTGATCCAGAAATTTAGGAACAAGCTCTGATGATCTAATTTTGTTCACGGAATTAATAAGTGAGCCTTGTTGATGTGTCTGCATTCTAACATCCTCTGATAAAGCACTGCTAATCGGCTGCTGTGGTGGATGAAGATAAGCACACAAAGACTGTGATATAGTTGCCCTCTCTTTTTATAATTAACTTTTGAATTTGTTGTGCTTTTTCGGGTCTAAAATAAAATGGTAGGCAGTGAAAGTTTGATCATCAATCCCATTTAATGGTGCCAATGAATAGTTGGTTTTGCTATCCTATTTAATATTTTATTTTATTTTTTTAACTTTAAACTGGTGATCCCATCAAACCCTACATTTTCATGCTTTTTCACTCTTAAACTGCTGTAGCTCTAGATTCAGGAATGTTTGCCGATTACTGTTATTGAGCGCATGGGTTAAACTTTGCATCAGCTGTCTAGGTGGGAGGCCTCTCAGCTGTGAGAACAGTGCAGAGCCGCAGGCCGCTGTGGCTGCAGTGCTGGAAGGACCCTGTAGCCACACTCGATGATTTTTCCTTCTCAGATACTTTTTGCATCAAGCTGTGTCCGCACTGCAGTGCTCCCTGCCGCCTCCACTGTTCATGGCACACAAGCCTAAACCAGTGTGAGACTAGTTGTCTTTGTTCAGATGCCGGCATGAGCACGGGTTCTGGGTTGAGTGTGGAAGAATAACTCCAGGTCATGTTAGCACAGAACATGGCTCCCTATAGAAGTAATCACCCCTAGCTCCTCTGGACTCTTTTGTAAGGGAGTTGTGGGCATGATAGTTTACACTGCTGGCCCTTCCTCTGCAGGATATTAGATATTCAGCACAGGAATCTTTAGACTCGGGCAATCTTTATATAAGAACTGCATACTACATGCTTAAAAAGAGAGACAATTCATCCATGCTCAAATAATGAGGGCTTGATTTTGGAAGTTTGACCATGAGTGACTGAACTCTAATCCGTTGCAGAGAAGTGGCACTTATCTGATTTGAAGCATAAATAGTGGTATAGGAAACGATTTCAGGTTTAAATTTTGTGGTATCAAATTCAAATTTATCAACAAAATATATAAAACCTCCAGGATGATAAATCTGTGTGAAGCTCAATCAGTAGACCATAGAGAGCACAAAATTGAATATCCAAGCCTGAATGCAAAAGTGACTCCACAGCTCCAGTGCTTCATCCCCCAAATAGAAAAAGTGAGATTAAGCAAGTCATTATGTGGCTGGAGGACCAGGTCCTTTTCATCACTTCCAGGGATTCTTAGCCACTCTTACTGCAGTGTCGGGTTCTCAGGAGCCACTGCCAGCAGCAGTGGAGCCTGGGCCCTGGGCTTCCATGGCGTCTGCGCACAACCCAGGGATGGCACAGTGCAGAGCACTCCAGAGCTCGCATGGCTTTGCGCTTTCCCTGCTTTCCTACCACAGTTTCGCTTCAAATTTCAGAGCCTTTGCTGATGCTAATGTTGTTGTGACTGAAACAATTGATGAATGATTTGAAGCCATTTTCGAAAAGCATGAAGCAGCTTGTCATTCTGGTTTAACACCCAAGCTGTTATTTGTAAAAACTACTTTAACCTCCTGGTTCTCTCCATATTTTCTCTCTGCCCAGAAGCCACAATCAACAGGGAGCAATCTTTCTGTGTCTCCCAGTGTATTTATGTAATATCTCCTGCACCAGGCATGGAACAACTCCATTTCTACCCTCATGACTGAGGGAAGTGTGAATTTTAGACAGACTAGGCAGAAGTCTCCTCAAAGAGTATATTTTCCTTGGTTCTGGTATATTTTTTTGTTCAGGACTGCCCCTGCCAGGCAGGTGATTTCTGCTCCTCTTTCCCTATACTTAGAAAGAAGCCTGAAGTGGCTCGAGGGAAAATCATGCAATTTAAGATCTAGCTGGTGAGCAGGTATTAGTTGTGTGACTGTGAGCACATTGTTAAACTTGGTTGCATTTCAGTTTTCTCCTCTGTGAGACTAGGACTGGGTGTGAGAAGTATCGAATGCAGTGCACAACACAGAGCAAGTACTCTAGCGATGGCTGTCGATGTCCGCATTATTGTTATCTTTACATATTAGAGAGAGGGACTTAATTTTTAGAGAAGCTGGACAGCACCTGGGAGTCACCAAATCCCCATATCCTGCATCCCACAGATCTATAAAATAAACCATCTCGGGTCAGCTGTGGGGTAGATGGAGTCCCTGAACTTGTTCTGGCCCCTGAAGCTGTCCCAGAAATTAGGGTTGGGTTGGAAGAGATATTGGCCAGTTAGCAAACAATCTTCCTCTATGTTGGGTGGGGTGTCTGAATGCCTGGGTTCTAATGGTGATATACTGGTAAACCTGATGTTTGGGGAAAAAAATGGTTTGTAGTGATTGCCAATTTCTGTGGTGTAAATATTCCCACAGTGGCTTATATCAAGCTTTCAACCTGACATTGCTAAGCACAGGATTGGAAAGAGATGAGCACCCTGGTTCTTGTGAATTGGTACAAACCAACTCTAACACAGTAGTAGTTCTAGATCAGCTCTGTCACCTCTAAAATGTGTTTTGTGAACCAAAAGTTACTGTCTGGGTTTCTGTTGTCCTTTCTGTACAACAAAATTAAGCCACACTAAAGTTTCCCAATCTGGATAATAAACAAAAAATAGGTTCTTGGCTCAAAGAAACTTGGGAAACTGGATTCAGCAAAGTAGGTCAGTTAGAGAGGTTTCTTTATAACAGAATGCCTTAGAGACTTATTATGACTTTAACATTTATACACAATAATTTATTGTGACTCTGTCAGAGGGAGCTGTACTATTTACCTTTGCCCAAGCATTTTTAAAGGCATAGCTATTTACAATAACCAGAACTCTGTCCTAGATGATATTCTTGTAGCTCTAAAATCAAAAGGAAGAAAGGAAGAAAAAAGAAAAGAAAGAGCCCTTAAAGTTACCACCTTCTCCCTTACTCTTACCTTTTAACTTCATACCTCACTTTTTAAAAAAGATTTTATTTATTTATTTATTTATTTATTTGAGAGAGAGAGAGAGAGACAGTGAGAGAGAGAACACAAGCAGGGGGAGTGGGAGAGGGAGAAGCAGGCTTCCCGCCGAGCAGGGAGCCTGATGTGGGGCTCGTTCCCAGGACCCTGGGATCATGACCCGAGCTGAAGGCAGACGCTTAACGACTGAGCTACCCAGGCGCCCCATACCTCCCTTTTTAAGGTAAGGGAACTAACCTTTGTTGAGTGCTTACTCAATGCTCAGTATGAAACTCAGCTATACCAAGGTTCTCTAAAACTAACAACTATCCTAAAAAACAGGCATGGTTTCCTTCTATCCAATTTCCAGATTAGAAATCTGAGACTTACTCAGGGTCAGGTCAGTTTGTTTGAAATGAAGGAGGCAACTAATAGTGCCAATCAGAAAGTGCCTTTTCCAAAGACACTCCTTAAAAACAAAATGAAAGCCATGTTATATATACATAATAACAATTGAGCCTGTAGGTGGAGATCTATTTTAGCAATAGTGACACCTTGTGGCTACATCTACCTCAACTTAATAGCCGGAAAGAAGAAAAAGATCCTTTCCTAGGCAGGTCACCCCTTGAGAGCAGAGAGTAGCAACAGGAAGAGAGCTCTTGAGAATTTTGTGGATCATCATTTTGTCATTTCAGAAATAACCCAAGATGAAAAGAACCAGGGCTGTCTTTTCTCTTTGTCCCGTTTTTCTTCTGTCCACTTCTTTTCTTTGATTCATATGATAAACTCAGAAGCAAGTAAATTTAAGTCCTACCCCACCCATAACCAAAACAAAATAGTACATTTTTAAATGCATTGATGACTCTTTGATGTTATGAAAAACGCTAATGGGCCTTAATTTTAATGGGACTTTCAGATTCTGGGAGGCCCTCTGTATGTTCCTTTCATGTGTTTTCAGAGAGGTTTCAGATGCTTCTTAATGAGATGGAAAAACAGACACATTTTTCTAAAGCAGCCAGAGTAATATTAGGTTCTTAGAAGATAACAGGGCTGTTGTCAAGTCATTTGAAGAAAGAAATCTTACAGAGATATGAGGGAAGAAAGGAAAGCCCAAATGGAACAATACAGTGAAAATGGAAGGAAAACAAAAAAGATTTTCTACTGGCCTTTTATTATAAAATCAAGGCCACCCACGGGATCCTCAGATCCAATGGGGAGCCAAAACATTGTGAAAAGTTCCATTTGAGGGGTTGAAGAGTAGAGAGTTGGAGATGCATGTGGACTTGTTGCAAACTTTCAAGGGTTCAGGTGGTGGGGAGAGGAGGTGTTTAATTTTTCAGAGGCACCGTGATTCACAAGGCAAAATGAAGTAGAAAATGAACATTTGTGACTCATACTTATGTCATGCTGTATCCATATCAACTTTCAGAGCTTCTGTTGTGCCAGTTACAGGAAAGAGATGAATACTGGAGAGTTAGGAGAGTTATTCTAAAGACCACCTTGAAAGTACTTTGTTTTGTAGGAAAGCTTAGACTAGCTTGGTGGTCTGGTAACATACCTGTGCCTTATCCCTTTAGTCTGTAGGCATAAGGATGAAGTAGGGAGCTCACAGTAAGAAGCCATAAGGTTAGATACGAAAGTGATGTGGTTTTGGAATGTAGATGAGGTTTGGTGGGGTGGGGTCTAGAGCCGACAGCCAAGAAAGAATTCTTGAGATGTCTTTGGTGCAAAAATGTGGTTTTATTAAAGCATGGGGACAAGACCCGTGGGCAGAAAGAGTGGCTACCCCGGGGTGGTGAGGGTTCGCTGACTTATATACTTGGGAGTTGAGGAAGGTAAGGAAAAGAGAGGTTTCAAAAGGATTTTCACATACTAAAGAAGAGTCACAGGATACCGGAGCCCTTGCCATTGTCAAGTTAAGGTTGTTTTTCCCTCTAGGAAGGCATTAACATTAAGACAGTTGGGAGCTTCCAGGATATGTCACACATATCCCATCCAGGAGGAAGGAGGTTGTGGGGTGTCAGCTTGTGCTTTGTCCTCAGTTAGCTTTCTGCTTCTTCACCAGAAGAATGGGAGTAAGGGAGAGAAGCAAGCAGATGCAAGTTCATGAACAACATTAGAGTTAGGAGATCAACTAAGCTGTTTTCACCAGGTAAGTCTTGTTTTCAACTACCTGTACAGAAATCCCTCCTCAAAATTCCTGGATAAAGGGGAAGTCAATGAGTACAGGAAGTTGGGCAGGGATTATATATCTCTGAGCTATTGCACATGTTGGGTTTTTTTTTTTTTTTTTCTTTTTGGACTAGAATTTCCAGCCCTCGTCTCTGTTTCTCTAGTGGCACTTCACCTGACTATAAGCTCTCCCATTTCACACCACTGCATATCCCTTCTCCTAAATAATGGCTTAGCAAACACTGCTTGCCAGACCTGCATGAGGCACTGGGATGCAGAGAACATGAAGTCACCCCTCACTTTGTTAGGAGCACCCTGGGTGTGTGTTGTGGAGGTAGTTCAGAGGGGGAAATTCTCTGATTGTCCTTTTTTCATAACACATTGCTGCATTTCTCTTGCTGTGTGTACTATTATCCTTCACAACAGTTGCTCTGTCCCCAGGACAGGTCCCAAAGTACCCAAGGGCAGAGACTATGTTTCAATTCTTGCATCTCTATACTCTCCCAGGGCTGTTACAAGCAATAGATAACCTACTAAATGGTCATTTAATTGAGTTGAATATATCCGACTGACTGAGCATAGGACCTATAGCTGTTGCTTCCATTTCAGCCTTTTGAGATAGAGGTAATATTTTTCTGGCTGGCTTTTGGCTGGGAAAAGCCAATGTCCAGCCTGCAGAGATTTAGTAGAAGGGTCACCTGGGAGTGTCATGGGGAAACAGGTCAGTGGGTAGGTAGCATCAAGTCTGATTAGGAGGCAAACAGAAAGGGAAGTGGACCCAACCAAGGGCCACAGCAGGGATCCTGCCTGCCTTTGAGCTTGATCAAACCATTCATTTCCTCTTCTCTTGCTAGGCCCACTCCTTATGCCCAATCCCCCTAGCCCGTACTCTTGGTAGAATCACTGCAGCTGCTATTCCAAGTATTGGAAGCTGTCTTCTAAAGAGTAATTTGCCCATATCAAATGTGTAGGACTAGAAACAAGGCAATACATGATAACTTAATTAACACATTTTCAGATGAGACAGCCATATTTTAAAATAACTAAAAAGAGGAAAAAAAAGTCTTCATAATTCATTCCTGGAAAATGAAGCTCCTTATAACAAGACAACCAAGCTATCTGTCAGAAGGTGCCTTTGCACCGCTCCTTAATCAGAATAGGTGGAAATGGCCTGTGGGGGTAAAGAGCACAGGCAGACTGGCTTGTCAGTAGATCCCTGAGCTTTCCTCAGAGTGCAGTGTTTACCCATCAGTGTTTCTCTGACCCTGGTTACAAATCTGGCCTCCAAGATTCTCTTCTCTCCCATCAGGAAAAACATAAACTGATAAAGTTAATTCATTATATTTTAAAAGAATTTCTGGGATTAGTAGCGGAGAGAAAGGAAATGGCAAGAAACTCCAACACCCCCCCCCCATGCTATTGTACCTGGTGAAGGCTGACCTCATTTAGTCCCTTTAGGGTATGTTACTCCCCTGAGGAGGGTGAGCCTAGATTAAATGGGTCTACTAGCTGTGTTTTCAGCTGTTTCCAGCTTTTTGAAGAACTCAGTTAGCTCTGCCCTGCCACTGCATTGTCCAACCGTTTCTTTCCTGAGTACCAATATATTTGTTCCTCTTCCCCATGCAAGATTCTCAGAGGCATTGCCTGTACTTGATGGAACATTTTATACTATTTTAATTGGTATCTAATGATATTTTCACACTGTCATTATATACTTTTCCCTTTCTTTTTAGACGTCCTGTAATGATGTTTCTATGCCTCTTAGTCATTATTTTGTTTATAAATTGTTATAAATTAGAAATATTCATTCTAGAAAAATGTGAATCTTGAAAAATAATAACATATAGTGGAATATGAAACTCGCCCCAAATCTCACCACCTAGAATGGAGAGTTAAAGCTACTAATGTTTCTGTAATTATACTTCAAGCCATCTATTTTCTTCCATGTATATATGATATATATATAAGTATATATATATATTCCATATATGTAAGTATGTGTACATATATGTATATATACACTTATTTCTCTATCTCTGAAATTGCCAAATGAACATACCTATCCAGTCTCTGTCTCTTACAGAGTTTGCTAAAATGCACTTTATTGAGATACAGGAACACGGTATTGGGCACCAAGAAAGGTTTTAAAGCCCCTTTACTCCTGAGAATCTCCACTACGAAGCAGGTTTATGAGGAAGCCACTCTTCAACGCAACTACCATTTAGGAATTTCTTACCCTATTTAGTTCAACTTCTCACTGGCCTCTTGATACCAATGAACAAGTTGTTAGGAAACAAAACTGGTATGACTGAACAAAGTGACAGGTGCATAAAGTACCAGAATATCTCAAAGTTCATCAAAAATACTGTCTCGCAAATGGAAATGAAATCCATTTTTCCTTCCCAGTGAATATATGGCAAAAGAATTTCCTTATCAAATATTCATTTTGAGATAAGGAGTAGTGAGACAGAGATCTATAAGCATTTGATTTTGGATGGGTTTTTTTGAAGGTTACTTTGGTGGAATTGCCTACTTTAAAGCTATGACAGTCCTTTATCAGAGCACAATGAAGTAAATGACAAGCAGTCATGGCAGAGAAAAATTTGCAGTCATAGAAAAAGGAAAAAAATGTACAGAGATACACTGTAAGAGCAGACTGGGTAATACTGGGGATTCTTCTCTTCTAGTTATCTCTTAAAGCGAGGGCAGTTTACTTGTTCAGGCTTTTTTAAATCAGAGTTTTTCAAATTGTCAGGGAGGGAAAGAGAATAAGTCTTCCACAGACAGCATTCCTATCCTTTGGTTTATTATTATTAGCATATATAGTTTTAATAATAGCAGCATAGAATAAAAGATTCCTGGGGAGGGGATATAGGAATTAAGTTAAGGAAATAGGTTTTTGTGATGTCAGCCTAAAGCTGAAACCAGGTTCCCCATATTCTTATCGAATTACCAAGTTGACTGGCCTTGATCTCATCTGTATAATGGAAAGAAAAAGCTCCAAAGCTCTTGTAATAACTAAAGGTGGGAACCTAGCTGATTCAAACTCTCCCCCACCTTTTTGAACGCAAGTATCCACATATCTGTAGCATTTGCAAATTTAGGTCCACAAACTTGAGTGTACAGGAACAATTTTCCTTATGTCATCCTTCAGGCAGTAGAGAATTTTATTCCAGTTTATTATAGGCTCTCCTTTTGTCCCCTCTTCCTTGGTCATACCAGACTCTCAGAGGTTTGTGTGGTAGCTAGAAATGGGAGTGGGCTGCTGATGTCCAGTATATCCTGGTTGCTACTGACTTCTCATGGTTTTTGCCTGCTGTAATCCCTTGATGTTCCCTGACTTATTGTACTCCTACTCATGTAGATAGAATCTTAGCTAATGCTGGAAACCCTATGTCAAGGTTCCCTTCCTGAGATGCCTACTCACTTAGAGTAACAGCTCCATCTCAGAGCCCTTTGCTCTGCTACAAGCTCCCTCTCCTCTCATCTTCTGGAATTCTAGCAAAATATCAACTGAAGGCTTTTCATATAGAGACTGCTTTGGGCTTTTTCTGCCTTTTATCCTACTCAAATTCTGAGTAGGGAATTTGGGAGATGGAAAAGCTTAGGGATGATAGGACAAAGTAATACTTCAGTTAATTATCTTGCCACATACACAAGATACCATCAGGATTTTTAACTCCAGGGTAGTCAAATGGGAAATTTCTTCCTGCTGCATCCAACCTTGAAAAAAATATCTTCCAAAGAATGTAGTATGAGAACTCCTCGTGAATGTATTTAGCCACTTCCTATCCATATGCCTTGTGGGTCTGCTGTCCTACCCATGGACTCCCAGCACACAGGAACACACAAGCTTCCGCTCACTCATCTCTCAGTTGCAGGGGCATTTACTTTCATCTTGTCTCTAACCTCTCTTTCTTAGTTCTCAAGCCCTGGAACAAATGCCTGCTGCCTCTTCCATGCAGTCCTTTGTAATTTTCACATCATCCTCTTCAGTTATAAGGAATCGCTTCTCTCCCCTGCAGCTCTGTATTTACACCACTATTGAGCATTTATGCCTTCTGCATCTTGGACTACTTAGTTTTTGTTTCTGCTTCCACAAGGTCATAGCACATTGAAAGCAAAGTCTTGACAAATTTTTATTGAAAAGAATTTAAATCAATTTATATTAAAGTAATAATGTAAGAGAATGGGTTGCTATGGAAGTCTGGTAATTTTCTTTACATTTAAAAGGAAAGAATGGGGGTGGTGAGGGGGGTTGGTATTTGATTTTATTTTTTATGTTTTTGGTATAAGACAATGATTCTCAAACCTGGTTGCAGGATAGAATAATCTATATAATTTTCTGAAAATAGCAGTGCCCGGGCCCTACCCTCAAAATTCTGATATAACTGGTCTGAGGTGGAATGCAGACATTGGTATTTTTTAGAAGCTTCCCAGTATCTGAATGTATGGACAGAGTTGAGAAGCACTGGTGTAGAGATTAAAAAGCTAATGGTGGGATCCCTGAACCCATTTCCTGGTTATTTATTTAGGATTTTTATTTATGTTTCTCATTTTTGTATCTCCTCAGTTTCCTGATTTATCATCCTTTTGTATTGTGTGCATTTTTGAGAGCCAACTCAAATGCTTTTGGGAACAGGCAGAGTTTAAATAATGAAGTCACTAGAAAGATGAACCAATAATCACCAATCCAGGCTACCCAATATACTAAGATGTTTTCATGGAATCTTAAGGAAAATATGAAAGTCTCAAAATAAATTTTATTTAACTATAAAACTTATTTATCTCTCTTGCCGTTTCCTTTTGCTAAAAGAATCAGTGGAGGTATGGGCTGGAGGGTGGGGAGGAGAGGCAATGGTTTTTATTCTTTAAAAATAATAGGTGTATATCAAAACTTCAAGAAGTTTGGATGTTTTTAAAACTTGCATAATTTTCCTAATTCTTAGTAGCCTAAACTTTTGAGTGTAGAGTTTATTAATTTATTGACTAAGCTCTTTATGAAGAGGGGAAAGCTGCATCAGAATTGGGTTACTGCAGTAGCACAGCTATAGCACTTCTAAAATTGTGAGATGGAACTGAATTGAGTTGAATCACATGGTTCAACCTGTGTGTTTGGTCAGAACTCCCTGTTATATAGTCAAGTCTCTGATTAGTAATTAAATATTACAGTAATCTACTATAGTTTTATCTTAATGAAATGTGAGTATATTAAGCAATTAGAGCACCATGAAATCTAATACAAGTAGAAAAATTACATAAAATCTTCTGTAATTGATCAGATCCAATTCCATAGCACCAGAATTTACTACTGTAATTGAATCAGGACATAGATAGGGTGACTGCCTTTTGAGCCCTTCAAAACAGTCTAAATATAAAAGATCACAGTCTTGACATAGCAAAAGGAAAAACTGCTCTAACTGAAACTCTGGAAGTCCAGTAATACTTCACTTATTAAAGTTTATATTTAATTTTAATTTCTTCCCTGTTTAGATTGCACAGAACTTCTAACACCTGATGTTTTGGCTTCGTTTCTGACTGTGCTCAAGCATTATCCTAAAAAACTACTAGAAAATAAATCTTTTGAAAACTTAATAAACTATACTTTTCAGAACAAAACAAAATAAAGAAAAAGATAGACCATTTTCCTGCCAGAGAGCTCACAGGGATGTAAGAGCTCCAACTTGATCATATTTCAGGCTTGCTGGCGAATTATAAGATTGCTGGAGATGTCACAATGTCTTTGTGCTATGGTCTCTCCATTTGTGAAATAGAAATGAGAGCATCTTCTACTTCCCTCTAGCTGACATGGAAGTTACACAATATTGAACTCTATTCTTTTTGGTGAAGAAAGAGGAGAGAAGGAAGAGTTGTCAATAGTCGTTAATTTATACAGTAAGAACTTCACAAATATCAAAATTATATACATTACAAATTAATATTTTTAAAGCTCATTAAAACGTTTCTCCAGTATGTGACTATCTTTGTATATATAAGACTTTACTTTTAAAATTACAGTAGCAAGTTCAAAGATGAATTCATTTTCCCTCATGTGCTCCATCTTGTAACCTCTGGGATGCAGCACATTTCTATTTCCCTGAATTGCTTTTTTTCTTTTCTTTTCTCTTTTTCCTTAATTGGCCTCTCTGGATAATTCCACAGGATAAAGAGGAAAATAGTCTCAGGGATTAGTAACACTGAACAGGTGCAAAATGTACCATTTAAAAGCTAGTTAAACCTCAAAGGTGGAAGCTCCAACTATAAATTAAATGAGAGACACATAGCCTCATCAGTGCCCATATGTTGGTCAACTGGGGATGCTCTTATCAGAACAATCTTTGTAAATGTAACAAGCCTGTTTCAATGCTACCCACAGCATGAAGCTGATTTCTATTTTACATTGTAATAGATTATACAGCTTTAATTTTCGATGGACAAGCCCTAACATATTGGGTCTCTCAGGAGACACAGCAGTGGCATTGACAAGGAGGGACAGAGGGTTAAGCAGTATCATGCAATATTTAAAATGTTTTTTCTTGACAACCAGCAAACTGTGATTACCAAATAGGATGATTCACCACTTCCAGCTGTCAAAAATAATAGCCTCTCCTATTAGAGACTTGTTACAGAATGACCATCTAAATTTCCAGTTTCTAAATATGTGTATTCACATATTGATTATAAGATAAAATATTTAACTTGTTAAGTATGGGAAAAGATGTTGCTATATAGATTTTCTTTTTATAGTGAGAAATAGGGTAAGGGAGAATGTAGCATCAAGAAGCAAACTCAACACTGCACTACAAAAAAATCAAGATAATACTTGCTGCTGTTATATCACCTTTGTTAGACTGGTCTTTAGGTAGTCACTGAACTAAGCTAGAATTTAGTTTGCCCAAGATTGAGTGGTTTCCTGGGACTCAGGACTTTCAGTGCTAAGATAAAGAAAGTCCCAAACAAACAGAGACAAGTTGGTTAAGCTACTAGAAACTCTTTACTAAACATCAGTGTACACTTCGATCTGAAATAATGTAAAACCATATATAATTACCCAGCAGCTGACAACTCTGCTAGGTGACTCTGGCATTTAAAGGAAGACAAATTAATAGTAGACAAATTAATAGTAGAGTCTCTAAGATTACCTAACTGCTGTATTTTGGCAAAAAAGTTAAGGAATTCTGTCACTGTTTTCTGAGTGTGTGTACTAGAGTTTGGGTGCCATGATCTCTGAGGTGAGTGGGAAGACTTAGCAGTGTGATTTCATATCAGACAAAAGGAACCTAAAAGGGTATTGGGTTGGGCTTGACTCATCTCATTTAGATTAAATTGTTGATGTGACAATCTTAGAGTAATGTAAGACCAGATATCATAGACTTGAAAACTGTACTGCATCAGACTAGGACATTCCAAGAGAATTTTCCCTTTGGAGGCCATGAGGCAAAGTCATACACTGAGCACTGAACATCTGGAGGGAGTGGGAATTCCCATGGTCAGTCACCCTGGAAAGTGGCAGCTCCAGGACAATGAATGAAATTGGAAGGGAGAAATGTGAAATCTAAATCACAGACATGTCTAGAACTCCTGGAGAGAAGGTAGTAACATGGATGAGAAGAAAGCTGACCAGGAAGTAGGCAGAGAGGCACATTGTGAGGTGCCCTAAGCGAGGGTTTGTTCTGAGTGGGGCCATATTTAGCACTCTCCCAGGATATCCATCTTCTATAACCTCCCAAGTTTTTGGTAAATCTTGTAAACACCTGCGGGTTGGTCTCAGGCTATGAAAAATTAAGGGAAAGGGCTATTTCTATACTTGGGATGAAAGGTTAGAGCAGTGTTTCTCAACCTTGTTTTTGTTTTCCTTATCAACTCACTAAGGAAACTCGTTAGGCATTTTTCCCCCAATTACCTCCCTCCTCATGAAATTTTAATACCACAGATAGACCATATGTATATCTGTTTATGTACTATATGCATTTCTGTGCTTTATACATTAAAAGAGCAAGATGAGTAAGATGTTTTCACCCCCCAAGAACCAATTTTCACCCCTGTGGCGCAATATCACTCCCATAGAGAATACATGGAGAACGGATAATAGCTTGAGAGATGCTGCATTCTGACTATCAAGAGGTGACCTGCATAGAGCAAGTAGCAACTCACTGGGCAGAGTAGAGATTAGAAAGCTGATGAGACCCAGGATAGCTTGGATACATAGAGAACATAAACATTCCCAAGTAAGAGACTGGATTCCCTGCACATGAATAGAATGCCAGTTCTAAGTCATTGTATGGTTATTAAAGAAGCGTAATTTCATTTTGTAGTTGTAAGCTGGTAAGGCCAGGGGACATTTGGTTTACAAATGTAAATAAAACATATTTTGAGAAGAGTTGATGAAAAAGATGGGGTTTAAAGTTCTTAGTGAAGATGGAATATCATATACACTCAAATCTACATACAAAGAGGCACGTATGATGAAATACAGACAGAACGTAAGAATTAGGATGATTACTGTCTCTGAAAACAAAGGTCAGAGTTTAAATTATTAGCTGATAACAATGCTGTAGAGTGTCTCAATGGCTGAGGCTGGACTGGTGTTATGGTAAAGAATAACCAGAGACAATAACATAAGAATCAAAATGCACAACAAAGATGCATCTAGTATAAACTCTATCTACTTTCAGTCTTTTGCAGTCTTTCAATCTGGAGACTATGTTGCCTTCTCAGCAGAAAATAGCATGTTGCATAGGGGGAAATGGATTTTGGTCAGGAGATCTGAGCTCTGTTTCCTGGTATGTTGCCCAAGGCTACCCTAGGTTCTTCACTTGCTGGTCATGTCCTATAATCTGTAAAGTGTAGAAGCTAAAGTAGAAGGTGTCTAATATACTCTTCCATTTCCTACGTTATTTGAAAATATAAAATTATATGCTTTGCTTTCCTATGCTTCAAATATTTGAATATTTGATGAGCAATTCAACAATCAGCCATTAAATATTTACTAAGAATCTCTTAACTTTCCACATTGTACTGAACACTGAGACAGGGCAGGATTAACACAACTCATTTGACTGACTCTCCTTTTCCTACTGACAAATATCTAAAATTTGTGCTATCCATAAGTAATGCAGGGAGAAGTAATGCAGTGGCTTAAATTCATACCAAGATATAAATGTCAGATCTTTTCCTAAGAGGAAGGTTTGCCAAAGAGAAAGGGGAGAAAGATCAGGAGACTCAGAACATTCTGACCTGGAGGTAGGACATGTGAGTAAAGAAGCAACTCTCAGGGAAGTGAACGTTGTTGCGCTGCTGATACCCTTGGCTTGATATATTTACGTATATCCTGAGCACCCCATTAGGCTAGTGTGACAACATTTTTGGCTTGGGTTTTATTATATTTAATGTACTTTTCTGAAGATAGACTCAAACCCTCAGCCACCATTCCAGCAGGGAGGGGGAAATGATGAGTTGGCTTCGATTGGTTAAAACATGGAGTACTAAATCTATGCTTAACATGACTTTCAAGCAAGTAGAACATATCCAAATTGATGAAGTTTATGATACAAAATCTTCCACATATTTCATTTCAAGCTTTTAGTTTTTTTGTAACACTAGTGAAAGTTGTATAATAGTAGGAGAAAGGAGTTTGCAGTTGAAACCAAAAGTATTAAATAACTAGAGAAATTATTTTTGACTTGGTAATTTTATTGGTAAATTATACCACTGGCCAGACTTGAGTTAAGATAAACAAACCAACAACAACCTGATTTATCTTGTTTTAATAAAAAGTAGCAAAAAGTACTAACCTAGCTTTTGTATAACTCCAGAATGTAACTAAAAAGAAAACCACCGTTATAGCCATCTTCTCTTACATCCTCCCACTGTGACCTCCAGCCACACTGCACAACTGCTTGCTGGTCTCCCAGTCCGTGGCCTGTGTTCACATGGCACAGTATGTATCTCTTATCACTTTGTACTACCATTAGTCACGTAACTCTCTGTTTCCCTCATGAACTGCGAGCTCCCCAGGGGCAGCGACCATGATTATTCATCTTAGTCTTTCCTGGCACCTGGCACAACATCTGCATAATATATATGCTTAATTAGTGTTAATTGAATGAAAGTAAACTATTTTATTTTCAGTGGCCTTATAATTATGTAAAGAAGTATAGCTATAATGAATACCAGAATCCTGCATGTACCATAACAGCATATCTCTGTTAGAAATTAAAAAAAGATGAATTTTAATCAAATACATATTTCTAATTTATATAAGCAGGAGATGTCCTTAAATTTTTCTAAGTTTCTCAAGCCTTTTTTTATGTGAATACATAGGAAAATGGAGCTTCTGTTAGTTTTTATTTGTTCTGTTTGGTTTTAATTAGTGTTGTTAACATAGAACAAAACATGCAAATTTAGGAAACAGCTACATGATGTATTTTTCATTTTTTTTATCCTCCCATTTGAAGGCCTGTAGATACAGCCAGTTGGTGTCTAAATATTTATTTACAGAGTGTCAACAGACAGAAAAAAAAAGTGTAAATAGAAATGCTAGTGATTTTAATGAGAACTAGCTCTGAAATCTAAGATTAACTAGGTATCAGATACTACAAATAAATACTTATTCTCCTAGACCAATACTTATCTGGATCCAACATTAAACACAGAGCTATAAAAAGCTTTCTTATGACATTTTCCTAAATAGTGGATAAAAAGACAAATATAGTGAAGGACAAATGTTAATGCTATGGTTCTGTTCCCCTCCCCTTCACTTGCCCAGTTCTGTATAATTTGTTACTTGTGTAGTGTCCACAGATAGTATCATGCACTAAAGAACTATGATGTGGTTTTGAAGAATTGTTGATAATGCTAGCTCAATTGTTAGACAAGGAAACAAGCTCAGGGTGGCAGGTCGTTTTACAGATCTCAAAAAGTTGTATTGAAGTGAAGGATCTGTTAAACTACTTTGGAATCTGTTGATAATTATATAAAGACTCGATCAGTTTCTGAATATTAATATATTAATTGACTTATCATAAAGTTGTAATGTTCAAATGTGTTTGTAATTCACAACTGTACTTCCATGAACAGTTGAAGTGGTTCATAACTAAAATACTTACGTGAGACTGTGAAGTGTGAAGTCAGAAGAGGTAAGCAATCATGTAGTGCAGTGGGCAGTTTGTCCTCCAGGGGACATTTGGCAAAGTCTGAAGAGTTTTTTGGTTGTTGGAGTTGGAGTGAGGGGAGCTGGGCAGGTGGATTGCTACTCGTATGTAGTAGGTAGAGGCCAGGAATGCTGCTAGATGTCCTGCAGCGCACAGGACAACTCCTCCTCCTTCCCCAACAAAGAATTATCTGCCCCAAAACATCAGTAGTGTCAAGATAGAGAAACTGTGATGTAGAAAAAGGAACAGTAATTATACTGGAAACCAGGTATAATTGATATAACTAAGCATTAAAGTTATCTTTCAGCTACTTGGCTCTTAAGTCACAATCGGTAGAATATTGATAGAAAATGATAATTTTTCAAAGATGTTGAAGTGTTCTCTGTTTTTTATTTTGTTATTGTTTTTGGATCTTCCACAAAGACAAAAACTCAAGATTAGTTTGTCAGTTATAAAAATACTAGAGAGCCAAAGTAAGATATTTTAAGGGTAGAACTTAGTAAGCATATAGTGATAGTTCTTGAACTTTAGTATACATAAGATTCACCCAAGGAGCTTGTTTAAGATACAATTCTAACTTCTTGGGGTTTTGTTTTTTAGATTATTTTAAAATTTAAACTCAGTTAATTAACATACAACATACTATTAGCTTCAGAGGTAGAATTCAGTGATTCATCAGTCTTATATAATACCCAGTGTCCATTACATGATGTGCTCTCCTTAATGTCCATCACCCAGTTCCCCATCCCCCACCCCACTCCCCTCCAGTAACCCTCAGTTTGTTTTCTGTGATTAAGAGTTTTTTATGGTTTGTCTCTCTCTCTGATTTCATCTTGTTTTATTTTCCCCTCCCTTCACCTATGCTCCTGTTTTATTTCTTAAATTCCACATATAGTGAGATCATATGATAATTGTCTTTCTCTGATTGATTTATTTTGCTTAGCCTAGTATGCTCTAGGTCCATCCATGTTGTTGTAAATGGCAAGATGTCATTTTCTTGATGGCTGAGTAGTATTTCATTGTGTGTGTGTGTATATACATATATACATGCACCCCATCTTCTTACCCATTCATCTGTCAATGGATATCTGGGCTCTTTCCTAGTTTGGCTATTATGGACATTGCTGCTATAAACATTGAGGTGCAGGTGCCCCTTCAGATCACTATATTTGTATCTTTGGGGTAAATACCTAGTAGTGTAATTGCTGGGTCCTGGGGTAGCTTTGTTTTCAACTTTTTGAGGAACCTCCGTACTGTTTTCCAGAGTGGCTGCACCAGCTTGCATTCCCACCAGTAGTATAAGAGGTTTCCCCTTTCTCTGCATCCTCACCAATATCTGTCGTTTCCTGACTTGTTAATTTTAGCCATTCTGACTGGTGTGCGGTGGTATCTCATTGTGGTTTTGATTTGTATGTCCCTGATGCCAAGTGAAAAATTGTTGAACAGTTTTTCATATGTCTGTTGACCATTTGGATCTCTTCTTTGCAGAAATGTCTGTTCATGTCTTCTGCCCATTTCCTGATTGGATTATTTGTTCTTTGGGTGTTGAGTTTGATAAGTTATTTATAGATACTTGATATTAGCCCTTTATCTGATGAGACATTTGCAAATACCTTCTCCCATTCTGTTGGTTGTCTTTTGGTTTTGTTGACTGTTTCCTTTCTGTGCAAAAGCTTTCCTTTCTATGCAAGTCCCAATAGTTCATTTTTGCCTTTGTTTCCCTTGCCTTTGGAAGTGTGTCTAGCAAGAAGTTGCTGCAGCCGAGGTCGAAGAGGTTGCTGCCTATGTTCTCCTCTAGAATTTTGGTGGATTCCTGTCTCACATTTAGGTCTTTTGTCCATTTTGAGTCTGTTTTTGTGTATGGTATAAGAAAATGGTCCAGTTTCATTCTTCTGCATTTGGCTGTCTGATTTTCCCAAAATCATTTGTGGAAGAGACTGTCTTTTTTCCATTGGATATTCTTTCCTGCTTTGTCGAAGTTTAGTTGACCATAGAGTTGAGGGACCATTTCTGGGTTCTCTTTTCTGTTCTGTTGGTCTATGTGTCTGCTTTTGTGCCAGTACCATACTGTCTTGATGATTACAACTTTGTAATAGAGCTTGAAGTCTGGCATTGTGATGCCACCAGCTTTGGTTTTCTTTTCAACATTCCTTTGGCTATTCGAGGTCTTTTTTCTGCTTCCATATAAATTTTAGGATTATTTATTCCAGCTCTGTGAAAAAAGTTGATGGTATTTTGATAGGGATTGCATTGAATGTATAGATTGCTCTAGGTAGCATAGACATTTTAACAATATTTGTTCTTCCAATCCATGTGCATGGATTTTTCCATTTCTTTGTGTCTTCCTCAATTTGTTTCCTGAGTATTCTGTAGTTTTTTGAGTACAAATCCTTTGCCTCTCTGGTTGGGTTTATTCCTAGGTATTTTATGGTTTTTGGTGCAATTATAAATGGGATTGACTCCTTAATTTCTCTTTCGTCTGTTTCATTGTTAGTGTATAGAAATGCAACTGATTTCTGTGCATTGATTTTATATCCTGCCACTTTGCTGAATTCCTGTGTGAGTTCTAGCAGTTTTGGGGTGGAGTCTTTTGGGTTTTCCACATATAGTATCATGTCATCTGTGAAGTGTGAGAGTTTGACTTCTTTGACAATTTGGATGCATTTTATTTCTTTTTATTGTCTGATTGCTGAGGCTAGGACTTCTGGTACTATGTTGAACAACAGTGGTGAGAGTGGGCATACTTGTGATGTTCCTGTTGAGAATAATATTCGTTGTGGGCTTTTCATAGATGGCTTTTAGGATGTTGAGGTATGTTCCCTCTATCCCTATGCTATGGAGAGTTTTAATCAAGAAAGGATACTGTACTTTGTCAAATGCTTTTTCTGCATCTATTGAGAGAATCATATGGTTCTTGTCCTTTATTTTATTTAAGTAGTGTATCACATTGATTGATTTGTGGATGTTGAACCACCCTTGCAGCCCAGGAATAGATCCCATCTGGTCATGGTGAATAATCCTTTTAATGTACTGTTGCATCCTGTTGGCTGGTGTCTTGGTGAGAATTTTTGCATTCATGTTCATCAGGGATATTGGTCTGTAATTCTTTTTTGTGAGGTCTTTGGTTTGGGGATCAAAGTAATGCTGCCCACATAGAAAGAGTTTGGAAGTTTTCCTTCCATTTCTATTTTGTGAAACACTTTCAGAAGAATAGGTATTAATTCTTCTTTAAATGTTGGCTATAATTCTCCTGGGAAACCATCTGGCCCTGGACTCTTGTTTTTTGGGAGATTTTTGATGACTGCTTCAATTTCCTTGCTAGTTATGGGTCTGTTCAGGTTTTCTGTTTCTTCCTGTTTCAGTTTCAGTAGTTTGTACATCTCTAGGAATGCATCTGTTTCTTCCAGATTGCCTAATTTGTTGGCATATAGTTGCTCATAGTATGTTCTTATAATTGTATTTCTTTGGTGTTGGTTGTGATCTCTCCTCTTTCATTCATAATTTTATTTATTTGGGTCTTTCTCTCTCTCCCTCTCTCTCTCTCTCTCTCTCTTTTTGGATAAGTCTGGCCAGGGGTTTATCAATCTTATTAATTCTTTTGAAGAACCAGCTCCTAGTTTTGTTGCTTGGTTCTACTGTTCTTTTGGTTTCTATTTCATTAATTTCTGCTCTAATCTTTTTTTTAAGATTTTTTATTAATTTTTTTGATAGAGAAAGAGACAGTGAGAGAGGGAACACAAGCAGGGGAAGTGGGAGAGGGAGAAGCAGGCTTCCTGCTGAGCAGGGAGCCCAATGCGGGGCTTGATCCCAGGACCATAGGATCATGACCTGAGCTGAAGGCAGACACTTAATGACTGAGCCACCCAGGCACCCCTATGCTCTAATCTTTATTAATTCTCTTCTTCTGGGTTTAGGCTTTATTTGCTGTTCTTTCTCCAGCTCCTTTAGATGTAAGATTAGGTTGTATACTTGAGAACTTTCTTGTTTCTGGAGAAAGCCAGATAGTATTGCTATATACTTCCCTCTTAGGACTGCCTTTGCTGCATCCCAAAGGTTTTGAACAGTTGTGTTTTCATTTTCGTTTTTTTTTCCATGAGTTTTTTAAATTCTTCTTTAATTTCCTGGTTAACCCATTGATTCTTTAGTAGGATGCTCTTTAGCCTCCGTGTATTTGAGTTCTTTCCGACTTTCCTCTTGTGATTGAGTTCCAGTTTCAAAGCATGGTTGTCTCAAAATATGCAGGGAATGATCCCAATCTTTTGGACCTGGTTGAGACCTGATTTGCGACCCAGTATGTGATCAGTTCTGGAGAATGTTCCATGTGCACTCAAGAAGAATATGTATTCTGTTGCTTGTTGTTGATCTGTCCATTGCAGTGAATAGGGTGTTAAAGTCCCCTACTGTTATTGTATTATTATTCGATGTATTTCTTTAATTTTGTTATTAATTGGTTTATACAATTTTCTGCTCCCATGTTAGGGGCATAAATATTTACAATTGTTAAATCTTGTTAGATAGACCCTTTAATTATTATATAGTGTCCTTCCTCATCTCTTATTACAGTCTTTGGTTTAAAATCTATTTTGTCTGATATAAAGATTGCTACCTCAGCTTTCTTTTGATGTCCATTAGCATGATAAATGATTTTCCACCCCCTCACTTTCAATCTGGAGGTGTCTTTGGGTCTAAAATGAGTCTTTTGCAGACAGCATATTAATGGGTCTTGTTTTTTATCCCGTCTGATACCCAGTGTCTTTTGATTGGGGCATTTAGCCCATTTACATTCAGAGTAACAATTGAAAAATATGAATTTAGTGCCATTGTATTGCCTGTAAGGTGACTGTTACTGTATGTTACCTCTGTTCCTTTCTGGCCTGTGTTACTTTTAGGCTCTCTCTTTGCTTAAAGGATCACCTTTAATATTTCTTGCAGGGCTGGTTTAGTGATCACAAATTCTTTTAATTTCTGTTTGTCTTGGAAGCCTTTTCTCTCTCCTATTTTGAATGACATCCTAGCTGGATAAAGTATTCTTGGCTGCATATTTTTCCCACTTAGCTCCCTGAATATATCATGCCAGTCCTTTCTGGCCTGCCAGGTCTCTGTGGATCGGTCTTCTGCCAGTCTAGTATTTCTACCCTTGTAGGTTATGAACCTCTTGTTCCGAGCTGCTTTCAGGATTTTCTTTGTCTCTGAGATTTGCAAGTTTCACTATTGTATGTCAAGGCGTTGACCTACTTTTATTGAGTTTAATGGGGTTCTCTGTGCCTCCTGCACTTGAATGCTTGTTTCTTTCTCCAGATTAGGGAGGTTCTCTGCTATAATTTGCTCCAAAATACTTTCTCTTCCACCCCCTCCCCTTTCCTCTTCTTCTGGGATCCCAATTATTCTAATATTGTTTTGTTTTATGGTATCACTTATCTCTCAAATTCTTCCCTTGTGGTCCAGTGGTTGTTTATCTCTATTTTTCTCAGCTTATTTATTCTCCATTATTTTGTCTTTTATATCACTAATTGTCTCTTCTGCCTCATTTATCCTAGCAGTTAGAGCCTACATTTTTGATTGCATCTCAGTAATAGCCTTTTTGATTTTGACTTGATTAGATTTTAGTTCTTTTATTTCTCCAGAAAGGGATTCTCTCGTGTCTCCTATGGTTTTTTTCAAGTCCAGCTAGGATATTTATAATCATTATTCTGAACTCTAATTATGACATTTATATCCTTACTGATTAGGTCCCTGGCAGTCAGGATTGCCCCTTGTTCTCTTTTTTGAGGTGAGTTTTTCTGTCTTGTCCTTCTTGCAGAAAATGGTCACTTTCTATTTGTAGAGTTACAGCAATTTTTTTCTTAGATCTCCAGTTGAGTATGCAGGTGTTCAGAATGATTTTATAGTTATCTAGCTGAATTCCTGGGACCAGACAAAACTAAGGTCTCCTACTCCTCCACCATCTTGGACTCCTCCTCCTCTAGGACTTCTTGTTGAAAGATTTTTATTTAGTGGGCTTTGGCTCTATAGACCATATTTTTAGAAATATTAATTTAGTGGAGTGAATCATTAATATAAACCTTAAACCAGCACTTCCCAAACCTGTACCATAAGTATTATCTGGGGAATGTTTTAAATTATAAAATATAAAACATATATGTATTGAAGTTATTCCCAGAAATACTGATTCAGTAGATCTTGGATTAGGACTTACACAGCTATGTATATTTTAAAGCCCCCAAGTTGATTCTTTTTATCAACCAGGGAATACATTTGCCACCATAGTCTATTATTTTAATAGAATTTGGCCTAAATTCATTTTTGACAGAAGCTAGATGAAAGTCTATTCAAAACTGAATTTCTGGACAGTGTGAGGGCTACATATAGGATGGGCTTTTGATTTATATTTAAACCCCAGTTGCCCAGTTTTCTAGCTGTGCGATCCTGAGTACTTCATTTAAGCTCTCTGAGTTTCCTCTTTAGTAAAGTGGGAATAACGATGCCCACTTTGCACTGACTTCTGTGGATTGGTTAGTAAAGTGCCTGGCATAGAGTAAGCACTCAATAAACAACTCTAAGCTTTAAAGCATACTAGTTGTCTAGATGTATATAGATAATATATATATATATATCTATACATCTATATGTGAGGTATTAGTTATTCTGGTATTAATATTAATACTCTTCATAAAAATTATAGAGCTTGAAACTATATCCTTGCTTAGAGAGTTTTATGTACCTCTATCAAATAGATTGGCTGTCAGAATCACTCCATAGAAAATATTCCCAACATATTTACAAGTCAGTTTGCATACTTCAACTTCAACATACACTGTGGAGAAATGAAGTAGTAATTAGTCTCTAAAATAGTCCTTAATGATTCCTGCCTCCTGGTGTTCACAGCCATTTATTATCCCTTCCCTTTGAGTGTGAGCTGGACTCACTTCTAATGAATAGAATATAGGAGAAGTGATGAGATATCATTTCTGAGATTAGGTTACAAAAAGATTTGGCTTCTGTTTCAGGTGCCCTCTCTCCCATCACT
This sequence comes from Eumetopias jubatus, assembly GCF_037043125.1. NCBI lineage: Eukaryota > Metazoa > Chordata > Mammalia > Carnivora > Otariidae > Eumetopias > Eumetopias jubatus. The sequence continues at coordinate 38,922,284 of NW_028274820.1, forward strand.
TGCTCCAACAGAAGACAGTTCCCATGTTGTGAGCTGCCCTACAGAGAGGCCCATGTGGCAAGGAACTCTGGCCAAAAGGCAGTGAGGTCTTGAGGACTGCCAATAGCCACATGAGTGAGCTTGAAAGTGGATCATCTTTCAGTCAAGCTTTGATATGACAGCAGTCCACCTTGACCCATTGAGTACAGCCTTATGAGAGACCCTGAGCCAGAGGCATCCAGCTAAGCTGTGTTTGAATTCCTGACCCACAGAAAACTGTGAAATAATAAATGTTTGTTGTTGTTGTTGTTTTACATATAGTAATTTTATTCATTACATGCTTTTTATTGAAGTATAGTTGACATACAATATTATATTAATTTCAGGTATACAACATAGTAATTAAACAATTATATACATTATGAAAATCTCATCACAATAAGTATAGTTACTGTCTGTCACCAAAGTTAACACACTATTTTTGACTATATTCCCTATGCTGTACTTTTCATCCCTGTGATTTATTTATTTTATAACTGGAAGTATTTATCTCTTAATTTTCTTACCCATCTCCCCATCCCCCTCCCCTCTGGCAACCACCAGTTTGTTCTCTGTATTTATGAGTCTATTTCTGTTTTTGTTTGTTTATTAGTTTTGTTTTTTAGATTCCACATATAAGTGAAATCTTATGGCATTTGTTTTTTCTGTCCGACTTATTTCACTTAGCATAATATTCTCTAGGTCCATCCATCTTGTCACAAATTGCAAGATTTCATTCATTATTATGGCTGAGTAATATTGCATTGTGTATATACACTCCATCTTTGTTATTTGTTCATCTATTGATGGATACTTTGGTTGTCTCCATCTCTTGGCTATTGTAAATAATGCTGCAGTAAACTTGGGGGTACATATATCTTTTTGAATTAGTGTTTTTTTTTTCTTTGGGCAAATATCTAGAAGTGGAATTATAGGTCATATGGTATTTTTATTTTTAAGTTTTCGAGGAATCTCCATACTGGAAGTTTTACATAGTGGCTGTACTAATTTGCATTCCCCCACCCACAGTATGTGAAGGGTCCCGTTTTTCAACATTCTCACCAATAATTGTTATTTATTGTCCTTTGATTTTTTAAAAAATATTTTCTGACTGGTGTGAGGTGATACCTTATTGTGGTTTTGATTTTCATTTCCCTGATGATTGGTGATGTTGAGCATCCTTTCATGTGTCTTGGCCATCTGTATGTCATCCTTGGAAAAATGTCAATTCAGGATCTCTGCCCATTTTCAATCAGATTATTTGGGGGTTTTTTGGTTCTAAGTTCTCTGAGTTCTTTTTATATTTTGGATAATAACCCCTTATAGGCTATTTCATTTGTACATATTTTTCCCATTTAGTGAATTGCTTTTTATTTGGTTGATGGCTTCCTTTACTATACAAAAGCTTTTAGTTTGATGTAGTCCCAATTGTTTATTTTTGCTTTTGTTTTCCTTGCCTAAGGAGACAGATGCAGAAAAATATTGCTAAAGCTAATGACCAAGAGATTGCTGTCTATGTTTTTTCTAAGGAGTCGTATGATTTCAGATAATACATTTAGGTCTTTAATCCATGTTGAGTAAGAAATTGGTTCAGTTTCATTCTTTTGCAAACATGCTGTTTTCCCAGCACTATTGAAGAGACTGTCTTTTTTCCCATTATATATTCTTGCCTCCTTTGTCGTAGATTAATTAACCATATAACTGTGGGCTTGTTTCTAGGCTTTCTATTTTTGTGCCAGTGCCAGACTGTTTTGGGCATTATAGCTTTGTAGCATAGTTTGAAATCTGAGATTGGGTTACCTCCAATTTTGTTCTTCTTAAGATTGCTTTGGCTATTCAAGGTCTTTTGTGGTTCCATGCAAATTTTAGGATTGTTTGTTCTAGTTCTCTGATAAGTACTATTGGTATTTTGATAGGGATTTCATTGAATCTGTAGATTGTTCTGAGTAGTATGGATATTTTAACAATATTAATTCTTCCAATCTATGGGCTTGGTATGTCTTTCCATTTATTTGTGTCATCAATTTCTTTCATCAGTGTCTTATATAAATGTTTGTTGTTTCAAGCCACTAAGTATCGGGGAAATTTGTTACACAGCAATACATAACCAATACAAATGATATTGATGTTCTGCTTATAAATAAATTCAAGGATGTAAGTTTAACCTTTGAAAGAAAAAGAGTTACCATGAAAGAGAATGTATATCAAATATTCCTGGATGAAACCAAAGAACCATCATGGTAATTTCATATCATTTGACATGATATAAAATTTATTATTTGCAGATGTGAAACATAAGGGCTATACCATAATAGCCAGGTCTGGGCCCAGTGGTAGATGTAGCAAATATGGAAGTTACTGTGGTAGTGCTCATAAGGGGCCACAACATAAGAAAATAGTTGGTTCTAAAAATGGCATAAACTGGTAAAGATTACAGTGATTTTTCAGGGAGTTGATAGCTAAATTGTTTGACATCAACAACAATGTTTTGAGATATTGGTGATTACAGAACCATTTAATGTCAACAGAAATCCTAAGGTAATCATAAAGGAATTTGCAACTTAAACAGGAAACTAGTTCACAACATTAAGAAATACCTGATATGAAATCTTTGACTAGGAATTCTTTCCAGTGTCTTAGAACTGGTTTTGTTGAGGGCACAAAGGAATGTGTTACTTACCAGGCCAGTTAACACACTCTTTCAAGTTTTGCCCTCCTCTCTTGTGGGAAATTAAAATTCTGTAGTGATAATTTGAGCCATATGGTTCCAGAAAGCAAATCTGCCCTTACTTACAGGAATATAAATTATCTTTGAAAATGCCTTATTACCTTTATACAAATAGTCAACTGAAAGGATGATGGAGATTGACCAACAAGATCTGATTGATTTCCTCCTATAATTTCATGTTCAACTGAGGGGCCAGTGTTAGTATTTCAACCACCATCTCATATTGGATAAGATCTTAAAAGACAACAGGCATATATTCTGGGTACAGCATGTGTACACCCATAGTTTTGCTCAATTTTAACAGAAGATGTAGTCTTGTTTGGAATGTGTGACACTGAACTACAGGGTGTTTCTTTTAGTGATTAGGAGTAGAGGTTTTGGGGGTGCCTGGGTGGCTCAGTGGGTTAAATGTCAAACTCTTGATTTTGGCTCAAGTCATAATCTCAGGGTCATGAGATGTATAGCCTGTGTTGGGCTTTGCCCTGGGCATGGAGCCTGCTTCAGATTTTCTCTCTCACCCTCTCCCTCTGCTCCTCTACCCACTCTCTCTCTCAAAAAAAAAAAAGTAGAGGTTTTGAAGTCAAACTAGTCCAACTACCTTTCTGTGTTTCCCAACTCCACTATTTAATCCCTTTAGAGTTTTGATATCACCTTACTTCTCTTAAGTTTTAGGTTTTTTCATCTGTAAAAGAGGGTGACTAATAGAACCTACCTCATGTAATCATAAGGAATAAAATCCAAATAATGTATTTATTATAATGTTCCCAAGTAACTGCTTTATAAATTCAAGTTAGCATAATAAAAGTAATAATTATTGTGTCATCTCAGATCAGGTGTATACATGAATTAGTGTACTTTCCTTTTTGAGCAACTGTGAATTGTTTTCAGAGTGCTAATGGAAAATCACTTGGAACCTAGAACTTCATGTAGCTAAAGGATTATTCAATTGAGAGAGTGATGAAAGTCGCAGAATTTATTATATATACAAAGTCACTCAGGGTTAAAACTGAAAGTCTCTGAAAGACTTACTAGAAAATATGCTCCAGTAAAATAAAATGAGTCCAGAAGTAGATGCAATAAGCAATGATACGTAAAGACTAGTAGAACTTATTTTTAATTTTAAATAAGTATGTTTTTAATCAGTATATTTAGCAGTATATTTAATAAGTGGATTTTCTGCCCTCTCCAATATAATTTGGTTCTTTCATGTGGATAGAGAAAAGATATGAGCCAATGTAGTTTATGAAGAACAACTGAATATTGATGTTTGTTTTTTTATGACATAAAAATATAAAAAGGAAAGTTAACCAGTACTCTTGACAATTCTCAAAGAGACTACCTTTAATATTTGTAACCATCTTTTCCCAATGTTCCATGTGTAATTTTAAATAACTGAGATGTATGTTATACATGCAGTATAAATATAAATTTCAGTTGCCACTTGGGAAAAAGAAATCCAAAAACTGTCAGCATGTGATGTTGTAGGGAGAGATGAGGGAAAGAAGAAGGAAATAAAAGCATACTAAGTTTCCTTTTCAGAAAAACAATATGGGGACTGGTGAAATGTTGATGTTGATTATAATGTACAGATTAAATTATGTGTTTTTAAAAGTTAAGAATAACTGCTAGAAAAAAATAGCTACTAGAAGTTTAGTAGTGTTCTAGTATATAACTACATAAAAGAAGTTTAAAAGGTAAAAGATGTATATACAATATTATACTGATAAGTATGAAATGAAATGCATAATTTACTAAGAAAATTTAAATTATAAAAACGGGCACAACATAAGTAGAATACCTGATTAGACCATCATCCATTGAATATATTAAAATCAAAATTAGGGGCACCTGGCTGGCTCAGTGGGTAAGAGTATGCGATTCTTGATCTCTGGGTCATGAGTTTGAGTCCCACGTTGGGCATAGAGATTACTAAAAATAAAAAATCAAAATTAAAAATGTATGTTCTGACCCTCAAAAGTGCTCAGTCCTAATTCCTTTGCAGGTGATGTCTACCAAACTTTCAAGGAATGTGGAATTTCCAACTTATACAAACTGTTCCAGAGAATAAGAAAAGATGGAAAGCTACTAAATATATTTTATGATTCACATAAAGCACTAGAATCACATCTGACTAATGTTAGCAAATTATAACAAATTACAGGATACTCTCATATGTACAAAAATTGATAGCTCATCTAGAGAGTTGCATAACCCATTATAAAGTATAAAAAGGAAAAATAAGCCATTTTCATAGGCACAAAAGCAACAAAATAGCTGGGAATATAACCAAGTAATATTTTAAAATCCATGGAAAAATATAAAGTGATACTGAAGGACCTAAAAAATGCTTTAGTATATGGAAAGATATATCAGATTTAGAGATGTGTAAATAATATTTCTGACCATAGATTCTCACCATATTAATTTATCAGTTCAATTAATCCCAAATAAAATCCCAATACAATTTTTCACAGCAGTTGAAAATTTAATTTTAAAATTCATGTACTAAAGTAAATGCAAAGCGGTAGCCAAGACAATATTTAAAAAGAAAAGACGGATTGTTTCCTATGTGATATTAAAACATATTATAAAGTATAGTAATTAAAACTATGTGGAATTGGCTAAAGAAAGACAAATACATCAGTGAAATTAAATAGATAATGCAGAGCCTAGTCCATGTATACTTGGGAAATTAGGCCATGATAGATGCAGTGTTTCATGTCAATGGAGAAAAGATAGATTATTCAATATATACTTCCAGGCAATAGTGTCATCATTTAAAAAAATAATTATATTCTTCCTTATGGCAATTGTAATATTAAATTCTGGATGAATTAAATAACTAAATATAAAAGACAACACAATGAAAATAATAGAAGAATGTATAAATGATTATGTTTACATCCTTAAAACAGGGAAGATCTTGTGACAAGACACCAAAAATTGATAAGTTTGGCTGTATCAAATGTTAGGACTTCTCAATGATGAAATATATCACTAATAGAATAAAAAGATGACATTCAGGCAGAAAATATTTGCAATGTAATGATTAGGGGTTTTCATCAAGTGTATACAAAGAATTTCTACAAATCAATAAGAAAAACAAAAGAAAGGGGCAGTTTATAGAAGAGAAAATATAAATGGTTAATGCAGGTATGTAAACTAATATTGTCCTCCAGGGAAGCAAATAATAAGGAAGTCCACTGCAAATTCTACATATGTAATTAAACATTCTTATTTTAAAAAAGCAAAAAGATGTATTTGGGCTTTAGATTTAAATCTTGTCACTTCCTAATAATGTTTTCTTAGACAAATTCTTCCCTCCAAATAAGTTGAACATCATAGGGTAATTTTAAAGGTTAAATAAGATTAGATATATAGATAATCTGTCTAGTACTTGGTATATAACAAGTGTTTGATAATTGTTATGTAGAGTTACTTGTTACTGTGCTAGGAATATGACATAAAGCTAACAACGCCCAAAGATACTGGTGATTATCACTTTGGTTATTAGGAGACAGTAATGTATAGCTGGTTGTTCTATGATTCAGTGCTAACTTTTTTTCCCCCCAGCTTCTACCATTTTATGGGGCAAAGATGATGATGTTGCTAGCCTATAGTAATTTGTCTACAATAAAGTCTTATTTCCCTGAAGGCTGCTTATCTCTTGCAAGAGAGGTTGATTACACTGATGGCCCAAATAATGGTCTCTCTATATCCATACCCTTTATGATGTGAGTTTGAAACTCCTCCCATTAAGAGGTGGAGTCTGTTTTCCCATCCCTTGGTTATGAAATAACCTTCTGATTTGTTTGGACAATAGAATATAGGGGAAGCAATAGTGTACCAGTTCCAAACCTACATTTTCAAGAGATCTCACATATTTCCACTTTCTCAAAACCTGGCTTCTACCACCACTAAGAATAGGTCTGGGCTAGCCTAATAAGGGACCATGTGGAGAAGAGCTGAGACCCTCCAATTTCTAGCCAATTGATGCTTGATTTTGCAATAGGCCTGGGCTAGTCTAATGAGGGACCATGTGGAGAAAAGCTGAGACCCTCCAGTTTCTAGCCAGTTGATGCTTGATTTTGCAATTGGTGCTTACCCAACCTTCTGCTGACTGACCAAAGATTCATGAGTGAATCTCTCTGAAACTAGAAGAATCGCCTAACTGCCATAGATGCTTGAGCAATAATAAATAGTTAGCTATACAGTGATAACAAATTAATTCACCTTGTCTATAATATGTACTGAACTTCCACACATTTGCTTTTTCTTGAAAAAAACATGTTCAGTTTCCCCATTTCTCTTCTGTAAGTCCTTCATTAACAATAAATATTTGATTTAAGTGAGTTATATAAAAATTCTAACAAAGTAGGGGATTAAATGGTATTCTCTAAATTTTGGTAAAACTAGCATCATCACTTTGGACCAACTTTTGGTGGGCATTTTTGAGTTCATAAGAAAAGGTTTGTGCCTTTTTCTTGTGTGTTTTTGTTGTTATTGCTGTTCAAGGAGAGTATAAATATACAAATAACCAGGCAAAATACGCATCATTTTTCTAAAAAAGTGTCAACCTTAAAAAAAAAAAAAAAAAAGAAAGAAAATAAATAATCCTTTGACTTACTTTCTTTCCTTCAGGAATTGTTTTGTTTTCCATCTGGGATGTTCTCCACAATTTCAGTTGGAATTGGTTTTAGTTGTATTCCCACAACATTTAACTCTTAGACCAGTATGTGACTGAGCATCTTCCACTTTAATTGATCTAATTTGCACACATAATTCTGATGGAATTATTCATTGTAAAGTGCACCTTTGGGCCTTCCAGAATTCTGCCTTTTTTCTGTGAATCCATTGCATTAATTTACCTGCAAATTCTTCCTTACTCTAGAGGCTTCTCTTGGTTATGTAAATACTTTTGTACAGATTTCCCATTACAAACTGTTCTGAGACACTGTTCTCTCATTTTTTTCCTGCTTAGATTTGAACATAGACCTTGGAAGCTTCATAGTTGCAGTTCTCAATGATCTTTTTTTCTGGTAAATCAGAGATATTTGTCATAGATCTGATTCATTAATAGCATGATTATTATAATAAACACTAAAATGTGGATAGAGAGTTCTAGCCTTCAAAGGTCCTAATTTCATTTCCAACACAATTTAATTTTTAGTTTTTTGAAGGTGCATTAGTGATAAAGATACATGTTTTTCAAGGTAATTTTACCCTGATTTATTTACCACGAATTAGAGTTATAACTGATTGTGAATAGAGGAAAGAGTTGTGATGGCAGCACAATTTCATTATTTTAATTCTGTGTGGCATCAGTATCTTGTCACTAGTAGCTGTTTCTAAGATATTTGAATTGTGACCTTATAGCAGCCTTGTAAATAGGCTAAAGTATGTGGAGACCAGCAACTACATTTGGCCTATCAATCATTATAGTTCACTTTTACTATTGCATCATCCTGTAATTCTTTGTTCCCTTGTTTCTCTCCCTCATAGACTGGATGCTCTCAGAGGACAGGGTTTTGCCTGAAATGCACTAGATAATTCAGTTAATTATTTAAGGAAACAGGGAAGGAAGAAAGGAAGGAAGGGAGGGACAAAGGGAGAGAAGAATTCAGCACATGTGCATACTGTGACTATAAGAAAATAATGAAAGAATAATCATATTGCAGATATTGCAGCTGGACTTAAGATCAGAAGGTTATATACATGAGTGGAGAGGACCAGTCTTTGGTAAAGCACACTGCAAACACCACTCTGAGTCTCGTGTTACAAGTTTTGTAGGCTGACGATAGTTTCTCAGGCAGGCAGAAAGGAGGGAGGAGTAAGTTGTCACATTTAACTGTGGAATAGCAACTGGATCCATACCTCAGGCTCCTTTTGGCCCTTGATGTTTACTCTAAGTCCATTTTTCCCGTCTGGTGGGAAAAGAATGGAGGAGATAGTTCAACTCTCATCCTCTCTTCCCTCTCACCTCGCTGCCTTCTTTCTCCCCTCCCTCCTCTTTTCCTTCTTTCCTTCCTGCTTGACAAATCTGGAAAAAGTCTCAGGATAGATAGTTCTGCCTTTATGTTAAATATACTGACTATATGCTCGAGAAACTAGGAAGTTCCTTCATATTACAGAATTACTATGATTTTATATACAGCTAATGATACTTGAATGCTTATGATCGATTAATTTTAGCAGTTTCTGATCCATGAAGAAAACATCCCAAAGCATCATTTATGCTTAGTAGAATGGACCTGTATTGAATAAATAGGAAACAGTGTAAATTGGTGAATTGTCCTCATAGTGCCTTCTGATCTATATTGGATTATATCTTGAAATATTAATATTCTGGCTGACAATGCAGTGTGACTCATAGGCTAAATTGAATATGGATGAGTTTTATTAAGGAGCTGAATGATTTGCAGCAAATAAACAGCATCATAAATGTTGGTGCTTATTTCTGGGACAGATGTAATCATCAGGAAGAGATAAAGCCAATGTGTATATTAGGAAGGAGGTAGTTTGAGGTATTGCTGGGTAGTGGCTCTTTTTAATTTACTTGATGATATGACATCATACTCTAAAATCAGGATAAATATCTAAAAGAAAATTCTCATGACCCCAACCTTTACTGGTTTGAACATAAGTGGCATGTTAAAATGCATTATCTTACTGTTTGTCACAAAGAAAATCATGATAATTCTTCCCATATGGTGCTGTGCATTTAATTCTCTTTAACAGAGCCACCTGAGTATGTACAAAGTGAGTGATGGAAATGGAAGCTATTTACTTTGACGGCATTACTCCTGAATCATTTATCACTGCCAATACTCCACAAAACTGCTGGGACCAGATCCTGTTGATAAGTTATTACATTCTGAACCTGCTACCTTATTTCTAGCATGCAATAAAAATGATCTCAGTATCTGTAACTTTAATATTAGTTTTCTTCTCTGTTGGTAATGGTTATCTTTAATGTTTACTACATAGAATGATGATTGTAATAAGCCAGAGGCACTCATCTTCTGCTCTGACCTTCTTGTCATCCATACACCATTGCTGCCTTGCAGCTCTGCTCCCCTACCTGGGGACCTCAAAATGCTCAGAGTGCCTTTACTTTCTTGGTTGTTCGCTTCCTTCCAACCTCTTCCACACTTCTGACTGCCTTCACCACCACTTCCAGAAATCTAGCCAGAGTCTAGGTCTGTCTTCACCACCTTTCTCTATAAGGTAACGACTACAGCATGGACCTGAAGGGAATCAGAGGGCCAGCAGTCATATTCCAATGGCTTAACGTTGGAACGAGCGATTTAGATAATGTGGCCTCAGATTATAGTGCTAATTCTAACCAAACATGTTAGAAAATCTTAGTTTTGTCAAACTGTTTTCTCTCAGCTCTCCTGTCTTCCCCTCTTCTATTTTTGACCTACAAAACTTAGAAATTTTCTATAGGAAAATAAGAGTATTTTTTGAGATCCTCTCTCCTTCTAGCATCAAGTTGTTCCCCCAGATTTAATAGTCACAATTCTTTTAGCTCTAAATTATCTGTACCAATAATAAAAGAGCAGGTAATTGAGAAGTTTCAAAATTTAAGTTGGAGAAAATATGTAAAAGGATTCTATTTCTGATAGCTGGAAACTGGTAGGGTAGTTACTATTGCCTATAATTTGGTAATACAAAATGTCTATTTAAGTCATTAATTCTGACACAATATCCTCAGATTGAGGGAATGTTTTCTTTCTTTTGGAGGTTAAAAAATGCTGCCTAGTGGCATGCCTGGGTCTGTGAGCTGTATATTAGATATGAGCTATAATTTATTCCTTTAGGAGCCGAAAAAAATTAAAGACAGGATTCTTCTGCATCTGTTACACATTTTAAACACATACTAATTGAACCCGGTGGTTACTAAGTGTCACAGAAATATTTATTGTGTTTACCTGCTTGTGGGATGGCTGGGGGCAGCGAGCTGAGGATAAACCCTTAAGTCTGAGAGACAGAGAAGTAATTACCTGTTTGCCTCAAAAGTGTATGAAGTAAATATGTGTGGAGTTATTATACTGTCTCAAAGTAATTTTGTTTCCTGATTGACGGGTGTATGATGAAAGAATTAAAATCCAAGGTGGAACACAAGAAAACTATGTCGAAAATGCCATTTCCCCAGGCTTACTACGTTGTGTTGAAAGGAAAGTTAGGTCTGACTGCCAGTAATAGTCTTAAAAAACAAAATAATCAAACAAGTGGGACTGGGGTGGTGGCCTCACATAGGTTTGAGACTGTTCGGTTATATGGGATGATTTAACTAATGATTATGATGCTGCCAGTGGCTGCTTATTAGTTGCTTACTCTAAGCTGGGCCCTACTAACTCATGTCATCTTGAAAAGAACGCTATTGGTAAGTTAGTATTCACCACTGGTTTTTTTTTTTTATCATTTCTATTTAACTAATGCAGAAATTGAGATCTATAGGATTAATCCAGGCCATGGAGTTAATATTTGAAATAGTCATTCTGACTTGCAAGCCCATATTTTTCAATACTATAATGTACTGGTTCTATAGCAAGATATTGAGAGTAAGTAACAGAAACAAAGAAAACCCCTTTAGTTGAGTAAATCAGTTGCCTTCTTTTTCTAATTGAAAATGGTATTCTTGAGCTTGATCATCCACTTCATCTTGAGTCATTTTCAAATGTTTGCAAAATCCATATCCATTTTACCACCGTTAAGCATAATCTGACAGAAGTCCTGTAAGCAGTAAAGGAAATTCCAAAGGAGCAGCGCCAAAGGTGTTTAAAGCATTTGTAGACAGGCACCCCCAAGGTGACAGTTTTGAGGACGAATATTCTGGGTTTTTTGTTTACATCTAATATATTGATTTAAAAAAATCAGTCATATTGTCTTATTAACATGACTTTTAGTGAAATTGTATATATAAACACCAAGGAAAAGCTACATATATATTTAAAAGTAAACTAAATGCACTAAAAATTTAAGTATGAAAAGTAAAACCTAGAAGAAGAAAAATAGCTAACAGCTAATAGAATAGCCTTGAGGTCTTGGTTTAGAGAGGCGGTGCTTTCCAAAATATTTGAAAAAGACCACAAGTGTATGGAGGTTGACAACTGATAAGTTGTATTACATTAATATTACTTAAACGTTCCACGGACATCCTTGTTAAAGTTAGCAGACAGGTGAGGTGACAGGCCAACAGAAGAAATTTTCAGTCTAAAACTTACAAGGATTTCATTTTTAGAATATGTGAGGGATTTCTTCAAACCTGCAAGTAAAAGACAATCAACCTAAAAGAAATAAAGAAATAACGGACGTAAATAGACACTTGAAAGAAGGGGAGATCCAGGTGGTTAATGTGTGTGTGTGTGTGTGTGTGTGTGTGTGTGTGTGTGTGTGTGTGTGTGTGTATGAAGAAATTTCCTAACTCTTAAGAGAAATTCGAAATGTCATGATCTACTCTTCCATGACCATCACATTAAGAAAAACCTGGACAACTGGAAAACATGGGCAGTGCTTTAGACAAGGATATGAGGAAGCAAGGACCCTTATCCAAGGTTGGAAGAATAAACTGGCACATATATTCTGAAAGGCAATCCAGTTGTGCTAATCTCTATTGATCAGGTATTGCTACATTGTAATCCACTACAAAACCCAAGGGACCTACAACAGACATTTATTCTTTATGTGATGGAGTGTCTGTTGGAGCAGCTCTGCTGATCTCTCCACTGGGCTCTTGTGAATCTGCCATTGTGAGTCAACTTATCAAGGCCGGGCATGGCTGGCATCCATTTGAAGCTGAAGGTTCTCTAGTCTGGGCTCTCACTATGGGTTGAACCGAGGTCTTCTCCAAATTTCTTTATCCTTCTTGGACCATCAGACCAGATGGGGTGTGTTCTCATCATGGCAATGGCAGAAGCACAAAAGGGCAAGTGGAAGCTTGGAAGGAGTCTTTATGCCTGGGCTTGAATTGGAACTGGCACACTGTCGCTTTTACCCACAGTCTCTTGGCCAAAGCAAGTCAGGTGATAGTACATACATTCCACTTTAAGTGGGAGGATCTGTTAAGTTACAAGAAAAAGGGTGTGAACACAGCGAGGAGCAAAAAATTGGGACCAATGAGCCAATGATTACATTTACCACAATGCCTTATGACTGGGCTGCCTATTTCTTGATAACTATTTCAGAGCAACTCCCCCCACATGTCTACAAGGAAATAAGTATAACAAAAATTGCAACACTGTTTAAGTAGTAAAGGAAACCCTTGCAGAAGGAGTGAATAGCTAAAGTGTGGTATATGCCATCAACGGAATACAATGCAACAGTCAGAAGTAATTAATTAGATTTAAATATAGTAGCATGAACAGATCTCAGTAACTTAATGTTGATTTTATTTATTTTTTATTTTTTAATGTTGGTTTTAAAAAACAATAAACAGTATGAAATTCATTATATAATGTCAGTTATGTAACCTCCATCCATATAATAGTACTCTATATTTTAAAGGTACACATATACCTGTTAAAAACATTTATTAAATAAATAAGAGTGTGTGCCAAGAGGAAGCAAGGAATAGAATTGAGTATGAGGAATTAAGGCAGAGGGAAAAATTAATAAAATAAAACAAAAATGGGGGCTTTGTAATACATTTAATCAAATCAATTTTGTGCCCCTGTGATTTTTAAACATAAAAAATTTCATAATAAAAGACTCTAAAGAAGTGAGTAAGATGAGCGTAGCACATTTGGAAGATTTGTAAAGAAACAAAGTTTTAAGCAGAGTTTTGGAGTTAACAGACATTCTAGTTTGAGAAAGGATGTTCCGGGGAGGAACATGTCATGGTCAAGGCAGGGACAAGAGAAGGATGTGTGAAAATTGTATGGGGCTTCTTCTGGCAGAAATTTAATGAAAGCTTGACAGGGTGTAACAATAGATGAAAGCATATTGCAGTTTCTTGTAATCTGTCATTGGGGCTTTTGTTTTGATCTTTCCATACTTTTGGAGGCCTCTGAAAGCACCTGGAAACAATTAAGCAGAGCCTGATAAAAATGAACCCTCTGGAAGAGAAGTTCTTGAACATTTGTATGCTATACCACTATCCTTCAGAAATCACAGCTATCAGAGGTTCTGTGATACTTTTTTGTTCTGAGACACTGATAATAACAGAAGTCTTCCAAGAGTATTAGGAATTATTCTCCCCCTGGCATATAAAAAACAAACCAACAACCACCAACAACAAGTACAATGAAACAAAACTTTTTGTTGGTGTTGCAGGGAACGATAACAGCTGTTCAGTCCACATCAGGAGAAATATTGAAGGGAAGGAATTGGAAATAGACTCTGGGTGGCTCTCTATTTTATTATCTCAGGGTCACCTAGCGTAGCCTCTCGAATTATTAACACCTTTTCTTTAAAGTAAAACCTTCCACCATTGGAAACATATTTGGGTTTAAAAACAAAATGTACTTTTAGTCACTGTTGAAGAAACTGTAAATTGGCAGGGAAAATTATGAAGGGTAATTTGACAATTTCTATTGTTTTAAAATATCAATATTTTTTAACTTAGTAATTTAACCTTTAAGAATTTTATAATTCTAATTTCTAAAGAAATAATTAAATATGCACAAAACCATATGTGCATAAAAATTAATCACAATATGATTATAATAGCAAAAAACAAAATCTAGTTTAATGAGCAAGAACAAAGAATTAAAGGAGTTAGGCACTTTTGTGTGATGGAATGGTACTAAGTCATGAAAAAACATCTCAAAATAGTAACATGGGAGAAACACTTCAAATATATTGGCATGTGAAAAAGCAAGTTATAAGTATATACCAAAATTGAGAAAAATATACTTAATACATTTTTTTTAAGATCTTATTTATTCATTTGACAGAGAGAGAGACAGCTAGAGAAGGAGCACAAGCAGGGGGAATGGGAGAGGGAGAAGCAGGCTTCCTGCTGAGCAGAGAGCCCAATGTGGGGCTCAATCCCGGGACCCTGGGATCATGACCTGAGCAGAAGGCAGATGATGCTTAATGACTGAGCCACCCAGGTGCCCAAAAACTACTTAATATTAATGGTGTTTATCTCTGAATCTGAGACAACATACATAATAATTTCTTGTTTCTTTTCCAAATTCTCTTAAGAAATTATTCGCTGCTTTTATAAGACAAAATAAATAATACGTGTTATTTATAAAACTGCACTGAATAAATAAGTTAAATATCGTTGAAACTGGTCGTTCAAATAACTCAAAATCATTCTCTCTATTTGTAAAAATGTATGTTTGAGTTCCTTCAAGCAGTCTTTAAGAATGGGAATTTTAGGTATACATCTGTATTTTGGAAATTCTCCAGGAATATTCGAGGTACATATGCTACCTGGACATAGAGGATTCGATTAAAAGGAAATGGCCAAATTAGAAGTATATTTTACATCCTTAAAGAAGTAAAGAAAGTTGAAAAGGCAACAAAAGCCATGTTTTTGCACAGGATAGTCAAGTACCTTTTTCAAAAGGGTATTTATTCTAGTTCATATACCAGGCCTCAGGATGGAATCACATTCTCATTCACTGCTCACAGTATCCAGGGCATTTCTCAAGCACCAGGTGCACGTTGTGGTGTTTTTAATAATAGATAGCGAAATGAAGAAGCAGCTCCAGCCGGAAATTAAGAGGGGAATTTAAAGAAATAAATAAAGCCTATGAAGATGATGACCATACCTAAACCTATTAAATGCCGGTCATCTCCTGTTTTCTCTTATCTTTTCCCCAGGGTGTGTGTTTGTTTTTTAACAAAATGTCCCCAACAACAGTTAATATTACATTCAGCCATGTAATCACCTGCAGAATTTCTGATTAGCAGGAATCAGAGTATATTTTCATTTGCAGGAACCAATCCTTTAATCCTCCAAACAGTAAAATGAGCCACAAAGTAGGTCAGACTGCAAACACAGTGTTGATTTTTCTTGCTTAAATGACAAATAGCCGTGGTCATCTAGTGTGATTTCATCAGATAGTTCTAGAAGGCTCACAACTGCAGTTGGATCATTAAGGTACTCACAAAGGAATGAATTTCAGTCCCGCATGTTCTTTTCCTTGTATTCAGTGTTTCCAAAGCCAAATGTGTGCGTTGCTGGGTTCCTCCGAGTATAGGAAAGTGGTAGAACTTAGTCCCATGGTTTGCTCCATCAACACCACGTGCCTACTACTTCCAAGACTGAGAATGCACCCTGTGTCCCTTCTTGGGAAGTTTGCCTCAGGAAGTGATCTCACGTCAAAGTACCAACAGATCTGATCCGACAGATACTCCCTATTCCCAAACAAAAGGAAGAGTGTTTCTCCTCACTCTTACTTGAAAATTACCAGCCAGAGATCACATGAGGATGATTGGGTTGCTTCATGATCTGTCAGAAGAAACGAAAAATAAAATCATTCCTTATGATGGGAATATTTGAATTGCATTTTCACACAAGTTTCCCAAATTGTAATACTTGCTGCCACAGAAGAAACACTTGCTAATTTACTGAGGAGTCTGAGGCCTGGAATGCACATTGACCTGTTCAAACTGGAAGTAGACATTTAGATTGGTGTTTCAAGTAAGTACCAATTCAGACTAGACGGCATAAAAACATACATTATAGAGGCCATAAAAACATCATTGGAAACCTAATAAGTATAAGATGGGTCAGGACTGACTCTGAGGTCTAAAAACCAAATGAGAATTAGCTATGGCATCTGCAATTTGTTTCTTTTTTAGTAAATGGGAATGGAATCACTATACTTGGGTGAGTAGAGCAAATATCCTCTGAAATGCCATCCTTGTTTTTTTCCCCAATATTGCCTTGGCATATTTTAGCTTTTACTTCTAGAGTTAAGTTTGAAGATCATCTAGGGTAAAAGCTGAAATGGATTAAGTTTTGACAAATAAGTGCTGGAGGAGGAAGAGAATTGCCCTGAACAAGAAAAGTAATCAAAGACATAGGGGATGGAACAGGATCTGTTTTCTATCTCTAGTGGAAACAGATAAAGAGAAAAGAATTTAACTGGCAATTGGAAGGTTTAAGTTAGATATCTTGAAGATTTTACAGGTTTTCCCGTTACTAATAGTCGCTACCTTTTAATAAGACCTAAATTCTTTAGATGCATTATAGGTATGAATTTCAACATCACAATTTCAAGTGTGCAGAAAATGTGATTTTCTTGATTGTCATAATTGTCAGCTCTCTGATCTGAGGTCCCAGCCTGCCTCATGTAGGAAGCTTGATAGAGTCATTTTTCTGATCTTTTTTTCTCTTTTCAACAGAGTGATTTTTTTTTTTTTTTTGGCCTATTCATACCTAGAGGGTCAGAAACCCTGTAGCTCAATCTTCCTTCCTGTTGTTCTGTCCCTTCTGTCACCCAAAAGCTTACAGGGACAAGAGCAGGGGAAGACTGGCATGCTCTGCACCCTTCCTTTGGTCCAAACAACTCCTCCCCTTTTACCCAGGGGCTGGCTTGGTCTTTGGCTTCCTAGGATATCTCCCTCTCTGTCCTTGGCTGAGCTCTCTACCTCACAGCCCATCTGCAATGTCCCAGATTCAGAAAACTGAGCTGAAACACTCCGCTGGTCCTGGAACATTTCCTGAACTGTTCTCAATCACACCTCTTTTATTTTCAAGCACTTTCCTACATTTAATTTTATTCAAATCCCATCCATTCTTCAGAGCCCCAAATATTTCTCCCAATCCCCTCACCTGAAGGGATTTTTCTTTTTTGAATTCACAGTCTGTTCCTCTCCTCTGACCTTTGTCACCTTTCATTGGCACAAACATTTGGCTGGCAAACACTCATACAGGTGAACCTGTTGTTGACTGTTGGCATCTGTACGATTGGGAGGATGTCTATTCTGATTGACTCTTGGCTATGTCCTACTGGTTTTTTGTTTTGTTTCATTTTTGCATTTTTAATTCCACCTCTGCCTTCTGCCCTAGATTATAATAAATTATATCCATGCTTTTCTCTTCCACTATAAACTCCTTAAGGAAGGAAATGTTTCTATTTGGTAGAGCTCATTCAATGCCTTGCACATAGTAGGCAATCAAAAATACTTATTAAATGAATCGTCAGGTAAAACTAGACGAGGCTACAACATTTCCTTTGGTGTAAGGATGAAAAAGACAGGAGGCATCATTCATCATTGGCATATAAATACAATTTACTTGCCAGCATTACTCTCTTCTGTCTACTCCCTGATGCCTACTCAAAGTCTCATAATTTTTAATTTGAGAAAAGAACCAGTGGGGTACTTTGGTTTTAATTTGTGGAGAAAAAAAGAAAATAAAATTATTCAAACTTTGCTCTTCTACCATTGACAGTTAATAATATCACTGTCATCACACTGAGCATTTTTAAAAGGCCTTTGAGAAAATCATCTTTTCCCTGATTTAACATTTTAACATTTTAATTTCAGTTCCCTCTCAGGAGTATTAAAACTCAGCAGCACTTTGTCACTTTTGTGCTCCTCCATTACTTTGATATAAAAACAGAAATAGTAAATACAGTTTAAGAATACTTCCATTTTTACAAGGACCAGATCCTGAGACCTTCATAAAATTTTAGATTATTATACAGCATCACTGTTCAAAGACTTGGCTTTATTTCAGAACTATTAAGTGAAAATAAAATAAAAAAGATCCCCTCCCGCCCTATTGTAGATAACTGAAAGACTGTTTGTCTTTTACTTTGGAACATTTAGTTTGTGAGAATAGAGAACAACAAAAAGCTTTTGAGATGTAGATGTTGGTTGAAGGGTTTACTCACTTCCTAGCTATGAGACTGGTGTTTATACCAGCTTTCTAGAATACAGATTTCATTTCCTGTCTTCACGAGTTACAGATGAATATGTGAGGTACCCATGAAATCAATTGTAAATTGTTGAAACTATGAATGTTAAATCCACAAATGCTAGAGGCCTGCTGTTAAGGCTGTCACCAACTTAGCTCTAAGTTAGGAGTTCTCCTTGTTTAAATGGTTATAGATACTACCACTGCTCCAATTTCCCTGATGACCCTCCAAACTCCTAGAGGAGCTGCCAACTCCTATGTCATCCTCAGTCTCCCCAGAGCCTAGTGTTCAGAGGAGCTTGGAATTTGGGAGTTTAGGATTTGATAAGATTCAGACAGCTCAATGTCTGGAAGGGGCTGGACTGTGGATTCAAGTTTATAGTCATGATTCTCAGAACCTGGGCCAGAGTCAAATGCAGATTCTTATTCTTAACACCTGACCTACTGGACTAGACTCTCTAGTGGGTCAGCCTGGGAATCTGCATCTTAAAATCCCTCCTCATATGATTTTTTTTAGATTGAAAAAAAGTCTCAGTGTTAGGGGCACCTGGTGGCTTAGTCGGTTAAGTATCTGCCTTGAGCTCAGGTTATCATCTCAGAGTCCTGGGATAAAAGCCCGGAGTTGGGCTCTCTGATCAGCGGGGGAGCCTGCTTCTCCCTCTCTCCCTGCTGGTGTGCTCTTTCTCTGTCTCTCTTTTGTGCTCCCTCTCTCTCTCAAATAAATAAAGTCTTTTTAAAAAAAACTCATAATGTTAGAGATATCATGTAAATTTCAGATTGCCCACAGTCCCAGAAAAAGGAGTTCCCAACATAAATAGCTTTACTGACAATTTCAGTCAAGAAACCAAGATTGCCTTCCTAAGTAGTGCTTCACCTGAGTAAAAACCCATGGATGGCATTGTAAACCTGCTTGTAGAACAAAATTAAATTTCTAATAATCTCAGTACAATTCACCAACATTTTTTGAGGAATATTTAAATGATTCCTTTGTCTCTCAAAATCCCAAGGAAAGAAGCCCATTCATCTGTTGTTGAACTAGAAACTGGTAGATCAGGATGACCCAGATGATTATGCATTCATGATGTGGTCTGAGATGGGGGTGCTTTTGCTCAACTCTGTCAGGTTAAAATTATTTGGATAACTTCTACACAAACGGCACATCTATAGTAGCTTTATTTATTGTCAGTAGCCTTGAATGATGATTGCGATAAAAACATACTCCTATCTGAAACCAAATAGAAGAGGCTACCGTTTTTCACTTAGCGCTGAAAGATTCTGTTTTAGAGAGGAATTGAAATCTTTTGTTTTTCAAGTAGCACATTATAAACATCACTTGGAGCATTTCCTTGTTCTGTTTTGTGCAACTAATAGTTTCTTCAAGTTAGTTAGGTGATTGCTAGCAATTAATTAGTAAGGTTAACATTGTTCTTATTGATCAGCCTGACAGCAGTGATTGACAGCATTAATATAATTGCTTTATTTCTCAGAAAACCTTAGCATGAGAACCTAATAGTAGTGGGAAACAGTTGGGAGATAAGGAAAAATAGATTATATGCTTTAGATTGGGCCAATTACCTTAACATGCTGCCAGGGCTTTGATAACTATATTAAGGGCTAAGGCTTCCTACCCTTAGGCAGCCAAGAGCTTATTTTCTGTCCTTCCCCTATACCTTGGATGACAATGAATCTCCACAGGGGCCAGAGAAGAAGTTGGTCTATGATCTGACATAAACCCTGCATTACTATTTCAGTTATAATCATGATGAGCAAATAACGGAATAGTTTGCAACCAAAGTTTGAAAATTCAAAGTTCAATTTTAACATCTTTTCTTATGTTAAACATCTTTTCTTATGAAATAGGATATCGAAAGGGAAGACAAGTTTGCTCCACTTTCTACTTCTCTAAAGTTCTAATAAAGTTACATATATTCCCTCCTAGTTGTCATTCAGATATGGAAGTAAGATGTTCCAGAATGATTCCAGATCTGGCTACAGTATTTTTCCCTTAAGTCATCCTTGTTCAAGGGATACTAGGAAGAGAAGATAAAACCTAAGGATCAGGGCCATCTTGTGACTGATCCAGAGTTCCAGTGTTTTCCCTGGGAACTTAATAGAAACCTTCAGTCCTTTGTTGCTTGACCTACTCCTGCAACGTGACTAGTTTTTGTTTTTTTTTAATAAAAGATTTTATTTATTTATTAGAGAGAGAGCACAAGCAGGGGGAGCCTGAGGCAGAGGGAGGGGGAGAAGCAGGCTTCCCATGGAGCAGGGAGCCTGATGTAGGGCTCAATCCCAGGACCCTGGGATCATAACCTGAGCCAAAGGCAGATGCTTAACAACTGAGCCACCCAGGTGCCCCACAAATGACTAGTTCTTTATTGTACTCAACCTATCCTTCAGAATGACTGTGTTAAACCTTCATAATTACCATAGCTGTCGAAAATTTTAAAGATAGCTTTTCTTCTTGTTAAAGTGATTAGGAAAATAAGTATAGGTTTTGTTTGGATATTTGTTCAGGATGTTATGGCTATTCTAAAAGATGTTCAAATACATGTTTCAACTTAAAAAAACATAAAATTGTAGATCCCTTTCATTAGAATTACCACTTACTGAGAACATTCTGTATTCTAGATAACTTTAAGGTAAAATAAGTACACTATCTTCAATTCTTACAGCAATATGACAAATTGTAGCCCCAGTCTGACAGATGAGGAAACTAATAGAATAAAGAACGAGTACAAGTTCAGGCAGGTAATAAGGGACAAAATTCAGATTTATCTGGTTTCACAGCCTGTGTCCTTTTTTCCATAGCAACTTCCACTTGGTGGAAGCCCTTAGGTTCCATTTAACCTTCCTACATTCAAAGGTATAATTGTTCCATTTATTATGCTCTAACAGAGATTTAGAGGTCACTCCTGTTGGTGTTGCTATCAAAAAGAAAAGTAATATAGTGGTTGAAATTTTAGGTCTATTGTCAGCCTTGCTGGGTCTGAATCTTGGCTCTGACCCTTCCTAGCTGTGTGTCCTTGTGTATATAACTCTATTTCCTCCTCTTTAAAATGAAGGTAATAGTACTCTACCTCACAATGTCATATAGATTAAATGAATATGGATTTTCACATTTCACAATGTCATATGAATTAAATGAATTAATGCAGTGCTTCTCAAACTTCAGTATGCATACAAATCATTTGGAAGCCTGGTAAACCTGTGGATCCCAGTTCCAAAATCTAGGGTAGAACCTGAGATTATGTGTACAGGATGCATAGAACAGTGAACAGTGGCTGACTCGGAGTAAGTTTTCAATAAATGTCAGTTGTGATCATTTAATGATCAGATGAGGGAGGGTCTCTTGGAGAAAGTACTACCTTTGAATGATTTTTTGAGGGAATGATAATTGAAGAGATCCTACATTGTGCAGGCCAGCTCACCATGCCAGAACCTCTAAAAGATTCCATCACTATGTGGCTAACAGGTCAGGTCAAGCCACCATCTTACTGGAAACTGTATAATTTTGAAAATTCAGTTAGGAAGAATAGGCTGTGATGTAGCCGCCTGAAAACCAACTCATTTATTGAACAAATATTTATTAAGCTTCTTGTGTTTTAACTGTAAGAGATTTGGGGTCAGTTAAGCATGGAGTGTATGTCAGGCATTGAACTTGACACTAGGAATACTTGGCCATGCCTTATTTTAAAACATTTTCCTCCATAGGAAATGCAGCATATACCTCCCAGCAATAGTTGCAAGGTAAATGGTTTTGTTTTATAGGGAGTATCTGTCCTTCCCCTGCTTCAGTGCTCCTTTCCACTTGATATCTGTCATTCCCAATTTACTCTCTATAGTGCCTCCATTTCAATCTGTTTATTGTAAGTATATCACTCTTCTGGATAATTCCTGAACATACTCATTTTCTCATCCACCCCACACATTTTTATTGAGTACCCAATTCATGTATAATCAATAGTTCTTAGCATTGTGTGTGTTGGAAAAAATAATGAACAGGTAATTAACCATAATTTCACGGTCTATAGTGTTTTTATTTGACTGCTACAAAATAAAACCTTGTTTGCTTGCATGCCTAGCATATCTGCAAGCAAATAAAAGAGAACTTCTAGCCATAAGAATATACAGTCCACCTTAAAATACACAATGATACTTTACATCCATGTTTAACTCTATAATATAAAGATGTTAGAGACTCAGCTGAAAACAAACTTCCTTTTCCCATGTCCCCAAATTGGGAATCCTCCTCTAGGAACTCAGCTGCCTCAGTGTTAACACTTTGCTAAGGGCAAAAGACAATCTTAGCCCCAACCCCCCAGGATCCTGTAAGTTTACTTGAACATATAAACATTCCTTTGGAAACTTCCTTTCTCTCTACCCCCCCAAGATACACGTTGGCAATCATCCCCCAAGCATATGACCCACCGATATACATCTGAAGGGTCTCGTGACTCTGGTTTTATTAGACAGTAATAAATGACCTTTCCCAACAATAGCTAGCCCCCTCAAGGTCCTGAAAACCTTGCTTCCAAATTCCTTAGAGACTGAGGCTATCCCTAACCCCCTCCCAACTTGAAAGTATATATATTTGGCCATTCCTCCTCCCCGGTGCTGCTTTCCCTGCCCATGGGTCCTGCCCCTATGCGTTAATAAAGCCACCTTGTTGACCAAAAAAAAAAAAAAAAAAACCCAAAAAAAACCACTTCCCAAGCAGGCCCTCTGGCTTGATAGATGCCTTTTCATGAAACATATTTATATTAATGTATTTTTGTCCACTTTCATTTGTCTATCCTAGATCAGCTTAATCGTTCTGGACATCATTCTTGTATTACTTCTTAGGAGGTAGTAATAATGGTTTCACATGTTAGAATCCCTAAGATTTTCTCATTTGCTATGGAACCTTTGGGTATTCCAGCAAGTTTTTGGCACATAGTCTGCTAAATGCTCAAAATAATAAAACAGAAGACAGCTGTTGTTTTTCCCCCACTAGCTTTATTGAGGTATACTTGACAAATAAAAATTGTATATATTTCAGGAATACAAAAAATATATACACACACACACACACATATTCTGAAATTATCACAATCAAGCTAATTAACATCATTTCACATAGTTACGATTTTTGTGTATGTAGGGAAAAAACTTAAGATCAACTCTCTTAGCACATTTCAAGTATACAGTACAGTAGTATCATTACTATTAAAAAATTTTGAGTATAGTTGACACAATGTTACATTAGTTTCAGGTGTATAACATAATGATTCAGCTTCTCTGTATGTTATGCTATGCAAATGTAGCTACTATCTGTCTTCGTACAATGCTACTATAATATCATTGACTGTATTCCCTGTGCTATGCGTTTTATTCCCATGACTTTCTAATTCCATAACTGGAAGCCTGTATCTCCTACTCCCCTTCACTCGTGTTGCCCATCCCTCCACCTCTTTCCCTTCAGTAACCATCAGTTGTCCTCCGTATTTATAGGTCTGATTCTGCTTTTTGTTTGTTTATTCATTTTTTTTAGATTCCATATATGAGTGAAATCATATCATATTTGTCTTTCTCAGTCTGTTTGACCTCACTTAACATAATATATTCTAGCTTCATCCATGTTATTGCAAATGGTACAGTCTCATCCTTTTTAATAGCTATGTAATATTCCATTACAATATAGTGTTACTAGCTATAGTCATCATGCTGTACGTTAGATCTTCAGACCTTTATTCATCCCACATAACAACCTTTGTACCTTTTGACCAACATTTCCTCATTTCTCCCACCTCCAGATCTTGGCAATCGCCATTCTACTCTCTGCTTTTTTTTTTTTTTAAAGATTTTATTTATTTATTTGAGAGAGAGAATGAGAGACAGAGAGCACGAGAGGGAAGAGGGTCAGAGGGAGAAGCAGACTACCCGCTGAGCAGGGAGCCCGATGTGGGACTCGATCCCGGGACTCCAGGATCATGACCTGAGCCGAAGGCAGTCGCTCAACCAACTGAGCCACCCAGTCTGCTTTTATGAGTTTTACTTTCTTTTCTTTTTTTTAACCTCAATCCATTTTTTTTAAATTTTAATTCCAGTATAGTTAACATACAGAGTTATATTAGTTTTAGGTGTCCAATATAGTGATTCAGCAGTTCTGTACATTACTCTGTGTTCGTCGTGGTAAGTGTGCTCTTCATCCTCTTCGCCTATTTCACCCATCCCCCACCCACCTTCCCTCTGGTAACTGTCAGTTTGCTCTCTGTAGTTAAGAGTCTCTTTAGTTTGTTCCTTTTTTCATTCATTTTTTTTGTTGTTTCCTAAGTTCCATATATGGGTGAAATCATACTTGTGTTTGTCTTTCTTTGACTGACTTATTTTGCTTAGCATTATACTCTCTAGATCTATCCATGTTGTTGCAAATGGCAAGATTTCATTCTTTTTAATGGCTGAGTAATATTCCATTGTATATACCACATCTTCTTTATCCATTCATCCAACGATGGACACTTGGACTGCTTCCATAATTGGGCTCTTGTAAATAATGCTGCAATAAACATAGGGATGCATATATCTTTTTGAATGAATGTTCTCATATTCTTTGGGTAAGTACCCAGTAGTGGAATTACTGAATCATATGGTAATTCTATTTTAATTTTTTGAGGAACCTCCATACTGTTTTCCACAGTGGCTTTGCACTCCCACCAAAAGTGCACAAGGGTTCCTTTTTCTCCATATCTCACCAACACTTATTTCTTATGTTTTTGATTTTAGCTATTCTGACAGATGTGAGGTGATAATCTCTTTGTAGTTTCAATTTGCATTTCCCTGATGATGAGTGATGTTGGGCATCTTTTCATGTATCTGTTGGCCGTCTGTGTCTTCTTTGGAACAATGCCTATTCATGTCTTCTGTCCATTTTTTAATTGGGTTAATTGTTTTTATTGTTGAATTGTATAAGTTCTTTATATATTTTGGATACTAACCCTTTATCGATATAATTTGTAAATATCTTTTCCCATTCAGTAGATTTCTTTTAGTTTTGTTGATTTCTTCCTTTGCTGTGCAAAAGCTTTTTATTTTGATGTAGTCCCAATAGTTTATTTTTGCTTTTGCTTCCCTTGCCTCAGAAGCCATGTCTAGAAAGATGTTGCTATGGCTGATGTCATGGAAATTACTGCCTGTGCTGTCTTTGAGAATTTTTATGGCTTCAGGTCTCACATTTAGGTCCTTATTCCATTTTGAGTATATATTTGTGTGTGGTGTAAGAAAGTGGTCCAATTTCATTCTTTTGCATGTAGCTGTCCAGTTTTCCCAACACCATTTGTTGAAGAGACTTTTTCCCATTGGATATTCTTGCCTTCTTTGTCGAATATTAATTAATTGACCATTCAATCGTGGGTCTATTTCTGGGCTGGCTACCCTGTTCTAGTGATCTGTGTGTCTATTTTTTGTGACAGGACCGTACTGCTTTTATTACTAAAGCTTTGTAGTATATCTTAAAATCTGGGATTGTAATACCTTCACTTTTGTTCTTTTTCAAAATTGCTTTGGCTCTTTGGGGTCTTTTGTGGTTCCATACAAATTTTAGGATTGTTTGCTTAGTTCTGTGAAAAATGCTGTTGGTATTTTGAAGGGATTGCATTAAATCTATAGATTGCTTTGGGTAGTATGGACATTTTAACAGTATTTGTCCTTCCAATTCATAAGCATGGAATATCCTTCCATTTGTTTCTATGGTCTTTAATTTCTTTCATCAGTGTTTTATAGTCTTCAAAGTATAGGTCTTTCACCTCCTTGGTTAAGTTTGTTACCAGGTATTTTATTATTTTTGGTACAATTGTAAATGGGATTGTTTTCTTAATTTCTCTTTCTGCTGCTTCATTATTAGTGTATAGAAATGCAATGGATTTCTGTATATTGATTTTGTGTTCTGTGACCTTCTTGAATTTATTTATTAATTCTAGTAGTTTTTAGTGGAGTCTTTAAGGTTTTCTATATAGAGTATCATGCCATCTGCAAATAGTGAAAATTTTATATAAGTTTGGCTTTTTTAGATTACACATATAAGTGAGATCATGGAGTATTTGTCTTTCTGTGTCTATCTTATTTCACTTAGCATAATGTTGTCAATATTCATCCATGTTTTTGCATATGGCAGTCTGTCCTTTTTTAAGGCTGAATAATATTCATTGTGTGTGTGTGTGTGTGTGTGTGTGTGTGTGTGTGTATCACATTTTCTTTATCCATTCGTCTATCAATGAACACTTAGGCTGTTTCTATATCTTGGCTGTTGTCAATAATGCTTCAAGGAATCTGGGAGTGCAGATATCTCTTCATTTATTTTGGATATATGCACAGAAGTGGGATTGCTGGATCATATGGCAGTTCTCTTTATAATTTTTTGAGAAAGCTCCATACTGTTTTTCTGTAAGGCTATCCTAATTTGCTTTCCCACCATTGTACAGAGGTTTCCTTTTCTCCACATCCTTACCAACATTTGTTACCTTTTGTCTTTTTGATAATAGTGATTCTAACAGGTGTGAGGTGATATCTGTTGTGGTTTTGATTTGAATTTTCTTGGTAATTCGTGATGTTGAGCCCCTTTTCATATACCTCTTGGCCATTCATATGTCTTTGTTTGCAAAATGTCTATTCATGTCCTTAGCCCATTTTTTAATCATGTTGAGTTTTTTTTTAATTTTGTTTTGTTGTTTTTGTTTTTTGCTATTGAGATGTTTGAGTAACTTATATATTTTGGATATTAACTTCCAATGAGATATGTGGTTTGCCAGTATTTTTTACCATTCTTTGGGTTGCCTTTTCACTATGTTGATTGTTTCCACTGCTGGCAAAAGCTTTTTAGTGTGATGCAATCCCACTTGTCTATTTTTGGTTTTGTTGCCTGCGCTTTTGGTGCCACATCTTAAAAATCATTGCCAAGACCAATGACAAGAAGCTTTTCTCTATGTTTTCTTTTCATAGTTTAATGGTAACAGGTCTAACATTTAAGTCTTTAATACATGTTGAATTGATTTTTGTATATGGTGTGAAATAAAGGTCTGATTTCATTCTTCTGCATGTGGATATCCCAGCTTTCCAACATGATTTATTAAAGAGACTATCTTTTCCCTATTGTGTGTTCTTGATACCTTGTCAAAGATCAGTTGACTGTAGATGTCTGGATTTATTTCTGGCCACTCTATTCTTTTCCTTTGGTCTGTATTTCTGTTTTTATGCTGGTACCATACGATTTTGATTACTATAGCTTTGTAATATATTTTGAAACCAGGAAATGCAATGTCTTTAGCTTTGTTCTTTTTGTTCAAGATTGCTTTGGCTACTCAGGATCTTTTGTGATTCCATATGAATTTAGGATTGTTTTTTCTATTTCTGTAAAAAATGCCACTGGTATTTTGATAAAGATTGCATTTATTCTTAATTATATAGTTGTTGTTAATTAAACCTTTTGAGCAACAGATTTCTTTGAGTGAGAAATTTGTGGATCTTTACCCCAGAAAAATAATCATATGCACATACTTGGAGATTCTACATATATATATATATATAATTTTAGTAGTTATGTAGACTTCCCAAAGCATATTTATTTGATGACTTTGGGTTGAGAATATTTGTTGTAAAAGTTCTCCAGCCAGTCTATAAACATCAGTATATGTTATAGCAAAATCCATTGCTCTCAGCCATTCACATAGGGAAGATGGGAAGGAGGAAGGCATCAAGTAGCTCCAAAGGAAGATAGGGCCACATTTCACAAATAAGACACAAAAACCAAAAACTGCAATCAAACAGTAACTTGACTTAAAGGATCTGAGAACATGGTTCTGTTAAACGTAGACCCATGCAAACATTCTCAGGGAAAAGAAACATAAGAGCAAATAGTCAGTGCTTACCAGAAGTCTTCAAAGAAAGGCTCTGGGCACATGGGCTTTTGTTTACACACGCACACATGCTTATGCAGGCACATCCTGCCGTAATGTCACTAGCACTTTCCTCTTTGGAGATAAAGGCATAGGTATAGCTGTGGTGTTAGGTGATAGACACAACATCTGTCTGTTATTAAAGAAAGAATTGTGACTCCAGGAAAGAAGCCAGGATTCTAATAATGATTGCTATTAAATCCACAATCTTAAGTCATTTATTTCCCTTGGCCTGAGTTTATTAATATGTTGAACTTGTGCAATGGCATGTGACTTTAATACCTTACATACTGTTCTAAGTATAAAAGCACGGGATACTCTCCCTCTGCCTGCCACTCTGCCTACTTGTGCTCTCTCTGTCTCTCTGTCAAATAAATAAATAAAATCTTAAAAAAAAGGCGGGGGCGCCTGGGTGGCTCATTTGGATAAGCAGCTGCCTTTGGCTCAGGTCATGATCCCAGGGTCCTGGGATCGAGCCTGTGTCGGGCTCCCTGCTCAGCGAGAGCCTGCTTCTCCCTCTCCCTCTCCCTGCCGCTCTGCCTACTTGTGCTCTCTCTCTGTCTCTCTGTCATATAAATAAATAAAATCTTTTTAAAAAGGGGGGGATAAAAGGCATTTTGGAAGAAGTACATAAAAACTTACACAAAAGCATCATACATAATGATTATTTTCAAAACACCATCAAAGTTGTTGGGAGACTCTTTTCAGTTCTTACTATTGATTCATGTTACTATTACTACTCTTACCACCCACAATATATTGGCAGGAAGTTGCTTTAATTGCTTTGATATTTAAGTTTCTCTGTTTGAAAACAAGGGTACTAGATGGAACTTCTCTTACATATATGTGGAACTGTGTTTTTAGGTCTCAAGAGTATGCTTTATCACTGAAGTCCTGACTGTTTTCTAAGTAGATTAAACTAATTTAGAAAGTATGTGAATGTAATGTTGAATGTATCATTCATTGTGATTAATAAAGAATCTTGAACCAAAGTTCCTCTTGATTGTGAGAAAGAATTTCAAACTCCAAATGCAAGTTTATCACTCTTTATTAGAAAAAGAAATATAGCAGAGATGTACTTTTGTTTCAAATTGCTTTTATAGTAATGGACAGATAAGTTTGACATTGTTCTGTTTTCATATTTTTTTTTATTGGGCCTTAGTGGGTGTAGAAAACTCCTGCTGTGTTACCTTATCTAACAAGGATTTTTAAAAAATATTTTTTTGGTTTTATTTATTTTAGAGAGAGAGTGTGCACATGAGCACAGGCCAGGGGAAGGGCAGATGCTGAGCATGGAGCCTGATGTGCGGCTCAGTCTCATGACCCGCAGATCATGACCTGACTCGAAATCAAAAGTCAGACACCCAACCAACTGAGCAACCCAGGCACCCCCTCATAAGAAATTTTTTAAAGGTAATGACTGTCATAGAGCCTGTTTCTCCAATTCAGAGTCTTCCCTGATTATTCGTCTAGTTTGGATTCTCTGTAATTATATGGCATTTATATTCTCTCCTCAATATACTTCTATTACTTTTATGTCAATTGACAGAATTCTTTAGGGCAAAATAAGTTGGGCCTTCATTTCTCTTTGCTGCTTCCCTAGTAATTGTTTGAAGAGTACTGTGAAGACTCTTTTTTAATTCCTCTCACTTTGAGGTAAGCCTTTATAAAGGTGGTCATAATGCAGAAAGCAGAGGCTTGTGCTGAGAATGACATTGTTTCATAAAAATGTCAGTGATTATTAATTCATAGAAGATTTGTGAGGCAAGTGGAAAGACCTGATAAGCCTCATTTCCTTGACCATATTCATTTTTCACCCTGGAAAATAAATTTTGCTAATCACTACTTAAAATTGCATTTGCCTTTTACCCATGTTCATTTTAATTAGTTCAAGTTTGTGGGATGTAAAAATGTTTTCCTATTCATCAAGATGTTACTAGAATAATACTGTCCAGAGTCCTAGGCATTCCTGAGAAAACAGGCTTCTAAGGGCACTTTCTCAAGTACGTGTACCAAGAGTCCAAAAATATGTAATCCCAAAGAAAATAACTTATTTTCAAACCTCTTATCCCTGAAAATCTAGTAATTCTAAGGAATAATTACATTTCCCTACATCTAATTCCCTAACATCCCTACTCTAAATTTTCTCAACCAACCTCCAAGAACACAGAGTGCTGTTTTAAAACAGTCCTGTACTAACCCAAAAGACTGTTAAACTGCAAGTAATATTTCTTTCCATACCAAATTCTCACAACTAGCTTTCAAATGCTGGGAATATCCTCTGAGGCTCCTCTTTGCATCCAAAGGTCAAGGAACTGACATTTCAGTATCAGCAACATAACTTCGGAAGCTAGGAGAAAGATAAACACAGTGAGTCACTTGTCCAATCTTGACAAGTAATATTACTCGTGCAATGTGAGGCATCCCAAGTGAAAACAACAGATGTTAGTATCTGCTTTGGGTAAGAGATCCTGGCAGGTTATAGCCAAGAATCAGAATGAGCATCTTGAAGTCCCTTAAAAAAAAAAAAAAGAGGTATCATGTTAAGAGAATCTAAATCCAGAAATTATATCTACCCATAGAATTCATATCACGAGCTCTGAGAATGGACAGAATTAAATGCCAGTCTTTGGAGACATTTTTCAGAACCACAGATATTTTTGTGTCAATCAGTGCTGCAATTGACTTTTAAGTGGATTTGAACCAAAAGTGGAGAAGAATTTTTAATGAAGGCTTTAAGAGGGTTTACATTTAACTTAATAATAAGACTTTCTCCCCAAACTTGCTGAAGTGGTCATTTAAAATACATATCTATTCAAATACCTCTTCCTAAAACAAAACTTCTTAAATAGGGTCTGATAAATTCTAAGCTTTTTCTAGGTCAAAGAGTTTAACTAACTCATCTTTCCCTCACAGCACTAGGCAAAATGACTTGTCCAAAATGGTGCTCAGTTCCTATATGTTGAATAAAGAATGCTTTTAACATATTATTCCCTTGATGAAAAACCCATAAGAGAACCCAACCCCATGCCTGTTCTCTTCAAGTTGTTTTGTGTCCTTTAGTGTTGTTTTCCACCACTCTCCCCTACTGTTGTGGAACTTGTTTCTTCATGAAATTCTTGCTACTGTGACTGTGTTCCCACTTTCCCTTTGTCTTCTCACTCCTGCTAGCCACCATCAAGTCCTGACTCAAGTCCTACTTTGTCCATAAATACTTCTCCTATTGCTTAGCCCACAAAACTTTCTGTATGATTGTTTCACCCTTTAGAGTCTGGTAACTCTCACTTAGATCTTCTCTAATTACTGAATGTATGTTAGGCTTGTGATACAATCAGAGGGTAAGGCCCAGATCTTCTTGGCTCTCTTTCCCCTCAGGTTCCAGACTAGAGTGAGGAATGAATGCAAATATTCATATGAATAAATAAGAATAAGGATATGATGGTATCCTGAAGCACTGGATTAAGAGAGTCTCATGGAGCCATGACAGCCCATGAGATTCAGTTCACTTCCGTTAATTAATAGATCAGGCTTAGATTTAGGCTCAGATCATCAGGGATACTCCAGACCCTCTCTAAATAGGACAAATGTGTGATTTTCTTATAGAGTTATTGCTAACTTTCAATAATATATGACCACAAGCCCACAAAACTCAATCTTTTGGGTTTATACAAATTCTGTGTTAATAGTTATCTCTCTGTCTCTCATTAAAAATCAGATGTGCCCATCTTTGTATTGCAAGAATGAATTGAGAGAGATGTGTAAAAATATCTCTTAAAATTATTGGGGACTGTGTGAAATTCCTTTTGGAGAATGAGTTTTGCATTGTTGAGATGTCTGCATTCTATTTCAAACTAGCTTCTGCTTGAAGATCTTCCAAAGATCATAGGAGGAAGAAAGAAGAGTTGCATTATAGCAGGTTTTCTTTTCCTGCTGACTCATTAAACTAAAATGTCCACATAGCAGGAGAGTGAGCCAGTTTCACTCAAACCCAGACATTTCTGACATTACCATTCACTAAAGGAGTCAACTAGACAAAATGGATCACCATCCCTACAGGAGGATAAGGACTGATAATTTATACACACTGGATCGATAAGAAATGCAAAAGAAAACCAGAAAGGAAGAGTGAGGAAGAAAAGGAAAAAGAGATACAAGATAAGAATAACATATGATGTGAACTAGAAACTAGCTCTAAGTTGACACTAATATATACCTCTGCATGGAGGCTTTGTATCTCTTCAGCTAATATAGAATAGGATCCAGTCCTCACTATAAACCTGTGTAAAGCTCCAATTTTCTCAAGTTATTTCAAACCCTGGATTTTAAGATATCATTCCCTTGATGAGAAACTCATGAGAAACCCCAACCCTGTGCCTATCCTATTCAAATCAAAACTCTCCTTCAGTTTTCTTTTCCACTACCCTCCCCTGCTGTTCCAGGACTTGTTTGCATATGGAGATCTTGCCACTGGGATTGGGCTCCCTCTTTCCCATAATTTTTTTCCCATCATTTTTTTTTGAACTAATAAGTTCTAAATGCTGATGTATCAGTGAATGAAACAAAGTCTCTATCCTCATGGGATTTATATTCTAGTGAATGACCAAAACCTAAATATCAGTCAAGATAGTAATATTCTTTAATTGAGCAACTTCTAGGTGTTAGATGATTATATGTCATTTTTGAGTTAATCCTCGAAATAACTCTAAGAAGTAGAGATATATCACTGTCCTTATATTTATAGAGATAAAAAACCCTGAGGTTAAGAGAAAGCTAAATAATCTCTGCAGTGTCACATACTTAATAAGAAGTGGAACTTGGATTTGAACCCATACTCCCCTGACTGCTAAGCAGGACAGTCCAAACAGGCTTTGAATACCAGGGTGCTAGCCTAAGTGATCAAGAATATTTTGCACTTTATACATGTTATGTGTTACAGTGAAAATCCAAACTAAGATATGACTTTGTATATTAAATTTATATCATGAGTTTTATTTCATATACAGCTATTGGGATAGTAAACGACAGGGTATTTGTTTTCATGTTAAGCCTTTTAATGATTAAGTTAATGCACCTTTTGCAGCTTCTCACAGTGTTCCCAAACTTCTATAAGGACAGCATTTTGCTTATCTACAAAATATAATTTAAAAACGTTTCTAAAAATTTTCAAATGTGATATGATATTGTAGTGATGGAAAAAGACTGTTGTACTCTTTTCCCTGTGAGTTCTCTTTGGCTTCCCTTTGGTTGGTTCTTACCCATCAAGTTTCAAGGCATCTGAGCCTCGGTCCAGGGAACCTACTGACTGTGGCAAGTGGAGCTCTCAGCGGTGCTAATACTCACTGCCAAGCAGGAAGCTGGCAGCTTGAACATCATCATTTCAGAAGTTTCCAGAAATGAGTGCTATTCTCCAGAATACTGGGATTCTTTTACATGGACAAGTGCTTAGCTGCCTGAGAAGTGTTAATGAGAATTTTGCAAGGGGGTGGGGGAGGCCAAACCTCAGGGTCTTTTTTTTTTTTTTTTTTAAACTCTCAGCTCCCAGGACTCACATATATTTCCTAGAAGCCCTGTGGGGAAATGAAAGACAGAAAGAGCCAGACAGTAAGACCTGATGAGGACCTGCAGCATACAGAACATTGTACTACAAACATAAGGAAAACAAGTGCGTTGTCTCTGCCCCTGAGGATTTTATATTCTAAAGGAGGAAGGGAAAACATTTTGAAATACCCAACTCAGTCAATAAGTCATATGCCTAATTAGAGCTATGTCACCACTGGAGAAATGTATAATAACTATAGCATTCTCCCTCCCTGACAGTTTCTCTCCAGAAACCACATAATATCATGATTGAAAATATGAACTCCAGAACCATATGGCCAGGGTTAGAATCCTTACGCTGTAACTGCTTAGTCCTCTGGCCTCAGCTTCACTGTATAATCTCCTGTGCCATGGTTTCCTTATGAGTAAGGTGGGGATAAAAATAGTATTTCCCTGTAGCATGTATTAAATGAGCTAATATATAGAAAGTGCTCGTAATAGTATTTGATTAAAGTAAGAGCTATAGTAAGTGCTGCTTCTAGCCAGTGTCACATTCTGTTTGTTTTTAAGACACAGTTGAAGATTGAGTGAGTTGTTTCTCCATTCTAATAGTAATAATAATAATTCTCCTTTAGTGAACGCTCAGTGTGGAAATGGGACATGTCCTATTTCATTTAACTGTCATAACAATCGTATGTAATCCATACAGTTTTAAACTCCATTTGAATACAAAGAAAACAAAGCTTGGAGAGGTTTAAATAACTTCTCAAACTCAGCTGACTCTTCTGAAACCCATTTTCTATTATGACCTGTTGGTTCTTCTCTACCGTGAAAGAATGTCAGAGAATAATATTCTGCTGTTTGAGATAGGTCATAATACTGAAAGGAATTTGGGAAGGGGGTAGAGGAAGGAATTTAACAGCTCTCTAAATCTTAAAATTAAAAGCAATTGAAGTGCAGGTGTAGCAGTAGAGTTTTGTTGCCCCTAAAGTTTTTTTAATAATATGAACCACACATTGGAAGTCCACTCAGATTATGTTTCCCATTTTTGAATATCTTTTACTGATATTTATTTGAAGAGGAGAGATTGATTTAAAAGTCACCATTTCTGAGACCACAGTTACTAGAATTTTACTCAGGTTTTGATCTGGAAAAATATAAAGACTGATGGAGTGATGAGAAATCTGTTGAGGCAAGAAAGAGGGAGAAAACGGATCTGTGTCCTAGAGACAGACACTCTGGGCTGTAATAGAGCAACAGGTGGCTCTTTACAATTGGTGACTGAATCCTCCATGGTCAGCCCAATCCAGTTTTTAAAAGATCTAAATTGAGAAGAGAGCTGGTGATGCTCCAAGAGGCGTCAAGATAATGCTGAAGTTTTAGTCCTTTGGGGAAGAAAAAAGGAATAGGTTTATTAAAATTGCCTCTGTATTATGCTATGAAAACTTCTACAAGGATGTACAGATGGGCTTCAATTTGGACAACTCTGTTGCTGCATATTAAAGGCCTTTGATTTTAATATCCAGTAATGAATAAAACTACTGGTGGGTGTCCTCCTGAGTCATAATGTAATCAGAGGAGAATGGCTAAGTCTGGCTCTCATTTCTTTTTGCTATTGGATATTTGCTCTCAGCCAGATGTACCTATGCTGAGAACACAACAACAAATCATTGTATATGTAGTGGAGGAAACCAAGGGGATTTTGTCAGAAGGGAAGTAAGAACTGATTAGAGTCAAATAAAAATATGGTTTTGACATTACTGAGTTTTCTAGAAGAGATCAACTCTAGGTTTCCAGGATCCTCTAAGCAAGTCAAAACTTTACTGTAACGCCCCCCCCCCCCCCAAACAAACAAACAAAAACCAAGCACATAGTTTTTTGAGAACTGCCAACTCCACTCTCTATCAATAGGCCCAACCCTATGCTGGTCATAGAGAATTCTAAAGGTAGAGCTTAACGCTAGGATTTAGCACTACCTACCTTTTTAAGTGCCCCATCATTGGCTGCTGATGTTGGTGATATCTGAGTTAAGGCTTTTCCTTCTGGTACTAAAGACATTGTTCCCTGAATGGTGGTCAAGATTTCTATGTGCTCTGCATCCTATACCTTTCTCACTTGGCAAACTGTGTTGTCTTGGTTGAGTTGGTTTGGAGTCAAATTTTGTTTCCTTCATATTTCTTCCTGTCCCCAAATAAAACCATTGTGTGGCCCCAATTTGTCACTCTTTCCTCTGTGCACATTCTTTTCAATGTGGTTTTACAGTTCCTCCCTTCAGATGGTGGAGTTTATTTCTCTACCCTTTGACCTGACTTAACTGCCCTTTTGACCTGTTTTTGCCAATAGAATGTAGAAGTAAATATGTAGAATACCAGCTCTGAGCATAGTCCCAAGAGGTCATGGACACTTTGGCTTTTCCCCCTCCTTTCATGATGAGAATAAGAACAGGCTAGCCTGTTGTAAGATGAGAGACCACATGAAGCAGAGCCAAGTGAACTCAGTTGTCCCATCCAATGTTCCAGATAGGTCTTCCCCAAATCAGGAAAATCACCCCACTGACTTGAAGCTGACATAATTGAGTACCATAATTAGCAGAACCACCCAGCCATCCTGATAACTCTTAGGGAAGGAGGGAACGATAGTTGTTTTAAGTCACTAAGTTTCAAGCCCTGCTTGAGTATGAGCTGGCATCTTCAGCTCCTAGCACAATATCTGACACTCAGTACTTTTCATAGCAAAAATACTAAATAAATGATATCTTGGAATTCACATCAGTGAACATTTGGATTTCTCTCTTAATTTCTAGTCAGATCTAAATTTATTTTTCTTATTTTTTTTAAAGATTTTATTCATTTGAGAGAGAGCAAGAGAGAGAGAGCAAGCATGAGCAGGGGGGAGGGGCAGAGGGAGAGGAAGAAGCAGACTCCTCACTGAGCAGGGAGCCCGATGCAGGGCTTGATCCCAGGACCCCGAGATCATGACCTGAGCTGAAGGCAGACACCCAAACGACTGAGCCACCCAGGCACCCCCCCCTTTTTTTAAATTTATTTTTCTTATTAATCAACATCCTCTTTTTTGGACTGTGTCACTTTTGTATTCTTAATTTGGTGTCCTCTTGGTTTCTGTTTTATTTTCACTTAGAAATGAATAATAAATTTGAGAGAATAAACTTTCTAAATGCCTTTGGTATTTTTTTGGTAGAGGACTTTAGAAAGTAAAAGGAACCATATGAAGAGGAGGACAAATAATTCAAAATCAAATGAGAATGGAAGATTTGCCTTGATCTTATGAATTTGATGATGAAATTCTGAGTCACAAAACAATTGTTAGGGGTATTATTGCATAACAACAAATCCTTGTATTTTTATTTATGTGATTTCAAATAGTTGCTACCTGTTCTACATTTTACATGTTCTCTAGTAGCTTTTGATTTTTCTTAAAACTTCATTCAGAAGCCCAGGCATTAAAAGTAACTGTAAATCTTTTTTATTTGGTGACTAGGTCTTTCTGGTTAGTAGAATTCAGGATATAGCTGTATTTTCTCCCATCTTCTAATAACTTGAGATCTTCAACCAAGGAACCACTTTTTTATGATTGCCAACAGTATTCATTTATAAAATGTGCAGAGATATTGGGCATGAAGTCTTCAGATGTGAGAAATTTAGGACGGGACATATACCACACTTTTTTTTTGGCATTACTTCTCCTTTGGGATAAAATCTATCAAATTCCAATATTAACTTTATGCCACAAGGCAATGAGCACTTTTCGATTATTTGCCCCTTCTCTGCATGTGAAGCAGTAGTAAAGTGTTAGCATTAGAAAGCTGTTGTACTCCGTGGAGACGTTGAGGATGTTGTTCTCTTGGCATGGCTGAGGACTGGCTGCTTGTTTCCTCTTTTTACAGAGACAAGTGATATTACGATCCAAATGGGTAACTCAGAAAGGGAAGAATAAAAAAGAAGTAGCCTACGTTGTTCTTTTAATTATCACATTAGACTGCAGCCATTTAAGGTTTAGCGCTTGATTGCATTCCTTGTCTCTCGAGGTGTAGGAACATTTCCCATCATGGCCTGGCTGTTGATGCAAAGATGCTGTGAAAGCCTTGTTCTTGTCTCATTCTTTCTCTGCCTCATTAACTTGTTCATTTTAATGATTACATCTTCATAAAATCTAACATTTCAATATCAAATGTTCCATTCTTAAATTAAGCATTAAAAAATAGGGAAGGGAAGGTTGATCATCATACACTCTGTCCGTATCTGTTTCAACACTTGCAATGATTCCGGTTCATTATTTTGGGGGTGTGCAGGGGCTGATGCATCCATACCTGTGTCCTTACTGTCTGTTAATACAACTCCATTCGTCCCTGTATTCAAAACACATTTATTGAGCTCTCTCAATGTCCAGGGCCCTGGAGAGAGGCTTTGAGGGAAAGAAACAGAAACTTCGATCCCGCCTGAAGAGCATGTATCTCTTTCCCTAGAAGGGACCAATTTTGAGGAAATCCTGATGAAGAAAGGTAACACAGTAACATAAAGGAAAAAAAGACTTAAATAAAGGCCTAGAAGACTAGGAAAGGAAAAGTATATTATATTTATAGTTAAAAATATCAATAAAATGAGAGTATGCTGCTAATACTTTAAAAGGAGAGACATGGGGAATAGTTACCAAAAAATGGTTAGGAAACTAAGGACAGTTAATTTTTAAAAAGACAATTAAATTGGTACTTCATTTCAGTATAAATTAGACCCATGGTGAGGTTAGAGGATTCAGGTATGATTTTATTATTCTACCCAAAGAATAAAAATATGGCCTATGTATAGGTGTCATAAATTAGCTTTAGTCTTATATCCTACTCTAAATGTATATGTCATCCAAGTTAATAGATATTGAATATTTGATCCATTAAAATATGCTGGTTTAACTTTATATGGGAACAAATACCTCCCTATCCTATACCATTGGTTTTTTTCTTCAAAATCCAGGTCTTTACAATATCTGTAAAAATTTGATCTGTATAATTCCAATCTATCTAGATTATTTTTAAAATTTTGATTCTGTGTGTCAATTATTCACTCTACCTATGACTGTTTTATCACCACTTATTAAATTCAGTAAGTATTTATTCAGTGCTTACTATGTACTAGACACAATTTTAAGTGTTGAGGATATAGCAATAAACAAAAGACAGTTTCCTGTCTTCATAGAACTTAAATGATAGGAGAGGAGACATATAATAAAAAGAAGACAGTAAAGTAGAGAGTACATGAGTCAGTGATGTGAAATTTGGAGACATATAGAGTAGAATAAAGGGAATAAGAAGTGTAGAAGCCTCTAGATCCTTGTACCAGCCTTGGGTTTGGGGAGTCATTGGCTGTAGCATGGAGAGTGAAGAAGTAGGAAATGAATACAAAGATATATAGAGAGACTATCCCCTATAGGGCACTGTGGACCATGGAAACTTTTCAGCTTTTGCCTACTTAAAGTGAGAAGCCATTGAAGAGTTTAAGTCAAGCTGTAACATACTTAAACTACATTTTAATAGATTTTAAATTTTTTGGAAAGGTTGCTATGTTGAGAATATATTGAAGAAG
Organism: Eumetopias jubatus; assembly: GCF_037043125.1. Lineage (NCBI taxonomy): Eukaryota > Metazoa > Chordata > Mammalia > Carnivora > Otariidae > Eumetopias > Eumetopias jubatus. The sequence goes on from NW_028274820.1 coordinate 38,961,920, forward strand.
TGCAAGAGTAGAAGCAATTTAGAGCTCCTATTGCAGCAAGCTAGGCAAAAGTTGATATTGGTTTGGACCAGACTATAGCAGTGGAAGTGACCAGATTCTGAATATATTTTGAAGGTTGAATCATACATATAACTTGCTGACTGGATATGAGATATGAGAGAAAGAGAATTCTAAGTGGACTACATGGTTTGGTATTTGAGAAACCACAAGGATGGAATTGCTTTTTTACTGAGATGGAAGGGCTGCAGGAAGCAAGCTTGAGGGTGAGAGCCAGAAGTTGGCTAATGGATGATTTGAGATGTGTAACACATATACAAGTGGAGATGTTAAGTATACAGTTGAATAATTGAGTCGAGTTTAGGGGGAGAAGTTCTGGCCTGAAATATAAATCTAAGAGTCATCAGCATAAAGAAGGCTTTTAAGTCCAGGAGGAAAAATGGGAGTACATAAGAAACCAGTGTAGACAGAGAGATGATAATATCCCAAAGCAAAGCTTTGGAGAATGAAAATGCTGACAGATCCGAGTTGAAGAAGAATCAGCAAAAGTGACTAAAAAGGTATAGCCAGTATAGTTGTATGATTTGAGATATGCTCTCTTGTATTTGAGCAGGGTTTCTCATTGTATAAGTATTTTTAATGAAATATTTCATTAGATTTGTTTAAAATAGAATATGATGGGCTGCCTGGGTGGCTCAGTTGATTAAGTATCTGACTTCGGCTCAGGTTATGATCTCAGGGTCCTGGGATTGAGCCACATGTTAGGCTCACACTCAGTGGGGAGTCTGTTTGTCCCTCTGCCCATCCCCCCACCTGTGCGCTCTCCCTCTCTCTCTCTCTCAAATAAATAAATAAAATCTTAAAAAAATAAAATAGAATAAGTTTATAGCAGCAGTGTCCGCAATAGCCAAAATATGGAAAGAGTCCAGATGTCCATCAACAGATGAATGGATAAAGATGTAGCGTATGTGTACACACACACACACACACACACACACACATATACACACACACTGGAATATTACTCAGCCATCAAAAAGAATGTTTTGCCATTTGCAAAGGACATGGATTGAACTAGAGGGTATTATGCCAAGCGAAATAAGTCAAAGACAAATACTGTATAATTTCACTCATATGTGTAATTTAAGAAACAAAACAGATGAACATAGGAGAAGAGAAGGAAAAATAAAAAAAGATAAAAACAGAGGAGGAAGCAAACCATAAGAGACTCTTAACTATAGGAAACAAACAGGCTTGCTGGAGGGGAGGTGGATGGGGGGGATGGGGTAACTGGGTGATGGGCATTAAGGAGGGCACTTGATGAAATGAGCACTAGGTGTTCTATGCAACTGATGAATCACTAAATTCTACCCCTGAAACTAATAGTATGCCATATGTTGACTAAATTGAATTCAAATAAAAAAAAGAAATAAAATAAAATGGAGAGAATATACAGTGAAAATTTTTATAAACCTTTCTCCTTTATTGAATCTTTATGTTTTTTAGTGCACTATAACACTATAGCTAATGTGGACACCTCCATGTACCCTTCTGCTTCCGTTCCTTTTACTCTCCCTTCAGAAGTCACCACCCCTCCTTTGAAATTAATGTTTTTTATTATTCATATTTTCATATGTAAATGTATGTAAATATTTTTTTGGTCTATACATGTGTATATTCTGTAGGGGCCAAGAGCATGTTGCCCCAAAATGTACCACTTTGGCGTATTGATTATTTTAAATAAAAATTACTTAAGAGACAGCCTGTGTAAGAAGAACACTAAGACTCTCCTCTGTCCCCCTAAAACAGGAAATAGATCTCCCATGTGAAATGTACCATCCCTGTACCAGGAGGTAAAGAGACATCCTTATCACCAGAGATAGGAAATTTAGAGCTGAGAAGCTCTATAAACAACCCTTGTAACTTTCTACTACCCCAGTCCAAAATCTGTTCAGCATTCCTTACTAATTGAAGCTAGGAGTTTTCTTTGTCCTGTCAGTTTCTCACAGATTGCTTGTCTCTTTGTCTAAACAGTATAAAAACTTCTTTTGGTCACTTCTTTGGGTCTCAATTTTATTATTGAACCTCCATGTGCATGTAACGAAACTTTGATTTTTTTCTCCCGTTAATGTGTCTCATGTAAATTTAAATCTTAGTCCAGCTGGAAAAACTTGACGGTAGAGGCAGAATTTTTCCTTCCCTTCAATACATACTATAGGGTGGGAAATGTTGGAGTTCAGGAGCAAACGGTCAAGAAAGAATTCTTGAGACATCTTCGGGGCAAAAAGGTGGTTTTATTAAAGCAGAGGGACAGGACCTGTGGGCAGAAAGAGCTGCTCTGGGATTGTGACAGGTGACTGATTATATACTTTCAAGTTGGTGGAGAGGGTTAGGGATAGTGGAAGTCTCAAAGGAATTTGGAAGCAAGGTTTCCAGGACCTTGAAGGTCCAGCAGTTGTTAGGTTAAGGTCATTTACTACTGACAAGTAAACGTTTTGTCATGAGACCCTTCACATGTATATCAGTGAGCTATATCTTTAGAGGATGATTGCTAACATATATCTTGGGGAGGGTAGAGATCAAGGAAGTTTCCAAAAGGATTTTCATATGTTAAAGAAGATTTATAGGATCCTGGAGATCTGGCTAATGTCAAGCTAAAGTTGCCTTTTGCCTTTAGCTGAGTATTAACGTTGAGGCAGTTGAGTTCCTGGAAGAAGGTCATTCTGCCTATCTCAAGGACTTATCAATGGACTGTAAGTTACATGGAAGTTAAATTTTTTTCCATTTCTTTTGCCTTTTTCTCTATATCATTGTATATATATATGTTAATATTTAAATATCTGTAATATTTACTTATAAATATTTATATATAAATAAAATATATTTTCCAGGTTTTTAAGCTTTTCTGTACAACCTGTACATTGCCGCCTTCACCTCTTGATTTGTGTTTGCTTAGTAGCATATTTTAAAAATATCCCATCATAATGTTTTGCAGCATATTTTTCTAAACATTTTATGCAAGGTATTTAGGGCTGTTTCCAGTTTCTGCTATTTTCAATAATGATGCTACAGATAGTCACATACTGTCTTTAATGTACCAATGTGTGTGGTTTTATCTAGCATATAAATCCAGGGGTGGAATTGCTGGTCATAGAGAATGTGCATTTTTCGTCTTATTGAATATCACCAAATCCTCTTAAAGTGATTGTGTCAATTTATACTGCTACTAGAAATGAATGAGAGCTCCCTTTGCTGGACTCCTTGGCAGTCCTTAAATCTGATGGGACCAAATGCAATCTCATTGTTTTAATGCATTTTTTTTTTCAAATTCACTTTTTCAAAAGTTTATTGTCCTTTTGGGTCTCCTCCTTTGTGAATAGTCTGGTCATATCTTTGCCATGTTGCGATTTTGTTTGTTAATGCTTTACATGTAGGAAAATTCACATTAAATTCTGGTTTTTATTTTTCTTGAAAAGCAAGATCTGGCAATAGTTGCCAACTTTTTCATAAGGTGACAGCTGACAGGAAATCTTGAGCTAGACCATACACCTTTTGGTTTGCCACAGTCTGAAATACTCCTTATCATATTACAAGTAGCCTCCTTTACTCATTTATTTTATCCATCTGGCTCCTAGTAGCATCTGAATTAAGGATCCTGTCCTAGAACCACATGAACCAGGTTAGGAATCCAAGATTCTCCTAGGTTTCTTTAGAAAATATTGTTTAACAAGATTAAACACTTTGTTTAAATGACACACACAGAAATGCTATTCTTAAAAACAAAAAACCCTTAAGTTTGTTTTACAGACATATCCCTGCTTTAGGTAATTCCAAAGTATAAAAGTCCAGATTTTTTAAAGCAGATGGTGATTATTCTCTGTTCTAAATACCTCTGTAGGTCCATTTTAACAATAATCGCGCCTCGGATAAACCTCATTGGCTACGATACTGCCACTGCGCAAAGCTTGTAGGTCCATTTTAAAATTTACCAAAACTCACTATGGGGTTTATTTTACAAAGCAACCTCCCCTAACACACTTAAAACATATATAATTATTCAGCCAACATATACTTAATAACCTATCATTATAGCTCACTTTCTAAAACACCTACTATATAAAGGGAGTTACATGTACACTTCGTGACATTTTCAGCTAATTAAAAATATATATACATTCATTAGTCCCTCCTTACTTAAAGATTAGGGTGATGGCAACCCTGGAAAAAAATAGAAAACTTGGAATAAGAGGGAGTGGAAAAGTGTGAGGGGTTTTGAGTGACGATTAACAAATGAGATATTCTGGGGCATTTCTTCACTGATGAGTATCTGGGATGCAAGGCTGATCCGAAGGAAGTGAATTATTTCCCTGGGGCACTATGTCTGCTCTTGTGGTAGCTGCTACCACATAAATATTAATGTCTGTTGCGGGTAGCATAGCCTCAATGACTGTGCTCACTTCAGGCATGGATAATGCAGAAAAACAAGGATATAATACATTATTAACTTCCCAGTGTTCTTTGTACAAAATAAACTTGAAAAGTGAATCTAACTAAGGGCACCTGGGGGGTACAGTCGGTTAAGCGTCTGACTCGGTTTCAGCTCAGGTTGTGATCTCAGGGTCCCGATCTCAGGGTCTGGAGATGGAGCCCCATGGGGCTCTGAGCTCAGTGAGTCCACTTAAGGCTCTCTCTCCCTTTCCCTCTGCCTATCCCTCCCTGCGCTCATATGCTCTCTCTCTCTCTCTGTCTCCCTCTATAAAATAAATAAAATCTTTAAAAAATAAAAAAATAAAAGTGAATCTAACTCAACTGATTTCTACTTTGATGTTATATTGTGATATTATTATATATTACTATATCATCAGAGCAAAGTATGAAAACAAATCAACCTCTTAAGTTCAAATTGAATACTGTTATCACTTATTTATTTATTCCTCCAACAAATATTTTTTGAGTACCTACTATGTGCTAGGATCTAGAAATAAAACCACCAAAACTCTCTGCTTTGTAGAGCTTATCCTGTGGTTGTACAGGTCATGTTTTATAGACCGTTGCCCATGCATGTATATTCAGATATATCCCAGCTACTGCTTACTAGCACATCTCCACTCCTCTTGGAAGCTTCGTGTTCTGTCTTCTGTGCTATTACTTTTTGGCTGTCACTCAACCCGTCCTCGGTGGTGGCAGAAGTAGAGGCCTGACAGAAAGATGGGGAAACATTGTCTAAAACTGGTGCCATTTAAAAAAGATAGAGAACAAAAATAATAAATCCATTTCCTGTTGTACTCTAAATATTAATACTTTATCATCTTCCAGGTAGACCTCAGAAAGACACATGCTGTGTTCACACTTTTGAATACATTTTCCTCTGTTGAGCCAAGGCTGTATTAGGGCAATAGTTTGAACTTCATCTGATGATTCCAACAATTACACTCGAAGTCAATAGAAGATGTAAGACAAAGAAATCCAAGGGAAAAAAGTAGAAGGATGCAGAGGTCAGTGAACAAACAGCAAACAATGTAAACAGTTGTAAAGATTAGGAAGACTAGTAGGTGGGATATTGAATTGGTATTGAATTGAGATGTTAGCAGAAGCAAAGTGCCTGTGGGCCTGTAACTGAAACAGAAGCTTACTGTCTCCTTAATGGAAAAGAGTTGAGTATATTGAATTTAAAGGAGTATTCAAGGATATTAAAGAGGAGTTTGAAAATATCTGAGTTTTCTGCTTGCTACAACACATTTGATTTGGTTATCTGAAGAAACATTCCCTGTGTAGAATACCTGAAATGCTTGATAAAATGTAAACAGCATCTTTTTAAAAGCATGGCTGAGCTTTTGGGAAAGTTGGAGAAAATCACTAGAGACCAGAGCTGTAAGGAATCATGAATTCAGAAAGATAAATAAGCACTGGAGCAAGTGTTTATTATGGAGATATCTGAAAATTCCTTTGTGGTTGAGAAGCTAGGGTTTTGAAGGTCTATCCATGCAGGAGACAGAAGTCAGATCCATAGGCTATATTAGAGACCAAAACTAAAAAAGTGGCATTCTTTTGGAAATCAGCAAGCAAAAAAATGATGAAGCTGAGGGAAAAGCTCAACATACTTACCTCAGTTTTGGCTCCAGGTGAAGTAGATAGATAGATGGATAGACAGATAAAAATCTCTCCATGGACAATGCCTAACCATGAATTGTAGACAGTCCCCATACAAATTTGGAGTTGGAATCCATAGTAATTACATGACCAAAAGCCAGAGTAAATATGAATTTTAAATGGTTCCAAATTACCTACAAGAGTGACAATTGAACTGACATTGTATCGGTAATGATAAAACTGGAGAAATATAAAAAAAAAATCTTTAAAGATTTTTAAAGAGAAATAAGAGAAAATAATTATCCTCGAATTGAATACCCAGATAAGTAATTGTTTTTATTTGGAATCAGAACAAAAGAAATAGGCTTTCAAACATTAGTAGCAACAACAAAAACTGAATTTACCAATAACCTTCATTAAAATAAATTCTAAAATTATGCTTCAGGAAGAAGGAAAATGATCCCTGAAGCGAAGTCTGAAATTCAAGAGATAATGGTGAACACAAACTGGTAAAGCTGAGGAGAAAACTAAATGACATTGACTATTTAAAATAATAATATAATGACATCTTAATGTGGAGTTGAAATATTGGGAGGAAACTGCCAATATTTTGGACAGGACTAGGGGCGCCTGGGTGGCTCAGTAGGTTAAGCGTCTGCCTTTGGCTCAGGTCGTGATCCTGGGGTCCCTGTTCTGTCTGCCTGCATCTCCCCCTGCTTGTGCTCTCTCTCTCTGAGTCAATTAAGTAAAATCTTAACAAAAAAACGACAGGACTAGTGCTATGAGGCAACAATACTTAAAAAAACCTAATGATTTAGACAGTGCCATAATGGCCCATGAAATGAGGCAATGAAACAAGAGAGTCCAGAAACAGAACAACATGCATGTGAAGCTTGATATTTGTTTTGACAGATCAGTGGAGAGAAGATGGACTGTTTAATAAATTGGTTTTACAGATGGAAAAAAAAATGAACTAGGACTATGACTCACACCATACACCAAATTCAGTTCCAGATGGACCTACATGTGGAAAGCAAAACTCTAAAATGTTGACAATACAAGAGAATATTTTTATGCCTGTGATTCACACAAAGATTTCATTAAGACCTTTTTTGAAAAGCACAGAACATAAAGGAAAAGGTTGAAAAATATGTCAAAATTTATATCTGGCATTGATTATCATCAAAGACCCCATAAGGAGAATAAAAACACAAGCCTCCTACTGGGAGAAAGTTATTTGCAAAATGTATAACTGTCAAAGACTAGAATCAGAGCATAGCAAAGACTTCTATAAATCAACCATAAAAAGTCAAACCAAGAGAAAAGGCAAAGACGGTTCATGGAAGAGGAAACATGAATGGTTCAAGAGCAAATCAAAAGATGTTTAATTATATTAGTAATCAAGGAGAAGCAAAATGAAGTCATCATAAAATACCATTCCACCTCCAACAAACCAGGAAAACAAAGAAATATCTTACAGTAGCCAGTGTTGAAAAATATGTGGGGCAACAAGAGTACCCTTGGAGTACCGGTGGGAGTGGAAATCTGCACATCCTCCTCAGAAACATTTTCCTTCCCTTCTGCATGTTTAACAACTCTTTGGTGCAGCAATAACTCTCTTAGGAGTATTCTCTACAAGTAGAGAAGAACATATCCAGTTTGATACCATACTTATACTATAAAATAAAAGTAAAGCAAGAAAACACTATATTGGGTATATTCCATTTCTTAAGGGAGGTGGTGGTTACATGGGGTGTTTTATTATTTTTCTGAAATTTGTACCTAAATGTTATATGTAGTCTTTTGGAAGAAGTGAGGTCAATATTAGAAATGATTTATGTGTTCTATATTATCATGCATAAGTAAATCAATTGGTAAACTGTAATTCTCATTTTATAATGTCTTCATAGTATGGATATAATGGTTCTCAATGCTATCTTCCTATAGTCCTTTGTCAAAGATTGCCTCCTCCCGAGATAGAAAGATCTTGGAATTGGGAAGACACCTCCTCTCACTCCACGCCTGCCCTGCCTCATTACCTAGCTGAGAAATGGATTCGTATTCCTATACTCACCATAAGCAGATGAAGCATGCAGTTTTCCTGGGCACTATCTCCATGTTGAGGTGTTACAGTTTGTTGATTTACAAATACTCAGCACCTCCAGAACACACGTACAGCCAGCATGCCAAGGTATGATCTATGCAAATACCAATAACCTCATAAAACCTGGAACAACTCTCATGTTAGAACCTCAGATACTGCTTCTGGGTCTGGCTTCTTGTACCAGATGTCTACTTTTATGCTGGTTTCTTTTATAGACATGCTCTCTGCTCCCCACCACCATAACCAGTGTCCTCTACCAGAAGGTCCCTCCATTTCCAAGCATTTCAGTCAATGCAGACAGCTCCTGGAGAGATAGGTTCACTGGTTTCACACACCCCATCTTTACTTGGGTCCTGCAGGAATAGCCCACAGCAAAGATATTATCTGTCTTGGTAGAGTGAAAGAAGTGAAAGTTTAGATTTTGATTCTATTAGATTAAAAATTTTCCAATATCTTCAAGTTTATTTCAGCTTTGGAATTGGATTATTTATTAATTCTTACAATTATTTTATCTTTCCACTTTGATATGTATCATTTTATAATTTTGATCAAGTTGTGATACCCACGTCAAGTAGAATTAATCATTATTTACTGGCAGATGGTTGCAGAGAACATTGAATGGGCAGAAGCTACAAAAAAATCCCCAAACCTCTTGCCACCTTCTCAAAAAGTATTAGTTACACATAAGTTAGAAGCTTTAATTTGAATATGGATGATTCACTGCATCTGTGCCTCTGTAATCCCCTTCACCCTTAAGATTTTCTGTGGTCTGACATCAACATCACTTTGGCCTGCAATAACAAGTTAGTCATGTTGCTTTTCCAATTTATATAAAGACATACTACTTTCTGAATTGATCCCCCTGGACAGTGGTTTGCAGACTTTTAGCTTACAACCCTGTATTTGTTTGATATAGACTCATAGCTTTCCAAAAAGTGCTGAATGCTACATAAATATTTAAAGAAGATAAAAAGGAGTTTTGAGAATTTGAGGTTAAGTTGTTGTATAGCTAGAAAATATGGTGGAAAAAATCACTGACAAAATACATGGAAAAGCACAAGAGTAGAATGCAGACATGTCCCAATTAGGATGTCATTGTTTTGGTGTACAGTCCTACAAAATGAATATCACTGTGCCCAACATTATCTCCAGTTTTGAATTACAAAGCGTGCAGCTCTACAGTGATATCCTCTATTCCATGCGCTCTAAGCATTGTTTTATTAGTTATGTTATTCCTCAATATCACAGCCCTAATCTGATTCATATATCAGTAATGAAAGAAAAACTTAGCTGTGGTTCTAAAAAAACCCTGTCTCTACCCTCAGCAGTGTTTTCTGTATTCTTCATAAAATTTTGGATTCTTCACAGTAAAGAGGAGTATCAGTTGTAGCATCCTCATTAGGGAGATGCCTCTGTTTATACTAGTTTTTTTCAACAAATATAGGAAGTGTATTAAAAATGCAAAATATGATCTCTGTATTTGCCTCTCATAGAAACTGCTAAATGTTATCATCCATAATGCACAAGAGTTGGTAACTTTCTGCATATTTCCATTTTCTCATTACTTCCTTTCTCAAATTCAGAAAATTAAGTTGGCAAACTGAAATTTATCAGAAGCTTCAGGAGGTGGTTTCTTGGTCTTGGAGCCATTGCTTTAATTACCAGCAAATAAACTGTAGAAAAAGGGAAGGTCTTGGTGAACATGATTTATATACACAACCATATATAGTAGTCCAAATCTCCCCCTTTCCCTCAAATAACCTTTATCAAGGCTCACACAATTACCACATTTTCCATTCTACTTAGCTTCATGAGTTGGCTTGTGTTAATTGCTATGAATTATTTTCTTTTTGATTACAAAATGAGTCTTGTTCTTTTTTTGAACATTTGAAAAATATAAGACACTAAAGAAAAATATTAATATCTCCTGAATAACCCACTTTCTAGAGACAGTAAAAGCTTCTGCACAGCATAAGGGAAATTAAGAAAATGAAAAGACAACCTATGGAATGGAAGAACATATTTGCAAACCTTATAGCTATTAAGGGATCAATATCCAAAATATATAAGGAACTCTTCTAACTCAATAGCAATCAATCAATCAATCAATGACCTGATTTAAAAATGGGCAAAGAACTTGAATAGACATTTCTCCAAAGAAGATGTACAAATGGCTAACGGGTATATGAAAAGATGTCCAACATCACTAATCAATAGGGAAATGAAAATCAAAACCACAATGAGATATTACCTCATTCCTATTAGGATGGCTATTATTAAAAAAAAAATTGTTGACAAGGATTGGTTTTCTTACCACAATAAAAAACTGGTGCAGCCACTGTGGAAAACAGTATGGAGGTGCTTTGAAAAACTAAAAATAGAACTACAGTAGAATCCAGCAATCCCACTTCTGGGTCTCCAGAAGAGTTGAAATCAGGATCTCAAAGAGAGATCTGTACTCCCATGTTCACTGAAGCATTATGCACAGCATCCAAGATGTGGAAACAACCTAAGTGTCTGTAAACTAATGAGTAGATGAAGGACATGTAGTGTATACATACGGTGAAATATTATTTAGCCTTAAAAAAAGAAGTAAGAAATCCTGCCATTTGCGACAACATGGATGAAGTAGAGGACATTGTGCTAAGTGAAATAAGCCAGTCACAGAAGGACAAAATACTTCATGATCCCACTTACATGAGGTACCTAAAATAGGCAAACACAGAAACAGAGAGTAGAATGGTGGTGGCCAGAAGTTGGGGGTGGGGGGAGGGAAGGGAGAAAGTGCCGTTCAACAGGCATAAAGTTCCAGTTGTGATTAAGTCCTAGAGATCTGCTGTCCAACATAGTGCTTGTAGTGCTTCATAATACTATATGGCACACTTTAAAATTTGTTGAGAGGGTATATTTCATGTCAAGTGTTCTTACCACAATAAAAAAGAGAGAGAACCAAATGGATCTCTCTCTCTCACTGTTGGATTTTATTTTGCTTTGTTTTGTTTTCAAAACAGAACTTGAGCTCTTTAATACTGCATTACTGCTGAATTACCTTGAAATGTAAAGTTGATACTTTTTGTGAGCTGGCACATTGTTTTTCCTCTTGAATTTTAAAATTTGACTTTGCTGAGGGGAATTTCATTTTCTCTCATCTGAAATTACAAACAGATCTCTTCTGTGCCAGAGTTAAGCATGAAATTAAGGTAATTAAAGATGAGTAAAGCTAAAAGTTCCCTGAGCAAAATCAAAGCAAAGGAAAAAAATAAAGACTGTCGTGACTGAAGTAGCATTACTCATAAATCCTCTGGGGCTTGTGCTTTTGTTTTTGTTTTAATTTTTTCCCTGTTTTCTTTTTCAGTGTAGGATTAGATCAAAATTTGAGACCAAGAGAATGGTCAGAAAGGAATGTAAGCAGGTGGATTATTGCAGTGGTCTTCGTTTCTGTAAATGCTTGCTTGTTTGTCTAGCAAATGTTTATTGTGTGCCTGTGGTGTCCCATTCTACAGTACTAAAATGCTAGTGCATCACATTTAGGCAAGCAGTTGACAGTTTATGAATTCCTAACTTACTACTGTCAATGCCTTCAGCCAAAGACCACCAGGAGCCACCTTGTTCAAGTTGGGTTTATTACTCATTGCAGTGGGAAAGAACACACAGCTTGGGGAACCATGGGGCACCTCAGTAAGGGATTTACAAAGAATGTGCTAAAGGATTTGGGTTGGATTGAGTGATTTGAGAGAAGGTATAAGGAAGAATAGTTTGCCCTAGACTGGATGCTGTTAGAAAAAGAGAGCATTTCTGTGTTTTGGGTGTTCTGTGGGTAACACAATAACTGTGTTTTTTGTCTGTGCTTAGACAAAATTATGAAGTGGTCTTGCTCTGTTTCATTTTATCATTGTCTCAGGGTGACCTCATCTGAGGTTAGAAATTGTTTATGTCCAGCAGGAGAATAAAATGACCTCGCTGTGAATGTGAGACCAGCTTGTAATAACATAAGGTCTACCTGTGAAAATCAGATCAGTTTCAGATGTCAGGAGCTCTTTTTTCCCCCCTCTCCTCTCCTCTCCTGTCCCTACCACGCCCCTCTCCTCTCCTTCCTTGCTCTCTCTCTCTCTTTCCTCCCCAACACCCCCGCCCCCTCTTTCTCTTTCTTTTTGTGTTTTCTGTTTTGGCATGACCAGGAATTCTCCTTTCTGGGTACAGGCCCCCCAGACTCACTCTCTTCCTTCAGGCTGCTTTGCTTACAGCGGCTCACTTAACTACCCTTGCCTCTGCTGTGGCCACCTGCCCAGGGACTCCTTTCCTGTACTGTGACCAGTGCCTAAACAGGGACAGAATCAAACCCCTTTCACACTGCCTGGATCAGGTGAGGAAACAGATACGCTGCAGACATACCTTGTTGGAACTTAGAGGGTCCTGGGCATCCCCAGCTCCTCTTTCTCCCTTACTTCCCACAGTTCATCAATCTCAAATCATTCATTCTACAGACTTGCTACCATCGTCTTCCAGTCCATCTCCATTGCTGATACCTTAGGCTAGGCTACTGTGCAATTTCATTGGCGGTATTAGCCACCTGTCTTCCTGCTGTCACTTTTGACCCTTATAACCCCTCCCCTGCACTGCTTCCGGAATAATCTACAAATGCAAATCTGAGAGTATTACTGCTTAGCTTTAACTCTCCATGACATTTAAGACAAAGACCAATCTCATTACAAAGCTTGCCAAGATGTAACCTTTATATATCTTTTCAACATGTAACTTTCTTTCACTTTATCTCCAGTACTCTAGCCATATTGCAGGTTTATCTGCTACTCAAGTGGGCTCTATGTGCATATTTCCTCCCATGTCTTGACCTTTATATATGATCTTCCCTCTACTTAGAACTCACCCTTCCTCCTTCTTCCCTCTAAGCTCTAATTTACAACTAACTTGCCCTTAAGACCTCAGTCTAACGCTGCCTTATATAAGTCCCAGCCTCTTGTTGAGTGCTACCATAGCATGTTGCAGTTCCCTTCATAACACTGTCTCCCTTGATTATGAGCCCTGTTCAATGTTTTCTTTGCCCAGAAGACTGTGTGTTGCATGACGATAAGGAACTTACTGAGTTCTTCACAGCTATATCCCACTGCCTGGCATGTGGTGAGTGCTAATCAAAACAGTTATTGACTATTTGAACATATTAATTAATTAATTGAATTTGACATACAAATAAAAATGCTACAGTAAGTGCTACTACATTATATATATCACTGTTAATACTAAGGCTTATTTTAATTTTAATAAACAGAATTATATAGGCTGTCTAGGGAAATTGGTTAATATGTTAAATACAGTTTCCTGAGAAGATGTGTCTAGAATTCTGGACAAAAACCTCATAAATAACTTTTTGTAACACACCCAATTATAATAAGTGAGCTGTCCAAGGAGTGTCTGGGTGGCACAGTCGATTAAGCGTCTGATTCTTGGTTTTTGGCTCAGGTTGTGATCTCGGGGTCCTGAGATCAAGCCCTGTGTCGGGCTCTGGGCTCAGCACAGAGTCTGCTTGAGACTGTCTCTCCCGCTCCCTCTGCCCCTCCCCTTCATGTGCTCTCTCTCTCAAAAATAAGTAAATCTTTAAATAGGTGTCTATGATTTCTCATGTGTTTTTATATTAAATACTATTAAATACTATTTTATGTTGTGCCATTTAATTTCTATATTTTTTGTTTTCTATCTCTTCAAATAGGTCATGGGAGCCTTAAAGACAAGGAATATATCTCTCATTTATTTGTATTTTCCACAAATCCAAACAGTTTCTGACACATACCAGGACTGGAGTAAATGTTGTTCTATTAGATTTGATTTCTGCCCTTAATAAATTGGGCATGTTTAATAAGATAATCAGTTTCCATGAAAGGAATAAATGACATCTGCCTTCCCCCTGGTCTTGTGAATTATTGCTCATTCATTATTCATTTGGTCACTCAATGTTTATAGGACCTTTGCATACTTGGCTTTGTGTTAAGGGTTGGTTGTACAATGTGAATGAAAAGCAGCTATCTTCCTTTGAGGAGTTCATAAGTAAATAGATAATATGATATAAATGCTAAGGTATAAGCACAGAAGAAGCATTAACTCTGATTAAGGGAGTATATGGGGTTTTGAGGTGTGGGAAAAGAGTGTGCCTGGGTTATTGTTTTCAAGAGCATAGAGCCATACAAGAGCAGGGGAGTTGATTGGCACTACAGGTGGAAGTAGAATAATAGCAGAGAATAAATCTAGAAAGGTAGGTTGGATCTGGCCTGGGATTGCGAGCTATATTAATGAGTTATGATCTCATCCTAGTAGGTGGTATGTAGATAATGTAGTGTGCAGCCCAGATCCCCTTTAAAGAAGAAGTAACTTAACTTCCCCAGCTGCTGGAAGAGCTGCCAACAGAAAGCCCTTAGCAATCCATTGTTGGCCCCCTCAGGGGATTTCCTCAGGTGGAAAAAGCCATCTTGTCCAAGGTCATGCCTCTTTCCCACATTGTCCCACATTCCATGATTGATTGATGCAGGTGGATAAGGCCTCCTTCCTTGACCCCAACTGAGGACAACTCAAAAGTGTTAACCCAACCTGGGAACTCCTTAGCTGAGACCCCACTGAGACAACTTCTCAGTTTCACTTCTCCCTCTGCTTAATTCTGCTATTTTCCCCTTCCTTTCCATTGGCATAGATCCTAAAATTGTTCCTCAATAAAACTCCTGCTTAGCAACATAGTTTCCAAGTCTGTTAAACTGAGGAAACCAACTTACAACAGGTGGTAGTAGGGAGTCACCAAGGGATCTGAAGCAAGAAAGTGATATAATGAAATATATATTTCTTCAACATGAGCTTTCCCACACATACAAAAACTAATTAGGCTTTAAAAAAAGACACACATCAATTAATTTATTCCATCAGCGATTATTCCTGTAGGGCTGAAAAAGCTGGTATGGCAGCTGCAAAAGCATGTAGTGTTGATATTTTTTGATAATGCATCATTTTTCTTCATTATTGACATCATATTCATCTTTTTTAGGGTATTTTTTAAACATCAGAATTCACTAAACTTTGTCACAGAGCAAAGGAACTACAAAGTAAAATCTTTATATTCAGAACTTAATAATCAGGAAATTATCCTGATTAAGAAGTAAATATGTATTCCTGATTTTTAGAAGATCATCCTAGGTATAAAATGGAAAAACAAGAGATCTTTCACAACATGTACATTAATTTCTAAAACTTTTTTACTTTACTATGACAAAATTAACGTTTAAATTCTACAAGGTGGGAGAGTTTTGTTCTACCATCAGATGATTGAAAATTGCATCCTTTTAATTTTGTCCTTCAAACGTTCAAATCCTAAAAACAGAATAGGGAAGCCAATGGAGAATCATACAAATAAGCGTTGCAGTTGATCTTTTATATTCCATTTTTTTCTTCCAGTTCTGTTGAATATTATCAGATTACCTTTGTATCATCCATTCAACCTACAGTTATAATTTATTATAAGGAAGGCACAGAGAATGGTCATAAATAAAATCTATCTAAACCTACTAATGAAAGACCCAGTCCCTGACTTTTCCTCCTCATGCATTATTGGGAGTGCCTCATGTTCCCATAAATCCAACACCATGGGGTCAGCTGCCATGCCAGGTTCCTGTTTCTTTCCTCTTTTGCTCAGACTTCCTAAAGTTGAGCATCACCACATTTACTTCATGGGAGTTCTCCACATCGTGGAAGCACAACAGCCTCCTGCAGGAATCACTGAGGTTCCCTAAGGACTTGAAGAGTGAAAATTCTCTTATGCCAATCTCTCCAGATTGTGCTCAGCCCATGGGGAGGCACCGGAGCCCTGCACTTGACAAAACTCTGCATTTAGTTCAAAAAGAGAAAGCCTCTTTCCCTGTTCTGTGTTACACTCTATAATGGGGGTTTCCATTTTACTTATTCAGACATTAACCATTATATTATTACAGGATCTGAGCTGGGACGTGGACACCATAAATGCAGACTTGCTCTTCCCTTCAGTGACTAAGGCTTTGTCAGGCTTTTCACGGCTGACTTCTTCTCTTGGAATGACATTCCTTCCCAGGAGTTCTCTTAGTTCCTTGTATACATAGACTCATATGGGTCTGTTTCATAGTTGACTCAATATTTCTAAACTCTGTGGTGGTCACCATTGAGATTGGGGTACTACAAAACAATAAGTGATTATGAAATATCTGCTTTAAGAGATTCTGGAGTTTCTCTAATTGCTAACACACTTCAAGATGAAGTCATCAAATATTTGTAAATTTAGAGCTAAGAGAACAAATTGCTGCTATTTCCAAATAGTCTCTTTTTTTCTCTTTCAGAGGATCATAAATTCTAGATTTTATATTAATATATTTTTAAAAGAAGAACTGATTCAGTACTAATCCACATTTTGAGAATTGTCTTAATATCTCATATAAATAAGACAATCTTTGTATGAATGAGAGAAACTTATTTAAAAGATTACTGAGAAGTTTGTGTAATACTTTAGAGTCTTTCTTGGCAAAAGATGAAGGTAAAACATTAGAGGGCTGTCATCTTAAAAATGGAAAGAGGGTTTGTGACACTTAAAGCCAGGCAAAAACCTTTAAAAATTGAATCTCAGGGAAAAATTGTAATTTCTCAACAGAAAAAAATAATCCCTATTCATCATTCAATATATCATCATTTAATATGAAAGACAACAGAGTGCACTTATTAAATGCTGAATAAATTTGCATTTTAGAGTAATTTAATTTTCACTAACATAATTTGGATGGCTCAAGTGAAACATAAAGGAGTTAACAGATCATTTCAAGTATTAAATTTTATAGAAAAAATATATTGGCAGGTATAACAGACATTCTTATTCCTAAGATAAATTTTGAACACTTTAAAATGATAATTAGAAAAATAATATAGTTCCAGTATACTTAAATGATTTAATTTCATTAAGACTTTCTTTTCTTCCTTTGCAAGCATGAGTTTAACTTCTACCTCTAGAACTTTTATTGTTCATAAAACCATTCTATTTCATTCACAATTTTTTTTTCATACACTGGTGGTTTATTACAGAGAATTACACAATTAGGAGGGAAAAAATAGTGAAAATTATCTTGGAATAGACAGCAACACCAACATTTGCTATCTGGATTTCCAATTCCAGACATTTGGAGCACTTAATTTTCAAACATGTAAGGAAGAAGTCTATAACCTCCCTTTATCACCACTTCCAGCAACTAACAACCCATATTGCAGGAAGTTTGACACAAATGCTTGTTGCTATACGTGACTTAACCATGTTTTTCTTTCAAGAAAAAAAAAAAAAAGAAAAAGAAAGTCTGATATTATCACCTTGTCTTTTCTTGAAAGACTAGAGGACTAGGAATTAAAGGCCTGGGAGAGGGACGTTAAAGGATTGGTGAAACCTAACAGAAGCCAAGTTCTTTACAGAAAAACAGCTGAACTTTAAGAGATATTTTATTTGGCTTGAATTTGGAAGTTGGTCTTAAAAGAAGTTAGAGTACCTAAGAATGGGATGATCCTTTAAAAAAAGATTCACTTGGAACTGTACCACCATATTTGGAACAATTGGACTAATATTGCTATAAGCCAACCGTTTGTTTTTTTTTTTTTAAACAGCAAGTGGAGTTTGCCAAACCCATGCTATTTGTAGGTTTCTAGACACATTTATGTTACACCATACCACTTGAATACATGGTCAGAAGACAGCTCATTCTTACTTTTAGCACATAAAGAAGTAGTTATATATCTAGACCAAAGTGAAAATATATTTAAATTATACATCCAAGGTTTTTATCTTCCAGAGGCCACTTAGTTAAAATTAAGTGTGACTATTAAGTTGTTATTGGGGGGGAGGGTATGTAGATTTATATATAGGATATATAAAAGATATGCATACATTTGCAACATATGTCTTTTAGCCTCCAGAATTTGAGACTAATTTTAGAAAGGTGAGCTGTATTGTTTTTGCTTTATGTTTGCCTGATTTTAACCTTAGATCATGTATAAAAACTAATGCCATTTTTATTTAGGTCTCCATGCCATTTTAATTTAGCAACAATGTATCTGAACTTACGAATGTTTAGAGGTAAATGAGGCTTCCTCTTTTCTATTTAATTTGAATGTCTCAAATACTTTATCAAAGCCATCAATTTAAAGTTAACTTATTTTGTGTTGCCTGGGTAGCTCAGTCACTTAAACATCTGCCTTCAGCTCAGGTCATGATCCCAGCATCTGGGGATCAAGTCCCGCATCGGGCTCCTTGCTCGCCAGGGAGCCTGCTTCTCCCTCTGCCTGCTGCTGCCCCTGCTTGTGTTCTCTCTCTCTCTCTGACAAATAAATATATAAAATCTTTAAAGTTAACTTATTTTACTATAGTAACAACCCCAAAGGGGAAAAAAATTAAAAATCTGCCCCCATGTTGTACACAGAATTTTCCACCTTACAATGCTCCTCACCAAAACAATAGTAAAAATAAAGTTAACATTTGTTAGTGTAATTGAAATATATTGCAAAAAATATTGAAAAATTACTTCTATTTCATCAGCTAGTCTATAAATACTCAAAATTTAAAATTAGCTGAACACTTGCTAACATTAAGTTGAAGTGTACTGTATTACTTTAAAATACTTCTACTTTATCATGTAATTTTAAAAGTGTTTCAGAATTGTTCCATGAACTAGCCAAAAGTTTTCAGAATGCAATAAAACTGCTTGTAATCATTGTTCTGATATGCCAAATATAGAGAAAGCAAAAACTGAGTAAATGACCCATAACAAATGATAATTATAATTATTTTTACAATTTTAACATACAGTTTATAATTATTACTATTATATATTATTAAATGTTTATTATACAATAATTACAAAATTTTAATCTAACAATAATATTCCAATATATTTCTGACTTCTAAGGCTAGCCTATGTATACTGCAATGATACCATACAACAAAATACTTCTCTTCATAACAAGTTCTGTGTATTTTTCAGATGTAGGACATACACCATCTTTATTCTAGTCATGTTGAACAAAGAACATTATGAGAAATATAAAAATTGTTTATGTTTTAAAATAGAGTATTAGCAACTGTGTTAGTTGACAGTAATGTATAAAGAAAGTCTTTTCAAAGTTTGTTTCATGTTTCCATTGATAAAATACAACTAATATTATTTGACATGACTGTACTTTTTTCAGTTGAAAATATTTTTATAGGGGTGCCTGGGTGGCTCAGTCGTTAAGTGTCTGCCTTCAGCTCAGGTCATGATTCCAGGGTCCTGGGATAGAGCCCTGCATCAGGCTCCCTGCTTGGCAGGAAACCTGCTTCTCCCTCTTCCACTCCCCCTGCTTGTGTTCCCTCTCTCGGCATGTCTCTCTCTGTCAACTAAATAAAATCTTTAAAAAATATATATATATTTTTATAGGAAAATAATTCTTCATATTTTCATGCATATAATTTATTTAATAAATTAATATCTATGTAGAATTAACATTATATTTATAACATGTTCTAGAACTTAATATTTATTAATTTATTATTAAATTCATTTAATTCTCTACAGCATTTTTTAAAAAGATTTTATTTATTTATTTGACAGAGAGAGAGAAAGAGGGAACACAAACAAAGGGAGAGGGAGAAGCAGGCTCCCCGCTGAGCAGGGAGCCCGATGCGGGGCTGGATCCCAGGACCCTGAGATCATGACCTGAGCCAAAGGCAGTTGCTTAACCTTCTGAGCTACCCAGGCACCCCTCTCTATAGCATTTTAATGACCATCATTTCTGTGGTCTCCTCTGTTGATATATAGTTTACATAGTTTTGAATTTTATAAGGATACTTTATAAGAAGCAATGGCTGGGTTTTGTTCTTGTGGCCAGATCTACTTTTTAGTGCTCATATTTACACATAATTTTCACAAGTCACTTTGTAGAGAGACAATTTTAAGATAATTTATATTCCAAAAATCCAGGACGTTTAAGCAGATTTAAATACTCACTTTGTAACAATTAACAATGAACCTCATGCTGTGGTCAACCACATTTAAATCTTACAACAATTCTTATGACAAGAATTTGTTGTGTTATTTGTTTTTTTTTTTTATTATGTTAGTCACCATAAAGTAAATCATTAGTTTTTGATGTAGTGTTCCAGGATTCATTGTTTGCATATAACAATGAATAACAATAACACCCAGTGCTCCGTGCAGTACGTGCCCTCCTTAATACCCATCACCAGGCTAACCCATCCCCTGACCCTCCTCCCCTCTGAAACCCTCAGTTTGTTTCCCATAGTCCATAGTCCCTCATGGTTCGTCTCCCTCTCTGATTTCCCCTCCTTCATTTTTCCCTTCCTCCTCCTAATGTCCTCCATGCTTTTCCTTATGTTCCACATATAAGTGAAACCATTTGATAATTGTCTTTCTTTCTTTGACTTATTTCACTTAGCATAATCCCCTCCAGTTCCATCCATGTCGATGCAAATGGTGGGTATTCATCCTTTCTGATGGCTGAGTAATATTCCATTGTATATATGGACCACATCTTCTTTATCCATTCATCTGTTGAAGGGCATCTTGGCTCCTTCCACAGTTTGGCTATTGTGGACATTGCTGCTATGAACATTCGAGTGCATGTGCCCCTTCTTTTCACTACATCTGTATCTTTGGGGTAAATACACAGTAGTGCAAATCCTGGGTCATAGGGTAGCTCTATTTTTAACTTTTTGATGAACCTCCATACTGTTTTCCAAAGTGGCTGTACCAACTTGCATTCCCACCAACAGTGTAAGAGGGTTCCCCTTTCCACATCTTCTCCAACATTTGTTGTTTCCTGCCTTGTCAATTTTTGCCATTCTAACTGGTGTAAGGTGTTATCTCAGTGTGGTTTTGATTTGAATTTCCCTTCTGGCTAATGATATTGAACATTTTTTCATGTGTCTGTTAGCCATTCGTATGTCTTCTTTGGAGAAGTGTCTGTTCATGTCTTCTGCCCATTTTTTGACTTATTTGTTTTTTGGGTGTTGAGTTTGAGAAGTTCTTTATAGATCTAGGATAATAGCCCTTTATCTGTAGTGTCATTTGCAAATATTTTCTCCCATTCTGTGTGTTGCCTCTTTGTTTTGTTGACTGTTTCCTTTGTTGTGTTATTTGAATGTTTTATGCTTTGTGTATTCACTTAGTTTTGGTTTTGAACATGATAAACCATTATTTCAATTATTATCTTCACTTATTATGTCTTTGATTCAGTAAGGAACTCTCATTCCGTAGTCATTAATTCATTAGTTAGGCCAACAAATTTAATTGTGCATCTCTAAAATAAATATGAAGTTGAAAATATTTTTTGAGGAAAATGTACTAATATTTATTAGTAAATTTACTAATAATTACTGGTATACTGCTATTAATGAACTGTTACGGGTTATATGCAAAAGACATAATTCACACATCACATCTTCTTTCAATGAAAATATATTTCTAACTACTACAAAGATTACTCTTTTGCCTGTGACAAACCCTTAATACACTCTGTCAAGTAATGGCTCATTTCTCCTACCACTGGGTGTTCTTGGTATGTTACTTAACTTCTCTGTGCCTCAGGTTCCTAACATGTAAAATGGAGATAATGGTAACAATCCACAAGCTACTATAAAAATTTGTATTGATTTTCTATTGTTGTCCTAACATATTATCACAAATTTAGCTTCTTAAAGAGCACCCATTTATTGTATTTCATGGTTCTCTAGGTCAGAGTTCTGGGTGGAGCATGACTCAATGAATCCTCTGCTTAGAGTCTCATGAGAGCAAAATCAGCAAGACTATGTTCCTTTCTGGAGGTTCTGGGGATGAATCTGTGTCTGAGCTCAGTTAGGTTGTTGGGCAACTTCAGTTCTTTGCGGGAACAGAACTGAGGTCCTCATTCACTGTTGACTCTCAGCTGGGGGTCAGTCTTTGATCCTACAGGCTGTCTCCATTTCTTCTCACCTCTCCAGGTGGCTCTCTCTAACAATAGTGGGTTGAGTTTCTTTCATATTTTGAATTTCTTTTGCTTCTGCTGCATCTCTCTGATCTCCAGCCAGAGAAACTTCTCTGCTTTTAAGGGCTCATTATGATAAAATTGAGTCCATCTGGATAATTCAAAATAATCTCCCTATTTAATTAAGGTCCATAAACTTAATTACCTCTGAAAAGTCCCTTTTGCCATATATGTAACATATTCATATGTTCTAAGATTTAGGATGTGGACATCTTCGAAGGGCTATTATTCTGCTTATACCACAATATTAGAGAAATTAATTCATAGAAAATGCTTAAACAATGTTTGATGCAAGTGGTTCTTATTTTTTATATTGTAATAACTGTGAAAATTCGTATGTGCAATGTGCCATGACATTATCTGTATTCAACGTTTTGTATAAACCCATATCATTAGCATTTACTAGTATGATTGGTTGTAGCTGTCTTATTAGCCCACAACATTAAAAAAAAATTAGTCTGCCATAATAAGTTTTGTGTGTCAAATCATAAAGTCATATTTTAAAATATATTTAAAAGCTGAAGTCAAATTAGGATATATCTTTCCATTGTGAATTATCACTTTGGAAGAGAAATTTTGTATTTAAACTAGGAGAATAATTCAGTCTGAATATTCATCAGACTTTGGGCTATTGCAATCACTTTGACATTAGGAAATTAGCAGCAACCAGGCAAGCTTATCAATGCATTAAAATCTTTTTTAAAAACCTATCAGTTTAAGGTACCAGCTTGATCAAAAACTCAAACACAGACATATTTTAAGTCTATAGTAGTTCTTAATTACAGGAAAGTCATCCCAATGTTCTGAAGTAGTACTCTATTAATATTTCCAAATAATTTAAAAATTACAAAATAAAACAAGATATAGGGAACTAGAAGATTCTTGATAGTACATAGAGTCTAGTTGGAGATATATTTAGGCCTGAACTAGGTTATTTTGTAGAAATACAACATGTTATAGTTACTAATGTGAATCCTTTTATCTGGTTTAAGCTCTTTGAAGAAAGAAACTGCTCCTCTCCACATTTTGAAATTCTTCATTCTACATAGAAACCTGCTGTGTAAAGTTAGTTAAGTTAAATTTAACATGTTGCTTAATAAGCATAGCAAAGTAAAAGGAAAATTAGCTAGGCTTCAATATCCAT
The DNA here is from genome assembly GCF_037043125.1 of Eumetopias jubatus. NCBI lineage: Eukaryota > Metazoa > Chordata > Mammalia > Carnivora > Otariidae > Eumetopias > Eumetopias jubatus. The sequence goes on from NW_028274820.1 coordinate 38,985,322, forward strand.
AAATATGCGAGGGTTTTCATTTTGGCTTACGAATGAAGTATGGTTAGTTCTTCAATGTGCGTATCTAGAGTGTTACATATTTTCCAGATGCTTTTCAAGCTCTTAATTTTCTGTTTATTGCTGCTTAGAGTCTGTCATTACTTTGATGCAGCACATGAACAGACCAAAATACTATTTAACATGTTAAAAGCTAGTAGCAGAGCCAGTAGACAAAACAAAACAAAAATATACACACAAAAAGCCCTCATGACCAGTATGGTCCTCACAGACTTTTAGATTAACATCTCTCAAATCCTTTAAGTAACAAGATGGCTGATAAATAAATACATACCTTGTTAAATACAATGGCAAACTGACTTGTCCTGAGAATAACCTCTAGAGCTAAGAGGAACTAAGACTCCTCAGGGGTTCTGACTGAAATTTATAGTAAGTGGAAAAGTTCAAATGGAAAAACAAAACTTCAGTAAATGGGTTGACAGAGAACTAAAAAGGAAACATTAAAAAAGAGAGAAACAAACAAAAAACCAAAACTGTTCAGAACATGTCCTGGAGCCATTTATAATTCCTTAGTATAAATCATTATTTAAATTACTTGTTCCTTAATTATCGGGGCTGTAACTTATCACTTGGTCACATGTTTTAGACACAAAAACAAAATAGTGATCAGTGCGAATTAGTTCCATGACATACAATTGATTGCTTAGAAAACAAGGAGGATTTAGCATTATCACATTGTGGAAAAGTGTTTGTTTTCTTCCACAGATGTGGCCATTAGTTAGAAGCATAACATATGGCTGGAGAGTAATTAAGAAGCTGGTGCTTCGAATATGAATAAATAAACTGGAGGGTGCAGCCACCACTTACATCCCTCTGTCTCTGCTGGTCTTTGTAGCAGAACTTTGACCCATGAATAGTCGTTCTGTTTAGTGACATTTAATGACATGGGGAACTCTGAGGAAAAAAACAAGTTTAGGGAAGAGAGGAGAGGAAATCCAGAATGCAGTTTGCACCTGCTAAGTTAAGGTGTCTATTACACATTGTATATACTGATCCAATAGACATTCTCAAACTCAAGGAAAAGGTTAGGCTGGAGATATGAATTTGGGGGCTAAGCATATAAATGATATCTAAAGCCATTGGGAAAGAATGAGAACCCTGGGAATAAATATAGAAAACAAAAGACAATTGAAAACAGAGGACATTTCTTTAACATTTGGTGTCAGGAAGAGGAGAAAAACCAAACAAGGAGACTGATAAGAAGCCGTAAGAAGAAAAAAGAACAATGCCTTGCAACAAACAGTTCAGAGGTATGAATCAAGAAGGAGACAGCGAGCAATAATGGCAAATGACAGTCAGAGTTAAATGAGGGTTAAGAATTGAGCTCAGTGTTTCGTAATGTGAAAGTCATTGGTGAATTGAAAAGAACAGTTTTGTGGAGTGATGGGGACTGGACTGGGGTAAAAAAGTGTTATATGAAGAAATGGACATCATTGCTTTTAAAAGATGTAAACCATAAAGAGGAGCAGAGAAATGTGGTAGCAGCTGAAAAGGATCTACTGTTAAAAGAGTAGAATGTAATCTTTTTTTTGATTGGAGATTTTGTATATGCTGAATTGGGAGTGGAAAGTTGATAATGCAGAAGAGAGGGATAGTCACTGGAAGAGCAGAGTTCTAGAGCAGGTGAAAATGGTACTCGTGAAGGGATTAGTCCTAAATAAACGCCAGAGAGTTCATTGTCCATTACAGGCAAGCAGTTATTGCTAATGACAAGGACAAGAAGACAAGAAAGTCTTGATCAGTAGGGTAGGTGACTAAGGCTGGGTGGAGAACAAGATCATTGGAAATGGGAATGTGTAGAAATGGGGTGGGGGGGACAGGCTAATGGATGAATCATCTTGGCTCAATCCACTCTTCACAGACCATAATTATTAGAACTTCCCATGCAGTGTTTAAACATACCCATGAATGAGAGCAGAGTGCCTCTTGCCTCTAATCATAGCTACTGTGAACTCTTCCCATGCTGGCCACAGATGCTTCCCAAACTGAGAGTGATAGGACAATTCTTCAGGCTGCTTCAAGACAGGAAAGGAAAAGGCTCCCTTCTCTATTGTGTTACACAGTTTAAGTGTTGGACCCGAAGGTGCTGCTCTCTTTAAAATCATAACATGTTTTCTCCCTGGGAGCTATTACGCTAGGGGAAAGACTTGGTCCAGGTGATTTTTAAAAAAGATTTATTGTTTATTTTAGAAAGAGAGGAGGGGCAGAGGGAGAGAGAGAGAGAAAGAGGGAGAGAAGCAGACTCCTCACTGATCACGGAGCCCTAGGTAGGGGGCTCCATACCATGACCTTGACACCATGACCTGAGCCGAAATCAAGAGTCTGATGCTCAACCAGTTGAGCCACCCAGGCACTCCTGGGTGCTTTGATTATCTTCCCTCTCCAATTTTCAGACCTTGTCACAGAATACCACTCATTGTGTCAGACTCTTTTCTTACCATAAGTTTTCTCTCTGGGCCCCAGGCATTGAAACTATTTACGTTTTTCCTACTGAAATAGTACCCAACCCTATGTGAATTAGTCATTGCAAATATAAAGTGGGTGATACCTGCAAGCTATATCTAAATATCAGTTATAGCCCTGCCTATCATACAAGACAATACAAGTACTAGAAAACATGCAGGTCTTAGGGGATAATAGTAGGGCTTAGTCATCGACATTGGAAGATGCTCTCATGCAGTTTCACAGAGCACTGCTTGGTTTGAAGATTTCAGCTTGCATAGCCTTGATTTTAAAAGTGTCCTCTTGCATATAGGAATAATCTCCTGCCTGGCCAAGGGCCCAGTTTTGATGGGAAGTACATGGAATGGTGAGAAAAATGGGGAAACACTGTGGCCAGATAGATAACCTCCTGAATAATGACTGACAGGTACTATAACTCGATCATACTCCCATACACAAGGCTGAATCCATTCTACTAAGCTCCAGGGGACAGCCGATATGAGAAGAAAAGCAGGAGTCACTGAGAGGAAGGCAGTTTGTTCTGGTCTCCTAAAGATTTCTTGTCTCACTCAGAACTAGATTACAGGGACAGAGACTGATAATACATGACCTTGACTCATTGTTAGTATTGCTGATGAGTCTTGTAAGGCAACTGATTAGAGGTATCAAGGAGGAGAAGATAAACACATTAGCAACTGATCTGAAATAGCATAATTTATGGATATTGAAATGTGTAATGGATATTGGGATGATTTTCAATATAATCCTCCATAATGAAATTAAAAATCACAGAAAATTGGAGGGCGGAGCAAGATGGCGGAGGAGTAGGAGACCTGGATTTTGTCTGGTCTCAGGAATTCAGCTGAATAGGGATCAAACCATTCTGAACACCTAGGAACTCAACAGGAGACTGAAGAAGAGAGTAGCAACAACTCTCTGAACAGAGAAGTGACCACTTACTGGAAGGTAGGATGTGCGGAGAAGTGAATCCGAGGCGATATTCGGGAGGATAGATGGCGGGGGAGGGGGCCTCCATCAGCCGCTTCTGGCAAGTGCTAGAGCTGCGGAGCACAAAATTGGAACTTTTAGAAGCTGGCTCCGCTGAGGGACGTCGCTCCAGTGGCTAAGCGGGAGGTGGAACCCTCGCGGGACAGTGTGGTCCCAGGACCCTCGGGGTCACAGAAAAACTGGGGGTGCCTGAATGCAGCAGAGCTCCCAGGTATCGGAGCAGGGAAGCCGGCTGCAGAGATGGAGCCGAGGCGCGGGCTCTCAGCTCAGTGTCGCCATAAACTGTTATCCACGGCCCAGTTGGGCCACTGCTCCTCCAGCAAGGACCCAACAAGTGGCAGAGCCGGGGAGACTCCCCTCCCTCCCCCGGGAGGAGCGGCGGAGGAGCGCACCGCAGGGATCTGCTGGGTTTGGAGACTCCACACGGGGTCGAGTGCCAGAGATAGAAATGCTCGGTCACAGGCCGAGTGAGCACGGAGTGCGGCCGGCGACCAGGGAGACGGGAGTGACTACTTTTCTCTGGGGGTGCACTGAGGAGTGGGGCCCCGAGTTCTCAGCTCCTCCGAGTGGAGATTGGGAGGCCACCATTTTCACCCTGGTCCTCCAAAGCTGTACCAGAGCTTGCAGGGAACAAAAACTCCTTAGAGCAAACCCAAGCAGCTTGCTTAGCCCGGACCGACAAGGGTGGGGCAATTCCGCCTCCGGCAAAGACATTTGGGAACCACAGCAACAGGCCCCTCCCCCAGAAGATCAGCACGAACAGCCAGCAAGCCAAGACCAAGTTTACCGATCAAGGAGAACGGGAGAACTCCAGCGCTAGGGGAATACTGCACATAGAATTCATGGCTTTTTTTTTTTACCATGATTCATTAGTTTTTCAAAGTTAATTTTTTTAACTGTTTTTTTTTTAATTTTTCTTTTTCCCTTTTACAACCAACATCTTATCAATCCCTTTTTTTTAAAAAAAAACATTATTTTTCATTTTTAGAGTCATATTTTATCCCTTCATAGTAGTTACCCTTATTTTTGGCATATAAGTTGTTCTCTCTTTAAAATTTTGAGATACAGTTTCTTCTAACAGATCAAAATATACCCTAAATCACTAGTGTATGGCTTTGTTCTAGTCTCCTGCCTGATCACATTCTCTCCCTTTTTTTTTTTAATTCTCTTCTTTCTTTTTTCAAACAACTTCTTATCGTATCAATTCCTTTTATAAAATCTTTTATAATTTTCATCTTTATAGTCATCTTCCATCCCTTCATTGTATCAACCCTTATTTTGTACATATATAAGTCTTTCTTCCTTTAAAATTTTAGGAGGCACTTTTTTCTAACAGACCAAAATACGCCCAAAATCTAGTGTGTGGCACTGATCTATGCACTAGCCTGATCATATTTGATCATATTCGGGTTTTTTTTTTTGTATTGTTCTGTTTTTGTTTTTATCTTTTTCTTCTTGTTTTTTTTTTCTTTCTTTCTTTTCTCTTTCTTTTTTCTTTCTTTCCCTTTCTTTTCCCCTGGTTTCAGGTCTTTTCTGATTTGTATAGAGTATATTTGCTGGGGACGTTGTTAACCTGTTAGCATTTTGTTCTCTCATTCATCTATTCTCCTCTGGACAAAATGACAAGACGAAAAAAATCACCTCAGCAAAAAGAACAAGAGATAGTACCATCAGCCAGGGACCTACTCAATACGGACATAAGTACGACCTAAGAGTTCAGAATCATGACTTTAAAGATACTAGCTGGGCTTGAAAAAAGCATGGAAGTTGTTAGAGAAACCCTTTCTGGAGAAATAAAAGAACTAAAATCTAACCAAGTCGAAATCAAAAAGGCTATTAATGAGGTGCAAAAAAAATGGGGGCACTAACTGCTAGGATAAATGAGGCAGAAGAGAGAATCAGCGATAGAAGACCAAATGATGGAAAATAAAGAGGCTGAGAAAAAGAGAAACAACTACAGGATCACGAGGGCAGAATTCGAGAGATAAGCGATACAATAAGACGAAACAACATTAGAATAATTGGGATCCCACAAGAAGAAGAAAGAGAGAGAGGGGTAGAAGGTATATTGGAGCAAATAATAGCAGAGAACTTCCCTAATGTGGGGAAGGAAACAGGCATCAAAATCCAGGAAGCACAGAGAACCCCTCTCAAAATCAATAAAAATAGGTCAACACCCTGACCTCTAAGGGTAAAACTTACGAGTCTCAGAGACAAAGAGAAAATCCTGAAAGCAGCTTGGGAGAAGAGATATGTAACCTACAATGGTAGAAATATTAGATTGGCAACAGAGCTATCCACAGAGACCTGGCAGGACAGAAAGGACTGGTATGATATCTTCAGAGCACTAAATGAGAAAAATATGCAGCCAAGATTATTATATCCAGCTAGGCTCTCATCGAAAATAGAAGGAGAGATAAAAAGCTTCCAGGACAAACAAAAACTAAAGGAATTTGCAAACACAAAACCAGCCCTCCAAGAAATATTGAAAGGGGTCCTCTAAGCAAAGAGAGAGCCTAAAGGCAGCACAGATCAGAAAGGAAAACAGACAATATACAGTCACAGACACCTTACAGGCAATACAATGGCACTAAATTCATACCTTTCAATAGTTACCCTGAATGTAAATGGGCTAAATGCCCCAATCAAAAGACACGGGCTATCAGATTGGATTAAAAAACAAGACCCATCAATAAGCTGTCTGCAAGAGACTCATTTTAGATCCAAAGACACCCCCAGATTGAAAGTGAGGGGGTGGAAAACAATTTACCATGCTAATGGACACCAAAAGAAAGCTGGGGTGGCAATCCTTATATCAGACAAATTAGATATTAAAACAAAAACTGTAATAAGAGATGAGGAAGGACACTATATCCTACTTAAAGGGTCTATCCAACAAGAAGATCTAACAATTGTAAATATCTATGCCCCTAACAGGGGACCAGCCAATTATATAAGGCAATTAATAACAAAAGCAAAGAAACACATTGACAGCAATACAATAATAGTGGGTGACTTTAACACCCCCCTGACTGAAATGGACAGATCATCTAAGCAAAAGATCAACAAGGAAATAAAGACTTTAAAAGACACACTGGACCAAATGGACTTCACAGACATATTCAGAACATTCCATCCCAAAGCAACGGAATACACATTCTTCTCTAGTGGCCATGGAACATTCTCCAGAATTGATCACATTCTAGGTCACAAATCAGGTCTCAACTGATACCAAAAGATTGGGGTTATTCCCTGCATATTTTCAGACCACAATGCTTTGAAACTAGAACTCAATCACAAGACGAAAGTCAGAAAGAACTCAAATACATGGAGGCTAAAGAGCATCCTATTAAAGAATGAATGGGTCAACCAGGAAATTAAAGAAGAATTAAAAACATTCATGGAAACCAATGAAAATGGAAAGACAACTGTTCAAAATCTTTGGGATACAGCAAAGGCAGTCCTGAGAGGAAAGTATACAGCAATACAAGCCTTTCTCAAGAAACAAGAAAGGTCTCAAATACACAACCTAAACCTACACCTAAAGGAGCTAGAGAAAGAACAGCAAATAAAGCCTAAACCCAGCAGGAGAAGAGAAATAATAAAGATCAGAGCAGAAATCAATGAAATAGAAACCAAAAGAACAGTAGAACAGATCAACGAAACTAGGAGCTGGTTCTTGGAAAGAATTAACAAGATTGATAAACCCCTGGCCGGACTTATCACAAAGAAAAGAGAAATGACCCAAATCAACAAAATCATGAATGAAAGAGGAGAGATCACAACCAACACCAAAGAAATAGAAACAATTATAAGAACAGACTATGAGCAACTCTATGCCAGCAAATTAGATAACCTGGAAGAAATGGGTGCATTCCTAGAGATGTATCAACTACCAAAATTGAACCAGGAAGAAATAGAAAACCTGAACAGACCTATAACCACTAAGGAAACTGAAGCAGTCATCAAAAATCTCCCAACAAACAAAAGCCCAGGGCCAGATGGCTTCCCAGGAGAATTCTATCAAACATTTAAAGAAGAATTAATACCTATTCTCCTGAAACTGTTCCAAAAAATAGAGATGGAAGGAAAACTTCCAAACTCATTTTATGAGGCCACCATTACCTTGATCCCCAAACCAGACAAAGACCCATCAAAAAGGAGAATTACAGACCAATATCCTTGATGAACATGGATGCAAAAATTCTCACCAAAATACTAGCCAATAGGATCCAACAGTACATTAAAAGGATTATTCACCATGACCAAGTGGGATTTATCCCTGGGCTGCAAGGCTTGGTTCAACATCCGCAAATCAATCTACATGATACAATACATTAACAAAAGAAAGAACAAGAATCATACGATCCTCTCAATAGATGCAGAAAAAGCATTTGACAAAGGACAGCATCTTTTCTTGATCAAAACTCTTCAGAGTATAGGGATAGAGGGTACATACCTCTATATCATAAAAGCCATCTATGAAAAACCTACAGCGAATATCATTCTCAATGGGGAAAAGCTGAGAGCTTTTCCCCTAAGGTCAGGAACGTGACAGGGATGTCCGCTATCACCACTGCTATTCAACATAGTATTAGAAGTCCTAGCCACAGCAATCAGACAACAAAAAGAAATCAAAGGCATCCAAATCGGCAAAGAGGAAGTCAAACTCTCACTCTTTGCAGATGATAGGATACTGTATGTGGAAAACCCAAAAGACTCCACCCCAAAACTGCTAGAACTCATACAGGAATTCAGTAAAGTGGCAGGATATAAAATCTATGCACAGAAATCAGTGGCATTCCTATACACCACCAACAAGACAGAAGAGAGAGAAATTAAGGAGTCGATCCCATTTACAATTGCACCCAAAACCATAAGATACCTAGGAATAAATCTAACCAAAGAGGCAAAGGATCTGTACTCAGAAAAGTATAAAATACTCATGAAAGAAATTGAAGAAGACACAAAGAAATGGAAAAACGTTCCATGCTCATGGATTGGAAGAACAAACGTTGTGAGGATGTCAATGCTAACTAGAGCAATCTACCCATTCAATGCAATCCCCATCAAAATACAATGCACTTTTTTCAAAGAAATGGAACAAATAATCCTCAAATTTGTATGGAAGCAGAAGAGACCCCAAATAGCCAGAGGAATATTGAAAAAGAAAAGCAAAGCTGGCGGCATCACAATTCCGGACTTCCAGCTCTATTACAAAGCTGTCATCATCAAGACAGTATGGTACTGGCACAAAAACAGATACATAGATCAATGGAACAGAATCGAGAGCCCAGAAATGGACCCTCAACTCTATGGTCAACTCATCTTTGACAAAGCAGGAAAGAATGTCCAATGGAAAAAAGACAGTCTCTTCCACAAATGGTGTTGGGAAAATTGGACAGCCACATGCAGAAGAATGAAACTGGACCATTTCCTTACACCACACACAGAAATAGACTCCAAATGGTTGAAAGACCTAAACGTGAGACAGGAGTCCATCAACATCCTAAAGGAGAACACAGGTAGCAACCTCTTCAACCTCAGCCGCAGCAACTTCTGCCTATACACATCGCCAAAGGCAAGGGAAGCAAGGGCAAAAATGAACTATTGGGATTTCATCAAGAGAAAAAGCTTTTGCACAGCCAAAGAAACAGTCCACACAACCAAAAGACAACCGACAGAATGGGAGAAAATATTTGCCAATGACATATCAGATAAAGGGCTAGTATCCAAAATCTATAAAGAACTTATCCAACTCAACACCCAAAGAACAAATAATCCAATCAAGAAATGGGCAGAAGCCATGAACAGACATTTTTCCAAAGAAGACATCCAAATGGACAACCGACACATGAAAAAGCGCTCAACATCGCTCGGCATCAGGGAAATCCAAATCAAAACTTCAATGAGATACCACCTCACATCAGTCAGAATGGCTAAAATTAACAAGTCAGGAAAGGACAGATGTTGGCGGTGATGTGGAGAAAGGGGAACCTCCTACACTGTTGGTGGGAATGCAAGCTGGTGCAACCACTCTGGAAAACAGTATGGAGGGTCCTCAAACAGTTGAAAATAGAGCTACCATTTTCCACAAGGGTATTTACCACAAAGGTACAAATGTAGGGATCCGAAGGGGTACGTGCACCCCAATGTTTATAGCAGCAATGTCCACAATAGCTAAACTGTGGAAAGAGCCAACATGTCCATTGACTTATGAATGGATAAAGAAGAAGTGGTATATATACACAATGGAATATTATGCAGCCATCAAAAGGAATGAGATCTTGCCATTTGCAACGATGTGGATGGAACTGGAGGGTGTTATGCTGAATGAAATAAGTCAATCAGAGAAAGACACGTATCATATGACCTCACTGATAAGAGGAATTCTTAATCTCAGGAAACAAACTGAGTGTTGCTGGAGTGGTGGGGGGTGGGAGGGATGGGGCGGCTGGGTGATAGACATTGGGGAGGGTATGTGCTATGGTGAGCGCTGTGAATTGTGCAAGACTTTTGAATCACAGATTTGTACTTCTGAAACAAATAATGCAACATATGTTGAGAAAAAAGAAAAAGAAGAAGATAGCAGGAGGGTAAGAATGAAGGGGAGTAGGTCGGAGGGGGAGACGAACCATGAGAGATGATGGACTCTGAAAAACAAACTGAGGGTTCCTGAGGGGAGGAGGGTGGGATGGGTTAGCCTGGTGATGGGTATTAAAGAGGGTACATTCTGTGTGGAGCACTGGGTGTTATGCACAAACAATGAATCATGGAACAGTGCATGAAGAACTAATGATGCAATGTATGGTGATTAACATAACAATACAAAATTTTAAAAAAATCACAGAAAATTGAAGTCACAGCTAAAAAGGTCAGAATTAACTAATTTCCTTTTCCTTTTTGAGGCAATAATCTTAGGCCTTTATCGTTCATGAAGACACCAAAATCTAGGTATACATTTCAGTGAATCTCAGTTTATGAGACATTTTGCCTAAAGGGAAAAATAAATGTACCTGTTGGAAGTGTATCTTTTTTCTTTTCCTTTCAATGGGAAAGGTGCAGTTAGCTTGAGAAAGAAAAGATTCAGAAGTCTACACTGGTTCTGTAATTCACATTGTGACATTTAACTGTCAGCTGTTATTTCTAAACTATTAACTTTTATGAAAGCTATTTAGATAATGATGTTGATGGTTAATAATATTTGTTTCAAAAATATCAGTGGATAAATGACACAATTCTCAGGGCAGTTTTTAAAAAAATTCTGAATCCATCCCCCCTCTCTCCCTCCCTCCCTCCCTTGTCTTTTTCTTTCTTTCTTTCTTTCTTTTTTTTTTTTTTAGGAAAAATTTGGGCAATAGTTTTGGCATCATCATATTTTCTTTCACTTTTAGAAGCATTCTTTTCTTTCCTCAATATTAAACACATTCAAAGATTGATGCTGCCCTGAGAGCGTTGTAAGAAGAATTTCAAACTTCAGGTTAGAATGGTCCCTGCAGGTAGCTTTAGTACTATGTACTTGGTGACCTACAGTGTCCAACACACAGTAAGTGTTCAAGAAACAGCTGCTGAGAGTTCTAGTAGCTGGAGCAAGTGCTTTATCCCAACTGAGAGTTAATAGTAATGCAGATATTAAGAAGGAAAAGCCAAAGGCAAAACTGACACAAAATATTCCTCTTACTGCATTTTTTTTTTTTTGGCTCTGCAATTCCTTTCACAGTTTCTACTTATAATGCTGTGAACGGTTTCAACATTCCTGAGCCAAGCCAGTTATTAATTCCTTGAGAAAATTAAATTGTTTTTTAAAAAAAAGCAAAAAATTTTTTCAGTCTTGTTAGGAGAGTTATTTAAATTTCACCTAATGTAACAATATAAACTCAGATATTTTTAAAAGTATTAACTATGGATACTCTTAAGGATATTGGGGATTTTATGAACCATAAAAAGGAGTTGTTACACTCTAACATTTTTAATTCATTTTCAAATATTAGTCCATTAAGACATTTCATTTCTCTGATCTGATTTTTCCCCAAAGCAAAAAGTGTATATTTGTTTATGTAACGGATCAATAGAAAAGTGATTCTCAGAAGGAAAATCATTAAATTCTCCTCCCCAGAGATAGATAGAGCTCTACTCAATAAGGCATGAAGTAGTTTTACTTCTTATTAATAACTCCAGATAAATGATTCTTGTTTCTGGATGTGCCTGTATCTCCCGGTTTAAGTTCACATTCCTGTTGGTGACTCTCAAAGCACAAAAGGGAGCCTGGGCTTCTGTACACCTTCACAGGGAAGCCTTAGGTTGTTCACTCAGGAGAGCTAATTCCTCTACCCATGATTGTAAAACAAGCCAGATTTCCAGGAGGAGAGTCCTAGGGGAGACAACGAGACCATCCCTAACACTTTGAGCACAGAGGCAATTTCAAGGCACTGGCAAGTAGCACTAAGAAGATAGGCAGAAGTAAACAATCCTCATTAAAAAGGTCTGCTAGAGGCTGAGTGAGTGGTGTCTGTTTAACCAGGGCATCATTTTTTGTCCCTTATACCAATCTTTAATAGTAAGTAAAAAAAAGTTAAAGAAATATCATCTAGAACTCATATAGCGACTATAAGTTTTCAAAAATATTTTTATTGATATCATCTTAATATGATCCTCAGAACATATCTGTAAGAGATATTTTGTAAATGGAATCATGTTATACAGAACAGTGAAGTGACTGTTCTAAAATCACATGGAAATTGAGTGTCCAGGTGCCATTCAGATTTCATAATTCCGAATATCAAGCTCTGTGTATAGTTCAATGCTGCCCTTTTGCAAGGAAAGAATTTAGAATGCTCATCTCTGCCCTCATGACAGAGACATTTGGAAAACACAGACTCACTAATTATCTACATCCTAAGGCAAAATTTGAGTTAATTGTCACCATTTATTTTCATGGAGGAATTTAGTCAAGTAATTATGAAAATTATTTCAAAGAACAAAATCTGTTGGCAATGATGGACTCTAATGAGCAAATATTAAGCTGCTACATTAGTTCTCCAAAATTAGTGCCCTTTCTATTCCTTCCTTAAATGTAACAATTTCTTCAAGAAGAATTAGATATTATTAGCCCTTGACATCAAAAGCCATGGGGAACCAATTACATAAAGTTGAATGAATATACTAACTTTGTTGTCTGGCAGGCCATGGCCAAGTTTCTTCATGGAAAGCCCCTAAGTAGAGGTAAATAGAAAATACCTGGACCCAATAGGCACAGAGAAGGAAGTGTATAATTCTGGTTGAAGATAGCCAGCCCCTCCGCAGAACCCATTTCCTCTTTCCCTATGCTATTCACTAAGGCTGCAGGTAGTCACGTGACTTAATGCTACACAGTAGAATCTGGAAACAGAAGTGATGGATGCCAGTTTCAGGCCCGGCTTATAAAAACTCCTCTAAGCCCTTTCCCCATTTGCTAGCTTGATGAAGTAGGCACAATGGTCTTGGAAGCCATGTGCTGAATATGACAAAGCTACAAAATGGAGCAAGCCCAGAGCCCTGAATCACCACATGAACAAGAGCTACCTACCAATCGGGAAGTTACGTAAAAGCTAAACTTCTGTCGTGTTTGAGCTGTTTCACAGTTTGGAGTTCATTTGTGACAGCAGATAGCATTTCTTTGTCTAACGTGTCTAACTCCCAGCATATGCACAGAAAAGACATTTTTGCATTTAGAATGTTCAGCAAGATTTCAGGCCTTGCAATGTGGACAGCTTGAGCACCATGATTTTGATGAATAACAGAATTATTGTCTTACGTGGAATCATAATCACATGGGTATTAGTGTGGCCCTTTTAGGAATGAATCTTAAAGTCTAGTGTAGCCCTCTGTTTTGGTTCCCTTCGACTAGAATATTCCTCTCCTTGAGCAGGGCATTGACCTGAATCACCACCAACCTGGGTACATCCTCATGAGGAATGAAGGGAGGGTGGGGAGGACATGATTACTCAGAGGTATCCTTGTTGATGCTCTTCTCATATCCGTTTGGTACTTGATAAAGCTTGCGAGTAGGACTATTTGGTGTTGGTGATTTCTGTTACCAAAAAACTGAGCCCCAGTCTTCTTTGATCATTTATATGAGCAACCACTGTGTATACGAAGCAGAATTTATTATATGATAATCAAAAAGCAACTTTATTTTTATTCTCATTGCACTTTTAAAAGTACACTGTGAGAGCTCCTTTGTCTTCTGCCCCTGAATTAAATTTAGGGACTGAGTATTATCATATAATACATAGGCTCAATTCAGTAATTACTATGCCTAATCCACTGTTGTGATTAAAATTTTTAAATTCCTTTTAAGATTCACATTTAGTCCGCTTCATTCTTCTGCAGGATAACTATCTGCAGTGGGAGAGTAGGGCATTTCTTTCCCTTCCTTGTACTTGAAACTAGTTAGAAGTATTCCTTGAGGAATAAAAGATCTGTTGATATTATCATGTGGAAATATAATATCTGATATCTAATAACCCAAAGGTATAAAGTTAATATAACAAAAGTGAGAACATCTACAAATAGAGGAAAATTAATTTTTTCTGATAATAGTTATAATCGCATAACCAGTAGAAACTGTTGAATAACAGCCAAATAATAATTTTAAATTTCAGACCTTAAATCTTAATTCCATCCAGAATGCTGGTGTTTGATTTTAGGAAAAAATAATATATTTTCTTACTGAATTATAATTCATTGTAAGAATGTGTTACCTCAGGCAACCATATAAGATACTATTAAAAATGCAATTTATTCTACTACATAAAAATAACTAAAAATGCTCCAAATCGCAGAAGTGACGTAAGCAATGAACTGAAACATATTTCAAATCCATTAAATTTCAAAGTATGTTCATTCTACTTCTACACATAAACCAGCACTCGAGAAAGTCAGTGTTGTTTATTAAAATCTAAATTTCATTATAAGAAGAAGACATTTTGAAAAACATTGATAATTGTTGAAGCTGAGTGAGGAGTGCATGGAGATTCGTTATATGTTCTCTGACTTTTTTGTGTGTGTTTGAAATTTTACATAATAAAAATTTTTGTTGTGATAATTGTGAGAACTCTACATGAACAAAAAGATATTTACACTTGAGCCAATTTATTTAACTACTGGTAGGAAATCAGTGTGGCTCTTTCTCTGAGAGTCAGCTTTCAAAAGAAAAATAAGGTAAGTGAAGAGGGTAAAGTATACCCATTGGAAATAGTTGCCAATCAAAGGGGAAGATTATTTCTAGAAAGTATAGAAGATTGGGTATCGCCCCAACACCCCAAGAACCAGAAAAATCTAAAGTTAACACATTAAATATGTACCTTCATCAAGATGAAATACCCCAAAGGTGCCAGTTGATCCCTTGTGCCAATCTAAATTTAAATGGCTATTTGTGTTTCAACAGCTTTGCAATGTATAACCACCTATATAACCACAAATAACCAGAATCCTGACTTTTATATTAAGCACTATGTTGTTTCTTGTTAATTTTACCATATATAGATGCATCCCTAAATGACATATGGCTTGGTTTCATCTACTTCTGAACTTTATGTAAATGAAATAATATTACATGTATACTTTACTGACTTGTTTCTTTCATGTAAAAAGACATTTGAGAGGTTCATCCAATGTTGATGTGCTCACCTGCAGTTCATTTATTTTTATTGCAATTCTTTGGTATGAATATATTGCCAATTTATTTTTGCTGCTTTTTCATTAACAATCTACTTTTGATGAACTTTGAGGATGTGTTAATTTTCTAGTTATTACAAACAATGCCACCTTGTTATTTGTACAGATATGAACCAATCTAGGATACATATAAGTGGAATTGCTGGGACAGTGAATAGAGGTTCTGTGTTTTAGGTAGTGTCAAACTGGTTTCCAAAATTTTTGTGCCAACACCCATCAGCATGTAGAAAGTCCCATGGCTTTATAGCCTTACTAATACTTTCATTTTTTGCCACAGGCATATTTTCTCTTTTAAATGAAGCAATACTGATAATGATAAATAAGCACCAGGAAAAGAGAAAAACGATGCAATCTTAACCCAGGTTTATTACTAGCCTCAAGAGTTTCACATATTTTTCAGAGTCTTGCCAATAATAATTTTAAAAAATAAAAGTAAAGCAGACCTGCTGGGAGTCACAAGACAATTACTTTAAAGTAAGTCAGAAATAACTGTTTGGAAGAGCTGCAATTAAGGGAGCAGAACTTTTTAATGAATAACGATTAATATTGACATTTGGGACATATTACTTGTATTAGATCTCTTCCATTTGTCCATTTTAGATTAACGTCCACCCTTCTGCATCCTGCTCTCCATTCTGGGAGGCTGACCTTTTTGGGACCCATTGCCATCTGGCTCCTGGTTGGATTCAGCCAATGGAGAACTCCAACAGAAAACAGGAAGGAAAAAGCTCCCTGTTGTGGGACCTGGTCTATGTGCCAGAGGTTTCAGCCCCCCTCAAGGGATCATCTCCACCAGACCCTCTCCTTTTGGGCTCCAGTGACCTCTTACTCCCGGTAGCCCTTCAGGCCCAGGTATGGTGACAGCTTTGCTGTTACAGTCTCCAAGGTCTCCCACCACCTCCTGTGCTTCCCTGGCCAACCTTTATAAATACTTCTGTTAGTAAACCTTTCTTGAGTCATCCTAACTTAATATATGCTGGCACACTGATTGATCCACTATTCCAGTAGTCCTAAGGCCTTAGTGTGTATTAAAGTCAGCTGGCAGACTTGTTAAACTACAGATTGTTAGGTACCACCTCTGGAGGTTCTGATTCAATAGGTCTGGGCTGCAACCTATGAATTTACATCTCTCACAGTTTCCCATTACAGTTTGATACTGAGGGGCCAAATTTGAGAACTACTGTAATATCTGTTTTAAGTTCAGCAGGGCTTAGCCACCATTGGTCTAAAAGACAAAAACTCCTTTGAGGAAGGAATGTTGCTTGAGTGGGGTAATATGCCAGAAGCCCTAGATATTTAAGAGCAGGGGTGGAGGTTATAAAACATCTTAGGTGGTAACAGAAATACTCTTTTTCTATCTCTCTTTCAATCTCTCTCTGATTCAGTGAACTAAAAAAAAAAAAAGGCTATTTCTTTTATGTTGCTCTTTTCTTCCCTGAAATAAATGAAATCTATTTTAGTTAGAAAAACTTCATATAAAAAATGCTTCTTGGCGCCTGGGTGGCTGAGTCATTAAGCATCTGCCTTCAGCTCAGGTCATGATCCCCGGGTCCTGGGATCGAGCCCCACATTGGGTTCCCTGCTCGGGGAGAAGTCTGCTTCTCCCTCTCTCACTCTCCCTGCTTGTGTTCCCTCTCTCGCTGTCTCTTTCTCTCTCTCTCTCTCTCTCTCTCTCTCTCTCTCTCAAATAGATAAATAAGATCTTAAAAAAAAATTGCTTCTTTAGGAACATAAAAAGTAGCATGTTAAATTACATAGCTTGGAAAATATTGTTAGTTTCTCTTCTCCAAATGGCAAATGGAATAGGGAGCGTGTAAAGAGAAAATTACCCAGGTGAAAAATATACTGTCTATTTAAAGCACTTTGGGCCATTGGAAAATGGTAGGAAGAAGCCGATATTTATTGAGCATCTACTACTTGCCAGTCTTGTATAAACATTAACTCCTTTTATCCTACCCCACCCACACCAAATCCATGTTGTAGATATTATCCCCTGCATTTTAAAATGAGGAAACAGATGATGAGAAGTGAAATAGCATGTCTAAAACCACATGGCTCATGATAAAGTTAGTACTGGAAACTGGGTCTATCTCCAATGACTGTGATTTCCCCACTAAGCCACACTGACCCCAAAGGAGAACATAAAGACTGTCATGGATGCTAGGTGGCCTTCAGGACTGAAGGACTTTGCCCTCAGAATATTGCCAGTTGACAGCTCTCAGCTCTCAGTTATCTCTGGGAATTGCCCTCAATCAGAGAACTGCTTTGCCTACTGTTATACTCCTTCCTGTGGTAGCCTATATCTAATCATTGAGGGGGATATTGAGGTAGTATAAAGTCTTACATCCCTTGGCAGACCTTTCTGTAATTGGACCACAGTCCAACTACTCCCTCTACCGAGTCCTACTTCCTCCTCTTCTCTTCCATAATGGCTGACCCTGACAACATTCTCTAATAAATTGTCAGCATGCTAATCTCCACCTCAGGGACTATTTCCCAGAGAACCTAACCTATGACAAAGATAGACCCTTCTGCTTTTTTAGACTGATGAGACAATAAGGAATGGCTCACAAAACTGTAAATTTCCTTATAATGTTAGATGATTTATAATTTGGGTGCTCAGAGCTCCATTAAAAATGTTAACAGTGATTTTACTGAAAAGGTCAATAACTCCTGTACCCAGTCTTGAATAAATAAATGACTTTCTAGCAGAACAAACAAAAACAGAAAAATTGAGGACCAGGTAGGATCTTTAAGAATATCAATACACATTTTATTGCCCTCTTTCTCTCTCTCTCTTTTTCTGACATTTTCTTGTTCTCATGCTCTCTCTCTTCCTCTCCTCCCTCCCTCTTCCTCTCTTTCCCTTCCACTTTCTCTCCCTCCCTTACTCCATCACCTTCCTCCCTCATGTTCGGTTTCTGTTTTTCTGATCCTTTCTTTTTTCTGAAGCATATATCTTGTGTTTCAGAGATTTATTTTTCGTTATGTTTCTTCTTTTCCAGTTTTTGAAGGGAGGCTCAGCATTTACTGCATTTTGATTGAAGTAATCTTTATGCCCTGTTTAGTAAATTCCAAAAATAATTATTTTCTTTGTGTTGTGGTGGCAGCAATTTTATTAGCTTTCTGTCCCTTAAGATACCTAATCTTTTTCCCCAACCACCTTAGTTGACCTTATAAATCCCAGGAAGAAGTTTTATAAATGCCAAAGTTGCTTACTTATGGAATATTGATTTGAACCTAGGTAAGGTAGGTGCTTACTTATCTAACATGATTGGAACTAGTAGTTGTTAAGTTAATCAAAACCCTGTATGAAATGAGTAGGCATACAAGTAATACATACATTTTAAACATTTTAACTTTAAAAATACAAATATATGTTCATTTGCCAGTCTTTTCAGTGGAGTTATGGTCTTTTTATTAAGCATGGATCAGGTGATCAGAGTTCCACATCATTTTCTTTCCCAAACCAGTCATGTATCATCGTCAAGTTTTAGTTTCATGTTCTTTAATGTGGAGCAAAACTCTTTAAGACACTTGTGAAGCAACTTAAAGAGAAAACTTGTCCTAATCACACCCCATATTTCAGTGTTCTTATCTACACCTGCTATGGCAAGAGCTATATAAACAATTCACTTTAATCGAGTATTTCTAAAGTATGCAACTTAGATTCCACAGAAGCCAGAACTCTTCAAACTTGTGTTTTATTGGTTGGTTTATACTAATTATCGTAATTTCAATGTCACACACATTTGGCCCTAACAGGTTTGGCACTAACAATCACAACTTACTCTTAGTAAGTATACAACTCACTTTGAAGTTGCACAAATATGTGGGTGGGCCAGAGAGTGGCCTAGTAGCCCATGAGCATGTCATATGCCATGGACATCAATTGGTATGATTTACAAAAGGAATAGAGAGTGGTAGTTAAGTCGGCAAACTGGTTAATTCGAAGTTGGTTAAAAGAACTACATTTCCAAACCTGAAGGGTTAACTCAGTTATTCTCAGGTTATCTGTGTTCTCTGAAAATTAATTAATTTACTTTTCTAAAATGTTACTTAACTTTCATAATTTTCATCCAGTGCCCCATCCCTACCATACTTGTCAGTAATACCTATTGTATCTAAAATATTGTGGAAGAATTTTGTTCTATGTGGTTATCACCATATTGTCTATTTTCATAGAATGACTACTTAGCCAAAGTTGTGTGTGTGTGTGTGTGTGTGTGTGTGTGAGAGAGAGAGAGAGAGAGAGAGAGACAGAGAGACAGAGAGAGAGAGACAGAGAGACAGAGAGATTAGTGGAGCCAAATTCAGGAGATATTTCAATCATAATAATTATCATAATACATTTTTTAAAAATCTCTGAATCCGTTTAAGAAATGTTAGTGTTTCCTGGTAGCAGATTCAGTTTTGACATTCTTCTCAGGATTAGGGATGAACTCACAAACTAATTGTAGTCAGTTTAGGATTATTTTATCACTAAATATAATTTTGCAAACCAGGGTCAAGTACCATAATTTTAGGAAAAGAACCATTTTTTTTCTCAAAAAGTCAGAATGGATGACAGCTTGGGCAAGATAAATACTAATCAAATCCTTTGACTTGGAATTAAAAATGAAATGTTTTAAGTAAATTTTTGAGGTATAAATATTAATTTTTTTTTCTGAAAGTAGAGCTATACAGTAGGAGAAAGGAAAGCTAGAGAGAGGTAAGCACCACCTCAATGTTTAGCACATCCCCCTTTCCTCAGTTTCCAAGTTGCCCCCAAATATGGATAAAGTTAGGGCAGAGCTTTCTAAGAATCCCAAGAAGAGAAAGATGAGTAGCAGTCACTCTCAAATAGGTCAAACTGACAAGCCACAGTAAAAATAACATCCCTCCCCACAGTGCAACTGTAAAAAAAATTCGAGATAATATGCATGTATTATCTGAAATTATGCATTGCTAGAAGATATAACTAAGCCTGTGAAAGTTCAGAAGCTCTGTCAACAGAATTCTTCTGTGTCTGTTGGCTACCTTGGTGGTTTAACCTCCCACTGCAACAGAGAGTATTTTAGTGAGCTCAGAGGGAAGGCTCAGAATGCCCCTCTTTGACCTTGGATAGCACTTCTTCCCCTAAAGACTAAAGAATGACTTGGCATTTGGAAGACTGCTCTCACAGTGAGGGGGCACTCATCTACCTTTGCCACAGGTGAAAGAGAGGTTAATGAGACTGTCCCATGACTTGGGTTCTACCACAGTGGTTCCAGTGTTGAAAAATTACCCACAGGAGACTGCACTGATCACATTTATGAAATCTAATAAGTCCTGGTAAATTATACAAGATACATTTAAAGAATCATTGATATTAACCTTTTCTTATTCGTTTAATATATGTTGGATATTTTGAAGTTGTCTAAAAATTCTAGCAGAGCATATGAGCCCCTAGCCAGGGCTCTGTTACTCCAGCCCATGAAAACGGACCCAGCATTGTGAGAAACACACAATTCCTCCTTTTAATACTCACTCAAACTGATTCTTAAAAAGAAAAAGTATTAAATTTTTTAAATGCTTAGAAAAGAAAAAGAGATCTATTGGCAGGAAGTAAGCAATACAAAAGTCTTTTTTAAAGACTTGTATTTATATAATAAGCAAATACACCAAATCCCAAATCAGGAGATGCATTGTGATAGACACTAATATATTTATGCCAAGATGAAGATAATAAGCTGGCTATATGAAATTGGGAGTGTGCCTGAACAAACAGATTCACAGAAGACAAAACTGTATAATCAAAAATTGGGACTGGAGCGCCTGGGTGGCCCAGTTGATTAAGCATCCAACTCTTGGTTTCGGCTCAGGTAGTGGTCTCTAAGTCATGAGATTGAGGCCCCTGTCAGGCTCCACACTCAGCGCAGAGTCTGCTTAGAGTTTCTCTCCCCATCCCCTCTAAAATAAATAAATAAATCTTAAAGAAAATTGGGACTAACAATTTTCAGACATCTTTTTGAAAATGTATCTTATGTTTGCAAATTTCACATTGATTTCCAAAATTTTTCAGAATCAGAATAAACCTATATTTGGTACATAATTTCAGTTCTCTCCATAATGCTAGGAGTCAGGCACATGTAATAGTAAGAGTTCTAGAATGACAGACCTAATTCCAGATCTATCGGTTATTAACCAGCTCTCATCTCAAGCCTCTTAAACACTGCCACAGTTCCTTCCATTTGAACTAAATAATAATTCCTATTTATAAAGTTAGAATGAGAATCAAACAAAATCTATAAATCTGTTTGAAAATGAATTATAGGTACAGAGATATAAAATATTATTATTACACAGAAGCCATTTGTTAAGGTGAGGATTAAAACTTAAAGGCATCTCAGCTCAGGATGTGGCACAGCCGGGATCCTGCATACATAAATATATCACTTCGTCACTATTTCCTTTTCTCCCCATCTCTCCTAATAAAGCAGATCTCACTTTTCTGGCTTCTTCCAAAGCTTCTTTGGTGATCACCATATTTCAAATCTTTTTACTGACACATTGACATATCCTTCTCCTAAAATGCTTCTCAGAGACATCTTCATTGATCCTTTAAGTCTTCTTCTGCTTGATATACTCCTTCCCACCTGGTCTCTGACACCGATCACTCCGTATTGATAAGTATGAGGACAAGAACAGCTTCCATGGATTAAAAATAAAGTATATGGTAGGGCTTTCTTTCAACTGCTTTCTTATTAAGAAAAGTTATTGTGATGTTTTTAAACCAGTACAGTTTTACATAAGTATAATAGGGTATCTAGATTTGTAAACATTTATTTTTGAACAGGGTAAAGGGCTTGATAACAGTGCAGGCAGAAGTCTTTCTTAAATCTCAAGCAATAAATTATCTACAATGATTTGGATTAAGAACCTTAACTAGGGCAGTAAGCATGGGAAGAAAGGGAGATTATGATAGGATCACAAGTCCTATGAAAATGGGATCAATAATACTGATTGTAATAGTATTTATTGGGGGAGGGAAAAGCCAGGTAAATAATTTAATAAATGGTAGTACTGTCAACCCCAGTATAGAATACTCATTCCTAAGCATCCAAACTTGCAAGCCATAAGTTTTCTTAGGTATGCCAATCTTTCTGGAACCTCTGTGCATTTCCATAAACTGGGCCCTTTGCACTGAATATCTCTTTCTTCCCTTGTCTGCCTAGAAATCTCCTTCAAAGTCATATGAAAAGTTTTCATCTCTTCTGGGAAACTTTCTATGAGCCATCAGGCAGCTACAGGCTCCCTTCTCTTGCTTCTTGATCTACTACTGATACTTCTATTATAATACCTACATTTTGTACTATAATTATTTACAAGTCCATCTCCGGGTCCTCAAGGACAGGGCTGTGTTTTATTCATCTGAATGTCCCCAGGGCAGCAAACCATACCTGAAATGTGATATAGATTCTACAAATGTTTACTAGAAACATGACTGGGAAGATAAGTTAGGTTTGGTGTCTTGACTATGAATGTGGAGATGCTAATTATGCAGTTGAAAATATGGATCAGGAACACAGAGATGGCACAAAGGTATAGACGCAGGATTGACTTAGATCACTGAGAAAAAATGTTTACCCAAGTGGGAGAAGCAGAGGAGTGGATCAAAGTAAAGGAGTGAGGGAATGAGAGCAAAAGCAGTCCCCAAACCAGGTGGAGAATCAGGAAATAGTCGTTTTATAGAAACTAAGAGAGGAAGACAGTCCAGATGGAGGAAGTTGTTTCCTCTTTTAGTTTCCATAAAATTACTCTTTCCTGATTCTCCACCTGGTTTGGGGACTGCTTTTGCTCTCATTCCCTCACTCCTTTACCTTTGTCCATTTCTTACCCTAAGAGAGGAAGATAGTCCAGATAGAGGAAGTTGTTAAAGGTGTCAAGCAAAGCTGCTTCCTTCTATATAAAATGCGGACTATAACACCTAATACACAGAGTTATGTTGAGGACTGAATGGAATATGTGACAATGCTTAAAATAGTTCCAGGGACAAAATGGTGGCAATAATTATTTCAAAATCAAATACAATGAAAATCGAGATGAGCAAACCAGTATGGCAATTGGGAAGTAGATGGAAGTGACCATTGTGGGAAGAGCATCACTAGAAAGGAAGGGACAGAGGCTGAATTTCTGTGAGGTAAGCAATGAAAATGGGGTGAGAAAATAGAAAACAAAAAGATACTTTCCTTTTAGGAACTGTATTGATGAAGGAGAGAGGAGAGTGAGCTTGGTGGCCTCAGGAGAAGGCAGACTTGTGTAAAGAATGTTTGGTTGTAGGGCTTGAGAATTTTGAGCACGTACGTAGCAGAGGAGGAGGAGTCAGTAGAGAGGAAGAAATATTAGCCCAAAGGAGGACAGAAAAGAGGGTTGGAGATTGGCGTACATTTAAAAGGAAAATTAAGGAAAGTATCGAGAGTTCTCTCTTTCCCATTGGTTGAGAGATTAGGTTTCCTGATAACGGTGAGGGTGGTTTCGGGGTATAAGAGAAGTCATAAATGGGTGAAATGGTCATCATGAGAATGGGAAAGGAAACCACTGAAGAGTAGGTAAAAAAAAAATTATTAAACTGCATGAATGTCTGTCAGTTCCTATCTGCCGCTCTTGTCTTGCCCTTCTAACCAGAAGTATTGCCTGCCACCCACAGGGTTAGCCCCTCATCATTGAGAGTCCCTTTATCTTGCTGAGGAAGTGGGTTGAGTCCAGAGATGATCTCTCATTGACCAGAATCTTGCCCTTTAGTACCAAAATCACAATGGGTCAGAGCCCTGGGCACTGAGAGCTGATCCATACTGCCCACAGGACTGGAACAAGCAGGAGAATTTCCAAGCAGTCAAGCCAAACTAAGGCTAGGATTCAAAGCACGGAATACTTTTTTAAAAATCTTTTTCAGTAAAATAGTATAAAGTGACCCTAGTGTTTTGAATATGAAGCTCCTAGCCTCCCAAAGATGATGCAAGGAATCTGACTTAAGGCTTCACAAAATCCTAATTTTAATTACAGGAAAGTTATTTTCATGTGCTTTGCTGTCTCCAGTTCATTTCAGTTTTCAGCAAAATCTCTGCCACAGGAGTCAAGGGTCCACAGCTCTTCTGTTCCCTTTCTATAATAACTTCCTTATGGTCCCACTACCTACCCCTCCCAATCAACTTCAGTCAAGGAACCCTTACGGAAGAGGCTTTTGTCTAGTCTTTTTATTTTTTCACTTGTTTTTGCAGGTTCCCAATATCAGTGATACCCAACTGATCAGTTGTTCAGGAAATTGTTAAGAATAAATGAAATAAGATAGGCCCATAAGGAGAATATGGCCTGCAAGGAGTAACTTTTCCATTCAGATATACAAAAGGTCCAAAGCTCTTTCTCAGATGCATCCAGGCTTTGGTTCACTGTCACAGGCCTAGAAACTCAGCCTGCTTTTTTCTCCTTCAGCTGAGGTGAGCAGCCACTCTACTGCTTGGGTATCTGGGCCTTCTCACACAGCTGGATATAGAACTAGTCAAACCACTTACATCCCTTCTACCCACCCTCCTCATCCTTTCCTTTTTCCCATTATAGACAAAACCCCTGTATTCTGACATTTAAGTAAGTATGAGACTACTTAAGAAAAGAAATCAATATAACAAATGGGTACATTATAAATTTTAAAGTAACTCACAAAGTTCTTATAGTGAGTATCCCTGACTCAGTGGGTGAGGTGGTAACTAGAAGCCTTTGGGTTTCAGCTCTCTGCTCTGATTCTCCCAAGGCTACATGGATGCCTAATGTCACCCAGCTAGTGGGCAGAGCAGGGTCTTGATCTCTGATTTGTCAGGCTCAGGCTCCAAAGCCTATGCTATAACAGTTATGCTATCCTGGTTCAAGCAGAGTTTGAAAACCTGCCACACCATATTACCTTTATTTACATGACAGGTACTACCTATATTTACATGACAAATGTAAATTTTACTCTTTTACTCTTGAGGATGGAAAAATTATTCTAACTTTCACATCTTTCTTCCCTGGTATTACTTATAAACACAGTTGATAGGAATCCAACTATATGCTGGTGTGGGTCCTCTAAACATCCTCATATAAATGTACCTTCTGGCCTTGCAGGATGAGTAGGTCTTCCATTGTCAGAGCACCTCAGGGTTGTACTAGAAAAACACAGCATGGATCCTCGTTTTCCCTTGGTCCAACTAAGTGACCCATTTCTAAGAAAATATACAAGTGGGCAGGAGTCGGGAGAGGTTGACAGGTGTTCTACCTGCCCCCGGGACCCAAAAGAACACTGGATTGGCTCTACATACTAGTTTTCTAATTGCTACTGTAACATATTACACAAATGTGGTAGCTTAAAACAATCTAGACTTATTATTTTACAGTTCTTTGGAAGTCCAACACAGATGTCACTGGACTAAAATTAGGATTTGGCAGGGCAGAATTTGTTTTTGGTGACTCTGGAAAAGATTCCATTTCCTTGCCTTTTCCAGCTTCTAGAGGCTGCCCCCGTTCCTTGGCTATTTGGCCCCTTCCTCCCACTTCAAAATTTCTCTCTGACTCTGTTCTGCCTCTCTCCTCCACTTTTAAGAACCTTTTCGATTACTTTGGACCTACCTGGATAATCCAGGATAGTCTCACTATTTAAGGCCCGCTGATTAACAAACTTAATTCTATCTACGACCTTAATTCCCCTTTGCCCTGTAAGCTAAAATGTTTACAGATTCTGGGAATTAAGACAAATATCTTTGGAGGCCATTGTTCTGCCTATCACACTTTTTTAGGAATCACACATGAAGAATGAGATCCTCCGGTCCAGGAAGGTTAAAAACAAAATCAGGGAGTACATAAGGGAGCATTCTTGTAGCAGAAGCTTGAAACCAGAGCATCTCTTACCAATTTTCTTCTCCCCTTTGCTGCCCTTTCCTCCTCTCCTCTCCCATATATGAAACTATAAGACAGTATTCCAGCAAAGAGTATATTTACAGCACAGAGAAATCCAGAGAGAAGAAAATAGGTGATTCACCTGGAGATGTGCAGAGTTGTGAACTGCCTACTTGAAACCAGAGTAGATAATTTGGAGGGTTCATCTTTCTCATCTATAAATGGACTTGCTGCCTGCCTCTGAGTTTGCATGAGGATCCAGTGAGATAATAGATGCAGTGCACCCCGGCACACTGTCCTGTCACATTCTGGGCAGAGTCCAAGGATGAGTCCAAGGATGTTACTGGTTTCAGATATATCTAAGGAAAAAAAAGAAAAAAGAAGAAAGGAAAAAGAAAGAAGAGAAAAAAAGAAAAGATTTTCTACTCCACAGTTTTTCAGAATAGCAGAATTTAAATTGCTGATTCTAAGCAGTGAATTATAAAAGTTGTTAATGGGCAATGACATTGACCCAGGGCTTATTGATTAGGACATCTTTATTGTATTCAAGTGGATACAAAAAATAAGTTTCTCAGGGCGCCTGGGTGGCTCATTTGGTTGGGCGACTGCCTTTGGCTTGGGTCATGACCCTGGAGTCCTGGGATCGAGTCCCACATTGGGCTCCTGGCTCAGCGGGGAGCCTGCTTCTCCCTCTGACCCTCTCCCCTCTCATGCTGTTTCTCTCTCTCTCAAATAAATAAATAAAATCTTAAAAAAAAAAAGTAAGTTTCTCCATATACTTAAGAAAAGTCCCATGGCTGGGGCGTCTGGGTGGCTCATTCAGTTGAGCACCAACTCTTGATTTCAACTCAGGTAATGAACTCAGGGTTGTGAGATTGAGTCCTGCATCAGACTCCACGCTCAGTGCAGAGTCTACTTGGGATTCTCTTTCCCTCTCCCTCTGCCCCTCCCCCGACTCATGCTCTCGCTCCCTATTGCTCTCTAAAATAAAAAATAAAATCTTAAAAAAAAGTCCCATGGCAAAGGAAACTTGCATAATCTTTAGGAAAGCCTGCATATAGTGAAAATAGGTATTTATCATAGTTCTTACTGGCAAGCATCTAAAATTAAATCATGTAGAGTTAGTAATGATGTTAAAACCCATAATATTCTTCAATTATTATAATAATATTTTACCTTGAGCAAGTATGCTATGTTTCAAAGCACTTCAGTTTACATTAGTTCACTTTTAATGTGTGCATATTTCGTGCCCTAACCTCATTTCCAGTTGGCCCATAAATTGATTTATTTATGCTACTTAGCCCTTGGGATTAATCAACTGTTCCAGTTGTTTGTGAATTTACCTAAATAAATAGGGCTTTCTTGATGCAATTAGTCTAGATATTATAAAGTAATATGGGATTTAACATGCAAAATGCATATTTTCCTAAGAAATGTCAGACTTTCAGCCGTATAGTCTGATCATTCTTAGCCTCCCTCCCCGGCCATTTAGCATTTACATTATATACATAATAGCAAACTATGCCACAGCTTCTAATGAGATAAAAGTTCCACATATCCGTTCTCACTGATTTAGGATTTTTAAAGACAGTATAGGAATTTGCTACTATATTGCCAAATCCCGTTGCTAAAATAGAGTTCTCTAACAGGAACTTCATGTACAGTTGAACCAGAAAGGATAGTCAGTTCTTCTGAACCAGCTTACTACTGACTGTGGCCACCTCTCCCAGGGTGTAGCTAATTGAATGGACTCCTCTCTTGAGTGACAGGTCGTTGGAGCTGACCTTGGTCCATATGACCAGCCTGGCCTATAGCACGTGCTAAGTTTTTGTTTCCTAACCCAAGAAGAGTCAGTGTGATAACGCAACTCTCTTGCTCTACATCCCAAATGTTCTACACGTAATTACAAAATATGTATGTGGAACCTTTGGCATGTGCATTTTTCCTGTGGGGTCAGCACTCTAGGCTGGAGAGGAATTGGGATGGAGATATAGGGTCAGGGCTGCCTCCTTCCTATTGGATCAGAATTCTTTGAGCTGTACCAGTTAGAGGGATGTTTTAAATCCATTTTGTCAGAAATTACTTTATACTTAGGATTAAAACTGAAAATGGATTCTCTCCACTGCATGGGACATTGGTGCAATGCCATTAGACATTTCCGTGGACGGAGAGTCTCAGAATGCTCCTGTCTAATACCTTGACACCCAGTGTAAAGGATTGAAGGCCAGAAAATGGTGTGCATTACAATGCAGAGCATTTAAATAATCACTTAAAAGAACTTTTTGTGGAAGAGCAACATGAATATGAAGCTTATTAGCAAACTATACTTCTTACTTTAAAAATTATCTTAATTTTTAAAATTCTGAATAGCCTGTCACCCAAGAGACATTTAGACTACTGATAATGTTGATAATTTCATCTCCTGCCCTGTTGTAGTAGCTGAATTCTTATAAATACTGTGTGTCTGAGTTATGAACACATGTATACACACTTGAATACACACACATGCATATGTAAACACATACAGTTTCTTGTGATAGTGTTTCCCTAAGCCATAATTTGTCATATGGAGAAAAATATCCAATATTATATAAAAATAGGATGTGTAGGTAATTATTTTGAGATTTTCTTATCAGTTCCTGGCATATTTTTTTCAAACAATCTAAAAGATTGCAGCTAAAATACATTTATTTTTAATATAACTATCTGCTTCTAGACAGTTCAGATTGTATCATTAGCAATTTTTTCCCCTATCCTCCCCTATTTAAACTTACCTGATAATGGAATGTCATTTTGTTGTCTTGTTTTAAAAATTTTTTAATAACAACACAGGAAGGTGAGAATCCTGTTGTGGAGAGTTTCAGAAAAGCATCTCAGGTCAATAAGCTGATATATCTTTTCCCAGGACCTAATTTGAAAACTTGTAGCAAATGAGGAAAGTAGACCTGTGAGTCACAAATGAGTCACCAGCGTCAGCCAGCCACCCCTGACAGGACCAAGAGCGTGACTCCAGCCTCTGCAGTGCAGTCCTGCCCCCGACTCAGTGCCACTATCCTCTGCCCTTTTGTTACTGATGGAATGTAAGAAGCTTCCTGCCCAAACCACATGTGCTTGCAGTTCCCTGATCTCTATAGTAACAATGAAAAAGAAAGCAAGTTGACTCCACTAGAGTTTAGCAGATGTTAGGAATTCTTCTGTGCTGATTAATCATCTTTCTGCTTTTGAACCTTCCTGCCTTTAATTTAAGAAAGCCTGTTTGTGTTACTCCATAAGTGAGATTTCAGTCAGTGACGTCTTTTGTAATGAAACAAAAAAAATTACGTGGAACACAAGGCATTCATGTGAAAGTTTACTGTTTATCAGTGGTGATAATTTGGAGTGGTGATAGTTTGCCAAATTCCCTATTATATGAATAGGCAATTTGAGAAAAACATTTGTTTTCATCAAAATACTGTTATATTCAGGATCTTTTTTTTTTCCTTAGGGAGTATGTTTTCTTTTTTTTTTTAATTTTTATTGTTATGTTAATCACCATAGATTAAATCATTGGTTTTTGATGTAGTGTTCCATGATTCATTGTTTGTGCATAACACCCAGTGCTCCATGCAAAACGTGCCCTCTTTAATACCCATCACCAGGCTAACCCATACCCTACCCCACTCCCCTCTAGAAACATCAGTTTGTTTTTCAGAGTCCATCGTCTCTCATGGTTCGTCTCCCCCTCCGACTTACTCCCCTTCATTCTTACCCTCCTGCTATCTTCTTCTTTTTTTTTTCTTAACATATATTGCATTATTTGTTTCAGAGGTACAGATCTGTGATTCAAAAGTCTTGCACAATTCACAGCGCTCACCATAGCACATACCCTACCCAATGTCTATCACCCAGCCACCCCATCCCTCCCACCCCCCACCACTCCAGCAACTCTCAGTTTCTTTCCTGAGGTTAAAAATTCCATTCCTCATATCAGCGAGGTCATATGAAACATGTCTTTCTCTGATTGACTTATTTCACTCAGCACAACACCCTCCAGTTCCATCCATGTCGTTGTAAATTGCAAGATCTCATTCTTTTTGATGGCTGCATAATATTCCATTGTGTATATATACCACTTCTTCTTTATCCATTCATCTGTCGATGGACATCTTGGCTCTTTCCACAGTTTGGCTATTGTGGATATTGCTGCTATAAACATTGGGGTGCACGTACCCCTTCGGATCCCTACATTTGTACCTTTGTGGTAAATACCCAGTAGTGCAATTGCTGGATCGTATGGTAGCTCTATTTTCAACTGTTTGAGGACCCTCCATACTGTTTTCCAGAGTGGTTGCACCAGCTTGCATTCCCACCAACAGTGTAGGAGGTTCCCCTTTCTCCACATCACCGCCAACATCTGTCATTTCCTGACTTGTTAATTCTAGCCACTCTGACTGGTGTGAGGTGGTATCTCATTGAGGTTTTGATTTGTATTTCCCTGATGCCGAGCGATGTTGAGCACTTTTTCATGTGTCTGTTGGCCATTTGGATGTCTTCCTTGGAAAACTGTCTGTTCATGTCTTCTGCCCATTTCTTGATTGGATTATTTGTTCTTTGGGTGTTGAGTTGGATAAGTTCTTTATAGATTTTGGATACTAGCCCTTTATCTGATATGTCATTGGCAAATATTTTCTCCCATTCTGTCGGTTGTCTTTTGGTTGTGTGGACTGTTTCTTTGGCTGTGCAAAAGCTTTTTATCTTGATGAAATCCCAATAGTTCATTTTTACCCTTGCTTACCTTGCCTTTGGCGATGTTTCTAGAAAGAAGTTGCTGCGGCTGAGGTTGAAGAGGTTGCTACCTGTGTTCTCCTTTAGGATGTTGATGAACTCCTGTCTCACGTTTAGGTCTTTCAACCATTTGGAGTCTATTTTTGTGTGTGGTGTAAGGAAATGGTCCAGTTTCATTCTTCTGCATGTGGCTGTCCAATTTTCCCAACACTATTTGTGGAAGAGACTGTCTTTTTTCCATTGGACATTCTTTCTGAGTTGACCACAGAGTTGAGGGTCCATTTCTGGGCTCTCAATTCTGTTCCATTGATCTGTGTGTCTGTTTTTGTGCCAGTACTATACTGTCTTGATGATGACAGCTTTGTAATAGAGCTGGAAGTCCAGAATTGTG
This sequence comes from Eumetopias jubatus, assembly GCF_037043125.1. Lineage (NCBI taxonomy): Eukaryota > Metazoa > Chordata > Mammalia > Carnivora > Otariidae > Eumetopias > Eumetopias jubatus. The sequence goes on from NW_028274820.1 coordinate 39,016,586, forward strand.
ATGCCGCCAGCTTTGCTTTTCTTTTTCAATATTGCTCTGGCTATTCGGGGTCTCTTCTGCTTCCATACAAATTTTAGGATTATTTGTTCCATTTCTTTGAAAAAAGTGCATGGTATTTTGATGGGGATTGCATTGAATGTGTAGATTGCTCTAGGTAGCATTGACATCTTCACAACGTTTGTTCTTCCAATCCATGAGCATGGAACGTTTTTCCATTTCTTTCTGCCTTCTTCAATTTCTTTCATGAGTATTTTATACTTTTCTGAGTTACAGATCCTTTGCCTCTTTGGTTAGATTTATTCCTAGGTATCTTATGGTTTTGGGTGCAATTGTAAATGGGATCAACTCCTTGATTTGTCTCTCTTTTGTCTTGTTGTTGGTGTATAGCAATGCCACTGATTTCTGTGCATGGATTTTATATCCTGCTACTTTACTGAATTCCTGTATGAGTTCTAGCAGTTTTGGGGTGGAGTCTTTTGGGTTTTCCACATACAGTATCCTATCATCTGCAAAGAGTGAGAGTTTGACTTCCTCTTTGCCGATTTGGATGCCTTTGATTTCTTTTTGTTGTCTGATTGCTGTGGCTAGGACTTCGAATACTATGTTGAATAGCAATGGTGATAGTGGACATCCCTGTCGCGTTCCTGACCTTAGGGGAAAGCTCTCAGCTTTTCCCCATTGAGAGTGATATTCGCTGTAGGATTTTCGTAGATGGCTTTTATGATATAGAGGTATGTACCCTCTATCCCTATACTCTGAAGAGTTTTGATCAAGAAAAGATGCTGTCCTTTGTCAAATGCTTTTTCTGCATCTATTGAGAGGATCGTATGATTCTTGTTCTTTCTTTTGTTAATGTATTGTATCATGTAGATTGATTTGCGGATGTTGAACCAAGCCTTGCAGCCCAGGGATAAATCCCACTTGGTCATGGTGAATAATCCTTTTAATGTACTGTTGGATCCTATTGGCTAGTATTTTGGTGAGAATTTTTGCATCCATGTTCATCAAGGATATTGGTCTGTAATTCTCCTTTTTGATGGGTCTTTGTCTGGTTTGGGGATCAAGGTAATGGTGGCCTCATAAAATGAGTTTGGAAGTTTTCCTTCCATTTCTATTTTTTGGAACAGTTTCAGGGGAATAGGTATTAATTCTTCTTTAAATGTTTGATAGAATTCTCCTGGGAAGCCATCTGGCCCTGGGCTTTTGTTTGTTGGGAGATTTTTGATGACTGCTTCAGTTTCCTTAGTGGTTATAGGTCTGTTCAGGTTTTCTATTTCTTCCTGGTTCAATTTTGGTAGTTGATACATCTCTAGGAATGCACCCATTTCTTCCAGGTTATCTAATTTGCTGGCATAGAGTTGCTCATAATCTGTTCTTATAATTGTTTGTATTTCCTTGGTGTTGGTTGTGATCTCTCCTCTTTCATTCATGATTTTGTTGATTTGGGTCATTTCTCTTTTCTTTGTGATAAGTCTGGCCAGGGGTTTATCAATCTTGTTAATTCTTTCCAAGAACCAGCTCCTAGTTTCGTTGATCTGTTCTACTGTTCTTTTGGTTTCTATTTCATTGATTTCTGCTCTGATCTTTATTATTTCTCTTCTCCTGCTGGGTTTAGGCTTTATTTGCTGTTCTTTCTCTAGCTCCTTTAGGTGTAGGGTTAGGTTGTGTATTTGAGACCTTTCTTGTTTCTTGAGAAAGGCTTGTATTGCTGTATACTTTCCTCTCAGGACTGCCTTTGCTGTATCCCAAAGATTTTGAACAGTTGTCTTTCCATTTTCATTGGTTTCCATGAATGTTTTTAATTCTTCTTTAATTTTCTGGTTGACCCATTCATTCTTTAATAGGATGCTCTTTAGCCTCCATGTATTTGAGTTCTTTCCGACTTTCCTCTTGTGATTGAGTTCTAGTTTCAAAGCATTGTGGTCTGAAAATATGCAGGGAACAACCCCAATCTTTTGGTGTCAGTTGAGACCTGATTTGTGACCTAGGATGTGATCAATTCTGGAGAATGTTTCATGGGCACTAGAGAAGAATGTGTATTCCGTTGCTTTGGGATGGAATGTTCTGAATATGTCTGTGAAGTCCATTTGGTCCAGTGTGTCATTTAAAGTCTTTATTTCCTTGTTGATCTTTTGCTTAGATGATCTGTCCATTTCAGTCAGGGGGGTGTTAAAGTCCCCCACTATCATTGTATTGTTGTCAATGTGTTTCTTTGCTTTTGTTATTAATTGCCTTATATAATTGGCTGCTCCCCTGTTAGGGGCATAGATGTTTACAATTGTTAGATCTTCTTGTTGGATAGACCCTTTAAGTAGGATATAGTGTCCTTCTTCATCTCTTATTACAGTCTTTGTTTTAAAATCTAATTTGTCTGATATAAGAATTGCCACCCCAGCTTTCTTTTGGTGTCCATTAGCATGGTAAATTGTTTTCCACCCCCTCACTTTCAATCTGGGGGTGTCTTTGGATCTAAAATGAGTCTCTTGCAGACAGCTTATTGATGGGTCTTGTTTTTTAATCCAATCTGATAGCCCGTGTCTTTTGATTGGGGCATTTAGCCCATTTACATCCAGGGTAACTATTGAAAGGTATGAATTTAGTGCCATTGTATTGCCTGTAAGGTGTCTGTGACTGTATATTGTCTGTTTTCCTTTCTGATCTGTGCTGCCTTTAGGCTCTCTCTTTGCTTAGAGGACCCCTTTCAATATTTCTTGGAGGGCTGGTTTTGTGTTTGCAAATTCCTTTAGTTTTTGTTTGTCCTGGAAGCTTTTTACCTCTCCTTCTATTTTCACTGACAGCCTAGCTGGATATAGTATTCTTGACTGCATATATTTCTCATTTAGTGCTCTGAATATATCATGCCAGTCCTTTCACGCCTGCCAGGTCTCTGTGGATAGGTCTGTTGCCAATCTAATGTTTCCACCATTGTAGGTTACATATCTCTTCTCCCGAGCTGCTTTCAGGATTTTCTCTTTGTCTCTGAGACTCGTAAGTTTTACCATTAGATGTCGGGGTGTTGACCTATTTTTATTGATTTTGAGAGGGTTTCTCTGTGCTTCCTGGATTTTGATGCCTGTTTCCTTCCCCACATTAGGGAAGTTCTCTGCTATAATTTGCTCCAATATACCTTCTGCCCCTCTCTCTCTTTCTTCTTGTGGGATCCCAGTTATTCTAATGTTGTTTCATCATCATATCGCTTATCTCTTGAATTCTGCCCTCGTGACCCTGTAGTTGTTTCTCTCTTTTTCTCACCCTCTTTATTTTCCATCATTTGGTCTTCTATATCACTGATTCTCTCTTCTGCCTCATTTATCCTAGCAGTTAGTGCCCCCAGTTTTTATTTCACCTCATTAATAGCCTTTTTGATTTCGACTTGGTTAGATTTTAGTTCTTTTATTTCTCCAGAAAGGGTTTCTCTAATAACTTCCACGCTTTTTTCAAGCCCAGCTAGTATCTTACAGTCATGATTATGAATGCTAGGTCCGACATCGTACTGATGTCTGTATTGAGTAGGTCTCTGGCAGACGGTACTACCTCTTGTTCTTTTTGCTGAGGTGATTTTTTTCGTTTTGTCATTTTGTCCAGAGGAGAATAGATGAATGAGAGAACAAAATGCTAACAGGTTAACAACGTCCCCAGGAAATATACTCTATACAAATCAGAAAAGACCTGAAACCAGGGGAAAAGAAAGGGAAAGAAAGAAAAAAGAAAGAGAAGGAAAAAAAAAGAAAAAGATAAAAACAAACAAAAACAGAACAAAACAAAAAAAACCAATATGATCAAATATGATCAGGCTAGTGCATACATCAGTGCCACACACTAGATTTTGAGTGTATTTTGGTCTGTTAGAAGAAAGTGCCTCCTAAAATTTTAAAGGAAGAAAGACTTATATATGTAGAAAATAAGGGTTGATACAATGAAGGGATGAAATTTGACTGTAAAGATGAAATTTATAAAAGGTTTTATATATGGAATTGATAAGAAGTTGTTTGAAAGAAGAAAGAAGATTTAAAAAAAAAAAGAAAAAAAAGGGAGAGACTGTGATCAAGCAGGAGACTAGAACAAAGCCATACAGTATTGATTTAGGGTATATTTTGATTTGGTAGAAGAAACTGTATCTCAAAATTTTAAGGAGAAAGGAACTTATATATACATGCCAAAAATAAGGGTAACTACTATGAAGGGATAAAATATGACTCTAAAAATGAAAAATAAATGTTTTTTTAAAAAAGGGATTGATAAGATGTTGGTTGAAAAAGGGAAAAAGAAAAATTCAAAAAAACCCCACAAAAAACATTTAAAAAAAATTAACTTTGAAAAACTAATGAATCGTGGTAAAAAAGCCATGAATTCTATGTGCAGTATTCCCTTAGCACTGGAGTTCTCCCGTTCTCTTTTGATCGGTAAACTTGGTCTTGGCTTGCTGGCTGTTGGTGCTGATCTTCTGGGGGAGGGGCCTGGGGCCGTGGTTCCCAGATGTCTTTGCCGGAGGCGGAATTGCCCCGCCCTTGTCGGTCCGGGCTAAGCAAGCTGCTCGGGTTTGCTCTCAGGAGCTTTTGTTCCCTGCAAGCTCTCCGTACCGCTTTGGAGGACCAGAGTGAAAATGGTGGCCTCCCACTCTGCCTAGAGGAGCCGAGAACTCGGGGCCCCGCTCCTTAGTGTGCCCCCAGAGAAAAGCAGTCAATCACTCCCGTCTCCCCGGTCTTCGGCTGCACTCCCTGCTCACTCGGCCTGTGACCAAGCGTTTCTATCTCTGGCACCTGACCCCGTGTGGAGTCTCCAAACCCAGCAGATCCCTGTGGTGTGCTCCTGCGCCGCTCCTCCTGGGGGAAGAAGGGAAGTCTCCCCAGCTCTGCTGCTTGTTGGGTCCCTGCTGGAGGCGCAGTGTCCCGACTGGGCGGCGGATCACAGTTCATGGCCACCCCAAGCTGAGAGCCCGCGCCTCGGCTCCGTCTCTGCAGCTGGCTTCCCCGCTCTGATACCTGGGAGCTCTGCCACATTAAGGCACCCCCAGTCTTTCTGTGACCCCGAGGGTCCTGAGTCCACACTGTCCCGTGAGGGTTCCACCCCCCCACTTAGCCACTGGAGTGACATCCCTCATCGGAACTGACTTCCAAATGTTCCAATTTTGTGCTCCGCGGCTCTAGCACTTGCCAGAAGCGGCCGACGGAGGCCCCCTCCCCCGCCGTCTATCCTCCTGAATATCGCCTCGGATTCACTTCTCCGCACGTCCTACCTTCCAGTAAGTGGTTGCTTCTCTCTTCAGAGAGTTGTTGCTACTCTCTCCTTCAATCTCCTGTTGAGTTCGTAGGTGTTCAGAATGGTTTGATCCCTATTCAGCTGAATTCCTGAGACCAGACGAAATCCAGGTCTCCTCCTCCTCCGCCATCTTGCTCCGCCCCACATTCAGGATCTTTTTACAATAAACTTTAAAGAACTGACTCTTAAGTTTGTTGAATAAAATATTGCTTGAAGTGGATGGAATTTCACCTGGAGATTGACCGTCAATTTGTTATATGGAGACTTTTTTGGTATTATTGAAATATAATTCACATACCATACAGTTCACCCATTTTAAGTATACAATTCAATGCTCTTAGTATATTTAGAATTGTGCAACCATTGCCACAGTTTTAAAACATTTTCATTACCCAAAGAGAAATTTTTGTACTTTTTAGCTATCACTTTCACAGTTGCTTTACAACATCCCCCACCCCAGCCCACAGTCCTAGCCAACCATAGCCTTCTATCTGTCTCTATAATTTTGCCTATTTGGAACATTTTATATAAAGGAATAATATGATATTTGGTCTTTTGTGATCGTCTTCTTTCATCATTATCCATGTTGTAGCATGTCTTGATACTTATCCCTTTTTATGGTCAAATAATATTCCATTATATGGATATGCTACATTTTCTACATTTTGTTTACTTGTTCATCATTGATGGACATTTGGGTTGTTTCCACCTTTTGGCTGGTAAGAATGACTGCTATGAGCATTCCTGTACAAGTTTTTGTGTGGACATGTTTTTTATTTCTCTTGGGTATATAATTAGGAGTGGAATTGCTGAATCAAATGATAATTTTTGTTTAACTTTTTGAGGTATTGCTGAAATATTTTTCAAAGTGACTAGCATTTTACATTACATAGAGAATTAATTTATCAGAATTTGACCTTGTGGGTAATTGCTGTTTCAATGTTCATACTTAGTCTAACACATCCTAAGGCTATTTGTGTGGTCATGTCAATTATCAAAACTCCAATGAAATCAGAAGAATAAGGGGGAAAACAAGCCCTAAGGAGCCAAAACCAATACCAAATGGCCTACCCACTAAAATTCGTTATCTATCCCTAGAAAAATCCCATAAGCTCTCACTCATAGTCAATTTACTTTTTGTTTGGGCTATAATAGCCTCTGATTTTCTGAAACCTTGAAGATTAGAAGAAAATCAGAAAATTGGTGAGAGTTTCTGGAGACCAGATTATTGACGGTAACAAGAAAAGACAGCTAAATGCCTCTTAGTAAGAAAAGAAACTGAACACAAAACGATAAAAGAAAATCTAAATCCTCTAAACCCTGGGAACTATTTGGTTTCAGGGGTAAGTCCCTACATACTTATAATTACTCCATGTTTCCATGTAGTAATGTAAACTACATAACATTAATGTAAGGTCATAGAAAAACCTAATAGGGGGACTATAGGGAACTGGTTGCAGGTTTATAGGTTTGTGAACTTGAGCACAGAATAGTAACTTTGGGTCTTGCATCATACACGAAGTGCTGGATCTGAAATGGATAATATACAAAGCTTCTTTTAGATTTTTTATTCTCTTCTATCTCCCCCTCTCAAGTAAGACTCCATGAAGGGTTAGGCATATTCTAATTTCCCAGAAGAAAATAAAAGAATAAGATACTTTGAGAACTTTGAGAATCTTTGTGAACTCATAGACTATTTAGAAACAGTCAATCAGGAAGCATTAAATATCTACAAAGTGTCAAGCTTTGTGATAGAATCTTGAGACAGAAAGATGAATGAATGAAACCTGGTTCTTACCCTCAAGGGTATGCAAACCATTTCTCATGTATGGATCATTACAAATAACAGAAGTTCTACAGAGTTAATAATGCTAACATATCTCATTTACTGATAACTTACTATGTACTAGGAATTATGCTGAGTGGTTTACACACTTCTATAATTTAATTCTCATAACTCTATGAGGTAGACATTATTATTCTCAGGCACAGAGAGGTCAAGTAAGTTGCCAAAGATCAAAGAGGTGGTGGTTGTTCTGATTCTAGAGGGAACACAATAGGAAGAGAGCAATTATATTTGGGAAGAGCCTAGATTTTGTTTCCTTAGTCCTTTCCTTTCCTAAGCCGTTCTGGCAGGACTACATTGAAATCATAGGATAAGAATATATTCTACTATCATGTAGAAGTTCAGCTGCAGGTAATAGAAAATATTTTAGCTATTTTAAGCAGGACAAAAATTAATATAGGAAATTAGAAAATAATTTAATACCGGCAATAAAGTATTTATAAAATTGTTACAAGAGCTGTAGAAGCAGGCTCTAGGCGAGCCTCTGGGAATGACTCCCAGAACCACACAGTAGAACTGGCCTGCCAAGAAAATTATGGCTTCTGGGAGGGAATTCAAGAGCCAACTCCTGATTCCAGAATCACTCTTGCCTTAGCTGTGATCTGGGTCCAAGAGCCCACTACTGCCACTCTTGGCCCCGGAGTCATGCAAATCTTGCTAAATCAGCACCCACAAAATGAGTGTCACACACTAGGCCTCGCTCTTAAGTTAAATCAGTTCTGAATGCAAGTGTCATTTGATAGTATCTGATGGGCAGGACCTAAGTCACATCTGGAATCCTCACTTCCAACACATCTGGGATTTTTGTCCAGCCTCTGCCTATTAGAAGGAGATTGAAATGGACGTTTAAGAACCAATCTAGCATATCCACTATAACCAAAAAAGAATTCCTGGGCAAGCTCAGTAGTCCTCATGAGTATTGCATTCCAATATTTTAAAAGTCTTTGTGGTTTCCTCCATTCTTGATGGATCATTCCACATTTCAAAATGCATTTCTTTTGAAACTTGTAGTCTCCAATTTTGTTTTATTTTTTCTTAAATATAATTTAAATAAAAGTATCTATTTGGTGTCTCATCCTCTAAATTCAACTGGAAAGTTATAGTATTTCTTTTTGAAAGAGTAAGCATTTTTTAATGTTTTTTTTAAATTATTATTATCACAAACTGTTATTTTTTCCATAGAGTTGTTATTTGTATTTGAATCTAGCAAGCTGCCTGAATTTTTATGATGTCCTAGGTTTGGGGAAAAACAAATGGGAGCAAGTTTCAGGTTTTTTAGGCCCCTTTTCTGGCAGAAGGACACTCCCATAGTGCCGACATTTACTTTTCTAATCCACTCTCAGGATCCTCACTGCAATGCCTGGTGTTCAGTGGGGTTACGAATTCCATCAGCAGTGGCCCCCCGACCCCTGGATATCATTAAGATCCTTCACTAGTCAACCCATATATTCTTGTGCTTTTACAAGTTCACGTCCTTGACCCAAACCACAAACATGTTGGGCGCCATATGATGTAGGAAAGACATTAGGGTTCGAAGCCGATGGCCAAGAAAGAATTCTTGAGACATGTTTGGTGCAAAAAAGGTGATTTTATTAAAGCCCAGGGACAGGACCCGTGGGCAGAAAGAGCTGCAATGGGGTCATAAGCAGTGGCCCATTATATACTTTCAAGTTGGGAGAGAGTTAGGGATACCGGAAGTCTCTAAAGAATTTTAGAAGCAAGGATTCCAGGACCTTGAGGGGGCTAGCTATTGTTAGGAAAAGGTCATTTATTACCATCTAATAAAACCTTAGTCATGAGACCCTTCAGATGTATATCGGTGGGCCATATGCTTGGGGGATGATTACCAACACGTATCTTGGGGAGGTTTAGAGACAAAGAAAGTTTCCAAAGGAATTTTTATACATTAAAGTAGACTTACAGGATCCTGGGGTGGGGGGGGTTGTTAGGCTAGGATTGCCTTTTGTCCTTAGAAAGTATTAACATCGAGGCAGCTGAGTCCCTAGAGGAATATCACTTTGCCTGTTTCAAGGACTTGTCAGTGGGCTCTAGGTAGTAAGGAAATTTGATAATTTTTCTTCTGCCTTTGTTTCCCACATCATTACATCTCGGATAAGAAGAAAAATGTATTAACATACAAAAGGCAGATGCACCACCTGAAGAAGCTCATCTTTAGGGAGTTACTGAATTGCTATCTCAAGAGCGCATGTAAAAGAAGACAAGGGTCCCGCAAATCAGGTTCAGTATTGATGAACTACTGCAATTTAATTTGGAGCTCCAAATTTTTAATGGAATATCTTCAAAAATTATAAAAAGTAAAATATATTCTGTAGAAAATGTTGATGATAGAAGGCTTATGCATAGTCCCTAAAATTTGGAAAGACAGTCATATCATTAAAACATAGAAAACCTGAAAATTGTGATAAACAGTATACTTTTTAGCAATATCCTCTTTACTTTTTTTTTTTTAAGATTTTTTATTTATTTATTTGACAGAGAGAGACACAGCGAGAAGAGGGAACATAAGCGGGGAGAGTGGGAGAGGGAGAAGCAGGCTTCCTGCCGAGCAGGGAGTCCAATGCGGGGCTTGATCTCAGGACCCCGGGATCATGACCTGAGCTGAAGGCAGACGCTTAATGACTGAGCCACCCAGGCGCCCCTCTCTTTACTTCTTATTTTATTAATTCTTTTCTTGATTTTTAAAAAAACTTGTGTCATTTGATGACAATATCCTGGCATGCCCCTCACACCCCATCTCTGCTGGTATGCAGGAAGGTAATGAGGAAGCAAATATGCTATTTTCCCATAGACTATTTCTTCTTTTCTAGCTTTATAGGGCAATTTTAAGTACTTGTGCTTGCAGCCAGAGTCACTATTTGCTTCTGATCTTTCCAAATGCCAGCTACCAAAAAAGAAAATAAATAAAAAGACTCCTGCGCCATTTTCATCAGCCTTAAAAAATGTGTATCCCTATCATCCCAGGTTCTGGGTGCTGCTAAGAAACTTTGGTGCCCTAGGAAACAGATGAAGATCACATGCCAACCAGATGTTCATGTCACTGAACATACCATTAAATGTTTATGAACTAGGTTCTATCCCCATTATGAATGAAGTTAAGCTGCATAAATAAAATTACACATGTACGTATGTGTGAATCTCTGTGTGTTACTTGGCTAATATCATTCAGTAACAAACAAGATTTAAAATCTTATGACAGCAAGGAAACTAACTGGTTGACGTGATGGGTTTCAGTCCTGATCTCATATAACTTGACTCATGTGACCATGGGAAAGCTCTTTATTCCTGCAAGATCTACACTTTCACATGTATAAAAAAGGAATTAAACTACATGCTAAGGTTCTATGTGTCCATAACTGAATATGGCAGAACACCTTTAACTCAAAAAGAGTATTTGAAGGGTCCCTTAGAGGAGTCTACCTGAGATGCAGGTATATCTATAGTGTGGTCTCTAACTGCTTGACTTGATGTTATGTACTCACAGTCTCTTTTAAAGCTCTTTCAATTCAGTAGGCTACAAATAGTATCCAAAATTCTTAAAGCTTGAAATCCACAAAAGAAAAATAATTTTGAGCATACTTCCACATCTTTGCTGCATCTTTTGAAATATCTAAAATAGCCATTAGGACTCACAAGGGCTCCTCTCCTCATTACACTCATCTGGGTTTTTAAAGAACAGAGTAACACACTGGGTGACCTCACTCATAATTTCCCATCATATGATTTCAGTTTTGTAACAGCTGTTTTTTTTTTAAGATTTTATTTATTTATTCATGAGAGACAGAGAGAGAGAGAGAGGGAGAGAGGCAGAGGGAGAAGCAGGCTCCCTGCTCAACAGGGAGCCCGGTGTGGGACTCGATCCCAGGACTCTGGGATCGTGACCTGAGCCGAAGGCAGACGCTTAACCATCTGAGCCACCCAGGTGCCAGTTTTCAGTGTCTTTCATGAGCTGTATTTCTTGAAAAACTTAGAGAATGTGTTCTTTTATCATCTTAAAACCTCTTCCAAGTTATGCCATCTTGATAAATTCAAATAAAGTGTTTCTGACATTAGTTTTATAGTATCAGCTATTTCCTATTTATAGTTCTCCTAGAATTTAATTCTTTTTTTAGAATGATTTAATGATTCTTTTCTTTCACATAATCATGGTTTTAGTAGCAAACAACATACATTGTACACTAAACAGCATCATTTATTTTTAAGGAACATTTACATAACAGTCGCCATATGGGTATTGAAAACAAGATGGGTAATGTAAGCCTATTATGTTGTTTAAAATATATTATGAGCATAACTAAAGGAAATATTGAGCCAATTTGTCACAGTTGTTTATTCTAAAGTAAAGGAAAAAAAAGCTTTTGTTTTATAATAAACAGATGCCCATGTCAGCATTGGAATTTAAATTACTTTGCTACTGCTATTTCAGATGGCTTAATTTATTCATTGTAGTTTTATCAATTAGATATTTTTCCAAAAAGGGATTTAATTCATAAATTCACTGAGTGACTGCTAAATTTTCACAATTATGGATGTGAACATAATACAATGATTTCACATAGCACATTGTTTATTTCAGAGTTGAGCAGATTGTTCCTCACAAGCCTACATCTCTTTTATATTTATGGCCTACTTGAACTTCTAAGGCACTTACATATTCAACACATATTTGCTGGGCACCTACTATGTGTCAGACATTTTTTGAGGTACTAGAGAATCAATAAATAAAAGGCTGAAAATCCTTACTTTCATGGAGGTATAATTCTTTTTTTTTAATAAGGCAAATATTTATATATCATTACAATTTTTTTGTTATGTTAATCACCATACATTACATCATTAGTTTTTGATGTAGTGTTCCATGATTCATTGTGCATAATACCCAGTGCTCCACGCAGAACGTGCCCTCTTTAATAGCCATCACCAGGCTAACCCATCCCCCCACCCCCCTCCCCTCTAGAACCCTCAGTTTGTTTTTCAGACTCCATCATCTCTCATGGTTCGTCTCCCCCTCCGATTTACTCCCCTTCACTCTTCCCCTCCTGCTATCTTCTTTTTTTTTTCTTAACATATATTGCATTATTTGTTTCAGAGGTACAGATCTGTGATTCAACAGTCTTGCACAATTCACAGCGCTCACCATAGCATATACCCTCCCCAATCTCTTTATCACCCAGCCACCCCATCCCTCCCACCCCCCACCACTCCAGCAACCCTCAGTTTCTTTCCTGAGATTAAGAATTCCTCATATCAGTGAGGTCTTATGATACATGTCTTTCTCTGATTGACTTATTTCACTCAGCATAACACCCTCCAGTTCCATCCACGTCGTTGCAAATGGCAAGATGTCGTTCCTTTTGATGGCTGCATAATATTCCATTGTGTATATATACCACTTCTTCTTTATCCATTCATCTGTCAATGGACATCTTGGCTCTTTCCACAGTTTGGCTATTGTGGACATTGCTGCTATAAACATTGGGGTGCACGTACCCCTTCGGATCCCTACATTTGTATCTTTGTGGTAAATACCCAGTAGTGCAATTGCTGGATCGTATGGTAGCTCTATTCTCAACTTTTTGAGGACCCTCCATACTGTTTTCCAGAGTGGTTGCACCAGCTTGCATTCCCACCAACAGTGTAGGAGGGTTCCCCTTTCTCCGCATCCCCGCCAACATCTGTCGTTTCCTGACTTGTTAATTCTAGCCACGCTGACTGGTGTGAGGTGGTATCTCATCGAGGTTTTGATTTGGATTTCCCTGATGCCGAGCGATGTTGAGCACTTTTTCATGTGTCTGTTGGCCATTTGGATGTCTTCTTTGGAAAAATGTCTGTTCATGTCTTCTGCCCATTTCTTGATTGGATTATTTGTTCTTTGGGTGTTGAGTTGGATAAGTTCTTTATAGATTTTGGATACTAGCCCTTTATCTGATATGTCATTGGCAAATATTTTCTCCCATTCTGTCGGTTGTCTTTTGGTTGTGTGGACTGTTTCTTTGGCTGTGCAAAAGCTTTTTATCTTGATGAAATCCCAATAGTTCATTTTTGCCCTTGCTTCCCTTGCCTTTGGCGATGTTTCTAGGAAGAAGTTGGTGCGGCTGAGGTCGAAGAGGTTTGCTACCTGTGTTCTCCTTTAGGATATTGATGGATTCCTGTCTCACATTTAGGTCTTTCAACCATTTGGAGTCTATTTTTGTGTGTGGTGTAAGGAAATGGTCCAGTTTCATTCTTCTGCATGTGGCTGTCCAATTTTCCCAACACCATTTGTTGAAGAGACTTGGAGGTATAATTCTAATGCGGAATACAATCTACACAATAAGCAAAATATATTCTATTTTAGAAGGTGACAAGTGTATAGGAAAAAATAAAGATGGGGAATATGATTAAATATAAGTGGAGAAAGCTATTACGGAATGAATGTTTGTGTTCCCCCAAAATTCACATGTTGAATCCCTCACCTCCAATTTGACAGTAAGTGGCGCTTTGGGGAGGTAATTAAGTTTAAATGAGATCATGAGGATGGTGCCTTCCTGATGGGATTAGTGCCCTTATGAAAAGAGGAAGAGAGGAGAGCTCACTCGCTCTCCATGTGTACACACCAAGGAAAGGCCATGTGAGCACTCAGCAGGGAGGCAGCTTTCTACAAGCCAGGAAGAGCTGTCTCACAGACACTGACCCTTATGGCACCTTGATCTTGAACTTGCAGTCTTCAGAAGTGTGAGGAATAAATTCCTGTTTTTTAAGTCACCCAGCTGAGCTGGGTTAGCTAACACAATGGCAAAGTTTGAAGTTTTCGATAGAGTAGTCAGAAAAGTAAAGATGTGAAAGAAGTGAGGAAGTAAGCAATGCAGATACTGGAGGAAGAGCATTCCAGGCAGAGGGAACAGCAAGTGCAAAGACCTTGGGGAAAAGAAGTTGAATTGGAGAAATAATAGAGAAGGCAGTGGGATATGAGGTCAGAAAAGTAATAATGAATGGACTTGTAGCTCATAGTAGCTATTTGGGTTTTATGTTGAGATGGGAAACCATTAGAGGGCACTAATCAGAGAAAGGAGAGATCTCTTAAAACCTGGTTATGTTTTAACTATACACATCTTGCTGCTATGTTGAGAATAGATAGCAGGAAACCAAGGTCAGAAGCAGGGAGACCTAGTTTAGATTCTATTAACATCATACAGGTGTGAAATAATAGTGGCTTAAGCCAGGCTAATGGCATTTGGGAAGGTAAGAAGTGCTGGGATTCTTAGTACATTTTGAATGTGGAGATGATAGGATTGCATCTGGGTTATGCAAAAGAGAAATTACATAGAGAGCAAAAATTAGATTCTAGTATATTCGAGAAAGTATGGAAAGAGAAGTTAAAGATAGTGAGCATATAGATTCTTCTTCCAAGGAGTTTTGCTATCAAAGGGAGCACAATATGGGGTAGTATGTGGAGAGGGAAGGTGATTTAAGAGAGTGTTTTTAGAGGGCAAAAGTAATCGCATACTTTTTATCTGGTAGGAAAAAATCAATAGTGAGTGAGAAGTTGATGGTGCCTTAGGAGAAGCATGATCAGGTGAAAGAGGATAGGCTGTAATGCACATATGCAGAGGCTGGCTCTAGCTAGTGGGAGGGATACTTCCCTCCATAGCATCTGGAGAAAAGAGAAAGTTAATAGGCATAGATGCAAATGAATAAGTAGTTGTGGTCGTGGGAGTCTTTGGAAATTCGCTTCAAATTTGGGGGGGGCAGGTATGTAAAAAAACAAGATTATCCATTGATATGAGGATGAGGAAGGAGATATGAATTTAATGTGAAGGAAAAGTTATGAAACTCATCTGGAAGAAGGTGAGAGAGGACAGGCTAATTATGAAAACTGAACAGTATGATTTACCATTTTTGCATGAGTAAGAATGTAGTAATAATACAACCATTTGCATAATTAAAAGCTTATTTAAGAACACAAATACCTCAAATCAATTTAAGGTCACTGGTTGCCCAGATTTTTCCCACTGTGGCCCTGTATTTAGATTAGGATATACATTGTTAACTGTGCCAAGAGGTGAAGTTGTATTTTTGTGTGTGTGGTCAATTTTACATATCTTTATTTGTATATCCTGAGAAATAGGCATTGTTTAATATCACAAAGTATAGAATGCTAATATTATGAACTAATCTGGGTGATTTCTCTTGTTTTACAGATGAGGGAACCAAACTACAGGATGATTAAGTGTTCCAAAATCTTGTATTCAGTTGCTAGTTCAGGCAAAACCAAGACACAGTTCTTCCAGCTCCTAATTCATTGCTCTTCTCTAAGCATGTTTATGCTGGTTTATGTATGAAAAGTGGAAGGATACATCTACACCCATATTGTTTATATTTTCAAAAGAAAGCAATTAAAAGAACAAACTAAAACCTAACAAAAATGATTACTATAAGTGTATGGGAGAAACATAGGATATAGAAGACAGAATTGAAGCTAGACTTTTAAAAATGTACCTGGTTTTATAGTTTGCCTTTCAAACCATGTACATATTTTATATAAAAAAATTAAAATGTTAAAAATCACAAAAAATTAAATCTAAGTCTGTGCTAATTTGTTTATATAACCATACAGAAAACTAATTATTTTAAGTGACTCCAAAATAGAGTATTTTGACTGTAAATGCTTAATCTTTATAGCCTAAGGACAAAAGGAATTGCAAAGTGATCTTGAACTATACTCAGTTAGTTATAATATTTTTGTTATTTTGAAGCTAGTATAGGCATATTATAAGACTGAGCGCATAAGTATATTAATATCATTAGGCACCATGATTATCAGTGAAAAAGGAATACAAGTCTAAAAAAGAAAATTAATTAAAAAAAAGAAAATTAAGTAATGTCCCATAAGTTTAACTTAAATTGAAAATATCAATATTCTTTATCTTTTCTGAAAATGCCTAATTCCTAGCTGTGTCCACTGAAAAGCCCTAGCAACAATAATAATTAAGGAAGATTGAGCTTCCTCAGTGGCCAGATTCTGATCTTTAAATACTATTTCCCACCCCCACCCCCCCAAAATACCAAAGCTCCTTGGGAAAATGGGTGAATCTAAGTCAAGGGTTAGAACTATATAAAGCTAGCCTAGGACATTTAGATGTGCCCCAAAGCATATCTTTTTTTTTTTTTTTTCCAAAAGACCAAAGTGTCTATTTGAGTGCATCAAAAGAATAATGACTGCAATGAATTGAAATACATTAAGAATATGAAAATCCACACGTTTATAATGATATAAGTACTACACACACAACGGTCACCATTAGAGGCTTCCTGGAAACCAGCCAATTATTCTAAAATATAACAAAAAAAGGAATAGCATCAAGCCAGTCTTTGCTGTACAAAATCTATTTCAGTGTAATCAATTAGTCTCGTAAGGGAAAGTTCTTTAAAGAATTCTAGCTAGTAAATGCAAAGGGAATGACAGAATTAGATTATCAGAGTTTTGTAATCCCTAATGAAATAATGAATCTGTATAACTATCAATATAGATATAAAACAATTAGTGAGAAGTTGTTGGAGAACTTTATAATGGATGCATCATGTTGACATCATCTGGATCCATCTGGATCTTAATATCACTTAAACAGAACAACGAGGCATTTTGCTGGGAAGTACGTGGCATCCCTTATGCGATGTTCTTGTCAAAAATTTTTAATTAAGCCTATATATCTACCATTTTACAATAAATATAAGGAAATGAAGAACAAGTTAAAATTGCATATTGGAAAGCAATCAGCTGACTTCTGTTTGTGGGAAATTCTACAGTACAAATGACTGAGTTTCAATAAACAGCATTTTTTTTTAAATGGAAGAATTGTTATATATTTAAAAAAAGAAACTAAAATACATAGTGAACCAAATGTAATATATGAAACTTAAGATCTTAATACAAACAAACCAATCCTAAACAGACATTTTTGAGAAAATTCAGGAAACCTAAACATGAACTGTGAGTATTAGGTAATGTTACTAGCTTATTCCAGGTATGTTTTATGACAAAGTCTTTATTTGTTCAGTATAGATACCAAAGTATTTATGGAGTTTATTATATTGTTTTGGGCTTATTTTAATATCCTCGGGCTCCACATCCAAATAAAAGTGCACTCAAATGATAGTACAGGGGTAGACAAAGGAAACAAGATTAGCAAAATGTTGGTAATTGTTTAAACTAGGTGATTTAATTAATGGTTCATTATACCATAATCTCTCTACTCTTGTATGTTCAAAATTTTTCTATAAAGAACCCTGTTTTTATAAAAAAGAAGAAATATAGCAACAGTGAACTTCGTTCATAAATTCTGAGCTCGTGTATATTTATCCACTTAGGATAATTGCTTATTAGTGTAATTGAGTATTTCAAGTTTTGACATATGTTTCTAATTTGTGTTCTGGAAAAAAGTGTCAGTTTACATACTCCCTCCAACAATACATGAGAAAGTCAATTTCCATTCTCTTGACAGTCTGAGTTTGATCAGTCTTTCAATATTTGCTAGTCAGAAAGATGGTCATATCTTATTGTTGTTTTTGCTTATGTTTATTAGATTACTAATAAGACTGAAATATATATATATAATCCCACTGACCATTTATATTTCTTCTTTGCAGATATTTTATTTTCGTTAGCCTTGTTTATGCTGTTTTTTGGAATGTGAAAGTTTTCAATATTTATGTATTCAACATTTTAAATCTTTAGTTATATATTTCCTGGCTTTTATTTTAGACTAAGAAAGGTCTTTACCTTTAAAGATTATAAAAGTATCCTTTCATATTTTCTTCTGGTTCATTAATAATTTTAACATTTCATCTTTGTCAATATGGAATTTATCTTTGTAAGGACCGTAGTGATGTTCTAGCCTTTTTTATTTTCTTTTTCATTTTTTAAAGTTTTTAAAAATTTATTTTTATTTTTTTTTAAGATTTTGTTTATTTATTTGAGAGAGAGTACACACAAGTGGGTGGAGGGGCAGGGGGAGAGGGAGAAACAGACTTCCTGCTGAGCAGGGAGCCAGGCGCTGGGCTGGATCCCAGGACTCTGGGATCATGACCTGAGCCAAAGGCAGATACTTAATGACTGAGCCACCCAGGCGCCGCTATTATTTTCTTTTTCAAATGTCTGTTTAATTATCTCAAACTATTTATTAAATAATCCATCTCTTTTTCTATCCATTTTAATGCTCTTTTTACCATATGCTTATTTCCCATATACACCTGGTTCTATTTCTGGATGCTTGTCTACTTCATTGATCTATTTAATAATTTATGCATCCAACTGACACTTTTAATTACTCTGGCTTTATTCCATGTTTTAAATGTAGTAGGTTAAGAGTAACTTCCTATAGCTTTCTCTTTTAATTCCTGATTATTCTCACATATTTTGTCTATATGAACATTGGAATAAACTTGTCATAGTTAAAAAACAAAGTTTCATTGGGAGTCATATTGTCATTTCATTAAAATCATAGATTGATTTAGAGAAATTGACAATTTTATAATAATGAATCTTTTTATCCAATAATAAAGATGCAAGATGAGTCTCTTTCTAGTTAAATCTTCTTTCATATCCTTAGTAGAGTCTTAAGTCTCTTCATAATTGTCCTTGATATTTCTTGCTAAGTTTATCCCTAGATAATCATACTCCATGTTGCTGTTGTAAATGGCACCTTTTTCTTTTATATTTATACTCAATAAACTGCACTTATAAAGTGTACAACTTGATAAATTTTGATATTTATGTACAGCTATGAATCTGACATCACAGTCAATATAGTGGACATATTTATCACCCCAAAAAGTTTTCTCATGCCTCTTTGTACTGCTACTTTCTTCATCCTCTGTACCCCTTTCCAGGCAACCACTAATCTTAGCTTTCTGTCACTATCAGTGAGTTTGCATTTTCTCAGGTTTTCTGCAAATAAAATAATACAGTGTATCCTCTTTTTTGCCTCATTTCTTTCACTCAGCATCACTATTTTTTGAGATTTATCCATGTTGTTAGGTGCCTCAATATTTCATTGCCTTTTTTGCTGAGTACTCTTCTATCATATGGATATACCACAATTTGTTTATCCATTTATCTGTTGATAGACATTTGAGTTATTTCCTCTTTTGCTATAACAAATAAAGCTACTATAAACAGTCTTTTTTTTTGTTTTTTTAAAGATTTTACTTATTTATTTGACAGAGAGAGAGACAGCAAGAGAGGGAACACAAGCAGGGGGAGTGGGAGAGGGAGAAGCAGGCTTCCTGCCGAGCAGGGACCCCCATGTGGGGCTCGATCCCAGGACCCCGGGATCATGACCTGAGCCTAAGGCAGTCGCTTAACCAACTGAGCCACCCAGGTGCCCCTATAAACAGTCTTATACAGGTCTTTGTATAGGCATATGCTTTCATTTCTCTGGGGTAGATACCAAGGAGTGCAGTGGCTGGATCATGTGTAGGTTTATGTGTGACTTTTTAAGAAACTGCCAAACTGTTTTCCAATGGAGCGTCATTTTATGTTCCTACCAGCAGTGTATAAGAGTTCCAGTTCCAACATATCCTCACTGATAACTTACTATGGCCATTCTTTCTATTTAGAGTTGTTTTAATAATTATGTAATGGTGTATCATGTTTTAAATTGCATTTCTCTTTTGACTAATGTTATTGAACATCTTTTCATGTACTTACTTCACATCTGTATATCTTCTTTAGTGAAGTGTCTATTCAAAACTTTTTTATATTTTGGTGGCATTGTTTATTATTGGAGTATTGAGAGTTCTTTGTGTATTCTAGATAAATCTTTTTTGAGATATATGATTTATAAATATTCTCTCCCAGTCTGTGGCTTGTCTTTTCATTCTCTTTACAGTGTCTTCTGAGGAACAGAAGGCTTTACATTTTGTTCATATATAATTAATCAAAATTTTTTTATGGTTCATGGTTTTGATTCTCATATCTAAGAAATTTTTCCTAACCTGTTGATTTTCAACCGGAGATATTTTGCTCCCCTGGGGATATTTGGCAAGTCTGAAGACATTTTTGGTCGTCGTAACTGGGAAGGTACTACTAGCTTCTAAAGGGGAGAGGCTAGGGATGCTACTAAACTACCTAAATACACAGGACAGCCCTCCACAGTAAAAAATGTCAATAGCACTGGGTTTAAGAAACCCTGGTCTATCCCAAAGCAAAAAGATTTTCCCTTTGTTTTCTTCTAGAATATCTACAATTTTAGATTTTACATTTAGGTCCAGGACCTGTTTTAAAAAAAGTTGCTTTTTTGTATATGTTATGAGGTATGGATCACAGGTTGTTATTTGTTTATTGTTGTTTTCCATATGGTTGTTCAGTTGTTTTGGCACAATTTGTTGAAAAGACTTCTTCCATAGAATTGCATCTTTGTAAAAAATCAGTTGTCAATATATACATATGGTTTTATTTCTGAATGCTTTATGCCGTTCCATTGTTTTTTCTATTTTTACTCCAATATCATACTGTCTTGATTACTATAGACTTAAAAATAAGTTGAAATTAGGTAGTTTTAGTCCTCTAAATATGATGTTATTTTTCAGAGATGTTTAGGCTAGTCTAGGTCCTTTGCATTTCCATGTAAATTTCAGAAACAGTTTGTCAATTTCTATAAAAAATGTTTGCTGGGATTTTGATTGTAATTGCATTTAATCTATGAAAAATTTAGGGAGAATGACAAAATATTGAATCTGCTCACTCAGGGTATAATGCTGCATTTATTGAGGTTTTCTCTAATCTTTTCAGGACTGTTTCATAGATTTCAGTGTACAGATTTGCATATCTTTTATCAAATTTACCCTCAAGATTTAATATTTTTGGTGCTATTGAAAATGATACTGATATCTAATTTCAATTTATGTTTATTGCTGACACACAGAAATACAACTGACTTTTTGAATACAGACTGGATGACTTGAACAACAGAAATATATTTTCTCACAATTCTGGAGGCCAGAAGTCTAAGATCAAAGTGTGAGCAGGACTGGTTTTCTTTGAGGCCTCCTTGTTAGGCTTTCAGATGTCTATCTTTTCTTGTGTTTGTATGGTATTTCTTTTGTATAGGTCTGTATCCTAGTCTTCTCTTCTTATAAGGACACCAGTCATATTGGATTATGGCCTGTGTTAATGAACTACATTGAACTTATTCTTTTAAAGACCTTATCTCCAAATATATCACATTCCGAGATATTGTGGGTTAGGACTTCAACATATGAATTTGAGGGCAACACAATGCAACCCATAACATTAAGTTAGCTAGAGGATTAAATGTTTTATTTTTAGTGTTTTATTTTGGAGTTCCTACCTAATTAACAAGCTCTTGGCTTTCCCTAACTACTTTTGTTTGGGTTTGAGTTTTTTCTCCCTCCTCCCTTCCTGCCCTCCTTCCTTCCTTCCCTCCTTCCTTCCTTCCTTCCTGCCTTCCTGCCTTCCTGTCTTCCTGCCTTCCTTTCCTTCCTTCCTTTCTCTCCCCCACTCCTCTTTCTCTCTTTATTTTACCATTGTATTAATACCCTTAATATGTCTAGAATTCTTTATTACAATAAAGTAATACTTTTAGGCACATTTCATCTTTCTTAAACCTCAAATTCAATGTTTTGATATAATGTTTTCACTCATACTTTTTTTTTTTTTAGATTTTATTTATTTGAGAGAGAGAGTGAGACAGAGTGCACAAGCAGGGAGAGTGGCAGGCAGAGGGAGAAAGCAGGCTCCCCGCTGAGCAAGGAGCCTGATATGGGGCTCTATCCCTGGACCCTGGGATCATGACCTGACCCAAAGTCAGACGCTTAACCGACTGAGCCACCCAGGCGCCCTCATACTTTCTTTCTTGCACCTCACATTTGCATTCTATATATTTTTCTCATCCTTTTACTTAGATTTTAAAGTAAAATCACTTTGCTTTAGGGGGGTCTCTTATAGACCACATAGGCTTTTTTTTCCCCCAAACTCAGTCTTATTCTTTTAATTAATGATTTTATCCCATTTTTATTTGTTATTATGACAGACATAGTTAGCTTTACTTTTGTTATCTCATAAGTTTTCAGTTTTTTATGAGTTTTCTGATTCTCTTTGTGTTCTTATATCCTATCAGATAGTTACTGTGCAGTTGTCATGACTGCTGTTGTTTCCGTTCCTACCTGAGCAGATTTGGAAGGTGTTCAAACCATTTGTGGTTACCTTTTGCTGAGCTAAAAACAACCACTAAATTATCTATAATGGAAACATGCCTCTTCACAGTCATTATTTTTCACCGAAATCTTTTTGTTGTTATTTAACTGTAGGGGCAGTTTCTGTTTTATAGTCACCATAATCAAGGGACTATTGTCTATGCTTATTCTATGGTTATTACAGCTTTTTGGACTATGCATTGGAACTTTCCTTTCAATATCTGGTTATGATGACAAAGCATCACTCAACGGCATTTTACATACTTCCCATAAAAGAATAATTTTTGCCTTGCTTTACTTCCAGCTCTTAAAATACAGACAACAGTTTTTTCCTCATAAAAGAGTTTCAAGGATCTTATCATTCTAAGGTGATTATGGCTTGTCCTGAAATGAATAATAACCATCATGGTCTATATCTAGCCAGATATAAGGGTTACATTAAAAAGAAATATATTCTATATGGTTGCTATCCTGACAAATATTCTTATCAGGTATCTGCACTATGATGAATATTGGCTCCTAATATAATTTATCTTTAAAAACTTGTTTTAGCAGATCAACTATTGTTTATTTAGTGAACAGAAATGATGGTCTTGGCTTAACACTCATATAGCTTTTGATTTCCATATAAACGCTCCACTTTCTAAGCAGACTACTAATTTCCTGGCTCAATTCTCTGTCAGAATCTAACTTTCAAAGAAGAACATGTGCTGTTGGTGGATAGTAGGGCTATC
The DNA here is from genome assembly GCF_037043125.1 of Eumetopias jubatus. NCBI lineage: Eukaryota > Metazoa > Chordata > Mammalia > Carnivora > Otariidae > Eumetopias > Eumetopias jubatus. Next base: position 39,039,638 of record NW_028274820.1, read on the forward strand.
ATCTCTTTAGGTAACTTCAGCAATTATCCTCAAAGCCCCCCAAAGGCTGAAGGAGAACAAAATATAGAAGAATTTAAGATTTGGGCACCTGGGTGGCTCAGTTGGTTAAGCGACTGCCTTCGGCTCAGGTCATGATCCTGGAGTCCCGGGATCGAGTCCCGCATCGGGCTCCCTGCTCAGCAGGGAGTCTGCTTCTCCCTCTGACCCAACCCCCTCTCATGCTCTCTCTCTCTCTCATTCTCTCTCTCAAATAAATAAATAAAACCTTAAAAAAAGAGAAGAATTTAAGATTTTAAGATTGGCTTTTCAGTCAAAAATAAGTTGAATAAATTAGCAAAGAAGTCTTTGAGAAAGTCTTCATTTGACAAAGTAGAAGTCTTCCATCTTCTCTCTCATTTACACCATGACTTAGAAAATACATTTATATTACAAAACATTCCTTAGACAGTGCATCCAGATAAACAGGTATCAGAAAGGGCACTTAGATAAATAGATATCAGAGTTGGCTCTCTTTTTGCTTTACCAGGCTTTATTTCCCACAGGCACATCAACAATGTGAACTAAATGGTATCATTTCACAATTCAACTCTCAGTGCTTAAGTCGGGTGGTGACAATCCTGAGTTTAGCCACCTTGAATAATAGGTTGGAAAAAGATGTAAAGAGGAGTTGGGAGCTGATAAATAGACTCAGTTCTTCTATTTCTTAGATGGATGGGCTAAAAAACAAATCAGGCTAATCTGAGACTTCACTTGGGAGCTATGTTAGTTCTAAGTTAAAGCTGCCACTGAATAATGCCTTGCCTAAAAATAAAGTCTTGCAGTCAATTCTTTAGGATATGTTTCATTCAATGGTGCTGCCTCCATGATTTTTGTGCTGGGTTGTCACTGTGATTGAGTTGTGAACTTGTTCTTTTTTACCTCCAGAAACTTTGAGAATTGTCTAAAAGATTTTTTAAGGTCAAGATTATATTCACAGATACTATTCCATGTAGATAAATCCCATAGAAACAAGGACAAAGTAATGAGTTAAAAGACATAAAAGAAGAGCAAAGATTATAGAAAGAAATATAAAGTCTAATACATGTAAAAAAAATGAGAATCCTCTATTTTTTTTTAAAGATTTTACTTATTTACTTGTCAGAGAGAGAGGGCACAAGCAGAGGGAACAGTAGGCAGAGGGAGAAGCAGGCTCCCGCTGAGCAAGGAACCCTACGTGGAACTCCATCCCAGGAACCTGGGATCATGAGCTGAGCTAAAGGCAGATGCTCAACCAACGGAGCTACACAGGCATCCCAAGAATCCCTTTAAAAAATCCCTTGTACTCCGAGGGAAGATAAAAGTGAAAGGACTGGAGAGCTTCCCCCAAATTATTATTATAAACTCCTTTACACCATAAATAGAAACATACTTAAATCCTTGACTGATATTTGAAAATTCTTAATTCAGAAATACAAAATTACTTGTTTCTGAGAAATTTCCCCAGGGAATTGATACTGCTCAATAAGAATATCTGTACATCTATTATTTAAGCTTTGAGTTCAGAAGTTAGTAGCTAGTTGATATATTGTATAATTTTTAGGCAAGAAAAAAAAGAATTAGCCTTTAATACTAATTCCTCTTCTCCAAGATTAGTACAACAGTAATCTCATGTCTGGAATTCCCATAAAATGTCATTGGAAATCCCCTGTATAGTTTTTGCACTGTGAAAAAGTCAGGAAATTATGATGAAGTTGTCAAAGTGATATAACTGCCAATATTTGCTCATTCCAAAGCTACATTGCCAAATCCAAATTCCTTCTAACGTATCTGTGTAGAAACAGGGCTTTCAAGACTGGGACTCCATGAATAAGACATAGATAATGAAGGAGCTGTGGTGAATGGGGTGGGAAAAAAGAAATTCTCAGACGTGATCTGATGATGTAAAGGACTCGATGCCAAAGATTTTAAAGTTAGAAAGTCAGAAGGTTTGGGATCGAGTGTAGCTCCACTATTTCTGTGCAGTGGAAACTTGGAAAATTTACTGGATTTCGCCAGGCTTATTTCTCCTTTAGTAAAATGGGTTTAATGTTATTTATCTTGCTTGGTTATTATGAAAATTAGGCAAAATATTTGCCTAACTTACAGATTGTAAAGCAGCTGCTGTTGTTTTTGCTGCCATTGTGTTCTTGCTGTTTGTATACACCTTATCAGTGCTTCTCTATAGGCTCTGCATAAACATCCACAGTGGAACAGCTTCAAAATGTACATGCCTGGACTCCATTTAAGTGTTGAAGGTGGGCTCAAACATACCTAGTTTGAAAAGGCCATCCGGGCAAGTCTGGTGTGCAGCCCTTGTTAAGAACCATGAGGTTTATTATACTCTACTCTCAAGCCTCCGACTTCCTGGTCCCTGATGTGTTATCACTGCCATGAACTAGAAGACCACAAGGAGGCATCCTCTCTGCTTACAGTCCCAGAATTCAATCAATGGTCATTTTATCCCGTAAGGTTCTAGTGAAGTGCTGAAATATGGCATTTACTACAATAGTGAAGAGTTGTAGTTTGGGGAATAAACAATTCAACAGTTTAAGGAAAGCCAGTATTTTGTTCCTTCCAAAACTAGCTAAATATCCATTTCAATTCTATGTAATCTGCCTATCACAAAGCCCATTCCCAGACTGTTTGACTGACAGTGGTCTATTCCTAAAGATTAGTCATCCTTTTCTCCATATTGTTAGAGGTATAGAGAAGTCAGGGTACAGGGCTCCATTTGCTGCTTACTGCATCTCTCAGTGGAAGACAAAGGAGTTGAAAACTGCCCTCTCAACACACACAATTGCCAATACTTATTCATTTCACTATATCCATATAGCCCACATATTATATGACAGGTACTGAATTTTACTTAGGGAATACATGTAAGTAGTGTTTGCTGTTGAGAAATTCCTGTCAAACAGAATCACCAGAAAGCAGATATAAAGGCCAACAATTATAATTTTGTGTAGACATGCGATAAAAGGAAAATGAATAATGTCTTCAAGTTAATTTAAACCAAAGGCAAGACGTGAAGAGTGCTCTAACCATAAAGAAAACCTCACACCCAAAGCTGTGGTGATTAATATTGCTCATATCTGCTGAGCATTCTAACCCCTTCCAAGGCTTATCTGTGTTTATTTTAACACCATTTATTATTCTTTACTGCATGTAAACTCCCCAACTGATATGATCCTTTCCCACCAACCCCATTTGTGCCATTCACTCATAATGGAATTTGTTGCCTAGCTAACTCATATCCATCCTTTCCATTCACTTCAAGAGTCTCTTCTCCTCTAAGTCTTCCCTGATTGCTACACTCTTCCCTAAACTTAGGTAGATACTCCTCTCTTTAACTCCTCCTTGCTGCACCCATAGCATGCTACTGAAAAATGCCTTCTAGATTTTTAGGTTTCATGGTACTGACTTAATAGTTCATGAGTATAGGAAATATCTTAATTATTTTAACTTTCTTTCATTCCTAGAATTCTCTGCCTTTTCCTTCATAACAATTGTCAAATTTCTATATTCCTTATTCTTATATATTTGGCCCGGTTGTTAGGAGATCTTTAAGCATTTCAATCACACAATTTATCTTTTAAACTGGTTCAGATTTTACCAACTAATACGTGACATCACATATTTTCACAAAAAGAAATGTATGAATTGACTTGTCTTTCAGGCTTAAAATATTGTTGTGCTTCACACTCTTAAAGAAGAGCATAACTTAAAGATAACTCCATTGTTCACCTTCATCTGATGGAAGCTGTGTGCATGTGTGTTTATGTGTGTGTCAACTATATAAGCAAAACAAAAAATTTGTCCCTTTTTCAAAATTATGACACCAAATCATATAGTCTGAATCAGTGATTCCAATGTCCTGTATGGGCCTGTCATCCTAAAAGGTGACATAAAATCAATATAATAAGATTAATTCATTTTAAGATAGATATGTGTATAGGTATATAACTTTTTATAAATATTTTATTATATGCTATGATTTGGTTGATGCAAAAGACAAAAAAATCAAAGCAGAATATCCCCCCACCTTACAATAACCACTGTAAAGAGTTTGGCATGCATTTCCAGACTCCTTCTGCTGTGCCTATGACATACACCACACACACACTATTTTACATAAATGGTTTCATACATCAATTTGGTAAGCTACCCTTTTCACTCAAGAATATATTGCGGACACATTACTATGTCATAAGTAATATATATTTATGTATGTAACAGTGGGATAACATAGTATTGAATATATTTTAAAACTTTTAGGAGAAATAACAATGATATACTGAAATAAGAGGGCATCAAAATTTCCGGGTAATCCCAGACCTTTGCATGGAAGGAAATTAGTGCATTGAGCCATCTGGGAAGGTTCTACATCGTGAGCCAAGCCAATATCCCATCAGCTGATAGTTGTTCATGCCTCCACTGTGTGAGGCCCCAAGAAAAGAAAAACAAATGCATGATTACACTGCCTAACTCTGAACTCCCTTTCGTCTGTTGGCCTCTTCATCATTCCTGTTTTGATTTAATCATCCATCCTCAGCTTTTAATTGTAATTTCCATTGATACCACATGGTCTTTAAATTAACTTCAGTTTTGGTTTCACACACACAACAGATATTCATAAATCCAGCTCAAATGAGCCTGCATATTTTGAAGGCTCCACCAGGGACAGAGCTAATGGGAACCAGTCCAATCAACCTAATCATACTAAATATTCAGTAAAGACAACAGTGGAGTCAGAGGACACACACACAGGGACAAGTCAGAATAAAGATTAGATCAAAGTCAATAAAAATCAAAAGGTTTTGAAGAATATTATATGTAAAGAAAGACTCACCACACTTAATAGGAAGTAATTTCTAAAAAGGAATGAAAAGAATCTTGGATCCTGTGACTATCTGCTTTCTTGTTTGTAGTCGCAAGTTCTAAGTCATCAGTCAACAAAAGCATGTGGAATATAGTTTCTGGTCCACTATGAACCTTCCAACGTGAAAAAAACCCAACTCGCCTGGCCACTGGGCCTAGTATTCACCTTCATCTGAGGTTTCTTGAGATTAAAACCTTCAAATAAATTCCCGACCTGTAAGACCTTTAGTCTCAATCCTCCACCGCATCATAATCTTCATGATACTGTCTACTTCTTTGGCTGAATCCAGCCTCTCTCTCTTATCCATCTTTTATACCCTGCCAGTGGGCCCTATCAAATTATCATTTCAGAATTTGTTAATTCCTCTATATTTTGGCCTCTTCTCTGAATTTGCTGTCTACTTCTTGCTGTCTCAGCAACCTGCTCTTACCTTAAAATGCCCTCAAGTTTTCTCAGGGAATAACATCACATTATTTTCTCTCATCCCATATACCCTCAATCTAGAAAGTAGGATTGATGTTCTCTTGTTCTTCATTGCTACTTTTAGGTCATTATCTCCTCATTCTCAAGAAGCGGAGAAGAAGTAGCGGGGAGAAAGAGGGGAGGGGAATAAAGGGGAGGGGAGGGGAGAAGGAGGGGATAGGAAGGTCTCTTTGAGGCTTACATCATTCAGTCACATCAAATTCTCTACCTCTTAAATGCTGCCATCTTCTGAAGTCTGGATCACTGTCTGTAGATCACTAGAGAATTTGATTATTGGCTTGTTATAGTCCCCACCATTCCCAAGACAACATCCTTGTCCCCTTGGGTCACCTGGCCCAGTACTTTGGTATCTCAGTTCCTCCGTCTCTGCATCTCCAATGAGCGTGATCTTGCCTTGGACTTCTCTATGTCCAAAGCAATAATTCACATATATTTCAAATATATTCTTTGAGCACTAACTCTTTTTCTCTCCCGTTTTTTTCTTAATTATTTCTGTTACAACAATTCTTTGACTTCATCATGATCTCCAATCTAATGTTAGCTCCCTCTACTTTGTCCCAATTTATGTCCCTCTTCCTTCCTTATTTCCCTTCTGAGACCATTTAGAATACATGCTCCATTGTTTCAGTAATTCTGTTGACAATTGCCTTTCTGCTTTATTCATTACTCCCCTCTAAAGAAACCCCATAACTGAATGTGTGTGACTATCTGCTTTCTTGACGCCACCCTCTCAGCAACAGCATGTAGTCAGAGAAAATCACACAATAGGCCAGATTGGCTCCATCATAAACCCACAGTCACCAACCTCAAATGGTGCCTTCAGCACTGCCTAATCTCATCCCCTCTCTCCAGTTTGGCTCCCTCACTCTTAATGCTCACCTCAAAGATTCTGTCCGAAATTTTCCCTTCTCCTGAAACCACTCACCTCATCTCCCCAACTCAGCAAAATAAGCTTTTCAGAAAGATATAGGAACTTTACAAAGAACCGGGAATTTACCTCATTTCCTTGGTATCAAACACCCATCTACATTTTCAATCATCGAAGCTTTCTTTTTTCCTGAAAAAAATAAAAAGGGGTCTTTTTTACCCAAGCTAAATCCGAATTCTCTACCACCTCTGCTTTGAACTCATTGTTTTCTTGAATGATTAAGAAGGTTTTGCTACTGACTGTCTTTCCTCTCTCCTGTATATTAAGCATCTCACATCTCGATTGAACTTTTCTGTTGAGTTTTACACAGTCTTAAGTTTCTTTCATCAATTCTCAGCAGTTCTTTATTCCTCTGCAGCTACTTCCCCAATCTCTTCTTTTCTTCACAGTCAGACTTCTCAGGTTGTCTGAACCTTTTGTCTATGTTTCATTTCTTCACTCCTCAGCCTAATCTATCATCTGGCTAAATGACTTCTCTGAAATGGCTCTCAATAAAGTAACAGACATCCGTAATAATGCTTAATCCAGTGAACATTTTTTATCTTATTTGATTCTGCAACACAATATGTTACCATAAACCACTTTCCTTCATGAAATACTGTGATCTCTTGATAGATGGAGAGGAGGAGAAGGCCTAGGAGTTAAACTCAAGAAGTCTCATTATCTATCGACCTCGGAGAGAAAGATGATGTTTTGGAATATAGCAGATAAAGCCTTTGCCTTGTGGTCTTTTCACTCATTCAGACTTCCATCCTGGCAACTTCATCTGCATCCACAGCCTTAATATCCAACACTCAGAGGACTGGAAAACTTTACCTCCAGCTGGTACATTTCCTCTGAGCTCAGAGTAACATATTCAACTATCTACACATCTCATTCAGGAATTTCAAAGACATTTCAACAGATGTCCAAAACCAAACAAAATATCCTCCTGAATATAGTAATTTTCCATTGTTTTTATTTTTATTTTTTTACATTTTTTATTAACATACAATGTATTATTTGTTTCAGGGGTACAAGTCTGTGATTAATCACCATTGTTTTTAAACTCAGGACATGGCACCATTACCCAAACAATTAAACCAGAAACCTACATGTTTTTATTTCCCTCCACCCTACATTCCAAATTCTTTCTCATCAGTTTCTATTCATATTAATTAATGCAATGGTCTTCTAACTAGCTGGTCTCCATTCATCATAACTTCTTCTAATCTGTTCTCTGTGGTAAAACTAGTGATCTTTTCAAATTAAAAAATTGATAATATTACTTTCTGCTGAATCCTTCAATATCTTCCAGTTACTCTTAAACTCAAGATAAAAATATGTAATATGACCTAGGGGGCCATGTGTGGCCTGGCTCTTACTTACCTCTCTAGCTGTATTTCATATTATACACCCATTACTCTCTCCTTCAAAGCTACACTGACCTTTGCAGCCCTTCAGACTGAGTAGAGCCTTCAAACACACGGTTTCTCCATCTATAATCCTTACCTACCCTCTCCTTTCATAATTAATGCCTATGTATCTCTCACTTCTCAACTTGAGTGTCACTTTCTCAAGGTGACCAGGGTTAATTCCATTATCTCTCTATCTTGGCCCTCTTCACAGTTGCATTTATGCACTTCTTCATGAAATTATGTGATTAATATCTTCTTCCCTGTGTTAGATGGCAAGCAACATAAAGGCAAGTAAAGATTTGTTTTCTGCCCATTGTTTTACCTCTGGACTTAGGACAGTGTTTAATAACAAGCAGTCAGTAAATATTGGTTGCATCAGTGAATTGCCTGAAGAGGATTGAAACTCTGCTAACTCTGGTGCAGCATTGTTTTATCCCAGAGAATTATTTTATGAACCCCTGAGTCAGGTCTCAATTCTGTGATTCTATGACTTATGATTCTTTCCCTCCTCTCAGAAGCAGGCATTTCCTCTCTCTACACTTGCCTATCTGAGAAGCATCATCAGTAGAGAACATAAGGGAGGAAAAAAAAAATCAATAAAAGACTACCCCTTTACTCTTCTGTTAAAAATATAAAAGTTAATCTTACTGTGTACCTGATTCAATGTCATCTACTCAATCTGTACTCAGGTACATGCCAGAGGACACTAGAGGCTTTGGGCCTCAGTTGGGCTATAGACAAGTTATTCCTCCATCCTGGGGGACAATTGAATGAAAATCCATGCATGGCATAGTTTAATCTATTATTTTAGGTAACAATAAGCTTGAAATACTCAGTACTATTTGTCCTTATGATATGGTGTGGGACTCTCAGCTCTGATTGTTTATCTAACATATTTGCAAACTCACATTGCATGAATTTAAACTTTGCCAGTCATCACTCCTACTTTACTCATTATTGATGGGCATGGTCTGCTTTAGTCTATTTAGCACATTATATTGGATGACATTCCAAAAGAGTAAATGTGCATTTTCTCTAAGCACACACAGTAGATTACAGTCCCAATAGCTTTTTAGGCACAAATGTTGACTCTGGTAATTTAACCATGACCCTATCTCTGAATTTGATTATACAGCCCTTGTGTGCTTTGGTAGAGCAATAAGTCTCAAGCAGCCAAAAAGAGGCCAGATACTAACTCTATAACATCCCAGTCTTGGAACCAGCCATTTCTAGCAGAAATTTCATAGGAAAGACTTTTAATTTAAAAAGAAAACAAGGTAAAGCTCAAGTAGCAGTGGGTACAAAATGGTGAACTAGCACCACTCCAGGCTGCTGCAAACAGAGATAGCACGTGAGAAGGATGTAGGTAGCAAGCTGGGTTTCATAACTCCTGTGCTGTGGTGGATGCTTTTGTCTTTCCAGCTCTAACTACCAGCCCATCTTCACGTGGAAGATAAGCCACCAACCAGCAGAAATTGGGACTGTTTTTCTGGGAAGAAGTGTAGCAGTATGCATCTAGAGACTTTAAAATATTCTTAGACTTTAACTCAGAATTTCCATTTCTGGAATTTATCCTGAGGAGGGGTTGTAGGAGAAATACAGAGGTAAAAGTACAGAGATTCTAGTTAAGGCATGGTTTAAAATAGCAAGGAAAACAAGTGGAACAAATAGAGAGTGGTTAAAATAATTATGAAATAATTATGAAAATGCAAATGATAAATATAAAAGGCCAAAGCCAGGTGTTAGAAAACCATTTATTTGGAGAATATTTACCAACTTAGGAAAATGTCATATATAATATTGAATTCAAAAATCAAGTGCTATAGTTATGATATTTGCTTAATAAAAGATATGTTATTACATATATGCACATAAGGTGTCAGAAAGGAAAATCCCCAAAGTACTAAGTGTTTAAGTGTGAGCAGTAAAATCATGAGGGATATTTATTTTCTTCAATAGACTTTGGCATATTTTCAAAACGTTCTTCAAAAAATAGTATTATTGTCAAATAGTGTTACTTTTTTAAATAAACAGGAATAATTAACTTTTAAAAATCGCCCCACTACCTCAGCAGGTATCGGTATCAGCTAGGGAACATGCAAAGTAAACAGAGAGGACTCCAGGGCTGTAGCAATAGGGATTATATCACCAGAAAAACAGTAAGTAGGGTCAGCCCATTAGGGTCAAGGAAGAGATTTGTCTGTTCATTGAGACTTGCCTATTGAAAACTTAACAAGTGCCAAATACTGTGCTAGCTGCCTTGGGTGCAAGAGCAAACAAAACAGATGCGTTCGTATCCATGGAGGTACAATTACACTGCCTGATAGAAAAGATTGAAGCATATGAGCAAGGAGGGAAACAGATAAATTGGGAAGAAGATGAAATGAGGACAATATGTGTCTTGCCCTTATCTGGCTATGATTTTATGAATTCTTATTGAGAAATGACTGAAAGTTACTATCGGAGCTCCACTGTATATTATTTGTTATGTTGCACATTAAATGTGCACAACTTGCATAGAGTTCATTGTTTAGTGCTAGTTCATCCAATCTCATTTAGTTATCTTGATGAAGTTCATAATAGAAGAACCCTTGGATCTTATTATAGATGATATTCAAGCACCTGATTTCAATCATCACTATAGTTATGATTCCAGTGCCTGCAATGAGTAAACCAGATAAACTGCTCCTCTTTTGTTACCGAATGACAATTTTCCTCTAGGTAGGCCAAAGTGGGCAGCAATTGCATGCTATCACAAAAAAGATTTTATAATCTACCGTTTTTTTTTTATAATCTGCTTACTATTCAAATACTGGATGAAGTTACAGTAGTGTTCCCTAGAGGAAATTGAGTTTGACAAACTTTTGAAAATTCCTAGAATAGTCTATTTCTAGCTGAACTTTGAAAACTGAAACTATATTTATCTTTCCAAACATAAGGAATATTAAAGTTAAGAACCACATTTGTTTCCTACAAAAATTAACCATTTCCTAAAGACCATCAAAGATTAGTATTAATGGCAAATTAAAGATTAGTATTAATTGCCATCACCTGTTATGTCCTCTCTCTTAATAAAGTCTGACAACTTCTATAACTGGCAGGCTAATTGCTTAGTAAACATACTACAGCAATGTTCTCAGCTACGGAGAAAAGTCATGTCACTGACTATAATCTAGTCCTAATAAGAGAGAAAGATTCATTTGCCATATCAAAGGAAATTTGTGCAATTGGTGCAGCCCTTGGACTTTAGTATTTTGAATAGACAGGAGACTCAGAAGAGATTTCAAGAATTGAGAAAAATTCTGAGACATAATTCAGCAAGAGGCATTCTGAATTCTGGTATTCTATAGTCCCCTATCCCACTGCCTGTATTATCTGCATGGAGTTCTTAATCCCTTCTTTTGATGGTACAATGCAAAACAGCGTGACTCTGCTCCAAAACTTCAAGGCTGGATTGCCTCCCAAGTTTGGATGTATGTTTGATGACCAGTAGATCATTTAGTCTGCTAATTCTATGTCCAATTGAGTATTCATTATCTATTTGTGTAATAGAAATGTTTTCCCTTTTTTAAAAATCAAAGGGCTACCACAATATACAGGGATATACTAACTTTGGTGCTTTGTTTAACTTGTAAGAACTGAAGAAATATTCATGTAAAAGAAAGCAGTATTTTCTATATGATGGGGAGACAGGGCTGTGGGGGACAGTGATTATCACAAAGTGGAGATGAGGGAAGGAGTTAGGTAGGGCTTTTCACAATTACCAAGTGCTCAAGATGACAAGAGCTTGAATAGATCTTAACTCCCCCACCCCCATTTTTGGCAGGTGGGGGGACAGGTGGTTGCAGACAATGTATTTTGCCTACACCTTCTGACTACTTCAAAAAGGCAGGTCCCAGTTTCATAGGTCAGAAATGAATCACTCTGTTAACCTCAAAATTCTATTATCTTTTATGGAATGGATGCAATAGTTAGGCCTCTCTTTTCTCTAATAACATTAAACAGCAAGCTGCAACTTGAGAAACTTCTCACTGGAAAATCTTAGGAATTAAATGGTTCATTTGTTACAAGATGTAAAATATATCTTCTGGGAAATATGCACAATAATCTTAGTGTGACTAATTCTAGAGCCATAGATGAAATTACCATTTGTTAATTACATTTGTTTCCAGGGAGAGAAAAAAAAAATCATTAATGGGATGGCAAGTGTTAGAAACCTTAGACCTATAAAGGAGCATTTTACCAAGGCTTTCCTGCAAACATCTGGTTTAGATGGTATTTGGCTAGTCATACACTAGGAAGTGGGATGGAGTAAGCAATGGCTTCAGTGATAGGATGTAAAGAGGACTCAATAGAGCTTTTCCCACTAGGACAATGTAATGCCTAAAATTCCCATCACTGATTATTCCTATGAGTGAAATGTTTTATATCTTACATTATATATTTTTTCAATGACTTGTTTCTCACTGCATGTTTTTGTCTTCATTATAATCCTAATAATTTTGGATTATGATTAATGAACCATCAGAAGATTCCAGTATAATTTCATTACTGACATAGGTGGTAAGACCTATGTGGTCTTTCTCTTAGTACAGACTTGATAAAGAGCATATATTTTGCAGCCTGACAGGCTGGCTTTGAATCACATCTCCACCTTTAACTGGATGATCCTGGACTTCACATTTCTCATCTGTAAATGAGAACTTAAAAAAACAAAAACACAAAAACCTAGGGGCGCCTGGGTGGCTCATTCAATTAAGCATCTGCCTTCAGTTTAGGTCATGATCCCTGAGTCTTGGGACTGAGCCCTGCATCAGTCTTCCTGCTCAGCGGGGAGTCTGCTTCTCCCTCTCCCTCTGCTCCTACCCCCCTCCCCCGCTTGTGCTCTTGCGCCTTCCCTCTCTTGCTTTCGCTCAAATAAATAAATAAAATCTAAAAAAAAAATAAACCTACATAGAAAGTTGTTCAAAGAGTAAACAAAATAATCCATAGAAAGACATAACATATACAAGATAAATATTAAATATCACATAGAGAAAAATTCCATTTAAAAATCAACGTATTTCTTCTTCTCTACAATTTGCAGAAACGTTAGAAAAAATGCACATAGCTTGGGATTTCATAAGTATTCAAAACAAAGAACAAAAAAAACACCTACAAATAATTTTTAGTTCCTTTTTGTTCTATACCTTCTAGGGAGGGCACATCTCCTTCAGCCAATAAGCCATGTCACCTTGCAACAGCTCAGTTCTCTCTTCTAATAAATGAGATGAGTAAACTGTGCAGTTTTTAAAAATTTTTATTGTTTCAGTTGAAGAGATGCTGTTCATTCAAATGAAAATTTCCCAGAAGCTTAACTATTCAAAGCTGTTCCATTTAAAGTTGGGGTTGGGTTGGGAGCAGAACTGTACCCACCCCAAATACAAATTCAAGGTTCTTTAAAACCATACAGGCAAAGATCGAAGGCAACTGCTGATAAATGAAGTGATAAACCATGAAGGAAACTTTAATAGCATTATTTACTTAGTGGCTTCATTCCGCTGGTTATTTAAAACTAGGTTTTAAAGAAATAGGCCTGAATTTCTTATTGCAAGACACTTCCACAAAGCTGTATTTCATCAGCAAATGAAGAGTGTGGCATCATGGAATAATGTCAAGCATTTTCATTTTTAAGTGCTGTAATTATGGGAAAATAATAATAATAGATGATAGATACTGAGGATCTAGTTATGTACCAAACAGATAGTTCTAAGCACTGTATATGGGTTAGCTATTTAATTCCCATGACAATACTATGGAATCAAATGCCTTTTATGATATTCTGTTTTACAAATGAGAAAACTTCAAAAATGTTAAGTAATTTGATCAAGGTTGTATAGTTTAGTAAGTAGAACTTCTGGGATTTGAACCTAGAGAATCTGGAACTCTACTAATATGTCCTTAAAAATATTTCAAAGATCTTATGTGATTTTGATAAATAAAAAGAAGAACCTGTAGAAGCATACATGAAATAATGATGTAAAATTATATAAATATAAATAAAATACATTAAGCTCCATAGAGGCTAGAGACCTTATTAGTTGGTGATTAAGAGGTTAAAAAAATTTAGTCGTTCTTTCATGATATGTGATTTTATTTCTATTTCATTTTCATCATTCAGTTTATTGAAGTAATTTTTAAAACGAAAATTTAACTGTAAATGTTTTTAACAAAGATTGTTACAAATTATATAAAGTATGTTGACCCTTTCAGAGGAGAACTGGACAAAGTGTTAGATTTCATGTTAGTAATGTTTTATTTCCTATAGTAAGCCTATAAATAAACTGAAGAGCATCCACTGTGTGATGTCCTTCCTTTGCAGAAAAGAAAGAATACTAGTTGCTTTGAGCTAAGGACATAGTGGTTTTCCCTTGTAGAGGGCTACTCTACTTTGCTTTGAGAATATCCCCATCTTGTGGAATCTCCGCTGCCCTAAGGGCCTGTCATGTGGAAACTCCCGTCTGCTTTTCAAACTGGTGGCTGGAGAGTCCTCAAATAAATACAATCCCTGATGATCTGGGCAAAACCCCCAACTTCCAAAGGGGTGTCTACACATGTTCAGTGCATATGCCCAAAGCATGTGCCCCAAAGTCTCAATCAGAGACACGTAGAGTTGTTCCAGTGGCTCCATACTGTCTTTTTGAAGTCTTATCTCCTGTGTGTTCTGATTACTTTGGCTTACCAGCAGGAAGACTGTTTTGCTAAATTAATGCACAGGAGATCCCAGGGAGATGAATGTCCTCCCCACTGAGAGGCAGCAGGAGGGCCTGCTGCGGTGGCAGATGCTGTCTGTTTAAACACCCCTGCTCCCAGCCTAAGTGCCAGAACCTTGAGGAAGACTGCCTGAGGCAGGAATCAAGGTTGTCAAACTCCAGCACACTTGCCGCCCTGACGGCTCTCCTGCCTCTTAGCAAGATTGTGTGCTTTGCGGTGCCTGCTCTCTGTAAGGGCGTTAAATTCACAACCCAGGGGGCGTGATAGTCAGGGCCATGCTAGGAAAGAAGTGAGGTTATCTACAGGAGAAGCAGTCCACATCTGAAAAAAGAAGAAATAAATCAAAACCTTCGGAGTGACAAGAAGGAAGATTTTCTTTCCAACAGGTCCAATTCAAGTTGTTCTACAACATGAAGAAAACCCATCCACTAAGCATCAACCACTTTAGCGCTTAAGAATAAAGACAGTTGACATCATTGTTCAGGACTCCCAGTGCACATGGGCGAGGGTTGTTCAGCTTTTTAGAAAGTAGCTTATGGCTTATTGGTGAACCATGAAATCAATTTTGTGAGGGAGAAAATAATCTGTTTAAAAAAATGAAAACAGAAGAAAGAATTAAAACATCTTCTAACCATGTATTGTTTACCATAACATACTAAATACACACACACACACACACACACACATAAATTGTGAAGCAAATTAAATCATGACCCACCCCCAACCCCTTTACTTGAATATTACCTATCCCTATATCGTGTTCAAAGTACCTGTGGTCCTTTCATATCCCATCTCTTGCCTCCCCATCATAGCCCAGAAGTAACTTCTATCCTGAAGTATGTGTTTCTGATTCTTTATGTTCAGGACTACAGTCCCTTATTTGAAAACCCTTAGAATCAGATGTGTTTCAGATTCGGATTTTTCCCCCAGAAAGATCACATAGGTAATATTTTCTGTATTATGAACACTCTCAACAGAGTCTGGAGAGAATTCTGTAGTCAAGCTCATTAGTATATCCAAGGCAAAATGGGTAAATATTTACATCTCTTATAAAGAAACACCACAAATAGCCTTGTATCTGTTTTTTTGTCACCAAATAATAAAGTTGCATATGAAAATTAACTTTCATGGGGCACCTGGGTGGCTCAGTGCGTCCCACGCTGTGCTTAAGATTCTCTCTCTCCCTCTGCCCCATCCCCCTCCCTCTCTAAAAAATAAATAAACTTTTGTATTTGAAAGCTGTCTGGATTTTGCAATTGCAGGTAAAGGACCTTGTGTCTACATTTAAATTTACTAAATGTTTCTCATGTAGTTAATCCTTTTTGCATTTTGTTTAAGAAAACTTTTCTACCCTGAAATCATAAAGATATACTTTTAAATCTTTTTCTCTTATTTGTAAAATTTTACCTTTCTTAATATGTTTAATTCATCTGGAAATAATTTTTGTGTATGTTATGAGAGAGTATTCTAATTTCTTCTTCTCCCCCCTATGGATAAATAATTATCACTATTACATTTGTAAGACTCCAGCTCAGTTATCTATCTTATTTCCATGTATGAGATCTATTTCTAGGCTGGCTATTCCACTGATCAATTTTTACCCTTGCACAAATATCACACTCTCTTAATTAGCTTAGCTTAATAGATCTCGTAACTGGGAGGGCAATTCTCTTAACCTTATTCTTATTCATCAGGAGTATCCTGACTCTTCTTGACCCCTTGATCTTCTATTCAAATATTATCATAAGCTAGTCAGGTTCCTCAAAAACCCCTTTTGGGAGTTCGATTGGATTTGCCCTGAAACTCTCATTTAATTTAGAGAAAATTGACATCTTAGCAATATTGATTCTTCCTAACCCCGAATATGAGGATATCTCTGCATTTATTTATTTTTTTATGTCTTTCAATAATGTTTTATAATTTTCTCCATACTAACATTTCACCAACAATATAATTGTTGCACTTATTCCTGAGTACTTTATGTGTTTATATATATATATATATATATATTTTAAAGATTTTATTTATTTGACAGAGAGAGCAAGAGAGGGAACACAAGCAGGGGGAGTGGGAGAGGGAGAATCAGGCTTCCCGCCGAGCAGGGAGCCCGATGTGGGGCTCCATCCCAGGACCCTGGGTCCATGACCTGAGCCGAAGGCAGATGCTTAACGACTGAGCCACCCAGGCGCCCCTATGTGTTTATATTGAAAATAGTTTCTTTTTTAAGTCGCTTTCTCTATTTGTTGCGGGTATTTAGAAATACAGTTGATTTTTGATTTGATCTCATATCCAGTCACTTTCCTAATTTTTCTTATTAATTATAATAAACTATCTCTACACTTGTTTAGATTTTCTATACAAGCAATTATGTTATTTGTAGATAACAGGTTTGTTTCTTTCTTTCCAAAAGTTACATTTATTTCTTGTTCTTAAATTTCACTGGCCGGAAACTCCAATGCAATGATGAAAAAAAAAAAAAAAGGAGGGGTGATAGAAATCTTTTTCTTGTTCCTAATTTTAAAAAGAATATTTCCAAAATTCATCATTCAGGATGTTTGCTGTAAACTCTTGATAAATATTTATGTTGCTAGGTTGGAAAGGGTGATAATCATGAATGGATGTTCAATTATATGAAATGATTTTCTGCTTCAACTGAGATGATCAAATGGTATTTGTCCTTTAATCTGCAAATGTGGTGAAACATATTAATTGATTTTATAATGTTAAAACACCTTTATATTCCTGGGAGAAGTTCAATTTGATCATGATATATTATCATTTTTATAAAAACCATTGGATTTGGTTTAATAATACTGTGTTTTTCATTTTGGCTTTGATGTTCACGAGTAAGATTGATCTATAATTTGCCTTTCACATACAGTCCTTATCTGCGTTTGGTAGAAGGATTATACTTGCATTAGAAAATAAGTCATGGAGATTTTTCCTCTTTGTTTATTATCTGGAAGAATTTTTGTAAGTTTAGAAATACCTGTTTTCCTTAAAAATTTAAAGAATTTATTGATAAAATTGGGCTTGCTATTTTCAGTGTGGGGCAATTTTTAGCTACTGATCTGGATTTCTATTTCTTATTGAGTTAGTTTCCATAAGTTATAGTTTTCTATAAATCTATTCATTCCATCTATGTTTCAGTGAAATTTTTGAAAAAAAATTATTACTCTTGTGTCTTGTCTTTGGCTTGATAAATTCTACCACAAGTTCGTCTTTATTACTAGTCTTTTAAAATAACTAACTTTTGGGGCACCTGGGTGGCTCAGTCGGTAAAGCATCTGCCTTTAGCTCAGGTCATGATTCTAGGGTCCTGGGATCAAGCCCCACATGGGGCTCCCTGCTCCACGGGGAGCCTGCTTCTCCCTTTCCCTCTCCCTGCTGCTCTGCCTGCTTGTGCTCTCTCTCTCTGCCAAATAAATAAATAAAATCTTTTTAAAAAATTAAAAAAATTAAAATGACTTTTTTCTTTGTTGATTCTCTTCATTCTATCTATTTCATTAATTTCTCTTATTATCTAATTTTTATCCTTTAGATTTATTTTGTTGATTTGTTTCTAAAATCTTAAGTTTAATAATCAGCAAATTAATTTTCAGCCTTTCCTTTTTTTCTGTTTTTAGCATTAAAAGCTGTATTCATATATATATATACATCACCTTCAAACTATTCATTATTCTTTGTTTTATTATGTGGTAGTTTTATTATTATCCTGTTCTAGGTATTTGTTATTTTCCAAAGAGATGATGATTGTAAATTTTATCCTTTAATGTATGATCTCTATCTTAATAGTATTGAAATCTATATGATACTGTCCTTTGAAATGCATAAAGACCTAGTATGTACAGCTTCATGTGTAATGCAGAAGAATATGTGTTCTCTAATTATTGGCAGTATGGTTCCATGCATGCCCATTAAATCAAACTTGCTGATGTTTAGTTCAAATGCTCCATATTGTTACATTTTTTCTTCTGCTTGTCCTAAACATAACCAAAGATAAGGGGAATTTGTGGATTTGTGAATTTCCCTTGTAGTTCTGTCATGTTCTGCTTTTATATATTTTAGTGCTCTTTAGACAGATCCATACAAGTTTAGAATTGTTATATTTTTCTGGTGCATTGAACTTTTTACAGTTCTATAGGGATCTACTTTATCCTCAATAATGCATTGTGTTTTACATTTTATTTTTACTCCATTTTTAAAAAGATTTATTATTTATTTTAGAGAGAGAGCACAAGCAAGGAGAGGGTCAGATGGAGAGGAAAAGAATCTCAAACAGACTTCTCACAGAGCACAGAGCCTGACATGGGGCTTGATCTCATGACCCTGAGACCATGACCTGAGCCAAAATCAAATTGGTTGTTTAACCAACTAAGCCATCCAAGCTACTGTACCTTGCTTGCTTCCTTGCCTTTTTCCTGCTTTTTTTTAGTTCACTAAATTGAGCAACAGAATATTCCCAGTTCTTCAGAAGCCCCTTGGTGTTCCCTATCAATCACTATCCCTCTGTACTCCCAAAAATAATCATTCACAACTTCTTGTTTTATTTTGTTTAGCATGTTCCTGGTTATCTTTCTTCCCATTCTTTTTTTTTCTTTTTTTTTTTTTGAGTTGTCAACACTTATTATTTTGTGGGTTTTTTTTTTTTTTTAATAAAAGCCATTCTAATAGGTGTGAGGTGATATCTCATTGGGATTTTGACTTGAATTTCCTTAATGATTAGTGATGTTTAGCATCTTTCCACATACTTGTTGGCCATCTGTATTTCTTCTTTGAAAATCCTCTGACCACTTTTTAAGTGTATTTTTTTAAGATTTTATTTATTTATTTATTCAAGAGAGAATGAGAGATAGAGAGCACGAGAGGGAAGAGGGTCAGAGGGAGAAGCAGATCCCCGCTGAGCAGGGAGCCCGATGCGGGACTCGATCCCGGGACTCCAGGATCATGACCCGAACCGAAGGCAGTCGCTCAACCAACTGAGCCACCCAGGCGCCCTTTAAATGTATTTTTATGATGATGATGATTTGCTACTGAGTTTTGCGGGCTCCTTATATATTTTGGATATCAACCTTTGTCAGATACATGATTTGCAAATATTTTCTCCTATTCAGTAAGTTTTCTTTTCATTTTGTTGATGGTTCCTTTGCTGTGCAGAAGCTTTTTAGTTTGATGGAGTCCCACTTGTTTAGTTTTGCTTTTGTTGCCTGTGCTTTTGGTGCCAGTTCTTTCCATTCTTTTATGATCAGTCTCTCCAGGTTTCTGTGTTTCTCTTAAATTTAATCTGATAATCTCTTTTAACTGGTAGTAGTTAAATTGCTGTAACTGGGAAAATCATTACATTTTTATTTATTTATGATATAAATAACTTGTGAATTTAATGTAATTACATGTATTGTTCTTTGTATCTGATTGTTGTTTATAAATATTTATGTTGTTACCTTCACATCAAGTGCCCGTTCCATCGATTTTGGCATTGGCCATAGGACTTGATTTGGCAAATAGCATGTATTAGGCTTAATGCAGCATAGGAATGAATTATGCTTGTATGTTTCTCTGCTGTAGCCATGAGGAAAACATCCCTAGGTTAGCCAGCTTGTTTTGGAGGGGGATGAGAGACATATGGAGCAGATCCAAACCAATTAGCTCAGGCACACCTTGATTACCAATCCTCAATCCATCTAAAGACCCATGAGCATGGATGCTTATGTGTTAATTCACTGAGTGGTAAAAGGATTTGTTACTAAGAAATTTGTGGCAATAGCTAAATAATATATTCTTATTGATATGCTTTTTTTGTTTGTTTGTTTCTACTATTTTGACTTTGTGCTTCTTATTTGTCCCACTATTATCTCCTTTTCCTTTAGGAAAGATGTCATAATTGAGATTCAGTTGGTTTGTTTATTTGCTTTTTCTCATTGTAATACCTCCCCCTATTTGTTTGGGGGCTGTATGTTCCTTTCCATTTTTTGATAAATATTCCTAAAATTTTATCATAAATATTAAACAAAGTCTAAAGTTAATATCTTATCCTTTCAAAAAAACAAACAAGAAATTCAGAATAATTTGATTTTAATCACTTCTTCCCAACATACCATTGTTTTATACTAGTTTAGTCATATCTTTTTTAACTCCGAAATTAGGTTGTCATTAAAATTAATATTTTGTATAAATATATACATAATATAAATAAATATATATAAATAAAAATGTTATTTTTTAAAATAATTTTTTAAAGATTTTATTTATTTGACAGAGAGAGACACAATGAGAGAGGGAACACAAGCAGGGGGAGTGGGAGAGGGAGAAGCAGGCTTCCCGCTGAGCAGGGAGCCCAATGTGGGGCTCAATCCCAGCACCCTGGGATCATGACCTGAGCCGAAGGCAGATGCTTAACGACTGAGCACCTCAGGCACCCCTATGCAGGTTATTTTTATCTAGGTTTTTGTCTTTTTTTTTTTTTTTAGATTTCTTTAAATAGCTCTTCTTTCTTCACTCATTTTTTTCTTCCAATTCAGGCCTTTTTTTTTTTTCCTAAAATATAGCCTTTAACTAAAAGTGAAGGTCTTTTAATGGTATGTTCTACCAGGGTTTCTTTATTTTAAATACCTTCATTTTACTCTTGTTTTTATTTTAATTTAATTTTACTTTATTTTTAAATTTTACTTATTCATTTGAGAGACAGAAAGAAAGAGAGTGGTCGAGAATCTGAAGCAGACTGTGCACTGAGTGTAGAGACCGACATGGGGCTCAATCCACAACGCCAGGATCATGACCTAAGCCAAAACCAAGAGTTGGACACTTAACCCACTGAGCCACCCAGGCATCCCGTACTCTTCTTTTTAAAACCTAGTTTTGATAAATGCTAGTTTCTTCCCACATATTGAAGATACTCCTCTACTATCTTTTGGCATCTATTATTGCTATAAAAAAGCCTGCTATTAGTATAATTGTTACTCCTTCATGTGTAATATGTATTCTTTTTCTGGCTATTATCAAGATCCTTTCTTTGTTACTAATATTCTACCATATTGCAAAAAATTTACTCTATATGGATTTATTTTTTATTTATCTGCCTGAAATAAAATGAGATTCCTATGTTGTAGATTTCTGTATTTTATCAGACATGAATTTTTTTAGCCATTATGTTTTTAACTATTTCCTCAATTTAGATGCATCTTAGTTTTTTTTTCCTTCTAGCTTCCATAATTATGGAACTTTCATATTCCATCTCCTCCTCTTTCTGTGCTGCTTTTTGGGGTGCTTATTTAGATTTATATTATAGTTCAGTCTCTCTCATTGACATTAACTTTGGTTAAGACATCTATTGAGCTCTTAATTTCAGCATTTACATTTTTTATATTTGGAGGCTCTGTTTGGAAGATTTTCAAATATGCCTGGCTATTTTTATATATTCTTGTTTCTTGCTTATTTTTTATTCCATATTTTACCTTTCAAAATATTTAGGGTTTTATATTTCATATCTGCAAATTCTAGTATTTGAAGTCCTTGGGGACACATATCTGTTGTTTGCTGTCCTTCCAAATCTCTCATGGTGGCTAGTTGCTAGTTGCTTTGGACATTTTTACTGTGAACTTATTTTGTTGAACTTATTCTGAATGCAAAGTGTCTAATATGGGCATACTTAAATTCAGAGAAGATTTGTACTTACTTCTGCTGAGAGTCAGAAGTTACTACTAAGCTAGGACACATTATCCCACTTCAAGGGCCCTGAATTAATGAGAATCTCAGGTTCATCTCTTCTACCCTGCTGCTTATCCAAGGCTTATTTTTCATTCACAAAACTGATACCTACTCTTGCCTGGACAACCCTAAATTTCACCTTTGAGGTTTTTCCCCCTCTTCTATATTTAACTCACTGCTCTTTTGTTTTATTTTTTAACTGTCATTTTGTTTTGTTGATTTGCCATAGAGATTTCCCTTACTCCCTAAGAAGAGCAATAATCCATTAAAAGTTCTAAATGAGAATTTGTCTAATTATTACAGAACCTAAATATATACTTAATGGATGGGACTTCAAATACTTAATGACCCACATTGTCCCAAAATATTTTCACTGCATAATCTTATTAAGGCTTTAAACAATTTTGTTGTGGATGGTGCTGCATTATCACCAATATCAGATAAGAAAGTTAAGTCTCAAGTGAATTATTACTCTAAGGAGACAGAATGCTCAGACTAAACATTTGTCAAGGCTGGTACTTTGGAGATAAAATAGAATTTATGCATTGTAAGACTCTGACCCAAAGAAGCTTTCAATGTAATGTGACATTCTTATCAAATCAATATTTTGTTTTCAAATGAAACAAACTTTTTTCCAGTTAATAATTAATAATATCCTTTTGATTTTTTAAAATTTAAAACAATTTTTAAAGGCGGTAGGTATAAAAATTTAAAAGTTCCTCAGATCTTGCAAAATTTGACCAAATGCATCAACAGGCATTAGGATTTAATGACAATTTAACTTTAAAAATTATTTTTAGCTATAACTTCATGGAGACTGAGATAACAAAAAAGCTGACTTTTTTTTTTTTTTTTCTCCAAAGAAGCCAGTGCTCCACAGTAAGTGATTTTGAAGCCAAAGAGGGATTTCAATTTCTGTATGGAGTCTTAACCATAACTTCTCTGGGGAATTTTCCAAGTCTGCAAAATAATACTTTAAAATAAGTACTTGCAAATCCATAGCACTATTCATGTGAGCCTGAGCGTCATTAAGCTTTACATGACATATTCCATCTTGCAGACATTGATATAGAAACACAGAAGCATTAAGTGATTTTGGCATTGCCACAGAAGGTCAGCCAAAGCTGAGTCACTAGCAATTATTTCATAAGTATCTAAAATAAGAATCAGTTCCAGGGGATTCTCAGGCTTAAGAGACTCTGAAATATCTTAGGATGGTCATTCTCAACAACATCACTTAGGAACTTTGATAGAAATGCAAATTCTCAGGCCCTATCTCACACCTACTAAATCAGAAACTGAGGGCGGATCCCAGCAGTCTGTGTTTTGACAAGACCTTCAGGTCATTCTAGTACACCCTACATTTGAGAACTATTGCTATAGACAAAAGTATGGACAAAAGACATGATTTTCCTCTTCCCACTTCCCTAGACAAACTGCAGTAACTTTCAGAAAGGAGATGAAAAGCAGTATAACAGATTGCAAAGTCCATAGATGCTACCTACAAGTATGGTTTTCTACAAAGATGCTTTGTAGGACTGGTCCTCAACCTTGATGTCAGGCTAAACTGGCCTGACATTATTTTTGAGGTAAGCAATATGTTACTAATAATAAAGTAATAACTTTTATAAATTATTGACTTCATGTAAATAGTAATAACTTTAGGAATATCCTTACAATAATGTCTTAATCATGTATATTCTGATGTATTTCTCTAAATTCAAGAGAAATATGCAGAGTTACAGCTTGAGTGCTACCAACTTGTCTACATTCTTAGGGTGTCTTATCTATGTGACAACCAATAGTGAGAAATCATTAATAAAGCATATGCTAACAGTTTTAGAAATTCAAGACTCTTAGAGTACTGTAATTCTCAAAAATTCTCTACACATTCATAGAATTGTTTTACATAAATAAAATTACATATTCTAGGCTAACAATCTCCCACAACCTTCTAATTTTAGAGTAATTTGAGTTTTAGTACAAGGCAATAAGGGGTATGGAAGAAAAAGCAAGCCATGACCTGGAAGAAGCCAAGTAACATTCTATTTAGCATGGAGGATTGGGAGCAGAGATAAAGGAATGAAAGATTATGTCTTGTATACTTTTCCCTACAGCAATAGCCCTCAAACTTTAGGGTGTACTAGAATGATCTGAAGGGCTTGTTCTCCTTTTCTCTACCCCAGCCACACAGACTGCCCCAGAAAAATCATGTAACATACCAAAGTTAGCTGCATTTCAGATATTGGACAGTATCATTTTAGGGGGGGTCCAGCCTTACAGGCAAGTATGGTCAAGAAAGAGAGTTGATGTTAACGAAGACTCTGAGAAAGTGAATCAGGGATCAGGAGTGCAGGAGACCACATGTGAGCATAGGATCACCCCCAGGGCAACATTACTGAGGGCTGAAAAATGGTTTAAGCCTAACTGTGCCAGAAAATTTGGAGTATACTGGTCAGAGGTCAAAGGCCAAAATAGTTAAAGTCTAAGATGTCCATGTTAGAAGTAGAAAATTAGTTCAAAACGAAGTAGAAAATTAGTTCAAACCAAGATATGGGAAATAAGATTCTATTGCAGGTATTATAGAAGAGCAGAGAGATCAGCAGAGATCTCTGAATGAAGAAAATAGAATTTTCTATAGAGGAAAGGAAAGAAAAGACAGTGACTGCAAGTGAAAGGAATTAAATTTTTGCTGCACTCTCTCACATCTGATTCTCTACTTCTCTTTATTCCTAAGAACGAAGATGGTCCCTCTAGTTCTTAACTTTTCCCAGATTGTGCATTTGCTATAGACAAAACAATCAAAAGCTGAGGTCAGGCTCCTGACTCCCAAAGTTTACATGATAAAGCAATAGCATTCAAAAATAAGAGAGAGAGAGAGATCTGCTTTGGGCTGTGACTGAGCAAGAAGTTGGTTTTAGTCTTACCCTACCACCATAAACTACCATAAAACTCATCACTTTTTAAAAAATTTTTATTTATTTGATTCAATTAACATATAATGTATTATTGGTTTCAGAGGTAGAGGTCAGTGATTCATCAGTCTTTTATTAATACCCAGTGCTCATTGCATCACGTGCCCTCTTTAATGTCCATCATCCACTTAGCCCATCCCCCCACCCCTCACCCCTCCAGCAACCCTCAGTTTGTTTCCTATGCTTAAGAGTCTCTTATGGTTTGTCTCCCTCTCTGATTTCATTTTGTTTTATTTTTTTCCTCTCTTCCCCTCTGATCCTCTGTTTTGTTTCTTAAATGCCACATATCAATGAGATCATATGATCATTGTCTTTCTCTGATTGGCTTATTTCACTTAGCATAACACCTTCTAGTTCCATCCACGTCATTGCCAAAAATTCATCACTTTTGTCAGGTATCAGTCAGTGCATGAAATTAGCCCCATGTTAGCTTGGGCTTTCTAGCTTAGGGCAATTTCCTGGCCTCAGCACAGAACAGTGAAGCTCAGCTGGAGAGTAGTAGTCTCACTGAGATGAGGAGACAGAAATAAGAGTTTAGTGCTGCTAAGTTGGCGGAGAGTTACAGGACAGGATACTAGGGAGGAGGAGGGGTTACTTCGGGCAAAAAAAGCAAAAGTTGGCCTGGGGCTTCTGCTTAGGTCGATGACTGAGAGCTGAGATGTCATGCACAGTGAGAAGTATCAGCAGACCAACCAGAAAATGTCTGTAATCAGGCTGAAAGCTGAGCAGAGATATTGGTGGTCATGCATGTCTGGGAGATGTTGGAATTCTGGCCCAACAAGAGTAAAATCCCAGTGGGCACCTCAGGCATTCACCTGGGGCCCCAAAAATATCATGCCCTGAAGAAAGGTCATATCCTAGGACACTAAGGACACTAACAAAATAGTAAAAGACCAACTATAAGAGTATTAAGAAAATATACCAGTAATTTGACTATCTATCACAACAAAATTCAACGGTCTCTAAAGGAAGACAACATTCCCCTGACTCCCTACTGTATGAAATCTACAGTGTTTAGCATACAATAAAAATTACCAGATATGTGAAGAAGCAGAAACTCTGACCTGTAATCAAGAGTAAAAGGCGGTCGGAGCGCCTGGGTGGCTCATTTAGTTAAGCGTCTGCCTTCGGCTCAGGTCATGATCCCAGGATCCTGGGATCCAGCCCCACATCAGGCTCCCTGCTCAGCGGGGAGTCTGCTTCTCTCTCTGCCTGCTGCTCCCCCTGCAAATAAATAAATAAAATCTTAAAAAAAAAAAAAAAGTAAAAGGCAGTCAATAAAAAGGGACCTCGAATGACCCAGGTGTTAGACATAGCAGACAAGGACTTTAAAAGAGTATTCACAAATATGTTTAAGGACTTAAAGGAAAAATGAATGTAATGAGAATGCAGACGCAGAATCTCAGGAGAGGAAAAATTTTTAAAGAAGAAATTCTAGAGTTAAAATGCACAATATACAAAATAAAAAAAAAACTGGGTGTGCTTGCTGGCAGTTTGGACACAGCAGTAAAAAAGATCAATGACCTTAAAGATAGATTAATAAAAAATATCTACAACATAGAACACAGAGGGAAAAGGTTAAAAAGAATTAACAGATCATCTGTGACTTGTAGGACATACCAAGTATCTTGATAGTCTTTATAGCCTTAGAGGAAAAGAATGAAAAGAATGGTATAGAAAAAAAATTGAAAAAATAATGCCAAAATTTTCCCAAGTTTGAGAAATACGTCAACTTCAGGAAGATCAGCAATCTCCAAACAGAATAAATACAAAGAAAATCATTCTTAAGCATATTATAGTCAAGTTGTAGAAAAACAAAGACAAGACAAATTTAACAAAGAAATAAAGAATGAAGAGAAAGAGTATCTTAGGAAAAGAAAGTGTGAAATTGACTGGGACTGAATTGCTTGCAAGTTTTAGTGCATATATCAGAATTCCAGGAACTGTCAATAGGCTGAATACACATCTTTGTCCTTGCGTAGAGATTGAGATCCTCAGCCCCTGGAGATCCTCCCCTCTGGAGAGAACCACAGACCAACCAGAAACAAATCACCACACCATATTTGACCCAGTATGAGTGAGCCTGTGTGCTGGACACTTGAGCCCTCCAGATAGTGATGTGTGCCCCTGTGATGGTAGAGCTGGAGGGGGAGACAGATTCCTTGCTCAGCACCATGAAAGAGCTCAAGGCCTGAAAGATCCCCACCATCATTCGCCGCTACCTGCCAGATGGGAGCTGTGAAGACTGGGAGGTAGATGAGCTCATCATCACTGATGAGCTGGAATCATCTTTCTGACTGTGCCTCATCCTAATTTCTATTTTCACATTCTTTATACATGTAAAGAGTAAAGTATTCAACATTTCACCTGCAAAAAGAAAAAAATTTAAGAGAAATTTATAAAATTCCTGGTGGTGAATTGGTTTATATGCTAATGTCCCCCATTGTTACTTCTTGTCTTTGTACAATTGGATACAAATGTGTTACAGGGCTGACACTGGAGTCCATACATCCCAGCCTGAAAAGCAAAGAATGCTCTACAGCATTACCCAGTAACTCTCTAGGACAGGAATTTAGAAATTCTTTTTTCAAGGGTCATCTTTACAGTTTTCCTCCTTGCTGCTGGGCCTGTAAATCAGATAAGGTTCCTTAAGCTTGAAGAATATCCACAAACAGTAAAAATAGGAAGCAAGAGACTTGATATGGTGCTAATAAGGAAACCTGCTATAACTACTGGTCATGGACCATGTCTTCGCCAATCAAGTCTTAAGGTATAAGATGATCTTGCTACGGTTAATGATGTTGATTGATGCAGATTCCTACTAGGATACAGGAGTTCTTCAAGTTGTTATCTCATTTATTTAAGAGTACCTCACTTCACTGACTTGGGATCCAGTGTTTCTGCCTTGTGATTTGCTTCTACAAATTAATACCACTTTAGTTTGGCCACCTCTAGACAGTGCCTGGTAAAACACAAACACTGGTGCTTATGGTACTACCACACAAAACCTTACTGTAGGAAAAATGTGCACCCCATACGCATTTATCAAGATATTTTTCCATATTTTGAACCAAGTAGAAAAAAAATTGATAAAATTTCTACAGTCAAAAACATGATGGCACATAAAGCCCTGCACTGCCCAGTCCCTTCATACACCATTGTAAACCCCCAGCTGTGGGCTAGGTGGAAGTGACTGTTCTCTTGGCATAATAATATAAGGCTATAAAGCAAACAAACAACAACCTGTCCTTAGTTAAAATTTTGGTATTTTGTTCATCTTGGATTTTCTGCACTTATTTTTGTCAAGCCAAACACTGTGCATTGGATCAATCCCAAGGGAGCAGAACATGGTGCACTGGTCACCAGTCCTGGGGAGGACTCTAAACTTCTGCCCATTGCATCTTGATGTCAGAGTTGCCAAGGAAAACTCAACACAGTGTGGCCCTGGATGTAATAGTGCTCTATTCACATAGTGAAGAGAGAGCAAAATCAACTCCATCAGTCCTTCATGGCTAGCAATTAGCCGATGTACCCTTCTTATACCAAAGTAGCACCCCAAATCTTCCCCTGTAGAGTTAGACATACTGAAAGCTGGGGATGTGCCTGAGGCACTGACATACATGTGTAAGCAGAGCAAAGGAACATACATCTGAAACAGAGAAAGGTATTTCCACACAAGGTGGTTACCCTGGCATGGGCTCTGTGGGTATTTCTTGGTAAGGATGTATTCAAGGCCAAAGGCCCATTCTTATGTAGCTAAATGAGGCTCAAAGTACCTGCTTGAGACTACCTTTCCCAACAATTTTGAGTTTTTAAAATATTGTTTTAAAATATTATTTATTTTGATTACTGAGTTTTGGCATCTGCCTAGATTTTGCACTTGAAGAGAGTACCTCACTCACTTCACCCTAATCCCACCCCTGGAATTTGTCTTAGAGATGAAGAGCCCACATACATCCTTACCTAACAACCAACTGTAGCCCATGACTCCGATGGTAGATGAAATAATGGGCTCCTAAAGATGTGCATACCCTAATCCCCAGAACCTGTGAATATGTAACTTTATGTGGCAAAAAGGACTTTGCTGAGATGATTAAGGTCAAGGACCTCAACATGGGGAGATTATCCTGTATCATCCAGGTGAGCCCAACTATTCACAAATCCTTTAAAATAGAGAGCTCTTTATAGCTGCAGAAAAACAGAGATGGCAGTGTGAGAAGGATTCAACTTATCATTGCGGCTTTGAAGATGGAGGAATGGGACCATGAGCCAAGGAGGCCTTGAGAAGCTATAAAAGGCAAACGAATCTTCACAAAGAAATACAGTCCTTTGATTATAGCCTTGATTTTAGCCCAGTAAGACCCATGTGGGACTCCTGACCTACAAAACTCTAAGATAATAAATTTGTGTTGTTTTTAAACCACTCTATTTATGGTAATTTGTTAGAGCAGCAATAGAAAAGTTATGCAGTCCCTTCATTCTCACTACTTGCCAATCTCTGCCACTAGGACCTGGGACCACCTGGGTTTACTCCCTGGATTTATAACTCAAAATTCTCATTCTTTGAAAGAAGAAATTGGTGTCTTGGTAGCCCTTTAATCCCAGAAATATTTCTCCTACAAATTTTACAAGTTCCTCCTCTACAAACTTTCAAATTCCTCAAATCAATAGCTTCTCTCCAAGGAAAACAACAGTACAAAAATACAAAAATATTCAAGTTCTAGAGATCCTGCTATAAAGTATTTTCTCTGAGAAATTCTCAAAATTTCTTGAGAGTAATATGAGTAATTGGGAGTAATATGTCCTCCCAATTGCATTCCTTTAAGTTAATTACCTACATAGTTTTATAAAATATTAAGTGAAGTGTGATTTTATAGAAGGCATACATACAGTAGGCACGGAATGAAGGACAGTAGGCATAGGATTCAAGTGTGGTTCTGCCCAGGTCACATTAATTCCCTGAGATAATATTTGTTTTTATGACTGAACCCCCATATTAACACCCTGCTCTTTTCCTTTGAAATCAAAATATAGCCTTTCTTACAGACGTAGTTCAAACCTTGACACTTCATCTCTCAAGGAAGATCAACTTAGAAGACTGGCTTAGAAACACACCTGCAGTCGTCAGGCTTCAGTAGACTCAATATAGAATAGTTAGAGAAAGGAGAGGAGACAAAGGAATTAAGAGGGGCCGACATAGCGGGAGATGGGGTAGGGGGCATGAGGCAGAGGATATCATTAACAATTTAGAATATTGCTTACACAGTTCAGCCCTTCACAGGGCCTGAAATGTCTAGATAAAAAGTGTGCTCAATCCAAGTTCAGCTCCTCATATAAACAGTGTTTTAGCTTAAGAGAAAAAAAATCTTTTAAACCCCCAAAAGTGATAAATTGCAATCTCTAATATTAAACTCATTCATGAATAGTTTGATTTACTTGATTTTCACTAAGCTTTTAAATATGAAATGCATCCACAAAATCAATTTCCCATCTGCATTTCTAGGTAGGAAATGGAAAGTACAGAAATAGTTTTAACTAGAGGTCCTTTAAAAAAAGGGGGGGAGGGGGTAATAAACTTGGCCATAGAACAGTATCTGCAAATTGTAAGGGACTATTTTACATGATAACAGAAAATTGTATTATCTTGGCCTGATGCAAGAGATCAGCAGATTGGTTCAAGTTTGCCACCTGCACTTCCTTGTTTTGGAAGTGATTCTCAAATGTATACTTTCACATGCATATGCAAATAAATGTTAAGTGTCACCAACAGCTTTTTTGTAATCTAGGGTATTCTTTTGTTTATTTGTTTGTTTAAGAACAGGGTTTAAAGATTTACCAAAATCCTGAAAACTGACACTGAATCAATATCCCAGGGTTCTCTTCCACTCAGGTAACCATCTTTTCCTTTCAATTCAATACCTAGAGGCCAAAATAATAATACTTATAGAAAACCCAGGAGTGCTGTGTTCAAAACCAAACAGAAAAACAAAACAAAGCAAAAAAACCCAACAGGCTCTCAGGTTAAAACCAAATTAATTGTATGTTTTGTAGAGTTTGATTCTTCACATTTCCAGGAAAGGGAAGACAGGGACAGAGATTCCTTTGGAGTTTTTAGAGAACGTAGTTTCTTCCCGCTGTTGGCTACAGAGAGCACTTGAGTGAGATCCCCAAGGCAGTTCAGCACTGCCAGGAAAAATCTCTGTCCCCCACAAACTAATGAGCCCTCATTCCCAACTCAATAGCAAATGTGGTCCTTTGCCTTTACTGGGAGAAAACAACGGTGGCCCAGGTGGACTTGAATATCAGAAAAGAAACACTGTAGATTTTCACTGTTCTAATTTAAATCTAACAACTGAGCTTCCTTTCCCACATATTTAACAAAAAAACTATATTGATAAGGTATGAAATGAAAATTTTTAAAACTTGACACAATCTTACAAAAGACAGTCTTACAAGAACATATATATGGGCATTTTCCACACTTGATGTAATATTCCTCCTCCAACTTTATTTGAGGAAACTGTGGGGTAAAGAAGCATTTTGTTTTTTTCTCTTGATGAATCAATAAAATCAATATAACCCTACAGTTATATTTTATGTGCATATGCTGCATATAAAATGTTCAGGTATGTTGTATTGATTTTTCTTTTTTAAAACCCTTATTCTGTTTCTGTTTAATGCTTTCTACTAACAAGAAACCTGGAGTCTGGGGTTCTGCTAATTGGGCAGGAGCTATGCACCAAAACACATAGGAGGCAAATTTCCCTACCTTTAGAATCACAGAGGTGTGTAGCTCTGTGAAGAAAACACATTTTCTGACCTAGGAAACCTTTCCCAGACCTTAAAAAAGAGAGTGGCTTTTTTTTTTTTTTTTTTTTGGTGTTCTACTAGAAAAGGTCTAATGTGTCTTCAGAATTTTTTAAAACTTATCATCATTTCTGTGTAGTGACAGCCCAATCATAGAGAAAGACTCCATTATCCCTTTCTGTGGTTTAACAGAGACTTCTGTTCAGAAGAATGTAGTACTAAGAAAGTTGGTCACCAACTTCAAAAGCTTTACACTTTAGATATACAGATACAGTGATATACACACATTCTTGTTTTTTCTGAAACGTTTTGGTTGTATATTTATACAACCAGTTTTATATTTATACAAACAGTTATATTTCTGGTATAAAGTAATGTCAAGCAAAAATTACACTGGACAAAGTTAAACAGGCCAGGGAGAGTTTATTCAAGCTATTGCAATAGGGGAGAGAGATTGAACTCAATTCTACAGAAAGAAGAGTTGGGAATTTGCTGAGAGCCGGGGTGAGCTAGTAGAAAAGAACTAGAGGACATTAGTGGAAGGTTGATCAGTTAGATTTGTGGAACACATTCCTGTGATGCACACATTTACAAATGTTTTCCTCTGTGATGAGGCCATGTTAGCCTATCAAAGTTTGGCTCGTACCCCTCACTCCTCTCCCCCACACAGAGACTGGGAGACAGAGGTGCTCCCCACTTTGATGTTTACATTTCAAAGACATGGTTCCCTGGTCCTTAAGAAAGACATGTCCTGAGTTGTAAAGCCAGCAAGAAGCTGGGAAAATTTACATCATTTCAAAGGAGCCGAGAAAGAATTTATAAGTTTTCTAAAGTAAATGCTCTAAGAAAAGGGAGATCATGGTCCTAGAGTCAGGAAGACTAGAGCTTCATGAAGGGAAACTGTAAGGCCATCTTGGTCCAGAACAAGAGAAGGGAGAATCTAACAATGAAAAAGTTACTTTTGAATAGTATCTTTAAAAAAGAAAGGTACATAACCTCCTGGGAAGGAGGGGAAATGGTGCGAGGCTGAGATGGGGCTCTGCCAAGAGCAAGCTGACAAGTTTCATCCAAGGCCTGGTAAACAGAGCCTGGGAGCCAGAGAGGAAAGTCTGAGCGGCAGTGAGTGGGGTTGAGGATGGCCCTTAGTTACAGGAAACCAGAGGGTGAAGGGCCTTGACACCTGTGATTAAGAGTGCTAATTTGGCTTAAGAGGTAATTGGGCATTGGTACAGGACTCTGAGAGGGGAAATAATGCAATCAAAGAGAGGCCAAAGGAAGATGGCTGTGACAGCTGTGAGGGATTTGAGGGTGCAGAGGCTGAGACGGGAAGACCAATAAGGAGGTGATTATCACGCTGCCTAGATGTTAGAGTGCTCCATCTCCCCACTTGCTCCCACTCTGTCCCTTTTTCTTTTGTGAAGCACTTTTCCTGTCTCTCCTCCTTAATTATCTTTTCACACTCCAGTCCCTATGACCACCTTTTAAAATATCCAACTGCCCTTCTTGTTTCTTTGAAATCTCTCCACAAGGCATACTTCAGCCAGGAGATTTAAGATGTAATTAAATCATCAGATCGTTAAGGCAGAAGATGTAAAGCAATAATTAAGATAGTGTCCTAAGTTTGCCTGATCATAAGACCCAACTTGGGATGGTTTTTTTAATACAACATGCTTAATGTGTTTTGGGGCTTTTTGAAATGTAAATTCCTGGGCCCCAGTGCAAACCCACTGAAGCACTGTTGTCCAGGGAAGGGGTACAGCAATGTGTTTTTTTCAAGAGTGTGCCCCAAATGATGGTTATGGTCTGGCAGTTTGGGAAATGGCAATGCCATGAGAGAGGCTTCATGGAAGAAGTGAGTGTTTAATGAGTTGTCTTTTAGACTATTTTTCTATTTTGGTTCCTGATGGCAATAGTACATTAGGCTAGTGGTGGCTACCTAATGAAAGGTATTACCTGGAAAACTGGTAAAACACAGTGGAAGTATTTCCTGTCAACCACTGACTGGCTTGAGAGGATAAATGCAATCAGAGAAGACGAACCTGCAGAGCACGTGAATGGCTCTGTAGGCAAAATCACCACACTGGGGATGGGCCAGAGACTGAACATGAGAGTGAGGTCCTGAACACCCAGCTACTGAAATACTTTTTTTAAGTTGAATTTCTGTATCTCTTTAGCCCTATCCCAGTATAAAAGGACTATAGTAGGTCAAAATCTGGATGAGGAAATAAAATTACACCATACTGATATTGCCAGGTTTTTTTTTTAATTTTTAAGATTTTATTTATTTGTTTATTTATTTATTGAGAGAGAGAGAAAGTGCAGGGTAGGGGAAGATCAGAGAGAGAGGGGAGAGTGAATCTCAAGCAGAATCCCCCCTGAGGGAGGAGCCTGCACAACCTGAGATCATGACCTGAGCTGAAATCAAGAGTCGGATGCTTAACCATCTGAGCCACTCAGGCGCCCCAACACTGCCAGGTTTTTATTGCTTTGCACCAAGTAAATCAACATTGAAAATGCTCCTTTAAAGCTTTGAACAAATGCAAAACAAAGTATCTCAAAGGAATAAGATTTAACCTCCAGTATTATCTTAATCAGCCCAATTTTCCCCATTAGGAAGAGACATTAGTATATCCATCTTGGGCCTTCGTGAAAGCAGGTTGAAGGAATCTGAAGGAAAGGTTGAAGGAAGCGCTTGTAGTCACACGTAAAACAAGGGGACGATCTGGTGTCATTTGCACTTTTCTGCTCAAGAGCTTACCCCCCCCCACCCCCAGTTTCCCTTGCCTAAACGCACCAGTAGCAGCTGAGCAGAGAGCTGGACAGAAAAGGACATCCAGTTTGAGTTGGGATTTGAAGGTTGGACAAGAGTAGAACAAGATAACAACTCTCACCAACATCTATCACCATCTGGTCAGCTCTGGCGGGGCACAGTGCTCATCTTATTGTTCAATGATCCTATTTGTCAAGACTACCATTCTCTCTTTCCAGCTGATCCAGATCATGTCCTGCTGAAACTGAATGATTTTCTTTTTTCAAAGTGCATCTTCTTTTGGTCAGGACCCTTACCTAATTTTCAAACAGAAACAAAATAATGAGCAGTCTCTACAGACCTTTCCATGTCAAAAGTTCTTATTCTCTAAGCACGTGGGGGAATTATGTATGCAAGTTTCATGTATAGATTGACATGCACTATGCTAACAATAGCCCCATGCTGTCCCACAGTGGAGAGCCCTCAGGATACTTAATTTGCTTTTCAAATGCAATGGAAAAATTGATGGTTTTTTTTTTTCCCCTCTTGTATTTTCTTCTAACACAAACAGTACAGAAGAAATGAAATGACAGAAAAGGCAGGATATTGAAGTTCCAGTATTACAATCTAATAGAGACATACTCTAGAAAAGATTTTTTCAGCTTTATTGAAGTTTAATGTGTTGATTTGATATACTTATGTATTGAGGAATGATTACCAAGTAGTATTAGTTAATACCTCTATCACCTCACATAATTATAATTTCTTTTTTGTGGTAAGAACATTTAAGATCTCTCTTCACAACTTTCAAGTATATAATAACATTGTTATTGTTAACTGTAACCATCATGCTGTACCTTAGATCCCCAGAACTTACTCATCTTTTTTTTCAATTTCAGTTTTATCGAGGACTAATTGACACATAAAACTGTAAGATATTTAAAGTGTACATTGTGATAATTTGATATACACACACATTGTGAAAGGACTCCCCCCATATAGTTACTTAACACATCCATCACCGCACATATTTATCTCTCTTTTTTTGTGAGAACATTTAGTTCTACTCTTAGCAAATTTCAGTTATACAATACAGTGTTATCTACTATAGTCATCATGTTTTACATTAGATCCTCAGACCTCATTCATCTTATAGCTGGAAGTGTGTACTTTTCTACCAACCTATCCCTATTTCTCCCAATCCCCTGCCCCTAGGAACTACCATTTTATTCCCTGTTTCTGTGTGTTGGACTTTTTTTTTCTTTAATTCCACATATAAGTGATACCATGCAGTATTTGTCTTTTTCTGGTTTATTTCACTTAGCATAATGCCCTTGGGTTCCACCATGTTGTCACAAATGGCAGGATTTTCTTTTTTAAGGTTGAATAATATTCCATTGTAGATGGGTTTTTAAGGCAGTTTGCATATGAATGCAACAGAAAAAGAAAGAATAAGGTATTGGTAGGAATGGTGATGGGAAGAAAAGTATATATGTCTTTTGCATAATATGCTGTATTTATTACAATAATAATTTCTGACCCCTTTTAAGAACTCCATGTATTCTTCCTTCGGTACCTTGATGCTAATTGCTGGTAATGGTAGTCTAGAAGACAATGCCTGCTCTCTTATTATTGTGATTAGTAAATATCAAATTAAATGTATTTAAATTTATTAAAGTATTAAAACGAATATATTAAAATAAATTAATTCTGCCTTATTAAAGCAAATATAATATTTGGTTGTGATATTTATGAATAAGGACTATATATCTTGATTTCAAAACATACGAAAAAGTCATAAGGAAATTTAAATTGCAAATGACAAGCTTGGAAGAATATTTCCCAAAGTTAAAACATCTATATCCTTAATATAGAAAGAGCTAATATAGAATACTAAGAATATTATTAATATCCTAATTAAAATATAGGCATAAGCAGATAATCCTCAGAAGAAAACTACTTATGAATAGGTTCAATGGCCAATTCCATTTTAAAATAATTTGCAAATTAAAAAAATGAAATATAATTACTTGAGAATATTTAAGATTGACACAGGTGAATTGATCTAGGCAAACTATTTTATGTCTTGCAAAAGTATTTTTTTAATTTTTTATTGTTATGTTAATCACCGTACATTACATCATTAGTTTTTGATGTAGTGTTCCATGATTCATTGTTTGTGCATAAACCCAGTGCTCCATGCAGAATGTGCCCTCTTTAATACCCATCACCAGGCTAACCCATCCTCCCACCCCCCTCCCCTCTAGAACCCTCAGTTTGTTTTTCAGAGTCCATTGTCTCTCATGGTTCGTCTCCCCCTCCAATTTCCCCCCCTTCATTCTTCCCCTCCTGCTATCTTCTTCTTTTTTTTTTTCTTAACATATATTGCATTATCTGTTTCAGAGGTACAGATCTGTGATTCAATAGTCTTGCACAATTCACAGCACTCACCGTAGCACATACCCTCCCCAATGTCTATCACCCAGCCACCCCATCCCTCCCCCGCCCCCACTCCAGCAACCCTCAGTTTGTTTCCTGAGATTAAGAATTCCTCATATCAGTGAGGTCTTATGATACATGTCTTTCTCTGATTGACTTATTTTGCTCAGCATAACACCCCTCCAGTTCCATCCATGTCATTACAAATGGCAAGATCTCATTCCTTTTGATGGCTGCATAATATTCCATTGTGTGTGTGCGTGCGTGTGTGTGTGTGTGTGTGTGTGTGTGTGTATACATATATATATATATATACCACATCTTCTTTATCCATTCCTCTGTCGATGGACATCTGGGCTCTTCCCATAGTTTGGCTATTGTGGACATTGCTGCTATAAACATCGAGTTGCACATACCCCTTCGGATCCCTACATTTGTATCTTTGGGGTAAATACCCAGTAGTGCAATTGCTGGATCATATGGTAGCTCTATTTTCAACTTTTTGAGGAAACTCCGTACTGTATTCCAGAGTGGTTGCACCAGCAAGAGTGTAGGAGGGTTCCCCTTTTTCCGCATCCCTGCCAACATCTGTCGTTTCCTGACTTGTTAATTTTAGCCACTCTGACTAGTGTGAGGTGGTATCTCATTGAGGTTTTGATTTGGATTTCCCTGATGCCGAGCAATGTTGAGCACTTTTTCATGTGTCTCTTGGCCATTTGGATGTCTTCTTTGGAAAAATGTCTGCTCATGTCTTCTGCCCATTTCTTGATTGGATTATTTGTTCTTTGGGTGTTGAGTTGGATAAGTTCTTTATAGATTTTGGATACTAGCCCTTTATCTGATCTGTCATTTGAAAATATCTTCTCCCATTCTGTCGGTTGTCTTTTGGTTTCGTTGACTGTTTCTTTTGCTGTGTAAAGCTTTTTATCTTGATAAGGTTCCAATAGTTCATTTTTGCCCTTGCTTCCCTTGCCTTCGGTGATGTTTTTAGGAAGAAGTTGCTGCGGCTGAGGTCAAAGAGGTTGCTACCTGTGTTTCCTTTAGGATGTTGATGGACTCCTGTCTCGCGTTTAGGTCTTTCAACCATTTGGAGTCTATTTTTGTGTGTGGTGTAAGGAAATGGTCCAGTTTCATTCTTCTGCATGTGGCTGTCCAATTTTCCCAACACCATTTGTGGAAGAGACTGTCTTTTTTCCATTGGACATTCCTTCCTGCTTTGTCAAAGATTAGTTGACCAAAGAGTTGAGGGTCCATTTCTGGGCTCTCGTTTCTGTTCCATTGATCTATGTGTCTGTTTTTGTGCCAGTACCATACTGTCTTGATGATGACAGCTTTGTAATAGAGCTGGAAGTCCGGAATTGTGATACTGCCAGCTTTGCTTTTCTTTTTCAACATTCCTCTGGCTATTCGGGGTGTTTTCTGTTTCCATACAAATTTTAGGATTATTGTTCCATTTCTTTGAAAAAAGTGGATGGCATTTTGATGGGGATTGCACTGAATGGGTAGATTGCTCTAGGTAGCATTGACATCTTCACAATGTTTGTTCTTCCAATCCATGAGCATGGAACGTTTTTCCATTTCTTTGTGTCTTCCTCAATTTCTTTCATGAGTATTTTATAGTTTTCTGAGTACAGATCCTTTGCCTCTTTGGTTAGATTTATTCCTAGGTATCTTATGGTTTTGGGTGCAATTGTAAATGGGATCGACTCCTTAATTTCTCTCTCTTCTGTCTTGTTGGTGTATAGGAATGCCACTGATTTCTGTGCATTGATTTTATATCCTGCCACTTTACTGAATTCCTGTACGAGTTCTAGTAGTTTTGGGGTGGAGTCTTTTGGGTTTTCCACAGAAAGTATCCTATCATCTGCAAAGAGTGAGAGTTTGACTTCCTCTTTGCCAATTTGGATGCTTTTGATTTCTTTTTGTTGTCTGATTGCTGTGGCTAGGACTTCTAATACTATGTTGAGTATCAGTGGTGATAGTGGACATCCTTGCTGCATTCCTGACCTTAGGGGGAAAGCTCTCAGTTTTTCCCCATTGAGAATATTTGCTGTAGGTTTTTCATAGACGGCTTTTATAATATTGAGGTATGTACCCTCTATCCCTATACTCTGAAGAGTTTTGATCAAGAAAGGATGCTGTGTTTTGTCAAATGCTTTTTCTGCATCTATTGAGAGGATCATATGATTCTTATTCTTTCTTCTGTTAATGTATTGTAGCACGTTGATTGCTTTGTGGATGTTGAACCAACCTTGCAGCCCAGGGATAAATCCCACTGGTCGTGGTGAATAATCCTTTTAATGTACTGTTGGATCCTACTGGCTAGTATTTTGGTGAGAATTGTTTCATCCATGTTCATCAAGGATATTGGTCTGTAATTCTCCTTTTTGATGGGGTCTTTGTCTGGTTTGGGGATCAAGGTAATGGTGGCCTGATAAAACGAGTTTGGAAGTTTTCCTTCCATTTCTATTTTTTGGAACAGTTTCAGAAGAATAGGTATTAATTCTTCTTTAAATGTTTGATAGAATTCCCCTGGGAAGCCATCTGGCCCTGGGCTTCTGTTTGTTGGGAGATTTTTGATGACTGCTTCAATTTCCTTAGGGGTTATAGGTCTGTTCAGGTTTTCTATTTCTTCCTGGTTCAATTTTGGTAGTTGATACATCTCTAGGAATGCACCCATTTCTTCCAGGTTATCTAATTTGCTGGCATAGAGTTGCTCATAATCTGTTCTTATAATTGTTTGTATTTCTTTGGTGTTGGTTGTGATCTCTCCTTTTTCATTCATGATTTTGTTGATTGGGGTCATTTCTCTTTTCTTTGTGATAAGTCTAGCCAGGGGTTTATCAATCTTGTTAATTCTTTCCAAGAATCAACTCCTAGTTTCGTTGATCTGTTCTACTGTTCTTTTGGTTTCTATTTCATTGATTTCTGCTCTGATCTTTATTATTTCTCTTCTCCTGCTGGGTTTAGGCTTTATTTGCTGTTTTTTCTCTAGCTCCTTTAGGTGTAGGGTTAGGTTGTGTATTTGAGACCTTTCTTGTTTCTTGAGAAAGGCTTGTATTGCTATATACTTTCCTCTTAGGACTGCCTTTGCTGCCTCCCAAAGATTTTGAACAGTTGTGTTTTCATTTTCATTGGTTTCCATGAATTTTTTTAATTCTTCTTTAATTTCCTGGTTGACCCATTCATTTTTATTTTTTAAAGATTTTATTTATTTATTCATGAGAGACAGAGGGAGAGAGAGGGAGAGAGAGAGGGAGAGAGAGAGAGAGGAGCAGAGGGAGAAGCAGGCTCCCAAGGAGCAGGGAGCCTGATGCAGGACCCGATCCCAGGACCCCGGGATCATGACCTGAGCCGAAGGCAGACGCTTAACCATCTGAGCCACCCAGGCGCCCGACCCAGTCATTCTTTAGTAGGATGCTCTTTAGCCTCCATGTATTTGAGTTCTTTCCGACTTTCCTCTTGTGATTGAGTTCTAGTTTCAAAGCATTGTGGTCTGAAAATATGCAGGGAATAACCCCAATCTTTTGGTTCCGGTTGAGACCTGATTTGTGACCTAGGATGTGATCTATTCTGGGGAATGTTCCATGGGCACTAGAGAAGAATGTGTATTCCATTGCTTTGGGATGGAATGTTCTGAATATGTCTGTGAAGTCCATTTGGTCCAGTGTGTCATTTAAAGTCTATTTCCTTGTTGATCTTTTGCTTAGATGATCTGTCCATTTCAGTGAGGGGGTGTTAAAGTCCCCCACTATCATTGTATTGTTGTCAATGTGTTTCTTTGCTTTTGTTATTAATTGCCTTACATAATTGGCTGCTCCCATGTTAGGGGCATAGATATTTACAATTGTTAGATCTTCTTGTTGGATAGACCCTTTAAGTAGGATATAGTGTCCTTCCTCATCTCTTCTTCCA
Organism: Eumetopias jubatus; assembly: GCF_037043125.1. NCBI lineage: Eukaryota > Metazoa > Chordata > Mammalia > Carnivora > Otariidae > Eumetopias > Eumetopias jubatus. Next base: position 39,080,685 of record NW_028274820.1, read on the forward strand.
GTCTTTGGTTTAAAATCTAATTTGTCTGATATAGGGATTGCCACCCCAGCTTTCTTTTGGTGTCCATTAGCATGGTAAATGGTTTTCCACCCCCTCACTTTTCAATCTGGGTGTGTCTTGGGGTCTAAAATGAGTCTCTTGCAGACAGCATATTGATGGGTCTTGTTTTTTAATCCAATCTGATAGCCCGCGTCTTTTGATTGGGGCATTTAGCCCATTTACATTCAGGGTAACTATTGAAGGATATGAATTTAGTGCCATTGTATTGCCTCTAAGGTGATTGTTACTGTATGTTGTCTGTGTTCCTTTCTGTTCTGTGTTGCTTTTAGGCTCTCTCTTTGCTTAGAGGACCCCTTTCAATATTTCTTGGAGGGCTGGTTTCGTGTTTGCAAATTCCTTTAGTTTTTGTTTGTCCTGGAAGCTTTTTATCTCTCCTTCTATTTTCAATGACAGCCTAGCTGGATATAGTATTCTTGGCTGCATAGTTTTCTCATTTAGTGCTCCGAATATATCATGCCAGTCCTTTCTGGCCTGCCAGGTCTCTGTGGATAGGTCTGTTGCCAATCTAATGTTTCTACCGTTATAGGTTACATATCTCTTCTCCCGAGCTGCTTTCAGGATTTTCTCTTTGTCTCTGAGACTCGTAAGTTTTACTATTAGATGTCGGGGTGTTGACCTATTTTTATTGATTTTGAGAGGGGTTCTCTGTGCCTCCTGGATTTTGATGCCTGTTTCCTTCCCCAATTTAGGGAAATTCTCTGCTATAATTTGCTCTGATATACCTTCTGCCCCTCTCTCTCTTTCTTCTTCTTGTGGGATCCCAATTATTCTAATGTTCTTTTGTCTTATGGTATCGCTTATCTCTCGAATTCTGCCCTCGTCATCCAGTAGTTGTTTTATCTCTCTGTTTCTCAGCTTCTTTATTTTCCATCATTTGGTCTTCTATATCACTTACTCTCTCTTCTGCCTCTTTTATCCTAGCAGTTAGTGTCCCCATTTTTTATTGTACCTCATTAATAGCCTTTTTGATTTCGACTTGGTTAGATTTTAGTTCTTTTATTTCTCCAGAAAGGGTTTCTCTAATAACTTCCATGCTTTTTTCAAGCCCAGCTAGTATCTTGAAAATCATGATTCTGAACTACTAATGCCCGTGTTGAGTAGGTCCCTGGCAGTCGGTACTATCACTTGTTCTTTTTGTTGAGGTGATTTTTTCCATCTTGTCATTTTGTCCAGAGGAGAATAAATGAATGAGAGAACAAAATGCTAACAGGGTAACAACATCCCCAGAAAATATACTCTAAACAAATCAGAAAAGACCTGAAGCTGGGGGAAAAGAAAGGGAAAGAAAGAAAAAAGGAAAAAGAAAAGAAAAAGATAAAGATAAAAACAAACAAAAACAGAAAAAAACAAACAAAAGAAACAGAATATGATCAAATATGATCAGGCTGGTGCATAGATCAGTGCCACACACTAGATTTTGGGTGTATTTTGGTCTGTTAGAAGAAAGTGCCTCCCAAAATTTTAAAGAAAGAAAAACGTATATATGTACAAAAATAAGGGTTGATATGATGAAGGGATGAATGACTGTAAAGATGAAAATTATAAAAAATTTTATAAAAGGAGTTGATAAGATGTTTGAAAAAAGAAAGAAGAGGTTTAAAAAAAAAGAGAGAATGTGATCAGGCAGGAAACTAGAACAAAGCCATACACTAGAGATTTAGGGTATATTTTGATCTGTTAGAAAAAAACTGTATCTCAAAATTTTAAAGAGAACAACTTATATATATATGTCAAAAATAAGGGTAACTACTATTAAGGGATAGAATATGACTCTAAAAATGAAAAATAAAAATGTTTTTTTAAAAAGGGATTGATAAGATGTTGGTTGAAAAAGGGAAAAAGAAAAATTAAAAAATAGTTAAAAAAATTAACTTTGAAAAACTAAAGAATCATGGTAAAAAAGCCATGGATTCTATGTGCAGTATTCCCTAGCTCTGGAGTTCTGCCGTTCTCATTGATCGGTAAACTTGGTCTTGGCTGGCTGTTCTTGCTGATCTTCTGGGAGAGGGGCCTGTTGCCATGGTTCCCAAATGTCTTTGCTGGAGGCGGAATTGCCCCACCCTTGCCAGTTTGGGCTAAGTAATCTGCTCAAGTTTGCTTTCGGGAGCTTTTGTTCCCTGCAAGCTTTCGGTACAGCTTTGGAGGATGAGAGTGAAAATGGTGGCCTCCCAATCTCTGCCCAGAGGAGCCGAGGACTCAGGCCCGCTCCTCAATGCGGCCCCAGAGAAAAGCAGTCAGTCACTTCCGTCTCCCCGGTCTCCAACCCACACTCCGCTCACCCGGCCTGCAACTGAGCGTTTTTATCTCTGGCATCTGACTCAGCGTAGAGTCTCCAAACCCAGCAGATCCCTGCGGTGTGCTTCCGCGCCACTCCTCCCCGGGGAGGAAGGAGAGTCTCCCCGGATCTGCCGCTTGTTGGGTCCCTGCTGGAGGAGCAGTGGCCCGACTGGGCCACGGATCACAGTTTATGGCAACCCCGAGCTGAGAGCCTGCGCCTGGGCTCTGTCTCTGCAGCAGGCTTCCCCTCTCCGATACCTGGGAGCTCTGCCGCACTCAGGCACCCCCGGTCTTTCTGTGACCCCAAGGGTCCTGAGACCACACTGTCCCGTGAGGGTTCCATCCCCCACTTAGCCACTGGAGCGACATCCCTCAGCGGTGCGACTTCTGAAAGTTCCGATTTTGTGCTCCGCAGCTCTAGCACTTGCCAGAAGTGGCCAAGGGAGGCCCCCTCCCCCACCATCTATCCTCCCAAATATCGCCTCAGATTCACTTCTCTGCACGTCCTACCTTCCAGAAAGTGGTCGCTTTTCTGTTCAGAGTTGTTGCTATTCTTTTCTTTGACCTCCTGTTGAGTTCGTAGGCGTTCAGAATGGTTTGATCCCTATCCAGCTGAATTTCTGAGACCACAGGAAAGCCAGGTCTCCTACTCCGCCATCTTGCTCCGCCTCTAGCAAAAGTATGAATGGGCATAATTTTTGTGAAAAATTATTTGGTAACAGGCACTGAAGGTTAGAGCTATTCACTCAGTAGTTAAACAGCTAGAATGCTATCCTAGGCAATAAGTGATGTGGAATGATTCATGCACAAGGGTAATTCTCATAGAATTATTTGTAATAATGAAAAACAAATACTCTAATTTTTATAAGAAGAATTGTTACAATAAGCTTATAGAAGATTTAATGAAACAGAGAAATACAGTATATGACATGGTTTAAATAAATAAAATATAAAATATATACAGATATATAGTTATAATCCTAAAGATATCTTTTAAAATATATTGACCCCCAAGATCTGTTACTTCAGGAATATATACTTTGGAAGTTCCCACATTTTTAAATATTACAATGGCATATGCTTTCCCCCAAATTCAGTTTTTTTTTAAAGATTTTATTTATTTATTTGAGAGAGAGTGAGAGAGCACAAGCAGGGAGAGTGACAGAGGGAGAGGGAGAAACAGACTCCCCGCTGAGCAGGGAGCCTGATGTGGGGCTGGATCCCAGGACTCTGGGATCATGACCTGAGCCAAAGTCAAACACTTAATGACTGAGGCACCCAGGCACCCCTCCCCCAAATTCAGTTTTTATAGCACGTAGAACTTATTACTCTGGTGTATACAGAGTGTGGGGTTTCTTAGACCCATTTCTATCACAGAATCAAGTCACTGCCAAATTCCCTAGTCCATTTTTAGCGAGTTTAAAATTTAATTTTAATTTAATTTTAACCCGGATGGTTCAGTCAGTTAAGTGTGCAACTCTTGATTTTGGCTCAGGTCATGATCTCAGGGTTGTGAGATCAGGCCCCATGTGGGGCTCTGCACTGGGCATGGAGCCTCCTTAAGATTCTCTCCCTCCTTCTCCTTCCATCCCTCCCACCCCTAAAAAAATAAATAAATAAAATTTTAATTTTCAAATGAACAACCATAAGATCTCATACTTTCCACTCTCCCTTCATGTTCCTGGCACTAGATGCTGGTTTTCTTTTCAGGATGATTTTCTACAAACAAATGAAATTTTTCTTACTTTATAAAAACTAAGAGATTGGAAAGAAACAGAATTTCTGCATAAGAAGAAAACTTCAATTTGTTCTAGAAAACTTTTAGAAAAAGTTGAATTTTAAATATCAAATGCAGAATGTCTACTAAATAAGGGTATTCATTTAAAGGGGCTGGGAGGAGCAAATTATGCTATGGTAATCCCCGTTGAAGGAGTACTGAAGATTGCATTATTGATTTATATAGGCTTTAAAAATTTTTTTAACAATTAACATGTTTAGTTTAAATTATAATGTATTATAAATATGTATATATTTATATATTATATAATTTATATATTATAGTTATAATCATAAATCAATCTTTGTTTCTGGCCCTAATAGACAGTATATTTATTTACTTATTTATTTTTAGATTTATTTATTTGAGAGAGAGAGAATGAGAGACAGAGAGCACGAGAGGGAAGAGGGGCAGAGGGAGAAGCAGACTCCCTGCTGCGCAGGGAGCCCGATGTGGGACTCGATCCCAGGAGTCCAGGATCATGACCTGAACCGAAGGCAGTCGCTTAACCAACTGAGCCACCCAGGCGCCCGAATAGACAGTATATTTAGATGAGTGGGTAAAAGCACAAATTCTGGAGCCTGGCTGCCTGGGTCCTATTCTGGCTCTGTTAAGATTATCTGGGTAGGGGCGCCTGGGTGGCTCAGTCATTAAGCATCTGCCTTTGGCTCAGGTCATGTTCCCCGAGCCCTGCATCAGGCTCCCTCCTCTGTGGGAAGCCTGGTTCTTCCTCTCCCACTCCTCCTGCTTGTATTCCCTCTCTTGCTGTGTCTCTCTCTGTCAAATAAATAAATAAAATCTTAAAAAAAAAAAAAGACTATCTGGATAATCTTAAGTAAGTTAAGTAGGTTATCTGTGCTTCAGTTTTCTCACCTGTAAAATAGGAGTGATCTGAGTATCTACATCATCCGGTTGTTGTGATGATTAAATGAGTGAAGTACGTGAAGGGCACAGAGTAGTTGGCAGCCAGATAGTAAGTGCTGTGTAAGTGCTCACTATAAGTATTTTGTTCTAAATAAATGTGTTTAGTTATGAAAACTAAATGGCCTAAAATTTAAAAATTAGAGCGAATTTTGGATAATAGATATTCCCGAGGACTGATTTAAAGATTTTATTTATTTATTTATTTGAGAGGGAGAGAGAGCACAAGTTGGGGGGAGTGGTGGGGAGGGCATAGACGAAGAGCAACAAGCAGACTCCCCGCTGCAAAGGGAGCCTGACGCAGGGCTCGGGCTCCATCCCGGACCCTGGGATCATGACCTGAGCTGAAGGCAGACGCTTAACAACTGAGCCACCCAGGCACCCCAAGGACTGATTTAAAAAGCAAAATGCCACTTCTAGTTAGTTGAATCATTTATTTGGTTTTTACCTTGTGCTAGAGACTATCCTAATCACTTTACAAAAATTTATTTAATTCTCACAGAAAATGTTATGAGTTATACATTATTATCCCCATTTATAGAAGGAAACTGAAAAAACACAGTTTTAGAAACTTCCCTAAGGTTACAGAAGAAGGAAGTGAAACACCAGAATTTAAAGTCAGGTCTTCCTGACTCCAAGATCAAGGTTCTTAATCATTATGGGCTATTAATTTTTCTGGTAGATATAGTAAATTAGCCCTAGCTATAACTAAAATATTGTTTATTTTATAATTTATTTTGTAATATTCTTTAAAATTTTGTCTGAATATTAGTAATTAAGGATCAGTAGATAATTGCTTATTATTTCAGCGAAGAGGTCATTTATTATAAGCAATCTTTAAATATTAGCCATGCCTATTAAAAAATCTAGCTGTTTGGATAATACATTGTAGCCCTGTCACTATATTTCTGTGCTGACTTTTACCAAAAGGCAATGCTAGGAGGAAATAAACAGCTCCTGATGGCTTACTCTCACAAACTCAACCCATACAACCATGAAAAGATATAAAAATTCCAATGATACTGTTACAGGCATAAATGCATCATATTGTTTTAGAATTGCTGTTCCTTATGTACTGATGTACCATTTTTTAAAAAGAAAAAAAATAATAAACCTGGTACAGTTTTGAATATTCAGGTAGTCTGACCCCAGTGGAGAAGAATGTCTATTGAGTGACCCACTTGGAAGGATTCATGATGAGGAATGTTCTTACTCTGGGAGTGGGTATCAAGCTCCACTCCCCATTCCCAAATATGTGTGCATTAATGGGGCTTCAAAATGCAGGACTAGAGAAGAAAAAGTCCCATGTACTGCTTTAAACTGTTAATGAGCCGTCAGGGAAGAGACACTCACCTTGGGACATCAACAACACCTCTCAAGGATGTGCCCAGTATTCGAAGCAAGACATTCTTGGAAAACTCTCCATCAGTAACAAAAGAATAGCAAAAGATTGATGAAGCCTTGAAATTATCTTGTCCCTAATATAAATTATAAGCTCTTCATTAAAAGCATCAGAATATGTTCTAACGAGGAGTTTTCAGCTTAGAGAGGCTGTTCTGCCACTCTCCATGTTGAGACCATTCCAGGGAGAGTAGATTCTATGATTAAGGTGATTAAGGTAATCAGCCAAGCTGATTCAGACACTCAGTCCAGCTGCTGCCAGTGGACCTGCTGGTAATCACCAGAAGAGTGCACTTTGGAGGAGAATTTCTCTCTACAAGTGCTCTTGTGTTTGTTCAAGTTGAAACGAAGTTGGAGTAAAAACTGTGCTTGAAAGTTTTCTAAGCTGTACATACTACGGCTTTCATTAAAGTGTGTCCCTGACTGGAAGGCCCTGACCACATACCAGGGATTATGCTCCTGAGTCCTGCATCACTTTCTCATGAACTGCTCTGCACCCAGTGAGCCCTGGATAAATAGTGATAAGGCGCCTAAAAAAACTCCAGCTTTAATTAATCAAGGTCCCTTAAATCTTATGTTTCTATCAATAAGGCCACCATCTTGATGAGGTGACTTGAGAGTTGATGAAAGCTACCACCCCTTTATAATTTCTTTTATGTGATATTAGCTGTGACAATTGCTAGCCATACTGACAAATTCCTCTTACCCAAAAGTTTTAGTCCCAGTGCCCTTCCCTTCTTCCATCTACATGGATATTCTTACTTGTGGAAACCCTTCCATTTTTTAAATTTTAGAGCTGGAAGAAAACTGAGAGAGAATTTAATCCAACCACCTCCCACATGGACTCGTGTTTTCCAGTATAGCAGCAAGTAACCACATGTGGCTCTTTAAGTATAAATTGGTTAAATAAACTTTAAAATTCAGTTCGTCAGTTGCACTAGCCACATTTCAAGTGTTCAGTACCCACATGCAGCTGCTAGTGGCTGCCATGCTGAACAGTAACAATATGGGATGTTGCCATCATCACAAAGTTCTGTTGGATAGCACTGATATAGACTAAGGAGGGTGCTACTAGTGCTACATGATTATAGGTGATATACAAAGGATCTTTTTTAACAGCTATTATTTTAACGTGCACTAAAAATTATATAACTTACAGGTCAAAGCCATTTTTTGCACAGGTATTATTGCTGAGGATAAAAGCTAAAATATGCATTTAAGTTTAAAATGAGAGTTGGTTCAAAGAAAAATACAGTGCAAGGGTTACTTAGATATAACAAAATTGTGAAAGTGCTAGGTGAATGAGGGAGGCTTAAAAAAAAAATGGGTAGAGCTTCCAGTATTATCCTGGAGCATCTTATGTCTTCCTAACAAAGATTATCAGATAAAGTGACCAACCAGGTAGTCCAGATGAGGAGTGAGATGCACAGGGCAGAGGAATGGACCTAGGGAGGGTAGCCCGAAGAAGCAGAGAGGGCCATGGTAGTGTGAGGAGAAGGAGCAGAAAGGCCATGTCTGGGCACATCAGGCATTTGTTGGGGAAAGCACGAACAAGGAAAGAGAGTACAGATTTTCAGTTTGGGCAAAGTCAGGAGCCTCATGAAATCATTCACTGTTATTTACCAAGTTTTGAAGTTTGATGTGTATAGTGAAAGTCTAACGTGAACACATTTCCAAAACTCTCAAAACTATAATCTTCCTCGCTACTTTCACTGGCTGCGAAATTTTATTAGAGAAGATTTGAGTGGAAAGGTAAGAGCAGTCACAATAAAAGATTATTTAATCTCCTAAGTAAATTTTCGAATTTACTGATCCTTGAGCTAATCCAATAAAACCTTCCGATCTTGCCAAGTCACATTTTGGGGAGCTACAGGTGTTGATGGTGCTCCTCCAGTGATCTATCAAACAACCACAAGTGTTCATTACATGGTCAGCGTGGCAGTACAAGAGGCTGTAACTCACATATTTGAATTCACTTTTCAAATCTAGTGTCCCCTGGAGAATGTTTAGTACTTTTAGTTAGAGTCAAGAAGTCCAAGGAATCTAAGGATCAGACTAACAGTGTATATGTAGAGAGCAGAAGCCGTGTCTTTACAGCAAAAGGAGCAAAAACAGCAAAAACAGCAGAGGGAGAGCTGTCTTCCTGGAGAAGCGGACAGACAAATGTTATCAACAAGATGTCCTCGAAGAAGGAAAGAAGCTGGCATCCGTTGTCGCGATATGAGAGGTTGCCCTGGGAATTCTAGAAACACTTGGATGGGTTTTTGGAAGAAAGAAAGCAAGGTGTGAGGTACTGTGGTTTTGAAGATGAAAGTAACTGGCCGGCAAAATCTGATGCTAAATGTTAACACAACCTGACTTGTCACCACAGAAATGCACATTCTCAGGTCGATTGAGTTGTACTTGGCAAATATGTCTGCCCTTAATCTCACACAAATCCTGTGAGAGTATTATCCCCTGTGAGGTATCATTGCCATTTCACACTAGAGGGTCTTGAGGCTCAGAGGAAATATGTTACTCAGCTTGGTGCATCCCATGGAACCAAGGGAATCTGAAGTCCATACCCTGAATTTCACTGCTATTTTAAGAAGATGAGCTAGGGCCTTCACTTAGGGAGCAGGGTGTGAGTGAGTTAGCAGGCACAGAAGATAAAGACCTTGGGTCACTGGGGCTGGGAGGCAATCAGATTGCATTTACCTAGGATTGGTTCTGCTTTCTATATGTAAGGACACGAGAGCCCCTCTAGGTCCAATGATTGGTATGAAAAAGCAAAAATCAAAAGAATTACAAAAGCCTAATGCCTGTCTATCCCCAAATCTTTATCACAAAAGATGGGCATATACTGAGCCTATTCTCATAGAAAAGAACCGATTCTAAAGGGACATCATCAGAAAAAAGTCGTAATGTAGTGTGATGATCAAAATGTTTCCCAAAGCTTCAACTCATATTTGCCTAGAAATATCTCCATACATTTTTACTGGGTCTAATGTTCACACCAGAAAGAAAGAAACTATTCCTCTTGAGTTTACTTTCTCTTTTTGGAAAAAAAAAAAATTGGAGGCATTTTTTTTCTTTTCTTTTTGGCTACATAGCATCTATTTTCCCCCTCTGACATTCCCGGGTCTCAGATTTCTTTAGAGGAATTAACTTCACCCCTCCTTTATGGGCAGAATAGCAAGTCTAAGTGCCTGCCCTGCTATGGAAACCAAAGAGACTCCTCCTGACAAAACTCCCTCTCATCACCATACCACCATCCTATGCAGCCAAGGAGTGGGCATATGACCCAAAGTTGGCCAATTGAACTTTCTTAGGATTTTCAGTCTTGAGTTGAGTTGTCCAAAGATGGAAGAAACAGAGTCCAGTCTTCCTAGCTGCAGTGCCTGGGATAGAATCAAACAGTTCCAACCACTGAGACCTTTCAAAACTGCCCCCTTTTCAGTAAATTTTATTTTTCACTTAAGTAAAAGCATCTGTTATTGAAACTGTTATAGATTGAATTATGTCCCTCCAAAACTCGTTATGTTGAAATCATAAACCCCAGGACCTCAGAATATGCCCTTATTTGGAAATAGGATCATTGTAGATGTCATTAGTTAAGAAGAGGTCAGGGGCACCTGGGTGGTTCAGTCAGTTAAGTGTCCGCCTTTGGTTCAGCTTGTGATCCCAGGATCCTGGGATGGAGCCCCAAGTCGGTCTCCTGCTCAGTGGGGAGCCTGCTTCTCCCTTTACCTCTCCCGCCCACTCCTGCTCTCTCTCACTCTCTCTCTCTCAAATAAATAAATAAAATCTTTATTAAAAAAAAAAGAAGAAAGAAAGAAGAGGTCAGGCTGGAGTAGGGTATGCCCCTAGTCCAATATGACTGGGTATGTTAATAAATAGAGAAATTTGGACACAAACACACATGCAGAAAGCATGCCATGTGAAGATGAAGGCAGAAGTCAGGGTGATGCTTCTGCAGGCCAAAGAAATCCAAGATGTTAATCTTGAGCTCAGACTTCCAGCTTCTAGAACTGAGACAATAAGTTTCTGTTGTTTAAGCCACCCCATTTGTGGTATTTTGTCACAGCAGCCCTAGCCAACTAATGGAGTAACGAAAACACCTAACCTGATGACTTTTCTTTTTTGAACATAAATATTCCTGGGGAGTTTAAGGGAACATATTTGCATGAAGTTATTGGTTAAGAAAGACCGGAATGGCCTGAGGAGAGGAGTTGCTAACCTGGGGAAATCTACATAGAAAGATAATAGGCTGGCCTCTAAATTTGATACGGATATTTCATAAAATGCCTGTTTTCCCTGCATTCACAGTCAAAAATTTTGAGGAGAACGAGCAGATGATTTCGCAGTTAACAGATAAAGTAAAGGCTGGAAATAAACAATAATGCAACTTGAACAGTTTGAGTTTGAGAAAAGGTATGTGATGCACAACTGTCAGGATAAGTTTCTCTGTTACAAGAATTAAGTTTTTTGCTTTTGCTTGTTGTAAAAAATGATGGATTATATTAACTATTCTCATGTTGATACCTTGATATAATGTTAGCATCTGCTCTGAGTCAGATGTTAATATGGTGTGGGCAGAAGGCCCAGGCTTGATCTGATTAAGGTAACTGACTTTTTCTTTTTAGTGCCCAAGGATTAAGTGGTCCCTAATTAACTCTTATTATTTTTGTTTTTTTTTAGCAAATATCTATTGAGTATATACTCTGGGACAGGATAGGTTGGTGAATAAGATGGGCAGGTTTCCAACTCCACCTTGGAGGGAGCACCAAATGAAACAGAAATTAATGGTCAGGTGTATTGTGGGGAAGTAACATTTCATCTGATAAGTGAAGGTCAAGTGAGATTTAGCAGGCCCAAAGCAGGATACGTTGTCTGAGGGAGGACTGTCTCTGGCAGAGTAGAAGGTACTATGAAAGCCTAGAAGTAAAAGAGAATACTTTGGCAATGGGAGACAGTGAAAGAAGTTCACCAGGGCCAAGAGGTGAGGCTGGGGAGACCAGGAAAGCTAAATTAGGGAGTCTGAATTATCCTAATGGTAACATGAGCAACCATCAAAGAATTTTATTTTAAGATTTTATTTATTTGACACAGAGAGAGTGAGAGAGAGAAAGAGACAGAGAGACAGAGAGCAAGCACAAGTCAGGGGAGCGGCAGGCAGGGGAGAAGCAGGCTCCCTGCTGAGCAGGGAGCCCGATGTGGGACTCGATCCCAGGACCCAGGGGTCATGACCTGAGCCGAAGGCAGACACTTAACCATCTGAGCCACCCAGGTGCCCCCCATCAAAGAATTTTAATCTGGGAAGTGACTTGATTAGATGTGCCTTCCTTAAGAAATCATTCTAGTCACTGGAGAATGACACATGGAACAACTAATCTAGATGCATAGAAACTGATTAGAAATCTGTTGGCATGGTGAGCAAGACAGAGATTAAACTGGGACAGTGGTCATGGAAAAGGAGAGGGTATCATGTCTGGGAGAGGAAAAGTACCATGTCACCTGACTGGGGAGGTTGCATTTCCTACCAGTTTGGCCAAGACTGCCATTCTGGCTTGTTGCCTATGGGTTCCATGAGAATACATGGTAGCTCCAATGTGCCTCACTATTAAAGATTAGTGAGGGGGCACCTGGGTGGCTCAGATAGTTGAGCGTCTGCCTTCGGCTCGGGTCATGATCCCAGGGTCCTGGGATTGAGCCCCGCATCGGACTCCATGCCCTGCGGGGAGTCTGCTTCTCCCCCTCCCTCTGCTTCTCCCCCGCTCATGCTCTCTCTCTCTCTCTCTCTCTGTATCTCTGTGTCTCGAATGAATAAATAAAAAAATCTTTAAAAAAAAAAAAAAGATTAGTGAACTACCCGGTAGATACCCTCATGAGACTTGGAGGGGGACTCTGATTTCTGGCAGATGCCCAGTAGTCTGGCCATGATCCAGTCCTTTCGCCCTTTACAGCACAGTAGGTCTGGCAAGCCTGCAGCCCCCATCTCATCTACTTTTTCCAGACAACTCCAAAACCAGGAAATGTTGATTTAGGGGAAACTAGGGTGTATATCTTAGCCCAGGCTTCCCTTTACCTGGGAGTTCTGCCACTTCTTTCCCGAATTGCCTTTTCCTTCTTTTAACAGTACAGGGGCAGGCAGCAAGTCAAGTCCAGCTGGGAAACAAGATGTAAACGCAGTGCAGCCATCTTCAGGAACACTGAGTTTCCCAAAAGGGAACTCTTTCTCTCCCCACAGAAGTCCTTTTCTATTCATTGGGGGTGTGGGGGAGTTGTGTTTATAAGGGTTATTTTCTGCAGAAAGTTGTTTGATCCCAGCAACTATTGGTTCCTTGCATTAAGAATTCTAGGTACCTGGTGTCTTTCCTGCACAGATTTGGGACTTGCTACAACTCAGAGCAAAAATTAAAATTTTGCTCAACCTCTTGTGATAATAACTCAAATGTTTTATTATAAAATTCCTTGGGGTCCTAATATGGGAATATAAAATTGTAGCAAGACACTTTAAAAATGGCAGGAGGGGTTAGCTATCTACCTTCCAAAAGCATTTGATTGAGTTTTGTTGTCTTAAGTATTGGAATGCTTATGTTTTAAGTATAGCTACTCAGTAGGCAGTGACTATTATAAGTACTTTATTTTTTTATTTAAATTCAATTTAGTTAACATATAGTATATTATTAGTTTCAGGGGTAGAATTTAGTGATTCATCAGTTGCATATAACAGTGCTTATTACATCAAGTGCCCTCCTTAATGCCCATTACCCCCTTACCCCATTCTCCCACCCACCTCCCCTCCAGGAACTCTCAGTTTCTCCCCTATAGTTAAGAGGCTCTTACGGTTTGCCTTCCTCTCTGTTTTTATCTTACTTTATTTCTCCTTCCCTTCCCCTATGTTCATCTGTTTTGTTTCTTAAATTCCACATATGAGTGAAATCATGTGGTATTTGCTTTTCTCTGACTGACTTATTTCACTTAGCATAATACCCAAAAGTACTCTACTTCCATAAGTACTTTATTTACATATATAATATATTTTATATATGTATATATATATATATATATGGGATTGGCAAAGAAGAGCATAACTAATTGAAAGAATGGCATTTAGGATATGATCAGGCAAAAAAAAATTGACTTGTGTGGCGCTCAGCTCCAAATCATCAATCCCCTTTTTTTTTCTTAGTGTAAGACTGATGAATCACAGACCTGTACCTCTGAAACAAATAATACATTATATGTTAAAAAAAAAAAAAGAAGATAGTAGGAAGGGAAAAATAAAGGGGGGGAATCGGAGGAGGAGACGCACCATGAGAGACTATGGACTCTGAGAAACAAACTGAGGGTTCTAGAGGGGAGGGGGGTGGAGGGATGGGTTAGCCCGGTGATGGGTATTAAGGAGGGCATGTACTGCATGGAGCCCTGGTTGTTATACACAAACAATGAATCATAGAACACTACATCAAAACCTAATGATATAATGTATGGTGATTAACATAACATAATAAAATAAAATTAAAAAAAAAAAACAACAGAATTGATCTGTAGACCAGATCAGCCTGTGAAAAAAATAAATTTTAAGGCAATATTTGAATCTGCTGACCTCGAAGTTCCAAAATTTCCACCAGTCAAAGGTTAGGTGGGCACGGAGTGGGCACTGAGTTTTCAATATAATTAAGGCTGCTGCTTCTGGCTGTATTTCTGAGGTCACCATGCTTACGTGGCTGATTAGATTCCACTCCTGAGAACAGACACTAAACACATTCCCAATGACAGCAATTGCTTTAAACTCCTTAAAGCCTTCAAAACAGAGAAAGTTTAATTTAGAACTCTTAGTTAAAATAATTAGCAATTAAGACTCCAGGAAATTACATTTAAATCACTCCTGTAGCATCCTTGAAAAGTTCCACACCAATTCAGAAGTTCCTATATGATAAAAGAATAGATTGTTCATTGTTAAAGTTTTTGAACTTCCTTCTTCTCCACCTTTTTATTAAATCTAACGCAACTTGAACGTAACTCTAAGGGAGCAGTAAGCTCTGGGTAGGTATAGTTCCAGGATAGTGGAACTGGTGAAGAGGCCCACCTGCTGGGGCATTTTCTTTGGCAGTTTGATGAATAATGGCTTCTCTTCAACGTCATCCTAAAACAGGAGTCTACCCTTCTCACAGATCCAAAGATTTCAAAACACCCTTCCTCATTACATAAAACAAACAACAGGTTTTTTTAAATTGCTCTGTGTGTTTATTAGCTAATATTAGTTCAGCAAAGAGGGAACAAAAGCTCACAAACACTCTACACAGTTTCACAAGACACATTGTAGGGGGAAAAGTGACTTAGAAGGATCGACAATATTCTAGGGTCTTGGGGGATGCGTTCCTGGGGAAGTGAAACTCTAATTCCTGGTGGAAGGGGTCTCATTCCTGGAGGGGGCATGCCTGTTGGCGACCTTCGAACAGGGGGAAGCCCAACTGGTGGGCCCATGGGGGATCTCGTACCAGGTGGAGGAGCCATAATGCCTGGAGGTAGTGTTGCCCAGCCCACAGGAGGGAGTGAGGTCCCTCCCACTGCTGGGTATTGAGTTGAGGCTCCAGCAATGTTGACAGTAGCAGCAACTGCAGCAGTTGCTACAGTGCCTTTTCCCTGTGGGGTCATTACCTGTTGGGATGGCCCCCCAACCCCTCGGACAAGGCTTGCTAATCCAGGGGAAACTTGGGGAGTTGGACCGCCAGCTGGCACTCCTCTGCCAGCTTCCCTGCCAACCCCAGGGCCGCCTGCAGCCCCAGCAAGTGGTACCTGAGCAATGCCAGTATCTTTGGGGGGTGGTCTTGTCAACTCCCCCTGCTTCTGAGAAGCAGTTCTTTCATCAACTGGAATTTAAAATGTGATTCTGGGAGCTGCCCTTGTGAGCTTATGGCAATTCTCAGTCTTTCATTCTGCTCCACCCTCCCCGTCTACTCTTTCCCCTATTCAGGGTCCATTATTCCCAAGCATATGGTGCCCTATGCATCCTTCCGAAGGAACAAGGACCCCACCTAAGACAGTGCTTTCAACACTCTAGCCCAATCCTGGCTCCCCTTTGCATCAAAACTACATGCCCTGTGTCCCAGAATCTTTCGGGAAGCCAGCAATTTGACATGCTTATTTTTTAAAATGTATTTCTACTATGGCATTAATGAACAACAATGGCATATCTTTCTCAGAAAACATTTGCTGTCCAATTTCAGCCTTCACTACCTTAATCTGAAACAGGGACACTCCGGCAAAGGCAGAGGAAGAGATACTCTGACACAGAGGAGCCCTTTGGCTCTTCCTCAGTTCATATATTCCAGTTACCACTTAGTTTTATAACTGGCTGCACTCACATATTTCATGAAATTACAAAACCTTAGAGCTGAAAAGGATTTCAAGGTAAGTCAACACTGCCACTTTAAAGATAAACTAAAACACAGAAAAGTTAAGAAAACGGTCCCACAGTTACTGAACAGAGAAGCCGGGACTCCTGGCTCCAGTTCTGACACATGTCCCCTTATCTCTTAGACTCTGTTAATGAGCTTTCCAGAAAAATACATGTGCACAGCTAATTCTTTCTATCTGTGATTTCCAATGGGAGGAGGGGAGTTGGGTTGGAGAGAGCATATATAAGCATTACCAAAAGGCATGTTCAGATTTAAGAGCATAATTAATATCAGAATATACTTCCAAATTGGGAAAGGAAAACGCTATTACTTTGATAACAAGAATTACAAGTAGTAACTTGTAGCAAGACACTGGCAAGTAACGATTCCATCCTATCCATGTCAGTGATTCTTAAAGACTGATGGTGGTGGGCACCGGAGGCACATCAAACCCTCCACAGGAAGAGTGAGGCACCTAGCTTTATCTGAAATATAGAAAATATTTATCTCTTGAAAATTGTGGTTCTGATTATGAAATGTTTCAAATACAAAAATACAGAAAAAGCATGACTTCACATATTTCCCCACCATATTCAAAATGCATTGTTCTATCACATTTGCTTAATAGGTCCCTTTATTGTTTAACTTTTTAAAAGAATACGTACAGGCACAGATAAAAATCCACCAGCAGTGTGCTTTCCTTCCCCTCTGTTTGAGCGACAGGCACCCTGATCAAGTATGTATGTATTTTTGCCTTTTAAGTATTTCTCTTTTACCACATATGCATAGATGCATAAATAATGCATATTACTGTTTGATGTATTTTTAAATTTTATTTAAATGATAGTACTAGTGCCTATATCTTTTTACAACTTTTTTTCATTACATATAATATTCATGAGAGTTTTTTTTATATTGACATCTGTAGATCTAGTTAATTCATTTGACTTGCTGTATAGTGTTTCTTGTATAAGTAAACCCAACTTACCTGTCCAGTCCCCTACTAAGGGACAGTTATATTTTTACTTTTTCACCATTGTAAACAGTGTGGCAATGAAAATCTTGACATATGACCCATTTGTGCACATGTGTGAGAGTTTTTCTAAGATGTATAACTAGAGATAGAATTTTAGGATACATGAGTTTCCATGCATACTAACTAATGAAATATTGTTTTCCAAAGTGGTTGTGCCAATATATCCTACTGCTAACATTACCCGAGTCCTGTTTCCCCACATCCTTACCAACATTTGGTGATATCAGACTTATCTTTCTTATCTCTTGAGGATGAAATTTTTTCTCATATTATTTTAATTCGTATTCCCTATATAACAATGAAGTTGAGTATATTTTCATACATGCATTAAATACTCCAGTTTCCCCTTCTGTGAACTGCTTTTTATTATTGTGTATCCATTTTCTAAAAGGTTGTTTTTCTTTTCCTTATTGATTTACAGAAGACTTTATGTATTCTGAATACTATTCCGCTGGCACTTATATAGATGGAAAATATCTTTTCCCAGAGTGGGTGTTTTTGTTTTACTTTATTTCTGGCTCTATTTATGGTGTATGTTGTCATGCACAGGTTTTTAATGAAATCAAATTTATCATCATTTTCTTTTATTTTGCTATTTTTTGTTGTTGTTTAAGTAATACCTCTCACTGGAAGTCATATAATATTGTCCTGTATTTTTTCTTGAACTTTTTAAAGTTTTGATTTTTACACTTGGTGTTCAGTCCACCTGCAGTTTGTTTTTGTGTATGGTATTAAGTAGGAGTCTGCCATTCTTTCCTCTGTGGATTAGCCTGATGTCACAGCAAACAGTTACAGACCAGCCCAACTTTCCCTCATGCTTTTGTAAGGCCACTCCACTTTACACGAAGTTCCTACATAGAGATGGGTCTCTCTTTAGGTACTCTGTTCTCTTCCGTTGATTTCTTTGTCTCTCCCCATGTCAAAAACACTGCCTTATTTAATATGATTATATCAAAGTTTACTCCTGGTTGGGTATGTCTCTGCTTTTTATTCTCCTTGTTCTCCTCCTGAGGCTTATTCTTCATCTCTTTCCATAAAATTATTTTAGTCCATCCTCAGTGCTTTTTACTTTTGTATGACATTTAGGTCCATTTTATAAAGTCCTGTGAAATTAGATTTGCTTTATAAATTAATTAGAAACTTACCATCCTTTTAATATTAAGTCTTTCAATCTTTGTACATGCCTTTTCTCGGTGTATTTAACTCTTCTTTTAGGTCCTTCAGTAGAATTTTGTGATTGTCTTCATAAAGATATTGCACTTCTTTTGTTATATTTACCTTTAGGTACATTTGCTACATTTTATGGAGGATATGAAGATACAATACTGATTTTGTACATTAGTCTTGCATCTAGAAATCTAGCTGCACCATTATTGGTACTAATAGTTTGTAGATTTTCCTACATTTTTCTCTGAGACAAACATATCATGAGTGATGTCTTATTTTTTTCTTTTTGATTTGTTCACATTTTAAAAGTTTTAATTAATTAATTTGTCTCATTGCACTGCCTAAAATCTCCAGTTCAATATTAAAATGAAGTGGTAATAGCGAACATAATTTTATAAGGGATTAAAATGGAGCTTCTAATGTTTCTCCATTGAATATGATTTTGCTGTAAGTTTTGGTTGATATTCTGTATCAGACTGAGGAATTCTCCTCCTATTTTAATTTTACTGTAAAAGTGTGGATTGCTCTTTTTTTTTTACTCTGAATGGGTATTGAATTTTATCAAATCATTTTTTAATCTGTTGAGATAATTACGTTTTTCATCTTCAGTTTCTTTATATAATGAATAAAATTAGTAGATTTGTTTATTTAAACCATCTGGGTATTTTCTAAAATGAACCCCACTTGGTCATTCTACATATTTCAATGCATTGTTGGATTTGTTTTATGAATATTTTATTTATGATTTTGCATCTTGTCACAAGTGATATTAGCCAACAGTATTCCTTTGTGGTACTGCAGTTCTGACAAGTTGGGGTTTCAAATGTTTACTGTACTCATGAAATGAGTGGTAAAGTAGTTTCTTCTTTCTACTCTGGAAGAGTTTGTATAAAAAAGTAATTATATATCTTTCTTAAATGTGTAGAAATTGGCTGTAAAACCCTCTCTTTGACTTTATTTGGATTTATTTGTAACTACTGATTCAATTTCTTTAACAATTATAAAACGATTCATCTTTTGTGTGGTCATTTTGGTAATTTTGGTAATTTTTCTAGAATTTTATTTTTTTAACTAAAGCTTTCAAATGTATCTCCATATAGTTTCTGAATACATACATACACACACATTAGTCTGCAATTATCCTTTTTATTCCAAATATGATTTATCTGTGCCCACACTCTTTATTTATTATTGTTGCTCAAAATCTTCCTATTTTTTTTCTTTACCACTGTTTGGCTTTTTTGACAATATTGTTTCTTTTTTTCCTGTTTTATTCGTTTCATTATTCTGCTACATTTTACTCATTTTTTGGACAAATTGCATATAAATATCTAGGCTTGGAGTTTCCCAAACAGAGTATTGCAAAATCATATCTAAGCTCCAGTGAAGCAAAGGCAAGGGCACTGGTGATTTCCAGGGGAGTTGTCTTCATTTTTATTTATTTATTTATTTAAAAAAATTTTTTTAAAGATTTTATTTATTTATTTGACAGAGAGAGACACAGCGAGAGAGGGAACACAAACAGGGGGAGTGGGAGAGGGAGAAGCAGGCTTCCCGCGGAGCGGGGAGCCCGATGCGGGGCTCGATGGATCATGACCTGAGCCGAAGGCAGACGCTTAACGACTGAGCCACCCAGGTGTCTTCATTTTTAATCAGCTTCTACATTTTCTTGTTATCTCTCCATGCTGCCTCGGTGGGTTTTTTTAATGCCACCTTTTCATTTCTCCAAAGGACTTGACTTTAGGCAGTACTCTCAGTGTTACCTTTCCTTCCTTGTCTGGACCCAAGGCTCCCTCTTCTGATTCCATCTAGGTGTTAGAACCAAAACATCGGGATTTCCAGGGCCCCATTTGCCCCTCCCTGAGGCAGGATTAGCCTCCCTCAGTTGCCATTCAGGTTTCTAGTTCTTTCTTCAGTAATAACTCATGGGGAGAATTCCATTTCTGTTTTCGGGGTTCAGATAGCCAATAATTCTGTTGTCATTATTTTATAGTTTCCCATTTTCTAGATGTTTATAGCAAGAGGGTATGTCTGTTATCCTAGTTGACCAGCTTGTTGAAACAGAAAGTTTTCAATTTATATTTTAAGACACATAAATTCAATATTTAGAGAATTCATACTTCTGTTTTTCTGTTAGATTATATTAATAAGTGCTACCATTTATAGAACATGCAACAAAGGTGCAAGATGCTTCATTTTGATTGTTGTATTTAGTTTTTAGAACTATTTTACAGGTGAAAGAATTGAGGATTGGGGTTGTTAAATCATTTTGCCCAAGTTCACACAGTTATTCAGCTCCAGAGGATGCAACTCACATCTGTCTGACCTCAAAAGAGATGTAACTGATTCTCAAGCCACTGGGATTTTCTCCCACCTTGGGCTGCTTTTTTGTTTTGTTTTGTTTTTTGGCTCTTCTGTTGTTAAGCATCACCCCTTTCTTATATAAACCTACTAGTTCCAGGGATTTCAGTAAAAATCTGAAGGGCAGGAAAAACTCTCTATGACTTTCACCTTAACGTGCCCCCTACACACTCTCTTTATCCCCTAAAAAATTAATAAGTATGTTTGAGTAATAATTTGTAATTATAAATATTATAATTTAAGGAGAGAATTAAGGAAAGAGAAGCATGGATTTCAACAACACCAATTGGATCATTTTTGAAGGTGAATTCCAAGCATGCAAATTTATTTCAAACCTTCCCTGAGGACTGAGTGCAAAGCAGCTGGCTGGTACTTTTAAGCCGCTCACAGTTCGGCACAGTGGCTCCTAATGCTGGCAGAGCTCCTGTGTCACCAGGATCTGCAGAGCGTGGCAAGCCAGATGAAAGAGGAAGTTTGCAATTAATTAAAAATAAATGAAAACAAAAATCTTCCCCCAGTGGCTTGCTTCTCATCTTGGTTGTAATCCACAGTCAACATGTGGAGGCCACGTGGGGCATTTACCAAATGGAAAAGGTAGAGGACTGTGTCGGAGAAACCACAGCCTGCCGCTCTGGACCACACTAATAATTCTTTTAAATCCTCTCATTCCACCTCGTCAGGAGACACAGCAGCATTTTAAATCTGACTGACCCATATAAATTACCTTTCTACTCATCCGGCTGTGAAATTAACAGTCGAGGAAGACAGGTCCTGTCAAGCTTGCTGTGCGGAGCTGCTTGCTGAAGGGTTCAGAATGAATGGGGGGTGGGGACAAGAGACATTGCACTTTAGGAAAACAAGGAGCTAGAGAGCTGCAGTCAGCTCTGATACGGCGCCTGCTGTTCTGGAGCCTGGTACCAGCTTGTGAAGGGGGTTCACCGAGAAGGCGCGACTTGTGTGGTGCCATCTGTTGTGCTGAAACGCAAAGTGCTGTGAGCCCTGGGGGCCTGCTGCAAAAGGGCCTGGGACAGATACCATTTACCTCAAAAAGGTTAAGCCAGTGGAACTTGAAAAATAAACAACCCAGAAGTACTCTCCCTTCTTAGTGTCACCTAAACTCACGAGTGTCCTGAAACAGGGCACTTAAACTTTCTTGGTCTTGGTTTCCTAAATATTTATGTAATACTATTTCTAGATGTCAATAATAATAAAAAAAGAACCTACCTTCTAATGAAGGTTCATCAGCAAATCATCCTGTAATTTTGTGTTGTTTGAAGATGTCATTTAGAAGAGGTAGAATGGACCTCTTACTCCTAAACCCCCATAATTTATTCCCTAGCCTCACCAGTCTCCAAAATGACAATGTCAGTAATTTCTTTCCTCTATCCTTCTAGTCTGATTTAAGAAGAATTGGCTTTATCTTTTGTTCTACATCAGAAAAAGACCAGTCTTACCATGTGGTAGATATTACACATTAAAAGATGGAAGGCAACAGAGTGGGAAGATCGCCTTGCCAGTTCTCCACTGGGCACGTGCCTATGCACGCATGCCCGCACAGACAGATGTGAACAGAAATCTAGGCTGATGTAAATGCAGCAGCACCTATGCACGCTTTGGCCTGAGGTCTGTGTGATTTGGCCACATGCCAGCATGGAAGTAAGTAGGCAAAGAATAGCTTTGATAACACTGCATGCCAGTATACCAGAGAAGCACAGGCAAGACAATTAGTTGGTAATTGCTGTTAACCACTTTATTAATATTATTGGTATGAAGGATTATGTTAGTGACCTTTCATTTATCATCTGATGTTTTCCTTAAAAAGATTTCGGACAGATTTTATTATCCCTCTTTCATAGATGAGACACTTTGGCCCAGTGATGTCGTGTAATATCAAAGATCGCAGCTTATAAGACAGAATTGGAATGAAAACCAATTTTGTGATGCTAAAATGTCACAAAGACTTTCAACTCCAGAGTCCATTGTAACTCAGAGAGAAGAGAGAAGACTAACACTGAAACAGTAATACTACTAATACTCAGGCATGATAGTCCTTTCCTCTTCTCTTTCCCAAAACCCCTACTTCTAAAAGAGAAAACAAAATCAAGGACATTCGAGAATGGATGACTTCTGCTCAGACTACTGAAACTGAAAAACCTTAAAGATCATTGCCCATACTTCTCTTTCAAACAGAGAAAGCTGAGGCTCAAAGAGCTACTTACAAATGGTTTCAGTCTCTAATGGCAGAGCCAGGACTAGAAATAAATAACACATATTCCCAGACCAGCGCTCTTAATTTCATACCAAAAAAATGAAAGCATTTTCAAGATCAGAAAGTTACTTTCCTCATTGTTCACCTGCTTCCATGGTCCTTAGTCCAGAAACCCTAGAATAATTGAGAGAATGGCAAAGTTGTCTTTCTTTGTACGCCCAATGCATGAATTTACAGTTAGTGCTTTCCCCCACCAGGAAGGAGAAAGTCAAAGCTATTATACGAGAAGATGTTGTATCACTTTTCAGAGAAGGCTATATTTTGACATCAGTATATTTTTCTTTTCATCCTTAGCTCTCTGACAAGGAAAGTTTTGAATGAGGTCAGTGGTGTTAATTTTACTTCAATTTTAACTTCCCAAGTGAGTTCATCATCTGTAGAGTTTCTATTTTGGTAATTTGAGTTTTAGCAGTTAAGTTGTACTCTGATATTCTGTATTCCATGAAATTAGACACTAGAGGGAATACATTTGAGACATGAAGATGTCTCCAAAGAAGAAATTCATAATCTTCAAGCTAGAGAAAATTTGATTTACAGGAAAGTTAAACAACAACGAAAAACCCAAGCAAAATAAATAGGGATGATGGGAGCAACTCTGCCTGTGCGGCTACGTATGAATAAATAGGCTAACATTCATATTAGAAATTTAATCCTACTTTGAAAATGTAATTGAAATTGATCCATCTTTATTTGAGTTTCTAACCAAAGTTAAGAAAAATGAGCTTCTAGAAGTAATTTTCTGGACTGTTTTCTCTCAGTTCCAAATACATCCTTCTTTATTCCTTACTCTGTTTTGGGAAACTGGGGCTGGAGGTCTGCAAAATGTATTTCTCCTTTGCCGGCTGCCTTCCCGCTGGGTTCTGCAGCTAGGAGGCCATGGAGGGAGGCTGAAGACTGGAGGAGGGGAGCAAGTTATTTCCTCTTCCTGTTGGGTTCAGCCTGAGGCTTCCTTCGGCACTCTCAGAACCAGGGTCATCACCCTCTCCCTAGTGGTAAGACCACGAGGCAGGCCGTTCCCCAAACTGAAGTACTGAGCCCCGGCTTAACAGAGGCCCTCCTCCAAGCTGCTGAGGGGCCAGCACCAATGGGCACCACTGCCTTCCCTGCTGTCTGATTGCCAGCATCACAGGGTTCTTTCTTGAGCTGATGAGGGGTGGCAGGAGCCTAGCACCTCTCCTCAGAAGTCTGAGAGCCAGCTCCACAGAGTTCCCCTTCAGGCTCCTGAGAAGCTGGAAACAGTCCAGACAGCATCATCTCTTCAATTCCAGCTCTGCAAGATCCCCCTTCCCAAACACTGGATTCCCCTGAGGATCCCCAGCCCTAGAATGATAGCTGCATCCTGCAGTCATTACATCTGTGTGTTTGCTTTTTGCTTTTTTCAATCCTCCAACTCCGGTTTAGCCAGTTCCCTATATTAAATTATCTTGTGAAATACCTTAATGTGTTTTTGGTTTTCCTAACTATACCCTGACATAGAAGTTAAAATGAGAGGATGTGTGGAGAAATAGGTGAAGTTGGTGGCCTAAAGGAATTGGACTGAGGAACACTAAAGCACAAAGCTCATGACCATTATTTTAAGTCTTATTGAGAAAATGAGGGAAGGAATCTCTCATTTTCTTAAATGCAGCCGTCTTTAGTCTTCCAAGAGCTGTCCTGTGGTGGAGAGCCTGGAATACTAGTAGATACCAAGAGGGTAGAACCAAGGGGTCCAGAACAGGACAGCATGGCAAAGCTGAACTTCCTTTTCCATGACAAAGACGTTTCTTACAGTCAGCGGAATCCTTAGCTAGGATGGTCAGATATAGGACTCTTGTAAAAGAGATTCGATTTAATATTCTCAAAACCCCAAGATTTGATGCTTCTAGCAACAGCTGGCAATCAATAGAAAAGTAGAGGAGGGCTGTGCGTTGGAGCATCCTTATGCAAGGTTTAATATTATAGTCCAGAAGCAACAGAGACCAATCCCATTCCCTGTGAGATCAAATCAATGACCCAGAAATTGATCTCTAAAATGCCCGGAAAAAAATGCAAATGATAATTGACTAATGGAGTCACCTCCTATCTGATATGCCAAAAGCAATGTGAGAAGTAAGTAATTTTAAGAATTAAATAATGCAGGGTTGAGGCACCAATTGTTTCCATAGTAGAGTGCCATCAGAGGGGTGAACTAGACAGCGTGTGATATCAAAGACTCTGGAAAGTGGAAGCACAACTCTTAAAAAAATATTCTTCCAGTATTCTAGTCTAACACTGTTCTGAGATTTCCTTGCTCAATTATGCATTTATGTAAACTTCCAGTCAGAAATATCCAAAGATAGCTGAGGGAGACTAATTCTCTAATCAAGTTTATAATAGAACAGAAAAGTAAAAATGAAAACATAGAGACCTTCTAGTCAGCAGGTGTTCCTGCATGCTGCCCGTTTTCTTTTTAAATTTTTTATTTAAATTCAATGTAGTTAACATAGAGTGTATTATTAGTTACAGGGGTAGCATTTAGTGATTCATCAGTTGCATAGAACACCTAGTGCTCATCACAGCAAGTGCCCTCCTTTATCCCCATCACCCAGTTACCCCTCCCCCCACCCTCCTCCCCTCCAGCAACCCTCAGTTTGTTTCTGAGAGTTAAGAGTCTCTTATGGTTTGCCTCCCTCTCTGTTTCCATCTTATTTTATTTTTCCTTCCCTTCCCCTATGTTCGTGTTTTGTTTCTTAAATTCCACATATGAGTGAAATCATATGGTATTTGTCTTTCTCTGACTGTCTTATTTCGCTCAGCATAATACCCTTCAGCTCCATCCATGTCACTGCAAATGGCAAGATTTCATTTTTTTTGATAGCTGAGTAATTGTCCATTGTGTGCGTGTGTGTGTGTGTGTGTGTGTGTGTGTATCACACTTTCCACTCATTTCCGTAAAGTCTTCTCCCCAAATCCATGCATTTACCCCAGTGCTCTGAATCTAAACTTTTAAGTTCTATGGTACAAGTTTGGTTGGCCTTTTCTTCTTAGCTCAGAAGACCTTCATAGTATTCAAGCCATAAGAAATTCCCAAATAACAGTGGCTCTTCGAGGCAAAAATAATTAGTTATAAAAGCTCCAATAACATGTATGTTCAGTGTTTCAAAGGCTATCTGAATGTATGTGTTTGCCCCTCAGTAAGTTTCTGAATATAGGTAATCAACAGAGACATAGGGGAAGGAAAAAGTCACACATCTTGCCTTCTTTTCATTCCATCTTTCTCTCATCATCCCCTTGAAGTCCTCTCTAAGTGCTATAATTCCCTAAAAGCAGTTTAGAATATATGCCCATCATGGGACTTTCATTTGATTTTGGGAAACATTTCTGCCCCCTGAAAACCTCTTGGGAAGTTTCAGTTTTCACCCAAAAGTTTCAGTCAGAAATCAGTGGGGGAAAAAAGTGCAATGCTGAATCAGCTGAAGTTGAGCACAAAGCCCAGAGCTTACGGATAAAGCTCTGTGCAATTTTAACCATACTCTTCACCCAATAAATATTTACAAATACAGATATGACAAGACCCATCCAAAGAACTAACATCATAATGTTATTTCTTTTTTTTAAATTTTTTATAGATTGTATTTATTTATTTCACAGAGAGAGACACAGCGAGAGAGGGAACACAAGCAGGGGGAGTGGGAGAGGGAGAAGCAGGCTTCCCACGGAGCAGGGACCCCGACATGGGGCTCGATCCCAGGACCCTGGGATCATGACCTGAGCTGAAGGCAGACGCCCAATTACTGAGCCACACAGGTGCCCCCATAATGTCATTTCTGAACAGCTGTTTCTTTTTTTTTTTTTTTTTAAGATTTTATTTATTTGACAGAGAGACACACAGCGGGAGAGGGAACACAAACAGGGGGAGTGGGAGAGGGAGAAACAGGCTTCCTGCATGCAGGGCTCGATCCCAGGACCCTGAGACCATGACCTGAGCCCAAGGCAGACACTTAACGACTGAGCCACCCAGGCGCCCCTGAAGAGCTGTTTCTTAACATACTCTGTGTAACAAGGAAGTCTCACTGCTTGTTTGCATCCTTTGGAAAATGGCTTCTTCTACATCTCTATAATACATTTACATATGATGGCTCATTGAAGTTTTGTTTTGATTTGGTTTGTTTTGTTTATTAACACAGTGGGCTTCAGGTTTGAGTTTCCTTTAAAACTTGCCTAGAAAGCACCAAGTGCTGGTTTGAGAGACCTGCAGTCAAGAAGTCAGGTCTGCATACCAAAAACAGAACATAGCTAAATGCGCAAAATGAGGGACTTTAATCAGCACCTTCATGGATTTGTTAAGAATATGGGTGGCTAGTGGGGCACCTGGGTGGTTAAGCATCCAACTCTTGATTTCGGCTCAGGTCATGATCTCGGGGTTGTGAGATCAGGCCTTGCGTCAGGTTATGTGTTGGGTGGGGAGCCTGCTTAAGATTCTCTCTCTCCTTCTCCCTCCGCTCCTCCCCACTTCATCCCCCGCCCCTACTCATGCACTCTAAAAAAATATGGGTTGCTAGTTATATCTCTTCATTTAAGCAAAAATGGAATCTTACATGAGTAGCCTGTGAATTCAAAGCCAATCTGAAGCTGACCTTCTGGAAGGCAGTTGCTGCTTTCCCTAAAAGTTCTTACCAACACATTAGGCCACCATGGCCAGTCTGGAGACCTACATGTCCATGGACCTAGAGCTGATGTTACACAAGCATGCAGGCTGAAAGCAACCACTAGAGTTCTTAATTTGATGCAAGGCATGTTAACCACATGTAAACACACTGGTACAGCATTCTTAGCTTTGATTCTGCAGAGTGGAATTAACTTTTTATCTTCACCTTTGTGAATCTTTCTCTTCTTTAAGACTCAGCTCAAGTTCTACCTCCCCCAAACAAATCTTCTTAATTATACTCAATCAATGTTCTCTTCATCTCCTGAAGTCTATAACATATAGTACTTGCCTGGGTTGGCAATTATCTTGTCACAGGCATATTGTCACCTCCCCAACAACGTATTACATTTCTTTATATCCTCTAAAATGCCTAGCAAAGTGATAAAGACATAGTAAAAACTCAAAAATACTTACTGATTAGATAATCCATTGGTTGAAGGTTTTATCCAAAATCATTTTAAATACTTCCTCCAACCTTCAATCTTTTTTCTTTGCGGGGAGGATCTGGATTTTTTTACTTTACCATTTTGGCTTTCCAGTTTACTCAAAAGTTGTACAAGATTTTACCTTGGTTTGCACGTGTAGACCAGGGATGATATTCAAAATATTTAAAATCATTATGTTGGGGTACAGACCAGTCAGAATGGAGCAGTTTACCAGAGGCCACCTAGTGTGTTGGGCATAACCCTTTAGTTGATGAATTACAGGCAAGGCTCAGGTATGTAAGGGGATGGCCCAGAACAGCCAGAACGACTAGAAATCCTAGCAGGGGCAAGATCTCTCTACCAACAGAAATGGAAGTATTTTAATAGTTTTCCAATAGTTTAACAACTAGTGGCTAGAATGGTACAAACTAATAATTACCAACCTTGCCCTGGCCCTAAAATCTTTGAAAGCAGCAATTGCAAGCAGGGAAAATAAGCAGTCATCAGGCAGGGTCTGTAGAGAATTGAGTCCCCACTCTTATATGTGGAGGTTTAAAAAAAAAAACAAAAACAGAAGAATTCCCCATCCTTTTTCCTAGCTTTGTGTGGCCAGAATTTACAGGTACTTTAGATAATTAGCTGAAACTATCAGAAATTTGTTTCTAAACTACAGCTTGGAGTAATTTATTTCAGTATTACCTAATGGCACTTAGCTTTGAATTCATATTTGTCATTTTCTATGCATTCAGTGACCCTGCAAACATTATTATGAATAATTGTTATCTATGTGCACTCCACCTTGTTTCAAGAAAAAAGCTTAGGAAAATTAAAAAAAGATCCCATGCAATCAGAGAAAAAATATTTGGTATATGTGGGATGAACTAGATAAAAGTAAAAGGAGAAAAGATAGAATTAGGAGTGATGTATGTATTCAAAGTACTTGCTATGAAGTGTGATACATTTGCAAAAAGTGAGCTATGAATTTGGGCTCTAATCTTTCTAGCAGATAAAATGCAGAGGGGAAACATCAGTTATAAAATATAGAGTCCATTGAGATAAAAACAAACAATTGCTCAGAGAAACACACTGATTCATTCTCCTGAGACTGCTATCAATAATAAAGGTGTTTGCTTAAAATGGAACTCTTTTACACAACTATTTTCTTTAATCAAAAGCTCGAAGTAAAAAGCTAGTAAACAAAAACCATTCCTTTTGCAGGTTTCCCACTTAAACTGAACTGAGTTTATTCAAGCCTCTCTTCTCCCAACAAAGTTCTGAAAATTATCTAAATCCTTATTAGTAAATAAACCAGTCTTACAATTTTGAATATTGGGCTAAGTAGTCCGATCCTATTGGAAATGTTTATCCCCTCTGAATTGTCAAAACCTGAATGAAATAGACATAGATTTTATAACACGTTTTTGGCCCTTGGATCTCCTAAAAGAAAACAGTAGTCAAGCATCAAGGACAAGCCCAGACCTTGTAAATATGCCACAGCATTGCCAACCTCAAGCCTGGAATCCCATTTTGAGCAATTACTAGTAGGCCTGTTTAATTTGAAATTCAATTTATGTGGCTCTTAACTCTAAGCAACACTGCTATGAGGGAGAGGCTTTTCTAGTATACATTTGGGATATGTCCCTTTGTGTTTCTGAAGAAGAGATGTGTTTTAGAACTTTTTGTGATAGATTGGTGTAATTGGCTTCAGTGATTCAGAAACAGCATTCATTGCTGAGGCATTTATGGAAAATACATATTAATAAGCAAAGAGTCTCTCTCTCTCTCTCTCTCTCTCTCTCTCTCTCTCCCCCCCTCCCTCTCCCTTCTTCCCTCCCTCTGTTTCCCAAGAGGCTTCTTGGAGGAAACTGGAAGGTGTGATTTCTTTCAGTCATTCCATCATGCTCTCTTTTCTCATACAATATGCTAAATCAGATAACCGCAAGGAGCAAAAATAGGGGCAGGGTTGGAAAGACATGGGCTTTACACATCACCGTGATCACACCTTCCTCCCTGAAGTCTCAGTACCCAAAAACCCAAAGTCCAGTGGCTGGCACTGCAATGGCTGGGAGGCATGCAATGAATGTGATGCAGTGGTGGCGAGTGAGAGAACAAAATGTGGGTAGTTTTGATCATTTTGCTATCCATCCGCCAGATCATCAAACCATCTGAGGCTCAGTGGATTGTTAGTTAACTTTCAGAATACATGATAAGGCTGAAGGAGGTACATTTTCAACTTTTTCTAAAATTCAGAATGTATAATTAGTATTACCTTGCTTACTTTAATTGTTCTGAAACTATAGAGGACTTGAGGAACTATACAAAATTATTTGGTTTAATGAACTCAGTTTTCAACTTACTTAAGTCACTAATCTTATTTCCTTTAATAAGGGCATGAATAAAACTCCCCTGGCTCATTAATCCTGAAATCAGAAGTCGACTCCAAAGGGAAAAGTACTTAATATACTTAAAATGTTGAACATTTTTACAGGCCTTTCTCATACAAAGTGTTATTTAAACCTATCTTATGAGAAAGTTTTTTTTTAGCTTTGAGAGTTTTTCCCTTAGCACAGGTGCCCTCAATGGGCATATAATAGAGCCTTAATAAGTACTCATTGGCAAAAAAGGAAGGAAGGATGGGTAGAAGGATGGAAAGGAAAAAGGAAGGAAGAGAGGGAGAGGAAGGTTCATTTTACATATGAGAAAATTCAGAGGAGTTAGAGATTTGCCAAAGCATATTGGGCTGGTGGGAATAACCGGAAGTCTTTAAATCCACCATTCTTTATTGCTCAAAACGGCTTTTGCTCTGCCTTGTATATAAAATAAAATTTTGCATTTTAAAATCACAGTGTCATTATTTGTGGTCTCCAAATTATTGTTCACTGATAACATTTGATTTCATTTCTTCTCCAGATTCTTATTCTGGTAATTTTTATTATTATTCCACTCACTGTAATGAAATATTAACTCTAGCTGCAAACATATCCCAAAATTAGACCAACATTGTTACTAGCGGCTTTAAGGCATGACTTCGATATTTAACTTTTTGTGCTAATTCTTAATTTGTTTCCAAGGCTTTGAGCAGACATTTCTCATTTGCAACTCAAACCAAAGGGGCATGATTCCTTACTTTTTTATTGTTGCCAGTTTCTCCATGTCACTCATTTTAGCTCCTAGGCAAATAACTGAATTTTTTATTCAAACCTCTCAGAAATATGGTAAAAATAAGAATACATAAAGGTGCAAGACATATACATGGAAGATAATGTGGTTTCCTCAGGCTTAACAGTGAATAATAAATGTGTGCTCATACTATTCATTTCATACTGTCGTTGATTGCACAATCCCACTGGTGTAGATTGAACTGTATTCCCTTAAAATTCATATGTCCAAGCCCTAACCCCCAGTGTGATGTCATTTGGAGGGTGGGACCTCTGAGAGGCAGTTACGGTTAGATAAGGTCATGAGGGTAGGACCCTCATGATGGAATTAGTGGCTTTATAAGAAGAGGAGAGAAAGATACCACTCTCTCTCCACCATGTGAGGATGGACACAGCAAGTAGGCTGCCACCTGCAAGCCAGAAATAGAACTCTCACTAGGACCAAACCAGCCTGAACCTTGATCTTGGACTTTCCACCCTCCAGAATCATGAGAAAATAAATGTCTGTTGTTTGTGCCCCCCCATCTATGGTATTTTGTTATAGCAGCCATGTGCCAACAATTTTAATTTAAAATCTAAATTGTATTTAGTCCCTAATTAATGAGATGATTAAGACTGTGTTTTAGGCCTTTTAACATTTAGCAAATATTTCCTGGTCATCGTCATTATTAATCTTTACCAATGTCACAAGTAACATGTCAAGAATCTCACCTCCTTTTCATAAGGTAACTTGATGCAGGCAGGGCTATTAAAATATCATGATAGCTTGCCAGATTAGCCACTGAGCCAACCACAGACACCAGACTTCAACTTGGGGGTCAAAGCTTGTTTCTTCAGGCTCACTCAGACTCATCCTTTATGAGTCATAGATTTCTGAAAAGGGCATTCAATGCTAAGGAATCAGTGGTACAAATTAAATTGCCCCTACTTCCTTGACCTTGGAAATTTTTCTATAAAAATTCCTGCAATATATTGTATTATATTTTTACTTATCAAATTCTCTCTCCTGGGCCCTGGACCGTGTCTTATTTGTTGTTGTTTTTCTTCTTAGCACCGGGCACCAAGGCTGGCACAAGATGAACCTTCACAATTGTTTGGTGAGTAAATAAAGAATTGAATGAAAAGTCTGAACTAACATATGAATGCAACATGAGAAAGCGATTAAGAGCGTGGACTTTGTAGTCAGGCAAAAACAATAGATTCAGATCCCAGTTAGGTAGTATCCTAGTGAGTGACCACACCTCACTGAAATTTCTTTTCCTCATCTGTAAGATGGGGCTGGTAACAGTACCTCACTGAAGTGAGGAAACAACAAGGTAATGCACATAAGACTTAACATAGTATCAGTATCAAAGATGTTACTCTTATGAGTTGCCCCACCTCTAACTATCTATGTTGTTTGGACACATTTCTTATCCCTCTTTACCCTAGTTCCTAGTGGAAGAATGGGGGGTCATGAGGTTTACCTTAGAGGGGTAAAATAATTCAATCAGAGAAGATAGTGAGTTTGAAAATACAATACAAATGCTAGGCACAAATATTATTATTTCATTGTCCAAAAACATCAATCTCTTGGGAAAGCAGTAGTAACAAAGTAGATTGAACATCAAACTGAAGTTTGAGAACCAGGTTCTAATCTTGATTCCACCATCCTAACCCTAGACAAGGCACATAAATTTCCTGGGCCTCTGTCATCTTTTCTAGAAAATAAGATGGTAATCTAGATCATTCTTCAAATCAGTTCTGCATCTAAAATTGTATAAGCTTAAATCACTGTTACTTATACATTCTGAATTTTTATCTCTTGCCTGAGAATATGGCTATGAAACATTACTGTATCTCTCTGAGGGAGCTGAGTAGACGATAAGTATTTTAGAGTTGGGTAAACTGAAATGCTGTGTGACCAGTCCCTAGTCTAGCAAAGGTCAGTGGCAGAGGACACAGATTTAGAAAAAGAGATGCCTATGCCCAGTTCAGGAATATGCTTTTCCACTGAGTTTCAACTGATTCTATATTTAAAATTCTCCTGGTTAAATAAGTTATGGTACCTGCCTAGGAATACAATAAACTCGTTAAAATGATGTAGTAGAAAATTTTAATTAGATATAAAGATATTGATGAAAAATTGTTACAAAATGAACATATTATATATCCATTATGGATACACACACAGGCACATGCACACACTCACCCCAGACATTAATAATAATGGCAGTTTCTGAGGATAAAAGGACTTGAAGACTCATTCAGATAGGGGATATGGTAAGGAATTGAAAATACATTAAAAGCTCTGAGTGCCAGGCTAATGGATTGAGTTAAGTGTCTCTCTACAGGAGCACAGATCCCTAATACTTCAGATTCTTTACCTTGTTTTGAAGCTGTAAATGTGGGAGCTATTGCTTGCTCAACAATTTTTTGAGAAAATTAAGGGAGAAAATATATACTAATGCCTCTAGCGCAGTGCCTG
The DNA here is from genome assembly GCF_037043125.1 of Eumetopias jubatus. Taxonomy (NCBI): domain Eukaryota; kingdom Metazoa; phylum Chordata; class Mammalia; order Carnivora; family Otariidae; genus Eumetopias; species Eumetopias jubatus. Next base: position 39,114,056 of record NW_028274820.1, read on the forward strand.
TCCACATTAAGTGTTGAAGAAAAGCTAATTCCCTTGCACTCTCTGTGTGAGGCTCTACTTAGTAAAGCACCCCACCCCCAAAAAAGTAATCCTTCATTCTTGCTCCGTAATTTAATCCCTTTTCCCAAAATGGCCTCCTGAAGAAGACTTCTAAATAAACCTACTTCCCTCTTGATTGTAGAGGCTGGGAAATAGTAGTTTATTACTCCATGCCTATCTAACTCTGTTTTGGTTTAGCGCTACACATTTACTGTCTGGACACATTTTGGGAGAAAGATTGTATGAGATGCAAAAGCAAAGCACTACTTTTCAGCTATGCCTACGATAGGGTTGCATAATATATTGATTTTATAACTTACTTTTTCATCTATATCTCTTGAGGTCATTAAGCATTTTTCTGAGTCCAATGATAATCTACTTCTTATTAATAAATTTATTTCTGGCATGTCCCCCCTGCCCATACATGTACTTATTCCTCAGTCCTTCTATACTTTGTTTTTCTTTTTCTTCTTTTTTTCTTTTTTTAATTGATCTCTTATTAACAAAAAAAATGAAGGCGATGTTTCAGGAATAGAGTAAATTTTAGAGGTAAGCATGGACTGAGTGGGTTACAATATACCATTGTTCATAAAAATATGAGAAGGCTTTTGTTAATTTCATTGTCTTAGTTACTTTATTTATCTAGGGTATTAGGTTCCTATTTCTTTTCCAGGAAACTACTATTCCTTCTGCCAAGGTACAGCCAATCAGTTCTTTCAAACTCATGACCACACCATCCATTTCATTTTTCAACATTAGCTTAGGCAGATGTCATAATAAGAGGAAGTCTATAACAGCTACAGCAGGTGCAACTGCAATCTGTGTGTTCCCTAAAATACTAACATTTGGATTTTTCTAACATCCAGTCCTCTTCAAAACTATGTATCAAACCACAAGCAACAAATCAGGGAGCAGGAGCAGGATTTAAGAGATTCATTTACTACTATGAAAACCTGTCAGCTGCCTACAATACCTATAGGTCTAGGATATTATGCTAAGCCTTACTCTCAGTTAAAGAAATACAAATTAAGATAATTATAAGGCAGTGGTTCTGAAGCTTTAGAGTGCTTGAGAATTGCCTTGAAAGTTTGTTCAACATGGGGATTTCCAGATCCCATCTCAAGAGACACTTTGAGAAGATCTGCAAGAAAGCTAGATTTCTGAAATTTTTAACAAGCATCCCAAGTGATTCTGATTCAGAAGCTTCATCTCCCATGCTTTGAGAAAAATTGCTTGGTAGTCCAAAAACACAACTGATGAGTTAAAAAAATAAGAAAATATTGTAAAATCCATAGTTGATCGGACTGTGAACAGGGACATTTCTAACTGTACAATGAATTTGCTATAAATTAGAGAACATGCACAGCAAAAACTGTCAAAACAGCCAGAGCCTGTTGCCTGGTATTTCTTTGGAGGGAATCATAACCCAAGGAGATATTCTAGAATATTTACTTTAATGTTAATATTTAAAGACAGTGAAGTACTATTTATAATACAAAAATATTAAACAACAAAAATTATTAACAATAAGACAGTTTATCTACTAATAAATGTTTATTTAGCACTACCATGAGAGACAAAATACTAAGCCCTGTATGAATAATACCATTTAATCCTCATTTTAAGAAAACCTTACAATGACTGAGCAAATAGATTTATTAACCTGAACATATACTATATAGGTATTTTAATCTCATATGTGTGGGTCATAATGATTCAGAGATATAAAAACTAACATCAGGTGAAAGTGGCAAAACACAATAACCTAATTACAATTTTAAATAGAGACATAGGGATTATCAAAGATTATCGAAGGGATTAGTGATATAAAAGAATAGCAGGGTGTGAGTATTAGATGTTTAATTAAATTATTCACTTGGCAATTTTTTAAGAACACATAATTCCGTATATTTACAAGCTAAAACAAGGAATGAAATAATTTCAGTGTCAACAATATGATAATTAGAGGATGGAAATTATAAAACAACCAATATATTCAAATGAATGGCAGTATTACATATAAAGAGAAAAGACAATTATGAGTTTTGTATGGTTTAGATTAAGATCTGAAGTTCTGAGTTAATTCTAAAGGATTTTTTGAAACTGAGAAATATTTTTCAAAAAGTCTAGGTATATTTTAGAAGTCAAATAATCACTGGATTTCACCACTTCCTTTAGTGTTTTTCATCAACTTTGGCTAGCAAATGCCGGTCAAGTTTCTCTTGCCATCAGCAAGACCACCTGGACTCCATCTCCTAGAACCTCTTCTTTCAGCAATGAGTCATGAGTTCAGTTATTCCCATACATACTGTCAAATAAAAGCCACAGGACAGCTGTAAAGCTAACCCCTAGGATGGCTCCGATCCAGAATTACATTTTATGTGAGATCAATCTTTCACTGAGATTTTTTTTAAGTTCTTTTGAATTGGCACATGGCCAGAAAGGGGCTGATATTCTTGATAATTTGTTTTAGCCTCAAAAAAAGTATATGTGTGTATATATACGTATATATATATACATATACATATAAATCTGATATATATATCAATTGAATATAAATCTATCTATATATATAAATCTAATTTTACACCCTCCCACACACACATACATACATATGGATTTGCACTAATATCAAAGTCCATAGGAAAGTTACTTTAAGTTTATTGACATTTAGCCACTTGGAGGAAAACTGGCAGATTCATTCCAAAATAATTAATTTTTGCTGAAAACACTCAGAGGTCTGTTTTCCCAAAGCAGTCCTATGAGCCATGTGCTGCACTGGTAAGGGCATACTTCATTGGGCACCATCATTGCTTTCCCATCTGGCAACAGGTGGCCATTAATATGAAATGTTATACTAACACTGAAATGAAATCCATGCATAATCAGTGATTTTGGAGAGTGCAGAAGTGTTTGAAACTCTGAAAACTGCTCATTTCTTTAAACAAGCAAACCTTCATTCCAAACTCTACAAAAAGAGAAAATGAGCCCCTGGTATCAGCTGTAATGAAGTAGTTTCCAAACTTTTTCCATTTGTAGAACTTAAATCACATGGAAAAGTGATATGTAGAATTGGAATCCTTCCGGTTAAAAGCAGAGTAAGCACTGTGATAGCCCACCACAATGAGGGTAGCCCTACTGGATGCTCTCTGGGGCACATTTTATTGGTCACTCTTCTGAAGAAACCTTTTGGACTCACCAGGCTTCTAAGTGTGGTAGCAAGGGAAATTAGGCAGAGGGCAACCCACATCCTCGACTCACTCTGAGAGAGAAGCTTTAATGAACAATGGCTTCAGGTCTTACACACCTCATCAGTCCATATATCTGGCACACTCAGCCAGCCATAATCCGAACTCAAAATGGGTTGGGGCACAAGTCAAAATCAGGGATTATCCTGAAGAAGTTATATCTGTGCCTTTGTTGAATCCTGGTTTGCACTATGCCTTACTTTTATCAAGGGTTATTATCTAAAATATACACAGAACTCTTAAAACTCAATAATAAGAAAACAAACAACATGATTAAAAAATGGGCCAAAGACCTTAACAGACACCTCATCAGATGAGATATACAGATGGCAAATAAGCATATGAAAAGATGTTCCACCACTTATGTCATCAAGGACATGCAAATTAAAACAACGAGATACTACTATACACCTATTAGAATGGCCAAAATCTGGAACCCTGACAACACCCAAATGCTGATGAGGACAGTTTGGCAGTCTCTGAGAAAACTAAACATACTCTTATAATATCTAACAATCACACTCCTTGGTATTTATCAAAAGGAGTTGAAAATGTATGTCTACAAAAAACCTACACACAGATTTTTATGGCAGCTTTATTTATAATTTCCAAACTTGGAAGCAACCAGGATGTTAGGGAAATGGATAAACTATGGTACATCCAGACAGTGGAATATTACTTAGCTCTAAAAAGAAATGAGCTATCAAGTTATTAAAAGAAGTAGAGGGACCTTAAATACATATTACTAAGTGAAAGAAGCCAAACTAAAAGGCTAGGTAATACTATGTGAGCATAACTCTATGACATTCTGGAAAAGGCAAAACTATGGAGACAGTAAAAAGATCAGTGGTTGCCAGGGTTTGAAAAGTGGGTTGGGATGAATAAGCAGAGCACAGAGAATCTTCAGGGCAGTGAAATAGTCTGTATGATACCATAATGATGGGTACGTGTCGTTACACATTTGTCCAAACCCATCGAATGGGGCATAATGTAAACTATGGACTTTGAGTCATTATCATGTGTCAGTGTAGGTTCGTTAATCAGAACAAATGTACCACTCTGGTGGGGGATGTTTATAATGAGGGAGGCTATGCACATGTGGGGGAAATTTGTGATGTATGGGAAATCTCTGAACCTTCCCCTCAATTTTGCTGTGAACCTAAAACTGCTCTAAAAAAATCGTCTTAGTAAAAAAAATTCCTAAGCACAGTAGAATAATTGGATTAAGAATTAATCCTCTCATATTGACTGCTTTAAAATATGTCATGCTTATTTGGATATCTAACCTACCCATGCCTTTGCATACCATGCTCACACCACTACAGCAGATCACATATATATTTGATTTGTATGTCCAATGAGCACAAATTAAAACTTGAGAAAAACTTGTAAGAAGCCTTCACCACTTCAGGCTGTTTAGAACTATGAAAAACAAACTCAAATGTTCTTTGAATCTGTAAAATAGTGTATTCAGTGAACCCTAATATGAAAATATTCTGCCCTTAACCTTATAGAATGTCTTGTGGAGAGCCAGGTTTGTTAAAATTATGTTCTTTGGTTTCAATACGTCCCTTTCATGCAAGTGAGCCTGACTACCTACCTCTTGTCTCTTCCCCCTGGGATGCCCATTGCTTATTTTTAATATGTTTGTCTCAAGTTTGAAAACTTTGCCAAGATCATAAGCTGCTAGAACAACTTTTTTCTTTTTAATTTCCTTCTTTCCCCAACTAAATCCTAATTGTCAAAAATATTAAAATGGAGATAATCTCTCACTGGAGCATTTGTGAAAAATTAGAGTCCTCAGTGACTTCCGATATGACTGGGACCAGCTGCTGATAGTAACTCAGATAACAACGTGTTTCAAACAGCTAATCTAGTGAGGCTTTCTAAAAATATTAATAATAAAATCCAAGTGATTTAATTTCTCTAGATGAGTATAACGCAAGCTCACTGAGTCCGTGCGTCATCGGGCTCTGGTTGCTAGGAAATCCATGAATAGAACTTAATATGCATTCAGCAACAGGCTGCAGACGCAATTTATCTCCATGGATGCTCCCTCAATTGCCTTTGAAATGACATTAAGATAACTTTGAAGCATTTGAGACAAGCCAGAGTCAGTGAACACAAAGGAAACAAACCATTTTTGGGCAACCATCTGGACTTCCTGTGTAGCTCTTTGAAGTTCACATTCCCGGGGCTATGCATATCTTAATGTATATTTTATATAGGTGGGGATTATGGAGCTATGGCCATACTGTGAGTAGCAAATGAGGGACAAAAAATGATGCAGAAGTATGGGCTTTGGAGACAGATGCATCTAAAATCAAATTTCAGTTCAGAATCTCACTCGCTTGGGTACATAAACTTTTCTGAGCTTGAGTTCCCTCTTTTATAAAATGAGAGTAACAGTACTCACCTTACAGAATGATTGTAAGCATTAGATGTGTGTATCTAAAGCCCCCTGGTATACCATACCAGCACAATTAATGATGTAACAAAACTAGCCATGGAGGGAAGTAGCGATAGTAGGTTTAGTAGAAGCACAGCAGCACAAATACAAGAGTAGTTATTGCTATCAGTCCTACCACCACTATGATAACTATTACTACCACTACTACTACTGGGAGTAACTATGTAAGAAGACAAGAATCCTTTAGCTTTAAAGTTCTGCATAATCATTGTGACCGAAAAACAAACTAAAGGGGAAGAATAGTTTATAAAGAACCCCAAAACAGGGTGGGTGCCTGGGTGGCTCAGTCAGTTAAGCGTCTGACTCTTGGTTTCAGCTCAGGTCATGATCTTGGGGTCCTGGGATCAAGTCCCACATCAGGTTCCCCACTCAGCGGGGAGTCTGCTTGTCTCCCTCTCCTTCTGTCCCTCCCCCACTCAACCTCACTTGTGTGTGCTCATGTGCACGCACATACACTCTCTCTTTCAAATGAATAAATCGTAAAAAAAAAGAACCCAAAACAGTCACTTTCACCAAATTTCACTAAATTTAGCATTATTATTAATATTGCCCTGGGGTTGTAGGGGAAGAAAACTTTTCCGTCCTTCTATTCTAGGTTCTTTGGCTGGCCTAATAATTAAATTTTTATAAAACAAATTAATGAGAGAAAAGCCAATTTAATTACATATGTACATGAGCCCCACAAAGACATGAGAGGCTCCCTAGTAGTCAGGCAATTGAGGTTTATATATGGCATCTTGAGCTAAGCAGAAGGGGTAGAAGTCTGGGGCTTCAAATGGAAGGAGACAGTTCACAGGAAGATGGGAAGAGTAACTGGTTAACAAATGTTTGCTGTACCAAGTGAGAAGTCTTTCTTATGTAAAAAAAAAACTAAAAATAAAAAAGAATTATCTCTGGTAGTAGCTCTCTTCCTGATACAGGCTCCCTATCTAAATTCTTTTAGGCAGTTAATGGGGAGGTAAAAAACTCTTCTTGAGTCTGTTGGGCCTTAATCATCTTCAGCTCAAAACAATCCACATGCCAAAGTGGCATGTTCTGGGGTGAACTGCCCTGAACCCCATCACTTAACAAAGGATGTGGATAATGGTGCCATCCACTGGTAGGACAATTTGTTGGTGGTAGAACTTTGATTTTTGTTTTGCTTATACTATGTAACCCAAGTCCCCTAATTTACATTATGAAGTCCTTGTTTTTATATCTGAGTAGTCTTCATGACAGAGATAACAAAGACTTAAAAAGTATATACTCCTTCCATCTGCACTGAGAGGTATCTTTCTCTTCCTTCATCAACTGGTCCAGAAAACATTGTAAAGGACTTAACTATTAATCTGTTTGGAAGGACTGTACAGGTTCCAATCAAAATTACCTTCAGGTCACCTGGGCGGCACAGTTGGTTAAGCATCCAACTCGGTTTAGGCTCAGGTCATGATCTTGGGATGTGGGATCAAGCCCTGCATCAGGCTCTGCACTCAGTGTGGAGTCTGCTTGGGATTCTCTCTCCCTCTCCTGCTTATGCTCTCTCTCTCTCTAAAATAAATAAATACATCTTTAAAAAATAACCTTCCATATAATGCATATAATGCATAACATCTACATAGCCAGCCAATAGGAAAAGAAGTTAAACAGTCCTATGATCTAGAAGAGTAAACTTCCCCAATATTTTCTTGAAATGACTTGAAACTCTATGCACCCATTTCTCACTCAGTCCTGGGGAAATTCTAGTTCTCTTTTCTTTCTAGAATTTGAACCAACATAAGCTTCTGAAAACCCTAAATAAAGACTTGTTTGATTTTAAACATGGAAACAAACACTTCTTTTCTTTAAAGACCCCAGCAGATAATACTGCATCAAAATTGTCTTATATACATGATTGGAAGGATTTTTCCCCAATTCTTCTGCTTCTCTGCCTGGAAATTCCCTCTTATAGCTGTACTCAGCAAAGCCACAATATTTAAAATGTCTTGGGCATGCAGTGCTCCACATCGGAGAAATATTTCTTAAGGAAAGATAGCTTGCCTCCTTTCTTTCTTTCTGACACTATTCTACTCATATTGAGGGCCATGCCCTGTCCCCCAACTCTCTGCAAATACCTTTGGCACACAGGATCCATCCACCCAGGTGTCTTGCTGGCCATATGTTCAGGTTGGTTTCTAATTCCACCACTGAAAATGAGGATATTTGAAAATATCCCTTCTCTTTTTAGTAATTAGGGAGTTTTGTTTGACTGTCAGTTTTACTTTCCACCCTCTGCAGAGAGAAGAGCATGAAGCATATAAAGAGTAGGAAGGGTATCAGAGGAGATTTGACCTACTCAAACAGAGTTTGCTAGTTCAAGGGTGGCAATTTCTGTTTAAATGCATTGGAAGTATTCACACGTATTGATCCAAGAAATAAAAAATCACAAGTGACATCTAGACAGCTGGTTTTAAAAAAGTGGTTTGGCTTGAAAACTTTCAATTTGACAAGGAAATTATAGAGCAGCAGAGTAAAATAGCAATGAGAAAGGAGTGGGTTTGGTCTGGGTCTGGCCTTCGCTGGCAGAGTGGCTGCCTGGCGGGCATGTAGCCTTGCCAAGCTGCAGTTCCCCATCTGAGAAATGAGAAAGCTAAACGTGCCCTCACAACCTTCCGAGATAGTTAATATATGTTACAGACAGGAACATTTAACTCTCAGAAAGTTTCAAGAACTGCCAAGTTCACAAAGCTGGTAAGAAAAGAGCCAAAATTCAAAATTCAGGTCAGCTCGCTTCCAGGATGACATTCTGTACTAATGATTCTTAATATGTGTCCTGTGGTCATCTGCAAGGTATTGGGGTGGTGATGGAAGTGGCCAATGAGTAGGGATCTAGAACCTTCTACTCTAGCTTAAGCAAGAGCAGCTCTGTACAATGATCATTTGTATATATTGACATTTCATTACATAACTTTGTTCAAGAAATTATTTTCTAGCTAAAAAATGCATTGACAACCTCTCCTATATTATACTGCCTTCCGACATATGCCTTAAGTTTCTCAAGCAGTGCTATTTCAATAAAATTTTTAGTGATAATGGAAATATTCTGTATCTGCTTTGTTCAGTACAATAGCCAGTAGCCATTTGTGGCTATAGTGCACTTGCAGTAGTGCACTTGGGGATAGTGTTAAAAGCAAATGAATTTTTAATTCTATTAAATTTTAATTAATTTAAATTTAAATAGCCACATGTGGCATACTATACTACTATATCAGACAGTACAGTAATCTACATCAATAGATGAGGAGGGAAGTCCCTAGGGTTAACCAAAATTGAGCTATGATAATGACAAAACTTTTGTTTTAAGCTTAAACACAATTTGGCAAGAGTAATGAGAAGCTGAAGAGCTTTCACTTCAAAAAAAAATGAAATAATCAGATAGTGTGGCTTCTATTACTGTTTGTTGTTGTAGTTGTTTCCTAGAGCTGATTAAATGGCTGTTCTCATCATTATAATATGCAGGCAAGAGAGAGCTATAGTTGAGGATATCTGTGTTCTCTGCATAGCTGTTTGCCTGCACTGAAACAGAAGTTCTGCTTGCCTTCATTAAGTTATTTTATATTCATCTTGGTATTTACAAACAGGTGATTTTCTAATGTAGCAATTTTTCCTGTCAATAAGATAATTGAAAGATGAATCTCAATTTACTTCCTCTCACATGCTTTTAAAGCATACCACCCTCTTCTCCTGGGCTCTCTTCCTCTCCCACCTCCATTGGTGAAAGCCCAGGCATCTGCCTGTCAACTGACCTCAATCTGAAGGGAGAAGAACCTGGGGCAATGGGACAGGCCTGAGAGAAACCCTCACTTCAAGGCACAGCTCACAGAAGTGAGAAAGTAGTCAAATCAAATGTTTGTCTCTAATGGATTATGTTACAGCTGTCTTCTTTCTCAGCCACTAAATAAACACAAAATCAGAGTTCATTTTTTCACCTGATTCCGGAGAAACCAATGCATTCATAGTTCAATTCTCTCCGCATAGGTGTAGCCTTCTGCACCCCCTCCATATCTCAATGAATCAGGAATCAGGCCACCTGACAGCAGAGGCTAGAGCAATCATTTCTCATATTGTCATATGATGAATAGTCTGAACAATGCTTCGTTTAAACAAAATCTGAGTCTCACAGCTTCAAAATGCCAATATGTTTTCCCCAAGCAGTTCCACAGTGGGTCTGCATTAATCCATTCAGACACACTAGATTTAGACATTAAAATAAAAATATTCTGAACCAGATTATTCCTCTCCATTGGAATAGAAACGGGTCAATGGATCAAACCTGGAAGATAGAATGTAGAACCCAGACAGAAATAAGACTTGGTAAGGTAGAATTCTTTAAGGATATTGCTTGCCTACTTTTACCCCACCAGAATCTTGACTGCAGTCTTTAGGCAAGGTCAACCAAACTCAGAGGGTCTGTATTGATTCTCTCATGTAACCAATATTTATAGTTAATGTAGGGATATTACGGCAGGCATCCTGACAAATCATTGGGTTAATACTAATAGGCAAGATACGTGTCTGCTCTCACAGACCTGTGGTTTAATAAACAGTTAAATAAGTAAGATAATTCATGATTCTGTGAACAATAAGAGCTATGAAGGAACAAAATAGGGTGATGTTGAGAGGGGGTGCGGCTGCCTTCAGTGGCGTGGTCCAAGAAAGTCTTTCTGAGAAGGTGATGTTGACAGTGAGACCTGAAGGTGGAGGTAAGTTATGGAGTTTGCTTGGTGATGAAGGCCCAAATGGAGCAACAGAAAGAAAAGAGCTGAGCTAGAGAAGATACTGCCATGATGGAGAAAATGTGACCAGTGTGGCCAAGCACAAGGAGGAGGTGACCAACAGCTGAATTGAGCAGTAGAAACCAGATTCTCCAGGACTCTGAAGGTCATAAAAGGAGTGTGATGTATTCCCAAGTGCACCTGTACTAGGGTTATAAGCAGGAGGGTAATAATAGCAGCAAGACTTCATGAAAACGAATAGGACTTTTTGAGAATGACAGAGCCAGAACTCTGTAGGAGATCAGGTTCTCTTCATGAGGCAGGAGGAAACTTGTAGTCCAGGTGCCTAAGGAGAAAGTTCTGGGCCCAGCTGTCTTTGGCTTCTGTGAGTCCCACATTTGGGGCTTGTCACACCAGCCTCCTGCAGAGCCTCATCCTTTGCGCTTGCTCATTCAACGGTCCTGAAGCTCCGAGGCTCATGAAGTCAACTGCTATTGCCTCCATCTGGAATGAGCTTCTCCAACTACCCGCATGCTCCACACTTTCTTGCTTTCTTCAGGTCTCTGCTCAAATTTCACATTATCAGAGGAGATTTCTCTGCCTACTCAATCTAAAACAGACCCCTTGTACTTCCCTTTCTCTCAATTCCCCTTACTCTGCTTTATGCATATTTATTTTTCTTCATGGCAATAGTCACCGCATGACATATTATATATTTATCTGTTCATCTGTTTTTTTGTCCATCTCGTGCAAATAGAATATAAGCTTCTGGAAGGTAGGGTCTTTGCATGTGTCATTCATTTGTTCATCCTCTGTGTCTAAATTAGTGTCTGGCACATCATAGGTGACTGATAAATATGTGATAAAGGAAGTGCAGCCATTGTCCCTTGTCCTTTTATACCTAAGAGCCTGGAATCTTGTACAGGAAAACCTCTCAACATCTTCTGTAGTGGCAGGAGGAGGTGAAGCCCATTTTGGAAAGAAAATCACCTGCTCAAACACTAAACTCAAAACAGATGCCCCATGCAACCCCTCAATTTTCCCCACTGAGCAGAAGCTCAGGAGCCTCATTGGATAAATATTTCATGCCAGTATCTTCTATGGAAGACACTTTTTCTTGGAGAGTGGAAAGGATTAATATGTGGGTCAGCAAGAAGTGAAAACATTCTAGTGTAGGTGCATTAAAAGCCAAAGAGAAAGCATAAGAACCAGCCTTTGTCTATTACACGATGATTTTCTCAATGGCAGACACCACAATTGTTCACCAAGACACCCACAGCACCAAGGAACCTAGTGGATTCTCATTTTGTGTTTGTTGAATAACAAACACTTTGGTTGAAGGGACATGATTTACACACATAGAAAACCAACTGGAGAGCCAGCCCAGCATGATAGGAGTTGAAAGCCAGAGTGTCCCCACTTTATCCAAGCAAAAGTCACACTCAAAGAAATGAGTTCTCTGAAGTACAAGGCTTGCCTCCTGCATCAAGGCTTCCCTAACAGATCCGGTCCAAACTAGATTTGTATTGCTTCCCTACTTGCTGCCACACCTTATGTCATTTAGCAGTTTTCCAGTGCTTTAAAACAAGGATCACCTCTCTCCAAGACCAACATCTTTGAGAGTTGGGTCTGCATCAAATAATCTTACACATGCCTGTGCAGTGCCCAAAACCATGTGAGGCAAGTAAACAGTAGAGAGTATTTTCTAGGTATGCTCTGGTTAATTAACAAGCAATGTTTTTCCATTTCCATTTCTCTAAACCATAAGCAATTTAACCATGTTTTTCCACTCTTATTTGCATATCTACTTACAATGTCATCATGTTTTACATATATATGTTCATTTTGCTTACACTAAATGAAGCTATTTTTCTGCAATCACCGGAATACTGTTAACATCCAGAGCCTAGAGTTTCCCATCTGGTAGCAAATCCCACAACAAAGAGCCTTTTTGGAAGCTTGGTTAATCCTCTAAGGAGATGTATTTCACAACTCAACTTTTATCTGATGTCAACAGAAACATATTTTTGCAGAATGTGGCTCATGTGCAAGTATGCTGAATTCCCAGTTTAAAATACAGAAAGATGGAAAGGGTTGTGGGTAAATTTGAAAAGGGAGAGTAGTTTCATTAGTTAAAGCCTCTGAAATGGCCTTGAGCCATGACTCCCTTGGCTAAGGCTATAAAGAAAAGAGCTTCTAGTCAATTAATGAGGCCAACATTTTTCAAGCCCTTTCTCTGGGGAAGACCTCCTGCCGGAAGGTCAGTGAAGGGAGTTCATTTGGAAAAGATTGACAAAAACCAATAGAAGAATAGAAGCAAAAAGAATTCCTTCCTTTTTCCTAGATCACTATTTCATTCTATTTTTTTCCTCAACTCTCTATGCCTCCTTCCTACCTCTCACTCTCAACTGAACTGACTTCTCATTTCATTCAGGGGGAAAAAATAACAGGAAGTGAGATTCAGATTTCCACAAGCACTGCCACCACCACCACTTTTACCTCCATCTACCAAGATATCAGCATCTGGGCCCATCTACTCTGACTTCCCTCCCATTACAGTGGATAAATGGTCCTATCTAAGACTAACCCCTCTCTTACCTGTTGATGCACACCACTGCTGCAGTTGTCCTCTTTCTCACCTGTGTCATCAAGGTTTCTGTCTCTACTGGGTCAGTGCATCACCACAAAAACAAATGTAGGATCTCCCATTCTTATCTCTTCTAGCCACTTCCTGAGTTCTCTGCCTCTCCATACTCTACAACATTAGAAATAATTGTCTATATTTGCTCCCTCCAATTCTTCTCCCATTCAACTCACTCCTGTCAGGCTTTTGACCCCATGAATCCACCAATGGTGGAATCTCCAATGACCAGATCATTGTTGATCAAAAGGCAAATTCTTAATCAGCAACATTGACACAGTTGGGCACTATCTTCCTTCCTGAAACAGCTTCTTCACTTAGCTCTGTCTTTTGGGTTTCCTTCCCTCTCACGGGTTGCTCCTGCAATCTCATGCATTAGCTTCTTCTTTTCTCTTCAACATTCAAGTGTTCCCAAGGGTGGGTTCTCAAACCTTTTCCCTTTTCTGTTCTCACTCCATCTAATGAATTTAAGGTGCGTTCTAGACATTGGCAGCTCCCAAATATGTACATTTCCCCCTGTATATTAGACTCATCTATCCGTTTACCTACATCATGCCTCCATGTATAAATCCAGTCGTGTTTCAAACTCAGCAAATCCAAAATCAAATTCTTGATTTTACTCTCAAACTTGCTCATCTCACTGTCTTTGTCCAGTAAATGACAAATCTATTATTCTAGCTACTCAGGCCAAAAGGTAAGAGTATAAGCTCCTCGGGGCAGGGTTCACAACATTTACATTCATCTCCTCTGCATACTTGATCCCATATGGTAATCAAATAGCCATTTTCCCACCATCCTGGCATTACTTTTAGGTGGGATTCCGCCATGCAGGGCTTAATTGAAGGTAGTATAAGCACCCTGCCAAAGATTGGAGGTGAGAAAAAACTTCATTATTACTGAATTTTCTCCGTAATCAGCCTGGCTTTCAAGAGAGAAAAGAAAATTTACTGTCTCCCCGTTGCACTGCATGCCTCAGTTCTGCCCTGAACCTCAATTCTTACTTGTCCTATTAGTTTTATATTAAGCTATATTATGGATTAAAGAGATTTGGAGGCAGAAGCTAGTTAGAAAACTCAACATCATTCATAAAACTATTAGTATTGAAAAAAATGTGTTGAGTTTCAAGCTACAAATTTATAAGTAAACTTTAGTACTTCATCCATTAACACAGGAAATAGGATTTCTTATTCTGTTCTTTGTGATTTGTATTTCCACTTCTCTGTCAATTATTCATTATTACACAGCTTCTAAGAGGGCATGAAGTTAACAATAAAAATTATATTAATAATAGAGTGAGTTATTAAAATTTAGTTTAATAGCCACTATATTTGTGATGATAATTATAGTTATGACTAACTATGATTATAGCAGTCATTGTAATCATAATAACCTCAAGGATAGTTTAATGCTAATTACTCCATCGTAAAGAAATGAGAATATAGAACTGTAAGTGAATATATTTATGATTGTAATGCAAAAGAATATATGTGGTTATTAATTATTAGATATTAGCCTTCTCCATGAAACTGGAGCAAAGAAAATTTTGGTGAATCCAGACTTCGTTCAGATCTGCTTTAGGTCTCCTGAGGGGGAAAAAGAAACTCTTGAAACTAAATGTCTTACATTGAAACTGATTTGAGATTTAGGGAATGTCCTGATAAGATATTGGGATCTTCTTTAATTCTGAGTGGGCTAGAGAAAGAAAATATCATGGACCATAATGCCTGAAGCCCACTAATGAAAGAAACTGGCCCTCCCATCAAGATCATATAAAAATACCTACAAATGGGGGCACCTGGGTGGCTCAGTCGCTAAGCCTCTGCCTTCGGCTCAGGTCACGTTTCCAGAGTCCTGGGATTGAGCCCCGCTTCAGGCTCCCTGCTCAGCAGGAAGCCGGTTTCTCTCTCTCTGCCACTCCCCCTGCTTGTGTTCCCTCTCTCGCTGTGTCTCTGTCAAATAAATAAAATCTTAAAAAAAAAAAAAACTTAAAAAAAATACCTACAAATGGAACTTCCTGGGGGTCATTTTTATTGAAAAGACTCCTAAAGCACTCTCCTCTTTTCATGTCCATTCCTACAAGCTCTAGGGAACTTGTCAATCTTATGAGAACAATGAAATATATGTGGCTAATAATTATGGAGATGGTTGGGTGAGATTTTACAATTCATAAATCTTATAAAAATCAGTATCCTTGCCCAGTGATTATTTGTCTTGAACTCTATCTCACCTTACTTTTCCTTCTATCCTGGAAAGATGCCATGACTAGCATAAGAAAGCTGGTAACTTGGAGTGAGTTAGTTCACCGTTAGGCATCCAAGGTAGAAGAGGACAAACTGAGCC
Source organism: Eumetopias jubatus (assembly GCF_037043125.1). Classification (NCBI taxonomy): domain Eukaryota; kingdom Metazoa; phylum Chordata; class Mammalia; order Carnivora; family Otariidae; genus Eumetopias; species Eumetopias jubatus. Next base: position 39,129,524 of record NW_028274820.1, read on the forward strand.
AACATGATCTTTATTAGATAGAAGAAAATGTCAAGTACCACGTTTTTAAAAGAAACACAAGATATACTCATTTTCACACATATTTGCTACAGATGGAAATTTCATTTCATGATGGCTGGTTGTGGACCCTGGCCAGGGGCTTGTAAATACCAAGAAGACATTGTGTAAGATGGCCTCACTAATAAAGCAGCCACATAGAGACCCCAGGAACACCACCGGAGCTGGTTTCTAATGAAATATTTGACAATAATGATGACATCAAGTTTCTCCATTTGAACCAACATACATTTTTATGGAACCATAATAAAAACTTTGCATAATAAGAATTTTCGAGGAAATTAAGAATAAGAGTAATTCTTAACAGAAAAGTCCTATTGGAGAAGGGAAAGAAGGAAGAGAAGATTTATTGCCAATTTTCAATGGTATGAAGTTAAATAAGTTTCAGTTACATCATGAGTGATGAACATAAGAAATCTTGAATCGATTCTCAATCTGTAGTAAATATGCCAGCCAAGAATTTTCCAAAGCTTTGTTGGCTATCCACACTCAGAAGCCTTCTCAAGCCTCAGAGGCCCTCTCACCAGTAGAGGATGCTGTTCTTCCATACATAGCAAGTCCCCTCCCTCTCCCCTGGGCCCCCCCCCCATCATCCCAAGTCCATTGGGAAAACCATCCACACGGGAAGGGATTCCTATCGGGCCATTTTGTAAGTGTGGTTTTGTACTTCAAACAAAGAGAAGAGAATCTTTCATTTGGCTAAAGTTAATTTAAATATTTTAGTAGTGCTTTCTAGATCTGTCATTTGTAAGAAAATAAAAATAATGGAGGGAAGTGGGAATGAAGTACATGCGGCTGTCTAAAATATAAATATCAGGCGCTGTTTTCTCTTCTGTGAATTTCTAGCTCCCATTAGTGAATCTGAAAACAATGCATTTCAATGAAGGGAGGGTGCTTCTTGACTTGATCAGAATTTTTCCTCTGTTGAATAATGAGGCCAAAGTAGAGGCTGGGGGCTGAAGAACAAATGAAAAGAAAACTGTCCTTCAAATTAATAATGATAATAATAATAATAATAGTAATAATAATAAAAAGCTGAAGGGGGAAAATTTATCTCCAAGGGAAAATGAATCACCAAAAAAAATGGAGATGGGATTTGCCAGGAGGGAAGCAGAGATAAAGTATAAAGCCCAAGAAAATGAGTATAATAAGAAGGAAAATAAGAAAAGGACTCGTTCCTCTGAAAAGAAGAGCTTGTAAAAATACAAGCAGGATAAAATTATACTGGGACCTTTTCTCTCCCAGTAAGTAGCCTTTCATTCATTTGACAAGCTTTTCTTGAGTGCCTCGCACTTACAGAGAACACTAGAAGTGCAGGCACAGAGCTGAATGGCACCTGGTCCGATTTCCAGGAATCTTAACATCTAAGAGCAGAAATACACCATATAGAAATTATAATGTAGAGAAGAAAGCAGTAAGTGTCGTGAGAGAAATGGGTATCAAGTATTACACATGACAAGAAGAGGGGGAGTTGTCCCTGTGTTGATGGATGCCTCAAGGAAGACCTCATAAAAGGGACAGGTTTTCAGTTTGACCCTTAAAGGATGAGTAGGATTGCAATAAGAGGATTTGGGCGTTCTTTATAGCAAGAAGAAATGACATGATTAAAGGTTCAGAGTTGGGAAACTAATTTGTTTTTACTGTGAGTGCTTGAGGAGGGAAGGAGTGGGATGCCTGACTGGTGAGAGGCTCTTACAAACCAAATCAAGAAGTGTAGAGTTTGTTCTGCAAGCCAAAGTTTTTTAATCTGGGTTTGTGCATAATTTTCAAGGAGCCCATATAACTCCTGTGTATCATTGTGATTGTGCCTTTTTTTTTTTTTTCTGGGAAGAGAGCCATTAGTTTTTTGTTTGTTTGTTTTTTAATCAGATTCTCAAGTGAATCCATAGCTCAAAACAATTTAGAACATAGAGAAGACACCTCTCGTAGGGTATTATCTGCCCAGCTCACAAAGTCACCTCTTTTTCTGTATACTAACCTTAACATACAAGGATGTGGCCTCTAGTGGCCAGAGCTGTGTAGTCTGACCTTGCCACAATGGTCACAGTTTAATGAAGCTGGGGAAACAACCGATCCAGACTGACGCAATCAGATCCCAAGAGTATACAGATGTGAACTGAGAAACCTGGAGGCAGGGGGTATGGGAATTAGAACTCTTAGACAAAATAGTCATGAATTCCTTATTTTCAGGTATCTATCCTTACTTTGATTTCTGCCTTTCATGGTGCTAAATTGTTCAAATCTTCCTCGAATTCTGTGAGACAGCCTCAGTATCCTTGCAATATCCTTTTCTCTTTGATTGGCTAGCCAGAGTTGATTTCTTTCACTTGTAACCAAAAGAACTTCGACTGATATAGAAACTGTATTTCAAACACTGAAATGAGGCCGTGAGAAAGTATTGAAATGTTGGCACAGAGGCATGACATTATCTAAAAACTATTTCAGAAACATCAGAGTTGTCTGTACATTTTTTTCTCTATCTCCAGTCTTCGACATCAAATCAACACTGTCCTTTATCCATTTTGTCTGCCCAAGATGTCTAGTATCCATTCCCACTGTAGCCATCCTGGTTCAGGTCTTAATCATTCTCCTCGTAGACCATTGAAATGGGCTAATTCGGGCTCTAATCCATTCCTCACACAGCTGACAAGTGTCTTTTGCAACTTGTATAAGATCATATGCATCAGCTCAAAAATCTTAGAACACACATTTCTAGTAAAAATGTCTAAACTCTCCAGTCCAGCATTCAAAGCTCTTCAGAGTCTTGCCACAGTGTACCTTTCCAACATTATCAATCACAGATAATACTGTCAAAGTGACTAGACTCAATTTCAGATCAGATCTTGGACTCCAGGTCTCTACACACACTGCCCCCTGTGTTTGAAATGATATTTCTCTTCTTTTTACCCCGGTCATTCAACAGAGGTGTCATCTGTGTTGTCCTTCCCTGCTCCATCCGGGCAAAACTGTTCTCTCCATCCTTTGTTTTCTTGCAGCAGAATCTTCTATTACATTTCAACATAGTATAGCTATTTGCTCACCTCTGCCTCCCCTTCTATTCTCTAAGCTGTTCAAGAGCATGTCTTATTTCTTTATCTTTATATTTAGGAACAAACACAATGCCTTCCAAAAGTGGGTACTTGGTAAATATTTAATGAAAATGGTAGATGTAAGAATTAATGAAGGTAATAAGAAGACACTGAGGGAGAGGTATAGTGAGGGCCTGGTATGTAGCATGCTTAATCTCAAAACATTCCAAGAAGGAGGATTTGGTCAACAGTGTCCAAGACTGGACAGAAGTAAAAAAAAAAAAAAGGATCAAGGGTGGGAAAACCTCACTGAATTAAATGAGGAGGCAATTGTTATGATATATTCATAATGTGAAGAAGAGTGGCTAGAGAGGTTAAAATGCTGTTATGTGAGGAGGTGGGAACGAAGCAGAAGAAAGAGAAACAGTTTACTTCTTTGGGAAGTAGGGCAGTGAAATGAGGTTTACCTCAGGGGACAGTCTAGTCCAGTAAGGCAAGTAGTGAAATCAGAATGGTTCTACAGAAGAAGACGGAAGGTGGAGGAGTTAGCATTGTCAAGAGAGAGAAAAGCCTCCTCTTTGAAAGAGGAAATAGGTCTGGATACAACGATTATTTGGGAAGAAAAATGAGATTTCTTAAATCCAAGAAAAGAATAAATAGAAAGAACTGCAGTCCCTAGTGTTATTCGTTTTCACTCAGCAGTACAGAGTATTTCCGTTGCCTCTATCAAGAACTCTCCCCCAAGCAAAGTTCATCCAATATAGAGTCAAGACAAAGGTAGAATAACTATAATTTTGTAAAGGGGAGACGTTAAGGACATAAAGACAGCAAAGATCACTTGAATTGTATCCGTTTCACGTCAAGGGCACCCTTATAATCACATTTAGTTACACATGGATGGGCTGTGGAAACAGCTGGGTGGACCTTAATTTAATTTAACTAATTGATTTATTGGTTTCATTAATTGCTGTCAGAGGATACAAATACTGTCCCCAAGGGCCACAGTTTAGTTGGTCATCACTACAGATTCTAGAAAAGTAATTAGATTTCTTAGTTTAGCCCTCGAGGTGAGCTATCAAAGAGCTAGCAGGATTTAACAATATAGTGCCATGGAAAATAAAGACAGAGAACAACCTATTGATATAAACAGTGCCTCCTTCCTTCTCATTCTCCTCAGTGGCAAAGGTCTTTTTCCATTAGTCTTTTTTAATTCCTTTTTATCAGAGTTAATTTCCTTCATTTCTTCTCCAAGCACTCTTTCTACTATCCTTTTCTTTGGATTTCACCTTTCATTTTTAATTTGGCTTTTCTCTAATTATCTTAGGTGGCATCAAATCTTCATACATAAATGGGATATGAATCAATAAATAATTGATAAAATTGTTAACTCAGAAACTGACCATTTGGTTTTCCCTGTTATGTTGCAGTGTTTGGACATAATGCTGAAGCCCAGAACCTTGAGTTATAGATGTTTCTCTTTCTTTCTTAAGTAAAATTAACACTACTCAATTTTTTTTAAGAAAAATATCAAGTGTTGGAAAGAAAAAATAATTTAGAATCCCAGATTTCTTACTTTTGGATCTTTTCCCTATGTATGTAGATACTCCTGAATCTCAAGGAGAAAGAACTCTAAGTAAAATCTTCAATGGCTGTTTTACTCTGTAACACACCAAGGCATAAGCAGCACTTTTAACCATGAAACAAAATCAGGGAGAAAAATGTTGTCTTCCCTCCTTCCATCTTCCTTCCCTCCTTCCTTTCCTCCCTTCCTTCCCTACCCAGATTTGGCAGGCCTAGAACCTGTGTCAGTGCCCAGTAAAAACTATCAGTGCCAGACATAGTAGCTAATGTACCTGGGAGAACATAAGCGTCTCTGGATGGGGAACTATAATGCTAGGCAAAACAGAGGGTGTGGTGTGCAGAAGTGTAGCAGCATTCAAGGGAAGTTGCTTATCCCTGCACACATAGGACACATCCCCTTGAGAAACTTTTCAAAATATTTGATAGAAGAATGAACATTTTGAGCAGCTCGAGTCCAATATCAGTCATATAAATAAAATGAACCAATGAAATTTGAGTCATGGCCATCGATCGATATGACCTCATTCATCTGCAAAGTCTTATAAAGCCCAAGGAAATTCAGGTGTTAGGACAGTCTTAGACTTCAAGGGCCTAATACATTTGTGCCCCATTTCATAATGTGTGTTCTCCCTTTGCCATATCCCTTCTGTAATTGATGGATATATTCACTACAAAATGCAGATTTCCTTTTAAATATTTAAATTTTGATTCCCAAATTAACTTAGGACTCCATTTCTTCTGAGAGCATATATAAAAATTATCTTATGCTGGCAGGATAAATGCAACAACATGTATTGTGATTAATGCAGGAATAAAAAGGCTGAAGACATAGGGACAATCCCAGTGTATCAATGTCAACTCATAAGTCTAGAACAAAATTTTATAAGAGAAACTCTCTATGTCCTAAGGACTGCTAGAAATAAGCATGCCTGGCTTAAATCTATAGTTATAGTTCTCAGTTCTCCTATTTAATTTGTGGTTCAACACTGCCTTTCATGGCATTTTACACTTGAGTAACATACATATATATATACACACACACACATATACATATATATATGTGTGTGTGTGTGTGTGTGTGTACATACACCACACACATACATACTCTGGTGCCCTTGGTATTACACCATATTGTTGTTATAACATTAGGGAGCTGTTGAAATACTAGAGTTCAGTCTTTACAAAATAACAATAATGTTACTTAACTGCCTGTAAAATACAATTTGCTTAGTATAGTGACATTCACATTGAATTATAGCACAATTTTGCACTGTACAATTTCTTACAACCCTCAATATACTTTTAGCTCTATGACTACGATTTGATTTTAACTGTATATATAAAATGTAAATACAGTGACTACAGATGATATGTTCTATGTAGTGAATCAAATGATCTCTATAGACCAAGAAAGTCAAAAACCTTTGAAAACTACCTCAGTGTTTTCCAGCCAGTGAACTTTTTTATCAACATCACTGTTAATATCATCTTGTCAGTTGGGGGCCCTTTTACAGAAGAACTTGTTAGGCAGTGTCTGGTGCAAATATCTTTGTAGTAGGGCCTCAAGTGGCTGTGTGGCTACCTAGACTCTCTGGGGGAATCAGCCCTTTTGATAATAATTCTGAAAATTGATTCATGGGCTCTTATGACTAGAAAGGCCCTTAGAGATCATTTTGTTCAGCCAAACTCCCGCAATTGGGACCTACTTCTAGACACACAATGGATCTGGTTCTACCCTGGGTATTTGACTTAGCTTTGCTTGTGCAGTACCTCTTCCTGTTCTGAATCCAGAGCTACCGGAAATATAGCAGCAGTCCGAATACCTACCCCTGTGATGCTTCAAATTTTATTTCATGTCCATTAAACTGAAAGCTAGCATTTCTATGACATAGCTCTTTTTATTTAATGTGAAGAATGGGAGCCACCAGAACAGAAACTGGACTAACCAGAAACTAAGATTGCGCAGCTCCAAGGACTAGCTGCCCAGCGTGCTTTGGCTCTCCTTGGAAACTGTGAGTGAATTGGGGGTCAGTTACAGACCGAGGAACCATGAACTGCTTCCCATATGAGGACCCTAAATCCTGCTTGTTCGTCAAAACCCAGTTTAAATATCTCATTAATAATTAATATCACTTCCCCTGAGTCCCAAGTGCTTTGTATACATCTTTACTCTAGTTGTTTAAGAGGCTGTCTGCCAGGGAGATTACGTGGTTTATTGAGGAAAGTGACTCTATCTTATCATTTTTGTTATCTTCTGTGCCTGGACTAGAATAGTTGTTTAATAAATGTCTGAATGTAGAAGAAAATGTCAAAGAAAAACATGAAGATAGCATACTCTTTATTGAACATCAGGGAGCTTCAGGAAAGGAATGTAAAAATGCAGGAAATCTCTTCTCCTCTTTATATGACCTGAAAAGCCTATGAATAGAGTCAGATAATAATCCTAACCAGTGTAGTAAATTCATTTCTGGAAACGAGGCAGGTTTACATTGCCTCTGCACCCCTGATAACTCTGACTAGTGTTATTTAAATTGTTTATTATTTGTTCAGATAATTCTCAGAACAATGCACCCTCCAATAACGTTAACCAACTGCACACAATACGTAGATTGTAGAAAAATGCCTGTGTTTTCTTCTGTAGATACTCTCACGCTGCACAGAATTGTCATGGCAAGTCATTTTATTAATGTCATTTGAAAAACAGATTGACTTCAGGAGCTATTGTCTGTGCTATTCTGCGGCTGTTTTCCTCCTTTCTGCGTTCTCTACTGTAGTCTTCACAAAAGAACACTAGAGGGATCAGCTTCATATTTTTCAGAGGCCTTTGTGTTAACCAAGCCAAGTACAATTATGACTCTTCCCAGAAGAGGGAAAGAATAATGTTGGCAATAGGGTGTTACCACCCAGAACCACACAAAAAGCTGCAAATGTAACCAAAATGGCTTTCTCAGCCTTTATAAACCCAGAAAGCTACGTGGCATTTTCTCTGGCTAGCGGCAGCACTTTAAGAAATTACCTTTAGAAAACTGGTTAGAGGTCTATCAGAGCTTTGAAAAGAACTTGAAACCCGGGGAGGGATTGAAGGAATAAATAAGCAGACTTGTTGTTTAATGAGGCTGCCAATTTTTTTTTTTTTTTTTTTACTTCCAAGGGGCAAAATCAAGTAAATGTCAAATTTTTCCCAGCTGGTAAACACATTCAGATTTCAAACTAAAAAACCTCCAAGAGGAGTAGGGCTGACAATGACAAAGTAAGAAAATCATGAATTCCTTTTTTTTTTTTTTTCAAAATAGGATAGAGAAATAATTCAGTCATCCTTAATCTGGACATTTTTCCTCTTCACTTCGCCTAAATTGTGGATGTGAATAAAGACATAAATGGATGAAACAGTATAATTTTAGTGTTTATGGATGCATAAGAGAACTAATCAAGCTGGTGATCCAAGTCTGTCAGAACTAACACGGTTAACTGAATCAGATAAAATTAAGAGGGGAAAAAAACCCCTCTTGTCTATAGTGTCATTCTGTAACTTTAATCCATCGGTTTCAGAAAGACCTTGTCAGCTCCTACACTGATCTGGTTAGTGAACTATATACCTCCCTTGCTGATCCTCTCACCACCCCCATCCCTGTGGTTTGTCCTAATTAAAATAAAAACCATAGTGCTCTAATAATTTGACCCTACCATTTCTCTTCTCAAAACTTTGCAGTGGCTTTTAATTGCACTAAAACCTGGAATCCAATTTAAAATCAATTTGGGGGCTCTAAGTCCATGTCTCAAATGTACTCGTGGCGCTGACCCAACTGCTGGCCTCCCTGCTCCGCACAGCCAGGGATGTCACTCCAGGCAGTCAATCTGCTTGACTCCAATAACATCCTGACATGATTCGCCTTTTTCTTGATCCTACCTTTCTCTTCTCCAATAACTAAACACTCAGCTAGAGCGCAGCCGCAATGGCCTATTTCTATTGGTCATGCCAGGTTGTCATTTATAGGATTTGATGTGCAATATATCTTGTCTTGTTTCTTCTGATATCAGAAACTCCATGCTTTTTGACTCCTCAATAAGTCCACAGCATGGGGGCCTCCAGAAAAGTGGTGGACTCTTCCACTGGAGGAGATCTGAAAGGAGGCTCTTCAGTCTTTTGTTTTTATAAGCCAAGAGTGATAATGTAATTCAAAAATTTCTGGAAAGTCGCTATGATTCTCTTCAGCCATCCCTCTTCATTCCTCACTCCTGATTTGGTTGCACCCTGCTCTGTAAAAAATAGAAAAAGAACTCTGGCTTTCCTATCTTGTGGAACTTTCCAGCAATGTCCTTCCATAAAAGGGACGGGTCTTGTTTCAGAGCCAAAGGATCTGCCTCCAACAGTTTGGGCTGCATGGTGGTAGGGTTTTGTTTTGTTTTTTTTTTTATACTTTTAGACAACGTGGAAGTGTCTGGAATAGTGCCTTCAGTCCTAGCCATCCTAGGAATTACTCAGTGTTTCAGGGCCCTGAGCCAGTAACCACTGCCCAACCACCTCTGCCACGTTAGCTCTGACAGGGAGGTGGATGAGTTTGGGTTCAGGAAGGCCAGAGTGATGGGGTCTCCCATGCTGAGAAATCCACCACAAGATCAACAGTAATTCTGAGAGGCAAAAAGTGCCCACCCTCTAGTTCTTACCCCCACCCCCTATAGAACTCTAGCAAGTAAGTGAGTTGTTCAGATCTCACTCCCATCTGGGCTTCTCAAAGTCTAAGGCGCCAAAACTCTTCGCAAGGTCATGACCCACCTATCCAAACCCTGGGCAACCCCAACCCCGGGCTGCACCCATCTAGACAGGGCTCCCCTTTCTCTCTTTCTCTCCTTCCTTCCTTCCTTCCTTCCTTCTTCCTTTCCTTCCTTCCTTCCTTCCTTCCTTCCTTCCTTCCTTCCTTCCTTCCTTCCTTCCTTCCTTCCTTCCCTCCTTCCTTCCTTCCTTCCTTTCTACCTCCCTCCCTCCCTCCTGCCTTCCCTCCCTCCCTCTCTCTCTCTCTTTCTCTTTCTTTCTAAATTTTGCAAGATGGCATGCCTGTCCTCTGCTCTGGTGTTTGAGCCATCTCCTTTGCAGCTATCAGGCTGGTAGATGCTCCCTAATGTCACAAGCTCCCCAACCTAGAACCAGAGAATTTGAACGAGTACACATCAGTGAGGGTTTTTTTTTTTTTTAAGATTTATTTATTTATTTTAGAGAGAGAGCATGGGGGGAGGGCGGTACAAGCAGACTCCACACTGAGCCACTGAGCAGTGAGCCTGACATGGCACTTGATCCCATGACCCTAGGATCATGAGCTTAGAGTTGGATGCTTAACTGACTGAGCCACCCGGGGGTCCCAGGTTGAATTTCTAATGAAATTAAGTGTGAAGAAAAAGGTGAGGCTTTGTTAGACTGTGTGGATTCTGTAAGAAAAATGGATCTCTTTGGTTCCAGGCAGTTGGACTAGGTATCTTGCTCTAATCAGGTTTACTGATTTGTGTAAAGTGCTACTCTAACCAGGAGGTTGTAATGTCCTTTTTATACACACTTGTACAGACACACACACACACACACACTCTCTCTCTTTCTCTCTCTCTGTTCACTGTGAAGGGGAATCAAGATGGGTTTGAATCTTGCTTGCTTCTGACACTTATGACTCTGACATATTATGCATGAGTCTTAGTAAGTTCATCTATAAAATGTGGTAGAACTGATGGTAAGCCCACTCCACTCCCTTACAGTCTATCCTCACTTTTCTGATATTTTAACATGAGTGTTCCACAGTCTCCCTTGGTAATCTAGCTGAGTGTTAAATCTCTGTTCTGGTCATAATGTAATCTTCCTACAGGCAGGGACCTCATGTCTTGTGTTTCTCTGTATCTTCAATACCTTAAAATGTGCTTAGTACAACAAACATTGGTGGAATTAATGAAAGGCAGGAAAACCTCCTTAGTCTCCAATTTCAACCCTGCCACCAAAAAGCTGTAAGTAACCTCCAGCAAGTCATCTGAGTTGCTCTGGCTAGTTCCTTCATCTGTAAAACAAAGTGTTCGCAGTACAGAGACTTCAGTTCTCTAAGATACTATTTCTCAGTTAGGAGATTATTGTAACCTCCAGTTCCTTTGCTGAATTTTCGTCATCTCGGCATATTTCACATCAAAAAGGCATCCCGTGGTGATTCAGAATGCAGGCTCCAAGCCCACTGCTTGGTTTTGTATCCCAGCCCTCCCACTAACTAGCTCTGAGTTTGGGGGCAGGCTCTTCAACCTCCCTGAACTTGTTTTTTTTTAATCTTGAAAATGGAAATAATAATGGTACTATCTCAGGGAGTTGTTGGGATGAGTAAGTTGCTACATTCATGTAAAGAATCAAAAAAAAATGTGGGATAAAGAGCAGGTACTCAATAAGAGTTCACTTTAACTATATGATTGCCTTTCCTTCCCATATTTTGAATTTAGGTAAGTAAAAGTAACTGGTATTTGGGACTTTTGAACAGAATTCCAGTTTTTATTTCAGACTTTTCTGTTTCTGACCAATGATAGCCTAAATTCTACACAAAGCAATCTAACTGGGTGTCTAGTATAAGGAAAATAATTGGTTTTTAAGAAGCCCTACATGCAATATCCATCCAATTTATCAAGAATTTGACTAATAGCATCTTCTAAAAATCAGTGTAGCATGTGTCCTTATGCTGATCCTAAGCCACAAATCCACAGACTTCAACCAAGTTCAGCCATTCTTGACTTCTATATCTTTATCCTCGTGAGGAAGATTTTGATTTCCCTACATTTAAGATCAGTTTTATTACTTTCTTCTTTAAGGAGTGAAGAAACTTTTCACTTTAGAAGTAAAGAAACATTGACAAAATCACATTGCTTGTTCTTAAAGATTTTATTGTTACTATTATTAATCTTGTTCCGGCCACAGTACCGGAACATAATTTTCCCTGTGGTGGAACATGGTCATTTTGCTGTTCTGAGCAAAGTTTGTGAAGAGCGAAGTTGAAAGAGCTGTGAACTATGGATAACCCATACATTCCAAAATGGTTGTTACATTATTATTTTTCTCACAATTATCCAAAAAAAACCCCCAGATTTATTTAGTAAGGCTCAGAACAATGAAATAAATACAGTACTGATTTCAAATGCAAATGTCATGTCATTCCTAAATGAGTCAACCTTCAAAAGACAATGATAAATCAACCAGATAATTTCTGCGTGTCAAAGAGTTTTAAAGGTGATAGCTAGTAAATTGAAGTACACATCAAAGTTTCTCAAATAAAAATGTTAAATATAAGTTACTTCTTCATACACATCTAAAACCTGTCAGGTACAAGGGAAAATAATCTGTCTCACCCCCACCCATTAACTTAACGGATCACAGAAGTAATTGGCATCTTTCCACCTTCCAGGAGTGGCCCCAGAGTAGAGTGGCAGCATCATAATCCCAGCTGTGTGGGAGTGTCACTGAGTTCTAGCCCCTCCAGCAGTGATCATGGCAGGGCTGCAGTGTGTCCAAATCCAAGTGGCAATGCCCAGCACACAATTAGAATGCCAGATTCAAAAGCCATTTCTGGATGTGTCAAGGCTTGAGACTGTTGAGTTCTAGCTTATTGGTCATCTCAGCCGGAAAGGACAAGCGGTAATTTATAAAATATACGTGCATACCCCATGGCAATGCCCTTGGAGGAGGAGTCTCTAAAATACTGAACTTCTTGCAGCCAAGCAAGCAGGGTCTTGAGCTCTAAGATGTGGGTGTTTGAGTTAATGACAACACCTATTTTCACCAGCTCACGAAGCCTGAGCCCCCCAGGTTACATGTGTCTTACATATTTTGAAGAGAGATTGATGCTACCTGTTGTTAATTTATGAAGTGAGTGGGCAGAGAATTAAGGAGGAGGATAAATCGTGACATGCAAATGATTTTTCCTCCCCCTATGGATCAGAACCTTAATCATACAATAAATATTCTTATTCTTCATGCGGATGATGCAGGTGATCTCAACTCACAAGAGCATGTAAAATCCAATATGTATTTTTCCATTCCCAAGTGAAGAAGATTTTAAGTAAACTATTACCTTTTTACTGGAATTTGTGCTTATCAATGATGGCCACATAAACAACACAGCTGGAAATCACAGAGGAGCAGCCCAGTTACTTGATAGCACACTTCTCCTCTCTTAAGCCAGAGTCCATGCGCTGTGCCTTTAAGGCGGGGATGGGGCTGGGGCGGGGGGAGGGGTGGGGGGGTGGGGGGGGTGGCGCGGCTTGCTCCCAACTCAGGGCTGAACTCTGCCCTCCCTGGCCAGTGAGTCAGACTCCACAGGCTCAGACAAATGGAATCTCCCCCTGTGAGAGCCCACAGCATTCTGCAGGCGAAAAGACATCAGAGTGCCTGAGGGGAATATTTCCCTCTTCTGACTTGACCGCCCAGCTCAAGAGTATTCTTTACTGAAAGGTCCAGAATGTCCTGAAAGCCTGTGAAAATTAAAAAGTGTAATTCATGACACAAGCAAAACTTTTCCTTCCCCATCATCTAGGACAATCTACAGAAAATATAGAAATGGGCCAATGCCAGATTCAGAACTGAGGGGGTAGAACCATAGCCAACTTTCTTTTCATTCTTTCCATAGTACCTAAACTACACACACACACACACACACACACACACACACACACACACACACACTCTGTTTCAAGACAGGGATGAGAAGAGAAATTCTGTGAGAGACTACAGATCTTCCCCCAAATTGTGTGTGTGTGTGTGTGAGAGAGAGAGAGAAGGAGGGGAAGGAGAAAGAGTTACCTCTGAAAGCTGTAACTTTTAACAACTTCTTAGATGGAAAGAGATTTAGAGAGAGCTGAGGAGAAGGAGGAGGAGGAAGAAGAGGGAAGGAGGAAGGAGAAAGGAAGTGGGGGGAGGGACAGGGACAAGGGAGGGAGTGGGAGAGAAAGCAAGATGCTAAATTGAAAGAACAATCAAAACAAAGTTTCTTCTCCCTTCTTCCACACTTGCAGATTTTTTTTTTTTTTTTGGCAGCTTCCAACCTTGCTAACATTCCCAACAGCAAGTTTTAAAGACATGCTCAAGAGGCCCACAAAACTCAGTATGTGGACACACTAGCAATTTTCTAAGTTTCAGATGGCAGCTCTAAACCTGGGCCACGGAGGAGTTGCCTGTGAATGCTGCTCTTGAAAAGAATTCTATAGCACTAGGAGCTGCCCCCTCTCCCTCCTATGCCCCCAAGGAGAAGCGGTGTAGTTGCCCTGCCACATCCACCCAAACCATAAGCCAGGGATCCTGGCGAATCCAGCTCACCACCCAGCACTGGCTGGGGAAACCATCACAGACTTTTGTTTGTAAATATTTCTGTCTTGTTTGTTCAAATGTGCATAATAATATCAGAAAGAAACCAAAAAGGAACAGCTTTTTTTTTTAAGTACAAAGAAACATTTGATGTCAGCACAGATTAAGTGAAATAGGACCTTACTTTATATCCCAAATTGAGGAATGAGACGATTTATATAAGGAAAACTTTTTCCTACAAGCAGAAATTAAAGTTTACTTAAGCTTTACTTCATAAGTTTAGTGCAGTACTAGCTTGTAAACTAGTATTGATATTTACTTGGTTCATGTTCTGTAACGGTATTTTGATTTAAGTTTGAAACACTAAGGTGGAAATTAAAGATCTGCTAAATTTAGTCTTAATTTAAAAATGCAATCCAAGAATATGTAACTTTTAACAACTTAAGATTTTTTTTTGTAACAGCATAACCTTCTTTAGTTAATCTTGTTAGCCTAGCAACAAATTTATGCACTGATTAAATATATTAGATAATAATATGAAAAAATTCAGAAACCATTGCAATGTACTATTGATTTTATTTCCCTCCTGAAGAGATTTCCATGGGTTTCCTTTTCCAACCAATTCTTTGGCCTGGAATCCTTCCTTTCTCCTTCTTCCCTCCCTTCCTCCCACCCTTCTTCCTTCCCTTCCTCCCACCCTTCTTCCTTCCTTCTCTTCCCTTCTCTTTTTTTCTCTTACTAATGTCCTTATGAATTTGGATCTCTTCATGTCCCCATAGCTTTCTTCATGCTATTTCCTTTTTCTGGAATGATTCTCTAACCCTTTCACTCTGCCCATTTCAATCCTGCTCATCCACCAAAGTCTAACAAATATTGCCGTCAATTTCAATTCTTCCAATTGGATTTTCATATATAGAGGGTTAATGTATGACCTCCGTTGTGCCTGCTTGTATTTCTTATGCCCCTCAGTAGAAGATGTTTTCTCTGTCTTATTCTTTATCATAGTCATACCCCCCTCAACTATACCTGGCATAGCCTCCATTTTTGAAAAAATTTCCCTGCACATCACCCACCGCACCCCCCAACCTTGCAATGAGCAAGACAGAAAGCACCAGAGCAACAACCTAAAAATTTTTTCTCAGTCATCTGCTATGATCTGCTAACACGGAGATGGAGTTTTCTTTAGTGTACACAGATATAATTGCATACAAACAAAGCAAAACTTTAGGTCTCAACCACACAAACCTGTCAAGTAAAATGAGCAACTTGAATAATCGTATCAAGCCAGATTCCCAGAAGTCCTCCTCACCCTGGGTCTCCAGATCACCACCATACCATACAACTGTGGGGATGTGCCTCTGAAAATTGAATTGACCAAATGTGTCCATTTGTCTGATTTGGTTTGCCTAATCAATATAAAATAGGTTTACTACAAGGACCTTTTGAAAATGTTCTTGTCTATTCCTCTAAAAATCTTAGACCTTAATCTGTTTTCATAGGATCAGCTACTTGAACTCTTCTTTATTTTCCAGAGTCTTCCATTTGGCTTATGAAACACTCCACCAAGTTGCCTAAAGGTAGATATTAATTTACTCACAGAAACTGAACTGTTTTCCCCTTAATTAAACATTGCCTTCTCAACTGCATTATATGCTTTTCAAAAGAAAAAGACAAAACGAAACAAAAACCCCTCTGTTTGCTGAAAGGGTTGAGGACTTTTATGAAGCGTTTCAACTGATTTGTCAGAAAGCAATATGCAGTACAGCTGTTCTCTACCCCTAAAGCTGGCCTCTCAGATTTTTTCCAGTGCCTTTTTTTCAACTCTCTCCCTGCCTTCAGGCATACTTTTCTTCTCTGTTATTGCTCTTTCTTGCTTTCTGTCTCCCCTCACACTTTCATTCCCAACTCCTCACTTGTGTGTCCCTGAAGGAGGAGGCAGGGGTGTGAATGGAGAGCACAGTCACTTTGGCACTCATCCATATCCCTAATGGGCATCAGATTAATTCACTAATAATCACTCAAACACAACCAAAGTATTCAACACAGAAGAAAATGTATAAATACATTTTCTAAACAAGTTATCCTACCCTTTATGAGGTTAAAAAAAAAAAGTACACTGCTTGGGGAAAATAACATATACCTCAGATCTCCTACCAGATATAAATCAATGTGTTTCAGAAGTCTAGTTTTTCTGCCTAAAATTCAGAACTTGGAGTTCAATTTTCATATTCTTATTCAAAACAACCACCAAGTCTAAGAGACATTCACTTGAAATCAGGACATTTCATGGTATTTTTCATTAGTATTAACTGTTTTATGTTCTTTCTCAGGAGTAAATTAAGAAAACAAATCAAAGACAATTTTCAACCTTTCAAAAATGAAAGCTGAAATACTTGATCTAGAATTACAAGTGAGAGCATTTGGTTCAAGTTAGAAAGGGAAGGGGTCAGAATGAAATGACAGTGGCCTCCCCTGAGAGTTTATAGGTTCACAAGTGTCAAGGGTATTACAGAGTTTATCCAAAGCTAGGGAACAGAGCCAGGCATCCTGTGGCATCTTCCTCATAAAATGTAGTATATTTATCTGTCTATCCTCTATGCTTTTATATATTCATTCATCAGTGCTTATAACATTCTAGGCACTGTGTGGATTCTGAAGACATGGCAAAGAAGAAAACAAAGTCCCTGTCCTCCTGAACCCTATCTTCTAGTGGAAGAAGACAGAGAAGGGTGAAATAATCAGATAAACGGTATGGCAGATGGTGGTAAGTGCTAAGAGGGTAGGAGCTGTCCCTTTAAGGAGATTAGTTTTAAAAGCTCTCACAGAAATGACATTTGAGCAGAGACCTGAAGGGAGTGAATGAATGAGTCATGTGAATAACTGTGGGAACACTCTCTCAGGCAGAGAGAACAGCTAGTGCCAAGGCCCTGAGGCATGTCTAGTGTGTTTCAGGAACAGCAAGGGGACCTGTGAGGCTGGCACAGAGTAACTGAAGGGGAGACAAGTATGAAGTAAGAAGGTCAAAGTGGAGACAGAGCACATCCTGTAGAAGCCTGTCAGCAAATAAATGGACTCTGGATTTTACTCTAGATGAGATGGGAAGGTTTTAGATGGCTCTGAGAAAAGAAGAGGCATAACCTTAAATATTTTAAAAGGATCATCTGGCTGCATGTGTAGAATAGACTAAGATAGCAATGGTAAAAGTGGTCATAGGTGATGATGTACCTTGAAGACAGAGCTGCCAAGATTCAATAGATAGATTGGTGCAAAGGATGGAAGTGAGTGGGGACAGTGAGAGAAAGAAGGAAAGAAGATCCCAAGGTTCTTGGCCTGAGCAATGGAGAGATAGAGTTGCCATTTACTGCAATTTACTGCAACTCCTGACAGTGGAGTCAGGAGAAGGGTTTCTTTCTTTCCCTCCTTCCTTCCTTCCCTTTTATTATTTTTTTAACGAGAGAAAATTACACCATAATTATTCTGATGGGAATGATCCAATAGAGAAAGAGAAAAGTAACTGATACTGGAGTGTTATCCTCGAGTAAGGGAGAAGGGACAGGATTGGCTTTGGTTAAGAAGCTCGCAAGTTCATGCATAGGAACAGGAGTCAAGATAGATCTTGATGGGTTATCAGAGGTGGTGGTGGGAAGTTGCAGACATTTTCTTCCATTTGGTTCTATTTTCTTCAGTCTTCGACGAAGAATTAGGATAAAGGATGTTTCTCATTATCTCCCTCGCTTTATCCCTGACCCAGTTATCACCTCTATGCCACCATCCAAACCCTCACTGCTATCCCCCCTGGAATAGCATATCCATAACCAGCAAGCTGTCCCCTCCCTTCCACTTATTCAATGTTTTCTTTCAGCCCACACTTACCCTTCTCCACTTGGATCTACATTGCTGGGGCTGGGAGATTGCAAACATATTTCTGCAGGCCCCCTGCCAGTTGCCTTCCTTCTGCCAATAGAAGACAGTGTGGAGAACAGAAGGTGGAAGGGAGGGAGCAGTTTCTTGCTTCCGGCTCTGATGGTGTGGTAGTTCTTAGAAATTGTGGCAGTAGGAATCAGAGAATTCTGGACTCCAGCAGCCCAGCCAGGGCAGCACCTTCTTAGTGGTTCTAGCCCTGGGTGAGATGGATCCAGAACTGACTGTGACAGTTTCTCCAGTAGCACAGCAGCAAGCGTTGGCTTATGGGCATCAATAACTTCTGATCTCCGAGAATCCGCTTCTCCCCCTGTACCACTTTAGCCACCTCCTCTGTCTCCTTTTGTTCCTCTCATCTTGCCAGACGTTTTGTAACCATTTCCTTGAATTGAATTCCCACAGTATGAAAGACATGAAATAGTTTCTGTTTTCTTGACCACCAGTCCCTGTCTGATACACAACCAATACCCTCAACCCCCTTTTCAAGGGTTTCCTCCATCTTCCTGCCTTAATTAAAATGGACCTCAGTGACACTGTTGCTTTGCAACACACTTATAGGTCACTGTTTATCATCTCTTGCTTGAACTATTCTAGGGCCAGGAGATAGTGTTAATATCGTCATCTGTCCCTATTGCTGCATTCAGACTGCCTCCCAGCCTGTCTTCTCAGATACTGCTCATTTAGACCAATTCCATTTGATTTTACTAATCTTTACCATCCTATCTCTACCCAAGTTACTCCCTTTCTTTAATGAAAATTTTGGCATTCAGCCCCAAACTTGGTTTTTATCATCCAACCCCTGTTGAAAGCCTGAATGATCTCTGTGTCTACATGGATGACCTACTGACCCATCCTCAGCTTTCCTCAGCTTTCAGTTTTTGGCCTCTCTCAAGGTGTCCATTCCATTCAGCCCCTTGTTCTTGACATTGCTTCTATTTTTCCTCTTCCATAACCAAACTCACTAGTTCCCCTTCGTATTCACAAACCCTTCTACCTTTAGCATGCTGGATTGGGTACCCTTTGGCCTTTATTCAACCTCATCAACACTTCCAGTGCGTTGAGCCCTCTGTTTTCTCCTTCTTAATCATTAGCTTTGCCCCCCCTCCTCATTTTCCTCCTGAAATAACCTCATTTGATGACTCATGGTTTCAATAGCATTCTTGTCGATATCTTAACTCTCTTGCTATCTTTTCATTATACAGGTCCAGCAAAACCCCAATCCTGAGTTATCCAACTCTTTCTCCATGCCTGTACCTGCATAGGTAAACATAGCTAGGGAGAAAAAAAAGTCATATAAAATGGCAGACTGGTTAATTCCTTTAAAACTTCAGAAGCCCAATCTCAAGCATGCTGTAAACTTAACCAATTCTGACTGTCTTATCTCTAGTCTACACTTACTTTTTCCAATGACTTAAAAAATTTTTTTTAATTATCCTTAAGTCTTTAGTCCATCCTTCAGCCCATTTGTTTTCAGCACATGGTGATCTCACATGTTAATTCATAGAGAAAATAGATGTCCTAATAAGGGCTCTCCTCAACTTCTTGATAACAAATGCACAAACCCATATGTAGATGCCCACCTTTCTTACTTCCGGCCTCTTACCACAAAGGAACTGTGCCACATATTTATTTTAGATAATCTCTCTACTTTTGCTTTAATTTTATCTCTTCACAAATTCTCAGAAACCAACCACTCTTTATTAATGATTTTCTCTGCTTTTCATCTCAGGTTTCCCAGAAACTTCTTTCCTTTAAAAAAATTGAGGTAAAATTCACATAACATAAAATTAACTATTTTAAAGTATGCAACTGAGTGACAGTATATTCACAATGTTGGGCAACCATCACTTCAATCTAGCTCCAAATATTTCATCACCCCAAAAGAAAACCTATTTCCATTAAGCAATCATTCCCCATTTCTCCTTCCCTATAGCCCTTGACAAGCACTAATCTGCTTTCTAGCTCTATGGATTTACATATTCTGGATATGTTACATAAACAGAATCATGTAATATATGACCTCTGTGTCTGGCTTTTTTTCACTTAGCACAATATTTTTGAAGTCCAGTCAAATTGTAGTATGTATCAATACTTCATTCCTTGTTGTGACTGAATAATATTCCTTGTAGGAATATACCACATTTTATTTATCTGTTCATCATCCAGTGTACATTTGGGCTTTCCCACCTTTTGGCTACTGTGAACAGTGCTGCTGTAAACATCTGTGTATAGTTTTCGTTTAAACACCTGTGTTAAGGGGCATCTGGGTGGCTTAGTCATTAACCGTCTTCCTTCGGCTCAGGTCATGATCCCAGAGTCCTGGGATCGAGCCTGCATCGGGCTCCTTGCTCCGCAGGAAACCTGCTTCTCCCTCTCCCACTCCCCTTGCTTGTGTTCCCTCTCTCACTGTGTCTCTCTCTGTCAAATAAATAAATAAAATATTTTTAAAAAATAAATAAGTAGGGCGCCTGGGTGGCTCAGATGGTTAAGCATCTGCCTTCGGCTCAGGTCATGATCCCAGGGTCCTGGGATCGAGTCCCGCATCGGGCTCCCTGCTCCTTGGGAGGCTGCTTCTCCCTCTGCCTCTCTCTCTCTCTCTCTCTCTCGTCTCTCATGAATAAATAAATAAAATCTTTAAAAAAAAAAAAATAAAAAATAAATAAGTAAAAATAAACACCTGTGTTTGGTTCCTCTGGATATATATACCTAGGAGTGGAATTGCTGGGTCATATGGCAATTCTGTGCTTAATTTTTCCAGGAATTGTCAAGTCATTTTCCACGAGTGGCTTCCCATCAAATTTTGAACATGCTCATATCTCTCCAATTGGAAAAACAAACTCTAAACCCTATGCCCTTCTTCAGCTACTAATCTTTCTCTCACCTCCTCTAAGAATAACTTGGAAAAAGTTGTTTAGAGGCTTATCCTTTTCTCCCCAGCCATTAAATGTTGGCACTCCTCCAGACCCAGACCTATGTATTTTTCTCTTCTTTTCTCTGTTGTTTACTCCATTGATTCTGGCATCCCTCCAATTTGTTTCCCAAACTGCAGCAGTGTGACCTTTTCGAAATGCAAATCTGATCATGCCACCCTTGTTTCAAATAATCGGAAGATTTCTCTTGCTCTTGGGTAAGACAAAAATCCCTAACCTACCTCACCCTGCCTGCTCTCATTCGACTTCCTTTCTAGTTATTCCTCCCACCAGGTGCGCTGTCCCTCTAGAAACCCAGCCATATGTCCTCCTTTCCCCCATAGGCCTTTGTTCTCACTTTCTTCTTCAGGACAAGACCTTTCTGTACCACCATATCTTCAATTGTTAATTTCCATTCTTTGCATTTTTGTTCATTCGGCAGTTCTTCTTTGAAGCCATCCTGATTTCCATGATTTGATAAAATCCTGTTGGTTATTATGGCACTGTTGTCTTGGTCAGTTCAAGCTGCTATAACAAAAATACCATAGACTGATGCCTTAAAAAATAAACATTATTTCTCACAATTTTGGAGGCTGAGAAGTCTAAGATCAAGGCGTGGGCATATCCCATGTCTGGTGAGATCCCACTTCCTGGCTTACAGATAGCCACCTTCTTGCTGTTATCCTCACATTGCCAAGAAAGGAAGCAAGCTTTCTTATGTCTCTTATATCTCTTCTTATAAGGACACTAACCCCATTCATTTCATCCCCATGACCAAAATACCTCCCCAAAGCCCCACCTCCAGATACCATCACATTGGGGATTGGGCTTCAACATATAAATTTTGAGGGATACAGACATTCATCCCATAGTAACCATAATAAATCAGCTGAACTGTGATCCTCCAAAATTCATATGTTAAATTCCTAATCCCCGGTAACTCAGACTGTGACTGTATTTGGAGATAAGGCCTTTAAGGGAGGAAATTAAGGTAAAATAAGATCATATGGGTGGGCTTTAATTCAATGTGTTCTTATAATAAGAGGAGATTAGGGCACAGATAACACACAGACCAAGGGTGTAACCATGTGAATATACAGGGAGAAACCCACCATCTCCAAGCAAAGAAGAGAGGCCCCAGAAGAAACCAAACCTGTTGGCACTTTAACCTTGGACTTCTACCCTCTAGAACGGTGAGACAACAAATTTCTGTTGTTTAAGCCACCCATCTGTGGCATTTTGTTATAGTAGCCCTAGCAAATTAATACAATCACCCAGAATCTTTCTGTTTTGATCTTCAAAGTCACCTTGTAGTTCAAGATGGCAGCTGGAAAAAAAAAAAAAAAGGCAAAAAGATAAAAAAGACTCTATTCCCAGATAAGTCATTTTCCTTTAAATAGCTCTCCTAGAAGTCACACACAACACTCCACTTCATTGGCCAGATGTTGAGCTCATGGCCACACTTAGATGCAAAACAGATTGGGAAATGTAATTTCTTCAGCCTACTGCTACCTGAGAAAAGCCAAGATCCCTCTTGCTAAGGAAGAATGAGAGACTAGAAACTGCATGACAGCTAGCAGTCTCTGCCTACAGTGGCTAAGTGTCATATAACCCTAGGGAATTAGAAATAATTGTTGAAGCAAAGTAAACCCATAGTATAAATTAATTTGAGAGTAATATATAAACATAATCTGTGTATTCTTGGTATTTTTATATTTTTAATACATAAGAGAATTTAGCATATTGGAGTATCCAATGCATTAGTTCTGTGATTCCCATTTAAATTGTATGATTAGATAATTTATTAAACTTTTTATTTCAATTTCAAAGGCATGGAAGTACTAAGTTTATAAATAGTACCAAGGCATTTTAAAAGAACTTAAATTTCATCATATTTTAAAGTTTAATTAATTGGATTTCTTAAGATTTACTTAAGTACTTATAAAGATTTTGCTTATTAATTAGACAGTTTCAGATCTTTAAAAATCAAGTATTTTAAAATTTATAAATTTAATTTAAAATGTTTAAACAATTTTAATTAATTAGGTTTAAAGATCCCCTTGAAAGTGGTTGCTGAAATAAGCTACATTGTTAATAGAATAATAAGCTTCCTAAGTTGAATGTAAAAGATTAAGGAAAAATTAAGTTGGATCCATAATACGTCAAATATTAATTGAAAATCCAAAAGAATCACAAATAGTCTTTTCTGGGCATAGAAACTGCCCTCAAGGACACTAGAAAAACTTCACATTGACAGACACATGTTTATAAAAGACTTAAAATGATGAGTTCTAAGTATTTAGTTTTTTTTTTAATTTAAATAATGTGGGTTCATTGGGATTTTTGGAGCAAAAGAATGTCATGATCACGTTTTTGTTTCACAGGATGATTCAGATGACAATGAAATGTCCTCTCCTGCTTTTCTGCCAGGTGTTCCCTACTCAATTCTTCAAGCCCTAACTCCAAGGTCACCTCCTCCATGAAATCAGAACCTATGCACAGCCCCCCAAGCAGCACTGAGGGCATCTGCCCAGTACAATATTACATTTTGCTCATCCTATATTATGACCATTTCATTTTATTGCGGTTATTTGTGTCTGTCTCCTCTAGAAAACCACGAGGCAATACTGCCTTATCAATTTTTAGATTTTTTTTTTTTTGGTGCCTAACATGGAACCAGATACATCATAGTCATACAGTATATATTTCAGTTGGATTGAATGCAATTAAAATGCAAATCATAGGACTTGATTCTGAATTCAGTACAGTCCCACCCAAGTATAGATAACATTCACATGACACCCTACCTCAGAAATAGATGATGAATTCTTTTCTACCATTTTCTCATTTTTATGGCAATCATAATTAAATAAATAAATAGCTAGTCATGATTATTAATTATTTGTGTCCAAGATATATCTATCACCACAGAAAAAGAACTGGCTCTTTCAGCATTTCCTATCAACAGGTTTTCAGCTGTGTACTCACTTGCAAATGATTACACATTCGCAGGAAAGAAATGTGTTTTAGCTGGAAAAAGTCCCAGGAGGCCCATTGGGTGGGCATTTGATTCCTTGATAAAAAGCCAAGTCCTGCTGTCTGGAAAGGAGGAAATTAGAAAAGGGGCAAAGGACCATTTGCTTCAGGGCCTGAAATAACACCAATTTCAGCAAGAACTATGAGCAGCAAGATAGCTGAATTAAACAGTGGAGAGAAAAATCGCTAAGACTTCTTTAGCTATAAAATAACTTAGAAAATAACTTCAAAATAATTTCTCAACCCACAACAGTATTTTGACCAAGAATATATTGAAAGGCAATTTAGCAACATGTTTTAGAGGACTTTAACATAGTAAAAGATCTAATCTTTTTAAATCCAGGAGAGATAAATAAATATCAATTCAATAACACACGTACCTTTCACGTACCTTTTAATCCTGAGATTATATTTTGTGTGTGTGAGTTATTTTCTTTGTGTATATGTGTATGTGTCTCTTCCCATCTGTCTCTCTCTTTTAATTATACTGTAAAAATCAAGCCAGCAGGAACTACTTCTTAATATTTAATCATTATCCACCCTAGCTGTTGTAAATTTTTTTCTTTTCTTTTCATGGAGAAATTTTTCTTTCTATTGCCTATACTTCTTTCCAGCACATTAATTATCTTTCCTGTGACAAGCCCCTAATCCATTTTTTTCCTGTGAAATCTGTCGCACTTAATGAAGATTATTCTCACTTTGTAAAGGCTTTAGAAGGGACTTTTCAGATCCTGTCTAAATGAGGGCCTCTTAAGTCATATGATGAGCTGAGATTGGAGCCCTAGTCTCTCAGATTTGATTAGCAGGTCCCGATGGCTTGCTACTACTTTGCTCAGCTCTGTGATTTTAGCAAGAAAAAAAGCAAAAAGAAAACAAGAGTAGCTATCTGGATAATAGCAGGAACAAGTCTGAGAGGGGAACAGTCACCTGCCATATGCACTATAACTGAATACAGTCATTAGCTACAGATGCCTGGTAATTTGAAATGGGGGCCTTTCTGCCTCTTATCCTAAGTAGCCTCAGTGTTGAGACCAGTATGTATAAATAAGAGCCTATTCATCTTCCACTGGGGCTTAGAATTAGTGATTCTAGCATGTGGTTTTCCCTTCCTGTATCTTCATGACCTTTCTGCCTTTTAAACAATCAGCACTTCATGATTATGGTATGCTTAGGTCTGCTTTCACTATTCTCCCTCAAGAAGAAAAAATATATAATGCATCAAATCCCAGTTCTGAGAAAACAGGGTCTAGGTCTAAAAAGCAGATGTCATTGTGACTGTCACTGAGGAGCTTTGATGACAGTCTCTCATCTTCTCTCACAACTGGGGGGAAAACCATATTCTAGCCTCATGCTGTCAGAAACAGAGACACCTTACCAGATGTAATTAGATTTGGAATATGTCATCACGTATTCCCCCAAATTAGTGACAAATACGCACCCAGGGGTTTTAAATCTGGGCTATACATCTGGTAATTATGGACCACCCGTGGCTGGGATGGTAAAATCAAAGTCTGGGAACAAGATTCCATGATTCTGAAATCAATCTAAAGAATAGAGAATAAGAGAAGTGATGGCTTTTTTCAGTAACAGTGAATAAACTGCCTTCTTCTACCCCTCTGAATCAGATGAGATAGGAATAATAATGACAAAGGCAACGTAACAATTAACATTATTCAGTGTATGTACTAAGGTGTTCCTCTCACTAATTCTTTGAATCATCATAAGGAACATATTTTTTTGTTACAGCTTCCGTGTAAAATGTATATGGGAAGGAAGTTGTAAATTTGTGTTAACTCTCCCAAAATCTTATATTTTGGAAGTAGAAAACTTGAGTTTTGAGGATTTTGTTATGTCAGAGCTGTACTCTTAGTTACTACCTCTTCTCCATCAGGGCCTTATCGTCCTGGAGCCCTAACCCTACCAGAGCTCCAGGGAGAACTTTGCCCACATCCCTCCTTCCAAGTCATATGGGGGCTTAGGCCCAGACCTCGGGAGGAGTCCCACCACCAAAAAGTATGAAAAGGAGCATAACGAGATGGCACAATTTTTGTAATACGGATGACATATGACCCAGAACACAAACAAACATAGGAATACTACCTCCTATAAAAAGTCCATGCCTTAACCTGATGCCCAAGCCTATCAAGATCCTGGAATATAGCCTAAAACCTTTTACCTTCCAGTCCTCACACACGCTTTCCTCTGCCTAGAAAATTCTCTTTTATTCCCCTTTCTCTGCCCCACCTCAAACTTGACTTCACTTGGAGACTCCTTATTTTTGCTTCAGACACCCTAAAATTTACTTCCTCTAAGAAGCCTCCCCCAATCCCCTAGTCTAAGTGAGAAATCCCCATAAGGGGCTCCTGTGGCCCTATATATTTTGCTTATTATAATATTTATCATCATTCATCATATTTTCTTTTACTTCCCTTCTTCCTTTCTAGATTATAAAGACCCCGAAAGGTGTAGAATCATATTTGCCTTATTGCCTAATACATGGTAGATCTGTATAAATAATTGTTGAATTTGCAAACAAGTAAATAAATGAAGAAGCAACACATCCCTTGGAAGGACAAACCAATTCTGAAATACCTTTTATAGATAAAAGAGAGAAATGTTCTTTTCCCAAAAACCCTAAAAAGCAAGATCCGTGGTTTATCTATCTAAGATTAGCTAAGAGTCCTTTCTAGGTCCCTTATAGTCCCCTAATCCACCTGCCCCCTTTTTAATAGCAAAGCTGCCAACACAATCTTTAGATGAATAATAGCATTGTTGACATTATTTCACCACTGTAGTGGATGAGTGCCTACAATGAAGCTGAATAGCAGGACTGGCCTTCATCTTAATCAAGCACCGAACAGCACTTGTCTCGAGGTGTGATGGCAACCATTCCACTTCTCGGCATTATTGCCATTAGACAAAAGAGGCAATGAAGAGATTTTTGTTAAGAAGTCTTTAATCTGTAGAATTTCACCCTCACTGCTGATTAACTTACTAACCTTACCTACTTTGTTCCAGGGCATACAGATTAAAAAAAAAAAAAAGTTGAATTCCCATGTTACCTATGTGAATTCTGCACAAATATTTTACTATGTTCATCTGACAAAGACAACTAATTCACAATATGCCACTTTAACCAGTTACCTCTGCCAATACTATTGATTCATCTGCAGGCTCTCATAGAATCAGAATAACTGGACTGAACAATTCGGTGGATACATTTTTTATATATATATTTATTTATTTGAGAGAGAGAATGCGATAGAGAGAACATGAGGGGGGGAGGGTCAGAGGGAGAAGCAGACCCCCCCTCGCTGAGCGGGGAGCCCAATGCGGGACTCGATCCCGGGACTCCAGGATCATGACCTGAGCCGAAGGCAGTCGCGTAACCAACTGAGCCACCCAGGTGCCCTCGATGGATACTTTTTAACAGAGTATTCAGCATAATTTTCTAGATTGATTAGGGGACATTGTGTATGGAAATTTATATTATTATTTTTCCATATGACCCAAATATAGGACTCGACAGCTTACTATCGAGTTTGTAAACTGAAATGGTCAACAAAAATAAAAATGAGGGGAGAAAGAGCATCAGTCATTAACATAAAATACTCCTAAATTCTCATATTCCCTGAAGGAGCCACCTGAACCCATTTACTTTATGTTAAATGAGAAAACCAAGGCACCAAGAAATGAAAGTCCTAATATATTTCGGTAACCAGATAAGTGAATGAATAAATAGTGGTCATATGCCCATTTTCCTTGGATTAATGTTCAAAATCCTTGACAGGGTTGATGAGGCCCTTCAGCCTCTGCCCTTCACTTACCTCATCTGCAGCATCTTCTCTTAACATCCCTCCCTTGCTGACCACCCGCTAGACAGACAGAACTTAACTTTTTTCAAATATGATTTGCATTCTTTTGCCTTGGAAGCTTCCAACATGCTGTTCCATCTGCCTACAGCTCTTCCCTCACCTGGAGGTGCTTTAGTTTCAGCTTAAATAACACTTCCTCTGGGATGTCTTCCCTGGCACAATCAGCTGCTTTTTCTGTGCATCCCCAGTACCTGCATTTCCCAATCCCAGCACCTTGGCCACCTCCTTGGCATTGCCTACCTAACTCTAAGTCTCCCCAGCAGACTCTATATTCCGGCAGGGGCTGTGTCTGTTTAACACTAGTCAGATTTCTTTTCATTGCAACTGACAAAAAAGCTACTGAAAATCACCTAAACTTAAAAAAAGATTTGCTCACTAAACAATTGCCTTTTGAACAACATGAGGGTTAGGAGCACCAACCTCCCCCCGCCCCCGCCCCGTGCAATCAAAACTCCAAGTATAACTTTTGACTCGCAAAAACTTAACAATGAATAGCTTGCCCATTGATGACCGGAAGCCTTACCAATAACATGAACACGTATTTTGTATGTTATATGTATCACATATTGTATTCTTACAATAAAGTAAGGGAGAAAACAGAAAATGTTATTAAGAAAATCATAAGGAAGAGAAATGCATTTACAGCATTATATGGTCTTTATTGAAAAAAAAAATCCATGTATAAGTGGACCTGTGCACTTCAAACTTGTGTTGTTCAAGGGTCAACTGTACTCTGCTTGGTAAAAGATTCGCAGAAGCAGTAATAAGGTCACGTCACAAGAGTATCCAGTGGAAGGTTAATGTATTCTGGTGATTACATAATGTCCTTTAGGCTCCTTAACCCATCCCTAGACACAGGGACGCCTGACTAGCAGTTGTGCCTGCAAAAGTCTCCCCTTCAAGCTCAGGTCTGTATTTACTAGGGCCAATACATATTCTAAGTAGGGGATGGTGTACATATGTCTTTATTTTTATGGTCCCCTATCTCAGAATTGAGTCATTCTTGTGACTTTAGTGCCTTGGGGCTAATATCTGCCTTTTGTCTCATCTGAGGCTCTGTACACCTTAACCTGACCTTAATCATTCTGCCTTTGTTTTCCTTCATCTTTGGATCATCCCTCTTTGGTTTCCTAAAAATTCCTTTGATTCTCAGACTTTGGATAAATTCATGCTTACTGGACTTTCTTTCATCATCTGTTCCATTACTGGCTGGGTTAAAATGGTAGATCTCAAAAATCTCAAAATCTGGACCAACTTATATCACTGTACTCAATTTAGTTGGGTCCTTTCCCCTAAAGAAATTTTCTCATCCTGGATCATCTTTACATGCTCACTATTCACAGATGAATAGCTCCTGGACACGGACTTTGTTTTGACCCATAGATTTGCCTGGTCTTTTCCATTATGGCCTATTTTCTAGCTATTCATTCCAATTGAAATAAATTATAATTTTCCAGAAAATTCTATCTCATTTTGAGCTTCTAGAATTAGTAAATAGAGATACATTAAATAATGACTTCTATTATATAACCTAGCATTAGAAATTTACCACATGGAAAGAATAGAATGTTTACCATCATTTTATCAACACTAATCTGTTTCCCCAGTATGATGGCACGTTGTGCCATTTGACTCTGAAATGCCCTCATAAAAAAATTGTAGTCAGGTCAAATACTTCCTTACCCAGCAAAAAAAAAAAAAAAAAAGCCTCGATGATTACCACACAGTGTTTTATTAAACACTAATTTCTTTAGTCTCATGAGGACACAGCATTAGCTTTCAGTTATATCCTTAATATAATCCCCACAATGTGCTCATTTCAACATATATTTAAGTGTTTGTCTGGCTTTTTGTGTTCTACCATTAAACATACCATCCCTAGGGATCTTTCTAAAAATCACAAAAACTAGACAGTTCCAAAACCTGAATGTTGATCTAGTTCCTTATTTTTATAATCTACACATGAGTGACAGAAAAAACAAAAAGTAGCCACTAACCTAAATATCTGGGACTGCTTATCAGTTATGTGTCAAAGTAATAATTTCAGTCACCTGTCAATTTGAATTTTCAAGAGAAAGAACAAGCCACCCTGTTTTCCATACTGTTTTCAACATGGACATCTAACAGGCAGACTATGCTCATGCATTCATTTGATTTTATATTTGCTATCATGCCTGTCAGCATTCATCCATTAAACAGATAATGGATGCCTGATATATATCAGGACAATGCTAAACACTGCTTAATTATAAGTCAAACAATAGATTTTGAACCCTAAAAGTGAATACTCCATCTCACTGCTAAAAAAGAAAGGCCAAGAGAAATTTTCTTCTCCCATCATTTAGTGATAGAATAGCAATTGCTTACCTTTCGTATGGCTGATCTAAGGAAATCAATACATGTCACCATTGTCATGACTCAGATTCACACCATAAGTCTCATACATGAAAAATATGAAGATTTCAAAATTAATTCACTAAAAAAATTAGGCATGAGAGAACCCGAATAAAAGTTCAGGTTAATTTATCAGCTTTCTTGACATTTACTATTCCTAACTCCTTAACAAGGTATTTTGAATTTGATTGAAGAATGCACAATTTTATGTAAAATGCTCACAGATGATTCAGGAATATAATAGAGGGATAAACTTTATTTTGCTTCCTTGGGATGATTGAAATGATATCGCCAATAAGAGGTGCCCCAGATGTAGGTACAGGAAAGTCTCAGGGATTTATCTCTGGATTCACCACGGGTAGGTATCACACAGGACCTGACTTCTTTTGCATTCTCTCCCTTTGGTCCAACTGCAGCACAAATGTTAAATTTTAGGTTTGGTTCAGGTAAAACGCTCAGTAGGGAGAGGCTGAAAATAAGGACTAAAATAAGGATTGAGATTATCTATGAACATAAGTTTTGCTTTTTGCCATGACCACAAATAATAAAGAGGATATTTTAAAGGTTAATAATTAAAGGCAACTCCAGCCCCTTTCCCTTTGGTAAACAGGGAAAACAGGCAGTGAGACGGTGCAGTCTGCAATACTGTGGTTCTGAAGGAATGAGTGTGCTAACGTGGCCTCCTCCCTCTTTGGAAACAAAACTATATCATTTGGAAAACCTTTATTCATTATGCAGAAGCTAAGAGACACACAATATTCCAGCTGGTTTCTGAGACTAATGTTACTAACAGCCACGTCACCTTCTCTCCCTTTCTCTTTCTCTCATTCCTCTTTTTATTTTTCTCTCTCTTCCCTCGCTTATTTCCTTCCTCCCTCCCTCCCTTCCTTCCTGCCTTCCTTCTTTCCTACCTCCCTCCTCCCTCCCTCCTTCCTTCCTTCCCTCCTTCCTTCCTTCTCTCCTTCCTTTCTTTCCTCCTTCCTTCTTTCTTGCATTCCTTCATTCCTTTTTTTCCTTCCAAAGGAGTGAGTTTCCCATTTCCCATTATTCTTCATTTCCATAGCTTGTGCTTTTTTTTTTTTTTTTTTTTTTTAAAGATGGCAACCAAGCATTATTGGAGTTGTTCAAGGACTGGGCTTTTTTTTTTTTCCTCCCCCATCAACTTGGCTTGGTGCAGTTAAAATAAAGTCTACTAAATCCCTTTAGAAGGACCATGGCCACTTTTCTAGAAAGTTCGCCCCTTTCCAGCAAGAACCAGGAGATATGCCCTAGAGAAGCAGCATGCTGTCCCCGAGAAAAGGGGACTACCAAGAACAAGGCAGCTTGCTCAGGCCAACCCAGATGAAATACCTCTGGTTTCTGGGTGGGACCCCATCCTCAACTGGAGGAAGGGAATGAGAATATGACATAGAATGATTGGTCAGAAATGAGGAAAAATTCCCCATAATTTCAAGACTGTGTGTTCACGTGTATTGAAGAGAAGTAACTTTTATATGGAGAAGGGAATTTTAAAAGAAATTAAATTCTGGCTACAAAGGAATACAAAATCCCAGAAATTTATAACTGAGAGTGTTTCTCAGACTGTACAACTACTCATGAGTTTTTAGTCTTCTTAAAAACCTCCCTAGTAATAAAGAGAAAAACATCATGAGTGTCGAGTTTCTGTTCTGCAGCTGATGCTAGTCTGCCTGCCTGGAAACACAAAGAGTAGTGACATATGATTTCAATTAAGTTCACAGTTCCACAAAATATCCTTCCTACAAAATGGAAAAAGAGCTAGAATAGGTACCAGTGTTGCTTGGTTTATCCTTGGGCATTTTAGTGCATTGTTCCTGATAGATTTCCAGGAACAAGACAATCACATTCCCAAATCCTTAACAAAGCCTAACTTGGAACAATATATAGCTAATAAATGAATGAAGGAAGGAATGACATTAGTTACATGACTCAATAAGAAATCAAATGTTGCATATTGAGTCTAGAGAATTCTTCTTCCATTTTCTAGGCTCTGCCCCGTGGAAAACCGTCATCTCTATATTATTTGTTTTTTATTCTCAAAGGAACTTTGTGAGAATTTGTTGGATAGCACTGCAAAAATATTTTGAAAACCACACAAAAGTATATTTCAAAACACTGTGCCCCCACATACCAAAATTACATCCGCTCTTGATTTTCTTTGTACCTCTCAACTACCATTCTCTTCTTTGTCCCTAGTTTCATGGAGAAAAAATAAGAACAGAAAATTTCCTTTTTGTACAATCCTTCTCGTTAGTCACATAATCACACCCTAGAAGCTACAAGTAGTCACACATCTAGAAAGTACTTACAAAAATCATTTGCCTCAATTCCATGTAGAAATAGTCTTTACTAATTAAAATTATAGTTTAATAATTATGTTTTTTTTAAGATTTTATTTATTTGACAGAGAGCACAAGCAGAGGGAGCAGCAGAGGGAGAGGGAGAAGCAGGCTCCACGCTGAGCAAGGAGCCCGATGCAGGGCTCAATCCCAGGACCCTGGGATCGTGACCTGAGCCAAAGGCAGCCGCTTAACCAACTGAGCCACCCAGGCATCCCAATAATTATGTTTAAATAGAGTTCACAAAGAGAAAAATGACTCACTAACTTGATAATTTAAGATGGTTATTATTCACTAGTATCCTTTATGAAGGAAAACATAAAACTAATCTTTCTCAGAGTTGAAAGTATTAAGCACATAGACTAAAAAAGAAATTTCCTTCCAAAATGTTTTGAGTATTTGCATTAAAATATTCAGATAGCTGTGATCCTCTGACCATTGTAGTCAAGCATAACAGAACTCTCAATTCTAACAAGAAGTTTTCCAATACTTGGGGACAAAACAGCTGCTGTATTTATGCATTCTACTTTGTCTTTCTGCATAATTATCTAACACTGAAAATAAATGTAAAGGATGTGTCCTGGAGTCACACTCACTCTAATCTAAACGCCAAGGCCTCTGTAGGATGGCTAGGCATATGAACAGAACTATAATAAGAAATGCCTACAATTATACTCAATGGGAATGGTGCCATGCTACCCAAAGCCAAGGAAGTTATGTCTCTAGTCACTAACTTGCATATGAATATTTTATACAACTAGATGAAGAGTTGTGACAACGAGGGAAAGTGTGTGATTTCCTCCTGTAAAAAGAGAGTTCCAAATCTAGAAGAGAAGTTGGAGATCATCTGGCACAATATCCTCATTTTATGGATGAGGAAACCAAGGCCCAGAGAATTCAATCTCCTTTTCTAAGGCCTCCCAACTACTTAGGGAGCCAAAAACAAACCAGGACCAGCAAAAACAAACAAGCTTTTAAATAAGACTTATTTCTAAAGTGTAACAGTAGTCTTAGCAAGCTACATGGGTTATGTTTTCATATTTCTCTCAAGAGCTGAGCTTCTAGGAAATGGGTTCTGTCTCCTTCACTGCTAATAGACTTTCAAGCCTGAGTCTAACTAGTTTATCAGGGCCAAATTGGTCTCATAGAATTTTTAAATTTTAGAACCCAAAGGGCTTTATGGAACATTTTACCCAAACCCTTAATTTATAGTGGGAAAACTGAGACCCAGAGAGAATAAACACATTGTCCAGAACACAATAAATAGAACCTATGGATACAGAGGCAAAATATGCCCTTTCCACTGTTGAGGCAGAGATGGTAATATTCAAAGGCATCAGGAAAGGCCACATTAAGAAGTTGCCACTGGAGGAAAGACTTGAAGGACAGGGAGTGCACTCTGTGGGTATCAAGGAATGATTTTTCCAGGCGGAGGCATTTTCCAGGAACAGGACTTAGGCCAGTGTGGCTAAAGCTGTGTGGACCAGGTAGAGAATAGTTGTAGATAAGGTCAGGGAGGTATTAAAAGGCCAGATCATGGAGAGCTTTGACAACCATTTTAAGGACCTTTGCATTTACTCTGATTGAAATGAAGAGCTACTTGAGGTTTCTGAGCAGAGGCGTGGTATGACCTACCTCTATTTTTAAAGGATCAGCTGGGCACCTTTCTTCAGAACAGATTGCAGGGGAACAAAGATTGCAGCAGAAAGGCCACTCAGAGGCTCTTCCAGTAAATCCAGGCAAGAAATGGCAGAGGCTCAGACCTGACTGTAGAAAGAGGTGGTAAGAAATGGTCAGATTCCATGTGCATTCTGAAGCCCGGTACTCTGAGTGTGAGGGGGAAGAGCAAGGTCAAGTATAATTCCCAAGTTTCTGGCCTGAGCAACTGGAGCAGATGAAGTTATCATTATCTGAGGTGAGAAAGGCCATGAGGGGCCCAGGGGTATGGGTGCAGAAGAGCTGGGGTCCCCTTTCGGACAGATGAAGTTGGTGTATCTGTTACACATCAAGTGAATGTGTTAAGTGTGCTGGTGGACATATAAGTCTGGGGTACAGGAGAAAGTCCAGGCCAAACATGAACATTTGGGAACTGTCAGTATATATTTGGCACAGGTGGTATTTAAAACACTTTTCTTAAGCAAAACAAATAGAAAAACAGTATGTCATAACATGAATTGCATTTAGCCGTACATGTTTGCTTGAACAAAAAACTAGCAAAAATGTAATGAAAGAATGACTCAAACCTTACTAAATTTTAGGCTCACTTTGTGATTGTGTTTCTTTGTGGTTCTCAGTATTAGGAAACTTTGATTTTTCTGGATAAAAATCAGTCAGCACGATACCTTCTTATGATTTAACTCATTTCTTTGTACATATTACGTTAGCTTGATTTGTAGTATCATAGTTATTGCATGAAAAACGACCTCATTCTGAGTTCCTCCACAAAATAGTGTTTTAGTTTGACATATAACAATGGTCCTCTTCACTTCTCATGATCTGAGAAAATGAAGAGACCTAGTCTGGGATATTCAGGGATGGGATCCTGGCTGCCTTACCAATCACTGACGAGGTTTGATTTACTCTAAGTAACATCTTGCCTCTTCCCTAGGAGAGCACTTCAGAAAATACACAAAAGATGTGTTTCGCGAGTATGTAATACCCATTAGCAAACAATTTAAGGATCAATTAATTAGTCATTAAACTTTCCCTATTAAGTGTTTTGGCTTATATCTCTGTGGTAAAGCCACTAATGAAAGTCACATATGCTGAGGTTTCATTTCCCTTGAGAGAGTACATACTAAATTGTTTAAATTAGCCCTCTTTAAATATATTTAAATCCCTCACATCTAGAATATTTTAAATAAAACTTCCTGCCTAGGTTTAGGAATCTCCTCTTTTAAGAAAAGTGAGATGAACCTTATTAATATCTATTCCTGGAAGGAAAATCTCCCTGCTGATTTTGTTTTTAACTGAGAAAATAATGAATAATTAGAATGCTGTTGAAGAAGATATTTAACATGCAAAGAATCTTTGGGAAAAAAAACAGAGGTAAGTTAGTTCCACAGCTAGACTCTTAGGAGTAAATTTTTGTGCTAAGACAAGATTGACTGACTTGTCTGCTTTCTCTGCAAATTCCCGCCTCCCCCACAAAAAAAAAAAAAAAGTACTTGGGATATATTTAAAGGAGATAGGAAACTGTAAAACAATACTAAGGGAAACCCAAGTGGAGGCAGCTGTTGGATTTATTTTGTTTTGGCAGTGTAGAAAGGTAACTAAAAACAGAGAGGCATATGGATGGGAAAAAAAACACAAAATTGACAAAAGGCATAAACCATCTAAATATCCAAAATACACACTAAGAAACCAAAACACTTTATGCACAGACCATCATCAGCGAATAAACAATCTGTACATGACATGTGTTCCCCTTTTTTACTCTTATTGTGAGAGTCTCAACTGTCACGCATTAGTGATTCAGTCAACAAATGTTTATAAGCACTTCCTCTAGCCCTGCCCTATGCTGGGCACTGAGGACACGGCAGGGAATAATATTGTAGAGCTTTCATTCTAGCAGGAAAGATAAAGACTAGAGCAGGCAACTGAAGTAGGATGAGTACTTCTAAAGGGGAACCTTGGTCTCTTCTTACCACTCTCTGACTACCGTTGCCTTCATAAGCGGCTCTCCCTCCAGAGTCAGTCGTTCCCCCTCTGCCCAGTAATTACCATCTGATCATCTAAGGGAGTACAGAACCCAACGGCTCAGGCCCACGAAGGTAAACTCTTCATCTCCTGGATAGGAATTGGCCTTAACTGCTCATACAAATATTTCAATTCATCTCATACATACCTATCCTCTTCTATGTATAAGTCGCTGGAAGACCCAGAAAAAATAGACCATGTTCTCTGCTCTTATGAAGCTGACCCTGCTGAGCAGGGGCAAGTGTGAACATGAATAACTCTAACACAAGGCACCATATGATAAAGCATTTAAAGTCATGCATAAATGACATCATTTGGAGGAGCCAAGGTGATGAAAGGAAACATTCCATTCAAATCAAGAAAGACTACACAGCTAAAGAAAGATATCTGAGACAGACCATAAACAATGCTTAGAATTTCAATAAACAAAGAAGATAAAGAATAGTCCAATCTAAAGACAAAAGATAGCAAAATCCCAGAAAGGGAAAACAATGAGAAGAAGGGATGGCAAGTGGTCTGCAAGAGCTGGGGCATGGAAAAAGCGCATTGCTTAGTCCGTGTTCACGTTTGTTCACTTGCGTGTTTGTGGAGGAGTGTTTGTTGTGTATCTCTTGTGTATTGATAGACCCATCACAAATGCTCAGAAGTATTTAAGTATCAAAGTACTGGCCCTGGACTCAGGAAACCTAGGATCCAATTCTAGTGACTGTGTGGCTGTAGGTAAGTCGTGTGTCTTTTTGATGTCAGGTTTTCCTTTTCTGTGAAATAGAGAGGACAGCTCTATCTTCAAGAAGAGTACGGGGGCCAATAAGACAACGCCTTCGAAAGCATCCCACATTGTAACGGTTGTGAAAACACTTCAGGTCTTTCCTGATACTTAACAGGTCCTCATAAAGGGTTTTGTTACTCATAAGGCAATACAACTGCAGCCAGAGTCTTTATTTTATTTCAAGTTATCAGTTTTGCTTGACAGTTTCACCAGAGATCACTCTGTCACAGCAAATTGAACCCACCATTACTCTTCCAAAAATATTTAGTCTTCACAAAATAATGACACTGATATCAACATCATCTGTAATACTTAACTGTATTTTAATTTGGGGTTTGGGATTTCTGTTAGGGAGAGATGGTATATCACTTTTATTAAAAAAAAATCACAGCATCTAACATGGCTGTTATCACTTTCTGCAGGAATATTACGGTTTATGAAAGTTCAGGGTAGCACGATAAATTCTTAAAATTAAGGAGGAGAAAAAGAAAGTGCAGAGGAGATAAAGGAATAGTTAAGAGGTGATACTATTTCATTTCCTCCCCACGTCTGCAAGACATCTCCTGGAAAATACACATGAAGTTCGAAAACTGAGATAAGAAACATTGTTTTATGACCACATGTAAATGAAAACTTAAAATCTAGATTTAATAAAGACTCTATTTCTGGAATCTCCAATTAAAAAGTTTGGGTTTTCTCCCCGAGAGTGGCATTTTGGTATACAAAACTTACCAGAAATTCACAACTGCTTAAGAGAGTAGTACATATTAGATTGTCTCTGTGAACTTCTGTCATTACCAAATGCAAACTGGTTTTCTTCTGAATCTCATATTTAAATATCAGATAAAATAATTCTAATGCTCCCTTGCATCCGGCAAGCAGCTATTACTAAAATGTATTCAGTTTTCTTTTTTGAGTATTCCATTGAAAGAAAAGGTCTACATCTCAATAAAATATATGGTATTTCGTATGTACCAGGCTTTCAAAAATCTGTGCTAATACGATTTGGTATGAGTAAATAAAAGTATCACCTCCAAAACTGACCCGGCAACTCACATATGAGGTAAGGGCCATCTTGTCACTGGACTTGCAATGACATCTAACGTGATGGATAAAAAAATCCACATTAGGTAGGAGACTGTGGGATGTCATGAAAAGAACAGTGATTTGGAAGCTAGAGAACATGAGCAAGTCATTGAACTTCTCTGGATTTTATTCTCTTCATTGACAAAATGAGAAGCTAGCCATGGACAGATTTTTTAAAACTAAAAGAAACAAAACAAAAAAATATAATTCTAATCACCATTTACTTTGCAGTTACAAACAGTAAAGATGCACAGGAGCTCCGCAGTAAATCATCTCAGAAAATTAACAGAGACAGGGGCATCTGGGTGGCTCAGTTGGTTGAGTGTCTTCCTTCAGCTCCGGTCATGATCCCAGGGTATCGAGTCCCACATCCCTGCTCAGCCTGGAGTCTGCTTCTCCCTCTGCCTCTCCCCCACCCTGCTCATGATCTATCTCTCTCTCATGCATGCTCTCTCTCTCTAATAAATGAAATCTTAAAAAAAAAAAAAATTAGCAGAAACAGAATCAGAAAAAAGTCATGATGTGAAGAACTACAAGTCCTGCTTTCCTTGTCTTTTCTCTCTTTTGCTCCCAACCATACTGGGGGGAAGAGGGATGGAATGGAAGACAATTCTTGGAGCAAGACTGTGAGAGAGTCCTGAAATATCTTAGAAAAGGATAAATCTGTTCATTTGGTTTGTGTTCACTTCCAAATAGACCTCTGGTAATCATCCATTCATGTGCCTCACTCAGCGGTAGCTGAGTCCGATGGGGACCCATCTCTCTCTTAGGTCAGACACAGCCCTAAATTGTCTCCGCGGAGAGTTCTCCCACCTCTGTTACTCTCTGAGCACTTATGTATAGTGACATATTATTGCAGGATATTTTTAAAGTATAATTTTTTTTTCTCAGATAGATTGCAAATCCCACTTTGAGGAACAAAGCACATTGCATCCTTCTCTGAACTTGGGGCCCTTCTGAAACTACAGTCCACAGAGCAGAGCTTTTTATATAGTGACCTTTAATAAATATTTGCTTATTAATTAATAAATTAGGTAGGGAGATTCTGTAATTGCTTCCAGTGATCCCCACCTCCTGATATTCATGCCCTTGTGTTATCCTCTCCCCTTGATTGTGGGCTGGACTTAGTGATTTGATTCTAATGAAGAGTTTACAGGAAAAGTAACAAGATACCACTCCCAAGATTAGGTTACTTCCCTTCCAAAGAATGTGACTTCCATCTTGTTTGCCATCTCTTGCTCTTAGACTCCTTGATCTAAGGGAAGTAAGTGGCCATGTTCTGAATAGCCCTGTGGAGAAGGTCACCTGGCAGGAGACTGATGTCTCCAGCCAAAAGCCATCATAACATGCCAACAACCATGTGAGTTAGCTTGGAAGTGGATTCTCCTTAAGTCAGTTCTCAGAATGCCCAGAGTCCTAGCCAGCATTGTGAGAAACTCTGACCTAGAGGGCCCAGCTAAGCTACACCCAGATCTGTGATGCACAGAAACTGTGAGATTATACACTTTTGTTGTTCTTAAGCCTCTAAATTTTGGGACAAGTTATTATACAGCAATAGATAACTGATATGACTAGCAAAGCAGTGAGAATGAAAAGAACATTCAGGAATGTAACATTCAGGGATGTGCAAGCTTCTTGCATTGATTTGCTTTGAAGCCATATTGGGGAAAAAATCCCATCCCCAGTATTCTTTACCACTGCCCTCCCCCCCACCTTCCATTAAAATGAATCACAAAGCCATTTCTGCACTTGTCATAACTTTTTGTGGGTCCATAACCATATGCATGCCATTAGAAAGATCAATCTTAAAAGAATTAAATAGAGAATGGAGAGGTTCATGTACCGTCTTGACGATTGAAATAATTAAAGCTGTGATTCACCCACAAGCCCAGTCCATTGTAACCCAAAAGAAGAAGCTAAATGGCTGCTACTTCCTTTGTCCTCACAGCCAGTCAACAACCGAGCACTTCTGCCTGCAACTCTCTGCTCAGTCCTGGGTAGAGAAAGCAGATGGGGATAATGTACAAAGTATCCCACTCCAATTCAACAGTTCAGTCTCAACATGTAGAAATATGAAGCTTTACACTAATTCCTCTCCTTTGAGTCAAGCCTGTATGTCCAGAGAGAGGAAAATATTAGGATTGGTAGCAGTCAGCCTATGGAAAAAGAAGAGCATATTTGGAAGACACCATGAAGATCAAAACCTTTAAATACACTCTGGGAAAAGGAAAAAAGAAAAGAGCATCTGGGTTTCTCATTAAGTCCAACATACTCAGAAGACTGGCCATTTTCTGCCGAGTTCTGCTACCATATGCCAAAGGGTTTTGTTTTATTTTATTTAGTTTTTTTAAACCTTTCTCAGCTCACTGCAGTATACCTCACCCATCTGGGGCACTTTCTAGTGTATATGTGCAATACTGTGCAACCTAAGTCCAGGTTTTACTGCCTTGAGAAACAAACAACAATACCCCCAAGCATAACAACTATGGCTTCCTGCTTTCTTAAATGAACAGGAAGTTCCTCTTTCTCCAAGGTTCTGCTAATCTTGCTATGCACAAAAATCCTGGAAGTAAAAGTCAGTTGCCCTTGGTGCTGGCTTCTGGAAATCCACCCTAGAAGCTGTATGTGCTAGAGGCTAGTACAACTGAAGATTAGCACATTAGGTCTAGGCGCTTATGCATAGATCTATAGGTCTCTGCAAGATAACAGAGGAAACATTCTTTCTTAGATACTCAGTTAAAAATGAGTAGTAAGTTCATTCGGGAGGCACTTCCCAAAGATCCCAGGTCTACAGAGATACCTCTGTTGCTCTCACCACATCTTCATTCTTCTCTTTTCCTTACTCTTCTCTTTTTCTCACACACCTTATTAATTCAATCCTGTTGGCCTACCAGGAGTGAGGCCAGGATGGATTCTGGTATCACATACCAGGAGAAAGCAGAAGCAGGGCTTCAGCCCTTGACCTTCAATATAGAAGACACTTAACACATACCTTCTCCCCCAACCTTTGTTCATTCAAACTTCATAAAAAAATCAGTACTCAAAGCAAAAAATTTGGAGTCCTGATCACACTTCTGTAAGTCATGCCTGATTTTTATATTAGTCTATAGAATCAAATAAACATAACTGTGTTGTACAGTCTCCTAACTCCGTGTATCAAAGGACATGTTAAAGTAAGGCATTATACACCTATACAACCCCAAGCCTTTGAATGACCAAAGTGTTCTATTACCCATGGCAAAAACAGGATCTTTTCCAAAGTGCAACATTAGCAGATGTTCCTGATTGGGCAAGCACTTTATAACAGGTCCTTTGCTAAACACAGGGGGATGTGAGGATAAATAAATGATCATCTCTGCCTCCCGGAGTTGACCTTCTAGTAGGAGAAACAGATTAGTGATATGAGTGAAAACCCAAGTATGTGCTAGATAAAAATCGTACCACTGAGCAAGATAAGGAAACACTTTATAAAGGAGAAGATGGTTAAGCTGAGTAGGAGGCTGCCAGGTCATGTCAAGCAAAAGGAACAGCATGAGCAGTGGCCTAAAAGAGCCTGATTGTTAGTGATATTTATCGCTCCAGCCTCATCTTTCAACCCAGCTCTCAGCCACGTCTGCAATCACACAATAAAGTATTTTCTGTTCTCTGAGTATGAATAACATGTACTTTCTCACCTTTGCAAGTGATGTTCTTTCTGAAGCAGTTACTCCTTGACCTCAACTCCTGAGCCTTGGATCTGAATACCACCTTCTCAACCTTCTAGTCTTGACTTGGATGTAATGAATTCTCTAATCTCCCCAAGTCTGAATTAGGTGTCACGTCTATGTTCCCTAACTGTATGCCATTACTTCCCTACCATAGATCTTAACATACTCTAGCATAACTCCTGCAGACTTATCTATATTCCCTGTAGATTGCTCATTCCAGGAGGATATGTCATGACCATAGCTATCTTGATCGCCGTTGTGTCCCCAGCATCCAGCAGAGTGTCTGCCATATAGCTGTCAGTGCATGCAGAATGAATCAGTTTCTCAAAATTTCCAGGCAAAGGACAGGGCTGAAGAAAGGGTAGGTGATAAGATTGAATTTCTAGATAAGGGGTAGGGGATAAGATTGAATTTATGGATAAGAATTAAAGCCCAGAAGACCACATGTACCCTTCTGTGCATATATGTTATCCTCTAGTCAAGAAGTCATGAAGGGTTATAAGCAAGAGGAGAGTGAGACAAGGCAGCCATAAGAGGACCTGAAATAATGGCAGGGGGCTGGAGACAAGAAGACTGATTGCAAGAGATACTGTATTTAAGAA
This sequence comes from Eumetopias jubatus, assembly GCF_037043125.1. Lineage (NCBI taxonomy): Eukaryota > Metazoa > Chordata > Mammalia > Carnivora > Otariidae > Eumetopias > Eumetopias jubatus. The sequence goes on from NW_028274820.1 coordinate 39,171,850, forward strand.
GTCGTATCTCCAGGACCTGATGATTTATTACAAGTTTAGGTAAGGGAGTGAGAGAATAAGGATGACTCACAAAATTGGTGAAATGAAAGATCTATGGGGCTTATCTTTATTTTTCTCTTACATGAGAGAGATGAGTAATGTAAACAATAAGATGGCCCTGGGTATTCAAGACTAGAAACCTGTCTACAGTTCATTACCGCGTGTCTTGATGTTGTCAGCTCAGTCAGCTACAGAGAATTTGTTCCCCCATGGGTTGAGAATCCAAAATTTCAAAGGACTACTTCATAATTAAAAGAGGAAAGGAATAGGTAGGATGCCTTTTTATAATAACACAAAATAAATTATCTTTCCAATTCTTTAAGAAGTGGAGAGTAAATGGAGGTTGAATCGCTAAATCTTGACGTAGAAAAATGACACATTATCTGCCTATTTTCTTATTACTCTTTGCCTTCAGATTACCAAAAACTTACCGAAGTATACAATGTCTTCCAGGAGCTGTTTTTCTAAGTGGAAACACTGAGGAAACAACATTGTAATAGAGTAAGGAGAAGGGTATGCTTGCTAAGTGAGAGAAACCCTCAACGTCAAGGGAGGAAATGGTTCTCAGAAAACATTTTGAAGAGATGAGGGAAGACACCAGGCAACAACCAAATGTCTTCATGTGGCTGGGGGATAGGGTTTGGGAAGAAAACAGAAAATCAAGAGTGCTGAGCACAGAGAGAATAACTCTTAAAAAAGATGAAAAAAATCAGAGGGAGAAATGGAAGAAAACAATTACAAAGCAGCCCCCACTCCCCAAATTTCACTCTGAGCTAGAAAGCACAGAAAAATTATGAACAGGATTAGAATTTGGTCAGAGTTCCTTACCTCAGTCATCTGAGCCTCAGTTTCCTCATCTATAAAAAGGGGTTACAGTTATGGTTTGTGTCAGTCGGATCAGGCCGCCATAACAAAAATATCACAGACTGGGTGACTTAAACAGCAGAAATGTATTTTTTTCACAGTTCCAGAGGCTGGAAGCCCAAGATCAAGGTCCAGCAGCATTGGTTTCTAGTGAGAATTCCCTTCCTGGTTTGCGGACTGTGCCTTTTCACTGTGTCCTTAACATGACAGAGAGAGAGAGAGAGGGGGCTCTCTGCTCTCTTCTTATAGAGGCACTAATCCCATCAGACCAGGAGCCTACTCTTACAACCTCTTTTAACCTTAATTACTTTTATAAAGGCCCCCCATCTCCAAATACAGTCATGTTGGGGGTTAGTGCTTCAACATATGAACTTTAGGGTGACACAATTTGGTTCATAGTAAGATTATCCTAAGAAACGTGTGAAATTATGCAAAGCACATTGTGCCTAGCACATAAGTAAGTGCTAAATAAATGTTAGTCAGTGTTAGCTGTGAAATCATCATCACTACAGGCATCATCTCTGAAGTTACTTACATTTTATATTTTTAAAGGAGTGCTACAGATGAGAAAGTCACCTGTTTCTACTGCCCCTGAAAACTGCCCAGCTGCTTAGCACACTATGTCCTCAGGCCTCTTTTATAAATATCATCCAATACAGAAGTAGCTATAAAAGGAGTAGAGAGATGGTGAGACAGTGGAGGAGGAGTCAGAGGAGGAGGAGGTGGAGGGAGAGAAGACCAGGGAGGACAGGGTGAGGAAAGACTGAGATCCTGTAGATTCTGTCTTCCTCTGACACACTCACAAGTGTTCATTTAAGCTACCTAATGAAATAAGGAACATTAGAACTACCACCTCCAAGGATGTTCACTGCAGATTTCTACTGAGAAGGGAGCAAAAACACCATTATTTAAGACATTCCAGTGCTAATGTCATGCTATTCCATTCAGAGAGACCATGGTAAGCAAGTACGACTAAAATCTCAGGTGGTCACAAACTTCATAGGAAGATTGTTTTGACTTAAAACATCTTTGAGTTTGCAAAACATGCTGCAACTTTTACTCAAAGGGAATTGTATATGTTAGAATCAAAGAATAAGACCAGATATGGACTTAAATTATCCGTGGAAGCAAAAGAAACGCTGTAAAAAGGGCTATGAATTTTCCAACCCATATCCTAGATTTTTAAATAAAAATACAGATAGAAAACTGTTACATTGAAAATCCAGGAAAATATAGCCTATTTGAGTCACTTAAATGATCACAAATCTCCCATGATGTGTTTTAAAACTATCTACCTTCTATAAGGGGAGAGATGTTCTAAGTTGAAATAATGCCCCACTTGGCACTACTGTAAGTAGAATGGCCAACATTTATTTAGTACCTAGAATGGCAGGCACTTTACAAACACCATCACATTCATGTGTTCCTAAAAAATCCTGTTGGGATTGCTATTATTTTTACCATTTTACAAATAAGTAAATCAAAGAGTTTGCCCAAGGTTATACAACAAATAAATGAAGGTGAGAATTCAAACCATGTCTGATACAAATACATTTCTCTCCTTTATGCCAGACTTATTAGGGTATTGGGACATGTGAGCATTACTAGGAAAAATGGGCCAGGTTGGAAAAAAAAATATTGGCGTTGATTCTTAAATCAATGTATTTTTCAATGTCATTCTTGTATTTACTTACTCAAATTTTTAAAATCACCTGCAAATGCCTCAATACTGGAAAATTGCTCTACCATTCTAGTCACTTGATCATCTAATGGGCTTTTTAGTCTAGATTCTAGAGCAGAAGATATGAGTTGCAATTCAGTGTTCCTACTTCTAAAGTATGTGATTTCCAGCAAATTGCTTATCTCCTCTTAGCATCCATTCTCAAGGGAGCATTATCACCTATGTCACAGGGAAATTTTAAGAATTACATAAAATAAAGTCTACAAAAGCATAGTCAACTGCCACATTAGCACTCAGTGTTTATATTTAAAAAGTTAATGAAAACATTGCCAACATCTCTATTTCTGAATGAGGGTAAACAAGAGAGACTGTAAGGATTTTTACAAAGAACCCTAATGCCTGAGAATTAGGACTCATTACCATGTAAACTCCAGACATAATCAAAGTTGTTTTCAAGCTTCATTGTTCCAATCTAGTTTATCTCTTTTCTTCCCCAGTTATTTCAATGGGTTTTCACAAACTATGCAGACTTCAATAACTCACTCCCTAATAATATACTCTGGATAATTGTTAGCTTCATGAAATACAATTGCCTATACTTTAAGTTATAATTAAAGGCATTACTTAAACCCTCAAGTGGCCTTTGGAAATCTGAAAATGCAAGTTGAATTCATAAATGCTAGGGAAGAATAGGAAATCCCAGAACCCTAAATCAGCAGACTCAAATTCATGTGAACCTAACTGAAAGAGAAGCCGCCTAATGCTTTGGTTATAACCACCAGGCTTATATTGACATTAACACCAGTACTAAATGAGAAAATTGGACACAGTGAGATCGGATCTTTAAAGTTCACTTTATTTACTGATGAAAAAACCTTTATGATTCAGCGGAACAAAAGAAATGCAGTTTTAAAAAACAGATCTGTTGAGTAAGGGGCAATTCTAATTGTGAAGAAAGTCCAGATGTGCTTCTGTGGCAGCTTCCTGAATGAGAATGGTGGGTTTTGCAAATTATGCATCTACGATTTGATTTGGTCAATCTGGGACCATGTGCTCCTTTTCTCATATTATTGTCTGCGGTCAAAGAATGATATGCTGAGCCATATAGAAAGACCCAAGTTACTGCCACTACTTACAGCTTGAGCAATATATTGTTATTTTTTTGAAAAAGTGATAATTTGTCTATGTTTTAATAACCTTGTCAAAAGAATTCTATTGTATTTGATATTCCAAAATGAAGACAAGATCATCTTATCCCAAATTCCTGGTCTTCTTTTCCATCACTGCTTTAGCTTTAATTTACACACACACACACACACACACACACACACACACACACACACACAATCACATATAACCTAAATTCTATTCTTCCTGCCTACCTATACAGATCGTAAAAATGTAAAATGTAGATCTCTAAGTACAAGACTAAACTCCCCTCTCAATAATGAACAATAGTGTTGATTCTTCTATTAAGTTCTATCTAATACACATTATTTTTTTTATTCTTATGACCCAAGAATTTGCTATATTTAGGGCCATATACACACAGATAAATAAGCCATGAATCCTTCCATCAAAGATGTCACAAAAGAAGTCAAACTTACATGACACCCCTACTTTATGAAGGGAAGATGGCCTATAGTTCATACTGTTCCCATCATTCTTTCAAGACCTATTGTCCAAGATTTTGTCTTAGGTTGTCTCTGGCTACATCATTCCACTAACATTATTGGCTGTCCCACTTCCTTTTCTTCTTTCTTTTTTTAAATTAGAATCAGATTAATAGAGCAGAAAGTGGGACCATTGAGTCCAAACTCCCATTTCACAGATTAAGAAAATGAAGTGTTTCCAATTCTGATAACACAGGCAGTTGAAGAAACAGAAACCCATTTCTGTTAAGCCGAGTAGAAACGTATGATAAAATGGAATGAAATAAAAAACATTTCAGTACATACCCTGCCTCAAAAGAAAGAAAGAGGGATCCCCAGAGCCAATGGGAGAAAGAAAATTCATTTTAGCAGGAACAGTAAACTCCAGGTAGCACTGCCTCGGTTCCTAGCAGTTCTGGACCTCACAATTTGTTATATCTCCTCTAGCTGCAAAGCTCTGCACTAGAGAAACTTTCAGACACGTACACAAGGAGACATTATGCAATGATGTTCAGTACAGCATAGTTTGAAATAGTAGGAAATTGGAAACAACCTAAATGTTCAAGTATATGGAAAGGGAAATTCAAAGTATATTTATTTAATGGTACAAGAGGTAAAGAATAAGTCAAGCTACCAGTATCAACACGGATGAGTCTTCCAATATAATGTTAAGTGAACAAAAGAAGTTGCAAAAATACCTACACAATATGGCATCATTGGTTTAAATATAAAAACAACATAAATAGTACTCTACATAGTTTTTGAAAATTATAATAATTTAGGTAGCAAGAACAAACATCCACTACAGGAGTGATAATCTCTGGAATAAAAAAGACACAAAATAGGATAGGGTGGATTTCAACTCTTTTCTGTGATATTTTATTCCTTTTTTTTTTTTTTAAGGACAACTGTTATTGATGGATACATGGGTATTTGTTATAGTATTCTCTGTACTTTTCTATGTGTTTGAAATATTTCCAGATTTTTCAAATGAAATAAAATAAATATTTGTTGAAACCGAGACCCAAAGAAATTGTGACATGACCAAGTTCACATATTTTGTTCATGGCAGAGCAGACATTCTTGGCTCCTGGCTGGCTCTCTGGCCACCACATTGTGCAGTCTCCATTGTCATGTGCCTGTCTAATAGGGAAGACTATGGTTGATAAGTCTTTTGTATCCTTCACAATGTTTGGTACCATCATAGGTGCAAGAAAGCACTTAAAATCTACTAGATCGAATTGAAAAATTCAGCATTAAACCTCTAATGCAAAATTACTTTATCACTGGAATTATACACAAGGAAAGAAATCTCATGCTAACAGTTCTGACTGCAAAGTGTTCAGAAATGTGTGGGTCATGCATTCAACAGCTCTGGAGGGCCTAACTGCTGACCCAGATCTTGTCCAGAAGCACCAAAAAAGGGAGGAGGTAGTTTTTATCTAAAGAATCAGAAGTTAAGCTGCCCAGTTGGAAGGTAGTTAAAGTTTACCCATAACCTGTAGGTGATCTTGGAGAGCTTACAGTCTTCCTCTAAGGATTCACATGTATAAGAGCCCCACTACCTGTTATACACAGAAATCCCTTTGTTCAGAATCTGGGAAATTCAACTAGCTCTACTCTCTGTGTTACAAAGCTAAGATAGGGAACTTCTTCTGAACAGAAAATGGGGAATTTTCTGACCCTTGATTCTGTGGTCCTACAGAATCCACATGGAAATATGTATTGTCTGTTCCCAAGAGCTCTCCAACAGGTGCAAGGCCCAACAGCAACCAAAACAAAACACACTTAGATATCTTAAAACTGAAAAGTACTTGGGATAATTAATAACTACAGACAGAAAAGAACAATTAGGTTGTACATTTATTAAGGTCCCTTTTGTATATTTCCGTTGTGAAAGGCAATTATTTTTCTAACTTTAGTAAAACTTAATGCCTTTATACTGATTTCAATAACATGAAAATTTGAGGTGAATATGTCCTTGAGGGTAAGCTTTGTCTTTTTCATCAGTATATTTTTAAAAGCTGGCAAAGTGCTTGGCACATTATTAATGTTTGTTGATTGAATGAAAGGATGAATAAATGAATATAAGTGAAATTAAGACATATTTCTTACTGACAGACACTAATGACTAAAAAAGGGTTCCAACAAATGAGCAGAGCTGACAATTAAAGTGTAAATAGGAATCTAATGAATGTTTTAATTGATCTTCCCTGCTTTAAAATGTAGCCAGGATTTTTTAACCTTGAGATACAATGCTCAGCAAATTAGTAGACTGCTTTTGTATGAAAATCTCTTTAATCAATCTAATAGTTTGTCTACTCAACTATAGACTTTAAGACCTCTGCCAAATTAATGTTTTGTTTTGTTATTCTTAGCAAGAGTTGTCTCTTAATAGTAGATTCATATATAGAAGTTGAGTTTAGCACTTAGACTTCTGTGAAAATAGAGAGCATATGTTAAATAAAAAAAAACCTACAACTCTTCAAAGTTAATAAACCTAGGAGGGAAAAGAAAACTCTCATTCTTTCATGATGATTCTACCACCAAGAAAACAATACACCTTCAGTGTCTGAATCAGGTTTTAACAAGATTTTTTTAAATGGATTATTTCTCTTTAGTTTTAGAGAGGTCCCAAGACAATGGGTGCTAAACATTTCTTTAACCACTGAGAAGTTTGATACCATCTGTATAAGGCTTGCTGAGATGTGGTTAAGTAAGTAAGTAAGTAAGTAAATGAATAAATAAATAAATAAGCAAGCAAGCCTGACCAAACCACCCATCTCTACCATATAATGGAGGATGGAGGCTAAAGGGGAATTGGAATTTAAAAATAAGGTTTGGTAAGAGAGCTGTTGGTGAGTGTTAAGTCCCTCTCATTCTCCGTGACAGGAAAAGTTAGGCATGCTTTCCCTCTTTTTGAACCCAGAACAGAAAGTGGCTTCAATGGAACCACTTAGAGAGTTCAAGGTGTGCCCCAGTGTTGACAGAGGACAATAGAATAGAAAAACTCTAGCAGACTAGCAACTCTACTCTAATGGAAGACAAGAAGGATTGCTACAAAGAAAGATTACAAAAGTTTTTTGGTGCAAAGGATGTGTGACAGTTTACGTGAATGCAAGAGAAAAGAGACAGCCTTAAGGTCCTCTAAATACTGCCCCAAATGACTGCCTCGAGGTATGCGGTAACTCTTACAAAGGAGTGTATACTAGATTCCCAGGGACCCAGGGAGAATATCAAATAAGCAAGCATCTGAAATGATGAATTTCCTAGTACATCAAGAGAACTGCAGGTCAGATACCCCAGTGATTTGGGGGTGGAGGGTGGGCAATTTTCAAATAATGCACTCAAGTTTGCCAAGAGAAAGTGTCAGCTTTAAAAAACCTGCCAAGTGCAGAGAACACAGACATCAGCTAATTTCACACTGATCAAATAATACCTTTCCTTTCCTCTGACCTCCTCCCTCTCCCTCAGCCTCCTCCTATGGAGTTAGAACCTGCAATAGCAAGCTGGAGGGGGATGGGGGGCATAGAAGCAGGAAGTGGTGAATCTGAGATGGAGCTCACCAGTCCGCCTTCCCCTGCAGGTCACCTCTTGCAGACCTAAGCTAAGAAAGACCATAAGCCTCAACTTCAAATAACATTAATGTTATTACATGGAAGTCAACATTTTAATAACTGAAATAAGATCTCTTGGGTGACTAGAAGAGCACAAAGTGTTTCTCACTACCTAATAGACCAAAAGAGCCGCTGTGTTCTTCCGGGAATTCTTCCAGCAACAAGAAAGTTTGGAATGGGAAGAGGGGGAAAGCTCAAAGTTGTCTTGCGATTCCACCCTGCTCATTCACTGTAGCAAGGTTATTTTGGCACATCAAAATCTTAGTAAGTTCTACGTTCTTGTCTTCATAATAAGTATTAAAAGGAAAAATGAGGAAGAGTGCAGACTTCCTTGTTTGGTATCGATGTGGTTAAGTGGGAAGAAGAGCTGGAGACAGGTCATGAAAGATTCCACCAGTCTCTCGAGCCCAGCCCTACTAAGGAAGCCCAGTGCTTCACCAGCCCTGAGTGAGGCAGGCAAACAATCATGAGAATTCATTTTGCTGCCAGGAGTTCAATACCAGCTGAGGCTGTTTGCTCTCCTCAGCCCACCATGATCTCTCCTAACGCCCCCTTCTAACTAAGTTTGTTTTCTGACTGTGTAATGGTAATCTGCTTTCCTGGCGAGACCTGGAACCTATGTTCCACACGCCCTGCCATGAGCCAGGGTCATTCTCCCAATAGACTAATCTCCTAGACTCTGTGCCTGCCAAGTTCTATCCATCATCTGTGCTTCCTCTGTCGTGCTCCACTGACCAGATTCAACCTCTTTATAGCAACACCCTCCCCAACTCACCACATCCACAGCCATGCTTTCCCAGCTCTGATCTCAGCCTCTACCCCTCAGCCTTTGCTGCTGAGGTCCCTGTATGCCGTGCGGCTGAACCCATAGAAAGTTGGAACAGAAAGAGAACTTGAAGTGACTCATTTGCAACTATTTCTTGTCATTAAAAGTGGCACAACCATTAAAGAAGAAAGGTGGGAGGTAAAAATTGGGGCCTTAGAAAGTAGCCTTCTGTTATCATATAAGACTAGGAAAGTAGCCACAAAGTGTTCGTAATGTTCCTCAGTGGTTATCATTTCAAATCAGACTCAGACCAGGAAGATGCAGGGATAATCATGAAATATGAGGCACACTGCTGCCGAGCACCAGTTAGTTCCAAATGTGTTCATTTATTCATTTGCAGTAACAGCCTCGGAAATCAGTGGAGTGGTCTCTAGGAAGTAAAAGAGTAAAATAATTTTCCAACTCTCATAGTCAGAGGGCTAATTCAAGTTTCAAAAGCAACACTAACTTGCTTAAAGTACCATAAAAAGAGAGAGAGACAGAGAGTGGAAATTCCATCCTGCTTTAATCACTGTCCACTGCAACTTTCCTTAATGATTTCCAGCTGCCTCCATTTAAAAGTTGTTGCTTTGACAGAACTTTCATACAAACTTGGAACATTTTCATGTACAAAAGAAAAAAAAAATCTTACTTTGCTCCCCACTGCATTCTAACCAAAAGCAGATTTCTCTTGGATTATATAAGACTATGATGAGCTGGAAGGGGTGGGGGAGGGGCGAGGAGTCAGGCTAGGCCTCTGCTTTTTTGCAGTCTCCACAAACCATTCCATAATAGGCACAAAGGAAAATGTGTAAACCCAGGGAGAAAGCCCACACCCATGGGAAAGCCAAAATATGCTTTTACTTCAACATACCACTGCATTCTGATGTGAAGAAAAGCAACTCAGGATTAAGCTAACATAAAATAATTGCCTATTATAATATCAGTTAAAATTTTATGTGTGTGTGTATGTGTGTGTGTGTGTGTAAGTGTGTAGTGAGTTCGTGGAAGTATTTACAGCCAAAATTGTGCTGGTCAAATAGTCTGTAACCAACCCTGTGTCACCCATTTCTTTGCATGGGGAGGGGAGCCCAGAATAATGAAAAAGGATGTATGATACAATAAAAGATTAGATGTTAACAATTAAATAGGTATTTTGTTACAAATCATGAGCTTGAAGTTTCAAGCCCCTTTAGGGTCATCTTTCTTCATACAAGTTTGTATGCTCTTTAAAAGCAAAGAGCAACTGTTTCTTAGTAATCTTTGTCTCCCCCACAGTCCCTGGCACTAGCATTTCCTACTGCAGGTCTTCATTGAAGACATGTTACAATGAATAAAAGAAAACTTCCAGAGATGGATGTTAGTTAAGCAATAGGATATGTGGAAGGAAAACAATATAGATAGCTTGAGAATTGATGAAATAATGATTATTTCATCTTCATGATTCCATGAATCTATAATTTTTTCACATATCATTAAGTTTTCCATGTAGATATAGTCTTATATTATTACCTGCAGGGCAGAAAGGAACTTTGATAGGTCTTCAAATTATTCTCTGAAACTATCCCAGACTACTGAAAATCTACTCTCCTTTTAAAAATGAGTCCCATAAATTAACTGGGCAATATTTTTTCTTGTCCACCACATCAATAAGGAAGTAATCTATCTACCCCAAATCCTTTATTTTGCACATTGGATCCTTTGGTGGTATGGGGCCTTCCGTTCCATCCATTTTTAACAATATCAACAAATTCATAATAATTTTCTATTTAAATCCAAAACAGGTACAGAGGAGGTACAGGAAGTAAAAGCTAAGTCAGTCTTGGAGTCACTTCTCATTCTCATCTTCATTCATTCTGACAAATATTTTTGAGTACTTAGGGTGAAGCAGATGCTGAAAATCCCATAGATATTCCTCATAAATCTTATTTCCATCATTTAGGGACATGTGGAGGCTCCAGAATTTCTACCTAAAAGGGCCCTGGGGGTAATAATCTGGTTGGCTGGCAAGGATGCCAACTTCTGTCCTGAAGCTGCCTGTGAATGTTGAGCACAGTTTTACTTGCATTGCATCTTTACTGGGGGCAGAGCAGGGAGCTCGGAGGGTTAGATGCCCCCAAGCCACTTGGTACTGTCCTTGTGAAGGACCTTGTTTTATTCAATTTCTGGACCTTAATTCTGAATCTTTGCAAGCTCTCTATATTATTCTCCAATTCTAGTACCAAAAATTGTACAGAGGACTCTAATGTGGGCAAGCACAGAGATAAAGACAAACAAATTCATCACTTTATAATTGTTGGGTTTTGCCATTTGTAAACCTCAGTAATTGTGCTTGCTTTTTGAACCCACTCACTAAAATTTCTTATGACTAGATAATTTTAGTTAAATATCACTACAGTCATTTATATTCAAAAAAGTGTTCTGCAAATGAAAGCAGGCAATAATATAGAATGGGAGCCTGTTACGTCTGCACCGAGCCTTCTTGTTGCCACTCTTTTAATATATTCCTACTCCTATTTTTTCTCTTATTTTTCTATTAAATATATTAATATATAAAATACTGTTATTAAATATTCCCATGCCACATTTTTTTTCTTTCGCAGTCTATGTGTTTTACCTTCTTTACTAGGTTGTAAGTTTCTTAATTATAAAGACATTGCCTAGTTCATCTCTGCATCTCACCAGCCCACGACTGGCACACAGAGAACATTAAGAATGGTTTGTTGACTGAATAAATGAATGTCCTGTACCCTGAGAAGAAAGATATAAAATAAATCTTTAAAACTTTAATAAATGGATTCAAAAGCTGTTTCAGATAAACTATTAGCAAGTCATCACATCTAACACTTCTAGAAGGCCCACCAGGGAGGGTCAACATAACCCCATAAGGGTGTAAACACAGCTGTTGTTCTCTTCAGGATATGATTAGTTTTGATTTATTGCACATGTCCACCTGCAAGGCTTCTCAGAGCACACAGAGTCATAATCTCCAAAGTCACCTAGTGACAAGTGAGTCCCTCAGCTCCATTGCTCACCTGGATCAGCAGCTCTCATTTATCTCTCAGGCAGCTCAGAACTGCTCCTAGCCTCAAGGCCCGCAAACTTAAACTTTGTCAAATTAAATGGGCAATAATTTACAATATAAGTATCTTTTATAGAATAGTGAGTTATTTCTCTTCTTCTTCGTCTTTTTCCCTTCACAAAATAAAACCCTGGAATTACAGACCACAAATATATTTATAGTTACTGCTTTTCTTTTTAAAAAGATGGGTGCATATTCCTGTCACTGGTCACAAGGAAGAGGAGACGGGGAATTGAAAGGATCCAAGTAAACATATCAACACTTACTCTAAAAGGGCTCAAAGTGCATATGGTAAGCTGCAGAAGATTCCAGAAGAAAGGGACATCAGGTAAAACTCAGTTTTGAAACTGAGGTAGAAATGTAAACTGGGAGGAAAGGCAGAATGTCCACAGGGGAAGCCACGCCCCCTAAGGAGTTAAAAATGCTAAATTCTAATCAGGCTTTAAATCAGATCAGGTTACCACATGTTCCTATAATTTACTTCTTTTGTGAAGTTTTTCTTATTTCCAACTAAAATAATGCATGGACAGTAAATACTTGGCCGTGTGCGAGAATACCGTAAATGAGTGGGAAAAAGGAAGTTATCCTTGGAGTTTTCCTACATTAAGAACACCACTTAACACAGGATACCTGAATTGCCTTGCGATTAATACTCTCATCCATATAGAAAGGCTGTCCCCTTCCATCCTTTTTTAGCTGTCTCTGCAAAGAGAAGAGAAGGGAGCATTTCAGAAACGTATTTAGCTACTGATTCGAATAAGCACCCCCACCCCATCCCACAGAAGCAGACACTATTTTGGGGGTTTCACATAACAATGTGAAAATAACTACCTAACTAGTTCAATGTATTTGGAAGCCAACTTTATTTGCTTAAGAACGCTGAATTGAGAATTAAAATTCATGTTTGAATCCTGACTCAATCTCTTAGTATGTGTGTGATTTTTAGTAAATTACTTAAGATCTATTTTTTTTCAGTGATAAAATGGTGGATTAATGATACTTGCCCTAATAACCTCCCATCTGATTGAGATAATTAAATGAGATGTTACATTAAAATGTGCTTTGTGAACACTAAAGTGCTATGCAAATGTAAGATACTGATTGGACACATTTGATGACACAAATGTCTGTCGTGGAAATTTTTCTACCAACCTATGCGACAGAAAACAGCTTTGAATCTTTCCTATAACAAGAGAGCATATGTACATAGCTATAATGTTACATAAACAGCTTTTCCATGTCTACAAACCACCCGTCCCTACTAAAAACTGCTACTAAAATTACAGAGGTAGGCAAATTCTTCCAGGTAGTTCCTTTCTCTTGCTTTCATTGAGCTTTGGGGAAATATTTTTTAACTTTTAGTCTATTCCTCCTAACTGGTTTCTGATGTACATATGAAGGATAACTCTCTAGATGCTCACTCTTTCCAGAAAGTATTTACTTAGAGAAAATTAGAATTTAATTTATACTGGATGATCAATACAGACCTTTATGCATGCAATACATCTAATACACTGCAGCCAGATTAATTTCCCTAGTCAGTGATTAATTGCCTACTCTGTCCCAGGCGCTGGAGAAGGTGCCTGGAATACAACAGAGAGCATGATGGGCAGGGTCTCTGCCCTTCTAAATGTCAAATCCATAGTTCGTTTCAGAGCTCATCTTTCTCAACCTCTGTGACATTTGATTTTGTTGCCAATTTACCTTCTTGAAACTTCCTTCTCTCTCAATTTTGAAGGCATAATTCTTGCTTAATATAGCAGATACTATTGGCCAAGTTCCCCAACCTGAATTTCCAAGCCCTTCTCGTTCATTGCTTTCCAGCTAGGGGTAGTGATATGCTGTGGTTTTGCCCAGTTAGATGTAAGATGAAGTCTATGCTAATGGTCCTGCAATAGATGGGCAGCACTCCTTCCTCTTCCTAATTCCATCTGCTACAATGTAGATGTGTTGACTAGACCTGTAGTCGCCAACCTGCAGCCATGGGGAAAAGTCAAGAGAATGGCTTTGTGGTAGGTACTGCCTAGGAGTAGACTACACCAAGTTAACTCTAATTCATCCTCAGTCACAGCTTAAATCTCCTCGAGAGACCTCCCGAAACCTCCCAATCTAAATTAGCACCTCCTACTAGATATTTTCATAGCACTCTGTGATTTTCCTTCATATAACTTATATATTTTTAGTTCTGTATTTCACTGCATTAGTATTTATCTTACATCTTTCTCCTCCTCTAGAAAGCAAAGGGATAATTAAATCTTTCTATAGCCATTCTATATTCAGTGTCTCACAGATTATCTTGCACGTTTTATATGCCTCACAAATATGTGTTGAAATTTGATGACTTCTCCAGACTTAGGTTTCAGATTACCCTCTGGGTATCTCTACTTGAATGTTCAGCAGGTCCATCAAAACCAAAGGTCCAAAGTAAATTATATCTGTACTGAATTTCTTTTTCTAGTTAATGGCATCACCAGAGACCAAAGCCAGAAACCTCCAAACCTCCTGACCTTTTATACCTCCACTCCTCCATTCACGTGGTATCCAAGACCTGATTCTACCAACTTAATATTTCTTTACCCTCCTCCTCGTCCCCTTGGTACTGTTCATCCTTCCTTACTTCAAGCCTTCATTTTACCTGCAGTTCTATGGTATTACTATTGTAGTAGACTGCTCGTTCATCTTCCCGTGTATTTGAAACCCACTCTTATTAATGATCTTCAACTAACCAACTCTTATACCTATCTTAGAGATCAGAAAAATGAAGGTTCCAAGGGTTTCAGAAACTTCTAACCTCAGTTCACCCAACTAGTAAGTAGCAAAGCTGAAACTTACACTGGTCTATACCCCAAAATCAGGAGACCTGGGAGAGATCTTCTAGACCTCAGCATGACCAAAAGCCCCAGTCCAGACATCCTGAATTAGAAGAGCATGCTTATGTATGGATTTACCCCTCAGAAGTTTACGTATTTCTTGAGAACAGAGAAAAGATCTTCATTTCATCCCTTCTCATCACACATCGCCTTCCCCTTCCCCAGCACACATCACCTTCCCCTTCCCCAGCATACTCCGTAGTATCTGCGTTATGGTATGGTATGATATCGAAGGATTTTTTGAGACAGAAATGGAAAAAGAAAAAAAAAAAAGGAAGAGAAATAAGGAAGGATTAATCCAAAGGATAGAAAAGGAGGAGAATCCGAGGTGATAAGACATGAGGAAGAAAGAGGAATAAGAAATATAATTCACTTTGTTTAGATTCTTGTTCAGAAGTTATGCCTTTGCAAAAAATGTTGGCTTGAATTTTGGCTGATGTTTTACTTAGTTCAGCACAGGGAAAATTCCAACTTGGCCTTTTCCCTCAGGAACATTTATGAAGAGTTAAGAGTTATATGATGATGTGAAGTAAAGAAAGTCAATTCACATATACCCTTCTTCAAAGTAAAAGTTAGCAGCTAAGTGCCACCAAGTAAATCACCTCTCCTCTAAAAGCTCTGCCCTCTCCCCTTCAAGACAATTATAGTCTAAAAAGCCAGTTTGATTTGTCACAATTTTTTTTTTATCATTTTGTGCTTTAAGTGTAATTTGGGACTGTATTTAGGACTGCAATTTCTCCTCTAAAGCAACTAAAAGCCTTATTCTTTTCAGTCTGATAATTAACCTACCATGCCATTTCACCCAAATAATCTTCTGGAAATTTAACAATGTACCCCCAAATCTTTTGTAGGCTGGTTTTGCCTCAGCACCACTAAATCACTCAGTATCATGTTCCTCATAGGCGGCGGCTGAAATGAAATATGCATACTACGTAATTGGAAAAAGATTCTGTCTCATTTGCCTCAGCTGTTCTTCCTTGTTGAAAATGCAGAGGGAAAGAAGGCAGCAAGAATACCTTCCTGCTGTCAATTTAGAAGAAAAGCCATCACCACAGAGCCACATCAGCAGGGGCAGGCCTGAGTTCTCTGCAGGCTTCTAACAAGCCCCTTAGACCTCAAGACACACAGCACGCTCCCTTGACACAGAATGGGACGAGTTTCGATAAAACAATATGGTGTGCAATTACAAACACATCTTAAGTGCCCCCTACTCATTGGCTCCGTTCCATTGCCAAAATGCTCTAGTTCAGCCTCTCCAAAAAAAAAAAAGTACCTCCAGCCAAAGTGCCACATGTGCAGAGAAAGAACACATTCTGTTTTTATTTTTTTATGTGTTTCCATAATCCTAGTAATAAAACATATTAAAATGAGCATCTTCCTCATTAGAAGAGGGTTTCTATGGGAGGTGATTTAAAATTTTATAAATTTACTATCACTTTTATTTTCAGTTCTCTATTATTCAGAATTTAATTGTTCAATGCATGAAATAATGATAGCTAGTACTTACTGTGCTTCCCACGTGCCAGGCACTGTTCTGAGTGCCTCATGTATATTAATTTTGTCCTCAAAATGATCCTGTGCTGGTAGGTGCTATCGCTACCACTCCTATCTTTACAGATAAGGTAACGGAAGTGCACAGAGGTTAAATAAACTGCTCCTGTCACCAGCTAGGAAGTGGTGCCCACACCCTAGTGCCTCTTATACAGGCCATCATTTATGTGTTCGCTACTTCTTTTTTCCTTCCTCCTATGTTTTCTTTAGGGTCATTTTCGTCATGTATTCTTTTAGAGAATGCTTACCTTTAGAGAATGTCCTCAGTATATGGGGCAGGTGCAATGAGGCACACCCCCAAGGGAAATAAAGTGGGCTCAGAGAACCCAACAGAATGTCCCTGAATGTCCATGGGACTCTCACTTTTCCAGATTTCCTTGCAGTTGGAAGGAGCCATGTGACTAGTTCTGGTCAACAGTCTTTGAGCCGAAGTAAAACAAACTGAAAAAAGTGTACTTGGCAGACAGAGCGTTCAATTGTGTTGAATACCACTGATAGGTCAAATATTGTGAGACTTGAGGAATGATTATGAGAATTAGCAATTATGGGATTTTATTTATTTTTTTAAAGATTTTTTTATTTATTTGACAGAGAGAGAGATAGCGAGAGCAGGAACACAAGCAGGGGAGGGTGGGAGAGGGAGAAGCAGTCAGAGTGGGAGAGGAAGAAGCAGGCTTCCCGCCAAGCAGGGAGCCCGATGCGGGGCTCGATCCCAGGACCCCGGGATCATGACCCGAGCTGAAGGCAGACGCTTAGTGACTGAGCCACCCAGGTGCCCTGCAATTAAGGGATTTTAGCAATAGGGAGATCCTTGTGGAGCATGATAATAACAGTTTCTCTGTAGAAATTCATTAGTAGCATCATTCAATCAATTATGTAGAGTACTAGAAACTACTTCGCTAGTGGGTATAGAAAGATTGGCATATAGTTATAGAACCTACATCCTTCTTCTCAATCCTGTGCTGTTCTCTTTCCCAACTGACTCAGAAATCTCTTTCACTTTCCTTGTTTCATTATACATCTACATGCTCACACATCTATGTCAGGTTGTCATACATTGAACTTTTAGTCCAAAGTCTTTTCACTCTTTTATAATAGTGCTATACATCTGTATTTTTGCTATGGTCTTATAGTAAGGAGAGTGCACTTCTAAGCCCCTTAACTTTGGACTTGGTTATATGATTTGATTTGACCAATGGGGCATTAGCACAGACAACCTATGTATAAAAATTGAAATTTCCTTGAGCAACTGGACTTGCTGTCTTGTACATCTACACAGCCCTGAGCTAGTCCACGTACTCAGGATAGTTCACTGCTCCTGTACAGACACCCAAAACTAACCTGCACCCTGGAGCCCACTCTAGCCAACATCAGCCAAACTTCAGCTGACCTGGAGAAGCATGCATGGGAAATAAATGACTTTTTTGCCAGAAGCCACTGAGCTTTGCAGTGGTTGGTATATGGCATTATTGTGAATATAGCTCACAAAAAAAAGGAGGATTTTTGAGACAAAATTTGAATTCCCAATCTCCCAAATGACCTTAAAAAAGAAGGCACAAAGTTTTGCCTGGACGGTTCTCTAATTATAAGCCTCAGATTGATCCTAAAATGCCATGAGGCCACTCCACCCAGTACCCACACCACACAGTAAAATTGGTTCATTCTCCTCTTTAAAAATCAGACTATAGGAATTGGAAGAGATCTGAGTAGTCATGTCCAACCACCTCTTTTTACATCTGAGAGTACCCAGGAGATGAAATGACATGTCAAATATCATACTGCTAATCACACAGAGCAGCTACTAGAATCCAGAGTCCTGACTGTTATTTCAGTACTATTACCACTGCGGTTCACACTGCCTATCTTAATTCTAAACTGAGAACTCTCAGGTTCAGTCTATATTCAGAAACAAGAAATCTAGGATATAACATTATAAATACTCATTCTCTTGTCACCCATGGTATCCTCTTTCCCTTTTTATGAACTCATTTCTCTCCAGCATCTGAACCACTCCAACATACACACACACACACACACACACACACACACACACACACACACACACACAGTTGAATTCAGTCTTTAGTCTTTGACTATTACCTAAAAATCTCGGTTCCATCAACAGTTAATATAAAGTTACTGAACTAACAATTTCATTTTACATTCAAGGGAAATTGAGTCCTAAAAAAGTAAGATGACGTGCCCAAGGCCATACAACTGGATAGCGGAAAAGAAGATACTAGATCCCAGGATTCCTGACTCCTCTCTAGCATCTACTTCCCAAACCCTACCATTTATAATCAACAATATATGTACATTTGTGCCTTTGTGGTTTTTAATCTCATTACTTCAGGAGAAATTAATTTTGGATTCTTTCTTCAATCTATTAATTCTTGACATCTTTTTATCTGGAATGGAGATAGAGGCTTTTGCATTAGAATGTAATCCAAATAAATGTTCTTGAGGGATTTCAAATGTCAATATGACTTTTACTCTTTCAAAAAAATCCTCTCTCAAGAGGATAGTGACTTGCCTTTGCATTGTCCTGCTTTGAAACAAAAAGATAATTTGTATATTTAAAAGGCACCTTTCATCTTCTCATCTGTAGAGCTCAGTGCTTACAAAAACAACTCATTAATTGTTTCTTCACCTTTTGTCTCTTTAGAAAAGAGGAGAAACACAAACACTCAAAAAACTAAATCATGTGTCCAAGGTTGGAGAGGGAGGCACTAATTTAACACATAGACTCTACAAAGTTCTGGTATGAACTTTTGTGTATTAGTAATACTAATCATAACTCCCACAAAGTTATGTTATGTTCTGGGCACCATGATATATGACTTTTATATGCATTAACTTATTTATTCCAGATGATGGTAATCTTTGTATGTAATATTATTATCCTCATTTTACAGAGAGGAAGATGAATCTTAGAGTTAAATAATTTTTCCAAGGTAACAGCAGAATGAACATGCCCAATTTCTGGCAGAGATGCCATGTCTTTCTTATAAAATATCACGGGGTCAGGAGTGGGAAAGGGCCTTGACTCTAGCACTGAAATAATGAACAAAATAGCTTCTGAGGTTTTCATGGTGAATTGCTGTAAGTACCCATTTATTCCTACTTGTTTGAAGCACTGTGAATTTATGAAAAAAAAAATGGACTTGAGCTACTTCATAAAGGTAAATTAAAAATTAGCCTTTGTTATTAGCAGTCCGGACTGTGGTTTCCTTTGAAGAAGAAGGAGTGTTCATGACTTGGAGGGAAGCCCCAAGCGTCTTGTGCAATATGAGGAACGAATGCTCTGCCTTTTGTTGTGGGAGGCTGTGTAGGTGAGTTTACTCTGTGAAAATGCACCAAGCAGGATGCATGATTTATGCCGTTTTCTGTGTGCATGTTATATGGCATTAGAGCTCACATTAAAATTACCCTTTGAAAATGTCCAAAAACATATTGAGAATAGAACCACTGTCTGCCTTTGAGGAAACTTTACATTTACCAGCTGTGAGCCAGGTGAGGCAGTGCAACAGAGGTTATGCTTATGAACTTTGAAGATGACAGGCCTTGTTCAGTTCCATCCCAGTTAAGGATTTCTAAGCTTCAGCAGCCTTGCCTGTGAAAATAAAGGGACCAAGCTCAGTGAGATCTATTACAGTATTCACTATATTTCATCGTTTCTTCATCTCCCAGGGAAGGTTTCTGCATACCTTGTGTGTTAGTCCAGAAAACAGACAAGAAGATGGAATTAAAGGTGCAACAGATTTCTTGGGGAAAACATCGGAGGAGGCTGAGAGAGATGTCAGGCTGCAGTGTTAAGTCTGAACTTTGTGAAGGTGAGAGGGCAGGGGTCATGGAAACAGATAACACATAAAAGGAGGCAAGTTTGGGGAAAGGGAGAAATCATGGATTCAGTTCTGATGTATTGAGCTTGAGGTGTTTTTAGACATCAATCCTGAAATGTCAAAGGGAAATAGGGGTCGGGAGTGTGCTTCAGTTGCACGTTTGTGAGTCATCTCCATATCGGTGGTAAGTCATCTGCATATACCGGAGGCATAACAAGAGAGCTTGGGGACAGAGTACCAGAGGAAAAGAGGAAAGGCTCCCAAGCATTGGTGAATTCTGCTAGTTAAAGTCAGGAAATGGAAGGATGAGCCTGCAAAGATAACAAGTCCACAAAGAGGAAGCAAGCAGAAAAGGGTTGTGTGCAGTCAAGGGAAGAAAGAAATGATCAATAATGACAAACCCCCCAGGGAGGTCAAGTAAGAAGCAGCCTGAAAATGTCCACTGGATTTAGAGACATGGAGGCCATTGCTGATCTTAATAAGAATTATCACAGTTCAGTGATGGGGACAGGCCAATCTCCCTATATGGTGGTGGGGGTTGGGTAGGGAGGGAGACAGAGGTGGACTTGGAGCACAAATCTAAAGGGCAAGTGAGCAGATTGGGTTTTGAGAGGATGCAAACAGCTCTTCTATTAAACAGGAGGAAAGAAGAATAGATATGATACAGATGTAGGCAGAGATATGTTTGGAAATGGGAAGATGAGAGATCACAATCTTATCTAGTAGTTTCCATTTTCTCAGTGAAAATATCATCGGCTGAGAGCAATGGAAAGGATAGAGAAGTTGAAGGATTCTGAGGAACAGAGTTTGAAAGTCTTTACAGAAAATGGGGGTGGGAATTGAGCAAAAACTTGCAACAAGTTAAAAGGCACATTTGCAGTTGTTGAGTATACATTTATGGCAGATCCAGTGGCCCTGCTGTTCAGCCTGCCACAGCCAGGTTGGGTTATGCGATGCAAGCTCAGGAAGGGTAGATATATGGGTAACCTGGGGAGGACTTTCTAACCTGTTGGGTGCAACAAAAACCAAAGGTGAATGCATTTAGTGGTAATGGCCATAGTGTTATTGAAATAATACCGCGTGAACTCATGGTTGAGGAGGAAAGTTAAGAAAGGAAGGGAATGGTGGATTGAGAGAATGTAAGGAGTCGTGGAGAGAACCCCGGCCCTTGAACATTTTGTCCTCTAACTTTAAAAATTTTATTTATTTATTTGACACAGAGAGAGAGCACAAGCAAGGGGAGAGGCAGAGGGAGAGGGAGAAGCAGACTCCCCGATGAGCGGGAGCCCAATGCGGGGCTCGATCCCTAGACCCTGGGAACATGACCTGAGCTGAAGGCAGATGTTTAACCGACTGAGCCACCCAGGGGCCCCTGTCCTCTAACTTGAAACACCTCTTCTAAAACCCGTCGCTTTTGTTCCCAGGAAAAAAGTCATGTAGCAAATCTTCTATTTGAAAAATCAATGGCATTTATGGTAGCCAACACAACCAAAAACATTTCCTTGCCTTCATGAAGTTTGTATTGTAATGAAGTCAGACTGACATTTCTTCTAGAGCAATACTGTCCTCTAGAAATACCACATACATAATTTTAAATTTTCTAGTAGTCATATTAAAATGAGTAATGAAAACAAGTAGACTTGCCAGATTTTTTTAAAAAGAAGGAATATAGTTACACTAAAGGGTCATTCGTTGTTTATCTGAAGTTCAAATTTAACTGGGCATTTTGTTCTTTTATTTGATAAGTCTGTCCATCTAAGCAGGTGAAATAAATCTTAAGATTCTGCTTCTTACCACTTCAACATATAACCAATGTTTAAAAAATTGAGATATTTTAAGTTTTAAATTAAAAGTAAATAAAATTAAAAATTTAGCTTCTCATTCACCCTTGCCACACCTCAAGTGTCCGGTAGCCATATGTGGCCAGATACTGGACAAATTGTAGCTACTGTATTGGACAGCACAGCTCTACACAATAAACTCCTAAAGTCATAAATGATGTTCACCTTTGTAATCTCCCCTGTGAACTAGCATAGTAGCAAGACTCTGTAATTACCACCAACAGAAGGAGATATATTTGAATAGAAAAGATAGACAAAAGGTAGACAATAATGAGCAGAGAAGAGAAGTGGTATATGAATTGAACAAAAGGGCCTTCTAGAAGCTCAAGAAATTATACCCTTT
Source organism: Eumetopias jubatus (assembly GCF_037043125.1). Lineage (NCBI taxonomy): Eukaryota > Metazoa > Chordata > Mammalia > Carnivora > Otariidae > Eumetopias > Eumetopias jubatus. The sequence goes on from NW_028274820.1 coordinate 39,194,037, forward strand.
GGACAGAAACTTATATGAAAAAGATGGTCCTTAGAGAAACAGTTTCATAACCAACTGGAATCTAATTTTAAAAGAAAAATATATATTGTGTACCTCAGCAATATATACAGAAACAAGGAAGAGGTGTCTTTCAAGAAAGTTTCTATCCCAGCATGCACCAGACATTTCTTTCTCTGCATTTTATGTGGAACTTAATTCCTAACATGAATATATTTTCCACAGAAACAGCATAACAAACTCCATCACTATAAAGACAGCAAAGACAAACTCTCCCTCAGAATTCCATAGAGCAAAGAGTCGTGAGGCTGGGTATCTCTGATGAGCATGGCTATTTTCTCTAAATCCTCTCAGGGTGTTTTCTGTTTTCCAAAATGAAAGCAACCTGGAAATTATTTACTTCACGGTGGAGACCCAGAAGAAGAGTAATGGCAGGCTGAAAGCTCACAAAAGAGAGGGCTGAAGCTGTCCTTTTCCTCAGGGAAAAATAATCTGAGTCTGATGCAATGCAGTCATTTTTTCCCTGCCATTCTTTTTATCTGCCGAAGCTGTGTTCTCCGAGAGCATTCATCAGGCGCTCTTTCTTGGTTAGCAGAGAGGCTCTGTATGAATTCTAACCCTGCTATATGATCCATCTTGGAAAGAGGAAAATATAATAAAGGGGAGGGAAGATCATTCTTGTATTGATATTTACATTTCCCAGAACATATAAAACTATCATTTAAAATTAATTGCTCACCAGACGACACTCCCACTGAGAAAATGTTGTTTTATTCAGAGAGGCGACTGACCCGGAGCTCCTTTGAGTTGGAGAAGCTGTTTTAATTATCCTCCTCGCTTCACTCCCCAAACAAGCCCCCTTTAATGGTTCAGTTTGTGCAAAGTTCCCCTCCTTTGTATTTTTAGTCAACTGAAGTTTAGGCCTTATATATCATTTTTAATTAGTTAAAAGATTAATATTATAAACTTCTGAACTGACAAACAATAATTGCTTTCCAGTCTATAAGTGGTGGTGGTGGTGGTGGTGGTAGTAGTAGTTTCCGGTGACAATTAGAGAACCGATTTTTGAAGTTAGCATCTACCTATTAGTGGTGAGGTTAATGTCCTGGTTTGGGGGGAAGGATGGTATAAAAATTTTAATGATTGGGCGCCTGGGTGGCTCAGTCGTTAAGCGTCTGCCTTCAGCTCAGGTCGTGATCCCAGGGTCCTGGGATCGGGTCTGCATCGGGCTCCCTGCTTAGCAGGAAGCCGGCTTCTCCCTCTCCCCCTCCCCCTGCTTGTGTTCCCTCTCTCGCTGTCTCTCTCTCTGTGTTGAAAAATAAATAAAATCTTTAAAAAAAAACAAAACAAAAAATTTTAATGATCTTACACTGGTTGGGTAATGTTTGAACACGGGATAGATCGCACTCAAGTACACTACCCACCAGTAGTTTATTGAGGCATGAACCCAGGAGCAATAATCTGAAAAGAAAGGTAACCATTCAGTGAGGAATCATTTACTTCTACTACTTAGCATTTACTAGAACTGACAAGTTACGTACGAGTCCTTAAATACATTCGCCTCTCAAGAACAACTCTTATCTTTTTCTTCTCTGTTAATCTCCCAAACTAGTATAGCAACCCTATACAGAAGGATAATATGACTTAGGATGGAGTTAGATTCCTGGTTAGGAATAATTTAACTCTCCTTCACCCTGAAGATAATGCTTTACTAGCCCTGTCAGTGCACGTACAAAATTGTTGGGAGACAATTCTCCGTGGGTCGCATGCTTCTGCACATTTTGCAAGAGAAACGTTGATTGCTCTTTTATTCTGGACTATATTTTCACAGATGTTTGTACAGCCAACAGCCTTGGAAGAAAAAGATAGTATTTCCCTCCAAAACAAAGAGAGATACTTTGCATGCTCATCCTCCAGTGCCATAAAGATAATGCCTCTTGGAGAACAAACACGGAAATGCTTACTGCCCATTGTAAAATATTTGGGTTCCCTAAACTCAGAGTTCCCCTGCATGTGAGGCTGTCCCTTGGCCCCCATTTTTGTTTGTTTGCATCACCCTGTAGGACTCAGGGAACTGGCAAAAGAGAAAAGAATGCTTATATTCTGACCATTGCTATCACTATGAGCAATAAATAGCCTTTTGTTTCTTACTCAGGGATTTTTTTTTTTTTTTTTTTTTGTCTTCTACCAGTATCCATGAAACGGTGGTAGTCTCACTTGCTAGCTTGCAAGTAGGGTAAAAATCTCAAAGCCTTGACAGTTCTTAACAAGAAGCAGTTAGGAAAAGATGCACAGAGATGGAGGCTTTTACCCCTCACATAGCTTCTCCTGATGCTTTCCTTCAGGCTGAGGCTGGAGAGGGCAGAAGTTGAGGGCTTTCTGGGGTACAGGTTCTCGGTGAATTGTAGCACACTAGTGCATGGCAGACCCTTCCTCAGGGTAGAGTTTGGGCTCAGTATGTGAAATGTACTTGTGCTGCAACTGAGGACCTAAGCCCTTATGGTGATGTCCATCAGATAGGATGCTGGGCTGACCTGACTGTGCAGCGCAATATGAAATAGAGTATTCCTCACTGACAGGAGAAGTTAAACTCAGTCTTGCAGGAAAGGGAATTGAGCATTCACTGGTACAACTCTTGCTTCACAAAGGGGAAAGTATTGTCAGAGCATTCAGAAACTTGATTCAAGTGGGGACTGGAGCTGAAGGGCCAAAGTGTGACTAGTTGAAGAGGATAGTCACTTCAGTAATTTTTTTCAGTTTTCCACAACTTTTCCCTTTTTTTGAACTGATTTTTCATCTTTTCAAGGGCACTGCCACCTGATTTAGAATTCACTTATTTTGTGTGCCACAAAGACATAAAGATTATAAACCTCAGACCTAGAATGTCCCCAGCTATGGGCTGCGTTGGTGTTGCCAAGCCCAGTGTCTGCAAGGAGTCCCCACCCCAACCCCGGGGAGGTCTGTTCTCAAAGGAATTGACAGGCTACACCAGGGTCTAAATATAGAGCTGAGCAGGGACTCTTGGGTGGCTCAGTCGATTAAGTGACTCCTTTCGGCCCAGGTCATGATCCCAGGGTCCTGGGATCGAGCCCCGCATCGGGCTCCCTGCTCAGCAGAGATCCTGCTTCTCCCTCTGCCTGCTGCTCCCCCTGCTTGTGCGTGCTCTTTCTGACAAATAAATGAACAGAATGTTTAAAAATATATAAATAAATAAATAGCTGAGCAAATAGTACTTACCCAGTACCGTTTTACTTGGTACACCTTCCTTGGTGTCCTTTGAGACACAATGCGGAAATGGGAATATGCCCTCTCTCAACACTCCAAGCTCCCCTCTCATTCTCAAAACTGGCTCCATGTAGGTACCATCTGAACAGAGCTAGAGATTTATTCCCGGAGTCCCAGGGTCCAGCCCTGCATCAGGCTCCCTGCTCAGTGGAGCATCTGCTTCTCCCTCTGACCCTCATACACAAAGCTTTGCCAGTCACACCTAAGGGATAAGAGAAAACGCATCTCATGAGTCCTTGCCAGAAGCAGAACTACAGGAGGAGGTCTTGCGCCTCTGGAGAGAAACCCCAAGATAAGAGAGGGATTCCACATACCACAGACATAAGTGACATGATGCAAGGAGGGCCGAGGATAAACGGGCTGCACTTAAGCCTACCTCACCCTGTGAAGAATGTGGGAGAGCTCCCTCCCTGCCAGTCCAAAGGACTTGCTGCCCTCACACATTCTGGTTTCCTCCCTAATGATAAGGTTAAAAAAAAAAAAATAGCCTCTGTGTCTATGAAGTCCTAGAGGTTGAGCTATAAGGAGTGACCTCTATCAATATCTGGAGAGCAAAGAAAAGTGATTTCTCTTAGGAAGAACCTCACTCTTCACCTTTGATTAAAAGTACAAATAAATAAATAAACAAACATAAATATTTTAGGTTAATGTGCTAATTGACCACCTGCTATGTTCACAGTTGTCCTCTGTAAAGGAAAACCCAGCTGTCTTTCTATTGAAGATGAATTAAATAAGAAAGCCCTTTCCAGGAAAGTCCAATTTAAGGATGGCTCTGTGTTCTAATGAAGACTTTTGACCCCCGGGAAATATAAGAAGGAACATCCAGAAGTAGTGATATTAGATTTTCTGCTTTTTAATCCTGACGGGAAAGCTTATTTTGAAGAATTTCAATTCTTCACGCAAATATACAACAGATGACAGAACTGAGTAAACTGCTAAGAGCTTAGCTCTTCCCCGGCAATCTTTTCAGGTTTTGATTCCCTATTAAAACTCAGTTCTTGGGGCGCCTGGTGGCTCAGTGGGTTAAGCGTCTTCCTTCAGCTTAGGTCATGACCCTAGAGTCCCACGATCCAGCCCTGCATCAGGCTCCCCGCTCAGTGGGACATCTGCTTCTCCTTCTGACCCTCCCCAATCTCTTGCACACTCTCTCTCTCTCAAATAAATAAAGTCTTAAACAACAACAACAACAACACTCAATTCTTAGGTCCACTTAGAGAGAGAAGGAAGGAAAAGAATGTCTCTTGCTTCAAACTCATAATGGCATCCAGCTCTGCTTTGCCCACTTTAGGTAGATTGCTTGGTTTGGACGCTTACACTATTTTTTCTGGAAACCACTCGTACTTCTGGGTTGCACTCTGAAACCACTAGAAGTCGTCTGGCTGAGAAGGAATTAGAGTCCAAGTACTTTTTTTATGGCTTTATTTTACCTGCTCCTCCTGAGCACCCTGCTCTTTAACAAACACAGAAAACACATTTATTGACAACTTTTTATAATGATGTCCTACAGGAAGATTTTGTTGTTACCCACTCCTTCCCAAGTTTTACTGCAAAAGAAGAAGCCCTGCTGAATCCAGCTGGTGACTCCCATGGAAAAGTTTACCACAGAAACATTTGCAATCAGTTAAGACTTTTGTCCCATAATGCTCAGCAAAGGAAGTTGAAGACAATTCAGAATGGAAATAGAACTCTCTATGCCAAACCTTAGAGCTAAGTTTTACAGCATCACCCTTGATAGATGTGTGTTTTTCTCATTGTTTGGTGCCCAGTGAATGGAGATGAGTATGTCTTTAAGATTTTTATTCACTACGTTTGTGTCTGCATCTGTATAGAACATTATCTTCCACTTGGCAGGTCACCTAGACTTGCCCACATCTGGTTCTGCTTTCATTTCACTTACCCTATTCCTTTCTGGCCAGCACTCAAAAAGAACTACAAGTTTATAGGTGCCACGGAGGCATATGGTTGAAGGGAATCTTTTCTCTTTTCCCAAGTTCCTATTTCTGTTTTGATTTTTTCCCCTTATTTTTCACTTAATCAGGAAGAATTACAATTGAGTAGAGGCTTTTATTAATATTTGGGGAAAATGAACTGTTAAAGAGGCATTTTAGAGTGATCTGAATGCTTGGAAACTTTATTTTTACTGCTGACTACAGACTATGTTGAAAGGCAGTTCTTTTTTTTTTTTAAGATTTTATTTTTATTTATTTGAGAGAGAGAGTGAGAGAGAAAGCACAAGAGGGGGTAGGGTCAGAGGGAGAAGCAGACTCCCTGCTGAGCGGGGAGCCCGATGCGGGACTCGATCCTGGGACTCCGGGACCATAACCTGAGCCGAAGGCAAGTCGCTTAACCAACTGAGCCACCCAGGCGCCCTGAGAGGCAGTTCTTTACTGAAGGACCAGGGGCTTCAGGGTTGGGCAGAGTTAATTCCAAATCTAGTTCTGCCACTTGTTGGTGACCTGAATCCTGGATTTTCTGCATCTGTATTTACGTGATAAAAGGAAGTCAACATGTTTAGGTTGTTGTGAAGATTAACTCTAAATGCATGATAAGTGCCTGGTAAAAGGGAAGTATTATTAATGAAGAGTAGCTCTTAATATTTGGCGGCAGTAAAATGCAACATTCTGATCATACTCAGCAATTAAAAGGAAAACGTGCTGGTTTTCATCTCTGTGAGATCTCATTATTATGTAGTGGTTTTCCATTAGGCTCAATAGAATATCATTGCTAATAATAAAGGCTGTGAAGGCTTACTGAGCCACAGAAGTTTTATTTGCTTAATGTGAGAGAATAGGCCCAAGGACAATACGTTCATGGTTTGGGAAAGAGAAACAGATTACTAGAAAAGCAATAGCATGCTGAACACGTCAAAGAAAAATACAGCACTGATAAACATGGAAAAGAAGTCCTGGTAGCAGGAATAAGGTAAAACCGTGATTATTTACTGAAAATCCAGGGAGTTGACCTTCTAAAACAGACAAGATTAGCCGAAGGAAACCATTGTCTATCTTACTGCTCTAGTCTCTTGATTATAATAAGCTTTTGCTCCCAAGTGAAGGGAAAAGAAAGGCTCCAGCTAGGTGAGGCCAATGACAATCTCAGTTAACCATCTGAGGTGGCCAAGTGGAGTCACCTCAGAATGTTAAGGTTACTGTAAAATATAACACCTGTGAGCAGTAAAATCAAGCACAGAGACCTCTCTACACTCACCTAGGGTAGCCCTTGACATAAAGGAAAATGAAGTTTGAAAATAAAGAATTTGAACAAGATCTTCAAACATGACAGATTTGAGGTGGTTATTTCACTCCTGGAGTCAAGTAAGATATATTGTATGATTCTGATAGGATTTACATAACAGGCTGGATTTCAAGTTTGCTTCTTTGTGTGGGTGATGGTGTTTGCTGCAGTGGGGGAGAAATCTATGATTTGTAAAACTTTAAAGCAGCAATTATTTTCTATACTTCCTAACAATTTCTCAGGCACCCCATGACAGTCACACCCATTTCTCTAAATTTTGTAAAAATATATTTTGTTTCTTCTCTCTCTCTCTCAGGTGAGGTTGACTTTCATAAGGAAAGACAGGGATGGTGGTAAACACTGGAGTTTGTCTTTAATCAGTTTTCCTGCCTCCTATTTGGTATCGCTTACTTCCCTCTGGGTCATTTCAATGAAATTAGACTTCACCATGCCATCCTAAATAAAGGAAAAGAGGAGTATGAATTAATGAAGTTTGGGTAATATAATTCTTTTAATGAAATTCAGGTTTATTGCTTTAAAGAATCTATGGTAATTAAAACTAGACTGAGAACTGCTTCGTTGAGATTCAAATTCAATAAATAACGAAGCAAGATTTGCAATTAGATTATCATATCCAGGCACCAGCCCAAGTATTGCCGACGTCTGCGTATCTTGTAAGTATACTATTTTATTCATTTATTCATTCACTCTTTCCACAAAACTTATTGAGCACATATTATTTGCCAGGCCGATGCTAGATGCCAGAGATAGAGTGGTTAACAAGAGAGAATTGCTTCTTCACCTGATTGCATCTTGTATAACTGGAAAAATTTTTCTCCTAATTAATCTTTCCCCTTATGATCTTATTTACATGATTCCATATATTCATATAATCACAAACTCACAATAAGTCTAAATTAATGAGGCTTTTTCCTAGTTTCCCCCCCCCCCAAGGGCAGAAACTGATCAGCAGCTCTTTCTTTTTCTGCAGCCTTGTGTCTTAAAAGGTAAAAAACTGTCTCAATCTGTTTTCTTTTTCTCTGACAATTTGCAGGAAATAGGTGATTTTCGATCTGAAGAGACCCATCAGGTTAGTCTGTTCCTTATTTCTGCTGTACCAATTATCATAAAAGTTCTAACAAATAAGCTAAGAGAAGTATTAGGAAGTCAGGCAAATATTGTTCAGTAAAAATGTGGCGGAAATCCATTTTGATGGAAAGAACCTGAAACCTCCAGTAGGTCACCATAATACAGCTGTCTCAGGTGGAAAGTGACTTTGGAAAGTTACAGTTATGCACACAAGTGTTACATAATGTTTAGTGTTCAGAAGTACATCTGTCCCTCAGCACTAACAGTAAAGGGCACAGAGTCCTGTAAGGAGAACTGAGTCTGGCGGTCCCATCTCTGCTGTGACCTTGGGTCAGTGGCCTCATCACTTAGGGGTGCAGCATACTCAAAAAAGCACAGTAGTTGAAATCAGAAGCCTGATTTGTGACTGTGGGCAAAACTCTTTCCATCAGTTTCAAATGATGAGGTCAGGGTAGAAGTTCTCTAAAAGAATCTCCAGGGGCGCCTGGGTGGCTCAGTCGTTAAGCATCTGCCTTTGGCTCAGGTCATGAACCCAGGGTCCTGGGATCGAGCCCCGCATCAGGCTCTCTGCTCAGTGGGAAGCCCGCTTCTCCATCTCCACTCCCCCTGCTTGTGTTCCCTCTCTCGCTGTGTCTCTCTCTGTCAAATAAATAAGTAAAATCTTAAAAAAAAAAAAAAAAAAGCATCTCCAGTGTTAGCGTTCTTCATTTCTAGAAACAGAGTTAACATGAGAGTTGTTTCCCAGGTTGGGAAAAAAAAAAAAAAGATGGCTGTGGAACGGCACCTGCTCACTCAGCACTCTCCTTTTGGGATCGTCACACTAGACCATCCAAGGGCAGAGGAGAACGTGGTAATAAGCCCATGTTGGTGGTTGAATTGTGTTTCCCACCCCCAATTTGTATGTTGAATCCTAACCCCCAGTACCTCAGATTCCAACCTTATTTGAAGATAGGGTTCTTAAAGAGTTAAAAGGGAGAGTTTAAAGAGTTAAAATGAGGTCATTAGGGTGGCTGTAATCCAGTATGACTGATGTATTTATAAAAGGGAGAGATTTGGATGTAGAGGTACACACAGAGGAAAGGTGATGTGAAGACACAGGAAGAAGAAGACAGCCATCTGCAAGCCAAGGGGAGAGGCGTGGAGCAGATCCCTCCCTCTCTCAGCCCTCAGAAGCAATCAGTCCCGCCAACACCTAGAACTCAGACTTCCAGACTCTGGAACTGGGAGACGATAAAGTTCTGTTATTTAAGCCATGCTGTTTGTGGTATTTTGTTAAGGCAGCCCTAGCAAACTAATACACGCCATGAGCTAGTTCCAAGAACACAAAAGGGGATCTGACTGTCCCAAAGAATAAAAAGCTTGGATCCTAGACTTCTTGCCCCTTCTAAACACACACCCCAATCTGCGTGTTACCCCCGCATGGCACTAACTTTGTCCCACTTCCCCAAAGCTGTCAATAGCCACATTTTAACAAGATAGAAATAGGCTGATGTGATGACAGGGATTTCTCATCTGATTTGCCCACCCTCATTCTCTGCCTCAGAATGGTCTCCTTTGTAAAACTAGTTGGTGGGATTTGATAGTGAGGACCTCTTTTAGCTACAATATCTGCATAAATGTATGTGGCAGGTAATAGGATCCACTGAGACAATTTGAGAGGAGGAATGATATGATTAAAATGGTGCTTGAGGAAGATCAGTACTGACAAGGCAAAGGAGGGATTAGAAGAAGAGAGGAGTAGAGGTTGAGAGACAACAATCATTGTAATTATTCAAATGGGTGATGTGACCAAATGGCCAACAGAATTAGATCAGATCAATGAGTGATTCTCAAACTTGAGTGTGGGCCAGAATTGCCTGAAGACCTCTTAAAACATAGATTGCTGGGCCCCCCACCCTTCGGGATTCTGTGTCATTAGGTCTGGGGAAGAGGACCAGAATTTCTATTTCTAACAGGTTTCCCAAGTGAGGCTGATTCTACTGCTTTAGAGACCACACACTGAGAATCACTGGGCTGGCTTGTCACAGCCATGGCACTCTAGAGAATTTGGACTCCAAGTTTTGGTTAAAAAAAAATTTTTTTTTCAAGTTGGCTTTTGGCAAGAACAGGGCTTATTTATGCTTGCTTTAGATTTTGTTTTTTGGCCAGAATTATCCAAGCTGTTAAATACACAGGAGTACCAACTCAATGATAATTGATTGTGCAAAATTCTATCTGATGTGGGGCCATATTAACCAGGAATTAGAGGCCTCAGATCCTAAAACCGAAGGGGAAAGATCATGAATTGGTGTCCTCAAATCTGGCTACAGTCTTCTTTTAAGTTAAAAACGTAGGTGACTAACAATCCTATTTCTCCAACTTTGCTACCCCAATTGAGAATCACTGATTTATAATTTGCAAAGCCTTTCCATTTGATTTTCAGAAGCACTGGTGAATTCACAAATAATGGTTCTGTTCATCATTCTATGTATGTAGGCTGAGAAAGTATTCCTCCCAATTTACAGATTAAAAAATGAGACTCAAAAGGATCTTGCCCCTCTTTCATTTTTGCTCTTGCCAGGATTTTAATAATTTTCCAAAAAAGATTAATGTTCCAGTTCCAGAAGTTTCTCTTAACATCTATAATAGAAACAATATTGGACTGATCATTAAATTCACACGAGCAATTTAAAGCAAATCGCCACAGAATTAAGGTCCATTAAAAACAGCCAATCAGCCCTAACGGACTTCTCCATTCGTAAATTATGGATTCTGCTTGAATATTCATCCTATCACATTGATCAAATTTCTGTTTCTTTCTTCTGTGTTCTTAGAATTAATTTCATATAAAGTGGCTTCAAGCTACAGATCCAGCAAATCGTCCCTTGTTAAATGAGGGGAAAATAAGCTTCTTGTTTCTGATTTTCTTCAGGTTCACAAAGAGAAAAATCCCAAGAACTGTACTTTCTATTAAATCGAGAAGAGAGATGTGTAATGAGGAAAGAATTTTGTTCAACAACAGCAGCAGTGCCACATAGCTGACCAGCTGGAGCCCAGCCCAGCTGCGGCCCCACAGCCCGCCCTTCCAGAGAGAAGCCAGCGTGGCTCAGCTGAGGTGCTCTGACAGAGGGCATTTGCCCTCAGCCTGCCATCCAAGAAACCAGCCATCCCTTTCTGTAGCAGTACTTATGCATTTAGAAAACTTTACCATCTCTCTCTCTCTTTCATTTCCCAGCTCCTGTCCTTTAAATCAGTTTCTCTGGGCTCTCACAATGAGCATTGTAGTGTATTGGGTCCATCCAGATAATCCTTGGATTTAAATGAGAAATGAGTTGTTGTTTTCATTTCCTTGGGGACTTAATTTTACTCAAAAGATGAGGGTTACACACTGACACTTTATCTTCACGAGAGAGAGCAAGAGGGAGACACACACACAGAGACACAGAGACAGAGAGAGGGGGCCATTCTGAGATGGATGTTTCCACCTCTCCTTCCTGATTGCTATTTAAAGCGCTTATTCTAACTTGGAGAAAATGTAATATATAGTTCCTTAATGTGTTTAGTTAAGGACCTCATGAATCATGTGGATTTCTCCACAGCCTAAGTGGCTATTATGCTGACCCAAGGGTGTGCCATTTTGTGGACACTTCATCTGTGTGTCCCTGTTTATTTGTAGCGAGCAAGCCCAGTTCTGTACGACACTGATTAGAGAGGCAGTGGAAGTTGTTATCTACTGTAAGTTGCATATAGCAAGAAGCTGCCAAGCGGTGTTCACGTAATTGAAGATGCCGAGCTCAGACTTGATTGTGATTTTGGTTTGGGGCTTCCAATTCTAGCTCAGGCTCTCAGTAAGTCCAAGACTACTCTTTATCCCGAATGATTCCTTTTCAGGAACAACACTCTAACCACAAATCCTGGAGACTGTATACCATTTGGTGCATTTAAGACTTGCTTTTCAGCTGTAACAATGTCATCTTTAGTCCTCTCAAAACTAATGAACCACCGCTGCTTCCTTTGCTTACCACTGGATTTCAACTTTGCAAGGAATTTTACTAAGTAGAGAGAGGCAGTGGGGGGTGGTGATGGTGGTGAGTTAGCAGGAAGCAGAGCTTTCTTACCAGCTGTTATACATCAAGAAGACAGGCTTCTGTAACCCTTTCCTGGCACACCAGTGCAACACTAAAGCCAGATGCTCAGTGCTGATAAAGATTTTCCCTTGAAAACATACACACAACATAACACCACGAACTAATTAATATTTAAATATGATTAACAAAATGTGACACTGTTTGTGTCTGTGTTTTGGATTACCGCAGAAACGTGTGAGAACACAGAGGCACTGAACAGGGTTGGTATCATTGACATCCCCAAATGGCACCGCCGTTTGCTGGTTTCTCAAGGAAAGCCACTCTTTTTCCCACTGAGATGTAGATCAAGAAAACACCAGTCTGAAAAGTATAAAGAAAAAGCCTAGGGTTAGACCTGACCTCGGTCACATCTCAAAAGTGTGCTCAAGGGTTAATTCCAGGGCACCTCCCAGGAAATGACAAATGTTTCCATAGCCCAAGTTTTGCTCACTCCCTGGCCCCCAATATCCAGACTTCCAGGCTTCAAATAGTTAGAAAAAGTGTTTGGTTTGAAATAATTCCTGAGGTTTAGCTTGTCTCACAAACCACATTCTTTTTGCCCTCCTCCCCCAGCCCAGTTTTAAGAGAAAGAAAAAGAGGAAAAGGAAAATGGCTTGGAATTCTGATGATAAACTTTCATAAAATTGTCCATGTTGCTTGCTGAGGCAAACAGTGTTAATAATAACAACAACAACAATAATAAATCTAAAGCATAGGATTTCTGTAGTTGCTAAATATTTGTCTTCAATTTAGAGATATTTGTCTTTTTTTTTTTTTAAGATTTTATTTATTTGACAGAGAGAGAGAGAGGGAACACAAGCAGGGGGAGTAGGAGAGGGAGAAGCAGGCTTCCCACGGAGCAGGGAGCCCGAAGCGGGGCTGGATCCCAGGACCCTGGGTTCATGACCTGAGCCGAAGGCAGACCCTTAACGACTGAGCCACCCAGGCGCCCTTTGTCTTCTTTTTCACACTTGGAATTCTTACTATAGTTTTCATTTTGCAGTTTTCCATTTTAACTTGATTCCATTTCACCCTGCTCCCATGAAGACATCAACTATTTTGTGAAGCCCAAGGTCCCTGGATGTACCAAAACCCTTAAATCCGTGTCTGTAAGCCTTTTTTTAACTTGCAGATACCAGGAGCCCACCCCTAAAAAATTCTCATTCTGACCTGAAGCCTTAGAAAGTGTAATTGGTCTTCCAGTGATATTAATGCAGAACGTGGCTTAGAAAGCACTGCTACATAGTGTATCCCTAAACACACACACACATACACAGCACTCCCATTTAATGACTACCATCAGAGAAGAACAGTCATCTTTAAGAGTTCTATTTGGAATTCTGCTGCAGAGGATATTCTCTTTTTCCTTTATGCTAAACTTCTTGAAAAAGTGGCTAGTCTGCCTCACTACTTCTTGCCCCACTGCCCACTTACACTGGGTACAACCTAGCTTTCCTTCTCATGATTCCTAGATCAGTGGTCAGTGACCTCCTAATCATAAAGTTCAATGGTCTTCTTTAGTCCCTTGCTTCTTAAACATATTTTCAGCCTTAACGCTTGACCATCTTTACCTTCTTGAAGCCCATTACTCCTTTGCATTAGGAGCTCTGCTCTCCTTCAGATGTCTTCTTAGCTCTTTCTCTGCTCTTTCTCTGTATCCTCATATTCCTTCTGCTGCAAAAAAAAATTCCTCCCAGAACTGCCATTGGCTGTTTTATTTTCCATCTCCACAAATACTCATCTGGCAAGCTTATTCAACCCCACAGCTTCAAGAGCACCTCATCAACAAGAGCTCCCAGATCCCTCTCTCTAATTCTGACCACTCTCCCATCTCCATTCCTCTCTCTTTATTGTTCACAAGACTCCCTCATCCGGCTCTTCCACTATACCCCCAAAACAACGTATTCAAAAGGGAATTAATCTTTTCTCCCAGATCCACTGCTCACGTGGTATTTTTTGGTTTCGTGAATAGTAGCTCAATCCTCTCATCCGTTGGGGCTCTAAGCTACAACATCATCTCTGACTGATTCCTACACTAGCCCACAGCATTCAAACAGGGATCTAGCCCTGCTGATTCTTCCACCCAGATGTCTCCAATTCAGACTAGAAATTGTCCTACTGCCAGACTGGAAATAATGTTGCATTTTAAATAAGGGGAAGATTTTTTGAGAACAAGAGTATTCAGAAAAAGACTCAAAATGCTCAAGATGAGACTTGAACACCCCTTGAAAGACAAGGAGGATTTCAGTAAGTGAAAGGAGATACGGAATGGAATCTGGTGGAAAGATCAACATGGGTAAAGATGCAGAGATGGGCATAAGCATGACATGTGCATATATACCAAGGATTTGTTGGACTAAAGCCAAGCATGCTTTTTAATCTCCAAAAGTGGCTCCCTAATAACCATGATTCCAGGTGATCATAACTTATGCCGTCCCATCTTCTTGAATCTTAGTTGGCACCGAGGCTCTCTTTGTGATTTTAGAATGTAGTGTAGGTGGCACTGCATCACCTCCATTCTATGGGGGCTAAGACAGAAGAAGTCTCGCAGCTTCTGCTTTAGTCTCTTAGAACGCTCTCTGTGGGAGCCAAATAAGAAAACCGACTTCTGTGCTGGAGAGACCACATGTAGACATTTCTGTCAATAGTCCCAGTTGAGCCCAGACTTTCAGTCATCTCTGTTAAGGCAACACATATACCACATATACGAACAAAGCCATCTTGGACACTTTGGACCAGAGCAGCTGCCGGCTGAACCCTGAGTGACCTCAGCCGATACAAAGTAAAACAGAATAATCACCCAGCTAAGCCCCACTTGAATTCCTGAGCCATAAATCAAGAATTTGTTGTTTAAAGTCACTAAGGTTCAGGCTAGCTTGTTAGGCAGCAATAGATAACCAAAGCACAAAGGCGAATTTTGTTGAGTAGTAGAAAATAAGATTAAATATGTATGATGTTTCCAAATTATGGAGAGGCTTGAAAACGTCAAGCAGAGTGGCTCTTTTTGCTGATATAGGATAATAGGGAGTAAATGAAAGTTTTGAGCAGTAGAATGATAATCATAGCATTGTGTGGAAGATAGTTTGGCATAAACACACAAAATGCATACACGAATGGCAAGCATTTGACAACCTGATATAAAAGATCTAGGGTCTAAAGTTGGGTTTGTTGATACCAAAAAGTTATTGAGCTTGCTACTACCTCAAGGGATTGTTATGCTGGCTAAATGGGTCATATACATGACAGTACTGGAAAGCTCATTCTAAATACCATATGAAATAAATTCTTGTGAGTCAGACGAAGGAGGGACTAGAGGCATCAAAGCAACTACAAAGTTGGAACAGCAATCTGCAAGTTGTGTGAAGCATTGCTTCTTTAGGATGAGGGATTTGGTCCCTCGCTAGCCTTATTTCCCACCACTTCCTGCTACGTAATTTGTACCCTAGCCCCATTAACCATGGAGGGTAGCCTCAACACTCTGGTTCATACTGTACCCCCTACCTCTGTGTCTTGTCTTTCTCTTCTTATCTACCATGCCATCCTCTTCCTCTTTCAAAACTCATTGAGAGGTTTGCTTCTCTTATTGACTTTTCCTTGATTTTTCACAGTTTGAATTAATAGCTCTCTTGTCGTGGCCTCCACTATACATTGTACTCTGTAATAATTCCACATCATACTAAATGGCATTTGTTGATTTATGTATTTGTATTTCCAATGGTACTACACTCTGAGCAGCTTTGATTATCTGACACACAGTATGGGACTTAATCCGTGTTTTTCTTTTCTGTTTTTATTAACTAGAACATTTGGGATAGTAATATAAGAAGGTTGACACAGGTGGCATCTTAAAGGAAAAAAATAAGATGTTACGATTGACTGAATTTTAAGAACAAAGACTATGGAAGAATCACAGGTGATCTTGAGGTTTCAGATGTACAACTGAGAGACCATTATGGTACAAAGAGACTTGGGAAAATACAAAGATTTTGGACATAATGGAAGAATTTTGCAAAGGTTAGATGTGAATATGTTGAATTGAGAAAATGGCAGAACATGCAAATAGAAATATCCAGAATTGGTTGTATATATAAGGCTAACATTGAGTTCATAGAACAAAAGTCAACATTTAGTGGTGGTGCTTTACATTAGAATGATGATATTCAGTTACCTCCCTGTTAAAAGATCTTCTCAGAGCAATAGTGTTACAGAGAGGGGAGGAGACCCATCTTCAGGGATCAAGAGAAAGAAAGAGGTTATAGAGGGAAACTGAAATGGATCAGTATTCATAAGACTACCAGTGGTGATTTCACAGAAACCACAGTAGCAGTTGCCTGACAGTCAGCAGCAAATAATGTCCTGAAATATACCAGGTGCAAATCTAAGTTAAATTCACAAGTCTGCCTTTCTCCCTTCTTTCCCCAAATTTATTAGACACCATCATCCACTCAGTGTTCCAAAGGACATTTAGGAATCATTCACAATTCCTCCCTTAATCCTGATATTCTCTCAGCAAATTCTATGAACTTGCCCTTGAAACACAATTCTCCTTCTCCTCCTGTCCAACCCACCACCACATTATGTGATACAATTGCTTTTTAACTGCCTGCCTCTAATCTCAACTCCCCAAGATCCATCCTTCCCACTGCCAGAATAATTGTTCTAAAACACAAATCAAACCACAGAATTGCCCTAGTGAGAATCCCTCAATAACTCTCCATTCCCTACAAGATAGACCTTTGCCCTCCATGACATGGATGCTGCCTACTTGTCTACTTCTCTTCTGATTCTTTGCCATAAACAGCTCCCATGTTCCATCCATGGGAAATTATACACAGGTATTTCAAAACAGTATGCTTGAGAGGGCATTTATCATTTTCTCAAGCTTAGATGCACTCTTCTGCTAGGATTCTCTGTCTCAGAAATGTTATCACAGGACACCTGGGTGGCTCAGTCAGTTAAGCGTCTGCCTTTGGCTCAGGTCATGATCCCGGGGTCCTGGGATTGAGTCCCGCGTATGGGGCTCCTTGCTCAGCGGGGAGCCTGCTTCTCCCTCTGCCTGCCCCTCCCCCTGCTTTTGCACGTGCGTGCACACTCTCTCTGACAAATAAATAAATAAAATCTTAAAAAAAAAAGGAATGTTACCACAAGGCAGAAAACTGATAGTCACATTTGATTTTCTTTTTTCCTGATTCTCATATCCTAAATCCACCTAATTCTCTTCATCCCCAATATTATCACCCCAGACCCCACTACCAATCATCTCTCATCTGGAAAAATCTCTTAAAGTTCTCTTAAAGAGTCTTGTGCCATTCACCCCTCTCCAATTCATTCTCAAGACCACAGAGAGTTGTCTTTCTAAACAAAATTTGATTGGGGTTAGAGTTAGAGAGAAGGTTAGGGTTAACATTTGGCTTAGGGCTTAATATTCTTCAGTGGATTCTCATTCCTGCTAGAATAAATTCCTTGAGATGCCTTTCAAGGCCCTCCCTGATTGTCTTCTGGTTAACCTAGAGCATACCTCTGTGGACTCAACCCCTACCTCACCCATCTCCCTTCCCTTAGCTAAATGGCACCCATTTGTTATGGACTGAATGTTTGTGTCCCCACCAAATTCAACTGTGATGAATAACCCCCCCCCCCAATGTGATGGTATTTAAAGATGGGACTTTTGAGAGATTGTTAGGTATAGATGAGGTCATGACAGTGAGTCCTCCATGAAGGGATTAGTATCCTTTTATGTAGAAGCAGAGAGACCAGAGCGCTCCTGCTCTGTCTTCCATATAAAGATAAAACAAGAAAGGCAGCCATTTACAAGACAAAAAGTGGGTGCTTACCAGGAACCATATCTGTAGGCACTTGACCTTGGATTTCCCAGCTTCCAGAGCAGTGAGAAATAAACGTCTGTTGTTTTAGCCAGTCTTGTATTCTGTTATGGCAGCCCAAGCTAAGACACCATTCTCATTCTGAGTTTGACATTTCCCCAGAGTCCTTCCTTATGTCTCATGGCTAGATTAGGGCCCCTGCCATGTACTACTCCCATAGCTCCCCACATATTTCCTGTCAAATTCATCACAGTTTACTGTGCAGACTTGTTTAATGCCTGTCTTTTCTGCTAGACTATAGATCATGAGAGCAGGAACCCTCTTGCTTTAGATTATCAGTGCCTGTCACGGTGCCTGAGACACAGTAGGCATAAAATACTGAGATATAGTAGGCATAAAATAACTATTTAATAAATAAATGAATAAATAACTTTATTGCACCATGCTGCTATGCTTTTACATATTCTTGTTGATTTCCTGCAGTGCCAACCTAACAAACCCTCACCCATCAATAATCATCTTCTCCTCTTGGAGATCCACCTTCATATTCTCAGACAAAGTTAGAGACCTCATTTGTTTTCCTACAGAAAGACCTCTATCATATTGGATTGTTTCTCTCTCACACATCCCCACTAAATTATGAGCAACTTGAAGACAATTATCTTCTTAAGCAACCGTTTCTTCTCAGGCCTATGATTCAAGACATGTTTGCTGAATAAATGGATAAATGATTCACTTGAGAAAGAGGTAGGTTAAGTAGTATTTCTTCCAATACGGAGGATGGAGCTATCATAACTATTCAGTGATTCCAGTTCTTCATTACCATATTTGAAAGCATCATCAACATAAAAGGAGCAATAGTCTATTTTTTTAAGATACAGAAAATAAGGATGTTAATATAGTCATTTTACATTAGGAATATACCTTCAGTTAATTGTGAGACTATTCCCCCAATTCCTTATTTTTCACTACAGTACCTCTTTTAACCCTTTCTTTATTTTTTAAAAACAACTGAAGTAGTGGAGATTCCTTAATGTTCTTTGGGGAAAAAAAAGCCCATCTAAAACATTAGAGGTCATACCGTTTTAAGTGGTGTTATGAGTTTCCACTATTCTTTCTTAATTATTTTTCTGTTTGTAATTCTTTGAATTACCACTGTCATTCTCTGACTTCACTTTCTACAAATATTTTAGAGATGAAGTCTATAGGAGATTTGAGTTCCAAGAATTGGTGAACTGCACTATTTCAGACCTTTGCTGTTGTCTGGTCACAAGACATTGATGGAACCACTTTATGTCTCTGGAATAACTCCATTATGCTTCACATGAAGTGTGGTAATCAGGCCTGTAAAAATAGAGCAAATGGTCTCTTAAATCCCTTTTTGCTCCCCACTCCTGACATGGGCTTTCATACCTGCTGAAGCTTTATCTGGACAGTTTCCTCGACTTGAAGAACATTTTACATTATTCGAGACAATAATATATAGTTCACATTGATTTGCCTTATTTTTTACTTGTCTTTCTCATGAGATTGTGAACTTCCTTTAAAAAAACTGCTTGCATAAAATAAAATTAACCACCTTAAAGTGTAAAATCCAGTGGCATTTAGTAGCTCTACAGTGTTGTGAGACCATACAAATATATAGTTCCAGAACATTCTCATCATCATAAAAGAAGACCCATACCCTTTAAGTGGTCATTCTCTGTTGCCCTTTTCCCCTAGCCCTTTGGCCACCACCAAATCATCTGTGGATTTCTCTATTCTGGATATTTCAAATAAATGGAATCATACATTATGTAACCTCTTTGTGTCTGGCTTCTTTCACTTGGCATAATACTTTGGAGGTTCATCCTTGTAAAAGCATTTATCAGTACTTTATTCCTTTCTGCCGATGAATAAAATCCCGTTGTATGGATATACCATATTTTGTGTATCCACTCACCCATTAATGGACATCTGGGTAGTTTCCACATTTGGTTATTGTGACTAGAGCTGCTATGAACATGTCAGCTTCTTAAGGACTGGAATTATTTATTTTGATATCCTCAGTGCCTAGATAATTGGTTAATCAAAAGTCTATTGAGTTATAATGATATAAGTTAATGTTTTTAAAGAATATACAAAGACAAGCTCATAAACACACCACACACAAAATCCTGCTTCTCCTCCTGTCTTCTTCATCTCTAGTAATGATACCAATGTCCACTTAGTAGCCAAGGCAAAAACTTCTCCATTTTCCATATTTATTGATTATCAAGTCCTATTAATTTTAAGTCTTGAAAATCTCTCAGATCTGCCCCTCTTCTATCTCTACTGCTTCAGCCTTAGGTTAGGCCTTCATCATCCCTGCACTATTACAATGCCTAAGTGACTTCCCAGACTCCTGGCTCTTTCTACTGCTCCTTGGTAGGGCACAAATTGGATGGTATCATATTCCTGCTGACAACCCTCTGGTGGTTTTCCACACACTGTATATTAAAAGAAGCCTCCTTAATATGGCACAAGATGCCCTTTATAGTTCTTTTTTCTTTTTTTTTAAAGATTTTATTTACTTATTTTAGAGAGGGGGGGAGAGAGGAGTGGAGGGAGAGGAACAAGCAGACTCTGAGCTGAGTGCAGAGCCTGATGTGGGGCTCCATCCCATGACCTTGAGATCATGATCTTAGCTGAAATCAAGAGTCAGATGCTTAACCAACTGAGCCACGTAGGTGCCCCTACAGTTTTTCTTTAACTTACAATGGCCTTATTTCTTCACTGATCTTTAATTATACCCTAACTTCTAACTCTGCATATGTCTTTCCCCTCCCCCAATATGTCCCCTCTCTTTCATGCCTCCATTCACTCAACAAATGTTAAGTCAGTATTACCTCTGCCTGTTGACACTGGGGTGAGTAAGACAGGCTAGGCAATATTGCTATCTGAAGTGGATAATTATGTGTTATGGAGCCTGTCCTGTGTATTGGAGGATATTTAGCAGCATCCCTGGCCTCTATCCACTAGACACCAGTAGCACATCAGCCCCCCACCACCCGTGATGGTAAAAAATGTCTCCAGATATTGCCAAATGTCTCCTGGGGCCAAAATCGCCTGGGGTTGAGACCCAGTATTCTAGAGGGAAATTGTTATAGCATTAATTATTTTTTAAGTACAGATTATGGTAAATGTCATCGGCCTCTACACGTGTTGTACCACCTCCCTCAGAAGGGTTTTCCTTTCCTTTTGGCCTAATGAATTCCTCCAAGAGTCAGTTTCAGTGTTTCCTTCCCCGAGTCAACCATCCCCAGCAGAATCAGTTACTTCTTCTTTGATCCTGCTGGAGACTCCCTTAGATCTTATTAATACGTTGTTCACTGAATAAACGCAAAATATCTTTGTTTTAATGAGTTAATGTGTTATTTTCTCCAGTTATGTAAGGCAATTTCTCCTCATGAGTTAATTGCCCCTACTTCAAATTTTAGCAACCAAGGGATTTCAGCATGTGCAGATTTAGCTTTGTATACTTTTTCCCAACCACAAAATTTTAGTTCCTGTATATAAGAATTATAAGTCACTCCTGTTGAGGATAATTAGAAGAAAAAAAAAAAAGAAATTGGGTGTCGAGAATAAAAAAGTAAAGTAAAGCAGATGGCATGGCAGTAACAGAGGTTTTTGCCTTGAGGCTTTAGGAAATAAGGGAATCTGAGGAGACATAAACCAGGACCTTAAAATGGCACTCCCGCAGCTGCAAGGAAGCAGGGAAGTGATATTTGTGTAAGAGGGGCCTGATGGCATGTGCTTTGGGGAGTTATCTCTGGGACTGAGGATGCAGGAGTCAACAATTCCAAATCATGAAATCAGAAAAGCATTGCACATTTGGATGGAGAACCAGATACAGGGGGAAAAAATCCTTTCATATGCATATTACCTTCAGCAAAGCAAAGCAAATTTATGGGCATTTCATTGAAATGGCAGGGGAGAAGGACCCTGAAAAATTTCTATCGAGCAAGAGATGGTAAATGGAAAGCAATTGTACCATAACCATTATTAGTAATTTAAGATGTGAAAAATGTTACTGATACTCTCTTTATTTAGTATGCTGTCTTGATGGTTCTACTTTAGAGGTGATACAAACATTTGTAAGGGTTTGCATTTAGTCCCTCCAAAACCTTATTTTCCCCCTTACGTCTTAAGTACCTTGAACTGAAATATCTCCTTATCCTCACAATTGGGGAGATTCTGCAGTGTTTGTGACATCTCCCGAGATTGGAAACTCTATCTTATCCCTCTGTCTATCCCCACATCTGCACCTGGCACACAACTGGAACTCCGGCCCGGTTGAGCATACAGTCCAAAACAAGATGTGGCTAGAGGAACTAGCAAAACCCATTCTCTTCTCTCAGACGGAGACTCTGAGAGAAAAGTGGAGATTGGGAGCAGGCGCGGCAGAAATGGACTCAGCTGCAGGCAATAGCTGGAAGTCAGAAGCAGGGAAAGCACAGAGATAAGGAGGATGTGCTGGGCCACCCCAGGACTGCCGTCAGTGAGGTCCTGCAAGAAGAAAGGCAGGTGTTGCCACAGGTGTTGGAAGATAGAGCCCTGGGGAAGCACTATTGCAGATCCAGGCAGACAGGTCCGCAACAGTACCAGACAGGAACCTAGAGACAGGGTGCTGAAGTTAGGGGCAGGACTCCGGTCTTCAGGGTGTTAGGAAAGGGCGGTCAAGGGAGGGTTGCCAGGAGCGTATCTCACAGCCAGTTCCCAACACTGTCTTGCATGGACAGTAACAGATTCACGGAGTGACTGAATGAATGGAGTGAATAAAGCCAGTCATCAAGGAAATAAGCATATTATCAAAAGAGGAACTTGGGTGCAAGAAGAGACAGAATCTCTGTTGTAAGAATGGGCATAACATTTAGACTGGGCTTTAGCTAGAGGAAGCCCAGACAAAAGGAACAATGCCACAGAGTCAGATCCAAAGACTGGCAGAAAATGCTAGAACTGGAGCTTCTTAATTTCATCTTATCCAAGGACAGGGTGCATTTCCAGAGTCTGGGCAGCACGGGGTCTTGGGTCTTGAAGATGTACATAAATGGCCACAGTTCTAAAGTTGGGACCCTGTCAGGAAGCCCAGTGGGGACTCCCAGGCAGGAACAATGACTTCTGCTACTGCTTTAGTCTAGCATCTTGCACATTCTGGAACTCTGAGTAGGAAGATTTATTCACTCACCCTCTCTCGGGGTCTTCAGAAGGAACGTCCACTTTTTAAGGCTCTGGAGTGCCATTCTAATTCAAGTATCAAAACGTGACTTGGGGACCATAGGGAATGGAAGCATACGTCTGTGATGTCAGTATATAAATAAAATGTTCCAAAACATCAACTGGGCCTTTGGGGGGTATTGTCCAGAATAAGTCATGGATTTGCAGTAAACCGTGAATCTTTCCTGCCTCACCTGATCTAACTACCCAGGGAATTACACCCAGGACCACAGAGTGGTGAATTCCAAGGTAGTGTAACAGGGAGAAGTTAATTGGTCCACAGAGGGACTGCAGCTACAGCCCGGACTTCACTAGCACCAAGTTCCAGCCATGAGGCCAACCACACTCAGCTTTCCTCAAGAGTTCACATATACCCTTCCTCACACATTTTCCCACTATAAATGCTGTTTATCCAGATAAACGTAAATAGAGTTTGGGTCAGCAAAACAGAACTGAAGCGGTCTTCCTTTAATGTTACAAATACTATAAATAAATTAAAAAAAATAGCCTTTCAGAATGTTGAGCTACCCATTCCCTTGAACCAAGAAGAATTAAGAAAAGAAGCAGCAGGTCAACAGATATATTGGAAAGAGAGCAAAAGCAGATGTGAATGGGGGCTTTCTGGAGTGAAGGAGAATAGAGAAAAGGAGTTAACATTTTCTTACCTGGACTCTCCCACCTTTGATAGAAAGGTGTCATGTTCACTCTGTTCTCCATGATGCTAGATTTAGATCTAATTCAAGCTTAACCATAAGTCACATTCCTCAATACTAAATTACCTGGAGGGCTGTTCAAACACAGACTACTGCTAAACCCATGTCCAGAGTTTCTGATTTAGTAGAGGTCTGGGATGGGGCATGCGATTTGTATTTCTAACAAGTCCTAGGGTGATGCTAATATTACTAGTCCCGGGACCATATTTTGAGAACCACTGACCTGGAGAAAACCTTAAACTTTGTTGAGCCTCAATTTTATCCTCTCTAAAATAACTAATTTTCAGATTGTTTTAAAGGCTAAATGCTGCAAAATATTTCAGGGAAATGCTAGTTGTTATTTTAACTTAAAGGAAAAATCAAGAGACTGGGAATCAGGAAACCCCCTGGTCACAGGTCTATAATAAGGCAGCTGGTCATATAACCTCTCTAGGCATGTTTCCTCATTTATAAAATGTATTAATTCATGCAACTTAAACTCACTGAATACCTGATGTGTGCCTGACATTGGCCAGACATTAAAAATATGGTAGAAAACAAATCCTAATTCTACACATTTAGAATTATGATTATGTTTTGGATGATCCCTCAGTTGTCTTTCAACTCTAAATTTCTGTGACTTTATAATTGGAAAAATTAGCTTTTTCCTGTTTTTCAATCTCTTTGTTCTTCAATAATTGGGCTTGAAATGTTTATGAGATACCCAAGGAAAAATTAGGTGCTACTATTGGGTGAATAGGCTAAAACACACTCACGTATTATTCAAGGAAATTTCATGTGTTAGCTGCCACTCTTACCTACCAATAAAAAGAAAATTTTAAGTGTGTGGATTAGATGGTAAACCAACAATGAAGAAAATAACCACAACTGACATTTAAGTTCCATATTCTTCAGTGACATCATGCCAAATCAGTCCTCGTTAACTGAGTAAATATTTGTTGAGCGTTTATTATTTAGCAGACGCCATGCTAGGATAAAGGGTTGGAAGTGTGAGTAAAATGGGCATTGTCTCTGCTATTAATGACCTCACATTTAAATGAGGTCAGTCAATGGGAAATTAACTCCTTTCATTAATTAATCAATTGTCCTTGTGAGAGCTACTAGATATTAGAAGTACAAGGCATTAGAAAATGTACAACAGGAAGATGCTCAATATCGCTCATCATCAGAGAAATGCAAACCAAAACCACAATGAGATATCACCTCACACATGTTAGAATGGCTAAAATCAAAACCACGAGAAACAACAGGTGTTGGCAAGGATGTGAAGAAAAAGGAACCCTTGTGCACTGTTGGTGGGAATGCGAACTGGTGCAGCCACTCTGGAAAATGGTATGGAGGTTCCTCAAAAAATTAAAAATAGAATGACCGTATGATCCAGTAATTCCACTACTGGGTATTTACCCAAAGAATATGAAAGCACTAATTAAATAAGATATATGTACCCCATACAGTTATTGAAGCACTTACTTATAAATTATAATAGCTAAATTATGGAAGTAGCCCAAAGGTCCATCGATAGATCAATGGATAAAGAAGATGTCCTATGTGTGTACACACACACACACACACACACACACACACTGGAATATTACTCAGCCATAGAAAAGAATGAAATGAATGAAATTTTGGCATTTGCAACAACACGGATGGGTCTAGAGAGTATAATGCAGAGTGAAGTAAGTTGGGCAGAGAAAGACAAATACATATGTAGAATTTAAGAAACAAAACAAATAAACAAAGGGAAAAAAAAAAGACAAACCAAAAAAGACTCTTAACTATAGAGAACAAATTGATGGGTACCACAGGGGAGGTGGATGGGGGGCACAGGTGAAATAGGTGAAGGGGATTAAGAGACATTTCTTTTAAAGAGCACTGCGTAATGTATAAAATTGCTGAATCACTATAGGTATACGTGAAACTAAATAACACTATATGTTAACTCCACTGGAATTTTTTAAAAAAAAGAAAAGAAAACGTACAATGGAGACTTGATTCATTCTAAGGTATCCAGGAAGCCTTAGACAAGTCACTTCACTCCTCTAAGCCTGAGGCTTTTTACTTGTAAAGTCAGGAATAATAAAACACACCCCCCCCTGAGATTTAGATAATGATTGTTGGAGGTTTGAGACCATTTATGTCAAATTCCTAAGCATAGTACCTAGCACACAATATAATAGGTAGTTACGATGGCTCATTAACTAACTGCACGATTATCCATGCAGATAGAGAATTCCAAAAGTCAAGATCGAATTTTAAACTCTAAAGAGTTCGTCAGTAATACCATTAACTTAATTTGCTAGTCATTTTTAAAAGATGAAATATAAATTATATAAATTCTAAATATGGTATCATATATAATTAAGTCTTTATAACTCTTTTTCTGTATGCAGTGTAGGGACCAAAGACAATGTATCTCGATTCAGCTTAATGGGTGAATCAATTAATTACCAACACCCAGAAGCTTTCTTGCAACTGAAGTAAAAGCCTCCTTATTTCTTCCAGCTACTTGAAATGAATTGAAAAATATGAGCCTGGAAACCAAGCCAACCAAAGTTCTAATAAGCCAGAGTGGACTTTTGGAATGCATCAGCATTCTGGTGCTCTTCAATTTAAGGATAGATCTGGAATTAGCTGAAGAAATGTAATCAGCATCTTCTCAAAGAAGAGGTGGACTTAATTGAAAGCTGAAATTCGTGTGCCCTAATATATTCCTTTGGAATTATCGGGCTTAGAATAGACAATAACAAGATACCACAAAACAAATATATCCATACAATCTGTACACAAGAATACTCGGAGTCCTGCAGAAATAAAGAAGTGATTGTTTATTTCATATTTCTAAACTTGAAAAATGGGGCACTGAATCCCAGATTAATTCCCCAGAAACCGAGTGTGTCTACACATTTTAAAGAGAACTCCTGAAAAAAAATGATCCTTCACTATCAAGTAAAAAAAAAAAAAAAAAAAAAATCTGTAAGCACATAATTGCTCCTTGCTTCAGTGCTAAAAAGCAAATTAGGAGGTGTATAATGTAGGAAGCCTAAAGAAGGAGAAGAGCATTTCAGTGGAAGTTTTTAGAATGGGGTTTGTGTTAAGATTAAACATCTGCCTCGGATGGTCTCTTTCTAACATACATAATTCTCTGCCGTATGAATCCTCACATCATCCTTAAACCGTACCCCAGCTCTCTCCTGACTCCTGTTACAGTCCCGGTATAACTTCAATCCTACCCTCGATGTGTCTATTACTCACTCTTCCACCTTCTCATAGCTGGATTCCATTCCATTGAAACCATCTCACCAAGATCACAAGTGACCTCCAGACTGCTAATTTATGTAGTCTCTCTAGCCTTTACTTGACCTCTCAGAAACACATGAAACTTCAACACCCAAAAAACTACGCCCCCCCCCCCGCCCCAAACAACCTGTTTCCTTGCCTTCTGTGATGGAGACACTATGGTTTTCCCCCATCCTGTTATGGCTATTCCTTCTCAGACACCTGGATGCATTTTCCCCTTCTTCTGTCCATTGCTTATACGCTGGACCTCTTCAGGGTTTTGTCCTGGGTTTTTCCTATTGTCCACTTCTACACACACATACACCTGGGGGATTTCATCCATTTCCATGACATCCGTAATCTAATGTCTTTGACTCCTTTGTCCATAAACCTAGACCAAGTATAAGTCTTGGACTTCAGGCCTATGTAGCTCATCGTCTATGGCACCTAACCACTTGGGTAGTCCATGATCACCCAACACTCAACTTGCCCAGATTTGGCCTTTTCATCCTCCCCTCACCTCAGCTCTTCCCCTCAGAGGTTTCCCAGCTGGATGGACTATGCCTCCAGGCAGCCAGTTGCTAAGGCCAGAGACTTGGTGACAATCCTTCAGTCCTCCCTCCCCCTCGATCCCCACAACCAAACATCAGACTACTTCCAACTCCAACAGCACTACCTTGGTCCTGACCACCGTTGTTTTTGGGGACAATTACTGCTGTAGCCTCCTCACTGGCTCCTCTGTAGCCGAAACCATCTTTTTAGACGCACTCTCTCATTACATAATTTCTCTGCTTAAAATTATCCAAACAGTCCCCATAGCACAGTTTAGAAAACACAAACAGCAGAATACAGTTTAAACACACTTTTGCTTTTTGATCTGGTTCCTGCCAAATCCACCAACCTCATCTCAGGCTCCTTCCTCTATTCTCTGTCCCCCCTCTCCCTACCCCACCCCATCATCCTACCATGCCAACATGCTTCCATTCCTCAGAACTCCCGCATTTTCTAATGCCTCCGTACCTGGATCTCCCCCACCCCCATCTCTTCTAAATCTTATTCATATTTAAGGCTTGAGCTTGCTGCATTCTCCAGGAAGCCTTTCTTGACTCTACCCACCTAAGTCTAGATGAGGTGTCCACCTTAAATCCTCCCATAAACACAAAAACATCCTGTCCTTCCCCATGGCAGTCCTCTCCACACTCTCCTCTATCCTGCAACAGCCTATCAGCCAGCCTCCTTAGGCCAATGACCATGTCATTCTGTTTCCCAGTTATAAACCCCCCAACTAGTACCGTGCCTGGCACAACACTAAATATTACTTGAATGACTATACATTTA
Organism: Eumetopias jubatus; assembly: GCF_037043125.1. NCBI lineage: Eukaryota > Metazoa > Chordata > Mammalia > Carnivora > Otariidae > Eumetopias > Eumetopias jubatus. Next base: position 39,222,135 of record NW_028274820.1, read on the forward strand.
AATGGTCAGTGGGAACTGAATAACCCAACTGAAAGGCTGTAGGGCAGGAATCTCCACGTCTTGCAAATATCACAGAGAGAAGGCAGCCCTCAAACCATGTCAGCTACCACCTTAATTATCAGCTAATCCCTTCTCGGAAGTTGTTTGACAACCAACTCAACTCAAACTAGAACGAGAGAGGGTATTTTGGGGGTTTTCCACAGAGTGTGTCCTCAACAAATGTTTGAAAGGAGACATCAGTCTGATGCTTACTTTGATCCAAGAAAAGAAAGGAATAAAAGTGTAAGACAACAAGGCTTTATCAGGCTGTTCACATCCCTTTAATCAGGCAGACTCTCGGGTCATACTTGAAGGTGTGGCCCCGTTTGAAATCTGTGGGGTGTAGGAAGCTGAAGAGACCATCTGTTTTGCAACAGAGAATACTTTAGGAATAGGAACCCAGGTGTTAACTGTCAGGCAGCAGCAGACTGATCTCTGCCTCCCTTCTAACAGCCTGCTACTCCTCAGCCCTCAGTGTCTCCCCCTCTACTCCCTCACTCAATCTTCTCCTCCTGCTCAATCCCCAGCCACGGCGCCAGGCCCCCCTACACTCACACACCAGGCAGTCATCACCAGGACTGTCCTGTAGGCTTTGGGTCAGCTCTCTTTCCCAGCCCCACCCCCAGGGACACAAAAAGCTTCTCTCTGTTTGAGGCACAAAATATTTAACGGAGATCTCACTGTAAACACTATCTTCCCCAATGAGTGATGAGTAAGAAAGAGTCAAAATAATGTATAAAAATGGCTGGGATGGCAGTCGGTCCTCCGCTTAAAAAAGAAAAATTCCCCTTTGGTTTTCACCATCTTCATTGTTCCGTCTAGTTTCAGGGCCTCCCACCAAACGCTGAGGACTGCCTGCTTCAAACTCTGCCACATCAGCAGGGAAGGAGCCTGGCAGCATTTGGTATTTGCATCAGTTTCCAGGAATGTGTTTCAAGTTATCAGTTTACTCTGCAGAGATGTTTTTCCTTTAAGTTTATAAATGTGTGCTTGAACTGTTACTTCTCTAGTTTTCAAAAACTAACTGAGCATTTTTTATGCTAAAAAAGAAATTATAGTCACACTTCCACAAAATGTTCTCCATTTTAAACTATCAGATTTGACTGTGGATTCCTCCTTGTAAAAACCCTCCTAGAACTGACCAGATACCTTTTCAAATTCCTTCCCTCCAAATTACTTCAAAAAGTCTTTCCAAGTTATCTCCCAAGTTGGTGCCCTTAAATAGAATAAAAGAAGGGCTTATTACTGTTTTGTTTGTTCCCTTTTATTTCCATTAACCTGTTTGTTAAGTTTAGAGGAAGCAACCAGTTTAAGAATATTCAGTCCCTTTGGTTTATAGGAGCTGCTGATGGAGTTAACTTAGGCAGAAATTCTTCCTTAAAGCACAGCCAAAAACAAAAAACAAAAACCAAAAAACACCAACCAAGGAAGGGAGCGATAGGAGAAAGAAAGAAGGGGGGGGAGGGGGAAGCAAGGAACTGCAGCCCACTCACTTCTGTTTGGCACAGAGGGAACTGACCTAAAGATGCCCCTTTTGCGTTGACTTCTGGGAGCCCATGGCATTCTGAGCAGCACATGACTGCCTCACTGGGGGTGCAGAGCAGGCAGAAGTGCAGCCCCAGCCTCATGGGCCTGGAATGACATCTCAAGAGTGTAGGAGAAGGGGCCGTCCACTGAAGTGGACTGCACCCAGTATTTCACAATTCTCAGGAGCTCTCAATGAGGCCTTCCACCCTCAAATCCTGAGCTCAGGGTCAAGGTCTCAACTCCTCCTCTCCCTGGTGGGGAGCAGAGAATGGGATGGGGCTGAAAGGGGAGAAGGAAGTTGGGTTTTCGGGAGGGAGTTAATATCCACACTGATGAGGCTGCTGCTTGGGGTGTGACCAGAGAAGATTGCCCCATCTCAGAGTCGAACTGGAAGCTCCTCTAGATGGGCTCGGCATTTTCCCCAAGGTGTTGTCCCCCAAGGGAGCCATGAGGAAGCCAAGAATGTGCTTGGGCGTTACCCGTGAGTGGGGTCAGTGAATGCACACGGAGGTCGAGGCATTGGGGGAACTCATTGGAGAGTTAATCTGAGTCCAGGCTCAACGTGGAGAAGAGGCATCTGTGGAGAAGAGGAGGTGGAGAGTGGAAACCTGAAGGGGAGAGGATGGATTCTCCACTGCAACCTAGAAAGGGGAGACCCCAAGAGAGGCATCCAGGCGTCAATCTCAGTCTTTTCCGCAGGACCAGATAATCTCCAAAGCCTAAGCCGAGAGTCGGCCTCAGTAGAGGTCGAAGGACTTCCCGAGTGGCTGGGTCCCGTCTAGAGTGCGCAAAGCATATCCTCCCCCGTGCTCGGTGCCACGCTACCCCTCGCGTGTTTCCCCCCCCCTCCTCCCCAACGGCAGGCGTCCTCGGACTCCAACCCAACCCTGCACAGACAGAAGCCCCCTCTCACCCTCTCCCGGAGCCAGGAGAGAGCGTTACTGCTGAGAAAGTGGGGGCACACACGCCCCAAAGCTGGAACAAGCTGGGGCGCGGGCGGGGGAGAGGACGGAGAGAGGGGGCGGGGGGAGGGCGGCCTCCGGCTGCGCCACGCTGTCTAATCCCCACTCCCTCCTCCCTTGCTTCCTCTGCGCCCGGCGCGCGCCCTCCACCCTGCGGGTGGCCCGCAGGGCACAAGGTGAGCCAGGGCTGGACAGCTCCTGCTTTGATCCCCGGGTTCCCGTCCCTTCTGCAGCTGCCCGGCTGCCCAGAGATCTGCGAAGTGTGCCCACGTCGGTGTCTGCAGAGCGCTCCGACGTGTCCAAAAGTGTTTCCAAACTTGGAAAGGGCGGGGAAGGGCGGGGGGATGGGGAGGGCGGAGGTATGCAGACAGCGAGTCAGAGTTTCCCCTTGAAAGCCTCAAAAGTGTCCACGTCCTCAAAAAGAATGGAACCAATTTAAGAAGCCAGCCCCGTGGCCACGTCCCTCCCCCCTTCGCTCCCTCCTCTGCGCCCCCGCAGTCTCCTCCCAGCTGTGGCTGCCCGGGCCCCCAGCCCCAGCCTTGCGATTGGTGGAGGCGCTTTTGGAGGCACCCTCGGGCCAGGGAAACTTTGGCCGTATAAATAGAGCAGATCCGGGCTTTATTATTTTAGCACCAAGGCGGCAGGAGGTTTCAGCTAAGTTGGAGGTACTGGCCACGACTGCATGCCTGCGCCCGCCAGGTGATACCTCCGCCGGTGACCCAGGGGCTCTGCGACACAAGGAGTCTGCATGTCTAAGTGGTAGACATGCTCAGCTTTGTGGATACGCGGACTTTGTTGCTGCTTGCAGTAACGTCGTGCCTAGCAACATGCCAATGTAAGTGCCTTCGGCTTGTTTGGGGCAGACGGGGGAGAAAGGTTAGATGGGTGGGCACCCTGGTCTGAAAAAAGAAAACCTAAAGTCAATTCTAGGGCCAGCTTGGAAGGAAGGCTTCCTGGCATGTGGAGAAACGCAGGCATGGATGAGAAACGTGGAAATTATTTTAGAAATGAAAACAGAAAAGGCTCAACCCTCGCCAAAAGTTAGGGAACTTTTCTCTCAACTCGAAGTGAGTCTGAATTTGATCTGGATCAGTGAGGCTCAAAGAAAGCAGAAAGTCTTTTTCCTAAGGGTGAGATATTGACAACTATCAGGCCCCATGGCTGCACTGACGCCCACCCCGTAAAACTTGAGGCCTGCTTTAAAAAGCCCTTGAATTTAGTAATACAGAACTCACCCCCTAAGGGCTTTGCTCTTCTGGGCGGTTTAAGGCTTGCCTGGATGGTGACGATAACTATGAGGCGCCCTCTGGAGGGAGGACAGTGAAAGCACAGGGCACCAGGCCTTAACGCTAATGGAATCCCCAGGCGAGACCCTACAGGTTTACACGGAGAGGGGACCTGCATTTCTGATTGAAGCCATCCCCCGTAGCTAGTCGGTGTAGCCTGGGAAAGAAAATGATGTTACTTGGAATGGATACAGTCTGAAGAGTAGAATTAGCTTTTCCATTTATTATCTGGTCATGGAAATGGTAACACTATTTAATTAAAACCTGTTCTGCCTTTCGTTGAGCCTGCAAGTTACCTCTTTATCATGTTCTCAGTGACAATCAGACATTCTGAACACAGCAAGTTGGAAAATATCAACATGGATCCGAAACTCAAGAGACCCGGGGTTTTCCAATGACTTGGCCTCTAATTTACCATGTGACCTCGGGCAAGTCCAGCTAAGCCTTTGCTAAAACGCAGAATGCAGATTAGATGGACTCCGAGGCCACTTTCAGCCATAGGTTTCATGACCAGACTTCTGTGTCAAGATAGAATGGAGAAAATCTGTCCGTTTTTGAAAATGGCTGCCTAATCACCAAAGGTTTTGACTTTGTAGGGTCTGAGGGGTGTCTGGCCCACACCCAACACTCTATGAAAAGTCTGCTCCACCCACATGCCACGGTGTCTACCATTGCATCATTGCCGATGCATTTGTGTGTGCGTTTTCTCCCTTTGTCCACTTTTAGTATACACACAATGGATACTAAGGAGTAATTGTATAGAACAAATTCACATTACCGATTTCGTTTTTATGAGATCTGAGGATGGAGGAAAGAGTTGGCTCCTAAAGGAAAGATGGAAACAGACCTAGGGAAGTCTGAAGGGACAAAAGGCAGCTCACCTTCTGACCAACAGCCAACTGCAGTCTGGAATAAAAGTTACCAAACACACATTTCTTCAAAATGCCTCATGAGTAATTAAAAGGCAAATTTCCAAAATCATAAGGAGTTCCGTTAATCAAGCCTGGGCATAATTATTCTTCCTACTGATGGACACAATGAAGTAAACATATCATTTTCCTAATTTAAAAGTAATTCTCATAAATTGCCCTTAAATATCAGTGCTGGATGTGGTCCACCCTCCTGAATTGTGACTATTGCAACAGATGTTCTCACTCCAAATGACACACTTCTTGGCCACCTAATTAAAGCAATTTTTAGGGGTGATTCATCTTGTTGCCAGCTTGGCCACCGTTATATCCTGTGTTAACCTATAATTTTTATACCGTAGGAGAGGAATTCAGTCTTTAAGGACTTAGAGCAATTATGGCAAAGGGGGGGGGTATTACTTGAGTGTGTTTTTCCCATTACTTCTCAAGATCTTTAATCCACAGTTTTTCCATTTATACCGAGCAGTTCCTTCTCAGGGACAAAAGTGATACATATTGATAAAATACCTTACCTAATTTAAGTGAACCAGTTTAAAGCAAAATTTCAGATGTCCAAATGGCTCCATTTTCATAGTGACTGATTTGCAATTTAGACCTTTTGAAAAAGGACATTAAGGTAGCTCAATGAAGCACTAGGTAATTTTTATAAAAAACAATTTAGGTAACATAATTCCCTAAATTTTCCCTTTTTTAGATTTTTTAATATCAAAAACTATCTAAACCATAAATTATTTCTTCATCAGTGTACTGGTCTCCCATTCAGCGATCCACCTATGCAGTTTACCAACTTAATTACTACACACTGGAAATATCCTTCAGACACATTAATATTTCACAGCATTTATAAAATAGTAAATAATTAACAATTTAATTCAAAATGTATTTACATATTAATATTGCAAACAAATCACCCTGCTGATCCCTGCCATACTTTTGACCTGCATAATTTCCAAGTCATTAGAATATTCTTCGTAAAAAATATACTTGATCTTTTAATTAGGTAAGTCCATTTTATAGGCTAATATATCTATTTGTTAATCACTGCTATTGATCAATGAAATGACACTAATGATTATTTCCCTCTTTTCCCTTTCCTCTACAGCTTTACAAGAGGTGAGTAAAATTATTTTTAGAGTTTTTTTTTTTTTTTTTTTTTTTTAATACTGAGATGGCTTTGACCACACTAATGCCTTCTCTGGGGAAGGAACAGGAGGCTACACTGGTGTGGAACAACCTGGATTTCCAAGAAAATCATCAAGAGTTATGGTAGTCAGACTTTGCTGGCTGCCTAGAAAGTACCCACCCCAATTTCCAAAATGGGCGGTGCTATTGAATGAGACCACCCTTACAAGAATGCTCATAAGAAACAGAATAGATAATCCAGTGGAAGTTTGGGTTTTAAGCATCTGCTGCTACAAAGCAGGAGACTTCACAGAGCTAGAGAATCTTGTTACTCCCTTGGACTCATTTGCAAGAGTATTAGGAACAAATTCTTAGCTCATGAATTGAGTTTGAGGCATAATTACAGATAAGTATGCATTTTGGTTCTAAACATATGTTATTTAATTTATTTGTAAAATTTAAAATCATACTTTGAAATATTGGAATAATGGTATGCACAATGTATATTCTCTGTAGATATATTTGTAGACTACCCAGAAATGGGAGCCATTTTAAAAAACATACAGTTTTTCCTCATAATTATTTCTTATTCTTTTCTAGGCAACTGCAAGAAAGGTAAGAGTCCAGTACTTTTCCATCATATCTGAAATGGTCAGAGGTAACTTCTGATTTAACTAAATTTATAGGAAACTACAGAAGGAAGATACTTGGTCAAGATTTTGCCCACATGGAAATGCATTAGCTAGACCATAAAATAAAGTAGCTTTGATGTTTAAGATAACCAAGCTTAATTATCTTCCAGAATTATCTCTAATTACACTTATATTATACAAACTGGTGATTTACATACTAAAGAAAAAAAGACTTGTTTTAATTCTGGAGATGGAATGAGTATTATGTTAATTAGAGGTGGTAAATGAAAGTTGATTTTAAAGGGCTTTATCTATATCAATATACTGTTAACAATGTAACAAAATGGCAATTTTATCCACAGAAGTCATATTTCTAAAAATAGTAGTTATACTATTGGCCTAATGACCGGAGACTGCAGCCTCTAGTCTCCTGGTTTAAGAACATTACATGTAATCAGAAGAAAAACAATATACTTTTTTTCTATTGTATTATGCCATTGTTACCCCTACTTTCTAATAGTAGTGTGTTTAGATGAGTCTTATCGACTAATTATTGTCAAGAATGCTTGCTCATTCACTGGAAATTGCTTAGACATTTATGATTGTGCTGTTTGTATCTTCCTCGTAGGGCCCAGCCGGAGATAGAGGACCACGTGGAGAAAGGGTGTGTAATTTTTGAACTGTTGAAAAGCTTTGGACCATATTTGAATAACTACAGGTTAGACAGTTTACAAGAGTATTATGTATCCAGATATTTGCACCACCTTTTAAGCAGAGAATGCCCTACAGAAGAGGCGAATGAGCATTATTATATATAATCACTATTTTTTTTAGAAGAAGATTATCTTTTTAGAAAGCAAAGCTGTTGTGAGCAGCCATATTCTTTGCATGGTGTGTCTGTCTTTGTTTTCAGTTGACCTGTCCAACTTATGCACAATGGAAATGTATCTACCTAACCACCACAGTCCTCTCTTTGCATAGGTTTTGTTTGCTTTTCAAGTAAGATCGCCTACATAGCCTGGGAATAGTAGTGAAATGGCTCTCAACAACATGTTTCTGTCTAAATTCGTAAATGTGCAAACTGTTTACAGTTTATCCATGGTATTCTTACATCTCCCTGCTCTGCTTTTTTGGCATGTATAACTACATTATGTAACACTTTTGCCAATATATAAATACCTATGTATCTAATATCTATTGGGAAGTGCAGTCTAAAATGTATTCCACTCAAACCGTCTGTTAGAGGTAGCATTATGTCAGCAAATTACGGTAACAACAGAAATAGTGTTAATGGTAGGAAATCTGCAGGATTTTCTACCTTGTGATAAAGTGACTTTCATTAATTATCATATCAGTTAATCTACCATTCATACATAATATACCAAAACAGTTGAATAAGTTCATCAGTCTGAAACTGACAGCCACTATACAGAGTACATCACTTGTGCACTGTTTTCCATATGAAGTTTAAGGGTTATAAATGGTAGCTATAATTTCCGTCTTTATTTGGAGCTCCTGGAGCTCCATTATGAATTAATATTCAAAGGCCGAGAAATCCCTCTTCCAGAGGAACTGGTCTGTCTTTTTCTTCTTTGTATTATATCAGTCACTAAAGCTCCTTCTATGGTCATAAGTGAAGTTCGATTAGTGACAAGTATGGCGTATTAAATTTCCTTAGCACTTGCACATTGGAAAGGTCTGGACAATGAATCTTACCCCGTGCACAATATATACTAGTATGTATTATAGGTCTCCTTTTATATGTTTAGGTTTCTGTGGGGGGTCTGTCTAACCGTGACCGAATTCACTTTTTACAAAACAGGGTCCACCAGGCCCACCAGGCAGAGATGGTGACGACGGTATGCCAGGCCCTCCAGGTCCACCTGGCCCTCCTGGCCCCCCCGGTCTTGGCGGGGTAAGGTGTCTTTAAGTACTGCTCACTTTTAGCTCACTTCAGTGTCTTTTACCTCTACTGAAATAAGGCTCAATTGTGGAACTTATTTTTAGCAGTTAAGGGAAAGTCTGCTATTTGGATATTAGTACAGTTTATTTCATTTCTTTGGTTTCTTCATTCAAGATTTTGCTCTGCCCGGTCTCTTTGTGGGCCCTTGTCAATTTCAGGACTGGTCTTTGTGTTCACTGCGGGTAGCTGCAGCCCTCACGACTGTTATTTAATTTGGGGATTTAATATCTTTCATCAGTAGGGCACAAATAAGAGGTGTTGCATTATTGAAGAGTTTGATTAGATTGAATTATAAGTGAAATCCCTGATCTTCAGCAGTTTCACCAACATCCTAATCTTTTCATTCTCCTGGGCTTGAGGTCTGCTGAACCAACATTCAAAGTAGTTTTAGGTTTAATTTGCTTGAGACTAATTTGAGAAAAGTACATTTCCCTTTTTCATTAATATCTTCTTTTAGCTTTATGTCTTTAACAATGGTATGAGTGCCAACTGGCCTCGCTGCAGGAAGGAAAACATATTTGCTTAATTGGTTAGCACTATGAATCAGAAGCCTGATTCTAATACCCAACTGTATGCCAGTAAAATAAGACCTTTCTCCCCTAAAAGATCTTATTATGATTGCTTATCTACGGAGTGCATTCAAAAGCACCTTCTTTAATAGATCTACTACTATAAGAGAGATCTTTAACAGTAAAGTTATTACTGTGAACTATTTTTTAAAAAGTTTAATCTTCCAAGGGGCATTTTAATTTAATTTTCCTCTAAACTTGAAAACTCTTTATATCCTTCTTGAAACTCCAGCCAGAAAAAGGTCTCTGAGTCACTTTTGTGTAGCTGTGGAGGAGCAGGGCAACAGGTAGAAATGCAAAGGTGACCTCTTGGTCTCTGCTCAATATATCAGGGGTCTCCAGCGACTTAAAGTTAGAAAGCTCCCCTTTCTCAGGGTAGAGATAGAGGGTGGAGAGAAGGGAGAGGTGAACGGCAGGGCGGGAAAGGGCTTGAAAAAATAAGGTAGGGAAGCTTCCCACTTCAAACCAGATGGGGACTCAATTTTAAACTTGTATTTTCTCCTTTTTAGGGAACTTAGCTCAATATGGAATTATAAACTAATAAACATATAAAAATATTGCTCCCTTTTAAACAACAACATAAAAATCTCTACAAGCAGGATGAGAAAGTGAACTACAGAGCTGGTAATTTTAATAGATATAATGTGTTTTTTCCCGTCTAGAATTTTGCGGCTCAGTATGATCCTGGAAAAGGAGTTGGCCTTGGCCCTGGACCAATGGTATGTTTCTCTCTTTTTAATCTTAGCCAAAAAATTACTGAATAGAGAATTTGTTTTTATGTTAAAAATCTCACATCGTCATTTCCTTAACTACCCAGGTTAACACTCAATACTTAGATCAGATAAAAGCAGCAACTCCTTTTGTATTCAAATCTATAACAATCTAAGCCTAGATCTTGGGGGTTGAATCTTCTCTGCAAACATGTTTCCAATGTGTAAATAATATCTGGACATAGTAACTATAACTTAGATAAATCAATATAATTCAAAGGAGGGACACTGAATAATTTTTTTTATGTTCTTTAACATTGCCAGAATTTTAAGCAACCCTTAGAGACACAGAGGTATTAAGTTCTATAAACTTGCTGGAAAGGAGCAGCAAGTTCTAGTCCGGCCCATTTTTTAAAGATTTTATTTATTTATTTATTTATTTATTTATTCATTCATTCATTCATTCATTCATTCATTCATTTATTTGAGTGGGAGGGGAGGGAAGAGCAGAGGGAGAGGGACAAGCAGATTCTGGGCTGAGTGCGGAGCCCAGTGCAGGGCTCAGTCCCAGGACCTTGAGATCAAGACCTGAGCCGAAACCAAGAGTCGGAGGCTTAACCGACTGAGCCACCCCGGTGCCCCAGCCCATTTATTCTACACTAGAGAGTTTAAGCTGTTCCAGGGCCACGGAGGTGGTTAATGGCAAAACTAGGACTAGTTTCCAGGCAGGATGTCTGATAATCAGCGACATCATGTCTCACATATCTAGTACTTGAATAAAACGTCACTGTATTAACAACTATTTATCAGGTGCCTTCAATGAGCCCCAAACTGTACTCTGCACTAGGGATGTAGCCGTGAATATGACAGAATTTCACCCTCCCTCAAGGAGTTAAAAGTACTGGAAATGTTTCTTCTAATACCTTTTGATTAATACCTTTTTAGTCTATTAATTATAAATCCATATGGAAGAGAATATGAGTATAATTTAGCATTCATATCACTCAGCACAAATAGTTAGCAACATATCCTATAATTTGAGTCACATCTAGAAAAGTTCCCTCTATGATTATGATGATGATGGTCTGTCTTTAAACAAGCGAGCCTTCCGACAAGGATCGATGAGATGTGTTGGAAAAAAAAAATAATATGAGCATGCACAATATATACTAGTATGTATTAAATAAAGGGAAAAATTGCTGGAACTAAAAATATTAAGTTGATTAAACACTACAGTTTAATGTTAACATGGTCTCTAAAGTATAAATTTTACCTGGACAATGCATTCAGTGCTCTTGTCTTCAAAAGAGGATGTTCAGCTGGACCTAATGGTCCGCAATAAGCTAATACACTATAAGGGCAAGATAATATTTTCTGTAAATTAAAACTCTCACTTGAGAAGTAATGTGCCTTTAATTGATGATTTCCAATTTCCTGATTTTTCCTGGTAATTTAAAACATCCATATCTGAAATGAAGAAGTAGAGATTTTCTTTGGCTTTGTTTATATTGGATATTTGAAATCAGCCATTTCAGCTAATGCTGAACATTAGTCAGCTTTAAAGCGGTACCTATGTCTCAAGAAGAAGCTAAAGGGGAGGGGAAGCAAAACACTAATAAAATAGCCTACATAAGCCCAGAAAATTAATATGGATTTCAGATTCCCCTGACTTTGGAACATTCTCTGGGGGGCATAAAAGAGAGTGTTTTACTTTTAAATATCAGTGTAATATAATTTAAGCTTGCACCATCCACACACAGTCATAGATATATATAATCAACAGATATGTGGTTCACAAATAAGAAAGATAGGCAGCAATAAAGTATTAAAATAATTTTCCATGTTGGAAAATCAATAACTATAAAACCCCACAGGGTTCTTCTCTGAATTAATGAGTAATCATCGTCCGTCGCACAGCCTCAACAAAATAAACTACCGTTTATGTAAATGAAATTGTTGCAAATATGCAGAAAAATGAATGTAATTAAACATTCATGGTGTCAAAGAAAATTATTTTTAATGTATACCTAAAAAATTACTTTGATTGAAAAGTGACAGTTTTTTTTAATGTGGAAGCAATTTCTAAAACCAAACAAATAATTCTTACAATTAAGATGAGGTGCTTTTTAATAAAGTCCACATTGTTTCCCTCTAGGCATTAATACCGTGGGGGCAGACTTGCCTGCGGAGTCCCCATGGTTGGTGTGTCATGAACAAATTCCTCTAGACTTGCCTATGCAATCTTTTCAGCATGAAGGAGCTGGTCCCTACAGGAGAGCTTGATTGATTACTGCAAAGGGGAGTCGAGAATGTGGATTTAGCTCGCCAACTAGTAACAGTCTCACTCCACTGGTGTGCACAGGAGGAAGAACAAAAGGAAGAACCATCTGCTGTGGTTGTGGGCCACATTTTCAGTAATAATATTAGAACCCTCCAGGAAGATGTTTCAATACTGTTTTATTTTTCCTTCAGCCCTCACCACATCCGCTTTTGTCTGACATTTTCATCAGTCCCCAGGAGCCCTAAAATAGGAGCTACAAGGTTATATAACAAACCTCCCTCTAATCCTTGAGAGGAAACTTTGATCCTTTTCAATTTATGACCCTTGTGGCAATAAAAGTATCAATTTCTTAGGTAAATATGACATGGGGAGATGGCCTCTGATCGAGGGAATCCAAATGGAAAGGCTTCCTCCGCTGCCTAGAAGGTGGTTGTAGATCCGGAACTGTGCAAAGACGGATCCGCTTCATTGCATTAGAACAATCTCAATCTGCCCAGTTGTCTGCAACTTTAAGGAACCTGTGGCCACCCACCCAATTGGGCTCTGCTGATTTGGGTTAGGAGAAAAGGCAGAAGCAAGGACAGAGAAATAGTGGAGGAAATGTCGGTCCTTAAGAGCCTCCTTGGCAGAAACAAGAATGAAATAAAACCAGGGTAATTCTGTTTGTCTACCACAAAATGTCGGTGGCACTACTATGCCAGTCCTCTCTAACTCAAACCGATGCCACGATAACTTCTCAGTGCTAAGACTTGTCCTCTTTCCAGGGTTTGATGGGACCTCGAGGGCCACCTGGTGCGTCTGGAGCTCCTGTAAGTACCAGCAGCGTGTAATCTCTCTTACGGGAAAAAAAAAAACAAACAAACAAAACAAAAAACAGAATTAAAGAAAGGTGTGGAGTATGACGTATTGTTTCCTTTTAGGGCCCTCAAGGTTTCCAAGGACCTGCTGGTGAGCCCGGTGAACCTGGTCAAACTGTGAGTACATTTTCGCCCGTTGTGATAGATTTTTTTCTTCAAGATGTTGATTAATATAACCTTAACGAAATGATTGGTCTCCTGTTTTCTCAGGGTCCTGCGGGTGCTCGTGGTCCACCTGGGCCTCCTGGCAAGGCTGGGGAGGATGTGAGTATTTACTCATAAGCATTTCCAAAATGCCATTTAAACACTCCTGCCTCAACAAGAATTTCTGGATTCGAATGAAGTATTCGGCCGAAAGCTGAATATGCCCGACATAAGTCTTCCCCATATGGAAGATTGTTATTTTAATGAAATCTTAATTTGTGTGTATGTAAGGAAATTCGTTGTTAATTAAATATATATCTGGACCCACATTTTTATAGAATGCCTTTTTCCCCCATTTTAAAAAACCAAGATGTTCCGACTTTCACCTGATGGCTCCGCAAGAAAAGGCTGACCCTACGATGCTTTCATGTTTTAGGGTCACCCTGGCAAACCTGGACGACCTGGTGAGAGAGGAGTTGTTGGACCACAGGTAAGCTTTTTATGCCGGTGTATCCAGTCCAGATGCCAGTGGCGTCTTCCATGCAAGACGGTTGGTAAAGCTGGGATCAGTCTAAATGGCCACCTGGATGTTTGAACACTTGTACCACTCACTGAAGGCATCCGACGAACCAAGGAGCCTGGTTAAGAATGCATGCGGTTTGTGTTAATGCAAGGAATGTTTTAATGACAGCAAGCGTACCATAAGCTACATCGTGTTTTGTACACACACCCTAGTATTAGTTACTCAACTGAGAGCAAGTGAATTTGCTGCTCCAGGCTTAAAAATCTCCTAGTTCTTTGGTTCCAAGCTTGAACTTCAATGAGAAGAAATAATTTGGAGGGAAGAAATCATTGTTTTCTAATTTAGAACAAAAACATTATTTGTCTTCTGTGTTTCTTTTCAAGGGTGCTCGTGGTTTCCCTGGGACTCCTGGACTTCCTGGCTTCAAGGGCATCAGGGTGAGCACATTCTTTCCCCAGAGGAGAGTAAATGCTTTTGGGAAAAGCCCCGACTATATTTAAACCCCTGGGTGACACATACTGGCTTCCAAATTCCCAGAATTTGCCAGCGTGTAAAGAGAGTTAGAGAAGAGTCCAGATGGCTGAAAAGTAGAGTGGGGTGCACTTTTCGCAGTATGTTCCTAGCTTCCAAGAAATGAGGATCCCTACGGAGAAAATTGGGTAAAAGGCGTATGACTTTAAGAGGTCCTTAAACCCATCTGAAAATTGTAAAAGTTATTTAGGAGGGAAGGGCTGTGAGAGAGCATCTAGTTCTATTTCCTTTCCTTTCAAGTGCAGGGAGGTTTAGTGACTTACCAGGGGCAATGGAGCAAGTTCGCCCGGGAGCGAGCTTCCTGGGCGCAGGACCCGGGGGCGTTGCACGGAAGCGGCCGTCACCTGGGGTGCGGGTCAGGATTTGACCAAGCACTATAATGGAACGACATTTTAATAATAAGGATTTGCGTTTCAGGGACACAATGGTCTGGATGGATTGAAGGGACAGCCCGGAGCTCCAGGTGTGAAGGTAAATACTACATCGGAAGCATTGTTTTTAAAACAATTGACTGCAATTCCCCATGCCCATCAGAAAGGATATTTTTAGTGAAGACTGCTCGTATTCCAAAGAGTATCTTATTTTCTCTTCGGTATTTCAGAGCCCTCAGTGGTGAGGATATGGGATTCTGTGACAAAAGGCCAATTATTAATACTATTTATTTAATTCAATATCTATTAAACAGTTGAGATAAAAATAATGTCCATAGTTTCCGCCTTCATTTCCTATCTTCCTACAATTTCAGCTGATCTCTGCAGCCAAAATAAAAGTAAATAAACATATAATCAGATGTTAGAACGCTGTTATTTTAAACTGTAAATTCTCCTTTGCCATGCGCTAATTAGATAGGTACATTCATGTCACAATACACTTTTCAACCTCTTTCCTGTGATTTATCTGTGCACACTCAAAAAAATTTTAATTAGGTAATTAAAGTCTCAGAAGTGTGTTATCTCTTGGCTAGGTTCTTCTCTGACAGCGTTTTCAACTATAAAATGTTCTCTCTCCTATTAAGGAGATAATGTGATATTAAAGTGAATACCAACGTAATTACAAATTAATGAGTAACGAATACTAGCGGGACCAGAAATGAACATGAATATGGAGAATCTGTTCTAACTTTCCAGCTGCCACAGAAATGGATAAGGTCAAACTCATTCTCCCTAGAGCCTAATGTAATAGCTCAGACTACTAGTCCCAGCATCATAAAATGTTAGAGCCGAAAGGAGCGTTGGAGACCCCCCTCATTTTGCCGATGAGGGAAACTGAGGCTCAGAGAGAATGACTGACTTGCCCAGAGTCACACATCTAGTAGTTAGGAGGGCAGAGACTAGAGCTTCTGACTATCAAAGAATGGACTTTGTGCCTGTTCCCAAAGAATACACTTCACATAGAAGCCTAGAAATGGAGGGTTCCTAAAGGGTCTCTCAAATCTGTTTCTTCCAGGTATTAATCAGATTACTTAGAAGCAAACTTCCTTTACGTGTGCCATTTTATTAAATTACTGCTCCCCCTCCCCCCCGTCACCACCATGGTTTTTACTCAAGATAAGAATATAGGTTGGAAATAAATAAGACAGCTCTGAAAAACATTACAAAGCTTTAAATTTCCATGCATGTTTTACAAAAATGAGAAAACCGAGTGTTAAAAATAACTTCAAAGAGGGTAAATGTGGTTCTATTGAACGCAATTTATCCTCTGCTGTCTCTTTCTATGATATCATTCCTGATACATAAGCCTAGTCAAAATGACGCCCAAAATCTAAGGGGAAATACTAGAGCTGGGGTACATAACCCTCAAATGACCACATCTCCCTAGTACTGTGATATTTGCTATTATCTATATTAAAAACTCATATTTTAGAAATTTAAAAAATTTATGTGACTGGCATAATTGAGAAAGTCTGTGTAAGAAATGTTACAAAATATATAAATGGTTCAAATTAAAATAATAGGGTAAAAATGACCCAATCAGAAAAAAAAAAAATAATTGACACCTGTAACGAACAAAAACTCAATCCTTCTTTTCCACACAGGGTGAACCCGGTGCCCCTGGTGAAAATGGAACTCCAGGTCAAACAGTAAGTATCGATGACTTGACTGTAAATCTAAATGTGTACCCTCTGTGCAAGCTGGAACTTCTTTCATGTTTTTGCTAATTACCATTTCCCTCGGCATTGTACTCTTTGATATTTTTCTAATAACCTTCTGCATACTTAATTGAAATCCATTACCTTTTAGTTGGAATTAGAACAAGACCTATTTATTTCTCGTGGATTCTTGCGCATGTTGGAACTTGGACAAGGCAAATGATGTCTGTGACATTTTTAAAATTAGCATTCTGGATTTCACTGAAAATATTTCTGCTTCTAGGGAGCCCGTGGGCTTCCTGGTGAGAGAGGACGCGTCGGTGCCCCTGGTCCAGCTGTGAGTTGCTTCCGTTTTTGTCCCTTATCCTTTTAAGAAATTCTTCTAATAATGGCCACTTAACTTTCCTCTTGACTTTGTCTCCTTATTTTCGTCACAGGGTGCCCGTGGAAGTGATGGAAGTGTGGGTCCTGTGGGTCCTGCTGTAAGTTTTGGGACACCAAAGAATTTGGAAGGGGTTGAGAGTGTGGGGTGCGAACTGTCTTCTTTATTAGTTTATAGAAATAACACCATTTTAGACACCTTACCAAATGTTCTATGTGGTCTCTCGAAGGTTCTGTTTGTAAGTACTGCTATCCCTAGGGCTTTTCATTGCTACATAAACTCTACCTCACCTGGGATACCTTGAATGTATCCCCTTTGGTATTAATGGCAACAGACTAGCTGTCTGTTTTCTCGTTGCCAATATTATATAAGATCAAGCCACTTCAATCTTCTGGTCTTGTGGTGTTATTAATTTGCTGGGAGGAAGTCTCTTTACCACATTCTACTTTGATTTCAGGGTCCCATTGGGTCTGCTGGCCCTCCAGGCTTTCCAGGTGCTCCTGGCCCCAAGGTAAAAACACTGCCCACCACTGTCATTGCCTTGATCAACTTCTTATTGTGATGGGAAAGATAGGCCGTGGGTGTGCAGGTAGATGATGACACAACAGGGAACTTAACGAGTCCCCCTTTCAAAATGGATGTAGGATGACCCGTGTTCTCACTCCACGCTTGAAATAGTGTCTCTGCACTTGAGCCCAAGAACATAGATAGAGGAGCCAACAAGGAAATGTGTTCCATGGGACCCCTCTGGGATGTACGCCCAAACTAGCGAGGACCGACTAGCTGAGAACTAGAGTCTCTATCACGGAGAGACAGAAGTGGGTGAAGGTGGGAGCTGAGATGGAACTCAGATCCAGGTCGGTGGTACCAAACCAGAGGAGGGAAATGAGTGCAGTTCTGAAGAAAGATCACGGAACTTGCCGGCCTAAAAATGGAGATACGCTCTTTCGTTACTTGCAGACCAATGCCTCCGTGTCATTCCCTCCCTTAGGGTGAACTCGGACCTGTGGGCAACCCTGGTCCTGCCGGTCCCGCGGGCCCCCGCGGTGAAGTGGGTCTTCCGGGTGTCTCCGGCCCCGTTGGACCTCCTGTAAGTAGCCCCTGTCATTAACCCCACAGAGGGGGAGCAGGCAGAAAGAGCGAAGCTGGGCTCAAAGAAGAACGGAAACACTCCTCGTAGCTGATCGCCTTCTCCCTTCTTTCTCCTCCCACAGGGTAACCCTGGAGCCAACGGCCTGACTGGTGCTAAGGGTGCTGCTGTGAGTATCTGGCTTTCGGGGGCTGCTCCGCCTTCAGAGGCACTTGGATGAGCACCGCCTCGTCGGCCAGGCCCCTTGTGACCCGCCACGCCGCCTTCTCTTCACAGGGCCTGCCCGGTGTGGCTGGGGCTCCCGGCCTCCCTGGACCCCGCGGAATTCCTGGCCCTGTTGGCGCTGCTGGTGCTACTGGGGCCAGGGGACTCGTCGTAAGTGGTCGTGGCCGCGGCGCTCCTCCTCCTGAAAGGCCAGCTCGGCTGTCATTTTGTCACCGTCTAGACTTCCTCTTGTGGTCCTAGCAGTTTTATGCTTTCTTTCCTGAGCATTTGTAGTCTGTATTACTTGTGTGAGTGCGCGCGCGCGCATGTCCATTCTCTCTGCCTGCATGTCTCTCTCTCTCTCTCTCACACACACCTCCTGCTCTCCTAGAACACTCCCCAAAGGGCAGTGAGGTACACTTCTAGATCACTCAAGTCCCTTCAATGCAGCCAGCCCCCCGTCAGCTGTTTGAATATGACCCTTCTTACAGAACTTGAACTTCTCTTTATCTGGATCCATAAATATTCCAAGATGTTTGTCTGTGAGAGCGTTATGGCACACGTTTGTCCTTTGACCCCCGGTTTGTATCGAACCCTAGGGTGAGCCTGGTCCAGCTGGTTCCAAAGGAGAGGGCGGCAACAAGGGTGAGCCTGTAAGTAGTTCGGTGATCACAGTTTTATGGATTTATTCCTTATTTGATCCAAAAAGTCCTACTTTTACTTTTTAAAAAGAGGGATTACTTTTTCTCTGGCTGGATAGGACATAAGAATGATTTTTCCTGTTCACTCCTCTTTTGCTTTTCTCATGAAACAGGGCTCTGCTGGGCCCCAAGGTCCTCCCGGTCCCAGTGGCGAAGAAGGAAAGAGAGGCCCCAATGGTGAAGCCGGATCCACTGGCCCCTCTGGACCTCCTGGGCTGAGAGTAGGTTCCAGACGCTCTTGACGCCCTGACACACCAGAGGGGTCTGATGACACCCTTTCATTGGGAATTGGTCAGAATCACCGAGTGCGTTTTCTAGACAAAGGGAGCATCTGCTTTCCATCTGCTTTATTAAATCAGTGACTCTCAGTTTGGTCTGGAAACAACGCTGACCTACTTTTGTAGACCTGCCTCCCCCACACATTCCTTTGGGGTTTGGGTGAAGTTTTTTGGCTTGGTTTTTTGTTTGTATCTCTCCCTTCAGGGGATCAGGATTTCTGGCGTGCAGCCATGTTTCAATAAACACTGCCCTATTGGATTCAAGGGTTTTCCCCAATCTTTCCTGTTTCGTGTAATCTCTTACAGGGAGGTCCTGGTTCTCGTGGTCTTCCTGGAGCTGACGGCAGAGCTGGTGTCATGGTACGCTGTCCAGCACTCACCCCCCGGGCAGGGAATACGATGCTTCTTTTGGTGGGTCTGTCCACTTCAGCATCCTCCCCTCTCCCTTCTGTGGAATAGGGCCCTCCCGGCCCCCGTGGTGCGACTGGCCCTGCTGGTGTCCGAGGTCCCAACGGAGATTCTGGTCGCCCTGGAGAGCCTGGCCTCATGGGGCCCCGAGTAAGTTTCAGATTGAAGCGGAGCAAGTCACATCTGGCACTGTTTCCTTTTTGAAAGGGAGGATTGATATTTGAAGACAATAAAAAGGAAAAAAAAATCATCCGAAGTAAATCTGTTAGTAGATTTGCTGATGGTTGCCTTTTTAATTTAACTTTATCAAAGCCCAGAGATATTTTTTACAGATTTGGTTAGGTCATAAATTTCCTATTTATTATTTGATCCAATGGCTCTGAGGTTTTTGGAAGAATAGATTTATTTTAATATATCCAAATTAGGTTGGTTCTCCTATCAGCATGAATCTTTTATCTCAATTTGTGAGTTTTATATAAGGTGTCCATGAAACGTATTAGGACTATACATTATCAGTGTATTAGACTCATAAGTGAAATCATTTTTCCAGCAATCACAAAATGCTTTAATGTATTCAGCATCACACTAGCCATGGAGAAATGACCTTTAGATTCGTAGACACTCTACTCCATAGCAATAGAGTGATTTTTATTTTTTCTTTTTGCCTCCATTATCTCTTATGGATGAGTGTCATCTGTAATTGTACCATAAACAAGTAATAAAGACACCAAATATAGCAATAAAAAATCCACTTTGGAAATTGCTTACTAAAAGTATTTGTTTTTCTATTATGAGGTAAATAACCTGATACATTTTGCCCATATAGTATATTGCTTCACAGTTTTCTGCGATACCCGTAAATGAATCAGTTGCGCTAAACTCCCATGAAAGGAAAGGCATAGAAAATAGAAGAAAGATTTCAGAGCTCTTTTCATACCTCCCAGCTAGTGGCTAATACCCCGAATGATTTACCCTAGGCAACAAACAAGAAGTGGGGGGTGGGGGAGTGCTTTTGTGAGATTTTAATAAATTGGAGCCTCGAGTATGTGCGTTAAAGTGCCGACACGAAAGCATCCTCATTTACTTTATAGGGTTTTCCTGGTGCCCCTGGAAATGTTGGCCCAGCTGGTAAAGAAGGTCCCATGGTAAGACTTGCTCATTTTCCATTATATTTTCAAGGACACTTATTGCACCCTTATCAAGTCTATTCTGTGACTTATTTATACATGAACACACTGAAAATAAATATCAGCCACATACATCATCTGGGAACGCAAAGTAATAGATTGTAATTATGGAGTCCAGATGAACGCAGGACC
The DNA here is from genome assembly GCF_037043125.1 of Eumetopias jubatus. Classification (NCBI taxonomy): domain Eukaryota; kingdom Metazoa; phylum Chordata; class Mammalia; order Carnivora; family Otariidae; genus Eumetopias; species Eumetopias jubatus. The sequence goes on from NW_028274820.1 coordinate 39,242,681, forward strand.
GGAAGGAGGAAAGGAAAAAGGAAACCATGGCAGGGAAAATTGAAGCGGGTGACGAGGGATGGAAAGGGAGGGGAAGGAGGGAATTGGGTACATACGAGATTGACTTGGTTGCGTGTGTACTGACATCCTATTTAGAAAAGGAAAGTGGATTCATAATTTATTGACACTTTATACCAGGAAGCTCTATGCATTCAGAGAATGATTCTGTTTCATCCTGTGGCAGCATCACAGGCTTGCGGTCGGGAGACCCCGGTCGATGCTGAGTGAACTTTAAATAAACTCTGGTTTCAGGGCCTCCCTGGTATCGATGGCAGGCCTGGTCCAATTGGCCCAGCTGGAGCAAGAGGAGAGCCTGGCAACATCGGATTCCCTGGACCCAAGGGCCCCACCGTAAGAACACCACACCCTCTCCTCCCTCGGCCCTTCTGTGCCGCCTTTTACCCAAACTCGGTTTCTCTGCTGTCCTCGGTCCATTCTACCTCAAGGGTAGAACACAGGAACACTGCAAGCCCCTTAGCACATTAACAGTTAATCTCCAGTATACCACCGTACACCTGATGGAAATCCGTCTCCGGAGTCTGCGCCCCTGCAGACACAGGTGTGCCTTGTTGTACTTGGAGTTGCAAGATGATGGATCGTGCCTTAGCTAACAGAATTCAAAGATGAGGAACCTTAAAAAAGAAAGGAAAAGCAAAGCAAGCGAGAAATTAACAAGTCAGAATTGTCATGGTTAATTTGACATGAAGTGTTTACTTTTTTTTAATGTTTATCATAGGGTGATCCTGGCAAAGCTGGTGAGAAAGGGCATGCTGGTCTTGCTGGTGCTCGGGTAGGTGCTAACTTCGAGTATCTGCCCACGTAGTATTCACTTAGGAAACACACATCCTTTGAGGCCATCTGATATAATTCTGTCATTTTCTTTTTAAAATAGCATCCCCAAAGATCCTTTAACTGTCACAAAATGTCTTTTTTCTTTTTCAACCACACTTATAGGGCAGTGGATGGAGCTCTAACAAATCAGAATGTGTCTTAGGTCAAAATTAGTTATGGGTGCATTTGATTTTTATTTAATTTATTCTAGGACTAAAAAGCTATGCAGATGCTAGTGGCATTCTCTGGCCTTCATAAATTGCCCTCCATCCGTGGACTTTCCACAAGCCATACCAAAAGTTGGTATTTGGGCAGGGGACCCACAATGAGTCATGCTAAGATGATACGCGTTGAGAAAGTAATGCATGAGGCTTCGAGGCTTCTTAAACTGTCTGACTCACAGGTAACGCTGAGCCTTTCTGTGACCTATTGTAGGGTGCTCCAGGTCCTGATGGAAACAATGGTGCTCAGGGGCCTCCTGGACCACAGGTGAGTATTTCTCGCATTCTTGTCCTCTGCCGCCCTGAATGAATCTAGTCCTGCCAAATGACCATCTCTTTTTTCCAGTCCAGAAGTTATCCAGGTAGACAGCAATGGTGGTATCCATCTCTACTTAACGCTATCTTTACTATTACTTTCAGGGTGTCCAAGGTGGAAAAGGTGAACAAGGTCCCGCTGGTCCTCCAGGCTTCCAGGTAAGTCAACTGAGACGTACAGAATACTGCCTTTGGTCAGACTAGCCGACTGTGAATCCCCATAGCACTGCCTCCCCCCGTCCCCAGCACACAGAGCATGATTTCAGAACTGAAGTAAAGAAAGGCCCACTTTTTTCAAGGCAAACTTTTGTGTAACTCTTTAATAACACAGAGTAGTTCGTGATCATGTCGCTATCAGATGGTATCCAGAAAAAACTAGTTATTAGCAAATCCTCTGAATAGAGCCGTAAGATGGAAATTTGTGGGGTTTTTTTTTTTTTTCATCTAGGGTCTGCCGGGCCCCGCAGGTACAGCTGGTGAAGCTGGCAAACCAGGAGAAAGGGTGAGTAAAACAAGGGATAGTAGGCTTAGTGAAACTTGGGACTCCACCCCCCACCCAATAGCGAACACCTGACTGCAGTGCAATTATAATATGCAAAAAGAAACTTCGTATTTCATATGTTAATGATAGCGTTCTATTTAAGTTGGTACTTTGGAGAGAATAAACCCAGTTACTCTGTGCTCTCTCGTTGGAATAACAACTCCTCTGTTTTAAAGACTGAATGAAACACTGCATTATGAAAGGAAAATATATCAATGAACATTCCCTTTAATAGCCTTACTTTTTGTATGGTTCTTGGTGACGTTAACATGCAAATTATTTTCTTTCCCATGGTGAAAAAGTAAATGCACTGCTTTTCCATCAAACTAGACCCTGAAAAATTGCGTTTAATGTTTTTCTTGGCATTCAGACATGACACTGCTAGCCACAATCAGGGCAGGAGTTCTGAGTCATTTTCTCTGGTAATTGTGATGAATGTGCCTCAATTCAGTTACATTCTGTGGCCTGGTCTCCTTTGTCAACAGTGGGGCACATTAAGGAGACAGCTGGTCAGGAATAAAGGAGATACACTTGGGTATACAATTAACTAGGTAATGTGCAGAATATGATCATTTCTATTAAGAAAGCAGTCTGTTATGGAACTAAAAATAGGCAGTGTCTGATATTGTTCATCATTATTTATCATATTATCAAATGAGATAGTGTTTTGTCATTTTTTTTAAAGTAATAAACTAAGTAATGGAAACTCAAATTTTCTGATATCAGGTTCTAGCAGAGAAATAACTTTGATATCAGTGGAATTCTCACTTTTTCTATCTGTCCACATACAACTGAAAATTCTCTTGTTCCTAATAGCCCTGTACTTTTATGCTCTCAGGGAGCTAGAGCCTAGCTGGCTTTGTTTGGCTATTTCAAAACTTATCTAAATATCATAATCATAAGTGGATTTCGAGAACATGTATACATTTCATGATTTATTTCTGTATCACATTCTGCCTAGGGTCTCCCGGGTGAATTTGGTCTCCCTGGTCCCGCTGGTCCAAGAGTAAGTGTTATTTAATTTACTTTCATAAGCTTCGGGCAATGTGTCTTTAAAACAAGTAGTGCTTTCTCTTAAAAGCTATTGATGACCTTGCAACAAGCTCCTGACACTCTTCTGTAGTCAAACATAATCTGTAGAGAACATTTGATTTCTAATTGAAAGTAGACTTTTTTTAATTACTCGTATTTCTTAGCCAAAACCCACACGGTTATAAGAAACATAAATGACCGAATACATGTATTATATTCAGTAATTTATATTAGACAAGTATGTAATTATGAAAGTGGCTCAACCTGACAAGGAAAAGTAATATCTTACTGAGATTTAAAATCAGTTTTTGCAATGTGTGTTGATGTTCAGTCTGAAGCTGAAATCATGAATCTGCTCTTACAAAAAAAATAGATTTGTGGTCATTAGAATGACTGGAATGATGAGTTTGCCCCTCACGTATCCTGTTACATGGTTAGTTACCATATATCTAGGACGCCCAAACAAATTTAGTATCGTAGAACCAGAATTATAACAAGGGCCTTTGAAAGCAGTTACAATGTGGACTACATACATGTTAAATATTCTGGCCCATGGAATACCTTGTCATGGTGATACTGACGTGCAATTGGGAGAAATTTAGATAGGTAGATAGATTGCTATACACATGCAGACACACATACACATGTATATCCTATTAAGTATTATAACTGTTATATCACTCTTGCATAAGATTAGAAAAAGGGAGGGTAGCTGTGAGAATATCTAATCCTATCTACACCTAGCATTGCTATTCTCCTGAAACGACACAATCTTTCGTATGAATACCACGCATAACTGGCACTTATTTTTACCTATGGATCTATTACAAAAAGAGCCAGAAAAAAAAAAAAAAAGAATGAATTCCAAGGTTGAATATTCTAGAAGAAAAACATTCTAGAGTTGTAGCCACAGAACATTAAAGCTGAATGAGGCTCTAGAGATTATCTCATCCCATCCATTCATTTTGCTGGTAGAGAAATTAAGGAAAAATAGTTATAATTTGTCAATGGCAGAGACAGGATTCAAAAGCTTAAAAAGTATGAACTCTGATGTGTAAAATGGTATCTCTGAAAGCTATGTAGGGTGCAACATTTTAATTTCTCTCTCTTGGGGCGCCTGGGTGGCTCAGCCGGTTAAGCGACTGCCTTCGGCTCAGGTCATGATCCTGGAGTCCCGGGATCGAGTCCCGCGTCGGGCTCCCTGCTCGGCGGGGAGTCTGCTTCTCCCTCTGACCCTCTTCCCTCTCGTGCTCTCTCTCAAATAAATAAATAAAATCTTTTAAAAAAATAATTTCTCTCTTTTTTTTTTAAAGGGGGAGCGTGGGCCCCCTGGAGAAAGTGGTGCTGCTGGTCCTTCTGGTCCTATTGGGAGCCGAGGTCCTTCTGGACCCCCTGGGCCCGATGGAAACAAGGTAAAATTTTCTGTTCTCTCATGCTGCGTTGGCCCACTATAGGGTAACTAGGTCGTTTACAATAGGAAATGAATTGTTTTTCAGATTTTTTTATTTCCTACTCTGTGATGATTTCCATCACAGTAAATGACAATCTGATTCCAGTGGACTTGAATTATTCCAAAAGAAAGGAAGTCCCAGTGTTCTACAGACATAAATGAATTAGTATGGGTTTTAACTGTCGTGTCATCACACTGCTTATACTTTGGTTTTAATCTGGAAACATCACATACATTTAGACACTGTTTTTAAGAACAAAGTTTCACCTTCTCACCATCCTACTTCAGAGAGTAAAATTTCCAAAGGTAGTCCAAATTTTAATAGTAAGAGAGGTGAAAACTAACTGGACAATGCATTCATTCCCCAAAACATAAGCCTGACAATTTGAGTTTCAAAACAGAATCTGGTTTACATTTTAAAATAGGTGGAATGACACATTTCTGAAAAACAGATTACTTTGACCACAGGAAAGAGAAGGCATTTCCTATTACTCCTGATTTCTTACATTGCCCGGGGCGGGGGAGGGGTGCAAGGATTAGGGGCAAAAAGCTATTCTGGTAGGTGGAAGGGTATCAGAAAAACAATAAAAAGCGAAGACAGAGGAAACAAGAAAGAAAACATGGTCCAGAGGATGGTACTCTCAGAGTTTTCTCTTAGAAGTTAGTCAATAGGTCTGAAGTACGTGGAATTGTAGGGTTTTTATATGAAGTGGAAGCTTATAGTCCCCACTCTAAGGAGATTAAAATGTAAACATCTCCCCAGTTGATGAGGTTTCTCTCCACATTTCCTGTGTGGGCTAAGAGACTTATCCTTGAAAAAGGTTTGTGGGCAAACATTTTTCCCTCTGCGCCTGCTATTGTCCGGGGCCTCTTCTTTCCCGTGCCTGCCTGCCTGCCTGGGGAGGACCAGGAGCGGGTCATAGAAAACCCACCGCCACCCGCTCCCACTTCTCTTCCCTTCAGCCACCGTGTCGTTAATAACCTCTCCCTCAGTTACAGTCTCCCTGCTTTTCAGTAGCCCTCCTTTGTGTCTCTAAGCAGGCGAGAATGCGATCTATTAAATGTTTAAATTGGAATCCTTCAAGAGTTCGGGTTCTCGTTTTCTTCTTTTGCCACTGACATAATTGATTTCACGTGTGTTTGATTCCAGGGTGAACCTGGTGTGCTTGGTGCTCCGGGCACCGCGGGTCCATCTGGTCCCGGTGGCCTGCCAGGAGAGAGGGGTGCTGCCGGCATACCTGGAGGCAAGGGAGAAAAGGTATGCTCTCAGTGCTGGCCCTTAACACGTGTGGTTGAGGAGCTCTGGCGAAGCAGGCTGCGCAGGGCTGCCCGGGTTTTGGTCTGGTTTTTGGTGTTTTTTGTTTTTTTTTGTGGGGTTTTTTTGCAATTCTTGGTAGGTGGGCTGGTAGCATTTTGATATCGATCTCTACCCATTTCCCTCTGCCACCTAGCACCTACGCATTTCTAAACTCACTAATCTGGCCAAATTGCTGGCTACCATGGAATTTCACGCAAACAGATGGTGTTGAGTAATACATGAGGCTCATTTTAATGCCGCGAACAAGACTGCCTCATCCGGCCCTAATTAACGGGAAGGAGCTACGCTGAACAGCTGTCCAACGTGCCGCGGCATCAGTTCCGCCGTAAGAGAGATCGGGCGCCGGAGCCCATTGTGATGTTGCCTTGTCACTCCGTCCCCAGGAATTTGTACCTTGCTTGATTAGGCCGCAGGAGACGGGCTGGAATTAGAAAAGAGTATTTAACAATAATCTGGAGAGGGCCCTGAATTATTTTTTCCCATATATATATATATATATATATTTTTTTTTTTTTTTTCTCCTTCAACATCCTAGAGAAGAGTAGGGACTCAAGACATTGCCAAACGTTAAATGACTGAAGGTGTATAGGATTTTCTGTAAAAAACAATGCAGATACACTTTGATTAAAAAATTTGGCCAGAAAACCAAAAGTTGCTCTTGCTTTATACTTTCAGGGTGAAACTGGTCTCAGAGGGGAAGTTGGTAACCCAGGCAGAGATGGTGCCCGTGTGAGTAGCATTTTGTTTGTACTTAGATTGTTGTTACTGTTTTTACATTTCACTCGAGTTGAGTGGCTCTCCAAAACAGAACTGACAAAAGGAGGATCCAGGTTTAGTAAGAATCTTCCTTTCCTTCCTGGATCTATGAATAGTAGGATCATTTAACATGTTCCAAAAGAAAGATTCAAACAGAACTTAGCCCTTTAAAAATCATAACCTGAATAATTTTCTACCTTCCTTAGTGTTAACTATACCAAGTGCAAATTATAAACCAAAAGCTCTAGGTTTCATAGAACTTTTAAGTGATTGTTTATTAGAGGACTTTGGGAAAAAGAAAAAAAACCCAGTAACTCTCACATTTTAAGAAGCCAGAACCTCTAACAAAGGTCCCATTTATTCAAATGCATGTCCTAAGATTGACCACTCAAAGAGCAGCCCCAGTGATGAGCTGTTAATGCCACGGAGATGCCAAAGATCATCCCATGAAGGGATAATAACACTACCTCGAGCGCGGGCAACACGGCTCTTCCGGGCCGTCAGCCACCTTGGCTCTTCTCCTCCTCCCCTCCCTCAGAGCTGATAACTCGCTCTGGCACATTGAAAATCGTCCCTTCTCTGAATCCCACAGCCCTGGCGGTTTCAAACAAGGCTACTCATTTGCTGCTCTCCGGGGAGCTTGACAAGAGCAGAGAGTTCGGGATCTCCCCAGTTCCTAACCTGCCTTGACTTCCACATTTCCATCCCCTCCGATCACTGGGGTACTTTCCTCCCGAGAGCCGCTTCTGGTAGTTTTGATAATTAGAACTGAAGTGCATCAGAGGCTTTCTCGATGTCCACCCCGAGTGTGCAGTGACAGCGCTCGCTCACGGTCTAAGCACAGCGAGGGCGAATGGCAGGGACACTTTTGATGGCCTGGGGGTGTAATTAATAAGACTTGTTTCCTTTCGGTGCTAGGGTGCCCCTGGTGCTGTGGGTGCCCCTGGTCCTGCTGGAGCCACTGGTGACCGGGTAAGCATGCATTTTCACGGAGCCAACCGCAGCATCGAGCGTCTCCTGCCCGCCCTCGCCCCAGAGAGCCCCCGCAGTTCATTTTTATGACTTGGTAGAAAGCCTGCTTATTTAAAAACCTATCTGTTGTGATGGGGCCGCAGGAAACAAATGCTGTGTGTTTAAAGTTCTCTTTCCCTTCCTATAGATGTGCCAGCTAGCTGATCTATACTTTCATCCCTATCATTTGTTTTAAAGACTTTCCCTGTTGCCCATTAACAATATCCTAATGTACTGAGCCACCTCAAAGCCTTCAATTGTAAAAAATCAATAAAATACATAGTGTGCCCATTTCACATCGAGCAGTCCCCTTAAAATAGACCTTATTTATTGTACTGCACAGATTGCAGCAAATAGATCAGCTCTGTGTCCATCTAAAAATTAAAATCTCCTCCTCCTCGTATTGTGGGCACTGATTTATCGTGTTTTTGCAAGCGTATGACCAATACCACTTCAGCCCCCCAAATGAATACAACATTAAGCACAGCAAGAATGCATTTTATTTCACTCCCTGAGATGTGCGTTAGTTTTCTCTTCTGACACACGCTGCAAACTCTGACAAGAGCCCGCTGTCTACCACCGGTCCCTCCCCGCACCTCCTCTGCGAGCGTCGATGTGAAGCCCGATGACAAACTCCTCTCTGGTCCCATTATAGGGTGAAGCCGGTACTGCCGGTCCTGCCGGTCCTGCCGGTCCTCGAGGTAGCCCTGTAAGTGGAAACCTGGGGCATCTGGGGCACTCAGAACTTTCAGAACTTAACGAAGCTAAGATTGCTGTGACATTCTTAAACCCCCTCTCCCACCTACCTAGGGTGAACGTGGTGAGGTCGGTGCCGCTGGCCCCAATGGATTTGCTGGTCCTGCTGTGAGTATCTCATGCAGGTTAATCGGAAAACATCCCAAGCTGGCAAGTAGAGTGAGCTGGAACGCCTGACCCCAACTCTTCCTCTCTATCAGGGTGCTGCTGGTCAACCTGGTGCTAAAGGAGAGAGAGGAACCAAAGGGCCCAAGGGTGAAAATGGTCCCGTCGGTCCCACCGGCCCCGTCGGATCTGCTGGCCCATCTGTAAGTTGAATTCACTGGTGGTCAACACAGCCTGTGTCATTACCCATGAAATCCAACAATTCAACGTAGATCAATCAAGTGCCTGCTGTATACCGGGAACATGCGAGATAGAAGATGATTTAAAAAATAAGAAGTAACATTTGCATTCCATTTTATAATCTGTAAACATTTCATAAACGTCTCATCTCACTTCTTTGGTATAACCCCCTGAGGGTGGTCACACTGAAGGACATTTATTTTATGACGCAGATCATCATTTTTAATTTCTGGATTGGCTTCTCATAGACATGGGAATGATAACCTTCGAAGAAAAAAGCAACGTTTATAAAAATTGTCTTGTGATTGACCCCATGTTTTTTTTTTTTGTTTCCATTTTAGGGTCCAAATGGTCCCCCTGGTCCTGCTGGAAGTCGTGGTGATGGTGGCCCCCCTGTGAGTATTCACAATGGACTCTGATAACGTGACTTTCTTTAGAATCTACTAAAAACAACTTGAAAGTTTGGAGATTTTTGGTTAATTCTGAACTATAATAAGGGGACTCTTGAGATCCAAGTTCACTTCTTTCAGAGAAATTCTGATAGTGAAGTTACCGTTAGATCATGGGCTACTAACTTAAGCCCAACTGGAACTCAGTGCAGTGTATGTTGCTACCACCTCACCTGAGGTAATAACCAAAGTTAACCCCAGGCTGTTTAATTGTGAAATGGATAAAAAATCATTTCTCTGGTACCCCGCATCCTTTTACTGATGCCCCCCTTCTCCTGCCTGACCATGCCCTTTCTCTTGGTGCCTGGTGCTGTTACACTGACTCCTTCAGGACCTCCCTAGGAATGAACTGCAGTGACTCCTTCCTGCTCTCATTGGACAGTAATTAATACTCTTGGTCTTTTGTTGTACCTTCCTCTGGAAACAAAAGTACTTATCCAGTGTCCATGTCCTTCGCACCCCACCAGGTGGTTAAGATAGTTCTTGTTGTATACACATCAATGTGTAATAATGGCATGGTGTCTTGTCTTCTTGTTCTTACAACCATCAGGTTATATGTTAGCGTTTCAAAAGGGACCATCAAAGCCTTAATGCAAAATATGGGTGTTGCAACCGGGGCGTGCTGGTAGGAGAGAGGTGCAGAGATGGAGGGCCTTTGGGGTCCTTGTTAAATGATACCCTATATGGGGCTACCACTAGCTACTCCTTGGTCCATCCTTGGTCATGTGTATTGAGGACTGGCCAGAGGAGAAATTTCCATCTCACCCAAATCCCTAGAGTTGGCATTGATTGTGGAATTTTAATGTGCTTGGTTCTTAGGGTGCTACTGGTTTTCCTGGCGCTGCTGGACGGACTGGTCCTCCTGGGCCCTCTGTAAGTAAATCACTTCAAAGTATGTCATTTACTCTACCCAAAAGGCCTTGCCTCTAGTAGGAAACTGGTAAGAAACTGTCTGGAAACACGCTACTAATATTTTGCTATTACTTTCCTGGTCTGAAATCAGTTTTCCTGAACCATTAAGGCAAAATCATCACAAATTATATTTTATAAGATCAGCTTAAGAGGCTTTTATTCATGTGAACACAAGTCCCCTTTTAGGGGCATGGTCTCTTCGTTAAAAATAAAAAACAGAACAGCTTTAGTCACATATCAGATATTTCTATATCTAATTACCCTTTATGGCCAACATTCTGCCTCCGTTGTTCAGGTATAATTGTTCCTGAATTTAAAGGTGGTTTGGCCTCTAATTTAATTCTGATTCAGACTCTCCTGTCAGGACTCAAGAGAATTTAATTAATTACCAAGGATTAAGTCTTCCGGTTAAGGTTTCAGGGAAAAAAAAAAACAGCAAAGATGTTGATTTCTTGGAACCCTATTACAGGTTCATAACAGAAAAATCTTCATTCCCTGTAGGCATTTAATTAAACCTAGTGGAGCGCACATGTGATTCCTCAATGATGAACAAAATGCCAGTATTGGCTTTCTTCAAAAAGAAATGAGCAGGGTCTTCCCAAACCCCAAGTCCCATTCATTTACGACTGCCTCTTCTCACTCTCTGGAGTTCTGACCCCAAGACACCGGGGGCCTGGTAGCACAGCATTTTCTTCTCCTCACGGACACTGGGCCCAGCTTCAACCTCAGTCAGTCACTTTATTACAGGCTCCAGAGGAGGAGGACAGGGAGTTGCCTCTCTCCATTACAAGGAATGTGACAAAGCCAACAGGGCCCCCGAATGGCCAGGATAGCATTTTGTTGCTTCACACTGTTTGCATCTTCATCTCTAGAACCTCAGATGCTCTTTCCCGGGTCTGTGACGGGTTAAATGACTCTGTCATTGGCTCACAGGGTATCACCGGCCCCCCTGGTCCCCCTGGCGCTGCTGGTAAGGAAGGACTCCGTGGGCCTCGGGGTGACCAAGGTCCAGTTGGCCGAACAGGAGAAACCGGCGCACATGGTCCCCCCGGCTTTGCCGGCGAGAAGGGTCCCTCTGGAGAGCCCGGTACCGCTGTAAGTGATTTCAGGCTCCTCTCTCATAATACCTTGTATTGAATTAAAATAAAGCCTTTACACAGATCTTCAAGTGGCATCTATTTGTTGATGAGTACTGCGGGCTTTCACGTAGAGCTCCGTTGAGCCAGGAAATCTGTCCGGCACATACTGAGGTGTCGGGGCTTCTGCAGTTGCTTAGAAGGCACTAGACGGGGAGGACAATAAATGAAGGAACTCACTGTTTTATCAGAATGCCACCTCACGGGTCCTGGGATTAGAGCCAGAATCCCATTGCCATGGTCATCCTATTGTACACAAATCAATCTCAGTAAGCTGCCCATTTCTTAAACATGCATTGTCTGTCAATGTTACTCTGAAATGTGCCTTTCCTAGACCGGGTTCAGTTAGAGGCCAAGGTCAAAATTTGCTTCTTGGCATAGATTCTATAAAACTCTCTTGCATCACCCCAGATGTCTTCATTAATCTCAATCACATATTTTTGACTGCTGTTCCATTGGTCTCAAGGAGGAACCAGGTGCAAAGAAATATACTTGCCAAGCTGTCAACTCCTTGGCATCACTAGAGAAAAGATGTCCAAGGATATGTCCTCCTACTAGAAGGTCACCAGATTTTTTCTAAACTGAGCATAGAGGATTCTCACAATCCTCAAGCCAGCGTGTGTTATCACTTCACGGCTCACCAGTGATGTATTTTTCCTCTTGTTCAGGGCCCTCCTGGCACCGCAGGTCCTCAAGGTCTCCTTGGTGCTCCTGGCATTCTGGGTCTCCCAGGCTCTCGAGGTGAACGTGGTCTACCAGGTGTTTCTGGATCTGTGGTAAGTGTTTGACACCATTCTTCTTCTCATTAACATAATAAAAGATTTTAAAAGCTGCCACTTCAGATGTGACAGGTTGATCACTGAATAACTCCACTTAAGATTTTTTATTCATGGCATTTTCTTTATACAGATCACATGTCACTTATCTAAGAAGCTTTAATACCACCTTACTTAGACACACGCTATAAAGATACAGCTTAACATTATGCAGAATGATTTTTGTTCTTTTTACATGCTTAAGAACTATATAAGCTCTAATTGCATTTACTCCTCTGCAGCATGAGATGCTGGCAACATTTATCCTGTAGGCAGAATGAAACTCTGGAAGTTCGGAATCATTCCGTTAAATCTTATACATGACAGCACCTAAGAATCCTCTCATCTCCGTAAACTCTCTCAACTTTGTGAATTCATTTCATTTGGGACAGCAGATGCAGCTAGGCTCACCTAGTACAGAGCGATGTTCCCAAATGACAGAAAGCCAGCCATCCGCGTGCGTAGGATGAGGCCGAGGATAACACAAACGACGCTTATGGCCTTTCTGTGGCCCCTCCCCCCCCCCCTGCACTTTCTCTTTTCAAAATGGAATCTCCTAGCCAGGGTTGTGTTGGGAGGGTGAGACTTGCACTCGATCCAATGAGAGGAATGTTTCCTCTTCTCCGCGTCTAGGGTGAACCCGGACCTCTCGGCATCGCTGGCCCGTCTGGGGCTCGTGGGCCCCCCGGGGCTGTGGGCGCACCCGGAGTGAACGGCGCTCCTGGCGAAGCTGGTCGTGATGTGAGTCTGACGTGTGGTTTGTAGAAGCAAACTGTAGCCCATTGTGCGTGACTTCATGTCCCCAGCTGAGTTCCTCCTGTTCCAAGTCTCTGAACAAGATGGTCTGTTTCCCCATAGTATCTATGGGTCTTGACCACTCCTGCTATTGAAAATGTGAAAAATTACTTGGGCTAGGGGGTCGGGGGGTGGCTCTTTAAATGGTATACTTCAGATCTGGCCAAAATACTAAAGACACCTCTAAGAAAACTAGGCTGGCAAGTTCTAACTGGCCTGTGTGATGGTCTGACGGGGGGTTCACTGCGGAGCACTGGGAGGGATAAAGACAGAGAAGCTGAACTACAGGGGCTGGTGGGGTAGAGAGCCTCATGAAGCGCCTTAATTGGTGTGGTATCTTCACAGGGCAACCCTGGGAACGATGGCCCCCCAGGCCGCGATGGTCAACCCGGACACAAGGTCAGCACACCTCTTTGTCTTTCTCCAATTTAAAAGTGACTAAAACCCAGGCCAGTGGATGCTAAACTTCACTTTGCCTTTGGTAGGGAGAGCGTGGTTACCCTGGCAACATCGGTCCCGTTGGCGCTGTGGGCGCACCTGGTCCTCACGGCCCCGTGGGTCCCACTGGCAAACACGGAAACCGTGGTGAACCCGTGAGTTCGTAAATACCAGTCCCTTAGTGCTGTCCCCTTCCGAGGCTTCACTCTGACCTCCGCACACTCGGGAACTGGGGGGTTGGGGGGGTTGGGGGGAGGGGCTTGGGCTTGGCTGACGAGTTCGCTTTTGCTTCTCCAATTTGCAGGGTCCTGCTGGTTCTGTGGGTCCAGTCGGTGCTGCCGGCCCAAGAGGCCCTAGTGTACGTACCTGATGACGATTTCTTCACAAATGAACATTTAAGGAAACTCGGTCCAGACTGTCCATGAAGAAAATAAATATATAAGCTAGACCTCATATTTTTTAAAAAATTCAGTCCATGCTGAGAATTGCTACATATAGCTTCTAAGGCTCTTCCATTTCAAATCTCTTCTGGCTGTTTGTATTAAATAATCACCAAAATCTAGCCACTTAACGGAGGGCTCAATGAAAGCAGATTAGGGGAGTAGATGGGTGTAACACCCACGTGGCGTTTAAACCTACGCATGGCTTGAGTTAGCTCTGTAAACAGATAAAGCAATACTGGTGGGGAAGTGAGAGTCGTTTTCAAAGGAAGGTAAAATGCCCTGTCTGTCCTCCTCTTTCTTTACAGGGCCCACAAGGTGTTCGAGGTGATAAGGGAGAGCCTGGTGACAAGGGGCCCAGAGGTCTTCCTGGCTTAAAGGGCCATAATGGACTGCAAGGTCTTCCTGGTCTCGCTGTAAGTAAAGTGTGGACATTCTGCATGTGTACAGATCTTAAATGGCCTTCCTCAAATTTTCACTGCTCTTGTTCTAAAATGAACTACATCGTATTCATTTCCCATTCTCTGGCTGACTGTATCTCACAGAGATAATGCTATTTCATCCCAACACAAAAAGGTGAGGGTTAAGGGAGATCGAAATATACATATATTAAAATCTCCTGGCAACAATGTCCTTCAACCCCACTTAAAATAAATATAATTAGAGGAATGACTAATATTGCACTGCTGAAATAGCCTGTAGAAAAAAAAATGTAATTGAATATAATAGACATAATGGGAGAAAAGAGCCCCCTTTTACATTTTCAATTTTCTCAATCCAGAGTCCATTGAAACTAAAGTTTTCCATTCAATTAAAAAAAAAAAATCTGTTTGTCGACATGTGTTCTGAAAGTGTGATTTTCCTGTCCTCTCTTTCAAGGGTCAACATGGCGATCAAGGTGCACCTGGTTCTGTGGGGCCTGCCGGTCCTAGGGTAGGTCAACCTAAGAGACCTTGGTCTCTGAGATGAGAGCTTATGGCAGGGAGGGAGCCCCAGGCCCCTCCTTCCTTGTGGGGTTTTTACTGACTCCCTCAGACTTGGTGTCCTTCTTCCCCAGGGCCCTGCTGGTCCTTCCGGCCCTGCTGGCAAGGACGGTCGCACCGGACATCCCGGTACAGTTGGCCCTGCTGGCGTCCGTGGCTCTCAGGGGAGCCAAGGTCCTGCTGTAAGTACCGTTCTGGGAAATAACGTTCTCCTCAGACAAACCCAAGATGGCTGAGACAGCACACTCAAGGAGTCCCCCACTTCCATGTGTCAGCTCTAAGCCGTGTAGCCATGGTATGGAAGGAGCTGTTTCAGCCCATCCCCTCCAGCATGCCTGGGATCGAGTTAGTCTCTTCTACTTACTAGAACGTGCGTGTGTGTAACACTCAACTGACAGTCTGCTGTCATTGACATCTGTCCCCGTGACCAAGTATGAAACCTCCTCTTTCTCGCTTTCACCTTTGCAGGGCCCTCCCGGCCCCCCTGGTCCTCCTGGCCCTCCTGGCCCGAGTGGTGGCGGCTATGACTTTGGTTATGAAGGGGACTTCTACAGGGCTGACCAGCCTCGCTCACCACCTTCTCTCAGACCCAAGGATTATGAAGTTGATGCTACTCTGAAATCCCTCAACAACCAGATCGAGACCCTTCTTACTCCTGAAGGCTCTAGGAAGAACCCAGCTCGCACATGCCGTGACTTGAGACTCAGCCACCCAGAGTGGAGCAGCGGTAAGTCAGGATGTCCAAGCCGGACCGGCCCTTCTTACGAGCTGGGCTTTGACAAGTCCATTCCCACTGACATTTAGAACGAAAAAGTCTGGGGTAAATATTGCATTACGTGGAATCATACCTAACTAAAAAAGCATTTTCTTCTCCCAGCCAGCACCCAGTCCCAGGCTTCTCTTAATATGAGTTTTTGCCTTTTTTGTGGTAACATACTCTGATTTGATTTTTTTCATGGAGGACAAGAGAGGAGGAACTGTCTAATCTTAAAAATATCCATCCTCTCCCTATTAGATGTGGGGATCAAAAATCTTTGTCTAGTAATTATTAGAACCTCTGCTGCACTCAAGGAGAGGTTTTATGAGCTGGGTCTTGTTTCTTTTTTTAAAGGTTACTACTGGATTGACCCTAACCAAGGATGCACTATGGATGCTATCAAAGTATACTGTGATTTCTCTACTGGCGAAACCTGCATCCGGGCTCAACCTGAAAACATCCCAGCCAAGAACTGGTACAGAAATTCCAAGGTCAAGAAGCACATCTGGTTAGGAGAAACTATCAATGGTGGTACCCAGGTGAGGAATCCTACAAACAGCCCTTCTCCTACTAAAGAATGTTAAGATTGTTTGCTTTTTAATGATCTGCATTTTAATCCTTTACCAAAGTGGGATTATTAAAAAGAACCTCTTTTCTCGGGTTTCAGTTCTGTCCTGGACTGCACATTAAAGCTGGAGTGATTGGACATATCCATACCATCTAAAGTTATTATTCAAATTTGACTTAACTGATAATCACTGGAGAAACTCATGCCCTTTAGCATGAGGATGTGCTGGCCAGCACCTAGCCCTGTGCCCATGCATATGTATTCTCAGGACATGTGCTTTTCTGAATTTTTAATCAAATCTCTTCACCAACTCTATTGAATGCCTACTGGTGGGAATCACAGAAAAAGAAAGAGATCTGACCCTGTCTCCTTGCTCTCTTATTCTCAAGAAGAAACATACACGTAAAGGCTTATCTAAAACAGGTACCTTTTTGAGATGAGATGATCTTGCCTCAGCCTGGTAGTTCCTAGGTGCCTTCTAGGTAACTAATATTGCACAGACAAGTGAATTGAGTTTCCTGTAAAAGTACCTTTTTCCCCAGGGTTCAGATCTGAGTCCATCATTCCTCCCTAAGTCAGCCTTTCCCCCACCCCTCTCTTTTTTGACTTACTTAGTATTTGAGTCCCTCTCCACTTAACTAGCATTTCTATCTTCTTCTCTATAGTTTGAATATAATGCTGAAGGAGTAACCACCAAGGAAATGGCCACTCAACTCGCCTTCATGCGCCTGCTGGCCAACCATGCCTCTCAAAACATCACCTACCACTGCAAGAACAGCATTGCCTACCTGGATGAGGAGACTGGCAACCTAAAGAAGGCTGTCATTCTGCAAGGCTCCAATGATGTTGAACTGGTTGCCGAGGGCAACAGCAGGTTCACCTACACTGTTCTTGTAGATGGCTGCTCTGTAAGTAATAGGGAAATTTGGGGAAAGTAGGGTTGGAGTTCCAGCTTAGACCCATTGAATGAACAGGCGAAGGAGAGACCTACCTTGATTTAAATTCAGATGGCAAATCTTGAGGATTCTTATCAGATCTTGCCTTCAGAAATTCTCTGAAGTGCTGAAATACATACCATGTCCGTGCATTAGCTGTTTTTCTTTAAACATGAGTTTGTTAAATGATGATGTCTGCCCATAACTTAAAAGTACTTGAGATTAAAAGGTCCCAAGGTATAATTTATAGCTATATGTACCTTATTTGACTTATGAGTATGGTCTGCCTGTAATTTTTCTCTACAATATGCTATACATTTGAAGAAAAATTAAAATTTACAGCATACCCAGCCAGCTCTCCCTACCGACACACACCTATCCCAAAAATGATATTGTAGCAATAAACCACTTGGAATAGGCATTGAAATTTTCTTTTAAAAAATTAGACTGGTAGGAAATCTCTCTCCCTAAAAATACCCCTAATGCTTCTGTTTCAAAGATAAACATGTTGATCTGAGACACACCTCAGAATGAACAGGCCCAAAAGTGGTTCTTAACTGTCTAAGGTTCTGCTGATGATGTTAGATTTAGAAGTAGTGCTGCTTTACGTATATATATATATTTTTCTTTTTTAAACAGAAAAAGACGAATGAATGGAGAAAGACAATCATTGAATACAAAACAAATAAGCCATCCCGCCTGCCTATCCTTGATATTGCACCTTTGGACATCGGTGATACTGACCAAGAATTCAGGGTGGACGTTGGCCCCGTCTGTTTCAAATAAATGAACTCAACCTAAATTAAAAAAAGAAAAGAAATCTGAAAAAACTTTCTCTCTTTGCCATTTCTTTTTCTTCTTTTTTAACTGAAAGCTGAGTCCTTCCATTTCCTCTGCACATCTACTTGCTTAAATTGTGGGCAAAAGAGAAGGAGAAGGATTGATCAGAGCATAGTGCAATATGATTTCATTCATTCCCTCTCCCCCCACCCCCCAAAAAAATTTTTGGATTTTTTTTTCAACACTCCTACACCTGTTGTGGAAAATGTCAACCTTTGTAAGAAAACCAAAATAAAAATTGAAAAATAAAAACCATGAACATTTGCACCACTTGTGGCTTTTGAATATCTTCTGCAGAGGGAAGTTTAAAACCCAAACTTCCAAAGGTTTAAAACTACCTCAAAACACTTTCCTGTGAGTGTGATCCACATCATTAGGTGCTGACCTAGACAGAGATGAGCTGAGGTACTTGTTTTGTTTTGTTCAGAATACAAAGGTGCTAATAGTATTTCAGATACTTGAAGACCCTTGATGGTGCTAGAAGAATTTGAGAAGAAATAATCCTCTGTAATGAGTTGTATTGTGTATTCTTTTTTCATTTGATTTAGCATAAGCATTTTACATCTTATTCCCAAATAAAAGTATGCAGATCACTTGCCCAACCTTGTCCTCTTCTTTAAATTCAGCATTTCTTTGCCAGTCTCATTTTCATCCTCTCCCGTGGTACCAAAAAGAAGCCTTGTTTCTCGGACAAGCAGAAAAATTGTACCTATTTTGTATATGTGAGATGTTTAAATAAATTGTGAAAAAAAATGAAATAAAGCATGTTTGGTTTTCCAAAAGAAAATATTGAGTAGAATTCCTTGCTTCGATGCTCTTCGCAATATAAATATGGATTATAGCATCTCTACCAGCCATTAGACTGAGCGTTTCTCATTAGAAACTATGCAAAAAAAGGCAATTTGGTCTAGTAGAAAGAGCAGAGAACAAGGACCCAGGAGATCTGAGCTCCAATTCTGACTGCTCCTTGTGGCTGAGTGACCTTGAGCACTTCACCTTTCTGTGTTTAATTTCCCTATCTATACTATGGTTGGGGGGGGGAGATTCCTCTAAACTATAAAACATTTGCCCTACTCAAAATACATAAGATTTAAACAAATGGTATTGTAGACCTAAGTTTAAGCGGAGATCCACAGAACCTTCTGGTTTATTATCTATTAAGCACTTTGAAACAGTGGCTGAAAGTTGGTCTGTGTACAATTAATACTATTAACTAAAACAGTTTCAAATATTCAGTAAAAATGCCATACACTTAAATCTGATGCAACTGAGTACAATGACTGTTAGGAGGTAATGTGTGTGCTGTCAATCAGCACAGACAGTTGTGGATAATAGTACCATGAACACCTACCTGCCAAATCAAGTTCATTTTCCTCCCCTGCACCTTTCAATGACATCTTTAATACACTTAAACATAGTAATGTGTCAAGTAAAATGTTAAGATTCATTTAGAGCTTATTTCCTGTTGCAGAACATAATTGTGATTGTAATATTTGCCTCCCGAAATAAGTCATCTCAAGATTCAATTAGTTTTAAAAGCAAAAAACTGAACATGATGAAAATCTAACATCAGCTCTAAAAAGTCAGCAAGGTCTATTAACCAAACGGTAACTTCAAATTATGGTCCATCTACCACCTGCATCAGAACACAGGGATGCTTTTTAAAATGCAGATTCCCAGTCCTCAACCACCAAATTAAGATTTAGTAAGGAATCAGTATTATTAAGCACCTTGCAAAATTGTGTTGTGCATCCACTTGGAAACCACTGGATACGGTAATTTCCACAGCCCTTCGAAGTTCTAACATTTTGTATCTGGCAAGAATGAAGCAATATACCTACCAAATGACACAAAGAAAATGAAACCCCTGTAATCAGAATACAAGCGCTCCCAACAAATTAACTGAAATGGCCAGCACAAACTTACATGATAACCAGTTAGAAATTGCTGGGTTTCTTCAATATGTTATGCCCTCAGGTCCACAGTCCAAGAAAGTTGTCTTAAGGCAAAAATGAAGAAGGAAGAAGTCATTTCCTGAGTACCAGCTGAGAGCCAAATACTATGCTAGATGTTAATAATGCTCTTTGTCAAACTGAATCCAAATAGGCAGATTTCTTAAGCCAATAGGCATTAATAATCATTTTTTTTATATATCACATCCATTTTATTTTTACAAAAACATGTGATCACAGAAATTATGTCAGTTCATATATTTCTGCAATAGCAAGTTGAGTACCTGCATAATATTATTTTAATGTACAAACCATAATTTATGAGACTGGTCATTTTGACGTACATTTTTTTTCTCACTTTAGTGCTATTATTTTTTTTCTTTAAATTTTTTTTATTGTTATGTTGATCATCATTTAATCAGGAGTGTGGGATTACAGGAAAATAGTTCAAAAAACAATGGTATATCTGATAAATAACAATGAGGAAATAAATGATGGTATATCCAATCAATACTAATGAGGAATGAATAATGGTATACCTAATAGACAACAATAGGAAGAGTGAAAAATATATTTTGATATCCCAATAACATTTATGAGGATGATTAAACAAAAAAAAAAGCTTAGAATGGAATGTTATAATCTTTAAAATATCACATTCAAGTACACTGTCATTAGAAATCTATCAAACATATAGATCAAAATGCTAAGATTAGGTGCATTCATGGAGTAATGATAGGAGTGAATTTTATGTCTAAATTTTCCAAATTTGCTGTAATGTAGTTATATCACCTCTATCATTTACAACAAATTTACCCTTAAAATATTATGAAAAGAAACAAGCAGCAAGCAAGTGAAAACAATTCTGGGTGAGGAGTGGCCATCTCCAGGGCAAGAGTGGTCCACCTCCCACCCACTTCTCTTCTGAAAGAGAAGGAAAAGCCCAGCCTCGGAGTCATCGCTTACTGTGACCCGGCCACACTGGGGGGCCCCGGGGAGGGGTGCACAAAGCCATACATACCAGGCGGCAGCAGCCTCAGGGGGCTCCGCAATTCGGCTGCAGAGAGAGAATAAAATAATGTGTGAACACAATATTAAACAAAGTGTCCTCTGAGGATAGTGGAGGACACTATTAATTAATGAGAGGGAATCACAGAAAATTAATCTTAGCTTCACACAGCAACAGTGACATTTGGGTTTAGTTGGCCAGCTTTTGCCAGAGATCTCATTTCACTTTCAAAGCCTCTATCTGGCCAGAGGTTTCTTCTCTGGAAGCCACATACTAGAACTGTCTGGTACTTACCAAGCCAGGAGGTCCCCTGTGAGTGTTCCCGGGGCCTGGGCCGAGTACTGGAGGCTTGACCCTTGCATGACCAGCCCCCCGCCCCCCCACCCTTTAGAGGCTAATCACTGGGCCCAAGGGACCCTCCTCACAACATTTCCTGACCCTTGGTCCTATGAAGGTCAGCCACCTCTAACTCGTGCCAGTCTGAGAGGGAAGAAGATTGCATATGAGAAAAGGAAGGAGCAGGTAGCCAAGATTGGGGGACGAGACATTAATCAAGTCTGGTAAAAAGGGTCATTTAAAATTCTAAAATCAATACAGCTAATGCACTGGCAAAGAGCAAGGACACCTGACCAATGCAGAACACATTTATTATCTTTAATGCCAAAATACTGTTTTCTGCTATTCCACTTAATATCACTGAAAAAGAAGTTCAGAAATTGGATTATATATAAGAGAAGTTGGAAATGTCGTTTTGGGTCAGAACAACAATCCATCTAGATGAGTACTTTGCCTTTGACAGGGGCACCAAGGGAAATTTGGGAGAAAGAGTGGTTGGCACTTCCTGAGAAACCAGCCTCAAAACTCCCATTTAATAACCCACTGTAAATCTTTTTTGTACATAGATGTATCTAAACCCTTCCAGAGCCCTCTATCTGTTTTGAAATATGTTGGTATTACAGTACCAACAGGAGAGAGCTAATGCTGAATTGTTAGCTCGGCTTCCTGGCCCTCTGATCAAGCAGCTAAAATATGCTTTCTATCCCTGTGCCTGGGTCAGCCAGGGATTCAACAACTCATTGTCCGCAGGGGGCACCAGTAACTGCAGCAATGCGGCCACCGACAGCCCATAATGATCAACTTATCCCTGCTGCTGGTTGAAATAAGCACATAATTTGTGGTCAGCAGCCGAGGTTATGTGCACCAGCTCCACCACCGATTGGCCAAGGGCACTTGGGAAAGTCTCGTAAGTTCTCTAAGAATTTGGTTAACATACCTGCTCTCCCTAGTCCACGGAACCGCCGGGGGGACCGAATGGGGCAGACGCGAACGTGCCTCATGAAGTGTGGGCAAACGTTACGTGCCATCATTAGGTCCAAAATTTCCAGTCACCTGTTGTCCCCTCTTGAGTTAATCTATCCCTGGCCCTCCAATGTAGGGAGAGCAGAGCCTAGATTTTAAATTCTATTAGCACCTCTCTTTAAATTGGTAATTGATCCATTTTGAGTCATGCCTCCCCGTCAGTAAAAAATGTGAGCCCTTATAATGAATTTTGTTAATCTATTTATATATAAATGTTATGCACGTACTATGTACTATGGTATTAATGTATGATGTGCAATGTAAAACCTACATGGAAAAGAAAAGCCTTTAAAAGAGAGAAAATAAATACAAATAGAAAATTCCATACTCCAGTGGATTGTGTTACACACCCTTGGGATGTACACACATTCCCACCCCCTGTTGGAGAGACTAGTGCCCTAAACAAGGATTCACGATGGCTTCAGGGGAGGGCAGAACATCAGTGAAGTCCTGAAATAGGGTGCTAAATTTTGTGTGTATGTGCATTTTTCTCGGGGGGAGGATCCACAACTTTCTTCAGATACTTCAAAAGGGTTCATGCCCCCAAATCATGTTATGACCTACGGCACAAAGGCGGTATTCCTTATTTAATAAACCCTGGGCTTTCCTGAACTATGACTTTCATCTCTCATCTTGGGTCTCACACCCGGAACATGCTGCTTCTCTTGTCCTAAGGCCCAAGAGAACCAACCAGCATTGACCCACATTAAACTTGAGGTTTATCTCTTTCCTTCTTCCACTTTCCTGCCCTGGGCCCTCTCTCCTGTGTTTTAACAAAGCTTGGCAGATGCTTTAGGACCCAGAGTTGGACTTTCCGATATCAAAGTGCACCTGTCCACGAACAAATAAGAAACAAAATCAGTAATGGAGACTGATTAATGAGTTATTCTTTTTAGGTAAAATATGCTTATGTTAATTTTTTAAAAGAAGTTTAACTTAAAACAGATTGCAATTCCTGGTACTATAAAAGACTGTAAGGATAATAATTGGAACGTGTTCTTCAGGACCTTCAAATCATCTCAGAACCAAGGGTCTCCTCCTCATCTGGCTCTTCCCAAACAGAGCTATTATTCTGAGCCCAAGCTATAAGAATAATTTTGGCCAGAATTAACAATCCTCATGGATTCTAGAAAGGTATCCTTAAAATTGCAATTCATTACATATTTAAAGAAATTCACAAACACAAAATGCCGCTAAAGTGAATTTTTTCTAGTGCAGCAGTGCTCTTGGTGCCCAATGACTTAATTAACCGTCAACAGCATGGGGGAAAAAAAGCAGAAACAATTTTTTTTAATGGAATCTATTAATGCCAGGCAGAATAAGAACACCTACTCATAAACCACGGTGCTGAGTAGATGGCCTTTCTCTCCCCACGGGATGTCACTTTGAGTTCACTGCTCCCCCTGCTGACTGGATAATAGAACACCCCCGTCTTTGAACGCAGCCACACGCACACCATCAGAGAATGAAAACTCAGATTTCAGAGGAGAAAATGGAATAGCCTCCTGTGCTTATTTCCTGTCTGCCCCAGACACAGAGCCTTCTCTCCAGCTTCCGTGGCAGCCTATGTTCCCGTTCTCAATGCTCCCTTTTTTTTTTAACTTACCCTTTTAAATCTATCCTTAATATCTCTCCCATGGAGCCAGTAAAATGGAAGTTACAAGGAGGCAAACTAAGTTCAAAAGGAGAACGGGAGAATGGCCTTTTGGGCCAGGAGAGATGCCCAATGCTACAAATGTTGCCCCACAACGCAGTGACTAGCTTCTAGCGAAGCAAGGAGTCTTAGGGATTATAGAGAACAGACAGAAGAGGATGGGACAGAAAGCAGAAGGGCTCAGGAGGCAGAGCTGTCTGCATATGAGCCCTGTCTCCACCATTTCCTCCTCTGCAAGATGGGGATAACGATGAACTGCCCGCTGGACAGCAGAGATCAGAAACGGGAGGGCTGCTGGAGAGTGAGCACATGGCACCACTGCCGGCGGGGGGCGGCCCCAGGACCCGCAAGGCTGCACCTTCCCCGAAGCCCGAAGCCCGTAGCCCGAAACTCCATCCATCCCCTTCCAAGAGTGCTGGCTTCTCCGAGGTCTCGGAGGGCGGCCTAGACTGATAGCACATCTACAGTTCAATGACACTTCAATCTCTCCTACTACAAATGGATTCCAGCAAACTTCCAAACCCGGTGAATCCTTCTCCACCAGCCAATAAAAAAGTACCGAGCTTTCATTAGAAGCTTGAAAATCTTCTCAATTTTTTACAAAGAAAAAAACAATCCCACCCCAACAGCAAAAACAAAAAGGTAAAACTTCTGAAAAAAAAATTTTTTTTTTTTTGGTATTCAACTAGGCTCTGCCATATGCCATTAGGTTCATCCAATTTGGGAGACAAAGCTCTCTGAGCTGAGACAACAGCCCTTTGCTTACTTGGAAGCCAATTCTTGTACACAAATGGACTATAACTCATACATACATGTTGAATTAGGCAAACTCCTGACACTTAATTTTCACAATTTGAGTTTCTAAAACTTTGTCTCTGGCAGCAGAAATTCTAACTCAAGGGCTATCAGCACAAGAAATGATCATAATTATTAAATTCATGTCCTTGGGGAAATTTCTTAGCCTATATGAATTTCCTCAAGGGCTTCGAACATCATTAAATCACCTATTATTGCCAGTGCTTTGAATGTCTATATGAGTATTATTATAAGTGGAACCACTTCAAAGAAGCTAGATTACAGTCATTTCCAACATGGTTTTTCTATCACTGATTATAGGTCTCCTCTTCCTTATAATACAAAAGTCTCAAAAAATTTTTTAAACCTTATCAGTCAGTGTCACTAAATTAAAGTTTCTATCGACTACTTTGCTCATCATGACATGTTCCTAATCAAAAGAATTAAAAAAGACTTTCTTCAGATAACATCTAGAAAATTGCCCATTTAACCATTTCTCTGGGTTTATTCATAATGAATATTTACTTCTCGTTAAATATTAAAATATAGTAAACTTACAGTCAATGTGAAGTTCCGCATGTGTATTTAGATTTTCTTCAACTAAAATATCACAATAAACACTCACCTTGTCACCATAAATTATAAAAAGAGCCTTGCTTTTCTTCTCCCAAGCTTGGGAGGGCTATCTATCAAACAGAGTATAAAGTCCACTAAATCCTTTGAACCTTTGAAGAGAGAAAGACAAATCAATGCCAAAAATGATGTGCCTTCTCACCAATACACAAATTAAACTGTGCATTTTGTAAGATTTATAGGGTAAGTGGGCTTCTTTTTATTATCACTTTTGTTAGGTATCTGTCAAGTGAGTCTAATTCAGTAAAATAGATTGATACACTGGGAAAAATCTCTACTCTCCATTCTGGGTTGGGGGAAAAAACCATGCAGACCGTTTAGTCACCCTATACCACTCATACTATGATTTAATTGGTCTGAAATATTGTTTTAAAATTCCCTTGGTGATTGTAATATGCAACCAGTGCTGAGGAAAATTGTACTCAGCTAATGCCACAGGGTTCTGAAATGCTCCCTTAAGATCACTGGTAAATTTGGAAGTAGGTGCAAATGTGCCTTTTTCTAGGAAGATGGTGTGCAATACTTAAAGTTTTTCCAGAGCCCATACGATATCTACCTGACCAGAATCGCTGGGGTGGAGTCAAGGTATCTTCATTTTCAATGACTACCACTGAGGTGATTCCCATGTACTCTCAAAGTTTGGGAACCACTGGTTTATTGCTGTCACCATATTACTGACATATTCTTGGATGATTCTGTGCCCCTCTCCCCAAAATGTTTAGGACCACAGCTCTAAAATCATGGGCTCTCTAAGCTGCTTTAAATGAGAACATGTAATGGCTCATTGAACCCGTGAGCAATTAATTTGGGAACAGTTGCAGTATTATAAATGTGATTACTTATTGCAAACCCAATTAATCCAGTCAGCAGGAATGTTAATTACAAAGGAGTATGGAAATTAGCATGAGTGCATGACTAAATGCCTAAATTCTGACCTATTATATTGTCTGTCTGGTAATTTACTTTAAAAATACTTCCACAGGAGGCCTCACGTATATATGTCCATGTGGGCAATAAGGTAACATTAGTCCACACTCCAGGGCTGATTAGGTAACCTCCGAGATACCGTAATTAGGAAAATCCAAGCTTTAGAGGTGGCTACTGTGGTATTTCAAATGGGCATTATTGAAATCTATGTCAGGGGATATATTAATTAGTATAAAATATGTAAAAAATAAAGTTTTATTGTTGAAATAATGGTCTTGAAGATGTATGACTAGCTAATAAATATTTAATATTAACAAAATTTGAGCTAATAAGCCTTGCTCTACTGGTAGCCTGCCACTTAACAGCAAGATTGACGAGAAAAGACAGATAGTCCAATTGATCTCCAACCACTAGAAGCTACCAATATTTTCCCGAAACTCTTGAATCACTAAGTTGGTTTAGAGCAGGTCACAAAATGACTCAAAAAAAATTTTTTTTTGAGAAATGGCAGGAGATGGCCAAGAAAATAACAAGCAAAGCAAAACTGTATTTAATTGATTTTAAAAAATTGCATACAATAACCATATTTCTCTTATAAGCAATGGAATATCAATCAAAACAAATCCAGACAGAGTAGAAAGCAATTGGGATGGCTTCCAACGCTCCCAAGAAATGATCTCTCCTAATTTGGGAACAGCCAAGATTTACTAGGCTTATGCTTTTACGGCCCTTTCCCCTTCCATAACTGAAAAAAAATAGAGGCAGAGCCTTAGCCAACTGGGCCATTTGACTCTTCTTTCCTGAGTATTTAAAACTTGGGAGTGGAGAATGACAGAGACTGGGAGCCACTGAAGTTGAGGCATGCTAATGACAGCATGCTAGGGGTGGCCATAAACTTCTGCTGATGAGGTCCTAGAACAGTAGTAGGCTTTGGGTTGTGCTTTGAATTATGAAATAATCCAGTATCCTTCCACTATCTGTTTTGCTTAAGTTAGAGAAAAGTTGATTTCTATGACAAAAAACAAAAATTTTTAACTCATACACCTAGGAAACAGGATACAGAGTGAACAGCAAAAACAGAGGCCTATAGGGTGATCTTAGAGTAAATAGATACTTAAAGTTAGTAGAAACAAGAACCAAAAATTTGAGTGGCCTAAAAAAAAAAAAAAATAGCCAGAGAAAGAATATTGTAAGGAGACAATTCCGCAGAATATCTTGCCAACAAAGGTACTGATAACATTTGTTCTGGACTATCTTTTCAAGGATGTTTGTATAGTGATAGTGAACAGCCCTGAAAGAGGGAGATGGTGTCTCCTTCCAGAGTGGAGAACAGGTAACTGTCCAATATAATAAAGATAATGTTTCCCTACAGGGCAAATATCTGGCAGGTTTGCTTGCAGCCCACTGTAAAACATTTGGGTTCCCTATGCTTTGTGTTCCTCTCTTGTGACACATCCAGCTGGGTTGCTCTACACTGCCCCATAGGCCTTGGGGGCAAGGGAAGCAAAGCCAGCATAAAGCTTCTGTTGCTTGCCTCACTGTGAGTAATAACTCCCTTGTCTCTGACCTAGAAGTCACATGTCTTCTGCCAGCATCTGTTACACTGTGGCCGGCTAACATCTCAGCTTTAAAGCAGAGAAAATTTCAGACCCTCCACAGTTCTTGACAAACATTTCAAAGAAAAATACATATCAGAATGGAGCTGCCTCAGATCTGTATTCCCGTCTTTCAAGTTGCCTAGCAACTAGTTGGTTGCCATTGATCTGACACTCTGCAGTAACAGAAGACCACGCTATGTAGAAAAGTATGATTGAACTACATGCTTCTAGATCATAGAGATTGTCTGATTCGTCTCTGTATCTCTTTTATCACTTAGCTCAATACCTAATATAGACTGTATACTCGATGATTTTATGTTGAACAAATTGTTAAATCAAAGAAATAACTATAAAAATGACTCTGCTGGGATATGTATGGAATTCTGAGATAGTTTTAAATCTGTAGCCTAAGTACGTTCCCTCAGAATCATTCTGTTTCTTCAAGTTCATTTAACTGTGAATAACAGAGATGACTCAGGGAAGCTCATGCATCGGGGACATACTTAGAGTGGGAAAGGTAAACAGCTTTGCTGAAACCAGAGCTGGAATGTGCCTCTCTATTTAAGGTGGCTTTAGAGAGCTCAGAAGCAGGAATTTGTGA
This sequence comes from Eumetopias jubatus, assembly GCF_037043125.1. NCBI lineage: Eukaryota > Metazoa > Chordata > Mammalia > Carnivora > Otariidae > Eumetopias > Eumetopias jubatus. Next base: position 39,270,892 of record NW_028274820.1, read on the forward strand.
CTCTTTTCTCTGCAGCTCTACCACTAATCTGGTTCATTCATATTCCGCATGTTTGTCTTTTTTTTTTTTTACTTGCTATCCTAATTCCTTAGGAAGAGATTTCAGTGCAGTTCATAAATCCCTTGGCAGCCTATTAACTGATGACCTTTGAGTAGACATCCCATCAACTGTAATCATTAAAGTCATGTGGTATATAACACCTGGCCACCTAGGCATCAGAAGCCACGGGTGGGGCTATTTTTCAAGGGGGTGAGGGCATGAAAGGCCATAAGCAACATCTCTATCTGGAAGTATGCAGCCTAGCTATCCTCTCACTCTCTTCCTGTCACTTCTTCCTCCTGAAAAATGTGTATCTTATTTCACGTGGTTTGAGTAGTTTGTCTTTAGATAAGAACGTAAAACACAAAAAAGTTCTTAGACGTTAATTAAAAAAACACATACTTGCACCAAAAAAACTTGGGTGGTGGGGAGATAAAGAACATGAATTCTGAAAAAAGAAAGAAAGAAAGAAAGAAAGAAAGGAAGAAAGAAAGGAAGGAAGGAAGGAAGAAAGGAAGGAAGGAAGGAAGGAAGGAAGAAAGGAAGGAAGGAAGGAAGGAAGAAAGAAAGAAAAAGAAAGAAAGAAAGAAAGAAAGAAAGAAAGAAAGAAAGAAAGAAAGAAAGAAAGAAAGAAAGAAAGAAAGGAAGGAAGGAAGGAAGGAAGGAAGGAAGAAAGAAAAGAAAGAAAAAGAAAGAAAGAAAGAAAGAAAGAAAGAAAGAAAGAAAGAAAGAAAGAAAATAAGAGGAAAATGTCACTAAATATGCAAAAAAATATGTTCGACTTGTCTAATAAAGACACAAAAAGTACGATCTTAACTGGTCTATGGTTATCCTTCTTTTAAAAATAATAGTGTTTTAGCCAAAATATCAGTCTCATGTATGGCTGCCATGAGTATAAATCAGTATGAAATTTCTGGGGAGCAATTTATCAGTATGTACCAAAAACCTCAAAAATATTTTTACATTTTTGAGCAGTTATTATTCCACACCCTAGAATGTATCCTAGGAAATGAATCCTTAATTTTTCTAAAGGCTTTGAACAAGCAAAGTTTGTATGAAGAGTGAGACTCTAGTCTTCCCTCCCCTGCCCAAGTCAGAACACATAGCTGTCCTGTCGTGTAGCCACCCAGAGCAACCCAAGCTGGGAGAGGGAGAGCTATGCTGGTATGAAAGACAAGCCCATGAATCACAGAAGTCTTCTAACTTTGAGAAATGCCGTGGCTATTTGCAGCATGAAGCTGACAGAAGGAACCAGAACCCTGGAGCTCTCAAAAAAGCCACAGCCAATCCACCCTTTGAACTGGCTCGCTTGCCTAAGTGCCAATTCAACCCTCCTGAACAGGAGGTGTCATGGTAAGGGGCCTCCAAGAAACACCAAAAGACTGTACTCAAAAATATGTCTGACTGTCTCCTCTTTGACTGAAGTCAATCCTCAGTTGGTTATTGTGAAATCACATTCTCCCGCCTCCTGTATCTTATCAGCATGAACGTGATAGAAGTGCCTGAAGGAAAGACATTACAACAGCAGTAAGTACTGGCGCAAAAATAAATCACTCGTATCATATCTCAGGCGCAACAGTTGTCATAGCCTTATTTATAGCAAAAGATTGGAAATTAACCAAATGTCTAATAATAGTGGCTTGGTTAGAGTGTATGGCACATCCATATGATGGATCGCAATATGGTTACTAAGAATGTTCTCAAAGAATACTTAGTGATATGGGGGGGATTAATAACTATACACTAAAATAAACAAGTAGATTACAGTGAAGTTGCCTCTCATACAGGAGATAGGCTTTTAAATCATGATGAAAAAGATCTCATACAGTTAATATTACCCTTGAAAATCTCCAGGTTGGATAGCCAAATAACCATAACTTCACCATAGTTTTTCTTTTTAGCATTAGAATAGGTAACTGTGTCTGTGACTGAGCATCAAAGCAGCTGGCCTGAGTTGAGACCATGTTGTAGGAAAAATATGTATTTTTACCACTGGAGTCATGATCACTGCAGCAAGATGCACATACCGTAAAAGAAACACAGGAATTGAGACACAGAGACTGAGGAAACAGTAAATTCCTATCACCCATCTGGTGCTTATTCTGGGACATATACTTGTGAACAAAATGAAGGGGAATATTTTTTAAATCTATTTAAATTGTTGTCCTCTTGCACACACACACACACACAGAGTAAAATTCACATAAGTTAAATGTGTGTAGTGATTATCTGTATAAATCATCATCTACAAGTCCAAGTCTATTTTAAAATTTTCATTTTAGGGGCACCTGGGTGGCTCAGTCGTTAGGCGTCTGCCTTCGGCTCAGGTCATGATCCCGGGGTCCTGGGATCAAGCCCTGCATCGGGCTCCCTGCTCAACGGAAACCTGCTTCTCCCTCTCCCACTCCCCCTGCTTGTGTTCCCTCTCTTGCTGTGTCTCTCTGTCAAATAAATAAAATCTTTAACAAAAATAAAATAAAATAAAATTTTCATTTTATACAGATATGCATACAAGATCCAGAAAGAGTATATGCAAAAATTTAACAGCCATCATCTCTAATGAGATTATGGGTATTGTGGGGAGTTTTCGCCTCTTATTTTTCTGTATTTAAAAAAAGTTTTTTAAATGAACATTTATTGCTTTATCAAAAAATAGTGACTGTTTCTAACTGGCACTCACAAAACAGATGATATATTTAAAACCAAGCCTTATTTGATTACAAATGCTTAGAAATATATAGTATTTGATGTGCAACCTCTATATCAAAAGAACAAGCACTTGGTTAAACAAACTGCTGCTAACACAACAGAAACATGAGAACATACATATAGTGCAGGAAGTCTCAATCAACAGAATTCTATTAGTCCACCTTGGTCAAAGCAGTGTTATTAGGGACTATTGACCAGGACACAGAAACAGCCTCCTTATTTTGAACTGGACATTAAACTGTACTTGTCAAAAGAAAAAAGAAGGTTCTATCTAGATATGGATTATGTAAATATACAGAGTCTATAGTAAATTACATTAGGAGATGCCTTCTGAGCTTCCCTGAATTCCTACCCTTTATGCACTTGCCTAAAATTTCATTAAAATACCTATTACAGCCATACACTCTCGGCTCCATTCATAAAAAATGCATAGACGCATTCATGTAATAAAGGAAATTTCTCACGGAAACACATATATCACTCTAGAAAGTCTGTTTTAGTGATTGGAAAAAATAAATGTCTCATATGAGAAGGATTTCAAAGACAGGTCAGTTAAAATAGTTCTCTGATTGTGCAAAATTACTGGTGGTTGATCCATTGTGTCAGATGTGAAATGAGATTAAACTGTAAGAGTCAGTTTTAAATTCTCAGCATTAAATTGAATTAATAAATTGAGCAAAGACATGGTTCAAGTAGGATTGAAAGGTTCTGCTAAAACCAGACTGTTTAGATCCATTAGCAACACAGCTACAAAGAAAGAATATCTTATCAGAAAGGAGTGTAGGCTGTGGAAAATTAATAGAGAGTGCTAGACCCAATCTTGGTGTAGAATTACATGGAAGGGATTAGGAAGTGAGGGGAAGGTAATTAAGTAGAAAGAACAGCCGGAAAGAACTGAAAAGCGAAAGATCAGATGGTCTGAGGTTGAGCCCCTCACCATCTGTTGGCAATCATCAAAATTTATTTGATCTTATTGTGTATTTACTTTGTAAAAGGGGGAAAAAAAACTCATTCTAATGAATGAATAGGTGGGATACAAGGTGAATGCCCATTATAACAGAGCTCATTATTGCTGGGAGCAGAATCATTGCCATTGCAACGTAACAAATACAATTAATGCAATCTAATTGTTCCATCTTTGTTCATGTCTCTGACATCAGATTCATAAAAAGGTTCTTGTGCTTTCCTGGCCTTGTGTGATTTAGTTGGAGGGTTTTGTCTGTAATTTCACTGTCATTGTTTATTGTATGTCTGTCTATACAATTTGCTCTTGTAAAATTTCTGAGGGACTGCATGTATCCATTAGCAAAGTAGGTCAACCAGCCACTTATGTTTTCCCCTTCTAATCACCATCAGCACCTGTGATTTCAGTATCAGTTAACAGTGTTAACTATCCACCCAGTTATACAAAGAAGAAAACTCAATTCTTTCCTCGACTTTACCTCTGGCCCCCATATTCGCTCAACTACCAGATCCTTCTGAATGTTTTTCCTACACGCTTTCCTTTTCAAATATTTTGGTGCTTCCTCCCATCTTTTCCCCCCTGTACTGCAACTTTAGGCTTTCATGGTCTTTCACCTTAACTGCTACCTGCCTCTCTTCCTGTCACACCCCCTCAAATCCATATGCCATCACACAGAGAAAACACAAATCTGACCTTTCAATGTCCTGTTAAAAGATTTCCGTTTCCACATCACTTACAGGATAAAGTCAAAAGGCATCTGTGTGGTATATGAAACCCTTCACTACAGTGTCCCCTGACAATTTCACCTCTCTAGCCCTGCTCTCCCATCTCACAGTTTATACCCTTCAGCAAAACCAGAGTGATTTATAAAGCAACTACTAATAAATAATTAAGCAATTTTTGTTATAATCAACTCATGACATGCCTCGGGGATGAGTATTTTCATTCATTCTTTACGCCTGTGCCATGCATTACTATTTTAAAATTAGCTGCTTGGGTTTTAGAGTGCGAGCCCTGCAAGTAAGGCAGAATGGACGACACAGCCAGCTGTCACACAGGGGCATCTGTACAAGAGGTCTCAGCACAGCTCGGCAAGACTAGCAGATACATCATCGTATCTCTGGACACATATTAGTATTGCCCACCAGTCAAGCAGTGTGCAGCTGCGCAGGAGAGCTGTATATTTTCCTTTATTAAAAAATGATTGAAACAGTGTCATTCTTTGTCTAGTGTCATCTTTCACGTACCTAGCAACACACTTTTAACATGCCGGATATTTGAAAGCTTTATCAGAAAAGGCTGGCTGCCTCAAATCAAGGGTTTTATTTCATTTAGCTCTGAAGTTGCTGGAGGAAAACAAATTGATGTCAGGTTTTTAATTTTAAAGTTACATTTGCATTGCAGATGGACTATTTAACAGTTCACATAATCAATAAAATTACTGCTGAAGCACAGGATGTGTTAATGAGAGACTCTAATATCTGAGTAAGTGGTTTCTTTCTGAAAAGTCAAATCATGTTTGTTTGCTTGTTTAAGTTTGTTAATCATAAGAAATCACCTTCTTTCAAGGGAAAAATAGCTAAATGTTTCCACAAGGTACTTGGCTCCTTGCACATGATAGGGATTAACATTATCTTGGTAAGTAAAAATATTCCTCCCCATTCCCCCTACCCTAGAAAAGAATGTGCAGATCCAAATTTGTGTAAACTGGCTTAAAGTGCTGATTCATTACTGTGCCAAATGCCAGTGAAGAAATATTTTTAAATGTCTTTAGTATTCTACATATCTACAAATGGGATGAAATAAACATTAGGCTAGTTAAAAGTGACACTACATTTTTTAAATATTAAATTTTCTTTTCAGAAAGAAAAGATGAGAATTGTTTCTATTTTGTTTTTGAGCAGCAGTTTTAAACTACATATTTCAACAACTTTATTGAAGCATCAACACAATAAACTGCACATATTTAAAGTATAAAATTCAATGTATATATTTGATATACATGGGTAGACTTTGTTTCTAGTTAAAAAGTCAGAAAAATAAAGAAGAAAACTATCGACTATATTCATAGTACTATAATCACCATTAAACCTTTAAAACATTGCCCTTCCAAGTTTTAAAAAATCTATTCATATATATGTATGAATAAAATAGATATATGCTTCTACTTCTACAAACTATGAACAAACTGCATATACTGCATATATTTTCCCTCGTTTATTAAGTTTTCATGAATATTTTCCATGTCTTTACCTATCTTCCTAAAGATGATTTTCAGTAAAATCAGTAGTAAAATAATTACAAAATGAATGGTGAAGGAAGTAATCACCTATAACCACAGAAATATAAACAAAGTAATAACCATACAAATAATCACTATTAAACTCTAAAACAATTTTAATCTACATAGACAAATTATAATGATACATATCATATACACAAATGCTTTTATTTTTATTAATTAGTAATCAAACTACCTGTATTATTCTCAAGTGAATTTTAATGAGCATATTGTGTATTTGTAATTTTTTTCCTGCCAAAAGTTAAAAAATACAGAAATGCACGAAGAAGGATACTATCACCAATAACTCTAGTAATACAAAAAAATCACTATTAAAACTCTGGAATAATATTTTTCTGGAGAGATATACATAAACTGCATTATTATTTAAATGCTATTTGTAATCTAAATTTGATATGGGCATTTTTTTTCATGTCATTAAGTATCTTTTTAAGGAATAACTTCAAATAGCAAAGTAGCTCTATAGTTGACAACACTGGTATTTTTTAAATCTTGGCCAATTTATAGCTAAATTTTTCATTTCAAAAAAATGTGCAATCCTTTGATTAGTAATGAAATTTAACTTTTTTCAAATGCTCATAGGCCTTTTAAAAAATTATTTATCTTGTCAGTTCTATATGCTATAAATATTTTTCCCAGCTTCCCCTTTGTTTTTATGATAATATTCTTACACAGAAGTTTTCAGTATTTTCCTTCATAATTTTCCTTTGCATTTTTGCTTAGCTTAAATATTCATTTCTGTATTTTAAAATTTATTTTATGTTTTTAATTTTCACATGTGGAATTTATTTGGTAAATGATGTGAGGTAACCAAGCATCCTTGCACATGAAATTGAAATGGCATCTTTATCACATAATAAATTCTTATGTATGCATTTGAATTTAAAATTTGTGCTAGTGGAGTGATGAAAGCCGCAGTTCAATCTCGGAGCTTTTGTTCCTTTTGTATCTGCTTAGTTAAATGTGGCATTGATTTAGGGTGGTGTTTTTTTTTTTTTTAACACTCTATAAAGTGCTGTTATTGAAGACTTACATTTTGATTTATATACAGACATACAATTATTTTTCCTCTTCAGATTTATATTTTCGGTTAGAGCAATACAAGTTTTCTACAGAAAAAAACTGTAACTAAATAAAAGTATAAGAAGCAACACAAATTAGTTAAATCCTTCTTATTCTTAGTATTCAACAGCAACCACTGATAACACTTTGGCATAATTAATTCTAAGCTTTTTTTTTTTTTTTGCACTTCACCACTTTGTAGAGGCTACGAGAGATGTAAATAAAGGTTTCTAAATGGTTTTATAACAATGGCGTTGTTATTCTTCTCATAAAGCTTTAAATTATTTCATAATAATGAAATTCTTTATCCTTTTAATGGAGTTTGAAATATATTTTTTAAAGAACCTAAATGTATGAGCTCATACTCTGAAAACAGAAAACAAGTATGTTTTCTTACTGGTGAAAATGAAAATTCTCTATTTCACCAGCGGGTGGCAATCTCAACATATACCCAGTTTGGTGCTGTCAATGGAACCCGTTCGTGCAAAGGGGAAAACTAACCTAAAATGTCTGACAAACATAACTCCAGCAGCTGTTGTTGCCCTTCAGTTGTTGTGATTTAAAAAAGAAAACGAGAAACCTGAAGAAATAATCACAAGTGAGAACATTAAACAACATGGAACAAAATTACCTTGGCTTAATGTGGGCTCGGTGAAAATAAAAGCTATGTGTTAAAATACTATTACTTAGGTGCTTCCAAAGAACACAGTGTTTTAAATATTTCCAGATAGGACTAAGAGTTTACATCAAACAAACATCCTACAATTACACGAATTACAACTATTGCTGAAAAACAGAACAAAACAAAAAGTAATGGAGAATACTATTGTGATGGGAAAACAGCAAATTTGAGTTATTGGTGAAACATCCAAACACGAAGTTGAGCCACCATTAGAGTTAAAGCAGTCAGGATGGTAGAAGGCTTATAAGGGCAGGAGAATCCACATGGGGATGGACTTGTAAGTAATAGCCAGAAATTGCACTTATCTCCGATTTCAGAATCAAAAATGAGTAGAAAATCAAAGTACTTGGTTTTTTAAGTGCAAAATTCAATGATCCCAAACATCAGATTACGAAAGAAAGCAGTTCTTGGTACTTCCACTGATAGTTTTGACCAACACATTTAGATACGTAGTCTCCAAGCCAAATATAGTATAAATATGGCTTTTTTTTATTTTGTAGAAAAACCATATTCTTTTTTGCATTAATAATTAAAAAAAAAAAAAGACTAAATAGTACAATAACTTGAGAGACAGAGAGAATCTTCAACATGCCAGGCAGTCTAAGATTGAGGGTAGGGCTCTGCTGCAAAGCTGTAGAGTGTGTCTCCAAACAGAGTACATGCTCTCAAAAAGACAAAGCTTTGAATCCACTCTGTCCAACCCAGTTCTCTCTTCCTGACCATGAATCCTGGCCTGTTGGCTATCTACAGTCTGTTAGTTCCAATTTCCCACCTGTTTCTACTCCAGTGCTTTAGAACCTATTGAGCCTGGGGGAGCAGGGCACAGTGAGAGTCTGACTCAGGATTCAGCAATGCTGAGGGCCCTCTGGCAAACTGGTTAAGTGCTCCCTCAGTAGACTGAAGAGCCTCTAGGGGCACTATGAGCAGGGGGGGGAGGAGGGAGGGGGGGAAGGACAATAAAGCTGACCTAGACCTAGAAATAAAGCCATAGTGGTTGTAAGAGTAAGGGCTTCTAAAGTGTGGTGACCCCTGATGGTAACTACCCCCAACCCAGCCTCGGGGATTTGTATTAAAAATTGACTATAAATAGAAATCTAAAAACTGCAAACCTCCTCACTAGCATCTAACACCAAAGAAAGAGACATTCTCATCCCCTGCCTTACCCAGTCTTTTCAACCATTTCTCATATAATGTAAGGTTGCCAGACGCCCCCCGCCCCACTTGCTTCTCGTTACCAGTGTCATTCTCAGGGTATAGATTACCATAATCAAACCCAATATCCTATCAATGAGGAATAAAGCAGGGCTCCTGTAAACTGGACCCTTTTTCTGCATTAATAGAACACAATATTCCTTTAGCTTTTTTCGTATTGACTTAGAGCTTTGAATAAATATTTATCAGAGGTCAGTTTAATGTGAACAGTGCTAAAATAGGCAATCTGCTATCTTAAACACTATGTGAACCACATTCAGCACTCCAGCGGGGATTAAAGTCACCTCAATAGATGGTGATAGATGAATTAATGCATGATCAAGTGCCAAAACGAGCATGGCAGATTCCAAGAGCTTTAGTAGTTCAGAGTCAAGGAGTAGTTATGGCAGACAGGACTTAACAGCTAACATTCACTGAGTGTTTATTCCATGCCAGGCTCTGACCCGTGTTCTCTCAGTAGCATGATCTCATTTAATCCTCACATCAACCCTATGAGTTAGATACTATTATTATCTCCATTTCACAAGCAAGGAAACTGAGCCTTAAAGATGTTAAATAATTGATCCAAGAGTACACATTCGTAATTGGGAAGATCTGGTTCTTGAACCTAGACAGCTTGACTCCATTCTGCTCTGCATTCTCCCTACACAGCTGTGGCACCATCAGTTTCTCAGTCATGCCCGAAAAATCAGAGGTGTCTCATTTAGCTTAGTTCATGGTGGCTGCTTTCTGATCTTCAGGGACTGACACTTCTAGGCTCCCTTTTTTATGTGAAACCAGGCAAACTGGACATAATGAAACAGTCTGAAGCTTTGTCACATCTGAGTCCACTGCATTCATGAGGATCCAGCCCACGTTGGCAGGTTAGGGCTCCGTGAAAATGAGCAGCATAAACATCAAAATAGCCTGTAATGGAAGACTTATGAACAGAGCTAATATTATGATCTATTTTTGATTTGGGGATAGTTAACATAGTTAATTTAAAACTATTTACATCTCTTTTCACTCACAAAAACAAGCATGACAGAATGCATAATGTGTGCAAGGTACTGCAATAGATACTATGGGTATCCACTGTAGGGCTTTGGGGGATGTTTATGGATCTTTAGAAGCAGATATACTTCTTAAGGTTTTTTTCCTTGGGAAAAAATTTTTTAAGTTTTTAATTCTAAGCATGCCAGGCTATCATGACAGTGGTGAGTATTGAAGATACTACATAACACCAAAGGGAAATACGCCAAAAAGGAAAAAGCCTCCCCCCAACATCAATTGAGAGTATTTATATTAATTGAAAGCCAATAACTCCAGACCTCTTATGATCATATTCTCAGCCTCAGGAGAACAGTGCTGTGAATAATGATAAAGTTGAAAGAATTCCTTCCACAGTAATAAAATATTTGGTCTTTCTATACTGTTCTGAGGGGAGGGAGCAAAACAAAACAAATTTGTCAATAAATATATGAATAATCCCTATTAGACTAATGAAAAGTGAAAAGTGATTTTATGTTCTTCGTTAAACAACTTAAACATTTACCTAGACAAGTACTATATTTAAGGAGCCAAATTCTGCCTCAAAGCAAACCAGCTGGCCATGAAATATAATCTCTTGCTGGATGGAGGATAAACAGAGTTGAGTTCTTCGTGCAGAACATGCAATGAAGATGGAAAGCACACTGCCCTGGGATTTGACCGAGCAGGTGTCAGCAGCCTCTGTGACATGGCTGCCAAGTCTTTATTTATTCACTCTCTCACAACCTGGAAGAGGGAAGGAGCCTAGTATCTTTAAGTCATTCACACACACAGGCCCAGAAATGGATGCACTTTGAGGTGGCTAGGTTTAAATCTATAAGCAGAAACTATGTTTGCTGCTCCACTGAAAATGTGGAGATGGGGCATCTCCCCCAAAGATGGGGATCTTTCCACAATTCCAGTTACTGCTCCTAGGGCTTCTTTAGAGTCCTCAGAGAATTTCCTTTTATAATGCAAATACCCTTAAGAGAGACCACACCTTATATCTATTAGGGCAAAGCCTTAGGATGTTGAAAGACAGACACCACTCAAGCATACTTAGTATTGATCTTACCATACGAGAAGAGAACATTTCAGTTCCATGTGTTTATCTGGTCCCATTGGTGTGGGTGTGGGGGCAGAGTGACAGGGAAAGGCCAAGAGTGTTGTTGGTTATGAAAGGGAGTAGCTGTTTATTCTCTTGCTGTTCTGCTTGTCTGCGTTAAGATCTCTGAGGAAGGTGCAGTAGATCAGCTTTGAGGCTGGAATACCACATCACAATCATATTTTGCATATATTTATGCTACTGAGTGGGTCAGTAAACAACAGTAATCGAGTTCTGACCAGAAGCAGCATACTGTATTTGGGATTTATGAGAACAACAAAAAATATAGTGTGGTTTACCTCCAGTTTGCTAGCCAGTAGGATTTTTGCTACTATTTACCTACTCACCAGAGACAACTGGAGCAATGTTATTAGTCTTCCAGGTCATCATGTTAAATAATAAGAGTTGTAAGTGCACTTGGATCATTAACAAAACATTTACTTTTTTGTTTTATCCCTATATAATTCTTTTATTTTTTAGTTTAATCCTAAATAGTCTTTAGGAAGAGGGATGTTATGTAAGATTGATGACAGAGAACTAATTAGAGACCTTTAAAAAACCCTCATAATTAGTTCTCTGTCATCAGTCTTCCGTATCCACCCATATCTCTAAGATATTTTGTTGTTGGTCTTGACTACCCGATATTCATCTCCTACTTCTTTGAGTAAATGGCACAGTTTTCCTTGGTAAACTATTTATCCACCTCTCAACAATCAATCTGTATATTTGGGTGGCATACCATCCTGGTCCCGGGCCAATCAGAGCAACAGATCCCCCAGGAGATTGGGTGGGGATCACATGACCCAAGTTATTCACAATGGCTCGAAGGATTTGTGAGAAAACCACCAAAGTAGACACTCTCTCCCTTCTCCTCTGGACTTGAACACTGGAGAAGTTAGGTCTAGAGCTACCCTGAGAATAAAGCAAGCCCAGGAGACAGCAGAATTCCGACAAATGGCAAAATTAGGCCCTGATGATATTATTTGAGTCCTGCATCAAACGCCAAGCTGTTCTGTTCCATGGACCAGTATGTTCTTTTTCTTAAGCTATTTGGAGTTAACCTTCCTTTCACACACAGAGGACACCTATCTGAGAGACAAAGTTGGTTGCTTTTTCTTAACTTGTGACTATTGTGTCCTCTTCCCTTCTCTAATTCAGTATATCAGATCTTTAACAAAAATACCAAATCTCCTGAACTAAAGCATATTTTGTCATACTTTATGTCCAAAGAAACTTTGCGAAGTTATAATGTAGCTGGCATTGCCTGAACACTGACAAAACTTCGCTAAATAAAAGAAGAGCCTTGTATATTGAGTTGGGATCTGTTTTTGCTCTGGTGTCACACATCATACAGTCGCACACTGACAAATTCAGATTCCAAATTTTCACTTAAAATGCTTTCAAAACGACTACATTATGAAATAGCACCGAAATGAAACATTGCGATAGCAGAAGATAAAGATTACCTGGCAGAAGTCAGGCAATGCTATTAAAGGCAACAGAAATTGCCAAATCTTTTTAATAAATCATCAAACTTTCAAAGCTAGGCGAGATGGGGGCAAACGATACATGCTTATAAAGAACCATAGCCAGGCCTCCAATAGTTATCTGTCAGAAATCTTTGGCTGACTTTCAAGAGAGGTTATTTAACTTCTAGAAATGCTTAATTCAATTACAGATAAAAGAAAGTATGAGTTTAATCAAATAGGCAATGCTTACAAAATTCTAGTGCTCTCCTGTTATAGTACCAATGTGTCAATCCTAAACAAGTTAAAGAAGTTAGTCTCCTAGGAAGTGTTTTCCAAATGACTGTCCATAGATGGAGAGAATGATTCAGAAGAGCCTTTAGACTCCAAATATATAGATTCAATCTCTATGAAGCCAAAGACATAAAAATATCATTGTTTACATAAACTAATTAACACACAGTTACTAAATTTTATTAATAGATTCTGGTTCTAAGGTACAGACTAATACATGCTGATATCTCTTCTTCACACATAAAACCAGAGAATAACAGAAAGAAGGAAGGGAGGGATGGAGGGAAATCTTAATATTAGAAAGGAAACTCTTGGTGGGTGTAAACCTGTGAGGTACCACTGAAAGAAATACTGGCAACCATAGCAATGAGCCACAATTATAGCCATAAGTTTAGGAGGCATCCAGGCATCCACTGTGTGGGAAGTCATCATAATTGGAAGTCATTATAGGCAAAAAAATCTTTGGGCCCTTTGCATCTGGAGCACGTCACAGTTGCTGTGTTAAGACATTAAGACAGCCATCCCGAATGAAGATACTGCCCTTGCTATAGCTACATCATGTTCTATCAGGAGAACTACATCACCCCACTGGGAGTCAATTTGGATGCCATTAGGAGACCGCCATGGCCTAGCATATATACAGGAGAATTCTGTCGTGGAAGATAAATGTCTAAAGAGGATTTATTAATCCCATAGCAACACCATGAAAGATTGCTGACAAGCTCAACCCCTCAACTCACAAGAAAGAACTTACACCTGAGGAAGTGAGTTAATAGAAGGTCTCCAAAGAATATTTCATACTATAGGAGAAATAAAGCAGGGAATTTAATCAAATACCTTAAAAACAAGAACTAGTAGTTATGAAACAAGAATAGCAATAAAAATAATCAAAGATTTTTAAAATGAAAAATTCCCTCATTAAAATATACAACTTAATAAACAGACTAAGACTGGATTACTGCAGAGTAAATTGCTGAGCTATCATATATTGCTGAGGATTTCTTCTAGAGCATAAAACAGAGGCGATGAGATATAAACTCTGGAGGGAATTTTAGGAGATATAGCAGATAGATTCAGAAGTTCTAATAACTCAAAAAATTTTCATAAGACGAGAGGAAAGACGAGCAGGAAAAGCAATGTTTGGAGAAACAGAGGCAAAGAATTTCTAAGAACTAAGTGACAAGATTTCCTTGTTAAAAGAGCTCACCAAGTACTACAGAAAAATAATTCAATAAGAAAAAAATCCAAGTCTAGAAACTTCAGAGTAAAATTGCAGACCATGAAAGATAAGAAATAAACCCTTCTATTTCTCCTCTTTTTCCACTACCTAATTAGTTTCCTTTCTTCCACTTCGCTTTCTTTGGAGGTGATAGGATGGCCAAAAGCACAGGAGGCAGTAGTGGGCCTGGAGCTGAAGAGGTGATTGGGCCATGGGGCCAGCACTGTATCTGAGGAGGTGCAGTAGAGACAGGGGCCAAGTATGCATGAGGACAGGGAAAGGGGAGCAATGAGGAGATGATGGTGAAGCTAAAGGCCAAAGATATGGCTCCTGTGATCAGGAGATTAGTTGCATATAGGAGGGTGGAGGGGAAAGAGCAACCGTGTTAAGGATAATGGGAGCCAGATCTAACAATGTTGGAGAAGTGAATTACAAATATGAAAAGGAGGAAGGCTAGAAAGAGGCCTGAACTGTTAAATTGGAATTGGAGGTACCAATGTGAACTCATGTTTTTGTCTGATATATTTATGTGGGTAGATACACAGACATATATGTATCATAATATTGTGTGTGCATGTTTATATACGCATATATATTTTCTACCTTCTACTGAGAGGGTCTAGGAGCAATGACACTCTAGTAACTAACAATGAACATAAGTGAGTGCCCAGATCCAGCAGATTCAAATAAATATCAACATCTGAATAACACAACTTAACATTTGCTAATATATATAAATATATACCTGTATATCTATGTATACACTTATATGTACATAGAATCTATATAGTATATATATGCACATACATATCAGAGTGTGTATATATATATATATATGTATACACACATATTGCACACAGAAAATAAACCTTCCTTTTCTAATATAAATAAGTTTACAACAAATAACCATGTGCTACCCACAAAGGAAGGTTCAACAAAACACAAAAAGAAAAAGAAAACCCTGATATTATGCACACCATGTTCAGCGCCCACATGCAATGAAATTAGATATAGAAACTAAAATAGCAAAAAAACAAAATAAAAACACATAAAATAATAGTAAATGAAACACTTATTTTCTGGTTCTCAAAACTATCAGTAAATGGATAGGGCATTTCATAATTAATGGCATCTTAAAATTGAGGAAATATAAGCCCAAATCTCTTACTCAAAATTGCAAAATCCAGAAACCTCTGAAAATCTAAAGTGATTTTATATTCATTTGGTGCAAAATATAATCTGATCTGAAATCATCTAGTAGCAAAAGCTGATCTAAATTGACAAGAGGCCATTCAAAGACTTTATTCTACTAAGAGTATGGATATTCCTATGTTAGTGGCAAAAAAAATCATATTTTTGAGTAAGCAGTGCTGACCCAGGCCCCTCTGGGAGAAGTTACATCATAAATGCACATGTGGTATATGGATTTACGGTACCATTCTAAAATCTAAAAATTTTTGAACTCTAAAACACACATCAGACCTCACGTGGTTTTTATAGCAAATGTAGACTGGTACAGTATTTCTTCTGCATTCTTAACCTAAGAAAAAGGGGTAAAGAGGGGAGCTGTTCAGCTCCAATATCTATATTTCCACCTCCTAAAGCTTCCCAATCAAGTATTTTTCTGTGGCAAGACTACAATTTTATGGCCATTATAATATGCAAACTTAAACTGTTTTTTTCTTTCTTTTCTTTCATGTGGAGAATGATGGAATGCAAACATTTTCCCTCGCTTAGAGGCAGGGTTTCAATATTAAGAAAAAGAACTAATATTTTGGTTGTTAATGATTCAACCTCCAATGGTAATGAGCCATCAAAATTTATTGTGGGGGCAAAAAAAACCAGGAGAACTAAATTTGAGAAAGGGAAAATGCCTGTGAGGGAAGTCTGAATAGAGAGGAGTGGGTTTTCCACCACCTTCCCCCTATCCCTGGCTTAAAGGAAGATGGAAAGAGGTGAGTAAATGAAAGGGAGTACCAGAAGGAGCCCCAGGAGCCTCACAGCCCAAGAAAGAGCGTGCCGCATGGGGAAGAAACAAGTGGGTAGATCTACTTAAGGACTACTGCCAAGAGCACTATTCTAGTGCCCAGAAAAGAATGGAAGGTGAGTAAGCAGGAACTCTCACTCTAGTGCGAACGTCACTACTCCAGCTGATCCTCTCTTTAGCAAAGATAAAGGACTTAATTAGAACCCAGTGCTTCACCAATTGATTTTAAGCAGGGATGCTGACTTCTGGGTTATAGGCTTCTACTAATCTCTTACTGAATAGCCCATTGAGGAAATCTCCCTCCTGATTATGATACCCCAGGACTTCTCAAAACCCAAGATAGGAGAGAGAAAATCCTAGATGACTAGTATAGTAGGAATGACAGGGCAATCACTCCTTGCATTTCTACTGCAGGGGAAAGAGTACAGAAATGAATAAGACTTTATTTTGTAAGGAGCCTCAGAGACTATCCTCCAGCTGAAGGATTTGCAAACACAATAGCTTATGCCCCAGCTATCTCAACATCTCTTTATTGATAGTTGTTATCAGAAGTGTGGGCAGTTGTAGTTACTGAACCAATCTACAGACTTTGAAATAAAAAGTACAAGAAATAGAAATCATATTAAAAATAGTTGCAATGTAACAGATTCAATGCAAAAACAGATTTTGTATTGTAACTACTAAAACAAAGAAACAAACTCCAGCAACAACAACAACAAAACACCAGGCAACCTTTATAATCTTACAGACCTATTTCCTATGTTGACTGGGTCTATATCTTAAATTTCACAGAGGCAAGCTCTTATCTTTCATGCTTTCATGGACCATCATTCTACCCAAACATGCCTAACTTCCATTAACACCTGAATGCATTTCTTCCTTAAGAGTTTCCATAAATGAAAATACAAATCAAAACTATAATGAGATATCACCTCGCACCTGTCAGAACAGCTACACTCAAAACCACAAGAAACAACAAGTATTGGCGAGGGTGTGGAAAAAAAGGAACCCTCGTGGGCACCTGGGTGGCTCAGTTGGTTAAGCGACTGCCTTCGGCTCAGGTCATGATCCTGGAGTCCCTGGATTGAGTCCCGCATCAGGCTCCCTGCTCGGCAGGGAGTCTGCTTCTCCCTCTGACCCTCCCCCCTCTCATGTGCTCTCTCTCTCATTCTCTCTCTCAAATAAATAAAAAAAAATTAAATCTTAAAAAAAAAAAAGGAACCCCCTTGCACTGCTGATGGGAATGCAAACTGGTATCACCACTGTGCAAAACAGTATGGAGGATCCTCAAAAAGTTAAAAACAGAACTACTCTATGATCCAGTAATTACACTACTGGGTATTTACCCATAAAATACAAAAACACTAATTCAAAGGGATACATGCACCCTATGTTTATAGCAGCATTATTTACAATAGCCAAATTATGGAAGCAGCACAAGTGTCCATCAATAGACGACTAGATGAAGAAGAGGTGGAATTTTATTTAGCCATAAAAAAGAATGAGATCTTGCCATTTGCAATGAAATGATTGGAGCTAGGGTATTATGCTAATTGAAATAAGTCTGTCAGAGAAAAAAAATACCACATGACTTCACTCATGTGGAATTTAAGAAACAAAGAAGCGAAGAGAAAGAGAGAGAGACAAACCAAGAAACAGACTCTTAACTATAGAGAACAAACTGATGGTTACCAGAGGGGAGGTGGGAGGGACAATGGGTGACATAGGTGACGGGGATTAAGGAGCACAATTGTCCTGATGAGCACAGCGTGATGTATGGAATTGCTCAATCACTATATTGTACACCTGAAACTAATATAACACTGTATACCATATTACTATACTGGAATTAAAATAAAACTTAAAAAATAAATAAAAGAGTTTCCATAAATGAACAAGCCCAAGGAAGCATTATGTTAGATTATAATTTTCAAAAGAAGATAAAATCATGACTCTCATACAAATACAAAATTAACATATGCCAAAGGTGTTCTTTAACCCATTAGTTAAATGAGAGACCCATTACAATGGGTTCAAAAGGAGACCTCAAAGAAGACACATTTATGAATCTGTAATATTGACACGAATTTGCAAAACTGGCTTTTCCATAGGAGGAAAAATGTTTTCCCTCTATTATACAAAATTTCTGTGCATGTCTACAGACAAGAATTATTTGCATTGTTAGCCATTTTCTACAGCTTAACTTCACTCTGTACGGAGTTGTAAAATAGTTTAGAGACAGGTTGCATATTCGTATAGGTTCAGATAATCCCCAAAGGCTCTGGGACTGTGTTGAATATATAGACAGAAGTCTTCTTTGCTTATTCCAAAGTCTTAAATTTTCCCTTATAAGTATTACTTGAATACAATTTTTAAACTGTGACAGCTAGTTCTGCAATTCTATAAGTCAAGCTGAGTATTCTGTTTTAAAGGAAATGTTCATCATTCATGTGGATAATAAATGTCAAGGCTTTTTGATAATTGTCAAAGTATCAATGACAGTGAGTAGGCAGAAATGATTAGTTCCTGTTCTGATACTTACTAGATATACTTAGTTTGCAAAAACTTAGACAAGGATAAAGGGAGAGAAAAATATTTTGTCAATCATTACTTTAAAAATAATGTTCAGTAGAAGAAACATCTTGATAGTCATCAACAGCAATGTCAATAAATATTTTTATATGTGCTGTAATACTTCTGGGTAGAACGGAGATCAATAAAAGGATTCTATTAATCCTCAAAAAAGGTTACTGAGAGAAAATGTAGCAAGTAGTTCAAACTTTATTGGAAACATTATAAAGAGAACTAGTTCATCCAAATTGTTGTGCTCTAAGACAAAAGTATAATGAACTAAATGCTAATGGTAACCGCCATATTAACTGTGGATGAACACATTGATATAATAGAGTTTTTCTTGAATATATTACATTTCACATATGCTGAAGTCCTTTATACATAGCAAAAAGAAACCTAGCCCTGTTTTTACAATTTTAAATGATCATATCTTTGTGGAAATGTTATAGCATTCAAATTGGGGGGGAGGGTTCTCTTTCAGATTTATTTGGTGCCAAGTCTTTTGGTCACAAATAAAACCCTAAATTAAAACACAAGGAAAGTATCTGACTTTCTTAAAGACATTACTTACTGATATGACAGAATTATATTGCAGCAAAATATAGGGATTTCCTTATATATTTTTCCAAAGAAATTTGGGGAAACTCTGCTTCCAGCTCTTACAGAAAAGCATACATCAGAATACTCCTCTTGCCAAAATCAGCTATCGAATGCATGAAACAACAGTTTGACAACAGCAGAGAGTCCTGACAGTGGGCAGGACTTGAGAAGCAGCAGTCCTGCAGAAAAGGTAAGCACACTGAAGTGAGCCTCTCTGCAGTATTTCCCCTCCAGGCAGCTGCAGGTTTGTAGCAGAAACTGATGCTAAACAGAAAGACAAACCAGGCTTGCAGCACTCTTACTGGGCTGAAGAGACAGAATTATGTAGTTGAGGGCAGCCAATGGGATTAAGGCCTGGGAAAAAAGAGGAAATACATAAAAGAGAGCTTGAAATCCTGCATGCAATTTCCCTGAAAGAGTTCACCATCTCCAAAACTGCACCTACACAGAGCAAGACTCCTAGAAACCTAGCCAACATAGCAGTATGCTAAAGAGCTAGGCAAAAATTTCAGTAGTATGGTGGTACTGAGGACATACAGATTATAATTCAGGGATCACAAAAGTAGAAGGGATGTAGGAAATAACCCCATGATACATTTGAGAGCATAGATCTCTCAACCAGATCAAGGTGATCTTCCACATATCTATCTTCCTGTCAAAATGAAATTAAATTACCTTTGGGAAAAGACATCATCATCTAAGACCTCTAAGATTTTTTGTTCAGGATGTCCAATACTCATCACATATTAATAGAGAAAATAAGAAATTGGAACATATAACAAAAAATTTAGGAAACATTTGAGAATAGAAGTAGAACTAAAGATGACTCAGATACTGGAATTATCATTGGAGACTTTAAAATAACAATATTTAACAGCTACATGCTAAGAACGAAACTGGACCACTTTCTTACACCATACATAAAAATAAACTCAAAATGAATTAAAGACCTAAATGTGAGACCTGAAACCATAAAACTCCTAGAAGAAAACATAGGCAATAATTTCTTTGACATTGGTTATAGAAACATATTTCTAGATATGTCTCCTCAGGCAACACAAACAAAAGCAAAATTAAACTATTGGGACTATACCAAAATAAAAAGGTTTTGCACAGTGAAGCAAAACCATCAACAAAACAAGTCAATCTATCAAATGGAAGAAGATATTTGCAAATTATATATCTGATAAGGGGTTAATATCCAAAATATATAAAGAATTTATACAATACCAAAAAAAATCCAATTACAATGGGCAGAAGACCTAAATAGACATTCTTCCAAAGAAAACATACAGATGACCAACAGACACATGAAAAGATGCTCAACATCACTAATCATCGGGGAAATGCAAATCAAAACCACAATTAGGTATCACCTTATATATGTCAGAAGGGCTAAAATCAAAAACATAAAAAATAACAAGTGTTGGAGAGGATGCGGAGAAAAAGCAAACCTCATGCACTTTTGTAGGAATGCAAATCAGTGCAGCCACTTAGGAAAACAGCATGAAGATTCCTCAAAAAATTAAAAATAGAATTACAATGTGATCCAGTAATTCTGGGTATTTTGGGTATTTTGGGAAAAAAAGGAAAGAAAGAAAGAAAAGAAGAATAGAAGGAAGGAAGAGGAGGAAGGGGAGGGAGGGAGGGAAGGAGGGAGGGAAGGAAGGAAGGAAGGAAGGAAGGAAGGAAGGAAGGAAGGAAGGAAGGAAGGAAGGGAAAGGAAAGGAAAGGAAGAAGGAAGGAA
Organism: Eumetopias jubatus; assembly: GCF_037043125.1. NCBI lineage: Eukaryota > Metazoa > Chordata > Mammalia > Carnivora > Otariidae > Eumetopias > Eumetopias jubatus. The sequence continues at coordinate 39,291,862 of NW_028274820.1, forward strand.
GGAAGGGAGGAAGGAAGGAAGGGAGGGAGAGAGAAAAAGAAAGAAAAAGAGAAAGAAAGAAAGAAAGAAAGAAAGAAAGAAAGAAAAAGAAAGAAAGAAAGAAAGAAAGAAAGAAAGAAAGAAAGAAAAACGAACACTAATTTGAAAAGATATATGCACTCCTATATTTATTGCTGCATAGCCAAGATATGGAAGCAATCCAAATGTCCCTCTATAGGTGAATGGATAAAGAAGGTGTGCCATAGCTACAATGGAATATTACTCAGCCATAAAGATGATGTGATAAGGCCACAGTGGAATATTACTCGGCCACAAAAAAGAATGAGATCTTGCCATGTGCAACAATACAGACTGACCTGGGGGTATTATGCTAAGTGAAATAAGTCAGTTAGAGAAAGACAAATACCATTATCATTTCACTCAGATGTGGAATTTAGGAAACATAACAAAGAAAAAAGAGACAAATAAAAAAAACAGACTCTACAATACAGAAAACAAACTAGAGGTTGCCAGAAGGGAAGAATGAGTGAAGCAGATAAAGCAGATTAAGAGTACAGTGATCGTGATAGGCGCTGAGTAATGTACAGAATTGTTGAATCATTATATTGTACCCCTGAAACTAAAGTAACACTGTATGTTAATTATACTTCAATAAAATTTTAATAACAATGTTTAATATATTCATGAAAATAGAGAAAACAAAGAATTTATAAAAAGACAGAAATGTACCAAAAAGAATAAAGTAGACATTGTACAACTGAAAAAGATAACAACAGAAATTAAAAACTCAATACATAAGTTTAAAAGCAGATAAGGCAAAAGTAAAGATTAGTAAACTGGAAGAGAGTAACTAGAAAACCTCCATGTGAAAGTCAGAAAGGAAATTCAATGGGGACAATTCAATGGGGAAAGAAAAGTCTTTTTAAAGGTGGCATTGGGACAACCTCATATCCACCTGCAAAAGAATGAAGTTCAACCTCTAACTCAAAACTAACTCAAAATGGATTGTAGCCCTAAACGTGAAGCTAAAGCCATAAAACTTTTAGAAGAAAACATAGGAACAAATCTTGAAGACCTTAGATTTGGCAATGGTTTTTTAGATAAGCCACCATAGCACAAGGGACAAAAGAAAGTAGATAAATTGGAATTTACCAGATTATCAGATTAAAATGTTTGTACTTTAAAAGATATCATTAAGAAAATTTAAAAAAACCCTCCCAGAATGGAAAAAAATATTAACAAATCATATATCTAATAAGAGATGCATCCTGAATATGTAAAGAACTCTTATAACTCAACAATTAAAAAAATAAATAGCCCAATTTTAAAATGGGCCAAGGTTTTCAATACTTTCAATGCAAAATACAGTACTTCTCCAAAGGTCATACAAATGACCAGTAAGCACCTGTTGCTCAAAATCATGACCTGAGCCGAAATCAGGAGCTGGATGCTTAACTGACTGAGCCACCCAAGCATCCCCAAAAGAATATTTTTAAATGCATTACTACCAACCTTAAAGAAGTAGAAAGAGAATAATAAAATATACATATTAATTCAAATAAAGGTAGGGAAAAAGCAAAAGGAGGACCTAAAGGCAAGAGAAATAAAATCAAGCCTAATATAGTAAATTTAAACACAAATATGTGACTACTACAATTAAAGGACAAAGTTCAAGAGATTTTAAAAATGTGTATGCTGCTTACAAGACAACCACCGTAAATGTAAGAAAACAAAAGTTGGAAGAAATATATGGAAAAAGAGGTAAAATACAAACGCTAACCATAAGAGAACTGTTGTGACTATATGAAGATCCCAATAACGTGATCTTTAGGACAAAAAGTAATAACTGGAAATGGAGATACAGAAATATAATTTTTAAACAGTCAATTCAAAAGCACACTATCACACACGCATATCTTGTTTTATTGTACTTTGCTTTACTGAGCCTCAAAAAACCCTTGGGTGATGTCTTTTGGAATTCAGAACACCTTGGATTTTAAAAAGCAGTGGATAGTATCTTATGTAACAACCCGGGGGGGGGTGTCCAGCTTATAATCAAACATATTAATAATTCTTTAATCACACATATGAATATTCACACAAAGTAGGATAAATAAAATCTATAAATCACCACAGATCAGCTCATGTCAGATCTTAACCACTTAAGGAGTTTTCTATAAGATGTGCCATTTTTTCCCCCAGCTTTTTTTTTTAAAAGTTTTTTTTAATTTATTTATTTGAGAGAGAGAGAATGAGAGAGAGAGCACATGAGAGGGGGGAGGGTCAGAGAGAGAAGCAGACTCCCCGCTGAGCAGGGAGCCCGATGCGGGACTCGATCCAGGGACTCCAGGATCATGACCTGAGCCGAAGGCAGTCGCTTAACCAACTGAGCCACCCAGGCGCCCTCCCCCAGCTTTTTAATTTTAAATTGCAAATAAGGGATCATGGACCTGTGACAGCAAAACATTCAAACTGCATTTATCATAAGCCAGGAAAAGTGCTTTATATATCAAAATATTTTATCCCAACAAACACTATGATTAGCATCATTTTACAAATGAGGAGACTGAGGCACAAAGAAGTTAAGTAATTTGCCCAAGTTACGTTATCTACTAAGAGGTAGAATCAGGATTCTGTTCCAGAGCTTATTCCTTAATCAATTTGCTATGGTGGCTCTCTGAAATCTAATTTAAGTCCTAATTACCTGTAAAGCAACACATTTAAAGGCCATTTGAAATAATTTCTAAATTCAGCTGGATATCAGTCGGTTTCTGGCCAAAGGGACCATTAGGACTGTAGAAAAACTCCCCTGCTCTGTGTGCATTCTTGCACTGTGAACAGAAAATAGAAAACCTTATTCAAAGTACCAATATGCATAATATCCACCAACATGTACCAATAACCACATTTTTTCCCCCTGCCATGCAGGCAGTGAAAGAAATAGCAGGGAGTGAGAGGTTGGTGGAGGAGGCTAGCAGAAGGGAAAATAACATGTGAAAATCAATAGGGTCCCAAGTGGGTAGCCTTTTGTCATCCCCATGTGTTCATCCTTCTCTTGAGAGAACAGGGTAGCAAGTTGTCTGGGCTTGACTAGAAGTCACATTGCATTGGGTCTCCAAGATCTCCTCTCGAAGAATTATATAAAAGTCACATTAGAATGCTGGTTATTGATTTAGAACATTTCTCACCTCTGATTCACTCAATGTAGTAAATACAACTTGAAAAGCTTTCCCAGAATTTTCTATAACTTAAATTCAACTGCAAAAATACAATGGCTTCTTTGAGGTCTCTGCCGTAACTATAGCATGTTATTAGCTTTTCTTTCAAAATCAAATGACCAAATGACCAAAATCAAATCAAATTTTCCATATTAGATTTCTTTATAGATATATAGTAACCATCCTCTGTCCAAGTATCTTCTGTTTAGGTGATTGGCTCTGCAGTCTAGGGTACAACTGTCGAAAACATATTTTTTTAATGAGATGTTTTCAATGTTAGTCAAAGAAACAAGGTATTCATTGTGTCTCTGGCCATCCCGGATATAGTCAAATCTAGGCTGTGTCTGTAGGTTGAAAATCATTTTAATTATATGTCTATACTCCTGTTGGAAAACAATCTGCCCTATTTTATACTCTTGTTTTCCTATTCCATTCCATGCCTTGGGCCCCCCAGGTAATCACAGTGTTGGCTCTTACATTTGAAAAACAAGTTTAGTGAGATTCGATTCGATTCTCCTTGGTGAAAATGTTGGCTCACTGTAATATTGTAGTTATGGCATTTGGGGCACAAACAGAAGGTAAAGAACTCTTAGAATCAAAGGGTTCTAGAAGTTACTTAATTCTGAAAAAATGAAAAAGCTTAATTAGCTGAACCCATCTTGAAAAAATCCAAAAAACAAATGAGAATATAACAATAAATGAACCACTTCCAAAGCCCAGGCTTGAATGGGATCGAGTATTAAAAAAAAAAAAAAAAAAAAAGCATACGATCAAATGGGCAGAAGTGAAAAGGGACAAAACTATACAGATGAAAGTTTCAAATAACTTAGTAGCGCCTATTATCTCTCTCCCCAAGGGCAGAAGGGCCATTACTGCTGCTGTGGGACAGTGACATATTCTCTTCATTGCTGAATTGAACCAATCTCCTCTCTTATGGGTGATCACAGCAAGGGTAAGTACACTAAGTGAATCAGGAAAAGAGACTGCTGGCGGGGATGTCTGCAGACAAGGCGTGAAAGAGCGCTTCTCCGGGTCTTACCAGGGCAATCACATTATGGGAAGAGAAACTTTCAATCAACTAGGAAGAAAAGGTTATTATCCTGGAAGTCCTCTTTTTTTCACATGGTCACCATTAAACATCATGGGTTAAGAAGAAAGAAAGTGGCATTTGAACACACAGTGGCCCAGGCACCTTGATGCATACTTTGTTCCCGTGATCTCACTTGTGACGTAGATGTCTTTCTTCCTCATGAGACCCAGGAGACCACAGCAGGGTAACTTGTCCGCCATCACTCGAGCAGTAAGTGATCATTTGGGATTCAAACACAGGGCTATGGGACTTAAAAGCATGCGCTCTTTCCACTACATTTGGAAAACTTTGCCTCCCAACAAACAGGTTACCTCCTTCTTGCTCTTGCTCTTCTTGGAAATATATTAACTCGGTCCCCTTTCCCTTATCTGAAGCAAGAATTCTTCAAACTGGAACAGAGACTCCTCTTTAATCAACTGTTTTCCCTTGAATACCTTCAGGGAATCCCATCTACAAAAACACTTGGGACTGGGAAGCAGCAAAGTCAGGACAAAAAGACAAAATCCTTTTAAAATGTGCTTTTGAAATGGAGGGGAAGGGTACTGTTTTTGCTAGTAATACCAGTGAACCCTCGCAGTTTGGGTTTAGGTCTAGGATCTAGAGCACCCCTCAAAATGGTCTGAGTGTGGCCAAGTATCCGCAGTGACCTAGAACACCTAGACTGCCGGCCTCCTCAGCACATGTGGTGCCATGAGGATCTCTGCCTCTGGGGATGGGAAATGTGGAAACAGACACTGAACATCCTCCAGTTCTTCACATTCTTTGTCTGCATTCACACCAGCCTTTGCTGAACAGTTAAGGGAAAATTAAAGTGAGGGTGTCGTACACGTATGAAATGTGACTGTTAGTCAGAGGCCCATCAGACACAGGACCCCAGCAGAGTTCAATTGCACCTACCACAGTTTGCACAATTCAGGATACCTCCTTTGCTGCTACCAAAGTATGTGGAGGCCTGGAGCCCGAGGAGAATTACATGCTCAGTGTTTATGGACATTTCGTCCAGTGTATAAAGAGGCACGATGAAGTCTTCCCACCACGGAACACTTCTTCAGAGACAGGAATTTGTCTGCCCTTCAGATTCAGTGTCCCTCTCCTGGTCCACAACTGGACACACCTTCCTGGCTTGCTTTAGCAGTGGGTAACAGCCAATGCATTGTTTCAGAGATTCGGTATTCCTCAACTTTTCTCAGCCTTCTGAGAATACTTGTGACTTCTATGTGCTGCCCAAATACACATTTTTATAACTGCACCTGTAATCTCAATTTATGCCTTATAAATGACACCACACTAGAGTTAAAGTTAAAAATAGAATTCTCCTGAAATCAGTACATGAAGGATTAAAGTTTTCCCTAAGGCTGGGAAATGAGGGAAGATGGCCCTATGATGGTTAAGCTTAGCGTGTAATGACTAATCACCAAAGATATGAAAGAGAAAAGAATAGTTGACTGTGTCCTGAGTGTATTAACAGTTAAAGAATGTTTGTTTAACCACTTCCCTTTGTTCTGATTTCATACTTCTCAAATAAGTTTCAGGCTATAATTCGACACGTCGTGTTCAATTATCTACAGAAGTAGAATGGACTGTTTGTAATAGACTAGAATTCTCTGGTTTAGTGTGACAACTATTCTTCCCATTAAAAATTAATAAATTGGTGCTCAATTTTAAATATCAACCTATGAGCTTGGTTTCCATCAAAGTGTCCTTGAGAAATGCATCTATTCTCGTTGAGTCGACTAAAACTTCAGGGCTTCAAGCCTAGACAAGCTCAGGGCCAGATCACTTACTGTGATAAATTCACCAAAATAAAGCCTTCTCACAGGGTTCTGAAAGGTGTCTAGAAAGCCAGCTGCTGGCTTGAACCCGACAATGCACCTCTCACAGACTGGGCCTGTCTTTGCAGTTCTATTACTTTTGTGCACTAATGTTAACCAAAGCAGCCCATTAATTGTTGGCATCCTAGTCGGCCTTATGTGCAGGAATTTACCACAAAGAGAACACATTCTTCACAACTAACTGGGGGGGAGATACACTTCAGTTTTTGTCTCATCCCACTTGTGTCAATTGCTGATTGTCACTTTTAGAAGAAAAACAAAATTAAAGAAGGGAAAGTCAATAATCATTGCCCTCCTCTCGCCACCAAGAACACCAAGCTAACACACAAAAGATAACACTTAAAAAAAATATTCCGGACTTACAGGCTTTTTCCAATTTACTATACATGTTTACTTTCACCAGTTTTGATAAGGAAATACACGATTTTTTTCCAGTGCAATTTTTCTCTGTCTTGAACATCTGAAAGCAGACAGATTTGCAAATCCATCATCAAGGTAGGATACTGTAAATATATTTTATTCATGTTTACCCATGTTATCTAGAGAGTTGTTTGCTTTCCTACTGTTTCTGGGGAAAAGTGAGAGCTCTACTTCACAGGACTACCACAAACAACAGTAATGTAATTTCATGACAGCCAACATGAAGAAGCACTTCTCTATCAGTTTCTAGATGTATTTTGAATTAAATCAACCAATATTTATTGAGTCCCTAATATGCGTGCTCAGCACAGAGAAATCCCCAAGTTTATATTCATGAAAATGTGATATTTGAAGGAGGTTTTATGTGTTTATTTGAAATGGTGTCGAGACTGAGACAGAGACAGGTGGGGGTCTTCATTTGTTCTCTCATGTTGCTACCATAAAAAAGTGTGTTTTCCTTTCTCTGTGAAAAGTGAAATAAGATCTATAAGCCTCAGTTCTCACTCTATTATGGGTGAAGGGGAATTAAAATTTAACTTGAACATCTCAGCCACAGAAGTCTAGGTGTAGTCCACTGATCCTTAATAGCCTTTGCAACTGGTTAACGCTGGGACAGCTGCTGCCCCGCACAGCCACACAGTGCTGTGGAAATAGAGTGTGCTTCTACTGCTAGAAATTCTAAGCGCCATCACCATATGAACCACCCTATTCCAATTCATCAATAAAACGTCCGTGAAAAGGGAGACGGGAAAATGTCCCACAAATAATAAATGATATCTGTAATAAAAGTGTATGATTTCTTATCTTTTGTATTAGCTCTTTTTAAATATATTTTAGTGCTTATTGTTTTTGTAACTTGGAAGAGGAGGTATTTTCTGAATGGCTTGGAAGACTAAGGAACCTCAGGGTCTCAGTGGCCTGGGACAAGGTCCTGGGTATGCATTTTTAGGATGCCTCTGGAAAAAGAAGGAGCATGTTCTCTGATGAGAAGATGGAATTGTGTTAAGAGTTACACTGTTCTCGGGCGCCTGGGTGGCTCAGTTGGTTAAGCGACTGCCTTCGGCTCAGGTCATGATCCTGAAGTCCCAAGATCGGTCCCGTATCAGGCTCCCTGCTCAGCAGGGAGTCTGCTTCTCCCTCTGACCCTCCCCACCTCTCATGTGCTCTCTCTCTCTCTCTCAAGTAAGTAAATAAAATCTTTAAAAAAAAAAAAAAGAGTTACACTGTTCTCTTTCCCATGAGTGAACATAAAGCCTCTCTGAGAACTAAAAGGCGCAATGTTGCTGATTAGAAATAATACTGAAAGTTCCACAGACTGAATATTGGTGGCTTAGATGTATTTTGCTTGTGTGTGTGTGTGTGTGTGTGTGTGTGTGTGTGTGTGTGTGTGTGTGCGCGCGCGCGCGCGTGTGTGGTTGTTGTTGTTGCTTCTTTCTTCCTTGGGTGTAGCATTTTTAATCTCCCTCCACTGACCTCACTTCAACTTCTATTTATTCATAAAGTTTCTCAATAATTCCAGTATAAACTAAGCTAGCTTCTCCAGTCTCTGTGATTGAATATATATGGGGACAATTGTCATGAACCATTCTACTTCAAGACACTCTAATGTCCTTTTAGGGAACGAATTCCCCTTTTGGTGTACGATCATAGTTGGGAGAGTAATTGTAGGTGCCTGCCCTGTTGGGCTCCCATCTCTAAGTACAGCTAGAGGGTGGGCACATGACCTAATGTCAGCCCTTTGAATGTTTTCATCCCACACTCTGAAGCTGAGCAAGTGAGGCAAGGACAAAATGAACGGTTAACAGTCATATGCAGCAGTGTCCATATGACAGCAGAATCCCTGACGAGACTGTTTCAGCCATGCTACAGTGGCTGTACTTCCTGCTTCTCTGCTCCTCAGAACTCTCTGGAATAGTCCCCATTCCCAAGCCTGGCCCTCTACCTAACCTCCAACTAATTTTGAGAGCCCCCTGATACTTTCTGGAGTCAGTTCAATTTTGCTTAGTCAGTGAACTTCTATTGCGTGCAACTGATATCCCTTATGAACGTACTCTCTAAGTCAGTACTCGATTGTACATTTTCCTATAATTTTTGTACTTCACTTTTGTCTCCGCAGCAGGATTTTAAGTCACAGAGTTAATATTTACTAAATGCTGAAAATGTGAGGATAGCAGAAAACATAAGCTGGAGGGGATTTTAAAGAAAGAAGTTATAGATGAAGAAACAGACCCTACAGCTAAAGTAATTTGCCAGAGTTCACACACTTAGCAGTGGGATCAGGACTAGAACAAGGATTACCTGTTCTGCGGTTTATTACTCTTTGCACCAGAACAAGCTTCCTTCTTGTTCACTAAGTTGTTTTTTTGGAAACATTAAGACTAAACTATGAATCATATTCTCAGATAATATTCAAAGAGAACATAACATGCATTCAAACAAGGAGCCCTAAGAGCAGTCATAGAGCACTCTAACAAAACAATAGAACTGCATCCGTCATTTTAGGATGTCATCCCGCGGAGCTAATGGAACACAGGAAATAATTCCCAAGACTGTGCCAAAGAAAGTAATTTCCCATAAGAACCCAAGGAAATATACTCCTATAATGATGACTGCAATAACTGATATACTATTCATAAGCCTTCATTTATCACGGGCTTTATAGAGTTATTTCCATACTGAACAGAAATTTTTCTCTCAGTTTCTTCCATGAGACAGCTGCAATACTTAATGTTCCAGGATTAACCAAAAGGTATCACGTTGGATTCAGAGTAACTATTTGCATAAGTGTAGCAGGGAGAAGTTTAAGAATTGTGCTGAGAGGTCTGTAATTCACATTAGAGAAGAAGCCAGGAACATTGCTACAAGAGGGCTGAGCACACGTCCCTTGCTGTCTGTGCATAACATAACGTGGTTATGGAAAAACTGCACTCCAATGAGAGACGATCCGTACTGCTCCGGCCAGAGATTCCCATCTCTGGAGTTTCAAGCTAAGTCCAGAAGGAGAGATTTCCTGTTCTGGGGTTTAAATCATAAATATCAAAGAGCACAACCTTTCTTTAGCTGCCATGTTTTCATTGCTTTCCATCCATTTTCTATGTTAACAAATTAATAGTTTGTTCTTTCTTTTGGCATGATTAATATAAACGATTTATAACCACACTTAAATCCGTAACTTCAATCTTATAACAAGCAGATATGTCATCTAGAATCCAGATGTCAATTATAACTACGTAAGTATGGGCATCCCCCTGATGCGCAAGGATTTAATCCTTGGGTATGAAGAGCTGAGTGAGAGGAAACCTGGACTAACATAAAGGAAGTTTTATAACTATAACTATAACTTGATAGTAGCACTGAGGTTATAAGAGAACAGATGGAAGCGGTCTTAGCAGTTTCTTCCCTCTGAGACCAGAATCACTCAGAATTATACGGTATATGTGATCCATTAAATCAAATTAGGTTAACAAATCTACAGGGAGGCTAGGGCCAAGAAAATGCTTGAAAATTTTTTGAGAAAAGCAAAGTCGCCATCAAAATATTCTACCAAGGCCTACAAGGCCCTTTGTTAGTTGGCCTCTGCCCTTGGCCAGAAGTATCTTCTATCACTCCAGCCTCATTAGCTGAACTCCATCTACACTGACCTTATTTCTAGATCTTACCTTAGAGCATTCTACACTTTTATCCCAGAGTTTGGAATGAGTGCCTCTTTCTCATGAAAGTCTTCAACCCAAAGAGTTTCCATAGCATTAACACCAAATACAATTATCTCACCCATTTGTAACCAGTTTACTTATAGTTCGTACTCTATGGGGGCTGCACAAAAACAAACAAAAACATATTATTTTTTTTCCAACCATTGCCTTCAACCTTGCACTGTTCAATTTTCCTTTCCTGCCTTTTAACAATAACTCAGGCAGCTCTCAAAGCTGCTGGGTCACTTTCAGTTATTAAAAATCCAGACCAGCTCATTTATAAACCTCAGTCTCATTCTCCTTCTCAGGATGTCTCTTCCCAGCACCTTCCTTCACTACTCCTCTCCAATCCTTCCAATATTAGGACTTCCGGAATTGGGGATGAAAAGGAAGAAAATATAGCCAAGATCTTATGTAACTGTCTGCTTGTTGGTGGTTCTCTCTTGGTCACAGAGGCTGCTCTAGGTAACACCATCTAGGCTTTGATGCTCTCCCTCCAGCAAGCCTCCAAAGGCTGGTTCCTCAGAAAACTCCGAGGGATCCCTGGCATACTCAATCCCATTCTGGCTCACTTCTTCCAACTTTCCCAAAGCAGCTATGTTAGTGGTGTACCACGAAGTTCTTGGTTGTCAAGATCTACTCACCAGGTAGGGTTACCAGGAGGTCAGCTTGAGTCCATCTACAGTGTCTATATGAACTGGGGAATATATATATTCGCCATGCCAAGGTTGGAGGACAGGCCACCTCCTCTCTCTGTTCTGCGATTTGTTGCCGATTTTTTCTCACAATGTAGAAATGGCAGAGAGGCAGATCAGAGAGGACATACATAAGCATTTGACCCAATGGAAAACAAGGTGCAGTTTTGCTTTCTTGCAGATACTCCCAATCTCTCTGGATGGCTATTTCGAAGCTCCCTGCCCTTGGCTTTTGGGGTTAAACAAACATTCACTTGACTTTTAGGGGATACCTCCCCAACTCCGCTAAGTACCGAAGAAACAAATGTAGTAGAGGAAAGTTGCACTCTCACTTCAGGCAAATGATTCTTTCTCTCTCTGTCCCCTCTCTAAGAGAGGTGGAATGAAAATGGAAAGAGGAGATGGCCAGACACTTGGTAGAAGTACTTAAGCAACCACAGCCCTGAGGGGATGCCTGTCCCCACTTCTTTGCTGTTGTCTTCAGAATCTGGAGTACTCAGCACATTTTTTAACCTCAGATTTGGCTTCTAGCCAACAATCTAGGAGTATCTAACCAACAAAAAAGGTCCTTACCAAGTATCCTGTATTAAATTGTATTTTACTTATGCGTGTTCATTTTTTAGCACCTCCCCCCGGAGGAAAAGTTCAAAGAGGGCAAGAATGCCCTAATTCACTTCCATATCCCCAGCCTCTAGTATAGGGCTTGGCACATCTGGGGTGCTGAATATTTATTGATTGACAGTATAATGAGAGAATAATGGGAGTCTAAGGAAAGCTGTAGTTTGGTGGTTTTATTACTACCCCATGTGCAGAACAAGAAAAGGTATCCCAAGTTCGTAACAGTGACCAGACTAACTGCTACCACAAGCTAGTAACCAAACTGTAACTAGAATCGGGGGTCCCCCCACTTTCCTTTTCTTTCTCTCCCTTTCTCTTCCCTTACTCCCCCGTTCCTGTTGTCCCCTGTCCCTTTCTCCTTTCCTCTTTCCTTTCCTCCTTGCCTCGGTCTCCTCTTTCTTAAAGAAGGAACAAAGCAACAGACTATCTCATTTCTATACATGGATAACTAGAGGAGATTATATTAAGGTGAAATTTTTGAAATGTTGGGAAACCAGAACAGCAGGTTGACTAATTTAGAGCAGATATTTGACATAGGACTGAATTTCAAAGGACCTTAAGCTAAGCAAACAGTAATATGTCAATAGACAAGAAACCTCATGTTCTTCATATCTTTAATTTGAAAAATATCCCTGGTCATATTAATATTAAGCCTTTTCACCCAAACTTTTAGAAGAGAGGGTAATATTTCTCCAATTTCTCCTCCTACTTTTTTTCCCCCTTTTTTCCTTTCTCTCCCTCTTTCTCTTTTTTTTACTCAGAATATTCTCTAATCGAATTCAGTAATGTCTTCCTCGGTTCATTTCAGGACATCCCTAAATTCCCTCCGGATTTTTATCTGTAGGTCCAGAAATGATTCCTAATCAAGTGCATCAGGAAAGGTGATATATTCTAAGTCAATTCCAAAATGGAAAGCCAGAGGACTTACCCAGGGGCTATCAGGCTGAGCAAGCACACTACTTTTACTTAGATTTCCTGACTACTTGAGCGAACCATTAAAAAGGAGGGTCTAATGATAATGGTGTGGATGGCAAACCTCCCTCTCCCAACCAAAAGGCCTCTTTTGACTGTCACAGAACTTCAGTTTCTAAAATGATCCCTTATTAAAATACTTCCTCGATTTTCCTTTCGTTGTCCCCAGCACCACGCCGGTCATTCATTACCCTAGCCCACATGAAGCAACCACTAACCACTCTGGCAAATGCCACACTTGTAATGAATGATCTTTGAATCATCCTTCCCACTTACTACATGTAAGCAACTACCAAGCTGTATAGTTTCTATTCCTAAAGCACTTCTCAGGTCTGGCCCACTACTTTCTACTATCAAGTCAGTCAGTCTCATGGTAGGGGAATATTATGCTTCAGTGTAAAAAACAAAACAAACAAAAAACCCCATACTATTTAGTCATACTGTTCCAAGTATCTGATTCTAGTCCTTGAGTTACTTTACAATTTTGTAAGATATAGATAACCAATAACAATGCACGATAATTATTGTCTGTAATTGTGTAAATTCTGTCTGGTGGAGAGTCAATTAATTGTCCTCCCTTCCCACCCACCCCCATAAGGCCAGCTTTACCTCCATTTGCACATTTATTTCAATATTCCTGATTTATGAATGTGTCCTTTTTTAATAATTCCCCCTTGAACTTATAACACCTCACCAGTTTCCTCATTAAGGAGTTAAATAAAAACGTTAACATCGACTCAGTTTTATATCTGTATGAACGTTATGATTTTACCTTTTTAAAAAGAAGTATATTTTGGGGTGCCTGGGTGGCCTAGTCGTTAAGCGTCTGCCTTCGGCTCAGGTCATGACCCCAGGGTCCTGGGATCGAGCCCCACATCGGGCTCCCTGCTCCACGAGAAGCCTGCTTCTCCCTCTCCCACTCCCCCTGCTTGTGTTCCCTCTCTCGCTGTGTCTCTCTGTCAAATAAATAAATAAAATCTTAAAATAAATAAATAAATAAATAAATAAATAAATAAAAAGAAGTATATTTTAACATCCAACAATGATACACTCACTTCTGAACATTCAAGGTCATCAGTAATATGGCCCCTTTGGCCATCCTACCCCCCACGTAAACTCATCAGTACTAAAAGAGCCTAAATCATTATGAGTACACTGTGGGAGCTTTTGTTTCCTTTCGCGGGTTCTTGGCCAAGACTATTCATCTGTTCATGTCTTGTCTACCTCCACAGCTGGACCCATGGACCAGTGGGTACACTGGACCACTGGGCCAGTCTTAATTTCATGGTCAAGAAAGCACCCTGTGTATATGTTAAGTCTGGCTGCTGCACAGCCAACAAGTTATTCCTCACTGACAACAGCAGTATCTGGGACTCCGGTTTTATGATCTAACTGCTAGGTGATTCCGTCAGGATATAATGGAGGATCTGTTAGGGGAGAGATGATAAAGAATCTGTTTTGTTAACCTTTTTTTTGTTTGTCTGTTTGTTGTTGAACTCAGCTCAGTCAAGAAAACATTTTATTCTCATTGAAAGTAGAGATCCTTTGAGATCTGCTCTTGCGGGTTGTCATGGTTCAGGGTTTACTGTTAACCTACGATTGAGGTGGAGGAGCTAAACCTGCAAGTTCTCAGCAAGTCTGTGCATCTGTAACTGAGAAAAACTTTTACCTCTCACTACGTGTTTGACATTTTCCTACCTCTTGAGCATATAAATAAATTATAAGGTCTTTTGATCCAAATTGCTCCATTCTAATTGGTTCATAAAGAAAAATAAACACTTAACATAATTCTAATATTCCCAAGTCTCTCAGGAAATTAAAAAAAAAAATGGACACATAAAACTAGCCTTAAAAATTTCTCACAGGAACCTCAAGGTCAGAAGCAGGTTTGTATAAAAACACGAGTTCACATGATAAAGTTGTGTCTTTTACAATCTAGGTGAGTTTGATAACTTTTGGTTTGAAAACAGCTATCTGACTCTCCGCTGGTTTTATCAATGCAGTTGTATCCGTTTGCTATTGCTGCATGACAATGTTACCGCAAACTTCTAGGCTTAAAGCAATACACATTTATTAACTCACAGTTTCTGTTGATCAATCAAAGCTAAGTTCATTAGGCCTACTGCAGTAAGAGATAACACCACCTTGAGAGATCCTGGTAACGTCTCAAAATGGGGAAATTAGGGGAGGATAATTATAGGGCTCGGGGATCTGGGCTTAAGTGGTTGAAGGCAAGTTTGTCAAGACAGAAAACTAATTGACACGGGGGACAGTCCTTGACATAATAGTTTAGGATTGAGAAATATAGCAAAGCCAGCTTCTTGACATGAGTCTTAATAAGTAAATTTTTTTTTTTTTATAAGCTACCTATTTGGCCAAGTGAGCAATTTATTATCCTGATAGGAGACAGAGCTGTTTGGCCAGATGAACAAATCATATGGATAAATTGCTTTTCAGGAATTTCCTAAAGCAAACAGTAAAATTGTTTATTGGTTTATATCTTTATCCTCCTGAGCCAAGAATTTCTTGGAACAAGTATTAAGTCAAATTGATACAGGGAATCTCAGCTCTCACTCCCAAGCTCTGTGAATATAAAGGATCTAAACTCTTAAATCTTAATTCTGATAAATGATTTTCTAAGTTGTAGTATATCTACTTAACTTAACCAAGATACTTATTTAACTTTAAAATCCTGGGCTACTCTTAAATGAAGTTATTTAATGCCTAACCTTAGACACTTAGACAATTTCCAAGTGAATTATAATACTGAAATGCGGTCACTCGATGTATTTTTAATATATATGTGCTTTTGTTTCTTACAGTGGGTATATCTGTTGGTCATGTTAATGATTGTGTTCATTTTCCTAATTTAAAATGTAAATATAAGTGTAAATAAAACTCTAGAGAGTTTTACGTGCGTATTCAGTTTTGCCAATTTGCTAAACAGTGTATGATAGATACTTCTACATTTCCCTTCCAGTTTTCTCTATGAAATATAAATTAGCTACTTTGACTAAAAGTTATCATCCATACATTTAATCAAAGACCAGACCAAAGCAACCATTGCAGAAAACTACAACTGTGAATACAACGCAATGGGAGGTGTTTTTGTTTTTGAGAAAGGAGAGGTGCTTTGTCTTAAAAAAAAATCTGGTTCTTCCAGAACGTAAAAGAGGATTGTGTGAGACAAACTTTTAATAGATATAGAAAGTTATAGTTGGCAGAAAAAAAAAAAACTGTATTTGTCTCAAACTGCAGGCAATGAGTCTGAAAAAAAATAAAATGTATTCAAGTTTTGACAAAGTTCGCTCAGTTTTGGTGGACTTATTTGTAAGATAATTTAAAAAGTAGAGCAGGGAGCTCATCAGTCCTTTACTGCTAAATAGAATGTTAATGCAAAACTAAAATTTGGTTTTCTATATATTAAAATGACAGTTTATCTTGAACTATTTGGCCTTCTCTTAACAAGGGATAGTAAATAGTTATTCTTTCACATTCTCTGTGATCTGTCTGTGTGTGTGGCAGAAATTCCATATCCCATCAAAACAGTCTTCTGTATTTTGTGCTGACTTCGTCAAGCCCTTGATTATTAAGCAACAAAAACATAAAGTTCCTCATTCTGAAAGATCCTTTCAATTGTGTTACCTTCTTGTCATGTAGAATACTGTATTGTCACTCTAATAAGTAGTCAATTTATCATTTCTCAGGCACACCTGATCCTGTCATGATAGATGATCTAAAGTACTCTGATACTCAACTTTTGATTTTGCTTTTTCATGATCACATTCCACATTCAGAAAAATTAAAATTTCAGGATTTTTCTTTACACATAAAGCTTCTTTAAAAATTTCCCATAAGGGTCTTGGAAGTTCATGAAGATTTGTTCTTTTGCCTTATAAAAGAATTGATGCCCCCAAATAGTTGTTTTCTTGACATGTTCTATATTTCCTCGATTAGCTCAACACTACCGTTAAGAACTGATCAAAAGAGTGGTCAAATTAAAGGGTAAATTTTATAGATAAAATAATACTCATATACACATTTCTGAGATTGTACACATAACAGAATGAATCGAAAGGCCCTGGAGATCTGTCAGCGCTCTCACTGTTCATAACACATTCTTACTCCTGGGAAAAATACTAATCATATTATTACAAAAAATTATGTCCTGCACTCATTAGAGATTGTACTTGCTTCAATTTTGGCATTGCTCATTACCACGGTAAAGTAACCATAATCACTTAATCTTGTGACTCCTGTTATCTTCTGAAGCTTGCCAAAAAAGCACAGAGGTTAAAATTTGTATCTTCAACAATAAGGGCAACCTCAGAATTTCACAGAAAGGACTGTACTGTGTTCTTTTAATTGTTGATATTTCAACAAATTGGCTCATGAGTTGCAACTCTAGAGCATAAAGATAACACTGCCTGCACAATTGTCAGATATATGAGGGAACGGTTGGGATTTCCAAGACCTGTTCTATTTTAGAAGCAGATGACTTCACGAAAGCAGCCTGATGACCCAAGATGTAGCAGAACAAGAAATAAATACATAAATGAATGAAATGAACTAAATTTAATCATAGATATTTGGTTTAGAATACTGATGGCAGTTATTTGTTGTCTATTTTCTGATACTTGTATGAAGAGGTCCTTTCTTTTACCTGGTAACTTAACCTCTAACTCTCTTTCAACATCAAGTGAAATATTTTAAAAATGGCTTCTAAGGCTTAGTGCCTCCTTGAATTTAAAACCGATTATGTGTACTGAGTCTCTATATTTTACATGAAAATAAAGTTACCCGCATAGGGTCAATAAGAAGCTGTTTTCCTTTCACGAGGTATCAAATTCTTATAAAAAATTATGTGTTACCCCAACAGAGAGTTTTACTGTCTTCAATTGTGATGCTGTCACACAAGGTCCTGAGAGTCATATTTGAAAATAAGTGATATTTAATCAGCTATGAAAATTCCATCATTAAGGAGCAAGTGTACTTTATGTGTAAAAGAAAGAAACCATAAACCAGGTACCACCCAAGAACACTGGTCTGGTACCTGTTATAGACAGCATCACTCACTGGCTGGCCAGGAACTGCAGTGTATTTGGGACTTCAAGTAGAAAGGAGTTCTCCGGAATCTATAAGCAATGAAGAAGAAATCTTGGTGGGTAGATTGTCTTAATCTTGGGATAGGGAAAAAAAAATGCTTTTAAATGACTGAATCCTATATCCCTTAATGAAATTATTCAGCAGAATTTAGTTCTTCGCCCTGCATAGTTGCTCAATACTGAATGCTCAAGGAGGCACATATGGTTAGTTAATACCTTTTGCTGAACTATGTAAACAAACATAATGAAACCAGACATGTGTGTTTGTGTGTGTGTGAGTGATCAAAAATAATCTCTAAAGGTTATTTATGATCAAGAGTGGATGGTTAAGCAAAATTATTTAAAACTTGGAAATAAAGCAAAAAGGTGGGTGGCAGCACCTTTCAAGAACATACTGGGGTACCGCTTAACAGATTAAATCAAGTATTATTTAATCATCTAAAGGAATGTATCTGTGCTTGACTATTTTCTATTAAACACCTGGACTCTGTGACATATACCTGAAGTGGTAGATATTGACTGGTAGAGAGCAAATTGAAGAACAACTGCTTGTGAATTTACCAGTGACAATGAACTTTGAAAGAAGAATCTTTTATTGAGCATCACCCAAGTGTCAAAAACTATACATTACTCATTTAGTCATAAAAACAACCTTGAGTGATAGGTATTATTATCTTCATTTTACAAGTAAGAAAGTTGAAGTTCAACAGGCAAAATGATTTGCCACATTATTTAGCTAGTAAATGGTGAAGCCAGGTGTCAAACCCCGAACATTCTTTCAAAACCTCCGCTCTTTTTACATTATTCTACCCCCGTAGTAAAAACTTTTTTCCTAATAACCACAAAGTCATACCTGCCACTTCTGCAAACCAAAAATGATATCTAAATGTCACCAAAAAGAAAAATATGCTAGTTAAAAAGGCAGAATTTCATGATGGGAAATGTAAGTATATGTCCTGCGTGCATGGAGTAAAAGATCTATGAGTCATCTCCTGCAACCCACTAAGTGTTTAGTTGAAGTTCGCTCTTTCTCATCTAGCTAGAAGGCAATTAGAAGCGTGTGAGACAAAGTATCCCTTAGGAAAAACTGGCTCAAGAATAAATCATTTAAAGTGCTTTACAGACGTTACCTAATACATTTTCACACATCCCTGTGAGCTACACAGCCCCCCACAAAAAGCGATTCTAATTTGTTTACAGACATTCAAAGGTGATATAGTGTAAAGTGGAAGGCCAAGATGCTACTAACAACATTAGACTTACCTGAGGCCTAGGGCAGTTTCGGCCATTTCAGCTGAAATACCACTAAGTTAAGTTAATTAACCTCTATTGTTTTCCTTAACCTGCTTAATGAAAATGTCAGTACCATTTGGGCCAGAAGGCTGTGAAACCAGGCAGGTCATTTAGAAGTTTTTTCTCCCCTTCAAGCTGCTCCATTCTGATCTGATCAATGGTTAACATCCTTCACCTTAGAAACAGTGGGAGATATTAATATTCTCCTTCCCTAAGGGACAGGGTACCTTTTAAAAAGCAGTGAACTGTGAATTTCCAGCTAATTTAAACAACACTTCTACAGAAAGGAGAATCTGTCTTAGCCTTTGAGGAAGACCTAGGGCAAAATAATTGTTACACTACCATCCCTCTCCCCCTTTATCTTTAAAAAAATGTTTACACAAAAAATGTTGATTTCACCTAAAAAACAAAAAACAAAAAACAAAAACTGTGCAACTGGGAATGGAGTGGGAGGTGCATTTTTTCTGCCCTAAGAAAGGGTGTTGAGAGTGGTGGGTGCAGCAGAATTTCACACATGAAAATTTAGTATGTACTGTATTTTCTGGGTTTTAATTTTTAAGCATACTTCAGTATAAAGAAGAAGACACTGAAAACAATGTCATGATAATCTTTCCCAACCTTGTTGCCACCCCAGTCTCACCATGTCTGTAAATGATCCTTGAAGCCACCAGTTGCTCAAGCCAGAAACAGAAGTCAGTCACACTTAGTTCTCCCTCCTCATCTCCCACACACAATCCCAACAGCAAGTCCTGTCTATTTTACTTCTAAAGTCTGTCTCCAATCTGTCCACCTTTTTCTCATTTCCTCTGATTTCACCTTTGTCCAAACCAGTAAAGTGAATGAGAATCTGAGGGTAGGTAGTAAAGAGCTTTCTCAGAAGTACAGATATTTGGAAACACAACTGGAGCAGAAGGAAAGGAGATAGAAGAGAAGCTGTTAAAGTGGGAGAAAGAGAATACAATTGGGATATGCAGAGAATTTAGATTAAAAAAGCCCCCAGAGACCTGAGGGTGACTCTCACACATTTCCTAATCTGAAGACAAGGACAGATGTGAACATAAGGTGCAGGATGTGTTTCTTATATTTAAGACTATTACATCATGTATGAAACTTTTACCTTATACAACTTCCAAATGATTACTGAGAAGATTTCTGAAAAATTTTTTCAAGGTGAAATCTTTCAGATTAAAAAAAAAAATGCAACTAAAAACATATAATAAGGTAACCGAGTAATACTTTAGAATTATTATTCCTTTTTGTATCAGTTTTCAAAGACTTGAGTAAAGACAAATTGGATGTTTGGGTTTTGTTTTAGGTACACTCAACTTGATCAAAGAATCCAAAGGCCAATATTCAAATTCACTGTGGTAAAAGCCAAGTTTTAAATCTATCGTAGGAAATTATTCACTTGTTCAGACAAGCCAAAATTCAGTTTGGAAAATATTTATCTACCCCATGGTCTCAAAAATTCTTAGAAGAAAAGTGTCTCAATTTTCTCCAGTATTCTTCATTAAATGACCTTTAATGTGGATTTAAGAAACATTAATATTTATTAAGTTCAAGGCATATTCATGTATTAAAAGATAATTTTTAGAAGAGGATATACCATGACTTTCATACAGATATAAAAATGAACATGTGTCAAAGCTTTTATTTAATTCATTAATTAATGAAGGAACCAGAAGATATTACAATTGGTTCAAAGGAGAATTAAAAGAACCACACATATATGGCATTAGGAAGGGCGAAATAAATTTGCCTAACAAATGTAAAACTTCAAAACTGCTCAATATCCACAGAGCAATAATCAACTGAATCCCAATGAGATACAATTTGCATTTCTATGGACAAAAACCATTTGCATTACTATAAGTATTATATAACTTAGAGCAATGTAAAATAATTCAAAGACAATAAAAGATTCAGAGACCCGATAGAATCAGATAATCTGGACAATGCCTACTTTTCCATTGAAGACAACCACAATACCTTGGACCGTTTCTAAGTCTTTCACAAGTTCTCTCTACAAAATACAGAAAGTACTAACTCCCTGTGCCCCAATGCATAAAATCTAGAAGGAGGGGAATGAAGAAGACAAAGATAAACATAATAACTGAATAGATTATAAAGCACAGTGGGATATATCCCAAAAGACAGAGCTGATAATTTCCCCATACACACAATATGCCCAAGTAAAGAAGGTATCTGTTCTGATTGGATGGTGCCTGTGCTGGATGCATACTTAAGCACAGACAGAAACAAAGTACTATGAGAAATCAGAGAAAGGAAAGAGTTATATTCCCATCAGGAGCCATGGGCTTACTTCATGGAGCAGGCTTTTTTTTTTTTTTAAGATTTTTATTCATTTATTTGACAGAGACAGTGAGCGAGGGAACACAAGCAGGGGGAGTAAGAGAGGGAGAAGCAGGGAGCCCGATGCGGGCTCGATCCCAGGATGCTGGGATCATGACCTGAGCAGAAGGCGGACACCTAAAGACTGAGCCACCCAGGCACCCCTGGAGCAGGCTTTAAAGGAGAAAATTGTGGTAATCATTTCAAAGCCTACATAGATCAAACCAGCACACTGAACACTCGAAATATAAACAACTATCTCTGTCAACCATACCTCAATAAAGTTGAAGTAGGGAAAAAAGAAAACAGGCTTTAAACAAGTAGAAGGCGAGGTGCAGGGAGGAAAGGTGTTTTAAACAAAGTTTCGAGGAGGAGAAGAGTGACAGAAATGTAATGTTCCTGGCTTGTACATTAGCATGGTTGAAGGAAATGAGAGCTAAATGGAAGACTTGGTGGTTTAGGCCAAACCACAGCCAACCCTCAACACAATAAGGGGCTAGGAATTCTATGTGTCCTGACAGGAAACCCCCAAAGTTTTTAAGCAGGGAAACGACAAGACCAAATATAAGCCTCAGACAAGTAACTCTAGCAGCAGTTGGCAAAAAAAAAAAAAAAAGAGAGAGAGAGAGATTGAAAAAGTGAGATATCAGAAAAAGGAGTAGTAGGAACCTATTGCAATGGTCAGGTTGGAGCCCAAACCAGAGCATTCTGGAGAAGGAAAGAGCTTTGAGGAAACCAGAATAAAAAGGATTCAGTAATTCACTAAGTAAGTGATCTGGGGTTTTTGACTGTGTAATATTCGTTAAAATTAGAGCATGAACTCCTCCAACTAATGCATATTTAGTTATAAAAAATGTACTGCTCTACTAATAAACTAATATAATCCATGTAATTTCAAACACTCATACATGCTCACAAACTTTTTTTGCTTTTAAAGAGAGTGGTTTAATTCGTGTTTGGATGCTTAATTTCTAAATGTCTTGTTAATTTCCATGGCTTCGTATTAGTAGTAACTCACCTCCAAGCACCACAGATTTATAGCAAGATCTGTGGTTTACAATGAGCAAATGTAAATTCTCATTTCAAATAATCTGGATAATTTCAAAATTTTTTTCTGATTTCTTACAGATTTAAGTTGTCCATGTCTGTGTATGTCATGGATGATATATAATCTCTGTACATATCTGACATAGCTATATGTGTGTATATGATAAATAGGCACTTTTTTTTAAAACATGTGATGTAGTTGACGAAGAGCTTGAATTAGCAGAAGATTCCACTCTACACATTCTTGTTTGCTAGTGCTTTTATAAATTAGAATCATCTTCAATTCTCATTCACCATAGGGATTTTTAAAGTCACCTTCTATTTTGTGAGTTTAAGTAAAAGTAGATAATACAACCTGTGAATCCATTTGTTAGGCTCACAGGCACAATCGGCTTAAAGTCAACAAATAAGTGAGCCGTTGTTGATCTCTTCACAAATGTGAATTCCCACACTCCCCTCAGGATTCCTCTCCATGTGCACTCGACATGACTCTACCTATAGACCAAGTTAGGGTACAAGGGAAGTACTTACATGAAATAGTAGTAAAACCTTATTTTCTTGTAGTTAGGAATATTGAAATAACTTCCTAGGCCAAAGATAAGCCATTCCTGCCCAGGGGTGCCATATCAGCAAATCAAAACTTTTCTAAGTTTTGTGTCTCTTGTAAATGCCCCCACTTAACCAGAAATGCAACGAGCCAAATCGCAAATGCCAAGCTAGCTCTGGGCTGTATACTTATTTCCTTGTTTCTTCTCATCCAAAACAAAGTTGACTGTGTGACTCCAGCCAGTTGGATATTGTCTCTTTTTCTCTTCCTTGGTTCTTTTTTTATCCAATTAAAATTCCTTGCCTTCCACCACATTTTGCAGTTCCACCTCATGAAACGGAAAGGAGCTATCCGTTTTCATGAGGTGTTAAGTGAAATTTATTTTTGTCACCGAAACTATCTTTTAAAATCATTTGTAACAGGAATTCACTATAAAAGAGAAGTTTTAGTACTTTGTTCTGACTATCCAATGGCTTATCTGTGATCACACAACCAACTGAAAACCCATACTTGAGATAAAGCAGAGGAGAAAGATGAGTCAAAGATTTGCAGGCATGACTTGAAGGACAGTGGTGTCAATAAACTAAATGGTAAACATAACAGGATGAATGGGTTTGGAAGGAAAATAAAACTGGTTTCTGACACATTGAGTCTGAGGTACCATGAGAGACTCGATGAAGCTATCCCTGAGATTTATGAATGAGGTATGGAGCATGTGAGAGGAATCGAAGTTGCATGCAGGATCCAGTGTGATAGCTTGAAGCCAACTTGTAACGTAGGTTTCCCAAGAAGAAAAGTGGGTAAATAAGAAAACTCTGAAAAGGACTTACATATAAGGATTTGCAAAAGCAAGAGAATTCTTCTTGGAGATGCATGAGAAAGGAGACAGAAGGCTGTAGTGTCACAGAAGTCAAAAAGAAAAGAGTTTAAGAAAGCAAATATTCCAACAATGCTGTGCAGGGAAGAAGGATAAAGTTAGGATAGAGACATTGGGTTTGGTCAGTTAGGATGCGGCTGACATTTGAACAAGTGGTTTAAGTAAAGTAATAGTAGTAGAAGTCAGTTTTCAAGTTCTTAAAAATCAATAAGTAGTAAAAGAAAGAAAGAAAGAGAAAGAAGGGAAGGAAGGAAAGGAAAGGAAGGAAGGAAGGAAAGAACAAAAGAAAGAAAAGGAAGGAAAGAACGAATGAACGAACGAACGAAAGAAAGAAAGAAAAAGAGAAAGGAAGAAATCACAGATTGTTCCTTCAAGAAGTTGGATAGGGAGAAGAGAGATTGTGCAGTGAATTAAGGAAGGTGCTTTAAATAGGAAACATTTGAGCTTATATGTAGGGCAAACAGTGAAGAGGGATAAATTGAAGGTAGAAATAAAGAAGGGAAACTTAACGAGACCAAGTTCTCAAATGGGGGTATACCAAGACACAGACGAAAGAGACAGCTTTGGGAAGAGGAAGAAGGAATTTTTCAAATCAGAGAAGAAGTATAGTTAATAATGCTGTATTGGGTATTTCAAAGTTGCTGAGAGAGTAGATCTTAAAAGTTTTCATCACAAGAAAAAAATCTTCATAATTCTGTATGGTGACTGATGTTAGCTAGAGTCATTGTGGTGATCGCCTTGTAATACTTTATATATAAATGTCAAATCATTACATTGCACACCTGAGATTGTTATGTCAATTATACCATAATAAAAAATTAGGTCAATATAAACTAATGAATGAATATAGTGAAACAGAAACAGTTTAGACCAGAAGATTCTCACCTCAAAATTGTGCTCCTCCTACTGTTCTGGCTGCTCCATTTCGTCTCCTTTTCCTGTCCTCTTTAGCTCCATGACCTCCTGTGGTAAAATGAGAAATCGATATTTGGTTAGAAGAAAAGGGATAGATGTGGTAGTTGTTTCTGTTTTTGCTTTTGTTTTTAAGTAATGCACAGTTGAAAGTGTTCCTATCGGATGGTTTCCCTTTTTAATCAGATTATTAGGGGGTGAGGTAACCTGCAGAGCATTGGTAAACATTCTGGATGGTTTAGGGATTGGCAAATGAACATGGAGCCACTATCTAGTTTTTAACATCATCAGATTTGAGTTTTGGAAAAGTTCAGTCTAGTTAGAGGTATGGCACAGAAGCAGTAAGATTAGATTTTTGAGCCAGAATTGAGGAAGATGAGTTAAAGGAATAGGCAATTCAGGCAAGAAATCATGCCTTAACAAAGGCAACAGCAAGGGGATAGAGCAGAGGCAGTATATTTGAGAGTTAGGTATAAGGGAGAATGGGAGTGGAGCCAGCGGAGACCTCAAAGTCAACTACTCTTTCTACATACTCGTTCAGAGAAGAAAAGAGAGCTGTAGAAGGAAACACACAGAAACCGAGTCCATGGATGTATTTCACTAAAATGAGAAACTTACTGGCGGAAGGGAAATAGCCAGGAGAGAGGGAGAGTTTAAAGAAGACACACAGAGAGGATGATTGACATAGGGATGACTGATGGAGTCATCAACACCCCAAGAAAGGGGGACAGAAAGAGATTTAGAGCAGAGGAAAGGGATTAGCTTTAAACTAGGGGGAAGGAAAAATGAAGTCCACAAGCTATTTACAATATTTCAGAAAGCCTTCTGGAAATTGCAATTAAATAAAATGTCAAGTTTCTTTACTTTTGGCAGGCATTAAATCAACCCTGCGGGCTAACACTGGTTATCACACGCGGATCAGAAATTCTAATTTGCTGTTGATGACATCATAGAAATTTCTAGGATGTTATTGGTGGACCATATGCTGTTAGCAGAGTTATTTATCTGGTTTTTACAATATCTGATTTAATTCCTCCAGCATGTGATCAACCTCGGATCAGAAGAGTGACAGCCAAAATTAAGCGACCATTTCCAGGGAACAGTGCCTAGTGTTTGTACACTTATTTAACTTTATTGCTTATTAGCATTACATCCATGACAGTGATGTATGTGATTTCATTTAAGTGACAAAATCTTTCAAGATATGGGGTCCACGGATGAAAACATAATAAAAAGAGTCCTTGGATGAAAAGAATTGGGATGACAAGATCTCGATAGTCCCTTCAAATCTAACATTCTATAATTTTAAGAGGGGCTCATAATCACAAGTTCAGGAATGGCTAAATGGGGAAGTTGTAAAGAATACTTGAAAACACCCCAACTAACCAGTGATTCACTTTAAACAAGGCAAGCAGATAGGAAAGCGACATAAATAACCATTCCCACCTGGGGGGCAGCACAGGAGAAACTAAAAAAAAAAAAAGTTGGGTGAGGGATAACAAGCGCTTAATAGAAGGAAAGGCATACTTGCTTTATCGATAGCCACAAAATATTAACCAACTTTAGGAGCAGTAATGATTGTCATGAGCACACTTTTCCTTGTTTGGCGCACCCACCTAGCCAACCCTTAGGTAAATACAAATGAAGGGTGAGGATCTTTTCCCCCCAACACCTACACTAAGCTAGGCTCATTCTGTACCTTCTACTCTGTACTTCGCAGTGTACCTTCGCCCACGGGAATTCGGCCACTGAGGATTTTTCTTTTTTCTTTTTTTTTTTAACTTTCAAGAGAAATGGGCCAAGGAAGTAAGTTAAAGGGTTGACTGGTCTTCGTGGGTTGGGTGCTAGAGCCATCAGCACTTTCAACCCCTGGCAAGCATCGAGGAGCAGCCAGACTGACTGGATAGGTTGACCATGAGCCCCGGGATATCACATGCAGCGGGGCAGCTTCCGGGGTGGTAGAAAGCTCGGAAAGGGTGTGCTGGGGAAGGGGTGGGTAGTGGAATAACGTGTACTTTTCTTCTGGAACTGTAGTTCTGTTGCCCCCAACCTGGGCTCACGTAGTGGCCAGAAAGACAGGAGAAAGCCCCAGGGCTCGCTTTCGGGCTACGTTGGACCCTCTGTCCCCTCTACTCACATCCTCCCGTCCCTGCCGCTGCCGCCCGCCAGCGCCCATGACCCGCTGACCCCGGAGAGCCGTCTGGGGCCCGTGACCCCGGAGCACCGGGCATCCGCACCCCCCTCGCAGGCGCAGCCGCTATTAAGGCAGGAGGCTAAAGGGGAGGAGGAGGAAGGGGAGGAGACAGGCGTCCAGGGCGCCTGGGGAACCGGCACCGCCGAGCAGGGGTGGCGAGGTTGGGGTAAAGCCGCCAAGGCGGCCGCGGCCGAAGAGGGGCAGGTGGAGGCCCGGGGCGCCGCGGCGGCGGGGTTAGGCTCCCCGGCGGGAGGCACGGGTGGCGGCCGCGGGGGCTGGCGGCGGCTCCCCGCCTGGCTGCGGCGGCGGCAGCCCCAGTGCTGCCCCTGTGCGGCGCCCCTTCCCCGCTCCGCCGCGCACTGTTGTCATGGAGGAACCAAGATGGCGGCTCTGGCCTACAACCTGGGCAAGCGGGAGATCAACCACTACTTCAGCGTGAGGAGCGCCAAGGTGTTGGCGCTGGTGGCCGTGCTGCTCCTCGCAGCGTGCCACCTCGCCTCCCGCCGCTACCGAGGTGAGCGGGCCCTCCCCCTGCCTGGGCCGGCCGGGGGAGGAGGCGACGCGGCGGCTGGAGGCCGCCCCCCTCGCCCAACACACGCCCACGCTCACGCGTCCGCCCGCCCCCGCGCCGGGCCGGCGGGGGAGGCGGTGCCCCCACGTGCCCCCCGGTGTCCCCAGCTGAGGGCCGGGCGCCCCTGGCCGACTGAGCGGACCCCAGTGCGGGCCGCCCCTAGAGAAGGGCCCGTGGTCCTGGGGCCCCTAGCCGCCTGCGCTGCGGTCGGGGCAACCGATTCGGGCCTGGCGCGAGTTGCTGCCGGGGTCCGGGCTCCTGCGCGAGCTGCGCCGGGGGAGCCGAGCCAGGCCCGGGCCTCCCATGCACCGGGTCGGACCCTCGGCCCTCGGGGGCCAGCCTGGGGCGCCGAAGGCGGAGGCCCCCCCCCACGCCAGGGGCCCCTTTGCCAGAGTTGGGGTCGTCGATTCTGAGCCCTAGGGGTCCGGCTCTTTAGGCTTTGTTTAATCCCGGCCTCTGCCCGGTACTGCAGAGCCGAGCTGTTGTTGGACAGCGGCAAGGGCCGCCCCATTTTCCTCTGCCGCCTGGGCGACAGCTGGCAAAGGATGCCCTTGGCCAAATGGAGGAGGTGTCACGGAGCCTCGGTGATCCAGAAACGTTTCAAGGGTTCTGGCTGCACACTTTTTACAAAGTAAAGGCACTGGGGCAGATTATTTGAAAAGTTGTGGGTTGACAGGAGTCTAGGTGGGCAAGGAAGTTACGTCGGAAGCAGTTTGAAAGGAGGCCTTCGATGTGGGTTTTTGAAATTGGTGTAAAGGGGAAAAGGAAATATGACCTTATTTCAGAACGAATTATCTTTCAGTAATCAAGGGATATTTACTTGTCCTTGTTGATTGATTTTTTTTTCCTCTGTTAAAATGCCACTAGCAGAGAGGCTGACAAGCTGAGGTTAAATTAATAATGATAGGATCTTTTATTTTTGGCTCTTAGTATTATCGAAGCCATTATCTGGAGAGCTCTGGGTGACTATGAGCTTAATTGGTGAAGATGTAATGTGTAACGGACAGGTGCACGCTGTTCCCATTTAACTTCGCACCCACTTTGGCAGAATATCCAGTAAATGGGGTATTGGAATCTGAGCTCTGTTCTCATCCCAGGAGATCTTTCCAAGTGTAGGACATTTTGAGCAGTTTTGCTGCTTTGTTTTCCCAATTCTTTTTTTTTAAGATTTTATTTATTTATTTGAGAGAGAGAATGGGAGATAGAGAGCATGAGAGGGAAGAGGGTCAGAGGGAGAAGCAGACTCCCTGCTGAGCAGGGAGCCCGATGTGGGACTCGATCCCAGGACTCCAGGATCATGACCTGAGCCAAAGGCAGTCACTTAACCAACTGAGCCACCCTCTCCAATTCTTGAGGATTAAAAATCTTTACTCTAGTACCATACTGGATGAATAGTTCTGTATATAAATGCACTGAATCGATTTTAAAAGATAAATTCTTTATACCCTTTTGGCCTTTCTCTTTCACCCTCCTATAGGTCACAGCCATATGATCTGGCTGGGCTTTGGTTCATTGGCAGTGGCTCTAACGGAAGTCAGACTTTCATATGTAAAGTGAAACTAGCAATGTTGATGCATTAATTCGTGGTTGTTTTGAAGAAAATTCCCTAACCACTATTAAGCATTTTATGTTAGTTTGGTATAAGATGACAGTAACCTAACTCGATTTTGTCTGTGTGAAGGTAGTGAAGATAAATGTTATAAGTGTGGTGCTACCGTGCTAAAGGTAAATCTCTGGTCCTCCTCCCTTTAACTTTATGTTGTGCTTTTGTCTTTTGATAAACCTGGATACTAATTATTATAGTTAGATTCTACATTTCATCCTTTCAAGATCTGTCATCAGCAGGGAAAACAATGTCAGATGGAACTTTATGAGTCAGTGTAGCAATCTGGGGTTGTTTATAAAGCCTCCTCCAGAAGCTAGTCACCAGCTTCCGTAGGTGCTTCAGCGTCTTCAGCGTGAAGCAGTACACCTGGTGTGTGTACTTGCCTAGACTGAATGTCAAGAACTTGAGCCAGACACTGTTTGGGAAAAATAATGATCCTACCAAGAAGTTTTTAGACATCCTCATGCTTTGGCAGAGTCAAACTGCGTGAAATGTAATGCTCTTCACACAAAGATAACCCTACACTTGCATCACAATATCATAAATCTTTAGAATAAGAAAGGACTATTAGATACAGAGGTTTATGCTTTATATTAAAATCTCCAGTGTGTGGGAGTACGGACACCTCAGGCAAGGTAGAGTGAATGCAGTTTGAATACATATCTTCAGTATCTCTTGCTTTACAAACTATAGAAAGGAAGGAAAGAATTGCATATGGCAGAAAGTAAGGCTTGGCAAACACTACATGCTAACTTTGAGTACCTATTATATGCCAGGTGCTGTGCTACGAAAGGTTTTACATGTTTGAACTCCTTTTGTCTTTAACAACCATTTTGTGAGGTAGCTAAAATTACCATATTTCATCCTCCATTCTACTCCCCCACCACCATTTTTGACATCTCTGTAATCAGGATGAATTTTTAAAACTTTATTGCATGTCAAAGTTTAATTGATAACATTTTTCCTAGTGTTACATAAAATAATGATGTATCTTATAATCAGTGGTCTTAGATCCAGCGAATTACGGTATTATTTACATTTTAAAGATGAGGCATGAGAGGTTAAGTTGCCTAAGGACACACAATTAGTCAGTGATTGAGCTAGGATTTACAACCCAGTTAGTCTGCCTCATGCCATTAGGTTATAGACTGCCTTTCTCAGAGCTCCTTAGACAGTGGTGATGTATAGAAGATGGAGTGAGAAAGCATTTTCCAGAGGGACATGGATTAAATACTTTAGAAACACTAATTCAGCCTCACAGTATCAGTCAAGAGTTTTTCCTTTTCTTTTTAAAATAAAATGATTTTCTAAAATTTGAATGTGTAAAACTTCAAAATCTGACCAGCTTACTTTTTATTACCTATGTTTATCTTTTCCCTTCTTTCTAAACTCCAGGCTCACAGTCACAATATGCCTTGCCCTTTTACATATCTCACAGATACCTGATTTTCTCTACCCGCAGTGACCTCTCTCCTTAAAAGAAAGTACAGATTTTTCTTTCAGAGTCTGATTCAAATGTCACCATCACAGAAATAAGAATTAGGAATTTAGTGTTTCTATAGCAATTAGTACGTACTTATGTTGTATCATAATAATTTGTATCCATCTTCCCCACACAAACTGTGAGCTTCCAAGGGTATTTTATTCATC
This sequence comes from Eumetopias jubatus, assembly GCF_037043125.1. Taxonomy (NCBI): domain Eukaryota; kingdom Metazoa; phylum Chordata; class Mammalia; order Carnivora; family Otariidae; genus Eumetopias; species Eumetopias jubatus. The sequence goes on from NW_028274820.1 coordinate 39,322,553, forward strand.
TTTAAATCATCCGAGCTTAACACACAGAAGGAAATCCATAAACAATAATTGGATAAATAGATTTTCAAAATCCTTATTTCCTTCTGTTTTTCTCCTTTCATTTGGTTCTTTTGGTTTTCATTGAATTTCATGTTCTAATAGTATGTTCTGATCTCAACTTTAGAAAATAGAGGGTTTTTTTTATTAATATTACTTTCACATAAAATAGTAGAATGACATTTTAAATAATAATCCGACTAACTATATTTCTTCTGAATTTTCTCAATCTCTAACATTACTAAATCACAAAATGTCCATTAATATTGTGATTACAGATTAAAAACATCATCTCTGTGACAAGAGGCCAGTAGGTCTCTTAGCCTTTTCTCTCTTTGCCAGAAAGATCCTGATATATGACACCACCTGTAATAGAGGCACTCCTAGTTTGTCAAAAGAAAAATATAAAAGGTGATTTTTCTTTTTTAAGTTTTATCTATTTATTTATTAGAGAGAGAGAGCACAAGCCAGGGGGTGGGGGGAGAGGCAGAGGCAGCGGGAGAAGCAGGCTCCCGCTGAGCAGGGAGCCCGATGTGGGGCTCAATCCCAGGACTCTGGGATCATGTCCTGAGCCAAAAGCAGACGCTTAACTGACTGAGCCAACCAGGCACCCCTAGAAGTGATTTTTCAACACAGACCAAAGTGTGACCTTGCTGAATTTTAGGCAAACAAAATATTCCACAAATCATGTTAAAAACTTTATGGTCTGATATTTTCATGGTTGGTAGTAAGAAACAGATAGCTTTGGTAGGATGATTCAGCCAGTCTAAGGGTGCAGTATGCCAGAGGTATTCTATTCAAAGGGAAATAAAAGCTATGGTTTACTTAGCACATTAGATGTTTTCCTTACTTGTTATATTTTGTTTTTCAGCTTTTTTTTTAACACGTGTTTGTCTTTTTACTTACTTTGTTTGCTTTTAGTATCTTTCTATTATAGAAAAATTATACATAAAAACCTGAGACTTCAGATTCACAAACCAAAATGCTTATGGTTAAAATAATAGACTGAAGACAGCCATTCATCTAGATAATCTTAGTATTGGAGATAGCTGAAGTAGAGAATTCTATTCCTCTAGTTGTGTGTGTGTTTTTTTGTGTGTTTTTTTTTTTTATTGTGTTTCTAGGTTAATTTATCTGAGCAGTAGGCAACTTGCATCTCACACTGGTTGTTTTAAACTAGCTATCAAAATTATATGAGACAAATGAAAATAATGACTGGGATTTTTTGTTTTCTTTTGTTTGGGGTTTTTCTGGGTGGATTTTGAAAGGGAAATATGTGCTAGCAGATATTTGTATATACTTAGTATACATGATAAAGATGTGGGACTTCAACTTATTTTAACATCTAGATTACATTTAGTGATTTGGTCCAAAAGTACTTCTCAGGAAAAGAGAAGTTGTTTTAGAGTATGGAATTTTGTGGGAGTTTTCTTTTTTAGATTAGGTTAATTTATTTTCAATCAGATTATAATAGTTATTATCACCACTGTTTATATTATTTTTCAGACAAGTGTAAGAAAAGTTTCTTGCCTTTTTTGTTGTCTAATTAGCAGTTCTTTTACTTTTCTAACAATTCTTTATATTAGATTCTCTCTATTAAAATAGCTGATACAATTTCTGTCTTCTGATGGAACTTCCACCAATATGATAAAGAGGCTATCGATTTCAGATACAAGGATTACTAAAAAAAACTTTGCGTCATAAAATATATTAGGAAGTGTCATCATCAACTAGCATTCATTAGCAAATTAGAAGTTTCTTTCCTGGAAAGACCAGTAGTTTCTATTTTTTTTAAAAGATTTTATTTACTTGTCAGAGAGAGAGAGAGAGAGAGCACAAGCAGGGAAGTGGCAGGCAGATGGAGAAGCAGACTCCTCACTGAGCAAGGAGCCCAATGTGGGACTTGATCCCAACACCCTGGGATCATGACCTGAGCTGAAGGCAGACACTTAACTGATTGAGCCACCCAGGCATCCCAAGACCGGTGGTTTCTAAAATATGATGTTTACAGTGTGGTTAGTGGCAACTCCAAATCTGTTTTGCCAGCCCGGGGGGTGGGGGGGCAGGGAGTGTGGGGCTCTAATATGGATTCATCAGTTTAGAGCTGTTTTTCCCACTAGCTGAACTACTAAAAAACAATGTGTGAGTAGTAGTATTGAGGAAAAAAAAGAACTTTGCATTTTTAAACACATTTTCTGGTGGAGAAAAGACTGGTTATTTTACGATGTTGGTATTATACTTCCATCTTAATAAAACTATATTGAAAACCCTGTAGATACTTAACAAATAACATAATCCCACATACTGAAGATGTGTTTCTGTTTCAAGTTCTGTTAAAAAACAAAAATCAAATAACAACAACAAAAGGAAGGGAGAAGGAAGAAAGAAAAGGAAGAAAAAGTCCACAGAATTAATACCTAGTTATTTGCAACTTCTTAGAAGTTTTTTAGAAAATAGATGTTACTAACTTTTTGCTTGGTTTATAGATGTATTTAAAGAGGTAGAAATGCTATAAATATGGAATTTTTCTAATTTTAAACATTTACTAGATTTTTAATAGGATTTTAGTATAGAACCATTATAAAAGAATGAAGCAGAAGGATGTTTTTAGAAAAATAACTTAATTGTGTGTTCTTACAGTCTTTACTCCTTCTTGATTATTTATGTAGCCTAATTTTGTTTTTTAGAACTAGAATTAGTTTTTAATAATTGGAAAGAATTAAGAACTAATTATTTATAGTTTCCTTAGAGAGATGTTATTAAAAAATCTTTGAAATACAAAAAAAAAAAAAAACCTGCACAGGCTACATGTATAATTGCATAATTTTAATAATTGATATTTTGCTTTCCCTATCCAGTTTTCTACCAGCACAACAATGCAGTATTTTCACTTTTCCTTCCTCTTCTATTTTGGAATTTATAACACTGAAATAATAGCACCTTCATTATTTATGCATACCTATCTTTTATTTGTATCACCTTTTATCTGTATGTTGGCCAGATAAATGGATAACCAGCTGAGAAAAGAGATGTTCTACTTGAAATGTCTTTGGGTGTTCTCTATCCCCACCCTAAATGGTTCAGTACCATTTTTGTGCCATAGCGTTTCTCTCCTGACCTTAACAAATATATTTGTGACTGTTAATAAAGAACTAGTGATTAATTTAAATAATACATATATTTTATTGTAACCCCATGGTTTTTCTAAGTATCTCATTTCTCCCTTACCCATTTGACATGTTTGGACTTTTTTAATGCCTCCAACTCCCTTTTAAACTCCTTGAGTCATGTAAGCTAATGTCTAATAAAGTGACCAAAGGAAATATGGTGACCATCTGTCCCGTTTATACAAGACTGAGGGGTTTCCCAGGTGTGGAACTTCCTGTATGAAACCATGACAGCCTCAAGCAAACTGGGAGGGGCTGACTGATGATGGGAAAGGAAGGCAAGAATATCAAGAGAAGCAGAGAGGCTGAATATTAATAACTATGAAATCTACATTTGTTATTGATACCGATACCATGTACCTTTGGCCACCTTGTAGCTAACATAGTTTTAAGTCTTACTTATCTTTGGGTGCCTGGGTGGCTCAGATGGTTAAGCGTCTGCCTTCAGCTCAGGTCATGATCCCAGGGTCCTGGGATCGAGTCCCGCATCGGGCTCCCTGCTCCTTGGGAGCCTGCTTCTCCCTCTGCCTCTCTCTCTCTCTGTCTCTCATGAATAAATAAATAAGATCTTTAAAAAAAAAGACTTATCTTTGTAACTTATAACAGGATGAAATTTTAGTAAGTTCAATAGGAAGTTCTTGAATAAATCTTTTTCTGTTTGCACATTTACAGAATAGGGCTAGCATACTTCCTCACAGGGGAGTTGTGAAAATCAGGGAGTAGGTTTGTAAAATATCTTCATTACTGCATTTCCAGTTGTGCAAATGCATTATACATTATAATAGTTGAATAAGAAGCCATTTCCAAAGTCTTCTCTTTTATTCCTTAAACTTTTCATTCTCAACTAGGAGTGGTAAGCAGATATAAGCTAGTTTGAGTTTGAGATGACGTCCCTAGAAAAAAGACTCCTGAAGAAGAAGGCACTGCCAAAACAGTGAATATAGCGTTTAAGAATTAGGAGTCCCTTCTACAGTGAAGCATCTGTCATTAGTGGCTTTTATCCTCTTGAATATTAATGTAGTGATATTTACTGTGCTTCTCATGGATGAGTAATATCCACCTAGAAGGTATAGTGAAGCATAGAAAACTTTGTACTTTCTCATCTCAAAGAGCTTACATGAGGTGAGATAATCAAAGTATAAAAATATAACTATTGTTTACAACACTGTTTATTGAACTATTACAGGCAATGATTCATGTGAATACCTTCTCTCAAGTGGCAGATTTCTTGGAGACAAAGTTTGGCAACCTCACAGTTGCATGATGCATAAATACAAAATCAGGTAAGTTTTCTTCATTTTGTTGTTTGTTTTCTTTTCTAGGATAGGTCTTAATATTAGTGGAGAGGGGTTGGTAAAGCAAAGAAAATACTATATGGTACTCCTCTATATGATGGTAGAGAATTGCTGACAGAGTGGGGGGTGGGGGTGGGGGCGAGCCCAAATGAAGATTCCTGCCAAAAGCATTAGGGAAAGAAATTGTCCAAGCTTCTTTATCTCGGGTGAGAGAGAACCAGGCCCAAGGCAATAAGTAGCCCGGAGTGAAGGACTCTAGCTTTAGGACTTGAATAGCTACCTCATGGAGTTATTCCGAGATAATGGATAGAAAGCACTTAATATACTTAGAGTACTTCTTAATCACTTAATAAATGAGGGTTGTAATTATTAATCATTGTAGAGTTAGTTGATCATCCACGGGCTGGTTGGTTAAACAAACGCTGGCCACCTATTTCTAAAGCAACGTAACTGTGTGTATGATAATCCTGTACTACTTTCTTCACAAACTATGTGCTTTGAAATGCCATCATGCTGATTTTACTTATTGTAATTAATGTTTCTTTGTTGATTTCAGTGAAGCAAAGAACTGTCTTATAGATAAACATATTGCATTTATTGGAGATTCCAGAATTCGTCAGTTGTTTTATTCTTTTGTAAAAATAATCAATCCCCAATTCAAAGAAGAAGGAAATAAGGTAAACCTTATCTATCCTCTTCATTAGGGTATTGTTTTAGAAGTTAACCAACTGGATAGTTATAGGAGGAGTATGCCTCTCCACATTAACAGAACTATAAAAGTTTTACTTTGGTTGTGGGAAAGGTGGAGGGCAAAGGGATGATAACCATAATGGGGAACATAATGGAGAACACAAGAAGAAGAAGTGGTGGGTAAGGTATTAGTAAACCTTTCATTATGGTAAACTTCTAGTTTTTTGGAAATAGTAAGTTCTTTCGATAGAAAAACTTTTTAGAATTCCTTAGAAAGAAAACTAAGAGCAAATATCCCTTATTCTTCTTTTTATATTTTGCCATATTTCTTTTTGGTCTCTTAAAAAAGTGATAATATCCATTCATCTGTCGATGGACATCTTGGCTCTTTCCACCAGTTTGGCTATTGTGGACATTGCTGCTATAAACATCAGGGTGCACGTACCCCTTCGGATCCCTACATTTGTGTCTTTGGGGTAAATACCCAGTAGTGCAATTATTGGATCATATGGTAGCTCTATTCTCAACTTTTTGAGGAACCTCCATACTGTTTTCCAGAGTGGTTGCACCAGCTTGCATTCCCACCAACAGTATAGGAGGGTTCCCCTTTCTCCGCATCCCTACCAACAACTGTCGTTTCCTGACTTGTTAATTTTAGCCATTCTGACTGGTGTGAGGTGATATCTTATTGAGGTTTTGATTTGGATTTCCCTGATGCCGAGCGATGTTGAGCACTTTTTCATGTGTCTGTTGGCCATTTGGATGTCTTCTTTGGAAAAATGTCTGTTCACGTCTTCTGCCCATTTCTTGATTAGATCATTTGTTCTTTGGGTGTTGAGCTTAAGAAGTTCTTTATAGATTTTGGATACTAGCCCTTTATCTGATATGTCATTTGCAAATATCTTCTCCCATTCTGTTGGTTGTCTTTTGGTTTTGTTGACTGTTTCTTTTGCTGTGCAAAAGTTTTTTATCTTGATGAAGTCCCAATAGTTCATTTTTGCCCTTGCTTCCCTTGCCTTTCGCGATGTTTCTAGCCAGAAGTTGCTGCGGCTGAGGCCAAAGAGGTTGCTGCCTGTGTTCTCCTCTAGGATTTTGATGGACTCCTGTCTCACATTTAGGTCTTTCAACCATTTTGAGTCTATTTTTGTGTGTGGTGTAAGGAAATGGTCCAGTTTCATTCTTCTGCATGTGGCTGTCCAATTTTCCCAACACCATTTTTTGAAGGGACTGTCTTTTTTCCATTGGACATTCTTTCCTGCTTTGTCGAAGATTAGTTGACCATAGAGTTGAGGGCCATTTCTGGGCTCTCTTTTCTGTTCCATTGATCTATGTGTCTGTTTTTGTGCCAGTACCATACTGTCTTGATGATGACAGCTTTGTAATAGAGCTGGAAGTCCGGAATTGTGATGCTGCCAGCTTTTCTTTTCTTTCTTTTTTTTTTTTAAGATTTTATTTATTTATTTGACAGACAGAGACACAGCAAAAGAGGGAACACAAGCAGGGGGAATGGGAGAGAGAGAAGCAGGCTTCCTGCTGAGCAGGGAGCCCGATGCGGGGCTCGATCCCAGGACCCTGGGATCATGACCTGAGCCGAAGGCAGATGCTTAACGCCTGAGCCACCCAGGCAACCCCAGGCTATTATTGTGACCTGAAAAATCACTTCAGCTTTCTGGAACTGTCTCTACTTCTATAATTGAACTGCTTAACTAAGATGATCTTTAAAGAGGCTTCTAAATCCAAGATGAAGTAGATTGTTTTAAAACTATACTAATTAGAAATTTTTAAAAAAATAATAATCAGAAGACTGGAAAGAGTTACGGTTACAATCTGTTGAATAATTTGTGAATACTTTCGTATTTGTGTCCTTAAATGAAACATCTGCTGGTGCAAGTTACTCTTCCAGGTCTAGACTAGAAATGTGTGAAAAGCGAAAATTATACAATTTCCTCTTGCTTAGGCCATAAATATTAGGGATGTAGCCCTAATATCTAGAGTAACAAAGAACATTTTCTTCCTCTCTAAGTAAAAAAAAAACAAGCTTGTGTTTTTTTTTTAAAAAACACATATTAAAGTCTTCAGAATGTTCTGACTCTTGAAATCATAATAGAAAGATCAACAGAAACTATACCAAAAAAAGTGAAATATTTCCTCAGAGAGTAGGGGAAACATCCATTAGCAGCTAAAGTTTAAAAATTGTTTAACTGGCAGTGTGGGTGATCTGACTCATTCATTTCATGGGTGCTATTAAGTAGAGTTTTAAAAACAGTGGAACAGTTGGTGCTTCTTCCTACTTATGAGCCAGTCTCATGCTTTACCTTCATCTCGTGGTGCTGGTCCAGCTGGTCCAATTCCAGAGGGCTTTCTCCATCTTCCCGCTCTTGCACCTTGGCTTCTGTATCCGCCCTTTCTTCTTCTAGGGGGAGCACCTGGCTGACCCTGGCAGTCCTGTAGCTACTGTCAGAAACATTTCCATCATAGTCCTTTGCTGTGGGGGATGCAGGGCCTGTGGTCGCTTCCTCCTCTCCTTCTCCGTTCACTAAGTTCACAACATGCAAAGGTTCAGAGGTTTGAACTGGAGTTTCTGGGCTACGAGTGGCCACTTTATCCTCCTCACATTCCATCTGGTTTGGTGCTGCCATCACACCATTAGCCACACCAGTCTGTGCACCCTGAGTTGGATCTGCGTCATTTTCTGGCTTCGGTGGTGGGTGTGAGGAGAGGAACTTTTGCTGAGGGGTGGTTGTCAGTCCATGCCTTCCTGGGGTTCTAGGAACATTCAGGTTCACACCAGTCTTTCTTCAAATCACTGTAATTTGATAATGTGCTGCCTCCTTCAAAGCGACTGATGAGATCTGATACCTTACTGAGTTTTTCTTTTGAGACACAAGAAGCAGAGGCAGGTTTCACTTCCTCCATCCTTGGTTTCTCACTAGATAAAGCTTTATGCCTGGGGGTTTGGTGTATATTGGATGAAGGTGAATTCTGCAGACGTAATGGCTTTGGAGGCACTTGTGGCTTTGGACTTGAAGCTGAGTGTTTTGCAGGTGTTTTCCATTTATTCCCTGAGCCTCTTCATTAGATACATTCTGATCAACCAGTGGGGTCGTGCTTCTTTTCAAACAAGGTGGAACTATAGTGATCTTTGGACAGGTACTGCTGCCTTGATCAGTGGACATGACTTTACATATACTGATAATTAGTCTACTTGGGTTTGATAAAATATTTGACTTTACTCTTTTAATGATCATGAGATAAAATCTCACTCCTGGCTTTAAAGCCTCTGGTAGACTGGAGCTTTGCTTTTATTTTTCAACATTCCTCTGGCTATTCGGGGTCTTTACTGGTTCCATACAAATTTTAGGATTATTTGTTCCATTTCTTTGAAAAAAGTGGATGGTATTTTGATGGGGATTGCATTGAATGTGTAGATTGCTCTAGGTAGCATTGACATCTTCACAATATTTGTTCTTCCAATCCACAATGGAATATTATGCAGCCATCAAAAAGAATGAGATCTTGCCATTTGTAACAACATGGATGGAACTGGAGGGTGTTACGCTGAGTGAAATAAGTCAATCAGAGAAAGACATGTATCATATGACCTCACCGATAGGAGGAATTCTTAATCTCAGGAAACAAACTGAGGGTTGCTGGAGTGGAGGGTTGGGGTGGCAGGGTGATGGACATTGGGGAGGGTATGTGCTATGGTGAACATTGTGAATTGTGCAAGACTGTTGAATTACAGATCTGTACCTCTGAAACAAATAATACAATATATGTTAAAAAAAAAAAGATAGCAGGAGGGGAAGAATGAAGGGGGGGGACATCAGAGGAGGAGACGAACCATGAGAGACGATGGACTCTGAAAAACAAACTGAGGGTTCTAGAGGGGAGGGGGGTGGGAGGATGGGTTAGCCTGGTGATAGGTATTAAAGAGGGCACGCTCTGCATGGAGCACTGGGTGTTATACGCAAACAATGAATCATGGAACACTACATCAAAAACTAATGATGTAATGTATGGTGATTAACATAACAATAAAAAATTTTAAAAATGGTAATAATCTTGTAATCTTTTAGCATGTACAATTTTATGTCTTCTTTTCCCACTACTTACCATAATTCACCGTATTATTATATAATCAACGTAAGTATCTTCATAATGGCAATGTGTTATTGAGTGGATATACGTAATTTTATATAGTTCTTTCTTTTCTTTTTGTAGTTTTCTGTTTTTTCTTTTACAGTGTAAGAAAAGGACATTCTTGACTACATCTTTGTGTGAAAACTGCTTTTTAGATTATTTCTGAAGAATTGAATCTCTATAATGTAAATATTAGGTTAAAGAATATAAACACTTTAAAAACTACTAATTGCTAAACTATTTTAATTTATACTGCTATTTTCAATGTCCATCAGGACCTAATTTTCTACAGCTTTGCTGGCACTGGGCAGTTACACTGTATACTTAAAACAACAATGTGACAAATTTCTGCTCTTTTTATAGAAAATTTCTGATTTTAAAAATATATCTGTCTTTGAAAATTAACAAGAATGGATCTCTCTCTCTCTCTCTCTCTCTCTCTCTACATATACTTGTTAATTAATTGGTTGGTCAGTTAATACTTTGTGGATTATCTCATCCTTTCTCTGTACACATTTTTAAGTGATCCAAAATTCTAATCCCTGTCTTCAACTGCAGATGATTGGGAGTGGGTGATAGCAAGGAGAGAAAAGTAAAATACAAGAAAGTTTAGAATTGTAGGGGAAATAGCTCATGATTTTATGATGAAAATCTGCCTGTTCCTGTCAACTTGCCATGTGGTAGGGAGTTGAAAAATGAGGGACTTCACAGCTAAGTATCTAGTCACATAATCACTACATCCTTGAGAACTATTCCTTGTGAGAAGAGTCCATCAGCTATTAGGGATTTTTGTCTGCTACGAAAGGCTAGTATAGATTTTAAATTTGAATAATGGAAAATGATAAAGTCCACTTTTCATTTATTTTGGTATCTGTAAATACATTTTTCATTTGTATTTATATACACAAAATTATACAGAAGAGTTGATGTTTAATGACATGAGATTATCACAGTTTAAAGTAAAATACTTTGAACTTGTAAAGGAGAGAGATTTCTGACTTCAAAGAAACAGTTTTAATATTTCTAGGTTTAGAATAGTGTGAATTTCTGAAAATTGGAATAATGGATTTGGGAGCAGTTAGTTGAAAAAAGCTATAACGATTTAGTTTACAGCCAAAAGTAGGTACAATATGGTACATTGTTTCTGAGCCCTGGTTATAACAGTAGGTTTCCAGTCTTTATTTTCTAGAGGTGCCCAGTTAACCCACAATTATCAAACAAGATACATTTAAATTTATGTGCATTTAAAAAAGGAACAGTTTGTCATAGTCTGAGAGACAGTTGCTGAGAAACTAGTTCAAACTGCTAGTGGAACATTTGCCAAAATGTATTTTACTTAGTTCCCTTGTCTGAACACCTTGAAAACAGGGATCGTATATAATTATTTTTATTTTTTAAATACATTTGTTGTGCCTCGCACAGCCTGGAATATTGTAGAGGCTGACTTTTATTATTTTAGCCTTGGTATGGGTTTGTTTGGGTAGAATAGGAGTATTGAAGATAATTCCTTATTTGAATTTTTTTCCTCTCTGTGCTGAGGCAAAAAAAAAAAAGCTGTAGAGCAGGACTCTTCTCAAATTCCATTTTATAGAAGACTGGTTCTGCAAAAACTCTGGTCGAATAAGTTTGGGCAGAGCTGGATATCCTATCCCCCTTTTAGATGGTTTTAATTTAGGCTGGGATATTAAAAACTTGAGAAGTCTTGCAGTAAAAAACAAACAAACAAACAAACAAAAAAACCCTGTTTTGTTGCTTTCAGCCAGAGGGCAAACTAGATACTCTGGAGGCCCCTTCAACCTCAAACCAGCTAGATCCTAGATTAAAACTTGTTGATGTATTTCTAGACTTTGAGGAAATGGGAGACACTCCCCAGAAAAGGAACAAACCATGAGTCAAAACCAGAGATGGGAACAATAATAGCAGGCACTCAGTAGTGGTTCAGGCTGGCCTGAAGACAGATGCCAATAGCAGCAATGCTCTGTGTGTAAAAGACGAAGCTTTGGGCCAGCAGATTTCTCAGTGGTAATATTTGGAAGCCAGAGGATGCTAGAATAATAGCTTTAAACTTCTGAGAGAAAGGAAATTTCAATCCAGAATTGTGTTCCTAGCATACAAATGTCTATTCTTGAAATTTAGAACATTTTCAGATAAATGAAATCAGGGTTTATTGCTGGATAGATTTATAATAAAGGATTTTCTAAAGGGTAAACATCAGGAAGAAGGGAAATAATTCAGAAAAAAATGACCTGAAGTATAAGAAGCAATGGTTAAAGAAAATCCTAAGGATGCATGTAAATCTAAACAAACAGTGTCTATATAAAATGATAATGTCTTTCTACACTTTATAAAAAAACAGTTTTAAAGAACTGGCTAATAATAGCGTGTAAGTCAGAGGGGTATGATCACAAAGTTTTCTAATGTCCCACACATACATAACATGCACACACACACACACACATGCTCATACAAATACATTCATATCTACATATACAAAAACATATACATGTAAAAATCACTTTTTATATATATTCCACATATATTAAAAAAACCTATGTATGTGTGAGGGAGCTAAAAATCAAAAAGTAAGATGATAGAAACATAATCAAAATAAGTGCAAGTGGTCTAAACTTGTCAACTAAACACAGATTTTCTGATTGGTTTTAAAAAGAACTTTCTGCTGCTTAAAAAGACATATCTAAAACAAAAGGATATGGAAGGTTTTAATTAAAAATGAGAAAAGATTTACTAGACAAATACTTATTAAAGAAAGATAAGTCATATTAATATAAGAAGATTGTAAGGCAAAAAGTGTTATCAAGGATACAGATACTTTTTAATGACAAAAGTTTTAAATCACTAAGATTTGAAACTCATGGGCATGAAATAAATTAACCTTAAAATGTATAAAGCAAAATTAATATGATTACAGTGAAGAGTTGACAAATCCTCCATCAAAATGAGAGAATTGCTCACTGCTCATGCATTAAATGATAGGAAAGCAAAATTACCAAGCATATAGTTGACTATTAACATGCTGATTTTATGAACTTACAGCTCAATACTTAAAGAATACACTAAAAAATCAAAGAATATATTTTTTCAAAGCACACATGGAATCTTTTTGACAACATATTGGGCCATTAAGCAAGCCTCAACAATATCAGAGAATTGGTATCATTCTTTCTCTATTAGATAAGCTCTTTTATATTCTAACTTAACCTGATAAAAATTCTATAAGCCTACAGTAAACGTTCCAAATGGTGAAATGTTAGACATATTTATGTTAAATTCAAAGAGAAGACAGGGTTGTCCATTATTTCTGCTTCTATTCAAAATTGTATTAGAGGTCTTACCAAGGAAAGATAAAGATGTAAAGATTGGAAAGAGATAGACTCAGAATTTTGTATGATACAATTATCTACAAAGAAAACTCCAAAGAATCTATAGAAAATTACTAGCTGTAATAAAAATTTTAACAAGATAGCTGATATTAAGATGAACATACAAAAATTAATTGTAGTAACTTAATGAAGTTGTTAAAAATGAATTGCTTATCTACACACAAGGAACATAGAATTCAAACTCATTTAAAAAATACTGTGTACAATAGTTAACAAAAACCATAGAGTACATAGGAATAAGCCTAGCAGATGTGGAAGGTCTTTATGTAGAAAAATCACAAAACTTTATGCAAACACAATTTAGAATGATAAAATTAAATATGAGATATGTACTATATTCTGGAATGGGAAGCGTCAATATTGTAAAGATGTCAGTTATTCCTAAATTGATCTATAGATTCAATGTGATTTGAATAAAATCCTAACAGGATTTGTTATGAAACTTTACCAATTGATTCTAAATTTTATGTGGAAGGGCAGTGGACCAAGAATAACCACAACAGGTCTGAAGAACAAGGTGGAAAAGACTTATTTTCCAATATCAAGATTTATTTTAACTCTGTCATAACTAAGACAGTGTGGTATTGGTAGAGCTAAACAAAGAATGGAACATGATATAGAGCTTTAAAATAAACATGTGTGGGGCGCCTGGGTGGCCCAGTCAGTTAAGTGTATGGCTCTTGATTTCGGCTCAGGTCATGATCTTAGGGTTGTGAGACTGAGCCCTGCATCAGGCTCCACGCTCAGTAGGGAGTCTGCTTGAGATTTTCTCCTCCCCTCCCCCTGCTCTCTCTCTCTCTAAATAAATAAATCTTTAAAAATATATATAAAATAAAATAAACACTTGCATATGAAAAGACTTAATAAGTAACAGAGATGCCGTTGAACATCCCTGGAGAAAAGGAGGTCTATCCAATTAAGGATGTTGAGGCAATTGGTTATGTATATGGAAAAAAGGTGAAATTGGAACCCCTACCTCATCTCATCAAGTAAAATCATTTCTAGACGAATTTAGACTTAATGTGGAAGCTAAAATGTTTAAACCTTTAGCAAAAAAAAAAATGCAAAGGAATATCTTCATTATTTCAAGTAGGGAGAAGTTTCTTACATAAGAAACAAAAAGTGCTAACTATAAAATAAAAGATGGATAAATTTACATACCTTAAGATTAAGAGAATCTGTTCATCAAAAGATACGTTCCAGAAGAAAAGGTAAGCTACGAACTAGAAGGTATTTATAACATACATCCAAGAGATATAAGGACTCACAAATTAATTAAAAAAGAGATAACCCAGTAGAAAACAAAAGAGGAAAGGCATGACCAGACATTTCAAAGAAGAGGAAACATAAATCCCAGTGTAAATCTGAAAGATGTTTAAGCATTCATAATTTGGGAATTTCAAATGAAGACCATAGTGAGATACCATTATATACCTACTTTAGTGACAGAAATTAAATTTTACAATGGTGAAAAATATGAAGTCTGACAAGATTTATTAAAGACTGTATCTCAAACTGTTGGTGAGAGTATAAATTTTTACAAACACTTCAGAAAATAACTCCCATTATCATGTGAGGGTGAACATTTATATAGCCTGTGAACCTATAGAACTATTATTAGGGAAGCTCTTATTATTCATTTATTAAGAAACCTACAAGAAGGTGACTATCAGTGCTGTTTACAATCTAGATTTGGTGCATCGTATCAATTGACCTAAACTCTACAAAAATAATAAACATAATATTTGATATATATAAATATAATAAATTGATGTAGGAAGGTTTTAAAAGGCCAGATGTTCTAGATTATAAAAGATTAAAGAGACAGGATAACTAAATACCTGATTTTAATTGAATTCTAGATTAAAATAGAAGAGCTATACAGAGGACATTATTGGAAATTAGGGAAATTTGAATGTGGACTGTATATTAGATTTTGTCAATGTCAAATTTCTTAGGTGGTTATAGTATTATGGTTACATAAGAGAATATTTATGTTCTTAGGAAATACATGCTTTATGTATTTAAGGGTAAAATGCTATGTCTGCAGTTTACTTTCATATGGTTCAGTAAGAGAAAAACAATGTACATATCTGCAGAGAGAGACAAGCTAGTGTAGAAAATGTAAACAATTGATAAAGGGTGCTCATTATAATTTTGTCAGTTTTGCTCTCAGTTTGACATTTTTCTTTTAAGTTTGACATTTTTCAAAATTAAAAGTTGGAGAGAAAGCCAATTACATGAAACAATATATCATTTAAGGATGCATATACATGTGTCAAAACTATGTAATAGAAAGCAAAATAAAAAACAAAATTCAAAGTAGTGGTTCCTTTGGGTGAAGCAAGGAATTCAGAAGGAGAAGTCCACGTAGATCACTCAGTGGGTTGGTCGTGCTCTGATTTGTGCCATGGACTCAGGAGTGCTTATTTATGTTTACTGTGCTTTGTGATTACATATGTGACATATTCTTTTGTATATATCAAATGTCACATTAAAATGGTAAAGGAAAAGAGAGAGATTGAGTTGAATTAACTGAACTCTGCAAAAGGGGGAAAAAGAAAGTTCATGACACATTAGTTCTCTGAGGAAGAACTTTAACAAGGTCGGGATGGGATAGGAGGAGGAAAACACACGTGTGATTTTGTCTGACCCAGTATTTCCAAGATTTATTGGACCAAGGTAACTCTTTTCATAGAACACACCTTAAAGTACTATTGGTCCCAAGAGTCCTTTTGGGAAATGATGCTTGAATTTTAAATATTAGCCTGCTGATAAAAGCAAGCTTTATTTCACAGAGATATAAGTATAAATACTATTTGGTTAAATTAATGAAGACATTTCAGCCTTGGTTTTAGGAAGAGAATTAGCTTCTTTAGTTGACCACCTCCACCCCCACCCCACCCTGGATTTTTAACTCTGAAAGGATTTCTGTTCCTTATATGGAATGCTTGGTTATAAGAAGTTGTCTCCAAACGTTTATTTTTTTCTTCAACTGGACCACTTATGTACGGTCTTCAAAGCGAAGCCCAAAATAACCTAGAGTCACGTATGTGCGCTCCTCTTCAGACAGGACTGGTACTAGTATACTGGTGAGAACAGACTAGATATTGCTGCAGCAACAAAACCACTCTATGATCTTAAATTCTTTTCTCACTTAGTGCTGCATGTTGTGGGTGGGCTGGCAAGAGGCTTTGCTCTTTGCGCTCAGTCAGGGATTCCTGCTTGTTGGAATTTGTACCATCTTCTAGTTATACCATTTGGAATATTATGCCTCTGCAGTCTCAGCATTAGGTTAAGCTAGAGACTAGAGAATTGCCCTGGGAAGAGGAAAGTGACCCACATCACATCTAGCCATGTAACACTGGCCAGAACTAGTCATGTAGTTCTAACGGATTGGGGGGCTGGGACGGGACTCAGGAAATGCAGAACAATCCATCCTTGCCATAGATAATAATAGTAGGACTAAACTGGAATGTGGCAGCCTTGACAAAAAGATAATTTATGTAGGCATGTTTACATATTTGCTTGCTTATTTGGAGTTGAGGTTTTGTCTTTGAATTATATCTTAGATGTTAAAAATCACATATAAACAATGCAGTATCACTTATTTTTTGGTTTTCTGTGCAGGTCTTTTTCCCTTCAGGTTGAATATAGATAATTGAGATGTGGTGCGCAAATAAATTAACAAAAGCAGCTAAAGGGAGAATTAGTGGCATAAAATTAATTTGTACATGAATATTTGTTTTCTCTTTTTTAAATGACAGCATGGAAACATTCCTTTTGAAGACAAGATTGCATCAGTGAAAGTGGTAAGTTCATGTAATAGTAAGCTGAATGTTGTGTTGAAACTGTATTTGTTGGTTAATTTGTAGCTCCCCTAATGCTTTGTGTATACTAAATATATTTCAATGTATTTAGAGTAGATAAGAATAGTTAAAATGTTTGTATGCACTGTTTTGTGTAATAAAATGGAAAATTTGGTTCTCAGATTTTTAATCCAGAAAAAAATAATCTTGTATGTTACTTTGAAACCAGTAGATGTTCAGGATTAATATCCGTAAAAGAATATATGTGAATTTTCTGAATTCCTAGTTGCAGTGACTTCTCCTAGATACTGAGAATACAGTGGGGATCAAGACAAAGATGTCCTAGACCTAATGGATTTTGCAAGCCATTATAGTTCTCTACATGCATTAAATGTGGAATAAGGATGGTAAAAAGGAAAAAATGGGGCATTAGGAATGTACAAAACAAGGAATTAAAAATAGTTTCCTCCTTGAAAAAGAGATGTTTTAACTAAAGCTTCAAGGATTGGGGCGCCTGGGTGGCTCAGTCGTTAAGCATCTGCCTTCGGCTCAGGTCATGATCCTGGGATCCTGGGATCGAGCCCCGCATCGGGCTCCCTGCTCAGCGGGAAGCCTGCTTCTCCCTCTCCCACCCCCTCTGCTTGTGTTCCCTCTCTCGCTGTCTCTCTCTCTGTCAAATAAATAAATAAAATCTTAAAAAAAAAAAAAGCTTCAAGGATCAATAGGAGCAAGTCAGGCCCCGTGGAAGAGTTTTATGAGCATTGTAGACAGAACAGTATGTGCTCAGTCCTGGAGAAAAAGGAGCACATAGAGCATCCTAGCAGCTGAACGAGAACCAGAAGGGTACTTAGCGTGAGGGTGAGAGCAGCAGGAGAAAAGGCAGAATGTCTTTGTAGAGGCCAGATCCTGCACCTCCTTAGCAGTTTTGAGGACTTTGGAATTTATTCTGAGGACCATCGAAAGTCCTTGAATATTTAAGCAAGAATGTGGCGAGATCAGATTTAAATTTTGAAGCAATTGCTACAGGGAGTCATTTAGAAGGAAGCAGAAGTGGGTACAAGAAGTATCATGAGACCATTGGGAAACTGAGGTGGGAGCGAAGGTGTCACAGACCAGCGGTGGTGTACGTTAGGTACTCGGGACGACAGGTGCGTGTTTATTTTGAATGGTAGATATGTTTCTTTGACTTTTTCTTTTCATACGTTTCTTTTTTAGGATTTTCTGTGGCATCCGGAAGTTAATGGTTCTATGAAACAGTGTATCAAAGTGTGGACCGAGGTCTGTATTTGAAAATATAGGCCTTTCTGGTTTTAAGCAACCACATTTTAAAAGCTCATGAACACACACTGTTTTGCTCCCCCTTACTCACCTGTCCCACTCTTCTGTACTTTATGCCAACTTTCTTAATAGTGACCAAGTTGTGAATAAACTGTGAGACACAGAGACATTGAATGACTTGCTCAGTGAGTTGTGGATTGATGCTGTCACTTTACTGAGAAGAGGGAGTTTTGATCCAGTTCCTCTGCTGCCACCACTCTGACCCTACAGCCATTATGCTTATGCCACACTTTCCAGCCAGAATTTTCTGTTACTGCTGTAGCCCAGTTCATTCAAACCCAGGTCATCTTCCTAGCACAACATACGTTCTTTTGAGTGTTTTCCCACTTTGTCCTTCAGACTCATGCCCAGGTTCTTTAGGAACCTATTTTTTGTTAAAAAGCCTGTTTTCTTCCCTTTTATCATTACACTTGTGATGCAAAAATGGAGCCTGGTATATTTTGGCTCATAATGTTCGGAGATAAATTAGATATAAGGACAAGCATGCTATTAACCTTGAAAACCCCTAAGTCCTCACAAGTCCACTCTACAATCTCCACAGTAGTCTCCGTGGAGCTCTTGGTCTGTCCTTTAATTAAACCTGTATTCTTTCCCAGAGGTGTTCGCATTCAGGATGGATAAAGCAATATTCAATTTTGTTGATCTTGTTTTGCTTAATTACTTGTGCTGCAATGGTATTTTTCTTTGCTTCTTTTCACGTTACATGTTTAGTACTGCAACCACTTCATACACCAAATAAGCTTATGTAGTCAACATTTCTAACTTTGTTTCTTTCACAAAATGTGTTTAAGTTTTCAAAAAACAAAAATGCAAACAACTTCTAGAATTCAACTTTCTGGTAAATTGCAGTCTCACATAATTGTCTTTTGTTTTTATTGATATGTTTATTGCAAAAGTATAGAATAATGTTACATGTATATGTCAAAGGATTTAAACATATGTTTTATATTTGTGCTGGACCTAAAAGTATATCCATGAAAGTAGTAGAAATTCACAGCTAAATAAACATCAATGTAGTATAATTTACAAGTCCTGCAGAATCACAGAAGACCTTTGTTATTTACTAACTTGGAGATACATTGCATATCCAGATTTTCAGTTCTTATAATTTGCTAAAACTAATTTTTGGAGCATTAGCTTCTCTTGTAAAACTCCATATGCACTACTGGGGGAAAGAAAAGATTCAGCTTATTTAGGGAGATGGCCGTGTCATTACCTAATATTGATTAATTGATTGATTTCATTTATTTAAAGAGTATGTATGTATGCATGTATTTATGTATTTATTTTTGGCAGTTTTCATAGTAAGCTGCTAGATCCTAAGAATACAATGATCCATATTTTTATGATTTACGTAGTATTGCTAGTTTTATGCTGGGTATTAGGAGTGTGGCTAGAAATTAGCCTCAGTCTCAGCCCTCAAAAAATTTATAATATCTAGTAGATAGTGACTTTCTGATGAATAATAATATGGTAAAATGAAGAGTAACTACAGAATTGAGCACAATGGACTATGAAAGCACCGTGGATAGAGGCACTTAGTATGGAGGTTGGTTAGATATAGGTGATAGTTTAAGAAAGCTTTACATGGGGCGCCTGGGTGGCTCAGTCGTTAAGCGTCTGCCTTCAGCTCGGGTCATGATCCCAGGGTCCTGGGATCGAGTCCCACATCAGGCTCCCCACTCAGCGGGAAGCCTGCTTCTCCCTCTCCCCTGCTTGTGTTCCCTCTCTCTCTGTGTCTCTCTCTGTCAAATAAATAAATAAAATCTTAAAAAAAAAAAGAAAGCTTTACAGAGGAGATAATATTCCCAGAAGAACTGTGGGGTCAGAAAGACACACTTATTCATGGAGATAGCATTATTGAAGCCTACAGGCATAAAAGCAAAGTTGAATTTAGACAACTCCACTATGATTCAACAGATATTTATTAGTCGCCTGCCATTTTCTAGGTACTGGGTTAAAAGCTGCTGATACCTTGGTTAACATAATAGAGTTCCTCTCCTCAAAGAGCTTCCAGATGAGTGGCACATATAATTAAGAAAGTAATGTGACACATACTAAAATAGGGGAAAATACGGTGCAGGATGATTACAGGGAGTAGGCACTAACTCTGAGTTTTCAAAACTAGTTTTCAGATAAAGTGATCTTCAGGGTGTGGGCCCAGAGGCGCCTGGGTGGCTCAGTCGTTAAGCGTCTGCCGTCGGTTCAGGTCGTGATCACGGGGTCCTGGGATCGAGGCCCACATCGGGCTCCCTGCTCAGCGGGGAGCCTGCTTCTCCCTCTCCCTCTGCCTGCCGCTCCGCCCGCTCGTGCTCTCTCTCTGTCTGCCAAATAAATAAATAAAATCTAAAAAAGGAGGGGGAGGGCCTGGTGTGAGAAAGAAGGGTTGTTTCAAGCACAGGAAATAGTATATGCAAAGATACTGAAGATAGAGTGTAACTTATTCAGGGGATCTTTTTTTTTAAGATTTTATTTATTTATTTGACAGAGAGAAAGAGCACAAGCAGCGGGGGAGAGGGAGAAGCAGGCTCCCCTCTGAAAGGTTTAAACAAGAGAATGATGACATAGTGGGGTAGTTGTGGGAAAATTAGGCTAACCTGTGAAGAAACCAACAATTTCGATTTAATACTATAGGTAAGTGGTAGTCATTAAGAAGTCTGAGCTACTCAGGTGGATTTGGAGAATCTGGGTACAGTGTGAGGTGATATTTGAAGTTACTTAAATAGAAGACATTGAATAGGCAGTGGGTTTAGAGATTAAAGAAGAGGGCTTGTAATGGAACGATCAAAAAACTTGTGAGAAGGGGCAGTAAAGGGAGTAAGAGGAAAAGCAGAAGAATAATTGTAATGTAACACACAGGGGAGGAAAGAGTTTTAAAAAAGTGGCCAGTCAGAAGTGTCACTTAAGGAACTAGACAGAGTAGAATGAAGCTAACAGAATGTGGCAATCCAGAGTTCCTTGATGGGAAGGTCAAGCCCCAACTCAAAACGTGATCAATTGAGGCATAAATGAGAGAGAAAAGAAATTGTCATAGCGAGGGCAAAATGCTCTTCCGTGTAATCTGTTGGTTAACAGTGTGAGGGGGAAGGATTTGAGAGTGAGGCAGGGTTGAAGGAATGTGTCTTTGAGGATAAAGATGATTTAGCATTTTGTTGATGGGGGAAGGAAGGAGACTAGAGAATGAAGACAAGATTGATGAGAGTTAGAGACGGATCATTCATGGGTATAGCCTTGGATGTAAAGAGGGAGGCTCTAGAAACAGTAAGGATTAGCCATTAGGAATAGGGAGATATTTCTTGACTCTGTTGTTCAAGAAAGATAAGCTGTCTGAGGTTGTAAGAATGGAGGAAGAAAGGCTAGAGCACACAAGCCAGATGAATTCTGTTTTCTCTATGAAGTTTGAGAATTAAATTATATATTGAAAGTAAGAAGGAAGGCAAGAGGGACCTGTAGAAGGGAAATAAGATTTGGGATAACCAATGTGAAGAGTGAGAAAAGGAGCCATCTAAAGCTGAGGAAAAAGTTCCACTAAAATAACAGTGTAAAACGAAGCACACTAGACTAGAAATAAGAATATCTAGGAAGGAAATTATTGTTACTCTTTTTCTCTGCTTTCATAGTCTTCTACACTAGCATGTATTACATTTACAATGAGACAATACCTGTCATTTTTATTTTTATAGATGAGTCAGATTTTTTTCTCATTAAATTTCTTGCTTATATTTAATTGTTGTGCATCTATTTCTAACATCAGGACTTTGATGTTGTGGAAAGTACACTTCAGGAGTCACAAGACTTAAGTTCTGGCTTTGTCCCTACCAGGCCTCAGCAATACCCTGTAAACTTTTCTGAGTCTGTATGCTTAATTTTATAAGATATGTATAATATCTTCTTGCCTAGATCACAAGTGGCAAGAATCTATATTAAAATAAGCTAATTTAACAGAACTTAATAAATTACCAAGTACTATATAATTGGTAATATTAGTAGTAGGACAATTTCCATTTGGTCAGGATTTGTTAAATAGGACGATTTCCATTTGGTCAGTATTTTGTTAAATACATACTGGATTTAGCTTTCCCAGAGACATTTTTTATATTTTATTTAACATTTACACCATGTACCCTATAGGCTTCCATGGATATTTTTTTTTTAATTTGCTGCCATAATATACTCTATAAACAGTTTACTCAGAATTCAGGAGAATATTAGGCCATATTAGATTTTAGTGATTTTTTTTTTAAGAACATCAAAGAATTAAACATACCAGCTTCATGCCATCCTGTTAACCACATAACCATGTAAGGTTTTAGGCATTGGATGGTCCATCTTGTTATATAACAAGAATCCAGTAAGGAACTCCAGAAAATTAAAGTGCATTTAGAAGGAAAAACTTAAATTCAAGGCAAGAAGTAAGTGATGTTACTTATATTAATTCCCTTAACTGGATAGAACATTATGACAAAGATTTTTCTTTCTTTAGGATTCTGTTGCAAAGCCCCATGTGATTGTAGCGGGAGCTGCCACAGTAAGTTATTATCTATATTCTTACATGGTGATTTTTGTTTCATACTTAAGGACATGCTAAGAAAAAGTTAACTTATGTTAAATAAAATTCTTGATTGTACTTAGATATCAATTCCCACTTCTATTATACTTAATGAGGCTGATCAATTATCATGAAAAAAATCTGAGTGAACTTCATAAACTTGGTGTTAAATGTCAATATTATTTTATATCTAAAATTACATTTTTCTTGAACGTTATACATTGTGTGTCTAATTTTATATCAGCTTTTTCTAATTACCTTCATAGATTTCATGAAATAATTTGACCAAATTTTATTCTAATGTTGAATAAAAATGGGAATTATCTTAAAATAATAACTTCTGTTACAATAGAGCAAATTATAATTTTTCTGTGATAAATACTGAATTAATGCTTAATTTTTACTTCTTAGTGGTCTATCAAGATTCATAATGGTAGCAACGAAGCGCTTTCCCAATATAAAATGAACATTACCTCTATAGCACCACTTTTAGAAAAACTGGCAAAGACTAGTGATGTTTATTGGGTCTTACAAGGTAAGGAATGAGTAATGAACAAATGTCATTTTGTATGTATTTTGAGGCATGGGTTTTGTCTCCTGTCTCAAGAAGCAAAATTACTCCTTTGTGAGAATAAATCTTGAAATAAGGATTGCAAAATTAGAATAATTTGAGTTATTTGCTTTCCTTTTCTGAACTTAAGGGACAAATAAATATAATAAGTAAAAATAAATAATAAATAAACATATCCTTCAAGGAGCCTCTGTATACAAAATGGCTGTAGAATATAACAAAGAGAATAAGTTCTCGAAGGCAAATGAGATGTTTAGCTCTGATTTTATTTCTTACAAAGTATATTTATTATAATTGGGAAATATAGAAAAAATTATTAAGTCTGTTTCATAATATTAGACTCATTGGAAGTAAATGAATGTACTTTGGAATTGACAGAATATATTTAAATCATACCATCTAGTTTATACTTGGTAATGAAATTCTTTAAGAGAAAGTTGACATTAGATCAAGTCATTTCAGGAGTTTGTTGAAGGTCCATTATTTAATGCTTAGCATAATATGAAATTGCCTTGGATATTTTAACAATTCAACTTGCTTGTCAGAAATTCTTATGATTATTTCCAAATTGAATGTCAAGTTGAATGGAACAACAAGGGTGGTGATAATCTGTTCTGTAGTCTATATTATTTATAGACTCATCGTTAACCTTTCTCTTACTAAAATGAGAAAAAATTAAATTTATGGTAAGTGATAAGGGACCTTGGTCCTCAATATTATTACTTCCTAATTGTGTCAACAAAGCAGTGACAGGAGAAGAAAAAAAAGATTGACTGCTACTCTTTATTAGGCAGTCTTCCCCAGTCCAGTTTTAAATTCCATTGCCCAGTAGAACTCAGCATCCCCAAATTTTAAACTCTTAAGACATGCTAGAACATAAAAATGTTTCCTGAAAGCTGTGTACGTAAGAGAAAAAAGGGATGAAAGTTCTTTAAATTTGAGGGAGATATTGATTGATTGAAAGCATCTGAACTTTAACAGCAAAATATGAAATGCAATCAACTAACTTGCATGATCACAATTTCTACAAATAGGGACTTTTAAAATGTGTTTTTAAAAATATGTGTTTCACGTGCAGATCCTGTTTATGAAGATCTATTAAGTGAAAACAGGAAAATGATCACTAATGAGAAGATAGATGCCTACAATGAAGCTGCAGTCAGTATTTTGAATAGTAGCACCAGAAATTCTAAATCAAGTGTTAAGATGTTCAGTGTTTCTAAATTAATTGCTCAAGAAACCATCATGGAATCATTGGATGGCTTACATCTCCCTGAATCAAGCAGAGAAACTGTAAGAATTCTTGTATCTGTCAGAAGATAGAAACTATAATATCTTATTGGTTATAACTATACATCACTATAATATGGTAACAAATAATTTATTTTATTGCAATCTTAATTACTTGTAGTTATTCTATCTAAACATATATCTACACATAATTTTGCTTTCTATTACCTCGCTGAATATATTAGTGAGAGTTTTAGTAAAAAGGGGAAGAAGTTATGCAAGGGAGGAAATGAAGCTTCATTTATTGAGTGCTAGTCACTGTTAATATACCTTACCTCCTAAGAAGCTTATAAGTTCTCAGCACGTTCATGTTTAAAAACTATTACTTTATGTTCTTTTTGCCTTAAGCCTTAAATTTATAAGACTAAGCTTCTGTGAAGCCCACATTTTTAAAATATGTGGAATCATTTTTATTATTTCCTTATATATAGTTCTTAAACCCTAAGTATTAGTCAGAGTGCATAGTAGTTACTGAGCAAATCCAGATTGATGGATGGAAAGGGATTTTAGGTCAAATAAGAAAGAGAACTGCCTAATTGTAAATTTTCACACACAGTACAACAGATATTATTTATTGTTTTCTTATAAAGCAGAATCTTTTTGAGGATCACATAACCCCTTTGACTGTTCAATAAAAGGCAATGATTCTGTTCCTGTTCCACGCAGAAAAATGCGTGTTTGCATATTCACACACATGGTTCTCCATAGACTTTAAAGGGGCTTTGTGGACCCTGGAACTGGTTAAGAACCTTAGGCTGGAGTTTGTAGGCTAGTATCTTCAAGAATGCCAGGTATAGAACTTCCTGAAGTCACAGAGCTAAAAGGATGAGCTTTTCTAAATCGTTGAGTCTCTCTGAATGCTTAGGCTTAAAAAATATAATCACTTTAGAGTTCCAAAATTGCCTAAACTATAAAATTTTTATAAAACTAGATTTGAGTGAACTTCAACTAGACAGACTATTGGCAGCTTGTCCAGATTTTTATTATAATGAAACCATGTTGAAGCTTCCACAATTTATTTGACATTAGAAACCTTAAAACATTAGAATCCTAAGTGGCCCATAAACTATAAACCAAATGAAAAGCAAATTACAAATATTGTTAGCTAAGAATTAGTGATTTTTTTGGTGCCAGCAATTTTACATCTTTTTTTTTTTTTTTTTTTTACGTCCAAAGACTGGGACTCTATCTTAAGTATCCTGGTATCTTCTGTATTGAAAGTCTGCTAATTAAAATTCTTTGGGCTTTGACATCTGTCAGTATATTTTTCACCAAAGGTCATGGCCCATTAGCAGCCATGAAATGGGTATTTCTTTTTTTAAAAGAATAGAATAGAAAAATGTCAGAGTGCATTCCAACTAGAAAGGAGAGGTATTGTTTCCTATATATGTGTTCTGGGTCACATTATAAGATGAATATTTCATTTTGGATCGTAGTCCAAAAAGTTTGAAAAACCCTGAACTGGCTATTACAGCTTGAAGGAATACCATTATATGCATAAGTGTTTGGGAAATGGTAGCAAAAAGTACAAAGGCATTTTGGTTTCGGTGCTGAAAACTCAGTAGTATTCACAAGAGAAAAATCTAATGCAAGATATATTACTGACAAGATAATAACCAAATGACTTGATTTGTTCACAGAGTGCAATGATCCTTATGAACGTGTATTGCAATAAGATTCTGAAGCCTGTAGACGGTTCCTGCTGTCAACCTCGGCCACCTCTTACTCTTATACAGAAGCTAGCTGCTTGTTTTTTCACTTTATCTATTATCGGATATTTAATTTTTTATATAATCCATCGTAATGCTCACCGGAAGAATAAGCCATGTACTGATTTGGAAAGTGGAGAGGAAAAAAAAAATATTATCAGTACCCCCGTGTCTCCCTTAGAAATACTTTTACAGTCTTTCTGCAAACTTGGCCTGATAATGGCTTACTTCTATATGTGTGACCGTGCAAATCTATTTATGAAGGAAAATAAATTTTATACACATTCAACTTTCTTTATTCCAATTATCTACATCTTGGTTTTGGGAGTATTTTACAATGAAAATACCAAGGAGGTAAGAGTCATTTTCTTTTTAGCTAATGTTATCCTTTTTATCTCATTACAAACTCTGGATTAAATAAATAATATCATTTATCATACCAGAATATTCAAACATGTATATAGAAGACAAAGGGATATTGTAGTTGTACTTTGCCTGGTGGACTCTTTAACAGTTGCTTTTTTGAAACAGCTTGGAAAAAGTTCAAAGAGTCACGTGAAGATTGTTGAAAAGTTGGTAAATAATGATCTGTGAAAAAGATGTCATAACTTAGTGTTATTTTGCCTGTTTGGGGATGGAGAAAGTGGAGGTGCTCCCAATTTTATAATGGTCTGCAAACATGAGATACTATTATCTTATATCAAGTGAAAAACAATGTAACTGAAAAATATAATTAACAAATGCCTTTGTGCACATTTTATATTTATATATTTATACAGTCAGACAAGTATACACACAAATTCGAATGTACATAGTAATGTGGGCACTGCTTACAATATTCTGAATTTCCTATTTTAGAATTATTGTAATTGCTTAGAGTATTGGTGCAACTTCTTTATAAGGCATGATTTATTTGAATTAATAAACTCTCATATGAGGATTACTAATCAGTTTTTTAATCTCCAGTGAGAATATCCTTGGGAAAATAAACTATGATAATAGACCCTTTTTTCACAATAAAGTGTAAGAGAACTATAAGGTCTTTTCTAGCTGAAACTCTTAAGACTTCTTTTAAAGAAAATTATAAAATGCCGTTTTTTAGTTTTACAAACATATCTGTCACAATATAAATGTAATCTTAATATAAAACCATAAGTAGCAACTTAAATATATAAAATCTCTTTTAGTTTATATTAATCTTCAAATTCATATTGTATTTTAAATAGTTTTATTATATCTTTTATCAAATCAAATGCCAATCTTTAATTGTTTTTCCCCCACAAGGTTCTTTTGACAGAAGCATTAGCTTTATATCCTATAAAAAAAATTTACTTAATAATAGCTTCATAGTGCATTTTAAAACAGACTTTGGTTCTTTTCCACAGACTAAAGTGCTAAATAGAGAACAAACAGATGAATGGAAAGGCTGGATGCAACTTGTGATTCTGATTTATCATATCTCTGGAGCAAGTACAGTAAGTATTTTGAATTTATGTTCAGAAGACATAGGAAATGGTGGGACTATGCTGTTTCTTTCAGGGCATCACCTCCTTTTGTGTTTTATATTCTTCACCATTTAGAAACCTGTTTTATTGCCCACCCAATCATTATACCTTCCCATTCTTCTCCTACCACCGGACTCTTTGAGAAGGTATAGTTTTAAGGCAATAATTTATTTGTAATACTTGGCCTTAATTTTAATTAGTAGAAACAGCCGATAATCTAAGGGTATTATTTCATGCCACCCTGTTGGACAGCTAATTTAAACTTAAGAAGAAACTGTGTAGATGCAAAGGATTTCAAATAGGCAAGTTCCTACCAAAAGAAATCAAGTTAGATGATTATATTTATCTTCTACCCTTACTTGTATTTTAGGAAGTTTGGCCAACTGTTTTTACCCCTTTAAAATTTAAAAACCTTAGAATTCTTTTGCCCCAGTATTCAAAGAACTCAGGTACTAAGGGACTACCATTGTACCATTTTTCTGCCCTACTTCCTAAGTATTACCTCCTTCATGAGCTGGAGGACCCTTTCTTTGCTCACCTAGTGCCTTCTGTACCTGGACAAAATCATTTTTTCCTTCTCCCTAGGTGTCTTAAAAGACAGGATTCACATAGTCTCGGAATACTCTGGATTTGTCAAGGGTAGGAAAAAATGTATTCCGAATTGTAACATTCTAGCTACATTGCAGTTAAAATGAGCTTTTGAGGGTGAATGCAGGTATCTAGTAACCACTTCTCACACAAGTTTTATAGTGAAGATACAAACTAATTTCTATAAAATATGTTTTGAAAATTTAAGAAACTCATTCATAATTATGGAGCTACCAAACTGTTTTTTATTGCTTATATAAAGCACACATCTGTAAATAGTATTTGAATCAATGACAAATTGAGATAAGAGGGGGAGTGTTGTCCAGACAGCAATATTTTGAAATTTCCATAGCAGCAGTTAGGAAGGTAAATAATACTGAGGTTTTTTTCTCTAACAATTTTTCTCTAACAGGTGTCTCTAACAATTTGAAGATAATGTTATTCTTCATTGAGTCTTTTCATTATTTTCAAAAATTGGCAGTGATTTTATGGATGGTTTGTTTGAGGGCAGAAGGTAAAAGCATGAAGTATAATTTATACTGAAATTGTATGGCTCTGACAAGTATATTTGTGGCAGCAGTGAAATTCCCGTGACACTGCAGCTGAGGGGGACCTAGTGTGTTCAGGTGGTTCCAGAAGATCCCAGACAGTAGAAGAGGCCCAAGGCAAGGACAGGTGAGGAGAGTAAGATTGAGTTTATAAGCCCAGTTCAGAATTTGGAGGATATATTTGTCAGATTCTCTAAAAAGTAAGTAGAGATGAATATTGAATCCTAGAAATATCTCTGACATATGAATAAAGATTAGATTAATTTGAGAGGGAAAAAAGACTGTTTTAAGAAAATGCCACTTAGATACATAATTAATTGCTGACATATTAAAGGGTGATACTCCTATTAAAAAAATCAGATAGAAAGAATTAATGGCAGATTAAGTTATTCAATTCAGTGATTCCAGAAAGAATTTGGATCATAAAAAGATGAAGGCAATTTGGCATTCTATTATAATCATTTGCCAAGCTAGCATTCTAATTCTAATATATCTTAGACTACATCCCAATATATCCTAAATTACAATTTTTAAAAAATCCCTGTTCTGGAAGGACATACTTTTCATTAACAGACCATTTGTTATGATTAATTAACATATTCCTGTTCTTTTATGTAATAGGATTTTGTGGTTAAAAATTACCTGTATCTACACTGGCAAAAGCATTATTAGCATGGGTTATAACGTATCTTGGAACTTGATTCTTGTATATTTGAGGGATTACCCTCATTAAAAACTCTTTTTAACTGCCACGGTTATTTTAATTACCTAATGTTTTTTATTTTGAGTAAAATATGTCAAACTTTAGTTGTGCCTTGTTTTTATACTAAAATAGAAACCATAAAAAATTACAGAGAATTATTAAAATAATCCAGATGGTCTGGCAGATTGCGGTTGTTGGTATAAACATTCCTTTAAAACAGGATTTATAGGAAATATGGATAAAATACTGTGAATTTAATATGGAGAGTACAGCAAGTTAGCTTTATACAGTAGATGATTTTGTGTTCCACTGTGGGTTTTTTTCCTTTGGGAGTTTATGAGTAACTTTCATGAAAGAATCTGAATAAAAGATCTTGAGGAAAAATTTGTGGGACTAGAAAAAGAACAGAATCAGAAGCTAGCCTAGCTATTAATTATAATGCAGTTGCAAATCAAAATATATTTTAATACTAAAATTTTGTTGTAATACTTGACTCATGAAAGAGAAAAAGAAAAATAATTTGAATTAAAGGAGAATAAAGAGGAATGACAACCAAGTGCAATGTGTGATCCTTGATTCAAGATTGCTAAAAAAAAATTTTTTTTAAACCGTAAAGGTTGCTACTGGGACAATACAGATTGTACAATAGATACTGTTATATTCATATTAAATCTTGGGTATGATAATGATAATATAGTCATGTAAGAAACTATTCTTTCTTCTTAGAAGATACTTGCTAAAGTATTTAGGGATGATGTTGTGTACAACATTCTTTAAAATAGGTCAGCATGGTATATGGGTGTCCACTGTACTATTCTTTCAGTTTTTCTGTTGACTTAAAATATGTTAAAATAAAAACTTGGGAGAAGTATTACATGAAATTTGTAATAATCTGACATTGGCAGGTACTTGGCAGATTATTGTGATGGTGTTTAATTTAATTTAAATGAATAGTATTTACTATTTAAATGTAATAACCAAGTCTCAACTCTGTAGGCCCAGCCCCAGTCTTGAAGGGATTTCAAAGCATGTTTTATGGACAGTGGTTAAAGTAACTGGGAATAGTTAGCCTAGATTGGATAGCTCTTTTCAGATACTTGTAGTCAGATAAAAGAGTGACTAAGTGTGTACAAATGGCTCTGGAGCTAGACTTTCCATTATGGAAGCCACTAGCTACATGTGGCTATTGAACACTTGAACTATAGCTCGTTGGAATTGAGGTGTTCTGTGAACATGGCAGATATACCAGTTAAGTATGATTCGTTGTGATAAATGCATACTGAGTTACACTTGGTGTAAAAAATAGAAAATATCTTACTACATGCTTATTACATGTTGAAATGATAATATTTTGAATATATTTAGTTAAATGTATTGTGTTTGTTAAAATTAGTTTCACTTGATTCTTTTAGCTTTTTAAATATTCTGGCAGCCATGTTAAAAAAGTACTGTGTGGCTCGCATTTTATCTTGACGGCATAGCACTGTCCTAGAGAGCTGAAATTGGTAGCTTTTACACAGTTACATTTCAACCTTTCTGGAAAAGGAACTTTATGGTAGAAAATGATCATCTGAAAATGGAATGGATTGCCTTGGGAATTTGTATGTTTTTTGCTATTAAAAAATGGTCAAGGGGGTGCCACCCATGTGCCACCCAACCACCCAGTTGGTTAAGCATCCAACTCTTGATTGCAGCTCAGGTCATGATCTCAGAGTTGTGACATCAAGCCTCGTGTAGGGGTC
Organism: Eumetopias jubatus; assembly: GCF_037043125.1. Taxonomy (NCBI): domain Eukaryota; kingdom Metazoa; phylum Chordata; class Mammalia; order Carnivora; family Otariidae; genus Eumetopias; species Eumetopias jubatus. The sequence continues at coordinate 39,353,637 of NW_028274820.1, forward strand.
CGCGCTGGGTCGTGGAGCCTGCTGAAGATCCTTCTCTCCTTCTCTCTCTGCTCCACCCTTCCCCACCCTCTTAAAAAAAAAATGTTTAGATACTTGAAGGGAATATTTTAGAGTACTTTCAAGAATAAGGTAACAGGCTTAGATTAGATAAATCCTGAGGTTATTTTAAGATGACGTTTGCTACCTTCATACCTTCTAGTATGTTACACCTTCATTGAAAATTTCTGATTCAGTGATGAGATAAGACATTTAAAAAGAACTGATGATGAAGGGCAATAAATAAAAACTATTTTTGGTATATAGATTGTGAGTACTTTAAGAATGCCAAGGAAGGAAAGATGCCTTTCATCTGAGAGTAAAGATAGGAAATTTTGAACAGGGCTGTAAAGAAGACTAGGATTTGAATAAGGAAAATGTGGTCACAAGAAGAACATTCCAGGGTAGAATAAACAGATAAACAAAGGAAAGGTGACAGGGAGGCACCAGAAGGACCAGTATGGGAGACAGAGAATCTTAACAGTTTGGCTAGAATGGAGGTGGTATTGAAGAATCTATGACCTATTATAAATTCAGGGGTTTTTGCCTTCTCAGAAAAGAAAAAGATGTGTTCAAGGGTGCGTTCAAGGATATATACAAAAGATACATACATTCAAGGACTTATAAAATCTATTTAGGGTGTCTACTTAATTATTTTTTCCTACAAAGTATCACTTGGGAAAGACACATTAACCTGAAGTGGACATAAGCAGTGTCAATGCTGGATAATTACAGAGGTGATCAGATGAGTCTATAAAATAGAAGCCAAAAAATTTTTATATAGATTTAGTAATTATCCCTGAAAGAATAGTCTTATAATTGCAAGGGTTGGATGTCACTGAATAAGGCTTTTAAAGATCATTTTAAAAAACAGAGTACTACTTGTGTTGTGGAGATTATGAATATACACGTAAAGGACCAATGGCTGATGGACAGGGTGAATGACAGTGTTCTAGGGTTATGAGAATTAGGACTTACAAATGAGATGATATTTCCAGTGATTCCCATAAAATATAGATCAGAAACGTGTTACATTTCATTTAACTTAGAAATGAAGCTAGGTTGCTCTGAAAAACCATTGTAAATGATTCTAAGGGTCTCGGTCATGAAACATTGATGTGGGAGTATAGAATAAAATTGTTTTATAAATTAAGAATGGGAGGGAAATAGTATTTCTAAATTATGTTTGCATATGTTTTTTAATATATATTTGTTGCTAAATAATTATATATTGTGAGTAGTTATATGACAATTTACAAATCTAAAGTCTGTGTAGTTGAGGGGGCCAAAATTTGTGGGATTTTTGTTTTGTTTTTTTATCTTCTCATTGGAAAAATGTGAAATCTACAGTTACCTTATATTCAGCCTATCTGGTGATTAATAATTATGGATATGATATATTTAATTCCAGGTGGAGAAAATGTACAAAGTGTTTCACCTTTATTAACTCCTGTATTCCTCATAAGAACCTTGTTTTGCGGTTTAGAAAACTCACTTAAAGTCACGTAGCTAGTTAAGTGGCGGAACCAGAATTTGAGGTCTGATTCCAAAGTCTACATCTTTTTTAACTCTTGCTATGTTGCCTAAGTTTTAAAAATAAATCCTTTCATTGAGCTCATGCCAAGTAACAATGATCCATTGTCTTGATTAAATGTATTGGTTACGATAATTCAAAGTATAGTTAGTGCCAACATATTTTACCTATTTATTTTTGCCAACAGTTTTTGCCTGTGTACATGCACATCCGGGTTCTGGTTGCTGCATACCTCTTTCAGACGGGGTACGGGCATTTCTCATACTTTTGGATCAAAGGAGACTTTGGAATTCATAGAGTCTGTCAGGTAGGAATGTATTCAGCTCTTTTCTTTTTCTTTCACTTTGGCGTGAAAATATAAATATGGTCATTATAAGGACACAGATAATTTGAATTTATGAAATTCCACATTAAAGTTGTGTTATTTCTGTGTTCTGTGGTTAATAATTCGAGATAAATAATTTATTACTGAGGGAAGGGAAAATGTAATTTAGATGAGTGTCTAATAAAAGCGCCAGTACACAAGGGACAACATTGCTCATTCAGTTCAGTTCTGTAGAAATGTACAGTTACCTGGGATTATTATAATGTGTCATGTTTTCTTTAAGAAGAGGATTAATATTTATTAAGTTTCTATCTTGTGCTGGGCGCTTTCTGAATATTATTTTATTTACCCCTCATTACAACCCAGAGTTGTGATTTTCATGTTTACAGAAAGGACACTGAGGCTCTGAGAGGTTAAATAATTTGCCTATGGTCACATAGTAAGTGGTAAAGCTCTAATATCAATCTGCTCAAATTCTGTGTTCTTTGAATGACATCACACTGTCAGAAATGACTGTTACAGGGGTCCCAAAGACACTTTTTAATTTGAGTAATATTATTTTGTATCTATGACAACTCTCAATTTAATCCTAAATGGGGTAAATCAACATCAAACAGAGATGAAATGGACACCCCTTTGTTGCGGTAATCTAATCTCTGCTTATAAACTGTAGCCCTAGGAAGGAGGCTTATGATTCTTCCCCCACATTTAACAAGATGGCAGTTGTAGCCAGAGGACAGCTCAGGCTGGTGCTTTGCTTGGATTTAGTTAATATAATGATGCATAAATATTTTATATTCAACTCCTTACAGTGATGGTAGAACAAATATAATTTTAAGGATTAGTAAAATATACTTTTACAGTTATTACTTTAGTCTTAAATAAATGTTTATACTCTGTCAGAGAGAATCTGTCTTTGCTCTTCATGCATACCTGGAATGAAAACCATTCTCTTCTCCTTTTTAATAGGTCTTATTTCGTCTCAATTTCCTGGTAGTGGTGTTATGTATAGTGATGGATCGGCCTTATCAATTCTATTATTTTGTCCCCTTGGTCACCGTGTGGTTCATGGTCATATATGTTACTTTAGCCCTATGGCCACAAATCATCCAAAAAAAAGCAAACGGTAAATATATTCTCTTACTGTTAATAAATACGTTCTTTTAATGTACTAAATTTCCTTTTAGTTGTTAAAGACTATTTTTTTATTGAGACATAGTTTAAATTTATGTGTAGTTTTGACATTTGAAACTTTGTTCTTAAACTATGTTTCTAAAATGTTACAGCTAACTAATTCAAGTGATATAACAGGGCAGATTAGTAGTTTGCATGTATATTGTATGTGTGTGTTCTTTTTTTTTTAATCTAAATTTTTCAAAGTCATTTTACATATCAGCTAATGCAGCAGTTTTCAGACTGTCTTGTATAGAGCCAGAGTGAAGAGAGCACTAGAAGAGAGAAGAGCAAGCCAAACAGGGCTCTGGGCCCCTGCATCCTTCTCCAGTCTTTTGCAGCTCTGCTTTATTTGATTTTTTACCTATATCGAGAATTTTGGATAAGCGTTCATTTGCAAAAAGGCTTTTTGTGTTAGCCAGGTATAAAGAGCACTAATATAATTTATCTTCTAGACAACCCTTAACGCAGTTACTCTCAACCTGTTGTACATACAAGGAAACCTCAGGGCCCAGAAGGTCGTCACCTTCAAACTCCACACATCCCATTATTGATAATGTTCAGAGTGAGGCCATGCTCATTTATCTTAATGCTCCTTTCCCTCAAGATCATATCATTGAAATAAAAGCTTCCCCCTTTTGGAAAAATTAAAAGTTGTTGTTTTTAATAATGTTTAACTTAATTCTTTCAACCAAATACCGTATATCAGAAATATTTTCCACTGACTCCCATTATAATGTCAAATAACTTTTACAGGTAAAAGTTGAATTCCAGCCTTTCATCAAGCCCATTAATGTCTTTGAACAGCCTCTGTAGCTTAATCCCTCGACACAAACCTAGCGTATTAATCAAATGAAATCAATATATATAAACTGTGAGCACATAACTTAAAATATGCGTATGTTAAAATACATCTTAAGGTTAAACCCTGATCCATTAGGGAGTTCTCAAGCTCTCTCCTTGGAACTCTAATGTTTCAGCAGTGTTACCTAAGCTATATTCAACATGAACGTTAGAACTATATTGAACATATTGTTCCAAATTTTGTTGTGCCTTTGAATAATAAATAGGTATAGTTGAATCCAGGAGGTATTTTCAGATATATTTATAGTGGATGAACAGGAGATATGGAGGGTATCAGGCATAGGTTGTGGCCTCTTTCCTAGCGAGGATGCTCTATCTTCTCCTTTTTGCCCTTCTTATAATTTATACCACTTACATACATTTTATGTATCCTGTGGGCAGCCTTCAATTATTTTAAGAACTATGCAGTGTGTTACTATGTTAAACAGAGACTATTAATATGTTTTCTAATGTAAACTTATACCTTTTAGTAAATTAAATATTTTCTCTCTTAGGAAATTGTTTCTGGCATTTTGGCTTACTGTTGAAACTAGCCTTCTTGCTGTTATGTATATGTTTTTTGGCATATTCTCAGGTTTGTACAGTCTTTTCAGTTTATATTTTGTTCTATGTTATTTTAAAGTTCAAGTCTATTAAAGTATGTGAGAAGAGTCAGAGCTTTTTTTTAGCTTCATTTTTTAATGACTGTAATAAAAGTGTCACTCTGTAGTTGACTACTCAGTGTAGTTCTTTTGAGACCTATCTACTTTTGTTACCACTGTTTTTGTTGTAAGAGCAATTTAAAGCTCTTCCTCTGGCAATTGTTCAAAATCCATTTTACTTGACTTTGATCAATCAGACGTTTATTGAATGCCTCTTATAAGACACTACTCTTAAGTGGAGATCAAAATTCTCTTGACAGAATTTGCAACTTGGTTTGTGCATTATTCATTGCATCAGAGTGTTCCTTGATTTTTTCATAACTGCATAGAGTAAAATTTTGGCAGTTAGCAAAACCAACTTAGGAGCACATGAGTTTGTATATATGTAGTATGTTTAATTTAATAAAATTTTTGGTCATTTTCTTATCTCTACCATTTTATCTCCCCCTATTATGATGGTTGAGGTTTTCTCAACTACTTTAGCAAGGTGGCAAACTGCTACCTGCTGGTCAATCCATCAGGCAGACAGATTATTTGGGCAACATGATATTTATAACAAAATATTTTAATTTGAATACCTATAGTTGTGACATATTCTGCAGTTTGCTCCCATCTCCAACATTCCCTGTCTTGGACTTAGCTGTGTCAGGTGCAAATGCCACATAAGCATAGTGTGTGTGTGTGTGATCTTATAAGCTGGTTTTTGTTTGTTTGTTTTGTAGACTTTTATATTTTATTTTCATTCTTAGAAATAAAGCATTTTTATTTCTGCCTGAACTCCAAGGTTTTTTACAGGAGATTTATAAAGTAAGCAGGAAACGATAGCAAATGTATAAAGAAATAGCCAGGTAACTGCAACAGCTGCTTGACATTTGCTCATTAAAATTCCAGACACTCCGTGGAGCATCTGAGGGAGAGAAGGGAAGGTGAACCAGGGGTTCAATAAAGAGACTAAGAAGGTTTCCCCAGCTTTGGGTCAGTGCACTGGAAAAAAAATACTTGGCCTGGTATAGCCCAGTGTCTTGCACAAAATGGGTGCTCACTAAATACTCGCCTGTTGATCACATAAGAAACAAATTTTTAATGATAAATGTGTCATATATATATGATCTATAAGACCATGTATCTCTAACAGATACTATATATTTCTGTTTCGTATCAATATTATATTTCTGTATTTCATATACATATCATATGTATGATCTGTAAGTACTTTATATTGCAAATCTTGGTAAGAATCATCTTCTTTTCTGAGGCATCGATTTTGATAGAACCTCTGTTTAATAAGCTATAAGTATTTTAAATTCTTAAATGATTAAATGGAGAATATTACATTTCATTAAAATAATAAACTTCTTCTAACCTAAAGATTCAGCATGACCTAAAATACAATTATGTTTTCATTTTTTTTTGCTTTTTAATAGCCTTTTTAAAAATTGTTATGTTACATTTTTTATGCTGTGGCATTAGGTCTAATAATGGAGCTTTCCTTAATAGAGTTTGTTGCCATTCTTTAGTCTGGAAATTGAGGTTTTTGTTCTCTTCTTTGAAAGACTTCATTAATGTGCAGGAATGCACCCAAGACTTCTGCCCCTTCATTCCCAGATTTTCCAGGCTTGTCAGATTAATAAGAGGGTACCATTCACTAACTTGACCACAGTAAAACTGTAAACTTTGTTTCAAAGGCTAGTAATGGCATTTGGGTATGGTTGATTGAGTAAGGTGACTAATTCAGAGCATTCTTTTAACTCAAATGGTTAATTGTAGATTATTAAGAACATTTAGAGAAAGAAAAACTATTTTAACCTTAACTATCATTCTTTAGGATATTGATATCATATTGGCCAAGGTCTTTTGTATTTTGGTGTTTTGATCTGTAAATATTAGCTATTTTGTATACTAGGTTAAAAACCTTAAATGGAAGAATTTTCCAGTTACTAGCTTGCCTTTTTTTTTTTTAATTTTGCAGTCTCAGTAGCCTTTCATGTGCAGTGAAAGTAAGTTAACAAAAAGTTTTAAGTCATCTTTGTTAGTCTTTAGTAAAATAAATCTCTTTTCAAACGAATTTCAAATGAAAGAGAATTTTTAAATTGTGAATGACTCTTAGATAATCCTAACTTTAGATAACTATAATTTATAATAGAATTAGAAAACAAGTATTGACTCATACCATCTTAATCTGTGTTCTGGATTCCTTTTCATAGGGTGCATTTGAGAAGATCTTTTCTCTTTGGCCATTGTCCAAGTGTTTTGAACTGAAAGGGAATGTATATGAATGGTGGTTCAGATGGAGGTTAGACCGTTACGTATGTATTTATCTTGTGATCTTTTGCCATTTCAAATTATACTTAAAAATATTATTTGGAAAATTATATATTTTTTTTAGTTTTAGAATAAGGAAACGTGTTGACTTGGTAAATTAAAGCAGCCCTGCTCCGCCTTTTTTTTATAGCAGAGAAAGGGTATGCATGGGTATTTATATCAACAGGAAAATACTGTAAAAATGTTGTCTATAAAGGGGCCTTTGTTTGAGTCCTAATTTTGACTTATAAATGATCCCTCATAGGGGTGCCTGGCTGGCTCAGTTGGTGGAGTGATCTCCAGGTCATGAGTTGGAGCCCCGCGTCTGGCGTAGAAATTACTTAAATAAATAAACTTAAAAAAAAATGATTCCTCGTGTATATGCTTCAGCCATTCAACACAATATTTACTGAGCCCTGATATATGCTCTAGATGTTGGTTTTGTGAGGAAGGCATATAGTAGAGAAAGAAGACATACCACCAGGCTTCTAAGCCTTACAATTGAGTTTAAAACCCAAGATTACTACTTATAATTAGGTGCTGAATTATGCAGTGTGGATTTTATGATAGGAGTGTGCAAAGAAGAGAGACCAGTGTCGAGGGTGATTCCGTGAATGTAATCGTGAAGGAAAGTTAAGATTCAGCTTGCCAAGAAAATGTAAAACATCTAGCACAGTATTTGGAAAATAATGGACAATGAATAAATACTAATTACCTCTCTTCTCTCTTTCCCCTTTTTCTTCCATATTTCACTCATCCTTTTTTTCATTCCACAAATGTTTTCTTAATGCCTGTTCTGTGCCATTTCCGGTATCTAATACCTATGTACTTGCCAGTGTACTACAGGGCATTTCAGAACCACATATGAATAAAAAGCTTTGCTAAAGGCTTGATATCAAATAATTTTAAGTTCTCAACTTTGTCATTAGAACAGTGTACTATGATAATTCACTTTAAGTCCTTGTTTTTAAAAAAAATAAGCTTTGGGGCGCCTGGGTGGCTCAGTCAGTTAAGCGTTTGACTCTTGGTTTTCGGCTCAGGTTGTGATCTCAGGGTCATGGGAGGGCTCCACGTTCAGCAGGGAGACTGCTTGGAGATTCTCTCCCTCTGCACCTCCCCCCCATGCGCGTGCACATACGCACTCACTCTAAAAAATAAATAACTCTTAAAAAAAAAAAGAAAAAGAAAAAGAAGCTTTATGTGCTTTCTGGCCCACCGTATTTTTTTTTGCCATTCTTGTGTTACATAAGCTCCTTCTTAAAGGCATGATCTTGGTGGTATTAGTGTTGATTTATTTGGTTGAAAGTATCAATAGAAAATGTGTTTTATTTTGGTTTAGCATTTAAATTTTATCATACATCTCCATAATAGTTTTATTTATTATTTTTGTTGTTTTTTTTCATTTTAATTCCAGTAGAGTTGACATGTAGTGTTATATCAATTTCAGGTGTACAATATAGTGATTCAACACTTTTATGCAATACTCCGTGCTCGTCATGATAACTGTACTCTTAATCCCCTTCACCTGATTCACCCATTTCCCCCACCCACCTCCCCTCTGGTAACCACCAGTTTGTGCTCTGTAGTTAAGAGTCTACTTTTTGGTTTATCTCCTTTTTTCTTCATTCAGTTGTTTCTTAAATTACACATATGACTGAAGTCGTATGGTATCTGTCTTTTCTGATTGACTTAATTTCACTTAGCATTATACCCTCTGGATCCATCCACGTTGTTGCAAATGCATTCTTTTTGTGGCTGAGCGATATTCCATTGTGTGTGTGTGTGTGTGTGTGTATATATATATATACCACTTCTTTATCCATTTGTCAGTCAATGGACACTTGGACTAGTTCCATAATTTGGCTATTGTAATTAATGCCGCTATGAACATTGGGGTGCATGTATCTTTTTGAATTAGTGTCTTTGTTCTCTGGACAAATACCAGTAGTGGAATTACTGGATGAAAGTTCTACTTTTAATTTTTTGAGGAACCGCCATACTATTTTCCATTGCAGCTGCACCATCTGCTTTCCAACCAACAGCGCACAAGGGTTCCTTTTTCTCCTTTTTCTTCCCAACACTTGTTGTTTCTTGTGTTTTTGTCATTATTTTGAAGTTATCTTTGTTTCTTCACTTGCTGCTGAGACTGCTCAGAATGAACCAGCTTATCTCAGATTGTTGCAAGAGCTGTTTGCTGTCCTATTGCAGATGGTCTCTAACAATCGTTGACTTTATGTTATTTCTTTTTTTTTTAAAGATTTTATTTATTTGAGAGAGAGAGAGAATGAGAGATAGAAAGCACGAGAGGGAAGAGGGTCAGAGGGAGAAGCAGACTCCCTGCTGAGCAGGGAGCCCGATGCGGGACTCGATCCCGGGACTGCAGGATCATGACCTGAGCCGAAGGCAGTCGCTTAACCAACTGAGCCGCCCAGGCGCCCAACTTTGTTATTTCTTGAAGTTTAAGTCCCTCATAGAAACTTTCAACCTTTCAGCTTTTAACCTACTTACTTTTGTACATATTGTCCTCATTTACCAAATATTTATGCTATTTACTGAAAAGTTGCCATTTAAAACAAATTTTCTCTTCTTCTTTTTCAGGTAGTCTTTCATGGAATGTTGTTTGCTTTCATTTATCTGGCTTTACAGAAGCGTCAAGTACTTTCTGAAGGAAAGGGTGAACCTCTTTTTTCAAACAAAATTTCAAATTTTCTATTGTTTATTTCAGTAGTTTCTTTCTTGGTAAGTTTCAAAATGTAATCTTATAAGTTTTCAAAGTCCTAAATGATACAGAAAGCTAACTTTAAGAAATAGGAATTTAATAAATTATTTTTAATGTATAAAATCGTTACTTTTAAAATCCTTTGCTCTGTATTTTTCTAATTGAACATAAATGCTAAGACAATATGCATCTGGAAGTTAAGTATGAAGAATAACTGAGGATTCAGTGAAACAGAAATTTTTAAAGTTGTAATAAATTTGGGGAAAAATATAATGTAAGGTGTTTGACAGGAAGAGTCATCACTGCCTCATGATCACTATTTCTGGAAGAGCACAGACCTGTGGCTCCTCTTTCTCTGCTTTCTTTTCTTTGAGCAGCTGAGCAAACCAAAACAAGTGATGACCAAACATGTGGGCATTTTTACTGAAGCTTTTTAAATAGCATCATGGAGTATAATGTAGTAAACAAAGAAAATAATTGTGTAAAGATGCTGAGAAACCTGTCTCATTAAGGCATAACTATTTTCATGAACTGATCCATATCTTTTTTTGGTTTAGACCTATTCCATCTGGGCTAGCAGTTGTAAAAACAAAGCAGAGTGCAATGAACTCCACCCATCTGTATCTGTGGTACAGGTAATTGTCTTGATTTAGAAAATTTTTTTTCTTAATTCTTGATAAGAATACATCTTTAGAGGCAGTGAGATTTGAGATCAAACCATAAAATGTAGGTATATTACTTAATCTTCCTAAGTGCTACCTTCCTTTACTGTACAGGGACTTTAAAATCTCTTTTAAAGGGTTGTTATATTAAATGTATGGAAATGGTTGTTATATTAAATGTATGGAAATGTATTGGTCACTTTAGTAGGCACTTAGAAAATTGTTGGTTCTCCTCATATTTGTTTTGTCTTCATTTACTCATATTTATTTAATCATAACTAATTAATGTGTTAAGTCCCATGCCGTACGTACACATACATACATGTTTAAGAAGTTCAGTGTTAAGATGCACACAGCTCCTGCCCTCATGGAATTTACAGTCTAATGGAGCTATGAACCAGTGAACATTCATTCATTGAACATTTTTTAATCATTTAACAAATATTTGTTACCTACTAGGCACTAGATATTAGGCCGGGGGGATACAGTGGTAACCAAATCAGACCTAGGTCCTGCCCTCCCAGAGCCTCCATTCTTCTATTACAAGTAGTAATCATAGAATCACCGTGTAATTATAAATAGTAGTCCATGATGCTACAAGAGAATCTAATAAGGGAATCTGACCTAGTTGGAGTTGAAGCAAGGCATGGTGAGGGGTCAGAAATTATTTCCCTGGGAAAATTAAGTTGAGAATGGAGGGATGAAGGCAGACAGCAAGAACTCAGGCCCTGTGGGGAAGGGAGCATATTTACATTCAGGGAATTTGAAGAAGGCCGTGCGGGCTACAGCTCAGAGAGCCAGAGTCTAGAGAAGTATGTGGTAGTGACTGGGAGGTGGGCAGAGGCAAGGAGCAACTCAAATCAGACTGATGTTTTGCAGAGATACCTCTGGTTGCAGGTCATTATGGGACATTGTGATGGTGTGGTGATAGTTAAGTCCCAGGCGCTTTGCTAACATGTGGGACTTCTTCCCAACCCACCTTGGTATCAGAGTAGGGTTCCTGGAGAAAGCAGTATGTAAACTGAGACCTAAAAAATGAGCAGTGCAGCAAAGAGGAGCAAGGATGATTTCTAGAGGATCTTCTCTTAGGTCTTAAGTTCTCTTCACTGCAGGAACTATTTTATTCCCCTTGAACCTCTCTAGAGTCAGTAGAACTGAGCATGTGACAGACTCTTCAAATACAATCGATAATGAAATTTTAAGCATTATACTGTATTCATGTAGCATTTTCATGACTTCTCTAGACAGGAATAGTGCTTACCAGTAACTTTTTGCATATCGTATGTGATATCATTTCTGTTACCCCTGATGGAAAGGAGGTGTCACCATTCACAGTGCACCAATACAGGATATAAAGAGAACTAAGGGAAAGAACGGCTACACAGAAGAAGACACAAGCCCTCCTGAGCCCTATCACTTGCCTTTCCAGTCACTACCCTCCGCATACTCCTAACTCCCTAGTACTTTTTCAGCGAGGGCCTCAGCTCCTCTGTTGCAGAATGCAAGAATGGACGGGGAGCACAAATTGAAGCAAGTACTAATTTTATTGGCAGCTACTTCTTTCCAAGGGCGCTAGTCCCCTGTTGTAAAAATCAGAGCATTCAGGGAGCTCCAAATTTTTACTTCCTTATCATGTTTCACTCTTATTCTCAGATACCAACAGGTGATGTAGGTGTGGGGGGGTGGGTGTGGGTGTGGATGTGATTACTAAAAATTTATATATGATTAGATGTCCTTAGCATACTTATCTGAGGAGGCTTCTTAGGAGTTTAACATGTACAAGATTCCTAGTGTTCCATTAGAAAGTATTTTCTCAGCCTGACCCTGCAGAAGGCTTATGGATCGATCCTTTTTTTTCTAAATTCAAGTACAGTTAACAGTGTTATATTAGTTTCAGGTGTACAATGTGGTAATTCACCAGTTCTCTACATTTCTCAGTGCTCATCAAGATAAGTGTGCTCTGAATCCCCTTTATCTACTTCACTCTTATAGATCAGTCCTTGACTCCTGACCTTTTAGTTTTGCCCATCAGTCTGGCTAGAAATGTCCAGAAAGGCTTGCTGTAGAACAGCATACAGGTGATTAACCATAAATAATGGATATTAAGTGCTAGCATAGTACCCAGCAAGTTACAAATGCTGAACACATTTTAAGTGTTGTTATTATTTCTTTATCAGGCCAATAAAGATGACTCCCTAGACCCCAGTTGTCTTCTCCATGACTATCATTTCTTTGATTTTTCTCTTCCCCTAATCACATCGTTTACTAAGTGTATGACGAAACACAGACTGGAATATGCTAAAGAAATAAGCACACATTGAAAAGGATAGATTAAAGTTAGAAAGAAGGAAAGTGATTTGCTTAGGGCTATTCCTAGATTTTCTGATGCTCAGACTAGTGATTTGTGTTTGTGTCATTCTCTCTCGAGCATTTTACAGTTTGTGCAATACTTTAATTATAATAACTCATTAAAGGGTTTCATGTTTAAGGGCTTTATTTAGGTCTCACCTTTATGATTTTTACCATTTATGTATACCACCTGTGCTATTAATTACCTAATGTGTTTCTTTAAATGGCTCGCAATGCATGTTATGATAAGGACCTTATATATGTTTTCCCATCTAATGTTCACATCAACCTTCAGAGTAAATCTTATCCCTATTCGTACGGATGAGGAAACAGACCTAAGGGAGTAAAGTACCTTACCTTCAATCCCGGAACTAATACAAGGCAAAGGTTAGATTCAAACTTGAGTCTCTTTGGTGCTACTGCCCATGAAGATCACTCAACTTAATGGTACCCGAGTAGTTCACTTTGGTTCCTTTTTCCACAAATGATAGAGTGATCCACAAATCTCCTATTTGCTCATCCTGTATGCATCCCAGAGCCTCTTCCTAAAGCCTTTGACCAGATGCCCAGAGTGATCAACACTGAATATAGGGTTTTTCTCTAAAATGTAAATAGATTTTTCGATCTTTTTATGAGAAAGTTTTTGAAAGGTATTTGTGAAAGTGAAAACAGTTTTTTTCTTTACAATTTCTTGCTTCTTTATAAGGAGAATAGGTTCTAAAGAGAGTTCTTTGCTTGATAAACTAGCTACTGAATGTGACACTGAATTAGAGGTTTAGAAAATTCAAGATTGTTCCACCTGGTACAAAAGGATGGGGGAGAAAGGGTGAAGGCCAGGCGCCCAAAAGCTTGGAGGTTGTCTTTAGGGAGAAGAGATCAAAAGGGGAAAATACATGACACGTGAATGCAGTTCAAGATGTCATTTACCTGGCCATATAGAGCAAACATGAGGACATCTTAAAAATCATGCCATTTCTCATATTTACATGGGTGTTAGTGGAGGGGGGCTATGGAGGAGTTGCAAGAGGGGGTATGTTGCTGCCAATCAGGCAGATACTTTTTTTGTGTGTAGCTAAATTGTATCATGGGGGTTTTTGAGTTTGGCTACACAAAATATGACATCATTTCTTTCTACACGGAGGTGGATTTATAATTTTTCAAATACACATAAAATTGTTCAGCCATGTACTGCCCAAAATCTGCACTGATACACAGTATACAGACCGCATGTTGAGAAATCTAACTTGGACAGAGTCTAGAACAAAAATAACTTGCTAAAACTTTCTCTGTTGACAAAAACCATTGTGTATGTATCAAATTCAAGAACATAGATAATAAAGTTCTCACTTGAAGGAAAGCAAATGCTTTTAGTAAACAGATTATTTATTTTGTCTTTGTGGTTCTTCCTTAGATTTTAGCCTTCATCCTAATAAGGAATATCCCTGGATATGCCCGATCAGTTTATAGCTCATTTTTTGCTTGGTTTGGAAAAATTTCATTAGAGGTTGGTACATTAATATTTTGTTCTACCTTACACAGCCAAGTGTTATATGCATGTGTGTATGTGTATAAATCCAAAATACATTTTTTAAATCAAAACTATGCTATTTATGGAAATACAGAGAAGAAACTCAGAACTTTCAACAGTAATAAAGTAGTATATTTTTAATCTAGTTATTTAATGACTAGACATAGATGACTTTCAAATATTCTTTATATTGTCTTAAGCTTGTAAGCACTAAATTGCTGAGATCAGAAAAGAGAAAAGTTAAATAGATACAAATGAAATTTATAGATATAAATGAAGTCAGGCTGAAGGGATTTTGATTTGTTCTTCATCTCCACAATTAAATATTCCTGGAATTTAGTTTATCAATACTTATGCGAATAAAATTCACCCTTATGATTGGAAATTTGGGGAAATTTTTTAACCTTCTTACATTTTGTATGCAGTACTGAATATGACTTATTTAAAACCTTAGAATAGGTTTTGAAAAACATTCTGAATATTCTGAGCTCTATTATTCAAAGTAGAACATTTTAAAACAGTAGAATTCATATTGTAATCATAAAAGACATATTTCAGAGTATAAGATTTATTATTAAGTTGTCCTTAAAATAGGGAAAATAAATTTTTCTTTGAGTTCTTTAATAAATGTTCTTTTTTTTTTTTGGTCTCATAAGTGAGACTGAATAGAATTTAGAATTATTAATCAAGAATGACTTATCAAGTCATTCAGTAGATAAAAGAATGTTTATTTTGCTATCCCCTTAATATTTGGAGCATGAGTGTTTTTATTAACTTTAATGAATGAATTTATAATTTGGTATTTCTAGTAAAAATATCAAAATTTTATAGTCTCCTACTTGAGAGGTAGCATAAGCATTTTTCTGCTCTCTGATATTTTGAACAAATGTGATGAAAGAACCACATTTGTAACCACCACTGAAAGTTGTAGTGGTTTCATCTAATATGTATACTCACATGGAAGTTGAAATATACTTTAGGAACATGCAGATGCAGTTGAAAACATTTGTCTGGCCATTCAGAGCAAACTTGAGGACATCTTAACGCCCATACCACTTCCTGTTCATATATCCACATACAGAAATATAATCACAAATATATATAAATATGCAGTATGCACTTATGTGCACACACCCCTAGTAATACTCTGGTCTAAAGACCAGAGTCCAGAAATCCTTCTGTCAGCTGTCTTCTGTCTCATGCAAAAAAAAAAAAAAATGTTTTTTAAAGTTGTAAGGTTCCTGTTTGTTTTCTTGGGGACTTTGAAACAGCGCTTCAACAAGTAGGAGTTCTGAAGAGTAGAGTGCAGTCAACTTTTCAGGACCAAGAGTGAAACAGAAGTAAATGGTTTGGAAAAAGCCTTCTAACATAATTATGCTAGGAAATGTTTAAATTAGGCAAAACTGTGATGTAGTTGTTGACCCTCTGTACATGATCTAACTTTGCTCTCCTTCCAGCTCTTTATTTGCCAATATCACATATGGCTGGCCGCCGACACCAGGGGCATCTTGGTACTCATACCTGGAAACCCTATGCTCAACATCATCGTCAGCACTTTCATATTTGTTTGTGTGGCGCACGAAATTTCTCAGATCACTAATGATCTTGCACAGATTATTATTCCTAAAGATAACTCATCTCTCTTGAAAAGGTTGGCATGTATAGCTGCATTTTTCTGTGGACTCCTCATCTTATCGTCGATTCAAGATAAGTCAAGACATTAGGTTCCTAAAATCCTAAGAAACTTACATTCTTCAGGCTAATTTTGTGTCTGCCTAGAGGAGAAAAGCATCTATCTGGAGATATAAATGTATATGTAAATTAAAAACTCGTGTGGCAAGAGGACAGCTCAGTGGCATTGTGGAACATGTGTGGTTGTATATGTTGGAAATGTACGTCTCCAATGTGAAATCCTGAAAAACAGTTGAAGCAGAGTGCATTGTATAGGATTGCATGTGAAACGTCTTTTCTACTGGATCTATATTTCCATTTATAAATGATTTTAAGTTAACATGAAGGCAGGGAAATAATTACCTTTCCAGGAAAAACATAATTTAATTAGCTTAGTGGCACCACTGAGTGTTTTGATCTTTACTAAATTTGTGGTAATAAGATTGTCTCTACCTGTATTCATCATGGAACTTCCTACTTCACTGAAAACTTTCTTACTCAAGAATGTCTGCAGTATTGTTTTCTTACCATATGTGCAATGATGCGGAACGATAAACAGTATGCCTTTAATTTATATGTGTTCACATTCTGATGTTACCTGTTTCCTGACATGATTTTTCTTCCCAGCTGTGGTTTTCAGGTATACCTAAATCTTTGTACATTTTGTCTCACAGAGTTGTTCTAGGCTCCATGACAGGGTTTTGTCACTGTTGATGTTGTTGTTGCTTCTTTCTATAAAAAGACCAAGTTTTCTTTCCAATCTATTCATATGTGTCCTTTCCCTAAGCTATACCAGTGTGATACCAGTTACCCTGTGGATCCACTTAATATGTTTTCCTCCAACTAATTAATTTCTATTTTTTCCAATGTTTGGAAAGCTCTTTATACTCATTTTCGTATTTCCTATTACTCCCCCTATTTTTTAAAAAAAATATTTATCAATCTAACTGGTGCAGTGTAGTAAAGATTCAAGTTGTTATGACTGAGATGTATAACCATAAGTAGAATTTTAAGTAAACCGGTGACTTTGGGCAATATATGTTTTTCATTTTGTTTTGTTACAAGCTAACTGTTAGAGGTATAAATTTATTTATCTGTTGTACAGATTTGATTATAACGTTTAATGTTTGAAAGATTGCACTTGTTTGCTCTTATTGTGTGTGGGATAAAATATATTTTCTGTTCATGGTATATGAATATATGGAGTAATTTAAACAGTAAATAAACATTCTGTGGATGCTTATTTTTGTATTGGCAAAGTATCAATTAAACTGTATGTGTCCTTTTTTTTAAAAATCTGGATCCATTAATGATTGGGTCAAATTTCTAATTTATTTCTTCAGCTTAAATTTACTTTTCCAAACTCTTTGTGCATAGGGAGAGGTCACTGTGATAGTTGAATAAGGAATGATACAGTTATCAGAGTGTCAGAGGATAATCTGCCTTTCTACCCAGGAAGTTCAAGCACTATGGTTTATTAGTAGTCTTACTTGAAGATCTTAAAAATTTAATTATTATTTCTTTAGCACTGGATTTATGTGCTAGTGATATCTTCCCATTAATTGTGGAATAATTCTCAGACAGAAATGTGTGTTCTTTCTTTTTCTCTCTTCTTCTGCCCTTACTTAATCTTTTGACATTTCCCAGATAGACAATTGTAATGATTCATTGCTCTGCCTCCTAGACTGCAGCCTTATAAGTAGAGAATAGTATAGTTATAAATCAAAAACTTCCAAGTACCATGATCACATTATTCTTGCTGGTGTGGCTTGCCAATGAGTAGAGGGCATTTTAATTTAGCTTGTAAGTTTTATCACCTAAAAAAGATTCTTCCCGATGAAACAATTGAAAAAGAAAGATGACCAGCATTTCTCTGTTTTTTGGAAGCACTTATATCTTCCAATAGTGATACCCAATGAATATGTTTTCTCTCCTATTCGAATTTAAGCCTAAAACTTAACTAGCAAGCCCTTTCTTCATCACATACTCTCATTTAATATGTCCCACTGTTTTAGTTAGTTATATTTAATAATTACAATATAGTGCATTTGTAATTGAAGTATATTCTATTTACATTTAATTTTCTTAATGAGTCTTATGGCTGAGAGGGGATTGTGGTAGAAGTTGCCATAAGAACATCATCTATGGCGCTTACCATAGCACCTCTGAAACAAATAATACATTATATGTTAAAAAAAAAAAAAAGTAGGAAGGGAAAAATGAAGGAGGGGAAATTGGAGGGGGAGACGAACCATGAGAGACTGGAATCTGAGAAACAAACTGAGGGTTCTGGAGGGGAGAGGGGTGGGGGGATGGCTTAGCCTGGTGATGGGTATTAAAGAGGGCACGTATTGAATGGAGCACTGGGTGTTATACACAAACAATGAATCATGGAACACTACATCAAAAACTAATGATGTCTGGTGATTAACATAACAAAATAAAATTAAAAAAATGTAAACAGGAAGAAAAAAGAACAGCATCTACGTATGGTATATGTTTTAATACCTTCTCTGCATTGATTTAGATTCTGACTAGCATTGCTCATTCATACCATTCTTCAGAAAAAGATGTTTAATGGAATATTTTGACACACTAAAATTGAGATAATGCCACAGAGGTTCTCTAAACTCAGATTTTCTCTACCATAAATTGCACTGAGACATCTACCATCTGGACCCAGAAGGGACTTGCTTGACTCAAATCTACCGCAATCCTTCCCCGTTTCCTTTGCCAAACCTTCCCATTTTTATGGATAGCCAACATAGCATTAAAAATTCAGAGCCTTGGGGCGCCTGGGTGGCTCAGTTGGTTAAGCATCTGCCTTCAGCTCAGGTCGTGATCCCAGCGTCCTGGGATGAAGCCATGCATGGGGCTCCGTGCTCAGCAGGGAGCCTGCTTCTCCCTCTGCCCTGCCTGCCTGTCTGCCCACTTATGATCTCTGTCTCTCTCTGTCAAATAAACAAACAAACAAACTTTAAAAATTCAGAGTCTTGACCTAAAATCATTCACTGTACCACTAAGCTAGATCCTATGATTTGTTTTAGGTGCTGGTAAAAATAACATTTGCACCCTACCATTCCATTGTAAGATAAGTTAACCAGTTACAATTTTAAAGGTGAGTGAATTTTTTTCTCCACAAATGCCTTATCATTTCAAATGTTAGCATAGGAAGCTTGTAAGTATAGTAAAATTAACTTTAATAATAAGTGCATATGTTTATATTTAATTTTTTTTACTAGATTGTAAACATTAAGGTAAATAAATAAGTAAACAAACTATAGGACCAAGGGCAGAACCTTCATGTAATAGATAATAAAAGCCAGTTCTCCAAAGAATGTGCAATTTCTTGGACAATACCTCGCTTCCTTCAGATTGTCCCTCCCCCTTGAGGCTGGGACTTTAACAAACCTTGGGAGAGCCAAGTTGGAATTTTTATGTTGAGCCGTTAATTAAAACTACCATGCTATCATTTTTAGCCTGTAAAAATGGCAGTTTCATATGGCTTAACCTCACAGCTTCCCTTTTGTAAAAATAAAGTAATTCAGATAGTTATCTCCAGAACTTATCCGGACAACTACTTCAAAAATTCCAAATACTAAGTCTGGTTTTATTTAGGGTGATTTTGAGGATTGGTGAAAACTTCAAATACACCTAATTTGAAAAGCTCCATTAAATCTATATTTGTCTTTCCTTTAATGAAATCCCTTCTAGTGTCTTGTACAGATTAGAAATATTTTATATTTTTTCAAAGTTAGATCTATAATGTAAACAAGAGACTATTTTCCAAAAGTAGAGTTGATATTATGAACTGCAAAATATCTAATGCTTTAATTAGAAATGACTTATTTATTTATTTATAAAATAATGTTAAAATACCATCCCAGAGCATAAAAATGGGACAGATGAACATTTTAAAAGGAAATTTGTGGTTACCTAGAGGTATTTTTGTCTTCCGTAGGGCAAATCCTCATGTTTAAAAGTAATTATTACAGTATTTTAAAATTCAGCTAGTTTTATTAGCTTTTACTCCTTATTGAAAAAACATTTGGGAGAATTTTCTAATAATAAAGTCACAAAAAAGAAAACTATTAACAAGACTTTGTTTTTTTTAATTCTACAGCTACTGCAGATGGATTAATTCTTTTACTCTCCATTGCCAAAATAACAAAGCTGGAATTAGCTGACGGTAAAAGCTCTCTGTGTTTATCACGCCATCTCTTCTTAATATGAATGCTAGCCAGGCTAATCTTACTGTTCCCCAAATATCATACTCTTCTTTGGTTCGCACTCTTCATCTACCTAAATCCAACTTATTTCAAGAATTAAGAATTTAAGAATTTGAACTCCACCATCTCTGTGAAAACAATACTTGCATTATCTTACTTTTTAAAAACTACTCTAGCACTAATTACCTGGTCCCACCATTTTGTCATTTCTTCCATTTCTTCAGTAAGGTTACAACTCCAGGGTCAAGAGAGTATTTCTTATGGATATAGCAAGGTGCTAGACACAAAGTGGATGTAAAGAGGCTTAGCCATCAGCTAAGGGATTCTGGCTTTATTTCTCCCATCTTAAAAAGAGAACTTCTCTTTATCTCTTGTGTTCATTCCCAAAGCTACTGCCTCATTTATTTTCTCCTGCAGACCCGAGCTGCTCTTGTCAAGATCATTGAGAACCTCCCTATTGCTAAATCCAATGACCAATTCTCCAGTCTTCACCCTACTTGACCTATGAGCAGTATTGGACACAGTTGATTTACTGCCTCCCTGTTCAGCCACCTTCACTATGCTTCCAGGACATCATCATTTCCTGTTTTCTTCCCCCCTCAGTGGCCATTTCTCCAGTCTTGTTCCCTGGGTCTTCTTCATACCCTCAACCTCTAAATTGCAGTTCCCCAAAACTCAGAACTCAGACCTCCACACTCACTTCTTAAGAGAGATCACCTAGTGACATGACTTCATTATCTATAATCTGAGGACTACCAAAATTATATTTTCAGTCTAAACCTCTTCTCTACAATTCAAACTCGGATATCCAACTGCCTACTTAACATCTCCATTTGAATATCTAAAACACATATCAAACTTAAGTCAAAACCAAAACTAAGCTTCCCCACTACTTGCCAGAAAAACACCCCCGATCTTTCTCTTCTCAGTAAATGGCATCTACATCCTTCAACTTGCTCAGATAAACAATTTTGACTCCTTTTTTCTTACAGCTTGACATCATAAATTTTAGTAAACCTTGTCAGCTTCATTTTCAAAATATATCCACAATTCAGTAATTCAGCCACTTTTCATCACCTCCAATGTGATCACCCTGTTCCAAAACCCCACTGGCTCTTTCCTGGAATACTGTAATGGCTCCGTTTTTTGTCCCATAGTTATGACCCGCTCATACCTTTTACTTATCTATTTATTTTATTTTCCATCCCTCCCCATTAGAACATGATTTTTCTGAGGACAGGGATTTTTCTGATTCCTTCACCATGGTATCCCCAACTCTTAGAACAATGCCTTTCTCAGTTATTTGCTGGATGAATTCATGAATGCTGCAAAAAACAGTGTCAAGTACTAACCCCACTTGAGGCAGGTAGGCAGTCATGCAAGGGTGAGGCAGCTGGGAAAAAAACTTTTCCTTAGCCATTTGGACAAGAGGCTAAAGGTATATTCTGTCTGGCTGTTAGAATGTTGATTTGCATAATGTTATAAAAAAAATGTAATTCACTCATGCAGCCAGGTAAATAGTGACTCAGCAGCAGGGTAAGTTTCTGCCCTCGATTGCAACTACCTGCAGAATTGAGCACCAGCCATACCATATAGACCATAAGTCTTTTACTCACTGTGGGTTCATCCTATCATTCCTCATTTTCTTGCTTTACACTGGGGCCAGATGTCACCTGCCATTTTCCCAATGCACTTATATGATTATTTTTCTTGTAGTAGAGAATTAATTATTTGGACTCATATCCCTATTGGAAGTATGAAAATAAAAAGATAAACCAAGAGAGCCATGTATTTTAAAAAAGAAAGAGATTGTGCTTTTTGTGGAAGTCAAAAATATTCCTCTGTGTTTAATAGGCAAAATGTAACTGTGTCAAAGAATACAACTTAAAAAATCATTATGAAATAAACTAAACTAAAACCCATTGCCAGTACTTAGAAATGTATATGTGGGTGCCAGTATAAATAAGATTAATGAATTAAATGAGCCTGACATTTTAACAAGGCTTGATTTTAAATAAAAAATTTAAAAATAATAATGCTGTGAAATTCAGATATATATTAAGTGAAAAAAATTGCATCAAAACATTTAACAGATGGTAACTTTTAAAAGCATATCCACTGAATGTAGCAAAAATTACATTCCCAAAGAAATAAGCAGAAATTACATGCCAAAAAGAAATAAGCTTTTGAAAATAGAAGGCTAACTGGGAAAATTCTTTTATCTTCCTCAGCATATCGAGATATAGTTGAGAACTTACAGAAAAATTTATGAAAAGTTCATTTGTGACATTTTCTATTGCAGTTGAGAGCCCAGGTATCAACAATACCACCTACTTAGTTATATTTATGTGTACTTTCAGAGAAAAATCTAAGATTACCAAGTGACTCAGAACCATACCTATGTCATTACTGATCAATTTGCTTGAAAAAAAACCTTAAAGTTTGATAAAGGCTAATATTAACATTAATCAAGTTATAATTAATAAGTATGATAACAAAGTGCTATTGTGATGATCCATGGACTTACAAAATGAAACTGAAATTAGTTTCAAAAGGACATAGAACTTAGGTCCACCTGTTTCATTCCCTGGGAATGACTACATGCTAAGTAAGACCTTGGGATGTATTCTGGACACAATCATTTATATCACAAAGAGGATGTATTCCTTGGCTTGTGTTATAGACAGGTTGGTGTTTTGCTTAATAAATTGGATGTACCACATGGGAGTCTGCCATATCACAGGAGGTTAGGTGGCACTGTACCTAGAAAGGAACTATTGAAAGAAATTTAATTCTTCACATCATTCAAGAAAAAATGACCCCGTTGGCTTAACTGCAAAGACTGGAATCAAGATGGTCCATCTTGATTGGCAGTTCAACCCATCTTACCAGTTTGAATATTTCTCTGCAAAGACTTTCAAAACTGGTCGTGTAAATATACAACTTAATTTGTTCACTCTTAGGAGAATCGTGATTTGGGGAAACTTATTTGGCAACATGTTATTTTGGTTCATTTTCTTATGCTAAAAAGGGTTTCCAGAGAAAGAAGTGGTGACAATGACATTCTCAAAGTTGTGATGTTGAAGAATGACTTCTAGAAATTCTTCTCTGGTTTTAAGGCTTACAAAAATTTAATAACACTATTTGTTTGACCTTTCCATATTAATAGTGGTAATAAAAATGAAGGGACACAGTGGAAGTTATATGACTGCCATTTAATATGGTGCCAGAACCAAAATATGACAAAATTGGAATACCTGAATTCTACACAGACATTAGGAATACTGGCCTTAAAATATAAATACTATTATGCAGGTATTTTATCCATGTTCAAAAGTAAAAATTACAAAGAATTTGGGAGACTATAAAACTGAATCACATACCCCTTGTCTCTAAAGGACTCAAAGGTAAAATTGTACTGAATATCACAATGAAAATTCTGACATTTTACATCCTAGTAAAAAGATGGTATCAAGATTCTTACCCAGGGAAGAAAAATGTCCTAATTAAATTTATTTTCCCTTTATTTTTTACTTTTCAAATTTAAAATATCTCCAATATTATAAATGTTTGTCATATTAAAGGCTTATCACACAGTAAAAATAAAGCTTGATTTGGCATCTGGCAGTTTTGTGGGGGGTTTTTTAATTCTTAGCCCTCTTCATGGCCCTTTCTGTGTCGTCACAGTAAGTACTTGATTTTTGACTATAGCTCTTTCATAACCAAGCCAGTTACGTTGTGTTGTGTTGTGTTGTGTTGTTTAACAAGTCATCGGATCAAAGTCCTGCTAATAAAAGGAATAGATTCTCCCCTGTGAGAATACACGAGGTTGGTTTCAGAAGATAAATAACGTTTGCAGGGGCAAGATGTGTTTCTCTGAGGTAATTCAGGAGAAAAACAGTGACAGCCATCTCTGTATAGAAACAGCAAACTAGAACTAAAAGCCATCTCTTCTTTGCTTCCTTCCATCTCATCACCTTAGGACACACTATCACTGGGAGAGAAAAAAAAGATAGAAAACATGTAGTTGAAGTCTGAGGGGCCCAGCACTTTCAAAACACACACACAGAAGGGACACAGAGCTGGAGCCCTTTCTCAGAGACTACAAAATTTAACATGGAAGCTGTAAAGAAGTAATACATGGGCAAGAATATCCAAGAAAAAATTTAAATGGACTAATAAGGGTAGGACTCGGACAATCGGATATTTAGACACATTATTAATTTATAACTCTATCAGTGTGGAATAGCAGATGCAACAATATACAGATTAATGGGCAGAATAGCAAGCACAGAAACAGATTTTACCTCAGGTGATAGTAGGGTAAGGTAATAGTTTGATTTCACATTACAAGGGAAAGGTAGAAATACTCCTTAAATAGTCCCAAGACAATTGCTTAACCATGGGTATGCGGACACTAGACTCCCGTTCTTACTCTATATACCAAAAGACATTTAAGATGAGTAATGGGTTTAAAGACATAAAATAAGTGACTATATCAAGATGAGAAAAGACCCATTAAGGATAAAGCAAAAGGTAAAAACCAGAATTGCTATATCCCATTACATAAAAATTTAAAGCCAATATACTAAAAGTCATATATAGAAAAAATACAAGCTGGAAAATTTTAGAACATGAGTATTTGACCAAAAAAGTAATATCCTCAGTATATAGAGAGTTCCTGAAGCTTAGAAAAACCAAACTATTTTCCAAATTTCAGTTGGTTCCTGATTAATTCTGTACAGAAGTTCACTTCATTCAGCTACCTTGACGTACATTACTCAAATAATTTAGCTTGGAAGAACATCAGGAAATCACAGTACTCAAAGCTAGGCTTTCTATGGATGTTTTTTGGAAGCTGGGGTGTGGGGGTTAATGGCCACTATGTTTAGTTATACCTTCTTTACACATTTTCCAGACGAATACTCATTAAGACTAGGTTATATTGAGCAGAAATGTGGAACCCAATGACCCATCTGTCTGCGTGAGAGTGCATATTGTGTTGTTTCTTTCCTAAAGAGAACCTTGGCCAAATTCTATAGTATTCCCTCAGACACTCCTGATCATTGGACTTAAATTTCCCCAAAAGATGTCGCTCCTACACTAGTTCAATGTCCTGTTGAGACCACTTTTTTCCTAGATCCCTGGAACAGCGGAACTTCATGAACAGGATGTGCAGCATTGAACTCCCAGCTACCTAATATCTGTCAGCTCTGGGTTTGAAGCACAGCATTTATAAAGGAACATAGAGAATTTGCTCTTTATCACCTCCTCAGATCCTTTAAAATGTACCCAGAGTGAAGTCAGGCAAGCACCTAGCAAAGACCGCCTGTACAACATTTTCCCTATGTATTCTAGAATCTCTCTTCAGTTTGAAGCCGTTGGTCAGCCTTGCAGGACACGCTACAAAACAGTTATATGAAATTCATCATTGTGTCAACTGTAAGAATGTTGTTGATTATGTTACACAATGGCCTCTTTATATGGACTCTCGAGAGTTATTTCATTCTGGCCCTTGTACTGGAATATTTGTGCTTCTCCTGAACAGTTTATCTGCTACTATCTTAGGGACACTGTGAGTTAGCGTTTCATATTTGCTGATAAAAAGCTAGAGCTAAGTTTGTGCTTCATCCCCAAAACCAGGGCACTTTGGCCTTCATTATTTCTATTAGCCTCCTTCATGGCCCCTTTATCCTTCTCATCTACTTCAAACGAAGTTATCTGACTATATTTTGCCCAGCCCAGTAAACCTTCCTACGTCCTTTTTGGAACAAGACAGTGTGATGGTCGTAAGTGCTTCTTCAGACCACACCTGCCAGACGAGCAATAGGGCACCCAGAACAGTTCATAAAATATCCCGACAGCAAATGCTCAAGGTTCTCCCCACCTCTTCCTAACAATGGGGCTCCTCCTCCTCTCCACATTGTTTCTCCTTCTCAGCCAATGCTCTTTCCTCTTTCTTTTTTTAAGATTACCAAAAATTCTAGTGGTATCCGTGCTGGTTCCTTCTCCCCTAACTATCAATTTTGTTTCTGTTTTGGAGGTTAGCTGCTCTGAGGACCAGATGCCAGGCCACAGACTCGAGATGTTGGTACACATTTGTCTTAAGCACGGGGCAGTGACCACTTCCACGGACACTTGCTTCTTATCACCTGTCATCATGAGCCTGCTCTGAGAACGTCCGGCCCCAGCGAGGGGCTCTATACCTTAGACCTTGAATCAGAGGCTCTTTCCCCCACTAGAATGTGGTCTCAGCTGCCCCCTTTTCCCTGTATCCCAGAGGATGTTGGAAGATTCAAGAAAATTCCTCTCTTCATTGTGGCGTTCGTCTTCCTGGCCATTCAGAAAAATTTGAGGCCCCATCACATAGGATGGTGCTCAGAAGGAGAACAAAGGTACCCCCACCTTCCACACAGAGCGCTTGGGGAAATCACAGTGTTACCTGTAGGGGGCTCTAACCCGTGAATCCTCAGTCTGGGATCCATGACAGGGAGTATCTATGACAGAGGGAGCAGTCACCCTCAGCAGAAAAGAGAGTTCAAGGAGGTGCATGGAACACGGAGAAGGTGTTAGGTAGACCACTCAAGATAGGAGGTTATCCTGAAACTAATGTAACCTTGTGTATAGACTATACTCAAACAAACAAGAAGGTGCAAAACAGCATATATTGAATGCTACATTTGTAAACAAGAAGCAAACATAAAACCAACATATTGATGCTGTGGGAAAAAAAGGAAATTATACCACCTCCTCCCTTACCCCCTTTTCCCTGTTTCCTAAAAGGAGGCAATGCTACAGAGGCCACGTCGGCGACGTCCATGCAAAAGTCCAAACAGGCCTCTCTGGGGAGATAATATTTCAGCTCCGAGAAACTCTGTCATACACAGCTAAGGAATTCTTTGAGGGAAGGTAATTTTTTTGGTTGGGCCAACAGGAGAATCAGGCCATAATTTGTTATTTTCAGTTTTCAATTTTGTTCTTAGTAAGAGAAAAATTGTCCACTTATTTCTTTTATCCATATATAACTTAAAGGCTTATCCCTTTCTTGGCAATCTTCGGGCAATCTTTGTAAAATAAAGTGATAACCCCTTGTCTAACGCTGCAGATACTTTCCCCAGTTGCCATTTGTCTTCTATTTTGACTGATTATAATTTTTTTAACATAAAAATGTTCAAGCTCAAAATTTACTGGTCGTTTTGATTGCTCTCTTTCCCTCCAACCAGGATGAAAGGAGAGAGGTAAGGATGGAAATTTGAGTCAGAGGAGCTTCTACTCGCGTGAAACCCTGACAAAATCTCAGCCAGGCCGTGAGATTCACCCCTCCCCCAACAAAATGACGCCTTCAGGGGAGGCCCGCGTCCGAGCGGAATAGCCTGGTCTATGGACCCCAGCGCGGCTCAGTGCCGGCTGGGAGCAGCGCCCGGCGATTGGGACCTCGACCTCAACGGCCAGGCGGACCCAACAGTGCGGTCTGTGCGGACTGTCTCCTACCCTCTTCAGTCAGCTTCTCTTAGAGGGGAGACGGGAACAGGGCACTGCCGCACCCGCCACCGCTCAGCCCTGGTGCTGGGCCCAAATCCGCATCCACACGTCTTCGGGAAATTTGTCCTCCATGATTTTCATGAGCCGCTTTTTCGGAACATAAGTTTTTAAACAGAGAGGTCAGTGAGACAAGCTGCGGTCCCTGTCTTTGTGCCGTGAGCCTCCTGGACACAACCGGTTTCGGTCCGATCTTCCTCCTCCACCGTCAATTCTAAATCCCTCTTGCCCTTAGCTAGCAGCTCTTGGTGGCTTGTGATCCAGACTCTCTTTCTGGAAGGGGCTTGTGATCCAGACTCTCTTTCTGGAAGGGTCTCTGAGCTCCTGGTGATCACGCTCATTAGGCTGAGAGTGCTGCACTTGTTCATTCACAGTCCCAGGAGGACGAGGGAGTAGGGAGCAGAACCTAAGTGGATCACCTCAGTTCTGCACACATTCTTTCCATCTGTCATTGTGTGAAAGCAGCCCTACCCCCTGTTGCTGACCAGAAGCGTTTGCCCCTTCCAAAATGGTGACTCTTTTTTTTTGCAGGCTGGACCTCACAATCAATTTTTCTGAAGTGAGATCTGAGCAGCTCACCTCCACCGCCAAAGCAAAGAATGAGGAGGGAAGTATTTGCATTCAAGAAGAAGGAGGAGGGGGAGGAGGAGGAACCCAGAAATTTACAATTAAACTCATGTGCTACATCAAGAGACCAAAAGAAAAAAATGGGAAGAGTCATACACACACACACACACACGTATGTATGTATGAGAATTCATAATTTGGTAAACATAGAATTTTAAATAAGCAAGGAAAGGAGAGGAAAATACAATTTCATTTTTATCTGATCTCTGATACAGAGAAGATAGTTTAAACATATGAACAAAAGAGGAAAACAAAATGCATACGATCGTAATACTCATAAAAAATATTTCTCTTGGTCAAAGGAAATGCCATAAATAAATTAAATGACAAAATGAAAAAGGTATTTAGAACTAACAGACCTACTTTTAATATCCTTCTATAAAGAAGTCTTAACAATTTTTTTAAAGCAAGTTTTTCTCCAACTTACGGCTAGTTTATAGTTTATGATTCCATATAGTGCATCACTTCATTCCATTACTTTGGACTTACGTTACATAAATAGTTTAACTTGGAGGGTACATCAGGAAGCAACACTGCTCAAAGCTGGTCATTCTATGGGAGCTTTATTGCGTTTTTCCTTTTTTTTTTTTTTAATGTGAGCAGTAGGCTTTTGGTTATGCCTTCCTTAAACATTTTACGGAACAAAATTATTGAGTCTGTGCTATATGGAGCAGAAATTTGGGTCCTCAATAGTCCATCTGTCTGTGATTAAGAGCCATTTCCAAGTTTTTTCCTGAGGAGCATCTTACCAGGTCCTTACTGCCCACAGTGTGGCACTCTGATGGTTCTTCCGGTTTTCGATATGCAAAGAAAATGTTTCCCTTACCCTAGTTCCCTGTCAGCTCGTGTTTAAGTTTGTACTCGCAAACAAACAAAATAGCTGCAGTCCAGATATTGCCAGAAGGAGGTTGACATTTTCTTATTTTTCTCTGCTAACTGTAATTTTCAGTCTTACTCCGCCCATCCCATTTTATCTTATTTTATTACTCTTTATGGTTGTGATTTATTTTTCTTTTTTCTAACATGCTGCAATCGTCCAGTTTTTGTTTTCAACTGATCTAAATCTTTTATCCCCTGCGTCCACCATTCCAGTGGTTATCTTTAATTCTCTCCTCAGACTTCTAATGTTATCTGATCAGAGACATGTAAAAAGAACAGGCATATTATTGGAACACAAACCGCCATGGTCCATCACTTCCCGCATGAAGCATGTGCACACTTCTTTTCTGGCAAGGTGCTAGCCTTGAAAATACCAATGGAGTTATAAGGGGAGATCAGAAAGAAGACGCCGGAGGGTTGGCAAACATCTCTCTCAGCATTCTGGTCATCTTTAAAATACCAGGGGAGATATGTGGAGATAACAGAAATAGGAATGTATACTGGCGCCAGCCCGTGTCCTCTAGTTTCCCCTACCAAGGTCAACTGCCTTCACTGTCATTCTTTTTGTGTGTTTATTTTTGAATAGGAAATAAATTTAGATGATTCAAAAGTCAAAAAATATTAAAGGCAGAGAGTGAAAACTTTTACTTTTCCTCCACAGGCGCTCACCTCCCTAATTCTCGGGACCACCACTTGTGGCTCGTACTTACTAGCTTTTTCTGTGTTCTTACAAAGTTCCTTTATATAGTACAAAGAAATGGGAATATATATTCCTATTTTTGCTCTCTTTAACATAAAGGACACCATATGATTCAGGTCTCTACTTTTTTCCCACTTCGTAATATTCCTTGGAGATACTTCCCTATCGATGTATAGTTTCCCCCATTCTTTGTTACCATAGTGTTATATGACATCAGTGTCCCACCGTCAAGCCACCATCCCCCTCACTGATTCCTGTGTTGATCCATCACTCCCTTATTAATCAGTTCTAACCAATTACTATTTCAAATAATACTACAGTATTTATTTATGTGTCATTTTCCACAGAGTTCCCAGATGTGGGGTTACTGGGTCAGAGGGTATATGCATTTTTAATTTGGTGTTTACAGCAAGATTGCCATCCTTAGGGACCCCAGCAATTTATACCCCTGACCAGCAATGCATTAGTGCTTGTCTCCTGCAGTCCCACAACCTCAGCAGTGTATCAACTTGCATCTTGTCATATATTTAAAAGCAATTAATATTTCCATTTCTGTGAACACTCTGCTTATACTGTCTGCCCATTTATCTATGGTTAGTTCTTTTTCTTGTCAACTCTGAAGAATTCTTTGTATGTTTGGGAGGTTAGTCCTGTGTCTATAACATAAGATACAAATACTTTTTCTCAGCCTGTCTTTTGCTTTGTTTATGGTGTTTTTGCTTTGTAGAAGCTTTTTTCAATATATGAGAGATTTTTGTCAAGCTTTTCCTTTAGGACTTCTGGGTTTTGAATAGTTTTTGAATAGTTAGGGATTTCCTCACTCCAAAGTGATAAAAGAAATCACTTGTGTTTTTTTTTCTATACCTTATGATGTGAGATAGGGATCCAACTTAATTTTCTTTCAGATGACTACCTATGGCTAATACTACTTGTTAAAAAGAGGCCATCTTTTTCCATCATTGACATTACATGCTACCTATAAAACATACTAAATTTATTCATTTGTATGGGACAATTTATGTACTTTTTATTCTGAATCAATAGCTATGCATGTAGTAGCCTCACACAGTTTTAATTATAGAGATTTTATCGTATGTTATATTATGTCATAAAATGTTATAATATGGCTTTATGTCTAGTGAAAGTACCCTATTGCTCTTTTTTTAACGGGAGAATTTTTTAGCTATTCTTGTTTGTTTCTCCAAATGAAATTTAGAATCAGCTTGTCTGTTTCCAAAAAACCTGTTAGTATCTATATTAGAATCACATTCACTTCATAAAGTAATTTAGATAAATTTTGGTTATAGTTTTGGTCCAAAACTATTATGTGCCTTTCCATTTGCATAAGTTGTCTTTTACATCAGTCAGGGGCACATTCAAGTTTCTATTCAGATAAGACTTGCTCTCTTCCAATTAAGTTCATTCTTGGATGTTTTCTCTTTTTGATGGCTGCTCTAAGTGGGGTCTTTTCTCTCATTGTAACTTCTCACTAGTAATTGTTAGTATATGAAGATGTCTATATTAAATCTACATCCCTTCTATCTTAAGGAATTTTTTAAAAAGACTTTATTTATTTATTTGAGAGAGAGAGAGAGAGAGAGAGAACAAGCAGGGGGAGTGGCAGGCAGCGGGAGAGGGAGAGAAGCAGGCTCCCCGCTGAGCAAGGAGACTGATTCGGGGCTTGATCCCGGGATCCTGAGACCATGACCCAAGTCAGATGCTTAACTGACTGAGCCACCAAGGTGCCCCAGGGAATTTTTTATTACTCATTTGTATATGAGTAATAAAATTGTATATGAATAATACTCATTTGTAATAGTTCGTTCAGTTGATTCTTTAAGGTTTCAGATATACAATCATATCATCTTTAAATATTGATAGTTCGACCTCCCCCTTTTATTATTTTCTGCCTCTAATGCTTTTATATTATCTTATTCTGACATTTGTTTCTTGTTGTCTTTATGTTGTCTTGTCATGAGCCTTCAAGTAAGATATTCCTGATTTAGTCAGAGTGCCTGTAATGTTTTTGGTGTTCCACAAGGCTGACGGGATAAGTCATATTAAGAAAGTAGCAATCAAATATATATTTAGAGTATTTGGGGGTCAAAATTAAAGTTGAAAATTTTGTCAAATGACTTTTCAGCTTCTATAAAGATGATCATCTCATTTTTCTTCTCAGGTCAATTAACATAATTAAGAAATTAAATATTTTATAATACAAAATATATTACATACTTTAAAATATTGAAGATTCATTTGCATCTTTTCATGTGCTTACTGGACATTTGTATCTCTTTGGAAAAATGTCTGTTCAAGTCTTGGACCACTTTGAATTGTGCTGTTTGGTTTTGTTGTTGTTGTGAAGGTGTAGGAGTTTCTGTAACAGTTTTGGATATTAATTCCTTATGGCATATAATTGGCAAATGTTTTCTCCCATTCTGTCACAGGGCTGTCTTTTCATCCTTTAGATGGTGTCCTTTGATGCACAGAAGTGTTTCATTTTGATGAAGTCCGTTTTATCTATATTTCTAAGAGTTTTATAATTTTAGATATCAGTTCAGGTCTTTGATCCATTTTGTGATCATTTTTATTTTTGTAGTATTTCTTATTTACAGTAATTGAAAACAAATCAATGACTACTATGTGTCTCCAATGCTTCCCTCTTTTAAAACAAGTATCATATTTATCAAATCTGTGTGTCATCATTCTATGTTGAGCTGTGGGAGTGGCGCCAGTTAGAGTTTCAGTATGTGTCTCCATATCAAAAGAAGCCACATCCAAGGAGAAGCATCTGAACCTGATGTAAATCATAAAAATTACTTTAAGTCTGTTGCCGTGCTTGAGAATTTGGAGTCTTGAAAAGCGTTTAGTGTATTTTGTGTGTGGAAAGAACATAAATAATCAGGACCAGTATGCAGACTATAGTAGATCGATTGCATTAATGGACCCCCTTAATAGGTACCCCATAGTCACAGTCTGCCCCATTATCTTATATTCTTCTCCCACCCTGATTTAGGACTCGGCCAGTTTACTTGCTTTGACTAATGGGATATCAGCAAATGTGTCACAAAGAATGGCTTAAAGAAGATGCACATGGTCTGCTAATCTCTTGCATGTCTGATAATCTCTTCCGCGTTTCTGCCATGCTATGAGAACGTGTCCAGTCCAGCCTAATTAAATGAGATAAACTTGGAGGAAACCAAGTTTTCCCATCATCCAAAAAGAGGTCATCCAAGACGAGCCAGTAGTTAGCTGGACATATGAGGAAATCCAGCTGAGATTAGAAGATACTTCTAATCAAACCCCGTTGAAATAGTTGACCCATAGGAAACTAAAAAAAATACTTATTATTTGGGGCAGGGGAGGTGTTACATAGCCCAGTTGTAGCAGATAAATGACACATCAGGAAATAAGTTACACAGCATAATCTAGTTGAAAGATACATCTTCCATCCCATTTTTTATTTTTAGGCACTTGGCATTTCCTACAAAATAGACTTTATAGGCTTCTGAGTCACTCTGATGCAGTGTGTGTACATGATAGATCTGAGCTCTTTTAACAAAGACCCTAGGTATCTAATCCATGATTATCATCTATCAAGATGTGGCATAAATGTACATTGCTATGTCTCACTGGGAATTCCATGGACAATCAATAAAGAACTCTTCTATTTCAATGACCCTGATTTCTTGGCTTGGCCTGGGAGCTCATGATGTCAACATTCAAATCTATGAATGCAAAGAGGAAGCAATTTTAATTATTCATTTCAATTTTCCAATCATTTTCAAAGATGAGCTCTCACCATGGATAAATCAGGGCATAATTCTATTTACTTTTGAAATGTATTTGCTCCTCTTTAGGTTTGTCTAAGATAGCCCTGTGTTACACATTCACCTGAAACAAGACCCCTGAACTTCATTATCTTTATCCATGGCAGACCTTTGAACACTTTGCACTGATATAGACATTACCAAGCATTAGTATACATACTAGTTAACATTTTACTAATATTATCTGTTGTAGCCAATAAATTTTGTTTTAGAGGCTTGCTATAAATTTATATACTCATAAATTTGGCACATGGCAGTAGAAATTCCTGAGATGGCACATCTACCCTGCTCTTTGCTCTGGTAAGAGAGCATTTGTAACTAGAATAAAAGTTCAAAACCAAAGTCTTGACTTTCTCTTTGAGATATTCTTTGCCCAACCTTCTCAAACTCAGTAAATTGATCAAAAATATACCCAGGAACTAAGGCCATAACTCTGGAAGTTATCTTGATTCCTCCTTTCCCCCACATTTCCAATCTGTCAGCAAATCCTATTAATTCTGTGTCCAAAATATTTCTCAAAGACAAACACTTCTAGCCATTTCTTCTTCCCTGTTGTATTCCTGAACAGTTGCTCTTCTTTCCTCTGCATTAATTTCTTGCCCTTTTATCCATTCTTCATATTATAGTTAGCATGCTATTCTTAAGAATTTTTATTTTGAGATTAATTTCAGATTTGCAAAAACTTTTAAATATAGTACCACTATTCCCATATACTCAAATTTACAAAATGTTAATATTTTACTACACTGACTTTATCATGTCTATCTGTATATCCATTCATTTCTCTAGCTATACCATTTATTTTCTAAAAGAGCTGAGAATTCCAGTCCAACATCACACATTGCATTTGGTTGTAATGTCACTTTAGTCTCTTTAAATCTGGAGATCCTCAGTCTATATCTCCATGAGCTCAATAGTTTTGAAGAGTAAGGCCAGTTAGTTTGTAGACTGTCTTTAAGTTTTATATTGTCAGATTTAGATTCAGGGCATGCATTTTTGGCAGGAATACCACAGAGATGATGGTTCTTTTTGGTGCATCATATCAGAAGACACATGAGATCAATTTGTCCCATCACTGGTGATGGTAACTTTGATCATTTGGTTAAAGTGATGTTTTCCATGTATCTTCACAGTAGAGTGACAGTTTTCTCCATGCCAATGCTAAGATATAGTGATCAAAGCAGGATCTCAAAGAGATATTTGCACATGTTCCTTGCCCCATTACTTAAAATAGCCAAGAGGTAGAAGCAACCCAAATGTCCATTAATAGACGAATGGATGAAGAAAATATAATCTAGACGTACAATTAAATATTATAGCACCTTAAAAAGAAAGGAAATCCTGTCACAAGCTATAATATGGTTGAGCCTCAAAGACATTATGCTAAGTGAAATAAGCCAGTCATAGAAGGACAGATACTGTATGACTCCCATTACAGCAAGTAGCTAAAGTAGTTAAAATCGTAGAAACAGAAAGTAGAAAGATGGTTGCCATAAGCTGGGGAAAAGGGGAGGATAAATCAGTGTCTAATGGGTAAATACAGTGTATATTAGTGTATAATGGGTTCAATTTTGAAAGATGAAAAACTTCTAGAGAATTGCACAACAATGTGAATATACTTAGCATTCATATATATATACTTAAGAATGGTTGAAATTATAAATTTAATGTTATTTTGATATTTTTACCCCTATAATAAAAAAAGAAGATGACCAGAACATTATGGAAAAAAAGTGTTTATCCTCAGTGATAATCATATAAATATTGATTAGAACTAGTACCAGAAATGAGTATTTCTATTTTTGTCATTTTTGCCAAACTGTCTTTGCATGGGTAAGGATGTAAATTGGTTTTACCTTCTTGAAAGCAGTTCAGCAATAAACATATTAAACGTGGAGGGTGGGGAAGGATATATTGAAATCCTAACTTCTAGTACCTCAGAATGTGAACTTATTTGGAAATAGGGTTACTGTAGATATCATTAATTAAGAAGTCACCCTGGGCTAGGGTCAGCCCTTAATCCAATTTGACTGGTGTCCTTCTAGGAAGAGGAGAGACACAGACACACAGGGGGAGAATGCCATGTGATCACAGAGGCAGAGATCAAAGGGCTGCCACCACAAGCCAAGGAATGCCAAGGATTGCCAGCAAACCACCAGAAACTAGGAAGAAAACAAGAAAAGATATTCCCCTGAGCTTGCCCTGCTGACACATTGATTTCAGATAGCTAGTGTCTGGGACTGTGAGACAATAAATTCTGCTATTTTAAGCCACCCAGATTATGGTACTTTACTGCAGCCGCCCTAGGAAACAAATACAGTAATTCATTATTGCATTGTAGGGAGATATTTTGAGACTATGTAAATATCCTATTTTATTATAGAGATAGAAGATGTGTACTTACACATATACATGTGTATATTTTCTAGGTCTGTCCATTGGAGGACTCAGAAGGAATGACACCCAGGGGCACTGGGTGGCTCAGTTAGTTAAGGGTCTGACTCTTGATTTGGGCTCAGGTCATGATCTCAGGGTCCTGAGATCAAGCCCTGTGTTGGGCTCCTCCCTCTCCCTCTGTCCCTCCCCCCATGTGTGCTCTGTCTCTCTCTCTCCCTCTCTTTAAAAAAATAAATAAATCTTAAAAAAATAAAAGAAGCAATGGCACCCTAGAATATCTGGTGCCCAGATTTTGGTTTCCATATAATTATCTATTCATGATTCTTGTGTGAAACAGTTGCTTCTGTGGTGGTTGCAAAATGATCCCATCATATTTTCTGCATCAGCTGGCATTCTACTGTAAGGAAGTACTTTCCATTCTCATTCATTATTCATTCATTCGTTTACTCATTCATTCATTTATATAAGTATATTTTCAGGGATCTTATTTTATCTATAGATTATAAGACATTACTGTATTTAGTAATTGTCTCATATTTGGCCAGTGTGAGCTGAGCCCCGTCTAGCTGGCTCCTGAATTCTTTTGATAAATCTATCCTTTTTCTTATTTTCTGGGTTCTGGGCTCATCTATCCTTTTTTTTCTGAGGCCCTGAAAGCAGCCATTTTGTCAAGAAGCCCTGGCTCCTAGAAACCAAAATTTCAGTGAAAGGTTTCATGAGGTATTATTGCTTCTAGATCCTCTCAGTAGATAGAACTAGAAGATGCATTATTCTGTTAAACCAGTTTATTTCAATCTTTTCTCATTGTTTTACCATTTAATTTGCTTTAAGAACACACATGGAACCCCAAATTTAGGTAATAAAAAGAAGCTTATTGTATAAACATCATATAAAAATTAAAAATAACACTTACAAAATTAGTAGTATAAGTCTACAATACATTACTGGAACCTCTTGGGACCACATGCATTTTGGTATTCAATTATTTTCAGATTCCTTAAATGTAATGTTTACATTATGTAACATACTCAGTAGGGTAAGGGCAATACCCTGTAACAAAATGTTAATGTTTCTATAGCAAAGCCTCATACCAAGTGGGATTAAGAAAGATAAAATAAACCTCATTTTTGTTCCGGTCAGATTCTACCATTTGATAAATTTGCTATGAACTCTTGAAGAAATTAAAATCTTTGGATTTGGGAATTGCAGATAAGGGATTGTGAACCTATAGTCATATATTTTTCTATAAGAAGTTAATGCAATATTTCTCCAAAATTTGTTTATCTAGTCCATTTGTTTGTAGTAGTTGTTTTTATTTCCGATTGAAAGTTCTAACTCACAATTTAGGTTATTGGGGATGATAGAACTATTTATTCGTGTAATTATATCCTTCCTTGTTATATACATCAATTAGTTCATAATCACTAATTACATGTTTTGCCCAGTCCACATGTGTGGCAAAACAATGCTCATGTTTACCACACCATTTCCTCCTCCTAAGTACACAGGAAGACTACATTTCCCGGCATCCACAGCAATTACCTTTGGAGAACATGATATTGCCAGATAATAGAGTATAGATGAAAGTGAGGGAAGCCATTTTGAAGCCCAGCTCTGAAAAACATCCTATGTGACCCTTCAACTCTCATTTCCTCTCCCATAGAAATCCTGGATACCATATGTTCCAGATATATAGCATGCAGGATGGAGGAAGACTGACCTGTGATATGAGTGAATAGTGTTTTGTTGTGTTAAGCCACTGTGATTTCAGGGATATTTTTGTCACATCAGCACAGCTCACCAAATAATTCTTCCCCAAATAAAAATCCATCCTTTCCTGGCATGAGTTTTCAGCACAGAGCAAAAAACTCATCAAGCAATTCTCTTTTAAATATGAACGTCAGGTCTATCACAAGTTGACTTACAGGTTACGTGTCAATAACTTTGTCCCACTGAAAATTGAAACGTTAACCAATAAGGTCAGATGATAGTAGTTGCCTTTTAACACTGCATACCAATGATACTGTGCAAAATCCAGCAGTGTCCCTTGCTTGATCAAGACATGCTACTAACAGCTTATTTAGCTTTCTTCTCACTTTGAGTTTCCCTAACATCTCTCAGCTTCCCTTCCCCAGGGTTTTCTCCAGAGCACCAGGATCTTGCTCAGCCCACTCACAGCAAAATCCCAGAAGTACAGGATAGTTAATGTCCCTTGGAGCAACTCAGCTGCAGGATGGTGAGTCTGTGGATGAAGTCTAAATCTCTTGTCACTTTGAAGGGAAATTCTGAGGTGTATTCTACACAGTTCCTTAGCGGATCCCCAGTAGAACAGAGTTCTGCTTTCCAAACAATAGCCAGATCAATAACATACTCTATGTTGGCTTTCCTTCAAAACCTCCTCACCTCCTCAATCTTTGTGCTTTCATATTCTGGCTTCCTGGGATCATCCCCAAATTTACAACCTGTTTTGGGGAAACCAAACTAATTCAAAATTTCGGTTGAATTGCTGTCTTTTGTGAATTTCTTCTATAAAAGCAATCAATTTGATTCCCAGTTGATTAGAAAGGAATTACACATTGTTTAAGAATGGTGCAAAAACAAACAACACACTAGTTACTGAGTTGGTAACTAGTGAGCAGATTTCTGATTCAATAAAATCCACTTTTAAGATTGACACTTTTTGGCTTCTTGTACATAAAATATTTACCAAAAAGATCACGTATTCTAGGGCACAGACTTATGTTCTATATTTGTAATGGAGCTCTAATCAGTCCTTATTATTACTTTGAATTGAAGGGAAATCTTCAATCTATGATGGAGATCTGACCTCTCTAAAAGGGGAGCGGGTGGAGAGGAAGCATGATTGGGCAAGGTCATCCAACTGCAATGCAAACCTGAGGCTCTCAGGCAACCTACCAGGGAGCTCCAGAGTAAAGATTTCCCATGAGAGGAGTCCTAGGCCCTAGTACTGACACCATGCTCAGCCATGGCCGGAGGGTGGCTGCCCAGGAAAAGTGTTCCCTGTTCAAAGGACAAGGCAGATCCTGAAGGTGCTAATAGCTGGCAGCTGGCAGTTAACCACCCTTTTGGCAGCTGATTGGCAAATTCTTTCCTGAAGGAAGATCCAAGCTGCACATCCCCATGGCTGCCACAGTTTTACAAATATAAACACCAGGATGAAAACTACATGGTAAATTACCTAAGCAGAACTGCAGTCTATTAACTGAATATAAAGTGAGATGATTTAGTTGGAGTCCAAGGTGGCAGAGGAGTAGGACACCTTCATTTCATCTGGCCCCAGGAATTCAGCTAGATAGCTATCACATCATTCTGCAAACTCAACCAGAGATCATCTGTGCACTCAACCAGAGATCCAAGAATAGCTGCAACTCTACAAATAGACAAGTGACCACTTCTGCAAAGTAGGACGTGTAGAGAAGCGAATCCGAGCCGATATTCGGGAAAATAGACCGCGGGGGAGGGGGTCTCCGCCAGCTGCTACTGGCAAGTGATAGAGCCCTGGAGCACAAAATCGGAACTTTTAGAAGTCGGCTCCACTGAGGGACTTCCCTGCCTGAAAGATGCTCAGGTGGTGAAGCAGGGCAGAATCCTAGGTGGGACAGTGTAGTCTTAGGATCCACGGGGTCATAGGAAGACCACGGTGCCTGAATGCAACAGAGCTCCCAAGCATCAGAGTGGGGAAGCTGGGTGCAAAGAGTGAGCCCAGGAGAGGGCTCTCAGCTCAGGGTTGCCATATACCACAAACCATTGCACAGTCGGGCGACTGCTCTCCAAGCAGAGGCCCAACAAGCGGCAGATGCGGGGAGACCCCCCCTCCTCCTCCAGGAGGAGCGGCGCTGGAGTGCATGACAGCAGCCTGCAGGGTTTGGAGACTCAAAGCAGGGTCGTGTGCCAGAGATAGAAACGCTCGGTCACAGGCCAGGTGAGCACAGAGTGCAGCTGGAGACCGGGGAGATGGGAGTGACTGACTGCTTTTCCCTGAGGGCCCACTGAGGAGCAGGGCCCCCGAGTTAGCTCCTCCAGGACCAGAGATTGGGAGGCCGCCATCTTCATTCTCGTCTTCCAAAGCTGTGCAGAAAGGCTTCAGGGAACAAAAGCCACATAGAGCAATCCAGAGCAGATTACTTAGCCTGGACCCGGCAAGGGCGGGGCAATTCCGCCTCCGGCAAAGACGCTTGAGATCCACTGCAACAGGCCCCTCCCCCAGAAGACCAGCCAGAACATCCCCCAGCCAGGACCAAGTTTATAGATCAAGGAGAACTGCAAAACTCCAGCACTAGGGGAATATAGAATATAGAATTCATGATTCCCCCCACAATGATTCTTTAAGTCTTTCAAATGTAAATTTTTTCTCTTTCAACCAGTTTCTTATCAACTCTTTTTAAAAAAAAATTTTAATATTCATTTTTACAGTTACATTCTATACTTTCATTGTATTTTATTTTTGTATATATAAGTTTTTCTTTCTTTACAATTTTGGGATGCAGTTTCTTCTAACAAACAGACCAAAATACACCCAGAATCTAGTGTAAGGCTCTGTTCTCTTCACCTGTCTGATCATAATTACTTTTTTCCTTATTTTTTTTTGTTTTTGTTTGCTTTGTTAAAGCCTTTTTTAACTTTCATATTTACAGTTATAGTCTATCCTTTCACTATATTTAATTTTATTTTTGCACATATATATATATATAAAGTTTTTCTTTCTTTACAATTTTGAGATGTAGTTTTTTCTAACAAACGAACCAAAATACACTCAGGAAATAGTGTATTGCTCTGTTCTGTTTACCTGTTTATATTCCTTTTTTTTTCCTTTTCTTTGTTTTCCTCTTTTAATTTTCATTTTTACAGTTATATTCTATCCTTTCATTTAATTTTATTTAATTTTATTTTTGTACACATATACGTCTTTCTTTCTTTATAATTTTGGGATCTAGCTTTTTTTTAAGATTTTATTTATTTATTTATTTGAGAGAGAAAATGAGAGAGAGAGAGAGAGCATGAGAGGGGGGAGGGTCAGAGGGAGAAGCAGACTCCCCGCTGAGCAGGGAGCCCGATGTGGAACTCGATCCCAGGACTCCAGGATCATGACCTGAGCCAAAGGCAGTCGCTTAACCAACTGAGCCACCCAGGCGCCCAGGATCTAGTTTTCTAACAAACAGGCCAAAATACACACAGGATCCAGTGTATTGCTCTATTCTGTTCACCTTTCTGGTTATATCCTTTTTAAAAATTTTTATCTTGTTTTATTTTTTGGTTTTGAGTCTCTTCTGATTTGTTTAGTGTATATTTCTCTGGGGTTGTTGTTGCCATTTTAGTATTTTGTTCTCTCGTTCATCTATTCTTCTCTGGACAGAATGACAAGATGGAAAAATTCACCTCAAAAAAGAACAAGAGGCAATACTGACTGCCAAAGACCTAATAAATACAGACATTAGTAAGATGTCGGAACTAGAGATCAGAATAACAATTATAAAGATACTAGCTGGGCTTGAAAAATGCATAGAAGACACCAGAGAATCCCTTTCTGGAGAAAAAAAAAAAGAACAAAAATTTAACCAAGTCGAAATCAAATAGGCTATTAATGAGATGCAATTGAAAATGGAAGCTCTAACTGCTAGGATAAATGAGGGAGAAGAGAGAATTAGTGATATACAAGACCAAATAATGGAGAATAAAGAAGCTGAGAAAAACAGAGATAAACAACTACTGAATCATGAGGGGAGAATTCGAGAGATAAAGGATATCATAAAATGAAACAATATTAAAATAAATGGGATCCCAGAAGAGGGGAAAGAGGGAGGGGGGGTGGGCAGAAGGTATATTGGAGCAAATTTTACCTAATCCGAGGAAGGAAACAGGCATTCAAGTCCAGGAAGTACAGAGAACACCCCTCAAAATCAATAGATATAGGTCAAAACCCTGACATATAATGGTGAAACTTGCAAATCTCAGAGACAAAGAGAAAATCCTGAAAGCAGCTCAGGACAAGAGGTCCATAACCTACAAGGGTAGAAACATTGCACTGGCAACAGACCTATCCACAGAGACTTGGCAGGCCAGAAAGAACTGGCATGATATATTCAGGGTGCTAAATGAGAAAAATATGCAGCCAAGAATCATTTACCCAGCTAGGCGGTCACTGAAAATAGAAGGAGAGATAAAAAAGCCTCCAAGACAAACAGAAACTAAAAGAATTTGTAATCACAAAACCAGCCCTGCAAGAAATATTAAATATTAGAAGGGATCCTTTACATGAAGAGAGACCCCAAAAATAACATAGACCAGAAAGGAACAGAGACAATCTACAGAAACAGTGACTGTACAGGTAATACAGTGGCACTAAATTCCTATCTTTCAACAGTTACTCTGAATGTAAATGGGTTAAATGCCACAATCAAAAGACACAGGGTATCAGATTGGATAAAAAAGCAAGACCCATCGATATGCTGTCTGCCAGAGACTCATTTTAGACCCAAAGACACCTCCAGATTTAAAGTGAGGGGGTGGAAAACCATTTATCATGCTAATGGATGTCAAAAGAAAGCTGGGGTGGCAATCCTTATATCACACAAATTAGATTTTAAACCAAGACTGTAATCAGAGATGAGGAAGGACACTATATAGTAATTAATGGATCTACCTAACAAGAAGATTTAACAATTGTAAATATTTATGCCCCTAACATGGGAGCAGCCAATTAATAACAAAATTAAAGAAACGCATCGATAATAATACAATAATGGTAGGGGACTTTAACACCCCATTTACTGCAATGGACAGATCATCTAAGTGGAAAAGCGACAAAGAAGCAGGGGCTTTGAATGACACACTGGACCAGATGGACTGCACAGATATAATCAGAGCATTCCATCCTAAAGCAACAAAATACACATTCTTCTTGAGTGCACATGGAACATTCTCCGGAAGAGATCACATACTTGGTCACAAATCAGGTCTCAACCGGTACCAAAAGACTGGGATCATTCCCTGCATATTTTCGGACCACAATCTTTTGAAACTAGAACTCAATCACAAGAGGACATTTGGAAAAAACTCAAATACATGGAGGCTAAAGAGCATCCTACTAAAGAATGAATGGGTCGCCCAAGAAATTAAAGAAGAATTAAAAAAAATTCATGGAAACAAATGAAAATGAAAACACAACTGTTCAAAATCTTTGGGATGCAGCAAAGGTGGTCCTAAGAGGGAAGTATATAGCAAAACAAGCCTTTGCCAAGAAACAAGAACAGTCTCAAATACACAACCTAAACTTATACCTAAAGGAGCTGGAGAAAGAACAGGAAATAAAGCCTAAACCCAGCAGGAGAAGAGAATTAATAAAGATCAGAGCAGAAATCAATGAAATAGAAACCAAAAGAACAGTAGAACCGAGCAACAAAAAACTAGTAGCTAGTTCTTTGAAAGAATTAATAAGATTGATAAACCCCTGGCCAGACTTATCAAAAGGAAAAGAGAAAGGACCTAAATAGATAAAATCATGACTGAAAGAGGAGAGATCACAACCAATACTGAAGAAATACAAACAATTATAAGAACATATTATGAGCAACCATATGCCAAGAAATTAGGCAATCTGAAAGAAATGGATGCATTCCCAGAAACATATAAACTACCAAAACTGAACCAGGAAGAAATAGAAAACCTGAACAGACCCATAACCAGCGAGGAAATTGAAGTAGTAACCTAAAATCTCCCAACAAACAAGAGCCCAGG
The DNA here is from genome assembly GCF_037043125.1 of Eumetopias jubatus. Lineage (NCBI taxonomy): Eukaryota > Metazoa > Chordata > Mammalia > Carnivora > Otariidae > Eumetopias > Eumetopias jubatus. Next base: position 39,397,396 of record NW_028274820.1, read on the forward strand.
GCAGGATGGCTTCCCAAGGGGATTTATACCCAACATTTAAAGAAGAATGAATACCTATTCTTCTGAAGCTGTTTCAGAAAATAGAAATGCAAGGAAAACTTACAAATTCTTTCTACAAGACCAGCATTACCTCGATCCCCAAACCAGACAAAGACCCCACCAAAAAGAATTACAGACCAATATCCCTGATGGACATGGATGTCAAAATTCTCACCAAGATACTAGCCAATAGGATCCAACAATACATTAAAAGGGTTATTCACCAAGACCAAGTGGGATTTATTCCTGGGATGCAAGGGTGGTTCAACATCTGCAAATCAATCAATGTGATACACTACAATAAAAGAAAGGACAAGAACCATATGACCCTCTCAATAGATGCCGAAAAAGCATTTGATAAAGTACAGTATCCTTTCTTGATTAAAACTCTTCACGGTGTAGGGATAGAGGGAACATACCTCAATATCATAAAAACTATCTATGAAAAGCCCATAGCAAATATCATTCTCAATGGGGAAAAAAACACAGCTTTACCCCTAAGGTCAGGAACATGGCAGGGATGTCCACTATCACCACTGTTGTTCAACATAGAAGTCCTAGTCTCAGCAATCAGACAACAAAAAGAAATAAAAGTCATCCAAATCAGCAAAGAAGAAGTCAAACTCTTGTAGGTGATATGATACTTTATTTGGAAAACCCAAAGACTCCACCCCAAAACTGCTAGAACTCATACAGGAATTCAGTAAAGTGGCGGGATACAAAATCAATGCACAGAAATCAGTTGCATTTCTATACATCAACAACGAGACAGAAGAAAGAGAAATTAAGGAAATGATACCATTTACAATCGCATCAAAAGCCATAACGTACCTAGGAATAAACCTAACCAAAGAGGCAAAGGATCTGTACTCAGAAAAGTATAGAACCCTCATGAAAGAAATTGAGGAAGTTGCAAAGAAATGGAAAAATGCCATGCTCATGGATTAGAAGAACAAATATTGTTAAAATGTCTATGCTATAGAGCAATCTACGCATTCAGTGCAATCCCTATCAAAATACCATCAGCTCTTTTCACAGAGCTGGAACAAATAATCCTAAAATTTGTATGGAACCAGAAAAATCCCAAATAGCCAAAGGAATATTGAAAAAGAAAACCAAAGCTGGTGGCATCACAATGCCAGACTTCAAGCTCTACTACAAAGCTGTAATCATCAAGACAGTATGGTACGGTCTTGGCACAAAAACAGACACATAGATCAACAGAAAGAATAGAGAACCCAGGAATGGACCCTCAACTCTATGGTCAACTAATCTTCGATGAGGCAGGAAAGAATGTCCAATGGAAAAAAGACAGTCTCTTCAAAAAATGGTGTTGGAAAAATTGGACAGCCACATGTAGAAGAATGAAACTGGACCATTTCCTTATACCATACACAAAAATAGACTCAAAATGGTTGAAAGACCTAAATGTGAGACAGGAATCCATCAAAATCCTAGAGGAGAACACAGGCAGCAACCTCTTTGACCTTGGCCACAGCAACTTCTTGCTAGACACATCTCCAAAGGTTAGGGAAACAAAAGCAAAAATGAACTAGTGAGACTTCATCAAGATAAAAATCTTCTGCACAGCAAAAGAAACAGTCAACAAAACTAAGAGGCAACACATGGAATGGGAGAAGATATTCACAAATGATATATCAGATAAAGGGCTGGTATCCAAGATCTATAAAGAACTTACCAAACTCAACACCCAAAAAACAAATAATCCAGTCAAGAAATGGTTAGAAGACATGACCAGACCTTCTCCAAAGATGACATACAAATGGCTAACAGACACATGAAAAAATGTTCAACATCGCTAGTCCCCATCAAAATATTAAGTCAGAGGCAAGATCACGTTTTCAGAGAGAATTGCAGAGATTAAGGCAATTATTGCCAATTTGTGAGATGCTGACCAATAATTTTTATCCTATTCCATCCCTTAATATGCTCAGTGCAAAAACCCAATGCTAACTCCAACTGCATTTTCCAACCTCCACAGTGGCCTCTTTCCTAGAAGAGATGAATAAAGTTCCTAACCCTTGATCTCTAGTTCCTTATTTGTGGATCACGTATTATTGTTCCTGTTTACTTGGACTTCCAAGTTCCTGCTTGATTTCACTGGAAGGAGCAACAGTCTGTTAGTTCTCTGCCACCGTGTCACAATCTAGTCATCTGGAGTCATGGCAACCTTTCCTCCTAGGACTTGAACCTGACCCAATATATTTACAACCTCAAGCTGGTAAGTCCTGAAGAATAGCAAGTAGCAACACTCTATTTGTCTTGGGAAGGAATAAAAATATAAATCTTTAAGAAATCAAAGAACCTACACCCTTTGTTAAGTTATCATGTCCTTGGCGTTGGGGGGCAGGCAGGAAGGGGGGTTCCAATGCCAAGGACATGATAGAATATTCCCCCTAAGTGAAAGAGACATTGTTGCAAACAATGCTAGCAGGGAATCTTTTTAGATTTTGGAATCAGATTTACATAGCATTTGTGTGTCCTTTGACTAATTAACAAGTAACACAGAAATCTGCCCAGAGCAGAGTAGAAAGTTTTCTAGCTGGTCTAGTCTATTAAAAAAAAAAAAAAAAAAAAGTAGCCCTGCGAGCTGGCCTGATAACCACATTTTAACCAATAGTATCCAAGACGCATGAAGCAGACCACCATGGTAGGAGGAAAGCCTTGAAAGTAGTGTCATTACAGGGGAACTCAGGGGTTTGGAGCTAATTCATGTCACTAACAGCGGGTAACTATTCTCTTTTTGAGTAATAGCTCCTGGCTTGCTTCTAAAAACAAGTATCTGATAATGGAAACAGGTAATTATGCAGCCCAGGGCCATCCTTCATAAACGAGGTATCATCAGATCCATAATTCTTACAACCTGGTCTACCTTAAAACACTCCAAGTAGTAGTATATAAAAGAACAGATTTGAGACATGCCATAAGGATAATAGCACTATTTAAATGGGTTGTTCCCTTGGAACACAGAGCATAGACATTTTTCTATATTTATAGAACGTGCTTAATAAAATCTTACTGAATAAAGAACGACCACATGAACCTGTTCCTAGCAACAGAAGATTCCTACCATATAGAAGGCAATCAAATATTTTCTGAAATAAATTTCACCCGACATTAAGCTTCATTAATAATATTTATTTTAAAGGTCCCTTTTTATTTGTAACAAATATAAAGTCATCGGTGTTTTACAAATTTTCAAAAATGCTTTAAGTACAAAAAAAATACATTAGTAAAATGAAAGTTATATTGTGTTATTTGCTACACACTTAATACTGTCGACATGCACACCATATGCCAGAAAAGCTCATGCGTTAGTGGAGAAGAGAAGAAATGAGATATAACTGCTATGCTGTCTTATTACAAATTCATTGCTTCAGTCAGTTTCCTTTCTTCAGGGATACCATTTACCTGGAGTGTGGAAGAACGAACATGGGCATGAGTTAGTCAGGGCATGGACACTTTTTAGATTTTGAGCAAAACAAAGTATGACAAGGAGTAATTTTCTATCTTCTCAATGCAATTTAAAATAATCATGTTGACATTATTTCTCTGCATTAAAAAAAAAGGAAAAAATTCTAAATCAGTCCTCTCCTTCTTGGGCCAAAGACGTAATGGTTTGTACTTCTCAGAAGGTATGGTCTGAAACTTCCTCCCACAATAAACAAAAAGAATGGGGTTGACTGCGGGATGTATGACTGTACCTGTTAATCGCAGCTTTTTAGAAAATATTGTGTGGGCTGGAAGGGCAAAGAAAATGAGAAAACCTGAAGGGGCATCGAACCTAATGGCTTGGGCCTCGTCCAAAAAGGCAGTGCTAATGTCAGCCTGTAACTGCTCTATTATCCCAGCAAGTGCTTAAGTCCAGGATTACAACACCAGCAGCTAGTTCATTTCTTAAACTTTGGGTGATCATTTAAAAAAAAACAAAAAACAACTAACTAAATAAAACAAACTTCAAAATATACTCTTCCCGAAAAATTCCATACAAGTAGCTAGAGATAAAATTACTTGGTATCCAAGAGACAAGCCCTGTGCTTAAATTACCTTCATAAAGAAAACTGTGACCTTACATAGTGCTTTGAGGTTGGAAAAAGCAAATTATTATTTCAAATGTGGTTGCTTCTTTGTGGTACCGGGGCGACCAGGAAGGAGTGAGAGAAAAGCTGTTGTACCCAGGAAAATACATAAAGAGCCCTAAATCCATGGATGTGAACACAGAGCGGAATAACTTGGAAACTGAGAAACAAACTATTTTTTCATTCAAACAAACGGAATGGGAATAAGGAACGTAACCTGCCCATTCAGTTCTTCTCTCCGGGAGGCATAACTCTATTTGGTTGTACGTTTATCAGAGGCAGAAACACAACAATCTATTATAATTATAAAAAATGCTAGGGTGGTCTCTCTCCCTTTAGCACTTAAATGCTTTGGGGACTCATCGAAAACAACAATGACAAGAAGAAAACAACCAAGAGGAGCTAGTGCACTTTAGTCAATAATGTGCTCCAAATCACAGAAAAATATAAGAAAACAAGGAGGTAATAGGCTATCATATTAACTAAAAAGGAGATCAAAGCTTCCTTGACTCAAGCAAAATGCCTGCTCCCCAAAATCTGTTTTAGAAAAATAATCTAGAAAATTGGGTTGAACAGCCTAAAATTCCCCTAGGGAAATTCTTTGGCTCTTATCCCATTTGCTCAGCATAAATTGTCCTTACAGTTGGAAATGCTGCCTATTACTAAAAACTAGCACATTAACAAGTCTGCTTGCTGAAAATCTATACCACTATCAAATATGTCTCTCTAATATCATCTATTCAGGCTCCCTTATTTCCTCTAATGGGAGAATAAGTAAAATCTGGATTTTTAAAACACAAAAATAAGTTATTTACTGTTTAACTAGAAACTGTCTCCTTCTACTCACTCCTTGCATGAAATAATTAAGAATCAGAGGAAAGGCATCTTAGAAGATTTAGAAGTCTATGAATTTAATGAGGGAAATGTAGAAATATTCCTTTAAATGTTTTCTTGTTAAAAAAAAAAAAAGCCAGGCAATTAGTGTTAAGAGGGATGTGTTTTTGTCTTTGCTCTTTAGGTAACAGATATTTATAACAAAGTTTATTCCTTCATCAATCTCCTGAATGCTTACACAGTAGCACCACCACATCAATATATTGAACACCCTTGTTGAAACATGTTAGCATTTAATTAAAACAAGTGATCAAAACTGTGGGAGAAAATTCTGATAAACATTATCTCATAATTAAAATCTGATGAACAACTTTATTATACTTGCCTCAAATCTTTGAAAAGTTGTCAAACGAAAATCTCCTTAAATTCCCGAAAGCAGTAATAGAGAAAATAATTTCTGAATAAAAACATCCAATAAATTTCTATATGTGCCTAAAGTTTTTAAGAGACTTACTTAATAGCTTCCCTACTACAATACCACTATTCATACTCAGAATTCCACATCCAACTTACATTTTTAAAACTTCTCTTGCTTTTCCAAGAGAGCCACAAAAGGCATTACTGGTTGCCTGGCAATTAGAACTAGGAATCAACCACTAATTAGAAGACAATCATGAATAAGTTATCTACTTGGTACCGAGATGAATGAAATAATTGGCTGTGGAAATTTTTTAGGGACACTTGAAAGAAATAAACTTAAAGAAAGCAAGTCTTAGGGAAATAAAATAGTCAAGGGAGAATCGTCCGCCATCTTGTTGTCACTGGTCATGTTATAACAGCTTTTTAAAGTGGCATTAAAACCAGGCCAACCATTTCTCATTTATCCCCCTGAAGCCTCAATGATTAGTCACAATGGTTTCCTTTTGTAAGAGTCAGTTTCAAGCTGCTCACTTACTGAGACAAATCCTGGATGCATCCAAGCTAAGAATCTTTCATACCAAGGGGAAGAATAGGGAGCTTCGCTGAAGGAAGGGGATTTTATTCAGTCTTCCTTAATTAGACAGGACCTCCATGGATGCTTTTGCTCTAAGATCATTTACCCTGTATTTATCACTCTGATGGCAATCTATGCAATAATCTAAGCTATTATTCTAAGGTTCCAACTCTGATTAAGGAATGACACAACTGATTTGCCTTACTTGATGAAGCTAAAGCTTCATAAATGACATGGTCCTATAATAATCTTTTAATCTGTTAGCTTCATACATTAATATCAACTTACTACTTTTAGTACTTACCTGTAGTCTGCTGTTGGGGAATCTGAGTCTGATGTTGCAAGTTCCTAGAAATGATTGGTATTTTTGAGTAAAACTGTGTTTGTTTATACACATGCAAACAGACAGCAGACATACTAGAATGAAAAGTTTTATAGCTAAAAAGATCCCCAGAAATCATCTAACCCAGCCTACCCCCATGAGTTTATGCACGAGAAACCTAAGGTCTGAAGAAGATAAATAATAATATTTGATAACATTCATAAAGCTCCTATTAAATGCTATGTTCTACCTCACAACAACCCTAAAAGGTAGGTATTATTTTTCTCAACTTACAGATGAGGAAACAGGCTTAGAGGTCCAAGGCTACATAGCTAAGGGCAGATAAGGATATGAATCCAGGGACTCCAGGACTTGTGCTTAAGAACACACACACTTTCAGATTCAGGTCTAGAACATACATATACGCTCACATACTCTCACAGAACAACATACATACCCATCTTCACTCATTATGCCAAAGCTATGTTCTTCTCTCCCTGCCCAGGGAATGACATGGGCCATCCACCCAACTGTAGAGTCAAGATGCAGAAGTCATCATCGAACCCTCCCTCCTTCCCTTCCCCCATCCCAATCTTGGGAACTCTTTGCTGTCAGATGATCTTCTAAGACACAACGCCGATTATGTCATTCAAACAACACACATTTCATTACTTCCTTATGCCTACCTGCAAATTAAGTTTGGCCCAGAAGATCATCAATATATCTGGTCCCTACATGGAGCACCACCACCATGGCCACGACCATCTCTTGTACCCAACCAGCTCCCATTTGTCCTTGCAAACTCAACTTAAAATTTGTTACAATGGACACGGTTAGTCTTATAATTTAAAACTATTCCACAAAGAATGTTAATGAAGAATTTTTAACTTATTATTTGTTTTAATTAAAAAATACCTCAAGTACCACTTGTTCTAGCCTCCTCACTCTCTAAGCACTGCCTCCCCATTAGGTTACCATTTCATATGGTTTTGTACATTGCTGATTGTTGTATTTCTCATCACATAATGTTAAAGTGCCTTACCAGTAAGAACCCCTTATTTTTGTTCAGTCTCCCCAACAGTAAGCATGCAATAAATAATTTTTGAATGAATACGTGCAAAAGTGCAGATACTTAGAAAGATTCACAGAAAATACACATATTTATTAACATTCATACTCATTTAGTTTCAAATTTTGATATTAAAATTGATTTGCAAAAATGTACAGTTGAGATTCTGTGTGGAAGAAATTCTAGGAGTCAGCCCCTCACTACAGAGTAGGGCTAGATCCAAGCCAGGAGTTTTCAGTTTTTTTGTTTCTCTTCAGCAATGGAATTCCTTTTAATTGAAATCCTAAGCAGAACTCTTGATGTACAAAAGAGATAAATGTGAGGTTGCCTGGTTTGAAACAAGGGAGCCAGGAATCCCGTCTGCTTTGTTTCTTTTGCCCCACATGCTGGCCCCTAAGGCATTTCTAAGAAACCTCCAAGAAAGAGAGTTGAAAACCATTGATCTGAATCATTTCAGGCAGGCAAATATTATGTTCCAAATACAGTGATCTAAAGTGGAAAGCTATAAAGGCTAAATACTATTTAAACTCTTAAATTAATCTATAGGAATGTTAATGACTTCAAGTAATTTTTTTAGATTTTCAGCTCCATTTTAAATATATTGTTAAGGAAATAACAAAATCAATTCCAATTCAATTCGAGGAAGTTACTTAATAATTCATCCCAATAATTATATTCTTGTTTGCCATTACTTAACAACCCTACTTATCCTTGTGTGGTCTCATGGAGTATTTTATATGCTTGTTTATTCTTACAGTATTTCATACAATGTATTTATACTGGTTTTGATCATGGAAGTAAAAAGATTAATTTATAAACCACAGAAAAAATAAGTTTTAGAGTTAAAGGTGGGAAAACAAATATCTTTAATACAGAAGTCAAAACACAATTTCATGGGCATTTGGGAGGGGGATATGAATTTTGTTTTAACTTCTCAGGTACAACTAATGTGGGCCTATCTATTCTACATTAGAAGCTATTACAGCACATCTTATATACACACACACACACGCGCGCGCGCGCGCGCGCTCGCGTGCGCTTCATTTCCCATCACCTCTAGCTCTACCTAGCCTATCAATGGATTAAATCAATACATTTTGACAAAACAAAAATACTGACGATGACAAGGAAAGCTTTCAAAAGCCCCAAATCAAAATCAATATTTGGCTAGTAGTTGGAAGCCCCCTCACTCCCGTTGTTCAGCCCAACTAACCCTTCTGTGGAACAGAGTTTGAAAACCACTGATCAAAGTCAATCTCCACCCTGTAATTTCTTTTCTAGCCCCTGATTTTTTTCCTCTTCCACTACACTACTAAACCATCTAAGTAGGAATGGGCTTGGCTAGGTTCGAGGAGAACGGTTGGTTGAGAAAGTGCCACACACAAGGTAGCAAGAAATCTGGAGATCTGTGAGAAAGTAATGGTGGGACTTTGGTTTAGGGATTTAAAACTACCTGCAGTGCATGTCCCAATTGGTTAGGTTTGAGCCATGTACATGCACTACTTGCAACTTCAACTGAACTATGGATGAGTTCTATGAAAGTGCTTCTATGTGCAAAAAGGTGCTCGACAAGAAATAGATGGAGAAGCACATATCCCCAGCATCTCCTGGGTGGGCAGAGCTGGCTCTGTTTTTGTGGGTGGGGGCCCAAACCTGTGACTGCAGGTGAGCCTGTGAGTGTCAGAGGGTTCAAATGTCCATGATGGGCATACTTGAAGTGTGAATTCCACTGAAGTGTTGAACGGAGTTACCTCATGAGAGCACTGCTTCAGGGATACTGGAGAAATTCTCAGGAGTAACTCTGCTTCAGTCAAGCAGACCAGACAGCGAGAAAATGGAAGCATTTCCATCTTTGGTGAAAACACACCGCTGAAGGCAATTACACAAGAGAGCAGGGATGACTTCAAATAGAAGCTCAATAAACCTTCAAAGAAAGGACCTCTACAAAGTCATAAAACTATTTACAATAATTACGTTATTAATGGACTAATGGAAAGATTATTATGTGTAAACTACATTACAGAGGAAAAAAGATTTAAGAAAACTGGAGTTCTCTAAATTATTAGCATTAATTATTTTCTAATTTTACTACCATTAATTGCATGCATTTAAATAGAAAATTATGTAAATTGGCCATTGCACAAACTTTATTCTTCAAGGAAGCAAAGGTAATAACGTGCAAATTAATAAATAAGTGATTTGGGGGGAGGACACAATTATTTATTATTTGTACAACCATTTTAAGGTAATTTGATGTTCCTGGATATCCTGTAGAGTAATTCTATGAGTTAGGTTGATGATTATCAACATTCTATTCCAACTTGCTGGAAGACTCAAAAGCAAAGAAAGGTTAAGTGATTTGCATTAAGCCACAGAATCTGTGCCAGAGTTGAAAATAAATGACATTAGTTTGGCTATGTAGAATACAAAACACTTCTCTTTTGAATTAGTATGGAGCCCTTTAACAATAAGTAATGTATTTAACTATAGTAGTATATTTTTGGAATTTCCCAATTATTTCAGCAAAATTGATGTTGCCTAACCCTTGAATTTTCTATAATTTTTTTCCAACAAAAATGCCGATTTGGACCCCTTACTTACTTTTACTAAAGAACCAGGCCATTATTTGGACTAAGGAAGGAAGGACACAGAGAAATTGGAAAACATCACTATAATTTTTAATTTCAAAACCTAATTTTAACTAAAATCAGTGGAGAACATACATGGAACATAAATGAGAAAGGAGATATTTATTTATTTATTTTAGTTATTTTCTCCTGCTTGAATAAAGCCAAAAGCAAGCCTACCATGGCTTTAAACTGAAGCAGTACAAACCTATAGAACCAAAAGCTATCAAAGAGATATTGCATCCATTGCTGAATTAAAACAAAACAAAACAAAACAAAAAACAACGTCAATGGCTCTGAAATATCCTTGGCCGCTTGACACTTCTTGTCAACAGGAAACCATTATATTGGTCCCCTAAAACAATCTCTTCAACTGATATTAACTTTCATTGAAATCTGATTTTTTATTTATGAAATTTTACCATAGTTAGTTCTCATTATTACCCAGGGGAAGACAAATGGAAAAATACTTTAGACAAGAGTTAAAATGATTTGTTACTATATCTTTAATTAGAAGACTTAATTCTAGTTTTATATTCGTTAATTTATAAAGATTAAGCACAACCTACCTCCTGTTTTGAGGGAGACCCAATTACTCTGGATTAGATACCATGTTTAGTATAATGAATAAGGAAATTTTTCATATAGACAATTAAAATCTTTCTAGAAAATGTTTGGGCACCTTTCCCTATTATTCATTACATAAAATCTTCTATGAGGATGCCTCCCACTCAGGAAAAATAGATTGATATTGATGTTGGTATGAGAAAAGAGTAATAAGGAGGCAGATCTACCCCCTAAAAAAACACCTAATATATCACACATTTTAGAATAAATTCCGTTTCAGAAAATTGAGTATCTGAAATTCTCTAGCCAATGCCTCCCATAAAAGTGCAAAATCACAATTTCCCAGTGGTTTTTCATTTTTTGAGGCTCTGCATTTCTCTATCCCATTCAGTACTAATCAGTACTCATCTCTCACTTCTCTACACCATTTTCCTCAGGCAACTGAAAGAGGTGCGAAAAGTCTTGAAGCTGGTAAGTATAAACCCACAAACAGTCCCCACACTCTACATCAAGCACCCGAACCGTCCCCTTTCACACTTTTCTTCTGTACATACGTCTTAGGGAGGAATCAGGAGACACTGTTCCCCTTTTAAAACTCCAGGTGGAGGAATGTGAATAACAACCCCTTCCCCACCTCCACCCCCAAAAGAAACACCAAGCTGGCTTTCCCAAATCCTCAAACCTAGCTCCATCAAGTATTTTATTTGGGAATTCTCAACCCTTTTTCCTGTTCCACCTGACTCACAAGTCCACCAGATTCCAAATCCGTAGACCTAGGGCCCTGGGATCTGCATTGTAGGAGCTCCACAGGTGAGTGTGATCTTCAGCTTGGTTTGGAAACAACCAGGCTAGACTCTCTCTCAACATACCTTTTAGGACCTAAAATTCTATGACTTGGAATTTGATTTTCTTCATTCAAATCATTACAAAGTTTTGTTTTCAAGGTACATCAGTCAATCTGTAATGTATTTTAAGTTAAATCTTTGGTCAAAAAGATAACTCCTAATCACAACAATGATTCTTTGGGCAAAGCAGATTTACTTTTAAGAATTACTTTATGGGGTGCCTGGGTGGTTCAGCTGGTTAAGCATCTAACTCTTGATTTCCACTCAGGTCAGGATCTCAGGGTCATGAGATGGAGCCCTGCTGGACATGGAGCCTGCTTAATATTCTCTCTTTCCCTCTCCTTCTGCCCCTCCCCACCCTGCTCCCGTACTCTCTCATTCTCTCTCTCAGAAAATCAAAAATAAATCGAAAATAAATTTAAAAAAAGAATTATTTTATAATGTAATCTCCAGCAATGAATGGAAATGAGGTGACAGCTTATAAAGAGAAAAGTTCTTACTGTTAATGGTAACATGTGCTCACTGAACTGCAAAGATAACTAAGTACAGATGCAAAAAGCCTGACTGTGATAGGGGATGGGGAACATTCCACAGAATATGTGGCTAGTGCTCTTCAAGACTATCAAGGTCATGGGGAAACAAGGAAAGTCTAAAAAACTGCCCAGGCCAGAGGAGAGTAAAGAGACATGCCAATTATTGTGTCCTTGACATAAGTCCTGGAACAAAAAGAAGGACATTAGGAGAAAAACTAGTGAAATCTCACAGGGCGGCTAGGTGGTGCAGTCAGTTAAGCCTCTGGCTCTTGGTTTTGGCTCAGGTCACGAGATCAGGGTCCTGGGATCCAGCCCTGAGTCAGGCTCCACACTCATTCAGCAGGGAGTCTGCTTGAGATTCTCTCTCTCCCTCTCCCACTGCCCCTCCCACTCAGGCTGTCTCTCTCTCTCTCTCTCTCTCAAATAAAATCTTTAAAAAAAAAAAAACTAGTGAAATCTCAAATTATTAAAAAAAAAAAATCTGAAGTCTGCTTAATAGTAAAGCACCAATGTTGGTTTCTTAGTCTTGACAAAGGTACAATGGGAGAAAGTGGGTGAGGGATCTCTGGAAACTCTCTGTGTTATCTTTGCAACTTCTCTGAACCTCGAAAATCATTCCAAAATAAAACAGTTATTAATAAACACATTAGCAAAGACCAAACTAAATTGACTATGTGATCATTTTAACAGCCTGTTTATATTGTCTCTGTAATCTGGAATGTAGAAGGAGCACTGTACAAAATGAAACTGTCCCTTCTGAGCATATGCTCCATCTCCTGGTCCCTCTCCAGGTTCCCTTTCCATGACCTATTCAATCCCTTGCCTGTAACCTGGATCAGAGATCCTTCTGAGTTCAATGACTACATTATCTTTGACTTAATAGCAAGGTAGGCAAATAATCTAATCTCAGTTTTTACCTAATTTAGCTTTGTCTCTTATCCATGCCTTAATTTTATCATCTGCAAATGATTAAACATTTTTTTGCTGTCTAAAGTATGGTGCCAGTCTAGATCCTGTGAAGCACTGTACCAAAAAGAAAATATTACTGTGTAATTGACAAATTACGGTGGCAGCCCCTCATCATACAACTGTTACTGAATCCTCTTTACCTCACACTTTTCTAAGGTTCTCTAAACCTCCTGGATTGACTTGTTTAAAAGACCCAACCAAATTTCCATGTAGCTCTGAAGGAAAGCTTTGAAAAGTCTTATAATGTCCTTGAGTCTTGCTTAGAAGCCAAAATAAACTTTCAGCCATGTCCTTATGCCTGAATATTTCCAGTGTCAAGTCTGAAGAATAAACATGAAATCCTGTAGCTAGCCAAATCATTTATGAATCAGTAAGGTTACTATGAATATGGGAAGATGAAATGCATGCCCTTTTAGGAAGGGTTAATTAACAAATACCAGGCAGCATTCTCTAAGCATGTACTTGGTTATCAAGTACTGTAATGCCTCATCAAATATAATATCTCATTTTAATGTGGAGAATTCAATTCAATCCAAATGACCAAAATATGTATGTATGTTTGTGTGTACTTGGTGCTGAAATAAAACTTTAAAAACAGGGCCATGCTTTTAAGGTAAGAGAGTAAAAGCTGAATTTGCGTAAAGGACAGCTGTGACGAACCTGATACAATGAATTTCCCTATTATCTGGCATGGTTGGAAAATGAGGTTAATCACATATTCTGGCTTATAGGGAGTTACCATAGAGACAGTGCACATATTATCCATTTCCAAGAATAAAAGAAAGATAATATACACTCAACACTGAAACTACACCGAATGTAATTTAATTTCCCTCTGATGAGTCAGACGTACTTGATGATCTCGCAGTGCCTCAGAATAATCATTGTGCACATCATCAATTATCTATCTACCCTATTTATATAGAAGTGCTAGTTAATGGAGTTTTTCCATTAGCAGAAATCTGAATAATGTGAAGGTTTTCTGGACTTAAAAATACATATATGGTCAAATTGTCACAAGTTGAATAGAATAACCTATTGCATTTGCAAATAGAGAGATGTCATCAACATAATGACAGTTGATGGGGTTATGGGAGGACCAGGAAGATGTTTTTGGTTGTAAACTAGATAGAAAATGTTGTTGTGTTTGTATGTAAGTAGAAACATTGCAAAACCCTAACCACAGAAAATCAAAATAATTTTTAAGGAGCTACTCTCATTCTCAACATATATGGTTAGAAAGCATATCTAAATGACACAGCCTTTTTCTTTCCCTTAAACTTCACTAGCAACAGAGTTTTACTGATTTACAAACATATTTAAGTTCCCCTACTCATTATAACAAATATTTCTCTATTCCAAAATTTGATAGTATTGTTATTTGTCAATAGAAGCATTTCCCAGACTGTGTTCATTGAAGAGTTACCTCTTCTGGCCTTTTTCCATGGATTCATGAAGCATATCAACACTCAAGGCCTCTGAGAACCCTTGTAGTTTTAAGACAAAAAAAAAAACAAAAACAAAAAACAAAACCTGTTTCTCAAGTGTATTTGATCATTTCAGTTTTGAGAATATATATCAACATTTGAGGAATATATAGCCACATTTACTAGTAAACTCTTGGGTAAAGAAAATACAGAATGGTAGCCTAAAAGAATTTTAAAATTCTTTCCATTTGGAAATGAATGAAAAGGCTGTTCATATTTTCATTTAAAAAAAAAAGCAGGAGAGATTGCTAAGTTGTGAGCTATTATAATATTCTTGAAATTATACTAATTTTTTTCATCAGTATCTAATCCTGGTAAAGTGGGTTTTAGGATGACCCACTAACCATCAGAGAACATAGAAATCTATCCCTTCCATTCAGTACAACTATATTTTGTGAGACTTTAATATTCACATCCCTGATCAAATATTTATGTTTCTAAAACTCAAAATGTTAAATGTATGCAATTTTCTCCACTGTCAATCAGACTTCAATTACTTACACATACACGCACATATAAACACACGCCTTAGCCTATTCAACAGTAAGTGAATAATGTTAGATAAGTTTAGGAAAATACAATACTTTTAGATTTCTGAAGTATTTTGGACAAACTTATTGAGTCTATCTATACTCCTCATATTCATTACTGCTTAATCTCCAAATCACCACATACATTTTGCATGGTTACAAAATAAGCATTTGCAATGGGAAAATGTTTGCATCCAGGATGGTTCCCAGAGAAATCTTTAATCAGTAAGAGGTTACCTGTATATCATACCCTAAGGTTTATGTGGTGGCAGGAGGTAGATTTTTCTCTATATCCATCATATTCACAAAAGTAAAGTGATGAAGAAGAGGATCTCAAAAGCCAACCTGTGACTTCCTTGGGAAACTGAATTTAACCCATCTCAACATATGGTTAAAATTGGTGGGAAAAAAGGAGCCATGTTCTTAAAAATAAATGGCAATTTTACCTACAATTCCCTTATATTGAAATTGAGCTTCTAGGCATATAATGTGGGTTCTCAAAGAGCAACTAGGCAATTTCCTCAACCCCTTGCCTCCCACAAGTACCCCTTACAAAGGCTTCTTCCTGGCTTTCTGATCACAGTCCTTCCAGCACTACAAAGGTTGGCATTAATAAATTGTACTTACAGTCAAAATTGGAACTACTCATTTTGATATACAAGCAGATCACACGAAATAACAAAAAAAACCTTCTATCCTGAGGCACAAAAAAATTAGCTTAAATAGAGGTGTGGTAATAACATCAAAAAATAGGTTAACAGAACCCAATAATTCTAATAATAACTCTAAAAAATAATCAATTTGTTATGCTTTAGGATATGCATTTCTTTTCAAAATTAACTTATCTTTGAGCACACATGTTAGTTTACTAACAGTGTCAATTTCTGAAATATTAAGGTGAATGTCATCTTGTTTCAATTAGTGGAAAAAAAATGCCTTTCCTGAAAGTAATCCTTTATATTTGTGTCAGCACCATGGGGTTGGGGATCTACACTATCAATGTCTTTTTGGTATTTTCTCTTAGAGTTATACACAAACAAACAGAAGCAATAATGAAAAGTTCTGGTCTTTATGAAAATTAAGTGGATGTATTCATGCATATTAATAATGACAGGAGCACACGGGTACTTACTGCTGCGTTTGCATCAGTGGCATATTCGTGCTCTCGTAACTGTCTGTGTGCAGAGGAGGTATGATCTCCCCAGTTACAGGGTGAAACACGGGAAGCGTAGACAGGGGCCATGCTATCTCTCTATTCTTGGACATGTCACGAAGTTCTTTGGTAGATTTCTGAATAGCACTATGATGGACCAGCTGGATGCTAGATCAAAAAGAAATAAAACACACACGTATTTAAAATCAAGTATTAGCCTGATGGGTCATCAAATTTGAAAAAGTTATGAATTTTTTTTTTCTTTTTAAAATAAGACATTATTGCACTTTGGGCATTCTACAAGTTATCTCTGAAAGAGATACATTTCACATGCTTTTAACACGGCAAAACTGAACATCGTAAACCAATTTTTAAATAAAGGTGTCTTGCATGAAACTAAGCTATAAAGCATTGTGTTAATATTATAGCCCTAAGTAACAAACTAGTATGCTATTTAATTTCTACGATTAAGATTAAACTACCATAGCTTTTATATTGGTGCTTCTGATGGGGCATTTATAAATACTCACAGAAGTTTCATTTTATGGTAGGTTATTACTGTAGATTCAGGAAAACGTGTATGAAAGTTCTTTTCATCTGTTCTCTGGTTTATAGAAATGCAGATTGGGAAATCACATCATATAAATGGCAAGTTAATATTCTGAATCTGAAATTTTAGGTTTAATTTTTATCTACGCAATCTTAGTTTTCAAACTTTTTATTTTTAGTCTCTACCCCTCCTGAATATCTCTATTTAAAAAGCAGCTTTCACATTTATGAAATAAACTATGAAAGATGATGAATGACAAAATCAAAGCATGACACACATGTATGGAGCATGATGAGCAACTGAGAAGTGAAAAAACATGATAAAAAAAATAACAGGAAAGAAGACACTTACTCTGGTGTTTGCATGTTTCTCTTTTCCCTAGAAACAAAACAAAATTTATGAATTAAATAATAGCATTGATATTTGGAACATTAAGACTATATGCTCATGGGATCTTGCATGATGTGGAAATGCTGACATTGTTACTATTAAATGCAACCAGGCAGCATTTGCCACCAGGTTTATGACATTACTTGGATGAGTACACATAAAGAGATGGAATACTGATGAGAAACACACAGAAAAATGAAAAAAAAAAAGATTAAGAATTAAGCTCTTAGAAATAAATTCTATGACATAATGAAATCAGGCTACATGTAAAAAATGGAAGAATTTGTTACTTGCTGCTTTATTAATTTTTTATCCTTTGCTTTGTTGCCCTGACTTCCAAATAATCTTGGGAGATTATTTTAATTGACACAGATGTCCTGAAAGTGCTAACTGTTCATGAAGTGAACACTCAATTATACTCTTATTTTCACTAATTTACTCCTAGGTTTATGTGTATACATATGTATCTTTTAAACACTTAGATTAGGTCACCCGTTTGACAGAACAATTGCAAGAAGAATTCTGACCATCACTTCTGATCAAACTAAGACAATTTATTTACTTAAAGTGCAATTACCATGTCAATAGATTCCACAGTCTCTACACAAAATGGCTTATATAACCAAAAGAGCTAGCCTCAGTTATTCTTGGGACTGTTTTGCCAGCATGAATTTACATCTAGCCTTAATAATTGTTGAATAAAGTAATTATATCCCCTAATTTGATTTACTAGAGTCAAAACTGTTTTAATTCATTTTAAAGGAATAAAGTACTGTAGGTTGACTTGAACACAATTTCAATTAATTTATAAAGTGTTTTATGAACCAAATGAAACTTGGCTTTTAATGGAATCTTATATGTTGTTATCCTAGTAGGCTCGATAATTTTTTATTAGTGTTTTAAAGTACTCACACTCCTTCCCGTCGGCAGCACATGATATAAGCAAGTATTAGAAAAAGGACCAGTGCTACTGCCGAGGGCACAGCCAGTGTAATTAGGAAATCCGTGTAATAGTCTCTGCTTTTCAAAGAATCAGAAGGGGGTTTGTACTCTCCACCATCAGGTAAGATCCCCTCTCCTCGAATCACTTCCTGATAGGTGGACACTTGCTTTGTTTTATCGACCTGATATAAAAGAACACAATTACACATCAAAATTAATAGCTGCAAACACAAGAGTTGAAGACCTAGACATATCAAAACTTTCTTTGACACATTTCTAAAAAGCCATCTTTTCCAATTACGTTATCATCTTGAACATGCCACTGTTTATGGGAGCTAGGAAGAGGTAATGAACAAAAGTAAACAGATTAAAGGGCTTATGTTGGCCAACATTTTATGCCCTTTCCACAACATACAGACATATGTACATGAATGCATACATAATAAGTGTATGTGTGTATGTGGTTGTTCTTCCTAGTTTCCTTCCTTTGAAGAAGAAGTCCTTCATACTACCATGTACATTTCTTGTTTCCTAGGGACACACTTCTAGTGCAGATGCTAACAAACCATGAACTGGTGGACAACCAGGTATGCCGGTGTGGTCTCTAATGTTAGTGAAAGAGAAAAGAAAAAGAAAATGAGAGACAATTTCTAAATGATTACAACCTTGATCTTTCTGCTGTCCAGCTGACAGAAATGATTTGGAGGAAAGACAGCCTAAGGAACATGGAACTCATCCAATACTATAATTTTACTAAATTCTATCCCAGAATAAAAAAAATGCACATTGGCACTGTATTAATTTACCTCCACATTCATTGAACTGTTTTCACTGAGTTGCATTTAATTATGTTGTGGTTTTTATTGAAGGGCACCGTAAAAATAGCCATGTGAAATTTGTCCCTACGTTTGCCCCCTGAATGCCCTCTCCCCAAAATATGTTGGAGAAAATGATTTGTGGCATTTCTCAGTATCCTCTCAAAAAAAAAAAAAAAAAAAAACCATTTGAAGACTTTTGTCAAGAATACAGTGCTAGTGAAACCTTTATTTTTCTGCCAAGGAATTGATGCTCTGTCTCCTTTAAGAAGGAGAACTAAGTAACTGATGAATTTCCTCTTTTAATCCTGGACATAGGAAGCTTATTTTCAAACTTGACCTTAGGCTTATTTGTTAAATGAAGTTCAGGTCCCAATCTTCCATTTCTTTTCTATTTTATTTATTATGTGTATTGCTTGACTATTTCATTTAAGCCTCCTGATATCTTCTGTGGTAAGATGTGACACATAAATAAATACAGGTAAGATAAAAAAGGAAAATCCCAATTTTTCCATTTATAAAGTCTTACCATAGAAACTAAACGCTTCAAAGCTTAAGTCATTTTTAAAACTTCAGAAATTCGGTAGTATTCCTAAACATAAAAAATTCACAGCACAAACACAAGTTAAATGGCATTGTTAGGGCCAGCTGTCTGCTGACTCCGGTTACAGGTATCTACTCAAGTTAGGACTGCAGTTACTCAGTCTTTGGCATCTTTGTATGATTAGCACCACGATAGAAATATTAAGCTTTGCAAAGTCAACATTCATCTATAGCACACGTAAACCACAGCGGCTCAATAATTTTACTTGATTTAAGAAGACAAAGAAAATTATTTTCCTAAGACACAGTCACATAAAAAGAGGAGTCTAGGGCCAAGGGCCACCGGTGCTAAGTGCTACGACATGAATACTGTGTTCTCCTGTCCTGGGAGATCTGGGACAGTTGCCTGCAGTTGGTTCTCTAAGACATGAAGTGACAGTTGTGTTTATGTGTCAATAACTTTGTTCAAATGTCAACTTTAAACTTAGATCTAATTCACTCACCACCAATCATCAAGAGTTGACAGAAGTTAAATCTAAAGGTCACTAAAGAAGTAAAACAACTTACCAATCTTCCAGAAAGCAAGATCAAAAAATAATATAAATTTTATATGAAATATTATAGATATATATCAAGTGTATATGAAACCTTACCTACATTTTCTTAAGTTTTTTAGCTTCCTAAATAAAAGTAATTTAGAAGGAGATATTTTGTATTTATGGGGCTGTGGGTAAGATTCTAATTTTGCTCACTTGGAATTTTTTCTTATTCCTCGAACTTGCCCTACAATTTGAATTTTTAGGACACCAACTCGTAGCACAATATTGCTTTATTTTCAGGTGTATAATTGTACCCCAGTCTCTCCTTCCTAGGTGGGTAATGGCAGCATATTTAAGACTTTCTTCACATGTCACACTGATTCTGTAATCTATCCTGGCTTAGCAGCCCCCTGGATATCCAGGGGGGTCATCTGGACCACCTGCGAAGCTAATGCAGCCCCAACAACTAATCAAGGGTAGACTGGCAATCAACAAGATTGCCAAATTCTTAAAGTCAAGAGAAGTCAATTGCGTTAACAAAGTAAACCCAGGATTTGTACCTCAAAGCACTTCAGGTTTTAGTCAAATTTTATCTCCAGCCACATCACTTCCAATTACATTTGCAAAAACAAAATAAAATAAAAACTCACCAACGAGATTTTGCACCAGTCAATGTAAAACTGAGTGCGAAATTTTTTATCACATGTTATCACAGGCTCCATTTCTTGACTGCATCTCAATTGATTCTGTGGATTTTCAACTTCTCGTAAACAAGAAGAAAACGGAACATCGGCACCAACCATGACATAAACGCTGCAAAAATGTGAAACTCTCAGGTTATCCTTTGAGAAAATTGGAAACACTGAAAAACAATCTACCCTGAAAGCAGGATTTATCCTTTTGAATTAAGGGATTATCTAGAATCATCCCGAAGGTAGGGGCCTGGGCTTTAAAAGCAGTGATTCATGTAGGAGCTGCCTTCCATTCTTTCCTTTATTCCAGCAATATTTACTGAGTGCTTCGGTGTTCTAGACACTCTCTTGATTCTAGGTTAATTTGTAAAAAATTTTTTTTTCATCCTATTTATTTTAAATCAAAGTAAGCGTGTGTCTGTCATATTGTTTTTACCATGTTTGGTAGATTACTTACCTTTAAAAATTACTCCTAAAGTAAATTATTTAGAAATAACACTATCATTAAGCCAATAAATAATTGTAGGTAATAAATCTCACTTGATTTCATTTTAATAACATGGTGAAATTACATCTCTAGAGCTTTAGGCACTTAGCTATTTTACCCAAGAGTTCTGTCAGCTTTTCTACTGCACAGACCCCTACTGTTAGGTCTCCTACCACAAGGTCTCTCACTTTTTTTTCCAAGAAGTTAATCTAAGAGAAAAACTATTATTTGATAAGCACAAATTAGGCAAGCAAAATTTTTCTTGGTGTGTATCTTAGTAATCAGGGAGAAAGAACTCTACTTAATTAGTAAGAGTTTCAACACAAAAAAAGTTAGTGATAATAGCATTGAAATAATCTTGAAGCAGCTCGAGAAAAGGGAATCTCATGGGTCTTTCAAAAGAAGAGAGAAAACCGGGAAATTACTCTAAATAAATATTTCTTTTTCCTGATGACAATGCTACAGCTACTTATAAAATGAAATAAACCCATCAAAATTCCAGCTGTCTTCTTTGCAGAAACTGACAAGCTGATCCTAAAATTTATATGGAAATTCAAGGAACCTAAAATAACCACAGAAAATTCTTGAAAAAGAAAAACAAAGTTGGAAGACTCACAATTACTGATTAAAACTTACTACAAAGCAATAGTAATCAAAACAACCAGCAATAGTAATCCAGCATAAGGACAGACATGTAGATCAATGAAATAAAATTCAAAGTCCAGTAATAAACTCTTACATTTAGTAAATGGATTTTTGTCACAAATGCCAAGATAATGCAATGGAGGAAAGAACAGCCTTTACAACAAATGGTACTGGCACAACAGGGTATCCGCAGGCAAAAGAATAAAGTTGGGCCCCTACCCCTTAGCATATAAGAAAATTAACTCAAAATAGATCAGTGACTTAAATGTAAGAGCTAAAACTATTAAACTCTGAGGAAAAAAAGGTATACATTTCCAAGACTTGGAATTAGGCAGTGGTTTCTTAGCTATGACACCAAAAGTTCCAGCAATAACAGAAAAACTAGATGAGTTGGACTTTATCAACATTAAAAATAGTGTGCTCCAAAGGTCACCATCAAGAAAGTGAAAAGGCAACCCATGAATGAGAGAAAATATTTGCAAATCATATATCTAATAAGGGAATTGTATCTACAATATATAAGGGACGCTTACCACTCAAAAATAAACAAACAAATAATCCAATTTAAAAATGGCAAAGGCTCTGAATAGACATTTCTCCAAAGAAGTATACAAATGTCCAATAAGTGCATGAAAAGATGTCCAACACCCTTAGCCCTCAGCAGAAGAGAAATCAAAACCACAATCAAAAGCACTGTTTCAGAGGCACCTGGGTGGTTCAGTTGGTTAAGCGTCTGCGTTTGGCTCAGGTCATGATCCCGGAGTCCTGGGATCAAGTCCCACATTGAGCTCCCTGCTCAGTGGGGAGTCTGCTTCTCCCTCTGACCCTCTCCCCTCTCATGCTCTCTCTCTGTCTCTCAAATAAATAAAATCTTTTTTTTAAAGATTTTAATTTTTTAAAGATTTTATTTGTCAGAGAGAGAGAGAGAGAGCGCGCACAAGCAGGGGGAGCGGCAGGCAGAGGGAGAAGCAGGGTCCCTGCTGAGCAAGGAGCCCGATGCGGGACTCCATCCCAGGATCCTGGCATCATGACCTGAGCTGAAGGCAGACGCTTAATGGACTGAGCCACCCAGGTGTCCCTAAGTAAATAAAATCTTAAAAAAAACAAACAAAACAAAAACCACTGTTTCACAACCATTAGGATGGCTATAATAGAAAACACAGATAATAAGAAGTGCTGGAGAGTATGTGGAGAAATTGGAACTCTCCTACTCTGCTGGTGGCAATGTAAAATTGTGCCTCTACTTTGGAAAGCAGTCTGGAAGTTCCTCAAAAGGTTGAATACAGAGTTACCATATGAATCAGCAATTTCACTCCTAAGTATATTCCTTAAGAGAAATGAAAATAGATGTCTATACAAAGACTTGTACATGAATGTTCACAGCAACATTATTCATAGTAGTCAGAAAGTGGATACAATCCAAATGCTCACTGATGAATGAATAAACGGTAGAATATCCATACAATCGAATATTACTCAACCATAAAAAGAAATGAGGTACTGATACGTGCTACAATATGGATGAACCCTGAAAACAATACTGTGGATAGGTGAAAGAAGCCAGTCACAAAAGATCACATAGTGCATGATTCCATTCATATGAAATGTCCACAGTAGGCAAGTTTATAAGGATAGCAAGTAAACAGTGGTTGCCTAGGGCTGGGGTGGGGTCCGGTGGTGGTGGTGGTGGTGGTGGTGGTGGTGGTGGTGGTGGTGGTGGTAAGTGGCTGCTAATGGGTATGTGATGAAGGTATTAGGATGATGAAAATATCTAAAATTGATGCTGATAAAGACAACACAACTCTGTAAAATAAGCTAAAATCCATTGAGTTACATACTTTAAATAGGTGAATTGTACAGTATGTGAATTACATTCTAATTAAGCTGTTATTTTTCAAAATGAAATTAGGTGAAAGCGCATCACAAAAATTCAAAGCTATGTCAATGTAAGTATGAACTCACACCCTGAGCTGACAACTATATCCCAGAGTTTGATTACACAAACTCATTTGGTCGTTCTTTATGTCAAATTTGTATTTGGACTTAAGATTCATTTGAAGGAAGATTTTTTCAAAAACTATGGTGCCTTCGGGAGATAAATAGTATATAATGGGCTAAAGCTAAAGATGAAAATAAAAAATTCAGAACAAAAGTGTGTATGAGAAACTATTGGTAAAGTATTTAGATGATCAGTGAATATAAATATATTCCATTTAAAACAAGTTCTTACTTATAAGCTTCACATAAAGTCAATTTCTATTCCCTCTTGACTGCCTAACCAAGACCATATATCTCCTTAATAATTGTGACATATACTTATAAGTACAGAAATAAAATGAACATTTTTTACAACTGTTAACTTATTTTAACATGACATTGATTTGCATTTATAATTAGTAAGATTTCAAATTAATTCACTTCAAGATAACATAAATGGGCATAGAGTTCTTGGTGCTTTGAAATGTTTTATTTTTTCCTTAAATTATAAAAGCGATATAAAAACATTACATAAAACCTGGGATACAAAAACAGAATTAATTTATATTACCAAGATAACTATTTTCATTTTCCAATGTACCTTGCAAAATGTTTTTCAAATGCATATATTTTAACCTAATTGCAATAATCTCTAAAATACAATTTTGTACCCTTTTTCCCTTAATGCGTCATAAGCATTTACCATATTGTACAGTCTTAGATTTATGGCAATATAATTTTGTAAGTGCACATGATTTATTCAACAATTACTTCAGAGTCGGACATGTAAGTTGCTTCCAATTTTTTTGATGTTATAAATAATATTGCATAAAGACTATCTCTGTGCATATTCTTTAATGTTACTATCTTAAAAGAGATGCCTAGAAGTAGAAACATTTTTACGACAGTTGACACATACTGCCAAATTACTTTCATCTCTCCTTGGATGATCCATAGGCTTCACAAACTTAATATGTTCCGAACTGAGCTCATCGTCACCCCACCCCACCTTCACCTGTTCCTCCTTTTCCATCTTCTTCTCTCCCGGTGATTGGCACGGCCAGATGCTCAAGCAGCAGCATCTTTGACTCCTGTCCTTCTTTCCACATATTCAATTCATCATCAGTCTCTGACATTTACCCCAGAGGAACTCTCACATGCATCTGTCCAATTTGTTCCATCTTCCCTACACCCTAGTTCTGATCACCATCGCTTTCCACAGGGCATGAAGCAACAGCCCCATAACAGTTCTCCTTGAACCCAGTCTTTCTCACTGTCCTCAGGGAGCCTATTTGCAGAATAAGTGAATGAATAAGAAGCATTATACCCGTTTCAAAACACGAGCCACTGTGCATTCAAAAGTTGCTAAGAGAATAGATCTTAAGAGTTCTCGTCACAAGAAAAAAAAAATTGTAACTACGTGAGGTGTGGATGTTAACCAAACCTATTATGGTAATTGTTTTGCAATATACACATACATCAAATCATTCTGTTGTACAACTTAAACTTGTACAACGCCATATGTCAATTATATCTCAAGAATACTGGGAAAATCAATAAGTTAATATATAAAATGCAAACAGACAGCAAATGTCATGCTCAAGAGGAGATATTAGATTTGCTTTGCAGGTAAAAAAAAAAATGTGTATTTATTGTTTCTTTTGTAGAGCCAGTAAGCTTCAACATGTTGTCTTTTAAAAAAAATAATTTTGTATGAGGCTGTGAATAACAACTCTATGCGATACATGCTAAAATTACATTTTTCATAATCTGTTTTCCTTTTAGCTAGCTTTTTGACATGAAAAAACTTAAATTTTTTATAAAGTGAAACGAAAATGATCCTTATCTTTATGACCTCAGCCACGTTTTCAAACTTTCAAAGGTGTAAACAGATGGGAACATGGTGCCAAGTACGAGGCTCTCAAGCAATGTTAACAAAACATGGTGCCTCAAACTTTTTTTTAAGATTTTATTTATTTGACAGAGAGAGACACAGCGAGAGAGGGAACACAAGCAGGGGGAGTGGGAGAGGGAGAAGGAGGCTTCCCGCTGAGCAGGGAGCCCGATGCGGGGCTCGATCCCAGGACCCTGGGATCATGACCTGAGCCAAACGCAGACGCCTAACGACTGAGCCACCCAGGCGCCCCGATGTCTCAAACTCTTAAGAATTGATCTACACAGGCAGAATTTGTTCATTATAAAGGAGTCTTTTCTTCCAGTCTGAAGAACTCAACTTCCCCTGAGGTAGAACATATTCACTGTGGCTTTTACACATACAACATGGAAAACCAAGTAACAGGTTAAAAAAAAAAAAAAGTCAAAACTCTGCTTTTTTTAGCCAGATTTCTGCCAGGTAAATGGATCCAATGATTGCATATTTGACCTAATTGTCCAAGCAACAAATGTGTTTGATTATTTTGTGGAGATAGGAGATAAAAGACAGTTTAGAGAAGAATGTGCCCACATGTTACGTGTTGCTTGGGAACTCTTGAGCTCTTAAAAGAAAATGCACTATGATTTCTGCCCTCTGTCCCCCACACCACTTCTTTGTTCTCTGTATATCTGCAATCAATTGGTCAAAAAGTAAGGTGAAAAATAAAGAATAGTTAAACTAAATAAAAGATCTAATGCAGAATAAAAAAGAAAAGAAGTGACACTTCCGGACTCTAGTTCTACTACTTGCCTGCTCCTCTTCATTGGAGAAGGAATACATTATCCGAAGAGGGGAACTGGCTTACAAGGGTCAGACCCTTCTTGTTTTGTGTGCATGTGATGGGGAAAGATCGTCCTGCTTACAGAAAGGAGGCATTTGGGTGCAGTCTACTCTTTCAACCATGTGCTATTTTCTGCAAACATCCCTAATGTTTCAGGATAAAATCCAAACAATTTCTGCTGCTAGCTGGGGCCTTACCTGGTCTGGTGTTTGCCTCCTTGGTGACGATCACTTCTGGATCCCTGTCCCCCGAATCCACATGAAATAGGTTTCCAAATCCATGAGGCTTGCTCCTACCTCAGGGCTTTTGCCCAAGCTGACCCCTCTATCTAGAATCTCTCTTTATTATTTTTTGAGCAGGTTAATCTGTACACACAGTTGAAACTCAGATCTTCACCTCCTCTATGAACCCTTTCCAGGCATGGACCAGAAGTGAAGGAGGAACACTCTCTGTGACCTCTTGAGGTCAACAGGGGTATGTATAACACTGTTCTTTAATTATCCGATTACCTGCCTGGTCCCTACTAGACTGTGAGCATAGATTTTTTTTTAATCACTATACCACAAAGATTAATATAGTATTCCCCAGGAAAAATAGTTAATAAGTGAATCTATGTGTAGAACATAGAATAGATTTGAGACATATAGTCACACGGATTTCATGTATTGGTTTATTTTTATACTTTTAAAAAAATGGATTTATATGAGCTTTCAATTTTTACATTATTAAAGGCTCTTTTTAGAAGTTCCTATCATATATCACCACCATTCCATAAAAGAATATTTGCACCAAAAGTGTAGGAGGCACATTAACTTAAGAATAAAGGACAATCTTATAGATCACCAAACACAGGGACAAATTCAGCAGAGCACTACGGACTAGCCCAGGATCATGACCTTCCATCAGAGGAGTATTTGGTAGCCACTGACTTACAGTCTCTTCCTCAAGTGTAATTTCTCACTGAGGGCTTTCTAGGGCAGAAAGCAAACAATTAATTAGAGGGAGCACTTTGTGAGACCGTCTAACGAATAAACTAGAATTCTCTTTGCTGATTGAGGCTAGATCCACGTGCTTCGGTAACCAGAGGAAATAGTGGTGGGTTTGACAATCTCTTATGAAAAGTGAGTATATTCTTTAATCTTCACACCCCATCATTCCCTTCAGAGCCGCCATTTACACCACATCACTCACCCTGGGTTGGCAGCTATGCCATGCCTAGAATGAAATATGAACCTGCTCCCCTTTCCACCAGCTTTCTCCCAGGCTAAATGCATCCACAAGTCCTTAGCCTCTGGCACAGTATCAGGAGCAAAAGCAGCACAGAGACCATGCCCGGAGGGAGCACAATTGCCCAGGGTTATGGGTCTGGCAAGGGAAAGAAAATCTTTTCAGGAGGCTCAGCTTTCCTTTGCAGGAGCTTATTGACTTTGAAGTAAATCTTTATAATTGTTTTCTGTTAGATTTAGGACAAGTCTGAAAGCTGTCAGTGAGTCTAAAGAGGTGAACAAATGTACATCAGGAGGGAAGAGGAGCTGGGATGCTGCAGAGTACCTTCTTGATGATCGACATTTAATGGTGCTTTGGGCTGTGGAAGGCCAGGGGATTTACTCTGACGGTCTACTCCTGAGAGCTTTTCTTATTCATCCGCTATGTATCTGACTACGTAGAGATCAAGTTTGGGAAAATTTTCATTTAGTAGATTGTGGCCGCCATGAGTAATAGGAAATAATTTCATGGAGGTTTTATTTGTCTTTTTTTTTATCAGAGACTGAGACTTTTGCCACTGAGTATTAAGCAGAACACTTTGGTCAGGTGCTCAATTAATATGATGGAAGTGTATGACAACATTTGTAAATAAAACCTTAGAAAAGGGATGGAATTCCTTTGCTATGTCTGACCCTAGTTTTTTATATTTTCTTCAATATTTCATTTTAAAAAGGGATTATAGCCCATGCTATTTTCAAAAGAAATTACGGGAGCAAAAAGTTTACTAGATAAATTTAAGTATTATGATATACATCAACAAAAAGAAAGGACAGCACAAGAGATGAGTTAGCCAAGCACAGGATTTTGTTTCTAGGTTTAAGGCAATAAGGTAAAAAATTATTTTTGTTACCATGGCATTAGATAACAACTGAAGGAAATATGCAAAATCATTCCCAGGGACAATTTTTTTCTTCTGAAATTATCCTCAAGTACAATCTTGTTTCATTGGTGCTCATATAAGGGACATTGGGGCAGTAGGGTTGGCATTGGGTACAATTTATAGAAATGCTATTTTAAAAGACTTATCATATGAATACTTTGTAAAGGTTACGGCTTAACATTAAATTAAAACTCATGGAAAGCATTTCAAGTTGGGAAGGGATCTGAGACAACAGGGTCCAAATAAATGCCACAAGACTGACTCTCTCAAATATCTGACAGCACATGCCACCCTCTAGCAGGTGCTGGGGGATCAGCTAATGACTGAATTCTCTAACAAGTACTTGTAGGACCAAAATTCTGTTCTTAATTTAGAGTCGCATGCTCAGGCCCAGCCCTACACTCAAAGATTCAGAATCTCTAGGGGGAAGCAGAAGACAGGAATCTATCTATCTATCTATCTATCTATCTATCTATCTATCTATCATCTATCTATCTATCATCTATCTATATTTTTAAATTACTGGGTGTGGAGCCCAACACAGGCTTGAACTCATGACCCTGAGATCAAGACCTGACCTGAAATGAAGAGTCAGACACTTAAACGACTGAGCCACCCAGGCGCCCCTATCTATATCTTTATTAAAGTGCTACTGGCAATTCTTAGGCAAGACATGGTTGGGAAGCACTGTTTTAGGTCAGAGTCTGGTTTCGAGAGTTGTGTAGTTCAGCTTAGTTGTTTCTGAAAGGGCCTCTGTGGGTGCGGCCTGCATGACTGAGTCGGGAAGAGTGAGCCCTGAAGAAAGCACAATGAGGCAAAACTCTACCCATGCCTGGTTTTCAGGCTGCTTCCTCCAACCATCTTTTGGTCATTGTTTTAACAATCATTGTGGACCATATTACTTTAAGAAATTCTTGAAAAGACTTCATATTTGGAGAATGTTTTCAGGGGAGATTCCCTGTTTGTCATTTTCCCTGGTCCTAATTTAATTACTCAGTGGGACAGAGACTCATGTTGGAATGCTGAAGTAAAAAAAATGTAAGCTCTAAAATTATGGTTTCATATAGAAAACCAACAGATAGACAAGAGATAAAGCAACTCTTTTTCTCAAAGCACTTCTACGTGTGCTTGACTGACTTCAAAATCCATTACTGTAACATACAAGCTACAATTTAATTCTGAAATTTGTAAGTTGGACTTCACAGCTCACCGCTTATCCCTTATCCCTCTCCTGCCCCCTCTCTCATACTTCCTCTATGTCTATTTGTGATCTCTTCCCTCATTTCCAACAGAGTTCTCCTTTAACGCTGCCCTGAAATTTAATTCTTATTAATCTAGGTACTCTGGTTAATTCTAGAGATCATCTGTATAAAAATGTTACCATGTGTACAGAAAAAGGAGGAATTGGAAAGGGATATGCTATATTAACTGTGATTTATTCCATATCTCATATGTTTATAGGATGGGTTAAAAAAAAAAAAGGGCAGATCTGCTTCAACCTACAGGTTAAAAATTAAAGATCAAAGTTTGATTCGACATTGACATTCAATCCTCTCAATGTACCCAGGCATAAAAAGTGTTTCTTAAACTCTACAAGGGTCTAAGTCAAACTTTGTAAGGCACGAGAACAGACAAACCCCTCTCAAATGTACTGTCTCATTTAGACACTATAACAACTCTGAGGGAAGAAAAAGTTCCCCTTGGAGCAAATGGGGAAATCGAGGCACAGAGGGGTGCAGCATTTGCCCAATGTCACCCAGCTTATGAGTGACAAGGCCAGGCTTTAGGAATAGGTTTCAAATCCACTCCAGCCATCCATCACCGACACATGGTGGAAAGAATGTTAAAGGCGAAGAAATAGTTTCCTAGAATAAAGTTACAGCAGTCTGAGTATCCTGCAGCTGATAACTGGGGCATCCATTTCCTTTGAAATGCAGGGCCCTAAATAATCAGCTTCTCTAGGGAAGGTACAAAAGACTTAGTGCTATAATTTATGATGCTGATCCTGATCTACAATTAGAATTCACAGGACCTGGGACATCAGATATAAAGAACCATTAACGTAACCTCTTTGTCAATATAGAAAATTGCTAGTGTTTCCATATCTTTACACCTACTTCTTATTACAAAGAATGCAATAGGCCATCTTCCATCTATAATAAACTTGGTAAGATCACCATAGTTAAAAAATTCAAGATCATGTCATAAATTAAAAAAAAAATTACAGATTTAAGGAAACGAGATAAAGGTCTGCTTACCCCTCCTTCATGTCATTAATGGGAAGCGGCACTCTGCCGCCCCTGTCTAGGGCCGACGTGATGTTTATGGCGTTCAGACGCTCTGGCTGCCACACATTTTTCACTGCCCCAAGAAAGTCTCCAAGAACCTCACTGGCCAACATTTCTTCTACATTCATATTTTTAATGAAGAATTCTGCTTGGTATGGTAACGGGAAGTCTAATTTTGGTGAAAAAGGGTATGCATATCGTTAATGAAGTCATCTTTAGAAAGAGAAATTCGAGATTTGTTGATTTCTGTCATAATCCTGGCTTTGGGGAACACTATGAACATTGACTTTAAAGGCTTTCTGTATAACGGAGGACATATCTAAAGACAGAAAACATACATTTGACACAGAATTTTACTTACAGTGTAATCAAATCCGAGGGACTTTTAGAAAGCTCCTGTAGGGCAATTTATAATTATAGAATTCGGCCAAAAAAGAGAAAACTGCCAAGTCCGCCTCCATTTTGCCAGTAACCTGCCAATCTCCTCCTCCACCAAGGTTCCCAGGTAGAAGGAGCATTTCCAGAACCCACCGTGGGTAGGAATAATATTTTGTATTGGTAGTGTTTCAAAACTGACAGATCTTTTTTCAAGTACATTGTCTCATTTAATCATTACAACCCTAGGTAGTGCTATGCCCATGTGAATGGAGGAAGAAGTTGAGGCATACAGCAACATCCTCTCCAAATACAGAAGACATTACAAAATATCCGTAACTGCTTGTGAGTTGCTTATGGATAATTTGAAATACCGTATGTTTAATTTGCAGTATTACTGATCTTTTTAGAGCATGCTAAAACATTACTTTTACTAAAATAAATATCGGTTATAGTTTCCAGAAGAAATCTGAAGTCATAGTAATTTCACTCTTTTGATCACTTCATAATTAAGTATTCTAGAGAATTATATTTTAAATTTCCCACAAAATTCCAGTATCTCCTGTTAGCCATTTAGCTTTTTTCCTATTCAGTATCTCATCAAACTTTCCCTCCAAAGATTTTAAAATTAATATTTATTTTAAAGTAACCAATGTCTAACTCAGACTCTTGGTATAACTAAGTAGGATAGAAATAAACAGAATTTACAGTTGGCCCTTGAGCAAAAGAGTTTGAACTATGTGGGTCCACTTATATGTGGATTTTTTTTATATAGTGCAGTACTGTAAATGTATCTTCTCTTAGGATTTTCTTAATAATATTTTCTTTTCTCTAGCTCACTTTGTTGTAAGAATATAGTATATGATACATAGAACATACAAAATATATGTTACTCGACTTATATATGTTATCATTGGAAAGTCTTCTGGTCAACAGTAAGCTATTAGGAGTTAAGCTTTTTGGGAGCCAAAAAGATTTTCAACTGCTCAAGGGTCAGCACCCCAACCCCTGCATTGTTCAAAGGTCAATCGTATTTCAATTTCTCAAATGCTACTCTTCAATTCAAAAACATCATTTCCTGTATTCTGACTGTTCTATTAAGGTAAAGAATAGCTTTTATTTGTTTAATAATACTTCCATAATAATAAAGGCTACCTTTTTTGGAATACTTACTATGAGGTGGGCCAAGCTAAAGGGAGTGTGGTGAATTATTCCATTTAATACTCACAACCTGGGGGTGAGTAGGTGCTTGCCCTCTATTTTCAGAGGGAGAAACCAATCTGTAGATGGGCCCAGGCTTTCATAATCATTTAAACTTGCCTCAGATGATTTTTTCACTAAGCTAAAGGAGACTATATAAAGTGCTCAGTGGAGTTCCAGCCTAGAACAAGAACTTATAAAACAGTAAACTTTAACAATCATTATAAACATGAACAAGCTGTTTACCTGAATTCTTCCCTCAAAAAGAAAAGAAATTGTTTCTGGACTATACACACATTTAAAGCCCTCAGTAGTTAACTACACTACATTTATCCTCTGATGTATTTCACTAAAAAGTCATATATCTGTAAAGTATTATACTCTTATTCAATAAGAGTAGTAAAAACTAAAAATTACACAATAAATAACTGAAATCTTGATGACCTTGTTTCTTATGAAGCCTCTTTAATACTAAAGGATGCCTGATGCCAGAGGGGGAGTCAGGGAAGATGTTCAGGCTTTAGAATTTTCAAGAGAGTTTTCTAGAGTGTGGTGTCTCTTCCTAAAGATTGAGTTTTTCATGGCTCTAATCACAGAAGGTTCTTCATTCATCTTCTACACTGCCATTTATTCTGCTTGTGATTTTGTTATATTTGTTTGATGTATGGCCCATCTGCAGTCTTCTAAAATATGATATATTTATTCTATTTTATGTAGATAAGTTTCCTGTTTTATACAGATACATTTCCTGTTTTATATAGATAAACAGTAGCTTAATCATGCCACATTTTTCTCCATACTGAAAAACAGCCATGCATAAATATGTCATGAAGAACAGTTTCTTGGCAATAAATAATATTTATAAATAATACCAAATATAGTTTTGAGGGTGCTAGAAGTCTATCACCCATTCATTTCACTCAGTGTTTTTACATCCACTTTTCTAAAAAAGCATGCAAAACATCTTTCTTATTTTCAATGCTCCTTTCTGGAGAACTGTTCCTTGGTTTTTCCTAATCCACATGACCCTGCTTTGTGGCTCCTCTCTGAGACCCGCTGCTGCCACACCCTTAGAAGCCCTGGGCCGAGCAGCTGCCCGCTCTCTACCGAGCCCAGCGCCACCGCCAGACCTTCCAAAGATGAGTCATAGGAGCTTTCTAACTTTGGGGAAATCCCACGCCTGCTATATTTGGCCATCACAGAGGCCAAGCGAACAGTAGGCCAACAGATTGGTGGCAGGCCTCTGAGGCACTCAACCCAATTTAGAGAATCACTCCATGTACGCTCCTTGAGCTTCATACTCTGTGATTCTCCATGCCTAATTTCCCATTAGGTCTCTCAGAGCAGGAGACAGCTGGGCAGGGAGTCAGACTGAGCAGGATTATCCTGAGATGCCACTCTTGCTACTTCTTTTCCTAAACTCATCTCATCTGGGAGAAATGGCGTGTGTGTAGGCCCTGCTCAAAGATGTGTCTATCCTAGTGCCCGTAGACGTTCCGTCCAGACCAGCAAGGATAAATGCACGCTCTTTGGCTCACTGGTTTTCACATGTAAAAGGCAGCGGGGCAGCTCTGCCTGAAATGAAAATGGAGGCTTCCAAAACCTGTCTACTCTTCCTCCCTCACCAACCCACATTCAAAATCCCCAATTTAGATGAATAGCCTGTAAAGCCAACTTCCAATCCTACAGATGTCTAGCAGTCCTCCATTAGTATCTGCCTGAACACGGGTCCCTGCATATCAAACACCTAATAGGATACCGGTATATTCTGGATCTACCAGGACTGAGACCAGACTTGAGAAGGAAGTTCAAACTGTAGATCAGGTTGTCCTCCAGTCTGTAGGGACTCCTGTACCTGAGAATGGGGAGCCCCCCTGAGAGCATAAAGGTGAGGTTAGTGGTCCAAGCCCACTGTAATGTAACCATATCACTGCACTGATGAACTCCTAAGGAGAAAGGGAATGTTGTGATGATTGTGATCATTAATGGTATTCCAATTCTGCAGGGATAGCTTTAGGTGGGATGCAAGCATCTAATTACAATTGAAGTTGGGAGTGAAAGTCTTCCTGTTCCGAGCAGGAATACCTACCAAAAGCCCTTGGGACGTAGAAGAGGGGACAGGAATCCTCTGTCCAGGCCCACAGAACTGGGTTTTGGACTTGCTTTTCATATATGAAAGTCACTTTAAACTTTAAACTAGCACACGTGTTGTCTGCAATTGATACTGCCAAAATACCTGGGGGGAAAACTCATGGAAAGGGGTGCAAAATCTTTAAGCAATCTTCCCAGTTATGTTTTGCAGTATCAATTCTATAGAAATTACTTTCCTTCATACAGTACAAAGGCAATTTTTAACTCAACCTTTATGAACTACCACGAATTCCAAATTAGTATTTGCTCATTTAATTGTACTTGCAAAGAGAACTCTGAATTCCCTATTTAAGATGCGCAATTGTTTTACTAATTTTAGGGGTAAAAATGCTGTGTCCGTTCTTCTTCTGTTACCCTCATAAATGGTATCTAAGATAGAGAGGTGTATCCCATGATATATAAATTTTAACTACAAAGTCTTTAGCAGTACGTATTTTTCCCAATCAAATGCCAAAGAAGGATCAGAATATTTGACAGCACAATTCTTAGAACATGTCCCTAAACTTCCAAATCCTTGGGAATCACTTACAATTCGAGTATATGTAACTCCAAATTGCTGATGGACTCCAACAATGCATGATTAGCTATTCAGGAAGGAGACTGTGACCCAAATTCCAGTTTATTTCCATCAACAACTCTCTGTCTTCACACACAACAAAACCACTACCTATCATCAGTTTTATAATAAAACTAGCTACTAATTACTGATCGTGTACCCTGTGCTCAGCCCTGTGTTAAGCACATTTCAATCCTTAACTCATAGACTCCTTCCTTACCCCAGACTTGGGAGAGAAATGCTAGTCTTAGTCTCATTTTGCAGATAATGAAACCAAAGCCCACAGAGATAAGTGGCCTATGTGCTTGGCTCCCTATTCTGAGCTTTTCAGCACCAACACCCATCATGATATTTTATAACCAATTAAAGATTGCTTAGCTTTCTTTTCTACACCTTACCATTTCATTAGTTACATTAAGTATGTGGTACCTGAAAATCTTTAACTGTATTTTACATAGATATAAACCATAATGAAATACTTCTTGCAAATAAGAAAACAATCAGCAACATATCTTCCATACCTACCTTCTGCTGACATTATATTAATTATCAAATTATGCCTTGCAGTCTCAAAGGTACGCCTATTGTAGGCAGTTATCTATTAGAAAAAGAAAATCATATTAAAGAAGTGAAATGTTATTTGGGAAACAAAATTCATTAAGGACAAAATGAAAACAAACTGTCGTTCTTTCCATTTTCATTATTTATGTACTTACAAAATGTGCCTTCTCCAGGCAAGAACAACTCAGAGCTTTTAGCAATGTTATGGGAAAATAAATAATTAAGCAAGTCTATTTAACATGCTAAAACAAAAAGTTAAAATCCGAAAGACCCTTTTACAGAACACCGTTAAGTGCTAGCAGCAATGCAGATGCATCATTAGTAAATGGATTAACCATTAGAAGTTACTTACCACGGCCGTTCTAAGATTTCAAAAACAAAACAAAACAAAACAATATATTTTTGCACTTTTAAATGGAGCTTGAGGATTATACTAAAAAGTACCCTTTAAAAAAAAAAAAAGCACATCTTCTGTGTTGCTTGCATTCAGTACTAAACTGCACACCAACCAGTCAAAATATGCATGAATAACCCCTTAGAAATCATATCTCCCTTATGATGGGAGTAGAGCAGTAAGGCTCATAGTCTCTAAGGCTTATGGCACATGCCCCAAAACACAAATCAATACCTTTGTAGAGTCAAAGATTAGTAAACATTTGCAGAGCCAATGAACTTACATCAAAGTCAACTCAGAAACAGCCACTGCAA
Organism: Eumetopias jubatus; assembly: GCF_037043125.1. Lineage (NCBI taxonomy): Eukaryota > Metazoa > Chordata > Mammalia > Carnivora > Otariidae > Eumetopias > Eumetopias jubatus. Next base: position 39,433,744 of record NW_028274820.1, read on the forward strand.
ACAACAAACAAAGCAAAGGCCAACAACAGGATATGGCTTCAAAAATTAAGGAATAATTAACTTTATAACAGATATTAAATCACTCAGACAGGTCTGCAGTACCTCAAAAACCACAAATGATTGTGCAATAGTCTCAGCATCCCAGCACTAGGCTCCTGGCAGTGACTGAAGCTGGAGTGAGCACTGAGACGAAGGAGCAGGACAAAACTGACTCAAACTAAAAAGAACACTCTTGCCTGTTTAAAAATAAATACTGAAGATTTTTATAGCATCGTATATGAGCTTTAAATGAAAGAAATCACACTTATCAGAAATATTATTTGAGAGAAAAAGAAAACACCGGAATCTTGGAATAAACAAACGTTTAATTCAAAGTACATATTCTGAAAAGCATATTATTGTACAAAGTCAAAAGGATTTTTCTGCCCTCAATTTGTCAAATTTCTGTTGGATTTAATGACTTCCTTGTTGCTATCTGTTGGGACACATAATCAACAAGGTTCACTTGGGACACTAAAATTAAGACTAGTCATTAAAATAAATTAGGAACTATTGTTCACAAAGAAGCAACTGAAATGATGAAAAAAGACTTGAGAATCTTCATGATTTTAAAGGTTTACCCTGCAAAAAAATTTAATCATACTCTCAATGGAAAAAAAAGTATCAATTTTCTACTATTTGTTAGACTATCTCACAGCTAAAACTCAGAAACAGACATTTTCTAGCTAGTGGCAAGATTTTTATGGCTAGCCTTTCCATAATTATCACAAATTTCATTATTATAAATTTCATAAATTCTAATATTTTTTTTAAAGTCACAGGCTCCTGAAGAGGGGGGGTATGTTTCATAAATCAGGAAGAGAATTTTATTACCTGAATTTATATTTAATGTTTAATTTTAACAGCTATAACAGAATGCAGTCCTTCTATCACTTCTAATGAGATATTTAAATATAGTAACATTCTCAATCAACTTTTACTTATCATGATGATCTCATTGATATGAGGAATTCTTAATCTCAGGAAACAAACTGAGGGTTGCTGGAGTGGTGGGGTGTGGGAGGGATGGGGTGGCTGGGTGATAGACACTGGGGAAGGTATGTGCTATGGTGAGTGCTGTGAATTGTGTAAGACTGATGCATTACAGAACTGTACCTCTGAAACAAATAATACATTATATGTTAAAAAAATAAGAATATAGTAGGAAGGGAAAAATGAAGGGGGGAAAATTGGAGGGGGAGACGAACCATGAGAGACTATGGACTCTGAGAAACAAATTGAGGGCTCTAGAGGGGAGGGGGGGTGGAGGGATGGGTTAGCCTGGTGATGGGTATTAAAGAGGGCACGTATTGAATGGAGCACTGGGTGTTATACGCAAACAATGAATCATGGAACACTACATCAAAAACTAATGATGTAATGTATGGTGATTAACATAATAAAATTAAAAAAAAATTTTACTTATCATGATGATGTGAAGTCCTTCATGGCAGAGAGGTATGTGTGTATACTTTTTTGATCCCCTATTTCTAGAACAGTGGCTGATCTATTTTAGATGTTTAATAAATATCTACTGAATAAATTAATCAGGGGGGTTATCTGATTAAATGAGTTTAAGATATGCAAAATTCTTTTATAGAATTTTTTAAATACTGTAAATATGTTACTATATATGAATAAAGAAATGTTATTTACAGATTAATCACTACTTGTGTTAAATGAAAAAGATGTTAAATTTTCATCATTATCTTTTTAGCATATTATTTGACATATTTATAACATTTACAGTATGAGAACATCATGAACCCCTGAGACTCCTGGCTCAACACACGTGTTTCTCTCCTATCCCTCTCTCCAAACAGAAGTAGTCATTTTGAGTTTTATGCTTATCATCCCATTCATTTTAAATATCATCTTATGATAAATGCATGTATGCTTAAAATCTGTTATTTAGTTTGCTTGTTTTTGAGCTCCAGAGAAATGTTTAACTCTATGTAGTCTTTTGGAACTTGTTTTTTTTTTATTCAACATTACGTTTACAGCATTTATTGATCTTGCTGGGCAAGCTGACATTGTTGCTGTAAACATTCAATGATATTGTAATAGACTTGTATGGTGACAGATGGTACTTCACTTGTGAGTACAGCATAACTAGAGAATTGTCAAATCACTATGTTGTACACCTGAAACTATGTAACACTGCGTGTCAACTCTACTAAAAAAAAATTTTTTTAATTCACTGTATGAAAACTCCACAATTTATTTATCTATTCTGTTGATGAACTTTTCTATCTGTTCTCATGCTGATAGACTTTTGGGTCTCCACTGCTCTGTGGATTTCCAGTGTTTTGCTATACAAACATTGTTCAATAAGCATGACTGTCCATGCCTTCAGTGGACGTTTGCAGATGTTTCTTTTGGGTATATGCCTAGAAGTGGGATACATAGGGTCATAGGGTACAGTGATACTCAGCTATGTAAAATATTGAATACTGTTTTCCAAAGTACTTATCCAACCCATATCCAACCTCAATGACTTTTACCAAGGGTAAAATTCTCATTGTGGTCTTAATTTGAGCATTTTTCATTACTGATGAGAGTGTCTTTACCTAATTGTCATTTATGTCTTCTCTTTAGTGAGATGTCTGTTCATGTCTTATTTCTGATTTTCATGTCTTATTATAGGAGTCCTTTTTTATATTTTATTTATTTTATTTTTTTAAAGATTTATTTATTTATTTATTTGAGAGAGAGAGAATGAGAGATAGAGAGCACAAGAGGGAAGAGGGTCGGAGGGAGAAGCAGACTCCCTGCCGAGCAGGGAGCCCGATGTGGGACTCGATCCCAGGACTCCAGGATCATGACCTGAGCCGAAGGCAGTCGTTTAACCAACTGAGCCACCCAGGCGCCCCTTTTTTATATTTTAGATACACATCATTAGTCAGCTATATATTTTTAAAATAACTTGTCCCAGTTTGTGGGTTGTCTATTTTTTTAATGGTTTATTTTGATGAACACCAGTTGACAAGTTTAACACAGTAAAATTTCTCAATCTCTCAAGTAAAAATATGTAGGTATTATTTAAGAAATGCTTCCCTACCCCAAACTCAGAAAAATATTTTTCAACATTTTCATATACTAACTTAAAATTTTGCTTTTCACGTTTAAATCCTTAAACTATCTAGACTTGAGTTTTATATTTCCTATGAAGTAAGAATCTAATTTTGTGTTTGCCATATGGCAAACCAATCCTCTGAGCACCATTCAATAGACATCCTTTTCCCCGATCATCTGCGGCACCATCTCTTCTGAAATACATCATTGTTCCTTATGTAGATGTACCTGTTTCTGGGCTCTCTATTCTATTAATTGATTAATTTGTCTATCTCTGTATCAATACAACCTTATGATAATTACCATAGATTTATAATAAATCTGGATATCTGGAAAGGAAAGAAAACTTTCCCCCTTTGTTTCTTCTTTAGGAGTATCTTGATTGTTCTTGGCCATTTATCATCTTTACAAATTTTAGAATTAGTTGACATTAGTTTCATGAAAAAAACCTATTGCAATTTTTATTGGAATTGCATTGAATCTATAGATCAGTTAGGGGGAAAGTGATGCCTTCATGATTTCGAGTATTCCTATCCCTGAATAGACGACCTTTTCACTTATATAATCTTAGTATCGATTAAGTTTTATAAATTTCTTCATACAAACTTTGCATACCTTCTGTTAGATTTATTCTAAGTACCTTACAATTTTTGTTGTTACTAAAAATGGTAACTTTTTAAAACATTTATTTTCTCAATACTTGTTTTTCATGTATAGAAATATAACCAAATTTTTTTTATATTGAGGCTATAACTTACTACTTGGCTTTCTTAAAATTTTAGTAGTCTGTAGACTCTTTATATCATTGACTGTTCTATTTCTTTCCTTAAATACTTACAGATTTAATATTTTTTACTTTACTGCACTGGCTAGGACTTCTAATATATTCTGTAATAGATGTGGTGGAGGGGTTCATTCTTGTTTTGCTCTTCAATTTAAATGGAATTCCTCTAGTGTTTTCCCATTTAAGAAATGACATTTTCTCTTATTTTGGGTAAATAACCTATATAATTTTACTGAATTTTTTAAAAAATTATTTTGACAATAACTCAAAATAACTTTCTTTATATCTCGATATATTTCCATATCTACATAGATATAGGTGTCTATACATTCTATTTATGTATCTATGTATTGTCTTAAGGAAACAGATTTATTCATAGAAATCACTGAAAAGTCGTGTTAATACAAACTTCAACTCAAAAGAAGAAACACCTTCTCTTGGCCAACATGGAAGCTCATATCCACAATCTATGGCTGATTAAAATCCTGGAGAAAAACTCAAAGCATGCAATCCCCTGAGAGTTTATACCACATAGAAAACATGCCACTCAGGACCTGTACAAGCTCCTGGAAATTCCATTAGTAGTTCCTATGCTGCTGCCCTGGTCACTACCACTAAATCTTTATGGAATTGATCAGTTAAATTAGAATCTAAGCTCCTGCAGGCATCAGGGCATAAAGGACTCTCCTGCCATTAACTGCCATTATAATTCTGATTTTGGTGGGTATAGTAGACCAGGAAACACTTCTACTAGATTTTATATCCATTTTCTTTTTTAAAACATATTAATTCCCATTAAAGCCTCAATGTCAGTATTTTGTTTTTATTATTGTTTTAATTTCTAATACCTTCCAGGTGTGATGTTAGGTACTAGGCTAGAATCTGATGAATTCTAATACCACCTCAAGAATAAGGGTCAAACCTATCAGCATGGCTTACAGAGCTCTCAAAGATCTACCCCTACCAACATCAACACCTCTGTTCCCATCATTTGCCCTCTGGGGTGTGTCATGCCTTCTAGTCACAATTAGAGTTCTCTGAGGTGATGTGGTTTTGTTCATACCTCCAAGATTTTGATGTGTTGTTTTGCTAACTAAGATAGCCTTCCTTCTCCTTGTAAAGTGAATTCCTATTTACCCTTTTACGACAGCATCAAACAGTACCTTCTGATTAGAATGGTTATGACGATGTTGGCTAACAATGGATTTCCATTCCAGTGCTTCAAAGACTGGACCAGAATCATGGCAGGACTCACCTCTTACTCATCTTTCTACCACCAGCAGTTATCATAATACTTAGCACACGGTAGGAGCTTATCAGAGTCTGTTTAAAGACTGTATTTCAATGAACATGAAAATTTGAAATCAATATATAAAGCAAATAAGTGTTTTAAGTTTGCATTTATCTTCTTAAATAGAATTCATATTATAATAATCTAGCTCTTTTATTTTTTTAAAGATTTTATTTATTTATTCATGAGAGACAGAGGGGGAGAGAGAGAGAGAGAAGCAGAGGGAGAAGCAGGCTCCCAAGGAGCAGGGAGCCCGATGCGGGACTCGATCCCAGGACCCTGGGATCATGACCTGAGCCAAAGGCAGACGCTTAACCATCTGAGCCACCCAGGCGCCCAACAATCTATCTCTTTTAAATTGCTTTAAATTTTTTTCCACTAATTTAGATTGCTCTTTTTTTATACATAAGAACTAAAACGGAGACCTCTGTAAATGAACAGAAAGGAATGGTACATTTCCAAATGTTATCTAATGTGTTCCTATGCATAAAATACTGAAAACCACTGTCATATAATTTTAATTTCAACATTTGAAACTCAAATTACAAAAAACCCGAAAACATAATTTTGCTCTTTCTAATTACATTACCTCAATTATTGTTGGCTTCCCCACATTTTCAGCTGTTGGAGACCCATATAGGACTCCATCACTATATGGTGTCCTTTGGATATATCGAAGCCATCCAGGTCGGTCTGGGTAACCCATTAAATTTGTGTTAAATGTTATAGGATCATTACTAATCTCTCCTAGATAAGAAGCACAGAGTTAAGACATAAAACAGTTATTTTCACACATGCTGCTTTCATAATTTCAATCAAAATATTTCTAAAATCTTTTTCTTACATTTGTAGCAAACTAAACACACACCAAAAAAAAAAAAAAAATTCCATCTGGGAATTCAGATTAGAGCCTCAAGTACAGAAAAAATCTTTTTGGTTATTTAGTTGCCTAGAAATCTCACGCAACAAAGAAAGCAGTCATACAATGTCTTTGGAAATTTTGTTTTCTTTCCTTTTTTTTTTTTTTTTGGTCACACAGGAGTGTGGAAGTTCTGCCAATGAGACAACTATCTTTCGGGAAAATTCCCTACTCATGCTGATGTAGTCATTCTCTCGAGAATTCTTTTCTTTCATAAAACTCTGGACACTATCGAACTAATCTCAAGGGATATCTCAAAATGATAAAAGTGTCATCAAAACAAAAATAATGTAATTTTAAAACTTTGGAGAATGAGTTGCTAAATCCAAAAGAACTATAACTAAGAATAATAATAACAACAGCATCATTTGTTAGAATGTGCCTGGCCTCTTCAGGCACAGTTTCACCTGATTTTCAGACACACCTATAAAGGGAACTAATATTAGCCCTAATTTTACTGATGGGATATGTAATTTTTCAAGTTAAGTACCTTCTCAAATGGTGAGATTAGAATTTAATCTCGGCTGATTCCAGAAACTATGCTCTTAACTACATATTTTCTTCCCAAACGTTGGAGCTACTGTTCAAAAATTCATTTATATAGTTTTGCAAACATAGAATGCCACATAAAAAAACATTTTTTAAATAACTGATGAAAGGATTACTTTTTCTTACTGCTGGTGAGAACATGGTTATTTTCTATGACTGTTTTCAGGTATGTTATTTATCATATAACCCACAAAAATAATATTTATATTAATTCTAATGCTCTAATTTTCAGAAAATTCCTTTTTTGTTACTTAAGTAGTTGTAATAATATATTTTTTCTTGCTATTCTTTCTATATCTTCATTAATCTGATGGCATTTATGATAATCCAACATAACATCATTTAAACCAATGGTGAATTAAATAAAGCACCACAATTGGTATTATTTTGAAGGAAAAATTAATCTCCATTATATTATTATGAAGTTAAAATTATCTCATACTGTAAAAGCTTTCTTGAGAATTCTTTCTTAATACCATATTTCATTCCCTTCTACAACACATGTTTGGTCTTCCAAAAATCAATGTACTATGTAAGAATCTAAGTCTTAATACAAAAAATCATAATTGTACAGCTATAATTATTTCTACATGAACATAGGTAGGTCATTTGTCAGACACACAAAACTCAACACTGGAAAACTAGAAATCTTTTTTAAAAAATTCAAAAATGAGTTATTTCCTTCTATAATTAAATTTCTAATCTTAAAATGGGAAATATCCTACAACAACCAATTTATCACACACACAGACCATTTCAAATAATGTTAGTAATATTTGATCATATATCATCTAAATTATGCACACTGAACAAAAAGAAAAATTAGTAAGTTAACCACTTTTTTTTTCCCACTGAGAACATACCAGGCTTGGGGTAAGGTGGAAATTCCCCCTTAAAATACTCTCTTTCCAAAACATGAACAAAGAGGACACCTGCGGACGGGTATACATTCCGATCAGAGTGCGCCTTCGAGAAAATAGTGTACACTGAAAACAAAGAGGAAAGATAAGAGATAGAGAGACAAATAATGAATTCACTTATGCTGTAAAGAAGTGTTTCACTTCTTTAGAAATTTCTGGGAAAACTAAAGCAACATGCAAGATATTGTTAAGAAGTTTGTTTTAAAGAGAAGTGATTTCAGGACAAAACATGGAACAACTCTTTCAACATGGTATGTTTAGAGATTTTCAAATATTATATAAACAAAATTAGGCACATTTAATAACTTAAATTGTTATTAAATAATGAAGACATCCATAATATTTTTTCAGTAATTTCTTTTTATGGGCATTATTACCAACAAAATATATCATGAGAACTGAATGACTACATAATTACTACAGTTTATTTTTTTTCCTTTTTTCAAAGTAAAGTATAAAGAGTAATTTTTAAATGGTAAGAATCTAAACCGTATTAACTATTTGCTAGACATAGCATATCAGACTATATAATGCCATCAGTATATATAAGGTGAATTTCATATACACTCATAAAAAATGCATTGGATACTTTTTCTGTATTATTTCTTGTATCTCTCCTCATATCTCTCCTTTATTCCATTTTACCCGATCCTGACATTTAATAAATCACACAATATAATCTATTCTACTATGCTGTATCCTAAATAAACAATAACAATCAGATAATAAAGTTCAGTGCAAATGATTTCTTTAAATGAAATGGGACAGATTTCATGATTTGCTGATTACTTAAGATACGTGATGTGAGTACACTAAATTGGCTAAATTGGTTTGATTAGTTCCCACCTATTGTTTTTCCTGTGATATCATCATCTCCACCAACACATTACTGCCATTACACTTGTCGCCTCTACAATCTCTTTTAGTTTTTCTATCTTCCTGATTGGCTAGTGGCTGTAATTTTTAAACAGATAAATCCAGTCCTTTTTTCTTAGTCACTGAAGGATTTGTAAATGTAGTAATTAACCTTGAGAACTTCAATGTTGCTCACCCTAGGCTCACAACTAACTAAAAGCCCTAGATAGCAAGATCATTGACAGCAAATTTTTCAGCATAAAAATAGGAACTCCCACAAAATGTTTCTTTATCTGTGAAAACTTGTCCCTACAGTTCTGTGGATGGCTGCCAAAAATGGAGAACTGAACTAAAATATTTGGCTTGTAGCTTCATGTATCCATAGCTTTGCTACTAAAACACAACTTCAAAGGCTATATAACAGACAGAAGGAAGCTGCAAGTTACGTTTAAACTAGGTATGTTGAGAGACTCCTCCTTTCCTGACTTGCTTTGCTAGTATTCCTCAGTAGTCTTTGCATGGCATTTAGAGTACCCAGCTTCTTGCCCCCAAGAACAATTTACTCACCTGTGGAAATGGTCCCATTCCAAAGAACAAGAATGAACAAATCACAGAAAAACAGTGAGGATGAGAATTTGCAATATCCTCCCCCCCCCCCCCACTGGACTCCACAATGTCCCCTGAGTGCTAGGTGCTGTGGAGAATGTGAAGACGAAGGAGACCCAGTCCCTTCCTTCCTCACCATCTGGCTTGGGAGACCAACGCCCACCTCACTAGGTATGATACCTGAGGTATAAACTTCTCTGGTAATACCTGGAAAGATGGCGAGGAGCAATGGAAGCTGGAAAAGATCTGGAAAAGATTTACGTAAGAAGTAGAATTCAACATGGCTCGTAAAATACCAGCAAGATTCTGAAACTCATAGATGGGGATTCGGGCATTTCAGTGGTGAAAACTTGTACAAGATACAATTGTGGAATACTGGGGGGGCCTTTCAAGGAAAAAAAATTAAGCCAGTGGTCCTGGAGTATAATTAAGGTAAAAGGAGAAAAACTGGTAAGAAGAGTCAAATTATGGAGATTTGTGAACCCCTACTGAGAAGTTACTTCATTCTATACCTAAAGGTATTTAAATTCCAGATCACAACCCTACATTCAAAGCACAGGAGTATTTTGAATAACCTAAAGGAATCTCTCCAGAGTTTATGTAGCTTATTCTTTCTAGAGATTAAAACACCTTGAAGTCCAGCACTAAATTTTATTTACCTTTGTTATTTGCTTGGCACCTAGAAGGTGTCTGCCATAGTTGAATAATTTTATCGATGCCTATTGAATGGATGAATACCTTCTAGTTAAAAAGCACTGTGGAGGTAAACACAGGTGTTATGTTTGTGGACTAAGTATATATATAATACTTCACTTAAATTTTCATTTTATAACTTGAATTAATTCTCACAGGTGTGTCGCAGTTGATGGGTTATCATCCTCCATTTACATTACAAACTCCTGACAGTCTCCCTTCGTTTTTGCTGCCATAAGGTAGTAAAAGCTAGCTTATAAAGCCAAAAGAAAGGTTGTTCATATGAAGCAATATTAAAATGATTCTGTTTTCTATATAGCACTTGCCAAGGCCTGAAGTGGAACCCTAATAGGGTACCTGCCACTGCCTATCCCCTCACTTCAAGGACTAGTATCACCTCACTTCAGGGACTAGTACAGAACATCTCAGTTTCTGGTTCATAAAAAACCTTTCTGTGATCTCCAGAGCCAAACCACAATTCACCATGGCCCTCATGGGTTTTAAGATGACATGCACATTTCCATATTCACATGTACTCAATTGCCTTTCTGCAAGCTGCTGAGCCGCATCCTTGCTGGTCAGTTACCTTGGCAACTCGACAGTAAAGACTGCTTCTCTATAAGTCTAGGACGCCATTCACTTTGAGAAAAACATGATATGGATGTATGGTACATTCATCATCGAGAAATGGAAAATGACTAAGCCCCTGTGTTTTGTTTGTGAAAATAATACTTCCTTTCTGTAGCATCAGTTTAAATTATGGGCACCCACACAACATTTTAGAGAAGCGCCCTTTACCTTTACCTTCCCCATTTGCTACTTAAAAAACAGATCGCTCTTCAACAGAGGCTATTTGGGCAGTATTTACACCTTGCTTCCTTTTGGAAACAACAAATGACACAGGATTCGAAGTTATAGGCTCTTGTTCTAAAAGCGAGCTATATAAATAATGCTGATATGGTCTGCACCAACAGCAACAACGGCTGCACTCCGGCTAACACGTGTTGCGCTCACATGTATCTAAGTAGTACTCACAAACAGAAAGCTTGAAGCATACTGTCTTCCTTAAAAGCAAATCCTGAAAATCAAATTTAAACTCTAAAAATGCACAGTACTAAAATCTAATAATCTCTGAAATATACACGTGTACAGTGTCATGCTAATCAAGCTGAGGTCACAGGGTCTGGTCTCTCTGTGTATCGCATGGCTTTGCAATTGTCTACAGCTGCAAATCCATTACCTCTGCAAACACATGCCACTGGATACAAATGAAACTGGAAACCAGTGTGTGGCTAAATCCCGTGCAAATCCATCACCATTAATGGGAAAAACAATTAAACCAAAAGTCCAACCCACAGGGAGTCAAAAACATCATCTTCAAACAGCAAGGGTAGCTAGATTTGCAAAGATTAAAAACTGAAGACAGGTAGTCATAAATAACAGATTTTTTTAAAGGAAAAATTACACATCTGAGAAGAGCAAAAGGGTGTATGGGCAAGTGGCCAGGGTAATTACATCACCCTCCCTAAACGCAGTTCAATGTCCTTCGTTACCATATCACCAAAAACTTCACAAAAACTGTTCTCTGTACATTTTAGTCATAAGGTACAGAAAAACTACAGGCCATTTCAACAATTATGTGATAGCAGAGAGCCAAGAATCAAGTAACAGACGGTGATGGCCATAGCAATAAAGTGGGACCTCATGCTAGCTAAATAGCATCCTGTCTCCCTTTATTAATAGTCCACTTGAAATTTTCTCCCTAAGGGAGCAACATCGTGATGAGCGTGTGCATTTGAGTGCTTATTTACAATGACTTAAAAACAAAAGCAAATTTGGATGTATTTAGTAAACATTAAATTTTGAAAGGATTATGGTAGTGCATTGCTAATGAATTTACGCATATAACTTCACAATTATCACAATGATTATTTTTAATGGCATACGCACGTGCACAGGCATGTACCAAGTCCCTTCTCTGCAAAAAAGTCCAGAGAACACTCACCAGACCTTTGCCTGCATCACCAAGAACGAGTACATGGTCATAAGATAAACTAGCTGCTGAGTGTGAGACCCTGCAAGTCCCAGCTAGATTTAAATCTCAAAGCTGTCTCTCCACAGAACTCTTTGAGAAGAAAGTCATAAAGTATTGTCAGTATTCACGTCCGGGTGGCCTTTGTTAGGTACCTATTATGTGTATCTCTCTCTCATAGATGCTTTATCAACAAATTAATCATTCTAAAAGGTCCATTTACACCATCACTTGCTAATGTTTAAGGTTTAAGATAGTAAATCCTCACTTTACCACAAACCCCCAAAGAAGGAAACATTTCAGAGAGCTGAGTTTTCTCAAGTACTGACTCAATCCTTTTTCATGATGGTAGAGGATCATCATTTGGCACACCAATAATTGCACTCTGCTCTATTATATAACGATGCCCTTACGGACCATTTGGTTGCCTAGTCATTTACTGATCACACACCTCTGCTAGCGGGTCCCAGTCTGCTAATGCTTTTTCAGGTTGTTTGTTTTATAGATTTTCTGTTTTCTCCTCTGTAGACAACTTGTCAGCTGTCATTTCTCATTGTTATCAGTATGTTTCCTATAGCAGCTTCTCTATCCCTTCTAATTTGCTGCTATTAATCTGCTGCAGGTTTAGAAACCAGACTACCAAATGAGGTGGCGTTGTGTGTTGAAGTAAGAACAAATTTGTTCTGTCTTAACGCACGCGGGGCTCTGCTAGATGTGAAAAACAGAAGCCTGCGTTTGCCACATCGATTTTGGCCACCCGAAGACCCTTCTGTGGCTTATTTCTTGGTCCTTAGCTGATGCGGTATACTTCTGAATAGATGATCTTGCTATAATTGGGACATAGCCATTACTTGGCAATGGCAGCGTAAACTCCATGTATTAAATGCATTCAGAAATAAATAAGTGTACCATAGAAAGTCTTAATTCAACCCATACATTATGTAAACATGAACTGTCAAATCAAAATGAATGGATTTAATGTGTTGTATAAAATAATTTCTTACATATTTGTTGTGTGGGAAATATACTGCATAATTTAAACAAAGAGATCTATTGATTAAGTGATCTATTACCCTTAGCAATAGCTAAGTCAGCCTAAGAATATTATAATGCACTATAATTAATAAGTAATTTATTAATAAGAAATTAAAGTCTATTTCTAAAAGCATTTCAATTTTGTTAATTTGCCTCTCATGTTCAGAGAGTTTTAAGAGATAAGCTATTCAACGGGAAGCATGACAAGGGTGCTTTAACTGAGTGCAAATTACTTAAATAAGATGATGCATATTTCTCAACTCTTCATAGTATTGCCTTGATAGTAAGTATTATCCAGAAAAAAAAAACTGGGGGTAAAAATGATGAAGATTTTTAAAGACGTTTAAGATGAAAGATAATGAACAGTCATTTATCTGGTATAGCTTTGAAAATAAACTTTTGCCTAAAGACTAAGACATTTCCATTCCTCAAAATCCTCTTTACATTAAGAATCCTTATGTTAATCCTAATGTTAAGGATGGGAATATTATTTTAAAAGAAAGTTACATTAAAAATATAATTGCTAAACTTATTTTACTACATGATCACCCCTGATAAGTCAGAAAAAAAATAAGACTTGTCTTACATTTTATAGCTTTAACAGCTAAAAGCCCTCTCTGAGGCTCGGAGCCCTGGTATCCATAGCACTCGGAGAAGCTGCTACCAATTAATCAGAACTGATTATAAGAGATGAATCTCATTTGCTATCTCTGAATTGAGAGAACTCATTTCAGGGTTTTCAGAGTCTGATGTATTTATGGTTTCCTTCCCAACCTATTTTTTAATGTGTTATTTCTATAGTCAAACTAAAATTTAATTATCAAACCAGATAATTGCTGTAGATAAATATTCTGAGGGACATCAGTATCCAGCCAGGCACACAACCTGTTTGGTTGTTTTTCCTCACCAAGATTTACCTGGTGTTTTATCAGTCCCGCTTTAAAAATCTTGGTTTTGAATCAGAAACTTTTCTCAGCTGTCTGCCCTTCACCTTTGAGTTTACTCAACATCAAAGTGCTGTAGGCCATTCATTTGGTGGTGGCCAGCAACCCTTTCTATTTTGCAGAGCACGCCTAGGCCATAGAATTCATCACAAGGAAGGCATTGCCTTTTTAAACTTCATTCCTCTAAGAGATAAGGGCACTGTTCTTTACATGAAGAGGACAAACCACGATTTGTGTCTTTTTCTACAAAAAGCAAAAAGATTCCCCCCCCTCCCAACCAAAGCCACTTACCGAAACTATTTTGTTAAACGTCTTGATTTTCCATATAATGATCACATGTTTTTGTTTTCTCCTGTTGTTTTTTTCTTAAATGTCAGCTGGAAAGTGGTTGCAAACCATTGTTAATTGGTGATCAATAAACTTAGTCTCATGAACGTTGCAGTTGAAAAGGGCTTTAGATGTCATCCTGTCTGAGCATGCCAAATATATTTCTCTAACTAAAGAGAGATCATAGCATTACTTCCTACTTGGATATGGCCTCAGCATTCTACTTAACCCAGAATTCCTGACAGATACTACCAATCAGAGTTGGCATGCACTTGCTCTCCTGGAGAGTTCAGTCCTTCATTTTATAGACAACAAAACTGAATCCAGAGAGACAAAACGATAGGTTCAAGCCTACAAGAATAGTAAGGGGAAAAGCCAGTGACTTGAACCCAGGAAGTCACGTACTTTGTTGATTTGAAAACATAAGGTAATACATTTGGTGGCTGTACATTATATTATTATGACTCGCTACGGCAAGCTAATTATGCTGCATAACACCTTCACTTTCTTAATTGTCTCTCTTGTTTGATGACAAACCAGAATTTGACCAGATAATCCAAGTTCATTCTTTATTTTGTGAAGTTATCGTAGTAACACCGCACAATTGGAAGAAGTGCTTTGACAATCACAATTTCAAGAAAGAAACAAACCTAAAGATTCTTTTGTTTAAAGAAAGAAACAAACCTGAAGTTTAAAAGGAGACATTTCAGCCAGCATAACCAGAGCCTAGAAGGAGAAACTCATCTCCCTGATAGACAGTCCTTTGAAGTCTTGGAACTTTGTGATTCTTCGTCCTGACTTTGCCACCCTTCAGAGGCAAAGAAGAGCATGTATTTTCAGTCCTAGGAGCACTTCATGTTCCTCTCCAACCACACAGAAAAAGAAGGCATCTAGAGAGATATTTCTATCTTCAAGCCTTGCCCATTCCTTGACTGTCAGTGAGCTAAAGAGGAGCTCCTCTAAGATGGCAGAAGAAAAGTCTAACAAATTATTCAGAGTACATAGTACTTCATTCCCAAGAAGGTCAAATTCAAGTTTAACATTTAAGTGGAAAATAAATAGGAAATCAGTACATGATTATTTTGACTTGCTCTTAGGAGGAAGTTTATTTTTTGTTTCTTAAGAAAAAAAGCAATGAAAGTCTGTCAGTAAACCTAAGGCTAACCCATTTTGGAAAATGAGTTGTCTTAAGTAAGAAAGGAGAATTTAAAAATATTTATCTAAGTGAAGTATATAAGTTAGTAATATGAAAGCTTATTCCTTTTTTATTTACATTATTCTGGGGTAAATTTTAAGTTTGTCTAACTCTACCCTAGGAAAAAGAAAAGGGACTCCATATTTAGAGGGCTCTTTATGATTTTTTTTAAGTATTGAATGTATATCAAGGTAGAATGATGCCAAATGTGTTGCTCTGGACTCTAACAAATTCCTCAAAATCCTATTTACGGAAGAGACACCATCCCACTGCTAAAATTTAGAACTGAACATTATTTTAAAAGAAAGTTATACAAAAAATACAATCACTAAACTTATTTTACTATATAAATGCTCTTACAATCTTTTGTGCTCTCTTGAAATTGCCAAAAAGAGATGCTTGGGACTCATGGTCAAGAACATCTCAAAGAACATTTGATATCTGCAGTAACACTTAAAATGGCCTTGCTACATCAGCAACTGGAAATAATTCTCTTTATACAATTAATGAAATGTATTATTCTCCCCATATTCTCTGTATATAGAACTAAAATGATAGGATTTAAATTGGATGAGGAGACCAAGAAGGGAGAAGAAGCTAAAGATGAGTTCAAAGAAACTGAGGATGTGGTACCTCAGTAGATTCAAGATATATTGATCACTTCTATTTTGAGAACTATGGTCATCACTCAGGTTCCAAGGAGAAAAATCAAATGGGGGTCCAATGGGAGCATGAAGTTTAAAAGAGGAAGAGACAAGTATCTCTTGAAGATTCTGGAGAAGGCTGTATGCAAAGGTCTTGGAATAGTACATTTCACTAAGAAAGCACCTGAGTAGGTGACTCAACAGCGTTTAAGAGCTTCTTATAGAACACCTTTTTAGCAAATCAAATGGAAACAGAGGAACATATTCAAAGATGACAGGAGTTCTAGAGATCAAAGTTAAAGAGAAGGAACTGAAGAAAAAAAAAAAAGATGACTGTAAATTTAGTGCAGAATGGTATGAAGTCCAAAGGGAAAGTTTTTGGTGATCTCATATGGGGCACCAGGAAATCAGGGCAGGTCCCAAATCCTCAGGAGATGACAGAGCATTATAACATTGCAGATGGCAACCTTGAGGACCACCTGGGGCCATAACTAGGAGGATTAGAACACAGGCAGAGTGGATGTGTCTAAGAAGCTGAGGGCCCTCAGCTTGATTAAGGAATCTACCAGACACAGGTGGTCATCAGGGGTAATTCCCTTGAAGAAACCAGGGAGAATCCCTTGAGAATATCTAAGGAGGGTGTGGGGAAAGGACTATGAGATGATGGGTTTAGGACCTAAAATAAATGCATTTAGTGCTTTTTAAAATAAATTTTTGTGATCCTCTCATGGAAAGTTATTGTTATAAAACTCTATGTTTTCTTATAGATATTAGCAATAAAAATTCCTTAGAAATGCAAAGGTGTTTGCGGGTTTGTTTCAAAAACAGCAGAGTAGAGGAGAATTGGAAGCCTCTGTCCTATTGTGAAACAGATCTGGAAGTGGGTGATTCCACCTAAGGAATCATTTGGTATGAACTGGAAAAAGCTAGTGATTCCCAACTTTAGGGCTGTATGTAGACAACGAGGTAAGCCAGGAATCACTTCTACAAGGTACCCAGGATTTGTTATATGGCGGTAAAGCTATTTTATCACCCAAAATGACTGTTCTTTTAAAAACATTTTTAAATTGTTGTTATTTTCATAGACACTTTGGTTGCCCCAAAGTTATGGAAACCAGGCTACATATCAACATGCATGACCACATATAGCCAAAATTTTGTGTGTGGGGGGGTGGGGGCTGGGGCAAGGGGCGGTGGGCAGAGAGGTCTTAAAGGCAAATAATCAAGAAATATTAACTAAAAGCTCATGATGAAAACTGACATTTTGAAAACTACTAATCTTTTGGTTATTAAGTAAGTCTTTTTCTCCCTGATGAAATGCATTATTTCAAAGGTCCTGGCATATTGCTAATGGACACATTTATGATAGGGAAGAAAAAATTTAGAAAAAATAATCAATCATCCAAGGGTCAGGTCACCTTTCCAACAGAAAATAAGTGCCATCTAATTATTTAATAGCAAAACATATCAATT
This sequence comes from Eumetopias jubatus, assembly GCF_037043125.1. Lineage (NCBI taxonomy): Eukaryota > Metazoa > Chordata > Mammalia > Carnivora > Otariidae > Eumetopias > Eumetopias jubatus. The sequence goes on from NW_028274820.1 coordinate 39,451,125, forward strand.
TGGTTTTGCAACTAAACAATCTGTCAGGAAATCATCCACAATTAGCCAAAATATTTTATGACCATTTTTCTAAGGTTGTATAAATACTGTTTTTAAAATGATTTATGTTAAGCATGATTCTTAATGTTTTTCAATGTTATAAATAAATTGTTATAATGACCACACTGGAACAATTTTTATAAGTGGCAAGCTAGGGACTGGATAAGGGTCACAATAGGTTAAAAACAGGAATTATTTTTAGTTAAAAAAAAGGCAAAACTATGGCAAAGGAAAAAAACTTAGAAAATAATGGATTAAGAACATAAAGGATCAGAAGTTTTAGAAGATTAGAAAAACAAAACTGGAGTTTTTCAGACTGACTTATCAAAAAAAAAAAAAATCCACACATGACTAAAAAAGCAAAAGGAATACTGGAAGCGGACATTTAATTGACTCTCCAAAGGAGATTTAGATTTACCACCTAAACTCACCATCTTTCTTCCCACCAGTCATTTTTCTGCTGATAATAAAACTGTTGGCCTGTTTGGTCTTCCAGTTAACAGTTCCATTTATGCCATCAGCACAGCTTAATAAAAAAGCTTTTCAGAATAAAACAAATGCACAAAAAATGAAATTAATGTCAAATTAAAATGACTATTCCAGGTCACCTACTATTAACGGAGATTAGATTCCTTCTAGCCCAACTAGCTGTTTAATTCCACTTAATAAATATTTGTTGCATGTCAGTACAAGGCATATGTGGGGATACAGGGTAAACAAGACACAGGAACTACACCCCAACAAGTTTACAATCTACAAGGATTGATAATTCATGTACCCAAATATGTATGAAATATATATATACATAAACATACATAATAATTACACATGCACACAGTGGTAGAAAACATAAGTACTACAAAACCCTGAGGGGCGAAGCCATTATCCCTGGCTAGGGATGTTGTCATAAGTTTAAGTATCATTTAAATTTCACAGTTGAGTTTTGGAAACATTACACTGGCAGAAATGAACATAATTGGGGTTGGGGCTAATAAGTAGGGAGTTATCTCTGGAACGTAGGGTAGCAGTCAGCCCATAAATTGAAAATAAAGGTGGGGCTAGTTATATGACATCATGGAGATAATACTGACAAAGTTTTCAAATTGCTGCATGTGGGTTAGTTAAAAAAGGGGAATCAGATGACTTTGAAGATTTGATCCAGAGTGACACAGAACAGTGATACATTAGGAATCCCCCCAAAAAAGGAGTCAGTTTCAGGAGAAAGATGATAAATTTCAGCCATATTAAATTCGGGGTACCACATGGATATCCAGGTAAAACCATCTAAGAGGAAGATGGAAATAGAACTCTGGTGCATAAAAGAACTTACTGGGGCTTCAGATACAGATTTGGACATTCATCCCCAGCGGAATGACGGTTGAAGCCAAACCCCAGTACAATTCTTTAAACAGACCATGCTCCCAGGTAACATGTACTAGGCACTCTCATATCCAAAGTGATCGGAGAAAATACACCTTCATGTTCTTGAGTCATTCATCTACCCTATTTCCCATCAACCAAACTACCACTCTTATGGCTTACTGCCCTATTTTTTATTCTTACCTGTCAGACATGGGATTTGGGTACCGTTTTCCTAACTATAACACTGGGTCTCCATCTCATTCTCCCTTCATCTAGCCATCTCAGGTATGTTCCCTCTGGGTTCAGCTCCGTCCCAGAATCCCCCAGGATATACCCCACAGTTTGGTCCTAGCTTCTGGAGCTGAAATATAGCAACTAGGAACACACACACACAAAAAAGTGGGAGGGACAGCAAAGGCAGAAGAACACGTTAATAAATACATTTATATAGCAAGCACAGAGAATGATTCAGCAAAGAAATCAGAGACAAGGCAGTCAGAGAGGTTGGACAACCAAGCCTGAAGTGTCACATATGTCAACAGAAGAGATATCAAGGAGGGTGGAATCCACACCCTCACATAAAGGTCAAAGAGAATGAGAGTTTAGAAAAGACTGCTAGATGTGTAAAGTGAGAAGTTACTGGTAACTCCTTGAAAGTGGAGTTCCAACAAAGGGATAAGAATAGAAGCCAAACCGCAAAAGGTCAAGATGTAGATGTAGCAAATACAGTTAATCTTTCGAGAACATTGGCCAGGATAGGGGAGCAAAGAGATGAAATGACACGCTAGATAGACTGAGATGTAGCAAGATGCAGAGAGGGCTGGTTATGTGAACGTGGGGAAAGAGATTTTGTTCAGAAGCTGAGGAAAACACAAGAGAGAAGCAGACGGAGGATAAAGAAAGGAGCAAAACCGATGAGATGCAATGCAAGAGAAACCAGAATGGGTGAGACCAGCATACACAAGCAAAGAAAACACCTCATGATTCAGAAAGTAAGGACAAGTGAAGACAAACACTGGTAGGGGCACAGGAAACTTCGTGTTGAAAGGGCTCCTCACCTTAGTAAATCAGAGATGAAATGTATATTCTTTTTTAAACTGAATTTTGAAGAAAATTCTGAGCTTAAAATTAGGAGAAATATCAAGTTCCCTTCCAAAATAAAAAAAAAGAATACAATTCAAAACCCAAGTTATTAAAAACCAACAAACAAGCAAACAAAACCTCAGGTGATCATTTCAGTGATAACCCGTGAGTGGAAATCAAAGGCTCTAGCATCCCAAGCAAATAAATGACTTGGTTGGTGTGTAATTTTTTAAAATATGTAAACTTAAGTGTACTAATTTTATATATACTAAAAGATCAATCTTCTGGATGATTCACCTAATAAATGGTTGATTTGCTTAACAACTGAAATTAGGTCCTTTTAAATCTAGATGAAAAATACTGTCATCACTTTCTAAATAATTTACGCTAAAATAGGATGAAAAATGTTCATAGTAGTCTGCTGTGGCAAAATACCCCACTCCCTGTGTTCTCCTGATCACTGGGTTCCAAAGGCAACACATAAGAATCACTTGTACCTCTCTAAAAATACATATTCACACCCTCAAAAATTCATCACAAAAAAAATTTTAAAAACACATATTCACGACTCCACTGTGGAGAGTTTAGGTTACACAATTTCATCAGGCAATTCTCATATACAAATATGAACTCTAGAAGACTGAGAGGATAACTACAGAACCCAAGGGTAGATAGGATGTTCAACTGAGTCATAGCATATGTGCCAAATGTAGGCTGACCTTAGAGATGAAAAACTCTCCCATGGATTGGGGAGTTATCATAAAGAAAGAATGGTTTGAGTATCCAGACAGCACCCCTTTTATTCCTTCCTTTATTCTAGCCCACTGGTTCTCAGACTATGTATGCATAAGAATCAGTATTTGGAGTTATACACACAAAACTACACATATTGTACTTTATGGGTGATTTAAAGAATTCACTAGGATAACAAGTCCGTGAGATATTTTTGTCTTACACTCTGTCACGTCCTTGCCAGGTGAGCTAGCATATCATTGCTCATAATTTCCAGGTCCTATGTAAGGGTAGACCAGTTGGTTTTTACAGGATTCAAAAGACAAATGTGATTGGTTTCCCAATCATTAAAAAATGGAAGCAGCGTAAGATATCCCACTGATATTGCTCTATTTTAAGGCCAGCATGGCTTTGAGCATATTCATTTTTTAAAAAGTTCATAGTGATCCATCTAAAGTTCTCCTCTGACCACAGAAGACTGCAGTCCAATAAATCTAAAAAAAAAAAAAAAAAAAAGACAACATTTTTATGACTCTACTCACCAGACAATGTCACTAAAGGCAAGACACAACATCATGGATGGTGTGTCTGCTTAAACATTCAAGTCCCACACCTCAGGGGGAGAAATCTCAGTAACATGGAAATAACTGTTTGTTTTTAATTGTTGTCCAAGATCGTGGATCCACTCGACTAGCTTCTTGTATAGAAAATTACTATAATCCGTGCAATGACAAATGTAGATACTCACCAAAAAACATTATGATTTCAAAGTTTGATTTTTGTTAGAAAGGGACCAGAGCATTTCTTTTTCTGTGAGAACAAATTTCCTTAGTTAGCATGGGAAAATATAACTCAATTTAAAAAATATTTGCCCTATACATAACTTTTCAAGATTAAATATAATGTGCAAAAAAATTTTAATGTGTATAGACTGGTTCTTGGACTCTTTCCAAAGATAACAGACCATCCTCAGAAATCTTGAAAGAAATTCCACTGTGCTCACTGAGTTCATGATAATCTCTGCTACAATTGTACCTGGATATGAGTTTTGCTCTAATTCATAAACACAAAAGCAAAGAATAACATACATACTGTGCTTACACAGCCCCAAATAAGAAGACATTCACACCATTAACTGGCATATACAATTTAACCAATTCCTCAACGCTCCCTCTCAGAAATCATCAAAGCCTGAATTAATCCAAACGTGGCTGGCATGTCCTTAAAATTCCCTCGAAACCATACAATGCTTAAAGTTTGTCTTAAGATCCCACGATTTATTCTGAGTCTTGTAGCAGCATGACTGACGACATTTCATCTGGCCTGGGGCGAGCACGCTCTGAAGAGACATTACTCTTTCCCAAACCTGAATAATTTGCAGACTTGGGGAGGAGGGGTTTGTTATTTAATAAAAATAACTGAAGAGCTGTGAATGGTGACTGATTGCTGATGAGCTAATCAGAATGTCAAGGGAAAGAAATAATAAATAGTAACTTACTCCGACACCGCTGTCCAAGTAAACAGCAGGAAATGCCAAATGAAATTTAATCTGATTAATGCACTCACCTTAGAACCGAACTGTCACGTCTTTCTCTGTCCACGGTCTCATCTGTCTCTTTTCATATTTCACTTGAACGGGACACAGACTTTGTTTTCACAAAGTGGATATATAGCTCACGTCCCCAACATCTCTCTGCTTCTCTCACCATTCCCCACGTCGCTATGTTGCCTCCTTGTCCCCTACATCTTCTCTTCCCTTCCTTTCTGCAACCATCCTTAATACTTTTTCAATTGTCCCTTATATTAAGATATCTTCATATTTGTCTCTCGAAACAATGGTCTTTGACATTATTGTTAGCTACCATGTTTTGAATGCTAAGTGTGAGGCACTACACTCAGGGCTTTATACATATTAACTGATTTAATCCTTACATTATCGTCTATGTGGAGTAGGTATTATTAGTTCCATTCTGCCATGAGGACAAGAAGTCTTGGGAAATTATGAAACTTACCCCAGGTCATGTGTTTACTAAGTGGCAGAGTTGGGTATTGAACCCATTTCTTGGCTTACTGCAAAGTCCATGTCATCTACTCATCAATACTAACCCCAAATGGTTAAATGGGAAAGCTATGTATAAACTACATATTTTTAAATGTAATTTGAAGTACTGTTATTACTAGTAGGTCATCTTCGACTTATTTTTCTTTCTAGAAAAAGTAAGTTTCCCCTGACTGTAGATTAGAAATAGCTGGAATGAGGCAATGCCCATAAAAATTAATTCCATGCATTATGTGCATGAATACACACACACACACACACACTTCATTAAAATAGGAAATCTAGAAAGTTGGAAACTATGGGGGGAGAAAGCTTTGCTGAGGAGGACTGTCCACTCCAACCTCAGGAAAAGCTATTGCTAAGAGAAATGTTACAGCAGGATTTTAAACCCAAGAATGCCAAAATAAGAAGTCTTCAAACTTTGTTAAAACATTAGAGTTCCAGCAGGGCAAGACATCAGGAATTATTAAACACATTTGAAAATTATTTGAGTTTTATAATTTTAGCACAAGCTAGGTAAGATATTAGACTTCAGAGTGAAATGAAGTTGGAATACAGAAAGATAGTGTTTTCTATCAGAGTGTCTGAAGACAGAATGTCTGGGTTGAAATCCCAGTTTTTGTCCACTGGGCAAGTTATGCAATGTCTCTGTACCTCGGTTTCCTCCTCTGGCTGGGACAGTTTAGTGTCTGCCTCATAGAAACATTTTATGAGTTATTAAATGAGACAATACATTTAAAACCTTCAGAAGAGGGCTTTGCACATAATATGTTCTCAAAAAATGTGAGCTCTTATTACATTTAATCTACAACTAATATGAAGGAAACTTTGGATTCCTTTAAATGTGATTTCTTAAAAAGTAGATGTTTAAATGAAAAAAAGTTGTGAGTACAGTTAGCAAGAGAGACTTTAGCACTATCTTTTTTGTTTTCACAGTCATTAAGATACATGAGAAATTATAATATTTCTATAGCTGAGTGGAGTAAATGCTGGAGGCTGCTAATGAGCAGAGGCAACAGCCCAGGGGCTCCAAATACCCCCCAGTCCACATGGCCTCCTGGCGGACTAAGGGGATGGCACTGGCCAGGCATGCTGGGTGAGAGCTGCAGCTTAATCCTTTTGAGGAAAGCCAGATGCAATAAGAAGCAAGTCATATTGATATGTGCTATCTCTGACTCTCATAAACTCTTAGGAATTTTTCCTGAGGAAATAGTGCAACAGAAGCAAAAATTGCATGGACACAAGATTCAGCTTTGCATCATACATACCAAAATGGGGGGGGGGGTAGATTCAATGTCCAATAAAAGAAAAAGTGTTGATTTGATAGAATAGCTAAAGGAGAAGGGACGGTTACCCTCTTCTCTTGGTAGTTTTCCTCCTTTGCTCAAAGAGCCTGACCAAAACATATACTGTGTTTCCACAGCCCAGAAACGGTACTATCTACGCTCCATCTCAGAAATGTTAGATGAATGAGGAGGAATGGGACCCTTAACAAAAGAGATGCCTGATATATGCAGTAGGTATATGCACCATTATAATGTAATGTCGGGATCTGCAAAATGTTGGACTATTTTGAAATTAATAAAATTAGCGAAAGGTAGAATACAAAAGAGTACATAGACTATGTGAAATCTAGTGTAATAGTGCAATCTAGTGGAAAAGGATTAAAAGGCAGAGTGTAAGAGCTACTACTGGGTTAGGGAAGTCAAACTGTCAGAAAAATTCCGTTCAAAATAAAAAATACAATAATCCTTGCAAGGTTTTTCCAATTATGAAACCTCTGAAAGAGAAATACTCTCATATTGGTTTTTCACTTGGAACTGTCATTCCTTTTCTTTATCATAGAAGCCCTATATCTTCATTGCCACGTATTCAAATAGTATAAGCAGGAGGGTATAAAACATGAAGACCCCCTCTCATCTATCTGTGGCCCCCCATCCAACGCCTAGGGAAGCCACTTTGCATCTTTCCACGTGTATGCAGACGCAGACATATGTTTGTGCGCGCGCACACACACACACACACACACACACCATGCTCTTTTTTACATAACGTGACCACACTTTTTCCCTTAGCATATATGTTGGACGTGTTTACATGAGATCACATTTGAAGGTTGCATTGCTCAAACATAATTTCCTTGTCGGCACCTCGAACTCAGCCTGTCCCAGGGAGGACTCCTGATCTTTCCTTTAAAGTCTGGGCCCCTTCTGGCATTCCTCCTGCCCTGAATGGCACCCCCATTCATCCTCCTGAATATGACAGAAATCTAGAAATCATCCTTGACATCTCTTCCTGCCGATCTCCAGGGCGAATTCGGTCCACGACCCACTGCTGTTGCTATTTACTCAAAAAGTCCTGCCTTGTTTCATTTCCCCAGCACCGTCTGGCCCAGGAGGGCTTCATCTCCATCTGGGGATTACAAAAGTAGCCTTGGATCTAGTGTGCGGCAAGCAGTTCTGAACCCCCAACCTCTTCTTCACAAAGCGGCCAAAATGCTCTTTTTGAAATGCAAATCTGATCTTGTCCCGCTTAAAACCCCTCCAAAGACTTCCCATAGGTTTTTGGATACAGATTACACTCTTTAAGGTGGTCTAAAAGGTCCTGCAAAATTCTCTCCCTGACTTCCTACTTCTCCTCTTACATTGGGTTCCCTCTTCTCTCTCGGATCCAACTTCACTGGACTTCTTCCAGCACCTTCTGTTTGCCAAGTCAACCTGCCCCAGGGCCTCTACAGAGTTCTTCCTTTTACCTCAAATACACCTTTCCTCTTCATCTCACTAAAATTTACTCATCCTTCAGATCTGAGTACGTCCTCAGAGAAGTCTTCCTTAATCCCCCTGCCTGGCCAAATCCTCTCCTTAGAAATCCTAGTAGTGTGGGTAGCACTTACCATAGCTCAAAGGGCACATTTATGTGTGCGATTATTTGATTAATCTCTGTCAACCCCAGTAGTGTAAAAGTTCCATAATGGCTGGGACCGTATGTTTCCCAGCATCTAACACGGAGTCTCAAAACAGGTTGACACCCAGGAAATAAATAAATAAAAGAATAATTAATAAAGATGACCACTACCCTCTCTCAGTTTTCATTATTGCTATCAGTACTCCACGAAACATCCTTATACTTTTACTTCTGAGCACTTTCACAAGTCTATCTGTAAGCTAAACTCCTAGAAGTGAAACGGCTAGACAAAAAAAAAAGAGCATACATTTCAAATTTTGATAAGCACATGTAACGACCTGTTCTGTTTGCACTTCTGCAGTACTAGTTTTTGATGAAAATCAACCCTAGAGCTATAGAAAATGGAAAATGGTAAAGGTGCTACACTGATCAACTATTTCATAGGAGAGAAAAAACCAGCGTCATTTTACTGCATAACAAGAAACACCAATTTGCTAAGGAGGAAAAAAAATAAAAGACCTCTGGGGCTACTTTTTTCTTTTCTTCTGCATTCCAAGGTAAAAGAATAACTTTACATCTATGCCCATCGCTGAAGAAAAAGGAAACTAAAATATTTCTCTTTAACTACTATAGGAAAATTAACTGTGATCTCTTCTTTCAAATTCGCAATAAACCCCAAATCTCCATAATAATCAAAGTGGTGACCAGAAGAATGAGTGAAACATTAAAGAATGGGAAAGAATTTACACCAGAGCTGCCTAACTCCTGAGCATTTTTTGAAATGAGCAGCTTCATTTGTCAGAAAAGAAAAAGTCTGCCTTCCATGTCACAACAGATGCCGTGGCAATTCCCGTGGTACAGAATGCCGAAGATCTATTCTAAAAATCTGATTAGTCCAAGGCAATTAAGTAGAAAGTGAGACGTGCTAAAGATGAGTGCTTTGTAAGTAATAAAACCCATTTAAACCACTATTGCACCAATATCGTGTAAAAAATCTTAGATGAAGGAAGATCCAAAATATAAAAATTCTACCAAAATGACTCTAGAAGACAACAGCCCTTTAGCTTTACTCACGTTAATTTTTTTTCCAAGAATATAACATTAGTCATCATGCCAGCTGCTTATGTTTTTGAGACCACCTATTTTTAAAACTTCTTTAAGTTTTAAAATTTAACACGAGGATTATTTACTATTTCCCAAGAGCGGGAGCAAGCATTGCATTCAAGGAATCACAACTAGCTGCCTGTGGATCAGGTGAATGAGCGTTGACAAGCCAGAAGCTCATCTTTGAGCATTTCTCTCTCGGAAATATGAGCTCAGTGCAGGAACGCTTCTGGCATCTTCAACAACTGGGAAGCGAGCCATTACAAGCTGCCCTGTGCATTATTACAATCCCACAAAAGTGCATGGCACTTTTGTAAAAGAGAGCGAAAATAAGGAAAAACTTGTTCAACATGAAAAATATACTTCACACAGTCAGAGTTAGAGTGACCATATGTTCCTGACCTAACAATTTGAGTGAGAACATTGTGGGTAGGTTGGGAGGGGTGGGGAGGTCGGAAGAGGCAGGATTAAAAGAAGTAGGAAAAAGTGGGTTAAAAAAGATGTCTGAAGAATATGTCCTTCTCTCTTTCCAGCTCTCATCCGAGTCCCCCTTAGTTTTCAAGGCTCCGGGGAATAAAACAGTTTCCGTGGAGTCAGATGTGTTACAGGTTATCGCTCCTAGAAGTGGGGTCCTCTGTTGCATACTCTACAGATGAATTTTGAGCAATCCAGTTTCCAAAGTTAGACATGGTAATCAAAATAAGCAATCAATAGGTGGATGGAGGAGAAAGAAAATCTGCCACAAGACATCTTGAAGACACTAAGAATGTGCCCCTGAGACAGAATCCAGGCTAACCTGAAATGGAGAGAAGTTAAAAGAGCACAGGGTCGGAAGCTACTTTTGATTGAAAGGTTTTATCTTCAATTGAAAAGCTAAAAATTGTAACTGAGTACTGCAAGGACATATAAGAGTGGTAAAACCTGCAGAAAGGAGAACTGTCCCCCACTTCCCCCAGGGTAAGAGGATCCAGCAGCCAAGGGCTTAGCTGTCCTGCACCAGCAGCCAGCAGCGGCTGCCCCCCCCCTTAACCCTGGGTGCCCCAGCATCTGCGGCCACTCTGTCCCGGGAAGCCTGCTCCCAGCCAGCAAGAAACACCAGGAAGGGAAGAACTATAGGAAACAAGTTAAGGCCAGGACACTTTGCAGGGGGGCGGGGAGGGGGGAGCCAAAACAAAGCCAAAAGCCCTTTAATTCTCTTCTCCAATATTCATGTTTGAAACAGAATGAGAGGGTAGGAAGGAATGTGTTAAATTGCCCTGTTGCAGCTACTTTCAAGTTGTAAGAGATCAACTTGCAAGACACAGGACTCTTCTTTTTAGACAGTTTATCAGAAAAAAATAAAATGTTTCCATCACAAGCTTCTTTGCTGTCCTACGCGAAAATGTTATTGTGGCCTTCAGATTACACATTAATTGCAATAAAGGTGAATATTTCTGATGTTTTAAAAGAACAGACCAAGTAAAGGTGTTAAGTTGATTCCCTTGCTGAGCTGCACTAACTGTTAGAAAGGTCTGGAGTTGAAATCCATCTCTACCTTTCACCCACTGGTGCTAGTTCTGCTTTCCGAAACAAACAGAAGAGAGTTTATGTCTACTTTTCGTCTTCAAGCTAAACATTTCCAGACCCTTTGAGGATACCTCCTATGACAGGATTGCCAGACCCCTCACCATCCCCACGGACTGTTCTGGAAGTTGTCTAATTTGTCAACGTCTCTCTTTAAATGTGACAGCCAGAAATGGACACAATACTACAGATGTGGTTAATTAGAGGGGGGTACTATTAATTTTTGTGACATATGGACACTATATTATTATCAGAATCTGAATTTGATTTTTTTTTTCTTTTTTGCAGACACATCAAGCTGCTGGTTCATATTAACCTTCTTTTTCCTCAAAAATTGCCACCACATCAAGTCACCTCCTTCCTTATAACACCAATGAATTATGATGCATTTACTGCTATAAAATATCTTTTTCATAGCACTGCAGCCTATTTAAGCCATATTAACTCTACATTCTGTTATCTACTTATAACAGTTACCCCTTTGCAAGTCATTCCTGGATTTTAAAGCAAGCATCTTAGATCTTCATCAAAGTCATTCATAAAATTCATTGAAAAAGAGAAGACCCGGGCAAAGGCTTGGATCTTTCCCCAGGGACCACTCTTGGACCCCAACCCAGTAACCCACACACCTGGCGGGTGCTAGTTTAGCCTGCCTCACACTTACAAAGCAATCTGGCTAGTCTACACACCCTCTCACATAAGAGCATCTAATGCCTTAACAAATGCTTCGCTGAAAGCAAGATTCACTTATGTTTCAAAACAAAGTGTACAAAACTACACATATTAAAATCATAGTCTTTGAAAAATACATATGCACACGGAACAAAGACTAGAAGGAAAGGAGCATCAATGGAAATGTCTATTCTAGCGTCAGACTGTGGAGATTGTTTTTTATTCAATACTGTCTTTAGTTACGTTGTTTAAAAATTGAAGTAGGAATTCTGCTTAGAGAGAATGTTGTTTGGAGGCAGTTCATATGAAACAGCTTTAAGAGCATTGAGACTCTATCTGATGCTACCAACTTGAAAACCCCAATCAAAAAAAATGTTCATTTAAAAAGACTTGTTGATCCTTAGGAACACCAGCTTCTTTTTTTTTTGAATTTTGCATTCCTGTTTTTGGCTAACATTTCTGGAAATCAGGAAGACAGTAGACCGGAGAACAGTATTCTAAAGTTTAGAAAAAGCTTGAATGTTTTGTGTGCGTGCGTGCGTGTGTGTGTGTGTGTGTGTGTGTGTGTGTGAGAGAGAGAGAGAGAGAGAGAGAGAGAGAGAGAGAGAATGAAAGTCTGTTCCTGACTGTCTGTCTGTTATGTCTGTCTCTCTATCTATGCTGGAGAAGTTCAAAAGGATGAAAAGGAAAAAAAAAGCCAACATGTTAATAGTTCTGTGAAGCTTTGGACTAAAACACAGCTCCATCCCAAGAATTTCTAGCAGACACATAAATTCGTATCATCTATTCACCTGGAATCCTTTTTTTACACTAAAAGCAGGAAATAAGATCAGCAATAGGATTTGCACTTTGCTGTTTAGAGCTGAGGCAAGGGTAAGGTTTAAGAAAAGGAGTCAGAAAGAGTAGCAAGGGTAAGGTTTAAGAAAAGGAGTCAGAAAGAGTAAATGTGTGCTGCAGTTAGTAAAAAAGGAAAAGAAACAAAGTGGCTGGTTATTTGGGAGAAAATAAGATCTATAAATCCTGCCCTTGCTGGAATCCTCAAACAATCTGAAAATTTGATGGAGAATTTTTTAACAAGTCAGGGTTTCTTCACTACTTCAGCATTTTGTTTAGAGCATGGTTTTCATCAGTGGCAAACTAGTGTTAGAATCTGAAATACATGTTGTCTTTATCTCTTTGAGGTGGTCTCTCACTAGTTTTCTCTGGTGCTGTCCCTTGCTATTTTTAATGTTTGAGAGGGAGACAAGTGAAAATTCCAATTTGCTTAGAAATACGAGTTGTCCTTTGTCCTAGAAGCTAAGCTAAATACATCAGGTAAACCAACAGCTTTTAGATTGATGGCAACTCTTATAATAAAGAGATGAGATGACCAGATACTAAGTCTAATATGATGACCAAATACTAAGTCCAGCTAATATTGACAACTAAAAATTTTACTTTGCTTAGAAATAAATTTTCCCTAGCATACTAAAAGTTAAGCCAAATGCATGTGGTAAATCAGCAGGTTCTTAGGTCCATAGCAAATTTTCATTTAAAAGAGATAAAATGTCCAACTAGAAAGTCTGGTTATTATTTGACAAGTGAAAATTCCATTTTGTCTTGAAATACAATTTTCCTTCCACCCTACAAATTAGGCTGAATACATGCGGTAAGTCAAGAGTTTCACAGATACATGGCAAATTGTCATAAAATAGGTAAATGTCCAAGTAGAAAGTCTAGTTACTGCTTGACAAGGGAAAATTCTACTTTGTTTTGAAATACAATTTTCCCACTACATAAGAAGTTAAATACAGGTGGTAAATCAACAGCTTCATAGATCCATAGCAAGTGCTCATAAAAATGGATTAAACTGTCCAAATACAATGCCCAGTTATTATTTGATAAAAGTAAATCTGCTCATTAACACCTTTTTTTGCTTTACACGCAATCTTGTGCAAAATGGGTAAGAAACAGTCAACACTGGGAAATATCTGAGAAAATCCAAAATTCACTTAGGATACTAAATGTCAAAAAAGTGTTTAAAATTCTTGTCTATTAATGGGGGGTTAATGTTTTGGTAGATAATACAAATGTTATCTAAAGTATTTTTCTATCAAAGTTGTATTTTTATGTTTATTTTTAATATTGTTTTGCTGTTTCAGATTTGAAAAGTTTTATAATTACTTACCTGTTGATATTGTTTTCTTAGAAAATTATATTTCTAAGCAAAGTAAAAATTATTGTATATGTTGAGAAATAAAAGCACAAGGAAATACACCAAAATGATAACTATGTGTATGTTATAATAGTGAAGTCAGGGGAAATTCTCAGTTCTCTAGTTTTAAATATATATGTACTAATGTTGTTCATCTAAAATTTTAATTAGAAAAAGTAATTAATATCATTTCTTTTAAAAAAAAAACCCTCTGCAAATTTACTGTTATTTGACTGTTAGGTCTCTTTGGAAAGAAAATTAATTTGAACCCCTTTTTTATTTTTAAAAATAATGTGCAGCTCTATGAAAAATATATATTATTTTGGTACATAAGTACGCATAAAGAAAGTCTGAAAAAGTAAACTCCACAATGTTTACGGGGTTTAGCTCAGGATGAAGAAGTTACAGGTGATCTTGATTTTCTTGATTTTTTCCCCAGTTTTCTGGAGTTTTTTCTCCTGAATTTTGTACAGTAAGTAGGAATTCAGTATGATAAAAATAATACTAAAGCTGTATTTATATTTAAAAATTCTGGTTAACATTTTGAAATAAAAGATTAAATTGGTTCAAAGCGGTTCAAACTTTAAGTGTCTTGGGATCAATTTTTAAACTTTCCTTTTCCCTACCATCTATACTGGTTTTTAATCTCATGTTTTAGAAAAAGAAATCTATCAGTTAACAATTAGACGAAGTAACTTTTCTACATTGAAAAAAAGTCTAAGGGGTTGATAGTTTGGCGGTCATGAGAATGGTACTCTGGCAAACATAAGAATTCTAAAATTATTTTATCTTGCAGGAAAGGATGAACATCGTAAGATTAAAAGGCACTTCTAAAAAGTATAATTGTGCTCACCCAACTTCCTAGAAAAATATCTCTCATTATTGGAAATCTTCACTTCATTCATTCATTCATATATCGGATGGTCAACATTTCATTTTTGATAAAAAGTAAAATCTCAGTAAATGTGCTCCAGTTTTGTTTATTCCTAGAAAAGCTAGCTTTAAATGCAATCCCTGACACCCTGTCATCTACAATGGGCCAAATTCTTATTTATCCCATACGTAAAAATAATCTGTAGCAATGTTACTAAAATATGCTCAGTTTTAGCCTTCAAATACAAATGTGTCTCATCCGTATTTCAGGAACCTCACTCAGCTGTAGACAATTTAACTTAAACTTCTTTTTCTAAGATTATCAACAAATTGTCCTTTTTCTCAGAGCCTAACACTTTGGGGCGCTTAAATGGAAATCCTGTTATGGCTTTTTTTTTTTAAGCATCCTTCTTCATCAGTATTTTAAAGGCTTGTAACCCCCTGCAATTTTATCTAAGGTAAAATATGTATGTTTATATGCATAAATACACAAAAACATTTGTGGCCGAATCTCAGCAACACGCTTGAAAGGATTAAACATGCGGTTACCGTGACTAAATGTACTCATTCTCTCTACAAGATTTAGAAAAATGTAACGTTGCAGGGAGAACTAGGTCTCTGTGTAAACCTTGTAATCACCACCAAAAGGCCATAGCTGGGAGCCGCCGAAGCCTCCAAGCACATTGGAGGCATCCACAGCTGTTTTTAATTGTTTTAGCTTTTCAAAATAGTGCACTTGGTGGGGCAAACGGTGTTGTTTGCAGCGTCTCTGGCCCCCAGCCGGGGTTAACCCTGACCTGAACGCCCTGTTTAGCTCCCAGCATTTCATGATTCCGCTTCCCCGCTCCATAAAACCTAAGAAAAACGAGATCTCCGCCGGAGAAATGCTCTTAGGAAGAGGGGGAATTAGGTGTTTCAAATTGCACATTTTTGTGATCTCTCCCGTTCGGATTCAAGGAAAGGAAAGACAGGACGTGTTTGTGTGGAAAGGGACGAAGCTTGACACCCATTTCCTATGGCTTGTCTCCGGGCCGCAGCGCCCCATTCGTGTGGTAACAACCCCCAGAAAAACGGGCAACGACCCCCAAGTCTTTGCTGCAGGGATGGGGAGAGGTCCACCACCAGGGCTGGGAATGGGGGGGGAGGCGGAGGAATGGAAATTGGAGATGGAATTTCTGCGCGTTCTGGGCAGGGAGGGGCCCGCGGGGGCGCGGAGAAAAAGAAAAGGCCAGGGGTCAAGCCTGGGAAGGGACTCACAGGGCCCGGGAATTGGGGTATGGGGTGTCCTGGAGGAGGGGTATAGTGGGGAGAGGGGCAGCAAGAGGGGCTGACACCCAGAAAATGCACCCAGATACCCAAAACCCGGGCGGGGGATGGGGAGGCGGCGGCCTGTTGGCCCCAGGACCTCCCGTCGCGCGCGGGCCACTAACCTGTCAGCAAGAAGGTGCCAGTGGTCGCGGGGCTCATCCTGCGTGTCCCCCGACCCTGTCCTGTCCAAGCACAAGGGTCTCCCAGTTCCCACCACCGGGGCAATTGCATTCTTGGCCTGGCTAGGCCGGCCGTCCTCGATTCTCCCCTCCCCTCCCTTTCTTCTTTCCTCCCAGCTTGGCCAGTTCAGCATCAGCATCCTGCACCCCCTCCTTAATCCCGTACTCCCTCTAGCGGCGGGCCAGTGTAGCGTGGCCATCGCCCCCACCCCCATCCCCCATCCCCCCTCCGCCCCCGCTCCCCTCCGCCCCCCTAACTCGCAGAGCACGCTGGGATTTGGCGCCCCCCTCCTCTGTTCAGCCTATATAAGGCTCCCAGTCGGCGTTCCCGGTACACGCGCTTCAACTTCGGTTGGTGTGTGTCGAAGAAACCTGACTGCGACCTGGGGAGAAGAGCGAAGAGGGTCCACCGAGCCTCGCGAAAGGTCCGCTGAGCGGGCTCGCGTCCGGAGCCACTCCGGGCTGCGGAGCACCCAGCGGAACCCACGCCTGGCACAGGTGTGGGATCCCGTCCTCCTGTCTTCGCAGAGGAGTCCTCGCGTGGTGAGTATGCGGTGAGGATGTTTCTTTTATTAAGATCACATTCATTCTCTGTCCTTTTCGGGAGCTGCGGGAGATGGAGTAGTGCCCCTGAATGTCTCCACGCAAATCTTGTCACGCCTTCACTGGCAGTACCCCAAAACAGAGTGGAGAAACCAAGCCTTCAGGGCTTTGATTTCCAGGACTCAAGTCCAGATAAGTGCTATAGACAGACATGAGCTGCAGACAGACATGAGCTGCAGACAGACATGAGCTACAGAGCGATTTGTAATTTGCTCTTCAAAAGCGCTACGTAGTGATAGGCGCTACAAACTAATTGGCGCTTCAATGCGCTATAAGCTGATAAGCGCTTCAAATACGCTATAGACTGGCGCTTCCAATGCGCTACAGGCTGATGGGTGCTTCAATGCGCTACAAACATAAACGCGTCAAATGCGCTATAGATAGATGGGCGCTTCAGTTGCGCTATAAACTGATGGGCGCTTCAATGTGCTACAAACCATTATGAACTGCAGCAGTATATGAGCTGCAGACTGATGACTGATTTGCGCTTTAAATGCGCTACAAAATCTGAGCTGCGGAAGATTAGCGCTACAAAAATCATTCGCACTACAACAGCGGTTCATTGTGCTCCAAGGCACAGGAACTGCAGAGGTACATGAGCTGCAGAGAATTTACACCTAAAATGCGCTATAAAGTAATAACAGCTGCAGAGGTATACAAGCTGCACTGTTTTATGCTACAAAGAAACCAGCTGTAAAGGGACAAGAGCTGCAGAGTAAGATTACTCTGTCTTCTTAGTGGGGGACCCCACCCTTTGTCTCTAACACACCTTTTGGAATGGCTCCCACTATGTTTTTTTGCAGGACGGTTGTCTGCATGATGGTGCTGTTAGACAAAATGGAGCCCCGGGCAAAAATTAGTGTTTAACATTCTGCCCACACCATTCCTGCTATAGCAGTGGAGTGGAGGGGCGCTGACTTGAGTGTATAAGGGAATCTTTTGGTGGTGGCAGAGCGGGCTGCCTTGCCTAGTTGCGCTTGACTGAAGTGGCGGTGTAGTTGTGAAGGTGGCGCGAATTGGCGTCCAGCAACAGTTTGTGGAAACTGTTGGTTTGCTTAGTATGGGGGGGTGTTGGATCTGGGGGTGATTGCTCTGTTGGATGAAATGAATCTGGCTGTGGAGGCTGGTGGGAGGGGTTTTGGGAGGGGGGATCCTGGGAGAGGCAAACAGCCAGTCTCAGACCTGCCCCGCCCATTCTAGCGCGCCTTCTCTGCAGTATCTGCTCAGAGCGTGCTTAGCGCCTCCCAGCGCCTACTCAGAGCGCGCCTCCTCTGCAGCGCGCCTTCCTAGAGCGCGCCTTCTAGACCCTCTCTCCCCAGCCCCGCCTCTCCCTGAGCCCCCTCCTCTGTGGTGGCTCCCCCCCAGACCCCGCCTTTTCCTGGGCCCGCCTCCTCTGAGGCCGCTCCCTCAGACCCCGCCTCTCCGAGCCCGCCTCCTCTGAGGCAGCTCCCCCCCAGACTCCGCCTCTCCCTGAGCGCTTCTCTGAGGTGGCTCCCCCTTTCTCCCCCCTTCTCCCCCCCCGCCCCCTGAGCCTGCCTCCTCTGAGGCGACACTCCCAGAAAGCGCCCCTCCCTAGGCCTGCCTCCTCTGAGGTGGCTTGCCCAGACACCGCGTCTCCAAAGCTTGGCCCCTCCCTGAGCCTGCCTCTTCCGAAGTGGCCTGTGGCCCCGCCTCCTAGAGCCCACCTGCGCCTGCGCAGTGTGAGCCCCCCAGCCCCGCCCTACAGGCCCACCTCCTCTGCGCCTGCGTGCCTTCACTGTTTTCCCTGAGCCTGGCTGCACAGCCCCTCCCTCCTGCGGTTTCTTGGCGGCGCCGATTTTGCTTTTTATCCACTAGTGTCTAATAAATATAAGAATAATAAATAAGAACAATTAGCAACAATGGTAATTATACCTGGGATTTACAAGCACTTTTTGCAAGTGCTTTGCATATATTAAATAACAATTCCACAATTTAAACTTGATAGCGGGTTATGAAAAGTGCTTCTGAGCAGACATGGCTGGTGCCCCTAAGGGCAATCCAGCTAAATGTTTTTACTACAAATGAAAAATAAATTGTTTTGAATACTTTCACATTTAAGGTTTTTTTGAGACACTAATGGACACTGGTGGTGGCTAACTGGAATCAGATTCTTTGGTGGACACAAAATAAGGAATAACTTGAACTGTGTTTCATAGGAGTTTTAAGTGCCTTATTGGTACTCTTGGCTTGGCCTTGGGGCAAGGATGAGGTGTTTATCTGTGTGCCTATGAAGCTGGGTTTTTTTCCTTGGAACTCTAAGGGATTAGCCCTGGCTAACTTGCCTACATATTTATTAATTGTGCCTGGCACAGGGTAGGCATTCATTAAATATGTGTTAAATGACCAGAGTAAATTGGCTTATTCAGTGCCTTCTTTGGTGTCTGCAGGTGTTTTCTGGTTTTTTTTCTATGGTGCTTTGCTGTCCTGGATTGTCCAAGGCCTTGCTTGCCTTATCTCTCACACTTAACAGGATCCAAAAAAACAAAAGTATGCATTTTTAAACTCCAGTAATGTAAGCTGTAATTATAATACAAAACTATACTTATATAAGATATTTAAAATAATTAGCTTTTTAAAAATGAAAAGCAAAAGCGAATTATTTGGGGTGAATGGAATACTTAATGGTGGTACATAATTGTCATATTTAAATTTCGTATAATTTTGTATAATCAAGTGGTTACATTACAAAATATAGATTGGAGGGTTTTAACTGGCATTATAAAATATGTATATAAAACATTGATGCCTTACCTTCAGTCAGACTACCATGTTTATGTTTCTAACTAAACATAACTTTTAAAACCTGGTATCCTATATTATAAGCTATAAGCCAGGACTTTGACTCCCAAATATCTGTCACCCCCCACAACAAGTATACAATTTACATATTTTTACATATTTATACTTAAAGTAATTACAGCTTTCAGTTAGTCCCCAGGCCCACCTTGCCCCCCTAACCCCCACCCCCTTTGGAAATTTGTTATCTGCATTCTTTTAAAGTTCAAAACAATGGTAAAAATGTGTGTATTAATATACTTTGCCTTTCTCAAATAGTACACATGGTACTAAAAAAGAAATTGGGACATTTGAAAATGTAAAGCAATTAAGAGTTGCTTAATGAAGTGTCATTTTCTAATGAGATATTTAATGTGCAATGGTTTTTGGCTACTCTTACTCTTCGGTGTGTTTGGGGAAAAGAAGTTTTTAGACGTCATCATGAAGAGTCAAAGATTAATCAAATGTATTTAATTCCTATATAGACTAACACTGAATTCTTTATCATATGTAAAGGTGACATCGGTCCCATGTGGCTTGGCTCTATACTGTGTGTCCTTTCAGGTTTTAGGAATGGGGCCTCTTGAACCCATCTTGGCAATCCAGCCCCTCGTAAAGGGGGGGGTGGTTAAGGAGTCATAGTTCTATAATTCAAATCAAGTCACAGTGCTCCTGTTTCCATGTTAACTGGTGCTGTAGTTGCTATTTAAATATTTTTAAACTTTATTTACACTGAATGTTAACCTGCCTGCCCACCCTCCTTTCATTTTTAAAGGTTAAACTACTCTTCTCTGGGCAGTTATCTCCTTTAGGACTTAGAGTCTCACCCCAAAGTTCAAAACCCCAGAGGTGGGTACCTGATGCCTGATCTCAGTAAAGGTCAGGGGTCTCAAACTGGTGAACTTGCAGGTCAGATAAGGTCCTTAATTTGACCAGCACTGGATTAAAAATCTGTTAAAGAATTTAATGTCTTTGGGAGGGGACATGCATCCCCAAATTGCATAGTCACAGCCCCCTCCTTATTGTTTTAACTGCAGTTTCTTCTCACTTTTGTTACCTTCCTGTCTACCAAAAGCATTTGAATTTTTAACCCTTACTGATCTTCTGATTCCCTAAACAATACAATGATTGTTTGCTGATTTCTGAACATGTTGTTATATCTGTCCTATTATTGTGTTTTGCAGATGTTAAAACCATCAGACTTGGGCCTCAATAAAGCTCACCCCAGTGACTGTGATTGACATGTAGGTTGTTAACCTTCCTGACCTGGGTCAGGCAGCGCCAGGCCATGCTCTGAATGCCTTTCCAGAAGTCTTCTCTCTAAGTTTTGAAAATATTAATGTCTAGATGACAGAAGTGGCACCTGAGTCACCTGACTTGTGCTTATTAGTGGTTTTTTAATGGGACATTAAAACTTTTAATAAATGAGACATTTATTAAATAAAAATTTTTATTAAATAATTTCATTTTATGAAATAAAAAATTATTCCATAAAAATAAAACTTTTAATAAATAAAAATTGCACTATTTTTGTGACCTTATATTTTGAGTGTCACACTAATACAGTTATCTTTCAGGAGCTGGAAATGAAACAGTGTCACAGGTTATGATGTATTATTTTCTAAACTTTCAGACTATTTAGAATATTTTGTCTTGAATGCCAATTAAAACTCTTACAATGGCACAGTAATTCTGTCCCTTAAAGACTCTGCTTGCTATACAGCCACTCCAAGGACAGTACAGAACATAGAGGAAGTGGCTGGGGGTGGGGGGTTGGGGGTGCAGGGGAGGAGCCTAAAGGATTATGAGGGGTTTTAAGGAAGGAGGAGGAAGGGGCATGTCTCTACAGCCAGAGACCAGGCTGAAGTACGCATGCATCACGTTTGATTACCACCGCCTTTTGTTTTTCCTCGTACCTTATTGAAATACTAGCTATTTTTCACCTAACTTCTTTGAATAACACGTTTATCTTTGTGAGTTTTTTAATTAATATAATTAATTTAGTGTCCATTTTTGCCTTGATGGGTCAGAGAAGAACAGGTGGCCAGGACTGCCAAGTTAAAATTTAGTGAACAGGCAATCTTGCCTGCTTTATAAATTATGTTTTTAAACTTTTGAGCACTTTCTTGAAGTTTTCCCAATATGAGAATTTAATGCTCATTTAAAAAATATTAAAAAGTTAAAATAATTAAGTTACTATAAATGCATTTAACCCTCTTTTTAGGCAGTACATAGGCACTGTTGTATGATTTATTGTATGTATGATTTATTGTCACCATACCCATAATTAAGACCTTTAATCTCCCCACTCCCCCTAACCCCCCATATAGCTACCCATCACCTAGGAAGGAGTACAGCCCTGTCCTGCTCTAAGTTACCAACTTTTGGGTGGGGCTGTGCTATTAAAAACTTGTTTCAAAACCAGAAGTTGCAAATTGGTGACCTGCAAATCAAATGAGGCCATGGATTTGTTTGGCCAACAGTGTATCCAAAGTAATAAAATTAATTAATCTTTAGGTGGGAAATGCATGCCTAGGTTGCCGTAGTTGCAGCCCCCTCCCTGTTTTAATTTTAGCCCCTACACAGAAAGTTACCTTTCTTATTAATAACTTTATTAATATTAGCTAACAGTTGTTGAATATTCACTGCTTTTCCTGCATTATTTAATTAAATCCATATTATACGTTTGAGGTGTACTATTATTGGGCTTCTTGGAATGTCCCATTTCATAGCCCAGCTCTTCCTAGCCTAGGAGTTATCAATTAATATTTGTTGATTGACTGCATAATAAGGAGGGAAACTGATAGACACATGTTGCTGCTCAGTGCCACTTCTGTCCCATAGGGAATTCTCTTTGGGAAATCAGATTACGGTCAGATTTAGACAATCCTGTGGGTTTTGTGACAGTTGTTGTTTGTTTTGATAATGACTTAGTAACCTCCATGGAGGTAGTGCCCCCTTCCCCCAGGGTTGATGAATATAAGCATTGTGATTCTAATCCCCCCACTCTTTTTTTTTTTTTTTTTTGTTCCCTATTGGCTGGAATATTAGCAATTTTTCAGGTAACTTGTCTAATAACTCATTTTGGCTCTACTTGTGTGTTTTTATTTGGTCTCCATCTTTGACTTGAAAGCTTCTTGCAGTGCTCTCTTGATACAAAACTATTTGTTTAGAATGTCTCAGCATTCTTTTATAATCAGTGAAGGTAAATTTGCTGTTGATATAGTTATGAATTGTTGAATCATAATAAACAGGTGACCTTTGAGGAGAAAAAGGTCATTTGGACATGAAAAAGTAGGGTGCTTTATGTTATCTATTATCTTAATTGATTAACTCCTTTCTCTCTTTTGCAAGATTTGTGTTTGTTTATTAATTATTAATATAAGCAAGTAGAGCAAAGAGATACTTTAAATACTCATGTATTTAAAGTATTTTAGTGGATACTTTAAATACTCATGTATTTAAAGTATTTTAGTGGCTGGATACTTTAAATACTCATGTATTTAAAGTACTTTAGTGGCTACTTTAAATGCTAAAGTCTTTTTTGTAATGTGCTGCTTTGAATGTGTATGTTAAATTTATGTTTTTATCTTCATTTACAGAAACAAAAAGCTTTTGAAAACAAAAAGAAGAAAGGGTGGAAGAGGAGGCCAGGATCCGGGCCTCCATCCCCACAGGAGCGAAGCTACACCCGGGAGGTCTCCTCCCACCCCATCTCTCACCCTGGGGCCCGACTGCCCACCTCCTCCTCCTCCTCCTCCCCCCAACGGCTCCTCCTCCTCCTCTTCCTCTTGCTCCTCCTCCTCTTCCTCTTCTTCATCCTCACGCAGCGCCCAAAGGGGCCAGTACATCCCCAACCTGGCCGAACGAAGGCGGGACGATCTCTCTGAAGAGATCAACAACCTCAGAGAGAAGGTCATGAAGCAGTCCGAGGAGAACAACAACCTGCAGAACCAGGTGCAGAAGCTCACAGAGGAGAACACCTCCCTTCGTGAGCAAGTGGAGCCTGCCCCTCAGGATGAGGAGGATGACATCGAGCTCCGAGGTGCTGCGGCGGCTGCTGCCCCACCCACTCCGTTAGAGGAAGAGTGCCCAGATGACCTTCCTGAGAAGTTTGACGGCAACCCAGACATGCTGGTTCCTTTCATGGCTCAGTGCCAGCTCTTCATGGAAAAGAGCACCAGAGATTTTTCAGTCGATCGTGTCCGCGTCTGCTTCGTGACAAGCATGATGACCGGCCGTGCCGCCCGCTGGGCCTCTGCGAAGCTGGAGCGATCCCACTACCTGATGCACAACTACCCAGCCTTCATGACCGAAATGAAGCACGTCTTTGAAGACCCTCAGAGGCGAGAGGCCGCCAAACGCAAGATCAGACGTCTGCGCCAAGGCATGGGGTCAGTCATCGACTACTCCAACGCTTTCCAGATGATTGCCCAGGACCTGGATTGGAACGAGCCCGCCCTGATTGACCAGTACCACGAGGGCCTCAGCGACCACATTCAGGCAGAGCTGTCGCGCCTCGAAGTGGCCAAGTCGCTGTCGGCGCTGATCGGCCAATGCATCCACATCGAGAGAAGGCTGGCCAGAGCGGCTGCAGCTCGCAAGCCGCGCTCCCCGCCGCGCGCACTCGTGTTGCCGCACATCACGAGCCACCACCAGGTAGATCCGACTGAGCCTGTGGGCGGCGCCCGCATGCGCCTGACCCAGGAAGAAAAAGAAAGACGCAGAAAGCTGAACCTCTGCCTCTACTGCGGAAATGGAGGTCACTACGCCGACAACTGTCCTGCCAAGGCCTCAAAGGCTTCGCCGGCGGGAAACTCCCCGGCCCCGCTGTAGAGGGACCTTCAGCGACCGGGCCAGAAATAATAAGGTCCCCACAAGATGATGCTTCATCTCCACACTTGCAAGTGATGCTCCAGATTCATCTCCCGGGCAGACACACCCTGTTCGTCCGAGCCATGATCGATTCTGGTGCTTCTGGCAACTTCATCGATCACGAATACGTTGCCCAAAATGGAATTCCTCTGAGGGTCAAGGACTGGCCAATACTGGTAGAAGCAATTGATGGACGCCCCATAGCATCGGGCCCAGTTGTCCACGAAACGCACGACCTGATAGTCGACCTGGGAGATCACCGTGAGGTGCTGTCATTCGATGTGACTCAGTCTCCGTTCTTCCCCGTCGTCCTAGGGGTGCGCTGGCTGAGCACACACGACCCCAACATCACATGGAGCACCCGATCGATCGTCTTTGATTCTGAATATTGCCGATACCACTGCCGGATGTATTCTCCAATACCTCCGTCACTCCCACCACCAGCACAGCCGTCGTTTTACTACCCGGTGGATGGATACAGAGTTTACCAACCAGTGAGGTACTACTATGTCCAGAATGTGTACACTCCAGTGGATGAAAACGTCTACCCGGACCACCGCCTGGTTGACCCTACCATTGAAATGATACCTGGAGCACACAGTATTCCCAGCGGACACGTGTACTCACTGTCCGAACCCGAAATGGCAGCCCTGCGAGATTTTGTGGCCAGAAACGTGAAAGACGGGCTGATTACTCCAACAATCGCCCCAAATGGAGCCCAAGTTCTCCAGGTGAAGAGGGGGTGGAAACTGCAAGTTTCCTACGACTGCCGAGCTCCCAACAGTTTCACCATCCAGAATCAGTATCCTCGACTCTCTATTCCAAATTTGGATGACCAGGCTCACCTGGCAACGTACACTGAATACGTACCTCAAATACCCGGATACCAGACGTACCCCACATACGCCACGTACCCGACCTACCCAGTAGGATTCGCCTGGTACCCAGTGGGGCGAGATGGACATGGACGATCGCTCTATGTCCCCGTGATGATCACTTGGAATCCGCATTGGTACCGCCAGCCTCCGGTACCCCAGTATCCGCCGCCGCAGCCGCCGCCGCCACCGCCGCCGCCGCCGCCGCCACCATCTTACAGCACCATGTAAACACTTGTCGTGTCCTTCAGGATCTCTACCCTCAGATTTACTTCTGTTCAGCTTCTCAATCAGTGACTGTGTGCTAAATTAGGCTACTGCATCTTCAGGCCAACCTGAGGCACAGCCCTCTCTGAGATGGCTATGGAAAGGTCAGGGCCACCCTGGACTGGCGCACAGCCCAAGAAAGCACCAAAAGACCTCCTCCGCCATTTTCGGAGAGCAACAGAATATTTACCAACAACTTCTCTCTCGGTTTCCCACCTTAACTGCCAATTTAACTAAAATTCGTAACAAGTTTACTTCCCAGCAAATCCTGGAAGCCTGGGTTTTACCTGCTAAAACCTCTGTCACCATCTAAATTAATAGGCTGCCAGATTCCACATTTAACAGTTACAGAGAAGCTGATGCAAACACAGGAAATGCTGATTTCTTTATGGAGGGGGAGACACGGAGGAGGGCGACATGAATTTTCTTGCAGTCTCGGTACTCTCTTTACATCACTGGAGGACCGACGCCTTATTAAGGAAGCCAGAATTGTTGGTGCAGTGTAAAACGGCTTCCGTGATCTTTTTGCTGCACCCTTAGAAACTTCACCATCTTCAAACTCCACATTCATGGTTCCGTTAATTCTCAAGGAGCAGCAACTGGACCGGTTCTCACAGGAGCAGGCAAAACCCCTGCAACAGAAACACCTCAGGCCTCAGAAGGAAGTGCTCTCTCAGAAAGGACTCTTGCATGTTGAGTGTGCCTTCACACCCTGGTGCAAATCACATGTACCCAAGAACTCTGGCTTTCTCACAACACCTTACCATCATCATGCTGGTAATAGCTTCCATAAAATGTTAAACCTGGTAACCAGAGACTGTTGGTGGCTCCAGGTGTGTTAGACGTTTATGAGGCGTGACTACCTTGCAGTCCCATACCTAGCTCTTAAGAGACTCTGAGTTAACGTTACCAATGTATCCTGGTACTTAAGAAGAAATTTCAGGAGTGTTGTTAATTGGCTGGAAGAGGATCACCTGAAGTGTTGGAAGCATCTCTCCATGTGTCTGCCTCCATATGCATCTGGGCATTTCATCATCAGTCCCCTCACTAGACTGTAGCACGAGGATGCTTAGAGAGGGGACATGAATTTAGCACCCAGACCCACACTCCTATGCCTGCGAGGAATATCTTTGAAGAAGAGGAATTGGGGCACTGGACACTGTCTTGAAGATTCGGACTTCTTTAGTGAGCTTTAAATCCAGAGGGTGGCCTGATGGATAACCTCACTTTAAAAGGATCAGAGTTCACACAGTGGAAAGGGGTCCCCTCTAGAGGATGGAGACAAAAAGAAGCTGCCAAGAATGAAAGGCCTCAAAGCAACTCATATGACTCAAAGCAACAGACAACACAAGCATTGTCTTCAATCCAGTGTCGACCTCTAGTCTCCTGGATGCTTTGTGCTAACCTGGGACTGCCTGACTTTAGCCTGGTCTTTTGCTACTACCTTGAACTCTCTGTCTAACCTCTCTCTTTCTGTTTAATTCTTTACTACTGCCATTAACCCTGCTGCAGGATTTGTGTCATCTTTCCTGCCTGGCGCTGAGACTCCATTTTGCTGCCACGCACGGAGAAGAAAGAGGCAGGCTTCAAGAGGCTTGTGTTTCAGTACACAACCTCCAATTGCCAAAACACAGTTTGAGCAGTAGACAACATGGTATAGATTTCAAATTGCATATCATGAAGAGGAGTCTAATGGTGAAGTTTCATTTTTCATCCACATCTTTCACCCATTCATTATCACCCATTCATTATCACCCACCCTTATTCTTGCATGTTTAAATACTTAAAAGTTTTAGCCGTAGGTGACTAGTGTCTTTTAACAGTGTTTTAAAGTGGTGACTGCTTTCAGAAGTTATTTCCATTGAATTACAAAGTACTACCCAATTCTTATTGTTAAACTAATTAAAATTGAGTAACATAGTATAAAATGTTTCTTTACTGTGAACTTCTCTTACAACACTGTGAATGAGAGGCTCCTCAGAACTGGAGTATTTGTATAGTAGTTCATCCCATTCATCTTCAATCTGCTAGTTTAATGTCATATAGAATTTCAATTTTATTAATTGGGCCTTTTAAAAATCACACAAAAAGACCTACAAATTCAAAAAAGATACCTAATTGGCTATTTAATTCCAAATAACTCTCCCCCCTCCCCCTTTTATTTTCTTCAATGGAATCCGAAAGCTTGTCAGTCACTCATGTGTTTTAGAGTAATTACCTTTAAAATGGTGCGTTTGTGCTTCTGGACTATTTTGAAGCGTCACTTCCGTTTACC
Organism: Eumetopias jubatus; assembly: GCF_037043125.1. Taxonomy (NCBI): domain Eukaryota; kingdom Metazoa; phylum Chordata; class Mammalia; order Carnivora; family Otariidae; genus Eumetopias; species Eumetopias jubatus. The sequence goes on from NW_028274820.1 coordinate 39,478,888, forward strand.
TCAGATCAACCCATCACCCATACATTTGAATTCAAGTTGTTTTGTGTCAAATTTACAGTTGTCACTTGATCTTCAAGCTGCTGAGGGCCTAGAAATAGGTCATTGTCTGCAGCCCCGGCATGAGCACACGGACATTTGCCATCACTGCAAGCGGAAATCTGGAGATGTTGACCAACGACAGCAGCTGTCAGGGAAAGCATGGTGGTATGGGTCAGCTACGCATGGATGAAGACCCTGGCGCACATTTGGCTGTTTAGTAAAGCTTGTGAAAAACTGTTGGCAGTGTGTTCTATGCTTTATTGCTATATATACTATCTATAAATGTAGGTGTTAAGGATAAGTAATTTCAAATTTATTCTATAGTATCAGAATTTGATAAGTTTCCTTTCACTGAATTTATTTTGTTGCTGTTGATTATGTTTATTGGATACTTCTGTTTTTTGGCATTTTTCCCACAAAATGTCTTTATTCATAAGAAAGGAAAGAGCAAAGAAATTAAATCTCTAAGGGAGTTAGAAAGGGAGAAAAATAAAGCATAAAGGACATACAACAAAACAGAATTATTAAAGCCAATAGTCAACCTTTTTTTGAAACAAATTGGCAAATTTGGTTAACTTTTGACCCAAATTGTCGGTGTTAATTAAATCAAGGAAGAAGAAGATAGGAGCTCCCATTGTTAGGCAAACCTGGAGGGAACTAGTGAAGGTCATCATGCTAAGATCTTGAAAGGGAGGAAGTTTACATACATTTCTGAAGGGTCAACTTAGTTTGAGCAATGAGGTATTTGCAGTCGATGCTGGAAAATAGAGAATTAGTTTGATTCAATCAGGTGAGGTGACATAAGGAACTTGCAGGTGCATAAAATAAAGAGAGGCACATCTATATAGTGCAGTCTGGATTTGTGTTTAAGTTTGCAGGTACCTCTTGGGCTCCTGAATTGATCTGCTTGTCATCCACCACAGACGTCGAACGTCAGATACAGTTCCAAGATTGGCAACAGGGAACACTCTGCTGGGAAGACCTGGGCAGAAATGAAGGACCACCTGCCGAGAGGAAGAGCTAGGTGGGAACCACGCTGCATTTTCATGGAAAGAATGAACATCTAGTGGGACTGAAAGTTCTTTGTTGTTTCAGATTGTAGAATGCAATTGATGGAATTGGTCTGTGGAAATTGCGTTGTTTTTTATTTCTTTATGTTATCAGTTTAAGTAATAGGGGATATACATAATCATAAGTATTTTAGGGTGGGAGGGACTATTAAGTAATCTTAAGTGGGTGGGGTTAGTTTAAAAGTTAGCATGATATTATGTATTAGATAACTCTATAAGTGGACATGTGTACTTACTTGTGATCCTTTACCCTATGATTGCTACCCCTAAAGATTTCAGATAAACTCAGAGGGAACTGCAGGGAGATCAACCTATTTAGGGCAAATTGGACATGGATAAAACTCTAGTGGGAAAAAGTTCAAAGGTGATTGGATAAATAATTTAACTTTGCCCTGGGTGTTAACGCCAGAGATCCAGATTGTGAGCAAAGCCTTTGGAAAGTTATAAGATGAGTAGATACTCTTTGAGAAATTCTTGCTGGAATGAAATTGATAATTAAGGATGGTAAATATTCATGGAAGTTACAGAAAAGTGATGAATAAGAACCCTGTCAGTGGCCCTCCTACCTGCCCCTGCCTTTTCTCCCTACCCCTACCACCTCCCTACCCTTCCCCATTTTATTGCTGTATTTCTCTCTATTTACTAATATTGTATTGATGTTATAATAAACATTCAATTAATAAAGATTTAGTGGTTAAGTGCAAACTGTGTCCTGATCATTTCAGCGTCATCCACCGACATCAAAGGAACAGGGTTGGGGGAGCAATGGGGGTGGGACAGTGGGGAGAGTGGGGGGAGTGGGGGGAGGAAGGGAGAAGGGAGGGTGGAGCAATAGGGGTGGAGCAGTGGGGAGGGTCTAGGAGTCTAGAGGGAGGGCGGGGGTAAGTTTGGAAGTAGGGGGTGGTATAAAGAACAGATCAAACAACCCAGTATCCATTATCCAGAATACTTCAGGAAATCAACTAAATTACTCCTGGCTTCAAAACTTTACATATAAAATAAAAATAAAGCAATACGATATTCTATTGATACAATATAAAATCTTTAAGATGCAAAACTTTAACATATAAAATAAAGCCACATAATTAATAGTGGTTCTATTGACATAATAAAAAAACTTTAATATCAAGCCCTCATGGAATACTTGATATTTATTAATAGAAAAATTATCAAATCATTAGTAAGGACTGAAAAGAAGACATTCCAATGAAGTAATATGGTGATGTGCTGGAAATGAGCATGTGGATTTTTAAAATACCAATTAACACTAAAAGAGTGATCATGAAACTTATGTAAAGAAAAGTGACAAATGGGGTCCATCCTATCATATTTCAAAAGGTAATGACATCAGAGTTGTAATAGGTTGCATATAGAAAACTTGAAAAAGGGACTTTAATGTGCCAGTTTCGAAGAGTTGTTGGGTTCATATAACATGGTGGTCACAGAAACATGATGGTTTATTGGGAAGGGTACTAGGAAGGTGGTGACTAAATGGAAAGAGCTGGAGCTAATGAAAACACACAATTAAAAACTGTCTCTTCTTTGAATCAGGCTACCCTGGCTAGTTGTCCATTCAGCCCAGAGTACACAGACTTCCACAGGTGTACAGAGTGGTGGCTGCAATTGGGGAAATTGGGAGTGGGGGCACAACAAAATGCCCATCAAATGCCTGCCTGAAGAGTTACTTATAAATTAAACAATATGGCGAAAAGCTATCAATCAAATCACTTTGAAAGAAAATGGAAATATCCTATTCATCCCTGTTTTGCGACACCTAGGCTCCTCCCCATCCTGACCCCCCACCTCTCTCCATAAACCACGTGATTAAACAAAGCTTAGGGGAAACAAAAAGGTGCTGAGCTTCAAGATTGTATTAGATTATGCAACTGGATCACAAGTCTACTCTAGAACATTAAACTTATTTTGTACAGCAATGGCAATATTTGTTAAAATCCATGAACAGTTTTACAAAACAAGTGGCTTCCCAGAGAGATATCAACAAGGTCTGTTTTGTAGCTATACGAATTACATAAAGAATCCCTCTTATCCAGCATAGTTGAGGCCAATAATTAACCAAAACAATTGTTTAAAATGAAGACCACACTATTTAACTTAAAACACATAAATATATTTTCATAAATATACTTTTGTTGGTCAATCTTTTTTTTTTTTAGAGAGAGAGTATGAGTGGGGAGGGGCGGTGTGAGGGGGAGGGGAGGAGAAGAGAGAGAGAGAATCTTAAGCAGGCTCCACGCCCAGCATGGAGTCTGATGCAGGGCTCAATCTCATGACCCTGAGGTCATGACCTGAGCTGAAATCAAGAGGCAGACACTTAACTGACTGAGCCACCCTGGTACTCTGGTCAATCCTGAGAGAGATCTATGTTTCACTGATTGGAGCCCTTACCTTTCTTGAATAAGTTATATTAGTAATACAAAATAAGTTACACAACAATGGGAAAATATACAACTTTTAAAAAAACACATAAAAGTAATCAAATATGAGTGTGAAGAAGAATCACTTTTGACCCATACATCAAAAAATACACCAACAAATTCCGGATAAATCAAGAATATGAGAAGGGAGAAGAGCTTAATGGTGGGGAAAGATAAAATTATTCATGGAATAATAAAACTAAGATGAATGGTTTTGAATTCATAAATAATGTGCACAACACAATAAGAAAATATCTGGTACATACCTATAAAATATGTGATATAACTTATTATTCAAGCACCTAATATTTCATTGAAGAAATAAAGTAAATACCCATACCCAACCCCTACCATTAGCTTCTTTTCCATCTTGTTTGAATATATGTAGAAAAAAATCTGGATAGAAATAAATAAAGAAATAAATAAATGTCTGTGTGTGTGTGTGTCTGTGTCTGTGTCCATATATTCATTGATTTCCAGCTCCTTTAAATATATGTAAAAAAGAATCTAAGTGGAAGTAAATAAATAAATGTGTGTGTGTGTGTGTGTGTGTGTGTGTTTGTGTATCTGAATATTTATTGATTTCTGGCTTCCTTAAATATATATAGAAAAGTATCTGGAAATTAATTAGCTAGATAAATAAATGTGTGTGTGTGTGTGTGTGTGTGTGTGTGTGTGTGTCTGGCTTCTCTAAATATATACAGAAAAGTATCTGGAAATAAATAAATAAATGCGTGTGTGTCTGTATGTCTGTATATTTATTGATTTCTGGCTTCTTTATATACAGACAAGAATATGAAAATAAATAAATAAAGCATGTGTCTGTGTGTGTGTCTGAGTGTGTCTGTATATTTATTGATCTCTGGCTTCTTTAAATATATATAGAAAAGAATGTGGATGGAAATAAATAAAGTGGTGTGTGTCTGTGTGTCTATGTCTGTATATATATTTTTAAGATTTATTTATTTAAAAGAGAGATAGCTGGGGGAGGGGCATAGGGAGAGGGAGAGAGAGTCTTCAGCAAATTCCATGCTGAGCACAGAGCCCAGCCAGGGACTGGATCTCACCGCCCCGAGATCACGACCTGAGCTGAAAAAAAGAGTCGGTCACCTAACTGATTGCACCACCCAGGCACCCCTGTGTCTGTATATTAATTGACTTACGGGCTCCTTGAATATATATAGAAAAGAATCTCAATGAAAATTAATTAAGTTCATGTCTGTGTCTATATGTGTCTGTATATTTACTGATTTCTAGCTTCTTTAAAAATATAGAAAAGAATCTAGGTATAAATAAATAAATGAGTGTGTGTGTGTGTGTGTGTGTATTGATTTCTGAGTTCTTTGAATATATGTAGAAAAGAATCTGGATGAAAATAAATAAATAGTGAGTGTATGTGTTTGTGTGTGTGTGTTTATTGATTTCCAGCTTCTTTAAGTATAATATAGAAAAGAATCTTGAATCTGGATGGGAATAAACAAACAAGTCTGTGTGTCTGTGTGCCTGGATATTTATTGATTTCTTTCATTGTGCCAAACACTAGACTAGGATTTGGGGTACACAGTGCTGGGCACAGACCTTACACTAGTGCAATTGAAGGATGAGCACCCAAGGATTCTCCAGCCAGAAGACCCCAACTGCTCTTTGGCACCATAGTTGCCCAAGCCATTTGTGAACAGGCACTATGTCATCATCGTTCAGTGCAAACAAAAGATCTTGTTTAATTTTTGGCATTTTAATTATTTTTGTAGAATGCATCGAATTTCTGAAATTTTTTATTTTGATTAGTGTTTATTTGAGAATTAGAAAGGCTCGATAAGAGAAAAGGAGGCTACATGTCTCTTTTCTCCCAAGGAACTCTTTCAGCGCACGCTAAAGTTCCCTAATTCTGTTCCCAGATAATCCCTAGAGATAGGTGACACAGGTACATCTAGAATACGGCTTTCCGGGAAATCAGTGTAAATTACAGAATACCATTTTGATCCATGAAAATAATCCCAAAGACAAAGCAAGAGAACCTCTTGAAGATCATTAATGACTATTTTATATCTGGCCTTATAGACCTTAGATAAGAAAATCACTGAATTCAAATTAATTATCACTTGTATAACTTTGTATCATTGGCTAGTTCTTCTCAAGCAGTGCATGTCATAAACCATGGAAGAAATAGGTGGGCGTTATACTCAAAAACACCCCCTCGTGAAAATTCATTATAGATAAAAATTCTTTTTAAAAATAATAAAAACATTTTTTTCTATTCTATTACTAAGAGGTTTCAACCTTATTTAAATCTTATTTACATCAACCTTATGTTAAAGTCCAATAAAATAGCACAACATCCTACATTCTATGCCAAAATTTATTTTAAGACTATGTTTTGCTCATTTCTATAACTTGGAGTCATCTAAGTACCACCCCAAGTTTCAACACTACCCACAGTAGGGTAATGGCATTTTACTAGCTTTAGGACCACCAAATTGGCATATCAAATTACCGCATCAGTCCAACACTGAAATAATGCCCAATTCTGAGAATTAGATTTAAGCCTTGTTACTAGGGGCTAAACCTCATCAAAATCCAATGTTGGGATTGGGAGAACATTCGCTGATTGATTACCTCTCTCCTCTTTTTAACCTACTTGAAAATGAACACAGGAAGTTAGATGTGAATTAAAAAGCATTTTTTCTTTCATTATTACTCTTAAATTGAGATATAATTGACATATAATGTATTAGTTTCAGGTGTACAACATAATAATTCAACATGTGTGTATATTGTGGAATGATACCATAAGAAGTCTAGCTAACATCCATCACCACACTGTTTAAAAATTTTTTTGTTATGATGAGGATTTTAGATTTACTCTTAGCAAATTTCAAATATGCAATAAATACAATATTATTAACTATAGACATCATGCTGTACATTACATTCCCAGGACTTATTTAATTTATAATTGGAATTTTTACTTTTTGACTGCATTCATGCATTTTGTCCTCTCCCTCATCCCCCAACTCTAGTAACCGACAATCTGTTCTTTGTGTCTATGAGTTAGGTTTTGTTTTTGTTTGTTTAGATTCCACATGTCACTGAGATCATATGGTATTTGTCCTTTTCTGTTGGATTTATTTCACTCAGCATAATGCCTTCAAGATCCATCCACATTGTGGCAAATGGCAAAATTTTCACTTTACTGAATTTGTTTATTAGTAGTAACAGCTTTTAGTAGAGTCTTTAGGGTTTTCTGTATATAATATCATGTCATCCACAAACAGAGATAGCTTTATTTCTTCCTTTCCCACTTGGATGCCTTTTATTTCTTATTCTTGTTTGATTACTATGACTAGGTCTTCTAATAGTATGCTGAATTAAAGTAGTGAGAGTGAACACCTTATTTTGTTCCTCGTTTTAGAGAAAAAGCTTTTAGCTTTTCTCTAATGACTATAATGTTAGCTATGGGCTTGTCTTATTATTTTGAGGTACATTCCCTCTATACCCCCTTTGTTGAGAGCTTTTTATCATGAATGGATGTTGAATTTTGTCAAATGCTTCTTCTCCATCTATTGAGATGATCATGATTTTTTTCATTCATTTTGTTAATGTGGTATATCACTTTCATTTATTTGCAGATGTTAAACCATTTTTCTATCCCTGAAATAAATCCCACTTGATCATGATGTATGACCTTTTTTAATGTATTGTTCAATTCAGTTTATGAATATTTTGTTGATTTTCATATCTATGATTATCAGGACTATTGACTTTTTTTTTTTTTTTTTTTGTACGTCCTTGTCTGGCTTTGGTATCAGAGTAAAGCTGGCCTTGTAAAATGAGTCTGGAAATGTTCCTTTACCTTCTATTTTTTGAAAGAGTTTGAGAAGAATTGCTATTACTTCTTTTTTAAGTGTTTGGTAGAATTCACCAGTGAAGTCATCTGATCCTGGACTTTGTTTGTTGGGAGGTTTTGTTTGTCTGTTTTTTACTGATTCAATCTCCTTACTGGTGATTGGTTTGTTCAGAGTTTGTTTCTCCATGATTCAGTCTTGGGCCATTATGTTTCTACAGATTTATCCCTTTCTTCTAGGTTGTCTAATTTTTGTGTATAATTGTTCATGATAGTCTTCAATGATCCTTTGTATTTCTGTGGTATCAGTTGAAATGTCTCCTCTTTCATTTCTGATTTTATTTGAGTCTTTTCTCTTTTTTTCTTGTTGAGTCTAGCTAAAGGTTTATCTGTTTTGTTTATCTTTTCAAAAACCAGCTTAGTTTCATTGGTATAAAAAAATGAATCCTTTTTTTTAAGATTTTATTTATTTATTTGAGAGAAAGAATGAAAGAGAGAGAGACCACATGAGAGGGGGGAGGGTCAGAGGGAGAAGCAGACTCCCCGCTGAGCAGGGAGCCCGATGTGGGACTCGATCCCAGGACTCCAGGATCATGACCTGAGCCGAAGGCAGTCGCTTAACCAACTGAGCCACCCAGGCGCCCAAAAATGAATCTTTGTTATGGTAAAGCTAAGTTGTAGAATGCAATTTGGGCCTTAGGTTAAAGCTTTCCGTCCTACTTCTCTCGCATTTTGGTTGTGGACATGAGGTGAAAAGTGTGCTGAGTAGACACCTTTAGAGCCAGTCCAGGAAGGCACATGAGCTGCTTCATACCCATCAAAAGCTTAACAGGGGAGCAAGAGAAAGATAGATATGCCCAGAAGCCTACCTTTGTAAGGCAGGTCTGTGTAGATTGCATAAGTGTACAGAATATAGAACTTAAGCTCCAGTTTGTCCTCAGGACAATATCGATACTAATGTATAAGAGTTGTCTCCATTTCAGTGATAGCTCCTAACAGGAAAGCTAACCATTCTAGGACCAACATATCAGGGTTCACTAAGTATAAAAATCCTTGTGACTTAGAACTTGATGACACCTACTTCTGCTGCATAATATCTGCTGTCACTTTGTTCCTCTCATATTGGAAGATCGAATCTCTGGTCAGAACCTCTGAAAGTCCATGTGACAAAGGCCCACATAGTGATTCCAATCCACAGTGATGGCCTAGAGGGCCACTTTGAAGAGAGAGAACATCCCTACCACAAAATAATTAATGGACCATTGCAGACACACACCTAGAGGTTAAAAGGTAGCCTTCTATACCTACTACAAAGATGTGTGTGTGTTTGTGTGTGTGTGTGTGTGTGTGTGTGTAGTGTTTGTTAATTCAAAAAGGTAGTTTAGGTGGATTAGATAATTTTATATTGGATTTTTAAAATGTTGATTAATTCCATACTTATGTATTCCATAAATGGTTAATCCATATAATCTCTATAAAATATTTGTTATGGGCTGAACTTTGTCCCCCTGAAATCCGTATGTTGAAGCCCTAACTCCCAACGTGGAGATGGCATATACACATAGAGGAAAGGACCATGTGAAGACAGAGTGAATGTCATCTGCTACCAGTCCTATTGGCACCTTCATCTTGGATTTCCAACCTCCAGAACCGTGAAAACATAAATTTCTGTGTTTAAGTCACCCAGCTTGTGGTATTTTGTCATGGCAGCCCTAGAAGACCAATACAATATTGTATGTTATGTTCCATAAATTTTGTATTTGTTATAGAGTAGTATAATATAATAAATGTAAGCATAATACAGTATCTTAAATAGGGTATGTGTCATATTCTATCATTCTTTGATGTGTTCTACATTATAGAATAAATGTAGAATACTAAAATAAATGTAAATATAATATAATAAATATAGGTATAACAAGTATAAATATATGCCTATATTTGGTGTTTATTATACTAAAATAACTATAAGTAATATGAACACACTCTTTCTGGTTGATGTTTGCATTTTGATATCAAAACTAGTGAAGTATCTATAGTACAGTTCACCAGAGGAGACAGATTGAATTCCAGAAGTCAAGAGCTAGAGCAAAGAAATGGATAGCATTCTGTTGCCAGGAGCCCTCAGTGTTGGGCCATGAAAAAGCAATGACTGTCACCTCCATCTTTCTAATACTACAGGGGAGAATTTCCTCACCAGAATGCCCCTAGGAGGGCAAGCTCTTGTTAGATGAGCCATTATATGGAGTGAGATAAGATAGAGAATGGTTTCCCTCTACTCTCCCCAGCTTCTCATTCTATTATCTGGTTAGGTTTAATAATCAAATCTATGGGGTGGCTGTCACATTTGGAGAAAGGGCCATCAGTAGCTTGATAAGGTGAGCCTAAACCTATTCTTGGGCATCTCCCCAACAACACAGACTGCTACTTTGTTTATTTTATGCCCAGTGGTGGACAGTTTAGTTTTTAATCCCAGAAATCTCTGAAATCAGTCTTAATAGGATGCTAATTAATTACAAAACATTCCATAGTGTTGACCAAAATTTCATCCCATTTATTATTTTAATCTCAAATTATGCCCAACAAAACACACATTAGATTATATAGACAATTTAGAAATCCATATGATGTGGAAGCCAAGTTAGAATGTGTGAACCCCCTGCTACTTCTAGGAGAAATTAAAGTGAAAAGAAATGCCCTTCCAAATTAGGTCAGAGTTCACAATTTGTTCTGTCTAGTTTCTTATTCCATTCAGTCTACTTAGTGAGGTGTCACTGCCCTCTGAGTGGAGTAGGGGTTCCTTACATTTGGACTGTCTGGTCCTGAAGGGATGCTGGTACTTTCTTTGGCATCCCTCAAATTCAATCCCAGTTTCCCATGTGTCCCTTAAAAAACAAAACAAAACAAAACAAACAATAGAACACATAAGAAGACAGGCAAACCTCATTCCATTGTACTTCACTTTATTGTGCTTCACAGAAATTGTATTTTTTATAAATGGAAGGTTCATGGCAACCTTGCAACAAGCAAGTCTGTTGGTGCCATTTTCCCAACAGCATCTGTTCACTGTGTGTCTTTGTCACATTTTGGTAATTCTTACAAAATTTCAAATTTTTTCATTATTATTATATTTGCTATGGTGATCTGTGGTCAGTGATATTTGATGTTATTATCAGAGCCTGAAGATGTGAATGAATTCCTGAAAATTCATGATAAAACTTTAGCAGATGAGGAGTTGATTCTTATGGACGAGCAAAGAAAGTGTTTCTTTTTTTTTTAAGATTTTATTTATTTAGAGAGAGAGAGCATGAGAAGCGGGGTGGGGCAGGGGGAGAGGGAGAGAGAGAATCTCCAGCAGACTCCCCACTGAGCGTAGAACTATAGGTGGGGCTTGATCCCACGACCCTGAGATCATGAGATCATGACCTGAGGCAAAATCAAGAGTCAGATACTTAACTGACTGAGCCACCCTGGTGCCCTAGGAAAGTGTTTCTTGAGATGGACTCTACTCTTGGTGAATATGCTGTGAGGATTGTTAAAATGACTATAAAGAATTTAGAATATTACATAAACTTAGCTGATAAAGCAGTGGCAAGATTTGAGAGGATTCGTTTCAATTTTGAAAGAAGTTCTACTGTGGGTCAAACCCTATCAAACAGCATCACAAGCTAGAGAGAAATCACTCATGAAAGGAAGAGTCAATCAATGTGTCAAACTTCACTGGTCTCTTATTTTAAGAAACTGTCACAGCCACCCCAACCTTCAGCGACCACCACCCTGATCAGTCAGCAGCCATCAGCATCGAGGCAAGACAGCCTCCCAGCAAAAAGATTAAGACTCATTGAAACCAGACGATGGTTGCCATTTTTTAGCAATATGGTGGTTTTTTTTTTTATTAACATATAATGTATTATTTGTTTCGGAGGTACGGGTCTGTGATTCATTAGTCTTACACAATACACAGCACTCACCCTAACACATACCCTCCCCAATGTCCATCACCCAGCCACCCCATCCCTCCTACCCCCCCTCCACTCCAACAACCCTCAGTTTGTTTCCTAAGATTAAGAGTCTCTTAGTTTGTTTCCCTCTCTGGTTTCTTCTTGTTTCATTTTCTCCTCTCTTCCCCTATGATCCTCTGCCTTGTTTCTCAAATTCCACATATCAGTGAGATCATATGATAATTGTATTTCTCTGATTGACTTATTTCGCTTAGCATAATACCCTCTAGTTCTATCCTTGTCATTGCAAATGGCAAGATTTCATTTTTTGATGGCTGTGTAATATTCCATTGTGTATATATATATATACACACACACACACACACCACATCTTTATCCATTCATCTGTCGACGGACATCTAGGATCTTTCCATAGTTTGGCTATTGTGGACATTGCTGCTATAAACATTGGGGTACACGTACCCCTTCGAATCACTACATTTGTATCTTCGGGGTAAATATCCAGTAGTACAGTTGCTGGGTCATAGGGTAGCTCTATTTTCAAAATTTGAGGAACCTCCATACTGTTTTCCAGAGTGGCTGCACCAACTTGCATTCCCACCAACAGTGTAGGAGGGTTCCCCTTTCTCCACCTCCTTGCCAACATCTCGCGTTTCCTGACTTACTAATTTTAGCCATTCTGACGGGTGTGAGGTGGTATCTCATTGTGGTTTTGATTTAGATTTCCCTGATGCCGAGTGATGTTGAACACTTTTTCATGTGTCTGTTGGCCATTTGGATGTCTTCTTTGCAGAAAAGTCTGTTCATGTCTGCTGCCCATTTCTTGATTGGATTATTTGTTCTTTGGGTGTTGAGTTTGATAAGTTCTTTAGGGAGTTTGGATACTAGCCCTTTATCTGATATGTCATTTGCAAATATCTTCTCCCATTCTGTCGGTTGTCTTTTAGCTTTGTCGACTGTTTCCTTTGCTGTGCAAAATGTTTTTATCTTGATGAAATCCCAATAGTTCATTTTTGCCCTTGCTTCCCTCACCTTTTGTGATGTGTCTAGGAAGAAGTTGCTGCCTCTGATATCAAAGAGGTTGCTGCCTGTGTTCTCCTTTAGGATGTTGATGGACTCCTGTCTCACGTTTAGGTCTTTCAACCATTTGGAGTCTATTTTTGTGTGTGGTGTAAGGAAATGGTCCAGTTTCATTCTTCTGCATGTGGCTGTCCAATTTTCCCAACACCATTTGTTAAAGAGACTGTCTTTTTTCCATTGGACATTCTTTCCTGATTTGTCAAAGATTAGTTGACCATAGAGTTGAGAGTCCATTTCTGGGCTCTCTATTCTGTTCCATTGATCTATGTGTCTGTTTTTGTGCCAGTACCATACAATCTTGATGATTACAGCTTTGTTATAGAGCTTGAAGTCTGGAATTGTGATGCTACCAGCTTTGCTTTTCTTTTTCAACATTCATCTGGGTATTTGGGGTCTTTTCTGGTTCCATACAAATTTTAGGATTATTTGTTCCATCTCTGTGAAAAAAGTTGATGGTATTTTGATAGGGATTGCATTGCATGTGTAGATTGCACTAGATAGCATAGACATTTTCACAATATTCATTCTTCCAATCCATGAGCATGGAACGTTTTTCCATTTCTTTGTGTCATCCTCAATTTTTTATGAGTATTCTATAGTTTTATGAGTACAGATCCTTTGCCTCTTTGGTTATATTTATTCCTAGGTATCTTGTGGCTTTTGGTGCAATTGTAAATGTGATCAGCTCCTTAATTCCCCTTTCTTCTGTCTCATTGTTGGTGTGTAGAAATGCAACTGATTTCTGTGCACTGATTTTGTATCCTGACACTTTACTGAATTCCTGTATGAGTTCTAGCAGTTTTGGGGTGGAGTCTTTGGGTTTTCCAAATAAAGTATCATATCATCTGCAAGAGTTTGACTTCTTTGCTGATTTGGATGACTTTTATTTCTTTTTGTTTTCTGATTGCTGAGGCTATGACTTCTAGTACTATGTTGAACAACAGTGGTGAGAGTGGACAGCCCTGCCTGTTCCTGACCTTAGGGGAAAAGCTCTCAGTTTTTCCCCATTGAGAAAGATATTTGCTGTGGGTTTCTCAGAGATGGCTTTTATGATATTGAGGTATGTACCCTCTATTCCTACACTGTGAAGAGTTTTAATCAAGAAAGGATGCTGTACTTTGTCAAGTGTTTTTTTTCTGCATCTATTGAGAGGGTCATATGGTTCTTCTCCTTTCTTTTATTAATGTAGTGTATCACATTGATTGATTTGCGGATGTTGAACCAACCTTGCAGCCCAGGAATAAATTCTACTTGGTCAGGGTGAATAATCCTTTTAATGTATTGTTGGATCCTACTGGCTAGTATCTTGGTGAGAATTTTGGCATCCATGTTCATCAGGGATATTGGTCTGTAATTCTCTTTTTTGGTGGGGTCTTATCTGGTTTTTGGATCAAGGTAATGCTGGCCTCATAAAATGAGTCTGGAAGTTTTCCTTCCATTTCTATTTTTTGGAACAGTTTCAGAAGAATAGGTATTAATTCTTCTTTAAAAGATAGAATTCCCCTGGGAAGCCATCTGGCCCTGGGCTCCTATTTGTTGGGAGATTTTAGGTTACTACTACAATTTCCTTGCTGGTTATGGATCTGCTCAGTTTTTCTATTTCTTCCTGGTTCAGTTTTGGTAGTTTATACATCTCTAGGAATACATCCATTTCTTCCAGATTGTCTAATTTGTTGGCATATAGTTGCTCATAATATATTCCTATAATTGTATTTCTTTAGTGTTGGTTGTGATCTCTCCTCTTTCATTCATGATTTTATTTATTTGGATCCTTTCTCTTTTCTTTTTGATAAGTCTGGCCAGGGGTTTATCAATCTTATTAATTCTTTCAAAGAACCTGATCCTAGTTTCACTGATCTGTTCTACTGTTCTTTTGGTTTCTATTTCATTGATTTCTGCTCTGATCTTTATTAATTCCCTTCTCCTGCTTGGTTTAGGCTTTATTTGCTGTTCTTTCTCCAGCTCTTTAGGTGTAGGGTTAGTTTGTGTATTTGAGACCTTTCTTATTTCTTGAGAAAGGCTTGTATTCTTATATACTTCCCTCTTAGGACTGCCTTTGTTGCATCTCAAAGATTTTGAACAGTTGTGTTTTCATTTTTATTTGTTTCCATGAATTTTTTAAATTCTTCTTTAATTTTCTGGCTGACCCATTCATTCTTTAGTTGGATGCTATTTAGCTTCCATTATTTGAGTTCTTTCCAACTCTCCTCTCATGACTGAGTTCCAGTTTCAAAGCACTGTGGTCCAAAAATATGCAGGGAATGAACCCAATCTTTTGGTAGCAGTTGAGATCTGATTTGTGACCCAGGATGAGATCTATTCTGGAGAATGTTCCATGTTCACTTGAGAAGAATGTGTATTCGGTAGCTTTGGGATAGAATGTTCTGAATATATCTATGAAGTCCATCTGGTCCAGTGCATCATTTAAAACCCTTATTTTCTTGTTGATCTATTGCTTAGATGATCTGTTCATTGCAGTAAATGGGGTGTCCCCTAGTATTATTGTATTATTGTTGATGTGTTTCTTTGATTTTGTTATTAATTGACTTATATAATTAGCTGCTCCCATGTTAGGGGCATAAATATTTACAATTGGTAGATCATCTTGTTGGATAGATCCTTTAAGTAAGATATAGTGTCCTTCCTCATCTCTTATTACAGTCTTTAGTTTAAAATCTAATTTGTCTGATTTAAGGATTGCCACCCCATCTTTCTTTTGATGTCCATTAGCATGATAAATTGTTCCCCCCCACCACTTTAAATCTGGAGGTGTCTTTGGGTCTAAAATGAGTCTCTTGCAGACAGCATATCAATGGGTCTTTTTTTTTTTTTTTATCCAATCTCCTGTGTCTTTTGATTGGGGCACTTAGCCCATTTACATTCAGGTTAACTATTGAAAGATATGAATTTAGTGCCATTGTATTGACTGTAAGGTGACTGTTACTGTATATTGTCTCTGTTCCTTTCTGGTCTCTGTTACTTTTGGGCTCTCTCTTTGTTTAGAGGACTCCTTTCAATATTTCTTGTAGGGCTGGTTTGGTGATTGCAAATTCTTTTAGTTTCTGTTTGTCCTGGAAGCTTTTTATCTCTCCTATTTTAAATGACAGCCTAGCTGGATAAAGTATTCTTGGCTGCATATTTTTCTCGTTTAGTACCTTGAATATATCATGCCAGTCCTTTCTGCCAGGTCTCTGTGGATAGGTCTGCTGCCAAATCTAATGTTTCTATCATTGTAGGTTACAGACCTCTTGTCCCGAGCTGCTTTCAGGATTTTCTCTTTGTCTCCGAGACTTGTAAGTTTTACTATTAGATGTCAGAGTGTTGACCTATTTTTATTGATTTTGAGGGGGGTTCTCTGTGCCTCCTGGATTTTGATGCCTATTTCCTTCCCCAAATTAGGGAAGTTCTCTGCTATAATTTGCTACAATGTACCTTCTTCCCCTCTCTCTCTTCCTCTGGGATCCCAATGATTCTAGTATTGTTTTGTCTTATGGTATCACCACTTACCTCTTGAATTCTCCCCTGGTGACCCAGTAGTTGTTTATCTCTCTTTTTCTCAGCTTGTTTATTCTCCATTATTTGGTCTTTTATGTCACTAATTCTCTCTTCTGCCTCATTTATCCTAGCAGTTAGAGCCTCCATTTTTTATTGCACCACATTAATATCCTTTTTGATTTTGACTTGGTTAGATTTTATTTCTCCAGAAAGGGATTCTCCAGTGTCTTCTATGCTTTTTTCAAGCCCAGCTATTATCTTTATAATCGTTATTCTGAACTCTAGTTCCATACCTTACTAATGTCTGTATTGATTAGGTCCCTGGCAGTCAGTACTGCCTCTTGTTCTATTTTTTTTGAGGTGAGTTTTTCCATTTTGTTATTTTGTTGAGAGAAGAACAGATGAATGAGAGAACAAAATACTAAAACGGTAATAACAAGCCCAGAGAAATATACACTAAACAAATCAACAAATCAGAAGAGACCTGAAACTGGGGGGAAGAGAAAAAGAAAAAAAAAAAAGAATATGATCAGGCTGGTGAATAGACAGAGCCATACACTAGATTTCAGGTGTATTTTGATCTTTTAGAAGAAACTGCATCCCAAAATTTTAAAGAAAGAAAAAGTTATATATATACAAAAATAAAGTTAAATACAATGAAGGGATGCAATATGACTGTAAAAATGAAAATTAAAAAATATTTTAAAAAAGGACAAAAAAAAGAAGAAGTTGGCTGAAAAGAAGAAAGAAGAAAATTTTTTTAAAAAATAAGAGATAATGTGATCAGGCAGGTGAATAGAACAGAGCCATATACTAGATTTTGGGTATATTTTGGTCTCTTAGAAGAAACTGCATCCCAAAATTTTAAAGAAATTAAAAAATAAGGTTCAATACAAGGAAGGGAGAGAATATGACTGTAACAGTGAAAATTAAAAAAGATTTTTAAAGAAGGAATTGATAAGAAGTTGGTTGTACAAGGAAAGAAGAATTATTCAAAAATTTAAAAAAAAGAAAAAAGAAAGAAAATTTTAAAAAATTAACTTTGAAAGACTAAAGAATCATGGGGGAAAAGCCATGAATTCTATGTGCTGTATTCCCCTAGTGCTGGAGTTCTGCAGTTCTCATTGATTGGTAAACTTGGTCTTGGCTGGCTGTTGTTGCTGATCTTCTTCCTTTTTTTTTTTTTAATTCATTTTTTAAATTTTATTTTATTATTTTATGTTAATCACCATACATTACATCATTAGTTTTTGATGTAGTGTTCCATGATTCATTGTTTGCTTATAACACCCAGTGCTCCATTCAATGTGAGGGGTGGGAAGGATGGGGTGGCTGGGTAACAGACATTGGGAAGGGTATGTGCTATGGTGAGCGCTGTGAATTGTGTTGCTGATCTTCTGAGGGAGGGGCTTCTTGCCATGTTTCCCAAATGTCTTTGCCAGAGGCAGAACTGCCCCGCCCTTGCCGGGTCCGGGCTAAGTAATCTTCCGGGGTTTGCCCTCAGGAGCTTTTGTTCCCTGCAAGCTTTCCGTACAGCATTGGAGGATGAGAGTGAAAATGGCGGCCTCCCAATCTCTGCCCCAGAGGAGCCGAGAACCCGGGGCCCCACTCCTCAGTGCACCCCCAGAGAAAAGCAGTCAATCACTCCCGTCTCCCCGGTCTCTGGCTGCACTCCATGCTCACCTGGCCTGTGACCAAGTGTTTTTATCTCTGGCACATGACCCCGTTTGGAGTCTCCAAACCCAGCAGATCCCTGTGGTGTGCTCCCGTGCCACTCCTCCCAGGGCAGGAAAAGGAGTCTCCCCGGATCTGCCTCTTGTTGGGTCCCTGCTGGAGGAGCAGTGGCCCGACTGTGCCACGGATCATGGTTTATGGCAACCCCGAGCTGAGAGCCTGCACCTTGGCTCCGTCTGTGCAGCCGGCTTCCCTGTTCCAATCCCTAGGAGCTCTGCAGCACTCAGGCACCCCTGGTCTTTCTGTGACCCTGAGGCTCCTGAGACCACACTGTCCCATGAGGGTTCCACCCCCTGCTTATCCACTGAAGTGACGTCCCTCAGCGGAGCCGGCTTCTAAAAGTTCCGATTTTGTGCTCCGCAGCTCTATCACTTGCCAGTAGCGGCTGATGGAGGCCCCCTCCCCCGCCATCTATCCTCCCAAATATCGCCCCGGATTCACTTCTCTGCACATCCTACCTTCCAGAAAGCAGCTTTTCTGTTCATAGAGTTGCAGCTATTCTTTTCTTCATTCTCCATTTGAGTTCATAGGTGTTCAGAATGGTTTGACAGCTGTCTAACTGAATTCTTGGGACCAGACGCACTTTAGGTCTCCTTTTCCTCTGCCGCCATCTTAGCAATATGGTGTTTTTACATTGAGGTATGTACATTGTTTTTTTAGGCGAATGTTTTTGCACACTTAATAGACTACAGTATTATATAAACATAACTTTTATATGCACTGGGCAACCAAAAGGTTATTTGACTTGCTTTATTTTTTTTTTTAAGATTTTATTTATTTATTTGATAGAGACACACAGCAAGAGATGGAAAGCAAGCAGGGGCAGAGGGAGAGGGAGAAGCAGACTTCCGTTGAGCAGGGAGCTCAATGCGGGGCTTGATCCCAGGATCCTGGGATCATGACCTGAGCCAGAAGGCAGACACTTAATGACTGAGCCACCCAGGCACCCCTGGACTTGCTTTATTGTGGTGGTCTGGAACTGAACCCACAATATTTCCGAGGTATGCCTGTATTACAGTTACACACATACACACACTATGGTCCACACTCCTTAAATTTTGACCAAGCAAAATGATGTTCTTAAGCTTAAATGTGTGGTATGCATCAGTCGGTATTAGTTTTAGCTGCATGTAAAAGAAAACTCCAAAGTAACAGTAGCTAAAACAAGATAAACGTTATTTCTCTCTCAAATGAAAGACCAAAAAGAAATAGTCCAGGGGAGCTTTGGGGCCTCTGGGTGGTGCAGTCAGTTAAACATCCAACTCGGTTTTGGCTCAGGCCATGATCTCAGGGTCCTGAGATAGAGTCGGGCTCCGAGCTTAGTGAGAAGTCTGCTAAAAGCTTCTCTCTCCCTCTGCCCCTCCTCTCTCTCTCTTTCTCTCTCTCTCAAATAAGTAAATAAATAAATCAAAGAAGGAAAAGAAAAGAAAAGAGTCCAGGGTTGGTGAAGTGGCTCTATAGTATCAGTAGAGATCTAGACTTCCAGCAGCTGTTCTACCATCTCCCAGTCTTATATAGCTACTGGCCAGAAGAAAGAGGAAAGGCAGAAAAACAAAAAGGGTTTCTTCTCTGCTGAGTCAGCTCCCTTTAAGCTAAAAGTCCCAGACACTTTTACTAATACTTCATCGGTTGGAACTTAGTTATGTGTTGGGGTGGAAGTGTGGAGGATGAAAAGTAATATTTCATTTCACCTGTCTCACACCCAGCTAAAACTCAGGGACCTGTTTCTGAGGAGAAAGAAAACAACAGATGAAATTAGAGTAGACAACTCAGTTTCTGACACATAGTACAGTCCAGATCCACACTGTTTCTGAGCTACATGTGTTAAGAAAAGGAAGGTGAGCAAAGAGAATCATGAACAACAAAAAAAAAAAAAAAAAAAAAAGAGAGAGAGAGAGAGAGAAAACAGTTTGGTTTGAACTTTGCCTATATGGCAGTAGTTAATTCAAAACCAGCTCTTCTGAGACCCAAACATACCAAATTCACCTCAGTTAAAAGTTGTCCTCTGTTAAGATAGTAATTCTGCTGCTATGTTTTCAACATATTTGGGGAATAATATCCAATTTTGCACATAATTTTATTGAGCAGAAATTTCATTTGACTCATTCTTGTTTTTGAAAAATTCAAAAATTTGCAGTGTGGTTGGCTCATGTGATCTATCATGCACAGAAAAAGCACTTATTTTTTTCCCCCTTTTGTACCTTCTACTGCTGGCACCCAGGACTGAACTGAGCATGGGCTTTAAATCATGACAATGCTCCATGCCCTGTTTTGAACCTATTCCTCCACATTTGTGTCAAGGAATTATTTAAGTACAATTCATTTCATTGCTTTCTCCATTCTCCAAATCTCCTACTGTCTGTATTTCTTCATTTCCTACAAAGTTCCCAAAGCATTTTTCAATCTTTTCTTATTGCCCTGGAAGTTCTTAGGCCTTTGAATCTGGTCTTCTGGTGCAGTTTCTTACTTGCCTCACATATAGTCAACCAGAGAATCCAACTCGGCAGAATTCTGAACTGTAGCTGCTGGTGATACCTCCAAAGCCTATCCTCAGGGATCCAATAAGGACCAATATGATCTGTCTTCCTCTATGCACTCTTCTGACACCTAACTTCCAAGGCCTAGAGTCACTATTGCTGCATCAAAGATACTCCCTTTTAATACCCCTTTGCAGCACTAAGTGGGGTAAACTTTCAGTGGTCCATTTTGTTTTCCCTGTTATTTACTCTTTCTTTTTGATTGCCCCAGTTGAAGTTTTTACATTTTTTACCTGCTGCTAAGGTTGTCCATTTTCTTTTCTATCAAGAGGAAACCTAGCACTCATGGGGAAAGTTTGACATTCCTCTTCTAGCATATTTATCTAGGTTTTCTTGGTGGGGGCCCATAGCAGCAGACCCACAGGGGGAGACATGAAGTCAAAGATGTCTTCAGAAAGCATCTATTGCTCAAACAAATTTTGTCTACCCTCATCAACTCAAGCTGAATAACTTCACCAAGGAAATATCTTCCCATCATTCCAAAACATAGCCCAGGACTAAACTCAAACTATCGTCACCAGGCTTGTTATGATATTCTTTATCTTCCCTGTGTTCTTAAGAGTCCTGACTCTTACATGTCATTCATGCCCTGCACCTACAATAATTCTGTCACCTTAAAACTTACATGATCTTAACTATGACACTTTGAAGTGTATTTATTTTAGAGAGAGAGAGAGAAAGCAAACAGAGGGAAGGGCAGAGGGAAAGGAAGAGAGAGAATCTCAAGCAGACTTCCCATGGAGCATGGAGCTTGACTCAGGGCTTGATCTCACAACCTTGAGATCATGACCTGCGTTGAAATCAAGAGTTGGATGCTTAATCAACTAAGCCACCCAGGGACCCCACATTAATTGATTTTTGAATGTTAAACCAGCCTTGCATAATTGGGATAAATCTCGCTTGTTCATGGTGTGTAATTCTTTTTATAGATTTTGTTGAGTTTTTTTGCACCTATATCCATGAGAGAAATTCATCTGTAGTTTCTTTTCTTGTAATGTCTTTGTCTGGTTTTGATGTTAGAGTAATGCTAACATGAAAGGAGTTAGGAAATATTCTCTCTGCTTCTATCCTCTGAAAGATGATGTAGAGAATGGGCATGATTTCTTCTTTAAATGTTTGGTATAATTCACCAGTGGACCCATCTGGGCCTGGTGCATTCTGTTTTTGATGCTAAGTTATTAATTGTTGATTAAATTTCTTTAACAGATATAAATATTGTCTTTTCTTGTGTAACTTTTGGCAAGTTGTGTCTTCCAAGGAATTGGTCCATTTCATCTGAATTATCAGATTTGTGGGTATGGAGTTGTTCATAGTATTCCTTTATTATCTTTTTAATTTCCATAGGATCTGTAGTGATGACCCCCCTTTTATTTTTTTATTTTTTTAAATTAATATATAATGTATTATTTGTTTCAGGGGTACAGGTCTGTGATTCATCAGTCTTATATAACACTCAGGGTTCATTTCAACACATATCCTCCCCAATGTCCAACCCAGTTACCCCATCCCCTTACCACCTGATGACCCCTCTTTTATATCTGATATTAATAATTTGTTTCTTCTCTTTCTTCCTGGTTAGCCTGGCCACAGCTTTATCAATTTTACTAATCATTTTTTTTTAATGACAGCTTTTGATTTTGCTAATTTTTCCTACTGTTTTCCTCTTTTCAATATCATTAATTTCTGCTTTAATTTTTATTATTTCTTTTCTTCTGCTTGTTTTAGGTATAAATAGCTCTTCTTTATCTGGTTTCCTAAGCTGAATTATTGATTTTATATTTTCCTCTCTTCTAATATAGAAAAAATTGCTGCTAAGCACTGTTTTTCCTGCATTCCACAAATTTTGATAAATTGTATTTTCCTTTTCCTTTAGTTCAAAATTTTAATATTCCTTTGAGGCTTCTTTAGTGACCCATGTATCATATAGATGTATATTGTTTAATCTCCAAATATTTGGGTATTTTTCAGATCTAGAATTTTATTGATCTGTTTAATTCCATTATGATCTTAGACCACACTTCGCATGATTTCTATTCTTTTAAATTTTTAAAGGTGTCTTTTATGTCCCAGAGTGTAGTCTACCTTCATGAATGCTCCAGGTGGACTTGAGGAGAATGTATATTCAGCTCCTATTGTATAGAGTATTCTACAAATGTCAATTACATCAAGTTGATTGATAATACTGTTCTAGTCAATTATATTCTTATTGATTTTCTTCCTGCTTGAACTATGCATTACCTACAGAGGGGTGTTGAAGTCTCCACATGTAATAGTGGATTTATATATTTCTCCTAATGGTTCTATCAGTTTTGCTTCATGTGTTTTGAAGGCCTGTTGTTAGGTACGCATACATCAATTGTTAGGTCTTCTTGGACAATTGATAATCATTATGTAATTAATGTATGTCTTTATCCCTAATAATTTTCTTTTCTGGACTGTGCTTTTTTCCAAAATTAATATAGCTACTCTAGCTTTCTTTTTTTATTAATGTTAGTATAGTATATCTCTCTCCATGCCTTTATTTTTAATCTATATCTTTATATTTAAAGTGGCTTTTTTGGGCGCCTGGGTGGCTCAGTTGGTTAAGCGACTGCCTTCGGCTCAGGTCATGATCCCGGAGTCCCGGGATCGAGTCCCGCATCGGGCTCCCTGCTCAGCAGGGAGTCTGCTTCTCCCTCTGACCCTCTTCCCTCTTGTGCTCTCTATCTCTCATTCTCTCTCTCTCAAATAAATAAATAAAATCATTAAAAAAAATAAAGTGGCTTTTTTGTAAACAACATACAGTTTTGTTTGAATTTTTTATACACTCTGAAATCTCTGTCTTTTAACTTGTGTATTTAGGCTATTCACATTTAAAGTGATTATTGATATAGTTTGACGAATATCTACCTTGTTTGTAACTGTTTTCTATTCATTGAACTTGTTTTGTTCCCTTATCCTCCCTCTTTTTCTGTTGCCTGTGTTTCAACTGAGCATTTTGTGATGCCACTTATCTTTTAGCATATTAATTATGCTTCTTAAAAAAATAATTTAGTAGGGGGTGCCCTGGAGTTTGCAATATTTATTTTTAACTCATCAAATTTTACCTTCAAACAAAGGAGGGTTAGAAAGAAAGTGGCTTCTATCCTGGTGATATTCATAAGGAGGGAAATTCCTCCAATATTGGAAAATGTTCTAAATTGCTGAGTAGCTAGAAGGAATGACAAATGTCACTACATATTTTCTTACCTATTTTTTCCACCTCTTTGCTTAGCACCTAAAAAGTGAATTTCTTCCTACTTTATCTTTCAGTCATTTGGTTGTTCTACAAATATTTTATTACCCTTCAGTCCTATAATGGAGTTTTCTTTTCACTCATTCTTTTTTTTTTTTTTTAAATCATAGTACCACACTTTTAATTTCAAAAAATCCTCTTATTCTGATAGTTTCATTTTTTGGGTGCAATCACCTTTCAAATCTGTTTGAAGACATGAGTTATAAATTTTTAGAAGATCATTTTTTTCCTTCATATTTGTGTATTGATTTTGGTATCTCTCTTGCTATTTGTTTTCCTCAAAATGCCTTATAACTCATTCTTTTGTATTCACATTTATAAATGAAGGATTTTCAAGCTTTGGCCATTCTCAAGCTTTCTATCCTATTGAGAACTGCCCCCTCCCCCAAGAAGAGTGACTTTGGGTTCCATAAGTGTGGTGGGGGAAAGCTTAAGGAATGCTTCTTGCCAGGAGATAAAAGGCAATTTTTCTGAAGGGCCCATAGATAAACAGACAACACTGAGCTACCTGAGATGGTGAGATAAGGAAAAGATCACTGTGGTCCAACTCATTTTAACCTAAAGCTACATGTCCTTGGGATTTTCTTCATGTTCATTCACGCCCATTTGAGGGTCAGATTTTACTTTTTTACCTTATTTTAGCCCAGAGGCTCACAGTGGATCTTCATTTCCCCTAAGTCAGAATTTCCACCTTCTTTAACTCTTCTGATGGGATTTAGCCTGCGAGCCAAAGATCATTCAAGTTGGGTCTGTCCCAGCTATTGCACAATTCTTTTAATGAACTGGCCTGTGGCCAGCTCACATTACCAACCCTGCTGGCTCAGTGCTTTGCATTCCTCTGAGGTTTCTAACACTCATCCACTATCCACTGTATATTTTCAAGAAATTCCTCAAATTTTCTATATGACAATAACACCCTGCTTTGTCTCCAGTGCTGGTAGATTTGTTCCTTTTCTTGTATAACTCCTATTTTTCAAGGTGATTTTACTGTCATCTCAGTGTGGTGGTGCCATTTTTTTTCCCACTTCACATGGGTAAATACATCAATGGATAAAATCAGAATGAACAGGTTAGCTTAGACTAACTATGCATTGGTCTGATTGAAAATTCAACCTTTTCATGGGTATATTTAGAATATGTACTCGTGCCAACATTCTTGGACATGGGCATCTTTACTGTAGTACTGTAAAAATGCAAGGTATTGCTAGACATTTACACAATTCATTTCAATACCTCAGAGAAATTTTTTTGTAGCTCTTTTCTGAACTATATATATGTCCGTTAACATAAGTATATTTTTCATATGAAGATGAAAATATTTATTATGGTTATTCTGGAAGGTGGAATTTTGAGTGATGCTATTTTTGCTTTTAAATTGTATTTCTCAAATTTTCTAAAATATACATGTATATAATTAAAGGGGGGACATTTAGACATAAAAATATTTCTTTTGTTTTCCTTCAGTTTGCTAGACAAATATTATACTATGCCTGTGGCTACATAGAGAATTGATCACATTTTTGAGCAATAAATTTAAGGTATGGAAAAATCTAAAAGCATAAACAGCCTTGTATGTACCAGTTGCAGAGATTTCCGGGTGTACTATGAAGTTTTAAAACTTCATGCATTATTTCTTTTCTGCTTTTTCCTGCCAGCTGCTGACCTTCAAAACAACATATTATTGAGATGACTCATGAGAATCAGTGTGAAATAGAATGTGTTACCGCTAGAAGTTTCTTCCTCCTTAGACTGCTTAGAACTGTTTCAGAGTATTATTGTATAAAGGAAGAACAAAGTTCTAAAAACTGAGATTGGAAATTAGTCCTGTCAGCACACCTAGAAAGAACTATAATTTCGTTAGGAATGTGCAACAAAAGAATCAATGTTAACTATTCATTTAACAATAACATTTATTATGCAGAAGAAATAATACATTACCAGCATTATAACATGAGATCTCGTCTAAGGTCTACCGTGGCAAATACAGAGTTTTGGTAGTCTCCATTATAATTTGGCTAACAACCCACATCTCTCAGATTTTCCCATAAATTATGTGAAATTATATGTACAAAGATTATTTTATTTAAATATTATAACAGTAGCATTTTACTTTCTTTAATATTTGGGACTCAATCTATTAAAAATGCCTGAGCAGTAAGAGACAGAAGATGACCCTAAATGTGGAAGTGACATTGGGAGGCATTTTCAAGACCTCAAAAAAATAAAGAGTACAAATTATTAACATTTTTATTTGCTATGAAAAAAAACAGGCAAAATTTGAAAGTGAGGTGGAAAGTTGTGTATAATGTCCCTTCAGTGTCATACTGAGGTGGCAAACACCAAAGCATTATCTAGGGAAAAGGTTCCCAAACTTCAGTGTGTGTCGAAATCATCCAAAGGACTTTGTAAAATTATACTTTAGTACATATAAATGAATCAATTTTGACTGAATTTTGGTGCTCTACTAGACTTTATTACATAATTTTAATCAAGCATTGTACATGGACCATCAAGGTAACATCTTTTAAATTGAAAATCACATATTTTGTGAAACATTAAGTTACTCCAAAATTTCTTGTGTTATTTTGACAGACTTCCTTTTGTTGCCTCAGATTTATGTGCTTTTACATTTTCTTAAAGCTGTATCAAAGAGTTGTGTTTTATGATGCTTAGTATTAATCAGAAATTATTTTCTCTTCATTTTCATTTAAGTAACTTATTGCAAAGACTCCTTTTTGTGTGAACATGTAGAAAAATACTGGCTTTATGTATGTTCTTCATAAAAATTTGGTGGCAGCAATATCCATGTGAAAAACATACATATTTTAGCATAGAGAAATAATAACAGAACATGGAAGCCAGGGGTTTATGTATACTTTTAGGACTTAAGTAAATAACTAGGGGATTCATAGCTTCAAATTCAGCTTTCAAATTATCACCAATTTCTTGTGGGTATTGGGAAATCACTAAGCTTTTAAATTCCTGTGTATCATTATTTGCCAAGTATTGTCATATTTGCAGGTTTATGATATTACAATTCAGTGAAGTTATAGGCAACATTTATAAATTAGAAAAAAGTTGTATCAAAAATATAAATCTTCAAAACCACCATGAGATATTATTATTTCACACTTATTAGGATGGCTACTATAAAAAAACCACATAAGATAACAAGTGTGGGCAAGAATATTGGAACCCTTGTGCGCTGTTGGTGGAAATGCAAAATGTTGCGTTTGCTATAGAAAACAGTACGGAGTTGCCTCCGAATATTAAAAATATGGTTAACATAGGATCCAGCAATCCCACTTCGGGGCACATATCCAAAAGAATTGAAAGCAGGATCTTGCAGAGGTATTTGTCCACATTCATAGTAGCATTATTCACAATAGCCAAGAGGGGGTCAATACATAATAATGGAATATGATTCAGCCCTAAAAAGGAAGGAAATCAGGTCACATGCTACAACACGGATGAAACTTGAAGACGTTATGCTAAATGAAACTAGCCAGTCACAAAAAGACAAACACTGTACACTTCCACTTATATGAAATACCTAAAGTAGTCAAATTCATAAAACAGTAGGATAATGGTTGTCAAGGGATGGGGCAGGGAGAAATGGGGAGTTGCTGTGTAATGGGTACAGAATCTATTTTGTAACATAAAAATGTTCTAAAGATGCATTGCACAACAATGTGAATATACTCAACTCTACTGCACTGCATACTTAAAAAAGGTTAAGATGATACATTTTATGTGTTTTTTACTACAATTAAAAATAGAAGAAATATAAAAAATCTTTCCGGATAGGCCTAATTTTATGGCTTTATAAGAAGGCAGCTAGAGGAGTATAATTTAGGACCCACCAAAGGATTCTTTTCTCTCTAACCTGTCTTTATGTCTTAAATGCCATCCTTAGAGCATCATTCCTAGAGGTTACGCTCCTATTCCCTATTGTGAGTATATATCTAACATAATGACCTATAATCAAGTATTTACATTTTGAGAACATTTATCCAGATTGCTAAGAGTAAACTTTGATAGGATAAGGGCGGGGGGAAGAGCAAGCCAGCATAGGGTCCTTGGTAACAGAGTTGGAGCTGGTGAAGTATGATTGTTTACCAAAAAATTCACCTATTTAACTCCACCTCAGACCTGCAGAAATTTTTTCCCTTCCTGTTTCCCGTTGCCCTGGGGAAAGTTGTTAACCATAGAGAAAGAGATTTTCTGTGTGTAACCTATGCATTCCTTTCTAGGGGCCTGCAGAAGCAACACTGAGAGAATCACTTTTCCAGCCCTCCACCTCCAGGCCATTGGCATGCTGCGGTAAGCAGTATTTTTCCTGTTTTTGAAGTTAAATCCCTTATTGATTGTTTCTTCTCATTTCCACATCTTCTTTCAGTTTGACTGAGGAACATTATATTATGATCCCTACCAAGGGACCAGAAGTGCCGATCTATTTTAAGGCCCATTCAAATGCAGACCACCCAGCTCTCAGCCTTGTGCTGTGGAACTTCTGAAAAAAATTCCATTCTTAATTTTGTGATTCTTACGCGTATACCATATACCCCCCCAAAAGTTGTTACCATGGAAACTGGGGGGGCGTAAGTAACTTGGTAACTTTAACAGAAGTGCTCACTTGCTATTGCTAAAGCTGGAATAACAACTGTGCATTTACCAGGGGAATACAGAACTTTCTATCATAAAGTTGGCTACTTTTCCTTGCCAGGTGCTCCATAATTCTTCAAGAGTATTCCCAATACAGGAGTAGTATTCTCTGTATTAACAATTTAGGGAAATGTTCGTTACTGACATAGCAGTTTATGATGGTTAGTGAAAAAAATTAAATAATTAAGACAATTTATATTACCTTATATGTCTACATTTCTCCCTTCTCGTCTGTCTGAGGCTTCAAAAGGACATCCTGGAGGGGTTTGTGGGATTTAGTTTCCTTTATTTTTTAATTAAACATTGAAGTGATTCATTATATAAAATTTGGAGAGCAGAGTAAAATGTAAAGAAAATGAAAAAAGCCATCAACTCATTATCCTGGCTCAATCCTGGTTAATAATTTGATGTATATTTTTCCAGTATTTTTTCTTAAGCATTTTTTGTTATGATAGCTGCAATGATTGAAGCTGCAATTGAAAAAAAAAATTGCAGGGACTCCTGGGTGGCTCAGTCAGTTAAGCATCTGCCTTTGGTTCAGGTCATGATTCTGGGGTCCTGGGAGCGAGTCTCCTTGCTCAGCGGGGAGCCTGCTTCTCCCTCTGCATGCTGCTCCCCCTGTTTGTGCTCTCTCTTCCTCTCTCTCTGACAAATAAAAAAAACAAAACAAAACAGAAAAACTTAAAAAAAAAAAAGGAATTGCAGATTCCTTAAGTGCTGGAGTACATGGATAAAACTGCTTTGTTGAGTGTTCCTTTACCTTTATTTTTTAGCAATAGGATTTATCCAAGCCGTCTGTCATTCAGCATTTCCTACTAATATGTCTTATTTTTGTTTTAGACTGTTTATTTTCCCTGGTTGACATGTAGGGTTTATGTAATTTTGGAAATTTTTACCTAATTAAAACTAACTTATTTGATTGATAAGTACTTGCCGCGGGGAAGATACCTAGCGAACATGTTGGTGCCACAGTGTCAGAGTTTGGATTTGTCTAGAATATACTCACTGCTGACAGGTGAGTGCCATGGGATATAAGATGCCGAGAAGGCGTAAGTTATGAAGGGATGAGATTTCCATGGTGGCAGTGGGGCAGCTACTTCCACCTCTCGTGATGACGCTCTTACCGGCATCTTACAGGGTTGGCTCTGAAAGTGATAGGCTGAGAATATGTGCGAATGGAAATTCCAAGGAACTGGAACATGCTGTAATCAGGGAAAGGTTTGTGAATTTATTTAAGCTTCCATCCAACTGTACTCTTTATAAGAAGACTAGCGATATTAGTAGACTTTCTCTCAGGCTACTCATAGATAGCAGTTACTGAGTGCTTACCGTATGTCGGTACATGACACTTACTATCTAATGAAATCCTCTCAACGGTCCTATAAATTAAATCCTGTTCTTCTCATTTTAGCAACGAAGAAACTGAGTTATAGAGAAAGTAAATAACTTGCCCAAAGTCCGTAGCTAGTTAGTAATGAAGTCAGAATGTGAACTTTGGCAATCTAACTTGAGAGCCCATTTTCTTAACAATGTTTTACTGTGTTCCTTCTGGTAGATTCAGATCAATAAACCTTCTCAAGACTCTTATGAGCCTTGTTATCACTCTTCCCTGGAAAAGTAACACCAATTACCAAATGCCAAATAGAGAGAGCACTTGTCTTTAAGTCTCTGGAAAAAAACATGAACTCGAAAATTTAAAAATTAAACTCCATATCTTTTATCTTTTGAAATGGACCAAAAGAACTACTGGATGTCTTCAATGGAAAATTAAACAGTTGTCTAAGCTCACCATTACTGGTATCCGATTCTATAGGTTCTCTGTACTTCTCATTGTCTTTGAGCTCTTTTACAATTCTTATAAGGTATAGATAACTAATAGCTATGCAAATGCTTGCTGTCCAAAAATCATGCTTATGGATTTTATCTGGGGTTAACACAACTGATTTCTCTCTACCTCCCGTGGAATAAGCCAGTTTTGGAACTATTTGCAAATTAATTTTAACATACTTAATCTTTATATATGTGTGATTCTTTAAATCTCATTTGAATCAGTTGTAACATTGATGACTTCCTCATTAATTAATGAATGAAATAAAATCTTTGGCAGGTGTCCAATTTACTCTTGTATGAGAATCATGATTATGTCCTCTTTGAAAATCTCAAACTTCCTTTTCTTGTTTAATTCTAATCAGTCTCCATATTCTATACATTCTACCTCAAATATATTTTAAACCTGTCTTTTCTGTTCCTTTTGCCTGATCTGGATCCTCATCATCTCATCAGCGCACTCTAGCAGCAGTCTAACTGATAATATAAATGTTCGCTGAATAAATGCATGAACACCCAGGTTTGGGATCAGGATTATAATAGTTATTGCCAACGATGGGAACAGCTGAGTTGGAAATAGCAGGAGATACCAGCACTCTAGAAAGGCTGATTTCAAAAATGCTTCTGAGCTATGGTTTCATTGATAATTCTTTTTTGATAAGATGTTTTAGTACAATATGCACAATAATATAATTGCTCTTGCACTCAAAATTCAACTGGTTTTGTAGTGGCTTGATGCCTGGTTATATTTCTTCTTCCTTCTCTTCCATTTCTTTAGGCATGGCTGGGTAACACCAAGTAGTTGTTCATCACCTGGAGCTTATACTACTGGGATATTCAAATGAATAGTAATCCATTCAGTTGTTTCTTATATCTTAGGCTCAATAACAGGTTGGGTTTGAATGGTGGTAGTGGGGGGTGGAGAAGGGAAGATCATCAATATGCAAAATGTTCTTTGCTATTTAGAGTATGAAATAGGTGATGGGGATGAAGGAGTGCACTTGTGGTGATGAGCACGGGGTGATGTATGGAAGAGTTGAATCACTACATTGTACACCTGAAACTAATATTACACTGCATGTTAACGAACTGGAATTTGAAGAGAAACTTTAAAAAAATGCTTTAAATTCCTCTTCCACTAAAGAATACTTCTCAAAAATAACTTTGGCCAAAGTTGTTTTGTTGTTGTTGTTGTCATTTTTAAGTATTTCCTCTGGTAGGTGCCCACATCAGGATCCACTCTTGTATATTCTTGTGGCAACATAAACAGCACAAACTGTAGCCCAGAAATCCCACACATAATCTGAATATACAAATTTAAGAGTGAAAAAAATGCCCTATGTAAATCCTTGAACTTCAGGATGATACCTCGAACCACTGTTTGGAAACTAGAAGGTGCATGCAGGGACAAGTCATGGAGAGGTGTCCACAAAGAATTTCTGAAGGTGGGGGGACACCCAACAATGACCTACGATGATACTGAAAGTGTTCTCAAACTACTCTGTTTTCTGAAGTTTCTTCTACTGCACACACAAAATGATTAAAAATAATACTCTTTGAAAGGCTCAGAAGCCTCCCCAGTACTTGTGTGTCATAAAGAAGAGGATGCTTTAACATGCTTGAAAGCCTCAGGCATGTTAAATTTGCCATTAGCAAAATATTTTCATTTACAAGGACGACAGACTAGAGAAAAATAAAGAGGGTTTATCCTGTCCTTATTTAAGTTGAAACTACAAAGGCTATATATGTTTCCATTTTTAGCTGCTAAATTGTTATTATGTAAGCATTTTTAAGAATGTCCTTTTTTATCTAGCTGCCTTATAAAGTGGATAAAATGTCAAAATACTCCTCTAAAACAATTTTAAAATTCAGTAAAAATTTTGAATTGAGCAACTTCAATATTTTTAAATGGTCCTTTAACACAGATATGATTCTTATGAATGCCTAAACACAATTAGGATTTATGTATATATCTATTAAAATTTTTCCCTTTTTATCGAGTTATTACAAAATTATGTTTTAACTGATATAGACCTATTATTAGCTTTCATTAAGAAAGCTTGATGCCTGGTTATATTTCTTCTTCCTTCTCTTCCATTTCTTTAGGCATATCTATAAACTAGTATATAATTACACACCCGAACATTTTCTTTTTTTTTTTAAAGATTGTATTTATTTGCTTGAGAGAGAGATTGAGAGAGAGAATGAGCAGGGGGAAGGGCAGAGGGAGAAGCAGACTCCCTGCTGAGCAAGAAGCCTGATGTAGGATTTGATCCCAGGACCCTGGGAACATGACCTGAGCCGAAGGCAGACACTTAACTGACTGAGCCACCCAGGTGCCCCAGCCCAACATTTTCTAATCTTTTACTTATGAACTCTCTGCATTTTAAAAAATATTTTGTCCATTTTTGTATGATATACAATAAAAAAGTGAGCTTAAGTGAAACATTTTTCTATTAGCATATCAACAAAAAATAAAATCTAATACTTATTTAAATAATAATTTTAATGTTAAAATATTTAATATTGTAATATCTAATAATTTTAAAACATATAAGCATAAGTTTAGACTCTTTTTTTTTTAAAGATTTTATTTATTTATTTGAGAGAGAGAGAATGAGAGATAGAGAGCACGAGAGGGAAGAGGGTCAGAGGGAGAAGCAGACTCCCCGCTAAGCAGGGAGCCTGATGCAGGACTCGATCCCAGGACTCCAGAATCATGACGTGAGCCGAAGGCAGTCGCTTAACCAACTGAGCCACCCAGGCACCCTAGACTCTTTATTCAGTAAGAAAACAAAAGATGCTTAATTTCCTTTGAATTATGTAAGACAAAGCCTACTTTGTAAAGAATAATATTTAAAATGAAATATGTTTTATTTTGGAACTGAATATATGTTAAAGATACATATTAATGTGTAACTCCATGTTATACATCAAAAAGAGCAAAAACACCTTTCATGACCTTGCAATTTTAGCACATTCATCAAAAACTGAACTTGTTTGTTTAAAAATGTTTTTTTTCCATTGATGAGGCAAAAGCAGTGTTTCCAGGCTATTTCTGAAGATTTTTCCACAAATAAAGTAATTTCTTTGGGGTATAGTAATTATGTCACAATACATGGATTACAATTTGTTTTCTCATTTCTCATTACATGGATTACAAATTAAGTTTTTGAAGTCTGTCTCTTGAAGAACTATTTAAGAATATAGCTCCTGGATCTGGTGAAGAATAGTTTTTGTATTATAACCACCAAAGAAGCAGAACTGCCTGCTTCTTGGTATGACTAAATGATAAGATTGATTTATTATAGTAATGAACAACATCAAAATTGAGGAGAGTAAACTTTTCCATTGTACTATAATATATAACTCTTTCATAACAATTTTATCAGAATTTTTCCACAGATAAGATCATATCATGGACAATGAAAGCATTAACAAATCTCTTGAGCCTGTCAATTTGTTTTATACAATGTACAATCAGAAAATTTTATATGAATAACATTCTATCTGTACAAAATTATCCTTTCATTTGACAATTTTCCCCATGAATTTCTTATAATAGTGACAAGCTAATTCAGAAATATAAATTATAGCAGGGCAATGTAAAATATTTCTGGCATCTCTCTTTTTATAAGGTAAATGTATAAATCATTGTGATTTTCCAGGGGCTCATTGAGAAATCTCAAAGATAATTTTAATTTTAATTTAAAAAGACATCGAGTGCTTGTTTTGGCAGCACATGTACCAAAAGTGGAATGATGTAGAGAAGATAGCATGGCTTCTTCACAGGTATGACATGCAAGTTTGTAAAGCATTCCATGTTTTTTCAGCAAATATTCTCATACAAAGCATGAAGTTGGACTCTAACATTATACCATATACAAGAGATTAACTTAATGTGAATCAAAACTGTTAAAAGAAAACATATGGAAAAAGCTTTAAGACATTGGATTTGGCACAGTGATTGCTTGGATATGACACCAAAAGCATAGACAACAAAAGAAAAAATAAATTGGACTATATCAAAATTTAAAACTTTTGTGCATCAAAACACACTGTCAACAGAGTGAAAAGGAAACCCATGAAATGGGAGGAATTATTTGCAGATCATATATCTAATTAGGGCTTAGAACACAGAAATACATAAGGAACTCCTACGATTCAACAAAAAAAATAAACAACCAGATTTAAAAATGGGCAAAGAAATTGAATTGACAATTCTCTAAAGAAAATATACAAATGGCGAATAAGCACAGATAAAATGTTCAAATCACTAATCACTGGAGAAAAATGCAAATTAAAACTACAATGAGATATCATTTCCCAACCATTAGGAAAGCTGTTTTAAGAAAACAGAAAGTAATAAGTGTGGACAAGGATGTGGAGAAAGTGGAACACTTGATGTTCCTGGTGCAAATATAAAATGGTGCAGCCACTACAAAGACTGGTATGGTGGTTCCTAAAAAAAAAAAAAAAAAAAAAAAAATTAAACATAGAATTACCATATAATCCAGCAATTCCACTTCTCAATATACACCCCAAAGATTTCAAAGCAAGGTCTTGAAAAGATATCTGTACACCCATGTTCATAGCAGCATTAGTGAAAGCAATCCACATGTCCACTGAAGGATGAAGGGCATAAACAAAACATGGAATGTACATAAGGTGGAGTATTATTCAGTGTTAAAAAGCAAGAAAATTCTGACACATGCTCCACATGGATGAACCTTGAAGACATTTTAAGTGAGATAAACGAGTCATAATATGAGAACTACTACATGATTCCACTTACATGAGCTGTTTAGAGTAGTCAAATTCATAAAGACAGAGAACAGAATTATGGTTGCCAGGAGCTGCAGAGGAAGGAGATATTGTTTAATGGGTATGAAGGTTCAGGTGGGGAAGATGAAAAAGTTTTGGAGATGATTGGTGGCGATGGTTGCAGTGTCAAAGTACTTACTGTACTTAATGCTATGGAACTGTACACTTAAAAATGGTTATGATGGTACCTTTTATGTATATTTTATCACAATAAAAAAATGGAAAGGACATCCTAAAAATTTTATTTTCATGAATTTAGGATCTGATCTCAGGGAAGCAAAATAAAGAATTATAAGAAAAGATTTGGTCATTTGATTGAGACAGGAACACAATTACCTGTGACCAATGACAAGTTATACCATAACTACACATAAATCAAAGTGACAACAATATGCAATAAAAACAGAAGAAGCTTACAAAATTGTCAGGAACTTATTACGCTTGTTCAAAGCAGACTAAATATTTCAAGCTCAATTTATATTTTCACAGGGAGAAAATAAAATTCCAGTATTGCTTTAATTTAGTCTTTGGCAATAAAGTGTATTAACATATACTTATAAATAAACACACCAAAATTAAGGAAATTTTGCCAAAATTTTAACATATGTTGTCTGTTTTCTTTCAGACTCAGATATTATAAAGCATGGCAATAAAATTCACTTTCATCAAAACTTCAGTAACGTGCTATACACACTCAATCAAGTTTTATCCTTCATTTTGTTCTTTAATATTCTGGAACAAACTGAACTTACAACAAATCTATTCTGTTTTTCCTCAGAAAACATGCCAGGCTATCTCTCCTGATTGTCAAGGGTTGTATTTCTCTTTTTCATTTTGTATGATTTCATTTTTTCTTAATTTTTTGAGATTTCTTATATGACCTATAGTATGTCTGTTAGGAGAATGTTCCATGTTTATTTGGATGATTGTCATTTATCTTTCTTTATTCTGGGTAATATTTCCTTTTTGGGGTCTACATTATATGATATTAATATCCCACAGTAAGTTTTTTTTTATTATTGTCTACTTAGTAGGCCTTTTAAATAATTTTAACCTATCTATTGCAGGGAGGTAATAAATTGCAAAGGAGCATGAGGAAATTTGGGGGTTGATGGAGAAATTCAGCATGTTGATTGGCAGTGATATCATGAGAGTTTCATATCTGTTAAAAGTCATCAAATTGTATACTTGAATTGAGTGCAGTTATTATACCTCAACAAGGTTGATTAAAGGCAGAATATACTAACAAAAAATACCTAGGAACTCTCCAAGTATTTGGAAATTACACTTCTAAATAAACCTGGGTCAGAGAAGAAATTACAATAAAAACCTAAAATATTTTGAGCTAAATAATAATGGAAAGACTTCTTATCAAAATATGCAAGATGTATGGAGCACCTGGGTGGCTCAGTCAGTTAAGCGTCCAACTCTTGATCTCAGCTCAGGTCTTGATCTCAGGGTTGTGAGTTCAAGCCCTGTGTTGGGCTCCACGCTGGGCATGGAGCCTACTTAAAAAAAGAAAAAAAGAAAATAACAAAATATGCAACATACAACTAGAGCAACGTTTAGAGGGGAATTTTTCATTCTAGATGTTTATATTAGGCATGCAGAAACATTTAACAATATTGATCTAAGTTTCTACCTCAGAAGCCTTAAAACAAAAATTGAATCCAAAGTAAATCAAACAAAAGAAACAAGATGAGAGCAGAAATCAATGAAATTGAAAATGACCAACAATAGAGAAAACTTACAAGGCAAAACTTTGCTCTTCAAAAATATTCATATGGTTGATAAATCCCCGGACAGGAGACATGCTGTTTGTCTTCTCCTGGGATATGAGCAAACTTATCAAAGAAAATTGGATATCTCGGTGTTCTAGATAATATTATATTTTACTCTGAATATTAGCATGACAACTGTGGACATTAGTTTTTGCTAACAGTTTCAGGTAAGATTTTGAAGGATGTGAAGATGTTTACTGTGTGAACAGTGAAGGTAAGTATATTCTCAGTCTCCATGCAAAGATATCAAATTATGTTATGTTCATAGTTTATGAAAAATTATCCAAAACTTGGAAATAAAGCCAAGAGAATACAGATATATTTTTAATGTCATACTGGATCTTTATTTAATTTAAAAAATGAAAATTTTTTAATTTAAGAAAATTAAACTGGCACTTTTACCTGTGTTTTAGTATTCTTCTTACTATTTGATTAGAGCCCAGACACTATGAAATTCACATTATCTTATAGATTTATGTGTGATAGAAAATTTAACTTCCAAAATTGTGTTGTATTTTTTTGTTTCTTCCTGTGAAGTAACCTAGCGATTTTATTCTAACATTACTTTACTCAAGTGCCTATAAATAGATCGTTTCTCAAAATGTTTTTTGAATTAGCTTTAACATTCTAATTGCTAATGTTAGGAGACAATCCTCCAATGGTCTCTCACATATCTGTGTGTCTTATGAGTAAAGGTGAATGCCTTTGTTCTGAATTATCTTTCCAAGAATGTTTATACAGCAAACAGCCTTGAATGATACATTGATTTGCTTCCAGAACAAAGCACAGTTTTGCGTACAGTCTTGGAAGGTAGAGAGAGATCTCCCTCCTGAGCTGGGGGTCAGGCATGCTCAGTGTGTATTACCTAAGCTCAGAGTTCCTCTCTTAGAATGCAACCCACTACTGTGCAGGTGTCACCTGTCCTTCTTCATATCACTGTATAGAAATTGTGGTTTGAAGAACTGGCACCAAATATGCTTATGCTCATGCTGCTTGCTATGCTGTAAATAATAAATTTCTTTTTGCTTCTGACCCAGGCATCTTGCGTATTCTTCTGGCATCCATGAATCCACTGCAGGTAGATTTTTTGCTTGCAAACAGGATAAAATCTCAGACCCCTCAGAGTTCTTGACTAGGTTCTTTATTATTTAAAAAATTGGACAAAAGGGGTACATGACTGGCTCAGTGGGTAAAGCATGTGACTCTTGATCTCAGGATCATGAGTTCAAGCCCCAGGTTGAGTGTGGAGATTACTTTTTTAAAAAAGAAAAGGAAATAAAATAAAATAATTAGGCAAAAATATTTGACTTGTATTCATTCTATATTCGTATGAGAATTGTGTTTAACATGTTGATAGGTCATTCACTGAGATACCCAAGTGGTTTTATCTGCTAGATTCAATAAAATGGCATCATCCAAGAAGTGAACTCGAAGAGCTGTTAAGCTAAGGCATGTTTTTTCTTGGTTCCTGTAGGGTTTTCCAATCAACTTTGGAAACTTATCTTTGCTGACTCACAGGTTCTACAGGTTTTTTTTTTTTCTTTCTTTGCTTTCTACAACCAAGAGCAGGGAGTAGGCTGTCTTGAGCACCTTGTGTGTACATGAATTTAATTTGTGTGTAGCCAATAAATATTTCCTACTTGATTGCAACAATGACTGGTAGTCTGTTTGCATGGTCTAGCCATTTAGTAATCTGCAAGGGATGATGGAGATTTGTTCTTTGTCAGGTAAGAGACAATAGAAAATCTGGCTTGTTTTTCTGTTTGACTATTTGTGAACTCATATCAATTAAGAAAATATTTTTCTGTTCATTGGAGAGGAGACTAACCCTTTGATATCTGAACTGGGGAGTTTTTGTGTTCTGTGTTTACTTTTACTTGAGGTTGTAGACCAAAGGCTGCAGGCTCTCTCTGTGTTTTTGTGATTGAGGGAAGTTTTTAGCTTTTTGGGGGTGATTTCAAATATATTCCTATCTCTAAAGGGTATTAATAAATTAGACTGTAAAGTCTTACAAAAGAAAAGAGCTCTGTTCTGATTGGTTTATACAAGTTAATAAGGTACAATAATACAATATCTCTAATGGTCCCAGAATTTCTAGAAATTAAATAAACTAAATTTTAATATTTTATATATGTTAGTCTTTTTTAAAAACCCTTTCTAGAGGAACTTAATTCAGAACACTTTTATATAAGAATCCAAATCCATATTATCAAGGTGAAATCTTGGACAAATCAGACTAGATCTATAATTTTGGGTTTCTCTGCTTTGGCACTATTGACATTTTGGGCTGGAAAATAACAATTTAAAAGATTAGTCTCTTTCAAAAGACATCTCTCATTACATTCTCATTTAAACACATTTTCTTTATTTTTTTAACCCTAAATAATTTGTGGAAACAAAGACTACTTACTAGATCTATGGAAGTAATGCAGGAAATCTTAAATATTTAAATGATGAAAAATTAAACTCCTCTTGTACTAACTAAAATATTTTGCTAAAGATTTTTACATGTTAATAAAATTAGTAAGAAGACAATGTTGATTTTAAACTACCATTACTCTAATTTGCCCAAAGAATTATCTATTTAAGAAGAATATCTTTTCCTGATTTTTCAAATATAAATAAATCTCTGTATTAAAATATCAAAAAATTTAAAGACTGGAGTTTTGCCAAAAGTTCCCAGTGTTGAATTCTTCTTTCTATCTGGGAGCCATGTCTATTACGCGAATTCACAGTTAACTTTTTTTCTGAGTTTCACTCTTGGCAAGGGAAAACATACAAAAGAAGCACACACAATTTAATATTTCCCCTGCTTTCCCCCTTTTTTGGAAAGTCTTCACTTTATATCTACACTAGATATTTCTAGAATTTATACATAATGACAGAGCATGTGCATGAACAGATTCATTTCCAAATTTCCAAAGGTAAAAAAAAATAAAAGGAAAAGAAGGGGGAAAGAAGCAGGAGGAAGCCAGCTTAAAACAGTTATTCTATAAACAGTTATATTACAAGTTTTACTGTAAAAGGCTAATTACCTAAACTCTACAAGGAAAGGAAGGTTAGATGAAAGAAACCCTATTTTTACACCTATACACACCAGAGAAAAAGCATTACAGCTTATTGAAGCAATAGCTAGAGTCCTTAATGATTCAATCAAACCATATGATTAAAAAGCTGGTACTTACTAATCACCAAAGTAGGAAAATTTGAGAAGGTGATCTCTTACGATAAAAAGTGATCTTTCATTCAGACAAACAAGTCAGAGAATCTCCTCCCAAGGTTTTCTTCCTATTTGTTCTAAATTGTCCCTTAAATAATGCATCTAGTCCATGCCAGAAATATCCCATAGTGGCCACAGTATTTCTAAATTCTCCTTGGTGAAATTAGGCCAGTTAGAGAAATATGCACTTGAATGAAAGTGTGAAGGCAGCATAGGCATGGCCCAAGGTGTGAAAGAAAGAAGACCCCAAGATTCCTGCAACACTCGTAAGCATCTGACTGATCAGCCAGTCTCACAGCTTGGAGACTTGCGGCTCCAAGCAAAAGAAACTAAATTAAGTAATTATCAAAGAAACAAAGCAAGACTGAGGAAAGGTCTTACTAGGTTTGAATCAGTGGCCCACAGCAAAATGGGTCCAATAAGGAGGCTGTGCCTGATGGGCCCTTCTGAACCTGTCAGCTCTCCAAGGATGGATCGAGAGACAGACTATTGAAGCTACATTCATCTTTTCCCCTCCAAACTTTCTCTTATGGACTCACAACAAAAAGTGACAAGGACAAAAAAAGAACTAAGACATGTTATTGATAACAAACCAGCTTTCCCTCTAGATATAAGAGTTTTCAAATCTGACCAGATCACCAAAGGATTCCTGAAAGGAATCCTCATTCCCAGGACACAAAATAAACTGTTTCAGAGAGGACTTCACATAAATCTCTTGGACTTGAGCACCAAAGCAGGACCTACCTGGCCACTATAGTGGGAGAGACCTCTGAACAGGAAGTTCAAGCCTCAGGGGTAAATGTGGTTTCAGAGCCGAGGGTCTCAGGCCATGACGGCCAGGGGCTCTCCATCAGATCTTCTCATGGTCTCCAAGAATGTCAGTGTCAATTCCCCAAAAGAACATCAGAAAAGCATGTTGATCAAGCAAAGCTAAGTTTATTAGACTTGCTGTAATAAGGGCACCTTCAAAGTCTTAGTAGTGTCTCAGAAGGGAGATTTCAAGAAACAGTATTTGTAGGGTTTAGGTGTAGGGTTTATGAGGTTTCAAGTAAGTCTTTCACGGCAGGTAACTGACTGTGATAGTTTTGACACAGTAATTTCGGATTGGTGGACGCGGTGAGGTGTTTTAATGAGTAAACCATTGAAGGGGAAACAAGGTGTTTGCCCAAGCCAGCTACCTACTGTCCTAATAGAAGAGTTGTTATCTGAATGAGCCAAATATTCACCTGGACAAAATTAGTTTGCAGAAATGCCCTGAATAGGTAGTAAAATGTACTGATTTTTGGTCTTATCTCCCTGGACCACAGTTGTCTGGAAGAACAGTTGTGTCATGATGGCACAGGGGGTTGGAATTCTCTGAACATTTCTAATCTGTGACCTCTGCTATGGCTTGTCCAGGGGTAGACCACAAAGCATCATTGCCTTAAGATGATTTCCCACATAAAAATCAGTTAATATTTTTCAGAGGAATAATTTTCTTCTGTTTCCTTAGAACATATCCTTTATTTAGAATGGTGTATTATCTTTCATTGATCTGGTAATATTTCTGTTTCCATTTTCTGGCAAAGGGGATATTGGTTGTTAATCCATTAAAGTTAAAAGAAGTTTCACCAGGGTTTGGACCTCAGATTCCCTCAGGTTTCCCGAGCACACTGGCCTATCCTACCTTAACCTGCTCCCATTTATAACTAGCAAAAATTCATCAAACTTCTAAGGCTAGTAACCATTTCTTCTGACTTTAATATCTTGCAGTTATTTACATAAAAATTTAGGTTAAGAAAAATTAGCAGCTTACCCTTTTGACCCTTTTGTAAAGCAAACAATTTGGACATTTTCCTTCTAACATGACTGGTAGATCAAAAAATAAGATTACAGATGACAGAATCAGTCCGGCTACTTCATAATAGGAATGATTTCACTGTTTTGGACTAAAGCAAAAATGTCTTTGTCAATTGTAATTTGGTGAAGCCGTCTGAATTGGAAGCCTAATATACATATTTCACTGCTTACATTTATTAAAACAGAGAAATTAAAACATGATTTGACTCAGTAAATATGAAGACATTTCTAAAACCCATCCAAAAAGGGCTTTTTA
This sequence comes from Eumetopias jubatus, assembly GCF_037043125.1. Classification (NCBI taxonomy): domain Eukaryota; kingdom Metazoa; phylum Chordata; class Mammalia; order Carnivora; family Otariidae; genus Eumetopias; species Eumetopias jubatus. The sequence goes on from NW_028274820.1 coordinate 39,520,770, forward strand.
GTTTGATAAGCCAGATTGAGAGGCAGACATAGATAGACAGTACAGATCCATACAGAAAATGATCTTGCTTGTGTAAGTGTCGGTAGGAAGATTTTAATAGTCAAGAGTGTGGAAACCAGACAAAGCCATGAGGATGCCTGGCTTTTAAAGTTTATTTTATAAATATCCTCTAATATTTATGAAAACTATAGTCCTAGAAGCTAGAACATGAAAAGAATGCAAGAGATGGTCAGGTCAAAGATTTTTGAAGATGGACAGGAAGATATTTAAATATCTTAGGAGACAAAGAAGTGAAAATCCAGCTGAGATGATAAAGCAAGGGATAACAATCCTAGCGGGGCTGCATACTTCTAGAAGACAAGCTCAGCCATGTCCTGAGCCATGTCCTGAGCCATGTCAGTAAACTGTTCCTGACAATCAGCTCTTACGCATACAATTGTGAACAGAAACCGATGCCTCATTATTTTAAATGGAAAACTTTTAATATGTTAACCATCAACTCAGTGCCTCCAACCAATTTCTTAAAGTACAGGAAACCAGTGCATATGAGTAGCAGACTCTATTATTAGGATGTGAAGTTATTATAACTAAAGGTTGTATCCTATGCAGTAATGCTACAATGCCTCTCTTTACACCATGGACATCCTAAGAGTCACGTCTCTTTTACTGGCATTACATTACTCTTGTCAAGGCTTCTACATGGACCCTGTCATTCTGTCAATTGTATTTGGATCTCAACCCAAGGCTTTTTCGCCTCATCATTTTAATAAAAAAATATTGCATTGAGCTTTGGGGACATAAATACACATTTTTCTCCACATAAACACCAGCCTAAAATATTGTTTTGAGAGAGAAAGTTCAGGGCATCCAAGATGCATCCTAGTGGAAAGATCTTAACCAAGGAGAGAATCAGCAGCTTGTGTCTATATTAGGAAATCTATGACTTAGTTGTGACTTAAATTCATGCGCATGAACCCTTCGTGGAACTCTTCTCCATCCTCCACAGATATAGTGGTTATAACTAAGTTTGTCACTGTTGTCATTAAGAATTATTCTAGAATAGTTCTGCCTGAAAAAGGAAGGAAATGCTGACACACACTACAATATGGATGAACCTTGAGGACATTATGCTAAGTGAAATAAGCCAGTAACATGAAGACAAATACTCTGTACTATGCTGCTTATGTAAGGTATCTAAAGCAGTCAAATCCATTGCAAGAGAAAGTAAAATTGTGGTTGCCAATGGTTGGGGGACGGGAAAAGTGAGGAATTGTTTAACAGATACAGAGTTTTAACTTTTTCAAAATGAAAAGGTTGTGGAGATTGGTTGCACGACAATGTGAATATGCCTAACACTTCTGTAATGTACACATAGAAATGGTGAAGATGGTAAATTTTACGTTATGCATTTTTTACTGCAATAAAAGAACAAAAGAGGGGGAGAAAGAATCATTCCAGAACTTCACCTTATTCAGAGGGCATCTCCAAAAATTGTTTGGTATGACATAAGTATCTCTTTAGTGATAAAGCATCTTTTCACCCAGGAAGAATACGGAGTATGTATAAAAATCTTAAGAAAATAAAATCCATGATGTTAATATTTTGCAGTAAGGGATCCTGCATATTTTCTACTATATTTTATAATGTTTGCTAATTAGCCTGTAATTCCATTTTCTAACGTGTATCTGTGTAGTTGATTTAGGTTTGTGATATTAAATTCAATTCTTACTAAATTTATGTACTTTTTTTTAAAGATTTTATTTATTTATTTGACAGAGAGAGACACAGCGAGAGAGGGAACACAAGCAGGGGGAATGGGAGAGGGAGAAGCAGGCTTCCTGCCAAGCAGGGAGCCCGATGCGGGGCTCGATCCCAGGAGCCTGGGATCACCACCTGAGCGGAAGGCAGAGGCTTAACCACTGAGCCACCCAGGCGCCCCAATTTATGTACATTCTTGAAAAACTGAAGATAATGTATTTATAAGTTTAGTTTATGAGACCATCAGAGTTAAGTAGTCAGGAAGACTCTTTAAGTTAGATGATTGTCTTGCTGAAAAGAAAATTGAACATTTTAACGTGAAATGTTAAACATAAAAGAAAATTTAATAAGTTCAGATATTTAAGGGAATTTAGTAAGGTGCTAAAATCCCCCTTAAAAGCAATTGTAAAAATTTGCTAAACTTTTTTTTTAAATTTGCTAAACTTTTAAAAAGAATTCAGGATATAAAGTAAATTAAAAGCTTAAGAAAGAATCAAGTGAATAAAATAGTCATTTAAAAAGAAACCTAAGAAATGAGTTTTCCACACAGAAAAGCTGTTCTTGAGGGCATAGAAAACTCACTTAAAAAAAAAAATCTCACTTTCACACTGATAATAATATTTACTATAAAGAAGAGAGTTGGGTTGCAGCAAGCTAACAACTAGTCATTAACCACCACTGACAAAGTGTGAGCAAGTCAGGTATCCTATAGAATAGAAATAGAACTACATTCAGCGACTGCAGAGAACCACAGCTAAAAACATAGATGTGGAGTATTTGTCTTCCTATTTGAACCATATCGAACCCTTCTTGGTAATTTTTAACCTCAGAGCTTTCACTCAGTTCTTTATTCATTAACTGCCTCACCAGCAGGCAATTTTGTGAGTTACAGGGTCAGCCTGAACCTGTGGGGCTGACTACCAGGAGCCTTGATAATGAGCGAGTTAATTCTCTCTTCCTCCCTGGGACAGAGTAACTTAGAATTCTGCTCAGGTGCAAAAGCAGTTTGAAACTGACTATGTCTCCGGTTCTCAAAGATTTTCTCACAATCAAAAATAGATTTTCTTTGCTTTTTAAGTAATCTGCAAAGCACCCCTGCTCAGTAACATGTACATTTAATAATTTGGGGGGAAGATAATAAGGATGACCTGGTGTGATACCATTTTAATGAGCCAGTTTCTCTCTGAGCTCTGGGCTTTGGTGAATCGGAGGCACATTTTTAAATGACTCAGAATCACTTATTGATCACCCTCTGTGTGTAGATGACTGTGTTCGTATTATTGACAATTTAAAAGAATAACAAAAGGAAAAGCCTTGGACTTCAAAGAGTTTCTAACAGCCGTTTTGGAATATGGAACACTTCTGGGCGGGCAAGGCCAGGGCAACATGCTGTAGCCATATGTCAGCTTCAGGGCACTGGGTCACACAGCGGTATAAGAGGAAAGGAAATGAGAACCAGAAGTAGCCTATAAAAATGAAAGTGCCTCCAAAGAAATCCCCAGACCAATGGTCCAATGGAATATGTCCAGCGGGGACTAGAGAAATCCATCCAAAAATTATACCTCTTACTAAGCACAAGACCTGCTCCAGCTATCAGTTCAATGAAGAGTTTTTAGATTAAAAAAAAAAAAAATCACTGGTCTCCTTGAGAGACTGAAAATACAAATGGGCAATGTCAGACCATATATGACCATACAACTCTGCCCACAACCGCTGCAGCAATCAGCCCCGAATCATCAGGACTTGGTCAGTGATTGCCAGCTTCCTCTAATGATTGCCCAGCGTGCAACTCAGGACCGACCAGAGAAAGCCTCGTACATTTCCCGAATCAGTCATGTCAGATGTCCCACTTCTAGCTAGGCCCTCTCACTTTCCCGTGCCAACAACCTCTAATCGGAGCCTAGCTGAAGCCTACCCGTCTTTTTTTTTTTTTTTTTTTTTTTTTCCCCAGTTATTAAGCTTCCTTGCCTTGGAGTCTCTGCCAAAGGCAAGCAATGGTGGCTAACCCCCACCTCCCATCCCCACCCATAGCAAGCTCTGAATATAGTCTTTCAAAATTCTTATTTGGGTGGTACTCATTTATTTCCACAGTTTTACTGGGAGTCCCACCTAGATATGATCTGCCCTGGCTGTTGCCACAAACCTCAGCCTTTGACCAGTTGCACCCGTGGTCACCCCTGGTGCCTTGCAGCTCTTGGCCTGTGGAGACCCCGACCCGTGTGGTAAGTCAGCGCCGGGTCTGAACTCTGCTGTCTTCGCATTGAGTTCCCTGGCTATTTATCCTCTGTTTGATAGACAGACATTGTTATTGGTTCCCATTTGTTTGGCATTCTTAGTGGAATCAGATCACTTTTTTTTCATCCATTTTGCTGTGTTTTGTGCTTCTACTCTGGATTGTACTGCCTGGAAGTGTTTGTTAGAAGAAGGAGAATGACAGGTGAAAACATAGGCCCAGGCCCTATAAGCCTGGGGCTCCAGCTGACCTCACAGAGTCATGAATTTCCTGTTCTTACTGGACAAGAGTCCATTTGGACAAACTCTGCAGAGGGTCACCAAAAACCAGGAATTTCCCCTCTGTCTTGGCTTCTGGTCTTGAAAGCTTGCCTTTGATCCAGAGAGAGTGTTTCCTCTGGTTTTATCCTGTGGGGTTGGGGGGGTTGGGGGGGGGCTACAGATTAGTGGCTCTACAGTTGAAAGCCAACTTTCAGATTAGGGACCTGAAATATTGAGTGCAGGAGCATCACGTCTCTGTTGACCTCCGCCTGCCCTCATGGAGTCCTCTAAGCCAAAACCTTCTCCTTTCAGGTACAATGTCTTCCTACGTATTCTCTCATCACAATCCTAACTATTGCACGTATCTTTCAAAACGGCATAATGGGGCCTCCAATGGCTATGCTGGGGAACATTTGATGTGAACACTACTGTTTGAAAGGCACCTGACAAAAGGGAGGGAATATGGTTTCTTGGGTCTAATGAGCAGCATGTTTTGGTTGGTATGCAGAGACGTAAATGAAATTCTGAAAAAAAATTTACTGAAAGAGTCTATGGCCAAAAACAAGGAGCAATTTAACAAATTTAATCAGAAACAAACTGGACTCATTTCCCTGGTGAATCCACTGCCTCCTTGTCCTCCCGCTTCTTCCTTATAGCCAGCTCTGCCTCTTCCTCTTATCTTCTGATCTCTCTCCTTCTGCACCTGCCTGGACTCCTTCATCTTCTTCCCACGGTCCAGGACTTCCCTAAACCCAGACAAGACTGATAGGTATTCGTAGATGAATTATTTCAGGCACATATAACCCAGGGTTACCTGGCTTATATGTACACCTACATGTTGATCAGAACCTGAGACACTAAATTCTGGATGGCAAATGTTGGTTGGATCAACTCAGAAAGAAACCTACAAAAAATCCCTTTTTGAGACAGTAAATCTGAGAGTCAGAAAAGGGCTCAAAAATGAGGTTAAAGTCTCCTAAAACAATGCCTGAAATATTTCCAATAAAAATTGAATGGACACCACCATTGCCTGCCCCACTGTCCCAGCCAAAGCAGGGAGCTCTAATATCCCCGCTGCCGAAGGGCATCTGAGTCGGCACTGTGATGAGCGTTCGTGGCTTTGCTGGCAGGTTCCATGTGAACCTGCCGTGCGGCTAGGGGCAGGATGCTGAGGCTGCCCTGCATTCAGTCCCCACCTGGACCAATCCACCGTGGTGTTCAACGCCCTGGAGCAGGGCACCTGGGGCTGAGAGGAGTGTGGCTCAGGCATTTCCTTCCAGCATGGGCAGCACTTCGAAGTGTTCCTCATTGCCACTGAAGAAGGGTTCAAGGCAATGGTCCACGACTCCTAGTACCACCACTTCTACTACCAATTCCCACCTGCGTGCGTGTGCCTCTTAGAAGTGGGCGGGGACCTGCAGCTGGAGGCCACAAAGATCTTGTGAGACATCTCAGGAGGGTGGTGGGATGGGGTCCCCGGCACTGAACGGCAAATAAAGTTTCACCCCCTTTAAAAAAAAGTGTGTGTGTGTGTGTGTGTGTGTGTGCACGCGTGTATACATATATATATTATGTGTGTGTACAATGTATATATATTATGGAGATATATATATATCTATGTGTGTGTGTGTGTATATATATATATATATACCCATAATTGAATTATGGAAACAAAACCTGAAACTATAGGAACAGGTACCCCATGAAGGTTTAAAAGATCTAAGTTTCCCTTGTGATTTAGTTCTGTTACAATATGTAGATGATGCCATACTTTATTCAGAGAACAAGGAAGCCTGTGGAACAGATCACTTACTCTCAGCCATAGCAAAAAAGAGACATAAAGTTTCAAAAGATGTTACAATTTTACCAAAATACCCCTCATTATTTAAGATATGACCTAATTAAAAAGGGAAAAGCCCTCTCTAATAGAGTGTGAATAGACTAAAGACAATCCAAACGTATCCAATACCTATTATAAAAAGACAGTTGAGGGGATTTCTAAGTTTAACTGGATATTGCAGACATTTGGTGCCAAATCTTTCTGAGCTTATAACACCCCTTCATGAATTGAAGATCTTTCAGTACAGTTAACTATAGAGGTGACTGAACAATCCCCAGTTGGTGAAATTCTAGACCTCTCAGCCATCCCTGAATTGGTCAACCTCTCACAAGTGAGAAAATTACCAAAGGTTGCCAGGGAGGGCGACTGGGAGACCAGATATCAAACTGATAATGGCCAGACCATAAGTGTAATCCAACTCTGACCCACAACATCTGCCGCAATCAGCCCAGAAGGATCACAACTTAGTCAATGATTGCCAGATTTCCTAATTTTTGTCCTCAGTTCTAAGTCAGGATGAACTAGAAAAAGTTAAATAATCTCCCCCAAACCAATCACACAAGATGCCCCATCTCTAGTTAGCCCTTTTTCCACCATAAATCTTTCATACTCTCCTGTCTGCCTTTGAGTCTCTGCCAAATGCAAGTGATAGAGGCTGACTGCCTTGATCTAGCAAAGTGAGTAAATAACTCCTGTCTAGACTCACTTGAGTTGTCTTTGCTCATTCCACATCCTCCATTCAGAGTTTTCCCATTTGAAAAATTTTGGTTTCTAGCTGTGAAAAGTTCATGAGCACCATCAGTAATACCCAGAGCCACTATAAAGATTATGTTACTTGATCTTGAACACCAGATACAACACATCTGAGGAAAAATGCCATTTTGTCTTACTCTTATATTTCTATCTATCTATCTATCTATCTATCTATCTATCTATCTATCTATCTATCTACTTATCTGTCTATAGAGAGAGACATATTCATTTATATGTACCCAAAGCTGCATGTGACTATGCATTTATCCAAAAATGATGGAGATCTCAAATTCAGTGGATCAGGCTAACTCATCCAGGCTTGCCTATCTCTCTTTAATAAAACCAGGATATGGTCATCCCACTTTCCAAGTCACCTCTGAAAACTAATCCTATAACCATATTGGACCCTGAGTAGTAAATTCCCAGTGACTTCCCAGTCATCTTCACTAGCTGGTCTATTAAGAGGGTTGCTGGTAAGAAAAGAACCTTGGGGAACACATTTTCCAGTCACTTGGTATTAAAGAAATGTCAAAATTACACTGGGTTAAACACCGGCCAGCCCTGCAGGAAATTTAACATATCTCTACCAATGTGATAGAAAATTGTCCCAGAACCAGAAATAAGCATAAGTGAGTAGAGTGAATTATTTAAGCCCAGTGTTGGCTTGTAGCTCTGATTAACTTCCTATTGCAGGCAGTATTTTACAACTCTGTAGGGACAGAAATTAACATGCAGACTTTTGTCCAGTGGAGATATAAATAACTTCTACCCAGTATCATTTATTATACTGTAAAATATAAACCAGGAATCTAAACTAATATTCTTTCATTAAATTACCTCTAGATTCCTGGCTCCTTAAATGCTCTCTAGTTTTAGCATCTTACTGATTCCCTCATTAACTGATGAGTTGAACAAAATCTTTGACATATGTTCATTTGATAATTTCTTGAGACATGACTTCACCTTTTTGAAAATTATCCTTTAACCATTAAAAACGTAAGTTCTTAAAGGAAAGATATATGACTTTTTTCTCTTTAAATATTACAATATGATAATATATAATAATAGCTATTCTAATATTGAATCAACTTTGCATTCCTGAGATATCATACATATGATATTGTGATACCGAATTTTATTTGCAAATGTTTGTCTTTAGAATATTTATATTTATAATTAATAACAGATAATTTTCAGCAAAAGGAAAAATCATGACACTTGTACAAATATAAAAATATGCATATGTTAAAGAATTTTTTTATTATGCCCATATGAGAGAACCAAACAGATGTTACAATCAGTTCACAGAAAAAGTCAAATAACAGGAAAAATTATATGGAGTAAAGGAATGTTGAGAGGAATTGCAAATGGAGGCAAAACTATTTTTTTCAGAGAGGGGAGGAAATCAATTAAAATCATTACCAGACAAAATACTATTTACATATTTGTTAGTTACCTAAACATAGGAAGAGATGCAAAGTAGCTCAAAGACAGTGAACAGAACTAGAATCTGACAACCTGGAAGGATATGGTATAAATGACACACTTTCCAATGAAACACACAAAAATTTTTGACATAATTGTTGATAAAATGGGTCTGTAATGTAAACTTTTTATGCAACCTGCACTGCATTTTGGCATCGTAAAGGGGAAAATGTTTCTTCAACACTTCCATTAAAGGAGAAATTTAAGACACATGGATGTCAGTGAAAATGGTGAAGCATAAACCTCCAGGAGCCTGTGTCTCCCAAAGAACGACAAAATCCTGGCAAGAACTTTCAGAATCAACCACACAGGAACTCTGGAAGATAGTCAAAGGTTTGTAAGGCCACAGATACAGGGTAAGAAAATTTTGTGACATTCACTTAGCCTTGCCCTGCCCCTCTTCCCAGCACAAGAGCTGTACAGATGTGGGAACATGGTTCCAGAGAGAGCCAAGCAGATCTTGTTCCCAGGAATTTTCTTTTTGACCTGTCCATGGGTTTCCTGAAGGACTGATGCAAGGGGCCTGCCTTTGTTTCCCCTGACTTGGAACTCTCTAGGTGGAGAAGCAGCTACATGGAGGGTGTTCCTCTACAAGACAGAAAGTCAAAAGAATGAGCTTGTCAGCTGGACCAAAAAAGAAGACAGGGGATAGACACAGAGAAGCAGGGGATAACAACTTGGAGAGTGAGAATCTTTGGGGACTAAGGGCTTTGCAAAGCTTCTGCCTATAACGAGGAACCTAGAAAACCACACACGTGCCTGCTCAGAAAAGAATGAAAAAGACCATAACCTTTCACCTCTGGCTGATCTTTAGGTTCAATGAAAGCAGGAAGTGAAGGCTAAGTGAGAGCTGTAAACAGACAGGCTAAGCAATAAAGGAGTGCCTCCACACTGTGCCACTCTCCAAAGACCTGGAGAGAATTATTTTCTTCTTTTTCTTTCCTCTTTTCCTTCTTTTAGCGTCCAGAAGTTTGGGGAAATCTCTGTCAAGCAATTAGTGAACAACTAAACTAAAGGAACAGAAACTTCAGAGTCAGACATAACAAAGAATACAGTCTTTACAAAAATAGTTTAGAAAAATTACAAAAACAAACAACTAGAACCCAACACAAAAAAACCCAGCAAAACTCGGGCGCCTGGGTGGCTCAGTCGGTTAAGCAACTGCCTTCGGCTCAGGTCATGATCCTGGAGTCCCGGGATTGAGTCCTGCATCGGGCTCCCTGCTCGGCAGGGAGTCTGCTTCTCCCTCTGACCTTCTTCCCTCTCATGCTCTCTCTCTACCATTCTCTCTCTCTCTCAATAAATAAATAAAAATCTTTAAAAAAAAAACAAAAACAGCAAAACTGGAGAGAGGGGAGAATGTAATTTCCAGAGTTGCTACATCATAATATTCCAAATGTCCAGTTTTCAGTAAAAGATTATGAGGCATACAAAGAAAGAAGACTATGGCTCTTTCCCAGGAAGAAAAACCGAAATGGACAAGAACTGTTCCTGAGGAAGCTACAAACACTGTACTTCAGTTGACAAAGACCTCGACAAATGGTCTTACGTGTGCTCAAAGAGCTGAAGGAAACCATGGACAAAGAAGTAAAGGAAGCCAGGAAAATGATATTTCAGTAAATTGAGAATGCCAACAAAGAGATAGAAATTATAAAAAGAGACCAAGTGGAATAGTTGAAGCTGAACAATACAATAACTGAAATGAAAAATTCACTGGAGGGACTGACTAGCAGATTTGAGTAGAGAAAAGAAAGAACGAGAGAATTTAAAGATAAGTCAAATGAAATTACGTCATCTGAGGACGAGAAAGATAAGAGGATGAAGAACAAGGAACAGAGTCTAAGAGAATTGTGGGACACCGTCAAGCATATCAACAAACACATAATACCTCAGAAGAAGAGGAGGGGGGGGAGGCAAGAAGAATACTTGAAAAATACTCAATATGTCAAGAAATAATGGCTGAAATTTCCCAATTAAAGGAAGACACAAATCTATACATCCAAGAGACTCAATAAACTCTGACTGAGCAACTTTTTATATTCTTAGTAGTCACTTTTGTTTTCTCTTCTAACTGCCTGTATATTTTTTGCTCATTGTCTTATTTTTCTCATATTTTTGTATATATACATGTCTATTATCATCCATGCATTTAACCAGTTGCCCTGACATAATTATTGAATAATATATTCTTTCTTCCACTTTTTATTTATTTATTTATTTATTTACTTACTTACTTCCTTACTTAAATATTTTATTTATTTGACAGAGAGAGACACGGTGAGAGAGGGAACACAAGCAGGGAGAGTGGGAGAGGGAGAAGCAGGCTTCTCGCAGAGCAGGGAGCCCGATGCGGGCCTCGATCCCAGGACCCTGGGATCATGACCTGAACCAAAGGCAGACGCTTAATGACTGAGCCACCCAGGCGCCCCTCTTCCACTAACTTTTAATGCTCCCCACTCTCCACAATCTCTCTTTAGGATTCAATATATACATAGATAACTTTGTAGACTCTCTTGATCTATTTGTTTATGTCTACAACAGCATCCTACCATTTTAATCAAGCAGCTTCAAGGAAGTTTTCATATCTAGTAGCACAACTTCTGCAACACTATTCTTTCCCACAAACTTCTTGGCAAGCTTCATGTGTTTATTCTTTTACAGTAACGAGAATGATTTTATTGAGTGCCAAAGTTAAATATCTTTGGGATTCCAGTTGGCATTACATTCAATGTACATCTTATTCTGGGACAATTGGACATGAAGTCTTCTCATCCTGGAAAATGATGTCTTTCTATGTAATCAGATTTGTTTTATGGTACTTAACATTTTCACAAAAGTTCTTCTTCACAAAATCTTATTTTTCTTGTTAAATATATTCCTAAATATCATATAAGTTTTCACTATTATGGATGCAGGACATTTTTCTATTTTAATTTCTAGCTGTGATTTTTAATATAAAATTTATTGATTTTTGCATATTTATTGTTAGCCATTTATTAGATTCTCAAACTAGCTATACTAGTTTTTGAGTTTCTTAGATTTTCTAGGCATAGATTCATTATTTAATAACTATAAAAAATAATCTCTTTTTTCAGTAGTGGTCCTTACACCTTGTACTTCTTGCATCAGCTAGAATCTTCAGAAAAAAATTGAATAGTGGTGATGGCAGGTACTCCTGTCTTTTTTCTGGTTTCAATGGCAATGCCTTCAGTGTTTTTCTATTTTGTATGATTTGTGTTGTTGTTGGTCTCTGAGAAAGCCTGTCTTTCTGGAATTGCTTTCTGTTTCTTTTGGTTTACGGCTGTAATCAAGAAAGGCTGATGAATTTTACCATATTAAAAAAATTATCAATTAATATCACTACATATTTTTGCCTTTTGTACTTATAAATATTATATTGATAGATCACTTAACTATAATTGTCTTTCTACTGTAAATTCTACTGCTCTCTGAGTAAAATCCCATCTTCTTTCCCTGCTCTGCAGGATCTAGTTCTTACCTTGGCCCTTGCTTACTTGTATTCCATCCCCCTAGCCTACCTTCTCTTTCCCGAGATCATCAGCCTTTCTTCCATATTGTTATCTTTGCCAGGAAGGCTCTCTCCCTAGTTCTTCACATGTTGGACATAAAATCATCCTACAGACCTCTGTATCTCCTCAGATTAACTTTCCCTGACCAATCTATCTAAAGATGAATCTACTGGGTATTGTCTATTTCATTGATTGATTTATTTGTTTTACATCATTTTTTTATGACTATAATTATCTTGCAATTTCTTTATGGTCTATTTTAGAATCAACAGATTTTTTCCATTCAGGGCAAGGTAGTGGATATTTCAGATTTTGTGATCCCTGTGACCTCTGTTTCAACTACTCGGTTCTGGCACTCTTGTGTAAAGCAATCAGAGGGAATGCATAAAGAAATAAATGTGGCTATGTTCCAATGAAACTATTTACAAAACAGGCAGCAAGCCAGATTTGGTCTATAGGCTGGAGTTTGCTGACTCTTGGTTGTTACTTTAGTTACTCTTCTTGTTCTTTTCTCAGTTATCAAAATGAATATCCAGAAGAACTTCTGCTTGACCAGGTGCCTGGGTGGCTCAGTTGTTAAGCATCTGCTATCGGCTCGGGTCATGATCCCAGGGTCCTAGGATCGAGTCCCACATCAGGCTCCCAGCTCAGCGGGAAGTCGGCTTCTCCCTCTCCCACTCCCCCCGCTGCTTGTGTTCCCTCTCTCGCTGTGTCTCTCTCTGTCAAATAAATAGATAAAATCTTAAAAAAAAAAGAACTTCTGCTTGAAGCATTTATTCAAGTAGAATTTTAGCTGTGTTCTTTTAGGTTTTTATCTATTATGTTACGTTTTCCATTAATCCCTTAATGATTTTACACTTCTTGTAAAATTTATATTTCTTCTTGAGATCATATTAAAGAGTGTTCTCAATCACCAAGCAACTAAGTTTATATTGTTTCTTTGTTACCGATTTTAGTTTTCTCACATTTTTTTGAAAGAGCATTACTTTCTTCATTTAAAATTTTTCTAAGCTTTTTTTTCCTAAGCTTTTTATCTGCCCAACTTCAGATGATTTTTTACAATTTTTCTATGAATGTAATGAATTAAGAAATATGTATAGTGATAGAGATAGCTAGATATAAAATATCATAAACATATACATATGTTGGAGATTATTCTGTTCAGAATCTCTATATACTTAGTTATTTGGTAAATATAATATTAGTGATGTCATATCAATTTCTATTGTAATTTTTATCATAAAATCATTTTTGTTGAATCCTTTTAATTTTACTACATCTGATATTAACATCATCATCTGATTTTTTTTAAATTTTAATTTAATTTTATCTTTTTTTAAGTAGGCTCCCCACCCAGGGTGGGGCTCAAACTCATCACCCCAGATCAAGAGTCACATGCTCCACTGACTGAGCCAGCCGGGCGCCCCTTATCGTCTGATGTTTTCATTCATCTTTGCCTAACATATCTTTCTCCATCTCCTTATTTTCATCATCTGTTTGTTTCTTGTAGTCACTTTATAGCTAGATTTTATTTCTTAAACCAATCGAAAAATCTTTTTATGGGGGAATTTAACCAAATCAATTATTCAATTTGATTTTGTTATATTCAACTTATTTTATATTTACTCCTTAGTTTATTATGTTATAGACTTGTTTTCCCTTCCCATGTGTTTCTTACAGTGATCTCTTTAAAAATTCTTTTTCCTTAGTAAATTATTCTATTATCTAGCTCATTTTAATGTTATAATCAATTATATTTAAACCTCTAAGTTTCTCTATTGTTCTGCCAAAATGAAATAATGATTATTGTATTGTTCTGCTTCACCTCTCTTTTCTATCATTCTCTGCATTTTTTTAGCTTTTGACTTATTTCTCTAATTTGAATTTCTTTTCCAGTTTTATTGAGAAATAATTGACATACATCACTGTATAAGTTTAAGGTGTATACAGCATGATGGTTTGACTCACATATATCATGAAATTATTACTACTATAGATTCAACTAACAATCATCTTCTCATATAGATACAATAAAATGAAAAGATGGGGGGATGGGTTACTGGGTGATAGACATTAAGGAGGGCACGTGATGTAATGAGCACTGGGTATTATATGAGACGAATGAATCACTGACCTCTACCTCTGAAACCAATAATACATTGTATGTCAATTAATTGAATTTAAATTTAAAAAAATTCTCAAACAAAAAAGTAAATAAAATGAAAAGATATAAAAAAGGAAAAAAAGAAAAAAGGAAAAATATTTTCTCCTTGTGATGAGAATTCTTAGGATTTACTCTCTTAAGAACGTTCCTATATACCACACAGCGCTGTTAGCAATAGTCATCATGTTGTACATGCCATCCCTAATATTTTTTCATCTTATAACCATAAGTTTGTACCTTTTGACTACGTTCCATTGGTTGTTCAAGAAAATGTTTAATTTCTATGTGTTTGTGAATTTTCCAGTTTTTCTCTTGTTACTGATTTCTAGTTTTATGCTGTTGTGGACAGAGAAGATACTTGATATGCTGTCAATCTTCTTGAATTTGCTTAGACTTGTTTTGTGGCCTAACATATGCTCCAGCCTAGAAAATCTTCCATGTGTGCTTGAGAAGAAGGTGTATACTGCTTTTGTTGGATAGAATGTTCTGTATATGTCTTTATCCATTTGGTCTATAGTGTTATTCAAACCCACAGTTTCCTTATTGATTCTCTGTCTGGATGATCCATCTATTGTTGAGGGTGGGGTATTAAAGTCCCTAACTATTATTGTATTACTTATTTCTTGTTTTAGCTATGTTCTCGTTTAGCTCTATTTTAGCTCTGTTAGTTCTTACTTTATATATTTAGGTGCTCCAGTGTTGGGCACATAACCATTTGTAATATATCTTCCTGATGTATTGACCCTTTTATCATTATATAATGACCTCTTTTCTCTCTTTACCATTTCTTTTTAACTTTCAAACTACAGTTTTCAGTGAATTATGCTCTACTATTACCATATTATGGAATTTAACTATAACTATATATTTACCATTATTAGTTAGGTTTCTACTACTTTTTTATGCTTTTACAATGTCAATTAGTATTCTTTTACTACCACTCGAAGAACTCCCTTTGGCACTGTTTATAAGGCAGTTCTGGTGGTAATAAACTCCCTTAGCTTTTGTTTGTGCAAGAAAGGCTTTATCCCTTATTCAGTTTGGAAGAACGGGTTCTCCAGCTATAGAAATCCCAGTTGACAGTTATTTTCTTTCAGTATTTTGAATATGTAATCCCATTCTCTCCGGGCTTGAAAAGTTTCTGTTGGGAAATCTGCTGATGGCCTTATGGGTAGTCCCTTGTATGTAACTTTTCCTAGCTTCTATTAAAATTCCTTTTTTTTTTTTTTGGTCTTTAACTTTTGACAATTATAACGTGTCTCAGTGTAGCCCTATCCATGTTCAATGTATTTGGAATTCCTTGGGCCTTGTTGATCTGGATGTCCATTTCTCTTCCCAGGTTTGGGAAGTTTTCAGCCATTACTGCTTTAAATATACTTTCATTTATTTCTCTTTCTCTCCTCCATCAGGAATTCTCATAATGTGCATATTGCTTTTTTCCTTTGTGTTCCATAATTCCATAGGTTTACTTCACACTTTTTCATCATTTATTTGTTTGTTATTTTGCTCCTCTGACTAGATAATTTCCAATGTCTTATCTTCCAGGTCACTTATGCTTTTTTCTGCATGGCTGAGTCTGCTTTTGGAACTCTATTGAATTCTGCAGTTCAGTTGCATTTTTCAAATCCAGGATTTGTTTGTTTGTTTCTGGTGATTGCTCTTTCCTTGTTGAACTTCTCATTGTTTTCCTAATTTTGTTTAGTTATCTGTCTGTGGCTTGTGGGTTTTTTGGTTATTTGTTGGGGATTTTGTAGTTCATTAAACTTCCGTAAGAAGATTACTCTCAATTCTTTGTCAGACAGTTCATACGTCTTCCTTTCTTTAGGGCCACTTATTGGCACTTTATTAGTTTCCATTGGTTTTGTCATATTTACTTGATTTTTCATGATCATTGATTCCTTACATCGGTATAGGCTCATTTGAGAAATCAGGCTCTTCTTCCAGACTTTATAGGTTTGCTTTGACAGAGACAGTTCTTCACCATTCAGCTCAGTTTGGGTTTCTGGGTATGTCTACTGGTAATGTCCTTAGGTAGGTGGGCCCTTCTATTATGGTCTGTTTTGGAGTGAGGCAACTGTTCAAGCTCTGAGGATAGAGTGTGTATGTGCCAGTGGCTGAGAACAGTGGCATAGGACTAATAACTTGGTTCCCTACCCAAGTGAGGCTGTATGATAGGCTTCACAATTGCCTGGATTCTCGGGCCAGGCTCACTAAATGGTTGGGCTTGGGTACTATATTTAGCAGTAGAAGGGGTTATGGATTAGCTTCCCTGCCTTGGTAGGCAGCAGGACAAGACCCTGAACAGATTATTGTTTGGGGACCCAAATCAGGCAGAGTGTGCACTGAATTCTCTGGTAAGGTAAGGCCTCTAGTTTTGCTCTACAGACAGGGAAGCCACACGTAGTGCTCTCTGTTGAAGTGCAACTATACTCGGGGCTGTTGAATGTGCTATGTGGCTTCCCCAGTGCTCTGGTTAGGTTCCCTGGTCAGACAGGCTGAAGGCTCTATTCAGTAATGAGTGGGGCTATGAATTAGATTCTCTGCCTGGGTACAGTGGGAGAAGCAGCTCTAAAACCAGCAAAGTTCTTTGTTTGCTGTCTTAACTGGAGCCAACCTGCTCTCCAAGTTCCCTGACCAAACAGGGCCATTGGCTTTTTTCTGCAACTATTGGCTCTGCCCACCCGCTTCTTGGCTTGAGTGCCCCTGGGCCACACAACTTCCAGGAGTTACTGTCAGCCCTCCTTATCAGATGGGACTGCCAGATACTCTTCACAGTGGGGGGGGGGGGCTGTGATTCAGCTCATTGTCTGGGTGGGAGGAAAAGGAGCAGCTCTAGGCTACTCTCAAACTGGCTTTCTGCTTGGGAGGGGCTGGGAGCTCTCTTTAGCCTTCAGCAATGAATTAACACCAAGCCTTTGCATAGCACAGGAATATTCCATGCCTGGTACTGGGGGCTTTACTCTGGGGGAAATCAGTTCTGCTCACCCATCTATTGGATTGAGCACCACCAGGCCGCACAGCTTCCAGAGTTGTCCCCAGCCCTTCTGGTCAGATGGGACCAGAAGACACTCTCTACAGAGGGTGGGGCCGTGATTCAGCTCCTTACCTGGGTGTGTCCAAACTGGATTTTAGGGCTGATTCAGATCTTTTAAAGATCTGAATCAGGCAGATCTGCACCCATCCAAGTTCCCTGGTCAGAGTGTGCTCCTGCCTTGACTCTGTGCATGACCAAACTGCTAGCTGAGTTTACTACTTGGGCACTGCAGGTATGAAGTTGGTCAAGAAGTTGTTGCAAGCCCTTCCCCCGCTTTGTCAGCCAGATTCCCTGTGGTTGAGCCCTGCTGATTCCCCTGTGGTCCTGTGGTACAAGAGCAGAGTGGGGGCTCCCATATCCTACAATGCTGGGAGTCTGGTTATCCCCTGGGCTCTCTTTTCCCACTGGAGTAACTGAAGGCTCAGGGGAGACCTCTCCACATAGTGCAGCTTTGGTTTCGGGGAAGGGCAATGTGGTCAATGTTGTCACTTACGCCTCTAATGCAGACTGTCTTGGTCTCTGATGGTCTGAGGGTGCTTCAGGCTCACCTCCGTGTCCTAGGATTCTGTTAGTGGTGTCTTGTTCTTGAGTAGTTGTTAGTTGTTCTTGTGACAGGGAGCAAAGTCAGGAGCAATCTATGTCCCCCTCTTGATGTCACTCTTTTTCTGATGCTGGGATTGCTAGTCTTTGACAGAGCTTGTTACAAAGCAAAGCTGTGGAGGCAAAATATCCACTCTGATAATTCTCAAGGTCTCTTAGCTATTCTAAATGAATGTAGAAAGAATGAGCTAATGAGGGGGTGGGTATAGGGAGAAGAATTTCCTCCCTCAGAAAATATCTGCAATGAGAAGATGGTGTCCAGCCAATTTCCATGTTGTTGACCCTCGTTCTGTCAGAGGACTGTGTCCATTCCCTATTGCATTGTCCCAGGGCAAAAGGTCAAACAGTCATTGGCTATGATTAGACTTGTTTAAGCCTTAACATCTGCTTGTAATTAGTATGAGTCCTTCCAAGATTCTGATATATGATAAATTCTAATCCTTAGTTTCCAGAGCCGTTGCACATGTTTATCTAATGTGTGTTTTCATAGATATTTCATAAAATTTTGGAGGTTTTTTGTAATTTTTGAAAAAGTAGCACACAATATTGCCTAACATTTGGGAAATGCAAAAGGACCCCCCAAAAGAAGATACCCATAATCAGTTTATGTAATCTCTATTATCAGATTGTTTTTATGTATTATTCTAATTCTGATTTTATATCTATTTTTGTAATTCTAGAGTCAATCTATTTGCAAACTGTTCTACATTTTTTAAATGTATATATCAAAAATATTTCTCATTCCATTTAGTATTCTTCAACAGCATATTTTTTGTTGCTACTATTTCATCTATAATTTCCAGAAAATTATTTTCAAATTTATCAGGAGAGTTGTGCTAGTATTTTCTTTTTACCTTTTAGTATCCTCTGGATTATGTCTATATCTACTTTTTCATTCTTAAACTTGTTTACTTGTGTTTACCTTCTATTATTAGAGTATGTAGAGGTTATTATATTTATCTCTCTTTTCTCTAATCAACATTTATTTTTAAAACTTCTTGGTAAAATTTTATTTTAACATATTTAATTAAAAAAACATTTAATTTCAAACTTGTATAAAAGTTGATGAGTAGGACAGGGAACTCCCATTTGCCCATGACCCAAATTCACCAATTGTTTACATTTTGCCCATTTTCTGTATTATTTTATATAAGTATGTTATATGTAAAATGCGTATGCGTATCAAATAGTTTTTGTAGTGCTATTCTACATTATACTAATTTTTTTCTGAAGTATTTTGGGAATAAGTTGAAGAGATGCCTATTTTCTCTAAGTATTAAAGAGTATTAGACATGTGTATTTCCTAAGAACGAGAATATTGTCTTGTCACCACAGTGTAGTTCTTAAAATTAGGAAGTTAGACATTGATACACTATTGTTGAACCATAGTCTGTATTCATATTTATCTATGCTTCAATAATGTTCTTTATAGCATTGCTTTGGTTATCATATCGCTTTAGTTTTTCTTTAGTCTGGAAGATTTCCTCAGTCTTTCTTCATCTTCCTTGAGTTGAAAATTTGAGGAGGTCTGAGCAGTTATTTTGCAAAATGTCTCTTAATGTGACTTTGTGTGATCTTTCCTCATGATGAGACGTGGGTTATACATTTTGGAGGAAATACCACAGAAGTCATACTGTGCCACTGTCAGTGCGTGATAGAAGGAGCAACGTGAGGTCAGTTGGGATCACTTGGTTAAGGTGGTGTCTGTAGGTTTCTACACTTTGGAGCAACTGTGTACCCCTTTGTCATTAATAAGTAATTTGTGAAGAGATAATCTGAGGCTATGAAAATGTCCTGATCCTTTTCATTCACTAATTTTAATATCTCTTGTTTATTTTTAACTCCATCATTCCTTCTGCATTTACTGACATTCTACTATGAGAAAGACTATGCATTCTCTCCTAGTTACTTACATCTGTATGGGTTCATGGATTCTTATGTTATTAGGTTAGTTGTAATCCGTTACGATATTTATTTTGATCTACAGTCGTTCCAGAATTACCCAGTGTGAGTCCTTTGAAGTTGTTCTCTGTTTTCTTTGTTTTTTAGCCTTCAAATTATGCTCTTTTTTCATTAGCGCCAACAACAGTTTCCTGTAGTTAAATTTGTTTCTATGTGTACTCAAGAGTATACTGAATTGTTGGTGTATAGGAGATGCCTCATTAAATTTCAACCTTTTACTGAAAGGCCTCCAAACAGAATAATCTTGACTCGGTAAGAAATTTCCTACATTAGAAAATAATTTCCAGGTAAAACAGAACATCCAGTTAGGTGTCAAATACACCGACCTTTTCTCTTTTGCTTTTCACCGTTTTAGTTTTTCACACAGTGGCTTATGGAAAAGCATCTGTTGGTTTTTGTCTTTAAGATGACTATTTTCTTGTTATGACATGGCAGGAGGCTCTCATCAGGTCTGTAGATGTTCTAGTACTGCCTCCTTTCATGTGTCGGCCATGAACCCCTATCATCCAACAAAATTTTGATTTTCAGGAACCATTTTGCTCTCTCTCATTGTAGGAGTTTGTAGATCTTTACATACTCCATGCTTTCATTTCTTAAACATTGACAGGATTTTTTTTTTTGTTCACCAGTGTGCTTGTAAATGTACAAAGGTGACACAATTTCCTCCTAGATTTCTGTGTCAGGTATACAAAAAGAAACAAAGAAGAGTCCAGACCTGCTTTTATACATTCATAAAGAGAAATTCTCTGTTGCTTATCATTCTCTTTGTCTTGAATTTTTCTAACCCTCTTTGCGTGTATACTGGGATATATTCTGTGGTCTCTGGCTCTTGACTTGGATTTTTTAAATTTGTGACCTAAATTGTTCTGAATGAGGCTGTTGAGAATGCCAAGGAGCCAGTATTTGTTGGGGACTATGCTTCTTATGGAGTCATTCCCAACCAATGCCCCTGCCTGTCCTTTTCTCTGCTCAGCAGTGAGGGCCAGGAATTGCAGTCCATGCTTCCACTGAGGCTCTCCTTCATGCTTCCAGCATATCTCCATGATTCTTTGAACAGTTTCTTACTTCCATTTTTCCAAGGTATCCTGGTTGTTTTTAGTCAAGAATGGCATTCAGAAACTAAGATCTGCCTGGTAGGTCTCATCATTGGTACTGATGTTTATTGCTCCTAGTTCCTTTTAGCAGAGAGCTGGAAAATATTTTCATCTACTTATACCTTTATCCTTTATCTGTATTTATTTCTATCTATGTTTCTATTTCTATATCTAAGTAACTAGAGTTTCATTTTGAATTCAGTACCATAGGTCACATATGGTTCTCCTCTTTCTATATTTTTATCCCTCTGTCACTGTTCCTGAACAATGAGAAATCTGGATTCCATTATCCTCAATACTTTTACCCACTTGCACAAATCCAGAATACACAAAAGTTCATTTCAGAATTGTTAACTCATACCGCTGAGAAAAGTAAGCCTACTAACAGAAACCTATTCACAGATCTGATTTTCGGCAAAGTGTATATACAGTTAGCTGCACAAAACCTAAGTCTACAATTGATGAATTCTGACAAGTGCATACATACATGTAATCCATATGCAGGCTCCTTAGAGAAGTGTCCGATTTTTAGGGCTGGGGTTAGGAAATAGACAAGATGAGCCTGGAGCATCTTGTAATGCCAAAAGTTTGGAAGTGGCTAAAAAAAAAAAAAAGAAAAAAGAAAGAAAGAAAGAAAAAAGAGGAATCTTGGGGCATATGAAATGGACACATAAGCAAACTGAAAGATTTTCCAATGGTCAAAGCCACAGCTATTTGGGAAAAAAAAATACTGGATTATAAAACAAAGTATAAAATAAGAATCCAAGAGTCCATACTGATAAAACTAAATGACTGAATAAATAAATAGAGCTAAAGAGACAAATTTCCCATGCAGAGTTCCAAATAATTTGTATAGATACTCTGTTGTCAAGAAATGGGGGCATAACCCCCACCTTAATGCAGATTGTGCATAGTAACTTGCTCCCAAAAGATGTAGTATCAAAAGGAGGGGAGAAAGGTAACTTTACAGTGCAGAAATCTGGCAAACACTACCTCAGCCCATTGATCAAGGTTAAGGTCAACAATGATAAGTCATATTAATAGTATGTACACTTGGTAGAGAGTAATGGAAATGGCATTTTATCTGCGTGATCTTCCTTCCAAAAATCATAGTCCCAGTCTAATGATGAGAAAAATATCAGACAAATTCCAATAGAAGAGACTTCTACAAAATACCTAACCAGCACTCCTCAAAACTGTCCAGATTCTAAAAAATGAGGAAGTCTGGACAATTGCCACAGTCGAGAAGAATGTAAGGAAACATGACTAACTGTAATATGGTGTCCTGGATAAAATCCTAAAACGGAATTTGGGTTAAAACTAAGAGAATCTTGGGGCGCCTGGGTGGGTCAGATGATTAAGCATTTGCCTTCGGCTCAGGTCATGATCTCAGGGTCCTGGGATCGAGCCCACATCGGGCTCCCGGCTCAGCGGGGAGCCTGCTTCTCCCTCTGCCTCTCTCTCTCTCTCTGTATCTGTGTCTCAAATGAATAAAATCTTAAAAAAAAAAAAAAGAGAATCTGAATAATATATAGACTCTACATAAAAATAATGTATCAGTATTAGTTTATTGTGACAAATGTACTGATGAAAGATGCCAGTAAGGGGAACGGTGTGAGATATAAGAGAACTCTGTAGTATCATCTCAGTTTTTCTGTAAGTCTAAAACTTCTATAAAATGAGGTACATATTTTTTAAAGTACATGTTGAAGTATAAAAAGCCCACATGGCTTGGGATTGTATGTATAAACTCTTAGCAGTCTAAAGGTCAATTGTATTGAGTTATGATTTATTATTCTTTCCTTGGTTTGCAATGTTAGCTGCATTCCTTTGATAAAATGATTCAGAGTTATTTACTTTCACTCCCTCAGGTGAAAACTTCCATGTATGCTCTTCAATATGCTATTCGGTAACCTCTTATTGCAATATTTTTTAATAAAAATTCTTTTCAGAAACAATACATTATGGAGTTGGATTTTCAACTTTATTAAGTGAAGGACATCCGTTCTCCCCATGATAGGTTCAAATAAATCTTGTATTCAAAATGCAGATCTCACATATATTACTTTTGTGCTCCAAAAAGGAACATGTACCTTGTGAGAGAAACAAAATACGGTGCCATATGTGACAACTGTGGATCTCGAGGCCTGAACGTGACCCCGAAACAAGGACCAAGTGCAGCATTGTACAAATTATTCTGACAATGGCTAAATTGTAGCAGTCCGTGCAAAAAGTAAAATAAATAAGCAAAACAAAAGACTCAGAGCACATTACTAATTGAAAATATTTATAAATGGTTGAAAACAGCATTTATGTATTAACGTTTTTCACTTTTTTCAGAATTTCTCAACATGGCATAGGGGGCCTGTTTGCTGTATCTACATAAATATAGAGCCAATTCCTGTTTCTCTGTTTGGGGAATATTTATTAAGATCAAAGACTTTTCCCTGATATTAAAATTCTGTACAACCCCAGACAAATTCTGGAAAGAAAATTATTTTTCTGTTTGGGCAGAAATTCATATTATGTGATGGTAAAGGGGGATAATTCAGTTCAAAATAGGGGTCTTTCACTAGAGCATGATGTTATTAGAACTACAGAAAGCAGCCTTTAGATTTTGAGGGAAGAAACTGCTATCACTGAAGGAAATTATACCAATTCAGAAAAGGACACAAGCATAACTATATGCCCTTTCAGTATCCTATCAGAACATTGTCTAACACGACCACCCCAGGATTATCTAATTCTCTAGGGGGTGTACCTTTGTTTGACTGCTAGTTATGTTTGATTAGGCCCAGGTTCTGTGAATTATGTGTCAGTGATATGGATTTTTTTTCCAGTAGAGGTGCAAATGATTTATCTTTGGCAGGAAAGATAACCCAAAAGGTTGTAGGTTTTATTGCCCAGTAGGATACTAATCAGTTCTGTCTCCCACTGAGTAAACTTATTTCAGCAAGTCTTTTTTTCCTCACTGACTTAATATAAATCAATCTTAATCAATCTTATTCTCTCTTTCTGTATAGCTGTACACACACCTGCACAGATAGATACACACATTTAGATACATATAATATGTATGGATAACATATATTATAGGTGTATATATATCTCAGATGTTCTTTGTGTTAGCTATGCCCCCATTTCTTGGCAGCAGATTACCTACACAAATTATTTGGAACTCTGCATGGGAAATTTGTCTCTTCAGCTCTATTTATTTATTCAGTCATTTAGTTCTATCAGTATGGACTCTTGGATTCTTATTTTATACTTCGTTTTATAATCCAGTATTTTTTTTTTCAAATAGCTGCAGGTTTGACCATTGGAAAATCTTTCAGTTTGCTTATGTGTCCATTTCATATGCCCCTATGATTCTTCTCTTTTCTTTTCTTTTTTTTAGCCACTTCCAAACTTTTGGCATTACAAGATGCTCCAGGCTCATCTCCAGCTCTAAAATCAGACATTTCTCTGATTGCGCTATGGGCACCCTTATTAATAAGTCAAATACATGTCTATTCTATACTTGTATGAGAGTCATGCTATAATAAAATGACTCAAAGTTATTTACTTTTGCTTCCCCCAGTGAGACTTTCCACCTATATTCTTCAACCCGCTAAAACACGTCACTGAAAAAAAGTTTATGCATAGATTCATTGGTTTAGAGCTACATTACTGCCACCAGAGTTCACCTCTTCCCTGTTGCCCCATATGCCCTCCTGTACTCATGATTATGAGGTAGCTCAGGACGGTGTTTGTGAGCTACCATATGTGCCAATGGAACAGAGGGGGCTTAACGTTTGCAATGCTGAACAGTTTGACCTTGTGATGGGTGAGCAAGTTGAATGTTCATAAGCTTTCAGAGCTTTTAAGCAGATAAAGAAAATGCTTTTGCTTAACATTTTACACTTTAAAAGAAAACCACTTCTTAATGAAAATCAATATTTACTCATTTCTCATCAAATATTATCCTCAAGGGAATGAAATAGATTTTAACCTGTCGATTCTATGGGGGGAACTAAATAACTAATTAACATTATTATTTATCAAGTAGTCAATATGTCCTTGTTGTAATACAATCACCATAGGATCAAAGTACATTAAATAATTGAAATACATAAAACAGGGACAGAATAGCTACTATGTTAAAGTTTATTAAATAATCATCTATACAAATTAATGAACAACAAATATTTGGCTACTCAGCCTAGGAATAAAGTCCAAAAGATGATGGTAGTCTGTGAAATCCTCCTATATGTAGCTTCTGGGACAAAACAGAAAATGTCATCAAAATATCTGGGCTGGCTCTTTTCCGGCTGGAACCATGGAGGGTGCAGAAGAGAAGAAAAAGAAGGTTCTTGCTGTGCCAGAAACCCTTAGAAATTTCATAGAGTTGAAGCTCAAGCGTCTGAGGAAGAAGTTTGCTCAAAAGATGCTTCAAAAGGCAAGGAGGAAGCTTATCTATGAAAAAGCTAAGCATTACCACAAGGAATGTAGGCAGATATACAGAACTGAGAGCCGAATGGCGAGGATGGCAAGAAAAGCTGGCAACTTCTACGTACCTGCAGAACCCAAATTGGCATTTGTCATCAGGATCCGAGGTATCAGTGGTGTGAGCCCAAATGTTCGAAAGGTGTTGCAGCTTCTTTGCCTTCTCCAGATCTTCATTGGCACCTTCGTTAAGCTCAACAAGGCTTCAGTTAACATGCTAAGGATTGTGAAACCGTATATAGCATGGGGGTACCCAAATCTGAAGTCGGTGAATGAATTGATCTACCAGCGTGGTTATGGCAAAATCAACAAGAAGTTAAGTGCCCTGACAGATAACACATTGATTGCCCGATCTCTTGGTAAATATGGCATCATCTGCATGGAGGATCTGATTCACGAGATCTATACTGTTGGAAAACGTTTCAAAGAAGCAAACAACTTTTTATGGCCCTTCAGATTATCTTCTCCACGAGGGGGAATGAAGAAAAAGACCACCCATTTTGTAGAAGGTGGAGAGGCTAGCAACAGGGAAGACCAGATCAATAGGCTTATTAGAAGGATGCACTAAGGTATCAACCACGATTATTTTTGTAATCTGGTCAGTTAATAAATGACTACTCTCAAATGGAAAAAAATATAGATAGATAGATATAGATATATTTATATATCTGGGCTGGTATAGCCAGTATTGACGATGAGAAGGCCCTAATTGTTAGACGTTTACATAACACAGTCAGCATTTTATAATAAATAGTCATGGAAGTACAAATCCTGTCCCAGGGAAAATCTCTTGCTTTCCTTGCTTCTGTTCACTTGTCAGGTTCTTACTAAATCTATAATGTACAAGTAAGTGACATGGTTAAAATTTGAATTGAAGACTTTTAACTACATTTAGCATTTTCTCCAAAAGATGATACTATTCATATTCTGACTTTTGATTATTTTGTATCAAGGTTTACTAAAACCTCATTTCATGTTTCAGCAGAGGAAACAATACTTTCAGGGTTTAATTCCACGGGAACAGGATGTATGCATATATATAGTAAATTCTGAATTAACCATGCCAACAAAAACATTAGCATGAGAAGTGAAAACATCATACTTAGTGTACCACTTGAAATGGAGATAGGTCCCACCAGCAAAAAAGTGAATGTGCGTTTCCTTGTCCATTCACGTTTATATGTTTCATGACAAACCTCAACTTCTCATTGTTTCCCACATATTTTCTGTCAAAAATATTTAGTGCCACCCACATTGGGGTTTCCCAAAGCACACATATTCAGAAAGCTTGCGGGTTTATCATTCTTTTACTGAACTATTGTCTTAATTACAGAGGAAAATTTCACTTTTGACCAAAAGGCCAAAAAATCTAGTAAACCTTTGGGTTTTTCAGTTACTTTAATAGACATACCTAACACTACATTTGGACAGTCTTCAGATAAAAAGGTGATTTAGGGGCACCTGGGTGGCTCAGTTGGTTAAACATCTGACTCTTGATTTTAGCTCAGGTCATGATCTCAGGGTCCTGAGATCAAGCCCCACATTGGGCTCTGCATTGGGCTTGGAGCCTGCTTAAGAGTCTCCATCTTCCTCTCCCTCTGCCCCTCCTTCTCCTCTAAAAAAGAAAAAAAAAAAAAGGAAAAGGTGATTTATAAAATAAGTCGCATGGAAAGGCCAACCACACTGGATTGGGGACTGAGAACCTCAGGTTCCAACAGAGTTCACACTACAGGTGTGCATGACAAGATTAGGAAATCACCTGGGAGTATTTCTTCAAATGGAAAATCAGAGGGCTGGGTTAACTTCTAGAAAATGTCTAGGTTCCTTCCCTTCCATTTCACAATTCATTGACTTCTCTAAATTTGCCCATCATGAAAAATAAATTCCAAATAAAATTCATATGTTTATGAAAACATAAGCATCTAAAGTTTATTTTTTTTAATTTTTTATTTTTTAAAATTTTTATTGTTATGTTAATCACCATATATTATATCATTAGTTTTTGATGTAGTGTTCCACGATTCATTGTTTGTGCATAACACCCAGTGCTCCATGCAGAATGTGCCCTCTTTAATACCCATCACCAGGCTAACCCAACCCACCACTCTCCTGCCCTCTAGAACCCTCTGTTTTTCAGAGTCCATCATCTCTAATGGTTCGTCTCCCTCCCACTTACTCCCCTTCATTCTTCCCTCCTGCTATATTCTTTTTTTTTCTTCACATATATTGAATTGTTTCAGAAGTACAGATCTGTGATTCAACAGTCTTGCACAATTCACAGCGCTCACCATAGCACATACCCTCCCCAATGTCTATCACCCAGCCACCCCATCCCTCCCACCCCAAGCCACTCCATCAACCCACAGTTTGTTTCCTGAAATTAAGAATTCCTCATATCAGTGAGGTCATATGATATATGTCTTTCGCTGATTGACTTATTTCACTCAGCATAACACCCTCCAGTTCCATCCACGTCGTTGCAAATGGCAAGATCTCATTCCTTTTGATGGCCGCATAATATTCCATTGTGTATATACACCAGATCTTTATCCATTCATCTGTCGATGGACATCTTGGCTCTTTCCACAGTTTGGCTATTGTGGACATTGCTGCTATAAACATTGGGGTGCACGCACCCCTTCGGATAACTACATTTGTATCATTGGGGTAAATACCCAGTAGTGCAATTGCTGGGTGGTAGGGTAGCTCTATTTTCAACTGTTTGAGGAACCTCCATACTGTTTTCCAGAGTGGTTGCACCAGCTTGCATTCCCACCAACAGTGTAGGAGGGTTCCCCTTTCTCCACCTCCTCGCCAACATCTGTCGTTTCCTGACTAGTTAATTTTAGCCATTCTGATGGGTGTGAGGTGGTATCTCATTGAGGTTTTGATTTGGATTTCCCTGATGCCAAGCGATGTTGAGCACTTTTTCATGTGTCTCTTGGCCATTTGGATGTCTTCTTTGGAAAAATATCTGTTCATGTCTTCTGCCCATTTCTTGATTGGATTATTTGTTCTTTGGGTGTTGAGTTGGATAAGTTCTTTATAGATTTTGGATACTAGCCCTTTATCTGATATGTCACTTGCAAATATTTTTTCCCATTCTGTCGGTTGTCTTTTGGTTTTGTGGACTGTTTCTTTGGCTGTGCAAAAGCTTTTTATCTTGATGAGATCCCAATAGTTCATTTTTGCCCTGGCTTCCCTTGTCTTTGGCGATGTTTCTAGGAAGAAGTTGCTGTGGCTGAGGTCGAAGAGGTTGCTTCCTGTGTTCTCCTTTAGGATTTTGATGGACTCCTGTCTCACGTTTAGGGCTTTCAACCATTTGGAGTCTATTTGTGTGTGTGGTGTAAGGAAAGGGTCCAGTTTCATTCTTCTGCATGTGGCTGTCCAATTTTCCCAACACCATTTGTGGAAGAGACTGTCTTTTTTCCATTGGACATTCTTTCCTGCTTTGTCAAAGATGAGTTGACCATAGAGTTGAGGGTCCATTTCTGGGCTCTCTTTTCTGTTCCATTGATCTATGTGTCTGTTTTTGTGCCAGTACCATACTGTCTTGATGATGACAGCTTTGTAATAGAGCTGGAAGTCCGGAATTGTGATGCCGCCAGCTTTGCTTTTCTTTTTCAAGATTCCTCTGGCTATTTGGGGTCTCTTCTGCTTCCATACAAATTTTAGGATTATTTGTTCCATTTCTTTGAAAAAAGTGGATGGTATTATAATGGGGATTGCATTGAATGTGTAGATTGTTCTAGGTAGCATTGACATCTTCACAATGTTTGTTCTTCCAAACCATGAGCATGGAACGTTTTTCCATTTCTTTGTGTCTTCTTCAATTTCTTTCATGAGTATTTTATAGTTTTCTGAGTATAGATCCTTTGCCGCTTTGGTGAAATTTATGGTTTTGGGTGCAATTGTAAATGGGATCGACACCTTGATTTGTCTCTCTTCTGTCTTGTTGTTGGTGTATAGGAATGCCACTGATTTCTGTGCATGGATTTTATATCCTGCTACTTTACTGAATTCCTGTACGATTCTAGCAGTTTTGGGGTGGAGTCTTTTGGGTTCTCCACATACATTATCCTATCATCTGCAAAGAGTGAGAGTTTGACTTCCTCTTTGCCTATTGGGATGCCTTTGATTTCTTTTTGTTGTCTGATTGCTGTGGCTAGGACTTCTAATACTATGTTGAATAGCAGTGGTGAGAGTGGACATCCCTGCCGCGTTCCTGACCTTAGGGGAAAAGCTCTCAGCTTTTCCCCATTGAGAATGATATTCGCTGTAGGTTTTTCATAGATGGCTTTGATGATATTGAGGTAGGTACCCTCTATCCCTATACTCTGAAGAGTTTTGATCAAGAAAGGATGCTGTACATTGTCAAATGCTTTTTCTGCATCTATTGAGAGGATCATAAGATTCTTGTTCTTTCTTTTGTTAAAGTATTGTATCACGTAGATTGATTTGCGGATGTTGAACCAGCCTTGCAGCCCAGGGATAAATCCCACTTGGTCATGGTGAATAATCCTTTTAATGTACTGTTGGATCCTATTGGCTAGGATTTTGGTGAGAATTTTTGCATCCATGTTCATCAAGGATATTGGTCTGTAATTCTCCTTTTTGATGGGGTCTTTGTCTGGTTTGGGGATCAAGGTAATGGTGGCCTCATAAAAGGAGTTTGGAAGTTTTCCTTCCATTTCTATTTTTTGGAACAGTCTCAGGAGAATAGGTATTAATTCTTCTTTAAATGTCTGATAGAATTCCCCTGGGAAGCCATCTAGCACTGGGCTTTTGTTTTTTGGGAGATTTTTGATGACTGCTTCCATTTCCTTAGTGGTTATAGGTCTGTTCAGGTTTTCTCTTTCTTGCTGGTTCAATTTTGGTAGTTGATACATCTCTAGGAATGCACCCATTTCTTCCAGATTATCTAATTTGCTGGCATAGAGTTGCTCATAATATGTTCTTATAATTGTTTGTATTTCTTTGGTGTTGCTTGTGATCTCTCCTCTTTCATTCATGATTTTCTTGATTTGGGTCATTTCTCTTTTCTTTTTGATAAGTTTGGCCAGGGGTTTATCAATCTTGTTAATTCTTTCAAAGAACCAGCTCCTAGTTTCGTTGATCTGTTCTACTGTTCTTTTGGTTTCTAGTTCATTGATTTCTGCTCTGATCTTTATTATTTCTCTTCTCTTGCTGGGTTTAGGCTTTATTTGCTGTTTTTTCTCTAGCTCCTTTAGGTTTAGGGTTAGGTTGTGTATTTGAGACCTTTCTTGTTTCTTGAGAAAGGCTTGTATTGTTACATACTTTCCTCTCAGGACTGCCTTTGCTGCATCCCAAAGATTTTGAACAGTTGTGTTTTCATTTTCATTGGTTTCCATGAATTATTTTAATTCTTCTTTAATTTCCTGGTTGACCCATTCATTCTTTAGTAGGATGCTCTTTAGCGTCCATGTATTTGAGTTCTTTCTGAATTTTCTCTAGTGATTGAGTTCTAGTTTCAAAGCATTGTGGTCTGAAAATATGCAGGGAATAATCCCAATCTTTTGGTACCGGTTGAGACCTGATTTGTGACCTAGGATGTGATCAATTCTGGAGAATGTTCCGTGGGCACTAGAGAAGAATGTGTATTCTGTTGCTTTGGGATGGAATGTTCTGAATATGTCTGTGAAGTCCATTTTGCCCAGTGTTTCCTTTAAAGTCTTTATTTCTTTGTTGATCCTTTGCTTAGCTGATCTGTCCATTTCAATCAAGGGGGTGTTAAAGTCCCCCACTATTATTGTATTGTTGTCAATGTGTTTCTTTGCTTTTGTTATTAATTGCCTTATATAATTGGCTGCTCCCACGTTAGGGCCATAGATATTTACAATTGTTAGATCTTCTTGTTGGATAGACACTTTAAGTAGGATAGAGTGTCCTTCCTCATCTCTTATTACAGTCTTTGTTTTAAAATCTAATTTGTCTGTTATAAGGATTGCCACCCCAGCTTTCTTTTCGTGTCCATTAGCATGGTAAATGGTTTTCCACCCCCTCACTTTCAATGTGGAGGTGTCTTTGGGTCTAAAATGAGTCTCTTGCAGACAGCATATTGATGAGTCTTGTTTTTTAATCCAATCTGATAGCCTGTGTCTTTTGATTGGGGCATTTAGCCCATTTACATTCAGGGTAACTATTGAAAGGTATGAATTTAGTGCCATTGTATTGCCTGTAAGGTGACTGTTACTGTATATTGTCTGTATTCCTTTCTGGTCTATGCTGCTTTTAGGCTCTCTCTTTGCTTAGAGGACCCCTTTCAATATTTCTTGGAGGGCTGGTTTTGTGTTTGCAAATTCCTTTAGTTTTTGTTTCTCCTGGAAGCTTTTTATCTCTCCTTCAATTTTCAATGATAGCCTAGCTGGATATAGTATTCTTGGCTGCATATTTTTCTCGTTTAGTGCTCTGAAGATATGCCAGTCCTTTCTGGCCTGCCAGGCCTGGATAGGTCTGTTGCCAATCTAATGTTCCTACCATTGTTGGTTACATATCCCTTCTCCCGAGCTGCTTTCAGGATTTTCTCTTTGTCTCTGAGACTCGTAAGTTTTACTATTAGATGTCAGGGTGTTGACCTATTTTTATTGATTTTGAGAGGGGTTCTCTGTGCCTCCTGGATTTTGATGCCTGTTTCCTTCTTCACATTAGGGAAGTTCTCTGCTATAATTTGCTCCAATATACCTTCTGCCCCTCTCTCTCTTTCTTCTTCTTCTGGGATCCCAATTATTCTAATGTTGTTTCATCTAATCGTATCGCTTATCTCTCGAATTCTGCCCTCATGATCCTGTAGTTTTTTCTCTCTCTTTTTCTCAGCCTCTTTATTTTCCATCATTTGGTCTTCTATATCACTGATTCTTTCTTCTGCCTCATTTATCCTAGCAGTTAGTGCCCCCATTTTTGATTGCACCTCATTAATAGCCTTTTTGATTTCGACTTGGTTAGATTTCTGTTCTTTTATTTCTCCAGAAAGGGTTTCTCTAATAACTTCCACGCTTTTTTCAAGCCCAGCGAGTATCTTTAAAGTCACGATTCTGAACTCTAGGTCCGACATCGTACTAATGTCCGTATTGAGTAGGTCCCTGGCAGACGGTACTACCTCTTGTTCTTTTTGCTGAGGTGATTTTTTTCGTCTTGTCATTTTGTCCAGAGGAGAAGAGATGAAGGAGGAACAAAATGCTAACAGGTTAACAACGTCCCCAGCAAATATACTCTATACAAATCAGAAAAGACCTGAAACCAGGGGAAAAGAAAGGGAAAGAAAGAAAAAAGAAAGAGAGCAAAAAAAAAGGAAAAAGATAAAAACAAACAAAACAAAACAAAACAAAACAAAAAAAACAATATGATCAAATATGATCAGACTAGTGCATAGATTGGTGCCACACACTAGATTTTGGGCGTATTTTGGTCTGTTAGAAGAAAGTGCCTCCTTAAAAGTTTTAAGGGAAGAAAGACATATATGTACAAAATAAGGGTTGATACAATGAAGGGATGGAAGATGACTGTAAAGATGAAAATTATAAAAGATTTTATAAAAGGAATTGATAAGATAAGAAGTTGTTTGATAAAAGAAAGAAGAAGATTTAAAAAAAAAAGAAAAAAAATGGGAGAGAATGTGATCAGGTAGGAGACTAGAACAAAGCCATGTATTGATTTAGGGTATATTTTGATCTGTTAGAAGAAACTGTATCTCCAAATTTTAAAGAGAGAACAACTTATATATATATTTCAAAAATAAGGGTAACTACTATGAAGGGATAAATTTTCTAAAAATGAAAAATAAAAAATGTTTTTTTAATAAAGGGATTGATAAGATGTTGGTTGAAAGAGGGAAAAAGAAATATTCAAAAAAAAAGAAAAAAACAGTTAAAAAATTAACTTTGAAAAACTAATGAATCATGGTAAAAAAGGCATGAATTCTATGTGCAGTATTCCCCTAGCACTGGAGTTCTCCCGTTCTCCTTGATCGGTAAACTTGGTCTTGGCTTGCTGGCTGTTTGGGGTGATCTTCTGGGGGAGGGGCCTGTTGCCGTGGTTCCCAAATATCTTTGCTGGAGGCGGAATTGCCCTGCCCTTGTTGGTCTGGGCTAAGCAATCTGCTCGGGTTTGCTCTCAGAAGCTTTTGTTCCCTGCAAGCTCTCGGTACAGCTTTGGAGGACCAGAGTGAAAATGGTGGCCTCCCAATCTCCACCCAGAGGAGCCGAGAACTCGGGGCCCCGCTCCTCGGTGCGCCCCCAGAGAAAAGCAGTCACTCCTGTCTCCCCGGTCTCCGGCCACACTCCGTGCTCACCCGGCCTGTGACCGAGCGTTTCTATCTCTGGCTCCCGACCCTGTGTGGAGTCTCCAAACCCAGCAGATCCCTGCGGTGCACTCCCACGCCGCTCTTCCCCGGGGAGGAAGGAGAGTCTCCCCGGATCTGCCACTTGTTGGGTCCCTGCTGGAGGAGCAGTGGCCCGACTGGGCCGCGGATCACAGTTTATGGTCACCCCGAGCTGAGAGCCCAGGCCTCAGCTCCGTCTCTGCAGCCGGCTTCCCTGCTCTGATACCTGGGAGCTCTGCTGCACTCAGGCACCCCCGGTCTCTCCATGACCCTGAGGGTCCTGAGACCACACTGTCCTGCGAGGGTTCCACCCCCAGCTTAGCCACTGGAGCGATGTCCCTCAGCGGAGCCGGCTTCTAAAAGTTCCGGTTTTGTGCTCCGTGGCTCTATCACTTGTCAGAAGCGGCCATGGAGGCCCCCTCCCCCGCCGTCTATCCTCCCGAATATCGCCTCGGATTCACTTCTCCGCACATCCTACCTTCTAGTAAGTGGTCACTTCTCTGTTCAGAGAGTCGTTGCTACTCTCCTCTTCGATCTCCTGTTGAGTTCGTAGGTGTTCAGAATGGTTTGATCCCTATTCAGCTGAATTCCTGAGACCAGATGAAATCCAGGTCTCCTACTCCTCCACCATCTTGCTCTGCCCCTGTTTAAATATTTCTACTGGGGGGGAAAGAAGACAGCTAATTGTGCCTAGTTTTTACATTACTCAAAATAGCTAAAATAACCTTTATAATACAGCTATGAATTTCTATTACTGGAGAAATGTTCAGTTGCAACATTACCTATACCTGTACCAAGTAAAACAAAATTATAAATATCTCTTAAACTTGGACATTCTATAATATTTTTGATAAGCTGACTCAAAGTGTAACTATATTATATGACAGATTAGAAAATAACTTCTGAAAATAAGCATCTCAGATTGTCACTTACTTATCTGAGAATATGTAAATACAAAGTAATACGAATCATAACATTCACTTTTGAGTAAGACTGATGAAATCAATAGTAAAACCCACATAGCTGAAATGCCCAACTTTGAAAACTAAAAAATTTGTTCATCAGTGTGAATTCTGTCAGCTTTTCTTTTCCAATCCTCTCATTCTTCTTTCTCTATCAAAAAAATATATCCACTGAAGTACATCTTCAGAATCATTAATAGCCAAGTCATTGTGGTCTGACTGAATAATTTGGCACCTTAGTTGAGCCTCCCCCCAGCCCCCCGTAAAAAAGGCAAATAATTTTCCGAAGAATTAAAACATGGCTCTTTCTATTAGTGTTGGCATTTCAGTTCTGTTCGGAGACCCTCTAAAATTTAGCTGGAGATCGTTTCCATGGTAACTGAAGAATGTGCTCTGATGAGTCTTGAAACAGACAAATAAGAATCTTTGCTTCTTACAAGTGGGCAACAATTTAATGCTTAATGCTTAATGCGCTCTAATGCTTAATGGAAGACATTTGAATCTATTTTGGTTTCAGACAAAAGCTGAAAAAAAGACAGTTCTGTCAATTACACAAGTCTAAAAAGTAGATATTGGTAAAGTTGAGGGTAATATAGGCTGTTTTATCCTTTTCAAGATTTATAGGAATATATTATTATCTGACATTAAATATTTTACACTACTATGAAGAACTTTAAAAAACCAGTTTTCTTAATCCAAGCAAATATATCACTTTCCATTTTCATTGTCAATTTTTTAATTAATTACTTCCTAAGTAATGTAAATGCAGTTTATAAACACTGCAAAAAGTCAAAATGGTGTTTCATTTTTTATGTGTGTGTGTGGGATTTGTTTTTGGTAGAGAGAATTGGGGATGGGTTAATGGGAAAGTACAAGTCAATATGTGAAGGAAAGAAACACGACAAACTGTTGAGAAATAGGTACAGCCTTTCAAAGTCTAAAAAAAAAAACAAAACCCATGGACATAAAAAAGAAAATTAGTATTACTCAGGAACAAATCATGGCCCTACTTGAAAGTATCTCTGCATAAACTTTTGTAACAAAGATAATGAAAACAGAATCAACAAAAAGACGGGTAACTCCCTAGAGAGGAATCTGTGTCTTTCTTGGTTGTGACACTGGTTACCAAGGTAATGACTGTATCTGAGAGGCCCCTGGCTACAAATCCAATCTCTTGAAGACCTTCAGTCGAATCTAAATCATACAGAACCTTACAATGGACTAACTTGTGCTCCCTAATGCTCAAATACCTGAACCTTAGCAAATGAAACTTGTTGCAAAGCAAGGCAAAAATCAAGGTCATTGTTGAAGAATTTGGTTTAAAATTGCATTCATCCCAACTCTCCACAAGTTAGAACACGTCCACCTGGCATCATTTAGAACCCTGTGACCCAGGCATTGTAACTGACAGGATAGCCGCTAGACCATACGATGTCTTTGTGTGATTTAGAGGGTATGAATGCTGGGGAGGCTCACAGCAAGTAAAGCATGAGCTGGATTGAAGCTATCCTCCACCCTGTCACCCAGACATATCTCTGCAGTATATAAACTGCACAAGGCAGCCCTAGCACTAGGTCTTGAGTATCAGTGATGAGTAGAACAGGCCAGTGAATACCAACAGAAAAGGAAAAAAAAAAAGATTGGGATCTGGTTGTTTTATAGGATTACTAGTATTTAAACGATTTTGATCCACATTCCTTAAGAACCTACCATGTGCCAGGAATATTGTGTAAGGGAGATAAGGATGGGATTTAGGAAGTACAAAAGAACTCTCAGGACATAAGTACTTCTTCAAATTCCTACAGAAAGAGACTTTTCCAAACCAGTCAGGACTTTTGGTAGCCTAAGGCCACATTCCTGGGACTACCCACTCTTTCTGAGTTCCTGCCTGAAAAAGCTCCAGGCAGTCAAAAGAATTTACTGTTTGTTCTATCCAACACCTGACAATAGGTCCCTGCCCTCACCTTCTTAGAACATTTCTTAATAAATAAATAAATAAATAAATAAATAAATAAATAAAGCATACAATTGTAAATCCTTCCCTGTCCCTTTGAGATACATACTTATCTCCTACAATTTAGGAGTGCCTTTCTCAAGAACCTGAAGCCATCCCTTTGAAATATAAACTTTGGGAAGGATAGGACCTTTGTCTCCCAGTCTCTGTGGGACAATATACTCCTAACTTCAATAATTGCTAGCTAGGAGACATAGCTGGCCTAATTGCATTTACACTGACCAACCCTCTTAACAACTTTTTGTAATTTTTCACTCCCCTGACACTGCTTGAGCACTCCCTTTCCCTACTCCCTCATTCTCCCTTTAAAACATTTCAGTCACCTCTGCACCAATTGCGCTCAGTTCTTATCCCCTACTGTCAATAGTTCCTGAATGAAATCTGTTTTCCCCACTTAACTAATGTTTGACTGTGTTTATCTTTGACAGATATAAAGGAAATATTCTAGTGTGAAAAAAATGGTAAAAAATGACTACCTGAAATTAATATTACACTGTAGTTAACTACCTGGAATTTAAATAAAAACTTAAAAAGACCATAAAATATAGAATAAAAATGTTATGATAGTACATTTAATTAATTAAATTGAGAGTGTGTCAAGTGATATATAATAATATGTGAGAAGAAGGGAGACATCTATTGCGCAGAGGAGGAAGGCAATGTGGTTGGAGTGGAACTTTAACTGGACTTTATGCATTTGGATTTGGACAAGGGAAATAGAATTTAACTTAGTATTGACATAAGTTCATTTTATTACAGAAGATATAGGCATTGTCATAACCATATTAATAAATTCCAAGATTGATAAGGGGAGAGCTCTTATCTGATTGTTTTTTTCATACCTGCATCATCAATGTGTAAAATACAATGGTCTCAACAAAAATTCATCGAATTAACAAGTGAGGTATTCTTTAAATAAAGAGAAACTTAAAGTATGTGAACTAAAAGGCAGCTTATGGAAAAAATCAGAAATGAAAGAAGAGACATTACAATTGATGTCACAGAAATAAAAAGAATCATGAGACTAGCATGAACAATACACCAATAAATAGGATAACCTAGAAGAAATGGATAAATTCCTAAAATATACAATCTACTAAGAATGAGTCACAAAAAATAGAAAGTCTGAACAGACGTATAACTAGTATGGAGATGGAATCAGTAATCAAAAACCTCCCACCAAAGAAAAGCCCAGGACCAGATCACTTCACTGGGAAATTCCACCAAACATTTGAAGAAGAATTAACACCAATCCTTATCAAAGTCTTCTAAAAAACTGGAGGGGAAGGAGTATCTCCAAACTCATTTTATGAGGCCAGCATTACTCTGATACCAAAACCAAGACAAAGACACCATGAGAAAAGAATATAGATGCCAAAATCCTCAGCAAAATACCAGCAAACCAAATTCATCAGCACATTAAAAGCATCATATATCTTTTTTTTTAAATTAACATAATGTATTATTTGTTGCAGGGGTACAGGTCTGTGATTCATCTTACACAATTCACAGCACTCACCATAGCACATACCCTCCCCAATGTCCATCACCCAGCCACCCCATACCTCCCGTGCCCCTCCACTCCAGCAACCCTCAGTTTGTTTCCTAAGATTAAGAGTCTCTTATAGTTTGTCTCCCCTTCCGGTTTCATCTTCTTTTATTTTTCCCTCCCTTCCCCTATGATCCTCTGTCTTGTTTCTCAAATTTCTCATATAAGTGAGATCGAATGATAATTGTATTTCTCTGATTGACTTATTTTGCTTAGCATAATACCCTCTCGTTCTATACATGTCGTGGCAAACGGCAAGGTTTCATTTTTTTGATGGCTGCATAATATTCCATTGTATATGTATATACCACATCTTCTTTATCCATTCATCTGTCAATGGACATATAGGCTCCTTCCACAGTTTGGCTATTGTGGACATTGCTGCTATAAACATTGGGGTGCAGGTGCCCCTTCTTTTCACTACGTCTGTATCTTTGGGGTAAATACCCAGTAGTGCAATTGCTGGGTCATAGGGTAGCTCTATTTTCAACTTTTTGAGGAACATCCATACTGATTTCCAGAGTGGCTGCACCAGCTTGCATTCCCACCAACAGTGTAGGAGGGTTCCCCTTTCTCCACCTCCCCGCCAACATCTGTCCTTTCCTGACTTGTTAATTTTAGCCATTCTGACGGGTGTGAGGTGGTATCTCATTGTGGTTTTGATTTGGATTTCCCTGATGCCGAGTGATGTTGAACACTTTTTCATGTGTCTCTTGGCCATTTGGATGTCTTCTTTGGGAAAATGTCTGTTCATGTCTTCTGCCCATTTCTTGATTGGATTATTTGTTCTTTGGGTGTTGAATTGGTAAGTTCTTTATAGATTTTGGATACTAGCCCTTTATCGGATATGTCATTTGCAAATGTCTTCTCCCATTCTG
Organism: Eumetopias jubatus; assembly: GCF_037043125.1. Classification (NCBI taxonomy): domain Eukaryota; kingdom Metazoa; phylum Chordata; class Mammalia; order Carnivora; family Otariidae; genus Eumetopias; species Eumetopias jubatus. The sequence continues at coordinate 39,559,709 of NW_028274820.1, forward strand.
TCCGTTGTCTTTTGGCTTTGTCGACTGTTTCCTTTGCTGTGCAAAAGCTTTTTATCTTGATGACATCCCAATAGTTCATTTTTGCCCTTGCTTCCCTTGCCTTTGGCGATGTGTCTAGGAAGAAGTTGCTGTGGCTGAGGTCGAAGAGGTTGCTGCCTATGTTCTCCTCAAGGATTTTGATGGATTCCTGTCTCATATTGAGGTCTTTCATCCATTTTGAGTCTATTTTTGTGTGTGGTGTAAGAGAATGGTCCAGTTTCATTCTTCTGCATGTGGCTGTCCAATTTTCCCAACACCATTTGTTGAAGAGACTGTCTTTTTTCCATTGGACATTCTTTCCTGCTTTGTTGAAGATGAGTTGACCATAGAGTTGAGGGTCCATTTCTGGGCTCTCTTTTCTGTTCCATTGATCTATGTGTCTGTTTTTGTGCCAGTACCATACTGTCTTGATGATTACAATAAAAGCATCATCTATCTTGATTTATCCCTGGGATACAAGGATGGTTCAGCATTGGAAAATCAATTAATGTCATATATCCCATTAGCAAAATAAAGTGTAAAATCATGATTATCTCAAGAAATAAGGAAAAAGCATTGGCAAAATTCTATACCCTTTCATGAAAAAACTCTCTTTACCAAACTAGCAAATACCTCAATATAGTAAAGGCATATATGAAAAGCCCACAGCTGACATAATCAATGGTGAAAACTTTAAAGCTTTTCCCCTAAGATTGAGAATGAAGCAAGGATGTGCCTTCTTGCCATTTCTATTTAACATAGTACCAGAAGTCTAGTCAGAGAAATAAGCTAAATAAATAAACAAATAAATGGCATTATTGTCAGAAAGGCAGAAATAAAGTTGTCCCTGTTTTCAGACAACATTATCTTACATATAGAAAATCCTAAAGCCCCCACCAAAAATCTGTTAGAATAAATGGATTCAGTAAAGTTGTAGAATAAAAAAATCAACATATAAAAGTCAGTTGCATTTCTATACACCAACAATGAACTATTTGAGAAGGAAATTAGGAAAACAATATCACAATAGCCAATTTACAATTACCAAAAGAAAATACTTAGGAATAAACCTAACTAAGGAAGTGAAAGACTTGTATATTGAAAACTACGAAGCACTGATGAAATAAAGAAGACACAAACAAAGGGAAAGACATATCATGTGTTGGAGCATTTAATATTGTTAAAATGTCCGTATTATCCAAAGCAATCTACAGATTCAATGCAATCCCTATCAAAATCCCAATGGCAGTTTTTTTTTTTAAAGTAAGCTCTACACCCAACATGAGGCTTGAATTTATGACCTCAAGATCAAGAGTCACATAACAGCAGAGCCAGCCAATGGCGTTTTTTTAATGGAAATAGTAAAAAACAATTCTGTAATTCTTACTGAAACACAAATAGCCAAATCGATTATGAGAAAGAAGAACAAAGCTGGAGGTATCACACTTTCTAATTTCAAAACATACTCTAAAACTATAGTAATCAAAACAGTATGTTACAAGCAAAAAGATAGGTATGTAGGTCAATGGAACATAATAAAGATCCCAGAAATATATCCATGCATATATAGTTAATTGATCTTTGACAAGGGTGGCAAGAATACATAATGGAGAAAGGACAGTCTCTTCCATGGTCTTAGGGAAATTGAATATCCACATGCAAAAGAATGAATTGGACCCTTATCTTAGAGAATTAAAAAAAAATCAAAATAGATTAAAAATTTAAATGTAAGGCCTGAAACTGTAAACATCCTAAAAAAAAAAAAATAGGGGAAAGTTTTCATTGGTCTTGGCAATGATTTCATGGATAAGACCAAAAGTAAAGGCAACCAAAACTACAATAAACAAGTGAGGCTACATCAAACGAAAAAGCTTCTGTTCACCAAAGGAAATAATCAACAGAGTAAACAAGCAACCTACAGAATGGAAGAAAATGTTTGCAAACCATATATCTGACAAGGGATTGATTTCCAAAATATATAAAGAATTCCTACAACTTGGTAGCAAAAAAACCCTAAAAAACTGATTTCAAAAACGAGCAAAGAGCTTGAATTAGCCATTTTCCCAAAGAAAACATACACATAGCCAACAGGTACATGAAAAAATGCCCAGTGTCATTGATTATCAAGGGAATGCAAATCAAAACCACATTGAGGTATCACCTCACACCTATCAAAAATACAAAAGACAGTAAGTGTCAGCAACTAAGTGGAGAAGTTGGAACCCTTGCACACTGTTGGAGGGAATGCAAAACGATGCAGCTACTATGGAAAAATTATCAAAAAATTTATCAATGGAGGTTTATCAAAAAATTAAAAATAGAAATATCATGTGATCCATTAATTCCACTTCTGGGTGTTTATCCAAGAAAATTGATATCAAGATCTCAAAGAGATATTAGCAATCTCATGTTCATTGACGTAGTATCCACAGTATCCAAAATGTGGGAACAACTTAAATGTTCATCAGCAGATGAATGGATAAAGAAATGGTGGTATATACATACAATAAAATACTATTCATCTTAAAAAAAAAAAGGAAATTCTGCAATATGCAACAACATGGATGAAACTTGAGGACACTATCCTACATAAAATAAGCCAGTCACAAAAAGACGACCTGCATGATTTCATATAAAGTATCTAAAATAGTCAAATTCATAAAATCAAAAATAGAATGGTAGTTGCCAGGAGCTAGGAGGAGGGGGAAATGGGTAGTTACTAATCAATGTGCTTAAGTTTCAGTTAAGCAAGATGAATAAGCTGTAGAGAGTTGCTTTACAACATCCCACCTGTGGTCAACAGTAATGTGTTATATACTTTAAAATGAATTTAGAGGGTAGATCGCATGTTCAGTGTTCTTACCACAGTAAAACCAAATTCAAAAAAGATTTGAGGGCATGTCTTGAGGTGCAGATAAGTTCCTTGAATTGTTTGATCTTTTTTCAGGTTTGATTTTTTTAAGCTTCATTAGTTAACATCATTGGCCTTTAGTCAAAGGCTATTTGGCTCTACTGCAGAGGCAATGCATGTCGGAGAACTCTGATGCCTCATTCATCAGGACATTTGACTTTGGTGGTTAGAACGTAACATGTTCCCACCTCCCTGTGGGTTCCTAGAGTAGTTGTGTCCATTTTGGTCCCATGGTTCTTCATCAGAGTCTATACTTTCCTCTTGTGCATGCACAGATCAGTATCTAGTCAAAGACAGGAATATTCTTCTGCAGAGCAACAGAACTCTTCCCTGATGACTCCATCCTTTTCAGTTTTATGTCCTGAAAACTGTAGCTCCCTTGACCTCTGCAAACTAAGCTGTATCCTTTCCTCACCAACATACTAGGCTATGTTCCACTTTCACCTCAGTGAACACTGTCTCCAGGCAGTGAGCTGTAGGGCTTACCTTCTTTGTTTATCTACTCTCAGGGACATGAAATAAGATGAGCACAGACCACTGGTCATAAATAAAGTAAGTCAGAAAACAATGAAGTGATATGTTTTAAATATTGAAAGAAAAATATTGTCAACCTGAAATTCGACACCCAGCAAAATTATCTTCCAAAATGAAAATGAACTGAAGACTTTATTTTGGACAAACAAAAGCAGAGAGAATTATTTACCAGAAGACCTGCATTATAGGAAATATTTTCGAAAAGTCTGTAGAACAGAAGAAATACAACACCACATGGAAACCTGGTTATACACAAAGAAATGAAGACTGCCAGAAATGGTAAATCCAAGTACGTGAAACACAGACATGACAGAACTATAAAGAAAAATAGACAAATACACAGTAAGAGTTAAGAGATTTTGACACGACTTTCTTAGTAATTGTAGAACAAATTGATAAGAAGAATTGATAGTAATTTACAGAACAAATAAAGGCAAAAGCAGTAAGGTATAAAAGATATGCACAAGATTTGCACATGATAAAGTATAAAAGATATGACCTAATTGATATAGGACACTTCCTGCCATAACCACAAAATACATGTTTTTTCAAGCGTAAATGGAATTCACCAAGATAGAGCATTTGCTGTCCACAAAGGAGGTCCCTATAAATTATATCATGTTCTTTTATCTACAACAGAATTAAATTAGAAGTCAAAAATGGAAAAATACCTGGAATGTGTCCCAAATGCTTGCAAATTAAATAACACAGATCTAAATAAATATGGGCCCCCCAAAAATTACAATGGAAAATTAAATATCCTTCCAAAAGAAAGCTACGCAGTGCAAAAAAGCAAGAAAAGGAAATAAAAGGGCATAGAGATCAGTAATGAAGAAGTAAATCTTTCTTCATTCACAGATTAACATGATCATCTACATGAAAAATACCAAGGAATCTACACAAAGCTACCAGAGCTAATAAGTGAAATCAGCAATATAGTAGGACCCAAGTTAGGTTACAACAACCAATCATATTTCTCTATGCTATAAATGAATAATAAATTGTATAAAATGATACCATTTACAATACCATTCTAAAGCATGAAATATGTGGGAACAAATTTAGCAAAATAACTGAAAGAAATGTAACTGGGGGGGTGGAGCGAGATGGCGGAGGACTAGGAGACCTAGATTTCGTCTGGTCTCAGGAATTCAGCTGAATAGGGATCAAACCATTCTGAGCACCTACGAACTCAACAGGAGATTGAAGATAAGAAGAGTAACAACTCTGAACAGAAAAGGGACCACTTTCTGGAAGTCATCTGCCATCCCTTCATTGTATCAACCCTTATTTTGTACATATATAAGTCTTTCTTCCTTTAAAATTTTAGCAGGCACTTTCTTCTAACAGACGAAAATATGCCCAAAAGCTAGTGTGTGGCACTGATCTATGCACTAGCCTGATCATATTTGATCATATTCTGTTTTTTTTTGTTTTGTTTTGTTCTGTTTTTGTTTGTTTTTATCTTTTTCTTTTTCCTTTTTTTTTTTCCTCTTCTTTCTTTCCCTTTCTTGTCCCCCGGTTTCAGGTCTTTTCAGATTTGTATAGAGTATATTTGCTGGAGACGTTGTTAACCTGTTAGCATTCTGTTCTCTCATTCATCTGTTCTCTTCTGGACAAAATGACAAGACGAAAAAAATCACCTCAGGAAAAAGAACAAGAGGTAGTACCGTCTGCCAGGGACCTACTCAATACGGACATTAGTACGATGTCGGGCCTAGAGTTCAGAATCATGACTTTAAAGATACTAGCTGGGCTTGAAAAAAGTGTGGAAGTTATTAGAGAAACCCTCTCTGGAGAAATAAAAGAACTAAAATCTAACCAAGTCGAAATCAAAAAGGCTATTAATGAGGTGCAATCAAAAATGGGGGCACTAACTGCTAGGATAAATGAGGCAGAAGAAAGAATCAGTGATATAGAAGATCAAATGATGGAAAATAAAGAGGCTGAGAAAAAGAGAGAGAAACAACTACAGGATCATGAGGGCAGAATTCGAGAGATAAGCGATATGATAAGACGAAACAACATTAGAATAATTGGGATCCCAGAAGAAGAAGAGAGAGAGGGGCAGAAGGTATATTGGAGCAAATAATAGCACAGAGCTTCCCTAATGTGGGGAAGGAAACAGGCATCAAAATCCAGGAGGCACAGAGAACCCCTCTCAAAATCAATAAAAATAGGTCAACACCCTGACATCTAATAGTAACACTTACGAGTCTCAAACACAAAGAGAAAATCCTGAAAGCAGCTCAGGAGAAGAGATATGTAATCTACAATGGTAGAAACATTAGATTGGCAACAGACCTATCCACAGAGACCTGGTAGGCCAGAAAGGATTGGCATGAGATCTTCAGAGCACTAAACGAGAAAAATATGCAGCCAAGAATACTATATCCAGCTAGGCTATCATTGAAAATAAAAAGAGAGATAAAAAGCTTCCAGGACAAACAAAAACTAAAGGAATTTGCAAACACAAAACCAGCCCTCCAAGAAATATTGAAAGAGGTCCTCTAAGCAAAAACAGAGCCTAAAAGCAGCATAGATCAGAAAGGAACACAGACAATATACAGTCACAGTCACCTTACAGGCAATACAATGGCACTAAATTCATACCTTTCAATAGTTACCCTGAATGTAAACGGGCTCAATGCCCCAATCAAAAGACAGAGGCTATCAGATTGGATTAAAAAACAAGACCCATCAATATGTTGTCTGCAAGAGACTCATTTTAGACCCAAAGACACCCCCAGATTGAAAGTGAGGGGGTAGAAAACCATTTACCATGCTAATGGACACCAAAAGAAAGCTGGGGTGGCAATCCTTAAATCAGACAAATTACATTTTAAAACAAAGAGTGTAATAAGAGATGAAGAAGGATACTATATCCTACTTAAAGGGTCTATCCAACAAGAAGATCTAACAATTGTAAATATCTATGCCCCTAACGTGGGAGCAGCCAATTATATAAGGCAATTAATAACTAAAGCAAAGAAACACATTGACAACAATACAATAATAGTGGGGGACTTTAACATCCCCCTAACTGAAATGGACAGATCATCTAAGCAAAATATCAACAAGGAAATAAAGACTTTAAATGAAACACTGGACAAAAGGGACTTTACAGACATATTCAGAACATTCCATCCCAAAGCAACAGAATAAACATTCTTCTCTAGTGCCCACGGAACATTCTCCAGAATTGATCACATCCTAGGTCACAAATCAGGTCTCAACCAGTACCAAAAGATTGGGATTATTCCCTGCATATTTTCAGACCACAATGCTTTGAAACTAGAACTCAATCACAAGAGGAAAGTCAGAAAGAACTCAAATACATGGAGGCTAAAGAGCATTCTACTAAAGAATGAATGGGTCAACCAGGAAATTAAAGAAGAATTAAAATAATTCATGGAAACCAATGAAAATGAAAACACAACTGTTCAAAATCTTTGGGATGCAGCAAAGGCAGTCCTGAGAGGAAAGTATGTAACAATACAAGCCTTTCTCAAGAAACAAGAAAGGTCTCAAATACACAACCTAACCCTAAACCTAAATGAGCTGAAGAAAGAACAGCAAATAAAGCCTAAACCCAGCAGGAGAAGAGCAATCATAAAGATCAGAGTAGAAATCAATGAAATAGAAACCAAAAGAACAGTAGAACAGATCAACGAAACTAGGAGCCGGTTCTTTGAAAGAATTAACAAGATTAATAAACCCCTGGCCAGATTTATGAAAAAGAAAAGAGAAATGACCCAAATCAAGAAAATCATGAATGAAAGAGGAGAGATCACAACCAACACCAAAGAAATACAAACAATTATAAGAACATATTATGAGCAACTCTATGCCAGCAAATTAGATAACCTGGCAGGAATGGGTGCATTCCTAGAGATGTATCAACTACCAAAATTGAACCAGCAAGAAAGAGAAAACCTGAACAGACCTATAACCACTAAGGAAATGGAAGCAGTCATCAAAAATCTCCCAAAAAACAAAAGCCCAGTGCTAGATGGCTTCCCAGGGGAATTCTATCAGACATTTAAAGAAGAATTAATACCTATTCTCCTGAGACTGTTCCAAAAAATAGAAATGGAAGGAAAACTTCCAAACTCCTTTTATGAGGCCACCATTACCTTGATCCCCAAACCAGACAAAGACCCCATCAAAAAGGAGAATTACAGACCAATATCCTTGATGAACATGGATGCAAAAATTCTCACCAAAATCCTAGCCAATAGGATCCAACAGTACGTTAAAAGGATTATTCACCATGACCAAGTGGGATTTATCCCTGGGCTGCAAGGTTGGTTCAACATCCGCAAATCAATCTACGTGATACAATACATTAACAAAAGAAAGAACAAGAATCATATGATCCTCTCAATAGATGCAGAAAAAGCATTTGACAAAGCACAGTATCCTTCTTGATCAAAACTCTTCAGAGTATAGGGATAGAGGGTACCCACCTCAATATCATCAAAGCCATCTATGAAAAACCTACAGCGAATATCATTCTCAATGGGGAAACTCAGCTTTTCCCCTAAGGTCAGGAACGCGGCAGGGATGTCGACTCTCACCACTGCTATTCAACATAGTATTAGAAGTCCTAGCCACAGCAATCAGACAACAAAAAGAAATCAAAGGCATCCCAATAGGCAAAGAGGAAGTCAAACTCTCACTCTGCAGATGATATGATACTGTATGTGAAGAACCCAAAAGACTCCACCCCAAAACTGCTAGAACTCATACAGGAATTCAGTAAAGTAGCAGGATATAAAATCAATGCACAGAAATCAGTGGCATTCCTATACACCAACAACAAGACAGAAGAGAGACAAATCAAGGAGTCCATCCCATTTACAATTGCACCCAAAACCATAAGATAGCTAGGAATAAATTTCACCAAAGCGGCAAAGGATCTGTACTCAGAAAACTATAAAATACTCATGAAAGAAATTGAAGAAGACACAAAGAAATGGAAAAACGTTCCATGCTCATGGTTTGGAAGAACAAACATTGTGAAGGTGTCAATGCTACCTAGAGCAATCTACACATTCAATGCACTCCCCATCAAAATACCATCCACTTTTTTCAAAGAAATGGAACAAATAATCCTAAAATTTGTGTGGACCAGAAGAGACCCTGAATAGCCAGAGAATCTTGAAAAAGAAAAGCAAAGCTGGCGGCATCACAATTCCGGACTTCCAGCTCTATTACAAAGCTGTCATCATCAAGACAGTATGGTACTGGCACAAAAACAGACACATAGATCAATGGAACAGAAAAGAGAGCCCAGAAATGGACCCTCAACTCTATGGTCAACTCATCTTTGACAAAGCAGGAAAGAATGTCCAATGGAAAAAAGACAGTCTCTTCCACAAATGGTGTTGGGAAAATTGGACAGCCACATGCAGAAGAATGAAACTGGACCCTTTCCTTACACCACACACACAAATAGACTCCAAATGGTTGAAAGCCCTAAACGTGAGACAGGAGTCCATCAAAATCCTAAAGGAGAACACAGGAAGCAACCTCTTCGACCTCAGCCACAGCAACTTCTTCCTAGAAACATCGCCAAAGACAAGGGAAGCCAGGGCAAAAATGAACTATTGGGATCTCATCAAGATAAAAAGCTTTTGCACAGCCAAAGAAACAGTCCACAAAACCAAAAGACAACCGACAGAATGGGAAAAAATATTTGCAAGTGACATATCAGATAAAGGGCTAGTATCCAAAATCTATAAAGAACTTATCCAACTCAACACCCAAAGAACAAATAATCCAATCAAGAAATGGGCAGAAGACATGAACAGATATTTTTCCAAAGAAGACATCCAAATGGCCAAGAGACACATGAAAAAGTGCTCAACATCGCTTGGCATCAGGGAAATCCAAATCAAAACCTCAATGAGATACCACCTCACACCCGTCAGAATGGCTAAAATTAACTAGTCAGGAAACGACAGATGTTGGCGAGGAGGTGGAGAAAGGGGAACCCTCCTACACTGTTGGTGGGAATGCAAGCTGGTGCAACCACTCTGGAAAACAGTATGGAGGTTCCTCAAACAGTTGAAAATAGAGCTACCCTACCACCCCGCAATTGCACTACTGGGTATTTACCCCAATGATACAAATGTAGGGATCCGAAGGGGTACGTGCACCCCAATGTTTATAGCAGCAATGTCCACAATAGCCCAACTGTGGAAAGAGCCAAGATGTCCATCGACAGATGAATGGATAAAGATCTGGTGTATATACACAATGGAATATTATGCGGCCATCAAAAGGAATGAGATCTTGCCATTTGCAACGATGTGGATGGAACTGGAGGGTGTTATGCTGAGTGAAATAAGTCAATCAGAGAAAGACATGTATCATATGACCTCACTGATATGAGGAATTCTTAATCTCAGGAAACAAACTGAGGGTTGCTGGAGTGGTGGGGGGTGGGAGGGATTGGGTTGCTGGGTGATAGACATTGGGGAGGGTATGTGCTATGGTGAGCACTGTGAATTGTACAAGACTGATGAATCACGGATCTGTACTTCTGAAACAAAGAATGCAATATATGTTAAGAAAAAGAAAAAGAAGAAGATAGCAGGAGGGGAAGAATGAAGGGGAGTAAGTCGGAGGGGGAGACAAACCAGGAGAGTAGTGGACTCTGAAAAACAAACTAAGGTTTCAGAGGGGAGGAGGGTGGGGGGATCGGTTAGCCTGGTGATGGGTATTAAAGAGGGCACATTCTGCGTGGAACACTGGGTGTTATGCACAAACAATGAATCATGGAACACTACATCAAAAACTAATGATTTAATGTATGGTGATTAACATAACAATAAAAAATTATAAAAAAAAAAAGAACCGAGTTAATTGTTTGGTGGTGTGTAAACTACATTGGTTCTGTTTCTCAGAAGAACCCTAACTAATAAATCTATTCATCTCAACAAATCTGAGCATAAGCAGATACCAAAATAATCACCACCACCACTACCACATTTTCAGTGTGAAAGATTAAGAAATATTATTTCAGAGTAATTTTAAAAATAAGCTATTAAAACACATGCAATCACAGCACTGGTTGCAAAGTCAATTTTCCAACCAATGTTTTTAAAAACCCATTTTTGGGTCCATCTAAGCTAGACCTACACTATTTTGAATTTTCCAAAGGCCATTTATTTTAAGTTCTATACCCAGTAGCAGTTTAAATTTTAGTGACATCTGAAAAATGGCTTATGGGCTTAAAAAAATAAAAGCTTCAATAAATAAATATAAAAGGAGGCACTGGTATATTTTATTCTTATCTCAATACCTATTTCCTTTTGGTCATTGAACTTAGGTACAGTGTTGTCACACTATGGCAACACAAAAGTTTAGGTCCTTGAAAACTTCTAAAAAATGCAAAATTCAAATGGAAACCATATTATGGAGTGGATATAAAATAAAAACCACCATTTTCTTTTGAAACAATTGCTTTGTAAACTGAAAAATACTATGTTACTGCCCAAATAAAAATCATTAAAAAAAAAGAAAGAAATGTAACTGAAAATTACCAAATATTGGTGAGAAAAATCAAGAAGACTGAAATAAATAAATGTTTGTTAATGGATTAGAAAGCTAAATATTTACATTCCATTTTCCACAAATTGGTAGATTTGATGCAATCCCAAAGAAACCACAGCAAGACTTTTGTAGAGATTGCTAAGATGATTTAAAATGTATATGAAAGAGCAAAGACCTAGAAGAGCCAAATTAATTTTTTTGACTATGAAGTTAGAGTAATTAAGCTGCCTGATATCAAGATATATTATGAATCTCTAGTACATAAGTAGATATAGATAGACTAATGGAACTACAGAGAATCCAAAAATAAACCCATGTGTCCATGGTCCTTTGAGTATTACAAAGCTGCTGAGATAATTCAGAGATAATTCAGATAATTCATTGAAAAAATAGTGCTAGAACAACTAGGTTTCAATATTTTTTTTCAAAGAAACAACCCATACTTCATAACATACATGAAAATTGACTTGAAATCTTAGACCTAAACATAAAACCTAAACTACAAAATTTTAGAAGAAAATCTTAGTGATCATGGGATATGTTTCTTTAAGAGAACAAACAAACAAAAAGCATGAATGATAAAAGGAAAAATGACAAAATGTACTTCATCTAAATTAAAAAGTTCTTTTGCCAAGAACTGTGAAAGAACTAACATTTCATCCAACTTGCAAACTAATGAGTTAACCTCCCTTAGTTCCACAGATGCTGTCGCGCAAGACTCCTGAGTCAGAGCCCAATTATTCATGGCCTAGCAAGTACTGTCATCATTAACCTATTTCTACCAATTCCCTTTGTCTCAAAATCCCACCAGGGTGTGGCAGATGGGCCCAGATGGATCCCTGAACAGGCGGTGAGTTGCGCTGTAGAGGAGGAACCCAGAGTTTAAGGAACTCAAATCTTTTATGATGAGCAGTAGGCATGACTGCCCTTTGCACCCGAAGGAAACATTATCTTCATTATCTTGGACAGTCAGCATGCCTGCCCTTTGCTCTGGAGGGAGACACCACGCCTTCCTGCAAGGCTGAGTACTATACAAACATTCATTAAAACACAGTCCAGAAAAAGTTCAGTTAGCAACTTGCTCACAATTAATGAAGAAACATGAGAAACCTGTGAAGAATTGTCTCCCCAAACTGTTCTCTTCCAAGGATACTGTTAAGTACACGAACAGGAAGGGCACACACAAGAAAATTTTTACAAGATATAACGCGTGACACATTCTGCCATTCAGAAGATATACAGAACTTCCACTAATTGATAAAAATACAAACAACACACTTTAAAAATAGGCAAAAGATTTAAATAGATATTTCACACAAGATATCTGAATGGCTACTCGGTATATGAAAAGATGTTGAACATCTACTTGACAATTTAAAAAATAATAACAATACTACCAGTACACATAAAAACATAGTTGAACTGCAGAAATATGTTGAGCAAAAGAAACCAGATACAAAAGAGCACACTGCATGATTCTAATTTTACCAAATTCTAGAAGAGACAGAATTAATCTATTGTGACAAGAAGGAGATCAATGTATGCTTTGGGGTTCAGGATAGAGTTTGACTTCACAGAGCTAAAAGGATCCTTGTAGAGTAATTGAAACATTCTGTATCTTGATTATAGTGGTGGTTACCCAGTTGTATATATTTGTCAAAACTCATTAAACTGTACACTTAAAATATGTGTAGTTTATTGTATATAAATTATGCCTGCATAGAGTTTATTGAGGATATAGTCCAGTTACATAAAAGATGACTTGAAATAATAAACTCACAGGTAAAGACATTGTGCATGAAAAATTTGGTGTTGGAGTTGAATACAGTGAAACATAGATTTAAGTAAAATCATCTAGTATCTATACAAAATAGAGCGCAGTTTTTTAGAACCAGTACTGAAAAGGTGTTAGTAATTATAAGAAAATTCAGTAAGGTAGCTGGACACAAAACTAATATTTAAATCTTAATTGCTGGGGCACCTGGATGGCTCAGTTGGTTAAGCCTTTGTCTTCAGCTCAGGTCATGATCTCAGGGTCCTGGGATCGAGCCCAGCATTGGACTCCCTGCTCAGTGGGGACCCTGCTTCTCCCTTTCCTGTTCCCCCTGCTTGTGCTCTCTCTCTCTGTCAAATAAATAAATAAAATCTTAAAAAAAAATTTAGAGGCGCCTGGCTGGCTCAGTCGTTAAGCGTCTGCCTTTGGCTCAGGTCATGATCCCAGGGTCCTGGGATCGAGCCCCGCATCGGGCTCCCTGCTCCACGGGAAGCCTGCTTCTCCCTCTCCCACTCCCCCTGCTTGTTGTGTTCCCTCTCTCACTGTTTCTCTGTCTGTCAAATAAATAAAATCTTTAAAAAAAAAATTTAATTGCTTTGCTGTTTACCATTTAAAATACAATGGTGAGAGGCACCTGGGTGGCTCAGTCGGTTAAGTGTCGGACTCTTGATATCAGCTCAGGGTCGTGAGTTCAAACCCCACATTGGGCTCCACGCTGGGTATGGAGCCTACTTAAAATAAAAAAAAAATTTAAAGAAAAATATAATGGTGAATATTTCATTCAACATAAAAATGTATAAGCAAAAACTTGGGAATATACTTGGAAGGAAATCTGTAAAGGATATATATGAAAAATATTTTGCAATTCCATCATGGAACACAAGATATACTTTAATAACATAGACTGTTTTGGTTTACTGTTGCTGCATTAAAAAAAAAAACCCACCCCAAAACTAAGTGACTTAAAATGTTCACTTCTTTGTAGATTCAATGGGGGTATAGGCGGGCTGTGAGGAGCTTGGCTGGGCAGCTCTGCTTCTCCCTAGAATTCTGCAAGCTGGTTGGGGTGCTTCTTCTTCAGATTGTGGCAACTGGGTCAGATCTGCTTGACACATGTCTCGTCCTCCTCCTGGGACACTAGTAAACATAGGTCATGTTCTCCTAATGGCAGTGGCAGAGGCTCAAAAAGGCAGGCCTATGACTCAAGAGCATTTCGAATTCTGCTTCTGTTATTTCTGCTAATACATCATTGACCAATGCAAGTCTGTATGTTCAAGGACAAAGTCAATGGGGAGGAAAAAATTACTCCTCTGGTGGAGGAGTGGAAGGGACTGCAAAGTCACATGGAAGAGTTGTGCTGTGGACTGAATGTTTGTGTCCCCATAAAGATTCATATGTTGAAGCCCTAACTCCCAGTGTAAGAGTATTAAGATATGGGGCCTTTGAGTAATAATTAGCTTAATAATTAGCACCCATGATGAGATTTGTGCTTTTATATGCAGAGGAAGAGACACCAAAGCATCATCTCTTTGCCATGTGAGGATACAGTAAAATGGCAGCTTCCTGCAAGCCAGAGAGCCTTCAAATAACCAAATCTGTTAGCACCTTGGAATCCTAAGCTTCAGAACTGTGAGAAATAATGTCTGCTGTTTTTTTTTTTTTAATTAGTTTCAAGGTAGAATTTAGTGATTCGTCAGTTGCATAGAACATCCAGTGCTCATTACATCAAGTGCCCTCCTTAATGCACATCACCCAGTTACCCCATTTCCCCACCCACCTCCCCTCCAGCAACCCTCAGTTTGTTCTCTATCTTTAAGAGTCTCTTATGCTTTGCCTCCCTCTCTGTTTTTATCTTATTTTTCCTTCCCTTCCCCTATGTTCATCTGTTTTGTTTCTTAAATTCCACATATGAGTGAAAGCATATTGTATTTGTCTTTCTCTGACCAACTTACTTTGCTTAGCATAATACCCTCTAGTTCCATCCATGTCATTGCAAATGGCAAGATTTCAGTCTCCTTGATGGCTGAGTAATATTCCACTGTGTGTGTATACACACACACACACACACACACACACACACACACACACACACACCAAATCTTCTTTATCCATTCATCTGTCGATGGACATCTGGGCTCTTTCCATAGTTTGGCTATTGTGGACATTGCTGCTATAAACACCGGGGTGCATATACCCCTTCGAATCACTATGTTTGTATCCTTTGGATAAATACCTAGTAGTGCAATTGCTGGGTTGTAGGGTAGCTCTTTTTTAACTTCTTGAGGACCTCCATACTGTTTTCCAGAGTGGCTGCACCAGCTTGCATTCCCACCAACAGTGTACGAGGGTTCCCCTTTCTCTGCATCCTCACCATCACCTGTTGTTTCCTGAGTTGTTAATTTTAGCTATTCTGACTGCTGTGAACAGGTGGTATCTCACTGTGGGTTTGAAAATGTCTGCTGTTTAAGCCATGCAGTCTCTAGTATTTTGTTATAGCTGATGGAGCTAAGACAGGTTGTCATTAAAGGGAAAGGTGAATAACAGGGCCACTAATGCAATCCACCAAAAACAAAAAAACACCTGGATTTTGGACAGAAAGAGTCTGAAATTGTGGTAGATTATTAAACATTTATAGAAATTTCTTGACATAAACTAATTCTTTGACTTCTCCCATGAAGAGGGGTCCATGATTCTTCCACTTGAACCTGGGGAAGGCTGTGTTTATGAATAGAATGTGCCAGGAAAGATGCTACATGACTTCAGGGGCTTTGTTAGCAAAGGCTGTGCAAAACAAAAAACAAAAAACAAAAACAAAAACACCTCAAGGGGCACCTGGGTGGCACAGTGGATTAAGTGTCCGACTCTTGTTTTTGGCTTGGGGTCACGATCTTAGGGTTGTGAGATGGAGCCCGTGTCCGGCTCTGCACTCAGCAGGGAGTCCGCTCAAGATTTTCTCTCTCCCTCTTCCTCTGCCCCTTTGCCACCCCCTCTCTAGGCTCAACACTTCAGAATGATGATTATTGTGCTAAATAAATTTGTAGATTTGCACAATGTGTTAGTACACATGTTTTGGCTGCAATGACTAAAATGTATCCAATAATTAACACCTACAATGGTGCTTACCTTTACATTTTAAAAGTTGTTTTATATGAAATCCATCAACAAATGCAAAAATAGACAAAAGAGACTTTTAACTTTGCTTGCAGCACTCAGCTCTCAAACCACATGAATCACAGTAGTTAAGAATAAAAATAAAACAACTGTATAAGACCCATTTTTCCTGAATATTCTACTAGGAAGTTGTGAGGCACCGGCCCGTGGCCACACTGTCGGTCTAAGACAAAGCTGGAGGCAGATGAACTTAAGAAGGCCGCGTCCAGGCCAACAGAGTAAGGTGCACAGAGCTGAGGTCACAAAATCACAGAGAGCTGATGGCAGTCAGTGCGGTACCATATGGAACTAAAGTTGCCCATTCTAGACTAAAGCTCTCCCAAAGTTCTTCATCTTCACTGCCCGCGGAAAGAGCGACACTGACATCCTGCAACACGGCCAGTCTGCTCACCCTGAGAAGCTGAATTCCCAGCGCCACAAGTCAGCTGGCCAGGACCTGTGTGGGACAAATGAGAGAAACAGCGCTGAATGCTGTCTGTAAATTGTACAAAATTAAGGCAGCAGTGAGCAGAGCGTCCAAAACAAAATCGATAGAACACAGACGCAAAGCTGGAAGTAAAACTGCCTAGCCAAAGGATGTGAGGGAGATGGGTAGAAGTTGACAACAGCAACTAAGTTTGCAGGAATTGGAGTAAATATTTTGTTTTGTTTTTTTTTTAAGCAGGACAAAAAAAAAAAAGCTTCATCCGTGAGATGAAGATCAGTAATAACATAAGTATTGTTTGTAGAGACAGTAGCTTCCCAGGCGAACAGTGTGAACTTTCTGTCTGCTTGTTCTTCTAAAACAAAACACGAGTATCTATCTGCCTTTTCTCTCTCTTTTCAAGTGCTTCTTCCAATTGAAGATAACTTCTTCCCTCCTGCTACCACTACAAGGGTCTCCTCTACTTCAACACCTGGTCCAAATCTCCTTGACTGAGCCCTGCTCAATTTAGTCAATCTCTCGCCTCCTTTAGCATTTTCTATCAATTAGTACCTTTTTTGATGTTCCTCTGTAAGTATGCCTGAGAGTTACTAATGTGTGGGTGCTATCATTTTGACCAGGTTGTAAACTTGAGAGGTGAGCCTCCACATTTTTTTCCAGCTTTATTGAGGTATAATTGACCTTGTTTAAGTTTAAGGTGTACAGTGTGTTGACTTGACACGCTTGTATATTGCAATATGATTACTTCTGTAGCATTAGCTAATGCATCCATCATGTCACATAATTACAGTTTATTTTTGGGAAATATAAAATGGGACAGGAACAGTTTGAGAGACAGAACATTTAAGGTCTACTGTCTTTGCAATTTTTAAGTATACAATACAGTAGTGTCAACTCTAATCACAATGCTTTACACTAGTACCCCAGAACTTACTCATCTTCTAACTAGAAGTTTGTACTGTTTGACCAATGTCTCCCTAATTCCTCCACCCCACAGCCCCTAGCAACCATTCTATTCTCTGTTTCTATGAGTTCAGCTTTTTTAGATTTCACAGATAAGTGGTATCATACAGTATTTGTCCTTCGATAGCTGACTACTTCACTTAGCATAATGCCCTCAAATATCATCCATGTTGTCACAAATGTCAGAATTTCTTTATCATGGCTGTGTGTGTGTGTGTGTGTGTGTGTGTGTGTCTATAGTGTATACATACATCTTTTTTTTTAAGATTTTATTTATTTATTTGAGAGAGAGAGAATGAGAGAGAGAGAAAGCACATGAGACAGGGGGAGGGTCAGAGGGAGAAGCAGACTCCCCGCTGAGCAGGGAGCCCGATGTGGGGCTCGATCCCGGGACTCCAGGATCATGACCTGAGCCAAAGGCAGTCGCCCAACCAACTGAGCCACCCAGGTGCCCAGTATACATACATCTTCTTTATCTATTCATCCATTGACAGACACAGGTTGTTTCCATATCTTGGCTACTGTGAATAATGTTGCAATAAACATGGGGGTGCAGTTATCTTTTCAATATCCTGTTTTCATTCCTTTGGATATATATTCACAAGTAGGATTCCTGGATCATATGGTAGATCTACTTTTAATTTTTTTAAGGAAACTTCATACTGTTTTCTATAGTGGGTATATCAATTTACATTCTCACCAACAGTGCACAAGGGTTCCCTTTTCTCCACATCCTTGTCAACACTTGTTATCTTCTGTCGTTTTGATAGTCATTGCACCAAATGTGAGGTGATATCTCATTGTGGTTTTGGTTTGTGTTTGTCTGATGATTAGTAATTTTGAGCATCTTTTCATGTACCTGCTGGCTACTTGTATGCCTTCTTTAGAAAAATAATTAGCAAATTGAATTCAATAGCACATTAAAAGGATCATGATCAATGGTGTTTATCCTTGGGATGAAAGAATAGTTTAAAATATACAAATCAATGAATGTGATACCCCACATTAATTGAATGAAAGGTAAAAATCATATGACCATTTCAATAGCTGCAGAAAAAGCATTTGACAAAATGTAACATCCTTGCATAATAAAACCCTCAACAAATTGGGTATAGAAGGAACATACCTCAACATAATAAAGGCCATATATGACAAGCCACAGCTAATGTCATACACAATGGCCAAAGCTTGAAAGCTTAGCTTCAAAAATTAGGAACAAGACAAAGTGCCTGCTCTCATCACTCCTACTCAACAAAGTCCTGGAAGTCTTAGCTAGAGCAACCAGTGAGGAAAAAAAAATTAAAATCATACAAATTGGAATGGAAGAAGTGAATTGGTCTTCATTTGCAGATGATATGATCATATATATATATATATATATATATATATATATATACAATTCTAAACACTCAACCCAAAAACTATTAGAACTAATCAACGAATTCAGTAAACTTGCAGGATACAAAACACACAATAGTCAGTTGCATTTCTATACATTAACAACAAAATGTCTGGAAAATAAATAAAAAACTAAGTGAAAAAGGACTCAAACAGTTTATTATAAGTGTAACTGGGGACCCAGATGGAAGAGAGAGGGAGAGGGAAAATGAGACAGAAACAATATTGGAAATGATATCCAGGAATTTCCCTAAACTAACAAAATATATAAACACAGAGATTCAAGAACTTCAAGAAACTCCAAGCAGGATAAATAAAGAAAACCACATTAGACACATTATAGTGGAACTGCTCAAAATAAAAATGAAGAAATTCTCATAAAAGCAGCCAGAGAAAAAGACCCATTACATTGCAGTAATAGAAATAAAGCTGGGGTTCCTGGGAGGTTCAGTCGGTTAGGCTGCCGACTCACTTTTGGCTCAGGTCATGATCTCAGAGTCCTGGGATTGAGCCCTGAGTCACATGTTGCACTGAGTGAGGAGTCTACTTGGGGATTATCTCTCTCTCACTCTGCCCCGCCCCACCGCTCGTACTCTCTCTCAAATAAATAAATCTTTGAAGAAAGAAAAAAAGAGAGAAAGAAAGGAAGAAAGAAAGAAAGCTGACAAATTTTCAAAAGAAACACTGGAAGCAGAAGACAAGTGAATGACATCTTAATGCACTGAAAGAAAAAAAAAACACCTAACAGATGATAATTTTATACTCAGCAAAAATATCATTTAAAATGAAAGTGAAGTAAAGATGCTTATAGACACACAGAAGCTAAAACAACTGTCAGCACACCCACAGGACAAGAAAGACTAAAATAAATTATTCAGGCTGAAAAAACTGATACCAGATGGAGGCATATAACACTGTGGAGAGGAACAAAAAGTATCTGAAATGTAAACATGTAGGTGAACACAAAAGAATTATCTGTTTAAATCAGGAATAATCAATGTCTTCTAGAGTTATAACAAAGGTTAGAAATGAAATATACATGGGTAACAGCAGAAGGAAATAGCAGGGCCTGATCCAAACTGAACTACCTGACTCTAGGAGATAGATTTAGGACATCCTTGAGACATTTCTCCTTGGATATGAGGACCAGAGGGCTTGGCATGTAGCATAGAAACAAGAAGTCACCTAAAGGATGTCAGTGTTCTCTCCCTCCGCATGGGTTGCATTTTCCAAAGTCACACTTTGCAGGCAGCATTTCTAGTGAATATATATAATGGGGAGACCACACGGATGTGGGCCCCTTCCCCAAACAACCTTGGTTGGCCCTTTTCCACTGATCAGAGCCCAGGCCAGGGGATTTCAGAAGAACATAGGAGGAGGGCAGGGAGGATGCCTGTGTAGTTTTGGCATAATTTCACTGGGATTTGGAATTCTTTTCTGTCTGAACACAAAGCATGTTCTAGTCCTAGCTGGACACTCAGGGTAGGGGATAGGGGGTAGGCGGTAGGGGGTAGGTGGTAGGGGGTGGGGGTGGGGGTGGGGGAAGATGCTGTAATGAAACTGGTTAGTCAGTGTTGTCTTAATATTGTGGACAATTCTGTAAAGTCTCTTTTTATGAGTGTTTCTGTTTAAGCTTTTTCACCTTTGTTTAGAAATCCTCTTTTAGGAGAAAATGTGACACTTGTGAAAAAGCTGCTAAGAAAACCCCTCTTCCAATGCCCCCTTTTTTTGCCTTTAAGCCTCCTTTAAGTGACATCTTCTGAGTAATTAAGGTTGTGAATTTTTACCTTTGCTTTGTTGTTAATGAACATTTGTCTTTCAGAATGGTATTATGTGATAATGTTTAAGTGGCAAGAACAAAACATGATTTTGTGCAATTAATGAAAAGCTACTGCAAGCAAAATAAAACGTTTCTTGGTTAAAAACAAAACAAAACAAACTCAAAACCCTGAGATCAAGAGTTGCATGCTCTACCTACTGAGCCAGCCAGGTGCCCTATTTTTTTTTTTTTTTCATGCTGCTTTAGTTTATTGAGAAGAACACTATCATAAATGGAGCCTGTTGTAAAATAAACTGTTAACACTGTGCACAGGGCCTCCTCCTTCCAGCACTGGCAGGTTTAGAGTCCAGCCTGAGCTCACCTCCTCACATCCCATTGCAGCCGCCCTCCCTACATTAACAAGGGAATACTAGATAGCTTTGCCCCCACGGGCATAAAGTGACCCTCACTGTCTCCATCACAATGAGGTACCTGCTAGTAGAGGACAAATAAAAAGACATTTTTAAAGTAAGAGTACTGAGGTTGTTTTATAAGAGTACCATAGTTTGGGAAGACAACTGGGTGGCTCAGTCAGTTAAGCGTCTCCCTTCGGCTGGGGTGATGATCCGAGAGTCCCGGGATCGAACCCAGCGTCCAGGTCCCTGCTCAGCAGGGAGTCTGCTTCTGCTACTCCCTCTCCCTCTGTGCACACACACACTCTCTCTCTCAAATAAATAAATAAAATCTTAAAAAAAAAAAGGTACAGTAGTTTGGGCCAGAAATTCATTAACACCTGTTAAAGTAGATACAGAGATGGTGGCACAGATTAGATTTATACACTTAATTTTGGAGATGTTCTGTTTATCTTGAGTTAGAAGACACTGGCACCACATGAGGTTTGGAAGCCTTATGTTCTAGACCGAAATGGGATAGCCAGTTTCCTATCTTCCAAGCAACTGAATGGAAAAAGCCTTAAGGCTAAAAAAAGTCTTTTTGCTTGTTCTTTTTCCCTGTAAAACATGACTGGGCAGTGCAATAATAGAGCTGTACTTTAAAATTGTTTTGTATATACCTGTTCCAAACAGCCACAAACATGGTACCCTTTAAACCTTTGCCCACCCATGCCTGGAACAGTTTTCCACAACTTGGGGTGACTGTGGCTTCATTCCCTGGCCTGGGCAGCTGTTCATTTCTCAACTGAGTCCCCTGTTCTCCAGTCACTGCGGGGCCTGCAAATTATGGCAAATGGTCTTCAGCATTTGGGCCTCTGTGACAATCAGGTCCCTGGTGACCTGGAAAGCAGCAGTGAGGGGACTCAGTTGAATCTTCACCTTGGTGCCAACACAGAGTCTGTACTCACTGTCTGCCATTTTGGTCAATAAATGTACTCAAACTGAAGATGGAAAGTCAACTCTGCACAAATAAGCATTATCTCTGTCAGGATATCCCATAACGCCAACCCCTTCAGCATTTTCAACTCCATAGTATTTCCGTAGGCTGTGGTAGTCTTGATTCAATACCCAGTCCAGAATGTTGGCAATGTCTGACTTGAGTGGGTGCCCAGTGCATGTATAGATAGTCTCCTTTGTCACCTTCCCAAGGGCGGGAGGGCAGGAGATTGGTAAATGGAGTTAAACTGTCAAGAGATTTTTGATTTACCCATAAAATGTTAGAATTACTAATATGACATAGTCTGAAATAAGCTCAAGGATAACTCATAATGGGCAACATAACCACTTAAAGATTAATACGAAAGATATAGCCAGAAAGTAAAAGAGATAAAATAGAACAACTTTTATTTTTAAAGATTTTATTTATTTATTTATTTATTTATTTGACAGAGCGCAAGAATGAGAGAGCACAACCAAGGGGGAACAGCAGAGGGAGAGGGAGAAGCAGGCTCCCTGCTGAGCAGGGAGCCCAGATTTGGGGCTCCATCCCAGGACCCTGGGATCACAGCCTGAGCCACAGGCAGATGCATGACTGACTGAGCCACCCAGGCACCCCATAGAAAACTTTTAAAATATTTGTTTAATGCAACAGAAAGGCAGAGAAAAGGAAAATTGGAACAAAGCAGATAGAACAAAAATTGAAAATAAACAAGATGGTAGATTCAATCCAACGCTACCAGTAATATCATTGTGATGAAACAGTGATGAAAATTAAGCAAAATTGGTGAGACAGACTTTTTAAATGGCTCAATATGTTCTATTCACAATAAACACACTTAAAAGTAGAAGTTGACAGGCTGAAATAAAAAAGGATGAAAAAATATATACCGTGCAAATATAAGCCAAGAAAGAGCTCATGTGGCTATATTATTATAAGACAAAACTTTGATGCAGGTGCTATTACCAGAGTTAAAAATGGACATCTGATGATAAAGAGTCAATCCACCAGGAAGTATAAAAATACTAAACATGTTAATACAAATAAGATACAAACACAACTCTCTCAACAATTATTAAAATAAGCAGACAAAAACAGCAGTAGCAATATAAAATATCTGAATAATACTATTAACCACCATGATCTAAATAACATGTTTAGATTACTTCATAGTACAACTGCTGAATTACCTGTTTTTTTAAGTACGTAAGAATCTTTACTAAAAATAGACCACATACTGGACCATTAAAGTATGTCTCCAAAAATTACAAAGGATTGAATAATGTAATAATAAGTTGAAAATCTAAAGCAGAAACAGAAGCAGAAAATCCCCCAAATGTATGTATTAACATCTTTCTAAACACCTCAACAGGTAAGAAAAAAATCACAGTGAAAACCAGAAAGTATTTGAACTGAACATAATATAAATGTATGACAAAATTTGAGGAGTACAGTTAAGTGCTTAGAGAGAAATTGCTTGCTTTACACTCATATATTAGAAAAACAAAAAATGGAAAAATGAAGTTTTTATCTCAAGAAGGTAGAAAAGGAAAAATAACTTAAACCTAAAAAACATAAAAAGAAGGAAATAATAAAAGTAAGAATATAAGATAATTAAATAAAAAGCAGACCTACAATGATCAATAGTTACTTCTTTGAAAATATTTTAAAAATTGATAACCCCTTGGAAGATTGATCCAGAAATTAGAAAAACTGAGAAAACACAAATTATACTATCCAAAACGGAGAAGGAGACATCATTACTAAAAGGGAGGATGGTATTCTTCACGTATGGAAAAATTCAGAAGATTATAGCACCTGGCTGGTGCAGTCAGTTGAGCATCTGACTCTTGATTTTGGCTCAGGTCATGATCCCAGGGTCCTGGGATGGAACCCTGCATCGAGTCCCGCATCGGGCTCCCTGCTCTGCGGGAAGCCTGCTTCTCCCTCCCCCCACTCCCCCTGCTTGTGTTCCCTCTCTTGCTGTGTCTCTCTCTGTCGAATAAATAAAATCTTAAGAAAAAAAACAAACATAACAACAAAACTAATACAAAAAGAAATTGAAAATCTGAAAAATCTTTTTCCTGTTAATGTAATTGAAACCTTCCCACAGTGAAAACTCCAGGCGAGGATGACTTCCAAATTTTTTCAGACATTTATGGAAGAAATAATATGAATTTTATACAAACTCTTTGACGCAATAGAGACAAATGAAAGACTTCCCAATCAGTTCCATGAATCTAGCATAACCCTGATACCAAAACTACCAAATTCTTGCAAGGACATTATAAGAAGGCAATATTACAGGCAATATCTCATATGAAGATAAATTTTAAAATCCTCAACAAAATATTACCAAGTAAATCTAACCATGATATACATATGAATATATGTTATACATAACCATTATATGCACAATATTGTATGTACATGTTGTTGTTTTACATTAGAAACTATTTTCATTTCAGGAATGCAGGATTAGTTTAATATTTGAAAAGCAAACAATGTTAATTTGCCACGTTATTAAGACAAATTTCAATAGATGGAAAAAACAGCATTTTTAAAAAGATTAAAAATCTGTTCATGTTATGAAAATTTATTCTTCTCATGAAGCTAGGAATAGAACGTCCTTAATCTGAAAAAGAGTATCTAGAAAGATCTATTTCTATCATCATACTTAATGAGTATATATTGAATACTTTTTCTTTAAAATCCAGAACAAGACTTACTGACTATAAACGGAATTCTATCCAGTATTGTATTGAAGATCTTTTTCAATACACCAAGACAAAAAAAAACCCAAAAAACAAAAACCATAAAAAGAAAAAAAAAAAAAAAGGAAAAGAAAAAGATGGGAAAGAAAAGAAAAAAAAAGACACTGAACCATATGATTTTATACATGGAAAGCCCCCAAATAATTTACAAAGAAACCAATAAATTAATAAGTGACTTTAGCAAGATTGAGACAGCTTAAAGACAGAAAAATCAATTGAACTTCTATATACCAGCAACAAATTATGGGAAAAATAAATTTACAAATACCATTCATTTTAGAATTGTAAAAACATTAAATGCTCAGATATAATCTTTTGTAGATGTGAAAAGCTTCTTCGCTAAAAAGTATAAACTACTGATAAGTTTATAGTACCTATATTTGTTTGTATTGTCTGAAAGTTAGCATGAGCCTTCTAGGGCAGGAACAGATTACATCCAGATATCAATAACCATATTAATTCTCATCTGCCCCAATCCTTTTCTTTTTGAAAAGATAAGAACAGATTCAGATGAGATGTTACCTTACCAGTCCTGGGGTCTGTACTATGCGCCAGGAACCATAAAAATGTGAACAGGAAGTTTAAATAGGAAAAGGATAGCTCTTTGACTTTCCCTTCTGAGAAGAGAGAAAACTTTGCTCCCTAATGTAAACATTCCTAGAGAGAGAAAGCGAATGAACCTGGACTCTTACCTTTTATGATGTAAACAGATGTCTTCAGGGGAGGAGAAGAGAAAAGCATCTTTGAGTTTACTAGCAAGGTTTTAGCTCCATGGCTTCAGGACCCATCCCCTTGAAATACGAAAACTCATACCTCTGAAGAGAGTATGTAAATCTCTTCAGTTCTCACTATTTGGTTATTATTTAATGTCCAAGTCTTGTGTTTTACCCCAGGTTTAGTTTTCTTTCCTTCAGAAAGCCCTACCCATGCAAAAACATTTAAAAAATGTTCTCTATAGCTCCATCAATACTAAAGTAAAATTTTAAAATATCTTTTTTAAAAAATATTTTATTCATTTATTTGACAGAGAGAGAGAGAGAGAGAGACAGAGGGAGAGCGCACAAGCAAGGGGAGCAGCAATCAGGAGAGGGAGAAGTAGGCTCCCAGCTGAGCAGGGAGCCTGACGCGGGGCTCGATCCAGGACCCTGGGATCATGACCTGAGTTGAAGGCAGACGCCTAACCGACTCAGCCACCCAGGGGCCCCAAAATTTTAAAATATCTTAATAAATATCCATAGACAATGGATCTTAGTTATTTGCAAAATTATCTATATATTGAATATAATTCCAATTCAAATCTCAGAAGGTTATTTCCAGAGGAAATTGAAAGGTTGCTTTAAAAATGTACAGGACTTGGGGATACAATGTACAGCATAGGAAATATAATTAACCATATGTAACAACTTTGTATGGTGATGGATGGTGACTAGATCTATCATGGTGATCATTTTGTAATGTATATAAATGTCGACTCACTATGTTGTAGACCTGAATCTAATATAATATTGTATGACAACTACAACAACAACAAAAGTGTATGGGAAACTACAGAGTTGTAGAATACTCAAGAAAACTTTGAAAAAGACAGTGATGTAGGGCATATGGCACTAGATTTTAAGACTTACTATAAAACTATAAAAATTAAGGCAGTATGATAGTGCAAGGGATAGACAAAAGAATCCAGCATAATAGAAAAGTGTATGGAAATAGACCATACCTACATGACCAGTTGATTTAAGACAGATTCATTCTATTTAAACTTCAAAAGCTAATGGATTGTTTTTTAAAAAAAAAAATAGTGGGGTGTCTGGGTGCCTCAGTCCTTAAACGTCTGCCTTCGGCTCAGGTCGTGATCCCAGGGTCCTGGGATTGAGCCCCACATAGGGCTACCTGCTCCTCAGGAAGCCTGCTTCTCCCTCTCCCACTCCCCCTGCTTGTGTTCCCTCTCTTGCTGTCTCTCTCTGTCAAATAAATAAATAAATAAATAAATAAATAAATAAATAAAATCTTTTAAAAAACAAATCATGCTGAAACAACTGGATATCCATATTTATACCAAAAGACCTAAATTTAAGAGATAAAATATTAAAGCTTCTGGAATATAGCACAGAATACTTTCATGGCATTGGAATGAACAATATTTCTTAAACAGAACACAAAAGAACAGCAAACTAATTCATTTAATTAATAAATATCATTAAATGACCAATATTGTTAGTCATCCGGGAAATATAAATAAAAAAAACAAATAAAACCACAATGACATAGCATTTCACACTCTTTGGAATGACTAAAACATAAAACAAACAAAATAAAAAACTGTATAGCAAATGTTGGTAAGTGTGGATCAACTGGAACTCTCATTCATTCTTAATGGGGGGTGGGGAGCCATTTAGCCATTTAGGAAAATTGATAAACCTACATCTATCCTACGATGTAGGAATGCCCATCTGTTCCAACCCTAACTGTTTATTCACAAAAATTGTCTACATGTCCACCAAAATACATGCATAAGTTGTTCAAAGCGATTTTGTTCATCATAGCCTAAAAATAGAAATAATCTAAATGTCTACCAACTGGGGACAGATATATTGAATAGATATATTTTGGTTAATTCATATAATGGAATACTACACAGTAATAGATAATGAATGCACTACTGATAAATACAACTGTGACACAGACATTATGTTGAACAAAAGTGATGGACAACAAAGGGTACGTACATACAGTGTAGTTCTATTTACACGCAGTCAAAAAACAGAGAAAATAGTGATAGATGTCATAAGAATGCTTACCTTAGGTTGGGGATATTGGCTGGGAAAGAAAATGAAGGAATTTTATTGGAATGTTCTATATCTTGATTTAGTTGGTAGTCTTACAAGTGTATATGTGTATTAAAAATCATTTAACTCTTCATTTAAGATTAGTGTGCTTTATGAACATTATTGAGTATATATTACTATGTTACAAGTCAAATGTAAAAAATGAGGAGTCTTTTTATCTGTTAAATGTGTGAACTTTTTTCCAAGCATGTTTTCTGTGAGATACAAGAAGATCTCAGAAAGAAATACAGTTGTTTCTTGTTATTCACAGTAGTTATAAACTCCCCACGGATATTGCATTAGCAAATACTGAACCATTGCTCCTAGAATAAATACAAGGTTAGGTTCCTGCTAGCATCTGGTCACAACATTTTTCAAATGATGAATCCATAACCTTGTTTTATGTGTATTTCTGTTTAAGGACACCTCATTTAATATATATTGTTAATTCATTAACATTGAACTCACAGCTGTTAAAAAAACAAAATTAATTTGAAGATCAAATTGGCTTTATTTTTTTTTAAGATTTTTTATTTATTCATTTGAGAGAGAGAGAGCGAGCATGCGAGGGAGAGCATGAGCACAGGGGAGGATCAGAGGCAGAGGGAGAAGCAGGCTCCCCGCTGAGCAGGGAGCCCAACTCAGGGCTTGATCCCAGGACCCTGAGGTCATGACCTGAGCCAAAGGCAGATGCTTAACCAACCGAGCTACCGAGGTGCCCCTGAATTGGCCTTATTGAACAATTCATGAATTGGGCAGCATCCCATCTAGCAAATAGAGGGGAGTTGGAGGAGTTGTACAAAACAGAAGGCTTTTATAGGAAGGAAGGTGGGTCAAGAAGTTATTAGCAAAAGAAAAGAAAGAATTGTTCCAGGCAAAATCACCTTCCCTTAGGGGAAAGTTCAGGGTGTCTTATTAGGTGGATTACTTCTTCTTTTGGGGGAAGGAGAGGGCCTATGTGACATACTCCTCACTGAAGTTGAGCAGAACATTCCTGACTCATGAGGGAGGTTAAAACTGCAGTTAGGTTAGGTATTAAGTCCAGATTTGGTGACTTGGCTTAAGTAACAACATTTTGGGCCTGTGATTTTCTTTTTTAACACAGAGAACAGCACTATAACTCATCCTGAACAAAGCTTATCTAAAACATATTTGTTCTGCATAAACTGCATCACAGCCTTCTTGTTCTTAGGAACACTAGACAGCACTTCATCGCTATGCTTAGGGGCCATTTAGAATAGCAAAATCACCAACAAAAATCACAAAGGAGGAAAAAACATGGCACTAAATAGACCACAGAAATGACAGTATGGGAGCTGAAATAAGACAGCACTAGCTTGTTCAATCTCAGCTGGGAACATGCATGTCAGACAGCTCAAATTTTTTTTTACCATTCTATGTATGTCCACAAATGACCACAAGAATGACACAAGTATTGATTGGGGAGGGGGGTGGGGGTCGCAAATAAGTTTTAGTGAGTATGCAGAAATGCGAATACAAAATCTATGAGTAACAAATAACAGTTTGAGTACAACTAGATGCTATAAGGCACACCAATCTTTCACCAGTTCTCAGGAATGATGTCCCTTATGGGGACATGGATTTGGAAGACATCTAGGTAGATATATAAGGAAGTACGTAGAAAATGATAAAATATCAAGGCAGTAATGAGAGTGAGAATAATAAGGCAAAATTGGATCTTTGGGCAATGGCTACACAGAACAGTCAGGAAGAACAAGAGGAATCACTAAAAAAAATGTAAGGAGGTACCTGGATTGTGTAGTTTCATAGAATCAACTAAAAACCCAAACTCATCTCTTTTGCTCCTTTTTTTTTTAAGAATTTATTTATTTTTATTTTATTCATTTATTTGACAGAGAGAGACACAGAGAGAGAGAGGGAACACAAGCAGGGGGAGTAGAAGAGGGAGAAGCAGGCTTCCCACTGAGCAGGGAGCCCGATATGGAGCTTGATCCCAGGACTCTGGGATCATGACCCGAGCTGAGGGCAGACACTCAATGACTGAGCCACCCGGGTGCCCCTCTTTTGCTCCTTTCTAAGCCTTTTCACCTCCTCTCTGGGGGTCCTGATCCATAATGACCTCATGTTTTACTCAGTGTGTAGAAATGTATCTAAAATTTATGAATCTCCTGATGACACACCACAATAACATTAATATAGGTATTACAAAATTGATATTTAGAATGGACTACATGCAGGTCTCATAGCTTATCCATCAGGATAGCATAAGTTATGCTACATTAACAAAAATCTCCCAAATTTCTTTGGCTTTACACAATAAAGCTGTTTTTGTCTTTTTTCTCACACAATAAGTCCTTTGCAGGTCACCTGGAGGTTCTACTTCAGCCACAACCTCATTCCAAGGAACAGCTACTATCTCAAAAATTGCCTCTGGTGTGTAGCAGCAGGAAAGAAATAGTTTTGGAGAGTTTTAGATCAGCAATAAAAACTTCAACAGAGAAGTAACATGCATAGATTCTACCCATAATCATTGACCAAACACAATCAAATAACCTCATCTAACCCAAAGGGGCCTTAATATTTTGTTCAGGATATTTGTGATGGTTTTCATAAAGAATATAAATCTGTTGCTTCCTATTCTTGGAATATTTTCATCTGGTTTTGATATGAGGGTAATGGTAACCTTGTAAAATGAGTTGACAAGAGTTTCTTCCTTCCCTATTTTCTTAAATGAGATGTCTAGAACTGGGGTTATCTCACACTTAAATGTTTATTAAATTTACCATTGAACTCTGAGCTTGGAGAAATTTTTTTTTTTTTTTTTTTTTTTTTTTTTACTCAAAAGGGCAAAAGGGATAAGATCAATCAGATTTTCTAATTTTTCTCAAATCAGATTTGGCATGTTATGTCTTTCAAGGAACTTATCCATTTAATTTAAATGGTTGCAACTATTGGCATAAAGTTGTTCATAATATGCCCTTATCACCCTCTATGTCTGCAGGATGTGTAAGTGATGCCCCCTTTTTCATTCCTGATACGGGTCATTTTTACCTTCATTTCTTTTGTTTTTTTAGATCACTGTGAATAGAATTTTATAAACTTTATTGTTCTTTCCAAAAGAGTTTCTGATTTTACTTTATTATTTGTCCATTATTTCAAGATTTAGAATGAGTGCGAGATAAGTGGCATTTGGAGTCACGGTGACCCCACTCCTGAGTCCAGTGTTTATGGTGGGGGTTGAATTCTAAAATAAGGAGTTAGTCCAAGGAGTAGTTTCCCATAGCTCTGGCACCCAAATGCTAGAATTTCAGTGTAAACTGGAACTGCTGAGAACATCAGTCAGATTAAAAGAATTCCTAAAAGTTTCTCTTGCAAATATCTAAGATGGCTAGTGGCCTGGCAAATACCGACGTTCATGAAATTGTTGTTACATAAATCCCCAAAGACTGGGGATGACTTGGATGTCTAAGAGAAGGCATGACCAGGAAATGTTGGGCTGCACCAGCGGAGGATGGTCTAGCTGACAGTCTACATGACTGTCAGACCAGGGTGACAGTGGAGATGGTGGAGATATGGCCAACACATTGTATCAAAGGGACCTGGGCAGCACAAGTCATCGCAGCTAGTGAAGTGAGACATGCTCCAGAACATGCTGAAGATCCCTTATTCTGTGATCAAAACATTGCAACAGTAGACTGTTGTTTTATCTTCTGAATTTTTCTATCTTTTCATAAAACTTCAAACTTTGTGGGCATATGCTTGCATGGGAGGTCATTGATAACAGAACATTGATACCAATGCAAATACTTACATCAGCAGAGAGCTTTTTCTAGGAATCTTGGTGGAATTCAAATCGAGTGATTGAATCAAGTGCTTGATTATTGTTCCTGTTTGTATCAGAATACTACCCTCATTTGTATCCCCTATGATATGATACCCCCTACAGATATGATAATATCTGTATCCCCTGGTTCATCTTGCTCTGGGCAAGTGTAATATTAATACATATGAATACTCAGACACACTACCTTTCAGCCAAAATCACAAAGCATCTCTTTCATTTCACTATTTTCTCAGATATTTCCCCTATATGGTGTTATAAGGCAAAACCAGAAGAGCATGAGGCTGGGTAAAGATGCATGTTATGTGTAGGTTTGGGGTTGAAATGTGACAGTATGACGGTAAATGATACTCAGAGTCACCCCTGGGTCCTCTTTTGTTTTAAGATACCAGTGTTCTTTCCCTTAAGCATTAGTGTAGATAATGTGAAGTGACTACATTTGTGAAATAAAAGGAGGAACTAAGCAAATGCTGCAGAGGAGATATTAAACAAATTCACAAAAATCAACATTGTAATAAAACTGTACAAATATTTAGTTAAATTGCAAAATCTGTTATGAGTGTTCCCAGCATGCAATTTGGCATTATAACAAATCAGAAGAAAAACCATGTCTTTGTGAAATAAGCAAACATGAAATGAGTAAAGCTATACAAGGTTGTTTGCTTGCTCTAAAACAATTGTTTATTTGAATGTTTCATGAAGGCTGTTTAATTAAATATGCTTGATATCTTGAGTTGCATGTCATCTTCTATTTCTTAGCGCTGTGAATATTTCATATTTGAGAACTATGTTCAGCTTATTCTAGAAATAAAGCTTCAAAGATCATTTTGACGGTTTAGGAATGATTAATTTTTTTGCCAGTACTATTTGGACAATTACCAAATGCTCTTCAGTCCAGTCACCTCTATCCTTCTAAATCATTTTTGAGGGGAAAATGGGGCCTCCACAATTTCTGGACTGCAGATGACAAAAACTTGGTAATTTAATGATATATTTTGAACGTATAATGCTGCGTAGACTGATGCAGGGCTTAGAAGGATGGGGAGAAAAAAGGTCAAATAGAATGTTTATGTTCTGATAGCAACATGTTGATACTGAAAGTAAAGAACTAATTAATTCTACTTTTTTTTTTTAAAGCTTTTCCTTATCATTACTGTACATAGCCAGAGTAAACCTAGGAAGTCTCTTACCCTCACTGTGATCAGTTTTTAATTTGGAACCCTGGTTGTATCTGTCAGCAGCTGTCATTCAGAGCCAATTTTTTCCAGCCTTAATTAAAATTCCCACTTTCTTTGTTGTTTCATCCAGCTCTTAATTAATATATGCTACATTGCTATAGGTGCTTATAAGTTTTTTGTTGTTGTTGTCTATGAAATCTAAAATTATTCTTCAAACTAGTCACAAGGATATATTAGACTTGCAGCTGTATGAAACATGTAAATCTTACCATTTCTCTCTTCCAGTTCCCTAACAGCCAGTTCCAGTTCTATTTTGTTAGAATTGTCTAAAACTTCCTCTGTAAATACCAACTTGGACATACTTGCTTTGTGCACATTAATGTATTACATAGTTCACTCAATTCATTTACAATATAAACATTGAGAATCCGTCTTGCTTACTCATTTTGCACCCTGAGGGATGCAAACAAGGAGTGATATTCTAAAATCTGGACAGAGTGAGAGATTATTCACAGAGTTATCATCCCAGGGGTGCCTGGGTGGCTCAGTCGGTTAGGCGTCTGCCTTCGGCTCAGGTCATGATCCCGGGGTCCTGGGATTGAGCCCCACATCAGGTTCCCTGCTCATCAGGGAGCCTGCTTCTTCCTCTCCTCCCTGTTGTGCTCTCTCTCGCTATGTCTGTCTCTCTCAAATAAATACATAAAATCTTAAAAAAAAAGACAAGTTATCATTCCATATTTAATATACCATGAGGGACACCGACAGTGCTATAAGAATATTTAATCACTGGTTGCTAAATTAGTCAGAAAACACTTGGTTTTTGAAATTCAGAGTAATAATATTATTTTTAATTGTGATAATTATGGAATTCAATCAATTTCTGAATCATTAGCATGGTGTCAAAGAATAATTTTTGAAAATCTTAAAAGTGACTCTCATATAAATATAGACTAAATACTTGTCATAGATATTACATATTTACATGGGCTTCTATTTTATCTTTTTTCTGGCACGTTTTTAGAGTTTAGGAACCTGTCTCTTTCCTATCCTGTCTCTTTCCTATTTCAAGTGCTCTCGTACATTCTGACTCATGGTAGACGTCAAACAAATATTTGCTGAATGAATACCTAGTTTTTGTGAACACTGCTGTTTGTTAATAAGGAATACGTAGTGTTCAAATCCACCTACAATTGAATTTTTTTGTTATGGCCATTAATGCTATGGTTTTCCTCCTTAAGTGAGCATCTATGTTCTTTATTCCAACAGAACTAGGTCGTTGTAGAAACATTAAATTAGCCTTGAGAAGTATTTTTGATTTAGCTGTCACACTTATCTTTGACAGTAGAGTGCGGGTGTTGTTCTTTTTTTTATTAATAGTTTTTTGATATATTTTATTAGCCAAAAATAAATAATAGTCCACCCACCCATCTCTTTCATTAGCCTTTTATGGCGACTAAGGTGTCAACACTTTTCGTGACTAAGCGTCAGATTATTAATCTTTTCTTTTCTTCATCTGTAAAGTAGGAAGATCATATTTTATTATTTTTAAGAATCTTTCTAGTCTGTAATCCTCTATTTAACATCGAACCAAACTTTTTTCTAATTTACTCACTTAAAAGACAACAGCAACAACAATTTAATGGACCTTCACGATTGTAGTGGTTTTTTTTTTTAATTTTATTTATTTATTTGACAGAGAGAGCGAGAGAGCACAGGCAGGGGCTACACTAGAGGGAGAGGGAGAAGCAGACTCCCCCTGAGCAGGGAGCCTGATGCGGGGCTCGATGCGAGGCTTGATGCGAGGCTTGATGCAGGCTTCAATCCCAGGATCCTGGGATCTTGACCTGAGCCAAAATCAGATGCGTAACATCTGAGCCACCTAGGCGCCCCGGCTGCAGTGGTTCTTAATTCAATACCATAACACTATCTTTATGTGGCATAAATTGTTAGAGATAGCATCATATACTGAAAAAGAAAAAGTAACAAGTCAGGATTAAGTTTAAATTCTGGCTATGCCCCTTGCCAAGTTTAAAAGATCACGTGTGATTAATTTTCAGGAGTGTGTATAAACCTCATAAAACTTAAAATCCGACAGGCACAGGTCTTACAAATCCCAAATGCCTATTATTCCTACAAAATCTGAACATTCTCCCGCTGATAAAGATAGAAATATGTGCAACAAAAAATTCATTTTATAACAATCATTTTATGGACACTTGATAGAAGAAGAAAGGCAAAAACATGTCCTAGTTACAAAAAATGACAAAAAAGGTTTGGGGTAAGTGTCTCAGCTGGGGCTTCTATCACAAAACACCATAGACTGGAAGGCTTAAACAGCAGTTGTTTATTTCTTGCAGTTCTGAAGGTTGGAAAGTCTGAGATCAAAACGCTTGCAGATTCAGTTCTCCCTGGTTTACAGTCGGCCGCCTTCTTGCTGAGCCTTCACATGGCAGAGAAAGGAAGTTATGGTCCTATTTTCTTCATTTATGGTCACAAATCCTATCTTGGTGACTGTGGCCACCTTCATGACCTCATCTAAACCTAATTACATCCTAATACTCACTTCCTAATACCATCGCATGGAGTGTGTATGTGTGTATGTGTGAGGAGGGGTTCAACATTTGAATTTTGGGGGAACACAAACATTCAGTCCGTAACAGTGGGTATTCAAACCAAATCCTCTGAACTTGGGGGAAATGTGGGAGGATGAGGGGCATGGGTATTCCTCTATGAGTCTCCCATAATGTCTATGAATAAAGAAAGCATTGTATACACTACATTATCAAGCTTCTGTGACTCATTTCTATGAGAGATTTTGATTTAGTGTTTGGTGTGATTTCTTAGAACATGCATTTTCTATTAAGAACATGCATTTTTATTAATCATTCCAATTGATTGTGATTCAGGTAGTGTCTGGACTACACTACTATTAAGTATTGAATTAGATTATCTGTGAGATCATTTAAATATTAAAATGCTGGTTGTAAAAGCCTAGGAATGCATTAGAATTCCATCTAAGAAATCTAAACTAAAAGAAATAAATAAGATCTTTTTTTTGTCCTTTGCTAGGACCAACACATTTATTTTGCCTTGGGAAGAAGAGATATTCACTACTAATAGGTCTTCCTTTTCATACTCAGTCCTTTTTCTTCTTTCCTTTTCATATTCATATTTTCTCTGGAACACTAAAAATGCAACTTTGCATAATTCCTACATAACCAGTATCACTGGTTAGTACTCGTGTGCCCCTATACATGTTAGTCATTATTTTTCCTTTTATTTTTTTTTCAATTTTATGAAGCAGTCTAGGCCACAGTGTATGTTCTGTAGTTCACATTGTTTCTAATTAGAGTTATCGACTTCATTTGCTTTTTTATAATGCCCATGAGCTGTCAATTCCATTAGTGTTAAAGGGTGGCAGGGGGGAGCAATATAGAAAAAGAAATCACAGCATCTGACTTCTATAGGCTTCTACAGTCTGTAAGTTACTTCCCTTCTCAAAGAAGGACTTTTTTGTTTGGGTTGGTTTTACTTATATGGTAACATGTGCCTACCATTAATAATTTATAAGACATATGAGTTGGACCAATAGAGCCATATGTACTTAGTGATAGTCTTCTTTTTGCTCTGGTTCTTAATAGAACAAGAGATGCGTTTTCTTGGTGTAGTGGCCAACTCTATTGTCAAGAGCTCTTGGCCAATTTCCAGGTCAGAGCCTATTAAATGAAGCTTCTGAGAATCCAAACAATATTTAAATACCCGGGAGTTAAATTAAGGAGTTCTACTGAAGTAGACATCAGCAAAGGTGAGAGAACTTTCACAATTCCATTAACAATTCATGAATTCTCAGCAAATGTTGATGAGTTAATTCAATCACCCTGGTTAAAACAAATGGAGCTTAGATTCTGCTAGTTCTTCTTCTTCATCCACAAAACTTTGCTCTTTTGTTTGTAAGGGAAGGTATTAAGGAGGAAAGAGGACTCTTGAATTGTATTAGTCTGGGTCATATTCTAGCCCTACTCCATATTAATAGCTTTCAAAAGATTATGTAAACTCTGAGTTTTAGAGATATTTTTTCCCTTGTTGGAAAATACAACCCACCTCATAGAGGTGTTGTAGGAAAATACAACCCACCCCATAGAGGTGTTGTAGGAATTGATATAAGCATCAGTGTAATATGCTTAGTACAGTACCTAGCAGACACATTGCCCTAGTAAGTGGTAGTTATTACTTAGCAAAAGGCCAGATATTGATATAGGTGAAGGTGCATGCCTTTTTCACTCACTCCTTCCTCAACCTTTTTATTGTTCTCATCCAAATTACAACAGATGCCTACCTATCTGCTCATTCTCTTATTCCCATGACTTCTACAACCATCCCTTCCTCCAGGTGTCTGATGGAGCCCAGTATTTTCTACCTTGGCCTTGCTCTTCCTGTTGGTGTGCTGTTTTTTAGAACATCTTGACTCTACTGTTATCAAAACATAGCTTACCTTTTTTGGGGGGTTCCATTGCTTTACTTCCATATCCTGTGTATTTTATAGGTGGCACACCAACCAAAACTGATGGATAATAGTCACAGTGGCTTACTTTCAGGTAACATACTGGCATTTTTACCTGTATTTGGGGAAAAGATCCCTTATCTTAGGAGTGAGTCAAGAGTGGAAACTATCATCACCATGCAAGTCCAGTAAATGAGATCACAGTGGACAGGAGCCTCACACGTGAACCTTGTCAGGGAGGAAAAACTTTTCCTCTACCCTCGTAGGTTCTATACTGGAGGACTGTGAATTAAACAAACAAAAGACAGATTTACAGGAATAAAGGCACACAATTTTTATTGATATTTATATGCATCGGAATTCACAGAAAAGAAATGAAACTCGAGGTGGTTAGACCTGGGGGCTTTTATGCCATTTTAATAAAGAAAAGAGGGTTTGGGCTTTGAGGGATGATAAACTATAGGCAAAGGACTAGGAAATGTATTAGGTAACTGATGGAAGATAAAAGTTATTTTAGAAACATTTGTTTATGCAAACTCATCTAGGTGGGTGTAAACTCTCCATCTCTGGTAAAAATGAGTTGCTCTTCCTGGTAAGGGGAAGGGAAAGGGAAGAAACAGCTTCACAAAGGAAAATTTATGCCTGCTTTCAAGCAGATAAGAGAGGGCAGAGAACTTTTTCTGCATGTTGATTGTCAGTTGCCTTTAGCTTAATATAATCTTCATGTCAAAGTGGCATATTGTGAGGTGGCATATCCTGATCTTCAACCTCACACAACACCATATAGACAGATGGCTACCCAAACACTTATTTACTCAGCCAGCTCTATTTTCATAGTGTGCTCACCATAATCTCGCAAAGGCTGTCAGTGTCTCCTTGAAAAATGCAGACTACTACACCATCTTTCCAACCTATCTCTGGAGATTCTGATCTGCATTGTCAACAGCCATCCCAGGTGATTGTTATGCAGTTTAAAATTTGAGAGCTCCACTAGGATGTCTTTAGACTTATGCTTATTCTACAACAAGCCATGATGTTCTTACAAATAACATTTACCAGATTTTCCATAAGGCCTGAATAATGAGTCATAATTTATGTCTTGGAAGTAAATGGAATCCTTTTCCCTAATGTAAAAGAGATTGCTAGGCATCCTGCTGTTTTACTTTGACCAATCCTGGAAACTGGGGTTATAAATGGAGCCAAGCTGAGTTCTATTCTGAGACATATTAGCATCCCCTGCAGAGCTCTTAAAAATCCTGATGCTCAGGCCACACTCCAGAACAATGAAGACCTTTTCGGGTGGGACCCAAGCATTTTTTAAAAGCTTCTCAAATGGAGGTGCCTGGGTGGCTCAGTGGGTGAAACATCTGCCTTCGGCTCAGGTCATGATCCTGGGGTCCTGCGCTCCAGCCCTGTGAGCCTTATGTAAGCCTCTCTGCTCAGCGGGGAGCCTGCTTCTCCCTCTCCTCCCCGCTCCTGCTCTCTCTCGCTATCTCTGTCTCTTTCTCTCTCTCTCAAATAAATAAATAAAAATCTTAAAAATAAATAAATAAATAAAAACTCCTCAAGGGATTACAACATGTAATCACATTTAAGAATCAGTGCACTAGAGTCATGATTCTCAACCTTGGATGCATATTAGAATTATAGGGATGGTCCACAAAGATAACTACCCAGAGGTCATCCCCAGAGACTCCCGCTGAATCGTTCTGAGGTTACCCAGCTTGTACAAAAGATGGCCAGGGTTGAGAGTAAAGGCATTAGAGCTATAATTTAAAGGGGAATGAGGAAGGGTAGTGAAGAGGAAAACTTAACTTTCAGATGTGAAACAGAGAAGAGGAGGAAAGGGGAAAGAGGAGGATTAAATTTAGAGTTTCAGAGCAGGAAAGAGCCTAGTTTACATCAAATGACCCAGCATAAGCACTGTAATAGAGAAGTAAGCTAACATTTCAAGTACCCCAATCCTGAATGCACAGCGCAGGGGTAGATTGTTTCTATTTGAAAGGCTAAGCAATTCTATACTCTAGGCTTTGGAGAGGCAGCTATTCTAACTACTATAAACACAAGTGTGTTTTAAAATGGCATGAGAAGTATTAGAAATTTTTCACTGGTGTCCAAGATATGTGCTTGGCTAAGAAGACTGCATAGGTCCTCCTGCCCCTGCGTGAACAGGGTATTAGAATTTACCCAGATCAATGGTTTGTACCCTTAGTACTTAAAGTGTGGTCTAGACTAGCAGCATCAACAGCAGGTTTTTTTGTCAAAAATGCAGGATCTCAGGCCCCATTCCGGACCTACTGACACAGATTTAAGTTCTTAACAAGATCTGCATTTGAACAAGATTCATATGCACTTTATTTTTTAATTTTTTTATTCTTCATTTAAATTCAGTTTAGTTAACATATACTGTTTCAGGGGTAGAATTTAGTGATTCTTCAGTTGCATATAATACCCGGTGCTCATTATATCCTGTGCCCTCCTTAATGCCCATCACCCAGTTACCCTATCCTTCCACTCACCTCCCCTCCAGCAACCCTCAGTTTATTTCAGTGTCTCTTATGGTTTGCCTCACTCTCTGTTGGAATATTACTCAGCCATCAAAAAGAATGAAATCTTGCCATTTGCAGTGATGTGGATGGAACTACAGGGTGTTATGCTAAGCGAAATAAGTCAGTTGGAGAAAGACAAGTACCATATGATTTCACTCATAGGTGAAATTTAAGAAACAAAGCAGATGAACATAGGAGAAAGGAAGAAAAAATAAGATTTGTATGTTTGAAATGTAGTGAATGGCATCCTATATTTAATATTTTGAACCCGTTCTATATTCAACTATGTAACTTAAAATTTTGTCCTCTGCTTCCTAAAAGGTTAGTTGAATTCTGCTGCTATGATATTGTATAGTATCCCCAAATGAAACTTCCACACAAGGAGCTTGTTGGAGTGTCTAAAAGAACAAAACAGAGAATTGGGACTTCTATGAGTTTACAGAACAGCTTGTGTCTGCTTGCTAGTAAGTGTGTGGATGTGTGGAGGAATTTGGTCTGAGATTTCCTTCATTGTAATACATCTCACCTAACAGTGAGGTTGTGCCAGCCTTTACCTCTAAATATTGGTGGCCACATACAGTAGCTATTAAAAAAAGATCCTAATTAATCGTAAATGATGAAATCAAGTTAAGTGGTCACAAGACTAGTCCAATCTCTGCATTTGACAGACTAGAACATGGGGGTCCAGAGACCCTAGGGACTTACCCAGGACTATGACTAGAACTCAAAACTTCTGACTCTCAAATTTAGTTTTTTTTTTTTTTAACTTATACTGAAAGAGGACTTTGCCTCCATTTTGACCTCAAACTTTCTAGCTGGGTTCTTCTTTCCAGCTTGTCTCTTGGCTCAGGTGGAATAACCTGAGGGCAAAGCATCCCCTGATGGCAATCAAAACTAGTCCCTAAAGCAATAAGGACTACCTTGAGCCAGCAAGACCCCACCTATGATTGACTCTAAGACAATGATGGATCTGACCTTCACTGCTTTCCTGCAGGTACCTACCCACCTTTGCCCCACATTTTCCTTATGTAAACCTGGAAGTAGTTTTGGCACTTTGGAGATAGTCTTTGAGACATTAGCCCGCTGTCTTTCTAGTGTGGGCCTCACAGAACCTAACTTCCTTTCCTGTTTCACCACCACTTGTCTCTCTGCCTTTGGATTCTGTCAGCAGTGAGTGGCTGAACCTGGTCTGTTTGGGAACCCCCAGCCAGGTGCTCTTGCACCCCTGTGCCCCGGCTTCTATAGCACCCTATTTCTTCAAGAAAGCACTACATCCTTCTCCATTTGCCAAGAAGTAGAGGAATCAAAATGAAGCTGAAGGAATGAGCTTCAGGCTCATCAAACTTAAGGAAAGAAACCTCAGTATCACTTGCTCAAGCATCTCTTCTGGGCCAGTCTTATATACAAGCAGACCAGAGGCCATTACAAGATGTGTTTTAAGATAAATGAAGGGCTTCTTCATTAAAGCATAACTATATTAGTGTCACATCTCATGAATCATTTCAATTTACACATGGCACTTTTTAAATCTGGAGAAAAAAGTTGTTAGCTAGCTAATATATCATGAATAATTGTTCTAACTGGGTTAAAAGTTAATTCTCAGAAGAAATTAAAATGATGACTCTCAGATAGATGTAAAAAAATGATCCTCATATAGTGTTAAAGATTTTATTTTACTGGTTAATCAATGAGAGAACTAGACAGATGTTAAAACTGGTTCAAAGGAAAAGTCAACAAGCACAAATTTATATGAAATAAAGGAATTAGATTACAAAGGGAGGCAAAACTTATTTTTTTACAGGAGTTAAAGACGTCAAACAAATCTTTACTAGACAACAGTGTCTGCATATCCATTCATTATCTGCAATTTAAATAGAGGTACAAAATTGCTCAAAAACAATGAACAGGGCTATTACTAGACAACTGGAAGCATGTGTTATAGACAATGCATAGTTTTTTGTTGAAGTACAAACATTTTTCTACAACTGATTAAAAAACTCATATTCCTTATTTTTCCATAGCTATTACAATGAGTATGTGGCAATTTCCCATAAAAATAATCCAGAGTTATGAAACATGATCACTACCTAACACTATAAAAAGGCAGACTCCAAATGGATGAAAGACCTAAATGTGAAAAGCAAAACAGTCATGTTAAAAAAGGATAATATAAGGGCACCTGGGTGGCTCAGTCAGTTAAGCATCCGACTCTTGATCTCAGCTCAGGTCTTGATCTCAGGGTTGTGAGTTCAAGCCCTGCATTGGGCTCCACAGTGGGCATGGAGCCTACTTAAAAAAAAAAAAAAGAAAAAGATAATATAGGAGAATATCATTGTGGTAGAGATATAAGGAAGGATTTCTTAAAGAAAACCCAAAAGGCACAGATTCCAGGGCAAAAAAAGAGATGAATATGAGTACATTAAAATTAAGTAAGGATCAACGTCAGAGACATGACATAGTGGGACATGTGATATTTGCAACGTCTAACCAGAAAGGGACTAATATGTAATGTAGGAGGAACTACTATAAATTGACAAGGAAAAAGCATGAACTCCAATAAAATAACAGACCAAGAATATTATGTAAGACTTTCCTTCATTGTAACATACCACTTGGTCCCAAGGTCCAGCCACTTGCCTTGATGAGAACTACTAATAGTTTTTAAAATGAATTCAGCAGTTGTTGAAGGGCCAGCTAGGCTTAGTTGGCAACAACAGCCAAAAATTGCTGTGATGAAACACCAGGCTGGAAAGTTTTGACAATAGAGAAGAGGAAGTCAAGAAATGAAACACTGCATTAAGAGATTCTTCTGGGGAAAGGAAATGTTTGTGGCCATGAGAAAACAAGGTAACAGGGGCCTTGGGAGTTGAAGAGCACTAACAGAACCAGCCAGGCATTTACATAGATGAAATGAAGACAAGTTTGCCTTTTGGGCTGGCCTTTTTACTGCTTCTCATCCCTTCTACTCATCAACCTTAAACTTGAGAAGCTATGGCACTTACAGACCAAGAAAACCAAGCCTAAAATTGTGCACACACATAGATATATTTATATTTGTGGATTTGGTCACTTGTATCAATTTAGTATACTCACTCATTCATGATGTACTTTGCTTTATGCAATAAACATAAATGTTCAGGTGATAGAGCTAAATGAAAATTTGTATTTTGATTAGTACCTATTGAGGATGTATATCTAACAACAGGTGTATCACAAAGATCAGAGAAAGTATATTAACTGACTAATTAATGACTTGGTATAATTTATGGATAACAGTTCCTAGTGCTTAGCACAGTGCCTCCTATATGGTAAATGTTCAGTAAGCAATTGTTTTGTTTTGTTAAGTAGGCTACATGCCCACTGTGGAGCCCAACTTGGGGCTCAAGCTCACGACCCTGAGATCAAGACCTGAGCTGAGATCAAGAGTCAGACGCCTAACCAACTGAGCCACCCAGGCACCCCCCAGGGAGCACTGTTGACTGACGGGACATAAATATGACTGTTCTATGTCCTGATTAAATATTTTTATTGTCTATGAATGAATTATTATCCCAACAAACTACTCATTATCTTATTATTAAATTATTCCCAGAAAGAAGGGATTAAGAGCAACCAGTAGTAAATGTAAGTTATTATTTGGGGGTAGACATTGGCCAATATTTGCTAAATTTATATCTGAATGATACAGATTGATCCTATACAGGAGATTAAATCAATATATGTAGGGGTATATTTTGCAACTACTTCATCTTGGAAGGTTCACTAGAATATTATGTTTTAGAAAATCCAATATTTTATGGGTGCTTTATCGACTTATCTTATGTATCATTTCCTGTAAATATTCCCCAGGCAAAAATAATTATGGTAATGTACTGCTGCTCTCTAAAGTAGGACACTGAGGTCTTCCTCATCCATTTATCTAAGTACTAAGAAGATCCAGAATTACTTTTGGAAGAAAATCTTGGCTTTGTCTAAAAATAGATTCTTGGCCCATGTCTGCTGGAAGCACTCGGGTCTTCTACTCAAATATGTGCCTCCTTGGTGGCATTCATTTTTATAAGAAGGAATTCTTCTACTTGGTCAGTTAGTTGGTTGTCAGAGCATATCAGTGGGTTCTTAATTTGGCAAAATAGAATATGTTCATTTCAAATTCCTACCAAAGAATGTCTTAGACTACTTATCGCCCAATTTTTATAATCCCTATAGGGTGAAAAATTACTGGAAGATTGATAGAAGTATTTCAAGTACATTTCTTCATTTGTGTTAATTAAGCCTTTTTATTTTGTATGTTT
The DNA here is from genome assembly GCF_037043125.1 of Eumetopias jubatus. Taxonomy (NCBI): domain Eukaryota; kingdom Metazoa; phylum Chordata; class Mammalia; order Carnivora; family Otariidae; genus Eumetopias; species Eumetopias jubatus. Next base: position 39,603,555 of record NW_028274820.1, read on the forward strand.
TTGATGTTTTGACATCTGGGGCCTTGCTGACCCTGGAGGAACTGCCCCTTCCAAGCCACTTCCTAGAGATTATCATTAACAATGTACCTGTGAGAGCACTTTTCAAAGGCAAATCAACCAGTCCGGAGCCCATACCCAGAGACATCCCCTTTATTGGGTTCTCACACCCAGGTCCACTATTCCTCAGCTCTAATCACCCAAGGACCAGGTATCAGACAGCTAGAGACAGACTTTGTACCCCAGAGCCTGCTGAGATTATTCAAACTAGCCAATCCTAAACCTGCTTACCTTGCTTCACCTGTTTCTTCCCACAGAAAACACAGTAGAGGCTCTTACCATGTTTCTATCTCATTCCCTCTGCTTCCTGACTGGTGCTTCCCTGTGTGGCCCCCTCCTTGCATGATGTTCCCCCCTCCTTGCTGTGAGTAACAAACCATCTTTACAGTGGCAATTACCTCCTAATTTGTTGGTTTCACCAAACCTGAATAATAATAAACCTACATTTTTAAAAAAGATTTATTTATTTAAGAGAGAGAGTACACTTACGCACCCAAGTGTGAGGGGTCAGGGGGCGGGGGGAGAGGAAGAGAGAGAATCTCAGGAAGAACTCCCCATTGAGCACGGAGCCTGATGCTCAGGGCTCCATGCTCAGGGCTCGATCCCAGAACCCTGAGATCATGACCTGAGCAGAAATCAAGGGTTGGAGGATCAGCCAACTGAGGTACCCCAAACCTACATTTTACCTTTGGAGCAGACTGGACAGTGAAAATTAAGCCAAGTCTCAAATCTAACTGTTTGAATCTCTCAGTGACTTGCTTTTATTGACTTCTTTTTTTAACTCACGCCATCCACCTATGTCTCAGGACTTTAAAAGAAATAACAGTGCAAATCATGTTATTAGAGAAAAGTAAAGTTGTTGCTAGTGACATAACCTGCTATTGTCACAGAATATGCCTCTTACAAATTCATATAAAAGAGATACAGTCTTAAACGTACTTTAAATCTCATATTTTACTCTGAGGCATATATTGTGTAAAATTTACTGAATATACATATATATATATTTTTTACTGAACATATATATATTTTTTAATAATATGTAGGTTTTCTTCAGTGATGAGTTGGAACTGGGTCATACTGGCCTGAGAGCTGACTATTAAATTTTTAGGAATTGTATGTTGGTAGTTTGAAATTGGCCATGGTTGGAGTAATGACACCATGGAAATTGGCAAATACTGCAAACCATGGACCCCTAATCCCTGTGCAAAGCCTGTTGTTAAGCATTATCAGTACACTGTTGATACAGTACATTAGTGTTCTCACATTTATTTTATAAACTAGCATACACCTAAATATACAGGAAATATACTGGAATTTCAGTCTAGTTTACAAGAAATATTTTAAAATTCTAATATTTCATGCAACTAAATATGAAGTTGCAGACCAATAACCAAGCTACATGATCTTTATTAGTCCTATCAAATGTATTGTTAATCTGCTTTTTTTTTTGTTTAAAAGATTTTATTTATTTATTTGACAGACAGAGACACAGCGAGAGAGGGAACACAGCAGGGGGAGTGGGAGAGGGAGAAGCAGGCTTCCCGCTAAGCAGGGAGCCCGATGCGGGGCTTGGTCCCAGGACCCTGGGATCATGACCCAAGCCGAAGGCAGACGCTTAACGACTGAGACACCCAGGCACCCCTTGTTAATCTGCTTTTTTATATGAATAAACAAATGCAACTTGATTCCTTAGGGTAAAGTCAAAAAGTGAAATGAACATGTATATGCCATTTATAGATGTTCAAGTTTACCTAGATACACAGTTCCTACTGTTATCTACTGGTCAGAATGATGAGAGAGAGAATTTCACAACAGGGAAGGGTAAAACCCAATGACATAAGAACTCCAGAGTTCAGTGAGTATTGGAGACCTCTCCGGCTCAAATTTAGGGGATTAACTTTATGGCAGAACTATCAGAGAACTGACAGTATCTCATTCATAAGAGTAAAGATAAATCTGAGTGAAACTGGACCAGCTAAAATCATTCCTTATGAGACTGGACACAGTGTCTACACCTAAACCACTACCTTGAAAAGGAATCAGAATCCAAATGGCATCTGGATTTATGAGGAAATAGCTGTTTGACTTTCTGTTCTGCATCAATACAGAAGAAGTCAGACCTGCAATTACAAATACAAAAATCAGGGTTAAAACAGCTTAAGTATTTATATATTTTCAAAATATAGGGCACTTAGATTTTATGACCCAGCTAAGTAATAAAGTCCCTGAAAAATAAGGAAGCAATTTCCGTACCTTCTGAGGCATTTGTGAAGCTAGAAACATGAAACCTGGCAAAGTACAATTGTGTCTGAATTACCTTCTCCTGCCAATTAACTTTGATTTTGATGATTATCCAGGGACAATCATACATGTAAAATTGGTTTGCTTTGTTATAGGTTTACCCTGCAGCAATGAAATCCTACTTCTTTCTATTGTGGTCAAAAACACACATTTATTATCAGCTTTTAAAAATTGTGCAATGCAGTATTTAACTACATTCACGCTGTGGTACAACAGAGCTCTAGAAATTTTTCATCTTGCAAAACTGAAACTCTATATCCATTGAACAATTTCTCTTTTGCAGCCGCCCCCCTGCCCCCCCCCCCAGTCCCCTGGCTTCTGGCAACCATCATTCTATTCTCTGTGTCTAAGAGTTTGACCATTTCAGATATCTCATATAAGTGGAATCATGCAGTATTTGTAACTTTGTGACTGGCTGATTTCATATAGCATAATGCAATCAAGTTTCATCCATGTAGCAAATGACAAGATTTTTTTCTTTTTTTTTTTTAAAGGCTGAACAATATTCCATTGTATGCATATACCACATTTTCTTTATCCATTCTTCTGTTGACAGACATTTAGGATGCTTCCACATCTCAGCGGGTATGAATAACACTACAAGGAACATGGGTGTGCACATCTTTCTTCAAGATTCTATTTTCAATTATTTTGGGTAAATACCCAGAAATGGGATTACTGGAACATTCAGTAATTCTATTTTAAAAATTTTGAGGAACCTCCATACTGTTTTCCATAGTGGCTACACCAGTTTACATTCCTATCAACAGTGCACAAGGGTTCAGCTTCTTCACCGCCTCAGTAACAATGAGAATTTTCTTGTTTTTGTTTTTGTTTTGATAATGGCTATTCTAATGGTTGTGAAGTGATATCTCAAATGTGGTTTGATTTGCATTCCCCTGATGACTAGTGATATTGAGCATCTTTTAGTATGTTCATCAGCCATTTGTATATCTTCTTTGGAGAAAAGGAGTCGTTTGCTCCTTTTGAAATTAACTTTTTTTATTGTTGAGTTGTAGGAGTTATTTATTTATTTTATTATTATTATTTTTAGGAGTTCTTTATATATTCTGGGTACTAACCTCTTATCAGATACATGGTTGGCAAGCATTTTTTCCCATTCTGTAGGTTGCTTTTCACAGCTGAATGTTTCCTTTGCTCCACAGAAATTCTCAAGTTAATACAGTCGTATTTGCCTATTTTTGCTTTTGTTATCTGTGCTTTCAGTGCCATATCCAAGAAATCATAGCCGATTCTAATGTCATGAAGATTTCCCCATATGTTTTCTTCTAGGAGTTTTATAGATTCAGGTCTTAAGTGTTTAGGTCTTTAATCCATTGTGAGTTAATTTTTGTATATGATGTTAACATAAGGGTCCAACTTCATTCTTTTGCAGCTTTATAATTCTATTTTCCCATACCATTAGTTGAAAAGACATCCTTTCCCCCTTGTGCAGCCTTGGCACCTTCATTGAAGATCATTTGGTCGTATGTATAAGAGTTTAATTCTGGATTTTCTATTCCGTCCCATTGGTCTATAGATCTTTTTGCCAGTATCATTCTATTTTGATTACTGTAGCTTCATAGTATGTTTTAAAATCAGAAGGTGTGAGGTCTCCAGCTTTGTTTTTCTTAAGGTGAAATCACACTTTTAACAATGAAAATTGACTATGAGACAATCATACTCTTAACAATGAAAACTGGCTTTGAGAAAGTACTCTGTGTCAGCCTCTCATGCATTTTTATCTAGTATGGTAGGGACAGCTTCCCATTGTGTAATGAAACTGTGTAGTATTACCTACTACATCGTAAGCAGTGATTGTTTTTATTTGTAGGGTATTTGTTGTATAATAAGTACTAGAATATTGTTAACTGATACTATGGCAATAAAGATGTGCCATTAAAAATGACAAACAAAAGAAACACATAAATTATGCATCAAAATTAATGTTGTCTTCTCCCAAGCACATGCTTTTTCAAATAATGCAAAGAACTATCCTTTGGAGCTCCCCTTTCATTATGAACTAGCCTCTGATCTAGTCAATGAACTACTTAATAAAACTGGATTTACTACTTACATTTTTCATATCATACTTAACTACGAATGACTTTAGATTGTTTATAAACATCAAATTCTGTTTCAAAGAATGAAGACATTCATTAAGTAGACTTAAGAAATTGATTTGAGGTAAGAATTGTTTGGATACAAATAAATTTTGGATATATTTGTTTAAAAATCACTCACATTGCCTGATATATACTTATTTATGTATATAAAAAGTTCTGACTAATTGTGAGACATCTTAGAAAATAAATAAAATGACAAAATCAAGTGTTTACAGAGATTATCTGCCCATGGGTACCTCACATATTCCCTTCTAATGTTTTAGGTATGTCAAATCAGGCAAAGAATTACTTGTATATATGTGTTTATCTTCACTGCATTCCAAAAAGAATTTTAAGCACGGTGTAGGTAACTTCAGCCCAAGTCACAGGTTCTGCAAATCCCAATACAGAGTAAAATTATTGGTCTAATGTTTTGATACTTTGATGAAACATATTTTTAATTTCCAATTCTGTTTACTTATGGTGTACAGGTTCTCACATAACTGTGAAAATCTGAATTACTCCACTTAGTTTTAGCTTACCAGGTCTTAGGCTATAATGAGAATTAGCCCTGACCTATATGTCTAGTATGATAAGAGTACCATTCAGTGGTAGACAACAGTGTTAATCAATAAAATTAACTCGATTTGAAATATGGGAATCATACTTGATCTAGGTAATTGTACGGTTGTGGACTTTATTATAGATTAGTCAAAGATTTTTTTCTTACAGCTTTATTGAGATATAATATACATACCATATATCTCACCCATTTAAAGTGCACCTATCGAAGTGCTTTAGTATACTCATAAGGTTGTGGGATCACCACCACGAAGTTTAGAACATTTGTTATCCTTTAAAAGAAACTCCATACCCATTAGCTATCACTCACCAGCATCACCGCCCCCTCCAGTCCCAGCCTTAAGCAACAGCTAATCTCATTTCTGTCTCTAAAGATTTGCCTATTCTGACATTTTGTGTAAATGGAATCCTGCAATATGTAGCCTTTTGTAATTGACTTCTATCATTGAGCTTAATGTTTCAAGCTTTACCATGTTGTAGCATGTATCAGTACTTCATTTCTTTTTGTTGCCAAATATATTCCATTGTATAGATATACAATATTTTATTTATTTATTCATCCTTTGATGGACGTTTGTGTTGCTTTCCCATTTTGGCTATTTGTTAATAATGGTGTTATGAACATTCCTGTGTAGAGCCCAAAGGTTGTTAACTAAGTGTTTGAAAATAAAGAAGGGGAAACTTATGGATGTCTGACACTGTAAAAAGAACATTATGCTTCAACAGAAAACTATACATTGTTTAGATCACATTCCTTCAGGTATCAGATTCTAGATTTTCATTGTCATTGAGCTATTTTATAACTCTTTAAAGAGTAGGTGGCTGATAGCAATGCAAAATAATTCCCGTGTATAGACCTATAAATTCTGTCAGGTAGAGGTTCACCTGCCTTCCTCCGTTGCTGGGGAACAGGCCATTTTTGCTTTCATGTAAACATTAATTTCAATATTTCTGATTTCTAAATGTGTGTTTTTTTAAAAAAATTATCTCTCTTGAATTGGTTGCAATATCTTGCCGGTTTACTCATTAATGAATTAAATAAAAACATTAACACATTCTTATTTTTAAATCTGTATGGGAGTCATGATTTTACTTTTTTGAAAATGATCTTTCAACAACATGCTCAATATTTGCCTGCTTCCAAAACTTCTGCATTTTCTGATGGAATTAGAGTTTCAGTGGCTCTGAGAAGTATCCACCAGTTGGTCAAAACATTTCTGAATTCTCAACAAAGGTAGCTAACCTATCACTGTACTCTCGAATTTAAACACATTCTGTCTAAGAAATTAAAATTTTCCTGTGTAGTTTTGAAGTTAGAGGAAAGTTTTGAACAGAAGGACTCAAGGAGTACCACATTTGTAAGTTTTTCTAGCCTACTTGGATTGATGGAGAGAGCCAATCAGGACGGTAACTACAAAGCAATGGTTGTCATGATTTTCTTAACCAAAAAGCTAGGAGTAGACCTCCGTAACCAAAACCATAGCAGGGAAGATGGAGTAGCATGGTTTCTGATACTTCCTACTCATGGTCCCAGAAGCTTCCCCACATAAATGACAACACTCTACACAGCAGTAACCAAATAGTGATTCAGGAATGAGAACTGTAGGTATATACTAGACATCAGCAACTTATTAGATTCTAATATGAGTTACATCATCTAGTTAGTGTTTCCCAAACATCCATCCTCAGTCCAGCTGCACAAAAGTATCATCTTTGGAACATTTTGGAATTTACTAGATTCCACCCTTAGAGATTTTTACTAGGAGGGCTGGCATACAACCCAGGCGTTTAAATTTGATCGAGCTCTCTAGGTGATTTTGATTTTCTTTTCTTCTTTTAACTTTTTTTTTTGAAGATTTTATTTATTTATTTATTTGAGAGAGAGAGAGACGGAGACAGAGATAGCGACAGAGAGCATGAGAGAGCATGACAAGCTGGGAGGAGAGGGAGAAGCAGGCTCTCTGCTCAGCAGGGGCTTAATCCCCGGACCTGGACCTGAGCTGAAGGCAGACGCATTAACTGACTGAGCCACCCAGGCGCCCCTAGGTGGTTCTGATTTTCACAGAAGGTTTGGAGCCAGTGGATATGATACTGCTAACAAAGAGAAATACTTTCTAAATTTTGCAATATAATTTATGTGTTTTCTTATATTGTTCTCCAAGCATTCCTTAACAAGCCAAGGATAGCTAACGTTCATCGTTCATGCCTTGCACTATGCAAGGGAATTAAATCCAGATAATCAAATTTTCTTATGAGCAAGAATATAGCAGAGTCTTATTATTTAATAAAGATTCTATAAGCCACACACCTGGTTTCTTTTGGACTTAACTAATATACCAGGCATTTACTTTTTTTCTCTTAATTTTTAAATCCTACCAAGAACTCTTCAAAATCGGTTGTGTGTTTGATTTCTGCATGATAAGCCTAAAAGATAGTAATTTCTAAGAAACATTTTGCGTCAGTTCTGAATTGTTTGTTTTTTATATTTTTTAGGTTTTACATACCCAAACACATGGTCAGAATCTTGCAGGGAAGTCTTACCTTCCATAGTTGGAGAAAATTTTACTTAGAGCAAAATAAAAGTCATTATAGTATGCATTGACCTTGTGATTCAAAAATTTCAGAGAAGTGATCAGAAAGGTTTCAGTGAGGTGATGACTATGTACAAATACTTTGGAAACTGTGTCTCTATGTAAATATGTAAGTTTCTGGGTCAGCACTCATCTGAAGATGAGTATCTCAGTGTCAATTTTAAGCTTAATGTTAGATTTTTGAGGGTACATTTGCTTTCAGAAAATAAAGCTACAACACATAATAAATGACTATTTATTTATGCATCTAAATGCCTCATTTGGCCTTGGTCCAACTCTCCTCTGGATGAGCATGTGGTAGTCTATCATTTGGTTGTATGTAGCTGGCTTTGCTTAATCTCTGAGGCTCTTGAGATGAGCTCAACTTATGAATTTGCAAAATATGTATACTTTGCTAAATTATAGCACACTGTACTTAAATACATGTAACTTATTATGAGAAAATATTCACGTTTCACAAAATCATGTCAGAGTAGCTTGTTAAATTCTAGAGCAAAGCAAAAATTCTTTAAATATCCACAAAATTCAGTTTCCTTCCCTTTAAAGCTACAACAGGTCAAATTTACATTCCTGGCAAAGATCATACCTTCTTTTTGTTTTGTTGAAACTGTAGTATTTAACTCCCTTCTAAAAATTTAATTAATATCAGCTCAATTTCATCTCACCTTAATGTGTTTGTTTCTGTTCTCAGTATCATAAAATATGAATTTCATTTCCTTTGAGGATGCAGCTAGGTATTAGGCAGTTTTCAACTGTTCACTATGCTGTTTCTGTAGTCACAAAAAAAACAAGATAGATTCTTGTTTAAGTTTTTGCCACAATTCAATATGGGAAATAATAGCATATTGCCTTTTTTGCATGGACATATACCACCTTGGTGTCCATGGCTTTCTTCTAAAAGGGAATAAACACTTGGCTTGTAAGGCAGAGAATTATTAATGTAGAATCAAACAGTATTTTTCCTCAATTAGATAAAAATCAAGAGCAGGATTAAGATACAAGATTTTCTGGACTAACTGGTTTCTTTATTTTAACTTATACAAATACATTTTTTTAAAAACTACAATCTCCTAATTTCAGTTTGAAAGTTTTTTTCTTCTTCTAATAATACCAAGAAAGCCCAGAAAGCATGTGATCCATCTACACGTTTAGAATCTAATCAAAGACACTAGTTGAGTGAAAAAATTTGTCATGGCTTAATCAAGAAATTAACTCTAAGGCCAGCAACACTTCCAAATACAATTACAGTGCTGGGTACTATCCTAGGACATGATCAAGAGTGTTGGTTGCTCTAGATCTGCCCACTAATTAGGATAAGTACTTGTTCATTATTCATCCAATTCAAAAACTTAATGGTGTAGAAACATGTAAGGCATTATGATATATTTTCAAACTTCATTTTAAAATAATGGTAGTTGATAAAAGTCTATGCCGGACATCAAGATTACAGCTAAGAACCTATGGAAAATGTACTAACAACTCAGAACAAAATTTTTATTATTTCTTTTTTTTTTAAATTTATTTATTTGAGAGAGAGCACCAGGCGTAAGGGAGAGGGAGAGGGAGAGAAAGTCTTAAGCAAACTCCAAGCTGAGTGGGGAATCTGACTTGGGACTCGAACCCATGACCCTGAGATCATGATCTAAGCTGAAACCAAGAGTCTGGTGGCTCAACCGACTGCGCTGCTCAGGTAACCCTTGTTATTTCTAAAAGCAGATAATCACATCTACAAGTTAAATACTAGAGGGTTTTTTTGTTTTGTTTTGTTTTGTTTTCCTTTTAAGTAGGTTCTATGCTCAGCGTGGAGCACAGGGCTTGAACTCATAACCCTGAGATCAAGACCTGAAGTGAAATCAAGAATCAGATGCTTAACTGACTGAGCCAGCTAGGCACCCCTAATACTAGAGTTTTAAAAAAAAATGTTGTTTTTTATAACTTGGATTTTATACCAAATGGAAATATAATGGACCTCCTCAAGGTCTAGTTCTGTTACTAGAACCAGAATGGAAATGGAAATAAAATCAAAGAAATTTCCTTTTTAATTGCAGACAAACAGGGGTGTTTATTTATTAACTTTAATAATTAATCCACCAAGGCTAATGCCATGGAATAGAGAAGCTACTGACATACCTTTGTTATTCTTTGATTCCTTTCTCCATATTTTCACAACTAAGAGTGTTTTGGACAACTCCAAACAGTTGTGTGCAAACAAGAGCTATGCTATCAAATAGCTCAAGAAATAGGCTTAGCATTTCTAAGGTAAAAGAATAATGAATATGAATTCCAGCAAAATGTTTTCAATTTGAATCTCAATTTGACACTTTGCTAATTGTTCTTTCAGTGAAGGATTACCATGCCTCTCCCATTTTGTTTCTGATTTGAAATATAAAATTCTTCTGAAGCAGAGTAGACAACATGTCAATCCCAAAGATGCACCCAAAGAGTTCAGGTGCACTTTGTGGGTGGAGGATTGGCAGATAGAATACCACCACCAGAATCCTTCCGCCAGAGGAGCTAATCTGCTGAAAGTAAAACGGACTTCTGTAGAGACAGATAAACACCTCACACTTGTTTTTAAACATGCAATTTATACCATTATAAAACTGAAAACTGAGAAGAATGGTTATAGCAGCTGTTGTTTCAAACTTAAAAGCAGTGGCAGTAATGAAAACATCATACCAATGTCTAGTCCAATAAAACTCTTGGTTTACTGTGTTTTGTGTGGGCAACCAAATAAAGTAAAAATAGGGAAAAAAGAGAAGATGCAGCATGTTGACCTAAACACATTGTAAATCTACTGAACTATTTTTGTAGAGCTAAGAAATTAATAGCAACTTAAAAAAAGACTTTAGGAATCCCAGGAAGTTCTATAGTTTGTTACTTTCAAAAAAAAGTAAGTACGTAAACCCATCACGAGCCGGCTTTTAGGCTGAACAGCCAAGATACTGGATGTATTGTAGAATGAGAAATGGATCAAGATGATGGTATAAATTTTCAGTGGCATGCCCAAGTCATGAATGTAGGTAGAAAGCAATGCTGAATCTTATCAATTTATTTGGGCAGAAATGACACCTTCTAGATTAGAAAAATCTGTTTATTGATTTAAGCTTAATTTCATAGCTAGTAACACAAAATCAGACTGATCATAGAGCTCTCTGATGTATTCTGAATGTAAGCCTGAGGACTCTATCACTATTTTACAGAAATATATCTCATCTCTGCAACGGAGTGTCTACAAAATACCAAAAGACTAAAACACTGTAAGACAGACTTAAATTTTTACCCTTAAATAGGGATGGTTATTTTAAAAGACGGACCTTTAAGATACCTGAATACCAACATTCACGTCTAAAGGAGACAAAGCACTGTGGTATTGGCAAATGTGAAATAAGCAGTCATGAATACACTTTTGGTAACCAAGTTGCTTCATTACTATCAACACATTTTTCTTATTAGTATTGGTAAAGAAATAGTAGTAGGAGTAAAATATCCTTTTATGCTAAAGCTATGTGTAAACTTACTTATACAAATTGCTCTTCCATTACTTTGCATATTCCATAAAGAAATTATTGTAGAGACCTTTAACTTTGTTCTACCCTTTTCCTTCCATAACCTTCTGTTAACATACAATCAGCCAGGTGCCTTCCTGCATTAACTTATGGAGTGATAGGCAGTCTTCAGGCTTAGCTTAGTTAATATTACCTAGTCTTAAAAATTTGACTGAGGCTTGATGTAGGCTTAATTTTATAACTGCACCTAATATTTCACTTACACTTGTGAATAATATAATTCTTTGACTAGTTACTCAGAATATCCATTATGAGAACTTTAAAGACATATTGAGAAAACCCCTAAAACAACATAGAATACATTTTGTACTTATTTATTTATTTATTTGTTTGTTTGTTTTAGAGAGAGTGTTTGAGCAGGAGGGCCTGAGGCTGGGCTCGATCACATGATTTGGAGATCATGACCTGAGCTGAAATCAAGAGTCTGCCACTTGACCAACTGAACCACCCAGGTATCCCTACATTTTGTGCTTTTTATCTACTAGTCTTATGGTCCATTTTTACTAATAATGGCATTACTGATTACAAAGGAACTAAGAATAACAGTCCACAGTATTCTCCAGGACTTATAAAAGAAATCATATGGGAAAATCATCTCCCAATGCATTGTACTTTGTATATCATGCATGTCAATACTAAACATCACCCTTTACACCCTAACACTGCTCTAGCCCCTTTCCGACTGGAACATGCAAACCTTATGACCTTATATTCTCAATACATTGATGATCTATTGAACTAAGTTTTAACCCTTATAAAGTCAATATACTTTTTTTAATTTATAGAAATGCAAATGTTGTCTAGGATAGCACTGTCCAAAAGCAATTTCTGTGATGGAAATGTTCTGTATCTACACTGACTAACTAATAGGGTAGTCACTAATAGGGTAGCCACTAACCACTGAGTCCTTCAAATGTGGCTTGTGGGACTAAAGGAACTGAATTTTTAATTGTATTTAATTCTAAGTAATTTATTTATTTTATTTTAATTTTTTTTAAAGATTTTATTTATTGGGCGCCTGGGTGGCTCAGTTGGTTAGGCGATTGCCTTCAGCTCAGGTCATGATCCTAGAGTCCCGGGATCGAGTCCCGCATCGGGCTCCCTGCTCAGCAGGGAGTCTGCTTCTCCCTCTGACCCTCCCCCATCTCATGTGCTCTCTCTCTCTCTCTCTCATTCTCTCTCTCAAATAAATAAAATCTTAAAAAAAAGGTTTTATTTATTTATTTGACAGAGAGAGACACAGCGAGAGAGAGAACACAAGCAGGGGGAGTGGGAGAAGGAGAAACAGGCCTCCTGCTGAGCAGGGAGCCCGAGTCAGGGCTCAATGTGGGCTCGATGTGGGGCTCTATCCCAGGACCCTTGGGATCATGACCTGAGCTGAAGGCAGACGCTTAACGACTGAGCCACCCAGGCGCCCCTAATTCTAAGTAATTTAAATAGCCACATGTATTGGATTAGTACTGGTCTAGTAGACCCTTGAAACAGATGAGTGGTAGAACTGGAAAGTACATTGTGGGCAATCAAGAAATCTTAAAATTATCAGCATTATGTTTTAAAAACTCTGTCATTCATTCCTTCAGTATGAATTTATCCAGAAGTTTCACATAAAAAAAAAAAAGAAACCCAAAGCAACCAAATTCTTTAGGTTGCTTTTCTGTATGAATCATCTTTTTGCAAAGAGGTGTAAGACTGATTTTATTGCCAACTCTGCCCCCTCTTCTACAGACAGAACTCAGTGATTAGGTTTCTTGCATTTATTTAGGTTATTCTCCTAAAAAACATGGTTTCCATACTGCAAATAAATGACAGGAACTTTTCCACTAAATTATCCCAGACAGCACAAATGTTCTTTCCAAAACTGGAGACTGGAACCACAGCCCCCTCACATTGCCTGCTACATCTGTTTATGCTTATAGAAGTGACATCCACTTTGTAGACAGAGAATGCCAATTTCTTGGGAAAGCACCCAGAATTTGGTGAGCTTGAAGAAAAAACTTCACCGTTCAAAATAAATGACACTTAGAATTGAGTAGCTACAAAGGCCTTTTGAAATGAAGTGAGAAGAGATTTTGCTCCTAGAGTATAGATTCTGTATACAGACTTGCTGGAGTTCATATCCAGCTACAATCATTTACTAGTTGATAACGCTACAGGTAAGTTACAAAACCTAAACCTCAGTTTTCCCATCTGGGAAATGCAGATAATAATAGTTCTGTTGGGAAAACTTGTTTAAGACTTTGAAATGGGCAAATATCACTGGGTGTCCTTTCAGTGGAAGGCTGGATGTAATCTACAGGACTCTGGTTTTTTTTTGTTCTACAGGAGTCTGCACCTTGACCTTTGACAAGGCCATTTTACTATTTCATAGGCTGTAGAAATTAACAGTAATGTAAATGTTCTTATCTATAGAAATGCAAAATTTGTTTTTTAGATACCATTCCTTACTTTCCTGTAGAACAGATAATTCAAAACATTTCATTTTTGCGCCTTATAGAATATTAACCAGTTTTGCCTCCTTACTGATTGTCCATAAAGTCTGCTTTTCACATCCTTGTTGGAATGGGTTGTAACATTTTGCGATTCGCTCCCTAATTAATGAGTCAAATGATATTTGACACATTTTTATTTTATATTTCTATGAGAGTTATGGTTTTCGCTTCTTGAAAAATTATCCTTTAGTCATTTATGGAGTCTTTGGGAGGATTGGTTTAAAGGTCCACACTGACTGTCATGATCAGTTTTATATTTTGCCGCAAGGCTGTAACACTTCTGGTGTCTTTTTGGGGAGGGGAGCAAGGGGGATTGAGCAATGATAAAAGCGGGAGGGTGGGGGGTCTGAAAAACTCCATCCCGACGCGAAAGTCAGAAGACCTCCTCATCCTTTTCCTTTTAACAGTGGAGACTTGAGGTCAAGGTGGGTGTTAGGCGGGGCACAGTGGCCTGTGTGTTGGCCTTCCGGGCCTGGAGAGTGGCCTGGGGGTTTAGATGCCCTCGGGTCATGAAGTTCACTGCAGACTTTGAGGGGGCCCAGCAGTGAGCCGACCGATATCCCAGTTTCCGCCGAACCAACCCCCGGAGCAGCAAGGCGGCCGGGGCCCAGAAGGGCAGGCCTTGCCCCAGGCCGGGGAGGCCCCTTGCCCACGGCCGAGGGGGTGGGGCGGCCTCGCCTCGGGCCGGTGCTTTTCGCCCTCCGTTGGCCGCCAGAGGCTCCCTCTCTCTCTCCCTCTCCTGGGATTTTGCTGCCGGGCTCCCTCTCTCTGCGGCCCTAGAGTTAATCCCATCAGCCGAGGTGAGGCACCTGTTACCCTGGGCCTTCCTCACCCCCGCGGCCTCTTCCCGCACTACACCCCGGTTCCCGGGCGGCCCAACCGGCCCGGCGCGGGTAACGGCACGTGGGCCAAGCCCCTTCCGCGCCGGGACCCCCCGCCCCAGGCCGGCCCGCGTGTGCGAGCGTGTCGCGGCCCGGGCCGCCGTCCGCCCGCAATGGCGTTGGGCAGCGCCGCGCGCCTCCCGGGGCCGCCCGCCGCGGGCTGGGCGCGCGTGGGGGCCGCGGCGCGAGTGGAAGCGGCCGCCGCAGCCGCCCTCCGCGCTGCGCCGTGAGCGGCGGGTGGAGGGGCGCCGAGCCGGCCGGCGCGGAGAGAGCCGCGGCCACCGTGGGGCGGGAGGCGCCTCTGAGGAAGGGGGGGTGGGAGCCGCGGCCGCCCGACCCTCCCCGCTGGCGGCGGCTCCCGCTCGGGTAAGGGGGAGGCTGTGCGCGGGGCGAGGAGTTGGGGAGGGTGGAGATGAAGAGGAAAAAAATCGGGACGTACAAAGGCTGAGTTGCAGGCTGGGGGTGGGGGTGGGTTGTGGTTGGGGAGCGATAGGGTGAGGATCGGAGGCATTATCAGTGGGATCTATTGTTTCCTGGCACGTTGGGAGGAAAAACAAAGGGATTTATTATCATTACCCTGTAATTTTTTTTTCTTTTTCTTTTTTTTTTAATGTGGCCAGGGAGCTCGGCTTTCCCCGTGCTACACGGGGATCCGCCTGGCAGCCGCCGGGAGCCGCAGCCAATGTGTTAGGACTTCAGGTGCTTTTTGGCACAAAGCTAGACTGCGACCTCCTACCATAGCGCTTGGCGTCACCTGCTCTCCCGGCCCTGCCCCGGGGCCGAGGGATTGCGTCCCGAACCAGGCTTGGGAACCGGCTGCCTCTCAAGTTGGTGTTATTTATGTTTGTCTTTTGTGAGGGCAGGTTTTGAGTCCCCCGGCGGCCCCATCTCCCCCGCCCCCGCCCCCCTCGGGTTCGAATTGGCCGGGGGAGGGAGTGGGGTGGCTGTGTAGCGGGGGGAGGGGAGGGTGTGTAAGGCTTCCAACAAATGTCAGGGGACAAGGAGATTGTCGATGCTTTACCAAAAAACAGGCACCACACTCTCAAGCCTTTCTTGTTTGTCTGCATGGGCCATGCATGCGTGCTGGGCCAGAAGCCGAGTTCGGAGGCGGTTTAAGTCAAAGTGTGTGCTTCCTCAGCTGATTGTGCGTGAGGGTGATATGGCTCGGCCTAATATTAAAAGACAAAACAAAGCAACAAAAAACAAAATGAAAAATCTTTAGAACTACATTGTCTGCGCCTCAGCAGATCTTGAAGTATTTGATTACTGGTATAGGGATATAAAATCCAGCTGTGGGCTAGTGGAGACCAGCAAGCATGTATTGCGTTGCGTTTTGAGCTTGTAGTAAGTTAGAGGCAAGTGGGAGTAAACAAATCAGGACTATGAAAAGAGGTTTTATGTGATATTTGCTTTCTGATCGTCACGTTCTCCTGCATTTATTCCCATGATAATCTACATCTCACTCTATAATCCACTCTTAGGAGACTTCCAGGTATTGGATGTGAGTTCACTTAGAGTGAAACTTATTTTCATTTAAGAACTTTCTTCTGCTTGTTTTGGTCTGAAAAATGTACTAATGTTGCTTTGGGGATGCTGTAAATGAGAATATTGGACTAGAGAGAGTGAAATAAGCCTCTCTAGGCATCTTTTGGACTTTGGAAACATAGAATCCAAACTTTTAATTGTGCTTATACAGAAAGAATAAATTCTGCCTGATGTGGAGCATCCCAAATGAAATTCATTTTTTCTGAACAGTTTGATGATGTCTTAAAGATCTGTGAACTGCTGTTTTCTTTGAAGGTCATTCACAAAAGCAACAGAAACTTAGGCTAACGAAGTGTATTTGTACTTATGTGTGACTTGTGTATTAGTGTGTGATTTCTCTAGGGATCTCCAAATTGTGTTTGAAACATTTTTGTTACCGAAGACCAATCAGAGGTATAACGTGGTTTTTAAATTCCCATTCCAATAAGTAATTTTTTTTTCTGTTTGACATATGGCAAAGCCACTTTGAAAAGTGTATTATTAATTGACGAAACTTAAGTTTCAAATAAGTAAATGAATTTAGAAATTCATTCTTTTCTATTACAGATGAACCTCTAGTCTTGCTTTGAAAAAGCCATTTTGTGTAACTCTTGACTGAATAATTTCCTAATACACCTGTTGGGAGGATCACTGATACAGTATGCCATTTGAGAGGTACTTTTTCTTGACCAAATACTGGTGATTAGAGAAGAGAGGTGTTTTGTTTTTGTTTTTTGTTTTTTTGTTTTTTGTTTTTTTTTCCTGAT
This sequence comes from Eumetopias jubatus, assembly GCF_037043125.1. Taxonomy (NCBI): domain Eukaryota; kingdom Metazoa; phylum Chordata; class Mammalia; order Carnivora; family Otariidae; genus Eumetopias; species Eumetopias jubatus. Next base: position 39,620,424 of record NW_028274820.1, read on the forward strand.
CATTATGAACATTGGCTTTTCACCCCTGAAGTAAAAATGTTGAAAACCGAGTCTTCAGGTGAACGAACCACTCTCAGAAGTGCCTCTCCTCACAGGAATGCTTACAGAACTGAGTTCCAGGCACTGAAAAGTACCTTTGACAAACCCAAGGCAGATGGGGAACAAAAAACAAAAGAAGGTGAGGGCTCCCAGCAGAGCAGGGGGAGGAAATATGGCTCCAACGTCAACAGAATTAAAAATCTATTCATGCAGATGGGTATGGAACCCAATGAAAATGCTGCAGTCATTGCCAAAACAAGGGGGAAAGGTGGACCTTCGTCTCCGCAGAGAAGAATGAGGCCCAAAGAATTTCTGGAAAAAACAGATGGCTCAGTTGTTAAGTTGGAGTCCTCTGTTTCAGAACGAATCAGTAGATTTGACACAATGTACGATGGCCCTTCATATTCTAAGTTCACAGAAACTCGGAAGATGTTTGAGAGAAGTGTGCATGAATCAGGACAAAACAACCGCTATTCCCCAAAGAAAGAGAAAGCTGGAGGGAGTGAACCTCAGGATGAATGGGGTGGCTCGAAGTCCAACAGAGGCAGTACCGATTCCTTGGACAGCCTTAGCTCCCGGACAGAGGCTGTCTCCCCAACTGTGAGTCAACTGAGTGCAGTGTTTGAGAACACCGATTCCCCCAGTGCCATTGTTTCTGAGAAGGCAGAGAACAACGAATACTCCGTGACTGGGCATTACCCCCTGAATCTACCACCTGTTACTGTTACAAATCTTGACACCTTTGGTCACCTTAAGGATTCGAATTCTTGGGCTCCTCCAAGCAAACACGGTGATGATGCAGAGGATGCTCAGAAGGGTCATACAACTCCAGTACCAGAAGTGGCTTTGAAAAGTACCTCTTTAGCCCCAATGCCCAGTGAAGAGACACAGCAGAGCAAGGACGCCGAGGACTCCACATCTAACCAAGAGACTCCTGTCGGGATTGACAGAGACGTTCCTGAAGAACCTTGTGCTGAAAATAAGGCAATGCCAGAGTCTGAAATCCCTTCACCACAAAATGAACCTTTGGAAGACGCCGAAGCTAATTTAGTTGGGAGTGAGGCAGCAATGCATCAGAAGAAAGACCTTGCAGGTGGTGATTTTACCTCTGCTGATGCTTCTGGATCCAGGTGTGGAAAGGAAGTACCTGAAGATTCAGGTCATTTTGAGAGTTCCCATGTTTACATGCACAGTGACTATAATGTATACAGGGTAAGATCCAGGTATAATTCAGACTGGGGAGAGACAGGCACTGAGCAGGATGAGCAGGAAGAGAGTGATGAAAACAATTACTATCAACCTGATATGGAATACTCGGAAATTGTTGGATTGCCAGAAGAAGACGACATTCCAGCAAATAGGAAAATTAAGTTTAGTAGTGCGCCAATTAAGGTAAGTATGTTTTCTCAGTTTGTTTTTGAAGTTTTTTCTAAGTTTTGTTTGGTTTTGTTTTTTAGTATTTGGGTCTAAATGTATTTAGAATAGCTTTGACAACTATAAGGAATTCACGGTTGTTGATATACACATGTTGTCAAGTGATTTTAAAAGTTTGGGAGATGTCCATGTATTTCCTAATATGCTTTATGGTTGCTTAAACCAGTATTGACTAATAGTAAAGTTGAGGAAGTTTGGGGATTGTGAGATACATTCCAATGGACTGGAGTATGAATAATATGAACACTGAAAACCAGGAGTGTTAGTTTGAAATAGAATTACCTCTTTAACTAGTTTCACTAAAAGTCCCCATAAGTAATACAATTTTCTGAATCTGGACACTCTAGGTTATGAGGCATAATGTACAGTGAGAGAGTTATGGTTGACCTTGAAATAATAGTCTTTATTTAATTGCTTAAAAAATCTGAATTATCTTTTACTTAAGTGTAAGTGGATTGTGAGGAATGTAGGAACTTACTTTTTTTCTTTTTTGTACTGCTACTTGTAGTGAAAGTTTGATTCATGGAAATATCTTAGCGGACTTAAATACTTTAATTGGAAAGCTGTGACTGTGAGTAGCTTTGGGTTCCGAATTTGTGATGTAGTCCTGAAATGAAATTTTATGAAAGGAAATTAAATTGATTTGTCATTCATGTCTGTGTTTTTACCTCTTAAAAGCTGGATAAATGCCATTTGAATTCAGATGCTCTATTCTAATGACTTCACTTAGTTAACATTTGGTGTAGAAGAAATAGCAGAATGTACATCAGTAGCGGGTGGTGAAACATTATTAGCTGATAATGGCGGGAGGGGCAGGAGGTGGTGGGTTGAGTAGCACAGTCTCCTGGAGTGCTTTTTCAAAGTGTACTTGCCCATCAGCCTCTGTCCTAAGATCTGGCATGCCCTCCTAGGGGAATCTGAAGGGTTGTGGTGGTAGAATGTGTAGTTTGAAACCACTTTCTAGGGACTCCTAGCTTGTCCAGTGTGTATATATGATAGACTTGGAATTTGATATGGTATCTTTTAAAAGAATTTGAAATCACCGTCTGTTGTTATTTCCATCTTTTGAAACTTCCATATAAGGCTGTAAGAGAGATAATTTACAAAGCAAAGAGAAATTTGACTTTGCTTTAATTATGAAATACTAATTTGAAATAAATTAATAATCTATGAAATTATTTATAGGTGTTAGTAGGCAGACTTTCATTTCATTAGTGTAAGACAAAAGTTCTGCATCAGAATGGGCCATGCCAAGTTACACTACTATGTTTAAAAATAACTAGAGATGTGAGTGTGGTTTCTGAGTAAGCTAAGTTTCTTTGCTATGTTTTCCCTCTTTCCTTTGTGAACCTCTTCCCTCTACTCTCCCCCCCCCCCCATTCTTGGGCTCTGTCTTTAGAAGTGTCTTTTCTTCAGGCCTACCCAGAGAGCTCCTTAATTTCACCATGCATGTTCCCTTTCCAAGTGCTTTCCTTTGAACATCCTTTTTCTGCCCCTTAGGAAGAAAGCAATAAGATTAAATTGTTTCACATTGAGCAAGGCAGGAATAACTGAAATGAACTCTTCAAGGAGTTTGTTAAAACCAGTGACTAACTCCCTAATGGGGGAATAGCAGCTTACAAAAATTTATCAAGTAGAACACTACCCACTCAACCAAATGGGGCACCAGCCTTGTATTTGGGTCCCGTGCTGCACAAAATGTAATGCACGGTGATGGGTTTAATGCATTTTAAAGGATTTCTCATTGAAATATGGCTGTTCGTTGGTGAACAAACCAGGTTTGGGGTATGATATTCTGAAATTCAAGTGATTTTTTTCCTACCATTGCTTATAACAAAAAGCATTTTGCCTTTTAATTTTCATATAATAAACTATTTTATATAATAAAGAATGAAATAGAGTACATACATATAAGTTGTAACACATTTTATCAAGAACATAGATCAAGCATAAGGTTTGTGAAACAAAGATAATGCACCAGGTTTTGTAGGCAGTTAACAGTACTAGTTGAAGTGGATTAAGTTTGCAAACAGAAGATTCATTCTTAGCCTGTGTAATGAATAAGACAATTACTCTTTCTTGTTGTTCTCATTGTTTAACATGTGAGTGGATTCACTTGGAAATTTGGAGAGCTACTTTTCTACTGGTGCTGGTGATGGTAGTGTTTAGATTATTCTCCAATTAAGATTTTTGCCTCAGAGGGTGGTAATAATGAAATTCAGCAAGTATTGAAAGCTTATCATGTGTCTGTGCTCATGCTGTTAGATGTAGAAGACACACAAATCTATAATGTTACCTCTTTCTTAGGTGAGCTGATGAAGTCAGTTCTCCAACAGTTGGTATTTAAAACCCATGTAAAAAGTCTGAAAACCTGTGCTGAAAAGTTTAATGTCCTATGAGGACTGTAACTGTCCTTGGCTGTGCTAAATGCATGGATTGAATAGGATTTGATAGACCATTTGGAAGGGAATACGCTGAGCCATTCCCTATGTTATGTTTTCTTATTCTTTTTGTAAAGATTCACTTGTGGAATGGGAGATTATGATTTCCAACCTAAATCTTTTCTTTCGAAATTTAAACATATCCCTCTTTCAGCAACCATAGGTTACATACTCTTTATAGAAATGATCTTTAGAACTTTTATATTCTTTTCCTGATATTCTCTCATCTTATTCACTAGAGTAAATATTCTCAACATTTTTAGACTTTCATTTTACATCTTGTTTATGATCTTTGTGTGTGTGTGATCATTTCCTCAGTTTTTATTTCAGTTCTTCTATAGTTGTTTTAAATAGATACTTTCCTAAGATGTCTTAAATCTGGACCTAGAAAAGCATCAAAATGATAGCTGATCTTTCCTGTGTAGCATATTACTTATACATAATTGTTGGTGACATTTAGAAATGGATTGTTTCTTAGTGGATAGATTGATGTGTTTCACAGTGTTGTGGAAAATTAGACTGGGATTGATTAATAATGGAAAATATAAAATCCAAGTTTGAGACACGGAATGAGAGAGTGTTATGAACCATGCTAATTAGAGATGTGGAATTACGCCTTCATTCTCAGGAATTTCTCAAAACGAAGAGATTGAATTAATTAGATTTGCTTTAAATGAATCCAGGAGAGAAGGGGTGATATTTTTCATTATTGTTCTCTATTTATTCGGAACATTTACTGAGCCCTTACTATGTGTGGGGAACAGTGCAATATACAATAAAATGTAATAAATACATAAAATGACTGGAGCCGATCAGGTGAGCAACTTGCTAGGAGGTGGAGAGTGGATAGCCCATTAAGGATGCTTCTCAGGCTATTCTGCTGAACCGTTTTTGGATGCTCTTTCTAAGGTCCCTGCAACCTTTTTAAGGCAGTCATAACCCTTTCTCTGTTTCTGGGACCCTTGTGTCCTTTGGACAGATGTTCTTGAAACTTAGCATAGAAGAAAAAGGGTATTTTCCTAATTCCCTTAGCAAGAAGGAGATTGCAGGGTTAATGTTAAGTTATGTTGTGCTGTATTTTTCTGAGTGTTTTCTCCAACTGTGTGGAGCTTTACAGAGCTGGGGTTCCAAGGAGAATCACCAAGGGCAGCAGTGCTTCTCTAAATCTTACATGATACTTGTTGAAAGTGGGTCTCTTAGCATTCTCTTTCTCTTTTGGGGCTCTGAGTTGGTACACAGGGCATATATGAGACCTTTTATTCGGGATGGTGTTCAGAGTATAGTTCTGAGATCCAAATTTCTGTCATTCTCTTTCTTCAGATAGTCTTGCTCAGTGCTCTTAAACTTTAATATGCTCATGAATCACCTGGGGTCTTTAAAAATGCAGATTTCTGATTCAGTAGGTATTTTGGGGGAAATCACCTGGATGCAAAGGTTAGCCTCCAAGTACACCACTGGCTTTCCCACGGGTTATGGAATAGGCTCAGCAAATTAAATATTTGAATCACAGTATTTATCAAATCAGTTTAAACAGCCAGAAGCAAGAGGAAAGCCATGGGGAAAGTTAACACAGCTAAGGTGCAAAGGTTGGAAGGACCACACGACCTACGACCTGAGGCCCGGGTATGCAATATTCCTGTGTCCCGACCTTCTCGCTTTCACATCACCCTTCCCATTGTGGGTGTGGTTATGAGGACCACAGTTGATTTTGAGCAAGGGCTCCAGATACTAATAATCCCCTCAGCTCATGATATCATGATATTTGCTCTACAGACGAGAGAGGGTACAAGTACACTTACACACAGCTGTAGCTTTGCCAGTTTCCCTGGGTTTTCTTTGTGTTTCTTGGGACAGGCACCTGCGGGTCTGGAATAAGACCAGGCTGGGTGTCTTCGGTGGGTGGCTGATACGGAGATGGCGTGTCTGGCAGTCCAGAGATGGCACGATGATGACTTGGTCATTCCTTCCTTTCCTTTCTACAAGTGAACCTCGTGTTTGTTCCATCGTATTTTCTATTTTGGAATGTCTGACAGCTTACTAACTTACCTATTTTTAACAGATCTTAAGAACTTGGCCTTCGTTTCAGAAGCTTATAAGCTCTTATTATCTGTATCTGTTGAGCCTCGGAGTGGTGCCTTTACCTCCTAAGCTGTTAGCTTACTTACCCTTAGTGACCGTCACTTAATGAGTTTCATCCATCGCATTTGTTTTCTTGACCTCTATAACAGAATTTAATATTCTTCAGTCATGGAGCAAATTCACAAACAGTAGGTCTCAGGTGAGATCGTGCATTCCTCAAAAGATGTCAAGTGGGTGCTGAGGCTGCTGGTCAACAGATCGCCGTTGGGAATATGATTGTGAAGCACAGTTTTCTCACTTCTGAAAGGAACCGGTCACAAGATGTTGGGGAAGCTCCTTTAACACGTTCTTTCCGGATTGGTCTTCTGTAGCTGGTTGTGTGGCATTGTGTTCTTTGAAGCTGACACAGGTGTAAAGTTGTAATGTGCGTGATGGTTGTGGATACAAGAGTGGATTATGATCCCTAAATACATAAAAAATTTGAGTCATTAAAATGTCACACCCTAGACTCCTGTGTTAGACCACACAAGGGTTTTATACAACAGTATAAGTTTTTAATTATAAAAAACAGGAGGAAGAAGTTCTTGATAGACTCCGAAATTCCATTTCTTTCATTTTTTTGGAAGCCTAAATTAATAAACTAGAGAGAGTATAAGGATTGTTGTCTTATTTCTTTGTATTTGGATAACTTTGATGTCATAACATTTAAATTGGACTTCCTTTAAAATTCTGATGTCTTGTAACCTATGGTTTATAACCAGGTAAATATATCAGATATTTTACTGTACTGTACAAATTTAATATACAAATATTTTAATGTACCCCTTTTCTAATATTGAGTGTGTGTACTAATACCTCTTCTCTATTTTACTAAATGCTGGTTATTTGGTATTCAAAAAAGGTTCTTTTCTGCAACAAACTATTATAGATGTTTTCTGGCACTTATTTGTAGTAGAAAGATACAGTTTTTTGTTTTTTGTATCCTCCATAATTTTTTGTCTTCCCCTCTAAACTTCCTCACACAGGACACGGGTTGTTGGGTTAGTGGATTTTAAAGGGAAGAGGCTGTATTTAGGGGAAAATAACCTTCTGTTATCCACACCTTGTTTACCTTATTAACCCAGTTACATGCCCATCAGTAGTAATCTGATTTAAATCTCATCTGCATTAGATTTTTTTGCAACATCTTCACCACTCAAGGACAAAAAAGGTTTTGGAATTTCTCTAGAGAGATATGGTTAGCTATGGAATAATTTCTCTATAAACACAACAAGCATTGGTATATTAAACTCTGAATATCATTTCTTGGTTTTTGTGCCGTTACTCAATTTACTTAATATTCTTTTCTTAATAATTCTGTGTTCTTCCTTTCTGGATCTGCTTCATTTTTGTTCTTTTGCTTCGTTATATTCTACAGTTCTCATTTTAAATGGGAAGAGAGTATTCATATTTTTTCTTCCTGGTCACTTAAAAATTTTTCCCCTGGTTCTCATTTCTTCATTTTGGTTTGTGACATAGATACTTACAGATGAAAAATCCTTCAAGGTAATCTAGTGTAATTTTCCCCTCACTCCAGTTAGCTCTTGAAGAGCACATTGCTGACAGATGATCATTTGACTGCTGCTTTAATAATTCCACCTTTGGGAGTTTATTATTTTGCAAGGTGAGAGGAAAGTTAGAAGGAGGGACACCCTGTATGTGTGTGTGTGTGCGCGTGCGCGTATGTGTGCGTGCGTGTGTGTAGTTGTACAGCATTGTGAATGTGCTTATTTTCATTTATTTTTAATTTGCAGTTTTTTATTGAGATAAAATTCAAATAACATAAAATTCACCATGCAATTCGATGGCTTTCAGTATATTCACGGTGTTGTGCAACCATCACTATCATCTAATTCTAGAACATTCCCATCCCCCTAGAAAGAAACCCTGTGCCTCTTAGCAGTCACTCCCAGTCCCCCTTCTTCCTGCATCCTCTGGCAAATACTAATCTACTTTCTGTCCCTATAGATTGCCTCTTCTGGACATTTCATATAAATGGAATCAGGGGCATGCTTTTTGAAAGGAATGTAGGATACACAATGAGTGTGACTTGCGATATGGTAAAATTTAAGATACCCTGAGGACAGCAGACTATAGGAGAGCCTAAGGAGCAGGGGCAAAAGAATCTTCCGGGTGCTGACATGGTCTAAAGATCAAGTGACAAGATGTGGGAGCAACAGATACTGTCTGTCCCTTATGCAGTTTCGTGGAGAGAAGAAAACAAAACAAAACAAAAAAACAAGCCAAGGCGACAGCAGGGTCCAGGAGGGGATGAGGGTATTTGAAAACTGAGGAAGAACGGTGCCTGTATTGAAGAGGATGGTTGGAATAGCTCCCTTGTGAGGGACACTGACTTCCCTGCATGTAATCTGAAATTGCTACTGATGGAGCCTAAGTGTTTGCTTCAGTGCAGGGCTATCGTAAAGGCACAAATAACACTAATGCTGATTTCATGTTTACATTGCTCTTAGCACGAGGGACCCTTGTCCTTTCCTGATGATCTGATCAGCTTCTTTCCATCCTACTGCTCTTACGTTGTTGCTTTCATTATTCTTTTATGTTCATCGGGATTGTTCAGAGACAAACTTCACTCTTTATCTTTAAAATTCTTCCTCATTCTTCAACATTTTAATACAGAGTTCATATACCATACTTGACTGTTATCGTAATGTAATCACTTATGAGATGAGTAATTTGGGGCAGGCATTCATTTAGTTTATTGCATGTTATTTACTGAAGCATAGTATCTATATTGCTATTAAATAGTATTAACTGGTAATGAAAGTAACACAAAGGGTGACTTGGTATTCTGTAAACTTGACAAATTGCCTCTTGAGGCCTTGGCTTTCTTATTTGTAATGGAGGCTATCTTGTAAAAGACCTCTTCTCAGCTTTAGCCTCTTGTGATTCTCTGATTATCTCTTAAACAGATTTGTACGATAAGTACCACTATCATAAATATTTGTGCTGTTATTTCAAAGGGAAATGGACATCTTTTGTTGCAGTGTGGAAATGAATTTATATTAGTTGCTCTTGAGAATGTTATTTATGCTGTAAATTATAGTTTAAAATGATTAAAGTTTTAAATCCAAGGGAGCACATTTTTATACAGTGGCTTTTGAGAGCAACTCAACTTTTGCAAGTATGGGTTGAACTATATATTAAACACCCTTCTGAGGAACCTAAGAATAAAGAAATGTTTTGTGATATGGTTGCTGACATATTAATTGCTTCACTCCCTTTTGTTCTGGAAATAGCTTCATAGCACAGTTCAACATGATTGAGATATTGATATTTTTTTTTTTTTGCAAAATTCCTAATTTTTCAGTCTAACTTGCTCTCTCACGCATCTATTCTTACAAAAAGGACAATGAATCAGGCAGAGTATAAAGACATCTGGGAATTTTATCTTTCAGGAGGAGGAAAGTTTTGTTCTTCACTTACTTAATCTATTTTCAGAGGGATTTAAGAAAAACTTTCCCCTATATATTTATGTATCAGGAAAAGTGGTTTTAAGTGAAATGTCTCATAGACCTGTTAGTCTCCTCTCTTTAAGTCAGATAATGAGTTTTATTTTGGGGAAAGCTGATCCTCCAAGTTGTTTTCTCTACCAGCTGAAATACAGTGGGCTAGATTGGAACACGTAGTGGTTGGCAAGGATCTAAAAGATAAAGAGTCGTGATTATGGAGGAGTGACTGGGTGAGAGGCTTCCAGAGTAGCTCTTTGTGGAATTTTCCCCGTGATGCTTTTGGACTGGCATAACCTTGAGAAACTGAGTGACTCTGTGCCTTCAGGTCTGTCACTATACAGTGGGGTGGACCCTTCTCTTTCATCTACTTAAGAGCTGCCCTCCAAAAATTACTTTTTACTTATGTTCCTCTTTCCCAAAAGTATGTCAGGATAAAGTTCCACGGGGGGTACATTCATGCTTGGAAATTTGTCTAATCTTGAATACAAGGATTTTATTTTATTTTATTTTTAAAGATTTTATTTATTTATTTGAGAGAGAGCATGAGGGGATGGGGAGGATCAGAGGGAGAGGGAGAAGCAGACTCCCCGCTGAGCAGGGAGCCCGACAGGGCACTTGATCCCAGGACCCCGGGATCATGACCTGAGCCGAAGGCAGACGCTTAACTGACTGAGCCACCCAGGAGCCCCAGATACAAGGATTTTAAATTGTACTCAAAATCAGAGGTACCTTTTCAGGGTTTTGAAGAGTTTTCCTTCCACTGTAAGGGACCTCAGTTGAGGAGAGGGGAAAGCCGGTTTATTGGTTGTTATTTAAGATCAACTTGTGAGTCGGTGCTGTATTGATGGGTTCTTTTACCAGTCACTTGTTTCAGATAAAATGGATGTGCAAAGTTGTTTCGTAAAGAAAGAAAAAGACATAAATTCACACTCGCACTTTGAATCAACTGATACATATATACATATACTTTTAAAAGAACCCATTTCTCAGGGGGGATGGCAAAAGTAACTGTAGGGTGTTTGACTATCACCTTGTGCACCTATACCTAAGATGTATTTATTTTTAGAAGTTTCTTCTGTAGGTAGAATAATAAAATGCAGTAATTTAAGTTGTGCATGACTTATTATATAATATACTATGCCCAGAGCACACATTTCCTTATAGAAATTTTAAGATTGGGCGCTGAACATTAAACAAACACACAAACAAGCCTTATGAACACAAAAACTGAATCAGAAGTGAAAATCTACAAAATAATATGGAAAGCAGAATACAAGACTGATGATAACATAGAGCAAGTCTTCACTGACTTTTGATATATGTGCATAACAGTGTATTAGCATTAAAAAGGAATTAACCCTATATGTAGTTTTTTGTTCAGGATCTAGAATTATCTGTGATTAGTATAGATTTCTAAAAATAAAATTATTGGCTAAAATATTTTAAAGCTATTCATACATACCACCTGAATTATTATTTAGAAAGGTTGTATTAGTTTATAATTAGCATTACATTGGAATGGTTTTCTCACAATCCCTGCACCAATAACTTGGTGTTATTTATATGCTTTATAGTTTTCAGTTTGGTGGGTGAAGAACGTCTCTCATACATTCTATGATTTATGCTGACTTATGGATGAGGTTAAATGTTTTCATGTGTTTACAGGCCATTTTTGGATATGAGTTCTGAGTTGTTTTTATGGTCAATGTGTTTTTTTGGTCAGTGACTGTTGGTAAGGAGTACATCAGAGTTGTTATTTGTCTTGGTAGAAAGTTGGTAGAAAGAACTGACATGTCTAAAATAGTCATAATACATAAATGTCATAATAATTATGATATATGCATGTAGGGTAATAGGATAAATCTATTATAGGTCATGTCTTCTAAAATTCTAAAGGTGAAGACTATTGCTATACCCAGTATACTATAGGGTAAAAAGACTGGTTAAGTACTTAACATGCATTTTTATCACCACTTTACTTTTAGTGTATGTGTACCTAGAATGAAGATTGAGAGCGCATGCGTCAAAATGTTAAGTATGGTAATTCCTGGGTGGAGAGAATAAAGGTGATGTTTAAAAAAATTATTTATATTTTTCTAGAGTTACAGTGAGCATATGTTACTTCTTTAATTATATGTAAAAAAAAGGTGATGGGAACACATTGGAATGATCAGTGATAACAACTTAAGAAGTTGACAGAAACATATTTTCACATCGTCCAAGATTAAAATGATTAATTTTTAATGTTTTCTTTGGAGGTCATTATGTCACAGAAAAATTTTGATTGGAGAGTATAAATTTATGGAATGCTGAAGAAAGTGTTGGTTTAAGAAAATGGGTGTATTTTGACAATTGAATTCATTAAGTGCATACTTTTTAATCCTTGGTAAAATTGATCCCACATTTGTGGTTAAGCTTGTGAATATTATGGGGGGAAGACCTTCCAGTGTGTTTTAAATTATGATCATAACATTTGCATAGGTGTTAGATACTTTCCTTGAGTTGCTATTTTGTGTGTGATATCCTAACTTGTAACCTAAAGTATGCTTTTAAAAACTGAGCATATATTCTGGATTTGAAGAGAAAAATATTTTAATGACTAGTCTTACTAAAAATAATAAATATTTGTTTTTTAAAAGCCTAACAATTCTCCCACGTCTTTCTTTTTGATCTGTTAAATTATTGAGCCTCAACAGCTTTTCTCTCTCAGAAGTTGAGAGAGTAGAGATGTCAAGTTTAGTATCTTGACTATATGTAATCCTATGAAAACATTTGCATGCTCTCAGTTAAAAACAGGATTTTGAGTTCTAGGACTCCACAGCATTCTTTTGAATATGTTTCCTGTTACAAAACACCAGCCAATATGTAGTTTCCTGTTGTTCTTAACAAAAGTTTTAGCTGAAAAGATGATTCATTTGATGTATGATTAGACTATATGGTAGTATATAATATTTTTAGTTAGGGTCAAAGGGTCAGTTCCTCATGCACTGGATTGGGTAGTGTTCCACTTTTGAAAAGCTTTTGTAGATAATGCTGGATCATATAGGTGATAACAGAAATATTTTTGTTGAGTGGCAGAGCTTTCTGAAATTAAAAGTTTAAAGTATTGCTTCTGGCCTAATTAGATCAACTGATAACTCAAATCTTACAATTTTAAGCAATTCTGGTGTTTTATAAGCTCTGGTGAAGTCCTAATTTAAATTGTCTTGTTATATACACCGGTGCTGCATTATCATTTTCCATGAGGTGTACTTAAACCTTACTACATACAATGTGGCTAATAAATTCTATTTGTATTTTATTGAATATTGATTTTATAGTAGTAATACTCGTATGATTGATTGTATATAATTTTAAGGATTATAGAAAGGAGAAAAGGCAACATTATTATGCACCCAACTAACTTTGAGATGAAACTTGTGTTTTTCCATTGGAGATTCTGATGCTTGTGGAATTTTTATGTTGCTGGTTCCTTCTCTGAATAATGAGTTCTGTGAGTAGTATTTTTAAGGAACTAGAGAACTCTCAGGAGATTGCCCCATTTGCAGATATAGCAATCAGAAGTTTTAGTTTGAAATTACTTGGTTTTGGCTCTTACTGTTTTGTGAAATTCTTACCCTTAATCTAGAAAGGAACCACTGACTAAGTAGAATTGATTCCTCTCACTGGAGGATGGTGGAAATAGACTGTAAATATTAATATGAAATACTTTTTTCCCCCAGGTTTTATTTAAATTTGTTAGTTAACCTACAGTGTAATGTTAGTTTCAGGTGTAGAACTTAGTGATTCAGAACTTACATACAACACCTGGGGCTCATCACAACAAGTTAATGTGAAATACTTTTGAAGGTGTCTTTTTTCCATGTTTTGTATTTAATGTCTAGGTAGTATTATTAGTCAGGGTTCTCCAGAGAAATAGAATCAATAGATGTGTATGTGTGGGGGGGGTAAGGAAGAGACAGAGGGGGGGAGAGAGAGAGAGAGAAACAGACACAGACAGGGAGAGATTTATTTAAGGATTTGGCCCACACGATTATGAAGGCTGGCGAGTCCAAGAACTACAGGGTGGGCCTGGCAGGCTGGACACCCAGGGAAGGGCTGACGTAGTTTAAGTCCAAAATCTGTCAAGTTGTAGACTCAGGGAAGGACGCGGGCTGGAGAGTAAGGGTTGAAGTCCAAAGACCATCTGGAGAATTCCGACTTTGGTCTTTTGTTCAATTCAGGTGTTCAACTGACTATATGAGGCCCATCCACGTTATGGAGGGCAATCTGCTTTACTCCGATTTAAATGTTAATCTCATTCAAAATGAATGTCATTCATTAATCTCATTCAAATTAATCTTACACCCTCACAGAAACATCCCGAATAATGTTTGGCCAAGTATCTGGGCATCCTGGCCCAGCCAAGTTGACACATAAAATTAACTCTCACAGTTAGGTTTTCTTACTTGGTTCTAACCTCTGAAGCTGTTTCAGGAAAAAAAAAAACAAAAAACAAAAATCAAACAAACAAAAAAACCCCACAGTTTTTTTCCTCATATCTTAGTGGAGTTGTTCTTCTGCCTCTGTTTTTCTTAGAAAACCTGTGAACGGAGTTCTCCCTGTTGGGGCAGTTTGTAGTAGTGGTAGTCGTAGTAGGAAGATCAGATGGTTTGGAATCAGATTGGATTCAGATCCTGCTGACATATGATCTACTTAATAAAGTTTGTTTCCAGTTTGAAGGCAGGGACTTTGTCTTCTGGACTGCTGCAGTGCCTGGCACATAGTAGGTACACAATCAGTGGTTGGAACCTTTGATGTCCCTTACCCATGCTCCTTCCCCTTCTCCATTCCATCCCCACATCTGAAGGTCCAAACGGGGATGATGGTGATAATATTTGTACATGTATAATGATTGTATGATTTATTTATAAGTGAAATCCTTCAAGTTAGCAGTTAGAAATGAAGGCTGAGTGATCCCATTATAGATGGTAATCTTTTCTGGCCCCTGCTCTAGCTGGCTGAAGCTGTTGTGCTCTTTCATTTGGGAAATCTCCATCCAATGCCCTGTAAGATAGTGACAGTTTATAACTAACCAGAAACAGTCATTAAAGTCTGGTTGCATGAGATATAGCTGTGAGGGTTGAAGGGGGAGAGTATTCATTTTGCTTTAACTTTATTTCTGCTTTAAGTGATCGACCAAGCTTGTAATTAGTTGCAAGAAAATATAAAAATTGAGGCTTCATACGAAAGTTGTAAAAATACTTAGAAATTACAGTAATTTGCTACAACTTTGGTAAATTGTATATGTGAATATATCTGTATTCTTACCTGAAAATTGAATTAAAGAAGGCAATTGAATTATTTCTTACCATTTAGTCACTTCCCCACTTTTTCTTTCCTGACCTGTTTATTAAAATGTGGTTTCTTTTGTACTTTTCTTTGATTAGAGGGGAAAAGCTTTTTTTTTTTTTGTGGATAATTTCTGCCTCCCACCCCCTTGATAATTGATTTTAGAAATGTCTTTGGTTTTAATTCCAGACCTAAGTTATAATTTTGTAATTATTTTGGTAGTCAGTTTTCTCATTCTCTAATCAGGCAGGCTCTTGCTGAGTATGACTTTTGTTTATCCAGAAAACAGTTTTCCATTTTCCTCTGTGACTTTTAAGTAATTAGTAATAAATTGCATAGGAACAAATAATCCAAGGTCTTCGAATCATATTGTTTGTATGTTTCCTCCATGAATTATATTATCTGGGAGAAGCCTGACAGTTGTTATTAGGCTAAAATATGACACGGCTTTGCTTGTTCATGTCAATTTGTTTAGGTACAAAATGTGTGTCATTTTCCCCAGGCAGAAATAGCTTTTAATAGCACTCTAAGGAAGAGAATTGCTCAGCCGTTTTCTGCATTTTTCTTTTTAAATAAAAATACAGTAACTTTTTGGCGGGTTTATGTACATTTCTGGTGACACAAAAAAAGTGTTCTGTAAAAAAAAATCACCTTTTGGTGGTAGTGGTGTTGGTAAAAACATGTGATGGTATGTTATGTTCATGTTATTTGAACAAATTGAGCCAGTATGTCAAATACTGTTATGTACTGTGTATTATTACTGCTGCTGATATTTTTGCTTTGAGATTAATATGATTATAACAGTCTACAGTTACCGTCTGGGCATTAGTCGGGGTTGATAGATCATTTATGATTCAGGTGTTTATAAATAACTGGTTATGCTGCAGCCATTTAGAAGCGTTGTCTCCTAATTGATTGTTAACAGTTGACCAACATTACTGAATAGTTGGTATGCGTTGAACATTGGGCTCATTGGGTGTGTGGATGTTAAGATAAACACGAGAAGCCCTTCTCAAGAACTGTAGAGCCTTATTTATTTATTTATTTATTTATTTATTTGTAAAGATTTTATTTATTTATTTGACAGAGAGAGAGATAGTAAGAGAGGGAGCACAAGCAGGGGGAGTGGGAGAGGGAGAAGCAGGCTTCCCGCTGAGCAGGGAGCCGGATGTGGGGCTCGATCCCAGGACCCTGGGATCATGACCTGAGCCGAAGGCAGACGCTTAACCACTGAGCCACCCCGGCGCCCCAAGAACTGTATAGCCTTGACGAGGAGGCGGAGAATGAAACGTTTACAGGATAGTGCAGTAAGTACTGGGAGATAGTTACAGTCAGAAGATGTGAGTATGTGATTTGTTGGCCACACTTTGACTGTTTTCAAAATAAAACAGGGGTGAACAATCATTATAAATATTTGAGAAACCAGAAGATCTGAGTGTGTGTATGTGTTTTATTTATTTTTACAAAAGCTCATAGACCATTGCTTCATCTTTGTCGTATCCCTCAGTGTCTAGGGGGACCATGTGATTTATTGTCAAACTGGGACACTCTGACAGTGAAAGGACTGCTGTTAATATTTAGTCTGCAACAACAGGCATAACCTAGGACTGACCCCGGGTGGCCAGCACACAGTGTCACCTGCATATAACAGGGTGCAGACGTGTCCCCCTTCATTAGGCAGAAGGGGACTCATCAGGGAGGGCTTTTTGGAGGAAGTGGTACTTGAGACTTTAAAGATGATTAAGAGTTAATTAGGTAGAGAAGTGGGACATCCTAAGTCCAGGGAAGGTATGTTTGAGGTAACTGTAGATAAATCAGAACAACTGGAGGAACAGTAGGGGTGTGCGGGTGTGTGCATGTGTGTGCAGGGTAAGAATGTAGGCAGGTAATATTTCAAGGACAGACTTGGATACTGTGGAGTTGGAATTAGGTGCAAACTATGGGGAGTCCCCGGGGAATTTAAAGGAGTAGTTGACCTCACGATTTTGCTGTAGTGCTTCCCTCTTACATGTTGCTGGTCTGAAAAGCTGGAGGAAACCCATCAGTTCTCCATTCTTTCTCTTTCATTCCTTCTGTTCTTTCAGTAGACGTTTATCTTAGATGCTTAGATCTAAACCTGTTTTTGCTTGTTTCTTGTCTTTCTAGGTGTGTATTTAATTGAATAATATGTATATTGATAAAATGTGAGTGTTAAATGTTTTTTCTATAAAAGTGTAAATTGAAATCTTCAGAAAGATCTGATGAGGAGGTCACCTAAAAATCCTTTTTTTAAAGATTTTATTTATTTGAGAGAGAGGGGAGTGAAAGGGGAGCGGGCCAGAGGGAGAAGCGGACTCCCCACGGAGCACGGAGCCTGATGTGGGATCCGATCCTGAGACTCTAGGATGGTGACCTGAGGAGAAGGCAGTTGCTCAACCAACTGAGCCACCCAGGCACCCCTCACCTAAAAATTTTGCTGTTGAATTAAAATGAGGGTGATGGGGATTAGTACAACTGTTTAAACAAATAGCTAAAATGATCAACTACTCCAGTTATTTTTCAAGTGTCTTTAAGTTTTTGGTCCACTTTAAGGAGGTCAAACTGACCACTGTAGCTGGTGAATAATGCTGATTGTTAATCTGCACACGTAAACCCAAAGCAAAGGCCCTGGCCTGATATCCAGAGATCAGTGAAGGAATGTACTTTTAGATGTCTTACGTTAATCTAGACCTGATAAAAATATAAATCACTTTTTATGATTCCCCCCTTAAATGCTTTTTTCAATTAATTGACAAATTCTTAGTCCAAATTGCTTCTGCTAAGAGAGCATCTTCTTGTAAAGAATGTCTGCTCTAAGCTAGCACTAAGCTAATCACCTAAATTACATATTAGAACATATTCTTTTTCAAAAAGCCTGCATTCCAGTGGGAGAGATGGGTGGGTAAGTCAGCAGTTATAATGTAGTGAGAGATGCTCTGTGGTAGAAGTGTGCACAGGACACTGAGGGCAGAGAAAGGTCACTTGGGTTCTGGACATCAGTGAGGAGAAGCTTCTGGGAGAAGATGAAGCTCTAGCTAAGTTTTTAAGGTTTAGTAAGTGTTTGCAGAGGAAGGGGAAGGTGTGCAAGGTAATAGGGAGGCACAGAGGAGAGAAAAACGTTATCTGTTGCAGATCTTAAAGTAGTTTAATGTTGTTGGTACATGGTAAGGCAGATTCAGATCAGGGCTGTTCTTGGTGCTAGACTTAGGAGTTTGCAAACTTTTCTGAAAACTTACCAGTCGTGGGAAGGGATTTTGAGCATGGAAAGGCATGGTTGGATTTGCATACTAGAGAGGCCACTCTGATGGAGGGTGGAAGTTGGATGGAAGGGACAGGTATGGAGATGGGGATGGGGTGGGTATGCAGGAATCCAAATGAACAGGGACAAGACTGGTGAATATTTATAAGAATGGGGGTCAAGACAGGCAAAGGGCAAGCTGGGGAAAGACATTAGCAGAAGGTGATGAGAGGTGCTGTTTTTTTATAAAGTTAACCTTTAAGTGCAAAAATCATATGTGATTGTTTCTTATTCAATTCCTGTATTTCTCCTTCCCACCCATAATAGAACCTTGCCTCCTGCTTGGTTTATAACCGGTACTCAGTAAATGGGAGGTAGTGAAGGAATTAGCTGCATATAAAGAGGGAGTTGATTGTTTTTGATCCAACAGTTGCAAAATTGGATGGAAGAACTGATGGGGCCCTTTGGGGAGGGCAGTGGGTGCTTAGAGCTGGATCTGGGTTTCTATGGCACTGGGGAACCGTGAGGAGAGGAAAGACCAGGAGAAGGTAGTAAGACCTTGTGGGAGTATGGGGAGGCAGCATGGTGGCTCAGGCCCACATTTTGGAGGAACAAAGATTCAGAAACAATGCTTTGGGGAAAGCTTGAAATAGACGTTTAGAAAGATTTTAAGAAGTATAGAGGTTTAACAATCTTGCTAGTGGGTTGGTAGGTGAAGTAGGGTACTTTGAGTAATTCTGAGGAAAGCTGGTGGCATTTATGGATTGAGACTGGGGAAGAGCACTTCTGATCAGGGAAGGTCAAAAAGGTACAGAGATGTAAAGGCGGTGACTCACATTTATTTCTGATCAAGTCAGTCGGTACTACTGGACCTTTTAAAAACTGTAATAGTAACTCAGAGCTGTGTCCAAGGGTGGTGGCAGATTTGGAAGCAGAGTTCAGGGCAGAAAAGAACCAGTGCTATGCCTAGCTGTCAGGGTCTTGCAGGTTAAGCCCTAGATTTTTAACGCATCCATCCAAGAAATGGCCAAATACGCAGATGGTGGTTACCGTCTGTAGAATTACTTTGCCTGGTCAGCTGAAAGTTTTTCTTTATTTCCTTTGTACATTTTTCTAGCTGTATTTTGCCCTCTGATACCGGATTTGCGATCATCCTTAACAAAGGCTCCAGAGTGACAAATGTGAATATTATACTAAATCATCAGTGGACTGACATAGTACTTCTTTCAGTCTTAATTTGCATTGCAAAAATAAGTGCTCCTCAGATACTGGGTTTGTTTTCTTTTCTGAAGGCGTGGTGAGCTTCAGATGGTATTCTAGTAACTCCTTATTTGATTTCAAGCAATAGCCTTTTGACAGGTCATTGTAAATTAAAATCTTTTTCCTGTTGGCCTGATGTCATACAGTGAGATACTGTTCCCACAAAGGGATGTCACTTTATAAAAATGCTAAAAGTAGTCATGAAAATGAATAAAGAGAACATTGAGTTTAAGTTAATGCAAATAGGACATATACTAACCAACACAATAATAATGGAAATGTTCCTTTTAGGGATTTTTCTGCATGAATTAGACTGGCTGTGGGTTCTTAAAATACCACTTCTATGTGTATGAATGTGCGCCTCTAAAAGTATTTAGATGGGAGTGGCTGTTTCCATGGCTTTCTTTTCCAGTGAATTTGTGTTGCTGAAGATACACTGACCTTGCTTTTGGCATTTATTTTACTTGAGGTAGGTGTTGGGCTGGCATTGGCCAGTTTTAAAGACAAGTTCAGTTTTCTTTGTTGTTGTTGTATTTATTTGAGAGAGAGAGAGAGCGCGCGAGCGCGTGCCTGAAGCAGGGGGAAGGGCAGAGGGAGAAGCAGACTCCCCCATGAGCAGGGATCCGGATGTGGGGCTCAGTCCCAGGACCCTGGGATCATGACCTGAGCTGAAGGCAGCTGCTTAACTGAGCCACCCAGGCGCCCCATGTTTATTATTTTTAAGCGAATCTGTATCTACTGGCTGAAAGACTCTTTTCGATTTTGTGTTATATTTTGCTTAATGATTTTGTTAACAGTGTCAAACAGATTGAATTGGTTCCAACTCCGTACTTGAATTCTCTAAAATGAAGGTGCTGGATTAGATAATCTTTACATCTAGAAGTGCTTTGTAGGTATACGATTTCAAACCTGTATCATAGAATTCTTGATTTGCTACATGAATAATCAGACACCTTACGGTTGTGAATGTTGTTTTGAGGTGTTAATTTACTGTTTGCTAAGTCTACTAGAACAGAGGCAAAGTTTTGGAGAGGTAATTCTGGAAGTTAAATTTAGCTCTGTGTTAAAATTGAGAGAATATATATTCATAGCATTTGACCTCGGAATTGTAGGTAGGAGTGGTTGAGAGGAAGGGAAGGGGGGATGGTGGGACTTGTCATGACAGTTCATGAATTAAATGAACCACCTACTCTACCAATTATTATGATACATCTTTTTTTTTTTAATGCTGCTCTTCATTTACAAAGATGGAGATGGAGATTCCAGCCTACCTGGGGCATGTACTTTTTTTTTTTTTTTGGGTCAGGAAAGGTAATAAGAGTTTTGATTCATCTACATTTTATCATCTGATCTCCTGTGCAACTGGTATCACATAACTGTGAAACAGATGGTCAAGAGTGTGATATGTATCTGCTGAGCAACCCTATGTGATAGAATATGTGACTGTATGATGAAAAGTCAGGAAAGAATTAGCTTTGATTATTAAACAGACACACACATGTATACCCACAGGTTGTCTTTGGCTATACATGCATACCCACATCTCTCTGCACATACAGGTTTATAGCAAATATAGTGTCCTGCCACCATGTAGGAGAACGTCAGTGCTTTATTATGAAGAACAGTTACATTATAAAACTGCAAAGCTCAAGGAAATTCTCCAGGGACATAGTTTGCCACGATTCAACTGGAAATGTGCAAACTTATAAGGAGATTTAACAGAGAGAAATTTATTATGGTTCAGTTTTTAACTGCAGGCTGCTCCTTCTCTGAAGTCTAAAATACAACAAGGTGAAGTTAAAATATTCTGAACTATTTGGGGAAATGCCACTGAAGCATGTAAAGGATCAAAGTGCTTTTTAAGTCATCACTGAATTCAGGTAGACAGGCAGAGGGATGAGAATAGAAGGTGAAGTGGGAGTCATTCTCCTTCTCTCAGCTCTACTGGAGACAGCTGCAGTGTGGTTAATGCTGTGTGCCTGTATTGGAAAATCAGTATGATCAGGGCCTCTACCCTGTCAAACTTGGATGACCTGAAGAGTGGCATCGTAGGGCAAAGCCGTGAGATATAGGTGACTAGGGTGCTCACAGCCCCCAGGTAAAGTCACCTGAGTAAATTTTAGTTTAATTACTTTGTCTCTATTCTGTAACCAACCAGGGATTTCCTCATAACTGAAGGAATTTTCCTAATCACATGAACACTTAACAGTAATAGAGTAACAGGACACAGTCTTGATTCTAGAGCTAAGAAAATAGCCTCTATAGGTTTATGAGTATAGGCGTGCTCTCCATTACCAGTGGACCAACAATCAAAAAGTATTTGAGTGCCTACTCATCCTAGATCTCTAGGAAATTCATTTGTACTTTATCTCACAAACTTCCGCTTTAAAAGTCCTTTTGTTACTCTCCTTCAACCAAATAATCTGCATGACTGTCAGCTCCTAAGGGCAGGGAGCTCCATGTCTTTGTAATTTTTGTGTTGTCCCCACCCCCCCACCCCGTCTATGGCACAAATTGGGCATTCGATAATTAATTGTGAATGAAGGAAACTTTACAGCCATCTTACCCCTATTAGTTCTTTGAGCATATGTCCAGATTTCCAGAGCTCTTAGGCATTAGAGTAATGAAGCCTGTGAATTAGAAGTATATGGTGATAAGTGGTTTGATTTAATACAGAACTGTATGCATTTCATGTAAACTGCTTGTTAGGGAAAAATTGGAGAAATAAAAATAGTTTTTTTTTTTTTCTTTTTCTGTTTGATTTTTGAGGTGAAGATATTCAAGATATCTAATGGCCTGGTTCCTTAGCCAGGTCATTAGATAGGTGGCACTGTGATGGATATTAGCCTTTTTTGTAAGAGGTGATATAAGTAAAATTGGTATAGCATTTTGGATAGATTGCCAAGCCATCTCATTTCTTAGTTTAATTTGGAATAACTTTCAATTAGTTTTCTTTTATAGGTTTGCAATATTGCGTACACTGATTTGTTTAATGTTTGCTTTGGGCATGGTGATACTTTAGACATCTCTCCATATGCTCATGGAAAGATTTGGTTTTTGCCTAGCCATTATCCCAGCAAATTTATGATGGTGCTTATGGGAAGGGAGCAGATATTTGAGATATTATTATTATTGTTAAAGATTTATTTATTTATTTTAGAGAGAGAAAGCATGTGCACACAAGCGGGAGGGGCAGAGGGAGAGGGACAGGAAGAGGAAGAGAGAATCTCATGCAGACTCCGTGTTAAGCATAGAGCCAGACGTGGGGCTCAGTCTCACAATCCTGAGATCATGACCTGAGGTGAAACCAAGAGTTGGAGCCTGACCGACTGTGCCACTCAGGCGCCCCCAAGGTATTATTTATTTAAAAGACATGGTTAACTCCTTTTTCTAGTGGAGAAGGTGCTTTGTGAAATTCAATTCAAGCATCTTCTTACTGTACCCTTGTCTAAGTCTGGTGTATACAAAAGTGGTGTTTCAATATCTTATTTATTTAGACTTTGCTTTTATTTAAAATGTTTATCGCTTAGATGTTTATATTATTATAGTTATTTTATGTGTAACTTTTATTTTTTTTCTTGTTGTATTTCTGTTTTCGATGTTTTCCTTTTACATGGTTTAATTCGCCTGTGAGAAAGTAATTAGAGCCCTCAAGTCTGCTGTCTTTGTTTTTTGTAGCTTGTTATGCATAAACATCATATGGCTGGAGTTGATATAATCAAATAATTTTTTCTTTTAGTTAACAAAACTAAATTGTGATTCTGTCTCAGCAGCAGAAGTTTAAATCTGGTTTTATTTCAGATGTGTTTGGTTATAGTTTCCGTAATAAGGTCCAGACTCCCCAGTTAAATTGCTATGTACAATTCTGCTATTAAATTTCCATTTTGTGACCCACTTTCACCCATAAACCTCTTTATAGAATTCCCCCCATTGCCATCTACTTAATATTCAAAATTTTGTCCTCACTTCTAAGGTTTTCCCTCTATACTTTCTTTCATTAGTTTCCTTTTTTACTAACATTTCCTGCTGTTTTCCATTTCATTTTATTTTGCTTACATAAACACATTTGTTTCTTACTTGAAAAACTTCAGTTTTAGAAGCCTTTTTTTTTTTTTTGATAATGTTGTGGTTGGTATTTCCCGAAGGATTCCAAGCGATTTACAAGAAAATACAATAAAAACAAATAAAATTAAATAGAAAATCAGGATTAAAGTGAAGAGGAGCCCAAATGTGGAGATTGTAAGTCAGCAGAAATGGTTGCTCGCTTTGTGCCTCACCTGTGATCTTAAATATCCTGTAAATCATAGTGAGAAGGGGGTATACTCAGCTCCATGTTTCTAATACTAAGGACAAGGGGCATTTTTTTTTTTTTTTACCTCAGAAGCAACAGAGCTTTTGTTTTGTTCCTAAAACAAAAGTTTTTGCATAGAACATTATCATGTTGATGATAATAATAAAAAGAGCTGACATTTACCATGCTAAACACTACTTAAAGGGTTTTATTGGCATTAATTCGTTTAGTCCTTAGGATAGCAAGTCACTTTATGGCAACAGAAACCTAGACACTCAGCACTTGAGCGCAGAGTCCACAGTTTATGGGTGGGTGGACCAAGCCTGTGGCCAAGGTGGTCTGGCCCCAGAGCCTGTGCTCTTTACTAATGTAAGACTTTGCTTTGCTCTTTCTTTTTTAGGCTGAAATATATATATGTTGACATACGATATTATATTAATTTCCAGTGTACCACATAGTGATTTGACATTTTATATAGTTTGCAAAATGCTCACCTTGATAAATGTAGTTACTATGATGTGTCAGTCTTTAAGAATAGGCTCTTCGTGATAAGCTTGTTCTTTTTCTATGCCCAGCGTGGGGCCCAAATTCATGGCCCTGAGATCAAGAGTTACATGCTCTACTGACTGAGCCAGTGAGGCGTTCCTCGTCTGTTTTTTTCCCCCATTTGGAAAATAGTTCTTCTAATAATGCTTTTAACTGAGTTTAGAGCTGACTGCCACTGCATAGCTTGATGACAGTGAAGTCAGACTCTCAATTTGCGGCATATGAACCTCTAACATTTTTTAGTTTTTGTTTGTTAATGTTATTGACCAGTCTTTCAAAAATTTCTCTGAAACAGTTCATCCTAACAAGTGGGGAAACAGAGCGGCGGAGTGTTAAATCCACAAGATCAGGGTAAATTAAGAGATGATCCAGGAGTAACTGGAGTGTAGAATTCTGTAGAGGCAACGTTTTTGCCTTTTACTGGATTTACATTTTATGTCCAGAATAGAGCACTGGACCATCGGTCAGTTAATGTGTCTTTCCTGTCTCAGACTCGCTGACAGCTCTGTAAGTATAATTGAGTCACAACAGCACACCCTTAACAATTTAGACATCAAACACTTGCTTTGAACATATTGTCCTTTAAACAATCTCCCCTAATATGACCTTTTAAGATCCCTAACATGTGGTATACATTTGAAAACTTCTCAACCCTAACTGCTGAGAGCTATCCTGAATTTTATCATCCACTTACTACCCTTTATGTTTATAAATTATTATTTTCTTTAAAAAGATCTGGCCTTGGAATTCAGAGCAGATTCAGTGCAGAGTTAAGGCAATACTTCAAAAAGTATGATGAGCAGTTCACGGTACCTTTGCATTCTCTTTAGTCTGCTCTCGGAACCTTTGTCTTTTTTTGCCTTTTTGTACATTATATTTTTAAAAAATACATTCCTGTTTCTGGCATAATGAATTTATCATTTGCTGATTAGCAACAATTCTAGCGGACTTTTATGTAATAACGTGTAAGCATAATAGATGCAGTGTCTTGAGCTTTCCGACGTATAGATTGTACGCTTATGAATGATGTACTTTGTGTTTTCATACATTGTCTCTGGAGAGGTCATTTTCCCTGTCTGAAATTGGTTACCTTTAGTTTTTTTCTTTTCTCTCTGTCAAGGAAAGAGAGGATGGTAGGGCTGAGCTACTGCTTAAACATTATTCCTTCAAAGCCCTTCTTAGAGCACCAATAAGCAAGGGCTTTATATAGTCTAGAGTCAAATAATAAGATGTGGTAGCATATACCAAAGATGTATTTTACTGGATATTAATTCTCTAGGGAGCATTTGAAAACATGGTTCTGTGGTTAATTATGTTTGGGAAACTTTATACTAGAGCATCTTCTATCACAAAACTATTATTATTAGCCTCTTCAAGGCTCCAAGGAGACCACGCCGTTACATTTTTTGAAAAAAATTCTTTTCCCACCTTACTCTTTTTCATTTAGCATTCCATGATGTCAGTTAGCATTCCATGGCTCATGGAGCTACTTTGGGATAAGTTGTTGTACAGTTTTTAAAGCAGAATATTTCTTTTAAGTTGCATTTCAGAAGTTCAGTTGCTCTTACTGCCTTCCCCTCCCTCGTTGATTATCCCAGAAATCTTTAATTTTATAATAGTGAACGTTGGGTTTTGATAAAGTGGTTTCAATTAATGAAAGTACTGCTACTTTTAACTTGCAGGAAAGCTTGTTGATTGAAGTAGTCCATTTTGGCTGTTTCATTCTAGAAACCAGAGATTCTGGATTTAAAATTTTCTTTTAATCTCCTGAATCAGCCTGGATTATAGCATGCTCTGTTTTTTTCTCATGATAACCATATTGCTGTAAAACATAAGGAAATTAAAAACATTGTCTACTTATTGTTTAAATAATTGATAAGAGTGAAGTAAATATTTTAGGCTATGTTTGCACTTGGAAAAGGAGATTTGAGCAGTAATCTCATCCCCTAGAGATAGACCATTTGGATAATGAAGCCTAAATTAAAGTAGTTTTCTTCAATAACTAGGGTTAAGTGTTGCTGTGTGGGTACCAGAGAAGGGCAGTTGGGCTTACAGTGAGGATACTTGTAGACTCTGCTGGCTGTATTCTTCTATTGGTAATCATTAGCTGTGATTAGCAAGACCCTTTTATAAAGGGTCTTGATTTCCTCTTCTGTAAAATGAAAGAGTGCTGTTAGATCATCTTTTTAAGATCTCTTCCAGTTCCTAAATTCAGTTTTCTTTACTGCTGTATCTAAACAAAACTTTCATTTCTCTTTTTTTTTTTTTTTTTTTGCCTGGAAAGCTTTTAACACCAAATGAGGCTTAGGCCAGTAACATTCTTTGTTCTTTAATACTGGAGGTCCAGGGTGCCGGGGTGGCTCAGTCGGTGGAGCGGCTGCCTTCTGCTTGGGTCGTGACCCCGGGGTCCTGGGATCGAGCCCCACGTGGGTTTCCTGCTCAGCGGGGAGCTTGCTTCTTCTTCTCCCTCTGCTGCTCCCTCTGCTTGTGCAACCGTGCTTTCTCTCAAATAAATAAATAAAATCTTAAAAAAAAAAAAAGGTGGAGGTCCAGAGAAAAGGACTTCTCTGTTTTCATCTGCTCAGATGCTCTTCTGGCTTATTTCATGCACAGTCTTCTTTGTTCTGTGGATTTGAATAGAACTATCTTATTTGTGTAGGACATATTTACATAGGATTATAAATAGGGAAACCTGAGCAAAGATCAGATTGAAAAAATTTTGGAAGTATTTTACCCTGGGATAAATTTAGATTTATCTAAATAAATTTAGATTTATATATTAATAAAACCTTCTACTAAGTACAGGGACAATGAAAAACATACATACATACATACATATTTATTTATTTCAAAGAATAACCTAACAACTCAAAATAATTAAGAACTCTAAAATTACTGAGGGGGAAATATTACCAAAGGCAGAACAGTAATTCTGTAATATGTTCAGTTTAATGAATGACCAGCTCATAGTCATTAATTGCTTCCTTGACTTTAGGAAAGTCATTTTCTCTGGTTCTTAGACTTCTCAGTTCATGTATGTACTTAGAATTCTCTGAATAAATTTACACATATTAAAGTAAAAATAGGACTGAATTTTTTTTGTCTTTATGATGATTCTTTCATTTTTCAATTAATAGTATGACAGTTAAAGCCATTGTAAGGTCATTCCATGTGCATCTGTATATAAGGTCTGTGTATCATCATTTTAAATAGCTCCTTAGTACAAATATATTACAATTTGTTATTTAATTTTCCTCTGTTGATGGATATTTGGTTATTTCCATTTTTTTTTCTTCTGTGAGCAGTGTTGCAGTTAACATCTTGATATATTTTGTGTGAGTGTTGTTGTGGGATGGATTCCTAGAAGTAGTGCTACCCAGCATCCTTTCCCATCCTCTCAAATGGGTTACATCTGTCTCTCCTAAGTTCCTAAAGCTTCCTGTGCATCCCTCTAATGCAGTACTGAACCATATTTTATTGTAAGTATGAGGCTGTCCCCTCCACTGGATGCTCTTAAGGGATATAGATTGTGATTTATTTATTGTATCCACAACACTGAGCACATAGTAGTTAAAAATAAATTTGAACTTGCAACTTGAAAATTAGTATCCAGCTTCTCAATTTTTTTCTTGGCCTGTCTCACACAGACTTAGTACTATTTTTTTCCCAGTGCATTTGGATCATGACAACATAGCTCCTGAAATCCAGAGCCATCAACATATAGAGTAGCTCCTCTGTTCTTTGCAACTTGAGTTTCAGAAGCTTGGCATGACCCAATTACATGGGTGTGGTTTCTTACAGAATGGAATGTTTTACAAGTCTCTTGAGATAATTCTCCTAATTAGAAATCAGGGGATGAGAACTCTTATGTAATCAGCATTGTGGTAGAATGAAAAGAATCCAGGTTTGGGAGTCAGATGTTTGAAAGCATTTTCTCTGTGGCATACTATAGCCATTTACTTAGGGCAAGGTTATTGATCTCTTTGAGGCCCAGTTTCCTCATCTGTAAAATGAAGATAGTATTAGATATTAAGATAAAGTATCGGAAGGACTAAAGAAGATCTTAAATGTGAACTACCTACCATGAGACTTGGTACATGGTAGGCACTTGGGAAATGTTAGTTCCCTTTTCCAGATACCCTCACAATTTTCCATCGATGAAGAGAACTGGCCTCACAAGGCCTCCACATTGGTTTTCCAAACCACCGAGATACTCTGGTAGAGTAGAAGGTTCTTATAATTGACAGGCATTTCAGAGGTTTTAGACAATTGCGGTTCAGTTTTTCTCATTCACACATACCTGCTACCTCCCTCATTCCCCCCCCCCCCTTGTTACCGGGAGAAAAGTGCTCCTAATTTACCACTGTTAATGATTTCATGTTTTTATTGCAAGTTCTTGTCTTTTTTCCTGTCATCCTCCTTAATGTAGTTTATTCAAAAAATGTCCTTGGTCCTTTTTCAAAGTGAGTTAGATTATACTTGTTGAAAGATCAGAAGTGGTCCTGGTTCTCATCTTTCTTGATCAAACCTATTTTAAATTAATTTGTAAATTTCATCAGACCAATTTATGAACAAACAGTAAAACTATTTTCAAAAGCATAAACTACTAGAGATAGAATCAGTTGGTTCTTTAAGTAACTTCTCCTTTTTGGGGGCACAAAACTGAAATATGCCATGTTGTATGTAGCTTTGGGGATTGAATGAGTTTGGGCAGTATTTTCTTCAACAAGGATCGTGATGCAGATATGTTACTGTGTTTTGTAAGGGAGAAATAAATGGTGACTTTTCTCCCCAAAACTCGAAGAAATGTATATGAGTTTTATGAGCAAAGGCGTTATTACTCGTTAAATGGCATAAGGATGCTAAACGAGAGGAATTCAATGATGTGTGATGTAGATGAATGGCTGCAGAGGCTGTGAGGGGTAGTAGATAGGATGGCAGATTCGGAGGGAGAAGACCTAGGTTTGGGACCTCCTGCTTGTGTGACAGCACACCTCTCTTCGCAGTTGCAATGTCTTCATCTAGGAAAGGGGATAATAATACTTTTTCATAATGTCATTTTGGGAATTAAGAAGTAAGTGAATATGTGAAAGCACTTTCTAAACGTAAAAGTATTTTCTGCATCGATAGACTGAACTGTTAGCCTACAAACACCTAGCATAGTGTTGGTAGATAGTGGGTATTAAATACACACTTGCTGAATAAATGCCTCAGGGGGAAATTAAGCTGGAACAATTTACTTCCATTTTATTTGTTTATTTGAGAGAGAGAGGGAGCAGAGTGGGAGCATGAATGGGGGTGAGGGGCAGCGGGAGAGGGAGAAGCAGACTCCCCTGAGCAGGGAGCCCAATGCAGAGCTCAATCCCAGGACTGTGAGATCATAACTTGAGCCTAAGGCATACGCTTAACTGACTGAGCCACCCATGGCTTCTTAACAGAACGTTCAGTTTACTCCTTTTTATTTCCTTTTTTCTGAATGTTCCAAATCAAGAAATACTAATCTTCTAATACATAGATTTCTGGCAGAGATAAGATGTTGATAATAATAATGGGCTGCTCCATATCTCATTGGGCTACAGAGCACTTTAGTTAAGAAAACAGACTGCATATGTAAATTATTTATATTGCAAAAACAGTTTACATAATAAGTATTTATTGAACATGCACCATGCACTTATTATTTAATCAGTTAGGTAAACATTTATTGGGAGCATACCTTGTGTTCAAATCGGGGGATTGTATAGTAGTGTTGTGGCTAGCTCACCCAGCCTTACAGTCCATCAAATATGCTCTGTCTCTTTGTTTCCTCCTTTGACCTGTCCTGATTGCTGATTGAAAGCTCTACAAGTGCAGGTTGTATCTTATTCACTCCTGTACCACCAGCACTTGGTACAATGCCTAGGACATAACAACTGATCAATAAATATTTATTGAATCATGAATACATGAGGGTCTTTTTTTTTTTAAGATTTTATTCATTTGAGAGAGAGAGAGCACGAGATGGGGGAGGGTCAAAGGGAGAAGCAGACTCCCTGCTGAGTGGGGAGTCTGACGTGGGGCTCGATCCTGGGATTTTGGGATCATGACCTGAGCCGAAGGCAGATGCTTAACTGACTGAGCCACCCAGGCATCCCACATGAGGGTCTTCATTAATCTTTTCTTTTTTCTCCTTCCTCCCTCTTTCTTTTTCTTTCTCTTTCTTCTCCATGCCCAGCATGGGGCTTGAGCTCATGGCCCTGAGATTACGAGTCACAAGCTCTACTGATTGAGCCAGCCAGGTGCCCCCATGAAGGTCTTGATTTAGCAGCGTTTGTATAGAAAAGAACCTGAGCCATAACAATCATAATGGCTAACCTTAATTAACACACTGTCATTTCCTCTGCTAAGTGGTTTACAGGCAATAGCTCATTTAATCCTCTCAATACCTTGAGAGGCTGCTGTTACTATTCACATTTTACTTATGAAATACTGACATCTCAGAGAAGCTAGGTAATTTTCCTGATACCTTATAGCCATCTCCCATTTCTTTATTTCTTCTACCTGGGAGGATCCAGTATAGCATAGCCTCTCATTTTTTCTTTTCCTGTTGCTATAGCAGAGTTAACTTGAGTTCAGTCTGTTTTATCCCAATATCCAGCATCCTCCCTAACACTGTTCCCCTTCCCTACTACCTTACTCCTAGTTGCTCCAAAGAGTCTCTCCCTCTTGTGATCTGTGAGCCAAAGATGATGCTAATCATAGTTCCTAAACATGAGATTGGTAGTAATGTTGTATTTGTAATGAGGGAAAAGGAAAGCTTCAAGCTTTAAAGTAAAATGAACCAGTGCTGTTAGCTTCTAGAGTCCTTGAAAAAAATTAAAAGTTTATTCTGAATTCCTTCAAATATCTTCATCTATTTTATTATCTTCCTCTGCTTAAACCTGTTTCTCTTCAAGACCCGAATTCAGGGTCAAAAGATAAAGTATCATATGTAAGATCTTTGGTAGATTTCATAGAATTTGAAAACTGAAAACAGACTTATTTTATTTTTTAAATTGGGAAAAATCTTATTTCAAATTAGAAGACTTTAAAAAAAGTTAGGATACTGAGAGTCTTAAGAGTGCTAACTCTTCCAAAAAGTACCTTGCCCAACTCCCACCTTTCGGTAAGTCATAAAACATTTTGCGTGATGAAGAAACAGACCTCTTCAAGCAGCAGTGAAATCAGAGAAGAGCTGATAATTTAAAGATTACATTATGCACACTGTCACTGTGATTCTTCATTTTGCCAGAAAGAATGAAAGACAAGTAATTTCTACTTGGTTTTGATGCTATCTATGAAAGACCAACATTTAAGAAAATTGAGAAATAGCAGGGCAGATGGTCACATACAAGAGACAAAGATAAAATGGAAGTAGAGAGAGAGGAAGAGATTTAAAAAAAAAGCAGTAGCGTTTACAGAGATCAGATGGGACAGTAGAGTTGGTAACAACGGGACCAGGCAGAGCTAGGTTTTGCCATGAACGGGTACCATGGTGAGAGTGTTTTGTGTGTGTGTGTGTGTGTGTGTGTGTGTGTGTGTGTGTGTGTGTGTGTGTGTGTAGTGTTGCCTCAACCTCAGTGAAGCTAAGGACACTGTACCTTTACATTATCTTTAGTCCTAGTGACTGGTTATCTGTACACTTGTATATGTGACAGTATGATTCAGTGACGATTTGACCCCCTGCAGTGTGCCCTTTTTTAAGAATGCCTGACTGTATTTGTGTATTTCAGAAAGTTGTCTATTTAAAGGTTCCTAAAATACAATTTCATACTTAAATGGTCAAACCTCAGTTCACTGTCAGCTTTTTCCCCTTTTCCACTAGGCTGACCCATTTCCCAAAATTAAAAAAAAACACTGGTATTTGGGGGTTCTGATAGGCTTCTGTGGGCTGGCAACTGTGGGAACTAATTCCCATTTAAATCTTGATTTTTGAACGATTAAGTTTTAATTTCTATGCATGTAAAAAATCTTAAAAAAATCATCTTGGAGGGGCGTCTGGGAGCTGGGTGGCTCAGTCGGTTAAGCATCTGCTTTCAGCTCAGGTCGTGATCCCAGAGTCCCAGTATGAAGCCCGCATCAGGCTCCCCGATCAGCAGGGAGTCTGCTTCTCTCTCTGCCCCTCACTCAGCTCTTGTGCTCTCTCTCATTCTCTCTCTCTCTCTCAAATACATAAATAAAATCTTAAAAAAAAGAAACAAGAAAATTTGTTTAAAAAAGTCATCTTGGTGATAAGAGTTGGAGCGCTATTTTTATTTTTTTAAAGTAGTCAAGGAAATGAGAAAAACAATCATGGAATTTTTAGCATGGCAATATAGCTCATGGATTTGGTTATTTAAATTTTACTTTTCACATCCTTTTTGTGACCTTGGGCTAAAGATCCTTGCTTTGATCCTCAGTTTCCTCACCTGAAAATAGGAATAATTTCTGCCTCATACAATTTTATAGATTACATGAAATGCATTTAAATGACCTAGTTTGTTGTGTCTGAGACATGGACTCACTCTTCCGTCTTACCCTCAGATAGAACATTTCTTTCTGATTCTCCGTCTTTGGGCCAGTCTCTCAGAAGCCATAAGAGCAGAAAGGTTGGTTTCCCTAGGCTGTAGAAATTCCCTTGGAGTTTAATTTGAGCTTCAAATGAGTTCTTCTGTATTCTACAGCAGGAAACAGCCACTTCCTACACTCGGTGGGGGGATATGAACCCATCTAGGAATAAGTCAACCACTCTGCTAAAAGGCAGTCATCATAATTGAATAATTTAGAGCAGAGGTTGGCAAACTATGACCTCTGGGACAAAGCTAGACCTTTGTTTGTGTAAATAAAGTCTTATGGAACACAGACCCTTCCATTCCTTATCTATGCTATCAAGGCAGAATGAGTGGTTGCAAAAGAGATTGCATGGCCAGCCGGGTCTATTATCTGCCCTTTTCAGAATAAGTGTGCCAACCGCTGATTTAGAAGATTGTGATGGTTTCTTTAGGTGAGTATCAACTGAAAAACTTGGTGTAAGTATTCATGTTTCAACAGCTATGTTGATTTTCTCATTAAAAAAAAAAAACATCTTACAACTTCTGAGAGCTGCTGTACTGAGTCTAGGTGAGCTAAAATGTGATCTAGAATTTACAGGTCTCATTAGTTCACTATTCTTAGGCTAGTTAGGTGTTGTGGGCAGAGCATGAAGTCTTCATTACTACTATTTCATGTGTTTTTTTCCCAGAATTTCTGGAAAACTGTTTCATGGTTATTAAAACTCAGTAAAGTGCTGATTAAAATAATTTCTTAAGCATTTCTTTTGTATTATCTAGACATCTGTTTTTGGAAGTAAAGCTTTTATCTGCATCTACTTCATCTAAGAATGTATTTTGAACCATCACAGCTCAAGGGGGATGGCGGTGGGATGGAGATAATATTTATTGAGTATGTTTCAGACACAAAGGCAGGTCCTTGTCCCTATTGACATTTTAAGATAGGTCTGTGAGGGGCGCCTGGCTGGCTGAGTCGTGGAGCGTGTGACTCTTGATCTTGGGGTTGTGAGTTGGAGCCCCATGTTGGGTGTAGAGATTACTTAAAAATAAAATCTTTAAAAAAATAAAAGATAGGTCTATGAATTATCATTTCTGTCCATGGTTGGTACTGATAGATTAAAAGAGAAGTTGGAAACGTGTTGGGCATTCAGATCTCCGTAGTGGGGTGTGATTACGAGAGAATCATGGAAGGCCCCATTGTGACCTACATTTTGGCAAAACTGGAATACTTATTTTTTTAAAATGTTGTCAACTGGCTCATTTTGAGTTTGTTCCTTTGTTTGTGAAATGCTGCCGCCTTCTGTTTATGGGAGTGTCCTGCCTGTATTCCGAGTCTCTTTCCAATAACACGTCCTCATGGAGGCTGTCCTTCTTTCCCTGCTCTCCTACCCCAACACATACACCCGGCGTTGATCACCTGCCCCTTTACGCCTCTGTAATATTTAAATGAAAAGTGCCAGATGTTATCACCAGCAGAGCTAAGCATCACGTCCTCTACACATTTATTAAACATATAATCAGGGAAGTAGTTTGTGACTCCGGTAGAAATGTGCTCCATTACCAAAGGAAAAAAAAAAAAAGATCATTACTACTGTTCTTTGGAGTTGATTCATGATTCTTTAGATCAGCTAGTTATGACTTAAGAGGGAAGAGGGCCCCTCATTTCCTAAACCTGCAGTTAAAGTTAAGCTTGGACTAAAACCAGAGTGATGACCATAGTGATCAAAGACATTTCTTTGACAGATTTGTTCATTTGTAGAAATCCCAATCCCTTTTCCAGAGCCGTTTCTATAGTCACTTTTTGCATACTTTGGCTCTCTGATTCTTTTTCTCAAAATAGCAGTTTGCCTAGATTTGGGATTCCGGTTACCTCTGAAAAGGATTTTGAGAGCTACTCTAGAATCTTAATTGAATTCCATTATTTAGGGCATTGGGGTAATAACTGTTCAGATGTGTATGGATAGTTAGATTTCAAAAAATTGAAATTCTTAATCAAACTTTGGATTCTAAGTCCAGCTTCTCCACCCAGTTCCAATGGGTTTGAAAAAGGGACGGTCTATGATGTTTGTATTAGTAAAACTGCTTGAGAGGATACTTCTTGAAAGCGCATGGTAGCCAAGAGGCAGACTTTCATTTCTAAAGATATTGATTGCCTCAATTGCCTTTCCTTGCATAAGATATGTACCTTTACCTAACTTTCATAAGATATACATGTGTATTTAAAAAAAAATCAGAGCAGGATGGTAGTAAGAGCATTTAGGGTAGGTCCCTTGGCTCTTTGCAAGCTTGAGTAACCTCATGTAAGTTACTTAACCTCTGGTGCTTTTCTTTCCTCTTACAAAATGAGCTTGATTATACCTTCTTAAGTGGAGTTGGTAAGGCTTATTTTCATGACATATACAAAAGACAGGGATGCTTAAGGTCAAATGAACATAGTGAGGGTTATCTGGATAATTAAGTCTGAGACCTTGAGAAAAACGTTTTATGGGGGTGGAGGGACATATTTTAGGAAGGGTGTCTAAATAATTTAAATTGAGTTATTGTACTTGTCCCAGTTCACTGAAAAATTGCCAATCTTTTATTTTGTTTTGTATGAAATTGGCACAAAACTGCCATTTTAGTCACTTCATATTTATGCCCAGTTCACAAACATCCTCTTGCTGTTCTGTCACACTGTTCTCACAGTGAGAATACAATAACATTCTATTAAACTATATCAGTTGAAGTGGGCTAAAATGTTTGTGAGCATATGTTTTGAAATTTGGAAACGTTGGAGGAAGAGAATCACTAAAGATGTAAATTTGTTTTGTTAAAACAGTTTGAATCTGTTAAATATTTTCTTAGTAATCTGCTTGACATGCATAAACCACTATAAATCGAGATAAAAGAACTTGTTAACAAAGAGGTTTGTGCAAGTACGAAATTTATTTTTTGGATTTTGTTTCATTAGTCTGAATATTAATTTTAATTTATTTTACTAGATAAGTGGCTCACATAGCATTAGTTCTGGGAACTTATAGTCATCAGAAAGCTAGTATGATGCTAAGAATGTACAAAGATTCTTTTTTTTTTTCAAATGTACTTATTTATTTGAGAGAGAGTGTGTGCTTGTGAGCTGGGGGCAGGGCAGAGGGTGTGGGAGAAGGAGGAAGCAGACTCCTCGCTCAGCAGAGAGCCTGACTTGGGGCTGGATCCCCAGACCCTGAGATCATGACCTGAGCTGAAATCAAGAGTCCGAAGTTTAACTGACTGAGCCACCCAGGCACCCCAAGATTCTTAATAAAGCTTAAAATTACACATAAAAAAGATGTATTGAGACTCTTCTCAAACTAATGTAACACCTGTACTATAGCAAAGGTTCTGAAAGCTTTTCCTCTCTATAACTAGCACTTTAAAGCCTTCTGGGAATGCCCTGGGTAACTTACACCTTAATGCTCCTTAGAAGCCTCTGGCCTTAAGGTTGTGGTCCAAATATGGTCATTTTTTTTCCTTCTTTAAGTTGAGATAGTTTAGCATTTTCAAAAAGTTCTTAAATACTAAGGGAGGAATGGTAAGAAAATATATCTTTTTAAAAAGATAAATACATGGCAAGGTTTGCCCAGCTATTTTCCAGTTTTGGCTAGCGTGAGCAGAACCAACTCAAATGATTGAGCCTATGTGAGCGCTTTGCTGGGTTTACACGGGGCAGAATCTAGGACTAGCATTTACTTTTGGGAGTGTAGTGTCTGATTCTCCTGAAACCCTTGCCTTTTTGTTTCTACACCCCACCCCACCCCCAAATTCCACAATTCACCAGTGATAGAAGAAGGGGGAGGAGCACTAACAGGTGAATTTCATGAGGACCGGTTGGTTCAGTGGTTATATTAAGAAAGATAGTACTCAAATTTCAGATTTGTTGCTAAGGTAAATGGTCTCCCTTTGTTTTTTAATCCATGAATGGAAAGGTAATTAATTTTTAATATTGTTCCTGTGACTGGTGACTTTCTGTATTTAATTCTAAAATTCTTCTTGTAGACTTTTTGGGTTTTCTAAAAAAGATAATCATACAATAGCTTAACAATTATAATTGTTATAATTTATTTCTTTTCTAAGCCTATAACTTTTTCTTCTTTTTCTTGTCTCACTAGGACCTCCCTTAAAATATTGACCAGAGGTGGTGGTAGTGGACTTTTTTTGTCTTGTTCTTCACTTTAATGGAAGTTCTTTTGTTATTACATATGACATTTGCTGGTAGACATTTTTTGGTAGATATCCCTTATCAGGTTAAGAAAGTTCTATTCAGTTGTTATTTATTTGGCGTTTTGTTTTTTTAAAATTTTGGATGGATATTGAATTTCATTGAATTCTTTTTCTGTATCTGTTTAGATGATCGTGTAGGATATCTCCTTTGGTTATATTAATAGGTGTTTTTGATGTTAAACTGCTCTTGAATTCCTGGGATAAATCTTACTTTGTTACATTTTTAATTCACTGATTGATTTTATTTACTAACATTTTCTTCAGGAGGCTTGCACCGGTCAGTCTTTGTGAGTGAGTCAAGCGCCATGATTTTCCTTCCTTCTACTCTCTTTGCTTGGTTTTGGTGTAAGGATTATACAAGTCTCATGCAAGTGATTCAGGGAATGGTTCCTCTTCTGTTTTCTGAAGTAGTTTGTGTAATGCTGGATTGATCTCTCTCTTGAGTGTTTGACATCAGTTTCTTGTGGGACCATATAGACATTTTTTTTTTTGTTTGTGAGATTTAAAGTTTTCATTCAGTACCTTTAAAGATGATAGCACTCTTAATTTTAAAGCCATTTTTGAGTCAATTTGATAGGTTATATTTTCCAGGAAATTGTGCGTTTTGTCTGGTTTTTAAAATTATTAGCATAGAGTTGTTTATAATATTCTCATTTTTAAATATCTGTTGCATCTGTAGTTTTTAATATTGTTAACTTGTCTTATTAATTTATTATAGCAATATGCCATATTTAGTCTTTTCAAAAGAACCAACTTGTGTCTCTTAATGTTCTCTGTCATTTTTTGTTTTATTTCTGCTACTATTTTTTCTTCCATTTTCCTTGTTTTTGTGTGTGTTCTTTTTGTAAATTCTTAATTTGATGCTTAGCTCAATGATTTTCAGTCTTTCTTCCTTTCTACTATGAGATTTTCAGACTGAATTTTACTCTGTGTACTGCTTTAGCTAAAAATCTCACAAATTTTTATATTAGTATGTTTTTACTATTCACTTTCAAGCATTTCTTGGTTTCTATAGTGATTACTCCTGTACCTGTAAGTTATTTAGATTTATGTTTTAAAATGTTCTAATTCATGTCCCCCATTTGTTTTTGTTTTTTTTTAACCAACTGAGCCACGCAGGCGCCCCCTCAATTATGTTTTTGTTATTTATTTTGAACGTAACCTTTGTTATGATCAGAGAACATGGTCTATATGATGCTGATTTTTTTTGAAATTAAGACTGGCTTTAAGACTTAGTTTATGGCCAGTTTTTGTAGCTGTTCCCCATATGCTTGAAAGGAGTTGGTAGTCTCCAGTTCACGACAACAGTTTTCTGTATATGCGCAGTAACTCAAGTTCGGTGCTTCTGTTTGATGAGTGTTTTTTAGGTTTATATATTAATAGTGAGAGAGTTGTATTTCTCTCTGACAATTTTTTATTTGTGTATTTTGAAGCTATTTATTAAGTATATATAAGTTTTGAGTTGTTAGGTTTTCCTTTATATTTTTTTAAAGTCATTCTGTCCTTACGTATCATTACATGTCATTTCATTATTTCTGCTTCAGGTCTCTTAGGTTTGGTACAATACAGCTGTACCAGCCTTCCTTTGTAGTCCTACTGTATCATTTTAACAAGTATTTTTGCTTGCAAACTTTTTGTGTCCTTATGTTTTAGGCATTTCTTAGGAACAACATACCACTGGATTTTTTTTTTTTAAATTAAACTTTTCTTTTAAATGGGGGTTTGGTCTATTTAGATTTACTATGATTACTAATGTATTTGTGTTTATTTTGAGCATCTTTTTGTAGATACCCCCACTTTTGCTGTTTTTCCTCTTTTTGCCTCTCCTTTTTGTGAATTTTTGAGCTTTTCCTTCAGACTTGTTTTGTGTTCTCCGCTAGTTTGTAAGTTATAGAGTCTATTTTTAAAGTTTTATTTTATTTTTAAAATTTATTTAAAAAAGATTTTGTTTATTTATTTGACAAAGAGAGGCAGCGAGAGAGGGAACACAAGCAGGGGGAGTGGGAGAGGGAGAAGCAGGCCTCCCATGGAGCAGGGAGCCCGACATGGGGCTCAATCCCAGGACCCTGGGATCATGACCTGAGCCGAAGGCAGATGCTTAATGACTGAGCCACGCAGGCGCCCCTAGAGTCTATTTTTTATTTGGTTACTCTAGAAATATATGTTTTTATGTGTATTTGTACGTATGTATGTATATGCATATCTTAAAGTCTAACGTTACTCAATGTTTTTACTCCCCTCTGAACCACAAAAGTAGTTTTTATTACTTGTCTTTCTGTGTTTACAAAATTGTCCATATTTTAGGTCTTTTAAAAAACTTAACAAGTTAGGCATTTATTATTAACACTGTCATTGCTTATTTATGTACAATTTATGTACCTGGTTTTTATTTTCTTTTTTCACCATTTATTGTGTATTCTGTATTTCCCTTTGGGATTAGCTTCCTTTTTCCTGAAGTGTACCTCCTTTAATAAAGGATTATTGGTATTAAGCCCTCTCATATTTTTGTGTGAAGATTTATGCTTACTTTCGGCAACATTATAAATGGCACACTATCCAGTTCCTATTGTAGTAAAACAAACTTAATGTAAAATTTTTACCACTTAAAATGTATATCAGAGTGTAATGATTTTTGTAGTATCTGTTGCTTCATTTTATCCATAGCCCTGTATTCTTCCTGTGGCATGGAGAATCAAGAATAACCTGGAGGAGATTCAGAATCTTTTTCTATTACAAAATGCCCAAAATAGTCTTTCTATTTCTTTTGATTCCCACTGGATAGTGGTACTTTCCTTTTTGCTCTAATTGCTGTCCTGTAAAAATATCTGAACTCAACTTGTGTTGATTTTCTTAGTTCCCCGAACTGTCTGGGCACTGAATTTCCTCATAAAAGAGGAATAGATAATCTCAGTCTATTCTCAGTATTTGCAAATGTGTTGTTTCTGATGGTTTTAAAAATCAGTGCTTCTTTGAGGGAGAGATAGGACTTAGGATACTTAGGACTTAGGTATTTGTAGTTCTGACATTGTGATAACTTGCATGACTGTCTCCAGATTCTGCCAGTCTTCCATAAGCTTGCCCCACTTTCTGAATCAGCCCTGACATAGGCTTTGGGGCCAGTAAGTACTGATTCAGTTGGGGAAGATTAGGTGCTCCATGCTGGTGTTGTAGGATGAGACTTTCTGTCTTGCTTTCTGTGCTTGGTTATCTGCCTTCATGTTACCTTGGCAACCTTAGCTGGGATTTCGCTACCTGCTGCCAGGCCTGCTCCCCTACCTACCAGCCTGTACCTGTCACAGTGTTGCTCACGCTATCCTGTTGCCTGATGCTGTGTTCTCCAGTTACTTCTGGTCCCCAGCTTGGTTGGATTCCTTCCGGTCCCCAGCTTGGTCAGATTCCTGCCATCAGTGAATGCTGCTGGATAAACTTCCAAGCCATTCATTTCAGTAGGCATGTCTGATTTTCCAGGACGGCCCATTTTGTTGCTGTGTGAACCCTTGTACTAAAGTACCTGTGGGCATTTCAGAAAGGACAGAGTTGGTTTGTAACATGAGCTTTCAAGAGAAGTTAGCTGCAAGTGGGAAATCTTCTTATTGGAAACATACTGTATGCTAATATTCTTGGGTTACAGTTTATTTCCAAACAAAAATATAACCACCAGCTGGTGCCCTAAGAGTAGAATTTCATTTCGTTTGTAAATATGAATTTCTTGATTTCGTTCTTCATTTTGCATTTCATATTATTTTGTCATATTTAATTTGACTATACAAAAGGATTCTTTTTGTATAGTACTGAAATATTACCTGAGTTCTTTCATTTTTTTTAATTGTTACCAAGTGATTAATTTTTGTAAGTCAGCAGAAGTTGCGCTCTAATATGACTGGTTAAAATTTTAGTAGGAAATTTTATAAATTGATGCAGCCTTGGTAAAATGCTCCGTTTTCCAGAGCATGCATTTTTGTCCCTGTGAATTGTACTTCTAAGTATAAAGGCAAATGAGAGCAGTAAATGTATTAGTTTTTTTTCTCAAATAATTCTGTCATCATACTGGTATCTTTAAGTAATTTTTCTTTCTGCTGAATCCCCATGCCTGATGGCTTATGTTAATTTTTTGTACGAATATTCATTTTTTACCTAAAATATAAAAGTTATGTATATATAGATTGCCAGCCCCCTGAAAATAAATCTTACCTTTCTTTATTCCACAGCCCTGGCTCAGTATGTGTTCACAGTGTATAGTAGGGCTTCAGTTGGTGTTTCAATAAAAATCAATCAGATGAGGTAGCATTAAAGTTCAGATTCAGAATTTCATTTGTCAGTGTTTGCAAAGATGTGGTACTTAAAAGATCACTACTTCCCTGCAGCTTCTTGCATCCAGATATCTGTATACATAAGTTTTTCTTTTCATAATTTGTTAAACATCATATTTAAATGTATGTTGCAAAATATAATTATCATTATTTATTAATATTCTTTATTTCTTTAGCACAAAGGAGACTTACCAAATCACAGAGATCTCAAGTTTTGCCTTATTTTGGAAGAAGTAGAAAACTTGATTCCTTTTCTCCTTTGTTTTAAAACTATACAGCAGATTTTATCTGTTATTAACAGACTTATTCTTGGCACTGCTCAGATGTTTGAAGGGGAAGACAGTTTCTGCCTCAGTCATTCCTAACATAAAGGGGTAGGCCCGCCCAGATTCCAGTGTAGTTACTCAGCCAACGTACCTGAGGAGGGTCAGTCCTGGAGTTCCTCATCCCTTCAAAATTTTTGTGTTTCTGAGTACAACCCTGTCAGTATTACTGATAACATTCTTGGAAGACTATGTCTGAAAGAAGGAAGAGTCTTGTGAAAAAAGTGATTCTGCTGGATAGAAAAGGAAAAAAGAATGTGTTGGGGGATTATTGGTGGAAGGATGAAAGCCAGAATTGGAGGAGGAGTATAGAGTGTTCTGGAGGCTGCTGGAACTGTGACTGACTGGTCATTGTCAGGTGTGGGTGCAGCTGGGTTCCAAGGATTAGGTAATGGAGGATTGATTTTTTTTTTTTTTTCCCCTGTTGGGGATGTTTATGTGGGCTTTGGGTTTATTGTATTATTGGAGGTGGTGTGCACCTCATTTTTATACTTTTTTCCCAGTGTAAATTCGGTGTATTAATAAAACTGCATTACCTTTAGTTCATTTTCTATATATTGTCTGTTACCTTTGAAATTATCTGTGTAAAATTTGGGGGCACACTTTCATTGTTTAACAAATAAAGGAATCTGGATTGTTACTTTGTCTTTTGCTATCAAAGAGACCAAAGATTAGCTTTGGTGAAGTTAAAAATTGGTACCTGGGTTATCTATCACACTTAGCCAACTTTGCTGGAACTCTGCTCACCATGCCTCTTTTTGTAGGAACAACAGTGATAGTAGGAGGTAAGCCATACTGAGTAAAGCAATTTTTAATTTTTTCTTGATATCTTTGGCCAAATCGTTATGAGAAGGCACCTGTAGACTTGATAGGTCTGCTACCATGATTTCTGGGTAGAAATTTTACAAGTAGCTAATAATCTTTTTTATGTTAAAAAGTGGATTGAAGTATTGATATTCTGTCAATCATTAATCAGACATAAGTGTGACTTATAAGTACTCACTGAAGGTAAGACATAATGTGTGCTTTGTGTGCAAAAAAGGCTAAATTGAGGTTGCTGGTCTCAGTAGACCCAACACTTGCCAAGAACATGGTAGAAGCTAGGTACATTTTGTGAGTAATGTATCTACCGTAAGGAGTTTATAAATTTGACACCTGATACTGTGGCCTCCATGCTTGCCCCTGTCTTCTGGTCGTGAACTAGATGTCTCTCTAGCCTGAGCCTCCCCCTTCTTCCAGATATTTCCGTGGCCAGTTCCTGATGTCCAGGTCACTGTCCTACAGGCCTTCCCTCTTGTCCAGTTTACATTAGCTTTTTTGTTTCCGCGATATAACTTATCAATACCTGATGTTTCCTTCTTCAGCTATTTCTCTCCTATTAGGATTTATGCTCCAGGACACTGTCTTTCTCGTTTACCTCTTTATCCCCAGGGCCTAGGTTGGTGCCTGGCACAAGGCAGGTGCTCAAAAATATTCACTAACTGAATGTGTACATTTTCTCATTCAAACCTTTTTGTTGGTGGTGGTTATTTGTCATGGTGGTACTGTGGGAGTTACTATAGGAATAAATGAGAGTTGAGCCCTAAAATATAACAAGTGGCTGTATCAAATTAGGGCTCTGGGGTTAATATGCTGTGGCTTCATTAAGTCATCAGCAAAATTATGTTAAGCTTTGTGATTGTATTTGCATTTTTGTTACATTGATTATACATTTATTTCCATTCATAAAAATTAAAACCTGGCTAAAATCCCAGGTTATATAGACAATTTCTTTTTTAAATTGACTTGGTTATTGTAAAAGAAAAGAAACATTTTCTGTATTGCTGCCCAAATTCCATTTAAGGGCTTTTACAATAGCAGTATGGTTTAAAAAATACCAAGGGTGAATATAGTTACGTATTTTACAGATTACAAAGTTGGGAAAATAGTTAATGATCGACTACTATGAAGTTAATGAAAGTAGTTAATGAACAACCAGTAGGAAGTAGAATAAAGTTTTCATTTATATCCAAACTAAATCAAGAGTGTTCTTTCATTACCACATTCTAAATTTAGGTATAAATGAAAGAGCACAGAGCGTGTCAAAATTAGTATTTCATTTTACTTTTGGAAAGAGTCATTTACTTATATCTTCAGTATTTAGTAACCACTGATAGTTGAAGGGATTATATGAGTTCATATTCTATAGAAGAAGTAGCCACTTTTAAAGCCTGTCATTAGATTTGCCTTACTTAATGTTTTTAGCACTCCTGAGCATAGTGGTTATATGCAGAAAAAATTATCTGGGGATTATATTGATGTTAAAAATTAATATTTAAAGTTAAGATTCAAATTCCTAGTTTTACCTTTGGCATGTAAGTCCAGCTTATATAAATCATATTATTCTTGTTACGGGTCTATCGAATTTTAACGATTTAAAGGTTTTGAGTGATATTTAGTCTCATTTACAAACTTAAACACCTTAAGCCATTTAAAACTTCTCTATAAGATTTATTATATTTGACTTAAATATTTTTCTGAGAACCAGCAAAATTCTTCTACGTCTCATAGATTAAACTTTTAAATATGGTGACTCTAAAGTTCCCCAATATGTCAAAACTATGTATACAGAGTTAGTTAGAAATACTTAAAATCATTGGTCTAAATCAGTTACTCAATTTTGTTTTTAATTGGAATTACAAGGCTGACCTATCACTCTAATAGACCAAATTCTCTTAAAAGTTACAAATCCTTAAAATGTAATTGAACTTATTACTATAAAATAGTAATGATAGAGGAGTTTGATTCTCCCAAATATTTTTTACATTTAATTATAAATCTCCTTAGGATTATGTCATCCCCAGTAATTTTCTCAACCTTTGAGACTGTGTGAGGAATTTGAGCAGGATGCTGATCAGATTCTTGTC
Source organism: Eumetopias jubatus (assembly GCF_037043125.1). Classification (NCBI taxonomy): domain Eukaryota; kingdom Metazoa; phylum Chordata; class Mammalia; order Carnivora; family Otariidae; genus Eumetopias; species Eumetopias jubatus. The sequence goes on from NW_028274820.1 coordinate 39,664,934, forward strand.
AGTTCCTTTCATAGATAGACTAAACTTTATTTATAGGTAACAGGGACATACTAAGTTAGTCCCTTCTTAACCATACAGCCCACATCCCTATTCTACTCACGTAGAGAAGGTAGTCTATAATATTTGGTTGGATTTTGTATTTCTTTGGCTCATAAGATAATTAAATATCTTTTCCCCAAACTTGGAAGACCTTTGAAATTGATGGAATTAACTAACTTTTTTTTCTTTTTTTAATGTTCTTTATGTCTTGCTGGAGCACAAAAGTCTTACTGATATTAAAGACATCGGATAGAATGCTGGCATTCTCTCAAGACTTTGTTCAGTTACCACTTCCAAGGTCGTCCTGCAGATATTAAATAAAAACAGTCAGTGAACTCTGTTACTCTCTTGACCCTTCATCACGGGTTTGTGGATGTCCTCTGTACTAGCAGGAGAAAAAGAAAGTGCCCTCACAAGGTACCCTGTCACTAATCCTATGACATCTTTATAAGTGATAGTGTCTATTCCTTTTGGTTTAGGTCAAAATAAAATGAAGAGAGAATTCCGAAATCCTTTTAGAAAGTAGGGGAAGGTAAAGGAGATAACACTTAAGTCCTACATTTTGCGAGGCATTTTACACTTACTACCCAACTTAAATTTATTTCATTCCTACCATATTCCTGTCAGGGAGGCATTATTGGTTCCTCATAAAGTGTCTTTATTTATAGATAAAGAGATAGTGGTTTGGTGACGGTAACAACTTGCCAGAGGTCATAAAACTATTAAATGGTGGAGCTAGAGTTTGAATCTAGATCTGTTCTGTGTCCAGATCTTTTTCCCTGCCTTGTCAGAAGATAAATGAAAATAAAATGGAGATTGTGTTCATATAAACAAGTAATGTTTCTTCTGGTTGATGCTTCCTCATATTTGCTTGCTTTCCCTGCTAATGTAGTTAGTAGAAAAGCAAAGTTGAGTGCATTTCCTGACTTGCCTCTGTTGGGTTTTGTAGACTCCCTTGTTGGCAGAGAGAGATGCATGTTCTGTAGAGCTGACATGCACTTGCAGGAGTCCATAGTTTTTCCACTATGCAAATTTGTTTTGATAGGTAAAGGGGGAGGTTGACTACTGATATGATACAGATCATCTGGAAGGGAAACTCCTCTAAGTTCACTCTCTTTCCGTCTCTGGTGTGTTCTCTTCTCCTTCCTCTGCTTCATAAGAAGGAAATAAAAACAGGCTAATAACGTGACAGACTTGCACTTGAAAGGGATTAAGATATGCTACCCCACTTTGGTGTAAGGATTATTTTGAACTGAAGGAAATTCAGTCAGCAGGTGCAGGAAGAATTCCCTGTCCTCCCCTTACCTGCCTAAAAGCAGGGCATAAATTTCCTTTGTGAAGGTATCGGTCCTCCTGGACTGTGGGGGAAGAAAGAGAATGACTCTTTATCGCCAGATTTGGTGAGTTGGCACTGAGATGAGTCTGCATAAGTAAACTTTATTAAAATAGCCCTTCCGTTAGTTTCCCCCATATATTGTCAAGGTACTTAATCAGAATTCATTGTCCCGTGAAGTCTCACTCCCCTTTTCTTTGATAAAATGTTATATAAGCCCCTGAGTCTAACTACTTCTTTGTTTTACTTCTTTCCTGTGACCTCCCATGCACCTAAGATATTAATAAAAATTGTATGCCTTGTCTCCTGTTAATCTCTTTTGTTAATTTAATTTACAGGCTAATCATTACTGAACCTAAGAGAGTAGAAGAAAAGTTGTTTTTTTTTTTTTTTTCTTCTCAACGTCTGAAAGGGAAACTGGAACCTAATAAGGGAGAGTTTCTTTCTCCTATAACTGGGTTATCTTTTGGCTGTACCAAATGGTATGCTTTTCAAAGTGGTACCATGACTAATGATACTAGTATATTATTCTGATTAGCCAGTGGTTTGGGTAGGACAGGTTATTCCTATTTTATTAATAAGTAAATTTAAAAAATGAATAACCTTAGTCACTTACCTCAGGCTAATTCAGAGTAGAAAATCTGTAATCTTTTAAACAAAATGGAAGACTATGAGGTTCCTTATAAATATAAAATTAGACAGATTTAGGAGTCCCAGCTGGTTATCTATAGGAAATTGGAGCATCTAAGGAGTTAAGATTAATTTTAGAAATGACTGGTGCCCCCTTTGCAAAAACTACTTAGAAATATTTGTACCCACTGTGGTAGCAAATAGTGCCAAATTTGGATGTAAATGGCTTCGTAGGCAGCAAATTACTATTTAAAGTTTGAGTTAAAGAATTTGGAAAATGCTTGCCTTAGCCCTTTAACACACTCTAGTTTTACTTGTGATTTGAGCTTATATCCTAGAACAGATTTTTATTAATATAACCAATGTATTTGGGCAGAGTCTGACAATCAGTATGTCAGAGGATGCTCATTTTGCCTTACTTTATGAATTTTGTTGATTATTACAGAAATGTCTGAACGTTCATTATGTGCCTAATATGTATCTTGTAATAGATATAGCGAATCTACTTTTTGGATCTTCAGTGGTTTTTAGGATGCTTGCTTGACTCCAGTGGGAATAATAGAAGGTTTTAGAAACTTACTTTAGATTCAAATGAATTTCCTGGGGTTCATTGCAGCTCAGTGAATTCCCTGCTCTTAACTTAAATCTAATCAACGATTAGGAGCGTCAGAACTCATTCTCCTAGAATCCTCCCCTTTTTCCTACAGTCCACCTGGGTTGCCATCCTTTCTAAAGAATGAGTTTTTTAAAAAATACTCGTTTATATCCAGTTCATCTTATTTGTTCAATTTCTTGTTCCTAAAATGTATAAATCCCATAAATGTGCTACTGCTCAGATATCTGTTATTAATTAATTTCATTAAGTAGATACTGTTAACTAGTGCTTAGCAGTGATTAGATTTTTAAAGAAATTCTTGATAAAGTAAGATTGTTCAATATTATTATATTGGGTTGTCAGATGAAACTAGTGAGTTTCAAAAAATTCCACTCAACATTTTTAGAAATATTTCAAAAGAGTTTTACCCCTGTGTTGGGGACTTATGATATATGATCCTAAATTGGATTTCCTTAATCTCTCCCTCATAGGAGAACCTCGCTTTTCTGTTTAAAGAAATGTAGAAGTTACTCCTTATAAGGAGTAAATCTAGAGTTCTGTTTATAAGCATGTAGTATTCAAGTAAAATAAAAACAAAACCCAAAACCTTAGGTTGAAATTCAGATAACTAGCTAGCAAAATCACCTTGCATTAAAAAAATACATTGAAATTATGCGTATGGATTCTGAAAAATAAATATACCTTCAGTGCAATGAAATCCACGTTAATTTTAGGCTTGATCTTGGGAGTCTGAGTGACTACAGTGTCATTGACTTGAGTATAAAGGGACTAAGTATATTCCCACTGGAGTCAAGCAAGCATATTAACACAGTTCCTTTGAATTTCTATATCTGTGAGTTTCCATGTAGGCAGAAGACTTGCCACAGAATAACAGAATAATACATAGCACCTCTTTGAGAAAGAAATTTTCTTTCCTGGATTTGCTTCCTCTTCATATATGCTTTCTCAGTGAAACAATTTGCTTTTGAATATATGAAGGGGTAGCATTTAACATTCCAAATAGAAATCATTTAAGGAGAGCAAAAATCTCTATTCGGGATGCTTGAGGAATCAGCATTCAGGTTTATACAATCACATAGCTTTTACATGGACTACCAGTTCTCCAAATAGTAAAATAAGATATCTTTAATATAAAAAAGTTTGGAATATAGTGTTTTTGTGTATGTGCGATGTAAGCATGACATTTTAGGCATTTGAAATGAATTTCAGGTTTACCAACACTTACCCTGTTTTGGGGAAGCATGGAATGAAAGTTTGTGAATGAGAATTTCCTAATTCGAATATGCCAGATAAATCAGTTTGCAATAAAATCACTATATTTATAATAGTTTCAATGAGATATAATTCATATACCATGAAATTGTTTCTAGTATATTCACAGGATTGCACTACCATCACAAGCAGTTTTAGAAGTTTTCATCACTCCTAAAAGGAATGCTATACCAAGCAACTCGCCTTGCTTCTATCACCCCATCCCTAGGCAACTTCTAATTTACTTTCTGTGTCTCAGTCTTCCTGTTCTGCACATTTCATATAAACAGAATCATAAGGGATGCAGTCTTTTGTGTCTGTCTTCTTTCACGTAGTAAAATGTTTTCAAGGTTTATCCATGTTGTAGTATGCATCAATATTTTATTCCTTTCTATGGCCAAATAATATTCCCTTCTATGGATATACCATATTTATTTATCCATTCATCAGTTGATGGCCATTTGGAATTCTTTTACCTTTTGGCTATTATGAATGATGCTGCTCTGAATATTCACATACACGTTTTTGTAGGAACATAGGTTTTCATTTCTTTTGTAATGTATGCCAAGAAGTGTATAGTGAGTATTTGAAAACATTAATTTTACGTTGTTAAAAGTAAATAAGTTTCTAATGAACTGACATAAGGAAACATCTTTGAGTAGTGGAAATGGGTTTTTTAATCTTGGCTCTAGCATTTAAACCTTTTATATCTCTAATTTCTTATATGGCAAGTGAGAGTTAGACTGGAAGATCTCTGTCCGTTTAAATTGTAAGGCGTGGCGGCTCCTGGGTGGCTCAGTTGGTTAAGTGTAGGCCTTCGGCTCAGGTCAGGGATCCAGCCCTGCCTGGGGCTCCCTGCTCAGCGGGGAGTCTGCTTCTCCCTCCCTCCCTCCCTCCCTCCCTCCCTCCCTCCTCTCTCTCTCTCAAAAAAAAAAAAAAAAAACCCTATTAAAAAAATGTAAGGGGTGTGTGTGTGTGTGTTCTTATTCAGCAAACATTTGCTAAGTATCTACTTTGTGGCAGATTTGTGCCAAGACTTGGGGATAGTGCATCTTCAGAGGAGCTCAGAGGCTAGTAGAAAGGTGGGGAGAAAGGGAAAAGAAGCGGAATTCCTTAGTCAACAGATAGAAGCCAGTGCTGTGCCTGCCCGGAGAGTGGTAATCACTGAACGCTGGTGGACCTTACCCTTTGTGGGCCAGGGTGTGGGTGAAGGGGTGTCTGTGAAAATCTCTTGGTGAAAATGATGCCTAAGCACCCCTCAGGAAGTTTTAAGCTGATTAAGCTTAAAAAAAAACTCTTAACTCTTACTTGAACTCTTAGTTGAACTATTCTAGTCACTTTAAAAACTATTTGGGATCAGCATGCGAGAATTCAACTTTTTTTCAAGAAGAAATTAAATATTCCTGGCTTAATAATCATTTAAGTTTTTGGTAGTTATATATCTCCTCACAAGGAAATGTCTGGAATGGTCTTGGCTGAGGGTCTCTTGATGAGAAAGTGTCAGAATGGAGTTGTTTGGGCTAGGAATGTGGATCTATGTACTGTGTAAGCCCGGCCAGCTTCAGCCTGGGCAGGGTTGGGGTGGTGGTTATGAGCTGGAGTCTTGACTACGGCTCCCAACAGAGACTGTGATGTATTGGCTGAGCACCAAGTGTGTGGAGGGCAACTTTCCTCCAGGAGACCTGCCAGGAGAAGCCCTTTTTTTTTTTTGACTTTAAGTTGTGCACTGTTTTGATTTGATACATTTTATATTGCAGTATGATTACCACTGGGGCATTAGCTCACACCTTCATCATGTCCCATGATTGTCATTTCTTTTTTGTTGTTAGCATCATTGTTAACTGTTATCACTGTACTCGTCTTCTTACTGGAAGTTTGTACCCTTGACCAACATCTCCTTAGTTCCTCCATCCCTCTGCACTCTGTTTCTATGAATTTGACTTTTTTTTTGCTTCCACATATAAGTGAGATCATACAGTCTTTGCCTTTCTCTGTCTCACTTACCTCAATTATCATAATGTCCTCAAGATCTGTCCGTGTTGTCACAAATGGCAGGATTTCCTTCTTTCTTATGGCTGAATAATATTCCATTGTGTGTGTGTGTGTGTGTGTGTGTGTCACAGTTTTATCCATTCATCCCCTGATGGACAGTTAGGTTGTTTTCACTTCCTGGCTGTTGTGAATAATGTTGGAATACACATGGGAGTGCAGATGCCTCTTCCAGATCCTGTAGATACCCAGAAGTGGGACTGCTGGATCACAGGATACTTCTGTTTTAATTTTTTGAGGATTTGCATTTCCCTGATGATTAGTGATGTTGAGCACCTTTTTCACATACTTGTTGGTCATTTGTATGTCATCTTTGGAGAAATGTCTATTCAAATGCTCTGCCCATTTTTAAAATCTGATTTTTTTTTTCCTGGTTACTGAGTTCTATGAGTTGTTTATATATTTTGGATGTTAACACTTACCAGAATATGGTTTGCAGATATCTTCTCCCATTCTGTAGGTTGCCTTCTCATGTAGTGGATTGTTTCCTTTGCTGTGCAGAAGCTTTTTATTTTGTTGTAGTCCCACTTACTGATTTTTGCTTTTGTTGTGATCATTGAGTTTTCTACTCATTTTGTACAGGCAGATGAGGTATATGCAACTTTGGAATCTATCACATATGGTAATCCTTAGTAATCATGGTGATGTTCCCATAGGAGTATTTGCAAGCAATTGTGGGTCACTGGAGAAACAAAACAACCAAAAAAGGTGAGCTGAGAGTTGTTCTAACTTGTAGAAGCAATAATCTAGTTGAAGTATAAAAATCTTCTTTAGTGCTATTAAAAAGGAAAATACAATGGAGTTTGTTCATAAGTTGAAAAATCCTGGTTTTTTAAATTGGTCAGGTTATAAAAATTCTTTCTTGTCCTCTCAGGTTCTTCCTTGTCTTTTCTAACCATCATTTCCTTTAAAACTTGGTTTAAAACTCTGCTTTGAAGGAAGTCTTCCATCATGAAAATCTCCCCTTGTGTTATTTTTCCCTTGCATACTGATCTACAATTAATTACCTAGTTTGTAGTCTCATAATGGATTGATTTAAAATAAAAGTACAGAGATATTTCTGCCCAGGCCAGTGATAGAGGCACACATAGAAGGTGACTGTGGGACATGAAGACAGCGCTTCATTTTAATTCATAAATGCAGCTCCCTGCATTTTCATACATCCTTGTTTTTGTAGATATTAGTTCAAGGTCTTGTTATTATAATTAGGCACATTGTCTCTTCTAAGTTTTCGTTCCAAATCTGTAAATGGGTAAGATTCATATTGACCTCAGCTTTCATGATTTATGACATCGATGCAAATCAAACATAGAACAGGGAGAAGGGAAACAACCTTTTGTAGATGAAGCAATGCATTCTTAACTTATGCTGTTAAGACTTTTTTTTTTTTCTACAACTGTGACAGGCTGCTCATTCTCTGGCAATGACCTCTACCTTGGCCCTAACTCGGCTAGTATGATGACTCTTTGTGCAAATATTTTCTCAACCTTCAATTTGTCACAAGTAGCCAGGCATTATCCCATGAATAATAGATCTATGGTTTTTCTAGCATTAGCAGAGCGGCTGGGATGCTAACTTGTTCCAGCTGTGTTTCCTGGATTTGGTTTTTCTTCTCAGGATCTGGTCTTGCTGCACAGGGAGAAAATGAATGGCCAGTTAAATAGATGGCAGTAGGTGTATATTGGCCTGGCCCTGAGGAAGATTAATCTGAAGATAGGTTGAGAGCACTTGAAATACTTTAGGCTTTTGATGATCTGAATATTGTGTCACCATATCATGGGGTCAGGTGGCTACAGTGTTACCAACAGGAAGACTGAATCTTAGAGGGACTTGCCAGAAAGTTCCATTCTTGAATTTAATACACACTTGGATTCCAAGTTCCATGCCCTTTCCGGTCCATTGTAGTATATAAAGACCAGTGAAGTAAATAGATTTTTAGTGGCGAAAAAGTGACTTTCTCCCGGACAGAATAATTAAAAAAGAAGAAGTAGAAATTACTATATTTCCTTAATGTTTCAGTTATTTAAAAACAATGCTGAGATTTCAATTCCTTCATTTTTTGTTTTAGGAGATTTTTGTCCCTTAAATGCTGTGAAAACAAGGAACCACCACAAAACAGAGTAAAAAATATATCTACGGCATCCTAAAAATAATGTATGTGTTTGTGTATTTTTGTTATTGTTGTTTACTATTTTTTTACCTTAGATTAATAAATGCCTATAGTTAGAAAGGCCAAACTGTTTTAATCTAATGATGCTGAGTCTTACACTGTGTGTTGAAAGAAATATAGGATGTTAGATCAGTAGAGTGGGAGGAGAAGATCTTTCCAGAGGAGATTAACTTGAATAGAGTCATGTTTTGGGCAGAGCTGGAGTTAATTGATTTAGGGTAGTTGATGGGTCCTTTTGTGCTAGCCCTCGGATTTGGACATATGGGAGGAATAATAAAGACCACTATTGCCTGTTGTTGAGTAAGGGAGGGATTTTTTAAAAGTGCTTTGGTAAGATTGTTGTTTAGAGGATGTAGAGTGAATGGAAGGCTAGGAGAGAGTCTGAGAGCAATTGCAATAATGTGATGTGTTGAAAGCCGTGAAGGGGTTTGGGTGTTAAGCTTTCCTTGACGGATACAAAGATAGAGAGGAGTGGATATTATGGATTTGGGGGAGTTCAGTTGTCAGTGGTGGAGTATGTCAGACTAAGATGAGTACAATCATTGAGGTAGGACTTGCCATTTTGAATCAGGGTTTGTGATTGGAGTAGAGGGTTCATAGGGGATAAGAGAGATAGCTTGGTATCGATCAGATTATAAGAGGTCTCAGAAATTAGGAAGATGAGTTTTAATTGTGGTGTGTAAGTAAAGACAAGTTATAGAGCAGGGAAAACAAACATGGTGTTTGAGAAATTTCAGTTTGAGCAGTTGTAGACACATTTAGGAAATGGATTGTGGTTTTAGGTTTAGGTTTAGGTTTAAGAATCTGGCAGCCAGAGGATTTGTGAGAGGAAGGGCGTGATATTAGATGAACTGAATGAGTTAAGGATGAATCTCCTCTAGAGGTTCTCCAACTTGAATGTGCATAAGAATCACCTGAGGAGCTAGCTAAAAATTCCAGATAAAACACCCTCTGAGGTTCTGATTTTGGAAGGATGGGTAGAGGGCGGAAATCTGCAGTTTTAAAGGTACTCTAGGGAATTGTGATGTAAATGGCATACAAAAGTTTCCAGTTAGAGATACCTGGATAATGACAGACTAAGAAATGGAAATTAGGGGAGTAATTCTCTGCAGCAGATGGTGAGTTTGGTTTTGGACAAAGCGAGTGTGGTATTTATATGCTACAGTGAGTTTGATAGCAGGACGTGCAAGTGGAAAGAGCTGTCCTGTAAAAATAGGTCCTTGCATTGGCTAGAGTGTGTTGTCTGGCTGTGAGAGTGGATGCCGCATCCAGAGGAAGGGTATTGGAGAAAGTAGGACCTTTTCTTCTGATTAATTTACCTTAGAAACACCGGGGCACTGATGGATCGCCTTAGTTAAGTCATTTTAACACAGCTTCATTCTTCTTTTTTCTTCCAAAAGGACACTGACATTTCTTATTTTGTTTTCTTAATTCTTGGGGCATATACATAAATGTCTTTGGCAGAGTCATGCTGGTCTTGACATAGCTAACAGTATTTTCAACCACTGTAGACAGCTGTTTGAGCTATTCAGTTGAGACACATTAAAATAATTCACAAGTAAATAAAGTACTGTTAATAATTACAGTACTAATTGGTGACGATATGCCCATGACTTATTTGGCTCTGTACCCTCTAGCTCCTTACCTATTTCAATGTAGGCATTGACATTGTTGTGTCAATAGTACCTGAGATCTCCCCGTTTTATAAATAGTTCTTGATCTATATTTTTCAGGACCCTCAGAAAATTTTTGATAATTTTAGTTAGTCTCAAAAATTAATTCTAACTTCTTTTAATTTGGAAGACAAATACTGTATTGCACTGTTTAAAAGAGTCTGGATGTATAAATTGCTCTGGTCTCTAAATCAACTAAGTAGTGACATTGTACTTCAATCCCTAAATTGATATGAATCACTGGGATAAAGGAAGTTTAGTTTAGTCCATTCATAGAAGAAAAAAAAAAATAGCCTGGTAGCTTGAAGCCCTTCTTTTGGCTTTACTTCAGATTTTATAAAATGTTAAGCAAGCTAATTCACCTCTGGACAAGCTGGAGGTCTTTGAAACGGCGATTTCTGAGCGGAAGAGGCCTAATACAAAGTGAGTTATTCTTAAACATACTCAGAAATGCCATGGGCCAAATTGAATCCCATGAAACCTAACCTATATGCAGATAGTTTCCAGCGCATGAGCCAATTGTGTTTCAAAAAGTTTATGTGCAAGGCAGCTGTTTGGAACTCAGAACACATTTTTTTTTTCCCTCTTACTGAAACAGTACAAAAAAATACTGGCTGTGTTCCTTGGCCAGCTCACAAATCTTTTTAACCCCCAATGTACCTTAAGTTTTCACTGTACAGTTCAGGTTCATTTTATTATATATATATATAATGTATATATTTATTTATTTTTTGCTTCTGCAGGAAAATACACCCCAAATCAGTTTGAAAGGAATAAGTTATCTTTGCTTAGCTGGGTTAAGAGTCTTCTCAGAAGATGTCACTTGTTAAGCTGGGAATCAGTAATTTATAAAGTATACATTTGTGGATAGCTAGCCTCTCTCCGTTATAAAGATGTCGTTATTCATTCCCTTGATGATTACTGTTTCGGAAAGATGGCTTCAGTTTCTCACTCTTCTCCCTATTTACTTTCTCTCCTTTGTCCTCTTCTCTCCCCAAATGTGGTTCATTATTAAGTACATGTTGGTAAATCAGGGGTTGCCTGTCACAGATTTGGCTATAAAGTATCTAGTGCTCCTGTATTTCATACCTAGAATTAATTAATAGGTTCAGTCATTTTCTGTCTTAAACGAGGCTGGTGAGAGCTTATGATGGAAAGCTTGTTTCGGAAATTATTTGTTATCTGGCAAGGATGGTGATGGTTGGTGTTGTCCAAGGCAAAAAACGGAAATATCTACTAAATTATCAGTGACTTAAAATTATGTGAAATATTGTTATGGTATTTATTATATTGGATTTTAAAGATTTGAATTTTGGTAAGCCATGCATAATAAATTATTTCTATTAAAATTAACCTGTTTTATTCTTAACCCATATTTCATTTTGACTGGTCATGGTTGGTGACTATTCATTCAATGAAAGGGTTTCAATGATTTACCTTGATGGGATTGCTGTTGTTTTGAGTGGAATTGAGGATCTGTAACCTCTCATACATTCATTTAATTATTCATTCCACAAATATTTATTGAGTGTGTGTCAAGTTCTTTTCTAGGTAATGGAGATACTACAGTGACCAAAACAGATATGGTTCCTTCCCATATGTAGTTATATTCTTGCTGGGAGTACAGAGAGAAAACAATAACCGATAAGTAAATATATAGTGTGTCTGGATATATTGTAAAGGTGGATCCCACTTGGGTAACAGATTGGCTGAGGCGTATGAGAGTCAAGAGTATCATCAGCAGAGATTTTGGCTTCAGCAACCGGAGGTACGTAATTGCCTTTCCTTACTTTGAGGAAGACAGCAGGAGAGGGGGGCTTGGAAGTACTGGTGTGAATCAAGAACATGGTATTATGTATTAAATTTGAGGTACCTGTTAAGTGTTGAAATTGAGATACTCAGTAGGCAGTTCAGGGCAAAAGTCTGGGTTGAAGATAGAAATTTGGCAATTGTCACCCTAAGAGTGGATGTAAAAAAAAAAAAAAAAAGAGGTCCAAACTGTGAGCCCTGGAGCATCCAAAACTGAGGGATTGGGCAGATAAGGAGTCAGCACAGAAGACAAGGAAGAGCAGCCAGTGAACTTCAAGTAGAACCTAGGTAGTCGGTGCCAAGTTAAAAAATGTTTTAAGGAGGGGAGCCTGGGTGGCTCAGTTGTTAAGCGTCTGCCTTTGGCTTAGGTCATGATCCCAGGGTCCTGGGATCGAGCCCCGCATCGGGCTCCCTGCTCCGCAGGAAGCCTGCTTCTCCCTCTCCCACTCCCCCTGCTTGTGCTCCCTCTCTCGCTGTGTCTCTGTCTGTCAAATAAATAAAATCTTTCAAAAAAATGTTTCAAGGAAAAGGGAATGATCAATTCTGTTAAATGTTGTGTATAGTTCGACTAATATGGGAACTGACCATTGATTAAGCGACACTGAGGACATGGGTGACTTCTCGCAAGTCCTTTTCATGTGAGTTAGGGATGGAAGCCTGAGTGGGGTGGGTTTAGGAGAGAATTTAAAGGAGAGAAATGAAAGCCAGTTATGCAGACAGTCGACTGTGAATTCCAAAGGGCGCAGTGACAGCATTTCAGGAGCTGAGGAAGGGTGGGGGATGGGACAAAATCAGGAAATAGTGCATTATGGGGATGAGAGAGCAGGTGGTGAAGAACAACTTGGGTTCCTTGAGATTCTTGTAAGGGTGAGTGATGTGAAGTGGAATAAAGGAGAGGATGTGTCTAGCCTGATAGTTTTCCAAGTAGATTGTGATGCAAAAGCCAATGAATATGGAGGGGTAGGAAAGGGTGGGTGTCTGGGCAAGATCACCTAGACCTCTGGGTTGCAGCCTTGATCTTGGCCAATAAAATGGTTTCTTATAGAACATTTCTTAGAGAACTTTGACAGTAAAGTTGCTCTAGTTTACCTGAGATTGAATTGTACCAAAGAGCCAGACTGAGGCTATCTAGTAAATATAGAGCCTGTATGTTTTAAATCAAGTTACATTATAAAATAGACTAGATTTTTGTATGGCACGTAACTGGCTGTTGAAAGAATAAATACTTGAAAGAATGAATAAATGTTACGGGTTCGCCTTTCAGTAAGTTTCTTGTGGCCTGATAGTTAATTTTAGGTATTTATGGATAGTATTTTTCCTATACATTTACTCCTTTTCTCAGAAGTTGCTTAAAAATTCTACATTGCCACTTTATTCCTTATTTTTTCTGTCTTGGCCTTTTTTATGGGGCTGCACTCATTTTCATTCAGTGAATTTTTGCTGAGTCCTTCTCTCTGAAGTAAACATATTTAGAGTGAAATCATGACCCAGAATAAGTTTTCTGAGTACTGTTTTAGCTTTCAGTTGAATTCTAGAATTTCTAGAAATTCAAGACTAATTCATTTTTCAGTATCCATTTGATTTAGGTGTTCAGAGTGGGAATTCCTCTAAAAGATCAAAATTTTTAATGATGGAATTTAAGTTTACATTGCTTATGGAGCTTTCTGGCAAATTCTGCGGGAAGAAATGATTCTTTTACTGTTTACTATTAGAATTGACTTGTTTGAACAAACTCCTACTATTTCCTAAGTCAAATCTGTCATACATTTGTAATTCCAGATCAAATTTCTTAGTTCTTCAGCCATAGATTTCATTAATTACTGTTTAATAATAGCCAAGCATAGTCCATCCTTCATCCTCAAGTCTTTGTAGGATGCCATGGCCACAAATCAGTGCTATCTCATATGAATTCTGCTGGAGGTCTCTCAATGGGGTGTGTGATTTGAGTGTATCAGCCTTATATTTTTACAGAAGATAAACACTGAAGTTAAATACTATTTAGCAAATGGATGCAAAGGGTTGACAGTAATTTTAGGTTACTTAAAGATAATGTGGTCTTAAACATTTTTTTTAGAAAGCTGCTTTCAGTTGACTTGTAGTTACTAGTAATCTGTTATTACCAAGGTCACCTCGGGGAAGATTTCCAAATATTCATTGAACCATGTATTGTTATTACCTCCTAATTGTCCACAGAGGAGATATGAGATTCTGTGGTGTCCAAGGTGGAAGAGTAAGAGTCATTACTCAGTGTTTGTTGTGAATGATAACTGTGCAGCTGTCTTCTATATCCAAAGCCAGTAAGTTAATAGTGGAAGCCACATTCTAGCTTGATGTTATGTAGGCAGAACTCTCAATGGTGTAATAACAGGAAGACAGTGGTAGTTGTGTATAATTCATACTGGTTGAAATGTAGAAATTATTATCTTTTGGCTTTGAATACTTTTTAGTAGATACCCGTGAACACTGAAGTATTAGATCTGAAAATTAATACTTGTGAAGAACCACTGGTGTAATTGTTTAGATCAATGTTTTTTCAAAAAATTTGACCACAGCTCATAACTCGTAGTAAGAATTCTACATTCTAACCTGGTGCACCATCTCACACATTCCTGTGCGTGTATATTTGTGTTATGTGTAAGTATGCAGGTGTTGTATGTGTATGTATGTGTTAACAGTTATAATCTGTAATAGGTGACCTATATAAAAATTTTATGAAATACTTAATCTTTGCATCATGCAGTACATTAGAATGTTTTCATTCTGATCAATTTTTGAAAACCATATTGTACATGAACTAAATTGGTTTCATAACCCATTACTGGGTCATGACTGGCTATTGGAATAATCCTGGCCTGGATAATCTCCAAGGTGCCCCACAACTATGGAATGTTTGTTTCTGGTTCCTCTGAGAAAGGTGGTAAAAGTATTGAATATTCACTTGAAGCTGACTGACCCTAAGGAAGTAATCTTCACCATCAGATAATTTAAGAAACACTTATGACTTGGGGTGCTTGGGTGGCTCAGGCAGTTAAGTGGCTGACTCTTGATTTCAGCTTAGGTCATGATCTCAGGGTGGTGAGATCGAGCCCCGGGTCAGGCTCCATGTTCAGCGGGAAGTCTGCTTGAGATTAGCTCTCTTCCTTTCCCTCTGCTCCTGCTCGCCCTCTCCTTCTCTCTCTCTAAAATAAATAACTAAATCTAAAAAAGAAAAAGAAAGACTTATGACAGAGTTATTTACTCATACAGCTAATCTTTACTGAGTGGCAACTGTGTGTCAGGTTGTGAGCTAACCACCCCATATTCTAAGGTGAAGAAACAGAGGCTGTCTCTGTCTGTAGCTTCAAGGAGCTTCCCATGGAGTGGAAGAGAAAATAAACAAGTAAGGAATATAAATTGCCATGGAGCTGTGAGAGAGAATGAGGGGAAGATGGTTGCTTGCTCATAGTTCTAATCACCTTATTTATGTACCGTTGGAAGAAGGAAGATGGTAGATGGAAGCCTAGGTTTTTGGCCCTAGGTATCTGATCCTGTTTGTCAGGTAGGATACTCTCCTCTCTATATGCCCTCTTAGGCAGGAGGTCTAATGCACGATTTTTAAAAAAACTGATTTTTAATAATTTTCTTTTGGGCATTTTCTTTGTATGACAGATAATTTTCTGTTTAGTATTTTCACATAATATCCTCATCTTCGGTGGTTTCCCATGGTTAACATATTCGTAATATATATGTACATATGTGTGTATATATATATTTTAATGTAAACACTTTTCTGCTTTAAATATTTTCACACTAATAACCATTTTTCATAGCAGTCATGAAGAAAGATTGCGGCTGTTACAAATTGTAGCTATTATAGAGGAGGCTTTCTTATGAATGAGAGTGTTTCCCTACACTCTTCTCCTTCTGTATCTGAAATGGAATCATAAAATTTTCATATTTTCCAGTTTAATTCTACTAGCTGTGAAGGTAGATGAGAATATTTTGAAAAAAATGACGTTAAAGGTGATTTGGCAGGTGGGAAGAGGGGAGGTGATGGCCCTTTTCAGGTTTTCAATGGAAGAGGGACCATAGAATTTTTTAAAGCTGTGGAAACTGACTTGAGATCAGCAGGTAGAAAATACAATGGGGCAAATTTGATGGATACAGAGGAAACTAATAACCTTTTCTTGGTTGAATAATATTGGAGATGTTAGATAGGTTCTTTCAAGTTTGTGCCTTATCTCTACCCATTACTGTTACCTTCTTTTTAGTTAAGCCTGTAGTGCCATTGCTCAAGTTCTAGAAGGACCTGGGTTGTTTTCTCTCCCTTCTCCAACATTTCATGCACACTCACCTGATTTTGTGCTCTATTACAATAAAATATTAAAAGTAGTGTCACAGATGGAATAAATTCTGATATTCAGAGGAGAGATTCATGATTCTGACTTTTGAATAGAATGCATACTTATAAAAAGCTGACGCTTCTACAATCTAAGTGCCTGTTGATAGGTGAATAGATAAAGGAATTGTGGTGTACACACACACACACACACACACACACACACACATACTGGAATATTAAAAAGAATAAAAAAGCCATAAAAAAGAATGCTGTCTTGCCATTTATGACAATATTGATGGATCTAGAAGGTATCATGTTAAGTGAAATAAGACAAAGACAAATACCATATGATTCATTTATGTGTGGAACCTAAAAAACAAAACAAATGAACACACACATACACAAACAAAATGACAGAAGAGACTCACAAATACAAACTGGTGGTTCTAGAAGGGAGGGGGTAAGGGGATGGCTGAAATAGGTGAATGAGGTTAAGAGGTATAGACTTCCAGTTATAAAATAAGTAAGTCATGGGGATGAAAAGTACAGCATAGGGCATATAGTCAATAATACTGTAATAACATTGTATAGTGACAGGTGGCCACTACACTAATGGTAAATGTTGCATAATGTATAGACTCGTTGAGTCACTATGTTTACTTCCGAAACTAATATAACATTGTGGGTCAACTATACTTCTATTTAAAAAAGCTGATGCTTCTAGTTTTAGATAATTCTGGTTTGTCTTTTTAGAAATTGCTTTGGTTTGCATAAAATCTTTAATACTCTAAAAGTATCAGCTACTTTCCAACCAAGAGTAAGATGACCAAGTAGGGTTTGAGTTTTGAGCATTGGCCTTTGGCTTAGAAGCTATTTTCTTAACTGGCTATCTCTTGGGCCATCCTTTTAACCATGAACTATAATAATCTACATGGTTCCTTGGTGACCTCAAACCGAGAGGCCAGTGAGATTTACTGGGATAAGTAAAATATCTGCAACTGGATAGAAATTGATAAAACATCAACCAGAAGACAATACCATGTAGTTGACAAAGTAAGTTATATTTATCTTTTGAAAGTTTTTTTTCTCTTTTAAACCTAGCTTTGGCTGTGCCTCTGTTGTTATGTTAAATAAAATAAGTCATTTTATTCAGCAGAGCAATAGGATTTCAAACTTTGCTTAAAAGAAGAAAAATTGTAAATTCAGTGAAACTGCAAAAATAGTTGAGGAGTTGGAAATTACATCTTATTAAGAAAATCATATCTTAGCTATAGAAAAAGTAATATTCTTTTTGCATTAAGTATGACAGCAGGAGAAGAGATAGTTTCTCCAGTAAAAATCAAGACATGTTCATATCCTTTGAACTAGTAGTTCTCCTTCTTATAGTGTATATACCATGTAAATAATCCAAAGGAGGAGAATATTCTTTTTTTTTTTATAATATATGTTATTTTATCATAGGAGAAAGGAGGGAAAACTGAACAGGAAGAAATCAGAGGGAGACAAACCAGGAGAATATTCTTTATAGCATTATTTATACTGTACTATTTATATGTGTGAACACATATATTTTACCCTTATATATGTATCGTTCTCCTAGAGTGTAACATTTTAGGTGTCTTTTCTAAATGCTATATTATATAATCATTAAAAGGGATTATGTATGGAATTATCATAGCAACATGGGTCATATAAGTGTTTTACAGGATAAAATTATACCATTTATGTGTGAACCATTTTTAAATTCTCACATGATGCCCTTAACTTTTGAAAACATGTTTAGAATAACTTTTTTCCCTTTTGACCTGTTTGCTACCTTTTTACCAATTATTCCTTATTACATACCTGTGTGTTGTAATTCAGTGTTAGCTTTATTCTTGTAAAATATTAATTGTCCCTTGAAGTACAGCTCTCTTGTATTCTCAACTATTTGATATTTTAGCTTAAAGATGAGAAAACACATCCTTTCGTGTATAAGTTTTTGCTTGTCGGATTTAAAAAATAGCTAACACAGTAAATACTTCATTTGGGTCAGAGGTTCATTACCCTTGACACTTGCGGGCAAGAAGCCTAGGAATTTGTCATCTGTGTTTCCAGATGGGAAACGCTTACCTTCTGATACTTGGTCTTCATTACAACTAAAATATGAGAAAATTTTGTTAGAAGCAGATGTTGGGAATATGTAGATATGACCCAAATGTGTATATTACAACTCTGAAGGAAATAGCTCATTTAAAACAAACAAACAAATAAAAATCAAGAATATTGAAGTCCCTTTATAATTTGGTTATAGGACTTTCATATCTTCTCATTCTAGTATTTGTTTTAGATGTTTGTAATTTAACTGTTTAAGAAGAAACTTAGCCTGTGTTTAAAAAAATTGCTGGATAAGAGGCCACTTCAGCAGTCTTGTAAATTTTTTTAATGTTTCCAAATGTTGTGTATTTAAGTAATTAGTGAATTAGAGAGATGAGCCAATTTTCAGCAGATCTGATTAGATTAGCACGCCAGGCTAAATAATTCCTATTGAATATAAAAACAGGATTTGAGTACCTGAATTATGTGGGCAATTATTTGTTACATTTTCTTAACCTTTGTTGAAAACAGTGGAAAAGTGAAATGAGAAACTTCTATTTTATAAAAAAAATGGTGGGGAGAGGAGAGAGGTGAACATACAGAACACAGGGTTTTTAGGGCAGTGAAAATACTCAGTATGATATTATGATGGATCTATGAGATTATGCATTTGTCCAAATCCATAGAACATACACCAAGAGTAAATGTAGGTTCATCAAGAGTACATCATTGTAGGTTCATCCTTGGTAACAAATTATTACTCTCGTGAATGATATTGATAATGGGGGAAGCCATGCATTTGTGGGGGCATGGGATCTATGGGAAATCTCAATACCATCCTCTCAGTTTTGTTGTGAACCTTAAACTGCTCTTTGAAAAAAAAAACTTAAAAAAAATGAAAATAAGAAATTGCTAGTCAAAATATATGTTGCGAGGAAAGCATTCTTTAGGTGTAAAGTAGAATAGATGTAACTCAAATCCATGTACTTTTTTCTTATCCTAACATCTCGGAGTGATTGACACTCTCTCTCTTCACCTCCGCCCCCTTGGGTGGTGGTGGTGTATTAACCGGCAATTCTCATATTGCATAACTCCTGATTTAGTCAGATATTTTCAGTGCTTAGCTGTTCATTACTTTTAAATTTGCCTTACATCTTTTAGGTTATTTACTTCTTTATAAAACTGATGATTAAATATAGTGATCCTTTTGACTGTACAAGGGAAAAGAATCAAGGTGTAAATATAACTAACCCCCAAGCAATAGTTTATCTCAGTTTTAAGGAATCTTTTAGTCCAGGGTTTTCAAATTTTAGCTTACTTCAGAATCATCTAGAATACTTGTTAGAAAAGATTGCTAGCCCTTATTCCCAGATTTTCTCATTTAGTAGGTCTGAATGTGGCCTAGAATGCACATTTTTGACAAGTTTTCAGGTGATGCTGCCTGCTGCTGGTTTGGGTACCACTCTGAAAAAGACCACTGCTTTAGCATATGCACTATACAACTCATTACTAAAGTTTCAAAAAAAAGGTCAAATCATCACTCTCATATGATGTACAACCGTGAGTTTTATACATCTTGAACACATATTAAAACATTATTTAAATCCTAATTAAGAGGGAACTAAGCAGATGTTTTAGCCAATTTAAAGGAGAAGTCCAAGAAATTAAGATTTCTGTGATGTAAGGGAATATCGAAGTGAATTTACAAATGGACAGGAAATTGGCCCTTTCTGTTTGAAGAAGTCAGCTGAACCTCCACTGGACAGAATGCCTGTAGACAAGAATAATTTACATTGCTCTCAGTTACCTATGACAATCAGTTGTCTACAACTTACTTGGAGTTGTAAAACAGCTCAAAGTCAACAGAAGACTAGAACCAGGTAACAAGGCAGGGTGTGCACAATCAAGTCCATTTTTCCATTGGAGCACACTGTATTCTTTTTTCTCATTCCCAATTTCCTTAGAGTATTGTACTGTAAATATGCTTTTAAGATAGTGTTCACCTTTTTAACAAACCATCCAGGTGATTCTGATGGGCTCTAGAATTTGAGAACCATTATTTGATATAAAAGAGTAAAGATTTAGTATATCCATAACACTTCTTTACTAAATCACATGTTTTCTCTCATCATACAAATTATTTTGTATGTAGCCAATTCATTATTTGAAAAATCTAGGTCAGGTTGCTCCCAATAGCTGACAATTTTAACCTATTTATTGACTGTAAAGGAATTTAATATGCATTTATGTAATGAAGTTGTTATGAAGTTTTTGAACATAATTGGGAGGAAGGCTCTGTTTTGATCCATTATAAAATGTGCTTCTTAAAGCATTTGATTAATCAAAATATTAAAAATTTTAGTTGAAGATCTTTTAGTAGGGTGTATCTTAAGTCAACCTTTTTATATGTAATAAAATGTGTCTCATATTTCTAAAAGGACCCAGTTAGTTTAAGAGGCCAGGCAATGTAATATATAGAGCACTGAATTTACAAGGTCAAGCATGGTCTCTTCCCCTTTTGTAGCTAGTAAGTTATAGAACTTGTAATTCATGATGGTGGTGGGAACATAAAGATAAATGCATCAAGGCTCTTGTGATGAAGGAGATTGCTTTTTGGACCTCTGTTTTCTAAGTAGAAAATTCGGTTGATAGATCCAAATAAGACCCAAGGTCTTCTTAATGCTAACATTGTATGACACTTTCGATCTTGCACAGTGGAAATCATGACTGGTTATAGTTTCTTTTTTAAAAAGCTTTATTAAGGTATAGTCAATATCCAGTAAACTATACATGTTTTAAGTATCCTGTTTGGTAAGTTTGAACATAATGTGTATACCTATGAGATCATTACAGCAATGAAAATAATGAACATATCACATCCAGAAGTTTCTTTGAGTCTCTCTGTAATCTCCTTTCTCCCACTTCAGCCAACTGCTAAGATGCTTTCTGCCATTTTAGGCTAGTTTGCATTTTCTAGAATTTTATGTAAATGGAATTATACAGTACATACTCTTTTTTTGTCTGGCTTTTTGTTCAGCATACTTACCCATGTTGCACACTAATCAATTCTTCATTTTTCTTTCTAAATTGCTGAGTAGGATTCTATTTTATGTTACATTACAATTCATTCATCCATTCACCAGATGATGGACATAGGGATTGTTTTCATTTCAAGGTATTGCAAATGGGTTGCTATGAAATGTATGTATACGAGTTTTTGTTTAAACATACACTTTTCTCTTGGGTAAATACCTAGGCATGGGTTGTGATTGGATCATATGGGAGGTGTATATTTAACTTTTTAGGAAAGTGCCAAACTGTTTTCCAAAATGCTTGTACCACTTTACATTTCCACTAACAAGTGTATGAGAATTCCAGTTCTTTTACTTCTGCAACAACACTTGATGTGGTCAGTCTTCTTAATTTTAATTATTCTAATAAATGTGTAATAGAATGTTGTTACGGTTTTAATTTGAATTTTCCTAATGACTAATGATGTTGTGCACCTTTTAATGTGCCTTTTTTTCTTGTCATTCATATATCTTAAATTTTGCGAATGTGATGATGTATTTTCCTAATTCTTATTGTTAAGTTTTAAAAGTTTTTTAAAAAATATATTCTGGATACAAGCCCTTTATCAGATTCATGCTTTTGCAAATACTTGCTCCTGGTCTGTGGCTTGTCCTTTTATTCTTTTAATAGTGTCTTTTGGATAAAGAAGCTTTTTAATTTTGAAGTCAGGGTTAGCAATTTTTTCTTTTATGAATCACCTTTTGGTGTCATATTTAAGAAATTTTTGGTTAAACCAAGGTCACAACAATATTCTCCTATGTTTTCTTCTTGATTTTTATAGTTTTTGGTTTTACTTTTAAGTGCATGTTGCATGCTGTGAGAGTTAATTTTATATATGCTGTGAGATATGGATCAATATTCTTCTCCTTTCATATGGATATCTGGTTGTTCCTCTACCTTTTGTTGACAAGACTACCCTTTTGCTACTGAATTGCCTTTGTCAAAAGTCAGTTGTCTCTCTCTCTCTGTATATATATGTATATATATGATTTTATTTCTGGACACTGTTCTGTACCACTGATTTGTCTTGTGTTGATGCCAGCATCGCATTGTATTGATTACTGTAGCTTTATAAGAAGTCTTAAAAAATCTCAGAAAGAATTAGCCTTCCAGCTTCTTTTTTCAAAGTGGTTTGGCTCTGGTAGGTACTTTACATTTCCATGTGGAATTTTAGAATTAGCTCGTCAGTTTCTACAAAAAAGACTACTTCTATTTTGATTTGAATTATTTGAATCTATAGATCAATTTGGGGGGAATTGAAACCTCCTGGTACTGAGTTTTCGTGAACAAGGTGCAGTTCTCCGATTATGTAGGTCTTCCTTAATTTCTCTGAGCAGTGTTTAGTTGTTTTCAGCGTACATTCTTGCAGATCTTTTGCCAGATTTATCCGTAAGTATTTCCTATTTGTATTTAACTTTCTGACCATTTGGTACAGTTAGTGATGGTTTCGCGTCCTTATCTATCATTTCTAAAATTTGTCTAGGTTCTAGATTGGTTTCAATTGATTCACTTTTCTCAGCATCTTGGTTCAGATTTTCCTGCTTTTGCATTTCTGTAATCTTCGATTGGTTAACAGACATTATTGGGTGCTAGATATTTTTGTATTCTTATAAATATTGTTGAGTTTTTTTCCTGGGATGCGGTTATTTGAAAGCACTTTGATCGTTTTGGATCTCTCTTTTAAATATTTGTTGGGTAGGACAAGAGCAGCAGTATTCTTTGCAACTGAGGTAAGGCCCTTCTCAGTACTCTACACAATGCCTGATAAATTGTGTTTTCTAGTCTGTCTGGAAGACCTGGATATTTTTGGGAAAAAAATGTACCTTGACCTCCAGCTCATGGTACATACAAATATTAATTTGTGATGGGCCATAGGAAATCATAGAAAAATGTTTTCATGGTCTGAAGATAGGAAATTGTTTATCATATAGGACATAAAAATGCTAAGTGTAAAGGAGAAATTGATAAAAATTAAAATCTCATAAAAAGCCGTTGCTTAAAAATGAGTACTAATACTAGAGACTAGGAGAAAATGTTTGCCATATGTGTATCTGATAAAAGACTCCTATGTATACTCTTTGAAGAACTTCTACAGCTGCTCTAAGATTTTATCATTATCAGTGGTTCTCAGTCATGTGATTGATATACTCTGGTGTGCTTTTCATTGTGCATATCCTACTTGAGCTTCTTCTATTTGTGAGTTTATTACTTCTATAAAAATCTGGAAAATTATTGGCCATTATTTCCTCAAATGCTTTTTCTAATCTTTCACTTTTTTCTTCTTGATTCTAATTACATGTACATCAGACTGTTTAATACTGTTCCACAGTTGCTTAGGCTCTTTTTTTTTTTTTTTTTTTGCAGTCCTTTTTCCCCCCTCTTCCATTTTTGTTAGTTTCTACTGCCATGTTTTAAAATTTACTGTTCCTTTCATTCAGAGACTGTGTTTTTCATCTCTGTAAATTCCATTTTTATGTCTTCCATTTTCCTTTTTATCATATTTTGTTTTAAATAAATACTGAGCCTATCCATATAAACTGTTTGAAACCTTCCTTGTTTGCTATTTTTTTTTTTTCATTTTGGGGTCTGTTCTGTTGTCTCTTTGTCCTACTTATTTATGGATCACAGTTTCATCATTTTACTCATGGTCATGCCTGACATTTTTTTATTGGATGTTGGATATTATGACTATTATTCTGTTAAATGTCTAGATTTTATTGTGTTCCTTTAAATTTTTTGAAATTTGTTTCAGTTGGTGGCTAAGTTGTGCTTCAGCTTGTATTTTTGAGGTTTTTTTTCAAAAGTTTTGTTTGCGCTGGTCTAGCGACAGCTTTACATAAGCTACTTTAGCTCTACTTCTAAGACATGTCCCTTCTGGGGTGTGTGGGGTGTTCAGCGAGTCTCTCCACTCATTGTCCATCAGGTCTCGAAGGAAGGTCTCCCAGCCCAGTAGACCACTGGGACTTACTTCCATGACAGCTCCCAGTCCTTTGCCCGACTTCATGGAGCTTTCCCCTACATAGGAAGAGCTTAATCAGCAGCCACAGACTCAAGAGGCCTTTGTGCAGATTTCTGGAGCTTTTTCTCTGCCAAGCTCCCAACTCTCTGGTATTCTGCTTCACACACTCCAGCCTCTTTAGTGTCTCCCAAATCTGATTTCTATCTCGGCTCAGTGAGATGGCCATGATTACTTTCAGGAAGTTTCCTTCCCTGCACTCTGTTATGGAAAGTGCCTCCTGGAAGAAGAGTTCCACTCTTTTGTCTGTTTTTCTTCACTTACGGATCATAGTCCTGGGCTGGCTATTGTCTCAGTGTCTGAAAAAATATCTTTTTCCAGTTTTCTAGTTGTGTATGAGAGGAGGGCATGATCAATTCTGCTTATTCCATTACGGCAGAAGCCCGACAGTTTCTGTTTTTAATAGAAGTATTTATTGCAATCATGATTCTGAATGAATGTGATCTGAGGTTATTTATTTTTGTTGTTTTGTGAGTAATTTTTTTCAGCAGCAAAGCCCCCTCTCCCCCCTTTTCCAAATGAAACTCTACACAGAACTCCAACACAGAAAATAGTTAAAACTTCATCTGCTCTCATTTAAGTGAGGTTCAGAGCTGGCTTGGTTTCCACCTAACCCTGAAGCAATCTGGTACTCCTGAAAATAAAATTTGAAGACTAGTGAACTATTTACCCCTCTCATTTTACATATGAGGAAACTAACTTCTAGAAGGGTCAAATGTTTTGTCCTAAAGTAGTGAATCTTAAACTACCCTGCTCATATGGGTTCTTCTAGCATTTGAAATAAGACTGCTTATATCCAAACTTAGTGTCTTATTCTCCTTAGGTCAGCTTGATTGAAAAAAAAAAAAATCCTTTTGATTTTGAGCTGTTTCAGCATGAGATTCTTAGAGAACTCCATTTTCTATTAACCTTTGTGTAGTGCACCGAGCCCATGTGGGCTCTGTTGTAACTTCTGGCTGTTTAAACAGTCTTAGAATAGTTTATTTTAAAACCAACCCAGCATTTTGGTTTATTCTGCTTTCTCAGTACTTGTGTATGTTAGATTTCTGCTTATCCATCTTACAAGAACTCCAGATGAAGATGGCCACGTGCAGATGTTTTATTCCTCCTTCCTCTTTCAATTATTGTGCTTATGTTATTTAATCTCTTGGAAATTACTTGGACTATATGCTAAAGAATGCTGTACTTTGAGCTCTAAATAGTAGATCGTTGGTTGTGACCTTGAATTGTTGGGGAAGTTTTCATATTGGAGGAAGCTGAGTGTCAACAGCTTGCACTGTATTTCTTGGCAGAAACCTGCTTTGTGTGCACCTGGGGCTGTCTGCAATCAGAATCGGAGAGCTTACGGTTTTAATTATTTCATTCTGAAATCCGTTCTGTGTTTATTCACTGCTTTATTAGTGTGGTTTGTAATATGGAAATGGGACAGTCACCACAGATGGGATGAGAAGGAGACAGGTAGAACAGATGTGGCATTTGTCCAGTCCTTCAGCCTGTTGGTTGTGCTAGCCATTAATATTGAAGAATTGCGTTGCTGCTCTTATTTTGTTCTGACCGTAAAGGAAAGCAAAAGAAAACACCGAATAATTTAGTTATGCATTATGTCCTTGATTAGTCTTAGAGTGAAGATTTCCTTTGAGATATATGTGTAGCACTATTTGGGACTCAGTGAATACTTGTCCAGTGAACAAATGAACCAAACCCAATAAAACCAACAAACATTCCCCCAAGAAATTGTTGATGATGTAACTATTTGAGTTGCATTACCTTACAGAATAAGAAGAATACGATCGTTCTTTGGCAAAACCAGTGAGTTACCTTATTTTTATATTAAGGCTAATCCTGCCATGTTGATATAGCTCTTCCACGAGTAGTAGAGGGAAATTTCCCCTTACTAATCTTTGTGTACTCAGTACCCAGCATAAGGCTTTTGACACCATAGGTAGTGTTCAGGAAGTGTTTATAGAAGGAGGCCAGTAAATCTGTTTTATCACATTTCAGTGTACTCATGGGCAGGCTTGGCCGATCTTGAGAAGGCTGTTTTTTTCACAACTGTAATAATCTCATGTTAATGTTTGCATGTACACTTCACATACACATACATTTACCCTCTAATTGTAATATGTATTAGTAGACATTTCCTTTCTAACACTAATTAGAAATTTTGATTAAAGATACTATATTTTTAATGTAGCATTTGATGCTTTTTCTGTGTACTCTTCTTATAGCCTATGTAATTTGAATTTATATAATTTTGTTTTCCTTTTCCCAGGTGAAAACTTTCCACCTATTGTAAATAAAATTTGTAGCTTTTTGACTGATTACTAATATTTATAAAAAAGCAATTTAGGAGGGGTTTTCATAGATGTTCTCTTGTTTGCTCCCTCAACTTCTTTTTTAAGGTAGGTAGGCAGGTAGGTTAATTATCTGTTTCAAAGTTCTACAACTAGTTAAGTTTCAGGGTTCAGACTTTGAGGTCAGTGTTGTTTCTGTTGATTCCAAACTACCTCTGAATATTGTGTTTCAAAAAGTGACATAATCTATTTGCTTTAACTCTTATTAGAATTGACTTGCAGTTTTGATTAAAAAATAAAGAAATGAGTCTGTACTTAGTGGAGGTAATATAATTTCAAAGGTTGATTCTGCTATATATATTTTTTATATATATTTAAGTATATATATATTTACATCTTATAATTGTAATTCTCTGTTTAGGGCCCTGTGTCTTTACAAGCTCAGTTCAATAATTTGTTTCTGATATAAGCAGATGGTGAGAAAACAGTGATTTCAGATCTTTTTATTACTGCTGTGGTAATTTGATGTTTCACAGATAAGAATTTTGACTGGTGGGAGGCTAGTCTGGAATTCACATGTCTCAGCGGACCCATATTGTTTAGATTTGGAAGTGTACTTGCACTTGAATTCAGGAAGGCTCTTGTAAACAAGGATTTGGCCTGCATTATAATTAAAATTCAAATCTTTATGTAGCAATTCCTTTGAACTACTAAAAGTAAAGAAAATTTTTCAATCTTATTTTTGAGATAGAAAATTTGAAGCTTTTCAAAATGGTCTTTTCCTCTCTCATACTGAATAAACCATCACAATGATTGGCATGCATTTATATATGAAGGCAGAAAAATTGAAAGTCAGAAGGTATTAAATCTTTGCAGTGAATAAGAACCTTTGCATCATATCATACATTGAAAATAATAAATTCTGAGATTCTTACAGATCTAATTGCTGTGTGATCCCACAATGAACCTTTGTATAAGGGGAATAAAATGATGCCTTGATGGACTTTATTGACATTTAAAATTGGTCAAAACAAATTTTAATTTGACTTATTAGCCTTATTTATAATTATCTTTCATTTTCCATATTTCCCTTTTTTTGATTAGTGTTTTCTGCTCATCAATTTTACTGCCTTCTGAATACTAAAGCCTGCCTACATTGAAAGTTTTCTGAATGTATTGAACACAAAGAAATTCATTAAAAAATTTATCAATACCATTAAAATCTGATACTAAGCTCTCACTTTCCAGAGGCGTATTTGAAAAATAAATAAACAAAGGAGACTTTAGTATTTGTTCCAAGTGACAATTATTCTGGTATATCTACTCTAAAAGTTAATCATTGACAAAATTATTTGAAATATTTTAGTATTCTTGTGATGTCACAAACCATGATTTTTAGAGAGGAGAACTTTGTAATAAGTGTCTTCTCTGCAGTGATTGTAAAGTGGTCTCATCTATGATGAAAACCGATGTTGATCTTTTTTTTTTTAAAGATTTGTTTTTTTATTTTAGAGAGAGAGAGAGCGTGAGTGCACGCCCCTGTGGGTACTGGGGGTGGAGGGACAGAGGCAGAGGGAGAGAAATCCTCAAGCAAACTCCCCGCTGAGCGTGGAGCTTGACCCAGGGCTCGATCCCAGGACCCCGAGATCATGACCTTGGGTCAAAATCAAGAGTCCTGTGCTGTACCTACTGAGCCACCCAGGCGCCTCCTGATGTTGATTTTTTAAGGGGGAAATAGCAGCTAGCTCTTCAAAATAATTTGTGGGAGTGAAAATTGGCTTTCATACCCAAACTTGATAACCCCCAGTGGCTAAGGGGAGGGTCCAATCTGTCCAAAAAAAAGTGGTTAAAAGTATATGATATATTGTATCTTAAGTATGTGAATATTACTACAAAAATATAACATTACAGAATACGATTTCTTTATTTGGGCATACCTCATTTTATTATGCTTCCTTTTATTGCACTTTGCAGATAATCGCATTTTTCACAAATTGAAGGTTTGTGGCAATCCAGTATCGAGCAAGTCCATTGACACACTTTTTCCAGTAGCATTTGATTAACTTTGTGTCTCTTTGTCACATTTTGGTATTTTCTTGCAGTAGTTCAAACTTTTTTATTGTTTTACTTTTTATGGCAGTCTCTGATCAGTGATCTTTGATGTTACTGTTGTAATTGTTTTGGGGTGCCACGAACTGCATTCATGTTAGACCGTGAACTTAATTGATAAAGTGTTCTGACTGCTTTTCCAACTGGCTGTTCTCCCATCTCTCTCCCCCACTCCTCCAGCCTCCCTATTCCCTGAGGCACAATATTGAAATTAGGCTAATCAGTAACCCTACAATGGCCTCTAAGGGTTCAAGTGAAAGAAGAGTCACATGTCTCTCACTTTAAATCGAAAGCTAGAAGTGATTATACTTAGTGAGGAATGCATGCCAAAAGCTGAGATAGGCTGAACACTGGGCTTCTTGTGCCAAATAGTGAGCCAAGGAGTGAATGCAAGGGAAGAGTTTTTGACGGAAATTAAAAGTGCTATTCCAGTGATCACATGAAGGATAAGAAAGCAAAAGAGCGGATTTTGCTATTGCTGATACGTTTTAGTGGTCTGGGTAGATCAGGACCAGCCTAACTTTCCCTTAAGCCAAAGCATAATCCAGAGCAAGGCCCTCACTCTCTTCAATTTTATGAAGGCTGGGAGAGGTGAAGAAGCTGCAGAAGGTTTGAAGCTAGCAGAGTTTAGTTCATGAGGAAGGACGTCCTCTCCATAACATAAAAGTACAAGGTGAACAGCAGGTGCTGATGAAGCTGCAGCAAGGTGTCCAGAAGATCTAGCTCAGAGAGTAAATGAAGGTGACTACACTAAACAACAGACTTTCAGGGTAGATGAAACAGCTTTATATCGGAAGAAGATGCCATCTAGGACTTTCATAGCTGGAGAGAAGTCAGTGGCTGCCTTCAAAGCTTCAAAGGACAGGATGATCGTCCTGTTAGGGGCTGATGCAGCTGGTGACTTTAAGTTGAAGCCAGTGCTCATTTACCAGTTCAGAAATCCTTGGGCCCTTGAGAATTATGCCAAATCTACTCTGCCTATGCTTTAAAAATGGAATAACAGAGCCTGATGATAGCACATCTGTTTACAATATGGTTTACCAAATATTTTAAGCCCACTGTTGAGACCTACTGCTTAGAAAAAAAGATTCCATTTAAAATAGTACTACTACTCATTGACAGAGCATCTGGTCACCCAGGAGCCCTGATGGAGATGTACACTGAGATGAATGTTGTGTTCATGCCTCCACTCTGCAGCCCATTGATCAAGGAGTGATTTTGACTTTCAAGTCTTATTATTTAAATATATTTCGTAAGGCTGTAGTTGCCACAGATAGCAGTTCCTCTGATGGATTTGGGCAAAGTAATTTGGAAACCTTCTGGAAAAGATTCACCATTCTAGATGCCACTAAGAACATTTGTGATTAATGTGAAGAGGTCAAAATGTCAACATGAATGGGAGTTTGGAAGAAGCTGATTCCAGCCCTTAAGGATGACTTTGAGGGGCTCAAAACTTTAGTGGAGGAAGTAACTACCGATGTGGTAGAAATAGCAAGTGAACTAGGAAGTAGAGCCTGAACATATGGCCAAATTGCTCTCATCTGATGATCAAACTGTAGTGGATGAGGAGTTGCTTCTTAGGGATGAGCAAAGAAAATGGTTTTTGAGGTAGAATCTACTCCTGGTGAAGATGCTGTGAGGATTTAGAATCTTACATAACCTTAGTTGATAAAGCATTGGCAGGGTTTGAGAGCATTGGCTCCAATTGTGAAAGAAGTTCTACTGTGCAGCACCTGGGGGGCTCAGTTGGATAAGCATCTGACTCTTGGTTTTGGCTCAGGTCATAGTCTCAGGGTCGAGAGATTGAGCTCCCCCCACCACCCCGCTCTGTGCTCATCAGGGAGTCTGCTTGAAATTCTCTCCCTATCCCTCTTCCCCTCCCCACATTCACACGTGTGAGCACACACACACTGTCTCTCTCAAATAGATAAATAAATAAATAAATAAATAAAATCTTGAAGAAAGTTCTACTGTGAGTCAGATCCTATTAAGCATCACATGCTACAGAGAAATCTTTTGTGAAAGGAAGAGTAATCAGTGTAGCAAACTTCATTGTTGTCTCCTTTTAAGTAATTGCCACAGCCACACTAACCTTCAGCAACTACCATCCTGATCAGTTAGCAGCCATCAACATTGGGGGCAAAACCTACCAGCAAAATGATTATGACTTGCAAAAGCTCAGATGATGGTGAGCATTTTTTAACAATAAAGTGTTTTTTAAATTTGTACAATGCTTGTACTTTTTTTAAA
This sequence comes from Eumetopias jubatus, assembly GCF_037043125.1. NCBI lineage: Eukaryota > Metazoa > Chordata > Mammalia > Carnivora > Otariidae > Eumetopias > Eumetopias jubatus. Next base: position 39,695,642 of record NW_028274820.1, read on the forward strand.
AACATAATGCTATTGCACACTTAGTAGACTACAGTATAGTGTAAATATAACTTCTGTATGCACTGGCAAACCAAAAAGTTCGTTCGACTCGCTTTGTATACAATATTTGCTTTACTGTGGTGGTCTGGAACTGAACCCACAATATCTCTGAGGTATGCCTGCACATTGAAAGTCTTATATGTTGATTTGAATAATATTTCACTTAAGAGGGCTTTCAAAGCAGAAGTCAGGAGATCTGGAAATTTATCCAAGTCTTGCAAGTTCTAGGAAGGAAAGGAAGGAAGGAGTTGAGAGGTAGCTGGTGTGGGTATCTAGGTAGGACACCTGAAGATGAGAGTAAGCTTAGCCTTAGGGAATCTGAGGAAGGTGGTAGGTGCCTGAAATCAAAGGATAGGCTAGTTGGGGTTTCCCTTTAGGAGAACAAAGTGATCTTCATTGAAACAAACACTCAGTGAAAGTTAGGAGAGCAATTTTGACTTGAGGATGGATTTGTGGGCTTTGAACACAGAGTTAATAGAAAATATATGAGGTTGAGGGCTATTCCATGACCTAAGATCAGAAGTAGAATGATCTAACAGGAATGAAAAGGGAAAGAGGAAATTATCATTTCCTAGGAAAAATAAAACAGTGGGGGTCAGAAAGAAATCAGGGCATATTTTTATCCTGAGCTAGCTAACTGAATGGCATTATGGGTGTCTAACTTACCTGTGTATAGTTTACACTCTTCTGATGTCCTTACACTGTAATTAAAGTGTTCATCTGGATTTACTCAGTATTTACATTTCATTAGTGATAGCTATAATGACTAGAAAAGAGAGTGCCAGCCTTGTAAGTCCCTGGATAGCCACATTGCTCTGGTACCCAGTGTCTGTCCCATGTCTATGGGAACCTGATCGTGAGGCCTTCTGATTGGCGAGTTGCCTGTGTTGCTTATAAAAATGCCCCATCAGATACATGTATTCAGTGTGTGTTACAAAAAGTATATAGGAGTAAATAAGTAGAAAATTGCCTTTTAAAGATGTTGAGTTATTCAAATTTCTCTTTTCTCCTTAGGATTCATGAATAATTATATTAGTAATGTGTTATTCTTAATTTTAAAACAGTTGTTTTCTTCTGTTTTCAGTAGTCAGATTTAAGCCTTTATGAAAAACAAGTAATTATTGTTATGTCTCAATTAATATGAAGAATTGTGCATAAAATGTAAGTCCAGAATTGTCTCTAAAATGAACAAGGAAACACAATTTCCTGGATCTGTTAGTTGTTACAAAACATGGTTACTCAGCTATTATTTGTACTTTGGAAAAATAATGCTTCCTTATTGATTCCAAGTGAAATCATTTAGAAATTAAAGTCTACCATATGAATGGAAAAACATGATATTTTAAGGATATATTCCTTCAATTTGAAGACTCTGATGAAGAAACAAAAATATAACATTGTTTAGTCTCTTGATACTCAAACAAAAATCTTCTCTTTGATGAGAAGCCCTGGCTTTAATCTTTATATAGGTTTTTATAGAAATAATTTAAAGTAGGTAGAGTCAGCTCTCAATTCCAAACATAGGCCAAATACTTCCCTGTTTGTTTGACCTGTGGCATTGCATTTCAACCTTAGCTGCTCTTTAGAATCACTTGGAGAGCTTCTTAAAATTACCAATGGGGTTTTACCCTCAGAGGTTGTGATTTATTATTAGTCTGGAGTGGGATTTGAAATGTTTTGAGTTCTGTAGGTAATTCTAATGTGTGGTCACAGTTGAGAACCACTGCCTTGGAAACATTCAGTTGAACTTTCTTTTGTCTTTATGTGAAGTCAGAAGGGGATAGAGGAAGGAAAGTGTGACCTGTAACATTAGCTTCACATCTATGCTTATTCTAAGGGATCAAGGTAAGAGAGCAGGTGAAGGCCTGGATTTTGTATCTGTGCACCAGGGCACATGGGCTAGTATGTGGTACTGGAAGTAATGTTCTTGAGTATTGTAGTGTGGTGACATTTCTTGCCAAGAGTGATGGGAAAGAGAGATTATTTTTTGCTTCTCTGATTCTGCTTGACTTGAGTAAAAAGTTGATCATCTCTTGCTTTTTTAACATTTTAGGAAAAAAGTTATTGTGCCAAGAGTCAAGAGTATCAGGTAATCTGTCGGGAAAACATATGAACGGAACAGATCTGTGTGTATCATTTCAAACCAAAGAAATTCAAAAACATTCCTTTTTGCTTTTTGGCTGTGCTATGGCAGCGCAATCACTGGTAATTTTGTAAAGAAATTTATTTTTAAAACAGCATGAGAGCAAAAAAAAAAGCTACTCTTGGAGGGAGAGGGAGAGAGGGAGGACACACCTGGGGTACATTGTGTCTCTTTTAAAATCTGTGAGAAAGGTTTAAAATCTTTAAAGGAAGCTTAGCCATCCTCATATTTGTACTGTACTTTTTGTATAAACTTAATTATACCTTTCTAAATTAATCTTAAGAACACATACTTATTGAATGTGCTCCTTCTGTATGGAACTGTTTGAAGACTGAAGGGAAGAATAGGGATCTGTGTTGTTAATAGCAATTCTGAACTTTCCCCCCCAATCCAGAGCAGTACATAGTATAACTGGTGTCATCTATATCCATAGCCACACGTTCCTGTGTAACATGATATTGCTGTCCTGCGGTCATTGATACCTAACACTTCTGTGCACTGCCATGTTGAAGTGATTCTTGCCAATTGATGGCAGTCCATGCCATATCAGAGATCCAATGGGTGTTTCCCTCTGGAGAAGAAGGAATATATTTTCTGACAGTCAATTAGATAAAGATTTTTAATTATCCTAGAACAGAGGTGATGGAAGTAATTCTTATGAAAACGTACACTCTTGTTAGTGGGGTGTGCTAGATTTTGCATTTTGTTAGTTGGGGCCAGGCTACTAGACTCAAAGCTCCATCTGGGCGGGGATTTTGTCTGTTTTGCTCATTATTGTGTCCTCAATAAAAGTTCAATGTTTTAGATTTTGATGAAGTCATTTATCTACTTTTTGACTTTTTCATTCTTCTTACTTATTTGATTTTGTAATTATATTATATAATCCACTTACAGTTTTCTGCACGGGGCTAATATGGTAACATTTTACAATTTATTTTACAACTTATTCAGGACAGTACAGTTGATTATTTGTGAATAATTTATGAATTAATTTTATAGAGAATAACAATAAAAAAACTAATGACTTGAATATTAGTGTTTAGTCTTCCTCTTATAGTAAGGTTTTATACAAGAGGTGAAATAAGATTTTAAAACTTTCCTTGAAATGTAATCACAGATATGAGCCATATTAAAGAATTCCATTCAGAATCATACTGGATTATTGACATTTCAAAACATTTAACTATGTAGGGCGCCTGGGTGGCTCAGTTGGTTAAGCAACTGCCTTCGGCTCAGGTCATGATCCTGGAGTCCCGGGATCGAGCCCCACATCGGGCTCCCTGCTCAGCAGGGAGTCTGCTTCTCCCTCTGGCCCTCTTCCCTCACGTGCTCTCTATCTCTCATTCTCTCTCTCTCAAATAAATAAATAAACTCTTTAAAAAAAACATTTAACTATGTAAAAACTTTCAACAGAATGGTTTTAAATTACCTAGTGAATTTAGACCTAATTTTATTTTCAAAAACTCAAATTTCACATCATTTTAGGACCATATATATTGTAAAGTGTGATATGCGCTAGCATCTGGTCATGGTCAGCATCTACCAGAAAAGTGAATATAGAATTTCTTTAAGATCTCTGGTTCAGAAAAATGTCCTGGCTGTATTTGCAGCAGGCAGTATAAATAATTGCTATAAACGTAATAGCCCAATATTTGTGAATCTCCCCTCCTGTCCCCATTAACAGATACTAATAGAAAAATTAATTAGCTTTTTTTCTATGATCTGGCATAAATTATTCTCACCTAAAGATATACCAAAAAATGATAATGTACAGAATCATACATTTTAGAGATGGAGAGGGTCTTAGAAATAATGTACACTTACTTTTAGCATCTTGATTATGGATTGTAATTTTGTAAAATGCTTGGTGATAATTTTGTGGAGGGATGTTTTTATTAAGCTTTTGGTGCCTTAATATTCTTGCAGTAGCCTTATTTGTTAATTTTTGCCAGGAGTCCCCCTTGGGAGATCTAAACCACTTGCTCCAACTTGAAATTTACATAAGGATGAAAATAAATTGAGATCTTAAGAACATTTTTTATGCTTTTGGTTTTTGAAAAGAAGGCCCTAAATAAGGTTCACAACCTGTTATAACTGATGCTTAAAAATATTTTTACAACACAAGAAACTCACTTTTAATTCAGTAGATAATGCCTGCTGGTACTCTTTTGAGAAAAAATAAAAGTTACTGCATTTTAAAGAGAGTCCTGCCAGAATTCTTCCCAATTCTGATGTGGTCTGCCTGAGGTCAGACAGGGTTGGTTTGCTTCTCCGGCAATTCAGTTAGCTCACCACTGTCCCTTTCTCTTCTCTTTTGAGAAGCACAGTTTCAAGGTCTAATTCGTGTGTGTGTGTGTGTGTGTGTGTGTGCGTGTGCGTGTGCGTTTTATACATATGATCTACCTTTCCATCTTTTTGAAGCAACCTTTTTTCTTTGAATGGTCATCCTGGATTTTGAGTGCTTCTTTGGAGCATAGAGTTTTTTTGCCCTTGATTGTTAATTATTCTAGGGCAGGATTTCTCAACCTGTGTACTATGACATTTGAACCAGATAGTTCTTTGTTTTGGGGGACTCTCTTGTATGATGTAGCATGTTCAGCGGTATTCCTGGTCTCTACCCATTAGATGCCAGTGGTACTTTCTCCCTGCTTTTGTGACAAACAGAAATGTTTCCAGACATTGCCAAATGTCCTCTTGGGGACCAAATTATGGTTGAGAACCACACATGTGTCCCTCCTAATTATATACAAGTATGTTAAAAAAAGACAATAAATTTTTACTGCATTGAAATAATAACTTTATTTCAAGGCCTGATTATACTGGGTTTAAATGGTAATTTTTATTTTATAGCTTGTGTGTACCAACAAATACATAAGAAGTTAGGAAATATATAGCAAATTATTTGATTATACGAAAAACAACACCTTTGTATTAAATCACTCATTTAATGAATGATATATGCTGTTAAGAACCTTTCCATGCTAGGGAACTTATAAAGAACATATTTAGCATTTTTGGTACTGTACGTACTATTCAGAGGGTACAAAATGTTAATGGTTCCAAGAATGTTGATATTAAAGACTATTTGCAGATATTAAATTTCATACCTTCCTCTGAATGCAATCTAATTTCTGAACTTCCCCTATTTTTCTTTTGAAGTTTGATAATTATCTCTGTTTTTAAATGAAAGGGAATTGTTCTTTTAATTTTACTCTGTCTTTTTGGTTTCCCACTGAATCCCACTCATAATGAATTTGTAGCGAGAGGCAGGGTGATCAAGTTATGTGATATTTAAATTGAAGTTTGTGGCTTTTAGTGTTGCTACTCAGTATTGACAGTGTATTTTTTTTAAGATTTTATTTATTTATTTATTTGTCAGAGAGAGAGAGAGAGAGAGAGCACAAGCAGGGGGAGCGGCAGGCAGAGGGAGAAGCAGGCTCCCTGCTGAGCAAGGAGCTTGATGTGGGGCTCGATCCCAGGACCCTGGGATCATGACCTGAGCCAAAGGCAGATGCTTAACCCACTGAGCTACCCAGGCGTCCCAATATTGACATTGTATTACGAGCAACACAGATCAATATTTTCTGTAGTTAGTGGGCCTGAACAGTTTTTCTCTTGTCATCTCCTTTAGCTTACCTTAAAATGTATAATCAAAGCATGTGGTGTTTTTAAAAATTCTACATGCTGCTCTTTCAAAAAATTGTAACTATTTCAACCAGGAAGAAATTCTCCAAATTGCAGAGTGATTGCATTTTAAATACCTCTCATTGGTAGAAACTAAAAAAAAAAAAAAAAAAATTAAATGTTTTAGATTCATTTCATTCTGAGCTTCTATTTTCTGTTGCTGTAATGGATAACGTTTTCAAAATTCGAAGATTAAACAGGAAGATTTGTTAAGGGAAAAATATTCTTGTATTGATACTCTGCATTTAGTTGTATGTGTTACTGTCCATAAAAATACACAAATTCTCCTGATGTCAGTGTTGCACATAGCAAGTGGATAGAAGTGATGAATTGGATGATCTGCCGGACAGAAAGAAATGCAGTCTGAGAAGAGAATTTTCCTCTTTGAATAGAACTCTCTTTACACTTGGCCTGAATTTCTTTAAGATAACAATACTGCCTTTCAGAATTTAGCCTTTCTTTAAAGATATTTTTCAAATCAGCATGTTCCATCTAAAATACCTCATGCTAAATATTATGTTAAATTTAAAATGAGAAGCATTCAAACATTAATATCTGAATTAAGCACATAAAAATTAATTTTATACTTTTAAATGTGGAATTATAATAGCATTCTTTTACAAGCTTTTTTTTTTTAGATTATCTTACAAGTAAAAGCAACTGAAAAATTTTGGCAGGCTTGGTCTTTTTCAGAGTGAGTATGACTTTCTTTTTATAGGAGAGTCCTGGCAGATTGTGGTCTATTTTGTGAAGTACTGATTGTGGGGGGGAAATAAAGATGCTATTTATTTTTTTGATTTTCTTTAAACTGAGCAATCAAATTAAAATCTATGATACTGTTTCAAAAGTAATCATCCTGTGTGTTTTTATCCTGTTATCTTTATTTTCTCTGTAAACTGTTTTCTTCTACAATTCCTTAATATTTTTTACTTTATTCAATTAAAATTTATTAGTCACACATTTACTACTAGTCAGGAGTTATCATGAGGACTAGCATTTAAAAACTAGAGGGGATGACTGTTCAGTTGAAATAATGGTGGCTAACTATCCTGACAGAGAGTGCTTGGAAAGAGAGCTCTTTCTTTAACTCTGTTCCACTTTTTATTTGAATGACTTAGATGACTCCCAAATCATGTAATCTAAGTCAGACTCCACTCACTACACAGAGCTCAACTTTGCAACTCCATGAAAAGTTGAAAGAAATAGCTAATGTCTTGAGTAAATTAGAATGAAAAATGATCCTAATGGGCTGAAATGCTACCGCAGCAAAGGAAATGTAATTTAATATGGATACATGTATATGCCTGCATATAAAGATACACAGAATAGTCACTTAAGTTCAGGAAAACCCAACAAAATGATTTTAGTTGACTACCTGTTTTGTAAGAACCAACAATATGATAAAGCTCCTAAAATTGCCAAAGTAATAATGGGCTATAGTAGTTAGTTTCAAAATGAGATTTTCCAAGGGGCTCCCTGAACGGTACCATCAGCTCTTCAGGAGTATTTGTTCTATTCTGGACTTCGTCTCTTAAGGAATAAATAATAGGACATCTGTCCACATGAGTGAACAAGACCATACTCTGAGGAAGAGGAATTGTATTTGGAGGAATGGCATGAGAGGTCTGGTGAAAGAGAATGCTGAGGAACTTGATCTGAAAGGAAGATTTCTGGCAATGGGCATACTCCTTACAGAAGGCAGAACTAGGATCATTGAGCTGGTAGAAACTTTAGGGAGGCTGGTTAATAATATAATAGTTATAAAACTTGGAGCCATTCAGTAGTGGATTGGTTGGGCTGCTTCACAAAGTGACTAGATAAAAAGTGAATTTCCATAATTGCAGACTACAAAGTTAATATAGTAAAATCAGTTGTATTTTTATATCCTAATAGCAAATGATTGGGAAATGAAATTAAAAAGAATTGTATTTATGGTAGTGCCAAAAACCATAAAATACTTAGGTGTGAATATAACAGAAGACTAAGACCTCTATAGTGAAAAATACAAAATATTGTTAAAAGAAACTAAAGAAGCCTAAATGAATGGAGAGATTAAACCATACCTAATATTATGTGTCTTCAGAGATTGGAAGACACAATATTCTTAAGATGGAAATCCTTCTCATATTGATTTATAGATCCAGTGTAATCCCAATCACAATTCTAGCAGGCTTTTTTTGGGGTTGAAACTGACAAGCTGATTATAAAATTTATATGGAAGCTAAAAAAACAGAATAGCCAAAGCAGTTTTTAAAAGAACAGAGTTGGAGAACTTATTGTACTTGATTTGAAGACTTAATTTGTAAAGCTACAGAAATCAATACAGGTTGGTATGGTGAAGTTATATAGCCCAGAGAATTCAGAAATAGACCCACCCATATGTGAACAATTGATTTTTAATAGAGGTACCTTTTGTGAGACAGTTTCCTCTGATTCTCTGAAATTTCTACATATCTTCTGAGCAGGAGGTATTGACATCTTTGTTCCAGACTATCTTTACAAAGATGTTTGTATAACAAACAGCTTTGGGAGATTGAGACAGTGCCTTTCTCTGGGACAGAGAGTGATTTGTTTTCTCCCACAATGATAAACATAATGTCTCCCACTTAGGCAGAGGCTGGGCAGGTTTGCTAGCAGCCCCTTTATAGGAGTTGTTGGAGTTTCCTAAGTTTGTGGTTCCTCAGCTGTGACTAAGACCCACTGTATGTGCAGCGTTCTTTACCTGACTGGACCCCTACATTACCCCCTTGGGAGCTGGGAAACAGGAGGAACCAAAGTAAACATGAAGCTCATGCTGCCTGATATGCCAAGAATTAGAAGGTGCTTTATCTCTGACCCAGGAGTTTTAGGTCTCCTGCTAGCATCACGGAAACTGTGGCAGGGCTAACCTATAGCTTACAAGTAGGATCGTATCAGACCTTTCATAGTTCTTGACAGTACTGAGGGAATTAAAAGGGGGAAAGGAAAGTTGTTTCAGCAAATGGCACTGGATCAACTGGTTATAAATTTGTGAAAAAAAATGAACATCAACCTTGACCTCATACTAGATGTAAAAATTAATATAAAAGATGACTCACGGACCCACACGTACAACGTGAAACTATACTACTGATAAAAGAAAGCATAGAACTTAAATCCTGCAGCCTTGGGGTAAGACAACAGCAAGTCATATCATAAAGGAAAATATTGGCTAATAGGATTTTATCAAAATAATAAACCTTTTCTCTTAATAAAAACATTAGGGAACAAGGTAAGGCTGGCAGAAAATATTTACAAAATATATATCAGACAAAGGACTTGTATCCAGAATACATAAAATACTCTTTCAATTTGATAATAATGAGTCAAAATCCAATTAAAAAATAGTAGACAAATGTTTGGATGATTCACAAAAGACAACCAGCAAATGATCAATAAGCACAAAAAAAGATGACCAGCATAATTTGTGATCAGAGAAATGCAAAGTGAAATCACAGTTTTATCCTACTACATGCCCATTAGAATGATGAGCATGTAGAGTAACTGGAACTTTTATACATCGCTGAACATATGAATGTAATGTAACACAGTATAACTAAATTGGTAGGCAATTTTTAAAAGAGTTAAATATACATATACCATTAAAATAAAAACTTAACAAATAAATATACATATACTATATATATATATAAAACTGTGTGTGTGTGTGTGTGTGTGTATACACACACACACACATTCCACTGCTAGTTATTTACACAAGATAAATGAAACTATATGCCCAACACAATGATTTATACATGAATGTTTAGAGTGGTTTTATTTGTTATAGTCCAGACTGGGAACAACCTAAATGTCATCAGTAGGTGACTGGGTAAACCAGCTGTGTCATACCCATGCAGTGGGCTACTACTCAGAAGTAAAAAGGACAGGCAAACAGCTGATGCATGGAGCATTATGGATGAGTTTCAGAATAATCACAAAGGAGCCAAAGAATACATTTTATGTAATTCCATTTACATACAGTTCTGGAAAGCCCAAATGAATCTATAATGACATAAAGCAGATCAGTGTTATTCTTGCAACAGCGGTAGGGTGAGGGATGGATCATAAAGGGTTGTACAGGAAGTTCTTGGGGCTGGTAGGAATGTTTGTTATCTTGATTGTAGTAATATTTTCATGGGTGGGTATATAAGTCAGAACTCACCAAATTGTACATTTTAAATATAGGTAGGCCATTGTATGTCAGGTAAATCTCAATAAAACGGGAAGAAGAAGACACTATTAAATATTTTATTATTTTTTAGAATATTCCGTTTTCTAAGTTCAGCTTTCTCATACAAAAGAGCTACTTTTTTTTTTTTTTTTTTTGCGTCATTGACTTCTGATTGCCTCATCAGTGATTTGCCTATATATTTACTTCTAGGTCCATATAGTCCCATATATTTAGGTTGGGGGATAACATAAAAGTAATTTAATTTCAGTTGGCCTCACTTACCTCAACTATAAATTTAGGGTTATATCAGATCACCCAGGATTCTTCTGTCTTCGAAAGTCTGTAATTGTAATTATGGATCATTTGGTCTTTTGGGTTTCAGAATCACTTCATAAGGAAGCATTGTAGAAAGATCAGGAATATCTACTCAAATTGATCATGTTAATTCTTTTAGAGAATATTTCGAATAATATTAGATTAATCTGGTAATGCAGAGTTGACAACCAGAAAACAGCTGCCCAAAGATGAAAACCCAGTCTTTGTCTGGATTAACCAGTATTTAAAATCAGAAGTATAGGGGCACCTGGGTGGCTCAGTCATTAGGCGTCTGCCTTTGGCTCAGGTCATGGTCCCGGGGTCCTGGGATCGGGCCCTGCATTGGGCTCCCTGCTCAGCGGGAGGCCTTCTTCTCCCTCTCCCTCACTTGTGTTCCCTCTCTCTCTGTCAAATAAATAAATAAAATCTTTAAAAAAATCAAATCAAATCAAATCAGAAGTATAAATGCAATGTAAAAAATGAATTTATTTTTGTGGTTATGTTACAATAAAACTTTATTTACAAAGACAAGTGGTGGGCCAGAGTTGGCTATGGGCCATAGTGTCCTGATCCTGGCCTAGAGCTTTGTTGTCTGATGGTTAAAGCTTGGTCGCTGCACGTATGGGTTCCAGCTGGAGGAAAGTAGGGAAAGAGAGCCCATGGAGGAGGTAAACTCACTCCTTCAAGGGTCCTGATCAGAAATGGGATATCTCGCATTTCACATTCTTTGGGCCAGGGCCTAGTCAAATGGATGACCTTCTTACAAAGGAGGCTGGGAAATGTCGCTTCTAGTTTCAACAACTGTATTACTTTAGAAGAAGGGAATGGATTTTTTGATAGTGGCTCAGTTAAGAGAAATGTTTCCAAGATCAACAAAGGCTTCAAATTTTGGAATTAAAAGGAGGAACACCATTCAGCCGTGATACCCAGAAGTGGCACAGCAAGGTTCTGTTACAGAAAGTACCCTTGGAAGCCACAAAAGCTGTTCCAGTCCCATACGATCGAAAACTAATGATTGCTAAGCAGCCGCATGCTGGTGCTTGGCAAACATCATCTTCCCGGGAGTAGTTTCCTGTCTCTAAGGTGGGGGTATAACAGCAAGACCTCATCGTGGGGAGTAAATGACACTGCGTGCAAAGCACTGTGCCGGACGGACACACAGGTAGTACTTGGTAAATATTTGTTACAATTACTACCCTCGTCATCAGCATCGACATTTTCTCCTCTAACTCTGACAACTCGCATGAAAGAGGTTCTATTATTCTCAAGAAAAATGAATTTTTATTGTATAAAAATGATTTCATATTGCTTACTGTGTATTTGGAATGATTTAGAAGAAGAGTCTCATGCTTCGCTCAGGGAAATTTCAAAATCAATGCAACAAATGTTATTAAATATTGTTAATATAATTGCACATGGCCAACATGTAGTAATCTAGGTAAGTTTTTATTAGAACCCGCGTGATGGGACAAATGTTAGATAAATGTCTTAGGGATAGGGGAAAGAATGTGTGTTCACTTGGCTAAGTAGAATGTGGAGCGTGGGTGTAGAGAATCAAGAAAAAGTATCTTTTTTTTCATATTCAGGAAAAAATGCCTTTTATGAAGTTGAATGCTCTTGAATATGCTTATGAGTCTTACTCTGATATACCCATTACATAAAGAGCATCCTGTGTAATACATACAAATTCCGTAGTCAGACGTTCTCTGGTGACAGAAATGAAACACCTACAGAAGTTGTAACAGGGCTGCACTGGTATAATAGCCCCCTTTGAGTGGAGCCTGCAGCAGGAAGATAGCTTTACTTACAAACGTCGTGGTTTCACTCTTTAGGCCATGCTTGGACAAACAAGGAGGTCAGTGTGAACAGTCTATTTGCGGGTTAGTCTCAAAAGAAATTCTCAGAAGTTATTTTTGAAAAGCCAAGGAAAATAGAGCTCCTGTTTTTGGTACATATGTCACAGCTGAGCCTCTCCATTTGAAGAGCTTCATTTAATATATTTTGCCTTTTGGAGGGTAAGCTCTAGACTGTATTCTAGACACTGTAGCATTGATAAAATGTTACTGTACAGAGGCCTTGTGTATTCTTTGCACCAAATACCTTCCTTTCTGACACTGCTCTGCCACCAGTCTTTTTCAGAGGGTGAGGAAGTGTTTCATGGATGACCAAGCCAGTTTTTAAAAGATGGTATAAAAACATCAGTTGAAATTTATTATTATTGTTTTTTTTAAAGATTTTATTTATTTATTTCAGAGAGAGAGAGAATGAGAAATAGAAAGCACAAGAGGGAAGAGGGTCAGAGGGAGAAGCGGACTCCCTGCTGAGCAGGAAGCCCGATGCGGGACTCGATCCCTGGACTCCAGGATCATGACCTGAGCCGAAGGCAGAGCCACCCAGGCGCCGAAATTTATTATTATTATTATTGTACTTGTTGTTAGTAAGTCCCACATTAGTGGAACTTTCTAGTATTTTGGAAATGTAAGCAGAATTTGAACATGTTGGAAGTAGGCTAGATTTTGATTTAGAGAAAGTATCTGGAAAAAAAAATTAGGAAAATTGTGATTGAGATAATCAGTTACCAGGCAATAGCTTATGACGTTAAAATTCTAGGCAGTTTGATAGAATGCATATTGAAATGATAATTAGGTGTTCGGTCTTCAGCGGATGATGGGAGCCCAAAAGACTTGTTTAGTCCTAAGAAATTATTGAAGAAACCATGTGCGTATGTAAAGTGAAATAGTTTTTTTCCTTAATAAGTTCAATTAAGAACTATTAGGTATAGCAGATTTATAACACTCTACTGCTGAAATTATTATAATAATTTTCAAATGAGAGTTTTAGCTACCAAGTTGCAGGGAAGAAAATCCTATTTTGAAGTATGTCTTTTCTATCTTACTCATTAGTTACTTGCTTTTTGGAAAATTACTTCGATGTGTTTGATTTCTTATTTCTGATGCCTATTGTACTGAATCAGAACTGACATACATTACCATTTTAGTTGGTATTTAGCGAATTAAATGATTGGTACATGTCATGTAGTTTTGTGTTACAGTTTTAAAGTGACAGTAGGCCTAATCTGAGCATGGTGGCTGGTACCAGCATGGGGGTCCCTCCATCCCTCCCCAGGAGCCCACGGAGTAGGGTGAATTTGGTAATGACAGTGCTAGAGAGGCTCCATAGTCCTATCTCTCTTCTCGGACTCTGTTTTATCTCTCTGAACTTGCCCTTTACTTAGACTGTTAAGTGTTCAGGGAACACTTGAGGCTGCTTTTGTGCTGCATGCTGTGCCTGGCCCTGCACTGCTGCTCTTTTTCCAGATGTTGGTGTTTCAGATTCAGCCCTCTTGCTTACCAACTGAATATTAGGCGAATGTGTCAGAGCATCATTTTCTTCCGTCTGTGAAATAGAGATAATAACATATATCTTGAGATAAATGGTCAGATCCAAATGAGGTAAAATTTAGGAGAGGCTTTTAAAAAGCCTAATTCAAATATTCATTTATCTTCACTAACTGTTTAGTCAGTAGGTTGAATTGAATCGATAACCTTTTTGCATTTGGTGGTATTCCAGACAGCTAGTAGAGCATGTTTTGTGAAAGCCATTTTTGTAAACTTTTCTTTTCTTTTTTTTTTTTTTGGTATCGATTGAGATTGGGTAATGAGACTGATACATATTTTAGATAACTGATTTCTTAGAGGGAAATACTTTGTGCTCAGTCTAGCCTAGTTTTCTTGTCCAAGTGTTCGTTCTGAACCTCTTGCTACATAACGACAAGCCAGAAAAGGGCAGAGTGTCTCCGACTGTCTGCCTACTTAGAGCTCCCAGGAATCTGACCACATCAACCAACAAAGTAGGAAAATTGGGTATGTCTGACCCCCTTAACCCTTTGCTTTTACTTTAGAATGAAAAAAATACGTACTTCCAGTTTACCTAACAGTGACTGTAAATGTTTAACAGCTAGAATGGCATGGACACCAAGGAGTTAGGACTGGAGCAACATTCTGGGGATACCCTGTTCTACTAGGGTTTTGATCTTTGGCTGTGGAATTGGGGAGCGTGTTGGGCAGGGCCAGGGCAGGTGGCAGCGTGTGCACAAGTGCGCATAGGCCCTCTGTCAAAGGGCCGAGTACAACAGAAGCCCGCAACTGTTGCGCACCAGCCTCAAGTTCACCTGAGTGTGTACATCTACAGCTGGAGTCATTCTACCTGATTTTCAATTCGGTTTTAACAGAAACTTGTTCTTCCTTTTCTTTTTTTTTCTTTAATCAGCTGTGGGGGATAGTCATAGGTATAACTGAATATAACATTGCTTTTTTAGGAAGGTATATATAAAATGTTAGCTTTCACACTTTAGTTCCTGGGAAAACTATTTAAAGAAACCTTCATTTGAATCCTTTCATGAAGTGATTTTTAATTTATCTTAGTTATAATATTGAATTTGTATTTGTTAGGTTTGTCATAAAAGCAGTATGCAGAGAGCGTAGACCCCCTAGGTAGCATATAGTTGTGGAAGTTGTAGTTTACAAATGATCATAGAGTTGGGTAAAGGACCTTAAATGATTTGAACTGGATTGGTCCAACTCGTCTGTGGTCAGTCATGCCGCTGGTAAATGCTCAAGCCAGAACTTGACTCCTATCTCCTTTTACTTCCCCTGTTACCTGTTTGTGGTTAAGAAGCAAGGGCGCTCTTTACAGTTTGTCTTCTTCGGATCACGTTGGCAACAGTTAGCATATAAGCTTCGGGATATGTAGCATGGAAGTTCCTGTTCCTGTTTAAAATTTCGGGTAACTGAGGCCCAGAATTTCTTGGTTCCTTATGTGTCTAATTTATTTCCCTATTCACACTGGTTGAGTCAAACCTGCAGTTTGTCACTTTTTCCTCCACAGCCAAAGGTTGCATCTGTATGCTCTAGGTTGCTTAAGATCACAGTGAGAGTTAATAGACCAGGCAGTTCTATGGAATTCTTCTCAAATATGCAGGTTGTGAAAGCTTATCACCGGGGGAAAAAAAACTCGATGCTTGCATTTTTACTCAGGCATAATCCCTTTTTTTTTTTTGTTGTTGTTAAATTGAACGAGGAAACCGAGATCCAGGAAAACATGCTTAGTCAGGAAGATTTACTCATCAAACTGACAGTAGGATTAGTAGGACTAATTGAATCCTTTCCCCAATCTATCCACATCCAAATCTTATCCCACAAGACCCAGACCACATGATACCTTGTCCATGTAGCCTTCTCTGGAGAAAATAATAGATGACCTACAATGGTTAGTCTGACTCTAGAACAAGAAAATGGGGACAACTTGAATCTAGAAGTTACATTTTAAGGAGACTCTGTTTGGGGAATATAGTCTGGGTTATCTGGAACATTGTCACCATCTGGTCTGTTCTTTTTGTACACTTTTTAGTACACTTGAGAAAATCTGCTTTTATTACAAAATATAATGGATACACAAAAGTGTATAAAACAGTTGTGCAATGTATATAATTATGAATAAATTATAAAATAAACACCCATGTAACCACCTCCCACATGAAGAAAATAAGAATATTGTCATTGCCTCTGAATCATTCTAACTTTGGGAGGCAACCACCCCTGACTTTAATGATAAGCACTTTGTTCCTTTTATTTATTTTTAACTTTTTAAAAAAAGATTTATTTATTTATATCAGAGAGAGAGAACAAGTAGGGGGAGAGACAGAAGGGGAGAGAGGGAGAGAAGCAGACTCCCCGCCGAGTCTGGAGCCCAAAGTGGGGCCTGATCCCACTACCCTGAGACATGACCTGAGCTGAAATCAAGAGTCACATGTTCAATTGACTTAGCCACCCAGGCACCTCTGTTTCTTTTTTATTTCTTTATTCTTTTTACTTTGTTCCTTTTAAAATAAAATCATTTTTTTAACGCTTGTATGTATCCTTTGGTAGAACTTTGCCCTTTACTTTTATCTATTTGAAAAGTATATGTCCAAATCCTTTATTTTTTCATTCTATGCATCTGTCTGTCTTGTCTTTGTAGAATTTCTGCATGGAGTTTGGAAACCCTTTGTTGTGTACATCGATTACAGTATCTCGTCTTAGTCTATAACTTGTCTTCTCATTCCGTATTATGTTTTTCATTGAACAGCTGTTTATTATTTTTAACTTAGTCAAGTTTGTCAATAATTCCCTTTATGGAAATCATGATTTTGGAATGTTGTTTAAGAATTTTTTCCTTCCCCCAAGATCATGAAGATATTCTTTTATCTTCTAAAAACCAAATACATAGTTTAGTCTTTCACATTAAGGCCTGAAAATTTCATGTGAAGTTTGTTTTGTTTTTTCTAGATAGTGTGAGGGAAGGACCTAGTTTAATTGTTTTTCATATGGATATCCAATTGTCCCAAGAATTGTTTATTGAAATGATTGTCCTTTCTCTACTTCCTTGAAGTGCTACTTTTGTCGTAACTCTTCAGATATTGTGAGTGTTTCTATGTTTCCTAGTCTGTCCCAGTTGTCTTTTGTTTCTCTATGCTGTAGCAATACTGTGCTGTCTTCATTGCTATTTATTTATAATAACTTTTCATGTCTGATGGAGTTATCACATGCTTTGTTCTTCTTCAGGATTGCCTTGTTTACTCTTGGCCTTTTGCATTTCCATATAAATTTTAGAATTAGCTGGCCAATTTCCACACAGGCCCTTTTTCCACATATACAGACCCTTTTGTAATTTTAGATTGTGATTACATTAAATCTATAGAATAATCTGGGGAAAATTTACTCTTTAATCCATATGAATGGTATATCCCTTCATTTATCTAGGTCTTCTTGCATGTCTCAGTAAAATTTTATAAAGCTATCTTTAGACTCTTGTATATGTCTTTTGATAGATGTATTGCTACTTAGCGAGATTTCTGGTGTACAAAATTAAAATAAAAATTAGTTGTATGTCTGTATTGCAGCAACAAACAAAATAAAATTTAAAAAGATACAATTTTCCAAAACATCTATTTTAAATATATTTCAATTTAGGGTTTAAATTTACCACCTTATTTTGTGCTTTTTACTTTAAAAGTTGCTGCTATTTGATTCTATAAAGACAATAGTGCCCCATTTACCAGTTGGTTGTAAAGTTGTGTCAGTTATTTAGAATTATGAAATATTCTGGTTTGAGAAGTAACAGATATTTGATTTTATAGTGTTAATGACATTACTATATTCTTTTGCATATACTCATTTAATCCTTCTAACAACTTTATGAGAACAGCATATGGTTTCTGTTTGCTAGCAGATGAAACTTAAATGTAGGGATGTTAATTAGTTTGCCTATTGTCATAGCACTAGAAAGTGGTAAGTACCTTGGTCTGAACCAGGTTGTCTCCAACACCAGCGTCCATGATGTTTTCACCTTCAAAATTTTGTCACTTAGCAGTAACTCCCGAGGGCAGCACAGTGCTTTAGGATACGATGGTGATTGATGATGACAATGAAAAACCTGAAGCATCGAGAGACTAATTAATATTCATTTTATTTTGTTTCACTAAGCAAGAAAGAAGGTAATAAATTTTTGGAAAGATTTCTATTCAAAACCTGAAAATCAAAGTGTAAGCCTACTGAGCTTTATGATACAAATGGATTCAAAGCACTTTTTCCTGTTGAAGGGAGGAAATAAAAATGCATAGAGATAGTGCTCATTAATGTTATCAATTTGTTAAAATAGAAAAAATATTTTATAGTTGAGAACCCCACTTTTTACATAAAGCTCAATTTTTTAGAATAGAAAAATGTGAAACTTTAGCTTATATTTATATATCTTTTCTCCTTCTGTCTGTGACTGTCACCTTGCCAAATCTGTGGGAGTTTTATGATCTGTTATCCTCTGAGATCTGTGGATTCATTTAACATTTTGCTGTGATTTTATTGGTTTTGGAATCAAGAACTAAAAACTGAATATAGTTCACTATTCATATAACAAGATTTAAGGATGCTTAGTTTTTAAAAGTTCCTTTGGTCCCCATTAGATTTATTTCTGTTTGACTAATGAGTAGATGGAGGAAAAAAAATCAAACATTGCACATGGTTTCTGGAGGTATGTTTTAATAAAAAAAAAATCAACTCTGGTCAATGAAAGCTTTCAGAAAATGATTTCATGAAAAACTTGCATTCTTTTAAGTTCAGAGTAGTTTTTCCCCAAACCTGAATGTCAGTCATACCACTTTTTTCCTGTTCTCTGTTTTCCATTTTTGTTTGTTTCTTAAAAATATTTCTCAGCTACGAGGAGACTTGCCTGAAAGCTGTCTCGAACTTAGGGTAGAGGTCAATAAAATGATAGCTGGAGAAACTCTAGATTGTCTACTATGTAGGCTAGGATGGAAAAAAAGAAAAACAAGTAAATGGTGTTATGATTTTCTACAGTATACTAGCAGCTTTCTTAATAACACTATGGTGTAAGTATTATCTTTTACACTGAGGCTTGCAACCAACCGGGAGGTCATGAAATAGATTTAAAGCATTACAATCAGCATTTAATTTAAAAAATAGACTAGAATGGAAATTTAAATTTTAAAGTGAATATAAATTGGGGCGCCGGGATGGCTCAGTTGGTTAAGTGTCTGCCTTCGGCTCAGGTCATGATTTCGGAGTCCCAGGATCAAGTCTCGCCTTGGGCTCCCTCCTCTCCAGGGAGTCTGCTTCTGCCTCTGCCCTTCACCCAGCTCATGCTCTCTCTCTCTCAAATAAATAAGTAAAATCTTAAAAAAAAAAGAATCCTTTAAAAAAATAAAGTGAATATAAATTTAAGGGGATTTTAAATAGGACAGATGAAATAGAAAAATTAGTGTATCGCATTATAAAATTAAGTATTTGTTCATGAAAATTTATCAGTTCCACAGATAATGTCAAATAGTGTATGTCAAGATTTAGTCCAGGAAACAGAAACAAGATATGTTTTAAACAGGAAGATATTTAATGCAAGGGTATTAGGTACTTATAAAATTGATTGAAGATATAAAGAATGGGTTTTAGGCTGTTCCAACTGGAATGACTTCCAGACAGTATACAATTGATCCACTTAAAAGCTGTGTACACCTGAAGCTGTTGCTGGAGTTGTGAGTTTGTGAACATACCCCATTGCTGCAATTAAGTATTCAGGAAGCCAGAGTTAATCTGCTGCTGTGTGGTCACAATTGCCTCTTGACACCCAGAGAAAGTGCCACTATCAGCACTGCTGTAGAAAACCTCAGATTTCCTTGTCTTTGTTTGCAGTTGAAACAGCCAAAAGGGTGCAGGAAAATGGCCTCTGCTTCACTTCTGCATTCATCATCTTAGACATAATTGCTTCTGTTTGCAGAACTAATTCTCATCTAGAATTCTAAGTATAAGAGAAATGTTCTTAGCTTATCGTCCTGTCCAACTATCTAGATGGAGGTTAGAAGGGCAGATGAGAGAATCAGTGCAAAACACCCAGCTCGGTTCACCCCTTTGATTGCTCTGTGCTCACACATGCTCTTCTCATCTTAGGCTTCCCCATGATAGCACTAGTGGCAAAACTGTGCAGTTGTCACTCCTATACAGGAAAAGAGGTCACTTCTCCCCAAAATGGGTTACAACAAAGTCACTGTACCTGGTGAATGGACTTTCTTATCCAATAGAGATGCAGACTGAAGTAGTTATATGTTATCTGGGATTTGCTTTAAAATATTCTGGGGCAAGAAAAATGGGAGGGAGAGATGAGGCAAGATTGGCAAAAATGTTGATAATTATTGAGACTGGGGTATGGCTATGTAGTAGTCGATTATTTTTCTCTATTTTTTGTAATCTTTGAAAATTTCCACAGGTAGAAATTAAAAATATATAAATGTAAAATGGAAATCTTTGCTCATACTTCTTTCACTTAAAAATTGGCTATTATGTTTGGGAAGAGTAACAGACGGAGGCAGTGAAACAAAGAAACTGAACCATAGTGATAGAGACCTATATAGAGGAGAATACTGATTCTCCTCGCTTTCTGAAATTTTTTCATTAGTGATTGTATTCATAAATATAAAGCATTGTCACTCTTTTTATTTTAAAAAGAAAATGCTACATAGGGTTATGATAATAATTAACACATTTGTAATGACCAAAAAGTAATTTCATATCATTTGATTGCATTAAGATTAGAGAAATAAATGGTAGACATGATGTGTTATGTCTGAAAAGTCTCAAGGCCAGATCTTCTGACCGTAAATACCAGGTTTGCATCCCTGAAGTATACTTAAGTTGTTATCAATCATTACCATCTACTCTATACATGTATTTTCTTCCCTTACCCGTTTTTTGAGTATAGGGATCTTGAAGAATGCTGTGTGTGTGCACATATGTGTATGTGTGCATGGTGGGTGTGTGCACGTGAGTATGTGCGTGTGTGTGTGTGTGTGTATTTTAACACCAGCTTAATATGAAAAGTGGATGTTGAAACTTCCAATTTCAGCTCTGACAATTAGAGATCTTGGTAGTTGTCATCACTTGCATCCTTACAACAAGAAAAAGCTGGACAAATTGAAAAAAATCAATATCTCTCATCGTAGACCTAAGGTTACAGGGCAAACCATCATCCTGAAATTTGGAGAGATGGGTGCATGCAGATTGTGTCAGCCAATATCTGCTTACCTGGAGCAGAAACTTCTGAAGCAGTAACACTTAAGTGGTAATTTTGATAACTTGCTCAAGACTGGATATGCACTAGTGTTAGAGTTAAAAATTCCTGGGGGAGCCAATCTCAGAGTGGGCCCCAACCCTCACATGTTCATGAACCTTACCAATGGGCACCCCACCAAGTTCTCCCAGTGAAGATTTGAAAATCGTGCAGGCATGACTCTGACAGGACAGTGGGTAAGTAATCATCATAAAATACACCCAGAGCCATCTCAACACAGGCTACTCTTAGGGTGAAAGACTTTGTCAGAACCTTGTCCTGGAGCCATGGGAGTCAGACATTCATCTCTAGTCCCCTATAACCTTCCTGTCTTATTGAAGGAATTAAGTGAAATGCTGTATGAGGGTTAACAGGCCAGAGGCATCCAAATCTTAGAAGACTGAAATTTAATCAGAAGAGTATGGAATGCTACCTGTCACCACATTTTACTACTAATCCAACAGGTCTCCAGTATAATAACGGTGAATTATAGCTGAAAGAACTGCAGGACACAGATTCCTTCTGAGGAGGAGTACGTAGGGAAGCCTAAAGTCAGGAGCAGGGGATAAAAATAAAGATAATAGAGGACTTTGTTGTCTCTAGCACCTACAGCAAACATTAAACACAACCCAGAGGATAGCCAGATGAACATAAATCTTCACACTGAAGGCCTATTTACTTTAGTTCCTGTTTCCTAGTACAATATACCTGCTTTCAACAAAAAACTACAAGGCATCTCTAAAGAGGTAAAGGAGTCACCAGATATGATAGGTATTAGAATTATTGGACAAGTAACTTAAAATAACTGATTAATACAAAAGGGCTCTAATCAGAGAAGTAGACAACATGCAAGAATAGATGGCTTAGGGATGCCTGGGTAGCTCAGTCGGTTAAGCGTCTGCCTTTGGCTCAGGTCATGATCTCAGGGTCGTGGGATCTAGCCCTGCGTTGGGCTCCCTGCTCAGCAGGGAGTCTGCTTCTCTCTCTCCCTCTGCTCCTTCCCCTGGCTTGTCCTCTTTTTCTCTCTCTGTATCTCAAATAAATAAATAAATCTTAAAAAAAAAAGACTAGGCTTATATAAGAATGGAGGTAGAAACTCAAGGAATCAAAAGAAAATGCTAGAAATCAAAAGCACTATAACAGAAATGAAGAATGCCTTCAGTGAGTTCATCAGTGGACTTGACATGGCTGAGGAAAGAATTAGTGAGTGCGAAGATAGGTCAATAGAAGCTTCCAAAATTGAAATGCAAAGAAAAGCAAAAAGAAAAAAAAGCATTCAAGAATTGTGGGACAATTTTTAAAGGTTTTACACACCTATAATTGGGGTACCAGCTGGAGGATAAAGAGAGGAAAGAACAAAAAAAATTTGAATTGATAATGGCTAAGACTTTGCAAAATTAATTAATTAATTAATGAAAACCACAGACACAGGAAGCTCAGAAAATACCAGGCAGCATAAATACCAAAAGCAATCAAACAAACAAGTAAACTAAAAACACAGACCACCAACTCACACATCCTGTTTAAACTGCTGAAAACCAAAGGCAAAGAGAAAATCTTGTTATAAGCCAGATGGGAAAAATACTTTACCTATGGGGGAGCAAGGACAAGAAAGGTGGATGTAAGGTTTTAAATACTTAATGATACACATATTTACACCTTCAATTTAGCAATGACTTTTTAAATGCCTATTAAATGTCATGTTTTATGAAAGGTGAGGCAGGCAAAATAAGACCTAATAACCTCCTTGTCCCAACTGAGTAGTAAAATCTGGTAGAAGGAAGTAAGAAAAGTATATGTATAATGATAATAATAATAGTAATAATCATATTCAGATTTTAAAGTTACCACAAGGGAGGTACTGGTCAGAGAAAGTGTCATGAGGGCCTGAGGGGAGGGAAAGCTTGCACTGGCTGGGTGGGCCAGGGACAGCTCCTTTCCTGTTGCCCACAGGAGCTGACCCAAAACTTGACCTTCATAATTTTCCTCACATTTCTTTAAATTTTCACCTGCCCCTCAGTCAGGCTATCTTGCCGTCTGTTTCACTGAGAAAGTAGTGACAATAGAGAACATTGTTATTTCTACTCCTGTTCTCATGCTATGTCCAGTTTTCTCGTAAGGCACTTTTCATTCTCTGCACAAGTCGCTCAGTGTGCTCTCTGTTTCTGCCTCAGTCCTGGCAGACCTCTCGTGATTATTTTGCTGACCTCTCACTCTTCTCCCCAATCCCATCTTTCCAGCATCCTATACATTCTCTGTGAAACAGATTAATCATCTCTTCCCTTGCTTCACCTTTGCTATGCTTCTCGCATTGCCTACAGAATAAAATCTTCCTCTTGAGCCTGTCTTTCAAAGACCCTCGTATTCTGCCACAAACTACGGTTTTTGATTTCTGAGAGGAGATATCCCATGAAATGTTTTCCAAACTTACTTGACAGAAATATCCATTTAATGTCTCCTGGGCCTGTAACGTTTTGCAGAGTACAGTTTGGGAAGTGCTGGGATTGAATGAAGAATGTGAACTTCTGGGAATGGGAACAGGAGGGAGAAGCATGACTGAAGTCATCTTGGTAGTAATGAGCATGGAGAATAGGCCAGCTGCATATGAGGTCATGACATACATTAGTACATGATTCTCCAAATGCTGATTTCTTCTCCAAGATTTTTAGGAGTGAGCCTCTGTGTCTGTTTATAATCTGCAAAGACTCTGTCATGCAGAAAAATAGGAGGAAAAGCCTTTCCGCTCTTAATCTCAGGAGAAAAGAGATTTTAACCACGTTTCTGGAAACTTGCATTGGCAGAATTTGAAGTCTTCCAGAGACCTCAGTTTTATTTCATTTGTAGTTATATTTCCTCTTAGCAATTTAAATGTAGGATTATTTGGCAAATTTGAGAAGAATAATGCATTTTCATTTCTTAAGAATTTTTGTGCTGTTCTTTTATAGCCTCCCTGAAATATTTGCATTTATCCAATTGTCATCCAAATATCTGAATGTATCCTTGATAATGTTCCTATCGCAAAAGCTGTGGTTCATTGAATTTCTTTTTTAAAGATTTATTTATTTATTTGAGAGAGAGAGCGAGAGAGCTGGGGGGAGGGGGAGAGAGAGAGAAGGAGAGTCTTAAGTGACTCCACCCTGAGTGTGGAGCCCCACGTGGGGCTCAATCTCCCGACCCTGAGATCATGACCTGAGCCTAAACAAGAAGTCAGATGCTTAACGGGCTGCCACCCAGGTGCCCCCATTGAGTGTTCTTTTATTTGCAATTTCTTGTAACTAGGAATCTCCTGCTTTAGTAGAATGGGAATAATTAACTGTCGTGTCTTTAAGGAGTACTAAATCATTCCGAAGTGACATATATAAAAATACTAATTATAATTTCTTATTATATATTACAATCCTTTAAAAATTCATGATTTCTTTAAACTGTTTTTAGTGAGACTTGCAGGACCTAGGCCGGAGAGTCAACTGGAGAGACTGACCACTCAGTGTTGCAAATGGAAATTTTAACCTCTTTCCATAGGACCTTTTTATAGTTAGAGGGCAAAATGCAAGGCAAGTCCTGTAGTACACCCTTGGGGACAGGAGACTCTTTCTAGGCCTCACTTACAGGTGGGGAGAGGATCCTCATATCCATCTGGGCCTTGTTCTCTGGTTCCAGGCCGGCCAGGCCAGGGTTTGGCAGAGCCTGGGGGAAGCGGGTATCACCTGGCTGTCAGGGAAGACAGGTAGCCAGAGGTACTCTTCCTGTCCCCCATGGACTTCCGGTCTGGTGGGACATGAAGTATACCTATGCCTACGCATTTAACTTTGGGATTATACTTTAAGTGTTGACTTCCTCAGAAGATGCAGAATTAGGAGTGGAGAAGGAAGAAAAAAAGTGCTTAGGGAATATGTGATACAAACATATAATGGCAGTGGAATGGGTCTCTTTCTGCAATTTTGGGTTAAAACCCTGAAGTTGTTGCTTGTGCTACTACTTTTTGAAGCCGATAGGCTTCGTTAGAAGAGGCAAAGGGCATAAACCAGATACTGTGCTGCATTTAAGTTTCAGATCACTGGCAGTATGTCAGTTTTCCTTGTGTGATCTTTAAATATTCTGGCTGGACAATACACCTGTTCTTCACGAAGACACAGTAACGGGAACCTCATGTAAAGTAAAGCTTCTTCTTGATGGGGAATTTAGTCAGTAGATTGTCTAATGTTATTTTCATGATCAAGAGAAAGAGAAAGCTATCAGGCTGCCAAAAAGCAATGCTTTCAGCGTCATCCTCATGTTGAAATGAATTCCAGTTGCGGACTTGTAGCTGATAACTCTCATTTTGGAATTATTACATTTCCAGTACCTATAAAAGTATATTTTTGCTGAAAAATGTTCCATGAAGACATATTTTAAGTATTCCATTTGCTATCAGTTTCACTAACTTAGAACCGTATTTTAAAAATGTTTTCCTTTCATCAGTAGCGACATGGAAGTCTTGCTACCGTATTAGCTACAGGAACATGTATAGAAAATGAGACTGCTAAATTAAGTCTTTTTTCCTCTCCTTTCTTTAAAACTATATTATTGTGTTCCTTTGTGGTATTTCCATCACTTACGGGAATGAGACTTCAAATTGAATTCTAGAGAGACTTGAATTCCCCTTGGGTTCTCTTTTGCTGGAGGTATGTGTATGCTCGGAGGTAATTAGTGGCGCCTCATTAGGATAATGCCGGCAGAGTGGTAAGACTTCCTTCTGCCTTGAATAACTGCTGAGAAAAAGCAGACACCCACCATTAAGTAAATACCCTTGCTTGTGCTTCCTATACAATGAAAATACTCTGGACAGTAATACATAACACACAGCGCAAATGAATGAAAAACTTAAAGCGAGCTACCCCTCTAATAATAAATTGTGGAAGCATCTTTTCTAAATACGGACTTCACTTTCTACCTGGCACAGGCTGCCCCACGCCATTTGTTTCCTACTCCTACTTCTCCCTTTTGTCTTAATGATTCTCCTCAGTTCTGTCCTTAAATACCCCTAAGCCTGTTTGTTAGCTAATTTTCTTAGGCTTTGACGTAATTCAGAGGTAAGATTTAGTGAATTGCTCTTTCGCTTGGCCAACATTGAAATTCCACTTATCTCAGAAGAAAAATAATACATTGGAGGCTCTGTGCTTCAAAATTTGACCGACAAGGAGACGCACCAAAAGAAGCCTTAGGCTGAGGGAGGGGGAAATGAGGCAGTTACTGGCTTTTTAAAGTCGTTTGCAGTTAATTTCCGGTCACTGTCCCCAGTGGCTGCTATAAACTGTTTCCTCTCTCCTCACGTCCTGAAAGCCACACTTTATCCATCATCCTCATCTCCTTTGTCCTGAAGAGACTGAGGCCACCTGAGGTGAATTCCATCTCTTGCACCTAAATTGTTGTTCTTCATCGGCACTCGTGCTCTTTTCCCTTCTGCCTCTGCAAGGGTATGTGTAAGTCGTTGAAGTTTAGAGAAACAAATATGAGCGTTTTGCCCCTGCAGTATCATTTGAAAGATCCGTCACCTAATGTCCATTTTCTGTTTTTAATTTGAAAGGTTCTAGTGAGTCTAAAAAAGGAAGATAAATATGAAAATGGCTTGAAAACTATAAAGGGCTGTACAGTGCATAAGTTGTTGTTATTAGCACTCTTTTCCATTGTTTGAGCTTGATATAGTTTGATCCAGTTTTTATTAGTGGAAAAGATTTAGTTGAAAAGGATGCAGCAAAATTCGAGTGGATTCAGTGAAGAGGGAGGATGAGAAGAATAGAAAATGGGTCCTACGAGTAAAATTGAAAACACTTGGGACTTTATTTTGTCCTTAGAAAACTGGGCAAGATGACTAACTCCTTCAAGCATATGAGAGATTATTATATTGACCCATACTACACTTTATCTCTTCAAAAATGAAATGAAGAAAAGGGTTTTAAATTGTGGCAACAGAGAAGAGTCTGTTCTTTGTGAATTAAGGGGTTATTAAACACTGAAAGAGGATATTAAAGGAAGCTGTAGAATTCTCAGCATTGAGTACCGTTAAGATTAGGTATTATTTCTCTTAAATGTTTCAGATATTTTTTCCTAAAAGCAGATGACCTGATGACCCCTTGTCTTGCCTATAATCTTTTGGACTCTACTGTTTTATAACACTGGAATTTGGAGCATCATAGGGAGCGCTTATTTTTCTCTTTTCTGTTAAAAATTTTCCTAAGTATGCTCATTTTCTAAGAAGATGCTTTGCAGCGAGAGAGATGGAGGCCTGCACGGGTCATAGTTGGACTGAGTCCCCGGGGTCCTCTGCCATGGTTTCCAGCTGAAGGGGACCACAGCTGCTGTTGAGCTACCGGCTTCTCACCTCCTCCTTTTTCCCACCAGTTCGAAATCACTTGTTTGTGAATAATCCATCATCTTTGATTAAATCAGACCAGAAATAAAAGCCCACACATCCTCAAATAAAGAGCAAACATTCAGATCTTGACCTTGCAATTTCCAAAATTTTTTCCGAACGCTCATTACCAACTGGGTTGATCAAGTCTTCTTTCCTTGTTCTTTCTCGGAGGAACAATGAGCTGCAGCCGTCTGTGACCCTCAGAGTCGAATGCATTGTGCAAGTGCATTGTGAGATTTGTAATCGAAAGCTCCTCGTGTGTCTTGGTTTTGGTGCTGTCCTCTCTGCTGGATTGCCGCAATGGAGTGATTCAGGCAAGCAGAGAGGGTCCCGTTAGAACCCTCCAGGTGTGGTGTGACACACACCACTGTTGGCGGTGGCTGAGTTATGTCACATGTACCTCTGCTGGACTTATGGTCGTTCCCACTCCAAGATTAAAGTCAATATGCCATCTCTTTGCATTAATTTTAATGGCTCTTGACTTCTGTAGTATAAATGAATAACTTGTATCAGCAGGGACCATGCAGTGAGTTTTTTGGAACAAATGTTTTAAAGTGTATATATATATATTTTAGTTCTTGTGTATCATGTCATTTATCGAGTGCCATCAATATAGTTTCAGTCTTCAATGACATGATCTTTGACTATGTTTTTCCAACTCACTGTAAACCTTTCCTTTTTAAGAATTCACTCCTTGAACTGTAATCGCCTCAGTTCTCCAGGATCTTTTTTATGACTGGTTTGAATGAACTCATTGTTTATTCACAGTAAAGAATGTTTCTGATACTGCTTCGTTGTATTGAGTGCTCAAGCTGACTTTCTTGTTGAGCCCAAAAGGTCTATTCTGAGTATACTTTCTCTCAGGTTCTACCTTTGCTGAAACCGAAGGAGATTTTGAAGAATTTCCCCAGTCTCACCAGGTTGTTTCAGCTACTTTCAGTTTTCTTTTTGGCTTTGCAATAACTTTTGCCAATTATGAAGATTGATTCACTGGGGACCTCTTTATCTTTTTGCATTGTGATTTGAAGTGTAGATTTAAAGGGAACGTATTGTTGAGGCAGCTAATTCTTTTAGGCCTTGGCAGTTGGAAGTAATCCATGTAGAAATCCATATAGAAGATGTTTGATGGTTGAAAAAATGTAATCTATAGGCTAACTGGATATAACAAAATGTAGAGTATAGAAGCATGCTGGTTAATAAATATTCCCTGTTTTTCCTTAGATGGAATACGGTTTTATTTGTATGATCAAATTAAAATAGGATTTTAGTTATGTTTTTCCAGATTGAATATTTGTTTTAGAAAGGAACAGCTGTCAACAGAATTAGAAAGAAGACTTCATTGTCTTTTATTTCCACATCAATTATACATAAAACAAAAATGCATATTAAATGATAGTACAAAAAGTCTAATGTAAAACCAGTTGTATGTACAAATATTGATGTGTGTTTTTCATTGACTAAGATGATAAAAATTCAGGAACATTTCTCTCCTTAATAGTTACATCCAGGGGCACCTGGGTGGCTCAGTCGTTAAGCATCTGCCTTCGGCTCAGGTCGGGGTCCTGGGATCGAGCCCCGCATCGGGCTCCCTGCTCGGCGGGAAGCCTGCTTCTCCCTCTCCCACTCCCCCTGCTTGTGTTCCCTCTCTTGCTATCTCTCTCTCTCTCTCTGTGAAATAAATAAATAAAATCTTAAAAAAAATCACATCCATTAAATCTATTTTATGACTTCTTGTATTAGAACCCATTCGTTTGTCTATCATTTTTTAAAGTGTTCATTCAAAAAACTTATGTGACTGGTAGGATTTTAAGATAAATAGGATAGTCTTTTTCTGGGAGCTAACTTGAGAAACTTGGGTGTGAAAGATAAATAAATATGTAAGAAGTACAATAATAGAAATATTATTATAGCAACCTCTTTTGCATCATCTCTGCTTTTTAAGAAAACCTCTGGGATAGGCTTTACCAGGGATTTCAAACTTGTAAATGTGTGCTGAGTGATTTCAAGAGTTCTGCAAACCCAGCATTGACTGTAGGTTTAATTAATAATATATGACTCACATATGTATTGCTGTTTTCCAAGTTGATGTAGAAGTGATCCTGTTGAAGTGTGATTTCATTCATACAGTTATCCAATTCACAGAAGCTTTTTGGTCATTATATGCCCTTTCCACTGCTGCTGAAAGAGCATCCACTATCATATGATGGGTGCATGATAGTTGTTGATTTTGAAAATCAAACAACAACAAAATCAACTGAATGAATGTCCAGAATCTTGCTATTGGATTCCAGGTTTTAGCGAGTGCATGTAAGCTCTCGCAAGGCTGTCACTGTTTGCAAAAGAAGTTTGAGTCTTTGGTGAAAGTGGCTCTTTGGTTTGGCCTCTTTTCTGCTGGTCACATCTTTAACTGAGTGATATTGTCAACTCTGTGCGTAATGTTTTGATTTGGATCCACCTCCTGCATTTCCATTAAGCGCCTCCTAGAAAACTACTTAGGGAGTTTATCCTGCCTGTTCTTGAACCTCATGGTCAGAATGTAATCTTTCCTAGAAGCCTTGTGTATTGACTTCCCTTTCAGAACAAAAGTTCCTCGGGCATTACTGTGGTGACCAGCTGCTTTTGACATGGGCCCTTTCTGACTTCTTATTTTCATTAAAGGATTTTCATTTTGCTATCTCAGAGTAGTTTAAGTGTGAGTTCAGTCTGTGTCATCCTACTGACTCGAATTCTTTTTGCTTTAAGGAAGTCAAATCCTTTTTGAATGATCAAAAATTAAACATTTGTGACTTACTCAAAGCAGTAGCGGTTTGCAAAACTGTAACAGAAAACTTTTTTTTCTAAAAAATGATGCTGTTTAAGGTTTCTGAAAATTCTGCATGATCCTTCTTCCATAGGTTGCAGCATTTCTAAAACTTGGCAGTAAGTTTTAATTTTCTTTGTTTTATATGTCTGAGTTGGTGTTTGCAGAATTAGCAGTATTCATAAGAAATTTTTTGGGAAGCATTTGTCAGAATATGGTATTTGGTGATGGTGGTTATTATTAAGGAATTCATTTTTATTAAATGAATTTAATAAAATTTTTATTAAAGAAGCCTTTGCTCCATTACTCCTTTAATAAAATACAGTGAGCTTATGTGTCTTTCTTTGCTTAAGACAATGGGAGATGGTTTAATGTGTTTTTGAGTTATTTGTTAAATAGCCAAATTAAAGATATTAAAGTGAATAGATATCTTTTCCTGAAAATCTCAGTACTCAGCTGTCTTGCGAAAGCATAGCAGGCCACTTGAAGAGCTTACCAAGGAATTTGTGTTTCGACTATTTTATATATTTTTCTATCTTGTTCTTTTTCTGTTGTAATATACTTGAGGCAGTAAAATGGCCAGACACATGTGAAAGTCCTCATTCTTGGACCTACACAGAAATGTTTAGTGTTTACAGCATTAGTGTAGTTACTTAATGCTCATGGGATTTAGCATCCATGTTTCTCCCACCTATATTTTGAAAGTATTATGTTGTATATTATTTTCTAGTGTGGCTTTTGTCCTTTGATTCTCAAACTAAGGGTCTTAGGGGAAGTGCTGGACATATTTTAGCCTTTATATCATAGAATTATACAATATTAAGTCATTAAATTAGACTCTTCCCGCTGCATATCTCCACATGGGTAGCTGTCAGTGCATCTTCTCTCCAGAGCCTAATTTTCCTTCTGCCTTCCCAGTTTTAGTTATTGGCATCAGCCAACAGTCAGGAACTCAGGACAGCAGTCTTGGAGTTATTTTTCCATTTTCCTCTTCTCTTGCTTCTGTGTCCAATCAGTTGCCATGTGCCATCAATTCTAACTCTTGCAGTATCTCTTTTTCCTCCACTCCTTTCTTTTGTCACGGCTCCTACTCTTTGTCATGCTCTCATCATTTCTACTCTGGAAAAGTGCAAAAACCTGCTTGCCTCTGGTCTCCCCCTCTGTCAAGTCGTTATTGTCTAAATGCTCAGAACAATTTCCATGCTTGATAAAACGTACTGCCTTCAGAGAAGCTATTTCATTGCTTTTTAGTAAGGT
This sequence comes from Eumetopias jubatus, assembly GCF_037043125.1. Lineage (NCBI taxonomy): Eukaryota > Metazoa > Chordata > Mammalia > Carnivora > Otariidae > Eumetopias > Eumetopias jubatus. Next base: position 39,727,119 of record NW_028274820.1, read on the forward strand.
TGGTGGGACTCTTCCTCTCTAGCCTCATGCTACCATTAGAATGTTTTTCATTGTCTGAGTCTCTGTATGTTGAGATGGATATGAACGATCTTATTGTTGAAAGAAGAGCAAACAAGATGATTAACATTTTCACAAATCGTATCTGAGGGAAGGTCATAGAAATGGGTCATGGCTGTTATCAAGAAGACTGGTATGTGTTTGCAGAGGGAATTGGGAGCAGAGTAACTGGAACCTGGACCTCACACGAAGGAGTTATATTTGCATTTGTCTCACAATACATCTGGCACTGAGAGAATCTCCTTTGTGTACATGAAAGAAATACTACAGCAAAATTCAAAACAGTTTTAAATTTCTCAAGACCAAAAACATAAAAATATTAGGTAACAGTGAAAACAATATTGACGACTTCATGGAAAGTCTTATGTGTGACTTTACTTTTAAACTCTGGTGGCAGAGAGAGGGGGGAAGAGCTCCTCACAGCTTGGATGGCTTGAAGCTGAGGAGATGACGTCTCAGGCAGAATCTCTTTGTGAGCCACTTGCTGCATTGTTCTGTGTGGTGGTTTGTAGTAAGTGTAGGCCATAGGATCTTTCCTCGTTTAGATTTCTGCCACTTTTGCCAAACTTCAGAAGGCCTCATCAGCTGCGCTGTTTGGGCAGCAGGCCATAGCATGGAGAAATGGAACCACATTGCTTTGGAAAGCCACCCCCCCGCCCCCTGCCCAGCAAAATACCTCATCGCCTGCTCTCTAGAAACATAGATAGTTCAACTCATTTAGGTATTTGGAAGATAGGAAAGATTTGAAGAGCAATCACAAAACTATGTTTGGCCTAAAAAGATAAATCTGGTAGAATGTTAAAAACAGCTACAATAAGCATATATAGCTAGCTCATGTTGGGTAACTATGGAACCATGACATTTTAGAGTGGATACATTGATCATTTTAGATGAGATTTTAGATTACAGCTTCCTCCGGTCGTTTCCCTTTGTATTTGGGATTAATTCAAAGTCTACCATGCATTGCCTGGAACCAGGGTGACCATTTAATTTATCATTGAAATCAGAATTCTGTCGCAAGTGAAAGGAAGTGCTATTACTAATTGCGCCTGAAGAACCAGGAGTACCTAGCCCTGTCCTAGGCCAGTTAAGATGTACGGTTACCTGAACTCTAAGGCCCTACTCCCTGGCCCCTGCTTGTCGCCTCCCACCTCATCTGCCACTTTTTCCCCACACTCCACACTGGCCTTTTTTTCTCATCTTTGACTGGTCTAGGTTTGTACTTGTCTTGGAGCCTTTGGATACTATCTCTTCCTTTTCCTGAAGCACTCTGTGCCCCCATACTGTCACGTGGTTAACCCCTTGTCGTTCAGGTCCTGGCACAAATATCATTTCATCGGTGAGGGCTTCCCTGGCTATCTACAGTTATCCTTCTTCCCAGCACACCCGCCTTTGTTTCTCATAGCACTTAACACTACCTGAAATTTTGTGTGCGTATTCATTCACTTACCTGTTTGTCTTTGCTCATAAAATAAACAGTAGGTACTATGTTTATCTTGTTCATTACCATGCTTCCTATGCTTTGAACATTGTCTGGTGTGTAAGGTTCAAATATATTAGTTGAATAAGTAAAAGCAAGTTAGTTATTGTAACTTAACTGATTGACTCCTGATGAATTAAGTATCATGACATTAAAACAAAGGTTATTTTGGGGAAAAGCACCTTGGTATAGGAGACAGATGGGACTATTTCCTTGGATTACTTCAGCTTTCACTGACTGTCCTTCCCTTTCTGAACCTCAGTTCCCACATCTGTCAAGTGGGGATTGTAACTGTGTTGCCCACCTCACCATTAGTAGTATAAAATAAACGTTTGAGAAAGGACTGTGTAAACTGTTAGAGGGCTTTTATAATTAGAAGGTGTAACCATACATTTTCCACTTCTCTGCCACTTAAAATATTGCTGTTTTCCATCTTCCCCATTTCTGTTAAGACCTCCAGGCTAGAAACCTTAGAAATAATTCTTAACTGTACCCACCCTTTTGTTCTTGACATGGAGTTAAGTCTCTAAGCTCTGTTAATTCTTCCTTTGAAACATCTCCAGTTTCAATTTTTATTGCCACTACTTAACACCCCATGTTAGTGCCTCATCACTTTTTCCTAGATTACTATGATAACATTTAACATGTTTATTTTCTCTTCCCCATCTGGCTTACCAAAGGCAGGTTAATCTTCCTTCAAAGAGATGTTTGCCAGTAACCTACCATGATCTCCATAGCCTGTTTGAAAACATCCACATTTCTAAGCCTGGCTTTTGGGGTCTTCTAAGGTCATACTCTGCATGCTAATTTCTGCCTCATGTCCATCTCCTCAGTTTTATATTAATACACTCATTTCTGTGGGGTTTTTTTTCCCCCACTTGTTTCTCAATCAAACATAAAATGCTCTTTCCGTTCAAGCACTTTATCCTCCAGGAAGTCTTTTCTGACAACACACCCCCCATTTAATCCCAACACACTTAAAAAACTTCTTGTGCTTTTTTTGTTTGTTTGTTACGTAGACATGGTGCATCTCTCCTAACCTCCATTTATTGAGTACCTACCATATGCCAGGAATAATATTCTAAATGTTTTCTTTAATAATTACCAAAATCGATACAAAGCAACCTAAGAAAGGTTAATGCAGTTATTTAGTAACTTGTGTTGTTATTTAACTGCTGTGTAGAAATGTGTTTTCAGCATAAAAAATTCAAAAGCAAGACCCGTGTCTCATACTTCTTCACCTGCGCATACTATTAGCAATATTAAGTTCTCACTTATGCTTGTTAAAATTGCGTATGTGTTTTGTTTTCCTAACGGCTGACTTTTTCTTATCAGCACACTTGAAACCTATGAATTTGTGTCCTGAAGAACTTGAGTGACCCAAGACGTTCTTATCTAAACAATTAAATTAGAATGACAGAAGTTGGGTGAATTTGCTAATTACCTTGTAGTCATTTGTTATCTAGGAACAGGTTTATAAGCATGGGATTTATGTGGTATTCACCCTTCCCCACAACAAACCAATACACTGGTTTATAGTCACGCCAAGATAGTTCCAGCATAATACTTTGAGCAGCATGGCAGATTTTTTTTTCTCGCTTTTTAGTACTGGTGACTTTAGACTGAAGTTTCCAGTGGTCTGAGGTTAATGAACTGTTGCATTCTTATTAACCATGGTGAGCTTATGGTGTTACAAAATACCAGGTTTTTCTTGCCATATGATTTTTTTCCCCTCCGTATGACTTTGTTGCATTTTTCAGTGTGTGAAAACTGCATGCATCATATTACCATGTTCCCAGAAGTTGCCTGGCAATAGCCAAGTTTGGCTGAAGTAATGCTAATGGCATTTACACCTCATGAAACTTATCACTGATCTGGTGAAACCTGATACTTTAGTATATTTTTGCAGGTATTTGCTTTAACGGCAGCTTTTAAGAAAAATTGAATGTATACACCATTGAATCTTGAAAAGGCCAAAATCTAAATGAAATACTTATATTTGGACGTTCAGCCAGGGCAGTTCTAAAAATAATCAGACACACCATCACTAACATTTGTGAGACAACTTCAAGTTACATCTAAGCATTGATTAAATTATTAATGTGATTTATGACTTTAAAAAAAAAAAACATTGAATTTTGATCTTTCTCCTTCCGACAGGTATTGTTTGGAGACTTCACTTAGAAAAGAAAAAGAGGAATTTATGACCTCATCAAAATCCTCATTAGGGAATATGTTTGGCTTTCATGCTGAGTGTTTTTTTTTTTGGTCTTTCTTTCTTTCTTTCTTTCTTTCTTTCTTTCTTTCTTTCTTTCTTTCTTTCTTTCTCTCTCTCTCTCTCTCTCTCTCTCTCTCTCTCTCTCTCTCTCTCTCTCTCTCTCTCTCTCTCCTTCCTTCCTTCCTTCCTTCCTCTCTCTGTCTTCCTTCCTTTTGTTCATTCGTTCGTTCGTTGTTTGTTTCCAAGAAATTCAGTCTCTACACTCACATAATTTGGGGGATTTCAAATACTACATCATTCAGCCACAGCTGTTTTAGATATGCCACAAATTGTAGTTGTATGAAATTGATTTTGATTTTTTTTTAATATGGAGAAAAGCAAAGGATACAGAAAAGCAAACAAAACAGGGAAAATTTAAACTGTCTCCATAGTAATAGAGTAATTCATGCAGCCAAAATGCTACAGCTTAGTAAGTAACTACCTTACTTTTAGTGCAACATCAAATATTGGTGGTTTGTTTCTCATTGGGTGCAGATGTGGACTATTCTACCTCTTTAGGGTCATTTATAAGAAATTATAGTCATGGTAGAGACGTTTAATTTGGGTTTGCTCCATGAACTTGAGGCATTTTTCCCAATAAGGAACTGGTCGATGAATTTTAGGTACATTAAAGAAATACAGACAACTTGCACAACTTCTAAAACTTGGAAAACCACCCCCATGTTTTGTTTTTTTCTAATCCTCTCTGAGCTCATTTGTTAATAACCCTCTTCTTACTCATTTTTATGCCTTCCACTTACCCAATTTTCTACTTGGAATGACTTTCTTTGTAACAAAATCCATTTGATTCCTTCTCCCTGTACCTTTTTAGTATAACATTGAAGAGAAGTTAATTATATTGAACAGTTGTTCTTAAGTTTGCTTCACTTACCTTCTTCCTAATCATTCATTTTTCTTCTGATTTTGAACTTCACTTATGGGTGGTAGATCAGGAATTGGAAAGACTTTTGTTCTGAATAATTGGAGTGACAATATTTGCCAATTAGACAGATACTAGAGCAATGGTTATAAACCTGTCTGAGCGCTAGGACTTTATGGAGAAGATTTGGAAACATGTATTTTCAAGTGTGTACCCAAAGATTCTGGCTTAGTAAGCTAAAAGTGGCCCTGTAAATAAGTGCTAAAAATAATTGACAACAGTTTTGTTCTTAAGTCACCTTAAATGAAACTCTAAGGATTAGTTTATGAAGAAAAAAAAAAGATTTTTTGTTCTTCTGGAGATTCTCTCTCCAAAGTCCTGTCTTCAGCTGGATTGTTTAGTTGGCTTGTTAGTAAAGAAGAATGGTTTAGGCTAAATTAAAATAATTAACTGGGGTGTTAATGGGTCCATTACTAGATATTAAGTGTTACACTGAGTAAGGTAGAAAATGCAAAGATGTTTTTCTTAGAAGAAAGAAAACAATATATATCAGACAATATATATGTTGGGGCTTGTAAATGAGACTTCTCAAGGGCAGAGTATGGACTGAGGAGAGAAGAGCGCCTCTCTTGGGGTCCTCAGGCCTATAGTCTTTAGCCTTTGCTTAGAGCGGAGGGGTCTGAAAGCAAGGTTGTGAGGCAGTTACTGAGCAGTGGGAAGAAGACAGGGAAGGTGGCATGACAGGGTGAAGGGACAGTCCTAGGAGGGAATAGTCAAATGTGTTGAAGCTGCAGTAAGAGGTCAAGTAAAATGAGGATTAGAAAATTGGCTTTACCAGAGGCGACGGTAAAAAAAAGGATGAGGAGAATGGAACGTTCTTGTATCAAAGACGCATTTTTTCAAACTCCAGTTATTCATCTGTCATCTCCATATTTTTTTTTCATTTCTAATTACCATCCTATTTTTCACTCTTTTTCTTTACTTTTATGGGTGGTATTGCATAGTTAAAAATAATCAACATTTTATAAAAAGGTGTATTTAGGATTCATTTTATAATCATCCCAGCTCTCTCCTACCCCTTATTTACCTCACTCCTTACAAACAGTCGTTCTTACCAGTTTCTTGCTTATCCTTTCATGTTCTTTTTATAAGGTGCCAGAGGAATCTATCACGGTAACTTTTTTTTTAATTGAAGTTTAATTGACATACAGTGTTACATTAGTTTCAGGTGTATAACATAATGATTCAACAGTTCTATACATTACTCAGTGCTCATGGTGGTGTTTAGTCACCATCCATGACCAGACCAAGTTATTACCGTCTTATTGACTGTATTCCCTGTCCTTTTCATCTCTGTGACTTATTTATTTTGTAACTGGGAGTTTGTACCTCTTAATCCCCTTCATCTATTTCACCCTTCTCCCCCACCTACCTCCCCTCTGGAAACCACCAGGTTGTTCTGTGTATTTAAAAGTCTGTATTTTTGTCTCTTTTTTTCTTTGTTTGTTTCTTAAATTCCACATGGATGGACCTAGAGGGTATAATGCTAAGTGAAATTAGTCAGATAGAAAAAGACAAATACCATATGATATCACAGTGGCTTTTTTTTTAAAGATTTTATTTATTTGAGAGAGAGAGAGAGAGAGCATGTACTAGTGGAGAGGAGGGGCAGAGGGAGAGAGAGAAGCAAACTCCCTACTGAGCAGGGAGCCCCCTGCAGGACTTGATCCCAGGACCCTGGGATCATGACCTGAGCCAAAGGCAGACACTTAACTGACTGAGCCACCCAGGCGCCCCTCACTGTGGCTTTTTAATCCTTACAAAAATCCCATTCTCTCTAAAATACCAGAGAATAGCAACATAGTGTAATGGGTACTAGGCTCTCAGCCCAGAATTTAGAGAGCCTTGAGCCAGTCTGCTGTGTGACTATGATTAAACTCCCCAAGCATATGTCCCCAAAGAGACTGTGGCCCGAGCACTAAAGTTCATATTGTATTAATTCATCTTTCTATATATGTTAATCCTGAACATAAGCAGTTAGCCATTTATATGTGGTTGAACATGATGGAATTTGTATACATTATGTGTGGGTTTTAAGGACAAAAAATTTTGTGATGTATTAGCCCCCACAAAATAATTTTGTAGCTCAAATACTCCACCACTTGAACTTGAATTTTCTTTAGATTCCTTCATTCCCAGTGTGCACTGCATCTTCTTGAGATTATGGAGACCTTGGATCTTGATCTAGACCCCTTTTTAGCCCTTTGGCTCTTGTCCCATAAGAGTGGGAGGGGATACAGAACATCAAGGAGTCTCTGAACATTGTGTGACTGAGATGTTTGCCTCTGATGTTGGAAAGGGTTAAGGTGCAGGAAGAGCTACAGTCTGAGAGAGATTTAGCAGACAAGTTGGATAGGTCCCGGAAATGGAAAAAAAACCCCGGATGTAGATTGATGGTTCTCTAAAGCCTACTACCATCCCCAGTTCTCCCATACAATAGAGGGTGTGAGTGTGACATTAAAACACCAGCTCTGTAAGTGCTGTGGTGCCTTCAGGCCTCATTGGGCTAAAGCCTAGCCTGTTACAGATCCAGGGTTACTTGAGAAACTGAAATCCAAGTATCTGAATTGTTACCACACAATTATGTGACAAATAACGTGTCCTGGGTAGGCTGAAGGTCCCACACAAGACATCTCCTACTCCATAGTGGGAGTTTGAGGCAGCCATGCAGTTTGGCAAGGAGGGGCAGAGTTGGAGATTTATGTAATTGACCTTATGGAGCAGAGATTAAGGGCCACATTAGAACTGAACTTGGATGCTAACTGATAACGACCAGATATGTAAAAGAAAGGTGAAGTGGCCATGGCCCATTATCACCCAGGTCATGCCCCCTTCATCACTGCCTAATGAGAAAGAAGGTCTTTCATAAGTAGAACTGTAAACTGAGATCAGTTGTTCCCATAAATTAAATAGTGGAATCACTCAGTCTTGGTTTATTATGGACTATAGTTAAAGAGATAAGGTCAGAAGCGCCCAGACTTTCCCCACAAGTTATAATTAGATTTAGATGCTGGCATCATCTCATTGTGGTTTTGCACCCTCAGAAAGTTGACACATTTACCCCACCGACCTTTACTGGGTCAGGTGCCCAGATTGGCTGTAGGGGATTCATATTCCAATTTAGCTATGACTTTAACATAATACACTGTACCATGTGGCAGCACACTCATACGTACTGTATACTGTCCACATGAGGCCTCTTGGTGAATATAAATATCCATTAACCCCAGCATATCTCAGACTATTACTGGATAGTGGTTAGGCGGGCAGGTATTCCTACTTTATGGGGTAGTTGACTCAGGAAGGTTGGGAGCCAATAAGGGGCTGGGATATGGAGTGATGATAGGATAGAAATTTTACCTCCTGGGGGACACCTGGCTGGCTCAGTCAGTAGTGCATGCAGTTCTTGATCTTGGGGTCATAGGTTCAAGCCCCACATTGGGTGTAGAGCTTACCTTAAAAAAAATGTTATGTATGTTGAGATAAAAATTTATTACAAGAGAATCCTGTAATAACATGTAATTAGAAAAAAACAATTTCCCTTTTTTTAAAAAAAGATTTTATTTATTTATTTGACAGAGAGAGAGATAGCAAGAGCAGGAACACAAGCAGGAGGAGTGGGAGAGGGAGAAGCAGGCTTCCTGTGGAGCAGGGAGCCCGATGCGGGGCTCGATCCCAGGACCCTGGGATCACGATCTGAGCCGAAGGCAGACGCTTAACGACTGAGCCACCCAAGGCACCTCAAACAATTTGCCTTTTATTATTTTTATTTATTTGTTTATTTTAAAGATTTTATTTATTTATTTGACAGAGAGAGACACAGCGAGAGAGGGAACACAAGCAGGGGGAGTGGGAGAGGGAGCCCAATGAGGGGCTTGATCCCAGGACCCTGGGACCATGACCTGAGCCGAAGGGAGATGCTTAACCAACTGAGTTACCCAGGGGCAATTATGTATGCCTTGAAGCCAGAAGAGGTACTCCTTTGCACTGCTGACCAAGGTGCTTGGAGTTAGGGGAATTAATTAGGTGATTTTTTACGGTGAGTGGAGCATCCCATTTAGGATTTTGTTACTTTACAGATCCAAAAACCTTTTAAAGTCTTTTAAAAGACTCAAATTCTCTTACCCTTTGTTTTTATGAAAAGCACGTGACAGTTAACATTTGAGAGGGTGTGAGAAGGGAATTGAGAAACCCAACTTTCCCCATGTCCTATGTGTTGATGTGAAAGAGACCAGAAATGTCCTTTGCAGGTTCTTCTTGCTCCTACAGATAGAAGCAGTTCACCTTATAGGTGGGTGAGGGTTTTTTTTTTTTTCCCCCACTTCGAGTTATAACTGTTGTAGTATAATTATAAAACTATACGTCCCACCCCCCTTTCTTTTGCTTCTATCAGAGCCACTGAATGTCTTAAAGAAAAATATCGACAACAGGCTTTGCTGTCACAGAGCACTTATATCTGTGTTTCTCCATTTGTGGAAGGGGGAGTGTTGCTTGGTAGCAGTGGCGGCTGTGGGTGTTTGAAGGCAGATGGGGGACTGCTGGGCTGCAGCTGCAGTCTTGCAAATGTTAAAATAAACTTACACTGCAAATTGAGTGGTCAGATAGAGTGTCGTTATGATGAAGCAGAGTTGAAAGTCTAATGTAAAAAAAGCAAAACTATTTATCTGAGCCATGGAAACATCCATTCTGAGTAGTGTCAGGGAGGTTTCGTAGTAGAAAACCTGTGGGTTGTGACCTTAAGAGGCCTCTAGGGAGTGATTGGGAAAAGTGTCACTAATAGAATATTTTGATGAAAGAGAAAGCAATTCCATTATTTATTCCAACCTTGAAATATATGCTTCACTCAGTTAAAGGTACATTTAACCTGTATTTGCTAATTCACCACAGATTTTCATGTGTACATAAAGTTTGGTTGTGATAAAATTGAGTATTCAAAGTTACTTGGGCCTGCCATAGACACTATAATCATAGTTTTCATAAAAGCTATAGTGGAGGGGCACCTGGGTGGCATAGTCACTTAAGCGTCCGACTCTTGAATTTGGCTCAGGTCATGATCTCAGGGTCCTGAGTTAAGAGCCCTGAGTCAGGCTCCATGGTGAGCATGGAGTCTGCTTAAGATCCTGTTCTCCCTCTTCTCCCTCTGCCCCTTCCCTTATGCACACGCATGGGCTCTGTCTCTCTCTCTCTCTCTCAAAAACAAAACAAAACAAAAAAAACTACAAAAAGGAGCCAAATGAATAAACAGATGGTTGTTATCAGAAGAGTTGTGGAAACTTATGGAGAGTTGTCCTCTAGTGTGGTTGAGTTTGATGTATATTTATAATGAAATACATTATTATTTTATCATAAATTATATTCTTATTTTTCCTTTTTATTTTAATTAGGCATAATATTTATTTTGAAATTATATGTGGGGTAGTTTTTATCATGTGAGTTCATTTCAAGGCAGTAAAGAGGGCATTACAAAATTTTGTGTAAAAAGGAGGACTCTTGTAATCTACTTGGTAATATTTAACTTGGACTTCTTAAATTGTTTAACTTTATACATTCAACAGAATTTCTTTTATCTTTTAAAGTCTGTTATTTGTTATTATTATTTTATTTTTATAAAGTTGTTGCAAACACAGTATTAGTTAATACTGAATCATTGCTCCTAGGGAAAATAGTTCCTGTGAGCTTCTGGTCACGATATTTTCATCAATCAATATATAACTTGTCTTATCTGCATTTCTGCTTAAAGATGCCTTATTTAATATTGTTGCTTCCTTGATACTGAATTCACAGCCAATGCTAGGAAGCTTTTTAGAAGTACATTAATGGAGATGAAGAACGCCTTCAATGGGCTAATTTGGAGACCTGACTCAGTTGAGGCAAGAATCAGTGACCTTGAGCTTGGATCAGTAGAAATTACCAAAACCCAAAAATAAACAGAAAAAGAGAGTGGATAAAATAGAGAGCAAAGTTTCAAAGAACTCTTGGAAAAATACCAATAGTCTGTTGTATGTGTGATGGGAATGTAGAAGAAGAGTATAGAGTAAGAAAAAATATTTGAAGAGATAATGGCCAGAACTTTCCAAAATTAACAAAATATATTAAATTATGGTTCCAAGAAGCTTAGACATTCCCAAGTAGGATAAATATTAAGAAAATCCACCTAGGCACATTGTATTCAAATTGTGAAAAAATGAAAGGGTAAATGAAAAAATTGAAGGTGGAAAAAAAGATAAATGACAGATCTAGCAACAAAGTTAAGAATTTCAGTGGAACTTCTATCAGAAAGTATGCAAAATATAAGATAGGGTTTAAAACTTTTAAAGTACTGGACAGAATACAACCTGTCAACCCAAAATTCTATACTGACTAAAAGTAGCTTTCAAAAATAAAGGTGAAAAAGCTTTTTAAGAAAAGTAAAAACAGAAAAAATAAAAAGCTTTTTAAGAAAAATAAAAACAGAAATTACCAGCAGACCTGTGCTGTAATGTGTTAAAAGAAGTCCTTCAAACACAAGGAACATGATACCAGACAGGAACTCGGACCCACATAAAGAAATGAAGAGCCATTGAGAATATCAAAAACTGAGAGACTCAGGTACTTCTAGGGACTCGAGTGTGCAGTGCCATCAGATCAGGAGATTTGTTTGAAGGTATGAAAGAGGAATAGATCTTCTCCCTAACAGTGCAACCAGGCACTTATTTTCTACTCTTCCTTTTCACCACTGGAAGAAAATAAGAGTCTTACTACCTAAAGAATTTGAGGAAAACCATATATGCATATACTGAATAGTAAGATTACAAGTCCTTCCCTCATGTTCCCAACAGGAGGAGGATTTCTCTCTGAGAAACTTTCCAATCCAGAGGAAAATTCTCGCTGATATTTGAAAACAGCTGTGTTTTCACTTTATTAACCCACCTTCAGAGCACATTTCAATCGGCTTTATGGAAATATACTGTTTAAGACTGAATTGTGTCCCTTCCCCCCAAGTTCATATGTTGAAGCCCTAACCCCCAGTGCTTCAGAATTTGATGCTCTTTATTTATTTATTTATTATTTATTTTTAAGATTTTATTTATTTGAGAGAGAGAGAGATAGCATGAGCAGGGGGAAGGGCAGTGAGAGAGGGAGAAACAGACTCCCCGCTGAGCAGGGAGCCCAACATGGGGCTCAATGCCACGACTCCTAAATCATGACCTGAGTCAAAGGCAGACGCTTAACCAACTGAACCACCCAGGTGCCCCACAGAATTTGACTCTATATAGAAATAAAGTCTTTTAAGAGGTGATTCAGTTAAAATGAGGCCATTAAATTGGTTTCTTATCTAACCTGACTGGTATCCTTATAATAAGAGGAAACGTGGACAAAAGAGATAACCAAGTATACGCATGTCTGCATGTGTCCACTTGCACAAACATGCATACACAGAGATAAGATATTGTGGGGACACAGACAGAAGGTGGCTGTGTATAAGCCAAGGAGAGAGGCCTTAGAAGAAACCAAACCAGCCAAGACTTTGATCTTGGACTAGCATCCAGAACTGTGAGAAAATAAATTTCTCTTGTTTAAGTCACCAATCTAAGAACGTAGAGCTAAACATCAAAGATAGATAATCAATCAGACAAGCAAATAATGGGAGATGAGAGTGGAGATAATGCAGAGAGGAGAAGGAAATATTGTAAAAATATGATAAGTAATATAAGAGAAGACTTTGTATCTATGAAACAAGAATAAGATGTTCTAATCCTCAGAGTACAAGGAGGAGCTTTTGGACAGTAAAAATGGTGGAGGATATTTTAAAATTCAATGAGTTTTTGAAGATAAGGTTGAGGAAATCTCCAAAAAAGTAGAAGAAGTATAGATTATGGAAGATAGGAGGGAAAAAATAGAAGATAATCCAAGAGGTCCAACATCCAGCTAATAGGAGTTCAGAAAATTAGAGAACAGTGGGTAAGGAAGGAGAAATTGTCAAATAAATAATGCAAGGAAATTTTCCTAGAATTAAAACATGTGAATGTTGAGACAGAAAGGTTTATTAAGTGCAGTAAAGAAAAAGTTTCAACAAGGCATATCATTGTGAAATTCTAAAGCACCAGAGATAAAAAGAAGAACTTGGAAAATTTTGGGAGGAAGAAAACTACATCAATGGCTTGGAAATTTGGATAGTATCAAATTTCTTAGCTATAACAAGGAAAGGTCAAAACATAATAGAGCAGTGTCTTAAAAATCCTGAGGGAAAATAATTTCCATCTTCGAATTCTACACCAAAACTGTCAGTCACATGTGTGAATAGAATAAAGGTATTTTCATCCATGCAGTGTTTTAAACATATTTATCCTCTGCCCTTTCTGAGGAAGCTACTGGAGCTGTGTACCACAAAACTAAGAGAATTAGTATAGAAGAAGGAATATATGGAATCCAGGAATGGGATTCAGCAGAGAGAGGTAAAGAGAATTCCCAGAATGATAGTGAAGTTTAAGAAAGTAGTTGGCTAAATGCCTACAGAGTGTACAGTCAAGATTAGAAAATTTTAGGCGTGTGTCTAAGGAAAACAATCAAGCATGAAACGTATATTATTTGATGTGTTGCACTCGAGTAAGGGAAGTTTATATTTCTTTTGGAATGTCTGGCACTAATTGGTTAAAAATACACAAAAATTATCCAAAAAACAAAAGCAATGATTAACTTTAGAGGTAACACAAAAAAATAAATGGTAGTGATATACACAAAGTAACTCAGGCATAAACAGCTTTTAAATAACAACAACAACAACAACAATAATAAATACCAAATATTGATTTTGGCCAACATGTGAGGAGTGGTATATGTGTGTGTGTGTGTAATGCTTGAAAAGGAGGTGGGAATGGGTCAGGAATCAAGAGTGTGGAGAAGTGGGGGAGAGGATTACTCTGTTATAAGCCAAAACTAATAGTAATAGTTGGCTTTACAAGAAAATATTATAAGAATAATTATTGTAGAAAATAAGTAATATGAGCAAGAAGGAAATAAAATTTCTTAGCTCTATTACCCAGTTCTCATTACTATTATAACTTGAAAGTAGATCTTCGGGCTATTTTAACTTTAAGACATTTATTTTTATTTTTTAAAGGATGATATTTTATTTACTTTGTTATCATCTTTCCCCTACCTTACCAATATATTTTACATAGCAGTGCATTTCATTAAATATTATTCTGCAGTATAATTTTATGGCTGCAAACTCTTATATGGGTGAACCGTAATTTCATGTTTAAGTGAATTAATCTTATTAATTAGATTTATTATAAAAGAAATATGAATATTTATGTTAAAACCATAATGTGTTAACTAACTCTTGTATCATTTAGGTGTTTTTAGGAGAAACTGTTCCTTTTATTGTATATTTTAAAAAATATTTGTATATTATACACAATTTTTGCCTTATTAAAAAGAAAATATATAGTTAATCATTTTGATATTTCAGGGTTCATATTATGAAATAACACTGTTTTAATTATAGCTATAAAGGTACAGGCATATGTAAAATATAACACAAGATTGAGTTTGGATTTGACTTTCTTTAAACATTTTAAGTATATGTATTTCAATGGCAGGTTTACTTCAAAACTTGAATTTTTTTTTTCTCAATGAGAAGATGACTGAATTCTTCCAAAATAATTCAAGCCATCTTCCGTGTTTGACCTTGAACATAATCTTGTTTACCAGGAACATTTGATATTTCATTTAAAAATGATTACAAGGTGGAAAGATCTATGAAATATGTATATCCTTATATGTTCTCATGTAATTTCTAATCTATTTTAGGTCAAAATATGAACAGTACTGTATTTGTTGGGATTAATTAAACTTGGAGGGTAAAGGCAAAATGACTAAAAATATTCTTAAATCCTACCCTGACTTAGGTATTAACCACTGAAATTATAGATAAACAGAATATCATTGCCACCTTTATGAAAGCTCCTGAAATGGTCTTCTGCCAAAACTACAAAGACATCTTCCCAGATAATTTCTTCCTTCTTCAGAGCCCGTTTTCTGTGAAAAGTAGTAAAATAGAAGCTATCATTAAAAGTTTTAAGGATGTCATAATTAACACTAAATACTTTTTCTAAAGCTTATTAGTACACTTCTTGTTTGGAGAGTCTTTTTTTTTTTTAAGATTTTATTTATTTATTTGACAGAGAGAAAGAGAGTGTAAGCACTAGCAGGCGGAGCGCAGGCAGAGGGAGAAGCAGGCTCCCCACTGAGCAGAGAGCCTGACGTGGGGCTCCATCCCAGGACCCTGGGATCATGATCTGAGCTGAAGGCTGATGGTTAACCAGCTGAGCCCCCAGGTGCCCCTGGAGGGCTTTAATATGAAAGCAATCCCAATAGTCAGCCTGTGTGACTCTTAAACCAGTTTTGAGGGCTGAATGGGTTAAAGGTGCATATCTAGTATTTTCTGCATTTTTTTGGTTGTTTCTTTCCACCATTGCCCAGAATCTCGTAATAATAGTGGTGAGTTAAGTGAGCTGTAACATACATAGGCTAGGCAGGAGGACATGGATATACTAACCAGGAGATTTTGATACCTCTACTCAAGTAAAAAACAAACAAAACTAAACTAAAACCATAAACCCAGGATTATCAGGATTTCCAGTCCCTTGTCAAGTTAGAAATTCATGAACATCACCAAAACCACACTTGGTCACAATTGTAAAACTGTTCCAAAAAATACACTGGAATTTGGGAACTATTTGAAAATGCAGCTTAGTTCTGATGCCTCTTCTCAAGCTTCACATGGTTATTTTATTTAATCTGTAAAATTTTATATCTTCTAAGGTAAAATTACGTCACTTCTGGAAGCCTACACATAAATGTCATCACGTGAAACTACTTCTCCAAATCACATGGCAGGTAACTTAATTGGGTGCATCATTTTTTGGTGGCACCAGTTTCACAGGGAAATGTAAGCCCTGTTTTTAAGTGGATAAGGGGAGGGCAGAGAACTCTTCCCTCACTGGTGATTCTCAGTTGCCTTCAGTTCAAAAAATCCTTATGCCCACGTGGCATATTTTGGTATATCCTGATCCCCTTCAACCCTCTATCTCATAGTACATGGTGTAGTTTTCTTTAATACAGAGATCTTTTAATCGCCTCCAGTGAAATCTTGGTTGAAGATTAACATGATGTATGGAAAGTGTTTTGGATACTAGTTCAACAGTTAGTTATACAAGGTCTGCTTGTATAAATACATCTCAAATTCAGTAACAGTTTATTTTTATGGATCCTGATAAATCTCAAATTAAATAAAATTGAGATGTTGTAAGTGAAAGCATGTATCTCTGTACTTTGTATATGGTACTGTTTTATTTATTGTTCTTTCCTCTTTACTAATAAAAAATCATGCCCTGTTAATCTTAGTACCTTGGGATTTCCAGATATTTAGTTTTCCTCTAGTTTTGAAATACAAATACTAAAATTGTCTGATTAGGAAGACTAGCGGATAAGGTAGATAAAATGTTGATTCTTTTTTTAAAAAAATCACATTTTCCAAACAGTTCAGAAAAGTATAAAGCAAAAAATAAATGTTTTGTAAAGTCTCATTTTCCAGAAGAACTACTAATAAATTTCCTTTATATCCTTTAATAAATTTTATATGCATATGTAAATACACATATATGTATATACTTTTTCATTACAAAAGCATGTGCACACCCACACACAGTACTTGGCAACCTAACTTTTACCTTAAGACATATTGTAATACTAGTCATTGTGGTTGAAAGCATAGTATGTCAGCCTGTGCTGCTGGGGACTGAACTCCAGTTCCAGCATTTACTATCTGTGACAACTTGGGCAAGTTATTTAACATTTTAGTGTCTCACTTCCCTTATGCTTTTTAAAATGGTGGGCAATCTGTCTCATAGAGTTGATGTGAGCATTTAATAAGTTAATTATGAAAAAGCGCTTTTCTCTTGCTGTAATTTTCAGATTATCCTGTTTTAATATTCCTATAACTTATTATCCCCCATTATGGGCCATTAAACTGTTTACCCACTTTACATTATTGAAACAGTGCTACACGGACAGCTTTTTTCTTAATGATTTTGCCCACTTGTAGTGTAAATATGTAGGATAAAGTCCTAGGGGCATAAATCCTGTGCCAAAGACTACATATTTTAAATTTCCTTGGATTGCTAAATTGTCCTTCAGATTGTATGAGACTGCTTTTCTAATCCTGTCTTCTCCAATATGAGACATTACCGATTTTTCAATTTTTAAAGTTTTTTTTTCTTTTATAGAGAGAGAGTAAGAGCATGAGCAAGTTGGGGGAGGGGGGGCGAGGTCAGAAGGAGAGGGAGAATATTGAGCAGGCTCCAAGCTGAGATGGAGCACCACACGGGGCTTGATCTCGACTCTGAGATCATGACCTGAGCTGAAATCAAGAAACCCATGACCCACTGACTGAGCTTTCCAGGCGCCCTTGATTTTTCAATTTCTGATGATGTAATTGGTGATGCTAATTTTTATTTTAATTTCTATTTAAATATAAGTAGACTTGAACAACTATTCATACTTTTGAGACATTTGTATTATTTTCCTTGAAGTATATGTCTATGTAATTGACTCATTTTTCTATTGGTTCATCAATGTTTTCTATATTGTTTTTGTAAGAATGCTTTGTCTTATAAAGGAAATAACCATTTGTCAGCCCTATTTGTGCTATAAATAATTTTTTCATTTATTATTGAATTTAGAGTAGTATGTATCCTCTTCTTTTTTGGCCATAATTTAATTTTTATTTATTCAGATTTACACATTTTTATTTTATTATTGCCTCTGAGTGCTACATTACTTTTCTAAAGGTCTTTCCCAGAATAGGATTACATTTAAAAAGATTTACTAATCTATTCCTTTAGTGCTTTTGTAATTTTATTTTTACCTTTAAATCTTTGATTCATTGCAAACTTACTGTGATATAAGAAGTGAAATAAGGATCTAGCTTTGTTTTTTGTTAATGTTTTACCAATACCATTTATTGAACAATCCTATCTTCCCTTCACTAGTTTGAAGTATTATACTTCTCCTAAAGTCTTGTGTGTGTGTGTGTGTGTGTGTGTGTGTGTGTTTGAGTTGGATCTTTCTGGACTCTCTCTTTTGTTTCATCAATCTGTCAGTCTACTATTACAGTAGTAATAAGCAATCTTAATTATTGTATATTTGTAATGCCTTAAAATTTCTCTTATATCCAACTATCCTACCCCAACACTATCTTTATCCAGAAATTTCTAGTTCATTCTTCCTGATGAAATTAAACGTCTTTGTCATATTTAAAAATAAAAGTACTGTAATATATATAGGTTATTTTAAGTGAGACTCCATTGAGTTTATAAATTCAGGGGGACTTAATATCTTAATATTAAGTGGGACTTAATTTTTGAGGTGACCATGAAAGGATATTTTCTTTCATTAGATTTTTTATCATTATTGTTTATATCTGAGAAAGCTTTCAGTTTATGTATATTACCCTTATGATCAGACCCCTTACTTAATTATAATGTTGCTAATATTTTCCAGTTGATTTTTTTTGTTTTAGTTATATCATTTGCAAATTATAGTGATGTCTCTTTCCTTTCAATATTTATGCCATTATTCCAATGTTTATATCTTTTATTTGTTTTTCTTCTCTCGTTTCACTGGATTTTTTTCCAAAAACTGCCATTTTAGTTTCAACATTTTTGAGTGACTTTATTCTAAATGAGCTTTTTGTGTAACTATATAGTTGGCTTAGTTTTTAGTCCATTCTGAAATTCTTATTTATTTAAATGACTGACTGCTCAGTAAGTAAGCAGCTATTGTTAGGACAAAGGTGTTTGACCTTAATTTTGCCAGCTTACTTTGTTACAGTTTTTGTTTCCAGTGCTTCCTTTGTTTTCTGGTTTTTGTTTTAGGATGTACATTTTTCTTGTTTCTCATTTACACTTCATAGTGATCTTTAAAAATTTAAATTATGTAATATGTAATTACTTTTTAATCAGGTAGAGACTATCTGTTACTGAATGTGAGAGTATTAGTATACTTTGAAAGGGGTCAGAATATGCCCCCCAAATATGTCACTTTGGCCTAAGGATTATTTTGAGCTAAAGGCAACTGAGAAACAGCAGATATAGGGGAAACTCTCTCCCTTCCCCCCTTTCAGCCTAAAAACAGAGCTTAAATTTTCCTTTGAAAAGTGAAATGATCATCCTTTTGTAAATGTGCCCCCTTTCCTGTACCAAGAAGAGGAGAACAGTTCTTATCACAGGAGAGGATTTGAGTTTGGGTAGCAAACCTCACTAAACAGAACTTATTTATCATACATTTCCTAGTCATCATCACCTGTAGGAGCACAACCCCCCCCCCACCTTATGTTTAGTCACTTCTCCACAATTTATTGCTTTTTGCTAAAATGGTTTATAAGCCCCCAGGATGAAAATCTTTTTGGATTTTCACTGCTGTTCTGTGAATTCCCCGTGCATTTAAAGACATAAAAAACAAAATTATATGCCTTTTCTCCTGTTAATGTGTCTTCTGTCAGTTTAATTTGTAGTCCCCAGCTCAAGAACCTAAGAGAGTAGAGAAAAAACTTTTCCTCTCCCACAACTTCCATTTCATTTTTCCTTGATTTCCCCCTCATCTTTTTAATTTTTATTTGCTGCATTAAAAGATAATTTTCAGAAAATGGTAAAATCATTTTTTTATACAGATTTAAGAATGTATGTGTTTTAAAGAATTTAATTTACTCATGTTCGGGAACCAAGTGACAGTTTCAGAGGAAGTCAAAACAGCACAGATTTATGTAAGGTAAAGAAATACTGAATGACTTGTAAATGGAAGCAAAGCTGGTTTTCTACAGGGGGTAGGAAGTCAATTTAAAAACTGCCAGTCAGATCAGAATTTACATATCTATCACTTAAACGTAATTTACAGAGAGTTGCAAAATAGCTGAAAGCCAGTAACAGGACTAGAACTCATTAACCCAGAAGGTTAAATATGCTATGTAAAATGAGTAATTTCCATTGAAACACGAAATTTTTATTTTTGACTTTACATAGAACATGTTTATGACATTTATCTTATTATGTAATTTCAGGAGCTGTTTAGCCTTCGTTCTCTATATCAAGGGTTAAGAAAATTTTTCTTTAAAGGGCCAGATAGCAAGTATTTTAGGTTATGTGGGACACACATATATATATTATGTGTTTTATTATTTTTATGTCCTTCTACAACCCTTTACAAATTAAAAACCATTATTAGCTTGTGGGTTGTACAGAAACAGGCTGTGGGTCATATTTTGCTGACCTCTAACTGTGTGCAGATGATTAGAAGTTCGTACCAGTCTTCTCATACCACCAATTTCTAATTCTTGGGATCTTTGTTTTAATAAATCTCTTGGCTGACTGGTATTCATTATCAAGTATGCATAAGCACAAGCACATTTTTCCTGAGAAAGCTCATTAGTGCAATGTAGTTATTTTCCATTAGTCTCTGCATGTTCCTCAATGCTTTTATGTGGATTAGTGGCACACCAAGGGCAGGGCAGTGGAGTGATGTGCCCTGGGTACAGGCTATGCGAGTTCCTTTGTCTACAGAAGGCTTTAAAATAATAATAAGATTGAATAAAAGTTGTTCTGTCCAAGTTCATTTCAAGAGTAAATTCAACTTCTGCCTGCATTCATGATATACTAACAAAGTTTGCATTTACCCTCTCCTTGAAAATAGAAAAAATGGACAATTTGTAGGAAACAATGGCAGTGAAGACCAGTGATCCTTGAGAGATGGGAACAAAACAGCCCAGCTTCACTTGAGAAAAGTGATGACCAGACCATGGTGCAGTTAAGTGGAATGCAGGCAGAGCTTGTCCCTATCACTGAGGTGAAGTGACAGAGCTGAGGGTCCAGGGAAGCTAAGATAGCTAGAGTTTACAGGGCAGAGTACTGATGAAGAAATAGCTGCACAGGGAGAGAACTCTAGAGATCTCCAGAGGCTCTTGTGCAAAGATTGAGTTGAATACTGATCAGTGTGTGCTTGTGAGAGAACTAGCCAAGGTAGAATTAGAGGGAACAATGCCCAGATGTCACATCCTGTGTTGAATCGTGCTTATTCTCAGCAGTGAGAGTGGAAAACCTCTGAATTCTGTAGGTATTGGTTTAGAGTATCAAAGAAGGGTCTCACCTCCTTAGAGGATAAAAAATAAAAAAATTAAAAATTAAATTAAACCTAGACTAAATAAAACCCATTCCTTCTTAACAAAATTTAAAATCAAGACCTGAATGGATTGGTTTCCAAATAACTTAATCCTATTCCAGAAAAAAACTCAAGAATATTTGTGGACATACAAAAATATCCAGCACCCAAGACCCTGATTCACAGTATCTGGCATTCAATTAGAAATTTCCAAGCATACAAAAAGAAGCAGGAAAAAAAAAACATAACAAGGAGAAAAACAAAACAAAACAAAACTCACTCTGAAATGACACAAAGGGTAGAATTAGTGCACGAGTATTTTAAAATAATTGTTTGGACTGTGTTCCCTATGTTTGAGATGCTACAGACAAGATTGAAAGTATGAGGTAGAGACATGGAAGTTATAAATAAAAGATGTATAGTAAACTTTTAGAGACAAGCAATGTAATGTTTGAGATGGAGAATGTACTGGGTGGATTTAACTGCACATTAGCTAGTTGACACGTAAAAATGAGTGAAATTGAAGACATAGCAATAGAAACTCTCCAAAATGAAACTCACAGAAAAAAGACTGGGGGGAAAAAAACCTCTGAAAGGGGCATCAGTAAACTGAAAAACAACTTTAGTGGCCAAATATATGTGTAGTGAGATCAGTCACTGGGAAAAATGGTCAGAATCAACTTTTTCAGAAACTAGCAAAAGGAAATAAACCAAAGGCTTGTAGCAATCATAAAAGCATTTAATCAAGGAAAGAAACTGAATCTTGGTAAGAATAGCAAGCTTTGTGGCATTTTAACTTGCTCTCTTACCACCCCCCTTCCCCAAACCTCCCACCTCCATGGTGGCCTAGAAATCCACGATCCTGGCTGCCACTGGAGGGGGCGTATGGTGTTGGAGCTCTTTTGCAACACCATTTCCACAGAATTGTCATTATTTGACCTGTCCAGTCATCCTCTGGAAGACACTGCTCATGAAGATTTTCTTGATTTGTCCTGACTCAGGGCTCTTTGAGTGCAAACAGTCTTTTATTTTATTTTATTATTTTAAGCAGGGGGAGGGGGGAATATTTGTTACAAACAAACGATTGTTAAACATTCCTGGGCCTAAAGTGTTAGATATCATAGAAACGAACAGTAGGCTAACCACAAAGGAAAACCTGGGGATTAAGAGGTTCATAGGGGACTTTGAAGAAGCTCTGACATAATCCTGGGAATCTAGAAGCCAGTGCAAAGGTGTAGAGCAGTGAACGTGCTTAGGAAACACCTGTGACAACCCTTTGCTCTTACCTTTGGCTGACCTTCAGGCTCTGCGCAAGCTGGAAGTGAAGGCTAAGGTAGAGTTGTCTGCTGCCTGGTGGGTGTTGAAGGTGTGCTCCAACACACATAGAGCTCTGCTGCTAAGACTGGGAGATTTACTGGTCCCAGGTGGTTAAAGAAATCCTGTCTAAATTATTAGCTATGCATTTTTTTGGCACTGACAGTGCTGAGCATTAGGAGCCAAAAGACCAAGAGTGCCACCTACTCCCTAGTCTTGCCATACAGAGCTCTCCCTGGCAGAAGGCAGTAAGCACACGAAGCATGCTTTACCCTAAACTAGGTGGTGCTGAGGGAAGAGGCCCTGCAGATAACTGCATCTAATCATCAGCTAGACAGGTGAGAAGACTCGGAATGACCTGTAGGGCAAGGACGTTAAAAACCAGACATTTCATTTATTGAACATCAAAGAGTAGTACAACCGATACATGCTAAAAAACAGTTACCTACTTTAGTTATGTCATGATGTGCTTTTTAAAAAAACTGTTTATAACCTTTTCTTCTTCCATCTGTGTGCTATTCTTACAGCTAAGTTCCAGGAGGAAAGTGCATTAGATTTGGCAACGGGCATGCCTATCCTGATGAACCAAAAGTATTACTTGACAGTTTTGTATAAATCTAACTTTTATAAAATGAAAAAAAAAAAAGTAGCTATGTACTAAGCCAACCAAACAGAGAATTCAGTGGCCACAGAACACAAAGAATATATAGAATTTGAGACACCTGGGTGGCTCAGTTGGTTAAGCATTGGACTCTTGATTTTGGCTCAGGCCATGATCTCAGGGTCATGAGATCAAGCTGCACATGCGGCTCTGTACTCAGTGGGGAGTCTGCTTGAGATTTTCTCTCTCTCCCTCTAACCCTTCCCTTGCTTGTGTGTGCTCTTGCTCTCTAAAATAAATAAATAAATCATAAAAAAAAGAAAAAAAGAATATATAGGCTTTTCAGAATTAGTTCAGAAAAGCCACTAACCATCAACACAACCATCACCACAAGCAGTAGCAAGAACTGTATGTGTAAGTGGATTCAAAAACGAGGTGGGGAATGAAAAAATATTTGAAGAAATAATGCTGAATGTTTCCTAAATTTGCAAATTTCATGAAAATGCTACGATCCAAGCATTCCAGAGAACTCAACTATAAGAAATATGAAGAAAACTACAGTAAGGTGATGCATCATAATCAAAATGCTGCAAACCAGTGAGTGATAATAAAAATGTAAAAACAGCACAGACAACAGGAACATACTACATATAAGGGCACAAGAAGAAAGATGGGAGGGCACTTGATATAATGAGCCCTGGGTGTTACATGCAAATGATGAATCACTAAATTCAGCCCCAGAAATTAATAATACACTGTATGTTAACTAAACTGAATTTAAATAAAAATTAAATAAAAAAAGAAGAAAGATGACAATAGATTTCTTTATGAGAAACAATAAAGCTAGAAAATGGCAGGGATGTTTCAAGTCCTTAAGGAAAAATCTCCACACTTATGTAGCACATATATGCCACAGGCATCACTGTATTAAAAGAGAAAGTAAAAACAGGTTATGTTCACCAGTGAGCTGACACTACTTAAGGCCCATTTTAAAAGAAAAGTCTAGGAAAAAATTCTGGATGTTCAGAGTCAGATTGGACAGAGAAATGAGACAGTTGTTACTAGACGTATGAAGGATGTAGAGAGGGCAGAGAACAATTAGAAGGACAAAGCACTGGAGTGAAAACTTGGGAAAATAAGCTAAAATCACTACATAATTATTTCCATCAAGTTTTTTTCTTTACTTGTTTTTATTATAAAGCACTTTGAACATAATAGAAAATATATGGTATGATACCCACTACTCAATCTTGTAAAATTTTAATGTTTTACCATATTTCCTTTGTATTTTCTATTAAAAAAATAGAATATTACAGACTCAGCATCCACAGTGTCCATCACTCTATGTAAAATCATCTTGCAGTCCTTCCTAGCAGTCCTCACGTTCTGAATTTGGTGCTTTTAGTTACCAAGCATTTTTATTCTTCTAAAATATGTATGTAAATGTAATATTTTTATTTTATGTGTTTAGGCTATACGTAAATGGTATCAAATAAAAGCACTCTTTGGTAACTTTTTTTTTCTCAATTAAAAAATTTTGAAATTTGTCTTCATTAATTCATGAGCTATAGCCTCAATGTATTCCACTATGTGACTCTTCTGGAATTTATTCATTTTCTTGCTGTGGACATTGAAGTTACTTACAATTTATCACTCACACAGACAGTGTTGCCACTGCATCCTTGTACGTATCTGCATATGCTCAGGAGCAGCAACTGTTTCTCCATGCTGGTTTTCTCTGTGGGGACTGGCCAGGTTATAGGAAATGTATCCATAACTTAGATACGAAAGTAATCTGTTGCCAGATTACCTTTCAGAGGGCTGTGCTGACTCTTCCATCCTTCACCGGTTCCTGTTCCTCCACATTCTCACCAATATTTGGCATATCTGTTGGATTTAAAATGGAACTCACTGTTTTAATTTATATTTTTCGGATTACTAGTAATGTAGGACACCCTATGTGTTTGTTAGCCATTAGATTTTCTTTTTATGTGAGTTGTGTCTTCATATCTTGCCCCATTATTCTACTTGTTTGATTTTCATTTTTATTAACTATTTTGAGTTTTAAAAGTATATATTGAATACCAGTTGATCGGTATGTTTTCCCAGTTTATAACTTATATTTTCATTCTGTGTATGGTATTTTAAAATATAGAAGTTTTAGAATTCTAGTGTAGTCCTAATTACTAATATGCTGTTTCTTCTTCTATCATTTTTAGAAATCTTCTCATGTCATAAATATCTTTATTTTATATATTCACCTAAAAATTTAAGAGTTTGCTTTTCAGATAATGTCTTTAATCCACTTGGAATTTTTGGAATTATTTTACATATATTAGGTAGCGGTAGAATTTAATGTATTTTTTTCTTTTCTTTTTCATGTAAGTAACCAAATGTTTTCCCCAACTTTTTTTCTTCAAACAATCTTTTAAAATTTAGAATAGATAAGGACCTTGTCTTTTTACCAATTTATTACTGAAATGATAATATAGCCTGTGTTTGCTGTTTCAAGGCTGTGATATATTTTCCTAGTGGTTTGGTTTTAAAAAATAAATAAGGCTTAATTTTTCCTCCAAAAAAACTTGGAAGAGATTTAGATTTGCAGGCAACTTGCAGAGATAGTACAGAGAATTTCTATTTGCTTCATACCCAGATCCCAGATTGTTAACATCTTTGTGTGGCTTTAAAGTATACCACGGAGCAGATTGTCCTATAAAGTCCAGAGGTATAGAGAGGGACCTTGACTTTCCATAGCAAAAACATTAGAGAAATTCACTTTACAGTTCTTGTCTTTTTATTTATTTTTTAAGATTTTATTTATTCATTTGAGACACATTTGAGATTTTATTTATTCATTTGAGATACAGATACAGATCATGAGCAGGGAGAGAGGCAGAGGGAGAGGGAGAAGCAGGCTCTCTGCGGAGCCAGGAGCCCAACATGGGGCTCAGTCCCAGGACCCTGGGATCATGACCTGAGCCAAAGGCAGACACTTAACCATCTGAACCACCCAGACGCCCCTGGTTCTTGTCTTTTTAAAAGACAGGAGACATATTTTAAGGTGGTTCAAATCAGAACAGGGTGGTTGTGTCATAAATCTGGACACATACAAATACATGTTTTCAAGTATAATATTAAATATCTCTTGCACTGCGTGTGAAATGGATTTGCAGTAATGTTCTTCAGACCACATTCCACAGAGCCATCCAGATTGTACTGTACTAACTCAGCGGCAAGTGGGGAGAAAGGAGGAAGTTACGGGAATTCGGACATCTGGGGATCATGGAAAGCTTCAGACCTTAACAAAGTTTAGAGATTGCTGGATGTATTCTCTGCTTTCTGCTTTCAGGACAGGTATGGGTCTGTTGATGCAGAGTCAGGTCAAGAAACACTGGTGCTCGATATTTGTAAACGTTCCCTTAAGTGGAAGCCTATAGGGTTTGTTTGTTTGTTTGGGTATGTATTTTCTAAGTTGAAAGTTTAAAAGAGTTGTGGTGCAGCAAGGAATAGGCTTCTTGGTTCTAGCAGAAATCTATCCTCTGTAAGCACCTGTGCCTCCTGCTAGGCAGCTCTGGGGCCAGTGGAATCTAAACTGTGATATTTGGCATTTCTTTCTTTTCTGTTGGTCTCTTTGTTTCTAATAATAATCTATATTTTGGCTAAATATAATCATAGAACATGTATGGGTTTTTTTTGGGGGGGGGTGTAGATTTTCTTTTACCATCGCATACTGTACCTAAAATTTCTTCATGAACTACATTTGAGATATTTATAAATGTCAGCAATAAAGAGTGAGAATCCCAGACACACTATTCCTGTATGTTTTAATTACCTTTTTTTTTTTTTGTACTGGCCTTGATTCTGCTTTATCTGAGAAGGGATAACCTAATACTAGGTTATCTTTAATTAGTGAAAAAGGAACTTAACAGTAAACCAATAACAACAACAATGACGACAATAATAGTATTAAAAAGTTACAGGAGTTAACCTAAAGTGTGTAATCCCATTTAGGACAACAGAGAGCTCTATACTATAATTCAGGAAAATACAATCTTGTAAAGATCAGCTGTGGTTTCCTTAATGCCTTTGAATGCCCCTCTCAGATTAGCCTTTTTTCATCCTTGTACATGCATATGAACAGATTCTACCTTCATTTTCTTATTGTTGGAGACTTCCAGATCCAGTTTGCAGAGAGGTAGAAAATGCTTATTCTGTGTTACAATTGGAGGTGTGTTAGAATTCTGTAGATGGGAGGGATCTGTTGCCTAGAATCTGACATTTCCGGGGGGTAGAATCCAGGAATATGGAGAAGCTTCCTGATCTTGGCAGTGATTCTCAGTTGCATTCATTTGGAAATTAGCAAAAGACCCAGGACATAGTACTACAGTAGAAGGCTTTCAGGAAACACCTAGGACATGTGGAATCATTTGGTAAAGATGGAAAATTTGGGGGAAGAATTTTAGTCAACTTGGTAAAAAAAAATTTAGTCAACTTGGTAAAATGGTAAAAAAACCATTTTACCAAGTTGACTAAACAAACAGGTTTGTTTCAGCCTGTTGTCTTCAGCCAAAAGGATATTTGAATTATTCTGCAGCATTTACAGCTGCACAGTTTGTTGATATAAGAAGTCGATTGAGTATCATCGAGAGCCCTGTGTAGTCCGTTCTAAACACTAGAACGGGAAGTAAAGGTTTTTCCTAAAACCTGCCCCTAGTTTTGTTGTACTAGGCCAAGCATTTCTTTTGCTCACCCTTAGGCTTTTCTACTGCACTTCACTAATAAAATATACATAGTAGTATTCGGAGACTCAAGAAGGCTCATATAATACATTTGAACTTTAGCTCAAGAGCCCTGAAAAGAACATCAAGGAAAATAGTGAACATAACTTACAAAGTAGTTGATACTTTAGACAAGTCAGTGAAATTCATGAAGATGCTATTTCAGTTCAGAAAAAAGAGTTGAGAATACAGGAGGGTCAAAGGTGTAAAGCTGATCCATTGTAAGGTTGATCGAATCATTGTCGTTCTGCTTTATTAAGCCACCTAAAACCCTTATTGTAGTTGTGCTGAAATATGAGTCTGCCTTCTGTAACATTTCTTCACCCTATAAGACATAGAAGTAAACATAATTCAGATGTGAATGGATAGCACCAAGGTGTTTACTTTTGTCTCATTGAGAAATTGGTGGATGTGTTTCAGATTTCTCTTTCTCTAATCAAGTATGCTCTCAATATTTATTTAAGGATAAATATTTTACTTCTTGAAATGTAACATTAATTAGAATTAGAAGTTTTAGTCTCCTTACTCTAATTTTATTTCAAACTATAAGTAAAATAAAATAAATTTCCTTTATTCATAGTGCCATTGAATCCTGAATATGGGCAGTCTCTTTGCTAGACATGGGCCATAATGCTTGAGGGATTCATAGTGAAACATAATGAAATATTTATAGTAAAGGGATAGATGACCTTATATATTTGTCTTTCTCGTGGAATATTACTCTTTAGGATGGTTATAGGTGTGCCATAACAGATGTCCAAATAAATGTAGCCAATTTTGAGCTTTGTGGGTTTTCTTGTTGTCATCATCGTTGTTTTGTAATCTCAGGTCTTATCTGCAGATTTAATCTGGTAATACTCACTGTGAATATAGTAATTGATTTTTTCCCCAGGTGTATGAGGTCAGGAAATCCTTTTTTAGGTAAAAGCTATGAACATTTCCTGGAACTGTGTCAAGGCCCCCAGGATGTAATATAGAGAAGACTGCAGAACTTGAATGGCAGAAACTCCTACCCCTAACTTCAACTGTGTCAGTCAGGAGAGTTCACAAATGAAGTCATGTCTCCATTGAATCTTAGAGTTTGCATTGTTTGTAAGATGGATCAAAGGATCATGAAAGGGAATTCTGGTCATTTTAAATAGTTTGAGATCTTGAGATTATTGGAGATACTAATAAAGAGTATGTCAGGGAGAGGATGAGAAGTGAGAATATTAAAAAAATCTTATAAGATCTGTTATATTGTTGGAACTCTGGTGGTTTATAAGAAGCCATTGGAGGCTTTAAAAATGGAAACAAAAAATTTTGGGGGGGATCTTTAAGCAGAGCAGGTTTCTGATGAAATCCATGTTTTCAAAGAGTACTCTACTGACAATGTAGGGTGATTAATGGTACCTGAGTAGTATTGAGAATTGATATGCAATAGTCAATGTAATTTATCAATGAGAAGGGCATTTGTCTTTGGAAGAGAGGGAAGAAACTCAAGCTATTTAAGAGGATGGAATACACTAGACCTGGTCCTCTGATTTCTAACTTTAAAAGAGACTTGAATGGATGGTGGTGCCCTTAGAAGAGCCTCCTTTCCCCCCACCCCAAAAGTATGGAGTTCTGTACTATGTGCTTTCTAACTTTAATTTCAGAAGTCTCACTGAAGTCTGTAAGTACTCAGAAAATACACTTTAATTAGGGAACCTTAAAAGATAAAAGAGGATGAACTACACCCATGATTTTCTTCTTCTTTTTTTTCTGGAGGTTTAGAGGAGGAACTACACCCAACTTTTTTTTTTTTTTTTTTTTGGAGGTTTAGAGTTTGAGGAGCCTAATGAATAGTATTCCTCCTCTGTGATAAATTCTGAACTACCTGAGAGATAACCTAATAAAAGTTATAGCTGTGGACATGAGAGTATCCCCTGTTAAAGACTGGATATGAGGGTGCAGTTTAGGTTTGTAGGCCCGGTGGCCTTCCTGAATTCTGAACTCCAGAATTAGACTTACCCACTCAGTCCTGCTGGCACCAGACAACAACGGGTCTCTCCACCCGAGAGAATTTTTAAGGGACAACACTGAGGTGCAGAGCAGAATGTATGCTCTCTGCAGACGGCCTGCTCCCAAAGAGAAGAGCAGAATTACACACGCCTAGTTTCTTACCCTAAAGTACCAGCGGGAGAAGTAAATCATTCTTATTTGGGATGCTATCGGTGAGTGAAGGGGCCTGGAGGCATACACTAATTGAAGTCCCTTCCCATGAAATAAAGCCAGGGGAAAGGTGGTTCTGTTTCTCCCAGATGGCCAGGGGCACTGTGAAGACTGGAAACCATTAATGGAACCATATATGCTCCATTGAAATAGCAGATTGATTGTAGGTATAGTTTTGGAATTTAAAAGCTGAAAGTGATCTTAGACCATTTACTTCATGCACTCCGCTCATTTTTATAGATGAGGCAGATGTGGACCCAAAAAGGTCAACTCAACTTAAGATAATGCAAATGGAAGAGCAGATCTTCGGAGTCACCATGTTGACACTATTTATAAATAGTAATCATAATGTATTGCTTTTTTAATAGAAAATTAAGTGAATTTCCTCATTACCCCTTTTTTGTGCAGTAAAGCAAAATATTGGCAATATTAAAGATGATAAAACAAATTCATAATCCAGCTACTTAATTTTTAAATTTTTAAAAATTTTTTTTAAAGATTTTATTTATTAGAGAGAGAGCAAGCAAAAGCAAGGGCAGAGGCAGAGGGAGAAGCAGAATCCCCACTGAGTAGGGAGCCTGATGTGGGGCTCGATTGCTTAACCTACTAGGCCACCCAGGTGCCCCAATAATCCAGCTACTTTAAAACAACTACTATCATTTTTACATACTTTCTCTTCAAATGCTTTTCAATGTGTGTGACTTAAAAGTGAGGAATACCCGCAACATCCAAATTGGAATTGTTTTCTGAGTCCTTTTACATGAGGACTTATTTTGCCACTTGTGTTTTATATAGAGAACCATTCTGAAGGAATGCAAGGTACGACCAGGAATACTCTGTAACACATCTGGAAATTATTGTTCCAGCATCAGCGTTGGTTAACTGTGATCTTGGATGTGCTTGTCTGAAACTAAAATGAGAGATGAGCCCAGATACGGCAAACATGTGTTTTGTCCTTCTAACCGGATCAGTTGGAAGTGAGCACACTGAAGATGTGTGGAGGGTAAGGGACTCAGCTAGCATGACTCACCTGGTTAGTACACCGCAGGAAGGAGGGGGAGTGGCGTCTGTGGCCTTTGTTTGCATGGGGATTTGGGCAGTTGCCAAGATCCTATCTGGCTGTAAAAATCTGTGATTGCGTACTTTAGAAGCTAAGTTTTCTTCTGAATGAAGCTAATTTCTAATTTTACTGAGTTTTAAGTGAAGTTGTATTTTTCAGACAGATGAGTATGTGATACCTATCTATCTATAGATGTAGCTCGGAACCAGTTCTTCTCTTTTCATGTGATGACAAAATCATTCCACAGAAACTTACACACACACAAAGGCATTATGAATCAAGCTCAGAAAACTTCAGCTGAAGCATAGTATTCGTTTTTTTGCTCAGCATGAGTGTGAATTTCCACTGAATAAACCCTCAGCCAGATGTCTGAAAGAAGAGAATGTACATTTGATTTTCTTGTAGCATATTTTCAGAATTAAAACCAGAGTATTCTAGTAATTAAGTTCTTTCGAATAGGAAATCGGATCTAGATCTTTGTTGTTTTGTTTGTGGATCAAGGCTTTGGAAGTGTTTTAGTATTTAAGGTCAAAACTCACAAATATTTTTTTTTTGGTCAATGATACGGTAACTATAAAACCATGGTTTCTACACTGCTTGACACATATATGCTTATTACATTAAAAAAAAAAACAAACCCGAACAGGATTGTATTTTGCATTTCAGATTTACAAAAGGTCTTTTTGTTGCTTAGTGTCATCATTGCAAACATCAGTTATCACTATATAAATTAACACTGAAAGTGGTATTAAAATATATTTAAAATTAATATAAAGCCAGACAAACTTGTTTTTAAAACAGTGTATAGAAAGACATGCCCATTGATCATTCAAGATTTGGTAATGAGTGTTTTTAAAATAACATTTATTATTTTTCATTTATTTATCAAAGCTCTATGTCTTTAAAAATCCAGAAAAATATAAAGAAAATAAAATAATTTATAATCCTAGTTCTTAGAAATTATTAGGTCTGTATACATAATGTGGATCATTCATATTCTGTGTGTGGGTACACACATGTGCTTTAATAATCTCACATACCATACATTTGAACATCTTTTGTGTAGTTAAATAACTTTATAGAGCATGATTGTCATGATACATCTGTGAGAATCAGTGTCTTCCAGCTTATGGAGATACCATTATTTATTCATCCTACTTTTGGACATTTAGATTGCTTTGAATTTTTTTTCTTTTTAAAATAATACTGTGATTGGTTGTTTTACATAAATATTTTTGTGCATCTATGATTTTATTAGATTAAATCCTTAGAATTTATTAGGTCAGTTGATTCTAAAGGTTTCAAGATCTTGAACATACTGTTCTTCAGAAAGTTATGCCAGTTTACTTTCTCCACAGTGTATTAAATTGACAGTTGCTCTATCCCATTGCCTGGTTTTAATTCCTCATCGATGAAAAATGACTTATCATTTGCATTTTAAAAAGATTTTATTTATTTATTTGACAGAGAGAATGTCATTTGCATTTTTAAGAAAGATTTTATGTATATTTGACAGAGAGAGAGTGCGCGCGTGTGCCCAAGCAGGGGGAGCGGGTGGGCAGAGGGAGAGGGAGAAGCAGGCTCTCAGCCGAGCAGGGAGCCCAATGTGGGGCTCCAGCAGGGGCCCTGGGATCATGACCTGAGCTGAAGGCGGAGGCTTAACCGACTGAGCCACCCAGGCGCCCCTGTCATTTGCATTTCTTCAGTTGCTCTTAAGTTTGAATCCTCCTCCCCACCCCCATTTATTGGCCCTTTGCAGTTGTGGTGTTGGGGGTGGTGGTGTTTATTCTATATAGGGGTGCTGCTTTTATGCTTTGGTGTTTTTTATTTTTATTTTATTTATTGATTTTTTGCTTTATTTTAGAGAGAGAGCAAGTGGGGGGAAGGGCAGGGGGAAAGAGAGTGAGAGAAGCAGACTCCCCGCTGAGCACCTGACTGGATTGCAGGACCTTGAGATCCTGACCTGAGCCAAAATCAAGAGTCTGATGCTCAACCCACTGAGCCACCCAGTTGCCCCTATGCTTTGGTGTTCTTAATAATGCTTCCCCTACTTAAAGCACTGCGGCAGGGGGGAAAGAGCATGGAGTTTTAATTCATCCAGACCTGGGCTTGGATTTCAGTTGTCACTTATATATTTTCTATGTGTCTTTGGGCAGACTGTCATTTATGAGCCTGAAGTTCACGGAGCTGCAAAGTAGAAACATTACTGGATTTAAATGAGACACTTGCCTCAGAAGAGTCACTTAATGGTAGCTACCGTTACCCTCTTTTTTCTTATCTCCTTATTATCACCTACCTGTCATTTTCTGTTTAGGTATTTTTGAACACAGTTGAAGGAAAGGTCCACCAAAGTCTGCTGTTTGTCTATAAACAGAGTGGGTAGGTTCTTCTCATGGTTCACCTAATGGTCACTATTGAAATCTTCTTTTTTTTTTTAATTTTTATTGTTATGTTAATCACCATATATTACATCATTTGAAATCTTCTTTTTAATTCTTATTTTTTTAAAGATTTTATTTATTTATTTGAGAGAGAGAATGAGAGATAGAGAGCACGAGAGGGAAGAGGGTCAGAGGGAGAAGCAGACTCCCTGCTGAGCAGGGAGCCCGATGTGGGACTCGATCCCGGGACTCCAGGATCATGACCTGAGCCGAAGGCAGTCGCTTAACCAACTGAGCCACCCAGGTGCCCTCCTTTTAATTCTTATGATAGCAAACTTATTGAGAGACATTTCTGTTATATATATGGTGAGAGAGCCAAAAAGGGAACAGTGTTTTTTTGTTTCTTCCAAAGTGAAAGGGTGAGGTGCAAGTCTCTAATTCAGCGCATCGTCTAATACAACTGAGAAGCTGTATCCAACTTCTAAGTGCTTTGGCTACATCAGGTTGATCCACAAGAGGCAAACAGCAGTTTGAGCGTATCAAATTTAGGACACGTGACATACACATTTACCTTCCCTGTGGCAGCACGGCAGGTGGAGATGACATGGGACAGGTTTCGGTGGCCTTGAGCTCCTACGCACTAGATGGTTTGTGTTTTCTTGGCTTGGGAGACGGCAGGCACCAGCAGATGAAGTTTCTCACAGATAGACCGCCATGACCAGAGGCAAGACTGTGACGGTGACTGCTGGATTTTATTCAGCAAATTTGCCACAGTTCTGGGACATTAGGGCCTTAACTGACCCCTTACCATTTAGGGACAGATGCTGGACTCAAGGCTACAAAGGGAGCAAACAAGTTTTCTATATTTACATATGTCAATCCACAAGCTTTAACCACCTGCCAGCCCCTCATTTCAACCAGAGAACTCAATATTAGCTATTATTATTTCTCTCAGATGGTACATTTTCATAGCCAATAAAGCTAATTGCCCTTGACTACCCTATTCCTACCAATAGGCTTTTTATATTAGCATTTTGAAATACATTAAAAAAGTATCAGTTCTATCAAATGACGTCTTTCATCAGTGCCACTAAACCGATCGAAAGTGGAGTATTATAAAGCTTCTTGCCAGGAGGTAACTGGCCTTTAGAGAAGGAGGACAGTAGTCTTTTCCTGTATTATCTACAATAAGAAATACAATAAATATTCATTCTTCTATAATACTTGCTCCCTCACATAAGTAATCATGAAGATCATGTCATTACATCATCTCTTCTAGACTGTAGCCCTTCAAAGGATCCTGCTAACTGGGTATCCTAGCAGCTTTATTTAGCTAATGGATGACCAGTAAAGGGCATCCCAAACTGCGCGTATGTGAAGACTTATTTTGCAGTTGTAAGTTTTATTTTAAAGCTTTTTATGATTGGGACTCCCTCTGCCTTTTGAAGGTCACTTTGCTTTTGCTCTGAAGCAGTTCTGATTTAAGATACCATCCATATGTAGATCACTGACATTGTAAAAGACATTGTACTGTTACCAGTAGATGATATTGATTCTGGTAAAGGTTTCACAGTGTACCCATACCTCAAAACATTGTTGTTAGATAGATATACATCATGTTAAATAGATACCATTTTTATTTTGTTAATTATATCTCCGTCAAGCTGGAAAGAAAAACAAAACAAAACAAAACCAGTAGGTTACAGAAAGATGAATAAGATTATCATAAACCGCTGAGGAGTTGATTTGAATAGAAAATATGGGTCACAGATAAATACAATAAATAACAGAATGTGATAAATTCTGGAGGAGAGATCCAAAAAAAGATGAAGGAAAGCTTTACAAACATATAACAAAATAGTAACTTAACAATTTTTGCATGATAGGATAAGTGAAAGGAAGTTGTGCAGGTAAAGCCTGAGCCATGTAGGCTGGAGTCTGGTCCTGGAGAAATTTGATGTCTTCTAAAAAATTTGAACTTTGGGGCACCTGGGTGGCTCAGTTGGTTAAGTGTCTGTCTTCGGCTCAGGTCATGATCCCAGGGTCCTGGGATCGAGCCCCACATCGGGCTCCCTGCTCCGTGGGAAGCCTGCTTCTCCCTCTCCCAGTCCCCCAGCTTGTGTTCCCTCTCTCGCTGTCTCTCTGTCAAATGAATAAATAAAATCTTTAAAAAAAAATATTTGAACTTTATTCTTGAGGGAATCCAGAACTTTGGGAGGCAGAAGAAATGTAAAATCACTCATTAAATTCACTGTCTCTTTCTGTTTCCTACCCCAATCTTATCTCCCAGTTCTGTTCCCCAGGTACAGTGATGTGATTAGAATCATACTTGAAGAATGGTATTTAGATGTGGTGTATCGTAAGTTGTAGGAGAGCAGAATGAAATAAATACAGCGTAATTACATTATTAGGGATCTGAGCAGTCAGGGAATAGGAAGCAATGAGAACAAGGATCCTTTAAAAGATAGAATCAGCAGATTTTGATTAATTTCAAGTGGGTATAGGGGCAAGGGAGAGGAAGAGGAAGATATGTTGATGACCGACTGCCTTTTCAAGTCCACCTGACCAAAAGGTCCAGTTGTCATCAAATGGGGGAGAGCTTGCAGGGGGTAGAGAATGGGGGACACTCCAGTTTTGCTTTGGGACACTTTGCATGTGAGGTGCTATGAAGATATCAAACTGGTCAACATCGAAATGGGGGCTGTAGCCTAGTCAAGTTGACACCTAAGAAACGGTCACAGTTGGTGTGAGGAGTCTGTCATCAAGCTATTTTCTCTGAGGAGTAAAAATCAATTTAGGTACACCACCACCAGGATGCTTTAGATCACATTCCTTTCCTTTGCTGCACTAAAGTGAACCTTTTTGAGATTCCTCACCTACTTGTTTGGCTGACAGTTCAGCCTCATTGATGTTTTTGAAATTTATTCCATCACCTAGGTAAATGCACAGTTTCTGGGAGTTTTATAGAGACCCTTGGTGTTAGGAGCCAGACTTTCCGTTTAAATTGGAGACATTTAATCCATACTGTTACTTCTAATGATCTCCTGAAACAGATGGTAAAGTTCCTTAAAAGGCTCTTTTACTCTGTCTCCAGGCAAAAATCTTGGATCTGGGGTGGGTGCTCTTCCCGAGGTTCCCAAGACCATAGAGCTTAGTGTTTAGTTCTCATGATACCCCTTAGCCCTTCCTTCAGAGGTGCAGTCGCCCTTGGGGGCTTCACATGGGGGCTGTAAACTTCTATACCTGGGGAACTTCTGTCCCCTAGGAAAGTCTCCCTTCCCAGCCTCAAGACAAGTCCTCAGACCCCTTTGGGTGTAGCCATTCTCCTCCTTTGTCC
Source organism: Eumetopias jubatus (assembly GCF_037043125.1). Lineage (NCBI taxonomy): Eukaryota > Metazoa > Chordata > Mammalia > Carnivora > Otariidae > Eumetopias > Eumetopias jubatus. Next base: position 39,763,714 of record NW_028274820.1, read on the forward strand.
CCTTTAATTCACCACCCACGCATACTATAGTACTCCCCTCCCATTGGCTTTCCTATTTAGACAATCCAGAATAATCTCCTTCCATGGGCCTTTGGAAACACAGCGCTGGCACTGGTGCGGGAAGAGGAAGTGAAGACCAACTGCTCAGACAAATGCTAGAACAGATCTGGACTTACTAACTCATCCTGTTGCATCTGTAGGAGAGTATTAACTCCTGTGGATGAGAAGTCGGCTATTTATTTTAGGAGATTACCCCATCTTCCCCAAAAAAGATGCCAGTTGGTGCTAATTAGTTCAGTTTTTTCTGTGATGAAGACACCTGTCCAGTGGGAACTGGACCAAGGCCACCAATTTATGTCGTGCTGGCCACCAGTTGTCAGTTTGTAAAGCATATGTCTCCAATTTAAATCAGATTCTGGCTGAGCTGAAAGAGAACATTGCTAATTTCTCATGGATATGTTTAATTGTTTATAATAATTTGGAAAATACTGTGAAAAACATGAACATCAGTGGAATCACGCAGTTTCCTGTTAAGCTGTCTACTGGAAGAACACACTAATTTGGGCTTCATTGTCTTAGAATTTGTCCAAATTTAGGATGAGCTCAGTTTATATTTATTTATGACAGAATTTCTTTCTGTCATTTTACTCTAATGGCATAAGCTGTTTTTGCAAGGAGACATTAAAGCTTTTGAAACTTTTCAAGTACTTAAACAACATATCTTTTCAGATAAATGATACTAATTATAATTCAGTTCTGTTTTCTCAAAATGGAGAGACATGGGACCTTCTGATCTTTTTATTTCACTGAGAATTTGTGTATATGTAGCCTTAAGAAAACTCTACTTATTTTGAAATATTTTGTTAAAAGTCTTCATATATATGAGTCAGCCATAGCTATTCTAAATTTAAAGAGCTAACTCTTTCAAATTTGGTTGTTGGTTATCTGCAAGTAAGAAGTCGTTGGTGCCATTGATAATACAAAAATATATATTTTATTTTATCACAGTTTTTGTACACATTCGATGAATACGTCTAGAGATATGAAAATTTACAACACTATATATAAGAGATATTAAAAAAATTATCAAGATATGATTATCAGATGTCAAAAGACTAGTTTTTGGAGCCAGAGAATTTTCTATTTTAAAGGCTTTGTGATAATTTTATGTGTCAACTTGGCTGGGTCACAGTGCCCGGATATTTGGTCCAACATTATTTTAGATGTCTCCGTGAGGGTGTTTTTGAATGAGATTAAGATTTCAGTTGTTGGGTGTTGAGTAAAGCAAATTTCCCTATATAATGTGAATGGGCTTCATTTGACCAGTCAAAGGCCTGAAGAGTAGTAAGACTGACTTCTCCTGAAGGAAAGGTACTTTTGCTAGCAGGCTGCCTTCAACTTGAACTGCAGCATCAACTTTTCCCTGCGTCTCTGGCCTGCTGGCTTACACTGAAGATTTTGGACTTGTGAGCCTCTATAATTGGGTGAGCCAATTCCTTAAAATAAGTCTAGTTTAATATAAATACAAATATTATATATATTTGTTATATATTATACGAACATGACATATATTATACTATGCAGTGTCCACACATGTACACAAGTGATACACACACACCCTCTTGGTTCTGTTCGTCTGGGGACCCCTGACAAATACAGGGTTCTTCGTATTGCCTTTTGAACTAGCCTGCTCTGTACTTCCCCTTACGTAGAGTATGCTGGTTTTTTCACTTCCTGTTCTTTAGGTATCCCTGAAAACACTAGGCTTACATTCAGTGAAATACATCTTTTGCTCCTACAGACTTTGTCTTTATTAATTATCCTTACGTATACCATGTACACTGTTCTCAGAGTTTTGGACTTCTCATGTAAAAATATAAAAATTATGCACTCTCTTTACTCTTTCCTGCCTTATTTACTGGATCAGTTGGTACAAGGGTTAAAGATAATTTGTGTTAAGTTTTATACTGTCTGTAATTTACTTGCAATTACTTTGCCAAATGCATCACAGTATTTGTGGGTAGAATTTTGTTTTAGGAGCCTTTAGTTAACATTCCAGGCATGTTGGTCATGAATCCTCATTCTAGGATTAGGAAGTATTTGAAAGACCCTAATTAGAAGTCAACACTTCAGAATTGGGTGCTTTAAATCTGCACAAGAAGGCTTATTAATGTTATTTATTAATGTTAAGGATGTTACAAATAATGGGTGAAATGAATGATGTTGCACATATATGGATTGGCCTTAGAAATATGTTAATGGACTTGGAATTAGGCAAGGCAAGCAAGGTAACAGCTTTTGGAGTAAACCCACCTTCAGCACTCATTTGGCTCTGTTCTGTGGTATGTAGGATTCTGTTGAGTGGTCCTGATAGAGGGTTAGACACAACCACTGTAGAATATTGTCATAACTGCTTATGTACTTTCATGTGGATTCCTTGTCAGAGAAACCGAAGAACAGAAATCTGGGACTTTACTGAGTTTACAAGGTAGAACTGTGGGTCTGTTTTCTCACCTTCCTTCTCTTCCATGTATTTGTATGCAGCAGAAAGCCCTCACCTATTGAGAGTCTTTGGGAGACTTGGGATGTTTGCCCCCAAGTACCTGATAATTGTGAACTCCGGTTTGGCTTACAGCAGTTTGCAGCAAAAACTTAACATACTCGCTGGCACAGGCTAGGCACTCAAGAAACGCTCATTCTCACTGTCGTAAGTCGGTGAACTGGCTCTTGGTTCTGGGGAAAGAAAAGGAAAGCTGAGGTTGTCCATCACTCGAAGGCCATCAGGATGCTGCACCTTTCTGTGGATGCTTTATCGCCGTATTTGTCTTCCAAACTTTAACATATGGATTATTTTTTCCATGCTTTGTTTTAGTTTCGATTTACTCACTTTTAGCAGAGGCACTAAAATCATGTGAAGGTGGATTCGAGTCCTGTTGAGGAAGCTTGTGATTAGTGGGGCCTGTTTGTGCAAGCACGTGAGTGCTTGGCTAATCCCCGGGAGCACGCTGTGCCAAGACGGCATCTGAAATGCAGTGTGCTAGAACCTGGAACGTTTTCCGTCTTCGATGTGTCAGGAAGATGAAGTGGAACCAGACAGCAGGTGGAACCAAGACCTTGTGGAAACATTGTGGGAGATTCCTTACAATCAGTATTTACATAAAATCCTGAATTTATTTTGACCTGCATTGATTAACGAAAACGTGTCATAAGGAAGTAAAGGAAATACGTTTTTTCCCTTATTGTTCAAAAAGTATTGCTGTTGTTTTGAACAAGTGCTGTAGTTCAAACCATCAGGAATGCAAAAAAGAATAATCTTAGTTAAAATCTTACAGTAAGCTAATTTTAACTTTGTTTTGTATAGCCTTGGGTTACTGGGTCAGAAATGTCATTGCTAACTATATTTGTAAACTTGTTCCCCCTAAAAGCCTGCCTCTGCTGCAAAGCAAGGGATAAGATCTTGTTTTGTTTCCTTTGATGAAGGAACAGAATGCCACTTGTTGGCTCTGAAAAGAGAAGTCTTAAATTTTAACAGTGCTCAGTGAAATAACACAGGAGCAGTGCTCAGTGAAATAACACAGGAATAATGTGAAGGTGACTGAACTAGATAGATAGATAGATTGATTGATTTTGATGGTGTTGAATATTAGGGTCCAGGATGCTGTTGGCCTTTAGAGGTTTTTGCATTCCAGTAATATCATAATTGGGTTCTGATTATTATTTGATTAGCTATCCATATTTTTGCAAAGCATTTATGGTAATATGAATAAAATTGGTAGAACTATTGAAACAATATTAAAAGGGTCAAGATCATATTGATGAAAGGGGAAATACTTACCTCAGTCAACAACTCTTTTATGTCTGAGGCTTTTTTTCCTGGTCAAGGCAAAACAAAGCAAGGCAAGTGATGAGCCATTGTGGAGTGATAGTGCATTGCTCTGGACCACAGGTAGGGATTTTGGTAGGCCAATCTATATTATAATATCAAGATAGTTACGTAGATTTTGGTTTCAGGGACATTAAGCATCATAGTGGATGAAATATTCAAAACTTATTTATAAACAGGAGTATGAGAACAGTGTAGGTATCTGGGGAAGTAGTAGTGTTATCTCTTATATTGCCCTGGGAAAGCTTTCTCTTCCCCACATTGAACCAAGCATGATTAATTACATGGATTATCTCATTTCATTTTCTCAGTAACTTTATGGGATAAGTGTAATTATTATAACAGCCGTTTTGTGAATAAGGACACTGAAGCAAGAGCTACAGAGCTAGAGAATTTAGGAGGTCTTTAAATTAGATTAAAATTGGGCTCATACCAATTGGGAATATATTTGTATATAGATAAAGATTTGGGTATGGATATGGGATGTACAGACATATATGCAGTGTGCTTTTTTAATATGTATATTTCAGAGCCGTTCATGTCAGCAGAGATAGAACTTTTTAATCATTGCATAAAATTACATATTCATATGTATCATAATTTAGTAAGACATTTTCTCTACCAGTGGACATTTAGGCAATTTCCACCTTTGGGCTATTACAAATAGTGCTGTGATGAACTCTCTTGCATGTACATCTTTGTGCACATTTGCAAATATCTCTATAAATACATGGATGTAGGATTATTAGGTCAAAGGCATTGACATTTAAAATCTTGATAGTTCTCAAATTATGCTTTTTTCCTTGCTTTTCAAAGAGTATTCTTTTTCCTATATTCTCACGAACACTAGATGTTGCAGTCTTTTTTTTTTTTTTTCAACCATTCCATGGGTGAATACCTGGTATTTCCTTGTACTTGCATGTGCTTAATTTTTAATGAAGCTGAGCATCTTTACATCATTTAGTGAACATTAATATTTCTTTGTTGAGTTCTAATTAATTTCCTTTTTCCTACTTACACATGCAGTTTTTTGAAGAGGTAAAGTTCTTTGTATATTATACATATTCATATTTCATCTTGATATTTAGCAATTTTTCCTCCTAATATTTGATTTTTCTTAGAATTTAATCATGGCATATTTTGTTGCCTAGGAATTTTTAGCATTGAATTTTAATCACATAGCTTATTCATTTAAGATTTCTAGGATCTATGGCTTTGTAGGAACATCCTATTTAGCTGATTAAACATTGTCCCATATCTTCTTTAGCACTTTTAAAATTTATAATTTTTTTTGTTCTTAACCAATTGAAATTTTACTTTTGTTATTGATATGAAATAGGATTTTTTTAGACAGATATTCCATTCTTTCCCTACTATTTATTGAATAGATCACCCTAACTAATTTGAATAGAAAAGTAGAGGAGCAGAACAGAATAGAATCCAAAAATAGATATACCTCAGGGCCCAAACTACATTGCCTTAAAAAATGAAGTTTTATTGTATGTTTGATATCTTATAGGGTCTGATTCCATCCTATTCTTTTCAAACAGTTTGTTATCCATGAAAAATTTGAGTGGGGTTTTGACTGCCCTGTATTCATAAATTAAATTGGGGCAAGCTAACGTTTACAGTAATTTAGGAGTGTAGATGCCTTTACAATATTAAGAATTTTATCCAGGAACATAGTATGCCATTATACATATTTAGGGCTTTTTGTATTTTTCAGTTAAATTTTATAGAGAAGGGTATCCTTGCACATTTATAATTAGTAATTCCTGGGTATTTTGTGTTTCTGACCTTTTCTGTTATACTTTCTAAACTATTGTGGGTTTTTTAATATTTTTTTTGTTACTTTATGGAACTCTTACTGGTTCTAATATTGTTTATGTTCAATCTTTTGGATTCTCCAAGTAAATGATAGCTTAATCTGCACCTAATGAAGTCTGGCTTTTCTTTTTCAGTTATTTATAGGTTTTTCCTATGTACCCACATAATTTACCAGACTATGAGCAAGCTGAAGATGAAAAGTATCTTACATTATTTCTTTTCTACAGAATGAAATGGTGATATAGTCCTCTGATTGCTAGATGCCTCAAAAATTATTTAAAACACCATTTCCCAATATGGAGTCATACAGTTACTTGTTTTATTTAGTTTCAGGATACCCCCAAATGAACTTTATAAACTAGCCCAATTGATAGCAGAGTGTTTTGGGATCCTGAAAAAAGTCAGGAAGGTGTTAATTTATTTGAAACAGTTCTCCCATACTTATATTTTACACACACACACACACACACACACACACACACACGTACACATGCATGTGTATACACACACATTTATTTATTCACTTATTCTGTGGTAGCAAAATTGAGCTATGTTCCAGCATGGATATCAATTAAATCTTTGTTCTACAGTCACATATATATTCTTGGACCTTCAGCAGATGTAGACAAGTAGCAAACATCAGTGGAATAATTTCCAGTCATATCTGCCAATAATTTGCAGGACATGTACGTTCCAGATCCAGCTAACTTTTTTTGTGTGTTGTTAAAGTGTGCTCCCCTAGGCATGTTGCTTTCTTGTCCACTCAGCTGTGTTTTCTAAAAGATATGGATATAGATATGGATTTTTTTTGTCTAAGATCTTATATTTGAAATGTGTGTTCTATCTCTTCTACACTCAAATACACGAATTCTTGTTTATTCTCTAAGATTCAGCTCAAATATTTTGCCCTTCGTGAAATTCTTCCCTTTTTCAGGCAAGTAAGAAAGACTACTTGGCATATTCTTCTGTTACAACAGGTATCACATTATACTGTGTTTGTTTACATTGATTTCTGTGTCCCTACCAAGCTGTGAGCTACTTGAGACCATACCTTCTCTAAGGTCCAGCACAGTGTCTGACATAGAGAAAGGTACAAACCCTATAGTTTAGAAATATGCCTTTGGATGCAGTAATGTTTATTATGGTGGGGAAATGTGGTAGAGACCAAATGAGTGGCTTGAGGCCATGAAAACATGTTGAAAGTCAGGAAGAAAAACAGTATTCATCCTGGCACAAATATTATAAATGACATGATTTTGATAAATTTATACCATACTACATCTGCTTCTTAATGTATACAACATATATTCCTGGTTTATAGGTTACCATATATAGCATACAAGAGTTGCCAGTTTTCCAATAATAAGAATGTAAAACGCACCTGGACCAGCAGGACTAGCTTTATAGGCAATAGATTTGATTTCTTTCATCTCTGTCCTTCTGTTCTGCTTTCTTTTTTTATTATAGCTTCTTATGTATATTTAAAAAAAACTTCCCCTAGATTTTAAGATTTTGAGGACATTACAGAGTTTTTTCAGGCACCGTTTAGATACTTAATATTTATTAAATCTAATAAAAAATGTCAGTTTTTATTATACATATTAATTGGACTTGATGAATTATGCATTTCTTTCTTTTAGATATTCCTCCGTGAATTAAGTAAGGGGTGGTATACCTGTTTCCAGTTACTTTTCAAATAGAACAAATTCAGCAGAAAGAAGGGCAATCAGGTTTCTTACGGACACATCTGAAGACCATATTTAGTTGTAATCCTTTGAATGATTTAGGTCAGAAAGAGCTCTTGAGCAATATTTTGACAGCCATTTCATGGAAAGGCTCAATCAGAATCTAATATGGATCTACATGCAGGTTAAATAAGAGATGACAGATGAGAGCCTTATGCAGCTCAGTACAGTATATATGTGCTACCAAAGCGAGCAGCTCGGTACAGTATAGAAGTCAGTTTCAGTGATTCTGTGATTGAAATATAATTATAGTACCAACACACCATGACCCTGGGGCTTGTGTAGGTCACGGCATGAAATGGATTCAGTGTGGGTGTTTGCTTAGGTAAACAAGGTCCTTCACCATAGTTTCATCAGGAACCAGCAGAGCATTGCAGCTAATATGATATACTCTGATTCCATAAAAAGCAATGAATATTGCTTTTTATTTGCTTATTTATTTATTTGCTATTCAAATAATATATCCTCTGGCTACTGTTGTCTCCCCGATTATTAAAAGTGGTAGAATGACATACATTTTAAAATGTAAGTTATTTTTATTCTGATTCAGTTTTCCTTAATTCTTAACATCTTCACTGATTTTATTTTTTATTTTTTTATTTTTTTAAAGATTTCATTTATGTATTTGACAGAGAGAGCCACAGCGAGAGAGGGAACACAAGCAGGGGGAGTGGGAGAGGGAGAAGCAGGCTTCCCGCCGAGCAGCGAGCCCAATGCAGGACTTGATCCCAGGACCCTGGGATCATGACCTGAGCTGGAAGCAGACGCTTAATGACTGAGCCACCCAGGCACCCTCTTCATTGATTTTAAAGATAAAACAGTTGTTTCAAAGAAATTCATTGGTCAAAATTTTTAACTTATATAGTTTTACATACTTAGCAGGTTTTTTGTTTTAATTAGGAAAGCCATCTTTCTGGATTATCATCTTCTTGTTGACCTCCTACTACAGGTTTTCAGCACATACTCCAATGAAGACTATGACAGGAGGAACGATGAAGTGGACCCTGTGGCTGCTTCTGCCGAGTATGAACTTGAAAAGCGTGTAGAAAAGCTGGAACTTTTCCCAGTGGAACTAGAGAAAGGTATATGAGCTCCACAACATTTGTAATATCATTATATGTCTATTTTAATAACACAAAAATGACCTTTTTTTTTTTTTTTGCATGTAGACTCCCCCCCCCCCCCCGGAAGGGTTGGAGAAAGTGGTAATTCTATTGGAGGATTTAATTTCTTTATTAAATTTCAAAAGTAGTTGATATGAGCTCTGTTTAGATGGTAGACTGAAAGACTCTTTCTTCCCTTCCACTTCCAGCTAAAAGCCATCTGCTCTAGTTGGCTGGGATGGTGACTGGGAGTAGGGAGGTGTGGGTGGGGCCTGACGTTTGGTCGGTACTCTTGCGAAGGGCTGGTGCTGGTGAGTGCAGGTGGAAGTGGGGGGTCAGGTGGTTGGGGGGGAGGTGGAAGTGGGGGGGTTTGCGTTTTTGGTGGAGGGAGAGTGGTCATGGTTGGGCTCTGAATGTAGTAGATGGGGGAGTGCTGGGCCTTTAGATTATGGATTTTGGAATGGAGACAGTGGAATCCTCTCTGAGGGGAGAGGTCTAAGAGAGAGCAGGGAGAATGGGAGCAGAGGGGCTTCCTCTTGATTTCTCCTCTTGGAATCAGCCTGCCTGCAGTGGGAAGTGAGGACCCATGGGACCAGAGACTGCCATGTTTATCGTCCTGTAAGATGGGCACCCGGGAATGGACTGGGACCGAGTGAACAGGGAAATATCACATCTCAGAGAGCCTTACAAAAAAGCAGAACAAACAGATGACAGCTTGAATGACAAAAAGAAGCAAATGAAAAATCAACTGAGGATATCAAGTATGGCTTTAAAAAGACATTCTTAGGCCAATCAACAAACAAAAAAACGTTGATTTTAAAAAATTAGAAATTTCAGTAGAGGAATTGAAGAGGAAAGGGTGGTATTGTTGAGACGCAAATTGGTGATCTAGAAGGTTAAGCATAAGAAATGAGCCGAACTAATTCTTAAGTGATAGAGTAAACATCCACAAAAAATCATGACAGAGACCCAAAATATAAATTATAGGTGACAGAAGGGGAAAAGACATAGAGGATGAGAGACATAGTAGAGAAAACATGGAAGAAATTTTCCTGAGCTCAGAAAAGACCTGAGCCTCCTATTTGGAAGGGCTTATCCAATTGATTGAGAGACGACTTGGAAAACACCCCGCATTTAGGCATAGCCTGGGAGAAGTCCTCATCTTCAACATAAAGTATAAATTTTACAAAATACCACACTCAAATCAAAGCAAACAAAGAAGCAAAGGTACTTGCCAAAGCAACATTATTAGACTAGTATCAGATTTCTCATTTGTAACACTGGACGTGGGAGGCAGACATAAAATTTCACACATCCAAGAATCCTGTATCCATCCCAGAGAGCATTTACCTGTCTTCTGGTGAAAGAAGGAAAGTTGCTGATATCTAAGGATCTAAAGAACACATGACCTGCATACTTCCCAATTAGCAAGGAGGAAAAGAAACAAAGAACAACTTGTTCTAAATAGCAAAGATGAGGGAAAAGAGTTGAAAACTGTAACTTTTGGGCATAAAATTACTTGGATTAAAAAAATGTAAAGAATACCGGTCATTACGCCAGACATGACTGGCTAATTGTTCCCATTAAGAGACACTTTTCATTTGAGGTTAAAAAGGATGTAAGAATGATACTTATATTTTTCATTCATTTAAAATGTAAAAACCATTACTAGCTTATAGTCCATACAAAAACAGCTGTGGGATTTGGCTGTGGGCCACTGTATTGCTTATAATAGCAAAAATGAGAATAATCCAAATATTCATTAACGACAGAAAAGGGTAAAATGAAGGAGCCTCAGTTCCATGCAGCAGTGTGTATGATTCTTACAAACATGAAATTGAAGGGGGATAAAAAGCAAATCACAGAAGAAGCCATTCAGTATAATTCCATTTATTTAAATTTCAAAGCCAGGAAAAATTCAATGGCATATCGTTTAAAGATACACAAATAAGTGGTTTTAATAAGTGGTTTTAAAAATGGAGGTCATGATTGGCACGATATTTAGGATAGTGGTTACCGAGGGGAGAGTTATGGTATCAGGGAGAGGTGCAGAGTGAGCTTTTCAGGTATTGGTAGTGTTCTGTATCTTTGCTAGCATGTGGATATTCATTTTATTTTTAAACACAGTGTTTTGTAAATAAATGTTTTCATGAACTCTTTTGTGTTTTTCACAAAAAAAAGTTAAAACTAGAAAAATTAAGCTAGAAAAGAGCCAAGTGAAGTAGAATTATTTGTAATCTTTTGAGAAACCTCCATCCTGTTTCCCCAAAGTGGCTGCACCATTTTGCATTCACAGCAACAGTGCACAAGAGTTCCCCTTATTCTGCATCCTTGCCAACACTTGTTATCTCTTGTTTTTTGGATGGTAGCCATTCTAACATTCTGACTCTAATAAGGTGATTTCTCACTGTGGTTTTGATTTGCATTTCTCTGATGGTGAGTGATGTTGAATATCTTTTCATGTCTTCTTTGGAAAAATGTCTATTCACTTCCTCTGCCTATCAAATCACATTTGGCTTTTTGCTGTTGAGTTGCATGAGTTCTTTATATATTTTGGATATTAACCTCTTATCAAATATTTTCTCCCATTTTCTAGGCTGTCTTTTCATTCTGTTAATGGTTTCCTTTGCTGTGCAGAAGTTTTTTAGTTTAATGTAATCCCACTTGTTTATTTTTGCTTTTGGTGTGAAATCCAAAAAGTCATTGCCAAGACTGATGTCAAGGGACTTACCTGCTGTTTTATTTTAGGAGTTTTATGGTTTCAAGTCTTAAATGTAAGTTTTTTTAATCCATTTTGAGTTGATTTTTATGTATGGTGTAAGATAGGGGTCCAGTTTTGTTCTTTCTTTTTTTTTTTAATGTGTCTGTCTAGTTTTACCAGCACCATTTATTGAAGTGGCCATCCTTTCCCTATGGTATATTCTTGGCTTCTTTGTCGTAAATTAATTGACCAAATATGATAAGTTTATTTTAGAGCTCTCTATTCTATTCCACTGATCTGTGTGTCTGTTTTTATGGCAGTACCATACTGTTTTGTAATACAGTTTAAAACCAGGAAGTGTTATGCTTCTAGCTTTGTTCGTTCTCAAGTTTGCTTTAGCTATTTGGAGTTTTTTTGTGGTGCCATACAAATTTTAGGATTCTTTGTTCTATCTCTGTGAAAAATGTCATTGCATTTTGATAGAGATTAAATTGAATTGATAGATTGCTTTGGGTCATATGGACATTTTAATAATATTAATTCTTTGAATCCTTGAGTATGGACAATCTTTCCACTTATTTGTGTCTTCAGTTTCCTTCATCAGTGTCTTACAGCTTTCAGAATTTCAGATCTTTCACCTCCTTGGTTAAGTTAATTCCTAGGTATTTTACTCTTTTTTGATAGAATTGTGAATGGAACTCTTTTTTTTTAAGATTTATTTATTTATTTTTAGAGAGAGAGGGAGAGCACATGGAGAAATAAGGGCAGAGGGACAAGGGGAGAGAGAATCTTAAACAGGCTTTGCACCCAACACAGAGCCTAATGCAGGGCTTGATCTTCGGACTCTGAGCCGAAATCAACAGTCAGATGCTTAACCGACTGAGCCACCCAGGCTTTCTTAATTGCTCTTTCTGATAGTTTGTTGTTAGTGTATAGAGACCTAAATATGATACGAACTATAGATTATAATACCAACAGAGACTTTTTACTTTCAAATTGAGGAAACACTTAAAAAAATAAATAAATTGAGGAAACACTAGAAATATTTCAGTTAAAACCAGGTATCTGATTTGGAATGCTCTTTAAATGAAATAGTATAAACAGTAGAAAACAAAAGATGAAAAGTAACCTTTTGATGATTTTTATTATAGGATATGTATTATAATTATATATATGAAATCTATAATGAGAGGCCAAACTGATTCTAATTTTAAAATACTAGAATTGATAAGATTATATATGTAAGAGGAGGTCAGGTGTCACATACATGAAAGAAAATTAGTCGTTTTTTCTCTATATTTACGTTAAGTACATAAATGTGAAAATGGGAACATTTCATTTACAATAGCACAAAAACAACAAAATACTTATTAATCACTAAGAAAAACAGTATTTATCTGTTGAAAATCCATCTTTGACAGATAGAAGATGTAAACAAATAGAAGGATATACCATATTCTTGGATGAAAAGACTCAGTATGGAAAAGTCCCTTCTATTCTTCATCTCTAATACCTACAAATTAATATATAAAATTAATGGAGTTCAAATAGAACTGCCATCAGGGTTGAATTGGGAGAGAGGATTGCATAATGTAATACTAAATTTTATATGGAAAAATACAGACCTAAGGGAAGTATGAAAAAGAATGTGAAAGGTCTTAATTTCTTAAATATCTGAATTTAATGTAAAGCCTCTATAATCAGAACAAATTGTATTCATATAGCAATTGATCAGTGGAACAAGGTAGAAAATCCAGAGAAAGATGTTAGTATGCATGAGAATTTGATATACGACGTGTATGATATTCTAATTTAGGGTAATAGGGTGCTTTACAAAGTGTTCTGGCGTAACTGGGCATCTGTGTGGAAGAATATAAAGTTAGGCACCTTCATTTGCATTATATCATATAAAAAAACAACTGTACCTGGATTAGATAATTAAATATTAAAAATAAAGTAATAAAGGTATTTGACAAAAAACTTACAAGACCACATAAATCCTGTAGGCATGTTGGAGGCGGGGCTTAACCAAAGTGGAAAAGCAGAAGTTAAAAAAGAAAAGAGGGTCCAATCAATCAGTCCAAAATTTTAAGCTTTTAAAGGCAATATTGTCAAACAAAGACAACAGATAAATAATAAATTGGGGGGGGCATCTTCATTATAAATGACATGGAGTTAATATGTATAATATGCTAAGAACCTTAAAAAGAGAAAAGAGACAGGGAAAACTCAGTAGAAAAAATTGGCAATTTACCAAAGAGGACACATGAATACAAGCTCAAATCTCACTAGCAATAAGGGAAATGCTAAGCCAACATGAGCTTCTTTTCTTAAGAGAAAAGATAAGCTCTGAGCACCAGAGTGTGGTGACAGCATCTTTCATGGTAACTCCGCCTCACAGTGTTTTCCACTGTTTCCCGGCTGCTTTGCCTACTTAGTGCTTTTTCTGTCCCTAGGAGGGGCTAGACAGAGGAAGACCAGGGGGCTGCCGGGTTCTTGACAGTCACAGGAATCAGTGGCCTTCAAGGATATGGCTCTGGAATTCACCCATTGTTGACACATCTCACAGAGATGCAATCAGTCAATTGGTTTCTGTGTGTTGATTGTATTCTTCCTTCAATTGTCTTTCAGTTATCATCTTGTCTTGCAGGCAGTCTGCACTGGAATTGAGGATGGCTCAAGCTATTATCGCTTTTCCTACAATTGGGTTTTCAGCTCTGCAAATCTGAGTGATTTTCCAGTGAGAGCAACAGGGTTGCTAAGGCAGGAAGAAAGATAATTTTACTAAAGCCTGAGTCCAGGCAGGGAAAATGCACTTAAAAACGAAGACATATGATTTTCATGCAGGATATTTGCAGGAAGCAACTACTTAATGGCATGGTGGTACAAAGAATCCACATTTGAAAGGAGCTCTTTGAGTGTACTGAGTAAGGGAAAGTTTCCCTTACAGCCCAACATTGGCTTGACACGTGGTAATTCATAATGAAGAGAAACTCCTGTAAATAAGATGAATGTGAACAAGAATTCAGCTAAATGCTTAATACATACCAGATTTCATGTAGGAGAGAGAAGTCCTGTGGCATTATTTAATGTGGACGATTCTACAGTGATCATCTCTTAAATGACACAAGAGCAAACACTCTGGGAGAAACACTTACATGTATGTAAACATTGGGAAGGCTTTGGGTCATCATTCATCCTTTCACCAACACGAATAGATTCCCACACCAGGAAACTCTAGGAATATGATGAATGTGGGCAGAAGTTCAGCTATATAGCTAACCTTCTATACACATAGGACAATTCCTGTGGGAGAGAAGAAACTTTGTACATGTGACCAGTGAGGAAGAGCCTTTAGCACAGATCTAACTTTTCTTTTCCCAAGAAAACTCATTCTGGGGAGAAACCCTAAATGTTGGAAAATTTTTAACCAGAGAAAACCTCTGGATGAACTTGAGTATCTATACCAGAGAAACAATGAGAATGAAATAAATATGGGAAATCACATGTGTGCGAACATTCTAAATACAAGGAATGAAAGAACTTCTCCATTGATGACTCGTACAGTAGTCACCATTAAAGTTCTCATGCTGGAGAGGTGCCTATGCCTAAAATCAATGCGGAAGTACCCTCATCTGGGGATCACATTGAACAGTTCTTCCGGGGAGAACACTCTACGAAGCTCTCTTTAGCACACAACTGAGTAAACAAATCACACTTTTTTCGAATGACATGTTTTTAAACATATGTAGAATACAGATGTAGGATTATAAATTGTACTTAGAAACGCTTAAAGCAGAAGTCGGTGACAAGTAGTAATAATCAATGAGATGAACCCTATTCAAGAGATTACTGATTAAGAATACTTAGTGTATTAAATGTTATTGCTAAAAAGTCTTAAAAGCATCAAGCATTCTGCTGACTAGATGAGCCAGTTTTCCTTTAGACAGCCCTTCACTGCTGATCAGCGAGTGTCTTGTTTTTTATGCAGCTCATACAACATGGTTCCAAAGACTCTGAGGCTATCAGAAAATAACTTTCAGTGTTGACCAAAAAATGTGGAATCTGAAATAGTGTATCTTTTATTTCATTGATGTTAAAATACATATGTTCATGGAAATATGGATAAACACATTATTGTAAATGAATTTAAAAGTGTATTTGTCAGTGTTGTTCATCGGGTGAGGAACATGGACACAAAAATGAATGCCTGTCAGTAGAGAAGTGATTGGATAAGTTATGATACCATCTCACCATGCAATATTATGCAATCATTAGAAGTGATTTAGGGCTATGTAAGTTGATATCCATGAGGTATCATTGAATTAGGAAAGTAAGCCGCAGAGAGAACTAGGTTTAATGCGATCTTATTTGTATAAAGCAAATAGGAAGGAAAAATGAGCCATTGTATATACACACATATACATATATGTGTGTATATTTATATTTATGCATATATACATATATATTGTAGCTGTTGCTACTTTTATATGCTTATATAGTAGGACTGAAGAAAGTACTGAAAGACACATGCCACCTTATTAAACATGAATGGGGATATGAACCAAAAAAGCAAAGACCACATAAATGAAGGGGAAATTTTAGATACATTATGATCACATTCATTTAAAATAATATATATGTGTTTTGGCATGTATGCTTTTGTGTTTAAAATATATTATTTAGAGAGGCTGTGTTTTAAGGAAGATTGATTTACTCCATGATCAAATTATTATTTTTTTCTTGGGGTCACAAATAAATAGCCAACTGCAGTAATAAAATGAGATTAAACTCTCAAGCCTTTTGAGGGGATCTTATTTAACATCTTTACTCCCCAGCATAGAAAAAAATATTCTGCCAAGATAAGCCTGTCATATAGTCCATAAAGAACAAAACTAAAAGCAAAAAAGAGGTCTCACCAGCTAATTGTGGGCTAGTGTAAAACTTATGGTTGTTGCATTGTTTTTCCCTTTTTCATAGATGAGGAAGGACTTGGTATAAGCATTATTGGAATGGGTGTTGGAGCAGATGCCGGACTTGAAAAGCTGGGAATATTTGTCAAGACAGTAACAGAAGGTGGTGCTGCTCAGAGGGATGGCAGGTAAGCTAACCACTGTCATTAATAACTAAAATGCTAACTACTGTCGTTAATAACTAAAATCTTCTAGAAACTTTATTGGGAGTTTCTTTCAATGGTAGCTTTCTTCTTTTGATTTTTTTAGGACAGAATTTCGAAGTGTGTCTCAGATATGGAAAAGGTTAAAACACTTGAATTACTTTCTGATTTGCAGGTAAAACGCCTGCTTTCTTTAATGTATATTAGGTAAATGGGGGGTTGGATCTACTATCTCTGTCTACCTTTGGTACCTATCCCTTCATCTCTCTGTCTAGTGGGAAAGGGGCAGAAACATGGGTGTCTATTGTTTCAAAATACGTCCTGTGGAGATCAGCGTATAGTTTCACTTCAGAAATATCGAAACAAATGGTAATATTTCTGGCACTTTTGAGAATGACCAAGGTAGAAGGGAAAATAGGAACCCTAACTCTGCAATGATGATAATTCTGGAAATCATGTTTCTCAAAATGTATCCTATCTAAAAACACAAGTTCTTGAGTGCCAACTAAACCTGTGGAATTAAATCTCTCAGAGAGGACTCCGACAGTCTTTACTTAAGCATCCACCTTGGGTAATCTGGAGGCACACCAGCACATCAGATGGTTGTTGTTTTATGTCTTAGCTTTCATCATCTCAGGCTGCAAGTATCTTTAAAGATTTTTAATGAATCCTCACTCTTCGTTCCTCCTGCATCAGGTTGGGGCTGAAGCAGAGGTTGGCAATAGAAATAAAAGTAGGTCCAAAAATATGAGTGCCAAATTCAAAGAAATGTCATCTTATTTTTTTTCAGGAGCACAGAGTAACTAGCTTTGATTGTTTTTCAAGGTTTCAGTATATATCACTTAACCATCTTGATATCACTTAACCAACATGGTAAAGCATATTGAAAATCATTTGTAAACCTCTGGTGGAACACATAAGTAGCATTATTTCTTTTGTAATCCTAAATACACATATTGATATACACAGATATTTTCCAAGGGGAACTAAATTTATTTAAATAGAATGCCACGCCAGGATCATCTCTTTCCATGAGGCTAGGGACCACATCTCAATCAGTAGCCTTATTTGTATTCCTGTGGACTTGAACAGAGAAAGTCTGAAATGAATCTTTTGAGTGAATGTTCAGTTGATTGAATGTGTATCACACTTAAAACAAAGTAGGATATTAATATTTTGTGTTAAAATACAATTTGTTAACAGTCTTCCCCATTTTCAAATATTTACGGAAATAACCTCTTTACCCTTTCAGTGAATTATATAATGGTAGTAGCAAAAACTTCTGATTATTGATTTAGAAACCTTCTTCCAAGTGAGCTAAAATTTGTTTGTAAAATCTGTGTCATTTCTCTTTAAGTTTCACGGAAAATTTAAAAACTATTCCAAAATGATAGGAAATACTTCTTATTGTTAGTATTCAAACAGCATGAAATTATTACGAACTATCTCTCTTAAGTGGGCCACAAAACCAAACCAAAATACAAATTGATTAAAAAACAAAAAGGTAGAAAATTTTGCATTCAGCTCTTAGCCAATTCCCATTGTTCTAAACTCAGACCGATTTGTTTTTCCATCACTCACTTTTAAAATTAGGTTTGTTTTTCATTAACCTATTTCCTTATTTGTTGTCCTACATAGGTTCAGTGTTCCCACCAGTAGGAGATCAGTCTCTATCTATCAGTCTCAGTGTGCATTTCCTCAGTCTTTTTAAATGGATATTTATCTAGTATAGTAATCCTGCTGTTGTTACAATAGATGCTTAATAAATGTCTCAGTGAGTATATTAAGGACGGCAATTTGATGAAATGAAGAGAATCTTTGGGAACATGTGACCAGGAGCCTAATTCTGTCCCCTCTACTTACCAGCTGTGGGATATTGAACAAATTAACTTAATTTTCATGTTATCTACATTGCAGGGTTGCTGTAAGCATTCAATATGCTTATGTAAATTAAAACCTTCCACAGCACTGTGTATGAAACAAAACTGTTCTTGAATGAAGTAGGAATAAGCTTTCTTTTTAAATGTATTTAAAAATAGTTATTATGGGAAGTCTTAAGAAAAACTACAGAAAGATGTATAAAATATGTACAGAATCATAAAATTTTAGAGGTTCAGAGGAACTTTAGAGATCTTTAAATTCATACTTTTTGTTTTATGTGTGTGTAAAAATTGAGGATATATATGTGTATGTATAGTCTCATTATTAGACCTATGGCAGTGTTCACATCTTTTTAAAGTATTATATTATTATTCCCACCATTACTGTTGTGCTCATTTGCACAATTTTAAATGTTTGTTGTTTAAAATTTATCAGTATAAAAAGATTACAAAAAGAACAGTTGATTGCTTCCTCCAGTTAATAATTTTTTTAAAAAGTTACGTCTACTTATGGATATAGAAAAATACTGTGTTAAGGATTTACAAAGCGCTATGGTCAGTATGATGCCAGTCTTCTGTGAATATGTTTTCTATTTGTTCATCCCTTCCCCCAACCTCTCTTTCTCTTTCTTTTTCTTTCTCTCAAAAAATGTAGAATTAATACACACCAAAATATTGAATGGCTCTTTTCCATGTGGGCTTTTAAAAATTCCAGTTAATGTGGAATATTTAATTTTTCTACAGAGAATTTATACTTGTATATATATATTTTAAACTACAACTAAAAATAATAAAGTTATCATGTGACCTCGGGAAAGTTGCTCTTCAGACCTCAGTTATGGACAAAATTAAAGTTCTGGATTAGGTGTTCTTTATAATTCCTTTTAGCTTTAAAAGGATAAAAGTTTTGGGGCGCCTGGGTGGCTCACTCGTTGGGCATCTGCCTTCGGCTCAGGTCATGATCTCAGGGTCCTGGGATCAAGCCCCACATCGGGCTCCCTGCTCAGCGGGGAGCCTGCTTCTCCCTCTCCCACCCCCCATGCTTGTGTTCCCTCTCTTGCTGTCTCTCTCTGTCAAATAAATAAATAAAATCTTAAAAAAAAAATAACTTCTCTCATAAAAAAATCTTTAAAAAAATAAAAATAAAAGGATGAAAGTTTTTTTTAACCCTTCTACTAGCTTGCTTTAGTTTCTTTCTCTCTCTCTCTTTTTTTTTTTTTTTAGAGACAGACACAGAGAGAGAATGTGTGTGTGCGCGCGCGTGAGTAGGGGAGGGGCAGAGGGAGAGGGAGAGAGAAACTTAAACAGACTCTGTGATGAGCCTGGAGCCAGACGCAGAGCCTGATGCTGGGCTCCATCCCATGACCCTGAAATCATGACCTGAGCTGAAATCAAGAGTCTGTCCTTAACTGACTGAGCCACCCAGGCGCCCCTTGCTTTAGTTTTTCAACTCTATTTAAGAAAATGATTTCAGTTTGATCTCAGATTAGTCATATTACCTTCAAGGGATGTTAAATAAACAGACTTATAGACTTACCCAGGACATTCTTTTCTCCCTCCTCCCCACTTACTGCCCCCACATATTTGTTGTGATTGCTTTTACCCCTTCTAAACATCTCATAAACTCACCATATTTTGAGCTCTTTTAAAAATTTGCCATGGACATTTATCTCCTGTGTCATTCAGAGTGTAGTTAAAAAGTTTTGAGTCTTCCTTCCTTTTTGATGTTATGTTCAACACTGAAATTTTCTTTTGTCAAGCTTTTCATGTCTGTCTGTACCTTTTTATATGATGCCTGAAATGTAGGGGTTCTCAATAAATATTTGTTGAATGAATGAATACTTGTGCTTTAATCACTTTCAAAACATTTACTTAGGCCTAACGTTTTTCTCCCCCCTCCCCTCCCCCTCCCTTCTTTTTCTTTTCTCTCCCTCTTTCTCTTTTTTGTGGTATCCTAACTCTTAATAATCACTTGCAATTGAGCTAAGTGACATGAGTTGATAGCCATTTCCACCATCTGTTTTAGTTTTAAATTTTTAGTAAAATAATAACTACAAATGATATTAAATAAGATTAATTTTAGTAAAATAAAATATTAATTTTATTAAATACATTTTTATGTATTAAATATTATTTTATTAAAATTTAAATATTTAGCAAAAATAGTATTAATAATAAAACCATTAGCTTTGCTCGCCATACATTTTACAATTGATACACAGGACACTAATTATTTCTCCAGTTCTCTTTCATGAATCTATAAAGCAAAATCAACTTTATGATAACACCATTGAAAATGCTGATAGTGGAATAAGTCCTGTGGGTGGTAACTGACAAATGATAGTAATGACACTGTGCTAAAGAGGCAAATTAAAAATGCATCTGGGATCTGCTTTGTTTCTGGCTCCTATGTTTATTTCTTAGACGTTTGCATGTCATCATTTGAGAACACTATCCTGTTTGTTTTTTTCTGAAAAAAGTTACCAAATATGAAACAAGGGTGCTATGTAGTTGACCTTCATTCAAGCCTCTCAAGGTTTTCAACTGATTTTAATTGTTTTTGACCAGCTTTTGGGTAGGAAGCAACACATAAAACAGATGAAGAGTTTTATTCTTCGCTTTCCCTGCAGCAGACGCTCCCTGGGCGGGACCCATCTGTGCCCCTGGGGCGCCCTCCTGCCCGGGACAACCTGAATGGAAACTGCTGTTTTAATTGTGTCCATCTGTCATGATTCCGTAGTCGAGGGTTTCCTCTCAGTGCACACACTCCTGCGTCACTCTCCTCATCAAGTATTTTGCTTGTTCACCCCTTAGAGAGTTGGGATATTACTGCTTTGATATGGACATATTTTCATATACATTTAAAACTCCACTATCTGGCGTTTCGGGGAAAATTGTGTTGACCCGAGTTTATTAATGTTGCTCCAGCTGGTCTCCCTCTCATTCAGCCTCAGTTGCTTTGTTTACATAGGCCCTGTGAGGTAGAATTTTTGTTTTTGTTTCCCCTTCCCAGATACATCATTGTCGGTAGATAAATATCCAGTAACGTTAAACAAACCCTAGAATCGTCCAGCATATATATATATTTTTGTTAGCTTACCCCCATCGGTTCTGGGTTTTAGATTCCGAGTTGAGGGACATCAGAAATACAGTGGGGGCTGCAGAGCAGGAATTTTACACTGTCTGTCATTTATTAGTACACAAAAACCATTACAGACTAGCCAGGTACATTCCTGCAAACTCCGTTCCAGTAGGCGGTGTTTCCAGGGAAAAACAGGCTATTTCCTGTGTCATTCTGTACAACTTCTGGAAAGCCCAGATTGTCTGTATGTATTCTTTGTGCTTTGGGATGGTCTGATTCAGAGAGCTGTCTGTTTAATTTTTACCACCGGGACTCATGCCTGGTCTTTTTTGTGCTTCTAATTATGAACCAAGATTTGAGAGATTGTCAGTGTTAGTATAGGAAAACCTTTTACTCTACCATAATAACCATTTATGTATTAAATACCCTGCCAGCTCATGATCTCGTGGGTTGTAGGGTCAGAGTATGATGGCAATAAACCTGAATTGCTACCCTTTCTTTTTAACCGGTATCATTCCTCCCATCCCCTGTCCAGTCCTCTTTACCTCTCCTCCTTCTGCTCATTTTTAGTTTCTTGAGTTTGTCTCCATCTTAATCACCACATAGTCTTCCTCTATGAAATGGTAAATTAAAATGCCGCTCAAAATATCAAACTCAATAGAACTTCCCTCCCTCCCTCCCTCTTTTAAATTAAAAGTGGTTTTATTTCCTTGGTGTTTTTTAATTGTGTATCAGATTTTCATTTTTTTTCCTTTAATGAATGTAACACTTTTGAAATGAGGACTTTTTAAAATAAATATTCTTTTAATGAAAATAATAATCAAATAGCACTGAGCTCTCTTCATCCCCTTAATGCTGTCTGTATTGAGGCAGGCAGGAAGAATTATGTAGGATCAGGAACCTGCATTTTAATCATAGGCTGCCTCTTCCTCATACTGGTGTGACCGCAAAGAGCAAAGCCGTGCCAAATATCTGTTGTCGCTGTCCCTGTTGCACAGAGTGCTTTATATAAAGCTTGGGTCACTTCTGTCTTCCCAGGGACCATTTCCAGTGCTCTTCATTCCTTTGTGAGCTCCCTATTTCCATATTATTTTCCTTCTCCCTGAGGGGCTGCCTTTAACGTTTCATCACCAGGTCTGATGGTGGTGAATTCTTTCAGTTTTGTATGTCTGAAAACATCTTTTTGTTTTACCTTTGCTTTTTAAAGATATATTTTCTTTGTGTATAGAATTTTAGGTTGATGGGTTTGTTTTTTTTTTTACCTTTTAGTATTTTTTTCAGACCTTATTTTTTTCTGATTTTAGGCACATGAGTGCATGAACAAAAGTATGTGTACACAGATGAATTAAGAAAATTAGGAAGTGCTACACATATTGTTGTATTTTCTGCTTATTTAAGTGAATTGTATATGAGAAGCATTGTAAAATCTCTGTTGACAAGCAGAAGCTCAAAACTACGTGTATTAATTCCCCCTGTCCTTTATATTTTTTTGAGACAATGCCTTTTTGGCTTTGGGTTATAGATTATAGATCCTTGAGTCCAGAACCTTTAGTTATTTTATTGTTATGCACATAAAAGAAAAGCCAAAATTTCCTTATAAATACAAGAGAAATAAAATGATATGTATTTAATAATAGCTATTAGCAATAATAAATAAATAATAAACAAACAATAACAAAATATAAAAGGCATAGAAGACTGCCTGACATATAGTAAACACTCAACAGATACTATCTTGATGAATAAAAAGTATAAAACCCCCAAAGCTATATATTCAACTGATCCTTAATTTTGTTAAGTAAGTAAACAAAGGCATAATATGCACAGAAAAAAATCTGGAAGGAAATTCACCAGCAGAATTTTAGTAGTGATCAACTCTAGATGGTGGGATTACATAAAATTTTTGTCTTCTTTATATTTTTCTTTATTTTCCTAATTTTCAATGATGACCATGTATTACACTAAAACTTTAAAAATATTTTCTAAAATTAGCAAATGCTAATTTGACACTTGAGGATGGCATTTCATGGTGACCGCGGAAACAGTCTAAAAAGTTTTCCTTTAGACTGAAGCATTATAGCACTTGCTCTTCTGTCAAATTTATTGTTTTGAAAATTATTTACCTAATTTTTGAGACATCCAGGAACTTTTTCTTAGACCTAATCTTCTTAAACTTTTCAGTGTCGTATTATAATCACTTATTTCTAATGAGATCCGTGCCCCCCCCCCCCCGGTTTTGTTTTTTGTTGTTGTTTTTTTGTTAGGGGGTGTGTGTGTGTGTGAGAGAGAGAGAGAGAGAGAGAGAAAGCGAGGAAGAGAGAGCGAAGGAGAGGGAGACAACTATATAGATCCTTTTCCTCTTATTTTTCATTCTGTATTATAAGAATGTTTATCTTTCAAATTAGCTTCTTAAACTCATTTTTATATTCAGTCAGGGAACTGATTTTTTTTAAATGACTCTATAGAAATTAATCCCAAATTCATACCCCAGTCTTGGTGCATGTAGAACCTGTTCACTTATATCACTTATGTCTTATTTTTATCTCAAATTCAACATAAATTGAATTCCTCTTTTCATTTTTTTCTTCCTTTCCCTTGGTCTGAACTACCTGTTTTTTTTCTGTGTTGACCCTATTTTTCATTACTTTAGATTTCCAGTCATCCTCTGTTCTTTCATTTATTTTACCTATATAATATCTTACTATATTGGATATTTTTTTCTTTGGAATGTTCCTCAGATTCTTCTTTTGTGTTCATTCTTTGAGCCATATCTCTGGATCAAGTCTTTCTCTTATTATGCTGTGGTTTGTGTGACGTTTCTTTCAGCTGATCTTTCCCAGTTTATCCTTACCTTGTTCCAAGATTATTCTTCTACAGTTATCACTTTGTTTGTACAGCCTTTGTGAATAATAGTATATAGTTTCCTCCATTTTCTTTTTTTTTTTGCCAGTCAGAGCCCAAGGTCTTATTGACTTTGAATATCTGTGTTATTTAAGTGCCTATTCAATTGTCTGCTTCATTCAGGAAGATTACATTTATTGTCTGCACTGCTTTCCTTCCCCAACCTCCTTCCACGTCTTAGTTAAAATAATAATTACTGTAACTACAATGTATTAAGGCCATATAATACATCAATTATTGTGCAAACCCTTTCCCATACATTTTTGCTAATATTACAACCAGCATGGTAGTTATACTAGACCTTCTTTATCTAAACTGAGGATTAATTCTTTCAGGAATTCATAGTTGAAGAAACTTAAGGTTTCATAGAAAATGGAATTAAGGGGTGCCTGGGTGGCTCAGTCGGTTAAACATCTGACTCTTGATTTTTGACTCAGGCCCTGATCTCAGGGTTGTGGGGTCTAGTCCCTCATAGGGCTCCACAGCTCTCTGGGGAGTGAGCTTGTCCCTCTCCCTCCCCTGCTGCCCCTTCCCCCTACTTGCACGTGCACTCTATCTCAAATAAATTAATAAATAAAATCTTAAAAAGTAAAGAAAATGGGATTAAGAAAACTGTGGTCTGAGGTAAGTGGATGAAAACATCTAAATAAACATTTGCTAAAATAAAGCAATCAAAATGTGTTGTAAAGAAAGAGACTATCAATTACACATCTTAAATTTTTCCTCTAATAGATGCAGTACTGTTCATTTACATTTAGCATTTTGCAAATTATGTACTTTTCAGTAGGATACCTTTTGCTAACTCCTATCCAGCATTAGGAAAATGCTTGTGAATTTGTTTTATCCTCTGTTGGTGATATGGCTTTGAGTGGCATTTCCCACCCCCCCAATACTTTTTCCAAGTATTCATTGCTTTTCCAGTTTTTGTAGATTTGGATTTGTTTACCACCAAGGCCTGAGACCCTGTGGCTCAACTCATCAGTCTCCTTCATTCCTTTTTCACTTTCACAGTGCTTGCAGGATGGGTGGGTGGGTCTGGATTTATTTTACTTCACATTTCTTTCTCTCTTCCCAGCGCTACTTTGTAGAAACATTCACTCCTAGTCTACCATCTGCTTTTTAGCTCTTTTCTTTTTCTGTCTTTCAGTCATTGCTTTTTCTATTTCTCTACATCACACAGATGTAAAAATATTCCTAAAACAACATACAGATGGGAAACAGCATTGGGGACTTTGAGTAGACTACCAATAAGTGAAAGTTTTGGGATTGAAATTTAGCTCTAGGCAACTCCAGGACCCAGATCCTTTTCTTACTACCATACTTCTTTCATACTCTTCACCCTACCCAAAATAGTATTTTTCTCATCATTTTGTTACCTTTGACTTCAAGGTTAAACTTAGTGTCCAGTTCATCCTTGAAACCATTCAACTGTCATTGGTGGAGCCCAGCTGAACGCTCAGCCTCTGTACTCTTGTACATAATAGTCTGTAGCACATGCTTTTATGTTTACTTGTTTGTCATCATGTCATGTGTATTGAGTGTATATCCATAGATTTATGGTTAAATCATTAAGAGCAGGGACCACAGTTACATTTCTGGTGTCTTCTATAGCAACATGGAGGTACTAGACTTTTGATAAGCACTCGAGCCCATGTATGAATGGATTGATACCACTTATAAGATTCAGTCTTTTGGGGGCAAATTTCCTTATGACTTTAGTTTTTAATGTTTGTTCTGTTACTCTTCCTAAAGATAATTTCCAGTAATCTCTAGTCTTTGTGAGGGTCACACTTCCATTTCTTTTTGTTTGTTTATGTTGGTAGCACTGTGCACTATAGCTGATGACTTTCTTGGCTTATTTGCAAGAACACCATGACTTCGTTGTGAATCCATCTATTCTCAGTTTTTTCTTTGCTCTGGTTCCACTTGACTCTCACCTCACAGAGTCAATAGCCTTCCCCTGTTAATATCAACTTATTTTGTTCATACCTTTCTTAACACACTTACTGTAATATTTCACACGCCGTGTCTCCAGTTCCTGCATACACACATACCCCTGTACTTCCGTAAACATTGTGTGTGTGTGTGTGTGTGTGTGTGTGTGTGTGTGTGTGTGTGAGATATTCTGACACAGGAATCATACTTCATTCAAATGTGTATCCCAGTGACTCTCACTGTTCTTGGAGTAGAGTCGTGATTGACTCACTCTTGCTAAATTACTGACTGAATGAATCAATCAGATCAATGAAGCAAGCATATTATTTTTCTCTACTTATATTTTTCTAGCACTTTTGCTATCTTCCTTCTGATTAGAGTACTTAGAAATGTCCCTCTAATTGTATTTGTTTCATTGCATTTTATCTAAATTATCCTGTTCAAGGATGTGTATTTTCAGAAATTTCTTTGACCTTGCTTGTACTTCCTTTATTCTTGTCCATTAAGACAATCATCATCCTCATTTTCTTTCACCTCTGATTACTCTGTCTATTGACAATGTAAAAACCTGTATTTTGCTTTTATTTCCTCCCCAGTAAATGCTAGCCCTGGATGTATTGGCTTACCAAGAAAACCTGTTTTAGAAATTTCCTGTCCTCTATTTAGTTAGTCCTCTCACTCATCCTTGAACTTTTGTCTTTTCTTAAAACGTCTACCTTCTCAAATGCTCTTGCCCGATTCAAGTCACCTTACCATCTGTTCATTTTCTAAAAGCATAACAATGACATTCCTTTTGAGAGTTTGAGCTTTTCAGCTTTACTTGCATCCGCCCCCCAGAAAACCAACTGTGTTCATCTTTCAAATTCTGTAATTCAACTTTAATTTGACTTTTTAAAATACAAAGTATATTTTAAATTAAATAGTTGAAAGATAAAGAATTTCTTCTTGCCTCTATCTTCCGTAGATACTGGTAAATCAGGCACTTGAACTGCCATGAGTTTCTTGGAGAGCTGCCATGCATTTACAACACAGTCATTGGTCACTCAGAAACATTGAGGAACTGTTGCTGTCAAAGCATGTGTTGAGCATATATTGCTTCCAGAGCATTCCATTTGACTTCATGTAAAGGTTAGGAAGAAATAAAGTCGTAATTTTGGCCATTAAAGTAGTTTAGAATCAACTTAAAACACAACGTCCCCACCCCCCAACACATCCCCACACAACAAAATGACTTTCATAAAGCAACACAAGGAAATGTTAAAGTATATTACACAAATTATGTGCACACAGACATAAAGATAGAAAGTTAAAAAAAATGCTACTAAGATTAAGTAACATTTAATCAGGAAAGATGTTTTCTAGACAGCCTCTGAGAAAAAAATATTTAAATGACAACTGGCCAAGAGAAGATGTCACAGAAAAGAGGTTGGCATAAATAGAATGATGGAAAGTGAGCCAATAATTAGGACATTTGCCTCTTTTGAGTCTTATCAACAGCAGTGTATAAAAAAATGTTATCCTAAAAGTGGACATTTAACTTTTGTCCCATCCACAGAATAAACTACACAGAAAAGGAATTTTTTCTTTTCCTTTATTCTCCAAAATGGTTTAATAAGATTAGCAATACATAATTATTGCTCTGGGCTCAGATAAAAGACCCACGAAGTTGGCAATCTGTTTGCTTAGGGAGACCTTATACCTCAAGAAATAATAAACAATTACCTGGTAACATGTAACATTCAGCGAAGGTATAAAACATATGGTGTAGAAGAGGTTCACAGGACAGAAAAGAGCATTCGGCTTGGCTAAACAGATGAATGCTCAAAGAGAAGTTCACGTTTGAGCTGGGCTCTTAGGAGAAAGCTGTTGAGAGGAGAGAAGGGACGTATGGGCAAGTGTTTCGTAGAGGATACAAAGGCAGGAATGTGAACAGTCTTTTCAGGGTGTGGCCTGCCTTACAGTTCTCAGTTATGTGAGGATGTTGTTGGACAAAAATGAAAATGTAGTTGAGTTGATACTAGTAGATGGTAATATGGTATTAGGCTAGGTAAATAAATGGAGACGTAGCAATGTTTATAACAGCATTTTCAACATTTTTAAGACGTCACATGTCCCTATATTAATCTGTAGATTCAAAGAAATATCAATTAAAATCCCAGCAGGCATTTAGTTTTTAAGGAAATTGAGTAGCTGGTTCTAAAATGCATATGGAAATGCAAGGGACCTAGAATAAAAATTCTGAAAAAGAATAAAGTTAGAGGACTGACGTTACCTGATTTTACAAGACTTACTATGAAGCCTCAGTAACCAAGACTGTGTGATATTGGCATAAAAATAAAAATATATGGGATAGAATAGAAAGTGAGGAATAGATTAAGATGTATATAGTCAGTCAACTTTCAGTAAAAGTGTCATGATAACTCAGTGCTAAAATGTACAGTTTTTTCAACAAATAGCAGTAAAAGAATTAGCTATCCATATAAGGAAAAAAAGCCACAAATGTTACCACACCATAATTAATTAACTTTGATTAATTAATCAAAATTAACATAGGTCTAGATGAAAGAGTTCCAACTATGAAACCTCTAAAAGAACGCATAGGTGAAAATCCTTGTATCATCACATTAAACAAAGGTTTCTAACACAGCTCACAAAAGCTCAGACCATCAAGGAAAAACTGGCAATTTGAATTTCATTAAAATCACAACTTTTTTACTTTGAGAGACACAGTTACAAAATGAAAAGAGAAGCTATGGGCAAGGAGAAAATATTTGCAAAACATACATACAGGATATGAATAACATTTACAAGGGAATAATAGCAACCTAATTTTAAAAATTACGGACAAAAGATTTGACAGCCATTTCACAGAGAAGACTGTATGAATGGCCAGTAGATTTGAAAATATGTTCATCATCATTAGTGAATGCAAATTAAAACTGCATTGAGATACCATTGCATACCTACTAGAATGGCTAACAATAAGAACACTGACAATATAAAATATTGGCAAGGATGTTGAGAGATGGAACATTCATACATGACTGGTGGGAATATAGAATTTTATTGCCACTTAGGACAACAGTGTGGCAGTTCTTTTAAAGTTAAACAGATTCTTTTTTTTAATTTCTATTTATTTATTTGATAGACCGCGAGAGAGGGAACACAAGCAGGGAGAGTGGGAAAGGGAAGAAGCAGGCTCCCCGCCAAGCAGGGAGCCCGATGCGGGGCTCGATCCCAGGACCCTGAGACCATGACCTGAGCCGAAGGCAGTCGCTCAACCAACTGAGCCACGCAGATGCCCCAAAGTTAAACAGATTCTTAACCTTTCAAGTTAGCAGTTATGCTCTTTGGTTTTTCCAAGAGAAATAAAAGCATATATTTATGTCAAAGCTTGGTTGTGAATGGCACCTTTATTTCTAGTAGACAAAATCAGGGAACAGCTCAAATGTCTCTCCTGTGCTTTACTCCATATCTCCTGGATGAGAATTTTGGAGGAGGTGCAACTCCAGGAATCTATAATTTTCCAAATTGCTCCATTTTATTCTGTTGCAGTTAGGCAACTTGGGAACTAGTGCTGTAGACTATGCTGTGCAGTATGGTAGGGCCACTACAAGTTCTTACCGTGCTTTTGTGCCAATTTGAAAAATGCACCTCTTACAGAAGTGCCACCTTTATGCGTGCATGGCTTGACGGCCAGAATGAGGGCTGAGTGTCAACTCTTGCAATTCCTTCAAGTGGGAGCCTTTTATGAAGGAAAAGATAAAACAACACAAAGCTATGACTCGTAACCTCATATGAGGAAAGTTAATCTGGCAGAGTGTTTAAGCTATGTGAGTCTGGAGTTGGCTAAAGGACTGGATTGTTTTGTTTGGTTTGGTTTGGTTTTTCCTCTAAGACAACTTTATAATGTTACCACCACAATGCTTCCTTAGAACTAGAGGAAAAGTAGAAAGAGGCTGTATTGGCAAAAAGTATGAGAGATGGTTAAGATGGTTAAGAAGCTCCGAGCAAACTCAGTGTTCTTCCTACTTTGTGGAAGGAGGAGAAGGAATGAGAGTAGGGGGAGATGGTTGTGGATGCATCCATCTTTCCACTTAAGGGGAGTAGAGAGTAAGCTAGAGAGAACTAAAGAGGGGCAATCTTTTCCAAAGTCCTGAGAAGAATGATTAGCAAAAGAAAAAAGTGAGGGCGCCTGGGTGGCTCAATCAATTAAACATCTGCCTTCAGATCAGGTCATGATCCCAGGGTCCTGGGATCAAGTCCCGCGTTGGGCTCCCTGCTCCACGGGGAGTTTCCTTCTCCCTCTCCTCATACTTGTTCTGTCAATCTCTCTCTCTCTTTCTCTCAAATAAGTAAATAAAATCTTAAAAAAAGAAAAAAGTGATCCTGGACCTGCTCTATGGGAGAACAGAGTTGTGTCCCTCAACCACACAGATCAAATGGGAAAAAGGGAAACATATGCTGTATACTAGAATTTTTAATTGTTTATAATATTTAATCCATTTATTAATATTTGAGGAGCCCACCCTCTAGCACGATAGCCAACCAAAGATTCTTAATCGTGAGCACCATTCCTCTTTCTTAATGGGTACAGTACTCCAGTCTTGTGCACGGTGAAAGGTGGAGGCAAATGGAGACAAATGATAAAAGTTTAAATGTCAAGAAGGATAATGTGGGATAAAAATGTCGGAATTAGGTTAAGACCCAATGCTGAAGAAACTTGATAGCTACACTAAGTGGTTTAGAAATATATTTTATGGGAATGATGAAGCTGGTCGTGTTTTGGATAAAGTTGTTCTTTAAGATGAATTTTTAACATTTTTATTGATATAATTCACATACCATACAGTTCACTTAATTACAGAATTCACTGGTTTCCAGAATATTCAAGACGTGTGTAACCAATTAATTTTAGCACATTTTGATCACTCCTGAAAGAAACCTCACATCCATTAACAATCATTTTCCTTTTCTCCCAACTCCTACCTCTTCCCCCAGCTTTAGGCACTAATCTACTTTCTGTCTGTAGAGATTTGCCTTTTCTGGACATTTTGTATAAATGGAATCATACAATATATGGTCTTTTGTGACTGGCTTTTTTTCACTAGTAGAATACTTTCAAGGTTCATCCATGTTGTAGCATGTATCACTTTTCATTCCTTTTTATTTCCAAATACTCTGTTGAATGGATATACCACATTTTGTTTATTCTGACATTGGTTGGTGGATATTTGGGTTGTTTCTACTTTTTGGCTATTATGAATAATGCTGCTCATGTACAAATTTTTGTGCGGACATGTTTTCATTTTTCTTGGTGTATACCTAACAGTGGAATTTCTGGGTCGTGTGGTTTAACCTTTTGAGGAACTGCTGGATGGTTTTCCAAAGTAGCCACACAAAGTTACATTGCCTCTGGTAATGTATGAAGGTTACAGTTTCTCCACATCCTCGTGAACACTTGTTATTATCTGTCTTTTGATCATAACCATCTCCTAGTGGGTGTGAAGATACCTCTTGCATTTCTCTGGTGGCTGTTGATTCGAGCATCTTTTCCATGTACTTCTTGGCCATTTGGGCATCTTCTTTGGTGAAATGTCTATTCAGATCCTTTGCCCACTTTTTTTTTCTCTTAAGGTATAATTGACATATAACATTATATTAGTTTCAGGTGTGCAACATAATGATTTTGTATACATTGTGAAATGATCACCATGATAACTCTAATTAACATTCATCACCATACATAGTTACAACTTTTTTTCTTTTTTTTCTTGTGATGAGGACTTTTAAGATATATTCATATAGCATCTTTCAAATATGCAATACAGTATTATTAACTATAGTCACCATGCTCTAGATTACATCCCCATGACTTACTTATTTTGTAGCTGGAGATTTGTACCTTTTGACCCCCTTCATTCATTCTATCCACCCCTCCGCCCCCTATCCTGTGGCAACCACCAATCTATTCTCTGTACCTGTGAGCCTCGTGTTTGGTTGGTTGGTTTGTTTTGGCTCTTAGATTCTACATATAAGTGAGATCGTACATTATCTGTCTTTCTTTAACTTAGTTTTAAAATGGATTGTCTTTTTGTAATTGGGTTGTAACTATCTTTATAATACTATAGATACAAGCCCCATATCAGATATATGATGTATAAGTTTTTTCTCCCAATCTGTGAGTTACTGCATATTAAAACAATGATGAGATACCATTACATCTATTAGAATGGCCAAAATCCAAAACACTGACAATACCAAATGCTGGTGAGGATATGAAGTAAAAGCAACTCTCATTCATAATTTTATGCTGTTATCATTTCAAGCTTTTTACAAATTGCAAATGGCTTCTTAACTGTCTTCCTGATTTTAATCTTTACCTTCTTCAGTCTCTTCTCATCCTTACCCCTAATGGAGGAACATGATAGCAGTTTTCAAATATATGAAGGGCTATCATGGAAATAGGAACTGACTCACTCTGTGTAACTCTAGTAGTAGAAGAACTATACTCTTTTCTTCTAAATTATATTATGAATAAGTCCTTCAAGGCTGAATGTATTTCGTAAAAAAATCAGCTCATTTTATAAATTCTTTTTGGCCTCAGATGGTATAAACCGAGGCAAATAAAAATCACTTCTTCAAACCTTGTTAACTTGCTGTGCACACTCAAGTTTTGATCTTCATTATGTTCTCTGATATCCTAGAACAGGCTGATACTGTCGGGCTAACCTACTATCCTTTCTCTAAAATAAATAAATAAATAAATAAATAAATATAAATAAATAAATAAATAAATCCATCCCATTACCTCAATTATATTTTTTTCTGTAACTGTTGCTGCTAGCATCATCTCAATTATGCATATTACACTTAATTTACAGCTTACTTAACCAACTTCTAGTTAACAACCTTTGCAGGTAGATAGGGACTTGATAATGATTGTGTGTCATACACAAGCAATACCAGACCAGTAGCTATCATTTTCTGCAGCCGCACACAATTTTTATAGTCTTCTTAAAGTGCAGAGATAAACGCGTTCCTTAACATGATGCAAAGTTAAAGTAACTTTGTAACATTTTATTTTTTATTTATTTTTTGTAATTTTGTAACATTTTAATATAAGTGGAGTTATATATATTAAAAGCTATGCTTTATGACCAAGGTTTTGAAGATAACTAAGAATCTTGGAAATCATGTTTTAAGCTGACACTCTATAAAACATAATTCCCATCGATAAAAAGTTTGTCAGAATTATGATTCAGTTTAGTTAAAGACAATTTGGTTTTCTTATGCTTTTTAAGCTTTATGTAGGGATACTGTTAATCTGATCAGTATCCATATCAGAATATTAGGAAGTTCAGATTAACTAGTCTCTTCATTTAGAAAATGCAAACCCATACCTTTACAAAATCATGGAGAAAATATAGGTATGTATTTTAAACCAAAATTATTAAATTAGTCTTATTTCTCTAAAGATTCACTTCTATTATGTGAACTGGGCTTTCTCAAAAATATTTCTGAGCTTCTAGCAGAATCTCTAAGAAGGATTTTTTTCTTAAATGTCTAGCACATTTAAAGTCTTCATAAGATACTAAAATATAAGATTTATGAAAGTGCTTGCTATTCTCTCTGAACCAGATTATCACTCCTTTAACTTCTAAGACTTTATAATTTAATTTATTAATACCCTTCTATGTTAGGAACATATTTCATGCATACACAGTGAGAGATAATGGCTTTTCTCAATTACAACAACACAGAATTTGTTGCTTCAGTTCTGCAACCTTGGAAAGAGCTTTAAGTAATCAAAGAAACACAAAAACTCACCAGTCAAGATTTCAAAGGGCTATTTTCCTTTCTAGTGTTCAGGAAATTTTTTATGAAATAGTTTAAGCCCACAAATAGACAAAAAATTTAAAGGATAGTAACTCAAATTTTTTATCATCTTTCACATGAGAGATAATAGATCCCTATAATCCCAATAGCCATCTCGAATGGTCAGAATATAAAATTACACTCCTACTCATTGCTGCTACCAGTGGGGAGTGATTTTTCATTGTTGTTTAGAACAAACTAGATCCAGAACCAAAATGGCCAAAGCCAGAAAAAAATTCAAAAGTACTACATTAGGACAAAAACATGTTAACAAAGATAGTGCTCTGTTGCAGCTTTAGAATCAGTCCAGGGACCAAGCAATTATTCCTGGGCTTAAACAGCCCATGATACGTATTTCTGTGGTAACAGTGGTATTGGCTTTGTGAATCCACTCTGGCATCTTGGTGGAAGCTCCGAAGCTATCGTAGGCTTATATTCAGAGAGTTAAAAAAATGACTTTCATACATATAAAATGAACACGGATTAGACTTTACTTAACTCACTAATTAATGAGAGAACCAGTGAGATGTGGTAAATGTGATTCAAAGGACATTTTAGACGTGCGTAGTTAAAGGCAAGTTAATAAAGTAGTATTAGAATAACATTACTAAGTTAGATATAAAACTAGTTAATATTCTACAGGGAAATAAACCATGGCCTATGGGATTATCTTTTCTAACAGAAGGAAAGTATCTGAATTTATTCAGGACAGAAAAATCTGCAAATTAACATGCAACTTAAGTGTATCCAGGATTGTAATCAATTTTAAACAGTGGATCAATGAAAATACATTCCCCCAAATTATCCTTTGGTGGATCTGTTAAATAATGCACCTGAATCTAGATTGCTCTCCTTTTTATTCTTATTTTCAAACTTTAACTCTTCTTAACACATGGCAACAACATATGATATACCCAACACTTGTCCAGAGTAATTATAGTAGCATAAGGTTTATTGATGGGAAGTGTCAATATGATAAAGACGTCAGTGTTCCCCAAACTAATCTAAAAGTCAGTATTATTTTATTAAAACCTCAACGAGTGTTTTTATAGAACTTGGCAAGTAAGTCCAAAACTAATTATGAAGAGAAAAAGCTCAAGAATAGCTCAGAAAAATTTGAGGACAATGAACAAGGTGGAGGGAATTATCCTATGAAATGTCAAAACTAATTATGAAGCAATAGAGTGTGCAGAAATAGACAGACAGACAAGTAGAAACTAATAGAAAAAAAAGAAAAGAAACTAATAGAAAACCCAAAACATGTTGATGCACATTTGAAACCCTGACAGATGCAGCACTACAAATCAGTGGAGGAAAAGTGAACTCTTATTAAAAGTTATTAAGGCATTTGTTTATAACACTTGGAAAGCATAAAAATAGATTGCTAACACATTATAATAAAAAATAATTTCCGAGTGGATAACTACCTAAATGCAGAATGGCGAAATGTTAAAACTTTTAGAAGAAAAGAGTAGAATGTTGTTATAACCTTGAGGCAGAAAGGGGTTCCTGAAACAAAACACAGAACTACCTGATACAAAGCTGAAATTTCAAATGTGATTATATTTTTAAAAATTGTTTTCCTCAAAATCACCATTTTTCAAAGAAATGTGAAAAGACAAGCCACAGATTGGGACAAAGGTATTTGCAACATATTTAATTGAGAAAGTGTTAATATACAGTATGTATGAGGACATCTTCAATAAATCAATAAGAAAAAAGACACCCAACCCAACAACATCAACAAAAATGGGTAAAAGACATGATCTAACAGTTTGCAGAAGTGGACAAATGACTCAGAAAGATATGAATAAATTTTCAACTGCACTGGTAATCAGGCAAATGCAATTAAAATCACAGTGTGATGTCTTTTTATACTTACAAGATCACCAGTATTTGAAGGGTCAGAATATACCAAGTATTGGTGAGAGTGTGGGAAGTCAGAACCTTTCATACATACAGTGCTACTGAGAATATGCATCGGCATAAGCATTTTGAAGTAAAATTTGTCTCTTTAAGTTGAAAAAGCGTATGGTCTTTGATTCAGGAGTTCTATTTCTAGGTGTATATCACGGAGAAACTCACACACGTGCGTAAGGAGACACATATGAGCAGTATTCGTAATGGCTAAAATGGAAAACAATACAATTGTCCATCTGCAAATAATGGATGAATATATTTTGATATATTCACAAAAGATGTATATACCTGGTTGTTAAAATGAATTAGTAGAATGGTATTTATAACTGTGGATAAATCTCATACATAACGTTGAGTGAAGCAAACTAAATTATGGAATGAGAGGCACACTTCACAATGTTTGAAAACTGCAGATGTACACATATTGTGCGTATTCATGTATACATATTATTTCTACTTCAGAACGTCCATAGGAAGACTGAGCATCAAAATTAGTATGATGGTTACATCTATGGAAGCAGTGAAGGGACTAGAATTAGAGATGAATAATAAAGGGGCTCTAGCTTTTCTGGAATACATTTCTTTAGGAAAAAATCTGACTCAAATATTGCACAGTGCTGAGATTTGATAAAGTTGGGTGTTTGGTACATGGGCGTTTATTACCTAATTCCCTCTGCATTTCTCCATGATTGAAATACTTTAGGAAAAAAAAAAGAGAAATACTTCCTTTTGAGGAATAAAAAAATGGTATGTATAAAACATGTATATAAATTTAAAAGCATTATACATTAAACAACACTAATACTGTATATTGCTCCTAAACATAAATAAATATATGCATTTATATACGTGTGTGCACACATAAACATACGTACAGTTATGAGCATTATCTATTTCAAGCGTTCAAGCGTACAACTTAAATAGGAAGGATTCCCTGCAATTCCTGATGATGTTTTTCCTTGAAGAGGAGAGGTGGAAAGCAGGACTAGGGATGAGGCCCACGGCATATTTCAGCTGGATCTGTTGTTTTATGTAATTTATTAAGGACCAAAAATGATGTAAGTATGTCGTACATTAGCAGTTACCAATTCTTTGTGATAGGAATATGAATATTGGGCAAACTGAATCTCTCCATTTAGTATTGCTTTTCAAAACAATCTATTTTTCAAGACGATCTTTTATTTATTTTTTAATTTTATTATGTTATGTTAGTCACCATACAAGACGATCTTTTAAAAACATTAAGGATGTGAGGGCGATCTGGCTGCGACATCTGTCACCCCATTGCTCGCCAGGGTTGATTCGTCTCATCTGGCTGGCTAGGCGGGTGTCCCCTTCCTCCCTCACCACTCCACGTGCGTCCCTCCCGAAGCTGCGCGCTGGGTCGAAGAGGACGACCTTCCCCGATAGAGGGGAACTGTTCTTCTGCGCTCCCCTGCTAGAGCCTCCAAACAAACTCTCAAGATCCATTTGTAGGAGAACATAGGGTAGTCAAGCTTCCAAGACTCCAGACACATCCAAATGAGGCTCTGCACGTGGCAGTCTGCCTTACTTAAAAAAAAAAAAAAAAAATTAAAAAAATAATAAAAACATTAAGCATTTGACTGAGATCGGAGCTTGTGGATAAAAGACAAATTTTGGGGTCAGTAAGAGTATCATAAAATCAAGTACTTTGCCAACTCATGTATTGAAAATGATAATGTACTATCAGAAAAGTTAATTGTGGCTAATTTTTCTCCTCTTCCCAAAGAATACAAGTCAATGACCAGATTGTGGAAGTGGATGGAATCAGCTTGGTGGGTGTCACACAGAATTTTGCTGCAACAGTTCTCAGAAACACCAAGGGCAATGTCAGGTAAATATGTGGCTTCAGATATGTATAATTTTATTACTTAACATTTTGTTGAATTTTAGTTTTCTAGAATTGTACCTGTAGTTATATGTAATTACAATGAAGATTTTATCTAAATACTTAACACCTGCCTTCAGTTTTTAATGTTTCCTTCTTTATTGTAGTTAGTTTATGCAAATGTAATTTAAGACCAAAAATTACGGTATTTTAGAACGACAAGATATGAAGTGTACGGTGTGAATCAATATGGTTAATTACTGAACGATGTTAGTGTGTCTAACTGCATAAAATTTCTGCTTAAGTCCTCAACAAATATGAATTTAGACTCTAAATCCTTTTAATAAAACTAGTTATACAGTAAATTGAAATTGAAACGATTATACATGTATCCAGCAGCACATGTTTTTAGATAAACTGGCTGAATTATTTGAGGTTAATACATGCATTTAAAAAAATCTCTTTATAGACTTTATAGGACTAATCTTTGGTAAACTGTAACTTTGCCAACTTAATAGGACAGAGGGTACATTCTTTTGGACCTTGAAATATATACCCTGTCCTGGGGGTTCTGAAAATTGTAGCTTAGAAAACAGATAAGAAAGTAGTCCTGAGCCAACTAAGGTCAAGGTTTGAAATCCATTTTATTTGGTCATAGGGTATTTATTTTTAAATATCGTGTTGCTTATGTCTTAATAGTTTTCCATCAATCGTACAAAGGAACACAGTGGACATTATTTAGTGTGGGCAATTATGAAAATGTTTTAGTGTTACCATCAGAATGTCATGGCCAG
Organism: Eumetopias jubatus; assembly: GCF_037043125.1. NCBI lineage: Eukaryota > Metazoa > Chordata > Mammalia > Carnivora > Otariidae > Eumetopias > Eumetopias jubatus. The sequence goes on from NW_028274820.1 coordinate 39,802,328, forward strand.
ATACTCTGAAATATCAATGAGTTAATATTGCTGTAAAGAGGGTAACACGAGGATTTTATTGCAGCGGGTTTTATGTTGCACAAACATGGGTTTAAGTTTTAGAATTTAGGCTTTTTCAGTTGGAAAATACCCTTTAATGCTGAAGGAAATGTTTAAAGAATACAACATCAATGACTTTTATGGGTGCTATGTTGATGCTTCAAGACTACCCATAGTCCTGAGAAAAGTATGTGAAATAATTGGAAAGAGCACAGAAAAAACTGTCTGATGCTCTCTTAGAGCCGTGTGGGTGGGCTCCCTCAGGAAATGCGCCTGTCTTTCTGCAGATTACTGTCTGCTCTTGAGACAGCACTTTCCTCTGTCAGTAGAGAACTTGGTTTTAAAGCTGCCCATTAGGCTTTGAAGTGAATTTTAAAGTGAAATAAGTAAGATACACATTCAACTTGTTAAGAACATTGTTCTTTTTTCTTTCTTTTTTTTATAAAAACATTTTTCAGTTGCAAGGAAGTTTATAGTTACATGAAATCAGAGCCATCCTTTTATTTCAAACCTCCTACAAATTACAAACGGCTTCTCAGCTATCTCCTGATTTCAGTCTCTCTCTTCTTCAGTCTGTCCTTCTCATCCTTCCTCCAAATGGAGGAAAATAATAGCAGTTTTCAAGTCTAGGAAGGACTATCATGGAAAAAGGAATGAACTCATTCTGTGTAACTCTAGTACTGGAAGATCTGAGACCTGTGGGTAGAAGTGAAAATTCCACATCCATCATGTGCCTCTCCTCTTCACACGCCTTCGGTGGGCCCCCATTCCGTGCAGAATCTAAGCTCTTGACCCTGGTATTGCAATCTTTCATTACCCAGTCTTATCACTTACCTCTCCCTGTATTCATGCTTAGGTACAGTCACACTGGCGTAGTCATATTCCTTCAAATGTGACTTTTGAATTATTGTTTTATTACTGTGCCTTTCTCTCTGTCATTTCTTCTGTTTAAAATACTGCATTCTGTTTAGAACCTACTTATCTTGAGGAACATATTTCAACTCCTTTATCTTCCAAGAACTCCTCCTTGACCTCCATAGCCCCTAGTGATCTCTTCTTCCTGGTAGCGCTCATCATTCATACTACTTTTTTGACCTTGAGGTTACAGAACATTACTTTCATCTTTTGAAGGCATACATTTATTTCCTCATTCACTTTGCACAAATCTTGATATTGAAATGGGACCTTTAGCCCTCCCTTGTCCCCCCAAATTATTTAACCCAGGGTCTTAATTAACTGAGTATAAGGAGAAAGTCTTTTCTCAATTTTAACTTACTAAAAATAATATTTGAGTCCTCTGATGAATATATTTTAGGTGGTAGTTCTTGGTAAAGTATTAATACAAAAACAGAATCCCAAAACTAGACCTGTATTTTTATTTTTATTTTATTTATTTATTTTTTTAAAAGATTTTATTTATTTGCTTGACAGAGAGAGACACAGCGAGAGAGGGAACACAAGCAGGGGGAGTGGGAGAGGGAGAAGCAGGCTCCCGCCGAGCAGGGAGCCCGACGCGGGACTCGATCCCAGGACCCCGGGATCATGACCTGAGCTGAGGCAGACGCATAACGACTGAGGCACCCAGGCGCCCCTAGGCCTGTATTTTTAATGAACTTTTTAAAACTAAGAATTTAAAATAGATGTGGTTTTATATTTCTTATTAATTGGTGTCTTAGCTGTCACCTTCAGTGGTTACTGAAATTTATTTTCAAAAAGGGATATCTGAAAAATTAGTAAATTTAGTTTGATATTTTTCCTAACTACTAAGCACAGATCTGGGAGCCATGGGTCTAAAAATACAAGTGGGAGAAAGATAGGAAGCGAGAAGTGATGAGAAGAACGAAACTGAGATTTGGATGGTGATTCTTTCTGAAGTGTTAGAGGTCAAGATTTTTACTTATTTCCTGGAAATGTGTATGAAACTGGTGCCAGCTTTTGGATACGCATCGAAATCATACAGTGAAGTTCTGTGACTTTATCCACACTCACAGAGAATCATTTTCCATCTGACCTCAGTCTGCTTTATTTTGTTAAACTTTAAATGACAATACCTGAGTTTATGAACTGATGCTACTAACAAAGACTCCATTAATATGACATTTTTAACACCCTGGAGAAATTACGAGTATTTTAATGTGATAATTTTCAAGGCTTACGTGTTTTTCAACTCCACATCATTTATATGAGTTAAGAAGTGGTTCAGCTCATGGGGCGCCTGGGTGGCTCAGTCGTTAAGCGTCTGCCTTCGGCTCAGGTCGTGATCCCAGGGTCCTGGGATCGAGCCCTGCATCGGGCTCCCTGCGGGAGGCCTGCTTCTCCCTCTCCCACTCCCCCTGCTTGTGTTCCCTCTCTCGCTGTGTCTGTCTCTGTCAAATAAATAAATAAAATCTTTAAAAAAAAAAAAAAAAGAAGTGGTTCAGCTCAAACCAGGTGAGGCTCCTGGAGGAGTGAAAGGCTAGGCCTGACTCAGAGGATCAGTAAACAATTACTCTTTCCTTCATTTTACTGATGTCATTTAAAACTAAGCACTCATGATGAGTACTATGCTACTATCATGTAATTACATAATTGATTAGGAAAGGACTCCCAGGATTCAGAATAGTTCGTAGTCAGAAATGATGCACCACAGCAGCTTCAGGAGAGAGAAAAGCGGTAACAGGGTGGGCGTGGCGAACTCAGACGCAGTCTTCTTTCTCATCCCTCTCTGCACCTCGCAGGACTTGGTCTCCCGGGGCTGGAGCCCCGTGGGCGTGCATGCACATGCAGCATCTCCGTACCAAGAAATCGCAAGTCTGTGTATGGTAGGGATTTCTCACTAAAATCATTGCAAACCCCTGGACTCCACCAAATCCAGGTAGAAGGAATAAATCCAGTGATTATTGCCAAACCATTTTGACAAGCTAGTCTGTCTTGCCTTGAAACAGCTCACGGACCCGTATTTGCAGAACATCATCTATCCCCGGTTAGTACATCTCACAGCTTTGACCAAGGTTCAGTACCATGCTCTAGGCAATTCTGTGTACTTTGTCAATCAAGCTGGTCTCTATAGATTAACTCATGCTCTATAATGCATAGTGCGTAACATATTTACCACTCTCCTTTTGACTTTAGATTCATACTACTTAGTATGTTTCTATTGTATATTTCTTCTTTGAAGCTTTTTTTATTCGAACATATTTATTATATATTTCAGTGTTACGTGGTGAAAACCTAAGAAGAAAATGTTGTAAATTATTTGAAAACCTATAATCGTTTTGGTGCTTGATAGAACGTAACTTGCCAAATGTCATATAGTTAGAAAGTTAGAAAAAAGTTCTTTTCTTATTGTCAGATCCTGCATTATGTAAAAAATAATTTAAATAGTTTAGATTCTGGTCATTTGAATCAGCAGGTTTATCTACTTACAATTCATTTCTATATCAAAACATATTAAATGATGCCTTTCTTGGAGATCCTTAAAAGAGCCTTATGTCTGTTGGTCCATGTAAAGTTATGGAGAAAATACTTTTAAACTTAAAATTATAAAGTCATTAGGAAAAAATAATAGTTCAAAAGAGATAAAAATACTGGTTATACCCATGGAAAGAAAGTAGGAATCTCCAGATATTAGGAGACTAATTAAAAGTTATACAAACTACTTTCCATTTATTTTTGGATACATAATTTAGCTTTCTGTGGTGTTTTGCTAGAGATGTCCCAAGTGTAGACATTTCACTCAATCTCTTACGTTCTATCTCTGTGGACAAGGGGAAAAACGTGTTTGAATTATAGTATAGCCAGAGGATGGGTACAGTCATACGGCTGATTCTTTTACAAATTATAAATATTATTTAACGTATTCACCGATATTTCTTTATGCACTTAGTACTAGGAATAATTGTCTTTCTCTAGTAACTGCTTTTTTTCCCATGAAGCCAGACTTCATGGATTCACATTCTGGCTTAATCATTTAGATGTATGAGCTTATGGAAGTGTTTAATCTCTCTGTAGTTTCTTCATTTATAAAAAGGGCATCATAATAGTACCTCCCCCATACGTTTGAGGTGAGTATTAAATGAGTTAAAACATGTAATGAATGCCTAGAAAAAGTTGAAATTCAGTGAAATATTAGTGATTATTATTTTCTTCCGAAAACTCTGATTCCTTCTTAGGTGATCGTGTAGACTGTTAGAAAACTGAGAGTTGATTTTATAGCCTTTTCTAACAAAGGCACAGGATCTGATAGTCTGCAGAGGAAACCATTGGTTACTGGTTTCTCTTTTTAGTTCTTTTGGAAGTACCCATATAAGTCTTTTCTTCATTTCTTGATTTTTCAGTTTTAGATAAAAATGTAATGATTGCTTCAATAAAACTTTCACCTATCAGGTTTTTTTTAGTTAAAAACTTTTGCAAGAGTTTATGACATTTACTTTCTATTATATGGCTGCAGTTGTCTTAGGTAGTTTTTCTATAAGTTCATTCAAAAATTAAAACCAGTAAGTATAATGTTATGGTTATGAAAATATTATTCTGTCTAGAATCAAGTATGAGTGAATTGATAGAAAATGAAGTGTAATTTTATGTCATTCAATCTGTGTCACTTTTCAAGGCATAAAGGTTCTAGTGGAACCTGACTTAATTGATTTCTAGCCTTCTTGATTTCCTCCTGGTCATACATAGCTGCCAGGGGGCTTACATGTCTGAAAATGTGTTACTTGCCCCTCAAAAATAAGTAGGTATAGTATGTGAGTTCAAAATCCTTTTCTTTCAGTATTACAAAGATATTTTCCATTGTCCTTTAATATCTACAATTGGTAAAGAGAGATTTAATATTAATCTGATTTGTAGTCCTTTCTGGTTTTCTGTTTTGGAGTTTTTTTCCCCTCTTAACTTGGTGTTTGAAATTTTTATCAGGCTATAACTAGATCTGTGTTTATTTGTTTGTTTTGCTTGGAATTCAATCTGAACACTTGAATTTGGGAAATTTTCTATTATTTTGTTATTTTCTTTCTTTATTATTCATTGTCTCAATCTTCTCTTCTCATACCAGTATTAAGTGGGTATTAGATACCTTGGCCGTATCCTGTAGCATTTTCTTTTCTCTCAGGAGCTCCATCTGTTTATGTTTTTGTTAATATATTCTTCAGAGTTTTCTCAATTTAATCTTCCAGATTACCAATTTATTTGTAAGCCATGGCCTTTTTTCTTCCTTTTTTTTTTTTTTTTTTAGCTATTCTGTCCCATTCTCTATTTCCTTTTATTACTTAAAGATTTGTCCTCTCTTTTTTTTTTTATTTTTAAGACTTTATTTATTTATTCATGAGAGACAGAGAGAGAGAGAGAGAGAGGCAGAGGGAGAAGCAGGCTCCCAAGGAGCAGGGAGCCCGATGAGGGACTCGATCCCAGGACCCTGGGATCATGACCTGAGCCGAAGGCAGATGCTTAACCATCTGAGCCACCCAGGTGCCCAAAGCTTTGTCCTCTCTTGTCCAAGCTTGAGAGTTATTCAACTTCCTACTTGAGATCTTCATGTGGCTTTCAAATTTAATTAAATTTCATGTGTCACATCAAATGTAATATGTTCAAATTATTATCCTTTATTTGTACCATTCTCTGTCTTATACCATCCTCTAAAAAAAATCATATGATCTTTACTTGACTGATCCCCTTTTATCAAGTCTCAGTTCAAAAATCACTCTTTCAGTGAATGAATTCTCCTTATATTATGGTATTTATGTTGTCCAAATCCTAAGTCAGTTTCTATCACATTACCATGTCCTCTACATAGCATCCTCAAAGCAAATAATCCTCTGATGATCCTCTCTTCCTGGTATTGCTTCTCTTGTTCAGTCTTCCACCACACTGACCCCTGACTAGCCTTGATGATTAGCGTATGAAGGAAGTAGTGATGTGTGACTTCTGAGGCTAGGCTATAAAAGGCATGTGATTTCTACCTTGGTTTTCTGGATCACCAGCTCTGGAGAAATCCAGCTGCCATTTTGAGAACACATTCAAACAGCCTTCTGAAGAGGTTCATACAAGGAAGAACTTAGGCCTGCCAACAGCCAGCGTCAACTAGCCAGCCATGTGAGGGCAGCACCTTGGAGGGAGATCTTCCAGCTTCAGTAAAGCCTTGAGATGCCAGTAGCCTCTGTCAACATTTGATTGAACTTAGTGAGAAGCACCAAGCCAGAACTGCCTAGTCAAGCGTATCCTGAATTCTTGACTCAGAGAAACTATGGAAGATAAAATGTCTATAAATTTTGGGGTAACTTATGATATAAGGTAGAAAAAAAGAGAGGACATCATTATAGACCTAACAGTTATTATAAGGATTAGCCGATATTATGAAGAACTTTATGCTGATAAATACAACTTAGGATAAATGGTTAAATTTCTTAGAAGACAATACTATGACAAAGTACCAAAGCTCACTCAAGAAAAAATAGTGTGTGCATGTGTGTGTATGTGTGTGGTGTACGTGTACACATGAAGATGAATTTAGATTCTAAGCTTTCCAGCAAAGAAAATTCCAGTTCCAGTTTGTTTCATTGGTGAATCTTACCAAACATTAGAGGGAGAAATAACATGACTTCTGTATAAACTTTTCCAGAACATAGAGAGAGGACACATCTCAACTACATTTATGAGGCCAGCATTACCATCATATTAAAGTCAGAAAAAGACATTAAAATAAAAATCATTACATACCAATATTGCTCATGAATGTAGATACAGAAGTCCTTAGCAAAATTTAACAGACTGAAGTCAGGAATATATAAAAAGGGTAATACATTATGACTAAATGACATTAATTTTTGGAATGCATGTTTGATTTAATGTTTGAAATTCAACCTGTGGACTTTTCCATACTGATAGAAGAATAGAGAAAAATCATACGTTCACATGCTCATCTCAGTAGATAGAGACCAAAAAAAAAAAAAAAAACCGCTCAGGAAACTTGAAATATAAGGGAATTACCTGTGTGATAAATAGCATGTAAGTGAAACCTACAGCTAATATCGGACTTAATGATGAGAGACCAAATCCTTTCTCTCTAGTAAAAGAACAATGTGAGTGTGTCCACTTTCACCACTTTATTCAGCATTGTCCTAGGGCTCATAGCTAGGTCAGTGAGGCAAGAATAAGAAATGGAAAGCACATAGATTGAAAAGGAAGAAGTAAAACTATTCACAGATAAGATGTCATCTCTGTAGAAAGTCCTAAGGAATCTACCAAAGGTGTTACTAGAACTAGTAAGTGAGTCAAACAGGGTTACAGGGCATAGGTTGATGTACGGAAATCAGCTCTATTCTACAGACTGGCAACAAGAAGGAATTGAAAATTCAGATTAAAAATAACATTTATGTTAGCTTCAAAAACATGAAGTACTTAAGGATAACCTGACATGATATGTTGACAACTTCAGCAAGATATTTCTGAGAGAAAATAAAGACTACTTAAATGAGTGAAGCAGTAGACCACGTTCATGGATAAGAATACTCAGTATTGTTAAAATTCCAATTTTCTCCAAATCTGCAGACTTAAGGAAATCTCAGTGAAAATCTCAGAAAGATTTTTTAAAAAGAACAAAGTTGAAGAACTTTCACTGCCTCAAAGCTACACTAATCACAACAGTCTGGTTTAGGCATATGGATAGAAATACAAATTAATGGAACAGAAAAGAGTTCCAATATTGACCTGCACAGACACAAACAATTGCTTTTTGACAAATGCACCAGAATAATTCAGTGGGGGAAATTATGGTCTTTTCAACAAATGGTTCTGGGACCATTGAATAACCACATTAAAAAAAAGAATAAGAACACTTGACCTTTGTCCCACAGTATATGCAAAAATTAATTCAAGATTGATCATAGATCTAAGTGCAACAATTGAAACCATAAAATTTGTAGAAAATAGGCAAAAAGCTTTATGACCTTGGGTTAATCAAAGATCTTTTAGGACACAAAAGCAAGAAATATAAGAGAAAGACATGATAAATTAAACTGCATCAAAAGTTAAAACATTTGTTCAAGAAAATGGAAAAGCAAGCTAAAGACTGAATATTTGCAAAAACAATTATCTGATAGAGGACTGTTATTTAGAAGATATGAAGAACTCTTATAATTCAATAAGAAGATGTATAATCCTATTAAAAATTTGCAAATCAATTAAAGAGACACTTTACCGGGGATGATACACAGTTAAGCACATGAAATGCTGCTCAACATCATTAATCATTGGGGAAATGCAAATTGAATCCACAATGAGGTACTACTACACACCCACTAGTATGGCTGAAATTTAAAAGACTGATAATACTATGCATTGACAAGGATGTGGAGCAAATTTAACATTCATTCATTGCCAGCAGGAATGCAAAATAGCACAGCCATTTTGCAGAATAGTTTGGCAGGTTCTTAAAAAGTTAAGCGTGTACTTGCCGTATCAGCCAGCAATTCTATTCATAGCTGTGTATTCAAGAGCAATAAAAACATTCATCTACCCAAAGACTCATACTTACATGTTCATGGGAGCTTTGTTCATAATAGCTAGAAACAACTCAAATGCCTTTAGCTGATAAAGGATATACAAGTTGTATTGTATCCTGTGTAATGAAGTATTTCTCAGCAATGCAAAGAAACAAATTACTGATATATTCAACACAATATTTGACTGTCAGAACTATTATATTGACTAAAGAAGGCAGACAGAAAAGCCTTCATACTGTACTTTAAACTGCAAGCATTTAAGAGGCATTTTTGAGGCAATAAAAATGTGCTATTTTGTGGCTGTTGTATTTATGACACATCTATATATTTGTGAAAACTAACTGTATTAGACAACTTAAATTTGGTGAATTTTATTGTATAAATTTGATCTCAATAAAACTGATCTTTAAAAATGTATGTTAATAGTTAGCGATTAACTTAAAAAGCACCATGCTAACATTTAATTATATTGATGGGGATGGGGATTTAGAAAGGAGGACAATGTCTACTTAAGAAAGGCAGATGTAGTCAAACTGAATTTCCTCAGTAATATGTATATGTTATTACACTGTATACTTCTTTTTTAAAAAATACTTTCCATTATTAATTTTTTACCAGAAAAAAATAATATCTATATTAAATTCTTGTCTGGACCCTTTTCTTTATTCAGACATGGATTTACAACGTAACTTTTAAGAACTCCTGTGTTTTTGGGTGTTACAGCTTTAAGTGGGACCTTTCTGATCTTGTTTACCACTATGTAAATGACATAGTGTACCTATTATTGTAAAACATATTGCCTCAAAATTTAGTGACTTGAAAGAACAAACTTTTTATCTCACAGTTTATGGGATCTACTTTCCAGCTTTTTCATGAGAGCCTCTCTGCAGGGATGCCTCACAACATGGAAACTGTATTTCCCAGAGGGAGTAATCTGAGAGAGTATCCAAGCTGGAATCTGTCATCTTTTCATAACTTAATATCCAAAGTGACATTCCATCAGTTTTGTATTTTATTTGATAAAAGAGTTAATAGGTCCCTCTTACACTCCATGAACATCAGGAGCCAGAGATCACTTGGGTGCATCTTAGAGGCTACATATTATGTGGTGATCAATAACTAGTTGGATGGATGGATGGATGGACAGGCAGTCTGATTAATGTTATACCACAATACAATTCATTTGTTTGATGTTGCATACCCTCTCTTAAAAAGAACCCTGAAAAATTTGAGACTATTTAGGAAAGACTGACCAGGATGGTGAGAGATCTAAACATTTTTTCCTTGCATATATAAAAATTAAAGATTCTGCCAACTTTTACCTAAAATAGAACATTTTAAGAAGACATAGTAACAGTTGTGAAGCATTTGAAGGAGTGAACTGTGGAAAAAGACTTAGGTATTCTTTTTAACTCCAGACAGCCGTCCCAGTACTGGAGGACAGCAGTTATAGGAAAATGATGTTACAGGAGAAAATTGTGCTTCAGTATGAGAAATTTCTAATAAATTGTATATTTGCTCTTCAGTGCCATTTACATTAAACTTTGAATGCTTTCTAGCAAGTACTGCTACTTATGGTTAATAACATTCATCATGCTTTTATCCTTAGCATATGTGTTTAGTGACTTTCTGACATTGAGTCATATGACACTTCTGGAGGTAAGGATTTTGTAGGAATTGTAGTTACACATAATAAGAAATAAATTAATCTGAAGGTCTTAAATATTTCCCTGTCCTTTTTGGAAGAGGTTATAATACTCAAAATATAAATGCATGCAGAGTTTTTGAAATAAATACGTACTTGTTTATTTTGGATTCACACCTGCATATGTAATTTCTAAATATGAAAAGTTTTTTTAAATTTTTTACCTAAAATCATTGGTTTTCCATTTGAAGATTTCCATTTGAAGTACATTAAATCTTGAAATGTTTTTGCCTCATTTACATCATTTTTTAAAATTTTTTTATTGTTATGTTAATCACCATATATTACATAATTTGTTTTGGTGTAGTGTTTCATGATTCACTGTTTGTTCATAACACCCAGTGCTCCATGCAGAATGTGCCCTCTTTAATACCCATCACCAGGCTAACCCATCCCCCTACCCTCCTCCCCTCTAGAAACCTCAGTTTGTTTTTCAGAGTCCATCATCTCTCCTGGTTCGTCTCCCCCTCTGACATACTCCCCTTCATTCTTCCTCTCCTGCTATCTTCTTCTTTTTCTTTTTTCTTAAAATATGTTGCGTTATTTGTTTCAGATCTGTGATTCAACAGTCTTACACAATTTCATTTATATCATTTTAATAAGAGGTTTTGTTGCCATTACAGTACAAGGGGTAATTGAGAGTTTCACTTTTTATCAGAGTCTTGATTTTGTGATTGTGCATAATGAAGTGTCACTTGTAATGGAGGGCAGTGAGAGCACCACCATGTTCATGGGCATTCTCAGTCCTTACAGGTTTTGTGTTCACGTTACTCCCTTGTGGTTAGACAAGAGGAACGGCCACTATGGATTTGGGACCATGGATATTACAACTTTTAAATTACAACTACTGGTGATAGGTAGAAGATTAAAAACAGTGGAAATTTCAAAAACTTGTTTTAAAGGGGACTTTGGCTTAATGAGACATTTTCTGGGGCCAATATATACAGATTAGCATTCAAAATTTTTTCCTTTAAATATTTGTATGCATAACTATTTAAACCTGAAAAATCAGAGTTAGCTTTCAAATCAAGAAATGTCACTTCTTGAGAAGGTATAGCATTTTTAGAAAATATTTAAGTTTATGCCTATTATGTGGTTTGATAGTCCTTGAAGTGGCATGTGTTAGGCAGTGTTTTTTTTTTTTTTTTAAGAATTCAACTACTTTTGTTCTATATTGAAATACAGGGGTAGAACAAAGTTCTTATGATTAAGATTGGATTAGATACAAAATTCATTTCAAAGAAGTAATGCTTACAGGTAAGTTTAAACATTTCAGATCTAGATATTTAAGGTCTAGCTTTTAAAAGCAAACAGGTTGGGCGCCTGGGTGGCTCAGATGGTTAAGCGTCTGCCTTCGGCTCAGGTCATGATCCCAGGGTCCTGGGATCGAGTCCCACATCGGGCTCCCTGCTCCTTGGGAGCCTGCTTCTCCCTCTGCCTCTCTCTCTCTCTGTCTCTCATGAATAAATAAATAAAATCTTTAAAAAAATAAAAATAAAAAATAAAAGCAAACAGGTTAATGGGGGGAGGTGGGCAGGCGTTGGACTAGATGGGTGATGGATATTAAGGAGGGTACTTGTGATGAGCACTAGGTGTTATATGTAAGTGATGAATCACTAAATTCTAGTCCTGAAACCAGTATTACACTGTATGTTAACTAACTAGAATTTAAATAAAAATTTGAAACCAAAAAATAAAAGCAAACATTTTCCTAGATGAATTTAAAAATTTTAAATGTTAAATATAGAATATGTTATGTTCATCTAAATCCCAATAAGAAAGGAAAAATATGTCACAGTACCCAAATACAAGAAAGAGGCAAAAGCTTTGTTGTGTAGGACTTTAACCTCTAGATACTAATAGCAAATCTCAGTGAAAGCAACTAAATAGGCATTTAGCACCACTTGCTCAAGTACAATTAAGTCAAATATCTTAAAAGCTATCAAGTTCAGAGTAAGGCCATAAAATGTGATCAAACATAGAAAAAAATGAGACACTTTCTACAAAATTTTTGTTTAAAAGCACCATGCGATCTTACGATCCAAGACTCTGGTATAATGAGAATAGGTGGTGTGTATCTATTTTTCTTTTAGGCATATCTTTTAGGTTTTTGGTGTGCACACAATAAATATGTGTTACAGAATATCTGAATAAAAGAATTGATTATGTAAGAACTGTAACTATATCCTACTATAGCTTTTCCCTTTTTAGATTTGCTTGTCTACATTAAAAATTCTTTAGTTTAAAAAATTTTTGAAGTTTTGACATCGTTTAAGTGCCGCTTTTGACTAGTATATCACTTTTATTAGAATAAATGTCTGCAAAACAAGGCACTCATAACTCATCATTTTTCAACATAACCTCTCACATCATTTACACTGAACATGTAGGATCTTTATGACTTCAATTCAGCAAATTGTAAATGCAATTTTATAGTTGTTTAGTTTTTGTTTGACAGCTCACCAGAGAATTCAGTAAACTGATCCAGTGAATCCTGTATAATATCGTCATCTAAACTCTAAAGGACAGTGCATGGACACTGCTTGGTCTGATAATAGATGAAAAGAAAAGGGAAAACTGATTTATCTGTCTTTACCTATTGGATCTCAGCCTCGGGGGAGAGGGGGCAGTTCTTATTGAAATAATTCACGTCAAAATAAGATAATTGTTTGAAACATTAGAAACAAGTCATGCTGAAGACATAAACCCCTCATTTGTATTTCAGGTTTAGCCTTTATTTGTCAATTATAACCTTAGAAAATATCTAATTTTTAATATAAGTGTCTATTACAGTTTGGCTCCTGTTACCTCATGCTTTATAGCTAAAAAATAAAAAGATCAATACATTCCTTGTGGAAGCAAAGTAAACAAATTTAGAAAGTAGCAAGAAAACATTTTTTTCTTAAAGGATCTTAAAGGCTGATTTGACTACATGTATCTCATTTCAGTCATATAAATCATAATTGTGCATAAATATCAGTTGATTTGGTCACATATGTTTAGAGGGACTGATTGTTGCTGACTTTATTAATCATTATATTTTTGAAGACTTAAAAAATTCAATTTAAAGGGATCACATAAACTATCCTTTAAATTTTGACGGTAACTGAAATTAAGGTTCTCAGAACTTTAGTGCAAGTATTTGACCTTTTTACTGTTGTTGACTCTCAAAAACGTACTCTGTTTTCAAAGCTAGTGTGATTCAAATAAGGTAATTGGGACAGTGTGCACAGATAGTACTTAAAAATGCATTCACCCCTATCTAGCTATTAATACATTATCCAGGTAAAAACAACAGTAAACATTTGTTAAATACTCTCTAGGCACTAGGTCCTTAGTTAAGCTTTTTATATGTGTTATATAATATTTATTTAAGTTATTATATTCATTTTATTACAATCTGGAAACTAAGGATTAGAAATGTTAATACATTCAAGGTCACAGACCCAGTAAGTCATGTTTATGGTTTAGTGACTTTGTCCTATCACAGCCTTTTTCCCCTATTACAGACACTTCTAACCCCTAAATTTTACTATCACAGCATATCCATAGTGTGAATTCATAATTGAAATAATAACCTAACTTTAAATTTTGCATTTTCTCAATCCTACATGTGCTAGATTGTACACATATTGTTATAGGAGTCCATTTATAAAGACAGCTTAAAAATGGACCAAACATTTAAGAAAATATAGAAAGGTAATTTGAATGTTACGCATTTTCCAAATAGGAGATTTTATCACTTTCATCATCATAGTAATAGTGCCTAACGTCCTTTCATGTCTATACCACATTTTATTGTTTTATCCTTCCTTTCAACACATGAAGTAGATACCAGTTTTCACCTGAGGAAAATAAGGCGTGGAGAATAGTTTAGTTCCACCTCTGGGTGCTTTCCCTCTGAACCACACTTACCAGGATGCCATTCTACTCATGCACGTATGAACTGTAAATCACACCGGATTACAAGGCTTTCAAGATTTGTGTAGCTAGGTGCTATAACGCTACCCCAAACAGCTGCCTGAATGAAGAGACGTGTACTTGAACATAATGCTTTAAAAAGTATATTTCATGAGATGGATTGTCTATTTTATATACAATTAGAATCACTTTTATTTCATAGGACTGTAAAGTGATTTTGAATACAAACTAATATTGGGCAAATAGTGAATACCGTTCAATTGTAGACACCAATTCAGAAAGCCGCACTGTGAATTGAGCACCTATGCCTTCATGGTTTAAAATGCTGGTTTCTTATGCAATGTGGGACAGTTCTTATTTCCTCTGAAATTTCGATTATTCATGTATTTGTTCCTTTTAGTTTTAGCATCACAAATAATTCTGGCTTGGAATTAGAGATCATGTTTTGAGGGCAGGAAGAAACTGGCACGTCATATTGGAGTTTTGATTTATTATATAATTATATAATTTGTTGTTATATGATATGCTCTAATCTTATAATTTGGGCTTTAAAAATAATTTTCTGCTTTAAAATTTCTCAGGAGGTCTTTCTTCAGACTCCCTCATTCACCTTTAGAGTCATCAGCAGAGCTTCTAACTTGTTGGCAAGTGAACCAAATCTTCTTTTTCTCTCCCTGAATTGGGTTCAGAGTAATTTCAAACACTTGCCTTGCAGAGGAAGTAAACTTCTCCATTCTTGGGGAAAACTGTTCAACTAAAAGATCTGACCGTGTAATTCTCAAATAAGTTTAAAGAATTTATGGCTTAAATGAATATAAATTCTCATTTACCTTTTACTTTGAGCATGGCTACTGTTTTCAGTTAATAGCATTTTGTACATTAATTGCTTCCTTCAAATTCCTGTCAGCTTTATAGTAGGTAAGTGATACTTCCTCAAACCCCACTCTGTTATGCATTTGAAGAAACATAAAAGATCAATCTAGGTTTTCCTAAAGCTCTCGTTCTAGAATATGAGTTTCTTAATTGCTTTATATTTATATCCCTAGACATCATTTCTGACTTTTAGACTGTTAACCAAGAGAATTCAAGATAGTCTTTATATGTCTAGATTAGTTGGGCATGTTAAAGACTTTATGTATCTTCCATCACAGAAACCAAATATCTTCAAATGAAATAGAAAAATAAACAGGTAGGGAAAGAAGAAATAAAAATGTCTTCATAGTGGATATGATCTTATATTTGGAAAATTCTAAGGAATCTATAAAAGTCTACTATGACTAATAAGTGAGTTTAGCAAGGTCATAAAATACAAAGCCATTATTCGAAAGTCAATTATATTTCTATATTCTAGCAACAAACAATTAGAAACAAATTTAAAAATCAGTACCACTTACAGTAACTTGAAAAAACATGAAATAGTTAGAGATAAATTTAACAAACTATAGCTACAACTTTGCACTAAACGTTGTAGTGTATTACTAAAAGAAAGTAAAGAAAATCTAAATAAATGAAGAAATGCACCATGTTCATCGATCAGCTCAATATTACGATGTCAGTTTTCCACAAATGGATCTATAGATTCAGAGCAATCCCAAATCAAACATCAATGGACTTTTAAAAGAAGTTGATGAGCTGATTGTAAAATTTATATGAAAATGCAGATAACTTTGACTAGTCAAAATAGTTTTGGAAAAGATACACAGAGTTGGAAAATTCATACCACCTAGTTTCAAGAGTGATTATATAGTAATCAAGGCAGTGTGATATTCCCACAAGGATAAATACATCAATGGAAGAGATTGGAAAAGTCCAAAAATCAGCCCACAAGTATCTAGTCAATTGATTTTCAACAAATGTGCTAAAGTAATTCAGTGGCAGTAATGAATAGTCTTTTCAGTAAATGGTGTGGAAACAACTAGTTATCCATGTGGAAAAATAATGAAACTCCACCCTTACTAAACATCATGCATGAAAATTAATTTGAAAGATATAGACCTAATATAAAATCAAAACATTAACACTTCAAGAAGAAAAATAGGAGAAATCTTAGCAATCTTAAATGGGGCAAAGATTTCTTAGATAGGAAACAAAAGGCACATATCTTTTAAAAAGGTATCAATTGGACTTCTTTGAAAGACACAATTAAGAAAATTAGGAGGTAGGGATGCCTGGGTGGCTCAGTCCATTAAGCATCTGCCTTCAGCTCAGGTCTTGATCCCAGGGTCCTGGGATCCAGTTCCGCATCAGGCTTCTTGCTCATTGGGGAGCCTGCTTCTCCCCCTGCCTCGCACTCCCTCTGCTTTTGCTTTCTCTCTCTCTTTGACAAATAAAGTCTTTTTTTAAAAAATTAAAAAAAAAATCAAGAGGTAAACCACAGACTGGGAGAAGAAAATAAATAAATCGGAGATACACAGATAGTCTTTGTATGTGTGTATGTAGCTATGTGTATTTATTACATAGAGTATACATATATGAAGATATGCATCCAGAATATATAAAGAACTATTACAGCTCAATAATAAAAAGCTGGACACCACAGTTTTTTTAAATTGGCAAAATATTTGAAAAGGTATTTCACTGAAAAAGATATATGAATGCTCAGTAAGTGCATGAAAAGATACTTAACGGCATTGGTCATCAAAGCATTGGAAATTAAAACCATTATAAGGTACCATTAGCTATTCAGTAGAATGGCTAAAATTTTAAAAGACAGTACCAAGTGTTGGTTAGGATGTAAAGCAACTAATTTTCCTGCATTGCTGGTAGGAATATAAAATGGCACCACCACTTTGAAAAATAATTTGGCAATTTCTTTAAAAGTTGAACATACAATACCGTAGAACATTAATTACACTATTAGTTATTTGTCTAAGAGAAGTGAAAATTTATGCCCCCACAACGACTTGCACAGAAATGTTTATAGTAACTTTGCTCGTAATATCCAAAATCCAACTCAGAATAGAATAGCTAAACCAAATGTAGTACATCTGGTACAATATTTCATTGTAATGAAAGGAATGAATTACTGATACTTGCATCAGCATGGATAAGTCTCCAAAACATGGTGAGCCAAAGAAGTCAGACACTATGATTCTGAAACTCTAGAAAAAACAAATCTAATATGGGCCCAGAGTGAGGATGATTTACTAGAAAGGAAAATGGTATACTTTAGGTTGATGGAAATGTGTATCTTTATTGATGTGGCGATTACAGGTTATGTTTGTGAAACTTATCAAACTGTACATTTAAAATAGATGTACTTTATTATGTGTAAATTATACCTGAATAAGGATGAAAATTATAGAATTTATGAACTCTACTTATACTTGATTCCCAAAGGAAAATAACTCAAATGATAAATGAACACCCAAGCATAATTTCAAAGTCCTGTTTGGAACTACATAAAAGTATTGCTATAAAGACAATTCCTAGCATCTGAGTATAAAAATTTTGACTTTTAGTGCATTTGTACAATACAGTGGTGTATTTCATTTAAACTTATGATCCAATACAGCAACATACTATAATCAGAGGAAAACATCAGTTAAGTATAGAAACACGACTAAACAAAGAGTCACATTGAAAATAATGAAATTAAATGATATATAGAAACTAAATCATGTGAACTACTCGTATTTTTAGAAAAATAGAACTATATAGTAGTGTGAAAAGATGTTAAGTGAATATTAATTTGTTAAGCAAGACACATAGTATTGATGAGGTTGTATCATAAGTGACTGCAGCTTGCAATAAGTGAGTGCCTTCCCTTGTTTTTACTTTATACGTTTTTTATTACAGTAATTGCTTTGAACATATATTTCCCTTTGTCCCTTTATTTCTTGTAACCACACCTTTCCTCATAGCATCTTTCTCCAAAACTGAATTTTCAAATTCATGACCTCTCCTTATTTTAGTTTTTCTTTTTAACAACAAAACCAAAATCTGTATTTGTTTCCTCTTCTTTTTCTTATCTCCAAAGTTATAGTAAGTTAGCAGAAGTTAACACCTCTTTATTTACCCACCTGAGGCATGCTATTCCTCAGAATGTTTTTGAAGCAGAGTTTGCATTGTAAAAAGGACAGTATTACGGAAATGATTCTCAAGTTCAATTGTACAAGAAATTCTGAGTTTGCTTCCACTTTGTAGGGCATCAAAAATGTGTGAAGTCCTGTGGAATGGATTACATCTCTTTTGCCTTCTCCCAAAGTAATAATTTTTTTTTTTTTTAAAGAGCAGCATGCAAGCAGGGGTTGGGGGGTTGGTGGGGTGGCAGAAGGAAAGGGAGAGAGAATCTTCAGCAGGTTCCACGCCCAGCGCCCACCGGAGGTGGGGCTGATCTCAGGACTCTGAGGTCATGACCTAAGCGGAAATCAAGAGTCAGATGCTTAACTGACTGAGCCACCCAGACACCCCATTTTTTTATTGTCCTTTATTTTTCCCCTTTCTTTTCCTTTAGGGTATGTCTACAATCACCTGTTCAGTTGCTCAGCTAACCTCCCCTTCCACACAGGCATACCATTTAGAGTATATATGTGATATTAATTTCTTGAGGCTTGATGGACTGTGAAGAGCTATCAAGCTCAGTGCTTTTCTTTTTTTTTTTTTAGCATTCCTTTTTGCTGGAGAATCCAACTATATTAGTCTCCTTTCACCTTCCTACAGATTTGTTATTGGGCGAGAAAAGCCAGGACAAGTGAGTGAGGTTGCCCAGTTGATAAGCCAGACGCTGGAACAAGAAAGGCGCCAGAGAGAGCTGCTCGAGCAGCACTATGCCCAGTACGACGCCGACGACGATGAGGTAAGTAGCGCGTGACAGCGTCCTTCCTGCCTTTCTCCCCACCACGTTCTACTTTACAAGACTCTCTACCGTGTGAGAGTATGATAGGTTCTTTGCAGTTGCTCATGGAGAGCATGTCTACATTCAACGTCACAGAAGGGAAATACTACTTACATCTGTTATTAACTAATGAATCAAGTAATGGTATCCTGTTTATAGCCTGAAGACTTTGGGATCAAATAAGTCATGTTTTACTGCACTATTAAAAGAAATTCACAGAAACAAAAAAAGTAAAAACACCAAGATGTGAATAGTAGCTGTCTTTATTGTTGGAATTTGGTGATTTTCTCTCCCTGCTTTATATTTTTTTGATTTCTCCCCCAATTTTCTACAGTAAGTTTGTAATGCTTTTTGAAAAAAAATCAGTAAACATTTTGATTGAAAACAATGCACACATACATACACAAACACACACAGAAAAGTACTAAAAATTGCTGGGTATTTTCAGGTTTCTTTTTTTCCAGGAGGAAAACATTCTTGAGATCTGCTCACTGTGATTTGTGCTAACATAATGCAGAACAAAGCTTTTCCACCGGCACATATTCCATAGAGTAGATACATATTGGAGTAATTTTGCATCCTGCTCTCTGTAGAAGATCAAGTAAATGAATAGAAGCTAACCCCCAAGTGAAAATGGCTCTCTGGAATCCTTGTGTGTTGTAATGTAATACAGATGCTGGTCTATTTCTAATGTAAATGCCAAATGTACATTGATATAATGGGACAACATGCTTTATTATAAACATGTTTAAACACGCATGTGTTTCATATTGGCATGTCAGAAGACCCACCAATAATTTAGTCAGAGTATTTCATACTCCATAAACATAGTCAATATTCAGGTAAAACATATATTATTTATACCAGCTGATACAAGGACAGTGCACCTTCATACGTTGAACCTCTACTCATCTGAATATATTCTTCTTCCAGAGCTTTTTCTTGGACTCTAGCCAGGACATAGTGAAGATTAATAAATAGACATTGAGATACTTCCATGTATTTTTAGTCTGGAATGTTTTAACCCAAATGTATCTTAATTTTTTCTGCGTTGGTAGTTTAATGTTGATTCTCCATTTATTATAGTAAACAATTAAAAATGGTGCATCAGTTAACTTTTGATCGGAGAATAAACGTTACAAAGTCTTCACGTGAATGAATTTGTCTCTTAGAATTCTGTTTAGTTGATTTAACTTTTTACTTGCAGAGTCCATTTGAAATGGCAAGGTTTTTTTTATTATACTGAGATATAATGTATGAAAATGTTACCTTGGATTTAGAAATTAAAAACAATTTCCTCAAATATTTAAATGTTCATCTTAGTCTTCAGTTCTCTGTGCTAGTGTTTTGTGTTTTATCAGAGACACTGATTTGCTTTGGCTGCAAGCCTATTTTTAGGATTGTAGAATCATTCTCTGCAGATTTGGTTTTTACCTGCTGGCTCTGCTAGAAAGAATTTGGATGTGAGATTCGGGGGAGTTCGGGTGACATCAAGTGGAGGAAGGCGAGGAGGCCAAGCTTTCCCAGTCTGTGGGCGTCAGTGTCTTTGGCTTTAAGAGATTGGGCTAAATTTCTGCACTCTTTCTAGCTTTGAATATTCTGTGAGTGTGTGAAATAAAACATCAAGTCTAGCAAAGAAAGAGGGAAAATAAGACAGTTCTTTAAAGCTCTCCAAGTGAAAATTTTAGATCACCTGCTACACAGTACATACTTCTTCCAGTTATTTTGAGGAATTGATTACATTCAGTTCCAAAAGTTTTCAACTCAAGCCCCTAAAGCTTTTTGTTTGTTTGTTTGTTTGATGTAAGATTCTAATTTAGTAATTTGAGTCAATGCAAAATGAATATTTATTACTCAACTTTTATACTTAGGAGCACATCATATGGATTTTTTGTTTGTTTGTTTGCTTAGTTTTTATGAGGGAAGCAAAGTTGATTGTCACCTGAGCAGATATTTTCAGGACTAAGAAAGGTAAATAAATATTCAGTGCCTGGCACTTGGCAAGGTACATTTCCCTACATGATTTCATGTAATCTTTACAGCACACAGAAAAGATTTTTTTTTTCTAGAAATGATGCAAACGAGGCTTTTCCTAGTCATATAGCTGGTAGTTGGCAGATTTATGATGGGAATAGGGTCTTCCTGTCTCCAAAGTTGGGACTCTTTACAACATATTGCTGTTTTTGAATGGAGTGGACTAATGGGTCTGTCTTTGTTCAGGTACCCACAGAATAACTGGGTGACGAGATGTTGGAAAGAGGGTTCCTGTGTTAGGTGATGGAATTTCTTGTAATACTTAGGTTCTGTGATTCTTTATTCAGTATTTCTAGTAATACGGGAATTAAATACTTGGAGAATTATTTTATTCTAGGCAAATAATCTGTAAGTATCCTATGAAGATAGGGCTTAAAGGGAAGAATAATTAAGTATATGATTTTTTTTTTTAATTCAAGTTTAGCTTTAGGTTAAACTTTTTTTCTCTCTTCAAGTTGTAGAGATAGAAATCCAGAAATAGAAATCAGATGCTCACTACTATGTTATTCCATGTAACCTTCACTTTACTGAAAAGGTCAAGGAACCTTTTTCTTTGTTTCTCTCTCATGCTCCTCTCTGACTTGTAGTTCTCTCCCTTTCTTGTGTGTTGCCAAAACATGCTCAGTTAAAACCAACTGTTAATATCTGTGCATAGGAGAGATGAAAGCTGTACAAATAATGAAAATTCACTCTTGTATAAACACTTTATTTACTTGATTTAAATTCATTTTTTTACTAATGCTACCAAATATTGTTAAATCAATTTGAGTGGTAGGTCCCTATTTTTTATCTACTCTCTTTCTCTCTGTTAACGAAAAGTAAAATGTAAGAGACATAATGGAGGTGAGAAGAACCAATAACCATTGGTTATCCAGTGGGTAAATGATCCTTGAATAACTGAGTTAATTTTATATGTAATTCAACAATGTATTGATTTATGTATCTTTATTAATCCTGAATTGTGTAATCAATCACTTGGCTTCTCACTTTTCTTATCATTTATGGAATCATCTTGTGATTTCAAAGTTAGAAGCATTTTTATTTCACAGTATCCCCTATGACATTCCCTGGGCCCCTAGGAAAACCTCTAATTACATGCAGAACAACTAAGTTCATCCAGCTAATTTCCAGAGCCAGTGCTTAGATCAGCATTATAGCTTCTGGTTTTGGTCAAATCATCCAAGGTTGATTCTAACTTGGAACTTGTCACATTGATAGAGGGGAGTTGCTTGCTTGAACTGCCCATGGGGAAAACATTGCAATGTTGAGAAATATATCCTGAAATTGTAAAAGTACAGTAGTTCTCTATCAAAACCATATTCAGGAATAAGAATACCTTATTATGTATTGTGTGTGCTTACACGTAGCTGTTTTAATGCTTTAGGACATTATAAGTTGTACTCGAATAGAATTTAAGATGTATAGATAATCCCCAGACTCTATTTAAATTTCTACACTTTCTGGGTTCCCCCCCAAATATTTAAACTCGAGGAGTTTACAATAAGCAAACAGCCAAATCAATTTTAATTTACATTCCTGTTTCTGTTTACTCTCTGTTAAACATTGTGATTTAAAAAAAAAAAAAAAAGTTAAAAGGGCTCTGCCCAAAGGCTGAAGAATGAGGGGAAGGATCCTGTAAAGAAGAAAAAGATTAAATCTGAGCAGTTGAAACATTTAAGATGTAGATCTGAATATATCTGTAATTAGCGATTGCATCTCTGGATAATAGAATTATTGTTCATTTCTCTTTCTTTCTTTCTTTCTTTCTTTCTTTCTTTCTTTCTTTCTTTCTTTTCTTTCTTTTCTTTCTTTTCTTTCTTTTCTTTCTTTTCTTTCTTTCTCAATCTGGAAGGTAACGTTGGAGGATTTTAGTAAGCCCCTCACACAGTCAGCACTATCCCACGAAATTCTGGGGGTATAGTAAATTTTTCAACTAGATTTTAATTTTCAGTAACAAATTTAATCTGTCATACTCCACAGCTATCAATGTTTAGCCTTTTAGTGGTGGGATGTTGTAATTCTGGCATATGTTTTGTGTAGCATGGGTCATGTATATAAATTGTGGGTATATGTTTCTATCCAAGATCATTATGCAGTGTGAAGTACAGTGGGCTCATGCTAGAAATGAAGTATGACCTGGTGCTGTACCACTTTTTTGAATTAGAAAATGCATATGGTCATTCACATTAAAATAAACTATTTTACATGCACTTTGAAATTATAGGATTATTTTGATTTGCTTCTTTAAATATGCTTTTAAAATATGATAATTATTACATTTTAAAGTCTTAGATTATAGATGGCATATCAAAGTCTCTTCAGGTAATAGTTTATAACAAGGTTAATCATCACTCTAGAGACTGAGGCCCCTTCTCTTAAGACATAATTTAAACTCACTTTCATAATTTTTTTCATTACTGGAAATTAATATAATTATAACTATATCATGAGAATATTAGCTTTTAGAATCTTTTAAGGTGTTGAATATTTAGAGCAGCTGCCTACCTGGATATGCATTTTTATTGCTTGTGTTAACATGTAATAATTAGAGTCAGAAATATAATGGAGCTATGGTTTGCATAAGCGTTAAATGGTTTATAAGAATATAATTTTTAGGCAAAAAGCATTAAAGGGATAACATTAAATTTGACTCATGCTGTTTGCTGTTCCTGGTTGGAAACAGCTTGTGTTGTGGACAAGAGATTGCAATTATTATGAATGGCCTTTTAATAATGTGAATTGACTTTATACTCTTCATAATGTTGAGAAACTAAGAGTGGAAGGCATTCTCTCAGTTCTCAAATGTGTGTATTCTAGCAGGCACCGGAACTTCAGTGTTTTTTCTATCCTTTATCATTAGGCTGCTCTCTTTAATGGGGAAAAGCCTTCTTTAATTTGTGTTGTCAACCATTTTAGAGCACTGTGGCTGAATTGCAAGGAGTGTCTGGCAACAGCAATAACAATAACAACTATTTCCTTAAGGTTTGTTTTTTTTGGTGGAAAATAATGCTTATCTGCACCTTTCTGCTTCATGTGTGAAATTAAATATTCTGTGTGTCTTATTAACTAGCTCTGTGCTCGAAGAACTTCTCTAGAGCCGTGTGTTTTGTGTGTTGAATAATAGTTGGAAAAATTATCGTGTGAAGATAGTATTTAATTCTGAAATATAGCACATATTATAGGTGCAGGTTCTGCAAGTTGTACTTACTTCCTAATGTTTAACCATGGATGTTGTTAACCCTTAACACTTTAAATATTTTGTGATTCATATTAAAGGGGAAGAAAAAGATACACAACAAGGCTGCATGATGTATATACAATACAGTGTACACATTGTTTTTAAACTCAGTGGGTTTTTTTATAAAAGAATCTCTTGACACAAAGTTTTTCATTTTTCAAAAAACTAAATACACATATCTTTAAATTATAATACTACTTATCTACGTGATTTATATGGTAGACATAGCAAAATGTCTAAAAAACTATTACACTTCAAATAATAAAATAATTCTCACTATCTTTAGCTGCCAGTAACAGAAATAGAGGAGCTTAAAAATGGAAATCAAGTATATTTAAAATGGAGATTGGATTATGGTGATGAGAGGAGCCTGAAGAATAGGAGAAATACAAAACCTTTTTAACAAACTTGTTTATAGACTCCAATTTGACTGGATCTTTAAAATCATTAAATTTAATTACATCCTTTAGTTTGTGATCCCAAAATCTACAGTACTGGTCATTGTCATTGAAACCCGGATTCATAAGATGTTTGGAAAACATTTAGTTGAAGACTGTGTATCCATGCTTGATCTAGCCTAGGCATGGTACATATACACATGCACAAACACACGCACACACTATCCCCTGGTGGTGGACATCCTCCTATACTTGAAGGACCCTCTTTAGAAATATTCTTTGTATGTGAAAACGTTATTATTTATGATACTGAGCACAGACAGGAAGATGGATAGTATCAAGGGAAGATAGAAGTTAGAATAGAAACCTTTGCCTAAATAATGTCATCTTTTTGTAGCTCATTTTCTTTACATTGTTTATCATAATGCAAGTGATTTGAATATGGTTTCATGTTATTTTCTTTCCAACTACCACATTGTGATGATACTTATTCATGAGTGAGATATAAAATAGTAAATAAACTCTATGAAATTCTGCTATCCCATCAAATTCCTCTGAAAGTATAGACTTTGTACATCCTAGACATCTAGGACTATAGAACAATTACCTGACAATGATGGATCACAGAGTTTGAAGTGTTTGAGAGATGTTACAGAAATAAACACAAATGTCAGCATTTTTCCAACTTTAAGAGCATTTTCTAAGTTGAATGTAATTTTTTACCAAAAAGTTATAAAATGTAAAAAGGCCCTGTGGGAGATGGACCTTATCAACCTTATTTTCCAGTGGGCCACAGGGATCCTGTGTCTTCCCCATGCCTTTGCTCCTTTGGTCTTCTCTTCCTGGAATGCCATTCCCTGAACCCATTCTTGGTCGCCCTTGTGTGCCCTCAAATCCTGTTCACTTTCAGGGCTCAGTTTAGGTTTCATGTGTCTTTTCTACAAAGCCTTGGACTTTCTCAGCGAGCTGGGGACTCTTTTCTATATGAGTCAATAATAGTACTGTGTGTATATCTATCATCATTTACCCATAAATATCCCCCACTAGCTTATAATCTCTTCAGTGACGGGTTTCAATAGCTGGTTGATTTTTAATACACACCACCATGAGCACAGCACTGGGCAGATGAGAGGAAGCTAAGGAATTGAACTGAATTGAATCACTCAAAGGATGCTAAGATGAAAACTGGAAAGTAGAGTTAAATGAGAATAAAATTTAGTTAGAAACATAATCTGAGATAGTGAGGGAAGAGTGGCACAGAGTACATGGGTAAAAGGAATATCAGACCTGGCAAGACTAGAGATTGGAGATAATGACTGAGGAATAATCTGAACTTGTCCTTTGGCACTTTGGGATTTCACACACCTTTCCATGGGCTTTTGCTTCCACATTTTGTTTTGAGAGAACAAGAATTGTAAGAAGACCCTATCTCTACCACAATGCACCAAAATTGTCTGCATGTAAAACCAGGAAAAAATGAATATACATATTTCAGTCCTTGAAAAACTTTGGATCTTAGAAGTAGGAATTTGGTGACTCACATTGACATGACTTCTTTTTAGTCATAACTGAAAAAGCATGCAATAGCAACAGAATAGTTGAAATGGCCTAAGTGATGTCAAAATCAATATTGCATAGATAGTCGTCTTCTGCCCAGTAGCCATCAGTCATAGGAATGCATTTTCATCAGCAATAAGAACTAAATGGTGAGCCGACCAAAGACCCCAGTGTTCTAAAGCAGCCTTATTATGGAGGCTTAGTGGGTCTGATAAGGATTCCATTTATTTTAAACTCATATTGATGCTAGTAAGGGTAGTGGTAAAAACCCTTAATGGATTTCTGGAATTCCAGTCCTCAGAGGGGCTTAAAAAAAATCATTTTATTGACATAAAATTGACATAGAGTAAAATGTGTAGATCTTAAATGGATAACTTGATTTTTTTATCATTATATATCCATCTTTCAGATATTAAAGTTAACAATAATGGGGGATAACTTATATACAATAAAATGCACCAATTTTAAATGTATTCATGTGGGTAGACAGTTTCATGAATAACCACCATCACAGTCGAGATACTGAACATTTTCATTACCTCGAATAGTTTCCTTACAGAACTTTGCAGTTACTCAGCCCAAATCAAACCATTGAATCTATTTTCTGACACTATAGATTGTCAATTCTAGAATGTCATTTGAACAGAACCATGAAGTACATACTTTTTAATGTCTGACTTCTTTCACTTTCATAATGTTATATTTATCCTAAGTGTTCTGTATATTATGATGAGACTGTAATTGGTATTGCTTTGAGTTGCAGTAGACAAAGCGGAGGGCCGAGCCAGAGTGGGATGTCTAATTGGAGAACTCCATATAAAGCTGGAGTCTCACGGGCTACACTACTCTATAAGATGAAAATAAATCTAATCTTCCACTCCAAGGACTGCATGAGGAACTGCCAGTGTCAAACCTTGTTGCTGGGTGGAAGGGAAGAAAAAATTTTTTCTGAGACATTGTGATCACAGCAGCCTGAATTTATGCTACCTTTCAGGAGAAAAAAAAGCATGTCCTTTCTTGAGCCTTTCATCTTTTTTTTTTTTAAAGATTTATTTATTTTAGAGAGAGAGAGAGAGAGCAGGGGGAGGGGCAGAAAAAGAGGTAGAGGAAAAACCCAAGCCGACTTCACACTGAGCCCAATGGGGGGCTCAACCTCATGACTCTGAGATCACAACCTGAGCCAAAACCAAGAGTTGGACACTTAACTGACTACACCACCCAGGTGCCCAAAGCCATTCATCTTCAATCAAAGCTTAAATTAAATTAAAGTTTCAAGAAAAATGAGCTTACAATTTCAAAGTACAAAACTCACAGGGAACAAAATCACCATGAGAGACAAAGAGCCAAAGGAGTGGCCCGGGAGTAAGTGAGAAGGGATGGAAGAAAAAAAGAAGGAAGGAAAGAAAGATAAGATCCTGGTTATTTTATCAATTATACCAAACAGGAAAAAAAATCTCCAGGTGTATATAACTTATTCCAGAAGACAAAAATTGAAAGTAGTACAACTCTGATACCAGGAATGCAGTAAAACCTTGAGAGTGTGAGATATATTGGGTAATGAGGGATAACCGTGGTACTAAAACCAAATATTGATGACAAAGAAGACTTATAGGCCCATCCTATTCATAAAAACAATGCCAAAAAAATGAAATAAAATATTGGCAAATCATATCCAAGAACATATAAAAGAGGTATTATGGCCAAGCTGAGTTTAGCCAATAATGCAAGTATGGTTTAATATTTGAAAATCAGTCACTGCTTGCATTTGACATCATACTGGAAGGCAAAAAGAAGAAGTAAAAGAAATAAATTGGAAAGTAAAAAATAAAACTGTTGCAGGCAATGTGGTCATCTGTTTGGAAAACCTCAAATATACCTATAGATCAATTATTAGAAATATTATAAGATTTTAGCAAATTTGCTCTACACATAATTAATATAAAATATAGCATCTATTTCAATGTGTCTGCAGAGAGAAATATAATTTATAAATTATTAATTACTTTAGTAAAAGGCAAAACCTTGTCTAACAAAACATAAGCAAGACCCTTATGAAAAAGGAAATTTTATTGAAATAATATTAAAGAAAATTTATATGAAAGGGTAAAGAAACCTTGTTCATGGATCAGAAGACTTAGTTGTTTGAGTCAGTTCTCTCTAAGTTGAGTTATACATTCAATGCAATTCCTGTAAAAATAATTCTAAAGAATTTAAAAATAGAAATTGGTAAGCTATCGCTAAAATCTGTAGGAAAGAACAGTGTACCAGAAATAACCATAACATGTAACGTACCTTAGAAGAGAGATACTTATTATTAAGCTGTAGAAATTTAGTCTCTGGAGCAAAGGAAGGAACAAGTTGGTCAAGGAGCCCAGAAGCAGCCCCTCACACGTACGAAAATTGGATTAGTGACAATAACACTCTAGGTGGGTTGAGAAACGTTTCAGTGAAGGAGACATGGTGAATTTGCAACCCCCATTTCAGTATGTACCCAAAAGTTCACTCTAGGTAGATTGACTACTCAGATGTAAAAAGTAAAACTATAAAATTTAGAAGACACCATAGAAGAATATCTTTATGACCTCAGTGTAAGAAGTGGTTTTGCTACATCAAACACCTAAGAAAGCAAAACAATAAAGGAAAGTATTGAGAAAATTGACTACATTAAAATTAAGAACTTCTGTTCATCTGAAGAATACCTTTATGAAGGCAAAAAGACAAACCAGAAGCTGGAAGAAAATGTTTGAAAAATAAATAACTGAAAGAGAATTATATAAAAAGTACTTCTAGGAGCCAGCAAGAAAAGAATATTAAGAGGACCATTGGCTATAACGCTCACGTCATAGAAGAGGAACCTTAGTGGCCAATGAGCACATAAAAAGATGCCCAAACATGTTAGCAATCAGGATGTGAAAATTAAAAACCAAAATGAAATACCATTTCATATCTACTGAATGGATTTAATTGATATTTTAAGTTTTGGTTAGGATGTAGAGTAAAAGGAACTGTTATTCTTTGTTTATAGGATATATTAATTGGCCCATCCACTTTGAAAAACAATTTGATATTATCTAGTAAAGTTGTCTCAACAGTTACATTCTTTATTAAGCAATTAGTAAAACTCTCATATACATGAGCTGTAAGATATGTTGTAATATTTTTCTTGTAAGAGAAAAAAACTGGACGCAACTGTGATATCTCTATCAACAAGAGAATGGGTAAATATATTGTAGTATATTCATACAGTGGAATAAGATACAGAAGTTCTTTCAGCAATCCACCACAACTGGTGGAATTCCAGGAACATACCATTTAAAATCAAAAAGGCACAGGAGCATACGAACAATATGATTCCACTGATAGGTTTAAAACCATTAAAAATAAGTGATACATTGTTTGGCTGTACATAAATACAGTAAAACTAAAGAAAAACCAAGAATGATAAAGTTCAGCGGGATTACTTTAAAGGGCAGCAAGCAACTGAAATAGAAGCAGGAAAGCACACACAGAAGATTATTAAAATGTAGTGATACTGCTCCTTTTCTTGAACTAGGTTGTTCATTGGTAGTGGTGATATCATTATTCATATACTGTCTGTATGTTTTATAAATATACTTCCTGCCAACTCAATATTTAATGAAAAAAAGATCTGCCATGTACAATTCTTATATTTAACAGTTATCTGGATATAAGATGACTATTACCTAGTTCCTGCTCTCTAACACTTATAAAATGATTTTAAGACTCCATGTCTCAAACTTGCCTCAATGTGACAATCTCATGGCACTTCTTTAAAATTACAGATTTTTCCACCCAACCTCAGACGTAGTGGAATAGAATATGCATTGTATCAGGCCTAGGATTTGGGGAGTTTGTGGGAAGGGGTTAGATGCGATCAGAGCTGCGGTTGTCCAGCTTAAAGATGCCAGGAAAACTGACCTTTGAGTCCTGGTATTGCAGAGACTTTGTAAGAAAGAATTGTGGCCACAAACCATCAGATAGCCATGAGGAAAGGAGTAGAATTATTCTCTCTCAAAGGAAGTTGTAAAATTGAGACCATATTTATCATTAATTCATAGATAATCCATAGAAGTATCATCAGTGATGTTTGTATTGGTTTTTACCTTTTCATTTACCATAAATTCTATAACTGTAACTTCTGGTTCTATCTGATCATCTGTTAGCATTTTTGCAATCATGTGAGTCAATTTGTATATGTACACACCATATTTTCCAAGATGCAATTAGTTGTGTAATTATAGAATTATTAAAATAATAACAACATGTGCCACTTTGGTCCCTGTAGTTGTTCTCTTCTGCAGATTAAAAATTCAGGGAAATACAAATCTCTTAGTCTCTTCCCACAGTTCTGCTGGCATCAGAATAAGTGCTTCATTGTTTCCTTGGCAAGTAAAACGAAACTCAAGAAAGGCTGCCAATTTGAAATTGCAGTGTGACATTTGAATTACAGAGGTCTACTTTGGTCTGTTGACTGTTTAGTTCTGGATCTCAGTGGGAAAAATAAGGATCTTTAGTTCCCTTCTCATATAGAATATATTTATCAGGGACTTAAAGACAGTGGCATTTATGTCTTAGTGAGTAGGTAGCGTTTGTTAAGAGGAATTGAATTAGGAATATTGAGTCATGGAAAAATATAGTTTATACTCCCAAGAGACTTGCTATTTTGTTTTGGAAACAATAAATATATATAGTAAAGAGCTTAAAGCACTTTCAAGGCAACCCATCAAAAGGCCAAATAACCATAGTGTAAAAGAGTCATCTCAACTAAGGACATACAAAATAAAAGTACGAATTTAGATTTGTGGTTTTGGTATTTATTTGCACAAGTTTCTCGTTGTTTTCTGTAACCTAGAAGTGGGTCAATATTGCATATGTTCAA
The DNA here is from genome assembly GCF_037043125.1 of Eumetopias jubatus. Lineage (NCBI taxonomy): Eukaryota > Metazoa > Chordata > Mammalia > Carnivora > Otariidae > Eumetopias > Eumetopias jubatus. The sequence goes on from NW_028274820.1 coordinate 39,833,431, forward strand.
GAAATAGACCAGTTTACCTGCAGGTAGAGTATGTGGAAAGGAATACTAGTTGGACAGTCTTTGAAAAGGTAATTTGAAAAATATTATAGGGATGTTAAAAATCAGCTGAATTTCTAGACCTTTTTCCCCATTAAATAATAACTGGGAAACAGTTCTCTACGAGGCTTTCACATTTCTGAGGCACTGACTGCCCTTTGTTCTGGACTATCAAATGTTAGTATAGTGAACAGTCTTGGAAGAGAGAGAGAGTCTTCCCCTCTGGAGCAAGGGTGGTGACGTTGCCTGTTATAAAAGATGCAGGTTTACCCGAGCTCTGGCATCCTCTTCAGACATGCCTGCTTTTGCAGATATCATCTGGCCCTCTTCTTATCACTCTTTGGAAATTGGAGTTTGAGGAATCAACACAAAGATATGATAGTCTATATCAACTAGTACAAAGACCCATTCTGGGGTAGAGGAATGTTCTGACCTTGTTCAGACCACAGTCATAGAGATACACTCGGACACCTAGCTTTTTGAAAGGAAGGGATTTGCAAGTGCCACAATCAGAAGACTGGCAAATCCTTAGGGCCTTAATGAGTTCACTGTGGAGATAATGGAGGAAGGCATATAATGCTCATTTGAGGAGAAATAGCAACAGTTGGACTGCCTTTTGACTGAGCCCCTCCTGCAGTTTATCATGCCCACTGTGATCATTGAGACACTAAAAGGTCTCCCCAGTTTTTTTGCAGTGTGTCTTGGCTGCTACAAAGGCCTTTTGGTCCTGTCAGGGAGAGTTCTTTGAGATAGACAAACTCTTATGGGAAACCATTGAGGAGTATTTGGGTCCCAACGGGCCTACAGTGCTGATGAAAGTAACCTGCTAGAGGACACAAGAAAGTGTCCCACAACAGTCTAGCTAAATTCTTACAGTTAGCCTTACCACCTTGGAAAACTTCCCCATCCCTTATGTTCTAACCAAACTTAGGATTGGACTCCAGGTTGAGATGTCCTCCATAACAGTTCCTGCTGTGGGAGTCAAGGCAGTGGCTGTGGGACGAAGACTCTCCAAAGCTAACTTGATTGTGTCAGTATGATGACACCTTATACAGTGCTTCAGGTGGTAGATGTTGGAAGTCTGGTTAAAACACAAGTAACCACTGCACTGCTCAACACTGAAAATAAAGGCACCTTGTTACTGGTCCAGAGCTGCCCTCTGCCTCTGTGCCCCTTGATGCCTCCTCTCTCTACCCTAAACTCAGCTGCTGTAAGGAGGAAGGTGACTAGGGGTCAGGATGAGATCTCCTTTGTCCTCCAGAGAGACCAGATGCTATATGAACCCCAGTATGATGGGGAACTTTGGGAGGGGAAGCACTCAACTTCATGGTTGTGTGGATACTGGCTCACAGATCACCATCTCACCTGGTCACACAGTGAGGAAGGGTGCCCATATTCAACTTATGTGGTTTGGGCAGGGTTCACAGTGGGAAGGGAAGCAAAATGGCCTTTTGGTAGAACTCTTTGGGCAGATGCAATGTACTACTGTTATGGTTTCCACTGCTAAATGTATAATGGAATTGATGTGTTATCCACCTGCTCTTCTCTGTCCCATTAGTGCCAGTGGAGATTCATTCAGGGATTGCCACATGTAGAACAGTAATAGTAGGACAATAGAGAAAACACTTCCCCTGTTTTCTCCCAGGTGGGCTGGAAGAAACAATATAGAATCCCAGAAAAAGAAGGAGAGATCACAGCTTATTTAAACACATCATGGCTGCCAGACTACTTGGGCCATTTCCTGACGTAGCAACAGTGCAGGTCTGATGCAGCAACCAAAAAAAGAAGGGAAAAAAAAGGCAGCTATTGACATTCTACTAAGCTCTTATCGGAACTGAAACAATGTCTGACCCATGGAGGCCTTGTGAGTCTCTGGTCTAATATTCTCAGTTTGAGATGGGTCAACTTGAACTCACTGATGATTAAGGTTAGAAGGGCCTAAAAAACCTTGCTTGTCAAATGGAAATGATAAATTCAAGAAAGCTACCAAGCCCTCCCCGCAGCATCTTAGCTTTACATGAACAAGTAGCAGCTTTCCATTTTGTGGAAACTTTATCTGTTTTTCTGCCTGTTGAAACAAGGCCACTAGCTCAGTAAGGGCCTCAGTTCATAGAGGTTTCTTTAAATGCCTGGGCTTTGGTTCACAGATGGTTCACCTAAGCTGTCCAAAGCTGTCTACTATGCTTTCCGAACTCAGCACCAGCTGTGCAGACCCCAAAATGGACATGGTCATTTTGCTCAGTGGGCATAACTCAAAGCCATTCCTATAGGTCTGGACAGTACTCCTCTTGGTGAACCTCGTTATATGTTTTACTGAATCTTGAGTTGTTGTCAATGACCTAGGAGTTTGGTCTGTCACTTGAAAAATTATGGACGAACGGGTTGAGTTTGGGATGGCAAATTACGGAAATAGATTGTGGCAATTGGTAAAACTCTTTGGGCTGCTCACATAACTTCACCTTAGGAGTGGTCATAAGAGGGCTTCATGTATTTAAAGAAACACCATCATTAGCTCATGTAGCCCTTAGATGATTCTAGAGATCCTTCTAAAATGAGGCTATTCTTGCTTACTTACGGTTGCTTTCCTAAGTGATAGCTGATTTATTTTTTATATGCATTGTGTAGGCAACTGTTCTTAGGGTTGGACTCATTTAATTAGATAAGGTGGTACAAAATTTGTTCCTGACTTTAAGTGATCTGATCAGGGACACCACCTCAATCCTAGAAGGCATTCAGATCAACCTCAACTCACTGGCCAGGGTTGTTATAGGTGATGGAATTACCCTGAATCTTAGATTTTCTTCTTATAGGCCAACACCAAGTCTGTGCAATCACTGATAACATCTTGCTATGTCTGGGTTAATACCTTGGGCCAAGTGGAATAAATAAAGAAACTTAAGGAGAAAGCCACCTAATTTTCTAAGGTAGACCCTGATAGTTTATAGGATTTATTCAGCCAGTAGGGTCTGAAAGCCTGGGGAACATGGTTGATCTCAGTTACTGCAAGTTGAACTCATTCTGTTGCCTGGACTTCACTTAATAGTGGTCTTAATTATAAGAAATAGACTGAATGGATTTGGCCCTAGCCACTGTGGTCACACTGATCGGTGTAGCTGAGGGAAAAGCATAATAATGGAAAAATTCACCAGAAGCCAAAATGGTACAGAAACAAGGGTAGATGTCAATTGGGAGACAATTCCTGTATGGGTCTCTGACTTCTCTGTGTGTCTTGTGAGCAGAGGCACTCATGGCCTTTCTTTCAGATTACCTTTTTAATGATTTGTGTAGAGTGAGCACCCTTGGAAAATAGAGAGAATGTCTCTCTTTTAGGGCACATGACAGACCTGCTTACTACACATTATAAAAAAATACATATATGAGTTCCCCCAGTTCAGAATTCTCTTTAGGGGGGTTATAGTTCATGTTTCTCAATCAATGTAATTATGATTAGAAACAACTATTTTAAGAGACTTTCTTCTACGAAAGAAAGAAAATGAAACTCTTTTAAAAAATATTTGGTATTTGAATACTCACCAACAAATTCAATATAGTAAAATAGTTGGAAGGAGGAAGGATTCTAGAGTTTGAGATGGATAGGATTAGGCTAGTCCTAGAAAGTAAAATTTAAGAAATTGTGGTTGAAAATTGCTTCAGTAATTGATTATTACAGATTATAGTACATGTAACTGCTATTCTTCAGTTCTCTTTTTTTTTTAACTTGAGTATAGTCAACACATGATGGTACATTAGTTTCAGGTGTACACCATAGTGATTTGACAAGTTTATACATACTGCGGTGCTCACCACAAGTGTAGCCACCATCTGCCACCACACAACCCTGTTACAGTCCCACCAACTATTCCCTGTGCTGTGCCTTTCATTCCCGTGACTTATTCATTCCGTAACTGGAAGCCTGTACCTCCCACTCCCATTTACCTATTTTGCCCATGTCTCTACCTCCCTCCCCTCTGGCAGTCATCAGTTTATTATTTGTATTTATGGGTCTGTTTCTGCTTGTTGTTTGTTTGTTCATTAGTTTTGTTTCTTAGATTCCATGTATATGGTATTTGTCTTTCTCTGAGTGATTTCACTCAGCATAATACCCTCTAGGTCCATTCATGTTGTCGCAAATGGCAAGATCTCATTCTTTTTTATGAATGAGTAATATTCCATTATACACACACACACACACACACACACACACACACACACACACACACACACACACCACAACTTCTTTATCCATTCATCTATCAGTGGACACTTGGGTTGCTTCCATATCTTGACGGTTGTAAATAATGCTGCAATAAATATAGGGGTGCATATATCTGTCTTTTTGAATTCGTGTTTTCTTATTCTTTGGATAAATACCCAGTAATGGAATTTCTATCTTTAATTTTTTGAAGCATCTCCATACCTAAGTTCAAAATTCTTAACAAAAGATGTTAGTTCCACCCTCTGCTTCATTTTGAGACCATGTTCTCCTGGCACTACCCTGGCTTTGAACTTTGGAAACTATTTCTTATTTTTAGAGTCAAGATGTTCAAAACCATCAAGTCTTGGTTCCTTTCTATTTAATGGTCCTCTCAATTTCTCTCTTCGGTCACATTTTACCATAAGCTGCAAGAAGATATCTGGCAGCACCTTCAACACTTGTTTGGAAATCTACTTAGCTCGATCACTCCACTCACTAGGGACCTTTCCACCTTTCTCCTTATAGAAGGTGATGACGTCACTAAGCTTTCTGCCACTATGCAAGAACCTCTCCCCCACCGCCCGATATCCACTTACAGTGTGTTCAAGGCAATTTAGGCTTGCTTTAACATACTCTTTAGAATCCTCCCAGCCTTCCTTCACTGCCTATTTCCAAAGCCACTTCCTCGTTTTTCTGGGTTTGCTATGGCAGTATTTCTACTGCTGTATAACAGATTACCACCGCAACTTAGCAACTTAAAATAAGAAATATTGATACATTACAGTATCTCTGGGTCCATTTAACTAGATGCCTCTGATTCAAGATCTGTCCCATGGCTGCAAATAAGGTGTCAGCCAGAGCTGCAGTCATCTGAATGTTCAACTGGGGGAAATCTGCTTCCAAGCTCACTTGCAGCTGTTGGCAGGACATGGAAGATACACTTCCAAGCTCCCTCATGTGACTCTTGGCACGCCTCAGGTCCTTGCTGGCTGTTGGCCAGAAACATCAGTTCCTTATGATGTAGGCGTCTCCATAGAGCCACGCACAACCTGGCAGATTGTTTGTCAAGAGCGAGAGGACAAAAGACTTGCAAGTCATAGTCTTTTTGTAAACTAATCTCAGAACAGACATCCCATCACTTTTCTTGTATTCTAGTCGTTAGAAGTGAGTCACTAGGTCCAGCCCATATTCAAGGGGGAATGGATTATAGAAGAGCATGGTTACCCAGGAAGAAGGATCATTAGGGGTCATTTTAGAGCCGGTCTACCATAGTGGGAAGTAGAGTCCCTGCTTTTCAGGAGTATATATTCTAAAAGGAAGGGGTAGGAAAAAAAAAACAAAACAACTAGAGAAGGTATTAAAATACTGTAAAATCAAATGCTAATGTATAAACTACCACAATTGCTAGAAATTTTTAATAAGGCAAAAGATGAGTTCGAGTTGTTACCAAAAATTTTATAGGCAAATCTTCCATCTATGTAGTCAGAATTTTAGGAAAAATAATTTGCCAGAGGTATTACCAATTATCTGAGGAGCTGAGTGCTTGAAAGCAGGAAACATGGAAGGCCATGTGATGTTTCTTGCTTTAGTAGCTAGACAGTAGAATGAAGTGAAATATCGGAGAACATTCTGAGAACAAAGATTGACAAGAAAATTTTGGATGACTTGAGAAATGAGTGTATATCTTGGCCCAGGCATCATGGTGGATGTTTTACATACTTTATTTCTTTGAACTCTCTCAATGCACTATGAGATTGATATCTTTGGGGCCATTTTATAGAAGAGGAGACCACAGAAGATGTATGCTAAATGACTTGGTGGCTGTCGTGCAACTGTGAAATTGTTTTTTCTCTTTTGGGGCCCTGGTCTGTCCAGCCCCAAAGCCCTTGCTTTTATTGTTGGCATTGTTGGAGAAGCCAGGGATAGTGAAAATTATCATAGTCATAAAGTGATCTAGTCTTTTAGCATATTCTAAGCACTGTGATTAATACTTTGAAGATATCACTACTGGAACTTCTCCCTACAATCTTATGAAGAAGATGCTGTTATTCCCATTATAAAGATGAGCAAAGAGACTAAGTGGCCTAACATTACAAAACTAGGACACACAGAAGTCAACTGACAGAAGATGGAAAGAGACATGCCTTTGCAGAGAAGGGGATGCTTTTGCTGAAAGCCATCTGGATGGCTGGCACGGATTTAGGAATTTTAAACATTAAAGTGTTAGTTTGAGGTCTTTCTCCTCCAGAGAAAAAGCAACTCTCTTCTATTCTCTAACAGAACTGAGTCTGAAAATATATATAACCAAATTCAAATCCAGTAAACAAATTCCAACAAAAACTGCATAATCAAGGCTATTTTTATGATTAGCACCATTTAGTTTCCCGGAATTTACCAGAGCAAACATTGCTACAGCAAAAATTACTGCTAATGGTTGAACCTAACAACAAGAGAAAATCCCCAAAAGGGTCATTTAGGCCCCAGCTGCAGCTGTGCTTCACTATATTTCTTACTTGAAAGCGGAGAATTAACAGGAAAATCAGGTCTCTGCTGTGCTGTGCAGATGTGGCTAAAACTGTATTAATTTATTCAGCAAACATTTGTTTAGTGCCTACTATATGCCAAGCAGTGTGCTAGCCACACTGGGATTACAGGAATAAATCATACCTGGCACTTTCAAGGAGCTTATAGTTGAACATGGCTGATAGAAGGCAAACATAAAAATGGCCAGGTTTTATAAGTGATACAAGGATATAGTAGGAGCATAAAGGAGTGGATTAGAAGAGTCTTAGGGCAGCAGCTTCATAGGATGAGCTGAGTAGTTGGATCTTCATCTTGGATCCCTGGGGCAGGAGGGTGGGGGCCAGTAACGGAAGACAACAGAGGCCTGGACGTTTTCTTGGTCTTGAGTAGAAACTGATGCCTCCTTCCAAAACCGGGAATATAAGAAGAGGAGCAGATTTAGGGGAAAAAAAAGTTCTACTTCAGAAATGAACGATTTGCTTACAGAAGGTTCATGTGGCAGGGTCTTCTAGGACGTTTTTATTTATGAGACCAAAACTTGGCGAATGTCTGGTCACAAGACTCAGATTTAGAGAAGCTGTAGCATATGTTGCTGTTGTAGGATTAGCAACACGACCAGCAGCAGCAGCAGCAGCGATTGCTTGTTTTGAGAGCCTACCATGTGCCATACCTCGTATTCAACACAGTACAGGCATCATCTAGCTTAATCTCTCGACAACCTTGTGATATATACTAAGGAGCTATTTTTATCCTCACTTCATAGATGAGGACATTGAGACTTAGATCTGGAAGCTAACTTTACCAACATCACAGAGCCAGGGTTTGAATCCAGGCCTACGTGACTTCAAAATCAAGATTGTTTAGTTGGCCTCCACTTAACCAACTCACCAATATAACAGATAACGTCCCTTCCTTCTGTAAAACCTAAACTGAGATCAACAGCTCTCCTGAGTGCTCAAAGCTCAGGAATGTCTCCGTGCTTTTGCTCCCACTAGTCAGAAGTTAGATATTTACTAGCAGGCAGAACTTGTCAGCTGTACTTACTATTCTTGTAATTATGTGTTTTAATAAAATATTAAGTGCTTCGATGTCATATGAGTATAAAAGAAGTTGTGTCCATGAAAATGAGATGAAATGCTTTGGGAAGATTCAGTAAAGATTGGTAGCTCAAGAAAATTGCATATGAGAAGGAAACATAAAAGAGACAGACCATAAACATCTAGAGGAATTTTGCATTCATTTTGCTTTGCAAGTATCTTTTCCATCCATTTTAAGACCCTGTAGTAATTCTGTAGATTGTATGCTATGATTCTGGTTTATATAAGAAAGAGGGCATGAAACATCAGCAGGCCCATAAACCAAATCTTTTGACGGAGACTTCTGTGCACTTGCCCAGGGTGAGCACGTTATGAGAGAAAAGAAGAGACGAAAACTTTGCAGCTCGCTAGAGACAGGTGCAAGTCTTCAGAGTGAATTGACTGAAAACATTCAAAAGATGTGGAAGGTGAATTTCAACACAACAGGATTACACACCAACATTTTTGGCTAGGGAAATATGATAGGAATGTATTCCCATTTTTTATCCGATAAAGCTTTACTTTCTGCATAGTATAGAAGAAAGAGCATGGGCATTGGAATATGTTAGCTTCAACAACATAACTAATTGTCTGACGTTGGGTAAAGTCTCTGAATCTCAGTTTCCTCTAATTACAATGGCATAGTAATACCTATATCATACAGTCTTTGAGGAATGTAGTATTGGGCACACAGTAAGTTACAAAGGGATTGCTGCTCATTTTTTTGCACCCTTGGGAAAACAATAAAAAGGTATAAGATATTAATCAAGAAGGTAGATGAGCTGTGAAAGGGAACCCTTACTATCTCTGTCAATTCTTACACTAAGAACTATTCTCGCTTCCTTTAAAACGGATTTTCAGGTTGGGACAAAAGACTTTCGGGAGTCTCTGTTTACTTGAAAGATACTGAATCTGGCCAGAAATAAAGAGAAAGGAGATGGACACCAATGGAAATACTTTGTTGTGGCATATTTTTTTTTGATGCAATATTGTCCATCTTCCTCTGTAAATGTCAGATTCAATCCAACTACTTTTGAGGTTTATGAAATTCTGCTAACCTATTCTTCCATGTAATTTATTTTCAGATTAACCATAAAAGTGATGTCTATTTTCAATACACATAGAACAATCAAGAGAACACATTATTTTTAGTCTACTAAATGTAACTTTTTAACTTCTAGATGTTTATGAGGTTCTGTAGTAAATACATCCTTTATTATAAAGCCTATTTATGTTGGGAGTGGTAAATGATCAGCAAGAGAGATTGGCAAGATAGGGTTTTTTTTTTTTTTAATTTTTATTTAAATTCCAGTTAGTTAACATACAGTATATTAGTTCAGGTGTACAATATAGTGATTCAGCACTTCCATACAACACCCAGTGCTCTTCACAACAAGAGCAATTCTTAGTCTCCATCCCCTATTTCCCCCATTCCCCAACCAACTCCCCTCTGGTAACCGTCACTTTGTTCTCTGTAGTTAAGAGGCAGTTTCTTGGTTTGCCTCTCTCTTTTTTTCCCTTGCTCATTTGTTCTGTTTTTTTTTTTTTTTCAATTCCACTTGGCATGATAGTTTTTATTTTATTTTATTAAATATGTATTTATTTGAGAGAGAGAGAGTGTGTGCACATGCAGGAGGGGGAGGGGCGGGGGGAGGGAGAGAAAATCTTATGTAGACTCCCTGCTGAGAGCAGAGCCCTGTGCAAGGCTCAGTCCCACAACCCTGAGACACCACCTGAGCCTAAACCAAGGGTTGGACACTTAACCGACTGTGCCACTCAGGCACGCTGGCACGATAGTTTTTAAACACCTTATCCAGCACCTCTAAGTGATAAGTAGAATCAAGGCACTAAAAGACGTTATCTTGACCTTAGTATGCTTCTAAGACTAATTAGAAAGAGAAAACATTAGTAGGTAGAAAGATGAACGATAAAAAGAATTTCAGCAGAATTGCAGATAATTTGGATATTGAGGAGAGGAGACTGATAAAGTAAAAAAATGAATCACGAGGAAGAATTCTTAATAACTTTTATTTATGAATGTAATTTTGATAACTAAAATGGATGACAAAGCCAGAACTATACTTAGAAATAAGAAGTACATATATTGTACGTATATTGTATATACTTCACTATATATACACTATAAGAAGTGTTATTCACTATAAGAAGTGTTATTCACTATAAGAAGTGTTAAAAAATAAAAGTGACAGAATACTGCCTTCTTAACAAATGCCTTTTGCAATTCACTTTTTTAAATATATATATTATTGAAAACCTCCTTAGGGGGTTATAGATATTACCAAGCAAGTGCAATAGGCATTCTTGGATATATTCTTTTAAAAATATTTGTTGAGATCCTGTTATATGTCAGGCCCCATTCTAGGCACATGTTTGTATTTATTCCCTTACACATAGTGAAGAAGTGTTTTCAAGCTGGCAAAGGGAAATCAAGTTGATCATTTCAACTTTAAAGTGTGCCACATTGATATCAGACTTTAAATTTAGCTTAAGATTTTATGGAGTCATTCAGGAAATTCATCAAATTGATGATGTAGAAGTGAGTTTAATATACCTGGTTTAGGCCTTTATAATAAAGGCGTGGCTTTGCTGCTAGTTGTAATTAGGATTAAAAACAAGCCCACCCAGTCTAATATCTCTAAACCAAAACTTTCATCAAGGTATCAAGATTGTGTCCTTCCCAGCCTTACTACATTTCTATTAATTAACACCACTGGGATTTACAAAATAGCTATTGGTTCTAAAAATATATATAAATAGGAGATGAGTTAATTTACAGAATATCACAAAAAGTCATACCAAATCTGGAATTAGGGTTCTTCTAAGATTTATAGGATCTAATCATACCAACAAGTGGGAGCTACCTAGAATCAGCAGCACCCACTGCTTAGCTACCTTCTCCTGCCAGTGCCAGAGACACTCAGAATGGTGTTTAGAGCTTACACATTTTCAGACTAGTTTCTGAAGAGTCCAGGAGTTCCGAGTACTGAGGAGCTATTTCAACCCAGAGATACACTGAACTTACTTCTATACGCAAATGCCACCGAAGTCAAGGTCTTCATGACACTAGCCTTCATATGAGGAAGTAGTGTCTGCAGGATGCTGAGGCAGTTTGTCCATCCTGGTCAGATTCCTTACTGGAAGTGGTGCCTAATTCTGGGCTCCATAATTTAAAACAAGTGTGGAGAATTTCGAAAGAAGTCTGAGCAGAGGCAGAAAGACAATGACAGAGAATGAGACCTAGGAGGAAATCAGCGTTATTTTACTTGGAAAGGAGAAATCAGGATGGCAATTTAATAATGGTCTTTCATGGAGCAAGATGGTGGAGGAGTAGGAGACCTGGATTTTGTCTGGTCTCAGGAATTCAGCTGAATAGGGATCAAACCATTCTCAACACCTACGAACTCAACAGGAGACCGAAGAAGAGAGTAGCAACAACTCTCTGAACAGAGAAGTGACCACTTACTGGAAGGTAGGACGTGCAGAGAAGTGAATCCGAGGCGATATTCGGGAGGATAGACGGTGGGGGAGGGGGCCTCCGTCGGCCGCTTCTGGCAAGTGATAGAGCCGCGGAGCACAAAATCGGAACTTTTAGAAGCCTGCTCCGCTGATGGATGTTGCTCCAGTGGCTAAGCAGGGGGGTGAAACCCTCGCGGGACAGTGTGGTCTCAGGACCCTCAGGGTCACAGAAAGACCGGGAGTGCCTGAGTGCAGCAGAGCTCCCAGGGATCGGAGCGGGGAAGCCGGCTGCAGAGACGGAGCCGAGGCGCGGGCTCTCAGCTCGGGGTGGCCATAAACTGTGATCTGCGGCCCAGTCGGGCCACTGCTCCTGCAGCAGGGACCCAACAAGCAGCAGATCCGGGGAGACTCTCCTCCCCCCCCCCCCCCCCCCCCCCCCCGCCAGAGGAGCGGTGCGGGAGCGCACCGCAGGGATCTGCTGGGTTTGGAGACTCCACACGGGGTCGGGAGCCAAAGATAGAAACACTCGGTCACAGGCCAGGTGAGCACGGAGTGCGGCCGGAGACCGGGGAGACGGGAGTGACTGCTTTTCTCTGGGGGCGCACTGAGGAGCGGGGCCTGGATTTCTCGGCTCCTCCAGGCAGAGATTAGGAAGCCACCATTTTCACCCTGGTCCTCCAAAGCTGTACCGAGAACTTGCAGGGAACAAAAGCTCCCGAGAGCCGAGAAGCTTGCTTAGCCCGGACCGACAAGGGCGGGGCAATTCCGCCTCCAGCAAAGACATTTGGGAACCACGGCAACAGGCCCCTCTCCCAGAAGATCAGCCGGAACAGCCAGCAAGCCAAGACCAAGTTTACCGATCAAGGAGAACGGGAGAACTCCAGCGCTAGGGGAATACTTCAGATAGAATTCATGGCTTTTTTACCATGATTCATTAGTTTTTCAAAGTTAATTTTTTTAACTGTTTTTTTTTGAATTTTTCTTTTTCCCTTTTTCAACCAACAACTTATCAATCCCTTTTAAAAAAAACATGTTTTATTTTTCATTTTTAGAGTCATATTTTATCCTTTCATAGTAGTTACCCTTATTTTTGGCGCATATATATATATATATATATATATATATATATATATATATATATATCTAAGTTGTTCTCTCTTTAAAATTTTGAGATACAGTTTCTTCTAACAGATCAAAATATACCCTAAATCACTGGTGTATGGCTTTGTTCTAGTCTCCTGCATGATCACATTCTCTCCCTTTTTTTTTTTTAAATCTTCTTTCTTTTTTCAAACAACTTCTTATCTTATCAATTCGTTTTATAAAATCTTTTATAATTTTCATCTTTACAGTCATCTTCCATCCCTTCATTGTATCAACCCTTATTTTCTACATATATAAGTCTTTCTTCCTTTAAAATTTTAGGAGGCACTTTCTTCTAATAGAACAAAATACACCCCACATCCAGTGTGTGGCACTGATCTGTGCACCAGCCTGATCATATTTGATCATATTCTGTTTTTTTGTTTTGTTCTGTTTTTGTTTGTTTTTATCTTTTTATTTTTTTTTTTTCTCCTCTTTTTTCTTTCTTTCCCTTTCTTTTCCCCTGGTTTCAGGTCTTTTCTGATTTGTATAGAGTATATTTGCTAGGGACGTTGTTAACCTGTTAGCATTTTGTTCTCTCATTCATCTATTCTCCTCTGGACAAAATGACAAGATGAAAAAAATCACCTCAGCAAAAAGAACAAGAGGTAGTACCGTCTGCCAGGAACCTACTCAATACGGATATTAGTACGATGTCAGACCTAGAGTTCAGAATCATGACTTTAAAGATACTAGCTGGGCTTGAAAAAAGCATGGAAGTTATTAGAGAACCCCTTTCTAGAGAAATAAAAGAACTAAATCTAACCAAGTCGAAATCAAAAAGGCTATTGATGAGGTGCAATCAAAAATGGGGGCACTAACTGCTAGGATAAATGAGGCAGAAGAGAGAATCAGCGATATAGAAGACCAAATGATGGAAAATAAAGAGGCTGAGAAAAAGAGAGAGAAACAACTACAGGATCACGAGGGCAGAATTCGAGAGATAAGCGATACGATAAGACGAAACAACATTAGAATAATTGGGATCCCAGAAGAAGAAGAAAGAGAGAGAGGGGTAGAAGGTATATTGGAGCAAATTATAGCAGAGAACTTCCCTAATGTGGGGAGGGAAACAGGCATCAAAATCCAGGAGGCACAGAGAACCCCTCTCAAAATCAATAAAAATATGTCAACACCCCGATATCTAATAGTAACACTTACGAGTCTCAGAGACAAAGAGAAAATCCTGAAAACAGCTCGGGAGAAGAGATATGTAACCTAAAATGGTAGAAACATTAGATTGGCAACAGACCTATCCACAGAGACCTGGCAGGCCAGAAAGGACTGGCATGATATTCAGAGCACTAAATGAGAAAACTATGCAGCCAAGAATACTATATCCAGCTAGGCTGTCATTGAAAATTGAGGGAGAGATAAAAAGCTTCCAGGACAAACAAAAACTAAAGGAATTTGCAAACACAAAACCAGCCCACCAAGAAATATTGAAAGGGGTCCTCTAAGCAAAGAGAGAGCCTAAGAGCAGCATAGATCAGAAAGGAACACAGACAATATACAGTCACAGTCACCTTACAGGCAATACAATGGCACTAAATTCATATCTTTCAATAGTTACTCTGAATGTAAATGGGCTCAATGCCCCAATCAAAAGACACAGGCTATCAGATTGGATTAAAAAACAAGACTCATCAATATGCTGTCTGCAAGAGACTCATTTTAGACCCAAAGACACCCCCACATTGAAAGTGAGGGGGTGGAAAACCATTTACCATGCTAATGGACACGAAAAGAAAGCTGGGTGGCAATCCTTATATCAGACAAGTTAGATTTTAAAACAAAGACTGTAATAAGAGATGAAGAAGGACACTATATCCTACTTAAAGGGTCTATCCAACAAGAAGATCTAACAATTGTAAATATCTATGCCCCTAACATGGGAGCAGCCCATTTTATAAGGCAATTAATAACAAAAGCAAAGAAACACATTGACAACAATACAGTAATAGTGGGGGACTTTAACACCCCTCTCACTGAAATGGACAGATCATCAAAGCAAAAGATCAACAAGGAAATAAAGACTTTAAATGACACACTGGACCAAATGGACTTCACAGACATATTCAGAACATTCCATCCCAAAGCAGCAGAATACACATTCTTCTCTAGTGCCCATGGAACATTCTCCAGAATTGATCACATCCTAGGTCATAAATCAGGTCTCAACCGGTACCAAAAGACTGGTATTATTCCCTGCAAATTTTCAGACCACAATGCTTTGAAACTAGAACTCAATCACAACAGGAAAGTCGGAAAGAACTCAAATACATGGAGGCTAAAGAGCATCCTACTAAAGAATGAATAGGTCAACCAGGAAATTAAAGAAGAATTAAAAATATTCATGGAAACCAATGAAAATAAAAACACAACTGTTCAAAATCTTTGGGATACAGCAAAGGCAGTCCTGAGCGGAAAGTATGTAGCAATACAAGCCTTTCTCAAGAAACAAGAAAGGTCTCAAATACACAACCTAACCCTACACCTAAAGGAGCTGGAGAAAGAACATAAATAAAGCCTAAACCCAGCAGGAGAAGAGAAATGATAAAGATCAGAGCAGAAATCAATGAAATAGAAACCAAAAGAACAGTAGATCAGATCAACGAAACTAGGAGCTGGTTCTTTGAAAGAATTAACATGATAGATAAACCCTTGGCCAGACTTATCAAAAAGAAAAGAGAAATGACCCAAATCAACAAAATCATGAATGAAAGAGGAGAGATCACAACCAACACCAAAGAAATACAAACAATTGTAAGAACATATTATGAGCAAATCTATGCCAGCAAATTAGATAACCTGGAAGAAATGGGTGCATTCCTAGAGATGTATCAACTACCAAAATTGAACCAGCAAGAAAGAGAAAACCTGAACAGACCTATAACTACTAAGGAAATGGAAGCAGTCATCAAAAATCTCCCAAAAAACAAAAGCCCAGGGCCAGATGGCTTCCCAGGGGAATTCTACCAAACATTTAAAGAAGAATTAATACCTATTTTCCTGAGACTGTTCCAAAAAATAGAAATGGAAGGAAAACTTCCAAATTCCTTTTATGAGGCCACCATTACCTTGATCCCCAAACCAGACAAAGACCCCATCAAAAAGGAGAATTACAGACCAATATCCTTGATGAACATGGATGCAAAAATTCTCACCAAAATCCTAGCCAATAGAATCCAACAGTACATTAAAAGGATTATTCACCATGACCAAGTGGGATTTATCCCTGGGCTGCAAGGTTGGTTCAGCATCCGCAAATCAATCAACGTGATACAATACATTAACAAAAGAAAGAACAAGAATCATATGAGCCTCTCAATAGATGCAGAAAAAGCATTTGACAAAGTACAGCATCCTTTCTTGATCAAAACTCTTCAGAGTATAGGGATAGAGGGTACCTACCTCAATATCATCAAAGCCATCTATGAAAAACCTACAGCGAATATCATTCTCAATGGGGAAAAGCTGAGAGCTTTTCCCCTAAGGTCAGGAACGCAGCAGGGATGTCCACTCTCACCACTGCTATTCAACATAGTATTAGAAGTCCTAGCCACAGCAATCAGACAACAAAAAGAAATCAAAGGCATCCAAATCGGCAAAGAGGAAGTCAAACTCTCACTCTTTGCAGATGATAGGATACTGTATGTGGAAAACCCGAAAGACTCCACCCTAAAACTGCTAGAACTCATACAGGAATTCAGTAAAGTAGCACGATATAAAATCAGTGCACAGAAATCAGTGGCATTCCTATACACCAACAACAAGACAGAAGAGAGACAAATCAAGGAATCGATCCCATTTACAATTGCACCCAAAACCATAAGATACGTAGGAATAAATTTAACCAAGGAGGCAAAGGATCTGTACTCAGAAAATTATAAAATACTCATGAAAGAAATTGAAGAAGACACAAAGAAATGGAAAAACGTTCCATGCTCATGGATTGGAAGAACAATCATTGTGAAGATGCCATTGCTACCTAGAGCAATCTACACATTCAATGCAATCCCCATCAAAATACCATCCACTTTTTTCAAAGAAATGGAACAAATAATCCTAAAATTTGTATGGAACCAGAAGAGACCCCGAATAGCCAGAGGAATCTTGAAAAAGAAAAGCAAAGCTGGTGGCATCACAATTCCGGACTTCCAGCTCTATTACAAAGCTGTCATCATCAAGACAGTATGGTACTGGCACAAAAACAGACACATAGTTCAATGGAACAGAATCGAGAGCCCAGAAATGGACCCTCAACACTATGGTCAACTCATCTTTGACAAAGCAGGAAAGAATGTCCAATGGCAAAAAGACAGTCTCTTCCACAAATGGTGTCGGGAAAATTGGACAGCTACATGCAGAAGAATGAAACTGGACCATTTCCTTACACCACACACAAAAATAGACTCCCAATGGTTGAAAGACCTAAACGTGAGACAGGAGTCCATCAACATCCTAAAGGAGAACACAGGCAGCAACCTCTTCGACCTCAGCCGCAGCAACTTCTTCCTCGAAACATCGCCAAAGGCAAGGGAAGCCAGGGCAAAAATGAACTATTGGGATTTCATCAAGATAAAAAGCTTTTGCACAGCAAAAGAAACAGTCCACAAAACCAAAAGACGACCGACAGAATGGGAGAAAATATTTGCAAATGACATATCAGATAAAGGGCTAGTATCTAAAATCTATAAAGAACTTATCCAACTCAACACCCAAAGAACAAATAATCCAATCAAGAAATGGGCAGAAGACATGAACAGACATTTTTCCAAAGAAGACATCCAAATGGCCAAGAGACACATGAAAAAGTGCTCAACATTGCTCGGCATCACGGAAATCCCAATCAAAACCTCAATGAGATTCCACCTCACACCAGTCAGAATGGCTAAAATCAACAAGTCAGGAAACGACAGATGTTGGCGGGGATGCGGAGAAAGGGGAACCCTCCTACACTGTTGGTGGGAATGCGAGCTGGTGCAGCCACTCTGGAAAACAGTATGGAGGTTCCTCAAACAGTTGAAAATAGAACCACCATACAATCCAGCAATTGCACTACTGGGTATTTACCACAAAGATACAAATGTAGGGATCCGAAGGGGTACGTGCACCCCAATGTGTATAGCAGCAATGTCCACAATAGCCAAACTGTGGAAAGAGCCAAGATGTCCATCGACAGATGAATGGATAAAGAAGAAGTGGTATATATACACAATGGAATATTATGCAGCTATCAAAAGGAATGAGATTTTGCCATTTGCAACGATGGGGATGGAACTGGAGGGTGTTATGCTGAGTGAAATAAGTCAATCAGAGAAAGACATGTATCATATGACCTCACTGATGAGGAATTCTTAATCTCAGGAAACAAACTGAGGGTTGCTGGAGTGGTGGGGGGTGGGAGGGATGGGGTGGCTGGGTGATAGACATTAGGGAGGGTATGTGCTATGGTGAGCACTGAGAATTGTGGAAGACTGTTGAATCACAGATCTGTACCTCTGAAACAAATAATGCAATATATGTTAAGAAAAAAAAAGAAGATAGCAGGAGGGGAAGAATGAAGGGGAGTAAGTTGGAGGGGGAGACGAACCATGAGAGACGATGGACTCTAAAAAACAAACTGAGGGTTCTAGAGGGGAGGGGTGTGGGGGGATGGGTTAACCTGGTGATGGGTATTAAAGAGGGCACATTCTTCGTGGAGCACTTGGTGTTATGCACAAACTGAATCATGGAACACTACATCAAAAGCTAATGATGTAATGTATGGTGATTAACATAACAATAAAAAAATTACAGAAAAAATAATTGTGTTTCATACGTTAGGAATTACTACATTGAGGTTAATGACCAGATTTCCTTCATGTGCGAAACAGTAAAAGAAATAGGATTTTGACTTTCGTAAGAAGAATATAGTATGGAACCAAAAGAAAAAAAAACAGCACTCAGGTGCTAAGCCTATTTAATCAAAGGAATAGATCACTCCACACACTTTATGAAAGTGTTTTTGAAGGCAACCTGATTTCCTGTCTGTTTTATATATTATATGTAATGCTACCTGAAAGAACAAGAACACATTAAATGAACTTTGTTTTTTGACCCCGTGAATCCATGATTCATCTTTAAATTATATCATAAGGTATAGATTTCAAACAATTATTTTGAATTAGAGCCAAATAGCTTGGTCCTGCCAAGAGAGGAGCTATTTTCTAATAATGTTAAGGAAGTTAGTGGTATGGAGGAACATTTATCCCAGGGGCCATGAACTCACATAGCTACAGGGGTCTGTGGGTACCATGAAGGAGCGAAGCCAGCGGCATACAACAATACGGAGTTATGAAAGTTCTGGTGTATCTGAAGGTGTGTGACCCATCCCAAAGGGGCAACCACTGCTAACTAGCCGGTTGTTTTCACAGCACAACATCCCTGTATTGCCAGATCTTTGGCTTTCTCAAGAAAAACTGGAAATCTGGAATCTCATGTGATTTTTTTAATTTAACATCAACAGAAAACTAAGATTTATCAAAGTGCTATGTAGGCAAAGCAATACACCTCTGTGGGCTCTAAGTTGAAAACCTCTGGTTTTCCTTTAGGTCACTAGTTAACCAACACATTAGTTAGCAAACAAAACAAAGCTGATTGAACTCTAAAGCTTAGGAGAATCCATCTGCTAAACCTTCGTGTAAGGCTTCCTTAAGGTCCTTTCCAGCTCTGTGAATCTTTTGCTCTCCCCTTCCTTCTTCCCTGCTCTCCGTACTGGGTGACTTACTGACACAGTGGTGGGGATTTATAGGAATTACTTATTTCCCTTAGTAATATAAGTTTATTTCGCAAAACCATCACATACTTAGATGGAAAACAACTTTTGTTGCTATACTAAAGATGCTGCTGATGCTATTAGATTTTTAGGAATGCACTTACATATGGCATAGACATGTCACTTTGGATCTTTGAACTAACATTTGTTTATAACATTGGCTGCATGAGGCATGCTTGACTTAAAAGCCTACTTACACTTCACCATTTGGTGACATATTTTATTTCTCTTTTATAAAATATTTTCAAATAACCCACTTCTACCTGGGGTAAGGATAGCTGGATCTCTGAAATCCCCTTCCTTTCAGACAGGAGAATATGCCACAGATGAAGAGGAGGATGAAGTAGGACCTGTTCTTCCCGGCGGTGACATGGCCATTGAAGTCTTTGAGCTGCCTGAAAATGAGGACATGTTTTCCCCATCGGACCTGGACACAAGCAAGCTCAGTCACAAGTTCAAAGAGGTAAGTTGCTGATCTGCAAAATACTTTTCTATACCTTTCCATGTTATTATTAAGTCTGTATTTTTGTTTGAAAAATGTATTGAGAAGATTCAGTTTTGAAAAGAAAGCCTTTTGATAACACATTGTCTTGAATTTCATTGAATTTCAAGGTAAAATTTAAGTAGATCTCATTACACAACCATTAACTTTTAAATGCTTGTTATTTGTTACAGTGATAGCTTATGACTGGTCTGTTCTTCCATATTTTCAAGCTGTAGCTTAAATGTGCATTTTTTGTGATAAGTTCAGGTTATATTTTTTCAGTTTTATAGAATTTGGGGGACCTGATGTTAATCTTTCCTCTAAGGCAGTAATTTCTTAGAAAGGTTTTTTTTCCTTTTCCTAAAATAGACAAGATCCCAAAAGGAATCAAATGACATACCTAAGTAGTTTAATTGAAGAAATTAAAGTTTAATGAATGAAATTTGAACAGAGTTAGTAGAACTACCCAGGGATGGCGAGATGCACAGGGACTGGTAACAGCAGGAAGTTCTTGCAACTTCCTCCCGAAAGAAGGTCTTAATGGGTAAAGAGGAAAAGAGATTCCTCCCCCCCCCCCACCCCGAAGAAGGGCATCTTTATAAGATGCAGCCACTGCTAAAAACTACATTTGGGGACAAGGGTGATATACACTCATCCCCTTCTCTCCTCCTGCGAATGCCTCCAATCGGCCAAACCCGGGCAGGAGTCTAACAAGGTCAGTCTCCCAAGGCAGCCACAGTCAGAAAAGGGCCAAGAATGGATCCCGAAAGGGCAGATAGATGCAGGTAACACATACATTCGTCTTCCAAATTAACCCCTCAGAACTCCAACATGTAAAACAGAAACAGTGATGAATGGGTCCCCAAACAGGTTATTATTCATTGTTTTAGGAAACATCCTCCATTGTCAAGGCAAGTGTGTCATATTTACAGCCTCCCCACAATAACCCTGAGGCACTAAAGCTCTCTGGTTTCAGGCCTGTTAGGGACTTGACCATTTGGAAGAAAAAGTTCTCTTATATGTGAAAAACAAGGTTGACCACTGCAAATATATAATTTCTAATTTTATTTCTGATTTCTAATTTTCTTTCACTTATAATTTCTAATTTGGATGTATCATAAATAGTTCAGTTTTATATGTTCTGATGTTATACCTACCATGCCTAATATATTGACTTGCCTTTTTAATTCCTTATGATAAACTTACACTTGTGAGACCAGTATCAAAGTGAATGTACTTTTAAAATGTAAATTTTTATTTAAAAAAACCTTAGGTTTATTATAGAATTTTGGAAAATGCACGTTTGTATAAATGCCAAAAATATCATTCATGAGCCTAATTTTGTGGTATTTGGGATTACAGAATACATACTGGGTTAAATTCCTACTCTTGATACACGTATAATTGTGTTATTAGGATTTTCTCATGTCATCAAATGTTCTTCCATAAATGATGTTTATTTACTCTATGTATCTCTTATCATTGATCTACTTAATTTTTTGTCTTAGAACATTTCCTTTGTTTCCAGGTCTTAAAAAATTATTATTCTTAAAAGTCACACTGCAATTGATATGTGTGTACTTACCCTTCGGATAATTTCTCACAGTGGAATTATTAGATCAAAGAATATGAGTATTTGGGGGACTTGTGGTACTTCCAGGTTGCCACCAGAATAGCTTTTCTTAGTGATAGAGAAATTTATTTATGCCACTCAGTGTGTTCAGTGCCCATTTCTCTCCCACCTATTATTATTTGTTAGGTTGGAACCATTTCCATTTGTGTAGTTCACAGAGTCCTTGAGGCAAAATACATGGGTTTTCCAGATGATTTATGACTATTCCTAGTTCAAAATCAGATACAAACATCTTGGGGACAAAGGAAATACACTATTGTATAATGATCGCAAAACTCAGAATTCCCTTATAGTAGGAGTAGCAAGACTTCTCATAGGGCTAGTTCTTATAAAGGCTTTCTGCATTAACTGATATCTTCAAACCCAAGAGCAGTGCAGAAAAAGAAAGTTCTACTGGAAGTGGCTGAGTGCGAGGAAGAGGCAATCTAGGGACCTGTTTCTCTGCAGCTCTGATTTGGCACATGGATACAGGTTATCTAGGAGAGTAGATGGACCACTTGTTCTTTAAAAAAATCTTCCTTCAATGTTGTAACTCTCAATCCAGCTTTGAGGCGGTGAAGTCTAAGTAGCGTATCTGGGCAAAAGCCTCTAATACAGCTTTTCCATGTTGCCAAATGAGTATGGCCCTACTTTTTGATAGATAATTGAGCTGGAAGTGGGGTCCACATTCTTTTATGGAAGCTAAAGAGTATAAAAAGCAGAAACAGTATATGGAAGTTTATATCCTCCATTTTCTGAATTGAGCCAAGGACTACGTGCTCTGTAAATACTGTTTTAGGTGTACTCCATTGTGAAGACAACTGCATGGTCTAGACCCAGGGGTTGGCAAACCTGTGACCTATTGGCCAAACCTAACCCACTGCCTTTTGTTGTGAATAAAGTTGTATTCAGTACTGCCATGATTATTTAGTTATTTAGTTATTGTTTGTGGCTGCTTTTGTGCTACAATAATAGCCAAGTTAAGTAGTTGCACAGAGACAATGTGACCTGCAAATCCTAAATTATTCGCCATCTGGCTTTTTGCAGAAAATGATGGTTGACTTTGGTGTAGGCCACTGCGCGATCTGGATCCATTCTATGTAACACAGCTGATTTATTTTTAGCCTGAGTACCAAAACTACCAAATCTGGAGTTTTCTTTTAATTTGGGTTTTTAAGAACTGGAGGTTTGTCCTCACCTCAAGATCAAGCAGATATACCACATTATTTCACTTCTAATTCTTGTATTCTCTTTTATTATATATTTAACATATTAATATATTCATTTCTTCAGGAGATTGCCACTATCATTGTGGCATTTGTCACAACATTTGTATCTTGTACACTGCCACTTTCACAGTTTTAAATTTCTTTATGTGATTAACATAAATGCCTAAATACTTACAGCACTAGATATTTTTCACAAGCTTATGTACAAGATGTGGGATGGAGATGGAGAATCATGTGTATTGGAGTCTGTACAATGTCTCCTATTACAGAGGGTTCTCTTAATTGCATTATATGAAACAAGTACATGTCGTACTCTTTTGAGTAAAGCACATTAGATTGACATTATCTCCATCAGTCCTCCTTTTGGCCTATTACCTGTCTTCCTACCAGCCTCTCAGCTCCTCTGTTTTTGCTCGCTCTTGTATCCTGTTTTCTCATAGTTCTTGACATATGTGGTTAGTGGTTAAATATTTAGTGAATGAATGGCATAAAGCATATCCTGGAAGTTGTTGTATAATTCAAGACAGGTACCTAATTTAATTTCTCCCAAGTAGTTGACAAGATAGCTAGCACTTTTATTAAATGCTCATTTCCACATTTCCCTCTGCTTGGAAGGCCAGCATTATTATCTACAGAATTGGTGCCTTTACACTCTGGCCTGCTTTTGGCCTTTATATTCTGTTCTGTTTTCTCATTCTTTAGTGCAATGCTGTTAGAATGTATTTTAAAGGGGAAAACATTGATGGAATAAATCAGATTCATCTAACTCTTCAAAAATTCCTGTAGTGTTCAACCTATTCAAGAAAACATTTGAATCACTTTATTAATTCCCTTGGAAAAACTTCTTTGCATTTTTATTGTAATTACATTGAACTACTAAATTAACTTGCAGAGAGCTGGCATTTTTATCACATTGACTCTTTTAATCCAAGTTTATGGAATGTATCTGTTCAATTCAAGTCTTTTTTTTCTGACCCTCTCTAAAATTTTATAGTCCCCTGTATTAGTTACACAGGCAGCCACCTATAAGTAACAGAACATCTAACTAGAGTGGATTAATCAAAAGCTGCCACAAAGGTTACATTAGCTTCAATATAAGTTAAGACGTTTTCTCTATTTTTCAGAAACGACTTTTGTAAGAGAGACTTAATGACTTGCATAAAATAGAAATTTCTGTTCCCTAGAAGTTTATTATTACTCAGCTATAAAACCATCTGTGCCTTTGTGGAGGAAGATTTTAAAAACCTTTTATAAAGCTATTACTCTCTTCAAGTTTTCAAGCTCTTCTTGGGCCAGTTTTGGTATTTTGCATTTGCATGTGCATTTGCACTCAAGAAAGTTCTGTATTTCCTCTAAGCATTCATATTTTCTAACATTTTTATAATATACTTTTAAAATACTGAAATCTTTACTATCTAGTTATTCTTGTTTCATTCTTTCTTTATTTTAATATTTTTTAGTTGTTTTTCTAGAATTTTTGTCTGTCTTGTTAACCTTTACGTTTCTAATTTTTTAAATTAAAAAGTACTTATTATTTCCTACCAGTATCTTAATTTTTCCTCCTTTCTTGTTTCAGTATTGATCAATTGGATTTAATACATTTATTTTTGACAATTCTTACATTCTGATAAATGTATTTAAAGCATACTTTTTCTAAATATTGATTTTTAGCTACATGTTACAATTTTTTACATTTAGAATGCATTGTCCTTTGGATGTAATTTCTCTTGGGATTTCCTCTTTTTTTTAAAGATCTTATTTATTTATTTGAGAGAGAGAGAGAATGAGCAGGGGTGAGGGGCAGAGAGAGAGAGAAGCAGAATCCCTGCTGAGCAGGAAGCCCGATGACGTAGGGCTCAATCCCAGGCCTCAGAGATCATGACCTGAGCCAAAGGCAGACGCTTAACTGACTGAACAGGCAGCCCAAGGTTTTCTCTTTAATACAAGAATGACTTAGTGATATATTTTACTTTACAGACATATGTAGCTTTACTTTGTTACCTTTTGTTACCAGATTTTAATTTTATCACATTCTGGTCAGAAGACATATTCCATATGATAGCTATTTAGAATTTTCAAGACTTCTTTTGTTGCTTAATTAACAAATAATTTTGTTTAAAGAGTCCTCATGCATGCAAAAATTTTGCACACATATTTTGTGCTTGACTATGAAATTTATATGCTTTTCATTTATGTAAATATATTAATAATAGAAATATACTTTCTTCTCTGTAGCATGGCTTAGATTTTTGTCTGTTTGATCTACTAATTCTGAAAAGCATATGTTAAAATCACAAACTACAGTTATTTTTTTCCCTCCTATAATTCTGTCAGTTGTGGTTTCATATATTTTAAATCTTTGATATCAGCTGCATATATGTTTGGGATTGTTACAACTTTGTGATTTATTGTAACATCTGTCTTGTCCCTTGTGATGCATTTTACCCCAAATTTTATTTTCTCTGATAGTAAAACTTCATCACTGCCTTTCTCTTGTATCATGTTTGCTTCACAACATCTATTTCTTCTATCTTTGTTTTTAGCGATTGCATAGCCTTTTGTTCAAATATGTTTCCTTTAGCCAACCTATTCTTAAATCTTATTCCTAACTACTCTGGGAGTCTTTGTCAGTTAATTCATGAGTTTAACCCACTTACATTTACTTTAATCACTTTAATATTAGAACTTAGAGTTGCCACCTTATTTATATTTTATATTTACTTGTTTCTTTATCTTTTACCTACTTTCCATTAGATACATCAAAGTTTCATCTGCTGCTTAAAAGTTATACATTTTCATTCTGTCCTTCTAGAGATTACACATGAATAATTTTGACTCAGTCTTGGGTATTTTCCCCTAGGAACACAGAATGCAGATCAATGGCTATATCTACCATTTAACAAAATAATAGCTATAGCATACTCTCAACTGCCTTTCATCCCCTCTTCAGTTTTTTAGATATACTTATAAGGTATGCCTTTTACAAAATAATTAGTTCTAACTCACCTATACTTCTTCCTAACTCTAATGCGATTTCAGTGCTGTCCTGATGTTAATTCAAAAACATCATTTTGGTGCTACTCCTTTACCCCATGGCACCAAAGTTTAAGTTAGTGGCCAGGATGTCTAAACTTTAGGAGAATGGAATAGATTGTCCCTGATTTACTCCAGATGCAGGTTTACCCAGTCACATGTATAAGATGAAAGATTAATTAGATTGCTGTCTCCCATTCCTGTTCATAGACACTTGCCTGCTTCATGTACTCATTTTTTCCAAACATACCTGGAAACATCTATGTGCTCTCTCTTAAGAATTTCTTACAAATTTTTTTGTTAATTGATGAGTGAGACTTTTTTTTTTTTCCCTTCTTGTCATCTCCAGAGTTGCATTCAGGAAAGGCAGTAAATAGTTTTTGTGACTGTGTGATGTTGTACTGCACTGGCTGTTTGCCCCTACCTAATTCAGTCTTTTTATCTTTATTTTTTTATTCATTCCATCATTCTATTATCCTTTGGAATGTTTGCTTTCTCTTATTCTTACATATGGCAATAAATGCTCAGTTTACTGTAATACTTTATTGTTTAAACATGAAAGCACTTAAAACTATGAATCTCTGTTTAGCGAAGTCTTTGGCAACATCTTTGAGTTTCAGTATTCATTCTTCTTGTCATCATTTTACAAATAGTCTATATTTTTCATCTTTAAATGTTTTTATTTTCTCTTTGACTTGAATAATTGAGGAAACAGTTTTTACTTTGTAACTTTTATTATTAATCTAATGTTTTGTTACATTGTGGTCAGATAATATTGTCTATAAGTTTTGATTTTTTTTGAAGTGGTGCTCTGTTATTGATTAATATGGGTATTTGTGATAAAAGTGATATTATGTTTTTTCCACCTTCCGTATCCTTATCATCTTTCCTATTTAACCTACTGAACTGAGACCCGCATAGTAAAATTACACCTCATTTTGTGCCTAGTAGCTTTGATTATCTATTTTAATGTTATGTTGAAAGCATATAAAATATGACTTAAAGATTTTTTTATCTTTAAATATTCTTTGTTGGTAATCATCTGACTGCTACTTTTGTTTGTAGTTGCTGGATAAACACACTTTTGTAAACATGTGTATGTACCTGCTTTTATAATGTAAATTTAATTTAAGTACTTTGTTTTATTGTAAATTTTGAAAATATTATCTTGGAGCTCTTTTAGTACAGAACTTTAGCAGCTTAAGTTTATTGTTATAATTATTCAGAGTTTAATTTATCTCATCTCATTTTATGCTTTATGTTTCCTTTATGTTTATTGATTTTTGGTAAGGATTATCTTTAAGTTTTTAAAAACTCTATTTCTGTAATTTTCAAAATTAAGAACAAAACAATACCATGTGGATGTTCTAAAACAATATTATCTGAATCTTTTTGATAAATCTTGGTTTCTAAGACAGGATTGTTGTTAAAATATAATTGTTGTATTTTCAGGTAGCTTTATAATACTATGTGCAATAAATCGTTAGACTCTTGGCTTACTCGGTTTCAACTGTTATTCTCTCTACACCAGAATTTCTCATTTCTCAGAGTATATCCTTAAGTAATTTATTAAGTACTCATGGAGGTACTTAATACTTCATGGGCTTCCTCTGCTGAGAATAGGAAAATCTAATTTTTGTATCATAGGAATTATAATTAGTTGGGTTTAATATTTTGATTCACAACATTTTTTCCTGACAGTGTGGTAGGGCAGGCTTCACTGTTTTGAACTAGGTGCATACTGTAAAGAAAAAGTGTAATGCCAACCTGACATTTGGATACTTGTATTATTTCAGTCCTGTATTTTATATTTTTATCACAGTTTCTTCAAGTAGGCCTCCTTTCATTGAGTTTTTTTTTTCTTTTAATTGCTTTCCTTGTTCTATGTTTGTGTTTTGGTTTGGTTTTAGTTAATATTTTCTTCAGTTTCTGTTATTTTTTTCTCTGTTGCTGTTTCTTTTCGGGAAACACTTTGTCTTCTGTATTAATTATCTTATTCATATTTTCTTTTCTATTTTTTCTATCTGAGGTTGTTCTCAAATGTGTCCTCTCATATCAATGATTCAGTTTTCTGTAGCATTAAATATGCTTTTAACTTCAAATTCATTTATGCTTTTTAGCACCTCTAACATGACTTAATTTCCTTAAAACATTTTTAGTTTCCCTACTCTCTATCCATTCTTTGTGCCCCTTCACTTTCTATCCCGGTAGTCCAGAGAGTTACCTTAAAGTATATTTACTTATTGGATACCTCACTTTCCCACTTTACTTATTTGAGTTTTCAAGTTGATATTCTCTTTACCTTCACTTAAAATATTTAGTAACGGGCTCAGTTTTGCCTTTTTCTCCTGTATTTATCTGGAAATGAGGCAAAAACTTGTTTGTATAGTCAGCTGGCATCCACTTGTAAATTATGTATTGCATTTCTAGCCTCACATCAGGAGGACATATCTGTGTGCCTCGCTTCCTGTGTGGTTGCTGTTTTCTGGTGGTCTATCACTTAGTGCAGTTGTCTTTGCGTAGGTGAGATATTTCCAAATCTTGCACTCAGTTCTCTGTGTTAAAGGAAAAAAAAAAAAGATTATTCCCTGCTCTCAAAACCCTTACTATGACCACCCATATCTATATTGCTCCACTTTGGGGTCTGGAGCTCAAAATATGCAGTGTGCCACTATTCAGCCACCTTCCAGCATTCTTTTCCTATTCTGGTAGTTGCTTTCTGAATGAATGTGGAATCCTGAGAGAATTGGAGAACCTGGTTTGAGGACAGTTCCTGGGAAAGACAGTGGAGGTGGCCCAGCTTTCTCACTGGATAGACTTGGGATCTCCAGCAGTCACTGAGGTTGGACAAACCATTCCTCTCTCTTTGGAGTGAAGCTTGGATGCTTTTCTTTCTTAATTCAGCTTTGTGACTCTTTCATATTCTAGTAACAGGTGTTAAGTTTAGTGTCCATTTGAACTTGTGAGTTTTTTGTTGTTGTTTTTTTTTTAATGTGATTTCACTGGAAATTTAGTGGGGAGAAGGAAGAGGCTGAATCAGAAACTGCTGGTCAGGAGACATTTAAACCAGTTGTCTAATGTTTCCCTTCACGCTCCTCCTCAGTGGTCATGGGGGTCTTGAGGGAAAAAAATGGAGTCTAAAAACTGTGCTATTTTACTTCACTTGAGTCATAGAAAATGCATGAAAAATTATCTAGAGAAAGTTGTAAATGCCTCAGATAATAATATAAAGTTATCTCTATGGAACTTTCCATTATGTTGTGGAGAAGCTATAAAATAGTTTATCTAAAATAGTGTACTTAGCAGCAAACATATTTCTTTCAAAAAGAAACTGTAATTACATGCTTTCACCTACATCCATTTTCATCTACATCATTAATAACTAGTTTATGAATACCTACTTGGAGAGTGACCTTGTTATAGTAGCTCACCCTAGCCTACATATGCTGCAATCAGTGGTGCCATTCAGATTAGATTATTATACTTTCAGTCACCCAACTTCAGCTAATTTTGCATAAACTATCCCCTGAGAAGAACACTTGGTAGTGTAAAGATTGGTAGCATTTATAAAGCTTTGAGCAGAAATTATAAAGGAATATGACATAGCTTCATTTTAACAGCACCTGGGTAGAGGCAGAAACAGCTCTGATTCCTTCTTTTGTGGAGCCTACCCTGTCATAGGTAAGACAAACTTCAAATAATCACAAAGATAATTATAAAAAGTTTGATTCCAATGCTGAACCCACTTTATAAAGTTCTTTGCAAATATCATTTATTATTTCACTCTTGTAAAGTAAGAACAGAGAAGGTTGCTCTTACCTGATTGTAAGATCTCTAGCACTAGAGAGCTCTTAAAACCTTTGCTGCAAAGATAGTATTTTGCACTTTCTAAAGAAAAATGTTTTCCATTCTTGCACAGGATAGGTGAAGAAAGTGTATAAGGATGTTTCTATTTCTAGCGCAGTTATATTTGGATTGTATTGATTCAGTGATAGGGTACATGTTCTGTATTCATCTTTTTGAAAGAAATAAACAAAATGTACACAGCAGGTACACCTGCAGAGTGTTATGTAAGAGCTTCTCTTCTCTGTAGGAGGCATGTGTTTACTTGTGCTGTGATCCCAGGGTGGACATCTTTGGCATTCACGTTAAAAGATGACAGAAGAGATGAGGTTGGTCTTTTAAGTTAAGACACTGACCTGCAATCCTTAACCTTTTCTTTTTATTTATATCCTCTCTGCCCAAGTATTCTCTTTAAATCTAGATTTTCTGAAGCCCCAAAATTCCAACAGGTGTTTTAGGCTCAGTTTCTATGAACCAATCCTGTTGCCCAACAGTCAGCCTGACCAATCTCAGGTGGTGATGTGCAAACCCTTGATCTCTCCTTTGGAAAGGTTATTAAACACATGGAGAGAGAACTGCTCTGGAATAAGAAAACACGACCTTTCACCAACTGTGCTTCTGTTGTCAAGTCACTTCACCTCTTTGAAAAGCAATTTTCTGTTCCTCTCTGTGAAATAGAGGTATCTCGGTCTCATCCTGCCCATATGCCAAGGTGGGAGATAAGACAAATAGGCCAAAGCCTAAGGGTCATCTGACCCGGCTATGGGAATAAAAGATTAATCAGGCCATCTAGGAGCAGGTTCCCTGTGATATTTCTCTCAGGGTGATCTAAGAACTTCTCTCAGAAGGTGGTCTTTATTAATCGCCCAAAGTAAGTGTTTTGAAGGTAGGTTCTGTGTCATGTGACGAGCACAACACAGTGTCATTAGGTAAATGCTAGTTGAATAATGAGGGAGCTATTTCTTCCTAACTTCCACAAATAATAACAGTAGCTGATGGAGCACCATTTTGTATTTAGTGTCAGAACACTCAGAGGCTACCAGAAGTGATCCATGGTTTCCAGGAGGAGTAATACTTCCTCAACCAGGAAGTCACAGTGATGATATAAGGCTCAAGAGTTTTTGTGGGGATTAACTGATTTAGGTGCATGGTGAAGAGAGGTAGGGAGAGTCGGACCCGAGATATTTTCCACTGCATCACCTGCTTCCACTGGGAACTTGAAGAAGCCATGTAACTTGTCTGGGCCTCTGTCCCTGTCTGAACAATGAGGTGGACTGTGTCTGTCTGCCTTCCCTCACAGCCTCATTTGCAATGATAAAGGAGATGATAAAAAAGATCAAGTGTCCTACAAATGTAAGGTATTTAGTGGAAGGAACCATGGACTGAAATGTTCAAAACCTGGCTCTGACACTTATTAGCTCTGCAGCATGCACTACTGAAACAGTTTCTTCCTACGTAAAATGAAGGTTCAATTAGTTTATTTTTGATACTTTTCCTGTTAATAGAGATGGGTTTGTAGAAATTCTCTTAATGTGCATACAGCCTTAAAATAATTACATGTCTTGTCATTTTAGGCTTTGGGAATTCTAAGAAAACATTGAGCTGAAACTTTTGTCCGTCTCCTAAATAATGTCTGAATTTACAGACCTCAGTCTGTTTTTCCTATATCCACAGAATTTGGCTGTACTTAGTAGCACTCCAAGCTTTTATCAGTGCTCTCCCTTCACCACTAATGAGTTCTACTGTCTTCTGTTACCCATTTTGGTGGGAGGGGAGGGTGGGATATGTGGAGATCAACCTGGCAGTTTCAGTTTTACCTGGGTTTGCCCCGCACATCAGTGGATTAATCTGTATATGTCTTCATAGGAATAAATATGCTCACTTTGAGACAGGAATTTCTAGACTCTGCAACCATGACAACCATCTCCAGGCTCTTCATTTCGTAAATGTCACACCTGTAGTATTTGCAAGGGCCTTGGAGTTCTTCCCATCCAGGTCTCTCATTTTTCAGGGGAAGCCGGGGCCCGGAGAAGCAGCTTGCTGTCGGTCACAGTGATCTGAACAAAGAAAATCCAACGTCCCAACAAAGCTGCATGCCATATACTTGGTTACCCTGCAGTTGAAGGGAGTCGGCCACGGAGAAAATCAAATCTGGCACTTTCCCATGGTTGCAGCGTTCGTCGTAAAATCTGCCCTTTTGATTTCTTGCTACTCTTCAAATAGAAGCAGAGGTGTTTGTTTTATTTCAGGTGTGACATTTTACAGAATTTAGCACTCTTGACTAAGAAGTGCAGTTGTGGTGATTACATCTGAGTTCTTCAGATCATTCTTGTCTTAGTCTGGGCTAACTTTAAATGGCTTATTCTGTGCTAGCCACTTGTGCTAAAAGCTTTACGTGGGTTATCTCATTTAATCTTCCAATAAAGAAGGTTATGACCCATGAGGAACTGCATCGTACAAGTGAGCAAAGTGAAGGTAAGAGAGGGTCGGTGATTTTCCAGCGTCATGGAGTCCTTTCATGGTAGGCCTGAGATGAATTCAGTCTAGCTTCACACTTGGCCATGGTAGAAAGATCACAGAGTCACTCTTCTTGTCAGCAACAATCCCAGATACTTCAGAATCACCTAGGCACATGGATTTGCTGGATGCCCGAGTGTGTGCCCACCGAAGTATAAGATCTCCACAGAAAATAATTCCTGACAGCCTAGACGTGTGCATGTGTACATGGACATATTTATATATATAAGGTAGCATGTCTAATATCCAAGTATCTTGCCATTTTCAGTTTATCAGGTTTCTGTTGGTGGAGGAGATAAGCACTGGTATTTATTAGAAGGGGAAAGAGTCATCCTTTCTCCTCATAGCATCTTGCCCATAGCAGCTCTTCAATAAATGCCTATTGACTCAATCCTTATTTTCTAAGGAAAATGGCACTGGATCAGGAACCAGAAGCTCTAGGTTCTAGTCATGGTTTTAACAGCAATTCACTGTAACAACTAAGCCAGCTCAGTTTTCATCTACATCTTCAAGGGAGGCCAGAAATGCCAGGATTGGTGATTCTGCAAGTAACATGTTCACTGTAGGGCTCAGAGCTGGAGTTATACATACACTTGGTCATTTGAGCATGTCAGGCCAGGTTGCCTGGCATTGTCAGGTTCTGAGAGATTCATCCAGACTAGGGCTTTGTTGGTAAGCTCAGACCTCATCAGCAAAGTGGAAGGGAGTTGCCATGAATTTGGAGCAGCACTTGCCTCGTAGATTGTTGCTCTGAGCAACTCCTAAAAGTAGGTAGGTTAAGTGTTGTACCACTAAGGCCATGGAGAGAAACCAAGAGAGCCAGGGCTGCCTGTTAGGGGCCTCATAAAGGAATGACAGCTGCACCCAGGACTCCTTCCTGTCCAGAGACTGTTAGAGCTCAGGAGCCCCTGTGAACCAATGAGGGTGGAAGGAGCAAGGGCTACATTGGCGAGACTGCAGGAGTGTGCAGATCAGGAAGTGGTAAAGAAAGAGAAATGATGAGAGTGGGGCAGAATCAATTTTAAAACTTTCAAGAATCCCCTCCCCTCCCCCCACCACCTCAGGACCGAGAACAGTTAGCAGAGCTGTAGCAGTGTAGACCACAGGGCCTTAAACGTAACAGGATACCCGACCGCATGCAGGAGGGAGCATCCCCCCTCTCCATCCTTCCCCTGTGTCCCAGCTATCTGGCTGAAAACCAGGGAAAAGCAAGTCATAAACCAAAGATCGCTGAGCTTTGTGAGGTGTCCTGACCTCCGAGGTGCACATTTCTATCCTCCCATCAACTGACTCAATTTTTCCGGTAAGAAAACCTTAGACTCATTTGATCATAGCAATATTAAACATTTGCAACCCTTCTTGTACAATTCTAAATCCAAAATGCTCTGAAAACAGTTTGTTTAAAATAATTTTGTGGCAAACTCATTTGGTGGCAAACCTGACCAAAACAGACAGGATGTTATTTATAGTCTCTATTATTTACCTCACTTAGTGGGAAATACGTATGTTTGGTGGCAAAAATACTCGTGTATTTGATCACAGAGTGCCTCCATGGACCAAGCTGTGGGTAATAGGCAATTTATGGAAAATGCATCTCCCTGCCTTTCTGAAATTGGAAGAATTCTAAATTCTAAAGACATCTGGCCCCAAGGATTTCGGAGAAGAGACTTTCAACCCGCAGATTGTTTTCTGTAAATATTGGTGCATTTCTTTATCCCTGGAGGAAATGAATGTTTCGTTTGTTCTTCTCACCCTTACAGAGAAAACAAAGTGGGGGGAGGGGAGAAGTCAGACAAATGGAAACGGCGGCTCGCGTGCTAATAAACTGCATCCAAAGCTTTTGGGGGTCAGGGTCCTCCATAGGAGTCGATTTTGGGGGGGACAGAAATCTGGATCTGTACCTTTCCTGCAATTAAAAACAACAACAACAACAACAACAACCACCACCGATGTCGCTGTGGAACTGCAGCATCCTGGTCTTCCGTCTGGCAGCTGCCGGAGCTGTGGAGGAGCTGCTCGGCCTTCGGTGCGTGGGACTCGCGGAACCATAGCGCCATCTTTCTTCCAGATTCGGAATCGGATCTTCGCGCTGCCACCGGCCCGCTTGCCTGCCCGAACCGGGCGGTCCACAAGGCTCTCGGCTCTCCAACAGTTCCCTGACACCCAAATCGTATAGGAAGAGCTGCAGAGAGGGCTAGAAAATGTGTTGTCTTTTCTTTAGTCCCCGAGACTTTAAATTCGTAACCTAATCCGTTAGGGAGTGTGGGCCATAGACCCCGTGTTTCATTAGTGTGCACCTAGTGAGTCATTTTACACACTAGACATTTTAATTTACAACCTGCTGCATTGCAGCACTTTCCTGGGCCGTCTGCTATGTGATAAGGTATTCTTCTAGCCGCCAAGGCTTCCAAAATATAGATACACTTTCTTAGTTCAGATTTTTTTCTTTCTTTTCAATTTTCAGTTGCAAATCAAACATGCAGTTACAGAAGCAGAGATTCAAAAATTGAAGACCAAGGTAAGCACCATTAAATGGTGTTTGAATTGTACTTTTTAAACTTCGGACGCTATGAATAAATTCAACCGTAGGACTAAAGGATTTGTTCCTGTGCATTTGAAAGAGTACAAATGTGAGAGGTTCATTTCCACTGTTAGATAAGTAGACAGACCTGCCAGTGAGACACATGCCCCTAGGGGGTAAGCACCACCATACTCCCTCAGTGAAAATAGCACGGCGTTTTAAAAGTACATATTTACATATTTGCACATATGTGGCCAGTTCCCTCTGAGAGTTCCTCAAAAATTAAATAATGTTAATGGTTCTAGCATCCGAATTATGTTTTGACCACTAATTATGCTGTTATATTATACAAGCTATTACGCTGTATCTTTCTCTTTATTTATCTTACTTTAAATAGGTTTATTCATTTACTTATTTTTAACTTCTTCATCAGAAACAATGTATTTTAATGTAGCACCTTAATACTTTTTCATAGAAAAAAATTCCAATTTCTAATAATTAAATATTATGAAATTTAATATGATATGTG
Source organism: Eumetopias jubatus (assembly GCF_037043125.1). Lineage (NCBI taxonomy): Eukaryota > Metazoa > Chordata > Mammalia > Carnivora > Otariidae > Eumetopias > Eumetopias jubatus. Next base: position 39,868,469 of record NW_028274820.1, read on the forward strand.
AATAATTGATTTTAGATGCCAGATGCTACTGGAAATTTTTAGATAAGTTTAGTTTGCATTATTTAAATTTGTGGAAAGAAACAGGTCTTGATAAAAGGGGAGTATGTATTTTTAGTTTATATATGAAATAATACAAGATTCGAAAGGGCATGTTTAGTTGGTAAATTATAAGGTACTTGTAAATTCCTAGAATTGTGTCTAGGTTTATCAAATATGTAATTTCAAGGATTTAAAAATATTTTTTGAATTACTTTAAAAATAATATTCTTTATTGTTTTTGTGGTCTTAAAAACTAATACATAATTTCTCCCTCCACCACTAATGATCTGTTTTCCTGTTCACACTGAACACTTATTTTGGTTTTTCCATGTGTTTTAAATGGAGATGAATTAGCAGGGCTGTTTTGGTTAAATGGTATTCTCAGCTAATAACTCTGTAGCTCTTAAGCCAAAACATGTCTATACATCATTCATGGTGTCACCCAAGCTCTGTGAATAATCATTTTTAAATTAGTAGTGGTTGGTAAATAAGCAACTTGAATACAAAACATTGCTTAATAAAAGATGCAGGAAAAACCTAGTCTTATTTTAAATTGCTATTGTTTCTTAGCACAGAATGGAAGAACAGATTTTTTTTAATTGTTGGTTATAACCAGGGACAAAGATTCCCCTGTGGATTGTAAGTGCTTTAACAAAGCTTATGTTAGACCAAAAACATTTAATTTAGAAAATCCTATAAATTAGTATTGTGTATTTTTCTCTTTATTATATTGGCATGTACTAGCTATAGTAGCTTACTTTAATGTGACACTTTATATCCATGTTGATAATAGAATTCCTCATTTTGAAATGTTTTTTTTTTTACTTTGTAATCTGTTTTGTCAATGTATTTAGTTTAAAATATACATTAAAAGATATATATATATATATTTGCTGAATGTGGTATGGTTTGGGGATGTCTTCGATTTTGAAAATTGTTAGTTTATAATGACTGCATCCTTTTGAACGTGAAAGGAAGCATGTGAACTAGATGAAGCACTAGTTTAAAGGTCCATTAGTGTGAATAAATGACCTTTGACCCCTTACCTAAAGGATCAGCCTTGAATTTCCCTAGAAATAAGGGAGTCGGAGTAGTATACTATCTATTCCTAAGAGTCTCTGGAAGCAGAAACACAGGAAGCTGCCTTTTTGTTCCATCAGAGGGATTTAAAATAAGTCAGCAATGATTTATATTTTTACTTACACTATCTTTTACACTTTTATGCAAATTGAAGTTTATAAGGCTCTGGAAATTCAGAACAGTGCCAGCAAAATAATGAGCTACAGACTATGTTCATGTCAGTTGAAATAAAGGATGTAATCATATTATTAAAAGGGATAAAAAATAAAGTAAAAATAACTAACATTTATCAGATTATGCCCACAGAGCTGTTCCAGGCATGTTGTTGTGTTACATCACAATTCCATCTTGTAGATAATATACCTGAGTCTTGGAGAGCTTCAGTTACTTGCCCGAGGTTTAAAGGCCACTAATGGTAGAGCTGGGCTTCAACTCTAAACTGAATGACTCCAGAGACCCCTTCTTACTATTAGGCCAAACTGTGCTTCTGCCTCTCTCTCCTTCCCAGTGTGCCTCTCCCCCTTCCACTTTTCAATTAGTTTTTTACATCTAATTATATGTAGGAAAAACGTCTAAAAGAAGGTACATTGAAGTTCATTGGATAGAATCCAGTCAAACTCTAAAACAGTATGTACTGCTCACAGAATTTCAAACCACATGGTGCAATGGAAAGATCATGGGAGGGGAAATCAAGTCCAGGTTTTATTATTTCTCAGATGTGTGACCTCGGTTGGACAAAGCATTTCCCTTTTCAAGGCTTCCATCTCGTAATCTCTGAAATGCTGAAAATAAGTTTTACTCTTCTCATCTCAAGGTTCTAGATGATTGAGTCTAGGTGACAATGGAACTTGATTTAAAACATGCTATAAAAACATGACGGATTTTGCTGCAGAATACCCAGACTATCCTTGCCTTGACATTTGCTTTATCCAGCTGCAAGCAGCAGAAAATGAGAAAGTGAGGTGGGAACTAGAAAAAACCCAACTCCAACAGAACATAGAAGAGAATAAAGAGAGAATGCTGAAGTTGGAGAGCTACTGGATTGAGGCTCAGACTTTATGCCACACAGTGAACGAGCACCTCAAGGAGACTCAGAGCCAGTATCAGGCCTTGGAGAAGAAATACAACAAAGCAAAGAAGTTGATCAAGGATTTTCAACAAAAGTAAGCAGCTTTTAATGACTAAGGAATAATTGTGTGCATCTAAAGAAGTCTTGTATCCAGCAATTTTGTAACATCTAACAGAATAGAGAAGATAATCTTGGTAATTCTTTAAGCAGTTATAAAGCATTCAGGCATTCAGACATTCAGTTTTGGAAATCACTTCTATCATTTTTCATGTGAGATTATATTTGGTTTATTTTACAGTTCTTGGCTGTTGGTTACCCCCTGGTTTCTTTTTGATAGTCAGTCATTCCTAGTAACTATGAAAACATGTGAATCTCTGTCCTTTTGGGAACAGCTCTGAGTAGGAAGCAAGAAGCCCAGTCGAAGGCACGCAGAATGACTGACCATTGCAAAGCAGCAGCTGGGGCCTTGCAGAGGCTTCCTCTCTCTCTCTTGTTAGAATCAGGGACTGCAGAACTTTCCCACCTCAGATAGTGTAAATCTCGACTAGCAAGACCACCTGCCCTTCCGTTTTCCGCTGCTCAGCTGTTGAGAGAATCACCAGGGGCTCAGTTCACTGCAGTGAGAGAGTCCAGCAGCACACTCTGCTTTTGAATCTCATCAGCTCTTTCCACACGAGTGCTGCTTTGCTTCCCTCTGTTGGATTTTGGTGTAATTTCAGGGAGATGGTTACTGGATTTTTTTCATCAGGTACCTCTGGCCAGCCAGAACAATAGAGTTGTGCCCAACCACTTCTGGTCTTTCAGGCCAAGCCTTAGAAGCTAAGCATATGTGTAAGATTCACAATGTCTCTGTTACTTCCTATCACAGAAATAATATTTTTCATACTTAAAGTAGACTACTATAAAATATTTATTGTGAAAAGGGGGAAATTACTCTTTGCGGTCATGAATCCAGTACATCGCTATTTTAACTCTTCCAGCCAAAAATGTCATACCTAATTGTATTTTATGTGATAACTTCTATAGTAAATGTTGCTAGATTTGCAGGTTGTATTCCAGGCTCTCAGAATGGAGATATTTTCTCCTTCTCCCCATATTATCCTCTGGTGTGTAAGCGACAGCTCCCCCTCCGTGTTTCTGACCCACCCAGTCCTTCGCCACTGTCATTCGTAGAAAGCAAATTATAATTATCTTCTGTAAACTCTTACCATCCAGTCCCATCGGTTTAGGAAGTTTGACTTTGTAAATATGGCATTATGACTGTGTCACATGTAGTCATTTCCACTAAATCAGCCAAGGTGGGTCGTTAGTTCAGTAGCTTCTCTCTAGACCTGTATGGGTGCCCTAGAATCAGGAGGTAACAAACGAAAACCCCAGTAAGCAGAATCCAAGCATTCTTCTTTAATTTCCGATCCATTAAAATGTTTTATTTGCTTTCGTTATTAGACACCTTTCTTCTAACTGTGATTGAGTCTTGTTTATTTAAATAGCTGCCCAGTTATTTGTCCCACTGTGCAGTTTATTGCTTCAGATAAGAACTTTTACATGTTTCCTCAGTTATTGAGTATTTGATGCCATCAGATCTTTTATTTTTTTCTTAAGAGAACTTGATTTCATCAAGAGACAGGAAGCAGAAAGAAAGAAAATAGAAGATTTGGAAAAAGCTCATCTTGTGGAAGTTCAAGGTCTGCAAGTACGGGTGAGTTATGTGCTCAAAACCACTAAGTGATAGGATGGTTTTGCTGAGTACTTAGAGAGGAGTGCTGGCTTAGAGTTTTATGGATGGATTTTTTCCCCCCCTTAGATTAGAGATTTGGAAGCTGAGGTGTTCAGACTACTGAAGCAAAATGGGACTCAAGTTAACAATAACAACAACATCTTTGAAAGAAGAACATCTCTTGGTGACGTCTCTAAAGGAGATACCATGGAGAATTTGGATGTCAAGCAGACATCTTGTCAAGATGGCCTAAGTCAAGGTTTGTTTATAAACCAACCACAAAAATTGTTTCCAGTGACTATAAAATTTGGCCTTACATTCTTCTTTTTCTTACCCAGAGATTTAAAAGTTGAGACAACCTTCCTGCCATGAGAAAGAAGAAAAGTCTTATCAAAATAAGAACCCATTATTTGGCTCTTGTTTTATTAAAAACCAATGCCTTGATGAAAGGAAATAACAAAATTGCAACTTAAGCCAAATATTTTTAAGTCATCATAATACTGATAGACTTAATGAACTACTTTAAAAATATAAGTAAATAAACTACCTTACCATGATAGTTCATCCCATCTAGGGTGAGCCGCTACTTATGTATTAATAAGTAAATCTTGCAACTTTTAAGTCATTAGAATGAAAATCTCTTTCCTAACATCAGAAGGCTGACTCCCTGCTTCTAGCACTTGGAATTCATTGAGTTAAGAAGTTCTGTATAGTTTTGTGCTCTTACCTTGGTGTCCTCTCTATACTTCTCAGTCTTTCCTGTCAAAGAGCAAATAAGATCAAAACCCTGGAAACATTTGCTATCATAAATGTTTGTCTTATTTTATGCACCAGCCATAAAACGGTCACTTGTTTTCTCACACAAACACACATCCATACAGAGGTTGTGTGTATATGAATGTGAATGAATGTTTTAATATCTATAATATATTTATAAATTAGAAGATGTATAAGAGTTTATAAAGATAAATACACAGGAGGATATAAAACCTTTGGTTTCGCCTTTTGAAGTTTTTACCTAATAGTTCCCGGAAAAGGGGAAAGGAACAGAATTTTGTGAAGCAGCACCAGACAACTCACAGGTGGTGATTTGACAATGCAGGGAAACTGTTCACTAATGAGCAACCGGTTTAGTTCTCTGATGATCTTTCTCACATACTGAAATGTCTCCAACGAGACTTCTCTTGATACACAAGTGTTTATATCATATCATTAACTTTTATTTTTTTTTAAAGATTTTATTTATTTATTTGAGAGAGAATGAGAGATAGAGAGCACGAGAGGGAAGAGGGTCAGAGGGAGAAGCAGACTCCCTGCTGAGCAGGGAGCCTGATGCGGGACTCGATCCCGGGACTCCAGGATCATGACCTGAGCCGAAGGCAGTCGCTTAACCAACTGAGCCACCCAGGCGCCCATCATTAACTTTTAGAACTGCACTCTTAATCATTAAAAATAAAAAGTATTGGAAATCTTCATTTAACATTAAAGTGTGATCTAGAAATTCGAGACCATTTACTACATTTATATCCTTTTGCTGGGCTTTCCCTTAATAAAATATAATGTGTAAATAATGCCCCCTTGGTAGTTTAAAGAGTAGTGTTTAGCACCGGCATTACCACTAACTGTAGAGCTGTGTGTCTCCAGGAAGGTCATTTAGCATCTCTGGATTGGTTTTACTATGTATAATATAAAAATAGTAACACTTCTGTTTTTTCCATACTAACGGGTGTTTTGAGGTTTTGTGACTTGGTCACTGAGGTGAATAAAAGCTTTTATAGGATTATAATTTTTATATCTGGAACTCCAGAAGATTGATTTCTAAAGAAAAAGGTCAGGAAAAAAAAAATCAATGGTTTTTTTCACCTTTCTGACTATTTTCATTCCATTAAGTTAATTGTAGTTTATAATAAATAAGTGTTTCTGCTGTGACATGCACCAAGTATGATCAGTAGCCAGTGGCTTTCCAGTGTTCAGTTCATTTCTGTTCATTTATTTCCATTCAGAAATCTGTATCTTGTCAAACATATAATTAATGGTATTTATTAAATTATGGGACTACAGAAGATCAACAAACTCTACTATTAACATGCTGATTTGGATCAAAACCTTATATTTCTTCTGAACCCTTTTCCTATTCTACACCCTCCATTTTGCCACATAATTATCAGTTTCCCTAGCAACACTGTCGGCTCACAGTGAGATGCAGAGACTACTAATTCTTACTGAAACCAATCCATGCTTGTGCAGTGGAGGTAGAATCAGTCATCTTAGACATTTGTAGCACACATATCAAGCGGTGCTCTCCCAGTTTTGCTGCCGAGGACAGTCAGTGATAAATCTCCTTGAATTTCAAGTGCTTGATCACATAAACTAAAATGGCTTGGTCAGTAGCTAGATAGGAATGCTCTGGAAAGCACTTTTCTAAATTGATCCTTTGCTTCTGTTGCTAGGGAACGCTGAAGTCCTAGAGGTTTAGAAAAGGAAGTACAACTGAGGATCAAACACAGGCCATTCGGCACTTAAAGATCCCTCCCACCCCCCCAACCCCCACACACACCTTTTTGCAACAGGATGGGTAGAGCAGTTGCCTTCAGTCCTGCTAGTTTCTGCCCCGTAGATGCAGTGCCCTTCTCCCCACTTCCTGTGGACTCTCCAATTCCGGCTTGTTTTCTGAGCACTGGAGTATTATTATTGATAGGATGAGTGAATGGTTTAGCAGATCTTTAGGCCTTGAGGCAGCCCAGTGAAGCAAAAGGATTATCAATTAAAGTCAACGAGAAACTATGCTAGAATGAAATAAAGAAAGAGAAAGGAAGGAGAGAATGAAGGAGGCAGAAAGGGAGGAGGAGGAAAAGAAGAGCTCACAAACAGTCATTTCCTCACAGGGAGTCATGTTCTTCTAAGAATGAGCTTCCCAGCTGAGGAGGGATTAATTACTTGACTCTCACCATTTAATTATTAAGTTTTCAGAGTGATAAAATTATTTTTCAAACCATGCAGAAATGTACCACAGTTACAATTCTATTTGAATACTGTTTGTGTGGTTCTCTCTGTAAACCAAGCCTACTCAAGTATCTCATTAAAATTTTGGTAGATTATACAAATCCATTACTTAATATGCTCTAATACACTTTTCTTATAATAGTACATAAAGCAAACATAACAATCTTTTTCACCAGGAGCCATGGCAGACCCTTATTAAGGATTATTACTTAATTATCGAGTTATTAATTAGTACTTACTATTTATTAAATAAGGCACATTGTTTTACCTGTGGTCCAGGATGTGAAAAGTAATTATTTTGCCCTCCTGCCATGTTTTCTGTTGTCATTTCTTAGTGCCTGAGTAGTGCTGGTCTATGTAAGAGTTCTCTATCCTATATCCAGGGGCCCTAAGTGACTAGAAATGTCTGCGACTGCCCAGATTTTTAAGTCATGTTTAGAATAAGAGCAGAGAACAGGTTAGAGAGATCTTGGAAGAAAAGGGTTATAGTCTTAGTTTGATTAGATTCCCTGGAAAACTCACTTGAAAAACATGAGCTTCCTGCACTTCAGATATTCCAGGATCCTTAAGATGATACTGTTTTTGGCTTCGAATATTTCAAACACTCTTGTGAAAGGTTCTGCATATCCATAGAAATAATGAAAGAAAAACTAGGACTAATTGGTAGAAGTTACATATGAAGGCACGTTATCATTAGCCTGCCTCGAGAGGTTAGAAGTAAATTTATGATACCTTTAGACAAGTGTTTTGAACACTGAAAGTCTGGTGCCACACTGATTTGTAAGAGGAAGGATGGCTTAGCCAAGATGTCCATCGACAGATGAATGGATAAAGAAGAAGTGGTATATATACACAATGGAATATTATGCAGCCATCAAAAGGAATGAGATCTTGCCATTTGCAACGACGTGGATGGAACTGGAGGGTGTTATGCTGAGTGAAATAAGTCAATCAGAGAAAGACATGTATCATATTACCTCACTGATATGAGGAATTCTTAATCTCAGGAACAAACTGAGTATTGCTGGAGTGGTTGGGGGTGGGAGGGATGGGGTGGCTGGGTGATAGACATTGGGGAGGGTATGTGCTATGGTGAGCGCTGTGAATTGTGCAAGACTGTTGAATCACAGATCTGTACTTCTGAAACATAACGCAACATATTTTAAGAAAAAAGAAAAAGAAGAAGATAGCAGGAGAGGAAGAATGAAGGGGAGTAAGTCAGAGGGGGAGACGAACCATGAGAGATGATGGACTCTGAAAAACAAACTGAGGGTTCTAGAGGGGAGGGGGGTAGGGGGATGGGTTAGCCTGGTGATGGGTATTAAAGAGGGCACATTCTGCATGGAGCACTGGGTGTTATGAACAAACAATGAATCATGGAACACTACGTCAAAAACAAATGATGTAATATATGGTGATTAACATAACAATAAAAATTAAAAAAAAAAAAAAAGAAAGATGGCTCCTAGGTAGAAAGAACAGTGTCCCTGCCAGCCGTTTAACAAGGCATGTCATTTGTAGGATAAAGGATGAGGAAGATGAATGGTTTGGTAGAAGACAAATATATAGATGAGATAAACATTTTAAGAGATGAGAGGGAGTTTGAAGAAGAGGAAAAAAATGAATAAAATTAGAATAATTATTTTCTGATTCATAGACCTTATGTTAAAGGTATGCTTCAGGGTATTCTTGGAGTAAAAGTAGGCTTTGAATGCCCGAGAAGAAGTCATAACTATTTCTGTAAGCACTGTGATTCATTAATAGTTTTGAGGCATTACAGGAACTGGGTCACTTGTAGGTTTGTAAAGGTAGTTCAAGTATCCCCATGAAGTTCGGGTGTTATTACCAACTCCTTCTTCTTTCTCACACCTATCTACTCAGCTAGTGGGCCACTAGTTAGAAAACACTGAATGTTATCTTCCCTAAAGTGTGAACATGAAGGTTTATATAAACCCTTTTATTCTTAGTTCCTTTAGTTACTTACTATTCCTTAGCTCTAACAAGAACTGAGCCAGATAAAAAAAGGACTAAAGGTGCAAGATGGCAGATTGTAGGAAAGTCTAGACTTTCAGCATAGATTGTATCTAGAATGTATTACTCAAACCTGGGTGTCTTAAAAAAAAAAAAAAAGTATTTCTTAGCTAGTTTCCAGGTAACTTAAGAATATTCTGGAGAGGGGCACCTGGGTGGCTCAGTCATTAAGTGTCTGCCTTCGGCTCAGGTCATGATCCCAGGGTCCTGGGATTGAGCCCTGCATCAGGCTTCCTGGTCTGCCAGAAGCCTGCTCCTCCCTCTCCCACTCCCCCTGCTTGTGTACCCTCTCTCACTGTGTCTCTCTCTGTCAAATAAATAAAATCTTAAAAAAAAAAAAAATATTCTGGAGAAAGGAGCATAAGGATATGAAAATAATACCTTCTTGCTTCCTCTCCTTTGCCTTACACTTTTTCCACAAAATGGTTTGGCTGTTATGATAAAGCTTTAAATTTCCTAAAAGTTGATCCCTAAGATGGTAGTCTGCACCTGAATCCTGAACCCAGCATGCTTGGTCAGAAACCCAGGATTTGTGGACATTTCAGCGGAACTCAGCCTGCTTAGATATTTAAGCCAGCCAATTCTCTGATCATCAGGTCCTAGCCGCATGTATTTGCTTGTTGTGACCCAGTTGTTAGCTTACTGGTTTGCATGGAATCTGATTTCTCTGAATTAAATCACTTCTTTGAAATTTACTCTGATTTCAATAAAGTCTTTATCAGGAAAAGCAAAGGTAAGTAACCAACTGCCATTAAGGGTATCTACCTTTTTTATCTATATGTTTTTATCCTTATACTTCATTCACTCATATATTGTCTAGAAGTAATTTGGAGAGATGCCTTTATATGACAGGATTGGGTAAATTGATTGTGGCAAGATTAGAAAGAACAATGAGGATGAGTACATAGTGGAACCAGAAGTAATGCTGCAGGTATATATACCATGCTTACAGTATTTCTGAGGCAAGGCCTTTAATTTGGCTCTAAGCTTCCTAGTTGCAAAAGGAAACAGAAACCATTGTTCATTACATTATTCACAGTGTCCATAAGATAAAAGAACAAACCATCTGCTTAAAAGAAGTACAGTTTGTACTAGTGGCACAAATAATGCATGATTTGGAGAAAACAAGGAAATCCACTGATGATTGTTATTAGGACATTTTCACACAGTGACCCTCAGTGTAGACTGATGGCATCACACAAAAATGTAATGTAGTGTTCAGTAAAATCAATTTAAATTATTGAAGAGAGGATAGAAAGACACGATGTACTCAGCTATCTGTTGATCTAGTTTGGTGCTCAGGTGCTCTTTCATGTATATCAGGTTAAATTTGTTAACCATGTTCAAAACTTCTAGAATGTGTTACTGAGAGAGAGGTGTTTAAAAAAAGTCTCACCCTGTAATTGTGGAGTTTTCTGTTTCTTCTTTTGGTTTTGTCAGGTTTTGCTTTATGTGTTTGAGGTGATGTTAATAGGCACATACAGTTTAGAATTGTCTTATCTTCTTGGTAGATTGACCTTTGATCATCAGAGAATGTTTCTATTTTTAGTAATTCACCTTAATATCTGCCTTGTCTGATATTTGAAGAGCTATATCAGCTTTCTTTTGGTTAGTGTTTGTATGGTATATAATTTTGTTTTACTGTAAACTTTCTATGTCTTTTGTATCAGTATATAGGTGTTTATTTTTTACTACAATCTCTGTCTTTTAATTTTTCCCAATTCTTTATTTTTAAGATGCATTTAGAAAGTTGTTATTTAATTTATTTACTGATATGTTGAGTTTAAATCTAAGCTCTTACTATTTGTTTCTAATCTAACAAACAAAAGTCTTTGTTCTTTTTATCTGCTTTCTTGCTTTCTTTTGGATTAATCAGGTGGGGATTTTTTTTTTAATTTACTTTTTTCTGTATTAACTTTTATTCTTCTGTTTTTGGAGACCTACAGATATAATTTAGAATATTTGCAGAAAAGAATGGACTGAATGTACATTCATGTGCTTCCCATTCAACTGTATAAAAAATTTCTTTTTTAATCTTTAGACAACTTTATTGGCATGATTAAAAACATTTTTCTTAGATGATGACAGAATATGTAAACATGAAAAAATATTGGTGGCTCTACCTTATAACCAATATTTTAAATTTGAATATTTGATATTTGCCAGTGTATTGCCAGTTCCTTCCTTATTTTATTAAAAACAGCCCATTTATTGGTTCCATGTGAAATCATAACAATTATTTTTGGGGGGAAATGAGTCCCTACTGCAATTGAATATTTAAAAAAAAATCTTTTTTTAAGATTTTATTTATTTGAGAGAGAGAGAGAGAGCACACAAGCAGAGGGAGGGGCAGAAGGTAAGGGGGAGAGAGAGAATCCTGAGCAGACTCCATGCTAAGCATGGAGCCCGATGTGGGGCTTGATCTCACAACCCTGAGGTGATGACCTGAGCCAAAATCAAAGAGTCGGATGCTTAACCAACTAACCACCTACATGCCCCTAGTTTCATAACACCTGAAACTAAGATATCACTGTATGTTAATTATACTAGAATTAAAGAAAATTCTTCTGTAACTGGAGTGTGACCTGTGTCACTGAGTAAAGAGTTAATAAAAATCCTCAAAAAGTTGGGGTTTGGGTTTTTTAAAATTCTTTTTATACATGACAGGTCTTGTAATCCTTAATTGCTTTTAATATATATTGAGTGGCAATATATTAGAGGTTATACACCTTGGCAAATGCCTCGATTATGGTTTTCTGTATAACTAATGGAGTATAGATCTATATATTTAACAAACAGTTAAGCTGCAGATGGGGTTAATACATTTGTATAAGATTTAAGTTATCTAGCACAGTGGTGTTCTGGAATCAAGTTCCTCTTCTACTCTGAGGTGAGCAGAGTGACACCCATTAGCTGGCCAGGATTCTCTTCCTTAAAAAATAAATAGGGACACCTGGGTGGCTTAGTCAGTTAAGCGGCTGCCTTCGGCTCAGGTCATGATCCCAGGCTCCTGGGATTGAGTCCCACATCAGGCTCCTTGCTCAGCGGGGAGCCTGCTTCTCCCTCTGCCTGCTGCTCCCCCTGCTTGTGCTCTCTCTTTCTCTCTCTGACAAATAAATAAATAAAATCTTTTAAAAATAAATAAATAAATAAAACAAAACAAAAAACTTGCTTATTCACAGAGATAAATACTGAATCCAGAAATGCATTTTACATACATTTGTATATATAACCTATATAATATCATAACCAACTCGTGTCTATACAAGGAACCCAAAGTTGGTTTAACATTCAAAAACTCATATAATTCATATATTAACTAGAGGAATAATCTATATATATAATCATCTCATTAGATGAAGTAAAACATTTAATGAAGTTAAACACTTATTCATGATAAAAAGTTTATTAAATTAGAAATACAAAAGTTTATTAAACTAGAACTTTCTTAACTTGATATGTGAAGCAAACAAAAGTCTATCAAACATCATAGTAAGTGGTGAAATGCTAAAATCAAGAATTTCCTTTAAAATTAAGAATATTGTTAACATTTCACCACTTAATGTGCTATAACCACTTCTATTCAGTGTTTTCCTTGAGGTCCTAGCAAGTACCAGACAAGCAAAAGAAATAAAAATATAAGGAATAAAAAAGAAAGTAGCAAATTTGTTACTATTCACTGATAATAAAATTGAATACATAAAAAAAACTTCAAGAATACAGATTATTAGAATTAATAAGAGTTTAGCAGGATGGATGGCTCCAAGAATCATTAGACATCAATTAATTGTAACAGAGAAAATGTCATTTTTGTACAAGCGATTTATAATGGCAACAAAAAATATAGCCAGTATGAATTTAGCAAAAGAAGCTCAAGAGCCATGGTAAGATACTCAAGAAGATCTCTATAAATTGGTAGAAGTAGGAAGCCTCAGTATTACAAAAATGCCATAATGCCAATTTTTTAAAATTTTATTATGTTATGTTTACAACCATACATTGCATCATTAGTTTTTGATGTAGTATTCCATGATTCATTGTTTGCGTATAACACCCAGTGCTCCATTCAATACGTGCCCTCTTTAATACCCATCACCAGGCTAACCCATTCCCCCACCCCCCTCCCCTCTAGAACCCTCAGTTTGTTTCTCAGAGTCCATCATCTCTCATGGTTCGTCTCTCCCTCCGATTCCCCCCCTTCATTTTTCCCTTCCTACTATCTTCCTTTTTTTTTTTTTTTTTTAACAGGTAATGTGTTATTTGTTTCAGAGGTACAGGTCTGTGATTCAACAGTCTTACACAATTCACAGCGCTCACCATAGCACATATCCTCCCCAATGTCTATCACCCAGCCACCCCATCCCTCCCACCCCACCCCCACTCCAGCAACCCTCAGTTTGTTTCCTGAGATTAAGAATTCCTCATATCAGTGAGGTCATATGATACATGTCTTTCTCTGATTGACTTATTTCGCTTAGCATAACACCCTCTAGTTCCATCCACGTCGTTGCAAATGGCAAGATCTCTTTCCTTTTGATGGCTGCATAATATTCCATTGTATATATGTACCACATCTTCTTTATCCATTCATCTGTCGATGGACATCTTGGCTCTTTCCATAGTTTAGCTATTGTGGACATTGCTGCTATAAACATTGGGGTGCATGTACCCCTTCGGATCCCTACATTTGTATCTTTGGGGTAAATACTCAGTAGTGCAATTGCTGGGTCATAGGGTAGCTCTATTTTCAACTTTTTGAGGAACCTCCATACTGTTTTCCAGAGTGGTTGCACCAGCTTGCATTCCCACCAACAGTGTAGGAGGGTTCCCCTTTCTCCGCATCCTCATCAACATCTGTCGTTTCCTGACTTGTTAATTTTAGTCATTCTGACTGGTGTGAGGTGGTATGTCATTGAGGTTTTGATTTGGATTTCCCCGAACGGCATGCCAAAAATTTGAGAGAAGGTATTTGCAGCCCATTTAACTAAGAAAAGAGATTGTTTTCCAGAATATACTAGGAACACAACTAACTTAAGAGAAAAATGGACAAACACATAAGCAATCAGTTCACCCAAAAGAGGAAAACCTAGAGTTTGGTAAACATTCAGCCTCATTAGTAAAAATAAAGTGATTTGCAGGTATAAAGTTTCACAGTAATATGTAATAGCCAGCATGAAGGAAAACTCATACAGCTATTTTGCTAAAGCAATTTGGTATTACCCAGTAAAATGGAAGATATGAAAATTCTGTGGCCCACCAAGTTTACTTCTACATGTGTATATGCTTCCGGAAGTTCTTGTAAGTGTGTACCAAAAGACATGTTCAAACATGCACAGCAATATTGTTCATAAGAATTGCAGAAAAAAGTGAATTAATCCTAGTCATACCATTCTACATAATGTTTAGCAAACAAACGACAATTTGCAGAATATTGAATATAGTTCATTACCATATATGAACTCAAAAAGCAAACAGAATTTATATTGTTTAAGGACAGTTTTGTGAATAAATAGAAAAATTAGGGGCTACAACTAGAAATGAGGCATAGAGAGGGCTTCAAAAGTACCAATTTTATTTTTTAGGCTTGATGGTAGGAACATTGGGTATCTTTTTCCTTCTTTTTCTATATGACTTATATAAATGGTATAATTTTTGTATAAAAATATTAAAATAGACATTTTTAAGTAGCTTAATTGAAAGATAAGAATGAGGAAAATCACAAAAGACTTTTGGGGCTTATCATACTTAAGATTTAATAAGGGGAGGAAAGTCAACACCAGGAGACATTTACATCAATAAGGAGGTTCCTGAGGTCACTGGCCTCCTCCAAGAAATCATTTTCTGCTGAGGCTGTAATCATGTGTTGTCTTTGTCCTTTTTGCCTTTCCCTGGGCCCTCAATGTTAGTGGCTCTTTTCAGATACCTGTGGATATGAAGCCAGACTAGACCCCTACCACCACGTCTGATTTATTTCCTGACGGAGTCTGAGAGTACATTAAGCATTCACTTTTAGCATTAGAACCCAGAATTTTAAAATAAGGTTAAAGGCATGATTAAAGCCAGAATTCATTAAATGGAAAGTCATTAAAAGGAAAGTGAATGCTTGCACTACATTATCAAGAGTGTCTTATACAACAGCATTAGATACAGAGCAATGGGGTAATTATTCCATGGTGTCACATTGTTTAGTTCTAAATTGGGGCGGGAGAGAATTCTGGAGTGGATTCAAGCTTGTTTTTATCATGCATACAGATATAATTTCTTGGTAAACTTTCATCATTTTCATTTTTCCTGAACAAATTATTTGCAGCAACTTTTAATCCCCAATAAATAATTTTGACCATGAAATATTATTGAATTGCACTAATTAAAGGGTGAACATTCCCGGTAAATCACTATGGAAATTTTTAATGAACAAGCCAAATGAATGAGAAATCAATACTTATTGATTGTTTTCTGGCATATCATTAGAGCCAAAATCTGTTCTTACTCAAAAGCAAAGCACCTAAATTGCCTGTCTAGTTTTGTGCAAGTTGTGCATCTGTCTTTGTGTAAGTCATTAAGACTTTTGTTGCCAAATCAACGAGGCATTCAGAAGGAGGTATTCAGTTGCAAAATGACAACTCTTCTTGGTTCCTTTTTCTCACTGCCTCTTTGTAAGTTCACAGAAGTCACCAGACCTTCAGTCCTACTGAGGTATGCATTAGTACTAGAAGATATCTAAAGTTGTTTTGATAGAAAACAAGCTATTTTGTCAGAATGAGCTTAAGCTTAGTAGTTCTCTGTCCACTTTAGGAAAAGGGGGCTGCTTTATATTTTATTTTGACTTTTAAATTTTGTTTCTTTGGAATTGAACTATAAGGTAGATTGTGATCTGAAGTAAAGACAATTTTATTTTTTTTAAAGATTTTATTTATTTATTTGAGAAAGAGTGTGCCCAAGCAGAGGGGTGGGGCAGAGGGGGAGGGAGAGGAAGAGACAGAATCCTAAGCAGACTCCACACTGAGTGCAGAGCCCGATGCGGGGCTGGATCCCAAGACCGTAAGATCATGACCTGAGCCAAAACCAAGAGGCAGAGGTTCAACCAACTGAGCCACCCATGTGCCCTGGTAGTAAAGACAATTTTAACCTGAATGTGTGGGATATAGCTCCTTTTCAAGGAAACTTTACAAGATAGCTGTATTCTGAAGTGTTTCTTGCATTTTAGAGATAATGCTCAGGTTCACCATGAAATTCTAATTATATAGATTGGGAGATGCTGTATAGTTATGTTAAGGTAAAATTGACTAAAAGAACAGGCTGGGAAATCAGGATGGGAAGATACAAAAGAAGATGATGCATGAGTGGTTTCTAAGTGCAGTGCATGTTGGTAGGTTCCTGTAAATATTTCAGGGTGGACCTCAGATTTCACACCATCCACCAGCCAAGAGGGAAATATGATCAATCATGGTGTCACAGCCTCTTTAAAATTAAAACCAAACAATGAACAGCTATTTCTGGAATTAGGACCAGAAAATTATCTTGTGTGTATGTTTCTGAACAATGTTCCAACCATATTGTTTCAGTAGTTATGAGATCCTTAGGGTTTTTTTCTGTGAATGCAGGACACTAATATCAAGTTATGACTGAATCCCAGTGGACATGAAGTAATGTTCTACTTCAATACTTTACATTAATTATGTCTCTCAGAACCCACAGGAAATGCCACATATTAGGAAATTTAAGAAACATAGAACTTGGGTATACAGAAAACTCTATTGCCTGTGAGTTTTGTGATGACAGTAAGGGCCTTAACACTACCCAAAAAGTCATTCAGATATTTATTTTGGTTTTATAATTAATGTTGCCTGTGAGTTTTGTGATGACAGTAAGGGCCTTAACACTACCCAAAAAGTCATTCAGATATTTATTTTGGTTTTATAATTAATGTTTGATTTATTCAAGCTACATTATCAAAAACCTAGTTTTTAAATTTGATTTGCAAATCACTGTTAAGGGATCTTTGAATAATATTGAGTTCCTATTTACAAACTTAGCTAATTAGCACCTACAAACATTTTAAATTGCATTTATAAATTCGTTACGTTTGACTTCCTTTTTAAATCCTATTTTTAGTGACTGACAGTCTTTGCAAGTACTTAAGAAATTCTCATGCACCTGTTACATTACACTTACAAGTAGTGTAGCCTTTGAGTTTTCTTAAACCTTCTGATGCTATATGTATGTAATTAAGTCTTTCCATAGTTGAAAGATACTGTCCCAATAAGGAAGCCATCAACTGTTATCTCAAGTAACTGAGGTTATTTCCTACAAAAGGCATAAGCTCTGAATTCTTCTTAGAGTAATCAAGGAAACTATTACATCACTATATATAATTTGGGGGGTTGCCTACTTAGCATATTTGGGATTACTAATATCCACAGGTTTTTGTAGGCAGCCCTAATGACAACACAGAAGCTTGTTTATTGTTGTCTTGTCAGAGATGTCATAATATCAAGAAGAGGACATTTACATATCCCACCTTCCTAGACCCAGCTTATGTACATGACCTCATGTCCTGCTCACAGAAGTCTGCAGTTTCCAACCAGTTTGCCCATTTGATTAGATTTTACAATTCTTTGAGGACTTTTCTATCAGAGTCTAAAGATGTTTGACAGTGAAGGAATCCTAAGATATTGAACGCCTTTCCTTGTTGTCTAAACATAAATTAGCCTTTCAAATTCTCAGAATCAATGACTCTTACAAGTGGTACAAATGATATCTGATGGAATTTAGGGTATCTCACATGGTTTTTTTCTGCCTTCCAGCCACTATCTCCCTGGGCAGTCTAGTGGCATTACTAAAGAGTCAGGGGCAACAGAGTTTGGACCTCTCTGCCCTCTTTAGAGGTAGGTTAACCATAAGCTGAAGAAGGCTACGTTGGGTATCAGACTGCACTGGAGAGGCATTACACTAAAACAGATAACCAATTATGTTTCAGAGGCTACACAGATAGTTCTGAGGTTGCTTTTATTGATAGAGTGGTAAAAAAAAAAAAGGAATTCTTTAGTATCTTTTGAACATTAAGAAATGAAATGTATAGTGCATACAACAATAATCTCAGACCTACTTAAAAGATTAGGAAACAGCAATCATCTTCTGCTTGTTCTGAAATTGTAAGAAATCAGCTTCCTAAAATTTCATAAATACTACTTGGGGTATAAAATATATTAGCTTTTAGGCAATTATAAGGAAAGCAACTAAATTAATAGAGTTCAGGGTGAGAGTTGCCTGCGGGTGGGTTCTTAAGTAAAGTGCTGTCATGAGATGAGATGAAGTTGTGTAACTTGGTCTCAAATTACCGTATCCGAGTCAATACATCTTTGCTGTGCCATGCTAAAACAAAGTAGTGACTGGAAACTAAGCCATAGGGCCCTAATCAAGCCAGATCATCTGGCCATTAGTGGAGTAGCAAGGCAGGCAAACAGTCTCCATGGACCTAATTGAAAGAGCAGCCTTCTCACATGGGGCAGTGAGATAGTCACAAGGATTTGGACAAAGTTTCCTGGACTAATATCAACATCTGGGAATCCTGAGTCCGAAAACACCAGAGCTCTTGGATTAGAATGGAATTAAGATGTCTGTAAAAGAAAATGTACTGAATATGTGGGTTGTTGTTTTGTTTTTTACTAATTTTAAACATATAAGTAATATATTAAATGCAAAAAAATACATATAATACAAAAATATTTAACATTACAAGTAAGTTTAAAGTACCTGTTGGCCAAGATCTCCAAATCTAATATCTTCTTTGGAGGTAACCACCATCGTCAGTATCTTTCTCCTTAAATCATAGGCATCAATTTATCATTAGAAAATATATTTTATGTTGCTCTTTTTAAAATATTTAAAATGAATGTACATATGGTTCTGCAACTTGCTTTAGTCGTGTAAGAATATCTTGCTAACCTTTCCACATCAATAAATACATTCATTGGGTGCTTATGTCACAGTCACTCTTCCAAGCATTGTATTTCTATTAATGCATTTGGTCCTCACAGCAATGCAGTTATTAGTGCTGTGTTATCATTGTGCCCATTTTGCAGTTGAGGATCCTGAGGGATGGAGAGGTTAGGGAAATTGCCCAATTTAATGGTGGAGCCACTATCTGGATTTTGTTTGAGGAAGACTTACTCCAGATCACTCTCATGGTAACTGTTTTAAACCACCTCTTCGATATACATAAACCAACGTCTGCACGCGGGACGTATCAACCGCAAACCCACGAGCCCACCTTCTGTGAACTTGCAGTGACTGTGAGTGATATGCAGCTACTGTTCAAGTTTTAAAATGCCACCAAGTGTCTCATAATGCTCAGCATTGTAGTTGATAATAGCATAAGTGAGATGATAGAGGTAGGACTGGTTTTGAGGAGAATAATGCCCGTAAGAATGCAGAGCAGCCCCCGTCGTCCTGCTGCTCCATTCCCCTCCTTCCCTTGCCATCTCTATCTGATCTGTGGGCAGCAGTCCATTTGCGTCAAAAATAACGTCAATCTAGTGAAAATACTGAATGACTCACAGCATTACTGTAGGGAACTGGTTGCTGTGTAATAGGATATATAACATCCTAATTTCACAGAACATTTTTCATAACAGCTGCTAAAATCATAATCGAATCCATTAAATTTTTTTAAAGGATGCAGTTCGAGGCACTATTGAAGCTAGTCTTCAAATGCAGGTACACTAGGGTGGAGTCCCACCCATGCAACACCACTCTGTCCTCAACCACTTCATGTGTTTGTCTGTCTATATTTATCAGTCTACTGGAGTCTGCTCATCTTTTGTGTTTCTAGCTGCATTTGAGTCAGAGGTAGGCTTTTTTCAGAGACTGGAGGGTCTGAAAAAAAGGAGAGAAGGAAAGGAGAGATGAAAAGGAAATTTCCCTCTGATTCTTACGGACAACAGAACACGATAGCCTGAGGAGAAGCGGTAGAAGAACCCAGCGTCTTGGATTTATAAAGGTGGTGTTAGGTTATTGACTAAGGTCTCTGCAGAGAGTGATGACAGTGAGAGAACATGGCCACCGAAGCCCTTACATTCAGTAGCATATAACTTAGCAATGTGGAGCCAGTTGGATTTCTCTGCCACATTGTCATCCTCAAAACTGACAGCTAATTTTTTGATGTAAGAATTTTACTCCTTGGATAAATATAAAACCAAATAAAATCCCTCAGGTTTTTTTCTTTCTTCGATACTGTATACTTCTGGAAATGTGCAAAGTTAGTACCTGACCTGTGTTTTTGTTTGGAACATAAAGTAAAACTAAAACAAAGACTTGATGAAGGCAAAAGATTACTTGTGAAGTTTACTTTCAGACTTGAGAGTGACCTTCCAGAAGGATAGTAAGTGCTTTTTTAAAAATTTTTTTTTTTTTTTTTTTATTTATTTGAAAGAGAGAGAGAGCAGGGGGAGGAGCAGAGGGAGAGGGACAAGCAGACTCTGTGCTGAGCGCAGAGCCTGGCACAGGGCTGGATCCCAGGACCCTGAGATCATGACCTGAGGCGAAATCAAGAGTCTGAAGATGAACCAGCTGAGCCACCCAGGCTCCCCCAGATGATAGACTTCTGAGGACTGAGCTCTATCCAGTCTCATCCACAGATTAACTGTGTGATGCAGCTAGTAAACAAGTTAGTAATCTTCTTTGAGCCTTGTTTTTCCTATCTGGAAAAGACGGCTGGGATAGAATCCCGAAGGTTCTTTTGAGTTGTAATATTCTGATTCTTATACAACGTGATAGAGAAAGATAGCCTCTGGTTCCCCAGCCACCTAAGTCCTATGCACATTTTCCTTCTCTGCCATATGCGTCGTCTAACACCCCTAAGGGGGATGGAGCTTGTGGTGTCTTCAGTAGTGGCTTCCTGTGGACGGCTTTCCTTCCAATTTCCTGCTGTTGCAAAGTAAAGTTCTCCGCTCCATTCCATTTTTCTGGTTCTTTACTTAAAAAACATTTGTTCTCAGGGTGGAATATATAAATTGCTGATTTGTAATTCATGAATCACTTCTATAAAAGGACCCCGAGAACTTTGTTTTCGGGTCCTCAAAAATTGTTAATTGGTTGCAGTGTGTTGCTGGCCACTTGGATAATGGACTTAAGGCACTGCTTTTCCAGCTAACTTCATCTTTAATAGATGTAATTCTGTATTTGTGCTCCAGCAGTTTGCACTTACTCAGTGCTAGCTGATATTAAAGCAGATATTCTAGATTGCTTTGGGGGTTGTTTGATATGAGTACCAGGCAAATTACTGAGTAGTTAACGGAGCCAGAAGTCCCAGAATAAATTCTCCACACTCTAAACCCTGCTAATAAGTAGCTCTCATGTTCCGTTACTTTATTTGTTCAGTACCTAGTGATGGAGTAGTTACTGCAATCCTGGATGTTGGGTGCTATGTTAGGTCCTCCTGGGCCAGGCTTCTATTGCAAAAGGAGCCATGTTTACAAAAGTAGAACAAGCTTCCTCCTTGGTCTTCTCATCACCAAGTAACCAAAGCTGTTATAAACCAACCAAATAAGAAATCTCAGAAATAATTTTTTCTGCAGTTTTCAACATGTCTTCCTTTTTATGCTTTCTTAACACGTATGTGGAAGTTTAATAAGAATATTTCATATGTAGCCAATTGGAGAAATGAATTTCCTAGATTAGTCACATTATATGTGATTTTACAACCAAAAATACTGAACTGTAATGGCAGGAAAATTCTTTTTCTAGTAACTTGTTCAACCCTAGCTAAATTTGGAGGGCACAGACTAGTAGCCCGCGTGTCAAAAAACAAGAAAAATCATGGCAGCTCATCAGCCAGCTGTGCCGACGAGGGCAAGTTCCTCAAGTTCTCTGAACTTCAGGAGAGGGTAAAACATAACTTGGCAGCTCTGTAGCGTGGGGTTGTGAGGAACACATGAGGTGGGGTGTGTGCGTGTGTGTGTGTGTGTGTGTGTGTGTGTGTGTGTGTGTGACCATGCTTTGTGTTACAGAAGATACAATCCAAATACAAGATAGATAAACTGTGAAACGGGCTTGTATGACAGTTTATCTAATTATATTATTGCTTTCATCTGTGTGGTGTTCCCACATTTTATATGTAAACAAGAGCTTGTAAGGTTGATTATCTCCCAATTATCACAACTAATGAACTCTTAATCGGCAGCTGCAAGTTTAGATTTTATTGAAAGGAAGAAATTAAAGTGATCAAGGAAATTATTTTTCCCCATTGACATGTAAACAATAAAGAGAGCACTAATTAGAAAATATTTAGCTGTCCTTTATAAATACCTGAATAGTCTGACTTTTCTGACTATTCATTTTTCTTGCAAATACAGGAAATGAAGAGTCAGAACCTTCTCTAAATATTGTCATTCAGTGGATGTATCTCCTAGGGAAAATATGTCTAATATAATTTGTTAGAACCATATGCCAAATGCAGAGTTCCATGGGTAAGAGAGACACAGCCTGGAATGCTTCCTTGTTTTGGTCTTACAATATATTTAGAGCACACCTTCATAATAATACTGTGAAAAGGAATTTCCTCCAGTAATGCTACTGTAAGAAATTGTTTTACTCCATTAATACCAGTACATACTAATTTTCTGCAACTCAGTTATATGCTTTATTTTTAACACTTTAAATCCGGAAGCACTTAATTATTGATTCTGTGAACATTTTGACTCCATTTAATGACTGCCACTCTGAAAAGATAAAATAGGATTGATGGTCAAACTACATTCTTTCTAAGGAGCCAGAAGCATTCCAGATAAATTCAACCAGAGAACAACTTTTCCTCAGCCAACGCCTACATAGATCGATGGGTAACCTTTCCTTCTCCCCTTTGGAATGGTGACTTGGAGTTCTGACTTGGACTCAGTGCAGCAAGATTAAAGGTAGTGAGAGGCAGACCACAGAGGACCACGCTGGCTCTTTGAAATGTTAGATTTTTTTTGTTGCCTTGGTCACCTTTGGTGTTGGTTTCTTCCACTAGGCTTTGTACATTTCTCCTAAATCTCACTTGATTTCTTGGTTACCTGTGGGGTATCAGACAGGCCAGCATGGTTGTCACCTATTTTTTGCCTGGAATTATTGATAACCTTGAGATTTTTGTTATCAGTGTCTGTGGTCTCTTTGACAATCCTCTCCAAAGGTTTCTCTCGCCGATTATTTTGCTTCATTCTTTTCTTAGACTTGAATGAGGCCGTCCCAGAGACAGAGCGCCTGGATTCAAAAGCACTGAAAACCCGAGCCCAGCTCTCTGTGAAGAACAGACGCCAGAGGCCCTCTAGGACAAGACTCTATGATAGTGTCAGTTCAACAGATGGAGAAGACAGTCTGGAGCGAAAGGTGAGCCCCATTGACTGATTTCTGACTTGCAGTGTAGAGCTGTCTCCTTGTTCCTACAGCTTATTGAAGATGATTTTTCTGCAGCCAGATTCTATGCCCTAGATGGAAACAGCTGGAATAGTTCACTGCTTTGTCTCCTAAATTCTTACGCAACTCGATATATTGTAATTCAGCTTATTTCTGTACTCATTCAATGAACTAACCCAAGAGCATTATCCATATTGTCGTATTTCATAATGGTGCTTTTATATTCAGCTGTTGGTTTTACCTAGTGGGAAATAAGGAATGTACAAGTAATTGTTTCTGTATGTCTTAGGTGTCTGTCTTAGCTACAGTGGTAATAAGGTGAATTGTTGTAAACTATGCAGTCTCATCTGTAAACCCCCCAAAAAACTGGTTTTCAAGGGATTTACTAAAAAAAAGTTTGGTCTGATTTCAAAGTAAGTATTCCACGGAGCTGATGCTCAGCGGCATAACCTCCTTTATAATCTCTTATACCAACAGCCTTCAAACAGTTTCTATAACCACACACACATTACTAAATCACTTCTGCCCAAGGGTTTGAGAACTTCTCCAGAATCAGATTCTGGTGCTCCATCCCTCACTCCAGTGGCTGGCAGTGTGCCCTTCTCGTCTGACCACATAGCTGAATTTCAAGAGGGACCACTGTGCCTGGAAAAAGAGCCTTCCTCCCTTATTTGGGGAGACACTTCACTCTCCTCTCCTTCAAAATCTGATCATGATATGGAAGAATCTCCATGCCACCATCAAGTCGCCACCAAGAAAATATCACAAGAAAAAGGTACTGTTGATTTTTATTGTTGTTTTGCTTTTGTTTTGTTTAATTTCACTAACTCCTTGATTTGTGCAATATTAAGAACAGCTTTTTCTGTCATAGTCATAAGTCCTTTGTCTTCTCACACCTAATAATTAGTATTGCTTCCTTTTTATGTTGTGGGATAAGAGCACATGCCTCTCCCATTTATCTGTCTGTCTCTCTATCTTTTCCTACCAGGTTAGTATTTTTACTTCTTCAGCTGTCCACAAGTTTATTACTATTGAAGGAAATTCTTCAGGAGGCCCTACTAGAGATTTTGTAGAATAGCAGCCCAGAGTTTCAATAAACACTAATATACTCACATTGGGAAAAGAAAAAAAAGTGTATATAATATATATGTAAAAATATGTATGAATATAATATCTGTAAAAATGCATTGCATACACACATATACATAGATACGTGTGTGTGTATGAAGATGAAAGCAGTGTACTTTTTTTTAATAATTTTTTACTGTTACGTTAATCACCATACATCACATCATTAGTTTTTGATGTAGTGCTCCATGATTCATTGTTTGTGCATAACACCCAGTGCTCCATGCAGAATGTGCCCTCTTTAATACCCATCACCAGGCTAACCCATCCCCCCAACCCCCTCCCCTCTAGAACCCTCAGTTTGTTTTTCAGAGTCCATCGTCCTAATGGTCCGTCTCCCCCTCCGACTTACTCCCCTTCATTCTTCCCCTCCTGCTATCTAGCAGTGTAAGTTTTAAACCATTAATTGGTTTTTATTTAGAAGAAATTTTCACAGTAATGATATATTGCAAAAATGGGAAATCTATGATAAAGATAATACAGAGATTAATCAAGTAAATTTTAAAATAAGCTCCTAGAATTAACACCAAAATTTAGTAGTCATGTCAATAGACTTTTGTCATTTTAATTTATAGAAGTGATAAATTCTCATTAAACAAGTTAAATGATACAGAGATGTATAAAGATTAGGTTCATTCTTTTCCTACCATGTCTGATGTGTCCCTTCATAGTAATCAAGTAAATTTGTTTATATTATCTTTCACATCTGAAATACACATGAGTATATATTAGGTGTATATGCATGCATGCGCACATGCGTGTGTGTGTGTGTGTGTAGATGTAAAAACAAGAACACTTTTTGGTATGTTTGTGTTTTGTTTTGTATACATTTTTTACAAAAATGAATCGTACAAGTAACATGACTTTGCAGTTTTGTTTTCTACATAATATTTTATGGACATCCCTCTAAGGCAATATACACAAATTTAAATGATAAGAGAATCTTATCTAGTGAGCATATCATATAACTGAGGCAATTATTCTAATATTGGTGGACATTGAGGCTATATTCTAGTAGGTTTCTTTTTGTATATTGCTTGTTTGCTTACCCCTGTGAAAGAAGTTATAACAAGCATTTGTATATTCTTATATACTGACACTTTCATTTCTTTAGATCACATTTTCAAAAGTTGAATTGGTAGTCAGTATATTGTACTCAAGGGAAAAATGTATAGCTTTAAATTGCTTTATTATTAAAAATAAAGACTGAAAATAAAGAAAATAAATGTTCATTATAAAAGGCAGGAGGAAAAAGCAGAAAATAGAAAGGAGCAGGTAAGAGATATAAGCTGAATTTAATTTTTATTGAAATGAAAAACCTATTCTTAATTCCTCTCTCCCCACAAAAAAATGTAGTAAAAGTGTGCAAATTATTCTGGCTGAAAGTGAATAGCCCCTTGGGAGGACACATTAAGAAAAAAATAGAGACACAGACCAAAAAAAGAAGCATGGGAAATAAGAAAGGAGATACAAAGATTAAAAGAATTATTTTTTTAATTAATTAATTTTTTTATTTTTTAAAGATTTTATTTATTTGACAGAGAGAGAGATAGCGAGAGATAGAGACAAGCAGGGGGAGTGGGAGAGGGAGAAGCAGGCTTCCCGCGGAGCAGGGAGCCCGATGCGGGGCTCGATCCCAGGACCCCGGGATCATGACCTGAGCCGAAGGCAGAGGCTTAACGACTGAGCCACCCAGGCGCCCCAGAATTATTTTTGTTTAAAGATAGTATGTGAACTCAGTAGATTTAAAATTCTAAAGGAAGTGGAGTTCCCTACAAAATTAGTCTGTTCAAATTGTCTAAGAGGAAAACTTGGAGAAACCAATAATCACAGAAATATGAAATGTGTTTTTATAAACGCTTCCATTTAGAAAATCACCAGAGCCAGGTGGTTTCATAAGTGAATTCCGCCTAAGCTATAAAAAAAAAAAAAAAAAAAAAAAAAAAAAAAAAGGCTCTATTTTATGCTAGTTATTCCGGGTCCGGTGTTTCTCATTTATTTAAGTAGCTAGAGTCCTAAAAACTGGTAAAGACTGTGTGGAAAAAGGAAATCTTATGCATGTAGATTCATTTTAAATATGATGCTAATCAGTTGAATCCAGGAGTGCAAGTTAATTATATTCCATAATCAGGTAGCATTGATTCTGAAAATGTAAGAATAGTTCAACATTAGAAATTCTAACAATATAAATCATCATATCAACAAAGGAAAGGTGAAGTGTTATAATATTAATGGAAGTCGAGAGGCATTTGGTGTAATTCTTCAGACATTTTCAGTAAAAACTTGTTAAAGTAAAATGGAATTAAAAAAAATTTTCTGAATATGATTGGTTACTTACCAGCAGTCAACCACTAAATAGTGAATTTTAAGCCATTTGCACAAAAATTAGGAATAAGTTAACATGAATGCCAACTACCATCACGATTTTCAAGTCTGTTTTTGAGAATTTTCTAATTGCAGCAAGATAAGAACATCAAAAATAAGTATAAATTTGAAACAGAAAAGACAAAAGTATCTTTATATAAAGATTATATGACTATTCATCTAGAAGATTGAGTGGCCAGATATACAATAAATATATAAAATCAATATCTTCTTGTGTGTAAGGGTGAAGTGTCTGCAACTTACTTTGAAATGCATTTGAAAATTAATGGATTAATGGATGACTAGAGGGATGGCTGTATGATAAAGCAAATGTAGTAAAATGGAAATTGTAGGATATAGGCAGTGGATATAGGCAGTGGATTGTTCACTGTAAAAATTCTTTATCTTTTGAAAAAACTGAATGGCAGAAAGAAATGTCATTTTTGTCTATACTGATCTAAAGATTTGATACAACAGACATTTTGTGGAGCTTGATAAGCTGATCCTAAGTTTATAAGAATGGAAAAAAGGCCAGGAATACCTGAGACTAAAATATATATATGTCTTATTTTATGACAGTTGTATGGGTCGATCAGTGGAGAAAGAATAGAGTTTTTTACAAGTTATTCTGGGACAACTGGTTATCCCTATTTTAAAAAATTATATTAGACCCCCCCATACCTTGCAAAACAGTCCATTCAAGGTGAATTTAAGACTTAACTGGAAAATACAAACTATTAAACTTTTAAAAAAGACTCTATAGAGTATTTTTGTGACTTCAGGGTAGAGAAGGATTTCTTAAGACACAAAGAAAAAAACCCTAAAGAAAAGATTAATAACATCAGATGATATTAAAATTAGGAACTTCTATTTCTCAAACACACAAAGAATCCCACAAAAGTGGAGAAGATATTTACTGCCTGTGTAACTAATGTAGAGTTAGCATTCAGATTATGTAAATAACTTGTATAAATCACTTGGAAAAGACAGATAATACAGGAGATAATATGTAATGTCCTGAACAGGCACTTCATAGAAAATGAAAACCAAAAGGCCAAAATATTTATGAAAGGTGTTCAACTACATTAGTAATCGAGAAAGTATGAGATAAACCAGATGAGATACCATTTTATACCTACCAGATTGCCATAAATATTAAAGTCTGATGTTACCAAATGCTGGAAACTATGTGAAACAACCAGAGATTGAAGAGTTTTCATTGTGTAGAAAGTAGAAGTGTAAATTGGGGCAAGCTCTTTGGAAACAATTTGGCATTGATCTAGTAAGGTTTAAAGTGTGCATGCACTATGACCCAACCAGGTCCTACACTTGCCTACTGAGAATCATGTACAAGAGTATTCATAGCAGCCCTACTGTGTGATTTAAAAAAAAAAAAATCTGGGAAAACCTAAAAACTGATAACTACTGGAATAATCACTAGTAGAATAGTTAAATGAATTGTGTAGTGTATTCATATGATGAATCTGTGCAGTAGTATATTCATATGATGAACACTGAAACATAACAACAGGGGTGAATCTCTGGAACAAGACATTGAGAGAATAAACTAAATTGCAGAAGAATCCCTATGATTCTATTTAGATAGTGCTAAAAAAATTAGTGAATTACTTATACAAACAAAATGTTAAGGTTTAAGTGGGAATGACAAAAATCAGTTACTTGGTGGGGAGTGTCCAGGAACTGAAATGGGGAAAGACGTACTGGGGACTTTGTAAGCATAAATTGTGGTGAGGGTTGGGGGGAATAAATGAAATGGGTGTTTGCTTTATTGGTTTTTCTTTATACTCTACAACTATCTACAACTATCTAATAAATACCCTCGGCTTCAGTAGTCAGTAAGCATAATAAAGGACCCCATATAGAAAGTTAATTGATAGGCTTTAATATACAGGTAGCTTCAAGGAATTTTTAAAAAGTCAAAAATTAGCAAAAGAAATAAACTGTTGCTTCACTGAAAATTCTCATTACTTACAGGAAAAGATGATCGGCCTCACAAATGATCATTTAAACTAGATACCATTGGATTTCCAAAACTTTTAAAGAATTCCAGCAACTAGGGGCACCTGGGTGGCACAGTCGGTTAGGCATCTGCCTTCAGCTCAATTCATGATCCCAGGGTACTGGGATCGAGCCCTGTGTCGGGCTCCCTTCTCGGTGGGGAGCCTGCTTCTCCCTCTCCCTCTGCCTGCTGCTCCCCCTCCCCCTACTTGTGCTCTCTCTATGTCAAATAAATAAATACATAAATAATCTTAAAAAATTCTAACAACTACGATACACTCATACATTGCATGTGTGAAAATACAGGACTGTATTTTTGAAAAGTGCATACCCATCTATCTTTACCAGATCAAAAATTATAATCTTTCTAAAAATACACTGTGAACATAGAAATGCATTTGATTTGGGGGGCTCAATCTGTTTTTAAATCTTGGTAAGCACCATAGCTTTATTTTTGATCTTTTCCGTTTGGTTTCCTTTCCTGAGCCTATTGATTGCTGGAATTATCTTCCACAGCTCTTCTAGAAATTTTGAGGTAAAAATTAGGTACTTAGAAAGTAAAAAAAAAAAAAAAAATACTAGTAGAAGCAAAAGAAAATACATCAAGCTGGCTAATTCATCAAAGGTAGTTCTCAAGTTGGTGGAGGACTTGCATGGTCGATTTTTACCTACTTTCAAAAGAATTAAAGACTTAAAAACCTCTCATTTATTAACCCAAACTTGGATTAGAATAGCACTTTTATAGAAATACACTTGTGGAAGCCCTCTATAATCTCTTTAGAAAAATACATATAGACCTTAATTGGTCCATAAGAAGACAAAACCACAGACACATGTGTTTTGGAGTTATAGGTTAATACTCTGTGGTCTACTGTTTGAGTTTATCAGGCATAACTAGCTATCTGAGAAAAATTACATTATAGTCAGGGAGTGTGGATTACTCACACATGAAATACGACCCCCGAATTTTTTTAAGTGGCTAAATATTGTTTAGATCAGTTCTCTCTTTTACTTCTAATTTTTTAAATGATTCTTTAAAGTCAGCAGATGTTTCCTCCCCGACAGGAGAAGTAGTACGTGGATTTGGATTGTGCTCCACAGTCCACTAGCAGTAATGTAGGAGTCAAATGTAAGAATTCCATCCTTTCCCACTGCCTCCCTTGTTTGCTGCTCTTTTTTTGGTGGAGGGGAGTAAGCTCTCAGTGGAAGTAAGCAGGAAACGAGATAGGAGATGGATAGCTTCTTCTCCAGAAACCAAGTACTTGGACTTTCCCCTCTTCAGGCTTCCTAGGCTGATTGTGCTTCTGGGTAACAGGGAAGAAGCAGTTAATTGAGCTTTGATAAAGTATGAACTTTATCAATAGTCAGTTAGTAGTACAATAACCACCGTTACATACTATGATCAGATAAAAGCGGTGCCTCACATTCTTTTCTTCCCCCAATAAAAAGTTTCCAGCCTTGAAGAGTTTTCATTTCCTTCCCTGTTATTGACATTAATCCATTCATTTATGTATTTATTAAACAAATAGTTATTCAGCAGCTACTCTGTGTCAGGCATTGTGCTAAAGGCTAAATGTACAAGGATTGACAAGATTCCATCTTTTCCCTCAAGGAGTTTGCTGACTAGAGTCAGTCTATCTGCCTCTTCTCTCTCTCTTTGTCTCTTTTTCTCTCTCCCTCTCTCTCTTATTGCTAGTTTGTTTTGTAACATCTTGTCTGTGACACCCCACCATCAATGACTGGGAAGGCCCTATTATCTCTTGCCTTCCAGTCTCAGGCCCCGTAACACCTAGAAAGACATCAAAGAGACCTTCAGTTAACTGATTCTCAGGCAGCAACCCATTACCAGTTGGTACTTCAAAAGTCAAGGGTCTAGCCCTCAGTTTTCTAAGTCTAGAAACTCAATAATACAATTCCAGAATAATCAAGTCCAGAGTGGCTGATTTTTGCTCTTCTGACTTAGAAAATACTAATTTCTAGGCCAAAATACTTATTTTCTGATTTACTTTGGGAGGTACAGCTGACATAATACCCAGTATCCTTCATATGTTCTGTTCTCTCTCCCCTGGGTTGCTAGGTTCATAAATCAGAAAGTTGCTCAGCGAGCATAAAATGGGAGTAGAGTTACCCGGATGTGCGTATGAAATATGCTCATCAGACTGGGTTGACCGACGAGTTCAGCCCATTTCACGGCAGCACCCCTGCTCCTTGGGCACTTTTGTGTCCCTCCAGGACTCTCCATCCCTAATTCCCAGGAAATGGACCCCAGTATCGTTAAAATGTTATGACATTGCAGGGGATGATACACTATGGATTAACGGAGTTGAATCTACCTTCATTATCCTCAAAATCCAATTTGAGGAATAACATTCTGTAAAATTCTTGAGTCCCTGGCTATATGAGATTAATTTATTCAGAGCTGGATTCAGCAGAGGTCAGGTATGGTTAACCTTATTTGCCTCCTTGTGTTGGTGTTTTTGTTCACATGTGAGGTTCTTAGAACTCATTGGTTCATCAGTAGAGGAACTAGAATGAGGTTCAACAAGACCTCATTTTTACATTCTTGCCTAACACTCCACTCCAGGAAAATTGTGTTCTTCTCCAAACCCAGGTTAAATCTCACCTCCTTTAGTGGACTATTAGTACACTTGCCCCATTCACAGGCAGAGTGAATTATTCTCTTCTCTCTGATCCCACAGAAATATTCACATTGTTATTTCTGCTTATATCACTTTGTATATGATAAGTGATCTAGTTGTCAAGGATGAACCCGTTTTCTCATTCTTTTTTTTTAATTTTTTTTATTATGTTAACCACCATACATTACATCATTAGTTTTTGATGTGTTCCATGATTCATTGTTTGTGCATAACACCCAGTGCTCCACAAAGAATGTGCCCTCCTTAATACCCATCACCAGGCTAACCCATCCCCCCACCCCCCTCCCCTCTAGAACCCTCAGTTTGTTTTTCAAAGTCCATCGTCTCTCATGCTTCATCTCCCCCTCTGACTTACTTCCCTTCATTCTTCCCCTCCTGCTATCTTCTTCTTTTTCTTTTTTCTTAAAATATGTTGCATTATTTGTTTCAGAAGTACAACTCTGTGATTCAACAGTCTTGCACAATTCACAGCGCTCACCATAGCACATAACCTACCCACTGTCTATCACCCAGCCACCCCCTCCCTCCCACCCCCCACCACTCCAGCAACACTCAGTTTGTTTCCTGAGATTAAGAATTCCTCATATCAGTGAGGTCATATGATACATGTCTTTCTCTGATTGACCTATTTCACTCAGCATAACACTCTCCAGTTCTATCCACATCGTTGCTAATGGCAAGATCTCATTCCTTTTGATGGCTGCATAATATTCCATTGTATATATATACCACTTCTTCTTTACCCATTCATTTGTCGATGGACATCTTGGCTCTTTCCACAGTTTGGCTATTGTGGACATTGCTGCTATACACATTGGGGTGCACGTACCCCTTCGGATCCTTACATTTGTATCTTTGTAGTAAATACCCAGTAGTACAATTGCTGGATCATATGGTAGCTCTATTTTCAACTGTTTGAGGAACCTCCATACGGTTTTCCAGAGTGGCTGCACCAGCTTGCATTCCACCAATAGTGTAGGAGGGTTCCCCTTTCTCCACATCCCCAACAACATCTGTCGTTTCCTGACTTGTTCATTTTAGCCATTCTGACTGGTGTGAGGTGGTATCTCATTGAGGTTTTGATTGGGATTTCCCTGATGCCAAACGATGTTGAGCACTTTTTCATGTGTCTGTTGGCCATTTGGATGTCTTCTTTGGAAAAATGTCTGTTCATGTCTTCTGCCCATTTCTTGATTGGATTATTTGTTCTTTGGGTGTTGAGTTGGATAAGTTCTTTATAGATTTTGGATACTAGCCCTTTATCTGATATGTCATTTGCAAATATTTTCTCCCATTCTGTCGGTCGTCTTTTGGTTTTGTGGACTGTTTCTTTTGCTGTGCAAAAGCTTTTTATCTTGATGAAATCCCAATAGTTCATTTTTGCCCTTGCTTCCCTTGCCTTTGGTGATGTTTCGAGGAAGAAGTTGCTGCGGCTGAGGTCGAAGAGGTTGCTGCTTGTGTTCTCCTTTAGGATGTTGATGGACTCCTGTCTCACGTTTAGGTCTTTCAACCATTGGGAGTCTATTTTTGTGTGTGGTGTAAGGAAAGGGTCCAGTTTCATTCTTCTGCATGTGGCTGTCCAATTTTCCCAACACCATTTGTGGAAGAGACTGTCTTTTTGCCATTGGACATTCTTTCCTGCTTTGTCAAAGATGAGTTGACCATAGAGTTGAGGGTCCATTTCTGGGCTCTCTATTCTGTTCCATTGATCTATGTGTCTGTTTATGTGCCAGTACCATACTGTCTTGATGATGACAGCTCTGTAATAGAGCTGTAACTCCGGAATTGTGATGCTGCCAGCTTTGCTTTTCTTTTTCAAGATTCCTCTGGCTATTCGGGGTCTGTTCTGGTTCCATACAAATTTTAGGATTATTTGTTCCATTTCTTTGAAAAAAGTGGATGGTATTTTGATGGGGAATGCATTGAATGTGTAGATTGTTCTAGGTAGCATTGACATCTTCACAATGTTTGTTCTTCCAATCCATGACCATGGAACGTTTTTCCATTTCTTTGTGTCTTCTTCAATTTCTTTCATGAGTATTTTATAATTTTCTGAGTACAGATCCTTTGCCTCCTTGGTTAAATTTATTCCTACGTATCTTATGGTTTTGGGTGCAATTGTAAATGGGATCGATTCCTTGATTTGTCTCTCTTTCGTCTTCTTGTTGGTGTATAGGAATGCCACTGATTTCTGTGCATTGATTTTATATCCTGCTACTTTACTGAATTCCTGTATGAGTTCTAGCAGTTTTGGGTGGAGTCTTTTGGGTTTTCCACATACAGTATCCTATCATCTGCAAAGAGAGTTTGACTTCCTCTTTGCCGATTTGGATGCCTTTGATTTCTTTTTGTTGTCTGATTGCTGTGGCTAGGACTTCAAATACTATGTTGAATAGCAGTGGTGAGAGTGGACATCCCTGCCGCGTTCCTGACCTTAGGGGAAAAGCTCTCAGCTTTTCCCCATTGAGAATGATATTCGCTGTAGGTTTTTCATAGATGGCTTTGATGATATTGAGGTAGGTACCCTCTATCCCTATACTCTGAAGACTTTTGATCAAGAAAGGATGCTGTACTTTGTCAAATGCTTTTTCTGCATCTATTGAGAGGATCATAAGATTCTTGTTCTTTCTTTTGTTAATGTATTGTATCACGTTGATTGATTTGCGGATGTTGAACCAACCTTGCAGCCCAGGGATAAATCCCACTTGGTCATGGTGAATAATCCTTTTAATGTACTGTTGGATCCTATTGGCTAGGATTTTGGTGAGAATATTTTGCATCCATGTTCATCAAGGATATTGGTCTGTAATTCTCCTTTTTGATGGGGTCTTTGTCTGGTTTGGGGATCAAGGTAATGGTGGCCTCATAAAAGGAGTTTGGAAGTTTTCCTTCCATTTCTATTTTTTGGAACAGTTTCAGGAAAATAGGTATTAATTCTTCTTGAAATGTCTGATAGAATTCCCCTGGGAAGCCATCTGGCCCTGGGCTTTTGTTTTTTGGGAGATTTTTGATGACCGCTTCCATTTCCCTAGTGGTTATAGGTCTGTTCAGGTTTTCTATTTCTTCCTGGTTAAATTTTGGTAGTTGATACATCTCTAGGAATGCACCCATTTCTTCCAGGTTATCTAATTTGCTGGCATAGAGTTGCTCATAATATGTTCTTATAATTGTTTGTATTTCTTTGGTGTTGGTTGTGATGTCTCCTCTTTCATTCATGATTTTGTTGATTTGGGTCATTTCTCTTTTCTTTTTGATAAGTCTGGCCAAGGGTTTATCTATCTTGTTAATTCTTTCAAAGAACCAGCTCCTAGTTTCGTTGATCTGTTCTACTGTTCTTTTGGTTTGTATTTCATTGATTTCTGCTCTGATCTTTATGATTTCTCTTCTCCTGCTGGGTTTAGGCTTTATTTGCTGTTCTTTCTCCAGCTCCTTTAGGTGTAGGGTTAGGCTGTGTATTTGAGATCTTTCTTGTTTCTTGAGAAAGGCTTGTATTGCTACACACTTTCCCTCAGGACTGCCTTTGCTCTATCCCAATGATTTTGAACAGTTGTGTTTTCATTTTCATTGGTTTCCATGAATATTTTTAATTCTTCTTTAATTTCCTGGTTAACCCATTCATTCTTTAGTAGGATGCTCTTTAGCCTCCATGTATTTGAGTTCTTTCCGACTTTCCTCTTGTGATTGAGTTCTAGTTTCAAAGCATTGTGGTCTGAAAATTTGCAGGGAATAATTCCAGTCTTTTGGTACCGGTTGAGACCTGATTTGTGACCTAGGATGTGATCAATTCTGGAGAATGTTCCATGGGCACTAGAGAAGAATGTGTATTCTGTTGCTTTGGGATGGAATGTTCTGAATATGTCTGTGAAGTCCATTTGGTCCAGTGTGTCATTTAAAGTCTTTATTTCCTTGTTGATCTTTTGCTTTAATGATCTGTCCATTTTAGTCAGGGGGCTGTTAAAGTCCCCCACTATTATTGTATTGTTGTCAATGTGTTTCTTTGCTTTTGTTATTAATTGCCTTATAAAATGGGCTGCTCCCATGTTAGGGGCATAGATATTTACAATTGTTAGATCTTCTTGTTGGATAGACCCTTTAAGTAGGATATAGTGTCCTTCTTCATCTCTTATTACAGTCTTTGTTTTAAAATCTAACTTGTCTGATATAAGGATTGCCACCCCAGCTTTCTTTTGGTGTCCATTAGCATGGTAAATGGTTTTCCACCCCCTCACTTTCAATGTGGGGGTGTCTTTGGGTTTAAAATGAGTCTCTTGCAGACAGCATATTGATGAGTCTTGTTTTTTAATCCAATCTGATAGCCTGTGTCTTTTGATTGGGGCATTTAGCCCATTTACATTCGGGGTAACTCTTGAAAGGTATGAATTTAGTGCCATTGTATTGCCTGTAGGTGACTGTTACTATATATTGTCTGTGTTCCTTTCTGATCTATGCTGCTTTTAGGCTCTCTCTTTGCTTAGAAGACCCCTTTCAATATTTATTGGAGGGCTGGTTTCGTGTTTGCAAATTCCTTTAGTTTTTGTTTGTCCTGGAATCTTTTTATCTCTCCCTCAATTTTCAGTGAGAGCCTAGCTGGATATAGTATTCTTGGCTGCATATTTTTCTCGTTTAGTGCTCTGAAGATCTCATGCCAGTCCTTTCTGGCCTGCCAGGTCTCTGTGGATAGGTCTGTTACCAATCTAATGTTTCTACCATTGTTGGTTACATATCTCTTCTCCCGAGCTGCTTTCAGGATTTTCTCTTTGTCTCTGAGACTCGTAAGTTTTACTATTAGATATCGGGGTGTTGACCTATTTTTATTGATTTTGAGAGGGGTTCTCTGTGCCTCCTGGATTTTGATGCCTGTTTCCTTCCCCACATTAGGGAAGTTCTCTGCTATTATTTGCTCCAGTATACCTTCTGCCCCTCTCTCTCTTCTTCTTCTGGGATCCCAATTATTCTAATGTTGTTTCATTGTATCGTATCGCTTTCTCTCGAATTCTGCCCTCGTGATCCTGTAGTTGTTTCTCTCTCTTTTTCTCAGCCTCTTTATTTTCCATCATTTGGTCTTCTATATCACTGATTCTCTCTTCTGCCTCATTTATCCTAGCAGTTAGTGCCCCCATTTTTGATTGCACCTCATTTATAGCCTTTTTGATTTCGACTTGGTTAGATTTTAGTTCTTTTATTTCTCCAGAAAGGGTTTCTCTAATAACTTCCACGCTTTTTTCAAGCCCAGGTAGTATCTTTAAAGTCATGATTCTGAACACTAGGTCTGACATCATACTAATGTCCATATTGAGTAGGTCCCTGGCTGACGGTACTACCTCTTGTTCTTTTTCCTGAGGTGATTTTTTTCGTTTTGTCATTTTGTCCAGAGGAGAATAGATGAATGAGAGAACAAAATCCTAACAGGTTAACAACGTCCCCAGCAAATATACTGTATACAAATCAGAAAAGACCTGAAACGAGGGGAAAAGAAAGGGAAAGAAAGAAAAAAGAAAGAGAGAGAAAAAAAGAGATAAAAGCAAAAACAGAACAATACAAAAAAACAGAATATGATCAAATATGATCAGGCTAGTGCATAGATCAGTGCCACACACTAGATTTTGGGCGTATTTTGGTCTGTTAGAAAAAAGTGCCTCCTAAAATTTTAAAGGAAGAAAGACTTATATATGTACAAAATAAGGGTTGATACAATGAAGGGATGGAAGATGACTGTAAAGATGAAAATTATAAAAGATTTTATAAAAGGAATTGATAAGAAGTTGTTTGAAAAAAGAAAGATTTAAAAAAAAAAAAAGAAAAGGGAGTGAATATGATCAGGCAGGAGACTAGAACAAAGCCATATACTAGTGATTTAGGGTATATTTTGATCTGTTAGAAGAAACTGTATCTTAAAATTTTAAAGAGAGAACAACTTATATATATATGCCAAAAATAAGGGTAACTACTACGAAGGGATAAAATATGACTCTAAAAATGAAAAATAAAACATGTTTTTTCAAAAAAGGGATTGATAAGATGTTGGTTGAAAAAGGGAAAAAGAAAAATTAAAAAAAAAACAGTTAAAAAATAAACTTTGAAAAACTAATGAATCATAGTAAGAAAAAGCCATGAATTCTATGTGCAGTATTCCCCTAGCGCTGGAGTTCTCCCGTTCTTCTTGATCGGTAAACTTGGTCTTGGTTTGCTGGCTGTTCGTGCTGATCTTCTGGGGGAGGGGCCTGTTGCCGTGGTTCCCAAATGTCTTTGCCGGAGGCGGAATTGCCCCGCCCTTGTCGGTCTGGGCTAAGCAAGCTGCTCCGGTTTGCTCTCAGGAGCTTTTGTTCCCTGCAAGCTCTCGGTGCAGCTTTGGAGGACCAGGGTGAAAATGGTGGCCTCCCAATCTCCACCCGGAGGAGCTGAGAACTCGGGGCCCCGCTCCTCAGTGCGCCACCAGAGAAAAGCAGTCACTC
The DNA here is from genome assembly GCF_037043125.1 of Eumetopias jubatus. Taxonomy (NCBI): domain Eukaryota; kingdom Metazoa; phylum Chordata; class Mammalia; order Carnivora; family Otariidae; genus Eumetopias; species Eumetopias jubatus. The sequence continues at coordinate 39,906,425 of NW_028274820.1, forward strand.
CCGTCTCCCCGGTCTCCGGCCGCACTCCGTGCTCACCCGGCCTGTGACCGAGTGTTTCTATCTCTGGCTCCCGACCCCGTGTGAAGTCTCCAAACCTAGCAGATCCCTGCGGTGCGTTCCCACGCTGCTCCTCCCGGTGGAGGAAGGGGAGTCTCCCCGGATCTGCCGTTTGTTGGGTTCCTGCTGGAGGAGCAGTGGCCCGACTGGGCCGCGGATCACAGTTTATGGCAACCCCGAGCTGAGAGCCTGCGCCTCAGTTCCGTCTCTGCAGCCGGCTTCCCAGCTCCGATACCTGGGAGCTCTGCTGCACACAGGCACCCCCGGTTTTTCTGTGACCCCGAGGGTCCTGGGACCACACTGTCCTGCGAGGGTTCCACCCCCCACTTAGCCACTGGAGCGACGTCCCTCAGCAGAGCCGGCTTCTAAAAGGTCCGATTTTGTGCTCCGCGGCCCTATCACTTGCCAGAGGCGGCCGTCGGAGGCCCCCTCCCCCACCGTCTATCGTCCCAAATATCGCCTCGAATTCACTTCTCCACACGTCCTACCTTCCAGAAAGTGGTCGCTTCTCTGTTCAGAGAGTTGTTGCTACTCTCTTCTTCGATCTCCTGTTGAGTTCGTAGGTGTTCAGAATGGTTTGATCCCTATTCAGCTGAATTCCTGAGACCAGACGAAATCTAGGTCTCCTACTCCTCCGCCATCTTGCTCCGCCCCCCCCACAACTGACTTTCATTCATCTTTTTCATCTTTATATTCTTGGTCCCCAGTGAAGAGTATGGCATATAATTGATGCTTCATAAGTTTCTTGGATAAATTACCCGGAGGTCTCTCCAGATAAGCAATGCAGGTCATCAAACCAAATCTGGCCCCCATGTGTTTTATAAATAAAATCTTATTGGAACACAGCCACACTCATTTAGCTATATCCTGTCTACTGTCATGCCACAAACAGCAGAGCTGAGGAGTTGTGACAGAGATTGTATAGCCCACAAACCTCCAATATTTGCTATCTGGCCCTTTGCAGAAAAAGCTTGCTGACCCCTGGTCTAGGCGTTCATTTTCTCCTACTCATGATTGCTGGGTAAACTCTGAAAATGTCTTAGTCCCTGGTTGCCCTTTATCTAGATTTTTAAGAAATAATAGACCATTATTTTTGGTCTTTGAAGTTACTACAAGGTAGTAATTAAGTTACAGCTGTACTTGACTACAATTTCAAGGGTAACAAAATGCTGGTATTACTGAACAACTAATTGAAGTTGGGTGTTTTCAAAATTGCATCGGTACCACATTCGTGAGTCATCATTTTGTTGTCGTATTTGAGGGACCTTGGTGGAAAGTGGGGTAGAAAGAGCCCCATGGTAACTGGATAAATGATAAACTTCTAACACCATTTCAGTTAAAGCAAGAGGAATTGTAAGATTATTTCCAGAGATCTGTAAGACAAGTTATATGACAGTAGAAAGCATGAAAATATTTTTCTCATGCTTATTCTTTGAGTAGCCTGATAATAATGTTTTGGTCTCTGGACTTCCATAGCAATGGACCTTTGTTCAGACCAGGTTAAGAAGAGTAAATTAAGCACTATCATTTTCTACTTGTGATTTCTAGAGATTCTAAGTTTATATGTGGCTGTTAGCACGTTGCCTGACACAGAACATGCCTTCAAAAATATTTGCTGAATTAATGTCCTGGCAAGTAGAACCTGGCTTTGCAAAATCTTTACAGGATTCATTTATTATTGATACATTACATTAGGTCCTTATACGTATAGAAATAGTAAATTTTATCATTGCTCAGAGGAGGGGCGAGGTTGTATCCAGCTGAGATTGGCAAATAAGATGACAAAGAATGTACAATTCGAGTGACCATCGAAGGACTTGGGGGGAAGAAGGACGGCCAAGGAAGGCAGATAAGGATGGAGGTGGCATTAGCAGAGACAGGCACACATGAGATGGGTTGAAAGCCTGCCTGAAGTGAAGCAGTTGGTTTATGCAGGTTAAATGGTTGCAGTAAAATTGAACTGCTATTTGAAATTAGATCTAGAATTTAAGTGCCTTCGATACCTCACTGTATCACTAGGCAACCACAGATGTTTGAACAGAAGAATAAAAAGGAAAAAAAAGAACATGAGGTGTGGGAAAGATGAGTCAGGAGACACAGGGAGAGATGACCTCGAAGGAGGAGCAGTAGACGATGAGGGAAAGAGTGACACAAGAGCCCATGAAACATAAGCTGCCTAGTTACAGGGGAAGAAAGTGAGGAGCTCAAAACTGACCACAGGGTCTCTAGCCTCAGGAAATATGGCCCTTTCATTAGGAGAAACAGAGGTCAGAAATATGGGGTGAAGACAATTAGCTCATTTTTTAAGAGCATTTTTTAAAAAGATTTTATTTATTTGACAAAGAGAGCACAAGCACGGGGAACGGCAGAGGGAGTGGGACAAGCAGACTCCCCACGGAGCAGGGAGCCCGACGTGGAGCTCGATCCCAGAACCCTGGGATCATGACCCGAGCCAAAGGCAGACGCTTCACTGACTGAGTCACCCAGGCGCCCCTTAACTCATGTTTTTAATGAAGAAGGTGGTGAGCTCAGGAGACCGGCTGGGCTAGGGGGCAGATTTGGGAGTCCCCAGAGGAAAGGAAGACGTCAAGAGTCTGGGGCCCATGAGAGGAAGGAGAGTGCAGTACAAGAAAAGGCCGTCACACGTAGCCATCAGGAGACCATTTACTGCCTTCAAAACTGAAGGCCAGGTTGCCAAAGCGTGAAGCTGCCGCACCCAACCTGGGGGCTTAGACTTCTGATTGCTCTTGAAGGTAGTGTTGGAGAGATTCCAAAAAGCCTAATGGAAATTTTACAGAAAGCTAAATAAATAAATGAAAACAAGTCACTTTTTTTTTTCTTTTCCTGAAATCATACCAATCCAGTGTTGGTTTTTGTGCAGACTGGAAGTTCTAATGTGCATTAAGGATGGATTTGATTGATTTAAAATAGGGAAGTGCATTATTACTTAATCTTGCCTCTTCAGCCTTTTGAAAGCATTCATTTAAGTGTTCCTTGGAACACACTTTGGCAAATGTGTGAGATAATGATGTGAGGTTGCCTAGCAGCAGCCTCTGTAATGGGCAGAATCAGGCTTTTAGTCCCAAGATGTCCACATAACTGCAACGCTAAGAGGTTACAGAGTGTTTCCATGTACATTGTCTCACCTGGTCCTCTCACCACTCGTTAAAACACTGCCCCGCTACCTCTAATTCAGAAAATAATTAGGCAGGCTCCTTTTAAACTTTGCACAGTCCTACCCATTAAGAGTTGCTTCAGGATTGATCTGGAGGAATCCAGCCCTTTTTTTTTCCCTTCTATTAAGAAAATTGAAATCTGGCTTTTTTTTTTTTTTTTTTATTGTCCATTAGCAAAATCACCTCAGAAGGGGTTTGTGCCATGTCTTTGGATTTTCTTTATGTGTATGCCTCACGTCTGTGGCTCTTTAATTCAGATACCCAGCATAATGATGCCAATATCCTTAATAAGTATTTGAGGCTAGAAGTGGATTTTCACGGGGACATATTTCTGACTCGTGTTATTTCAGTATGTACATTCCAAGGGATTGATTGTTGTAATCCAAGTATCATTAACTAAAAATGTGAAAAGCTCATTGCTAAAAATCCTTAGAGAGTCTGTAAACATCCTGTGCTGCCACTTCAGAGCTTTGAACATAAACTCCTAAAAAATAACTGCGTGTGCAATTCATGTTTTGCGTGTGTGTTTAGAAATTTATCCTGAAACACAAATAGGAGCAGAATTAATTAGCAGGGTTAATTAAACACTTCTGTAGGAGCACTGTTCTCTCTACAGTCCATGCCAGAAAGTTGCTGGAATATTTTTAATTTTACAAAGATAGAGACAGACAGCTAGCAAGGAGTAGTTTCACACACAAGGTTGCACCAAACATAACACGCCCTCTGTTAATCATCTCCGATCACTGGGCATGCTGAAACGGGACACTGAACAACATCCTTTGCCAAACAGTTCCAAGTAAAGCCGTAAGAATTATCTCCCATGTCCAAGGAGGAATAAGTGCCACCCGTGGAATCCAGCTCCTGCATTTGCCATTGAAGTCCATTCCCAAAGCCTCTCCTCTGATTGGTTTTTTGGCATCATGTTGAGTGTTCCCATCCCCCAGCAGCTGCTGCCCTTGAGAGCCAGCATAACTCAGAGAGGCAAAGATCATTCAGCTCCAAACACTGAGGAGATTTTGGCATCTTCCCCATCACAGGAGGCCAGCCAAGTTGTACTCCAACCCAACCTCTGAGAGAAGCCTTTCAAAGACATAAATGTTTTATAGCTGAGCCCCAGCTTAAGAAGTTTCCCCTATGCTCTGCCCTCTTCTGTCTCAGGACTGGCCAGAGGCCATTTGCAAGGGAGAGACCAGAAGAGAAAGCTTTGACTCGCCCTTTCTCCCCTAAACCTCCCAGACTCTCAGGGGTCACTTTCTGTGTTGGAGGTATGGGGGAAGTGGGCTGGGTTCCTGTCAGAAGGCACCAAAACCCAAAGGCAGGGCAGGCATGGAGGACAGAGCCTGGCATTTGAAGCAAGGAGTTGGAGCCAGAGAAGGAACAAAAGGAAAGTCATGTTGGTCCCTGCTTTGAATGTAAAGAATTATTTGATAGTGTTTATTCTTGCTTATTTTGCTCATTCCAGTATATTTGAAGGTAAAACTCTTTGTTTGTTTAATTTTACTATATTATGTTATGGTAGTCACCCTACATTACATCATTAGTTTTTGATGTAGTGTTCCATGATTCATTGTTTGCGTATAACACCCAGTCCTCCATGCAGTACGTGCCCTCTTTAATACCCATCACCAGGCTAACCCATCCCCCAACCCCCTCCCCTCTAAAACCATCAGTTTGTTTCTCAGAGTCCATAGTCTCTCATGGTTCGTCTCCCCTACGATTCCCCCTCTTCATTTTTCCCTTCCTACTATCTTTTTTTTTTAAACATATAATGCATTATTTGTTTCAGGGGTACAGGTCTGTGATTCATCACTCTTAACACAATTCACAGCGCTCATCATAGCACTTACCCTCCCCAGTGTCCATCTCCCAGCCACCCCATCCCACCCATCCCTCTCCACTCCAGCAACCCTCAGTTTGTTTCCTGAGATTGAGAGTCTCTTATGGTTTGTTTCCCTCTCTGGTTTCATCTTGTTTCATTTTTCCCTCCCTTCCCCTATGGTCCTCTGTCTTGTTTCTCAAACTCCTCATATCAGTGAGATCATATGATACTTGTCTTTCTCTGATTGACTTATTTCACTTAGCATAATACCCTCTAGTTCCATCCACGTTGTTGCAAATGGCAAGATTTTGGGTTTTTTGATGGCTGCGTAATATTCCATTGTGTGTGTGTGTGTGTGTGTGTGTGTGTGTGTGTGTGTGTGTGTGTGTACCACATCTTCTTTATCCATTCATCTGTTGATGGACATCTTGGCTCTTTCCATAGTTTGGCTATTGTGGACATTGCTACTATAAACATTGGGGTGCACATACCCCGAAGCTAAAACTCTTTGTGATGGGTATTGGGCCTCTGTCCAGCAGGACCTCTCCTGGCTTAACTGAACATTCCTCAACATAGAAGTGTTTCCTGTGGCTTTAGAAAGGCATACATTATTTTCTTTTACACTTTGGAATTGGGGTAAAGTCCTTAGATTCAGAGATGCACTGACTTTGACTCATGGCCTTAAAAAGAATAGTAATTGGTCTTTTTCACATGTGTGTATATCCTAGATGGTGCCAAAGGTCCCAAATCACTAAGGGCATCCAGTTCACTGGTGGTACAAGGAGGAAAAATTAAGCGCAAGTTTGTGGATCTGGGGTAAGCATTTCGTGATGTAAAAAACAAACCCTCTGTAAAAAAAAAAAAAAAAAGCTAAAAGAGAAAATGTCAGTTTCCCCTTTCTGACTGTGTGCTGTCATTATAGGGCACCTTTGCGAAGGAATTCCAACAAGGGAAAGAAATGGAAAGAAAAGGAAAAAGAAGCCAATAGGTTTTCTCCAGGTAGCAGGTACGGGTGGGTGATCTCAACTTTCTGGCCCCCCTCCTCCCATGGCTAACCAAAATCAATGGTCAGGATCTGTGAGCTAAAGTGATCCACCTAGAGGCGAGATGGAAGAGAAATTGCACGATCAGTTTATATTTGTCCTAACCCCAGTTGTAGTCTACACTGGCGTTGGGTATATCCATTGGTTTAATTGCAGAATTATGGTCACATGAACGGTTTCAATAAATGTTTGTCTAAATACAGCATAAATGTATCTATGTGATATGTCAGTTAGGCATAGTTCAGGGTCTTTACCTGGTTACCCACAATACTAATATCCTCTTTTTTGTCAAGTCTGAAAGGGTAATTTTACATTGAAGTACCTTGTTGGTTTTTAGCACTGTTCTGTCCACATGTGAGAAGGACCTTCATCTCTTGCTGTACTCAGCTGTTCAACTGATTTTCTTCAGGCCCTACCAACTATTCTTATCAGTAAAGACTTCCCTATCGAAAAGTGAGCTTTGTACTGCATGTTGTCAAGTCTTCCCAATTTTATTCTGAGATTACAGGATTTTAAGTTTAAATTTGTATCTGGAAGCAATAAGGCATGGAGCTTGACTGCCTGGGTTTGGATCAGAGCTCTCCCAGTTAATACCTTTAAAATCTTGGACAAATTCTGTGACCTGTTTGCCTCCATTTTTTTGTGTGAAATAAGGGTAAATAACAGGATCTACCTAATAACTTTAGAGTAAGGATTAAGTAAGTTTTCATACAAAGCACGTCAGATAGTACCTGGCACGTAGGAGGCATTTAAAAATAATAATAATTAAGATAACAGTTTGCTATCATTTTTACTTGCAAGTTACAGTTTTACAGAGCAGTTTTACAGGTATCACTTTAGTCGATCCTTATAATAAGGTCGGGAGGCCAGAAAATAATACCATACTTTATTAAGAACCTCACCTTTGTAGAATTTAATTGATTTGCCCATGATTATGCAGCAAGCACTTAACTCAGCGGGGCTTGTGCCTCCATCCAGATGCCTTTGCAACACAACACCTCCCTTCCACTTATTTATGCACTGAATGATGCGGAAATCTCTTCACGAAATTTGGGAATCACCCCAACAGCGGTAGACTAAGGAAGAAACAGAAAGCTAATGATAAAAGATCATCAAATCATTTTGGGACCACTGATCCATTTTATAGGTCGTCCTCTGTTTTCTTTTTCTTCTTTTCCTTTTTTCTGGCAATACCAGTTGGTGAGAAATTGTACCTTCTTCCTGGGATTATAGGAGAGTGGGGTCAGGGATGAGAAGAGGGAATTCCCAAATTAATTGTGTTAGTCTGTTGTGGTGGTGGTTTGATCCTGTACAATGGAGAAAGCGTAAAAAGCTCTGTTTATATCGAGGACACCGTTCTTGGAAAAAATAAGTCCATGACCCAACTCAAAAGCAATTTAACTTTGTGTGGTTTCGGAGTGAGAAATATAAAACAGTCTGCTGTGTGCTTTAAAATTAGGAATAGGAAACGATCAAATATACTCAGGATAAAATACCATAAAAACTGCAAGTGTTTCAGGGAGAGAGACGCCAGATGCACAAGGGGAGAGAAGCTGGGACACTTCTGTAGTAAACACTGCCCTCCTTTTGGCCCCTGGACTTCTGAGGCAGTCACTTCCTCTCACCTTGAGGCTCCACTCGGAAAAGGATGGAAGGAAGTATCCAGCAGTGGGGAGAAGGTTTGACTGAATTTCATCCTAGTAGCCAGAGGCTATCACCTCCCTGTACAAACGCCAGGTGAAAAGCAAGCAAGTCTTGATTCTGTTGGTGAGCGCGCACTTTACTCTAGGCCAGCCCCAGGGAGTCAAGGGTGGGCTGTCACTGCAGCGAATGCCAATTTTGGAACCAGCAGCCAGCCAGCTCAGTATTTTTAAAATACTAACCCTGAAGTCTTTCTGCTTCACTGGTCACAAGTATTTACACATGTACCAATGCTACAAAATAGTTTTCAATTGGAATCATAATTTTATAATTATCTGTAGTCATAGTAGAATTTTGGCAGTCCTGACAGGAATTCATGTAATTGAAATATATAGAACAAGGGAAGAAGAGGGAGGAATTTTTGTTTCACAGAACAATTTTTTGAGCTATCACAGTAGTTGGTTAACGCTAATCAAATCTAATGACAGCCTCTCTGCTCCTACATAGATTGATAATGGGCCCAGAACCTTTTAAAACATAGGTCAGAAAACAGAGTTACTGCCCAGTAGGGGCTTCCTGCAACTGAGTTGGTTTCACAGGGCCCCCGAAGGTGGGTGGGTGGTAAGCACCGTCAGCTTCAGGGTCCCACTGCAGTTGGGGGAGACTGGGAATGAACTCATCACCTCTGTGAAGCTTTCTCAGAAAAGAGAGGGAATGATTCATGAATTGAGTTAGTGATCTTATCTCTTAGGCTTTTCATTATTAGGCTGTAAAAATCAGATGAGGTCATTCAATCAGTTCTAGCCCGAGGCTGCGGGACTTTAAAGAGGCAAGACCAGAGGTTTGCTAAATTCGGTCTTGGTTTTAGTTTTTTCCTTCCTCAAGAGTTAAGAGTTTACTTTATTGTATTCCTTGGGGAGACCTAATGACTCACATGCACGACCAACATGAAACAAATAGATGAGGTTCAATAATTATAATAATAAATAAACCCTACAAAAAATATGGCTCGGTCCTAGCCTTTTCACATATGTGCTCAGCGAACATTCTGATTTAAACAGGCAGCATAGCAAAGAACAGAAGCAGGAAAGTGAGTGGGTTGTCAGAGCTTGTCGACAAAGGGTAAAAATACTACCCTCATTTTAGAGCAAGTTGCCACTGATGTCAGTAGAGTACCTGCTTTGGAGCTCTGTGGGAGAAGCTCCTGGTTGAGTGGCAGAATGGAAAAGCGTGTTAGCAGTTATGTGCATCTCAGAACAAGGCTAGACAGTGGCGTGTGGGAAAACGACAGGAAGAGAGATGACACACCTTTGTGGAGGTGAATTTGCATTCCCCTTAGAAGCGTCAACTGTGGAAAAAACACTGTGCTGGAATCCAAGTATTCATCCTGGCTTTGCCATAGGTAAGGCTCTGAATTTCCTAGACCTTGGTTTCCCACCAAAAAATAATCAGATGGATTAAAACTACATGGTCTCCAACTCCCCAGCCATCTCTGTCTGTACTATCCAATATGGTAGCCTCTAGCCAGATGTGACCATTGAGCACTAGAAATGTGGCTAGTCTATATTGAGATGTGTTGTAGGAGAAAATGCATGCAGGAGTTCAAAGACTTAGTATGAAAAAAAAAGAATGTGAAATACCTTATTAAAAATTTTATAATACTGATTACCTGTTGAAATAATAATATTTTGAATATTTTGGGTTAAATAAAATATAAATTAATTTTACCTCTTTTTTTATGTGGTTACCAGAAAATTGTAATTTATATATGTAGTTCATATTGTATTTCTATTGGACAGGGTTAATCCATATGATTCTATGAAAAACATCCTCTTTTCAGTTCTAACTCATTCTGTTGATCTATAAATTGGCATTTTTCCTGTTTATTTTTTTTACTTTTTTATTGAAGTATAATTAATACACAGTATTATGTTAGTTTCAGGGATACAATATAATGATTCAAAAATTTCTGTGTATTACTCAGTGCTCATCACGATACATGTGTTCTTGTTTGTCTATTCTTTTTTAAATCTATAGCTACTCTTCTGTGTTCCCAGTATAATTTCTTTACACACAGAGGTACAAAAGATGTAACAATATAATTTATTTTAAAGGCAAATTCATGGGGAAGAATAAGATAAAGCAAAAACTAACATTGGTACTTAAAATATAACATCTTCAACAATACTGTCATACGTGCCTGAAGAGAAAAGCACCTCACCACTGCCTAAACTTGACCCACAGAGGCACCCCAAAAAGGACCCAAAATTTCTTTAAAAAAAAAATTATTTAAAAAACAGGAAACAAAATGCAGTTGTAAATTGCCAGAGGAGAATGGCAAAATAATTTCAATGTGGCAAGTTTCAAGAGAGCGTTTAAGGCACGAACAACGATAATGAAAACTCAGTAAAGCCCCATGGAGTGCTTAACTTTGACATAACAGTTCTGCGGGGTCTCCCCTTCACTTGATAGTTTTAATGCCCAAAGATGGCTTTCCTTAAAAAGAGGATTATTTGGGTTATAAATTAAAAGTAATTGATTCAAGTCTCCAGTTTTAAAACCTACCTTTTTTTGAGTTTCAGTTCATCTTACAAATCTTGTCATTTTGTTTATATATCCAGTAAAATTTTATAAAAAAATTTATAGAGACCCTTGAATAATGTTAGCTTGGCCTCAGTAGAGCCATCTTGTTCCCATGTAGTTGTCTATCCTGTTTTTAGAAAACTGCACTTATAAATTTAATCTGTCCGTTTTCTTTTTAAGTACGTCCCAGTGCTTGAAAGCTGACAAACTTTGACATTCCTAACAGATCAACACTCTTGCACTTGAAAAAACTTTTGAAAATCTAGTCGATTAAAATGTTACCATAGAGGCTGTAAACATCCAGTGCTCTTATCACTTTGATTATTTTTCATCTTAACCAGTTAAATATATTAAGATAGAATGAATAGACAGACTTCTCTCTCAGATTTCTAATAATACAAATTTTCTTAAATCCTAAGCAATATATTTATTATTCCTAAATCTAACATTTTTGTTTTGAAATATCAAATTTTTATTTACATAATCATCTTGCTGTTTCATTTTAAACCTTCCCAGGATGGGGAGGACTCATTAAGGGAACAGTTTCCCCGTCTCCTATGAATGCAGAGGGGGCACAAAAGACCTTTTCCCTTCCACCCTCTGGGGTTTTCCAGCTGGAGTCCTATAAATTAGATTGACAGAAGACAGGTTAACAAGGGGAAAGCATACACACTGATTGAACGTAAGCTTTGTGTGATGCAGGAACCTTTATCAGGAAGTGAAGACCAAAGAAGTGGTTAAGCCTGAGCATTTTAATGCTAGGTTTGTTGAAGAGTGGAAAGTCTTGGAAAAAATGTGAGAGGACAAAAGGGTATGAACTAAGGGTAGTAAATGGGAAACTTCGCAAGGCCTCTTCGTTCCCCAAAGCATTGTTCCTTCAGATCCCTCTTGGTATCCCTCCATCTACAGACAAGGATGTTCCTTTCCTCCAGGTATAGGGAGGGCACCTCTCCCATAAGATCTTATGATCTGCTTCAGGGGCATTGGGGAGGTCAGAGAACCCTTCACGTACCTGCCATTTCTCAGATTCCTTCACCTTAAAATATTTGCTATGCTAAGTTGTCATGTTCTGTGGTAGCATGTCCAGAACCCTGTAAGAAATGAAGGTTAAACACTACAGTGACCATCTCAGACGGGTTATTGGGGTTATCAATCGGCGCTTTGGACCATAACTCAGGGTCGAAGCAGGATGTGTCAGTGGTGGTTGGCCTGACCTGTAGGTGGACACCTGCTTGTCCTACCTGTTATCTTTGAGGGTCTCCAAGTGTCCTTCCAAAGGGGCTGGCTTTTACAACCTCAGTCTCCTCAGTGGATGTTAGAACCTTACGGAATTACTTCCTCTGATTTGAATAAAGGGAAGTCTGCACCCCTTCCTCTGAATGCACCTAACTTTCTTCAATTAATCTCCTTAACTACCTGCTTGAATTCTATATTCTGCTTTTACTTTTTCTGTTCTGACAGTTCCTGAACTCCTAATTATATCTCGATGACATTCAGTTCACACACCTTGTATTCAAAGTTAAGACAAATCAAAAAAAAAAAAAAAATTGCTATGGAATGTTTACCTGAGCAGCTTAATTTTGGGGTGCTGACCCCAGAATGAACTGGTTTCAAGATGTATGTATTGGGTTAACAGCTCTGTAAGGGTTGTTAATTATAAACCATTTAAATGCCAGGAAACAGTGATTACCCCCACCTCATCCCGCCCCCCCATGACAATTTAATATGACAGAGACTTAATTTGAAGCCATTCTTTTTCCCAGTTCCTAACAATAAAACAATCAGGGTTACATCAGTGACCTGTAATTCCATTTTTACCAAAAATGATAGTGAGACATTATTGTACAAGTTAAAAAAGAAGATGAATTACAGAACACATACCTATTTTGATCCTCTGGAAGTTATTTTCAGATCCATGAAACACTCATTTCTACCAATCTTGATTTTTCAAGGGGATTATTAAGGATCTCTACGAAGCTTATGCACCCCAGACCATAACCTGCTGTCAGAGTCAAAACTGTCTATGTAGGGAGGGAGGGAGAGAGGGAGGGGAGGAGAGAGGGAATGGAGGAAGGTAGTAAGGAGAGAAGGAAGAATTTTATGTTATTCTTAACAGATTTCTCCACCAAATGGGAAAGGCTATAAGTGGTCAGTAATGGTATGACTGCTTCCAAGCTCTCTCTGCTCCTTTTGTAGGCCCAAGAGTTCAAATTGTCCAAAAGGAAATTGGTATTTATTTTAGAAAGCATGTCTGTTAAGCTGATAGATCTGTAATTATGAAGTAATGGCGAGGTTGCTTTTTTTGATGAATATACCCTAGGTCCAAACAAATGGAAACATACTGACCATTCAGGATAGTAGGAGACACACAGAGGTTACCTCAGTTCATGGTGTTTTAGAGTCGAGGCTGCCCAAAGATACAGCCTCAGCAGGGGCATCGCCAGACCTCCTGGAGACCCGGAAAATTCTCTTCAAAGGATTCCAGGACCTGGTGGTTTGCAGTTGTGAGGACACTGGTTATTTCCTTAGAAGTGGGCTTTCTTTGCTTTCTATCTGACAGTTCCTCCAGTCCTTCCATCATCTTGTATAGAAAGCTGGAGAAGAAAGCCTCTGAATGTCCCCCGAAGCTGAGCTTCCATGATGTCACTCATCACACTCACACTGTATATGGCCTCGGGACCTGTCTTCAGTGCTGGATATACAAGTCCTCATGGAATTATTAGTCTTGATATTTTCCTGGCAGTGAGGCTCTTATGAAAGAGTTTAATGATATGTGGTCTTGAGATTTTGTTTGAAATGTTCCATGGTCAGAATTTGAATCCAAAGTCCTTTTCAAATAAGGCATTAGGATGACAGCAAGTAGGCAATAATATTCTTATTTCTGCCTAATTAAAAAAAATGGGCATGGTGGTGGTTGTCCCAAAAGCATCATTACAAAGGCAGTTCACTTGGGAGCAGGACAAGATAGTCATGCTGTCATTAATTATGGCCTGTTTATAAACTTTAAAACAATATCCATATATTTAAGCACTGCTGTACCTTTTTGAATTATGAATGGCACTCTTAAAAAAAAAAACTTCCATGCTACTTTGATTAATTGATTTGGAAATGAATAACCAAAGGGGGAAATAATCCTTAGGTCCAGTTTATCTCAGATATGTCCAATGATAATGTAGGACTGCAGAAAAAAATATTTGTATGGTTCTGCACAGTTAGAGCTTTCTGGGCATTTTTACTGGACTGTGGAACTTGAGCTTAAAAGTCAGGCCTTAGAAGCTAAATTATGACTGGATAGATAGAACTGCAGAGATTTACCTCCCATGAGGTGTATGGTTTCATTTTCAAGGAGTGGGATGGGGGGAGGGGATGAGACCCAGCTTCACGGAGACATTCCCAGGCTTGTTAAGCTGGAGACACTGGTCTTATCTCCCCCCAAGACATATATTACTTTCTGAAGGGTAAGAACCCAGGATCCTTCCCTAGTTGAATTTGTTTACATGAAGGCGATAAGATTTCTCTCCCTCTACCAGAAGGGAGGTGGGGACAGCACTACTGTCCCTGTCTTATCTAATCATCCAGATTGGTATTTTTTAGATTCCTCACCTGTAGACCAAGAATAGGACGACAACTGGCTTTCATTCTGTCACTCTGGAAAGACGAAAGTAGGGCATGGGGACCCAGTGCAATAATTTTCTGTAAGTAGTCACCCATTCTCCAGAAACCTCATATTTGCATTCAGGAAAATAGAAATAAATGTAGATACTAAAAACTTGCAAGAGTCAACTCAGACGTGTTAACATGCAGATTCCAGACGAACTCCTCCCTTCCTCTCTCCCAGATTCTAATTCGATAAGCCCAGGTGCCCAAGAACCTGTATATGAGCAGCTGCCCCGGGTGACTCTTACCGGTCTTGTTTGGGAAACACTGCACTGGTCCACGACCCAGGAATAGAAAGTGCTTCTTACAGAAGACCGGTCTGCCTCTGCTAGCGTGGTCTCTTAAGTCCAGTTCTTGTTCCCCCTCTACCCCGTCTTTTAATAGCAAGTAAGTAGACTTCGGGATACAGAATTTTTTTAGTTTAGACTTTAGGATGAGACTGAAGGTTGACACATCTCTCGTTGGGCTTTCTCTGTTATCTTTACAGTCCCCTTTATTGTTTTTTTGAAAAAGGAATTCACCATCATAATCATCAGATATATCCTGGAATCTTTAAATGACCAGTCATTATACTCACCCAACCTATGATCTCAGCATTCTGCCAAAACTTCTGGCATCTCCGTTTTCTTTAGTCACTATTTTTATAATCCCTTTACATTTGTAGATTGCTTTGCAGTTAACAAGATGCTTTTACATTTATTGTCCCATTAGAGTCTCCCAGTAACGTTGGAAAGAACAGAAACAGGAGTTACACTGTTTATGTAAATTTGAAATATATTTTGAAATATTTGAAGTATATAATATTTCAGAATATTTGGAGTGCGACGTGAGAAGACTGAAGTCCAGAATGCGTGTGGGTCATGAGTTGTCTAGCTGTGGTGTGGAGGCACTTTTAATTGAAAGGCAATCTCTTTGCCGTCATGACATCAACAGCCAACAAATACTAGGCACTGTGTCAAATCTCCTTTGGACATATTGAGGGTTGACCTCTTCCCAGATGCGCAGAAACCACTGCCCATTCCTGCCTCAGCTCTTGATAATTCTTTTTCTCTAACCAAAAGATAAATATAAATACGCAAGTACATGCACTGATAAAAATATGTTTTCAAACTGTTTCTCAAATGCCTTTGAATCCTTTAAATGTTAAACATTATGCCTTTATACTTTTCACAGTTTCCCAAGCACTTTCACGCATATTATCTCATTTAATTCTTAACAACCACATGTGAGCTACATAAAATATCCACCTTTTACAGAGGAGAAATAGAGGCTGAGAGAAGGCTCAAGGCCATGTATTCGAGAGGTGACAGATCCTGGTCCTCCAAGGAGAGTGTTAAGACCTGCCGTCCGGTCTCCTCCGAGGGGGTGTGAGGGTGATTGGCTGCCACATCTGTCACTCCATTGATCACCTGGGTCGATTCAGCTGATGTGGCTAGCTAGCACTCCGATTATGATGAAAAACCAATAAGGTGTGTGTTCTGCTTAAAGTATCATAAGCCCTGAAATTTCCAAATTATTTAACTACCTCATTTTCTAAAGTCCCAAACTCTTGGAAGCATGAGTTCAGAGAAGGCCAGGAAAGAATGCTGGCTAAGAGCTAATGTCACTGGCAGTAAGGTACTGCTAGGTCACCCAAATAAGGGGACTGGTGTGGTGTGGTGGTTAACCTAATAGCAGTTCCAGAAAGACAGTGCCCCTCTGACTTTAATTCATCCACATGCACTTAATAGACACATTTCATAAGAATTCACTATGGCAATAGCGATATGAAAATGTTGACCATTGTTCTAGAATCCATTGCGATGCAAAGAAGATAGCTACTGAGATTAATGTCCTAGTCAAAAATGCAAAATTTTTCCTCTGTCGTGTAGAACCATTTGTCAAACTGCTACTTTGAACTTTATTCAGAGTCCCTTCAGAATTCAGTTGAACAAGTGTCACACCTGCCCTTCCTTTGTCTGACATGTGCATTTTTTTCCATAAAACAGGATCTTCAGAGGCAGGCTGGAACACTGGAAACCCAAGCCGTCTCCCGCACCTCACGCCTCCACCCGCTCGCCGTGCATGCCTTTCTCGTGGTTTAATGAGAGCCGAAAAGGATCCTATTCCTTCAGGGACCTGCCTTCACCTACAAGTCCCCTTCAGCCTTCTCCTGAAACTCTAATTTCAGATAAAAAGGGGTCCAAGGTAGAAAACACATGGATTTAAAAAGCAAACAAGAAAGCCCCAAATCCTTCCTCCTCTCCAGTCTTTGGAAAGGATTCTCAACTTGTGTGTTTACTCTGGACCTGAGAAACCAATGTGATAACACTGCAATAAGCCATGCATGGTATTTCTTGTGTGGGGAAAAGGAAAGCCTCGTTTAACCGTCACCCTCTTTAATGCTATTCCATTCTAGATTGTACGTTAATCTTTGATTTGCCTGTCTTTTCACATATTGCTATTTAATCTCAGTTTGACAGTTAAGCCATGCTGGGAAAGATGCATTTGAATCATGGAACAGTATGATAGATCTGTTTACCAAGCATTCCACTTTAAATTACATTACAAGACTATCTTTATTATGCTCTTCGAGATTTACTGGAAAACAAATAAATTTGGGACTGAATATGTGTTCAATATATCTAAGTGAAACTCTTTAAAACAAACCAATGCTGGCATAGCACCCTTACTTATTTCTTCTTTTAAATCAAACTTCCCTGTTGGAAAACTTACAATCTCATCACCAAAGTTCTCTAACTTTAGCAGAATTAGAAAATATAATTGCATGGGTGTTGTCTGTTTTTAGATGCATGATGGTTATTTCCAGCATGACGCTGCAAACCTTATCTAACATTTTATTGAAACACATACAGTGGCTAACGTTCACATGTTGTTTGGTCTCCTTTTATCTGTGTTCGCTTTTCTTTCTCAAACAGAAACGTGTGATTAATGTGATTTGAATTTAACTCTTTTCTTGAGGTCAGCGGCTCACAGGGTCTTGACAGGGCTTGGGGTTGTGTGTCTGTTGACCATATCAAATAGTAACGTGTTGTGTTAAATGCTCTCCTGCTTACATGTTCTCCTAGCCTAGCTCTGCGTGCTCGCATTTAGTCTCCATGTCTGAAGTTTTAGCAAACGCTGGGGTTTGTTTGGAACTGAATTCTGCAGCCTCTGGCATGGTAGTTATTTTTGACAACCGACTGAACCCAGTGGCAAGGGAGCCTAATGGAAAACTAACGGGCCAGTTCCTAAGGAAGTGGAATATGGGACAAGATGGTGTTGGCCAAGGGCTTAGAGTTCCTTAGAAGCCAGTCATTCTAGAATTGCTAGCAAAAGAAGCTTTGGCAGCAGTAAACCACTTGGATCTTGAAACATTTTCAGTATTGGATCTGAGAAATCTAAGTGTAGTTGGAATAATTCTACCATTATCTTGCACTGGAGAGACTCCAGATTTGGTTTAAAATACTTTCACAAATGCAGCCATGTAGTCATTCTGAATTTACTGGACTTTAATAGCCACTGAACATTTTGATGAAGTTCTGGGGAAGTTTTTTGGTTTTTTTTCTTTTTACACCCCACCTCCCCACTCCACCGGCCCCAGGTGATTACTTGGAGAGTGTGTCTGTTCTGCAGCCTCTCTGGTGCTCTGCGGGCTGTGTAAGAGTTGTATTTTAGCATGTAACTACTAGTGTGTCGGCAGACTGTGACCTCCCCCAGAACTCATCATCTCGAAGGTTATATCCAGAGGGGGATCTGCCATTTCTCACAGTATTTATCACGGCCAGCAGCAAGTGATCCTTCCCAGGAGGTGCTCAAGCTACCTTTCTAATATGGATGGCCATCTGTTCCTAATAACTCAGGCTCTCCACACCATCTTGTATTTTTACTTGCACTGTTACTCATCACGAGTAGGGTCAAAGAAGATAGGCTTATTAATATTACTCCTCTGAGCTGTTGCAGAGGATAATGAAGGCTGTATCCTTGAAGAGGGATTGAAGAATGATTTCTCCAGAACACCTATCCTTCCGTCTGATGGAGAAAGCGCCCAGAATTCCCTATCAGTTACAAAAGGCCCAGTACTCTCCACCACCGCTGCTTGAAGGTCATCACCAAACTAAATCTGAATTTCTCCGAAGATGACTTTAAAGAGAACCTTTTTAGGACTTGCAAATACACCTACCTCTGGTTCCCTCACTGTGCTCATTTAACACTGAGCTTCATTTATTTTTACAGAATTTTACCTTCAACGATGACTTCAGTCCCAGTAGTACCAGTTCAGCAGACCTTAGTGGCCTGGGAGCCGAACCCAAAACGCCGGGGCTCTCTCAGTCCTTAGCACTGTCGTCAGATGAGGTACGCTCGTGGTGCTCACACAGACCCGCTTTCTCAGGTCATGCACTGTGCCCGTCACCTATCCCTAGGAAAACGTCCTTAAGTAGATTTTGCATGTAAATCATCGGGACCATGGTTTCTTGTTTGATGTGAAATCTTGATTTCTCTCTCTTTCCTCTCTCTATCTCAAAATGAAGGCACAGTATTGTTTCTGAGCCCCTTGAAAGCTCTCCAGGGACTTCCCCCACCTTACTCTGACTTCATTGAGAGGACTCTGAGCAGGGGGCTGGGGGTAGGAGGCTGGGCACCAGAGAGCAAGAATAGGGGGCAGCTCAGAAATCACAGGGGAGTTTACTGACTGTCCATCCCCTCTCTCCCTCGCTTCCCCCACCATCACCCTTACCCCCGCCCCACCACCCCTACCCCAAGTCGAGCGTGGCCCCTGATTGAGAACCACTGCAGTGGAGAGGGGAGAAAAACTGGGTGAGGATCACTTATTTAGAAGCCAGGGTCAAATTAGCATTGCCAAGAATTCCCAGAAGATCAGTGTGTTTCCAGAGAAACAGGAAATTGCATGAGTGATGGACTTAGTGCCCCAAGAGATAAGGAGAAGACAGAAATGCCACTATTTAGGGCGGGGGGCCGGAGAAGGAGAAGCACTGTACATAAAGATACTGTTGCTCCACATATTTGCTCTAAGTTATTTCTTTCTAACATGATTTTTGTTTTATAAAACTTGTTGTCTCTTAAATTTTTCTGCCCATACTCTTCAGGCCTGGTGTGATTGTAATTTTAAATCTTTGTACTGTGTATGTCGTGTCTCCTATTTCTATAACACTTTTCTTTTTGATTCCTTTGTTGCCTCCCCACTCAGAGCCTGGATATGATAGATGACGAGGTGAGCTCTCGGTGGGCTGTGCGCCGTGGCTTCGGTGGTACTGTTTGAACCTCCTCTTCTGTCTCTGCAAAATGATTCAAAACTCAAACAGTACAAGAGTTCTTGTGTCTGTAGTGGAGGGTTTCCTTGTGTTAAATCATTTTGCTCTCTGCCCTTGTCTGTCCCGAAGTTTAAGAGATGTTTCCGAGGCAAGATGATCACCAGGTTCTACCTGCAGAGTCCCTTGATTGATTCCCCCATCACCACTACCTTGACACGGTCCGTTCTGTTCCACCTTCTCTGCCTTCATCTCGGCTTGCCCCATCCTGCCCCAGCCCGTCAGTCTCCCCGAGGTGATTCCCAGACCTGTCATCGCCTCCATCGCCTCTCAGCTTAGAGGTTCTAGGAACCGACTGCCCTCTGCGCTGGTCAAAGTGGTGTTCTGCACTGGGCAGAGCCCGAGATTCGGGATACACCACAAACTGTTGAGCTCCCCCGGTCACTCGCTGCGTGCTCCGGACAGACACGTAGACTGGCTGAGCCTCACTTTACTCATTTATTAAAAGTCATTATGGAACATTACCTGCCCCGCCTTCCTCACGGGTTTGCTTGCTGCACAAAGGAAACCCTGGCTGCAAGATTTCCCCTCATAATGCTTGAGGACTTAAGGCTTTGCTCTTTTAAGGGAAAGATACCTCAATATTTCTAAATGTATTTTTATATACCTCTAATGACTTACCAGAGGCTACACGCAGAGTGATGCATTGCATATAGAGATCAATCAAATACTTGTTTTCTGCATCTCATACTCTTTCCACGGTGTTCTGATGTAAAGGCTTGCAACATCGGAGTGTATTTTTCAGTAGGGAACACCCTACATTAATAATGCTGCTTTATCTGGGGGAGTTTTTAAATTTCCAAATACCTAACAAAAATGTAGGCGATAACTACGTGTGTGTGTTACACACACAACTTAGAACCATTAGCTTATTCATTTTATGGTTTAAAGATAAATGTGACTCTGGTAGGCAAGAAATTCCTTTTGATAGCATAATAAGCCGCGCTGAGCCATAGCATTTTGGTCCTTTAACAACACTGCGTAACATTCCTACCTCAGATCCTTGATGATGGACAGTCTCCCAAACACAGTCAGTGTCAGAATCGGGCCGTTCATGAATGGAGCGTGCAGCAGGTTTCTCACTGGCTAATGAGCCTAAATCTGGAGCAGTATGTATCTGAATTCAGTGCCCAAAACATCACTGGCGAGCAACTCCTGCAGTTGGATGGAAATAAACTTAAGGTAAAGAATTATATCTCTGTGTGAGGTTATCAGGTGTAAGTTGTGTTGCTCATGGTGCCTAAAATGTTTTCCTTAGACAAGAGCGTTCTGCATATCTGCGAGGGAATTCTCACCAACGGTCTGCGGAAAGGTCGTTGCATCATTTCTGAGTAGTAAACAAAGTTTCGGAAAGTTGTCAGGGATTCTGAATCAAACAGGAGGCTGCGGAGTAGGAGAGCTAGGGACTCACTCCATTGCTTCCACCGGGCAACACGTGGTCCATACGTGAAGTCTGCTGACTTCCTGTGTAGTAGGAGTTGTAATAATGGCCAAGGTGGACTTTTTGATCACATGAGAGTGAAACCTAGATCCACGAATCTTTCCTTCTTTATTCATTTCCTCTCCACCCCCGCTGCTCCCTGCACACCTCTCCAAAACTGGGACGATGTTCTCCTCAGAACTTTCTTCCCCAAGTATGTGCAGGCCGTGTGTCCCCCGCTCCATCCCACTGTCATTTCACCTGTCCAGTCCATCCCTTTTAGAGACTTGGGGGGCGGGGGGGGCGGGGAATCCATCCCTGTGGGAAAAAAGGGCAAAAAGAGCTTACATTTGGCTCCCCACCCCCAACTTCAGTCCCCTGCTGGGCTGAAGGGCAGATGAGTATCCTTGACAGTCTTGAAAAGGTTAGAGATCAATCAATAGTCTGTGATTATGAAGGACCCATTGACAAGGCTGTCCCTGTTGGGGAGATGGATGCATCCCGCTGTTGATTCTGAAGGTCATGAAACATTTAAAGTACGCAACCAACTCCCCTTATTCTGAATTCCATGCTCACTAAGCAACCTCCTCATTAACAGGATTCCTTTATAGGTTTGCCTACAGGGAGGGAATGGCTAGTCATGCTGACATGAGCATTCCGGCCCCAAAGACATTTTTGGTCCTCATTGTAAATGACTCCATTGGCAAAAAGGAAGCCACTTCAGTTCTCCCTGCCCTTCTTGGAGCCCTCTATGGCAGCAGGTGCCCACTCCTAGCTTTTAAAAATATTGATGAGTTTAGCAGTACTTTTGCCTATAAATGTCTATGGCCCAAAGGTTGGAGAAGCAGAATTGTGCCCCCCCTTTTTTTAATTCCTTCACCCATTAATTGCCAGTTTGGAAAGCATGTATTTAATGGGGTTTAGGGCGTACTGTGTAGGCACTTCAGAGGGCAAATAAAGCTCCGCCCCTGAGTATGGAGATTTTTGGCAAACATAAGCAGCTCTTTCTTGGTTTTTACCTCTTTGATTATGTTTAAATCAGTTCTTGAGTCTGAACACATTGTCATATCAACCTCTTCCTAAGCAGAGAGGTCATTGGTTTTCAAGTTCAGTTTGTCTATGTATTTCCTTCCTAGGCTCTGGGAATGACGTCATCCCAGGACCGAGCAGTGGTCAAAAAAAAACTCAAGGAAATGAAGGTAACTCTAGAGAAGGCTCGGAAGGCTCAAGAGAAGATGGAAAAACAGAGAGAAAAGCTGAGGAGGAAGGAACAAGAGCAGATGCAGAGGAAGTCTAAAAAGACAGAAAAGATGACCGCTGCATCAGAGGGTGCTGGCGAACAGTAACACACACCCCCTCGCAGACAGCTCTCCCCCCTTCCCACCCTGCTCTCCTCCCCGGGGACAAAGGAACTGATGGCAGGGGTAACGTGCTCTCGGCCGACTGGGGAACCGCTTGTGGCAAAACTGCATTTTCTGCAATAATAGAATACACTTTTAATTTTCACCTCCTGAAATAATCCCAAGCCACCTTTGTTTATTACCAAACCGAGGATCTCATTTGTGAAAGATGCAAAATAGCTGTGTTTCTCTCTTCTCTTACTTACCAACCCCTTGTGGGGGAACCAGGGTCACCCTGCCCGAGAAAAGCATGCCATGCCCTGGTGGTGTTAGTGGAGCACCATGACTTTTCAGTCTGGGAATCCTGAAACTGGGCAATGGCACGTATCTGCATGACCCAGAGCGCCGCTCTGCCTTGAGATTGGGGCTCCAGAATACTCCAGTGTGTGGGAGAGTTTCTCCCCTCATGTTTGTGTCTGGGCAGTGAGACAACCCCACTGTAGAAACACGGGTGCTCTGCCTCATAATTACGTACGGCGGCAAAAGGCAAGCAAACTCTTCTGCTTGCTGGGCATCTGAAGGAGAGAAAAGAATCTGTTATTTGCTAACCCCAGAAGGAAGCAGAAGCCTTCAGAATGTGGATGTGGGTATTACCTTGGGGTTCTGAGGGTAACATTTATCCTCCAGATTGAGCCGAACAAAGGAAAAAAATCAGACGTTAATGCAGCCCGGGATATTGGGATCCATTGTTTACTCTGCTCCCGCTGCGTGTTCTGTAGTTCACCGACACGCATAACATAGTTCCTTTTTTCCCCAACAAATTGAACAGGAAATTGATTTTTAAGGAAACCCAACATTTTCAGGTTTCCTCTCCTGGGGAAAATTCTAGCTAGTCTTCGGCCTGGCTGTGACACAATCAGGAACTTGTCACATATTTTCTACTTAAGATTTCCCAAGCGGGCTCAGTTAGTGTTTTAACAAATGTACTTTTAAGAAAAATAGGAATACTGGTTAGAGAAAATTTAGATTTGAGTAACACGCAACCAGAGAAGCAATTTTATTGAGCACACAAATGTTCCCGTAAAGGAGAGCTGACAGTTGGATTTTAGAGATGTTTTGAATGGTTTTTCTGAGCCATTCTCTTTCATTCTTCAGAGATTCCCATGTTACAGTTAAAGTTTGTTTAAGAGAGTCCACAGGATATAGTCTACCAGCAGAGACAGTTCAGCTTATTTTAAAGCCAGTATGTGAAGGATTTCAGTATTTCGTCAAACTAATTCAGGCATAGGAGACTAGGGCGGAAGGAGGAGAAAAGACACCCATCTTGAGAAACTTCAGATGATCGGTTGTTGTTCGTTGTCGTTGTTTTGTTTTTTATGCCCCTGTCTCTGGTTGTCTTTGATGCATTGGCTGTAAAAATGAGGTCATCCACTTTCCAAGGGACGAGTTTCAAAATAAGAGTTGAGGCCAGATGAATCTTCAACTAGTATTTTACTTCCTTTTACTACATGGTAGGGGGGTCTTGGTCCATATTGTTCTCTGGAAAGGTTGTATACACAGAGCTTGGGGGAAGGCTTTGGAAGGTTACAGTTAACAGATAATGTAAAGGGGCTCCTGCCCATCTAGCACCATCTTGTATTTTGGACAGTGTGACTTATTTTTAATTTAATTTATTTTATTTTATTTTTGCTTGCGTGAATATCTGAAATCTGGAATTGGCTGAACTAGAAACTTATAATCCTGTCTTTCCCGAAAGCCCGTTTCCTTTCCAGTGACAGAGTATTGTCTGTTACACTTCGATCCTTTTGTCCTTAGTACAGGTCATTCATCCAGTGCTCAGAAACATTGACGTAAAGTAACATTGTGTTTTACAATTATCAGAGTCGCTATGTATGTTTTTCTGTCTTCATTTGGTATATGGTAATGAGATTGCCATACTGGATACTCTATTAATACTTGAGATGTGTGGTGCTTCACTATTTATTAATATGATGAGAAACAAGGAACCACTATTCATGAACTACACAATTCAGTAGATCTTCCCTAATACCAAAAGACTAAATTAGTCAAAATCTGGTAATACTCTTGCTCGCTATTGTAAACTTTTTGCCCTTTTTGCTTACCTTGGGGGGGACTAAAAGTGATCTGGATCACACTGGAAGTTTTGCTCTGTATTCATTTTAATAGTGGAAATAGAGGATGACTATCTAAAGTTATGTTTACACTTTGGTAATGTTTGACAATGGACATATATACTGGAACTGTCTATAAGTCTCAGTCTCTGCACATAATTTATGACCTCTATTATATTGCATTTCCTTAAATGTCTTAGAAGTATTGTTCTTGAACTTTATTTGTACACTTCCAGTGTGTAGACCAATGACCAACTGAAAATGTTATAAATCAAATTCTTATTCCTCAAATCACTTAGTTTGTATTATAACTATTTTTATTTTTAAGTTAAGTTACAGTGATTTTAGGTCTTACTGAGTTATTTTAATATTACTGCTTAAAACTGCTGAAATCATAAAAGGCACTTGATTTGACTGTCCAGCCAAGGATAAAATGTAAACTGATTGATCAAAGATTATGAACACAAAGTGCAGGACCTCAGAACTTCTGAACATTTTGTTTCCATATGATTTCTTTTCTTGACTCTAGTGCATGACGCCTAATCGAGGTTCCAGGGTCTTCAACAACTCCTACTTTAATGCTAGTGGTTTTCGGTGTCCATACAGTTTAACATAGACTTGTTGTTTCATGAACCTTAAAGACTTTGCAGTTTTTTATTTATCAGAAAATGAACAGAAAGGGAATATCTGGTTACTATGAACTATATTCCCTAAATGACAGCTCAGTATGACTCTAATAATATCCAGATTGTTTTGGGGTATAGGTAATGCTTTGGGGGTTAGGGAATGTGTGGTGAGGCCAAGCTGTAGACGGGGAGCATTGTATGAGCTAAATGTCTGGGACAGAGTTTTCCATTAAAGGACTTCAGTTTTTATAACAGATTACTTGATTTAAGACCATCTCCCTTAAAGTAACTCAGTTTATGCAAAAATTTTCTCATTCTTTTTTTTTTTTTTTTTTTTTGCCTGATTCCGAAGTGTACTTCAGAGTGATACATTAGGGCAGAAACCTAATTTTGCCCATTTGGACACATTGATGAAGTCCACCATTAATTTCATGATAATAAAGCTATCATTCTATGTTATCCTCCTTTCGTTGGGGTTGACATGGATTTCCGGCCCTCAACATCACAGAAGGATTTTTAACCCACAGTGGTTTGTGACTGCAGTATGCTAGTGCTCATTCCAAACTTAGCTTTTAAGGGCCATGAAATGGGACCACCTATTCTGGGCTTCTTTGTTGTTGTTGGAAACAAAGTGGCAAGAGGACAGGGGAGGAACCAAATTAACCCTTGCTGCTGCCTTTCATCCTGTGTCATCCCTGGCCCAAAATTGTAAGCTGTCCCAGGCCCGAGCTACAAAAACAGTCACAGGTTGTTGGATCTAGCACCTTAATTAACCTTTATGGTTTTTACTGAAGACAAAGAATTCTTGTCTAGGTTCTTTGTGTAATAGGATTAACATGTGCTTTAAAGTTATATTTTTAAGAGGTAAATAAAAAATTGCTTATGGATATTCTAACTCATTTAATAAGTGTTAAAGATTATGTAGACCGAGCTTCAAGAGAAGAAACCCAGTGTTTGAAGATTCTAAAGGGAGATGTCCCAACAATTCTGAAAGAAATGTTTATGCTTTGGAGATGTTGTAGCTCCTCATTACACTGACATATTTAAGAATTACCAAATTCCATTTGAGCAACTAAATGTTCTGTCCCAGCAGGGCCCTGGTGAGAGGCATTTCACTCTGGTGGACAGAGGTCACTACAGTTCATGTCACCTACTTAATGCTAAGTCCTCAGTGCTTTCTGAAGGAAAGGTAAAGTGGAAAAGAAAAGCCCAGGGTTTTTAAAAATATCTTTTCAAATTTACCTTTAATCAAGGATCTACCCGTCTACTATTCTCAAGCTAAGCATTGAAGGATGAAGTCCAGAAATAAAATGTACATATTTTCCACTAGAGTTGTTTTCCTTCTAAAAATGGGAGTGGGGAGTCAATTCTCAAAAGAAAGGCGTGGTATAAGAAATATGAATGTGTTTCAGTGACTCATTCCTGAAAAACAGCCTGGGTATGTGGGCAGATTTTTGTTTTTATATTTGTCTTAGGTAGTTAAAGTCTCAGGAAATTTAGTCTTGGTCCAAAACACTGAGGGAAGAAATCATACTAGACAGGACACCAGTAGATTTTGAGTAACTTTGAACCACTACTGCACCACTGGCAGTGTAGAATTGATCCCACCAGGAAGTCAGAGGGCAAAGAAGCAGTTCACAGACTCCCATTTTCCCCTGGAGAATAAAAGCCTCAAGTTCTACCTTAGGGTAAACAGAGGGTCTTTCAGTGCTGTGCGGATGTGTCGAGTGAATGGTCGTGACTTCCAAGCCTACATACATGCGTGGTGTGGATCAAACACAGCATGTGACCTGCTTCCAGATCTACAGCGTGGGGAAGGACAGAAACAGGGTGATTTCCAATCCTTGGCCCTACCCCAACCCCAAAACTGCTAGAGATTCAAGAATGAATAGGAGGTAACACATAAGAGAACCAGAGGCAACTTCTCAATAATGTGCATGCTGCGTGTGTAGATGTACAGAACTCCATGCGTGTGAATATATTCCTACCTTACATACACACACACACACACACACACACCTCACAATCACATTGCATAAAAATATATATATATATATTGTATATGGAACTTGGTAATGTCAGTTAGGACCCTAAGCAGTAATCATAACCTTATTGCCACTTTTTGTGTGTGTATACATTGAATGGCTCATAAGATTTTGAGAGATTTTTTTAATGTAAGTATTTCTACTAAATGCACTTATCCTTCTACATGTTTATATATTTTGGTAAAATTGATTTATTAGATACTTGGTATTTTAGTAAGATAAAGTTTCCTCAAATGTTTGGTTAATGCTTTGATGTCAAGATTGCACATTGCTGAGTCGAACCTCAGAAATTTATGCAGCTTTGGGCATTTTCAACTGCGGAGCGCAGTTTCCTTGGCTAAAAATTGCACCGCGTGTTCTTCTGCATTCGCTCATGCTCCGCAGTGACATATTTGGTGGCTGTGATGCTTAAGTCACTAACTACTGGCTCTCTGATGGCACTGTTGTCATCACATGATCATTTATTAACTTCTTTTGTGGAGTGACGGCATGGTTAGGTCATTGCCAAATACAATGCAAGTGGATGTGAGCGTGAGTATGTTGTTGGAAGGTGTACCTGTCTCTTTCAGCTGTTTTATTCACACACCCAGGTCTTCTTTGAAGGATTTAATCTGTCATCCGTGAAAGAACAATTGGCCACAAATAGTTAAATTACCTTGGAAAGTGGGAATTAATAGGCACTCCAGCTAGATAACACCTCCCAACAACATCAGATGTAGTTAGTGTTTTGTAAAACTCCTTAAATATTTATATATATATATATATATATACACACACACACACACACATATATATACATATATGTTTTCCTTAATATTATTTATGGTCACCACTACTGCTTTTGTATTTTTTAATGGTGTTGCAATTAAACCACGAGTATGCCTGCTACACAGCACTAACAAAACCAGTCAGCTGAAAAAAGAAATGAGAGAGAATGAATTCTGTTCCATTGTAAGAAGTTGATTTATTTTAACCTTTATATATCACTGCAGGAAAAGAGTTGTTTGAAAAACCATTTTAAGTCCAATAAGTATGGACAGCATGTTATCTGAACCTTTTAATTTGTACATTTTGGTGTCTGATCATTTGCATGGAAGAGACAATAGTACCATGTCTGAATTGTTCTCTTGTGCTTGGTTAATATGTACTTCTCTAGATTGTTCCGTTTCAAGCAACATTTCTTACTCTTTGGTTTTCAGAGGCATTCAAAGCAAACTATCACAATGGTCCTCTGTTTTCTGACCAATCTAAAAATACCTGTGATTAAATTTGTGAGTGTAAATAAATTTCTTGCCAATGAGTATTATTGTTGTTAGACAACGAATGCAATAAAAAGAGAAATACGGACATCTGTCGGAGTAGGCTGTTTTTTTCCCCCCCTCTTCCATTTTCACCTTCAAGTAAAACAAGCCTTGACTGGGTAAACCTGTATTAACTGTCAAAATACATCTATCCATCAAGAGCAAAGTGCACGTTTTCCATGGAAGTGAAAGGAAAAATAAGTTTTAGCCCCAGTACAGTGTAAATTGGCAGCTAGCATTACATATGAAAGCACGATTATGGAACTGGGCATGAAGTAGGAGATGCTCCGCCAGAAGCTCCCTCACCCGCATTGCGGTTCCCACAGCGCGTTTCCGATACCTGTCAGCCCAGCAAGGGTCTGTGACAAATGCATTCAACAGCTGGCCTCACACAGCACGGGGCAAGCTCAGGGCAGGCCAGCCCCCAGGATGGGGTTCTTGGGGGTTCTTCGCAGCAATTTTATTTCTAAAACCTTAAATGTTCTGAAGACTTGAATATAGCAAATGAGGAATATTAATTTCTGCCCCCCCGCCCTCTCTCTCACCCACACACAAACACACACGAACCATAATTGATCTGTGACTAAACCTTCAGCAAAAAATAAATGAAATAAGCTGGTTTTTCTCTTCCTCGGAGTGTGTTACGAAACCCCCTCACTGAAGGGAATCATGTGTCCCTTTTTGACTGATCGCGAGCATATGCTGTGTCAAATTGAATAGCTTGCTTTCTTTTTCTGGTGGGTGGGTGGGGGGCAGAATTTGCTTATTCTGTCAAGAACAAGAGAGAACAGAATATAGTTATTTCATTGATGATATCAAGCAACACTTTTTAAAGGAAATACAGGGGCTTTTTCGACATAAGCCCGAGAGCCATTGGTAGTCTCAAAACAATATTTCAGAAAATCCAGCTTCAAGGGCTGTGAACAGCCTCACCGAATAATTGAGCACTCATAGGGCACATGATATTATGCTCATTGAAGTTGTGACTAAAATAACTCTAATCTGATATGAGGAAAGTGTTTTTCGATCCAAACAAAATGTTCCCGTTTATTACTTTAAGTTAGTAGCCTTAAAATGTTGACAGGTCTCAATTTATCAGCCAACCGTTTTTCCCAGCATGCCAGACCGTCGTCATGGCAAGTGCCTTGGAAGAACTTTGTTTCTAACGTGACTGCCTCTAGCATCCCAAAAACATCCTCCAGCCTGGAAGCCATACTTTCAAAAGAGACAAAGACAGGTAAACTTTTCAGACCAGCTTTTATAAGAAAATGACAAAAATCATCTTTTCTTCCTAATCATGTCCATCAGAAGATAGGCCAAGACTGTTGATTTTTTAAATTTTTTTGTTTGCCTTTCTACTGTTTTCTTCTAATTCTCCCCTGCAAGTTACAATAGGGGGAAAAAAAAAAGGCGGGGGAGGGCGCCTGGGTGGCTCAGTTAAGCACCCGTGACTCTTGGTCTCAGCTCAGGTCTCAGTCTCAGGGTCATGAGTTTAAGCCCCATGTTGGGCTCCACCCTGGGCATGGAGCCTGCTTAAAAATAACAACAACAACAACAACAAAACAGCCCGCCTGCCCCCACTTGTAAGAATACTGTCTTTGGGGCCATTTGGCTTTACCTGAGTGGATTACGGGCTTCAGTCTGTCTTCAATCACCGAAACGAACAAACTTCTTTTCACTGGGTCAAAGCAACTAAAATGTAGAGTTTATGCTGAGATAACAGACACTCCCAAGAATGTTAAAAGAGTTTCCTACATGTCATTGCTACCGCAGAATTAAGTAAGTGAGAGTAAAAGGAGAAATGGAAGTCATTTCGGTTTCTATTTACTGAGAAAGTCCTACATCGAAGGGGAAATGGGAGTCAGATTGTGCCAGTATGTCCGATGGCTTTGCTAAGGAGGGATGCCTGGAGCCCAGGGAACTCTGTAGATCACATCTAGTTTCCCAGCAGGTGAACCGGAGCCCCTGAGTGAGGGCTGCAGCCTGAGACGACTTGTGAGATTATCCTCCTCTGTTTCCCGAACAAGGTTCAGCAAGGCAGCAATAAGCTCACGTGCTCCCAGGCAACACACGTTTTAGGGAAAGGACATTTGGATCACACACAGTTAAATGATTAAAGGCCTGACAACTGACACAGCAATTTTAGCCATTTTATTGATAAGATTTTTTTGGTAAATAGACTGATTTGCTACCGTGTTTTCAAAAAAGCCTTATGCATTGATTCTCTTCCCGGTTAAACAGCACTTTCGTCCTTTTAGATGTCCAAATGGGGGGTCAGTATTCACTGTTCAGATGAGATCGCTGTGGCCCCCGGAGATGTGGCAAGCAGTCGAAATGGTGGGCTCACGGTGTCCATGGCACAGGGGCAGATCGACCTGCTAGAGCTCACAGTAAAGAGCTTTGTGGAACACGGTGCCGACCAGTAGCTTCCCTTTGTACACAGACGCAACTGTACTTCCTTGCAACGCTGTACCATTTTCTGCATAAACCAGTGTAACTTTGGGTTCTTCTGTTAAAATGTCCTGGATTTGGATCACCTATCAAAGAAATAACATTAGCCTACTCTTTCTTTTAAAGTCACTCAAAAACATAACGTTAAAGACAGGTCACTTCTCCATGTGAAGAAGCCTGTAGGTAAATCGTATTTTGTTCCAAAATTACTCTTTTTTTTAAAGATTTTATTTATTTATTTGAGAGAGAGAGAGAGAACGAGAGATAGAGAGCACGAGAGGTAAGAGGGTCAGAGGGAGAAGCAGACTCCCTGCTGAGCAGGGAGCCCGATGTGGGACTCGATCCTGGGACTCCAGGATCATGACCTGAGCCGAAGGCAGTCGCTTAACCAACTGAGCCACCCAGGCGCCCACCAAAATTACTCTTTATGGAAGACACTGGTTTCCTTATGGCAAAATGATAGGTTTTAAGCAGGTGCTCTCAAAAAGAGATAGAGACAAATAGGCCTACCCAGCCCAGGGAAGAAATAGGCGTGAGTAACACAGCCTGGGTGGGAGACCCAGGAGTACTAGGGACTATGCGAAATGGGGGAGGGGGGGAGAGGCGTTACTCAGTAATAGTTAAATTACTGCCATGCTAGAATTCAGGCCAGTTTTGCATATTCACAGATAAGTTAGGAATTTGGATGCTTACACTTAATTCTTGGCAGTTAAAAAAAAAAAAACCCATATCTCTGTACAATACTCAATAAGTTCCTCTGAACTTAAGTTTCCAACTCTAAACATATAAGATTTTGTAAGTTCAGTTTCCTTCATTTAGTTGAGCAGAAATATGATCGTGTCATTAACAACAGAGAAGTAGCATGCCAAGCTGACCACATGTAGTAGCTGATATTTGGCCACGGTGAAGAGCACACTGTAAGGCAGGGGCCCAGGGTCCTGTTTTGGATCCTCAGCTTCCCATTTGTTTCTCATTTGTAGAACAAAGTGCATGGGACTAGGTTAAGTTTCTTTTCAACTCTAACTTCCTATCATTTTTAAAGCCTTTAGGATAAAATACAATGGGAAGAAAGGATACTTACATACAAAAACACCAAATACCGCAGACTAGGGGCGACCAGTGCCTATACATAAAGGGTTAATGGGAGCATTTAAAAGGACCTCTTTAAAACAGCCAGCCCCAGGGGCGCCTGAGTAGCTCAGTCCCTTAAGCTTCAGACTCTTAGTTTTCGGCTCAGGTCCTGATCTCATGGAGCCCAGCGTGGGGGCAATGCACTCAGTGGGGAGTCTGCTGGAAGATTCTCTCCCTCTGCCCCTCCCCTCAGTAGTGCGTGCACTCTCTCTCTCTCTCAAATAAATAAATATACCTTTAAAACAGCCAGCCCAAAAGACAGACGTAGTAGTTACTTACTGGCAAATAGGTGATGGTGCACCTTGACTTAAGTAAGCCTCTTTCTAATAAAAGTCAGTCACTCTTCTATGGGGCAGTGTATTAGATAACGGATTGTTATTACTTTTTACTATTCCTTACCAGATCCATCATTAGGAAGGAAGCACTTTTTCCAGAACAGCAAACCAAGTCCATGCTACAACAAATGACCTAAGTTCACCAGATGAGCTAACAAGCAAGAGCAAATTAGAATCTAACATTCTGCTCTGTTCTGAACAGTGAACACGCCACAGCATACATTTCTCCAATTCTGTTAAACACACCATACAGCAATCCTAATAGCTAAGAACCAGGAAAAGGCACAAAGGATTGCCATTAAACATAATACGATTGTCCTGTAAGCCTAGAGAGAAAGGGTATGAAGGGCCATAAAGTAATTGGAAATACACATTTGGTTTGGGGTTTATTTAATCTAAGACACATGGGCTTTTATTTATTTACTTATTTCATGACACGTGGGCTTTAAAAAATTTTTTTTTCGGTGGGTGGGAATGAGACTGACTCTTAAAACTAAGCTTTAAAAAGAATACATAGCAGTAAACAATGTCAAAAATTGTATCGGTTATTTAACGTATAGCAAGTACAACAAATACATACTGCAAAACTCAAAATAGAAAACCCCAGATGAGTCACAGTAAATGTTCAAATGCCTATGGCAAAGTGCGTTTCAGATTCTTGTTTGCACTGCCAAAATAGTCCGCTGAGTAAAGACCATGAACAGGAATGGGGTCTTTGGGTACTATAACGAAGACGGAAGGAAAGGTCTTTTAAACCAGAACAATTCCAGCAAGTGACTGATCTTCCCATTCTGCAGGGAAGGTTTAGAGAGGAGGGCCGTTTGCACACTACGACTGGTTCATTGTATTAATGTGCATACACTGACGCACGGGAAGAGGGGGTTCAAAGGACAGGCAAGTGACAAATGATTAGACCATAGCACGGCCGTGCGTTCCATGTTTTAAACTATTGTGAATTCCCAGGTTGAAGTCATGACCGAAGTGAAGATAGGGACTCCGGTGTAGGGCTGGCTACCCTAGCCCAGCCCTCCACTCTGCTGGAAAGCCTACCAGGAAGTCTCCCTTGCCCCCCCAGCTCTGGGTCAGGGTCCGCCAAGGAGGAGCAACAGCAGGGGGCTGGTAGGACGGAGAGGGAAGTAGGGTGTTGGTTCCAGGCTTCCTCCCTCCAGGGTCCCCACTGGTTGTCTGCGTCCCCCAACCAGGGGTCAGCTTCCGCTAGACGACCCTCTCCACACACAGCTCTCCTCTCGTTAGGATTTCTGGTGACCATTTCCTGCCTCCCTCGCTAGCCCAGGGGTAATGCATTATCTTCTGTTCATTTCCCTACGTGCGCCCACACCTTTGTATAGAGGTTAAATGTCCTCAAATTACCCAATTTAAACGTACCATCTGTCTCCTGCCTAGACTCTGACTAAAATGCCTCCCAAAGTCAAACTCCTTTTTATATCTCATCATTTGGATCATCTATCCGCGTCCCTCCTTATATTTGCACATATAATTGAGATTTATGTTTCCAACTGAGAAACAGCGGGGAATAAGGTCGCTGATCTGCTTCATTTTTCAAACTAACCTCTGATGCGGGAAGATTCTCCGAGTCATAGAACAAGATCTTCAGGCCATTGGGATGGCATCCAACCCAAAGGTCCCCCATCACAGGATCCACGGATATGTTATCCACGAGTGTGTTAAAGTCCAGGGACTTCCAGGTTAAAACCAGGGAGAGAAGGAAGGACAGAAAGTGAAAACAACTGAGAGGTGACAGAACAATATATCGGGAAGCTATCATCTTGTCCTCCCCAGTCGCCATGCTGCTGGTTCCAGAACACAATTCTGCTGCATTTCAATAGCGCCTGGGGAATTCCTCAGGCTTCCCATCTATGCTAGCATTTCATCAGTTTCCAGGACAGAGGAGGGAAGGGGAAGATGCAGAAAGCCAAGCAAGATTGTTAGAAGTCCGATGAAATCATTCGGACTAACATCTGTGCATGAACCTAAAACCGAAGGGAAGAAAAAGTTTTTAAGCGCGGCATAAAACAGTTCCTTCTAAAACGGCATGTGCAAATGATATTTTTACAAGCATTCAAAAAACAACCAGGCGATGTAGATTCATTTTTGATGAGCACATCGATGAAATGCAGGCTCTTCTTTAATGGCTAATCATAGGCTGTGCAGCCAGAGGAGAAATGATCACCCAGGGTCTAATTTTTGCCGTGGAGTTGGGGAAAGGTTTCTTCTTTAGTTTTCTGATGTTATTCAACTCCCTGTTCTTCTGCTGCTTATTTTCTAAATATAAGTTGCAAGCACGTCACGACTGCACAGATTGCTGTCGAGGCTTCATACCAGGATCATAAATAATACCAATGATTCTTAATTCCACCATTCATCATCTTGGCTGCCTTCTACTGGGGAGAAATCACATCTATTTGTTTACCCCTAGCTCTCTGTTGGAGAAGTAATATCCACCATGTACCTCAAACAGAGGCCAGCATCCCTCAGCGCCCAGAGACCATGTAATAGCTGGTGGTGACTCACCGCAGAGGCCAGAGTGTGGGCAGGCAGCTGCAGCAAACCAACGCGGCGGCCCTGCCCCGTACTTCCTACTCTACACTTGATTTTAGCCAAAAGGCCAAGATGAGACCTCTCCCCACCACGTCCATGAAGGGGCTGCAGGGCTCAAGCCTCTCAGCAGAGCCTCCACCCAGAGCCATCATTCATTCTTACCCTGGAGACATCCAGGTTGGCCAAAGGAGGTGGCCAAGCAGACATCCTCTGGCCAAAATCAGCCCCAGGCCTTCTCTGTCTCCCGAAGCCCCCTTCCATCACAGTGTCAAGATAGTCTACACCGATCCCGCCATTTTCTTTAGATGAGGAAAATGTGTGTCTCCGGGTTCTGTGCTGTTATCTTTGGAAGGGGTAAGAGCCGATGGGTGAATTGCATGGCCGTTGAAAGCCTACAGAGATGTGAGCTGGGGGTGAGAGAAGAGAAGGACACCCAAGCCCGGGGGGCCCCATTCATTTGACACACAATTACTGAGCTCCGACCATGTGCTCTGCAAGCAGCTCAGCTCCTAGGGAGAGTGGGTAGGTAAGTGGCAGGCCGGGCTCCTGCCTAGGAGGGGCTGACAGTCCAGCAGGGAGCCCCTTTTGGGCCCAGTAATTAACTCTTGTCTTGCAAATCTCTAATTCCTAGCAAAACTCACTCACCACAATGCATGCAACGGACACATTTCAAGCTTCCACAAAGCCAGGTGGAAGATGGTACATTTCTTGATAAAGGAAACTTAATAAATGATTCTCATTGGAAAAAACTGTGTCCTCTGTTAACAAATATCTCAATTTTTAGAGAATGGGAATGCACTGAAGTGGGACTGATTCATTGGCTGTGCCCTGGAATCTTTTTTTTTTTTTCTTTTTGTGGAGAAGGGGATTATTTTATTGAGGTATAATATGCATAACATGAAATGTGTCATTTTAACCATCTTAAAGGGTACAATTCAGTGACATTAGTACACTCACAGGGTTGTGCAAGCGCTACCCCCTATCCATTTCCAGAAACTTTCATCATCCCAAAGAGAAACTCTGTACCCAATGGCTCCCAATTTCTCCCTCCGTGAGCCCCTGGTAACTCCTGTTCCATTTTCTGTTTATGATTTTGACTATTCCAGGAACCTCATATAAGTGGAATCACACAGTATTTGTCCTTTCGTGTCTGGCTTACTTCACTTAGCATAAGGTCTTCAGAGTTCCATCCATGTTGGAGCATGTATTAGGACTGCATTCCTTTTTAAGCCTGAATAATATTCCATTGTATGTGTATACCACATTTTGACAGGACATAAACCTACCCACATCTCATCGCAAATTCTAAGATCAGTCTCAGCTCATTTATCAAATTCCCTGACACTTCAGGTATTAATGAATTAACTGGTCTTGATTAATCTGTTCCTTCAAAAGAAAAAAGAACATTACAGTCACAGAGGTAGACTCAACTGAATTGTTATGTCAGGAGACAGTGGCCTTACCTGTTGCCAAAAGTGGGAGCCAAATCTAAAATAGGTCCTTGGCAGGACCAGTGTCTTTATCATTCTGTGTCGAATATATATTGGATTGGGCTCTATTCTCATAAAATCCTTTAACTTTCAATTTACAGAAGTACTTATTGTTACAACCACCATTTGTTTTCATTCCCTCAGCCAGTAGGAGTGTGTAAAATTCCATTTTACTTCAGCTAATACTAAATTGGCCATGCCAGTGATTTTTCATGTCAAACATGATGCTATGTTGGATACTGCTTTGAGGTAATTTTCTTGAAATGAAGCCCCTCACGACAGTACATTGGATGTACTGACGGGAACAGCCCCACAGTGCCTGGTGACAGCGCCTCAGGCTGGGGGCGACTTCGGCAAGAGAGTCAGGTCCTGTTTGTAAGGGACAGGGGACTACTTTCACACTGCTCCACTTTACTGTCACTTTCTCTTTCCTCTCCTTTGTGTGTTTACCTCTTTTGACCCAAACCTTCAGATCAGATCATAATCGGTGGGGGTAGAAGAGAAACCCCTGAAGCATACCCAGCTCCATCGTATTGATTGAACAAGTCTTTGTTGAGTGCTTACTATGTGTGGGGAATTCTTCTGGGAACAAAGAGAAAACACCCCGTCCTTCTGGAACTTACACCCTAGTGGAAGAGGCAGACAATAGAGAGGACAAATAAAATATATAGTATTTCACTTATAAAATATAAGTAAAATATATAATATTAGTAATGAGTTCATCGAGAGGACATGATCACCAGTTGATCCTCAAGCTGGAGCCAGACAATTGGAGGCTCCTTAACCCCTCCCCTGTCCTTGGGATGTACATTCTCTCCACTGTTTCCACAGTGGGAGCTGTTCCAAGGACATAGCCTTGAGAGAGTAATGTGTTATTGAGACCATCTGGACAGTATATGTGGCTGAATCCAGTTAAGACCTCTATATAAATTTTTAAGATTCTGGTCGGTGGGTGTGGAGATCTACTTGTCTCAGGGCTGCTCAAGACAAGCCTTGTATGCAATCTCTCTTGCTTATTAAACCTGCCACCCACAATCCGGAGTGGTCTGCCTTCTTTTTTGACCTCTCCTTGCCCTCTGTGTATGGGGCAATGGACCAGTTTCAGATTGCGCCCAGGAAGCTCCCCAGATTACAAACTAGTAATTGGTGAGCCAGCCAGAAGACCAGAGAAATGGGCTTTAGGAAAGAGGCATCCTTGGGGAAAATCCCGAGTTGGCCATTGACCTCTACGTGGGGAAGGGTGGCCCCCATGGCAGATGCTTGGGGACGGCCACATGCCCGCTGATTTAATGCACTACTCAGCCATAACAAGGAATGAGATCTCACCATTTGCAAAAACATGGCTTGACTTAGAGGAGATTATGCTAAGTGAAATAAGTCAGACAGAGAAAGACAAATACCATATGATTTCACTTATCTGTGGAATCTAAAAAGACTAAACAAATGAACAAAGAAATAAGGGAAACAGACTTATAAGTACAGGGAACAAACTGGGGGTTGCCAGAGGGGAAGGAAGGCAGCGGGGGGATAGCAAAATAAGTGAAGGAGATGAAGAGGTATAAGCTTTGGGTATAAAATAAATAAGTCACAGAGATGAAAAATATAGTCAGTAATACTGTAATACCATTGTATGGTGACAGTGGTGACAGACAGTGATGACACTTGTGATGAGCATGGAGTAATGTACAGAGTTCTCCAATCACTATGTTGTACACCTGAAGTTAATGTGTCAACTATTTAATAAATATTTAATATTTAATCAATATTTAATATTATTTAATAAATAAATTTAATTTAAAAAAGTAAGTTAGAGAAGGACAGGTGGGTGCCCACTACTCTGTAGCTTCAGGGCTGGCAGACAAGGGGAGAGAGCAAATAATAAGTTGAAGACCTTGCATGCCATTTTACAAAGCTGGGAGGGCCCAAGCTGCCGAGGATTAAGGTCCGAGCGCTGTGACAAGGTCTGATTGGGACACTAAGAGGTGGAATGCCTGGGAAAATGGGGGAGAGGGAAGGGGACATGCTGTGAAGTGAACGAAACGCCCCATGCTGTCCAACCCCGAGTACAAAGGAAAGCAAAAGCACCACAACGACCCCAGCCAGCGGGGCGGCCTCCAACTGAGGAAACCTTCACGAAGAGAGAATGTACTTCCACGGAGCTTATTGATACAGCTGCCAAGTTCCAGCAAAAGGCCAGGGCAAGTATCCCAGCATGGTTAGTGCACCTACGGGATACGGGGGAGATGGCATTTCTCTGGGCAGGAAGCAGAGAAAATGAGCAACTTCACCACACACCCTGCTCCCCAGCAGCACCGGCATGGCGCTCAAAGGTTCAAAGTACTCACTCTCTTATAGACTGGCTTATTCTAGCCTGCAGGGAGGTTTGGCCCAATGAGGGGCACCTCCCTGGGCCTGTAGAACCCTGAAAATCTACAGAGGAGGTACAACAATCCTTAGGGAGTTGGGAATGAGACAGGCAACCTCAGCCTCTGTTTTTGAAGGCCCTAATCAGGCCACATTCACGGCAAGAATGAGAAGTGGTATACTCCGGTCCGCCCCAACACCTGTTATGGGACACTCATGTCCAGGTTGAGCCCAGTTGTGGGACAAGATATTTATAATGTTGGGCAATCCATTGTTGGTATGGGGAAAACTGACAAATCCCGGGACTGGTACGGGCTGTGGGAAAGACCTGATACAGAGAGATCACCCATAAAACCTAAAGGCTATGCTGATGGGCTGCAAAGGTCCAGTAAAAATAACCCAGAAACAAATGTGGTTTAACCTCATTGCCGTAGGGACTTCGCCTGAACAGAAAAACTGACAACCCAACACTGTGTTCATTGGCCGGTGGAAAGCCATAAAACCTGAACAACAATTCAGACCTGCTCCATCTGCCCCTTACCGTCCCTGATGCCCTGCCTGCTCCAGCAGAAACTTCGGGAATGCAGTGCTGTTTGGGATGGTATAGGTACAGGCCAGGACTGCCTCCAAGTGAGGGCAGGGAGAGATGATCAGAGGCCTCAGGTTGAACGCACTCTTCACTGGTCCTCCAGGACTGACAGCTCTGGTGGACACTGGATCCAAATGAACTCTAACACATGGCGAACCTCAGAAGTTTTCAGCACCACCAATGGTTACAGAGAGCGAATGGTTATGGTTAAGGAAGTTCTTTGACGAATTTAGTGTTCCTCCCTACTACCCCAGGAATATGAAGTTTTTCTCTCTCCAATACCAGGGAATCTATTGGTTCGAGTAATCAAACCAGTGCCGAGGGGAAACACCCACTGGGAACCAGTAGGCCTGCCACCCCTTCGAAAAATGGTAGCTGTTAATCAATATAAATTGCTTGGGGGCATAAAGAGATAGGAGAAACTATCCAAGAACATGCTGCAGGGCATTCTGCAGGCTTTCCTGGAACTGCTGCAAGGGAGAAGATGGGTCATGAACCCACAGAAAATTCAAGGCCCAGGAACCGCCCCAAGGTTTTGGGAGTCATCGGATTGGGCAAGACACACGTTCCAGAAGCTGTGATTGATAAGGCGCAAGCTTAACAACCCCTAAGAACTTGAAAGCGGTGCAAACCTTTGTAGGGATTTGGGGGTTTTGGAGGGCTTTTATTTCCCATCTGGCATCATGTCTCTGTCTCTGATATGGACTGATAAAGAAAGGACATGTGTAGGACTGGGGATCAGGACAGCAAGTCACCTTTGAGAAAGCAAACATACTAGTGAAGTAGATTACAGCTCTGGGCATCTCGTGAGCAGGGATACTATTTGAGTTTGATGTGTCTGTGACTCCAGAAGGATTGTGCACTGTGGTGGGGATAACGGAAAGACAGAGTACCCCTAGGATTTTGGTCCCATCTCTGGAAGGGGACAGAAAATTCCATGTACCCCCTAGAGCAACACCTCTGAGCAGTACTGCTCCAGGGCAGGGAGCCTGTCAGGAACGAAGAGGATATCCAAGTAAGACCTGCCTTTCTTATCAAAGGGTGGGTTGGGAATATGTTCCAGCCACGCATCTCTGCCATGGCTCAGACCCCCATGTTGACGAAGTGGCGTTCCTATCCGCAGCTCCGGAGCACCCTGCCCACCAGCCCACGGTCTCTAGAAATACTGGCCCCGTAGGGTATGTCGATCCTCCAGATGCATCGACGGCCTCCTTCCATGGCAGCCCTTGCAGCTTGTAGAGAGGGAGTGGGGGATGGATCTAGTCAAGGGAATCCAGCCACATGAACTGCAGTTGCTATTCAGCCCAACACTGACACCATCTGGATGGAAGCAGGAAGGAACCGCGGCCCGTGGACTGAACTAAGGGCTGTTTGGCTGGTGATCACTCCTGAGCCCTGACAGGTGACCCTTTGCATTGACAGTTGGGCTGTTCTAGAGGGATTAATCCTGCGGCTGGGACCGTGGCAAGCCAAGGGGTGGATGATGGTAGTAAGCTCCGGTGGGGCAGGATATGTGGAAAAACATTTGAGTCTGCCTGCAGGAACCTGAGGCAGTCCCCACTGCCTTCCACATCCCAGCTCATGCGGGGCTGACACCCTCTGGCAATCAGGAAGCTCATAGCGTGGATATAAGTTATAGCAACAAACCGTTTTAGGAGATACAGAGACTGGATGCATAAAAGAGTAGCCACCCCAGTGGCCCAGTGGGAGCGTGTATTTCCAAAGATGCTCTATTGCCCTCAAAATAGAGGGACTTGGTGAACGCAGTAATAGCATGCCCGACGTGTTTTAAACAGCACCCAAGCAACAGCCAAGCAAGGTCCTGACCAAATTCATCCAATAAGCCTTAAATGAGAGCCAACAAAGCCTGTCCTTACTGAACACTGAACTGTCTCTAATTATAAAAGCTGTCCTCCCAAATCGGATGGCCTCGAACACTATGGCCACCTCTTTGCCATTATCCAAACAGAATGTCGTGTGTACACGCCCGATGAGTCTGCTAGTGTGTCATCTTTTTAAATCCCATGAGGACACAAGTGAATGCCTGCAGTGATCTGCCCCTCAGCTTGGGGGACTTAATAAATCCGTGGTTCGGATCATGGGACTCTTGGATGAAAAAATTGCCATTGGTTTGGGGAATCACTGCTGTAATCTGCGTTCTCCCTTGCATGTGCCTGTACCCTCGCTATGGTGTCTGCCTCCGGTGTAGCCAGAGAGCCACTAAACACGCTGCCTCCAAGCTAGTGAGCCCCTTCGCTGACTGCTCAGGGCACGTTGCAGAAGAGGGGGCTATATGAGATCGTAAGAGCTGTTGCAAGGGATGGAGTGTTGGAGGAGGTCATTGAGAGGACACGAGCCCTGGCTGAACCTCAAGCTGGACCTGGACAACTGAAGGCTCCCCGTCCCCTTCCCTGTCCTTGAAATGTGCATTCTGCCCACTGTTGGCACAGTGGGAGCCATTCCAGGGACACAGCCTCGACATAGAGTGTTGTCGAGCCCCTCTGCGCGGTGTATGTGACGGAGCCCCCATTAAGGCCTCTAAATAAACTTTTAAGATTCCGGTGGGCAGGTGCGGAGAGCTGCTCGTCTTGCAGCTGCCCAAGACAAGCCAAGTAAATAAGTAAATAAGTGCCTTTGTTTATTAAACCTGCCACCTACTGATCTGGAGGGGCCTGCCTCTTTCTCGGTCTCCCCTTGCCCTCTGTGTGGAGGCAGGGGAAGAGGGTGGTTCGGACTGGACCGGGAAGTGCCTGAGCTTGCAAACTATCAGGGTGTGTGTAGGTAGGCGAGCGGAGTTGCAAGCTTAGATTAGGTAGCCAGGGAAGGTCTCGCTGAGGTGACATTTTAGTGGGAACTGGAAGGATATGAAGGAGAGAGCCACTGAGATCTGGAGGAAGATCACCGGAGCCGAGGGAACCACCTGGTGAGCTCAGGAGGGTGAGGCTGGGCCGGAGGAGGTGTTGGAGACAAAGGTAGCAAAGTGCTGGGCTGCAGGGCTGCTTAGTGGCCACTGGGAGTCCTTGATACTTTATTGGGCTTCATATTAGATTTACATTATTTATAACTATTATGGAGAGCATTGTCACACGAAATACCAGTTGAGGTGATTTCTTGGCTATCTCATCAACATGGAGGGAAAAATGAAAGAGAGGGAGAAAGGGGACAGAGGAAGGGAAGGGAAACTGAGCAATGAGGATTCATTCGGGCAGAAAGAATCAAAGTTTGATAGGTGAGATATCTGGCTTGCTGCTTCCCATTCCGCAGTTGAGTAAAAGTGAACAACAAACATACATGATGCTGTTGCCTCTTAATAAAGAAATGAAAAATTGGTTCTCACCCACTCCAATTAGTCCTTTTTTGCTCACTTTTAATTTCACAAATCACTTAGAATCTAATTATCACTCTGCAAACTTATAGTGTTAATACATCTTACCTTCAATGGAGTTAAAGTCCAATTAGCGTGCTTTTCATACACATGAATCTTATGAGCCAGCAATTCAGATATATAGACATACCTTCAAAGAAGAAAGAGCTACATCAAAGCACTTGAAGTAATACAGCTCAGAAGGTTACGGTGAAGTTGTAAGAACCCTTCCTAGGAAAGAACTTCGCTTAGAGACTGGAAAATGCAACCTCTCTAAAAGCACACCAAATTCTGGAAGAAACAACTCAGCAAGTTTACAATGTGCAAAGGAATTTTCGTTTCTGAAAAGTTGTTTCTAAAGGTAGGAACCTAGTTGTCCCTGATTAGAAGGGAAGAAACGTAGCCCTAGTACCAGCTCTTAATATCTGGGAGGAAAATGTATGATATTACTTCTCTTCACTTGTCAATATAGTGACAATCCCCAGGTTCTGCCTGTCAGAGGATAGCGAGTTCTCTCGGGCAGGCTTCAGGAGAACGCTTTGACAACCAGGCCCTTGTTTTAGGCCAGAAAAAGTATGGGAGAAGACAAGATGCTTGGCCTGGATCTGAGAGAAGTCTTCCTCCCCTCTCACCCTGAGCCTGGTCCTGACCCTGTGCATTTAGTATTTTGCACGCAGTGCAACGCCCCACTCATGGTAAAGACATGTGGTCAGTGCAGCCCAGAACAAAGAGAGAAATAACTGCGTATTATCTGCTACTTTGGAAGACCAGGAGATGCTATAAATATTTGAAAGCCGTCCACACGGTTTCCTCTAATTATGTTACTAACTTCTGAAATCCGTGATGATAAAAGATGAGGAAGGCTATATATGACGGATACATGGCTTTTGTGGATAGACTGATGTTACCCAAAGTGTGGTCCCCCAACCAGTGTTGCTCTGTGAATTGTTTGTTTCGGGGGCATCATCAAATAATAACGTAAATCAACTACATTGTGAAGCGCAATGCCTAGTTAAGCTGACTTTCCCCCCACAGCAAAACTTTCTTGATGGAGAAAGCAGTGTCTTGATTTACATTTTGGTGCAAGCTTTTTATCTTGTCACAAACCAGCACTACTGAAATATATAACTGCATGCTGTTAATCTTATTACGGCCTCAAAATTCTTCCCTCAAAGCAAAGCTATTGAGAAATACTAAATGTTTATCACAGTTCCCCTCCTTGATATATTCATCCCTACCCCCAAATTTAAAAGAATATGCCTACACAAAATAGAAATTTTTGATTTGATACGTTTTATCCCCTGAGAAATTAAGATATTTTACATTCTTCCTAATTTCCTCTTACCAGGATAACATGTTAGAGCATATCATGTTGTTTAGAAAATGAGTATGTTCTAACAGTGTCTAATAAGAATCTGGGGAAATGAATGACATTTTAAAGAGTTCACATACTTGCCGTCAGGTGAGATGTTGATTCCATTAGCAAAATCAAATATCCGTCTGCCATCACTCGAACTTCGTTTGGACTATAGTAAACAACATAAGACCATGCTAAACCCAAATAGAGCTCCCAGGATCTCAGGTAGGGGTCAACAAAATAGTGATCATTTGTGGCATAAAAGTGCTCAGGTCCCACAGCAACAATATCATTCAAACTGCAAATTCAAACACACATATAGGATATATACAAGTGAAGGTCTTGTACGTTACAGGATTAGGCATTGATTAGCATTCATTAATGGCTGTTCCTAAAATCAAGATGCAGATGAAGCTTTCACTCTAGCCGTTATGGCACAGAATTCATATGACATCAATCCCACCTGTAGGATCCTCAAAGACAATAATTACTCTTACAAAACCCTAAAAGGTTACTATAGCAATGTAACATAAAAATCCTATTAACTGTATCTGAAAAATAGTGCTCTAGGGTGCGTGTGTGTGTGTGTGTGCGCGCGCATGCGCGTGTTTTGCGCCTGTGTGTGCACGTGCGTGCGCATGCGCGTGTGTGTGCGTGTGCGTGCGCATGAGCGTGTGCGCGCGCGTGCGTGTGTAGGTGTGTGTGCGTGCACGGGTGTGTGTGTGTGTGTGTGCACGTGTGTAGATATACTACATTCAGTAGACATTAAATTAGGCCAGGAATCATTATCAGGGCAAAATGCATTTATGTTCATACAGAAGTCACTCTCACATAGAACAGTCTGGGATATCATCAGGCAGAGGGAGGAAAAAACACTGGCCATCTTGAGACTTGCATTTTAGTTAAAGCTCTGTCACGATTAGCTGTGCTATTTAGGTAAAATTA
Source organism: Eumetopias jubatus (assembly GCF_037043125.1). NCBI lineage: Eukaryota > Metazoa > Chordata > Mammalia > Carnivora > Otariidae > Eumetopias > Eumetopias jubatus. The sequence goes on from NW_028274820.1 coordinate 39,951,159, forward strand.
ATCATTTTGCATGTCAGGGCCTCAGTTTCCCTAACTGTAAAAGGAGGATGAGATGGACTGCTGTATATTTCAGTCTTAGAAGGTCATTTCTGGCCTTATGATTCTAAACTGAGGAAAATGTCCACGAGCAAGAATGTTCATGAAAGGGACACTATGGCATATTTTCTTTCTGATTTTGATTCTCTCTCCGTTACTGAAAATCTAAGATATATGAGTCTATTTTTCTGCTTTAATAGGTACAACAGTGAACACATAAGTGAGTCATTCTCTGCTGATTGAGGTGACAGAAGTTCCCCAGGGCTATTATCTGGTAGAGAATTATCTCCGCTCCATTGCTGAGGGCGTAATGGCCCGCACATCAGCTCTGACGCAGTTCTGGGCTCCTGGGCCAGTTAGATAAGCACACAGAGTCTCAGTTTTCTCATCTGTAAAGAGAGGTTAAACAATTTTCCCAAAGTCCTACAGCTCATTAGTATAAGACTAAGGGTCAGAATCTTAATTTGTGGAGTCTCAGTGGAAATCACAGTAAGACAATGCCTGTTGTGTGCTTTGTAGAAAGCCGGCCACTCACTGAACCCTCGTCAATGGTGATCACCATTGCGACATGAGAAAAAAGGTCCAGGAATTTAGGATTAGTGTGTACAGGCCCAGGCATAAACCTCTTCTCTCTCTCTTTTTCTCCCCCTCTCGTTTTTAAAAGTAAATTTCCAAAGTGAGTAGTATACGTTACAAATCATTTGCCTGTTTTTCGTAAAAAAGAGCAGAGAGGAATATTTCAGAGTAATAGCTTTGAAATCTCATAGACCCCAGTTGAATGCTGACGTTGCTTGCTATTGTCTATGGGACCACAGCGTGCCACTAAAATCTATACCTCAGTTTCTCTCTGGACTTTGTGAGGTTAGGGTAAATAAAATGAAAGAATGACTATAAAGACCTTGGCACTATGCCTGGCTATTAGAGATGATTGATCATGACTGTTGTGTTATCATTAATAACATACTTCAATTGTGATAGATTAGTAATAGGAATATTAATGCTATAAACAACCACATAAAGAGCTACTAAATACAAAGCAGAAAATATACATGGCTAGCCCTTCAATTGAGAGAGCAGAAGTTTAGTTAATTGTGGCACTATGTTTGTTTTTTTCTTCCAGTTTGCTTCTATATTGCCAAAGACATGTATTTTTGCACTTGGCCCAGAAAAAAAATACCCTAACCCTGGGAATCTGGACAAATATGAGGCTTCAAGATTAACTGTGAAACCAATAAAATAAGCTTTCACTATTTCAGAGTGGCTCAGAGCCCCCGCTTCAGCCTCAAGATACCAGGGTTAAAATTCCAGGTTTGCCATTTTACTGATGGTTTTATCTGGGCCAAGTTAAATACTCCAAAATGGCATAATAATAACACCTAATTAAGAAGGTATTTGTAAAAAGATAATAAAGTAATCAGTTTAAATTGGTTATTGTAGCACCTAACTTACAGTTAAAGCTCATTGTTACTATCACAATTATTACAATTATTATTAGCCCAGCTTCTCTATTCTATATACTTTTCCCTAATTTAGATCTTGGTATGTGGCACATTCTCCAGATTTCAGTAAACTGATTCTCTTTCCAAAATACATTTGTTGAGTGAATGTATAAATAACCTGTTCCACCGAAAGCCGCTCTCTGAATTTGCGCTCATCCTAGGGAGGCAGAAGAAGACTTGGGCCATATAGTTCCTAGGCAGCTACTAATTAGCAGACTGACCTTCATCCAGTTACTCAATTTCTCTCCAATCTCAGTTTCCTCATCTTCAAAACCACCAGATAAAAAAAGAGAGGAGGGGATCCTGGGAACACTGCGTGCCGGGCACTCTGCTAGGTCCCTGCGTGTAAATAACACACAGTTTAAACGAAATCTAGATTTACCAATACTGAGGTACTCCAATGCTGTCTGTTAATCATTCAGATAAAGTTTGGGACTCTAGACAATCTTAATGACTAGAGGGTAAAGATCAGGAAGTTTGGGAAGACTTTGTCAGACTTTTGTCCCAAATCCCTCACTAGCCTCACAAACGAAATCCTAAGGCAAGTGAGGAAGTTGATTTTGTGTTGGGTTGACGGGGATCAGGGATCCCTGGGTATTTTCTTTTTCCTTGTGTTACATCGTCAAGAAGCCTAAGATTGGAGCTGAGTGTTAACCACAGATAGGCTACTCCATAAATCAGGTGCCCAAACAGCAGTAGGGGTAGGATGGGGAGGTATTAGAAGCACTGGATCTCAGATCTCCCTTGGGTATATGTTTCTAATTCATAGAAACATCTAAGATTCTATTTTTTTAATACAAAAAGAAATAAATGAATAAATAAGCCAGCTCATGATGTGGAATTTTTCTGTGAAACTGGTATGGGTTTGAAATATAAAGTCTGGTTTTGGAGAAGAACAGAGTTATGTCTTAATAACATCTTGAATGGACATTCTGAGGCTGAGAGCCATAAGTCAGCATCCAGGCAGCCTGGGAAATGAGAGAGGAAGAGAATGGGTCTTCTCTCAGGGGTTTGAATCTTCAAAAGTATCTGCAGAAGACCATTTGGAGGAGTTCGTGATGATTAGAAAGGAGAGTTGACCAGCCATTATCCCGCCTCCCACTCTGGCTGAAAGGAGAAACCAAAGGTGGATTAACCATCCACTGGTGTTAAAGGAAAATCGAAATATGATACATCTCAGTACTTAGGCAGAAGTTTGTGTCCAATGGTTTTCAGATGCAAAAGTGATTTTTCTTCTTCTTCAAATTTAAACAACTCAACTGTGGACTTAAAATCTGGATGGTTCACCACCAGCAGGTACATGGTATTATCTGAGAAGAGATTAAAAACAAAAATCGAAACATTAACTGAGCTCTCAGCTGTCAGCCCTGTCTCCAAAAAGCAATTTCAACCCACCTCCAACTAGTACTTAGGGTGTCAGGCAGATGGAATATTTTCATCTCCTTGTAGAGAGAAGCACTTGTGATTGCTCCAAAGGAAAAAAATGGCTAAAGGAAGAACTAGTGACAGTCTCTAAACACCTCCAAACTCCACAGGGGGGAAAAAATCCTCAACTTAAGAATGAGCAACGTTTGACACTAAAACTCCAAAGAGCTTGTTAAGCTTTCTATTGCAAATGGTCTCAGCAAGATGCAGAGTTGAGATAAAAGAGATAAAAGATGTGGAGAACACTGACATGAGAAGGTGTGCTTGGGTATAATTCACACAGTGTAAGATGATAAATTCCATAAAAAGAACACCTGAGAGATTCTATCAAAGGGAAGCAGCTTCCATGAGTCAGTCCAGCTTTAAGACATAAAAGAGACCAATTTAACTGGTCAAGAAGGTGTGATTAGAGTTGGCAAGTGAAGTTAGATTATTACAGTCTTTGCCTTAAGGAGCAGTAAGTCTTTGGGACTTTGATGTGACCAAATTGGTGTTTAAAGAAAAGCCATGCAAAGTTTAGTGGGTTGAAATGAAGAGATTTAAACAGAGAAGCCAACCAGGAGGCTCCTGGTGGTTAGGCCATTGAACAAACAAGTGTTTATTTTCATTGGTATTAAGTGCTACATAGGGAAAATAAAACCAGATAAAAGAATGAAGAGTAATGAGATGTTTTCTTCATGACAGTCAGGGAAGTTCTGATGAAGTGATGTTAAAGCAGAAACCTAAATGATATAGGAGACCAAACCATGTGAGTATCTGGAGAAAGAGCATGCCAAGGTGAGGGAAGAGAGTGTGCAAAGGGCCTGTGGCAGGAGCTTCCTTGACACTTCTCTTAATAGTGAGCTTGTGGATGGAGTAGAGTGAGTGAAAGAAAGAGTGGGAAGCCTGCAGCCATAAAGGTAGGTAGCCAATGGGGCACCTGGGTGGCTCAGTTGGTTGGGCGACTGCCTTCGGCTCAGGTCATGATCCAGGAGTCCCTGGATCGAGTCCCGCATTGGGCTCCCTGCTCGGCGGAGAGTCTGCTTCTCCCTCTGACCCTCCCCCCTCTCATGTGCTCTCTCTCTCTCTCTCTCATTCTCTCTGTCTCAAATAAAAAAAAAAAAAAAATCTTTAAAAAAAAAAAAGGTAGGTAGCCAAGGCCAGTCTTGTTAGGGCTCATGGTAAGGACCCAGGGCTTACTCACTGGGGCCTTGGAGCCAAGGAGTAACATGACCTTATAGTTACAGCAGTAATCCAGGTGTGGGGGGAGAAGGGACTGGGCCAGAAGGATGGCACTGACAAGAAGTGGCAAGAAAGGATATGAAGACATTTGACAGGAAGTATCAAAAGTCCCTGATGATGGCTGAGAAATGAGGAAGTCAAAAATAAAACATGAGTGAGCACTGAAACCCAGATCCATGTTTTGTGCAGCAGATTCTACCTCTAGGCATTTATCGTAAGAAAATACTCACAGAAGATATATATATACAGGAATGTTTATTTTGGCATTGTTCACAATGAACATAAAGGCAGAAACAGACTGAATATCCATCAACAGAAGAACTACATTACTGCACTCCCATGCATCCGAATCCTAAACAGTCATTGTAAAGGAGCTCTAAATGCACTGTCATAGAAAGGAGTCCATAATGTAATATTAAATGCAAAAGCACTTTATAGAAGGGTTTGGGTAATATGACTCCCTTTTATTCTTAAAAGTGTACACATACCCAACAGTATATTTCTTTGCACTTGATGTTTTAAAAATAAAATACAATGTTGATAAATGGGTGGAGAGGTCACTGAAAGGGGACTATATATGTACATATAAAAGATGTCATATGGGGTGGAAAGATAAAAGGATGGAAAATCAGTTTTCAACATGTTGAGTTTAAAGCAGCTATAGGAGAGGAACTCAAATAGAATACTCTGGTAAGCTTGAAGGAATGGAACTGAAGAGCTGGTTAAAAATAAAGAATACCCCATTAAGGGAATTCTCCCAGAAAGCAGGCACAGTTAACGGTTGTGACTTGGTTGAACTTTTTGAACTAGAGCAAATAAAGAGGAGGCAAAAAATCAGTCTTTTGGGGAGTGTGCAGAGAATTTCAAATGAGTGACAAAACAATGAACAGGGGGAAAACCTGCAGTAGGATCAGAACTAAGCTAAATAAGTATATTGGAATTTTGGGGAGGAGAAATTTACTTGAGGGAGAAAGTGGTCAACAGCATAAATGAGGTGGAGGAAGGAAGAAAGGGAAAAAGGCCAGAAAGAAGGGAGGGAGGGAGGGAGCTATTGCGTTAAATGAATTCTTTATATATTTTGGATATTAGCTCCTTATCAGATACACGATGTTGCAAATATTCCTTTCCATTCAGTAGGTTGGCTTTTCATTTTGTTTATGATTTCCTTTGCTGTACAGAAGCTTTTTACTTTGATGTAGTTCTACTTGTTTGTTTTTGCTTTTGTTGCTTTTGCCTTTGGTGTCAGATTTAAAAAGAATCATCTCCAAGATCTATGTCAAAGAACTTACTGCCTATGTTTTCTTCTAGGAGTTTTATGGTTTCAGGTCTTCTATTCAAGTCTTTAAACCATTTTGAGAATTCATTTAACTCAACAGCAAAAGCAAATAATCTGATTTTAGAATGGGCAGAAGAGGTGGGCCTGGGTGGCTCACTCTGTTAAGTGTCCGACTCCTGATTTCGGCTCAGGTCATGATCTCGGGGTCCTGGAATCGAGCCCTGTGTCTGGCTCTGTGCTCAGCGAGAGTCTGCTTGAAGGATTTTCTCTCTCCCTCTGCCCCTTACCCCACTCACATTCAATCTCTCTCTCAAATAAATAAATAAATCTTTAAAAAAATAAAAATAAGCAGAAGATCTGAAAAAGATATTTTTCCAAAGAACACATAGACAACCAACAGGTACAAGAAAAGATTCTCAACATCATTAATCAGGGAAATGCAAATCAAAACCATAGTGAGATACCATCTCACACCCATTAGAATGGCTATTACCAAAAAGACCAGAAATAACAAGTGTTGGCAAGGATGTGGAGAAAAAGGAGCCCTCATGCACTGTTGTTGGGAATGCAAACTGGTGCAGCCACTGTGGAAAACACTGTGGAGTTTTCTCGAAAAATTAAAAATAGGGCGCCTGGGTGGCTCAGTTGGTTAAGCGACTGCCTTCGGCTCAGGTCATGATCCTGGAGTCCCGGGATCAAGTCCCACATCAGGCTCCCTGCTCAGCAGGGAGTCTGCTTCTCCCTCTGACCCTCTTCCCTCTCATGCTCTCTATCTCTCATTCTCTCTCTCTCAAATAAATAAATAAAATCTTTAAAAAAAAAAAGAAAAGAAAAATTAAAAATAGAACTACCATACAACCCAGGAATCCCATTCTGGGTATTGATCTAAAGAAAATGAAAACCCTAACTTGAAAACTATATGCTTCCCTATGTTCATTGCAGCATTACTTACAGGAGTCAAGACATGGAAACAACCTAAGTGTCCATCGATGGATGAATAAACACACACACACACACATACACACACACACACACACACACACATACACAGAGGAATATTATTCAGCCATAAGTAAAAGAACAAAAATCCTGCCATTTGTGACAATATGGATGGACCTTAAGGGCGCTATGCTAAGTGAAATAAGTGGGGGGGGGGGCGGAAACTAAAGCAAGTGATTTCTTTTATACATAGAATTAAAATCTAAAAGTGAAATACAAAGCTCATAGATGGTGGTTGCCAGAGGTAGGGAGTGCAGGGCAGGAAAAACAGGGGCTCAAAATGTAAAAGGAAAACAAAGGCAGTTGATGTCAAATCCCGCAGGGGTTTCTGTGCACGTAGAGACCCAGCAAACGGCTGCATATAGAAAGGAAGAAATGGAAGGACAGCATGAGGGATGGGGGCGATATGTTGATAGCTTTGAAATGTGGAGAAGTAGTTTGAAGACAAAACAGAGGAACCAGTGTACAGAAGGGCACGGAAGGTGACAGGGCTGAGAGAAAACTGACCACGGTAACTTTCTGTCAGTGGATCTATAGGTTGCTGATGCTTTCTGTTAGAAAATTCTATCCTTGTAAATTCCCAGGTCAGAACAATTGTTTGAAATGGAAAACCCATAATGATCAGAGCTAAATATTATTGTTACCGTAATTATAGGGATAATGTGAATGCTGGTATTTTTAAAAAATAAGTGCTTTACAAACCTTAAGTATTTTAGCATTCTCAAGCATCAGAGTGGTTATAATATTATATTTCATTAACATAGGGGATATGTTTAACAGAAGAGTAACATTAACCATGATTATACTGTAGTTGAATGAGAGGAAATATTCACTCTTTAACATTTTTTAAATCTTGGCTTTGTTTTTAATAAGCATTAAATAGCGTTACCCTCGTCTGTGAATGTGCTAATCCCATGAGGGTTAAATGAAGACTGATCGAAGTTACTTCCAGTGACCCTCAGTTCTAACACTTTTGGATCTTCTTCATTCAGGTCCATCAGAAGAATTTTGCCAGGCTTATCAGGTGCAAAGCTCTTCATTCCAGGATATTTTAATCCCTTATGAAACACGAAGAAGAAAAAAATAGACCCATTACAAATACTTCAAAAGCTGATCGAGGCGGTAGATGGCACATGGGGTCATACTGTCTGCTTCGCATCACAGGGCCACATGGGAAGCCTCTTGGTTGGCTTGTGCGATAGGCCCATGGGGGTTCTGGAAGCCACATGTTCCACCAGTCCACCCCACACAACACACTGGCTCGGACCCTTCCATCACCAGCAGCAAAGCCATATGTGTCCCATACCACAGTTCCCAACTCATGAGAAAGATCAAAAATGGAAAAGTAGACCAACTGGGCAATTGCTAATGGGCTTCAATCATATAAGCAAGGAATATGGAGAGGACACTGGTTATGGTTTTTAAAATGTCTCCTGGCAGGTTCCTTGGAAGCTTCTGAGGGACAGAGTTTTAGGGGAAGTCTAGCGAGCCCAGAGACAACTTCTTTCTTAGCCTTCAATGAGAACAACACAGCTGTTTTTTGTTTTAGATGCTGGGGTCCCATATAAGATTTTGCTTGGAATATGTTATTCTGTTGCTTTAGAAAAGAGGTTTGCAAGACGCTGCTGGAGAAGATGACTAGTCTTCCATCTTCCTAGGAGAAAACTGGACTAAATAAATTACAACAGGCAGCAAAGGGTGTTGACTTCTTTTGTTTTTGAGCTATGTCACCACCACAGTGGTTTGTATGCAGAAGAGGTTCAACAAACGTGGTGGCTTCACTCTTCAAAGTGTGGAAATTGTGGAATGGCCTATCAATAATTTTAGATTAAAGGGCTTACTTTGAAAAGTGTGAAAGAAAAAGGTAAAATCTAAATGACATGTGGAGGGATATATAGAAACATACACCCAATTCAGTAAATATTTGACTATACCACTTAAGTGCCTCAAGGGATAGACCATCGATGGAAAGCCATTCTTGAACTCACTGGACTCAGAAATTGCTACAATGGAAGATAAGGTCATATTTGAGTTCAGCGTACAGACAGGAGTACACATATGCCTAGAAGGCATACAGCCATAATTTTAACACCGGTGTAAAATGTATATACTATTTGTTTTTTGAACCATATGACTGCTTATTTTATTTGAAGGTGGGCATTGGAAAATAGCAAGCTTAAACAAAAGACTTAAGCTGCTGGGTCTAGAACATGGCGTAGAGCACCGTAAAGAAAGAAACCACTTACAGAGCTAATGAAAGCCAGTCCATTAGGGAGTATCTCCAAGTCTTCAGAGCCAGTTTCTGCCAGAAGAGAATAGTCAGGACAGAGTGCTGTGGACGGCTGCAGGGAGCTAGGGATCCTTCTCTTTACCACTCTTAGCTGGAAAATGGGGCTACATATTTAGCTCTTATTCGATAGATTCAGAATAATGAACTCTTTCATTTACTTCTTCAAATTGACTAATAGGAGTCTATAAAAATTAGAAGACACTGATATAATTAAGTGTAATTAAAATTTACACTTAATATGTATTTTTTTAAAATTAATGGACTAGAACTTTTTCCTCAGGGTCTGAAATCTCTTACATAAAGTTCATGGAAATTCACAAAATTTATAAAAGGTACAATTATTTGAAAACAGCTTGCTGTTTTGTTAAAGACACAGCGTAAACTACCAACATATATTAATACGTAATTCCAAATCCAATAAATTCTTTTGAGAACCATATTGGAGATATAGGCAGATTCCAAATTCTTCAGTTAAAATGGGGATACATTTCATATGCAAAATACACATCCACTATTAATTTTAAGCATCAGTAAAATATCACCAAGCTAATTATACTTTACATGTACATTTTTAAAATCTCTATCAACCTAGAGACAAATGAGATTTTTGATTTTGTATTGATACTCTTAGTGGAGATGTTTGTTTTTCAAATATCCAGTGACATATAATATCAATATCATATTTATTTTCTAGAGAAAGATTACACTGTAAGATATCTGGCCAACCTTATTGATGCTAACCGAATAAGTCATATGGTCTAGCCTTTCCTTCCTTAGTCAACTGAGATAAATAATTCTAAACTTAGCAAAACAAAACGTAACATCCAAAGCATGGATCTCAAACAAGTTGTCCTCAAATAACAAAATAGGTTGGTTGAAACCAGACGGGGACTTGAGTCCTGTGACACTCCCTGTTGGTTGCCTGTAAGCTGCTACTCCCCTGGCGTTTTACCTTTGCTGACAGGGCCTGCCTTCCCCAATGGGAGCCCCATAATTACTTTCCCAGCTTCCTTTGCAGCTAGGGCCCCAGCCTGTTGTCTATCTCTGACTAATGAGATCTGAGGGGAAATCTGCTGAGAACTTCTGGGAAAAAATATTCTTACCCCATATTTAAAAGAGGGATGCATGAGGGCAAGTCTTGTGGTAACTGCCAAGGTGTGTGAGGGCTTTTTAAAATTTGTCCCTTTACTCACTGCTTTTTCTCCTTCCCTGTCCCTCCCCTGGAATCTCCTTAGGTTGTATTACCATAAAATCAAACACTGTTCTCACTTATTGTTTTTGCTAAACTGACCAAACAAAAACAAACTATGAAAAACCATCAATACCTTGGCCATATGTTGGTGAAGTCAAAAGTCAAGTACGCTGGTATTTATAATTAACTACTGACTTAATCATTCTCTCCTGGTTCATGGTTCTATTTTTTTAACAAAACTAAACAGGTGTATTAATCAAATCAATAGCAAGATAATACTGCAAGTTCCAATGAGATACTTCCTCATCTCTACATACTTACCTATTCCTTTCACTAAATTACAGTTAGGAAGTTCGACTGGTGTTACTTCTCAGAAGGCATTAAGTCGTGTTCTGGGGGAGAAAAAAAAGTAATAAAACGCACCGAAAACTATTCAGAAATTGCAATTAAGTTGCAAAAGTTAGCTGCCAATACAGTTTTCCTCAACTGGACTTTGCCTGAGTTTCAACCCCGGGGTTAGCGGTCCCTGGAGTCTGAGTGATTCTACCAAACAAGGTCAGAATAAGACCTGTGGGGCCTCTGGGTACATTCAGTGTTTATTTAGCCGAGGTGGACAGATCCACAAAGGAAATACATCATGTCCTCTCCAGAGCTCTGCGCATTTTGGCAGGAATAGGAACTATTTCATCAGCTGCGTAAGGAGTCCTATGTGGAAATTTGGGTTAAATAGCAACATGGTTCCAATTTACTCCATTGATGTTTTAGGGCTGCTGACAGATGGGCCTCCTACCCATCTGCCAGTCTGGCTCCAAAGCCTGGACTGGGCATCTGCTTTGGGGTGTGTCACTTGAAAAACACAGGTGTGCTTAAAGGGTTTATAACTTCAGAAAATCATACCCACGGCCAGCATATAAAAAGACATTTCACACACACACACACACACACACACACACACACAAAAGCAACTTATTAAATTTGAGTGCATAAACATCCCGGGGAACATTTGAGCACAGGACAAAAGAAAAAAGGCCAGATGTGGGAAGGACGTACCAGCCGGCTGCCTGAGCAGAGCAAAACTATTGTTGAGGCATTTAAAAGAACTGGCCCACAACATCAGCACGGCCAAGAGATTTAAACAATCAACACTTTTTTTGAGAACTAATGATACAATATGGTCCTTAGCGAGTAGCAATGATTATTCAAGAATACCCAGAAATCTTATTTGGCTAAAGATAGGCTGAGAAATTCTTCACTTGCCTTACTGATAATTTAGTCTCACAGAGGAAGAGGTTGGGCTAAGGGACACTCTGGATAAAATTCTTAAGATGGTATAAAATGATAGGGATTTGGGGTGCTCCATCTTTCATCCAGAAAAAATGTAACATGTTCCTACTGCCATGGCGCTGGCCATCAATTCCACCCACCTTTGGAGAGGGTCTGACCTCACAGGCTGGGAGTGGGGTCTAGCAATTAGCTTTGTTAATCATTGTTAACAGGAAAAACCACAGTTTATCCTGAAGCACAACCAGAGTGGAGAACCACCAGCCCAGGTGCTAGAGCTCCAGAGATGAATGAATAGCTGAAGAAGTCCTGGCCTGTGAACAGAGAGAGGGTGGTTCCCTGAATGATGAACTTGAATTTACAAAGGAGACTTCAAGGGAAAGTTGGGCTCTGCCCCCATGACCTGAGAAGCTACAAGGTATTTAAAAAATGGGAATCTGACATTATAATTACAAAAGTTCACAATAAAGAAATAAAAGGCAAAAGGACGCTGCATTAGGAAAAGGATTTTGCATGGCGCACGCACACACGCACACGCGCACACGCACGCACGCACACGCGCACACGCACACATGCGCGCGCGCACACACCCTAAAACAGGTTCACAAAAGGATACTCATCCTAATACATGTAATACATTCTTAACTTTTCTATTCAAATCTATTTCATTCATTTCACAATGCTGGCTATAATCTAAATTTGATTTGTGAACCTCCATTTTGGAAAACCTTGGTCTAGGGAAACCTCAGTGAATACCCGTAAAGTACCCCAAGGGATTCAAAGGACAGCACCAACGATGTTGAAGTTGCAGGTCCCGTAGAAGAGATTCGATGACATGAAATCCCTGAAGGGGCCAAGACTTGTGAAAAATACCAAGGGTAGCCAAAGTAGCTGTTCTTAGAGCCAAAGCCACACGGGAAGAACAGGCGCACTGCCTGGTCACAAGGCCCATCAGACCTGATGGGATAACAGAGGTCAGGGAAAAGCAGAGCAGATCAGCCCCCATCCTCGTTCAGGCTTCTGTCGCATGCAAGACCATCTCTGACCTGGTAAATGTAGAATAATCACAGTCAAAGGGAGCCCAGGGTAGGTAAGGAGGCATGAAATCAGCACTCAGTTGCTTTGAGGTCAAATGTGTGGCCCCAGAACAAGTCATATCTCAACAGAATAATCACTGAGACTACAGCTCAGGTACGGTATATACCCTCATTTAATCTTCCAACCCCTTCCTGAGGTTTTACTTCCCCGATTTTATGGATGACTAAGTTTAAGGGGCTTTTCAAATCCGCAAGCTTATGAAGTGGCTGAGTTGGGACTGGAGCTCAAGTGAGAAGGCAAAGCTCACATTCGGTTGTCTGCTCAACATGCACAGTTAACGCTGCTTAAAACCGGAGGAAGCACCAGAAAACAACTCCGCCTGTGTTACTATAATCCAGCTCATATTTTTCTATCTTAATCTTAATTATCAGGAAATAGCTGATCAAGGGCTTGCTCAGGTTCAGATGTTCCAGGTCTAAGGGATAAAATTCAATGTGTGCGGTGCGCCCCTGATTTCACAGGCCTCTGAAGTCTGGCCAGAAATCACACAATCCCTGCTGTGAATTATTCTTCGCAAATATGTGCTTGCTTCTCACAAAAGAAAGCAAGGATCTTTAGCTTATGCATTAAGAAATCCATTCTGGAACTTTCCTTGGGGCCATATTCAGCCTCCTCAGTCTACTTTCTGCTACTGTACTCTCCTCATTCCTCCATTATTCCTTATTGGGACCAACTGTGTGCCAAGCCCTATGCGAAGGGCTCTTGTGCATACTTCCCCAGTTACTTTCCTCGTCACGTTTGAGGCAACGATTAATGTCTTACCTGATTGGTAGGTAAGAAAACTGAGGCAAAGAGAAGCTACGTAGTTTGCTTGTGGTTGCTTATTTCAAATGGTAGAGATGGGATTTGAAATAAGGTGTCATGATATGGGGCCCTTTTCTATCTATCGATTTCACACCCCTTTTCCCTTGTTCCCACTTCTCCCTCTGCCTAGAACGCCCCTACCTCCTAACCCCGGGGGGGAAGACTCCTTCTCATGCCTTTTTGTAGCTCCTCCTGGTCTTCTGTGATACGATTAATAACTCCTTTATCTGCATGAACTTCCTCATCTACGTCTATCACGTCTCTGACCCTATTGTTTCGTAAGTTACTGGTTTTTGGTCTTGTGGCTCATAGTAAACTCTGAAATCTGTGAGTGAATACTGCATCCTATTCATCTTTGTAACCCAGCAAGGACCCAGCACCTGCAGAGAGAAGGTCGTCCGTAGATGTCTGCCCAGTTGTTTTGTGGAATTACTAGGCGGGTGCATCAGATGGAGAAAGTGGTGTCAGTTGTATTGATAGGGAAGGCTGGAGAGTTATTTATTCATCCTTAGCCTAGGGTCGGTCACATGAGGCATTATCCTAATATATATTCAAATATCACTCATTAGGTGGATCATTCGTAGGTGGATTTTTGTGATAGCATATGGCCAAAAATAAAGCTAACATTTACAGAGTACCTTTCATGTGCCAGATTTTATATTTATCCTACTATGATATGTACTATCATCCCATAAGTTTCAGGTGAAGAGACAGGCTCAGCATGGTAAAGTGACTTGGAAGTTGCAGAACTGGCACCCAGCCCAGTTCTGCTGGAATCCACCACTGCCCTTTTCCCACTGTGGTGTGGAACGTGGAGCAGGCGTGGGGTGGCAGAAATGCTCACATTAGCTTTGCAGTCTCCTTCTAATGCAGGGAAACAGTGGTCTCACACGTCACAAGCAGCAACTTAGGAATGGGCAAGTTGCATAGAGACGCAGGGCGGCAACATTCCACACTCCCAGGGCGCTGTTCGTAGCCCAGTCCAAGGCATTCCTTGGGTTTGCGCGTCCACACCCCACGAGGTCACAACAGCCGACTACAGAGCTGGGCAGGGGAGACTACTGATCCAGGGGAGCTCTCTCGGTTCCTTCCTCGGTGCTGTTATCACCTCGAAAGCATTAGGGAACCCCCTCGAGACACCTTTTAAATCCTTTCACAAGTTCCCACCAGCCCCAGACCTATATAATCTCATGTGAACCTGCCCCACTCCTGTCTACTGGCTCTCTGAAGAACACAGGGTGTATCCACTGTGGGGGTTTGGGTTGCTCCTGATGCAGGTCTCAGGACATAATCTCTTCCTTTCTCTTCCTTGGGCAGATTCATGATCTTCTCTGGGACTCAAGGGCCTTGCCTCTAAATAGTAACAAATGTAATTTACTGATCCTCCAGAATCTCTTGATCTGGTTCTAACATGGGTGATAATAGGATTTGAATGTCCTTTAAAGAAGTGCATACAAATCCCCTGGGGGAACTTGTTAAATGGTGCTGATTTGGATTCTGTAGTGTGGGGTGAGGCCCGAGATTGTGCCACTGAGATTGAGCTCCCAGCCGATGCTCATGCATCCGGTCCACAGCCCCTTTGAGGATTGAGGCTTCAGGGCCTTTCAAACAGGGGGCCCTGCTGCTCCTGTCTGGGCTGCTCGCATCCTCCATCTCACTAACCACCGTCCTCTTGGCCCTGCATCGTTCCTATTCTCCAGGTTCTTCTAGATCCCCCTTCCATTCTAAAACCAGAGGTTCATCTCACTCCCACTTTCCTCTTGCCTTCTCAAATGTCTGATTAAAGGTAGAAGTTTTTTTTCTTTCATTTTTAAATAAGATTCTTTAAATTTAAATTTTACTTAGTTAACAATTTTGGTTTCTGAAGTAGAATTTAATGACTCATCACTTACATACAACACCCAGTGCTCATCACAACATGTGCCCTCCTTAATACCCATCACCCGTTTAGCCCAACCCCCCACCCACCTCCCTGCAGCAACCCTCAGTTTGTTCTCTATCCTTCCTTTTTTTAAAGATTTTATTTATTTACTCATGCGAGACAGAGAGAGAGAGAGAGAGAGAAGCAGGCCCCCAAGGAGCAGGGAGCCCGATGCGGGACCTGATCCCAGGACCCTGGGATCATGACCTGAGCCAAAGGCACACGCTTAACCATCTGAGCCCCCAGGCACCCTGTTCTCTATCCTTAAGAGTCTCTTTTAGTTTGTTTCCCTCTCTCCTTCCCCTCATCTCTTCCCATATGTTCATCTGTTTTTGTTTTTGTTTTTTTCTTAAATTCCACATATGAGTGAAATCGTATGGTATTTGTCTTTCTCTGGCTGACTTATTTCACTTAGCATAATACATTCTAACTCTATCCACATTGTTGCAAACAGCAAGAGTTCATTCTTTCTGATGGCTGCGTAATATTCCATTGTATATATATTTCACATCTTCTTTATCCATTCATCTGTTAATGGACATTTGGGCTCTCTCCATTGTTTTGGCTATTCTTGATAATGCTGCTATAAACATCAGGGATGCATGTACCCCTTCGAATCTGTATTTTTGTATCCTTTGGGTAAATATGTAGTAGTGCGATTGCTGAGTCCTAGGGTAGTTCTATTTTTAACTTTTTGAGGAGAATTTTGTATCCTCTGGGTAAATATGTAATAGTGCAATTGCTGGGTCCTAGGGTAGTTCTATTTTTAACTTTTTGAGGAAACACTGTCTTCCAGAGAGGCCCCACCAGCTTGCATTCCCACCAACAGTGTAAGTGGGTTCCTCTTCCTCTGCATGCTGGACAACACCTGTTGTTTCTTGTGTTGTTAATCTTATCCATACAGGTAGAAGTTTAAGGACTAAGGTTCTGTGCCCCCTCACTGGATCCAGGTGCTGAAAATAAAGCAGTAAATTCTGAATTCCAAATGAGACTCCAGGTCTTCCCCCTGAGGCAGCCCCACGGCAGAGCATCTCCTGCAGACATGCTATCCACAATGGGAAACCGCAGGCAAGGCCAACAAAGGGACTCACAGGGACTGGTGTTACGTTGGACTATCATCATAGCGTACTTTCATCCTTTCAGAAAAATCAGAATCAGAGGAGAGGCTCAGAAAAAAAGGCCAAGGTCCCCTTGCTGCCCAAGGACAGGTCCCAACTTTATCATGTTGAAATTTGTCTTGGTGCAAGTCAATGTTATTGAACAGTCCTTTTCAAACTGGATCCCAGAGAGTCTGACAGGGTGTTTATAGATGGTACCAAGAGAGGGGAATGGAGGTGTGGGCAAGTAAGTCTGTGAAATGATGACATAAAGCAAAATTGTTTTGTTTTTGTTTCTGTTTTTTTGTAACTGAAGGATTTTTCAAAGCTTTCAGTATGCCAGAGTGCACTGTCAATCTCTAGGAAAAGGCTACAAGAGATAACACTTCCCAAATTTATATGTCCAAGGAATGTGCTTTTTGTTTTTTCTTTTTTGTTTTGTTTTTGTGGAGCAAGTCTTGTGGCTCATGGTCTAAGGAACAAATTTAGGGAAATATTAAAGTTGAATCACATAAGCTCAGACCACATGTTGAGAGAGAAACTTTTCAGGGTTGGGGCAGTAAAGCTATGCTTTTACACAAAAACATATACAAAATGCCTACAAGTCTCCATTCTTAGAGTAAATTAAGGAAGGTAAACCAGAAAGACAGACCCTCACTCCTTCCTGGCAGATCTGTAATCCTGTGGAAGACATCTTTGTGTGGGGCCTCTGGAAAAGTGGGGGCAGAAGAAACCCAGGTACAGATGCAGAATTGAAAGGATAAAGCCCACAAGGGGTGTTAGATATTTATATCTCATTTATTTTCATCCCAGGATAATACCATGACCCACACATATGCTGGGGGGAAATATACATATATATGTATAATATATGTAAATATATTTATATTTATATATATTAAATATATTAAATATATAAATATATTAAATATATTTATATATATTTATATTATATATATAAATACATATATAATACATGTAAAATATATTTATATGTATAATATATATGTATTAAATAAAATAAATATAATAAAATAGAGAGATTCTCCTTTATCATCAAATAGTACTATGTTTAATGAAAATCCACAAACCGTAATTTTTACATGATTTGAACCCCAAATCACTGTTACTTTTCTCTAATAGTTTGTGATTACAAAAATAACAATTAGAAGAAAAAAACCCAACAGTTTGTAAAAAAATTATTCTGAAAGAAAGCTTGGGGTCATGAAAGTTTTTTAAAAGGCTAAAATGTTCAGTTTGGTTTTTAGTAATGTTTTACTTCAAAGTAAATAACAAGAGAGTGACTAAACCTTAGGAATTAGGATGGTCTCTAGACTTTGAACCCCTGTAAAGTTACCATGAATCTACTGAAACATTCTTAAAAACTAACCCACCCACCCCCCACTTTTACAGTAGCGAAGGGTTTATAAGTACTTTAAGGGAAGCAGAGCACTAACGTTTATTCAATAGTTACTATGTCCCAGGCAGGATGAGTGTGTCTTATTGGTTCAGTCTTACTAAAGCCGAGAATGTTAGAGATGTAACGTGATTTGCCCAAGATCCCATAATGGAAGGGACAGAGCAAGAACCCAGGACATCAGATGCCTGCGCCAGGGTTCTATCCTCCCCCCGACAACTACCCCCCACCACTGCCCAACTGGAGCGAGTAAGAGGTGGGGGCAGGCCCTCACAGAGTGTGTTTGCTCCCACCTGCTCTGCTCCGCATGTGTTTTGTGTCTCTGTGTGGCCTCAAATTGAGAATCCCCAAGCTGGGAAAGATTTATGGCCATGACGGGGCGGCTCCTTCCCTAACTGCCCCAATTATCAGGGGAGATCCCAGGTCTGGTGCTCTATCTTGAAGCGAGAATGAGAGGTAATTCTGTAGCCAAGGCACACGGATCCTCATGAAAAATCAATTTGTGTATGCCAACAACTTGGCCATCACACCAGTGTGATTTGTGCCCTTCCTCCATCTCTCAGGCCGTGAACAAGGACATGTTTTCAACCTGTGCATCTAGAACTTACCTGGGGACTTTCGGTTTAAAACTACACCCCACTTTCAGGGGAGCTCCTGGGGTTGGCGGGGTGGCAAGGACTGGGGCTGCAGCCCTCACCACAACTCAACTTACTGATAAGAAGCCTGGTGATCCCTGAAGAGTGCCAGTCCCAGCCCCAAGAGGGTGAGCATCATCAGCTTCGCCATGGCTCGGACAGGAACGGAGAACTGGGCTGATACACAGACTGCGGGAGACTGGCCCGCCTGCAGCCTGAGCCTCGTTGGGGCTGCCCGGGCTTGGCTTGCCCCGCCCCTCCCCTCTCCGCAGCACAGAGGGCACCAGCTTGGGGTCAGCACCAGAGGCCAGGAGCTGCGTGCTCCCTGGAGACCTTGAAGAGAGGAGATACGGAACAGCTGCCCAGACCTGGCAAGAGGTGGAGAGCATGCCGGTTGGTGGAAATGGAGAGCTGTGGGAAAAGAGAGCCAGGCTTTGATGAACACTCACTTTGTGCCAACAAGGTCCTAATCCCTGTGGCTCAGAGGGGTTCAGTAATGGGATCACTGTGACTCAGCCAGAAAAACACGGAAGGGAGAAAGGGCTGTGATTAGAACCCCTAGGATCTAACTTCATTCTCACCAGGCTACCACTGTGTGTCACCTTCAAACATCTGGATTTCAGGTATCTCAATCTCCGAGCAACACTCCTGAGCTTACAGCTCAGCAAGTACATCACTGCAACATTCATTCATTCCAGGCACTCACCGGCCACTTATTCAGTACCTGCTGTGCTCTAGAAATCCGTAAAATACATCACTACTGTCTATATAGTGCTGTGGGTGATGCTTGTGTGCATTGAGAATCCCCAAGCTGGGATTATGTGTGCATTATGGGTATGCAGATATTCTATGGAAAAGGATAAAACAGGGAAAAAAGATAAGGAGTACTGAGGTGCCATTTAAAGAATGGGAATCGGGAGAAGCCTCACTGTTAAGGGGATACTGGAGCAAAGCCGGAAAGGAGGTGCCTCTGTACACCCATGTCTCCTTTCTCTCCTGTTTCCATGAAGAAATTGTTCCCTACTTCACTGAAGACCAGCCATTCCCTTTCTTTCTTTCCTTCTCAAGGATTTTGGTCTCAGGTGCAACTTCCCTCTCCTGCAACATCCATCTAGTCCTTTTCTCTGGAATAATGCGATCAGATACCAACATGCTTTAGTGTGATTCAGATTTCCGGGGAAAATGCTCTTTGACCCCACATTCTAACTCTTCCCTCTTTCTCTGCTCTCTCTCTCTCTTGCTTTTAAAAACCTCTGAAAGATTTGCCAACAGTTGCTGCTTCCATTTTATCACCTCTTGTAACAGATGAATGATGGCCACAAATTCTTTGATACATCTCCTGTTGTGGAGTGGGCATGGGACCTTGCCCTCAAGTGGGTGCTGACTCTGTGAATGCCTTAATTCATAAAATTCAGTGGCGCTATTCCCGTTTGCAGGCACAGCCTTAGGGACCAACAGCTTCCACCTCCTGTCACTTGGAACACTTGCTCTTAAACCTTGAGCTTCTGCATCATAAATCCCATCACATCATTGGAGTGTTCACAGGAAAGGTTCTGAACACATGGAGAGGGAAAGTGCCAGCCCTCTAGCCATCCACACCAAGGCAGCAGACCTGGAATGAAGCCTTCTTGGACACTCCAGACTAGTCCAGCCACCAACTGAATACCATCAAGTCACCCCAGTTGACACCATGTGGAGCAGAAGAATCTACCTACTGAGCCCTGCCCCAATTCCTTGCTCATTGTTTATGAGCATAAGCAAATGATTGTTTGATTCTGCAACTAACTTCAGAGAATATCTCCAATCTCCCATTCTCTGCTTAACCCATTCTAATATAGCTTGTGTTCCTTTGATTCAACTGTAGAATTTACTCTTTTTAAACTACCCAGAATATCCATGTTATCAAATCTGGTGGTTACTTCTCTGCTGCAACCATATTCAACTTGTAACCACATTGACCACAGATCACCACTGCCTTTTCAAATGCTTACCTCTTTTGGATTCTGTGCTCCCACCCTCTCCCAATTTTTTCCTTACCTTCCTCATCTTCTTGGCAGGGTCCTCCTGTCACTGATATCTAAATGAAGAAGCCCTAGGACTCGCTTTAAAATATCTTCTCTTTTTACATTCTCCCTTGAGGTGATCCCCTCAATTCCACTGGATTTAAATACGATCTGTGTGCTGGTGTTTCCAAAATGTACACACCTCACCCAAGCTTGTTACTGTAGCTCTAATAAATCCTCCTTGATCTTTCTAGCTAAAGTAGCACGCCCCACCTCCAGCAACCTTTTGACATTATCCCATATCTTTCATTACTCATTGTTTTTGAAATCATCTTGTTAATTTCCTTATACATTTGTGGTCTGTTGCTGCCTAATGGAATGGAAGCTCCTTGAGTTTGGGGGTTTTGTCTTATTTCCCACTATGACCTCAAAGCATAGAAAGGAGCCTGGCAAAGAGTGGTCCTTTAGTAAACATTAATGACTGGTTGGCTGCTGAGCCCTCACTTTGTGCTCACTCACTAGTGCTTGGTTTATACCCTCACTGGGATGTCTAATAGTCTCCTTAAAATTTTCCATAGCAGAACTCTTGATTCCCCACCCCAACATGTTATGTCCTCCAATCTCTCCACACTTCAATAAATGGCACCTCTGCCCTCCAGTTGCTCAAACCCAAAACCTAGGCATCTTCATTCACCCATCCTTTTCTCTACTACCTCCTTGCACCAAATATATTAGTCAGTCCCATAGGCCTTCCTTCTGTATTATCTATTGCTTCACAACCAATTGTGTCAAAATCTAGCAGTTAAAAACAGCGCACATTCATTATCTCATAATTTCTGGGGATCAGTGACCTAGGTGTGGCATAACTGGATATCTCTGGCTCAAGGTCTTTCATGAATTGGCAGCTGAGCTATCAGCCAGAGGTGTTGTGATGGTTAATTTTATGTGTTAACCTGACTGGACTAAGTGATGCCCAGATAGCTGGTAAATTATTTCTGGGTATGTCTGGGAGAGTGTTTCTGGAAGAGATTAACATTTGAATCAATAAACTGAGTAAAAAGATCAATCTTATTAATCATTCATCATTCATCAATTCATCAATTCATCATTCATCATTCATCAATCTTCATTATGTGCGTGGGCACATTGAGGGCCCGAATAGAACAAAAAGGTGGAGGAAGGACAAATACTCTCTCTCTTTATTTGAGCTGGGACATCCATCTTCTTCTGCCCTTGGATATCAAAGCTTCTGGCTCTTGGACCTTCAGACTCTGGAACTTATGTCAGCGGCCCCCTCATTTCTCAGGCCTTCAGACTAGACTGAATTATACCACTGGCTTTCCCGGCTCTCCAGCTTCCAGATAGTATATTGTGGCATACCTCAGACTTCATAATCATGTAGGCCAATTCCCACAGTCAATCTCCTCCTATCTATCTATCTATCTATCTATCTATCTATCTATCTATCATCTATCTATCTATCATCTATCATTATCTATCTATCATCTATCTATCTATCTATCTATCTATCTATCTATCTATCTATCATCTATCTATCTATCATCTATCTATCATCTATACTATTGGTTCTGGAGAACCCTGGCTAATACAGCTGTATGCTCATCTGAAGGCTCATCTGGGGTGGGGTGGAAGAGGTAAGACAGGCTTCCAAGATGACCCACATAGTTGTTGGCAGTCTTTGGTCTCTTGCCTCATGAGCCTTTCCACAGAGCTGTAGCATAATAAAGTAGCTGACATCCCACAGGGTGAGCAAACTAACAGAGCAAGACAGCATGCCCCCAAAATGGAAGCCACAGTCTTACCACAGAAGTGACACCTCTTAACTTCTGGCATATTCTCTTTGCTAGAAGCAAACAGCTCCAGTCCACATTCAAGGCAAGGAAAATTAAGCTCTACCTCTTGAGGGAAGGAATATCAAAGAATGTGTGACATATCTTTAAAACCACCACAACTTGCAAATAAATATTGAATCAGCCCACTTCTTTCCACTTCCATTGCCATCGCTCTGATCCAGGCTACCATTGTCTCTAGGCTCAAACAAAACAAAACAAAACAACCCCAAAACACTTTTCACTCTTCTCTCCCTAACCCCCAATCCATTCTCCTAACTGCAGCTAGAGTAAGCTCTTAAAAATGTAAGTCAGACCATATCATTTCCCCATTTCTCATTTTACTTTCTTATCATGATCTAAGAGGCCAGACGAGATCTGACCTGCACCTATCATCTGACCTAATTTCTTATCATTCCTTCAGCATAATGTTCCAGCAACATTAGCCTTCTTATTGTTCTGTAAACATGTCAGGCTATTGCACCTCATCATTTTTGCCTGTTACCCTTTGGCGAGAATGCTTTCCACATCATTACCTGCTCCCTGACTGCTCCTTGAGTTTTTCTTTTCTGTTACTCAGGTCTTCACTGAGAGGCCATTATCAATGTTACTATCTATCTCTAATAGCTTCCGTTCACGTCTTCTGCCCACCATCAGTCACCAAGACCCCACAGCTAATATGAAATTGTTGGCACCAGTACAGAGTTACTGATGGTTAGAATAGTGACATATCTCTGTTCTGGTTGGTAAATACTTCTTCAGACTCCCCAAGAAGTCTTCCACAACACTGACTGTTCCCCTTCCCCTAGAACTCTCCCCCCTCCCCACGTCCACACACACACATACTTTGTCATGATCCAGCAACTAAAGGGTTAACCCTGCCATGACAGGGTTTCCAGGCGTCTTCTCCCACACAGTGCCCCAGTCAATCATGACTGAGAATGTGTTATACAGACTGTTAAGGACTCCATCATCCCTGCCTTCACATCACTCTTCACCCTATGGAACCATCTTGTTTATTTTTTTGTTTACTTGTAGGCAGCCTGCCTTCCCTCACTAGCACTTAAACTTGAGGAGGTCACAGACCGTGACTAATTTGTCATCTACCTTCTCTTCAACTCCTAGAACAGTTTCTGGCACAGTAGCTGCTCAAAACTTTGGAGAAGGAATGGAAGAATAAACAAATGGCGTGGAATGGGGCATAAAGGAGGCAGGAGGAGCAGGGACTGGAGGGTGAGTTGGGGAGTAAACAAGAGATGCCATGCCCTCCTCCTCTGACCCAATTAATTTATTAACTTACTAATTTATTTATTGAATGAATTAGACAATATATGAATATCCTTTCTAATTTGTTCTACCCTGTGAGAACTTAGAGCACTCATTCTTAACTCTTTTTGAAGGGACCCAACTAACTTTGAGACTCTGATGAATGCAGTAAACCCTGCCCTTGGGTTCATATGTGTACAAAACACTCATGCTAGCTTTCATTGGTTTCACAAGTGCATCCCGGAAGCCCTTGGTGACCAAGGCCAGATATTAAGAATCCTTGTCCAAAAGAAAAGTGAAAACTCTTTGAATAATTAATGATCTCCAGTCTGTTACTTTGAAAGTTTCTACTGTCTATGGAAATGTTGCTCTGGGCTTTTGCACCTACTCTTTTGTTTGAAACACTTTTCCCCCATAACATTTTTATTCCCCATTTGTTATTTAACCAAATCCTACTTGCTCCTTCAGGCATAAGTTTGGAATTTGGCCAGTCTTTCTTGATCCTAATTCTTAAATACCCTTTTCATACGTCCTTTGCACCATGCTTCTTTATTTTTCTTACTGCTCTGTATTATTAATACCTTATCACTTTTCTGTTTTTCTCGTTAGACTACAAACCCATATAATACTGTCTTGTTTATTGTTATAGCCCCAAAGCCCGGTTTAGCACCAAACACAGGTGAGGGGCCCAATATATATGGAATTAACAAATGACTGAATGTTTGAAAAGTATTACAGGAGCCTCTGGAATACTTTAATATACCATATTTTATTAACTTTAAAATGTCATCAGTGTTAAAGAATTATTTTCTTTTAATTATTTTATTACTTTGTTTTATTATTTCATGTACCACTAGAAAAGAAAAAAACTATCATTAGTCTACAGCACAATTAGTGTATAATTGACAGTTTTAAGGAATTGTAAAATGATAATAGTTCTAAGGAACCATCAATTATACACTAACTTTCCATTTTGACGATGTTGAAATGTATAAAAAAGACTGTATGTGGATCTGTGAAATATAAAAATTTATAACTTAGAGAAAGTTACGGGGGGTTTTTAAATTAGAATTTCTTTTTATAACTAGCAATTTACAACCCAACATTAAAAAAAACTAAAAAACTCAGTCAAAAATTCACCTTCACTTTTATAATTCCTTCCTTTCTTACCTTAGTTCTCATGTACTAAATATTTATTTGCATGCATTGAAGTGTTACTTCCTAAATATACTGGGTAAAAAACGCATGTACTAATTCTTTTATTTTCCCACAAAAACCCAAATTCACTGCGTAGTCAGTAAAAACTGTCACTGCATTGGCAGAGAACCAGAGCCAAATTTGCCAAGTTTAATTCTGTGCAGATGCAAGAGCGTTGATTTGGTGGATGCACTTGGTATTCTTCTAGAGGCTGCTGAACCTTGTTGGCAATAACTACAATGCACTCAAGGGTTGAAAGTGTGAAATTCTGATGTCCTTAGAACTCCAATAACACCATTCTGCCCTGAGGCACCTTCTGTAAATATAGGTGAAAACACAAAAACAAAAGCGCTGAACTTTGACTACTAGATTCACAGTCGCTTTCTGAAATTCTTTAGTAGCAGAAATCACATCTGTAAAATGAAGAGAATTCCTGTGGGTGTGTTGGAGGAAGTAAATGAGAAAGTACCTGCAAAACCTCTACGTAGATATAAAGCAACTGCAGCGCCAACAATAAAGTTCTACTCAAGTGGGAAAATGAACACTTGAAAAAAGTGCTCTCACCCACATAATCTCACAACATCCTGGTTAATAGGATATGACCAACATTATTATCCGCATTGTACGCCGAGTTATCCAGTTAGGAACTGTAGGAGCCCCAAATATGTATGTCTAGCTTTGGTGATCCTAAATTCATGTGCACCTAAACACAGAATCTTAAAGTGTATAAGGCAAAATCAACAGAACTATACCACTTTACTGCAGTTATCTGAGCATGCGTCTCAAACACGGAAAAACCTGAAGAAAGCAGAAAGATGGAAATAATAGAGATAAGACCAGCAATCAATGAGATTAAAAAAAAAACAGACTTTAAGAAAGGCTTATCTATTGTATAGAATATTATTCAATCATAAAAAAATAATGAAGTCCTGATACATGCTACAATATGGATGCACCTTGAAAATATTATGCCAAATGAAAGAAACCTGACACAAAAGGCTACCTATTGTGTGATTCTATTTATATGAAATAGCCAGAAGAGGGAAATGCACAGACTAAGCAGATTAGTAGTTACCAGGGGCTGGGGGAAAATGGTATTGGGGAGTAGCAGCTTAATGGGCATGGGTTTCCTTCTGGGTGGATGAAAATACTCTAGCAGTTGATAGTGGTGATAGTTGCACAATATTGTGAATGTATTAAATGCCACTGGACTGTATACTTTAAAATGGTTAAAATGGTGAATTTTATGTTATGTGAATTTTACAATAAAAAATTAAATAGAGGGGCACCTGGGTGGCTCAGATGGTTAAGCATCTGCCATCGGCTCAGGTCATGATCCGAGTGTCCTGGGATCAAGCCCGGCATTGGGCTTCTCCCTCTCCCTCTACTGCTCCCCCTGCTTGTGCACTCTCTCTCTCTGTTAAATAAATAAATAAAATTGTTTAAAAAATTAGAGAAAACCAATCATTCAAAAGTTGATTACTGAAAATACTAATAAAATTTATAAACATCTAGTAAGACCCACAGGGAGAGAGATTAAAAATTCTAAGTAGGGGAATGAAGAACAGAATATTACCACAAATCCTAAAGATATTTTAAAAATTAAAAGCATATTTCAAACTGTTTTATTCCACTATATTTACAAATTTAGATGAAAAGAATGAATTCTTAAACTTACCAAAATACACAAGAAGAAACAGAAAATCTCAATATTTTTATATTTATTAAATAAATTGAATCCATAATTTAAAGACTTCAGCCCTGAATAACTTCATGAATGAATCTTGCAAACATTTAAGGAAGAAAAAAATACTAGTTTTTACATAAACTCTTCCAGAGAATAAAAAATCTCTTTCTCAACTCTTATCAAGCCAACATAACCTTGATACTAAAACCTGATGATTTATTACAAGAAAGAAAAATTAAAATTACAGCCAATATTTATCATGAATATGAACATTAATATCGTAAACAAAGGATTAACCAATGGAATCCACAATATATAAACAGATAATATATTGTGAGAAAGTGAAGTATATACCCAGTATACAAGTTTGGCATAGAGCTTTAAATGCATCATATACTTGATAGAATAAAAAAAGAAGATATGTTTATCTCAATAAATGCAGAAAAAAATATTAAAGGCTCCTAATAAATTAAAGATGGAATGAAAATGTTCTAATCAGACAAAGAACAGGAACCAAAGGGTAAAAGCTATAGCAAACATCATATTTGTTGAGAAATTGAAAGCTTTCCCTGGTGATTAAGAAAGAGACAAGGATGCTCGCTATTATCACCTATATGCAACATTAAACTAGAGGAAATAAATAAATACATAAATAAGTAAATCAATCCAAGATTGGAAAAGAAAATCTGGAACATACAGTAGTCGTTATTAGAAGACTTAAATTCTAATGATGTTCATGATCCCCATTCAATGCATACATTCAATGCAATCCCAATCAAAATCGTAGTGAAGTTTTGTTATAATTGACAAGCTGATTCTAAATTTAAATGGAAGTGCAACGAATAAAGAAGAGCTATAGAGATTTTGAGGAAGAACAACTTTGGAGGATTTTACCACCTAAAATTAAGACTTACTGTAAGTCTATTATGATTAAAACAGTGTGTTGTTAGCACAATGATTGACAATCTAGTGAAGCAGAATAAAGAGTCCAGATATAAACTCCCACGTGGATGGTCACCTTATTTATGACAAAGTGCCACAGCAATGCTGTGGGCAAAGGATTTTCTTTTCAATAAATAATGTTGTATCAATTGGATATACATGTGGCATATATATTTGGCATATATTTTAGGGTATGCTGTGGGATTTTCTTTTCAATAAATAAGATAAAAGGATTTTCTTTTCAATAAATAATGTTGTATCAATTGGATATACATGTGGCATATACATTTGGCATATATTTTAGGGTATGCTGTGAGTAGAAATCAAGATTCATTTGTAGCTACAAATGAATTCTACTCACAGCATACCCTAAAATATATGCCAAATAGATGAGAAATTTAAATGTGGAAAATTAGACAGTAAATCTTTTATAAGATAACAATGAAGCATATTTTGTAACCTACTTAAACAGGATGCTTCTTAAATGGGATACACAAACAAAATCCATAAAAGAAAATATTGATATCTAAGTTTTCATTAAAGGTTTCATTAAAATTGCAAATTTTCTGTACATCAAAGACCTGATTGAGAAAGTGAAAAGACTCACCAGAAAGTGGAAGAATATATTTTCAATATAGGTATCCACAAAAAAAACATAACTACAAATTGATAAGAAAAATAATGTCAACCAGATTTTTTAAATGGCTAAAAATTTGAACATTCCCTGTACAATAAGCCCAAGAAAATGTGTTTAATTTCATTATTCACCTGAGGATTGCAAATAAACATCACAATGAGATATGCCTACACACCTATTGGAATAGTTAAATTTTTTTTTATAAAAAGGAAAACTGTCACCAGTAAGCGTTAGCAAGGAAGTGGAGCAACTAGAGCTCTAACACTGTTAGTGGGAGGGTAAGTTGGTACAGCTACTTTGGAAAACTGCTTGTTGGTATCTACTAAAGCTGCACATATTGTGCTCCGCATTACGCGGTGATTTTAGTTCTGCACATACACCCAACAGAAATGTTTACATTAAAGTACATATGTGCCTTAAATGAACAAGAAAGTTGATTGCAGTTTGGTTCATAATATTTAAGAAACCTGTATACAACATAAATGTCTATCATTGGTGGAATGGATAAATAAATGGTGGTATATTTATACAATGAAATACCACACACAGCAAATGAAAAAGGATGAACTGTCACAGCGTGCTGTCACGGAGGCTTACCACAATGGTTTATCACTCATGTATATGCCCATTGCGGTTTGGTGGCAGCCCTGTTTCCTATCATCACCAATTCAGGATCCAGTCTGGCAGAGCAGACTGTATCTAGAATACTACCAGTTTGGGGGCAAAGAGAAAAGAGACACAGTGAAACACATACCAGCTCTTAAAATTTCTTTGAGAAAGAAAACTCAAGTTCAGAGGTGTATCATCAGCCTGCTGAGGGTAATACACCAAGACGAGAACCAGAGTAGATGGGCAACAGTTATCCAACCTACCATAGAGGTTGAGAAGGTGAGTATCTGGCTTCTCTCTTGGGCAAATGGGAATGATGTTGAGTGTCTGTGTCTGGTTCCTTAAAAGTAGAGCTTGGGAGAGGATTTCAGAGCACATGATATCCTGGAAAGGAATGAGGGCAACAAGAAAAAGATAGGGAAAGGACCAAAATATTTAAACCTGTTAAGGTAGCACACATCTGACTTTACTATTTCCATTTATTATGTGCGTATTGTGTGTGTGTGAGTGATTTTTAGCATATATGATTGTTAATGCTAGTGGGCTTCCCTAGAATCCATTTGTGCACAATTTATTTTCCAAAGATCTTGAGTTTACATTCTACTCACAGACAATCTTTATATTCACTGCAGAAGCTACTATTTTTTCTGTAGTAGAAATTGCTAACATTTCTCATAATACTCCATCTGCGCTTCATTTAGGTTTTACTTCTTAATGCAATCAATGCTATTCTACAGGTTGGTGTGATTCGCCGTTAGCTGTTAGAAACCACAGGGCTCCTGTGATGGGCAAAGCCTAGAGCTCTAAGAGCACAATTTTGTGGTTAGGTGTTCATTTCACCATTTCCCAAAGTCATCCCGGACGGACTGAGCTTTTTCTACTCCTGTTCTAGAAAGTATCAAATTAATTGTGTTAAAAGTTTCCACTACATTCTGGGCTCCAACTGAAGCACATTCCTCTTGGTTTTCCTCAATTGGATTACTTGCTCCCGAATATGCTAATTATGGTCTTTTACATCTCCAATAAGTTGCTTTTTTGAACAACCTCACTGTGTGGGAAAAGTGAATTTTGACAAAAGGTACATGATTTGTTTTCTTGCTATTGACAAATTCCTCCCCTATTGTGACAAACAATATGAACACACGTACATCAATGACACCGAGTGTGCATTCAGGTCTTACTCATGGCGAAGACACTAAATCAGCACCTTCCATCTCTTTTTGAACATCCTCTGGGTGCCATGTTTTAAAACCCTGGCATATATTAGAACTGTGCAGAGAGATTTTATAAAATACCAGTACCTGAAACTCAGTTGTGGGGGCAGGGGAGGAGGTGGTCAGTCTCTTGTCTTCTAGTGTGCCTTCCTATACTGCAGAGGAAGAAACTAGAACCTATTATTTTCCCAATAATCCTGAAGCCACAGAACAGGATACAGGTCTGTGTCTATAAATCAGAATGGCTTTAGTGAGATAAAAATTTGAAACCAATTGAGGAAAGAGTCTGTATTGCAAGCATCCAGTTTGCTGGGGTGGACCTTGACTACAGACATGGTTCTGAACCCTACAGTCCTTATGGCTCCTCGATCTCACCTATTGTGGCTGCAACCATCAACACTCCCGCCAAAGGTGAATGAAGTCCCTATATCCCCTGTATCTTCACCACACCATCAACACTCAGCAACATGAGCCTTTTAATTTTTGGTAGTCTAATAGGTACAAAGCCATTTAGAGTGTTGTTTTATTTTTTTAATATTTTATTCATTTATTGAGAGAGAGACATTGAGAGAGAGAGAGAGCACAAGTGGGGGGAGGGTCAGAGGGAGAAGCAGACTCCTGCGGAGCAGGGAGCCCGATGTGGGGCTGGATCCCGGGACCCTGGGACCATGACCTGAGCCGAAGGCAGCCACTTAGCCAACTGAGCCACCCAGGTGCCCCTACGGTGCTGTTTTAAATGACACTTCTCCAGTTACTAAGGATTCTGAGCATCTGAGCATCTTTTCATGTGCTTCATTTCTTCCCCTTCTTCTGTAAATTGCTTCTTCATACCATTTGCCTCTGATTCTTTGGGGTTACTATCTCCATTTTTTTATTTCTAGAGTTCCTAATATATTGTACTTAGTAATACTTTGTCAGTTTGACATTGCAAATATTTCTTATTCTGATGCTTGTCTATTATCTTTGTCAGTGGTGCCCTTCCCTGAATGGAAATTCTTCATTTTGATGACTCAAATTCAACCAACTTTTTTGTCATAGGATTTATATTTTTGAAAAAATTTTTTAGAAGTCCTTCCCTACCCTTAGGTCATAAAGATACTCTCCTACATTGTCTTCTTTTAACTCCAAAGGTTATAGACACCTGTTTGGTAGTTACCTGGTGATGTTAGGTAGGACATAGTTTTATTTCCTTCCATAGAGCAAATCCATTCTCCCAATGTCATCTCCTAAGCAAACATCCCTTACTTATTAATTGGTACTGCTAACTTTATCTAATATTAATTCCCCAAAGAGAAATATCTCTGAGATCTCTATTCTATTCCGTTGATCTACCCGTTTTTTTTTTTTTTTTCTTTCACAAATACTAAACTGTTTTTATTGTTAGGCCAACTTCTGCCCTTCATTTTTATTTTTTGAGGTCAACTTAGCTCTTCCATATGCATGAAAAATCTATTGTGAGATATATTGTATATGCCTGAGATCTATGAAAAAAATATATATATACACAGTTATAGAATGATTATAAAAGAAATTCAATGAAACCACCATTCAAGTCAGGAAATATAATATTGTCAGTACCCCAGAAGTTTCTCCAAGTATCATTCCCTGACCACAATCCCCACCTTCCCTAGAGGCAGCCACTAGCCTAACTTTTGTGATAACTATCACCTCTCTGTTCTTTTAACTTAATAACTTATGCATGCATCCTCAAACAACATTATTTGATTTTGCTTCTCTTGGAATTTTCCACAAATAAAAGCATAATACTTGTATTCATTTTGTTGTTGTTGTTAGCTCAACATTTGTGTTCATTATTTGTGGAATTCATCCATGTCATTCCATATGGCTCTAACTGTGGTATACATGGCTAGATAGTATTTCACTGTATGGATTTACTGTAATTTATTTATCCATTTCAACTTTATCAACGCTTGATTGTCTCTGGTTTTTAGTTTCTTTTAATGTGATGATTTTTTTATTACTAACTAATTCCTATAATGAGTATAGATTCCTATAATGAGTATAGTATATGATTTCCAAACTCTTTTTGAGTCCATTTAAGGTCCTATGGTAGAGGACACTAGCTACCTACCCAAAGCCCTCCTTTCTGGGCACAAGGCTACCCAGCTAAACTAACTTTTCCAGCCTTGCTTTCAGTTAGGTATAGCCACATGACTATGCTCTTATTAAGAGAATGTCAGTGGAAGCAGCTTGTGCCATTTCCAGGTTGAGCCTGCAGACCTTTCTCTCCCATTTCCATGTGATACAATCCAATATGATGACTGACCATGAAGATGACAATGCTCTACCAAACAAAGGCCAACTGCATGGAAACTGCTAGGCCCCTGAAGTACCACAAGGATTTGAATTTTCAAACTGATCTGTCTCAGGAGCACTCATCTGCAGTTTTTTTATGTGAAAGAGATTAAAAATGTATTTTTTAAATTAGCAAGCACTTATATAACCCTGGCATGTAACAAGCACTGCTAAGTTTTACATATACTAACTCTTCTAATCCTCTTACCAATCCTAGGTGGTAGTTACTATTATTACTTCAATTTTATTTATTTATTTATGGGAGAGAGAGAGAGCAGGGGGAGGAGCATAGGGAGAGGAAGAGAATCTCAAGCAGACTCCATGCCAAGCGCAGAGCCCAACACAGGGCTCCATCCCACGACCCCAGATCATGACCTGAGCTGAAACCAAGAGTCAGACGCCCAACCAAGCAAGCCACCTAAGCATCCCATTACCTTAGTTTTAAAGATAATAAAACTGAGACTCAGACAAGGCCAAGGTTGCACAGTTAGTAAGCAACTGAACTGGGATTCAAATCCAGAAAATTGGGTTCCCCAATCTGTGCTCTCACCCAATATGTTGGACTACCTTTTAGCAATGTCTGTATTCTTTAAGCCAGTATATTTGGGGTCCCTTTGTTACAATAGCTTAACATGACCTTAGAAATATAGAAATCTGAACCTAGAAATGGGTTTCTAAGAACAATCTTAAATATGTGGTTAGACTAGAGTTGAGGAAACAGATACCACAGGCTGCAAAATTGGAGACCCTTGTAATGTCATCACAGAAATGTATAATAAAATTTTCCTGCAGTCATCTGAAAGGCTGGCCCCTTAACCAGAGAATAACAATAATATTGATGTGTGTTGGTTGTTCTTTGATGTTTGTAATAGAGGAGAGTAAGGAAATATGTGCTCAGGTAGAAACTAGCGGACATAAAGCAGAAGACTATTGAGAAGGTCTAGAAATTTGGTTCTGTGCCCCAACAGCAGGAGGTAGGATTGCTATGACTCGTAGCTTTTCCCAATTAGGAAAGCTAAGAGATCTAGCACTGTGGAAGATTATATTAATGTATGCCCTCATTTTACCCATTATTCAGATCGCCTCAAAGGAGACAGCATTTAAATGAGAGCAATGGATAGACAGGGAAACCAACAAGTAAAGTGGGCTTAAAAACAATGTTCCAAAAAGAAATCTGAGCATGTTGTTGTTGGCACATGGCACTGAATGAAAACAAACAGAGGCAGAAGCCTATCGGGTTTCTTAGGTACTTACATTTCAAAAGCAACCAAAAGCCTGGCCTGAAAATGTCCTCAGACTCTCAAATCAATACCTGTAGGAAGGGGGCTACTAAAATTACAGTCTTTCCAAGATCCACTTCAGATGTGGCCTTAAAGCATAAAGCACTAGGAAACATTCCCAAGGGGCAAAATTTGGAATCACAGAGAACACGGGAAAGTACATCACTGCCAAGACAGGGCATCTTCTCAACTCCTTTCTGGTGGGATAATCTCCTTGTTCCAGAGCTGAGTGTATTTCCACTCCTCCTTTCTTTCACTAGGAGTGTTTTAGTTCATACTTAATCATTGTAATTGGATGTGTGTATGGGGCAATAATTTTATTTTCTGGGCTGCCACATGCAGCCATATATGGACCTAATGCAGAGGTCAAAACATCATCCAGAGGTCCTGTGCTTTGAGCTGGATACAGGAATTGGATAGAAATTTAGTTTATGTTCCTTGGCAAGGGAGAAGGGTGCAGAGGGATATTTAGTGGCTGAAGCATGGACTGTGGCCCAGATTAGTAATTGTTCCCTAAAATTTATTCTTCCTTTCTCCTGGAACATATGCCTCTCCAGTCATATAACATCACTCAATTTTCCTTGTAGTTAGTTACATGTGGCCACGTGATTAGTTCCTACTATTAATAAGGGAGAAGAAGTAATGACTACCATTTCTAGTCCTGGGTCTTAAGACACCGGGTATTTCTCCTTGACATCCTCTTTCCTCTTTCTCCTTCCAGTTCGATGGACACAGATGTGGTGGTGACCTAGCTTTCACCATGCAGATAACTACAATCCCCTTGGGAACAATGGTGCAACAACATGATGCTCAAGATCCACTCTCTATGCTACTCCCCATTGCTCTGCATCCTGGAGGCTTTATGGGCTCCATTAATAGCTCCCTTGTCTTCTGCCTTCTAGTTGGGAGGGTGAAGGGGAGTTAAGTCAAGATAATTATTTCCTGTTTCTCTCTGCTGAGTTGTCACAGGGTGGTTGCTTCCTTCTACCAATGACCACAGCATCTTTTGTGATGGTCTCTACTTTATCTATTCTCTTCTGATTTTAGTAGCTGCTTCCATACCTTGTTCCTTCAAACCTACAGTTAGAAAGAGTCCTTCACCTCCCCCACCCTCACCCCCCATCTCTCCCTCTCCATTGCTAGCACTGGGCTGTTTTATTGTACCTTGTTCATCTCCCTTAACCTTCCTACTCTTGTATCAATAGTCCCCTTAAAGAGTTTCCTTCAATAGCCTTGTTTGAGTGTGTCTTCTCTTTCCTGCAAGATCCTGACCAGTGATGTCTCTGAATGGCCCCATCAAGGGAAGCTGTCCCATCAATCACTCTCCTAAGAACTGGAAAATGAAAGACAAATGAACATACATTTTTTTTAAAGGCATTGTATTTTTGCTCTATATAATAGTTTAGTCTTAGCCTGGTTAATAGAGTGTTATATTCTTTCTAGAAGTTTGTTCTTTTCATAAAAATTTCAAATTTGTTGACATAAAGTAGTTCATCGACTCCTCTTTTTATCTCTCTAATGTCTATGAATCTGCATGTCTTATTTTTCATTTTTGACACTGGATAATTGAGTCATTCTTTTTCTTGATAAGTCTCACCAAATGTGTATTAGTTTTTATTAATCTTTTTAAAGAATGAACTTTTTGGTTTTTGTTGAATCTCTACATCATACATGGTTTCCTGTTTCATTAGTTGACTAATTATTATAACAAAGTACTTCAGAGCTTAGCATTTTAAAACAGTCAGAAACTTCTATCATGATGCACAATTTTCGTGAGCAAGGTCAAATTGGTAATGTTTTTATATAACTTAGCCTTGACAGTCACATATCATCATTTCTAGAATATCCTATCAATGACAGGGGACAGCCATATTTGGTGTGGGAAGAACTCTGCAAGGGAATGAATATCAGGAAGTAAGGATCGTTGGGGGCCATCTTGACTCTGGCTATCATATAGGTTTTTGCTCTTATCTTTATTATTTTCCTTCTTGAGCTGAACTACCCCTAATCACCACCTATATCCCCAGGCACATCTCTGACAATTTAAACAGAGAGACCAGAGAAGGGATTACAATGAGTCATCAAAATACAGCATTTATTAGGAGGGACAATCCTC
Source organism: Eumetopias jubatus (assembly GCF_037043125.1). Lineage (NCBI taxonomy): Eukaryota > Metazoa > Chordata > Mammalia > Carnivora > Otariidae > Eumetopias > Eumetopias jubatus. The sequence goes on from NW_028274820.1 coordinate 39,986,467, forward strand.
TTCCTTCCCACACCAAGTGACAGAAGAGACTCAAGACAATCACATAAAGATTGGGGGTTTTGACCAGGAACGGGACGTTTCTATTCATTCTCCTTCACCTACATGAAGGAGAACCCCAGAGTCTTGTGACTTTCCTAAGCCCTCTCTGTGAAAGGACACATTGGTCTTTCAACAGTCAGATCCCCCAAATGTCTGTGGGGGTTTTATCATCCAGCTTTTCCTAAGTTGGCCTGGGGAGAAGGCAGGGCAAGGCCAATTCTCAGGAACCCACCAGAATCTAAATGCCCTTAGTCATCCCATCTCTGGCTTTCCATGTTCCCTCTAGTCTGATAAACTGTATATAATCTATTGGGTGTAAGGGTTAGGGACAGAGAAAAGACATTTTTTTTTTTTGAAATTTTATCTTAGTTATTGCTCATAGTTATTTTCTTCTGTGTCTCTCTGATGATTAGGCTTTTGAAACTTAAAATCTAAGAACCGACTAGAACATTCTGCTGGGTCATCCCTTCCCTGAATCAATGGAAACTACAGTCTTACTGTCTAAATCAGAAAGGGTTGCATGGGCTACATAGTAGAGTTTTACCCCAATACAAAATTTTCAGCAAAATTTAGATCTAATTGAGCAAAAATTGTTAGGAAATAAAGAAACCTCCTCAATTCCCCATCCCTAGAAGAGAAGGGGGGGGAAAAATTCAACTAACTAGTCCCCAGTGAAGTCACAAAAGAAGAGGGTGGGGTGCTTGGGCAGACTGACTCCCATTAGTGATTTGCTAAAGGTTGTCCTGGTTTTTGACCAGGAACAGGACATTTCTATTCATTCTCATCAAACTAAGGTTGAGTTGGTCCTTAAGATAGGACTTTAAGCCAAAGCCACATTATTTAATTCTGATTTATAGGTTGAAGTCTGTGGGATGTTGCTTAATAGGGTGTGTATTGAATTAACCAGAGGGCAAGTTTAAAGCAGTTGAAGGTCTTAGCCCTAAAGCCTCATGCCATGATTCAGATGTAAGCTGATTAGAGTACTTTAGACGCGGATAACACTACACATAAAGACCTGTTTGTTACAAAGGAACAGATCAGCCCTGTTCTACCTTAAGGTAGCCAGTGAGGCCTGTCTCCATCAGATTTTCCAGAATCTGATTTCCTGTGTGTACTGGAGAGACTGCATGTTTTAAGAGGGCTTTGGGCAGTTTCATGGTGCCAATTCTTGCTTTTATCCATGGCCTAGGCAATTGACCGGCAGTTTGTGCCTAGCACAATCAAAGGAAGAGAAGGGGAATTGTATTTGAGCTGGAGTCTCAGATCATCAGATGTAGGAGGTAGTTTTGTTTCATGGTTAGCAAGGAGCCCTGGGTGAGCTGGATACCTTGCTCACCACAGATTACACATCTTACTGGAGAAAGAATATTGGGGATACTGGACAAAAAGCACTGAGAAGTCTGGCTTCTTATTGGACTGTCACTCACTTGACTTAGGACTTGGTGGATATTATGTAATCGCTAGGCTTCTTCACATAAGAAAAGCCGGGCACACTATTATTGGTGTTTGTCATTTATGTACAATTCCACTTATCATATAATTATGGATTTATTTTTTTTTAAGATTTTATTTATTTATTTGAGAGAGAGAGTGAGTGAGCGAGCAAGAGAGCACAAGCTGGGGAAAAGGCAGAGGGAGAGGGAGAGAGAAGCAGACTCCCCCTGAGCAGGGAGCCTGAGGCCAGGCTCGATCCCAAGATCCTGGGACCATGACCTGAGCTGAAGGCAGACCCTTCACTGCTTCACTGACTGAGCCACCCAGGTGCCCCTAATTACAGGTTTATTTTTACCAACATGTAGATTGACAGCAGAGACAATAAAATTGAGTGACCATTACTAAGAGAGTTATTTAAAAAGGAGCCGGGAAGACGTCAAGGAGGTGGGGCTTATGCACCCATGTTCTGTATCAATTTCTCAGAATTTTTGCTAAGCTCAACTAATAGCCAAGGCATCTACTAGGTGTTAAGATGGACATAAATGGACTTTCTGTCTGCCCTGCCAACCAATCACACATAGATTAGTGTCACTATAGTTATACCAACACCAAGCACCTTTTCTTCAAACAACTCACATAAATCCCCTCTTTCCTCTTTAAAAACTCCAACCTCCTTTGTCTCTCTGGGGCATGCTTTCAATTCTAGTTGAATCTATGTCTCCCATGTTTGCAATCCCAAAGACCCCAAATAAGCACTTTTATTTTGCTGCTTGCCATTTTGTCTTTCACCGGTTGACAAGACTTTTTGGAATGTCTGGAGTCTAGAGCAAACAGTACAGAGCTTTGTGGAATACCGTGCCTATGAACAGTTTTCCGTGGTACACAGAAGCCACGGAGCTTCCTTGAATCACAGAGCCATTATTGGCATACTCGATGCTGATTTTAGGCTTCTCAGACAAAACATTCTTGATGCGAAGTACCTGTCAAGAAAAGATTATTCATCAGTTGCTATATGAGCAAACAGCTGCCACTGACACTTTCTTTCTCAAATATTCCAAGACTAATATATTTCCCAGAAATCAATGCACTGAAATTTGTGTATAATTTTTTTTTTGGTATTCCGATGAAAGTATTAATGTTTTAATTATATCTCTGCAGTCAAGTGAACTGGTTATCTGACATTCGCCTGATTCCCCAACAAGATTGTTTATACAATTTTGATAGTTCAAGGCATCTCCTATAGAAGAAGGAGGTGAGAACCAGTGGGCGCTCTTATCTAATTCTTGAGTGAATAGTGTTCCTCTGTGGGAAGGGTCTTGCCTTTGACTAGGCCTACTGTGGGGGGAGGGAAACACAGGAGAGAGGATGAAGGGACACTCAGTTAGCAAGCCAACCTGACCTCGTAATCAGTAGGATGGTAGTTGTCCCAGCTGGAACCCCCTCTCGCATCCATAACGTGACTAAGAAGCATAAGGAATGCATACTTTGGAATTCCAATCTGACATATCCTGCCTACTATTGTTATTGATCCTCAAGATTAACACGCTTTAGTTTGCTCATCAGTAAACATAAAAGTGCTTAGTTTTCTAGATAGCCTGGATGAAGTTCACTCAAATAGGACATGACAGGAATTAAAGAAAACCAATTAGAAATTCATGAGTCATGAATATGTATCAACACTTATTAAGAATAGAGTTTAGTTCAGTTTTGTTTTTTCATCTTAAGAAAGATCCTGTAACTTCATCTCAGGTTTGTTACATGAAAATACTCAAACTTGGAACTCATGTAAAAAAGTTTAGCCTCAACCACAAATGAAGGGTGTCATTGATTGTGAAGGAAGAAGTCCTATCTAAAATAAACCTATGATGGACTTGAAAATAGACACATGAGAAAGAGTCTAAATAATTTTCCAAACATGCTATGGATCATATTTTCATTCTCTTATGGCAGACATTGTTGGGTGTTTGCAAAAAAGTAATATGTCTCACTTTTGGGGGCATGTCTCTGAAGCCAAGGTAGATTGCTAGCTTAGGGTAACAGTTCCTTAGGCTCTAGGCTCAGACTGAACTTTTGTTTCTCTTTATATTTTTTGGTGTTTTTGCTTGTTTGTTTGTTTGTTTTTAGGAAGCTGCAACTAATATGTTAATAAATTAGAGAAACAATATTTTTCTTTTTAACTGAGGAAGAGCAAAATTGGAAGCAGAAATAAGGGTACGTTACCAGGGCCAATTACCAGGCTAGGGTTTGAATCTCAATTTCCCAACTCCCCAAACCTAGATTCAAACACTGTATCTTTCTCCAAACCTTACCTTCTCAGTGAGGCCTAACCCTGATTTCTCTATTGAATAATAGGACTGCCCATCCCCCTGTTCACAGCAATCCTGATCCCCTCTACTCTGTTATACTTTTTTTCCCATAGAACTTACCACCTTCAAGCTTGCTATATAATTTACTTATTTCTTACGCTGATTTTTCATTGTCAATCCCCCTCCAGAAGAGCAGAGATCTTTGTATGTTCTGTTTTCTGACACGTTCCAGGCATTAGAACAAAGTCTGGCCCATTATAAGCACTCAATAAATTTTTGTGAATTAATCTCTCAGAGTAGGTGTACCAAGAATTTATAGCTATATTGAATTTACTAGAGACCTGTTATTCTTAAACTTAATGCTATAGAAAATTCTGCTCTTGTTTTTAATGCCATATAAAATTCAATGATGTATGCTACTGTTTTAGAAGATATTTTTTCTTTTTTTATGTAGGTTCCACGCCCATCATGGAGCTCAGCACAGGGTTTGAACTCACGACCCTGAGATTGAGACCTGAGCTGAGATCGAGTCAGATGCTTAATTGACTAACCACCCAGGCACTGCTGTTTTAGAAGAGATTTTAAGTAACACAAATAGCATCTTTAAAATGAGACAGTCTTCAACACTATCATATATATTAGAACCTGCTGGAAAAACTAATTTTGTTTTCAGACTACAGTCATTTAAATCCTTTCTTTTGAGCTTCGTAGTAGGTAGTGTGAAAAAAGATGGTCCCCACATAGGACTTTCTCTTTGCCCAACTTCAAGCCCTTCTCAGATTGGAGATATGATATGGCAATCTAGGTCAATGTGAATAATCAAGCTCTTGCTTATCAATTCTTCCCAATAGCAAGTACAGCCCTTGCAAGGATGGGACATGCTGTCTAGCACTGATGTTAAACTGTCACCAGAAGATCTGAAAATGTTAATGGGCTGTATCTTCCCATCCTGCCAAAATCTCTGCTTTTTCTGTATGCAGAACTTGTTCAGTTCTGGAATATTGCATGTGACCCACTAAATTCTCCCAAGTCACCTCAACAAATTGTTCTTGCAGCTTTGCCTGTGAGCTCAGAGAAGTATAGGAACTTACTTCAGACCCTGAAGGATCCTCAGGGTTATAGATCAGCAGCTTCATGCCATTAGGATGGCATCCTGCCCAAATATCTCCCGTGTCCGGATCCACAGTTAAGTTATCCACTAAGGTGCCCAGATGTATTACCTTCCAACAAAGAGGAAATATAAAGACATTGTTTCAACTTTCTTCTCTACCACTCCTCCCTCCTACCAGCTCCTTCTGGCTCCTGAAATGGGTCTTTTTAAGGGCCTAACTACTGAATTTTAGAAGTGCAAGCACAATCTCACCAATATTCTTCTAAAATAGTCATGTTTCCTGCATTCAAAGAGCACATTCCTAAGTCAGACATGGGAGCCGATCTAAGAGGCCATGTTGGGTGGGCAAGCCAGGGGACTTTTACCTTCACTTGAGTTAAATTCCAGTTCTCATGTATTTTCAGTACGTGAATGTTCTGAGCAGTTATATCAGCTGCATAGATATACCTTTGAAGTAAATAGCATTTACATGTAAGCAAGTAATATTGAGAGATGACATTAACTTTTACTTTGGAGGAGAAGTCTAACAATTCACAAGAGTTCCAAGTGCCACTGCAATGTTTTTCTAAACCACAGGACAAGAAGATAACAGAGTCTTACTTTTAGTATTCTTCAAGAGTTTTAAGTAAGCTTTAAATATGAGATGTGACTGGGCCCCTGGGTGGCTCAGTTGGTTAAGGGACTGCCTTCGGCTCAGGTCATGATCCTGGAGTCCCGGGATCGAGTCCCGCATCGGGCTCCCTGCTCAGCAGGGAGTCTGCTTCTCCCTCTGACCCAACCCCCTCTCATGCTCTCTCTCTCTCTCTCTCTTTCTCTCTCATTCTCTCTCTCAAATAAATAAATAAAATCTTAAAAAAAATAAATAAATATGAGATGTGACTATAAAGTAATGACCTTGATGTTTCTAGGTGACATATAAGCTCAGTCTCATGACTTAGGAGTCACAATTTATTCCTTAAATTGGGTGGAGGTAAGCAGATCTCTTTATTATAAGGTCAAAAGAGTCTATACTTCCACAAAGAAACGAGTGCTTACAAAGAAGTATCAGATAACCATGAGGCTCAATCACAATTATTTTTTAAAAAGAGGAAGAACACAGAGTTGTTTTCTTTCTTTTTTTTTAAGATTTTATTTATTTACTTGACAGAGAGAGATAGCGAGAGCAGAAACACAAGCAGGGAGAGTGGGAGAGGGAGAAGCAGGCTTCCTGTGGAGCAGGGAGCCCGATGCGGGGCTCGATCCCAGGACCCTGGGATCACGATCTGAGCCAAAGGCAGATGCTTAACGCTTAACGACTGAGCCACCCAGGTGCCCCTAGAGTTGTTTTCTATAGGGATCATCTCTATTATCTCAAATGCACATATTAATATTCATAGGTATGTTTCTTTTTTAAAAAAACTTCCATTTTAAAACACTTTAAAAGAGTTTCTCATAGAATTTCATGCTGCATAAAATCGGATTTTCTTACAGAAAAGCCTGCTGTAGTATATCAGTAAATCTGAAATTCGTACAATCACAATGCCCAGTCTAAGTCAGGTCTCCTTCTCTAAAAAGAACTTTTGGGTAACTCAACTTAGTGTAAGTGGTTAAACACCTTTCAGCCTCATAAAGGGCAGAGATATTGTGCATTTATTGTCCTTTTCAGTGTGTTGGGTAACTGTGTTTCTAGAGTCACATAATAAATTGAAACAAGGACCTCACAATCTTGAGTCCACATTCTTCATTTCATTGGGGGGAGCCTGACATGTAAGAGGGCAAATGGTGTGCTTATGATCACCCATAGAGTGTGAATCCTGGCCACACCTGGTCCGTCCACTTATATAATGACTACTTAAGCCTAAGGAAGTAAACACCTCTTAAAGGAAGGAATCCACTAAAATGTCAAGAGCGAAGTATTGGAAAATTATAAAAGCTTACTTTTTGTCTAGTGAGACTGTGATCCCATTGACAGAACTAAATCCTTTGGCTACCACTTTGACCTCTCCTGGACTGTAGAAAACAACATAAGTCCAGCGAAGATCCATGATCATCTCTAATAGTACCAAGAAGAAGTTGGTAAAGTAGTGGTCTCTTGTGGCATAAAACTGTTCTGGTCCAAGAACCACAATGTCATTCAGGCTAAAGTGAAAAAAAGAAAGAGAGAAAGAGCAAAACCCATGGAGTATTTAAATATCTAGATTGTTGTCAAAAACCCTGAATTTCAAAGACCCTTATGTTCATCAGTTTGAAAAAGTATACATGAAGCAGTATGAATTCCACCCAAAGGACATGATTTTTCATTGCACCTGACGGGTTTTCTTTTAGCCATTTATTATTTTCTCAATCTTCCCTTCCACAGAAGTCAGCAAAAACACATAAATATACAAACAAACCTCAATTCCAAATTGTTGACTTGCAAATGTCAATAATGGTTATGTGTGGTGGTCATAGTGCAATAATGGTTATTATCGGTGGTCACCAATAGTTCTGGTTCTCTTTCTTCTAGAATGAGGCTTCTCCATGCCCTGGATGTTTGGCCCAGCCACGTGACTTGCTTTTAGCCAGTGAGATGAAGTGATGTCGTGTGTGGCTTCTGGATGGAAGACAAGCCAGTATGTGACCCACCATGCTTCCCTTACTCTTTGACAGTAACCAGCAACTTTTCTGATAACTGAAAGTGTGGCCTCTTAGGGCCCTATGTGAGGACAATATAAAATTGAGTCCTTGAATCACTTACCTTGGACATGTAGCCTGAGTAAGAAAACAAAACAAAATTTGTGGTTTTGAGCCACTAAAAATATTACAGTTTTTCTTTTCTGTTATTGTAACAAAATTTTTTTCCTATTCTTCTATCGCAGAAAAGATTAACCTCCACTGTCTTTCAGCATTGAGTCCATTTCATAAAAAAGACAAATTCTTCTTTGTTTGTTACAGCCTTGGAGCAGGCAAACTATGCACTAAAAAACTAAACTATTTTTCTCAACACAGTAAGAAGGATGTTCATCACGGTGACTGAGAGTCCGGCTTTGAATTCAGACCGATCTAGGCTAACACCCTGGTTCTGCCACTTACAAATAACCCAGTCCATCTTGATCTTTACATCAGAATTGTGAGTGCTCTTCATTCTTGCTCATGTTCTTCAGTATTATTAAAATTTTTAAATGAAACAAGTCATACTTTCATAAGAGTAAAGAGCAATAAAGTCATTTATATTTTGGAAAAGAAAAAAAGATGGCGACTTGAAAAAAAAAAGGTAAAAAAAAATTAAACACTTTTAGATTGAATTTATAAAAAAATTTGGATGAATCAGGAAATACTTTGAGGGCGCCTGGGTGGCTCAGTTGGTTGGGCGACTGCCTTCGGCTCAGGTCATGATCCTGGAGTCCCGGGATCGAGTCCCACATCGGGCTCCCTGCTCAGCAGGGAGTCTGCTTCTCCCTCTGACCCTCTTCCCTCTCGTGCTCTCTATCTCTCAGTCTCTCTCAAATAAATAAATAAAAAAATAAAAAAAAAAAAAAGGAAATACTTTGAGGTTTTGCTTTATAATGACTTTCCCAAGGTCATTAGGCCACTCATCTTTTGGGCTCAGCTTAAGCATTCCTTCTTCCAAAAAGTATTGGCAGACACCATAGTCGATCCCATAGCATCTTGTTCTACCCCTTGAAATGCTTGGTTAAGGTTGAGTATTAGGGCACCTCTCAAAAATCCTCTTTAGGTCCTCAGCTTCACCTGCCCTGTTCCAGATGGCACTTCTTCAACCAGTTCTGCCTGGTTCTGCCAGACCTTCCATAGCGTAGCCTTATACAGCCTTACCTCATTTCTGTTACAGGCCTCAGGCTCCTGCTTCCAGGCTTCTGTGTTGATGTCAAAGCACAGGATATCACCAGACTTGACTTGCACATGCACAACCAGGAATGTGCAAGAGTTAACACCCTTTGGGGCAAACCTTGACTCATAGGAGAAGGGACTGGTGAATAAACTCTTCTCACTTTCTTCTTATGGCCAGGTTGTCCTAAAATGAGGCTCATGTTGCTTACAGGAGGACAATCCCATGATTTCAAGCAGTTGCACTTAACAGTGGCTGGCTTAATAACCACTCACGATAGCCGCCCCCTGTGTGAACTTCCTAGTATTGCCATGACAGAGTGACACAACCCGGGGAGTGTAAGACAATAGAAATTTACTGTCTCACAGGAGGCGAGACATCGGAAATCAAGGTGCTGACAGAGCCATGCTCCTTCTGAGGCAATTCATTGCTAGCAACTAGTTGCTAGTCGTTCCAGACATTCCTTGGCTTGTGGATGCTTCACTCCAATGTCACTTTCCATCCCCACGTGCATTCTCCCTGTTTGTCTTCTTATTAGGAGACAAGTCATATTGGATTAAGGATCCACCCCCACTTTTAATATAACTTCATCTTAACTAAGTATATCTGCAGTAATCCAATTTCTAAATAAGGTTATGTTCTGAAATGTTGCAAGGGGGGGATGGCTGGTTAAAATTTCAACATATCTTTTTGAGAGGACACAATTCAACCCATAATACCCCTTCTCCCTGCCTCAGGCTGATCCTTCACTTCTGGGTCCTAGGATGGTAACTCTCCAATAAAGTAGTTGCCTATTGAGTTTTCCCTCATGCTGTGCTTTCATGGAAAAAAACTCGTTCAGTGAGGTCATATGTCATAATCGCCAGTTAGGTAAGTCAGGCCAGTGAGAGAACCCCCATTTCACTGAGGACACTGAAGCATAGGTTGAGAGATTCGTTCAGTTTCTCAGTCACCCTGTGGCAGTGACAGTGAACCCAGTGCAATGCATCATGGGAAGAGTTCAGTGACCCCCCCCAACTTCTCTTCTTCTGCCCTCTGCTTTTGTCACCCCCAAATTCTATGAGGAGAAATTCATACATGATTTTGAGAAAGAGAGCAAAGGAGAAAAGGTGACCTTCCTATTCTTTGAATTCAAACCGATCTAGGCTAATACCCTGGTTCTGCCACTTATAGAGTATGTAATTTGGACAAGTTACTTAACCCGAAACTTCTTAGGTCCCAGTTTACTCATGCCTATTACTAAAGGCTGTTGGGAGAATTAAATGAAGTATTTTGACACAGGGCCTGGCACATAGCACTTAGTAAATGTGAATTTTTATATGTGCCTACAGTCTTTTTTCAAATCCTGCTCTAAAGCTTTTATCAAACAAAGGAATGGCCCATCTGGAGGCTGGTTATAACACCCAGTCAGTAGGCTCTCAGAACACAACCTACTGGGACAACTAGAAACAGATGTAGGTGTTTGAAGAGAGCCCAATAGTGGGTATTGCATTGTTGCGGTATGGGGGATGGAATTAGAGCTGGGAATCTAATTGAGCACCTTTATAGGATTAAAATGCTTTCAGAAATTTGGAGAATATAAAGATATTCAATACTGAATACAGTAATTTCTAGTGAGGTGCCGGGCAGTGTCACCATGGGAACCTCTTGAAAGCTTTAGGAAAAAAAATGCTACAAAACAAAAGTTTAAGCCTGCTGAACCAAAGAAAACAAAGCACACAGCAGAGGTGCAAAATAAATAGTACAAAATACTTTAATTCCATACCTTTTGAGAAGTTCATGTTTTATAGTTTTCAGGTGTACAAGAGAACGTTGTTTTTCCTCAAATTTAAATTTCTCCACCGTGGACTTCATGTGGGGATGATTCACAACATAAAGATACACAGTATGGTCTAAGGTGGAAAAAAAGGCATAATTTCCAAGAAGTTTACTTCTATTGCAACTATTATTATATTACTAGACTTGGTGTACAACTTGGTCATGTTCAAGCACTTTTCTTATACACCTTGCATTTGATTCCCGCAGCATACCTTCTAGATCAAATGCCAGAATCCCCATTTTACTAAAAAAATTGAGGTGCAGAAGGTGAATAACTCATCAGCAATTTCACCCCACCAAGTGGCAGAGCCAAGCCCAGACATTTCTCAATGGTCTCCTGAGCCTCACTACATACCCTCTCCAACAGGAAGATATAGAACGGATGTGGTTTCCCAAGGTGGCCCTTCAACAAAAGAAGTGGTTGCAAGCAAGAGGGTGCTGAGAATTCCTTCTGTGAGAAATGCTTACATTGCAACACACGCTCAAGAAATGTCATGGCTATGTAAATACCTTAATATAAGGACATGTCCCACTAGAGAATAAAGTTCTGACAGAAGTCAACTACCTAACGTTGCAACCACAATATTTAATGAGCCCAACGGACACGGAAGTAAATACGAATGCAAGAGAAAGAAGACTAATCAGTTCTGGGTACTGCCAACCTCAAGAATGTTCACCTATCTGTTTTCATGTTGAAATGTGAACTGCCGGGGACAGGATGGAGGGCAGTAACCTGTTTTCTCAAAATACTGTTTTCTGACTTGACAGAAGCTCTAGGTCAGATGAGCTCCAGAATTTGAAAGAGCCTGGCCCCATCCTCCCACTGCAGGGCCTGATCTGTATTCATGTCCCCTATTCCTTTCTTGATGGGTTCCCAATCATGCAATAGAGCAAGTGCCAGCCCTGAGATGCAGGGGTTATACTCAGGGCCTCTGAAACACACAGGTACTTTAGCCCTAGTTAAGGAAAGGTGCTTCCTCACAGGTGAATTTTTCTTTTAGTCCAACCCAGCTCTGTTCCAGGGCCTGAGGTTTGGCAAGCAAAGCCTGAGTTGGATTTCAGCCCCCATGTGGCCCTTCAGCCAGACACAGCATGAACATTATATGTGCTGCCCTGGTTTTACCCCTTCTTTAGGCTTCTACTGGACCCCTCCTTCCATATAAGAGATGGTTGGTAAGAATATTTTTGGTTTTTGTCTTTTCATTCCATTCCAATTTATGTGTGTTTTGCCTTTATTAAAGGCATAATTAACGGAAGTAACTAATAAGTAAAATAAGATTGCAATCATAATATATTCAGCTTCTGAAAGTCTAAATGCTTGAGGGTTAATCTGTAAACTGGTTCCATCTCAAAAAACAAAAACAAAACAAAATAAAAAAATGAACCTCTACTCCCCATGCTTCAAAAAAAAAAAAAAAAAAAATCCACCTCTAACACTATCCCATGCAATAAAGCAGCTCCAGGTTAATCTGGTCACTCATTACACTTTCTCCAATGAAAGTGTCCAGGGGGGTCAGGCCAGAAAACGGTGGCTCAAATAATTTAATCAGAGCTTGGAGCCCTAATTTCACCCAAATAAAGGATATAGGATTAGGAAGAAGACCACCTGGGTTCTACTTCTGGAACTGCCATTTATTAATGACAGATGTGAAGTCACATGTCACTGCATTTCTTCAAACTCCATTTCTTCATCTATAAAACTGAGTATTAATATCTGCCCTGTCTCATGGGGCTCACTCATTTATTCATTTAACACATGTTCATAGAGTACCTACTATGCAACAGACATTGTTCTAGACTATGGGAATCCAGCAATAAACAAGTCACACATGATTTTATGGTGACTGTATTCTGAAGAAGAAAACAGGGAGGAAATAATTAGTAAGTACAAGAATACTGGAGAGGGGAGATGCCTTCTTCATAGAATGGCACCCACTTAAAGAGTGACAAGCTTGGATCTAAAGATGTGAAGGAGCTCACTATAGGGCAATAGTGGGAGAGGGAAAGAAGGTTGGTAACATTTAACATTAATAAAAAACTTTAATTGCCATTTTGATGAGTGCTAAAAGAAGGACTATACTGAGAAGAAATATAATAAGATTCACACCCGGAAACAAGACGGTGGAAAGGCTCCCTGAGAAAGTGACATTTAAACTGAGGCCTGAATGATGAGGAAGAGTAAATCAGAAGTGGTGGAAAGACATTCCACTCAGAGGGAACTGCAAAGGCAAAGGCCCTGAGGCATGGAGCATTTTATAGGTCTAAAGGAAATCCAGTATGGCTGGTCCAGGGAGTCAAGGGGAAGGTGGTATCTGGTGAGGCTGGAGAAAACACGCACATGCCAGAATACACATGGGTAGCGCCTCAGAGCCCAGGCCACTCTGGAGAATTGCGACTTTTCTCCAGAGTAATGGAAACAATATGGAGAATTTTAAGAAGGGAGGGACATGATCAGATTTGCATAAAAAATAGCTCTTTCTTATGAAAATGGATGGAGGTGGTATAAGAGAGAAGGTATAGTCAGGGGGCCCATTATAGAATCCAGGGAAGACATGTTGGGTGCTTGGGATGGGATGGTGACATCGAGGATGGGAGAGGTGGACCGCTTGGAGAGATATTTGAAGGGTAAATGGGACAGAACGTTGGAACTAGGTGACTGAATGGGGCAGGAAGGGGAGAAGTACCAAGGCTGGGCCCAGTGTTTTATTTTGAGGAATAAATTATATATGAAAATTTTAAAAGGAACCCACTTATTTAAAAATGAACAAGTCTATTCGTGCAGACCAAAGGAATTAAACAAAGATCTGTTGGATGAGTGAATTAATAATTATTAATTATTCTTTTTTTATTCAATAAAATCACTCCAACAAATGTATTCTTAACAATACATTGTAACACCAGTATGTATTTGAAAGAATTAACACACAATTTCTTTAAAAATTCCGAATTGCAACACTTCCATTTAGCCTTTCCTTCACATGGTTACTATTAATGAGGTCTCACTGTTTTTCTTCTCCACATACCCTATGGACCCACAAATATCTAAAAATTAAATTAGTTGGGAATTATGAACAATGAACAAGTACGAAAGAACATCAGAAACTGTTGTTTTAAAGTATATACAATGTACTAATAACTTCAATTTTTTTGCAACAGTTTTTGTGTGATATAATGTATTGTTGTTAAACTCAAGATTTTAAACTGCACAATTTAGTGGTGTTTAGTATGTTCACAGAGTTGTTGCAACCAAAGCCACTCTCTAGCTCCAGACCTTTTTCATCAGCCCAAAAAGAGAGCCCAAACCCATTAGCTGTCATTCCCCGTTTCTCCCAGCCTCTGCCAACCACTAAGCTACTTCCTGTCTCTATGAATTTGCCAATTCTGCACAGCTGATATAAATGCAATCATACACTATGTGGCCTTTAGTGATTGAATTCTTTCACTTAGGATAATGTTTGCAAAATTTATCTATGTTGTAACATGTGTCAGAACTTTATTCCTTTTTATTGCCAAATAATATCCCATTGTATATACATTCATCACTTGGTGAGAACTTGGGTTACTTTCACTTTTTGGGTATTAGGAATAATGCTGCCATGAACATTTGTGTATAAGTTTTTGTGTGGACCTATGTTTTCAATTCTCTTGGGGACATACCAAGGGGTGGAGTTTAGGGATCATATGGTAACTCTGTGTTCATTTTGAAGAACTGCTAAACTGCTTTCAAAAATGGCCACACTGAGGCACCTGGTTGGCTCAGTAGGTTGGGTGTCTGCCTTCGGTTCAGGTCATGATCCTAGGGTCCTGGAATCGAGCCCCACATCGGGCTCCTTGCTCAGCAGGGACTCTGCTTCTCCCTCTGCCCCTCCACCGCCGCCCCCCCCCCCGTTTGTGCTCTCTCTCTTGCTTACTCTCTCTCTCTGTCTCTCTCCCTCAAATAAATAAATAAAATCTTAAAAAAAAAATGGCTGCACCAACAAAGTGTGAGGGTTCCAATTTCTCCGCATCCTTGCCAAGATTTGTCATTGTCTGCCTTTTTATTATTATTATTATAACCATCCCAGTGGGAATGGAGTGCTTTCTCATTACGGTTTTGATTTGCATTTCCCTAATGACTAAAGATATTAAATATTTTTTCATGTGTTTATTGGCCATTTGCATATCTGTTTGGAGATGTCTACTAAGATCTTTGTCCATTTTTTAATTGGGTTGTCTTTTTGTTGTTGAGTTGTAAGAATGATTTATATATTCTTGATATAAGCCTCTTATCAGATATATGATTTGCAAATATTTTCTTTCATTCTTTGGGCTATTTCTTCACTTTCTTCAAGGTGTCTTTTGAACCAGAAAGTTTTTAATTTTGATGAAGTCTAGTTTATCTTGTTTTCTTTCATGTTATGTTTTCTAATGTCACACAAATTATTTTCAAAGGCCTTTGAGTTTATATGTTAGATTTCTGAGAACAATCTCCAAACTGGTTTTGAAGGTCAAATGGAAAGAGAAGGAGATAAGCGGGAGAAGGAATGACCACCTTGTAGTCTCCCTTCTTTAATGTGGTGTTTACAAATGTTTGGTACACATTTATTATCTTACAAATATACATCTTTCCAGTAAAATAAAATTTTCCCTCCTTTCACATACACACTGAGTTGTGGAGGTTGAGTGGCTTGTATTTCCCTCATTTACCCCTTATTTTAAAGCATTCGGGCTTTACCTTCATCAGTGAAAGTACTGATTCCGTGTGGATTAAATGATGCTTTGTTGAAACCATCACTGATGTTTAGTGCCTGGACCCTTGGGTTTTGCTCATTCAGATCTATCAAGAAAATCTGTCCTGGCTCATCTGGTGCAAAGCTTGGCATGCCTGGATATTTCAATCCCTGTAAAAAATATAAAATAAGTAAATGCATATATACACTTCACAATATTTTCATATGGAAGCTACAATCTCAAAGCCTAACAAAAATATTCAAAGACCTGCATTTCTCTTAGATTTCTGGGATTTTTTGCTCTGTCAGCTGGTGCCATTATCTGATCTGAGGGATTACCAATGACACCTGGGTCATTGGGAATGGGAATGGGAATGTGGGAAGAACCCATATTCAATTACTAATAGAGAGAGAAAGGGTGAAGCCAAAAAGTGTAATGCAAGACACTAGGCTGGGTTCCTTTGTGTGAGTCCCTTGGCCTGCCTATGCCTCTAGTTCCTCTTTTATAAAATGAGAAAGTTAAAGTGTAGGATTGCTAAGTCCTGAGAGTCTGTCCTTTCCAGTCCTGAGAGTCAGCAACTAACCTTCCTTAAAGCAGAGAGAAGGGGTATATGCTTTCCTTATATTGCTCCCCTCCCTACAGCCATTATATTACATAGTGACAAATATTAGAAGCAGCCAAGAATTCACATAGGGGAACCAGTCACGTAAAGTTGACTATTTCTGATCTATGTTGTTCCTATAGTTAGGTCTGAAAATTTGGACATGAATCCTTTTCTTCAAATATTGCAAAAAGTCTATGTCAGTAACCTGGACAGTGGCTTTTTCTCCTGGAAGGACCAATGACGCGTGTCTATCAACCAATAATAGGCAATGGGCCTTTGCTGCATCCCAGGTCATTGTGTCAAACTTGGAGTTGGTTTGTGCTACACCAATGGCAAAACTCAGCCCACTTCCTCCCTGGCACCCTCCCCCATCACTCTGATATATATTAACATCAACAATTTTATATCTTTTCTTGTACCCTCATTTCCATTTATAGTCAATTTAAATGATCTCCTTACTCTATCTTCTGTCTTCTTGTTCCCTCCCTTTCTTATAATCACGCATACACACCTCCACACACTTACAATAATACTATTCTCGGCCCTTCCACTGCCCTTCACCCCACCCCTGGGGCAGTCAATCCTCAGTTGCAAACAACCCCACATACATCTTCGAGCTTTTTAAAGAACAGCTCTTCTATGCCTAAATCTTACCAGAAACCTGGCTTTTCCCCAGACAACAATGACATTGCAGAAGCCCATCCGAGGAGGTATAATTCCGGCTTCATTTTTCTTAGGTCACCTCACCTGGAGGAGAGATCCCCATGCCCCTGGCCACAGACTTCTCCTTCTAGACCTTGAACCTGTCATCATCAATCAACAGTCAGTCTTCTAAGGAAGCCACACACTTTGCTTCCTGCTTCCTTATCAAATTCCTGCCAACTCCCTTTGCCCTGGACTAGCTTTTATATAGGGCCAGTCTGAAATCAGCTCAAAAACTTCTACAGCAAAGTTATCATCCCAACTTCAATCAGATCTTCAACACTGCTTATCAATCTCTTTGTTCATTCTAATAGGTAATCTATTGCATTTCCCCAAGTATCCATTCTCAACTTATTTTATTGTCTTCCAGAGCACATACTTTCCTCCTCTTTATTCTCAATGGATGACTTTACCTCCTATTTCTCTGAAAAAAACAAACAAGCAAACAAAAAAACTCATGCCACTCAACATGGATTTCCTCTGATTCCCTCCTTTCTGTCTTGGTAATTCTTCAATTTTATCAATTTTCTTCCTTTCTCCCTCTTTTCTTAAGGAAAGAGTGTCGCTATTCTGCTCTTAAGTTAATTACTTCCCCCACCTGTTTATTTGGTTGCCTGTTCTCGGGGACCTGTCTTTAGAACTTACAGTCTCTCTCTTGCTTTACCCCTCATTTCTCACCAGTGCCCCCTTCATTTGCCTGAAAAATTGCTCATTTCTCCTTCCTTGAGACAAATCTTCTCCTAATTTAACTACTCCTTCAAACACACGTTTATCTTGCCTTCCCCTCACTGACAGCTCTCTTAGAAACCTCACTTGGTCTTGTCGCCTGCCTTGAACGGCGCCAACTCTCATGTTTTGTAGAAGCGCCTCTACCGAGGTCATATCAGTGCTCTCCAAAATATCTCACTTGATAATCCCTGCCCCCTTCCTTATCTGTATCTCTATGGCATCTGACACTCTGATGTACCCCTTTATTCCTTGTCAAAAAAAGAAAAGTCAAAAGTAGACTTTCCAGATGGAAGTCTGCCCCTTCCTCCTCCTATCCTCAACCACCCCTCCTTTCTTTTTGCTCTATACTCTTTCCTTGCAGACCTTATTCATAAGGTTTCGGATATTTCTCTATACCAATTATTTTCAGGTCTACCCATTTACGTGGAACCTCTCTGTGGAGCTCTAGCTTGTAAGCATTTCCAACTTCTTCCTAACAGCAGTTCAAAATCAAATTGTCCGAACCAAAATCAACATTCTCTCCCCGAATCCTTGCTCTCATTTGTATCTATTATTCACAGTTAAGGGCATCACTGTTCTCCCCAATATCAGGCCATGAAATTCAGTCTTCAAGTCTACCCTTTCCTCAGAGTCAGGCTGTCACCAAGCCCAACAGCTTAGGTCATGGTAATAATGGACAAAAAATGTCAGAGACATCTAATTCTTCCGTTTCACCTGAGGAAAATGAAGCCCAGAGAAGTGAATTGCCTAGGTCACTCACATCTTTAATTGTACACTCTTTCTGCCACACCATAAAGAAAGGTTTGACAGTGGAGACCGCTACTCAGGAAGACAGCTCAAGGAAGACCACCTTAGTAAGTATCTTGGTAGCCTGGGTGCACACAAAGGCACTGCCACCTAGTTCAAAGACTGGATGTTCTTGAAATTGAAATGATTTAATAGGTAAATAAGGGTAGGACATTGCAAACAAACTTGACCTACAATAAGTGTCATGATGAATGAAACACTTCCAAGAAGTGGCTTCATATGCAGCCGGTTTTCTGTTGAAGGCAGTTGGGTAGGAATTTGTAGCAAGTCAGTGCAAGCAATTCTTTGGATATCATTTGTCACTGAAAATGGTGAAAATCCCCTGGAGGGGCAGCATTTTATTTTCCCCAATAGGCTACCTATGAGTGTGAGTAGGCATTGAACTTCTCTACTGCCCTCATTCACCAGCACACGCATTCAGTAAATATTTCAAGCACCCTGTATATGTCAGGTAACATGTTAGGTGCTCAGCATGGCAACGGATGCTCCACAAAGCTCTGGCTGCAAGGAGCTTGAAATCTGGGGAGGCGGCACCAAGCAAGCACGTCTGTTATGATGTGGTAAGGAAGAGTCTAGGTACAGAGAATGTGAGGGGCCATAGAAGAGACACGTCGCCCAGAAAGAGCATTGGGGAAGAGTTTCCTGTGGAATTAAAGTGTGATTACAGAAAGGCTGACAGAGAATGAGGAGCTGGCTCCATAATGTGTGAAGAAGGCAGGCAAGGAGAGGCATGCCAAGTCCCAAGGTAAAGAAGCAAATAACCTGCTTGGCACCTGTCTATAGACTGACTACAAATATCACGCAGAATTTCTCACCTACGTCAGCAGCTTCCAAACATGCTCTGTGATGGCAAGAAAGGGAGATAAGAAAAACCAAGAACAAGGACTTGAATTTACTGCAGTGCAAAGAGATTGAAAATAAGCAAAAAAAAAAAAAAAAAAAAAAAAAAATCATCTTTAGCCTAGGAGTCATTAGTTTACAAAGAAGAACTCTATTACTTAAAGCCCCCTGTTAACATTTCTCCGCTGAAAACCTCCAGTTTCTATACAGCAATAGTTCAGTACTTTTAGCTCCAGTGAAAATAGAAAAGAAGCTACTGCTGGAACTACAGATATTATCTCCTAAAAGCGGAGAAATCTCCCAGTTACAGAATAATCATTTTTAAAAGTCTATTTGGCATAACATTGTTATTTGGCATAACATCTAAATTGACAATAGAAAATTTAAGACAACAGAGGAAAAGCTTTTCTAGACAGTTTTGTTTTAGTTTTCGTTTTGGAGGAAAACTAAGGGAATAAAATCCCTCCCACCCCCCACCCCAACACATATCACTACCAACAGCAATTTAAATCCAAACAAAAGCCTACTATACTGTGCATACTTAAGAATTTAGAAATTCAGGTCTTTAAGTGTTATATGTGTCCCCTTTTAGCCAAAAAGATATAGATTTTAAAATTCATGTTATTTGGTAGTATTCTATTGGTCAAAATAGAATATTTAGGACATGCAGTCCCAGCAATCAGAATTCACATTGAAAATGGAGTCAATTTGCTTGTTCAGAATCTTAGGTCGCATTCCAAATTGCAACTGTTCAATAAATACATGGCAATTTTCAGTATCTTTACACCATATATATTTCAATTTATTGTATTTAATTTATTTATATTTATTTGTCAGTCCTTCACATAGCTTCCTGATCATCCCAAACCTGTGAAGGTGGTATTGGAAATAAAATGCAGACCCTTCTCTACTTGTCTTTGAAAGAGTTGGAAGGAAGGGCAGGGAACCCAAGATGGAAAATGCTCAGGCTTTTGAATTGCCTAACATGGTCAACATATGATTCACAGACATTTCCCGAGCCTCAAACACAGGCAGGCATAGAGAGAAGAATACCAGTTAGTGAGAACATGACGACCAGAAACTGAGTTCCGGCAAACTAGGGCAATGATGACACTAGCAGGACAAACCTGGAGACTCGTCTAGGAATCCAGTGGAAATCAACAGACATTTATTGAGACCCTACTGAATTTGTAACTGCCCATAGGGAGCTGCCCACATGGGGCCAAGCAAACGTGGGCATTCCTGTGACAACCCAATTAGCCCTCTGGAATCCCTGTTTTGGCTTTTTTAGTTGACTGCTTTAACCACAGTTGGGATGAGTGTGTAGGGGTCCATCTGGCAGCTCTAGTCGGCAACATTAATGTACTATTTATTCGGCTATTGACATGAGCGTCTGAGGGGTGTGGAAAATACTCACGCTGGAGATAAAAGCCAGCCCACTAGGAAGTACATCAATATCTTCAGAGCCATTTTCTGCAAAAGAAGTGAAGGATAAGAAAGATGCATGAAGGAAGGCTTAAAAAGTAAATCTCACAGATGAAGCTTTAGACTTCTTTTGGAAACTACATTAACTTTTTCAACTAGTTACTTGGGAAACTACATTAACTTCCAGGGATCCCATAGGCATTTTACTCTCCAGTAAAACTGGGGTCTGTTTCCCTAAATACTATAGTCTTTCTTTAGAACTCAATTTTCAGAAGAAAAAAGTAAATAACTATAAAATAAAGTCATAGCCTAGATTTATTCTTTAAATAACAACTTGTAGGGTATGCCCTGAGAGATTCAGCTTTATTCCCCACAGAAGACTGATGTGCAGATGGACTGATGACATTTGGAAAGTCTTCATTGTGAGGGTGTCTTAAAGGCCTCTCAGCCAAACATTTCTCTCTTCCAACTTGTTGAGGCCTAAAAATATATCATTATCCGATCATATTGGGAAATTATTGGGTAATTGTTATCCATTATAAAAGCAATAGGTCTCGGGAAAGACTACCACATACAGACAAATTTGAACAATTTAGTCAGCTCTCTTTCTCATTAAGAGCTGGTCCTGAGCAGTTTGCTATGGAAAGAGGCATATGAGAAGTGAGTTATTACCACGAACAGGATGAATAGGGGGCTCACATGGCTCCTAATAGAGAGACAGACCCACAGAGGACGTGGTCCCAAGCAGGCAGGACTGAGGGTAAAGGCAGTGGCTATCTAGTGTGGCGAACTGTGTTTTACAAATATGGTAGAACCAACATGGATCATAGCCACAGGCCCTTCTTAAAATGTGATGTTCATATCCTTGCATCAGGAGGTAAGGTGTCTTAAATGTAGGAAGTCTGGGTACTTTGAAGCTACAGAGGAGAGACTATACAGAGACTACAGAAAGTAGAGGAGACACTGGAGGAGTCACAGGCCACTTCACTTCTCAACATTTGAGTCACCCTAGCTGATGCAAATGGAACGGGGATGAGCTGTGTCCACTGAGCCCTGTTAAAATTGCAAATTCATGAGCAAAGTAATTGTCATTTAAGTCAGTCACTCGGTTTTAAGGTGGTCTGTGACACAGCCACGGTGACTAGCCCATGTGAGGAGACGGTGGCGTGGGGTAACGTGTGGCTAGTGGGTCAAAAAGCAACTGAGCAAAGAGGGGGAGGGGAGAAAGAAAAGTGGGACAGAGCCAAATAAAATGCAAATTTGAATCAACACAATAATGAGCAATGGGCACTGAAAATTAGAGAACAGAGGAAGATTTAATTAAATATTCGCTTACGGAAACCGATCCCCAACTAGTAACCTGAAAATTAAATTAATTAGAGCGTTCCATTTTCTAAACATTCCAGTTAATCAAGATTTGGTTTCTATGGTATCTATGGTATCTAAAGGGCTTGAAAGACTATTCTTTCTGGAAATGCTATTTCCACCTGGAGTAAAACAGACATGGGGAGAACCCAGCAAATTGAATAAAGCAATTAAAAAAATCACATTGAATACAAGTTGGTTAATTTTTGAACCAACTTTTTATTTTCTCTTACTTTTTCTCTCTTGAACACCACTTTTTGGTTTCCTTTTGCCCTATCTTCCTGCCCAATTCTGTTCTGGACATGAATATGCTCCAGGTCCTAAGTGCCTTTGGCTGTTTCTCATGGCAAGCATCCTTTCTACATGTGCAATCTATGCTAGTCCCCTGGCTTCAGGTTCCACCCACGTGCCGTTGACTCTCCAATC
Source organism: Eumetopias jubatus (assembly GCF_037043125.1). Classification (NCBI taxonomy): domain Eukaryota; kingdom Metazoa; phylum Chordata; class Mammalia; order Carnivora; family Otariidae; genus Eumetopias; species Eumetopias jubatus. The sequence continues at coordinate 40,008,588 of NW_028274820.1, forward strand.
TCTAAATCAAGCCCGAATCGTTCTGCCAATTTCCAGGCCTTTGTATTCACCTGTACATTGGGCATTCTTACCTGGCCATTTCATTTTTCATATTTAACACGTCCCAAACTGATCTGGACATTTCCCCCATGAATCTGCTCCATTTCTTATATTTTGATTTCAGTGGATGGCACTTCCATTCCCCCAAGGACCCATCCCCTGAAGCACCTGGAGTGACCTTTGATGCTTTCTTTTTCCTTACTCCCAGAATCCAACGGATCACTCTCATTGGAGCTCTAAAACTGCCCCCCTGGATTTGCACAGTAGCTTCCTAACAGGTCACTTCTGCTCTCCTGCTACCACTGTCTGCACCTGCCGACAGTCATCACTGTAAATTGCAGAGTCGATCTTGTCACTCCCCTGCTTAAAACCCAGAGTTGGCAATAGAAATCTTAAGCTTCTTGGTCTGGATTCCAAATTCTCCACATGTTGGCTCCAGTCTCGGTTTGTTGGCCCCCACTCTCCACTCTCTAAGCCAGCTGTGCTGCAGTTCCTCCCTTGGTAGTTGCTGAAATGTGTCAGCCTCGTTCACCTGCCTGCCTGAGCACATGGGGCTCCCTCTTCTTAGCAACCCACATCTCTCCCACACCACCTTCACCTCCCCTTGCCTGAATATCACGGGCTCTAGAGAAGAGCTTGGGGGCCACCTCCTCAGCCTTTGCAGCCTCTCCCAGTTCCCCTTAGTTCTAGCACCCATTTTTTGTACTAATATGGTCACCTGTGACTACCGCCGCCATGATACTTCCTTCATACCTGGGCTGCAACCTTCTGCTGACCTGTTGATTTCATCCAGACAGTAAGCCTCCTGGGAACAGGGACCAGTTTTCATTTAGTACACCAGCTTTGCACCCAACGTAATATCTGCCTTTTCACTATAAGAGCTCTCAATAAAGCTGGTTGACCGACTAAGTAAGATAAACCGTGTTAGTTTCTTGAACTGTCTTGTCTTTGAGTGTTAATTTCTGAGCATAAGATGTCCTGAGTTGTGTGCTCTTTAGTTTGGACCTTTTATCTTCCAAATACCATTTCACACACCCTCCGACAGCAATAACCTACCTCACTAATTCAGCTAAAACAGGAGTGGGCGTGTTCTGGCGGTGCTGTATTTGTCTTTATTTACTGACTTAATCCAGAGCACAAGGATGCCAGGACTTTCCGTTCAGATGTGAAAATGAGTCACCAGCTGATTGCACAGTATTCCCGCCCCTCTTTCCCCACGTCCCCCACCTACGCTGCACCCGCGTGACAACACAGTGCATCTCGGCAACGGTGGCACCTGTGGGAGTAAGAGCACCCAGGACACCCTCCCCTGAGTGCTCCCCACATACTTGTTAGCCTGTGCACAACTATCATTAAAACCCCGCCGGTAAGTCTAAAATCAGTCTCATGAATAGGTATCTACTGCTTTTTAACCTGTCAACCCTCTACACAGCAAAACTTTGTCTCCTTGGCTGTTAATCATTTTCTATAGGCACCCTGAGAAAGTGTCACCCTGAAACATTACGATCAATTAGTATTATCACGATTTCACATCTTGGAAAGAAGATTCTGATAGCCAACTAAGAAAATAAATGGGACCTACAATGGAGTAAAAACAGATCTGGGAGATAGGGGAAGCTGCTGGAGGGGAAAAGGGATGGAGGGGAAGATAGGAATTCACCAAAGACAATGGCTGTTTACTTGATAATCCTGCCAAGGGTGGAACCCCAGTAAAGCTATTCCAATTTCATGTGCAGCTTTGATTAGATGCCAAGGGCAGCCAACTAACTTCCTGGTTAAAACAATCCTTGACCCTCAAAGCCTTGGAAAAAGGTAAACTCAATACAAAAAGATCTTTGAGATATCATTTCTGAAGCTTAGAATTATTTCGCTTTTCAACTTTGCTTCCCAGAAAGAATACTGGGAAGGAAAACAAAAAGAGGAAAGTTTCTTCCATCAATAAAATTAACCACAAAAGCCTAGATCTTGAAGAAAACACAAATCAGAATTCTTCTCCAGCTCTGTTAACTGCCTACCAAGCCCTGCCTAAAATCGTTATTGGTTTTCCACTGCTTCATAAAGCTTTCCACTCATCAGATAGTTGGGTCTCGTGAGGGTGGTCTCACTAGTGATTTTTATTTAAATATCCAGCCTGCCTTGTCTTGGTCAGCTCCATTTATTAATATTTCACCATTTTGCCTCTCAGATTTTCGGTTTTCTGCTGCCATCATACTTTCCCGACACTTCCATGATAAAACGTGTTGTCAGTAGATAAGAGAGGCAGGGTCACATGACAAAGAGTACAAGACATAGACTAAAATCACCCTGGCTCATGATCTGGGCCCATCACCCTCTGGTTCTGGGCCACTAGACAAGTCACTTCATTCTGCTGTGTGTCAGTTTCCTAATCGGCAAGGACAGATGGCAAACAGCACCTGCCTTACAGGTAGGTTGTGCGGGTGATGTCAATGTTTGTAAAGAACTCAGCAGAGGGTTTATAGATGAAGGCAGTGGCATTATTTTTTAGAGATATATCAATATCATCCTATTGACAAACTTGTTTAGTTCTCCAAATATAAGATGGAGATATGCCAATAGACACAAGAGGTAATGTTTTTTCTTTTGCTCTCAGCCAGTTTCAACCATTTCAGCCATTCTTTTCAAAATATTTAAATAATCAGAACATTGATCTATCTTACAACATTAGCCCTAGTTTGAGCTTCTCAACTCTATTTGAATTCTACAATCTGCTTGAGTCAGACTAGGCTTTAGCAATAATCTAGTCTAATTACCCCACTACATTATTTGGCAAGCTCCAATCTTTTGAGAGAGAGATGTGTAGTAAGTCTGAATATTACCCCACAAAACAGTAAACAAACGAGCAAATGTTACATTTCCCTTTTTTTAAAATCAAATTAAATCTGACCCTGCCCCCACATTCGACTAAACCGAAGGGAAATTCAATCTCAGTCATTACTGGGTCTTCTGCCAGGCTTGTGCAAATATCGTAGGTGGCAAGTTTTTAAAAAGCAGAATATTTGGGGAAGTCCATCTGGCCTTTATTCTATTCTCGTCACCACCAAATTACTCACTGCCAAGCCCGTGTGTTCCCTTTAATTTACGAAGCTCTGCCACTTCCAGGTCCTGGATGGGCACATGATCTGTGCTTGGGCTGTGACACAGTGCAAAGGATCCAGCCTCCCTGAAGACACCTTGCAGCCATTCTTTCGGGGGTCCAGCTCCACCCCCAGAATGCCATTAGGCAGCGGGGAAAGGATCCCTGTTATTCAAAAAATCCACATGTTCTTATCCTTTGTCCATCAGAACCTTCTGAAGGAGCTTGGGTTTTTGAGAACAAAAGTCAGGAAGCAGCTTGTCCCCAGTTCCTTCTGTTTCTAGCCAGCAGCACACACCTCCTCCATGTGCTAGGAAGCATATTGGCCAAGGCTACTTTTTCTTTTCTTTCTTTTCCTTTCTTTCTTTCTTTCTTTCTTTCTTTCTTTCTTTCTTTCTTTCTTTCTTTCTTTCTTTCTTTCTTTCTTTCTTTCTTTCTTTCTTTCTTTCTTTCTTTCTTTCTTTCTTTCTTTCTTTTTCTTTCTCTTTCTTTCTTTCTTTCTTTCTTTCTTTTTTTTTCTTTCTTTTCTTTTTTTAGAAATCAAGAGAGAAAAACAAAGATAGAAAACCAAAATCAAAAAGACTTATTCTGTCCCTCTCTCTCTCTCTATATATATATATATGTATATATAGTCAAAATATATCATATATAAAGAAATATATGTACCAAGAAAAAGAAAATACAAACTCATATCACAATAAACTATGCTGTCATCCCGACACATACTGATAAATAAGTCACAGTCCTTGACCCTAGGGAGTTTCCTATCTGCTAGTGAGAGAGAGAACATTGCTAGCCATAAAATAAAGTGTGTGGTAGATGTCCTAAGTGAATCAGAGTTTCAGAGCACTGGGGAGTTCAGAGGCAGGAGAGGACTTTGCAGCTGATTTCAGAAAGCAAAGAGGAAGGAATCAGTGCAGGGGATTTCATGAGCAACCATGAAAAAGTGAAAAAGCACATTCTATGAACAGTGAACAGAATCTGCCTGGAACTGCTTTTCTAGTAGCAGTATGGGGGGAAAGGGGGGGCTTGGAGTCCAGATAAGCAGATACGGCAGTAACAGTAATGGGGTGAGCTCGGCCCTGTGCAGGGCCACAGGAGAGGTTGATACCAACACGTCTCATGTTCTAATGAGGGACGAGGGGAAAACATATGGCTCCTAAATATGGAACTGAGTCCCTTTGAGAATGGGGTTGCCACACATAGGAGAAGTCTAGAAGAAGAGCTGGTTGTGGGTGAGGGTATGAGGGAGAAAAGGACAGAAATGGAAAGTGGTTTCAGTCTGGAAAAGAAGGCCTGCAGTTTGAGACGTTAGGGAGTCAGCTATGGAGTTTTGAGTAATTTTATTTAAGACATCTGAGTAGGCTGTGAGGCTCCTCAGGGTAAAGGCTAGGTCATATTTTTTTTGGTACTTGCAGATAAATTTAGAAGGAAATGATATTTGAAGCCAGGAACACCATGAAGGAGAAGGAAGAAGAGAGGAAAGAAGATAGGCACTGGAAGAAGGCAGACAGTGGAGGGAAATGGTGCAGAAGGGCCAGGAGGGGCATTCGGTAAGGGAGATGACGTCCTTCCGATGATGGGGAGACATCAGTAAGGAAAAAAAGACTGGGGGAAAAGCCACAGATTTTGACATTCAGGAGGGCCCCTGGAGACCTGGGATGAGGTAACGTCAATAAATGGGGCAGAGACCCCCGGCAAGAGGCTCTAAGGAGTAGCAGGGAATTAATGTAGTTGGCAGCCTCAGTTGGGTGGATGGTGAGCAAGAAATTGCACTGTCACAGACATACCAAGTCCCTCAATGAGGCGGCAGTACCAGGGTTCTACTGGCTCCACTTCCCGAGATGCATTAGTTCTTTGTCTGTAGAAGAAAAGAACACTGGAGGACAATGCACAACACCCAAAATCAATGTCTAGACATCGTCTTGAATCACCGTCTTGTTCATTAACTTTGTCACTCATCATTTACGGATGATATAACAAGTAAGTACATACCTCCTTTTCTTTATACTTATTTACATAAGTGGACATTATGTATGTCATGCACCTATATCAGCTCATCTCACCCAATTATTGTTGAAAGCCTAACATGCCATTATACATGGACAGCACGTTGCTGCCCGATAAATGATACCATAGAATAAGTAACTGAACAGTATTATTACTTGAAATGTACAGACTAGTATTATGTAATTTGCTAAAGTATTATTTATTATAAATCTGCACTTTGGCTCCCTTTGGTCCCCTATAGTCTTGTCTTTTGACCCCCCACCAAAATGCTTTCCCCAAATTCAAGTGTCTCCTAATAGCTAAACCCTGTAGCTTTTGCTTTAATTTCATTATTTAAAAAAATTTTATGCTGACTTCTTTGGCAAAGTGTATAAAAGTCATCAAACTGACCACAATATAAACAATTGGCCAAATTATTTTTCAATATAGTGTTTCTGTTTTCACAGTGAACCATTCTTCTAAATACCAGGGATAATTTTAAATTTTTATTAGATTGTATGCAGGAAGAGTCTACACTTAGACTTATCTTACTGTCACTTCTGTAAAAATACACCTTGGATCTACCTTGCAATTATGATTTTTTATGATTCTCTCACTTGGATGCGCTGGGAACAAATGTAACAATAAACATTCTCAAGCTGAACTACAAAGTGTTCACAAAAGGCATCAGGCTTCCCAATAGATTCTAATGTGAACTTCTGAGGTCAGCTTCTGCTTGGAGAAATAAATAAAAGCAACTTAAAGACAAGTGAGGGCAAGCAGAAGCTTTAGATCCATTCGGAAATGCATATCACACCTAATGTTTCTTTCTAGCCCAGTATATTGACTTCTCCTGGGATACTTCTGCCTATCAACGCTAGATCTGCCACTTCAAAAGGTCTTAATACTTGAAAAACGCCACTGGTCACCACCTGCAAGTTTCAGCTCATTTCCCTGCTGTCTGGCTAGCTCTTTTAATCTAGGATGAGCTCTGTACCCCAGTACTCATCAATGTTGCACTGGCCTTGGGCAATGTCTGAGTGGTCTGTAAAAATCCACCTGGTAGCCTGGTCCCTCCAGGTCCAGCACTTCCAACGGAGTTCATTTTTTTTTTTTTTTCAGGAGCAGAATGCCGAGGGCAACCTGGAAAAGGGGGTGGGGCGGGGAACACAACTTTCAGAAAATAAATGGGGGGCATTTCTACCATCTTAGGAAAGGCAAACAGCTCACTTTTCCACATCAGTGATTCTCAAGGGATAGCTTGCCGGGTGGAACTGAGGAGTGAGGTTGCAAAAATGCAACCTACCTGCTAGGAAGGTGGCACGGGGCAGACATTGAAACTTGGAAGAGGAGAGAAAGAACCAAGGATGCCCGCATCAAGATGCCAACTCACCTAAGTGCCACTAACCTCTCCCCGATTAGGGCCAGGGCGGCCCCAAGCAGGGTCAGAACCATCAGCTTCCCCATGGTTGCCGGTGCCCGGGCGCTCTGTGGCGACGAGACGGCGCCTAGGACTCCCGAGGGCGTGGCGGGCAGGCTCCCGGCCGCGCCCCCTGGCAGGCTCCCGGCCCCGACCCCTGGCTGGCGCCCGCCCCGCCCGCCCCCTGGGTTCAAGGCCATTTACACGCACCAGGTCCAAGGAACCCTTTACTCGCGGACTCCTTCTGTTCAAGGCTCCACGTACGGAGAGAGAGCCCGGGGTACGGCAGCTTTGGCAAGAACACACCCTTCCGTCGGTGGGACGATAGAGGAAGTTTGCTGCTAAAAGCTGCGAAATTTTACCTCAGCTCCTCCAATGAACAGAAGGGGAAACCGAAGTGTCAGGGGACCGCGGGGAGCTGAGTTCAGAGCCGAAACGTCGCCTTTCTGGAAGGCAAGACGAAAGACGAGACAGAGCTTTGATCCTGAGATACTGGGCGGAGCGATACTGGAGGATAAACGCAGCAGAGAGCTTTAACTCACCCTCCTCCAAGATTTGGGGCGCAGGGCCTTATTTCCTGGCCCTTCTGCCCTGTCTCAGAATGCTGAATATGGTGGGTGCCCGGTTCCGTTTGTTGGCTGGGTGGGTTTGTAAATGTCCATGGGAACACCAGGAGAAATGAAGGAAAAGAAGTAGCTAGGTAACAAGAGGATGAGCAAAGTGGAGGGAAGGAAAAATAGTTTCTTAGGGAAGTTAGCCTTTCAAAAGACTCCTTGATTCTTCTTTCTTCTGGGTCTTCAGTTCCTGCCACGCAAAGAATGAATTTTCCCCTCTCATAGTGAAGATTAGGTTGAGGGAAAAGGGGAAGACTTTAGGAGTTAAGACCCAGCAACATAGCATCTTCTAGCATAATCTGTTTTTATTTACCAAGAGAAAGAAATAATGGTTCTTTTGAGTTCAACTGAGTAAATACTGTTGAAAGAACAGGATTTACCAGACCTGGAGATATTAAGACAAGAAAAATTGGTCCCCGACTTATGGGACCATAATTACAGTATGAATACATAATTATGGCATGAATAACAATGCCTACCACTTACACAGCACCTACCATGTGCCTTGCATTGTGCTTAGTACTTTGCCTATGTTAACTCTTAATTCTCAGGACCACCTCTGAGGAAGTTAACATTATCCCCGTTTTATAGGTGAGAGGAACGAGGCACAGAGTGGCTGTGTCACTTGCCCTAGGTCACACAGCTGGTGAGTGGCAGGTCCTGTGCCCTTCACCGTGCTGCTTTTGTGAAGGCTGGGCAAGAAGGAAATCTGTACTAAAGGAGGACTGTAGGGGCGCCTGTGTGGCTCAGTCATTAAGCATCTGCCTGCCTTCGGCTCAGGTCATGATCCTGGGATCCTGGGATCGAGCCCTGCATTGGGCTCCCTGCTCGGCTGGAAGCCTGCTTCTCCCTCTCCCCTCCCCCTACTTGTGTTCCCTCTCTCTCTCTGTCAAATAAATAAATAAGTAATCTTAAAAAAAAAAGGAGGACTGTAACATCTACAGTTGTATTGATAATTATTTTTAAGATGACTAATTTTAAGAGTTCAAGCAGAAGAAGCATTGAATGCTGTTTTCAGAAGGCTTCCGGAGGAGAGAGATGAAGAAAGGAATGTACCCAAAGCTGAAGGGTCCATAGGTGTGGTACAGGCATGCATGCAGGGTTTGGGGCTCAAGCTGCCTGGGTTTGGATCCAGCTGGCCTTAGGTGCCCGACTAACTCGAAACTGGCAGGAACTGAAGACCCAGAAGAAAGAAGAATCAAGGAGTCTTTTGAAAGCAGCTTCAGATTCCTCTTTGGTAAAAGAATATCTGCCTCATAGGTGGCTTAAAATCAAATGTCATGTTGAGTGCAAAGTGCTCAACACTACACTTTGGTATATTGTGAGGAGTCAATAAGCATTGACCATCAATTAAATCTGAACCTCCATGTGAGTACGTCGGCTCAGACCCCCATCCCACTGATTATGGAGTCTTCCAGTGCCAGGCATAGAACTGTGTACTTAACAGATGCTCTATAAAATTGATTAGATGGATGGGTGCAAAATGTGGACTTGGCAGAAAGAAAAATTGGGAACGTAGAAAGACACAGGGTACATGATGAAATAGTAATAATTGTCTTATGTGCTAGGCATTTTTGCATATTTTCTCATATTCTGTCTTACCATCCTCACTTTACAAATAAGGAAAGTGAGGCCTAGAGAGGTTGAGTAATAACTTGCTTACATAACCAAGAAGTGTCAGGGACTCCATTTTGGACTCAGATCAAGTGACTCTAAAGTACACGTTCCTCATCAGTGCGTTCGCTGCCTCCCAGCATAGCATGAAGACAGGGATAAGGGAAGAGGCAGATTCTTGGGCAATTTATTGCAGGTGATGTGTCATCTATAATCTGGTTTAAAATTCTTCACTTTAGGCGGAGGTAGGGGTGTGTGTGTGTGTATGTGTGCGCATGCGTGTGCATGTGTGTACATAGTTTAAACCTTAGAGGTGATTAGTTGTCATTTGAAAACAATAATCAGTAATTCAAATCCCCAGCCCTGTTAGTAGCATTCAAAGATTCCCAACTTTGGAGACCACTGTATCAAGTGTCACCATTTAAATCTGCACCTGGAGAGTTCACTCATTAGATCGAGATATTAGAGATAATTATTCATGGAGAAGCCAGTTGGCAAGACATATTGTATAAGCAGCTCCTGCTCAGTGTCGAGTAAGAATGAGAACAGGATTCTCCCACCAGTGGAGTGGGTTTTTGGCTTAGTCCATTCGGGGAGCTATAATACAAAAAGCATGAGCTAAGTGGCTTATAAACAACAGACATTTATTTCTCATAGTTCTGGAGCCTGGGAAGTCCAAGATCAAGTTGCTGGCAGATTCCCTGTCAGGTAAGAGCCCACTTCCCAGACTGCGGTCTTTTTGCTGTTTCCTAACATGGCTGAGGGGGCAAGGGAGTTCTGTGGGGCTTCTTCTGTAAGGGCACCAGGTCCATTCATGAGGGCTGCACCCTCGTAACCTAATCACCTCTCAAAGGCCCCACTTTCTAATACCATCTCCTTTGGGGTTAGGCTTTCAACATAGGAAGTTTGGGGAGACACAAATGTTCAGACCATAGCACTGACTCTAGAACACTATTGTGTGCTGTATCCACCCTATTGACAAGGAAGATTCTGCTTTTCGATCTGAGGTGAACTGAATCCTCCTTTCAAAACTTTGTCTCAGATGGTACCTTTTTGTCACATGTTTGTTGAAATACAGAGCTTGCTGAAATACAGAGGACAGAGCTGGATCTTCATTCAGTTTCCAGAACAGCAGATCCTGGGATGATTTTCATGCCTCCTTGGTAATAGGCATTTGTGTGTGACAGATTTGGGTTTAAGCCTCATGTTCACTGGATCATATACATGGCAGTAAGTGGGATTGACTGCATGACCAGGAGAAGTAGGAATTCATCAGGCAGAAGAAGGGTTGGTGAGGCCCATAGAAAGGTGGCATGGTATCTACAGAGTCCTTGGGAATTAGAACCAGAATGAAGTAAATCCAGTAAGGACAGTGCAGGTGTTCCCAAACCAGGTGATAAGAATCACTTGGAAGACTTGCTAAAACACAGACTGTCAAACTTTAGCCCCAGAGTTTGTGATTTGTTAGATTTGGGGTAGGTCTTGCGAGTTTGCCTTTCTAACAAGTTTGCATGGGATGTTGTTGCTACTGGTCCAGGAACCACACTTTGAGGACCCCTAGGCTAGAGCATAAAAGACTGTGAGGAGGATGGTGAGAACTGAATCCGGAGCAGTTGGCAGGGCCTTGTAGGCCAAGTGAGGGAAGTCGAATTATATCCTAGGGCTTCGTGGGAAACCACTGGAGTGACATGACCCGGTAGATGTTTTAGAAGCATCACTCTGCAGTAAGAATGGATTCAGGAGGGGTAGGAGCTCGCCTCTCCTGGAGGTGGGCAGAATAGTTGGTGGCCTTGGGGGACTAATTGGAGAAGCAATGGGGATTAATGAGTCCCTAATGTCCTTAGAACTGTATGGCTTGAGAAATATTTGGGAAGGGGGGCTGATAGTATTGGCAACTGGTTGAATGGGAACAGAGGGATGGTGAGGAAGAGGGACAAATTATGGAAGGTGTCTAGGTGTGAAGAATCCAGTGGAGAGTTACCCATTCATGGATCCAGGGACCAGAGGGCAAGAGCAATAGATAGAAAAGCAGGGAGTCCATTGAAAGCTCTGATTTCAATTAGGATGTTAGAGGAAAAATCTTTGTCTTTTCTTCCAAGTGGAGCGACAAAAAGTCACGTTTATCCGAATCATCACTTTCAGGCTCTGAACTGAGTCCGTACAATAAATTTGTTGTTTGTTTATTGTTAAAATAAGTTTGTTTATTGTTACATTAGCTCTCTCTGAAGAGACATCTGAGTAATGTCCCCTGCGGCTCAATACCCCAAGGGATGGGATAGCTAGGTTCCATGATTTTGGAGCTTGAAAATTGTGTCCTGCTTTCTGCTCCAATGAGAAACATCATTTTCTTGTGCTTCCGAACCCTATCAAGAATTGCATAACTGATGATTTACAGTTAGGAACTGGAAAAATAATTCCATCCTTTACACATGAAGAACGCCTAGGAAGTTGTGTTTGCACACAATTACTTATTGCGGCACTGTTTGTAATAGCAAGTACCTGGACTGGTTAAATAAACTAGGATATCCTAGGCAGCTATAAAATAGAACAGTGAAGATCTCTTTGTAATGATATGAAAACATATCCAAAAATTATCCTTAGGTAAAGGGAACATGTGGAACTCTGTGTAGTCTGCTACCTTCTATGACATAAAGGGGGAAAAGAAGATACATTTGTATCAGCTTGCATTTATATAAAAATACTGGAAAGAGGGGTGCCTGGCTGGCTCCGTTGGAGAAGTGTGTGACTCTTGATCTCGGGGTTGTGAGTTCGAGGCCCATGTTGGGTGTAGAGATTACTTAAAAATAAAATCTTTAAAAAAAGTTGAAAAGATACACACAAGAAACTAACAAACTGGTTTCCTGTAAATAGGGCAAATGGGACAGGAAGAGACTTATCAACGTGTACCTTATTAACAGTTTGATCTTTGAGACATGTAAGAAGAAATGCCTATGAAAACAGTGACTCATATGCATAAATTCACACACACGATGTGGAGATGCTGCTGTGATTGCTTCACATGTCAGTGTGAACATTTGTTTCAAAGACAAACAGACCACATGTAACACTATGCTGTGACAAAATTCCAGATGTGTTCACATCCACTCACTTGACCCTGTGCTCTGGATCGGTGTGTGATGGGGCCGTGGGAGATGGAGGTGAGCGAAGGAACAGTTCTTGTCATTCACACTGAGTCATATTGGGTGAGCACTTACAACTACTTATTTGGCACTGAAGACCCATTGTGAACAAGATACCCTTGCCTATAAGGAGCTTACGTGTGGGGTGAGAGGGAGATATATTTTTAGGAGGGAAGGGAAGGAAGACAGAAAAGAAGGAGATGAGGAAGGGAAAAAAAGATAAACAAATTGTTTCAGATTCTTTTATGGAGTGGTCAGTCAATTGTAGCCACAAGAGAAGACAGAGAGGCTCCGGAAGAAACAATGTATTGTATTTACAGGTCTTAGAGTCAGGAGGCGGGGCACACCATGCAGAGCCCCCTGGGAAAGACACCAGGGTGCTCAGGAGGCAGAGGACAGGAGGGGAAAGTTTAGGTTCCTGCCATATTGGGGTTTCCACAGGAAAGGCAAGTCAGGGCAGGATGAACAGTTGAGGTTTGGCCACTATGAATAATTTCGGTGGGCTCTGGGCTATAGGGGTGGTCTCTAGTTGCCCGGCACCTGGCCCTGGGAGGATTACAGCAGAGGAATATGGTCTCCTGGAGTGTACGGACTAGATAGAGGGGTATGGCTCTGGACTGGTTAGTTTGCCTGTCAGAGACATGCTCCAGGCTCAGCCCTTTGCTATCTCTAAGAATTGGAAAGGCTACTCTCAAAAGAGGTGACATTAAAACTGAGCAGGAGGAGGGGCGCCTGGGTGGCTCAGTGGGTTAAGCATCTGACTCTTGATCTCAGCTCAGGTCTCGATCTCAGGGTTGTGGGTTCAGGCCCCACATTGCGCTCCACGCTGGGTGTGGAGCCTACTTAACAAAACAAAACAAAACTGAGCAGGAGGAGGAGGAGCAGTCCCGGTGAAGGAAAGAGTTTGCTCAGTGTATGCCAGGACACATGCAACATCCGTGTGGCTTTAGCAGTACCAGGGAGAAGAGTGGTGCCGGATGAAGTTGGAAAGGGAAGCAGAGCCCAGATCACACAACACTTTGCAGGCCTTCTCAAAGAGACTGTATGAGCACAAAGGTTGTAAGCGGGACATGACCTGATCTGAGTACTTCGCTACCGAGTAGGAAATGGCTTACAGAGAGCAAATCCTGGAAGAGAGGAGCCCATGGGGAAATCCCTTTCGGGTAAGAGGTAACAGAGGGCTCAGGTAACAGAGCTGGCTGAGAATGGGTTTGAAATATCACTTAGCGATAGAATGAGGCAGAGTTTCTGATGGTTAAGGACAAAGACAAAATCAAGATGACTGCAAAGTTCGAGCGGGCAATGTTAATTTTGGAGCAATCAGCACTCAGGTGGTATGTCAACCACTGGAATGAATGAGAGAGAGAGGAAAGAGTTAAGAGCACCCAGTTCTGGACCTGACAGAACCATTACACTTCTATTTCGAACAAGGTGCAGGAACCAGCAGAGGCTGTTAAAAAAGAAACAGACCCCAAATTGAGTCATTTGTGGTAAGCTCACATGACCAAACCGAGACTTCATACCTAACCTAACTGCCTCTCCCAGGAATGTAATCTTAACCCAAAATCCGTCTGGAATTAACCAGTCAGCACTCATGAGGTCTTCTGCCTGCTAGATAACTGCCATCCCCCAAAGAAAGGTGACCTTGCCTGAAAAATCATCTATTTGCTAGGATAACTTCCTTGTTCCACTGCGTTCTTCCTATAAAAGTCTTTCAGTTTGTATAGCTCATCAGATCTCCTTTCTATTTGCCAGATGGGATGCTGCCCACTTCACGATTCATTGAATAAAGCCAGTAAGATCTTTAAAATTTACTCAGTTGGATTTTGTTTTTTAACAAGGCAAAAAAAATATTATTAGATCATTTAACTAAATTCCTACAGAACGAGTATTATCCTGACTTTAGAGATAAAAGTTAAGACAGACATCTGTGACAAGGAATGAAGAGTATCTCCGTGATCTGATAGCAAATGATTTCCAGAAACAAAGAGAGACAATGCAGAAGAGTGCATATGGGAGACCAGAGCAGAGAATATTTTTAATAGAGTGCTGACTACCAATATCAGTGCTAGAAATGATAGAAAAATCACCACTAGGCAACTCCGATATAATAATCATCCAGGAAGGAATCATTAATGGATGCTGCAACTGAACAGAGGAAACTTTTTAGGGAACAGAATATTCACATGGACTTACAAATGGAGGGAAAAAATAACCTCGTGGATCTGGTGGTCACCACCTGCATCAGTTATTCATATTCAGCCTCACAAACAGTGGAACAACCTGCCCACACATTCTGATGCAATGCGATTACTTGCTAATTATTAACAAGTAACAATATTAACATTATTTGTTAAATATTCTTGTCAAAATTGCTTAACCTGAATCTAATTGAGCCTTGAGTAATTTCACAGGAAACTTTATAGGAAATATAAATGATACTGACTGAATTAAGCTAAAGACTCTAGGGAGAAACAATCAAATAAATCCAGAATGCAGGGCCTTCCATAAGATCTTGCCTGCCCTGAAAAAAAGTGTCATGAAGAAACAAAGAAATGACAGAGCAGCTGTCCCAGATTAAAAGGCAGTGAAGAGACACAACAGGCAACTGAGAACCTTGACTGGATCCCAGATCGGGGCTGGGGTTGGGGGGGAAAGCAACTATGAAAGGCATCTGGATCATGTACAGATAAGCAACTATTAAAGGAAATTTGAATTCGGATCAGATATCAGGTGGCATGACAAATGCATCACGAATGCTCTTAGGTGTTATGATTACATGGTGGTTATGTAGGAAAATGGCCTCGTATTGAGAGGCTGCAAGCTAAAGCATGCAGAGGTGAGGGTTATGATATCCCCAACTGGCTTCCAAATAGATTCTCCGAAAAACGCAAGCCTCTATACTTGGAAAGATAAAGCAAATGTTGCAAAAAGGTGATTTGTGAATATAGGTCACTGAACTACTCTTTCGACTTTTCTCCACTTTAAACTTTTCAAAAGTTGTGTGTGGCAGGGGGAAAGTAGGTTTCTCCAAATTATTTCTTGATCACATTTCTTTGAGTTCCTTCTAGTCACTCTATCTATCTATCTATCTATCTATCTATCTATCTATCTATCTATCACCTAGCTAGCTAGCTATTTTCTAATTTGCTGAATCTCCCACTAGAATACAGGCATTGTGTCTGGTTCACTGTTGTATCATAATGCCTAGCTCAGGGCTGGCCACAGAAAAGCCATTCAGTGTCCTCAAAAATTTTTTAAGTGAACTGAAAGTTATTCCCTTTCCAATAATAAAAATTAGATGAGGCTTTTTTTTCCTCTTCTCAGTCTTCTGCTTTATGGAATAAAAATCCCAAAAACCAGGAGCAGAAAACTAAGAGAGCTGTTGGGGTTCTCTCGACCCTGTTCCTTACACACTCAGAAATCCTTGTGTGGAAGGCCAAGTGAGTAATGAAAATTATGAGTAGCCCAAGAGAGGTGGGAGTGGGTGGTATGGTAGTCGGTGCCATTTCAGTCTTCGTTGTTTTGCCAGGGAGACACTCACCAGCCTGGTTACGTTGTGAATCCAGGATAGGAGTCCAACTGAGCAAATCAAAATGAGTTTAGAAAAAGGATTAGCCTTAGAGTAGTTATCATTAATAATTAATCTGTATACAAAATGAGAAAAAATACTGTATTACAGCTTATATTTAATTTTCCTTGTTCCGTGTATTAGGAATTCATGTTCACATTTAACTGTTGTAAAAAAGCTGTTGTAAAATAGTTTTTAATAATTGGAAAAACCAAAAGGATATTCAGATAAACCTATTGTCACGGAACAGGACGTCAGGTTAAAAAGCAAGAAAACACTCACACCCCTGTGAGACCTGTATCCACCTAGTGGTGACATATCCCAATTGCAGTTTTAGTCCTTGGGAGTGACTTGACTTCTTAATAACCAACCAAATTGTTAAACCCAATATTTGATCACAATAGGATCATCATATATAAATGCAATCTTTATGCTTAGATAAGACAAAATCCCTGACCCATAGAGGCCAAAATTATTTCAAAAATTCTTTTTGTATTTCTAAGATAAATAATACATGAGCTCATTAAAATTATATTTACTTTTGTTCAAATAAAATTTCTAACAAATATAAAGTTTACTTTATACCTATTGTATTCTGCTACTTTTCATGAATGTAGGTCTTTAGATGGTCACTATTATCATCCAAAATCTAATATGCTTCTTGGGTTTGGATCTCTAGCGATTAATATTTAATCTTGCTTTATTTGTCTGTGACATATTTTTTCCTATGGATAATGAAAACAGCAAAAAACTGTAATTATTTTAGCATGAAAGAGTTCCAATATACATTAGTCACAGACTATTTTAAAATGTAAATAAAAACACAGGTCAACCAAAAACTAATGATGTAATATATGGTGATTAACATAACAATAAAAAAATAAAAAAAAAACACAGGTCAAGTAGACAGTGGCCAATCTTAAGAACAGTTCTACAGTTTACATTTAAAAGTCATTAAAGGATTCATCGAAAAGCAGAACTCGATACCTAAGAAAATAGAAGAAACTCTACAACAGGTACAAGAGTAAATAAGGAGATCCTCATTAACTCCATGGTAGTGCCTTCATGTGGGTGACCTTTCAGCCTGTGGCATCAGAACTAGATGGGGAGCCACCCCTCACTAGGTGAGGTGTGTGACCTTGAACATCTGTGAAATGTTAACCGTTAGGTAATATCAATACCTACTCCCTCAGGACTGCAATTAGGACTCCATGAGATAATGAATGTGCCATTTTTAGTGCATTATCTGGCAAATTTAAGGAACTGGCAAATACTGTCATGTTGATGCTGAAAATGGAAAAAAAAAGTATGAGAAGCGAAATGCCTTGGTAGGTTACAACGGACAGAAGCACACGCAAGTCTCTCTGCAGGGCTTAAGATAATTTTACAGGACGTTTAATGAGTGGAAAGAACTCTCCTATGGGAGGCAGACACCCTTGGCCCTGACCCCAGCATTGCTAGGACTAACCATGCGGCCCAAGACGCCTGACTTCATCTCTCCCGATGAAGTTCACGGTTGTGTTCAATGGGGAGGTGGCATGACCCGCTGGCTCCAACCTTTTGTCTCCTCTCTGTAGGCAAGGTGGGCTGCCATTAAGGAAGAGAGCTGAGGGAACACTCCATACTCACTGAGAATTGGAGTCGCTATATTTGGTCAATGCTTTGTTCTGTTTTATTCAAATAAAGAACTCATTTACATTCAGCTTTCAATGAAAGAAATTAAGGCTGCCCCGCCTGCCTATCCCAAGGAAAACCCCACAAAGAAGGGGCCACTTTCCCATTCCCCTCCTGAGGGCATGCCTTGGGAATGAAGCGACAGGCCAAATGTGAATTTTAGTTAGCCTTTAATAGAACTCCAACGCATTAACAGTAAACAAAGATGTAAGTACAAAACATCCAAATGTTACCTATCAGTAGTTCTGAACACTCACAGTGGTCACACTGTTGGAGCTGAGGTCACTCACATTTTCAGGAAATGCAGTCTACCCTGTTTCGGTGGAATGCATGCTCTGGCAATTGGAAGGCAGAGACGAGGTTCGTTTTGTTCCGTGAATCCACTTTACTGGAAGCAGCTGTCTTCTCTCTCCTTCACTCCACATTTTTAAAAACTGCCCCTTTGCCTTTTATGTTAAAAGTGCTATCAGAACTGAAGGGGCCTTTCCTTACTGAAATAAAATTAACTATACAGGTCATACATTTCTGGGCCCATTTTGCCAGTTAAATCTCCACACAATTAGCAATTCATAGAAAATTAAGTGTTAAAAGAAGTTAGCACACTTGCATGCCAAAAGTACAATTCAGAGTTCACAAAACAGGGCTCGGTGATATAAAGTGCCTATGAGCAGCTTCCTATCATATACTGAGGCTACAGAACTTCCCTGGAGAACAGACCCGTTGTTGGCATAAACTGTAGTCACAGTAGGCTTCTCAGATAGAATATTCTGGATGCGTAGAACCTATTCAGGGGATACAGAAGATTAATACCGAACCACCATACACCCATGTCACTCAATCGCCAATAATCCCTGTCTTCCACAACGACACAATAATTAAGAGGACATGCTGTTGAAAACAGCAGTTACCAATCTTTTTAATGTTTAAATTAAAGTACTTTTTTAAGCCTTCAAAGAAAGTACTTTCTTAAACCATCTAGCTACTGCATGCCAACACAGGATTTCGGGTTATTATAGTAATTGAGCATTAATGGAAATACTTCCACACTACGCTAGCGTGAACAGAAGTCATGTCATGTGGGGAGCTGACAATAAGCCAGGTATTTAAAAACATTGCCAGTCTACCACACAAGGAGGGCACATGTCTTTATAGAAAAGGCCTTTTGACTAGTTTCTACCATAATTTAATACATCAAAAGATTATCTTTCTAAAAGTATTTGAATAAGTGAAATTCTGCCAATTATTGGCTTAAAGCACTTACAAAATCACTGCATAAGTTTACTGTATTCTTGGTTTAAAATTACTGAACAAACTGTCCCCGTGACAGTTTTCTGTATTATTAGTTCAAAAGGACTTGGACAATTAAAGTTGAAAAATTAAGGTTTAAAAAAACAGAAAAACCTCTGACGACGGAGGATTGTTCGGGTCATAAATGAAGAGCTTCTGGCCGTTAGGATGACAGCCTACCAAGATGTCCCCCGAGGAAGGATCGATAGATAAATTGTCCACCAGTGTATCCAACTTGAGTACCTTCCAAATGAAAAAATGTCAATATCTAAATGACTTGAGAAACTTGATTAAATAATTTAGGGCTAACCTTTCTTGCCTCTCTACATGTGGGAAAATTATACACAGCTCCCTGCTTCCACCCTTTTAACAGAAATATGGCTTAAACTAAATTTAATAAACTGGTTTAGAGCCACTTTTCATATTCCCTGAAATTAAGAAAGTTAGGGTGATGATCAATCTCTCTAAAAAATGAACTCCTTTTCCTTTAAAAGATGCACAATGATCAGTTAGCTCAAGGAACTCATTCAAAGCAAAATAGGAAATTCTTAATCAATCTAAAATATGTGTTGTCAAGCAGGAAGAAAATAATAATGGTGTGAAACCCAATTTCTACCTTCATTTATTATTGAAAGAGCTGACAATGTGCATAAATCTTCATTTCAGAATTCATCTATTAGTCTTTTCAATTGTGAAAATTCTTATTGGAATTCATTGGGTACCATCAGTACTTCATGGAATGGGCTCTAAATCTGATGCAAATATCACTCCCAACCCTCCGCTGCATGTAATCAGTCGGTCCTTGTGATTGCTGGGGACAGGAGGCTTGGCCTGTTGTAGGGAGGTAATATTTAAAAACCCAGAATAGCAACCCTGGCATCATATTCTGTTCTAAGCGAAGTACTGTTATAATACAGTGTAACTACAAAATTACAAAGTATAATAGGCTAAGGTCCACTTGATATATGAAAATAAATATTTTACCTTCAATTGAGTTAAATTCATATTAGGGTGTCTTTCCAAAACATGAATTTCGTGAGCCAGTATATCAGCAACGTAGATGTACCTTCACAGAAAGGACACACTGGTTAGAGTTCCATGCCAATATAAAGCTTCATTAATACAGTATGGAAGAGTAAGTCTTAATAACCTGCCAAGAAGTTAATCAATGAGGGGCCCTCAAGGAATGCTTGATAAAGGTCAATTTTTATTTAAAAAGTAAGCTTCCAAAATCAATTCATTATTGCTACAAACAATCATGGAATTGTTAAATTATTTCTCAAAAGGTTTGGAAGGGGAAAAGTAACATAGAATATTATTTTGAATATAAAGTCTGATATTTGCCACCGAAAGGACAACAAACCAAATGTCTGGCTTCCGAGAAAAAAGCTTTTCTATTCCACGATATAATTTGATATTTCTAGGAATCATCTTCATGTAGAAATATATGGTGAACAGAATACACTTTATTATTTATTAACAGTCCTTCATACTTAATAAAATATTTATTAACACACTGAGAATTTTCAGAGTAAGAGATAAGTATCTATTCAGAACAATCTGTCTACATCTAGGGAGGATGAATTAATGGACTACTTTACGGTAATTTTACTCATTGAATTGACCGTTCCATGGCAAATGTTCTCTTGCGCAATTATCACGTGTAAAGCCATGAGCTCAGTATGGTGACGGACATAAAGAAGAGGCAGGCTTTTCCTAAAAAGTTTATAGTCTGTTGGGATGATCAGACTGGTTTGTACACATGAAACAAATAATACAGCATGAATGGTAGCACGAGAAAGATTTCAGGCCTCAGGGACCGAAGAAATATCTCACTCCTGAGAACACAGAAGGCTTCGCAAAGGAAAGGCATCTGCAGTGGCTATGGAAGGAGAGACTGGATTTGAGGAAATGAGGACAAAGCACCTTCTAGGCAGAAAAAAAAAAAAAAACAACATGTGAGCAAAGGCACAGGAGCAAGAATGAGAGGGGCATATTTGCAAAATAATGAGTTCTTTGTCTAAAGAAGGGAAAGTATGAAACCGGTCAAAAAGGGAGGTTGAAACTCGCCTATTAAAGCAAGTCCAACCCTTTAGCTTGCCTCGATTGGATAAGCAATTGGGTTCCACTGAATTTTTAGAATAACAAAGTGGCATAATAACAAATGGTCAGTTCCATTCAACAAGTACTGAGCATTTGCTTTGCACCTGGCAGGGCTCAGCAGGAAGAGTCAAAGATGAAGCCAGCCGAGCCCCCTCTTTTGGAGGGCCTTAAAGGCTTGTGGAAAACAGAAAGACAAAACTGGCAACAAGGCAGAAAATGTCAGTGGACTGAAAGCAAGTTGGAAGATAGTCTACTACTCTAGCCAAAGAGGATGAGAACCAAAAGCGGGCAGGCATCAGTGGGAAAGGAAGGGGGATGAGGACTGCCGGCTCGCGGGTTGGCCGGGGAGGGTGCAAGAGAAGCAGTGAGAGCTGAATCCTCTCTCATTATTATCGTTTGCAGCTCGAGTGCTGGAAAGTTTGAGTCTCGTAATTGAAAGATGAGAGTTGGGGGAGAAAAACAGATTTGGCAGGAGAGTTAGAGATAATTTAAATGATTCTCCATTCATCTTCTATAATCAACAAGAAAGAAGAAATTGTGTCATGAAAAAAGACATTTAGTTGTCAAGGAATGCCAAATTTATTTCACGTTATATTTGTAGGAGTTTAAATTGTTCAGTGTGCTAAGGTAGTACAAGGGGAAGTTAATAAAATTTAATATCCTTTCTATTAACATAGAAAGTTGGACGCACAGAAACAGAGAGATAATTTGGGAGGGGGGGCAATTTGGCAATGTCTATTAAAGTTACCACTGAAAGGGGTCACTCTTTGAGTAAGTGGTTCTATTTTGAGGGATTCGTTCTATGGAAAGAATTGTACAAATGTGCAGAGAGGAAGGGCTTAGAGCATCACTTTTAGCCCATGCCCAGTTGGCATTCAAACCCAGGTCTGTCTGTTATCATCCCCAAACCTGAAGATGGATTATGTTGCAATGCTCCCTTGAGGAGTCGTTCCTTAAAAATATCTGGAGAAGCTTCAGTGGTAAGTGAGAAACAAATTTTTTTATAAAAAAAATATGAAAAGCAATGTATCCATTAACAGAGAATTGGTTAAATTACTTTAGGATCATCCCTATAATGGAATAATATGCAGCCAATAAAACAAAGGTATAATTATTTAAAAAGAAACACCTACCTCACACTTTAATAGGTATATATAAATATTATCCCACTTCATAAAAATTTACATTTACAAAATTAAATTCTACAATGATATATACCAAAATTTAGATATTGTATGTAAATATATATGTGCTTAGTATATATTTTATATTACATATAAACATTATATCTATTTAATAACATTTTATACAGATACATCAATGTATATAATATATTATATGCATGTATTATAAATATTATGCATGTCATAGGCCAAAAAATTATCAAGGAAGCTTCTTACGTGGGGAAAAAAAAAAAGCAAAGTGAAGAATTTGACCCAGCACCACTACTAAGGAGAAAGGAAGATACTCTTATAAGGAATCATACTTTCTGTCAGGTGAAATACTGATCCCATTTGCTGCATCAAATCCTTCTGCTACCACTTTAACTTCATTTGGACTGTAGTAAACAACATTTGCCCAGTGTAAGTTCAAGTATGTTTCCAAATACTTTAAGAAAGGATCAGAGAAATAGTGGTCATTGGTGGCATAGAAATGTGCTGGTCCAACAGCTATGATATCATTCACACTGAAAGAGAAAAATTAACATGTGAGAGAAAAGAAGAAGACAGCTGGTCTCTTTATTAGAAGGCATACACAATCTGTGCTTTAAATTTCTGGTAAGAGGTTTCCCAGGAAAAGCTCAGCTAAAAATCACATGGCTATAGTCATATGTAATCTACTATAATACGATTTTTCAGAGAACAATTTTGCATGATAACAGGTAATCTGAAGACAGGTCATTTGGCAATTATGGCAGGACTCTTATAAAAAAAAAAAGAACTTGGTGCCAACAGGGTATATGTTTTTTGACCGCAAGAAATGTGGGGTTTAACAAGGGTCCAAAAGGATATAGCTATCTAGAGCCGGACAGAGCCTCATTGGCTGCAGAGCTGGTCAGGCTGTCAATAACATTTACCTAGCTCTCATTTACTCAGTTGCCGGATTTTCCTGAGTTCCTTTGCTTAGTTATTAGTCAAACTAAGGTTGACTGTTCAATTTCTACCTGACTCACAAAGCCGACCTGCCGAGAATGAACGGGCACTCAATAAACACTTGCAGAGAGACGGATGATGAAATTGCCAGAGAACACTGCTTCAGGTGAGAGATTTATATGCTAAAAACAAGTACATTTTTAAAACCAGTTAGGCAAGGGCATTATTAAATTTAAATTCCGATTACCCTATGCAAAAATTTCTGAAAAGAGCTGCTTTCTTCTTTGTTAAATGAAAAACAGAGCTACAGGGAAGGTGAGTTCCCCTCATCCCTTCACCACGATGCAGAGACTGCCTGGACAGTATTTATGCTCCTACTGATTACGAAGTGCATTTTTTGGAAGAACGACTGGATATTACATGCAGAAGCCCTAGACAGGGATGGAGAAATTTAAAAATATTCACCAAGTTCAAACTGAAAGAAGCAGTAGGCTAACGCAAGCTGAGCCGGGGAGATACACATGACTCTCTTTTAGCCACAGGATCAACCAGCTGAATTTTCTGGAAGTAGGAGTGACCTGCTCCCAGTCTGAATCCCTCCAACTCTGTGTGGCCATTAGCCCCCAGCTACCACAACCCCGCTGGAAGCACTTTGTAGCAGTCCCATACAAAGCACACTGACTTCATTTAAAGCAGGCTACTCTTCCTTGGCAGGACAAAGTATTATGGTTCGGGTGATGAGTCATCTGAGATGGAAGGTGACAGCAGGGAAAGGAGGGAGGCTTGTCTTCTGCTCCCAAGATGGCCCTGAAGAGCAGCTCGCCTGTAATCCAGTGTTTTATCATTTCTCAAGGGAGTCCTCATAGAACACTGATTATTATGAGTGACATTGACTTTCCCTGCTCTACAAGGAAATCACACACACACACACACACACACACACATTTACGTATGTGTATACATACACCTATTTTAGTTCTTATCAAGGCTGAGAGGACCATCATGAGGTATTACATGAGTGCCAGAGATAAACTGGAGAATGAACAAAAGGGCGAAGTACCTTGGAAAAAGTTCATGTCTGATTGTTTTTAGATGCAAAAGAGAATTTTCTTCTTCTTCAAATTTAAAAATTTCCACTGTATTCTTGAATTCTGGGTGGTTTACAACAAAGAGATAAACTGTGTCGTCTAAAGAATTGAAAGAACAGAGTTAATTTACAAGATAGAACCATAGGACCTCTGGGCAGACACTGACATTTAAATACCACAGGCGGGGAAAGGTTGAATGTATAAGCTGTTAGACGACCTAACAGATCATTCTTCTTCCCCATCCTTCCCATCACTCTCTGGCTGGTGTTATTTCTGATCATTGGTCCCCTGACCTTTAAGAAAGAGTGTTTTCCACTCCATATACAGAATTCATGAATAATCTGTTTATAGTTTAATTCAGAAATATAGCTCTTTTTTAATGCAATAATCACAGATATATGAAAAAGGTTATGAAATCTAAACATTCTCCCAGGTGTTAACTGTTAGAAATTCCAAATGTAGTCTAAGTTGCTGCTAGCTGGAGAGGCAAATGATCAACTTATTTGTATGAAGAATACAGAAATAATTCATGAGTTAATTGTTCTGTTTAACCACAGATTCGATCCAAATCTATTTTCCACCGTCATTTGCAAACCATGATAAGTTTCTCAATGTGGGGAGCTCATCAGCTCTTACCATTGTCTATGAAGGTGCTGATACCATGTGGATTGAACGAAGCTAAATTGAACCCACGGCTGAGTCTTAATTCCAGCGCCCTCGGGTTTTCTTTTTTTAGATCCATCATTAGTATCCCTCCGGGCTTATCTGGGGAAAAGCTGTGGAGTCCTGGACATTTTAAACCCTTTTCAAAACAGAGGAAAAAGTTAAATATAGAGGAAATATCGAGGCTTCAGTGTGTTTATGAGCTAAAAAGGGTTGTATAAATAAATGATAAATAGAGACTTTGGTTAAAGGTGGCAGCATTACAACTACAAAGAGCAAGAAAGAAGAGAGGAGACGTTGGAAAAAAATAGGAATTGGGGGCTGGTGAGCTGCAAGATGAATAGGAACTGATTTTTCTGAGTTGAGGCACAAGACTAGGGGTGTAGTCTCTTAAGTGATCACCGGAAGGTTGGAGGACTGGGAGATACCAAGCAGAGTTGAGGGGGGGAGGGGAGAAGTGAAAGTTTACACATGGGCTGTTGACCCTCAAGTCCTTGGCCTGCCCTTTGCTCCTAGAGAGCCCAAAGTCTTGGTGAATGGTGTCAGTCAAGACTCCCCTCCTTATCTCACACCCCGATCCAATCCCTCAGCAAATCCTGTTGACTTCACCCTGAAAATACATCCCTTCATAAGGATGCAAACCTTTCTCACCACTTCACTTCCACTATGACTGCCCTGGTCCAAACCACCCCCACAATTATGGCAACAGCTCACAATTAAATGCCCTTACTGATTTTTTCTGGCCTTTCCCTAAGGAAGACCGGTCTCCCATCAGCATCCGGGTTTTGTCAGATGATGTCACACCTCTGATCAAAACTCCATCTCCCTCAGATTACGAAGTGGAAGTTCTTCTGATTGACTAAAGGCCCGGTATGGTCTGTCCTGCACCCTCCTCCACCTTCCCCATCCCCAACACCCCAGGTCTCCTCCTTCATCTCCTATTGGCCACATGACTTCCTTAATGCTCTTCAAGCAAACCTGGCACACTCTCACTTCAGGGCCTTTATACACACTGTTCCCTCCGCCTAGGAATGCTCCCTGCCCCGCCCTGCCCTGCCCTGCCCTGCCCGGCAAGATCTAGGGCTGCTAGATGCTTTATATCTGTGTCAAATGGCACTTATTGCTGTTTGGCATAGATGCATATTTAGACATACATAAACAGCAGCCTGACCACACCTTCAGCACAGCTGTCCCTCTCCGCTGCCCCACCTTCCTTTACTTCTCCTTAAAGTGCTGCTACCACCTGACACAGATTCGTCCTCTCCCCATTGCAACATGAGTCAGGACTTTGTCTCGTTTGTTCACTCTACATCCATCCCAGGGCCTGGAGCCATGCCTGGCATACAGTTTGTCCTTTCTCCACTGATTGCAAATATCACCTTTATCATGTACAAGATCCCTTTGTATACCGATCTGTTTGGGGACTCATGCCTATTCCTGTACCAATACACCCCTCTTTAATTACTATAGCTTTATTTATATATACAGCCAATATATTTATGGCGAGTCCCCATATCCCACGCCTCACTGTTTTATTTTCACCAAGTAGTCCTTAGATATTTCTGCTTATTGATTTTTCTATATAAACTTTGAAAATTAAGTTACTGTTCTGAATGGAACATTATTATTGTTATTTTTTTATCACTATTACAGTTTCTACTTGGTTCTTCCTTGTGCACGGGAAAGCTGGTGAAGTTTTACATGTTCATTTTGATTCCAACCATTTCACTGAACTCTCCCCATGGGGGAGAGTCAAACAGTCTGTTAGTTGAATGTCTTGGATTATCTAAAAAGCAGGTAATGATGATGTCTAAAAATTATGGCAGTTTTGCCTTTTTTTTCTACCTCATATTTCTTTTTCTTGTTTTATTGGGTTATGCAGAACTCTAGTAGATTACTGATGGTTATAATATTTGGGGGCATTTTCTTCCTTTTCTAAACATTTATGGGAAGGCCGCTAATGTTTTACCACTAAGAATGATGTCTGCTATAGGTTTCAGAGAAATTACCTTCCATTTCTAGATTTCTTGGAGCTTCCAACCAGGAATGAAAGGTTGAATTTTACTTAATGTTTTCTCGGGACTCACTGAAATAATCTCGGCCTTTTCTCTTGTGGATCTTTTAAGGCATATTTTATGCAGATTAAAAAAGTATACAAAAATTAAGTCTCACTTTACACACAAAATTCAACATAATAGAAATTATCTCCAATTTAAAAAAATTCATCCAAATGATAAAACTTCGAGGCTGGCAGGCTCAGTAAGCGCAATAAACCGGAATTAGGCTATCCCTACATGACAGCCCCACTCCATTGGCCGATAATCTCTATTTTGTATCACTGTCCCATAATCAAGAGCATGACTTCAAGGCACAGAAAGCTCCAGCAGGGATGGTGATGATTATTTTAATGCTCTCTATCATTTAAATCTGTTTTTTCTTTTTTTTAAAAGTTTTATTTATTTTTACTTGCAGTAAAATACACATACCAAAACTTAACAATCTTCACCATTTTAAGCGTACCATTTCAGCGGTGTTAAGTACACTCACATTGCCATTTAAATCTTTCTTATATTCTATTTTGTGTCATCCAATTCTTCACGAAGTGTGATGTTGGTTTTGGGCTGACCCTCATACCCATAACCGTGGAACAGGATGGGTCAGACGGGCTAACATGCTTGGAAGAGGGAAAGACAGCTGCAGTGAGACACGTTACTCGTTTAGAAAGGAGTGAATTCTAGGAAACAGGAGAGACAATGCTGAGTAATTTAAAAATCAGCAGTAATACAGTGGGATTGTTTCTAAATCTGAAAAAAAGAAAAGACAGTCAGATAACCAAGGAAGGACAAAAAAGCTGAAGAAATTCTATGACATGACTACAAGACCATTGTGACAGTCATCAGCCCCTTAGTGGAAATGACTATAGATTTATGTGCTTGGAGGAGACCTCATTTCTCCTAATCCAGACTTACTCCTATGGGGCTTGAGATCTTGAAACATGTGAGTTCTGGATTACAAAAATCTCTGAGAATACCTCTTCTGGAGAAAAAAAAAAAAAAAAAGCAAGTGATTTTTACTTTCCTCAGGATTTTTGCATCTCTAGTTATGAGCAACTCTGACAAGGCATCCCAGTGTTTTCTCCGAAGCCTATAGACATGTGTAAGCATGTGCTTCCAAACAAACCGACAGTCCTACCAGAAATAACCTTTTACTCATTCTGTGTAGGTAATTACATAACCTTGTCTTTTGAGACTGTATTTTTAAAATTTAATATAAATATTAGTGTTCTTGCCCAAGTCTGCAATGTTTCTTTTTTTCCCCTCAGTGGTAACAACGAGCTGCTCAGTGTTCCACCTAAAAACCATCAGGAGCCTGACCGGTATCCTAACCCTCAGTCTCCTCCAAGCCAAGTTCTCTCACCTCTCCCATAGGTCTGACGACTCTTTTATTAATGCTGTGACTCTTCGAAAGCATCTCCATGCTTTTCACACCTGAGTCTCAGAGCCTGAAAATAATGGATGCTGCAAGGGAACAGAATCATCACAGGCTGGCTTCCTCAAGAAAAGCCAAACCCATGACGATGCAAGGACACTCCTGGGGGCCCAAGCCAGGGAAGAAAGGTGGTCAGAACTTCTAATTGCCCACTTACACGGTTTTCCAATTAGATGGTAACTGGTGTAGGCTAGCAAGCAGGCCAATCAATTTTACAGTCTGTCTAATGTAGGCCCAGGGAAGTGGTTATTTTTCAGCTTCTAAGAATTAAGGCAAAAGTGAAGGGCATAAATAAATTCAGTTGGTGACTTCCACAAGAGGCTATTCAGGGTTTTTGGAAAAAGAAGGAAAGAAAAAGCCTTGGTCTGGGAAAGTTGGTATACTGTTTAAAAGTAAACAATAACAGCAAGAATATGAGCTTAAAATTGAGTAATGGAAAGAGAGACAGATGCTGTATTTAAAAGAGTATAATGGAGTATGGAATATCCACAACAATGTCCAAAGTATGCTTTTTAATAAGAAACTTTCAAAACACAGATTGCATTGAAATATTTTAGTGCAATACAGTGGGGACATAAAGAGCAATTAATCAAGTGGCAAAGACTTTTTCATCTCTACATTTAGATAAGCTTGAGGACATTTTCCAAAATCCTGTTTAAACTGTCTTTTTTTTTCCAGAACATATTTTTGAAAGTGAGGAATTTAGGGCACCTGGGTGGCTCAGTTGGTTAAGCGACTGCCTTCGGCTCAGATCATAATCCTGGAGTCCCGGGATCGAGTCCCACATCGGGCTCCCTGCTCGGCGGGGAGTCTGTTTCTCCCTCTGACCCTCTTCCCTCTCGTGCTCTCTATCTCTCATTCTTTCTCTCTCAAATAAATAAATAAAATCTTAAAAAAAAAAAGAAAAAAAGAAAGTGAGGAATTTAAAAAACAAGTTACTGCTCTGCAGGGCTCATCAAACTCCCCTGTACCTCCTCCACTGAGACTGGCGAATGAAGGAGATACTCACCACACTAAGGAAAGCCAGACCATTGGGAAGTATGTCAATATCATTCGCGCCAGCTTCTGTAAGTTCAAGAAATAGATAAATGTCACATTCAAATTCCGTTATTTGTTAGATATAACTGGGACTTAGTTTACTTTATCAGTGCCTGCATTTTTAGGAATGGTTCTAATTTTTTCCAAGGAACCAACCACTCTCTTTAATACACGTCAGTCTAAATCCCTTCCTGCAGTGAACCTCTGACTTTAAATGTTAGATATTTTATGTTTACTCAAATCAAAGTCAAGTAATCACTACATTTCCAGCTATAATACAGAAAAAGTTGACATCTGTACACTCTTATGATAAACATCCAGATGTCTGTACAAAAGTAATTGACATCAGGGGAATATTACTTTCAGAGAGAAGGGCTCCTAGTCATTTAACCATGCAAATATTCTTGTCCCTTTCTCTGCTCATTCAATCTGAAGCAAACACAGACATTTCTCTCATTAACAGAGATAAAACACCTGGGATTATATAGTCCCTCTTTAAAAAACAATGTCTGCTTGTTCTCATAAGCAAAGAAAGCTTTCCATTTAATCTTTAAATTTAGGCTTTCAACTATAGAAAACAACCAGCAAAAGAAAATTAATGAAAAATACCATGCACCTAAGCCAGCCGAGTCTTCTAACGCTCGTCTCTGAGCAGGCTACAATTACTATTGATTGTTTATTGATTGCCTGCAGTCCACTCCACACAGCACAGCAAATAATTAGACATAAGACCTTCCCAGTGGTCTCACTGTGTAAATTCCACAGACAGATAATAGACCCAAACACAAGAAAAGAGGAATAAAAATGGCTTAGATTAAGCCAAATCATGACACATTCTTTGAATCCACAAAATCCAATCTTCCCCTTTAAGGCCTCTCCAAAGGCTTTCTCCAAGATTATTTCTAGGTTGTCAAAAACAAACAGCATCTAAGCAGCCATTTTGGTTTTGATTCATGAGTTTGCATTTGGCTCATTGCCTCCAGTGTCACTGGCTCTGTCATAGTGGAGAAAAGGAAAAGAAAATACAAATGCCAAGAACTTCACTTTGTAAAGATGACTGCAATCATGAACACCTGCAATTCCTGTTCCTTGGCAAGAAGATATATATATATACTTACGCCTGGCATAATGGAGGAGTTCTTAATCTGGGTCTGTGGATTCCTAAGGAGCCACAAATGGGTTTTAGAGTCTGTGAACTTGTTAAAATTCTATGCAGTGCAAAATGTCATCTGTAGGCTCAGCTGAGAAATTTTCTATGAAAAGGATCCTTGGCTTTCAGCAGGTTTAAAAAAGGGTCAGCAATACGGCAAAAAAAGTTAAGAATCCCTAGTCTCTAGTCCCATGGTGGTTCTCAACTGGTAATGAGCAGGGATCAGGGGAACTCAACACCATGTTTGTGTACCTGCAACCACAAACATACAAACACACTCACATGCACATGTCAGTCCAAGGTTTACTTTCTGGATCCATTTAGTAGGAAGTCAATTAAATAAAATTGGTTGCTCCTGAAAAATTACTTAAAACAATTTAATTTCAACGTGTACATACTCATACCCGTAGCGCAAGAAAAGATACATAGAAATAAATTAAGGAGGTTTCTTTGGGTGGTAGGATTATGAGTGATTTTCATTTTCTTCTTTATACTTTTCTTTGTTTAAAATTTTCTACAAACAATAGTATTGTTTTCGTAATCAAGAAGAGAACGTTTTTAAAATATATTTTCATTTCAACCACACTGTAACTTCTTTCTGTTTAACCCCACTGCCTAATTCCAAGAAGAAAAAAAAAAAGTCTTATCTGCAGTTTTCTTTAGAATATTTTCCGGATCTATCCCCCTCCCCGTCTTCATTTCTATATCCATTACTACAAGAGAATTTTATCATTTCGTATCACCTCTTTGGTGTGATTACTGCGAGAGTAGTCAATGCTGGAGAAATTTTTGCTCCTCTAATTTAATAATAGGAGTAGTAATAGTAATAGCTACTAAAATACAGTGTTTACCAAGGGCCAGGCTCCTTGTAAGCACTTTACATACATTATTTCACATAATTTCCTACACCCTAAGAAGCAATATTATTATCTCTTATTTTAAAGTTAAGAATATAGATATAGAGCCTTTGGGTGGTTTGGCAAATTGCTCAAGGTCACAAACTGGGAAGCTGGGACTTTTGTTCTGACTTAAAAGCACAGAGAAAAAAGACAACCTAGCACTGAATGGGTTCTCTCTGTCAGAACCATCGCTGGTTCCTCTCTGAAGACACTTTGTAAATTTGACTGGGGTCAATTCCAGAGGTTGGCTTTCCCCCCAAAAGTTCTGCTTCCATGCCTCCTCCCAAGATCTTCACCAATCCATAGTCTGCACTTTTCTTTTCCTTTCTTTCTTTTTTTTTTTTAAAGATTTTATTTATTTATTTGAGAGAGAAAGAATGAGATAGAAAGAGAGAGAGCGCATGAGAGGGAGGAGTGTCAGAGGGAGAAGCCGAGCAGGGAGCCCGATGCGGGACTCGATCCCGGGACTCCAGGATCATGACCTGAGCTGAAGGCAGTCGCTTAACCAACTGAGCCAGCCAGGTGCCCTGCACTTTTCTTTAAAAACTTTTTCAAAACCCTCTTGTGCTAGGAAGTCTTCTAGCTTGGCACATCTGATTTTTTATTTTTCCTTATTCCTTTGGTAATGACCTGTGTCAGAGATGGCTAACTGCTCCCTACTATCCATACTCCCCTTCCTCCTTTTCAGCTCCAGGGGCCTGGCAACATAGCCACAGATATTTTCTACCCTTTCTTGCAACAGTGAGGCCATTTGCCTCAGTTCAGGTTAACGGGATGTGAGAGCACAGTATGCATGCAATTTCTGGGTAAAATAACTAAAAATAATAGCCATGTCAATGTTCTTTCTACCCTTTCTTGCTGGGAAGTGGCCATAACTGGAGTTCTATAGTCTTGGACCAAGAAAGAAGCAATATGTTGAAGACAACTGTGTTGCCTCATCAGCCTTTGTACCAGATTGGCCACACAGAGCCCGTAGTCATCTTATCACCCTAGGCCATTTGCTTATCTCTGGATGGCCAAGTAAGAGATGATAAATTTCTCTCTCCTCTAGGTGTAACTTTATAACAGCAAATCAGCCCTTGCCATTCCCAATAGAGCACCTGAGATATAATGTACCTTTTTATTGTTCACTCTTTTGGCTCACTGGTGAGGTATGTGTGTTAATCACTCTGGGAGGAGGTAACTATATTGGAAAGAGAATTTGCAAAAGGTACTAAACCTCTCTGAGCTTTGGGTCCTTCTCCGTCATAAAAAGAAAAGAAAAAAGAAATCTAAATCTCACAGCAGTGTATATTTTGTTTTCCCTTCATAGGTAGACTGTAAAGTAACTGATCACAAGGGCTGCAAACTTCAATGCTTTTTTTCTTTTTTTAAATCTCCCCAGCAGCAGTTTTGTAAAGGTCTTGATTGCCAAGTGTATAAAACCACTAATTAACTCAAAGAGACAATCCATTCAAAATTTTATTTTCGTCCAGAACTCTGAATGCCCGCATTTTCAAAGACATTTAGAAAATGTTTTAAGCTTTTAAGCCTCAAATAGACTTAACTAGCTCCTGTCATTATAATTTTTATTATTTAGATGTTGATATTAGGCCAAATCTTGGGTGAGAGCTTGGTTTCTTGTAAGATACAATGGGAAGGAATACAAAAAATGGGACAGTGAGCCTACTTTGTGCTCCTACAGAAGGCACACACATCCTGTATGATATGTGGTAGATGACTACTGTTGATTAAAACAGAAAGACCTGAGATGATATGTATAAAGCACCGAAGAATTGCGAAGAGTTCATTTCTAGTCATGGTGAATGTAGCATTGGAATGGGTGTGTGTGTGTGTGTGTGTGTGTGTGTGTGTGTGTGTGTGTGTGTGTGTGAGTATGGATGTGGATGGGGACGGAAAGGTAGGGGAAAGTGGTTTTAATTCTTAGAGGGATTGTTGGCCTCAAGTGCATGGCTACCACTGTTTCCAAAGTGCATACTAAAAAAAGAGAACCTTCTACCCTTGTTGCCTACCATAAGAAGTTGCTTTTGCCTGTATGGGAATGTACATGCCCAGCACACTGTTACTCCTTGTGATCAAAAGACCACTGAAGAGGCGACTGTTACTGAAAACATATAACCACATGCTATTACTAGCCATTAGTCATCACTAACATAGCATTCAACAAATGTTCATACAGTGCGTGCTAACCACAGAGCAAAAACAAAAAAAAAGAAAGGAAGAAAAGCACAATTCTAATTAGATCTAAAAATGTATCCCAAATGTGCTTCTAATCACTCATCGTTTCGCTCTGTTGCCTTTTGAAGTGCCTCAGAGGCATTAAACACTTCACAAGAAGGGCCATAGGTGACATATTTCCTCATTCTTTCCAATTCCAGACAGCAGCTCACACACATCACAACATAAAGGTCACAAACACAGACAGATGCCTGTTCGGAATACAAATGTCTTCGGGCTTGTTTTTCTCCGAGGAGCCCTCCATCCCAGTGAGTTGTAACAGCAATACACTTGGCGGTTCATCCTGTAATGTGTCTGGTTGTGCCCTACTGTCTACTCTGAGACTTGAATTCACAGGAGGTGGGCACCACAGGGCCAAGGGCTGTTTAATAATGTGACAATTATTAACTCAGTAGCAACAGTAACCTTTGAGATCATGGACTCAACCTCCCAACCTTGTACAACATCCCTCACAGATGCCATGTGGCTCTTGCTTAGCGGCCAGAACTGAGGGGGCTCTTCATGACTGCAGTCAGAAGGCAGGGCGCAGTGGCTGAGTTTCTTGGGACTCCAGACAACCTTATTTCTAGAACTGTCTGCCTTATCTGGCACAGATCTAGTCAGTCTGCTATTTGATCCTGAGTTTGTATCTTCCTGCTAAGTGTATGGGCAACAGTAACAAAGAGGAGAAGCCCCAGGAGAAAGAAGTCAAGGAGTCTAGGCCCAGGGAGATAGGACTGGGAAAAAGTACCAAAGTGGCAATGGAAACTAGGAGACAGGGCACATAAAAAACAGATGTGTGAAGGAGAGGCAAATAACAGAACCGGAAAGAAACTCTGAAGTAGAGAAGGCTGCTCTGAAAACTGATAGGTTTCATGAAAATGAAGCCTTTTTGTGTGTGATCCAGCAAAGGATCACTACTTTGTTTTTGCTCAAAGAGCATTTTGAGCCCTGTCTATAGTGAATGTGCTTATAAATAGGAGGTACTGAGTTTATTAGCATTGCCGACTCCAGGGCAATTTAGCAATGACTATCAAAACTTTAAACATTTTTTTAATATTTAGTTATTTTTTTAGAGAGTGAGAGGGAGAAAGAGTGTGAGTGTGCACAGTGTGTGTGAGGGGGAGGGGAGGGGCAGAGGGAGAAGGAGAGAATCCCAAGAAGGCTCCACACTCAGAGTGGAGCCCGATGCAGGGCTCAATCTCACGAGCCTGAGCTCATGACCTGAGCTGAAACCAAGAGTCAGACAATTAACTGACTGAGCCACCCAGGCACCCTGACTATCCAAAACTTTAAACACACATGCTACCTGAACAACAATCTCACCGTTAAGAATTTATCCTGCCGATATACAAGAGCTCTATGTACAATGATGTTCACTGATTTGTTTGTAGTTGCAAAAAAAAAAAAAAAAAAACTACAACCATCCAAATGTGCGGTAAGAGGGAAATGATTAAATCCACCATGGTTCCTGCAAACATGACAAAGAATGAGGTAGATCTACATGTGTTGATGTGGGGAGCTGTTCACATTGCACTTGGAATAAAGCAGGTTGTAGGGTATAATCTTATACTAAGATGCCATTTGTGAAAAATATATATGTATGCATATATTTGTTTGCATTTGAGCTGGAAATATCAGGAAAGAGAAGAAAAACTTTCTCCCTGGAGTTACTTCTGTGAGGGATGGAGATTTTCTTGAGAGATTCTTATTTTCCATTTTGTGACTTCTCTTCCTTCTGACACCTTCACTAGCCAACAACTAGGCTGACAGAGCACAGGTCTCAGGGGCCACACTCAGCGAAGAATACAGACTTTACAAAACTAGTTCAGAAAAGTCACTAAGCAGGCAAGAAATCAAACAATAAACACAGGATTACACAAATAATTAACAAATTGCAGGGAGAGTGAGAGAGAGAAGAAATACAGGTGCATGAGATCAAAAAAAAGATTGACTGAAGAGGTTTTTGTTGATTTAATGTGATTTTTCCTCTGATCAACACTAGTAGCATGCCAAAATACTGTTAATGAGTTTTTTCGTGTTGGTGGCCAAACAATGTAAGGTGTATAACAAGCATTTTCTCATACTTACCGATTCCTTTAATGAGGTGGCAGTTTGGAAGGTCTACAGATTCTACTTCTCTGGAGGCTTTAAGTCGATTTCTGTTTAAAAAAAAAAAAATCTATCTGTTTATGTATTCCCTGCTTTGTTGCAGACAGGGTTCAAAGAGGCTTACAGCAATACATAAAACACAGCATAAATCTAAAGCACATAAAAGAAAAGATAGAAAAACAAGGGTAGGAACATAAAATAGCACCAGAAATGAAGTTAAAATAAAAATGCATATCACTATGCATCTTTTCTATAATGCGAATATGAGCTCTATATGTGAATGTGGGTCATAAAAGAAAGCCAATAACTCAACAAATAAAACTTGTAATGCAAGTTCCCAAACAAAGACGAACACAGCACCAGGTCACATTTCTCACAGCTCTGGTGTGGTCGGAAGAGCTCCAGATGTAGAAGCAGAAGCTGAGGGCCCAGAAGAGCTGAGAAACGCTCAGACCCTCTGCAAGATGACACGGGGCCTGATGTGAGGCCAAGAGAACAAGCGTTTTTTGGAGCCAGGCGCACAGAAGCTGTTAAGAAACATGTGGAGGAGGTCCCATCCCCATCGCAATATTTACTGGGTGAGAACTTTGGAGAACGCCAACTACCGTAACAAAAGAACTTGTTGCTGTTGTTTCACAAAAAGTAAAGGCGCAGAAATAATGAGGAAGTGGTGAACTGTAATGAAATACCTTCCCCACCGCCCTGTCCTGAGAGAGGGCCACAGAGCAGTTTGGCCAAACACATCTGGGAGCTCTTCTTTGGAAGCCACATGCTGTAGGCTTTCCCTCCTCTTCTCTTGCTGTCTCTCACCTTCTCTTTCTGTTCTCTACAGTCATAAGTCATAATAGTGCTTGCAGAGTAGTTCACATTTTTTCAAATGTACCGCACATTTAAGACAGAAAAATGACCATTTGCCACTTGTCCCTCTCCTATTCATATCCTTGACAGCGTCTGACTTCTAGACACCAAATTTGGGGAAGGTTACTGGTCTCAGCAACATGGAAGAAGGCCGAGGCCTACCTAACCCAGAACTACCAAGAGGTGGTAGCAACTATATAATCTGGCAACTCATATCATATATAAAGTTTCTAATTAAAATGTTAATCAGTATGTTATTTCGAGGGGCGCCCGGGTGGCTCAGTTGGTTAAGCATCTGCCCTTGGCTCAGGTTATGATCCTGGGGTCCTGGGATCGAGTCCCACATCGGGCTCCCTGCTCAGTGGGGAGCCTGCTTCTCCCTCTCCCTCTGCTCCTCAGCCCTGCTTGTGTTCTCTCTCTCTCTCAATTTCAAATAAATAAATAAATAAAATCTTTTTTAAAAAATCAGTATGTTATTTTGAATCATATAATTCAAATAGTGTCAAAATTTTTTGAAACAACATAGCAATAGGGCAATAAAACAAAATTAAAGTGAATCAAATAAATATATTAAATATATAGATGTAATAAAAATTAAAAATTAAATTTTAAAGTAAAGCATTTTATAAAAAGACAATAAACCTCCCATTTACAAGTCCCAGGAGTGATTTAAAGGGGGGAAAACATGTATATTTAGACTAATGGGTAGCAGTGATACTTAGTGAGGATGGGGATGCTGCTGCTGATGACCATGGGTGGCAAAAGAAAATCAGCAATAAAAACAGCTAAAACTTATTGAGTCCACCATTTTCTATATGATTTACCTGAATGATGTCATTTAATTGTTAAAACAACCCTAAGAAGTAAGCACCATTGTCCCTACTTTAGGGATGGGGGAAGTGACTCAGAGGTGAAGGAACTTTGCTGAAGTCTGGCACCTGCTTGGAAGAACCTTCCAGAGGCAGTGCTCTAACCCACTCCAGTATTTTTCTCCAAAAGGGTGAAGAGATCTGTGTTCCTTAGCAGCAAGCCTGCCTGGCCATGAGCAGGTGAATCTCTATGGGCCCCAGTCTTCTTTATGCATAAAATAAGGATGAGGCTAGATGGCTTCCCAAGTTCAGTGAACACTGCATGATTCCAGAAACAGATGGAGTCAGTAGGTCCCAGCTGCAGTTTCATTAAGTTTCTCTATCATGGATTGCTTTGGGTGTCAATTTTATACAACCTCCTATTATACTCATTTAACTGTCCAAAAATAGGGGTAATAAGGACTGTCATCTACCTTTTTCAAAGATAAATTATATGGATAAAATAAAATTCAGTTGTGTTTGAACAGTTTAATATGGGGTATTTTTTAAAGTCAACTTAGGTCTGCATAAATGACTGATAACTACACATTGCCAATAGGGCAATCTTTATTAACTAGTTTAGTTATACAGTATCATCTCTAAATATGCAGACTGCCTACTATTAAAACTGAAGTTACACAAGGGCTGTGCTTAACTTCTGCCTAATCAAATCACTTTTTCTTAATTCTCTTTTATAATAAAAGAAAGACAGGATTTTATTTCCAACCTCTGTGGCCCATGAAGACTTTCAAATTCTTTTGGTGGAAAATTGGTAGGCTTTTTACCTGGTAGAAGCACCACCAGTTCCCTACCCATTAGTGAACTTCTGTATTCCAGAGTGGCAGGCCCTCTTAGCTGACAAACCTAAAGCCGTCCTCACCCCCTTTCTTCCTCACTCCTTTCCACTGCAGAGACAGACAAGCCAAACATTTGCTTTCCCAGACTCCTTTGTATTTAGGGGTAATCATATGACTCAGGCTTTGGAGAAAGATATTTTTGTTCCTGATAGAAAAGGCAGACACAAGAAGAGAGCTAACTGGCATCACCCCCCCCTTCTCCCTTCTTCATGATTTGACCACACATGCGGTGCTTAGGACTATAACAACCATTCAGTATTATTATTATTTTTTTAGATGTATCTGTTTTTATTTTATTTATTTATTTTAACAAGGATAGACTACTTTTTGTGTATCATACATTTTATTTTTTTCTTATTTTTTTATTTTTATTTTATTATGTTATGTTAATCACCATACATTACATCATTAGTTTTTGATGTAGTGTTCCATGATTCATTGTTTGCATATAACACCCAGTGCTCCATTCGGTATTCTTAACATGAGAAGAATGAGGACATAATGCCAATAGTGAAGGGTTGAGGGACAAAAATATAAGAACCTAAGTTTTTGATATGATCATGGACTCAAGGGACAAGCCGTAGAATGACTCACCTACAAAGTTTTTATCACGTGAGAAAAATAAGCCTTCATTTGTATATGTTACAATTAATTTGATGTATGTTACCTGCAGCTGAAAGCACTCCTAACTGTTAAGAGATTTAAGAAGTTTGGGGGACTATACAAGAGAAAGCTCTACAAACCTCTTTGGACTAGCAGATCAAGAAGCCTAAATACATTCATGCCAAATTAAAAATAAATAAACAAATGGTACAGACACAAATAATTTTGGTATAGCCTATTTGTTGCCTAGCACTTTCTGTCCTAGCATGCTTATGAATGTACTAGGTCAGAAATAGCAGTCTGCTCTCATGCAGACATTGCGAATCAATCTCAGCACTCCTTCCCTTTAACCCACAGCCAGCCTCACATACAATGTTCCAGGCAACCGCCACTGCTCTAGGTTCCTTATGTTTTTCTCACTTTCCTCTTCTTTTTCATTAAAATTGGGTTATTTTCCTTTTAGTTACAACTATATCATAGGTATAATACAGCAAAGAAAATACAGTTTTCCTTCAATTGAGCCAGCAATCATTTCCCCAAATGACACCACTGGAAACATGTACATCAATGTTCTTAATCTGGGGTCTAGTGACCTTTAAGGAGTCCATGGGTAAAATTCAGGGATCCATGAACAGGG
This sequence comes from Eumetopias jubatus, assembly GCF_037043125.1. Lineage (NCBI taxonomy): Eukaryota > Metazoa > Chordata > Mammalia > Carnivora > Otariidae > Eumetopias > Eumetopias jubatus. Next base: position 40,047,685 of record NW_028274820.1, read on the forward strand.
ATGGGAAAAAAATACATCTTTATTTAAACCTAACTGAAACTAAGTATCTCCTTTGATGATGAGTGCAGGCAAGAAACCACAGAACTTTCTACTAGCAGTACCTGTGTCTGTCAATAACAGAAATCAGACATTGTTACATCACATTTCAGTTGCAGATATCTCAAAGTACCGTTTGTACTCACTGCTACTTCAAAATATCTATTGCTACATATTCAACTACCTTTATATCTATTTAAGGCTTTAATTAAGAAGCCCATGTTATTACATCATACATTAGATTTTAAAAATAGGCTGGTAATAGTACTTAAGTATTTAAATTCGTATTAACTTACATAGTATTTAATTTTGTTTTGGAATCCTATGTGTTTTATTTTATGCATTTAAAAACATGATGCTGACCAAGGGTCTATCAATTGATGAATGGATAAAGAAGATGTGGTATGTATTTATACAATGGAACAGTATTCAGCCATAAAAAAGAATGAAATCTTGCCATTTACAATGACATGGATGGAGCAGAGAGTATGATACTAAGTGAAATAAGTCAGAGAAAGACAAATATGATTTCACTTATATGTGGAATTTAAGAAAAAAAAACAAATGAGCGAAGGGTAAAAAAAAGAGAGAGAGAGAAATGAAGAAACAGACTGTTAACTATAGAGAACAAACTGATGGTTACCAGGGGGGAGGTGGGTGGGGAGATGCGTGAATTAGGTGATGGGGATTAAGGAGGGCACTTGTGATGAGCACAGGGTGATGTACGGAATTGTTGAATTACTATATTGTACACCTGAAACTAATATAACACTGTATGTTAAATAAATGGAATTAAAATAAAAACTAAAAAAAAAAGGAGGGGCACCACAAAAAAAAAAATTAAATAAAAGCATAATGCTGAGGAACCAAGGCTTTACCAGACTGCCAGATGGATCTATGGTACAAAAGTCTAAGAACCCCTGCCTGAACATTGTCATTACAAGTAACTTTCATTGAGCACTTACCATGTATTTGGTGTTGCTTTAGCACTTTATAAGAATGAACTCCGGTATTTTTCATAGCCTCACTATGTAGTGGGTAGTATTAATATTCCCATCCTACAGATTAGGACATTGAGGCATAGAAAGGCGAAATAAAAAGCCAAGAACCCACGTAAATAGTGGAGCTAAGAAATGAATTCAGGCTATCTGGCCACAGAGCATGATTATTACATCATACATTAGATTTTAAAAATAGGCTGGTAATAGTATTTAAGTTTTTAAATTAGTATTAACTTACATAGTATTTAATTTTGTTTTGGAATCCTGTGTGTTTTATTTTAACCAACAATCATTACCATGAAATCTATTTTTCTTTTTTTTTAAGTTTTTTTTTTTTAGATTTTTATTTATTTATTTGAGAGAGTGAGAGCAGTAGCAGGGGGCCACAGGAAGAGGGAGAAGCAGACTCCCTGCCGAGTGGGGCTCAATCCCAGAACCCCAGGATCATGACCTGAGCGGAGGGCAGACACTTAACCGACTGAGCCACCCAGGTGCCTCTCAATTTCTGTTTCTTTCACTCAGGAGACAGCATTACCCATCCAGAGTGGGATGAGATGGGGCAATTAGTTATTATGTTGCCTTATCTTCAGCAAACTAGGAACACAGTGTTACTACCTGGCAGTACTTTGTTCCATGTTTCACCGCCTTTGAATTTACCAACTACTGAAGGGGCTTTATCATTTAAGTACAGGCTTGTAACACCCCTTGGAATTTACCTCTCGGGCCCCAGTAATGCTTGTAGTACTTAGTAACTAAGAATTTGTGATTAGGCATCTTAGGCCGGGAGTAATTTTTATTTTTTATTTTATTTTTTAAGATTTTATTTTTTAATTTAACAGAGAAAGGCACAGCGAGAGAGGGAACACAAGCAGGGGGAGTGGGAGAGGGAGAAGCAGGCTTCCCGCCGAGCAGGGAGCCCAACGTGGGGCTCGATCCCAGGACCCTGGGATCATGACCTGAACCTAAGGCAGATGCTAAACGACTGAGCCACTCAGGCGCCCCAGGCTGGGAGTAATTTGCTCCAAAGGCAGAAAAGCTCGGAGGCAGTGGGGGAGCTGGGGCAAACTGTATTTGGAATCAGAAGCCCTGGCATGGAGTACAGGTTCAGCACTAATTACCTGTTGAACTAATTAGCTGACTCCCTCCAGCCTCAGTTTTAACATGTCTAATATAGAAAGGAAGACATATATGAAGACTGAATGAAGGCATACATGTAAAAGGGCTTTCTTTCCAAATGTCAGTAAATGTATATTTTGGTGTAGGGGCCCCTGGGTGGCTTAGTGGGTTAAGCGTCCGACTCTTGATTTTGGCTCAGATCATGGTCTCAGGGTCGTGGGATCGAGCCCCGCATCTGGCTCCACACTCAGCAGGGAGACTGCTTGAGATTCTCTCTCTCCCTCTGCCTCTGGCCCTCCTCCCCCACCTCTTGAAATAAATAAAATCTTTTTTAAAATGTACATTTTGGCTTAATATAAAGAACTTTTGACACTTTTGACACAGTGACCAGAACACAGTAGTCACAGAATAAATGATAAGGAGGGTGGTAGTTTAAAAATAAAGCCTGACCTTGCAGAAGTGTTCAAAAGCAGACCGGATAGCTTTTTGGTACAGCTGTCATAAAATCGGTCAGGCAACAAGCAGAACGCTCAGATGCTTGTTTTAGGGATTCCTGCTCAAGTCTCATGACTCATCCACGGGTGTGTACTTTGCAACAGGTAGTAACTGGCCTGGGGATATTTGTGTATTTCTATTTCCCCCTCTTTTGCTCAACCAGGGAGGAGTGGAAAAGTTGGGTATAATATGCCATCCTCCCCTGGGAACTTTAGCCAGTTACAGTTCAGAAGGAAAGAGACAGCTTTGATTCCACTTATCCATCTGGGACATACTTATACTAAAAAAAAGTATTCATTATTTATCTGAAATTCAAGTTGAAATTTAAGTGGGCACCCTGGGGGAGAGAAATAACTTGAGTGCCTGGGTGCCATCTCTAAAAACAGGATAATGAAATAGCAGGCACCAGATGAGAGCAAAAAACAAACAAAAACAAAAACAAAAACAAGCCTGGGTTTTGAAGAGCCTTTCCTTATGGAGAGGTAGGAACATGCCGCTTTTCAAAACAGACTCTAAGGGTCTGAAAGGAGAGATGCTATGCATTTGAGCACTCCACCTGTAACTGTAAACAACAGGCGCTTGATATTCCACAAGCACAGGGTCGCCAGATAAAATACAAGATGCCCAAATTTGAATTCCAAAGGAAGAATGATATTTTAGTATAATTATGCCCCAATATTGCAACGGGATATGCTTATACTACCAAATGATTTGCTGATTACCTGAAATTCAAATTTAACTGGGCATCCTGCATTTTTACTTGCTAAATCTAGCCACCTATCACATATTAACATTCTTAAGACATCACCTGATTTGGGAGTTCAACTGTCCAATGAAGTTACCGACCTAGAAAATCCCTGCTCAGTAAAACTTATTGCAGTCAAATCTTTATAAAAATGCATTAAATTGTGAATTACCTATAAGGTACATTCTATGTATGTGAACTTTATTTACTTTTTCTTAGGTTTGCAACTGTAACATCATTCAAAGGTACTTAAATTTAAAACTTTAAGATTAGTAAGAAGAAAAAAAAACATTATTTGTGGAAAGCCTGGTGGTCTCCTGAACTTTAGGACAATTTAATGAGCTTGTGAATTTAGTGGTATTGCCTTTGAAACTGAGAGCTGGACAGATCATACAAAATCATCCAACTCAAGAATGTTCTGCAGAGCAGGTTGGGTATTTACATAACATGAAAATTAAGGCCCACATGTCCATTTCCTCCCTCCACCATACACTGTTCCTCCTGCTTGCATCCCTTTATCAGCAGATGAAGCTCCAGCTACAGGACAGTAGAGACAGAAACCCTGGTACCACCTTAGTCTCCCCACCCTTATCAGTGAGGCTCAAGTTTGGGCCCCTGTCCTGCTATTCTCTCCGAACTACTGTAATACCTTAACTAGTTTCCCCATGTCTACCCACTCTCTGTTCCACTACTTCTCAATTGTAACTGCATTATTAGAATTATAAGGAGAATTTTTAAAAATCAAAACCACTCATGCCTGGACCCCACGCAGACCCGATGAATCAGAGTCTCTGGGAGTGCAGCCCAGACATCAGCCGGCCAGGAAATTCTAATGTCCAGCCAGGATCCAGAACTATCGCTCTCCTCCATTCCATCCTTCCAGCTTCATCTCTACAGCAGCACAGTTAATTATGCTTTACAGCACAGCAACTGATTATGTTTTATATGGTTTAAACAGATTCATGTTTAAACACACACACACACACACACACACCCTCCTCTGCCTATCAAAGCAGGCCCCAATTTTTGAACTTCTAGTTAACCATCTCAAAACCTATCCTTCCCCCAACCCCTACTATTCACATCCCCTAACTTTATGCTCCCCCAAGTTGGTCTACTGCTAGTCCCCAAACTTCCCCACCTTCTTCCCTCTGTTCCCACTGCACTTTTCATCTAGGATGGCCCCATATGTGTTTTACTCATCTTTCAAGGCCAATGTCAAATAGTCTCTTCCTCCTGAACTCCAACTTCGGGGGCTGTAATCCTTCCCCCTTAAGCCTGTAGGGGTTTGTTTGCACCTGGTCTGGACATCCTAGTGGATATATTTGCTTTATTTCTCTCCTCCCCTGTAATAGGGTGAACCTCTTAAAGGTAAGGACTGTGCCTCACTCCATTACAGGAGCCTAGGATGGCACACCATACATAGTAGGTGCTCCGTATTTCTGGAATCCTTTTGCATGAGGCTTCTAAAATTTGAGTTGGTAATTTAGAAACTATTGATGTCGACCCATCGAGGTTTTCATTATAATTAATACTGGGAGATGAACCAGGCTTGGGCTGTTGGACATTCTGGCTGCAGGGTTCTTGAGTGAAGATAAATAAGGAAGTGATGTAAGAACAGTAGCTGAGTATTTCAAGTATCTTCGATCTACAGCGCCAAGATTAGAAAGCTGAAAAGTTTCTCAACTATGCAGGGAAGGGATGGTGAGCAGCTTTATTAAAAGACGGCGGCTGGTTTGCGCACCAAAGACCTGAAATAAATCTTTGTAATTAAAGGTTCGATGCATGAGTAATAGTTTTGCTTTCAAGTGCAAGCGTTGGGTTTGCCTGTGTAACTACAAAGCCCTCGCTGGTCAAACCTCAGTAAGCAGCAAAGGCTTCTCAACTTCCCAGAAAGTCTCCAGATTCAGCCCAAACTGTGTTGGGTTTTGCTAGAGGCTGGGGGGCGGGGGCGGAGGTGTTCACCAAAAGCTGAGGAACTGAGAACAATCAGGAGTTCTCACCCCGCAGCTCGAGAAGCCCTGCACGGCCTACGCCCTCGCCCGCCGCCCGCGGCCACCCGGGCCTGGGGCCCCGCGGGCGGGGGCCGCTCGGGGAGGGCGGCCCCCAGCCAGGCCGCGCGCCGACGGCCCGGTGCGAGCGGGCCCACCTACCTGAGCGCCAGGAGCCTCTCGCCCAGCAGCGCCAGCGCTATTCCCAGCAAGCTCAGAGCCACCAGCCGCCCCATGGCGCGGGAGCCGGCGCCGCCTCGCTCGCGCCGGTCGGGGAGCACGGTGGGCGGTGCCCGCCTCCCCGCTCGGGCCGCGCTCCGCCCCGTCTCCGCCCTCCGCCCGGCCCTTGGCCTTTGTCACCACCAGCTTCCCCCGGCAGTGCCCCCCACCCACCCGCGGACGCCCCAGTTTAGGTTAAGGGCGTGAGACTTGGACTCCTCCACCTCCTTTCCCAAACGGACGACCCCCTCAAGAACCTCAAGCAGCCCTCGTACCTTTCTCATCCTAGTCTTCACAGACATCCCTTCCTTACTCCATAGGCCGGCAAGAAACTTCTGGATAAAGTTTGAAAGACTCTTTTTCATTACAGGAGAAGATTCAGGATTCTTTCTTGTAAATAATTCATGTTGGAATTAACTCCTTTCTGTGACAGGGTGTAGGAAGGAAAGAGACATTCTGTTCCTAGTAATGCTTCATCTGCACCAGAGACCTCAAGACGTGGACGCTATTTTGATTTAATTTTTTTTTATTTTTCTTTTCTTTTACTTTAACAGCCATAACATGAAGAAAGAAAGAAAGAGAGAGAGAGAAAGAAAAAGAAAGAAAGACAAGAAGTGTAAAAGGGAAACTTACTCATTAAGATTGAGACAGTTCAAACAAGTGAGTATGTCTGGAATAAGCTTCTACTGATTTCCAGGGTTTGCCATCCTACAGCATGTAGGCAGAAGCCATGACAATTGCCAATTTTCAACAAACATCAGTTTCATAAACAATCAGTAAGTAAAAGCAGATTCTGGTTTCTCATCTGCCCCGCCAAAAAAAAAAAAAAAAAAAGATCCCTCTCCTGTGTGTATCTCTGATTCAGTCTTAAGGGATATTAGGTTATGCTGAATGGTAGAGAGATAAATAGTTTTCTTTCGAAAGAACAGGAGGCTTACCTTTCTTCGTGTCATGGGTCCCTCTGGCAGGGACAAATCTCAATTCAGGATGAAGCCTAGTCCCAATTTGGTGTTGGGCCACCAAGGGAAAAACACCCCAGAGTTTAGGGCGGAGAAGCATTTGTGGTAAAGAACTGGGGCTTTCAAGGTCAGCCAAACCAAAGTCATCTCAATCTCAGAGAACTGTGGAGAAATTTTAGTTTAACATTATTAACACAACCAAGTGAGTTCCCTCAAACTCCAACTCCCAATTTCCTCATCCCTCTGTGTGAAGAGGACTGTAGCTCCATACTCTTCTTCCTTCTGAGTGTTGCTGTCGAAAGAGTTTCTGCAGAAGTAGCCCCATTCTTACCCAATCCCCACCACCATGCTAGGGCTGGGAATCACCATTTCGCCCAGGCAGATGGGAAAGAGAGGTGTTTTCTGATCTGGAAATCAGAAGTCTATTTTCTCCGTTGTAGGAGGATGAAGAAGACTGGTTTTTAAAGGCGAGAGCATATACCTGTTACTAAATTTTATAGTATAGCTCAACAAACTTTTGAGATAACTGGGATTTCTGGGCTAACACCAAGAACCTAACCCCAGGTTTATGTAATTTTGTGGGAAAAATGGTTTCTAACTCTTAAATAACCAAGTTACCCGACACAAAACAAACTTGTTCTGGAACTTGTTTGTATGCTGGCAACTCTTTACACTTGGTATGAAACAGTGTTTCTCAAATAATGACATGTAACTAGTTTATAATTAGAAATTTAATGGTTCTTAAGCAAAATTTCAGAAATAATAATACCTTTTATCAATGCTTCTCAAACTATGTATAGTGAAGGACAGGTTTTTCTTTGCCTTTGTGAAGTACAATGAAAATAATTACTAGAAGTGAAGTAAAAAATCAGACATACAGAATACAAGCCCAAATCTTTTATTATTTGATTCAACAGACATAAAATTACTTTGTCAAATTTCTATAACAGTTTCTAAATGCTTGCTTTCAAATTTTCATATTTATCTCACCATGGACCAGAAATAAAGAGTTCACAGATTAAAAATGGTCTTTGGAGTACAGTGTAAGTGGACTGCCTTTCGTGATTGTACTTTTAACTCTTTAAAGTTCTTTGCCTGTATTATCATGTGTAATGTCCCCGGTAATTTGTGAAATAGGTGGCTCATGATTATTGTCATTTTATATACTATATGATCCCTCTGTATGCCTTTTATTTTTCTCCCTCTCCTTTCCTCTCTTTTAAGAGGGGGACAGATCTTTTAACACAAAAATACATCAAGGAGATGTTATAAAAGATAATTATTATCAATAAAAGAAAGAATTGCTTTATAGATGGCTCCACTCTATGGCTTCTCAGAGTAAAGGAGACCCCCTCCCCCAAGCCAAGTCATTTTTTTGAGAATCCAATATGTTAAAAAATGAAAAAATGCAATAACAGAAGAAAGGTTGTACACACATATTTTCATATTTATAGTTAACAAATTATCATTCTTCAGTAATTAGGTTGAACAATATGAACTTTTGTTTTTTTTGGAAAGGTCAAAAACACCCCGATACAAAATACAATGTAATTTGTGGTCCAGTAATGGAACTCAAGTTTAAAAGGAATGAGGTTATTCAATGAGGTCGAGGTATTCCTATGAAGTATGGATAGACAAATTCTAAGATAATATTGAAAGTCAACAAGATAGCCCACCTATACCCATAGACCCAAGCCTATTTCTACAGAGAGCTGTAGGACTTGCTGCCTCTCTTCCAGGAGCAATAGGACCATGGAGGGAAAGGACAGAGGGGTAGAAAACACTGGGGGAGAAAAAAGTCAGGGAGACCAGAGACAAAAACTCCCTCCCAGTCTCCTTCAGAAGCTGACTCTGTATGGCCTGAACTCTATGGAAAAAGTAAAGACACATTTCCCCCATTCTAGGAAATGCATGCATGTTTCTTGTCTAACTAACAGCAATAATGCTTCCAGTTATCTGTGAATGAACCATGCATGCAACCTCTTTCAGAGTATCAACCACAGCTACTTTTTGCTGAATATTTCCTATTCCACACACTTTATACCCACTGCCTCATTTAATCCCCATAAGAACCATTTGAATCAGATACTATTAGTATAGATGTTATAGGGTTATAGAGTTTAAGTATCTTGCCCAGGGTTGCACACCTGGAAAATGGTGAAGCCAGAATCCAATACTAGAAAATTCCTATCAAGACCCCATTTCCACCCTTGGTATATCTTTTATTAATTGTCAAATAAAAAAATTTCATGCTTCTGCTATTCATGGTGAGAGAGAGATGAACCATCTGGTGGTGAGAGCTAGTAAAAAATAATCTCATGTCAACTGGCATGAGAGAGAGTCTTTAAAACTAGGTTGTTTTTGAGCTACCATACGATCCAGCAATTGCACTACTGGGTATTTACCCCAAAGATACAAATGTAGGGATCCAAAGGGGTACGTGCACCCCAATGTTTATAGCAGCAATGTCCACAATAGCCAAACTGTGGAAAGAGCCAAGATGTCCATCGACAGATGAATGGATAAAGAAGTTGTGGTATATATATACACAATGGAATATTATGCAGCCATCAAAAGGAATGAGATCTTGCCATTTGCAATGACGTGGATGGAACTGGAGGGTGTTATGCTGAGTGAAATAAGTCAATCAGAGAAAGACATGTATCATATGACCTCACTGATATGAGGAATTCTTAATCTCAGGAAACAAACTGAGGGTTGCTGGAGTGGTGGGGGTGGGAGGGATGGGGTGGCTGGGTGATAGACATTGGGGAGGGTATGTGCTATGGTGAGCGCTGTGAATTGTGCAAGACTGTTGAGTCGCAGATCTGTACTTCTGCAACAAATAATGCAACATGTTAAGAAAAAAGAAAAAGAAGAAGATAGCAGGAGGGGAAGAATGAGGGGGAGTAAGTCAGAGGGGGAGACGAACCATGAGACACGATGGACGCTGAGAAACAAACTGAGGGTTCTAGAGGGGAGGAGGGTGGGGGGATGGGTTAGCCTGGTGATGGGTATTCAAGGGGGCACGTTCTGCATGGAGCACTGGGTGTTATGCACAAACAATGAATCATGGAACACTACATCAAAAACTAATGATGTAATATATGGTGATTAACATAACAATAAAAAATAAAAAAAAACTAGGTTGTTTTTATACTTTTCCTCTACCTGCTTGCATTACTTCACTTAACCTTGATTGAGTATGTTTTGCATCTCCAAGCCATTAGTGGGAATTCAAAATAAAAGAGGTGCACATTCCTGCCCTGGTGGCGGTCACAGTCTAGCAAGAGAGAGAGGTACCTGGACAAACATATGCAATGTTGTGTGTCAAGGATTACGAACTTTGAACTTTATCCCATGAGTGATGTAAAGCCAGGAAGCCTTTAAGGAAGGGAGAAACATTTCTATTTTACAAAGGTCACTTTGATGGCTGTGGGAAGGGGAGCCGGAGTGCACTTCCCAAGTCTGTTTGAGAGAAGAGACGGATGTGAACAAGGTAGAGGCAGTGGGGAGAGAGGAGAGGGAGCACATTTAAGGAATGTCGGAGGCCAGATGCATAGGAACTGGGGACTCATGATGAGCTGGGGGAAAGGGAGAATTGAAGATGGCTTGGGTTGTTCAAATGGGCAAATGGGGGTACACCAACAGGATGGCAAGGACGGGGAGGTTTGAAGAACACATCTGATGTGCTCAAAGCCCCATAGACACTTGCAGACAAGTTTCTGGTGCTCAAGAACAAGGTCTTGTCTGGACATGAAGACTTGGGGATTATTAGAAGACAGTGCAGCAAGCTGAGTAGATCACCTTCAGGAAGGGTGGCAGTTGGAGCCCAAAGTGAAGTAGCATGTTAAAGTCCTAAAAGCTTTATGGGTGTCTAAGTAGCTAGCAGGTGGGTTACAAAGTGAGAAGTGGGATGGAAAATGAGGAATTGAACTGAACTTTAGGGAATTACCTTAAACTAGGGAAAACAAACACTGGCATAGGTGTGGCTGTTTGCCTGCTCTCCTGAATCTGGGCATGGTCTTGAAGTTGGTCATACCATGGTGCTCCAGGCAGTCACTCCCTATCCATGGAAAATGAGACCTATTTGTTATCCCTTTATCGGGCCTGGGACCCACGTGGAAGATGAAGGTAGAGGGGGATTGGAAAGAAATTTCCAAAGTTATTTCCGCTTGGCATAAGGTGACCCTTCTGCTGACTTCTATACCTCCACTAGCAGGAGTTACAAGAGAGCTTGTTACAAGAGTTATAGCAGGAGTTACAAGAACATGCTCTGGCAAGACCTCTCTCTTCGACACCCATTGCCTTACCTTAAATATCTATGTAATCTCATCAGAGCCTTTAGCCTTCTGTTATGTGCTCTCTATGTGAAGCCCAATCTCTCTCGTCAATATCCTTCAGACTCTCTTCCCATTTGGCTGAGTACTTTCTCCCATCTCCCTATTCCCTCCTACCTTCCAAATCCCTTTTGTTGTGCGCTCTGGAACTCATAGTCCTAACAAAATCCCCTATATCCTCACTGTCTTCTCTAAATATTCTCTTCAACTTTCTGCATTATTTTCTGACCCCCAACCAGGACACTTTCCCACCTGTACTAGAAGGTTCCAGGTCCTGGCTCGGAATCACTCCCTTTTATACTACCTGTATTCAATTCTTGGGAATCTTAACATCCACATCTGTAACTTTTCCAGACCCAACTTCTCAGTTCCATGACCTTTTCTCCAATGGCCTTGTCTCTACGCTAATGTGCCACCCACTCCTATGGTTACATTTTAAGACTTTGCCATTAACAATAATGACAATACCTCCAAAATTTTCAACTTTAAGATGTCATTTTTACCACTACCACCTCTTATCTTTTTTGCTAATTCTTTCACTCCACTTTTGAAAATTTTTTTACCTTGTTTTGATGTCTTACTTCTTTTTTTTTTATTATTATTTATTTGAGAGGGAGAGTATAAGCTGAGGAGAGAAGCAGAGGGAGAGGGAGAAGCAGACTCCCCGCTGAGCAGGGAGCCCGATGTGGGGCTCGATTCCAGGACCCTGGGATCATGACCCGAACTGAAGGCAGATGCTTAACGACTGAGCCACCCAGGTGCCCCTTGATGTCTTACTTCTTAAAAGCTATTGCCTCTCACTCATACGTACTCCATTTAATTTCGTTTTTTCACAGTGCTGATTCTTTATAAAGTGGCTTTTCACTGAAATAGCATATATATAAATTTAGAGTAGTAGTTCTAAGTTCTGAGGGTGACCGTATACACTTATCTAGTAAGAACTAGCAAAAAACTATTCAGCTAATTTCTTCAAGTGGGCGAGTTTTCTGAAAAAATGCATTATTTCTTCCTTTGAGTACCCTTTCCTGCCATTTATTCTTTGTTCTGGTGAACAGCTTTGACTCATCCAGGCTGACAAAAGCAGTGCCAGGGATAGAACTGGGCCTGCCACAGAAAACAAGAGTATCACAGCAGGTTTCAGTTTTAGACGGGAAACTTAAAGCCCATTCAAGGAAACATCTGAGGACCAGAGTAAAGATTAGCCAGCCGACTGTCAGATTCTGGGGCTAGTCCTTAACATTGTCAGGGACACTATGAACCTGACTGCAGCTCAGGAAGACAAGACAGCGTGTTAACAAGTGGAAGCTGAAGGCATCATTTGCTGGGGTCAGTGAAGGGACAGTGATGGGCAGTGGGAGAGGCCAAGAACTACCTCGGTAGGGGAAATGATATCCAGGCCAGAAAAATGCTCACTGCATTCATGGCCCCATTTCCAGGACCCCTAACTCCTCTGCTAGTGAGCTATGTGTGTACAGCACAGACAAGCAGGAGGAATTTAGATTTTATTTGATATGTATTATTTTAGGAGGATAGACTTGAGAGTCTTAAGAAATTACTTTGGAGACCTATTTCATTTTCTGCCTTTCATCTATTATCCCTGCAAGCAGTGTTTTATTATTATTATCATTATTTCTTTTTAAGCCTGTACATTTTCTTTTCATTATTTTATTTTTCACAGAAGCTGTGGAGTTTGAATTTGCCTGGGTGCCTTAGGGGAAAGATGAGTTCGTTTTTCGCATGGGAGTTAGGGGCAGGCCGATTTCTCATTTCAGACATAGAGAGTGGATATCATATATGTTGACTTAACATTTTACGACTTAAAAACATAATGGATGTTTACATGAAGTATGATTAATTACAGAGATGGAGTGAAGGGTTACTAACTTAAGTCCTCTGTATTCTTGGTAAACTTCTGTTTCATTTCTAATAAACTTTTGTACATTCTTTGACACTAATATATATATATATATAAATCTTAAAAGAAAGTCTTGTGACTCTTCTATGTGAGAAGAAATCAAAGTTACTTGAGAGTTCTAAGAATGGAAAATGAAGCCAATTCTAGTAATGTGAGGCACTGCCTACAGGTCCATAAGCCATGAGAAATCATAGAAGTATGTCCAGGCAGACCAGTGGATTAGTGGAAAATTCCTAGTGGAGGAAATTGAACAGAACTGGACAGTGAGCAACGCACAGGACGAAGACCTAAAAGGGGACTGTGTGTGTGAGGGACAGCAGCGTCTTCTCAGACCAGGCTGGTGACTGTCCAAGAGTACTGACTGCTGATCTCCTTCAAGCCCAAGGGCAGCTATGGAGCTACCTGGGATTCACAGTTGTCCCAGGGGCACTGCAGGGGATACAGAAAATCTCACCCAGGCAATCTCCTAAATCTCTGGTACTCCACCTCCTGCCACCAAAGAAGGAAACAGCAAGAAAAAGTACTTTTTTCTCACTCTACCCAGTTTTCCTGCTTGCATGCATTTTGCATTTTGTTTTAGATTTAGGTTGGCGTGGCCACAGAATGCACTGTTCTACCAAGGGAAAAAAAAAAAAAAGAATTTCTCAAACTTTGAAAAAAACCATTAAAAGCTTAAGGGAAATAGAAAATGTTATTGAGGAAAATTGGGGGTGAGCAAGTTGATAGATAAAATCAGTGACGGATGGACTGGATGGAGTGATAAAGTGGTAGATGATGAATCTCACAATTCGCGGGAATACATAGAACCATTCTTTGAGCTTTTTATTTCTCCACGTCTGGTGTCAATGATTATGTAATCCGCATGACAGAGTCCTGGATGGTCCACCAAACTTTGGGATTATCTTTCTCCTTAACGTATTTTTGGCACTTGCTCAAGCCCCATCTCACATAATCTGCACACTAAATCTCTACAAAGATTCCTTGGCATGACGTTCGGGGGCTTATGTCACCCTTCTTTCTTGTTTACTTGGAGTGCCATCTCTGCTCTGCGTCTTGTACCCTGTGGCTCTTCTCTTCCCTCCCTCCTGTGGTATGTAGCTCCTTTTCCATTTCCTTTAATTAGCAACTAAGAACCACTGAGACCATTAATGCATATGGCACTGAAGATTTGGGTAAGTAGAGGATGGAGACAAGTAGCGTCACAACACAGCCAAGTAAACAGTGTAGACGTCACTATTACTTTACCTTATTCTACCTGTCCTTGTTCTAGCTCTCAGTCATCTTCATCACTGCGCTTTTCTCTCTGGTCCTTACTTCTCCTTGAGCCCAGCTGTTCTGCCATTTTGCTGGCCCATCAAGCCATTTCTCCAGCATGTCTTTCTCCCTCTTGGGTTTCCAAGGGCAGAAACAACATTCTTTGTGTTTTTTTATTGTCCCAGGAAAGCACTGAAGGATGTTTCTCTGTAAATAATTCCAACTGGCCTTTCATTGATTAATTGTACCTAACATTCTGACTATGTAGGAACAGAAATGATCTTTATTGCCATCATCCCTAGAGACTGCCCTTTGGCATTGGGGGGAGTCACTGCTCACCTGGGATAGGGAGAGGTGGTTCTGGACCCAACGGTTAGTGTCTCACCTGTACAGCCTGGGTCTTGCTCTTCTAAGAACTAACATGTAGGATAAAGAAAGTCTGGTAGATCTTTCAGCTCCTGGCTCTAGGTCCCAGGTCAGGGTGGAAGCGTGTCCTGTGCTGGGCAAATTTTTACCTACAATTTTATTGAGGAGTTTTGCAATCCTTTCAGATATTACTAAAGCCTCAGCCAGAGAAGACAATATGCACTCCTGATCTATTTCTTAAGAAAAATAAATAAATAAATGTTAAAACCCTATAATTTTACAAACTAATAAAATTTCTAAGCACAAGGTTTTAACAGGTAACAGCAATTTTAATTAAACATCCCATCTTCCAAAAACCTCTGTATCTGAGCTCTTTATTTTGCTTATTTGCTCTTCAAGACAGGATCATAGATGATAATTTTAAAAGGACTTCGATCCAAGGACATTCGGCTTCAATATTAGGACCTTTCCATTTTTGCCCTAGGATGAAATCTTTATGCCAAGGATTTCAGTCTTCCTTTTGTTCTGCCTTCTCCTCCAGATCTTGCCTCAAAGCCTATCATTTCACACTCAACCTGGCTGCGGGTTCTTCTGCTAGCAAACAAACAAAAATCTTAGCCCCTCAAGAGGAATTCTACCTTTAGCTCTCTGAAATAAGTGTTTTCTCCAGGCTATGCTTAGAAAATAAGGTCTTGTATGTCAATAACTCCCCACCCCAGAGCCCTCTTTTGAGTAAGCTTTTCTATTTCTCTCATTGATATTCTGTAAGCCATTAAAGGATGTTTTTTCCTTGCCACGATAATATTGACAACTACAACTAAATTCTCAGCATTAGTACCAAAATTACACTCTGAGTCTTGTTTGTATTGCTTAGTTTTACCCATTATATGAAGCTCCTCAAGTAGGAAGGTGGTTGGAAATGTTACTGCTAGGAGAGTGGCTTTATGTTGCTATAAAAGGAACAAGAATAACTTTGTCTTACACAGACTTATTTTGAGACAACACAGAGAGTCAGAAGTGTATTGACCCTGATTATCGAACCCAAAATGGGTACACATGACCTGACCAAAAATTTTCTTTGTTTTTACTTACGTAAGCAATACATGAATGCTTTTGCACTGCAAAATATTCAACAGTTACTGATAAAATCTCCCTGACCTTTTTCTGAAGGAAAACACTATTCTTAATTTCACATGTATTCTTTTCTTTGTCTATTACTTGTACCTATAGAAACATATGGTATTATTGTATGAATATGTGTTTACTAAACAATATTGTCAACTAATTTTTTTTTTTTGGTGCCTTGAGGTTGGCTTTTTTTGCTACAGAAAACTCTCCAGAGGTTATTTTTGGTTTTAAAATGTAAAAGTTCATTGAAATTACAGATTATGAAACCTATTTATTATATTTAAGATAGTGCTTACAAATATCTGTTCATAGAAAATTTTAACAATCACTTGTCAGAGGTCCTTGTTAATATTAAAACCAATTTATAAAATTATTTAAATTTTTAATTTCAACCTGTGTTCATAAAACTAATATATTTTATTTCCCTTTAAAATTCTACATTATTTTATTTAACCAACAAAAATTTTCTAAGTGCTTAAATAGCTCATATATCAAAAAAATTATAAATAGACGATTTTAAAGTTCTTTTAATGTTTCCTTAATAATTATGAAGCACAGGGCGCCTGGGTGGCTCAGTTGGTTAGGCGACTGCCTTCGGCTCAGGTCATGATCCCGGAGTCCTGGGATCGAGTCCCGCATCGGGCTCCCCGCTCAGCGAGGAGCCTGCTTCTCCCTCTGACCCTCCCCGCCTCATGTACTCTCTCTCTCTCATTCTCGCTCTCTCAAATAAATAAAAAAATAAATCTTTAAAAAAATAATTATGAAGGACAAATATTAAATTATCTTATTTTCCTTTTTATTTGTATTCTTAAGAATCTTTGTGAGGCTAAATACCTTTTTGGATATTCATTTGTCATTTGCAATACTTCTGGAATTTGGCTTTCTAATACATTCATGGGTCCGTTTCTGGAATCTTTATTCTTTTTATATTGATATAGTTTTTTAGTGTGCCAATAACACTATTTTAATCACTATAAATCTATAATATGATTATATATTAGGTTGAACAAATTTTATTTCTCCAACCCAGTTATTTTTCTTTAAAACAAAAATATCTTGGTTATTCTTAAAATTTTACACTTCCATATAGCTTTATAATTAACATGAAAAGTTTATGAAAAAATCCTATTGATCTCAGATATGGGGCATACTGAATTTATAGATTAATTTTTGAAGAATTGATATCGTTAAAATGGTGAATCATCCCATCCATGAACTTGGTATTTACCCATTTATTTAGGTCTTCTTTTTGCTTTTCTGTAAAAACATATGATTTTTTTCATGAAGATTGTATACATTTATAATTGGAATTATTCCTAGGGAATTTATAGGGTTTGTGTGTGTGTGTGTGTGTGTGTGCAGTATCATGAATTGTACTAGATTCCTAGGACTATCATAAAAAATTACCACGAACTTGGTGGCTTAAAACAACAGAAATTTATTCTCTCGATGTTCTGGAGCCTTGAAGTTTGAAATCAAGGTGTGGGCAGGACCACACTTCTTCCAAAGGCTTGAGGAGAGGATTCTTCCTTGCTTCTTTCAGCTTCTGCCGGTCCCTGGTGTTCCTTGGTTTGTGGCAGCCTAATTTCAATCTCTGCCTCTGTCTTCATGCAGCCTTCTTCCGTGTGTCTCCAAAATCTCCCTCTCCCTTCTCTTATAAAGACATCAGTCATTAGATGTAGGACCTATCTTAAGTTCAGGATGATCTCATCTCAAGAGCCGTAACTAATTACATCTACAAAAATCAATTTCCAAATAAAGTCATATTCTGAGGTTCCAGATTGACATGAATTTTAGGGGGACATGATTCAACCTACTACAAATAGGAATTTAATTTTTTCTAACATATTTTTTGATTAGTTTCTAAGTCGGTATAGGGAGGGTATTAATCTTTGCATGTAGATCATACTTCTATCCTCCCTTGCTGAAAATCCAAGAAAATGTCTTGCCAGTTTCTTGGATTCACTTTAATTTTCTGAGCAATCAATATTATTGACAGAAAAAAAGACCAATTTTAAATCTTCCTTTCCACCATTTATACTTTGTTTTTTCTATCTCTTTCATTGCCTAAGACTTCTAATAAAATGTTGACTTCTTTTTAATATATTCAAGTTTTCTTTTATGTTTTTCAATAAAGTTTCATAGTTTCTCCACAAAGGTCTTATACAAATTTTAAATCAACTTTATTTCAAATACTTTATGATTTTGTTGCTTATGTGAAAGAGTCTTTAAAAAATTGTATTTTCTACTTTATTTTTACTGATATATGGAAATATTTAAAAAAATTAATCTTGTATTTTATGCCTAACTAAACTTCCTTTGTAATTCTAAAAGTTGTTAGTTTATCGCTCTGGATTTTCTAGTAGAAAATAATATTTTCTGCAAAGAAAGAGTTTTGTTTCACCTTTTCTAGTATTTATAAATTGTAAAGCCTCCAAGATAGAGTGAATAATAGTAAAGAGGGAGGAAATGACTTTAACTAAAGTGTTTCTAAAGTTCTATTGTTGAATATGGCTTAGGTTTTTGGTAGGTACCTTTTTTCAAGTTAAAGAAGCTTAGAAATCACCATTCCGTCCTTACAACAAGTAAAAACCTGAACAAACTGAAAAATAAACAACTCTGTTTAGATCTATCACAGAAGTGAGATCATGGGGTAAACCACTACTTCACAAGTTGGAGAGACGAACAGGGGGATACAGAGATTTACAACTTACTGGAACAGAAATCTGTGAGGGAAAACCTCCTGTGGAACCAGTGTTGTGGTAGGAAAACCTGAACTATAATTAGTGAATTGATATAGGCTCCATCTGGACTAGTTCGAGTGTTAAAAATTTCAGGAGGATCCAGTCCCGGGTAGGAGTGGGGGACATCCCCACACTTTTGTGAGTTTCCTTGGTAGGGTCTCAACCGGTTTCTCACCATAAGTATCAAAGGAATGTCCCCTGTGCTTCAGGCAGAGAGAGGAGAAAAGTAACCATTTTTAAAATATGCCATTGCCTTCTTTTCTTCTTAAGAAGCCTGCCCCCTCAGGAGAAACTGTTTTATCAGAGTTTAACTTGCTGGGGTTTTATCAGAGCCTGCGCTACTTGGAGGAAGGGAAATATCCAACTCCAGCTCCCTACAGCCACGCTGTCTCACATAAGAGGCAAAAAAACTAAGAAGCACTGATGTTCATAGTCCAGGGACGCTGGCTTACTAAAAGACTGCCACCTAATTATAGGGCTATAGCATATTTCCTCTCCTCCCACACTTTACAACAACCTTACTAAAGGCCTTTTCACAACAGCCTTTTGTTCAGTATATCATAGCTGGCTATCAGGCCACAATTTACAAGACATACTGAAAGGCAAAAAACCACATTTAAAAAATTTTTTTAATTTTTTAAAAAGATTTTTTATTTATTCATTTGAAAGAGAGAGAGAGCATGAGCAGGGCTGGGGAGGGTCAGAGGGAGAGGGAGCAGCAGACTCCCCACTGAGCAGGGAGCCTGATGTGGGGCTCGATCACAGGACCCCAGGATCATGACCTGAGTCGAAGGCAGACGCCCAACTGACCAAGCCACCCAGGTGCTCCAAAAAACACATTTTAAAGAGACTAAACAAGCACCAGACATGGCAAGGATGTTAGAGTAATCAGACCAGAAATTTAAAACAACTATGATCAATATGTTAAGGGCTGAAATGGAAAAAGTAGACCACATGCAAGAACAGATGGATAATGTAAGCAGAAAGATGGGAATTTGAGAAAGAATCAAAAAGAAATACTAAAGATCAAAAACACTGTAACAGAAATGAGAAACACTTTTGGTGGGCTCATTAGTGGACTGGACACAGTGAGGAAAAAAATCTCCAAGCTTGAGGATATGACCATAGAGACTTCCAAAACTGGAAAGCAAAAAGAAAAAAGACTGAAAAAACAAAACAGAATATCCAAGAACTGTGAGACAACTATAAAGGGCCTAATAGATGCAAAGTGGGAATACCGGAGGAAAAGAGAAAGGAACAGAGACAATATTTGAAGCAATAATTGTTTTTGGTGGAAGACTCCGCAAAGTGTGGTTTGAGGTCTCGGTTCTTGGATTCCTCATGAAAGATTTATGCAGGGATCCAGGATTGAGTAAAGACAGCCAGAAGGAAGGTGACAGACACAAAGCAGTTGATTAAGGACCATGCACTCTCAAGCTGGGAGAGCAGGCAGGCCCAGAGGTGGCAACTGCACCACGGTTAAGGTTAGGGGTGTCTTTTCTTTTCATGTTTGCATAGGTTGTGGGTCATAGCTAGGGGTGAGCTCCAACTGATGCTCTTTCCAATCATCTGAGGGACTCCTCCTACTGCTTGTGAGGGGGAGTTTTTGGCCCTACAACATTCTTGCCGGACATGTCATGGCCATCTTCCCTTGTGGGTGTAGGGTGAGGCATGGGGGAGGGGGGAAGGTCGAAAGCACAGTGTAAATATATTATAATGAAGCTATTGCTTACCCAGGGACAGAGGTTGAAGAGGACAGGGCTGGCTCTTGGTCTGTCAGCCCCAGGGTGTTGGAAGCCACAAGTCCAGGATGTTAAGAATCACATAGTAAGTGGTATTTTGATAGGCCATCATTTTTCCCAGAGCTAGAACAAACAATCCTAAAATTTGTATGAAACCACAAAAGACCTCAAGTAGTCAAAGCTATCTTGAAAAAGAAAAGTAAAGCTGCAAGCATCACAATTCTGGACTTCAAGTTATATTACAAAACTGTCATCAGACAGTATGGCACTGGCACAAAACCAGACACATAAGATCAATGGAACAGAATAGAAAACACAGAAATGGACCCACAACTTTATGGTCAACTAATGATTGACAAAGCAGGAAAGAATATCCAACAGAAAAAAGGGACAGTCTCTTCAACAAATGGTGTTGGGAAAACTGAACAGTACATGCAAAAGAACGAAACTGGACCACTTTCTTACACCATACACAAAAATAAATTCAAAATGGATGAAAGACCTAATTGTGAGATGGGAAACCATCAAAATCCTAGAAGAGAACACAGGCAGCAAGTAACCTCTTCAACATCGGCCATATAAACTTCTTACTAGATACATCTCCTGAGGCAAGGAAACAAAACCAAAAGTAAACTATTGGGAATTCATCAAGATAAAAACATTCTGCACCGTGAAGAAACAATCAACGAAACTAAAAGGCAACCTTTGAAATAGGAGAAGTTATCTGCAAATGACATATCTGACAAAGGGTCAGTATCCAAAATCTATAAAGAACTTAACAAACTCAACACCCAAACAACTACTGAGGGCTCTCTCTCAAATAAATAAATAAATAAATAAATAAATAAATAAATAAATAAATAAAATATTTTTTAAAAAATTACAGAATTACATTAGACTTCTTCTCAGAAACCAGCAAGCAAGAAGAGAGTGAAGTGAAATATTTAAAGTGTAGAAGGGAACCTTCCCCACCTCCACACCCAGCCAACCTAGAATTCTGTACCCTGTAAAATTAATCTTTAAAAGTGAAGGAGAGGGGTGTTTGACTGGCTCAGTTGGAAGAGCATGCAACTTTTGATCTAGGGGTTGTGAGTTGAGCCCCACTTTGGGTTGTTGGGTGTAGAGGTTACTTACATAAATAAACTTAAAAAAAGTAACAAAGGAGAGGGAGAAATAAGGACTTTCTCAGATAAACAAAAACCGAGGGATTTTTTTCCCCCATTGGTAAATCTGCTATGCAAGAGATGTTAAAATAAGTTCTTCAGAGAAAAGGATATAGGTCAGAAACACAGCTCTACATAAAGAAAGGAATAGCATTGGAGAAGGGATAAGTGAAGACATCAGTCACCTAAATACTGAAGAAAATGATTTCTGGATCACTGAAAACTTATGGATTGACCGTTCTCTGAAAAGCCTAGCAGGCTGAGACCGGGACTTCACATGAAATCACACCCATGCTTGACTTCTTCCCTTTCCCTGTCCTTCCCCCTTTCACTTAATGGTGTGTCCTGGGAGTCTTTCCTTAGATCTTTTGTATCTGAAAAAATAAAAAGTAAGTTATACACAAATATTGAAATCTACCCAAAGTTTTACTTGTATCATTTGACATAATTATATTGTTTCAACTTTAACCTGTTAAAGTGGAAAATTACATATATAGTTTTTAAAAACAGAGAACAATTAAAATATGAAGATAAACTCTACCAGGTCACGGTTGGGTTTTTTTTTTTAAGATTTTATTTAGTGATCTGAAGGGGCACCTGCACCCCAATATTTATAGCAGCAATGTCCACAATAGCCAAACTATGGAAAGAGCCTAGATGTCCATCAACAGTTAAATAGATAAACAAGATGTGGTATATATATATATATATATATATATATAAAACAGAATATTATGCAGCCATCAGAAAATGAAATCTTGCCATTTGCAACAACGTGGATGGAACTAGAGGGTATTATGCTAAGCGAAATAAGTCAGTCAGAGAAAGACAATTATCATATGATCTCACTGATATGAGGAATTTGAGAAACAAGGCAGAGGATCATAGGGGAAGGGAAAGGAAAATGAAATAAGCAGAAACCAGAGAGGGAGACAAAAAATAAGGGACTCTTAATCTCAGGAAACAAACTGAGGGTTGCTGGAGTGGAGGGGGGTGGGAGGCACGGGGTGGCTGGGTGATGGGCACTGGGGAGGGGATGTGCTATGGTGAGCGCTGTGAATTGTGTAAGACTGTTGAATCACAGACCTGTACCTCTGAAACAAATAATACAGTATACGTTAATAAAAAAAAAATAAATCAGGTAATTGGGTGCCTATCCTTCTTAAGATAGCACCATGACTGGCTGCAAAAAAAAAAAAAAAAAGATTTTATTTATTTATTTGAGAGAGACACAGCGAGAGAGGGAACACAAGCCGGGGGAGTGGGAGAGGGAGAAGCAGGCTTCCCGATGCTGGGCTCGATCCCAGGACCCTGAGATCATGACCTGAGCCAAAAGCAGACACTTAAAAGACTGAGCCACCCAGGCACCCCCATGGTTGGGGTTTTTTTTGTTTGTTTAAATACACTGTCAGATTTGATTAGCTAATATTTATTTAGGAATCTACCTCTATGTTCTTAAGGGAAATTGGCCTCTAATTTTATTTCTCGGGCAGAATTTACCTTGTTTCCTTTTTGAGACTATAATAACCTTTAACTGTGTATCTTGTTGTGTTGTATATGGTCAAATTTTGTAATGATCCATGGATATTTGGTAAGTATATCTTTATTATGTGCAGAATTTGCTATTTCTTATATGTTGAAGGCTATTAATGAAATTATTCAAGTATATATTTACATTTATATTGTTTTGAATATCATCTCTTCTCCATTTTTCCTATAAGGACTTTCTAATAGTATCTTCTAACACTTGTATTAGATAAAATTTGAATCTTCTGGATGGGTGTTTTGAGTCTCTATCTTCCTTGTCTTACTTTACATCTTTTAATTGTATGTTTGTCCTGTATTCTGGGGAAGAAAAAATATTTGGGTTTTTCCTCCAGCTTACTAATTTGCTCCTTTTTTGTGTCCTATCTGCTATTCTACTCATCTATTGAATGACTCATTTCAAAGGCGAAGCCTTTAATTTACATGACTACTAGTTGATTCTTTTTAAAGAATTGCTGTTTAAAATACTCTCTTGCATCTTTTGGTACAGAGTATTAATTAAGCTTTGAATAAAATCACTAGTTCTTATAATGACCTAGAATGTCCTAGATGATCACACTCTTGTGGATCTCTGAACTCTCCCCACCTTGCCCATTCTGCTCCAAACATTTTGGTCTCCTTGCTGTTGTCAGCATTTCAAACCCTCCCAGTACCTATACCTGTTTCTCCTCCCTGCTCACCTCCTTCTCCCCTGGATGTGATAAGGCTTGCTCGCACACGTTATTCAGATCTGTGCTCAAAGGTTACCTCTTCATCAGGGAGATATTCCCTGACTACCTTAGCCAAAACAGCATGCAATGCCCTCACACACACATTTGCTTTCTCTCTCCCCGACCCTTTACTTACTCTGCTTTTGCTCTTTGATATTTTATTTGGTTTCTTTTTTCTCCATCAGCAAATTGGAATGTCCCTGATGGTAGCGACCTTCCCTGCTGTAATGTTTACCACAGTATTTCCAGAAGTTAAAAAAGTGCCCGGGACTTATTGGAGAGACCAAAAAGTATGTGTTGAAAGAAGCAATGATGGTGTTTCTAGTGCTGCGTGCTCTATTAACTGTTTCTTGTGTGTGCGTTCTTCCATGCTTCGCGTCTGTCTTCTGTGATGCTGGCTTCGCTCAATGGATAGATGGTCCTATGTGTATCTTATGTTTGTGATGCCCTATTAAGCCACCATGGAAAAGGTCTATCAATTTACTCCAGGCTACTCCTGGCAGTGGACTGGCAGACCCCTCCAGTCACTTTGGGAGGTGGGGAGGGGTTGTGGCAGAATAGACTCCTGATTCGGTGTACCTATAGCCAGTCTCTGAGATGGGCACTGCTCACTCGTTCTGACTGTGACCACTACTCTAAGGCCCTAGTCCTGCCTTTTCAATAGAGGCCCGTACATGCATTGTTGTGGGCTGAAGGCGGGTGCCGCTCTTGCTTGTTGCTCTACACACAGAGAAGCATGGAGTGCTTGACCTACCTGGCTACTCCCACAGGAGCCACCGTGTTATCTCGCTGTCACTGCCCCAGGCCTCCCTCCTACTTCAGACTTCTTTCATCCATGTGCAAGGAGCAGCATTCTTTACTTAAAATTGTTTGAAATAGTTTCAGCCTCACAGGCTGTTGCAAAAGAATACAAAGAATCCCTGTATTACCTGTACTCAGTACAATGTATGTAGTATATTGTCAGAGCCAAGCAACTCATGTTGCTACAATACTATGAACTTGGGTTCGGACCTCATTCAGATTATACCAGTTTTTGCAGGCACTCCTTTAAGGAAAAAATAAAAGCTTTATTGAGATATGATTCGTATACCATATGCCATACAATTCATTTACCGCAAATTTTGCCCATTTAAAGTTTTCAATTCAATGATTTTTACCAGATTCAGAAAGTTGTGCAACCATCAACAGAATCTAATTTTAGGACATTTCATTGCCTCCAAAAGGGGAAACCGTATCCATTAGCAGTCACTCTTGTTTCTCCTCCCTCTGGTCCTAGGCAATCACTAATTTACCTTCTGTCTGTATAGATTTGCCTAATGTTTTCATCCATGTTATAGCACATATCAGTACTTCATTCCTTTTTATTGCCAAATAACATTCCATTGTATTCATATACCACCTTTTGTGTATCCATTCATCAGTTGATGGCCATTTGGGTTATTTCCACTTTTCGGCTATTATGAAAACTGCTGCTATATACTGGATATTTGGGGAGGGGGTTAGTTCTATGAAATTTCATCACATAGATTCAATAATTATCATCACAATCAGAATACAGAACTGTTTCATCATCACAAAGTCTCTCATGTTATCCCTTAATGATCATACATTTTCTGCAACCCTAATCCCTGGCCATCACTGATCTGTTTTCCATCACTAGAGTTTGTCACTTTGAGAATGTTATGCAAATGGAGTCATACAGGATTTAACCCCTTTAGATGGACTGTTTTTCTCCACTCAGAATAATGCTCTTGCATGCGTCAAGTTGTATTTTGTTTCTATTTATTGCTGAGAATTATTCCATAGTATGGATGTACCATGGCTTATTTATTCATCCATTGAAGGACATATGGATTATTTCCAGCTTGGTGCTATTACAAATAAAGCTTCAATGAATATTACTTTATAAATTTTTGTATGAAGACAGGTTTTCATTTAAGATAAATGCCCAGGAGTGCAATTGCTGGATCATGTGATAATTACATGTTTAGGTTTTTGAGAAACTGTTTCCTAGAGTAGCTGTACCATTTGACATTCCCATTAGCAATTCATGAGAGATCCAGTCTCCCTGCATTCTCTACAGTGTTTGCTATTGTCAGTAATTTTTATTTTAGCTATTCTGATAGGTGTGTAGATGGTCATGGTTTTAATTTGCATTTCTGTAATGACTATTTGTATTCATTTTTTATCACTGCCATAACAAATCACCACAATTGTAGCATCTTAAAGCAACAAAAAGATTTATTGTTTTATAGTTCTGTATGTCAGAGGTCTGGGTTGAAATCATGGTGTAGGCAGGGCTTCATTCCTTTTTGGAAGGTCTAGGGGAGAGTCTTTTTCCTTCAAGAGGCCACCAGCACTCCTTGGCTTGTGGCTCTCCTTTCACCTTCAAAGCCAGCAACTTGGCATTTCTCTGATCCTTTCTCTGGTGTTGCATATCTGTGACTGTAGCCAGGGAAGATTCTCACTGTTTTATGGTTCATATGGTTAGACTGAGATAACCTGGGTAACCCAGGATAATCTCCCCATCTCAAGGTCTTTAACCTTAATCACATCGGCAGGGTCCCTTTGGCCAAGTAAGACAATACATTCACAGGTTCCAGGGATTAGGAGGGTTAGAGGTCCTATACATTTTCCTCTAAGCACTGCTTTAGCCACATAGCACAGAGACTTTTAAGTGAAATTTTTATTGAAATAATTGTAGGTTCACATGCAGTGCTAAGAAGCCATACAGAGAGATCCCTCGCACACATTGCCCAGTTACCCTCAATGATAATATTTTGAAAAATTATAGTAGAATATCACCACCAGGATAGTGACATTGAGAAAATCCATTGACTTTATTCAGATTTTTCCGGTTTTACTTGTACTCATTTGGGTGGGTGTGTAAGAACTACACAATTTTATTACCTCTGTGTGTTCATGTGTCCGCCACCACAGTCAAGTTGAAGAGTTCCAACACCACTGCTACTAGGTTTGTTCATGTTGTCCTTTTATATCAATACCTCCCTTCTGTCACCCTTCCTTTCCCTAACCTGCTGGTTTGCCTTCTTTTTCTAAAATCGTCATTGCAAAATTGGCATAACAGTGGAATCATACCATATGTAATCTTAAGGGCTTGACTTTTTTGACCAACAGAATTTTCTGGAGATTCATCCAAGTTGTTGCAGAGTTCATTTTTAAGTAATTGCTGAGTACTTTTCCATGGCCAGTGAATACCACAGTTTGTTAAACCATTCACCCGTTGAAGGAATCTGGACTGATTCCAGTTTTTGGTTGTAACAAATAAAGCTTCTATGAACATTCATCTGTTGTTTTTTGTGTGAACATGAGTTTTCATTTTTCTCAGATAAATGCCCAGGAGTACAATTGCTAGGTAGTGTAATAGTTGCATGTTTAGTTTTTTTAAAAAACTGCCAAACTGTTTCCCAGAGTAACTATACTATTTTACATTCCAATCAGAAATGTGTGAAAGATTTAGTTTCTTCAGATTTTCACCAGAATTTGGTGTTGTCATTTATTATTATTATTATTATTATTATTATTATTAGGCTTCCTGTTAAGGACACAGTGGTATCTCATTATAGTTTTCCACAGTTTAGTGTTTTCATTTTAACTCAGTTGATTTTTCAAAAAAATCTCTCAAGACTACTTATTTGACACAGGGATTATTTAGAAGTAGATTGTCTGACTTCTAAGTGCTTAGTGATTCTTCTGTTCTCTTTCTTTTGTTGAATTCTAGTTTGATTCCATTATGGTCAGATAACATATTTTACATGATTCCAATTCTTTTAAATTTGTTAAGGTTAATTTTATGATCTAAGAAACAGTCTCTGGTGAATGCCCCATGAACACTTAAAAAAGAATGCGATTCTGCTGCTTTGGGGTGAACTGTTCTCATGAACATCAGTTAGATTTCACTGGTTGATAATGTTGTTCAATTCTTTAAAATCCTTGCTGGATATTTTTTTTCTACCGTTTTTACAAATTTCTAACAAAAGGTTATGAAAGTCCCCAACTATAATTGTAGATTTCTCTATTTCTCTGTTCATTCCCATTTTTGCTTTGTGTGCTCTGTAGCTCTCTTATTTGCTGAATACACATTTAAGATGGTTATGTCTCTTGGTCAAGTGACCCTTGTAGCATCGCATAACGTCCTGTTTTGTCTCTGACAATTTCTTTGTTCTGAAGTCTACTTCATCTGATATTAACATAACCACTTCAACTTTCTTTTGATGAGTGTTTGGCATGCTATCCCTCTTCTATCTTTTTACCTTTAAGCTACATTATGTATGTCATATATTATAGCATTACATTTGAGGCATATTTGGTATAGACCATGTAGTCAGTCGTGTTGTTTTTAAGAATCTCTCTGCCGAGCTTTGTCTTTTAATGGATGTGTTTAAGCCTTTTAGATTTAAGGTAATTATCGACATTACAGAATTTATTTCTGCTGTTTTATGATTTGTTTCGTTTGTTCCCTCTGCTTTTTATTTTTTTTTTTTTTGTTTTTTAATTCCTCCATTCCCCTTGGTCTTTTTCTGGGCTACTTGACTACTTCTTTAGTATTCCATCTTGATTATCTGTGGTGTTATTTATTACATCTGTCTCTTCATATAATTTTTTAAGTGGTTGTTCTATGGATTATAATAGGTGTAGCTTACTGGAGTCTTACTGTTAGGAGTATTTGGCCACTTCAAGTGGGATGCAGATACATCACCACCATTTAGGTTACTTTACCCTCCCCCTTTATAATATGGTTGTCTTAAAATATTACTTCTACACACATTGAGAACCTCTTTCCAATTATAACATTGTTATAATTTTTACTTTTAATTGTTGAACACAATTTTTTAAAAAAATTGCAAGGAAAAACGATCCCATTGGACTTACCAATATATTTACCCTTTATGTTGTTCTTTCCTCATTTCTGATGGTCTTAGTTTTCTTCTGGAGTCACTTTGTTTCTGTATGAAGTGTTTCCTTCAGCTATTCTTTTATTTTGCTGGGGACAAATTCTCTTAGCCTTTGTTGTTAATGTTGAATGTACTGATTTTTCTTATTTCTGAAGCATATTTTTACTGGCTATAGAACTTTGTTGACAATTCTTTTCTTTCAGCACTTGCAAAATTTTTTGCCACTTTCTCTGACCTCCATGATTTCTAATTAGTAATCAGCTAGTTTTTGAATCATTATTCCCCTGTAGGTAATATATTATTGTTGTTTTTTTTCCTCTGTTTTTAAAAGTTTTTCTCTTGCTTTAGTTTTCAGAATTTGGACTATGATATATTTAGGTATGGATTTTTGGGGGTTTATTTTATTTGTGGTCCACTCAGTTTTTTGAATCTGTAGGTTTATATCTTTCATCAAGCTTGGGCACTTTTTAGCCATTATTTCTCTAAATATTTTTTTCAACCCTGTTTTGCTTTCCTCCTGGGACTTTGATGGCATGAATGTTAGATTTCTTACTATTATCCCATAGGTCCCTAGGGCTCAATTTATTTAAAAATTCTTTTCTTTCTCTTTCTTTCTTTCTTTCCTTTTTTTTTTGTTTGAATAATTTTTGTTGACTTATCTTAAAGTTCACTAATGCTTTCCTTAAGACTCTGCAGGGAGGAGCACTACCTGTTGCTGAAAAGAGCATGTGGAAGTCAAAATTCTGCCCACAGTTTCTCTGGGGAGAGGCATCTCCTCCTTATCACAGAGGGAAGGGCAAAAAACAGCTCTGCCCACTGGTTCTGGACTGTAGTGTCCACTATAGTGAGAGAGGCATGTAGTGTTTTTCCTGGTGTTTACCTCAGGAACAGGGACGTATGGTTAAAGTGTTTCTGTCTTGTTGGACCACGCTTTTCCTGATCCTCTGGCTAGAGAAAGCAGACTTTTCTTGGTGCTATTTTCCCTCTGTGACTCTTGGTGTTTCTAGATTATGGGCTTGTCTAGCATTCAGGCTGTGGATATTTATGAGACAAGAAAAAACTCAGGGAACTTACTTCAGGTTGTTCCTCAAGTCCCAAGGTCCTTAGCCATTCTACCTTATTTTCTCCACCTTCCAGATTTTTCTGTGTCTTTCATTAGTTTTCTGAGATTTTTTACTGTGATTAGTGGAAAGAATAAAATGAAATCTGTTTCTTCCATTTTGTCTGGAACCACCAGGCTCCAGAGGAACACTTTTTTTAGGAGCTTATTTATGTTTTAGTAGTTTTTATCCTCATATTTAATTCTATATGTTTTTTAACATATAGAATTCTATATAGAACACAGAATCTAAAAACATATAGAATCTTTTCTATTAAAATCTTTCTAGGGTTCCTCCAAGGTTACCCACTCATGTTTTCCTCTGTGGTAGTAGATTTTTATATCACACATCTTTTCTGTTATTTCTAGATATTCACTGTGGAAGATAGAGGTTTGCACATGGGATCAGCCTGTCATCTAGAACCAGAGTAGAAAGAACATTTATTTCTGTGAATTTATGTTATTTGTAATTTAACAAATCATGTTTATTGAGAATAACAAAATCCTATGCAAAGAAATACAAACTTCAGCAAAAAACATATGTATCAATTAATAAAGCATTCAAATATTTAAAATTGGGATTATGCTGGGTTTACATATATAAACAAATAGCACAGAGACACACTGAGCTACTGCAATGAGCTACTTCTGAGAAATCAGACAGCTATTGATTGGGGATCATTGCTGCAGTTGATTCCATGGCAACAGTTGAAATAAAAGGCAAATAAAAGGGGGAAAGAGACGGAATTTAGGTGGGAATCCCAAGGGAAACCCAGAGAAAAGTGAAAGGAGGGCCTCAGGGTGACTTTTAAGATTTGTCAGAGGTTTAAGAGGAAGATTAGAAGATCAGTGAGGTCTATAAAACTACTTATAGGAAAAAAAATAGCACCATTTGAAAAGCAACCATAGATTGATACAAGTTGTGTTTAATTCAATCATCCATTATAATAATTACTGTTACTTACTATTTTATCACTGAAATTAACATGGACAGTTTGAGAAACAAAAGTAAATGATGACAGTTGTGGGCATATAAGGGTTTCAATTAAAGTGGAAAGATGTCCTATTGCATTAGAAAGCTTAAACAAATAATTTTATCTTATGAATGTGCATTTAAGACAGATAAAAACTTTGCAACTTAGTAAAAAGAAATCATTGACAGGCTTTTAACATATTTGTAAGAATGTTTTATTTACTTACTTCTTCATAACAGTTCAATCCTTCACTGTACAGTTGAGAGTAAGAATTTAGAGGTTGTCTGTTAAATCTTTTGGAGTAAATTGAAAACTAACACAAAGCCTATACCAGCAAATGAAGTTTAATTGCTTCAAAAATTCTGGACTATGTTATTTGAACATAAATACATTTATATAATTTTTAAGTAATTACAATAACATTAGTAATGAATAATGAAGCATTACTAGAGATTCTGTTAGACTTAGATTAATAAATGAATTAAAATTATAATTAGCAGCTTGTGAGCAATGGTGCTTGAAAGCAACAAATGCAAATAGTGCTTGAAAACAATGCCTTAAATATCTCCCGTATTTTGTAATTATTAATTAGCAAACTACTCTTTTACAGATTGGATCAAGGAAAGTTTCAATGCAGCTAATGAAATTATCATAAATTTGAAATTAGTCTGGCCTGAATGATATTCTGCTCTAAAGCTAAAAGCTTGATTTACATTTTAAAATTTAAATGCTTTTCATTTTCTTTCTCTGGAACCTTTCCTCAAGTTTGACTATTTTGTTAATAGTCAACCTTTCTCTCCATGAGACACATCAATAGAAAATTGAATGAAATCAGGATTCTTTTCAAGTCTTCGAGAATTCATTTAAATGCCTGGTACAGGAGTTCTATGCACCAGCTTTGAAGACATTTTATGTTAGCAATCTTGACTTATAATGATCTCAATTTATACAAACTGGGGAAAGGCAAGAAGATTTATGGTTTGTCAATGCTATGTTATTTTTCTCAATATTAAATTCTAAATCACATCTTAAAGTACATCTAACAAAATCTTTAGTCCACTTGATGGTTGGATGCATGTTGCCTTTAGGAATGCTGCTATATTCCATGTTTTCTGTTACAGGAGAAAATTAAATGAAACCTTAGGAGAATCAGGAAAGAGATTAATACTTATATGTCAATTATATCTCAATAAAGCTGGGGGAGAAAGTTAATACGAGGTGGGAAAATATTTGAAAATACACAACTTTATTCTTTTCTATTCCATTTCAAAAATGATTTCATGCCTAATATTCCAACACACAGAACCATTATTATTAGAGCCATATTTTATTCTGGGCATACACAGGTCACAGCAAGGTACAACTGGTGGGGGCGGGCACCGTTTACAATGAATACAATATCAATGGTACCCCTGGAGGCTCTGGCCTAAGTGCTTGCTCCTGTCCTAGATACTGAGATGTCAAGTATCAACGTGATGCTAGCAGTCTATTTAGGGAAAATAGATACACGAAAATACAATTTTTATGGAATCTGAAACACAACCATGAAATCAGTTCAAAATACTATGGTAGTGCCAAAGAAGAATTTACAAGCTTAAAGGAGTCACAGAAGACCTCTAAGACCCACAGCTTTGTCTGCTTAAAAACAAACAAATATCAACTGAGGGCAAGTCTTCACAATTAGAATAGTGCAGCTTAATTATAATAATGAGCTGCCATTTATTGAACTCTTACCATGTACTAGGCTCTAGGCCAATTAATTAATGTGCCCAGCTTTTTATGTAATTTACACAACAATCTCATATCATAGGTATTTTTACCATCACCATCTTTCTGATAAGGAATCTCAAGTCTTGAGAGGCAAAACAGACGGTGAAGGCCATGTGGTTCTTCTAAGATGTGTGCCGGGGTGCTGGGTCTATTAGGTGATGGCATGCAGCAGGGACTTTTTTTCACATGCCATGGTACAGTGACTGATCTCTGGATGGGGATTTGCGTTGAGTATATTATGACTAGGTTCAGTGTTGTGGATTACTAAAGGATTATTTTTTTAGGAGACCTAGAAAGATAGGAGAAATAAAATCTAGTCTTGAGGATAGCATCTTAGTGCAATGGTTTTTATCGTAACAGTATAAATTAACTGCTACCCCATGTTTGTGGATTCAAATCCTACCTCTATCGATACAGCTGTGTGACCTTCAGAAAGTTATTTAACCTTCTAACCCATGCTTCTCTTCATGAAAAATACATGAATTATTCTTTGTTAAGGCTCAATAGTAAGTGCTTAATAAATGTTAAAATTCTTACTATGGACCTCAGAGGGTGGGGTAGGATGGGTTAGGGGGCAAGGGTCACAAATCCTTGGAAATACTGTTTAAAATGGTGTGTGGGAACATCCAATGATACAGAGGATGAGAACTTATCTCTACACACAAGGGTGCAAAAATATCACATTATTTAATAAACTTTAAATCAAACTGAACTTGACCTCAAGCCCCCATTCTGCCTTGGACGTCAGAAAAGCCAAGCTCAGTCATTACTGATAGTCAGCCAGCCCCATCCTTGGGCAGTATGCAAAGGCTCCTGAACTTTTCAGGAGGCCTCCCATGAATGGATTGGCAGGTTGTGCTCTGTACAACCTCAGGGGCACCATTCACATCTCAAGAGGCTTGACCACATTCTTGGAACAGGAGGGAGGGAAAAATAGAGCATGAAACAACCCACCAATTAACATTTCAATAAATTATCCAGCCACATGCATTTTTTTTTTTTTTTTGAAGAGAGAGTCCATACCTTTCATTAGATTCTCAAAGCAAAGAGGGAGTCTGATTTGATCCAGCAAAAGAGATGGGTGTCAAACCTCTGTGTTCCACAAAGCAGGAAAACATCACATTTGCATTGATTATAGACCCTTTTCATAGTGCTGACACATCTATGAGCTTTGAGTGGCCTCATTATTTTTTTATTAAATTGGGTCAGGGTGGGGCCCCCCATTCAACCTAAATGCAGATGGGGTCATTGTGACTGAACAGCAAATACACAATAGGTAATAAATTCTGGGAAATGAAATCTGTCATCGGACCACTCTTTCACACACAAAAAACGAGATGGGGTATAACATCGGGACTTGAGGCAAAAAAAAGTCTCAAATATAAAGACGCAGAATTGCATTCACTGAGTTATAAAGCATTTGGGGGTGCCTCTTCTTTGGATAGAACAGGAAAGGGCCGGTATTGATTCAGAAAAAGTATGTAAAACTACTGAAGAGAAAAACCATGTATGTAATGGAGGAAGCTTGCAGAATACACAATGGTTTGCAAACAAATATAGACACCTGAATGGTAGCATCAATATCAGCCTCATCTTCAAATACAGGGAGAGGGAAAGTGCTTTCAGAGGAGTAGTAGGAAAAACACCCTGGTTGATGAAGAAAGCCCACAGTAAGTCTTATCTGTCATGTTAAGTGCTCATTACAATAATTGTTTTTATCGGTATTTAATTTTTATAAAATTCAGGTGATCAGACCTAGATCCATGATTAATCCTTTGAGTATGACTAAACCCAAGTGGGTACTAATGAACAGTAAGGGAATGTCCAAATCCCATTTTTAGGATTGTTTTTGCACTGCATTGCATTCACTTTCTACATCCCATTGCCTTTGGATGAATCTGGACATCCCTATTTCCATGACAGTTCAATTTAGTCATTTGTCACTTTGATTCCAGCATTCTTTAATAATTAAAAAAAAGTAATGCTCTCAGAGTTTTTGACATATCACACAATCACTCTTTCCATTTCTCTATCATCACAAAAAATCATCCATCCATAGAAGTAGCTGCAGATTCTTCACTAGCATGTGGGCAGCATGGTGCAAGCCAAAGCACATGAAATTTGAGTTGGATGGATTAAAGTCATATGACCTGTATCCTCATGGTACTTAGGTTACTATGCCATAGGTAATATAAGCAAAATGTCTGCCTCAGTGTCAGGATATGATTGATACTGAATAAATAGTGATTTTCTTCTTTCAAAGTAAAAGTTCTAAATGACTGATAAACTATTTTATCTTGTGAGTTCTGAAACAATGAAATGTTTGGAGGCGCCTGGGTGGCTCAGTTGGTTAGGCATCTGCCTTCGGCTTAGGTCATGATCCCAGCGTCCTGGGATCGAGTCCTGCATTGGGCTCCCTGCTCAGCGGGGAGCCTGCTTCTCCCTCTCCCTCTGCCTGCCTGTCTGCCTACTTGTGATCTCTCTCTGTGTCAAATAAATAAATAAAATCTTAAAAAAAACCAACAACAATGAAATGTTTGAACTGGAAGGCCCTCAGTACAAACTCATTTTACAGACGAGGAAACTGAAAGTTTAGGAAGTGAAAAAATTTGTTCAAGGCGAAATATCTAGTTTTCTCATTAAATAAGTATTTGTTGAGTGCAGAAATAACATCACATCATCACCAGAAACCAATTTCTTATAGGTCAAGTAATTATCTATCTCCTAGAAGCATGGTGCATGACACGTGACAATGTGAAATGTAAAATGTGAAAAAGAATGAGAAAATTTGTATGAATTCCTCTTCTTAAATAGATGTTTCATCGAAAAATACATATTAATTGCACTTCAAGCTTAACCAATTCAACTTGTTTACTTAGTTAAGAATGGCATTTGATTTATTGTTCTAAGCAATTACCTGCTTATACTTTTATAATTATCCTGTATTACATATGAAAGAAAAGGATTAAGTCACATGTGGCATATTGTGAGAAATAGTAAGGCATTTAATTGCCAGCCCCGTGTCCATTCATAAAAAAAAAAATAGAATTGTTGGAAACAAATTCAACAGGATACAATATGGTTTATGTGGCTCATTTCTGATGTTCAGAATTTAGTAAGTTTTATTGTCCACTATATCGGTCTTACCAGACTTATATACAAAAAAATACTAAAATGGTAGATTTCCATATAAAAGAAAAAGGCATTATGATGTATGAATTTTAAAATCGTGGCTTCCTAGAAATTGCACTGTGGCAGTCCTGCCTTCCTGGGGTTATTCAGCAGCACTTTAGCTTATATAATTACCACCCCAGCCTCCCTTACAGAGCCCATGAGGCACCCAGGTTGGTCACCATGGCAACAGATTCTGAATCAGAGTAGCCCCATCCTAATACTGTGCACAGAGCCTCTTCTTGGAAAAAGTTTTTTTTTTTTTAATTTTAATTTTGAACACATTTCCCCCAAATTATAGGTTTACAATTTCGGAGTATTTGTTCTAGTTTTCTTATAAGTGTAATCCGACCACTAAATGCCTGGGCACACACAACTGCTTGAATAGCAAAAGAAATATAATGCAAACATTTAAATACAGACGGCTTTTTCATTCTGGACACCATTTTGAAAAGAAGAAGAAGAAAATTACATTTCAGAATTAAAAAAAAAAAAACCTGAAGAAATAGCTATGGGAGGAAATCAACTCTCTTTGATCTTTGTACTACCAGAAGAGCTCTCTTAGGCCTTTTAAAGGACTCTTAAATTTAATGCACAGATCTAAGCAAATAAAATACAATTTCCCACTAAAAGTTTTTGAGAAAGGAACGAACACGTGTTGCGAAAGCCACATTGATAAAGCTTGGGCAATAAAATTCTCTCTTTCTCTATAAAGCAGAGAGAACACACATTTTGCTCAAGACTCGCTGTCTCCCCCTGGTCTTCCCTGGCATCACCGGGGGGCCCCATAAACCCTTGCGGCCTGCTGCGTGGTGGCTCCTTTCTCATTTTCTGTTTGGTCTTTGGACACGCCTTGCAGCCATGGTGGCTGAATGTCCGAAGGAAGGCTGATAATGCTCGCAGTTACATAATAGGACTTCTCAAAGCACTGCCCATCCATGAGCTCATTTGAAACTAAAGCTGGGGTTTGCTTTCTTCTCCCCATTAGGAAAGATATTTCCATGTGTTATTTAAAATTCCTTTCTAATCTCTCACTGAGCAAGAGAGAGAAATCCACACGGTAACTCATGGTATCCTATCCTGTTTACAAAGTAAGCTCTACTTGTTTTCTTCTAGATCCTCAAAGGCCCCTCCTAGTTTCTGGCCCATTTCCATTTCCAGCTTTCCTTGGTACCAGAGTGATTTTGTTCTTGATGTCCTTGTGAAACGTCTCCCTTTTTCCTTTCTCCTCTGGCTCCCTTCTTATTGTTGTGGTTTTCTGCCCTATGTATCCTGCCTGCCCACCGGGGTCCACGATTTAGGGAGAACAGATATTCTTAACCCCCTGCTTTTTTCCCATCTCTTTCCTGTGGGCTTCCCTCATCTGCAACACAATGTGGATTCTAGTTCCTGCCTTTCTAACTAAGGAAAAGAGAGGAAAGTCTGGAGTGGTTGTGTCAATGACCTTTGACACGGCTGAGTAGCCCCCCTCCATTTTTTCAGGCTCCGGTATATTTAAAAATGAAGAAATGCCAAAGTTGTGTTGTACTTACAATTTTTTTTTTTAACATTTTAAGTGTATCTAACCTCATCTGGAGATAAAAACAACTGTCTAGATGTCTGTCCCTTGATGAATCTGGAGTCCAGGCCCAATGTCCTCTTGTTCAATAGGTAAAGGCCCCAACCTGCACTTCTGGAGTGCAGAAGTCATTGGGGGTAGCAACAGAAGAGTCTGCTGCAGTGGGGGTAAAGGTGGCAGATTAATAGCAGCTCAAACCTCTGGAGCACCTACTGTATGCTAAGGACAAATCTCATTTTATGCGTGCTCACCTACTCCGCTCTCTCGGGGAGGGACTGTTGTTATCCTCATTTTTATACATAAAGAGACCAAGGCATGGACAGATTAGGTAACTTGCCCAGGGATGCACAACTAGTCTGTGATCTTAAGCACTGGGTCCTTTGATCTCTTTCTGGATGCCCAGCAGAGAACACAAGGACCAGAGAGGGAGTGTGAGTGCCCTCAGGCCCACAGCGAATGGAGAGGTGTGTGTGTGTGTGTGTGTGTGTGTGTGTGTGTGTGTGTGTGTGTGGTCTGGAGGGGACTTACACTACCAGTAGTAAAAGTAGGTGGAGGCACAGTAACACGGGCCATTTTGATTCTCACTGCCCCCCAATCCAGTGGTTGTGCCCAGACTGAGGGAATTAGGCAAATAAGGTTGATATCTGTGCTCAAATCGTCTCCCCATAAGCCATAGGATGCGTCCAAATCACAATGGAAAGTGTCATTTTTCACTGACCCACAGAATCAGATCCACCTTCGTGGGCACGTGACTTGGGCGGTCGCTCGGGACCCTGGGTCTGAATGACCCGGCACTTGGATTAACGCTCCATTGTCACCATCTTGAAAGTCTTACTTTTTGAACAAAAGGTCCTACATTCGTGTTTTGCCCTCGGCCCTGCAAATTACGTAGCCAGTCTTATGTGGAAATCCTGAGCAATCTGGAGAAGCTTGCAGCTCCAGTCTACCAGGGGAGAGAAGATTCTATTTCCCTGTGATTCCTCTGGAACTGCAGTGCTATAAATCTGCAGTTGCCTTTTAGTGGATTTGCATTTTACTGCAAAGTAATACTTTTCCTCACCGGGGAAAGCAGTCAGCTCTCACTAATAGGGGCTTTAATGATGCTCTGCCAACGTCCACGTGCATAGCCTGGAGCAAAAAGGCTCAGGACAGGCTCCAAATTCAGCAGCGGGGTTAACTACAAGGGAGTCTCTTTACGGAATGATGAAACACTGTTAACCTCAGCCAGGTTTGCGGCTGGCCCCAAGGAGCGGCCCCGCAGAGGAACAGAGGTGTATGTATAAAATTCCAGCTCGGGTCCTCCTGGAACTTTGCATTTACCATCCCACGGTGTTTGCATCATTTCAGCATGCTACAGTTAAGTCGAGATTTGCCAAAACTTGTAGAGAAAAATCAAACTGCCTCAGCACAAGGAAGCCAATCTGATAAGTCCTCTATCTGGTCTCTCCACACTCGAGCAGTTTGGCACTAGAATAAACGATTGCTCACCAATGGCGAGTTTCCATGGAGTCGGTGGCTCCGAGGCCTTTGCTTAAAGCGAAGGGTAGTGAGCGGATTTTCTCCACCGGGGCAGTAACGATACCAGTGAGCAGCAACTATAAGGGAGAAACAGCCCACTTCTTGAAGAAGACAAAAAAGAGAATTGTGTGCCTCTCTCGTGCAGAGGAGCCCAAACACTCATATTCAAGGAGATCTGTGGGGCGACGCTGAATGAATAATGACGGCCAACATCTTCTAGCATTTACTATGCCCCAGACACCCTTGTAAGGGCTTTGCATATGTCAACCCAGTTAATCCTCACAAGAAGCCAATGGGATAGGTATTCTTATCATCTCTCTTTTAAAGGTGAAGGACCCGAGGCACAGAGAGGGGATGCAGTTAAGTCAGGAGAGCAGCTGCATGGCCGGCCAGGAGCTGCAGGTTCATCCGGGACAATGGCAGGCAGTGAGGAGTTCCCGGTGGGGCCCGGCTGTGTGTGCAGCTGCTGAGTCTGCGTCCTGTTTGTCTTCACAATAAACCCCCATTAACGAGGGAAGCACAATTGGTCTCCCTTGCTCTTGCAACCTGAAAGAGCCTATAGAATACAGATCCCATTGTGAATGCTTTTGTAATTTGGAGATTCTTTTTTTTTTTTTTTTTATAAACGGAATAATCAGCCCCTTAATGTATCCATAGGGAATTCAGGAAAGGGATGAAGAAGCGGCTCCTGTTTTTGAGGCATTTGCAATCATTGTTGTTGGAGAGACAGAGCCAACAGATGGGGAACAATAGTGAGGGACTCCAGGGCTGGTGCAAGCAAATGCCCGGCTGTGGTCTTTGCCCGTGAATGGTGTGGGAAATCGGAGAGGGGAAGGGTATTTACTCACTGGCTATGGAGTTTTTGGAGGTGGGGGATGGAAAGAAGAAACTGGGTGGCGTTGGGCACACTGGTTAATCTTCAGACTTCACCTTCCTCAACTGTGAAATGAAGCCATAAATTATCACAAAGACTCCTTCCAGCTTTAACATTCAATGAATCCTGACCTTTTTTGTAAAGCTGGATTTTTATGTGTGGTACTTGCTAAGAGTCGAGACACACCCATGATTGCTAGGGCCCGGACTGAGGATCATATGGTCAGGTTGATACACTTTCCTGACCTCACGTTAGCTCCCAAGAGCCTAAGTGTCCTGAACTTTAGCCTTAGCTTTTCCTGGCTGTTCACTTTAATGACTGCTCCAGACATTCGTATATTTTTTTTTCTTGGTTATTTGCATTTTTCTTTCTTTTCTTTTTCTTCTTTTTTTTGGTCAAAATATAAAAGTAGGATAGTACTTAATCATAACTTGCACGTTTTAATATTTTGAAGAAATAAAATTTACCAAATGGGATAATCAGTCATTTTGCTCATGATCATTTACATTTTTTTTCTTGCGTCTTCATTGTATTTGTGGGTTTGTTTTTTCAAAATTCTAAGTTATTCTCGCCCCCAGTAACTGGTTATGATTGCTTAACATACAGTTGAGAATCGATGAGATCTGTGATGGAAATGAAACACATTTTAAAAATTTGTTTCTATACCACTATGCATACCATGTTTTCAAGAGTAGAATGGTTTTTATCCCAAACAGGTATGTGGTTAAGAGAAAAAATGATTTGATGTTCCTGGTCATTGAAATATACAAACAATAACCAAGGAAGAGGGATTTAAGAAGTATTTTTTTGCAGTGGCTTTCTCTAACCTGGCAAGTATTCTCTAGAGCCCATAAACCTGCTGTTCTTTAAGTATGTTCCCCCTGGCCAGTGGCATTGGCATTCAACAAATTCTCAGACTTAATCAGAACTTTGGGAGGGGGGCAGCAGTCTGTGACGTAACAAGCCTTCCAGGTGATTCTGAAATATCTTAAAGTTTGAGAACCACTATCATAATCCAGGCTGCAAGGAAATAGATCACAAATTATACTTAATGACTATCTTTCCTTAATAGCCCCTCCCCATGCCCCACTACAGGTTGAATTTAACGTCAATTGTTCTATTTGCACTCAAGTCCTTCTATATTTATAGACCCAAGTCATGTTTCCCATGTTATCTTCTCCTGTTCATATTCTTCTTATTTTACTGAAATTGCATTACCATTCTCTTCCCCCATGCCCTCACTCTCTGCACGAGGGACAGTAGACAGAAGTTAAGACAGGGAAGGGCCTTTGGTAAGTGGAGATCTAGGGGAGAGGCTGTTCTTGGATGGCGCCATGGCATAATCAAATGTATCAAGTCACTTGAGTTTCTTGGTTTCTATCAAAATCTTACATCAGATATCATTTCCTTTCTGAAATCTTTCTCCGTCCTTCAACTGGAAGGTGCGATCTCTCCCTGTATAATGCTCCAGCCCCTCCCCTCCCGTGTTTGGTATTTCTTTCACAGTATACCCTATTCTGCCTTCTTGTGTAGCCAGTATTGTCTGATTTCTTTGCTTGGACCATAAGTTCTTGAGATCAGGGGCTGCTCCCTACTCATCTTTCTGCCACGCCTAATACCTAACACAGCGTCAGACACAATAATAACTCCGTCAATCGTGTTGAATCATGGAATGCAGTGACAGGGCT
The DNA here is from genome assembly GCF_037043125.1 of Eumetopias jubatus. Taxonomy (NCBI): domain Eukaryota; kingdom Metazoa; phylum Chordata; class Mammalia; order Carnivora; family Otariidae; genus Eumetopias; species Eumetopias jubatus. Next base: position 40,088,722 of record NW_028274820.1, read on the forward strand.
GCCAGCCAAGCCCAGAGAGTCATTGGATAGCTTTTGGCCAAGGCTATTAGCTGTTAGGAGTTAGGTGAACATTGCATGCTTGTCCCAAAACATTCCCTTGCAGGTAACTGACATTCGTTCTCTTTATGATTTATAGAAAGCTTACAATCCGTGTTTAAAATACAAAATTCACCTAGGAGGGATCAAGAAATAGAAGGAAGATCTCGAGGACAAGCCTAGCTCTTTTACCCCCCGGAGTTATCAAGGGACAGCGTACAGACACTAGAAAGGACTGGGGCTGGGAAACGGGAACAAATCTTTGATTTCACAGTCTTGCCTGGGGCCTTGACTGACAGTAGCTGCTGCTTTAACTTCCATCTGTGGCTTCACGCCTTTTTAGAAAAGACTCAGGAAATCTCACTCTGGTCTTACAGGGAATATTTTCAGCCTAAGAGGAAAATTGTGAGCATGAGAAGCAAGCTCGTCTTGCTTTCCCACACCCAAAGACAGAGACTCATAAAACAATAACGGTCCGGAAAGAATCTGAAGACACACGGTACAAGACGTATTTGGTTTATTATTTTAAGTGCTCTTAATACCATTGCAGTGAAAACAAACAAGAAACGGGCAGCCCCCCGCCCCCCCGCCACTGCCCACCTCCAAAAAACGTTTAATTTATATTTATGTATTTGTTAGCCACTCAGGTCTTGAAATTCATCTATAACATCATAAACCCGTGGCAGATTCTGAACAGAGAAATTCATGTTAGGAAAATATGATAAGGAAAGATATGGTTTAGGTGGATAAAACCCCCAAAATTTTAATCTATATTTGCGATTTAATCTCGATCACGTTTTATCTGCATTGGCTCAGATTTTTCCCCCCTCAGGGATCTTGCAGCTGTTCTTCCTGCTTCATTTGCCGAGGAACACTGCCATCATGCGGCCTACCGTGGTAAAGACAGTTCATAAAAGAGCTAGCGGCATGGTTTTAATTTAATGCTCTCTTCAGAGAAATGTGTGCAGCTTTAAAATGTGCTTTGTTGTTTGAAGCTGGATTTGTTGATTCACTTCTAAAGTAGCATCGTTAAGGTATCTGCCAAAGGATGAACTCTGTGTCAGTTTTTGAATCCCCCAAGTATATAATGACCGCATTAAAAACGTCCCATCTACAAAATAATGAATGCTCCTGCTTATTTTATAAATTTGTAAAGTTTTCATAAGTGTATCCACTTTAAAGATGGTAGAATGCCTTTATCATGTAAACTTACGTGGCTGCCTCTTTTTTCTGCACACTGGTAAGTCCGTTTAGGGAGAGGAGATGTAGGGAACTGTAGGCAGGCAGCATCGTGCAGTTCAGAAACTAAAAGTATGAAGCTTGACACTAGGTTGGAGCCTTCAGTTTGCCACTAATTAATTATGTCATTTTGAGCAAGTCACATAAGCTGTCTGGCCTCACTACCTTCTTAAATGGAGTTAGGTTTAATACACTTCAGTCAAAACTGCTTTCCAGTTGATAATTCTGTAATTCTAACCTGACAAGTAAACACGTCCTTTAAAAACAAGAATGTTGTTTTTCTTTCCCTGTGATTTCCCTGTAAATATGCTCTTCCTTCCTCCCCACACCCTCCCGCAGCCCTAAGTGAAGCTTTGTCTGCATGACTCATCATGCAAAATTCTCTCCGCAAGAACCCAGAGATTATGTGTTGGGGCTCAGCACCGTTCCAGCGCAAACGGCTTTTGTGCACTTTGTGGGCATTCACAGTTTAGGTTATCTCCACAGATAGAAAATAAAGTTGATGAACCTTGGAAATTGGTAAACAGCTTACAGGCTTCTGAGAGCTGTAGTTCTAAAAAAAAAAAAAAAAAAAGTTCCAGAATATTAGAAAAGACAATTCCAAACAGTCTGATGTCTTTAACACCTGAAAGGGAAGGGCAATTTTCTTCCCTAACTACAGCTTCGGCTTTATAAATTTGTCAAAAGTAGGAAGAGGATGCAGATACTGCTTGGAGCACAATCGTGAGGTTAATGTTCTGATGAGACCAAATGCTGGTAAATTATTCCCTGGAGTTGATTTTGTGACGTGTGTAACAGGGTGAGGGATGGAGATACAAGCTGGCGTCGGTGTTTAAACTGTGCCGGAAGGGCACGTAAATGCAGGGCAGTTGCTAGGAGACCTAGAGCACAGAGCTAATGCCCCCGCTGTGTATGCGGGATGTCTCATCTCAAGAAACCTTGTCTTTCACAGTCAACGATGACATTCAATGTAGAGTCTGTCAAAATTCAGGTGGACCAGTGCTTGGTTATTACTTGTGTCAATCCAGCCATTCTATCAGCTGCTACCCATAAAGGGAGCAAATGAAAGAGAACAATGTAACGTCGTGCCAGTGACCAAGATGCTCTAGGAGAGTCAGTGGCTCACTACAAATTCAGTTTAAATATTCTTACATGAAAGACAGCTGGTTTGTTCGCTGATATTAGTTTCAAGAAGTGTGAAGTCGGGGCGGAAGAAATCACCCGAGCGTTTGAAAGTGAGGTCAGGCCACAAATAGAGTTCTAAGCGAAGATGTGCTTGAGTAGGACTTTGACCCCTGTTGTTTACAGAGCAATCCTTTCAGCCCTTTGTGGGATTTCTTTTAAAAAACAGATTTTATGCTAAACCCACACTTCCGGTTTGTAATTACCACCGAGAGTACAGATGTGCAGGACTTTAGAACTGGCAGGGTTTTGAGAGTTCTTCCAGCGCCCCCCACTGGTTGAAGACGGAACCTGAGCCTGTCTGCGGCCGAGGGTGATGGGCAACCCGTTCAGAAAATCATGGCAAAAAAACTTCCGCCCTTGTAAAACATTGCCAAGCTTTGCCAGTATCCAGGAGACACTCTATTCAAAGAAAGAAAAAAACTACAGGCTGCGAAGTGGGTCTGGTAGGTCTTATTTTACTTAGAGGAAACTGAGTCACCGAGAGGTGTTTTGAATTACTCGAACACACGACTAATTATCTCCAGAGCTGGGGAACTATCCACGTTTCCCAATCCAACGCTCTTTTACCGTAACACCATATAGTCTTTCTCAGGAGGGTTGGGATGTTCTGTTATTCTAATAGTGATATGAAAGGCAGCAATAGCAGTCCTGTAATGCTTCTAGAATGCTTTACCATGTGCAAAGCATGTACATTGTTTCATTTGATTCTTACAACCTTGGGACTTAGTCTCATGAAATAATGGTTAACACACAGAATTGATCTGCACTGTTATAAAAGTATAGTTCTAATTTCTACTAGTTTCTTTTTAGGTCTCTGTTATAATCCTATTGCCATGCTCTAGGATTGAGGGCGACATAGTGGCCTTGGAAGATAGAGGATTGGAACCCCAATGTGGCTTGGAATTTTTTTCATGTTTGCTGCACTTCGCTATTGAATACCCACAGACAAAATAAAATACGCACTGTACCGCTCACCTATGGAAAACATGAAATTATCATCAGTTATAAGCCATTTTTGAGAGCCTACGCGGTATCAGGCCAGACATACAGCAAATATGAAGATGTTGTTCTAGGCTAAACTTTGAAAGACTTGAACTGCACTCGGGTTCAAGAAGTAGAAAAAAATGAAACAAATGGGTATCCATCAGTTTACACTCCTCTGCTTTATTGAGCTTTAAAAATACCTAAAAGAGGTGGAAGCATTTACGTAAAGATGGCCTCTCAGGGCCGCCTTCTTTGCCTTATCTCAGGGTCTTCATGTCCCCTGCTCCTGTAGCCTAGTGAGCTCTTCCCCTAGAAATCAGCATGACTTGGTCTCACATTTCCTTCAAATTTTTGCTCAGGGTAAGTGAGGATTTCTCTGATCATATATTTCAAATTGCAGTGCTTTCCAGGACCAGCCTGGGAGTACAGGATGTTTTTCCTTATTTATTGGCCCAGAGGAGCACACCTTGTTCTAATCTGTACAAGAGTGACTTGTGGGTGGGCTATGACCCTAGAGCTTCCCAAGTTTATTTTTCTCGGTGGCGTGTATTACCACCTGACAAACTATCTATTTTACTGTCTGTTTTTTAAATTGCCTGATCTCCTACAGCTGCTATACCATGAGGACATTCACGAAGCACCATGGAGTACGTGGACAGGAACCAAATTGTCAGCACCAACGTGTTACCCAAATGACCAAGGCATTTTAAAAGGGGATCTTCTAATTCTTAGCCTTTGAGTCTTTCAGCTACAGCCTCAAATATCATGCAGTGGAGATAAGCCTTTCCCACTGTGTCCTGTCTGCATTCCTGACACACAGAAACCATGAGAGATACTATCATTAGTGCTTTAAGCTAGTACATTTTGGGGTTATTTGTTATGTAGCAAGAGATAGCTAGAGAGTGCCTGGCCCACAATAAGTTCCCAATAAATATTCATTGAATTAAGGGATAAACATAAGCAGATTTTTTTCCTGAGGGTACTCAGTGATCATAATATAATGCCTGTTATTAGCCTAAACAAAACTGTATAAAAAGTCTTAGCTCTATAGCCTCATTGGTTTTGGAGTCTCGGGATGTAGGCTTGAGTCTTGGATCTGTGACTTATTTGCCATTTGACCTTGACTAATTCACTTATAGTCTTTGGTTCTTGGTTTTCCAAATCTGTAAACTAGAAATAATGATAACAGTTATAATTATGCTACTAACATATGCCACTGACTTGGAAGAGCCCTGTTGACAATGCAGAGCCCTGCATCAGGGCTCTCCTGAAATCCACGCCACAAATGGAATTGTCCATTATGTGAACGAATAAACCCTCTTTACCATTTAAGTCAGTTCCATTTGTTGGTGTCACCTATATCCCAAAGCTCTTTATACAAAGCATTCACATGAACAGAAATGAAGCGATAGCAAACCAAACAAGATGACATGTAATGAGTAAGATGATACATGGTAGACTCCAGGATAACAGCTAAGAAGAAAGGGATGTCAGATCACCGTATCAACCATTTCTGTGAGCTGATGGCAAGGACATCCTAATTCATCTGCCAGGGAAAGTCAGGGAGGCCCACTGGGGATCTGTTTTCATAGAAATTTCGGTTTCTGCAGGTATATTTTAGAAGCCTTGGCTTCGAATTTCTTCTCTATGACTGCATTTGACAGGTAATTGCTGGCTTAGTAGCATCAAATTCATGTTAAAATGCCATAAAGGACCAAGGAGCTATTTGTGTTCCAGAGAAGATAGGCCAAGTGGCCAGACTGTGTTGTCCACAGGCATCAAAAAAACAAGCAGCTGGGTTTCTGTGATCACTGCCTCCCCCGTACGTCCCCAGAGAGTACGAGACGGTCTTATGGGCCACTTGCCACAATATCATCGCCTTGTCAGAAAGCTCTTCATTTTGTTCAAAGGGCAGAGGACACTGTCCTTTCCATGTCGTGAAATACTAATAAAAAACTCATCTTACAGGTTGAAGAGTTTTCATTTTTATGAGTTGAGGAGACAGGGATTTCTGACAGCCCTGGATGGACAGCATGAAACATGACCACTGTGAAATTTGGCCTCCTGAGGCCTAGAGAGATGGTGGCTTGAAGCAATGGTCTGGATAATAAAGGCAGGTCTCAAGGCTGTTTTATTAGCATTGGTCACCTTGCTTCTGATATGTTAGAATGACTTTGATGGGCAATTTAATTAAACCGCTATTTGTTTTGTAAGTGCAAGTGATTATCTCTTGATTTTATCCTCTGCTGCTCAAGTAAATTGGTCAGTGATTGATTTTTTTTTAGCATCATGATACAGGTAACTTTCTCAGTTTTATACATTTCTTCATAGAAATTTGCTTTGTTTTCTCAAATTATTCCACCAAGTTTAGATTTATTTATTTTTTATGACCAAGAGATGGGACTGAAATAGCTTCTGTGGAAAAAATAAAGTTCTTTCTTCAGTTTAAAATTGTAAATTTGTTTCCAAATATTAAATCAATGCTTTTTATTTATTTTAAAATTGTATTCCTTGTAGCTTTCAGGGCCAAGTCTTGAGGTCTATCAACCCAAGGAAAGAAAGTATGGAACAGCCTAGGACAAACTGGCCATTGATCAAATTTAAGTCCCAATGCTGACTTTTAGAAAGACAATAGTTGTAAAAATCAGGCATTAAGAAAATAAGGATTCTTCTAGATCACTTTATCTCCTCTTGTATATCAAGGACTATGCCCAAAGAATTCAAGATCATGGGGTTTCCTCCACAACACAAAGGTGACAGCTTTGCCACCTATGGTTGGAGGTCAAGCTTGCTAGGGGGAAAAAGGCAAAGTTAAAGAGGAAGCAAAATGTCCAAGACTGGACCTTTCTAGCCAGCAAGGCTGGACATCTTGAGGGAGAAGTAGGTTGACTGAGAGATTGGATGCCACGTTCTCATCCTTGTTCACACACTTAATATGTTCTTCCAGGATTGAACTTTGGCAGAGCAGTGGCAAGGGAGAAGACCTAGAAACAACCAGATATGCCTGAGAGGGTCAAAAGACATGGAGGTTAATGGCCAATGTGAGGAATAAGGTAGACTCCTTAGAGAACTCCAGCCCTCAGCATAGGTCCATGTCCATTCTGGCTCTAAAAAGCTGACAAGAAGGAGGCTATACAAAGCTGCTATTTCCTCATGAAGTGTGAGGGAGTGGCAGTGTGCCTGAAGAGAAGACTTGGAGTTTCCTGCGTATAACTTGCATTAACATAGCCAAAAGGCTGCAGTGTTTGAAGACATCAAATTTGGAGACAAATGACCGGGATCATGTGCTCTGATGGTGGGAGCCAGATATCTGAATATAGTCATGAACAATTTAGAGGAGCCACTCTGCCACTCTGCCATGGAGATCAAGGAGGTTTTCCCATCTGGGGACTCCCCCTTCCCGGATGCGATCATGTAAGCCACACTCCTGCCTCTGACTGATACTCATCTGCTATACACTAGTCTGGCCATACTGATTACTTATGGTCAAGTCTCTTCTAACTGATCCTGGTTGTTAAATGTTAGTATTTTTAATGTTTTTCCTATGCCTATCCCATATTTCCAGAAACCATCTTGGAGGGAAAGTCAGAACTCTCAAAGATAGAGAATTATATCCATAGCAACTGAGCATTTACCGAAAGACACTGCTAAAAATTTGAATTGGACTAAACATATTAAGTTGGACTAAAATTAAGTTGTCCTTCCCTTTGGCACTAAGGTGAAGAACCTATAAAGGGAGGATCCAATCAATTAATCAAATATAAACAAACTACATTGTTTCTCTGTGAAATTTAGTGAATTTGCAGCTTTGTGAGCAATTCTGGTGTATGGGAGATTGGAAAGGTCTGGGGACTTCCATTTTTACTTAAATCCATTAGGCACGCTAAGTCCTATAGGGCAGGGATTTTTTGTATTTCCAGTTCACAGAATAAGTTTCTGGCACATGGTAGGTGCTCAATAAGTATCTGTTGAAGAAATTACAACTATAACATGAGGCAGACTTGCAAAGTGCCTCCTAGGAATCACAAAACAATATCAACAAAAGCAGAGTGCCCCCCAGTGTCCCCATCATACTCCCTAGTTTTCAGCTCCCTCTAGCATATTATGTTCCGTTTTAGGCCCCCAAATTTAAGAGAAGGGCATTCATCGATAAACCAGAGAGGATCCAGAAGAGAGCAGGCAGGACAAGAGAATTCTGAAAACCACCCCAGATAAGAAACAGTTGAGACTAGTCAAGGAAAAAAAATGATTGATGAGAGGTAGGATGCTATTTTCAAATGTTAGAAATTCATTAAGGATGAGAATGGAATAAATGTATGATTGCATGTTCATAATTAGACCCAATGAAAAAAAATTATGGATAGGCAATTTGGGCTCAGTGTAACAAAGAAAATACTGACCCTAATTTTCCAGTAATGGAATGGATTGCTTTGTGAACCAGGATGTGAGAATTTTACATATTATCTTGTATTTTCTTTTCAATATTCACTGGTATTTGCCTCCCTTTCCCTTCAACTCATTGTATATTCTTGAAAGCAGAAAAATGTAAAATTTGGAAGGTAGGGTTAGATTTAAAACTTCATTACCATTAAGAATTATGGGGCTTATCAACTGATAGTCCATTATCTCGGGCCCTCAGATCACAAGGTGGCAAACTCAGATCGGACAACGTATCCTTAACTGCGGGGTCCAGATCTCACCTGATGTCCAGATCATTACCTGATGTCCATTGCAAAGTAAAATTGCGAATTTTGTAAATGAGGTAAGATTTCATGAAGTTGATGAAAAGGTAAGAGAGCCCAAATCACATACAAAACTATTTACTAATGAGGATTCAGCAGGGTTATTTCTGTTAATAATTGAAGGAGAAGAGTTTGAAAACATAAGGATTTGATAAGTAGTTTCAGCGGGAATTGCAGCCGCTGGGTTTGAAATCATTGGAATATCAAACGATGAAGACAGGCCCTTGGCAAAACTGATGCAGCTCTTGAACACTTGTAAACATGATCTTTTTTTTATATTGGTTTCACAAAAGTCACTCTAAAGGTAAAGGGTATTGCTTCATGTTGTTATGAAATTGGATCAGAAAAATGATCTTACCCTGAAAATAGTAAATAATTTGTTTTGTGGTCCTATGAATTACCCATAGCTTCTGTCAACTTAAATGTTCTTAAATATTAGGTGAAAAATTGTTCCCGATAACTTTTGCCTTTTTTTTAAAGATGAATTTAAAATGAGCTTTCCCCCCATTTTGTGAAATTTGGTCTTCATTTTACATAGATTCCATTTTGGTGAACTTCTCTAGCAAAAAGTATCCTCCAATAACGCAAAACTCCTGGATCTCTCTGTTTCTTCTACCAGGAATGCTTTTTTTTGCCTTTTAGTTTTGTCAAAAAGGGACAAAGCATATCAATAATATCAATAAATGCTATATTTCTACTTGAGTTACCCATGTGGATATCAAAGAAATAGTGGTATTTATTTGCCACCAAGCACCGTGCTAAGGACCTTGTAAATAATCAATAAATAATTCTTTATTAATTTATTCATTCATGCTAGGCACTGAGGACATAAGAATAATTCAGTTCCTTACTTCATGGAACCTACAATTCTATAGTTATTCTGAGTTAACAAGTTACCTTTATTAGTATTACAAATATACATATACCGAAATACCTTTTTATCACGAATGTAATGTATACTCATTGTAGATGAATTCAAAAAATAAGAAAGTGATCAAGAAGAAATCAAATGTAATCTTACCACTGGGAAATAAAAGCTCATGATATTTGGAAATAGATGTTTATAGACTTTTTTCTATGTGTGCATTTAGTACATGTATTTATACATATGTATATTGTATAAATATATACAAATTATGTAAGTATATATAATAGTACAAATTATATAGTATATACTGTATATATATAATATATACAGTATATAATTCTATAATATATATAATATATATAAATATGCATATTTGTACATTATATGAACATAGATATTTTAAAGATATTTATACTATGCATACTATTTTATAAATTGTCTAGTTCACAGATATTTTTAATTTATTATTATTTTTTTAAAGATTTTATTTACTTGACGGAGAGCGAGAGTGAGAGAGCATAGAGGGAGAGGGAGAAGTGGATTCCCCTCTGAGCAGAGAGCCCAACGTAGTGCCCGATCCCAGGACCCTGAGATCATGACCTGAGCCAAAGGCAGACACTTGACCAACTGAGCCACTCAGGAGCCCCTCATAGATATTTTTAAGAAGTATATACCTACTTAATTAAATCATAATGACTAAAAGATATTCCATTATATGGATATGCCATAATTTACCAAATTTTCTACTCTTGGTCATTGAGATTGCTTCTGAAATTTTTTCTATTATTAACACTGTAATTACCCAAACATACATTTTCATTCACTTATCCATTCTTCTTTTCGGGTCAAGTATTTTATACTATGTAAGCTTGAAGATTTAAAAATTAAGAAAATTAACAAAAAATTTAAATATTAAAATACAAGCAAACTGAATCTACAGTGTTAGAATTCAAGATAATGGTTGTCATTGGGGGTCAGGTTGAGTGTTTCGATGGGAAGGAGACATAAAAATTGTTTCAAGCGCACTTGGACTGCTGTGGCTTGATCTGGGGTTGGTTCCATGGGGATGTTCACTTTGTAAACATCCTAGGAGCTGTATACTTATGACTTGTCACTTTCCACTTTCTTGTATTTAGGTTGCACATCAATGGAATAAGTTAAAAAATTGTACTATGATATGCATCCATGTTTATATCCTTAAGTAAATTCCAAGAATCCAATACTATTATCATTTTAAGATTTTTTTAAAAATTCGTGTTGCTAATTATTCTGCAGAAAAATTTGCACCAGTTTGACTCTTAGCAACACTATATAAGGTGTGATTTCACTGCATTCAAATTAATACTGTCATCATTTTTTCTAATTTTTAATGATTTATAAATTTAAAATTTGATTATTTCTCTCTCTAACTTTTTATTTGGAACATTTTCAAACTTATAGAAAAGTTGAAAGAATAATATAATGGACATGCAGAGCTCCTTCATTAGATTTGCCAACTTCCAACTTTTTTGCCACATTTGCTTTCTTTCTCTGACTCTATTTACCCCCCGACACACGTACACACATACCCATGCACCCACTTGTGTGTATATTCATACACATTCAGTTTTGAATTCTGAACTATTTGAAAATAAGTTTTAGACATCATGACAATTCACCCCTTAATGCGTCACTTAAGAATAAGGATATGTTTCTACATAACCATAATCCCTCTACCATGCCTTGAAACATTAACAGTACTTCCGTATTATGAAGTAATATCTAGTCTGTATTCATATTTCCACAATAATCTTTTCTGTTTTTTAAACACAGGGTTAGATAAAGTTCATTCACTCATTGCACTTGGCTGTTTTGTCTCTTTAGTCTCTTTTTATCTGAAACAGTCCTGCCACCTTACCCTACCTTGCTTTCTTTCACCACATTGAAATTTTTCAAGTCTAGGTCACTTGAAAACCTTCTGTTTGTTTTCCAGTGTGTACAACTCTGCTTGATTCTGTGGGTTTATGTTACAAAATTATTATAGGTTTCCAGAGGCACATGTATCAGCAACTGTAACAAATTTTCATTTTTGGCTATTGGTTAATCCGAGCAGGACGCTGGTTCTCCAGTTGGGCACCAGATGTTTTTACTGAGGGAGAAAAAAAAAAGCATTAAGAGCCTTTAAATCTTACACTATTGCTTTGATCATTTAAGAAATAATACTGACATTTCGCTCTCCGAAATGTGTTGCAAGGGTTTTCCTTGTTATTGACACGATATATTATTCAATGAATCAGTGAGTATAGAACCAGTTTAAAAGACCTGAAAAGGCAGTGACAGCCAAGAAGGATATTTTGAAGTTTGAAATGATCCCTATATAAATAGAACGGATCAGCATAACTTTGGGATAAAATTAGCCGACAGTTTGTGGGCTCTCCAGCATGTGCCTGTTTGCTTGGTGCCGCTCTCCTGATAAATCACAACAAAGCTTCCAGAGAGGAAGGATGGAAGGCGCCGCCACCCCTATCACTAAATCTGCAGCGGCCAAGTTAGTTAAGAGAAATTTCCTTGAGGCTCTAAAGTCAAATGACTTCGGAAAACTGAAGGCCATTTTAATCCAAAGGCTAATAGATGTGGACACAGTTTTTGAAGTTGAAGATGAGAATATGGTTTTGGCATCTTATAAACAAGGTAAAAAATTATAGGTGTGATTATAAAATTGATAGAAAATGGATTTTTTTTTTTTTTTGTAATGCACAGTGTCGGTCACCCACTCTAAGCCAGTAGCTCTTACTGGCTTTTAAGTTTAAGTATGTATTTTAAAAATATTTCTAATTTAATCTTTTCTCTTTTTAACTAGATAGCATCATGGGTGGCGTATATTTGCATTTCTTTCTTTCTGTCTTTTCTTTTCTTTCTCTATCCTTGTGTCTGGAATTTGAAATCCTGGACAATCATATTTATTAGTGTACTTTGCTTTTATTTCTAACTTTTCTTCTGCCTAAAATGACACAGAATAAAGAAAACATCTCTAGATTATGGCTAAACAGACTGCTAAGATCTAATCCAGACTGTGTGACTGCCTTGGGGACAGAGTGCTAACTCTATGCTCACACAGCCACTTAAAGATATTTCATCTCTGTATCTATCTGGTTGGAAAAGGGAATTTTTGCCCCCATTTGGAGGGTTAATGAATGGGTAAGGCTCTGCCTTGATGCACCTTGCTGGTCCTTATCATGTTAATGAGTTTTTAGTTCAGGCAAAAAGCTGAAACCAGAAAAACTAAAAAGTTAACTTTTTTTCCTTGACTACAATAATAGATCAAAATTGTAGATATCCTGAGTACAGAATGTCTGCCTTTTGAAGAACGAGGGTAACAAGAATGAGAACTGAATTTTTTTTTTATCAAGGGATTTTTCTGGAACCCACACTTAAGAAATCAGAAATAAATTAGAAGTACGCAGATTCTGATTTCCCAAATCAGCTAGTTAATGGGGAACTTGAGTAGCGAGGCCATCTGGTGAGCAGACTACAAACAAACACCATGTCCAACATCATTTCTGTTTAAACAAAATAGATGATAAGGTCTGGTGTACATTATTTGGAGAGAGATAGCAATTCTTTCTTCATGTTGAAAGTACTTTCCGTTCACATATAAATCATCAGCACCATGAATTTTCAGAAACTAATGTTAATGGTATATATTTTCACATTAATTTACTGGACTGTGTTTATGATTTTTCCTGGAGGGCTTTATCATAAATCGGCATTGCTACCTTGACTGGAAGAGAATGAAGAGGTTTGTTTTTTAAAAAGTAGTTGATGGGGCTCTGTTATAAGGAAGGAGCGTATACCATATAATCAGATTACTTTAACCTTCTGGATTTGTTCGTGAAAGACTGAACGCTAAATACATTTTTAAGGTATCTTTTAAGCTTAACATGTATGCCCATGAAAATAACTTAGGTCCAAGTCAGTGTAATTTATTTAACACTGAGTTGTGAAGACTACCTTTTCCCATCTCCTAAACACGCCAAATTGCATGGATCACCTGAGGTTTTAAGGTTGTGAGAAAAAGGAAGTTTTAGGGCAGGCTCCGGGGAAGAAGGGTGCAGTTTCTCCTGCTTCCAGTGGGGTCATCACCCCTGAATCAGAAGAAAATGCAGTTTTAATCCTTTCTGTCAATATGAGCCGATTCCTATGGTCCTCATAGAGCTAAAAATTCATTCACAGTAATGGGTGTTTTCATAGTGTTAGGACTGTGGGATGTGGCTTTCCATTAGGGAAACAGCAAATTATACCCTCTGGGAAAGGAAAAGTAAAGTTCCATTTCTTATACATGCCAGGTGAACATATGCACAGAAATAAAAGGATTTATGGTCATATCTTCAGAGTCTATACAGGAATTGTGTGTATGTGTGCGTGAGCACATGCTTGTATGCACAGAAAGAAATACACGTGCTCTCTGTTTAATGTGGGTATAAGAGTCCATCTCTTTAATCTTAAACCCAGATTAAAGCCTCATTTTTCTTCAAAGTTTCTTCAAGTTTTTTGTCCTACGTTTTCACATGTCTTCCAGCCTAATTATCAATCCCTTTAATATTTCAGTCAGGAATGGAAGTGATAAATAGAATCCTAGTTGCTAGCCAAGCAAAGTTGACCTAAGTGGTTATATCAATTTCTTAAGTCACAAAGGAATTCCCTACCCTGTTCGGGTAGGGCTGAGCAAGCTACACTGGTTAATTAGTTAATTAGGGTTAGTTCCTTTCTGAATAATTCTGAGGCATGACACCCTTTTCTGTGTGGCCTTGAAGGGTATGCAGTTGGATTAAACTTTGTGAGACTTTATTAAATCATAGCAGACTTTTAGGACGTTGAATGCTGTTGGATTGTTAAGCAGCAGTTTTTGATTTTTAAAAGCACCTTTGAAAGGCTCCACGCAGAAAAGTGTACAGATCATAAGTGTACAGCATGATTTTCATAACATAAACAAACCTATATAACCAGCATCCAGATGTGGAAACAGAAACGTTATCTGTTTACTTTTGAAGTGTGAGAATCTTCAGGTTTTAGTTACCTTGTGGCTTATTAAGCACGACAATGTTTAAAACCTATAAAAGATACCCTGTGACCTTTAAATTTGCTTGTATAATTAATAATGTAATCTATATTCAACATTTCATTGTCCTGCAGAAGATCAACAGGGGGACAATTAATCCCAAACCATTTTTACTTCTTTCAGGACATACAGCATTTTTCAAAAGTGACCACATTTTTTTTCCCCTAACTATGGTATGTCTAAGTTGGTATACAAGTCAGTTCATAATTTTTGGAAAGACAATTCAGAACTCTGTTGGCGAGGAAATCAACTTGGGGCCTAAACACTGCTCCCCCAAATCCACCATCTAGTTGGCACACTCACGTAAGCAAATGTATAATGTGGATTCTGTGAGGAAGGCAGAACAAAGCATCTGGAAATTCACTTCTGCTTCCTCATCCCACTGAGTAGCTTCTCTTGCCCATGCGACAGAGAGCAGAATTCCAGAGCTCAGGTTCAAATTGTGGGTCTCACCTAGCCCCAGCACCTAAGAATGATTCTTAAAGTTAGAGAGCTCTTGTTTTATTTTTTAAAGTTATGTTAAACCTCATCAACAAATCTTCAGATAAAATCATGTTTTATTAAATGAAGAAAAAAAAAACCTCTCTCACACTTTGGAAAGCAAACATTACAAACATGCTGGCTGGCATTTGGGGTAACCCCTGGAGGACAGCAGAGACATGTGTCTCTAAAGCAAAAAACAAGCAAGCAAAATTCCATCTACCAGACGACGGCTTTAAAATGGGGATGGCGTGAAGAAAAGTTAGATACACAAACAACTTTTTTAACTGCCACACGCAGTAAGTAGTTGTGAAGTCAAGGGATATTCATGATAGAAAGTTTCCCATGAGCCAAGTGTGCAGTATCCAGAGTGAACGCAGGATCTGTAAGAAAACCCAAAGCTATTCATATGGGTTCTCACTAGTGATTCCTATATTGGAAACGTGAACATCTGTACAGCTGTTTCCAAAGGCTTTTCCAACTACATATTTCGATTCTCTTTCAGATGTATGAGTCTTGGCGCGTTAATGATACAGGCAGAATATCATACTTCTCTCTTGGGTATGAAATTCCCTCGTCAGCAAGGTTAATCAGAGTCCTTTTATTAATCAGTGTAATGCACTTTAAGTACTTCGTTTATGGCCCACAGCCGCAGGTTCTTTGGTTGGTAGTCATATTTTTAATTAAAATAACCAATGAGTGATTTCGCTGGAAAACTTTCTGGCAGGTACTCTGTCTACTTTACTAGTAACAACTGCCTTCCAAATATCTTGAAAGCTCTTATTTCCACTCTCTTAATGAATAATCTCTTTATCACCTCATTTTCCTCTGTGCCAGAAATTCGCTCTCCTACTTTCCTATCACCATCCGAAGGGTTCTTTTCCCTTCCTGGATGTTCAAACTTTTTTCTTTTAAATGTTGCATTTCAGGCTGACTTTTTTTTCCCTCTCCTGGGGGAGCTCTGAGATTTATCCTGAAAATATTAGCTATTAAAAGATAGCCAAGAATTGTGCTTTAGTCTATAATCCTTCAGGACTGTGTAAATACGTGGACACAGGCAGAGCAAATGTCTGCTAATCCAGCCACGAGCAGCATGTGTAACCTTTGGCTGTAATAACAGAGGCTTCTCATGTGTGGGGTTCTTTGGACTCAGACAACATTATAGCTGATAACTGTTGCAGAGCCCAGGCTTAGCTGAAAGTTTACCAGGGATGTGTACATCCCCACCAACATGAAGCAGAATCAATCCCTTCTTCCAAAAGATAGCCCAAACACTAACTCTTCTCTCTTTACCGTATTTCCTGGGCAGAGGGCTTTCTACTCAGCTATTCAGGCCTATCTCTTTGGTTTCAGATTTAATTAATTACACACACACACACACACACACACACACACACACACACACACAAAATTATGCGGAATATCTTTGTAGGGGTAAAATTTCTAAAATCCTCCTAGAACTTTTGCCCACAAGTGCTGTTGGTTTGGGAGTGTGATGTGGGCAGTCAGCAGATCACCCACGGCCGTTTAAAGATTTCGGGAGACCAGAGTTTGAGTTGATCTGTCCGTACCGGTGAGACAGGCATGAGCACTTTATGCTACTTAATCTTATCCTTATTTGTAAAGCGGAGACTTTGTCAAAACCCTCTCCAAATCCCCTGCCTGCCGATAATCTATGATATACGAAGGGGAAATGATATAAACAGATGATGTGTCATGGTTTGGGGAAGGTGAAAAGTAACTGCAGATACTATAAATCTATGTGGACATGGCCTGTATTTGAGAGTCTCTGTGGGCTTTTTGCCTAGGGGAGGATCCATAGTCTCTTCTCAGTTAAACCCCTCGCTCAAGCAGGGCTCTTCGAGCATCGCTGCCCACGCACTGCAGACCTGGGTGGGGGGACAGAGTGAGTGGCTAACAGTTTTAGGGAGGCAGAGCCTTCTTTACTACCCTCTCAGGGGCTTTGTTCCCAGATTACCCCCGCTGGCCTTTGTGCCCATCTGAGCACACAGAAGGCAGCTTGGCACCTGCCAAGGTGAGCAGAGAGAGGCTCTTTGAAAAACAAATGCTCAGAATCAATCACATTCTAGTCCTGAAGCCCTGGGATAATTCTGCCCTGGAAAGAAGGAAGAGTGTACAAAATGAAGATGCCTGATGAGTTAACTGTAGTTCGGTTAAGCTGTGACTGTTGGAGGTTATATGTTACAGGACAAATTCTGATGCCTTGGTGTTTTGGTATCAACACAAGCATGTTAATTGGTGCTGCCTCACTGTGGTTTCTGAGGGTGGCTTTACCTCAGTTTCGGTCCCCAGAGTGGGTAGGTGAGGTGGAAAAGACACTCTTGCTCCTTCCCGCACTTGGTACAAATCGACCTGTGGCTGCAGCCTCATTTTAAGGTGTGAGGGCACAAGGGGTGACGGTACATAGCCTCCTTGCTATGGGCTGCTTCATTCGCTCCAGAAGTCTTCCCTGCTATGCCTGGCATTGAATGATCCAGAATCCTCCCCCCCCCACCACAGATGCACATACACACCACCACCAAAAAGTTCTGCAATGCCGCTTCAGGATACACTTCGGTGGGCTGTGATCTGTATCTGACAATCTGTCCCCTTCCTATTTCTCTATTCAGCTTCTAGGGGCACCAGCAAAGGTGTCTTATTGCCAACCCCCTACACACATTTCCATCTAGGAGAGGTGAGCCGTAGGCACAAGTTCACCTGGGTGGGGGTGGGCTGAATCCCAGGACCTGGCTGTCTCCGAGGCTGATTTACTGGTTAATGATTATGACCAAAGAACAGGCAGAGGCAAGGGACTGAGACTAAGGACAACTGATGCATGCAATAAACCGGGCAGGCTAGATTCTCTAGGTGCTACCGGGAATTTAGGAGGAAGAGAAAACATCCACAAGCAAATGCATTTCCCTATCAGAGATGTGGCATATTATAGATGAATGCAGGATCTGCTTTCCTTCCTCGTGATTTGTGAAGCAGGCTTGGCGCTAAAACCTATTCTGCTTCCACAAAGACAAAGACAGATGGAAACCCTGCACTGCAGATATCCTGAGTCCATTAGCTTGGACTGAGGCGGGCGACTTATGGCTCTAGCAGCCTGAAAAAGTGGCAGTTTTCTCATCTGGAAAATGAAAGGCTTGGACTGGATAATCTTCCCCCCAGCGCTAACATTCTGTGTTTTCTTTGATTTTACATCAAAATGGTGTTTTCTTAATCAGCTCTCTACTGCTTCCTTTCTGAGATCATTTTTCTTCCCATTGCAGAAGCAGGCACGAGTTTCCAATCAGTTGGTGCACAGAGCTGCCAAATCTTTGCTGCTAATCAGCATGCAAAACATACTCCAGTTTCCAGATCTGGAACCAGCCTCTTTCCAAGACAGTTAGAAGAGACTGGCTTTGCAAATTGCTTGTTGAGGAAATCTGAGCGTTAAAATGACTGATTAAGTATTGGTGTTAATGTGATTCATTCATTATCAAAAGCAGGTTGCACACCACAGAGCTTGAAAACTCTGCTCAGAACGGAGATTCAGTGTACGTAGCTAAATAGAAACGTATAAATGGGTATACACACATGCAGTGTGTGTGCCTATCTGTTTATTCACACACATTACAGGCACAAGGTTGATAATTCTGCAGCCCAGAGTGTCTGTGATACTATTTGTCTCTGCAAGAGAAAAGTTCCTATCAACAAACACCTTCTCTTTACAGTGTCTGGAGTCTCAGATTAGTATCTTAGCCCTTAGTTCTATTAGTTGAATACAGATTCCTACATAAATTCGGATAATCCTAAGAGGGTCACACTTTAAAAAATCCTCAATTCATTAGACTTTAGTGTGAATTAACTTTGGATTTCTTTTTAAAGAGGCGATGTGGATAAGGGGAGAGCTGAGAGGGACGGAAAGTCAAATGGCCTTAGAATTCTGAATGGAATGAAAAAAGGGTGTGTGTGTGTATGTGTGTGTCTAGGGTGGACTGTGGGCTACAGAAAAACAAACTTGAGGTTGGGTTCATTCATTCCCTCAGGATTAGTCAGCATTGTTCACGACCCTATAATATGGCCTTGAAACTAAATTATCTTTCTCCCTCTGAACAGGGGGACAATAGTTTATTTTAATTTCACTTATTTTTACAAATAGTTATACATGCACAAGGTATTGAATTTAAAAGCTCAAAGGAGGCATCCAAGGTTGAGTAAATCTATGTCCTTGTCTCCCAGCCCCTAGTTCTTAGAGGCCACTGCTGTAACCAGTTTCTTGTTTGAGGTGTCGATAAATATTTTCACATATGATAGCATATTATGCACATTGGTCAGCCCCTGCTTCTCTTGCTCAATAATATATCTTGAGATTTTCCCATATCAGTGCACATAGAACTGCCCTCTTTATAATGGCTGTATAGTATTCGATTGCATGGATGCCCCATCATTTTTTTTAAACAGTCTCCTGTTGATGAAGATTGAGATTGTTTCCAATCGTTACCCATTAAGAACAATGCTATAGTGTGGTGCATGTTCTTGTCCACAGGCCAGGTTATCATAATTCCTGAGAACTTTATACTTTTCACAGAGTTCAATGCAGATGGTATTCTTGGAAGTTGGGCAATACAGTGGCCCTTAAAGAGCATTTCATACGTGAGTGATGATACTTGTAGGATAAATACCCAGGAGTAGCACATGTGTGATGTTTCTCACTTAAATGAGAGAATTTTAATACCTGATCGCCAGGCCCGCTTGTAATGTAGGCCTCATCCTCCGAGCACCCTCCAGATGCTCAGCACTGTTGCCCAGAAGTATTCCCAATATTCTAGATTTATTCTGACCTCATCTAATCAGTGACGAATACAACTTTTACCCCTTTTGTTTTGGGCCCTGCACGTTTATTAACGTGGCTTAAGATTGGATTAAGCTTTTTTGGCAGCTCCATCCCCCTGTTGGCTCCTTTTGAGAATTCTGTCAACTCAAATCCCTAGGTCTTTTCTCAAATAAATTACCATTAAACCATATTCCACTTACCTTGTATACTGGAATTTTATAACTTAAAAACAACCTTCTGATTTATCCACGTTAAAATATGTTTTGTTGTTTCAGCCCTAGAGTCTCTTCTAAGCTGTTGAGTTATCTCTACATCTTCATCTGGCCATCAGTATTTTATCTTTCTGAACATATTTTCCATTACCCACTCATAGTAAGCTTAATGCTATGGCTCTAGGTATTGACACTGAAAGAAGGTTTATGAAGTTCTGTTGTTATGGCTTGTGAGACATGTGAGGGAGAGAGGGACAAGGGGAGAAGAGAACATTTCCAACAACTAATGGGAAAAATTTATCTAAGATCTCAGTTCTAGGAACAGCTATGCTTCTCCTGAGCAATTAATTTGTATATAGCTTGTGGGCATAGTTAATTGTGCAATACATCATGTTTTCCTATTTATTTTGGCTGCTAGGAAGTTCAAAGGCAAATTTGCAATGTGGTTCTAGTGTATAGGACACAGTTTGTATTTTGTGTACCGATCTTAACCCTTGACCACTTTTTTTTAACCTACATTATTTTTTTCCTTTGCCCTTAGATCATTAAAAAAATCTTGTATTAAAAAAAATCTTGTGTAAAATTTGTGAGTTGCCTTAAGTTTTTCTTATCAGTAAGAGATATTGTAAAAACCAATAGGCAGGCAAATAAAATCTTGGCAAGACAAATATTTTTAAAGACATCAAATACATTCATACCTCCGATTGACAACAACAGCACCAACTATAGGGCAAAAGAACTGTGATGGAATAAAAGATATAATCTTGCAACTAACAGCTTCAGAATCATTCAAGACAATAATTGGGAGTTGAAACAATAAGAGTCTCATGTAACTCACCATGTAAAATAAAATGCGATCCCATAAATGAGGGTCTCAAACCCAAATGCCTTGAAAGGCTAGGAGGATAAAGTAAATAAAGAAAGCAGGTAATGGAAAATACTAGAAACAGAGAAACTCAAGAGTGCCTGTCCCCCTCAAGTATATCCAAGTATGCTTCTAAACTAGACATTTGCAGACCCATCGGTTACTAGTTTACAACTTCTGAATCACTGCCCCCTCCAGTTTTATAAATGTGACCAAAGTAAAAGTCTTTGTAAAAATTCTCACAAAACAGAAAAATCCTAGGCCAAGAACTTAAACTTTCTTTCTTTTTCTTGTTCAGGTTATTGGTTGCCTAGTTATAAATTAAAGTCTTCCTGGGCAACAGGCTTGCATCTCTCTGTCTTATTTGGTCACGTGGAATGTCTTCTGGTGCTACTGGACCACAATGCTACAATCAACTGTAGACCCAACGGGAAAACCCCTCTTCATGTGGCTTGTGAAATGGCCAACTTGGATTGTGTTAAGATCCTCTGTGACCATGGAGCAAAGCTCAATTGCTACTCCTTAAGTGGACACACAGCTTTACACTTCTGTACAACTCCCAGCTCCATTCTCTGTGCCAAGCAATTGGTTTGGAGAGGTAAGCCTTTCTGGGTGGCTGACATTGTCATCTATTTGCACACTCATGGTTGTGAAACTTGGTGATCATTACTTTCTTCAGGTAATGTAGTAGGGACCCAATTTATAAGTCTCAAACACACACACACACACACACACACACACGTATATATAACACTATATAACTATATAAATGTGTGTGTTGGTCCAGGTAAATTCAGTGATGATCACATTGGAATCACTGTTTTTTTTTTTTCATTGGAGGAGGCTTATTAGTTTACACATTTATTTAACAAATATTTATTTAGCTCTTATGATGTGTCAGTTAATGTGCTAAGTAACTGAAAAAAATAGTTTCTGCCCTCAAGAAGCTATATTCTAGTAGGGGAGATAACTACTAGCAAAATAAAATCATAAACATATAATAATAAACTGGGAAAGGAGCCAAACAGGGTGTTATGAAAGAAAATGTCAGGGGTCAACTATTATAACATGTATAGACTACTCTAAAGATATGACATGTGAGGCTGAAACTTTATGAATGAGAGGGAGCTAGCCATTAAAAAAGGAGCCAAGGAGAAGAGGAGTCCAGGTATAGAGAATAGCATGTGCAAAGTTGCTAACTGACTGAGCCATCCAGGCACCCCAGGATGCTATTTTTTAAGATGGGGAGAGTTGAGAAAGAAGCATGTATGTGGGCAGGATCACTAAATTAGTTTTTTAGGGGCGTTTGGGTGGCTCAGTTGGTTAAGCATCTGACTAGATTTCAGCGCAGGTCATGATCTCAAAGTCCTGGGATCAGCCCTGGGTCAGGTTCCTGCTCAAGGGGGAGTCTGCTAGTCTCCCACTCCTTCTGCCCCTCCCCCCACACAGGCACGCTCACTCCCTCTCTCTCAAATAAATAAATAAATCTTTAAAAATTAGTCTTTTAAAAGTTAGTTTACGGAGGTATAACTCACACACGGTAAAATTCAGTATTTTTGAGAAACACATAGTCATGAAACCATCACCACAGTCACTTAAAAAAGTTCCCTGGTGCCCTTTATAGTTAATCGCTTCGCTTTGCCCCCACCTCCAGCAAAAACACTGGTCTGTCTTCTGTCTCTATAATTTTGTCTTTTTCAGAATGTCATACAAATTAAATTATACAATATGTAGGTTTTTGGGTCTGTTTTTTCCTATTTAGCATAATGCATTTGAGATTCATCCATGTGGTTGCACTCACCAGTATATCAGACCTTTGATTGCTGAGTAGTATTCCATATATAGATGTAACACAATTAATCTGCTCCCCAGTAGGGGGACATTTGGATTGTTTCTAGTTTTTTGGCAAGTTTGAAAAAAAGCTGACATAAAGATTTGCATACGGATTCTTGTGTGGAAGTGTTCCCATTTCTCTTGGGTAAATACCCGGGAGTGGGATGATGGGTTGTATGATAAATTTATAAGAAACTGCAAAACTGTTTTTCAACCTAGTTGTACATTTTGCATTCCAACCAGGATTGCATGAGTTCAGTTGCTCTCCATCCTTGCCAGAACTTGGTAATGTCATATTAAAAGAAAAATTTATTTTAGCAATATGAATAGGTTTATAATAGTATGTTATTATGATTTTAATCAAAATTCCCCTAATGACCAAGGATGTATGGGTATGTATTTATTTGCCAGATGTGTATTTACTTTGGTGAAATATCTGTTCCTATCTCTTGCTCCTTTTTAAAAATGGGTTGTTTGTTTTCTTATTATTGATTTGTGAGAGTTCTTTATATATTCTGGATACTAGCCCTTTATCAGAAATGCGGTTTGCAAATATTTTTATTCATTCTTTGACTTTCCATTCTTCCTGTCTTTAGAAGAGCAGAAGTATTTAATTTTAATAAATTCATTTATCAATTTTTACCTCTTATGGCTTATGCTTTATGTGTCCTACCTAGGAAGTCTTTGACTAATCCCAGGAACAAAGATTTTCTCCTATGGTTCCTCCTAGAGGTTTTATAATTTCAGGTCTTACTTTTAGGTCTTTGACTCATTTTGAGTTAATTTTTGTATATGGTATAAAGCACAGGTTGAAGTTCAGCTTTTTTATACATGGATACATTATCTTATATATCCAATAGTTTCAACATCATTTATTGAAAAGACTGTTTTTTCTCCACTGAGTTGCCTTGGTATCTTTGTCAAAAATCAAGTGGCCAGATATGTATGGATCCACTGATCTATCTATCTTTTTTTTTTTTTTTTTGCTAATGTTCTATTCGCTTCATTGCTGGAGCTTTATATTAAGTCTCAAAATCAGAGTGAGTTTCCCCAGATCAGTTTTAAATATGAGAAGTTTCAGATCGCTCTGAGACCTCAAAGTGAATGAGTCCAAGTTGCACTTGACATAAACGTGTGGATTGCAGAAGAGAGCTCTGGACTAAAGCTGTAAGTTTAGGAATCGTTGGCTTATAGATTGTATTTGAAGCCAAGGGAATCAATGAAATCACTTGGATAAAGAGTGTGGAGAGAGAAAAGAGAATATAGGACCAAGACCTGATACATTCTTACATTTAGGATGTTAGCAGGATGGAGGGGGGCCAAGGAGAGTGAAATGGATTGGTAAGTGAAGTGAGAGAAAGCCCAAAAGCATTTTTGGCATCATAGAGAATAAGAAAGAGGCAGGTTCAAGAAGGAGGAGGCGGTCAGCTGTATCGATGGCTACTGAGAGATTTAATTATATGTTCCTTAGATTAAGTGACAGAATTATCACTGACAAAAGCAGTTTGGGTGAAATGGTGGGCGTAAAAGCCAGATTTGAATGGTATAATGTGTGAATGGGAGGATAAAAGCTAGGGATGCCACATAGAGACAACTGTTCAAAAAAGTCTGGCCGCACGTGCAAGCATGAGTAGCGTGATTGCTGAAGGGGGCTGGGGGCACGCACAGCAGAGTGTTCTGTAGTTGGAGATAAAAGGAAATGTTTGTGTGCTGAAGAGGATGATTTATAGAAAGCCAACATTTGAAAATGCACGAGACAGGGTAACTAAAATGTTCAAATCTTAGCAGCTGAGAGGGGGTGGAATCCAGAGACTGTTGGATACATCCTCATTTTTAACTGATGGACCAAAGTAAAGGATGGCTTTAAAACGCCAGAGTGCTTATAGATGTGGCAGTGGTGAGATGGAGATCATCTCTGATAGCTTTTGCCCCTCAAGAATGGATAAGGCAAAGTAAGTCATCAGCCAAAAACAAGAGCAGAACGGGTGGAGATTTTAATGAGAGTGGGAAGGGATGGAAAGGTCATGGGTGAAAGATTAGGAGAACAAGCTTAAAGATGCCAGGGTCTTCTCAACCTGTGGGAATCCAAGGGGGAAAAAAAAAAACCCCATCCAATTTCCCCTCCTTCTTGCCCGCCCGGGGGAGGGGAGGGTCTAGTGCAGAGACACATGGGGGAGGGGTAGGTGTCAGTTGGGACCGAGCCACCTACAGCACGTGGCCATCACCACTGCTCACACTGACTTACACATTTAGGGTTTTTAGATGTCGTTTTAATTTTAATTCATATTTTAATTCATTAATTTAAACTTCTAAGTTTTTTTATTTTTAAAATTGTTAGAAAGTTAAGACACGATATATTTGTTTAACTATTGACTTTTAATATTGCTACCTTTTCATTGGGACTTCATCAACCACAGACTGAGAGCGAGCTGCCAAGCCTTTCACTCCTCAGAGGCGTCACCAGAGGCGTCACCATCTCATCCCCCAGAGGACGTGCTTACTGTCTATCCCCTTTGTCCCTATTGACAGAGGGAGACTACCTGAAGATGAGAAGGAGTAAAGAGGTAGGGAGAGGCCAAGGAAGGCTCCCTGTAGGCTGCCACTAATGAACTAGGCTAATAATAATCAAGGAGGAAGAATGCAAGTCCATTAAAGATAAACTTACTCTTAGATCCGTGGCATCAAAGGCCAAAGCCACAAAGAAAAGAAAGATGAATTCGAGAAAGCAAAAATTTTCAGTGTTCGAGTTGCAAACAGGTCCTAAAATAAAAAGGCTGTCATAAAACTGGAAAAAAATATTGAGACTAGATGGACAAAGGTCCTCTTTATAGCCTTCACATAGAGGGAAATCTTTAGAATAAAGTAAGGAGATTAAAAACTAAGAGAGAAAAATAGAACAAAAGACCAAAAACAGATATAGGTATTTCAGACCCTCTCCCCCCAAAACGTATATAAACAGCAAATAAAGATAACATAATGATCACCTGCCCTGATAATCAGTAAAATGTTCATTAAAATGAAGGTGCTTTTGTTGTTATTTATTACATTAACAAAGATACAAACGATGACAATACAGATGTTGCCAAACACAAAGACATGCGTTCACACACTCTTAATGGGACGTGAATGGGTCTGAAGGGCAATGGCAAAAGCTCGAAAACTTTTGTAGCTCAGAAGTTCCGCCTCTAGGACTTAGGACTCATTCTGCACCTTTTGGCTCATATGGGCCCTCATTTATGTAGGGTCTCCAAATCAAACTTTGGGTTCTTACCTCAAGGTTATACATTGAGTCCAAGAGATAGCTGATGAAGGGCGCCTGGGTGGCTCAGTCGTTAAAGCGTCTGCCTTCAGCTCAGGTCATGATCCCAGGGTCCTGGGATCGAGCCCCGCATGGGGCTCCCTGCTGGGCGGGGGGCCTGTTTCTCCCTCTCCCTCTGCTGCTCCCCCTGCTTGTGCTTTCTCGCTCTGTCAAATAAATAAATAAAATCTTTAAAAAAAAAACTTTTAAGAGATAACTGATGAGAAAGAAAGAAGACATTTATCATGTAACAGAATTGGGCTTGGTTGTACAGTCTGCAGAACACTGGGAATGAAAAGACTTTCTCCCCATTCTGTAAGAGTCTTCAATATAGTGCAGTCATACTGTGTTTTTTATAATTTTTGTATCAGAAGCTTTGACTGGTTAAAGAATACTTTCAAAATATACATTGGCATTTTTCATTTTTATATATATTTAGAGTCACAAAAAATTGCCTAATTTATTTTTTGCTTGGAATCACTTATATTACTGAAAACTGAAGAATATTTGCATGTCCAATAGAAAAAAACTTTTTGAGGATTTTATTTATTTATTTATTTATTTATTTGAGACAGAGAGAGAGAGGGCACAAGTGGGTGGAGGAGCAGAGGCAGAGGGAGAAGCAGAGCCCCCGCTGAGCAGATAGCCTTACACGGAGCTCGATCCCAGGACCCTGGGATCATGACCTGAGCCGAAGGCAGACGCTTAACGAATGAGCCACCCAGGTGCCCCTTAACTCATTATTATCCACATCGCATGCAGAGTCATCTAGTTAGGAACTGTAGGAGCCCCAAATGTGTATGTCTAGCTTTGGTGATCCTAAATTCATGTGCACCTAAACACAGAATCTCAAAGTGTATAAGGCAAAATCAGCAGAACTATACCACTTTACTGCAGTTATCTGGGCATGCATCTCAAACACTGAAAAGTCTGAAGAAAGCAGGAAGACGGAAATAATAAAGATAAGACCAGCAATCAATGAGATTTAAAAAAAAAAAAAACAGATTTTAAGAAAGGTTTACCCATTGTATAGAGTATTATTCAGTCATAAAAAATAATGAAGTCTTGATACATGCTACAATATAGATGCACCTAGAAAATATTATGCCAAGTGAAAGAAGCCCGGCACAAAAGGCCACATATTATGTGATTCATATTTCTATGAAATAGCCAGAAGAGGGAAATGCACAAAGCAGATTAGAGTTATCAGGGGCTGGAGGAAAATGGTAATGGGGAATAACAGCTTAATGGGCATGGGTTTCCTTCTGGAGGGATGAAAATATTCTAGCAGTTAATAGTGGTGATAGTTGCACGATATTGTGAACATATTAAATGCCACTGGACTGTACACTTTAAAATGGTAAAAATGGTGCATTTTATGTTATGTGAATTTTACAATAAAAAAATTAAATAGAGGGGCACCTGGATGGCTCAGTCTGCCTTCAGCTCAGGTCATGATCCCAGGGTCCTGGGATCAAGCCCTGCGAAGGGCTTCCTGCTTCTCCCTCTTCTTCTCTCCCTCAAATAAATAAATAAAATCTTAAAAAAAAAAAAGAAAAGAAAAATTTTAAGCTGTGTTACCTTCATACCATATAGAAATTAAAGATTATGTTGTAAAAAATGCTCATTGACATGGAACAATTTTTAAAAAGAAGTTTATAAGAGAGTATAAGCTTATTTTTCTAAAAAGTATATATGATTATGCATATCAGGAAAGAATATCCAAATTATCAGAGTCAAACCTGATATTGTAGCTAATGTTTAGCTATAGCTAATAAGCAACTTCAAAAAAGTAAATTTGTTATTTTAGATCCTTACTCCTAGAATCACACATTTTTTTGTTTTGTTTTGTTTTTTAAAGTGTGGTGCCCAGAAAATATATCAAAAGCAAAACACTTTGTGAATCAGATAAATGAGGAAAATTTCACCCATTTTATGGTTGGAGAAATAGAAGGAAAAAGTAGGGCCTTGAAGTAGGTCTCGCAGCCTAGAAACTCTAGAAGACCGTGAGCATCTTGCATTCTTTCTTTTGCATTTTTATGTCTTCAGCCTCTGGACAGTGCTTGGCACATAGAAGGTACTCCATAAACGGTCCCTGACTGATCTGGGCATGGCTCCAGGAGCCCTGAGTGCACGGATGGGAACTCCGTTTATCTAATAAATGGACACTGTTATGTTCATGGTTAATGAATGAAATGTGGTTGCTGGTCAGGTTCATCCTCTCCATCTCTGGGGGGATAGTTGAGGAATGGATTTTCTCTCTCTTGGATTATGTTGTAGGCACTTTGAGGAGAAGTCACATACATCACTTTGTGGCTGGACAGAGGGAATTGAGTCAGCACACAGACAAGGAAAGTGAGTCAGTCTAACATTAAACTCGGGGACCGGAGAAATCCATTAGAGGGAAAACCAATGCCATGGCAACTGAAAACCGATGTAATTTCATTTGCTACTTAATGGACTCTTTGTAGAAAAAAGTGCTCTTTGTGGAAAAGGCTAATTGAGGCCAAAAAATTGCATGCAATTTTCGCTTAAAGGATTTTCCCCTATTTTTTCAATGTTGCAGAGCCTGCTTTGTCCCTATGCAGGATTTTGTCTGCTATTTTTCTGTTTGCCTTTCTACTTAATGCCCCCCATCTTCTGGCCTTTGTTTCCTTTGGTATTAGTATAATAGTGCTCATCAGTTGAGAGGGCTTATTTACCTCAGTGAAAATGTCCTCTCCGTGAATCCTGCATTTCCCTACGAATAAAGAGAGTCAGGTCAGGTTTAGCTGGCTGAATAGCAGTATATTATTTCTACCTATTCCCTTTCATAAGAGGAAAATGAAAGCTGCTTGTTTTACTCTGCATGAAGCAAATCCTAACAGTTGGAGGAAAAATGTGTTACTGCACGAAAGCCATAAAAATTCAAATGTTTCTTCCCAGAATGTAGTATGAGGTCAATGTAAAGGAGACCCTGCTTTCTCAACGACGGTCCCCTGCTATTTGGTGTGAGGACAACACAAGTTACCCACATGTTAGGAAAGCCCCGTTCAGTGATGAGAACCTAGCAAGGCGAGATGTCATGGGACTTCCCTTTAGCCAAGAGATGCTGGCTCGATAGGCAATCCCTGTCCCCACTCGGTCACGCTTCATGTCGTTCCAGCTCTTACGTTATATGTTGTCATAGCACAAATCTGACCATCCTTGTCGTTTGCAAACAACTTTGAGGATTTTTGCCCCATCTGCCTTACGGTTGGTACCACCTGTGCAATATGAATTCAATCTTTTCTTCCAATTGACATTACTTATTAAATTAAATTTTAAAAGAAACTGCGTATCACTATAAAAATTGATTTGTCACTCTAAAAGAGAGGGCAAGATCCCTTGCCATACATAGAACGTAACAGTAACAGCAAATAACAGGTGGTGAAATTCTTGACTTCCATCTGCCCAGAGACTCTCTTTTCTCAGATGGCAGAGAATGACTCAAAAGCCTCATCTTCTGGTTGCTATTTTTTTTTTTTCTAGAAACATTGTCTCCAGTGATTATGCTCTGAATTAGTGAACTTGAAATTTATTTGCAGGCCATGTCGCATACCCAGTCAGGTAGCGGGTACTCCCAGCCCGTTAAAGAGTGGCCCACATAAGATCACAGCACACTGTGAGTGACACTGCCTTAAGCAGTGTTTTCTAAAGTTGATTGTTTATTTAGTGTTGATTTTAGAAGCATCCCCTTTAAAATCAAGAGTGAGACAAGTCTGCTGTCTTAGCTACGATTTCAACTCTGTCCTCGAGGTCCTTGCCAGCATGAAGAGAAAGCAAAAATAAATAGTATGTATGAAGATGGCAAAGCAGGAAGCAAAACTGTTGTTATTTTGCACAATATGTTTGTCTACATAAAAAAAATAAACAACAAGAAAATATAAGGTCAAATGGTTAGAATTTGTAATTGAGTTCAGCAGAGGTACTGCATTTGCGATCAATAGCCAAAACTCAATCGTATCTCTAAATACCAGAAACAAGCGGCAGGAAATTATTATGTAAGAAAAGATACATTTATATACATCAGGAGAAATTTAAGGTACCTAGAAAATCTATTCCACAAAAGCGTGGAAAAATACAAAAATGGATGAGAAGACATTAAGAAGATACCACAGGCAAGGTTTATTATGAAAAATGTAGTTCTTGATATGCCCACCTAAGTGGCAGCCACTTTCACTTCTTTTAGCTCATTAGTTTCGTATTTATCTCCATATTGCTAAATAAATACCATTTATTTTGGCATAAAATTGAAAAGAATAACTAGCAATATAAGCAATTTCTGATAATATATTTATTTATCATAATGGAAGATGAGGCTCTTGCTCTTTTTTCTACACCCCCCTTCCCCCATACAAGTACCTTTCCCATCTTCCATCCTCACAATATCATGACATTATAACCACAAGGCTTGTGGTAAACTGGGATAACTTCTCCTTTGTACATTTTGTTTTTCCTGGAGTTGTCTCATTTTTTTTTTTTTTTTTTGCTTAGTTTCCTATGGATCATCACTATTTAACCCCAAACTTTTTGCAAATGGTTTTAATCTTTTTTGAAAATATTTCAGTTTTTCTTACAAAAAAAAAAAAATCCCTTCTGGAGCCTTCAGGCCTAGATGGTCCAACTGCTGTCCTCCTGGGATCTCCATTCCCCATCATCCTGGAGACTCCCTTTGCCTCTCACCCATGTTGAATTTCCTGTGTCCTGGATCCTGAGTCTCCCTATATCTTGGTTTGTTATCTGTTTGGGTGGAGCACCTCCTCTACTAGATTTCTGAGAAAGGGGACAAGAGACTACACATCCCCCAGAATGCATTTATCCTACCCTGATATGGCATAGAATTCTAGATGGGTAATCATTTTCTTGTAGAATAATGAAGACATTTCTCCATTTCCCTCTAGTTTCTAGTACCACTTCTGAAAGATCAGGAGCCATTTTATTTCTTCATCTTTTATATATGACCTTTTATCTCCTGTCTTTTTGTCTTTGGCATTTGGAAATTCCATGATGATCTGCTTTGGTGGGTGTATTTTCATCCATTGTCCTGGGTCCTTTCAACCCCCAAAGGTGCAAGTCTCTAAGTTCTGATTTCTTTTCTTCTATTTTCTGCATTCTCTGTCCCTTGAATTGCTATTCTTTAAATATTATACTTCCTGCACTTTTTATCTAATTGTCTTATCTTGTCTCTCCTGTTTTTTTGTGTGTGTTCTTTTTTTTTTTTTTATTAAGTAGACTCCACGCCCATTGTGGAGCCCGACACAGGGCTTGAACTCACGACCCTGAGATCAAGACCTG
The DNA here is from genome assembly GCF_037043125.1 of Eumetopias jubatus. NCBI lineage: Eukaryota > Metazoa > Chordata > Mammalia > Carnivora > Otariidae > Eumetopias > Eumetopias jubatus. The sequence goes on from NW_028274820.1 coordinate 40,119,700, forward strand.
AGCTGAGATCAAGAGTCAGACGCTTAATCAACTGAGCCACCCAGGCGCCCTACCTCTCCTGTTTTTTTATTTCTTTATCTTTATGCTTTCCTTTCTGGGAAATTTACTCCAGATTATTTTTCTCTTGTTGTTGTTTTTTTTAATTGTCTCTGTCTACCATATTAAAGGCTTTCCTTAAATTTTTATAATCTTTAGATGTCTGCTGATAGTTAAGATCGAATGACTAAAAGCTGTTTTGGAATCTCAGTATATGGGTAAGTTTAGTTTAACTATTAGCTTTGCTATGTCGTATCTGGCTGGATCTTTTATTTGAGAAATCTCTGACATAGTATCTTTGGATCTTTTTTTTTAGGTTGGCCAGGTTCTCAAAATAAATAAATAAATAAATACCTCTACCTGATTTCTTCCTGGGTTAAGACCCAGTTGCCTATTTTCTAAGTGCTGAATTGAGGAAAAGGGCTGGGAATGAATAAGGAGTATACATGCTGTCTGGAATGCTCTGTCTTCTCCTCTTGACCGAGCTAACTTCTAGCACCTAAGGCCTTAGTTCAGACATCATTTCCAAAGATCATTCTTCCTGAATACACTTTAATGAAGTTAGGTCCCTATGTCACTCTGTATTCTCATGACATGTAGTTTTCCTTTGTGGCACTTGCATTTTGTTTAATCCTTTGACTAGTATCTGTTTCCCTCACTAATCTATGTCTCATGAGAGCAGAGTTTTGCTCAGCATAGGGCAGTGTGTAGTCCATATTGGTTGCTGATTGTGGAGTATTCGTGAATGTTCTATTGAATGCAAGTACCAGCACTAGGGAGGACGGTGGGATTGAACCAGAGCAATTCTGTCACCATTACTGGCAAGATGACTCTTGGTTTATGGTCCATTGCACTCCTTGCTTCTCTTCCTACATGAAGACAGTATGAAGAAGGGAGAAGCCAGAAGTGTCAAATACTATTGAGGAATCTAGCAAGATGAGAATTAAAAAGTTTACATTAATTTAATGACATGGAAGGACTTGGATATTATAGTAGCCGTTGAGTCACGGATGCAGAAATCAAAGTAGAGGGGATTGATAACTAAAACAGGTTGCGAGTGTGAACAAATCCACTGAGGAAGAGTGTTTGTGGAGAGGAGGCAGCAGGGCAGAACATGAGGGAAATGGGGTTGAGAATTGTCTTCTTTTAGATGATGGAGACCTGAGCATTTAAAAAATGGGTGGGGGGCAGACTTTGAGATCAGAGGACGGAGGGGGGATAATTTAGGCTGTGAGGAGTCTGAGAAGTTTGGGAAATGAAATCTAGAACCAGGTAGAGGGATTGACTCTAGAGGGGAGGGCGCCTGTTACAGTGTAGCTGGAGGCAAAGAAGGAGAGAAGATAGGAATTGATAGGTGTGGAAAGGTTTGTGAAGTTTCCATCTGAAAGGCATTTTCTATGTAAAAGAGGAGGTCAGCAGATCTGAGAAGGGAGAGAGAGAGGAAAGAGTTAAAGAATCGAGGAGGTGGAAAAGGTCTGAAACAATCATTATGGACAGTGGGGGCATAAATCAGGCAGAGAAAGAGAATCACTGGATGGCTGACCAGTCTCGAGGACCCAGCTGAGTGTTCTGTTTGACTCGATGGCGGTACCCGGCTGGTACAGTTGGCACATCACTGGGAGTATGATTTTTGCTAGATAGCTCTCTGCACTTGGGTGTGGGCACCGAGACAGAAGCTAATTGGGTTCATTCATAGCACCAGGTGGGTACTTGGAAGAGTTGGAGGTGGTTTTGGCAAAAGGGTTATTGAAATGATGGAATATGGAAGTAAGCTGGGTAGGGAGAGGAGGTGAATAAGGAACATCTGCTGGACAAAGAGAACACAGAGAGGGGTTCGAACAACACCAAGATAGAAAGATAAGCAGCTATAGTCAGAAAACTGAATGTGGGAATTTGTGATTTCCGGAGACTGATCAGTTGAAACTAATTACTCAGCCCAGGTATGACTGTGGGTGGGAGTCACTGGGTCAGTGAAGAGGAGAAAGCCACCAGGGAGAATGAGATCGGGACATTGAAAGACCGGGGCATTGGGTGGTCGGTCATCCATGCTTTTGTTAAAGTCACCCAGAATTTGTGTGGTGAGGGATAATGTGAGTCAGTCAGCCAAAATCTTCAGAAACTGATGGGGAGATAAATGTATTCAGGAAGGAGGGCAGGTGGTATAGATTAAAAAAAAAAAAAAAAAAAGCAGAGCCCTAAAGAAGCGGGGATGTTCTTTTCATTTTTATTTATTTTTTCAAGAGAATTAGAGAGTAATTGGAAGCAGCAATGGGGAGCCAGACATATGAAAAAGAACACCCAGCTATATGCTGTGGGCCAGAGTTAAGCATCCTGCATCCTTTCTTTGAGCTCGAACAGGGCAAAGCTAGTTGGGTTGCCATGGTGACCAACGCCATGTCTCCGGGCTCATTAATCCTGTGTTCCAAACGAAGCACTTAGCAATAGCTTCTGAATAAATGCAACAAAGCTCTGCATACTGAAAAGGGCACATTCATGGTAAGCAGGGGAAAAAGGTTTTCAATTTCATTCATTAAACTTGAGTAAATAATTTAATATCTTTGTGCGTCAGTCCTCCTAGCTAATGAATAAGGATAAATGCTTAATGGAAAATCTAGCCTAATAAAGTTAACAGCATCAGCTTTACATATAAAGGAAATTGATGTCGCCGGTATATATGCATATGAAGGGGAAAATGGAAAGGAAAATAACATATATTAAGCATCTACGATGTGGGATGTCAGGTACTTTTAAATAAAATGTCTCACTTAATCCTTGCAACAACCATATGAGGTGAATATTATTCCCTTCATCTTGTAGATGAGGAATCAGAAACTCCGAGAGGTTAACTAAGGCCCCGTTCACACAACTGGTAGGATTCGAGGAGGCCCGATTCTGTCTGGTTTGGGTCCATGAGGCCCCCACTATGCCTTGCTGAAAACCATATACAGCTTATCTTTGTGGGACGTTTGGCTACTTAAAAAAATTAGGAGAAAAGTTTGTCCTAAGGTGACATTGCCTATATGAAAGATAAGTTTAAATGCTGTATTAGAATTCCATCAGCTTAAAAAAATTTGCTACCATTAGATGTTTTTAAAGGTTTTTCTTGAAAACAAAATATGAGAAGACAGCTGGTTATATTAGAAGTGTGTTTAATTAAAAGATGTGAAGCACTGTCAAAGCTTCTTCTAAAATGAGCCCCCCCCCCCAGAGTAATTGTTTATCCCCACTTCCTGTTTCCCGGTCCACGGAAAGCTTGGGGTTGCAAAGCAGACCCTCCACACAGAAATCGCTTTTTTTATTCTAGGTCTAATGACTTTGTTTGGTTTTTCTGGATTTGCTCCAACTAAGGTGTAGATAAGTGATTGAGAAAGATATATTAAAAATCCATTAATTCATTTTCCTTAAAATTAAACTCTTTAATTAAAAGCAACACTGATCAATTTCTAATTTCTGCCTCTAACAACATGATACAGCAAGGTTTAAAATAAATAGAAACAACTTGGTGCGAGTTAAATATCCCTGTCACTGAACTTAGTTGTTAGCAATTTTTTTCTCCAAATACTAATTGTTTAGTTTCACCTCTATGACTATGCCGGATCTGTTTTCTTAAATTCACGGTGCTTACTGCCTCCCCAGATGACTCCCAAGTGCGTCTTCAGAGGGAAAGTGTTAATTCCAGCCTTCTGTCCCCTGTCAGTATTAGAGGTTTTTCCGACTGGTTCTCTCTACTTTAAATTCTCCTTTCAAAGGCCATATGTGACTTGCCTTGTGAGTTGTCCGTCTGGGCGTGTTATCTTTGTTTTATAACTAGAAGCATCTGAAACCAGAAATTGAAGGATGAAGTTTTCATGGGCCTGTACTACTTTATTTTTTTCCTGATTTACCAGCACGTCTCTAATTTATTTCTTACTCAGAGGAGCCTGGATCAGATTATCCCCCAAACATTTTAAATACCATTTAGTAAAAGATAGCAGATTTATAAACAGAAACGCAAGTGTTTTCTTTGTAATCTCCCAAAGTAATAACTAATGGAAGATAATCTAAACAATTTTAGAATGAGACCTAAGGGCCCAGATTTGGAGGTAAAATGGTTAAATCAGACAAGAATCTGAGGCTCCCAGCTCAGTTTTCTATTAAGCTAACCAAGAAAACACACCAATACAAAAAATGGTAATAAAAGCATTAGAACTGGAAGCTAAGAATCAAGCATAGGCCAGCTTCCCGAGGAAGTTTCGACTAATTAGAAAGTTAATCGGAACAGAGTGGACCCCTTTCTTTTCTGAGATAAAACAGCCCTCTGGTAGTCAGAAGAGGTATTGGGCAGCCCCCCTCTGAGCATCTCCGAGGGCCCAAGACTTCTGGGGGAAGCCCCTAGAGGATCTTTTGCTTCCATTCACTTGCAACCTTGGACGTCCCAGCAGCCTTCGGAAGCGTCCTTCAATTAAGAGGGCCACAGAACGGAGTGGGAAAGGCAGGAAACAAGGTCACTTCTGGCAAGCAAAGTTGAATTAACCTGGGTGGGAGCAAGACGAAAAGATTGAGTAAGAGCCTCGAGGGAAAAGTCGGCCTGGAGTTAATAACTAACAACAACAACAACAACAATCAGATGTGGCATTTTTATTGCCATAATCCTCACAGCTATTCTATGCGGTTCCTACTATTATCCCGTATGTAGATTCGAAACGCTGAGCTTTAGATAAATTGGTTAATGGGAACGCCAGATTTTGAAGACAGAATGACCTCAATGCAGAGTACTTGCTTTCTCCACTAGGTGGTGCTGCCTCCCCTTTACTACTTGGAATCCTTGTCAGGAACGGAAGTGTCCTGGGACTGCACTGTCGCCTAATTCTGTGCATCTGTCTCCACTGTAGACTGGACGTGTCAATCAGTAACCTGCCACTGTCTCAGCTCCTTCTAGAACTGTGCCTTGTGCACAGTCCCTTAGGTCGTTACGTTCTATAACGCTGGATCCTTCCCCATCAGAGCTGATAAAACCAGGGTGGTGGTATTCTATCCAAGGGGCTCAAATACGGCTGGATATGAAAAGATGCATTCAAGTATAGTGCTTATGAACACAAGTACTGGAGTCAGATTTCCTGGGTTCAAATCCTGATAGCCCCTCCATTCGCTTTCTACGTGAGTAACTTCTTAGGATCGAAGCCTTCATTTACTAAATGGGGATGCTGATCATAATCCAAGTTGGTTCTAGGGAACTCAAACAAGGTTTGTGGATTTTCATGTGTGACTCTTTTCCCACCCCTTACTTTTGTATTATCTAGAAATGCATTTCCCAAAGTCCATTATATTAAACATCGATTCTGGCACTGTTAATAGGTATTACAAAAAGACAGTTCCTTGGTCAAATAGATTTGGGAAAACACATGTTAAATTCGAAGGGATCCTCACTGTAGGACTTTTTAGAATCTTTCATATGGTAATGGACTTGTACATACACAAAGGTACACAGATCTACAAATTTATTTAACCACACAGTCTTTATTTTTAGTGCATCTTATGGTACTAATATGCCATGCAGGAGACTTTGGGGAAAACTGGCATAGAAGAGTGAAACTGGGGCTTTTGACTGGAAGCAAGAACTGAACTCAGCCCTGAGTACATCGGTCTTCCTTCCAGTGTCTAATCCGAGGGCACACTCTGTCTCACGGTAGTGGGCAGAATAATGACCCTCCAAAGATGTCTACATCCTAATCCCTGAAATCTATGCATATGCTACCTTATATGGCAAAAAGGTTTTTGCAGATGTGATTGAATTAAGGACCTTGAGATGAGAAGATGATCTTGGATTATCCAAATTGGTCCATCTCCTTAAAATTGGAGAGCCTTTTTTTGGCTGTGGTCAGAGGAAATGTGACTCTTGAAGGAAGGTTCTGATCTCTGAAAGAGACTACACCCTCCATTGCTGACTTTGAAGATGAAGGAAGGAGCACATGAGCCAAGCAACGTAGTGGCCTCTAGAAGTTGAGAAATGCAAGGAAACAGATTCTCCTAGGGACTCCAGAAGGAATACAGTCTCACTGATACCTGATCTTAGCCCACTGTGTTAGAGTTTTCCAAAGAAACTGAATCCACAGCGGGCAGGGGGAAGAGATTGACTGATTAGTTTTTAACAAACTGGTTCATGAGATTGTAGAAGTATGAGTCCAAAAACTGTGGGTGGGCTGGCAAGTTGGAGACCAAGGAAGAAGTACAGTCTACTAGCAGAATTCCTTCCTGGTGCAAGGGAAGTCAGTCTTTGTTTTATTCAGGCCTTTGATTAATTGGATGAGGTGCACACATTATCCGCTTACTCAAAGTCCACTCATTCACAGAAACATCTAGAATAATTTTTGACCAAATATCTGGGCACTGTGGCCCAACCAGGTTGTCAGAGACCTATGTTGAACTTCTGACCTATGGAACCATAAGATAATACACCTGTGTAGTTTTAGGCCACTAAATCTGTGGTGATTTGTTATGGCAGCAGTGAGAAATGAACACACTCACCTTCTGTCCATTATAAGCATTGTCATCTACTGTGACACGAGTCATTTCCTACTGAGGACCTGGTCACCTGTCTCTTGGTTTTGGTCCATTTCCCTCGTTCCATCACTGGGGATGAATTTCAATGACTGGATTCCAGGCCCAAACTCACCTGTACAGTTCGGGGGCCACCTCAGCGCCCACACCCTGCCTCTCACTCCAGGTGAGCCATCCGCTCATATGACCACATCCTGGCCTTTGTTACTGCTCCATTATTTTCACTTCCTATCTTTTCAAGCTTCATTCCCTCAGTTACACCTTACCTGCTCTTCAATGTTACCCTGGCTCCAGCTCCTTGCACCTCTCCTATCCATGTCTCTTGGCCCTTCCTTGAACCATTTCCTTTCTCTCCTCAGCCTGGGCTTCCTGGTTGGTACTTGAACTCTGATCTCACCAACATGGTGACTTCTTTGCCACAGCAGTGTTCTTCTGGGCTAACATGGACCTGGGCTAATAAACCTCTCCCTACTCACTGTTCAATATCTGTAAGAATACATTAAAATTTGCCCAAAAAAATCCTTCAGCAACAACTATGTAAACAAAATATATGAACAAACTATAAGCCAAAGAATGAGCTCTATTAATTACATCATCAAAGGGAATGGATTGGGATGTACATTTTTAATGAAATACCACATGATATACCTTCTTAAATAAAACAAGACGGATGGCCCCCCTCCGCCCCCGCCCCTGGAGTTAAAGAAAGAAATTGACTCACACATTCGGTGTCTAGTTTTAGGGTGCACAAATTCTCCTTCCCCTTATCAGTCTAATTCCATTGAGAATACGACTCACAGCACGCTACATGTCAGGAATTAGAGAAGATCTTGTATTCTCAGATGATTAGTCACTACCTGTCTTACAGAGCTCTCAAGTATGAAGCTGGTAAAAAAGAAGTCCAACTGGGAGTCTAAGAAAAATATGCTGGCCCACAGGGAAGGATCGTTACCCTGACAACTCAAGAGAGGGTAATTCTAGAACTGCCTTTCTGTGAGAAATAGACACAAATTTTGAAGCTCTCGGCTTAATTCCGTCCAAAGTTTGAAGGGGACATGGCCTGTATGAAACGTTAGCAAATAAGGGACTGACATAAAGGCAGAAATGCAAAGGGAGCGGGGGAGGCGGGGGAGGTGGGGGCGGCGGGGGAGTCGTGTCCCACTTCCCTCAACCTCAGGGTCTGTCTTCAAGCCTTATGTCGTCAAACGTCTGGTTTCTCCAGCTTGGACATAGACCCTATCACACATAGTACCCCTGGGTAGATTAATTTTAATTTCCTACAAATTGTATTAGCAGGTAGTCTTTCACCCTAACCCCCTTTGCTGATATGAGTCCCCAGCAGTGACTTACCTGTGTTCACGCTGGCCCCTGAGATGGACCTCATCACTACTGCTGCCACTTGAAAGGGAAAGCCCACTGTTGCTTGGCAAATTTGTCCTTGTGTAGTTGGTTTCTGCTAACTTAATTAATGCCCCACTAGCTGCCTCCCACTGCCCCCCCGCCAAGAATTCTGCCTCAGGAGTCAGGGTACCACTCCCTTCATTCCTTATCATCTTCCTGTCTCATTCCAGGCCCCCCTCCAAGCAGCCAGGGCCATGCCCCTCCACCCCTGAGGCTGGCCTAGGCCTCCGCTCGCTCGATCTGAGTCCAGAACAAACAGAGTTTTGTCCCTGGGTGGAGGAAGAAATCATTATTCCCTCCCTCCAAATTCCTGGCCTTTAGAAAACACAACAGCCCAACAAACTTCCCGAAGATTTACCTCTTTTTCAGTTGAATGACAATAGTAGCATTCATTTCCCTCAGCAAAAACACCATTCCCAATCATAAGATATGGTTTGACTTCATGAGCCCAACAATATTAGTGCAAAATAGTGTGATAATAGTACATTTCCCGAAGACTGAGTTATTCAGTCTTATCTATGGTTGCTTTGCTAAATTTTCATCAATGTGGGTTTTTTTTTTTTCTGAATTAAAAAGATAAAAAATAAAATAAGTATAAGGTGACCGAGCTCAATGCCTGCATCTGGATTGTTCGCGTCTAGAAAGATATCTTTTTCCTTAAGGTTGAGTAAATTAAAAATAAACATAAGAATAAATAAACATGGGCTCTATGAGGAAAAGTCTGCATTCCCAGGGATGAGAAGCAATATTCTGAGGAGTTGGCAGATAAGCTTTGATATGAAAAAGATTCGCTTCAGTAGACAGAAGGAAATAGTTTGTGATATTTGCTTCCTGTTTTCAATATGTTTTAAAAAAATACAGGTAGCGGTTAGAGAAGAAACTTATGAGAAGAGACCATGTGAAAAACAGCTTGGTTTAAACAGCATTTATAAAGCCAAGTCGTTTTTCTCTTTCCTCACTGGCTTACTTCAGTCTTGTTTCCTGGATTTGTGTCTGTTCCATTTTTAAACATTGCTGGGCCCCAGGGCTCAGTGGAAGACATACGTTTCCCACCTTGGTGATCTGATCTAGTCCCATGGCTCAGATACCATCGAATGGGGTTCACTCCCGGGTTTGTGTCTCCCAGCCTGGACCTCTACTCCGAGCTCCAGCTCATCTGTCCAACTACCTGTAGCCCATCTCCACTAGATGTTGAATGAACATCTCAAACCTACCATGTCCAGACTGAAACTGTGTTTCCTGCTCCTGTCTCCTTCTTAACAAATGACAATTCTGCTCTTCCCATGGCTCAAGCCCAAAGCCTAGAAGGCACTTCTGTTTCCTCCCTTTCCCTCATACCTCACACCTCACAAGACCTGTTGGTGCCATCAAAATATATCTGTAGTTCGACCACTTCAAACCGTCTACACTGGGGCCACCCTACCCAAGCCACGTTATTTCTTCTTGAACTATGATAGCAGACTTTCAATAATGCCCCTGCTTTCATGTTTTCCTTTTTTTACTGTCCACCCTCCACACAGCCAGTCTGAGTGATCTTTACAAAAGGTAAATCAGACCACTTCCCTCCCTCACATTCGTTCCCCTCAAATTTAGCATATGGTCTAAGGTCTTTCCTGTAACCTGCTGAGCCTGACATTGCCTGGTCTCTGCTGGCTTCACCAGTGACATTTTCTACCACTCTCTCTTTTACTCAGCTCTTTTGATACTTGCATTCTCTCCATTTTCCGAACACATCCAGCTTGTTCCTGCCTACCTCAGAACCCGTACCTTTGTTGCCTCCTTCTCCAGGAAAGCCTTTCCCCATGCTCTTCAGATGGGTTCCTTCCATGATGCACCCACGTCACGTCCTCACAGCCTTTACATGAAATACTTCATCTTCTTCCCTCGTGATCCTCTGTGACTTCACCCAACTTTATTTTTCTTCATCACACATCACTACCTGTAACTTCATATATGAGTTAAATTATTTTGTCTGTCTTCTTCTGTAACATATGGATTCCATGAAGTAGGGACCTTGTCTTATTTACTAGGTTATTCCCAGAGACTCAGACAGTAGCGGGTTCATAGTAGGAGCTTAACAAACATTTGTTGAATGAATGAATGTACCATGCACTAGGGCACGAAGACAAATAGATATAGCATCTGTTCTCGAGGATCTTAAAGTGAAGAAAAAAGACACCCACAGCTGTTATTCATTAGAGTGAGATAATGCAATTTTTATAGTGGAGGGACAAGGAGCACAGCCTGGGAGTAAGGAAAATCTTTTCAGAAAGACATGGTGCTGGAACTTGAAGGGTGAGTCAAGAAGAAATTAAGGTCGTTGCAGGCCAAGGCAACGACAAAGCAAAGGCATGCAGGTGTTTGCAAAGAACTACAGGATGCTCAGTAATAAAAGTATGAGACAGAAGATAGCAGCATAGAAGTCTGGAGAAGCAGAAGCTGGGTTTTGGATGGTTTTATCTCTTAGGATAAAAAGTTTAAACCATATCATATAGAAAATGGAAATCTTGCAGGATTTTAAGAGAGGTGGTCAGTTGTGTTATTTTAAATACATTACTCTCAACATTATGGAGGGAAAGGCAAATGTACAAACAAAAGGCAGTGGTAATAGGATAGGAAGCAATGGTGCCAACATGTGATGATTGATGCGAAGGGACTGGGGGATGAGGAAGAAGGAGGGATGGGGGGTGAATTTCCAACTTTCAGGTTGATCTGTTGGGGCCATCGCAACACTCTTTGTTGAAATGTAGCTTACATGAGTGAGAGGATTAAGAAGGAAAAGAGTTTAGTTTGGGATCTCTTAAATTTTAGTGCACAATGGGCCTCCAAATAGATTTGTTCAGAATGCAGTTGTCCACATATAAGCCTGAAACTCAGGGGTCAGCTCACAACTGCTCAGATACTTCTTTATTGCAGGAGAATTCACTTATGTACAGTGCACCCATCTAAAGTCTGTTATTCAATGGCTTTTGGTATTTTCACTGAGTTAGGCAACCACTGCCATAATTTTAGAACATTTCATCACCCAACATGAAACCTGTGCCCCTTAGCAATCATTTTCCATTTCCTCCAACCCCTGCTCCCCACCCTTTTAGCCCTACACAACCACTAATCCACTTTCTGCCTCTATGTACTTGCCTACTGGGGACTTTTCCTATAAAAGGAATCCTGCGATATGTGGTCTTCTGTATCTGGCTCATTTCATGTAGCATAATGTTTTCCGTGTTTTTTGAAATGGTGAAATGAAACACTGCATTAGTACTTCATTCCTTTTTGTTGATGACTAATATTTGTACTGATATAACACATTTTGCTTATCCATTTATCAGTTGATGGATGTTTGGATTGTTTTCATTTGGGGGTTATTATGAATAATGTTGCTATGAACATTCCAGGGCAAATGTTTGTGTAGACATATGTTTTCATCTCTATTGGGTAGATACCCAAGAGTGGAATTGTTGGGTCATACGGGAGCTCTGTGTTCAACTTTTTGAGGAAGTGCCATACTATTTTCTAAAGTGGCTGCACCATTTTACATTCCCACCGTCAGTGTAGGAGGATTCTTCTTTCTCCATATCCTTGCTAACACTTGCTATTATCTGTCTTTCTGATTACAGTCATCCTAGTGGGTATAAGGTAGTATCCAAGTGTGGTTTTGATTTGCACTTCCCTGATGGCTAATGACACAGAGCATCTTTTTATGTGATTATTGACCATTGATGTATCTTCTTTGTAACGACACTTTGCCCATTTTGAATTGGGTTATTTCTCTCATGTTTGGGGAGATACATAGTTTATTAACAATAATGCTAGTGAACTTGTTTTAATGACACTATATAATTAATTTATTGTAATATGATATCATTAATTTATTTCAATGATATTTTAATTGATATGATTTCTTCTTTGACCCATAGGTTATTTATAAATGTGCCTTTAATCTGCAAATCTATTTTAGATTAAACTCATCTTTTTTCTTACTAACTTCTAATTGTGTTATGGTCAACAAAATGGTCTGTAGTGATGCCTGTTCTCTGACATTTGTGAAGACGAGTTTTTGACCGAGTTAGTAAAGAATCAATTTTTGTGAATGTCCCACATAGCTTTGAGAAAAATGGATACCTATATGATTACTCATATAATTTTGAGAGTTATCTGTTCATAGATCAAATGAAAAGAGTAGTTATGACTGCTCAAGGAAGCCATGCACAGTAAGAAGTGCAGGGAGAAAATGATGATGCCCAGTGTGAAATAACACAGGTTAGGGATTGAGAAGAAGAGAAGAGGAATCATATAAAAAATCATGAAGGAATATCCAGAGAGGGAGAAGAAAGCATTCTAAGGAAGCTGAAAAAAAACAGAATTCTGAGGAGCGAGTTGTCAACACTTCTGGGTATAGCAGAGAAGTGTAGTATGATGAAGACTGAAAACGGTAAGATGGGAATGATCCACTGGAAGCCGTTGGTGACTTTGTCAGAACAGCTCCAGTGGAGCGGTGGGAACAGAAGGTGGGTTGTGATGGGTTGAGGGGATCATGGGTGGTGAGGAAATAGTACAGAAAGCAGAGCATTCACTTTCAAGAAGTTTGGCTACAAAGAGATGAAAAGAAATCAGCGGGTAGTTACAAGGGAGAAAAGGGCTGGGAAAAGCTTAAGTATGTTTATAAGATGATTGGAAAAGGCTGATGGAAAGGGAGGTGTTGGATATATAGTAAAAAGATATTATTTGTGGAGCAAGAGTCCACTGCCGCACTTAGGATTGGTTGCGAAGATGCAAAGATTTGTCTTGCACTGAGGGGAGACCCCTCTTGCCTAAAATGAAAGGGAGAAGGTAAAGCTGAGTATTGCATTGGTCAGCAGTTTTGTTTAATTTACTGCAACCCACAGAAACTCAATTCAGCTGTGGTAGCAACAACCAGTGCTCCTCAGCATCCAGTTCTCTTCCCCTCCTGGCTCCCAGAAGACCACACTTCCTAGTCTAGTCCCTTTGAGTTTCAGCAGCATCCTATGCACCTTCTGCCCAATGACATATAAGCAGAAGAGATGAGTCACCTCCGGGTAGTAAAAAGCCCACGTAGGACTTTGAAAGTCTATTTCTCCTCATGGTATTGTGACAGTGGAGGAAACCTCAGGCAAAGATGGTGAAGCCACAAGATTGAGGGGGCTTCAAATAGAGGGCAAATAGAGGACATCAGTTCTGGAACTACAAAGCACTGTTTAGACTGAGAAATATGCTTTTATTGCATCAAGCCACTGAGATGTGAGTGGCATAATTACAACAACATAATTTGTCTATCCTGATGAATTCCTAGCCTACAGAAAATTTAAAATACATGGGCAATCCAGGAAAAGTTGGAGAACCTAGCCAGGGGAAGGATACAGATGCAACTGAGCAACTAGACTCAGTAATTTGAACTGACTTCGAGAGGGCAGAGCTGCATAAACCCTCAACAGGGACGCTGCCATAAGAAGGCCCCATAAGATATTCGGTAATGGTAATCCAATCCACCCCAGGAGATTTAGGAATTGTGAGTGTGAATGTGTTGGAAGGGGCACCTGCAAAGGTATTGCGGGATGATATCAGGACAGAGAGAAAAAAAGACTGAGACAGATACCTATGTCTTCATTGCAAATGGGAGAGTGCCTGGGAATTTGTGAGATCTCCGATAAGAAGGGATAAAAAGTCACCTCGTTGGGTGATATAAACCTTAACAGATGAAGGGTTGTACACAAGGGGGAGCGAGTAATGGCTCAAAAGACCATTGCTGATCCAGAAAAAGGTAGTTCTCGACTCCAGACCCTGGAGAATGTGAGTATTAGAGACAAAGGGCTTTACAGGAAACGGTCTTTCATTTAAGATTTCATTTAAGACAAGACTATGAAAGATACAGGAAAATATATTTGCCATAGATTGTAGATTGAAAGGGCAAAATTGAAACTAGAACAAAGCAGCCAACTGAAAATACGCTTTGGTGACAGTTAATAACAAACTTGACACTGCACAAAATTGCATCCTTGACAAAGAAGCAGACTTAAGAAACAATCCCAGAACACGCAGAAAATGAAAAGCCCTGAATATGAAAAAAGAAATCTAACCTTTGAATAATAGATGTTTCTAAAGAATGCTTGCTGTTAATAACAAGCGAGACAATATAAGTAAAACTCTTAGTGAGTGCTCGAAAAATAGCAGACATGATGAATATTTTCATAAAGGAACACGCAGCAAATGTATTGTCTTTTACCTGCACAGAAGCCTGCTCAAGCCTGAGCATGGTGAAACTGAGGCAGGTGAACTTCAAGTTGAGGAGGATGGAGACATCTCAGACAAAACAAGGAGATGAGTGTAAATTTCTACCCGAGGTCAATAAATTAAACCCAATTCCTTCACAAACCCTTACAATGATAACCAATGATAATATTTTCTCCATGTTTCTCTATGTCCTCATACATACTGCAGGCCGCTATAACCAGAGACTAACTGCTTTTCATGCTGTCTTAGGACTTTTTCTAAGAAAAGCATAATTTTTTAAGGTGATGTTAAAAAGAAAGCCATGAATAATGTATTATGTTTTCACTCGTGCATCTGAGGAGTGGGGTTTAAAAAATTGGGAGAGGGAGTTTCTTATCAACTTGATAATTAGGGGGTGATGAAGTTTTTAAACAACAACAAAAAAAGGTTTTATAGCTTTCAATAATAAAGAAATGTCTCCTTTTTGAACATGACCAATATTTAAAACCAGGGTAGAAGAAAGAAATTCTTGTCTAAAAAACACTTATTCACACAGAGATGAAATGGGTAAGTTTGGTTCCTGGCAAAACTCATGAAAAAGAATTAAGTCTAGATATATCTTAAATAAAATATTCAATGTCAACAATAAAAGATAGCAAATGTGTACAAAGGAGTGAATAAAAGAAAGATTGCTTTTAAAGGAAAAAAAAACTTGGTGGTATGTCATTTCTCCATAATGGTAAACAATATTAAAAAAGAGTAGAACGAACTTATGGAATATTGTGGAGAAAATTACCCAAGAATTCGACACTCTTTCGATTTTATTTTTAATGTATGATGACAACAGAAAAATAGTCTCATGTATTTGAGTTCTCAGAAAATATACCAAAAGGTACCCTGAATGAAAAATTCATTAGATATGTGACTACTAACTAGACCGAGCAAAATACATGAGATGTTATTCATAAAAGAATTTCATTTTTGTTTTCCAGTGTCTCTTTAAATTATTTAGAGGGTCTAGTTTCTCCTCTACTCTGGGAAGAAAACTCAGGTGGGTCCATGTCTTCTCTTGTAACTCTTAGGTAAGAAAAAGTAGTCACTTTAAGTGTCAAAAGTCACTCTCAGTTCAAAAGTTGGACATCCAGGGCTGATAATTCAAACTTGACTTAAACTCTCCTTTCCCCTTGCTCGAGTCCACTGCAGACTGAAAGCAGCCAACTGGGGAAGGGATGCATACTCTCGTTCCTCAACTAGCACTTCTATCCCCTCTTATCCATTTGACTAATGATAGGTTCCAAACCCCTGCAGACCTGGTGTGGGGGTGAGGGTGGGGGGGTTAAGGGAGGAGAATAAAAGGAGCAGGAACGTTCTTCTAGGAATCTAGCTTGGCCACCTTCTGAATCTGGCAAATGTTTAAAGGACTCCAAACAGCACAGAGAAAGAAATTAAAATAACTATAGTTTGGTGATTACAAAAACCCAATGCAGTAGTCAAAATTGCATTAGAAGGATCCCTTTTATTTTTTTTTAAATAAACACAAGATTAACAACCCCAGATTAGATTAATACACTTGAGGAAGGGGGAGGCAAATGGTAGCTAAGACAAACAATGAGTACCTTATTTTCCGTGCTGTCCTACAGGGACACACACTGGCCACCTATGTCATCATGCTGATTTCCTTGAACATATGGGCCAGCTCACCGCTGTAAAACCCCAGCATGCTCTAACTGAGGTGGAATCTTGCTGCATTGCAATATGGCTCATGCTTCTGCATTTCTAGTTAGAGGCCAAAATGACCTCAGCTTTTAAGACATCATCGTTTAAATACTGTTTGTTAGTTGAAAAACTTTTATAAGTACCCATGGACAAAACATCGAAGATTGCAGAGCTGAATATAATAACCTTACAGCTTTGACAATGTAAATTGTAACTGTCAGAAATGAGGTGTGTAAGTATAGGAGGGAAATAGCTTGGACATAATGTCATTTCCTAAAGGAGGTGGTAGAGATGACGTAACAAATTCATAGATAGAGACCTCGGTGCGATAAAGTTTCAATATTCCAACAGAAGAATTAAAACATGATGAAAAGACCAAACATTGAAAGGAGGAAGGATTAGTATAAATACACTAAAACTTACCTTTTATATCAGAAAGTAAAGAATACTACCTAAATTTGATAATAAATAGATAAATCAGTAAATTAGCTGGAGTTATGGAAATAACTGCCAAAAGATGTAAAAACAAACATAGTTAAGAGAAGTATCTTTGTAAATGCATCTATTCTAGGAAATTGTCAGTCAAGTTCTATACTTCTGATTTTTTAAACATGTATCTTATTGTTGAATACAAAATAATAGAAACTTATTTAATAAAATAAGTTAGCCTCAGAGGGAGCTATGGCATAAATTTATTCAAAAAGAAGGGTAGTATGAAAATCATGTGTATTCCCTTATTTTGGTTCCCAGCACCTGCTGCTCATATGGGCAGTACTGTTTAAAGACATATAGCTGCTCAGTGACAAAAGTTGATTTAATTACTTATTAAAAGGCATACTCTATGATTTAAAAAATCCAGTAATGTATACCTTATAAAGTATATTTAATGTTAAATGAGAAAGCTTAGAAACAAAAGCAGAAGAAGATACATCAGGATATGTAAGTACAAAAGAAATGTAGGCAAGTCTTCAAGGAAAGATGAAAGCATCGCCCTTCTCCCAAAATGAAAAAAAAATGAAATTAAAATAATAAAAAGAGTATTTCCTTTTTTGCTTAGGTGTAGGTTTTTTTCTGTTACAATGATAACTGGATTAAAATATTTCAAAAGGCCATCAAATATGCCGCCAATGCTAAGAAACCAAGAAATATTTTAACTTTTTACTACAAACTTGATAAAGGGCCACAGTAAACTAGAACAACTGAGATGAAAGGATAAAACCCAGACTTCTCACATGGCCTAGAAGGTCCAACATCGTGCTTGTAACTTCACTTTTATGTTCTTTCTTTCTCTCACTTTCTTCCTGTTCCTTGAATGTTCAAGCTTGTTCACCCGTTTGGGTCTTTGTACTTGCTGTTCCCTCTGCCTGGAAAGCTTTTCTCCCTGATATTTCACAGCTACTCACAGGTCAGAGGTCAGTTCCTCAGTAGCCAGCCCTCGTGGTCCGGATCATTACAACTGGTGTTATTTCCTCCATTGTATTTGCAACTCCCTAAAATGGTCCTGTCGCACATTTCCTTGTGTGTTTATTTTCTAACTCTCATCTCGTATGGAAATGACCTGATTGTAAGGATCTTGACCATGGTGTACGCTGGTGTCTCTGTGTACCTGACACAGAATAGACACAGTATAATTCTTTACAGAATGAGTGAATGAGTCTTGAGATGAACACTTGACCCCTGTTATCGAAGAGAGCATTTCAAAGAATGGGCAAAGTGTTCCACGTTGAGCTAGTTGGGACCAAAGGTTTTGGTGGCCTAAGGGAAAGTCAAAATCCCTGGAGAATCCAGAAAACATAGATTCCTCACGTTTGCTCTTCTAACCTAGAGGAAGTGGAGAGGGGTTAGACTGTAAATAAGGAAGAGGATCAATTCAAATATAGGACTGGGACAAACTACTTCCCAGTGCCATTTTGCTGGGGCATTATATAAAATAATAAGGTGTATTCCTGAGTCAAGGAATAGGGAAAGTCAAAGAAGTGGAGAATTCAAGAAGATAGCACCTTATTGTTTTAGATCTAACAGGAGGCGTGGATCTAAGATCTAGTAGAAGTGTTGGATGAAATTGTCTCCATCAAAAGCTAATACACTGAGGGGCGCCTGGGTGGCTCAGTCAGTTAAGCGTCTGCCTTCGGCTCAGGTCATGATCCCAGGGTCCTGGGATCGAGCCCCGCATTGGGCTCCCTGTTCAGTGGAGAGCCTGCTTCTCCCTCTCCCTCTGCCTGCAGCTCTGCCTACTTTGCTGTCTCTCTGTCAAATAAATAAATAAAATCTTTAAAAAAAAGTTAATATGCTGAGAGGGCATTCGGTAAACATAGTGACCCAACGGGAAGGACTGCCCATTCCCCGCCCATCCCAACTCCTATGCTTTTATTTAAGAAGTTGATTATTTAGTTGATTACATTTGCCTTTTATTAAATTGGAATTTAACACACATGCACACACCACACAAAAGATCTAATTTGTGCTTTTACAACACTGTCTTTGGTCCCAATACTTTTATTAAATAGTCTATTATTTCTCCACTGTTTGGTATACCCCGTCTATCATTACAGATGCTTTCTGCAAATAGGTTTGTTTCTAGGCTCTACATTCTGTTTCACTGGTCTAGTTGTCTTTCTTTGCATCAATCCTACATTGTTTTAATTACAATTTGCTTGGATATCTGGTAGGGTGAGCACCCCTTCTTCACGACCTCTTCTTTCCTTCTCATTCTTTTTACTTCTCTTTTCCAAAATTGGTATGCTCTTTACTCTGCACATTCTGTGAAAAAAAATGTTTGAATGGCATCAAATTTATAGATTAGCCCAGGCAACATTGCCATCCTTACAATACTGAATCTTCTTATCCACATAGTGAAGTGTCCCATTTATTGAAGCCCTTTGCCTTTGATCAAGTCTTTATCATTATCTCCATAATGATCTTGTTTATATCCTGAAAAATAAATGAGAAAAACACAAACAACCCACTGAAAAATGGGCAGAAGCTATGAAGAAACAATTAATACAAGTGGGAATCTTGTTGTCGAGAAGACACTCGACTTGCGGGTAACCAGGGGCATGCAAATGGAATAAAAAATACCATTTTACACCATATAATCAGTAAACATTAAACAGTTTGATGGCAATCAAGTGTTGGAAGTGTTATTGAACCTTTAAACTCTACTGATGGACATATAAACTGGCATAACCACTGATAAATATAATTTAATATAGTTAAAAATGCTCATATACTAGTACCCAGTAATTTTATTTCTCTCTCTCAAGAAACTCCTGCACAATTGAAAAGATATAGTTATTATGAAAAAGCTTAACAACTGTCTTTAGTAGAGGAATAGTTAAGCTGTAGTTTAATTATATAATGCAAAGCTATTCAGCAGCTGAAATGAAAAAAAAAATCAGCTTTCCACTCAAAAACATAATGCGACTAATAAAAACAGGTTGAAAAGAGAGATGCCACTCATATAGTTTTTATGAACACAAAATAATAGTATATATGCTGTTTCTGGATACATATATGAGTGATAAAAGAACAAAAAATTATAAAAGGATGACAAAAAACAATTTTAGGATAGTGGTTGTCGTGGTGGAGAAAGAAAAGGAAAAGAGAAATGAGCTGGATTTTTTTTAAAGATTTTATTTATTTATTTGACGGAGAGAGACCCAACGAGAGAGGGAACACAAGCAGGGGGAGCGGGAGAGGGAGAAGCAGGCTTCCCGCTGAGCAGGGAGCCCGATGCGGGGCTCAATCCCAGGACCCTGGGATCATGACCTGAGCCAAAGGCAGGCACTTAATGACTGAGCCACCCAGGCACCCCTGGATTTTTTTTCTGTAAAAATTTATCTTGGAAAATATAAAATTAAAGCAAACACGGCAAAAAATTATCTGTCAGATGTGGGTAGTGGTATATAGATGTCTGTTGTAATATTTTCTGTATGTTTGAATTTTGTATAATTTGTAAAACAGCTTAGATTTGGTGCTGATATAATACTAGATATTTAGATGTAGTAACACAGTAGAATTCTAACCTAACTCCATTTTGCATATAAGCACATAAAAAAATACTTTTGAATTGTAAATAGATCTGAACATTTTCAAGAATGCAGTTACAGTATAAATCAAGGCAAGACTGGACTTGGTTTTATTCAGAACTTTACCAATGTTCTCCCTCATTTTCCCCTCACTTTCCCTCATTCCTCCATTCCTTCATTATGATAATGACCTTTGTGGTAGCTGAATTATAATGCAAAACACCCTGGTCAGTTCAAGTACGTAGCTGTTAGGCTTCTACATATGGGTTCAAGCAAATCACTATTTCATTATGGCATCTAGGATAGTTATTAACATATTGAATTTTGTACTACATCGTTGTAATATTTACATTATTTGTAACAATCATAACTAGGTAGTGGTAATTATTAGAAATTACTTTCGTTTTGCCTACATAGGTTAGCTAGGTATTGTATCTAGTTATTTTTAAGACTTATTTATTTATTTTAGAGAGAGAGAGAATGCATGGGGAGAGGGCAGGGGCGGAGGGAGAGAGACTCCCAAGCAGACTCTGCACCAAGTGCAGAACTGGTCGGGGGGCTCGATCTCATGACCCCGAGATCACGACTTGAGCTGAAACCAAGAGTGGGACCCTCAACCGACTGTGCCACCCAGGTGTCCCTATTTATTTTTAAAAGGCTAGATGTGAAAGTAGATGCTATTATCTATGAATTTCCTTGCAGAATAGGGAAGGCTGTCTTAAAGGGTTGAGAAGCACTGGGGTGGCTTCATCCTCTGCCTCACCACTGATCTCCCCACTTACACACAGGCTCTTCAGGTAATCCCGTCCTTTAGGACAAGAAGGAGGCAGGGCCTGGTTTAGGGATATGGTAGGGGATGTGGATTCCCCGAGTCTGGAAATATAGAGAAATGACAGTTTCTGTAGTGACAGAGACTTGCTCTCTGCTCCCACTCTTAAGTAGCTCTCAAGGTGCCAGAAGATGTGGGGAACGTGGATGGTCTGGAGAGGATGCTTCTGAGGACCAACCCTTAGCCTGTAGGGAGTAGCAAGGCCCAGCAGATGGCGCCAGCATGATGACCGATGATCAGCCAATCTAACAAATGGGCACGTGAGGCCACTGAATTTTATTTGGGAAAAAAAAAGAAAAGAAAACGTGAAGTCTCATAACTAAGACTGATGAAATTGATTCTCTCTGTTGGGAGTAATGAAAGGCTACTATCCCACAGTATGGGAGAAGAGAAAACATTTAATACTGACTGGCATCGTGTCCCTCAGTAATCCTGGCTTCAACATTATCTTTTCCCTCCGGCCTGGCCTAGTCATTTCTTGTGGCCAGTTCTCACTCTTTCTGTTCAAATTCTCATCCTGTGTCTCCTCTTCATCCCATTCTTAGTGTACCCAAATCTCTGTCTTCTTTGCCCACAGGCAGAATCTGAAAAGTCCTTGTTCTTTATCATCAGTACAAATTAAAATTTGTATCTTGTCTCCTTTACTAGCATTCCAGACTACTTCTGGGGACCATCTTGCATACATTAAAGGGTTCATGAAGGGCCCTCTCTCATTAAAAGTGACTTTACCCAAGAAATAATTTATCCCTGAATGAAATAATTCATCCCCTACAATGAAAATTGCTGTAAATTTTTGGGAGGGATAGTTTACAGAGTGTAAAGAAAACTGTTGGAGAAATAGACCGTATTTCTGCACGGAGAGACTCTATATTGTAAGAATGTCAGTTCTTCCTAAATTGATGTCTACACCAAAATAAGTTTCAGATGAATCAAATGTTAAACATTTTTTAAAATGTATAAAAAACTAAATTATAATTATTCTGGATAGCTATGCAAACTCTGAGATGAAGACACTCTAATATTTTTTAAAAATGGGAAAAATTTGACTATCGAAAGTTAACGTCATTGTATTTAAGAAAAATCAAAGTGGTTAAAAATTTTATAGCAATTATAACATAGGCTTACATCTTATTTTAATGAATGGTTCATATAAATGAAAACAAAGCGGAAAGTCTGGAATGTATAAGACAAAACTTTAGACAATTAACTAAAGAAGAAATACACTAGTTAATAATTACAGAGAAAGTGTTCAAACTCTAGTAATCAAATGAATTTAGATTTTTTAAAAAAGACCATTTCTAACTTCCAAACTAGCAAAAAAAATTTTTTTAAAGTATAACAACATACTGGTGAGTGAAATATCACTGCTACACATCAAGGAGTTATATAACTTGTGACAATTATTCATAAAAGTCCTTAAAACAGTTCACACATTTCAGCTTAATGACTCTATGTAGGAGGAACTTATGCCGAGGAAATAATCTTAAAATTTTCATACAAATTTATTAATTTTAGCATTAATTATAAGATCAAAACATTCCAAAAAATCCTCATATCCAATAGTTGGGTAAACTAACTTGTGGATATCATGTAATTCCTTTCAAATGACATTTAAAGTAATTCTGTAACACCATGGAAATGTTTATGGTAGTAAACAAAAGGCAATGTTGGTCAATAACAATGTCAAAATTTGTCTAAGCTAACTGTTACTTAGGGAAACAAACATTCAAATACAGTGACCTATCACTACACACCCACCAGATTGGCTAAAATTAAATAGAGCAAAAATACCAGCCATAGATGAGCATGTGGCCCAACAAGAACCCTCACGCATGGCTTATGGAAGTGTAAACTGGACCTGTTTGACACTCTCTAGTAAAGGTGAAGGGATGCATACCCAATGATCCAGTCATTCCATTCATAGACATAGAACCCAGAAACGCCTGCACGTGAGCACCAGGGTACAGGAATGTACAAGAATGCTCAGCACAGCAATGTTTGGACTAGCCTGAAACTAGAAATGTCCATCACCAGTAGGATGGATAGATTGTGGATTACTTGTGCAGTGAGACAGAACACAATCAAATGAACAAATGACAACTTCAGCATCACAACATAGATTATTTTCACAAACATAATGTTGAATGAAAGAAGCAAGTCATAGAAGAATATGTGTTTATTATTTCACTTATATAAAGTTCAAAAATAAATGAAACAAAATCTCTTGCTTAAGGATACATACAGAGGTGGTAAAACTATAAGAAATGCATAATAGTCAGGAGAATAATACCTCGGGCAGGTTGGAGGAGTTGCGCTGGGGAAGGAGAGCAGGAAAGTGGAGGCCTTCTCTGGCTGTTGGAGGTGTTTGATTTCTTGACCTGGGATATGATCGAAGAAGGAGGCAGACACTGGAGTGATACATCTATAAGCCAAGGAACCCCAAGGATTGTCAGCCATCACCAGAAGCCGGGAGAGAGCCATGAGACAGATTCTCCCTGAAAGCCCTTAGAGGAAGCCAACCCTGCTGACACCCTAATTTCAGACTTCCAGTCTCCAGAACTGTGAACACATTCCTGTTGTCTTAAGCAACCTAGTTTGTGGTACTCTGTTACGGCAGTGCTAGGAAGCTAACACATTGTATTTTCACACCAAGAACACGTATTAAGGGGAGCCTGGTGGCCCAGTCGGTTAAGTGTCTGCCTTCGGCTCAGATCATGACCTCAGCGTCCTGGGATCAAGTCCCGAGTCCGCTCCCTGCTCAGCGGGGAGTCTGGCGTCTTGCTTCTCCCTCTCCTTTTGCCCCTCCCCACACTTGTGCTTGCTTTCTCTCTCTCGCTCGCTCACTTTCTCTCAAATAAATAAATAAAACCTTTTTTTAAAAAAAGAAGATTTGTTAGAAGTTTCCAAGAATTTATAGTTGAGGTCTCTAATTTCTTGAATAAATCACAAAATCTAAAATAAAAAAGTACTCAAATCGTCCCACTTTATATATTCTCTGGAAAAGTTATGCTCAAAGGCCCAATTCAAATATAAAAAATAAAGATCTCCTATTCAGAAAAGAAATCTCTGCGGCACATCTAGTTGTACCAACAGGTCAAGGATCAATAGTAAAAGTCCAAGTACATTAAACAATAAAGGATGTGGCTTATTCCAAGTTGGCCTGTAAAATTTTCATCCTGACTCTTTGATTCCTTTCCTTACTGGAAATTCTCCAGTGTCTGAAGTGACCCTGCATCTGGCCTCCTGGAAGCCATTCTTACTCATTCCATTTCCCTCCAGAGCCAAGCAGGGCTGACCTGGAAAGAGGTCTGACACAGAACTTCTCCAGGGTGGAACACTGATGCACACGGACGGCTCTGTGGGAGACCATCTTTGGTTACAAGTCTGCTCTCTGCAAGTTGAGAGAACAGACAGCCTCCGAGTTTATAGCGCCAAGTGCTCTCAGAAACCTCACTGGGGGGTTGATTTTGTATAGGATGCTGAGCACATGTGTGGGAGTATTGCCCTTCCTAAGTAGGTTCTGCCTGATCGCAGGATGCCATAAACAAAGGCATAAAGGGGCAATATATGGAAAACAAATTTTTTTAAAAATTCACAAAATGCAAGGTGATTTCTCTAGTCCTTTCAAGTTTTCAACTACCCAAAGAGAGCAAAGTACAGGAAAGATTTCTTCTAGAAAAATCATGAGGTAGGATAGTACAGTGGTAAGAGATTTTGAAGCTAGGCTGTCTGCTCTCAGACCTTCGTTCCATCGCATCATTGCTTGATGTCGTTATTAGCTTCTCCAAGTACAAATTTCTTCATCTGTAAAATTAGGATAAAAATTGCACCTATTGCAAAGGGTTGCTAGGAAGATTCAATGAGGCAACATATGAAAAGCATTTAGCTCAGAATGTTACAAATGGTAAGTGCTTAAGAAATATTGGTTGCTGAAATAATAATCATTATAGTAAAAAAATCTTTCCAGATTTAAACTTGAAGTAGTTATAAAAATTTCCAGTAGAACTGATTATAGAGTAGGCCCCCTGGGGGTCAATGCGTTCACCCCATTAAATTAGGCAGAGAAGGAAAATTTCAGCTTCTTAAGTTGACCGTTCTAGTACTTAACATGCTCTATCAGAAAAATAAAATTCACTTCAGTTTCCTGGTGTGTTAGATAAGTGAGTCTGGTTAAGTAATTTCTGCGGAGCTTTCCAAACAGTACAAATTTGTATTTCTAACAACCATTATCAGCCATAAATCAAATATGTCTCTAAGTCACTTTCTTTCAGTATTTCTAGGCTTCTACCCCTTTCCAAGCAAAATATGACCTTTAGGCTAGCTTGGTGGTCACAGTGTTTGTGTCCTTAGTTCTTCCCCAGTTGTACTCCAAAGGAGCCTTAGACTTGGGTGGTTCTAGTATTAGCTGTTGGCAGTCAGAGCTGGGCAATTTCCATAATACTAAAGTTTGCTTGGACCAAACTTTCAGGTTTCCCAGCTTTGAAAGAGAAGAAAAACATGATTTTGTGAAACAGTCAAAGAAACTGATGATATTTAAAGCCACCTGTGTGAGCTCCAAAGGTTGCAGTATAACCTTTATTTTCAATGATATTTGCTATTTTATCGATAAAAGCTAGTAAGTTACAGGAATCGCTTTGTATTTTCCAATTCACCTGGGGAACTGAAACTCAATGGAGTGCTCTGGCTTTCCCGCGGAAATCCTCGGTTCTCCCCCCACCCTTACCCAACCCCAGTACATTTGCTGGTTGTCCAGGAGGCAGCCCTGTTGTTTCAAATGCCTGGCTTCCCTGGGGACCAACAAAGGACCCTGGAAAGAATGGCTTATGTAAGGCAGTCAGAGGTTGAAAGGGAAGCAGCGGGAAAAGTCTTGACCCTCAGGAATAATGGCAAAATATGTTGACGTAATTGTCTTCCTCAATCGCCCTTTCTAGGGGCCAACGTGAACATGAAAACCAACAATCAGGATGAGGAGACGCCCTTGCACACGGCTGCCCACTTCGGCCTCTCAGAGCTGGTGGCCTTCTACGTGGAGCATGGGGCCATAGTGGACAGTGTGAACGCCCACATGGAGACCCCGTTGGCTATCGCCACCTACTGGGCCCTCCGCTTTAAAGAGCAGGAGTACAGCAGGGAGCACCACCTGATCTGCCGCATGCTGCTGGACTACAAGGCCGAGGTCAACGCCAGGGATGACGACTTCAAATCCCCGCTGCACAAGGCAGCCTGGAACTGTGACCACGTGCTCATGCACATGATGCTGGAGGCAGGGGCCGAAGCCAATCTCATGGATATCAATGGCTGTGCTGCCATCCAGTACGTGCTGAAGGTCACCTCTGTGCGCCCGGCGGCCCAGCCTGAGATCTGCTACCAGCTCCTGTTGAACCATGGGGCTGCCCGGATATACCCTCCACAATTCCACAAGGTGAGGCTATGTGCAAAATGCCCAGTGCAGACCCCGGTAGTCAGCAGGGGCTGACTCCAGAGGCTCCAAGGATGACTGGGTCTCTCCACTCTGGTGGTAACTCAAGCTTATTTGAGGCTTGAGTCTCCGGCTAACTCCCTTTGATTCTCCAACTGACCTCACATTGACATACACGACCCTGGCGACTCAGTCCTTGTCCAGGGTGGTTTGAAATCTGGGGCTGAGAGCTAAGAATGAGAACAAGAGTGGCAGATAATTCTCCATGCCTCATGTGAGCACCAGTGAACAGCTAGCAGCTTCTGCCCGACTGAGTTAAGAAAGATCAGAAAGCTACTTTAAGTCTCCTGCAGAGACCAGTGGCGTCAGACAGGAAAATACTTGCCATCTTTTGAGCAGAATGTATTTTAAATTACGTACAGAATGTATTTTAAATTACGTATGGAATTGTTCTTGCTTTAAATTTTTATCTCTGCACTGTCATTTATAACTCGTTCAGTCTAGACTTAGCCAAACTATTCATGCCAGGAATAAAGAAGCCTGGACTTCGGGATCAAACAAACTTGGGTCTTGCCACTTCCCTAAGAATTTTACTTTGAATACATTACTTAAGTCTCCCAAGCCTCAGAGTCTTCCACTGTGAAATGGGTACACTCTGCCTTTATGCTTTTGCAATAATAAGCAGATGTGATCCTACGTTAGAAGGAAATTAATCTTACTAGTAGCACACAGATATACTCAGAGCCCAGAGTTATGGTGCAAACCTTTCTTTACTGTTCCTCTTGAGTCGCTGTCTGTCCTTGCAGAGTGCCTGCCCCAGCTCCATCCCACATCTGCAAGTACCTCTCCCTTGGTCTCTGTTCATCTTCTTGCTCCACCTACATCACATTAGTCGGGCCATCTTCATAGTGCAACTTCTAGAAGACAGACAATTGATCTCTTTCTACTGTGGCTCACTCCACAAAGCATAATTTCGTGTGTATTTATTTTCTAAGGCCACCTTCTTTCCAGGGAAAAGGGTGGAGAGGGAGGAAGGGCATGGAGGTTCCAGTGAAATGTACCTACCTCATTTTATCCGTGAGTAATAATCGTTTTCTCATAAGTTTGCTTTAAGAATGAAGCAAGATAACATTTGAGAAGTGGTGGCACTGTGCCTGGTGCGTGGCAACCATTAGAGAAATGGTGGCTTTCATTCTTGCTATTATTACATATTTGTTGATCAGTGGAATCAGTGCCCTGGGCCTGGGTTAGCCACAAGGGCCTCTCCAACCAGGAGAGACAATGTGGGAGACTGCCCAGAGCCGAAATGTCGTGTTTTACCTGAAACTCACTGCGCAGAAACAGGTCTCTGCGAAAGTAGCCAGAATACCCTTTCCTCATTTTTCCCCTTTGAGAGCCAGATTGAGGAAAATGGGCTTTCACAGGGAGTTTCTGCTCTCCAGTGAGAAGTCTTGCAAATGTGAAGAAGGTCCCCAGGTCCTTTTTCCCAAAAGCAGTCCTTTGAGAGGTGACAGTGAGGAGGCTTAGGAGCAGAGGCTTAGCTGCTATTTATGTGCATTATGATTTCTGAACAAGTCCCTGATTTCTCAGATCTCAATTTCCTCATCTAAAAAAAATGAAGGTAAAAATATCAGCTTTTCCAAAATGTTTCAGGAATAAGTGGGTAAGATATGTCCATCACCCAGCCCAGTAGTGGCACTCAACAAAATTGTTTCCTTTCATCTTCCTTCTCTCAAAATGTACACCTCATCCATTGCAGGAGTCCGTCCTCCCAGCTGTACTTTGGTGGCTCCGCAAGCCTGTAACATCAGTGTCTGATTGTGTGCTCCAAGGACATTATCCAGAGTTAGCATGTTCTTATTCCATTGTGTTTTGCTCCTCTGAGCTCCTCCAGTTTGGCCATATGCTAAAGAGATTTAGGACGGGATTGGCTACTGGTTGATGGCTGGTATTATAAACATTTTTGTTGCTACCCAACAGTGTGAGGGAACTGGCCCCCTTCCAAAGGAAAACTAAAGAAAAACTATTCCATTTACTATGCAGATGCTTCAAAGTGATTTAGCACAACTACTCCACAGCCCGACTTTCCAAAGAGAAAGTAATCTTTATGACAAGTAAATGACTGACTCATTTATCCAGAAGATAAAGTGATTTGTTCTCTTGTGGATGGGGAATTCAGTTTCCTTATTTACAAGGAACAAGGTCAGAGCTGAAGATGCTGTCTTCCAAATACAAAGCAAATTTGTAGAGGGTGTATTTCACTGAAAGCCAATGTATAAATTACATAAGGGAAAAAAAAAGAATTATAGGGTCTGCAATTGCTTTCCAGGGTACAAAAGGACATTTGATTTTTTTTTCTCTTGGCATAATTCAGAAGGAAGTGACACCCCAGGGAGCCAAGATTGGGTTTTCTTGTAGGGCAAGAAAGACATTTTTCTAGGGGAGGGAAAGGTATGTAAGGGTTCGGGGGAGGTAAGGATGATTTCTGCTGTTGAACAATGCTGCAAATGAAGCCCAGAATACAAACAGTCTCTCTGATCATTAAGTACTTTTCTGCACACAGATATATCAATATAAAAAGAATTTTTTGGCCAAAGTGGCTCACAGAGGTGGCATTGTTTTGGAAGGGTGGCAGGGAGATTTATCTTGAATCTCTTTTTTAATTTATGCTTCCAGGGGCCAGATGATGAGAGCAAGTGTCTAGAGGTCTCTCCAGGTGCCACCACTGTAGAAAGAAATTTTTGTCCGACTGTTCTTCCCTGACGAGAGAATAGAGACACCAGAGACTCACAGAAAGTGAAGGTCTATTCCCAGGTGGACAAAGAAGAAGCAGAAGCTTCTCCCCCTGAGTCCACAACAGTCCTTTCTCTTTTGATGGTCAAGGTTCCTGGTAGTCAGGGTAGAGTGATGATACGGCGTTTGATGTCTCTTAAGGACCTCTTTTGTTGTTGTTGCCCAGTAGAATAATTATTGAGGCCTGAAGACAGTGTGTCCAACTGTCTTAGTTCTGGAAGAAGCCTGACATGCCAGTGAAGAGAGCTGGGAGGCTGTTCAGGCTCCTAACGAAGACTTTTCGTGCTACGAGAACCATCTTCTGTGAGCCGAAAACATAGTGTTCAGTGTCAGCAAAACCTAATGACAGCAGTGGGAGCTTTGGACTTTGTGCATCGAAAGACTGCAGGTTAAGAACTACTTAATTTTCTTTTTTTTTTTTTGGCCGAATGAAAGGTAACAAGTTACCTCCCTGTGATATGTGGGAGTATGCCAGGTGCAAATTGAGGCACCAGATGTGTGAAGGAGGCTCCTGAAATATGAATGGATGATGTTCCTGTACACGTGACTTAGTTTGAACTGTTTCTGAATGGGGGCTGAGAATAATGTTGCCGAATAAAATACAGGATGCTCAGTTAAATCTGAAGTCTAGATATATAATAAGTACTTTTTCATATAAATATGTCCCATGCAATATTTGGGACATGGGGCACGCCTGGGTGGCTCAGTCGTTAAGCATCTGCCTTTGGCTCAGGTCATGATCCCAGGGTCCTGGGATGGAGCCCCGCATCAGGCTCTCTGCTCCTCGAGGAGTCTGCTTCTCCCTCTCCTTCTACTGCTGCCCCTGCTTGTGCTCTCTCACTCTCTCTGTCAAATAAATAAATAAAATCTTAAAAAACAATATTTGGGACATGGTTACACTAAAAATTCTATGTTGTTTATCTGAAACTCAAAATCTGGCAGTCAATATTATAATTATTATTATTATTATTATTATTATTATTTAAATCTGGGAACCCTAGTCGGGAAGTCGGTAATGTGTTGCAAGAGGAGAGTAAATTTTATCTACATTTCTTCTGTGATCAAGGTGTTGGGAGGAAGGGGAAAGTAGGGAATATCTGGGGACAAATTACCTGTGTTGGGTAAGTGAGCATCTTGTCTTTAAATATAACGAGTGTGGCTTCCGTGAAGAGTGAGTGTGACCGGGGAATTAGTGTAGAGCAGAGGCCAGTGTTCTGAGTGACCCTTAAACCATGTGCAGAGCCTCATTACACGCTCTCTGGTTTCTCCACATACTTTTTGGGTTTATAACTCCATTATAAGCACACTTTTGATTCCAGCCTTGGATTAATTTCAGCTATCATCTCCCTACTACTGACTCGTAAATGTAAATCTCTATTTTGGATCATCAACTGATTACCCATGTACTTCTCACCACAGATCATCCTTTCAGAAAGGATTTATCTGGAGGTCTTTAGAGAAGGATGTGGCGTTCCCGATGGTGGCTATGTTTATATTACCAGCAATGGCTTTACATTCGAAAGAGAATTCTTTCAAAATTTCAACAAAACTCAGCCTCAGAGTTATTTATTGGGTCTCTAAAACTCTGTATGCTATGACGCCAAGGTCTTAAAGATGAGGATGGGTCAGCCTTAGGTACAACTGTGCATCCGTCCTCTCTCTCGCATAGTCCGATCCCTCCCTGTTTGAATCCACCCAACTCCCCGTAAGCTGGCCTTCTAATCAGATCTGGTGGTTTCTAATCTGTCTTTTTCTCCCTAATCTTCACAGCTCTGGTGACAACCCGGCTTCCAATGCTCACCTCACTTGATGTCTTTCACTCTGATAGGCCTGATTTCCTTTTGACTTTTGGAGTCATACAGACCTGAATTTGAATCCCAGCTCTGTCTTTTACTAGCTAAATAACCTTAGGTATAAATTTTCTCCATCTTGGATTTTAAATCTGTAAAATGGGTATAACTATAAGACTAACCTCATAGGGTTGTTTGAAGACTGAGCAAGGCAAATATGCCAAGATTTAACATAGTCCCTGGCACATAATAGGTACTCAAAAGATGGTAGCTATAACTTTTTTCCTTCTCCCTCTCTCCTGCCTGTTAGGATTCCCCAAGCTTTAGACCATGGTCCTCTACCATTTCCATTTATTCCCATTTAGAGTCTTATTGAGCTGTGTGGCATTAGCCAGCACATTCTTTAATGGCGCACAAGTCTCCACCTCCATCTTGGTCTTCTCAGCAGAGTGTTAGCACGCCCTTTTTTGACTGACATTAAGACACTGCCTATGACATATCCTTCTGCCCATGATCTGACCATCCCCAAATTAGTATGCCCTTCCCATTTCCTCATTTCCGTCAGTGGCACCCCACTATGTCCTTGTTCTCAGGCTTGAAAGTTGCATTCTTTACTCCCCATAGCTGATTAGTCATTAAGCCCCTGCTTGCTCTTTCTCAGAGCTTCGGTTACCCTTCATCTCACGACTGACACTGGAGCTAGATGAGAAGCCGTTTGGTGCACCCCCATTCGGCCTCCTCACTGCTCTCTGCCCTTGATATCCTTGTTTCCTCCTTTGTGCTTTTGTTCATGACGCTCAAGGGACACTTGATGATCTTTAAGCCAGTCTCTTATTATGTACTGACTTACACTGCTCGCTCTTTGAAATGTGTATGTCTTTTCTCTTCAACTAGGTTGTAAACTCCTTGAAGACAAAAAACAGGTCATAAACTTCTCAGAATTACTGTCATAGGGCTAAACACAGTGCTCAATAAAGGCCTTCTAATGGAATGAATTGATTGAATATAACCCTCTCTTGTTAAGAAAATGTAATAGCATCCTCTTGCCTGTTAAGCCAGTCCCAAGCTCTTCAGACTGGCCTTGCAGGTGGACCGTCAGCTGACTCCATCCTAACATGCTCTTCACATCAGCTCTTTCCTGACATGGGCCTTCCATTCGGGTGACACCACATGCACACGCACAGACGCGCGCATGCGCACACACACACACACACACACACACACACACACACACACACACACACACTGAACTGGGCATTAAAATGATAATCTTTCTGTCTCAGTTTTGCCCGGGGCCTCAAGACAATAGGTTCTTAACAGCCTACATTGAAAAATACGGTGCTGGATCACTTGTGACGAACTTGTAAAGGAGGTGGGGAAGACCGGCATTGTGACCCTTTTCCCAACAACAATAGGCTGAGGTTGGCAAGGACTGGGAAGTCAGGAAGAACTCTCCAGAGAAAGTTGTTTCAGTGCAAAGGCATGCCTCCCTTCCAATGGCAGCGATGGGGGGCTTTCTCCTCATCTCATATCCAGTGAAGGGCTTTCTCGAGTTCCAAGGGAAAAATGGAACCGATGTGTAACTCATGATGAGAAAACGTAAAGGTGAAAGTCTGTGGCTGGGGTTGCTTGTCTGTTGGCAAAGGAAAGAAAGGCAGGTAAATTCGGAGTCAAGAGTACTTTTGCTGCAGGTTCCCTGTGGACCAGTTGCCAAACCAGCTGGGTCCCTTTGAAATGAAAGCAGACCACACTCAAAGGACTTCCGGAAGATGGGTCAGTCTGGCAGAAAGAAGCTGGAGGTGTTCCGGTGGGGAGGGGTGAGGGTTGTAAGGGCAGGATGTGCCTTTCATCAGACTCCCACCTTCTTTGTTAGCTCCTCTTTCTCACTTGCTCCTGAATGTTGAAGGAAGTTAGTGTGATTTTATTAATCCTCCCATCTACGTTGGGACTAGCAGTGTGTTTGAAAACTCAAAGGCACGAAGCTTCACAAAAGCATTTCGGGGCTCCAAGGAGCCCAAGGAGTCCGTAAGTTCTCGATGTCTCCGTGCGTATGAATGAATCATAGATGTGCGTTGAACAATTAAAGCTGTATGCTTCCTCTACAGGTGATACAGGCTTGCCATTCTTGTCCCAAAGCAATCGAAGTTGTAGTCAATGCCTATGAACACATCAGGTGGAACGTAAAGTGGAAAAGAGCTATCCCCGACGATGACCTGGAGGTAAAGAATCCATTCACTTTCTGTGGTTTTCACTGTAAAATAGTTCAAGACTGCAATAGAAGTACAGAAAATTTTAATTAAAAAACTGGTCTTGAGAATGCTTTTAAGAGATACTCAAATGCAGTAAGACAAATGGTTATAAGACGTGGATAGAAGAGGGGCACCTGGGTGGCCCAGTCGGTTAAGTGTCTGCCTTCGGCTCAGGTCATAATCCTGGGTCCTGGGATCGAGCCCTGCATCGGGCCCCCTGCTCAGCAGGGAGCCTGCTTCTCCCTCTCCCTCTGTGTGCTCCACCACTCTCTCTCTTCCTCTTTCTCTCTCAAATAAATAAAATCTTTAAAAAGAATGCAGATATGAGAATAAATAGATACATCATGTATGTAGCATTTATGAATGTCTTCAGGATTTCTCCATTTAAGGACAAGTTGAACATTTGTATATAGGTGACAGTTTTACTTTCTCCTCAATAATTTAGATAATTTAATAATAATAATAATAGTAATGTTTGAGATTGCTTATGTAATATTTTTACCAGAAGATTAGTTTTTCATGTAGATTATTTCATTTGCTTTTTTGAAAAGATATATTTATTTATTTTAGAGAGACGGAGAGAGAGGAGGAGGATTGGAGGGAGGGGCAGAGGGAGAGGGACTCTCAAGCAGATGCCACACTGAGTGCTGAGCCCCACGTGGGACCCAGTCTCACGACCCTGAGATCATGACCTGAGCCGAAACCAAGAGTCAGACACTTAACCGACTGTGCCACCCAGGTGCCCCTATTTCGTTCACTTTTAGTTATCTTGAAGACTTTAGGTATATTAAAAATCCTTAATGAGTCATGCAGAAAGCCATTGACAAAGCTGAGTTTTCGCTCTGCAAGTGGACTTTGCTGCCTTGGTAAACCAGTCCTCCCACCGAGCCTCCCCTCTTCTTGGTTTTAGCCGTCACAGGCTGTCTCCAGCATGTGGAGAGGAGCCAGGCACAGAGTGCAAAGCTCATCGGGCTCAGAGCCTGATGGCTTAGGTTCAACCGCGCTCTGCTACTTTTGAACTCTCTTACCCTTAAAAAGTTATTTATAATCTGCGTTAGCATCATTAATAGAAAAAATATCTGAATGTATGGGCCACATAAGGCACATAAAGGGTATACAGTAGCATTTAGATTAATTTCAAATTGCCGTTTTGATATACGCTGGTCCAGGCAGTTTGCAGGAGTATATTTTATCTCATTTCCTGGGCTCTGAATTGCAGCTCGGTATACCCCCTTGTCTCCCTTTCCTCCTCACATATCACTGCCTCAGCCCCCATCTCAATTTTCATGTTTAATTTTATCTCACTGTCAGAGACCCTAGAAAGCTGCCATTGTGTAAAAAGTAGGGACTAAGTGCGTCGTTGTTGATTTCTACTGATAGAAACCCCAGGGCTTTTCTCCCTCTAACCTGTCATGTCTTCCTTTACAGAGATACTGGGATTTTTACCACTCTCTCTTCACTGTGTGCAGTAACTCTCCAAGGACTCTCATGCATTTATCGAGATGTGCCATTCGAAGAACGTTGCACAACAGATGTCACCGAGCAATTCCTTTGCTTTCCCTCCCATTGTCATTGAAAAAGTACTTGCTTTTGGAGCCAGAGGGAATCATTTATTAAGCCTTATGAGACAGAAGTTCCCAATCCTAGATATTTAAGTGGACTCACCGGGTAGACACAGTTTGCATAAATAAAATGGTACTTGCGTTGATTATAACACTTCAGGGATTTCATAACACTTGACAAACTCTATGTCGTTAATCCTAGGGTATCCCAGTGAGGGGAAATAAACAAGAATTAAAGTTAAGGAATTCTCAAAGACAAGAATGTATCCAGAAGGTACTGACAGCAGTAATGACTAATGTGTATAGTGTTTTTCCTTGGTGCCTGATATATTTTTGTAGAACTTTTCATATATCATCTCATTCGAAGTGGGACCCAGTTTTTCTTACAACCAATCTCATTCTCTCCCTTCTCAGTAATAGGTTTAGGTTTACGTTACTGTTCAGTTGGCGAAATCATAGGCTTTGTGATTGGCCTCTTAATCTCAGTGGCTTCCCCCAAACTCCCCTCCCACCACCGTTACCACTTAGCAGAGATTATGGTCACTAGTTTTGCAAACCTCTGTCCCCACTCTAAGCTCTTTAACTTATTTTTGGTGAAGAGAGCATACGAGCCTCATCAAAACAAGGAGATCTTTGAGTTAAAGGAGCAATGAAAAACAAAGACCAGTCTACTTAGTAGCCAAACAAGTGGACATTTCAACACACGCTCATTGAGCCATAGCCTGGAGATGCAACGAGGAGTCTACAGCGAGGACTCCTGCCCTCCAGAATCTCACCGTTTAGCAGAGGATCCGGACATACAAGCAGGAAACTGCAATGTCAGATGTCAGGGGTAACAATACAGGATGCAGACTCATTTTCAGTGCTTCTGTTTCGAAGTCATGTTTCCGACCTCAAGTGTGATTTTCCTTTTAAGCATGAATATGAAAGAGTGAAGGGAGTTGCATGACATAGAGGGAGGCCCCACGGCTGTTAGTGTAAATGTATTCACTTTCAGTTTCTCTGAACATCTGGAAACCCTTTGATTTTACTATGATTTCCTGTTTAGTAAAAATATTGGGAAAAATATTGCACACTCAATGGCTCCCATGTATGTGACAAGAAAGTTGAGTAAGATGTGTACAGGGAAGTGTGTGAAGGGAAGCCCTTCAGTTGATGACTTGGTCTCATTGTGTAATAGACTGACATTTCAGAGCATTTTAGCTGGAAGATAAGGAGCACTTTGCGAGTGATGGCTGGCTACTGAAAGAGCAAATAGAAAGACTTTTTGAAAATGGTTAAAGTTGAAGAAACTTGGAAAGGTAAGTGTGTCAATCAGGCTTGTTAGTTAGTGGCTTGCAGAAAGTGAAATCTAGATGATTAACCTCTGGACCTCAGGGTTTATGAGGCCAACTTCGCTTCGCCTTTTTGTTCTTGCTAATCACTTTTAGGTAAGCTCATTGCCTCTTAGCGTCGCTTTTTTAGAAGTTAGAGCAGAAGTAATTAAGTACAAACCAATCCATTTGTCAGTTGTGAGCAGGTTTCTTTTATTTGTGTGGTTCTTCATCTTTTTTTTCCCTTTTTCTTTTGAGAGAGAGTGTGAGAGAGAGCACAGAGGGAGAGGGAGAAGCAGGCTCCCTGCTGAGCAGAGAGCCCTGATGCAGGGCTCGATCCCAGGACCCTGAGATCATGACCTGAGCCGAAGGCAGACGCTTAATGACTGAGCCACCCAGGTGCCCCATGGTTCTTCATCTTATTTAACCTTAGTTCCTTGAGTTTTGAGTAGAGATGATGTCAAATATTCCACCAGCCCACCACCTCGACTGTGCTTCTAAACTGGGATTCTTATACGTCCTGTGCCCTGTAGGAAAAAGCATGGCTAGAAACAATAATGTTTCTGATTTTCCTCAGTCTTACTCAGATATTTTGAGTGAACTAATTTGTACTAAAACAAGATCTAAATTGTGGAATAGGATGCTGAATTTGTATAAACTATTCATATAAAAACGTTGATCCTTCAAAAAATTGTTTGCGGCAAGTGGTGTTGGAACACATCCTAGAATGCTGGGCAAGGGCGCATGTTGCCCTCACCTTTAGGAATATTCTGGCCGAAAAATTTGTGATGCACTGTCTTTGTCAATAAAACGCTGAAGACAAAGGGAGAGGGTGTTCCTTGCATTAGGAAATGTTTCTCAATCTGCTTGCTTGTGCTTAGACATTTTATTAGTACATAATACATGCCTATTTGTTTTGAATTGTTTACTCATACATTTAAAGTCATTTCTCTTTATCTTTGAACTTTTATTTAAAGGACTTAAATAAAGCTCTTGTTTCCTTTCGTCTTTGGGAGATGTTTATCTACCGATAAGACTTTTTTCCAACTGGCTACAGCTAGAGATCTCTGAAGACCCCTACATGTTTCATTGCTGTCTTCAACATTGAGAAAGAAAAAGAGAATGAAGAAATGTGCCGGTAAATGAATAATATTTTCAAAAGAAAGTAAAGAGTAAACACAAATTAAAGGCAGGCCGTTACTGTAGGAACAAGAGTGTTTTTTTTTTTTTTTAAGATATATTAATTTGTTTTAGAGAGAGCAAGCAGGCACATGTGAGCAGGGGAGGGAGAGGGAGAGAGGCAGACTCCCTGCTAACCGTGGAGTCCAACTGTGGGGCTTGAACTCACCACCCTGAGATCATGACCTGAGCTGAAATCAAGAGTCAGATGCTCAACCAACTGAGCCACCCAGGTGCCCTGGAAAAAAGAGTGTTTTAATAATAATAAAGAAATGCTACCACCGTCATCATTGTCTCCTGCCTGTCTCCATCTCTGCCCTCCTGGTCCTTTCATGCCCTTCCTTCTCCCTATTCACACGACCCCGGGCAAGAGCAGCAGAGGAAATGATGTCTTCATGCTGCTTTTGTAACTTTCTGTAAATAGTCATTTAGTGGCCTGAGAAAACAAACCTCTTCTCTTTTGTGTTACATGTGAGGAAAGATCTTTAACAGGAGGGAAGACCACCTATCCAGCTTTCTCCCCATCTTAGGATCTAGATGCACTTGTGTTCTATTTCTTAATCACTTACTGTTACATTGCCACTTTGTCCTTCCATCCTGAACTCAGTGGCTTCTAATAAAAAACACAGCTGTTGGAAACTGATTGTACAGATAACCATTTGTAGTGGGTAATCAATGTTGGAAAGAACAGCTGAGCCTTATGTTTTTGTTACTCATTGGATTGTTTGTGAGGAACTCAAGAAGTTTTAAATTGGCACACTTTCAAAACTTTAAGAAAAGCAGTCCAAATTATTCACTCATATTCTTTGAAACACAGACACCATGGCTGGTGTCTGGAAGAAATTCATTGTCACTCTCCTAAGAGTATAAACAGATGCATTACAGTTAGATGTTAAGAGTTTGGGCTCTGGTACCCGTCTACCTGTGTTCAGTTTCTGACTTCCAACCTTATCTGATCCATTATCTAGGGAAAATGATGCACTTGGTCCCTGACTCAGTTTCCTTATTTATAAAATGGGAATAATAATGGTATCTATATCATAAAAATTCTACGTGATTGTCTTGAGGCATAGAGGAGGAAAAAGTTTTCCTTGACTCTCTTAGGATCTCAGGTTGGGTCTGAAAATTAAACTGACAAAGATCATAAAAGAAAGGCATACAAGGTTCTACATGATACGGAACCTTCATAAGGGAATAAGGATCTGAAAAAACAGAACTGAGTATTTTTATGTTAAGTTTGATTAAGAGTGGGCAGTTGCGTAGAAAATATGATGGATCCTTAAGGAGTATGAGGGGAAACTTAGTAAGTCCTGTTCATTAGTATTCTTCTCCAGGGTTCCTTTGTCTTAAGAGATAAAGATGCTCCTTTCCTCCAGGTACAGGGAGGGCACCTCCCACAGGAGGGTTTTACGACCTGTTTCAGGGGAGAAGATGTGGGAAAATCAGAGTTACCTTCTTGCTTCTGCTGTTTTCTCAAACTCCTTCATCTTCAAGTATTCAACATGCCAAGATACCGTACTTTGGGGCAGCATGTCCTAAAACCCCATCAGAGGATTAAATTGCTTTCACATTAAATCACATAGAACAGTAAGCATTTTCTCAGGATCATTGTCCTTGTTACTTTCATAATTATTATCATTTAGGGAGAGGTTTCTACCAGTAGGGTGATGTATTCTTAGAGTGAAGCTACAGCCAAAAGGGGATACATGGTAGATTTTTGCTCACATTGGCAAATGCTTATGGATCTCCTACTATGCACTAGACACTTTGCTCGGGGCTGGAATCAATGAGGGAAACAAGACAAACCAGGTCCCTGACTTTCTTGGGCTTTTCGAGGTAGGAGATGAAGGTTGAAATCACATGGATTTGGATGATTAGCAAACAAGCGAATTAATTACTTTAGGAAAATTTTCCCTTTTGCAAATGGGTTTATCAAGGATGCAATGACTATGATAGTTCACCAATTAGACAACCTTGATGGAAGCAGAAGGTGAACGTTTGTTGTAGAGAGTAAAAGATGTGGTTGGCAGTGCTGGGAGGATCAAATTATGAAGTATCCTGAACCATGGGGAGGCACCCTGGGGAACCAATGGAGTATTAATATCATAATTGTTCTTCTTCCAACCTTATAACTTCTATGGTAGTAATAATTATGATACAACTGTGTAACATTTATATGGTATTTTATAATGTTCAGAGAACCTTCATGGTGCTTAAAACAGGTAATTGCCTTTACCATTCCCCTCAACTCCTCTTCCCTGTCCCCCTTACAATTCTGAAGATTTAGACATGAAAAAAGGAAAGTCTAAACATGACATTAATTAACCCTCTTCTTCTTGTGTAAACCACTCCAATCATATGGAATGATTTACTCAAGCAAAGAAATGACTGTATAGCTTTGTATTTTTTTAAAGTATTTTATTTATTTATTTGAGAGAGAGAGCACGAGTGGTGAGGAGGGGCAGTGGGAGAGGGAGAAGCAGACTCCCTGCTCAGCAGGATCCCAGGACAGGATCCCAGGACCCTGGGATCACGACCTGAGCCGAAGGCAGACGCTTAACCGACTGAGCCATCCAGGCCCCCCAAGCCTTGCATTTTTTTTTTTTAATAACGAAAGCTAAAGAATGTTTTTTTTTTATTTATTTACAGGGGGAAAAAAAGGAACTCTTGCTTCCAAGACATAAGAGAGTGAAGGAATAGAGGCAAAATTTGAAGTTCTAAGACTGCATATAATTCTCGTCATGGCAGTGTTCAAGTGATAAATTGTTCACAGAAGCACTACTTGATTATGGTCCTTCAG
Source organism: Eumetopias jubatus (assembly GCF_037043125.1). Taxonomy (NCBI): domain Eukaryota; kingdom Metazoa; phylum Chordata; class Mammalia; order Carnivora; family Otariidae; genus Eumetopias; species Eumetopias jubatus. Next base: position 40,159,580 of record NW_028274820.1, read on the forward strand.
GGACCCCAGACCTCCCAACACTGCTGAAGTCTGTGCAACAATGACAGACCTCTTAGGATGATCCACCAGGGAGAGCTTAGACGGCCGCAAATGGTTTCTAAGTAACCTTTGGGTAGTTCTACAATAAAGATACCTACAAAGAAACTGCAGTGTTTGCTCCCATTTGTAAGCAATGCAGTGCCGCTCAGGGGGCAAAATATGGATTTTGGAATTCAGTAGTTTGGGATTTCAGTCTGGATGGTGCCACTAAATATGCGTGAATTTGAGCCGGTTTCTTAATCCAAGTGTCAATTTCTTTATTTGGATAGAAAAGATTAACTTCCCGATTTACAATGCTTTTTGGGGAACTAAATGAAATGATGCATGTAAAGCATCTAAAGCAAGGTCCTCTATGTAGTTGGACTCCAGTAAATGCTCAGATGCTACATGGGTCCGCTATGTGTGTGCAGAGGGGAGGGAATTATGTAGGTTATGCTGGAGGACATACAGTTTCCAAGACATTCATGTGCATAGGTTCGGGAAGTGACTTGTGGTTTTTATTGCATTTTATTTAACGATGACGATTTTCCTGTGCTACGAGCTTTTCTTGTGGCACGCTGTTCCAAGCCCACTGGATGTTGGTTTTCTGCTCTTCGTAGCTTGGCCTGAAGGGGGCAGTGTAGAATTTTCTCCCTGCCATGAATCAGAGCTGTGGGCTACTAACTGGCAGCTGGCTCCCCCTTCTAAAATACAGCCCCTGGAGAATATTAAACAGGAAAGCTCAAGGAAGGCAAAAGGGTATTTATTCTGTGGCAACTTTCATTAATCGTCCGGTTACAGTTCCAGACAAATCTGCTTTGATCTTCATTGGAAAAAAGTCTGGGACTCAAGAAGAGATCTTAGAACCACAGGTCTCTGTCCTCTGGTTGCAAATCTGGAAGAAAAAACATAGCATTTAGTGTCTCTTTGTGTCGCACTGAGAGAGACAACTTCATTAGCAATTCCATTCGTTTAATGCCCCTTTTTTCTGTCCTCCTTTCTTCTCTCTTTCTCCCCCTGACTCTCCCTTCCTCTCTTCTCCCTTTCTTGTCTCTTGTCTTCTTTCTTGACTGTGTTTTTTAGCATCTGTTTGCTTGGCCAGGATTTCAGCATGAGCCATGCAGAGGCCATGCTGGTGTGTTCCTGGGACACCCTCGACAGCTGGGTGTCTTCTGCAAAGAGGATATTTCAGCCATGCAGAAACTGGGAACTTTTGTGCTTCTTTATCCTCTTTAATTTTTTGAGTCTATGTTCTCTGTCTGACAGCCATAGTGATGCAAGAGTTGGTTTCCTTTTTAGCCACAGATTACAGGTGAGAGATCAGGAACAAGGTAGAAGGAACAACGACCAAAGAAGCAACAAAGAGAAAAGCTTCCCAGATGAGGCCTGTGGCTTTGGTCTGCCTCTCCTGGCCCCTCCAGGGAAGGGCCTGGTCATCGCCCACCCCCCCCCCCAGGTACCTAGCATCTCGGATGTGGGATAGTCAAACGATGCCACCAGAAATGTCCCAGAGGCACTTCCTTTTGGAAAGCAAGAAAGAATTCCTTCCTGAGATAACCCAGCAGAATAGCTGGCCACACAGACTAACAAGCGGAGTCAGCCCTGTGACTTGTAGACCCCACACATGCCAGAAAAGTATCGACCACACATACCTAGCAAGCGGCTGTGAGTGGAATGCATGCAGCTACCTAGTTAATGATATGCCATCGGTATGTGTTGCAGCCCACTGAAGGAGATCTGTACATGTCTAGATCCTGGACAGATCCAAAGAAATCACACAGACAGACCCTCTTGCAATGAGTTGATATTTGAGTTGGTTTTCAATATTCCTTAAATATTTTTTTTGGCCTTGGGCTGACTGACTCATTTAGCTTGTGCTCCCTCTATGTGTATAGCCTTCTTTTCTTCCTCCCTCCTCCCTCCCTCCCTCTTTCTTTCTTTCTCTCTTTCTCTTTCTTTCTTTCTTTCTCTCTTTCTTTCTCCTTTCTTTTTTTGCCTACCTTTCTTATTTGGGTATTACCTGGTGCTCAATCTGAGCTTGTTGGGATGACAAAAGTGTGGCATGTCACCTCACACTTTTGGCAGGCAATACTAACAAATCAAGGTATTCTCTCTTTTTGAGGCCAGACTCAGTCTCAGAATCCCTGTCAACATAGTATCTAGAGGGCCAGTATGTGCTTGGAGTTAATAGGCAAGATGAAATCTATTGGTCATCTCTGGGTTCTAGTCTCAAAGTGTTCACAGACTCATGGTCAAGTGTTAGGTAAATAAAAAGCTGGCAGAATTGGAAGGCAGGTGATGATGACTGGCGAAGGGTCTTTTTTTTCTTTTTCTTTCTTCCTTTCTTTTTCCTTTTCTTCCTTTCTTTCTTTCTTTCTTTTTTCTTTCTTTCTTTCTTTCTTTCTTTCTTTCTTTCTTTCTTTCTTTCTTTCTTTCTTTCTTTCTTTTTTCTTTCTTTCTTTTTTCTTTCTTTCTTTCTTTCTTTCTTTCTTTCTTTCTTTCTTTCTTTCTTTCTTTCTTTCTTTTCTTCCTTTCTTCCTTTCTTCCTTTCTTCCTTTCTTCCTTTCTTTCTTTCTTTTTGTGGAAAGAAACATAGAATTCATTCAAAAAATATTTGTGGAGCGAGTGCTGAGTATTTAAAAGTGAATAATGGGGCACCTAGGTGGCTCAGTCAGTTAAGTGTCTGCCTTCGGCTCAGGTCATGATCCCAGGGTCCTGGGATGGAGGCTTCATTGGGCTCCCTGCTCAGCGGGGAGCCTGTTTCTCCCTCTCCTTCTGCCTGCCACTCTGCCTACTTGTGCTCTCTCTCTCTGTCAAATAAATAAATAAGATCTTTAAAAAATAATAAAAAATAAAATAAAATATAAAAAAAATAAAGGTGAATAATGGCAGACAAAGTCCCAGCACATGGGGCACTGATAAGGCAATGGTTCTCACTCTGGGCTACACATTAGAACATTTGGGGTGCTTCAAGAAATGTTAGCGCCCACCTCCAACTTACTCTTTTAAAAGCCTTAATAAGCTCATCATATCATGTTAAAAATGCCTGTCTGCATATCTGTCTCCCCAACTAGGTTGGAAGGAACTGTTATCTCTTCAGTTTTTTTTTTAAATTAAGGTAAAATTTACACACAGCAAAATACATAACTTTTAAATACTTAATTGGATGAAGTTATACAAACATATATGCCTGTGTAATCAGCACTTTAATGAAGATAAAGAACATATCTATTACCCCAGAAGGTTTCTTTCTGCCTCTTTCCAGTAAACCCTCACCTCCCATAGGCAACACTATACTATTTCTGTCACCAGAGGTTAGATTTATTTCTTGAACTTCATAGAAATGGTATTATACAGCATATACCTTTTTGTGTCTAACTTCTTTCTCTTAACATGGTATTTTGAGATTCATCCATGTTTTTACATGTATCAGTAATTTCTATCTCTTTATTTCTTAGTAGTGTTCCATTGTATGAATATATACAAGCTATTTATCCATTCTTCTGCTGATAGACCTTTAGGTTGTTTCCAGTTTGGGGTAATGATATCTGTGATGATTCCTTTTATGTTTCAACTTGGGTAGGCTATGGTGCCCAGATATTTGGTCAAATACCAATCTTGATAGTGCTGTGAAGATATTTTTCTTAGCAGTGGTTAACATTTTTTTTTACTTTTTTATTGTTATGTTAATCACCATACATTACATCATTAGTTTTTAATGTAGTGTTCCATGATTCATTCTTTGTGCATAACACCCAGTGCTCCACACAGAACGTGCCCTCTTTAATACCCATCACCAGCCTAACACATCCCTCTACCCCCCTCCCCTCTAGAACCCTCAGTTTGTTTTCAGAGTCCATCATCTCTCATGGTTCATCTCCCGCTCCGATTTACCCCCCTTCATTCTTCCCCTCCTGCTATCTTTTTTTTTTCTTAACATACATTGCATTATTTATTTCAGAGGTACAGATCTGTGATTCAACAGTCGTGCACAATTCACAGTGCTCACCCATAGCACATACCCTCCCCAATGTCTATCACCCAACCACCCCCTCCCTTCCACCCCTACCACTCCAGCAACCCTCAGTTTGTTTCCTGAGATTAAGAATTCCTCATATCGGTGAGGTCATATGATACATGTCTTTCTCTGATTGACTTATTTCACTCAGCATAATACCCTCCAGTTCCATCCACATCATTGCAAATGGCAAAATCTCATTCCTTTCGATGGCTGCATAATATTCCATTGTGTATATATACCACATCTTCTTTATCCATTCATCTGTCAATGGACATCTTGGCTCTTTCCACAATTTGGCTATTGTGGACATTGCTGCTATAAACATTGGGGTGCATGTACCCCTTCGGATCCCTACATTTGTATCTTTGGGGTAAATACCCAGTAGTACAATTGCTGGATCATATGGTAGCTCTATTTTCAACTGTTTGAGGAACATCCATACTGTTTTCCAGAGTGGTTGCACCAGCTTGCATTCCCACCAACAGTGTAGGAGGGTTCCCCTTTCTCCACATCCCTGCCAACATCTGTTGTTAATTTTATCCATTCTCACTGGTGTGAGGTGGTATCTCATTGAGGTTTTGATTTGGATTTCCCTGATGCCGAGTGATGTTGAGCACTTTTTCATGTGTCTGTTGGCCATTTGGATGTCTTCTTTGGAAAAATGGAAAAATGTCTGCTCATGTCTTCTGCCCATTTCTTGATTGGATTATTTGTTCTTTGGGTGTTCAGTTTGATAAGTTCTTTATAGATTTTGGATACTAGCCCTTTATCTGATATGTCATTTGCAAATATTTTCTCCCATTTGTCAGTTGTCTTTTGGTTTTGTTCAGTGTTTCTTTTGCTGTGCAAAAGCTTTTTATCTTGACGAGGTCCCAATAGTTCACTTTTGCCCTTGCTTCCCTTGCCTTTGGCGATGTTTCTAGGAAGAAGTTGCTGTGGCTGAGGGCGAAGAGGTTGCTGCCTGTGTTCTCTTTTAGGATTTTGACGGACTCCTGTCTTACATCTAGGTCTTTCAACCATTTGGAGTCTATTTTTGTGTGTGGTGTAAGGAAATGGTCCAGTTTCATTCTTCTGCATGTGGCTGTCCAATTTTCCCAACACCATTTGTTGAAGAGAGTGTCTTTTTTCCATGGGACATTCCTTCCTGCTTTGTCGAAGATGAGTTGACCATAGAGTTGAGGGTCCATTTCTGGGCTCTCTAATCTGTTCCATTGATCTATGTGTATGTTTTTGTGCCAGTACCATACTGTCTTGATGATGACAGCTTTGTAATAGAGCTGGAAGTCCGGAATTGTGATGCCGCCAGCTTTGCTTTTCTTTTTCAACATTCCTCTGGCTATTCGGGGTCTCTTCTGGTTCCATACAAATTTTAGGATTATTTGTTCCATTTCTTTGAAAAAAGTGGATGGTATTTTGATGGGGATTGCATTGAATGTGTAGATTGCTCTAGGTTGCATTGACATCTTCACAATGTTTGTTCTTCCAATCCATGAGCATGGAACGTTTTTCCATTTCTTTGTGTCTTCCTCAATTTCTTTCATGAGTATTTTATAGTTTTCTGAGTACAGATCCTACACCTCTTTGGTTAGATTTATTCCTAGGTATCTTATGGTTTTGGGTGCAATTGTAAATGGCATCAACTCCTTAATTTCTCTCTCTTCTATCTTGTTGTTGTTGTATAGGAATGCCACTGATTTCTGTGCATTGATTTTATATCCTGCCACTTTACTGAATTCCTGTATGAGTTCTAGCAGTTTTGGGGTGGAGTCTTTAGGATTTTCCACATAAAGTATCATATCATCTGCAAAGAGTGAGAGTTTGACTTCCTCCTTGCTGATTGGGATGCCTTTGATTTCTTTTTGTTGTCTGATTGCTGTGGCTAGGATTTCTAATACTATGTTGAATAGCAGTGGACATCCCTGCCGCGTTCCTGACCTTAGGGGGAAAGCTCTCAGTTTTTCCCCATTGACAATGATATTGGCTGTAGGTTTTTCATAGATGGCTTTTATGATATTGAGGTAGGTACCCTCTAGAGTGTTGATCAAGAAAAGATGCTGTACTTTGTCAAATGCTTTCTCTGCATCTATTGAGAGGATCATATGATTCTTATTCTTTCTTTTGTTAATGTACTGTATCACGTTGATTGATTTGCAGATGTTGAACCAAACTTGCAGCCCAGGGATAAATCCCACTTGGTCGTGTTGAATAATCCTTTTAAAGTACTGTTGGATCCTATTGGCTAGTATTTTGGTGAGAATTTTTGCATCCATGTTCATCAAGGATATTGGTCTGTAATTCTCCTTTTTGATGGGGTCTTTGTCTGGTTTGGGGATCAAGGTAATGGTGGCCTCATAAAATGAGTTTGGAAGTTTTCCTTCCATTTCTATTTTTTGGAACAGTTTCAGAAGAATAGGTATTAATTCTTCTTTAAATGTTTGGTAGAATTCCCCTGGGAAGCCATCTGGCCCTGGGCTTTTGTTTGTTGGGAGATTTTTGATGACTGCTTCAATTTCCTTAGTGGTTATAGGTCTGTTCAGCTTTTCTATTTCTTCCTGGTTCAATCTTGGTAGTTGATACATCTCGAGGAATACATCCATTTCTTCCAGGTTATCTAATTTGCTGGCATAGAGTTGCTCATAATATGTTCTTATAATTGTTTGTATTTCTTTGGTGTTGGTTGTGATCTCTCCTCTTTCATTCATGATTTTGTTGATTTGGGTCATTTCTCTTTTCTTTTGGACAAGTCTGGCCAGGGGTTTAACAATCTTGTTAATTCTTTCAAAGAACCATCTCCTAATTTTGTTGATCTGTTCTACTGTTCTTTTGGTTTCTATTTCATTGATTTCTGCTCTGATCTTTGTCATTTCTCTTCTCCTGCTGGGTTTAGGCTTTATTTGCTGTTTTTTCTCTAGCTCCTTTAGGTGTAGGGTTATGTTGTGTATTTGAGACCTTTCTTGTTTCTTGAGAAAGGCTTGTATTGCTATAGCCTTTCCTCTCAGGACTGCCTTTGCTGTATCCCAAAGATTTTGAACAGTTGTGTTTTCATTTTCATTGGTTTCCATGAATATTTTTAATTCTTCTTTAACTTCCTGGTTGACCCATTCATTCTTTAGTAGGATGCTCTTTAGCCTCCATGTATTTGAGTTCTTTCTGACTTTCCTCTTGTGATTGAGTTCTAGTTTCAAAGCATTGTGGTCTGAAAATATGCAGGGAATAATCCCAATCTTTTGGTACCAGTTGAGACGTGATTTGTGACCTAGGATGTGATCAATTCTGGAGAATGTTCCATGGGCACTAGAGAAGAATGTGTATTCCGTTGCTTTGGGGTGGAATGTTCTCAATATGTCTGTGAAGTCCATTTGGTCCAGTGTGTCATTTAAAGTCTTTATTTCCTTGTTGCTCTTTTGCTTAGATGATCTGTCCATTTCAGTGAGGGGGGTGTTAAAGTCCCCCAGTATTATTGCATTGTTGTCAATGTGTTTCTTTGTTTTTGTTATTAATTGCCTTATATAATTGGCTGCTCCCATGTTAGGGGCATAGATATTTACAATTGTTAGATCTTGTTGGATAGACCCTTTAAGTAGGATAGAGTGTCCTTCCTCATCTTTTATTACAGTCTTTGGTTTACAATCTAATTTTTCTGATAGAAGGATTGCCACCCCAGCTTTCTTTTGGTGTTCATTAGTATGGTAAATGGTTTTCCACCCCTTTACTTTCAATGTGGGGGTGTCTTTGGGTCTAAAATGAGTCTCTTACAGACAGCATATCGATGGGTCTTGTTTTTTAATCCAATCTGATAACCTGTGTCTTTTGATTGGGGCATTTAGCCCATTTACATTCAGGGTAACTATTGAAAGATATGAATTTAGTGCCATTGTATTGTTTGTAAAGTGACTGTTACTGTATATTGTCTGTATTCCTTTCTGGTCTATCCTGCTTTTAGGCTCTCTCTTTGCTTAGAGGACCCCTTTCAATATTTCTTGGAGGGCTGGTTTTGTGTTTGCAAATTCCTTTAGTTTTTGTTTGTCCTGGAAGATTTTTATCTCTCCTTCTATTTTCAGTGACAGTCTAGCTGGATATAGTATTCTTGGCTGCATATTTTTCTCGTTTAGTGCTCTGAAGATATCATGCCAGTCCTTTCTGGCCTGCCAGGTCTCTGTGGATAGGTCTGTTGCCAGTCTAATGTTTCTACCATTATAGGTTACATATCTCTTCTCCTGAGCTGCTTTCAGGATTTTCTCTTTGTCTCTGAGACTCGTAAGGTTTACTATTAGATATCGGGGTGTTGACCTATTTTTATTGATTTTGAGAGAGATTCTCTGTGCCTCCTGGATTTTGATGCCTGTTTCCTTCCCCACATTAGGGAAGTTCTCTGCTATAATTTGCTCCAATATACCTTCTGCCCCTCTCTCTCTTTCTTCTTCTTCTGGGATCCCAATTATTCTAATGTTGTTTCATCTTATCATATCACTTATCTCTTGAATTCTGCCCTCGTGATCCAGTCGTTGTTTCTCTCTCTTTTTCTCAGCTTCTTTATTTTCCATCATTTGGTCTTCTATATCGCTGATTCTCTCTTCTGCCTCATTTATCCTAGCAGTTAGTGCCCCCATTTTTGATCGCACCTCATTAATAGCCTTTTTGATTTCGACTTGGTTAGATTTTAGTTCTTTTATTTCTCCAGAAAGCATTTCTCTAATAACTTCCATGCTTTTTTCAAGCTCAGCTAGTATCTTTAAAGTCATGATTCTGAACTCTAGGTCCAACATCACACTAATGTCCGTATTGAGTAGGTCCCTGGCAGACGGTACTACCTCTTGTTCTTTTTGTTGAAGTGATTTTTTTCATCTTGTCATTTTGTCCAGAGGAGAATAGATGACTGAGAGAACAAAATGCTAACCGGTTAACAATGTCCCCAGAAAATATACTCTAATCAAATCAGAAAAGACCTGAAACCAGGGGAAAAGAAAGGGAAAGAAAGAAAAAAGAAAGAGAAAAGAAAAAAGATAAAAACAAACAAAAACAGAACAAAACAAAACAAAAAAAAAAACAGAATATGATCAAATATGATCAGGCTGGGGCATAGATCAGTGCCACACACTAGATTTTGTGTGTATTTTGGTCTGTTAGAAGAAAGTGCCTCCTAAAATTTTAAAGAAAGACATATATGTACAAAATAAGGGTTGATCTGATGAAGGGATGGAATATGACTGTAAAGATGAAAATTTAAAAAATTTTAAAAAAGGAATTGATAAGATGTTTGAAAAAAGAAAGAAGAGGATTAAAAAAGGGAAGAAAGAAAGAAAAAAAAGGAGGGGGGATTTTGATCAGGCAGGAGACTAGAACAAAGCCATACACTAGAGATTTAGGGTGTATTTTGATCTGTTAGAAGAAACTGTATCTCAAAATTTTAAAGAGAGAACAACTTATATATAAATGCCAAAAATAAGGGTAACTACTATGAAGGGATAGAATATGACTCTAAAAATGAAAAATAAAAAAAATTTTTTTAAAAGGGATTGACAAAATGTTGGTTGAAAAGGGAAAAAGAAAAATTAAAAAAAAAGTTAAAAAAATTAACTTTGAAAGACTAAAGAATCATGGTTAAAAAGCCATGAAGTCTACGTGCAGTATTCCCCTAGCGCTGGAGTTCTCCCGTTCTCATTGATTGGTAAATTTGGTCTTGGCTGGCTGTTCTTGCTGATCTTCTGGGGGAGGGGCCAGTTGCCATGGTTCCCAAATGTCTTTGCCAGAGGCGGAATTGCCCCACCCTTGTCGGTCTGGGCTAAGCCATCTGCTCAGGTTTGCTCTCAGGTGCTTTTGTTCCCTGCAAGTTCTCGGTACAGCTTTGCGGGACAAGAGTGAAAATGGTGGCCTCCCAATCTCTACCTGGAGGAGCTGAGAACTCGGGGCCCTGCTCCTCAGTGCGCCCCCAGAGAAAAGCAGTCAGTCACTCCCGTCTCCCCGGTCTCCGGCCGCACTCCGTGCTCACCCGGCCTGTGACCGAGTGTTTCTATCTCTGGCACCCGACCCCGTGTGGAGTCTCCAAACCCAGCAGATCCCTGCGGTGCGCTCCCGCGCCACTCCCCCCGGGGAGCAAGGGGAGTCTCCCCAGATCTGCCGCCTGTTGGGTCCCCGCTGGAGGAGCAGTGGCCCGACTGTCACCGATCACAGTTTATGGCAACCCCGAGCTGAGAGCCCACGCCTCGGCTTCGTCTCTGCAGCCGGCTTCCCCGCTCTGATACCTGGGAGCTCTGCCGCACTCAGGCACCCCTGGTCTTTCTGTGACCCCGAGGGTCCTGAGACCACACTGTCCCGCGAGGGTTTCACCCCCAGCTTAGCCACTGGAGCGACGTCCCTCAGCGGAGCTGACTTCTAAAAGTTCCGATTTTGTGCTCCGCGGCTCTAGCACTTGCCAGAAGTGGCCAACGGAGGCCCCCTCCCCCGCTGTCTATCCTCCTGAATATCGCTTCGGATTCACTTCTCCGCATGTCCTACCTTCCAGAAAGTGGTCGCTTTTCTGTTCAGAGAGTTGTTGCTATTCTTCTCTTCGATCTCCTGTTGAGTTCAGAGATGTTCAGAATGGTTTGATCCCTATCCAGCTGAATTCCTGAGACCAGATGAAATCCAGGTCTCTTACTCCTCCACCATCTTGCTCCACTCCCCCCAGTGGTTAACATTTAAATCAGCAAATTTTGAGTTTACTAAGACTCATAATACTCCATATTATAAGAGCAAATTATCCTTTATAATATGGGTGGGCCTTATCCAATCAGTTGAAGGCCTTCTCAGAAAAAGACTGGTGACCTCAGTCTTTTTCTGACTCCAAACTGCCTTCAAACTCACAATGAAAACACAATCTCTTCTCTGGGTCTCCAGCTTGCTGGGGCCTACAATGACATAAGCCAATTCCTTAAAATAAATCTCTCTCTCTCTTTATACACACATATACGTCTTACTGGTTCTGTGTCTCTGGAGAAACCTGGGTAATACAGTGGACAAACCTGCTATAAACATTCTTTTTCAAGTCTTTTTGTGGATGCTTTTCCATTTCCCTTGAGTAAATATCTAGGAGCAGAATTGAAAGATCAGTCGGTAGGCATGTATTTAACTTTGTAAGAAACTGCCAGGGGTGCCTGGGTGGCTCACTTGGTTAAGTGTCTGCCTTTGGCTCAGGTCATGATCCTGGAGTCCTGAGATTGAGCCCCAGGTGAGGCGTCTGCTTCTCCCTCTGCCCCTGCCCCTTACCCCACTTGTGCTCTCTCTCTCTCTCGCTTACACTCTCTCTCAAATTAATACATAAAATCTTTTTAAAAAGGAAAAAATAAAAAGACTTAAAAAAAAGAGAAAGTGCTCAACAGTTTTCCAAAGTGATGTACATTTTTTCACATCCATCAGCAATATATGAGATTTCTGGTTTCTATACATTTTTGTCAACATTTAGCAGTGTCAGTCTTTTTAATTTTAGCTGTTTTGATGGCTGTGTATTCATGTCTTTGTAGCTTTAATTCACATTTCTCTGAGGGCTAAAGATGTTAAACAGCTTTTTTGTGCTTATTGGCTATTCATGTATCTTCTTTGGTGGACCGCCTGTTCAAATATTTTGCAATTTGTTCTCTTTTGAATCTCAACTTCTAGCATTTAATAGTCACTTGATATAAAACGATTGAATCAATAAATAAAAGAATATTACATCATCTATCATCAGTGATTATTCTGATATGATTATTAAATCTCTGTCTAGCTATTTATAATGCTTATTAAAGTGCTTAGCATAATGCCTGAGGCAGTCAGCAGCCAACAACTGGTAACTATTACCACCATCCTCATTTTATATGTAAGGAGATGAAGATCAGAAAAGTTATGTAACTTGACCAAAGTCACCTAATTATCATCAAAATTGCTGCTCATGTCTGGGCTTCTCAAATTCTGTATTTCACATTTCAACTTTTTTTTTGGTTGTTGTTATTAGTGGCCTGACCAATTAAATATTGGATTCACCATTAAATGTGTTCCTTCATTCATTCCTTGAACTATCATTTATGGCAAATCTAATATGAAAAATTTAATGGTGCTGATCATTTTACGTGTTTTAGCTCGCTTAACTCTCACTACAACTTTATGAGGGAAGTACTATTATTTGTATTTTCCAGACAATTAAACTACAGTACAGAGAGGTTATGCAGTTGCCCGAGATAACATAGTTAATTAAGAGGTATAGACAGGACTCAAAGCTCAATCCATCCCATACTAATGCCTATGTGTTTCGTTTTGTTTTTATTTTTATTTTTAAAATATTTTATTTATTTGACAGAGACAGAGAGACAGCGAGAGAGGGAACACAAGCGGAGGGAGTGGGAGAGGGAGAAGCAGGCTCTCCACTGAGCAGGGAGCCCGGCTCGGGTCGTGATCCCAGGACCCTGGGATCAAACCAGTGAAGAAGGCAGACACTTAACGACTGAGCCACCCAGGCGCCCCATAGTTTTTAAATCACTATACTAGACTGTTCTTTATGACAAGATTAATTTGGGACATGTCGAATTTGAGGGGCTATGGGACAGCAGGAAGGAGAAGACCAGGAAAGCTGAGACACTTAGGAGAGAGTTTCCAGGGTGAGGGCTGGCAGGGAGGGGTCTTTGAGGTGGGGGAGTGTAGTAACACTGTACATTCAGCAAACTACACTGCAGACCATACTAGGAGAGGTGTGTTAGAAGTGGTTAGAGAAAGTGCTAAATATATTCAAAGATGGAGAAATTTCAATAGTTCAATTTCAGAAAGTTCTACAGCAAACCCCCTTTTTATGGACCCCACCTTGTCCACAAGAATAGGTCTGTAGTGATAAAATCTTATGATCTATAATAGTTTGTCCCTAAGATATTCCACAGTCTTTTGGCTGCTGTTTGCTCTTAGAGTCCAAGACTAGTCGACCTAGTTTGCCTGCTCACGGGGCCCAGGAGGTCACAGTCATTCTGATAATCCCTTTTCTGTTTACTAGAAACCCCAGCTGCCCCCTCATGGGTCCCTTAGGCCAGACTGATTAATCCTTCCTTCTGTTCCGATTTCACTCTCCTAACAGGGTAGCATGAGGAGCAAAGAGTGAGTCAGTTCCTTTAAGCTGGCAGTACCCAGAGCTGGTGTTATTCTGCGTTATCTTCACTCCCACAAGATGAGTAATCGTGCCCAGCCAGAAGCCCCAACCCTGGGAAACAGGTGCAAGTTTCTAAAGGAGGCCTTTGTGACCATAGTAGGAGGTTAGCTGAAACTCAATCTATATTTACTCCTTGCAACAGAATATTTTTTGGACCATGGTCTGTAGGAACATTCAGGTTCCCTAAAAATTGATCTCGGCACTGATTATACGGGCTTCACAGAAACACCAGCAATGTGCCCAGGCCGGACCCAGGGCCAGCCCAGCTTGTGGAGAGGTGCACAGTGGGTCCGTGCCAAAGACTTCCTCCTGAGACTCCAGAAAGGCTATGGCAGTAGGTGACACGGAGTGACTAAGCCAGGCCCTGCCTTCTAGGCTGCACACACAAACATGTTTTTGAAGCCCTTTATACACTCAGCAAGGAACAGGCTGTTCTCTCTGGGAGGTTGCCAGAAACTTATGAGAGAGTCAGATCAATGCCAAGAACAGATACCAAGGCTTCTCTTCCACAGCAGAAGGAGACACTGTGTGGTGCCGGGTTGCTACTGCCCCTCCTTGCTTCTTTAGCCTTCCGAGCCAAGCCTACAGATTGTTTCCCTGCACTTCTCAGCCCATAGAGTAGTTGTGAAGTGATTACTAGAGTCCACTGTACACCTTTGGACAACTGTAATTATGCTATCCAAAGCCAAATGCAAATATGTTTCTTCTACTTTCATTTGTTTTGTATGTCAGCAGCTTAGGCCATGGACCTTGGCGGTAGCACCCAAAGACAATAACCACCAACCCTGCCCATTTTAAACAGGCACAGGCAGAGTCTGAGTGCTGTTCTCCCAAGGTAGCCCTCTGCTCTAGCTCTGGTAAGAAACACAAAGGTTACTTGAAATCCAGCCAGTGCAGGCAAAGTGAAGAGAAAACTTTTATCTCCCAAATCCTTGGCATCTCCATCATGGCTCAGGTCTAAAACCAAATATTTAAAAACTGTTCTTCCTTTATAATAATACCTATAAGAATCCAGTGCCAATTTTTGGATTATTTTTAAGTGAGTTTTTCATATATTCCCTATATTTGTATAGGGTATGGCTTCTTTGAAAACCATTTGCTTAGTTCTGTTAAGTTTCTAAGATTCACCTGCTTTTCTGGTTTATGAAATTGACATTAACCAAGAGGCATCACATGGTGTCAACTACCTGAAATGTAGGCATTCACCCAATTGCTCCACCCATCCATCCATCCACCCATCTAATACTTTTTGAGTTTAAAGTCCCCACAAGTAACAAAGCAGCCTTTATAGCCCTGAAGCCGAGAACCTACAGTAACTAAGAGATGATAAATGTCATATAGATCCTATTGCTTATTAAGTGACTGAAAATAGAAAAGCTCAGGGGAGAATGATCTGTGTGAACATGAAGGATACTGCCATGGAGAGATCTCACCAACCATATGCAACTGCAAAATATAGAAAGCCAGGCCCAGGCAGGATAAGCTCACTCTGGGCTTGGGACCTGCTAATTGGTTTCACATGTAAGTGGATGGAACCCTCATGGGGCCAGATTCCAATATGGGGAGAGAAATGAGATCTTTCACTGAAAGAAATGTTTGAGTCAGACCCAAGGAGCTGTTAGGATAGTGGGCTGTGGCTGTAGTCAGGGCTAGTGTGAGGATAGCACTTGATTTAGGGAGGTCTTGATGGGCAAAGAGAGCTGAGTTTGAATGCCATTTAGCCATTTCTTAAGCACGACCTGGGGCTATTCATTCACATGATGTATTTATTCAATAAATATTTATTGAGCCCTATTATGTGCCAAGCATGATGTGAGGTGATGGAAATTTCCCTGCTTTCATAATATAACATTAATTATTCTTTGAGCTTTGCTTTCCTAAGACAGAACAATACCTAGGTGTGGAGTTGTGTGGAATTCATGTACACTGTACATGTGACAAGATGCTGAGTGGGATTTTCCTCATTATCTCAGAACAGATGGATGATAATTTGAGGACAAATAGATGACTGTGATTTATTAAGAAACAAATTCATTCTGCCGCCCTCCCCTCACTCTCTACTCACTGATCCAATTCTGAGGGAACTATGGAATTGTCTATCTTCAGCCTCAGAAGGAGTTCCATGTCTTTTCCTTCCACACCGTTGGTGGGGAGGGGGAGCGCTCTTCTCAAAATAAGCCAATGGGATATTCCAAGAGGATGATTTGTACAGACTGGAGGGGGGTGCTGGCAGGAAGTTGAGCCTGGAATCTCATGTTTCAGTTGGATATCTACTTATGTGATGGATTTTCTAAGCTGCCCTTTGTGCCTACTCGGGCAGTGGGAAGGAGATCTAGGGAGAGAATGTGGGGTAGAGAAAATGAGCAGTAGGGGATTGGACACACACTGCCATTATCTGGTAGGAAAAAGATGCACAAGTCTTCTACAGGTCAAGTGGACATCATGAAAGGCTTGAATTATTGTGAGTGAACCCCATCCTAAACCGTGATCACTGAGACAAGAGACCCCCCCAGCAGCAAATCTACTGGGTGGATTACATGGGAGTGGGAGCGGAGGGAGATGGAAAATGTCTGCCGGGGCTGATTTCCTATGAGAGGCGGCCATGCAGAGGAAAGGCCTCCAAAGGGCCTTTCAAAGAATCCTCAGGTCTCTCCCAGGAGGTGCTACACTGGACAGTTCCTTTGGAGGAGGGGAGAGATCACAAGCGCAGCGGGTAAGTAAAAGCGTTTCTGCTCCTTTTGCAAATTCTGTCTCCCTGGCTTCAACATAGAAAGGGGCCCGGAAGATGGCAGCTGTGGAGGAAAGCGTCCGGAGGACCCCCTCTCCTTGCTCCGATCCCTGCCTCAGGTGGGTCCCTGGACCTGTGGGAGGAGATGGACGTTTCCATTGGTTGAAAAACTGAAGTGGGTGGTGCTGGAGTACATCTTTCACAATCTGAAAAGGTCAGGACGCTGGCATCTGCCCAAGCTGCCATCGTTGAGAAGGGGAGAGTTGATGGAGCATGTTGTAAAGCCCTGATTGGAGAAAAATAAAACCCGATGGCGTTTGAAGCTGCTGAGTTCACAGCGTTCAACAAACTGCTGACAGACCGCAAGTGCTCAGCAAACAGGCGGTGCTCCACAAATGGAAGATATTGTTATTCCCAGTCACCTAAAGAGAATAAATACCCGGAACATGACGACATATGTTTTGACATTGAAGAGCAAATAAGATATTCAACTGGTATTCTTGGTTTAGAAAAAAAGTATCATGTGTTCATTATGGTTTCAAGTTCCCATTTTCATCGTGAAGGGCTTCTCAGGATATTTCCTGAGCTTTCTCACCACGTTCCTTTCACTATTCGAGGCATTTGCCTTCTGTCACTTTGTAGATTCCCCCCCAGGGACTGAGGAGATCATAAAGATCATCTATTCTCACTTCCAGTTTAGTTGAAGATAAAATACTATTTAATTATTGAGAAAATACCTCAAGTTCTTTTTTTTTTTAAAGATTTTATTTATTTATTTGACAGAGAGAGAGAGGGAGAGCACAAGCAGGGGGAGCAGCAGACAGAGGGAGAAGCAGACTCCCCACAGAGCAGGGAGCCCGATGTAGGACTCGATCCCAGGACACTGGGATCATGACCTGAGCTGAAGGCAGACGCTTAACTGACTGAGGCACCCAGGCGCCCCCAAAATACCTCAAGTTCTTAAAAAGAAAGTGTCTCACATAGGTGTATAGAGAAAGCAATGTCTGCAGGCTTTAGTCTGCAGGGAGGAGACCAAGAGTCCTGATGTCATGAAGAATGAAGAGCCTGGGGCAGAGGAGCCAGAAGACTTCCAGCCAATGTGCTGTTTCGTGTGTCTGGCAACCCTGCTTAGCGCCCATCTCCACAGCTGTAAAATGGGGGTTTTCCCAAGGACCACAATGAATAATTGCGAAGATTAATTAAAATGATTATGTAAAGCATGTAGCACAGTGCTAGGCACACAGTTGATGTTCGAGAAATAGCTGTATTCCCGTTTCCAAGGTTTCAGGGTCAGAAGACATCCCCCAGGGAAGAAGAGGTAAGGAGGTGGTCAGCAGAGGGGCACGGGGGAGAGGAGCATCGGAGAAAACACCCTGAACATTCCCTTGCACATTCAGCCAACCAGAGCTGGTGGTCATTTATGGGGCATTATTAAGAAGAGCCACAGAAAATCATGATGACATCTTTGGAGCAGAATGACATACTGGTGTGGGGCCAAGGGCAGGCCACCCCCAAAATGTGCCACTTTGGCATATTGATTATTTTGCATTCAAGTTACTTAAGAAACAGCCGGTGCAAAAAGAACGGTATTTGCATATTTATTTCATAATTTATTGATATCCTGGTATGAACGCCCATAACTTATTTAAAAAGTGTTTAGAATTCAGAAGAATTTTAAATATCAGTGAAATTTGGTATATTTTGCATATAAAATGTATAAACACATATCACATAACATTGAATAAACCTAAATTTCCAAAAACATAAATATTAAATGAATATTATCAGCAAAAAAGAGCAATAAAAATAAGTATACAGGATAAACTATTGCATAAAATGAAGAAAATCAATCTTGAAAATTGAAAATGAATTGAATGATTCGGTGTTTTGGCAAATATGATCTTAAGAAGGAGGTGTATCGATGTTGTGATCTTCGAAAGTGAGCCTAGTGTTGGGGCAAATTTTTCCAGCCTCTAGAAAAGCTCTTTCATGTTGTTTACTAATTGGGGGAATAGTGAAAAGATAGATATAAACTAAATCCAAGAATCTTTCTCTGAATTTTTTATTGACAAATAACCTCACATCTATGTCATAATATAAAAACGATCTTTAGAAATTTTTATTTTTAGTAAAGACTTCAATATTTTTACTGACAGTGAGCTGTAGTTCTTCTTACTAAGGCCAGGCAGTCGATTTGTAAGATATCTGGTTCTTAGCTTCTGTTCAAACAAACAAAACAAATCAATCAGACAGATAAGGAGTTTCCACCCATAAACAGTGACTGTTTTCGCCATCAGCTTGACCCCATTCAAAGTGCTGTTATCTTGAGGGTAAGACTGAGTCTTTGTTCCTTATAATTCTCTTTTAAGAGGCTCTTTTTTACATATCCCCAGCACGCTAAAAAGGAAAAAAACCCCAACTTCTTTCAAGAAGGAAAACTAGAGTGAATTTGATCTGGGAAAATCTGGGTCAGTGTTCCAGTCTTTTGCTTCTACTATCCAGACCACCTTGAAAGATAAAGCTTCCCTTTTAACGCTGGACTTAACTCTCTAGGTACTTCGCAAAGCATTAATAATTCATATTACAGATTTCTTTAAATACTGAAATAATGACATCACACCAACAAAAATATTGGTGCTTTGGTACTTAACAATGGGTAGCGTGAGTTCTAGAATGTTGAAAATCGACACTGCAATCAATTTAAAATCATCTTGCTCAGAAAGTTTTTCTCCATTAAGCCCCTAGAGTGTCTAAATGATATTTTAAGAATAAGTCCATACTGGGGGCGCCTGGGTGGTTCAGTTGGTGAAGTGGCTGCCTTTGGCTCAGGTCATGATCCCAGGGTCCCAGGATTGAGCTAAGAGGGTGGTATCCTTGCTCAGCGCAGGGCCTGCTTCTCCCTCTCCCTCTGCCCGCACCTCCCCCTGCTTGTGCTTGCTCTATTTCTCTCTCTCTCTGTGTCAAATAAATAAATAAAATCTTAAAAAAAAAAAAAGAATAAGTCCATACTAGTTTAAGGCAACAGTTTATAGGATATCCTTAAGTACATGAACACACCCAAGGTGTTTTTCCTTTAGTCAGTAGTAACTTGGCATAAATTGTTTATCAGCCTGGTAATCAAGAACGTAACCAAGTTACCAAGTTTGTTGTTTTCTGAGGCTGGGCAATGGAACAAGGACAACCTGCAAAGAGGAGGTTAATTGCAATTGTAGGGTAGGACCCAGGGAGGGAGGTGCAGCAGATTGGCCCTGGAAAGTCTGAGGTTGCCTCAAGAAGGCGAAGTGGGCTTGCCAGAAATGCTGATGGAGGTAGGAAAGGGCAGGAGGGTGGACAGACACCTCATCTCTGCCACCACACCATGCTGGACACCCTCCTGTGGTAGCTCTCTTATATTAAGTGTAACTGAGAAAATATGTCTTAAAAAAAGAGACAGTCCATTCTCTTACCAGCTCAAGAAAGGAGGAAAATCATACATAGTATGTGCAAAATGAAGTGAAGAAAAGCACAAGTTAATATAGTCACAGAAAACATTCAGGAAAAAAATAGAGTGGATGAAGTGTGATGAGAAGTAATGAAAGGACTAGTGAAGGGGTATGTTTTGAGCCAGATTTTGAGGAGAAGTTGGATGTGGGTTGGTAAAGAAGAAATGTCCTTCTACACTGCAGGGAATACTATTTGCAAATGTATTATCTTGGTCTGGGTACCTGAGAAGAGAGTCTGAAATTCATTATATGAGCTCATGCTTTCTCGAGCACAATCCCAGAGAAGCAAGAGTAAGGAAGAAAGGAAGGATAGAAACAAATAAAAAATCATGTTACTGAGTCCGAGTTACAGGAAATCCAAATGATTGCTTAGTTATGCAGAACATCTCAGAAAGTCCTTTGGTAGAAAGAAGGGCAAAGAATTTCTCTACTGACTTCTTTTGGTCTCCTGTTTCTCATCTCTGGTTTGCCCGTGTGTTAACTGTCCCATCTTCTCTCCAGACAGCTGCTGGGATGGGGTTCAATCATCAGAGCTGCCGTGGTTTCTGCCATGATGAGAGGGGTGGAGGCCATGTCAAGACCTGGCCTTTTGTCCCACGATTTGCAGGGGAGACTGAGATAACCAGAGTGTTATAAGATGTCTTCAGTTTTATGACCACTGGAATGGCGTGAACCAGTGAACCATTGCTGGCCTGCTTTTATCAGGAATCAGGGAAAATAGCACTCTGGGGTGGGGATGGATGAATCATCGTTGATCTGAGTTGGCTAAGAGGTAGGTCTGGTATGGGGATGAAAATGGATGGTGAAAACCTAAGCATGTTTAGAGGGAATGGAGTCTAGACAAATGTATGACTTACTGTGTGATTTGGGTGACGTTCCAAGAAGGGCCAAAAGCTAGGACTCATAGGTTGATTCGAGTAAGTCTGAAATTTGTGCCATTTTGTTGTGCTTATTATATGTTTTTACCCATTTAATAATCTTTTCAAATTCTTTCCTCACCTGTAGACACTGGAAAGCTAAAAATAACACTTTTCAGACTCCAGTGCAGCTAGTGTTCTAGTTATGATTCAGGTTCTGCCAAAGAGATGCACTCATGAGGAACTTGAATTCAGAACTGAAGGAAGTGGGGAGCGGCAGCAGGGTGCGTAGTCCAGCAGCTATGGTGGCAATTCCTATCATGGAAGTGTCTGCAGGTCCCAGGGGGCCCCACTGTGTGGTGTTGGCTTTGGAAACTTCTCCCCGTTGCTCAACCTGGCAAGCTTTCCCTCTTGATTAATTTGTAAGCCTTTTAATGATCTTTAAAAATCCCTTTTGCTTAAACCAGCTAGAGTAGGTCCTCTCTGAGAAAATGACCAGTGACATACAGTATTTTTTTAAAGTTTCCCATGTCCTTAGGGAAAGATGGAAAGAGACAGAGAGAGAGAGACGGGGACTCTTTTCTGGGTGGCTAAAACAACAGAAATTTATTTTCTCATAGCTCTGGAGGCTGGATAGTCCAAGATTCAACTTCCGGTGGAATTTGGTTTCTGGTAGGAACGCTCTCCCTGGCTTGGTGACAGCCACCTTCTCACTCTGTCCTCATGGGGTCTTTCCTCTGTGATCACAAGGAAAGAGAAAGGAGGATAGGAGATCTTTCTGTTCTTGCAAGGTCATTAATCCCATCACAAGCCTCACTGCCCCCCAGCCCCAGGACCTCATGTGATTACCTCCCAACAGCCCCATCTCCAAATAGCATTGCAGTAACAGTTAGGGTTTCAACACATGAATCTGAAGGGACACACAAACATTCAATTCATAATAGAAAGATTAAGTGTACCTCTTAGATGCTGAGCAATTCAGTGTCCACAGTTGCTAAACCCAACTGTTGCTTTCAGCCCATGTTCATATAGATGCTACCCATGAAGAAACACAGAACCTTGAAGGTACAAAATGCATTTGAGAAAAAGTATCACCAAAATATTAAAAGAAGAGATCCTTAATAAAATAGGTACCATGTCAAGGACCTTATCAGCCCCATAATAAGAAAAGACATGGTGTTTGATTTTTGCATTCCGTTGCAAATGAGGGAAAGCCTCCTGTCTTCCAGTACACTCTGGAGAGGTAAATGCTAGTTGGCTCTATCAGCCCGTGTGTTCTGCTTAACCCCTAATGTCCTTCTCATAGACCTTGAACCCTTATTGTGCCTTATTGTGACCTCTTCTCCCCAGCCCTGGCCCTACCTAGCAGGTGACTAAAAGGTCATTTTCAAGCAGTTGCACACAGATGAATAAAGAACAACTTCTCCCTAATTTCCTACTTTATCTGGAAGGTGCGCTAAAGGTAATAAATGCAGAAGTATTAAGTAATTGGTCTACATCTGAAGGTCTTCTGGCTAAAACCTTTAAAACCAGACCTATCAAAGTGCTCACAGAACAAAGGGGGTTTTTGAATCCATGGAAAAGATTCTCTATTCTTAGAAGGCATTTGAGATTATAACAGACAAGGGTGTTTTCCAACAATAGGAAGAGGAGAAACCACTTGTGTTTGGTTCTTCACTGAGACTGAAGCTATGTGAAAAAAGCAAAAATGATGTTTGTAAATAGGTAATTATTCAAAAATCATCTTTATGAACATTTCAAGGCCTTGTCTTTATTTTTCTTACCAAAAGCAAAGACAATTATTTGCAAAACTCTCAACCAAAAGTAAACTTCATATTGATCATGCTGAAGTAATTTTAAAAAATATGATTTGTTCTCTAGATCCTTGCCATTCAAAGTATGACCCATGGACCAGAAGTATTAGCATCACCTGAACATTATTAGAAATTCAGTCTCAGGCCCTGACCCAGACCTACTAAATCAGAATCTACATTTTAATGATGTTCCCACATGATTTGTAAGGACATTAGAGTTTTCAAAATCTCCATTCTAGATATTATAAAATTGTTCAGATGGCCAGTTGTTGAAATGATTCCATTCAGCATTTAAACGTGTGATGGCAAATGCCTATTAAGGATCAGCAAATACTTAATTTGTGTTTATATTAACACTATTATTAGTTTAGTCACTATTTGCTGTTATCGTAGGTGACTCTGATTTTATCCAATGGTATTTCTTGAGTTTTCCAAAGTGATAAAGAATCCCTATTTTTTCTTATTTGCTCCTTTAGCTAATTGTTTTAATCATCTTTCTGTTGCGCTTTCAGCCTCCAATGACAAGATTATCATTTAAGGATTTTCAAGAGCCTTCTGACAGACCCCTCCAGGTTGTCCAGGCAGACACTTGACTTGAAGGCCATTTCCCCATTCTTCCTTGCTTATAGAACCATGATTTGGTTCAGTGTCATGATGTTTTTAGCTCTAGTCTAAACAAATCATAATGATCTTATGGCCCTTCACCATATACTCCATTTCCTGTCCTCATGTATAACTCAGGGTGGCCCTGTGCCTGAGATCTGATGGAAAAAGGATAAGCTGAAGGCTTCTGGGGAAGTCTTTGCTCCCTAATAGAAACAACAGGAAAAGGTAGCTCACTGGCACCTGTGATTACTTCTTTCAACCTAAACACACACAGGGAGCCCGGCACCGCAGCGAGAGCAATCTTGAAGTGATCAAAATAAGGACAAAAAGTCAACTGACTGAGAATGGTAGAGTAGAAAAAAGCCTCCTTCCTAATGACTTGATTGAATCACGACCCATATCCCGGGAGCTCTATTTTCAGGGTTTGGGTTATGGAAAAACAAAACAAAGCAAAAACCAAACCAAACCAAACCAAAACCAAAACAACCCTCCCCCCCTCCAAATCCTATCTCTTTAAGATACTGTTAGTTGGGGTGCCTGGGTGGCTCCGTGGGTTAAGCGTCTGCCTTCAGCTCAGGTTATGATCCCAATACCCTGGGATCGAGCCCCGCATTGGGCTCCCTGCTCCGCGGGAAGCCTGCTTCTCCCTCTCCCACTCCCCCTGCTTGTGTTCCCTCTCTCGCTGTGTCTCTCTCTGTCAAATAAATAAATAAAATCTTTTTTTTTTTAAAGATACTGTTAGTCTACTTTGTTGTTCTAATGCTGAAACCGTTCCTAACTGGTACAAATATGAATGCTTACTATAGTCAAGGAACTGCTCAGTAAGTTTGAGGAGTTTTGGAATACATGACTAGTGGCACGAAGTAGGGCAGCACAAGACTTGGATTCTGATACTGGCCTCTCAAGCCCCTAGCTATGTAAAATTGCAAGCCTGGTCTTGCAGGAACTTTGACTCCTCTATTTACAAGGTCAGAGTCAAAACATCCTGTGCCTTCTTTTCTAGCAAAAAGAGGAAAATGGGCCAAGTTCTGGAGCTTTCCCCTCAAATGAGGTTTTCTAAAACTTTCTAGAGAGTCAGATGTTTTCATGGCTGTTGGTTGTTTCCTATAAATAAGGTTTAATTACGGTATCTTTCCAGTGGCATATTTTTGATGAATATAGTGCTTTTCTTTCTCTTTGGGGGATGAAAAAAAAAAAAAACTAAAGTTTTAATAAGATTTTTTTTTTAAAACAACTGTCTTCTTTTTCAAGCTAAACAAAATTTTATGCTGAATTAAGACCAATTTCCTCATATTGTATTTTAAATAAAGGATTAAAAAACAAAGCCACATCTAGGTCCTATGGGGAAAATAGAAACATTATAAGAGAAGTGGTTTTTTGTTTTTTTTTTCAGAGAGAGAGAGAAATCAGGGGAGGGGCAGAGAGAGAATCTTAAGCAGGCTCCATGCTCAGCAGCCCGGAGCCCCACTCGGGGCTTGATTTCGTGACCCTGAGAGTCATCAGTCATGACTTGAGCGGAAACCAAGAGTTGGATGCTTAAATGACTGCGCCATCCAGGCGCCCCATAAGAGAAGTATTGAATTAGCATTTGTAGTATTTTAGGTCTGGTAGTCATTAGGTAAAATTTGGTATAGACTTTTCAAACTTGTGGGCTTTGACAGTCCATACATATCCACCAAGTAGTTTTAATCCACCCAATCTTTTAAAAAATTAGAACTTGTTGCCAGCAAGTCCTTTGTTCCTGGTCCACTTAACACTGCCCCCATCCTTTCATTTGCTCCATATCAGAAGCACTGGCACTCTCTCGATGCCAAAGCTGCATTATGGTGGGTGGTAAGGTCAATAATGGTGGGTGTTTTAGGTTGAGTTGTGTCCCCTCAAAACGATGTTGAAGACCTAACCCCCAATACCTGTGAATGTTACCTTGTTTGGAAATAAGGTCTTTGTAGATGATCAAATTAAGAAGAGGTCATTAGGGTGGGTCCTAAACCAATATGACTGTGTCTGCATAAAAAGGGGAACTGTGAACACAGAAGGGTGGAAGATAATGTGAAGACATGGGGAAAACACCATCTACAGCCAAGCAATTTCCAAGGCTGCCAGAAGCTAAGAGACAGGCGTATAAAATTCTTTTTGGGTCCCTCTTGAAACCATAGTTCAAAAAATTTGTTTTTGCATTATCTTTAGTAGAGATAACAACTATGTGATAAGATAGATCTGTGTCCATTTGGGGGCAAGAGTTTTGTTAGTCCCCAGGCTTCACTTAAAAACCCTAGTCCCTCTGATCTTAAAGGTTTTGGCTTTCAATTTCTAGTATTTGTATTCTTAGGGAGGAATTCCTCATCATTTTCTATATGTGAAGATATAAAACACCAAAGTAGAAATGAATTTATTTTTTTGTTTTTTATTTTCTTTTTATTTTGCTTTTGGAAGTGGATCTTTAATACACCAAGGAAAACTAGTGTTACTAGTATGCATGTTGAGAGGAAAACTTCCCACAATAAAATTCCTAGATAGCAGCTAAAAGCCCTGCACACCAAGCTCCTCAGGTAAGAAGAGAATAGCAGTTCTTTAATGTTCCTTCTAAAAAGAAGGTACAAAGACATGGTGAAGCTATTTTGCTTGCCACCTCAACATTCCTTTGAGAAGGAAGAAAGAAAATATATTGTTGGGAGTTCTTCAATTTAGCTCTACAAAGACTTAAAAATACTGTGACTTTCAAAGGCACTTTGGCAGAGTTGTAAAAACACCTGTCTCCCCTCCAGACTATTCTATACACAAATGTAGTTCTAGTTTTTTACAAAATACTGCTTTGATCACTGAGCTCCTTGGTCAAAATTGATAATGGCTTCTTCCTGTTTGTCAGCTCATGTCTACACTTTTCAAGATCCTTGATAATCTGTACCCATCTTGCCTATCCCAAATGTTATTTCACATTTCCCCATCATAAAATGTATTACCTTGGGGCGCCTGGGTGGCTGGGAGGTTAAGGGTCTGCCTTCGGCTCAGGTCATGATTCCGAGGTCCTGGGATCGAGCCCCGCATCGGGCTCCCTGCTCGGCGGGAAGCCTGCTTCTCCCTCTCCCACTCCCCCTGCTTGTGTTCCCTCTCTCGCTGTTTCTCTCTGTCAAAGAAATAAATAAAATCTTAAAAAAAAAAAAAAAGAAGAAGCTGACAAAATGCCCTCTAATCCCCTTCTCCTGGTGGAGGAAGGCCATCACTGGAAGCTACCATATCCATCGCCACTTATTTTATGTAGAAGAACTGTTGTCCTGGAAGCTATAGATGCTCACAAAAACGGCAACATCTTACTAAACACAACATAGAATTACTATGGCCATTGTAAGGAATGTTCTAGTTAGATAAGAACAGAATGGGATAACTGTTTTAAATTCACATCCAGAAGCCTCCAAAAGTTTTCAAAATTCTGTAATAGTTTCATTAAAAGATTCATTGCAAAAGACTGGTGAGAAAGAGATAACAAGGTACCTAAAAGAAGACGATAAGATGGGGGTTAGCGAGCCGAGGGAACTCCTATGCTGCCCCCCATCTTCCTTCATTTGAGTGCTCATTCTAGTCATCCTCTCGGAATGACCTTTCCAGCCTGAAGAGACTATTAAACAGTGACCTCTTAAAATAAGACCACCTGAGGCTACAGGCAATCCTCTTCGGATAACTTTCACTCCCTACTCCAAGGCCAAACTAGGGGCCTTAAAGAATTTCTTAAATCTAGGGATGATCCTCAAAAGTTTTTGTAAGAAGATTAACTCCTGAGCCCCGTTGAGAGATGGAAATACAATTTTATGTTTTCGCTCGCTTTCCATATCCGGACCAATGGGTTATCGATCCTATTCTCTCCCAGCTATTGTTTTCTTACTTGTCTCATTTGATATCTTAAGAACTCGGCTTAGTGTTCTGCCTGCTTGGGACATGCAGGTTTTGAGTTCCTTAGACTCTCTTCGGCAGTGGCTCTAGATCTTGTGAAGATATCTTTTGTACCCTCACTGTGGATGCTTCTTGGGTCCATGGGGTTGTTTAATACTGCTACATGTATTTACTGCACCAGCTGAAAACCAACAAGATATCTGCAAGGATTTGATAACTTTCTGATCAGAAATTTGTCCAAATCAGAAGAGGATATTCAGAGCCTGATAAGAGTTTGTAGGCCTTCTCCCCTAAGCTAAATGTACCCAGAGAATATATCTTCCTCTCCTTCGCTATGGTATTGGCCTGGAAGGATAGTGCCGTTCTTCTGTATCCTCCAGGCCACTGGGAAGGGGGCGGGTAACTTTTCAGACTGACATGATGCTGGAGACCCCTTGGTTTGTTTCCCGAACTCTAGTTAACAGCCTCAAGCTTGGGGAACTTTGTGTCCGGGCTCTGTGGGAAAAAAAAAAAAGAGAGAGAGAGAGAGAGAACATAAGGCAAAGGTAATGAGAATAAAATTGCTTATGTGGTCTATAGATGCTTAAAAATTTAGTGGCCTCATGTCTGTCACTTATCCAGTCCCAAGCCACAGTTTGAAACGGGGATTACCAGGAGGCATTCATGCTTCGGATTACACTTCCTTTTGGCAGGGCCCTATATCCCTGGTTAGGAGTAAATGGAAATGAGGTTATAATCAGGAACCTCTCCTTAACTCTTGAAAATATTGCAGAATCTGCTGCCAAAGCCATAGCTGCCCAGCAAAAGTCCTTAGACTCTTTGTAACTGTAAAACATTGTTCTTGAGAATAGGCTAGCCCTTGATTTTCTTTTAGCTGAGTGAGAAGGTGTCTGTCTGTGCTCTGCCCAGTATCACCAGCTGTACCTAGATTAACACTTCTGAGGAGGCTGAAACTCAGCTTGCTCACTGAGCACGGGGCTTGGTTTAAATGGGTGACTCTTTCAGTGGGGTCTTTCTTTGATTGGTTTGGGTCTTGGGGATCGTGGCTCTGAAGGGCATGGCAAACGTCGGGAATAGTTATCATAATAATCTCCCTTGTGCATTGTATTCTCTTAAAAGCTTTAAATGCATGTTTGCACCTGCCAGCCATTAAGCAAATGATCTCCCTAAGACTGGAACATCAAAAGGGGGACAAAGAGAATGACTGGCAAAAAATTGTGAGCCTGATGTCTTGGCCAGTGAATACCACAGAGATTCAGCCTCCCGCCCCCTCCAATTTTTCTGTTTTCTAGCAAATCCATTCTACACAATGTAGCTCCAAGCAATTTTTAAAACAACCTCTTAACTATAGGGAACAAACTGAGGGTTGCTGGAGGGAGGCGGGTGAGGGGATGGGATAATTGGGTGATGGGCATTACAGAAGGCACTTGATGTAATGAGCCTTGGATGTTACATGCAACCAATGAATCACTAGATTCTACCCCAGAAACTAATACTACACTATATGTGAACTAATTTGAATTTAAATAAAATCTTGAAAAAAAATAAAAACAAATAAAAACAAAACCAGAAATCATGCCACTATTTTTTTAATGTAATCTCTACCCCCAATGTGGGGCTCAACCTCAAGATCAAGAGTTGCATGCTCTACCAACTGAGTGAGCCGGGCACCTGCCAGATTGTAAAAGAAAGGTGCAAGGCTGACTAGCTCTTTTATGGTCTGGTCTCTACTTACATCTCCCATTTCATTACCAAGTTCAGTTCTACTCCAGATTTCAGGCACATAGCCAGCTTTTCTTTCACTGAAACCACCTTCCAGCTATCTGCCTTAATCATTCCACTGGCTGCACCCCCTCACCTCATCACCAGCTCTGCCTTCTGTGTGACTAACTTCCTCTCCATGCCTCAGACCAAATGTCACTCTTCAGGGATGTCGTCCATGAGCCATCCCTCCCTCACTAAACTTGGACTAGGTCTCATTTCCCCCTTCCACAGCCCTCTGAATGTCTCATTTGTGCTGGTCACTATCCTCACAATTGTCAAGAAGTGAATATTTTTATGTTTCTGCATAGTTAGGGTTTTCGGGGCAAATTTTTCTGGGGCTTGGGTTAAAGGACCAATCTTGAAACTTAAGACAGCAAAAGACTCACTTCCCTGGAAGTATCTGTTTATTTCAAGGCTTGCTAAGATCCTGAGGCATGAAGATGGTCTGAGAGTGCTCTTGGAAGGAGACCCTTGTGTGGAGTTCATTTCAGAGAAACTTGTCTTCTATCTTCCCTGGAAACATTTATTTACATTCCAAAGGGTAAAAACCCAGGATGCTTCCTATTCTTTCCTGAAGGGGAGTTTGTGTACTTTAGGGAGCAGAGTTTTCTCTCACAGCCTTATGAAGAGAGGGCAGGGGTGGGGGGAAGGTGGGGGACAGCCGTCCCTCTTCTACGAAACTCTCGGATTCTTTTGGGGTTTTTCACCTAAAAATAGACTTCAGCAAATATAATGTGATATCTGGCTTTCATTGTATCAACCTCGGAAGGGGGAAATACTGGGGCTAGGGAACTGGTGCAGTCTTGTTTTTGTTTTTTTTTTTTTACTGTAAGTAAATACAAATAGTTTTTCTCTGCCCCAGAAATCTTGTCTCTAACTCTCAGAATAATATAAATAAATAAAGATATTAAAACATATCAATATTTACAAATTTAACTTCTATGCTCACAAATGGACTATAATGTCCTTCAGTGTAGAAATCCTTGAGATTCATTATGGTATTCCTAGTGCCTGGCAGTATGTGGTGCTTAAGAAATCTTTGTTGATTGCTTGTTGAGTAAGTAAGTGAATTGCCTCAATGTCTGAAGAGTGATTAAGTGTCATTCAGTAGACAGTGAGAGCTGGTCTAATAGACCAAAGCTTGTGATGGCTCGCAAGTAGGTAAGAGCTTTGGGACATACTGTCTGAAGAAATCCAGAGGCTTGCAGCTGGTCAGTAGGCTCAGTGCTGATGAGATCAGTGGCAGTGTCCCTTTACCTGATATATTAGTTTTGGGTTATCATTCATACAGCCTTAGACATCATTCTGACTTGTTGTTCACCTGTGTACATTCCTCACAGAAGGACCGTTTCCTCAGAGCAAAGGCTCTGGGGTATACACTGCCTTGAATCAAATCCCAGCTCCATCCCTTGACAGGGGCAACTTACTGGACTTCTTTGTGACTCAGGTTCTTATCTGTAGAATGGGCAGTATTATAACATCACCGATGTTGTGAAGGTAAAAGGGGTCCATTTAGGCATAGGAGTTAATAATATAATGGATTGTTGTGAGGGAGAAAATGCACTAATTAATGTAAAATCCTTAGAAAAATACCTGCCACCTAATAAGTTCTACAGGTTTTTATTTTTTATTTATTTATTTATTTTTTTGCCTACATAATATTCAATTTAGAAAGGGTTCAGAGAGAGAAGAAAAAAGTGTAGTGAATATGAAAAAAAAAACATTTTTGGCCAATGAAAAATATAGTTTAAAAAATCTAGTCAAGGTTATAACCTATAGATTCTTTGGTTAAGAAATCATATCTTCCGGTTCAGTGGCAAGTTTTGTTGCTAAAATAATTGCCCCCAAATCAGTGCACGGTAAGTGAAATCCCGCCTGGAACTATCTGGGTGGTGTAAAAATAAGAATCACATCCGACTTTATACAGAAGGAAGGATATATTTTTTAGTTACAAAAAACTATTGTCAAACATTCCAAGAAAAAAAAAAAAAAGTCAGGAAAACATTCTCTACTTTCCAGCAAGCCAGAAAACTGTTTTCAAAGGCTTTTTAAAAACTATGTTTAGTGCTTGCTTTTATTATCATTTGGAGGTCTGCTTTTACAAGATGAAATATAATATTTAGAAGGGAAAAGAGGCTGCCTCGGGAACATCTGAAGCCTGATTGTTACTTTAATGGCTTAAGTCTCTTTTTATATTCGACAAACAATTATTGAGAGTGTGCTTTGGGCAAAATGCGCGGTAAGCCGTCTATGTGTTTATTGGTAATGTGTAGCAAGCTGGCTTCTCCTCGGTATTCAGGGAGGGGCAGCCTCGCAAAGCGACCTAAAAGAGTTAATAGACCTCATTAGGTAACACATGGCACCACCATCCACCCAGTTTTTGGTTGGATAGCATTACCGAAGAGGTCAAGGTCTTCATTTGATCCCTGCCTGAAGAGGTTTCAGTCTTGCTCAGCAGTTTTGGGTCACAAACCATACCTCAACCTAACAATCTAAGCCCGGGTCATAATCAGGCAAAAGGGTATATTAGAGCAAATGTGTTACTATCATTGATATTGCATGTTCACACTCTATGACTTTGTATTGGAAGGACGGTACTTTATTTTTATTGCTATCAACTCATTTGTAAAGAAATAGGTAAAGAGAATTGCCTAAGAACATGGTATAAGGCTTTTATTTTTGTTTTCAATTTTTTATTTCCAGATCACAAATTTATAATTTCAAACAGATGTTGTTATCCTTAAAAATGAGTTTAAAAGAAAAAGACTGAGTTAAAGGAAATTCTACCAGCTATCAAAGTATATTTTTGGGCTAGAAACACATTAAAGGGCATAGTTTTAATGGAATTGATTAAAAAAAAAAACAACTCAAGACTTTGCTTTTCAATATGTTATTTGTCTTAGATATTAAAGTATCCTTTTACATTTATGGAAAAGAGTATGCTAATAAATAATTCCTAGCTATATTGCATTATTTGACAACCAGTCCCCAGTTACTTTCATTACATTAAATAGCAGTAAGCATGAAAATGATGTCTCATAATGCATTGATAAACTTTATCATTTTCTTGCTGAATTTATCACTAAGACAGCTCACATCATTTTCACATCATTTAGTAGATTCAACATGTTTTCAAGGCTACTGACATTTCTGTTGGTTTTGAGTGGCTTTTAATGTTTATTTGTACTTGGGTAGGAACTGAAAAATCTCATTAAAAGACAGTTGCTCATTTCCGTTAAGGGGCCATGAAATATGGATGGTAATATTTTTTCATCTGAGTCCAAGGTGAACAAGAAGAAAGAATACTCATAGATCTGAAACACCAACTCATTTGCTCAAGAAATTTCCTTAGTAGTAATAACTTTTACCTGTTATTTCATTTCTTTTGAAATATGTGATAATTTCCAATGGGTGAAGACCACCAACAGAGAGCGACATTAAACAAAGATCAGGTGCAATTTAACTTGCTTGGAGAAGAATTCCAGAGTTTCTGCAATGTTGTAAAACTTCTTGAATACCATTTAAAGCATAAAATTGTATAAAATTTGATGTACATTTATTTAATACCAAGTTCCAGTCTCCCCTTAAATGCAGAGAGGCTGTTCTATAGGCAGAAGTTGGTTTATGTGTTTATTCATCTATTTGTCCAGTGAATGCTTATGGACTGCCTAAGTAACTGTGATTTAAGATAAAAAGTGAAAAATCAAAAAGAGAGATATATGGACAAAACATTGATGGAAATAAAAACCCCACTGCTTTAAGTGTTCATGGCAAGGGACTTAGGGATTTCTTACCTAAGCTCCTGTGAAATTATGATAATCCCTCAATTCTTTCACCAGGCCAGATCAAAGTGATCTGCGGAGTTCATGTACCTTTGCCATGTTGGTACACAGCTAAGGGTAAGTGCACTACTTGGAAGTATAGCCGAGAATGAAGAAATTATCAAGGTCAATGCCCAAGCTACTAGCTCTCAGAGATCTCTCTCTCTCTCTGCACATGTCATTGTAGTTAAGATTAAATGCTTTTGCCATTTCTAGCCAAATTTGAAATTTGGTAGAAATGGTATAAAGATGGGTTTGATGAAAATTTAGCCAACCTTGTTTAACTTGAAAATCAGGATCCTTTGACTTGAGTTAAAAAGGTGTGTGTGTGTGTGTGTGTGTGTGTGTGTGTGTGTGTGTGCATACATGGAGAATTGGGGGACGTAAAGTCTTGCAGTTTCTATGAAAATGTGGATGAAGGTTCTGAGCCTGTGTAGTGCACCAATTCTCTACCTTCCAAGCAGCTTAATCCAAGGACACTGTACGACTAAATCCGTGTGCATGTGTACGTGTTTGCGTGCATGTGCATGTGTGCATGCGCTTTCTTCAGACACAAGGTGCTGTACTTCTCTCACAGAAGAAACTGAGGTAGTCAAGTACAGTGTCATTGATAAAGGGCTTTACTCTATGTTCTGTAGGTCTAATGCCTTAGGTTGACTGTATTTCTGATTCAAATACGCTTATTCTCACAAGATTTTAGAATTTAGTTATGACAAACCCATTCCACTAAATTTCTTTTCTTTTTCCTTCCTTCTTCTTTTTTTTTTTTTTTAAAGATTTATTTGTCAGAGAGAGAGAGAGCAGAAGCAGGGGGAGTGGCAGGCAGAGGGAGAAGCAGGCTTCCCACTGAGCAGGGAGCCCCATGTGGGGCTCGATCCCAGGACCCTGGGATCATGATCTGAGCTGAAGGCAGTCGCTTAACGACTGAGCCACCCAGGTGCCCCTCTTTCCTTCCTTCTTCTCTTTCCTTCCTCTCTATCTTGTTTTTCTTTC
Source organism: Eumetopias jubatus (assembly GCF_037043125.1). NCBI lineage: Eukaryota > Metazoa > Chordata > Mammalia > Carnivora > Otariidae > Eumetopias > Eumetopias jubatus. The sequence continues at coordinate 40,192,714 of NW_028274820.1, forward strand.
TTTCCTCTCTCCCCCCTCCCTCTTTTTCTTTTTTATTTATAAAACTTTGCCAATATGGGCATTAGGCAATGGATGTTATCTAAAGTAACATAAAGTAGGATTAAATTAGTTAAGAAAGACAGTGTGAAGATTAATTTAGTAATTTCTATCTTTTCTCTACTTTATTATTATTCAGATATTTAATCCAGAAGTTGTTTGGGAAGCTAAATTATCTAGGTAATTATTTTGGTACTAAATAATCTAGGCAATTATTTTGGTACTCTACTGTATTTATTATGTAAATACAGTCACCAAGTGAAACTTTAAGTTTACCAAAAAAATGTACAGAATATATACATCGCAAAAATGATTATTGAATATATTCAATCAATTCATGTAGATAAACACACTATGTGCTACTGGGGCATACACAAGAAAGCAAAGGACAATCAGAAATTTCTGGACTTCTATAAAGTACTTATCTTTTGTCTAAAAATCAAAATTTTAATTTGCTTTCAATACTTTTAAAAGGCTATACCCAATTTGAATATAAAGTGAAGAAAATCTTTATCTCAAATTTTTCTTAGTACTTTGCCATCTATTTGAGAAATGAATTTCAAAAGACTATGTTTACTGTTATAATAAAAATATTTATTATAAAAATGGTTACATCTCTCTGTACATAGAGAAAAAAACACAACTTATACATCAATAACTTAAGTGGGCCTGAACATTCAGTATCCATCTGCTAGAATCCTAAAGCTCTTCCATAGATTTCACAAATACCAGTGTAGACTATTTCTATTTTATAGAACTCAATTTGCAGTTTATGTTATTGTGATATTAACATTTCTTCTCTAGTATTTTAAAGATAGTTCACAGTGTTGGGGTTAATTACTTAATCAACTGCTTTAAATCTTTGGTAAATACAAGTATTTACATGCAAAATGTTTAAGTTCAGTAAAAACTAAAAAGTCAAATAACCTATTGCAAATAGTTTTGTGTAATCTATAAATGCATGAGCCAGAGTCCCACCATCAAGAAAAGCCACCCTCTAGGACTTCTCATGATAGAGTCTGACATCCACAACAAATCATTTGAGGCCTCTATGGCCATGACCAGAAGCACCACAATTCTAGGCCACAACAAAATTAAACACGAATGTTAAATTCAACAGATACAAACAGTACTGATTCTTTTACAACGCAGAAAATTCTAGCTTTTTTCTCTATCCTGGTTGACACATCAATTTGACATGGATGAGTTTATTATCTCATAAAAGCCCATTATCTCGCAAAAGTGAGAGAACCATTTAAAGAAGCCATTCTGTTTTGAAAGACATCAATTCATCCTCTTGCCAGTAATTTATCTATGAAAATATAGATCATTTCTTGAAATAATTTGTAGGGGAAAAAGCAAGATGCCTGCCCTCTGTTTCCCTCCTACCCTGCTTCCTTCCTTCCTCCTTTCCTTCCTCCCTTCCTTCTATGAGAGTTATGTCTAGACAGGCCTGTCAACCTGCCTATTATACTTGAAGTCCCCCAAAGTTCCATATGCATTACAACTCTCATTTATCAGCCCTCAGTCTCAATGATTCAAATGAAAGCCTCCTGGCATGAAAACCTCTTACTCCCAGGCTATTTGTTAAAAATGTCCCAAGAAGTCTTTAAATTCTAATGTTCTCGAGCCATTTGATAATTAGGAATCATTTTTAATGTTAATGCAGGAGTGTATATAATTACACATATATCAAAAATGTATCTTTTTAAGCCTAGAAAGGGGATGCCATCATTGGATTACCACCATTGCAGGGGAGAGAACAGCCCCTCCTACTGATTTAGCTTCTGAATGCATGATTTCTTTCCCTAACATCGGTTTTTCCAATCTACCATCTCATTTATAAACAAAGCAAGGTGAGAGATAGTTTTGGCTATCTTCTCCCCCTCCAACCGCCAACATCCTGAATTCAGTGCCTATTTTAAAACTCACCCAAGACTAGGCAGGCACCTGGCAGTAAGTGTTCACTTATGACATGAAGTGTGAACAGGAAAGCAGCATAATGAAGATACAGTATTTATCAGAAGAGGCTTTGTTCTGAGTTTCTACACTGGCCCAATGCCTTGGCTGCAACTTTGAATAAAACGTTTTGACTCATTCCTCCTCATTCAAATAACATACAAAGTAAATGTTATTTAGTCACCAGCTTTTCCTCCCTAGAGCACACAGAAATATAGGAAATGTACCTTTACATACATTTCTAATGACATAGCGCAAACTAAGCCCCACCCCTTTGATGGCAGGGAAATATTGGCATATTGACACTTGATATGCAATAAATACCAATATCTTATGCCATCAACCGCAGGCCTAAAATATCAGTCTGTTGCAAGTGCTAGCTTATATCTTCATCTTGCTCGCATTCCCATCCTTGTTGATACAGACACGGCAAACCGAGGCTTTCCATGGATTTGATATAAGCTCGTATGTTATGCTAAGTTAAAGAATAACGCCCACATTACACTTTCCTGGGTCAGAGAAACGGGCTTCGTTCCTCTTTGCACCACTGTTCTGATCAAGGAGTTTTTGTTGCTTTTGTTTGTTTTTGAGGAAACAAGAGTTCACACGCAACCATGCAGGAAGCAGCCCGGCGTAGACCCACTTTGATCCCGTAAAGTGTCCCGATTGTCCCTCTTCATAGAGCCACTTTCCTCTTTGCCAGGTTCTTTGGTTCCTTGCTTGGGATACACCAGTCGTCAGCTTCGATGCTCATCTGATAATGTTTGAAGGCTGATTTGTTAAAGACTGGGAGTTTTTCTACAGACTCTGAAGATAAAGCCTGCACGAAGAGAGGAGAAGAAAAATCAACTCAAAGAAACTCATGGCATGATTTGTACATGACGTGATTATTCAAAATAAATCCAGAGGTAAGTATTCAAACATTCAAATATGTTCCTTTAATTGAGTCAGTTAATAAGAGCACACCATAGCCCATAGTATGCTAGGCAGTATATAAAAGAAAAGTAAAAAACAAATATTATTTCTACCCTCTAGGGGCTAAAATAGCACATATACAATTATAACTTGGGGAACAGAATTTGTCTTCAATATTTACACCTGTCCCTTGTTCAGATATTGCTGATGTGACAGAACTGAATAGCAAAGCTATTCTTTCTTTACAAAATCCTTTGCCTCTGTGATAAAGAGTCCTAATCTGATACTATTAATTTATTAAAATCTGATACTATACATCTATCATCTCTTAATCTTTCCCAGTACTTGGAAAACTTCTGTTCATTTAAGAAATGAATACATTAACTATTTTCAGATAGTCAAAGGCCTCTCGGCAAATAATTCCCTTGCACAAAATGGGAGCCTACAAGCTTAATGTTTTAGTGACTAATATCTGTAAATACATTTTCAGTCAAAAGAGCTGGAAAACAATTAACAAATCAGGACAGTGACCTTAACAAATAAATTGAGGCTTTATCAGAAATAGAAAAAACATGTACGAACTTTTAAAGTTTAATCAGGAAATGCCAGACATCCTACTGACAGCCTGTGAGCACTTAGCTTTTCCTTCCCTGGATTTCTAATAAGGTCAGCTTAAGGTCTTGAGTATCTTGGTATCTGTTGTTTTCTAGGCTGGCACATCATTAGCATGTATTTCCCACGAGTTTAAGTAAAACCAAGGTACAGCTAGCTACTCTAACAGATGCCAAAAGGCATTGGTTTAAAAAATTCACATGAGGATCTCCTCACTTGGAAACTAATGTGCATCTTGAGAAACAATTTTGCTTCACTTGAAGCAGGTAGCTTGGCCCCACTTCTAACTGGTAAGTTACCATATTAAATATTATATAGTACAACTACATATACCAAACAGAAAATACAATGACTTATGGTTGTTATTTGCATTAACTCAGTTTGAGGTATTCACTGTGGACCATGGAACTCAGGGCCATAAAAACAACATTGCTTTCAGAAATATTGTTTCAGGGCGCCTGGGTGGCTCAGTCGGTTGGGTGTCCGACTCTCAATTTCAGTTCAGGTCATGATCTCAGGCTCATGAGATCGAGCCCCGAGTCAGGCTCCACACTCAGTGGGGAGTCCACTTCAGATTCTTTCTCTCCCTCTCTTTCTGTCCCTTCCCCTGCTTGCACTCACTCTCTCTTTCTCTCTCTCAAATACACAAATAAATAAAATCTTAAAAAAAATAGAAATATGATTGTTTCTACTGAATTAAAAGGATACCTTTAAGTAGATGATGGCGTCTGTTCCATATCCTGACATAGAGTAGAGATTCAGATCTCCTTGAAAGTACTTGGCATAGAGACGAGAAATTGGCAAGCCATAACCAAAACCAGCCTAGAGGGAAAAGATCAGTTATTGGCAAAGCAATGGACATGCTCATTGAAATATAAAACATAGGAAGCAGTTATTATCCTCCCTGCTACTGACGTTCTAGAACCCAGATAAGTATTTTCTACTTCCAATCCGAGACCTCTTGTGAATTGTTTCACCGTCTTCAGCTTGCTTTCTCATGCTTTCTTCTATCCCCCATGCCCAATTTAACTAAATTGACTAACTTGCCTAAATACTTCCTTGTAATCCTTGCTTTACATTTAGAACTAGGGGGCTGGGATGAACTTAGCCATTTAATTGGTCTTACCAAAGGAGCATTCCGGGAATTATCCATCACAGGCGTTGGTGCAGTGGAGTATGTGTAACTAAAGAGGCGGTCAATGATCCTCAGGGGAACGCCACCTCCTCTGTCTGAAATCTTAAATAAACAAACAAACCAAAGCTATGCATTAAAAACAAGGCGCATTTGTCTATCTAAAAATGTTTTTCATTTATTTAAAAGTCACCCGGTGTACATGACTTTGATCTGCGGCTCAAAGCAGAGCACTTTATGATTATTGACACTTTTTTAGTTCTCTCAAGAGAGACTCAAAAGAACAACAGAGAATGGTTACCTTAATTGTAAGATCTTCTTTTCCCAAGACAACAGTCACTTCAATTGGTGTAAGGGAAGGCCAATTTTCCTGGTGTTCAACTGTTGCTCTCATCGCATTCTAAAGAAATCAAAACCATACAGAATTCAATGGCAGAAGAATGAGAAACAATAAATAACAGTTTTTTATGTTTAAAATAAAAGCAGCACAGAGGGTAATTCAAAGTTCCTATTTTTTTTTTAAGTTAGTAGTAAAATAGCTCTGTAAATAGCCATTTATGAATGTGTCATGCAGGATGTATAATGAAAAATATTCATTTACCATGTAACATAGCTCCTGGGAGTAATGTCTGATGGAAAAACAATTCTGCTAGCTGTCAAGTTCTTATTTGTAAGCTTAATTTAAATGTAGAAATTGGTTTTTATAGTCCATTTCCTGGCTCTCTCTTTTCTGTCTTTCCATTACATTTTACATCCAAGCACCAAAGACTATTACATAACAAATGAACAGGGAATCATTGAACCAATTTATTGGCTTTTATAAAACTTGCTGGGAAAGGTTGTTACTATTTAAAAGGATAGTAAATAATTCTAAATTAAATTTCAATTTGCATTTGATTATCATCTTAACTTTTACCAGTGATGGCAAAAAACTCTAGGAGTTGGACCATTCAATTTAAAAATAAATGAAATCAATGAAAAAAGTATCTTTTGTCCTTTTACAGAGAAGAAACTCAAACAAGTTTGCAGACAACTGGATGAATCTCATACAGATAAAGTTTTGGTTTATGTCACCCATTTTCCTCTCTAACCTTCTTGTGGTACATTATCTGCTTTCTGGTTTCTATACGATACTAAATTCTAATCATCAGCTGAAGTAAAAGAAAATAGATCAGATGTCTGTAGTACAATCAATACCTCATTGCACTAACATTAGAATAAGGTAGGAAACAGTAAGTTCTGAGAAAAGCTAAATCAGAATTAGTGGCAAATTTCACTTTTTTTAGGTTTCCTCCTCCAGGAGTCCAGGAGACTCTTGGAAAGCATCACAAAGCTTCAGGTGTTTTTTTCTATCTTTTTTGGTGTAAGTACAGTTTTAGTTCGGTCTTAGAACCCGGGGCAGGATTTGATACTTGGTACCTGGCTACCCCAGACCAGTAACATTCACATCCTTGGTGAGCTTGTTAGAAATGCAAATTCTCAGACGTACAGAATCAAAATCTCTGGGCCAGAGCCTAAGAATCTGTGTTTTAAGAAGCCCTCCAGGTGATTCCAATGCATACTAAAGTTCGAGAATCACTGTCCTATAGTCTTGCTATGGAAAGTGTGGAGTGTGGACCGGCAGGAGCACCTGCCAGCTTATTACGAATTCTAAACCCCACCCTAGTCCCACTGAATCAGAATTTTAACAAAATCCCAGATGACTCACATGCACATTAAAGTTGGTTATGGAGGGAACTGACCTCCTTCTGAGTATATTCTAGACTCAGGTTGGAACTCTGCCTGCCACCTGCAGTAGCTCTGGACCTGAACGTCTGGATTCAGAGCTGGACCATCCTGCTGGGGTGTAACAAGGCCCCATTCACTGCAGCATTCACCCCCCTGACCTTCCTTAACAAATGCATGAATGACTAGTGCTTTGTTGGACACTTGAAAAAAATAATAAGAACAGGGAGCACAAAGGCATCGTAAATCATACTGCGCATTCTCCAATATGTGTGGATGCTCTCATGAACTGCATGTGCCCTTTCCAACACTAACTGTACCTTCTTTCTCTTAGGAGCCCTGAAGCATGTTTGGGAGAAGACAGTGAGGCTCCCACTTAGTGGGAAGCGATAAAGGAAATAAAAAGGTAACCTGTGAATTAAAAACAAAACAAAATTGCAATTATTTTTGAAGTGTCATACCTTGAATAGTTCAAAGAGCATATGATGAAGGTGAGAAGGTACATACACAATGTGAATTGGTTGGCCTGGCGATTTTCCTAGAAAAAAATTAAACTCATTTAGAACTGGTAAACAAGTATTTCATTAAAACAAACTTCCGTATCTATTTGATTAATAGAGACCCCTTATTCCCAAGATTAGAATACTCCCCATCTTCCCTTACTCTGAAATTCTACCCCAGAACCTTCCCTCTTAAACAGTAAACACAACTGGCTTATTTTCAAAATACTGTTACAGCTGCTGCCTTGTGCTCTATGATTAATTTTTGCATTTCTCTACAAATGTATAAGGTCAGATGAAATGTGTGACAAGGGTGCTATAAATTAGATTATGTGGATTATTTGTTTCGTACTGGGCTATTTCAGAGTTAAAATCATACATTTTAAGAAAGAAAAAAAATTCATGTATCCATAGTATAATACCGAAATTAATGTTAGCTATAATTTTCATATTTTATGGGAAAATAACACATTTGATTATTCTTGATTTTTATCAGCCAAACATTAAATCTTACAGGCTAAATATGCTTACATTTCACTGAGAGGCGAAAGAAAACAGAGAAACAAAAACCTCATAATACTGTTTGAGAAGAAAAATAAAAGTATTATTCTTTGGTGTCCCAGGCCTTGGCAAAGTTTGAATCAGAAAACAGAAGGTCTGGCACAATTCCCTCTTTATTTTATCAAACAGTTCAAGCAGTTTATCTATACATATTATGCAACAATGCTGTTAATGCTTAGAGATATTTTTCAATCTTTATTTGTATTCCTATTTTTAAATTAGCAATTGATTACATGTACATATCCCCAGTCCATGAGTTGGGGTACTTTAATTTGAGCAACTTAATTTTAACTGTCCTGCTCTGAGAAGCACTATGGGATAAGATAAAAACAGTGCCTTGCATTCATCATAATATCACTTCAAAGTGGGAAGACCCTCTCTTTTCAGGTACCCTGGAGCTGAAGCCACTGAAGTATGCTCTGCTTCCAAAACAGTGGTGCCTACTTACAGTGCAATTAAATATTTATTTTGTAGTTTAAAAACATTTTTAAAAGAACATTTAACATGAGATCTACCTTCTTAAATATCTAAGTGTACAATATAGTATTATTAACTGTAGGCATGATGTTGTACAGCAGATTTCTAGAACTTATTCATCTTGCATAACTGAAATTTTATATCCATTAAGTAGCAACTCCCCATGTACCCCAGCTCCCAGCCTCTGGCAACCACCATTCTACTTTCTGCCTCTCTGAATTTAACTATTTTACATACTTCAGATGAGTGGCATCACACAGTATTTGTCCCACGACTGGCTTATTTCTTTACAGTACAATTTAAAGTGTTTTTGTTTCTAGGTCTTATGAGTAACTTTGCCACGAGGATATTCCTGCTACCAAGTGGTTCCTCCTACTTCTGGCTTCCCTGACCCCATATTCTGCAATAAGCTATTTTTCTTTGATCTAAGACTGGAACTAGGTTGCTACTCTAAATCTTAAATTACTTGCTCAAACCATTCTTCTTTATGAATCATCATTAGTGACTGAATATGCTCAATTGGAACTTTCCAACTGAGATGAAGAGAACTTTGCCTTCAAAAAAGAAGTGTACAAATTCTAGGCAAGTTCAGAAGGGAGAAAAAGAACACAGAAGTTGCTTTGTATTTACAAGATGTAATCATACTGGGAGAACAGCGAATTTCCTGTAGATTAAAATACGTTTTATTTGTAGCTTACCATTCACTTGTGTGAGCTTTAATTCTGGAGATGTTAAATAATACTGGTCACAAAGCATCTTTGAACATTCAAAGGCATCTGAAATAGAAGGTTTTTTCACAATGATGAAATGAATTTATGCCAAGTAAAATTTTCATGTGATCTTCAGTGTGTGTACTACCCTTAAACTAGAATATTCATTAAAGTACAGGTTTATGTATATGAAAAAAATACCTCTTTAATATTTTATTGAAGAATTAAGATAGTGTTGAAGTTATAGCTGTGGCAATAGGAATATGCACACTTCAGAGACTGAACACAATATATAAGAATATGGCACATCAGCCATTACTGTTTGGATTTTTATAATTTTATTAATGATTTTATTAAACCCCTGACTCAAAAGCAAAGGACCTTCATGACAGTATTTATAAAAAATTTAAATAGAACATTCTGAATATAAATTTATTCACAAAGTCACCTCAACTATAGATAAGTCAATCATATAGTGTATATTTTCAATAAGGGAAATGCAGAAATCTAGAAATTACCTTGGACCACGGCTGCCACATCACAGTTTGGATCAATGCTTCCAATGTGAGTTGGGTTTCCTGTCTGTGAGTCACTAAATATAAGAACTGTTGAAAAATAAAAAAAAAAGATGTTGTTATAAAAATCTGGATAATCATGATTAAAATTCTTCTTTCCTAGTCTTACAGGCAGAAACTATCAGTTGCTCTGAAAGAAAATGTTCAATTGTAGTTTTAACTGAGCTCCTGAATAATGAAACATCTGGGTGGGGTATGGCTTATATTCTACACCCTTCTCAGTATATCATGACCATGATGAGCTAACTTACTATGCTGGTTCATCAGCATCCGGGTAGAAATACGGTTCATGTAAAATCGATCCAAGAAATACTGAAGATTTTGATTGGTGACTGGGTCAACTGTACAGCCATCTTTATATTCTATGATTCCTTGTGCCATGGCCGGAATTACATTGTGGTGTCTATTTCGAACATTGATGAGAGTATCTACAAAACTAAGCCAAAACACATTTACAGTTACTGAAAGTTCAAGTAAGTTTCATTCACTTATATCCCTTAGATTACTTCAAAGAAGGCTAAAGCTTATTTTAAGTAACCATCTAAAGAAATCAAATGATAAAATGTTTGGATGAAGCTTTATTAAGGTTCTTACTTACAGATTCTTCAACTACAATAGAGGAGATAGTATCACAAACAGATTTTTTTTTTCCTTCTAGTTAATGTAAAAATATCAGCTTTCTAACTGGTGAATTCATTCTGGGAATTCATTAAGCCTTCTCTTTAAAAAATAATAATTAAAAAATAATTAATATTAAAGAGAATTCTAGAGTGCCATTGTGGAAAAAAACCTTTAAGATTTCTTCTTGGATTTATAAAAATATTCTTCTTTCCTAGTCTTACAGGCAGAAACTATCGGTTACTCTGAAAGAAAATGTTCAATCGCCAGTGACAATGACATATATTAATATTATGTAATAGTAAATCCACCTGTGAATCTAATCATCAGACTAAATTTATAGTAAAAAATAGATTTCCTTAAAAATAAATAGTTCCCTGCACTTGTTCGTACTCAGCCTCATTTTCAATGCCATCATTCCTTATCACTTTTAAAAAACCAACAAGTCAAAACTTGTCATTTGTAAGGGGGAGGTTATTTTTTATTCAGAGTTGTAGCTCCTTTAATTTATGTCTAAAAAAAATCTTCGGAGTATGTCTGGAAACAGTCAAGGTTTTAGAAACGTATTCTTATTTTTTTAAATTTTATTTTACTAGGTTATGCTAATCACTATACAATACATCATTAGTTTTTGATGTGGTGATCCACGATTCATTGTTTTCATGTAACACCCAGTGCTCCATGTGGTACGTGCCCCTCCCATTAGAAACATATTCTAATGCATAGAACTTACTCTGATAATGCTTTCTGGTCCTCTGGGCTTTTCTCATGGAATTCTACCAAATCCATCAGGCTCCGGATATACCTATAAAGTGACAGGTGTGCTTTAAGTTTTAAAGTTAAATAGTCAGATACAAGTGGCTAAATCATTTCAAAATGATTGCAAAAGAGAAAGTATTATGTTTAAAGTTAAAACTTTCCTTCAAGACACTTGGAAAACACTATATCTAAAAAAACCCCAAAAAACAAAAAAACAGTGAAGCTACGACTTTAACCCTCACCTTTCTAACTTAAAATTTATATTTCTTTAATCATTCCAGATCAGTAGTCAGTTTTTTGTTTTATTTGGCAAATGTTTTCTTTTTTTATAGCATTTAGAAATAACTTTTTAAGGAAGGCTTCCTATTTTTTCCTACTATATTCATTCATAGATGAGTAGAAGTCATGAAAGCAGCAGTTAATACTATGGATGATGTGTTTCAGATTATAATTGCTTAATATGTGTTTCAGATTGTAAATGTTTAATAATATATATATTTATAATATGTATTTATAATATATATTTATATAACTATAATACTTATATATTGTATATTTATAATATATGTAATTATATAATATATATTTACAGTATTTTTAGTATGTATATATTTCTTAAATCAATAAACAAAAAGCTGTGTCGTCAGTGGATTAGGGTGAGGCTCCGGTGTATATCTGCCTCAGTGTATACCCTGGTCCTATTCTCTAAAAATCTGTTCCTTTGGGTGATCTACCCTCTCCAAGCCTCATTATCCTTATCTGTAAAATGAGATGATAATAACTGACAATTATTAAGTGCTGGCTGTGTGCCAGATACTGTTTCAAGTACTTTTTTTAATGGATTAGCTCATGTAATTTCACTCACATAACCCTCTGAAGCATATAATTTATTTTCCTCAGTAACAGAGAGAGGAATTGAGGCATAGAGAATTTAAGATACTTGCCAAGAATTCCACAACTAGGAAGAGGCAGAGGCAGGATTTGAACCCAAAGCCTGCTGTTAATTGGTTTCTAAGTAACAAAGATTAGATCCTCTAAATGTAGTCCTTCTGTCTATTTCTAGGATAGCATTCCGTGTGCAATGTCAAATTCTGTCTTTTATTATTTAAAATACAATTACATTGTGAAAGTATGTACTTTTTCAAGGCAAGATGTCTGTAGCTTTATAAATGTCTTTATGATAACTTACCCTAAATTACTAAAAACATCTTTACATCTTTCAAAAATATTTACTGTTCAGCCCACCCGTTTTCCAATTATGATGCTAACGTATTATAAGAATTCATACTCAGATACTAGTCTTAAAAATAGAGACTGTTTCAGAATGATTCACCACTTACCAGCTTTTAACTAATTGCACTGAAGAAGTATTGACTAATCGATCAGGGAGGATATCAATTTCCTTCAGGATATTGGCTAGCCTCACAGGCAATTCTTGTCTCAAAAATGCAAAAGAAGTTCTTTCACACGCATTTTCTGAACCTGTAATAAATAACTTTTATTTAGCTTTGGGGAAAAAGTAGCTCTAAATGATACATTTGAATAGTATTAACTATCCAATATTGGACACACACACATATCATAAAATTATAGTTTCACCCTCAGTTGGGTTACTATTTATAGTAAGAAGAAGTATCTCCTTCTTCATTGTCTTTTTCTTTACTTTCTTTTTTTTTTTTAAATGACCAATATGAGAATTGTTTTCTTTTTTTGGAAGAGGATTCACTTCCATGAAGTCAAAATATCCCATAGCTCAGTCAACATCACAATGTCAACCTCACAACATTGTTCAGAAAGTTCTAGATATGAAATTGGAGGGATAAAAGGGTGGGTAGGAGTGATGATGTTTCCACATTAGTGATAAATAATACCACAACTAAATCCTTGAAATTTCCCTTATAAGATCACTGCAGAAAGTTTGTAAACAGTTTTGGCAGTAATGCAAATATATGGAAAACCATAATGGTAAAGAGACAAATCTGTTAGCAATGCAGAGATGAAGGTGGCTAAGGGATAAAATCTGAATTAATTTGAGGCTACTTTGTAACATTAGGAATCCTCCCCCAAAAGTATCATGCTGTGAAGGAGGGGATAAAGTTTTTTAAATCATTGTTAAGTAGTGACAGAAAGCAGTTAAGTATTTTGACTGGAAGCTTTGGACGGTAAGATGAGCTCAAACCATCCAGTATCAGCGGGTCAGCAAGTGGCCTTGACCTGTAGGCACAAACTGTCAGAAATAAGGCAGATCTAGGAAATGGCAAGGTGCACTGGCGTCGAGGCTCCAAGTTTCAGCAGAAGAGCAGACTCCAGTTATTTTAAGCAATGAGCTCTGCCCTCCCTGCACAAAGGCTGGAAGTTAAGGAAGCTCCCCAACCCCAGCACCCCCACCCGGCCCTACTTCCCAGCTCACCAAAGTCCAGGAGTTGCTTTATGGACAGCGGGGACGGGCTGTAGCGTGAAAAATGCTCCACCTCGCGGGGCACCAGGCCGGCGCTGCGCATCATGAAGCGGGCCGCCTTCATCTTGATGCCCACCCTGCCCGGCAAGCGCTGGGGCTGGCTTGAAGAACGAAGGCTGAGGAAAGCAGAACCTGGGACCGAGGAGGGGGCGGTGCGCGTCTGGGCAAGGAGGGCAGGTGGGCTGACTCGTGCCTGGCACCCGGCCTGGGCTGAGATTCTGGGGTGCTTCCGAGTGGAGGAGGCCGGCAGTAAGTGTGAGGAGCCGCGAGTGGCTAGAGACTCAAGTTCCCGTCTGGCCACCACCGGCCGCCTCCCGCCGCTTTATTTGTTTCCCCGCACGCTCCCCACCAACTCCAAAGGGGAGGAGTCACTGGGACTTGGAGACTCGTCCAGAACTGGGGCCGCGCCAATCAGCTCAGATAAAGAACTCTGGGCCCCGCCCCCCGGCGCGCGGTCCCGTCGGTGGAAAGACCTGGCACCACTGCCCGGGGCTGTGAGGAGTAAGGGGGAAGGGGGAAGGAGGAAGGTGAAGCGGACATCTGGAGGTACATGGGCTCAAGATTAGCCACTTGGAACAAGTCCCGGATCGCGTGGGCTGGGGGCCCGCCCAGACTCGTCCTTGTTTACAAGTGAGAGACAGTCTCAATGTCACGCATTCCTGACCAGAAACTATTTCCGAGAATCTGAGCTCCGAGATGTCATTGGTTCTTGCTCAGAGCGGGCTTTTACAGTAGCCAATCAGCTGCATTCAAAAGTATGAGCTTCTCTGCCATTGGACAGTGAGAGAAATAAATAGCCTAAAGAGTGCTTCTAGTCTTTTCTCCAGGAGCGAACAGTACAATTCAGGAGCTGAAAGTTCCTTTTGGCAAGACTTAGGCTTGAGTAACTTCCCAAAATACATTTACTTTTTCCTGTGGCCATAAAAGGCCATCAATTTGTTTTTTCCCAGTAATACATTCTCTTCATTAGGTTTAACCCTGTTAATTAAAAACAAAGTTATAAAGGGATCAATTTGTCAGTTTAACTCGCCGCCTTCTACCATCAGAATTTATTCATTCTGACCTCCTGTATAGAATGTCCTTAATTCAAATCTTTGTCTACTCTTAAATGTCTAGCACAAACTATGTGCTGCAAGAGGTCTTTCCTGATGGCCTCTCCTCCATCCTTCTTCTAACATGGCCTTTGTCACTTAGGACATTATATCGTAGCTATTTATATTATTGTATTGATCTCTCTGAATCCCCTTCCCTGAAAAGGATTAGGGTTGGGACCAAGTCCCGTGTATCCTCGTGATTCCTACCCTGCTTTATCACTACTTAAGCTTAAACAATTGTGCAAACATGGGGGAAGCTCTAAATTGCATCTACACTTGGAGATAGGTTTTGATACCACTATGATATATATATTATATATATACATATATATTTTTATTTTTATTTTTAGAGAGAGAAGGAGACTGTGTGCGCGAGTGGGGGTGAGGGGCAGAGGGAGAGAGAGAGGGAGGGAGAGGGAGAGAGAGAGAGAGTCTTAGGCATGCTCCAGGCAGGACAAAGCTGGACATGGGCCTTGATCCCACCACCCCCAGATCATGACCTGAGCTGAAATCAAGAGTCAGATGACCAACTGACTGAGCCACCCAGGTACCCCTAGGATTTGTATTTTTGTACTCCAATTCCTTTATTACATATTTACATAGCTTGATGAAGCAAGAAAAAAAAAGAAAAGAAAAAAGAAGAGCAAAACAAAAATGTGTACAAGAAGCCAAACAATGAAATAAACTTGTCTCCGATGAAGCAAGAAAAATTTAAGGTAAAAATACACCACACTATCTCCCCCGTGGATTATATCTTAAGAACAGAAGTAAAAGAATGCATTTGCTTTTCTTTCCATGTCTGTGGGATCTGGAATAGGCAAAAATGCATATTATAAAGAATTACACTCTTTAATTTGCAGAGGAAAGGCCGTGGAAAATGATGTATTACAGGCAGGTCTAATTTTGGAAAGCCCCACCAGTGCTCTCCTGGCTTACCCAGCACTACTCCCCTACGTGTTGCCAGATGACTAAAGATCAGGGGAAGTCATATGATGTTCACAGAGATGGCTCAGTGCTAAGTGTGTACTGAGGTCACCAAACTTGTCTCCATGCCATCCCATCCAAGAATATTTACCGGATTACCCTCACAGTGCATTGCATTCTTCTATGTCATTTCTCTATGATGGAAACTGTTATAATTGGTGACATTTATGATAACTGGGCTGGAATAGCCAGGTAAAATTGTTTACACAGCTGGCTAAGTCACTATGTATCACCATGATTAGAGAGTGACCTGGAAAGATAGTGGCACTTGTATTCTCCGGCTGACCACTGATCTTGGAGGTTATCCAGTCTCTACAGAAGTAAAGCAAAGAGAATTATTATTTGGGGGCAATGGTTATGGAGAAATTTGTGCATTCATTCAAGTAAAGGTAAACCATGAGAGGACTATCAAATGATTTGGTGCTGATGAGCAGGGGGAAGTATCAAAGTTTCCCCCTTGTACACAGTCCTGAACACAGCACCCCTGCTTGAGGCACCTGATACCTGAACTTTTCAAGAGTATGCTTACGTAGCATCAAGTTAATTCTATCCAGCTTGCTTAGCAGAATCTGATAACATAAGACCACTGATAGAGCTTTAAGGATGCAAGTGACACTTTCGCCAGAGGGCTGGAGATGTCTAATTTGACAAAAATCCTTCAAGACCCTGAAAAAGTTGCCTTTTCAATTTTTTCACCTCTAGGGACATATTGGGAGGGAGCATTAAAATATAAATATAAATAAATATATATATATATATATATATATATATCAAGAACTTCAAAAGCCATGATGGAAGCAAGAGAGAGAATGTGTGTGTATTGCTGAATATGTATGTGTGTGTATAATAGAATATGTATGTATATATGTAGAATATTTAAAGTTAAAAAATTAAAAAATTAACAGTAGACTTGAAGAAATTATTTATAAAGTATGTAAGAGACAAATGATTAGTTAAGAAATGACTGTTTCAGCAGGGAAAAAAATAGTCATGATGTATTCTCTCTTGGGAATTATAGATAATGGCCTGGAGCTACCTTAGATTTGGTAGGCAAGAAAGGTCTCTCTGAGAAAGTGATAATTATAGGCAATTGAGCAGCCTTCTTTTGGGGAGTGAGAAGGGAATATTGGTGACAGCATATTGGTGAAGAGATTGGGGAAAGCAAGGCCTAAATCACCATTTGGTCTGTGATATTTCTTATAATTGGTATTTTTAGAGGCTACTAGGTGCCAGGAGCTGGACTAAATGCTTTGGTTGGAGTGAAACATCTTCTTTCAAATATCTCAGACTAATAGTGGGTGGTGGAAAACAATGACTAATTAAAAAGTTTTTTTTTTTATTCATGGGACTTTCATTTAATCCTCAGAGCAAAAAAAAATTACAATTAAATGCATTTAAAAACAGTTTATAAAAGAGATTTGTTCGATCAATGTGTCATGTTGATGGTGATAGTAATGGTGCTCAGGGGTATTTGGAGGAAGGGCTATGTTGGGAATCAGGAAATGTGTCCTCTCCTAACTGGCTGTGGGGATGACTTGAAAAACATGAGCAAGATTTGGGCAAATTATTGGTAGACAGTGAGGAAGGATGTCTAAGCCTGAGTGAGCAAAAGCATGGATGTGGGAACTAGAGATATAGTGGAGAAGTAATGACTAGATTGGTCTGGCTGCCGTCTGGAGTACCCCAAGGAAGAAGGACATGGGAGCTTAGGGTTATATCATAAAAACCTTAAATGCTGATACAAGGACTTTGAGGTTCCTGAGGTAGGCAACATGGAACTGTTGGAGCTCAAATTTGTTAGCAGTTAAACAATTCAATGCAATAAAAATTCATTGAACACCCATTATGTACCAGACACTATGATTGGTGCTGAGGCCATCAAGATGAAAAAAGCATAGTCGCTGTCTTCAAGGACAGGAGACAAACATGTAAATAATCTAAAGAAAAAATAATGTGATATCTATAAGGTGTATGTGTGGCGGGGGGTCAGGGAAGACTTCCTTGGAGGTAGTGACATGTCATCTGAGTTATAAAGATTGAAAAGAAGTTCGAAGGCACACAAAAAAGAAAGTGTTAGGGTAATGGTAGAGAGAATGAATAGAACCACTTTACTGGTAGGCTTTCCAGCTCTTGTCAAATCTGAGAACAATGAAAATAAAAAGTTCTGTGATGTTCTAAGCCTGTATTACTGGGAGGGGGTGATTTCATTAGTAGAAGCAGGGAAGTCAAAGGGTCAGGAGGAAAGGGTAGGCTGACTGAAGGGGGGAACACAAATGATGCGTTTGTTTGGGAACACAGTTAAATGAGAAATCACTGGGGAAGAAGTCACGGCGGTGGTTCCTGGGGAGGGGAAGGTGAGAATTCAAGGCTGTTCGGCCATTGCCAAGACGTGAAGATAGGTGGGTGAGACTCACGCCCGTTTCTTTCCACAAGGCTCCCCTCTCCTTCCAGCCTACAGCTCTAGCTCACTTTTTCTTCTGTGCACAATACTTCCTTCTGAAGAAGCCCTTGGTTTCATTCTTTGCCTCCTTACACTTATAAAGGCTACAATTCTTCCCCTCAATAAAGCAACACCAAAACAAAATAGTTCATTTTTCTTTTTTGGCACCTATAGCTTCAATGTTACCAGGAAAAAAAATAGGTCAATCCTGAAGCTAACACATCTTGACTTTTTGTGGGAGATAAGATTTTTGCTTCAGGCTGAGCATTCTTTCTCCCGCTCCCACCCAGAAATTTCTTAATTGTCTCTGGTATTTGTGTTGAAAACCAATAAGGGAAGGTGAGCAAAGGAAATGAAAAATTAACTAAAGAAGAAAAACAAATGTGTAACGAACATATGGAAATATGCTCAAACTAATGAGTGAGTAGGAAAATAAAAAGTAGTAAGACAATGCTACATATCAAAGTTCTGTCAGATGGCAAATAACAAAAAAAGCTAATAACATCTCCTCGTGTTGGCAAATCCTGGGGAAATAAGCGTTCTCCTATACTATTTGTGGGAGTGTATAATTGGCACATTTTTTTGGAAGGCAATTGGCAGAATTTATAAAAATTGTAAGGATAGTTACCACATGTTTTAGTCATTCCACTTCTAGAAACGTATCCTAGAGTTTTACCAACAGAGAGTGCAGAGATACATGTATGAGATGATTCATTGCAGTATTACCTGCAAGAACAAAAAGAATGTGAGAACGTTTGTACTCATGAGGGAACAGATAAAAATAAATGACATATCCATGCACGAAGATACCTGCTGTTAGTGGCAAGGGGGCAGTTGGCTTACAGTGGCCAGCGGCAGTATCTTTGCGATCCATGCAGGGTTTGAACTGAGGCCATGCTCTTCCCATCCAGCCTCAATGATGGACAGGAACCTAGGGCTGGCCATTTCTCCTCCATGTGGGCCTCTGTTAATGGGAATTCTTCGCTCCCAGGACCTCTTCTGGTTGGCTACGGCTTTGTTACATTTGCACTGTGGTGTGAGTCTGTCCCTGGCCAATTCTGCTTCCTACGCCCCCTTTCCTTCCACAGATGTTACATATACCACACAGTCTCCATGCTTTCCCTACCCAATATTGCTTCTTTCCTCTCCTCAGACCTTTTACAGACCATCCCCCAGCCAATCCAGCTGAGAGCTCCAAAGCAAACATTTTCCAGTAGAGGAGTCCTGCCCTGGACAGAGATGGAGGTCATTCCCCTGGTCCTTGAATGTATATATAACTGGGACTTACAAACTTGGCAGTTGGCATTTGGAAAAATCCCACATTACGTCCGTGGCCTATGGAGTTACAGAGCTGTCATAGTGGGGAAGGCCAAGTATAAACCTCTGAAAATGCCTCCAACTAAGGTAGCAAATACCAACCAATATGGTATCCTGCTAGGAATGATGGAGATTAGTTCCGTCCTTATAAGTATTTCAAGAGTATCGGTTCCATCATATCTCCACTGAATTCATCTGTGGAAACTGGGTAATTCCTTGAGAATGACTGTAGACTATTAAAAACCAATGGAGTGGTGGCCCTGCATTGCTCCACGTAGTGTTTTTGCTAGAGCAGATTAATATGACTCCAGGTACATATTATGCAGCCACAGATTTGGTGAACGTATGCTTTTGTTTCTCCCCCAATCCAAAAAACAAAACAAAACCCCAAAACAAAATCCCAGACCCTCTTGCATTCCTCTCTCAGCCTCTGCTCACCAGAGGACCTAGACGGACATCATTTGTGTTAGAAAATTGTCCTCTATATTTTGTTAATTGTAAAACATGCCACAGGCCAACATGTATATAGTAAGGTCCAATTTCTCTTTAAGAAAAAAAATCAAGAGGGGCACCTGGATGGCTCAGATGGTTAAGCCTCTGTCTTCAGCTCAGGTCATGATCCCAGTGTCCTGGGATCGAGCCTCGCCTCAGGCTCTTGGCTCAGCAGGGAGCCTGCTTCTGCCTCTCCCCCTGCTCATGCTCTCTCTCTGTATCTCTCGGGTCTCAAATGAATAAATAAAATCTTTTAAAAAAAGAAAAAAATAAAGAAAAACTATATTACGTGAATATGGGTGTATGCGTGTAAAGAGACTGGGAGGAAACCATACCCAACACTCAATCATGGTATTATTGAATGTGTGTAAAAAGGAACTCTCTCTTCCTTCTTTATACCTCCATATTACATTTTCCATGGTGCATGACTCAGTGCTTTATACAGTAAAGCCAGTAAGAGTTCTTGACCAATGAACAATGTATAAAATACACTGCTTTAGGAAAGGTTGTTTTCCATCGTTTAATTGACCTTTTCTTGGCCATGTTTTCTTTACCCCCCGGGGTCCCCGGCTGCATTACTTCTTTCATTCTCGTGGTCGGTCATCCTCTTCTTGTTCTTCTGCTGCTTCTCTTACTCTCTCTTAACCAAGGAACAGACATGTTATTTTCCCTGTGGCTGTTTTCCCTGAGATAATATGCACTCAGGTCTTCCCTAAGCCTGCTCCTGGTGGGATCCCTCCCTCCCAGGCTGTTATGACACATCGAGGTACAGCAGTGAACAGGGGCCATCTGGTTCCACATAGTTCAGCTAAATGGCTCTCTGGGCTCTGTGTTATACTGTTGGACCTCAGAGTCTACCTGGGCCAGTCCTCTCATGCCTCAAGTGCTGATTTAACTCAGGTATGACCTGACGTTCCCTCCTGTCACCCCATACATCTTTGACTAGTTTCTTCTCCAGATTGATTTGTGTATTCCCCCGATCTGACGTGGCCTCTCACTCTCTTGGCCATTCTTCCACACATTTCTGTTTTGCCTTCTGGAACTTGGCGTTTGTTCTCAAACTTCCCACCTCCCCAATTTCTTCTCTGAGTATTCCTTTTATATTCTCATCACAACTTGAGGACACCATGTCTCATAAGACTTCTTAAGTGTAGATGGCTTTTCTTCTCAACTCAAAATACTTCATGGCCTGAAAACAAGATGGGTGTCACCCTCTTCCCACACCTTATTTATTACTTCTCTGCATTCAAAATATTACTACTCCACCATTCTCCTTTAAAAGCACAGGGCCTTTGAAGACAAGGCATCAGACAACACCACCAACTACCTTTTTATCACTGCCTTATATGGACTACTTGGCTACTTCCTTAGTAGCCAAGGAATGTACCATGGTATGATTCCTATCATCATTCTTGTTGATTTCAACATCACTGTGAATGATCCTCCAATACTTTCATACCTCAGTTCATCAATCTCTCAAGTTATCAATATCTATCTACAATTCACTGATATCTATCCATTCCCATGACCACACCCTAGAATTCGGCTTCACAAATGATACCATGACATCCAAAATATTGAAAACAAATATGTCCCTCCCTATATGCCACCTCCCATGCTCCTACAGTATTTGACTCAACTGCCAAACTCACAGAGACTCCCATTTTGCCTTTCTTCATACTTTGTATGCATTTTCTTTTCTTCTTTCCCAGTGTGGGTTACATGGTCCAACACTATGATTATATTCTTAGGAAAACTCTTAATGCTCTCTCTGTTTCACCCACTGAGTGAACCAACCCTAGTTAAATCATTCTAAATATATAGAGTGTGTACGAATTTCAGTCCATAAATGCCAAATATGCAAGTGTTGACATTTTCCTTTTCTTTCGCTTTCCTATAAGTCAGGTCAATGTCTATTCTGAGGCCTTTTGGTTAATGTGAGATTTTACCATTCTTTCCAACAAGGTTGCGTCTATGTTCCCAGTAGCTCATATAGTCCCAAAGTATCGAGGCAGGTGGACATCTAGTGCTTGGTGTCATCTAGCTATGCTAGCATCCATTGAGGTGTTTCTCATTGAATCTGCTCCTAGATTGTTGATTAATGCAAATTGCAGCTCTTTTATCCTTCATTCCCATCTAAAAGACCTATTCAAGTCTGCTTCTCTCTCTTTGGCCCTGTCAGCTCTTGGGTACATGAGCAGCATTTCATTCTGCTTCTTTTTTTTTTTTCCTATTATCTTAGTCACCATACAATACATCATTAGTTTTTGATGTAGTAATCCACGATTCATTGTTTTCACATAACACCCAGTGCTCCATGCAGTGCATGCCCTCCTTAATACCCATCACCGGGCTAACCCATCCCCCCACGGCCCTCCCCTCTAAAACCCTCAGTTTTCTTCTCAGAGTCCATAGTCTCTCATGTCATCTCTCCCTCCGATTTCCCCCCCTTCATTTTTCCCTTCCTTCTCCTAGTGTCCTCCATGCTGTTCCTTATATTCTACAAATAAATGAAATTATCTGATAATTGACTTTCTCTGCTTGACTTATTTCACTTAGCATAATCTCCTCCAGTCCCATCCATGTTGATGCAAAAGTTGGGTATCCATCCCTTCTGATGGCTGAGTAATATTCCATTGTATATATGGACCACATCTTCTTTATCCATTCATCTGTTGAAGGGCATCTCGGCTCCTTCCACAGTTTGGCTATTGTGGACATTGCTGCTGTGAACGTTGGAGTGCATATGGCCCTTCTTTTCACTATATCTGTGTCTTTGGGTTAAATACCCAGTAGTGCAATTGCTGGGTCACAGGGTAGTTCTATTTTTAATTTTTTGAGGCACCTCCACACTGTTTTCCAAAGTGGCTGTACCAACTTGCATTCCCACCAACAGTGTAAAAGGTTTCCCCTTTCTCCACATATCTCCTTCATATCTGGGCTCTCTATTCTGTTCCGTTGGTCTCTATATGTCTGTTTTTTGTGCCAGTACCATGCTTCTTGGTGATCACTGCTTTGTAATATAGCTTGAAATCGGGCAACGTGATGCCCCCAGCTTTGTTTTTCTTTTTCAACATTTCCTTGGCGATTCAGGGTATTTTCTGATTCCATACAAATTTTAGGATTGTTTGTTCCAGCACTTTGTAAAATGTCATTGGAATTTTGATCGGGATGGCATTGAAGGTATAGATCTCTCTGGGTAGCATAGACATTTTAACAATGTTTATTCATTCCCACCAACAGTGTAAAAGGTTTCCCCTTTCTCCACAACCTCTCCAACATTTGTTGTTTCTTGCCTTGTTGATTTTTGCCATTCTAACTGGTGTAAGGTGGTATCTCAATGTGGTTTTGATTTGAATTTCCCTGATGGCTAATGATGATGAACATTTTTTTATGTGTCTGTTAGCCATTTGTATGTCTTCTTTGGAGAAGTGTCTGTTCATGTCTTCTGCCCATTTTTTGACTTGATTATTCATTTTTGGGGTGTTAAGTTTGAGAAGTTCTTTATAGGTCTTGGATGCCAGCCCTTTATCTGTACTGTCATTTGTAAATATCTTCTCCCATTCTGTGGGTTGCCTCTTTGTTTTGTTGACTGTTTCTTTTGCTGTGCAGAAGCTTTTTATCTTGGTGAAGTCCCAGAAGTTTATTTTTGCTTTTGTTTCACTAGCCTTTGGAGATGTATCTTGAAAGAAGTTGCTGTGGCTGTTGTCAAAGAGGTTACTGCCTATGTTTTCCTCTAGGATTTTGATGGATTCCTGTCTCACATTGAGGTCTTTCATCCATTTTGAGTTTATCTTTGCGTATGGTGTTAGAGAATGGTTGAGTTTCATTGTTCTGTATATAGCTGTCCAATTCTCCCAGCGTCATTTATTGAAAAGACTGTCTTTTTTCCATTGCATATTTTTCCTGCTTTGTTGAAGATTATTTGATCATAGAGTCGAGGGTTCATATCTGGGCTCTCTATTCTGTTCCATTGGTCTATATGTCTGTTTTTGTGCCAGTACCATGTTTCTTGGTGATCACTGCTTTGTAATGTAGCTTGAAATCGGGCAACGTGATGCTCCCAGCTTTGTTTTTCTTTTTCAACATTTCTTTGGCAATTCGGGGTCTTTTCTGATTCCATACAAATTTTAGGATTGTTTGTTCCAGCACTTTAAAAAATGTCATTGGAATTTTGATCGGGATGGCATTGAAGGTATAGATTTCTCTGGGCAGCATAGACATTTTAACAATGTTTATTCTTCTGATCCATGAGCATGGAATGTTTTTCCATCTTTTTGTGTCTTCTTCAATTTCTTTCATGAGTGTTCTGTAGTTCCTAGACTATAGATTCTTTACCTCTTTGATTAGGTTTATTCCGAGGTCTATCTTATGGTTTTTGGTGCTATTGTAAATGGAATCATTTCTCTAATTTCTCTTTCTACAGTTGCATTGTTAGTGTATAAGAAAGCAACAGATTTCTGTGCATTGATTTTGTATCCTGCCACATTACTGAATTGCTGTATGAGTTCTAGTAATTTGGGGGTGGAGTCTTTTGGGTTTTCCACATAAAATATCATGTCATCTGCGAAAAGAGAGAGTTTGACTTCTTCTTTGCCAATTTGAATACATTTTATTTCTTTTTGTTGTCTGATTGCTGTTGCTAGGACTTCTAGTACTATATTGAACAATAGTGGTGAGAGTGGGCATCCTTTGCGTGCTCCTGATCTTAAGGGAAAGGCTCTTTTCCCCATTGAGGATGATATTCACTATGGGTTTTTCATAGATGGATTTTATGAACTTGAGGAATATTCCTTCTATCCCTATACTCTGAAGAGTTTTAATCAGGAAAGGATGCTGTATTTTGTCAAATGCTTTTTCTGCATCAATTGAGAGGACCATATGGTTCTTCTCTCTCCTCTTATTAATGTGTTCTATCACATTGATTGATTTGCGAATGTTAAACCACCCTTGCATCCCGGGGATAAATCCCCCTTGGTCGTGGTGGATGATCCTTTTGTATTGTTGGATCCTATTAGCTAGGATTTTGTTGAGGATTTTGGAATCCATATTCATCAGGGATATCGGTCTGAAATTCTCCTTTGTGATGGGGTCTTTGCCTGGTTTGGGGATTAAGGTAATGTTGGCCTCATAGAATGAGTCTGGAAGCTTTCCTTCTCTTTCTATTTTTGAAACAGCTTCAGGAGAATAGGTATTATTTCTTCTTTGAACGTTTGGTAGAATTCCCCAGGGAATCCATCAGGCCCTGGACTCTTGTTTTTTGGGAGGTTTTTGATCACTGCTTCAATCTCGTTACTGGTTATTGGCCTATTCAGGTTGTCAATTTCTTCCTGTTTCAGTCTTGGGAGTTTATAGGTTTCCAGGAAGGCATCCATTTCATCCAGATTGCTCAGTTTATTGGCATATAGTTGTTGATAATAATTTCTAATAATTGTTTCTATTTCCTTGATGTTAGTCATGATCTCTCCCCTTTCATTCATAATTTTATTAATTTGGGTCCTTTCTCTTTTCTTTTGGACAAGTCGGGCCAGTGGTTTATCAATCTTATTAATTCTTTCAAAGAACCAGCTTCTAGTTTCATTGATTTGATCTACTGTGTTTCTGGGTTTCTAACTCATTGATCTCTGCTCTAATCTTAATTATTTCTCTTCTAATGCGTGGCTTAGGCACTGTTTGTTGCTTTTTCTCTAGTTCTTTAAGGTGTAGAGTTAGTTGGTGAATTCAGGATTTTTCTATTTTTTTTGAGTGAGGCTTGGATGACTATGTATTTCTCCCTTAGGACTGCCTTAGTAGTATCCCATAGGTTTTGGACCGATGTGTTTTTGTTCTCATTGGTTTCCATGAATTGTTTAAGTTCTTCTTTGATTTCCTGGTTGACCCAAACATTCTTGAGTAGAGTGGTCTTTAGCTTCCAAGTGTTTGAATTTCTGCCAAATTTTTTCTTGTGATTGAGTTCCAGTTTTAAAGCATTATGGTCTGAGAATATGCAGGGAATAATCTCAATCTTTTCGTATCAGTTGAGCCCTGTGACCCAGTATATGGTTCTGGAGAAAGTTCCATGTGCGCTCGAGAAGACTGAGTATTCTGTTGTTTTAGGGTGGAATGTTCTGTATATATCTATGAGGTCCATCTGGTCCAGTGTGTCATTCAAAGCTCTTGTTTCTTTGTTGATTTTCTGCTTAGATGATCTATTGCTGAGAATGAAGTATTGAGGTCTCCTACAATTAACATATTGTTATCAATATGACTCTCTATTTTGGTTAACAGTTGGCTTATGTAGATGGCTGTTCCCATGTTGGGGGTGTAGATATTTACAATTGTTAGATCTTCTTGTTGGATAGACCCTTTAAGAATGATAAAGTGTCCTCTGTGTCTCTAACTACAGTCTTCAGTTTAAAATCTAAGTTGTCTGATATAAGAATTGCTACTCCGGCTTTCTTTTGAGGTCCGTTGGTATGGAAGATGCATCTCCATCCCCTCACTTTCAGTCTGGATGTATCTTTAGGTTCAAAATGAGTCTCTTGTAGACAGCATATGGATGGGTCCTGTCTTTTTATCCAATCTGCAACCCTGTGCCGTTTTATGGGAGCATTTAGGCCGTTCAAGTTGAGAGTGATTATTGAAAGATATGAATTTATTGTCATCATGTTGCCTGTGAAGACCTCATTTTTATAGATTGTCCCTGTAAATTTCTTTTCTATATCACTCTTGGGGTATTTCTCCTTTTATAGAACCCACCCTTAATATTTCTTTCAGGGCTGGCCTAGTGGTCACATATTCTTTCAGTTTCAGCTGGTCTTGGAAGCTCTGCATCTCTCCATCCATTCTAAATGACAGCCTTGCTGGATAAAGTATTCTTGGCTGCATATTCTTCTCATTTAATACCCTGAATATGTCTTGCCAGCCCTTTCTGACTTGCCAGGTCTCTGTGGATAGATCTGACCTTATTCTGATGTTCCTCCCTCTGTACATAAGGAATCTCTTCCCCCTAACTGCCCTTAAGATGGTTTCCTTGGTTCTAAGATTTGCGAGTTTTACTATTACATGCCGGGGTGTTGGCCTGTTTTCCTTGATTTTGGGAGGGGTCCTCTCTGCCTCTAGGACAAGAATGTTTGTTTCATTCCCCAGATTAGGGAAGTTCTCAGCTATGATTTGCTCAAATATATCTTCTAGTCCTCTCTCTCTCTCTCCGCTCCCTCAGGAATTCCAATAATTCTGACATTGGAACATTTCATGGTGTCACTATTTCTCTGATTCTATTTTCATGGATTCTGAGTTGTTTCTCTTTGGCCTCCTCTTTTCCCTTTTTGTCTATTAATTAGTGTTCTAGGTCACTAATTCATTCTTCTGCCTCATTTATCCTAGCTGTTAGATTATCTAGATTAGATTGGATCTCATTGATAGCATTTTTAAGTGCTGCCAATTCAGCTTTCATTTCTGCCCTTAGAGACTCTATGTTGCCACTAATTGATTTCTCCATTCTAGCTATTGTCTTCACAATTGCTACCCTGAATTCCATCTCCAACATCTTGGTTATATCTGAATCCATTTGTAAATCTGTGGCATAAGTCATAGTCTCAGTCTTTCCTATTTTGGGGGTTCCTCCTCCTAGTCATTCTGTTGAGGGGTGGTTGAGGGAATGTATAGAGTCCAAATTACTGACCACAAGCCAAGCAAGATGCACCTGTTTTATAGGGACCTTAGGGTTGATGGCCTTTTGTTTTCCGAGCCTGCCTTCTGGGGGAGGGGCCTGCCGCGCTGCTACTCAGGCAACCCTGTTTGGGCAGAGTTGCCCCGCTCCCTGTGGCAGGGGATGGGCTGAAAACCGGTTTTGGGGGACTTTTGTTCTCTGGCGGCTTTCCCTGGCAGCTTTCTGCCTCTCTTCCGAGAGTCAGAGCAGAAGAGGCCATTTCCAACCCTCTGCCTCAGAGCAGAGAGATCGCAGTCTGTTATTCAGTGAGCTCTCCAGGCCACACTATCTCCGTTTCTGTCTGTGCTGCTATAAACTGCAGCGTCCTGGGTTGTGCGCCCCTCTGCAGCGCTCCCAGTCCTCGCCTCCAGGTCGGGGTGTGTCTCTGCCCTTTGTGCTTCTAAAACTGCCAGCCACCCCCAGTTCGCACGAGCGGCCCCGCTGCTCCGGGTTTCCATCTGGGGGCTGCCCTATAGTCCTTTCCCTATTGCTACCGGTCTGCGAGGCTATGCCTGGTCCCCAGCATGGGAGGCTATCACTCACTGGCATTGTAGGATCCCCATGGCTGGCTCCTTCCCACTGCCATTTATCCTCTGATACCTGCCCATGGAATCGTGGCTCCCCTCTTCATACCACGGAACCAACTGCCTGCTTTTCTTGTGCTTTTCCAAGTGTTAAGCAATGAAATTTGTGTTACTTCTCTAATTATAGGAAAAATTATAGGAAAAATTAAGATTATTTCCCAAAAGTTGAAATGCCAATAGATAAGGCAAGAGAATAGGCAAACGAATTTGGCATATATCCATTCAGAATAGACTTTTGACAGAATTGGAAGGCCGAATCAGGACAGGGAATTGAATCAGTGCTCTCCTGCCTTCTATTCTAACCCCCTTGGGTATATCAAGAAGCCAGGAGATTCCAGGCCTGAGGAGCCCATAATCAGCTCTTTCTCTCCCTTATCGTCCCGGCCTATTGCCTTCTGTGGACTGACATTGAACTACTGTCAGCTGAAACTTTACTTCCATGTGTGTGGCTTCTTCATTTTCTCTGATTGCTGATCTTTGCCTAAATTTCCTGAGATTATCACCAAATAAGACATTTCTTCTCCTTCTAACCCTCACCCCCTCCTAGCCCCTCACCCCACACGGTGTCCAAACAGGAATCTCTTATTTGGAAAACCAAAACACTAAAAGTTAAAACTTAAGTCCAGCCCTGGTTTCTGTAGAACTGACTGGCTGCCTTAGACAAGCTTTCCTGGTGTTCCAGATAATAAAAGGAACCCAAATCAGGCACAGTTCACCTGGAAGAAAAATTTTAGAGGTCGTTTCGTTTTGTGATTTCTTTGCTTAACCCAGTGCAGGGCGGTGGATGATCAAAACCATGTCAACATCCCACTGAGTATCCACTTGAAAATGAGAAAATTTAGTCAGTTATACACACATTCCTTTTTGCATTAATTCAATCAATTCTTGGGTACTGGCCTATTAGTATATGCAATGCATTGTATGTCTATATACTGCTAAAAAAAAAAAAAAAACCCAAAATTTAGCTGAGTAAATTTTGAAGACCTATTTAGCTTTATTAAACCATTCATGAACTGGGCAGCATCCCATCTAGCGAGTAGAGGGAAGCTCTGAAGAGTCATACAAAATGGAACTTTTATTTTATAATTTTTTCATTATGTTATGTTAGTCACCATATAATACACCATTTGTTTTTGATGTAGTGTTCCACGATTCATTGTTTTCGTATAATACCCAGTGCCCATGCAGTACGTGCCCTCCTTAATACCCATCACCGGGCCAACCCATCCCCCCTCCCCCCTCCCCTCTAGAACCCTCAGTTTGTTTCTCGGAGTCCATAGTCTCTAATGGTTCGTCTCTCCCTCCGATTTCCCTCCCCTTCATTTTCCCCTTCCTTCTCCTAATGTCCTCCTTGCTATTCCTTAGGTTCCACAAATAAGTGAAACCATATGATAATTGACTTTCTCTGCTTGACTTATTTCACTTAGCATAATCTCCTCCAGTCCCATCCATGTTGATGCGAAAGTTGGGTATTCATCCTTTCAGATGGCTGAGTAATATTCCATTGTATATATGGACCACATCTTCTTTATCCATTCATCTGATGAAGGTTTTTATAGAAAAAGGGTGGGACAAGAAAGTTACTAGCAAAGCCAGGGGAGGCCACTTTCCCTTAGAGGGAAAGGCAAAGGGCCTTATCACGCAGATCACCTCCTCAACTTTGCGAAAGGTGGGTGGGGATGAAGAGGGCACAAGTGGCAGACTCATAGGAACTGAAGGTAAAATCCCTGACTGGCTGGTTAAGAGTGCATTTCTGGGAAGGTTGAAACTTCAATTAGGTCAGATATGAAGCCTCAGTTTGGGAATTTAGTCCAACTGATACCATTTTGGGCTTGTGGCTTTCTTTTTAACAATGCTTAACAGTAAAAGGATAGATAACTGGATGTCACACTAAAATTTCCTTTGTTTGAAAATACTAGTTTAAGTAAGTACATGTTGTGCAAGTTCTTTCATCTCCAACTGTGGCTGACACCACCAACAATAGATCATAACATCCTTTCCTGTTAGGTCTGGCTTAGCCCAGGATTCTTCTCAACATAGCGCTCTAGAAATCAGTGAATCAGTGCATCGGATTTGGAAGATGTAACCCCTTGTTATTCCAGGGCTTGAGGTCCAAGCAGTCTCCACGTTTTGGCCTGCAACAGGACCCCTGCCCCCACCATCCCCTTTCCACTTAGAAAACCTACCCGGGTGAAACTGACAACTGCAAGCATGAAAATCCTTCATTAACCTAGCACTTTCTCTTGCAGAGGAAAAACCGAGGCAGGAGAGTCATTAAGTCACCTAGGACACATAGCTAGTAGGAAACGTGAGTTTTCTAAACCTCAGTTTAAATGAGAATCTTTGCCACCCTCTTCTGTGGCTTGGGAAATTTAAGATTTTTTACATTAGCCTTTCTGACTCTTCATAACCAAGAATGCCTGTTCCTCCTGGCCCAAACCAGGCAACTGTATAAAACTGAGTTCAAAAACAAACCAAAAAGAACTGGAGGGTATTATGCGGAGCGAAATAAGTCAATCAGAGAAAGACAATTATCATATGGTTTCACTCCTATGTGGAATATAAGAAACAGGCAGAGGATGGTATGGGAAAGGAGGGAAAACAGAATGGGAAGAAATCAGAGAGGGAGACAAACCATGAGAGACTATGGGAAACAAACTGAGGGTTGCAGAAGGGTGGTGGGTGGGGGGGGTGGGGTATCTGGGTGATGCGCATTAAGGAGGGCATGTGATGTCATGAGCACTGGGTGTTATACAAAACTGATGAATTATTGAACTCTACATCTGAAACTAATGATGTACTATATGTTGGCTAATTGAATTGAAATAAAAAAAAAAACCCACAAAAAATGCTGGAAACTCAACAGCTTGTTTCTTTAAGGATGTTGATTTTTTTTTTTTTTCTGGTGTCCTTCATATGTAGAGCAACTGTTAGACTTTGCCAGAAAGAAAACTACACAATCTTTAGCTTTCACAGTAATCACAGACACACATTCCTTTCTGCTTTCAGTCTTTTGAAAACTAAATGCGAACATCGACAATGCTGAGTTTGGGGGACACATTTATGTTCCTGACTGAAGAAAGGGGCCTGGCTGTGTTTCACTAGTCGGAGCTGAGTCCAGAGAACAAAGGTGTGGGGCTCCCCTTCTGTGTTCTTTCTTTCAGCCCTTTCGCAGTAGGGCGCCCCCACTGCATCTGGCAACAAATAGGCACCTCAGAATGCACTGTATATTGGAAAGAAAGGTTGTTTTTGTATGCTACAGCCCTAAGTCATAGTCCCACTTCCTGTTTAGAAATAAAAATCAAGTGATTCTTCCCCACATTTTCATCAACATTGTGCTGGAAGGAAGAAATACAGCCCATCCTGCAGAAGCTAGCAGATGCTGGGCCTCTCGCTGGCTAAGTGAGTAAAAGGTCAGTCCCACACCCACAGCCCGGGCTCTTCGGGCTGGCGGCTGGCGGTAGAGTCAACAAGGGGAAGTTTAGTAGGTGAAGGGTCACTGCTGTGGAACCGTAGGCACTTTCCATGTGTCAGCTCTCAGGCATCTAGTTTCTATTCATGGGAATCAAGCTTACTAGGGGAAAGGTCACACAGACCAGAGGCGGATGTATAATAACTCGGGCCTGCCTTGACCTTGTGTCCAAGGCAAGAGGCCAAGTGCTCAGGCCTCCTGGACTTTAGGGATTCTGCTGCTCAAGTGGAAAAACAGAGATTGTAAAGTGCTTTAAAGATCATCCTGTACCGAATGCAGCAAACTGATAAACAACCTATGTAGTGACAAATTTGTATTATGCAGAATAACTTCTCCAGGTAAGATTCTTTGGACAAGTGTATTGCAGTAAAGGATCTTGTAGGTTTTCTTATTAGTTGCCCTACACTAGAGCAATGGTTCCCAATCCTGGCCACATGTTAGGATTACTTAGAGAGCTTTCACAATGCCTGCTGCTTGCTTGCTACCAATTGAATCGGACTCTCTAGCCAGGGGACCGAGCCATCTTAATTTTTCTAGTGTCTCAGGTAGCTCTAATGTACAGCACTGCTTTAAAATCCTTAAAACATGACCATTTGAAATGACCCCAGATAAAAGAGAGGTTCTCCACATTCTACAGCAATGCTTTTTGGATTATAGGTCATGACCAATTAGTGGATCATGAAATCAGCTTACTGGGTCACAACTAGCATGAAAATGCAATAGAATAGAGGGGAAAAAAGCATACTGCATTAAGTGAGATTTGGGGGTGGGTGGTGTCAAACTTGTTTCAGATCTGTCTTGGATCATGATATAAGAATACTACTATTCTTGATTCTAGGAATAAAAGCCTTGTTGCCCTGAGCCCTCATGGAATTGTTCTAATTCAAATTGGCTGTTGGCTTTTTCAACAGTTTTGCTGATTCCACAGGATGTTGTGGCTGTGAGTTGGGAAGGCTGCCATGCTGTTATTTTGGAAAGGGTTATGCAAATGCTTCCTCCCAGATGGTTCGCAGAGTTAGTTCAGTATGAGCATTTCCTCTGGAAACATCAGGGATGTAAAGAGAGATGTCACGACCAATACTCCAAGGTGAATTAATGGTGAAATTCGAATGAGAAAGAAGTTGGTTGCTTAGGAGTCTGGATGGAAACTTGCCCAGCATGAGCTCTGCTCTAAGAAAACTGAGTTCGCTAAGAAACAGCTGTGATAGCCTTTCTGACCTGCGGTATTATGGGGTAGTAAACAGGCTGTCACTGACAATGTCTAGAATCAGCCAAATGGTAGGATTCAGAGTCTGAGCTGAAGAGGTGTCTCCACTGGAGATGCTGAGCAGCCAGAAGAGAGGACTATGGAGTTGCTATTAGAAAATGAACCCAGGGGCACCTGGGTGGCTCTGTTGGTTAAGCGTCCAACTCTTGGTTTTGGCTCATGTCATGATCTCAGGGTTACGAGATTGAGCCCCACATGGGGCTCCACACTCAGGGCAGAGTCTGCTTGTCCCTCTCCCTCCTCCTCTGCCCCTCCCTCCTCTCGTGCTTGCTTGAGCTCTCTATCTCAAATAAATAAATAAAATCTTAAAAAAAAGAAAGAAAGAAAGAAAGAAAGAAAGAAAGAAAGTTAACCCAGCAATCGTGTAGAGAGAATTATAATAGTGATGAGGGGCTTCAATTTTTGCGTAGCCTCTTTTTCCCTGTCCATTAATGTCCTTTCTTCTTTTTTCTTCTTTTTTTATTTTCTTTTAAATGAGTGCTTCTGGGTTATGCTGCATCCTTGGCTGCTAAAGGACACATTGTTTCAGGATGGGAGCAGTTAGAAAATCTACACCCTACGTCAATTTGAAAGGAAGTGGGAGGCCAGAGAATTATTAGATATATATATGAAGAATCTGAATGACTGAAGTTTCTATGTTTTATCCCGATATTTTGACACAACACTTAAGGAAATCCTTATTTCTTTTTCTGCCTCTACAATAAGGAGAAAGAATTAATATAATGTACTCTGTCCTTCAGGGAATGCTGTCTAATGGTTTAATCCATGAATTTCTATATTTTGATTTATGAAAGAATTGGGCAAAAGAAGTGTCTAATAGTGTTTGCCCTTTCTCAAGAAAGGAGAATATGCTGTGTTCTGGCAACTAAAGAAATAATTAAAGCTAATTTCTTCATGGACCTTGGAAAAAGTGGCAACGAATAATGGCTTTATCCTTCCAAAATGTTTCAAACAAACATCTTATCGGTCACTTACCAGCCACAAATCCATTCAAGGCAGTACCTGATCGGCCATAGGTGATTTTTCTCATCAAAGTAGTATTTAACCTGTTGTTTCCAGATGACATAGGAGAGCTATCAGACATACAACACCTGAAAGAAGAATTGGTCAAGTATTGATTTTTCATCAGTCAAAAAGTTTACTAAGCAGATGAAAAATAATTTGCCTTCACAGCGATATTTTCCTAAGGTCTTTCCTAGTCAAAGGCATTGTTTTTCCTTAAGCACTCAAACCTTAATTACCAGAAAAGTTAGCATCAAAACCAAGGACATGCTGGTAAATTAGAGGTCATATCAGAAAAAAACAAAACACATTAAGTTTAAGTGGATATTTTATCTTGCCCCTACCTGTCCTCTTAACTTTCTCCCCCTTCCCCACACGGTCATTCATTCCTGTGTTCACATTAATTCTGTTGACAACAATATGTAGATATGGGGATCTCAGTATATTTATATCAGTAAGTGAAATTGTTCAGTTGAAAAAGGAAGCAGTATTTTATAATAGAGAAGGATGGGTTGAAGGCATGGAGATCTTGGGTTCTGCATTTCTTTTGATACTGTCAGGGAGGAAGAATATCCTCTGCTCTTTAAGGTCCTTCTAGCTGGACTAAGAATCAAATTGACATGAGTCAGATTAACAGGAGAAAATCAAATTTAATTTTGTACAAACAGGGAATCCACGTAGACATAAAAATTCCAAAGACAATCAGGCAAAAACAAGGTATATATGTTACTCTGAACTAAGGAGAATGGGGCTGGGGAGGAGAAGGTTGTGGGTGGGGGTCTGGGATTTCAAAAGGGAAGGAATGAAATTCACAGGAAGACAAAAAAGTAAATGTTTGGTAAACAAAGGTGTGCTGGGCCACACAGAAACAATGGGACATAGATGACTTTGGTCAAACAGGCCTTGCTAGGTTCTTCCCTGTCTACCATACCTAGTTCATGTTATAATGTAGTTCCCTATGGTGATAGCTCTCTTCCTGGAGCAGTTCCTCTACTGAAATTCTTTTAGGCAATTGTGGAAAGGTAAAGAGTTTTTCCTGAGTCTGCTGGGTTTTGATTGCTTTTAACTAAGAATAATCTTCATGCCAAAGTGGCCCATCTTGGGGCAACCTGCCCTTGGCCCTTACAATACTCATTCACTGAGAGTCTATGAAAAAAACTCATTTGATTACTGGAGGTCCCAGTTTCCACACTGATAAAGATTAATTGTTGTTGTAGATATCTTCTAAGGTACATTCCCCTCTTAAAATATTCTTGTTTGCCCATTATTAATTTAATTTAATTTTTTTAAAAATTTGATTCCATTATTGATTTTAAAGTTCTCACCGAATGAATCTGAGTAATTGTTGC
Organism: Eumetopias jubatus; assembly: GCF_037043125.1. Classification (NCBI taxonomy): domain Eukaryota; kingdom Metazoa; phylum Chordata; class Mammalia; order Carnivora; family Otariidae; genus Eumetopias; species Eumetopias jubatus. The sequence goes on from NW_028274820.1 coordinate 40,227,442, forward strand.
CTTTCCCACATTGAGAAAGACTCTTTGATAAGAGTTCATTTAGTATAACTTCCTTCTTCAAGCAAGGACATCTTTACAGGATCCCAGGTCAAGAACCATCTCATTACTGCTAGTTCTGGTTTTGGAAGAACTCAAAATAAATCCAGCCCGGGCCAGGCACATGATTTTGGTCCAGCTTTTTTGCCATTTAACAGGTGTTGAGTCCTGAGTGAGTGCTGCAAAAGCAAGATTGGGATGGGTGCTGGTGGTTCATCGTTAATGGTAGAGGCAGGGGTATAGGGACAAGATTTCTCCTGTCTTGACCCCTGTGGGCTTCTGACCACCCTGTCCCAGAGTTCTTTCCATCCTGGGAGGAACCTGGTCTTCCCACGTTCTGTGGATTTTGTGAACAAATTTCTATTCTGGTTAAAACAGTCCTGGTTAGGTACAATTAGAGATTTAAAGAGGTCTAGAAGCTGGCAGTCAAGATGCTTGAGTGACAGTCCATGACATTTCCCCACATATTTGGAGGCAAATACCATTATGCCTGTGTATGCTTTTCCCCAGATTTTGGGCAGTATTCATTTGGCATCATTCTCAAGATCTTTCTCCATCTTTTAGATCTACAATGGTACTTAATCTATAATGGTTCTCTTTTTATTGTTCTTGACACTGTCCTTTTAATTGTGTAGACTAGGCTTGAATTGGTTTTTGATGCTGCAACATTATACTTTTGGTTGAGTTTATCGTCAACTAAAACTCCAAAGCCTGCTCTCCTCTGTCCCCCAGAAAACATATACACTCATATTAACATTAACATTCAAACCCAATAGTTTTTTAAAATCCCATCAATCTTGCCTGTCCAAGATCTTAGTAGATTCAAATTCTATAATAATGACTATCATTAAAAAAAATGGTTTGTGTCATCCAAAAATTTGACAATCTAGTTTTTGCCATTTGGCCAAGTTGTTTATAAGGATAGAGTCAAGAACCAAGCTCTTTGGAAGAACCCTAAAAAACTATTTTTGTAAGAAAACAATATGGAACACAATTTTACAAGATGAGTACCATGCTCAAATACATGTGGAAAATGCTACATACTAAATCATCTTTTTTGAGATTTAAAACATATATAGATGATTAAAAACTCTAAGACACTTCCCTCCAGATTGACATTGACCAACTAATTTAGTGTTTCCCAAACTGTGTTCCACTGGATATTTTTTTTTTTTTTTGAAGATTTTATTTATTTGACAGAGAAACACAGTGAGAGAGGGGACACCAGTAGGGAGTGGAAGAGGGAGAAGCAGGCCTTCCAATGAGCAGGTAGCCTGATGCAGGGCTCGATCCCAGGACCCTGAGATCATGACCTGAGCTGAAGGCAGACGCTTAACAACTGAGCCACCCAGGCACCCCTCTACTGGATACTCTTTATAGGACTTTCAGAACCAAATTTATGGTAAGGTATAATGTGAATCTACAGATAGAGCAGTCAGTCTCTCTACAATCTACTGGACCAGAGACTTTTTCTTCACAGAATTTCTTTCAAGATTGGCATGGCAAATTTAGTAAAACCAGGTCAGCGAATAATCTGGGGCTATGATTGTTATATTGGCTCTATGTCTGCCTGACTTTCCAATCTCAAATTTTGTGAATTGATACTTATACCAGTATTATGAACAAACATTAAAACCACTTTTTGAAAGAAGCTAGTTTTCAAAAATCAACTTTATTGTGTACGATCAACATTATTATTTACATATAATAAAATGTGATTCTTATATGTATATATTTTGAGTTTTGACAAATGTATACATACATCTCTCTAACCACCATCATAGTCACCACCATATTGTAGAACATTTCCATCACTCCAAAATTTTCCTCATGCCCTCTAAATGTCAATCCATTCTGAACCCCAGCTCCAGATAACCACTGATCTGCTTTTTATCACTGCAGATTATATTTCCTTTTTTCTAGAATCTCATATAAATGTTTTCATACATCATGTACTTTTGTACCTGGCATATTTTGTTCAGCATGTTTCTGAGATTCATTCATTCATGTTGTTGTTGAATGTATTAGTGGTTCATTTTATTGCTAAATAGTATTCCACTTTATGGATATAACACAACTAGTTTATCCAATCACTTGTGATGGGCAGTAGGTTTCTGTCTGTAGCTATTATGAATAAAGCTTTTATGAACATTGTATACAAGTTTGCAACACCAGCAGTGTAAGAGTGTTCCAGTTTTTTCCCATCCTCACCAACTCTTGGCATGGTTACTCTTTCATCTTAGCCATTCTAGCAGGTGTAAAGGAGTATTTCATTGTGGTTTTAATATGTATTTCTCTGATGACTAATGGTGTTGACCATGTTTTCATGTACTATTAACCATTTGCATATCCTGCTTTGTGAAGTTCCTATTCAAACCTTTTGTTCATTTAAAAATTGGATTTTTTGTCTTCTTATTGATATCTAAGAATTCTTTATATGCCCCATATGTGTCCTTTTTAGATATACATGAAATATGATACACACGTATGTCCTAAATGTATATATAATACTTGTATGTATATACACACATATATGTATATATACACATATTAGGTGTGCACACAAATAATATTTTGGATATATATTGGATATTTTCTCCCAGCCTGCAGTCTACCTTTTCCTTTCTTAAAAGATGTTTTTCTAAGAGCAAAAGCTTTGAATTTTTTTGAAATCCAATTTTTCAACTATTTCTTCAATATTCTTGCTTTTTTAGCCTTCCTAAGGAATTTGCCTTTGCCAAGGTCATAAAGGAAGAAGTGAATTTTCTTATGGTATTCTTATGTTGGCTTATTTCGACCATTGTGTTAAAAATTTCCCCCATTCCCTTCCTTTCTCTTCCTTTCCACAGACTCATCATGACTTGGCTGGAAAAGAGAGTAAGTGTCATTAGCTAATGTTATAGGAGCATGGTTAGGCCCAGTTTAAAAAGAACACAGAGAACGTTTACAACATATATGAAACCTTAGGCCAGAAGAATACTCTGAAGGGTTTTAACCAGCCTATTAAATGAGGCTTCTCAAGTTACTCTCTATCATATCACCTTGGAAATTTTCTTCAAGGCACAATTATCTTTATGATCTTGTTTATTTGTTTGTTTCTTATCTAACCTTTATACTACACTGTAAGCTTATCTGTCTTGTTCACATATGATGAGTGAATGGATGAACCAGTAGAGGCCAGGTTGCAATGTGGCTGACAGAATTGACATCAATTTGGGGTTTCTGGCTCCTACCCTTTCAGTCCCCAGAAACTTACCCTGTCACTTTCATCCACTACATTTGTAAATTACTATATGTTACTATACCTATACACAGAATTGTTAAGCCCATTTCTTTAGGGAAGCAATCTCTTTCCTTACTTTAACGAGAATTGGGATTCTCTGAAACTTCTATGTTCATCCTTTCATGGGTAAGAGATGATTCAGGATTGGGTAATGGGGGAATTATTAAGAAGATTGCTTCTTTCTGTAATTTCCTGTCTAGCCTTTTAGATGGGTAATTAGCAACAGAATATTGGTTTTCTTAGGTTGTTGCCTAGTAGCATAAACTTGGCTAAAGCAGGCCTGCTGGCTTTCTAGAAAAGGCCTTCTTTTACTGGTGTTTATCATTCAGCTGCTGAAATTCACACTGGGTGAAATTTGGCATGACAGCTCTCAGCTCAGTTGCAACTTAGAAGAAAACAGATTCTGCTTTGCTTAAATTGTTTTCGATTGACTGGGTAAGAATAAATTAAAGGTTCTTGTAGGTAATAGCTTCTGAATTCAATTAAAAATATCATCAGGCAGCTGCTTCTTTTTTTTCTGAAAGTACAGAAATGATTTTGAGCTACTTAATTGATTTTCTTATGAAGTTTTATGACTGGCAGATTTAGCTTAATTCTTTCTCAACATTTTTCACTCACACCAATATAGGAATAGAAAATGGGAATCAGAAAAAAAAATTCTAATTATCCTGCTATGGTAAGAATCTCAGAGTTATAAAATCTTAAAGGTCAGTCAATCCATCTCCTCATTTGTTCATTCATTCAAACATTGATTCATTGATCAAACATTTATCTTTTAATTTGGGCCAGGTTCACTGAACAAATGTTTGATACTTATCACACTCCAGATTTTTTGTTGACAAAAAACCTAGTTTGCTAGTCTGTAAATTTCAAGCAGCCTGGGGCCGTGTGTGTTTTATTTACTGCTGTACAATAAGTACCAAAAATAGTGGACTTTCAATAACATTTGGTGGAGATAGGAAGGAAGGAAGGAAGGAAGGAAGGAAGGAAGGAAGGAAGGAAGGAAGGAGGGAGGGAGGGAGGGAGGGAGGAAGGAAGGAAGGGGAAGCTCATTTTGCTAGGCCTAATAGGGTGTTTGCCTCTTGCTCAAGTCACTAAGGCATGTCTGAACTTACTTGGCTCTTGGCTTTATAGGTTCACAAAGTTAGTATTGTAAGCTAACCAGTGTCTGAGAGTCAAATTCTAAAGACTCAAACCTGGGGGGAGCAAGATGGCGGAGGAGTAGGAGACCTGGATTTCGTCTGGTCTCAGGAATTCAGCTGGATAGGGATCAAACCATTCTCAACACCTACGAACTCAACAGGAGACTGAAGAAGAGAGTAGCAACAGCTCTCTGAACAGAGAAGCGACCACTTTCTGGAAGGTAGGACGTACAGAGAAGTGAATCCGGGGCAATATTCGGGAGGATAGACGGCGGGGGAGGGGGCCTCCGTCGGCCGCTTCTGGCAAGTGCTAGAGCCGCGGAGCACAAAATCGGAACTTTTAGAAGTCGGCTCCGCTGAGGGACGTTGCTCCAGTGGCTAAGCGGGGGGTGGAACCCTCGCGGGACAGTGTGGTCTCAGGACCCTCGGGGTCACAGAAAGACCGGGGGGTGCCTGAGTGCAGCAGAGCTCCCAGGTATCGGAGCGGGGAAGCCGGCTGCAGAGACGGAGCCAAGGCGTGGGCTCTCAGCTCGGGGTTGCCATAAACTGTGATCCGCGGCATAGTCAGGCCACTGCTCCTCCAGCGGGGACCCAAATAGCGGCAGATCCGGAGAGACTCCCCTTCCTCCCCGGGGAGGAGCGGTGCAGGAGCGCACCGCAGGGATCTGCTGGGTTTGGAGACTTCAAACGAGGTCCGGTGCCAGAGATAGAAACGCTCGGTCACAGGCCGGGTGAGCACGGAGTGCGGCTGGAGACTGGGGAGATGGAAGTGATTAACTGCTTTTCTCTGGGGGCGCACTGAGGAGCAGGCCCTGAGTTCTCGGCTCCTCCAGGCAGAGACTGGGAGGCTGCCATTTTCACACTCTCCTCCTCCAAAGCTGTACCGAGAGCTTGCAGGGAACAAAAGCTCCCAAGAGCAAACCTGAGCAGATTACTTAGCCTGGACCTGGCAAAGGCAAGGCAATTCTGCCTCCGGCAAAGACATCTGGGAACCACGGCAACAGACCCCTCCCCCAGAAGATCAGGAAGAACAGCCAGCCAAGACCAAGTTTACTGATCAATGAGAACGGCAGAACTCCAGGTCTAGGGGAATACTGCACATAGAATCCATGGCTTTTTTACCATGATTCTTTAGTCTTTCAAAGTTAATTTTTTTAACTGTCTTTTTTTTTTAATTTTTCTTTTTCCCTTTCTCAACCAACATCTTATCCCTTTTTTAAAAAACATTTTTATTTTTCATTTTTAGAGTCATATTCTATCCCTTCATAGTAGTTACCCTTATTTTTGGCATATATATATATAAGTTGTTCTCTCTTTAAAATTTTGAGATACAGGGGCGCCTGGGTGGCTCAGATGGTTAAGCGTCTGCCTTCGGCTCAGGTCATGATCCCAGGGTCCTGGGATCGAGTCCCGCATCGGGCTCCCTGCTAGGTGGGGAGCCTGCTTCTCCCTCTGCCTCTGCCTCTGCCTCTCTCTCTGACTCTCATGAATAAATAAATAAAATATTTTAAAAAAATTTTGAGATACAGTTTCTTCTAACAGATCAAAATATACCCTAAATCTCTAGTGTATGGCTTTGTTCTAGTCTCCTGCCTGATCACATTCTCTCCCTTTTTTTCTTCTTTTTTTAAAAATCCTCTTCTTTCTTTTTTCAAACAACTTTTATCTTATCAATTCCTTTTATAAAATTTTTTATAATTTTCATTTTTACAGTCATATTCCATCCCTTCATCGTATCAACACTTATTTTTGTACATATATAAGTTTTTCTTTCTTTAAAATTTTGGGAGACACTTTCTTCTAACAGAGCAAAATATACCCCAAATCTAGTGTGTGGCACTGATCTATGCCCCAGCCTGATCATATTTGATCATATTCTGGTTTTTTTTTGTTCTGTTTCTTGTTTGTTTGTTTTATCCTGTTTTTGTTTGTTTTTATCTTTTTCTTTCTTTCTTTTTCTTTTTTCTTTATTCTTTCTTTCCCTTTCTTTTCCCCTGGTTTCAGGTCTTTTCTGATTTGTTTAGAGTATAGTTTCTGGGGACGTTGTTACCTTGTTAGCATTTTGTTCTCTCATTCATCTATTCTCCTCTTGACAAAATGACAAGATGGAAAAAATAACCTCAACAAAAAGAACAAGAGGTAGTACTGTCTGCCAGGGACCTACTCAATACGGACATTAGTACGATGTTAGACCTAGAGTTCAGAATCATGATTTTAAAGACACTAGCTGGGCTTGAAAAAAGCATGGAAGTTATTAGAGAAACCCTTTCTGGAGAAGTAAAAGAACTAAAATCTAACCAAGTCAAAATCAAAAAGGCTATTAATGAGGTACAATAAAAAATGGGGGAGCTAACTGCTAGGATAAATGAGGCAGAAGAGAGAATCAGTGATATAGAAGACCAAATGATGGAAAGTAAAGAAGCTGAGAAAAAGAGAGATAAGCAACTACTGGAACACGAAGGCAGAATTCGAGAGATAAGCGATACCATAAGATGAAACAACATTAGGATAATTGGGATCCCAGAAGAAGAAAAAGAGAGAGAGGGGCAGAAGGTATATTGGAGCAAATTATAGCAGAGAACTTCCCTAATTTGGGGAAAGAAACAGGCATCAAAATCCAGGAGGCACAGAGAACCCCTCTCAAAATCAAAAAAATAGGTCAACACCCCGACATCTAATAGTAAAACATACGAGGCTCAGAGACAAAGAGAAAATCCTGAAAGCAGCTCAGGAGAAGAGATATGTAACCTAAAATGGTAGAAACATTAGATTGGCAACAGACCTATCCACAGAGACCTGGCAGGCCAGAAAGAAGTGGCATGATATTCAGAGCACTAAATGAGAAAAGTATGCAGCCAAGAATACTATATCCAGCTAGGCTGTCATTGAAAATAGGAGAGATAAAAAACTTCCAGGACAAACAAAAACTAAAGGAATTTGCAAACACAAAACCAGCCCTACAAGAAATATTGAAAGGGGTCTTCTAAGCAAAGAGAGAGCCTAAAAGCAGCATAGACCAGAAAGGAACACAGACAATATAGAGTAATAGTCACCTTACAGGCAATAAAATGGCACTACATTCATATCTTTCAATAGTTACCCTGAGTGTAAATGGGCTAAATGCCCTAATCAAAAGGCACAGGCTATCAGATTGGATTAAAAAACAAGACCCATCTATATGCTGTCTGCAAGAGACTCATTTTAGACCCAAAGACACCCCCACATTGAAAGTGAGGGGGTGGAAAACCATTTACCATGCTAATGGACACCAAAAGAAAGCTGGGGTGGCAATCCTTCTATCAGAAAAATTAGATTGTAAACCAAAGACTGTAATAAGAGATGAGGAAGGACACTCTATCCTACTTAAAGGGTCTATCCAACAAGAAGACCTAACAATTGTAAATATCTATGCCCCTAACATGGGAGCAGCCAATTATATAAGGCAATTAATGACAAAAGCAAAGAAACACATTGACAACAATAAGGTTAATAGTGGGGGACTTTAACACCCCCCCTGACTGAAATGGACAGATTATCTAAGCAAAAGAGCAACAAGGAAATAAAGACTTTAAATGACACACTGGACCAAATGGACTTCACAGACATATTCAGAACATTCCATCCCAAAGTACAGAATACACATTCTTCTCTAGTGCCCATAGAACATTCTCCAGAATAGATCACATCCTAGGTCACAAATCAGGTCTCAACCAGTACCAAAAGTTTGGGATTATTCCCTGCATATTTTCAGACCACAGTGCTTTGAAACAAAAACTCAATCACAAGAGGAAAGTTGGAAAGAACTCAAATACATGGAGGCTAAAGAGCATCCTACTAAAGAATGAATGGGTCAACCAGGAAATTAAAGAAGAATTTAAAAAGTTCATGGAAACCAATGAAAATGAAAACACAACTGTTCAAAATCTTTGGGATGCAGCAAAGGCAGTCCTAAGAGGAAAGTATATAGCAATACAAACCTTTCTCAGGAAACAAGAAAGGTCTCAAATACACAACCTAACCCTACACCTAAAGGAGCTAGAGAAAAAACAGCAAATAAAGCCTAAACCCAGCAGGAGAAGAGAAATAATAAAGCTCAGAGCAGAAATCAATCAACTAGAAACCAAAAGAACAGTAGAACAGATCAACGAAACTAGGAGCTGCTTCTTTGAAAGAATTAACAAGATTGATAAACCTCTGGCCAGACTTGTCCAAAAGAAAAGAGAAATGACCCACATCAACAAAATCATGAGTGAAAGAGGAGAGATCACAACCAACACCAAAGAAATACAAACAATTCTAAGAACATATTATGAGAACTATATGCAAGCAAATTAGATAATCTGGAAGAAATAGATGAATTCCTAGAGATGTATCAACTACCAAAACTGAACCAGGAAGAAATAGAAAACCTGAACAGACCTATAACCACTAAGGAAATGGAAGCAGTCATCAAAAATCTCCCAACAAACAAAAGCCCAGGGCCAGATGGCTTCCCAGGGGAATTCTACCAAACATTTAAAGAAGAATTAATACCTATTCTTCTGAAATTATTCCAAAAAATAGAAATGGAAGGAAAACTTCCAATCTCATTTTATGAGGTCAGCATTACCTTGATTCCCAAACCAAAGACCCCATCAAAAAGGAGAATTACAGACCAATATCCTTGATGAACATGGATGCAAAAATTCTCACCAAAATACTAGCCAATAGGATCCAACAGTACATTAAAGGATTATTCACCAAAACAAAGTGGGATTTATCCCTAGGCTGCAAGGTTGGTTCAACATCTGCAAATCAATCAACATGATACAACACATTAACAAAAGAAAGAACAAGAATCATATGATCCTCTCAAGAGACGCAGAAAAAGCATTTGACAAAGTACAGCATCTTTCTTGATCAAAACTCTTCAGAGTATAGGGATAGAGGGTACATACCTCAATATCATAAAAGCCATCTATGAAAAACCTACAGCGAATATCATTCTCAATGGGGAAAAACTGAGAGCTTTCCCCCTAAGGTCAGGAACGCAGCAGGGATGTCCACTCTCACCACTGCTATTCAACATAGTATTAGAAGTCCTAGCCACAGCAATCAGACAACAAAAAGAAATTAAAGGCATCCACATAGGCAAAGAAGAAGTCCAACTCTCCCTGTCTGCAGATGATATGATACATTATGTGGAAAACCCAAAAGACTCCACCCCAAAACTGCTAGAACTCATACAGGAATTCAGTAAAGTGGCAGGATATAAAATCAATGCACAGAAATCAGTGGCATTCCTATACACCAACAGCAAGACAGAAGAAAGAGAAATTAAGGCATCAATCCCATTTACAATTACTCCCAAAACCATAAGATACCTAGGAACAAATCTAACCAAAGAGGCAAAGGATCTGTACTCAGAAAACTATAAAATACTCATGAAAGAAATTGAGGAAGACACAAAGAAATGGAAAAACGTTCCATGCTCATGGACTGGAAGAACAAACATTGTGAAGATGTCAATGCTACCTAGAGCAATCTACACATTCAATGCAATCCCCATCAAAATACCATCCACTTTTTTCAAAAAAATGGAACAAATAATCCTAAAATTTGTATGGAACCAGAAAAGACCCCAAATAGCCAGAGGAATGTTGAAAAAGAAAAGCAACGCTGGTGGCATCACAATCCCGGACTTCAACCTCTATTACAAAGCTGTCATCATCAAGACAGTATGGTACTGGCACAAAAACAGACACATAGATCAGTGGGACAGAATTGAGAGCCCAGAAATGGACCCTCAACTCTATGGTCAACTCATCTTTGACAAAGCAGGAAAGAATGTCCAATGGAAAAAAGACAGTCTCTTCAACAAATTGTGTTGGGAAAATTGGACAGCCACATGCAGAAGAATGAAACTGGGCCATTTCCTTACACCACACACAAAAATAGACTCCAAATGGTCGAAAGACCTAAATGTGAGACAGGAGTCCATCAAAATCCTAAAGGAGAACACAGGCAGCAACCTCTTCGACCTCAGCTGCAGCAACTTCTTCCTAGAAACATCGCCAAAGGCAAGGGAAGCAAGGGCAAAAATGAACTATTGGGACTTCATCAAGATAAAAAGTTTTTGCACAGCAAAAGAAACAGTCCACAAAACCAAAAGACAACCGACAGAATGGGAGAAGGTATTTGCAAATGACATATCAGATAAGGGGCTAGTATCCAAAATCTATAAAGAACTTATCAAACTGAACACCCAAAGAACAAATAATCCAATCAAGAAATGGGCAGAAGACATGAACAGACATTTTTCCAAAGAAGACTTCCAAATGGCCAACAGACACATGAAGAAGTGCTCAACATCACTCAGCATCAGGGAAATCCCAATCAAAACCTCAATGAGATACCACCTCACACCAGATAGAATGGCTAAAATCAACAAGTCAGGAAATAATAGATGTTGGCCAGCATGCGGAGAAAGGAGAACCCTCCTACACTGTTGGGGGGGTAATGCGAGCTGGTGCAACCACTCTGGAAAACAGTATGGAGGGTCCTCAAAAAGTTGAAAATAGAGCTACCATATGACCCAGCAATTGCGCTCCTGGGCATTTACTCCAAAGAGACAAATGTAGGGATCCGAAGGGGTATGTGCACTCCGAGGTTTATAGCATCAATGTCCACAACAGCCAAACTATGGAAAGAGCCAAGATGTCCATCAACAGATGAATGGATAAAGAAGATGTGGTATATATATACAATGGAATATTTTGCAGCCATCAAAGGAATGAGATCTTGCCATTTGCAATGACGTGGTTGGAACTGGAGGGTGTTATGCTGAGCGAAATAAGTCAGTCAGAGAAAGACATGTAACATATGACCTCACCGATATGAGGAATTCTTAATCTCAGGAAACAAACTGAGGGTTGCTGGAGTGGGGGAATGGGAGGGATGGGGTGGCTGGGTTATAGACATTGGGGAGAGTATGGGCTATGGTGAGCACTGTGAATTGTGCAAGGCTATTGAATCACAGATCTGTACCTCTGAAACAAATAATTAAAAATATGTTAAGAAAAAAAAAGAAGAAAAAGATAGCAGGAGGGGAAGAATGAAAGGGGGGAAATCGGAGGGGGAGACAAACCATGAGAGACGATGGACTCTGAGAAACAAACTGAGGGTTCTAGAGGGGAGAGGGGTGGGAGGATGCATTAGCCTGGTGATGGGTATTAAAGAGGGCACGTTCTGCGTGGAGCACTGGGTGTTATGCACAAACAATGAATCATGGAACACTACAACAAAAACTAATGCTGTTTTGTATGGTGATTAACATAACAATAAAAATTAAAAAAAAAATAAAAGCATTTTACTGTGTGCCAAAAACAAACAAACAAAAAGACTCAAACCTGCAATGCAAACTCATATCTGGAATACCAAACATGCTCTCACCTTTGCACCTGCCGCAACCCTCTGCCTGGAACCCTTTCTCTAATTACCTATGTGATTCTCTCCCTCTTCATTCAGATATCACTTACATGTCACCTAAGTATATGCTTAGTCAATTTTTGTTAAATGAATGAAGTGTCTCTCTAGATATGTCCTCTTTGCTCATTCTCTACATTTAGAAAATTTTGGGGGGGAAAGTTCTTGATCAAGAGCAGGAAGCATTGTATTGCTATAATGGTATCATGATAAAGAATGCACTTATCAATTATATACACTTTTGTTCTGTTGATGTGATTTTAGAGACATCTTAGTCTATCAGTTACCAACTTGGCGCTCATGAAGCCAGAAAGGTTCTTGGAGCTCTTTTTAATATTTCCATTTCAAAAAGGCTAATAAACCATGCAGTTATCCTTAATAAGGCTATGGGGGAAAACTAAAATAGATAATACGGAGGTTGTATTATCTTCTCCAGATCACAGTGATTTGGTAATTTTTTCATAGTATTCCTAGGCCAAAAGAAATTTCTAACAGTTCTGTTTATTAAATATATATCCACATAATTTTATAGTTTATGTGGTATCTAAGAGAAATTGTTATGTTTTCCTAGAAAATTTAAAATGTCTTTCCAGTGCTCTTGTGAATTTGGTGCAGTATTCTGGGGTGCCTTGGCACACCGTTTGGGAACCATGGAGCTGATCAAATGTTCTAAATTGTATGCTTACCAGATTACTAAGACCAAGTTCTTATAATGCCAGCTTAATTTGGCCATTGATGACGTCAAAGAAATAACCAGGACAAGAGTACTGAGCCAAATGCAACTCTCAGAGCAAAAGTTATGTGGTTTTAGTGTTTGACTTAAATGGGTCGAATCCTGCCACAATGATGGCCAATATCGAGCAACCAAAAGTTCTGTGTTCTAAAGGACTGGGTTCTTAGTTATTCTTGTTTATTAATAGCCTGTGATTTCATAATACTACTGTAAACTTTGCTGCTAATAAATCATTTGCAATCTCCATGAAGGTTGAAAAAAATAGTAGTAATATGGGCAGAACAAATTGTTTATTGCTTAATACATATGTAATTTTTTGGTAGACAAAATCTTTTAAAGACTCCACTGACACGGGGGTGCAGATGAAATACATTTTGAAAAGTCACATTGATGGTGAAAAGTTTGTGAACAATTGCTTTAGTCTTTTGGTTATATGGGATTCACCTTTGCCTGAGTAGTGAAGCATTTACAAATTTACTTTAGGGGGAGAGAAAGGGTAGAAGCTGCCTCTGCAGAAGACTACTTGATTTCATTATGTGGGATTTTGATGAGAAGTGCTGGAGAGGGGGGCTGACATTTTTTAATCTTCCTCCTAGACTTTGGATTCTAGATTCCTATACCAGATGGTCCCTGACTTACAATGGTTTGACTTACGAGTTTTCTACTTTCTGATGGTATGAAAACGATATATATTCAGTAGAAACTGTATTTCAAATTTTGAATTTAGATATTTTCCTGGGATAATGTTAGTGATAGGATAGTCTCGTAATACTAGGTAGCAGCAGTAAGCCGCAGCTCCCAGTCAGCCATACAATACAATTTAAACAACCAATATACTTACGAACATTCTGTACCTATGCAACCATTCTGATTTTCACTTTCAGTACAATATTCAATAAATTACATGATATTTGACACTTTATTTTAATAGGCGTTGTGTTAGATGATTTTGCCCAACTGTATACTAATGTAAGTGTTCTGAGCAGAGTTAAGGTAGATGAGGCTAAGTTATGATGTTCAGTGGTTTTGGTACATTAAATGCAGTTTCAACTTACGATATTTTCAATTTATGATGGGTTTATTGAGATGTAATCCCACAGACAGTTAAGGAAGATCTGTACACATAAACCAACTTCTGCAGTGGGTGATTGAACCTGAGAGTCAAAGGATAGTTTAAAGCAATAATTAGCTTCCTATAGTATGAGTTCAGGACTCTGCTTATTTTCATTCATAAGATTGGATTTTGAAGAAGATAGCTTATGCTTTCCTTCTCATTTTGGTGCTGTAACAAAGATTATAGCAGAAGTTAATGAAATGAAGAATAGGAAAAAAATAGAGAAAAATCAATGAAATAAAAACTGCTTCTTTGAAAAATCAACACAGTTGGCAAAACTTAGGCTAGACTGACCAAGGAAGAAAAGAGGACTTGACTTATTAAAATTAGGAAGGAAAGTGGGGACATGGCTATCAACCTTACAGAAATAAAAAAGAATTAAAAAGAAATAACATGAACAATTGTATGACAATAAATTAGGTAACTTGGATTAAATGAAGAAGTTCTTACGAAAGCACAAACTACCAAAACTTACTCAATAAGAAATATAAAATCTAAATAGACCTATAACAAGAAATAAATTTAATTAGTAATAAAAAAATATGCACAAAGTCCAGGCCTAGACAGTTTTACTGGTGAATGCCACCAAACATTTAAAGAATGAATACCAATTCTTCATAAACTTTTCCAAATAATACAAGAGGAGGAAACAATTCTTTAAAATTTTTTTTTAAGATTTTATATACTTATTTGAGAGAGAGAGCATGAGAGAGCATGCAGGGGAGGGTCAGAGGGAGAATCAGATTCCCTGCTGAGCAGGGAGCCTGATGCAGGGCTCAATGCAGGGCTTGATCCCAGAACCCTGAGCTGAAGGCAGAGGCTTAACCAACTGAGCCACCCAGGTGCCACAAGGAGGGAACATTCTATGAGACCATTTTTATGTTGATACCAAACCCAAAGATGTCAAAAGAAAGGAAAACTGTGGACTAATATCTTCTATAAATGTGGATGCAGGTCCTCAACAAAATACTAGCAAATCAAATTCAACAACATGTGAAAAGAATTATACACATTAATGAAGTGAGATTAATGCAAGTTTGGTTTTTACAACTGAAAATCAATTAATGTAATATGTCATGTTAATAAAATGAAGGACATGATCTCACATGATCATCTGAATAGATGCAACAAAACCATTTGACAAAATCCAATACCCTTTCACGATAAAGACACGTAAAAAATTAGGAATAGAAGTGCAGTTTCCCAACCTGAAAAAGGACACCAAGAGAAAGCTCACAGCTAATATTATATAAGACTGAAGGCTTTCTCCCTAAAATCAGACAAAGATGTCTTCTCTCATTACCACTAGTCAACATTGTACTGGAGATTCTAGCCAGTGCATTTAACCAAGAAAGAGAAATAAAGGCTTTAGGAGAGTGTGAGTGTGTGTGTGTGTGTGTGTGCCAACAGAAGACCAAATTACTGAAATGCAGGTGTTATGCTCAGTACTGTTTATTCCCAAGGTGCTTTACCCCCTTCTTCCATCCTCCAGGTCTTACACTTCTTACTCCTGTTGTCTCTCCCTGTTGATAGTGAGCCCCTCTCTGATTGGTAGACACTGTGTGAGGAGCAAAAGAGCTATTTAGTATATCAGTGTCGTGGCGCCATTTGGTGGTTAGTGACATCTAATGTAGGGCCACTGACAATTATTCAACATACATTTTTGCCTCTTTTTAAAATCATAGTGTATTCAATATATAGCTTGAATGAATATGAGATGAAAGGACCAACTGTTGGCCCAACTTTGGGGAAACAGGTCTCCTATAAATCACACAATGTACCTAGCTCAAAGGCTCAGAGAATATGGGAGTCATTGCTCCTTCTGATATGAAAACGATACTGTTAAGTACATTTCATATCATCTACCAAGTTCCCATGCTGTATACCCTCTACCAGTCCAAAGTGTGGCCTCACTGGATGGTGACAGTATGTATAGTGAAGTGATGCATTATTCTTGCCTCAATGACCTGATTTATTGCCTCAAGCCTCATTCTCTTCCTTAGGTTATACTGTTTACTTTTTTCTTCTATGTGGTAAAGGACTACTGCTTTAACAGCATACCTCATTTTGAGCATTGACGTCAATGACTTGCTGACTTCCAGGCAGTTGGTGGAGATCAGCTCACAGTTCTATCACTCATCTGCTTGAATAATCACAAACAGAAAGCCAAGCCGACCCCTTTCCAAACTCGTGCTATATTTATTCTTAGCACTCTACTGAGACTTGGCAACAGCAAATGGAACCAGGAGTTATTTTGTTTGGATTAGGTCAACAGCCATCCTCTGAGATTTTCATCTATCTTGTTTGTTATGGTGCATTGGTCTGTGTTCCAATATTCCATCCAAATCACAAATGGCTTGGATAAATCCATCTTGATAAATGAGAAGGACAGCTGAATCACTGCTATTTTATTTACTTTTCAAATTCACATTTAAATCAATCATTATTAATAAATGACATTGATGTATGTCAACCAACATTATTTCTTAGTTAAGAAAATAGGGCTGGCAAACTCAAAGAATTCCAGTTTCCCTAAATTATCCAGAGATTGGTAAGTATGCAGCTTCTTAAAAACACCATTCTTACTGCTCTTAGAATTTTAGTTATTCCAAGGAAGGTGTTATTATTTCTTTTTTTGATATGTTAAGTTTAGTAGCTTTTTCTTTTTAAAGAAATAAAATAGGGAAATGAGATGTACTCTGTGGATTGAAGCTAGGCTCCTCTCATTAAAGTTCCTGTGTAGGTCTCTGGCCATACTTTGCATTTTGACTTTCATATGTTTCTTTTCTTTAAAAATATAGATCTCCTATATCAGATAATCAAACTCTTTTATGAGTTCTAGTGCCTTTCCAACACACCTCTCACTCCACCATCACATTGTCTACCTCACCTTACTGCACAACACTTCACTCTTCAATCTCTAGTATCTACTTTGGTCTTCACAACAATCTTGTGAGGTAGAGCTGTCAGATACTGTGTGCCTTTCCATTTTGCCTCCAATTTGAAAAGTTTTGCTTCTTATAATTAGTGTAGTTATAACAAAAATAATTATGCTTCAAAAATTTTATAATGCCCAGTGAAATACCAGGAGAAATGGTAAGGTGTTATAAAAACAGACTGAAGAATTTCTGACTGAAGAGTCAGAGCCATCCTGCATATACAGTGAAATAAACTTGGACCCACACTAATGAGAAAGAGGGTGGCATCTAGTAAATGCCAAAAAAATCCTGGAGCTACACATAAAACAATGCCATGGTCTCTTCCATGTTTCTCATGCATGTGTCTCAGGTCACATGTTGATCTTTAATTACACATCATTTACACTTACATTTCCATTGGCCAAAACTAGTTATGACATCCCAAACTAATTACAGTGCTGAAAAATGCAGAGGAGCATATATGTTACATATACTTTGGTGAATACTATGTGCTATGAATGTACAGAATGATTTTAATTCTTAGAGAATCAGAGCTGAAAAAAGATTTTATTTTTAAAAGATGTTATTTATTTATTTGACAGAGAGAGAGAGAAGAAGCTATAGGCAGAGGGAGAGGGAGAAGCAGGCTCCCCGTGGAGCAGAGAGCCTGATGTGGGACTCGATCCCAGGACTGCGGGATCATGATATATGCTGAAGGCAGTTGCTTAACCACCTGAGCCACCCAGACACCCCTGAAAAAAGATATTAGAAAATATCTTGTCTAGTCTATTTCCTTATAGAAACAGAGGTTAGAAACATTGCATGACTTGGCCAAAGTTGCATATGCAAGGAGTGGCAGAGAGAGAAGTTGCTTGCACAATAAGTAGCATTTATTGAGCTCTGTTATGTGCCGAGTAGGATGCCCACATATTGTGCTTTATCTCTCAGAGCCCACACACTAACCCTATGAAACAGATGCTGTTCTTATCTTCGTTTAAAGATGAGAAAATTAAAGCTTAGAGAAGGCAGGTAAAACGTCTAAGGTCACACAGTTCATAAATGGTAGAAGGGAGATTTAAACCCAGGCTGCCTATGATCAAAATGCCAACATGCAATCTGTCACTAGATGGCCACCCTTTTTGCTCTGGTCTCCAAATCCTCCTTCTGATAACACCAATACATGGCACTGGGATTAAATATAAAAGTTCTCCTCAAAAAATGATGCTACAGGGACCTTAAGACCAAAATTGCTCCAATATATTTCCTTTTCTAGAAGACAGGTTGAAGTTGCTTGTGAAAGCAGAGAGAAAGCAGTGCTGATAAACATAGGCAAATCATACTGGACTATCAGGGTGAAACTTGCTCCTGGCTATGAAAAGGGTTTTTCTTGTAAGGCATATGAATATTTTCTGTCATGTGAGAAGTAGCCGATACAGAGCGCCAGGTAATGAACATTAACTTATACCCACAGGGTAGATAAATGGAGAAAACAAATGTTGCAATGTATGTTTAAGAGGCAAAGACTAAATCAAATATCATGGCCATTTCTTGTGGTTCCTGTTCTTCCACGTGACAACAGTGCTTGGGGGTTGAGTTATATTTGTTCACATCTGCTCATTAGATCATGGAGTAGGCACCAAGGCCTAGAGTTTTTGTTTTTGTAAATTGGATATTTTGTCATCCACACAAAATTCTTTATTTGTAGTGAAAAAAGCAAAATGAGATTACAAAATTGTTCCTAATTAAATTATATGATGTTTTTAGTGCGGTATCTGGAATATAGTAAGCACTCAATAAATAGAAGTTGATGCTATTGTTCTTTTTCTTCTTATTATGCATCTTTGCCAGAGAATCACTACAGAGCCAGTTTTTCCCCACTTTCAACCTTGATATTATTGCAAAATTCTTTACCCCGGTATGGAGTGAAAATTTCACTCAGGGGAAGTAAAGGATGACTTAGAACTACTCATCCTATTTATTTAACTGAAGTGACTGCTTGTCTGTTTGAATTCACCAAACAGCCAGGTTTAGACCCAGCTTGCTGTTGGAGGCCACCAATATGAAGGCATGGGCCCACACAGTTCTTAAAACATATGGACACAGGCCAGGGGAAACATGAGATAATTAACTAAGTATCAGTCCAAATAACTGTTTTGGAGGAAGAATAAGTTCCTGTTATCTAGTCTTGATGAGGTCTCCTGGGGAAGGAAGCATGCTGTCCAGGAAAAACCAGTGTAGTTGCCATCAGAAGAATTAGTAGGAGTCCCAACTCTTGTTACTAATTTGTTAAGGACTTTACTTTCTTCAGAAGTATCTGTTTTGTTGTTGGTGGTGTTGTTTTAGTGTTAAATAGGGTAGTTATTTTGAGAGTGCTATAAGATGACATACTAAAGGGTTTTAAAAATAATTCCATATTCATATAAAACCCCATCATAACATGATAAGCAAGGTCTAAACCTTCAGTCACATACAATATGGAGTAGTTTTATTGCATGATAAATGCAGGAAGTTCCAGGACCCAAGTGTACCATCCATATCCATCTTCGACCTGCTGCAGTCTGAAGTTTCCCAGTTAGAAGGCCGGTTTGGGCCAGGAAGATATTCAGGAATCCATTTTCCTCTTCCTGCTTTCCTCAAGCTGACATTGTTTTCTATTGTCCTTTCTGTCTTCACCCTCTTCTCCTCCTGCCCAGATAAACTTTAGCTTTCTTTAATTGAGAAGGGGCTGATCAGAGGATGGAACTGGTTGATGGCTGATCATGGTATATGCAAATTCACCATATAGGGTGACTTTCACTGTATTCCTTTAAAGAGGTTAAGTAAGTTACACATGGTCAGTGTGCAATGGAATAGAGAAAGGTTTATTCTCCTGGTTATGTTAAGGGAAAACACTGGAGGAAATAATTTGATATGTTGCATGCCATGTTATGCCTAAACTGAGAGAAGGAATTGGCATTGATGCTGGGGGGATGGCGTGACTTAAGGAGGGGTGTAGGGTGGAAAGAATACAGAAAGGAGAAAGCAAGAAAAGGGAATAGGAGGAAAGAGGCTTAGGAACTAGCAGAATTCTCTTCTCTGGGCTCCCAGTAATCCCTGGCTCTTCAGGGTGTATACAAAATCCAAATATATACCTAAAGTCATTGGAATTCTTGTGGGAATATGGGAAGAATTTGATTCTGAATCCGGGTTTCCACTTGTCTGATATAGGAAGAGCAGAGATAAATAAGCACAGGCATATAGACCCTCTTTTGACATCTGACTTATTTGTGAAAGGTCCCAATACTACTTAATAAATAATTACCATGGCCAAGTCATTTAAATGTGCACTAGAATCTCTATGAAATGGTCTCAGTTTAACATCAACTTTGAGTGTGGGTCTATATAATCCATAGAAAGCTTAATTTATGTCTTCTGTTTGATCTAATTCTAGAATATGGTGAACTTTTGAGACTTATGGCTGAAAACACTATTTTCTTTAAATCCTTTCAGATTGGAAACTAATCCAGAATCCATAACTGGGTTCCTCCACTGAACATCAAATAAGCAGGGCTTATTACTCCACAGGGCTCTGTGGAGTAGCATCTTGGAACTCTTAGAATTCTTTGCATGAAATTGAAACTGCAGAGAATGCCATTTTATGGAAATGGATCCATCCCATGGCTATTGCATATAAATTTTCTGCTTTGTTACTAAGCCATAGAAGAAATATTATTTGCCCCTCTTCATCTACATGTAGTTGATGTATGGAGGAAAAAAAGCTCACATTAATAGCATATAAATATTTATTATTTAGGTTATTAAAACATTATCCAAGACCAACGGTTACTACTTTGCCCCAATACCACCTGCAAGGTATCACACATTTTCTTCTCTCCCAAGGCAAGATACTCCCTTAGGAAATGGGGTGGGGAAGGGAAGAAAGAGGGGTACCTGTCCATTTGAAAGAAATGTGTGAGAAGCCAACCTAAAACCAAACCAATCAGCATTTTCAGGGCTTTGTGTGCAGTTAGAAATAGCTCCTCCCGCTCATCTTGAGAATCTGACTGTTAGGGGTTGAATTACACTTCTGAGAACTCATGTGTTCAAGTCCTAACCTGCTATTATATCAGAATGTGACCTTATTTGGAGATAGGGTCATTA
Organism: Eumetopias jubatus; assembly: GCF_037043125.1. Classification (NCBI taxonomy): domain Eukaryota; kingdom Metazoa; phylum Chordata; class Mammalia; order Carnivora; family Otariidae; genus Eumetopias; species Eumetopias jubatus. Next base: position 40,248,272 of record NW_028274820.1, read on the forward strand.
TAGAAGTAATCAAATTAAAATGAAGGCCATAGGGTGCACCTTAATCCAATATGACTGGTATCCTTATGAAAAGGGAAAATCAGAAGACAGAGGGAAGACAACAGGAAGATATAAGGAAAAGGACACATGAACATAAAGACCGACCACCATCCACAAGCCAGTGAGAAATGTCTGGAACAGATCCTTCCCTCTCAACCCTCGGAAGGAACCAACTCTGCCAACAACTTGATTTTGAACTTCTAGTCTTCAGAACTAGGAGATAATACATTTCTATTGTTTGAGCCACCTGTTGTGATAAATGTTATGGACTCCACCCCATCTGTGGTACGGGTTATGGCAGCCTTAGCAAACTAATACACTGCCCTTCCATCACTGAAGAAAACAAGAGGTACAAACCTAATCATGTTTCAGTCATCATAACTCCTGTGAGTAGGAAACTTCTAGAAGATAAATCATGAAATTTGCTCTAGGTGATTGATGTCTAATGGATAAGCTTCACTAGGACTAGAGGTAAGAAAACCATTCATTCATTTATACTTTTAACCATACCATTCATTTATCATGCAAAAATAATACAACTGTAATATTATTTTACTCCAATTCTGATATTTTCCCTACAATTTTTATTTATTAAGAATTTATAAAAGGACAATCATTCAGAATCCCACCACCTTAATAAAAAACAGTGTTCTGATTTTTTTGTTTAATCTTTGTTCTGATCTAGATGCATACCTAGTCTCATTAGATTTAATTATAGTATAGAAGACATTTTGTAGTTTGGTTTTCCCCTTTAACAATAGTTCTCAACCTGGGTTTTTTTCCCCACACTCCACTCACAGACTAGGACTTTTGGCAGTGTCTGGAGATATTTTTGGTTGCCTCAGCTGGGATGGTGGTACCATAGGCATCTAGGGGGTAGAGACCAGTGGTGCTGCTGACCATGCTGCAATGCACAGGGGAGCCCCCCACTCCCAAAGACAATGATCTGACCCTGAATGTCAGTAGTGTTGAGGTTGAGAAACCTTGCCTTTTAATAAGATATCTTGGACATTTTCTATATTCTTGCTATAGGGTCTTCATAATCTTTACTTTTATGGCTGCAAAATATTCTATTGATCGATGTTATTACAATGTATTTCGCCAATAAACATGCACTGTGTTATATAGATGGTTTCTAACTTTTCACTATTCTAATAGTGCAAGTATCTTTTTATTTATATAGCTTTTTATATGATATTAAAGAAAATCTCCAATAGTGGAATCTAGATTTAAAAGTATGAATAAACCAAATATCAAGAAAAATCAAGAAGCCATATATATATATATATATATATATATATATATATATATATATATATGGTTTCCTTTCTAGGGAAACACTTGTTTTTCTCATTTCTGAGCTGTCCTAAAACTTTGACACCTGCAGTCCGGGATTGACACCCCCAACTCTTTTTTACAACTAAACCAGGAGTAATCTTACCAAGTTTCTGTTTTCTAAGACCATTAATTGCTCATTACTTCATTTTAGAGGTCACCTTGGCCTATTTTTCACTGATTCAATCATGACTGTTCCTTGGCTCTGAATAGCCTTTCTCAAATGCCACCAGGGAAAATCTCCTTGATCCCTATGTACTCCTAACTCACTCACACAAAATCAAGAGTTAACTTATCACAAGTTATCACTGGTTAACTTCTTAATGGGGCTTCTCCCTTTGCCTTTGAAATAATGTAAAAGTTATTTTACATTACAAAAGAATAAGACAACAAATTATAAAGCACTAGCCTTGAAAGTCTTAAGAGTGTATTAAAATGTGAGTAGGCTGTCAGGCTGGAACAAACCAACCAGGACCTTTGTTCTTTATTCATTGTACTGAAGACTCCTCTCCAGTCACTTAGACATTCCTTCAAAGATGACGAAAGGTGATTTTTCCTTGGCCCCGGGAAACAAACCACCATTTCACATCCGATCCCCACCCTAAGACACTCCGAAGTCAAAGACTGTGATAGGCAGCTTTCTGGGCAGGTGGCATTCAGCAGCAGCTGCAGTGATGCAACTGGAAGGGAGAAACCTGCTGAAGGATGAATGTGAGGGTGAACAAAGGTAGGGTGATAAAACAGATACAAAGAGACTTGCCTTCACTGGCCAGATGGGAAGGGGCATTAAGACTTGGAATTGGAGAGTTCTAGCTATTGGTTACATTACCTATTGGTTATATTGCCCTCAACACAATTGGCTGCTGAGATAATATCATAACTACTTACCTTTGCCCTGCAACTCCCATTTCCATGGATTCCCAGAAACCAGGCAGCAACAGCAGGGAATAAACTTCAAGCCTTGATTGTCCTGAGACATCTCAGATCTGTCGTTTTTTTATTTTAAAGCATGCATTGACAGCTAGAATTTCCTAGAGAGAAGGGACAACATGGGTAAACTTGACATTAGATTCTATCAAAACCATCTCAGGGGCACCTGAGTGTCTCAGTCATTAAGCATCTGCCTTCAGCTCAGGTCATGATCCCAGGGTCCTGGGCTCAAGCCCCGCACTGGGCTCCCTGCTTGGTGGGAAGCCTGCTTCTCCCTCTCCCACTCCCCCTGCTTGTGTTTCCACTCTCGCTGTGTCTCTCTCTGTCAAATAAATAAATAAAATCTTAAAAAAAAAACTCACATAATCCATAAAAACAAGTGCCAACTATAAAAATAAGTCAACATACCAAACTGGAATAAATGTAAAGACAGATCTAAAGTAAAATTAAAAGTTAAGTGGTAAGTTCTGTTTACTTTAAATTATCAACAACAAAACCAAGTACACATATTTTTAACATCTATAGATTATTTTTAAAAATGCAAACATGAAACAAATTAATTAGAGATTAAATTCATCTACATGACGATATTTTACGTCAGGCAATGAAGAGGTGTAAAGGACAATTTGTCATGGCCATACGCTTAAATCCTTTGTAGGTTTCTCGAAGGAGAGATTATAAAAGAAGCATAATAAAATAAAAATCAAATTATTTTATTTATGAAACTGTTGTTTCACTAGTTAAGGTATAGTTTGCTTAGCCTGGTTTTTCCCTCAAAAAACAAGGGCTTGTATGCAGGTAGTTTGTTTTGGGAAGTGGTCCCAAGAAATAGCAGCAGAGGGCAGTGGATAGTGAAAGAAGGAAGGAAAGCCAGCACAAGGGTGCTTTCTTGGGTTGGGCACTGCTGTTGGCATCTGGGACTCTCTAACAAGCAGTGTAGACTGTGCCTCAGAGTATATTACCCAGGAGATGGAAAAAGAGGGCCTATGGCCCTTATCCACTAGCTTGCATCCCTCAGTGAAGGGATGAGTATTAACTCCCTGGTGTTTCCAGGCTGTACATGTGAAAGAGTGTGACAGATTCCCAAAGGGTCCTTCAAGGTGGTGGCAGAAAAACCATAGGTCAGAATGCAAGAGAAAAATGGTGAAGCCAATGTGAGGCTGCACCAGGATGCATCAGGATGCACCTGTGAGCAGAGGTACTGGCTGCAGCAATGTCTGCAGTAAAAGGTGAGCCAAGGGAAGAGACAGGGCACAGGAAGAGTCCACTACATCTCACATGCCAGTTCTAACTGACTCGTAGTGGCTGCTGGGAGTCAGTCTGGGATTGAGAAGAATCCATAAGCTGAATCTGGACTTAGCAGCAAAGAACCCAATGTCTGTGACGTGGGAGTTACGGCATTTAAGTTTATCCCCATTTTATGTCCTCTGGATATACAGAGTCATAACTTTGTCTTCTTGCTTCCATCTTTGAAAGGAATGAAGTTAAGGAGGAGTGTGTCTAATGAAGCAGCCAGAAACCAACACAACTTAGTTTTAATATTCTCTTCCTCGTAGGAATGTTTAGATTCCACTATAAGATGTAACACAGAAGAAAAAAATTTTTTTTTTGTCAGTGTCTGACAAAACAAATCTTTCATGAGTTGGATTGGCAGATAATAACTAATTCCTTTGGATTCATTTGCTTTGGATCAAAGAGAATAAACCATAGGAAGCATGGCAATGAGTGTTTTCCACATAAATATCATCAGAAGGTGACATGATATTGACTTTTTATAGAAGAAAAAAGAAATTTGTGGGTTATGCATAATTCATGGATTTCTGACTCTTATAGCATTCTGGATACATGTCTTATTTGAGCTACGTCCCCATGCCATATAGCATTGGGAAGGTCAGCTCCTTCTGCAGTACTTGAGGGGCTCCTTGGATGGGAGAAGTGTACATTCTTCTTCTTCTGTTTGTCATCTGTCCCCCAGAATTCCTTCCCTGGCTTTGCCTATGCCAATCAAGTGTGTTTTGTCAACGCTTTTGCTGACTTCTTTCTCCTTCCTTCAGGTATAAGCTACCCTCTCCTTCATTCTCCACAGTAGTTCTGTCACAAAGCTGCTATTGTCACAGGATTTTAATAAAGATTTGGGGACAATAGAGGGATCATAGCACAGATGAAGAAGCTAACTGGATGGCTGACTTCACTATTCCTAAAGAATGTGGCCAGTCCCTCTATAGAGAAATCCATTAGTGGCTATCCTTCTCTTCAGCCATAAATATCCCAGGTTGCTGGGGGGTTTGCAAGTTCCCATCTTCCCACTTCCTACATTTCCTGGGGTCCCTAATACTTTCTTCCCTTCTAGCTGCCAGGATAAAAGTCAAGAATCCTTGTAATATCATACAACATGCAATCTAGCTCCTGCCTTTTCTCAATATCTTTCTTCCAGACTAGCCCACAGGCTGTTCTTTAACAGAATGACAATAAGACTTGGAAATAATCTTCCCAAAGAAAAGTGATAAATCCTGCTACCTGTTCAGAACATGGCTCTAGTGTTTTCACTTAAAAAAATTTTTAAGGCAATTTTATTTTCCTCATATATAAGCAAAAGTCCAATTTTCCAAAATAGGCCTGGACCTAGTTTAAGTTTGAAGCCTAGGGGTGCCTGGGTGGCTCAGTCTGTTAAGCCTTGGGCTCAGGTCATGATCCCGGAGCCCTGGGACCGAGTTACGCATTGGCTCCCTGCTTAGCAGGAGCCTGCTTCTCCCTCTCCCTCTGCCTGCCGCTCTGCCTACTTGTGCTCTCTCTAGATCTCGTCAAATAAATAATTAAAATCTTAAAAAAAGTTTGAAGCCTAAGGAATATTCCAGAGAAATGTCAGAATTTTGGATGGCCACAGAGGCTGAGGCTGGTAGAAAAAAGATTTTTTAATGGAAGAATATTCAAGCTTATCTTCATGCTAGAACAGAGGAAGGACATCAGGACATTTCCCCCTCCAGAGTAGAGAGAACCAAGCACCAAAAATTGTAATTATGATGACTTTGCTGATGAATCTTATGGCTTAGAGATGTTATATGCAGTGAAATAAAGACACCTTAAAATAAGTATTTACAGCATCAGGGAAATACAAATCAAAACCTCAATGAGATACCACCTCACACCAGTCAGAATGGCTAAAATTAACAAGTCAGGAAACGACAGATGTTGGCGGGGATGTGGAGAAAGGGAACCCTCTCACACTATTGGTGGGAATGCAAGCTGGTGCAGCCACTCTGGAGAACAGTATGGAGGTTCCTCAAAAAGTTGAAAACAGAGCTACCCTACAACCCAGCAATTGCACTACTGGGTATTTACCCCAAAGACACAAATGTAGTGATCCGAAGGGGTACGTGAACCCTAATGTTTATAGCAGCAATGTCCACAATAGCCAAGCTATGGAAAGGGGCAAGATGTCCATCAACAGATGAATGGGTAAAGAAGATGTGGTATATATATATATAATGGAATATTATGCAGCCATTAAAAAAATGAAATCTTGCCATTTGCAATGACATGGATGGAACTAGAGGGTATTATGCTAAGCAAAATAAGTCAATCAGAGAAAGACGAGTATCATATGATCTCGCTGATATGAAGAATTTGAGAAACAAGACAGAGGATCATAGGGGAAAGGAGGAAAAAAATGAAACAAGATGAAACCAGAGAGGGAGACAAACCACAGGAGACTCTTAATCTCAGGAAACAGGGTTGCTGGAGTGGAGGGGGGTGGGAGGGATGGGGTAGCTGGGTGATGGACATTGGGGAGGGTATGTGCTATGGTGAGCGCTGTGAATTGTGTAAGACTGATGAATCACAGATCTGTACCTCTGAAACAAATAATATATTATATGTTAGAAGAAGAAGAAGAAGAAGAAGAAGAAGAAGAAGAAGAAGAAGAAGAAGAAGAAGAAGAAGAAGAAGAAGGAGGAGGAGAAGAAGATAGTAGCAAGGGGAAAATGAAGGTGGGAAATCGGAGGGGGAGACAAACCATGAGAGACTATGGACTCTGAGAAACAAACTTAGGGTTTTAGAGGGGAGGGGTGTGGGGGGATGGGTTAGCCCGGTGATGGGTATTAAGGAGGGCATATATTACATGGAGCACTGGGTGTTATACGCAAACAACGAATCATGGAACACTACATCAAAAACTAATGATGTAATGTATGGTGACTAACATAATAAAATTAAAAAAAAACTAATGATGTAATGTATGGTGACTAACATAACATAATAAAATTAAATTAAAAAATAAAAATAAATAAATTGACTATTTAACCAGGTAAAAGAAAGGGTGAATGGAAGAAACACAGAACAACATTATTAATTAAAAATCTTGAGTCATGAACTAAGACCTTAAACCTTTTACACTGGGATTAGAAATTCCAGTTATTTCCCCCAAGAGTTTGCTCCCCACTCTAACTTGTGATGAAATAAACCTCCTGGTGTGGGAGGTAGAATTTGAGAGGATTTATTTCTTTTCAAGTTGGAGGGCATTTGGAAAAAACGGAGCTTTGTTATTAATGCTCAAAAGCACCCAGGTATTTTATTTGGTGTTGCTGATGATGACTAAAAGAGATTTTGAGTGACAGAGAAAGCTACCTGTCCTACCAAATGTCAAGTCACAGCACGTTTTGGGGCCCTGGGTAGGGGATCATGCTTATGCCAGGTGACAAACTCCATCCCAAACCATAATGCATGTGCTGAAGTTAACTAAAACTATAGAGGAAACCTAGGTGTCTGCAAGCAAATACTGATTCTTTAGAACCTTCCTAATGTCCTCAGTGAGAGGTAAACCAGGAAGAAAAATGGTCTTGAAAGAGTTATTCTGAAATTGGATTGATTTCCCATTCAAGAAATACCATTGTGTTCCCTTCAAAGTGATTTTCCAAGTCAACAATACTTATAGAACTCTTCATGATACTTTGAAATGACACATTCTTGCACAGAGTTCTTGCAGGAAATTGATTTTTATTCTCCCAACACCAAACTTGCATTCAGCGTAGCCAGGAACTCCGGGGCAGACATCTTTGTGAACAGCGTTTTGCTCTGTCATTCCTAAGAACCAGTAAGCAAACCGGCTCAAGCTAAGGAGTGTGGGTTTGGGATTGGGCACGCTCTGGGCATCAACCTCACTGTGGGCCCTATCGCCAGGGCTGCCATTCTTAAAGTGAAATACGCTTGGCTCCTTGCAGATAACATCCCCTCATCTTTGCTACTGAGTCCTTGCACAACGGTATCAAGTAAATTCTGCAGCTTTGATTGTCCCCATCCATCCACATGTTATTTCTCAAGTCCCCCCTCCCCCCACATCCTATAAAATGCCATCTGTAAAAACCTTTGCTGGCACAGATCTCACCCTAGGTTTCAAACCTGCTTTCCATCCTCATGCCCAGGACTCTGCTGGCCCCGTTCTGGATGATGTGGCTGGCCAGCATCTAGCTTTTGCTCAGCATGCTGCCTCACAGAACTTTCCATCTGCTCTGTGTACTGTAGCCCCAGGGGAAGCAATGCTCCATCCTCTTGCCAGAATGAGTTTCCCAGGCATTGTCCTCCAGGTCAGCTCAGGGGCTGTGAACAGTCTTTTCTCTGAAAAGAGAATGATGACTTCAGCGTGGTTAGAGCATATAAGAAGCCTAAGTCAGCTCTGCATCTGTCAGCCTTGCTGCGATTTTGTGGCTTCTTGCTTTGAGGATGTGATTCATACTTAAGCCTTATGCCTCAGTGCCACCATCTAGGTCCCCATCCCATTGACCTCACAGCTACATCTGGGTTGGAGTCCTTATGTTGATTATTCAACTGCTACCCAAGTTTCTCTGGGAATGACTGGAAGTACTGCTTCTTCCTACCCTCCTTTCTAGTGAATAGAGATCTGTCCTTGGGTACAAGTCCCCTTGTCTGAGTGGCTGATGCCCAAGACCAGACCCAAGCCGAGGTCATTTTCCTTCCTGCTTGGCACTTTCTTCTTTCTTCACCATAGTCAGCCCCATGTAGCTTGGCCGCTACTCCCCTCTGGCCACCTGCCTCAGCTCATGCCAATGGACTCTCACTCTAATTACACCTTCTCCCTGTCCCCAGGGTCTTGCTGGCTCCTTGTCCTAGCCATCTCTTGCTTTTTTAAGAGCACATCAACATCCAGTAACAATATTATGCAAGCTTTATCAAACACTTCCTAAGTGCCAATATTCGGCTTATTATTTTTAAGTCTCATGATGTCTTCAGGGATGTCTCATTACCGCATTTTCTAAATGAGAAAAATGAGTCTTGGAGACCAATAGCCAGAAGGTGGCTGAGTTGGAATCAGGCTGGGTCCGGCATCAAAACCAAGCTCCTCCCATTTTACCAAACTGCCCCCCTTTGAGAAAAGTTGCAGCATTTTACCTTTAATCATGACCAGTACTATTATTTTCATTTACAGGTGAATATACTGAGACTCAGGGACCTATGAGTGAGGAAGCCAATATATGAGTCAAATCTGACTCTGGAAACTTTCCTCTTTACACTACAGGATGCTGTCTTCCACAATGGCACATACTTTTTTTTTTTTTATAAGTTGCATACTTGCTTTGTAAACACTCAAGAGTTTAGCCTGCAACCAGTTTAAGTGCCTCTATAATAAAGTCTTTTGTAAAAAAAAAAGTAAAAAACAAAGTCTTTTGTTATGGCATATGAAATGTGGCTTTCGATGACAACTTCTTTCCTTCTGCTTCTTTGCCTCCTTCTCAGCTTCCCCCTCCACTTGTCCTTGGAATGATTCATCTTTCCATCTTCTCTTCAGCAGGCGCGGATTGTCCCTGAGGATGCTTACAGAACTTAAAATATCAGCCAGAATGCCAGCTTTAAATTACAGTGAGAAATGGAGCTATCAAGCTCTCCAGTGACTCATGTTTGTTGATCAGTCCCCTCTCTCCCTATGGGCAAATCTACGTGGGATGTTAAATTTATAATTGGGAGATGAATTGGAACAAGAGAAATTAGATGAGGTGACTGAGTGTGACAGGTTATAATGGTCTGATGCATTCATTTCTGCGTTTGGGATTTTGCTGCCATGGGCTCCGGCTGGTTGAATCCTTGGACTGGGACACAGACTCCCAGATGGCACTACTGTAGTGTTGAAAAGTCGTCACTATGCTTGCTATACCTAAACAACTTTTAAAATTTTTAAACTGAGATGTGCAGTCAGTATGAAAACATTTATGGAATATGTGTAAGGGGTAAAGGATAAATACAGTGAACATCCACTTATCCACTGTCCAGGCAAGAAACGGAATATTAACAAGAATGTTGAAGTCTCTTGTGTGTCCCATTTCTTTTCTCAAATCACTATGATCCAGCATTTTGTGTTTATAGTTTCATTCCTTTTCATAATAGCATTACCTTTTCCCTGACTCCCTAAACAACATACTGGTTCTATATGAATGTAATCATGCCATACATATTTTTTATCAAATTGTTCTTTAATTTATGTTGTTGTGGTTTTTTTTTTTTTTTTTAAGATTTTACTTATTTATTTGACACACAGAGAGACAGAGCACAAGCAGGGGCAGAGGGAGAGGGAGAAGCAGGCTTCCCGCGGCGCAGGGAGTCCGATGCGGGCTCCATCCCGGGACCCTGGGATCATGACCTGAGCTGAAGGCAGACGCTTAATGACTGAGCCACCCAGGTGCCCCTTAACTCAGTTTCTTTTATAACTACATGACTGTTGACATTTCCCATTTCTTCCTGAGTAAATTTGGGTAAGTCATATTTTTTTTCTCGAGGTTTATCCATGACATCTGAGTTTCCAAATGCATCACATCAAGTTATTTGTAATATCTACTTATTACCTTTTTATTCTCAGAAGCATTGTTAATTTTTTTTCCTAATGTAGTTTATTAGCGTCTTTTTATCTTTTCAAAAATGCATCTTCAGAGACACTTGTCCATTTTTTGTGTTCTGTCAAAGAACCTTGATATATTTTTTTCTGGGCATTTTTTTTCAGGTAAGTTTTCTATTCTCTTATAAAATCATGTCAAGCAATGGCATTCAGGACTGGATATTATACTGGACCTTGAAAAATCACTTTTTCTCTCACAGATACTTTAAATGCTTCTTGAGTATAAATTTGGATAGAACTGCACTAGGAAAAATACTTACGAAACCAGTTTAACTGAGGATTTAGGATATTAAATGTTCCCCGTACAGTCTTAAATAGGAGACAGATTGGGTGCTCATACAAACCTCTCACCACTTGATCTCCATGAGCTTTTGCAGACATGTCTGAACTGGTTGGTTTTCAAATCCTCTCAGCCATCTACCAGTACAAAACACAACAACCATCAGAAAAGGACGAACAAAACCTGGCTGCTTCAACCAGGGGGCAAAGATGAAGAGTGGGAGGAGGTCTGAAGGTCATAGAATCTACGGTTCCAACGTTATTTTCATTGCACTTCCTCCCCTTCTCCTCGTTAGCTAAACAGAATCGCATATATGTATCCAGACAGGACCTGCCCTTGCTTGCTTTGCTTCAGCGTTTTCCTCCACTTGGAATTCTTTTCTCATATTTCTTTTGCTCAAAACACATCTATCCTGAAAACATACAATGGACACTTAGGGTCTATAGCCTATGCTATATAGATATAGATACTAGCCTATATCCCCCCTTCTTTGAGTTCCTTTCACTTTCTGCTCACAGTCATGGTTTTCTACTGGTTCGTTTGTTGTACACAAACCCTCTACCCTTAGCCTTGCTAATATGACCAGAGGTGACACCTGAGGTAGGACGATTAGGCAAAAACTTCACTGTATTTTGAGAAGTTGCTCAGATTTTTTCTTGGAGAAAGAGACAAACCAAGAAGCAGACTTTTAACTACAGAGGACCAACATGGTCACCAGAGGTGAGGTGGGTGGGAGCGTGGGTGAAACCGGTGACGGAGATTACGACAGCACTTAGGATGAGCACTGGTGGCGTATGGAAGTGTTGAATCACTACATTGCACACCTGAAACTAGTATAACACTGTACGTTAACTCTACTGGAATTTAAAATAATTTTTTTTGGTCGGGGAGCTGGTCAGTTTTTCCAGGGAGAAATTTAATATCTTGCTTGGGGACATAAATGTGATTGCCGGTATCTGTGAGTGCAGCAAGCTTTCTCTGAAAACATCTGTTTTCAGTTTCAGAGTCTTACTCTCATCTTCAGTTATGCCTGGAGTTCCACAGCCCTCTGGCCCTCAGCAAGGTATAAGTGCCCACTCTTCTGCTGAGGTTGGGGGCAAATTAATTCAAGCTTTGAAGTTCACCTAGAGTTGAATTCTTTCTTATATAATCTTTCAACAGTTCTTCTGTTTTCAGGCCACCAAACCCAGGTCCATTTTTTTATTTGGGTTGTCTTTTTTTTTTTTTTTTTTTTTTAATATGTTCCACATCCAGCAGGGAGCCCAACACAGGGCTTGAACTTATGACCCTGAGATCAAAACCTGAGCTTAACCAACTGAGCCATCCAGGCACCCCTTGGTTGTCTTTTTATATTTTCAAGTTGTAAATGTTCTTCACCTATTTTAAATATGACTCCCTCAACAAATATATGATTTGCAAACTTTCACTCCCATTCTGTGGGTTGTCTTCTCCCTTTCTCGATGAGGTCCTTTGAGGTACAGACGTTATTATTTATTTTTTATTTATTTATTTATTTATTTATTTATTTATTTATTTATTTATTTATTTATTTTTAAGTAGGCCCCATGCCCAGAGTGGAGCTCAACACGGGGTTTGAACTCATGACCCTGAGATCAAGGCCTGAGCTGAAATCAAGAGTTGATGCTTAACCATCTGAGACACCCAGGCGCCCTCAGAAGTTTTTAATCTGATGAAGTCCTACTAGCTATTTTTCTTTCGTTGCTTGTGCTTTCAGTGTCATATGAAGAATCCATGGCTGAACCCAAGGTCAGGAAGATTTACACCTAACAGTTAAGATTTCTTCTAAGAGTTTTGCTGTTTCGACTTTTATGCTTGTTTTGGATTCATTTTGAGTGAATTTTTTTTTGTATGAGGTAAGAGTTGAACTTCATTCTTTTGCATGTGGCTATTCAGGCATCTCTGCACCATCTGTTAAAAAGACAATTCTTTCCCCATCGAATGGTCTTGGCATCCTTGTTTAGAATCAATTGACCATAGATAAATGGGTTTATTCTGGGACTCTTTATTTTATTCCATTGCTCTTTATGTCTACACTTACGCCAGTGCACAGTGTCTTGATTATTGATGCTTTGGCGTTAAGTTTTGAAATCCGTAATTATAAGTCCTCCAACTTTTTTTCCCCAAGGTTATTTTATTTTATTTTATTTTATTTTATTTTATTTTATTATTTCATTCTGGGTCCCTTGAATTTCATATGAATTTTAATATGAGCTTTTAAATTTCTGCAAAGAAGCCAGGTAGAATTCTAACAGATTGCATTGAATCTGTTGATCAGTATAAGGAAGTTCCTTAGCAATTTCTTCCATGAACTGTCTCTTGTCTAGAGCGATATGTATGTCTCCTTTCATAAGATTATTTTGGAATGTAGAAAAAAGTCAAGTTCTGTGACTTTAAAATTTAAAACCTTACACAGTGGAGAAAATTGTAAGAATAGGAAAGTACATGTTTTTTAAAATTTCATATTTTAAATTAAAGGGATGTTAGTACATGGTATTTTTCTAGAATCTTCCATTTTTCCTGTGGACCAGAATATGGAGCACAGAATTTGAAATAGAGAAATTATCATATTAAATATAAGCAAATCTTGTCCTTTTCGGAGGGGAATAAAAGCCTATCCAGGAAAGAAGGACATATATAGTTTATAATTCAGTTTGTATTCTGAATGAAGATTAAATAAACTTTTAAAACTCTCCTTCCATTGGAGTGAAATCCTAGAAATTCCATAAAGCTTGGCAAAAGGAATAATTTTTGAGAGGTAGTAAATATTGTTCTTTGCACTTTAACGTTGTTAACATTGATACCAGTAACACCATTATTTACATAATTTCTTACAGCTTATGGACTGAATTCACATACATTATATCTCTACATTGTATCTCCTCCTTCTATTTTTAAATTAATTTTATTTCACCACCACATCAAATAGGCCCTTTTGTATCTATGTTACTAAATTTCTATAAATGTCTGCTTTGGGGCTGTTGTCTTCTGTTTGACCTATAGTATTCCAGCACATGGAGCAAAAGTTAATAACCTATTTTGTGCCATGGACATTTTAGCAGTATGAGATAGACTCCTAATCAGAAAAAGATATTTAAATGCATAAAGTAAAATACACTGGATTATAAAGAACACCAATTATATTCAAATACAGCTGTTAAAATATTTAACACCAGGATGCCTGGGTGGCTCAGTTGGTTAAGCGACTGTCTTTGGCTCAGGTCATGACCCCGGAGTCCTGGGATCGAGTCCCACATCAGGCTCCCGGCTCAGTGGGGAGCCTGCTTCTCCCTCTGACCCTCTCCCCTCTCATGCTGTTTCTCTTTCTCTCTCAAATAAATAAATAAATAAAATCTTTAAAAAAATATTTAACGCCATGTTTTTATATAGTAATAGATGGGTGAAAGACTAAAAAATTATCTTCAAGTGTGAAAATCACCTTTAAGTTATCTTTAATGCAACTTCTACACTAAATAAATATTGTTCATTAACTAGTACAATACCTAGTGTTGCCTGAGGATCTTATAATCCAAATTCAAGTTTAAAGTCAGGGCATCCTTGACTGAGGTAAAGAAAAATGGAATGAAAGGGAGGGGCTAATAGGCAAGAAACCAAATAAACAAAAATTAGTTCAAATCTTTCCTGGGGGCTTTCATGGACAGTGCTCAAAGGACAGAAAATGTTAAAACTTGCAATAGATTTTGCTTTCCAGGCAAAAACTTAATTCAAACTTGGAAAATACTTATCAACAAGCAAACAAATTAACTGAAGAAATGTAATTTTGTTATATTAAGACCCTCTGAAATTGTGTTAGAGAACATTACAAAGGACATCTCTGTAGGGTCAGGATTCAAAGTTGCATGTGACGTAAACAGACAAATTAAATTTTGTTTTGTTTTTGTCTCCTTTCCTTCCTACCTGAATGATACATAAATTCATCAACAAACTACTTTTTAGGATATGACTTAACGGGAACATTTGATGGGCTTCCCTGGCCGAACACATCACCCACCCGCTCCAATCTGTCCTTTGACCTTTGCGATTTCATTCTTTTGGACCCTGTTCTTTAAAACAACAACAACAACAGCACAAAACTTTACCATTTTTCAGATTTTTCAGTGTCTCTGGGAAGCATGAAGTCTAAACACCCATCATTAATCATCATATAACTCCTAGCAGATTAATTACTATGTAGATGACAGCTAGATCCTTAGCATCATGAGGTAGCAAAGAAGTGTCTGATAGGCAAGATACAGGATGTATAGTCAGATGACTTGGACCAAATCCTTGGCTGCACTACTATCTCTGAGCATTAGTTTCCTAATCTTTGAAAGGGTATTGATTATAATGTCTGCGCTGCATACATTATAAAAAATGTTATCTAAAATTGCACCATAATTCATAAATGCTACTATGTTCTTTAGTTCTTTTGTGTGGGTCAGAGTCAGAAAGGCGACTAAAAGATGAAATGAACAAAAATATTAATTTTTGATGATTTTGTGCAAGCTCAGCCTGCAGTCCCCATTTTGGGCCTCAAAAGTGCTAGAGAAATTTAAGATGCAGTTTCTATCAGAAGTTTCTGCCTGGAGTGTGTCACCTTGAATTTATGTATCCATCTAACCAACCATCAGTGAACAGTTACCCAAGCACTTGTCCCGGGCTGATGTGGAAAGAGCAGGGACTAGTCAGAGACCTCTAATACACTCATCCCTCAAGTCTAGTTTCAGAAGTTGTGAAGTTATGGATATTATCCATTCAACACTTTCAAACCACTGTTTCCCAAAGTGTTCAGGCCCCTAATTGAAGAGACCCTTCTCTGTAGAAAAGCCCAAGATTTCCTCAAGCCATGGGAGAGATCATTTTTGTGAAAGAACCTAGAAAATTATCTGACCAATTCTTAACACATGCATGCGTGTATTTGTTATTTATTTATTTATTGGGTGGGAGCGACACAGAAAGTAGCATGAGTCCGTGACATGTGGAGGGGTGTATGCCAACATGGTGGTAGGAGTCCAGATCACTGGGAAATCATTAAAAACAAGCCACAGATATTTTTCATTTCAATGCATCTGACAATGCCTACGCAAAGACTGTAGTAAAATGATCAAAATCAAATTAATTTTAATTACGGACAAAATATCTGGTGGATGCCACACTCTAATCTTAGATGGCCATTCCAAAACCAAATGTGTGAACAGACTACATTACAATTTTATGCAATCTGAAGAACACGATTTTAGTGTTTTCTTCTTTCTCTCCTTTCACTTCACATTGCACTCAGCTAGTCACAAACTCCATTTGAGAAGGTAAGACCCAAAACTGTAATTAAAAACATATCAATGGAATGGCTTTTTGTCCGCCTTTTACATAGTCAGAAATATTAGAAAGACAACGGTAGTGGAATCAGAAAATTTCTATGAGGTGGGGTATCATTTAACCCCTCTACATATCTGTAAAAATGGCAATAAGCATAACTTGCCTACCTACTCCATGAGGTCTTGAAGATCAAATAAAATGATCATGAAGACTTATTTTTTTAACCAAAAAAGTGCCTTACAAATGTAAGATATTCTTATTTTATTGTTAGTTTGATTGGTATGCTCTGTGCTTCTCAGTCTGCTGTTTTGTTCTGTGTGTTTCTTCCTCATCGTGCCCCTTTTAGAAGCTGCTCCATGGAATGGAAATAGATCTTCTTTTATTGATTGCTATTTCTAACTGTCTAATGGAAATGTAGTACCATGGATGCTGGAGACACTCACCATCACACCGAGGACAGAGTAGTGTACCCTTGTTATAAAGAGTGTCAGTGTTCACAGGTTATGTGAGGATTCAGCCCTGTCTTCTGTCTGCAGGATGATTTACAGTGTGTGCTATAATGGGAGATTATAATGCTGCAATCAGAGAACAGAGCTCCCACTTGCATTACAGAATAGGCCATACATAATTCTGTTCACAGGATGCACCATCTTCCCTTAACGGTCTGAATAATATAGTAGCAGAACAGCAAAAGAAAGTAATTTAGGAAATAAAACCAACCTGTTATTAAGTGATGCATAACACTGATAGTTCTCAAACTATTCTTTGTTCTCATTACATTTTTATCTTTCTATGAGAGAAATTAACAACAGTAATACTTTATGTATGCATGCTATATTGCACCTTATAAAGCCTTTTTATGAAATATACTTGAATCCCTACTGCATATTAATAAAGTGAAAGAGGCAGAGGCTTATTTTAATTTTATACAAAGGATGATAAGGTTAAAAAATAGGTTAAAAAGCTTGCTGAAGATTACACACCTCATTAGTAGTAATTGTGAATCAAACCCGTTCTGATTCAGTGTTTCTGTTTATCTTTCTCCCCAGCAAATATGTTCTAAAAGCTTATACAACACTGCAAACACCCCAAATGGCCCTTAACTATACATCTGAGAGTTCTTCTGGTTTGAAATAGAGGAGATGTGAGAGTTTGTCCACCAGTGGTTCAACAAACACACACAATCCTGAGTGAAAGTAACCACAACGATCACACAAAAAGAAAAAGATCACCATAATTATTTTTAAAATTTATTTTAAAGAAAAGGGCAGGATGCCTAATTTTCTAGCTGGATATGTATCAGTTTGTTGAGTCAAGTATCAAAGTTGTAATCATCTTTTTCAGTGATTGTTAAATTATTCCTGTTCTGCAGGTGGTACAAAATGTACTCACTTTATTTTAAGAGGGAGAGTTGCAGGAGATTTGCACTGAGCTCACAGTACATTCTTTGTTTCCCTGGTGATAAAAAGCCTCAGCCATAAGGACAGCTCTGTCAAGTGAAGTAGGCAATTCACAAAGGGAGGGGGATTTTGGCCTTCCAGTTCAGAGTCTTTATTGCAGATACTACCAAAACAATCTTAGAAGAGTCCCATTCATATTTATCTTTGAACTCTGTCCTTCGTTACATAGGAGGGCAAAGCAGAGGCCCTGCTTTTACGTGTGGCATCAGAGAAATCCTCGCTAATGGCCCTGGTCCACGCTTATGTGATATAAAGCAGTTCTAACTAACAGTAGGGTAGGGCATGGCAGAGAGGATTGCTTTAAAAACTGTAAAAAGTTTGTACGGAAAGGGGATGCTATGCATCAAGCTGTGTTGTCCTTACTTTCACATTATGGTACATTCACACAGCCTAAGTATGATGGAGATTTGGCAATTATCTAGGGAATGTGACCAATGTTAATGGACAATCTGGTTAATTTGGCTTTTAAAAGGAGATTTTTAGCAGTAAGAAGTGAAATGCCAAAAGAGCTCTTAAATGAATTTCCTTTAATTTTTAAGTGAAATTGCAATTCTTGACTTTATTTTCCAATTACCATATGATGTTTCAATAGTTTTTTTGCAATAATAACACTTTGTTCTTAAAGAGTCCCTAGCATTCAATTAGTTCAAAGTACATTTGGGTATATGCAGGTTATCAGTTTCCATCCAGCTTTATGAAGTGAATTTGAGCTGCAAACATTGGGAACTCTGTTACTTTCACTGTCCTTATTCTACTTTGAATTCTAGCCATAGTGATTTCTGATTTCCTTGAGCAATTTCATATATATATAT
Source organism: Eumetopias jubatus (assembly GCF_037043125.1). Taxonomy (NCBI): domain Eukaryota; kingdom Metazoa; phylum Chordata; class Mammalia; order Carnivora; family Otariidae; genus Eumetopias; species Eumetopias jubatus. The sequence goes on from NW_028274820.1 coordinate 40,266,359, forward strand.
ATATATATATATATATATATACACACACACACACACACAATTTATATATATATATATATATATATATATACACACACACACACAATTCCTCAAACATTTAGAAGGATAGATTTTTATGTTCCTTACTCTGAAAGTATGAAGCTAGACTTATCTTCTTCCATTGTTGGACCATATTGCATTTATTTTCGTAAAAATAAATTTTATTTAAGTGAATATTAGCCACATGCTGGTTTTATGCAAAGCACTAAACTTGGTTTCAGGTTGACTTCTATGAAATTGCCAACATACAACTACTTTTGACCCATAAAAACTTCAATCTCATGCCATTTGGTCTGATACAGAAGTGATGCTGCAACTCTTAGTGGAAAAAGAAGGGGTGAAGAGGCAAGTTGTTTTGGAGGCAGTGACATTTAGAATTTGGCCCAGCATGATTAGACTTCAAGAGAGATAAAGACACTATTCCAGAACACAAACGGAATGTACAAGAGTATAGAAATAAAAAAATATAAAGTGTGTTCTGAGAGTCGCAAGTTGTTGAGTTGGCCTGATGAGCTTGTGGAGTGGGAGATGAGCCTGAAAAGAAAGCCTGGAGCAAGATCATGGAGGGTTTACATTGACAATGGAGCTATTGCCTTTTGCCCTTTGAAGTTATGTTTACCAACTGGTCCTTGGGAAGATTTGCAGCCTGCATTCACATCATCCAAGTACTTCAAAAAATATTAAACCGTGAATTTAGTTTAATATTCATTTAAATTGGTTTTAGACCAAGGCCTCAAAGATTCTCCACAAATAATATTTCAAGGACAATATGAGGCCCATGGTCTAAAATCACAAAGCATACAAGCAAACAAGGGACTCTGAGTGAGAAAAAGTTAAAAAAAAAATGCACAAACAGAGCCATATAACAAACACATGAAAAAATGTTCATCCTCATTAGCCATCAGAGAAATTCAAATCAAAAGCACATCAAGATACCACCTTACATGAGTTAGAATGGCAAAAATTGACAAGTTGGGAAACGACAGATGTTGGCGAGGATACAGAGAAAGGAGAACCCTCCTACAGTGTTGGTGGGAATGCAAGCTGGTGCAGCCACTCTGGAAAACAGCATGGAGGTTCCTCAAAAAGTTGAAAATAGAGCTACCCTATGACCCAGCAATTGCACTACTGGGTATTTACCCCAAAGATACAGATGTAGTGAAAAGAAGGGGCACCTGCATCCCAATGTTCATAGCAGCAATGTCCGCAATAGCCAAACTGTGGAAGGAGCCGAGATGCCCTTCAACAGATCAATGGATAAAGAAGATGTGGTCCATATATACAATGGAATATTACTCAACCATCAGAAAAGATGAATACTTACCATTTGCATCGACATGGATGGAACTGGAGGAGTTTATGCTAAGTGAAATAAGTCAAGTAGAGAAAGTCAATTATCATATGGTTTCACTTATTTGTGGAACATAAGGAACAGCATGGAGGACATTAGGAGAAGGAAGGGAAAAATGAAGGGGGGAAATCGGAGGGGGAGATGAACCATGAGAGACTATGATGATGAGAAACAAACTGAGGGTTCTAGAGGGGAGGGGGTTGGGGGGATGGGTTAGCCCAGTGACGGGTATTAAGGAGGGCACGTACTTAATGGAGCACTGGGTGTTATATGCAAACAATGAATCATGGAACACTACATCAAAAACTAATGATGTATTGTATGGTGACTAATATAACATAACACACACACACACACACACACACACACAAATAAGGAAACAGAGCCATAATACAAGGGATGAGAATTATAAACACATATTTTATAACAATTCTGTTCTGTAAGTTTAAATAAATAAAGGAAAAAGTTTACAAATACCTCTAGGGAATAGGAAACTATAAAAAAATTAGTATAGCAGATTTTCAAAAGAATCACACATAACTTTTAGCAATAGGAATTATAATAACAACACGAACAACTAAAGGGACCAATGCTTAAAACTCAACAATGAGAAAACAACAGCACAATTAAAAAGTGGGCAAAAGATCTTAACAGAAATCTCACAAATGAAGACATGCAGATGGTAAATAAACATATGAAAAAAGATGCTCAACATCCTGTTATTAGGGAATTGCCAACTAAAAAAACAATGAGATACCACTACATACCTATTAGAATTCTAGGCTAAAATCCAAAACATTACTGATACTAAATATTGGCTGGCCAGTATGTGGAACAACAGGAAATCTCATTTATTACTCATGGGAATGGTAAATGGTACAGCCACTTTGGAAGTCTGTTTGGCAGTTTTTTACAAAGCTACACGTAGTCTTACCATACAATCCAGCAACTGCACTCCTAAGTATTTACTTAAATGAGTTGAACACTTATGTCCACGCAAAACTTGCATGCAAATGTTCATAGCAGCTTTATTTATAATTGCCAAAACTTGAAAGCAGCCAAGATGTCCCTCAGGAGGTGACTAGATTAACTGTGGTATTTCCATATGATGGGATATTAATCAGTGTTAAAGAGAAATGAGATATCAAGCCATGAAAAGACATGGACGAATGTTCCTTGCGTATCTCAGAGTGAAGGAAGCCAGTCTGAAATATGATATTTTGGAAAAGAGAAAACTATAGAGATGTAAAAAGATCAGTGATTGCCAGGGGCCCTTGTATGGAGGGAAGGGGAGGAGGGAGGAATAGGTGGGGCATAGGGGATTTTTGGGGCAGTAGAACTAGTCTGTACGTTACTGTAATGATGGATACATGACATTAGGCACTTGTCAAAACTCATAAAACTTCAAGACACAAAGAGTGAATCCTGATATGAACTATGGACTTTAGTTAATAATAATGTATAAATATTGGTTCCTCAATTGTAACAAATGTACCACACTAATGCAAAATGTTAATAATGGGGAAACTATGTGAAGGGGATTAGGGGTATATGAGAACTCTGTACTCCACTCAATTTTTCTGTAAACCTAAAGCTTCCCTAAAAAATAAGATCTGTTAACTTAAAAATTTTTTTAACTCCAAAGACAGATTTAAATGTAGATTATGCACAGCTGAAAAGAAAATTAATAAACTGGAATACAGGTTAGAAGAAATTTCCAAAATAGAGCAGAGAAAGGAATAAAGATATAAAATATAAAAAAGAAGTTAATTGTCACAAAAGTTACAGTGAGAAAATTTAGCAAACTTTTAAAAAAACAGACTTTATATTTTGAGCAGTTTTAGGCTCACAGAAAAATTGGTGGAAGGTATAGATAGAGATGTCCCACATACTTCTGCCCACTTCTTATATAGCCTCCTCCACTATCAAAATTCCACACCATACTGGTACATTTGTTAGGACTGAGGAACCTACACTGACACATCATTATTACTCAAAGCCCATAGTTTACATGAGGGATCACTTTTGGTGTTGTACATTTTGTGGATTTTGTCAAATGCATGATGACATGTATCCACCATTATAATATCATACAGAATAGTTTCACTGACTTAAAAATCCCCTGTGCTATACCTTTTTATTTTTCCCTCTCCCCTAACCCCTGGTAACCACTGACCCTTTTACTATCTTCATAGTTTTGTCTTTTTCAGAATGTCATATAGCTGGTATCATTCAGTATGTAGCTTTCTCAGATTGGCTTCTTTGACTTAGTAATATGCATTTAAGATTCTTCCATGTCTTTTCAGGGCATAATAGCTTATTTCTTTTCAATGCTGAATAATATTCCATTGTTTAGATTTATCAGTTTATCCATTCACTTAACTGAAGGACATCTTGGTTGCTTTCAAGTTTTGGCAATTATGAATAAAACTACTATAAGTATCTGTGTGCAGGTTTTTGTGTGTACATAAGCTTCCAACTCTTGGTAAATACCAATGTGGACAATTGCTGGATTGTATGGTAAGAGAATGTTTGCTTTTGTTAGAAACCACAAACTCTTCCAAAACATCTGTACCATTTTGCAATCCCACCCACAATGAATGAGAGTTCCTGTTGCTCCACATCCTGGCCAGCATTTTGTGTTTTTAGTGTTTTGGATTTTGGCCATTCTAATAAATGTGTAGTGGTATCACACTTTGTTTTAATTTGTAACTTTCTCATGATATATGATGTGGAGCATCTTTCCATATGCTCATTTGCCACCTATGTATCTTCTTCAGTGAGGTGTTTGTTCAGTTTGTTGCCCAGTTTTAAAATGGATTGTTTGTTTTCTTATTGTTGAGTTTTAAGCATTCTTTATATATTTTAAGTAATGGTGCTTTATATGTTTCTTGCAAATATTTCCTCCAAGTCTGTAGCTTGTCCTGTCATTGTCTTAGCAGTGTCTTTCACAGAGCACAAGTTTTTAATTTTAATGAGGTCCAACTTATTAATTCTTTTTCATGGACTATGTCTTTAGTATTGTATCTAAAAAGGCATGGCCATACCCAAGTTCATCTAGGTTTTCTCCTATATAATCTTCTAGAAGTTTCTTGTACACCTTTATTGGAGTTCAATTGGGATAGGAAAGAGAGAACAGATTAGAGGCAATGTTTGAGGAGAAAATGGCTAAGAATTTTTCCAAAATAAAGGGGGGTGGGGGAGAAGGGACCAGAGGAACAGAACCACTGACTATGCATTCACTTTAAATTACTTCTGTGTAAGAATTGAACAAATTCTGAGGGTTGCTGGAGTGGTGGGGGGTGGGTGGGAGGTCTGGGGTGGCTGGGTGATGGATGTTGGGGAGGGTATGTGCTATGATGAGAGCTGTGAATTGTGTAAGACTGTTGAATCACAGACTTGTACCTCTGAAACAAATAATACATTATATGTTAAAAAAAAAAAAAGAAGAAGAAGAAGACAATAGTAGGAAGGGAAAAATGAAGAGGGGGAAATCGGAGGGGGAGACGAACATGAGAAACTATGGACTCTGAGAAACAAACTGAGGGTTCTAGAGGGGAGGGGTGGTGGGGGAGGGGTTAGCCTGGTGATGGGTATTAAAGAGGGCACGTTCTGCATGGAGCACTGGGTGTTATATGCAAACAATGAATCATGGAACACTACTCAAAAACTAATGATATAATGTATGGTGATTAACATAATAAAATTAAATTAAAAAAAAGAATTAGGGGTAGGAGAATGAAGAGTTAAGTGGTATGAACTTCTTTCCCCTCTATTCTTATTGCTTATTGAGAATGAAAGAGTTTTAAAAGCCTGTCTGAGATCTACTCGCTTTCTTTTAGGGTGTTGGGACAAACTAGGGCAGGAGGAAGAAAATAGGCAGATTAATCCAATCTAACCTCCTTGTCAACTGGAACTCTAGGTAAATAGAATAATAGTATTTACCAAAAGGAAGGGTTCTTATCTACAGAATGCTTTAGCAGGATGTCCTTGCTAAGGATTACTTAGTAAATAAACCCAGAATCTAAAGATCTATAGCGCATGGTTGCCTACAGAATCTCACATAAGTTATTTAAGTCTCTGGAGTATAAAACTGAGATATTTCATAACTTAAGCACTCCTCCCACCCTGTGAGGTAAATGAGCAAAACGTTATCTGAAACCTAATCCATTATTCTGGGTCAGAGAGTATGTCTGATATGGGGAGAAAGGACCCATACAGCTGCCTTTGATGTCCCAGACCTCTGCATGCTTTGTCCTTGCCTCTTGATTGCCCATATCCTGAAATTATTAATATATTTTGTTTCTGTGTAAGTACTCTTCAGGTGAGTCTAATTTGACAATCTAATCTTGTGTATTGGCCCACTCATGAAATTGACAAAAGGAGTTTTGAAATAAAGTACATGGTGCTACAGAGTGCTTCATTCTATTGAACCATGTGGGTAGACTAAGGTGAAATGAAATAGGCAGCAAGTATTAACCCTCAGGAGTTATCTTACAATATTCTAGAATCTGTGAAATATCTCTGTGTTAGCTCTGCCATAAAATCAACATATATAATATAACAACTAAAGAAAATATCCTAAAAAAAAGATGGCAAAGACATATGCCAAAATAATATTAGTAGCTATCTGTGGGTAGTGACATATGGGGTAATACTCACTTTTTTTTCTGTATTTTATCTATTTTCCCAAAATATTTTATAATTGCATGCATATTTCCTTTTATAAATCATAAAAGATAAACTTTAAAAACTATAATCAATATAGTATTATACAAATTTATTGCAACTATGTTAAAAAGATACCCAGCAAAAAGACTGAACAGAAATACACCATATGTTACCTAAGATTTTCTTGAAATTGTTGGGATTTGAATGATCTGTTTATATTTTTCAGTGTTTCCAAAATTTGTATAATGAGCGTGAATTATCTTTGTAATAAAAAATAAAGCTAATTTCTCATGGAAGAGTATTCAATATGAAGTAGATTTTCAACAAGGCATTTCTCCCTTCCTGTGTGTCCCTTTTCAACCCACTTATTCCCATAAAATAACAGTTATTGTGTAATGGGCATAGAAAAGGTACAAAACTTATAGACCTCAGAATTAAGAATTAATGACCATGAGAGACTATGGACTCTGAGGAACAAACTGAGGGTTTTAGAGGGGAGGGGGGCAGGGGAATGGGTTAGCCCGGTGATGGGTATTAAAGAGGGCATGTATTGAATGGAGCACTGGGTGTTATATGCAAACAATGAATCATGGAACACTACATCAAAAACTAATGATGTAATGAATGGTGACTAACATAACATAATAAAATAAAATTGAAAAAAAAAGAATTAATGATCTCAAAGGCATCGATGCCTTTTTGCTTCTATCAGGGTCTCTAAAAATGTTGTTGATTCTATAATCCTATCTATAGTTATTTAATCCTACTTATACATGCTTTGTTTGGGCTATTTGCAATGATGAAAAAATGTGTCTAAAATTTAAAAAAAATATCTTTATCACCACCATCTTAAGAATAGACTTTTTGTGTACTTTCTTTAACCATGTGGTCAGTATTAAAGAAATGTGACATTTCTGATTTACAGGTCCAAAAATATAAGGCAGAGTCTCCTTTCTTCCTCCATTATGCTCTAAGATTACAGCAACTTCTGGAGAATAGCTGGTCCTATGTTTATTTTTATTTTCTTGTACAGCAGTTTCAGGGATATGGCTCAGGAATAAACCAAAACATTCAGTCTATTGCCAGAGCCAAAAACATAAACTCAAAAGCCCATGTGATCATACAGCTTTGCTCAGTTTCATGTATAAGACGTCAGTCTTAGCTGGCTTCTGCTTGAAAAGACAATGGAACTGCATACAATCTATCACCATTTATTCATTCATTCATTCATTTGATAATCCCTAGTGACAAGTCTGGGGGTGGGGAGATTCAGGAGTGTTGAGTGGTGAGCAAGACCAATGCAATTCCTGATATTGCTGAATCTGGCATTTCAGTAAGAGGAGACATTAAGTATATATTTAAGTATATATTTATAACCTATGATAATGGTTATGAAGGATCCTTTGGAGAAACAGTAACAGGGGGACCTGAGTTAGATTGGAGAGTCAAGAAAGGCCTCTTAAATGACATTTAAGCAAACCTGACATCTGAGTAGGAGAAAAGAGAATGTCTGAGTTGGAGGGAAGGAGACGGGAGAATGCTCCGTGGAGTATTGGCGGAACTGTGGAAGGCTGACGTGGTTAAACCAGAGAAAAAGTGAAGGAGCTTAGGATGGAGGACAGTAAAAGTGTCCAGGAACTCAGATATTTTACAATACTTATCCAAGAGCAATGGAAATTCATTCAAGGATTTTGAACAGGGGAATAACTCTTCCTGGAGAAATAATAAAAAAAATGACATCCTCATGTTAAAAGTAATGTCATGTCAGAGTTGAAGTACTACATTTCATCTCTTTGAGGACCTAACTGTATGTGGCCTGTATGAACATCAGGCATAAAGTTTGAGTCTTTGGAATCCAGTACTTCTTAGTGGTTAAGACTTCAGGCTTTAAAAATCAGATCATCCTGCACCTACCACTTCCTAGGTGTATGACTCTAGGTAAGCTTCTAAATAGGTACAACCAGAATAATAACTTGTTGTTGTGAGAATTAAGTGAATAATGCATATAAAAGGTGTACATGCTGTCTGTACATGGTACGCGATCAAAAATAATAGCTATTATTTCCTGACTCACTGCCACAGGAAAAGAATAAACTCATCACACAGTGGACCTTTATGCTCCTTACATAAGCTAATGCCGGACGCATTTTTAGTGAGCTAAATTGTACTCAGTGTTTTCGGAGTAATGAGCCAAATACATTAACTGTTCTGGAAACAGATGAAGCCTGACTATTTTGACTAAATATAGAGATAATTAGAGTCTAGACTCTATCTGTTGATAGGGCTTAGGGAAGCATAATGAGAATCATCACGCCATAATAGAATAATACGTGAGGCTAAAACAAAACAGAAATTTCACAACCCAGATGAAAAACAACTAATTTTTTGATGTCAGAAATACATTATTAGCTAAGTCTTCTTATGATCTTATGATGTTTGTTTCATGTTGTAACAGCTTCTTAATAGTGTAATCAATTATGCCTTTCTGTTTTGCTCCTAAAGCCTTTTCTTTCTTCCCCATATAGTTCAGTAAAATTATCAAGTGTCAGATAAAATCCTTTTTCTGTAGTTATATAATATGCATTAGAAGAACTCATTCTTTAATGTATAGAGATGAAACGTCCTTCCTTGCAAGTACTTTTTATTCAAAGCCAGTGAAATATTTTCTATAGCAAAGGCTTTGACTAGTTTGCCTGGTGTCAGGACTAATTACCTACCAATGTGCAGATTGTTACTGAGGAATTCATGTTACCAGAAAACTCCAATATTATTGAATAAAACACACATAAATAAGTGCACAATGCCAATATGTTGCATAGAAAGGAGAAAAGGATGGGCTACAAAATATTGGACTCAGCCCAGCCTCAGGACAGAGAATCAGATGTAAATGTTAGAATTGTAGCACTCCTGTTCATCTCCAGCAGCATGGGAAGAAGCAAGAGGACACTACCAGTACTAAGACTGTCTTCATGTTATACTCTAAAGTCAGGGTGCAGTCCAGGGTCTGTAATACCAAGCTATGAGCAAATGAAACAATTGAATCAGGGGAGCTTCATTAGGGCGAAGCTTGGAAACTGATTAGTAAATGGGGTACACTACAGGTCTGCAAATACCACTGATCGCTACCAGTCCATGGTTAATTTCTCTCTAGTCCCTGGTAAAATGAGAGAGATACAAGATGGCGAATCTTTCATGAGTTCTTTAGGGGTTTCATTCTGAATTTGTGTCCTTCTGCTCTTTCTTAGGGGAATAAGGGTGACAGAAGATGATCTTTTTAAGTTAATGTTCTTTACTTGGCAAGATAAAAAATTAAAAAGGATTATACCAGCCAGCAAAATATTTAAAAGTTTATTTATTTAATATGTGAAATCTGAAACTCTAGGATCCACTAGGATTTAGATACTGCAGAAATGATGATCAGGAAGATAAAAAGTCAAAATAAGCCTTTTAAGCCAAAGTCTGGAGCCCCACAAAATCAGATTGTTAAGCTACATGCATTGAAAGCAGGAAAAGTTGGAATCTGGAGGCCCTGATTCGACTTTGACCGGCGGACTTAGGCCAGGACAACATGCAAAACACTTCATCAGTGGTATCACACTATCTTATCAGAACAGACTTTGGAATGCTGTGCCAGGAGTTAATCTTTATTTTGTGGACAGGTGTCTTGGAAGATACAAGGAAACTAGAAAGAAACTAAGTGGCCAGGGTGCCTTGGACACTCAGGACGGTTGCTTTTTACCAAGTGGTGTAGAAGTCTTTCTATATTTTAGCAACTGGTATGGCCTTATAGTTAGCTAAATGTCACCCTTAGGTGTTTACGATGAAGATACATCCCTTAAATACCAGCAGGAAGAATGACTGAGGGCTTAATAAGCAGGCTTAACTTTTAGAATCATCTCCTTTCCCAGATTGTTTTGTAAATTACTCTTTAATGACAAATCTTACCTGTCTCTAAAGGAAGATCTGGCTTTGATCTAATTTCTGTTCTGGAGGATACCATGGAAGCCAGTTTGATTTTATGATTTTTAGCCCTGTTCTTTGAAAGATTAATCTTACTATGGATCTAACCTCCAGACTCTGCCTTTTGTAACTTATGAAGAAGGCCAGCTCAGTTTCCCCATTCACCTTCTTCTCTAGGTAGTAACCCTGCTAGGTTTGACCTCATGGCTAATAGTCAATAACCTTTTCAATGAATCTTGTTTTTCTCTATTTTTAGAGGGAAAAAGAAAAACACTGGGAGAATATGATTTGTCCCAGAGCCATTGGGATATAGCAAGACACTAAAGGGCCCCCAGGGCCCCCAATTCCCAATGTTTATACTGCCTCCAACCAAGATTGTTTGTATATTTAATTCCTTCTCACTTTTTTCAGAACTACTTACCCTGTAGGGTGCATCTTTGAAATTAACTACTATAATTATTCAACCCAAATCCTGAGAAAAATGCCCTTCTCTGCACCAATAGTATAACATTCTAGAAATTGTACTTATAATCTTTAAAAAGGGAGTCAATAATACTTAATTTACAATCAAATCTCAAATGATCTTTTATTGTTCTATGGTTGCTGGGGTGGAAACATTCATAGTCTCTTCAAGGAATTATAATGTAGTTATAATACACTTTAATATCCTCAGATAAAATGTGTTATATCAATGCATTATAATTAAAATGCATTATTAGAGAATCTCTATTTGCTTTTGCTATATTTAACATTTTTAATTTGCAACATATTGCTATCTCTAATTGCTCTTTCTCAGAATTACTGTGTGAGATGAATGAAAATTATACTTGTGAGCACCAACCTTTTTTAATAGGAAAGGAATGGAAATTCAGAAGACTTGTTTAGGTCACGCAAATGAGAGATAAAGACCAGATGTGAGAGACTTCTAGTTCTGGCAATAAGGTAATACTAGAAGACTTGAATAACCCTAAACATGCTAGATAGTTTATTCAAAAAAAGCAAATGAAGTCCCTAGGTTCCAGAAATAATGGTGGGAACAGAAGACCAGGGGACTAAAAGTAGTAGCTGAAGCAGCAATGGAGGGTGGGTAAAAATCAGGTTCTGCTCTTGATTAAACTAGAAGCCTGGTTTGAATGTCCAAGAGGGATGGTAGACAAAGACTGTTACGGACTGAATGTTTGTGTTGTTCCCCTCCCCCATTCACATGCTAAAGCCCTAACCTCCAATGTGATAGTATTTGGAGTCGGGGCCTTTGGAGGTATTAACGGTTAGATGAGGTCATGAGGGTGGGGCCTTGGTCTGATGGGATTAATGCCCTTGCAAGAAGAGACATCAAAGAGCTTTCTCTCTTGTTTCTGCGCTGGGAGGACACAGTAAGAAGGCAGCCATCTGCAAGCCAGGAGAGTCACCACCAGAACTCTACCCTGCTGACACCCTGATCTCCAACTTCCAGCCTCCCCAGCTATGAGACAATAAATTTGTTTTTTGGGCCACCCAGTCTCAGGCATTTTGTTATGGCAGCCCAGGCAGACTATACAGGTTACAAATGAGGAAGAAAGCTGGAACTGTTTCCCACATAAAGCTGATGCCCTAAAAGGGCTGTACCTTCAGTAAAAAGGGTAGACCAAGAAATAAATTTGTTTCCTAGAATAGAAAGATAACAGATACATTTATATATACACAGACACACACACACACACATATATATGTATATTTCTGACTGGGTTCTGTGTAGAGAAATCAAACCAAAAGAATTATCTCTGATAATTTAATACTCTAGACCTGTGCCTCAAATAAATCTAGGGTTTGAACTTAGCCCTACCCTAGTAGGTTAAACCCTTAGCCGTAGATTGAGGAATTAATATAAAAATTGGCCCTAGGGCAAAAATACCCCAACTTACTGCCAAAACCCTAACACTTTGGAAGGGACACTCTCACAATGCAATCCATATGGGGTTCTCATAGAAAAAAATAGTCATGCTAAAAAAGAGAATTTATGATAAAAAATTACAAAGTACATAAGGAAGGCAATCATGACGAGTGGGACTGAGCAAAAACAGCAGAATTACCACCCGCAAACTGGAGATAACAAAATGACAATCCGAAACAGAATATAAATTAAGTATGTTTAAATAATTAAGATGTGAAAGAATTGAAAGTCCAAGAAAGAACCAAAAAATATGGGAAAAAATAGCCATATTAGAAAACAGAGAATAGGGAAGAAAAATATAGTAGATAATCTTTTAAACTGATAAATGAACAGATTAGAGAGTTGAATAATTGCTGAACTAGAAATTCTGAGGATATTAGATAAAATGGGGGCACCATTTGGTTCAGTCAGAGCGTCTGACTCTTGGTTTCGGCTCAGGTCACAATCTCATGGGTTGTGAGATTGAGCCGCATATCAGGCTCAGCACTCAGCAGGGAGTCTACTTGAAGATTCTCTCCCTCTGCACCCCCTCACAAATAAATAAATGAGTCTTAAAAAAAAAAGAATATAGCACTGGAAAATTATAAGATGGAAAAGAAAGCCAATTACAATTTAAAAAATGTGGAAGGTAGAATTAGAAGGTCCCCATTCCCCTCACAGGAGTTCTAGAAGGAAGGAACAGAAAAAAAGGGGAAGGAACACTCATGAGAGGCTATGAGAGTTTTCCAGAAATGACGAAATATGTGAATTCATAAAATCAAGAACCACATGGTTTCCAAAGATGATAAATAAAAAGAAATCTACACCTAAATACATCACAAGGAGGTTGTAGAACCTAAAACTTAAAAGCAACAATGAACAAAAGATACTTAATCAACAAGTCAAAGCTATTAAACAGAAAACTTGTCAATAGAAAAATTAAAGACCAGAAAACAGTGGAATGATATAGTCAAAGTGCTGAGGGAAGGTAACTATCACCTACATTTGTATTCTCAGTTAAATTGTTATTTGAGAATCTCTTTCAAGCAAAGGCTAAAAAGTTTTATCATTCAAAGATCCTTGCTAAAAAGAACTACAAATGATATGCTTCATAAAGAAGGAAATTGAATTCATGAAGAAGGAATGAGGACAAAGGAAACAATGATGAGCAACCACATTCATAAATATGCGGATATATCTAAGCATTTTCAATGACAATAACAAATATGAAGATATAGAAACAAAAATACTAGAAAATAATAGAATGTCAAAACTTCAAGTTTAAAGTATTCTGAGAGTAAAATATTGATTGAGTTCTGTGAATTGTGTAAGACTGCTGAATCACAGACCTATACCTCTGAAACAAATAATACATTATATGTTAAAAAAAAGAAGATAGTAGGAAGGGTAAAATGAAGGGGGGGGAATCAGAGGGGGAGACGAACATGAGAAACTATGGACTCGCAGAAACAAACTGAGGGTTCTAGAGGGGAGAGGAGTGGGGGGAGGGGTTAGCTCGGTGATGGGTATTAAAGAGGGCATGTATTGCATGGAGCACTGGGTGTTATACGCAAACAATGAATCATGGAACACTACATCAAAAACTAATGATGTAATGTATGGTGATTAACGTAACATAATAAAATTTTAAAAAAAGGGCTTTGAAAGATTTAAAGAAGTAATTTTTAATATCAAATTTCTATTATATTTAAATGAAAGAGAAAATAACAGAAATGTAATTACCAAAGAAAAGCCTATCATAGTTAACTAAGACTATAAAATGTTTAGTTCAAGCATATGTTTATGAAATACTACAGCTAAATTATATAGCTTGTACAGTAGGGAATCAAAATTAAATCCTAGTTTTTTGTGAAATGAAAAAAATATTGAGTTTATACATTGTTAAGAATTCATGTTAAAAGTTTAAAAACATCACTAAAGGAAGAAAAACAGAATGTATAACTTTTAAATGAGGGAGAGTGATGTATAAAGGAAACTATCAATTAAATAGAATACTGAAAATGAGTAAAAGAAACAAAAAGAGTGTATTAAATAGTGACAAAAAGCAATCCATATAAATATCCATAATCATAATAAATGTAAATAAACTAATTTTGCCAGCTAAGAGGTAGAATTAGAATGAATTTTTAATCAATTCCGTCCATTTCTTATAACAGATACACTTAAAATACAACATGGAAAAGCTGAAACTGAGAAGATGGAAAAATTATTCCAGGAAAACACTAATAAAAAGAAAGCTGGATAGCTATAACATATCTAACAAAATAGTCTTTAAGTAAATTTTAAAATATATATATATTAGGGGAAAAGCACACTAAATAGTGAAAAGGAACAAAATCACCAAGAAGATACAAAGTTCTAAGCTTAAAAATAATAAACCTAAAATAATAAAAACAATTGGCAAATTACAAGTCCATAATCACATTGTAAGACTTTAATACAGTTCTTTCTGTAATTCATGGATTAAGCAAATAAAAAATTGTAAAGATTTATACTATGTTTCAGAAAAATTAACAAGTTTGATCTAATATGTAGAATCCTATACCTAATGGTCAAAGAACACGCATTCTTTTAAACACATGTACATAATTTACAAAAATTTACCACTTGTTTCCAAAGCAAGTCTTAGCAAACAGTGATTGACTTAGCTTCTATGTCATGTAGAAAATATTCTCAAATCTAAGTGCAATAAAATGAGAAATGAATAGCTAAAAAGATAGTCATCTTTCTCTGTTTAGGAACTTAAAAACATACTTTTAAATAATTCATGGACCAGTGAAGAGACTGTTGTATCAAAACTTGCAGTTCAACTAACAGTCTTTAAATGCATTAATTACATATATTAGGGGAAAAAGCTGAAAATTAAGAGTCTTTGTAATTTTAGAAGTTAGGGGAAAGAACACTTACAAGCTAGCAGGCAGTATGGGAAAGATGAGCTTTTGCCATGTTTTCTAAATTTGTGGTGGTGACTTACCCCAATCAACAACTAAAAGCACCCCTACACCGCTTAATGGTTAAACAACCCTGTGGTTAAACAACCTTCAAATACTGGTTCTATTGCTTATTAGTTGTATGGCCCATAGGCACATCATTTGATTTCTGTGGGGCTAGTTCTCTCATCTATAAAATAGGAATCATACCATACAGGGAGTTCTCATCATCTCAGTATTTATTATTCAAGTTTTATAGAAAAACAAAACATGTCATAATATGAAAATACTGACTAAGGAATTGGCTCAGTCAGTTGAGCTTCCGACTCTTGATTTTGGCTCAGGTCATGATCTTGGAGTCCTGGGATCAAGCCTCATGTCAGGCTCCTTGCTCAGCGGGGAGTCTGCTTGTCCCTCTCTCTCTCTTTTTCTCGCTCTTTCTTATCTCTCTCTCTCATAATTAAATAAATAAAATCTTAAAAAAAAAAGAATTGACCTCTTTAATTGACCCCTCCCCACTCAAATGCCTTGGCTTTTGCCTGTCAATGACTTTGTTGGTCAGACTCTCCCTGAATGTCCAAAACTGTCTGCATTTTCAGATAATGGTAATGACCTTTAGGAATATAGGGCAAATGACTGGAAAATGAAAATGTAAACAGTGCAAATGGTGCAGGATGTCATGAAGTCAACAAAAGTGGAGAACTATTTGACTTACACACAAAGCCATTGATAAATATTTGACAGCATTAAACACATTAGCACTCCATGAAAAGAAAATTAACCAGAACAATGACACAATAGGTATCTCAGAGAAGAATAATTCAAATAATTTTACAAAACCAACACTCTTTATGATCATGTTGAAAATACAAATGTGAAGAATATTGCAATATGTAATCATGTCATTTTCTTGGAAAAAATACACCCCTCTTCAAAAAAACCCCATTTGAATTATTCTTTGTTAGTTTTAAGAATTAGTACAAAACTGGAATTATATACATGTTGTTGATGAAAGATAAAATAAATATATGTCGTATTGTTAATTTTTAAAGATAATTTTTTTTTAAAGATTATTTATTTACTTATTTATTTGAGAGAGCGAGAGGGAGGGGCAGAGGGAGAGAGAGAAGCAGGCTCTGCAGGGAGCCCATTGCAGGGCTCCATCCCAGGAGGTTGGGACCATGACCTGAGCTGAAGGCAGACGCTTAACCGACTGAGCCATCCAGGTGCCCCTGAAGATAATGTTCTGATCACACATTTTCCCCCAACAATTTACTACAAAATGATGGTTTCCATTTCAAGAGGCATCTTTTAACTGATCTTTTCCAGCACCAATTATATTTTGATAAGAAGGACCTCATGAGCCTACATATGAGGCTATTGTGAACCTTAATTGGGATAATTTATGGAATTACATTATGTCTGACTTATACGAAGCATTCTATAAATCTTAGCAGTTCATGATCCTGGATCCTGTGCTAAGTTAATGGATCTAAAATTAAAAAAAAAACAACTCTGTAAACTCTCAATGGACTTTTCCAATATTGTTATCCAATGTCATCCTTCATAAACTACAGATCTTGTTAAAAATAATCCCTTCTTCAGCTTCCACACACATCTCTAACACAGTCTATTTTATGTTCTTTTTTTTTTGCCACCCACAAAATCGCACATCCAGATTCTTCAAGTTTCTGACTACTATAAATTCTTATAAAAGTTCTTCTCTAGCACTACAATTAGAAATACTCCCTTCTTTCCCTGTAGTCTATATTCTCATAGTAAAACTGTGTAACACTCTGATGGCCCATCCCATTTGTTTTAGAAAAGGGTTATTTACGTCTTGTTTCTCTTACTTGATTGCAATCTCTATTAAGCTTAGGTCTTGTGTTTATCTCATTCCCCTCATAGCACCTTGCATTGTGACTGGCACAGAATATGCCTTCATCCACCCATTCATTCACAAACATTTATGGAACACCAAAAACAGTCAGTTTTTAATTACTGTGCATTCAATGAGTCAATGAATTCAACATAGAGCTGTGTGTTAAGCAAGTATAATAGGGAGTTTTTCTTTTGGTTTGCCTGCAGGATCTCTTCCCAATCTTTTCTAAACTATGATAACATACAGGATCCTGAGTGTGTGCTGTTACAGAGATGCGCTTGAGGGAGTAGCATGTGTTATTCATTACATCACATATAACCTTTTCAAGTTTACAATCAATCTTGCTTGGAAGGCTGGTGTCATTTAAAAAGTACGACAGTGTGCTGGAAGGAGAGACCATCTGAGCTGGCTACAGTCTGTGAATCCAAATACCCTATTTAAAGGTCCAAACATGAAGAAGGAGGATGTACTAAACACATCATTTTCCTTCCAAGTGATTGAAAAGGGATGGTACATTGAAGCTTTGTTGGGTTTCAATGCATTGATTTTCTCACTACCTATTTTTCTCAGGTTTGTCAGGTACTTAAGAGTCTATTTCAAGTTGCCTGCAGACTCCTTTTCTCATGTTTCTTAAAACTATTTGTGATTAAATCACCCCACATTGTCTTCCAAGCTCTAATGATTCTCTTCCTGCTGCGAAACCCGGTTTTTTTTTTTTTTACCTTTACTTTACTCTGTTTCTCACATCTCTATTTTCCAATACATTGCTTGCTTTCGGTATCCTCATCAATTTTTCTGTTTCTTGATTCTCCGTCGGTTGTTGTATTTGTTCACCTATCTATTCATCCGGCACACCGTTACGGGGCTCCTTCCGGTGTCAAACTGTGCTCTGGTCAGAGACAAGACCCCTACCTACATTTAGAGAGAATGCAGTCTAACGTGGCAGTGGGAGACCAGGGAATGTAATGTCATGGGACAGAATGTGCAAGCACAGGATACCTGCATGCATATATCATGTAGGCATCTCTATCAAAATGCTGAAGAAGTACCTTAATTATGGGGCAAAATTGATGGCTAAGGATTCTTGGAAGACATTAGTGTTAAACTGGGATTTCAAGTCAGCAATGGGGGAAAAGAGGAATTTCTGGTGTACCAAATACAATAGCAAAGGCAGCAGGGTGCTAATTGCAAAGATGCCTGATTGAGGGCAGTATTTCTCAGTGTTGTCTATGGACAAAGTTCTTCAGAATCATCTAGAATGTTTTAAAAATCACAGATATGTGGACTTCACTTCCAAATCTATTGAGCTATCTGTCTTTAGCAAGCACCTCAGATTATTTCTAGGCATGGCAAAGCTTTCTAACTCCAGAGATAAGGGAGCATGCGTAGATTACAGGTATATTGACTTGACTGAGATAAATGAAGAAGGAATGTAAGGAAAAGGGCAGTCGGTAATGCCCCCGAACAATTTTTAATATTATTTTATATATTATATGGTTTGTATTTGGGATGTGGTTGTTAAAGTTTTGGTGGATCAACTAAGTGTCAGACATGGTGTTAGGTATTCTCTGAATGGAATCAAATTTATTCCTTAAAACAATTAATCCATTTTTTATGTCTCTACACCTGGGCTGCTGAGTACTGTTAGAGAACCCCATACAACCACGCAGATTGGTGTCACCCCTAGTGTGTTGTCTTCACCCTCATTTAAACCCTCAACATTGTCTGAGCACTCTATGTTTCTCTAGCCATCTCTCATCATCGTTTTAAAATGCAAATTAGGTCTGGGTGGGGAACTGAGGGTCTACATTTCTAGCATGTTTTCAGGGAATACTGATGCTACTGTCCTAGATCTCAGGTTGGCAGGATTAACTAGAGGAGAGAATGGCTGGGAGACTGTGTGCAGATACCGTTATTCTATAGGGAGGGCAGAAAGAAGTTTATGGGTCCTTCTCTCAGTGTAGGATTTGAGCTTATCTACTAAAAATTAGGACAGAAGTAGTGTAGTGGGAGACTCAAGGGGAATGGAGAGAGTTTGTAGTAGTTGTAGTAAAGAATGAAAAAAGTTGGGACGCCTGGGTGGCTCAATTGGCTAAGCCTCTGCCTTTGAGCCCAGGGTCCTGGGAGTGAGTCCCACATTGGGCTCCTTACTCAGCAGGAAGCCTGCTTCTCCCTCTGCCTGCCACTTCCCCTACTTGTGTGCCCTCTCTCTCTGTCAAATAAATAAAATCTTAAAAAGAATGAAAAAAGTTTTAGAAGCTCAGCTCAAAAAAGGAAATCCATCCCTTTCTGCCTCTTCAGGTGCTTGGCTTTATCAAATTTCCCTGTGTCTTCTCTAACTGTAAACCCTCTCTTTCTATTGGGTCCTCTCAATAACATGTAAACATGTTTTAGTCTCTTCCATTCTAAATCAACAAACATTCAAACCACTTTTTTGGAACTGTGCCGTGACCTGTTGTCCCCAGGCGGTGAACGCCTTATGTTCTTTTCCTCTACAAAGCTAAAAATCTTCAAAGACTTTCTTATATTCTGTTTTTATTTTGCTCCCATTCATTTATCAATTCACTTTTT
Organism: Eumetopias jubatus; assembly: GCF_037043125.1. Taxonomy (NCBI): domain Eukaryota; kingdom Metazoa; phylum Chordata; class Mammalia; order Carnivora; family Otariidae; genus Eumetopias; species Eumetopias jubatus. The sequence goes on from NW_028274820.1 coordinate 40,285,693, forward strand.
ATTTAAAAATTTTTTTCAACCCACTTTTTAAAAATATTAGCTGACCCCCCAAACCCAGTCTCCCCATTTTCCATGGAAATAACACCCCAATATTTAGCTGGGCACTGGACTGCCTAGATAAAGACTCTATTTTTCAGCTTCCCTTGCAGTTCAGTGTGTCCATGTCTCTAGATTCTGATTGATGGGATGGGAAGTGATCTGTGTATCTTTGAAGAAATTATCCCAAAGTAAGGAGGTATGCCCTTCCTGTTTTTTTAATCTCCTTCCTGTGGTAGAATGTGGATGAAATAATTCAAACACTGGCAGCCGACTTGGATCATGAGAAGAATTCGGATGGAAGCCACACTTGCCATGGGAATTGCAACAATGGGAGGCCATTCCAGATTGAACTGGCAATCCCCAGATATCTTGGACTTGAATAAGAAATAACTTCTGTCTTACGGAAGCCAATGCTTCCAGCATGTAGCCACGGTTCACAGCCATCGCCTTAAGTATTGCTGGGCCTAAGGCCACTATAGACTCTAAGCCTCTTATTTTCTGCTCTGCACATTCACCCTAACCAATTTCATCTGTCCATTTCACTTAGCATCTACATACTGAGGACTTTCATACTGAAATCTCCCAGATATCTCTCTTGAGCTTCAGACCCATACGTGCAACAGCCAATTGAATAACTGGAATGCATATACCGTTAACATCACGTGATTATCACATGCAAATTTTTTCATTATTTCTGCCCACCGCCTCCCCCAAAAGTTTTTGTTTGCCTTCCTGTGTTTATTATCTGTGTGAATAGCACTAGTATCCACATAGTTGTAAGAGCTAGAAATTTCACCTTCCTCCCAATCCCCCCCATTCCCTTGGTGTTTCTGTCTAATCGATCATTGCACTTTATTTCTTCATTTTAATATCTCATATACATTCACTTTTCTCCACCTCCACTGCTATTTCCTGGTTGAGGCCACTGCTATTTCTTGCCTATACTGGTTTCTCTATGGAGTCTTGCTCCCTCCCAGTCCTTTCTTCACATATTTTATTTTTTTTATTTTTATTTATTTTTTAAAAGATTTTGTTTATTTATTTGACAGAGAGAAACACAGCGAGAGAAGGAACACAAGCAGGGGGAGTGGGAGAGGGAGAAGCAGGCTTCCTGCGGAGCAGGGAGCCCAACGCGGGGCTCAATCCCAGGACCCTGGGATCATGACCTGAGCCGAAGGCAGACGCTTAACAACTGAGCCACAAGCACCCCTCTCCACATATTTTAAAAGACACATCCAATCATGACACTTCTTTGCTTAGACTCTTCAGGAGTTCCCCTTTGTTTTGGGATGGAAGCCAAATGCCTTTGCGGGACCCACTAGACCCTTCATGATATCCCTGCCTTCCCTCTTCCAACTCATGGCTCACCATTCCTCTCTACCTCTAAGCTACTGTATAGGTATAGGGAACTGATGGCAGTTTCCCCAAATTCGTATGTTCTTCCCTGTACTGATCTCTACCTGTACTGAATTGTCCTGCTTTCTTATCTGGCTGACCATATAGTCCCTAAACTTCCCTGAGTATAGGGAACTATGTCTTGATCACCATTTGCACACAAAGGACGTAGCACATAGTCTAGGGTATAGTCAACAGTACAACAAATATTATCGCCTACCTACTATGTTCCAAATGTCATGGAACTTACAATATGGTGGACTCAGTATTTACTGAATGAAAATAGGATCTTAATGATTTCATATACGGGCTCAGAGAAGTTTAATAATTCTTCAAGCATCCCAGTAAAAAATGTAACTCAGACTATATTTGATCTAGGTTTGCTGGTTCCAAACTCATGTTCTCACATTAACATATACCACTTTTACACAAAGACTCTTTGTGAAGGGACTCACCTAATACTTTCAAATGGTTTCTAATTTATCATGGATTTCCTGGCTTTTCTAATTAGTCTGTGGTTTCTAACCAGCTTATAAAGCAGCAGTCTCAAGTTGTGTTCATCTGAAAGCAAAACAGTTGGTCAATTAAACCAATTTAAAAAAGAAATAAACAATTGAATTTCTTGGAGGAACACCAGTTTTCTTTTTAAGTAATTAGTTTTGCATCAATGTAGGCATAGTCTTAGACTCCAGAATGTTTTTTTTCCTCTTTCCAATTGGACTTGGAATTTGAAAGTGGCCTTTCTTGTGCTTTGCTTCCTCAAATTACACAAAAGATTAATTATAGGGAGACAGGTGCCTATAGGAGCCAGGTAAGTAAAGCAAGTGAGTAGGGATGAATGTTGTATAATAAATACAACAGCATGCACATGCTGATAAACGTATGTTGTGGTAATTTTGAAAAGAAATGCAAGACTACAGGGGTGGCAGGAAGAGATGGCTGTGGAAGTGGTTGGCCAAAAAAGAAGATATAAAGACCAGATTCTGGGGAAGAGAAGAGAGGCAATAAAATAATTTGGTGGAGTCTTAGAGACTGCTTTTTCTGGGAGAAAACCCTCTTGGGGTGACCAAGGGACTATGGCAACCATCTTGAACTGGAGCCTGAGGCTGAATAAATTAATTCTGTAAGGAGTTTCCTCTACAGGTTGAGGGGAAGCAAAGAAATAGGTAGAAAAATCCACTCCTCAGTGGAATGAGTCATGAAAGTAGCTCATTCCCACACCTCCATGCAAGCTGTTTTCCCCAGAGTCACACATTTGGTGGTGGCCAGTCAACATGTGGGAGGAAGAACAATAGCCCTCAAACCAAGAAGCCATCATTGTCCCTTAGCACAGGGGCTGAGGGCTGGATGAAACCTAAATGCTTCCCAGAGGTTTACTTTACATAGAGGCAAGGCCGCAGAAATCTGGAAGCTAAAATGAAATATCTCCATGCCATAAAAAATACAAATCACTATCTTTCTTCTTTTAGCCTAATAGTGTTTGGTTTTCCAATACTTACAGCTGAAAATTGAAAATTTCTTAAACTTACAAAAAGTTGTTCTATCTTACTCAAAACAAATTAAAATGGAAAGAGATACCATTTTGCATCTATTAGATCAAAAGATCCAACATTCAATTCCATACCGTGATGGATAAACTGTGAAAAAGTAGGCACCCTCAAACATTTCTGATGAAATATAAGTTGGTTATAATGTTTTTGAAGGGCAATGTGGACGATTTAATACAATTAAAAATGTATGGACTTTTGCCCCAGAAGACCCGTATCTAGAAATTTGTTCTTCAAATGTACTTAACCATGTGAAAAGCAACATATATATGAAGTTAGTCATAACAGTACTGTTTGTAACAACAACAGAAAAAAGAATCAACCTAAATGCCCATCAAGAGGTTAAATGAAGGATGATACATCCATATGGTGGCATACTATAAAGATGTTAAAAAAGAGATTCAGGAATGTTTATTTTGATGTGTAATATTTCTGATACATGTTGTTTTGTGAACCAATTAATTTTATACTATCACTTGCATAAAAAGAGAATGAGACAGAATATATATTCATATATATGTAAATCTCTGGAAGGCCATGCAGCAAACTAATGAGTCATTAAATATTTGGGAAGCAGGCTTGGGAATTTAGCAGATGGGGAACAAGTTCGAAAAGCAGATGTTTTTTAGTGAATAACCCTTTATTCTTTTCATTTTGGAGTCCTAGAAATAGTTTACTTATTCAAAAATTCAATACGTGTATTTAAAAGAAAATAACAGAGTCCTAGCTTATTCATTAGAACTAAGCACGTGTGTAGGGATTCTGGCACTGAAGTTTTGACGATGTATATTGACCCATCTGGCTTCTTCCACCTTCTAGAATTTCTGGTCTATTGCAGTTCTAAAGATCAGGACTGCAGTGCTCAAAAGAGATAGTCCATGATTAAGGTGGCCCCTACAGGACAAATTGAGAATTTTTTGTTACTTTGTTCCCCCTTTAAAGGCAGAAGAGTTTAGGACAGATGGTCTGGGATTGTGACCCTGGATTTCCCTTTGCTGTGACTAGAAATTAAAGTTTTCAAAATTACTGATGTAAACTCTGCATACAAATCCATTTTATAGAGAGCAGTTTGGGATGTCAGTGTGCTAAAGAAGGAAATATACCTGATGCTGATGCTCTCCCTGTCATTCAGACCTTTGTAACTAGTCAAAGATTCCCTAACTTCTCCAAGCCCTCGTTTACTCACTTGTAAAATGCAGATATTACCACCCTTGTAAATGTGGTGCTCACTAAAGCTTTCACTTTAAAACTCAGAGAAACAATGACTCCATGATATCCAACCCCTAAGGCAATCCCAGGTCCTCCAAACTCACTTGAACATGAAGTAAGCTGCTAAAGACCACAGTCCAACAAGACCACTTCAAACAAAGAAAAATCGCCTAGGGAAAAGAACCAGAACGGCCAGATTACATCACTAAGGAACTCTTATGTTCATCGCATGGTGGTGTTCTAGTCACCGCTGTTGTGTTCCCCATTTTCTGCATTTCCAATGGAGTTCTTATCATTAATTACATTGTTCTTTATCAGTGAATAACTGGTGTATTGATGGAGGGTGATTAATGTTATGATTTGCTAGAAACTGCCATAATATTTTATTTATAGTAAATATAATATTTACTATAAATTCCTATAATTGTGAGGATTCAAGCCTAGATCTGACCAAGAAAGTGTATCACCTAGATATCCCAGATTTGAAGTAATAAAGACTTGGTTGCACCCTTCCAGAAAGGGGATGACAGATTTTTAATGTTCTCTGTAGACATGAGCATTTCTTAAGATGTATATATGGAAAAAAGGATTAGTGTCTGGATGCTGGGCCATTGCGGTATTCATCCATTTTCTTTTATGTTATACAACTCTAATTTTCCGCAAGGAAATCCTAACCCTAATCCCCAAAACTTTACCCCAACCCTCAATCCACATAGTGTGAGTAAAATTGACCCCCAATCTGGCTCAAGAAGAGAGATGAGACTCAGACCCGGACTATCAGAACACTATAATCCTTACACTCAATAATGTAAACATAAAATTCAATTTGAGCCAATGGAGTATCTGGTTCGGTAGTTTTTGCTAACCTTGGAGCTGTAAAGTTTTAAGACTGAAACTGCCAGGGATCATCACATGAAAGAAGCCTATCTAAGACAGAAATGAAACTTGGGGGAGAGAGAGAGAGATCTTGAACTCTAAGAAGTTCATGTCTAGTTATATGAATAATAAATTTCTTTTTTTCATTTCAGTCACTATGAGTTGGGTTTTCTAACACTCGCAAGTGAAAAAAATGTCAACTTAATCCACTGGGTCTTCAGTAAGTGAAAAGATGCTTAACTTCACTTAAAATATGGAAAATAAAAATAAAACTGCACTGACATATCACTTTTCAACTATCAGATTTGCAAATATCTGATATCTTGATAGCTCATTATATTGAACAACTTTGAGGAACTAGTAATTGTCGTACTTTGCTGGTGAAAGTGTGAAGGTGGTATAATCATATGGCAAGGAATTTGGAAATGTTTATCACAATTACAAATGCATTTACCTTTTAGCTCTACAATTTCACTTCTACAGCATGTAAAATGAGGAAACATTTATTCATTAAAGCATTGTTTGTAACACAAAACATAATCTAAATATCCATTAAAGGGTCTGGATAAATGAAGAACTAGGTGCATCCATACAGGGGAATATATGAAGCAGTAAAAAAGAATGAGGAATTTCTTTTTGTGCTAATGTGAACATATCTTTAATATTTGTTAAGAGAAAAAATTTTAAGTGCAGATATTTGTATCAAATGTTTGTTTAAAAATGAGGGGGAGAAAAGTATCTTTTCATAGTTGCTTGCATATGTATGAATATTTCAGAAAAGATAGAAGAGAAACTGAGAGGACTAGCTATCCATGGAGTGGGGCAGTGGAACATGATATTTAGAGGATAGATTCAGAGGGAGATTCTTTTTCACTGTATACCTTTTATTTTATTGTATTTAAAAATTTTGGGAACTATATAAACTCTTCGCAAATATCTTTAACATACATTTTTTAAAAAGAAAGATACAATAACAGCAGAGTGGGGTTCTGGAATTCTAAGTTATACCCGGAATGCCAGCGCTGGAATATCAGCCGCTTAAATTGAATGAGCAGGCTTTCTTCCATCTTCTAGAACCTTAGCTTTAAAAGAGATGTGTATTGCGCAGCTGAAAAAACGATATCCTGTAGCAATGGTGGCACCTACAGGACACATTGAGAATCTTCTGTTTGGTTCTTTTTCTTTTTTTTCTGAGAGTTGGCTGTAGGGCATGATAGGGGTGGTGATTGGTTTTCCACTGGAGTCCCTGAACAAAAGCATTTTGTTAATCTCTGTAGATTTACTGCCATGTACACCTGGATACAATACTGTCCCTAACACTTACTGTCTGCAGCTTTAGGCAAAGGCACTGGTATCTTCTCAAATCCATAGTTTCTTCCCTTGTACAATGTAGATAATACTATCTACCTTATCATATTGGTGCCTACTAATATTATATGTGAATTGTGTTCCTGATGTAATATCAACACTGCCCCCACCAATGGCCTGTGATTGCTCAATGCTTGAGGGGAAGCCAGAACTCCTCTGAAACTCCATCAATAGAAAGCAAGATGCTTCATAAACACAGTCCCCAGAAGGGGATCCTGAGGGTGCCTTCCTGCAAGGGACTGGGAAAGAGGGAGATAGAGGGGTAGACTAAGAGAAAGAAAGCAAGCAAGGCTCCAGGACATTGTTTGAACCCTTGGATCCAGGCGTACTAGAAGCTCTGAATTTATCCCTGACTTTTCAGCTGTAAAGTCAACAAATCCCTTTTTCTAAAGCCAGATTGAGGGTTTTTTTGTTTGTTTTTATCTTTTTGTCCCTAATCATTTCTAATCCTACAAATTAAGAGTTTCTCAACTTCACTCATAATAAAGATATGAATTAAAAATGAGATAGTATTTTCCACCCATTGACAAAAAAATAAAACTAAAATCAATCACCCACTATGTGGGTCAAGTTGAGGGGAAATATTTCATTTTACTGGGAAGAGTGTGAATCTAACAATCCCTAAAGAAGGCAAATTAGACATATTTGCTTAATTGCAAATACATGTATCCCTTGACCTAGCAATTATGCTTTCGTGTAATTTGTCCCACAGATATATATCCACACATGCAAAATGAAGCATGGACAAGGTCATTCAGTGCAGCAGTGTTTGGAAATGCAAACAATTAAGAATCAACCTAAATGGTCATCATTCATGGAGAACTGATTTCATTCACATAGTGGAGAACTCAAAATCCATTAAAAGGAGTGAGTTTTTTTTAAGAACTTATAATGAAAATCTCTCCATAATATGTAGCTGTTTAGAAAAAAAAGGGAACAGAAGAACATGAATAGCCAGCTGGAAATAGGATTAAAAAGGGATGAGGGAAAGGAACCTGTGTTAATATTTAATTGCATGTGCATTACAACCTCTGGAAATATAGACAAAAAATGAATTACCATGGTCACGTCTATGAAGCGAAAACTGGTAGACAAGGGACAAGAATGGAGGGAGATTTTTTTCTAAGAAGACTTTTTTACACATTTTAATTTTTGAAACCTATAACTACATAACCTATTCAAAAATGAAATACATAAAATGTCAGGGGAAACGAGTCCTAACTTGCTGAAATTATGGAACTCTAAATCCATGAGTGTGTGTGGGGGGGGGGGATCTTTAGATTGAATTTTATGTGGACTGAACTCCATCTTAGAGAATTTCTGATCCTTTCCAGTCTTGAGAGATGAGGCTGCAGAACTAGAAAGAAACATCCTGTGGTTACAGCGGCACCTACAGGATAAACAGAATATTTCAACTTGTTTGTCCTCTGGGGCAGAGGAATGGGAAAGAACATGAGAGGAGTTTAGCAGAGTATAGGTGAGGAATGGTGATTTTTCCCATTAGAGTTGCTAGATATTGTGATTTTAATTTTCATATAAACATTTTGGAAGCTTAGGCCTTAGAGCTAAACGATGTTGGTTACCAATAATAGCTTTGTCACTCACTATTACTCCTCAGCTGTGTGGCTTTAGGTGAAGGAACTTAGTATTTCTGAGCCATGGGTCTACTCTTGTAAAATGTGAACTCTGCTATCTAAGTTGCAGGTTAATGCCTCACGGAGTTTTAAGAGACTTATCTTGCTAGAGAAACCCCAGATCTGGCAAACAACATCCTGTGATTATTCAACACTTAAGGTAATCCTAAATCTCCCACGTCCTTTCCAACATGAAGAGAGCTGCTAAAGAGAGGTAGCCTGCAGGAAGGGCCACCTCCTCCTCCATAGCGACCGGCTCATAGGGACTGTGGAAGGTATAGGACAAAGGAGATCCTTCCAGAGAACTGACCATAACAGCCAGGTCACATTACCTCCAGGTCAGGGATACCTTGCTGTTCCTTTCCTGTGGGTCACTCGAAGTGCCGTGGACCAGAGAACACTTTATGCCATTTCCCATTCTCCTCCTTGCCAAATGGATGTTTTGTTGTATTTATCCTCTTGGTTGTTTTTTTTTTTTTCTTCCTGATCCTTCATGTGTGTATTACGGTTATGCTAGAACCATAGTTTGCTGGGCTAGGAGGAGTCCCACCTGACCAAGGAGACTGCATATGACCCAGAAATCTTAAACTTGGGGTAATGGGGCTAGATAAGTCACTGGGTCTCCCTCTGGGAAGGGGATGAGTACAGTTAATTATGGCTCCATTACGATTATGGCATGGGTGTTTTCTAAAGGACATGTGTGAATAATGCATGTGTATGGATATTGTGGTGTCAAAGGAGTGGGTTACAGCACAAAATGTGCTGTTCACCAATCAGTGCTTACTCATCCTTCTCCATGTAACGTCACTTTGATCTTTCACCTGACAGCCAGACATCCATCTAGTTTGGGGATTTTGACTCCATCATATGACTCAGGCCTGGAAAACCAGAGCCCTGAATCTCCCATCCAATGCAAGTCAATGAGAATCAGGGCAGAGACTGTTTGAAGATGGGGCCAAGATGGAAGGAAGCTGGGCCAAGAGAGTGAGCCAGCCAAAGAATGAGAGTGAGAGAGAGAGAGAGAGCACGCTCAGTAACGAGAAACCACAGGCCTTGGTGATATCTAAACCTTTGAATTAAGGTCCATTGGAAATTCTACATCTACTTCTAGATTTTATTTTTAAAGATTTTATTAATTTATTTGAGAGAGACAGAGATAGTGAGAGAGAACATGAGTGGGGAGGAGAGGGAGAAGCAGGCTCCCCACTGAGCAGGGAGTCTCACGTGGGGCTGGATCTCAGGACGCTGGGATCATGAACTGAGCTGAAGGCAGATGCTTAACCAACTGAGCCACCCAGGCACCCCTACTTCCAGACTTTTTAGTCATGAGAAAACAAATATCTTCTTGCTTATGCCATGGAGTTGGGCTTTCTGTCACTTGTAATCAAAAGTATTCTAACTCATTCAAATGGCTCTTCAGCCAAAAAATGCTCAAACTCACTTATAATAAGAAAAATAAAAAATAAAACCGAGATACCTTTTTTGTTCCAATCTCAGATTGATTGACAAAAACCCAAAACATACTGTGTTGGCCAAGCTGTGGGGAAATAGACCATATATGGCTGGCAGGAGAATAAGCTGGTTACAAGCCCCGCGAAGGGCAATGTGGAAAGACCTATAAACATTGCAAATGCATGCATGTCTCCTCAAATACTATCAGGTATTTCACATGTATGTAAAATGAACTATATACAAGGCTACTTATTTTAGCACTGTTTTTAATAGCAAAGAAATCAACTTGCATGTTTATCATTGGAGAACTGAGTCGATAAAATTAGGTGCATCCATACAATGGGAATACTTTGAAGCTATAAATAACAAGAGGGAGAGAAATTTTTAGGTACTGATATACAAAGATTTCCAAGATACAGTATTAAACAGAATAATGAAGATAGTGGAAAATGTTATAGTACATATACTATCACACAAAATAAAAGAAGGTAGTTTTAAAAAACCAGAGAGGGAGACAAACCATAAGAGACTCTCAATCTCAGGAAACAAACTGAGGGTTGCTGGAGTGGAGGGAGGTGGGAGGCACGGGGTGGCTGGGTGATGGACATTGGGGAGGGTATGTGCTATGATGAGCGCTGTGAATTGTGTAAGACTGATGAATCATAGACCTGTACCCCTGAAACAAATAATACATTATATGTTAATAAAATAAATAAATAAATAAAATCTTTTCTTATATATGACTAAAACATACCCGGAAGAACGAAAGAAACTAAAAATGTTGGTAACCTTTGGCATGGACTCAGTGAAATGGAAATTTTTTTCATTATGTTCTTTTTGTACTTTTCATTTTTTTTAATCACAGAAATGCATTACCTATTCAAAAATTAAATGAATTAATTAAAGATTGAAAATGCCCTAACTAGTACCCAGGAGCTACAGAACAATAAAAACAGATTATGGATGTTGTCGCTGAACTGCATAGATAGCAGTCAGCCTGTTGCTTCTTCTAGAATTTCTGGTCCATTGCAGCCCTGAAAGATCTGCGCTGTAAAGCTGGAAATGGATGTTCTAGGATGAGGGTGACACCTTCAGGACAAAGTGAGAATTTTCTGTTGTTTTTTTTCCTTTTATCACTTTACTTTGGCAGAGAAATTTAGTAGGGCATGGAGGAGAGGCAGTGAGTATGAATTTCCCACTAGAATTGCTAGATATGAAAGTTTTGCTAATAAAAACATAGATATTGCAAACAAACTATTTTTATGTGAGGTACACAGGGAAGGATGTGGAATAGAGGGGTCAAAGTAGACTCCTCTTCACAAATATTGGCTTTATCACTCCCCAGTTGTATGGCTTTAGACAGAGCCGCTTCACATTTCTGAGCTGTACAACCTACATGAATGAAGTAAGGATAATAATGCTTACCTTACAGGATTGTCGCCGCCTAACATTTTAATGGAGATTCACAACCAGAGAAATCTTAACCCAACAAAGAGTAGCCTGCAATTGTGTGATCTCTGAGGTTATTCCAGGCCTCCAAACCTCCTTCTTCAGGAAATGAGATGCTAAACAGATGCAACCCATAAAGAAGCTCCTCCCCGAAGATCCCCACCTCAAATGGGCCCATGAAAGATAAAGAGAAGAGAAAGCCTTCCAGAGTGGCCACACTCTATGACTAATGAGCTCATTTCACCTCAGAGTCAGAGGTCTTGGTAAGTGTTCAAGGTCAGAGACCACTGTGGGCTGTTCCCAGTTCTCTTTTCCAAATGGAAGGTTTTATTTCAATTGTCACTGTCTCTCCCTTTAAATGTATAATGTGACTTATGGTTTTCATTTAATCATAGTTTGCTGGACTATGAGAAGCCACTTTAGGACCCGACTAAGAAGAATACTTGTCACCTGGAGATTCTGGATTGGAGCAATAACTATTTTATTTATGAGCTTAGGGTTGTTTCTCCCATCCCCTTCTGGGGTGTGGATGGACACAGTGTTTATTGTGAATAGTAGCTGCATGATATTGATATGGCCATCTTTGAAGATATATGCATGGGTGGGGGGGTGTGGTCCTGTGACTCAGTCCTGGACAAACGAAAGAGCACAGTCCCCTGCCCCCCCTCCCCCCCCCCGTGATGGCCCAAGGATAAGCATGTGATACAAGTGAAGTCAGTAAGAATCAGGCTTAGGTCTTTGTGCTGAACTTGAGCTGTGAGGATAAAAGCCTGGTGCTGCCTGGGGCCATTACAAGAGGGGAGACCATCTGAGAATAGAGCCAAGCAACAGGAAAGTGGAGAGAGACAGAGTAAAGCAGAGACAGGGAGACAGAGAGAAGGGGGAAAAGCCAGACCTGGTAACATCCTTTGAGTCACTGGATCAAGGTGTGTCTGTGTCTCTAGATACAACCACTGACTTTACTTTAATGTGAATCTTATTTCTTCTCTGTTGCTTAAACCAGATTAAGCTGAGTCTTCTACTACTTGTAATTGAATGAGTTCTTATTAACTTATACAAAAAAATGTTATGCCCCCTCATAAAAAAACAGAAATACATAAGAACACTACATAGCGATATCATTTTTCACCTATTGTATTGCCAAAAATCCAAACACTTGCTAACACATGTTTGGACAAGCTGTGGAGTCAAAGGCATTCACATATAGGACTGATTCACATATAAATTGCTACAATCCTTAAGTGGGGAGGCTTGGAAATTCTATAAAAATTACAAGTGCACTCACTCTTTGACCCAGAAAGACCACTTTTATGAATTTAGTGTATAATATACTTGTACCAGAGAAAGACCAATGTTCTGATTATCCTTTATTTGCTTCCCCACCTCATTTCCATTTTCAGTCCTTTACTACCTTGCTTTTTAGGAGGCTGACCTCACTGAGTGTATCACAGAGGCTCCTCTACCCTCTGACTAGGCTTTAGGTGGAGTTCATGTAATGGAGGGATGGGACATCAGCCAGGAGATTGAGAGGGAGAAGACAGGTCGAGATTTTTATTCCACAAACTCCTGCCTTGACAAGAATTGATTCTAGAAGAGATTTTGTTTCTCTATCTCCATAGCTAATGTCAAATGGCGCCTTCCATAGCTACAGCCATCCCCAGACTCTGATGACACCAATTCTTCCCCATTGTCCCTCAAGGCCATATGCTGGTAACAGATTTCTCCTGCAGCTAATTCCATTTTTTTTTTTCCTGCTCCCTTAACCCTGCTTATCTGTGATAGTTAGTTTTATGTTTGGGGATGAAATTAACATTTAATCTGGAGACTGAGTGAAGCAGATTGCCCTCCACAATGTAGGTGAAACTCATCGAACCAGCTGAAGGCCTGAGTAAAACAAAAGGCCAATTCTCTGCCCCTGGTAAGAGAGAATTCTCCTCCTGAAGGTCTTCAAACTGGAAGATCATCTCTTCCTGATGTTACAGAAGCTTCAGATGCATATTAGAGCATTGGATCTGTGGATTCTGGATTTGTCAGCTTCCATAATCATGTGAGCCAATTCCTTATAATAAATCTCTTTATAGATAGATAGATAGATAGATAGATAGATAGATATAAGCTATTGATTCTGTTTCTCTGGAGAACCTTAACTAATGTGCCATCTGTCTTAAAATATTTCCTTCATTAAATTCTCTTCAGTTAAACCCTTGAATATGTCATTTTTGTCCTGTGGAGGCCTTGACTGATGCATTAACTGGTATCAAGAATGGCCCACAGAAACAAACCCTCCAAATGGATTCTGTTGCCCATGGCCTTTTTTTTTTTAAAAAGATTTTTATTTATTTATGGAGAGAGAGAGAGAATGGTAGAGAGAAAGCACGAGAGGGAAGAAGGTCAGAGGGAGAAGCAGACTCCCTGCTGAGCAGGGAGCCCGATGCGGGACTCCATCCTGGGACTCCAGGATCATGACCTGAGCCGAAGGCAGTTGCTTAACCGACTGAGCCACCCAGGCGCCCTGTTGCCCATGTCTTTGATAAGCCCACAGATATCCTCTGGCAGAGGAAGTAGTATGCTAGTAATCCATGATATGTGACAATATCATAATTACTCTTGCCAGCCCCAGGTGACATAGTTTTCTTCCCTTGCACTTCAAACCCAGAGATGCTAAACCACCTGTGGATTTTAGCTCATCTCTGGTCTTCACTGTCCTTGGTGGCTTCCCTTAATCTTACCCATCCCATTGTAAATAATCACTTCATTATACTCTCTTCAGTTAAACTCTGGAAAACATCCTGTCTCCTGCAGGACTCTAACTGGCGCAATGACTAACATTAAAGAATTATTCACTACAGCCCCATGTGCGACAGGCATTCGGGGGACATGCCCAGGAGCACTGGTTTGGGGACAGAGTGACTGCATTTGGCTCCACCACTCAGTTTTGTGACCAGAGGCAAGTTTTTCTCTCTGTTTATTCTCTCTGTTTCTCAGATTACCCATCTGTAAAATGGAAATAACAACCGAATGTAATGGGTTGTAGGGAGGATATGTAATATCACTTTTGCACATCTGTAAGCGCAGGGTGAGTGCTAAGTGTGGTAAGTAGAATTTCTAAAAGATAGGGAGATCATTGGGGTGGGTCTGATCCAATCCCAAGATTCCTTAAAAGCAGAGAGCTTTCTCCTGCTGGTGGCAGAAAGGGAAGTCAGAAAGATTCCAAGCTCTGAGAAGAACTTGGTGTTGTGCCCTTACTGGTTGGAGAGGGAGGGACTGTGGGAGGGGAAGGAGGCTCCTTGGGGGATCAGGGAGGGGGTCCTGGCTGCCAGTGGGCAAAGAAACAGAAACTTTGGTTCCACAACCCCCAAAACTGAAATCTGCCCACACCCTGAATGAACCTGGAAATGGAGCCACCAGTAAGAACCCAACTGAGCCAACAACTTAACTTTCTCCTTGTTGGTCCCTGAGCAGAGAGCCAAGCCAAACTCCTCTGGACTTCTGATATATAGAACGTGAGATAATAAATGGGGTTGTTGAAGCCACTAAGTTTGTGATAACTTGTTATGGCAGCAATAGAAAAATAATACAGATCACTATTTTTATTATTATTAAGCAGTTATAAATAACGGAATTGGAATCAAACTAAATACCCAGCAAGAAGTAATTGTACATTCATGCAGTACAATACTATTTAGTTGTTTAAAAAAATGTAAGGAAGCTTTTTATGCAATGTTATAGAAAATTCTTACACTTAGGTTTATGTGGGAAAAAAAGTATAGGGGTGCCACCTGGGTGACACAGTTGATTAAACATCTGACTCTTGATTTCTGCTCAGGTCATGATCTCAGTGTCATGGACTCGAGCCCCACATCAGGTTCCGTGCTCAACGTGGAGTCTGCTTAAGATTCTCTCTCCTCCCTCTGCCCCTCCCTACCCTGCTCTCTCTCTCTCTCTCAAATAAAATAAATAAATCTTTAAAACAAAAACAAATTATAGAATAGTCTATATCATATGCTGCCATTTACGTACTACAAGGATGCAAATTATATATTTATATTTGTATATACATATGTATTAAAACTCCCTGGAATGATACAGTAGACTAATAGCTGTGGTTATGTGTTTTGAGGCAGCATGAATAAGAACTAGGCAGATGGGGGCCAAAGTAGGAGGGAGATTATTATATACCTTTCATGCTTTCTGACCTTTGCATCATGTAAAGAGTCTCTATTCAAAAAATTAGAAATGATTTTTTATGTGAAAAATACAATCCTAATCTATACCTTGGAGCTATAGAACTCTAAACACACGCATGAGTTTATGACTATGAACCACTAACTCCATAAATTGGTTTATTCTATCTTCTAGAATTTCTGGTCTATGGCAGCCCCTAGAGATCCCAGCTGAAGGGCAAGAAAGAGATAGTCTATGGTTATGGTGGCATCTGCAGGACAAACTGAGAATTTTCATTTGTTGATTTCAGGTTTTTCTGAGAGACATACATTGGAAAGAGTGAATGCTGAGTCCCCAGTGGAATAGCTCAGTTGAAAAGCTTTAATAATGACTGATAAAGACATAGTCACCCAGGTCCCACGGGGTAGGAAGTGCTGACTGGCTTCACATTTTCTCTGTGTCATATAGGTAAATGATCTCCAGGTTCTGGGAGCATGGAGTGTGCACAAACCTGCCCCTTTTGAGCAGTTATATTCAAGAGTCTAATCCAAGAATCTAATAATAGGAAAGAGTACATGTCATGTTCTGAATTTGGGGCCGGGTACACGGTGAATTCTCAATAGCCTGTAACCAGCATATACCCTCCAGTATTGTTGAGCTCACAAGGCCAGCTGCCCTACAAGGGTCACCCTGCTTCAGCCCAAGCCCCACTTTGAGGCCTATTTAGCTTTTCTCAACTTTCCATGAGCCAGCTCATCACACCAAACACAATTTAGCTTTCTTGAATCTCTTAATATCAAACCAGAATAGCCCATTTTCCCACTCTTCACTGCTCTGAATAGTTGGGGCCATTTTTTTTTTTTTTGGAAACTCTTGGTATGTCTGTTTGATTTTGCAAGAAAAATATCACAAATTATGTTTATACATTTTTTTTAACCAAACTGATACTAACATGTATTTATCCACATAATTACATGACATTTTCTCCTCCGGGATTGTAATTAAACTTGAGCCTGACCTTTCCTCACCTTCAGAACATAAAGGTTCTTCTGAGTCTCTGTTGGCCTTATGTATATATGCACAGCATCACATTTTTAGACTGATAGGCTCCTGCATGTGTGTAAGACTAAAGCAAAATAGAATTTGAGGTCAAGAGCTGAAAGAAATTCATTAGTAATTTTAAACTATGAATAAATATAAAAGGTTTTATAACTCAGTGAAAGGAATATTTACTAGGTTAACAAACTAGGCAAGCATGATTATTAAAGAAAATAAGTATAGAGTTATGTTTATACCTAAAATAAGAGGGTTGAGTCCCTGCTCCCTTGATGTTTAGACCAACTAGAGAAGAGAAAACCAGACAGTAAAAGGATGTGATGATTATGATTTGAAGTAGTGCAGGATCTAGACAGAATTAGGAAAAAAACAAGGGAAGAAAGAACCCTGTGTTTCCAAGCAGATGGTGCTGCATATCATAAATATTGTGATGAAGATAATGACCCAGGGGGTTTGGGGCTGGTCAGATGACACTCTAATGGGGATTTCAACAACCCAGATGATAGGAATTACAGAGAGTGACTAGTCGTAATTAGTAAAAAATCTATGCTGTAATAGACATAAGATAGGCTCAACCACAGAATAATGAATACATAATATGGCAAATAAAGTGATAACATATAATATTGATAATTACAAAATATTGCTAAAGGATTCAGACATGAAGTTGGAAAATTATAAACCACATGGCAATAAACGGATATATGGATATCATGTTCCTTGATATTACTAAAGTTAAAACAAAGGGAGGCCGGAGGCAGTCATCACTGAAATGGATATTTGCAGGATGAAAAATTAGATGGCCAACCCCAAACAACAATTTAAGAGCTAAAACATAGAAAGATTATAGAAGAGCAAAAACAATACTGATGAAAATAGGAGAGATAGCATGGGCATAACGCATGCTTACAAAACAAATTGTTGTTCAGACAAGTGTAGACAAAATGAAGATTGGAACATTTATAAGGCAGCATCTCCCCAGGAAAGAATTACAATTATGGGAGCAACTAAAAGTGCGGGTGGGATGTAATGATGTCCCAGATGAGAGAAACATAGTTAAGACAGAATTCGTCTACTGAAAGAACGGAGAAGATTATTGCATACTAGAGCGGACTGGAGACAAATAGAGAAAAAAAAAAAAAAAACATATACCAAGAAATCTATTAGAAAAGGAAGACAACTCCCTTCATTTATTATGGACATGAGAAGCATAGGCAACTTCCAAGAGACAGAGTATTAGACCACATACATAGGGACAAATGGGCTTCATGTAGCCCCCAACCAAAGTACCGCTCTCATTCCAAAAGAGAGAAAAGGAATGGATGGTTGTAATTAAAAAAAGAACAGGGAAAAGCTCAAAGTATAAAGAGAAAGCCTGGAACTCATAACTAGAAACTTGGTCTTCTTTTATCTTCCTGGATCAGAAGATTTTCTTTATATTAGCTGTTAAAATGTAATTGAATTTTAAATGTTCAGATTACTAGATATAGGATTAGAAATATCAATAGTTTCAGGAAAAATGCCCAGGAGTATATATAGGAAATAAAAAGGCAAAACTTAAAATGTTAGGAAGAAGATTTATAGAATTTATTTGGTGTTTTTATTGTGGGAAAATGTATTATAGCTTTGATACATTTCCTAAATGTGCATAGATGAGCTATTTAGATTTTCTTCTTGAGTCAGTTTTGGTAAGTGATATTTATCTAGAAATGTGCCCATTTCATCTAGGTTTTCAAAGTCACTGGCTTGACATCGTTGCTGCAGTGGCAGATTAGGGGTTCCTTTGTGATATTTTTTGAGATAATTATAGAATCATAAGAAGTTATGAAAATAGTACAAAAAGTTCCTGTATACCCTTCACCCAACTTCTCCTAATAGTAACATTGTACATTATGAAAACAGGGGAGTTGATATTGGCACAATGGACTAGATACAGATCTTACTTGGATTCCACCAGTCTTTACATTTTGTACTACATTTTATAGTTCTATGAAATTTAGCCACTTGTATAGATTCATATAGCTACCATCGTAATCAAGATATGGAAGGTATGTTCCATCATCTCAAAGTCCTCCACTGTGCTACACTTATAATCATAACCCCTTGGCACCTACCTCCTTAACCCCTGACAACCACTGATCTATTCTCCATCTCTATAATTTTGTCATTTGAAAATTATATGAATGGAAGCATATGGTATTAAACCTTAAATACTGGCTTTTCCTCACTCAGCATGGTGAATGATATTGAAAAGCTCTTTATATGCTTATTTGCAACCCACATTCCCTCTTTTTGAAAAAAAATATTTTATTTATTTATTTGAGAGAGAGACAGAGCAGGAGTGGGCGTAGAGGCAGAGAGAAAGGGGCAGAGGGAGAAGGAGAAGCAGGCTCCCCACTGAGGTGGAGCCCAACGCTAGACTCCATCCCAGAACCCTGAGATCAAGACCTCAGCCCGAGTCAGATGCTTACCCCAGTGAGTCGCCCAGATGCCCCCATATTCCCTCCTTGGTTAAATGTCTGTTTCAGTCTTTTTCTAATTGGGTTGTGTTTTTATTGTTTTTTTATTTTATTTTATTTTTTAATTTTTTATAATGTTTTTATTATGTTATGTTGGTCACCATACAGTACATCATTAGTTTTTCTTTTTTTTATTATTATGTTATGTTAATCACCATACATCATTAGTTTTTGATGTAGTGGTCCATGATTCATTGTTTGCGTATAACACCCAGTGCTCCATGCAATACGTGCCCTCCTTAATATTCATCACCAGGCTCACCCATCCCCCAACTCTCCTCCCTCTAAAACCGTCAGTTTGATTCCTGGAGTCCATAGTCTCTTATGGTTCTTCTCCCCCTCTGATTTTTCCCTTTCATGTGTTTTTCTTGTTAAACCTGGAGAGTTCTTTATAGCTCTTGGATGCAAGTCCTTTGTCAGGTATGTGATTTGCAGACATGCTTTCCCAGTCTGTGGCTTGTCTTTTTAACCTCTTAGAATGGAATTTTTCATAGAGCCAAAGTTCTTAATTTTGATGAAGACCAATTTATCAGTGTTTCTTTTGTGGATTATGCTTTTGATGTCATATCTAAGAATTTTTTGCTTAGCCCTAGGTCACAAAGGTTTTTTCTTAGATTTCTTCTAAAAGTATTATAGTTTTACATGTTCTCTTATGTTCCAGTTTGAGTTAATTTTTGTGTAAGGTGGCAGGTTTACATCCTAGTTCATCTTTCTTGCTGTGAATGTCCACTTGTTCCAGCACCATGTGTTAATAATACTATTCTTTCTTCACTTAATTACTTTTGCACCTCTGTCAAAAATCTGTTGGCCATACTTCTATAGGTCTATTTTTATGTTGTCTATTCCATTCCATTGATCTATGTGTCTATACCTCTATAAACCTGTCTGGATTACTGTAGCCACACAGTAAGACTTAAACCAAGGTAATCTGATTTCTCCAACTTTATTCTTCTTTTTTTAAAAATATTTTTAAATATTTTATTTATTTGAGAGAGAGAGAGAGAGAGGGAGAGAGAAAATGAGTGGGGAGAGGGGCAGAGGGAGAAGCAAACTCCCTGCTGAGCAGGGAGCCCAATGTGGGGCTCAATCCCAGGACCCTGGTATCATGACCTGAGCTGAAGGTAGATGCTTAACTGACTGAGCCACCCAGGCACCCCTGTAGATGTTTTTTATGAGATTGAGGAGATGCCCCTTGATTCCTAGTTTTCTGAGAATTTTATCACAAATGGGTGTTAAATATTTTTTCAATGCTTTTTCTGTGCCAATTTATATAATTGTGTGGGCTTTCTTTTTTATCTGTTAATATGTCCAATTACATTGATTTTCAAATATTGAACTAGCCTTTTATTTCTGGAATGACTCTTGTTTAGTTGTGATACATAATTCTTATATCATAAGCTATACATATCTTATGTGTACATATATTATAGATATAAGATACAGAACACATACATAATACTGGATATAATTTTTAAATATTTTATTGAAGACTTTTATGTTTGTAGTTTTCTTATTTTGTCCATCTAATTTTGGTATGAGGGTAATACCACCTTCATAAAATGAGTTGGGAGCTGTTTCCTCCTCTTTTATTTTCCAAAAAAGATTATATAGAAGGTGTTAATTCTGGTTTAAATGTTTGGGAGAAATGTCCATTTAAGCCATCTTGGCTTGCAGATTTCTTTTTCTGGAGCCATGTAATTTCTAAATTAATTTATCTGGTAATTATCAGACTATTCAGATTCTCTCTTTCATTTTTAGTGAGTTTCAGTAGGTTGTGGTTTTCGAGGAATTGATTCATTTCATCCAAGTGATCAAATGTATGTGTGTACAGTCAATGCTAGTGTTTCCTTAATATCCATTTAATATGTGCAGAGTTTGCATTGATATTCCCTTTTTCGTGCCTAACATTGGTAATTTGCATCTTTTCTCTTTTTTTTCTCTGTCAGTCCTGTTAGGAGTTTATCAATTCCATTGATATTTTTAAGCAACCAGCTTCATTTTTATTGATTTTTTCCACTGTTTTTCTGTTTTCAATCCATTGATTTCTATGTCTTAATTATTTCCTTCCTTCTGCTTGTGTTAATTTTGTTCTTCCTTTCTAACTTCCTGAGGAGGAAGCTAAACTATTGATTTAAGATTTTTCCTTTTTCTTAATTAGCATCTGGTGCTAAAAATTTCCTTCTAAGTCATTTGGCTGCATCCCACCCATTCATTCTGATATGTTTATTTTCATGTTTATTTACTTCAGTGTAATTTTTTATTTCCTTTTAGAGTTCTTTTCTGACTCATGGATTATTTGAAAGTGTGTGGATAAGTTTACAAGTGTTTAAGGATACTTCTATTTTCTTTCTCATGCATTTCTAGTTTGATTACATTATGGTCAAAGAACATATTTTGCATGATTTCAATTCACTTAAGTGTGCTGATGCTTCTTGTAAAACCAAAGATGGTCTTGGTGAATATTCTGTGTGCAACTGAAAAGAATTTGCATTCTGCTGTTGCTGGGTGGAGCATTCTATAAATATCAATCAGATCTCATTGATTGATGGTATTTTTCAGTTCTGCTATATTCTTGCTGATTTTTTTCTGTTAGGTATATCAACTACTGAGCATTGAAATCTCCAATTGCAATTGTAAATTTGTCTATTTCTCTTTTTCACTTCTCTCAGTTTTTGCTTTATGTATTTTGAAGCTTGGTTGTTCGGTGTATACACACTGAGAATTGTGTTGTCTTTTTTGATGGATTGACCCTTGTCATTATGTAATGTGTCATTTCTTCTTTGGTCTGAAGTCAACTTTATCTAATATTAATGTAGCCACTCTCACTTTATTTTATTAATATTTGAATGGTATACTTTTTCCAGCTTTTTACTTTTAACTTAACTATATCATTATATTTAAAATGAATTTCTTGAAAAGATGCTCAACATAACTAAGCATCAGAAAAATGCAAATCAAAACCACAATGAGATATCACTTACACAGACAGAATGGCTAGAATCAAAAAGATAAGAAATATCAAGTATTGGCAAGAATGTGAAGAAAAAAGAACGCTCATGTACTGGTGGTAGGAATGTAAATTGGTGCAGCCACTGGGGAAAACAGTGTGGAGGTTGCTTAAAAAGTTAAAAATAGAACTACCATATCATCCAGTAATTCCACTACTGGGTATTTACCCAAATAAAGCAAAAACACTAATTCAAACTGATAAATGCACCCCTATGTTTATTGCAGCATTATTTACAATAGCTAAGATATAGAAGCAACCTAAGGTTCATCAATAGATGAATGGATAAAGATGATGTGTGTATGGCTGTGTATATATACATATACATGAGATCCTGCCATTTGTGAAAACATGGATGGACCTACGAGGTAATATGCTAAGTGAAATAAGTTAGACTGAGAAAGACAAATAGTATATGATTTCACTTATATGTAGAATCAAAAAACAAAACTAGGGAACAAACAAACAAAAAGCAGAAAAAATAAATACAGGGAACAAATTGATGGGTGCCAGAGGGAAGAGGAGTGGAGACATGGGCAAAATGGGTGAAAGGGAGTGTGAGATACAGACTTGCAGTTGTGGAATGAATAAGTCACAGGGATAAAAACAAGCGTAGGTACAGCAAAGGGAATAGAGTCAATAGCATTGCAATAGCGTTGTATGGTGACAGATGGTAGGCTACACTTGATGGTAGCATAACATACAGTTGTTAAATCACCATGTTGTATACCTAAAACTAATGTAACAGTGTGTGTCAACTGTACTTCAATAACAATAAATAAATAAATAAATAAATAAATAAATAAATAAAATTTCTTGCTAATAGCATACAGTTTGGTCATAGTTTTTATTCACTCTGTTAATACGTTATTTAATTATGTATTTACATATTAGACAATGTTACAATTTTAATTTAAATTGACTAATAATTTTTAAAATTCATAAGGAGAATGATATTCTATTTACGTACCCATATATTTACCCATTCCATGGCTCTTTCTTTATTCTTGATGTTCTAGGTTTCTTTCTATTATTATTTTCTTTCTTTTGGAATAATTTCTTTCTGCAATTCTTTTAGGTCAGGTCTAGTAATAACAATTTCTTTTACTTTTTCTTCATTTGAAAAGTTTTTATTTCACCTTTACTCTTAAAATATATTTTTGGTGGATATAGAATTCTGAGTTTATAGTTCTTTCTTTCAGCAATTGAATATATTTTGCCACTTCCTTCTGACTCCTATCATTTCTGATAAGAATTTCACTGTTATTTGAATTGTATTATTTGAAATGTGTTTTTCCTTCTGGATCTTTTAGGTTTTTTTCCTTGTTTTTAGTTTTCAGAAATTTGATTATGATGTGTCTGGGAATGGACTTCTTTGGGTTCATCTTGTTTGTGGCTTACTCAGTTTCTTGAATCTATTGTTTATGTGTTTTACCAGATTTAGGAAGTTTTTCACCATTTTTTGTTAAAAATTTTCTCAGCCCCACACACTTTCCCCTCTTCTGGGACTCTGATGACACAAATGTTACATCTTATATTTTTTGTTCCATAGGTTCCTAAGGTTCCATTCATTTTTTTTCAATTGCCTTTTTGACTGTGTTCAGGTTCTGTAATTCCTATTGATCACCTTCAAGTTTACAGAAGATTTTTGCATCTATGTTCATGAGAGATATTGGTCTATAATTTCCCTTTCTTGTAATGTCTTTGGTTTTAATTTTAGGAAATGTTGGCCTCATAAAATTAGTTTGGAAGTATTCCCTCTGTTTCTATATTCTGAAAGGGATTGCATTGGTGTAATTTCTTCCTTAAATATTTGATAGAATTCAGCAGTGAACCCATCTGGTTTGGCTCTTTCTTTTTTGGAAGGTGATCAATTATTGATTCAATTTCTTTAATAGATATAGACCTACTCAGATTGTCTATTTTTTCTTGTGTGTGTTTTGGCAAATTGTAGCTTTCAAAGAACTCATCAGTTTCATCTAGGTTATCAAATTTGTGGGCCTAGAGTTATTCATAGAATTCCATTTTATCCTTTAATGTCAGGGCAATCTGTAGTGGTGTCTTCTCTTTCATTTCTGATATTAGCAAGTTGCATCCTTTTTTTCTTCATGAGGCTGGCCAGAGGCTTGTCGATTTTATTGAACTTTTCAAAGAGCCAGCTATTTGTTTAATTTATTTTTTCTATTGATTTCATGTTTTCAATTTCATTGATTTCTGCCCTAATTTTAATTATTTCTTTCTTCTGCCTATTTTGTACATAATTTGCTCTTCTTTTTCTTAAATATCCAGCCAGATAAAGAAACCTCTATTTCTATAAGATGACAGCATGTTAACCACTTAACTATAGTTTAAAGATTAAAGGAAAAGAATAATAAGAATATAGTTGATGAATACATAATATAAAATGAGATAAATTATGACATCAAAAAAATAAGAAGGGAGAGAATTAAAGGGGTGATTTTTTTTTATATAATCAAAGTTAAGTTGCTACAAGAACAATATGGACTGTTAATTCATAAGATGTTTTATGTAAGCATCATAATAACCACAGAGCAAAAATATAGTGGATTCACAAAAGACAAAGAGGAGGGAATCAGGGCATACCATGGAAAATCACCAATTCATAAAAATAGGCTTCAGGAGAGGAAAAAAGGAATGATAAAACTACAAAACAGTCAGAAAGCAATTGATAGCATGGCACTGGCAAGTCCTTACATATCAATAATTATTCTAAATATAAATGGATTGAATTACCTAGTCAAAAGGCCCAGAGTGGCTGGATGGATTAAAAAATGAGACCCAACTATATGCTACCATCAAGAGACTCACTTCAGTTTTAGGACACTTTCAGGTTCAAAGTGAAGGGATGAATAAAAATATTCCATGCCAGTGGAAACCAAAAGAAAGTGAAGGTAGCTATATTTATAATCAGATAAAATAGACAATAAGCCAAAAATGGTGAGAAGAGCAAAGTAGGTTATTATATAATGATAAGGGGTCAACTCATCAAGAAGCTAGAACTATGATACATATGTATGCACACAACATTAGAGCACCTAAATATATTCAGCAAATACTAACAGATCTGAGGGGGAAAATAAACAATACAACAATAGTTGGGGACTTCAATACCCCATTTTAAATAATGGATAGATCATCCAGACAGAAAATCAATAAGGAAACAAAAAATTTGAATTATTTTTTAGGCTAAATAGACATATACAAAGTGACCAATAGGCCAGAGAAAAAAATCAAAAGAGAAATAAAAAAATATCTTAAAACAAACAAAATGGAAACACAAAATACCAGAATTTATGGGATGTAGCAAAAGCAGTAATTCGCGGGAAATTTATAGTGATAAATGCCTACACTAAGAAAAAAAGAAAGAACCCAAATAAACAACCTAACTTTACATCTCAGAGAAAAAGAACAAACTAAGTCCAAATTAGTAGAAGGAAGAAAATAACAAAGATCAGAGCATAAATAAATGAAATGGAGATCAGAAAAACAATAGAAAAGATCAACAAAACTAAGAGCTGGATTTTGAAAAAATAAACAAAAATAACAAAACTTCATTTAGACTAAGTAAAAAAGAGAGGAGTCTCAAATGAAAAAAATAAAAATGAGAAAGGAGACATTACAAATGATATCACAGAAATACAAAAAGTTACAAGAGACTACTACAAACAATTATATACCAACAAATTGGATAACTTAGAAAAAACAAATTCCTAGAAACATACAACCTGCCAGGACTAAATCTTGAAGAAAGAGAAAAACTGAACAGATCCAAAATGAATAAGGAGATTGAATCAGTAATAAAGATGATCTCCCAACAAAGAAAAGTCCAGAACCAGATAGTTTCCCTAATAAATTCTACCAAACATTTAAAGAAGAATTAATGACCATCTTGCTCAAACTCTTCCAAAAAATTGAAGAGGTGGGAACACTTCCAAACTCACTTATAAGACTAGCATTACTGTAACACCAAAACCAGATAAGGACACTACAAAAAAAGAAAACTAATATAGATGTAAAACTTTTCAACAAAATATTAGAAAATTAAATTCAATAGCACATTAAAAGGATCATACCCCATGATCAAGTTGAAATTATTCCTGGGGTACAAGGATGGTTCAACACATATAAATAAATAAATGTGACACATCACATTAATAGAATGAAAGGTAAAAATCACATGATCTCAATAAATGCAAAAAAAGTATGTAACAAAATACAAGTCTTCTATGATAAAAACTCCCAAAAAATTAGGTATAGAAAGAACATAGTTCAGCATAATAAAGTCCGTATATGACAAATCCACAGCTAACATCATACTCAACAGTGCAAGGTTGAAAGCTTTTCTACTAAGATCAAGAACAGGACAAGAGTACTCACTCTTTTTTTTTTTTTAAGATTTTATTTATTTATTTGACAGAGAGAGAGAGAGACAGCGAGAGAGAGAACACAAGCAGGGGGAGTGGGAGAGGGAGAAGCAAGCTTCCCACAGAGCAGGGAGCCTGATGCGGGGCTCGATTCCAGGACCCTGGGATCATGACCTGAGCCGAAGGCAGACGCTTAATGACTGAGCCACCCAGATGCCCCAAGAGTACCCACCCTTACCACTCTTACTCAACATACTACTGGGTGTCCTAGCTAGAGGAATCAGGCAAGTTCGTGATATAAAAGGCATCCAAATTAGAGAGGAAGAAGTAAAACTGTCTTTATTTTCAGATGATATGATTTTATATGCAGAAAATCCTAAAGACTCCACCAAAAAAAAACCCTATTTTATACACACAAAAAATTACCTCGAACTGGATTAAAGACTTGAACATAAAACTTGAAACCGTAAAACTCCCAGAAGAATTCATAGGTGGTAAACTCTGTGACATAGGTCTTAGCAATGATTTTTTTTAATCTGACACCAAAAGCATAATCAACAAAAGCAAAAATCAACAAATGGGACTACATCAAACTAAAAACCATCTCCACAGCAAAAGAAACCATCAATAAAATGAAAAGACAACCTACAGAATGGGAGAAAATAATTGTAAATCATATATCTGATGAAGGGTTAATATCCAAAACAGAAAGAAATGAAACCCAAAAGCAAACAAACAATCTGATTAAAAAATGAGCAGAAAATTTGAATAGACATTTTTCCAAAGAAGACATACAGAGAGCTAATAGGTACATGAAAAGATGCTCTATATCATTAATCATTAGGAAAATACAAATAAACCACAATGAGATATCACCTCATACTTATTAGAATGGCTATAATCGAGAAGACAAGAGATAAGTGTTGGAAAGGATGTGGAGAAAAGGGACCACTTGTGCACAGTTGCTGGGAATGTAAATTGGTGCAGCCAGTGTGGAAAACAGTGTGGAGGTTCCCCAAAAAGATAAAAAATATGATTCAGCAATTCCACTTCTAGGTATTGCTCCAAAGAAAATGAAAACACTAATTCAAAAAGATTTTGTAGTCCTCTTTTCCAGCTGGAAACATGGAGGGTGCAGAAGAGAAGAAAAAGAAGGTTCCTGCTGTGCCAGAAACCCTTAAGAAGAAGCGAAGGAATTTCGCAGAGTTGAAGATCAAGCGTCTGAGGAAGAAGTTTGCTCAGAAGATGCTTCGAAAGGCAAGAAGGAAGCTTATCTGTGAAAAAGCTAAGCATTACCACAAGGAATGTAGGCAGATGTACAGCACTGAGATCCGAATGGCGAGGATGGCAAGAAAAGCTGGCAACTTCTACGTACCTGCAGAACCCAAATTAGCATTTGTCATCAGGATCAGAGGTATTAATGCTGTGAGCCCAAAGGTTCAAAAGGTGTTGTAGCTTCCTCACCTTCGCCAGATCTTCAATGGCACCTTTGTTAAGCTCAACAAGGCTTCAGTTAACATACTAAGGATTGTGGAACTGTATATAGCATGGGGGTACCCAGACCTGAAGTCGGTGAATGAATTGATCTACAAGCGTGGTAATGGCAAAATCAACAAGAAGGGAATTGCCCTGACAGATAACACATTGATTGCCTGATCTCTTGGTAAATATGGCATCATCTGCATGGAGGATCTGATTCACGAGATCTATACTGTTGGAAAACGTTTCAAAGAAGCAAACAACTTTTTATGGCCCTCAAATTATCTTCTCCACGAGGGGAATGAAAAAAAAACCACCAATTTTGTAGAAGGTGGAGAGGCTAGCAACAGATCAGACCAAGATCAATAGGCTTATTAGAAGGATGCACTAAGGTATCTACCATGATTATTTTTGTAATCTAGTCAGTTAATAAATGACTACTCTCAAATGGAAAAAAAAAAAACACAAGAAGATTTTGTACACTCATGTTCACTGCAGCATTGTTTACAATAGCCAGTACATGGAACAACCTAAGTTGGATGATAAAGGTGAGTGGAATATTATTCACCCATTAAAAAGAATGAAATCTTGTCATTTCATCCTTTTCATTCTTTTTTTTTTCATTCAACATGGATGGACCTCAAGAACATTAATTATTATGCTAAGTGAAGTGAGTCAGACAGAGAAAGATAAACACCATATGATCTTCCTTACACATGGAATCTAAAATGAAACAAAGAAAAGATAACCAAGCTCATAGAGGCAGAGAATAGGTTGGAAGTTGCAAGAGGCAGGGAGAAATGGGTGAACTGTTTTGTTTTGTATGTAGTTTAAATAACATGTGTAAAATTAAAAAAAAATAATGATTTGATTTTCAATCACAGTAAGAATTTAAGGGTTTTAGAAAACACTCTAAGTCTTAGTGAATGTAAACAGCTACTTACAATATTAGTTTTCCAAATTGATAATAATAATTAAATTTGACCATAAAAATCATGACTATTTCAGTAGAAAGTGTTGTATGAAATTTTGTATTTCACAAGAAAAATCTAAATAGTCAAAAAAAAAAAACACCCACTCAAACAGCTGCAAAGGCTTTGGAGGTTATGTAATTTATGTAACTTTTGTTGGCTTTGTGGTTAAATATACAATTTCAGCTGATTTTTTTTAATTGAAGGAAAATAATTTCTGAAGAAAAAAAAAGATTCCAATACAATAAAGTGGCAAAAGCATAGTTTTTTCAGGAAATCATGATGGAACAATGTCATGTGTAGAGGGGGGCGGGAAAAGGAGCTTCAACTTATACCTTGCACCATAGACAAAAATTAACTCAAAATGGAGTCTATAATCTAAAGCTATAAAATGTATGAAGTAGGGCGCCTGGGTGGCTCAGTTGGTTAAGCGACTGCCTTCGGCTCAGGTCATGATCCTGGAGTCCCTGGATCGAGTCCCGCACTGGGCTCCCCGCTCAGCGGGGAGTCTGCTTCTCCCTCTGACCCTCCCCCCTCTCATGTGCTCTCTCTCTCTCTCATTCTCTCTGTCTCAAATAAATAAATAAAATCTTTAAAAAAAAATGTATGAAGTAAAACCTAAAGCTATAAAATGTATACCAAAAAAAGATAAGTTAAATCCTTTGTATCTTGAGTTAGGCAAAGAATTTTTACATACTTCATCAAAAGCACCATGTGTAGTAGAAAAAAATTGATTAATTGAACTTCATCAAAATGTAAAATTTCTGCTGTCTAAAAGGGCTAATATTATTTGATTTCAAGAATTATTAGAAAGCTATAATAATTAAAATAGCATGTACTTGTGTAAAAGTAGACAAATAGATCAATGGGACAGTACAGAGCAAGAGTTTGCAAATTTTTATTAAAAGGCCATTTATGTGGGGTGCCTGGGTGGTTCAGTCAGTTAAACTGCTGACTTTTGGTTTTGACTCAGGCCATGATCTTAGGATCCTGGGATTGAGCCCGGAGGAGGGCTCTGCACTCAGTGAGGAGTCTGCTTCAGGATTCTCTCTCTCCCTTTGCCCACCCCCTTGCTCTGTCTCTCTCTGTCTCTGTCTCTCTCTCAAATAAATAAATAAATCTTTTATTTTTTTATTTTTTTTAAAGATTTTATTTATTTATTTGAGAGAGAGAGAATGAGAGATAGAGAGCACGAGAGGGAAGAGGGTCAGAGAGAGCAGCAGACTCCCTGCTGAGCAGGGAGCCCGATGTGGGACTCGATCCTGGGACTCCAGGATCATGACCTGAGCCGAAGGCAGTCACTTAACCAACTGAGCCACCCAGGTGCCCCAATAAATAAATCTTTTAAAAAGGCCATTTATGTTAAATATTTTAGGCTTAGTGGCTAAGAAGCAAAATTGAAGCTTTTATGTAGGTATCTACAGAGCCATTTGAAATTAAGCCCATTTAAAAATGTAAAAGGTTTTCTTAGCCTACAGACATTAGAAATACAGGTGGCTATTCATATTTGACCCACAGGCCATAATTTGCCAACCCCTAGTATAGAGATTCCAGAAATAAGCTTATATATATATATATATATATATATATATATATATATATATATATATGAACAACTAAGTTTTTGTTTTTCATTTATTTGTTTGTTTGCTTGCTTTCCAAAAATCACAAAGGCAATGCAGTGGGGAAAGGATAGCCTTTTTAACAAATGGTGCTGAAACAGTTGGCTGTCCCTATGCAAAATCATGAACTTGAAACCACACCTCACTCTTATACAAAAATTAACTCAAAAAAGATCTTAGACTGAAAGGTAAAACTTAAATGTATAAAACTATCAAAAGAAAACATAGGAGAAAATTTTTGTGACCTTAGATTAGGCAAAATTTTCTTAGACAAGACACCAAAAGCACAATCCATTAAAGAACACAGTAATAAATTGGGTTCCATCAAAATAAAAAACTTATCCTCTTTAAAAAGTAGTTCACACTGGTCAGAATGGCTAAAATTAACAACTCAAGAAACAACAGATACTGGCAAGGATGTGGAGAAAGGGGAACCCTCTTACACTGCTGGTGGGAATGCAGCCACCTGGAAAACAGTATGGAGATTCCTCAAAAAATTTAAAAATAGAACTACCCTACAACCCAGCAATTGTACTACTAGGTATTTATTTATTCAAAGCATACAAAAATAGTGATTTGAAGGGGCACATGCACCTCAATGTTTATAGTAGCAATGTCCACGATAGCCAAAATATAGAAAGAGCCCAGATGTCCATGGACAGATGAATGGATAAAGAAGATGTGATACATATATAGGAGGAAAACTATTCAAATGACATCACATTTGTTGTTATAAACCAGGTTAGGAGGCCTGAAGAAAGTGGTACTGTATTTTTTAAGTGCTGAAAGAAAAGAGTTGCTAACCCAGAATTTTATACTAGGTGAAAATACTCTTTAAATGAAATGAAAATCAGGACATTCTCAGATGAAAGAAAACACAGAATTTGCCACCAGCGAAGAATGAATGAAAAGAAAAAGAATGGCTAAAGGAATTTCTCTAACTAGAAAGGAATAGCTAAAAGAACCTTCAAACAACAATAAAAAGGGAAGAAAAAGATGGTAAGCAAATGTATGGGTAAATACAATAGGCTTTCCTTCTCCATTTGAGTTTTCTAAATTATGTTTGGTAGTTGAATGAGTAATTATAACACTGTCTGATATGTACAGTGTAACAAAATATTTTAAAAATTACATTATAAATGGTACAGGAAAAAGTAACACAAAAGAAGGTAAGGTTTCTATATTTCACTTTAACTGGTAAAATGATAACACCAGTAGACCATGATGGTTTACATACATAATGTAATGTCTAGAACAACCATTTAAAAAAGTATACAAACAAAGATGCACTCAAAAACATAAATTAAATCAAAATGGAATTCCAAAAACTGTTCAATGTATCTATAGTAAGACAGAGAAAAAAATAAAAGCAAAAGAAGAAAAATGAATAAAAAAATGAACTTCACACTTTAACCTTAACATATGAATAATTTCATTAAATGTAAATAGTATAAATCTATCAATTAAAAGACAGAGTGGATCATAAAATACAACCTACTATTGTCCGTTTATAAAAAAAATCTCACTTCAAATATAATGATACTGACTAGTTGAAAGCAAAAATATGGGAGAAGATATATT
Source organism: Eumetopias jubatus (assembly GCF_037043125.1). NCBI lineage: Eukaryota > Metazoa > Chordata > Mammalia > Carnivora > Otariidae > Eumetopias > Eumetopias jubatus. The sequence continues at coordinate 40,317,446 of NW_028274820.1, forward strand.
ATGCAAACATTAATCAAAATAAAATAGGAATGGCTATATAAGACCAGATAAAGTAGACTTCAGATCAAAGAACATTACCAGAGAGGGAGAGGGGGCAGTTATACAGGGGTAAAGGGTCAATCCACTAACAAAAGATAGTAATCTTAAAGGGGTATGGGCCAAACAACAGAGCTGAAAATTATGTGAGACAAAATTTGATAGAACTTAAAGGAGAAATAGACAAATCTACAATTATAGATGGGAGACTGTAACACCTCTGTCAACAACTGATAGAACAAGTAGGCAGAAAATCAACAAGATATAGAACTCAATAACGCCATCAACTAACAGTATCTAGTGGACGTATAAGGAACACTCTGCAGCAAAAGCAGAATATACATACTTTTTCAAACACCCATGGAACATATACTGATAGACCATATCCTGGTTCATCAAACAAACCTCATTTACAGAACTAAATATGTACCTTAGAAAATAGAATAAAATTTTAAATCAATAATCTAAGGCCCCACCTTAAGAACTTAAAAAAAAAAGGAGAAAAATAAATCCAAACAAAGAGAAGAAAGGAAATAATAAAGAGCAGAAATTGGTAAAATAAAAAAATAGAGAAAATGAAACAAAAATAACAACCATTAATATACAAAACAACTTGGATGAGTCTCCAGAGGACTACACTGAATGAAAAATGTCCAACTCAAAACTTTACATAATGTATTATTCCATTTATATAACATTGATGAAATAAATTAATGAGTTTTATTTCAAAAATGAAAAACAGACTAGTTGTCAACAGGGGTTAAGGAGGGGATGTAGGCAGAGGGGAAGTAGGTGTGGATATAAAAGGGCAATATATAGGTTCCTTTTGTTGACAGAAATGTTCTATATTTTGATGTATCAGTGTCAATATCCTGGTTACTATATTATACTATGGTTTTGCAAGACATTATATTTGAAAGAAATTGAGTAAAGGACACATAGGATCTTCATCATTTTTTACAACTACATGTGAATCTACAATTATGTCAAAATAAAAAGTTGAATTAAAAAGAAATAATCACAATTTCCAAAACTCAATAGTGATTAAACAAATTCCTCAATCAAAAATAATTAAAAGATTTGAACATACAGTTCACTAAAGAAGGTAAAAAGTGCATGAAAACACTTTCATCATCATTAGTCATTAGGGATGTACAGATTAAAAGCACAATGAGTGGGGCTCCTGGGTAGCTCAGTCAGTTAAGCGTCTGCCTTTGGCTCAGGTCGTGATCTCAGGGTCCTGGGATTGGGCCTGGAGTCTGGCTCCCTGCTCAGCCGGGAGTTTGCTTCTCCCTCTCCCTCTGCCCCTTCTCCTCCCCGCCCCCGTCACCCCCTTCCCCTCCCCAGCTTGTTCTTGCTCTCTCTCTCTCTCAAATAAACAAAATAAATAAAATCTTTAAAAAAATCTTAATATATATATATATATTTGACACACACACAGAGAGCACAAGTAGGCAGAGCAGCAGACAGAAGAGGGGGAAGCAGGCTCTCTGCTGAGCAAGGAGCCCGATGTGGGGCTCAATCCCAGGACCCTGGGATCATGATCTGAGACAAAGGCAGTTGCTTAACCGACTGAGCCACCCAGGCACCCCTAAAAAAATAAAATCTTAATAAAAGCACAGTGAGATACCACTACACACATATCAGAATGGCTAAAATTTGAAAAACGACGATCTTAAGTGCTAAGAGGGAGACAGAGCAACTTGGACTCCCATAACGATTGGTGAGAATGCAAAATGGCATAGATGCTTTGGAAAATATTTTAGTAGTTTCTTATAAAGTTTAATATCCTTATCATACAACCCAATAATCATACTTCTCTGTTCACACAAAAGTTAATCATGAATGTTTATAGCAAATTTACTTAGAGTCACCCAAAACTGGAAATAACCCAAATATCCTTCAATTTGTGACCGGATCATCAAACCATATTACATCCACACAATGGGATACCATGCAGCAATGAAGAAGTACAAATTTCTGATACAATCATGCGAATGTATCTCAAATGAATTGTGCTAACTGAAAGAAGCTAACTCAAAAAAACTAAAATACTCTATGATCCCATTTACATGACATTCCTGAAAAGGCAAAACTGTGGGGACAGAAAATTCGGTGGCTACAGATGAGGGGGACAGGGAAGGAGGCATGACTATGAAGTGACACAGGGAAATTCTGGGGGGTGGGGATAGAACGGTGCTACATCTTGAGTAAGATGGTGGTTACATGAATGTTGGCATCTGTGAAAATTGGAGTCGCTGGGGGTTGAAAAGCAGGAGACAAGAATGCCATCCTTGATCTGCTCTTTTCTAGCTATGTGACCCCAGACAATATGCTCTCCTTTTCTGTGCCTCTTTTTTTCCCATTTAGGAACAAGGAAAATGAACCATATGATCTCTAAGTTCTCTTCCCTTAAGAAAAGTGTACTATTTTGATATTGCAGTATTTTCCAACAATACTGCCCTGGGAATCTGGAATCCTGAATTTTAGACTTGACTCTGCCACTTTCCAGCTTTCTTCTTTCAGACACATTGCTCTACTTTCTGAGACTTCATTTATTCTACAAAATGAAAGTGAATAATATACCATTGCATATATATGCCGCGTTTACCCATTCATCCGCTGATGGACACTTAGGTTGTTTCCATGTTGGCTATTGCATGGCGTGCAAATGTCTCTTCCAAATACTGATTTTATTTCCTTTGGGTACGTATCCAAAAGTGGGAAAGCTGGATTATGATAGTTCCATTTTTAATTTTTTGAAGAAGTTCCATACTGTTTTCTATAATGGCATACCAATTTCATTTCCATCAAGAGTGTACAAAGGTACCCTTCTCTCCACATCCTCACCAATACTTATCTCTTGTCCTTTTCATAATAGCCATTTATGATCATATGAATAAACCTGGAGGACATTATGCTAAGTGAAATAAATCAGAGATGGGGAGACAAGTACTATATGATGTCACTTAAATACGGACTCAAAAAGAGCTGAACTCATAGAACCAGAAAGGAGAACAGTGGTTGCCAGGAGGTGGAGGAAGGGGAAATGTTGATCAAAAGGCACAAACTTTTGTTCTAAGATGAATAAGTTCTGGAGATCTAATGTACATCATGGTGATTTTAGTTAATAATACTCTAGTGTATACCTGAAATTTGCTAAGAGTAGACCTTGAGTGTTCTCACCACATAAAAGGTGACTCTGTGATGGATGCATTAATTAGCTTGATTGGGATAATCATTTCATACTGTATATGCATATTAAACCATGTTGTACACCATAAAAATCACAAGGTACAACCTAAACACATGAAGTTTTTATCTGTCAATCATGTCAATAAAACTGGAAAAAATAAAAATTAAATAAAAAATAAATTTTAAAATAAAAAAAACAAGATGAAAGTGATAATATTTACTTTACAGAATTGTCGCAGAAACCACATTAGGTATTATTTATTAAAGTGCTTGGCATATCAAAGGTGAGTAATAAGTCTTAGGAGGATCCACATATACAGAATTAAATGATCTCTAAATTCCTTTAGAGTTCCGAAAATCTATGTTGGCAACCAAAGTTAGCTCTTAAAATTATATATTAAAAAAGAAAGAAAGAAAAGAAAAAAAGATTTTGCTGCAATTCTAACATGAGCTCTCTAGAGGTCTCTATTACCAAACAAATCAGCATATATTCTACTGTTGATTTTGAAGTTTAGAAACTGAATCTATTGCTCTCTTGTCAAATTCAGTATTCTCCAAAGAGATTTCTTTGCATTTTGGAGGCCATATCATTTGATTTTCTGATCACGTCAACCTTTCCTCAGTCAGGGTACAGAAGACCCTTCTTCTAACGCTCATTAGCAACTTTGGACTGAGAATAGAGCAAATGTTATCTATAACCATATTATAATTTTTTAAAGGTGAATTTAACTGTTTCTCTATGTCAAAAGCCATTGGCCCCAGACATTACCCTGTTCCTTTCTAAACTCGGGTTATCTCTCAAAATAAACAGTGAGACCAAAAAATGGAGGGAGGTGGTAGAAGAAAGAAAAAGAAGAAAATCTCAAGGCCGTGTTTTTCTTAACCACTGTTACTCACAGCTATATATTTCAGGCTGTTTCCACAGCACACACATGTATTTAACTAAAACAAATGTTTCACAAAGCAATAATTATCCTTACAGAGGGAGACACACTTTTATATTTCCTCTTCTATTCTGTCCTATTCTTTTTAATAGTGCTTTTGACACACTAGTTAATTCCATGAAGGTCTGTAAAAACGCTGCCTTAGGAGATGCCAAAGCTAAAAAGAAGTACTTTGGTCTCGTGTGCAATAATACTGTTGGACCTCAAAAGACTTTGTGAAGTGACAAGTCAAGGTGGCAAAAATATGCACAATGTGATTCCATTTCCACAAAGAATGTGAGTAGACATAGATACTTACTTATTTAAAGGGGTTGGGTAGGATGCTGTGCTGGATTATGCCTTCTTTTTAGATTCAAGTTAGAGTTGGCCGTAAGGGTACTTCCGTAAGATTTGGAAGACAGGAACAAAACAGCGGCCATTACTCTCAGGTACCATGGTCAGATGTGGTGACAGATGGCAGGGGAGGTCGGAGCTCCCCACGCATCTGGTCTTTCTGATCTCTGGCCCAGTCTAACAGCAGCCCGGAGCTGGTTTAGAAGAAGATGCTTGGCTCTGGATCCACAGAGATGAAGTTATGCAGAGGGGCTAGCTTCCCATGGTCACGTGCAGGAGCTCATGCTCCGGAGCCCACATTACTGATCAGACACACTCAGCTTCTCAGCTTTCCCTGCAAGTTCCAGGACTTGGCTTCCCCATGCTATCGCTTCCCACACGCTGTGCTCTGACTCCCCTTCCAGACTTTCATCTCCTCACTCCCAGCATTTTTGTAAGGTCTGATTCCTATAATAAATGTCTTCTTTCCATAATTGTCCTCATGGTTCTGCTTCCCTGACTAAACCCTGAATGATACCGGTAAATATGAATCATTTGGCAGTAGCTACATTTGAAGAGGAGAATAAAAGTGATAGGAAATACAAAGGATGATGAAAACTTTTCACTGTAGGATGTCTAAATCATGTAAAGTTTTACAATAGAGTATATTCATGTATTATTTACGTTCTCAGAAGAAAGAAGGAGAGAAAAGGAAAAGAATGCTTTTAAGATAACAAAGCGCACTCAGACACAAAAGTGCAAAATAGAAAATAAAACCACCATCTTCTAAACATTCCACATTGCATGTAAGTGACTTTTATATTCAGGTATGTGACTACAAAGGTGGAAGTGAAAAAAAGACAACTGTTGTAGACTTTTCACAAATTCAGTAGCATGGGGGGGACGTGGAAACCCTGGGCTAGAGCATGCTTCTCAAACCTCAAGGTGCATTCAGATCACCTGAGGATCTGGTTCAAAGGTTGCTTCGGATTCAGCAGGTCTGGGCAGGGCCTGATGTTCTGCTTTCCAAGTCCATTTCGAGGTGATGTTGATCGTACTGATCTATGGATCACACTTTGAGTGGCAGAGCCCCAGGAAACTAAAACGATGTAAAATCCAAAGCTGTGTGTGAAACTAGATTGGATATTGGAACCTAGGGTCTGGGGGAGCAATAAAAGTCACTTGGAGGGTGATTAGGAAAATGAGAATGTGGACTGCATATTAGATGTTATACAATTGAGGTTAATTTTTTGGTGAGATATTGTTCTTTTGGTTATATGGAAGAATGTCCTTAGGAAAGGCATCTTGAAGTATTTAAGGTGACAGAGATGATGTGTGCAATCTAATATAATTGTGGAGATAATTTTCTTGTTAGATATATATATATTACAATATATTATCATTACTATGTATAATAATACATATAAAATATTCTATATTACATGTTATATATTTTATATATAATTATTTTATTTTTTTAAGATTTTTTAATTTATTTTAGAGAGAGAGTGAGAGAGAGAGAACACAGGCAGGGGGAGGGGCAGAGGGAGAGGAAGAAGCAGGCTCCCTGCTGAGCAGGGACCTGACTTGGGGTTCAATCCCAGGACCCTGGGACCATGACCTGAGCTGAAGGCAGATGCTTAACTGACTGAGCCACCCAGGAGCCCCTATAATTATATATTTTATAATAAAATAAAATAAATTATAATAAGTACATATTTATAAATATAAATAAATATGTGATATAATAAAAATATAATTAAAGTATATTTTACATATAACTATGTATTATATATAATGATGTGCAATGTTATATATTACTATGTGTATTGTAATTTATAATTTAGTAATTCTTTTTCCTTGAAAATACAGAAAGCCAAAGAAATAGAGGCAGAGAATGGTGAGTAAATGGCCCCAAGTATCCAGCAGTGGAGGTGAGATGGGATGTGCTAGTGGGAAAATGACACCTGAACCCTGTGCTCCTGGAAAACTGCAATGGTTAAGAAATCCTCTCATCCTCTTGTGTTCAGGGCGGGGGGGGGGGGGGGGGGGGTGGGGGGGGAGGGGAGGTTTACTGCAAAGAACCACCCTTCCCGCATAACTTAAGTAAGATTTGGAGATGAGCTCCTTGTTTACTTAAGACAATGCCAGATACAGACCCTCCAAATTCCCATCCTTTGTCATAAAAGGTAAGCTGAATTCCTTTTCCCTACTGGACAGTTTGAAAAAATGCCCACTTACATGTCTTGACCAAACTTCAGTCAGGCTCCTCTCTTTCTGCCAAAGCCCTGAACTTTGGCCCCTGAGGTGAGGCAAGCTTTGGAGCAATTCCTCCTTAACAACATCTCCTGTTCTACTGTCATTCTACTCCCTCACTTCCAGTTTTTTTCTAGCCTTGTTTTCTTCTCTCCATAAAACAAAAGTCCTTTCTGCCTGACCACTGACAGGCTTATAGACCTAATGGTGGGGAGCTTTGTCTTCCCCATTACGAAGTCTCCTTCCTCCTACTGGAATAGTCTTTTTGCATAAAGTCTCTACTTACTTAAGTCCAATTTTTTTTTTTAATTTGACAGAAGTATGAAGTGGGAGAGATAGTTTCCCTGCATAAGTAAGAAGTGAAAGAAGGAGGCACAGTAGGGAGCTGCTGGATCAGGGGAAATCTTGGAGCAGGGACTCAGGAGTCCCAGAGAGCCCCTGGAACAAGGGAGAAGGCGCTTGATCACTGCTCAGGTGACTCTGTTTTGTGACCCCTCAGTATAAGCTCAGAAATTACGTCACTCTTGGTGTGATTGGATATTTTTTGGAAGGGGGTAAAGGGTCTGATTTGCAGCAATTGGACAATGGCTATTAACAATATGAATAGCTACTAGTTACTGAACTCCTAGAATGTGCCATGAGCTAAACAATGAACTTCACAAACCTTATTTCAAATCCATATGACTCTGAAAAATGGGCCTCATTCTCCACATTTTACACCTGAAGGAGCCATGTCTCTGAGGCTATTAAATGTTGACAGTCATAGTGAATGAGAAGTGCTTTTCCTGGATGCTCGCTATGAAAAATGTCTTTGTTTGCTGTCTTTGCATCAGTGCTTATGCAAACTTCTCTGTCTGACAGGTCCAGTGGGAAACCCAAGATCTCCCATCTGAAGCCATGCCTGACTAGTGCTCTTCTGCTCAGCAGAGATAAATCAATAAATTCTCGGTTTGTCCTACAGATGCCACCCTCGCCATGAGATAGGTCTCAGAACTCATCTCTCAGTGTTGTAATTTATCAGAAATTCTCAAAGAAGGAAAAAGACCGGTCAGGTCCTTCATGCAACCTAGATTTCAGTATGACTCTCAGGGTTCCCTGGCTCCAATGTATTAGTTAGAATTCTTCTTTTATGTTTTCATTCTTAAGGTATTTCCTGTATTTTTGAATTGATACTACATTTACATGGCTCTTAAATTGAAAGGTATAAAAATGAGCAGTGAAAAATCTCTCTTCCGCCAAGTTTTATGCCCCAAATAGAAAAACTACCATTATTAGCTTCTTGTGTATTTTTCCGGAGCAATTTTATGCTTATGCACACAAATACAAGTATATATTTCTTTGCCATATTGTTTTATACAAATATTAGACAAGCTGTTGTGTAATATCTCCAGATTAATATGTTTATAGGCCTTCTGCATTTTTAAGCAACTGTATGGTGTCCCATTTCATGGCTGTATTATAATTCATTTAATCAATTCTGTACATTTTAGGTTGACTTTGGACATTTTGCTTTTTAATAATAATATCGATACTACCACCACCACAATCACTAATAGCAAGTACTTACCCTAAGTCTGGCACTATTTTCAACACTTAACTTATATTAACCCATTTAAGTCAAACCACAGCCTTATAAAGTATGTATTTTTGTTATTACCATTTTACAGATGAAGAAACAGAAGCAAGGAAAGTTCATCAGATGACTGGCCCAAGATCGTCCTGCCAGCAAGTGGTAGATACAGAATAATAAGTTGGAGAAGGCAACAGGGGTCTGAAATGCTTGGTGTTTGGAGCCCAGGGAGGGGAAGGGAAGCCGTGGAGTAACTCCTACCCCCACACAGGAGAGAACAATCTACTTCTGATGATGATGTTCATGTAGGCTGGGCATTGCCAGCTCTGAGGACCCAGGCCACAGTCCGGACATAGATGTGTTTGGCTGCGTCAAAGAAGAACAGCAAATAAGAACCTCTCCTTTGGGATTTTGGGGGTAGCATCCTGGGATTCAAAGTAGAAAAACAAGAAAGAAAGTGCCTCAGAGGCTCACAACTCATCCATAAAAAGATATGGATGCCAGTGGAAAATATCCGCTGGGCACCAGCAGTCACTCCTCAGGAACACCACCTTCCTATCATCATCCTTATCTTCTACCTTCACACCATGGCCTAAATGGTGTCGCTATTTGGCTCAGGTTTCTCCTCAGCCATGTCCCACTATCAACCTCAATTACTCTGGTATCTATTTCCATGATGGTCTTAGTCTGTTTAGGCTACTGTAACACACATACCCGAGACTGGGTGGTTAAATGACAAAGATTTATTTCTCACAGTTGCAGAGGCTGGGAAGCCCAAGGACAAGATGCTGGCAAATTTGGTGTCTGGTGAGAGCCAGTTTCCTTATTCACCAACTGCCTTCCTGCCATGTCTTCTCATGGTGGAAGCAACGAGAGAGCTGAGGTCTCTTTTAAAGGGCACTAGTTCTACTTGTGAGGGCTCTACCCTCATGACCTAACCTCTTCCCAAAGGTCCCACTTTCTAGTAGCATCATATTGGAGGTAAAGATTTCAATACAAATTTTGGAGGGACACAAGCATTCAGTTCATAACAATGACCCTTCAAGCACCTTGAACTCCTGCCTTCATGACCTTGATGATCTCTCTTATGCCACCTCAGTGGGACTGCTGCCAGCATATATGGTGCCTTTGTGCAAATTTGGAAGAGTCACAGTGGATGCATTCTAGATCTGGGATCCAGAGAAAGAAAGCTGCTCTTCTCTTTCCCGTTGGGTCTGCACTCTTATGGAGTAACCATGAGAACAAACTGGACTCTGGCCACTTCTTCCGTGTGTCACCTGGCAACACATTACCTCAGGCCCGCCCCTCACACCTAATCATTTCCTGCCCCAGGTTTTTTTTTTATTGATGCTATGTCATGGGAAGGTGGTAGGAAACTGCTGGACCTTCATGCATGTGTAACTCAGAAGTGGAGAGTGGTTATCACCCTATGGAGTAACCTTCACTAACATGAGATGGGAATCAATGGCTAAATGTTTCTTTCTTTAGGCACACAGTCTTGAGTTGCATTTTAGGCAGCAAACTGTCCTCATTTTCTATTGCTGCTGTAGCAAATTGTCACAAAATTAGTGACTTAGAACAACACAAATTTGTTATCTCAAGTTCTGTAGGTCACAAATCCAAGTTGGCTTGTTGGGTTTCTCTGCTCTTAGTTTCACAAGACCAAAAATCCAAGTGTCTGCAGGTCAAGACTCTTTTCTGGATGCTCTGGGGAGAATCTGAATGCAATGCAAGCTCATTCAGGTTGTTGGAAGAATCTGGTTCATTGGGATTACAGACCAAGGTTCCCATTTCCTTGCTGGCTGTCACTGGAAGGATGCCCTTAGCTCGTAGTTCACCTCTCCAGAGACAGTAACAGCATGTTGAAACCTTCTCACATTTGGGATCTCCCTGACCTCCTCTTTGGCCACATCCTAACTTCTTCTCTCCAGTCTCCAGCCAGGAAAAGTCCTCTGCTTCTAAGAAGACACATGTGATTAGATTATGCCCACCTGGATAATCCAAAATAATCTCTCTGTTTTAAGATCAACTGATTAATAACCTTAGTTACATCTTCAAAATCTTTTTAGTGTAGTACTTAGATTAATGTTTGGGGTGGGTGCCTTGGGGAACATCTGTAGAATTCTCACTACCACATAACCAGTCATGTACAGGGGTGGCCATCTTGAGAACCCATCTTTGTATTAGCTCTTGATCCTTACCTGCTTTGATCTCACTGTCTCTCACCTCAGCTTCCTGGTCACCTTCCCCAATAAAGTATTAGCATTTAAGATTTGTCTCAGACTTGCATAGCGGGGAACCAGTCTACAGTATTACCAGTGGCCCTTGAAATCAGACCCTCAGGATGGGATTCTGAAACCGGTTCACTCACAAGTCAGATGGCAATAAGGACCCCATTCCTGGAGTCATATGGCACAGTGATAACTTCCAACATGCAGTAGCATTTCAATTACTAAGGTTGTCATCTGTAGTTTAGTGGAATGAGATATAGGTGAGACATAAGATTTTGGGGTTGTATTTTGGCTTTAGCACTTGAATGAGAGTGAAATAATGATAATCATATGAATTGTGGAGAGGGCTTATTTTTATTTTGAGATCATTGAAGATTCACATGATAGTTGTAAGACATACAAAGAGATCCCGTGTACACTTGACCCCTCAATGGCAATATCTTGTAAAACAGCCAAAATATTGACATTGATACAATCAAGTTACAGAACACTTCCATCACCACGAGGATCCCTCATACTGCCCTTTATGGCCACACTCATTTTCCTCCTACTGCTTCAGGCTCCTTATCTCCTGGCAACCACCAATCTGATCTCCACTTCTATTATTCTGTCATTTCTAGAGTATCATCTAAATGGAATCACTTCAGGATGTGAATTTTGGAATTGTTTTTTCACTTAGCATAATTATCCAGAGATTCATCCAATTTGTTGTGTCAATAGTTTGTTTCTTTTCATTGCTATGTAGTACTCCATGGAATGGATGTGCCATAGTGTGTTTAACCATTCACCCATTGAAGGGTAACTGGGTTGTTTCCAGTTTTTGTTACCGCACTGTGGTCAGGGAACATAATTTCTAATAATTTAACATTTTGGTTTTAAATTAAGTTTTATTAAAATAAATTTAATATTTAATATTTCAGGTGATTCCATGGGTTTGAGCAATCAGTCACACATAGGGGTAACCAACTCAATAGTACACTTTTTCCTGTTTCACTACCATTGTCTCTCATTTTTGCCCCCTGGTCATACTTCTCAGTTAGGTATTGGCACATTAAGGCTTTTCCTCAGGCTCTGCTGTCTGATAAACCCGGGCTACGACAGGTAGTGTTGAGTTAACCTCTTCCAGTGATTAGCCATAATGTCAGAACTAGTGCTGATAGCTACAAGACAGCTTAGAAGCAGGGAAGCTGTGGAGGACTTTCAGACATTAGTTTAGATGGCTTTGCTCTTGGTAATTCTTCAGGGCCCAAAGAATACAGGGAATTATTAAAGGCAAACCTATAATCTAGGAGAAAAGGGAGATGAATTTATAGAATGGGACAATGGATTTGGTAGGAATGGTGAGCTAAAGAGTTAACCAATAAATTGTACCTTAAATTCAGAATACCACAGGCTGTAGGGCTAGGATCTGTGTCTTATAAGGGCTTGTTGTCAGATACTCATGAATGCAGAGAAGAATGAGAAGGGAGATATCGTGTGTGGTAGAATTTTTCTAGTTTTAAAAGAGTGACTCAGGGTATTTCCAAGGCCTCGCCACCTTTCAACAGCAGAAAGGGCCATGAAATATTTGAAAGTTCTGATGTCCTCAGAAGGACTTTAGAGGAGTCTGAGTAAGTAGACCACTGAAGGAGGCAGGGTTGGAACTGACCTTGATAAAGTTTGGCACTGCAGCAACTTTGTGACCTATGAGGAACACATTGTTTCTCAACAGGGGATGAGCCGGGAGCCAGGGAATTGTGCTGAATTTAAAGTATTGAGAGCCTCTGGATCCTTACAGAGGGAGGTGGGAAGAAATCTAGGAGCAGTCATGCTGAACATGTGTGTAGTACTGAATTTTCTCAACTCTAATATTTCACAAAAATGCCAAGTTGGAAGGCTTAAAAGTGACATATCAGGAGTACCCCCAAGGAAAGAAACCGATAGAATTAGCTAGGTTGATTCAACCTGTCAATTAGATCTGCTACCTCACTCACAAATTAAAATCCTTAGATATAAGGAAGGATATGGCAGTTAAAGTTTAAGATTTATATAAATTGCAATCCCCTTGATAGTATAGACCTATATCAAACTACCACTAATGTCCTTACCAGTGCTAAATTGGGCATGAATAGGTACCAATGGATTGCAGCCCTAGAAACTATACTTTTTGCTTTTATGATTGGTCAAGGCTGAGAAACAAAAATGCAGATGCTGTTACTTCACCAGGCTCAAATCTCGGATACTGTATTGCCATTTGGGATGGAAAGGACGCACATCCTGAAGACTGTACTATCTCTCTGCAGCCATACATTAAGTAACTTAAAACTCTCACAGACATCCAAATGAGAGTGGAAGTCTGGCAAAGAGAGCAGTGCAAAGATTCAAAGGACAGAAAGTAGTGGAGTCTTTGAGTGGGGAAAGGGTAAATCTCTACAGGCCAGAACCCCACTCAGGGAATGGCATAAACTAGTTCTAATTAATAAGGATTCTGGAACGTACTGTAATGCTGCATCAATGGACTGTGGAAGGAGCTAGTACTTTCTCAGCAATATCACCTCACAGTACTAAGGAAATGCATATAAGTGTATCTCTGAACTTTGGTTAAACTAAACAGAAAACAATTCATTACGATGTTATTATGTAGCTCACAGATCTGACAAGAAAGTGAAAGGCTTTGGCTCGGATAACAGGCAGGATTTCTGCTAGACAGGGAAGCAGATAACATCTCCACGGTTGCGCCACAGGACCAGTCTGTTAGGATCACTGTGGCTGGGCACCATATTGACTCTACCGTCATGAATTCTCTCTAATTTTCTCTTTGTTTTTGTATTTCTTTTTCCACATTCTAAATCCCAGATAAGGAAGGAAACACTTAGTATTCTTTAGTTTACATGTGAAATAAAATCTCTGCCTTTTACAAGGACTCATGTGCTGTGAGTTTTTCTGGTTTTTGTTTTTGTTTTTTTGTTTTGTTTTGCCTTACAATGTAAATGGACTTTATTTGCTGGGCAAAGATCACCTGCAAATGTCTGTTCTCTACCACCTCATGGGCTGCTCAATAACCCACGTACATTCTTCCTCCCATAATTGTACTTTTCTGGAAAAGTTTGGAGTTATTTCTTACTTTAAAAAAAATAAAATTTGTTTGTGTATCTATTAGAGCCTAAGGCCTGAAGTTTTCTTTATGGAAAGGTTTTATATTAATGATTTAGTTTCTTGTTAATTGACATTAGAGAAATTGTGAATATTTGACTATTATTGGTCCATTTCAATACCTATTTTTTTCTGAAGGTTTTTTTTAATTAATTAATTAATTAATTAATTAATTAATTAATTTATTTGAGAGAGAGAGAGAAAGAGAAAGCAGTGGGGAGAGGCAGAGGGAGAGGAAGAGAGTCTCAAGCAGACTCCGCACTCAGCGTGGAGCTGAGGCCGGACTCAATCTAATGACCCTGAGATCACGACCTGAGCCAAAACCAAGAGTCAAGACGCTTAACTGATTGGGCCACCCAGATGCCCGTTTCTGTAGGTTTTCATAAGTGGTGTTTTCTAGAAATCTAACCATACCATCTCCATTTTCATATTTACTAGCATAAAATTGTTTATAATATATTAATATACTGTGATTTACTTTTAATGCCTGGAAGATCTCAGGTAAGATCCACCCTTCCCAGCCCTGATATTTTTATATTTGTGCATTCTCTCTTTTCTTGATTAGTCTTGTTAGATATTTATCAATTTTCAGCAAATCAGCTTTTTCTTTTGTTGACTTTTGCTATTGGAGGCTTGTTTTCTACATCATTAATTTCTGCTCTTAGCTTTATTATTTCCTGCCTTGTACTTCTTTGGATTTACTTTATAGGTTTTTATCTTCTTAAGACTTCTGGTTTCAACTGTCACATGTGAAGAGCTTGGAAGTTATCACCCTTACCCTTACAGCATGGAAGAAGCATATATAAAGCTTGAACCACGCGAACAACCAACTTCACCTAATTGATGATTTATACTCCAACCGACGATAGCAAAATATCCATTATTTTCAAGTGCAGGTGGAATTTACAGAGCTAGACCATATGCCGGGCCACAAAACAAACCACAATACATTTAAAAGGAATTAAATAGTTTAGACTATTTTCTCATTTATGGATTGGAAAAAAATCTAAGGCCAAACTCCATTATCTATCCAAAAAGAGTCTCAAAGCTAGTCTCTCCATCCAGAAGGACAAACTCGTAATATATTTCCTAGTTCATGAAAACAGAGCCACGAGGAAGCTGTTTATCTTACTTACCTTATTACTTACCAGTCATCAGTTCCCTACAGTCACAGCAGCTTTCCTTCAAACTCTGTTTATGACAAGGGAATAAAATAATAATTTCGCTCCCATATATAACTAAAGTAAAAGAAAATTCTGAGATGTGTAGAAGCTCCCTGCTGCTAGAGGACTGTATAACACTCACAGCAACCTCCTAGTTACGCAGGACAGTGCCATGATCTCAGGTAGGATGTCTGATGCTAGAAGAGAGCCCTGGTAGGAAACAAATTAGAATCCATGTTACCAAATAAAGACTGAAACAAGGTCTGTTAGGCAGAAGCTTCTTACCCTTGAGGAAGCTGATAGGGAGCAGGGGACACCAATGTCCTTGACCAAATTAACATACTCCCAGTAAGGCCGAGGAAGAAATCCTCTCACTTTTGTGAGAAAAGTTAGAAGATGAAAGGTTAAAAAGAGCAAGATGAGAGTGACGTGGGGGACAAGAATCCTCAATCTTGGATAGGGATGGTATAACTACCACCCCACCAAGGGGAGGGGCCAGGCCTCTTGCACAGATTTAAATTTTGAGCTGGTAAAATGTAAGCTTGTTGGACCTAATCAGCATGATGCAGAGAAGCACCAAGAAAAAGGTGGAGCATTGTTGGAGATGAGTGGATGGTCCAGGTTCTGAAACAGAGGACAAAGGACAGGGGTAGAAGGAAACCTAGCTATGGCCTTATCTGACCTATGAAAAGCTGGAGAAGCTTATGGAGGTCACTCGGCACCTCTTTCCCCCCACTATTTCTAAACCTTGAGTAGGACTTAGAGGAGACCTTTTGGAGAAGCAAAACCATGAACAAGAGTTGTGCTAAGATGAGATCAATATGGCAGGGATTGATGTTCAGGTACACTCCATCGCTGTACTTCACCAGACTCCCCCCACCCAGACTGGATCTGGATGAACGCAAATGATTAACAGTCTGGTTTGCTAAAGGAACCAGATTCTGGGGAAAAGGGTCAAAAAGGTAGAAATTACAAACTGCCGATTGGGAGAGGATAGGAGGAGAAAGCTTTTCCCCAAGGATTACCAAGATTTGAGCCTATGGGATAGCTCTGTCAGCTGAGATAAAGGGCATAAATATACCAAGTAGATGTGAGGAAAAATTGAAGAGTAAATAAGCCGCTTTCAAATCCCTAAACTACTCTGGATTCATTTTGTATTGGAAAATATGGCTCTAATCTGAAATATAGAACATTTCTTTATACTCTATGGGACTTTATGTATACGCTCGACAACCGAACAGTAAGGGTGTTTAATAACTGACTGTACGACCTCAACTTCCATTACTAAGGATGTTGTATTGGGCTAATTACCAAATATCACCCAGAAAAATAATGAACATACATCTCTTTGAAAGTATATGAGATTTTCTGTTATTCCATCTCCTGCCATCCTACATCCTACACTATTATTTTTTTTCCAAAACAAGTTATTGATCTTATGTTTCGATATTTAAAAAAAAATGATTAGTAATATCTAGAACTTTACCAAAGTCTAGATTTAAGAATGAAGGTGATGGGGACAGCTGGTTATCCACCAAACTCTGATGTCCCTTTTCTTGCTAAGACTTGTGGCTGGGCTCCTGGAGGTACCAGTAGTAGGCTCTAACAAAGCAACAGGGTGGAGGGAACCTGAGTCTCCAATCAAGCACAGCTTCTGCTGTCTTTAAACCACTGTGACACGGAACAATCTAGTTATATTGCTGCAACTTTAGACCAAGCTTATAAAGCAGAATTTAGTAAAAAGTCAAGTGACTTGGCAGGTAGGAGTTTTACTTCTCTCTGATTTTTCATTTTGTAAATTAATAACCTAAATGGTTAACTTTGCTTTTCTCCCACTTAACAAAGGCATCTCAATTTTTTCGTAGTTAGAAACCGAGTAGAGGGGCTAAGCACTTCTGTGAACCATAAGATCAGTTATTAAATCACAGAACCGTCAAATTATATAACCTTGCTGTAGGACGTGATAAAAGAAATGTACTTCCTTCAGTGAGGAAGTGACCTGGTCAAGGTCTCAAACATTTGCTCAAAAATATGTATTAGAGTGTCATTATCTTCCTACCTGCCCCTACCAAGTGCACATACATGCAGGTACACTCACACGAGGGAAAGCCCCCTATTTAGGAATCTTAAAGAGAGAGAGCAAAACTTTCCACAAAAAGAAGGTCAGAGCTTATCATACAAATGAAAAGAATAAAAACAGAAAAAGAAATGTGGGCTTGAAGTTAAAAGGAGCCATATCCTAAGAGGTCATTTTTTAGTGGCCTTAGTTTGCACCGACTCCAGAGACCCCAAGCATGTTCTCCATTGACTTTGTAAGCTTTGTAAGGTCATAACTAGTCTCATGCAATTTGCTGCTAGAATTGATATGTTTTTCTTCCTTGCCATCCACTGGTACAAAAGTGTCTGTAAGAATTGTTTGTAGGGCTGACCGAGTTTATGATTCAGAGAACTTCCCATGATTTGGACCACCATCATTGATTAAAACCTTCAAAAAGGCCAGAGTGTAGCACTCTGGGGAAGGTGCAGGGGTAGGCAGACAGCTGCATCAGGCACACAGACATGGTGGAAGGAGGCCCGAGACCCAGGTAACCATGGCCCTGAACACAGATGCCTCAGGAACAGGTGCAAGTGGCAGGGAGAAAATGCCTGGGAATGAGCATAGGGAGGCTTCTGAAGATTTGATGGTATTATTATATCCTGCTCATTTTACCTTATTATTGTATTTATTGTCTTGGATGTCATGTGCTGGTTTGCACCATCCAATCCCCAGGTTTTGATTTCTATAGAGATGATTATCAGGACATGCATGTGTATGTGTATTACTCTATGGTGGCTTTTGGAAACCCTTCTTCTGACATGGATGTTATTTTTTTTTTCTTCCTTTCAGTATCTTTTGAAGTAATTATGTTTTTCCATTGCTTTTTTGTGCAGCTTTCTTCCTTTACCACTAAGAGCTGAACAGCTGCTACCATTTTTGTCTTACCATCCTCCCACTTCAAAAGTAGAGAGTTAAAAACAAAACAAAACAGGGGCGCCTGGGGGGCTCCGTCGGTTAAGCATCCAACTCCTGATTTTGACTCAGGTCACGATCTCAGAGTCCAGAGTCCTGAGATCCAGCCCCTCGTTGGGCTCCCTGTTCAGTAGAGAGTCTGCTTGGGATTCTCTCTCTCCCCCCTCCCTCTGCCCTTTCTCCCCCCCCCAAAATAAATAAAATCTTTAAAAACAACAAAACAAAACAGGGGCGCCGGGGGGGCTCCGTCGGTTAAGCATCCAACTCTTGATTTCAGCTCAGGTTATGATCTCAGGGTTGTGAGATTGAGCCCTGTGTCCAGCGCAGAGCCTGCTTGATTCTCTCTCTCTCTCTCTCTCTCTCTCTCTCTCTCTCTCTCCTTTTGTCCTCCTCCCACTTAAAACAAAAACACAAAACAAAAACAAAAAAAGTACCCCCTGGAAAATGAAAAATCTTTAAGAACACAATACCAAATAACAAATAGTTTGCATGATTTACTAGTCCTCTCTATGTATGTGACATTTTTCTAATGAGTCAGCCATGCTAACTCATTTAATTTTCAGTGCAATCCCGTGAGGTAGAATAGGTTTCCAAACTCGGAAACTTCCTGGGTAATATTTGAAACTCATACCCAGAAGGCAGAGAAAGACGAAGAAAGAGGTGGGCCACTCCATATTGGTAGGTGACAGGTTTAAAAACCAAGGGAACTTATGCCCAAAGCTCATCTCAAGCAGCTGCAAAAGTAGATCTCCATGCCCGCCTGCCAGAATCTTAAAAGTTTATCTATAGGCCTTAACGAGGTTTGGTCATGTATACCATCCAGATGGGCTCAACAACACATTGCTTTCTTAAGGGTATGTCCCTGAAACAGCTCTGGTTCTAAGAACAGAAGACAGAATGTACATTCCAAAGACAGGACGGGGTGAGGGGCCTCCTATTGCTTGGGTCCAGCTTGAGGGTCGATCAGCAGTCATGTCTTCTCAGTGACCTCCTCCAACATGTAGGTGTTATTAATATCCTCATTTTACAAATGAAGAACTCAAGGCAAAGAAGTTAAGTAACTTGCCCAAGGTCAAGTAAATGTTATCTGACCTAGATATCCTGGCCCAAATTCTAATTCTGAGAAGTCTATGTAAAGTCGGTTATAGCAGACTAAATGAAACCCCAAAGGAAGATACAAGTGCTTATATAGCAGGTGAAGCCCTTGGGTTCTGGCATCAAACATCCTGACTTAGGGACCTGGCTTTACTTTTTTTTTTTTTTTAAAGATTTTATTTATTTATTCATGAGAGACAGAGACAGAGAGAGAGAGAGAGGCAGAGGGAGAAGCAGGCTCCCAAGAAGCAGGGAGCCCGATGTGGGACTTGATCCCAGGACCCTGGGATCATGACCTGAGCCGAAGGCAGATGCTTAAACGACTGAGCCACCCAGGCGCCCCGAGACCTGGCTTTACTTTTTATAAACTGTGAGAGCTTACGCAAGTTACTTAACCTCCCTGAGTCTCAGGTTTGCCGTGCATCAACAGCCTGGATGATGATAATGGTATCAGATGGGGAAGAGCCTTGCACATAGAAAGAAGCTGTATCCCTGGTGCTCAGCACATAACAGGTACTTGAAAATTATTTATTGGATATCAGTTGTTACAACAGAAGAGCATATTGTGACCTACAATTGAAGAGTTGACAAGAGTGGTAAAATTGTCATTCGTGAAAGCCAAACTTCATGCTTTTCTACTCTTTCAAAACCCTCTCATTTCTCCAGCACTGAGGTACAGCCTATGGATGGATCATATCCATTAAGCATAAAGTGCACTGATACTGCTTTGATGATGATGTTAGAACCAAAAAAAAAAAAAAAGGTCTCCCTTGCTCTCTTCTCCTGCCACCCAGTCATGCTCATTTACAGATACCAAAGGTTTAAAGAATAGTTGGCAATCTGTGAATGGTCGTTAAAATACTGATTTCTCCCATTTTTTTCTGCAAGAATGTCCATCCATAAATTATACCTGACAAAATATTTGTATAACAAAAATTTATATCTGATTTGGAGAATGGCTTGAAAAATATATTCTGATTCTGACTTTAGGCACTATGGAATGAGGTGGCCATTTCACACATACGCAAAAGGTAATCTAAAAGCTGTGAAATGTAAAGGGTCACTGAAGCTATGTATCTAGTAAATTCATGAATAGGACATGTTTTAGGAGTTGAGTGAATGTGTCAACCCTTTAGTTATCCTTTCATGAATGCATAAAATTCTCAAAATTCTATCGGAAAATAAATCCTTAAAAATAAACCTTAGTGGTTGAAAATAAAAGTAAACCATATGCTTCCAAGAAGAGAGGGAAACATTTTCAAACGGTTAGTAAGCCAATTAAAATTGATTCAAGGAACAAAATTGTTTGAAATAATGACAGGAGTACTTTACCTTTTATTAGGGCTGGTTTCAAAGTTTCCTGACTTCCTGTATCTGATTTTTTCTATTGTTTTCTTTATTTCTGCTTCTCTGGAACTTTCTGTTTCTCTCTCTCTCTTTCTTTCCCTCCACTCCATCATAGAAATAAAACAGGAAATATATTCTTATTTGTTGGCTCTGTTGAACAAAACACGGATTTTTATTAATCTGTTGCCCTGAATAGTTTCAAAAGGATTTTTCTCAAAATACATATTTGTATTTGTAACTCTTTCATTGTAAAAAAAAAAAAAAAGGTTTTCAGACTCTTAATGGTGGTTTATCATCCCATTCAATGTGATCTTGTATGACCTTATTTACACTTGACAAGTTATAATGTTAAGAAACTACTTGAACAGTTCAGCAATTTGGCAATCTATTTCCATCAACATGAGTCTTTAGTGAGGGAAAAAGCTTGACTTAAAAATGGTGATATAATATGAAGAATGTCGAAGTAATGAAAGATATACAGTAGCTTCGGGCAGCTTATGATATTTTATCTTCTATTACTTTTAGCCCATACGGTAAGAAAACCTAAATAAGTAAAGGTATGTGAGCAAGAGAAATTAAATATAATTTACTAACAAAAGATGAAAAATTAAATTGAACTTTAAAAAGGCTGAAAAAAGCTTATTCACTGTTTTTTTAAAGATTTTATTTATTTATTTATTTATTTATTTATTTATTTAGTGTACGCACGAGGGAAGAAAGGCAGAGGGAGAGGGAGACAGAGAATCTTAAACAGACTTCGCGCCAAGCTTGGAGCCTAGATCCCAGCCTGGGGCTCGATCCCACAACCCTGAGATCATGACAGGAGTGGAAACCAAGAGTTGGGTGTTCAACTGACTGAGCCACCCAGAAGCCTCTCATTCACTACTGTCATTAAATCGCTTCATGCAAAGTGAGAAAAGCAAAGCCAAAAATTACCCGGAGGCTCAATCACAAATGGCCATACAGCTAGCTTTTAAAAATATTCATGAAGCATCCTTTATCAACTTCAGATCAGTATTTAAAATTTGAATACACACGCATATTTTTGCATTAATAAATGTTCAATCTAAAATATTGATTTGGAAATCTTTCAAAATATGGTAGACAAATGCAAGAGGCAAAAAAAAAAAACAACAGTCCACTTAAATCTTAAGATCTTGCTCTCAAAGGAAAGCATTAAAGCACTGAAGGCTTTCTCATGTGCTAATTGATTTTCCTGCTAAAAACTTAAACGGAACAATCTTTCTTTCACTATCTTCCCGTAAATGAATTCAACCTATATTTTATAGTTAGGCCATATTTTTAGAAATCATCTGGTCAGTACTCTGAATTACGTTCCCATGTTGGTTTGCAAACTTGGCCCCTGTATGTGTAAGGCAAGAAGAGACCGAAGAAAGAGACTGAAGAAAGACTGGAAGGTGGCAGTTTTTATACAAAAGGGAACTTACATTTGAGGCTTGTCTGGAGCAGCCACAAGACAAGTAGATCTCCATGCCCACCTGCCAGAATCTTAAAAGTTTATATAGAGGCCTTAATGGGGTTCAGTCCCATATCCAGACAGTCTCAATAACATACTGCTCTCTCAAGGCTGTGTCCTTGAAAACGGCCCTCACTCTAAGAACAGTGGGCAGAATGACATTCCAAGGACAGGGGAGTGGGTGAGCAGCCTCTGATTGCTCGGTCCAGTTTCCCGGTCAACAGGTGGTCATGCCCTCTTGATGACCTCGTCCAACATATCGTCCACAAAGAATTTCACCTAAATACTTAGCACATGCAGAGGAGCAAGGACCTGGAGGTCACAGGGGCACTGCTGGCAACATGGCTCTATCGGTTCATCACTAGCGTGAAGGGCATCACCCTGGAGGATAGACAGGGCCAGTGTATATTTCCAGTTCCAGAGAATACTGTAGCATATCATTAGAAGATCCCCAGGGAGGGATTCCTTCATGGCTCATTGCATCTCAATGGGACCAGAGTGGTACAATAACTACCTAAGTGGTATGGGCTAGAATCGGTGTACAGGGAGCAAAGAGCATGATACTGGCTATTTATCCAAGAAGTGAGAGGGCACAATCATCTTCATTTATCCCAATCCAACCTTATCCTGACTCCCCTGGTAGCAAGGAAGTGCAGCACTTCATCCATCTACGGCTTCTTGTTGTTAATGTCTACAATGTATAGCGTAACCATTGCCAAGTGATAAGACTGTCTGGTTAGGGAGTTTCAAAAGAAGAAGCCTATAATATATTGTTTGTTTTTAAGAGACTTAATGCTGTTCATGGGATATCTCTCATACCTAACACACTGGTTGGCATACATAATGTGTATTCATCACAGAGCAGTTAGAAAATAAGTATAGACTCAAAAGAAAAAGAAATCCATAGTCGAATGATTCAAAATAGCCAGCACTAACATTTTGTGTAACCTTTCAGTCTTTTTGCCGTGCCTAACCACATGATAACAATGTTTACCATTCATTTAGTATTTACTTGGTGCCGATCACCATGCCAAGTTCTTTACAAGCATTATCTCATTTAGTCCTTATTACAGTCTTATGAGATGGGCACTATTATGCCCATTTTGCAGATGAAGATATATTGAGGCTAGAGCAGTTTAAGCAGTTTGTGCAGAATCACACAGCTAGTGAATCATAGGAACTAGTTAACCCAGGTGTGCCTGACGTCCAGAGCCTATGTTCTTGACCTGAATGTAATATCTCTGATTTATACATTCCTTCAGTACTAGAAAATTATGTTATTTTATACAGACTGTTTTAAAATTCTTCTTAAAGTATTACTCTATAATTAAGTAAGCATAAGAGAAAAAAGAAGTGAGAAACATGTAATATATAAAATTTGTTTTCTAAAATACACAAATTATTTAGATTTCACTTTTCAAATAGTCAAATAATATTAAGAGCACATGAGAAATAACAAATAATTAATAATAAAGGAAAATGCTCAGACCTGCTGGTTAAAGGCACACAAACAGTACCAATAAATATATATTTACTTATTAATAAACACAGATAACTTTTTTAAAGTGTTGGGAGAGCTATGGAAGATAGAGCTATTAGGATTTAGGAACAATCTTTTGAGGAGTGGTTACAAAGAACTATAAAATACTGTTTCTAGGAAATAATCTAGAGAAATAATTTACCCAGAGTGTGGTTACTTTCTTTTGGCAAGGTAGGTTTGATTCCTAGAAATATACATTTGAAATAAACAAGTAAGGAGGCAGAACACAAAGAAATATACACTGATTTCACAGCTGGTAAAAATAAAGACTTATATTTAGACACTGATAGAAAGTGAATTTAAAGCAACATAAATAATTTATGTTTTATAATCACTAGAGTTGTACCCATAAATTTAAGCGCTTAAAATGAATTTTTAAGACCTAAAGGTTTTTATTTTTGTTGTGTAGCTATTTTCATGGTTGCATTTTATTATGGATTGTTAAAACATAGGCATTTTGGCTTAGCATGAACTTTGAAAGAAAAGCTGATGGAAGGAGATATAAGAAGGGAAGGGGGCAGACTCAAGGAGGCAAAAGTGAAGGGGTTGGAAATACGGTGACCATAACACAATTACATGACAAATATAGGTAATTATAGTATAAGCGAAGTTGCATTTGGAAGTTATTCAAAAAGCATCTAGAAAAATCTAAAACTATACAACAGATATCTCTGAATTCATTTTTCCAAAACTGAAAGCGAATTTTATGTGTGTATTTATTGTAGATTCTTCACACCTACTATATAAAAACATAACAACATCCTGTAATGAAGTCCAGAAGACAAAAAGCAGGAGTTGCTTTAGACATTGGAATCATTGATTTCCTAAGTCACTCTTCGATTTTTAATAAATCTTTAAATACTAATAATGCATCTGTTTCTGGACATCTTTTATTGTTTATATTTGGCACAAATTGACCAACTTTGGTCAGATAATAGAAAAATACATAAAACATATCTCATCTGATATATATCCCATACAAAACCATATATGACATTTGGCAGTGGTTTTAAATTAGTTTCCTTACAGGTTTTTATTCAGAGCACGATGTAGAGCATATGTTGTCTTAAGTGGAGAATATTTTCAAGCCTTTTTTTTCCCCTTCAGTTACCTTACAATTTTAAAAGCTGATTCAGATGATTCACATTTCTTTTCTGGGGTTTTAGAGACCTCACACCACTGAGGTTAACCTTCAGTTTTATTTCTTTCAACCAATATATAATAGACTGAAGAATAACTTCCAGAGGAGATTCTCAGGCAGATGAGAGCTGCTGTATAAGAATGTTCTTGAACCAGGGTGAAGTGGGGCTCTAGGAAAGTTAGACAAGGGAGCCAGCTGTAGGGCCACACCTGCATCTAGCACTGATGAATGACAGGTTCACGAAGGCAGAAGAATCTCTTTCTTGAAGGCTGGTAGGGACCCCAAGGTCTGATCGGTCCCTGAAGTCTGGTAATACCACAGATTGGACACTGAATTTAGAGTTTAAAGCTCTAGGATTTTTCACGCAGACTTAATAATAGCAAACTAGAGCTAACATTTATTGAATGTTTCCAGTTATATGCTAGGGGCTGTGCCAAGTGCTTCACATGGATTAACTCATTGAAATATCACAGGCAACAAGTGTCATTATTACCCCCTTTTTGACTTCCAGGAGAGTCGAGTCTCAGAGGAGACTCGTGTCTCAGAGGAGACTCGTGTGGAAATATACAAACCAGTAAGCGGTAGACTTGAGTTCACTCAAGAGACTGATTCCAGAGTAGGGGAATTGCGCCACCTCACTGTCTCTCTGGAGGGCTCTAAAGCAATCTCTTAAAGGCTAGGAAGTTAGAAATTTGCCCAGCATGTTTTGTAGTGGCCATTTAACTCTTCCCTGGAGCCGTTCTTTCAAATTTTGGAGCATTAAATAGATTAAGAGGTGAAACAGGTATGTTCGCAATAAGCAGTTTATAATTTGTAGGGGGGTTAGGGAAACTCTGTATTTCCGGTGCAAGTTTTTATAAACCTAGAATGCCCTAAAAAAATAAGATCAATAAAAATAAGGTCTATGCCTGCTACCTAACCCCGTTCTCAAATGCACATTGTCAAAATTTGTATCTAACTATATACATCCACCCAGAGCTCTTCAACAAGCCCTTGCAGATCATAAGAATTCCCCAACTGTAATGCATTTTCCTCTTCTTGATCTCTCATGGCAGATGTCTTTGATTATTCTACTTCTCTTAGTCTTAGTATTAAAACCAATTGTGTCTTTTCATTAGATTTTGAGTTTCTGGAATATAGAGATCATTCATTTCTTATTTATTTACAGTCCTATACCCAATATCTATACTATGTCTGGACACATGATAATGAAAATAATTATAACTACTTGTTTAAAATTTGTGCTGGGGATACATTATAAGCCATTCATGATGAATACAACTTGACAAATATGGTCCTTCTTAATCCTGGCCTAGATTCTTGTAATGAACTTTGAATTAGTCTTTGCTTGTTCCAATCCCCTATCCATCGAAACTCCTAGATGACCTTTCCCAAGTGTCATTTCCTGCTCAAACATTTGTAATGTTTGAATCGCCTCTTCAGCCTCCCTTAAGTCCCAGTCTTCTCCCCCATGAGTCTGCCATATTCCAAAAAATTTGGACCACTTGACATTTGCTGAGAACATGTTCTTTCTCTTCTCCGGAGCTTTGTTCATGCCTGAAAATGTTCTCCCTCTTCATTTCTACTCTTTAAAAGCCCTATCTATCCATTTCAAATATCATCCATATTCATAATTCTAATTTTCTCCTACCATCTCCCCCATCCTAACCAGATGAGCTCTTATCAGAGTTCTCTTAACATATTGTATTGCTTTGGCCATTTTCTTATTGTTTGCTTTAATTATATGTTTGCCCCTCCTTCTACCTTCAATTGGATTTTAACTTTTTGTGAAAAGGGATTATATTCTCATGTTTGTACCATCTGAAGCTCCTAGCACCATGCTTTGCAGGTAGTGGGCACACAACTCCCAAATTGGGAAGATAGTAATAGCAGTTGGCAATGTACAAGCAGGAAGTCAAGTGGACAGGGATTCCAATCTCAGCTAGATCACTCAGTAGCTGGGCAAGCTAGTTAACTTCTTTGAGACCCATTTCTTTAACTGTGGGGATGACATGTCATCTACTACACAGTGCTAATGAAAAATTTAAAAGAAAATTGTATGTAGAGTTTGACATCTATTAAGTATCCAATACATGACAGGGGCAAGTATTTGTTTCATAATTTTTTCTCTGAAATATCTTGAATTCTTTCTACCTAAAGACATTCCACTTGTCTCTCTTTTAGCCATATTTACGGTCACAATAATTTGCCAGGCAGGCAAAATTGGAAAAAGGATAGCCATTTTATACATAGGTATGGCATAATATTTACAATCACATCTATATTTATTTTGAAATTACTGTAGTAGATGTCGATTAAATAAATTCATAAATATTTACTGAGCATCTATTACGCATCAAACACTGTTACAGGTATTGGGAATACAGCAGTGAATAAGACACAGTCCTTGTCCTCCAGTAACGTCCATGCTAATGTGGACAACGATCCCACAGATATTCAAGAAGCACAATGAAAAACTTACCTACAAAATGGTACCAAACCGGCATTGATTAGAATCCCAAACTCCATTTCTGGGTCTAAAATCTTAGCTGTTACAGTAAGCTTCCGGGGAGTTCAAGAATGGTTACCCAGATTTTTAAAAGCTAGGATTCTAAGAAGCAATGTTGTGGAGGCAAGCTATATCTATATCTTTTTCTTCTGGGGAAAAACACAGGGATAAATCAGACTATGTCTTTGTGTGTAGCAGATGGATCTGAGCTTTCTCTACTTCTACTTAAATGACCTTAAAGTAGTTGTCTGGGAGTGAGAGTTGCTCAATGTCGGTATGTCAGTAGCAGCTCCCAAAATACTGAAGCTCTTCTGTTTGCAGCAACTTAGGTGAGTCCTGCCAATTACACCGAGGTAAACGGATTGACCTCCCCAGGTGCTCTGCTTTCGAGACCCGCACGAGAGGGCGAGCGGAGGGCCCTCCCGCGGGAGGGGCGCGGGGCGTGGGGCGTGGAGGGCGTGGAGCGTGGAGGGCGTGGAGGGCGTGGACCGGGGGCGGGGCAAGCCCCGCAGCCTGGGTGCTCGGAGGGAGCTGTCAGTGTCAGGCTCCCGGAGAGAGGAAGTGCTGGGTCCCCGAGGAGCGCGAGCCAAGCGGCCGGCGCAGCGTGAGACAGCACATCCTGCGCGCGCCGGGCCCGCCGCGCTCGGGAGCAGCTCGAGCCTCGACCCCGCAGCCCCTCGCCGGGAGCAGTCGCCGCGCTTGCTCCGGGAGCCCAGTTCCGCCGCCGCCGCCGCCGAGCGCGTCCAGGTAAACAGGACGGGGGTGTCGCACTCGCCCGGCCGCCACCTCCGCGCCCCTCTTCGACCCTCCCCGCCCCAGGGTCGTCTGCGCCGGCAGCCGGGCAGTACTTCGGGCCGCCGCAGCCAGACCCTAGCCTCGGTCCCCCCGCCAGGCTTCTGCGTGCTCCGCTGCGCCCTGAGGCGGCCCCCTGCTGCAGCTCCCCGGGTAGAGCCGAGAGGCGAGAGCGGAGGAGGAGGGGTTGTGGTGTCATCACCTTGTCGCCCACCTTGTGGGCTGGGAGGGGCGTCCCAGTGCGCCCCGCCTCGGTCTTGTCCTGGGCAGCAGAAGGCTAGCGGAGGAGAGATCCGCACCCCTCTGGGCCACCAGCTGACGGCCCCTGGGGGAGGGGGAGCTGCGGAGGGAAAGGAAAGGATGCTGTTTGATTACATTTTCAGAGGTCTGCAAAGCTCTTAGATGCTGTTGCTACCCGCCAAGTCGGAGGGAGCGAATGTACTTCCAGCAGGGCATTAATTAAACACTCACGCAAGAAGATGCCAGTTTCTCTCACTGCTGCAAAAAAGTGTGGTTGGGGGATGTGTTTTCGTAAACACCTTCCCAGCCGCGTGGCTCTCTTTCCCCCACTCCCACTCGGGAATCGCTCTGGCCTTATGAATCTGTGCGGCGTCATGATAAGGGCAGTGATCCTGGCAGCACTGATGGGAACTGAGTGCGGGAGTCTCATGACTTCTGTCGCGGTTAATAAGGTCAAACAGAAATCCAGGATCAGGACAGGAAATTACTTAGGAGATCGGAGACTCAACAAAATGCAATAGATGGAATATATTCTGGATTCTGTCCTCTAGGTAAGGGGCAAGAACAAGTAGCCAGCCATTTTCTTGCCTGGAATGCCTTTCAAGTGTGCTCTGTAGACTTATTGCAGTTCAGGGTTGTGAAAAATTGCTTCCCAATATTCCAAATTAGCAGAAAGCATAGCTGACAGTAAGACATGGGTAACTGCAGAAGACATCATATGGCTGATATTAGCACAGATACCGGTGAGGGTCTATGCACATATTTTCACTGTGAAAATTACAGTGAAAGATGACCAGTGTTAATGCATTCGAAATGGAGAATTCGGTGCAAGTTGCATCCTGAGGGTACTAGTGGGAATGTGATTAATACTTCCTCTGACTGTTTAAAATGCCAAGTTTTCTCCAAAAGTTTGGGTGAGAAACAAGGACCCAAACTCTGCTCTTTTGACCATGTTTCTCAATAGAATACACTCAGACACTGCTACCACGCAGTCATCAAATGTTCTCTTGAACCTGCCAATATTAAGTTCTGAGGATTCAGTGCTCCAAGAGCCATCTTTCCAAAAAATCTTGTAGCACCATCTTTAGGAAGTTAGGATAATATGTTTGGGTGTCCACTGCAGGCTCTTTCCAGCCTGTCCAGCTCTAGGCCCAGTTTTTGTCCCAGAACATCTCCTATGTCTCTCTCTTCCTTGTCTTGGTCCCCAGGCACTGATGCACCTGCTTCCCTCGCCTTCGACCTCAAGGATGCTGCAGCGTCTGCTACACAGTGTCCAAAAGCAGAGGCGTGGCTCAGTTCCTCCACACACCCAGCTTTTCCTCTTCTACTGAAGCGTGTCCTGAAGAGCTCTTTGGTGTTTGAGGTCTAACATCATTAGGTGTAATCACCATTTCTGATATGGACAGAGAAAATAAACTCAACCCACAGGAAAGTGGGGCAGTTCTTACAGTGATGGTCCCTGGTCCCTAGTTTCTGACAAAACTTCTGAGATGATAGGAAGTCACACAGCATTTTTGCCATCGTGCTTTATGTCTAAAAGGGGGTTCTATTAACTTTCTTACTAGAGCTTCTACTTCCGCAAACACTTCTTCCCAAGTCTATGTTTAATAAATAAGCCTTTCCCTTGACTCCAGCACTGAGTCAAGTAATTCTTAGGGATCCATCCTGGGTGCTGCTCTGTCCAGTCTTATAAAATATATACCATGTCTCTCAACACAGACTGTGCAAAGGTTTTGTTCAAAGTTACCTAACTGGCTACTCATTCTTCCCCATCACCCTGTTTCTGTCACTTAACCTAGCCTCAAATGAAAAGGTCCTTTGCAAACTTAAGTATATTCCTTCATCATTTTGTTCTGTCTATACTTTGCTCTACCACGTAAAACAAAGGTTGATGATACATTGCGCAATTTACCGGTGCTCAATACGTTTACTGAATTTATTACATTACCAACACATTTACTAAAACGTTGAGCACCTGAACAGGCACTGGATTTTAAATTACTTCTCCATGTATTAAGTTATTTAATCCTCAGAAAAATCTTATGAGTTATATGTTTTTAATCCTTGACAGATGAGGAAACTAAGACACAAAGATATTAAGTAACTTTTTGAAAATTGCTCAGCTACTAAATTATGGAGCCAGGATTTGAACCCTGGGCAGTCTGAATCTATTCTTCCATGCTACAGAACAATTATACTGGTTAATTTTCATAAAGGGATTATTAATCTCTTTTCTTACGTTATCTCGTTTAAAATTTTAATTTCTAAACCTTCGCCCAGGTCCATGTAAAAAATATTCTTGGCTAGGAACTTTTCATGGATATCCTGGACTGATTTTCTTTGCTTCCTCTCTACAGGAAGCCTGGGACCAGAGTGTGAGAGTGAAGCTTGCATTGTAACATAGACACCACTGTCCAGGTGCAAACCCTTAGGCACCCATGTGTGTTCACAAAGGCATCTCCTGATTCTTTGTTCAGCGGAGACTTCTTAAATAGGAATCATAGGCATTGTGGAGGGCAGGAGCATGATGGTGTTCAGGTGGTCATTGAACCTGACAATCTTGATGTGAAATTTAATGCATATGTACCTAAATCCAGCTTTCTTGAGGGGAAACAGGCTATTTGTGACTAAAAAGAGATTAAGAACCACTGGTTCACATGCACTGTTTAGGAAAAGGGGTAGGAACCGAGGTCACTCTGCTGAAATGTGTTGAAAACAAGGCAAAACTATCCTGTGAGCATCAGTCAAGGAAAAGTGTTCATAGCTATCAGAGCACTGTTGGCATTTCATTACCGAGGCACGCTAGGGGTGCCCTGATGCAGGTGTAATTAGGCTAATGCACGCTGCAACCGAGTAAGATCTCCAAGCATGGCAGGCAGCCTTAGCACTGCTTGCCATTTGTTGGGTCCTTACCCTATTTATTTTCAGGTTCATGAAATCATTCTAACATTTCTGAAAGGCTGACATTTTTATCTTCATTTGACAAACAAGGAATCTGGTGCTTGGAAACACGAAGCCAGGGGTCAAGGCCACCTGAAGCCAGTTTAGTGGGAATGCTGGATTTCAAGTGCAGGTTGGCCAGATTCCAAAGTTTGTTTATTCTGTTCCCATCCTATCTCATTGTTTTTCTATGTGGGATGCCAAAAAGTACTGTTTTAGTGTAGCTTTTCACTGTGGCAGGACAGAGAGTCCCTCAAGAACATGCTCACATGCTGATACGAAAAGCCTAACTATTATCAAAGGGGAACAAGAAAATTAGACATCTCTCAGTGTGGTGGATAAGCAAGCCCTGCTTTCCCTTGAGGTGTGCTCAAGCCCCCTACATTTGATTCTTAAGTGTCACTAGGGATCTTGCTGAACACTAAATGCATAGCAGTTCACAACTAAGCCCAGAAAGTTGACTTTGCAGGAGTAGGTATTAGCCAAGGCTTTATTCATTTCAAGATTAACTTATTTCAGAGCTGAATTTGAAGCTGCTCAGCGTTCTGGGGCTTCCCTGTTATAGTGACTGTGCCATGATCCGGAACACTAACCTGGGAGGACCTCTGCTTCCCAGACAGCCTATGTGTCCTTTAATTTTTGGTTCATATCAATCCTGAGATCCTCACAAGCAGCTGCTCTTGCTTCCAAAATATTACTTAATCCTTAACATTTCTATGCTCCGCCATATTTTTGCTGTACTCTTAGAGAACGACCCGTTGTTTTCACTTTGGGGCACAGACAAGCCAATGCCATCAGTGTGGCAAACACACAAAGCAGAAATTTATGTTAGAGTCAAGGGCATTCTTTATGATGAAAGTAATGAGTCTCTGGCACCGTGGAGAATGATTGCACTTGATCAAGAGAGCTGCCTGGGAACAGATACCGGTGTGCTTTATTATGCTTCAAGGTTTTTTTTCTCCTATAACCTCTAAAGAATTTTTTTTAATTCTGCTGCTCTCTTACACACGTTTTAAGTTGGCATCGTAAATTTAAGTTTTCATCGTAAATTTAAAGAATCACAGTGAATGTGATTTCCAGAATATTGTAAACTTGGATGTTTAAAAATAAAACGATGATGTCATTCTTTGAATCCAATTAAAGTCTAAGTACTATACCAACCACTATAGAAGAAGCTCCTCAACACAAGGGTATTTTTATACCTTGTGGTCAAGCGTCGCAGGCAGATTTGGGGCATCAACTGTCACAGTAAGATTTTGGGCTTTTTTTTTTTTTTTTTTTTTGGTCTGGTAATGGGGAGGAAAGGCTTTTGCAAAAATGGAGGTGGGAAAGGAGGCCCTGAATGATTCCAAACCACAGGCACATTCTCTGGCAGGATCAGTTTTTGGAAAGAAATCAGAAGCTTCAGATCTGGAAATTAAAATGTCATTAGTTTTTCTCATGCCTCCATGGTCTTAGAAAGCCTTGATGGGCGCCAGGGGCATGTAATGCCAGTTATCAGAGCATGCGTGTATCTAGCACAGGTGTTGTGGGTTATGGATCATTGTGGGCAATGGCCCGGAGCTGGGTCCACAGCCTTCTGTCTGTGTGGCTCAGACTCAAAGTGGGCAGGACTGGAAGGCCCTTCAGAGCTGATGGTCCCATTTCCTGCCCTCAGGCAGGTGACTGTGTGTCTAGCTGTCTTTCCTCTATTTAGTTATTTACAGAAGAGACTGACTTACTCTAGTCTGTTTTTCCTTTTTTTTATTTTGTTTTTTAAGATTTATTCTAGAGAGGAAGAGAGCATGAGCGGGAGGGGCAGAGGGAGAGGGAGGGAGAATCAATCACGTTAAGTGTGGAGCCCCAAGGCATGGCTCGATCTCATGACCCAAAGATCGCAACTTGAGCCGAAACCAAGAGTCAGACCCTCAACCAGCTGCGCCGCTCAGGCACCCCTCTGGTGTGTTTTTAGATCAGTGGTTCTCAGGGGTGATTGCCCACCCTAGGGACATTTGACAATGTCCAGAGACAGTTTTGGTTGTCACAAGTGGGGAGAAAGTGTGGCTACAGGCATCTAGCAGGTGGTGGTCAGGGCTGTCGCTGAACAGCCTATAATTCACACGACAGCTTCTATGACGAAGAGTTATCCTGCCCAGAAGGTCAATAGATAGGCTATTTTTCTACTGAAATCTTTCCTACTGTAATTTAAGCCCATTTCTTTGTTTGGTCTTTTACAACATAAAAGAGTACAACATCTAAGAGGCAGTGTAAGACAAAGGAAAGAAGAAGCTGGGTATCTCACTGAAGATATGGGAGCCTCGGTTTCTTCATCTGTAAAATGGGGGGATAATGATGCCTGGCTTGCAAAGTTATTGTAAAGATTGCAGATAATGAGAGAACAAGGTTTAAATACATGGTGCCCACTCAGAGTGGGGAAGATGGTTTTATTATCTAAAAACAATTATATCATTCTCTAGCCTTCTCTCAGAGATGTGTGTGATCTTGCCTTCCTTTGAACCAAAGGTATGCTCTTTAAAAAAATTTTTTTATCTTGAGTTATACTACTTACGGGCATGCCTTTTTCCCCCTTCTAGGCTCCAGGCTCTCTGAGACATTCTTGTATCTTTCAGCGGAGAGTCTTGCACGTGGTAGATGCTCAACAAGCTTTGTTGACCTGAAATACTAGCCAGAATAAATCCATTTAATTTTCTTTTTATTGTAAGATTTAATTCTTTCCCTTTGGATCATTTTAATGTGTTTAATAAAAACATTCACTTCCTGAAATGTAAGTTCCATGGCACGTCTGGGCCCAATTTGAATGTAGGCTCAGTAATGCCTAGAATTCTGGAATCCTTGCCTTCCTGAATTAGGATCACGTGGAACACTTCTGCTGTGAGAAGGGGAGTCTTGAGAAGGACCACTTTTCATTCTAGAAATGACAGGGAGGATGGTTTGAGTCTGGTGTTTCATTTATGAGCCTCCTGGGCTAATTCTTTTGATCTTTGGTCTGATTTCTTTGGTGGGAGTTTGGTTTCTTTAGTTTCTTTCTGGTGGGAGGAAAGGAGATTTTGATTCATTTGTCAGATTTCTATTTTATACTCATGTCTAGAGTGAAGCCAAGAGTAATGTGTACATTTTAAATAGCTCTAATGAGTAAATGATGACACAATATTTTATATCCTTTGCATACAGTTTCCCTTTTAGAATACAGGC
This sequence comes from Eumetopias jubatus, assembly GCF_037043125.1. NCBI lineage: Eukaryota > Metazoa > Chordata > Mammalia > Carnivora > Otariidae > Eumetopias > Eumetopias jubatus. Next base: position 40,351,568 of record NW_028274820.1, read on the forward strand.
TAGGTGGTCTACTCTGACCTGAAATAGTACCCATTTCTTTGTGTAACAAGTTGAAGAATTTAGGAATTGAAATGGAATGAAGTCTTCTCCTGTTAAAAGTATTTTAGATTCTGTAATGCACGTCTGGAAACTTTTATAAATTTATCTAGCTGTTGAGTGTTATGGTGAGCTCATGCTTGGGGGATGACCATATGATTGTGTCTCAGAATCGGCTTGTGGAATTTCAGTAGTTGGTGGGTTTGGGTGGCTGGAAAGGTAGCAGGCTCCGTGGGGAATGTGCGTTTTGACAGTGTCTTCTTTTAAAATGACGGCATGTCTCCTGTTTCACCATCTGCCCTGGTAGTATCAGAATAGCAAGGGTTTGTGGGAATTGGTGTGTATTTTGTGGAAGAAAGAATAACAAAAATCTTCTCTGCCTGTTTCCTTGAAAAGTGTGACTTTGTTCACTTTCAGAGGGTATAGGTTACTGCTGATTTGGAAAGGGGATCTTCCCTCTTTGAATGCTTTCAGGCACAGGGGAAAGTGAGAATCTGTTTACATAAATTAAAATGCCAAACTAAATCTCCCAGTGCAAATAAGGACCACCCAGGGACATTGTAACAGGCCAGGTTCGGGGTTTTGAATACAGATTTTCTTGCTTCCTCTTTTAAGCTTTTTAATATTTTTTCAAATGCTGCTGAAAAGTAATTGGCATGTCAAACAAGGATGAAACCCCATATCTTTTGCCGTAGCTTTTAAGGGGGGGGGGATCATACTCCTTTCCCTTGAGAGCTCCTTGTTTTAGAAATAAAAAAATATGAATGGCTAAAATGTGAAGGCCAACAACAAATTGTAAGTTTTAGTTTCAAGTAGATGAAAAAGTCAGGTTACAAAACAGTCTTAGGGGTGGAGGAGGGTACTCTCTTGTGTGCCCTTTCCCCGAGTACCTTCGGGCCAGGCAGAGCCATTTACCTCGGTAGAATTGGCAGAACTTTGCTCTGGGGGATGTGCCAGGGTATTGGAAACATCACCCCTTAATAATGCCAATACTATCTCTGCCTTCCCAAACCCGGGGAAGGTACATCTGGGCAGCACGTGAAAAGAGTATTTTCTAAACTCTCCCCGTGGAGGAGGGGGGGGGAGATTCAGAATGAAAAGTTGCTTTAACCAGGGCACATGTTCTGGCGACTATGGGGTTAATAATGACACCTAGTGCTTTCTTAGTCCTTATACCTGTTAAAGAGAAAGCTATCCATACACTTGTTAAAGGAATGGTAAGACAGGCTTTATTCAGCGGGACTATAATGATAGATGTCCGGACCCCTGCACTGGGAGTTTGCAGTAGGGGAGAGAGATTGGGAGCAACTCTGAATACAACAAGGAAAAGTGGGATTTCTAGCCAAGGAGCAATGCCGGGGGCAGTGGATGGAAAATTACTAAGAGGACATGTCCAAGGTAAGTGGGGGACAATCAGGCTAAGCCGACCTAACAGGATTCTTGCTGAAGGCAGGCCGGGATGATCAGATACCACCTGGGAGATAGTGGGGGATGAGGAACCTCATCAGATATTGATTAGATATCAGTGATCAGATACTGAGGGTGGGGGATTCTGGCCAAACTGACTTAACAGGAATTTTGCAAAAATGGGGCTCTTGAGAATATGCCGGTAGTTAGGGCCAAGTTGAAAAAGAACTCAGAGGAGCCTGCCTAGCCTTTGGTCAAGGGGAGAATCTTGGTCACGCCCTCTCACTGGGCATTCCATAGCAAAGCGCAGGTGGGGATGGTAAAGGGAGGTGGTGTATCTTCAGTTACCAACACTAAATCAAGGAAGGTGTAAAGTAACGAGAATGCTGGAGCGTTGGAGTGGATTTGGGCCATGGGAGTGTATTGATCAGGTTAGGCTACATCATGATACAATAACAACTCCCATGCATCAGCAGAGTAACCCAACAAGGTTTTTCTTGCTCATGTTACATGTCCAGTGTGGGCCAACAAGGGGCTCTGTTCACCGTGTCCATTCAGAGACCTGTGCTGAGTGACGTGCCCCAATCTCATACATCTCATCGACTAAAGCAAATCACATGGCCCTGCCTGGCTACAAAGGAGTTGTTAAGTGTACTCTTAGAGTTGGGGAATAGGAATTTTTGTGATTAACCTAAATGACTATGAAACGGTGGGACTTCCCTGGGTTCTGCCTATTCCTGCTGCTAAGCACAGTTTCTTAAAGGCCTCCTAGGAAGCTCACTGACATATAACCACACATGTAGTAGTTTCAATATTCTACGTTAGTAGCACCTGAAAGAATGCCCATATAGAACATGAAATTCATTGGAGTGATCTTATATAGCACTGTAAGTAATAACAGGTCCTGGATTTACTGAGCTTACAAATCTAGATTTAACTGATAATGAATAAAAGAAATATGTGTAGGTAGGGGTGAAAGCTAGGTTCCTTCAGTAGGTTTTTAGTCCTAGTGAAGAACATGTATTTAGTACCTACAGAGGGCTAACCATGAGCGAGACTGAATGCTTTGTGGGTACATGAAAATGAGCAAGTATCGGATCTTTTTTTTTAAGATTATTATTATTTTTTTTAAGTAATCTCTGTAACCAACGTGGGGCTTGAACTCACAACACCAAGATCAAGAGTTGCATGCTCTACCTGCTCAGCCCGCCAGGTGCCCCAGAACAAGGTATAGCTTTTAGGGACTGCTGTCTAATCAGGGAAAAATAGCAAAGTTTAATATATTTAAAATATGGATATGTGTTATCACATATATCGCATGGTTATCATATAAGGTAAAACATGGTAAATACTTAATAGAAGTATAACAAAGTTCCAAGAAGGGAAGTGATTAATAATTAAGTGAATAATCACTTTGAATTTTCAGGCTGACCGGACACCACTGTCAACCAGGCAAAATCATTAATATTTTATCTTCATCTTCCTTTTTTGTTCTTGGGTCTAATTTGATCCCAGAACAAATCATAACAGTGGTCAAGAGACAGTATGAGAGTGTGACCGCTGCAGCTGGAGTTCAAATCTCAGTGTCACCAAATACTAGCTCTGTGACCTTGACAAGTAATTTTGCCTCCCTGAACCTCATTTTCTTCATCTATAAAACAGGAGTGATAATAATAGGGCCACTTCCTAATGTTGTGGTGAGGTTTGAAAGAATAAATCCTACTTAATTTTCCTTTTCTTATAGGATTTAAATTTTTTCCCGTGGATCATTTTGATGTGTTCAGTACAAACATTTAACTTCCTGAATGTGTCCCCCCTTGAGTCTCTGGGCCCCAAATGAATGTGGGCTTGGTAATTCCTAGGATCTGGAAGTCTTGCCTTCTGAATCAGGATCATATTGAACATTTCTGTCTGTGCCCACCAGAGCAGTCCTGGGCTCAGGGTAAGTACAACATAAGGGCCAGATGGTCAGTCTGCATTTTCCCTGGCTTGTGAGGCAGTCTTCATCTAGAAACTGTTAAGAGTATCAGGTTGGTCTCTATTCTTATCTTGGAATTTGGGCCTGCTGAGGACACATTTCCTAGCCCCCCAACTTCTATCCTCAGCATTTCAAAGTGATGTTAAGTTAAAATCTAACGTGGTACAGATCCACTGTGTCTAAATCATGGAAGCATTCTGCGTGTCTGAGTCCAAAACGTTAAAAGGTCCAGGGGCTTGGGCCTAGCACCACTGGTAAAGGTTTGAAGAACTAGAGGCTGGGTGTGATAGAGGGAAGGTCTGTGTGGTTCATCTTGGCAGATGCACACATTTTCTCTCCCCTATGTCTTCTTTGAATCTCCCCTTCCCCCACCACTCCTTGAGTAAAACTTGACTGGATGCTGCAGAGTGTTTGGGCTGTAAGCAGGTGAAAGGGTAGACATGAGGACTCTTATGTTTTACAAATACATATGATGACACCTCTCTACTGTAGCCCAAACTTCTAGGAAAAAGGAAAGTTCATATCAAGATAATGGAGAACATTTGATTGACTGAACCATTAAAAAAATAGACTGGGCTACCTTTAAGGTAGTTGAGAGTTCAAGCATGCCACTACCAAGAGAGGATTTTCTGTGAAGGGATTATTATATCATTGAGAGACCAGGCCAGTATTTGGTAATCTCCATGTTCTTTTTAATCTGGATTTAAGAACCTGTGATTTTATGTACTAGAGAGAGCTTTGCATCACTCTTTTTTTTTTTTTTTTAAGATTATTAGAGTGTGTGTGCAGGGGGAGGAGCAGATGGGGAAGGAGAGGGAGAGAGAGAATCCCAAGCAGACTCCCCGCTGAGCACAGAGCCCTACGCTAGTCTCACCACCCATGAGATCATGACCTGAGCTGAAATCAAGAGTCAGACACTCAACTGCTCAACCGACTTGAGCCACACAGGCACCCCTGCTTTGCATCGCTGTCACCGCTGGCCGGGTTCTGCCATTCACTAAGGCCAGCATAAATAAGAGGGCAGGTGCCAAACTGGAAAAATAAACGTGACAATCTGTGTCTACTTTCTTTCCCAGAGAATTGTTCAAGTTGTAACATTCAATCATTCATTCTCTCATTCAGTAATCATTCCTTAAGCGCCTTCCAGACACTGGGAATGCTATAGCAGTGTCAGGGCGGGTAGAAGGAAATTTAACAGCTTATGACAACCATTAAAAACAAGCAAAAAATGCTTGCATCTAACTTCACCCCAGACTGGCCACATCATCATGCAGTTGAGGGCTCGGGCTCACTCTTTCATTTGTTCATTTATTTGTTCATTCAGTAATCTCTTAATGTGCCCTGATGATATTCAAAGTCGGCTAGACAAATATATCATTTCAAAGGCAGAAACCCCCAACCACCATATTCCTTTTACAGCATGAAGAAAAAGCAAACTATGAGACTCCTGGGGGTGGGGGTGGGGTAGAGTCCTCACCCTGAATGCGTGTGTTCTGCAAAGAACTTATTACAAATGCTAAAGCACCTATTTTGAGCACTTGATTTCTCACTTTTTCATCATATACAGCAAAGGTGTGATATGTAAGGGAAGTGTTAATTCTAGTTGTTTGCATTGCTTAACACATTTGAATAGATTGGATTGGTTTAACATGGAAATGTTTGATTTTTTTCAAGACCCTTACAGGTTTTAAAATAGATAAAACTTGCTTCTGAAGTGAGGAGAGACCAAAGAGCAGAAATAATTGATCTGAATTATGACCTGAGAATGTTACACCAAACACAAACCTTTCCAGCTTGTCCCCCATTGCACCCTGCCACCTTGAACCCATTTGACTTACACTGAAGACCAGCTTAACTGTTTGCCATTCCCCAAATGCAGACTGCTACCTCCTGTTGCTGCCATTTCTCTCATGCTCACTCTCCTTTCGCTGGAAATGCTTCCCCGGTTCACATCCTACCCATGTTTGTGTGTGGCTCTCACGGTCCTCCTTCAGAAAGCTCACTCTGTGCTCCAGTTCCTGCATGCCCTCCGTGCACTTGCTCTATCTATATTTCTATCTATTTTAAGATTTTATTTGACAGAAAGCACACAAGCAGGGGGAGTGGGAGAAGGAGAAGGAGACTTCCCGCTGAGCAGGGAGCCCGATGCAGGGTTTGATCCCAGGACCCAAGATCATGACCTGAGACAAAGGCAGATGCTTAACTGACTGAGCTACCCAGGTGCCCCCCTACTTGTACTTTAAACCTTCATCATGTACTTATCCCGTAGTCCCTTGCAGCGGAGCTGTTGTTTTCAGACCCTACCATATGTGGGGGAGGAAAAATAATTTTCTCTCTATCCTTCTAGGTACTTGGCTGAGAACCTCTCCCTCCCCCTATTAAAAAAAAAAAAGGAAGAAAACAAAACAAGTTTAACAACTTGTATACTTCCTGTACACATGGGGAGAAACCCAGGAAAACTGAATAACTCTCCAAAACGTCTCAAGCCACCACTTAAATAACATTTCCAGCTAACCACAAAAGATGTTGGGGGTTATGGGATGTCACCAGGGTAAGGGTGAAAGTCATCACGAGTAAGGGTATTATGCAAGTTTAAGTCCATGCCTTCTTCACTGATAAGAGTTTCTGAAGACTGAGTCATCCTCCTCTTCCTGGTACAGAGAGGGGGAACCCTTAGAAATGGAGACTTCTGGGGCACCTGGGTGGCTCAATTGGTTGGGCGGCTGCCTTCAGCTCGGGTCATGGTCCCAGGGTCCTGGGATCGAGCCCCACGTCTGGCTCCCTGCTCGGCGGAGAGCCTGCTTCTCCCTCTCTCTCTGCCTGCCACTCTGCCTGCTTGTGCGCTCTCTCTCTCTCTCTCTCTCTCTATCTCTGTCAGTAAATTAAAAAAAAAAAACTTAAAAAAAAAAAAGAAATGGAGACTTCCCTTATGCATTTAAGGGTCTCTTACAAGAAGGCAACTTCTACTAAGTTTTAGAGCTTCTCCTATATCTGCTGTTTCTTAAAAAATAACCAGCTTAAGATAATCCATATTTGGGTGTGGCATGGTCTGTTCCCTTTCACAGGTTACAAGCTTTTGGAGATGGATGTATCTCAATCATTTGTGTAAGTTTCGCAGCATCCAGGAGGCACTTTGATTTGTAGGGACTCAGTGAGTAGTCATTAAATTGCATTAACATAAAGATAAATTTAGCATCATGGAGCCAACTACTTGGGCTTCCTGGCTCTTAGCAAATTAGAAAATTTTGTTAATGTGCTTCTCTCTCCTTTACAAATGTCTGGGGAAGGAACCTTGCTCAGATACCCACAAAGTGTTCTCACATCTGCCATCAGGTAAATCATCCCACTCTCTTTCCCCTTCATCCTCTACTGCTTTCCCACAAAGGGTCACTGTTCAGGGACTGGAGAGGTGGAGAGAATAGGTGCTCTGATCTGCCAAAGGAATTTGGGGTCGAGGCCGTATGTGCATATGTATGTAGGTTCATGTTCCCACGCTAAGAACATGAGCAGGTGACATGCTTGGCCATCAGCACTCTCACCTGCAGTCAGCTCCCGTATTGCAGCTGCAGAGATGGAAACCTCATTAGGGCCAGTCAGCAGTCAGCTCTGCAGATGGGCAGGATTAAGGTCTTGAATCTTAGTTGTGAGGGTCTAGATATTAGGCTGTTCTTATGTAGCCAAAATTCTCTAGTGGTCTAGTGATGAATTCACACAAGCAAGTATATGTTTATATATTAGGCAACAAATATAAAGCCAACTTACTGGCCAGGAGAAACCTAACTTCCCATGGGAGCCAGTGCCCTTGCTTATAGGTCAGTATTCTGAAATCTGAGAATTCAGGTTCTTAGGCCCTTGGTATCAGAGGTCTGAGCTGGGTGGGCATGGTTGGGGCAGTACTAGTCTGAGGGGATTAGGGGTAATCCTGAAGGTTTGGTCCAGAGGTAACATGCGTATCGAAAAATCAAGCAGATAGTCCAGTCACGTAATACATTCAAAAGGACTGGGAAAGGAGGCAGATTCCAGGTGTGGCAATCATATGACAACTAAGGACACCAGATCATGGCGAAAGGGTTGAGAAGGGGGGTGGGGAGCAAACCTAGGAGAATCTCAAAGACAATGGAGCTTTGACACTTTTATAGAGAACAAGGCTGGGAAGAGAGGGAGGAGCTCATGCAGGCACATTTTTGAAGCCAACTTCATTCATTCAACAAATATTTATTATCAACTCTCTACCAGTCACTATTCTAAGTTGGCAATACATCGGTGAACAATATAGATGAAATCTCTGCCTTCGTTGGAGTTTAAATTCTGGGGAAGGTAGAAACAATGAAAGATACTTAAATATGTTATAGAATATGTTAATTGGTAATACACTTAATGAAGAAAAATAAGGCAGTAGAAGGGCATGAAAATGCAGGTGCAGTGAGGGGAGTTGTTTACTCTTTTCAGTAGGGTGGTCAAGTAAGGCCTCAATGAGGTGAAATTTGATCTAAGCTTTAAAGAAGCCAGTCATTCAGATACTTAGTATCAGGCCAAGGAGAGAGCACAAAGACCCTGAGGTGGGAGTGTACCTGATGTGTTTGAGGAATAGAAACAAAGAGGGTCCGGAAATGAGGTTAGAAACGTAATGAGCCTGGATTGTGTAGGGCCACGGAGGCCATTGTAGGACTTTGGCTTTTACTCTGAGATGGGAGCCGTTGGCGAGCTTTATGCAAGGAAGTGACATGATTTGGCTTGTGTTCTGAAGAATTACTGTTACAGCTGAGAATAGCGGGCAAGGAGAGGGGGCAAGGGTAGGAACTAGGAGACCATTTCGGAGGCTTTTGCAATAATGTGGATGAGACATATTGGTGGTTTGGACAGGGTGATGGTGGGGGAGGTGGTAAAAACAGACTGATTCTGAAGTGTTTGGAAAATAGAGCCTGAATAATTTGCTAATAGTTCGGATGTGTGATTTGACAGAGAAATCAGGGATGGCTCCAAGATTTTTGGCCTGAGTTAATTGGAAGGCTAACTCAGGAGTTGCCTTTAGCTGAAGTGTGGAAGACTGAAGGTTGGATGATGTACATGGAGCCAGAGCATGGGGAGCAGTTTCACAGCTGGTGTTTCAAGGTGGTGGCCTGATGCCACTGTGGTGACCCTCCTGATGCATACACAGAAAAGATGGTGTCAACTGGTTAGGGTGTGCTTTTCCTGGACATACTGCAGAAAACCTGAACAAATTTCACAGCATTTTTCCTGTCATTTCAGGTCCATTTTCCTTTAATTATAATAGTTTTTTATAGTTGTTCACCACTCATTACGTGGTGGTTTTCCATAACATTCTATGACATCACCCTACCTGTGATGTTTTCGTCCTGTCGTTATAGTTCTGATTTGGGTGATGGCCTGTGTTTTCAGATTAAGGTCTAGTTGAACTCTCAGAAAGTGATCGTGCTATATTTCCATTATTTCCAAATTCTTGGAGTGTACCTGCTCTCATCATCTCCCACCACACCTAGTGTCACTCAAATTGGGGAAGTCACTTTTATATGTCCACTCTGCCACCCTCCAAGGCTATGACTGTTTGGCATAGGTCTAATTAGGTCCTTCAATGAAGGACATCGGCCAGGATTGTGACAGGCATTCCTTGGGGTGATGGTGACACCTCAAGGGATAGGGACAGCCTAAGGAATAGAAAAGGAGGGAGATGTGTCCCTGAAAGTTACTACTTACTTTGGATATTTTGTTACTCCTTCATATGGTCTTGAAAATTGAGATATAATTCTTCTTTCTCTTTAATTCTTTCTGCCAAATTGGTTTTCTTCAAAAGCCAATACGCACAAGCCTGCATCCTATTTTCACTCAAAGAGACAGATGGTTGAAACTGACTCTAGCTAATTTTTTTTTAAAGTCTTGAAGTAAAAAAAATACACATGAGTATCAGAAAGGTTCAAGTCTTTTAGGACTGGTTGAGAAATCTGTTGTGAAGACTGCCTCATACCACTGAGTTATCTATTCACATACAGACTACTGTGTGTGCGGGGCCAGGCGAGGAATTTTGCAGCCAAGCTTTTCAGATGGGTATTTGCTTTCTAAAAGGAATATAAAAGTTGTGCTGATGGGACAAATAGCAAATTCCCAAATCCCAGGGTCATTTGGCATCTATGCTGACATGGTCTGCAGGAAATATGTTGCGGCCGTGCATTTCTGGTAGTATTGATTTTCTGCACTCTTATGGACGTTCCTGGGTAGCCAGAAAAGCAGGTTAATCTTTGTAACTACATCTGCCTTGATGTGCTTGTGCCTTGAAGTATCCAGGGATTGATTGATTGATTGATTGATTGATTTCACTTTCTCTGGTAGATTTAAACAAATAGCGCTGAGCTTGCCTTGGTTGGTCCTTCTGTAGTAGAGCATTCCCACCAGCGATCTGCAAATGGATTACAGGTTACATGTGCCCTTGGATGTTAATCTCTTGGCTCTCAGGGAAGTTAGAGCCCAGGTCAGTCTCCTGTGGGAGGCAACAGCTTTCTCTGTTTCCCACAGTGTGTTGTACAGATATCATCATGATCTGTGGGTGTCATGTCATGCAAAATGCTGGCCGAGAAAGGACAAAGGTAGAGATACATTTATCATTTAAAATTTGCCAGTTTTAAAATTGAGTAGCTCCATATACCTCAAACTCTTTTAACTGCAGCTAATAATAAATCATATTTATATATAACAGTGAATATATGTATGTCCAAAACAAGTTCCATGAACCAGTCATTGCCCTTATCATGTACAGTGCATTCTAATACCTCCTATCTGTTCATCACAGAAACTGCCATCTGTGACTACTTGCAAACTTGATTTTGTAACTTACCAGTGGGTTGCAACCCATGTTTAAAAAGGCTGTTGTCATGTGTATTGCAAGCTAGGAAAAAGTTACCTGGTCTTATACTCATTCAAATTGTTCTGTGTTTCCCTGCTGCCTCAGAGAAGTTCCAACCCCCTAAGAGCATGGCGGGGCAGCCCCTTGGCTGTAGGGTGACCAGCTGGTCCAGATTTGCCTGGCATTTTCCTGGGTTTAGCGCTGAAAGGCTTGCATTCAGAGAAACCCCTCGTTTCTCTGCAAATGGGGATGGTTGGTCGCTCATCCTTTGGGATCTGCTATCTGGCTGTATTTCCACCCTCACTTTGCTCCATCTGCTTTTGTAATTCAGTGCTCCATCCATATCAACCTACTCATCCCACAGACTGGCCATTCTTTCTCCCACCTCCCCACCTTTGCCCATGCTTCTTCCTTCTGCCTGGGAGGCACCCCTTTCCTGCTGTCCTCTGGTCTCATCTTCCTCTGTGATGGCCTGTTATGTCACCCTCTCCACGGAACCCTCTCCCTGCGTCCTTGCAAGCACAGTTGTACCACAGACTACATCGATTTACAGGATCTTTGTGTTTTTCTCAGCTTTCTTATTCTTTATCGCCTGTAGAACAAACATGAGAGGCAAAACTGCTGATGCGACGTGTGGGTGGTTATGGCAAAGAAAGAACACAAAGGAAAATGAATGAACCAATGTAGATGCTAAGGCCAGTAGGGTGGAGCCAGGGAAGAGGAGATAAACCTACAATTACAGGCGTGTGCAGCAGTTATGAGCACGTGCTCCAGAGACTGGGGTTTGAATCCTGGCTTTCCACATGTCAGGGGTGTCGATTGGGGTCCCTCTGCATGTGTTTCTCCACTCATCATAACAGCAGGGATGGATGGTTTTTAAAATTAGGTAGGCTTAATTACAAGTTCGTAAGTGTTTTGTAGTTAATTTGGGAGAGTATTGAATTAATTGGTTGTAAGATGTTGAGATATCTTAATAACTTATATTTTTAGAAATTTAAAACAGATTGCGAACATTTATATTGCTGAGTTATATTGAGAAAATCTATTCTGACTTCATTATTTAAGCTTTACGATTTTTCCTTCCCTTATTTTTATTAATGTGTCTTGATCCTATTTCTTGGGATGACAGTTTAAATTTGTTCTTAGTTGTAAGGTGCAAGAGCATCTGGGCAGTTTGAATTTCCCTGTTCTCTATCAGGACAGAGTGCCCACTCGGGGCAGGCCTACTGGCCAGGGCTGTCTTGATTTAACTTGGCACCACGGAAAATCTGGCCCTTTTGTGGGAACAGCAGAGTCAAAGCCAAAGCTGGTCATGTCTGAAGATTTGCTTGTTATCAGTTATTTTAAAGATCAGCCCCACAGATTACCTGAGAGTTGTTTATTTTTAGACACGTTCACTCATCATCTTTGCAACTCAGAGAAATAGCTTCAAGTGCAAGACGGCTGTGTTCTAGAGCACTGATATTTTTACATCACTGTTAAAAAGAACGCTCAACTATCAGTCTGACTATTTATCCTCAAGGCATTTTGGGCAATAGATTCTAGATTTCTGAATTTGTTGGTTGAGATAAACAACAGAGGCTGTCAGTTATAAATAGAGTGGATTTTTGCAAATAATCCTTTTAGAGTCAGAAGACGGAGATTAAAAATGTAAACCAGGCAGGAAAAAATTATATCAATGGGTATAGAGTGGTAGTGATTTAGGAAAAAAGATAGTTCAGTGGATCAGGCAATGTTAGGATCATGTGTTCATTGCACATTTGTATGAGTGGGTGACAAATCCATTCCCACCCCCTGCCCGTGGGAATAGAAATTGGTTGCATAATTAGGGAGAACTTTGGAGTTTGGTCATTTAAAAGCTTAGGCACTGACAGAATTTATTGATGATTAGGAAATTAGAGCAAAATCACAGTTTTTTTTAAAGATTTTATTTATTAATTTGAGAGAGAGAGAGCATGAACAGTGGGGAGGGGCAGAGGGAGAGGGAGAAGCAGGGTCCCCGCTGAGGAGGGAGCCAGACTCCGGGCTCAATCCCAGGACCTTGAAACCATGACCTGAGCCAAAGGCACACGCTTAACTGCCCCACAGATTTCTCATGTTTAGCAGTTCAAGAGACATTTCCTGAGCACTGACTGCCAGGTACTAGCAAAATAGGCATGGATTAGACATAGCCCGTCCCTTTGAGGGCCTTTCAATGTAGCAGGAGGAGAGAACTGCATAAACAGGACATAACCAGGCAGCGAGGCATGTGTTCCAGCAGACCATGCACGGGGCGCTCTAGGGCCATCAGCGAAGAGTTCTTGGCTCTGGCTTAAAGCCCTAGGAGGCATTCCTGAAGGGAATGTGATTGAGCTGAGACAGACAGATAAATAGGAATCCATCAGGTAATGAATGGTGAGAAGGGCATTTCTGGAATTTGGAAAGGTACAGAGGAAGGGACAGCTTGATATATCCCAGTAAAATGTGAACTAAGAAGTAGAAGGATACATGGACAGAGAGATGGGCAAAAAGAGCATCTTCAGTACATGGCAGGGAGTTGGGACATGTTTTGCATTTAGAAGGAAGTCATCGAAGTGTTTTAGTCGAGGGAGTATCCTCATCAGATCTGAGGGACAGGAAGATCACCCTGACACGGGGTGGAGGATATGGAGATCATCAGGGAGTAAGGTTGGCATGGGGACAGGAAAATCAGTGAGAAGAGCACTGTGGCTGTCAGATGAGCCACGTGAAGACTGGCATTGGGCAACATGAATGGACTCAGATAGGCAACGGCAGGCTGGGAAATATTAGGTGGCGAAATTGTGAGGCGTGGTGAAAACGGGCTGTGAGAGTGAGGTGAGTTTGAGGATTTCAGGGCTGATCAAGGAGAAGGCAGGACCCTGAGGTGGAAGCACTGCATGACACACTTCATTGGGTGGCCCTTGGATAGTATTGCATGAGAGGGAACATCCCTCATAGCAGGAGACCTTCTAGACCCTGAAGCATGGTGTCACCTCCCATAAAGGGAAGCAGGAATGTGTTTAGGCGATGCCACTCCACAGTCAGGTGGGGAATCTCAGGGCGGGGTGGGAGGGGGAGTTATCTATAGCTAGCAGATATTGGGTGAAGTTTTGCTGGGTAGGCAAAGCAGGTGGGCTCTAAATGGCTAAAATATGTTTATCTGAGTTATATTTAAAGCAACTGGATATGTCAGAATTTGTGTTTGGGGCCATAGAGCGTTGAGCTCATGGTTCTAGCTTGATGTGAAGAAATAAAGAGTGTAGGGACCAATACACATGGTGCATCTTTAACCATTTACATAACAGCAAGTGTTTGTTCAGTGCCCATTATGTGTCCAAGAGGAGGCCGAGGAGCCGCTGTGCAGGTTTCAAAGGAAGATGACATCATGGTCTGTGGAGAAGTTGCCCCTTTCTGTGTGCTCCTCAAAAATGCCCCTTCGGGTAGAGAAGCTCCTTTCTGTTTGTTCTGAAGTGCTTTTGAACCCCTAGGAGCCCAGAGACATAGTCTCATGTAAAGTGTCATAGGGGTAGCCTTCTTTATTTGGCTTCTTTACCTGACATCTGGCCTAGGCAGGTGGTACATCTTTCCCATCTATCTTGACCTGATGTTGGGTGCTTCTGCAGGACTCTCTGTGCATGGTCTCACTTCTTAATTCACTAGTTTCCCTCCTGATATTCCCCAGAGGGCTCTCGTCTCCTTTCTTATTCTCTTTTCTGGTTCCTTTTCTGTCCTAATTCTTAGTGACAAAACGCTGCCCTCTGGTTGTCCAAACTGTCCCATCTTTAGTTTCATACTCTTTCAAGGATGCTACTTGAGATGGTGCACTTCCTAAGGACTCTCGATATTGCCTGATATTAACTTCAAGATATGCTGAGATATGAATGGCTGATTCCCTTAATTGAGGAACGATTCTTTTAACAAAGAGACGCTTGTTGAGTCTCTCAATTGGTGGAATGCACTGTCGGGGTCAGAAATAACTCAAACATTGTCCAGAACTTTTGGGCAAAGATGACAATGGTTTTTGAAGCCTGTGAGTTCTAAGGGCTCTCATCTCTACTCTGTTAACTAGATGAGAGGGCAGATACCCTCTGGATTGATTTTTCTCTCTAGCATAATGGGCCTCTGTGCTGAGTGCTTGAGAGTCTCTTCTGTGTAATGTGCCGCAGTTGCCTGTGCTTGATTTACAGTGTTAGCAGGACGATTTGGGTAGCTCAGAATCCTGCAACAGGGAAAGCGCGACCAGAGTAAATATGCAGACACAACAGTCTTAAATATGGCTCACAAATCCAACAAGAGCGATACGAAAAGCTTAATTTAGAAATATGGCCTGATTTCCTAGTCAAGAATTAACCCAGTGTGAGTAAAATTGAGAAGAGCCCAGAAAAATCAACATAGATATTTAACTGTATGTATGTACTGAGATTTTTATCTCCCCCCCATCAAAAACAGTAGTTCTCTACGGACATAAATAGATCCTTCATACGTGGTTGAAACTTTTGCAGTCTTAGGACTACCCAGTATCGGCTTTGGTGGTGTGTTGGGGAATTTCAGAGGCAAAGCCTTTTCTCCCCGTGTCAGCTCTCCCAGGCAATTTACATTTGCCACCAGCACGTGGTGGTAGAGAGTGACTGCAAGGTTGGACTACAAGTAGACTGATCAGGAGCCACCATAAAAGCCTTTTGTTTAAGAAGAGCTTCCTTTTGACTAAAATGGATACAATCTTGAATAAGTAAACACCAAAAGGGAAACATTATTTGGCAAAAGTATTCAAGAATAAGGAGATCTGGTATTTCCAGCTCTGACTTGTCCACTTAATGGTAGTGAACTTAATTTCTGCATCTCACTTTACCTATTTATGGGTAGAATACCAGTACTGGATTATATAATCTTTGAAGTTCTTGTCCTGAAACAAACATGTATAATTTTAATGATTAAAACAACAAAATTGGGGCGCTTGGGTAGCTCAGTCATTAAGCGTCTGCCTTCTGCTCAGGTCATGATCCCAGGGTCCTGGGATCGAGCCCCGCATCGGGCTTCCTGCTCTGCGGGAAGCCTGCTTCTCCCTCTCCCACTCCCCCTGCTTGTGTTCCCTCTTTTGCTGTGTCTCTGTCAAATAAATAAATAAAATCTTAAAAAAAAAACGGGCAAAATTAAAAGAACGAAAGAATTAAAGACTTCATGCAACAGGGAAATCTACATTTTATTAGCGACCATTTTAGTTTACATTATAGCCGGGCTGAGACCCATGAGTGTGTGTGTGTGTGTGTGTGTGTGTGTGTGTGTGTGTGTGTGTGTGTGTGTGTGTAGTGAGGGGAGGAAGAGAACAAGGAGTGAGAGAAGCTTTCTCAGTTTTTCTTCCTTACCTATCACCTGGCTTAAGCAAGTGAGAAATGAGAAATCATTCATATGTAAGTCTACGGAGCTTTTCCTCCATAGCCTTCCGCAGGAGCCTTCCCCCTAAAGCCCCCTGCCTAGATTCTTTTATATCAACTTTGTTGCAACATTTCGTCAGTCTCTAGTGGCTTTAGAATCAACTCCACCTTATCAGAAGCAGATAAGGCAACCTGTGGTCTGAGGATCCTTGGGGATCCAAGATGTATTTGGGAATCTCTAAGGTCACAACTATTTCCACAAAACGTTATTTTTATTTGTCTTTTTCACCATATTTACATTTGCAGGGATGGGGTGAAAGCAATGGTAGGTGACCCTGCCGATACCTTAGCAGGAATTGTGGTACTGGTACACCAAACTGTACCAGTATCGGCATCAGACTCCACTGCCCCACACTTGTAGTTTAAACAAGTAAACAAACCCTGTTTCACTTAAGAATGTCCCTCATGAAGCAGAAAAAAAAAATTAGCTATATTAAATCTCTCACCATAGTCCTTACTATGTGACCTATGGGAACACAGAAGGCACTTCTGCTGCCTACCAAAGTTCAGTGGTTGTCTTGAGACAGGATTTGTGCGATTGTGTGAGTTACGAGCTGAACTAGCTGCCTTTTTTCATGAAACATTATGTTTACTTGAAGGAACAATTCACAGGCAAACTATGATATTTCAGACTGGGGTATTTGGCAGCAATTTTCTCAACAGTCAATGGCATGAGCTTATCACTTCAAGAATGTAATTGGCAGTACTTGTGGCTAATGACAAAATTTGAGCTTTCAAGCAAAACTTAGAATTTTGGAAAATTTGTATCTGCCACCATGACAGTTTTACCATACCTGAAGACTTTTCTGAAGAGTTTGGTAGTGACATTACCAAGTTTGATTTGGGAATATTGTACAATGAAATGTGTCAACATTTGAGAAGTCTGCATAATTTTCTAAATTTTCTAGAAAACGAATGCGTAATGTCAAAATCATACATGAATAAAAGAGTCATTCAAAGTTTAAGATAGACCAATAAATTTTAATGTAACAGAGTACAAAAAGTTCATTGATTGATGTCATTGCATATTCACATGGCAACAACTTTAAGAAACTGACATTTGTTGAATTTTGATGTAATATTGAAGAATATCCACAATTACCTTAAGAGGCTATTTAAATATTCTTCCTTTTTTGGAATACGTATTTATGTGAGATCAGATTTTCTTTACAAGTAAAATAGCACTTCACAACAGAGTGAATGCAGAAGCAGCTGTAAGAATCAAGTTGACTTCTATTAAGCTAGATATTAAAGAGATAAGTGAAAATGTAAAAGAATTATACTCTCCCTACTGTTTTTTTTTTTTTTTTGCCTTGGAAAGTATGGCTATTTTTCTCATAATTTTATGTTAATAAGTAACAAGTTTATTGTTATTTTAAAATGAACTTTTTTTGAGATTTTGTTTATTTATTTGACAGAGAGACAGCTAGAGAGGGAACACAAGCAGGGGGAGTGGGAGAGGGATAAGCAGGCTTCCCACTGAGCAGGGAGCCCAACATGGGGCTCGATCCCAGGACCCTGGGATCATGACCTGAGCCGAAGGCAGATGCTTAATGACTGAGCCACGCAGGCACCCCTTTAAAATGAATTATTAAATATTTAAGGTTTTATCAGTTTTAATTTTTAACATGATTAATGTTGATAGAGGTAACCCACATAAACAAAAGCTCTTTGAGGTCACTGAGAAGGAAGAGTATCAAGGGATGCTGAGAACAAAACGTTTGAAAACTGATCATCTACAGTATGAGTAGACCAGGCCTGGGCATCTTCCTACCATGAGATGGATTTTATCGAAAATTTTGTTTTTACAGTGTACTGATGGCTGTAAAAATTTAGCACATAACCCTCCCACATCTTTCACCAGCCAACTCCCTCTTGAGACTTCTATAACCCTCCTTTTACTGAAGGTGAGAAATCGCTGTAAAAATGGACAAATGGTTGTGGTCTGTATCATCCCTTGGCCACATATCCAAGTAGAAGAAGGCAACTATTTTATGAAAAGCCAGGCAGGTGAAACAAGGTTGTGCAAGATCAAATTTCTTATGCATACCTAGTGGCAGATGAAAAGTTCAATGGCTCATAGTTAAGAGCTGACAAGAGCAATTGTTTCCAGGCAGGAAAAAGAGAACTTGTTTCTGGCTATTTTTTTCAATGAGTCTGGCAACAGCTGGGCCATGATTTAAACCTCCTGGGATTCTGACTTAAAGCCTAAAAATACATTTGCATATGCCAGCATTAGAAATGGAATCTCAAACCGCTGCCAATGTAGACAACCAAAAGGAAATCGAGGTCTATATTGTTCAAAAGCTAAGCCTTGGGAGGGTCTATTACTTGACAGCTGTGTAAACAGAACTAAACCCCTTGCTTCTCCTCTGTTAGATACTTGGTTCTAGACAGGACTAAACCATCCCATGATGGTATGTGCCGAAGTGAAAATGTAGACTGTACGTCTCATTGGGTTCAAGAAATGCTGAAAATTTTCTTTTCTTTATGGATGTGTGGTGGACATAGGAAGTGTGAGGGAGATGCAAGGTTAACTGGAAAGAAGGACAAGTGTGAAAATGACTTCTGGGGGCCCCCGGGGGGTTCAGTCGGTTAAGCGTTGGACTCTTGGTTTCAGCTTAGGTCATGAGATTGAGCCCTGTGTCAGGCTCCGTACTCACTGGGAAGTTTGCTTGAAGATTCTCTCCCTCTGTCCATATGCCCACCCCAAATAAATAAATAAATCTTTAAAAAAGTACCTGTTTTTAGCAACCTCTTCGACCTCAGCTGCAGCAACTTCTTCCTAGAAACATCGCCAAAGGCAAGGGAAGCAAGGGCAAAAATGAACTATTGGGATGTCATCAAGATAAAAAGCTTTTGCACAGCAAAAGAAACAGTCCACAAAACCAAAAGACAACCGACAGAATGGGAGAAAATATTTGCAAATGACATATCAGATAAAGGGCTAGTATCCAAAATCTATAAAGAACTTATTAAACTCCACACCCAAAGAACAAATAATCCAATCAAGAAATGGGCAGAAGACATGAACAGACATTTTTCCAAAGAAGACATCCAAATGGCCAACAGACACATGAAAAAGTGCTCAACATCGCTCGGCATCAGGGAAATCCCAATCAAAACCTCAATGAGATACCACCTCACACCCGTCAGAATGGCTAAAATTAACAAGTCAGGAAACGACAGATGTTGGCGGGGTTGTGGAGAAAGGGGAACCCTCCTACACTGTTGGTGGGAATGGAAGCTTGTGCAGCCACTCTGGAAAACAGTATGGAGGTTCCTCAAACAGTTGAAAATAGAGCTACCATACGATCCAGCAATTGCACTACTGGGTATTTACCACAAAGATACAAATGTAGGGATCCGAAGTGGTACGTGCACCCCAATGTTTATAGCAGCAATGTCCACAATAGCCAAACCGTGGAAAGAGCCAAGATGTCCATTGACAGATGAATAGATAAAGAAGAAGTGGTATATATACACAATGGAATATTATGCAGCCATCAAAAGGAATGAGATCTTGCCATTTGCAACGACGTGGATGGAACTGGAGGGTGTTATGTTGAGTGAAATAAGTCAATCAGAGAAAGACATGTATCATATGACCTCACTGATATGAAGAATTCTTAATCTCAGGAAACAAACTGAGTGTTGCTGGAGTGGTGGGGGTGGGAGGGATGGGGTGGCTGGGTGATAGACATTGGGTAGGGTATGTGCTATGGTGAGCGCTGTGAATTGCGCAAGACTTTTGAATCATAGATCTGTATTTCTGAAACAAATAATGCAACATATGTTAAGAAAAAAGAAAAAGAAGAAGATAGCAGGAGGGGAAGAATGAAGGGGAGTAAGTCGGAGGGGGAGATGAACCATGAGAGACTATGGACTCTGAAAAACAAACTGAGGGTTCTAGAGGGGAGGAGGGTGGGGGATGGGTTAGCCTGGTGATGGGTATTAAAGAGGGCACATTCTGCGTGGAGCACTGGGTGTTATGCACAGACAATGAATCATGGAACACTACATCAAGAACTAATGATGTAATGTATGGTGATTAACATAACAATAAAATTTTTTTTTAAAAAAGTACCTGTTTTGTTTCTTCCTTCCTCAGTGTCCATGTTTTTCTCTCTCATGTTTGCCTCCTTTCTTCCTCCCCATTTTTTCCTCCATTGAGACTTAGGACCATGAGGCATTTCTATAATGGAACAGCAGGAGTGACCCTCCCTGCAACTAACTTCATTAGAGAAGAAACCATTTCTACATGTGCCTTTCCATCCTCTGGAGGAAGTGGGTGACGTGGGGGAGGATGCCTGCCTGGACAGCTTGATACGTAACTGCTGTGTTCAACAGAAAAAAATGAGAAGAATTTTACTCCTACTAAATTAAATGACTGCATTTAATTTAAAAAACATTTTTTTTATTTGAGTAACATTTCTTTAACCACATACCTTCCATTTTATAACCCATTAGATTGAGAAGCTCTTTCTATTTGAAGGGCCTTAGACTCTTGGAGTATAGACTGCGTTTTCTCACTCTGATTATATGGCTACTAAATCAGTTACATGCTATACCTTTAATGTATTTCTCATTGTAAGATTTTTTGAATGATTGCAGTGAATGTTGAATGATGACTTTGGCTATGAGGGTGGACTTAGTGGTGGGGAAAAGAGTTGGCAGGGTAAAATGAAAGATAATAATAATAGAAAAAGAAGAGGAGGAGAAGGAGAGAGGGAAGTAGAGAAGGAGGAAGAGGAGAAACAACGTTCTTGGGTGTTTAATATTTGCCAGGCATCATTCTAAGCTCTTTACCTCCATTGATTCATTTACTTGGATCAGAGATGGGCTGAAGCAAAAGTTATGAGAACTGAGACATTGGGAGGAAGGGTGGAGGTGAGTTATAATGAGGCAAGGGAATGAAGGGTGAACCAAGGTTAAGAAGGGAACTACATTAGCTACAAATTGAACATGCTTCTATATAAATTATTTTGAATTTCTCCATCTAATTTGTTTAACTAGTCCTAGTATTTCCACTTCATTAGAATCAAGTATATCCACAATTTCTATTTTTGAATCAAAAGTAGAGATTTTCCCCAAGTTGTATAGATTGTCCTCATTAATCTTGTCTTCTAGTGTTCATGAGACCTGTTTTCTAAAACTGTGTAAACATTAGACGTCAGTGTTTTAATCTTGGACAACGTGATATTAGAAAGAAATTGTTTTTCTTCTGTTATTGTTCAGTTCAGTCATCTTCATATGTCCTTAAACCTTA
This sequence comes from Eumetopias jubatus, assembly GCF_037043125.1. NCBI lineage: Eukaryota > Metazoa > Chordata > Mammalia > Carnivora > Otariidae > Eumetopias > Eumetopias jubatus. Next base: position 40,372,546 of record NW_028274820.1, read on the forward strand.
CTAGTCATTTGTTCTTTCATTTTCCTCTGTGTGGTTTTTTTTGTTTTTTGTTTTTTTTTTTTTGCCATTTCCCTTGGAATATTAGAGTCTTTGTTATTGGTTTCTAAGAGATCATTTATGACTAAGGATGTTTTAACCATTTGCCATGCCTTGCAAATGAAATACCATGTTTTCTCACCAACATTTTACTGTGATGTTTTACTTTTTGGTTGCACAGAAGTTGTGTATTGAAATATAATGTTCTATGTTAAAAAAAAAAAAAAAAGGAAATCAGAAGTGTGGAATTGAAATTTGACAAAAAAAATTATAGGGGTTGAGGATTGATAATATGGAGCCCAAAGGGATGGAGTAGCTGATTTGAACTTTTGGATCTCTCTCATTGTGGTGGGGGGATAACCTGGGGGACAGGAAAAGAAAGAAAAGAAGTGAAATGAGATTGTACACAGTGATAGTAGAGCTGGAGAATTTGCAGGAGAGTGAGAGTTACGATGCAGAGGTGGGAGGAGCTGTGAAGCATGGGTTGGGTAAGAGTGTATAGGCAAGGAGAATGTCACCAACAGAAAACCGCTTTTGGAATATAGGACTCCTCCATGAAGAGAGCTGAGCAGGGATCATAAAAGTGCATCCTCTGACCCTGGAATGGATGAAGTCAGTGAGGCTGAGCTGTAATTGTCCCTAAGCTAGGGTGGAGTTAAGCCATAGTTGGCTGGTGGGTGGCAGACTAAGTTGATGATCAGACAGGGAGGAGACTTACACCCAGAGGTGGGTTTGATTTTCTCTACTTGACCCCTTGCCAGCTTGAGATGAAAGAGGCCAGCTCTTTGTGTGTGTGAAGTAAGGGAGCAATAATTAGCAGCAGGTAGCTCTGGCTCTTATTTTCTTAAACTGAGAGCGTCCAGATTGCCTTTGCAGTGACCTGCATTAGCCACAGGAAGCTCTATAACTCACATCCCCCAGGCTTTGCTCCTCAATTTGCTTTGCTTGGTGTGCAGGGAGATTGAATGAGTCAGAGTGGCAAGCCCCCTGGGAAAGCCTGTGGAGTTCAGTGCTGACACTGCATTTCGTGTCGCTGTTGCAGCCATTTACTATGTGTAAAGGCCCATTCGTTTACTCTAATGTGGACTTTCCAAACCCTTTGTGAGTCGTTCTCTTGAGATTTCTTATTCTCCTAGGTGTTGATGTGAAGTGTCTATTTTGGTGTAGATCCAAAAAATCAGTAAGTGGAAAGTACTCTATAGCTGTCTTTTGCCATTGTGGCTCTGAAGTCTGTTATTTGAAACATCACTACTTAATATTTTTTAAAAGTTCCCCTTGGTGTTTTTGTTGTTTATTTAAAAAATTTTGGCTCTATGGCCGGTAACACCAACTCAAATGACTGACGTTGTCAGACATATTTATTAGTTGTAAAAAGAACTTTGCTTCTTTGCAGAAATGTACTGAAAATACACCTTACTTCCTACTCATGAATGCAGTTTTACCAGAAAATCATGACAAATATAGGATGTTATTACATGGTTTGTTCCTTCATGAGCATAGTAGATAGCTGAAGTTGTGACAGACCCTTTTGGTGGACTAGAGGAAGGCCAATGGCAATTGGGGAGATGTGCAAGAGAAAACTCTCAGAAGTTTCTGCTGGCTGTGGGCAGCACCGAATGACACACCTGTTGCTATAACAGTGATCTTCCTGATTGGATTTTTCATTTCTGACAGCCAAAAAAAAATGTCAAAAACATAAATCGGAGTGGTCCCCACTGGGGAAGAAAGAGTAGTTGTAACTTCTCCGACGGCTTCTGGAATTAGGTTCTAATTTTCTCCTGCCAGGATTTTTGCCCACTGGTATTAAAAATTATTGGCAAATAATATTTTAGTGACAAACTTGACTTTTATCAGTTCCGTGGTTTCTCTTGGGAAAAAAAAAAAAGATCTGAAGATCTAACTACTTGGATTCATCTTTTTCCATGTCAACGGTCAGTTGGAGCTGGGCAGAACTGCCTCCTTCAGGCAGGTTCTTCCTCTCTGGCCTTCATTGCGGCTTTGCTTCTTCATGTTGTCTGTCTGGCTCCTACAGGACTTTGAATGTGTGACTCAGGTTTCAACTTTGTAGGTGGATGACTCAAAAGTGTGTCCCACAGCTCCAGTTCCCATCCAGCTTCTCATCCGATCTCTAATTTTGTATCTATGCATTCTTTCTGGCCAGAAATCCCACTGACACTCAAATTACAGCCTGCTACAAGTTGTTTCAGGATTTCCTTCTTGCCTTCTCTTCCCAACTTCTCTGCCATCCTCCTTGCTCTCTCAAAGGTGAATTGTTACTGAATCTTTCTCTTTGGCTTCCATACCCACAGGCTACGGAGAGTTACTTCTTCCTTCTTGTCATGCTTTCATCCGCCCACATTCCCCACATTCTGTCTCTCCATTCACCTACCATCACAAAGCAGGTGCAGTCGCTCCAGACAGATGTTGGCACCAGCCTCCCAGCAGCTTGCCTTGTTTCCAGTTTCTGCTCCTGTGTGTTTTCTAGGCAGGGACAAGAACAGGCTTAAGCAAATTCCATCTTTATTTTGTCACTTTCCCTTTCAAAAAGTTGCTGTGACTTCCCATCTCTTATTACCAAATGGAACTCGCTTTTCTGTTTTCCCAAGACTTCCCCTGTTGCCCCCATATATCCATTCTTACCAACTAAAGTTTACATTTCTTGGCTTGGATTCATCCATATCTCTTAGCCTGCTGGTTCCCATTTTATAGGTCTTGGCATATCTGTATCTTCCCTTCTTTGCTAGATCCTGACTCCCGTGATATCCAGCTCACATTCTACCTCCTCCTCAAAGTATACCCTTGCTCATTCTAATAGATCTTAATTACTCTTTTGCTCTGCATTCTGCCTAAACTTATACATTGGGGTCAGCAGAGTGTAGCAGTTCAGAGCATGGACGTGCTTGAGTTTTGTTTCAGCCATGGATTGACTGTGCTGCCTAAGGTCTTGCTGAGCCTCCATTATCCGAATTGCAAACAAGACATTAATCAAAATACTGGTCTCCTTGGACTGTTATGATTAAATGTGATAAAAGTGCCTAGCACTTAGGAATCAATAAGCCAGTATCGTGGAGAACATCTCCAGCCGCACCACACGCCTACAAAGTTGAGTTATGTACTCCTTGAAGGAGAGAATCTGGTTTTGCTCATCTTTTGTACTCTGAAACCTTATAGAGTGCCAAGCACACATTAATTATCCAACAATTTTTGTTGAAAAATGAAGATAGGGTGTGATCATGAATTGATTACAAAGATTGATTATTGTGATTACTACTGTTATTATTTCATAAGTCTTTGCCATCACACCATGAGCAGGAATATGTACAGTAGTTAGCACAGTACATTTCCCAACTGTGTGTATTCGTTGGGAAGTATGTCTTAGGGTGACTAAGACATACTTGATTACCTTCTAAAGGCAGTGACAGAAAGTTTGAAGGATTTTTCATTGTTTTGTATTCTTTGGTTCTTTTTTGCCTTTCATTGCTCTGTTTTCTACATAGGGATGCATTATATATTCATCATAGCTGCGTATAAATAATATGGAAATGAATACTCATGACATTTAAGGATGTTTTTGTGGGTTTTTTTGTTTTTACTTTATTTTAGGAATTTGGGTCATAGGGGTTTTCTTCATTTCTCGGTGTTTCCATTTTCTTAGTTTCCAACTGAGAACACAAAAGAGACAAATATAATCATTGGCAATTTGGTGAGTCTTTTCCAAACTCATTTTACTTGCAAATATTTCTGGCACCCTCACTACCAGCCTCACCATCCCCATTAACGTTAAAATTAAATTTCATTCAGATAAATTTCCCCAAGAACTTGCCATGGTGTTATCTACTGTTTCATGTGTTCATAAACATCTTCGGGGATGTGCCAGGATAAGCACAATCGCATTCAGTATGTAAATGAAACTTTTATAGAAATAGGATTGTACTGGAGATGAAATTAATTGTGACAGTTCGGGAGTTTTACAGAAAAAGAAGATTAACATGTTAGGTCTTTAGTGGCTGTCTTCCCCTGATGCATATAATGTTAGGCAAAATGAAATCTCTGTGCCCAGGCTCAGTGGAGACATGGTTATTGAATCCATAGATATTTGAATGGGGCGCATCTCTAAGGGCTTATGACAGCCTATTTTCTTTTCTCAATGTGGGGATGAATTGGTCCATTATCGTCTAAATTGGAAGTCCTGGTGAAGGTTCTTTTTTGATTCTTTTTTGTTTGTTTATTTGTTAAGAAACTTGCACAGAAAATGTCTTGCTTATTCTGAAGTTGCTATAATCCTTCCCACCAGCAGAGCCTATATCATTGTATTGCTTCAAATATTTATGAATACATAAAAAGGAAAGTATTTATGTAGTGTGAGACCAGACCTAACTCAATTTGTTTCTTTGATTCTTCAGCATAGGCTAAGTAATACAACCTGTGATGGTAAAAAGTCGTACTTTCAAGGTTTGAATGATTTTTTGCAGTGATAATACAGAAAATTTATTTTTATGTATTCACATTTTTTTCTTTTCCTCCAAGGAAACCAACATGTCTGACAAAAGTGACTTAAAAGCTGAGCTAGAGCGCAAAAAACAGCGCTTAGCACAGATAAGAGAAGAGAAGAAACGGAAGGAAGAGGAGAGGAAAAAGAAAGAGGTAAATCCTGGGTATTGGGGTGTTTCAGGGAACAAAGAAAATCACTTGATTCTGAGGGGCTGGCCAAATGGATGAAGAGGATGCTCTAGAAGAATCCTTCTATGATTTCTGAATAAAATGAGTGGGTATCTACATACTCAGACTCCTAAGGTCATTGTCACCTGCTATGTGCTGGTCAAGCACCAACCATGGTCCAGAGGTCCCCAAGCCCCAGGTTCACCCCAGACGTGCACAGAGACCTGAAAGTGGTCTGTGAAATGTCTGTTGTTAGATATTTCTTAACCTTTCTGAATCCCAGTTTTCTATCCTTAAAATGAGAATAGTAATACATTTTCTGTGGGGTTGTGAGAATTAAAAGAGTTAATCTTCTAAAGCACTTAGTAGTAACCAGGCTCTACTTAGTGTTTAATATGTGTTAGTTTTAAGAAAAAAATTTTTAAAAACTACCAGGTAGAACATTTTAGGAGAAAAATAGAAAAATGATGCCAGTGGATTTCCATGGTTTCTTAAGGAGTATGTGTTTTTCAGGGTAAAACAAGGATTGTAGGTCTGACAGAAGGAAAGCTGCATTTCCCTCCCTTGGCAAGAGGGTAGATAGTATAGTAATAGACTCTGCTCCATGGACATAGAATTATGACATATTAAGGCTCGAAGAGATTTCAGAGACCTTCTACTGAAACCCTTCTTTATGCCAACAAAGCAGCAGAAACCCAGAGGCGAAATGTAGCTTTTCTGTCTGTCACACCCAGAATCCGGGGTTCCCTTCCCAGTTCCATGTGTCGCTGGCATATCATGTTTTCTTCTACTATCTCAATCCAACGGATAATTTATTTTTAATTCTCCAGTTTGCCATGGTCATGGAGAAATAGCCCACGTCTTGGACAAAAGAACCAGGTGCCAAAGATAGTTTTGAATAGCTTTCTGAGAAGGCAACTTTATATAGTGTGATACACTTGTGTGTCTAGAAACCAGAGCTGCTTCCATACTCAGAGTTTTTCTGTAAGGAAAAAGAAAATGTGTTTTGATGCCTTCCAATCTAAATAAGTATTTTTTCATAAAATAAGCCTGGGAGACCAAGGTAACAGATTTATAACAATTATTTTCCAACAAAGTAAAACATAATTGCAGTTGCGTTTTAGCCTTCTGGCATCTCACATCTCTCTGTTCCATTACACTTTGATTGATGCCCTGGTTTATTTTGTCCTTGACAGTGCGCATAGCATTTTTCTCTTGGAGATCTTTGCTGTTACATATGCAGTCTTTGAGTGAAGCAGAGGTGAGAATTGACAAGGAATGGCTATTCATTTCCATGCAAAGCCAAAAAAAGCATTAGGTTATTATGCTTCCTTTCCTTCAAATGTCAATGCTTACTGTAGTTTTAAAGCACCTGTTATCCTTTACTAATAACCAGTTTCCTTTTAAAATGACATTCTAATATCCAACTTGAATTTCATAGAATTACTACAAAATGTGATGTGGTATGGGAAATCTGGTTCCAAATTATTCTGTCTGCTTCATCTTTGTTATTTTACACATTTGGGGGGAAATTACAGGCAAACAAGACTGATTGAAACAGGCCACCCTTTTTGTTTCTGTCCCAAGCAGCTTTGTCTGATGGAGACTCGGTTTGTTACACAACAGATGGAGCCTTGGGAGACAGGCAGTGGCAGGTGGTGGGGAGCTTGTTATACCTGAACTCTACATATTCCTGGGTATGGAATTAAAGTCACATAGTCTGTTTCCTCATTTCCACAGGTTGAAGCCTGTGATGTCCTGACCTTGCTCCAGGGACTCCTGTGGCAATTCAGAGCCCTCCTTTTCCATCCCAAAGTTTTTAATTCGAAAGATCCCAATGGGGCCAGACTTTGGGCTTCACTGGACTATACCATCTTTAAAGCCTGTCCTGTCCCTCAGCAACCTATTTACCCCTGCAACAGATCTTTCCTTCAGTCGAAGTACCTTTTGTAGACTCTGATGACTTGGTTTGTCTGAGCAGACAGTGCTGTAAGACAGAGGCAGTAAAGCTCAGTGGTTATGCACAGAGGCTTTTGAGTTGAATGCATCTGGGAAACCTGGCTCTGCCCTTCACAGAATGGCCTTGAGGGAGTATGGGACCTTTCTGACCCTGTTCTCCCTTTTGTAAAATGAGAAGAGATCAGTGCCTACCTCAAAGAGTTCTGTGAGGATATGAGGAGATACTGGAGAGCAGTGAAAGGCACAGAGGACCTGGTCAGTAAGAAATGGCCGTTCTTCCACTCCTGAGATTGGCTACCAGAATAGGAGAATGCCGCCCATACAGTTGGTGGCTACATTTATCAGGACCCTGCTGATGAGGCCATCTTCCAAAAAATGCCCCATTATTGGAAGGGTCTTATAATTCAAGGCTTCTACTTTCCTGGAATTAGAGCATTTTGTAGCTGCAAGAAACCTGGAAGTGATTTATTCTGATCCTTTTTTTTTTTTCCCCAAATGAAGAGACTGGGCCCCAGAAGTCCAAGTCTTAGAAGTAGCCCCCTTATCGTCAGTCTCAGCAAGGATCCCCTCTTCCACCCCATGGTCCCAAACAGAAGCCTGGGGTCATTCTTTTATTACCCCTTCTCCAACTTGTAGTGGTCATCGGATCCTGGACAGGATTCTTTTTCCTTCCCCACCTCCTTTCTCCCTAAATCCACATTCCAGCCAGTCTCAGCTATGTACATACCACCCATGGGCCACACTCTCTCTTGACAGAATTTGTGAATATTCTCCTCTGCTTGTACCATTCTCCTACTTCTCCCTGTTGTCCTTCACCTGGCTGTTAACTACATGTCTTTCCGTTCTCACCTCAAATGTCACTTCCTCCAGAAAGCCTTCTCTGTTAACCCCCCCGCCCCCCATCCATGACTAGTTAATACTGCCCCTATCCTTGACCTTATCAAACCATTTAGCACAGAGCATTATATTTGCATCTTCCCTTGTCTTTCTCTCCCAATAGAGTGCAGGCTTTTGAGAACAGGGCTGGTGTTTTTCATCGAGTCAATGTCTAGCACAGATTGGGCCACGTAGTAGGACTTCAGTAAAGGATTATAGGGTGAGTGCATGAATGAACACACAAACTAGTTATCACTAGTCTGGGATGCTGCTCACAGACACCCTTTCCAGACGTCTGGAATTCTTTCCTGCAGATATCCTTGGAAATTCTAATCTCGAGTCTATGGAATGTTCCAGTCAACTGTCACTCCTGAGTTTAAGATTTTCTAGTTTTTGTGGTGTTTGTAGAGAGTTAGAAATAGCCTTAATCTTACAGGTTTGACTTTTAACTCTATTTAGGCTTATAATTTAAATAAAGCAAATTTAGAATAGAAAGGGACCAAAATGCTCTTTAATGCTAATCTGTGTGACTATTTTTACCATGAGTGAAAACTGGTGTGAATTAGGGCCACCCAGGTCGATTATCTCCACCAAATCTGGAAAACTGTACATCTATAAAATCACCACTCTCTGCTTCTTTGGATATCGGCTGCTTTCTTGGTTGTGGTATCATGGATGAAATCTGATTTTAAAATAAATATAGTGCCTACTATTTAAGATTCAGAGTCAATTTCAGGAAAAATTGGCTTTAATGCCATGAGGTGTGCTTAATGGGGCCACCCTGAAGTTTCGTCATGTCCTTGCCCCTCTGCTGAATTGCTGTAAGGTAGGACAGACAGAGGTTTCCTGGCCTATCCTCCCTTGTTCCTCTAATAACTATGGAGCTGTCTTTGAAAAACTGACAATTCTCAGCTGACAAATTTTCTTTCTTTGATTTTCCTCTCTGGGTCTCAGCTGTGATTACTTTTCACAAAAAGAAATACCATTTTCTGGGAAAGACACCTAGCACATTTTTTAATTGCTAGCACTGCAAAACCACTCCTGTTGAGTCTTTAAAATAGATCAGGATTCTGTAGTAATTACATGGGGAAAATCAAAACTTTCATGACTAGCGCACTTAGTATAGCTAACTGCCTTGGATAAAGTAACTATTTAGTTTAAGGTGCTAATGGTAACAGATAGGAATTGTCTTAATTTCCAGTAAGCTCCAGTTACCTAATTTTGCATTTTTCATGGTCATCTTTGAGTGCTGATAGCTTGCTTAAGCTTCTGTTACATCTAGGTGGACACTTAACCTTATTCATATTTGTCATTATATTGCCTCTTAAGAATTAAGGAAGGTGGAGGGTAGGGAATGAGTTGTAGAGGTACGTTATAAGAAAAGGAGTGAAATTTTGGAGGTGGAGTTCAGATGTACTGTTATTGCAGTGTATGCAGTATAGTTCTGCATGTTGACGTGTGAATTACCCTCTTGTGTGTTTCTTGAGTGCTTAATGATTAGTTAGAATACATTAAAAAAAATTCTGTGCTTCTCTGCATAGGTTATACATGACAGAAAGTTAGAGATAATATGTCCTATGTTTATTGGAAAGGAAAGGACAAGGCAAATCTTGTTCTGTTTGCTCTGTTTAAGCTCCATTAGAACCTCTCAGTTTCATTAACCCCGGCATTCTATCGTCCTTTACTACATTTTTGTTGAAAGAATGAGGCAAGGTTAACGAATCTTTTTGTTGCTAGGATATAGAAATGGCTTTGTTATGAGCACTGGGTGACTGGAAGTTTAGAGGACTCCTTCTAACAGTGGTGCTGTAAAGGGGCTTGCTGACTGGTGTGCAATTGGTAGAAATTGGCCTGAAGGATGTATAATTCTGAAATTCCATAGTCGTAGAATAACAGTGACCTAAGACAGATATTAGTTCATTTATTCAATAGGTTTTTTTATTGAGCATCTAATGTGTCAGGCCAGGACCTAGATGTGAGGATATAGTGGTGAGCAGAATAGAACATGTATCTGCCCTCGGTAAAGCTGGGAGTCCAGTTAGGGCTAAACTCTTCACTGTGAAACCATCTTGTTTCTTACTGGCTTCCTAAGACGGATTTTGCTTTTCTAAGTTTTTCCACTTATATTTCAGTAGCTTCGATGGTAATTCCCTTTCTTTAAATTTCCTCCATCCTTCTTTCAACTCTGTGATCTGTGCATGTTGATTTAGATCCTCACCCTGCAAGGTCCTTTTCCTCATCGTAGTTCTGTCTTGGCCTCTGTTGCACGCATACACCTTGGAACTTGCTTCAGTAGTTTAAATGTTAACATTGGAAAACAATGTCAACTTTGCTGTCTTCACAGATAGAGATGAAACTGCCATTCCAGAATTTTGGGTTCCATGAGATATGCCTGAAATCCTCTAGTGCTCTCATTCGCACTCATCAGCTCCCATAATGGCAGTTTTCCCTCTAATGGCAGATAGACTTCAAAAATATGAGAGTGTTCTAAGCCCGAGTCGAATAATAACAGAAATGTCAAGCCCAGCACTACATGCAAAGATGCAGTTTGCTTATGATTAGTGTGTAGGTTATCATCTGGGAGTAAAGCAAAAGTTGCATGAACTTTTTCTACAATGTAAATTACACTTCGGTGCTTTGAAATGTACTCTGCACCCTTGAAGCAGATAATATACCTGTTAGGGTACCTAACTTGGGGAGGAAGGTGTGTCTGGTAACTGGATTATAGGTTTCTGATAAGCTTTAAGACAGCTTCACTTTTGTAAACTCACACAGCTTTGTCCCGAGGTAGCCGCACATCAAATATGATGTTACCATGTTTCAGATGTGGGACAAATGCCTTGTCTTAAGTAGTTAACTGTGTTAGGAAAAAGAGAAGAGACCTGAATGTTTAATGACCCCAGAATCCCACCACTGACATTCTTTAGCTTGTATTTTGACATCACTATTCTGTAAAAACCACAAATGAGGCGTAGGATCTGTCCATGAGAAGCTTACACAGGAGATGTTTGGTTTTTTTGTTGTTTGTTTGTTTTGTTTTTTGACAGGATTTGGGAAAGAAATTTCTAAATGATTTTTTGTTCTATATTTTTCTAAATGATAATTTTCTCCTTTGAGTTAATATGCTTAATGGAAGCCTATGAAACTGGAAATTAAGTAACACATGTCAATATTGCTCACAGGCCTTAATAAACATTCTAGCCTGATTTATTTTAAACCATGGCAAACTTAGATTGCTAATACAAAGAGTATATTTTACAGTTACAGATTTCATAACTAATTTTATTTTTTAGCCAAATCCCAATAATTCTTTGTTTGCATAATTCCAACATGGGGTGTGAATATTACAAACATACACTCATCAAGAACCGATAGTATGTCTTCCCAGAAGGGACAACGATGTTGAAAAAAAACAAAGAGAATTTTCTTAAAAATCCACATCCCAGTCAGAAATATTTAGCCCTGATGGTTTCTTTTAAAACCGGGTGAGAGAAGCTTTCATACCATGTGACAGAGGCAGGGGAAAAAAAAAAAACCTCCAACCAAAAGAGAAATTACCAGGGTAGCAATTATTAAATGGAGCAGTTACAGTGTTTTTTCATCCTTTATACACATGATTATGTCTATTTAGGGCTTTTGTTTGGTCTTCACACATGCATTTACCATTTTCCGTTTGAGCCAGGAAAAGCATACATTTAGCTCTGTTAACTTTTCTTTCTGGCATCTACTCTTTTTAGGCTGATATGCAGCAAAAGAAAGAACCTGTTCAGGATGACTCTGACCTGGATCGCAAACGCAGAGAGACAGAGGCTCTTTTGCAAAGCATTGGTATATCGCCGGAGCCCCCTCTAGGTACTTAAACAGTGTTACTGTTTTCTTAAATTTGTCTTGCATGGGATATACCATGTCCAGCATTTACTATTCTTTTATGTCTCTTTTATTTTTAAGGAAATTCTGTGGCTTATGGTTCAGATGTATTTATTTTTTGATTTGAGGGGGCTGGAAGGAGATGGGGAGACAGATTGTAGAGCTGGTAGCAATTTGCTGCTTATTGACTGATTATATGGTCAACCTTATCTACTGTGGACTAGTAGATTATTTTATACTTGTTAGATGAGTTGCCACATGGTAAATACAAGGAATCTTGGAGTTTTTTTCTTAAATTGTTCTTCATTTTTCATGACTGAATCCCAACGTCTCTCTGCCAACCTAAATACTGTGAATCTGGTTATGAATTTCATAACCACCACAGGCATAGAGTGATGCCATGATGAAAATAGAAAGCTCAGTGGGAAATGTGAAGAAAAACTGAAAATAGTGACAGATTAGCAGCTACTTAACAAGTTTAAATTTATTTGACTCTATTGTAGAACTTGGTTTCACTGCTAATTGGCATTCTCACTACAACACCCCTCCTCCTACAGCTCATTCAATCGTAGTTAATTGTCCATGATCTCATTTTGTCACTAGGGTTTGGATATTGAACTATTTGTTCCATTTGTGTTAGAGGTAAACCTCTACATGTGTTTATTCTGTCACTTACCTATATATCTCTCATGTGATAATTTATTTTATTTTTCTTTATCCATTTGCTTTCCATACATTTCAGGGTAATCCTAGGGTGTCTGTAAGACTACGTAATACCCAATATAGTTAAAAAAAAAAAAAAAAGAAGGAAAGAAACTTTAAAAATAATGCATATAAGACAATGCAGTATCAGGTCTCCATTTCAAAATGTTTTTTTTCCTTCAAATCCCATCATTGGCTTTTATATTAAAATAAATTTTCATTTATTTCCATAGTTACTTAAACTAAGAATAAAAGTTATCCCATGTATGACAAAATGACAAGTATTTTATTAACATAAATTTTAAAAAGCAATATATAATAAACCTATAAATTATTAAGTATTGCTGGATATAATTTAATATATACACACACCTAAACCACCATAAAAAAGCATTTTATACTAAACCTCAGTTTGTATTAGGTAAAATCATATGTCTCACAATGATAGAAGAAGAAATGTAAAAATAAAGCAGCCTGGCATTTTCCTTTGTTTCAAAAGAGATTTTTAAATTACTATTAAATTAGGATGTTGATTAATCTGTTTAGCTTCTTTATGGTGTGGAAGATGTAATCTGTGGGATATTTGACTGATGGACCTTCTTTGAGGAGCTGATAGACTTTTTAATACTTAGTTGACCTGTGGCATAATTTAGACACTTTGCAATAATCCATTATAGTTTTGCCTCAGAATAGCCTTTGAAGTTCTGTTGCAATGTGAACACTGGTCAAACACCAGAGTAGTATGTTCTGTTTTCCTCTCTTCTACATAAAGCCAGCAATTAAACTTTCAGAACAAAACAGTTACATATCTCTGAACCCTGACCACCATGACCAAATTCTGAGCTACCCCTGCATTCTTGCGAGGGCACCTGGCCAGAGTAGAGCCCATTTTCAATTTTCATCCATCTCTCCATCTTACCCTCTGACTTCCTGCAGCAGGTAATAAGTGAATTAATTGTGGGACCACATGAAATTCCTAGTTTCTTGACAGATCCGCCATTGTGTTCTAGGATTTGGACAAAATAGTTAAACCCTTTACTCTATTAAATAAAAGGAAATTGCACATGATTGAAACCAAATGGGAGTCCACGCTTATGTATTGAAGTTCCTCTCCGCCCATATGGCTTCTTTGGCATGTGTGATATTGAGAACCCATTGAATTCATCTGGCCTGAAGCCATCTTGGCTATTCGGTGCAGCTTCTATCTGAAGGACATTTGGCTTGTACCTGAAGATAGAGAAAAGGAAAATACATTTGCATTTCCTTTAGCTTTTTTCTTTTATTATCCTTGCTCTCACATGGTCAGCTTGCCCTGACCTCCCTCATTGAGCTTCTCTCTCCTGTCTTTGGAATGGCAGTTTACTTATGTGCCGGGGGGCTGTGCCTTCCAGGGCTGCCGGAGGCAAAGGAAAACAAGTTCCAAACCCAGTAAACAATACAATGGGACGAAACTATTAATTAAATGTAAAAATAAAGCAGCCTGGCATTTTCCTTTGTTTCAAAAGAGATTTTTAAATTACTAGGTTCACTGTTTAGCCTTTCTGTATTTGTCACTTAGTCTCTCAGAGACAGTGCAGTTTGTATTCTGTGGAGAATGGATTACCCTCCAAAGCAGACATCCAACAGCCTTGACTGACTCTCCTTGGCCATTTAAAATTACTCAGAATTACTTATTTCATAATCTTTCAAAGTTTTATAGACACCCATTTTATTTTTTTAATAGGTCACATCTATGCTAACAAAATAAAGTGGAGAATTGGAATTATCCAGATAGTTCACCCTAGAGAGATATTTGACTTGAAATATCTGGATAGCTGTTTTGATTCTCCATTTCACTTTGTTAAGATGGACATGGCCTTAGAATCCCTAAGATAATTTTGTCTAAATTCATTTCAAATTTTAATTTCTAAAATATGAAAAATTCACTTGACTTTCTTCCTTTTCTTTCCTTTTTTTTTTTTCCTTTATCCCATCTTAATCTCTCCTGGCCATACAACCACTTTAATTTGGGCCCATTTGTTTTGATCTGTCTGACACTGCTCTTCCCCAGTGCAGTCGCTGCATTTTTTAACATGGGATACCTGTTATTTTCATTATTTAGTCCCAACCCCTATGTCTCCCTCCTCGAAATCAGTGAGCACTCCTAGTGAAGCTGGAAGCCAAGACTCAGGAGACCTGGGACCACTAACAAGGTAAGAAATGTCCCTTTACAAAGGCCACAGTGGATGTCAATAATATTAGAAAACAGAGACCTAAGAAACCAACGCCACTCTGTGGTGCGCTGTTAAGTGTCCGCGCATCTGCAGGGTATACTCAGCCAGTTTACGTTTAAGTTGATGGTGGCTTGCTATTTTAGTGGCATAGAAATTATTTTGAACTAGAAATGATAAACTTCTATGCTTCCTTGAGTGGGCTAATTGAGCACCATGTGTCTTGTTTGACAAACAGAAACACATCCATTAGCTTTGGCTTAAAAAAAAAAAAAAAGAGAAGGACCAAAGGCAAATGGAATATATATCCAGCTTCTCATTATTCTACTTTAGTTTTTGTTTCCATGGGAATTTTTGTGAAGAGAGCACTGAGATGTTCTAACCCTAAATTTAATTTTTTAAGCATGTTTTTATTGGCTTAAAAGAGTTGACTAATTTGAGAACTCGGTCCCCAAAGTGTTTTTATTATCATTACTAATTTTTATTATCATCAGGGTTGACTGTTCTGTTTTGAGTCAACTGCCAAATTTTTATTACACTATATATACTCAAAGGATTATGAAACTTCTGAAAGTGAATATATAGACATTTTCTAATTTGACCACTGAAGGGGTATCCAAAAGGTAAAGATGTGAAGAGGGAAAAGAGAAGTCTCATTAGTATGTATAGAGTCATGGTAACTTCCTTAATCCAGTTGCCTTTGGTAGGATTCCCACATGCTGGTGTACATAGGCAGGTGATATAAATGAGTGGGGTGTGAGATCCTGTGGCAACTGGTTAGGAAGCGCCCTTTTAAAAAGGCCAGATGGTCTCCTCACAGCTCAGGCTGGTTGAGCTCATGTGGGAATATGCACCCAATTTTTCCAGATCTTTCAGTTTTTCTTGAGAAGCTAAAAATTCAAGTATTTATGCAACAATCTCCTAAATGTTAAATGTGAATGGCTTTGTTAAAGTAACTGTGGGCCAGGTTTTGCCGGTGGGCTGGCAATTTGTGACCTCTGTCTTTGACTCTTAATTAAAAAAATAAATCATAAAATACTTTACTAAAACTTCAAATGAAAGAAGAAACAATCATCCACTATACTACTGTTCTAACAAATGAGCCTTTGCCTTGTCTATATACCTTTCAATCCTTGTGCACCTGTGTACATTTCTTGCTACTATGTATGTTACTGGATGAGAGGTATAAAATTTTGCATTTTTATTTTTCCATTTAACACATTATCATCATAAGCATTATCTTTTGAAAGTACATTGTGTCCATATAGGCCTAGGAAATTTTGGTGGAGAAAAAGATGGAAATCAGAATAGTATTAGCCTGAGCTGTAGGGTGTTAGTGGTGTGTGTGTGTGTGTTTCTTTTTTTCTTTCTGAAACCAACATGTAAGACTGGAATTGTCTCACTCATTTTGGCATGTTTCAGAATTGAGTATTTTCTTTTAATAGGGCATTTGGAAACCAGTGGACGCTGCTTTCAATGTGGGAAGAATGGAAGTAGAGGTTTTTGTGGGTACCAGGCTGGTTTATTTTAGCAAATCGCCTTTTGATTTGGGGGCAGCACACATCTTCTCTCATCTTTTGCTTTGAACACATCAAAAGGTCTTTGAGGGGAGGAAAAAAAGTAACAACACGGTTATGTAAGATCTAACATTTGTACAAGAGCTGACACAATATAATTACATTCCATAGGGGGTCCACTGACCTATCATTAAGGTAATATATTTGCCTGTTTCTACACAACGATGGTGTTGTGTCATGAATGCTTCGCTTCAAGGGGTGTAGTTGGCAGCATTAAATTCTATTACTGACTTCACAGTTGATGAGAACTTTTGAAAACTTTCTAGAGAAAGCTGACCTATGCTCTTAGCTCTCTGGGGACAGCAGCAAATATTTCTTCTCCAGAACATCACTCTTCATTTCTTCACCCTCTTATATGATTTTTTTTTAACTTAATGAATCACTTTGGAAGAGGTGAATCACAAATTCCAAAGAACTTCAATTCCTGATAGGAACGTTCTGGCAAGGGCAACAGGAAGCCAATGACCAAATCCCTTGTTGAGCACAGGTTTCAGAGGAATGCAAGAAAAATGGTACTGGAGAATTAATGATTCTCAGAAAAACTGAGCACAAATTTGCCTCAGGAGAAGACATTAGGAATAGCTAAGTAAATCTTGCCCTTATTTTGGACTAAGGAAAATGCCATGTAAATTTATGTTTTTGCTTCCATAAATAGATATGAGAGTTAAATTTCAGAAGAACATTATACTTCAGCTTTTAAAATTCCACTTGAAATATCTTTTTCTGTAGAAGAAACATCTTTGAAAACAATTACTATTAACTTTAACACTTCATAAAACATGAGACTGGGAAAAGAGCTTGGTAAATCCTGAGAGTACAGTTCTGTAGTCACAAATTTGCCGATGTAGGAATTTGGGCTCTTTGAAAAGTGGAAAATCTTTCAGAAGATAACTCAGAAATCAAATGAACACATCTGGTCCTACGAAAAGGTGCACATACATTCTGTCATCCATGTGCTAGAATCTCAAACCAAAAGTAAAATTTTCTGTACAGAGCCAGAATTGACAAACATTTCTTATGCAACCCCCGTGAGTGGTTAATTTGCAAATTGGCACACTTAATATACCCTGTTATACTAAAAAGGTTAAAACAGGGCTTTAACAAAATCAAGTACAACAAAAATTCCTTTTATTGATTTTTAAGAGCAGTTGAGTTAATGTTTTAAAGTGAATAGAAAGTAGAACTATATAATCATTTTTCAATTATACTAGTGTGATTTAATTTTAACTTATAGAGTCACAATTTGTTTTGCAATTTCTGCTTCTGTTGCCATCGCCTGCTTCTCATTTACAACTTACATTTGTGGCATTTGTCTCTTTCTCTTAATTTTGGTAGAAGCAATTAATCATTGCTCAGTTAATTAGATATAAAAAATCAATTTTATTAATAAAACATTTGAAAGCCTAGTTTTACTTATAAACATAGATTTAAAAATCCTGAATATACTATATGCAACTGAAATCCAACACAATATTAAGAAGGTACTATGCTATGATTGTTTAGGATTGATTAAAAAATTCAAGGATATTTTAGTATAGGAAAAGGTGTTACTGTAATTCAGCATATAAAAAAGGTCCAAAAAGGAAAAGTGATCATTGTAGTATATAGTTAAATGATACTTGAGAAATTTAAATACCTATTTCCATATTTTAAAACTTTTAAAAATATTAAGAATAAAAATATTTTTTCTCAAAATGATTAGAAATATTAATCTGAGACCAACAGCCTACATCTCTTATACACAAGAGTGAAGCGTTCAATACTGTATAGCCTCTTAAAGAAGAATGACTTATGTTTAGTTGAATACATACCTCTCTTCCTTAGGAGATGGCAAGTTTCTTGAGGTCAGGGAGTAAGTGATATTTGAGATTGTATTCATATAGTGAGTTTTTGATAAATGTTGGTTGAATGAATCAATTATTATCCTAGTTTTTACAGATGAGAACACTGTGGCACAGAGAAAACGAGTGATTTTTGAAGTTCACACAGAATATAGCTACAGTGCTAGGTTTTAACCTAGACAGACTGATAGAAATTTTCACAATCTATACCACTACCCTACATGATCTCTGACACAATTGATATAAGTGATATACATGACTTACCCCAAAAGATTATTATTAGGATTAAATAAATTAAGATCTGTAAACACTTAGAAAAGAATCTGGGGTATATTAACTATATGTGAGTTTTAGCTCTTATTGTTGGTTTTTTTTTCCACAATTTATTAGTCACATTTTTCCAATGGAAAGAGATCTTTTTTTAGATTCTCTCATAAAATATGTTGGTGTCATTTTCAAGTTTAATAATGCTCTATCTTCATCCAAGTAATTATGTGAAAATGTTGAACATGACAAGGCCAGGGACAGATTGTAGTCCGTGTCCCTGGAGACCACTTTCTGGGTTGCCCAACTCTTAATGCCTAACCTTCATATATTGCACCAGAAACGATTATCTAGGTGATAATAATCATTCGCCCACATTTATTCTTCTCATTCCCATGAATGACTCACCGAGGGCTTTGCACTAGGGCCCTTCTCATGTTTAGCCAAGATTCCTTAGGCTTCTCAGTGATAAAGCTAAATTGGAGGCCGTACTAGCCTGCACAAATCAGGGAAAGTGTGTTGACCTTCACCAGGCCACCAGTGTGGAGGCAACACCCTGTCCCAAACCTGATTCAATGAAGAAAATATTCAAAACGATTTAAAAAATAAAGCATGTGTTAATTTGATAACATATTGTACAATCTACTGTTACAATAGGAGCACCCATCCCGTAACATCTTTAACAAATAGTCAGAAGGGGAGGTTACTGATGTTTGTCCGTGGTGAGAAGTAGCATGGGGGATGAGGGTAGTAACAGAAGTAATTTCTATCTTCTTTTTTGACCATCTGGTCTTAACACCTTACTAAGTTCTACTTTCTAATTAGGACATTCAAATTCCCCTCACATTTTATTTTTAATCTCTTATTATTATGGAAACAACATCAGTGCATTTTATACAATTAGAACATATGGACAAGCAAAAACTAGAGAAAAATCATATTCCTGCGACCAGTGGTTAACACTCTTAACACCTTAGTCTGTATTCCTTCACACAATGTATATGTCATTGTATATATGATAAATGATGTCATTATACAAGCTGTTGAACTTGCTTTTCTAATCAAGTGTCGTTTTTCCATTTCAATACATTTTAATCTTAATGTCTACACTATTTTCAGCTTTCCCCAATTGCTCCCCACATAATCCTATGGTATTTAAAATAGATCCCCGATCCTCCCAGCGATCAGTATCTATTAACCAAAACTCTTATATCCACAGATTTTCTCTAGGGAGGTAAGGCCCCTCCCAAGGGGTCCTCAGTGTAGTAGCAGCAGCAGAAATGTCTTGTGAAGCACTTAATGGGAAAACAAAGGAACCAAGGTCATTCAGGCTTTCCGCCTCCTGTGCACTCCACATTAGAATTCAGGACCGAGGAGCAGATATCCACAGACCCTGTGCTGTTCAATTTAAACGTTAGGCTTCTATATAGTAAATATTAAATTTCATGTTGACAGGATACTTTGGTAAAATTTAGATATTTGATAAACTCTGTCTTTCCCTGATCTACCTTCTCATTAACACTTAAGGAAATTAGAATAATTTGTTTGTAGTCAAGCTCTGTGGGCAGCACCTGGTTATTGCTTTCTTTTCTCCGTGATTTCAAGAGAGGAAAATGTACTAAGAGACAACACCAGCTTAATGCCCAACATAAAACCCTCAGGACTTTCATTTTTATCCACAATTGGATTTCATAGGGTTCTCTTGCACCACATAAGCCCCGAAGGATTTTTGATCCATTTTTGGTGAAAACATCACCATCTTTTAAGGAGCTCTGATGAATCAGAGGCTAAAGGGAAGATATTAAGGTTTTGGGAAAGGTGAAAAAGTACAATAACATAATGTAAAACCTTGGAGGTCATTTAATAAGCCCATGAAATTTTGTATATACAAATTTTTAAAAAATTATCATTATGTAAAGAGAAATTGATAGATTGCCACCGGTTAATTGCCCTTCAGGGAGACCAATATCACAGATTACAAGGCTGGTTAATAGTCTCCTTGGAAATTAGATTAAAAGGCACACTATAGGATTTTCTTTCTGTTGTAGCTCATTAACTGATTGAACATTTTTGATATCTTATTCATCTGTCTTCAGGAGGGTTAACTGTAAAAGTATCTGCATATGGCTACAGTGACCCAATAAACAAGGGGTTGCTGAGCCTTCTTGTAGAAAAACTGCTTGCTTGACAGCAGATCCTCTGGGAAAGATTTGGGGAAAACATGTCCTCTATGATGGGAAGTCTTAGGTTTCTCTTTGGCTCCAGTTCAGATAGTGTTCGTGCACGGCTTAGCGTGGCTGGTCGTGGAGCTCCATGTTAGGGCTCAGATGTTACTCAACAGCGGGAAGATTCCCACACAGTAAATTAAGAAAAATTTTTTTAAAGACCCCAATATAAGTATGGCACTATTCTAGTTTTATTTCTGACATCAGAAGATCTTTATCATCATCATTGCCCGTCCTAAGTAAGGAAGTAATTGAGGTTTGGAAGTAAAATATTAGCTTGTTATTTAAACGCCATCCTTAATTAATTGACATCATGTAAATGACAGTGACAGATTGATAGGACAGATTTTTAAATGTCCTTATTAGTCAGTGGATTACCTTTGGAAATGGCACTTAGGAACATAAGGGTTTGGAGGTAACACCGACTGGAGACTTTCTGTTTGGCATTCTGCTCACACGGGCCCAAACTGTTTTCTTTATCTGATTAGTCACTAGTGACTTGGTTGATGGAGAAGACACATGGAACCAGTGTTCAGAGACCCTGGGATTCTGGAAGTTTGGTATTCGGCCCTCAAGCTGTCTCTCCACCTTAGAGAGAGAGGAAAGAATGTGAGGAGCTGAGTGTCAGTGTGGTTGCTTTAAGGATGAAATAAAGTTGCTGAGCTCATTTCATAGAGAAGATGGCTGGACTTTCTTCTCAGCACAAATCTCAGGTTGGGGGAGATGAAGGGTTTTAGGCCAGGCATTCCCCGATTGATTCTCTCATTTTTTAGTAAAATGAAAGTAAAAACTGTTTCTTTGGGAATCAGCTTGCCCTCAGCCTTCATGCTCATCAGCAGAAACGGCAACTAAAGAACATTCCTTTGTTTCTTCATTTATCCACTCACTAAATAGTTGAGGATTTATTGTGTGAAAGACACAGTAAATGTTAGACCTGCAAGGAATATAAAGATAAGGAATTCTTCTCACTTCTAAAGGGCCTGCTTCCAGTAAATTGACAGATTTAATTTGAAACCATCTAAGGAAATGTTGCTATGTAATTACAGCTCTCAAATATTTGTACTCATAGAGATGAGCAATAATGTCATAAACCATTATTCCCAAATCATGTGTAATTAATTTGTAGTATATTCATTTGGGACAAGTGGTTCTGGTTCATTACTACCCTACGTAGAGCCTTGACACATATTAGGTACTTGGTAAATATTTATTGACGTGTGTGTGTGTGTGTGCGCGCGCGCACGCACGTGCACAGCTTATAAAACATTGAGTGGGAGGGGTGCAGGATGAGTAGAGGTTGAAGACAGAGCTAAAAGGAGGATAGCTCAAGGTTGCTGGTCAAGTTGCCCGAAGGTGGACTTTGCTGAAGGAGAATTCCCAGCAGTGGTTATAGGACTTAGGTATAAGGCAGGGATTTTGTCACGGAACCAAGGCAGAAATCCAGTTACTGGACTCAGGGCAAAAAGTCAGAGTGGGCCCAGCAGTGTGTTTGGCTTGATGCTGAGGTCTTTGGGCTTTGTAACGGTGCTCATTACTTCCTATAGGTCATCCTCAGATTTGGTGTTCAGTCCAGGTTTTGGACTGTAGATTAGCATAGAGAACTACAGAATAAGAGGCCCAAGTATTTCTCTATTCCTGTCCCAGAGAGAGACGAGTTATTTCTGAATGAGGTTATTGAGGACAAATATGTCTCAAGAGCGTGACATTTGAGCTGGGCCTTAAAGAATGCATATGCTTTGGGCAAGTGGAATTGGAAGAAAGAGCATTCCAGATGATGGGAAAGTTGTACACAAAGGAAAAGGCTTGGGAGGTATGGGAGGTAGAATGCATGCATGTGAAGGAGGCTGTAGAGAAAGAGCTGAGTCTGAGACTAGGATGGCCTTTGTGATAATTGCAATCCCTGGCTCCCATACCTGGTGGCTGGTTACTGAATTCACTGGGGAACTTGTTACAAACACAGGTACCTAAACCACAGGCCTAGGTGAGGTCTGGGACGCTAATTTTAGAATGCTTTCAAGGTCTAAGGACTAATGGGGGACTATTGGTCTGATGTAAAGGCCTGAAGGTCTAAACTAGTGTTGTGGGGTGGAAAAGGAAGCAAAAGACATATGAGAAGGGTAAAATGGCTCTGGTGTGCAGATGGGTATGTCCAAAAGGCATATGAAAAAGCAGACTTGGAGCTCAGTGGTGATGAGGACTTTGTGGTTGTTTTTTCCAAAAAATAGACATCTGTGGAGTCACCTAGGGTTAGAGTACAGAGGTGAGGGAAGGAGTGACCCTCATTGGGAAATGCTTGGTTTATGGCCATGGGATTTAATGACCTAGAGGCTCTCATCATCATCATCATCACCATCATCACCATCATCACCATCACCACCATCACTACCACCACCACCATAATCACCTTCACTTTTGTTATTATCATTGCTTGTGATGTTTTGTTTCCATAGGTTGAATTTCTGGAAGTAAAACCAGTCCAGGAACAATTCTGTGTTAATGGTTCTTGCTGCACACTGACATATTGCTTTCCAAAATAACTATACTGATTTTAAATGCCACCAGCAGTGTATGTGAGTGGAGTGTTAGCGTGACAAATGACAGAGTTCTTAACTACTGCCTTCCAAATATTTATCAGACATCACTTTCTTATAACCAAAGAAAAGTCAAGGCAAAGACACTCTTTAGGAAAGAATTTCAGGGCTTTCTACTCAGAGGTTTAATGAAGATGGAAAGAAGAATGGAAACTAGCAACTTACTGTTGGTAACAGCTGAAGAGGGAGAAGTTAAACACTCATCAGGGGGCAAGGTATATGCAACACAGACTTCATGCCTTTCACTCCTAAGTTATACTCTGAACACATGGCCAGGGATTGTTGTTTTTGGTTTGGTTTTGAATGTTTACTTCTATCTAATAAAGTGAAACTGAGCAAATAAAACTGGACCAAGGGAGGGAGAATTTTATAAGAAGTTAATGATGAATTGGTAGAAACTTAAAGTTCAGTTAGTCTCTGACTAGGTCACTGCTAATTTGAAGAATTTTGATATTTTGTCTATTTAAAAAAAAAAAAAGTAATGAAAAACACATTGTCTCCCAAATTATAAACTAAATGTTACATGGTAGGCCTTTCTAGATGAGATGCCAGAGGCTAGATTGTCTGGCATATGTAGGGTCATACGAGTGAATGATTGTTTTCCATGGTGTGGGAAGCTTCTGTATCTAGTATTTTGAAACAAGGTTGGGAAACCTCCAGAACTGTCAGCCCAACTGTGGGACCATACAACCATGACAGTGCTCCTTAATCCAGAATAGATAGAGAATTATCGGGTTATTCAAGATCTGTTCGAACAGCAGTTTCCCTATGCAAGATCAGAAATCCTCCCCTAGATCGTCAGAGAGTTAACTTCTAAGAAATAACCTAAAACTGTTGAGTACAGACAAATGCAGCTCTTAAAAATAAGCAAACAAGTAACACCAGGATGATTTTCCATGTAGGAACAGCAGACAAAATCTAACTGACATAGTTAAAGAAAGATGACATCAATCAGAAAGGGTTTTGTTGGGCATCCCAGTAATGGGGGAAAAGGAAGATTCTGACAGTGCGGGGCTGTGTCTGGTCTTGTGGAAAGAGGCAGACATGCTGGGGGATAAGGCAGGGAGAAGTTGTAGGAGTAAAACATTGAGCTGCACTTTCTCCAATCCCAAAGACCCTGCTGGTCATCTGGCTTCCCGGGAAGCTGACCTTCAAGGAGAGAAGACTCTACCGGGCATGTATAATTGCTCTTCCTGGAAGTTGTTAGTCTCATGATAAGCTGGTAAATTGACATCTAAAATATAATAGACTCTCATTAGATCCAGTAAACCAACTCAGTGGCTGAAGTCCAACAAACCGGGCACTGATGAAAATGAGTTTGTTATGTCCAAATCCTCTCCCCGTCCCTCCAAAACCAGGTTGCATGGAATCTCTGATCTTTTCAGAGGAAGGGGGTTTCCCTGCTCTTGCTTGAGAGAATAATGAAAGTACAGTACAAGGCGTGGCTGGCTGGCACAGAGTTAAACACTCATTGAAAGGAAACTATAGCTATCATTATTATTCATCTTTCTCATGGCATTTATTTATTTTTTCGGCTAACATTTATTGAAGCTTTAAACCGTGCCAGGCCCTGTGCGAGTAATGACAACTATTACCTTTTTTTTTTTTTTGTATAGGTTATCAGTATATCATTAGGTATAAATATTCATACATCTCATTACTTCACTAAAATGCAAGATCCTTAAGCGCGAGTCCCATGCCCCACAGCACACCTTTGGTGCCACTCATATGGCATGTTTTACTTTCTGCCTGGTTCTACTAAACTATTTATACATGTTTTATCTCTCGATAAGAGTTGTAAGTTCCTTGAGAATTCTTTTCATCCTCTATCACAGTATTTTACCTATCAGGCCTTTAATAGATATTTATTGAATAAGTAAATGAATGCTCTTGTCAAGAATATTCTCTCTCTGCATGCACTGATTGATCCATTCCAAAAATGACTCAAAACGAGAATTAATTACTATGGTAAATAGGGTGATTTTTATATGAAAATATTTTTTGGGAGTATATGATGCTCACATATGTTTTTTCACTTACAATTTCAATTTCACTACTTCTTTCATTTAAAAAAATAAGCCACCTGGCAAGATTTCAAACTGCCCAGGAAGCTGTAGGGGAAACCATCGTTTTATTTTCAGTGATACACTAGCTTGATATTAAGATGGTCAGGAAGTAAGGTGTATGTCGATCGGTTATAAAAGTATACCAGTTGGAGAAAAGAGAACTGAAAGGCAGCTTCATCATCATCTGATGTTTTCAAATATCAGGCAGAAAAAAAGCTTTAAAGGGTCCCTAGGCTGGCATCTTCACTTTGCTGAGGTCAGAGACCTTCCTCAGGACACACAGTGGAGCCACACCCAAAACACACCCCTCTCACTTCCAGGAACAGGTGTGGTCCCTCTCCAAGGTCCTGCCCCCTACGGAGAAGTTTCTCTGCAAGCTTGCACAGAAGGAATTCAGCAAACATTTAATACACATTTCTAGGCGACCCTTGGAGAGAAAAACAACCTTTGCCCATTTAAAGTATTGGCTTTAAGTTCTTTTTCAAAGAAAAAGTGCATTCTGTGCAAGCCTAACCACCCCACAGATAACAATGGGAAAAATGAGAAGAAAATAAAACTAGCACACTTGATTGCGTACTTGGCTTGACTCCTTGCCTCACTGCTCATTATTGACGATGACTATGATTTCTTTTACTGAATAATGTGTGTGTGACTTGGTGGGGGCAGGACTGTGGTGGGTTAGTTACAGAGACCACCTTTGTTGTTCTGCCCGAGTACATGCAAACTCTAGACTGCTGAGCTGTCGACTCCTTAAGTGAGTGATTCTGATGGAATCATCATTTTCACTTCTTAAGGATACAGTGAGTTCAGATGAGCTGTCCAATAAGTAACAGGACAAAGCCAGACCACCTGGGAGCTGCTGCATTCTTCACCTGCCTGGGAGAAATGGAAAAGGTCAAAAAAAGGTCATCCTGTCAGAAACCTCCAGGCAAATTGAGGGCAAAGTAGCTGATCCCAACCTTTACAGGGGAATGCTTCTCACAGCCAGCCAGAGCCAGAGGCTGCTGTTCTGTCTGTAGCCAAAGAGATGCCCTTAAAGATAAAAGGTTTGATCCCCAGAGACCTGTAAACAGTGGCTGTGAATCGCTGTAATGGATTCTGTTACTTCCACCATTTACAACCATTACATTCACCAACAAGGTGAAGGAATCAGCATCCAGAACCTGGAAGGCCTGCTTTCCTTGAGCAGAGAAAGAGTCTGGAGCAGGGGTTCTCACCCTTAGCTGCACATTAGAATCACCTGGAGAGTTTTCCGAAATACAGATGCTTGGGTCTCACTCTGCACCTTCTGATGTAACTGGTCTGAAAGGAGCCTGGGCCTTAAGCCAGGCTCAAGTTAATCACAGGTTTAGAGGCTGACATATTTGAGGATCAGTGATGCTGTCTGCCTGCTGACTAATGAAAGCACTGGTCTGGCCCAGTCATTCTGTAAACGTGGCTCCAGGGTCAGCTAGAAGCCTTAGCTGGAAACTTGTCAGAGTACAAATTCTCAGGGCCCACCCTCGACCTACTGAATCAGAATTTCTGGGGTTGGAGACCAGCATTCTGTATTTTAGTAAGCCCTTCACATCATTCTGATCCTTGTCAGAGTTTGAAAACCACTGATCTAAGTCAAGACGTTGCTCCTCAAAGTGCGGTCTGCAGGCTGGCAACATCTGTATCCCTGGGAGCCTGTGAGAAATGTCACAGACCTACTAAACCAGAATCTGCATTTCAACGGTATTCCCAAGTATGTGTATGTGCACTGGAATTTGAGAAGCACTGGTCTAAGGAACGGCGGCAGATTAGTGTTCTCATTGGACTTTAGTTGTCATGTTTCGGAACGTTCGTAAGAGGGCAAGAGCACAACCAGAGTGGTAAGGGCCGTGACTCTGCATTCTGCCGCCTTTGGAAGAGGAGCTTGTATGGGATCACACGGGTAGGGTTTGACTCAGAGAAATATTGATAGTACATATGGTGAATGTAGTAGTAAGAAGAAAAGCTACTGTTTATCAAATAATTACTTGGAGCTTTATGGGTATAATTGCATGTTATCCTTGTAGAAAACCAGAGAAAGATCATCCATCCATTCATTCACGCATTTAACGACTACTGTATTATACAAACGTGGATGGCAGGTACTTTTCTAGATGTATCTCTGTGATCTAGCTCCCCCCCCCCCCCGCCATTATGGGGTCTCAAATCTGGACCAAACAGCAGACAGTAGTACATAAATGGATTTATAATAAAAAAAACATAGGTATTATGAAGAAAGGAAAGTGGTGTAAGGGAAGGGGATGAAGGAAGTGCTACAACGTAGTGAGGTAAGAAAACCCTCTCTGAGCAGATGACATTTGAGTGAAGACACACAGCTCTTAGGGGGCAGAACATCAAACAGAACACAGTGAGGGAGGAGAACAATGGTTAAACGTAAGTTTGGAAAACAGCCACAGGCCAGGTCAGCCTAAAATTAAATTGTCTCATAAGCCACGGTAAGTCTATACAGACAAGGAAACTGAGGAGGCCTTCTCAAACTTGGAGGTGCCTGCAAATGGCCTGGGACCTTAGTAAACCATCGTGTGGAGTTAGTCTGGGGATGAGACTGCAGCCTACAGTCCCAACACATTCCAAGAGATGCTGTTGATCCTGGCCTGTGGGCCACACTTAGTTGAAGCAAAAGGGATGGGGCTTAAGAAAGGTTCTTGTATGCACTCTGTTTATAGAAGAGCTTCTTTATCCCCTTTTATTTTGAAGGAGAAATAACAAGGAAAACTGAATGCCTTGGTAACTGCTGATACTTTGTGCTGTCTCTTGTGAAATATTTAAAAGATGTAAGATATCCCTGGCATCTTAGAGACAAATGATATTATCGGTGATCATCTCAGTGTAAGATATAAATAAAAAACAAAATACTCATGAGCCTCAAAATCCAGGCATTGTTCTTGCAGTAACTGACTTGTGGAAGCCAGAAGTTCAGCAGACCCTGAAGGCAGGCTCCACCTGGCCCCACCTCCCCCACCAGATGGTCTTGCTCTCACCCATTTGCAGCCTTGCCTTTGGTTCTCTTCACCCCATGAGAGATGTTTGGTGCTCTGGGGTGGATGGGCTCTGGGTTTTCAGAGAAACATGAACCAGTTTACATGCTCAAATCAATCAGGCTTGAGTAGAAAACAGAACGAAACAAGAAAGGAGGGGGCAAGGAGGTGTGTAGAGTTTGAGTATTTAGCTCTAGGCTTCCTTCCATGAAAACAACCGTAGCTTCCATTATGAAACAGATGTTCAAAGGGAAGGATGATTCCTCACTTTCTTTTGTCACTTGATATTCATGGGGTCTTCCTTGCACCTGGGGATGGAGGAGCGGGGGAAGTGGGGAGATGTTCTGTGTATGTATTGTATATGCCATTGCCTTGATGAATGACATGGTTTGGTTTGGTTTGTTTTCCTCCCCTTTTGTTAATTCTCTGTGTTCTTTTTCCTTTGTGCTGCACGATTAGGACCCTGCAGTGGGACACAGACCCCTCAGTGCTCCAGCTGCAGTCAGACTCAGAACTTGGGTATATGTCTGCTCTTTTGTTACTCCTTTTATTTCTTTGCTACACTTGTGTTGAAATGCTGGAGCTGTTGTTGCTCACGCTTTCCCCCCTTTCGTTGAACTTCCAGTTTGATAACTTTATTTCCTTCTGTTAGTTTTCCTTATAAAGGGAAGCCTTGAAGAAAGTCTCTCTTTGTGGAAAGCACCACAAAAAGTGGCTTTTGATTTCTCCTTCTAAATTCCTATTATTGTAAAACGACACTCCCCTAAAACCAAAATACAAACATACACCCACCCACACCTGTGCTTCAAGGTGCGGAACTCGCATTCTGTGGTGGGAGGTACGCTTGACTAGATCCTAACCATCCTTCGCCTCTATTAACAAGTTGCTTAGGTTAATTTTTGTCTAAAATTGGTATTAAAATGTTCTGTCTTGTTTGTTTCCTTTCCTTTTCACTTTTTTGGGGACTCAGCAAGAAGCATTTGATTTGAACTAAGTTTGAACATGTAAAGATTCCTGTTTAAAGAAAAAGCAAATTTGTTGCACTTCTCAGTGTTAAGAAATCTCAAATATTTCGATGATGGATGGTGTCTCCTACATTGTAAAGATCTTTTTGTTTCCTGATGGAAATGTACCATTACAGGTTAAAAGATTGCTTCAGAATGGAAAATTCGCCCCCAAAGAATAAAACACACAGGCCTAGAAACAAGAGTTTTATTCCTCTTGTAAGATTGTACTTAGCCGTAGTGGTGCATGAGATCTTTGCAGTGGGCTGTTTGTATCAGCTTATGCCCAAGCTCAGGAGAGCCGGTCTGTGTGCTCTGTGTGCGTCTCTTCCCAACTTTGCATTCAGTGAAATCCACTTGAAATCAGCTCTGGTGGAAGTATTTACACCATAAAAACTGGCAAATGCGACAAACCAGAGGCTTGCTCCCTTGCCTTCACACCCATTAAGAGACATTTGCCAGTATGCCACCAGGTACCTCCATATGTGAATGGCACATTTTATTACAGTATTTTACAAAATTATTATTTTTTTCTTCCTAAATATAAGCCAACACATCTCAAAGTGGGAATTTATTTGTTTATTTAGTTATCATTTATTTTGAATTCCTGAGATTCCTGGGCATGTATCTGTGGATTTCTATCAATGTCAGTGCCTACTGTAGGTGGACACAGAGGTTGGAGGGCGGTCTGGGTGTTAGGTTAAGTGTCATCTACCCTTGGCCCTTTGTGTATGCAAGAGTTCTCAGCAGACTCACAACACTGCTAAACTAAGGAAGTACTCTAATGCTTCAGGTAACTAAGAACACTCTTCCGACATCACTAAATTCTTGGCTATTTAGTTTTGTAGTTCATTGTATGTCATATTTCAAATTTTAGTATTTGAATAACCAAGAAATACAGCTTAAATCAAGCAGAGAAACATGAACATATAGTATGTTACAATTCAGGGGACTTTCAGAGTGTAGTCCTTCAATATTTCATTGTGTTTAAAAAAAATGGAGGATGGAACTGGCAGAGACTCTAGCCTATGCACTTAACAGATTTTTAGACAGATTGTGGCCTTGCTAAATTACACTTGCTGATGTAGAACAGTTGGGAGATTTCCCATTTATATGTGTTTTCCAAGCTAAAATTCAGTTGACTATGCAGATTAAAACTTGTGACTTGTTCTGGGGAGGTGGCATATCTGTGGCTCCCACCTTGCCTGCCACATTTTACTTCGGAGCAGGCCCAGTGAGTCAGAGAAAGATGAGAGATGAGATGAGATGTTCTGTTCACAGAGTAGTTGATTGTAGAGCGCTTGTAAGGATATTTGAGGGAAGGATGATTCCTCACTTTCTTTTGTCACTTGATATTCATGGGGTCTTCCTTGTACCTGGGGATGGAGGAGCGGGGGAAGTGGGGAGATGTTCTGTGTATGTATTGTATATGCCATTCCAAATATTCTCTTGCAGAGAATATTTGAGGGAGGAGATTATTTTAGCTAGGTTACAATTTTAAATACTGATTAATGGAAATTTCCCTTTTCTGATAGTCCTTACGTGCAAGGCTGTCTTCCCCTCATACACAGTTTGATGAACTATACCTCAGACAACACGATTTTTCTAGAGATAATGGTATTTCCTCTTATTGATTCTTGGCATGGGGTTGATCATAGCCCATAGCTTGCTCTGTCACCTGATTTTTTTTTAATTGAAATATAATTGACATTTTATAAAACAACTTTATTGAAGTATAATTGACAAAAAACT
Organism: Eumetopias jubatus; assembly: GCF_037043125.1. Classification (NCBI taxonomy): domain Eukaryota; kingdom Metazoa; phylum Chordata; class Mammalia; order Carnivora; family Otariidae; genus Eumetopias; species Eumetopias jubatus. The sequence goes on from NW_028274820.1 coordinate 40,403,189, forward strand.
GCACACATTTAAAGTATTCAAATTGATGTTTTAACATGTGTACAAATTTATGAAACCATCATCACAGCCAAGATAATAAACATATTCATCATCCCGGTACGTTTCCTCACACGCCCTTGTGATCCTTCTACTGCTTCTCCCCATCCCCAGAACAGCTGATCTGCTTTTTGTCACTATACATTCATTTACATTTCCTGGAATGTAGAATAAATGAAACCATGTGGTGGGTACTCTTCTGACTGACTTCTTTCACCAGAATAACTAATTTGAGATTCGTTCCTGTGAGGTATGTATCAGTAGTTCATTCCTTGTTACTGCTGAGTAGTTTATCAGATGGACATGCCAGTTTGTTCATCCAGTCACTTTTTGATGTATATTTGGGTTGTTTCCAGGTTTTCTGCCCATTACAAATAAAACTGATGAACATTCATGTACAAATCATATTACAGACGTATACTTATTTCTTTGGGGTAAATATTGCCAAATTGAATGGCTGAATCGTATAGTGGATGTGCACTGAAGAGACGGTCAAGGTATTTTCAGAGTGGTTTTAGCATTATACATTCTCACCAGCAGTGCATGAGATCTTCAGTCCCTCCCCATTCTTGATGACATTTGATTTGGATTTTTTTAAATTATTTTTTTAACCGCTATTAAAGGAGTGTAGTGGTATCTCATTGTGGTTTTAATTTGCATTTCCCTAGTGACGTAATGTTGTTGCAAATCTCTTTATGTGCTTATTTGCCACCTAAATATCTTCTCTGATGAAATGTCTGCTTAAATTTTTTGCCCTTATTGTTTATGAATTGGGTTGTTTGTTTTCTCCTTATGGAGTTTTGGGAGTTCTTTACATACTTTTTAAATTTATTTTTTCTTGATTTACATTCAATTAACCAACATAAAATACATCACTTCTCTACATATTTGGGATACAATCCTTTATCCGATATATAGTTTGTAAATATTTTCTCCCCATTTGTGACTTGTCTTTTTCATTCTTTTAACTGCGTCTTTAAGAAAACAAACCTGTTTCATTTTGACAAATTCCAGTTTACAAATTTGTTCTTTTATGGGTCATGCTTTTGGTGACATAATTTCAATATTCAGGTATTCCTTCAAAGAGGTGGTAGAATACAATCACTTATGAAACCATTTGAGTTTGGGATTTTATTGTGGGAGAATATTTGAAAATACAAATTCAATAACTTTAATACTAACGGAGCTGTTGAGGTGATCTGTATTTTTCTGAGTGAGATTTGGCAGTTTGTGTCTTTGAAGTAATATGTCCATTTTATCTCCATTGACAAATTTATTGGCCTAAAACTGTGTATGCATTCCTTTATTATCTTCTAAATATCTGCAGAATCTATAGATATAGTCACCTTTCTCATTCTTGATATTGGTAAAGTTTGTCTTAGTCTTTTTCTTCTGGTATGGCTAGAGGTTTATCAATTTTATTGATCTTCTTATAGGACCAGCATTTGGGTTCATTGATTTTCTCCATTTTTCTATTTTCTATTTCACTGATTTCTACTCTGATATTATTTCTTCTGCTTACTTTGAGTTTAATATGATTTTCCTTCTTTAGTTTCTTAAAGTGGAAGCAGAGGTCATTGACTTGACATCTTTCTTCATTTCTAATATAGGTGGGTAGTGCTATAGAATTACCCATAAGTACTACTCAGTGGCATCTTGCAAATTTTGATCTATTTTTGTTATTTTCATTTAGTTCATAATACTTTCCAGTTTCCCTTTTTATTTTGTCTTCACCTGGTGAGTTATTTGGAAGTGTGTTATTTAGTTTCCACATGTTTGGGGATTTTCTAGGGTCTTTCTGTTACTGATTAATTCAATTCTACCATGATTAGAGAACATATTTTTTTAAAGAGTTATTTATTTACTTATTTGAGAGAGGAGGGGGGAGAGGGGCAGAGAGAGAGGGAGAAGGAGAGAAGCAGGCTGCGCTGAGCATGGATCCTGATGTGGGGCTCAAGCTTACGACCCGGAGATCATGACCTGAGCCAAAATCAAGAGCTGGCCACTTGACCTACTGAGCCATCCAGGTGCCCTGCGAACTTTTGTATTATTGGTGTCCTTTTAATTTGTTCAGACTTACTTTATGTTTATAGTATGATCTGTCTTAGTAAATGTCCTATGTGCCCTTGAAAAAGGTGTATGTTGTGCTGTTATTGCGTAAATGTTCTGTGAATGTCAGTCAAGTTGGTTGATTATGTTGTTCCAGTCTTACATATCTTTTGCTAATGTTCTGTCTGTTGGCTCTGTCAATTATTACTAGAGGGGTGAAATTTCCAACTACAGTTTTGGGCTTTTCTATTTCTTGCAATTCTGTCAGTTTTTGCTTCATGTATTTTGAAGTTTTGTATTAGGTGCATAAATGTTTAGGATTCTTATGTCTCTCTTGATAAATTAATCTCGGGCGCCTGGGTGGCTCAGTTGGTTAAGCGACTGCCTTTGGCTCAGGTCATGATCCTGGAGTCCCAGGATCGAGTCCCGCATCGGGCTCCCTGCTCGGCAGGAAGTCTGCTTCTCCCTCTGACCCTCCCCCCTCTCATGTGCTCTCTCTCTCTCTCTCATTCTCTCTCTCAAATAAATAAAAAAATAAAATAAAGTGTGTGGGATACATTAATCTCTTCATCATTAAGAAATGAACAACTTTGTCCCTGGTAATAAAGTTTTGCTCTGAAATTTCCTTTGTGTGACATTAATATAGCCACTTTAACTTTCTTTTGACTAGCATTAGCATGGTGTATCTTTTTGTACCCTTCAACTTTTTTTTCACCTTTTAACTTTTTAACTCTTACTTTTATTTATTTCTTTATATTTAAAGTACATTTCTTGTAGGCAACATATAATTGGGTGTTTTCATCTATTCTAAAAATCTCTGCCTTTTAATTGGGATAGTTGCACTATTTATATTTAATGTAATTATTGATATGGTTGGGTTTAAATCTTTATAATATTGATATTTGTTCTCGATTTGTCCTATATAATTTTCTTTCCTTTTATTATTTTTTTGGTGCTTCCTTTGTATTATTAAGTTTTTTTATGATTCCATTTTAACTCCTTGGCTTATTAGCTATATCTGTTTGCTTTATTATTTTAGTGGTTGCTTTAGTGTTTATAATGTATATCTTTAACTTACCATAATCTACTTTCAAATGCATTGTTTTTATTTTTAAGTACCCAATTATCACTGAGGTTTAAATAATAAGAAAAAATATCTTACATATTTACCCATGTAGTAAATACTTTTCCTGATGTTTCTCATTCCTTTGTGTAGATCCATACTTCCATCTTGCATAGTTTTACTTCTGCTTGGTGGATATTCTTTAACATTTCTTGTAGTGAATTTCTTCCATTAGGCATTTTATAGCTTTTTTTTTTTTGAAATACGTATTTTTGTTTTTGAAATAATGTTTTTTTGTTGAAATATATTTTCACTGAGTATAGAAGTCTAGGTTGATTTTCTTTCAATACTTCAGAAATGGTGTCTCATTGTCTTCTGTCTTGCATTGTTTTTGACTAGAAATTTGCTGTCACCCCTATTTTTATTCTTCTGTATATAGCAGTTTTTTTCTTTCTGGCTGCTTTTGCAATGTTCTCTTTTTCACTAATTTTGAGTAATTTGATTATGATGTACCTTGGTATAGTTTTCTCCATGTTTCATATGCTTGGGTTCACTGAGATTCTTTGGATCATTGGGTTTACAGTTTTCAACAAATTTTTTGAAAAACCTGACCATTAAATAATGGTCAGATATTCAATTACTTTTTTTCTGTTCCTTCTGCTCCTCTGGGAACTCAAATCACATGTATATTAGGTAACTTGAAATTTTCCTACAGTTAACTTCCTCCATACTTATCTTTCTTTTCTATCTGTGTTTTATTTTGGATTGTTTCCATTGTGTGTGTGTGTGTGTGTGTTCACTAGTCTTTTGTTTTGCAATTTCTTATATTCCATAAAGCCTACTCAGAGAATTTTTAATTTCTTATGTTGTAATTTTCATTTCTAGAAGTTCAATTTGGGTCTTTTAAAAAAATCGTACATGTTTCTATTTAATTTTTGAACACTTGAAATACAGTTTTAATAACGGTTTTGATAGCCTTGCTTGCTAGTCCATCATCTGTATTAGTTCTGGGTCAGTTTCAGTTGATTGACTTAATATCTTTTCATTATAGTCATTTTTTTCCCCTGCTTCTTTCCAGGTCTGCTAATTTTTGGTTGATGTCAGACATCGTGAGTATTAGTTTTTTAGATATTGGATGTATTTGAATTTCTATAAATCTTCTGGAGATTTGGTTCTGAGATACAGTTAATTCACTTGGAAATGGTTTGATCCTTTCAAGTCTTTCTTTTAAGATTTGTTAGTTGGGACTGGATTAGTGCTCAGTCTAGGGTTAAATAATTCCTGCTATTGAGGCAAGACCCTTATGTGCATTCTACACAATGACCCATAAATCTTGAGGTTTTCTAGCCTAGTAGGAGGGAACAGGCACTAATCCTGTTCCTGTGCAAGTGCCCAGAACTGTTACCTTTAATTTTTTCAGGTAGTTTTTTCCTTGGACTCAGATAGTTTCCTCACATATTTGCCCTGGATCAGTACTAAGCGGAATCCTCAAGGGCAACGCTTAGAAGATCTTTGGAGTTTTCTCTTTGTGCAGTTTTACTTTCTGTTATTTTGTCCTGTCAATTCTAGCTGCTTTGGTCTCCCTAGACTCTCCACTCTGTCTCCTCAACTTAGGGAGTCTGCTAGATTTCACTTGGATTTCTTCCCTGCAACATGGCCTGAGAATTCTCTCAATGCAGTAAGCTGGGGCACTTACTGGACTCAGCTTGTGGTTCCCCTCTCTCGTATATCACAGTTCTTTTTTCCTGACCTCTAGTAGCTTACAAACTGTTGTTTCATTCAAACTGCTCCCCCCCCTTTTTTTGGTTGTTTCAGGTGGAGAGTAAATCTGGTTTCTGTTACTCCAACTTGGCAATGTAGAGAAATAAGGGAGATGTTATGGCATTCAGGAAAAAAAGCTTCTAGAAAATTACAAATAAAATGAGAAAATAAGTTTGACTCATTTTTTTTTTAACCAGGCAAATTCTTATGACAGCACCCAAAATGCTTTGCTTTCTTAGACTATTATAATAAATTAAGTGAATTAAGATGATATAAGTAGGGAATGAAATAATAGGATAAAAAGAATAAATTAAAAGATCACAGAATAGAAAAAAATCTTAAGCTGGAAAGTGAAATTTGGGGTTGTAATGGAGAAGTTTGAGAGAGGGATTATATTTTAAGTATTTTTGTTGTTTTATGAAGGAAACATAAGTACAAATATCACCAGGAGATTGTCAGTCTTTAGGGAGATGTGCTGAGTAAGCATAAGGGGTGTGGAGCTAGGAGAGAAGCAAAGATTCTCAATGATTAATAGACATCAATGAGCAAATAATGGTATTTTGTGGCCCTTAACTCAAACCTATTAAACCCAATTAACATACAGGAATGTTTAGTGCCTTCTGATTTTATTGAAGCCTCACAATTATATTTCCTCCATGTCATAGTATATTAAACTCTTGGTGGAGTTTTTAAAATATTTGGAAGCAAATAAAAAATTTAAAATATTTGGAAGCTGTGAGGGATTTGGCTGCTACTTCCTTGAAGGAGGAACGTAGGGATGCCTTCCACCTTTGGGAGATATTGGTAGAAGGTGATGACCTCTTCTTTTTCTCAACTTTCTCTTTATTGTCGGCTACAAGAGAGGATGGGTATTACTTCTGAATCCACCAGGCACCATCCCAAACTGCTGTGGTGAAATAGATCACTCTGTCAAGAATAGAAATTAAACCAGCTCTATGAAGACACTAGAAAAACATATTCTTCAGGATGGTGGTAGGTGTTTGAGAAAATCTAGCCAGCCAGTTTTAGAGGACTTTTCCCATTTTAAAATCATTTCCACTTGCCTAACAGAACAGTAGTAACCTCATTAGCCTTTGGTGAAGTAACCTTCTTTATACTTATTCTTCAAGTTTTGTCAAATGTTCTTATATATTATGTTTAGATCTCTGGTTTGAATTAATTTTTACGGTTTTCCACGTAAAAATGTCTAGTATTTTCTTGAGAATAATGTGGGCTATGTTCTTGAGCAAACGGACAATCTCTGCCTTTTTAATAACACCTAATCACACTTTCTACAGAAAATGAAATATAGAACAGCAGCTTATAATGTGTGTGTATCAAAGGATAATGGTTAAATTGGATTAACAGACCCAATTACAATTTTGCCACAAAAGAGGGAGAAGTACTTACCTCGTATGCTACTTGTTTATCCAGTCCTCAAACATTTCTTGAGAAGCTGCCTGCTATCTGACAGTCTTTGTTCTATGTTCTCAAGAAACTTTAGTAAGCAAATTATAGGATATTTTCTGTTTCACAGAAGCAGCAGGATTTTCATAAAACTATATTCTTTTTTTATTCCACTTCAGAAAAATGAATATAGCCAGTTGGCAAGGGTGTGTGCTTATACTTTGGTACTAAGTCACTTAAAGAATTGTAAAATTTTATAGCTTTCTATTGCAACTTCTACAGAGGGCTGCTCATGAATATTAAGTCAATAAAAGGCCATTTCTATAAAATTTTTATATCATTGTCTTTTTATGTAATATTGGAGAAAACATACTTCTGTACTTTCTGTCCTTATAATTCTGAACTTTCAACTTCCTTTGTAACGTGGGCACTTGATAGGTTCTGTTGTACAGGTTCTGCCGAGCCTCCCCTGATAAAGCCAAGCTCAATTGTAACCATGACTATTTTGACTTCTCTCTCATCCTGGAAATTTGCAAGATTTACTCGTGTTATGAAATTCAAGGCAAACCCTTTGGCTATGCCTGTTGACTGAGCCAGACTTGACATTTGCTTCTGTTCAGGAAAAATACTTTAGCTGCCAAACTAATATCTCTGCACAGTAAGAAGTAAATATCATGGAAACGAAATAAATACCTCCTCAAATGATTTTTCAAATGTGAACGTAGAAAATGGAAAGTCATCTTTTTTGAAGTAATCAGAAAAGGTCAGCCATCAAGTTGCTTCCCGGTCCTTTGAGGAAAACACCCACTTGGAACCCGCGTGATAAATGGAGTGCAGTGAGGAGCTGCAATGCCAGGGTCACTTCCACTCGGTGGTGCCCCATTGTCACCTTTCCTTTATGTGGTGTCCCCACCCAACCCTAGGTATCAGTCCTTGAGATGTCACACGTCAACACCTAAGTGCACTACAGTACGGTGTTTGGAAAACAAATTAACCTTTATCATTTTTTAAATTTTATTATGTTAATCACAATGCAATACATCATTAGTTTTTGATGTAGTGATCCACACTTCACCTTTATCATTTTTTTAAACCTCTTTCATATTACATGAGCTTCTGTGCCCTTGGCTCCCTATATTCTTTCTGTGGATGCAGTGTTTTCTCATATGGCTCTCTTTGGGTGGCTCCCAAGGCCATATTTTCTGTTTTGTCTTCTTTTCTGAGCTTTGGTCATATATCTCATTCAATTGGAGAACGCTTCACCACAAACTCATCCACTTAAGTACTCCTTTTTAACCCCAAAGCCTATCTTTCTCTGGATTCCCCTGTGTCTTATAGTCACACCACTCACTTTTCCTCCCGTAAGGCATGAGGCCTTGAAAGAATCACCAATTGATTCTTTTTCCTTCACCCCCCATAAACTGCTAGGGCCTACCCCCTTCATTCTTTTCCAGAGTCACCAAACTACAGCATGTCCTTTCTGTTCCCAGGGCCATAACCACCTTGGACCAAGTCCCCGCATTTGTTAGACCATTGGTCACAAATCCAATAACCATGTCTCTGGCTGCCTCCTATGAATTAACGCTTGCCTGGATTCTCTGTTTACTGAACCCACCCACCCACCCTTTGCTTGTAGATCATTTTTCAATTCCTTTATGCCCAGCTTCTCAGGTCCCACACATAGTCTCTGGCCACTCACTTGTCAAAGAGAGAGATTGACACACCATTCTTCACATGGTTGCTATACTAATGTTTCTCTGCAGCTGTTAGTTTCTTACTCAGTAACTTTCAGTAATTTCTCATTATCTACAGCTTGAAGTTCAAGTTCTTTAGCTCAAGATTTTAAGCCCTCTAAGAGTCTGGTCTCAATGTACCTCTCTAAAATTAATCTTCCATTGCTCTTCAACTTAAAACTTCTATTCTGAAAACCTGGTCTCTCAGGTATAAAATGTGAATTCCGTCTCCAGGTCTTTGCCCGGGACCACCTCTCTAGGTCACCCTTCTCATTCCTTTCTACTTGACCAAGTCCTGCCTGTCTTTCAAGACTCACATCAGACCTTCAGTCTCACTGAAACTTCCTTTATTTATTGAAACACATAGTAACCTGCCCATTATACTCCCCTGTCCCACTTACTGTATAAATCACTCATGTTGACTCTTACTATTGTCTACCTTTCATTCCTATTTGCCTTTTGGTGTATATGTTCGACTCCTTTTTCTGCCTGTAAAGTTAGGATGTGGAATAGTGCCATGCTTCGAAAATTGTTTGTGGTTGCTGATAATGATGTTGGCTGAAGTAGTTCCTTTGCTAGTTGTCAAAGACACTGTACATACCCACATAAGATGTTTGGACAAGGAAGAAAATGGAACCATTACCATTCTTGCTGTCTTAGGAAATCTTCTTTGAGAAACCTCAAGGAATCTTAGAAGCAACACTAGAAAAATTCTTTGGCAGCACCATTAATGTATCAGGGGATGAAATACTCACATGCAAATAAACAGGAATAAAACCCAGCAGGACTGAGTGTGGGTCCAGTGAAGACATTCTTTTATTCCTTAGCCTTGACCTACTTTGTCATCTGGCTAAATAACTCCTTGTCTCTGAGAATATCTGTTCCTGATTTGATCTGCATGAGTTCCAAGTCTCATCCCTGCTCCAGACTTCTCATTATTGCTGTGACCCTTTTTGGTTTCCTGGCTTTTGAGGCCACGTACTGGCTTTTGACCTAAGCTCTGACTGCCACCTTATCTACTGTCACTCCTGTCCTGCCACTGGGTCTAATCAATATACATGTAGCATTATGATTTCCAGTCACTGAACACTCTGAGATTGCTATTCCAAGATTATGACTGAGAGCCTTTTGTGATTCACAGTTTGTAACTTTGTAGAGTTTCTTAGGTGCCTGAAGTATACTTTTACTCTGGCTTTTCCGTATCTTCGTATGACGTTTGCATTGTGACATTAGAAAAAAAAATCCTACTATGCTCTGTCTTGCAGCTTTACTTCCCAATATTGATGATGAATTACAAAATGAGTCGTGCACTCTGATATAAATAGATCTTTAAGAATTAGCTGATGGTGTCTGTGAAATTCTCATGACAGCCATCTCACTTAGCTATCTGAAGCCAGTTCTCTGATATTGTTGGGTTCCTTTATGAGTCCACTAGAGATAGTACAGCACTCTTTATGCAATTTTTCCCACTAATCCTGAATATGAAAGGCAGGAACATCAAGTTTGTTATATACAATTCACTGTGGTTTGAAATTAGAACATCAGAGAGAATATGTGTTGTATTGTAACTAATTGATTCAGGAAGAATTTGATGATGCTCATAGCAGTGATGGAAGAAGGTTCAAGTGCTCTGAGAGCTTTCATGAACCATTGAAAGCTTTTAGTCCCTCTCTTGAATCCATCCTTCTACAGTCAGATCTGGCTACTGCTTGGGGCCAGGGGGCTATCAGTATGGATTAATATTCATGACAAAACCTTTCCCTGCCCTCCTGCTCAATCTTGCTACAGAATATTAAGAAAAATTAAGCATGGGCAACTGGATATCCACATGCAGAAAAAAATGAAGTTGGACCCCTACTTCATACCATCTATAAAATTAACTCATACCAAAAATCTAAATGTAAAATCTAAAACTACAGAACTCTTAGAGGAAGAGAGAGATAAATCTTCATGACTTTGGGTTGGGCAATGATTTCTTAGCTATGACTCCAAAAGTACAAGCAGCTAATGAAAAAAATAAATAAATTAGACTTCCCTGAAGTTGAAAACTTTTGACTTTAAAAGACATCATTGAGAAAGTGAAAAAACAGCCCACAGAATGGGAGAAAATATTTGCAAATCATATATCTGATGAGCCTAGTATCCAGAATATATAAACAATCTCTTGTAACTCAACTACAAAAAGACAACCCAACAAAAAGGCAAATGGGCAAATAGGGGTACCTGGGTGGCTCAGCTGGTTGAGCATCTGACTCTTGATTTTGGCTCAGGTTGTGGGATTGAGGCCCTGTGTTGGGCTCCTCACTAAGCAGGGAGTCTCCTGGGGATTCTCTCCCCCTCTCCCTCCCCCCCACGCATGCACTCTCTCTCTCTCAAATAGATAAATAAATCTTTTTAAAAAAATAAAATGAGCAAAGATCTTGAATAGGCATTTCTCCAAAGAAAATATGCAAATGCAAATAAGCACATGAAAAGATGCTCAACGTCATTAGCCCTCAGGAAAATGCAAATTGAAATCACATCAAGACACCACTTCACACTCACTAGGATGGCTATAATAAAAAGACTAATAATAAAGGTAGGCAAAGATGTGGAGAAATTGGAACCCTTGTACACTGCGAGTGATTATAACTTTAGTGAAGCCACTTTGGAAAACGGTCTGGCAGTTCCTCAAAAAGTGAAACATAGAATTACCATATTGACCCTGCAATTCTACTGCTAGGCATATGTCAATTCTGAGAGAATTCAATCCAATTCCAGGAGAATTGAAACCATATGTACACATAAAAGCTTGTACACAAATATTCATAGCAGCATTTTTTATAATAGCCCAAAGTAGAAACAATACAAATGTCCATCAACAGTTGAATGAATTAAATATAATATGGTATATCCACACAGTGGAATATTATCCATCAATAAAAAAGAATGATATATTGATACACGCTATCTGAATCTTAAAACATTATTCTGTGAAAGAAGCGAGGCACAAAAGGTCACATCCTGTATTATTGCATTTATATGAAGGTAGAAGGTAGGTCAGTAGCTGCTGAGGGCTGGGGAGAGGGAATGGGGAGTGACTGCCAGTGGGTATGGAATTTCTTCAGGGGTAAAGAAAAAGTTGTACACTTAAATGGTGGTGATGGTTACACATCTTAGTAAATATATGAAAGCCCACGAAACTGTACACTTAAAAAGGGGGGGAATTTTATAGTATGTGAATTTTATTTCAATAAAAAGTTAAGATACCCTTCATCTTCAGTCTTTGATCAAAGGGCTCTGATCCCCTTGCCATCAATAACCACTCCACCAGATCCTTGCCCTGTCAAAATTATTTTCTCATTTAAATTCTTTATTTCTTTCTTTATTCTCTATTTTTTCTTAAAGGCAACGAGATAGTAATTTCTTTGAAATCTAATGGGTGTGCTTTAACGCTCCACATGTAGGCACAAAACAGTGACTGTCTCCATATTTTCAGGTCGCAGGTGCAATGGCTTTAGGAGCCAAAGTTTTGGGGTCCATGGCTTTGAAAAGAATGGATGCCTTTTCAGAACATAGGCACAAAACCAGGGTATCTTCTTTTGGTAGATAACTCTTTGCAAGTATTTTTTTCTCTTCACGATTAAAAAGAATGTTTAAAGTCTTAATCACATTTAAAAATATCAGTAAAGTTTTTCTTCCACTTTCACTCATCTTTGAAATGGGAGCCACAGAGTATGTATTTGTGAGAATTCCAGTGTCTGTGTACATGTTTCTTATGCTGTTAATGATAGGACAGAATCCTTCGATTTGGGGGTAAGTCTGTATAACCTTGACTCTCTGCAGCTTTGGTAGAAATCATAGACCATGCTCAGGTCACACTTGGAGTTTTATCTTTCTTGGATAACGAAATTTTGTAAGCAGTTTATTAGCAAAGCCACGCTAACCTTGCTATGGTTGGACGGACAGGAGATCTCAACTGAACCAGCAACAGAAAGGGAAATGGGCCCAGAGATACTGGGAAGGGAGTAGTTTTCTTCTGGGGATTCAGAATGTCCAACCCAAGGACAAATGGGCAGAACCTGGGTAGAACGGACTGTGCTTGTGGTGAACTGGGAACTTTTACATCCCAAGTGCCAGCAAACGACCTTCTCGAACTTCAAATAGCTTCACTTTTTATTCTTTATCAACACCCAGTTTTTCTTTTTAGAAGAAATATTTCAATTTTGGTGCATTATGGCTTTGCCCAGCCAGCTGGTTCAGCAGGTTGACAGGGGCAGGTGGAGAAGAAACTTCCAGGACTTTTAGTGGGGAGTCCCACCCCCGCCATGGGGACACGTGGGCCCCGTGTCACCCCAGGACTATACCAGGTTAGCTTGTGAGGGATCGTGGTTCCTTGCCCAGGGTCTCTCGCATCCCCTGCCTGACTTGTTGGTTTTAGATCCAGGACAGACTCTCGCCAGTACCTTCATATGTTGAACACTGCAGTCTCCTTTGCCTGCCTCTTATCTCTCGCTCATCTTGGTTCATCTTTGTGCCTGGCCCATCTCATAGAGCTTTCTCTACAAGCTTGGTCCAGGGGCATCCTCTCTTTTCAGTGGGACTAAGACCTCATCCTTTAGGATTTGGCTACGGGTTGGGGAAGCCCCAGGTGAATCTGGTTAAATAGTGACATCTGTGTTCCCACACGTTACCCAGTATTTCTAACTCAATGGTACTCAGGCTTTAGTGAGCATAGGAATCACTGGACCCTGCCCCCAGAGTTTCTGTTCCATGGGTTTCAGGTGGGGCCTGTGAATTTGCATTCTAACCTGTTCCCAAGCAATGCTGTGGCTGACGGTCAGAGACCACACTTTGGGAACCGCTGCTCTAGGACTTCTCCCATTCGGGTTCTCTCTAGATTTGTTAAATGTGGTCAGAGTGAATCCAAATATTGAGAGGCCTTATTGTATTTCTTAAGTGACATTGAATTGCTTTCTTACGGTTGTTTAGAACATGATACATGTTTAATTCAGTACATTTAAAATTCTATTAGAGCCTCTTATTTTGGAATAAATTATCAAGGTGAAAAATACAGAGTATAATTTAATAATAATGCCATGTCCACCATGGCATTTGACGGTTAAAGGCTCAATGTACATTTCTGTGTGATGCCTTCCGCCTTTTCCTTTTTCTAGTCTTCTCTTCCTCCCTCCTTTCCTTTCTCTCACATTTATTTGGTGCCTGTTCTGTACCTGACATTGAACTGAGGACCGGGGTATAGAGCTGAATCAGTACAGGATGAGTAAGTTTGCAGCCATGTATGACATGAGAAGACCAGGGGTTGTGGCAGACGTATCTGCCCGCACAGTGGTAAGAGGATGAGCTCTGCAGGAGGGGGGCTGGGCAGGCAGCAAAGCTATCCCAGAGCCAGGACTAAAGAACCTACTTAGAAGGAAAAGGAATCATAGTAGCATCAGTTCTACGATGGGGTCCCCCCCCCTTTTGCTAAGCAGTTTAATTTGCATCCTTGTATAAAAGAATTATGAGCTGGTAAATCTTGAATAAAAATAAATATGCTCAAAGTTCATACTTTTTAAAATATTTTATTTATTTGAGAGAAAGAGAGCATGAGAGGGGGGAGGGTCAGAGGGAGAAGCAGACTCCCTGCTGAGCAGGGAGCCCAATGCGGGACTCGATCCTGGGACTCCAGGATCATGACCTGAGCCGAAGGCAGTTGCTTAACCAACTGAGCTACCCAGGTGCCCTCAAAGTTCATACTTTTAAAGGAAATAACTACCGGCTACTTCATCTCTTAAACATAGTTTGTACCAATTTTGTCAGCCAATAAAATCATAGAAATATTTTTCTACAAAAAGGAAAGTTGAGGAAGGCCTTGATCACAGGGTTGTATAAATGGATGGATTCTAGATCCATTGACGTGCAGGCCCTTAGATGGGTCCAGGGCCGACTCAGCCTGGTGATGGGTATTAAAGAGGGCATGTATTGAATGGAGCCCTGGGTGTTATACACAAACAATGAATCATGGACACTACATCAAAAACTAATGATGTAATGTATGGTGATTAACATAACATAATAAAATTAGAAAAAAAAAAAAAAGAATTGAGGACTCAGAGAACACACCTAAGAGGCAGGTCTTTGCCGTGGAAGGGTGCCACCTCCTGGCCAGTCTTTCGGAACCAGCGAGGACTGGGAACCTCTGTGTGGTACTCACCTTGCAAACACTACCCTATTATGTCCTAATACTTCAGGCCTGGCTATGTCTCAGGAATCCTTTCTCATGCTTATAAAATGATCACATGTGCTTGGCCTGCCACTATATTAGGTTTTAAGAATGCGCCTCACTAAGGCGATGCTCATAAGGCACTAGGAAAAAAATAGGACAAGGTCAACAGAGAACAATTTCTAAGAATATGGTCCTTGGACTTGATGTTTGATGGAGCCAAGACGTGGGCCTGTTACTTACTACCTTTGTGATTTTGAGCAAATGATTTCACACCACTGAACCTCAGTTTTCTCAGGTGTAAAATCAGAATATGATGTAAAGTTATACTGAGGATAAAATAAGATAATATATGAAAACTGTTTATATGCATTATAACCACACAGTTACTAAAGCAACAGCAAAAGGCCACAAAGAATAAAAACATTTGATATAAATGCAGCTTAATCAATCTGAAGACTGCATGGAAAGATAGAGTAATCTATCAATTACCCTGCAAGAAGTGTTGCAAGGGATTGCTTTAAAATCTGAGACCAGGGGGTGCCTGGGTGGCTCAGTCGTTAAGCGTCTGCCTTCTGCTCAGGTCATGATCCCGGGGTCCTGGGTTCAAGTCCCGCATCGGGCTCCCTGCTCAGCGGGAAGCCTGCTTCTCCCTCTCCCACTCCCCCTGCTTGTGTTCCCTCTCTCACTGTCTCTCTCTCTGTTAAAAAATAAAAAAAAAAACTTTAAAATCTGAGACCAAGTCACCCACAAGTTTATAGATGTATCAGCTGATGGACACATTGGGAGAACCACGTGATCACAGCTAGGCTTTTATGTCTTCTTGACAGTTTGGGTGGAGTTGGGAGCTCACAAACAGTGTCAGTGAGGGACTGGTTGAAACTTTTCGATAACTATTGAGAAAAGAAAATATTTTGTTTAGTGAGATAAGCTCATTTATACAAGATAGGTTTTGAAAGCAGAGAGGTTTCAGGGTGATAATACTTTCAGTTAAAGGAAAAGCAAATAGAGTCTTCTAACCAGCCAAAACTATGCAAAACTATAGTGTCTCCTTGACAGAGATAATCTCCAAATCTATCTTAAAGAATTTTTAATTTAGAGCACTTATAAATCTGTTTTCTCTGATTTTTTAAAACAAATATAAATGTTATGATCATCAGTCAAAAAGATAAATTAATAGTAGAGATGCTTAGGCCAGGAACTGCTTACTATGTGCCAGGCACAAAAGTAAGTGCTTTTACAAATATTAACTTCATTCACTCTTCACAACCACTCAATGATATGTACCTGTTTTACAGATAAGTTTGAGGCTTAGTAGGGTTTGTCACTTATCCAAAGCTTTTACCTACCATTCAGCTGGTAAGTGACCAAGCAAAAATTTGAACTGAAATTCGTTTCTCAATGAGTACATGACTTAACCATTATGCCATACTGTCTTACCAGTTGGTTTTGATTTGCCATGGTGGATTATGTCTGCTTCCTATTTCCAGTGTCTGCTGCTGGTTACCCAACAAGATAGGCCTACAGCTTATGTCCCATTAGTTAGAAGCCCTGGAATCCCTGCCTGCAGGTATAGGTACCTTTTAGTGCCTCATACGGATGCCCATAGAAGTCTAGGATCCAGGGTGATCTCTTCATGCTGGGGGTGACCCCACTGGAAATGGTGGGATCAAATGGGGTGTCTGGGTGGCTCAGTTGCTTAAGCGTGTGACTTGGTTTCAGCTCAGGTCATGATCTCAGGGTCGTGGGACTGAGCCCCGCATTGGGCTCTGCGTTCAGCATGGAGTCTGCTGGAGATTCTCCCCCTCTTCCTCTGTACTCTCCCCCCGCCACCGCCCCTGCTTGCTTGCTCACTCTCTCTTAAATAAAATTTTTTAAAAAAAAAATTGAAATGGTGGGGATGTAATACCAGCACATGTTTCTTTTCCATCTCTTCACTTGAGTGACAGAGCCTGACCTCTTGGGACTTCAGAAGGCTGCTCTGGGCTATGAAACAGCAGGAGAGGTAGCACCCCAAAGAGTCCTGGGGTGTCTATCCATGCTTTCTTTTTCACCTGCTTCAAGAAAGACCCATTTCAGGAAAGAAAACATTCTTTGATGTTAAACTAATCCCTGAATTTCTTACTTTGAAACTTTGAGCCTTTTACCTTGTTTGGCAACTTTGTTTCTAGCATGTTTTGTTTGTTTTCTGCTAATTCTGTGTGAGGAGGCTTCCTGGAGTGCAGGGAACCCAGCCTGACCCTCCTTGGGGGCCCAGACTTTGGAGTGAATGAGGTCTGTGGGGCCCAGGGCTGCGTGGCGCTTGTTGAGACATTAGAGTTGGCCAAGCAGGCTTATCCTCTAAACCCACGTTTGTTTGTATCTGCTCTGTGCACATCTTAGATAGCACCTTGTTTGAGTAACTCACAGAGAAGAAGAAAATTTTATTTTCCTAGAATGCTTGGGAAATCATATGTGGAAATTTCTAGCTGTGACATGTATTGTCTTTCATTTTATTATTACTACTAGAACTAAAAGTACAATGAGTCTGTGCCATCTGCTAGTAATAATTAAAAACAATAATATGAATAGAATGTGCTTCTACGGGTGATAGAGAGCTAGGGAATGTAGCTGGGATTCCCTGTATGAGCTATCGAGCTGTGTGTTTATTTCACCTTTCCCTCTTTCCCTCAGACACACACACACACACACACACACACACACACACACACTGTATGCCTAGAAATTTTTAAGAAACATGGTAGAATATGTCCCATGCTAATACTAAATCAATTTGTTAAAAAATAGTATTCCAGAAATTGTTTTAAGATATATGTGTGTAAATTATGCACATATGTACACATAATATATATGTAGTATATGCATTATATGCATGTAGTACATATACATTACCATAACAATCCTAATAGCAAGTACTAGTAATATCTCCATTTTACAGATGATGAAACTGAGGCACAGAGAGGTTAGGTACCTTGTTCAAGATCACACACACAGCCTGGAAGTGGGGGGCTAGAGTCTATGGGCTTAGCCCGTAGATGGCTCTGCCATCTCCATGATTTGGATGTTTCCTGGGTGATGTGGGAGGTACTTCAGATTTTTGCAGTAGCTCAGAAATCACCATTAAGAACCCTAGGTAGGAGTTGGCTTGGTGGAAAAGGCACTGGACCAGGACTCAGGCCAACAGTATTTTAGCCCTCATTCTACCATTTATGAGTTGTATATACTTGCACATGTCTCTTACACTGCATTTCATTTTCCTCATCTATAAAGGAGATGGTGATAATGTCTTCCCCTATGCCTCACAGAGGTGTCATGAGGACAGATGACATGATAGATGTCAAAGACATCTGAAAACGCTTGAAGTGTGACATAGATATTCAGAAATGATTTTTCACATGGTCATAGTTACTTGGGGAATTCCAGGCTAAACATTTATTACTCTTAGCCCAGCATCCTCTTCATTCACCTATGTGATAGCAATGTCTTTAAACAAATTCACATGCTAATCTGTGTTAGTTCCTTCCTGGAGAACTGAGAAGTGTTCTACTCCCCCCTTGGCATGATCCTCTCAATACTATCATGGCAAACATGTTACTCCACTAAGAAATCATCTTTCTTTTCTTCTGACTTGACGATCGTTACTTTTTCTTTGTCCATCACACGTAAGAAGCTAGGACCTTGTATTACCAATGAAAATTCCCTTTATAAATTTAAATCAAGTGAAATCAAAGGTGCTCTGAATGGAAGGGGGTCTCCTCTGAGCCAGACCAAGACTTTGTTTTACAGATAGAAAGGCTGAGGGTCAGCATGAGGGACCTACCTGACATCACCAGCAAATTGGGGCCAAAGTGGGCCAGAAAGCCACATGTTCCAGCTGCCAGCCCAAGGCCAGTTCTCGTTTATGGTCCTGTGTGGTATTACTGATAGCTCTTC
Source organism: Eumetopias jubatus (assembly GCF_037043125.1). Lineage (NCBI taxonomy): Eukaryota > Metazoa > Chordata > Mammalia > Carnivora > Otariidae > Eumetopias > Eumetopias jubatus. The sequence continues at coordinate 40,421,376 of NW_028274820.1, forward strand.
TGCAAGGAATGCCTTCCCTCTTTAAACGTTTGTCGTTTGTCACTTACAGGCGGAGACTGCACAGGCTGGGTGTGTCGAAGGTTACCCAAGTGGATTTCCTGCCCAGGGAGGTGGTGGCCTACTCCAAGGAGACCCAGACTCCTCTAGCTACACATCAGTCTGAAGGTAAACTGTGTCTTCTGTTTGCTTTCCGTATTATCTCTAGGAGAAATTGCCAGTGTGTTCTATCCTTCTTGTTGATTTTATATCTTACCATAGCAGATCTTCCCAGGACAGAAACATAATGATGCGCTGAAAATCTAAGGCTCCCTTGGCCCAGATTTTGAAAGCTCTGGACAGGGAGCCCGGTGGTACTCCTCAAAGGACCCGTGAACTTTAAAATGGATTACTTAGCTGACACTTTGTCAGAACTGTATGAAGGGGAAAAATCATCACAGGGTGACATGCTAAAAACTTTTCTGAATTTTTTCAGTAAGAACAGTGCATACATTATGAGTCATCATTTTCAGGAGTCAGCAAATGGTAGCACACCACCTGTTCCTCAAAATCGAGTGTTTTGGGATACAACCACCGCCAGTCATTCGTGTCTGTAGTCTGTGTGGCTCCTTTCTTGCTGTGATGGAAGGGTTGAGAAGCTATGACAGAGCACTCACAGCTCACACAGCCAAAAATCTTTACTATAATCTGGCACTTTATAGAAACACTTTGCTGACCCCTGATTAACTTTGCCATTCAGATGACAACACATTAGAGTTTCTTACCATTTAAAACTTAAAATCGGTTAAAATCTCCATGCTTCTTCATGCGTACCGGAAAACATCAGGTGGAAAATTCACATGCACATCCCAGCCAATCAAAAAATACACTAAGAGAAATTGAAGCTGATAAAATGCTCCCTAGAAATAAGGAATCACATGTAAGCAGAAGAGGGAGAGATATATACTTAGGATAAGAGGAGGTGGCATCCTTGGAAAAGAGCATTATCGGTATAGCCAAGCAAATTCTCTTTTTACGTTATGGTATTTTACTGTTGGTGTGGTGAAGAAGATGGGAGAGTTCTGGGGTCATGGTTGTTATGTAGTAAATACTGAACAGAAGCCAAGAGAATGAAAAATGATTTGAATGCCTTGCTTGGTTTACAGCAAATACATGTATTAGTGCAGTTTGGTTTGTGCAAGCTACAGAGATTTTCAGTTTTGGTTCCAAACACATAATATCCAAAGCAAAGTGAAATCTGATGCCTTGAAGTAGAGTACTCCCTACAGGTCTTCTGGAAACCTTTCCTGGGTAATGCTAGCTGCTGCGGGGACAAGTCTTTGGTGACAGGGCTTCCATCTTTCAAATCTGATAGTGAAATGATTATTAGAAGCAAACAAGTAGCACCCTCTGGTGGTGAAATTTCAAACCAGTCACTTCAACAGACTTCAAGAACTGCCTATTAATATGGCAGAAAATACAAAGTTAGAAAAGCCTTTGGGAGTTCACCTAGCCTGTCCTTGGACCTCCAGGCAGATCAGAAAGATTATTAAAAAACAACCTCACCACCCAACCAAAACATTTGTTTGAGTTAATTTGCTGCCAGAGGTATTTGCAGAGCTGTAGCCTGAGGTATGTTTATTTAGCCAAAAATCTGACCCATAACATAAAGTTATACAAGTGAAATAGGAGAAGGAGTGAATTCTATTTTGAAAATGTGTAGACTTCAGGTATTGGAAGGGGTACAGACATATTTACAAGGGAAGATAAATTAAGGATGAAAAGGCATGGACTCTCAACTTTTAAACTGGAACACATCAAAAGAAAAAGCCTGGGCATTCCGTTTTATGACTGCAGAGAGCGTTTGGGCGCCCTCATTATGCTGTGGTCCAAGCAGCAGGAAAGAAGGAATTTATTTCTCAGCCATTGGCAGAAATTCTTCCTGTTTTTTTAACAAGATTCATAGAGGTTTTTTGTGGTGATGGGTGTTTCGATGGTTCAAATTCCACAATTCAGATTTGAACTCAAAGCTAGCTACTGTAGCTCTAGACATTAAACAACACCCGATAGGTCCAGACTGGCAGAACTTTAGGCTGGGGTTCAGCAAGTTGTCCTCTCGCCACAGATGCTTCTTTGAGCCTTGGCTGCCCACGGTCGCCCAGCTGCCTGGCTGACAATAGTGCCCGGTGCTCGCCTTTCACCTGCTGTGTGAAGGGAGCTGGCGGAGGGAGAACTAGAGGGCGTAGCGAGCGGTTGGCAGTGGGAATCCACTGCGTGGCAGGTTTGAGTTGGCTTCTGATTTGGGGCTTGAGCCAATTCAGAGGCAGGAAATGATGAACTACTGGATTTTATGACACAGTGAGGCTCTTGGATGTGGTGTATGTAAGATCCATAGCGTATTATTGCCCATAGCATATGGAGGAATGCCATTTTTTAAGTCATATTGTGACTACAGAAAATGTAACAATATTCAAACGAGTGATCTCAGAGCATCAATGTGTTCTGTATCCAGTGGAGTTCCAGTGCATTCAGTTTTTGCCATGTTACCACTTTACTCTTTAAAATGAAGCTTAAGTCTCTTTTCTGCACTATGTACTATAATGAACATCCTCTTAACTTGTGATCGTAGTGACCTGTTCTGAGAAACCCTCCAGAGAACGATTTAAACCAGGAAGATTGAGGACTGAAGTTCCTATGAGTACTATTTTTTCAATACAAATTTAAGTCATCAGTGACAGAGAAGTAAGGCTGAGAATAGGACACCCTGATTTGGGGAGCAGGGTATCTCTACCCCCAAAATATTTTAAACACATGTTTTTTATTCCCACGTAGTAAGAAAGGAAAAAATTATGCTTCCCTGCCAGACTACCTCTGCCTTGCCTGTTATTAATACGCTCTGGACTGCCCGTGACCTCCTGAGATTAGTTAGGAGCCAGTCTTCTGTATCCTTATTATAGTGGGTAAGTGACTGGCTCATACAAGGCCCCCAGTAAATGCTGTTGAATGACAAAGATGATGCCACAGATATCTTTGAAGCTCCTAAGTTCTGTAATGAGCCCTGGGAGAATGAGAATTTCTTGACTTGCTGGTAATGCGTAAGCTGCTCTGGAGGGAGGAGGAAGAAATGTACACAACCCGTTGATAGTTTTGAAGTGCTCTCTGATCTTCCGCTCCTCTTCATATCTTATCAATGGGAACTTAATGGCTTCATGTTGGCTCCCCCCTTCCCCTACTTCCCTCCCCTGCCTTGTTTCTTATGCCCAAGAAAGACCAGTTTGCTTTCGTTGCCCACAGTGCCACACAGCGTCGGCTTCCATACACTTGCACATACTGTCTCCCAGGCCAGAATGCCCTCTCTCCTGTCTCTCTTCCTTTGGGAAGTCAAAGGAGGAAGGACCAGTCAAGGATTAGCTCCTCAGTAATTCCGCTTCTTGTAGGCATCGCTCCTACTGTGGGCATAGTCCATTTCCCCCTTTATTACTTCATTTTTAATGATTATCTAAATGTCTGCCTTGGCAGACATTTGAGCAGGCTGTGTGTCCTTCCCTTCCATGCCCAACATGGTGCCTGGCTCAAAGAAAGGGTTCCATATGAATGGAAGAAATGAAGAATGTCATGATGCTGGAGGAATAAGAAAGAAGGAAGAGAAAATATTCACTGGACTTCAGTGGGGAGGGAGTATAATCTATGTATTAAGGCTACATTGGTTTTATGGGTTTTTTAAGGAAAAGTCCTGAGAATGAGATTGTGCGGTGAGGGGAGTTCAGTGTTTCCATTTCAGCCAGGCCTCTAATTTCACTCCCATGAACGTGGGCATTAACTACCCATAAACATGGCACAGTTGTGAGAACTGAAGGAGAAAATCACCTGGATTGGGGAGGACAGAACAAAGCAGTCACCAAGTCTTTACTGTGTGAAGATACTACTTAGGTACTTGAAGTTTAGAAGAGGTGTGTGGGAAGGTGGCTAAGGAAGGCTCTTGTTTCACCTTTGCACTTAAAAAAAAAAATTTCTTGATTGGTTGAGGAGAATTTCTACTTTGGCTTCTTATCCTCTCCAGCATATACTAAATCCAAAAGCTAGTCTAGTAGTCTAGTCTAGCGCTGTCCAATAGAAACATAATGAGTGGATCACTACATTTGTGTCTTTGGGGTAAATACCCAGTAATGCAATTGCTGGGTCGTACGGTAGCTCTATTTTCAACTTTTTGAGGAACCTCCATACTGTTTTCCAGAGTGGTTGCACCAGCTTGCATTCCCACCAACAGTGGAGGAGGGTTCCCCTTTCTCCGCATCCCCGCCAACATCTGTCGTTTCCTGACTTGTTAATTTTAGCCATTCTGACTGTTGTGTGGTGGTATCTCACTGAGGTTTTGATTTGTATTTCCCTGATGCCAAGTGATGTTGAGCACTTTTTCATGAGTCTGTTGGCCATTTGGATGTCTTCTTTGCAGAAATGTCAGTTCATGTCTTCTGCCCATTTCTTGATTAGATTCTTTGTTCTTTGTTGAATTTGATAAGTTCTTTATAGATTTTGGATACTAGCCCTTTATCTGATATTTCGTTTGCAAATATCTTCTCCCATTCTGTCAGTTGTGTTTTGGTTTTGTTGACTGTTTCCTTTGCTGTGCAAAACCTTTTTATCTTGATGAAGTCCCAATAGTTCATTTTTGCCCTTGCTTAATTTAGTAATCTGAAGGGGCACCTGCACCCCAATGTTCATAGCCACAGTGTCCACAATAGCGAAACTATGGAAAGAGCCCAGATGTCCATCAACAGATGAATGGATAAAGAAGGTGTGGTGTATTTATATATAATGGAATATTATGCAGCCATAAAAAATGAAATCTTGCCATTTGCAAAGAGGTGGATGGAATCAGAGGGTATTATGCTAAGTGAAATAAGTCAATCAGAGAAAGACCATTATCATATGATCTCACTGATATGTGGAATTTGAAAAACAAGGCAGAGGATCATAGGGGAAGAGAGGGAAAAAAAGAAACAAGACGAAACCAGAAAGGGAGACAAACCATAAGAGACTCTTCATCTCAGGAAACAAACTGAGGGTTGCTGGAGTGGAGGGGGGTAGGAATGGGGTGGCTGGGTGATGGACACTGGGGAGGGTATGTGTTGTTGTGAGTGCTGTGTATTGTGTAAGACTGATGAATCACAGACCTGTACCCCTGAAACAATTAATACGTTATATGTTAATTAAAGAAAAAAAAACCCATAATGACCTAGGGAGGCCTAGGTTGCCCCACCCACCAGTCAGTTAAGCAGTGCCTTCAGCTCAGGTCATGATCCCAGGGTCAAGCCCTATGTCTGGCTCCCTGCTCAGCGGAGAGTGTGCTTCTCTCTCTGCCCCTCCTGTGCGCGTGCTCTCTCTCTAACAAATAAATAAAATCTTAATAAAAAGAAACATAATAAGCCATCATTAATTTTAATAATATGTTTTATTTAACTCAATATGTTAAAAAACATTATCAAAACAATAATATGTAGTCAATATAAAAATTATCAGTGAGATATTACACATTGTTTTTTTATATTAAGTCTTCAAAATCTGGTTTGTATTTTACACTTAGGGCATATCCCAATTCAGACACTAAATTTTCTTTTTTTTTTTTAAGACTTTATTTATTTCAGAGAGAGTGGGGGGAGAGAATGAGCAGGGGGGAGGAGCAGAGGGAGAGGGAGAAGCAGACTCCCCGCTGAGCAGGGAGCCTGACTCGGGGCTTGATCCCAGGACCCCAGGATCATGACCTGAGCCAAAGGCAGACGCTTGACCAACTGAGCCACCCAGGTGCCCCCAGATACTAAATTTTCACTGGAAATACTTGAACAATAATTATATTTCTGAAAATTTACAATTGAAACAGCAGATTCAAATGCCACAGTTGCTCCAAACATATTTAAAAGCTTTCCAATGATGGAATCAAATATCAGTTTTTAAAGTTAAGTAAAAGTACAAATGCAGTTCCCTGGTTGCATTAGGCACATCTCAAGTGCTCAATAGCCACACAGGGTTAAGGGCTCCTGTATCGGACAGCTCATGTTTACCACGGACCATCATTTCACAGATTGAGAAGCTGAGACCCACAAAGCAAGCCTGGTCTTCACTTCACCATGGCTGGCCAGAGGCACCTGGGGGAGGAGACACCCCCTGATCTGTAGGGAACGCCTCCAGGGGCACGATGGCATCATAGATTTTCCTCCCTTTTGTGAGATCAGCTATGTCCAAGCAGGTGTTAGATGGTGGGACAGAAGCAAAGTTGTATTCCAAGCAGGGCAAGTTCATAAGTAAGCCTCATTCTGTCATCATGGAGACAATTATGAGAACTCCCCTGGGTTCTCCCTTCATAGTCCAGAGTTCAGATAATGGGATGTCCACTCCTTCCACCCTAACTTCATGCTGTACAAAGGACTGGCAAAGACTGTGTATGACCTCCTTGTTTGTTATCTATGCCCATGCTGCTTCCCTCTCCCTTTTTGCCCCACCCTTCTATGTGAAGTGATTAGAGAAAATGATCAAGGCTTGAATTCTAAACCGCATACAGTTGAGTTCTAAATCTTCTTACACCTTGGTGGCCCCCAAGAGCACAACTCTTTGATACAGAATTGCCAAATAAAGTCATTTTCCAGAGAATCTAGGTGGAAATATTTATTTGAAACCTTAACATGAAACCAGGCAGTTCTTAGGGTTATAATTTCCTAGTGGAAGCCAATCCGGAAACTCCTAGAGATAAGTTGGGAAAACACAGGCTTTGGTGGTATAATCTTGACTCAAGCTCTTCAACTGGCTCCCAGGTTCCTGGACCTTACACTCGTTCTCTAAACTTACTATTTAAAGAACAGCCAGGTATTTGGAGACAAGCCATGGTGGCATCTGGATGCAAATTAAAAATCCCTAGTGAAGATGATGCACAATGGTCTTATTTTTTATTTCTGTTCTGTAGACAAGAACGGACACTGTTCCAGAAAGATACTGACATCTGCCATGTTTTGCTTCCTTGAACTGTGCCTGCCATTTCTGCTTTGAAATTTGATTAAAGTGTTAATCCTCTTTCAGAACTAACTGTAGAGGCTTCAGGCCCATTGTTAACAAGGTCCGCGGTTGAGGGATCCTCTCCTAGGACATTCATTTTCTTTAACAATATTAACCTTGTATCATCTTGGCAAGTCTCTTGGAAAAAAAAAAAAAAGATGGGCTATTTTAGAAATGCAGACACTTCAGAATTTATTTTTTAGATATTATTTGTATTGAATAGACAAATTTTCTGGTTAAAAAAAATAATTTTCCCTGTCCCTGAACCTTCTTTAAAGCTATTGGTCAGGAGAGCTTTGGTGGTTTAGCTCTTGGTTTAAATTACACATTGAAATTGATACTGGCTTAGATGCTGGCCAGTTTTGATATTCCAAAGCAGAAGCCTCATGCTAAAAGTTAACTTATTTTTTTAAGCACCTAGGGAGAGTGCCATAGATGGTACAGTCAAATAAATTCATTTATCCAAAATATTCCTTCCAATGAAAACAGAAGGGTGCTAAATGACAACTAAAAACAAGAATTCAGTAGAAAAGAGGAAATGCAGAGCAAGACTTGGTACCAGTGGACGCTGTCTTATTTCCTACACTTCTGTAATCTGTAGTTTTATAAAGGGGGGTGGACATTCAGAAAAATGGCCCTAGAGCATCATGTGAACTTTAGGCTCAAAATGAGATTATATCTTCATCACAGTACCATACTGGAAAATAAAATGTTATACCTTAGGAAGATGGTCTAGTAACTTTGTTGAAACATCAGTTAGCCACTTAATTAATCAACATATCATATTCTCTAGATCAAGGGTTAATGTACTGATGGAGTTCAGAAGTAAAAGATTTTGTATGGAATAAAAACATTGTCCTTTGAAAGCTGTTATGATGGATCCATCCCTTTAGTATTCCATACAACCTTAAGGTAGCCTAAAGAGCCTCTTCAGAGCAGGAAGATGAATAATGAGGTGGAACTAAGGCTCTGGGCCTGGAAGCTCATGTTAAGAACACAAAAGCAGTTCTGAGATTTTTTTTTTAATCTGACTCCAAGGTTCACACATGGTAGGTTCACAAATGATCTAAGTACATTTCACTGAGAAAATCACTAATACCCAAATTATAGACCTGATATCAAGTAAATATGTAATCATGGATCACTAACTGCTTCTCCCAGATCCATTTACAAATCCAGTTCCCTAGATCCTTCAAGCATACCTTCTCATAGGTCCTCATCACTGGTCATAGGCACATTAATTCTGTGTACCACTAGTGCCTGGCATAGTGCTTAATATTTGGTGTGGGAATGGATGGATGACTTGACTTAGCTCAAAGATTAACAGCAATTGTCTGCCTAATGACCCAGGTAATGGAAGAAATAAGAGAAGGTCAAAGGGTAGGATGTGGGGGAGGTGCTCCTGAATTCCTAATTTTAAACACTGGAAACTATAGTTAATTTAAGCAGGAAAGAACTTGAAAGGAGAATTCTGTAACTCACAGAATCAACATGAAGATTGAAAAAGTACACTCAGAGGACAGGCAGAAACCAAGAGAAGCTAATTATCAAGGAGACAGCCCAAACTGACAATACATAGTTTTCAGTAAGTCTGTGACTTTGCTGGTCACTACCTAGGGGAAGCATGACAAGCAGGGGGAAAATTCAGAATAAGTTGTTATTCTAGTGAAAAGATGTTGATTCCTCTCTCTGTGATAGAAAAAGATGAAAGTGATTGATCTTGCTGATTATTCTTTCAAGATATGGTCCAATATTGAGCGTTGAGGTTGATCTCTGGTTGGGCAATAGCCCGGGCACTGAGTCAAGGCCACTGAGTTCCTATATAGCCTACATTCTTGCCATCATTGCTCTCAAATCTAAAGATCTCTGCCATGATTCCCTTTTAGAGCTATTTGTCTGATTTACCACAGACACTCTGGGTGTTATTGAATCAGTGGGACCATAATTTCTAAGCTGTATGGTCACTTAAAGGTAGAAGCCTTTTGAGTCACCTGGCAAATGGAATGAAAATGTGCATGGTGGCTGTTCTGGCCCATCCAGCGTTATGACTCTCCGTATTAGATAAACAGTGTATTTGCCATATACTTTGAAGTTTACCAGACCACTAGACCTATAGAAATTTTTCTGAAATAGCAGGTCTTGTATATTCAAAGATTTTTCTCCCATCTTCTAGCCTACTTGTCTTAACTAGGTATTGAAGGTAACCCAGCTTATTCTCCTGGCCCTGCTGGCGTGATACCCTGTGTGGCAGGTGGGGTGATCAAGTGCTGTAGCTAGCTCAACCCTGATGTAAGATGATGAAGATGCAAAAAGAAATGAGGTGGGTCTTCTTTTGCTGTCAAGCAAGGCTTAGTGTAGAATGTGGTTTGGGGGTACTCCCGAGCCTCCGTAGTTTTCCCTATATTCAGTTTTCCGTTACTTGCTAATCAGCACTGTGACTTTCACATGAGCAACTTAGTGAAGCTGGCAATTCAAAGGGCTTTTATTCAGGAGCCCACAAAATTTAAATTTGCTTTTGATTTTGGCAAACGTGTATGCAGACGTTTATCACAACCAGAGAAATTCCCTGGGCCTATGCCTTGAGCTAAAGTGCAGAGATTTGAGTTTTTCATCTCTTCTTTAAGCTGTCCAGTCCCATTAGAAGCATTCATCTCACCCTAGTGTCTTTAAATTCTTCATGCCATTTACACTGTTCAGTGGCAGTGGCACTTTGATCCCTTAAATCCCTCTTTTCAATGAACACTTCGTTAAAGATCACCACAGAAGAAAAATTATCCAGCTATTTGTTATGGCTGACAGGTTCTCATTCCCAGAGTCTGAGTTTTCATTTTCTTTAGCCCTTATTAGGGCAAACAACCAACACCAGTTCCCTGATTGTCTTCTGATACTCCTATCTGTGCCAGTCTGGGTCCATGTTGCCAACAATAAAAATTAGCTCTGGTTAGCCTAAACAGAAAAGGGATTTGTTGGAAAGATATGAGAGACTTGGTAGAACTGATGAATTAGAATTAGGTCAGAAAAAGAAGGACGTAAAGCAGCCCTAATCTCTACTGTGACTGTATTTGAAATAGGGCTTTTAGGAGGTAATTAAGGTGAAATGAGGTCGTCTTGGTAGAATCTTAATCCTATAGGATTGGTGGCCTCGTAAGAGGGGGAAGAAAGAGATCTGTCTCTGTCTGTCTCCACGTGCATACACAGAGGAAAGGCCATGTGAGGACACAGCGAGGAGGCGTCTGCAAGCCAGGAAGGGAGCTCTGACACACCGAATTGGCTCGTTACTTGATCTTAAATTTCCCAGCCTCCAGAACTGTGAGAAGATAAATCTCTGTTGTTTCAGCCACTCAGTCTATAGTATTTTGCGATGGTAACCCAGGCTGACTGAGACAGCGGCTAACAAGGTCACGCCACTGATCCTGTTCAGTCTGCTAAGACCGAGCATCCTGACTTCCTGTCACTGGACGCTCACAGTCACACTCAGGATTGAAAGTCACAGCTGCCTTGAAAACCTCTACTTCTCCTTGAAACCTGACAATACTCGCTCGAGATTTAAAGAGCAGTGTGGAAGTCCACTTAGCTAGACCCAGGTTACATGCCCTGCATTAGCTGTGAGCGGCCAGGCAGAGAAAGAACCGCCCTAGCCCGGTTTCTGGGATGCTGAGGGAGGCTATGACTCTACTTTGATCTGTTTTGCTCTTCTCCCTGCCAAAAGAGACTGTTTGGATGCTGGACAGCCAAAAATACATATTCAAAAAATGCCTACTCTGATGTGAGAATAAAAAGGGGGAGGTAAAAAATTATATTTATTATGTGCCTGGCATACTCATGTACTTACAGTGCTGCTATAGAATTTCCTCATCTTAAATTAGAAGTGCAGAGAGAATGCAGCTCCTTTAGTTTGTCCTCAGCTGTCTATAATACTGCTGGCTGTCAGGGGAAAATGTATGAAATAAACAACTTTAGTGCAGTCTTTTGTTTTAAACAGTCTCAGTTGGTATGTGCAGTTAAAATTGGGTGGAAATGCTGAAACCTCACTCCCACTTTCTCCCTAAGATCTTGACCAAGTGTAGAGGGGAGAAAGGTGAGGTTGACATGATCCCATGGCCTTGGTGGAGTGGGGAGGGATAAGAGGGACCCTGGCCTTGTGCCAGCCCTTGCCAGTGTGCTGGCTGACATCTGCTGTTCTTTGACCTCTTGGGCACTGGCGCCCAGTGCTAAGGCACGTAAATGGTGGACTAGTATTTGTTTTCTTTGCTTGGCAATGTTCCTAGGAATATGGGCCATTTCCCTCTTGATAATTGGCTTTTCTCTCTCAACTTTCCTTGCCTCCAGACCTTGAGTCAGTGCCCTAACCTCTTTCCAGTCCCTGGCCTAGAAGTCAATCCCCAACCCATGCTGTGTAGTCTCTTTATCTACCACAACAGACCCTCGTGGCATCCTGGCCCTCAATTCAGCGTCCATTGCCTCAGATGATCTGAGGGAGGCTCAGCTGCCCTCATCAGTTCTTCTCTCTGTTTTATCATGCCAACCACCCCCACCAAAGCTGGGGTGCCTTGCGGTGCATGAGATCTGTTGCATGATGGTCTCCTCCTAGCTTCCCAAACAGGAGATGTGGTTCAAGGGTGCCTATGCTCATTTCTCTTCTCAGTTTATTTTGCACTGCACCCCTCCCAATGCTTCTCTCCAGAAAGTGAAAATCCAGATACATCTATATATTTCTCTCTTCTTCTCTCTGCATGCTCCTTTCCTTGCCACTTATCTGGAAATAAACTCCTGTGTTTAACTCTCCCCCGCCCCCCAGGCTGGGGGAAGGAGTATGCACAAGGAATGATCTTTACAGTTTTTGATATTCTAAATGGTAAGGAAAAGGAATTTGGGATATTCTTTCTCTTTCAATTAAACCTAACTCTCCTTTGAGAAGGGAGCTGAATCTTCCCTTAGCTGCTTTATTTTCATACTTTTGTATCAAATTCTAATCTCTCTTCTAGCAAATGAATACCATAGGTAGATTAGAGGGAAGATCATTATGTTTAGAAAGACAAATAGAAAAACACATTAATACTCTTCAAATATAACTCCCACAGCACATCAAAATGAAGAGGATATCTCTGTTCATTGCTCTTGATCAATAATAGATTCAAAAGAAATACCAGGATTAAAGAACATTACAGGGTATAACAAACCTTTTTATTTGGTTATAAGGATAACAATTGCTATGTTGACTAACTCAAGAGGTATATAAAGTTTTCATTTCCAGCATGGCAACACAGGGAACTTTGTGGATTTGCTTCCAGTAAAACTAGTGAGAATTACTTAAGAAAAAACAAAACAAAAATAAAAAACAAAAACACCCCACCTATTTGAAGTCTCTGGAAATGATCCCAAGGGCATATAGTAAATGAAAAAACATTTACTAAAGAAAACTTACTATAACTTGGTAAGAACAGGAAGAGTCTATGATATTTTGAACTCCTCCTTTCTCTTCCCAGTTTAGCTTGAAGCAAAGTCTACTTCAAATAAGTGCAGCAAAGAACAGTTAGCTGCTTCTCCCACCAGCTCCCAGGTGGAAGGCTACAGTATCTTCCTGGGAGCGACAGGACATTAGCATGTCCATATCTGCTACTAGCTACCTGTTATAGAGCCTACTTTCCAAGCAAGGGCAACTGAGAGGTGGGCATCCTCTTCTTCAGCCTAGAAAGAACCTGAAGAATGGGGACTTTACCTTGACTTCAGCATTCTACAAATTCTGGGGCCCCAATCGCTCTCACCCAATTCATATGTAAAGCAGAGTTTCCACTTAGGGAGAGGCAAGCCAAATAGACCAGAGGCTACAGCAGGACCCCACTACACCAAGCACCCTGCTCTGAAAGCAGGGGTATTACTCAGAGAGAAGTGTGCCCCTATCCCCTCCCTCAGTGCCAGAGTTATGGCTCAGAGATTTTGTTCAGGGGGAAAAGCAGGCCATAAAATATAGAGCTCAGAATCTCTTCCCAAAGAAGCTGACTTCATTTGCAACAGAGAGTGGGGTTCAAGCCAAAGGACATTCTCAAAACAGTGAAGGTTATGGTGTAGAGCAATTAAGAGGCAATGGGTAGATGCATTTGAGATACAAGTTAAACCTTAGGCTGGCTAGTTTACCAGACAGAACCAGGGAAACAGACAGCTAAGAAGAGCCCTCCTGGGATCAGACAATCTCAAAAATTGATCTCAAAAGCTATTTTTGGAAAGGAGTCTGAATTTAATTGGATCAGTCCGTGGAGAAATTTGTGCCCCAGGACATTGCGAAAAACAACAGAGCAATCTGCCAGCAATTAGTGGAACTTAGGGTACAGTCAAGGAAAGGGATGGTTAAAGGGACTGCAAAAGACCATCATTCCAGAATGACTTTGTACATATCCAAGGCTACATCCTCCAACGAGCAATATCAGAGGCTTCTCACCATGTGTGGAGGGGGAAGAAAATGGTCTAGTCACTAAACAAAGAAGCAAATGACAATAACCAACTCCTAGGGAAGGGGAAGGGGATCAACCAGAACCCAGAATTTCTACAATATATTATCTAAAATAACCAGTTTCCAACAAAAACATGTGAGGCACACAATGAAAATGGGAGGTCTGACAGGGGAAAAAGCAGGCAAAAACCCCCCTGCCTATGAAAGTGAGCAGATGTGGGCTGTAACAGGTGAAAACACCAAAGTAGTAGTAGTTTCTCTCTCTCTCTCTCTCTCTCTCTCTCTCTCTCGAGAGAGAGAGAGAGAGAGAGAGAGACATTGTCTTATTTCTCATTTGGGTGCTAAGAATCTCAAGTATTAAGAAAATCATGGTAAGATATCAGTTCTGGAGAGATGAAAGTACTAAAAATAACATTAATGACCCTAGGTAATTAAAAAGAAAGTAACCAATGTTCGGGGAGGGGGGGGTTACATTCTACCAACAAGGAAAGAGCTCATTTCTCGAAGTGGATCTCAAGGTCAGAGGGGAAGCAATAATAAAGTCAACTTCACCTTGAGCTCTGAACTTCTTTTACTTCTCTGTGAATGTGCATAATGCTGGACCTGTGTGCAGTAGGACCAACTGTGCAAATTAGGAAGTGGTTTGTGAGGGCCAGGATCCAGGAAAGTTGTTGCACTTGGTGACTTGTTTAAAAAGAAACAAACAAAACTCTGGTTACTATATTATCATAGAGCCCTAACGTGGAATAAGATTTCCTATAAAATGATCAGTTCAGGATTCTAATTTTGGTAACAGTTCAGATAATTTTGTCGCAGGAAAACATATATTAGACTGAGAAGATTCCCTTTTTGTAAAATCAGGAAGTTTTTGGACTATGGGGAGAAGAGTTGGTCTCATTTAACAGCCCAAAAGTTGTAGTGTGAAATTTCTTCCTTGTGGTCAATAAAGCAAGTGCCCATTGTCTTTGTAAGTGTGGTATACTGAAGGCTCAGGCTGTTGCCAATGTTTTTTTCTGGTACTGGGAAGTAAGACTCAGCTGATGGCTCAAAGAAAGTGGGAATAACCTAAGTCCCTCTACCTGATTATTCTCTAATGTCATTTGGTGAATGGAAACCCGTTCATGTTCCTGATTAAGCAGTTGGGGTCAGGCATATGCATGGAATAGCACACTGGGTGATATTAGTTCCAAGGCTAGAAGGAAAATACAAAATACGTAAGAATATGATGAAATGTGTCTGAGTTCACAGTTTATTAACTGTTCACAGAGGATGGGATGTGCTGTGTGCATCACTGATCTCTTCGTTCCCTTGGTTCCCTTGGTCCTCTGGCTGAGGACACCCACATTCATACATGTTTCCTTATCTTTGGGTCCCATTTAAAATTCCCTTCCCTTCCTATTTTTTCTACTACAGCTTTGACTTACAATCATCCTTCTTTTGAACAATCATTCTCGATATGTTTAGACATCACAAAATTCATATCTCTTTCCAACACTTTTCTTAAGAAGATAAAATGAGAAAATGATTGGAAAATGCCTTTCCTTAAACTGTTTATTTCTAGCATTAGAAACTTTTTATCTCTAGCATTATTTCAATGCTAGAGATTGATTTTGCTGCTGGAAGACTGAGGAAATATATATGTCATACCAATTTTCCCCTCATGAGATGGATTAGGACAGTGTTCCTGCCAAAACTGGGGTTTTCTTAGTAACAATGTGCTTTTTTGGGATGCCTGTTTTCCCAAGGGGACAGAGAGATATATACCGTATTTCTTGAAGTACCTGGATGGAGAGTTTCAACAGCTGTCTTCTTCTCTCTTTAGCTCATGCAAAGTGGAAACCTCTGCAGAGTCATCTAGCAGAACTAAATAATGTCCCAGTAGTCTTCAGGTTCTCCAGACAAGCAGTGATTTTGGCTGCCAGAGGGATTCTTGGGTGGGCTGGTGGTGATGCATCTTCCAATAACCATTACTTAAAGTGTCAGCCTAGGTAAATTCATGCTCATCTGGGTCCATTTTATCTTATTTTGTTTTAATGTAACCCAGATCATGAGGTCCAAATGTTACGTTGAGCGTTAGTTTAGTGAGGTATGGTGAAATTTGAAGAGGAGGGGAAAAAATGTTCCTTGCCACCCTTAGAGACAACATATTGAGGAAATAGGACTTTTCCCCTCCCTCTCTATTTTGGTAATCCTTGGCTTGGCATATTTGGGTAAGAAAATGAAAGGTTTGCCTACATAGTTGAAATCTCTCGTCACATTATATCATCTGAAGCCTATTTGTACGTTGGGATCATTTTATTTGGTTTCGGTTAGACATAAAAGTGTTCTGTGGTCTCCCTTTTTTTTTTTTTTTTCAAGGCCTTCTGGCTTTTGGAAAATTGAGTGATTTCATCCCTGTCCGGGTTTCCTAGTAAATCTTGTATTTTTACTCAAATTACTTGATCAATTAGTTATGTCAGCTGCCCGAGATGTGCCTTTTTATTAATAGCACCTTTTATCAACTCATTGGAATTAGACATTGCAACCATGGTCTGAGACTGGTAACATCTTGCAATAATTTATACATATTACTTTAAAAAATAGCACCACAATTGCTCATTTGTGAACTTTTTTGGATGTGTCCCTGTGTGAGAAATTGCATTTGTGTTATTATTAGTTCTGACAAACTGGATTAGGTCTTGGCTATTGTTAAGTGGTTCTCTCTGCCCTCAAATCTACTGAGAGACGCAGCATTTTTAATGAATTTAATTAAAGCTGCATGTGGTTTATAGAGTTGCCTCCAGCCAATATGCCATTCTTCTTGACTGAACGGAGTTTCTGCTAATGTGTAATGATATTTTATATGAGAGATGTTTGAAACTCCCTCATAGTAGCCTCCAGGTAGTTTCCATGCAATGACATGGTGAGGAAATATTAAAATTTTAAAAAACCCTTTCTACTTAAGTGAGTCATGTTTACACTAACTAATGTATGCATAAATGTGTTAAATATCTTTGTCAGAGCTGGGAGAGACCTGGATTGTATTTCAACACCAGAAATATGTTGGCAGTGAAAGATTTCTAAGAAATTTCAATCTGGCAACATTTTGGAAGACCTGCTATATGTATTATTCTTTGAAGTATTAAAAAAGAGGCCATTATGAAATTTCCTCTTAACATTTAAGTTCATTTGGCCAGGTAGTTTTAACGATTCTTCCCTAACAGAATTATAGTAAAGATGGCTCTCAGCATCAATTTTAAATATAGCCTTGGAAGATATCGATGATAAAACTTAATGTCTTTTTTTTTAAATAAAGACAGCTGCTGCATTTTCTTAATATATTTTTTTAAAGAATAAATTAGTTAATATACTTTACAGAGGGAGTCAGTGAAATCCTCTGAATAAACTCAAATTCTGGTTCTGGAAATTGATCTTTCTTTGATGGTAATGATAAGAGAACAACAGAGGAGTAACTCATTTTGAACCATTTCACCCCATGTTTAGTCTTTGAAAATAGTAACACTACCCAAGGAATGCTGTCCTTTATATTGCCTGTATTAAGTACATAATGAAATGTCTAATGATTTTGTGGAGCCCCACAGGGCCGCCGTCGGGAGACTTTGTAAGCCTGCAGAGAGGAAGTGGCTCAGTTGTCTTGGGAACGTGGGATTGGGATTTCTTGAGAAGTCAGTGAAACGGACAACAAACATGACAATCAAGAGAGGTCAAATAAATACCAGAGGCAAACCCAGCTGATAAGCTGCATACACAGCAGTGTTCTCTATGACTTCTCGCAGCCTTAGTGTCTTCAAGTGAAAAAACCTCACAGGGTTGCAGTGAAGACCAAATGCAGTAGCTGTAAAAATAAAATTCCATGTAAAATGCCTAACACAATGTTTGTTATCAGTATCCAGAAATTTTAGCTTAAAAATTACCATTTGCACATATTCTAACCAAATGTCCAAATGTTTCCATAAAATAGCCCATGTATTGATTCAAAGTCACCAAATATCTTCTCACTTCCAGAAACCCTTTCTTTTTCCAGATCTGAGTGGTGTGTTACTTTAGAATTTTTATTGTGAGATGTACACCTGCTCTTCGCTTCTTAAAACTGATATTGTTTTAGGTAGCAGTATCTCTTTCAAAAATGCCATTGAGTGACAGGACATTTACTACATTGTATTCCTTGCACTGCATTTTTCGTCCCCTAATTTGGGAAGATAATTTCTCTGAAGAAAAGCTGAGCTATCAATGGTCATATTATGAATTCTACTTTAAAGATTGGGGTGGCACTAGTTATTAATAACAGCTACCCTTCATTAAGCTCTTATTACTTGCCCAGTGGGACATGCTACCCACATATTCTCTCTCTGTTCCTCACTCCTATGCCAGACAGATTGCACTACTCCACATTTTATAAAGAAACTAAGATTCAGAGAGCTTAACTTGCAGATGGATAGCCACGCCAGGTTTCACACTCTGCACTCCCTGACTTTAAGCTTCTTCCTGTGATGCCACTCTGCCTCACACCAGACAGCCTCTTTCCTTTAGAAGGAAACACATTTTTTTCCCAAAGCGTTTTCAGGGTAATCTTCTTTGGCCCTTAGAGATCTGGCTAACTATGCTGTTGGGCTGCACAAACTCTGGCCCAGGAGGCAAAGTGGAAAAAAAGGTTCAGGAAATTCCAGATAATCGAGACATAGTAGGTGAAAAGATACCCTGGTTTCACTGAAGAATATATGGAAGAGAGCAGCAGTAACCACAAAGAACACGTGGGAAGCATGCTCTTACTGCGTGATGGCATTCTGTTTCCATGATGACAGGACATGGAAGAGAGAGTCACTGTTCCATTTCTGTTCACTCGATCTGCATGTGCTTAATGTATATGGCAAGGCAGCTTTCAACAAAAAGTAATTCAAAAGGACAGCTCTCATCATGTCACCCCCTGCTGAGAAATTTTCTGTGACTTCTGGCTAAGTGCACAATGCCACTTGAGCATCGGAGGCCCTCCAGTGGATGACACTAACCTCCTTAGCCAGGCTCCTGTCATGTCCCACTGTCAGCAACTCAATCTCTCTGCTCTGGTCCCGCAGTTCCTAACCCTGGCTGCATGTTAGAAACATGTGGAAGCTTTAAAAATAGATGTGTGGGCTTCCCCCCAGAAATTCTGGTTTTTGGTTCTGGGGTCGGGTCTTCACATCTGTCCAGGCAGTGAGAATGCACAGCCTGGATTAGGGATCACTTCTCTAATCAGAGGGGATTTGGAAAACAACTTCTGTCCCCTGACTGCACTTTTTCTGAAGGTCTTCTTTTCTTCTGAAATACCTTTTATATCTCCTCCCCTTCTACCTCCTCAGGCTAACTACATCTTTTCAAGTCTTCCCATCCTGTAAAGGCTCTTCTCTAAAGAAGCTTTTCTAACTTCACCCGCCCCCTTCAATGGAATGCCAAATCTCTCTCACTTAAACTTCTACAAAATGTATTTAGCATCTGCGTCTCCTGTCATAACCTCCTATCACCCTTCCTCATGAGCAGGGACTAGGTTTTACTGACTTCTTTATACACTAAAGACTCAAAAAAAATTAAGTACATATATTTCAAATGTTGCAAACAATCTTTACATAGATCCTTGGTGAAAAGAGTTAATACCATCCTCCATTTCTGATGATGTTTGAATTGAGTCCAAGACTAACTCAAGATCTATCCCATAACAATGAGAGTTCCATTTTAGGATCTACACGGCCCCTGTTACTGTTTTTAGAGGGGTGCATGAGTCTGGGTGCATTGTTCTTGGGAAAGGTCCAAGAGTTTTAACTAGAATCTCAAAGGTTCTATGATCCTTTGACTGGTTAAGAGCTACTGTCCGACAGAATAAATCTCTCTAACTCAGCATGCAGGGATGACAGTGGCCCTGTTTGCTGGTTACTAATGTTCCATTTCTCTTCCTGCCAGGCTAATATAGCTTTAGAACACCTCACCTCCATTTAGGTTGAATGGCTTCATGAAAATATCATTAGTCTAAAGACTCATCAAGCATAATATCTATCAGATGATTAAACATTTTTAAATGAAAAATAAAATTAGATTGAAGGTGCTTTTTTACTGGCTCAGAAAAGGTCAGAATTCCTACCTTGACTATACAAGAAAAGTACAGTGGCCCTGACATTGTCCAGTACCTCAGAGGAGAAAAGTGCTCATGTGCAGGTATGAGTGAGTAAGTGTGTGTGTATGTGTGGGGTGGGGGAGGTTGTTTATTAAAATATAATTTTTCTTAGACAAAAACTGCCAAAGATCTGGCTGTCTGCAAAAGGAATAAAATTCATTTGGTGAGCCACCTCCGAGTTTCATTATTTGCTGCTGAAATATTTAGGACTAAAACAACAACAATCAAAACATGACTTAGTAGCTGTTAGAGGTAATTTTTCTATTCTTGGGCACAAAATAGCCAGAAAAGCATCTGTCTTCTCAATTGAACTGATTTGTAATTCTAGAATGTAGGAGGAAAAAACTGGAAGGACCTCCACTTAAATCTATAATTTTGGTAATTCTGAAGTAATGTGACGTAAGGAATTTTGATCGGTGCTTAGTTCAGCATGGGAGATCTCCTTTCAAGGAATGAGAAATGCTTGGGAGAAGTAGTTGGAAGGACTTGTAATTGGGGTTTGACCTGAGTAAACTGAAACAGAACACAGGAGACTAGTTCACAGAACTAGTGAACCTAGTAAAAATTAATAAGCTAAAGTTAGGGGTTAGCAACATATATATTCACACATGTACACATACTTCAAAATAATTGCCAAGAATGAACATCAGACTAAATCAAATGAAATATTGATGTGCCTTCCTATGAAAAAATGCCAGCATTAAAATTCAGAATCTCCAAAATGCAAAAATTAGGAGGTGATTATTCATATTTTCACAAGGGCGCTCTGCTTTGTAAAAGAATCTACTATAGTGTTCCATTCAAAATACCTCTTATAATATGTTAACATTGCCATTTTGTTAATTTAGGTAGTTCTCAAACTTTAGCATGCATCAGAATCACCTAGAAGGTATGTTAAACACCCCTTTGGAATTTCTGATTCAGAAGGTTTGAAGTATGTCCTCTAAATTTGTGTGTCTAGCAAGTGAAGTTGATGCTGCTAGGCACCACAGTTTGAGAAGTGCTTGTTTACTAAAATTCTGCCTGAACATAGCTTTAAGAAACAAATCTATGATGCAAGAGAAGGTACACCTACCAAGGATTTTTAGTGGGTATATGGGCTGAATCGTGTCACCCCAAAATTCATGTTTAAGTCCTAGCCCCCTCCCCCATACCTCAGAATGTGACTGTATTTGGAGATGGTGTCTTTAAAGAGGTAATTAAATTAAAATGAGGTCATTAGGGTGACCCTAATTCAATATGACTGATTTACTTAAAAGAAGAGGAAATTTGGACACAGACACACACAGAAGGGAGACCATGTAGAGACACTGAGAGAAGACAGCCATCTACAAGTCAAGGAGAGAGACTTTCAGAAGACCTTGATCTTGGACTTCTAAAGCCTCCAGAACTGTAAGGAAATACATTTCTGTTGTTTAAAACACCAAGTCTGTGGTACTCTGATATGGCAGTACTAGCAAACTAACACAGATTGTGGTATTCAAAGGAAATAGCTCTTTAGAAATCTTATTTTACTGTTTTGCATTTGAGCTAAGTAGAAATCAAAACCAGTAGTAAGAGAATCGAATAGGAAATGCAGCCTTGAAAGTTCTTAAATTTCTTAGTTTCTTTTCTTAGTTTCTTAATAACTCTTTATATATTTTGGCACAGTGGGCTTTGAAAAGGGAAGGTCAAAAAATAACTTCTTGGTTTTGGATACTAAACACTAGCATGTATTGGAACTCTCTCATGGCTGCGCTTATTTCCAAATTAACATACCTTTATTCATCCTGGAGGCTGTGATATTGAGAAGTCAGAGGAAAAACTCAACAATCATATGCAGATAATTTGAGAATATAAAGAAAGAGTGCCTTGATTAGCACTTGCAGTACAGACTTGTGACTCAAGAAAGTCTTGTTCATACATTTCTTGATCCTTTTCCCTGGGTTTTTATAATCAGAGAAAGGAAGGATAGGGAAGGATTTAATGTCTGTTTAGCAGAAGTATCAATAATACTTTATGAAAGGACCTTTTGGATTTCATACAGTTTGGTTAGTAAATGTCTAGTCCTTTTGTTTAAGAATCTATAAGTGACAAGCATGAAATATCACTGCCAATAACTCCCTTAAAGTTGAATGTAACAAGAAATGCTGTGTGGGCTTTAGACTCTCATAAATTGTTTCGCTGAGAACATGAACCTTCCTCCCGTTGCTCTCCGGGGTCCAGCACGTTGCTCGCACTCCATGAATGTCAGCTACCAAGCATGCAGATTTAGGTACAAAGACTGCTGACAGTGCATAACCTAGAGACCTAGGAAATACTGAAGAATAGCACAGCCAGACTCAAAGGATTTGTTTCTTTGAGCTGCCAAAGCTAGTAATGTCATTGAAAAATATAGTTAATATAGACAGATGTCAAACAAAGCCAAGTGGCAAGAACAGGAAACAAAAATATTAAATGAAACAGTGGTGTGCTGACTGGTTTGGGACTTGGAGAATTGGGTTTGGAATCCTGAAGCAGTCTACCCCGTGAAAGGTTGACATAAGGATTTTGAAGTTAAATTAAAATTTATGTGGTCTCTCAGTGGATAACAATTTCCCAAACAATATAGAATATCTGGTGACGCCTTGGGTTTTGTTCACTGCTGTTGCATATGAAGAAATTTGCTGGCTATTGAATATATTGGTCTTATGCTACTGTCTTGCGATGTTGTTCATTACCTGCCTGTCCCTCATTCATCCAGACCCAGCCTCCTTGGAGATCCAAAATTATTAGCAGTACAAGTATAGGGTGTATGAGTATGTGTCTCCTTCTACACCTAGGTGGTGACTGTTTCTTCATGGGTTACTATAGGTAATAATAGTGTAAGAGTCCTATCTTATGCCAGTTATGATCTAAGGGATTCATAATGGAAGCAAGGCTGGCTGGCCCTGGAGAAGGACTCTGAGTTTAGGGAAAGCTAGAGAAGGAGGCCAGAGAAACTATCTTCTCTACTTTTCTCTTCCCAGGGCAGTTATTTGCCAGAAGAGCCAGCAGAAGGCCCTAAGCCTCCATAGTCTATGATGTCTTGGCTGCTGGGCTAATTATAGCAAGAGCTGGGCCACTGCAGAGAAACTAAGGTTGGCAACAGCTCGCTTATTGGAGAGGGCTACTTTCTCAGGAGTTCCAGACACAGCATGTAGGGGATTTAGGTGGGACTAGAACAGGAAGACTATCTGCTATGGCTTACCCAGTGGAGAGCTCTGAGCCCTAAGCTAGTGTCAATTTAGCTAAAAGAAGGTCTTCGTGGAGAAATGTGCTGAGCTTGAGAGTGTCATAAACATCAGGGCAAAATATGAGGCAAAGAGGTAAATTAGGGTTATTAATATCAAAAATAATAAGTATTATATCATCTAATGTCTATTACATACTTGCTATATGTCAAGTCTTATACTGAGTACTTTAAATTCAATGTTTTATTTAATCCTCTCAGCAACCTTATGAATTAAACACTATCATTATTCCCACTTCAAATGAGATAGCTGACAAAAAGAGAGTAAGAAATTTGCCTAAAGTTACATAGCATCCTAACACTAGGAACTGGGTTCAACATAGCTCAGTCTGAATCAGAAACTCATACTCTTTCCACTGAATCAGGCAGCCTGAAAACAAATACAGGAGAGACCAGTGAAAAATCAGAAGGCAAGTTGCTTATTATTTCATGGTGTCTCTGTCTGTTGTGGGAATTATAAAAGGCTGTCAATTATCACCTCTACCCTCCAGAAGCCTAGAATGTAAATCCATGATCTTTCTCATCAATTCCATTTCTGTTCTATTTAGTCTCATACAAAAGCTAAAAAGTAACATTTGCTTTGTTTGTATCAATAAGTGAAGTTCTTATTTTTAAATTTTTAAAACCTGACATGGGTCAAACGTTGGTAAATATTGCTAGACGTACTGACTGTACTGGGATAACATACTGAGAATAGTGAAAATTACTGAGAAGTTGGATTTCTAAATATGTGGTCGGTGCCATTGCTTCTAACCTGTAAGATCAATGTGGAAAATTTGCTTCTAGTTTATCAATGGTGGTTGATAATAACTGGGATTTTATCAGTTAAATGCCAGGGTCCATGGAACTTTAGGAAAAGGGGAAGCCTTTAATTGGGTGAGGAAAAGTAGAATTTGAGTTATAACCTCTTCCATGGGCCGTTTATGAGCACATGGTCATTAACATCTCTCCCCAGGTTCCGAGCAGGAAGCAGGAAAGGCAACAAACCAGAGAAAGTTCTGAGCCCCCTTTGAACTTTATAGAAAGGCACTTTATAAATCTTAGGGAAATGAATTTATATTATAATTTGTTTAGAGTGACTTTGAGTTAAAATTCTTTTTATTTTTTTTTAAGATTTTATTCATTTGACAGAGAGAGACAGCAAGAGAGGGAACATAAGCAGGGGGTGTGGGGTAGGGAGAAGCAGGCTTCCCACCGAGCAGGGAGCCTGATGTGGGGCTCGATCCCAGGGCCCTGGGATCATGACCTGAGCCGAAGGCAGACGTCTAACGACTGAGCCACCCAGGTGCCCCTGAGTTAAAATTTTTTTGAAGGTAGGGCCTACTCGATATCCCATGTAGAAAACCACCTCTCCCGTCCCCCCACCCCACCAAGCAGTATGGATGGAAGTTCTATGTTGACTTGTTCTCTGTTGCCTATGACTTCTTCTCAATATCCTTTCTTTTGTACCTAGATCAGAAGTATTAAGAAATGCACTAGAAAGGGAAAGAGACTATTCAAGAAGAATCTAGTCTCTTGTCATTAAATAGAATGAATACTCATCCCCAAGTGTTGATTAAACAAGACTTGAATTAGCTGTGGATGGTCACAATTTAATTGGCAGGCAGATCTGCTTTCTGTGCAGAGGAGTATATTTGTATGTGTTCATTTTTAAAAATGTGTTCCAAACCCCTACAGTTGAGTTTTGTCTTGTTTTGTTTTTTTTTTTTGTAATAATGATATGCTTTCAGTAGCGTGTCATTTTCTTTACCCTTGTAGAGAGATAACATGCAATTAGGGAGTGATGTCAGCCTATAACATTTTGGTGTAAAATTTTGGTCACACCAAAATACCGGGCTCCTTAACAAAGCTGGCAGACACATCTTTTGGCAGCAGCTGCTCGCCATGTGATTTAAAACTTCCTGTCACTATAATTGATGTGTTTTTATTCTTTCCATTTCCTGAAGCCTGATCAGAATTAAAATTGCTGTTGGAATTTCCTGTCAAAGCAACTCATTTATTCGCTGAGCTCTGCACTTTGATTGGACATTGCCTTCAGCAACAGTAAGGAGGAGACTGCTGGGAATTATCCTCTCCACGCAGGGTTGATGACCAGGCACACCCCATCTGCAAATATCCACAGGTTGTCCATCATGTGGTAAACTTGTCCTAAGGAAAACTCCACATGCAAAATATTAAGGATTTGAATATCAAATTTGGCCACCTGCAGGGGGCTCTGGGTTTTCTATTAATTTAGGAAGTCCCACAGAGTTTTTTTTTCACTGATCGTCTCACTGTCGAATTTGGATTCTTGTTCCGAGACGCTCTTGGATTTCCGATCTGTCCCTGGTTTAGATAACATAACTAAAATGTTGACTATTCCTAAGCCCCATTTCTCCAACGTTTCTCTGCCTTGTATGCTATTTACATAAAAAACATCGTGAGGTGACTCGTTCTAAGGATGAGTGGTTCTGAACTGTGTCCTAGTAGGCACTTGCTCATAGATATGTGGATTAAGACAGCTACAAAAATTCAGGGTGTGGGCGAAATAGTAGGCAGTGAAGGATCCACATTCTATTTTGTTGTTGTTTTGTTTTTATACCTGAAAGAAAAATCCACAAAATTACTGCTCTTTATGAAGGAAAGAATCTCTGAAGTTCCTCAATCTGAGATTACACACAGAAGGAATTATTTATTTACTTCTAAATTGTCTTTTCTGGGACATGGTAAGAAGACTTAGTGAATAAATGTTGCTTACACTGCTCTTTTTAAAATCCAAGTATCTATATGGGGAGAGAGAATTGCAAATACCATTTTGTGCTTGTTGATTGTGAACATATGCAAGTAATTTCTGTTTTTCTTAAAGATTTATTTATTTAGTTAAAAGAGAGGGAGCATGTGTGTGGGGGGGGGCAGAAGGAGAGGGAGAGAATTTCAAGCAGACTCCCCGCTGAGCAGAGCCTGATACGGGGCTCAATCTCACAACCCCGAGATCATGACCTGAGCCAAATCAAGAGTCAGACACTTAACCAACTGAGCCACCCAGGCACCCCTGCCTTATGCAGATAATTTCTGAAGTAATACTTCAGTTTTCCTCTCAAACCATTTATGAGTCAACACATCATGTGTCATCATTTTCCCAACTTCAAAGATTAGGGGCATGGGAGAAATGACCTGAGAGCACATCCTGAAGTTGCCTCATATACTGGAAGGTTAACCAGGCTTATTGATTTCTAAACCACTGCTCTTTTTTTGTGATATTGTGTAGCTGTTTGGCGTTTTGATATCTCCTTATTTTGTATTCACAAAATATACTGAATCACGTTGAAAATAAATAAATGAAATACATACATATATACATACATAAAAAGACTATTTTCAGTATGAGCAAGGTAAAAGAGGAAAACTTGCATGGACTGGAAGATGAGATTGATTAAAGTCAATGTCCTAAACAACAAGGACTGTTTTTGCTTAACCTGGTGATGAAGGCCTAAGATTTCTCCTTGGGAATGGGACTCTCTTTTAAAAAATTATTCCTTATTGAAAACAATCTGGCTACTAGTGTGTGGTTTTGTTTTGTTTTGTTGTTTTTGGGGGTTTTTTTGCTCCCCAAGTAAAGGTAGGTTTTTAAGTTTCATAATCTCCAAGCACTTTAAAAATATTTTCTCTCCCAAGAATGTAAATTCCATGAGTCTGGGACTTTGTTGTGTTCATTATATATCACTTAAGACAGTGCCATACAAATTATAGACAATCAACTGATATTCATTAAATAAATGAATGAATTCCTTTGGACTTCTAAAATGTCAAAGCAATAGAAAGGGGACCCTGTTATATCCAGAGGCAGAGTCCCCAAGCATAGTGGGCTTTGTCCAAGTAAGGGATCCCAACTCTGCTTGTACATTAGAATAACCAAGGGAACTTTAAAAACAAAACCAAAAACAAAACTGATGCCTGGACCCCTCCCTGGGCTATTAAACCAGAATCTTGTGTTGGTTACTCTTTAGCAGAAATGATGTGAAGTTCACAGGTCAGCCTCTCCACAAACCAGGTACCCTGGGTATTGGATTCCAGGCTTACCCACTCCAGACTGTCAGATCGGCTCTGTTGGTCCCATCAAGCCAGAAATCATCCAGGACATTCTTACTTTGTTAAGTCGAGGCTCTCAATCAAAACTTGAAAAATGGAGATGGGCACAGCAGTTGGTGGGAGAGCAAAACCACTCCGTGGGCGCACCATGCAATGAAGCTACTAACCAACTGAAAATCACAGGTGAGGGTTATCCTACATGTGGAACCACTTTTATTCAAGATCTCCAGCATGTTAGGATATTCAAGGCAGGCAGAAGAAAAAATTACATCACTAGATTTCTTATCTTAGAGCAAGTTTGGAATATTCTATTTTTTTCTGTGACTATCTCCCAAATATTTCTGAGTCCTCATTGTTACCTGACCTCTATTCTACCTTAGAATTTCTCTCACTTTCTCATTCCTCAAAACCCCTGATTTTACAGCAGCCGGCAGAAATAGCAGGTAAAAATAATATATGGATTATCATGGGAGGGGCTCACCTGTATTGTGTACACTATCTGTTCCATGGAACACGTGGTTTTGCCCTGATGATGACTGCAAAGAGTTTGCCTACGTATTTCCATTGTCTTCTCTGGCCACAAGCTTGGAGCATTCGTCTATAGAGGGCGCCTGAGGCTACATGGGCTGGGAGTCCCGTCCCACTTTATTTCCAGCAGTGCTCCATAGCTTATGCTCAGCATACCCCTGGAAAGGAATCCTAGTTTGTGTTTTTCTTCAAATTTCCCTTCCCTTTTAATTCTTGTTTCCTTCTTATGGCATTCTGCTGTTCTTTGCCACAAACCATTGCAAAACAACCCATACAAGAATTTTGCCTCCTTCTTGGCTAGGGTAGAAGGCTGTTTGAAAACCACAAAGCCACATCTCCAGGGAACAGTAGCTTTATTAATATAATAATCACCATCATCATGGACTGGTTACAATACACACATTGCTTTAGAAAGAAAAATAAGGACAACCTGGGTTTGCTGGAGAAGCTGCACTTGAGGTTAGATGTGTACAGTTAAATTTGGAGTCAAGCTGAGGTCATTGCTAAGGAGATTTGGAATTGGAAATTTGTGTGGAAAATGGTTGCCCCATGGAAGCTATCCACTCACCATTAAAACTCATTTTGCATGATATCAGAACAGGAAAATACGAGGGTTTGATCCCAAAACAGACTTGGGCTTTTCTTACAGTTCTGGTTTCTTTGGGAAGAAGGTTCTATGATATTTAATCTTTGCCATCCATCCTCCATTTCTAAAAGAAACCCTAGTAAAAACAATTGAATGAAAATTTTTTTTGGCGGAGGGGGGGGGATACATACCATGCGTCTTCCATGGGATTTTCATTGTTAGTAACATATAGGGAATGAGCTATACATTGTTAAAGGAATAACAGAGAATTTATACTTTGCTCTGTGCCCTTCCAAAGAAGTTGAGTGCATTAAGGAAATATTTTCCCATTTAGAAATGGTATACAAAGAAAAATCTCAAATATTAAAAGAATCTTTAATTTCCTTTTTGGTCGTTTCTTTGGTAAAGAGGAGAGAGAAAAGGAAATAAAGTGTGACAAACAAACTTGGCAACCTCTGTGTTTAAGCAACCACGTCAGCTTGGATGCAAATGATGGGTGACAAAAGAACCAAACTAAGTGTGCTGGAGCCTCTGGGAAGGGCGGACTGCTGACACGGCAGCAACTCTGTTTCCAGCTGATTGTAGGCCGAGATAAGTATCCCTTTCAGCTTAAATGACGCTCTGCAGTAATTGACCAATGCCCAGTTGGGCTGGAGCAGAGCTCTTTGGAACCTGTTCAGACCAACTTTGACTGCCTGTGAGACTGGTTTCCTGGAACCTGAGGTATTATACAGGCTGTGGTCAAAGGGACAGGGTTCTCTGAATGTTTAATAGAATGTATCATTGCATCTGTTTGCTGCACTCACCATATTAAAGAATAATAATGAATCAATGAGACCTGTGCTGTGATCTCCAGGCTGAGGCAGAGTGCACACTAAGCATCACTTCTAATAGTCTGTAAGGTCAACAGGTCATTTCGTTTTGACGATAGTTTGTACTCTTTTCCAGCTGCCCCCCCAACCCCCTCCCTGCAGACAGTTGCTCTTGACCCATTTTCAGTATATTGCTTTATGGACCCTAAATCTTCCTTTTAATATGAAACTGGCTTTAATTGACAAAAAAATGCCATTTTGAAGATGTTCAATTTTCTGCTACAAGATTGCTTCCTGAGAGTACTTACTGATGGAGGCTGCGGAATGCACGGGACATAAATGGATGAATGAAGCCTTGTGTGGTTAGACAAGGGGCTCCATCTTCTTGAAGGTTGGGCAAGTACCTGGATAATTTGAGCTAAAAGACCAGTCATTTCTTTATTCTAAACTTGTACTAGAAATGACTGCTGTATAGGTTTGGCCTCAGTCAACAACAAGAACTGATTTCCCTGGGAGCATAAGTGAGACCTCCACCTTACCCTCCAGCTCTAGTGGACCAGTGTCCAAAATGGCCAGGTTCCCTGAAGCCACATGAGCTGCCAGGTAATCTTTGTTTAGAACAAACACTACAATCTTTTGTTTCTTTAGCTGTTGTCTATAAATATTGGTATTTAAAAGTGGTCCTCAGGTGACCAAAGAAAGATGGTGAAGTTCAGGTGGCTGCCTTTAACTTTACACCAAAATAATTGTGTGTAGAAAACGAATCCAGGAGATAATTTCATGCTGACTTCTTGTTCTCCAGCAGAATGTATTTTCTGCCATTGAGAAGAACTGAAATGGTTAGCACGTAGAAAAATACATGGAATATTAAACTAAAATATGTCTGTCTAGGGATCCATTTAGTTCCCCCCAAATAGCTCCTTTCTTTGTGAATGCCAGTATGTTTATATATATTTAAATGCCCCATTTGCTACACTGGTTTTAGCTTCTTGTTAGCATCACTTCTTGTTAGCATGATGTTCTACAGCACAAGGCAGCTGGAGAAATGAAACATGTGTTGAAGAATTTATGCAGTGTCCTTAGTTTCTTTCATTAAGAGAACCAAGAATAATAGGTGTGTATTATAAGTTTGGTGTGTCAAGCAATATGTTATAGCTGTGCTTGACAGACATCTTGTTTACATTCATGTTATATATTGGGGAAACCATAGCATTTTAAGAAACATGGCATTTTTAAGGTAATATTTATACCATGCCTCCATGCAAGGGAAACTTAGTCGTCTAAAAACATGATATGTTTTAAATCCACTTGTCTCCTCCTCCTAACGAAATATTTCATGTGCTTTCTCCTTATAGTAGGGAGTTCAACATGTTCTTTATTTGGGCTATTAGAATTACTGCCGAGGAAAACCCAGCTGCATGCCCTTGGTTTATTAAAACAATAGGCCATCTTATTTCAGTTTGGTTTAATCCGCATGTGAAAACTTTAACCTCACCTTTCCTTCATGAAAGAACAACATGAAAGTTATCTTTTTAGTCAGTTCAGAGTTTTTGCTTTTAAGAAAGCGCTGGTTGTTTCCAGGCTGACTTAGAAAACTTCATTAATATCACTGAGCATTGCAAAGTGGTTCATGGGCCTGCAGTTGCCTAGTGGTGCAGGCCATCTCTAGTACACAGTGTTGAAGTACTCCACAGCCACACCCAGGTAGCAAGTAGGCTTTCCTACCTTTACCCCCACTGAGAAGAGAACTGAAGTGTGGGACAATTTAATATGGTTAGTGTTTCGGTAGTAAGTACACTGAAGGTGGAAAAGAAGAACATATCTACCTTCTACCACTTTTTGAGCTTAGGTCACAGTCCACCTTTCCAAAGTGCTTTGCCATATTTTGCCCTGATGCTTCAAACCTTGTGTGGAAAAGTTTTCATTTTGCAGAGTGAGACACCTTGTATTTCCTGATGCATTCTTATCTACCTCCAGCAGAGCATGGCAAAGCTCATCATACCTGGTTCTAGCTCAGTAGTGATCCATGCCAACGACTGGAACCCAGATGAAGTAAAGATGGAGAAAAGATATGGCACTATGATAAAAGACAGACACACACAAGGAGAGACTTAGATTTTGAAGTGTTTCAACCCATGGAAAACTGGCTTTCATATGAATATTCTGTCAGAATAGAAATGATATAATATCATCATCATCATCATCATCATCATCTCCTTACCATCACAATTCACAACTGAATGCTTCCCTTCTCCAGATTCTGCTAAG
The DNA here is from genome assembly GCF_037043125.1 of Eumetopias jubatus. Classification (NCBI taxonomy): domain Eukaryota; kingdom Metazoa; phylum Chordata; class Mammalia; order Carnivora; family Otariidae; genus Eumetopias; species Eumetopias jubatus. The sequence goes on from NW_028274820.1 coordinate 40,452,498, forward strand.
TGCTTGATATCGCTTCCTTAATTTTGTCCTTACAACTTTAGGAGGCACAAGGCTAATCATTCCTCTTTGATAAGAAACCCGAGGCTTAGAGAAGTTGCACAGCTTGTCCAAGGACACAATCAATAACCAGTAGAAGCGGATTTTGAATCTTTCTTTGTTCGACTCTGAAGAATGAGAATGTGCATCATTGGCAACAGGCAATTAGTGGAATGCCAGAATGCTAGCAAAGAGTGGCTGCTCCCATGGAAGAACTTGGCTTAGGGCAGAAAGCAACGACCAAAGAGAGTCTAAAGACAGAGGTTATTGGAGAGCAGCAGCAGTGACCTAAGAATGTGTTGACAGTTTGGCAACATTTTGTGGCTAAAATAGAAGATTTAAAAATCCAGTTTTGCTTTGCTGTGTTGGAGACATGGATACTATTCTGATAACTGGGCTTAGTTATCCCTTTATTTTGAGGGATATATAGGACTAGGACCTCCCCAAATATGGTGACTGCCTTATGGTATGGGGTCATCAGCATTACACAGTCCACACTACATCACTTCCAGAGTCCTGCTAACAAGGACCTGGACTCTAGACAGACTTCAGTTTCTTGATTGCATTTCCTCTTTCCCTGGCCATCAATGGAGGATGGAGGCAGCGGGGTTTCAGAGCAACTGCGGGATGGAATGCTGGGTAGAGGAGGAGGCTATGTTCCAGGAACCCACAATAGTGAGCTACAAATGATGTGCTTTACTTGAGGGAATTTTGCAAGAGAGTAGTGGCAGATATTCAGCACTGAGAAATTGGTCAGATTATTAATAACAAAAATGGCAGGTGACTGGGAGAGGGAAAGATGCATTATCAGTCAGTGACAGGCACAGGACACAAAAGAACATTCTTTTTAAGTTTACAAGTTGATTAAATCTAACTAGATTTAGATTTAGGAATGTCCTTTTTGTATATAGAAGAATGGGATGTGATCTTGAATTCTTGGAAAATCCTTTCCTGAATCCCTGAAAAGACTCTGTTAGTTAAAGATATACAGAAATAGATATATAGCTTCAAAAAAGGAGCTATCTGCCTACCTCTTGAATATTTCCTCTTTAATCCACTGGCATGATATTCCCAACACCCTTTTTGTCACATCAATGTCCTATTCAGTAACTGTCAGAACTTTGAAATTGCTTATTTCATAAAGTCAAAATGCCTTATCATTGAAATCAAGAGGTTTTATAGACTAATTTCAACCTACATTTCAAGGCTCATTTCTACAATTCCCCTATAGCAGTAACTAGTTTAAAAACATGGGTCAATTTATTGTTTCTAACCTTTGTTTAATATATTTTCACCTATAATGCCTCTACTGTTTTCTTTACCAAGTGGAATGCCAATTGGGGTGTAAAGTTGATGGCATGGAATTATAAACTGTAGCAGGAAATAGACAAGGTGTAAATTGGCTTGGGAAGTAACTGAAGTCATAAATAGCAGTTAGCTTGAGAGCGGTAGAAGTAAAGAAGTTAATGTGTAGCAACACTGGGGCAGACCTTGGCCCACTGGGTCAGAAATTGGGATGAAATCAGTCAGTACCTTGGATAGCTCCCAGGAATTAAAAACCTTGAGTACTGACAGGGTTCTGTACTTTGAGTTGTAGACTTAGTCAACTGCAGACCCATAATCTTTGGGCCTTTTTTTTTTTTTTAAGATTTTATTTATTTATTTGAGAGAGGGAGAATGAGAGATAGAGAGCACGAGAGGGAAGAGGGTCAGAGGGAGAAGCAGACTCCCTGCTGAGCAGGGAGCCCGATGCGGGACTCAATCCCGGGACTCCAGGATCATGACCTGAGCCAAAGGCAGTCGCTCAACTGACTGAGCCACCCAGGCACCCCCCCTTTTTTTTTAAGAGCCCACTTTCTAAGCCTCTCTTCCCCTAACTTATCAACTTATAGATTTAAAGATTCATTTTAATTTTGGCCCTTATTCTTGTCTAACTTGTGCCTCAGTCCCTCACCTGGGGTCTTTGATCACAATGAAGGATTTATTCCACTTTATTGCCAGAGCTATTCTCTGGGGTCTTTGTCTCTCTTGGGGCAGAGTTAGGAACTTGGCTTCTGATAACCCTCTTTTTTTTCTCTTTTTCATGGATGAAAATTCGTTATCCTGCCAACATTTCAACTAGGTTAAAATTTGCCCAACTTCCGAAGGCAAATTTCACCTTTGCTTTGAGATGAGAGGCATTTTTGCCTCTCCACTGACCAGCCCAATGTAAAAGGAACTGTCCCTCACCTCAACTATATCACTTTGTAACCTGCGCCACTCATTTCAATATTAATGATAAGCTGTCTTTTATAAGCTATTCTTAAATCTGCATGTCTTAATCTGCCTGTGTCTAAAATCTCCAATTGACTTGCATGCTTCTGGGGCATGCTACTTATCATGCTTCCCACTCAGGATGCCTTTCAGATTATTATGTGAGCCATAGGAGAAAGAGGGAACAAATACAACATTTTCTGACAGACATGTTCTGACAGTAGCCCTTTTTAATTATGTGCTGAAGTTTCTACTATTTCTGGAAGCCTTCTCCTCGATGTGTAATGAATACAGCATAGGCTGTTGTGAGCCCAAGAGCCATGGGCTTCCATTCTTGTTCACCACTTAAAACTGTGACCTTGAGTACAGTACTTCATCTCATTTCCTGGGTTATAGTTACTACATTTGTAAATGGGAAAACTGCATGTCATAACCATGGTGAAATTAAATGAGAGAGAGTTTGTAAAAGGTCTTGATCACTTGACACAGAGAAACTCAATTTTTATTGATGCCTTTTCCTGTTTTCACACAGATATAGCTCTTCCTTTTTAATCAAAGTTTTCCGGTGATTTTAAAAACACTGCCTTTAGAGGTTTTCCACTGTGTTGCTCACAATGAGTCCCTGATTGTGGTGAAGGATTTGTCCTCTACTTCCACTCATTCCTAGAACAGGCTTTTTTCTACAGGATAAAGTCAAGAATTAGCATTGTTATAAGAAACAGATCTTGTTTAATGCTTATATTTTGGGAGGCAGGGTAACATTTATCTTTGTAGAAGTCAGAGTGAAGTGAATTTGCTCTTGCCCCTTCTGTTTGTAGAAAGCCACCTTATCTAGCAACCTGAAAGAGCACAGTCCACTAGATCGCCAAGAAAATGAGGCACATGTGCCAAACAAGGAGCCCTCAAGACATACAGTGGGCAACTCAAGTCTTTTCATGACTTGCAAGGAACTGATTCTCAGAGACTGCTAAGGGGGTGGGAGAGAATAAACCTGGGTATTTATGAAAGAAAACCAAAGCATTTTAGCTGGGCTTCCATCCCTTTAAACAATACCAGTCACAGAAATGTGGTTTCATAGTCATTTAAAATACAGTTTACAGAGGAATTAAGCTAAATCACTTAAGCTCTCCAAGCAGCTGCAATTCCCAGCTTCCTTACTGAGATCTGCTTGCAGAGCATCTCCTTTGAAATGACGACAGGGCTGTTGAGCTCTGAGCTACTTGCTTTTTCTTGTCCCATTCTTCTCAGGTAAAGCAAAAACAGTGTAAAATATTTGGATACAAGCACACTGTTCTTGCCCCATCTTTGAGTGTGTTAAAGGGCATTATTCTCATGAGTTTAAGTAAAGTGAGGACCAGAAAATGAGTTAAGGTCATGAAATGAGTACTTTTGTAAGCCAGCATAGAGTTCTCAGAGTGACCCCACGCATTTCAGGAAGAAACATCAGGGCTTCTGCCTTCTAGGAGAGTAAGCTGACACTCAAAACCTTCTACAGTTTATCTGCCTAACCTCCCGCTATTTTCCCCCATGTAAGCCCTCGGCTCTGGCTAGGCTGGTCTCTTCACTAAAGTCAATATAACTGTCTCTGTACTTGTGGTCTTACTGTTCCCTCTATTGTTTAATTATCTCAACCCTACCTATTCTGTTGCTCAAAGCCCAAGACCCACCTCCTCACATTTTGTAGCCCTCCTCAGTACAAGTCCCCATTTTCTGATTTTCACTGTGACTGTACCAGTCTGTTTGATCCTCGTTCCGTGAATTCTTAACCAGAATGTAATCTATTTGAGGGAAAATGTGTCGTCTTCAACATTTTGTGTCCCAGAAAGTGCTGCATATATATAACACTCAGTAAATATTGTTTGACAGAATTATCAGATGGAGAATTAGAAAATCATAGGCAAATTGAGTTCACTTTTTTAAAAACAAAATATGCTAGGGGTGCCTGGGTGGCTCAGTCAACTAGTGTCTGTTTTTGGCTCAGGTCATGATCTCAGGGTCCTGGGATCGAGCCCCGCATCTGACTCCTTGCTCATCAGGGAGCCTGCTTCTCCCTTTCCCTTTGCCCTTCCCTCCTCAGCTCATGCTCTTGCTTGCTCTCTCCCTCTCTCTCTTGTGCTCACTCTCAAATAAATAAAATCTTAAAAATAAATAAAAAACATGCCAAATATGAGGGGTAAAAAATAAAAGGAGTGAAACAGTCTTTTGAAAATATGCAAGTAAAAAATATGCAAGGAAATGTAGTGTATAGAAACTTACGTAATTGTTGAATATGTTTTGCTTTCTGTATTTATATTTTAATAAATACAAAGTGGTATTTAGGTATTGGCAAATTCAGTAAGCAGTCTATCAGTATCTCTTGTCTAAAGAAGAAAATCATACAGTATTCTCTTTCACTTTGTTAAAACAGCAACCATATAGGGAGATGGTGTTTCTGATCATATGTCTGAAATTTAATATAAACGTATACACTTTTGTGTATGGTTTCATGAAACAAAAGTGTTTGTTTATGGAACTATATTATGGAGAACTCTAGCTTAGCAAGTAAGTTATTTTTCCACATTTCAGTCTTAAAGCAAGCATTTAACACTTGAATAGTGATCTGTAAATAGATTAAGCATCTATATGTTACACTTTTAAATATCTAATATTTTAAAAGCATTGGTAGGCATTATAATGAGCTAGTTTTAAAAATTGGGGGGAAAATTATGCAGCCTTCTGTGTCAGAAAGCAATAAAAAAAAATGATGCATGGTGTTCCTTCAAAAGGAAGTAATACACCAAGTAGTTAAATATTACTGCTTGAATAACTCTTCAACCCTGGTGATTTTCTAGCTGATCTGTAGAATGTAGTCTGGCCTCTTTTTGAGGGGAGGGTTATGTTAGGAGGGTTTTCTCCCATTACCTGGGTGCAGGAGGGCATCCACAACCCTTGAGGTTTCATAAACAGCCCAGGAATCTAGGATTCCCAGGTGTGATTCTCCCTGGCATTCGGCTTAGAAAAATTCTGGAAGGCTTCCATATGTCCTGCGCAGAGGTTTCTACAGGGCACTCCCTGTGGAGTGGTGCTGGGAAGCCAGTGTCCTGCTTTATCAAGAGTCAGTAGTAAAATGTACCTTGTTAACTGTGATCTCGACCTCTAAAAAAAAAAAAAAAAAAAAAAAAAAGACTACCTTCAAGACAAGACATAAACCACATGACAAGACAGGGAGAAGAGGCTGGGAGAAAGTCTGTGAGACTGCAAGGGGAAAACGTGGAGTTGAGCACTGCTCTCCAGACAGTGTCTGGGCTGGGGCTGTTAACTGGAAGAGAAACAAAAAGGGGGGAGGTGTAAAGAATGATGAAATAGTAAAGACAGACTTGAGCTGAAATTCTAAATGAAAGGGAAATGACGGCAGGACAAAAGTTCATGGGGAGGAGAAGAGGAGTCCAGTGATGAAACAGCCAAGTAGCCCAGCCGGAAACTCTGGAGGGACTGGGAAGAAAGTTGAGCTCTAAGAATACTCAAGTTGTATTTTCTAGTAGGAATGAGGATGTTTTCTAACCACGTCCTTGGCTGTGGGAACCTTGTTATTGCCGATTACATGGGAGATAAAGACTGGTTCAGATTCATTTTTCACTTAGTCATTTAACACACGTTTATTGAGCATCTTTTACATACCTTCCTTGTGCCAGAGCTGGGGACACATGGTGGACAGCACTTACCTGCTCACACTCCTCTGCTCTCCTAGAAAGTAAAGGAATTTGGATCCTGAAGCATGAGTGAGAGGAAGGAGAAAGACCAGGACCTGGTAGAAGAAGGAAGGGGTGAAGTGGGAGTGGTTTTTATGAAATATAAGTGAATCACGGCCTTCTCTTACTTAAAACCCTGATATGGCTGCTACTTGCGCTTGAAAGCAGATCTAAACTCCTCACCACGTCTTTCAGGGCTGGCATTACCTGATTGGAACCTTGCTCTCCATCTTTGTTTATATTGCTCTCTTGCTCAGTATTCATCTTCACTGGTTTCTTTTCTCCTTCTGGACACATTGAGTCCTTCCCCAACTCAGTCTTTGTCCTGCTTCCCCCCACCAGACCTGTCCTTTCCCCAGCTCTCAGAACAGCTCTGGGGGCTCTCAGCCCATAGGCAACCTTCTTTGTCATGTCCTCCTGACCCAACAGTGCACCCACCTCCCCTCTACCCACTACGTGACTTTTGGACACATCACCCTAATTTTTATAGCATTTATCATACCCTATGATTATATTACTTACTTGACTATTCACCTGTAAACCCCATGAACTCAGGGCCTGTGTCTGTCTTGTAGCGCCCAGCACAGTGCCTGACACCTAGCCTCAGTAAATAGTGTTGGATAAAGAAACGTTTGCTCACCCTCTAGCTTCTCTCCCCTCCTAGGAAGGCATATTGTGACTTCCCAAAATGGAGGCCTGCCGCACTGTCTCTCTGAGCCTTTCCTTTTTTCTTTTTCTCTTTTTTCCCTAAGATTCATTTATTTATTTTAGAGCATGCATGAGCAGGGGGAGGGGCAAAGGGAGAGGGAGAGAGAGTCCTCAGGCTGGCATTACCTGATTGGACCCCCTACTGAGCGCAGAACACAGTACTACGGGCTCCGGCTGGATCCCAGGACCCTGAGACCATGACCTGAGCTGGCCACTCAACCGACTGCACCATTAGGCACCCCTCTCTGAGCCTCTCCTAATGGCTCTTAGCAGAGGAAGTCCTGGGTTGAATCTCTACAGGACCGCAACTATGCATTCACTTTCCAGGGTAGGGAGGCCAGCCCAGCGGCTTTCCTTTCAGCTCAGCTGGTAAAACCCGGAATCCCGGACAGTATTTCAGCAAGTACCTTTTCCCTCATGCATTGCAACTGCTTATGTTTTCATGTCCTCTTAGCTTTTACCACATCCCTCAAATTCCATGAACTTCATTGTCATAATTCCAAGATGGAACTCATTTTCCAGATATAATACTAATTTGTTAAGTGAGTAAGCACCTGAAAACCTTACAGATAATTCCAGGTGTTCTCTCATACTTGCAGCCTGAGGTAGAGCTCACTTACCCTCCGCCAGTTGCAGTTCCTTCTCTGTGCAAACGCAGCCCCAGGATAGGTACACACTGCAATCGGTCTCTGAGGGCACAAAAAGCACAAGACCTGCCTGTGAGCTCCAGGTACCATCTTTCTGCTCCTCCTAGGTTTCTGGAATCTGGACCTCTTTCTGTCAGGGCCCCAGAGCCCTGATCACCCTCTTTAATACTGAATCACCTCCTGGCTCCTGGGCATGTGCTTTGCATTGACCAACCAAGGACTACAGTCTGAGGACTGCTTCTGTCTGGATTCCTTAGCTTTCCAGCCCTTGACTTGTCAGGATCTTAAGTCTCCCCTTGCTCCCCTGCAGAAAGCCCCTGTCCTGTGGTGTGGCCATGTTGGAAAGGTCTCCCTCACAGCGGCCATGTTGGAAAGGTCTCTCTCACGACATTGGACCTGTTCACTCATGACATGTGTCTCAGTTTCTAATCACATTTTTATTGGAGACTTAGTTTAGTGCCTATCTTCATGCCCTGCTCCCCCTCCCCCCCCCAAGAGATTACTAGTTCCACGAGGGACTGTTAACTATACAAATTTAGTGGCTCAAAACAACATAAATGTATTATCTTACTGTTCTGAAGGTCAAAAGCTCAGGATGAGCTTCATTAAGATAAACTCAAGGTGTTAGCAGGGATCGCATTCCTTTCTGCAGCCTCTAGAAAAGAATCCACTTTCTGGTCTTATGCAGCTTCTGGAGACCACCACGTTTCAATGCTTGCACCTCTCTTCCATCTTCAACGCCAGGAATGGCCAGTCAAGTCTCTCCTATCCCTTCACTCTGACACTGTGTCTTCCACATGTAAAGGAACCCTCCCTTTGATTACACTGGGCCCACTTGGGCATCCAGGCTACTCTCTTTATCTTAAATTTAGCTAATTAGCAATCTTAATTCTGTCTGCAACCTCCTTTCCCTCATGCTATGTAACATAACATATTCATACTTTCAGGAATTAGAACATGGACAGCTTTGGGGTGCTGCTATTCTGTCTACCCTAGGAACATTACACCTTTGTTAACCAATGTCTATTTTGCATTAAACAGACATTTCTGCACCAAGCACAGAGGCAGTGTCAGCCTATTAATTAATTAAATGATTAATTGAGGATAGAAAGCACATATGGGTGGAGAAGGGAGGTAAGTGTTACGATACAGCCATGACAGATAAAAATCACAGATTATCTCATTGAAGTAGTCCCATTAAATAAAATTTGTACCTAAGTGTTGCAGTGATTCTCTAACACAGATGAGCAGATTTAGGCTGCGCTTGTGGTGTTCAGAGCATTTTGGAAGTGGGGTCAGTTCAGGAGACTGATTGTGGGGCTAACTGTACTGTTGTCACTACAAGACTTCCCCTGGCCTCTTTTCTTGTCTTGTCCCTACTCTGTCATCCCAGCCAGGCTGCTCTAGGGCTGAAAGCTTTGTTCCCTGCTTTGTTTGACCCATCAAAAAGGAGGACTCAACTCGGAATCCTTCTCCCTCCTTCCATTTCCATCCCATACTTCGTTTGTCCCAAGACTGTCCCATTTCCATCCCATACTTCCTCTAACCCTAACTCTAGCCGCTGTAGCGTCATACCTGAAATAGTACGTGACTTCCTAAATTGATTCCTACTCTCCCACTACCCCGTCTATTCCCATTCCCACCCAGATTAACTGGCATTCAGGACTTCTGGGTCCAGGTGCCATATATTTTGTATTTCTTTTTTTTTTAAGATTTTATTTATTTATTTGAGAGAGAGAATGAGATAGAATGAGCATGAGGGGGCGGAGGGGCAGAGGGAGAAGCAGACTCCCCGCCGAGCAGGGAGCCTGATGCGGGACTCGATCCCGGGACTCCAGGATCATGACCTGAGCCGAAGGCAGTCGCTTAACCAACTGAGCCACCCAGGTGCCCCTTGTATTTTTTATTATGTTATCTGACAGCCCTAACCATCCACACACGTATGATCCACATAAAGTGAGAGTTTTATTTGTGGGGTCTGGCTGATCCCACAATTGCTAAACACCGAGACAGGACAGGGATCTTAACTGACGTGTTTGGAGGTTTGAATTTGTCAGTGACCAAAGCAAAGTGATGCGAAGACAGGAGGTAAGTCATGATGGCAAAGAGAAATCAGGTTGAGGAGAGGGATGCATTCAGAGCCTGAAGAGAAGGCCGATGAATGGAGTGGAGCCAGTGCAGTCTCCAGAGAGGCACTGCTTGTGTGGACTTGGATGATTGCTTCGCGTGTCCCGGATGGCCAACTGGAAGTGAGAAGAGCAGGAACAAGTACGGGAGGAACGCAATTCAAGCGCTGCTCCCTGGAGCTGGCTGACTGATTGGAAATGGGCTCAGGAAGGATGGAGAGGCCCAAGCTTAGCTTCAGACAAATGGTTGAAACAGCTAGGGAAACAGGAAAGAATGCTGGGAAGCAGTGGTTCTCAAATTTGAGCAAACATCGGAACCACCAGGAGGGCTTATATCCCTGTATATATACAATATAATACTTCATATATATACATGGCTAAAGTCTATAAACACACACACACACACGTATGTGGCTAATGTTTCAAGGCCACTGCAAATGGTTATAAATGATACATATGAAAAGTTCAGAGTTTCTAAAGGATACCCCTCATCTCTAGGATGATTCCCAAGCACCCAAATCTACGAATGTGTAACCTAACCTAATCTATTTTCAAGACTTCACATTTAGTGCTAATCACCGATGCTGAGAAAAGAGAGGAAAAGCAGTTTTGGAGTGAAGGGGTTACTTTGGCTTGTTCTCTATTCCACAGCATGAGGACATTTTCCTGCAGATGGCATTGAGTCCTTCCAACATGGCTCGGGTAGACAGCACATCTTTCCTGCCCCTTGATTTGCAACAATGCAAAGAGTGCATAATTAATAACGAGACCATCCTGTTCTGATCATGTGAAGAGTCTGCCACCAAAAGAATCTCCCTCAAGGCAGCTGTTTAGCAGTAGAGAAGGAACTGTCCTAACTAGGCTTGAAGTCTTGCCCCTCTCTCTGGACCAATGGGAGGCAAGGTGCCAGCCAGCTTCTGAGGCAGGAGCAGGAAGTGCAGTCTGGATCTATGTCTAGACCTTCGTTAGCACTAACCCTGATCAGGGCTAACATCCCACAGCGGTTGTCCTTCCTCTGCCTTTGGATCAACTTCTAAACAGTGGGAGGATCGTCCTAAGGGCAGGAGATCTGTGGGGTGCAGACTAGGTTGGACTTCCTGTGTGTTAGGATTGTGGCAGTGGGTTGGTTTTATGCATCCTTGGAAATAGCTACTCCCCCATGCTCCTGAAATGAGAGTCAACTTTTGCAAGTTGGTAGAAAAGAAAGCTTATGAAATTCCCTTGATTCATGCCTCCATCGGCAAAGAGAGTCTATTAATGTTTTTATGTAGGCCTTTTGCTTTGGTTTGTTTACTTAAGGCAAGCTAGTGTTTCCCTCATGATTTGCATCTTTAAGCCAGAGCCTGGTTCATGGCTCTACACTGAGTGGGAAAAACAGATGTTAATATAGCTGTAACTTCAAGTTCGTAGATGGATATTATTTATGAGTTTCTTGAAATGAGTTTGAACCTTGACCCTTATTCCATAAACGGACCCCTGTCTCCAACTAAGTAAGGTGGTCATGATGTGAGAACCTGAAAGGAAGGGAATTCAAGTAATGAGAAGAGTTTCACAGGGGATGCCAAGCACGGACAACACGTAGAATTAAGAAAATGGTATCCTTGCCAGTCTTTTGTGTTGTGAGCTTGGTTTTGTGTCTATTCACTAAGAAAGCTATGGTTTATTACTCATTAGTTGTCTAGAGCTGTGCTTCCTGATACTTCTCACGTTGAAGTGACGATATTTATATGGCACACTGGGGTGGATGGAGGAGACGCCACCATCCTTATCCCAGGCTGCGGCGATCAGTAGCTCACCACACGCTTCTAAGCGATAAGTAAAGAGCCTGTAAGCGTAACCAGTCAAGAAGCTCTGAGCTTGGGCACAATTATACATTTGATCCACTTGCCAGCATCTTATCTTTGACCTATTTCATGGCCAAAGCAATACTCATCAGCCCAGGTAGGCACTGGGTTAGTAGGTCACAGGAAACACCAGGCACAAAGGCCCAGTTGTCACTCCTAGGGAAATACTCTCTCTCTCTCTCTCTCTCTCTCTCTCTCTCTCTCTCTCTCTCTCTCTCTCTCTCTCTCTCACACTCTCACTCTCACTCTCACTCTCACTCTCACTCTCACTCTCACTTATTCTCTCTCATGGCTGCCATGTCTTCATTTCCTTAATGCACCAGGAAGCTTTGTGCTACGTCCAGCAGCTGCGTAAGATAGAGCTGCTGTTCTCACCCATGGCTTTATTATTTCTCGTCATCATGACTTTGTTGATTATTTATTTTATTCTTTTGTATTTGGGCTCTTTTTATAAGCCGCTTGAAATCCTTTTAGTGGTTGTGGATTAAGTGAGGGAGCAAATAATTAAAAAGGAAAACTCAAAACACATGCCTTGCCCATACTGGGTCAGTCGTGTCATTTGTGTATACAGACAGAATATTTTCACCCTTTAATAAAATTGGCAACTGAACATGATATTAGTCATAATATGAAATAATGTTCCTTTTTAAACGTGATGATCATCCTGCTTTATTTCCCCATCTGCAAGATGAGAATGATAATTATCCCTTTGAAAATATCATATGGTCAAATTAGTTAATGTTGGACAAGTGCTTCAAAATGAAGATACCTAATAATTTATTAGTGGCTCCACTGGTGTGCAATTTGAGAATGAAATCTGCCTGTGAGGAATTGGCATTTGCATTAATTCATGTTTTCCTTAAATTTCTTAGGAGGTCTACTCTGTATTCGTTCCTCTGGCTCCCAGCTGGTGCCCGCCTGTGGCATGTGCTCTGGTTGCCTTCACCTATAGCGGCCTTGCTTGAGCAACCAGAGTCTGGTGATCCTGTCCTAAAAGGGAAAGCGAGCCAATAAAATCGCCTGTGGACTTCTTTTAAATTGACTCACACGTTTGCTTTTTAATCAAAATGAGATTCTTGCGATTCAGTGTTGCAGCATTTTATTTTCTACTCTCCACCCTTCAAGATACATTGTTTGACCCTGACAGGAATGATCTCAGTTCTAGCTTAAAGGAGACAAGCGAATGAGCTCTTTCAAGTGTTGTCATTTCCTTCCATGTGAGATAATTAGCCTCTTCCCAGTTTAGAAAGCATGAGATTGCATGTAGTCACAAAGACAGCCAAGGAGGACACACACGCATAATAATAACAGATACAGTAACAGCTCTCATTCACTGAACACTTATGTGCCAGAAATCTCACGATATCATCTCCAGGACAACTAAAGTATATGCAGATAAGCCACCTGAGGATCAGAAGGTTTACCTGGCGTGTACAAAGTCACACACCTATACAGCAGTGTAGTACTGGGATTTGAACTTAGCTATACCTCCAAAGCATCTGTTTTCCTATGTGATTTGTATTTTATGAACCCAAATCATTAATGAGTATTTATGTTGTATTTCTATTCACTTCTGAAAAAGCTAATTTTGAAATAATTTATTGGCTACTAAGAGGAGCCACATCCTGATGGAGTGGAATGAAACCAGATGACCCTCTTCTTCCCCATGACTGTAAAAATCACACAAGTCGACCTGTGTGAGAAACTTCCAAAATACTCAGTTTATTTTCTTGAGTCCTGAGTGCCTCCCAGATTCTGGCAAATTGCAGTCAAGTCAAATCTGTAAATTTCGAGCTTAGAATTCCTCTGTCAGTGAAATGAAATCAGAAGATTTCACTTTTCACTTTAAAGGGCTCTAGTGTATTTATATAATATAAATCCCCACATTAACAAAGTTAGAATATTTTACTTGTCTGCTTTTCAGTTAGGTGAGACTATTTCTTCTGTTTAAGTTGGGACATGTCAGTAAAAAGAGTTCCCCATTCCATCTTCCCAGGCACAGAACCTGAAACCATGCTTGGTAGTCCATTCATTAGTATGCGTCCAACAACAGAAAAAAGTGGTGAACTCACCGAAATGAAAGGAGATTGATTTGCCTTCAGGTAAATAACCAGTGATCCCTCCTCTGAGAATCTGTGGGCACGCACGGCCTTGAGAGCTGATTTGTCTCTGGGAGTGTACGCTCAGTCCCCTAACCTTGTGTCCGAACTGCCTAACAGAGAACATTCAGAAGTCATCCTGGTCCCTGTATGCAAAATATTTATTTAAAAGAAACTAGCCACAGATGGAAATGTTTCTAACTAAAAATTATCTTTCTGAAGTATAAAAACATTTCTCAAAATCAAATATTTCCCATATAAAGTCAGTTAGCTGTGGGCTTTGGGACTTTATTTTCCATTGCCAATAAAAGCCTTTGATTGGCGAGCTTTTCCTTGCCTTAAATTTGAAACGAGTATGTAAGCAGAACTTGGATAAGAGTGGAAAAACTGGCTTAAATTATGTGAATTTCAGAAATATCACTATGTGTTTATTTGTACAGTTTCCTCTAAAGGGGAAAATTTTGTTTAATATTTGAATATGTTTATTTATAAAAACAGTAGTATAATCAGTAGACATTTGTATTCTATTAGAAATACGTTCTCCATTTTCTTTACGTATTTTCTATTCTAAGGGCTTTTTCATGTCTTAGAGTGTTTACCTGAACATTTGTAAATGACTAAGATTTCACAGTTAATCTTCAATGTGTGAATATCAATAGTTTTCCGGGACATACAGTCTCCCCTTGGACGCTCTCCTTGTCTCTTAAACGTAGCTTGGCTACTTTGCCCTAGTTTAGATCTCGCACACTATAGAAAATCAGCCAGTAGAGGGCGCTGCTGGCTCACTTTTTGGAAAACTGCGCACTGCCTGATTTCAGCACTTTTAAAAACATACATGGAAATTATTTTTGTTCAGTCAAAGCAATCAGAATGAGAACACTGTCTTAAATTTGTCAAAATTGTTTCTTTGTGTCTTTTGCCATCTCATCTCCCCAAAGGCATCAATAAAACTGGGCAATTAGTTTTGCTTCACACATCTGCAGAGCCCTTAGCTGACCCACTGTAAGGATGAGTTCAGGGCAACCGGGTGTGATTATCTAATTTTTCCATCAGCTTGAGGTTCTTATGTGAAAGTTCTATTCATGGAGAGCCAAAAGAAGGGGAAAATAAAAACTTGTTTACACTTTCACTTTCCAGCTAGGCTTGCCAGTTATCCCCTGACCTGGTACAATGACAAGAAACCATATGCGCAACCTTGGCCATCCAGGGTGTGCACTGGGGAGGGGATGTCCCAGGGCTTGGTAGGCAGAGGTCGGTGGGGGGTGGGAATGAATTAATAGACTCAAAAGCATCCTCCCCTCTCATGCAGGCATTTCCCTTGCATATAGTGTTGATGCTAGGAACCGATCTGAGGAGGAACATTTCCATCTCTACCAGGACCACCATTCTGAGATGACTACTGATAGTCCCTCCATATTTTATAAACTGCTAGGCAAACAGTTTCAGGACAAATATTTCTAGCCAACTTTCTCCCTAGTCTCCTTCCAAAGAAAATGCTACACCTCAGCTCTTCCTACAAAGAAATTCTGGAACCTCCACCACATACACAGGTATCTCCTCCACCCTTTACTCAACCAGGAACATCTCCGAGTTAAGACATCGTGGTGCAAAACGCCACAACCACATCTGCAGGTCATCTTTATGGTGGTGTCAGGGAGCACCAAAACATCCTGATAGAGTGCTTGGTGAATCTGGACTCTGTTTAATGTGGTTTTTCTTCGCCATGTGGGCACTGGGCCCTCACTGTCCTTCATAGCTGGTAGGTGCCACTTTTGGCTGGCCCTGTAGCTGGCTGCAGTCGCCTATCCTTCCCCAGGATGAAGAATGTCTTCCATTAGCTAATGGCTGCGTTCTCCATGAGGCATTCTGTCCCTTGGCCTGGGGCTGCAGGAGATCATCAATCAAGCCTCTTAGGTGAGGCCTCAGAGGACCAAGGGAAATCTGTATAATCCTCAACTGTAAACATGGGACCAGTGGTTGAGGTTTTGGATTTGCACAACATTTTAAAATGTCTATTTGAGTATCTAAAGTAAACCTTTATTTTAAAGAGAAGCTGAGGCCCAAGAGGCTCTCTGGGTGGCCTTCAGAAGGTCAGTTGACTCTTCTGCCTCTGTTTCCCTTTCTTCACATTGAAAGGGGAAAAAAAAGGTAAAAAGCCTTATTTTCTGTTTCATAGAAGAATCCATTTAATTTGATTACCAGTGAGAAGTAATTCAGCTAATTTAACTTTCCCTAGACAGGTTTTCTTTATGTCTCTCTACATCTTATAGACCATATTATAAACACTCTGCCTCCAGATTCAAGTGTCCACTAGCAATCACCTCCTGGTGTTATTTTTGGGATGTGGGCCTATAGTTTCCTTTTGTTCATTCCCTCTCTCTGCATCCTTTTCTCTTACATACTGACCAAGAAAGATGGGCAGAGATGCTCCCATTCTTCCTGGTGGAAGCAAAACAACTTCTGGTTCATGAGGGAAATCATGGTGTGGAAGGAGAAAGGCGGGAGCAAGGATGTGTGTGTGTCTGTATGTGTGTGTCTTTTAGCAGTTGGCTTTTTTGTCCTGGTTTGTTGCTGTTGGCACCTTTAAGCAGTCAGGCTGAAGAAATTCCTCAGGAAAAAGAATGAACTAACTTCCTAGAGGTGAACAGAAGGTTACTGAGGCCTTGGGGGGACATTTATGTAAAGCTGACTTTTCTCTAGGTTCCTTTGTATTATTTTAAATTCTTTATTGTTAGGACAAATTTTTTGTTTATTATTTTCCCATTCTCCCATTTTTCCCTTTAAAAAATACCATAAAAATTTTCATTTTCCTGAATTCATGGCTTTTCCATGTTAATAGGCAGCGTATCAGAACTTAAATCTTGTGAGATCTTAAAGAGTACTGCTCACCAGGTTTAGAAACCCCCTAGCCTTGAAAGATGAGATGGGAGAGACACCAAGAAAGCTGTTACTTTTGCACAGTGCAGGCAACCCGGAGATATTCATGAAATGAAAGTTTAATTATACCAGGCTGATTTTTTCTCAATGGTAAAATCAGAATTTTGCTATATATTCTCATATTTTTATATAAGATGCATTCTTGTAAATTAACAGTTTTACTGAAATGGCTAAATAATGTTTTCTACAAGTTACACCATCCCAAAGAAGTAAAATAAAATCCAGACACGGAATTTGATTACGTGCCCAGTGTCACAGACCTAGGGGTTTTTTCAAAGAGTGAGAAAAAAGTTAGTTCTGGATTGTTTAGTTAGGAATATGCCATACTAATTTTGGCTTTAAATGTCACGTGATGTCCATTCTATTTTCACAAATATAGGTTAATGTCACAAACCTAGGGTTAATTAGGTGTGGTTTAGTTTCATATTTGTAAACATTTAGAAATCAGCTTCTTTGCACAGCCAGCACTTCATAGGAAAATATGTAAAACAAAGTAAAAGAGAAAAAATTAGGACAGTTTACAAGAAAGCCTGAACTGGTGCATTGTGTTCATTTGGAGGAAGAGTTGGGCCCCAGGCAGGAATTTGATAGTCCACTGTACAAGGAGAGAACTCAGCCTGATGACCTCTCTGTGTGAGCCATTGCATACAAAAGAATCTGGGTTTGACATTTAAAACAGTACAAAACCAACATGAAAATTGGCATGTTCTTCTCACATATAATTTGGGGAAAAACGTTAAGTGAGAACAGGAAAGATGTAGTTTTCTTTTTAAAAAGTAATATTTAGGAGCGAATGGAAAGAGCTCCCAATGGCCAAAGCTGGAACAATTTGAGCAACAAAATAATAGCAACTTGTTGAATTAGATTGGATTCATAACTCAAAGTTAAGTATTGGATTATGACTCAAAATGTAAAATACATATCCATGAGTCTGTAATGATATAAATAAATAATGGCATAACTAAATAAATCAGGGAGAATAGACAAATCTCCCATACAAAAGAATCCCAAATAATTTCTATGGATACTACATCCTCAAGGGGGTGGAGCATAACTTCCCACTCATTAAGTATGGATTACACATCGTAACTCCCTTCCATGGAGTTTAGTATGGAAAGAGGTTGGAGAGAGTAACTTTATGATGGGGAAACTAGACAGACACTACCTCAGCCAAGTGATCAATGTTACCATCAACAATGATAAATCATGTTGATAACATGTGCCCTTGGTATGATATGATAGAAATGACATTTTACTTCTGTTGTTCTCCTCCCTTTAGCCCATAATGTCAGTCCAGTTGTGAGAAGAACATCAGACAAATTCCAGTAGTAGGGCATCATACCAAATACCAGATCCCGTATTCCTTGAAACTTTCAAGGTTTATCAAAAACAAAGAAAGCCTGATATACTGTCACAGTCTAGTGGAGCCTCAGGAGGCATGATGACTAAGTGTAACTAATGATGTTCCTGGAAGGGACCCTGAGACAGACAAATGACATCAAGTAAAAACTAAGGAAATCTGAATAAAGGATGGACTTTAGATAGCGGTAATGTATCAAGATCAGTTGATTGTTACAAATAACGTAGTGATGTAAGATGTTAATGTTAGGGGGCACCTGGGTGGCTCAGTAGATTAAGTGTCAGACTCTTGATTTTGGCTCAGGTTGTGGTAATCCCAAGGTTGTGAGATCAACCCTCACAATGGGCTCCGAGCTCAGTGCGGGGTCGGCTTGAGATTCTTTTCCCTTTCCTTCTGCCCCTCCCCCTGCTTGTGCTCTTTCTCTCTCTCTCTCTCTCTCAAACAAAATGAGTAAATAAAATCTTTTTTTAAAAAAAGGTGTTAAACTATAAGGGAAACTGGGTGAAGGGTATATGAGAAGATTCTCTACTATCTTTGCAACTTTTCTATAATACTAAAACTATCCTAAAATTGAAAGCTCTGGGGGGCATCTGGATGGCTCAGTTGGTTAAGCATCTGACTCTTGATCTCAGCTCAGATCTTGATCTCAGGGTCATGAGTTCAAGCCCCGTGTTGGGCTCCATGCTGGGCGTGGAGCCTACTTAAAAAAATTTAAATAAATAAATAATAAAATGTAAAGTTCTTTTTTTTAAAGCAATCCTTATTATCATATGTTAGCTCTACATTTCAATGTATTTTTTTTCCTAACTTAACTCTTGGTTGATTTTTGAGAGATGACTTTAAATTGGATAAAACATGGTCTCTAAGCTTTACTATTTTATAAATTTATAACTGTTAAAGGTGTGATTTGTGGAGTATGAATATCATGATTGCCTTTGCTTATAAATAGAGCCAGTATTCTATTTTGTGAGAAGTGTATATTAGGGCTCCAAGGTCTGAGAAAGTTTGCTCCCCACATTTAGGACTCCCATGACCACCCACAGAGGAGGAAGCTCTGAGTAACTTAGTGGTGAGTGGTCACTTTAACATTCAGTCAATAATTATATAATTTTCAGTGGATGGTTAAGAAATAATAATCAAGGGGTCTCTGTGTGTATGCACAATCCCTGCTAATAGGATAGCTACCTTCATAAAATCAAGGTTATTATAGTCTTGATCAAAATGGCATTGTATTTTTTTTTTTTTTGCAATAATAAGTATAGTGTTTTTCAAACATATTCCCTTTGAGATGAAGGAATGAATTTTTCATCCAAAAATTGTGACTGGTCATAAGAGATGTAAAATTTATCATGGATATCGATAAACCTACCAACATTTTTGAGGCTTGATTATTTCACAACTATAAATAGTCTACTATTATGACTGCAAAGAGTTGAAAAATACTACAGATCTCCAAACATGCCATACATTTGTAGGACAAAGAGGCATTTTCTGGGAGAGCCCTTTTGTGTGGCCCAATGGTCCCATTTCACATCCATTATTTCCTCTGTATTTGTATTCAAAAGCTGACTCCTTTCACTTTTTTCATTTTAGTGTTCAGCTATAGTCTGGGACAGATTTTTCTGCCTACAGCAAGAAACACATGGTCTGGGCTTCATCATCAAAAATCTTTGTGTGATCTGGGGGTCTTTGAGGAGCCAGTGGGTTCCCTGGTCATTCTTTTGTCTGCAAACACCCTGGTTGTCTTCCAAAATGAAATCCTGGGAGCTGAACATGTACCACATTTATGAGTGTGTTGACTGACCAGTGACTCATGGGACTATCACACAAGTGATGATGAATATGTCATTTTCCTTCTCTGAAGCAACTCTTGTCACAATATGGTTATGAGCAGTGTGATCCTACAGTTTCCTTTCCTTTAAGCCAGTAAATCCTTGCTGTCTTACTCTTTGAAGGAATATTTTAGTCATTTTGAAGGAACCGAGAGCCAGCAAGTGCTGTATGCAATTACTGTGTATTGTATCTAGCCTTGAGATAAAATAATATCCCAGTAGATTTTACTTCATCTCTTAAACACACACAATAATTTAAATTCTTAACTAGAACACACTTGAATTTTCCCATGTTTAATCATTAAAAAGGCAAAACTTAATTTCATCAAGTGCAATCAAAGAATTTTTCATAGTAGCAATTAAAACTATGAAACTGGAATTTCAATGACATAAAATTGAACAGCTGCTATGTTATATTTTAATCTTCCTTTGAATCAAATGGCAAATCAAATTTTTCTTCAAGATTTCTTTTTCTTTTCTTTTTTAATATTTTTAATATTGAAAGGTGGTTTCAGCGATTCAGAAACCTCCTTAAACATGCTCCAGTATGTTTTGAGATGTATTTCAAATGCTACTCCAAAGTGAGTAACCTTCACATTTTTGTAAGACACCGAAAGCAAAACTCTTTGGAGAAGGACTGATTGGCTCGCTTGCTTTGGCACAAGGGGACTTCCAACTATAAGGAGCAATTTAACGAAGGAAACCAAAATCTGGTTTGCCCAGTTTGCCACTCCTACTGTACTCTATGTGTGGCATTTAAAATAAGAGTAAGGACAAGCCACACAAAAAGTTCAGGTCCTTCTCCTTATTCCTTCCTGTTTCCATGTTGGGGGAGGAGGGCTGTGTGGGAGACAGTGAGCTGGGAAATATGTGGTAGATACGCAGTTAGCCAGCTTGTATATTGTTCACTCCATAGGCAAATGTGTTGCCTCCGCTCTTCCTCCTTGGTTTTTAGGTGTAGATAACCAAGGAAAAGCAGCACCCAGCTGAGCCACAACTCCCGGTTTTGAAAACAGTTTAAAGATTTTGAAAAGGTGGAGCTATTTAATTAATTATTTTATGACTTCAAAAGCTTTCGTATATTCTTATTTCTTACATTATTTGTGTGTTTTATCTATCTATCTATCTATTTTTTTTTCTTCCTGAAAAAGTTATCTGGTCTTGAGCACGGTCACTTCGCAAGACTCTTAGTTTAGTTCCTTATTTCTTCTCATCAAACCTCCCTCCTGACTCTATTCTCATAGCAGATTTTTCTTAAAATCTAAAGTCCGTCTTTTGACTTGCAAGTTTTGATTTCTTCAGAGGCCTTTTATTTTCATGCCTTTCTTGATTGGGGGGCAACAGGAGATGGCTGTTCACATACAAGAGAGGACTACACATAAAGTGACTTAAAGGATAAATCAGTCTTTGGGTCAAAACTTGAGCCTATCATTTTTAAAAATTAGAATTAAATGGGGTGCCTGGGTGGCTCAGTGGGTTGGGCAGCTGCCTTCAGCTCAGGTCATGATCCCGGGGTCCTGGGATCCAGTCCTACATTGGGATCTCTGCTCAGCGGGGAGTCTGCTTCTCCCTCTCCTTCTGCCTGCCGCTCTGCCTACTTGTGATCTCTCTCTCTGTGTCAAATAAATAAAATCTTTAAAAAAATTAGAATTAACTGAATAATAAGGGAACTGATTTGGCTAGTAGAATTTATTTGACCAGGACTGAGGAGGACAAGAACTTTGACAGATTCAGCCTGAAAACCAAATGACCATTAGGACATGGTTTGTCAAGCAACCTGAAAGATTCATTGATAGTAATTAAAAAAACAAAAAAGCAAAAACTGGAGAGACCCCCTACATTGACCTGGTAAATAGTCGCCGTGCCCAAAGGAAGTCAAATGTTGGAAGAGCCAGTGACAAAGACCTTGTATTTTGCCATCCGTACCTCACAAGGCGTCTTGTGAAGCTTAGTGAGACTGTGTAAACCATGCTTTGTAAACAGTGAGGGACCATCCACTTGTAAAGTATCATTATTATTGCTAAATTATAGGTTGTGTTATATGGAGGAAGACTGTGCTTGGAGAATCATTTTTGTGGGATAGCAACATTTTATAGCTTATTTGCAAAAGTTCTCTACACAGTTAAAACAATGGGATGTCATTATGGGGAAGCAATTTAAACTTCTTCATAATACCTGTTCATCATTTTTTAATTGCTTTGAACAAAGTGCACACATATGGAAATTATATGACTTCATCCTACAAATGGCATTTGAGTGAAGGGGAAAATTATAATGAAGTAGTACTTACTAATACATTTTAAAAATTCAGGCCTTGCATGACAGTCACTTCCAGGAACTTCATGTTGACATGATGGCTTTCAGGAATTGGCACCAGGAGGGCATAGATACAATTGTGTGTGTTCTTCACACAGAGCACTTCTTTACATCTACATTGTTTGCCAAGGGAAAACAGGAGAGGCTCATGGCTTTGCATTTTGGGGCTACTATTGAGAACAGCATTCCTCATTGGAATGTGATGTCATCAGGCTTGTTAGAGAGCACGTGTGGGCACTGAATGGATGATTTAGAGAGCATCTCCCCATGTTTCTTTGCATTGCTGGGTTTATGAAGTGAGGAGAGGGGTCAGGAGATACAGTCTTCTGTGTTTTGCATCTTGAATTGTCCTTACATCGCTTTGGTCATCCTGATCCACATGTTAATCTCTAGATGTGTGTTCCTTCTGAAAGAGCAGCTACTGGGCACTTCGGGTTGTTGAGCACTTGAAATGTGGCTAGTCCAAATTGACATGCCCTCCAAGTATAAAATACACATTGGATTTTGAAGACTGGAGTGGAAAAAATGGAAATATCTCAGTAATTTTTATATTGGTTGTATATTGAAATTGTAATATGTTGAATATATTAGGTTAAATGGAATATATTATTAAAATTTCATCTTTTCTTTTTATTTTTTAAATGTGGCTACAAGAAAATTTTAAATTACGTATGTGGCTCATCTTGTATTTCCATTGGATGGGCTGGGCTAGATACTAGACGGCACTTTTCTCCTTTTGAGGAGACTGGGGAGAATGGGGAAACACATAAGGTCAAACATTAAATGTTCAGTGTTTATTAAATTTCTGCTTAGTTTGAGGGGAGGCTTAGATTTTGAGCAGGTTCCATTTGTTCATAGATAAAGCTTGGATCTAGTTGGTGTGGAGTGCTGGTGTGGCACAGTGGTTCAGCTTGTAGTAGCCGAAGCCATAGTATCTGGCCTCTTGTGAATTGTGACCGAAGCCACCTAGACTGCATGGGCAGAGATGGAGCCTACATTTTTGACCTATCCTAAAGCGGCCTCTCCCCGAGTTCCTCAGGTGGCTCTAATGCAGCCTTAGCCAAACCTGCGTAACCACGGCAGACTCTTAGAGATCACTAAAGAACAACCCTCTCATCTCGCAGCTAGAATGGGATTCAGTGTAGACTTTGGAAACTGAAAATCTCAAACCTCCTCCTTGGTGACTTAGGCTTCTGTTGGTGTGCACAAAAATGCCTTTTGCTTGTCCAATATGGATTGCAGCATTTGCTTTCATACCTGCTCACCATCCCCTCTTTCTGAACATGTTCATTATCATTAGGATGTTCTGGGTGGCTGTGTGGTTCACGTAAGTGGGGACAAGAACTTGCCAATATGTTATCAATGTCTTGAGCTTAAAAATACATGTTTGGATTTTCACTGGAGTGAAAATTTGTGTCTAATCACCCCCTTTCCACCTCCCTTTTGATGAAAATCATCAAAATGTGAGATGAAAGGATTTAATGGGTTGTCTGAATGTTTTTCCCAGCCCTGTTGGAAATGATTGAGGCATTGGCTCTTCAACATTTCCTCTGAGAAAGCAATTCCAAAGGTTGGTGTCAACTTACAGCTTGGTAATGGACTAATACACATTATCCTGTATGCAACTCTAAATTATAGCCTGCCAGCTGTGATTCTGGAAGTTTGGAATAGGTTCCTTCCCAAGATTCTAAACAGAAATGGCTTTGAAAGTTGCAGGCATGAGTCCATCCAACCCTTCTAAAGGCAACACAAATGCTGTAACATTTCTATTGATTTTTAACATTCAACTCTCTAGAAAATAGAAAATAGTGAAAATTTGACAGGCACTTTACAAAATGATCTGATCCTTTATAGATGCAGAGTAAGAGCCATGTTCACAAGAAGTGACATTGTGCTTAAACTTGGAACAAACCTTCCTTGTTTCTTCTTATGCCTGTTTTATTATGTAGAGTGGAATTGCATTTTACTGGATTTAAAATAATGCTTTAAATATTGTTTTATCTTCTTTAGTTTTTCTTTTTATGTTTTAAATATTTATGGCCCCAAACTCCCAAATGGAGGCTGCAAATTTCCAATTCAGCTAGTTAATGTTTAACCTGGTGTATAAATCAGAGAAATCCCCATTTAAACAAGGAGCCATGTTGCATATAATTAATTGTCAAAGATAATGCCCGGAGTTGGCAAAGGTAACTGGTGAAGAGGCTCTCTCTGGCATTGCTACAGGAGTTAAAATTGTCACAATATTGCTGAAAGGCAGGTTGGCAATACTTATCATCGTAAGCTTTAAAACAGTGTACACACTGAGCAATTTCATTTCTAGGAATTATTCCTGTGGGAAGTCATTAAGAATGAGAAAAAAGATTTGACTAAAACTAGAATTCTTATTACAGCATTGTTTAAAATATTCACAATAGATGGATCTGGGTAAAGGGCATACAGGTGCTCTTCTATCCATTCATTTGAAATCATTTCCTGATAAAAGTTTTTAAAAATCCAACTCTCAGATAAGAGGCAACAGAAGATAGCTGTCCTTATTTACTACCTTCTGAAAACTAGAACTAAAATGAAAAGTAGCTCAATTTTTATATTCCAATCACAAAATAAAAAATAGAGATATATCTATTGCTGGGGGGACTAGTTATACACATTGAGATGCATCATACAGTGAAACACTAGTCATTAAAAATGATAGCTTAAGATACGCTTTTAAGTGAAAAAATAAAATCAAACAGGTTACAGGATAAAAAGCTTACAAAAATGTATGTGACTCAATGGAATATTATGCAGCCATCAAAAGGAATGAGATCTTGCCATTTGCAACGACATGGATGGAACTGGAGGGTGTTATGCTGAGTGAAATAAGTCAATCAGAGAAAGACATGTATCATATGACCTCATTGATATGAGGAATTCTTAATCTCAGGAACAAACTGAGGGTTGCTGGAGTGGTCGGGGGTGGGAGGGATGGGGTGGCTGGGTGATAGACATTGGGTAGGGTATGTGCTACAGTGAGCGCTGTGAATTGTGTAAGACTGTTGAATCACAGATCTGTACTTCTGAAACAAATAACGCAACATATTTTAAGAAAAAAGAAAAAGAAGAAGATAGCAGGAGAGGAAGAATGAAGGGGAGTAAGTCAGAGGGGGAGACGAACCAGGAGAGATGATGGACTCTGAAAAACAAACTGAGGATTCTAGAGGGGAGGAGGGTAGGGGGATGGGTTAGCCTGGTGATGGGTATTAAAGAGGGCACATTCTGCATGGAGCACTGGGTGTTATGAACAAACAATGAATCATGGAACACTACACCAAAACAAATGATGTAATATATGGTGATTAACATAACAATAAAAATTAAAAAAAATTAAAAATTAAAAATTAAAAAAAATGTATGTGACTATAATCTGATACTGATAAAATAGTATCTATTTTATACATACGCACTGGGAAGACCGAAATGGATTACACCAAAGTATTAATGGTAGTTATCTCTGTATGACAGAACTGGGAGGGTTGTTTTGTTTTTGTTTTTGTTTTTGTTTTTTTAAGAAATCTCTTTATTTCTTCTGTTTGAGAACGTAGAGCCACTGTGGCTTCATGGACAGTTTTCTGAAACTCTTTTTGAAGACATTCAAGTTTTTCTCATCCCTCTCTATGTGGCTAGATGAATAAAAGGTACATAAAATTGTAGTGAGGGCACAATGCAAGTCAGGGGTATAAGGAATTAAATTGTGATTCACTGTGATTCAAACCAACTTTTCTGTCTAGTTTAATAGCTAACTTTAATAGCTACCTTGTTGAACTTGGTCTTTTATAATCCTGAAGATGCACCCCTCCACCTCCTGAGACTCTTTCAATATAGATCATCCTTGTCACACTATCTTTAATGCCCAATGCCTAGCTAGATAAGGACCATGTTGTTCAAACTACTTCTTTTCTTTTTTTTTCAGATTTTCCATATCATTTTATTATAAAGTTCCAATTTCTATGTTGACCTTTCTTTTGATGTTTATATATTTTCCTCAGGCTATCATATATTTTTATAGTTTAAAATATGTTTAATAGTTTAAAACAGAAGGGAAGTATTTTATTTATTTTGTTAATTTTATTTTATTATGTTAGTCATGATACATTACATCACTAGTTTTTCATGTAGTGTTCCATGGTTCATTGTTTGCGTATAACACCCAGTGCTCCATTCAGTAGGTGCCCCCTTTAATACCCATCAACAAGCTAACCCCTCTCCCCCACCCCCTCCCCTCTAGAACCCTCAGTTTGTTTCTCAGAGTCCACAGTGTCTCATGGTTGTTCTCCCTTTCCGATTCCTACCCCCCCCCTTCGTTTTTCGCTTCCTACTATCTTCTTTCATTTGTGACAGTGCTTTGGAATTGTAATCCATCTTCTCATATGCGCAGGTTATATGACAGTACTAGGAAGTTTTTGTGAAAATATTGCAACAAACTCACCTCACCTCATGAGCAAAGACTGTTGTGGTTTAACAATTCCATTTAAAAGTTCTTGTACAGTATGCGAATCTTCTTGGGCTATGAGGGAAGAAGTATTCATTTTCTAAAATGACATCATGGAAGTCTTAACACATGTAATACAAATTACTGGCCTCTACAGCCATTTATATTAGTGTATACATACACATACACATGCTTGGCAATTCATCCAAGAGGTATTTGCCCTACCTTCAAGAAACTTACAGTCTAGTAGGTAAATGGCCATGTAGTGCAAGGCAGGACATCATCATAGTCACAAGAGAAGTCAATCTAAGTGCTAAGCAAGTGTTGTAAGGGGAGGGAGAAACGTTAGGGATAGAGTCATGGCAAAGGTAGCATTTGTGTTGGGCTGAAGGACATTCTTGGGCTAACTGACAAAATCGAATATGAATGATAGATTAGTTGAGAATATGACATCAATGTTCAGTTTACTGAAGTGGATGGCTGTCCTGTGGCCATGTGCGAGTATATCCCTGTAATTAGGAAATACACAGAGAAGTATGGAGGGGGGTTGGAGGGAAGAGAGCACAAATGATACAGCAAATGGGGTAAAATATTAATAATAGACGGGTCTGGGTAAAGGGCACATATGGGTGCTCTTTGTTCTATTTTTATTTTTGCCACCTTATCCATTCATTTGAAATCATTTCCCAATAAAAAGTTTTTAAGAATCCAACTTTCAGATAAGAGGCAACAGAGGATAGCTGTCCTTATTTTCTGCCTTCTGAAAACTAGAACTAAAATGAAAAGTAGCTCCTTTTTTATATCCCTAAATGTGGTTCATTCTAGTTATTTGTTGACTTCACCAAACCACCGCATAATTTCACTCAACCCAGGATGGAGGGCAGCGGCGTCTGTTTTATAGAACCCGAGGCCTGAAATAGCAGGAGGGCTGTGTGGTCGGGTGGGGTAGAAGCTGGGGCCCTGCCGGCCACATTTAATGTGGTTTGAGCCGTTTGCTATCAGACCTTTCACTGTGGGGTAAACAGTGAGGACAAAGAAAACGGAGAGTCTGACTTAGAACACAAAGCTTTCTGCCTTCTATTTGAGTGTTGCCTTGCCTCCTCCCTCAGAATAGCACACATTTCTTTAAAGATATTTCCCACATGGTGCTTCAGCCACATCCCTGGCATCGATGTGAAATTTTAACTTCAGCAGCAGGATGCCAAGTCCTCATTTCTGCTCTCCAGATAACCTCCCCCAGGTATTTTCTCAGTATGGCTCACACCTGAACTATTCCTCATCCCTCCCCTTTTAAAGCCACTTCTGTTCAAGAAACACATTTTCCAGGTGCTGTAAGTTTTATGGATCCTCCGGAGCGAGAACAGTGGGTGTGAGAAGCGCCTGGAGTCCGGGCTTAGCGGGAAAGAGTTGTGTACAACCCACACCTTCTGTGCCTCCCAGCTGTTCCTCCTGGGAAGCCACAGGCGTTACAAACACTGAGGTCAGCTCTCCCCTAAAGGCTGGGAAGAGTCGATGCCCAGCGCCCAAGGGCCGCTTGCCGCTCAGCAGGTCAGTGTCGGCTGGGCGGGCCAGCCTCCAGATGAGATCCCCCGGGGTCCCAGCTGTGACTCTGCTGCTTACCAGCCAGATGCCCCAGGCCTCACTGAGCCCCAGTTTTCGCATCTACCAAATGGAAATCGTAATCGTCCCAAGCTCCTAGAATTGGTGTGAGGACGAGATACAACAGCAATGCATATCAAGTAGGAAGCGTAAATGGTGGTTATCGCTGCTGCTGCTGGTTTGCTGGTCCTGAGTGTTAAGTGAGCAGTCTGGCAGCTTTCCTCTCTCCCTCTGTCCCTCCCGCAAACGTCTTGGCGTTACATAGTTGATTCAACTGTGTTTAGAGATACTTCTCTTTTGAAGATGAGAACCTTGCAATCGGGTATGAGTAAAAAGTGCTCTTTGAGAAACAGTGAAGGACTCAACAAATATATCAAGATGGGTACTTTTTAATTGTCAACACCCACCCCCCAGGTGGGTGATTTTCCTTTCCTAACATTGTGTGCGTCCTGCTCTTCCATTCTACCAGGCCCTAAACTCCCATGGTGCTCATGCCTAGAGCACCCCTTTCCCTTCCTTTGTGCCTGTTGAGCTCATCACTCAAGGCTTGGCTCAGTGTCATCTTCTGTGGACCTCCCTCACAAAGAAGGCAGAAGAAATTGCTCTGGTGGTACCTTTACTTAACCTTTGAATAGCCCGAGTCATATTAAAATAATGTAGTCTTGCTTTTTAAATTCGTCTCCCCTACTTGATGCTACATTTCTGAAAGATATAGATTATCCATATTTATTCTAGATCCAGCGTAGTGCTTGGCACATCTGCTGTTCAGTGATCGGTGTATTGGGGTTGTTTATTGTTGTTTGTAAATTCTTTGAAAGTATAATAAGCATACAGCAAAGTACTCAAATCAGGAGTACATGGTTTGATATTTTTACAAAGTGAACACACCCATGCACACAACCCCCAGATCAAGAATTACAAATATCAGCCTACTATTAGGAAAAACACAGAAGTCCACCTTCAGTCCTTGCTCCCACCATGGGTAGTCAAAAGTGGGTCCACTTTCTAACATTGTAGTTTTGCTTGGTACTGAACTTTCTACAAAACTGATCTTACTGTATATATTCTTTCATGGCTGGCATCTTTCGTTTAACATTATGCTTGAAATTCTTTCATTCTTATGTGTAGTTGTAGTTCATTTCCTTTCATGGCTATATAGTATTCCACTGTGTGAATGTACCACTTATTTATTTACTTTTTTATTGAAGCATAGTTGACCCATGGTGTGACATTAGTTTTCAGTGTACAACATGGTGATTCGACAAGCCTATACATTATGCTGCTCCCCACAGGTGTAACTACCATCTATTGCCGTGCAATGCTATTATGGTACCATTGCTGTATTCCCTATACTGTATCTCTTATCCACATGACTTACTCATTCCCTAACTGGAAGCCTCTATCTCCCACTCCCTTTCACCCATTTTGCCCATCTCCCTGCCCCCGAATGTACCATTTATTTTTCCATTCTACAGGTGATGTTACATTGGAGTGTATTTTGTGAACTGACTTGAATACTAACTACTGGCTTTTAAGAAACACTTTCCAAGGAAAGGGTGATTGGACAGAAGGTTAAATTCCTGAATTCTGGAAAGGCAGCCCTGATTTCTCAGCCTGAGAAATGAGCAATGACTCAGGGCTCCCAATATCCAGAGCTGGTAAGGTCTTAGAATCAGGATGCCTCAGTTTCCGGGCACATGAGTTCTTTATTTTGCTTTAGCCTGGCTGGTCGCTAAATTAGTAAAAATCAGATAACTTTGGGGCATGGTGGTGTTCCTAGGGTTCTGTTTTACTATTAACTATTGGCATACAAATATGTAGCCAAATGTGTTTTACTAATGATTGTGGCAGCATTAATTGTAATTACTTGTCAATTTCACTTGCTGCTGATCTCTTAATTTCCAACATGTCTGAACAGGTTTTTAAAGCGTTTCACTAGCATTCTTGTATGTCATTTGTCAATAAATGATGAAAAGGTTTGGCTGTTTATATTTCAATGTTACCGTTTTAATAGGCAACTGTCTACATGCCACCCACCACAGAAATGTTTTTTCTTCCCCCTCCCTTTTTTTTTTTTTTGGAATAAGGTGTCTAAGGTAGAGGGAGGAGGGAGGTCTGGTTGCTATGGATATCTGAAATTTCATGTTTACATTTTAAGAGGTAAGCTGAAACCCTCACTGTTTGGTCTCCACCTGAGTAGCGTTCACATTTAGAAATTACAAGATTGTTATTGGCTATCTAGAGCTTGAGGATGTGGCTGAGTACTGGCAGTTAATTAAAACTAGGCTGGCTCTCAATATCAGAATTATGTAGCCTGTTTTTGTAGGATGCCCGTGAAGTCTTCACTACCCTGCAATGTGTTTTTGATGTAAAAAAAATATTTATAAGGGAAACATAACACAGGGCGGCTTGTCCTCATTTACTGGAGAGGTTGGTCACTCCATGAGCTTTTCAGAGTGTGATTCTGCCACAGTGTTCTTTGTCCTTCAGCTCGGCAGACTCTGGGCTGTCATACTTTGATGTGCCCAGGACAGCTGATAGGAGAAGAACAATGCCCTCATATTTTCAAGACAGAAAGTTTGCTTCATGGGACCTATTGGGGAGATCTTAGAAAAGTTTGTCAAATCTCAGGGTATTGCTACTTTAAGTGGCAAGTGAAATAACTTTTAACTATTATTTTAATTATTATTCTTTTAAATGTGTTAATTACACAAGTAATTCATGAATATATTCTCAATGTACAAGCAAAATCTAGCAACACAGCTAAAGAGAAAAATCCTTTGACTATTCCTCATCAGTTCTCGTTTCCGTCTAGTAGATAACTCTTTCATCAGGTTACTATGTATTATTCTTGATCAGAGATCAACAAACTATGGCCCAAGTTCCAATTCAGCTCCCCACCTGTTTTTGTAAAAAAAGTTTTATTAGAACACAGCCATGCCCATTTGTTTACATATTGTCTCTGGCTGCTTTCACACTGTAATAACTGAGTCATGTAGCTGCAACAGAGACTGTGGGGCTCCCAAAGCCTAAAATACTTAACAACTGACCATTTACAGAAAAAGTTTGCTGACCCGTGTACTAGATTTTTTCTTTGCAATTTTATATATTTAGAGTAACATGTAATTTTATATGCAATGTTTATGTATATATATATAATTTTATTTATTTTTATATAGATGGTATTATATGGTACATACTGTTCAATACAACACATTTTTTTCATTTAACAACAGGCCGTTATGATCTGTTACCCATATCAAGACATGTTGCTCTACCTCATATGTTTATTTAGCTGTTGTATATTGTTTGTAGTAGGACCGATTTAAATTTATTTTATCATTCTCTATTTGGTGAACACGTAGTTTATTTTCAGTTTTTACTGTGAAAAATAACGTTATACGCAAACAATGAACCATGGAACACTACATCAAAAACTAATGATGTAATGTATGGTGCTTAACATAACATAATAAAATTAAATTAAAAAAATGCAGCATTAGAAACTGGCAAAAATCTCTATGTTTTCCCTCAAGTATTGGAAAATCATATATACAATATGGTAGCACATTTTTACAACAGAGAAGTTGCATCACAATCATGAAATCATGGCTAATATGAAGAAAAGAGGAATTAATTAACTTAGGGACTTAAAACATGACAGTGCACATTACTTAAGACAGGCATTTTATGCTTCTGATTGCTAAGCGGTGCCTACTCTGGGAAAAGGTCTGAATAGAATTCAAAGTCTCTTTACCTAAAGGACATAAGAGGGAATTGGAAGTGTCTTTAGGTGGGGTATTTGTAAGTTTGCCCTCACTTGAACTGTAGCCTGAGAAAATGTCAAGATTACAGTGTATGTGTTAGAAACATTAAACCATAGAATGTCAAGCTTCTGGAACCTCCACAGTGATCAAGTTGAGCCCCTTCAGTTTTTAGATGAGGACACTGAGCCTCACAAAATTTAAGTGATTTATATGAGATCACAGTGGTAGGTTTTCATCATGACTTACCCTGTCAACTGACTCCAACTCCAGTGGCCTGGATTTTTTTTTTTTAAGGTATGTGTGTATGTATGTATTCATTCATTCATTTATTATTTAGAGCAGGGGCAGAGGGAGAGGGAGAGAGAGAGACTCTCAAGCAGACTCTGTGCTGAGCGTGGAGCCTGACATGGAGCCCAATCTCACGACCCTGAGACTGTGACCTGAGCTGAAATCAAGTGTCGGATGCTTCGCCAACTGCGCCACCCAGGTGCCCCATGGAATTTTTATAACTCAAGGGAAATAAGATTCATAGTAGCACATGATTTAGAAGTTTTATAGTTTGTAAGAAAATTTGTATTTGTCAGCTTTTAAAATACATGATTTAAGTATGAAAATTCATATTAGAGTAGTTTCCTTTCTGATAAAATGTGAGGTATCTATCATTCCCTCAGCAATCACAACAAAGAAGAGTCCAAACTGATCAATGGAAGTTTTTCTTCCTGACAATGTCAGGCCATTTGTTCATGCACATCAAAGTATCTTTGGGTTAGAAATAAACAACCTCAGCTGGAGTCATCTTAGCACCTTGATATGTCTCAAAAGGTTAATCCCATATAGATACATAATATTTTCTAGAATTATAAGGAAATTTTTGCTTCTAGTAAAGCAAAAATAATCACTGATGCTCATGTGAATGAACAGTTTTGACATTTTAGAAATGGCACCAGTGGTTGGCAAAACCTACATTTTCATGAAGAAATGCCTTTTAAGCATTTCGTAGTTTTGGGCGATGATAGACCCACCCTCCATTTGGATCCAAACTCTCGCAGACGTGACATGAAACTGCAGTAAAGGGAGTGACATGTGTTTTTCAACCTCACATAAAATCCGGCAGCTATTTAGTGTTAAATGAGACACACGCCTTTAAGTACCTCTTTCCATGCTTCTCACAGTCTTTTCTCCTTCATTATTCTTAGCTAGATTAATTTTCAGCCTAGTAGTAGTAAAAGAAGCAACATAAAATGAAACACAATACTCAGAACTACCTATTTCCTAATTCATAAGTTCAGTGTGGGTCGCCATTGGTGCCATGCGAAGATTTGCTTAGAAAACAGTCACAGTCCATATTCTTTACAATAGGATAGAAGAGATTTTTGCCACTGATGATTGTCTTTGTTTAAGTGCCAGCAATAAGCACTTGGTGTCTTGGAACAGAGAAAAAGAGGGAAATGGTTAGAGCAAACTCTGCTATTTAATTTCTTGGCCTAGAAACCATGTAGAGACAGAGAACAGCCTGAGAACAACCGAGCATGGCCAGTCTCAATGACTGGAAGACGTGAAACAATGTTGGACATTTTGTCAGATTAATAGATGGTCACTAAGTATTTCTAGACTTCCTGCAAGGTACATTATTAGGGATTAGGGGCACATATTAAATTACAGACAAGAGCTTTGTTTCCCAAATTATAGCCCTTGCTAGAAAAAGCAAGGCAAACAAACCATAATCAACATCCAAGTGGGAATTTCTTCTTAGTAGGTCTAGGGGCAAGACTCTTAAGGCATTCATTATTTAAAACTGTGGCTGAACATATAAAATAATGAAACAGCTCGTTGAAAGCCAATCAGTTATATACCACAAATAAAATACTTTGATAAATAGTTCTCTCTTATGAACACAATTATGTTGTTGTTTTGGCTTCATGGAGACAGAGAATGAAGGCAGCCATTCATAGAATAAAACCAGAGTTATAGGATACAACACCAAAGTCATAGAACGAAGAACCCCCAGAACTGGAAGGGACTTTAAGGTCACTTAGTCAAATGCCAATATCATCAAAAATATTATCCACCTGGTAGATTTTACTTGTAAATTTTTAAAACCCCAGACTGACTTCCCCTTACCTCTCCTTGAATTTTAAATTTGCCACCTCATACCACCACTTGAGAATGCAAATCCTTTTTAATATTAGCGTAAGAAAAATAAAAGAAGATAAATATACATGAAACTAAATTTTTTGAAAAGCTACATGTAGCATTTCAAAGTTAAAAAAAAGCCACTGAAGCTTTTTGATTGCTTTTATTTTAAATCTTAGCTGAAATATACAATAGCACAGATAATCCATTCCCTCCTCCCCCTTAGAGGGGCTAATCAGATGTAACCACACATGCCTCAAATTTGCCACGATACTGTCCTCCAGAGACTAAATAGGCAAACAAATATTAAAGTCAAGAATGGCGCATACATATATATATGTGTGTGTGTGTGTGCACATATATATATCTGCAATAAGAATAGTTATTACAGGGAAATAATTACTGAGAAATTAATAAAATATGTGTGTTTTCCATATAATGTAAGGAACCTAGAAGGATTCAACTACATACAGGGCTGATAATGCTAAGAAGGAAAGGGTAGTGTTTGGGAAACCTAATGCCAAGGTGGTAACTAGGTGGTTAGCCAATGACTTATTTCTCTGAACTTGATCAGTGAGAGTCTCAAAAGAAGAGCTACAAGCCCAGCAGTTCTTCAAAGTAAGATCCTGGAATGTTCAGACTCTTAGAAGTAGACATTAAGATATTTCCCAGATTTATACAGATAACCACATCTGTGGTTTTCATCTGTGGCCAGTTTCCAGGTGTGTTTATAAAATATGCATGAAGCAAAGATAGAAACAAACAGAAAAAAATAATCTGGAAGTAAAAGACATTTCAAGGAATATAAGAAAATTACCCCCCCCAAAAAAGTGCTATAATTGATATATTTTGAGTAGTAAGAGATAATTTTACACTCATAAAGAACAAGATGCTGTGAAAACGCTGAAAATAAGGAGTTTTACAAATCAAAAATATAATAGTTGCATGAGGAAACAAGCAAACATAGCCAGAATATGAGACAGTCTATAAGAATGTGAATATCTACCAAAACGGAATGTCATTTAAGAAAAATTATGTGTGGGAGGGGTGGGGCGAAGACAGGGGACAGTGCTTTATTAGGTTAAAAGATTCTGAAGCGGTGTAAGAAGCAAATTCAGTATGTGAGCCTTATTTGGGTCCTGGTTCAAAAAAGAAAGCAGCTATAGAAGACATTTAAGGCACAAGTAAAGATAGGTGCCTGTAGATTGGATATTAGGCAATATTGGGATATCATCATTAATTTTCTTGGTGCAATCCATGGTATTGTGGTTAATAGGAGAATGTGCTTGTTTCATGGGATGCTTGCTGAAGTTATTAGGAATGAAGCGTCATGATATCTGAAACATTCCAAATGGTTCAGCACAATATTAAAACAAAAAAATATGCAAAAATTTTACTCTGTTTTACTTTCTTTTTATGACAGCAATCCGTTTTCAATGTAGAATAAATAGAAAATCAGAAAACAGACAACAAAAATGGAATGTTTGCAAGCAAACGTAAATACAACTTAACTTACCAGCACTGCTAACACTTTGGTGCTGTGTGTGTGATAGCAGGTCAAAATATATATTATGTACTAATATATTTATAACATACATACTATAACATGTATATATACATACATAACACAATATATGTGTATACACACCTACAATCTATTTTTTCTTACAGTATAACATCTTTTCACATTAAAAATGTTAATCAGGTAATTTTTTAATGGTTAAAGCATAGTGTTGTACCGAACGCATGAACCCTAATTTATTGTACCCACCTCTTCCAGAGAAAGGAGTTGTGTTTGTTATTACTCAGGTGTATCTCTTCCTCCTTTCCTTTAGTGTGCATAACTTAAAATGCTCCTGAATTCCCTCTTGGTGAGACCTCAGCAGTTTGTTATGTTTTCTTATCATCCATTCTGTCAATGGCATTTTTCTCTCATTTACATTAGCCCAGAAGGGCAAAGAGCATTTTTATCTAGATGGGTAAATCTTACACATAACAAATTGGTTGCATATCTTTGCTCAGGCTAATCTGATAAACTACCTATTTCTCAAGTTATAATAACATTCATGGTGGCGGTGAACTTGATGAAGTTTCTGGAGTCTCCAAAGACAGAAGCTGATTGCTTGAGGCTACATTGCATTTAGCTAATGCAATAAAGGGTTGCTTTTCATATTGAGAAGATAAAGACTGGGGGTAAAGAGCATGGTTAACATATTAGGGGAAATGCAGAATAATCACATATGGTAATTTATTGCTTTGGAATGTAGAATATTTTTATTGTAATATCTTCATTTTGAATCAGGCCATTTGGCATCAAACAGACCCAGCTTCAAATAACAGCCTTGCTACTTCTTAACCGTGGCCAAGGTTTTAACCTTACAGTTCTCTCTGCCCAGTTTTTTCATGTGTAATATGGATTGTGAGGTTTATACAGAAGTCTCATAGATCTCTTATAAGGATATAATGAGGTCACATATTAAAAGCTTTCTGTCAATTATAAGGGATTAGTGATGGTGGGGTGGGTTGTGGGTCATAATAGTATTAGTAATAGCAAGAATTTATAACAGTAGCATAAAAGAGTAATAGTAGGAATATTAGTAATGGGTAACCTTACTGAGATATTTATATTATAAGACAAGTTTCTTGTGGATAAATTTTGATTTTAATCAGATGCATTTATGATAGTGTGTTTTTAGGCACTCCAAAAACTATTGTATTTATTTATATTTGGAAGTACAAGGGGAAAAGAGGTATTATTTGCCCCTAAAATTTTATAATTAAAATTAATATTTATT
Organism: Eumetopias jubatus; assembly: GCF_037043125.1. Classification (NCBI taxonomy): domain Eukaryota; kingdom Metazoa; phylum Chordata; class Mammalia; order Carnivora; family Otariidae; genus Eumetopias; species Eumetopias jubatus. The sequence goes on from NW_028274820.1 coordinate 40,489,146, forward strand.
TTATATTTTATTGTCTCTGGACGGGTTTTATTTTGTAGTAAAGTGCAATATCAGCTTAATAAATTCTCCTCAATAAAGTATTTCTACTAAATTTATAGCCTCTTAGATCTGTACTCAAGATTCCTAATTTTGCATAACCATTCCTTTAAATTCATAGTTGTTGTCAACTTGAGTCTGGATTATAAAGGAGAAAATGTACGCCTTTTAAAGTAAGTGATATGAAATAGCCATATGTAATTTAGCTATCTCATATAAATTCACTTCAGAATAACCCTTGTTTTTACTTTATTTAAAAGATACTCTTGGGAAAGGGACAAGTTTCTGAAACATTAAGTTAGCACTATTCATTTTCTTAACTTCAAACATTAGGTATTTTGTAACCCAAGAGACACTCAATACAAAGAAATGAACGTGTCTTTTTATTATGAAGGATTAATGGGGTAGGTGTTTGTTTTGTTTTTTAGTGAAGAATTAGTGGGGTGAGTATTTAAAAAAAACACCCATTTATCAAAATATAGAGTAATAATTAAGGCACAGAAAGCCATTCTTCCTACCTATTAAGATTATTTCATCTTAGAGTTTTAGAAAAGCACATAAGCATAATGATGTGAGGTGCTGAAATAAACATGTAGATAAATATAACTAAGCTCTTAAAACCCCATCTCCTCCACAAAATCTGCATTAACAGCCTGTAAGATGTGATTCTGGTCACCCACAATCTACTACATATTCAAGCATATAAGGAATATACACCCCACTCATTCTACGAAGGCACTATTTGAAAATACACTGGAGTAGAGCAGAAAGAGTCCCTGTCTATACCAATTACAGTTCATTCATCAATTAATTCATTCAACAAATACGTAATAAGCATCTACCCTGAGCCGGGCCCTGTTCTAGGTGCTAAGGACGCGACAGTGAACATGGCAGGCGTAGTCCCTGCCCTCATGTATCTTTTATATTGGTTGGAGGGGGGCATACAATAACAAATTGCTACAGAGTATCAAGTCGATACAGGGCATGTCAGATGGTGGTGTGCGCTAGTGAGGAGAAAAGAGCACAGTGAGGAGACAGTCGGCCAGGTGGAAGGATGTTGTTCTTTTGTATAGGATGGACAGCAAAGACCTCACTCACCTGCTAGAGTTAGACACGGACATGGAGAAAGGAACAAAGACAGCTCTGGATCACTGGAGGGAAGGAGTGTAAGCAGAACTGATGTGAAGGTCCTGGTACAGGTAGCAATCTTAGTATCTTTGAGGGACAGCCCAAGTTAACTAACTTCTCTGAGTTGCAGTTTCGTCTAGGGTCAAACCGGAAGTAGCAGTGCCACAGTGAAGGAGGGTTTATGGGGATGAAATGAAACAGAGTGTGCAGCCAGCGTGGCACACAGTGAATGCTCTGTAAATCTCCAGTGCATTTCTTCTGTAAATACTGTTTGTATTGGTGTGTGTGCTTTCTACATCGTTATGGTCTCTCTTCCTTGACAGTGATGTGTCTTTTAAACATGAGGGCCAAAATCATTACCAAATTGTGCTGCAGAAGACATAAAACAACTGTGTTATATGGTTTAAAGATACCCATGAACCACTGCATGAAGTGTGACTTCATGCTTTCCTTGTCTTTCTCAGGTCCTGCCACCACTGGTCCACTCCAGAGCCTCTGCTGCTGAGGCCTTCTCCTACAGATGGCAGGTTTGGGGGTGGGACATGCCCAAGATAGCTCCAGACCAGCTCCCTTCCATTTCTTACTCCATCCCTAGGAAACTCCTGTCACCATACGGGGGGATAGGGCAGGTTCCGTCCCCCACTCCTCTGAACCCTAACCTCATTCTCCAGTTTCTTCTTTTCCAGCTTAGAGAGGCATAGGAGCTCAGGCAGTGGAAATCATCTGTATAAGAGAGTAGAATAAATTTAGGAGCATGGTGGAGGTTGGCACCTGAGAGGCGGAGAAGTGAGAAAAGAAAGGAGAAAAATACTTCTTCAGGCATCATGGTAGAGTGGCTGAGAAGCTTTTAAGAATAGAAAAGACCAATAAGTATTTCTATGTGGTTTGTATTGCCGCACTATAAATTCTTTCCAACTCTTTTAACCTTCCACAAAGTCTTCTACAAAAGCAGGTCTTTGTATATGGCTTCTTTTGGGTAGCAGTTAAAGAAAGGGGTGAATTCCATCTGAGGGTCAGCATCAGGGCAGAAATTAATGCAAAGCCCTGTGATCAAGAGCGGGGGAGTCAGAATTCTGCAGAGGCAGTAAGCAGGAGCCAGAGATGACCAGCCCTCCTTGCCAGAGACATTCTCAAGAGGCTCTCAAGGGCACTGAACATTTGAAGCCTATGGTATACCACTCTTCAAGACAGGATCACCTCAGGTGACAGGCACATGTGCACCACACTTGCTTTGGGAGGCATCCCAAGCAAAGACTCTGAACTCTCTGGGATGGTAACAGGAAAGTCCGGCTGAAGCTGAAGATCTGAGAGGGCCATTGGACCTGCCAGAGAATGGATATGACAGGAGACGTCCACTTTGTCAACATCCTTGAATGGACCAGTGCTACTACCATTCAGCACATTCTCAAGCTGCATTGTTGAGGTCCCGAGACCACATTCAGAAATGGGATGGGATTCACAGTGGGAATGGCTTTGTTAATGTCAGGAGTTCACTGGCTTGGTCTTGAGTCAACTCCTTTGATTTGTTAGAACACAAAGGAAGTTGGTTTGGCATCACCACCTCAGACTATATCCATCCAGGGCGGTACATAACATTTATTGCACATCTAGTGTGAGTAAAGGCTTGTGCTGGGCTTGTAGATGAATTAACAACATCTAGCTCTTACAACTCCTTGAGATAAGTACTATTGTTATTATTCCTAAACAAGGAGGCATAATTTGACCCAAATACAGGTTTTGGGAAACTGGACCATCTGGAATAAATGAGAGTGCTGACGGCAAATTTTGTGAGACATGGGAGTTGAAGAAGCAACCAATTAAGCAATTCTTTAGTAGCAGATGGGCTGCTAGCTTTACAGATGCCTAGCGTCTGCGTGGGGCTTCTAAGGTGATGATGTAAGTTCATTTACATCTGTCTGATGTTTCCTTTTAGACCATAAGTTTCCTGGGTCAGGTCCTATGCCATGGGTTTCCCTCTGTCTCCGCAACCGTGCTTTGCACGGGAGGGTTTGTGGCCCATTGCAGGCAAGAGTGGAATGATGAGGATGAAAGTCAGGAAACATTAGGGCTTTGTGAAGAAATAAGTGAGATTTGAGTTTGAGCAAAGAGCAAATTGAGGTGAACAAAAAGAGTGTGGTCAAGGTAAAAGAGTTTGTGTGAAAAGTATGTGTACTTAGAAAATGTGCTTAGAAAATGAAGCTGCATTTCAAGGTCTGGTCCTAGAGTGTGCCTACCAGTCTTCTTTGGAATTTATACATGTACTCACGCAAGTGCACTGGTCCTCAGAACACCCAGCTACCCGTGACTGCCCTGGGCAGGGCTAGTGATGGGTGGGGGGATGTGATGCAGACACTTTCTAGAAACCCCATCTTTGAAGAAAGCTAATTTATTGCACATTTGAATGCTTGGCTCCCAATGGCCATTAACTTAAGCCCGACTCACCGAAGTAGATGGCTTTTAATGAGGAATTGCTTTCCTGCGAGGAAAATTCTTAAGATTGTTAGAAAAGGAAAAAATAAACCCTGGGGGATTGTCAGAACTGGTAGAGGAGGCCCGCAAAGTAGCCTGGCTGGATTTCCTTTCAACGCTGAGATGAAAGTCATTCAGCATGGAGCTCTCACCAGTGAGGATTTGAGAGGATTTTGTTCTTGGTCTTTATTGCCAGGAACTGTAATTAGCAGGCAAATGTAAGAGATGGAGATATATATATATATATATTAACTGATTTAAATAACCTCCCCTTTTAAAAACCCACATCCATTGTAACCAAAGTGGACCTGAATAGTGGAAGTCCAAATGAACAGATGTTTTCTATAAATCCACAAAACAGTGCACCTGTTAGTTTTTCTTTTGGGCCTGAAGATTAATAAAGGACTTTGTTGGAATGGCCGTCACCAAAAAGACAAGAGGTAACAAATGCTGCTGTGGATGTGGAGAAAAGGAGACCTTTGTGCACTGTTGGTGTTGTAGTAAATGGGTGCAGCCCCTGTGGAAGACAATATGGAGGTTCGCCAAAAAATTAAAAATAGAAATACCATATGATTCAGCAATACATCCAAAGGAAATGAACAAACTAACTTGAAAAGATCTCTGCATTCCCATGTTCATTGCTGCATTATTTGCAATAGCCAAGGCATAGAAGCAACCCAAGTGTCCATGGATGGATGAATGTATAAAGAATATTGCTTAGCCATAAAAAAATGAGGAAATCCTACCAATTTCAACAGCATGGATGGACCTTGAAGGCATTATGCTAAGGAAAATAAGAGAAAGATAAATACTGTATGATCTCACTTATATGTGAAATCTAAAATAAAAACAAAAAACCCAAACTTACAGAAAAAGGGATCAGACTTGTGGTTACCAGAGGCAAAGGGTGGGCAGAGGGAGAATTGGAGGAAGGTGGTCAAAAAGCACAGATGGCCAGTTATAAGATAAATAAGCACCAGGGATGGAGTGTACATGATGACTAGAGCTAACACTGCTATGTGATATATAGGAATGTTCTCAAGAGAGTTAATCTTACGAGTTCTCATCACAAGGAGAAAACATTTTTCCTTTTTTCTTTCTTTTCATTTTATTGCGTCTATATGAGAAGATGGATGTTAGTGAACTTACTGTGACAGTCATTTCCGCATATATGTAAATCAAACCACCATGCTGTATGCCTTAAACATAAGTTTAAAAATTGATGTATGTCAATTTTCTCAATAAAACTGGGAAAAAATTTTTAAATAAAGGACCTTGGACTAGTTTGCCATTAATCTCATGGTTCTTTTTATCAGTAATCTTATCTCCAAAATCCTTTAACAAGTATATTAGAAATCTTTGATTTTTAGATGTTTTCACCTTGAATTTTTTTTTAAGATTTTATTTATTCATTCGAGACACAGAGATACAGAGAGAGAGAGAGAGAGAGCACGAGCAGGGGGAGAGGCAGAGGGAGAAGCAGGTTCCCCGCTGAGCTGGGAGCCGGACGTGGGGCTTGATCCCAGGACCCTGGGATCATGACCTGAGCTGAAGGCAGACACTTAATGACTGAGCCACCCAGGTGCCCCCCCCCTTTCACTTTAAATTTTTTCCCCTGTTGGTAAATATTTATGACACTCCTAGGAGGCTTGATATTTTTTTATAGAGAAATGTGTCCCTTAAAGGAAATATGGAAAATGGTTGCTTAGAAAATGTGAGGTTTTTTATATTTCTTAAAGGACTCCTATTTAAAGAGCTTTAGGAACATATAATGATAAACACTTGCCATCCTTAGACTATGAAAATGTCACTTGACACCACTTTGAGGCACCTTTTAAAAACTTTGTTTTGCTTTGGTTTGCTTTGGGTTTTTTGTTATTGCTGTTTATTTGGTTAGTTTTGTCTGTCGCTTACTTGCTTTTTCCATGAACATTAATGTGCTTGTATTGACTCATTCACATCTACTTCTTGATTGACCAAAAATATACTTTAGTGTAGGAAAATCAATGAAAAAGCTTATTGATATATCTGTTCAATATGTGCTATTGAGTCTTACATGTATATGAATAAGTGGCTTGTGTTGCTAGTAAGGAGTGATGAACCATGAGTGTCCTTTATCATCGTCCTGTTCTGCCATCTGCCATTTCACAGCAGAGTTTGGCAAAACTGAATTAAGGGTCATGACCAGAGACTCAGTAGGTCCTGTTCAGTCCAAGAGACAAGGGACGGATGGAGAAGCAACATCATGGTCAGCTGGGAAAGGTGTGGCTACAACCATACTCATAAAACAGAAGTGACAGGATTAAGATCAGCCTAGAAACACCAGCAAAAGCATACCAACAAAATACCCAGAGATGAATATCATGAAAATTAACCCAGTGTAGAATAATCATGACCCACTTAAGGTTCCGATTGCCTCCACTTCAGGCTATGTGAAAATTTCAGTACCTGTTGCAAAGCATCACTGTTTCCTTCAGTCTTTCTCTCCCTGAGACTAGTCCTGTAACTCTTCAAAAGAAAATGATCTGTTGAGCTAAGAATGAACAGGGTTGAATAAAATAGACCAGTGTATTTTGGTGACAATGATTATACCTTTTAAAGTTTTCATAAATAGCACTTTACTATTATCATTATTTTCTGCTCAGTAGATAGCACCAGTTCCAGAAGTTTTGTGATATAATTGAAATTGATTTTTTTACTAAGCAGCATATTTGGTATTTCTTCAATGAGGCTCCAGCTCTCCTCCCGCAGGCCCGCCCCCAAATCTGTGGTGAAGAAAACATGACTTCACTCCATCTTGTCTTTAATATAGCCTTGGCCTTCCTCTTCACAAAACTCTTAAGGCCTTCAAGGTCATGGGGTCTATTTACAGAGTATGGGATGTGCTCCAGGGGAGGCAAGGGTCTCATGTTTTCACAGTTACGATAAAACACGGGTGGTCCAACTGAGGATCAATTTGGGATAGTCTTCTCTGGATTTGGCTTTTGAAGGTTTGCTTAGGAGCTGAGGAGGTTTTTTTTCTTTTCTATTCTTCATTACCAAGTCTTGTCTGTTACAGTTTTAAGCAGTACATCCAACCTTTTTATTAGAGGTTAAGTTTAAAATATCTTTTCTCATGGCACAATTCTAAGCGCATGCTTTACCCACTCTGCTAATGCCTCCAGCTCACCAAATGAGAGCGAAAATCTTTCCGTGACACGATGGTATCGCCATCTCTTTGCAAGTGGGAGGACTACACGCCTACACAGCACATTTTCTCTGTGTTGTGGTGTTCGTGCAGCAAAGAGTTGCACTTCTGAGGGGTAACTTGTGTAAGCACTTTCGTGCCTCTCGCCTTGGAGACTTTGTCCAGACTCCTAGCCAAGTGGAGGTCAGGAAGGACCCCACCCTGACGCTTCTTTTCTGTAAATGTTTCCCTGTGGTTCTCCACAGCCTCCTGGAATGTATTCCTTTCAATCTCCCTCGGAATCATTTGTGTTTCATTATTTGCAGATGGGGGGGAAGAAGGGCAAATTGACAAACAGGGAAGGGTCTTTTTATTTAATATGTATACGGTCGCCTGCTGGAGTCTGAAATGCGTGTTTGGGCTCCAACTGAAGGAGTCTGATAATAGAGCGTAAGGATCTTCCTTTTCCCACCTTCTTTTCTTCTTTCCTTTCATTTCCCTCCCTCTTTTTCCTTCTCTCCTTCCCTTTTTTTGTGTTCTGTCTGTCTTAAGGCCGGTTTGCCCCGACACTGCCCGTTTACCTTTTCCTTATGATGGAACCTTTTCGTCCTTCTGACTCTCAGATTTGTTCTAAATCGCTGCTAATGCATTTATCACTTTTGACATAAGGTGGTAGATTTTTTTAGCTTGTATTTTCCTCCCCTTTGCAACTCTCTTCTTTCACTAATGGTGGAGAGTGACAACTAGTGATTACAGGAATCCTGAAAATGCCACTGGGAACTCAGCAACAAGAGGTGCTTCATCAAGACGAAGACGTGCATTCAAGCCTGGAGCCCCAGATGCACCCCCCCCTTTTATCCTCACTTTACTAGTAAAATCAAAGCAACCTCTTTTTACTTCCTGACCTGGAGGTTCTAGCAGAAAACCTCAGCGAGCCCAAGGGTACACCTGGCCCCACTCAGTGCTTTTATGCTCCCCTCCCACTTGCAGTCTACTCTGAAGTGAATGCTATGTTATTTCTGTACCAGGCAAAAAACCTTTTTTGTGTAAATAGAGATACAAAATGTGTAGGTGCTACATAATAAGCTTAAAAAAAATAAAACTCAAATCTTCCAGTGTATTTCCACTTTAGTGTCTCGTTTCCTCTTTCTCATTCTTCCTCTGTCCTTTTTTTAACTCATCGTGTTGACCTTTATCTCTTCCTTTTTCCACTTTGGACTTACTGAAATGTGTGGCTGAGTCCAGTGGAGCTTAGGGAATGACTGATCACATCAGACCTTCAGCGTCTGCTTATCCACCAGAGTTGAACGCAAAGCCAGCCTGCAAAACCGCTCTGGTCTCCGTGGAAGAGAGCAGCGGCTGACCTTGAGCAGGCCCAGCTGTGAATTACCATGCACGGTCCAGATCTTAACAAGTTCATACATTCATTCAGCAAATGTATGTTTGGCACTTACCAGGTGCCTGGCTGCTCTAGTTCTGAGGATGCTACAGAGGACGGAGCAGACGATTGTCCCTCCACATGCACCCACGTGTTACAGTGTATTTTCACAATTAGAGTTACAAGTAACTCTAACATCTTCTAGAAATACAGTCGCCAAAATTTTAATGACTGTAAATATCTTCTTCACTTTTGTACGTCCTCTTCTATTTTTTTTTTTAAAGAAATGGATGCTGCAAAATCAAAGTGAACTGTTTTTGTCTCCTTTTATGTGAGTAGGACAGCCTTTCACAGGACATGTTTTCCTTTGTCTTCCCCCATTTCCTTGGCTCTATTGGAAAAAAAGAAAGAGAAAGAAAGAAAGGAAGGAAGGAAGGAAGAAAGAAAGGAAAGAAAGAAAGGAAAGGAAAGGAAAAAAGAAAAAAAGAAAGAAAAAGAAAGAAAGGAAAAAAGGAAGGAAAGAAAAAGAAACATGTTTGGATTTTCACCACCTGGTTATGGTTAGTTCTTTATTTTAAAATCGCTTTCAAAACAGATCAGACATTACACTGTTAAAGACAATTTTCACTGTCGGTATTGAATATCATACTGCTCTTGTAGTAATAACTGATAGATATCTAGAATAATCTTCAATAGGACTGAGACTATAAAGAACTGTCAATCACTGAGTTTAGCTTTAAACACAGATGATTTGAATTCATGTTAGCAGCACGAGGAAGCCAAGAAGATGGAATGGTGCTGCTTGGAGAAAAGATGATAGGATTACCTCTGCAGTTTGCCTTTCTTGCTGGTCGTTTGAGTCACTAAATCAAGGCAAAGTTTATGAAAAGCCTGTGGCTGAGGTCTCCCAACTCTTCGTTCCTGCTGAGATTTTCCTATTATAAATCTGCTGTCAGAAATAAGTGCTTTCCTTGTGACTTAATTCTAGGCAGGCCCAAACACCTTGGATCAACACGTTGGCTAGGTGGCCTTGATAGTCTGGAGAGCAACAGAGACCTCATTACCTTGAGCTGTTACAAAGAAAAGGGGTTCACATGCTCTCTGCCATCATTCACTGCTCTGGCAACAGCCCTGTGGTTGCTGAAAGAAGCCATGAACTCGAAGGGGGTCAGAGGGCCCGAGCTTTGAGGGGTGGGAAGGGCGCAGCAGATGAGGAAAGAGAGAGAAGTAGCGTTCGTGGATTCAAAGGGGTTATCCATTTAGAAAGAGACAACTCCACTTTTTCATGTGTTCCATGCTACCTCATTTAAAAAATTGGTTATTTAAAAATATTTCTGTTGCTATCATCATTGGCTAGACTTGCACTGTCCAGTATAGGAGCCACTAGCCACATGAGGCTATTTAAAGTTAAAATAATTAAAGTCTAATAAAATTTCAAATCCAGTTCCTCAGTTTGTACTAACCTGATTTCGAGTGCCGCACGGCCCCACCTGGCTCAGGGCTCCTGTGTCAGCACAGATAAAACATTCCATCATCAAAGAAAGTTCCATTGGACAGCACTGGTATAGATAATGTTTGTAGAATATCTCTTGGTCTTTGGCCACTCGACACCTTTACATGGATCGGGCATTTAAAAGGTTTGGGCAGTAAGGGCCAAATGCTAAAATTTAAGCATATTTCCATTTTGAATATTCTGACTTTGTATTAGTTGTCTTCCTGTTAAAGCTATGTGGATGGTTACATTCATTACTATGTCTCTTAAATGTCTTTGAATATGATATATGTCAGTGCTATGTGCTCCCCAGAGGGTCCAGTCCTCAGACTGTTAGTTATCAGCCTGTAATGGAGTAGGTGAAGAAATTGAGAATAAGCATTTAGACATTCTTATGGGGATTCAGCATTGCAGCGACTTCTGGTCATTCACGTTGATTGCATTTTACAAAAAGATCAGTCTATGACAGAATGGAAATTTTTTAAAAAGAAACTGGCCCATCACCTTACTTGAGAAGCAAAGATGTTATGAAAACTTTCGCCTTTGGAAACACATTAATCAGATCACCTAAAAATTTCAGACAGCATCAGCTTATACTAAAGGAACAAAAGCTCAATTCAGAGTAAACAATTAAATGTGTAATTATTTGGCACTACTGTGAACTTAAGCTACAGTAGTTTTCTCCTTCAGTCTTGAATGTATATTAATGATGTTAAGGCCAGGTGCTCTTTTCTATAAATCTAGTTCCATTTGTGTGGAGCATCCTCTATCTCAGAGAGCCTTGACCAGAGTAAGGGGGAAGGGGTGCCTGTTATCAAGAGGAATGTGCTTGTTTATTATGTTTGGCCAAGTTGGGAAGATTTGTGCTTTAGCTAATAAAAGTTTCTACTACCTGAAAAGTATTACAGTATTTGACTTGAAAAATAAGTGTCACTGTATCTCAGCACAAAGAAGTTTCCCTGTGCTGTGAAGGGATGTTCTATAACATATGGAGCAGGCCTTGGCCTGCTCATTTCAGTGCACTCAGCACAAGGACCAGAATCTACATGGAACATGCATGTTGAGTTGCTGAATAAATAATATGTAGTATTAAGTGCTTATCGGCTATCTTCTCCGACTAAATTCTGAACTTTCCAAGGGAAGGAGCTATGCTTAGCTCCCTTTATCTCCCTCACCTCCCACAGTGGATACTCAATGAAACTCCTCGCTTCATTGGTTATTGGAACTACACAATGCCATTAAAACAAACACATTTAACAATCAGGTCGTTCAGTTCATTCAATATGATACCAAATCAGTACTTCGATATTTGCCTCATCTGATTGTTCCGTAGTCCTAGATATATGGAGTTTAAACTGCAGTGAGGTCAATGACTTGTGTAACCAAGAAACCCTTATTCCGAGTTACTGCCATTCCTTAGCTCTAAAACGATAATACTGGTTTGTGTTAGAGACAATATAAGGAACAAGTTATTGTAAAATATTTTACTAAGAAATAAGGCTAAATTCTCATTACATGGGATATTACTACCAGAAATTAGCCAGTATTCATTGGAACTTTTTGTAAAGCTTGGTTCCACATGTCAGAGGAAGCTGGGATTTGTTGCTTGGGATTGCAGAAAAAAAACCTGGTCCTTGGAAAAAGGATCTCAGGGCAGTCTGCTTCCCTCATTTCCATTTCTTTGCATCATATAACTGACCCTTAAATCAACATTCCTTCCCAAATAAATAAACCATTCAAGCTGTTTACCTTCTGCTGCTACTTACTCATCAACTTGGGATTTCTGAGTTACTCGTTCTCCAAAAGCAACCACTCTCTGGGTCTTATCTGGGAGTTCTTGACTGGGAGCTCTACTGATCTGAGGAAGGAAGAAGCTGAGGCCTAAAGATATGTGGGTGTTCTCTCCACCAATAACTCACACAAGCTGGATGTGTCAAGAGGGGGGAAATGATTCCTACAGCCCGAAGCCACCTTCTGGAGGCAGCGCTCAGGAGTTAGAAAGCTCATTCTGAGCAACAAAATGTTCTTCTGACTTATGGGCGATTTGGGATGTAAGAAATCATGGAATTTATAGGAGAAAACACAGACAGAAGTAGGCTCTGAAAGGAGTGAAGCTCTCCATCTTTAAGCACACAGAGTGCATCCTTCGGGACTTGGTCTTAAAGCCACATTCACACCCAGGAGAAACCGCGCACCCCTCATGAGGGCTTCCACTGAAAGGAAGAAGTATGGGCTGAGTGTTACCCAGTCCATCACAGATGCAGATGTGTATCTTCAGAGAGCGTGTGGATCTGATACACCGTAAGCCAGGATTTCTCAACCTCAGCACCGTTAGCATTTGGGGCTGCTTAAGTCCTCTGGGGGGGGGGCTGTTCTGTGCATTTTAGAATGTTTAACAGCATCACTGGCTTCAACCCACTAGATTCCAGTAGCAACCACCCCCAGATGTGACAACCAAAAACATCTCCAGACATTACCCAATGTCCCTTGGGGGGCAAGATCACCTTGGATTCAGAACCACTACCATATGGAGACTCTCATAGGGTTCCAGTGTGCTGTTATTTCTCAGAAAGATCTGGTAACTTTGTTTTAGGAGTCTCTGGGAAAATGATTAAGGAATGCATACTTCATGTTATAACCAAAAAGTATGTATACCACCACTTATATGAGACACTCAGTTGCGTTCTGAACAAAGCAATCAAAATTCCTTTTTTTTTTTTCTGGACATGGATTTTCTGAGCCAATCAAATGACAGTTCTTGCCATGTAGAGAATCAGAATATAAATCGTATTTAAAATATATCAATAAGAGTTGACATCACCTCTGTCCTAAGATGTGCCTTAAAGAACTTGTCTGTTCATACAAATGGCCAACAGACATGAAAAAAAGCTCAACGTCACTCGGCATCAGAGAAATACAATCAAAACCTCAATAAGATACCACCTCACACCAGTCAGAATGGCTAAAATTAACAAGTCAGAAAACAACAAATGTTAGGATGTGGAGAAAGGAGAACTGTCTTACATTGCTGGTGGGAATGCAAGTTGGTACAGTCATTCTGGAAAACAGCATGGAAGTTCCTCAGAGAGTTAAAAATAGAGCTACCCTACAACCCAACAATTGTACTACTAGGTATTTACCCCAAAGATACAAATGGAGTGATCAGAAGGGGCACCTGCACCCCAATGTTTATAGCAGCAATGCCCACAGTAGCCAAACTGTGGAAAGAGCCCAGATGTCCATTGACAAATGAGTGCATAAAGAAGATGTAATATTACTCGGCCACCAAAAAAATCTTGCCATTTGCAACAACGTGGATAGAACTAGAGGGTATTATGCTAAGTGAAATAAGTCAATCAGAGAAAGACAATTATATGGTTTCACTCATGTGTGGAATTTAAGACCAAAACAGAGGAGCATAGAGGAAGGGAAGGAAAAATAAGACAAAATCAGAGAGGGAGACAAACCAGAAGAGACTCTTAACCATAGGAAGCAAACTGAGGGTTGCTGGAGGGGAGGGGGGATGGGATAACAGGGTGACAGGTATTAAGGGCAAGTGATGTAATGGGCACTGAGTGTTCTTTACAACTGATGAATCAGTGAACTCTCTGAAACTAACACTATATGTTAATTAATTGAATGTAAATAAAAAAGAACTTGTCTATTAATTTAACATGCAGAAATATTTGTTAAGCATCTACTACATGCCAGGCATTTGACCAAGACAAATCATCACTGCTCTTTAGTTGTTTAGACCATAGTGAAGACAGACAGTCATCAGTTACAAATGATAAATGCTAGGTTGCTCTACACAGAGGAGAAGCAGCTAAATCAGACAGGGATTGGGGAAAGTGTTCCAGAGGAGATGAAGTTGAAGCTATAAAGCTATATTTTGAAAGATGAATGGAGTTAACTGGATGAAGAAGCAGGCAAGAATCCTCCAGGCAGAGGGAGCAATGTGTATGAAGACTCAGAAGGATGAAGTAGTACAATATGGAAACTACGAGAGGCTTTGAATGCCTGAGCAAAGGGATCCTTGGGGCAGAGTATAAAATGAAGTGAGAGAGCCAGAGCCAGATCTTGTGGGGGCTTTGGGTGCTGAGCCTGAAACCATGGCGGAAATGCACTGGCAGAATTGTAGCAGGGACCTCTTGGCAGCTCCTTTCAGCAACATTGTAGGGGATAAATGGAAGGGCTCAGACCAGAAACAGAGTGCAGTAAGGAGGGAGCAGCAATAATTTGGGAGAAATTGATAGGGATCTAAAACAAGGCCCCTGGCAGTGGGTTAAGGAGAAGGAGAGAGAAGCAGATTTTTTACAGATTAAGACCAGATCTATCGGTTGATTGAATATGGAGAGGTGACATAGAAGGGACATTTCTAATGGATCTGACCCAGCATTCTGGCTTAGCTGGATCATTGACTCATTCTTAATCCCAAAGATAAGAGAACCTGGGAAAGAACAATGAGACAGACTGGTTAAAACCTTGAGTTCTGAAATTAAATTTGACCTGCATTTATATTTCCAGTTCTGCTATCTACCAACTGCATGAACTAGCTTGGCTTGCCTAACTTCTCTGAGCCTTGCTTTCCTCATTCGTTAAATGGGGCTGATAGAAGTACCTCCTTGATAGGTTTTTGTTTTGTTTTGAATTTTATTTTATTATGTTATGTTAGTCACCATACATTACATCAGTAGTTTTTGATGTAGTGTTCCATGATTCACTGTTTGTGTATAACACCCAGTGCTCCATGCAATATGTGCCCTCTTTAATACCCATCACCGGGCTAACCCATCCTCCCCGCCCCCCTGCCCAGAACCCTCAGTTTGTTTCTCAGAGTCCTTAGTCTCTCATGGTTCATATCCCCCTCCGACCCCCCCCCTTTCATTTTTCCCTTCCTGCTATCTTCTTCTTCTTCTTCTTTTTTTTAACATATAATGTATTACTTGTTTCAGAGGTACAGGTCTGTGATTCAACAGTCTTACAAAATTCACAGCACTCCCCATAGCAAATACCCTCCCCAATGTCTATTACCCAGTCACCCCATCCCTCCCACCCCCCACAACTCCAGCAACCCTCAGATTGTTTCCTGAGATTAAGAATTCCTCATATTAGTGAGGTCATATGATACATGTCTTTCTCTGATTGACTTATTTCTCTCAGCATAATACCCTCCAGTTCCATCCACGTCGTTGCAAATGGCAAGATTTCATTCCTTTTGATAGCTGCATAATATTCCATTGTATATATATACCATTCATCTGTTGATGGACATCTTGGCCCATTCCATAGTTAGGCTATTGTGGACATTGCTGCTATAAACATCGGGGTGCATGTACCCCTTTGGATCCCTAAATTTGTATCTTTGGGGTAAATACCCAGTAGTTCAATTGCTGGGTCATATGGTAGCTCTATTTTCAACTTTTTGAGGAACCTCCATACTGTTTTCCAGAGTGGCTGCTCCAGCTTGCATTCCTACCAACAGTGTAGGAGGGTTCCCCTTTCTCCACATCCCCGCCAACATCTGTCGTTTTCTGACTTGTTAATTTTAGCTATTCTGACTTGTGTGAGGTGGTATCTCATTGAGGTTTTGATTTGGATTTCCCCGATGCCAAGTGATGTTGAGCACTTTTTCATGTGTCTGTTGGCCATTTGGATGTCTTCTTTGGAAAAATGTCTGTTCATGTCTTCTGCCCATTTCTTGATTGGATCATTTGTTCTTTGGACGTTGAGTTTGATAAGTTCTTTATAGATTTTGGATACTAGCCCTTTATCTGATATGTCATTTGCAAATATCTTCTCCCATTCTGTCGGTTGTCTTTTGGTTTTGTGGACTGTTTCTTTTGCTGGGCAAAACCTTTTTATCTTGATGAAGTCCCAATAGTTCATTTTTGCCCTTACTTCCCTTGCCTTTGGCAATGTTTCTAAGAAGTTGCTGCAGCGGAGGTCAAAAAACTTGCTGCCTGTGTTCTCCTTTAGGATTTTGATGGACTCCTGTCTCACATTGAGGTCTTTCAACCATTTGGAGTCTATTTTTGTGTGTGGTGTAAGGAAATGGTCCAGTTTCATTCTTCTGCATGTGGCTGTCCAATTTTCCCAACAGCATTTGTTGAAGAGACTGTCTTTTTTCCACTGGACATTCTTTCCTGCTTTGTTGAAGATGAGTTGACCATAGAGTTGAGGATCCATTTCTGGGCTCTCTATTCTGTTCCATTGATCTATGTGTTTTTGTGCCAGTACCATACTGTCTTGATGATGACAGCTTTGTAATAGAGCTTGAAGTCCGGAATTGTAATGCCAACATTTTCAACATTCCTCTGGCTATTCAGGGTCTCTTCTGGTTCCATACAAATTTTAGGATTATTTGCTCCATTTCTTTGAAAAAAGTGGATGGTATTTTGATGGGGATTGCATTGAATGTGTAGATTGCTCTAAGTGGCATTGACATCTTCACAATATTTTTTCTTCCAATCCATGAGCATGGAACGTTTTTCCATTTCTTTGTGTCTTCTTCAATTTCTTTCATGAGTATTTTATAGTTTTCTGAGTACAGATTCTTTGCCTCTTTGGTTAGATTTATTCCTAGGTATCTTATGGTTTTGGGTGCAATTTTAAATGGGATCGACTCCTTAATTTTCTTCTGTTTTGTTTTTGGTGTATAGGAAAGCCACTGATTTCTGTGCATTGATTTTATATCCTGCCACTTTACTAAATTCCCATATGAGTTCTAGCAATTTTGGGGTGGAGTCTTTTGGGTTTTCCACATAAAGTATCATATCATCTGCAAAGAGTGAGAGTTTGACTTCTTTGCCGAATTGGATGCCTTTTATTTCTTTTTGTTGTCTGATTGCTGTGGCTAGGACTTCTAATACTATGTTGAATAGCCATGGTGATAGTGGACATCCCTGCCGTGTTCCTGACCTCAGGGGGAAAATTCTCAGTTTTTCCCCATTGAGAATGATATTCGCTGTAGGTTTTTCATAGATGGCTTTTATGATATTGAGGTATGTACCCTCTATCCCTATACTCTGAAGAGTTTTGATCAAGAAAGATGCTGTACTTTGTCAAATGCTTTTTTTGCATCTATTGAGAGGATCATATGGTTCATGTTCTTTCTTTTACTAATGTATTGTATCACACTGATTGATTTGTGGATATTGAACCAACCTTGCAGCCCAGGGATAAATCTCACTTGGTCATGGTGAATAATCCTTTTAATGTACTGTTGGATCCTACTGGCTAGTATTTGGGTGAGAATTTTTGCATCCATGTTCATCAAGGATATTGGTCTGCAATTCTCCTTTTTGATGGGGTCTTTGTCTGGTTTGGGGATCAAGGTAATGGTGGCCTCATAAAACGAGTTTGGAAGTTTTCTATTTTTTGAAACAGTTTCAGAAGAATAGGTATTAATTCTTCTTTAAATGTTTGGTAGAATTCCCTTGGGAAGCCATCTGGCCCTGGGCTTTTGTTTGTTGGGAGATTTTTGATGACTGCTTCAATTTTCTTAGTGGTTATAGGTCTGTTCAGGTTTTCTGTTTCTTCCTGGTTCATTTTTGGTAGTTGATACATCTCTAGGAATGCATCCATTTCTTCCAGATTATCTAATTTGCTGGCATAGAGTTGCTCATAATATGTTCTTATAATTGTTTGTATTTCTTTAGTGTTGGTTGTGATCGCTCCTCTTTCATTCGTGATTTTGTTGATTTGGGTCATTTCTCTCTTCTTTCTGATAAGTCTGGCCAGGGGTTTATCAATCTTGTTAATTCTTTCAAAGAACCAGCTCCTAGTTTCATTGATCTGTTCTACTGTTCTTTTGGTTTCTATTTCATTGATCTCTGCTTTGATCTTTATTATTTCTTTTCTCCTGCTGGGTTTAGGCTTTATTTGCTGTTCTTTCTCCAGCTCCTTTAGGTGTAGGTTAGGTTGTGTATTTGAGACCTGTCTTGTTCCTTGAGAAAGGCTTGTATTGCTATATACTTTCCTCTTAGGACTGCCTTTGCTGTATCCCAAAGATTTTGAACAGTTGTGTTTTCATTTTCATTGGTTTCCATGAATTTTTTAAATTCTTCTTTAGTTTCCTGTTTGACCCATTCATTCTTTAGTAGGATGCTCTTTAGCCTCCATGTATTTGAGTTCTTTCCGACTTTCCTCTTGTGATTGAATTCTAGTTGCAAGGCATTGTGGTCTGAAATATGCAGGGAATGATACCAATCTTTTGGTACTGGTTGAGACCTGATTTGTGACCTAGGATGTGATCCATTCTGGAGAATGTTCCATGGGCACTAGAGAAGAATGTGTATTCCGTTGCTTTGGGATGGAATGTTCTGAATATGTCTGTGAAGTCCATTTTGTCCGGTGTGTCATTTAAAGTCTTTATTTCCTTGTTGATCTTTTACTTAGATAATCTGTCCATTTCAGTGAGGGGGGTGTTAAAGTCTCCCACTATTATTGTATTGTTGTCGATGTGTTTCTTTGCTTTTGTTATTAATTGCCTTACAAAATTGGCTGCTCCCATGTTAGGGGCATAGATATTTACAGTTGTTAGATCTTCTTGTTAGATAGACCCTTTAAGTAGGGTATAGTGTCCTTTCTCATCTCTTATTATAGTCTTTGGTTTAAAATCTAATTTGTCTGATAGAAGGATTGCCACCCCAGCTTTCTTTTGATGTCCATTAGCCTGGTAAATTGTTTTCCACCCCCTCACTCTCAATCTTGGAGTGTCTTTGGGTCTAAAATGAGTCTCTTGCAGACAGCATATTGATGGATCTTGTTTTTTTTACCAGTTGATACCCTGTGTCTTTTGATTGGGGCCTTTAGCCCATTTACATTCAGGGTAATTATTGAAAGATATGAATTTAGTGCCATTGTATTGTCTGTAAGGTTACTGTTACTGTATACTGTCTGTGTTCCTTTCTGGTCTATGTTTCTTTTAGGCTCTCTCTTTGCTTAAAGGACCCCTTTCAATATTTCTTATAGGGCTGGTTTTGTGTTTGTAAATTCCTTTAGTTTTTGTTTGTCTTGGAAGCTTTTTATCTCTTCTTCCAGATTATCTAATTGGATATAGTATTCCTGGCTGCATATTTTTCTCATTTAGTGCTCTGAATATATCAGGCCAGTCCTTTCTGGCCTGCCGGGTCTCTGTGGATAGGTCTGTTGTCAGTCTAATGTTTCTACCATTGTAGGTTACAGATGTCTTCTCCCAAGCTGCTTTCAGGATTTTCTCTTTGTCTCTGAGACTCATAAGTTTTACTATTAGATGTCGGGGTGTTGACCTATTTTTACTGATTTTGAGGGGGGTTCTCTGTGCCTCCTGGATTTTGATGCCTGTTTCCTTCCCCAAATTAGGGAAGTTCTCTGCTATAATTTGGTCCAGTATACCTTCTGCCCCTCTCTTTCTTCTTCTGGGATTCCAGTTATTCTAATTTTGTTTCATCTTACGGTATCACTTATCTCTCAAATTCTGCCCTCGTGATCCAGTAGTTGTTTATTTCTTTTTCTCAGCTTCTTTATTTTCCATCATTTGGTCTTCTGTATCACTAATTCTCTCTTCTGCCTCATTTATCCTAGCAGTTAGAGCCTCCATTTTTGATTGCACATCATTAATAGCCTTTCTTATTTCGACTTGGTTAGATTTTAGTTCTTTTATTTCTCCAGAAAGGGTGTCTCTAATATCTTCCATGCTTTTTTCAAGCCCAGCTAGTATCTTTAAAATCATCATTCTGAACGCTAGTTCCTACATCTTACTAATGTCCATATTGATTAGGTCCCTGGCAGTCGGTACTGCCTCTTGTTCTTTTTTTGAGGTGATTTTTTCTGTCTTGTCATTTTGTCCAGAGGAGAATAGATGAATGAGAGAACAGAATGCCAACAGGGTAACAATGACCCCAGAAAAATATACACTAAACAAATCAGAAGAGACCTGGAACCAGGGGAAAAGAAAGGGAAAGAAAGAAAAAAAGAAAAAAAAGAAAAAGATAAAAACAAACAAACCAAAAAAAAACCCAAACAAACCAGAATATGATCAAATATGATCAGGCTGGTGCATAGATCAGTGCCACACACTAGATTTTGGGCGTATTTTGGTCTGTTAGAAGAAGGTGCCTCCCAAAGTTTTAAAGAAAGAGAAACTTATGTATGTACAAAAATAAGGGTAAATACAATGAAGGGATGGAATATGACTGTAAAGATGAAAATTATAAAAGATTTCATAAAAGGAATTGATAAGTTGGTTGAAAAAAGAAGAGGATTTAAAAAAAAAGGCAGAGAATGTGATCAGGGAGGAGACTAGAACAAAGCCATATTCTAGAGATTTAGGGTATATTTTGGTCTTTCAGAAGAAAGTGTATCCCAAAATTTTAAAGAGAGAACAACATATATATATATATATATATATATAGTGTGTGTATATATATGTGTGTGTATATATATATATACAGTGTGTGTATATATATAGTGTGTTTGTATATATAAATACACATATATATATACCAAAAATAAGGTTAACTACTATGAATGGATAGAATATGACTCTAAGAATGAAAAATAAAAAAGATTTTTTAAAAAAGGGATTGATAAGATGTTGGTTGAAAAGGGAAAAAGAAAAATTCAAAAAAAAAAGGAAAAGAAAAAAAATTAACTTTGAAAGACTAAAGAATCAGGGGGAAAAAGTCATGAATTCTATGTGCAGTATCCCTCTAGCGCCGGAGTTCTGCCGTTCTCATTGATCAGTGGTCAATTGGTCTTGGCTGCCTGTTCTTGCTGATCTTCTGGGGAAGGGGCCTGTTGCCTTGTTCCAAAATGTCTTTGCCGGAGGCGGAATTGTCCCGCCCTTGCCAGTATGGGCTAAGTAATCTGCTCGGGTTTGCTCTCGGGAGCTTTTGTTCCCTGCAAGCTCTCGGTACAGCTTTGGAGGATGAGAGTGAAAATGGTGGCCTCTCAATCTCCGCCCCGAGGAGCCGAGAACTCAGGCCCCCACTCCTCAGTGCGCCCCCAGAGAAAAGCAGTCATTCCTGTCTCCCCGGTCTCCGGCAGCACTCCGTGTTCACCCGGCCTGTGACCGAGCGTTTGTATCTCTGGCACCCGACCCCGTGTGGAGTCTCCAAACCCAGCAGATCCCTGCGGTGCGCTCCCGTGCCACTCTTCCAGGGGAGGAAGGGGAGTCTCCCTGGATCTGCCGCTTGTTGGATCCCTGCTGGAGGATCAGTGGCCTGACTGTGCCGCGGATCACAGTTTATGGCACCCCCCCATCTTTCTGTGATCCCAAGGGTCCTGAGACCACACTGTCCCAGCGAGGGTTCCACCCCCCACTTAGCCACTGGAGTGACGTCCCTCAGCGGAGCCGACTTCTAGTGGCTCTATCACTTGCCACAAGTGGCCGACGGAGGCCCCCTCCCCTGCCATCTATCCACCCGAATATCGCCTCGGATTCACTTCTCCGCACGTCCTACCTTCCAGTAAATGGACGCTTCTCTGTTCAGAGAGTTGTTGCTATTCTTTTCTTTGATCTCCTGTTAACTTCGTAGGTGTTCAGAAAGGTTTGATCCCTATCTAGCTGAATTCCTGGGACCGGACGAAATTTAGGTCTCCTAGTCCTCCGCCATTTTGCTCCTCCCCCTCACTTGGTAGGTTTTTGTAAGGATTAAGGGAGATAACCATTAGGAAGAGTGACACCTAGCACTTATTAAGTGCTCAATAAACGTTAGGCACAATGTGAAGAATGTCTCTGTATTATACAGTGCAGCATCCCTGAGCCCAGTCAGCCCAACTTCAGAGCTTGTACTTGGAACCATCCCAACATACTTCTTCCTGTGGGCAAGTGCAGATCAACTAAACAGTTGCAATGTAGCCTGCACTAGGGGAGTGCTTTTTCATAAGGATGACAAACTAAGCAAGAGATTAATCACAGATTTTCTATGCCAGACTAGGGAGCTTGACCTTGATCATATGTGAAGAATGAAGAAATACTGGGATTTTAAGCAAGGAGATGACAGGTCACAAATTTAATTTAATTTAATTTTAGATTTTATTTATTTGTCAGAGAGAGAGAGAGCGTGCACAAACAGGGGGAGCGGCAGGCAGAAGGAGAAGCAGACTCCCCGCTGAGCAAGGAGCCTGACTCGGGACTCGATCCCCAAACCCTGGGATCACAACCTGAGCTGAAGGCAGATGCTTAATGACTGAGCCACCCAGGTGTCCCACAAATTTCATTTCAGAATAATCACTTCAACAACAGTGTGGAAGGGCTAAACTGACACTACACAAAGGGGTTGGAGGAAAAGGCCCTCTGGCCTTCCTTGTTCTTGTCTCCCTGACATAGAAAACTGTTTGCCAACTTGCTTTGCTTATTTCCAAGTAAAGGGGAAATAAAGGTGAGGGAAACATAAGGTGTTCTGGGTATGTTAGCATGAAATATTCTCTCTTAGTTGGTCCCCACGAGCTGCAGATAATGGGGATCCAGAAGGTTCACTTTCCCTTAAAAGGCCAATACTTGACACTGTACAAAGCAGGGAAGGAAGCGTCTTTGCAGGTGGATAGGAGCAGCCAAGCCTGTGGGACCACAGCAGGCTCGGACCCAGATGCAAAACCCTGCATCATCTAGACCTGTTGGAGTGATTTGGTCTAATTAGCCTGTCCAAAAAGGAATCTTCAAATTTTAATTGTGCATAGTTGTGTTTGCAAACTTCCCTCTTTCAGGTATGAGCTCTAGAAGTGAGGGTTTGCTGGCCCGCAGTGGCTTGGCTGGAGGCCATGAGGGTGTTTTAATGACTTTGTATGGTTTAATGACTTCATTCAGAAAGAAAAATTTGGATTAGAGAGTGGTGATAAATAAATGAGGCAGTAGCCATCTTGACAGGTGAAGCTTGATGAGAGTGTGTCAGATAATCTTCTGCAGAGGTACATTTCTGCTTCAAATCTAATTGGAATTGGGGCTTTCCTTTCTCTCCATGACAATCTTGCATGAGGAATGGGGAGAGCTCTGGGGAGACAGTTGGCAGATTTTAGTTCGAATCCAAGCTCTGATAGCTGGCAGTGGGAACTTGGGCAGAGGCTTGACCTCCATGGATGGCCATAGCCCATCCATTAAGTGAAAAGACTAGGTCATTAGGAAGGAGGAGGAAGAAGGGGAGGAGGGAGAGGGTGAGAACGAAGAGGAGGGAAAGAAGAAGAAAATGAGAATGGTGATTTCCATTTACCTAGTTTTTGGTCTAATGATCCGGGCACCTTGCTATGTGGTTCATAATTCCCAACAGTACTTCCATCGCTCTTTATGCATCTCTTCAGGTGTATGTTTTTATGATTCTGTGATTCTGTGGAAGTTCTAGGAATGATAGGGAATGGCAGAAGATGATGACAAAGCCTTCCTGTATAAGAGGAGGTGATATTTCAAAACCCTGAGGCCACCTCAACAGAAGCCTAGGGCAAGAGTGAAGATTGGCATGTGTGGTAGAAAAAATCTGTCTCAGTAGATCCCTGTGATCAAATTACAGTGGCTGTGTTTGTTTCATTCTCCTTTGTTGGTCCACCTGAAGACTGCATTAGAGCTAGGGCTGAAACTGTAGCCTGTTCAGCACTGCTTGTGGGTAATGTTTATTTTTAAATCTAGTGGTTTCACTGCTCTCACTGCTCCATCAAAACCCAAAGCCTTAGCCTAGCTTTCAAACTGTCACCTAGCTTCCTGCCTTACCACCACTCTTGTTCCTTGCTCCCTTGTCACACAGCTTACTTCCCTCACCCTGGAATGTATGTTCATTCTCTCTTGACTTCATACCTTCCCTCATCATATACCCAGAATGATACAGTACAGAAGTAGGGAATCCCTTTATGGCCCAAGCACTGGGCTTGGAGCTGGGAGGACAGAGAGAAGTCCCTACTGAATGTAATGTTCGTGGGCTTTTAAAGAGGAAAATATGGGGTTGAATGGAAACTCAGAACGTCTCACCTAGAGGATATATATGTCACCACCCTTTCCCTTTACCATCTTACTCTTACCTGCTCTCTGAAGCCAAGCTCATGCCTGCAGGAAGCCCCAGTCTAGCCCCAGTCTACCTGAGTACTTGTCTGACCCAGAGCTGACACACTGTCTCTAGTCTCGACAGGACTTAGACTCTGTCTCACACAATTTGAATCTTTATTTTCTATTCTGTTGGTGATGTGTGAGGTGCTTTACGCTCTTTATCCCCAAATCCTACCGCAACCCAACAATAGCTGTCTCTGTGGATCTTTTCAGCCCTTTGTTTCTATGATGAGTCCTAAGTGGAATGTCTCTCTTCTCTTTTCTATTGCATAATCTTCTTCCCACCTTGCACATTTTTGTGGCTGGGTAGGCCATTGGACATTATTATTATTACAATTACCCGACCTTAGTGACTAACACCCTGTAGCCTTTTAACCACTGACAAAGCATCTCTATATCCATTATCTCATTGTTTTATACAAGAACATTGTTATGTAATTAGCACAGATATTAATTAGCATCCCTGATTTACAGATGAGAAAATAAATCTCACAGGAGCTTAGAAACCTGTCTTTTGCTTATCATATAACAAAAGGTCATGAATAAGATCATGTTGTCCCTGTGCTATCTCTGGGGAAGAAATGTATAGGCAATTTACCTATCTCAAAATTTCTGATGGGAAAATCATCCACCTGGGTCATGGCACTGCTTAGTACCGAGGGTTCCTCAACCCTCTTTGACATTAGCTGAAGCCTTGTGGATTTACAGTGCTTCTTCTCATCAGAGCTGAGTGGATCAAGTAGCAAATGTATATGACCCCACTCATCCTGGTATTTATCCTGATATTTACTCATCTGTCCATTGCTGTGCATTTGCAATGCTCTTTCCTCTTCTTGGAATAATACTCTGCATTCGTATCTCTACATCCTTGTCTAAGTGCCACCATCCCTCAAGATCCAATTAAAATTAAACTCCATAAAAAATCTGCTTCTCTTTCTTTTCTCTCTGCCGTTACTCTCCCTACCAGCAGTTAACTTGACCCCTACTGAATTCCCAAAGCGCTTCTCCAAGCAGTCTCTCTTCTGATGTAGATACTTACATATAGTTGTCTTTCTCCTGCTTAAATGCCAAAGTCTTTGAGTTCGAGCATCTCTCTAGATTCGTTTCTGTGGCCCACCTGAGATGTTGCCTACGCTTTGCACATAGCAGGTTCTCAAGAACATGTGTCCAGTTATAATGAAGAGAAGAATTATTATTTAAAACAGCAACTTTGTTTGGGTGAGGACACCCAGAATGAAACTGAAATAAGTGAGAACAGGCAAAAAATTTAGGACTGCATGCTCTAACCACTTGACTATTTTTCCATTCCAGATAGGACAATAGTGGTCATTATTTCTGTTGTCACAGAGTCGTTTTTACGTTCACACTGACCCTTTGACATGAAATCTCTCCTTGCACCACTGAGGTGGTTCTTCTATTTGGAAGGGTGTTCAAGAGAAAGTTATGGAGTCCTTGGTGAAGGACTGCTTCATTTATTTTCTAAAAATTCAGATTCTTTTGACCAACTTGGTGTTTCAGCAGCTTGAAAAATGAAGGAAAGAACCATGTCTGTCTAGACTGACCAGAAAGTAAAAACAAGGGGCACTTTGAAATCTGTGAATCTGACCACAACTGAGAGTTGTACTGAGTCCAAGTAACTGGAAAATCAGTTTCTTGGATTAGACAAATGCTTCCCTTAAGACTCTCAAACTGCCAGCTTTCTTCTTTTATAATTAATAGAAAATTATTGCACTGACAGACAAGGGACTTCATATTTGAGCCAATGGGAAAACTTGACGTTGAAACCAGGAGAAATAATTTAGCCCCAAATAGAGTTGTTAATGCCAGGATAAAAGCAAACAAATGTGCTAATGATCTTCCCTTAGAATTGGACTGTGATGAATTCTGATGTATTTCCAGATGGAAAATATATCAGTTCTCTCTGGGCTGGGGACTGGACAGCAGAACGAGAAAATGCTGAAATGAAAAGTGCTCAAATGATCTAATTTCCATCTTCTAGAGGATACAAATCGTAAGAGATAGTTAGTTCCCGTTTCAAGGAACAAGATCTGTCAGGTCATAGGCATTCATGACAAGGTGGTAGTGGGGTAGGAGGAGTCCTCATTTCCAATGACCAGGACCGCCATCCCTCAGGTGGCTTCAGGAATCACATGCTGGTTTCAAGATGCAGCACTGCTTTGCTGTTCTTTGTGTGTTCAGTCATCTCACCATCCAACAAATATTTATTGTCACCTACCACACACCCAGCTCGTTTCTAGGTGCTTTGGATATAGCAAATAAGAGTCGCAGTCACGAACATTGTAGCATTCCCATTCTGTGGTGGGAGACAGACAGTAAACACACACATAAATAAGTGTACGAGATCAGTTAGTTATCAGTGCTATGAAATTAAAAAAAAAAAAATCGGTAAGGGGAAAACAAGTGCCGTGTGCCAGGACAGAATGGGGTGAGGCACGTTGCTGTATTGTCTAGGTTGCGTGGGGACGACCTCACAGATGATGTGACATTTGAACAGGGACTCTAAAAATGTCCCGAGGAAGACACTGAATACTTGAATAAAGAGTATTCCCCAGAGAGGGAATAGCAAATGCAGAAGCCGTGAGATGTGAGAGTTCTTGGCAAGATCAAGAAAAAGCTGGGAGGCTGGCTCGGTTGAAGATGGGTCAGCAAGGGAAGAGTAGAAGCCATGCAGTACGAGCTGGAGCAGGGCACATCCTGTAGGCACTCTTTCTCGTACTGGAGAAAACAAGACTGTCTGAGCAGACCTCCCTGCAGGAAATGGGAACACTTCTGACTCTACAGGTGTATCGCAGCCTCCTCACAGTGCTCAAAGCATACAGAAACTGGAAGAGGCAAGGAAAGAGAAGCTGGGGTCTGTCTGGTAGAACATGGGTGCCAGCTGTGTTTTCACCTGTGCTACAAAGGGACTTTGCCACGTCACGAACTTTATTCTCCAGTGGTCACCCTTGTTCTTTCGTCCAAACCCACTGAGACATTGCCATCCCTCAGAGCCTTGCTCAAGCAAGTGGGAGATGGTGGGGACACCGTGTTGAAACCGAACAGAATCTGGAACCTCAGAATCTTGGGTTTGAAGTCTGCCTTTATAATTCAGTACCTGGTTGACTTTCAGCAAATCATGTAACTTCTTTGAGTCTCCATTTCCTCCTCAATACTATAAAATGTGCTTTAAGTAGATTAAGCAATTTTTTTTATTTTACTTTTTTTTTAAAAGATTTTATTTATTTGAAAGAGTGAGACAGCACAAGCAGGGGGAGGGCAGAGGGAGAGGGAGAAGCAGGCTTTCCACTGAGCAGGGAGCCCAATGCAGGAGTTGATCCCAGGACTCTAGATCATGACCTGAGCTGAAACCAAGAGCCAGATGCTTAACCAAATGAGCCACCCAGGCACCCTAGATTAAGCAATCTAAAAATCATCACTATCCAAGCAGGGCAATTCTAATCAACTGCTGAGGAACCTGAGGTGCAAGGGGTTAAGTAAGTAGTCAAATGTTGCCACTAAATGGTAGAAGCAGGATTTGAACCTGAGCAGTGTGGCACAGGACTCATGCATTTACCCCTCTCTACCATGCACGACAGTGTGCATGCCACAAGAGATCATGTAGAGAAAATACAGAACACAAAGTAGGTACTCAGTATTATTAGTAATTGACCACTTGTACTTGTTTGGGTTGTAAGTAACAGAGAAACTAACCCAGAATCACTTAAGCCAAAAGGAAGTTTGTTGGCTCTTACAAATAAAAATCGAGGCCCTGGATTCTAGACACAGTCTGACTTCAGCATACTGTTCAATTTAGGTGTTAAACTGTTAGTTACCACTATCCATCTCTTGGCCATGTTTTATCTATTGATTCTCACTCATGCTCCATATGGGGAGGGAGGACAGCTTCAGTTCCACATTACTGTAATAACAGTCCAGTGGAAGAGAGGAATCCACCTCCCTGATGGGGAAGGTGACCATGTGTCCTGGTTTAGCCAGAACAGTCATGCAGTCCAAATATAAGAGGGGTATCCGCTTCCCTGTAGTAGGCGGTGACCACATGTCCCAGTTTTCCCAGACCATCCTCATTCATACCTGTCAGTCCTGCTTAAATATTCATTGCTCTCTTTTTCCCTCTCAGAAGTATCCCAATTTGGACACTGTATTACATGATCATTCTACTGATGACCAAAGAAAAATACTGAGATAAAGTCTCATTGGCCATTGTCCCAGATACAAAGTTATCCCCTGAATCTTAAGTAGGATTTATTTACCTGGGAGTGGGGAGGGATGGGTACACCAAAGAAGAAGAGAGGGACTGTTAATTCCAAGAAGTGAGATGGTGGATTCTGGGTGGTCAAAGCCACAAATGTCCATTACAATTTCCTTTTCTTCCTTTATACTGTTTGGTAGGATTTAGCAGGAAACAGTTTGGGAGTCGGGAAAACATGGGTTTGAATCTTGGCTCTGTTGCTTCCTCTAGCTCCATGACCCGAGTCACATCATCTTCCCGTTGTAAGCCCAGTTTCCTCATGTGTAGAGAGAACTCATTGTGTCTGCCTCAGTGAGTTATTATGAGGATTAAATAAGCTAATGAACATAAAACATTTACCATAAGGCTTGACATCTATAATCTGAGAAATTGATAGCTATTGTTTTTCCATGATGCCTAGAACAGATCCAAGCGTATGTTAGGTGACAAGTAAATATCTAGTGACCAATGACCAGGACAGGAAACAAAATAAAGGACCATGAACCTCACAATAAGTATACAGAGTCTCTGGATAAGTTTTGAAATTTGTTGCTGTCAATGATGATGAGACCTAGTGACCAAGGAAAGGGACCTTAAAATTTGAGATTAAATTGGGGATATTCGTGATGCAGCTAAAACAATGAGAAACCACTGAGAGAATGGACTCTTTAGAACTAAAGAAATGAGATTATTAACTTTAATAAAACAAAACAAAAACTTAACCATACTGGGGTACATAAATATGAATTAATTAATGTGTCCTTCTCCCAAGAAATGTAGAGATGTAGAGTCTTGGGTAGAGAAGTAAACTCATAAAAGTACAGGGATGTCTTACTTAAAATAAATACATAGTAGATAAAGTGGAGAATGAGAAATGCCATCATCTTAAACATACTCGTTCTTTGGATGAGGAAAAATTGTTAAGATACCCAACTGAAGTGCTTTGAAGGGTTCAATGGGGGAAGAAACCCCTTCCAGTGAGGGAGAACAGGAGAGATTTGGGAAACTGGGAGTCATTTGAATCAGATCTTGAAGTACAGCTGGATTTTACAGGTGGAGAAGATGTGAAGGTATCTGACGTCTCGAGCACTCCCAGGCAAAATCCTGCCCTTGTGCTTTTGCTTCCTCTACCAAGAATACTTTGCCCAGGTATCCACAGGGCTTGGTCCCTCAGTTCCTGAGGCTTGTTTTCAAATGCCGTCTCTCCAGAGGGACCTCTTGAGCTACCTGTGAGAAAATTGTGATACCCACCACTTCCACCTCCCTTCCCTGCGTCGCTTTTCTCCTTAGCTCTTGAAATTCCCTAACCTACCACATACTTTACTTGATTATCTTGGCCATTATCTCTCACCCCACCCCCTCTGCCCCTGCTAGAAAGCAGGCTCCATGAGGGCAGGAAGTTCTGTCTGTTTTGTTCACTGCCTGTGTCTCCAGCACCTGGAATAGTGCCAGACACATTATTAGGTGCTCATATTTTGTAAAAGGAGAGGAAGGAGAGAGTCTAGCTGAGGGAGAAACCTGAACCAGAGGGTAGATGAAAGGTGGAAGTTTGTCCAGCAGACACAATATCAGTAGAGGAAATTCAGGCAAGAAGCACATGATGGCACCAGCCCCTGGAGGCCTTGAAGATGTGGCCCAGGAAGCCAGCTTTTATTCTGCATGTGATGAGAAGTATCAAGGCTTTCACTAGGAAATGCACAGGAACAGTTCTGTGTTCATCGGACAGTGCTATTTGTAGCAAGGTTTGGTGTAGAGGAAGCCTGGAGGTGGGAGATTCAAAGAGATAGAAGTAATAAGATTTGATCCTGTGAAGGAAAGGAATGCTAGAAAACATGCACCAGTGGATGACCTATATGCGCTGTGCTTGATGAGACAGCTGCTGACTTTAATAGTCACAGTTGACAATTCCTAGAGATGGAAGATAGCACTTTCTCCTTGGGAGCAATTTCTTCACAGGCAACATAATGTTTCTAAATGGCTTTTACTTATTTTCCTCTGTTTTTATATTTCACATAACACAATAACCATTTTAGTACCTGGAGACCTTGAGCTTTACCCTCCTCTGGGAGGTATCTACACTTGCTGCTGAAAGTAGAAATGATGACGTCTCTTTCCCTGGGAGCCCCGTTTTCCTTTCACAAGCAGTGCTCCTACTAGGAAGAAGTGCAGATAATGCACATTTGGAAAAATGGGAGAGGAAACAAATAGGGTATAGGATTATCCAAAATGAAAAGTAGTCAGCACAAGGGATTTAAATCTGAAAAAGAGAAGCTAGAGCTTCTCCCTTTCCAAGCAGCCAAGAACAACATTTGCAAGTGTTTTGAATTATTGCCCAGAGTGTGTGTGTGTGTGTGTGTGTGTGTCTAGATCTATACAAATAAGGCTGTTAAGGATGGAAACTGTGTGCTATACAACTCCAGGAGGCCCTATTCCCATATTCACATAAAGCACAAGGGGAATGCTGCTTTCTGGAGTTGTGCAATGGATGGTTCTGCTTCCAAGAATGCAGGACAGAGGACTGATTTGAGGGTTGGCTCTGCTCTTTCAAAATCTTTCTCCTTCCCAGGTCCTGCTGTAGTTTGCCATTAGAGATTGATTTATTTGGGTTACCGTTCTCTAATCCATTGGTGTGAATTACTTCATCCATTTGCTTTCATCTGTGGCTGAAGACTCCATGACTTCCTGAGAAAGCTTGAAGAGACGGGGGCCAGAAAAATATAAAAGACTAAAAGGGGGAAGGACAGAGGGTGCTTACTGCAACAAACTTCGCCTATTTTATACACAGTGGAGTCAAGGGCTGGTCTGCTTTGAGCAGCATTGGAGAATTAAGTTGGGATGAGATGGGGATGGGCCTTAAATGCCAAGCCAATTTAGGCATTAGGGAGCCATTCAGGGTTTCTAAAAAGGGAAATTTATGGAAATACAGATCAATCAAGCCTTCCCATAATGAAACAGCAAATGCTCTAGTTACCCATGGGCTCCTGCCTGGACATCTCCAAGAAGGGCATCATTTCCTTTCTGCTCTCCATCCTTCCATGAAAGCGGGCTAACCCATGTCAGCTTGATTCAACACATATTTACTGCACACATATTATTTATCTGTACAGTTATGAGTTGCCGAAACAGCTGCTAAAAAGTACTATTCTCTGGCTTCCTCTCTTGTTTTGAACATTTGCTTTCATTTCCTCCCATTTGCAATGCCTTGGGTCTCATTCCACCAGGAAGTACACTTTCCAAGTACTGTCATGTTAGAGCCTTAGGAGAGAACTGATGTGGCCTACAGTGTTAACAGGAGCGCTCTGTACGATGAGAAATGTATGTTTTCTTTACTCTGGCCAGATTTTTCTAGACCAGAAAGTGAAGGCTTTTTAAATATTAGCATGTAGTATATTTAACAAAGTGCTTACTGAAAATCCCACAAAATATGTCTTTCCTGCATATTTTTAAAGCACAGAGGCGCTCACCTTGGTTTGTGTAAGCATTCAGTGGTGCATGTTATACTTTATTTTGGCCACCGTGATACATATCGGGAGGGTGGCTCTCTCTGGACTCCTGGCAAAGTTGGCTAACTGTACACAAAGTTGGTCCAAGGATAGGGTGACTTGAGTGAGTTCTGTACGGGAGCCCTCACTGTCTGTTGTATAAACACATGTCTAAATTCAGTTCATCATGCCCACTGGCAACTGAACCATCCTAGGTCAAGTTCTTGTCTGTTGCTTGGACTCCAGTTATAGTTTACCTTCTTACTGTCTCCCTCATTCCAGGCTTCCCCAATCTCCTCCAGCTTCCATATTCTTAAACAAAATCAGACCTTCTCTCTTGTGTTTTTAAAAGGCTCTGGTTTCCCTGTAGGGCTGGTTGGCAACAATAATTTTCATCAAGAGTCAGGCCACTTCTTAAATATATTAGAATGTGCATAAAGGGCTGGCTGGGAAGGAGATTAAATGAGCTTTCAAAAACCATATCTGGCATTACCAATGCCTTGAATTCCTTTCGAAATTTTAAATAATATGGACTAAATGAGATTTATTTTTATTAAAAGGGGGCTACTTATCTCCAGAAAGAACTCCAAACTTGCTCTGTTCCGCAAGGTCCTACATAATGTGGTTCTTAACTATCTTTCCAGATCAAGCACCTGTCTTGATATTGCTCGTTTCAGTACTTGACATTGATGTTGCTAACAAGAGTAGGTCTTTGGGGACTTTTCATCTGCTTGTGGAGATAGATGCATAAACTTAATTTCAAGTGGTCTGAGATGTGTTATCATATACATAAGGTGGGGTGGTGGAACAATGAAGGAGGTCAACAAATCTTGTTGGGAGGAAGTGTTAAAGCTCTAGAATTGTATTACCATGGGCTAGTAGTAATTACCTCCTGGAAATTGAAGGGAAGACCAACACAGACACAAAAGACTTATGTGCAGTGTTCTTAAGGCATGAACCTACTAGGACACTGGGTGATTGTGCATTGTCCAGAATGGAAGGTGCGATGGAAAAGACAAGAAGAAGTTACGAGATTTTACACTAACATTTTTAGGGTGTTATAGAGGGTGTGTGTGTGTGTGTGTGTGTTGTAGAAAGGACACATAGCTGTGTTATTTATTTTATTTTTTTAATTTTATTTTATTATGTTAATCACCATACATCATTAGTTTTTGATGTAGTGTTCCATGATTCATTGTTTGCATATAACACCCAGTGCTCCATTCAATACATGCCCTCTTTAATACCCATCACCAGGCTAACCCATCCCCGAGCCCCTCTCCCCTCTAGAACCCTCAGTTTATTTCTCAGGGTCCATAGTCTGTCATGCTTCGTCTCCCCCTCTGATTTCCACCCCCCTTCATTTTTCCCTTCCTGCTATCTTCTTCTTCTTCTTTTTTTAACATATAATGTATTATTTGTTTCAGAGGTACAGGTCTGTGATTCAACAGTCTTACACAATTCACAGCACTCCCCATAGCACATGCCCTCCCAAATGTCTTTTACCCAGCCACCCCATCCTTCCCATCCCCCACTACTCCAGCAACCCTCAGTTTGTTTCCTGAGATTAAGAATTCCTCATATCAGTGAGAGCATATGATACTTGTCTTTCTCTGATTGACTTATTTCACTCAGCATAACACCCTCTAGTTCCATCCACGTCATTGCAAATGGCAAGATTTCAGGGTCTTTTTTGATGGCTGCATATTCCTGTGTGTGTGTGTGTATGTGTGTGTGTACACACACACTATATATATATATATATACACACACACTATACACACACACACACACATACACACACGACATCTTCTTTATCCATTCATCTGTCGATGGACATCTTGGCTCTTTCCACAGTTTGGCTATTGTGGACATTGCTGCTATAAACATTGGGGTACACGCACCCATTCGGATCACTATATTTGTATCTTTGGGGTAAATACCCAGTAGTGCAATTCCTGAGTCATACGGTAGCTCTATTTTCAACTTTTTGAGGAACCTCCATACTGCTTTCCAGAGTAGCTGCACCAACTTGCATTCCCACCAATAGTGTAGTAGATGTGTTTTTTAAATAACAAAATGAAACTGCTAGAAATATAAAACAAGGCTGGTAGTGCAAAACTGAAAGGACTTAGAGTCCCCTCCTTACAGGCCCTGATGCCAAAGAGAAATTGAAGGTGGTATGTATTCTAGTGTCCAATTTTGAACCCATGTGAATGGTGGTACCATTTGGCAGGATGGAGAATGTAATCAAAGGAGTAGGTCTCCACAGAAGGTAGGAGTTCTGCTTGGAATATGTCAAATGTGAGCTGCCTGTGGGCCACTCATGTTGGAATGTGCAGTATAGACTCTGGAGCCTGGAAGAGATATGTTGGCTGGACATACCAATTTATGGGTGATGATGGAAGAAGTGGGTGAAAGTATTATCCAGAGTGGCATTGGATATGAGAAAAGATGAGGCCAAGGACAGAACTGCAAAGAATACCGTCATTAGAGTGAGTTATTTTTTAAATTGAAAATCAATCCTAATTTTTCTGTTTTTCTTTGTTCCTATTTTCCTTTGTTTTTCTATTGAAAAATTTAGAATATGTTTTTAAAACAGTCATCATTGGAAATATTTATACATAGAATTATATAAAAGTAGCTAGGGCATTTGTTCTTAAGTTGAAAGCAATACATGTAAAAAAAAAACCCCGAAACACAAAAAAGGGCCTTTGCATCTCCTCAGGTCTGTTCAAGGACAACAGCCCAGTTACAAGCTTGATTTAGAACTGATTCTGTGTCCTTGCCATCCCTTTTATCTTTTGGAAGCCAGGTTCTTTTCATTTCTAAGCCACAAATTATTCTATCAATTCCAGCATTCATGATTTTTCACCTTAGAATTGATGATGTGTTATAGTTTAATTAGCAGTCATTATTTTTCTAAGTGGCACATAAAGTAATTTTGCATCTTAGAGTCGTTAGCCTGTCCAATTCAAAGTCACATGGTATTGCTTTGTGTCTTCAACTTTGGCAACAGCAAGATGCCCTTTGGAATCAACAAGGATGGCATGAAATGGCCCCTTCTGCTCCCCACCTTCCTCCACCTGACCAGACTTAGCTGGCTTCCATGCGGTGACCCTTGGAGGGGGCCAGAGCCCCCTCGTGAAAAGCCCGGAGCTGGGCAGCAAGGGTGAGGGCTGGGCACTCAGGCCCTCTTATCCTGGGGTTTTGCAGGCCCTGAGAGAGCCAAGGAAAGTGAGAACCCATTGGCCTTATAAAAACAAGCCCTTCTCTTCACAGAGGGCTGTGCTGTGTTGCCCAGGGTTCTGGTTGCAAGCAGCGGGCAGTAAGTCCAGTGGGATTCATTGGAAGGAAATCTGGTGTTGACATCACCTCTGGTGAGATTTATTGGAAGGAAACCTGGTGCTCACAGGATCAACAGGAGGCAGGAGGAACAGGCTTAAAAAAAGAGCAGAGGCCAAGAGAACCCAGACTGTGGACCTCTGGAGCAATCTGGCCAGGATGTTGGGACATTGCTGCTACTGTGGCATGCTGCCCGGAATTCATCCTTACTGTTCCTGGGCTTCACCTCCTGGCTCCAAAGACAAAGTCCCAGTTAGGAGCATCCAGTCTGTTAAGATCCTGCCTGTATTCTGGTCACTGGGAGATGAGGAGCAGGAAGGTGTCTCCCCTGGGGCTTCAGGAGAAGAAAGTAGGGGTTCAGCATGTCACCAAACAGCAGTACTACAAGAGGAGCACCTCCAGACAGAAAGGGGTTTTGATGTTGTATAGCCAGAGAGTGACAGGCATTCACCACCCTCCCCTTCCAAAGTCTCAACTCTGTGAGGTCATCAGAGCAGATCAACCATCAGAGGACTGGAGTTTTGACTTCATTCTGAAACGCAGGTTGGTAGAGCAAACAACCCTTCCAGAGCTCACACAGAGGGTCAGGCCTTGTGCTAAGTGTATCATGTGTGATTGCTGCTGAGCACGCAACTCTTCATTCTTAGACCTTTAGGAAATCATAAGAGGACAGTGGTTACCAAAGATTTTCCCAACTATAAAGGACTGAATGCAGCAGCTGCTGGCGGCAGAACCCGGGTGCTAAATAAAATAAAGTGTCTAAAAGATGCCATTGTTTGAAATTAGCCCCTCAGACTGACAGGTAATTAACTTCTGCCACTAGTTTAATTTCTTCTGTGGACCTGGTGCAGGAAACCATACATGGGTGGTAATTTTTTTCCCTCCAATCTCAGAGGAAATGTAACCGGGTATGAACTAGCGGCACAACTCATATATCAGTAGTCTGTAGCGGGTCTACATAAATCCTTTTCTTTAAAGTTATTTAACTGTTTTGAAAATGGTTTCAACAGAAGTAATTCCAATTGCACCAGAAAGGAAACCAGAGTCTTAAAGACAAATAGACTCTCTTTGCTGAGCAAGGCAAACATATCAGTATGCAGAGAAACGAACCAGTCTCTTGTGTTTTATTTCCTTAACAGATCTACTGAAACACTTACTTTGTGTCTTTAAAAGGCTGATAGACAAAGAATTGTGTGGCCACTAAAAGTTAATGCCTATAATTGGTTTGTAACCACTTTAAAAGGTTCAGGTATGTTTTTTTTAAATGTTTCTCTGTTATTCATAGTATTTCATTGTGGGATTTTGCACATATTATAAACACAGTAAGTATTTGGGTTTTTTTAATTCACCAAAAACATATTCTCTGGGGAAGAATTTTCTATTTGAATAGTTAGATAACCTGCAGTTTTCCCACATACTTCATGTATAAAACGACACATTACTGTCCCCAAACTAGCCCTGGGTTTAGCCAAGCCCTTATAGACTGTTTCCTTTTTTTTAAGATTTTATTTATTCATTTATTTATTTATTGGTGGGGGGGCAGAGGCAGAGGGAGAGAGAGTATCTCCAGTAGACTCCCCATTAAGCGTAGAGCCCGAGTTGAGCATGGAGCCGAACACGCGGCTCAGTCCCCTGACACTGAGCCGTGACCTGAGCCGGAATCAAGAGTCTGGTGCTTAACTAACTGAGCCACCCAGGTGCCCCCTTATAGACTATTTTCTGTCACGATGTTGCATTTTGACTCTTCCAGGAATTAATATCTAAAATAAAAACCCTTATATCTGTAAAAGGTGAGAACTTGATACTATTTAAAGCTGACTAATTCAAGTCATTCAGTGAAATCGACTTCAGTTAAGAACTAGAGGATGGGAATGTACAAATAGATGGCTCTGATAAAAGCAAAATTATTTTCTATAATTCTGTCATCAATTGAACAGATAATAAGTTAATTTAAACCTTGACCCGTTATACCCCTTGGATCCACAGAATGAGGTGGAAGAATCTGTTATTATTAGTCTTCTGAAAGATCTTCACCCTTAACCCCTTGAATTTTTTGCTCAATTGTCACCTCAGTGTGGCCTTTCCTGACCACTCTATTTTAAATTTCACCTCTTCCTCCCCTTACCAGCATGCCCAATCCCCTTTTCTGGCTTTCTCTTTTCCCATAACACTTATCTGATACAATATATGTTTTATTTATTTGTGTGTGGTTTCTCTCCCTCACCTCAGATGGAAGCTCCATGAGCACAGAGATTTTTTTTTTTTTTTTTTTTGGTCTCTCTTTTCCCTCTCATATTCCCAGTACCTGGTGCCCAATAAATGTTTGGTTGATATACAAGCTAATGCAACATTTGTTTGAAGGTTTCTGCATATGGGTATCCCCAACTCTCTTTGTTTAAAAAGCAAATTCACACCAATTATTTTATTTGGTTATTCTTACAACACTGTGTTTTAAGAAAGGATTATTATCCCAATTCAAAAGATGAGGAAACAGGGCCTCAGAGAGTTTCTACAAATTATGTAAAATCAAGGGGCTAGCAAGAGGTAGACTCCAGCCTCAGACCCAGATCAATTACTTCCCTGGAGGTGCTGCTCCCAACCCGACTTGTGAATCTGTCTAGCCAGAGGAGTTAATGCTTTATATTAGGCATCGATGGTCTGATCTCAGGGTAGTGGATTCTGAAATAAAGATGAGAACAGAATTTGGATGCAGTAGCCATTTATTCTTTTTTTTTTTTAAGAGTTTATTTATTTGACAGGGAACACAAGTAGGGGGAGTGGGAGATGGAGAAGCAGTCTTCCCGCCGAGCAGAGAGCCCCATGTGGTACTCGACCCCAGGAACCTGGGATCATGACCTGAGCCAAAGGCAGATGCTTAACGACTGAGCCACCCAGGCACCCATGGATGCAGTAGCCATTTATTCTTAATAAATAAACAATCCATCATCTCTAGCTCTTGAGGATGTGAAACCTAACTTCTCCACAGCTGAGCCTTACACATACTTGCCTCTTGGAAGTAGAAGAGCCGTTCTTCTTGAGGCCATGGTGTATCCACCCCGAAGAGCCTACACAAACCCTTCCTTCCTGCAACTTTAACACTGTACGTGCTTTTATTCTGGGCCTTTCTCCAAGGCTGCCTTTCTAGTTCATGTCAGGCTCTGAGCAGGTGAGGGGATAGTATGCCTGATGGTTAAAGCTCCTAGATCTGAAAACGGGCAGAACCAGACAGAACTTGAAGTTTGATATGGTTGGGAGTTTCTTTGGGGCAGATTATTCTGTCTCGTCATCTAGAAAATGAGGCTGATGCTCCCAAGTTCTGATAAATAAATCAGATTTTACAAGTAAAGCATTGATGATTACCTTAGGTTCTGATAAATAAATCAGATTTTACAAGTAAAGCATTGATGATTACCTTAGGTTCTGATAAATAAATCAGATTTTACAAGTAAAGCATTGATGATTACCTTAGGTTCTGATAAATAAATCAGATTTTACAAGTAAAGCATTGATGATTACCTTAGGTATTATTATCGTATAGCTCCTGTATCTCTTCCACCAGATTATAGGGTCCTAGAAAGGAAGGCACCTAACGGGTTGTGTTATTTGCTCAGGCTGCCATAGCGAAGTAGTACAGTCTGGGTGGTTTAAGCAGTAGAAACTTAACGTCTCAGTTCTGGATGCTAGCATGCTGAAATCAAAGTGTTGACAAGGTTGGTTCCTTCTGAGGGCTGTGAGGAAGATGTTATTCTGTGCCTGTTCCCTACTTTCTGATGGTTTGCTGGCAATCCTGGGCACTCTTTAGCTGCTAGAAGCATCAAGCCAGTCTTTTTCAGCTTCCCAAGGCATTCTCCCCGTGTGTGAGCCTGGGTCTAAATTTCCCCTTTTTATAAGGATATCAGTCATATTGGATTAGGTGCCCACCCTGCTCCAGTCTGATCTCGTTTTAACTAAATATATCTGCAATGACCCTATTTCCAAATATGTCACATTCTGAGATACTAAGGATTAAGACTTCAACATACAAATGTTCAAGGTGTTGGGGCGGGGGGGGGGGAGTAGGTTCCACCCATAACACAGACCCTATCACCTGTGTAGTTGTTGTATTTACTTGCATTTTGTAAGTGTCTGGGGCATTGCTGCTAAATCCATTAAATTTAAAGAAATGTCTCTAGAAGGTTCAGAAATAGAGCCACTTTCTAGCAGATTAGTGGTCTTTTGAAGATTGCTTCTCCATCCAAGGTTTACCAGAAGAGAAGACTTACCTTCAGCTAGTGCCTCCTAAGACTTCGTGTTAGGTCTTTGAATCAGGATACATAATGGCTACGTGACTATTTTGTTTGTGACTTTCCAAGCAGGTTTTTAATGGGTAAATAGTGGTAATATCTTTATATATGGATAAGGACTTAGATGCGCTGTTTATAACTTTAAAGGTTTATTTGTCTAAAAATCAGGGTAACTCAGTGTTCTTTTCAAAATTTCAAGTGCAACTCTTTATTGCATGTGTTAATAATAAGTGACCATTTTCCTTAAAAGTGTTTCACATTCTTTCTGATATGTACAGTGTGGTTATAAAGTAATGAAGTTGGTTCCACATTCTATACATATGCACCTAGAGTACTGTTTCAGTGAATATACACATTAAAAATTTCTTAATATCTAAATTGCAATGCCATACTCTACACATCCAAATTTTTTAAGTTGCATTTCTGCCCCCAAATCACTTGCTTAATGTAGTCAGACTTTTTGGAGTTGCTTTTCAGGCTACAGATATTTATTTGGGCATTTAGGTATGCATTTATAATGCATTCTTTAAGTGGCTGGTGCTGAAATTTTGAGTCAATGTAAATCTCAGGATTTATTATCATGGAAATGGGACTATCTACAGCACTTGAGATCTTACAGAAAGTCTGTAAATATTTGATGGATGAATGAATATGAATGAATGTATGGGCAGGGAGTAAGTGAATTCATTTCTTTTAAATTCCATTTGAACCAATGAAATCAATAACCTCCAGTGACTATAATACTCAGGAGAGAAGATAATATACTTAAAAAACTGTGAGAGCAAGTTTTAATTATTTATATCATTTTATTTCTATACTTTGGATTTTCTTGTGATACCTTGATTCTCCTCTATGTCGTCTACATTGTGACTGATGGTTTCAAGCGCTCTGTGATGAAAGGGGCCTCTAAGAAAGGCAGGTTGAGAGCAGACACAATGAGCACACATTTGCATAGGGCAGGAAGGGCACCGTAACATCTGGTGGTGGTAGCAGACTTGTCCATTTGTTGGTGCTCATTAAATTCGCATTAATGCATGAGCTGCTCTGAATGTGTAAATGCCATTTGGGGTTGGTTGCTTTCTCCCAGGCCAAGGGCAGTGACTTTGGGGGCTCTACCCCCTGGTTGTTTACTTGCCAATGGCATTTGACCTGGGGTCAGACCTGTATTTAACCCTTTCCTGTAGGTCAAAAACAAATTAATTTGGTGAGAATTAAATTGGAAATGAGTCGTCTGTACAGCAGGTGTTCCCTGTGGAGAATGTGCCCCAGGTGGAAACATTTTGAGATCTATTCCTGGGTCATCTCTGAAGAAGCTTCAGAGGTCAGAGAGGCAATTCCAAGACATCCCATGTGGTGAGGGCCTGGAGATGGATGTTAGCAGGTGCCGACTCTTGCAGTTTTCTCAGCAGCTTGGGGAGACTTTCAAAGAGGCCCCTTTTGGAGCTAATTTATTCATATATTCATGAACATATATCTTGGGCATTCATTGAGGACTGATTTACTTAGAAGTTGCCCTAAATGATTGGAACTTTACCCTTTGCCCCTACCTCCCACCATCAACCAAAGGCTTTGATTTGAAGGAAACAAAATAATGCATTTTTCTTTCTTTTTTTCTAGAGGATGAGGAAGATGAGGAAATGGTAGAACCTAAAGTTGGCCATGATTCAGAACTGGAAAATCAAGACCAAAAACAGGAGGTGAAGGAAGGTATGGTATGGTATAGGAGATAAATTAGTCATCATTTTATTGTTATTATCGTTTACCAACATAAGAGGCTATCCTGATAAGTAGAAATTAAATGCACACTCCCTATGTGGAAGGTCTCTATGGTTGTTCAATACATTACATTTAGCACCATAAACTGTAATCCCCAAAGCAAGAGTCATTTATTTTTTTGACCAATGGAAGTAAATAAAATAGAAACCATCCACAATTCCAGCAACAAGTCCACTCACAATTCCAGTAAAATTATCACTAAATAGAAAATAAGATAGTTGTTATCCATTGTCATGTTACCCAGTTGACTGCATTGTATATTCCCAATGATAACAGTAAAGGGAAGAAACAGCTATAATTATTTTGTTAATAAATTCTGAAGTTTATTCATGTGATCTACACAGAAACACTAACAGTGATCATTACTATTAACTATACTGTTCACAGTTTTCTTCCACGGCTCTGTCTGTATGAAGAACAACCTTTCCATATTCCAGTGATAATAATGATGAGCACTTATTAAGGGCTTGCTGTGTACTCAACTCTCTCCTAAGCCCTTTAGAGATATTATTATCTATACCTCACAACATCCTTTTGAAGCAGATACTATTATTATTCCTACTTTACAGATAAAGAACCGGAAGGGAGAGGTTTAAAAACTTATCCAAGGATACAGTATGTATCCAGGATTTGTAGTTGACTCCAAAGATAGTACATTTCACCACGATGGCATCATCCTTTTGTAGCACTGGGTCGCAAAAAGAAGAAAGCAGAAAGAAAAAAGAAAAGGGAAGACAAGAAATACTACAGATGCCGATTCCCTAAAAATCTAATTTTGTAGCCCTTTAAGATTCTCAGTCCCTGGAGATAAAAGAACTTTGAAATTGTCATTCTTACTGACAAACGAAGTATGCATAGATTGAAAAGCTTCTTCCACAGTCCCTGCTCAGTGTCCCAAATATAGATCAACACAAGTCTAATTAGAAGCTCACTTGATTTTTAAATTCAAAAGATGCCTGTGTCTCTGGTATAATATGTGGCACATAGTTGTCACTGGGGACTTTTATAGAAATGGGTACATATTGGTCATACATACTCACTTCGACCTGCTCAGGCATTGAGTGATTTCAATTACCGTCAACTTCTGGGCTCCGACTAAGGGCAGGGAGTAAATTCAGCCTCTTTAACAGTAGCATCCACAGAAGGCATAAGAGTGATGTTTTCTGAGGGATTCTAAATGCACTTGATGGAAGAGACTTTACCTAAAATTCTAAGAACATTTTTTTAAAGCTGGTGAATGGAATATCATTAACACAGGTGTAGCAAGAGATGAAATAAGTCAGGATTTATTAAAGGGGTTTTCCTTTTGCAAAATATCCTTAAGCCCTGCTGGGCGATAAGGAGCCAGGGTGTCTTTTGTGTGTCTTGGCACAGATTCTCTCCTGCCCCTCACCCCCCAGTCCCCAAATTGTCTTCTCTGGCAAAATAAGGCAACCCCTTCTTCAGTCCGGAGCAAAAACACCCTCTCGTTTTTAACTATTGCTCAGGCTTCATGGAATTGATTAAAGTCCTGTTAAAAGTCAAAAAGAAGTTGGAAGAACATTTCCTGTACTGCTGCGCCGTGTGCCTTTTTCTCTATTAATGGCTTTTCTGCAAATTAGCACATAATGGGTTAAAAGCATGTTTATGTTGGCATCAAACTCTCTCTGGCTTTTTTTTTTTTTTAAGTAAGACAGTATTTTGCAAACCTTTTCAAGAATCTGTAGCAGATATAATCGTGGCGCCATTCACACGGCTGCATAGCAGTTAGGGTTGTGTCAGCACTTCTCTTATGAACCTTGAGTTTCAGGGATTTATTACTCAGCCATAAAAATTTGCTCTGGGCTGAAACTTGACATACATGGTTTCAAACCAGGGAACACATTTTTGAGAAATCTGGCCTTTTTGGGAGTTAAAAAAAAAAAACAGTAAGCGGGAGATGGGAAAAAAAATCAGTGCTCACTAGCTTTTGACATTTTTGCCCGTGTGATATCAAAATGCACTAAACAGTCAAGTAATAAGGGTTTGATATTTTACTGTTTGCACTCTTTTTTTCCACAACAGAGTAGCGTAAACGGCAGGTACATGTTAGCTTTTAATCAAATTTTAGGCAATTTCTACATGTGAGTGTTCTGGTATCTTCATGTTTAGAGATTTAAAACAACAGAAACAGAAACCTAACTCTTGTAAATGCACATTAACTTCAGAGAAGGAGATCCTCCTTCTTTATTAGTTTGGTTTGGTTTTCTTGCTCCTGTTTATGAAATGATTTCACTGTAAAATTCTCAGAAGAGCTACCGTCCTGTTTAATCAGGTTTAAGATTTAAGCTACATGGGTTTACTCCTTTATTTTTTTGTCTTTTGCATATACCCTTGAAAAATAGCTAAAAGATTTTTTATATCAAAACTCAAAGCTGCATCGTTGAAAACAAGGCAAGACATTTCTGAAATGAATATTTTTAAAATAGCTTTTGACCTCAAGGAAAGATTACAAAATACTTAATACGAATTGTGAATTTCATTATGAATTTTGTATTTTAAAAAAATCAAAATGTGAAACCAAAGATATAGTATATAGTAAATAGAGTAGTACAACAACAACAAACTGGAGAAGTACCTATTAAGTCAATAAAAAAAAACAAGAAAGCACAGCAAATAGGATAGAATCCTCATAAAGACACGTACACAAGTATTTTCAAATATGAAATGAGAAATTAACTTTTCTATAATGAAAAAGAATAAACAATAGACCCTAAAATATAATGTGTACTAGATTTTAATCTTGCAACCACAAAGTCATAGACTTAGGCCATCTTCTAAACTTCAAATTTCATGAATTCAGTACATTGTCTTCGTAGTTGTTATTCAAGCTAAATGTAA
The DNA here is from genome assembly GCF_037043125.1 of Eumetopias jubatus. Classification (NCBI taxonomy): domain Eukaryota; kingdom Metazoa; phylum Chordata; class Mammalia; order Carnivora; family Otariidae; genus Eumetopias; species Eumetopias jubatus. Next base: position 40,532,823 of record NW_028274820.1, read on the forward strand.
CTGTTCAGGTAAATCTGGGCAAGTACGAAAATTGTCATTTGGATCATATGTTAGTTATATGCATGTGTTTGACTTTTCATAAGGAATCTTTCTTTTAAAAAAAAAGGCCATTTTACATGCATAAAATATTGTTAGCTCTTGGCAGAAATACTCCATGTTTTGTGTTGCAAAAACAAACAACAGACCTGCGATAATAGCATTTTCTGCTTAACTTAAAAAGAAAAATCAATGATTAACAGTGCCTACTTTTTGCTCTGGTATGCCTTTTGCTATTAAATTAACTCACACTTTTTTATGTGGTGAACATGTTGAAAATAATTCATTAGGTGCCGGGGATAGGGAGAAGCTGCAGAAACAGATATATCAGGGAGAATTTGGGGTCTACTCCGAAGTAATACAATTCTGATTCTAATTATTTGTGCTTGCATTTTGAACCTTGTGGATTCCACTAATCAACCAATTTTTCTTTCATGAAATATGGTGTGTGGAGAGGTGTTCTCTCTGAATACAGCTTTTAGTCGGGGTTCCTGGATACTCCATTATGTTTTCATTACATTGCAACAACACTTACCAATTTAAAGATTTTAAATACAGGAGGTTTGTGGGTCTATCAGAAATAACTATGGCCGTATTTAATTTCTAAGTTGAATATTGTTTATGACTTTCAAAAAGTACTTGTCTGCACATACATCTTATTATTTTGTGCTAACAAATCATGTCATTTGATCCCTGTTAGACATCAAAGCTTAATATAAAATATATCCATTGTTTTGCTTCAGTAGCAGTTTAATTTCAAGCCAAATATTGTATTGTCAAACATAATATCTGGAGAGGCTACTCCTTCACCTACCTGAACTTGGCCTCTGCAAATATACTTTGATCAGCCATTTATGTTTCTCTTAGAGAAGGAGTTGTATGTCTTGAAAGCTGAGATCAAAGTGACAATAAGCTACAGGGAAGAAAAAATTACAGAAAATGACATAGATACTATTTTTTATTCAAGGTAATGGACCTGTAAGGAAAGATACAGGTGAAATATAAGTAACTCAAAAAGATAAACAGAGAGTAGAATAGATATTTTAAATATTATTTTAAAAAAGAATAAAGAGAAAAAAGTCCTATTTCTCTGCTTAATTTCAGGTAGGTCTCATCAATAGTAACTAAGGCTGAACAGGGCTTTTAAAAATAAGACATTCTTCTTGGCCTTATGGTATCCTCGTTTGGTGAAGCTTGTTTATTTATGTAACAGTACTACCAAACCAAAATGAACCTAGCATTTTGTACGTTTTTTTTTTTTTTCCTTTTGCCTGGTTACCTGTTTTCTTGAACTTACATAAGGGTGAAAAATTCACATGCCTCATTTATGGGAGTTTTAGAAAGTAGACTAATTAATTACTACTTAATTACTAATTATTGAATGCATAACTATTTGCCCAGTATATTTATCCTTAACACTTAAATGAGATTTAAAGTTTAGGTATCATTACCCCATTTTATTGATTAAAAACTGCTACTCAGAGAGCTTTAGTTGATTAAAGAATCAAAGTTAGCGAAGGGCGGAGGCAATGTTGGATTCCGGGTTGGTTTTGTAGAGTCCTTGTTGTTTACATCTACACATTGCCACTTTCACCGTTTCTCAGACTAGTGTGTGGGCACCTCTGCTCAGCAGGTATCGATGGAGGTTCCCGGAGCATCCCAGTACACGCTGGCATATTAAGGGCTCTAGAGGCTTCAGCAGCAAAGGAATATTTCTAACTATGTGTAGGGCTACCACAAACTACGGGACGAACTCTTTTGGGAGACAATCGTCTGCTGTAGTAGGTGAATCATGTTTTGTTATAATATGACCTTGGAGAGCATTTTGCCAAGTGTGAACCAACTACATTATCCTAATCCTGGTCTTGTACAAACACAGATTCTGGAGTCCTTCCAGACCCCCTGCACCGTGGGCTGGGGCAGGGAAGGGGAGGTCAGAAGCAGGAAAACATTATGGACATTAAAGGCTTGAGATCCGCTGCCTTGGCTCTGCGGTCATTCTGTTCGCCAGTTCAGATTTGGTAGGCCAGTGGCTTCAGGACACCACTGATTGAAACAAATAACATAAAACAAGCTGCTACCACTGACTGCACCCTATGTGGGTCCTCTGACCCTGTGGCCAGGTAGAAGTGGTGACGGGGATGGTTGTGGAAGAGTTTGGGCGAGCCCGTGGGTGAGAGACTCCACTAGGGACTCCAGCGCTGATTGCAGTGCAGCACCCTCCTCCTGTCCCTGAAATTCCAGAAGCTTCCAGTCATCCAGAGAGTAATGCACCAAACATGTACTGAATGCTCTCTGCAAGGGAGTTGAACTGGGGCTCCTGTAGAACCACAAAGTTTCAGCTGACCCTTTCTCTGCTTCAGGGCTTCTCAGTCAGGGGGAATTCCAATCCATTCTCGATCATTGTATGTAAGCCTTACCACTGAAGGGATGGTCTGTGTAACCTACTTGGGACTCCGACACCGAGACATACTACCAGTTGCTTAATCTCTCTTTGCCTCATTTTGTATCTTCAGACTTAGTTTAATAAGATTAATCTGCTAGAAAAGAAAGGCATAAAAACAATTTCGAGATGTCTTATAGAAGCGTTTATTTGTTCCATGTGTTTGTTTAAAAGCAGAAGATATCTCAGGGGAAAGCAGATTTGGAAGGACACGTTTCAGGTTTTGAGTGGAACCTGCGTAAGAGCCAGTCCGCCTTATCAACTAACCCTCTAAAATAAAATGAATGTGTCCGGGAGAGCGAGGAAGGATGCTACCCTGATCATATTATAGACAGTTCTGAGTTATTTCATATGTGCAGCTTTCAGTCATATTCAATATACATAGTTTTATAGATTTTTCTATTATGTACTCTTTGAGCTGTTTTTCAAGTTCAGTTCTAAAGCAGGTAACATTCAAAACTGGTTGCTAAAAAACACCAGTCTGTTTTCATTAGTAATCTTTGTCGAGTCTTTGAAAGAGTAATTAGTCCAGATGCGAAATATTTTTTATAAAATTAGGGGAGTCATGTGCAAAAACCACTGGTGTGAATTTAGGAGCAATTTAGAATCAATATTGACAATGCTTTATTTCACCATCTGCTCACTCTTTTGGTAAGTCGTCTCTTTCAAGAGTTGGATTCCTCTTGAAATGTTTTAATTGTCCTTTTCTTCTTTCCTAACAATCTCTTTTACTTAAAAAGCCCCTCCACGAGAGCTGACCGAGGAAGAAAAACAGCAGATCCTTCATTCAGAGGAATTCCTCATCTTTTTTGATCGGACAATCCGGGTGATTGAAAGAGCACTGGCAGAAGACTCTGACATCTTCTTTGACTATAGCGGTCGAGAGTTAGAGGAAAAAGATGGGTTAGTTTCTTGTGTGCATTAAAAAAAAACAACAACAACAACACTGCAATAAATTATTGTTGATTCTAAGTTCACTTATGTATTGACTAGGCAAATCCCAAACCAAACAAATCAGAGGAGGATGAAATTCCAGGGTTGATCTTGCTGAACAGCTTTGACTAAGGGCTTTGGTTATAACTTCTGGATTAATGTTTCCCTGTAATTATCATGTGCTTCCATGAAATGCTTTTGAACTTGATATCTGGGGAACAGTCCAGGTGATAGAGACTGGCAGAGTCACATACACTGTCCTCTGAGAAAACATTCCTATAAGCAGCAAAGGAGATTTGTATTATATCCAGTAGATCTACTTTTGATGTCTAAGCAAACAGGAAGCTGAACAAAATAAGCATGAGATATGGGACCCCTTCACTGATGTGGGGAAGAGCTAACAGAGACTACAGCCCTTCTCCTTTTTTTTGATACTGTGAACATATGTGTATATGTCTTGTAGGACAGTCGTGTGCAGGGATATATTTAGGGGCATCTGGGTGGCTCAGTCGTTAAGCGTCTGCCTTCGGCTCAGGTCATGATCCCAGGGTCCTGGGATCGAGCCCTGCATCGGGCTCCCTGCTCGATAGGAACCCTGCTTCTCCCTCTGCCTGCAGCTCCCCCTGCTTGCGTTCTCTCTCTCTCTCTGACAAATGAATAAATAAAATCTTTAAAAAAATGGATATATTTAAAGATAAAAAGTAATCAATAAAAACAAATGACCCCCAGTGACTTTCTCTGAGACTGTAACGTATGTTTTGTAAAAGGCAGGGGCAGTCAACCATCATCATGGGGATACAAGGAGGTACTTTATGAACTTTGTAAGAAATAACTATAGCCAGTTTATAGCCACCGATTTCTTTTGGCCGAGAACAATATAAAAAGGTGAGATCACCTGCCTTATTCACCAGACTTGACTTTTTACTCTTTCTAAAATTCAAATACAATTCTCAAAGGACAATGTATTATCATTGAGGATGCTCAAGGGAATGTAACACAACCTCCAAAAACAGTTTCGAAAGAGGGTTCTGAAAATGTTCTAACCAGTTGGCAGCATCATTAGACTATTCCAGAGAGACAATAATATTTTGAACATACATGTTATGAGATGCTTTATTTTTCTTTGAAAAAGCCATTACTCTATGGCTCAGTCGATTTTCTGGGTCCTGTTTCCCTCCGGGTGCCTGGCTGTTACTTGGGTGTGTGTACCTCTTGCCTGAGTTGGCAGTGACGGATTTGAGGAAGAGTTGGTAGGGGGAAAAAAGGTCCTAAATCAGCCGATCGGAGCTCAGGTAAATAGTCTGGGGCCGATTCACCATCTGAACAAGAGCTGCATAAGGCGAGTGATATGGGGTGTGAGTCAATGGGATGAAGGAAATGAACAGGAGGAGGGTGGGAGTGGGGGAATTCCTGAACTGAAGCCCAAGAAATGTAGGCAGCTTTTTATGCAGATCCCAAATCTGCTGGCACAGAATGAGCATTACTCAATTTGCACCCAGTCTTGTGGAGCGAATGCATGACCAGTGTAGAGTTCTTCAAGGGAGGTTTTGTGGCCAGTTGAGTATCAGCCAAGTAAACACTAACCAAAGTGTATTCCTAGCCCCAGATGCTGTTTGGTCTATGTTAAGTATCTAATACGTCTGGTGAATCGCGGCACCCTCCACTCTGCCTGACTCATGGTGAAACTTATCACTTGCTGTTGAGCAGGGAGGCAGCACTACAGTCAGCCAGAAATTATAGGTAAAGGGAAGCTTGCCTATCATCTCTGGTCTAAGGCTAGATAAGGCGATAATTGATATGATATCAAAGAATCTCCAAGGGTACTGTGCTCCCTTGATAGCTGGGAGATTTCTAGGGAACTCGGCTTCAAGATAGAACTTATTAGGAGGAAGAAAATGCTTTAGGGACTGGTCAAGATGAGAACCTGAAAATTACTTGACATTTCGTACCAGCTTTGGAGTAATACATGGAAACCTTTCCTGGGTGAGCTTTTCATAGAGGAGACCACCATTAGTTCATTTATTTATGATCAGCCTTTACTGTCTAAACTGAAGCTTTGGCCTCAGTTTTATGTGCCATGATCTTGCCATCGCATTCTTTCAATATAAGCAGCAGAGATAAAGCCCCATTCTGAAGCATCATATTTATCTTTGATGTTTAAACCCTCCTAGGGATGTCCAGGCGGGAGCCAACCTTTCTTTCAATCGTCAGTTCTACGACGAGCATTGGTCCAAGCATCGAGTAGTCACTTGTATGGACTGGTCTCTCCAGGTAAGAATTATTGCTGGGATGGGACAAACTGGGCTATGTTCTCATGGCATTTGTATTAAAAAAAAAAAAGAAGAAGAAGAAGAATTTTTCTCCACTACTTTAGATATATTTACTAGCCTACAATTTTTTCTACACCTGTTGGTTTTCTTTCTTATTTTACTGAGCTTTCAGGTGAAATTTTGCACACTGTTATTCATATGCATTGAGTCCCTACCATGTGCTAGGCACCAGACAAGGAGCAGGCCATCCTGTCTGTGAAACTGCTGTCCTGAAGGTCACCAGTGATTTCTCACGCATCAGATCCTGTGGCTGTTTTTAAGCCTTCATTGCCCTGACTTCCTTGACATCCAGCCTAGTTGACGTCCTCGTAGTCTAAAAACAATATCCTTCCACTGGGTTCCACAGCTTCACTCTCTGCTAGTTCTCACACTTCTCCAAAACTTCGTATTTCTCTTCCACCATTGTGGTCCCCATGGTTGTGCCCTCAACCTCTACTCTTCCTCCCAACATGCTCCCTGTGGGACGTCTCTTCCACTTCTATGGATTCAGCCACCACGTGGCAGCCTGTTTATATCACCCGCGCATCACCCTCCAAAATTCCACTTTGCACACCAGACAGATCCACTCAGCTGTCTCATAGAATCTGCAACCCCGAATTCATTTTTTTCACATATCTGACTTTTTCTTCCTACTGCATTCTAAGTTAAAGACATCACAATATACCCAATGGCCTAACACAGAACTTTCATCATTAACATTAGCAACCTTCTCCCTCTCATCTCCCAGACCAAGACTGTCACTAAGACTGTCCGTTTCTCCACTCATATATTTACCACCTTATACCTGTAGTATTGCTAACCTTCTCACTGGTCTTCCTATATCCATGCTTGTTCATCTGTGGTGTTCCCTCTGGACTCCTAACTAAATAATCTTTCTAAAATGCAAATCTGATCACTCCACCCCCTGGATTAAAACTCCCTGTTGCCTCTCAGAAAAAAGTCTGTACTCCTTAGTGTGGTATTCAGAGTCAAAGTAGGCAAATTTACCAAAATTCACCTTGCTGAAGAGCCAACTCCATTACATGACAGATTACCCAGCACTGAGCAGTTAAATAATGTGCACAGAGGCATACAGCCTAGTTGTGGGGTGGCCAGAGTTTGAACCCAGGTGGTCTGACCTCCGAGCCCACATTCAGAACAGCCATGCTATGTGCCTTCCTGCAATGACAATGACATAATAGCAATGAGGAAATAGGAATGATGAATTCTGGACATTTACGTGCAGCATAGTTTCCGCTTTTTATGGTGTATGTTCTTATGGGGAATAATAATCATGGCTAGCTTTTAATTTGTGTTTCTTATGTGCTAGGCACTGTGCCAACTGCCCTGAAGGCATCATCTAATTTCAGCCTCATAACTTAGATGAGGCAGCAACCATTAATATATCCCCATTGTGCAGCTGAGGAAATTGAGCCTCAGAGAAGCTGAGTAACTTGCTACAAATCACTCAGCTAAGATGAGGTCGTGTGGACATTTGAACTCAAGTCTTTTGGCACTTCAGGGCATATTCTCTTTACCAGTGCCTCTCACCAGAGACTTATGACTCTGGAACCAAGAGAGGTTATAATGCCAAACGATAAGGGGCAGATAGCACAGGCTTTCAGAGGTCAGTGGAGGTTGGGATCTGTGTCCAGAAGACTGGGATTTAGACTGCTGGAGGGGAGAAGGGTGCGTTCTGGGCCAAGCTGTAAAACGGATGACGTGAAGAGCCCCATTTAATCCTGCTGGAGAATAGGAGAACTGCAGGGGAGTGTAATCCCTCACAATCGGACTGTCATCAGCCACCGAGTGGGCTGGTGTTCTCTCCTCTTGAACCTCCTTTTCTTCATTTTTATTAAGTTTTTTATTTTAATTCCAGTATAGTTAACATACAGTACGATACAGTGACTCAGCACTTCTGTACATGACTCAGTGCTCATAGTGACAAGGGTGCTCTTTAGCCCTGTCACCCGCCTCCCCTCTGGTAACCGTCAGTGTGTTCTCTATAGTTAAGAGTCTGTTTCTTCATTTGTCTCTCTCTCTCTCTTTTTTTTTTTTTTGTGCTCATTTGAAGAGGCGTGTAATCCCTCACAACCAGACTGTCATCAGCCACCAAGTGGGCCAGTGTTCTCTCCTCTTGAACCTCCTTTTACATTCAAACAACAGAGCACGCAGGGCCTGATCGTGCAGAGACTAATATAAGCAGGGCTGGCCCAGCCACTTCCCGCCAGTGTGTGGGTGGTCTGTAAGCATGCTCGGGTGTACGCACAGAAATTAGATCCAAGCCTGAGGAAACACTTAGCTTGGCTTGTTCACTTGTTCAGAGTCTGGAAATTACACAGGAACCTTATCTGACACATTTCTCAAAGGCGATAAAGCTCCCTGAGGAGTTGGCAGGGCCAGCCTCAGTGGGGCCGGTCCCTGCCTGGCCACAGTGTACAGTGGCTCAGTCAGTACATATGGACCATGGATGGATTTGTTTCCACATAGGGTTCTGTGTGACAGTTTGGTGTTTTGTTTTATTTTGTTTTTTTGCAAGAACTGAAACTGTAAAGGGCAGAAACTCTACCATGGAGAGACCACATACACTTTTCCCCATTTTTGTGTAATCTGCTCATCTACACTGCAGGAAACAGGTTTGCAATTCTTAAAAAGCATATTTTATATGGAGCATGAGAAAAAGGAATTGGAGGGGCAGCTGAGTGGCTCAGTCAGTACAGCATGTGACTCTCGATCTCAGGGTTGTGAGTTCAAGCCCCACACTGGTCATGGAGACTACTAAAGAAAAAAAGAAAAAGGAATTGGAACCCTCAGCTCCTACATCATAACATTTTTATGGGGTTCAAAGGACTAGGTTTATATGCTTAGGTGACGAAGATTTCCGAATGAGTCTAGATGCAATTCAATAATATTAGGAAAGAAAAGAAGGAGAGAGGCACAATTGTGGAGTCTTGAAGTGGCATATATATGTCAAAGGTGTTTACCTGAGTGGAACAGAGGGGAGAAAAGGAAGAAACTGTAAGGTTTCTGCATAGCTTTGCTTTGATCTCTTGGGCTTCTCAGAGAAGAACACTTTAACTTTGCAATATTTGCCACATATCCACCAGACGTTATTCCCTGGAAGAAACTGGGTCACTTGGGGGATTATGTCAGCTTTGTCCTTCATTGACCATTGTTGAACAGTGTGAGTCAATAATACTATCCACATACCACATGACAGCTTTTCCAGACTTGTACACAACCACACTCATGACCTTACTCCTACCATATAGACTCCCCTCACATGGAAATTGCATCCTCCATCCTTGCAGTCACCCAACATATAAAGCTAAGTCATCTTTAATAGTTCATTTAGTTTCCAAATCCAGTCAAATTTACAGTAGCAAGAAGACTCCTGCAGACACCAGTTGAAGTCCACTAATGTGGATTTGACCCTAACTTTATGCCATGCCCTCTACTTCTTGCTTATATTAGGAGATGGCTTCCTAATTGGTCTTTCTACCTCCAGTCTCTATACTGTTGAGTCCTTATAAGTATTTTGACCAGATTGATATTTGTAAAGATTACTTATAAACTCTCACTGTCTCCTTGGGCAAGTTGCTTGGCTTCTCTTTGCTTCAACTTCCTCATTCATAAATGATGATACTAATACTTAGCTCACATGCTTATTGTGAGTATTATATGAATTAATGTATTTATGGCAGTAGGACTTAAAGATTGTCTAGTACATAAAAGGCGCCCAGTAAAAGTGACATCATCGTGAAAGCAGTAGTAGCAGTAGTATTAGTAGTTGCTGAATAGAACGCCTACTGTCCCCAGAGTAAAGTCTAAAATCATCAGCCTGTACTCAGTGGCCTCTGTGACAATGCCCAGAGCCATCTCCAGCCCTTTCTTCTTGTTTACAACTTCCTCTAACCTGCCTCCCAGGCAAATGCTACAACCTGACATGTCTCCTGAACATGCCCTACACCGCATTAGTTAAGAAACCTTTACCTCCGGCTAGCATGGGCAAAAGAGGGGCTGCAGTGGAGAGGCGCTAGTGTACTTAGGAGATCCATAGGAAAGATGAAGAACCGGGACTCAGGAAGAGTACAAATCTGGGCCGCTTTGTGGGACCTCACCAATAGGACGCTGTCATAACTTGACTCATTTGCCAGCCACGGGTTCTGTGTCGCAGTTCAAAATGTACAACAGCCATTTTGGAGGATGTGATTTGCTCCGGGTCACTTATCAACCCTGCAGTGAACTAATTGTCCCTGGGATTAGATACCTGTGTATTGAGGTAATGTCCAAAGATGGGAGAATCACTGCGTACCAGGCAGATAACCAAGAGAAGTCTCCAGCACTCCTCTTTGTACCCTTGTCCATATTCCCCACTCTCTTGTCTCCTAATGACCTGTCGCCTGACAAGGCCCAATGCATGTCTCATTTTGTCTTAGAAGTCCTTTCCAGTTTCTTTCCCTGCCACACCCCATCCCAACTAAGGTGGTTCTTTTCTCCTCTGTACTTCCAAGGAACCTTGTTTACATTTCCACCGTGGCACATATCATGTCCTGCCTTTATGTTTGCATTATAGTTATTCATACCTGTGCCCTACCTCCCTCTACTTAAGGGAGAGTTCCCATAGAGCAAAACACATTACTGTTGACATTCTTGTCCCACATTTCACCTGGCACAGTGCCTTACATGTGTGTAGGAGGCACTGGACCCATGCCACAGTGGACTGGAAAGGACATGACCTTTGAAGCCAGACAGACTTCGAGTAAGGCTCTCACTTCTTCGTTTATTAGCAACATAACTCAGAACAAGTTACTTACCCTGAGACCCTTGGCTTCTTCTTCTGTAGAAATGAGAAAACCACTTCTACTTTAGAGAATTGCAAGGACCAAATGAGTTAGTGCATCACCCAGCTCAGTGTCTGGCACATAATGGGCACTAAAAACATGTTGGTTCCTTCCTCTCTGATGAATGTCAGATTTTATTTCTCTATAAGAACAAACAGCTTGAGAGCTGATCTGGTAATTTTCAGGTAAATTTCTCCTAGGTTAAAGGTTGGATAATCCAACCTGATGAGTAATTATAAATTTCATAACTATTCACATTCCCTTTAAAAGTCATAATTTTAACATTCAAGATTTAAATAATTGTTCAGAGATTTACTTTTCACTTGAGAGTAAGAAAATATGACTAGTCATGTTCAAACACACAATGGAAAAAGACATTTAAGAGGAGACTTCGAAATCAGAAAAACTTGCATGAGATATGAGTTAAATCAGTATCTTTAGGATTTATGATGCCAATTATAGAAATTACGCCAAAGGCATTTTCCTGGCATTTTACTAAAACTCTCCCTATTTTCAAAAGGGGGTTTAAAGCCAAATAATTTCAACTATCTTCTTAATGGAAAAAAGAAAAGCTACAAGTGGGAGCCAACGATGAGACCCAGATGTGAAGCTGTGGGATATTATTCCAGACACATCTGGCTGCTCATTGGCCACTATGGTAGTCGTGTTGATGTTTATAGAGTTGCCTTTCACATGTGACATAGTTAAACTTCAGATGGACAGTCTGGAGACTTCTGTGTTTATCTGGATATTAGTTTCTTTAAATGGTCTTTGAATCAAAGGCCTTCCCTAATGGGCTTTTGATTCAGCCACTGAGGAGTGTTTTCTAATAAAGAATGATTACTTCCCCTGGTGGCCACATACATGTGTCTTGTTGTAGGATTATACTTCCTCCACATCGACCAGCAAGTTGTAACTCCCTGCAGGTTTCTTAAGTTGAGGCTGCTGAACAAATGAATAAAGCCACCTAGAAGACTCAGCTTTAATCATTTTTGATAGAAAAAAAAGTTGATGTTTCAATTTATAAGGGCCATCTTCTGTTAAATGTGTATATAGCAGAGCAAAAAGGAAGGAAAATAATTAAGCCATCTATGAGCAAAGAGTGATATGACCTGCTATAATCCCGATGCTGTTTTTAATGGGGCTGCCTTATGGGAATGCCAGGTAGGAATGGCATTTTCATGAAATGCATTCTAACTCATAAATACCCCCCCCCACAAGATTCCTCCCCAGTTTGTTTAATTACACACACAGCACAGAGTTCACACAGACTAAGTAGGTCTTTCTATTCACTTTAGAGTCCTTATTATTTTACTGGTTGTGGTTCTTGCACTTATGCCTTTAATTGTTGGCATTATTTGACAACAAAGGATTAAATAGAAGGTCTTTCTACTGAGAGCAGAGTCACTAAAATAAAAAAGACCGTTTGTATTTCAATAGATTTTGACACAAGTTGATTATGTGCTAGGAGTTATCAGACACTAGATTTAGAATTTAATAAAAATAAGTCCCTACGCTCAGAGAGAGCTTACGGACTAATAAGAGACATAGGTGGGGAACAAAAGCCATAGCACAATTTGACAAGGGCTTTGATGGAGGAGCGCACATAATGCTAAGGGAGCCTATGAGACGGAAGGAGGGGTTGTGGGTGGTTGGTTAGGATTGTCTGGAGGATTTGATGCATGAGTTACTGTTAGAAACAAGACAGAAGAGGCATTCCAATAAGAGTGATTATTACACTCCTAGGCACAGAGGCTGTCCCTGTGAATCTCAGAACTAGCCCATGAGGCTGGGGCTCAGGGTGTGGGTGTGGAGGAGGGAGGGCAGGTGGTAAGAGATTAAGCAGAGGAGCTAGACAATGACAGATTGTGAAGGACCCTATATATGACCTGGGTTTAATCTTGAAAGTGAGGACGAGCCATTAAAGCATTTTGAGCAGAGGAGTGACTTAGCCAAATGTATGTTTTGTAAAGTCACATTGACAAAGGATAGAGAGTGGAGTAGGGGAGGAGAGGGCCTGGCAAGCTGTCAGCAGGAAGCCATTCAGGAAGCTGTTGCCTCTATTCAGATAAGAAATTAGCTGAGGAGGGGCGCCTGGGTGGCTCAGTCGGTTAAGCATCTGCCTTTGGCTCAGGTCATGGTCCCAGGGTACTGGGATGGAGCCCCGCATCGGGCTCCCTCCTCAGTGGAGAATCTGCCTCTCCTCCCTCTGCAGCTCCCCTTGCTTGCACTCTCTTGCTCTCTCTCTCTGTCTCTGTTAAATAAATAAATAAAATCTTAAGAAAAAAATCAGTTGAGGAGACCCTTACCTTAGAGATGGAAAAAAAAAAAAAAACATGCATTTGAAAGATATTGAGGCAGGAGTCAACACAGTACATGGAAATAAGAAAGAGAAAGGAATAAAAATGAATGTGGAGTGTCTGGTTTAGGCAGGTAGGTGAATGTTAATGAAAGGCATCCAAAAGAGGGGACATTAGAAGAGCAAGAGGTTTTTGTAGAAAGCAAGAAGCTGCTTCTTTTTTTTTTTTTTTTTTTTATGCATTGCATCTGATGTGTCTATGGACAGCTCAGAGAAATCTCCAGTATGCAAAAGGTCTGCAGCTGAGAGAGACATCAAGCCTAGAGATGTAGATTTGAACATTGTCAGCATATTAATGCGTATTAAAGCCGTTGGAGTAGATGAGATCACCCAGGGATAATGTATGGACAGAGACCCAAAAAAAGGGGCAGAAAACAGCCCGCCTGGCATATAGGTATTAGACGGAGAACCTATAGGGACTGAAAAGAATGGTCAGGAAGAGAATCGGGAGAGACAGGTGTAATGGAAGCCAATATAGGAGAAAGGAGGGAGTAGTCCAAGTGTCAGAGAATGCAGAGAGGCCCAGTAATGTGCGCACATGGTAGTTACTGGTGCCGCTAGCAAGCCCACGTGGAACGTTGGAAGAAGAAACCAGATTGCAGTAGGTTGAAGCAGCAGTTGGTATTAAGTATGCCACAACTTCAAAAGAAAGTACCATTTAAATGATGCAACGTAGCCTCTGTCTGTAGGAATAAGGACGTTTTCTTTGTGTCAGCAACTTGACATAATTCATTCTTGTGACCTCTTTCATCCAGTACCCTGAGCTGATGGTCGCTTCCTACAACAACAATGAGGATGCTCCCCATGAACCAGATGGAGTGGCCTTGGTTTGGAACATGAAGTTTAAGAAAACCACACCAGAATATGTCTTCCACTGCCAGGTAGGGGTCAGCAGGGTAAAAATGACTTCTGTCTCCTACTAGACCAAATATAGTTCATGCTGCCTTGCATCTCTCTGTCTTATGTGGAGAGGAAGAGCCGAGGTTAAAAATGGAATTGTTGACAAGTTTGAAAACTCCCCCACAGTAACCTAACATTTGGGGAAAGTGGCAACTCTCTCCAAACAGTTAGGAAGCCCAGTGGGGGACGGTGTGTCATTTTCTTTCTATTTAAAACAGCCCCCCTGAGGATGAGTTTATAAAGGCCTCGCACTTATGAAGAAATCCTGGTGTACCACTTCCTTTGCTTCACAGCAAAATATGCTTGCCCACCCACGTGGACATCCTCAGAGCACTGCCGTTTCCAGCTTCCTCCTCTCTCAGAGATGGAGTTCAATGGAATGTGGCCAATTTGGAGTTTACGGGTGCCGTCTTGCTTCTGGATAATAACGTTTTCATAGCTGCTGTAGACACATACTTACCGTGAATCTTTCTTGAATTGTGGAGAAATACAGATGCCGTTTTCAGTTGGCGCGTGTGAAGATCATGTCAGACCGTTTCAGATATTTTACTCCTTGTGTCTCTTGACACACTTGTCTTCTTTTCTATCCAACATAATACAGGCTGAAATGTATTTTACACTTGCACACATTCAGCTTTGCTCCGTTGCCATGACTCTGCCTAAATAATAGGCCTCAGCAGTGGCCAATACACCAACCCCTTTATTAATGTCCCAATCCTATGATTATGCATAGGAAAATGCAAAACAAACATTCCAGCTCAAAGTTTCAGTTTCTCAAATATTATAGTTCAGAGGTAGAGTGGCAGATTACCCCGAATACAAATACATCAGCTGAAGAGTGTGGGTAAACCTGTTGTTATTTGGAAGCTCAGTGACATTTTATATCTAAGAGCTGAGTATCATTTTGAACTAAAATATGTTTAGACTTTAGGACATTATCAGATATAATTTGGGGAACAGGAGCTGCTGGAATAAAAGTCCCAGCTTCAACCTGATTGAGTAACCTCTAACTCTGGCCATGTTTTTCTAATTTACTATCTTAAAAACAAGAAGTCTAGGTCTGCATAGTAAATAACCTTTATTTTTTGAACCTTTGAAATAAGAACAGTTTTTTCTTTCCTTTTTTTAAGATTATCAAATTTGTCAGTTTGATATGCTCTTTCTGTAAACAGAGAAGCACAAAATTCTCATTTTGTTCAGGTTTAAGAGGTTTGCCAAATTACCAGGAAAATACTAAAAGCATTGTGGGATAAGCAGAAGCACATTCTTGAAAAACAGTGCCATCTAGACTATTTTGATACTACAAAAAGCACATCTTGACTTTTAAAAATTATAGGAGGTTAACACATTTCATTGTTTTGGTCAATGCACGTGTTTATCATGATTCATTTTTTAAATTACATTAACTATCAGTAGCCTATGACAATAACAATTTGGTAAAATGCTTAATATTCACAGCATTGCATAGTAAACAGGTCAACAGAAGCCTAAAAATGTTGAATGAAGAAGCAGACTTCTAAGGTCTTTGGAATTAACTGGAATTTTAAAATTACCTATTTTATCACATAATGGTTAATACCAGTGTTGACTGAAAGGAGCATCTTTCTCTTTCCTGCCCTGGTATCTTTGGGATCATTTACTGAAAATTTCACCAAAATACGTTTAATTTCATTATTAGTTTCTCCCTTAAATGATCCAGTATATGTATTTTAGGAGAAAACTATCTCCTGATTTCAAAAAGAAAGAAAGAAGGGAAAGAGAGAAAGAGAGAGAGAGAGAGAGAAAGAAAAAGAAAGAAAGAAAGAAAGAAAGAAAGAAAAAGAAAAGAAAGAGAGAGAGAGAGAAAGGATGGAGGGAGGGAGGGAAGGAGGAAGGGAGGGAGAAAAGCCAAGTCAGAAGTACTCTCAGTATCTGACCAAAAAACACTGACTAAAATATCTCTGTATCCCTCAAATCCCTACTATTATCTTCACTTCTTCTGGTGACCAGAAACAGGTGAGGATTCTAAACTCTGTCTAGCATTCATTCTCACTGGGAAAAAAGTGAGGATTCTAATACTTTTAAACTTTGGGGTTGATTAAATAACATGTGCAAAACATGTGAAGACTCCACATTCTAGGCATCAAAGAAAAGCTACAGAATTTAACCACACACATTTAAAGATATTGAGAATCATGATTGTGCTAGTCAGAAAAGATAAGTAGTTCATATAAATGACCCTTCATATTCATGAAAGCCACATTTATAAAATCTTTTGAGAACCTAAATGCTGAATACCATTACAGTACTTACTTTCTGTTATTTAATTATTTCTCTTAACCTGACCTAAGTGTAGGTATCACCAGCTTCAGAAAGGTGAAAGGAAAAGAGCTTTGATCCTCTCGTGAGAGGAGGAAAAGGAAGAAATGGGCGTAGCAAAAGTCATTATGAAGCCCTTCTGAGGATCCTTGGTGTATTAGTCAAACTTCTCCAGAGAAACAGAATCAGTAGGAGATGGATAGACAGACAGATACATAGAGACACAGACACAGAGATTTAGAATTGGCACTCCTTCAGGAAACTAGTCTTTGCTGTTAAGGCCTTAAACTGATTGGCTGAGGCCCACCCACGTTATGGAGGGCAATCTACTTTACTCAAAGTCTACTGGTTTAAATGTAAATTACATTTAAAAAATACCTTCATACCCACAGTTAGACTCGTATTTGACCAAAACCCCAGGGACCATAGCCTAGCCAAGTTGACATATAAAATTAACGATCATACCTGAATTTCACCTCGGAGCAATCCAGAAAACCATTATCTTTAATAACTCCTGAAATCTTACTAATTCTTTATTACTTTGGGCTAGTAAGCCAATATACCTAGAAAGATCAACTTTGAAAGTACTCAACTTTAAGTAAATGGGAGTTTTCCTAAGAGGTGAGAAAAAATAGTAATTTGAGGACATGGAAAATGTCTCTGTGACATTAAGTTTATGGGGAAAAAAAGATACTAACATGTATTGAGAATCTACTCTTTCTATTCATTGTCATAAACCCCTGTTACTCCCCAGATGAGAACCTGCAGCTTCAGAGAAGTCATGAAACTAGGGCAGGTCTCTCTGAATAGCAAAGCCAAGTTTGAAGTCAGCTCTTTTTCATTCCGAAGTGCATGTATTGCATCATACGACATTGGTAGGGGATTCAGCCAGGTAATGCCTCTAGGTGTGTGGCATGGGGGACAGTGAATAGAGAAGAAATGGAACAGAGCTGTGTTCTCCATCTTCGCTGATCATTGCAGTCACCTGGATAGCTTTAAGAACTACTGATGCCAGCATTCCATGGGCAGAGATTCTGATTTCATTACTCTGTGCTTCTGCCAGAGCATTTTTAAAATCTCCCAGGTTGGGACCCCTGGGTGGTACAGTCGGTTGAGCGTCAGACTCTTGGTTTTGGCTCAGGCATGATCTCAGGGTCATGAGATTGAGTACCCTGTCGGGCTTCACACTCAGCCCAGAGTCTGCTTAAGACTCTCTCTCTCTGTCTGCCCCCCAACATGCGTATGCTCTCTCTCTTAACAAATAAACACATCTTAAAAAAAAAAAAAAAAAAAAAGTAAAAGTTCCGGGTCATTTGAATATGCAGTACTAGTTGGAAACCACCAGGATGTAGAGGAGAGATGAAGAAAGGGGATGATAAGGTGACAAAACTAGTCGGCCTCTTTATTTAGAAGTGTGGGTCTTTTCTTCTTGCCCCACACGTCCCTTTTCCTCTTTGGCCCAAACTGGGGTACTATTTCTTGGCTTTATTACTCTGATGCTGATCTCCTACCTGACTTAAAATGAGAAATTTCCTGACCAACTCCCCTGTCCCTTCCCGCTTCCCCACCCCACCCCCACCCGAGACACGCACTCGCCTCCTCAGCTTGCACATGCACTTGCCTCTGTGGTGAATGATCACAAGACCCAGAGTTGTTTTTCCGGGAATGGGCTCAAGACCACGTTGAACATAACATGGGGAGAATGTGAGCTGGAGAGTACCATTTCTTTTGGGATAGTGATACACCCTGCTATAGTAGATATCTATGAAGTTAGGATGAAAGCCAGGTCATATCCATGGCTTCCAAAAGAGAACCTATGTGCTGTAATACCGAGTATGGCTGAGCTAGTGGGAGACCAAACCCTGGGTTGCGCGGGCAGCCAGGGAAGTCACAGATGAGTTCGTGGATGGCCGCTGGGGATAATAAGGGCAGTTTGATTACTGTGCGCTGAACTCAAATAATTACAGTAATAACTCCATCGGTCTGTATTTTACATTTTCCTAGCACTTCCGCCTTCATGATCTCATTGATCCTCACAAAGGGAAGCAGCAACGGTGTTACTCTCTTGGTTGTACTTGAAGCGTTCGTGGCTCATGGGCAGTAGAACCAGTCCTGGAACTGAGACCCCCTTCTTCCGGCTACATTGTGCCATTGGCCAGGCCACATTCCACCGTGATGGGGTGACGTGGGGCTTAAGAGCAAAGGCTACGCAGTCCATTCAAGTGTATTTTTGGCAGCCTGCCATTTTATGAGGTTGGTTAGACACACTCCTAGAATTGGCTCTCCTTACCATCTTCTAAACCTTAAGGGGAATTTGGAGAGCCCACAGAATTGCAGTCAATACCTGTGAGATAAAACCAAAACCCCTACTCACAGATGTATCACTTTTTTTCTTCTCTATCCTTTTTGATTTTTGATCTAGTTTATTTACTACAACTGATCCCTTCTAGACATTACCTTGCTGAAATCAGGCAGGTTGAATGTGCTTCCACATCCTCGTGTGATGTTCCAATAATTTCAAAATTAGACAGTTTGCTTCATAGGAAAGAGTATGGATAGGGAGAAACACTGGGTGCCTTATGATGCTCATACTGGTATCATTTTGGAATACTGCATTAGCTATCCATTTCTTGCTGATCTTTGTGGATTGTTCGTATTCTTCAGAACAGCATCACTGCAAACCAATCCGATGGCTCAGAAAAACATCATTTCAGGCGCTAGAAAGCAAATGCACAAGACACAGACATCAGTTCAGTGTTCTTTTGCAAAGACTGACAGGCTTTTAGCTTAATCATAAAAAGATTGCAGTAGGAAGGCTTGTTTCTCCCTGTTAAGAATAGCAAGGCCAAATACCTTTTACTTCCATGGGCAGTTTCGTGTCTTTGCTAAACCGAATTCTTAGTGTGGGCTCTGGTCCTGCATTTTCTATTTTCATTTCTGTAAGAGCTGTCCTTACTTGGAAAACATCAGTGGCCTGTGCATAGAAATCAGCCCGTCGGCCCCACCACACACTCTGGCAGGGCTCCTGTCATCCTCTGTAGTGGCCTCCACACACTGTCATTAGATTATGCATTCTGACCACCCTGCAGTGCTTACCCTCGTGTGGTCTTTCTCTTTCAAATGGAATGAACAGAATCAGAAATATAGATCTTAGAATTATCTGCATTGAAGTAAGTGGAAAAGCTATATTTAGAGGCTTGGCTTGGTCAGAGGTTTTTATTTTTACTTTTATTTTTTTCCTGATCTGGTTTCTTTGTTCTTAGCCTTCTCTTTTTAAAGATGATTTGACAATGACCTGAAACTGACAAGGACCTGAAACCCTCCTTATTTCAGAGGGAAAGCAGAATGTGGAGTGATACTGACTAACTTCATGTGTATCCATGTTTAAAATCCTCAGTTAACTTTCTTCCTATGCGTAGTTTCAGTTCTCATTAAGATTCTATGAAGGGTACAGATGAAATTGCTACTTACGCTTTCACCATCTAGTGTTTGGTTCTGGGTGAGGTTCCCATTGACCTTGAAGAGAGCTGCCCCCATGAAGAGGGATGGTAACACAGGAGGGAATGTGGGCTGGCAGTTAGGAGGGGGACGGAGAGTCGGGACTTGGCATCTAGCTGCCCACACTGCTGAGTCACCTGGGGGAGTTGCCGGGGCTTTGTTGTCATGTTGTGGAAAAGAGACTTCCTGCCCTCTCGGTGGGACTATGAGGTTGATTGCCATGAACTTATCTTCCCCCATCAATTTTTGTCCTGTCCCCCCGCCCCCACGGCCCAGACTGTGGTCCATAATCCAAATCAACAAAACAGCTATGGACACAAAGATATAAATTAATTTAAATACATTTTCCAAGGAGTATTAAGACCAGAGAAGTGTTAGAATTTGACTTAGGAATTTTTATTTTACTTAAAGGAAGGGTAACTTTCAGACTGCCTGACTGATGAAAAGAAAAAAGAAAAGAAAAAAGGCATTTTCTATGTTTTTCTCTTGAATGTAGCGAAGAGTGGTTATTCAGTAGAAGTCAAAAAGAGGAGGGGATTATGAAAATTAATAACGGGAAACCTCATGGTTTCGGGAGGAAACCAATGGAATCAGGAGGTTTCGGCAGGGGGAGCTCTCACACCCTACTGCCCCTAGTCAGTTGCAGACCCAACAGGAAGAGAGGGACATGACATTGCACGGACGTGACCTTGCACATGGATACTGCTCTATTACTTCAGCCGGAAGAAGAAGCACTTTCCTCATCCCCCCACAGGCAACAGCTCAGCCAATGAAAAACCACCTACTTGGAATTCCCAGGTTACTCCAGTGGACTTTAGTTGATAACAGCCCTCCCAAATTACCCCTTTTCTCCTTAAAAAGCATGCCTCTCCTCCCCCCCCACGCCCCCTCCCCCTTATTTGCCTATGGTTTTGCTGCAGCTTCTTTGTCTTGGATTGAAATTCTCTTTTATTCCTGAATAAACCCATGTTTTGCTGGTAAAGTCACCAGCAGCTTTTACTTTTAAGGTTAACAGGATGAAGGAATAGAAAGTTCTTTGACAACTAGGCCTACATATTCAAAGTGAGTTCCTGGGGTGACCCAAAATCAAAGCATATGATAGGAGCTTAGTAATTAGAGAACAAAGTCCATGCACAAAGAACATGCTAACTAATGTAGGTAAAACCTGAACAGTTTTCATTGTTATGATGGATGTACTGCAGGCTGGAGAAACACAGAAGAGAACACCTCAACCATTGTTGTATAGATTGTGATCCACTCTTCGAAGTAGACAGTTTTGGAAAACCGAAGAATACATATGATGTAAATGTGTAAAATTAAGCTCTTACATAAAAGATACAGATTATTTGGATCAGACAAGAGGAACAGCAACACGGCAGCTAGTTTGTGCCTTTAGGAAAAGGCTTACATGTACATGCGGAAGCAAAACATGGACATTCGGAAATACTTCTTTTATGCCGATTGAGTATGACTGGTCTGATGATTGAGGCTTGAGCTAGACACTGATTCTTATTAAGTCAAACAGCAGGAGCTTCTTTTTCTCTTTTGGCCCAGGAAGCTGGGAGCAGAGAAAATGCCTTGCTGGCTCTCATTCTTTATCTGCCCTCTTTCTGAAATCTTCTCCCCCCAAAAATAGCACAGGCAGGATTGATCATTGGAATTCATCTAGGGAAATTAGAATTATCAGCAGGATTATAGCAGACGGATTGTATCACAGACAATTCGTTATCTGAAAATAGCAGTGGAGGAGACTGTATACCTTACAAGTGACCGAGTGAGCTATGTGATGCAGAGGATGCCATGAGAATACACCTTAGAACAAATCATTTTTTAATTGCTTTCTTTGTCTTATTATCTCATATTGCAAGTGATCAACCTGAAGTTTAATGTGATTACAAAACCCGAGACTTCCTAGCATTTGCTCTGTGCCATTCCTGTGCACATATTACTGAAGGCACAGGACTCCAACACTGAGGGTTTGATTCAGTTCCCTAAGTGCCCTTCCTCCCTTTCCCATGCCCTGAACTAAAGCTGTCTGAACTGGGCTCTCTCCAATTGTGCTTCATCAGGGAATTGCCCCAGGAATTACAGATGCTATGCGATGAGAGCCAGGTGGCAATATGAGCAAATTTTCTAGCCCGTCCCTCCCCTCATCCTCACCACTCTGCCACCTAGCCATTCACTGAGGTCAGAGGAGCCTCGGAGTCAGGGGAATGGGTATTCTTAGGGAGTGGGTTTCTACTGCCCTCTTAGGATTATTGTCAGGATAAAAGAGATTATAAAGGTGTATCAGTCTCCTGGGGCTGCCACTAAAACAAAAACAAAAACCCATAGACCGGGTGGCCTAAACAACCAAAAATAAGTTTCCTACCATTCTGGAGACTGGTAGGTCCGAGATCAAGGTGCCAGCCATTTTGGTTTCTGGTGAGGACTCTCTTCCTGGTTTATAGACACCTGCCTTCTAGATATGTCCTCACCTGGCAGAGAGAGGGAGAAAGAGAGCAAGCTCTTCTGGTGTCTAATAGCGTCATGAGGGCCCACCCTCATGACCTTATCTAAAGCTGATTACCTGCCAAAGGCCCAATCTCCAAATAAAAACACATTGAGGGTAGGGCTGCAACATAAATTTGTGAGGGATCTGCACATTGTTAGAGCTTGGAGTTGAGGCCAGCAGCTGGCCTATGAACTCACAAGTGGAGGTAGTATGCTATATGAGGAGCGCGTCTTTTGTTAACAACAAAAAATCAGTGGAGTTTGATAGTAATTCTTGCCACAAGTAAAAAAAAAAAAAAAAAATGGAAGATACAATTCAGTCTATAGCAATAAGTGACCTGAACCCACTCTGTAGACCCTGGGGCAAGAGTAATAAGGAAGATGGGATTGACACATGTTTTACTTTCATCCAAGACCAGATTGGCATGCCCGGTAAGAGCTGTCCCTCCTGAAGACATATGATCCAGGGCCGCCCTACCTGGAGCTTCCATTCTCTGGAATATCAGATTGTGCTTTTCCTTTATAATACAACATTTTAATATAGGTAGAAGCAGGTTTAAAAGAATATCAGGAGTTCTAAGGGAGGGAGGGAGGAAGGAAGGAAGGAAGGAAGGAAGGAAGGAAGGAAGGAAGGAAGGAAGGAAGGAAAAGAAAAACGAAACGAGAAAGTCTCAGAAGGGCAACCCTCCCCCTCAGAGTTGTGGATATGGAAGACCCATTCCAGGAAAGGAAACCATGAACAGCAGAAAGGTGGGCTGTAGTAATGCCCCAGGCCACGTTAGCACCCACCGAGAGTGTTCTAGGCTGGACCACCTCTGTGAGGGGTGCTGTGCAATGCCTTGGCATCTTTATATTCTAAGCACAGACCCACTTCTGGACTTCAGGCCAGCTGTTTCTTAAAAATAGACCTTTTTCCCCCCCTCCACAAACTTGACCAAAACCTTTTGATTTATGTATGTCTTTAAGTTGCCTAATATTGTTGGATGGAAGAGATTGTTTGAACATACCATGTTATTAAGAAATTACAGAGATGTACATAGTCCCCAGTAGTCACATTATCATTTTAATTCATTTCAGATTAGTGGCTCTCAGCAAAAAGCTATCCCTTCCATTTTTGTGATTAATTCTCAAAATTCCTTAAAGGCATTATTATTGAAGAGAATTTGTGGAAGTAGAATCATCATCCTTACTTCTGGGGGAAGTTTTTTAACCTTTGTTGTAACAAGTAGTCTATTACACTTTGCTTTTACCATGCTTATATTTGATTTATAATTTTAAAATGCTATGTTCATTATTAGCCAAAGAATTAAACAGGGTGTTGCTTTTCTTAAGCAAAAGATTTAGCTTAGCCATTTTTTAATTGTAATCTCTGCATAAATATATTGAGCTCATACCTCACATACCACAAATCATTGTTGCTGTAATCATTTCATATCTACAATTTTTTGTTGTGGTCTCTCAAGCTGACATGTTTTCTCCTAATGACTTGTTTAAAAAGCATTTCCAGCACCTATGTCCAGTAAGGTGCATTATTCAAAAGTACTTCTCCACTTCTTAATAACTTGGTCTGTCATTTGTGTTGAATAGGTGAAATTAAATTTATCCTTTATATACAAGAAAAAACCTTTATTAAGTTTTAAAAAAAATAAAATAAGTTTATTATAACTATGGTCTTCTGAAAAGAGAAAGGGACAAGAGCAAAAATTGTATGCAAGTGCCCACACTCGTACAAATACAGACACACACACCCCCCCAGACTCTAAAATCCTAGTCAAAAGCTATATTTCATAAAAGAGAATTATAGTAATGTTGATGGTTTGCCAAAACCTCAAGCAGTGACAAAATCCACAGAGTGTCCTGAAAAGGATGCCTTTGCAAAACCATGCCTCTCCAGATGGTTTAGATTAGAGATGTTTAAAAACACATGGCAGCATTAGTTTGGTTTAGAATTCATAGTTAATTCAGTAGATAAAATAATGCAAATTTGAAACCCTAGCCTGTGTATCAGAAAAATCATCAAATCTTATGATTGCTCTTAGGGGAGGTTGGCATGTGATGTGTTGATTTTTAAATGATCTAATTGAAATAATAAAATTAAGCAAGAAGGGGTAAAAAAGGATTGAAAATACAAGAGTATAAGTAAAAACTTTCTTCTCTGCAGAATATTTATTCCTTTGAGCTGTCATATCCAATCAATTTGTATGAGATTCGACAGCCAATTGTCATTTCCTAAGGTAAACTATGTAAAGAGGTTGTGTTACAGAGACAGCATGAAGAAAATGGAAAAAAAAAAATTCCAGAGCATGAAGCAGAGAGAGGCCACAATGTCCCACAGAGTGCTGCCTGGATCTGCTCACCTTGCTAAGAACGGCAGATGAGCAGCTTACACAGGAGTTTTCCCTTTGGCTCCTTCAGCTTTCCCCCCTGCGCATACTATTTCTTAAAGAGAGTGCTCTTGGTCTAGTAAATTATTTTAGTTTTAGTAAATTATTTTGCCTTCTATGTGGTTTTTAATCTTGGTGGGAGCTCTGTGTGGACAGTGATGTCACACACTGTGTTCTCCTGCACGAGGTGTGAACAGTTCGCCTTGGGCCCCAAAAGGCTCCATCACTAAAAGCCTGGCTCCCACTGCCCCTTTCCTTGTGTTTAAAATCAAAAGTATCCCACCCTCTGATCCCACAGTGGGGTAGCCAGCAAACAAGTCCTGGAAAAGAACTTTTTTATGGGAACACTATTAATGTAATGATGTATATTATCATGTGTGCTACCTCCCACACAAATGAGAGCATTCAGCTGTGTTAAAATTGCCATGAGAAGAATGTTCATGCAAGAGCTCAAAGCCTTTCAGAAAATACGAGACAAAGATTCTACAAAAATAGAATCAGGAGGTTTCAAGCAACAGTTGATGGGCTTCAAAGGGCTTGACTCTCAAAGGTGGCACAATATTTAGTTCCCCTAGAAAGAAACACATTTTGAGCATTTTCTAAGTATGAAAACTGGAATTGTGGCTTTTGATGTCTGGAAAGAGCTCCACAGTCAAAGCAAATGGACTCCATTAGTAGCAAAGTTGCATGCACACGTGCGCGCACACACACACAGAAAAATGTTGGAGAGGGCAGACCCTGTGGACGGACTTTGTGTGAGTTCATGGAGATTTCCATCATAAATTTAATTGAATTTCATTTGAGCAACAGAGACACTGCATTGGCCAATCTTAACTGCTGGTCCATAGTTCTGCATCCATACCCATTTAATATTTGTAACAAGAGATTATATTTTTGTTTCATCTTCTAATCATTTTTAAGTGGAAATTCATCCCCAAATAAGTCAAATGACCACTTTAAGATAGTTTAGCCATGTCCTACTCTATGGGGAGTAGAAAGAGATTTTTTGCTTTCCCTTTTGTTTTTTGTGTGTAAATTGTTTCTCATACATGAGTTAACACTCCTATTAGACCTATTAATATATAGACTTGTAGAATCTCAGGGTTTGAAGGAAACTTCATGGTTTTCTGGGTCAAACACCTATTCAATGCCTGAATTCTCTTGAATTCTCCTTTCCATCTTCCCTTATCAAGTCATCATCTTGCCTTTCTTGAACTTTGCTCATGCTCCTGTCCCAGAGCAGACCATCTCATCTCTGGCCAGTGCTGCCAAGTTTCCCAGTGTGCCTGCAGCAGAATGGCATTTCACCCAAAAGGATTATGCATCACAGACAGAGGCAAAGTCACCCCAGAATGTCCAGGGGAACAGTCTCTCCAACAAGGCAGCTGGCTTTGGGTTGCTATGGGAGTGGGAATGAGCACATGAATACAGCCCCCCCCGCCACCTTCTTCATGTGTCTCACCATCTTTGTCCTCACCTGGCTTTCTTTGACATCATTCCATTAAAAGCGCAACAAGGTGCTGTCAACCTGTTGCCACTAAAATTGATGAAAAGACTTCACTTTGGGGGAAGGTGTTCAGTGGAAGGCAAGTTCTACCTGTGCTCTCCCTGTTGCCCCCCCCCCCACCTCCCAAGCCACACTTCTGATCAGGCTGTTTACCTGTTTCATGGTCTCTTCTTCAGTGTGTTTGCTCACATCGTGAGGACTTGCTACATTTTGGAACTGGATTTCACTGGATTTTCCCATCTATATATTGAAGCTGCTGAGACGGGCTTAACACAAACCTCCTGCCTTTAGAACATTAACAATATGTTCTCCCCTTTGGAAGAGGGACAGCTGAGCCAAGTTCTTTAAAACATCATAAATTCAGACAACATGGAGAAGAAGGCCAGTTCTTAATCAGATATGGCTCACTAGAGGAGACCTTGATAACTAACTGAATTTTTTTGAGAAGCAAATAATCACAGCCTCCAAACTATTTTTTTGTCTAAATAGGAATTTTCATGTATCAGGTTCTCTGCTGATTTAGGACATTGTTACAGAAATATGAAAATATATTTGCACCAAGACTATGTGATAACCTGAACTGGTCATCAAATGTCAGGGACCTGATTGCTTTAATGAAGAGTTAACAAGGTCTTATTGTTTGTACATTATACTTCATAAATGGACATTTATGAAATTCTGGAGGGACTCAGAAATCATTTGTTCCCCAGCTCCATTCATTTAGTTAGAAAGTACCACTTTTCAGTCAATGTAAAGGGAAACCAGTTATCCTTTGTTTATTTATTTTTAAAAAATTATTAAGCTAATTTTACTTATTTATTTTTTATTTTTCATTGTATTCAGTTATCCTTATTATTCTGTGGTAACTTCACAGCTAATTAGGTAGCTCTTGTGTGCTAGGAATAATATCAAAACAAATGGAAAAGAGGGATCTTGAGTTTCTTGGACCTATATTATTTCAAAACCAAATTAAAAATATTTCCCTCAAAACCCTTATGGATTTTTTAATGTCCATTTCATGGGTACTTATCCCTAGAGATCCCAGACTGTTGAATCTTGTCTATCAGTACAGTGCATTCAAGTCAGAAATATATTAATTACTGCTCTCAACCTCAAAACTCGTCTGAAGCAAGGAAGGATGTATATGAGCAAATACATTGCTATTCTGCATCGTTCCTGCTGAAACCCTTGAGTGAGCATAAGTGTGGCTGGTTCCTATCAGTAATATTTGGGCACATAATCCTGGGACAGCAGAGACCTGCACAGGGTGGTACATACAATGAGAGCGTAGAAATAGGACAAGGCTCTTCATTTTTACCTACAGAGGACAGTTGGCCTTATTCTCGGGTTGATGGCAGGTCAGCCCAAACAGAAACACTCTAAGCATCTGTACAGCCTATTTCTCAAAAGACCAATGGATTTTGGCTGCCTCGTTCACATGTAACAAGGTAAGAAAGATGATGCCTTGGGAAACAGGCCATATCAGTTAAAACCAAGTTTGGTATTAATGTCAAGACCGAGTAGTAGAATTGTTATGTGCCCAAAGCCTGATTACTTGGAGCCTGAATTCCATTCTCTCTCTCTCTGGCTCTGAGCCCGAGGGGCCACAACCCATGTCGGTAGTTCAGCTAGTTCAGTTACCACCTGTGTTCCAAGAGTGAAGTCAGACTGAGAGGAAAGGAAGCTCGCCGGGCTGCCCGGATCCATGTTCACTTGAGCCACTCTTTATTATCCTGCTAGGGAATGCTCTGCCCTTGAAGGCTGGTCCGAGGAGGCTGGGATCACAGGCAGCAGGTATGCCATGAACAACAAACCCATATTCTTAACATATGTTTAATTTGAGTAACTCCCCTCCTTTAAAATACCTCCTGATTTTAAATCCACATCCTGATTTGCCCACTCTTGTTACCATTTTCTGCTGCCTGTTCTGAATTAATCCTTTGAGGTGGTCATTCCCCGGAAAGAAAAAAGGAAAATGAGAAGAGAGATGCAAAGTTGGGAATGTGAATGAACGAGGGTGGGGGAAAGCAGCGGGAAGGGGACCATTAAGTAAGTCTGTTCTCATGAGCTAGGTTTTCTTTGAGCTGCATGACACGGGAGAGGTAGGAGAAGAAGAAGAAATACAAGGAAGAGGCCTTCGAAAGGTTATCCATTAATAATCCCTGCTGAAGAATGGGAATCATTTTTGCAATAGAGCTCAATTTCCAAAGATTATTTTGATTCTCCGTCGTACTTCATCTCAAAGAATTGATATAATCTAAAAGAGGTTAAAATGATTAAAATAGTTTCCATAGTAGAAAATTAAATGATTTTACTAACTGTCAAAGTCAGTGTTTAAACTGAGATCATTTGAATTCTATTTTATATGGTGATCATGTCACTGGGATGTCTAAACATCCTTTGTAAAAGTAATAATCCCTGATTCTGATTTTTCATCGACAGAAAACTGAGTAAAGGTTAGAAAGATTAGCCACCAATTGCTCTGATTTGTAAAACCTGCAGAGAAGGCCGGTTTTCTTGAGGAATTCTGAGTTAAAATACATTCTCCACCTTGGAACTATTAATCCTTTTGGAGATTTTTCTACATGTTCCTTAGATATATTTTCGGCTCAAAGGGTTATAAAACTGCTTCAAATACTTGATTTAGAATATATTTAAAAGAGAAATAGCAATACCATATGCTATTAGATATACTCTAAAATAGCGAAATATTATATCGCTTGATGTCATCAAATTCATTTTCTCTATCTATGTATTAATCCATCTATCACTCAAATCCTGGTTTTCCTGGGCCACACCAGGCTGGTTTAATGAGGTCTTGTTAACAGTGTAAACCATACAGCTCTCACCTCATCTGCAATTTAAGATTTCTGGGCTCTCCACATTCTCCCTCTTGTTTTCCGGGACCTTCCAGAGGAAGTCACAAGTATGTTCACGAATAAGGTTTCAAGGACTAGCTGTGATGCTACAGGCAACCTGCTGGGACCCCAGCATCCAAGCCCTGCTGCCTTCCCCTCTGCTACCGCCCCATCAGACAGCAAGGGCTTGCCCTCACTCACCTCTAGAACAAGCTTCACGGCCACATGCTGGCTTTCATTGCTGCGCAGCCATTGTTGCAGATCATGTTCCAGAGCCCTGAACAGCCTGGTAACTTCCAGAACAAGCCAGTCAGGGCATATTCCAGAGTGATTCTCTCCCCAAAGAGAATGTTCTTTGTGTCAAGGACACCTAAATAAGGCAAGCTGATACTCTCCTGTCTCCAAAGTTCATAATACATAGGTCATTGGTCTTTAGAGTTGACCAGTAGCACCCTAATGTTAATAGAGCTCTGGCAGACTCACCCCATGAGTCTGCTCTTGATGACTATCTAAATTGTGAACACTGCTTAGGCTCAAACCCGACTACCTGGCTAAGTTTATTTCAGGTTTGAAATGTAGTGATCTTTACTTCAACAAGGAAGCAGGTTGCATTTTATCCAGAACAATTTAACAGACCTTTATTGTGCCTAGCACCCTGCTTAGGTGCCAAGGCTACAATGATGAATATGGTCTGTACTTGGCCTATGAGGAATTTATCCCTTTTCTCTTAGGTCAAGAGCAAGAATGAATGATCTGTAGTAGATTACAGGCTATTAAACTGAAATAATCAATGCATATTTTACCCAGAACACCCCCCACTGTGGTGTCATCTGACTTAAGACTTAGTGTGAAACATTGAAAGTGGAGTGGAGATAAAATGATGGTTAGGTTAACCTGGGGAAAACAGCCTTTGGAAGGCTGAGCTAGCTTGCATTAGGAGGGAGGCGACCTCACATGAAGAATACCTACCTCCTACCTCAAGATCCTGCAAATGGTTTGGGGATGGTTGGTGAACCACAGGTATTCCTAAGGCTGGTTCCTATTAGGGAAAACGAGAAACCTCGCTTTCCCTCATCCTTGCTGTGGAATGAAACCAATAAAGTCAGTTACTATTTAGACAAGTGAGTGAATGCTGTCCATTTGGGAGAGAATGTTCTGGGGAGGAACTGACCAGTAGAGGCCACTGAAGGACTTTTGGGGACGGGGGGGAGAGCACAACCAGACAGTAGTTCAAGTAATGCAAGTATCAATGGCAACTCTGTTAACATCATTAAGTTAAATTTACCTAAATCAAAAGCAGGAGAAAAACCTTACCTTTGCATATATATTTTTGTCATTCTGCAAATAAAACATGTAGTTCAAAACCTGGCACAATGACTGTCTACACAGACTGAATCCTATAGAAGAAAAATACCTTAGAGGAGTTTGTATTGCCAGATGCTTGGCATCATGTAGTCAAAACATTCTGAATGTGTTTTAAAATAGTCTTCCAGATGTGTGACAACTTAGACAACTAGCTAGAGCCCTTGTCTACATTTTGAAAAGGGGGGGGGGCAGTAAGAAACTGAGGTAGTTACTCAAATTATACAGGAAAATGAGACACTTATTGCCTTCTGAGTCTGATTGCCTTAAAAAGATGTAGGGTTTTGGGGGGTTTTGTTTGTTTGTTTTGCGTTTTGACAAAGTTCTTCACCTCTACATTTGAGCTGGGCAACATAGACATAGATGGAACTTTCCACAGTCCCTTGTATTTGCCATGTGAAAGACATTATCACCACCAAGTTATGGCATTTTCTGATTCCAGGAGTAGTTATTTAGAAATTTAACTTTATTTTGTGTTTATTTGTCCTGCCTCTTGATAGTAAATATTATTAATTCCATATATATATCAGTTTGCCCAGTTTCTTTACATTTTAGGCTCATGTTCAGAGTATAGAATAAAATAAGGGGAAAAATACATAGTAGAGATTTGTTTACCTGTGAACTAGATTTTCCCATAGAAATTCACATTCTTTAGTGAGAGCTATGTGCTGTGTTAAACTCAACTCAGGAAGTTTATATGTGCAAAGAGTAGGTACTAAATATTTAGTGACCTAGAATTGCAAGAAAAATCGTTCAGGAGAATTGACACCTTGTGAGTCTTGCACAGTTATTTCCTCTAGACCATAGAGAGATATTTCGTTTGTACTTAAGACAATCAGTAAGTAAATCTGTGGACTTTGTCACTGATAGAATGCACTGATAGAATGTTGTTGCCACATTTAAAAGAAGAAAATGCCTGGGGGGGATCCAATTCTGAAGTGTTGTTGCATGTCAATCTAGTTTTCATTATTTATCTCTTACTGTCAACATACTTAAGGTACAGTGTTGCATTAATTTACAATTATTCCCAATTACTCTTTGATACCAGTTTTATATGATACATTGATAGGGCTGGCATTAAACAAATACAGTAGTTTGTCATCCCTTTCTGAATGCTACAATTAAGTCAACAATAAGATGGGGTTCCTGTAACTGTTTTGACTGAGAAATGGTAGAAATTTGCCAGAGTGACACAAACTAGCAGGCATAAAATGTCAGTTGCTTCAAAACAATGGAAAACTTCACTTAGCATAATCCCCTCCAGTTCCATTCATGTTGATGCAAATGATAGGTGTTCATCCTTTCTGATGGTTGAGTAATATTCCATTGTATATATGGACCACATCTTCTTTATCCATTGATCTGTGGAAGGGCATCTCGGCTCCTTCCACAGTTTATAACATGGAGGACGTTAGGAAAAGGAAGGGGAAAAAGGGGAGAGGGATCAGAGGGGGGAGACGAACCATGAGAGACGATGGACTCCGGGAAACACACTGAGGGTTCTAGAGGGGAGGGGGTGGGGGGATGGGTTAGCCCGGTGATGGGTATTAAAGAGGGCACGTTCCGCGTGGAGCACTGGGTGTTATACGCAAACAATGAATCATGGAACACTACATCAAAAACTGATGTAATGTATGGTGACTAACATAACATAAAAAAAAATGGAAAACTTCAAAATGAAAATATGTAATTGTCCATCACTAAAGTTACTTTAGGTTGCCCGCCAAAATCATCCTGCATTAGTGGGAGGAGGATTGGGTGGCAGTTGAAGGTAGCTTATTGTCATATATTTTTAATGACATGAGACAAATGTGAAAGAGTTTTGACAGAAGGTATATGGATCTTGATTGACATGGCGGTTGGTAGCACCTCTAGTGGGAGAGCAGTTCAGGGACCGTGACTTTGATTTGAAGGATTTATTTTGGAGGGGGAAGGTACATGACTTGGAGTTTGTTCATCACAGAGAAAAGCTTGGGTTTTCACTGGTAGGATTGCAATATGCTCCATGCATCTTTACTACCGCCTGAAGGTTACCACCCTTTCTTTTTTGTTGGTTGATCTTTTTGAAGTAGTAATTGGAGAAAGGAGTTTAGTATGAGACGGGGTGCAAGGGAGATGGAAAGGGATTTTAAATTTCTATTCTGGGTGTATCTTTGTCTCTGTGTGACAGTGAGCAATTCACTTGGTCAGGAAAATCTGTCACAACAGATTATATTCTGTCTACCAGATGAAAGAGAATAAAATAGAACCAGTATGCATTTTTGAATCTAAAACAAGGTCAGGTAAACATGAGCTTGAATGAGAATGAAGATTGTATGTTTGAGAGAGATCAGAAGTATACAGTGGACATGTGACCATGACTTTGGCTAGTGATGAGCTATGGGAATTAGCTAACCTTACAAATAATTCAAAGTATTTACCTTACCATTTTCTCAGAATATTTACAAGTTCATCAAATATTTATTGAACACCGTGGTAGGCAGAGTAATGGCCACCCAAACATGTCTACCTCCTAATACCGGAAACTGGTGGATATATCCCCTCAGGAGGCAAAAGGGGCTTTGCAGATATGATTAAATTAAGGATCTTGAGAAAGGGAGATCATTCCAGCTTATCATGGTGGGCCCAATGTAATTAGAAAGCTGGGTTCTAAGAAGTAAAAGAGGGAGTCAGGAGAGTCAGGCTCAGAAGTAAATGTGATGATGGAAGAAGGAGAATCAAAGTGATGTGATAGGAGGAAGACTCAAGTAGCCATTGCTGCTTTGAAGATGGAAGGTGGCCATGAGCCAAGGAATGAGGCCAGCCTGTAGACCCTGGAAAGAAGGCAAGGGAACCGATTCTCCCCTAGAGCTTCCAGGGAGGAATGCAGCCCTGCTCACCCCTCAGTTTCAGGCCTCCTAACCTCCAGAAGTGTATGTTTATAAATTTGTATTGTAAGGCCACTCAGTGGGTGGTAACATTACAGCAGCAATAAGAAGTGAATGCACATACCTACTAGTTCTTAGGAACGGTCTTAAGCAAAAAACTCAAAACAGAAAAGCAAAGCGTACCTCTTGCCCTTGTGAGGCTTAAAAATCCAACATGCCCATCATGTTGCCTATGAGGAAATTAAGCCTGATAGAATTAATAGGATTTTCACACAGAAAATTGGTCTTGATTACCAGCCCATGAATCTTTACATGACAACATCTGTATCTTATGAATAGGGGGAAAAATCCTATCCTCCTCCTGCATAGATTTTGTGTGTCACCCTAAAGCTGCTGTCTTTCCACCAGCACAGGAAACAGCTTAATACCAATCCCATCACTTTTATTTATGACAGATCATCTACTGATTTTAGGATGGATCATCTATAGAATAACAGTCTTGCCTTTGCATTCTGAAGAGCTGAACCTACCTAAAGCCATTAAATGAAAAGAAGGTGGCCTTTTCCCTAGGACAGTGGTTCTTAATCTAAATGAAGAAACCCTCCTCAAGGAGTTAAGTCACATGGACGAAGTCCCACAGCTGTAGCAACAGGGCCCCTGCTGCAACTGGAGTTTGCTGACCCCCTTTTCCAGTCTCTGCCCATTTTCCCTACAGACACTTGGGTGCCTAGATCCAGCTGCTCTTTCACAATCTGAAATAGGAATGGAGTCCATTTCACTAACCCACTTCCCAGCACACAGTGTGGATTACAAAAGGAAATTAACATGTAAAGAAACCTTTTGGAAACAAAAGGAGCCATGTTAGTTCTCTTGCTATAGTATTTGGCTGGTCTCACAGTTGGTGTCGTTTTCAAGTGTGGGGCTTGATTTAATAGAGACAGCCAACAGTTGTGGATCTAATCAAATGGAGCTCGAAGCACATAACTTTCAGTGTGAGGGAGCTCGAAGAAACATTTTCAAGTTTTGGAGTGGTCTGACAGGGAATAAGGCAAAAAGTATTCAAAGGGAGTTGGAAAATCAGGCTGAGGGATCTTGTTTTTCAGGTCTGTTATAGTCACTTTGTGAAGTATTGCAGACAATTCATTATAATTTATCACACTGATACTCTTAAATTGGATGAAACCCAAACACAACTGAGTTAGATGCATATTAAATTACCTCTTACTTAAAAAGGAGGGTGGTCTCACCAGGGCAGGATGGAGTTCATTAGCAGGCTGGGACGTTTTTCTTAACTCTTCATCATCTGGTTTCATATTGTTCCTGGTTCCTCAGGAACATTGTACACCTTATTTTTTTCAACTCTTGGAGAGATACACTAGGTACTCTGTGAATCTCAGTAGCCACCAGTTCCAAAGATAAAATGCTAATCATCACAAGTCTATAAACAAAATTCAGATTACTATGAAAAACTGCTGCTATTCTTTACAGAAAATCAATTATTTTAGGGAAAAGGAGAAAAAATATTGTCTTTGTGTATTTTTATTTAGATATGCACAAAGCAAAGTATTCCACTCCATTATGATAATTGACTGGCATGCATATTGGGTGTACTGCAACATACGTGTTTAGGAATTATGATCGCATTTCTTCCAGCTGACCAGCACTATCAGCCATATCATTCAATGAAGGGCATGGCTCAGACAGGAGTCTACTGACTCCACATTCTTTTTCCAAAACTGGAAACTTCAAACTCCATGTAAATGGCCTTTAATTTGTACATTCTCAGTCTTACGAGGTAGGGTTTTCCCCTAGGGGACAAAAATGGACAGAGAACAATCCCTGAAGTGCTATAAATTTAACCATTTGATCTCAAAGGAATTTTTTTTTCATACAGTTTTGTTTGTCTTGGAATTTAATTATTATTTTGTCCTTCTTTTAAAAACCAGCTCAGGGGGAACCCTGGGGAATTTGATACCTATTTATCCTCTGGTCTTCCAAGTATACCTACATGTTAAGAGGGACTTATTTCTGCTTAGAAATGAACAACCAGGACAGATTTCTATCCCTTTTCACACTCTAGTCATTCTCAGTCTTTGAGTCTCTTGTTAAACGTCAAAGAATCTTCAGTGGAAAAAGCGTTGGTGTGGAAATTGGGGGCCAGGTGGGCCTTGGGATTGGGTGACAATCACAGAAGTCAGTTCACTCTTGTCTCTTGCATCCGTCTTTTAGCAAGCACTTAAACCCAGTTTTTTCTGGTCCTTCTCAGTACTTCAAAGTAGTAGTTTATCAATAGAACCACCAAGCTAGACACAGTCCAAGAGGTCATCTGGTGCATCTCCGTGCCTTAGGCATAAGCATATCTAAGTAATTCCAGGCAGGTAACAAGAGACAAAGACAGCTTCTGCCTTGCACCACATTGCTTCTTGGCTGCAGGACCTTCCCTTGTGTTTCCCGCGAGATCTGGAGTCACCATATAGTTTTAAAGTGAGAAAGGACCTATTTTTGCAAAATTCCTGTATTCTTCTGCTAAATTTAGAATGATCTCCATGACTCCATGCACCATCACAGCAGGCAAAACCACCACAGTAAAGGAAAAAAAAAAAAAAAAACCATGTGAAGAGCATATGCGGACTGGTACACTTTAGGTTTTTTGTTTTTTGTTTTTTGTTTTAATGGTTCCCCTATAATTTCTGACCTAAGTGGCTTGGTAATAATCTAATGTGGGATATTCCATGACTCTTTGGGTGGATCCTCCAAATGGAGATTTATTTTATCAGCAGGGGGTTGTTGAGTGACATTCCTAGGGAGACTGTTTTTTTCCTCCTTTTTCCATCTCAAGCACAAAATCCAAGTCCTACAAATTCAGAAAGAGGTTGCCCACAAAGCAGGACAGATCTATCGTGCAATTGTTTTTAGACGTCCTTGACAGTGCAACAGTTCTGAATCTGATTACCCTGTTTACTACTGTGTTTGTGAGAAAGAATCCCTGATCATTGAGTTCTGTTGTGTTCCATAGCTGAACATCATCATTGTCTTTTTTACATAGCCAAGGAAGAATTCATAGACTAAAAAGCTGACTCTTCTTTACATGGCTTACTCTGTCAAGGTTGCGGGGGGGGGGGGGGGGCGGGGGGGAGGGCTGGGCAGGAGGCCAGTGTGGGGGGAGGGGAGGACCCGTATTTCTGAATGCTGTGTTTGCCCTCTTTGTAAGGACTTAGTACTTTTTCAATAAAAAATAAATTTAGTTTGTGGCTACACTTCAAGGAAGATGGTTTGATGGTAAGTGTAGAAGAGTCCCAGCTCTGGATTTAGAGAAGTCGTGTGGCTGAGTCCTTTAGCGTCACTTTCATGTGGTCCAGTGAGCCATTCTCAGAAACCGCAAACATTTTTGAAGATACTGAACTGGAGACATTCACAATTCTTCAGCCTCCCTCTCTTTTTTTTTTTTTTTTGCTATTAATCCTTCATGTTTTAACAAGTCCTGAAGTTAATACTGCCTACACTTTTTTCCCGTCAAATTGGAAGTCTTTTCCTTCTCTTCTGAGGCAAGTAATCTGTTCTCTTTAGTTCATACCTCACATAAATCAAAGGGGTGAATGTCAACACATGACATATCCAAATATCAACTTCCTTTTTTTTCTAATTAAGCAGGATTTAGACATTTGATTTGAAGAAGGTTGGTGTTCCTTAACATATAAAGTAACCCATATGTTCATCTCTTCCTATTCTTTTTGTTCTTCTTGGTAAAGCAAAAGTTCACTTTCAGCTTGCACCACATCCCTATTCCAGCCTAGGCATAGCAACCTGGGTTTCCTATTTCCTGGAAAAGACACGCTAGTGGTAAGTAAATGATTAGAAGTCTCTACCGAAAAAGCTTCTTTGACCTGAGCATGTTTCAGTGAGCATTATTGCCAGATATGATGGCATATTCCCACCTCACTTTATCCATAGTAAAGTTTTTGGAATAAACAAATTTATAAAAATGGAATATGTGTGTATATGTTAGTCATAACCCCCTTTCACCAACTGACCTCGAACTCTTGGGTTTCTTTTTTGGTCCAAATGCTTGCAAGACCTAAAAAGATTTTGGCAATCATCAGAAACAAGGGAAGTGTGAGAAACTGTCAGTCTAGAGAAACCTAGGGAGACAAGATGACTAAATATAATGGGGTCTCCTAGATGGGATCCTGGAGCAGGAAAGGGACATTGGGTAAAACCTAAGAACACCTGAGTGAAGCATGGATTTTTGGTAATAGTGTATCGATATCAGCTTCTTAGTTGTGACAGATGTACCACACAAATGTAACAATAGGGAAGGTGTTATAACAGTGGGGAAAACGGTGTGAGGTGTATGGGAACCGTAACATCTGAACTGCCTTTCTGCAAATCTAAAACTAGTATGAGACATTGATGAAAAAATAAAATATAAATTTGTGCTGATTTCTCTGTAGAACTCTTACTAGTTCTGACTACTGAAATAGGAGCAGGAGCCTCTTTTCCTTTTATAAGCCAAGTTTGTAAAGGAAACAAACTTTCCTTTTACAAAGAAAGGAATTTCCCAGTTGTTCTGCAGTGTGATATGGGTCCTATTCAGTCTGACGCCTGGCATGAGGAGGCTTTCCAATGCTCTGTGTGGTTTGACAGGCTGGAGCAGTTACTTTCTAAGAATGACTTTGCATTTTAAAGAACTTTTGCCAAGATTCCTCACCTTGCTGTTGGGTTGGTCCTGTTTGCTACAGCATGCAGGAGCGCTCTTCCCTTCTACAATAATTAATAATTCACATCATTATTTGGGGGGATAACCACTCATTTTAGAAGAACTTGGATGGGAATGGCATTTTTCGTTTGGCTGCACAGTGACAAGATGAAAACAAAGCATTTTCTCCCAAAGCAATGACAAGAAATGCAGAGCTTGTCAGTAGTGACGCGATCGGTTTCCAGTAGCTCGCTGTTCAGTAGACTATTATGGAATGATTAATTGGTCTCAATCAGTTCGCAGCGGGAAGTACCCACCTCATGGTAAATATCACCACAATTGGTACTAATTAGCTCTGTTGTCACCTGTCACAACTGGTAGGCTAAGAGCTGAGGCAGGTGATCAATCTATATACCGGCAACCCAAGTCCAACTGGAGAGGGGTTGGAGAGTCAATGCCATCGTAGTGGGCAGGGAGGCCAAAATCCCTCTCTGCTGTGAGGGCATGAATGAAGTTCAGTTGGTGATTACCAGTCCCAGAGCACGAAGTCAGAGGTGTGGTACTCAGGGGGGAGCTTGGGCATCTCAAAGAGAAAATGCACCTGGCATTCAATTGATGCAAGGTTTCACAGCATTTGGGCTTCTAAATCAGCCAGGCTGTAGTTCAAATCTGGGCTTTGCCACCTAGTATTCATTTGATCCAAGTCAGTGGCTTTACTTGCCCACATCTGGGTTTCCTAATCTGCAAAAATGAAGGCAAATTATTCACCCAGTAGCACTTTGTATATACACACTGTGGTGTGTGTGTGTGTGTGTGTGTGTGTGTGTGTGTGTATACACACACACCACAGGTCTGGCACTCAGAAGGTGCTCAAAAATTGTGGAACGCCCCCCCCACAAAGCAAATAACCACGTAACGTGGTGTCACAATGCTAATGTTCATTATCCCTCTTAATAATAAACAAGAAAATGTTCAGATGTTCAGTGTCAGCATGAAGAATGTTGCTGAAGGTAAGTTGGGGACCAAACCTTTACTGCCCTTTTTATTGATCCTTTTTTACGAGTCCAGTCACTTAGGAAGGGAGAGGAAGCAAGGGGAAACGTAAAAACTAGCAAATAAAATTGAAGGGAATTAGGCGATGGCTTGTAGCAGAGGAAAGTTTATTGGATCACATGTGTCTCAGTTGGGCAGGTTGTGACCAGAGCACATGACCCGTGAAGGAAGCATCCAAGGGATGATCTACATTGATACAAAAGGAACATCCCACTGGGACTTTGAGTCATATTCTACTAATTCATTGTTTTAGAATTGGGTTCTCCAAATTTCTCAATGACAATTCAACAAGACCCCGGGTGCTTGTTAAATCCACAGACCACTGGGCCTCTTTGAAATCCTGATTCAGAAGTTCCAGGCTGGGACCCAGGAATAATGTAGAGAATAGAGTTTTTAATCAGTTGTCTATGTGCTTCTTGTATTCAGAGAAGTTTGAGAACCACTGATTTAAAGCTGTACTTTTCACTTGACTGCACATGGAAATTTCCTGTGTAATTTTTAAAAATATCGATGCCTGGGACCTACCCCCCAGAAATTCTGATTTAATTGGTATGGGATGTGCCTTGAGCATGGGGAATTTTTTAAAGCTCCTCAGATGATGCTAAGGTACAGGCAAATATGGAGTAACGATGATTTAGAAAATAGCCTAAGGGGTCCACACACCTATGTGGATGATACAGGTGAATGATGAATAAGTAATAATTAGATATAAAGTCGCACCACATATAAGTAGATTCCCAGCACAGATTCAAGGTGTAAAATATGGTAAAAAAAAAAAAAATCCCATTTCAGAAAACTTTTTGGGAAGTAGTCTGCAAATTATCCCATTGCCCTGGAATTTTGTTGTATTCAGAAGTACTTGCACTAAGGCACTACCAGCTATGATTTAGAATCTCAGGTCTCCAAATTTCCAGTGCTTGCCATACTGGTATGCATACGAATGACAATGTGACATGAATCCAATCTTGACTTTCGCTACAGTCATCTCTGGTGCTAACATAGCACTGTCTTTCCTCTTCCTTCTCTTCCTCATTATCCAAAGTCATTAAATGTATGGACTTGGAATTACCACCCACAACAGGAACGATAACCAGCCATGAGGGTCTGTGAAATGGGAGAGAGAGTGACCATCCCAGACAGGAGGCAAGGCTGGTCAAAATAAGGACTCCAAAGAGTTAAGCCATGTAGCAAAAGGTGCAGTAACGCTTCTAGGAGACAGTTTGTCAACCCAGATCGTCAAGGCAGGACGAAGCATTACAATGAGAGTTGTTAGGAAGGATTTGTTGAGCAGAATGAGGGGGTCCTCTGGACCTTTGCTTTGACTGGAAATGTTTCTTCAAATCACAAAGTAGTCAATTCTAACTGTATATGGGGGCATGTTTTTGATCAGTATTTAAACTGCATTACTAACTTCAAATCTTCCAACAGCCCCAGAGAGGAGAGGCAAAGAAAATGACCTGTTTGTAGGCAGGGCAAGAATTATCATGCTTCTTTTATGAATTGAGAATTCAGGCTTAGACATCTCACTCCAATTAGGATGGCTGCTATAAAAAAAAAAAAAAAAAAAAAAAAAAAAAAAAACAGAACAAAAGCAAAAGATGACAAGGTTCGTCAAGGATGTGAAGAAACCAGAACCTTTGTGCATTGCTGATAGGAACGTAAAATGATGTAGCCACTATAGGTAACAGGGCAGTTTTAAAAAATTGAAAATAAAATATGATCAGCAATTCCACTTACAGGTATCTACCCAAAATAATTGAAAGCAGGATCCTAAAGAAATATTTGTATGCACCTGGATTCATAGTAACATGATTCACAAGAGCCAAACAGTGGAGGCAACCCAAACATCCACTGACAGATGAATAGATAAACAAAATGGGGTATGAACATACAAGGGAATATTATTCAGCCTTTAAAAGGAAGGAAATTCTGGTACCTGCTGGGACATGGATGTAGTACCACTTGGAGTATTACATGGATGTCTTAACCCCTTTAGGATATTGTGCTGAGTGAGATAAACCAGTCATGAAAGGACAAATACTATATGATTCCATCTATATGAGGTTCCAAGAGTAGTCAGAGTCATAGAAACAAAGTAGAATGGTGGTTGCTGGGAGCTGGGAGGAGGGTGGGCATGAGGAATGAGTGTGTAGCAGGGATGGAGTTCTAGTTGCTGGAGGTGGAAATGTTCTGAAGCGGACAGTGGTGACAGTTGTACAATTAGTGCCTCTGAACTGGACCTTTAAATATTGTTAGGCTGATACATTTTATGTTGTGTATTTCACCGCAGTCTTTTAAAATAAAGAAATAATTTGAAAATGTGCCAAACAACAACAACAACAAAACACCAATGTAAGGCTGAGAGGATTCACAGCCAGTAGGGGTCAGAGTGCAAAGTCAGCTCTAGGGCCTTCAGATGTGTCAGCCGTCCATTTCCACCTCCGTGGCTCTTAGGGAGTGGAAATTGAAGAAGATGTTCTAGGGGAAGTAAAGAGAATTGGATAATTTTATTCGAGGAAGGAGTGGTCAATGTAGTCTAGACAGTTGTCCTGAAGATAAGAAAGAAGGTTGGTGAGCTCCATGAATCAGAAGGTGTCTGCACACTAACATTTTTTAAAATTGAGATAAAATTCACCCTTTTAAGATACAAATTCAGTGTTCTTTAGTATATTCACAAAGTTGCGCAACCATCACCGCTCTATAGTTCCAGAACGTTTTCATCACCCCCAAAATCAGCCTTATGCCCATCAGTAATCATTCCCCATTATCCCCCTGACCTCCACCTTACGCAACCACTAATCCGCTTTCTGCCCCTGTGAGATTTTCCTCTTCTGGACACTTCATGTAAATGAAGTCATACAATATGTGGCCTTTTGTGACTTAGCCTAACGTTTTCAAGGTTCATCTATGTTATAGCGTACGTCAGTACTGTGTTTCTGTTTATTTATGGATTATTATTCCGTGGTATGACTTTACCACATTTTGTTTACTCCCCGGCTGGTGGATGTTTGGGTTGTTTCCGCTGTTTGGCTCCAATGAGTAATGCTGCTATGAAGGTTCGTGTACAAGTTTCTGTGTTGTCATGTGTTTTCCGTTATCCTGGGTGTATACCTAGGAGTGGAAATTGCTGGATCATATGCTAACTGTACATTTAACTTGTTCAGGAACTGCCAGACTGTTGTCTAGAGTGGCTGCCTCCTGTCACATTCCTACTGGCATCTCAGGAGTGTTCCCATTTCTCCCATCTCTTCACCAGCACTTGGTATTTGCCCCTTTCTGCCCTCCCCTCCAGCTTTATTGGGGTATAATTGACATGCAAACATTTTTAAATCCTAGCCAGCCTCGTGGGTGAGAAGTGGCATCTCCTTGTGGTTTGTGCATGAACTTTTGTCTTCTCAGCACCCAGTCCAGGTCTGTCTCTTGCTACACAGTAGCAACTCACTACTAATAAAGATGTGAAAATTCTGAAGGGTTATAGGAAAGAGGATCATCATGAGTGGTTTCTAGTCTTTGGGAAATCAAATTTTATTTTATATTTTTTAAAGATTTTATTTATTTATTTGACAGAGCACAAGCAAGGGGCGTGTCAGGCAGAGGAAAAGCAGGCTCCCCGCTGAGCAAGCTGCCTGATGTGGGACCCGATTCCAGGACCCTGGGATCATGACCTGAGCTGAAGGCAGGCGCTTAACTGACTGAGCCACCCAGGCATCCTGGGGAATCAAATTTTAGAATCAGCTGCTTTTCATTTTTTGAATACAAACTGAGTCAAGAGGTAGCAAGCAAGCTCACTGAATCTTTGCTCCTGGGTACTCCATTACTAAGGGGGTGATAAATTTCAGTAGATGGTTACTCTTAGAGTTTAGAAGAATGGCATGTGCACCCAGGGATAGAGACTTAGAAGAAAAGAGAGCTCTGCAAGAAGAAAGACCCTTTCCTTCATCTCAATTAAAGTGAAGTGCCCGACTCAGGACTCACTTCTTGGCTTCACCACCTTCACACCTTCCACACTGTCAGATGCCTGGTGCTACAGGATTGCCTGTAAGAGGGGTTTTCGACAGCAGTGTTCTCCAATTACACGTGTTTCCATTAACAAAAGAAATATCTTTGTGGGTTTCTTAGGTACTTGCAGAAATATATTCTAGCTCACTAGTAGCCAGAAGCATCTGGTCTGTCTGCCTCACAGTCCTCTGACAGTTAAGCATTTGCTTTTAGGCAAATAAAATGTCAGCCACCATTAAACAGCATATGGCAACAATATGGCCATTCCCTCTTGGGACCAACCTCTCCCCAGAAGAGATGGTACTTGAAATAGGAGATGCTTTTGAATGTAAGACCCCTCTCCCTCCCACACGGGCATGGTAGCTGGGGAGTGGGCAGAGTGCCACACACAAAAGGACTCAGGCAACCATATCAAATGTGAACATAAGGGGCAAGCTGCCCAGCCAGCAGTGACCAAAGGCTGTTTGTCCTGGGCATCTGGGGCTGTGGTTAAGGGGAAGTACCATCCCGAAACTGGCCAGGATTAGCTCTCTAAAATAAAAAACAGCCCCCACAGCCACTGAAAGAGGGGTTGGGGCTGACTGCTATTGAATGCGGTGGGGGTGCAGTGAGCAGAGGGAGCCCTTGAAAGCGGAGTCTCCACCCGTCTCATCTCTGAATTCACCCTGTGAATGGGAGAAAATAACTGCCTTTTCTTGAAATAGATGAGGAGAGTGTGGAACCCTGTCTAGTGGGTCAGCTCATGTGCAAGTGGACGTGTGGTCAGAGGGATAAGGGGGAGGGCTGCCTTTGCAGGGACAGCCAGTAACCAAGCACTCTGCTCAAGAGTAAAAAAATAAAGTTTCCTCCAGAGCATCTGGGCTGCCGCATCTGTGGAGGGCACCAAAAATTGTCAATAGAGATGCCCGGATGCTCCAAACATAGTCCCCAAACCTTGCTTGTCCTGATTGGATGGAACTATAATATGCTGATAATCAAAATGTGGTGCTCGTCCTCTTGGAAACAGTGGTTCCTCGTATAATACTATTTCTGTGTGACTTGTGTTGGGATATAGCTGGTCAGACTCACTGGCTTTATCTCAAGCTTTTACTGTATGAGTTAATCATATTTCTGGGCCAGATCAGTGAACTCACTAGCCTTGTAAAAACATTCAACTGCAGTGTCAGAAAAACTTACACTGATTAGACATTAACACTGTCCAGAAATTCTTACCAACTTTATCATTATTCTTCTACTCGTGTAAACTGCTTGATTTGAATGTTTAAAGGCCATGCGTTATTTCTCAAAATCAATCTAAGGCTCTGATATTTTAAAGAATAAAATAAAATAAGGAAAAAGTTAAAACTCCAAAAATATTTATAGAGATACATACTCTTTTTTTTTAAGATTTTATTTATTTATTTTGACAGACAGCAAGAGAGGGAACACAAGCAGGGGGAGTGGGAGAGGGAGAAGCAGGCTTCCCGCAGAGCAGGGAGCCCTATGCGGGACTCGATCCTAGGACCCTGGGAGCATGACCTGAGCCGAAAGCAGATGCTTAACCAACTGAGCCACCCAGGCACACCGAGGTATATATTCTTAAAGAACTAAGAATAGGGGCACCTGGGTGGCTCAATCAGCTGAGCATCTGCCTTCGGCTCGGGTCATGATCCCGGGGTCCTGGAATCGAGTCCCGCTTAGGGCTCCCTGCTCAGCGGGGAGCCTGCTTCTCCCTCTCCTCCCCGCTTGTGCTCTCTCACTGTCTCTCCTTCTCTCGCTCTCAAATAAATAAAATCTTAAAAAAAAAAAAAGAACTAAGAATAACAAAGCAGCTCCTTGTTTCCAATTAATTTTGCTTGTCTAAATTGTATTAATCATATAGTTTAATAATGCTTTATTATGACCCTGAATAACTGAATTGGCTACAAAATTTTAAATGCCTAGGAAAGTGATGAAGTTTTTAAAATAACGTTAATATTATTAATAATGG
Source organism: Eumetopias jubatus (assembly GCF_037043125.1). Taxonomy (NCBI): domain Eukaryota; kingdom Metazoa; phylum Chordata; class Mammalia; order Carnivora; family Otariidae; genus Eumetopias; species Eumetopias jubatus. The sequence continues at coordinate 40,577,631 of NW_028274820.1, forward strand.
TTTTCATAGACTATGTCTTCAGAAAATGTACTGTGCAAAGGAGAACAACAAAAAACCCTGCATATTTTAGTAGCGTCAATCAGTATTTCTGGAATGCTCTTTTTACTCTTTACCAAATCATTATAACTGACAGGGTGATATCATCCTTTGCTCCTTATGCTGACAGTCAATAAATTCCAAGACAATTGACAACAACAACTAGGTCGGTAGCTGTATTAGCAGCAGGAGATTGCAGGGGTTTTTCTAAAACTCTACTCCTAGGGGTTGATGCAGACTTTCCAAATTAGAACTTTCTCTGTAACTGGGGGACTGTTCCCATGTGACCAAAGGAACCTAAACTTTTGGATGAAAATTAAAAACTTCAGTCAATCACCCAAATGTTTGCCACCATTACGTCAAACATCAGGGTACTTAAAAACATCTCAAGAAGTGACTAAATTTTAAACTTTACATCTAGATAATTGAGATCATACTGGCTTAGTGTTTCCATATGGATGATAGTATGTCAAATGAAGCACACCCTGGAGATGTCTTGAGCCTCTATGTTCTAGAATACATAGAATACATATTATAATTAATGTTTGATGCTTAAGATAGAAACAAAATTGATAATCACATAACTACTCCTCCATTGCTAATCTTCCAAATAGAAAATTAAAATAAGTGTATCTTCTCTTTGTCCTCATGTTTTGGTTTTCAGCAGAGCAAAGTAGACTTTGGTGGTAGAACTCTGGGGCTCGAGGTATTGTGACTCTTTCTTTTAGCATGAATTTGACTTTTTATCAAATGCAAATAGAATTCTGAATTCGAGATTGGGGGCATTTGTCACATTTAAAACTCCTTGAAATTGTTTCATTAGTACTTAGTGGGCACTATGTGTTTGATGAATAAGTGAATAATGAATAATGAACAAATAATGAATGAAAAAGTAGGAATTAGTGTTCTCACTTTGTGGAGTTGGATTCTAGGTGATTGACAACTGTATGTTTCAGTTTCGTAGAAGTACCTCCACTGTTTATTTTTCTCTAGCTTAGAGAAGATTTGGAGTGGTATTTGCTGAGATGTAACTGAAACACAGAAGCAATCAAGTGGTTGAATTCTGGATTTTTAAAATTTAATGACCTTCCTTTATCCATATTGATCAGAGCTTTGGTAAATTCAATTGTTGATACCACCTGGATAATTTTAAGTCTTTCTGAAGCTTTAAAGAAAATGTTTCCAACATAGCTCAAGCAACATAAGAATTTCATCAGTTGAAAACTAAAAATCGCTTCTGTGGGATGTGTAAAACAAGAAGCTGACCAGCATTATTTTCTTTTTCTTTAATTCAGTGTCATTATTGAGAGTTATTCTTGAACTTTATGAAAACCAGATTGGGGCACAAGCATGTTCTCCATCTAATCGTGTTCAAGGAATTGGAACTGAAAATCATTCAAACTAGGAAAACATGACATTGAAAAATAGTCTGCATTCTTTCTTCTACCTCAGTGTATCTGAGGCTCTTTCTGACAAGGAAGACTTGGGCTGATAGTAGATCTGATCTTTTTAGAAATGGACGTTTAGCTTCCCAGTCAGGAAGAGATCATAATTTTTTTTTTCAATCACTTTTTCACTTCGCTGGCCTATCAGTGACAACCTTTGATCCTCTCACATTTTTCCTCAGAAAGCTATTGTTGCTCACTATCGTCCACAGAAAAAAATCCAAACAGCGCCTACCATTCAAGGCCCTCTTTTATCTGGCCCAGGTGACCTATCTAACCGCATTCCCTACTACCTGATTCTTCCGTTCAAGCTCCTTCCCACCAAAACCAGACTGCTGGTTTGGGCTGTTTACCAGCCTCCAATCTTTCATCCTATTACCCCATCTCCCAGGAATGCCTATTTCTTTTCCTCTCCGCTTGCTGAGTGTTCCGCAGCTACTTCAAGGGGTGAAACATTCCCATTCATGAGGTCTTTCTAATCATCCACCCTTTCCACTCTCCTCTTTTCTCCCCTCCCCTAGGTAAAACTAATCTTTCCCACCTCCCCCATGCATGCACACGTGCTACTGTGATGATTTAGTCATGGCATGCATCATATTCAAGGCTGCTCTTTGTGTGTGCAAATTGTGTCCTGCACAAGGATGTCAAACCCAAGGGACAAATGAAGACAAAGATCCACCTTACTCTCCACTTGCCAAGGCATGCACCTCCCCACATGTCTATGTCTGTGCAGAGAGGCATCTTTTTCTATTTCATAGGAAGGCTAGCGTGTATGGACTAACAGCATATGCAGCTCTGTTCATTGGCATGCATGCTTTTTTCTTTTATCAGGGCACAAGTTTGTTGAGGGCAGTGACTACCTTTGTATTCCCATCATGCCTGGTACAATGCCTTTCTCACACGTAAGGTCATTCACTGAATTTAATTGAAAGGATGAAATGTATTTATTTTTAAAAAATTGCTTCCACATATAAACACAAACATGGAAGCACTGTGGGGATCAAAATGGACTTTTTTTTGCAAATGTGGAACGGCCAACTTATCTGATTTTAAGTGTATCATGGTTCTAAGTAATTTCCTATAAAATGTAGTGCCCAGTAGTCTTTTGTGGAATTTCAGAAACCACATTCATGATGCTATGACAGGCCCTGGTAGAGCTGGACTGAAATCCACTTCTGACTGTTTGTTAAAATAGGCAAAGAATAACATTAAGAATTGTCTGAAGTGGGCAGGATCAAGGTCAAGAGACTGCCCATGGGAGGTGAGGGAATTTGGGGAGGAACCGGTTGGAGCAGTCTGAGGTCAGTATACCTCCTAGAAGTCTACATTAAGGCGAGAACACAAAACCAAAAAAAAAAACAAAAACAAAAAAACACGATGTCTTAAGGTCCTTGAAGCTTTGCCAACACTGTATATAGTATAACTCGATGTGGCCATGCCCTCAAAGTAAAGAATTGCTTTGTAAAGACTTTCGTGGAGAATTAATATTACTTCTGATGCAATTTTGTTGATAAAATGGGAAATGTCCACACAAACCAAGCTTTATATACCACAAGACAATGACACACATAAGCTAGGTTTTATGCCTATTTGAAGACATGGCCGGGATGTCAAATTTCAAGTTTCATGGGGTAAACATTGACCAACCCCTCAAGGGAAAAATCTGTGTCAAGATACAAAATATTCTACTAACTACGCATTTAACAGTCGCTTTATGTTTTCCAGGATGTGTTGAGTTGATGTGATGAACTGTTTTCTCTTCGGGAGGAAACAAGCCTTCTCCAACCATTTCACAGTACACGTTTCTCCTCCTTTCTCCTCCCAGTCCTCTGTGATGTCCGTGTGCTTCGCTCGTTTCCATCCCAACTTGGTGGTCGGTGGGACTTACTCAGGCCAGATTGTCCTGTGGGATAATCGCAGTCATCGAAGGACGCCGGTGCAGAGGACACCCTTGTCAGCTGCTGCCCACACCGTAAGTCAGCTTTTGTCATTTCTCTGTCAGCCACCCAAGCCCTGAAAGGGGATAACTGACAGAAGTATGCATGTGGTCAGTAACTCCAAGTTAGAAGTGTGTAATTCGTAGCAATTGTATCCTGACAGACTGAAATAAAATGAGTGAAAAGTAGGTGAAGGAAGCACTGGGTGTAGAGAAAATCTCTTAATGATCTACAAGTTTTAGCACAGAGGAGGGATCTCTCTGGATGCACCAAAGACCATTGGTGAGGTGGGGACAGATTAAAACTACAAAAGGACATAGGGAGAAACTTGGGAAGAGGCATCTGTGAAATTTTTGTAAAGAAACCCTTTGCATTGACATTGTAACGTGGAAACTCATATTTTCAAATGGGCCATGAAGAGTAAGCATTTCATGTCTAGGGATAGCATATGGGACTTTTGCCAACAGTCCTTTTCCATCTGTGATTTGAGGGAGTGCTATGACTTTAAATTCTGGAATGTATGGTTGTAAGTCTCAACGGTAAAGTCTACAGTGACAATATAATCCCTCGGGTTAAAAGTCAACATCTCAAAACCATTACCCACAATTTAGCAGAAGAGGTTCAGTATAGTGTTCATAAGACAACTACTCTGTCATTTCCTTTAAGAGAATGACAGGTGTGTTTAGCAGTTGTTAGGAGGAATGAGAAGACAGGCATGTCTCCATCAATCCTTGCTACCTTGACATGCAGAGTAACTGATGTTCTTTCTCTGAAATGCCCAAATTATGCCCAAGGATACAGCTCGACTATTGTTTCAATTTCCTTAATGTGGTTGCCTCATTTGTTCCATCTGCTGGCCTCAAAACCATTCTGGCTTTAAGAAAGGACCGTTAGCTGCTTTAGCTAAGACCATGAAGAGGAAAATTCTTCCATCCTTGTAAGATTGACAATGGGAAATGACAAATACCAAGTCAGCCTTAATTCTGATTGACTTGGGCCTGAGACACATGCAGGTGAAATGAGTTCTTGGGAATCTTGGAAAATTGCTCTTGCCTACCCCATTTCTGCAAACTAATAACAGAAAATTGTGACCCAGGAGAAGACAGCTTGACACAGGTGTTTGCTCAAGTCGTGTGAAACCGCTTCTTGGCTGGATGCGCATATCTGGTGTGTTTCTGAGCATGTCTCATGAAATTTCAAAAATTATAAATCTAAATGTTAGAGCAATAAGTTTCAGGGGAAAATCCAAATCCAGGAGCTCTTCCAAAGAGTTAAGCTTTCTTTGTCAAGTAACTTAGGATATGATCATTACAATTAAAATACTATTGTTATCAAATAGTAACGTATTTCTGCTCGAAAATAAAACATTTTTCTCCTCTTTTGCTACGTTTTGTTGAGTCCACAGCTAAAAGGGCACAGTTAATTTTGTGATTGCCTTTCAACTTCCACTAATGCCTGGCTGATTGGTACCAGGATCAAAAGTGGTTAAGGAAAAAGAGGCCCGCCACAGATTACTAATTTCCTTTCACACCCACCACACATATGCATTTGGGACAACAGGAAATCCTAATTAAAGCAAAACCCTTCTGCCACACAGTAAGTTTATTCCTTAAATAAATAAAAACAATCTGGCATGTATACTGGAAAAATGAGCTGTAGCATTGCTTTTTTCTTTCCATTAAGTAGAGCTATGGATGCCTGTGTGTGTGTGTGTGTGTGTGTAGGCTTTCCCACGTGTCTGCTTCTGTTCTGGTTTCTTTACATCTCTCTCTTTTCTTTTAAGCCGAGTTTTATTACTCATGAAAGCACAGGCCAGTAGTACTGATTAAAGCCAGGGAGGGGCTACCACGCACATTCTTTCTCGAGACATTCAGCTCTATACATTCTTCTAGATGCTTTCCTTTCCCTCCAGTTACCACCCTTAGGAGTCCCAATCCACTAGAATTTTGGTGCTTTGTGTTGATGCTTGGTGGTTAACAAAGAAACCCCATTGGACCCTTGCTGAAAATCACTAGGCGGATTTCAGGTTCACAACATTTGAACCTTGCTTTCCTATGCCTCAGTGTTACAGTCTGCTGTTTTTCGGTGAAGATTTGTTTCATCCATTCTCCCACTTGATTTCCACATGGAGATTTGAATGCTTGTTGCTGGGGCCTTGAGTTGCATTGCTCACAGGTTCCACACACACCGGAGGCTTGGGAAAAACCATTGTGCACAGTCCCACAACCAGTCAGTCCTCCTGAAACTTAGAGACCTGATCAGGATAGCACTGAGTTTCAGATCCCTGCTGTACTCACCACTGTCCACATCCACTAAGGCTGATTGAAAGTTTCTGTAGGAATGTGGCATGAACAAGACTTAGGGATTCAGTTGGCCATCCAATTGCCAAAAAAGCCAATGTAATCTTAGCATATATAAATACAAGTGTACTTTTTATCATGCGAGAAGTAAAAATTCAACACTTCTAGATTTCTATATTCTGTTGCTCAGAATATAGGTCGACAGTTGTGTTTTGTTCTCGGAACTTCACTGTAAGAGGAGCTCAGACAAAATATAACGTATTCAAAGTGGGGGTGACCGGCATCAGGAGGGTATTGAAAGCCTGAAAGCTGGGTACTCGAGACCCTTTGGAGGAATTGGCGAGGATTAGTCTGAGTAAGACAAGACTGGGGGAGAGGGGTAACATAACAACACTCTATAAATATTGTTTGGACTTGATCTGTATGATCCCAGAGGGCACTGTACTAAATAAAAGCATCTCCTTGAGCTTTCTTGATCCCCAGTGGTAGAAGGAAGAAATCTCCAGGAATTGGTGCAAAAACTGACTACGCTTAAGAAAGGTGTTTCAGCAGAGTTTGGACCACCTCTTGGTGGAAACAGATGACTAGCTGCCCTAGATGATGATTACAGTTCCTTCTGACCAGGAGTTTATATGATAATAATAGTTTGGGAACCATCCTTTATATAATATCAACTTTCCAATATTAAAGATTGTTTCATTGTCATTGTGGCTAGGTATTATGGATAGTAACTCATCAAGAGTAAGACTTAGACTGTCAGCTATTTGCACAGAGAGGCACCAGCTAAGTTGTGGCTTGGCCCATGATGGCTAAGCTGCCTGAAATCTAACCCACATGACTGCTAGGTTCTGCTTATGCTAACCTTCCATTTAGTATTTAATGTGCAGCTGCAAATGATTTTAGCCTACCATTTAGGATTCTACAGAGTTATGACGGGAGGTTAGAGCATCTTGCTTATGATTCCCAGGATGTATAAATGACCTTCCTCAAGGCCCCGGCCAAATCGAAGCCTCCGTAGTAGTAGCCCAAATGATATTTTTGAAAAATAAATCTATCATTATCCTAGATTTTGCAGTGACACAGAAGAGCCTAATTTTATCTCATGAGGTGCCTCGTGCCAGTAAGCCCTGCTACCAATATCTCTCCCTCAAATTAAAGAGGCTGATGAATATTAACCACTTTTCTGTAAAGAATGTTAACAAATGTTTGGCACTGTGATTATAATGCACTAACCTCCAGATTTAGTAACACATATTCGTTCCAAAAGTCAATAGTTGTACTCTTTTGAAAGCTGTCTTTTTTCATCACTCATGGTGAACTTAGCAGCCAAACTATGTGCTCCTTCTGCCCCATCAATCATCATTTGCTGCTGCTCCCTTCAGCTCTGGGGGACTGCCTCTGACAGAGCAAGGTGAGGCTTGGTAAGTATTTCCACTCCTGGGCGTTGCTGCCAGAGCTTTTAGAAAGCAGTCAGGTTCAAATCAAAAGTGGCAAATGACTTGAGGCTTGTATTATTGGAGGATTCTGTCACTCTTTAATCCTCATTTTAGAGTAATGTGTTGGACGCTCCAACGTAAGCATTTCCTCCTGGATCATCGTCTGATCCCCCATGTTTATGTTTTCACAGCATCCCGTGTACTGTGTAAATGTTGTGGGGACTCAGAATGCTCATAACCTCATCACCGTCTCTACTGATGGTAAGATGTGTTCCTGGAGCCTGGACATGCTCTCAACTCCACAGGTGCGTTTGTTTTCCCCTACACAGTAGAGCATCCTGGTTAAAAGAGATACTTGCCTAATGGAACATAGTTCCTAAAAGCCAAACCCTCACATCCTATAGGAGCTAAAACCAATGGATGCACTTGAAAGAGTGGGGCCTGCTTTCAGCAGTCTCCTCTTGAAGCCAAAACCCATTTCCTTTACCGCAAATCATGTAATTATTGTAATACATTAATCCTTAGGTCAGTTTCAAGTGAAAATTAAATAATCCATTTTAAAGCATAGTAATTATAGAAGTTGCCTGTGGTATGAATTGTACTTACACTACAGCATTGTTAAACAAATGCAAACGAAGTTGGAGCTCCACAGAGCAATCTTTTATGGGCACTTGCCTTGGAGGAAAGGTGTCCCTGCGAAAGAGAAATCCAAGCCCTTGCTTACATCCGTAGCCTAGATGACCACCTGTGTGTATGAAGAATTTGTCCAACCATCTGCTTTGTCCTCTGGAATGTTTGTTAGGATGGCTCCTGCCATTCCTTGCTCAACAAATGAGAAGTTGAAAATGCAAAAGTTCCAAAATTTCCAAAAAATTTCCACTACTGATTACAGTAACGGAAACCAAACAAAGAAGCACAGAGGAAGAGACCACTGTGGGGGAGGCATCTAAATGCAACTTGCAAAATATATGTGTGTATACAAGATGCATACATGCACGCATAAACACATGCATAGATGCACTCTGTCCACATTTCTTGGTGGGGAAAGAAAAGTATTTCATTGTCCTCCAACTAAAAACGCAGAGAAGGATTTAATGTTAGAGACTTTGACAAAAATGTGAGGTACCATCAAGAAAAGTATAAAGATATCTAGGAGATAATTCTCAGTGTTAACATTCTATTCCCTTTCCTGGAATAACAACCCTAGAATGTCTGGCTCACAATTTTAGAAGACACTGATGTTTCAAACACATAAGGAAATGTGAAACCATAAAGAACCTCCCATAAGTCTCCAAAATACAGATGTAGAGAATATTAAAGCTAAGTAAATTCTTTTTATAATTTGGGGTGGGGGTTGGTGGGGAAGATCTAATAAGCTCCTAACTACTTAAGTTTATCTATTTTGACGATCTTTTACCATTATACAAGTTGGGAGTTGTATGTGGCTATTTTATAGCTTTGTCTTAAAATTCTCAGCAATATGTTGTTTGCTTTTAAAAGCATGGAGATTACAAACAGATATAAGAGCGAACCCTCTAATTAGGAATTTTTAATTGCCCATTTGGCTGATTAAACTTGTATTTGTTTAAGTTAAAACCAGTCGAACAGGGGCTGCAAGACCATTTTTATTAGTTTTAGCATGCCCACCGACTCCTGTCCCTGTACAGAGATGTCCAGGGATGGCAGGCAGACCGGGAGCATTCAGCAGTCGCCCTGTCCCTCTCTGTTCCAAGTGGGTGACTGAGAGACTGTACCTTTCCTGCTGCTAATTTGAGTGATGGAGCAGCCCATTGGACAGTCCAGTTTTCTCTGCTGTCATAGTGTCCCCTCACGGATGCATTCCTTATGTGTGTGACTCTCATGTACTGCAAGCATGTCACATGACCATATGATCTGAGCTACCCTGACTGTTAGCACACGCAGCCGATTTCTGGACTCCTCAGCTCAGGTGACCTGGCTTATTCATTTGCGCAAAAAAACTAAACTCCCTAACAAAGTGACATGATCCCCTAAAATGATTAAAATTACTTCAGGTGCACAAAGTAGGCTGTTTAATGTAAATAGCCAGAAATATTTAGGGGTGTTAGTTACACTTAATTACTCTTCACCATCATTAAACTGAATTCAGCAGAACATCTCTTAAAATATACTTTGATTCCCGGTTTTGAAAATAATCTGAGATTAAAAAAAAGATTTTCATTTGCTATTTTAAAGACTTACTTCAATAGAAGCCTACACACCCAACGGCTGCACTTCATGAAATCATGTCCCCGTTGAAATCTGGTTTTTCTGACTTGAGTGACAACTTTCTGGTTTGAGTCCATGGAGGACACACACTTCCTGCTTTGACAAATGTGCTTAGTACATCTGACATTAATACACGTGTATTCTCACAAACAATTGATTTCGAAATGTTTGTAAATACGAGGGTATTGTGTGTTTTATTAAAGCCCGGGGCTGACAAGTGTAACCATTACAGTATTATCTTTAGTTTCTGCCCCATTAGTTTCAAAATTCTCACCTGTCATCTCTGACTGACTTAAGAAGCAGCACACACTGATGAGATCCAGCCGGCCTGAAACCAGAGATACACAGAAGCATGGATGTCAGGGGCAGTAATGCGTGGTTTCTGGCACAGCGAGGGTCTTTTGTAACGCTGTGTGAAAAGCAAACAGACGATTGAGCCAAATGATTTTTCCGTGCTATCTTTGGCATGGCGAGGAGTTGACAGAGGGAACGTAACCATGCTGTGTTTTGGTAGGAGAGCATGGAGCTGGTGTACAATAAGTCCAAGCCTGTGGCTGTTACCGGAATGGCTTTCCCAACGGGAGACGTCAATAACTTCGTGGTTGGCAGTGAGGAGGGTACAGTCTACACGGCCTGTCGTCATGGAAGGTGATTTTGTGTTTTCTTACCCATGACGCGTTTCTCACTTCCGAAAGTCTGTTATTGCATTCTGGATTAGAACCACCTTGCGTTATGAGAAAGGCATAACTGAAGACATACGAAGCACACCTCGAGTTCCCATTATCTTAGAGCATCCATCTGTTCTGATCATTAGCTGTTGTAAGCCTCGCATGGTTCACACTGCCTTGAGGAGAAAAGCCCAAGCTTCTTAGCATATCATATAAGACCCTTGACTACCTGCTCCTTCCAAGCCTCAGCCTTCAGGCTCCAGCCACACACCCGTGGGGGATAACAATCCCCAAACGCAGCTTACCCCCACACACCTCCATGAGTTCCCACCCTGTTTCTTCTCCTCTCTTTTTGGCCTGGTTCATTCCTCCTCGGCCTTCAAGAGCCAGCCCAGAGGTCCTTCCACATGGAAGCCTCTCCTGACTCCCTTGAGCAGAGAAAACCCTCTCCTCCTTTATGGTTTCATAGAATTAGCATTCCTTTTATTCATTCGTGTTTCTGAGGAATACATACTGAGAACCTACCATGTGCCCAGCACCGTGACATCATGAGGATGCAGTAGAGAACAAAACAGATGTGGAGTTCATATTCTGGTTGAGGGTGAAAGACAATAAACTACTGAACAAGGGAATATGTGGCTTGAGATGATAAGTACTACAGAGAAAATTTAAGTCTAGTAAATGGGATTGGACTACAGGCTGGAAGATAGGTTTGCTATTTTATATATTCGTATATATGCTTCTACAATAGCATTAATTATATTTTATTTCAACTATTCATTCATCTGCCATTTTTCTCTTACTAAATTCTTTCCACTTCATCATTGATTTTCTGCCCAGGGCCTGACACGTAGTAAGCAAGGAGCTAAAAATCTATATGGGGAATCGAGAAATAACAATAATAATAACCCAAATAATAATCACCCAAATAAAATAGAGAGATGCTTTGGGGCTCTTCCTCCCAATCAGAGAGGCTGGGATGGTATGAGATACAAGCCACCATGAAGTTTCCAGGTAATAAGAATTCTGCCTTGACTGAGAGATTGGTGAATGCCCCTGGAAAACCATCAGGATAAAGTAGAATCCAATAATTAGAATTATTGTAAAATTGCATGTAAGACTTAATGAGCAGCCTCACCATCTTTTGAAAGGTTCACTGTGTTCACTTTGGTACTTAAATTTCTTTCACCTTAGGAGTTCTAATTCAATAGATTTTTCATCTCTTGTACTCATCCCAGGCTGTTTATATTTAATGAGAAATCAGAAATTGTTCCAAGTTTATTTTATACTCCTGTGTTTTTGTGATTTGTAGAAGTAATAAGCATCCACAGCCCAACTATGTGATTCTTCCACTCACATAATATGAGCTGCGGTGTTCCTACTGTTCTACACATAAAAACAAGCAGTATTTCCCCCTGCTTGCATGATCTAAAGATGAGTAGGAAGAGATGCCTCATAGTTCTATGCCCATAAAACTGGCTAAAACCATGCATTAAAGTTTTATGAAAGCATAAAAAGACCTGATAAAGTTGTTCATTCATGCAAACATTCGCTGCACACCTACTTGGAGTAAAGTGCACCGCTAGATGCTGTCAGGCATGCAGACATTGTATAAACCTGGTTTCCGCCTTCAAGAACGCGATGATGATGGGCAAGGTAAATGTACACATATCTGCAACACAGGTAGAAGGTCATAAGTGGCACGAGAGAGGTGCAGAGAATGCAGGGGACCAAATACAGGGTCATGGCGTTATCTATACCTTTATTAGAACCAACAAGGCATGTAGGCTCCACCGACCTAATCTGGGACCTTAATTATCTGTGAAAGTTACAGAACATGTTCATTGATAACTTTCAGATTTTTTTTCTTTTTTAATTTCTCCAATGTGAATAATGTTTTACATGGTGAACATTTCTGTTCTGTGGCTCTTGTCATTTTTAAGCACAGTCAGAATTTGCGGTGTGGTTCAAAAGAGGGGTACCTAAGGTGAAAACCACAAATCTTTTCACAACGTGCTTGATTTTGCTTCTTACATTGGCCCAGCCATCTGAAATATAAAATACAGATCTTAATAAAGTTGTAAAATAGCAGGAATTTGGCTTCATAGTAATTTCAAATGGGTCTTATAGGCGTAAGGGGTGGGGGAGAGCAGGGGATTTTCAATTTTTCACTTAACATACAGAAGGTGAAAATCCACTTCCATAAATTAAATAAGGTCCTCATTTTGCACCCTATAAACCCTTTCAGGATGCTGTTAAGAGCAAGTGGAGTCTCACCAGGGGCCACTTCATAGATCAGTTCCCCTTGTTCTTTAGAAGACTTCAAATGATTACGTGTGGAACTGGTTTTCGCAGTTTCACTGGGCATAGTTTTTTGAGGGCCTGTTACATGGAGCACACACTGCAGCATTTTCTCATGATTTCAAATTTTGCTCAGCACATTGACATTTATTGGTGCTCCAGAAGCCCAGATGTTTTAATAACTTAATTCATTTTACTCTCAGTGACATAATATTTAGATTCCACAGTCCCAAAGTATTTGTCTCATTCATAGCCTCATGAACATGGATTTTTAAAATACAGCGTTTGGGGTGTATTTTTTAACTGGGTATGGTTTTCTGCAGACTATTGTGTAGCAGGGGGCTGGACATAACCCCAGCCTACTTACATGAGCGGCATATGTCCTTGGAGAACTTTCACAGTGGGTATCACTTTTCTCAGATGTGTTTCTTTTGGGGGAGGAAAAAAGGCCTAAGTTTGTCTCTTTTCCCTTGTGGTTTCTTTCAACAAATATTTATCGAGCACTTACTATAGGCCAACCACTTGACAAGAAAACGAGGCACCAGCCCTTATGGAAGTTACATTCGGTAGACTTGGAAACTTCTCTTCTTTCACTGAAAACATATTTTCACATTTAAGTTATGCGTATCATACTGTGGTGGCAAGGGTATTATCTTTTGAGATATGTCAACTTCATTTACAGAATTTCCTTGAAAAGATAAATGTAGGTATACAAGGATGTGTGGAGTTTTGTAGCCAGTGGGGTTCCCAGAAGGAGTTAAAATGAAATGTGTGCCACAAGTCATCATAAAGAGAGAATAGCCTTATTAAGTAAAATATGAAAGCTTCTGAGATTGAAGTATGTATGTTTTCCATTGATGTGCTGCATCAACAATGATAGGATTTGAGGAACTCTTGAAAAAGGATTAAATGACAAAATTTGATATTAAATTGTGAAGGTTAAAAAGATTATATTGCTCCATATTATTGTTTAATCATCAAAAGTAATCTAGCATTTTATTTCTCTTAAGATAACTGAAAGCGGTTTCATTTTTGGTGGTTTATGGTTGTTCTTCTAAATTATGGACAAGTAATCATGCAGAGACAAGTTTTTTTGTTTTTTTTTTAAAGCAATCTCTGCTTTGCAAAGGTCACTGAAATTCTGCCTCTGTGTGGTCTTCATGCAGCAAAGCCGGTATCGGGGAGGTCTTCGAAGGGCACCAGGGGCCAGTGACTGGAATTAACTGCCACATGGCCGTGGGCCCAATCGACTTTTCACACCTGTTTGTCACATCGTCATTTGACTGGACCGTCAAACTGTGGACCACAAAGGTACGAATGTCTTGATTTAAGTTCTCTGGTAATACATAGCCAGAGACCACTTCATAGATCAGTTCCCCTTGTTCTTTAGAAGACTTCAAACAGTTTTACTGTTGACAGCCTGTTGACGAGCCCAGTCAGCCTCATTCTCAGTCCATTGTATTTATTTTAAAATAGATAAGTGATACTGAAAATATTCTAAATTTTAAAAATTCCAGCAATTCAAATACTAGTAAAATGGAAGTCCTTCTTTACTAAGACTGACCCCGCCCACCACCTCCCCACCCTCTCCCCACTTTAGTGTTGACTCTGCAGAGCCCTGTAGCACTGACTTACATACACGTGTACTTATGGAAACATGACTTGGGGCTTGGTGGTTTGGGGTTTGGGGGTGTTTTTGGAGCCTTTGGTGGTTTTTAAGCTGGCACATGGCACTACATTAATTGCGTTTTCAAAGGCAATTCTGACCATGCTTGAGAGCCAAAAAAAGGAAAGGCCGCTGGAAGAAAGGTGCAGTAGTCCAGGGAATAAATGGCAGTGGTGTAAGCCAGTAGTTTGGGATGGAGAGAGAGAGATGGATTCGAGAACCGTTTATGAGGTAAAAGCAACAGAAATTGGTGATATGGTTTGATACAAGGCTGGTGAGACTGGGAGTCTTCAGGAAAAAAGGCAAGTTATGGCTGAAGCAACTGGAGACAGAGCTAATAAGTCCCTGCATTCAGTGCCTGGAGCTCACCAGAGGGAGGGCAAGTTGGCGAAGAGCACTGTGCAGGTTAAATTTAAGGGGCCGGGACGCACGATGCATGATCTCCATCAGATAGTTTGAGATGTGAGACAGAAGTGGAGGGAGACTTCTGGGCTGCAGGTACATACCCAGTACCAGTCAGAATAGCAATCACTGGGGCACCTGGGTGGCTCAGTCGTTAAGCGTCTGCCTTCGGCTCAGGTCATGATCCCAGGGTCCTGGGATCGAGCCCCGCATCGGGCTCCCTGCTCTGCGGGAGGCCTGCTTCTCCCTCTGCCTCTGCCCCAACCCCCAATTAATGCACTCTCTCTCTCTCTGTCTCAAATAAATAAATCTAAAAAAAAAAAAAAGGAATAGCAATCATTATTACAGTTCGAGCAGTGAATTTTAAAAGAAACATTAAGAGTGGATCCAGAAAAAGAGGAATATTTAGGAAATAAACAGGAGAAATGAAACTAGAAAAGGAGATTGAAAGAGTACCAACCCAAGAAATGGGGAGGCGGGGATTATAATTTTTGAGAGAGGAACTGTGAGAAGGGGAAAGAATTGGTCTCAACTACATGAAATCAACCGTACCTAGAAGAGAAATCCAAATTAAAACCAAAGTGAGAGACTTTTCAACTGTCATACTGACAAAAATCCAAAAGCAACATAGTCTGTGATAAGACCAAAAGAACCAGTCATTCTCAGACATTGCTTTTGCCAGTGTAAAACGGTACAACACTGGAGAGAGGAATTTGGCAGTATATAAAAATGATTCATCATGCATATTTGCTCATTGTCAGAGCAATTCCTACTTCTAGGAATCTATGTCAAAGGTATCTCACAAAAATAAGAAAAAAAAAACATCTGCAGAGGGGGATTCATTGAAAGGCTACCTTGAATAGCAAAAGACTGGAAAGGACCCAAGAGCCCATCATTGGGGCTGTGGACAAATCAAAAGTAACTTAAGTCCTCATGAGAGAGTACGATTCAAGTGTAGGAAGAAATGCAGGAGATTTCTTCATACTATTATGGAGTGATGTCTAGGATATATTTTTAAATGAGAAAAGCAAGGTGGAGAAAAGTGTAAGTAGTATGTTGTCATTGTTTACTATTTATTTATATATTTTTAAAAGTTGGAAAGATAGACACATACACAAAATTATTCCTTACAGGAAGGCAGGAAGCTGAAAGAAACAAAGAGAATAGCCATACTTTTTTTAAAAGATACTTTGTACCTTTGGTTTGGGAACCATGTAAATATTTTACATAATTACAAAACTAAATAAAATTTTAAAAGTGGTACCTAAGAAATGTGAAGTGGGGCGCCTGGGTGGCTCAGTCAGTTGAGCGTCTGACTCTTGATTTCAGCTCAGGTCATGACCTCAGGGTTGTGGGATGGAGCCCCACGTCTGGCTCCACACTCAGCAGGGTGTCTGCTTGAGATTCTCTCCCTCTCCCTCACCCTGTGCCTCTGCCCCTCCCCCACCTCTAAAATAAATAAATATATAAATCTTAAAAATGTGAAGTAACGTGAAACAAATCAACCTTAGTGTGGTTGAAATCGGAGGCAAAACATTACAGTATGGAATGATTCTGAATTTAAAATCCTATGTTTTATCTATACATTCCAAAAGGGATGTATTTTAAGGATAAAAAGAACTACAAAAAATTTTTAACTTTTTTTAAAAGTTAAAGTTAAAAGTTAAAAACTCTTTAAAAAAAGTTTTAACAAAAAACTTTTAGTATACGTTGCTGGTGGTTGTTTTGTCACTGTTACTCTGATACCATTGTGTTTGTATCATGAGATAAATGACTGCGTTTATGTCATTGAAGAGTGCTATCAGCTGGGTTGAAAGGAGATACAAGTGCTTGAATTGAGTAAAACCTCATCAGTAATCCTGAATTTAAGTTGGATGTATTAGTAAGAATTTGTGGTGTGTGTTACCTTTAAACCTAAAAAATACATAGTCAACAAAAAGGTCTAGAAACAATGACCAACCCAGTAACAGTGACACTCCTGGTGTCCAGTTTTTGCTCTCTAAATACCACTTTCACTAAAAGAAACCAGAGATCCTGGAAGAAATTACTGATTCTAGATTCTAGATTCCTGATTCCTGGAGCAGGAAATGGGTAAAATGAGCCTGGACTATTTCATCATAATAGAAAGCAAGGAAGCTACAAAACACTACGTATTTCTTGTCAAAGGTCTTAGAAGCCAGATTGAATAAGCTTCTGCCGGCCAAAGAATATCAATGAGGGTAATAGATTCATGAGTTCATAACAATACTGAAAAAGGGAAAAACTCATTAGTCATCTTTGGGGAACATGAGGAAAGCCAACTCAATATTTTGGAAACCAATAAGTAAAAGGAAGAATCAGTCAATTATTTATTCTGAAAGAATGAAACATTTATTCTGTCTTTTCTATGATTTGTACTTCAGAGCTACTAAATAATTGATGAGGGGATGTTTTTCTTTATAGAAATATTCCAGCTAATATAGGAAGACAGGATTTGAATATTAAGTAGTTACTATTGCTGATAACATTGTAAAAATAGAAACAATCATAGTTATGGAAGTATACAATGCCACTTTTGAAGTAGGCTTGTCCCCCAAATCAAATTCAAATCCTATCACTCCACCAGATCTCTGAATTTAGCAGCAATAGGAGATAAAGATGCAAAATATTAAATACTACAGGGATGGAATCAGCCAAATCAAGGCTGTGGAGAAATCTACGGGACAGCTGATCTCATTTCTACACCAAAACTCCCATTTTTTTTTCAAAGAAAAAAAAAAGAAATGGAGGTGGAAACCACGTATCAAAATAGAACAAAATAGTACTTGAGACATCTCAACCAATCTTAAGATATGAATCCTATATAGCTCCTGATCCAGACAAGCAACCCTCCAAAGAAAAATTAGAAGGCTATTAGGAAATGGGGAAACTGACTAGTTATTTGATGATATTTATGAATTATTATTTTTAGGTGTGATGGTTATATTTTGATCATTTTAAGTGGTTTTACCTTTTAGAGATGAAATTTTACAGAAGAAATCATTTGATGTCTGAGATTTGCTTCAAAATAATCAGTTGGGAAGGGAGAGTGTGTGGACACAGATGAATTAGATAGTGCAAGTATTGATAAATATTGAAGCTGGATATTGATATTATTCTATTTCTGAATATGTTTGAAATTGGCTCCATTGGTTAAGTGTCTGCCTTTGCCTCAGGTCGTGATCCCAGGGTCCTGGGATGGAGCCCCACTTTGGGCTCCCTGCTTGGCGGGAAGCCTGCCTCTCCCTCTCTGTCTCCCTCTGCCCCTCTGTCTGCTTGTACTTTCTCTCACTCGCTCAAATAAATAAATAAAAATCTTTAAAAAAAATGTTCTATAATATAAGGCTAAAAAAAAAAGAGAAGGGAGCAATCAAGAGCAACAAAAACTTCATGGAAGTATCATCTGACTGAAATACGTCTTGGGTGCCTGGGTGGCTCAGTCATTAAGCCTAAGTTGTCTGCCTTCGGCCCAGGTCATGATCCTGGAGTCCTGGGATCGAGCCCCGCATCGGGCTCCCTGCTCAGCGGGGTGTCTGCTTCTCCCTGTGACCCTCCCCCCTTCTTGTGCTCTCTCTCTCTCTCACTCTTTCTCTCAAATAAATAAAATTAAAAAAAAAAAAAAGACTGAAATACGTCCATTGTATTTAGTAGTCTCACCGTTGCCCGTGGCAAGAACGCTTCCACTGGTGTGTTGAGGATGGGACACAAATAACAATGGGTTAAGGAGTGAGTGGAAAGCAAGGAAGCACTGAAGAAAAATTGAGAAGTTTGACTATGAGAAGAGCAAGATGGGAGGTAGAGAGAGTTTTTCTTTTTTCTTTCTTTTTTTTTTAAGATGGCAGAGACTCTTGAGGATGTTGCTGTTGTCGAATAGCCATCAAAGACAAAGAGTAAAAACACTGCGAGTGTAAGACAGAGAAAGGGTCCTGGAGATGTTCGAGTGAATGAGATGCATAGCACGGGCAGGGGATAAAGTTTAAATTTGGGCAGTGATATACCTTCTGTTCTAACAAAGGAACAGGAAAAGAAGGGGAGAAATATGTACAAGTGTGTAGGTTTGGTGAATGAAAGCAGAGGGAAGTCTCATGTGATCTTGTTTTCTCAGTGAAACAGGAGATGAAGTAGTCTACTGACTGGGAAGCAGAGGTGTCGGAGGGAGCAGGTTGTGGTTGGTCATGGGAAAGAAGAGGAAGAGCTGACTAGGGAAGCAAAGATGGACTCTGGGGGTGTGGAGGACCCTGCTGGGTTGAAGACCAGAATGCTCTAGTGGCATCGATCTTCAGAGCCAACTTCCTCCAAGAGAACTTAACAGCACAGATATGGACATGGATGAGGGGGACACATAGTTGGCTCCAGGGCCAAAGCTTTCCCAGAATGTGATGGCAGGACAATAGAACACGGGATCAGAAATAAGGACAAGAGTGTGTTTGATGTTAGAGGCTGAGGATTCTACGCTGTAGCTGAAAGGAAGTGAAAACAGACTGGAGAAAGTAAAGGGAGCAAGGGGTTGTTGGAAGCCCCTATAAGATCAAAGAATGGGTATGAAGGAAGGAATTGAGTCAGAGAACTAGTAAAATAAGAGATTGTTGTTAGAAAGTGAGATGTTTGGATTTAGTCATTCACAACTGAAATAATTCCAAGTGATAAAAGCAAACCAAACCAACCAACCAAATAGACAAAGTTCCAGGATTTGGTCATATGGTCACTGAGTCAAGTGGACATGAAGTTCTCTGGAGCTGAGGGCGTCCTGGAAATAAAAGGTCAAGGTGCTTGCGGGCTGTGGGCTTTGAAGTGGGCCAGAATAAAGGCAAGACTGGGATGGAAAAGGAGATCATGAGCCCAGTGCTTAGTCTTCAGTGAATTAGGAAGAGCCATCAGAACAGGGAAAGCATGATACAGAGTCATGGCCTGAGCTTAAAAGAAGCAGGGCTTTTTACTGGATGTCTACACCCTGGAGAGCAAATACTTTATTTCACTCTCCTGAAACAGAATAGCCAGGAATGAACAGTTTCTACTTGAGAAGACAGCAGGGGAGGTGGTGAGCTTATGGGAGAGGGAGGGTTCCCCTGAGACAGGCAGCAGAGGGAGCTTTCCAGGAGAAGGCTAAAGATGGAGGCAAATGAGTTCATCATGGAATGGGAAACATGGAGAGTGCTAGTGGTTGGTTAAAGTAAATAAGTACTAACAGAGATTTCTAAAAAATGCTCTAAGAATTTATCAAGAATGGGGAGGGAAAATTAAAAAAAAAAAGGAGCCTGGATTTCTGAACAGAATGGTAATTCTTGCAACTTCTAATGAGGACAGCATACAGGAGGAAAGGATTAAAACACGACATTGCCCTCCCTCCACCCACCAGCACACCAGATTTCATCACTAAACCAAGGTCAGGGGAGGCTTCACATTGAAGCAGAAACTTTGTTGGAGTCATTTACCTGACAAACAGGACAGGGCTGCATTCCAGCAGCTGAATCAACAAGGGAGAAGCCATTTTCATCGAAATGGCTGAAAGGCAGGGATCCACTCAGGAAATGCATGCAATGAGCTGGAAAGATAGGTTTATACTTGATCGTGCGATTTATTTTTATTTTATAAATGATGGCAAGTCATTTTAGGACCGAACTAATCAAAATGGAATTTTGGGGAGTTAGTTTTCTATGGAAGATGAATTTACAGGAGTTGGCAGGAGGGTAAAAACCAACATTTATTGAGGTCATACTGTGTGCCAGGCACTGCACTAAATGTTACATATGGTAAATGGTTCGGTAAGTCCTCACAGTCAACTCATGAGTGGATGCATTACCCAATTCTATAGAGGAAGTAGGCGCGTGAGAGCTGAAGTAACTTGCCCGGGCGGGCTCAGTGAGAACTTGGGGAAACTGTAATTCGAACCCACATTAGTGTGACCCCCAAAGCTGTGTTCTCTTCCACACCAGCATGCTAAGCCCAGGGACGGGACATCCAGTTAGAAGGCTAGTTTGGCCATCCAGGTGAGAGCCAGAATTTTGGCAGCGGAAGCGATGGTAAGCTTGTGGAGAACACAAGTCTGAAACCAGCAAGTGGATGTGGAGACCAACAGGCTTGATTTGAGGGCAGAGTCAGTGGCGATCCTGATAGTTCTGCCTTAGGCATCTGAGGGGAAGAATGGTGGTGCCAGTGACGGAGACAGGAAATAGAGGAGGAGCAGGCTTAGGTTGGGGGTAGAAAAGTAGCCATCTGGGGCACGCTCCAGCTGAGGCACCTGGAAATTCCTGAAAGGTGATTGAAAATAGTGGAGCTCAGGGATAAGAGTGAGGTTAAAAATCTACTCAATCATGGGGTTGTGAGTTCAAGCCCCATGTTGGGTGGAGAGCTGACTTTTAAAAAAAAAAAATCTAGATGTGACAGTAATCAGTCTATAGTCAGCCATTTACCCCTAGGAACAAATTAAGAATAGGATGTAAATCAAAGAGGACAGGGTACAACCGTGGAGCCCCAGGGGCTGCGGAAGAGAAGGAATACACAGATGGACAAGCAAGAAGAGGGTGGCTCTGGCCCCAGCACAGACTGAGGCTGGTTGTGGAGTAAGGAGGGAAGACCACTCTTTGAGACTGGGGTGGCGCGGAGGGAGACAGAGCAGGGGCTAGCCGGGAGAGCCAAGCCCACAAAGCATTTTGTTATTATACTTTCTGAGAGACTTGAGCGTGTTTGCGGCCTGAAGAGAAGGAGCCAGGGAAGAGTGCAGATGGATGGTGAGTGGTCTGACAGTTAGGAAAGATGCTCTCAGGTGCTGTGTGGGGTTGGGGAGGGGAGTAGAGGCAGGACACTGCTAAGGCTGGAGAAAGATGGGATGGGTTCAGCTACATGGAAGTGGAAGGGGGAACAGAGAATGAGAGAAGGTCCCTATTCTCTGGTCAAGTCAGAGGCACGCTCAGCTGCCGACAGCAATGGGAGGTGGGGTGTGGTGGGAGGAGGCGGGGCGTTACAGATCATGCAAGAGATGGGACAGACCCCTGACTCCAGAGGATCTCTGAACGGCACCAATTTGAGAGCAGCTGGGGCTAAATATCAAAGATGCATTTCACAGGTGATGTCTAAGTTTTAACAAGAGTGCCGGGAATTGTGTAAGGCGACCATTGTGGACTCTCTAAAGTCCTCCTGAATCTGGCATTCAAAGCTGTCCACAACAGGGCCTCAGTGGGTTAAGCGTCTGACTCTTGATTTCTTTGGCTCAGGTATGATTTCAGGGTTGTGATCTCATGGGGCTCTGTCCTGGGCATGGAGCCTGCTTATGTTTCTCTGGCTCACCCTCGGCCCCTCCCCACCATGCACTCTCTCTCCCTCTCTAAAATTAAAAAAAAAAAAGCTGTCCACGACCTGTCCCCAGCTTGCTGTAGCAGGTCTAGCAGGTTGACAAACTCAGGTGTGGGGGATATACCACTTCTCTGCAGTTCTAAACCAAGGCTTCTCAAAGTGTGGCCCCTTGATCGTCATGGGCAGCATTACCTGGGACTTACTAGAAATGCAAATTCTCTTTGTCATCCCCAGACATTCTGCATCAAAAACTCTGGGAGTGGGGCCACCAATCTGTGTTTTAATAAGCCCTCCAAGCGATTCCCCATGCTGCTAGAATTTGAAGAGTCATGCTCTAAACCAACTTGAAGTTCGGTCTCAAATTCCCCATCCTACAGAGCTGGTGGGGCAGTGCCTTTATTTTGAGGTGTCTCTCCTTTCTCATCAGGGTTGTGTTAGGGAACTGGGGAGCTAGTTCAGGATTCAGGCAGGAGAAGGAAAATCATTGTCCTACCCCCCAGTCAGGTTCCCTGATATAATTAATACCCTACTTGTTCTGGCCAAGGGTTTGTACTGTGAATATATTTGAAACCCCAAATTAATCATAACCTTTTGTGGTGGTGTCCTAGGAGCAATGGTTCTACTTGATGCTCTTGGCAACACTGGCTAGAGTCTTTCTCCTCTTCTTAATCTAAACATGCATAAAATTTAAAGGAAATGGTAGCAACATCTAAAATTACTAGTCTATTTTCTAAGACTGACAGAAAATAACCTCCTTTATCTTTATAAAAAGGGCAGAGTGAAAATATAAATATTGTTTTGAAAAAACTGGAAATTAAAAAAAAGAAAATACTGGATATCAAGGCTTTGGGTTCTTTTCATTCTTGTTGACAATGAGAATTTTCAGATAGTTGGAGAACAGAGAGAAAAATGAGATGGGTAATTGTTTTTTGAACCCTTCTGACAATGATGGTGACCTTGGTAATCTTTATTTTAAACTCATTGTGTAACTTGGAGTCATCTGATCATTTAGACAAAGATGAAAAAGATTATGGGGGAGGCTTACTTGATAATCGAAGTAGTGATACCCTCACACCGAAGATTATGTCTTGGTCCTTTTGTACTGCTATAACAAGATAGTACTGACTGAGTGGTTTCTAAACAGCAGGAATTTATTTGACTCAGTTCTGGGGGCTGGGAAGCCCAAGGTCAGGGTGCCAGCACAGTCATGTTCTGGTGAAGCCCCTCTTCCTGGTTCATAGCCAGTACCTTCTTGCGTGTCTTCAAATGGCAGAGAGGCTAGGGAGATCTGTGAGGTCTCTTTTAGAGGGGCACCAGCCCCATTCATGAAGTGCCACCCGTGTGACCGAAGCCCCTCCCCAAGGCCCCACCCTCTAATACCATCACATTGAAGTATTAGGATTTCAACATATGGATTTGGGCGGGGGGGACACAAACGTTCAGAACATAGAAGATTGCAAATCAAATCCCATAAAGAAGAATCCTTCAAGTGGTAGAAAGTGTTGATGCTAAGAAATAAGACTTTGAACTAGTCAGGAGTCAAATTTAAAAAGTAGCTGCAGTATAATACTTTGTGCATAAAAATAAGTGTAGCTCAAAAAGATACACCCCCGCCCCCTAAGCTTAAAGGCAAACCAAACAACAGGAAAATTTGGCAACACAGACATGCATTTTGTACATTCTACTGACCAAGAATTCTCATTTCTAACACAAAAATAGCAGGCCAGAAAATCTGTATTCCAGGGGAGAATGTTATGTTGCAATTAGCACACTGAGCAAAATGAATGTAATCTTGAAGACTTTAGCAAAGTCCATATCCACTCATTCTGCATAAGTAATGTGATTGCCAACGAGATAGTAGCACTTCACACACTTCTAGACAGAGAGAAGCTATGATTTTAAAGAGCAAGACTAAAACACCAAATTTCTGTACATAGGATTTCAGAAATATTGTAGTTAAATGAAAAGGCATATTTGGAGAAAATACAGGCATTGCCAATTCTCTTTGTGATTTGAAGAAATATTACTGTTAACTTTATAGGGTTTTACTTAAATTTCCCATGAAGATTGCACATTTTGAATTTTTGAATTGAGAAAGGCTAAAGGAAGAACACAATACCATATATTTTTGGAGGTCTAGTCTTCTAAACAGTTCCCAGAAGAGTGCTTTGGTTCATGAGCACCAACAAGCCACATTGTCCATAGGTGGAAAATTAACCTACCTAACAGTGTTAAAGAATCTTGAAATTTTAACATGATTCTTTCTGTTTCATCATCCTAATTAAGAAGAAAGAATAAGTAACTACATATTAGTGACAGAGGCTTTTTTTTTTGATGAGGAACTTAAGATATAATAATTAACAGTGTACTTTAAGATATAATAATTAACAGTGTACTTTTTTTTAAGCATACTAACGCAACCATTTCTGATAGTAAGAGGAGCTTTGTTCATCACCTTAATTATCAACATACTGTGTTTTAACTCCATGCAAGGGAAGTAAAGAATCACCCTTGTCTTTGTGGATAAAGAGTAAAAATATAACCATGTGTAGGAAATAGTATTGTTATGGTTGATTACCATAGAGGCGATATCTGGGAGAGTCCAAATGAATAAGTAAGAGCAAACAATCATTGCGCCCTCACAGGCGTGTGCGGATAGAGCCTGGAAGACAGAGAGAGAGTGTAAGTTCTCTACCTGTCCTCATGGAGGCCTCTCCTAGATCTTTCATGTGAATTCCCACGATAACCCATCATCTGTCTCTCTTCTCCGTCTGCCCCATTTGCCCTTCCAGCGTTTTTAAAAACAAAACAGAGCACAGACACCCTGTCCTTGACCTTGCTGCCCCTTTCCCATCCTGTTTACTTTCTGCCTTTTCCCAACCAAACTGCAGTTTTACCTCCTACAATCTCTATATCTCCATGATCGCCACTAAATCTCCTCCTTCAAAAATTGCCCTGCTCTCCTCCTTGCCTGTTCCAAGGGCATTTTGCCATTTTCGTTTCCTTTCATGACTTTGCTATTTCAATAATGTTGAGCAGTCCCTTGGAATATCCTTCTATAATATATCAATGAGGCTGTTTTTAAGAGAGCAGTAAAAAGCTGCATACTTAAAAGTCCATCTTTGATGGTCCTTTTAAAAAATAATTTTAAAAAAATGCATTGCCTAAATAAATTCTATTGAGTACCAACTCTTACCTTTTACTATATCTTAGCCCATTAAACTTCCCATCCATCAAGAAATGCTGGAGTTGATACTTAGAAATGAAGTATGAACTCTTGGCTGGATTAAAACATTCATTATTCCACTCAGCTTTTCTGTTTGCTGAGGTTTTGGGTAATTTTTTTTCCTGTACTGTAGTTTAGCTTAGTGGCTAGACAAGTTATGAGTCTTTGGACTTTTTTATCATTGCATCCAGTTTGGAAAGTTTCAGTGCATTCCAATTAAACATTGGGTTAATATTTATTTTGGTCCAGGTACAGCTTCGTAAGGATTTAGGTTCTTGATACTGTTCATGTATTTGCCAGCTCAGTCTACTCCTTTAGTCTTCAAAGGGCTAGAATTTCTTCTGCTTGTATTGATCACAGCCTCCAAATGCTTTCTCTGTTAAAACTTTGGGGCCCTAAAATTCAGTTCTTTTATGTTGACCTTTATGACCCTACTGCTCAGGTAGATGGTCTGACTTAACCCACATATTGACATTGGATGTGGTTCCTGGGCAGAACCCTGGGATCTGTCATCCAAGAACCATTCACGACACATATTTGATTGATGGAAATCACTGACTTCCCTCAAATGTATCTTGACACTGTAGAATCTATCCTAGCAGCTAACCTACCTCTCGGTCCTTTTAACAAAGTGTCTTTGAACAAAACGGAGAATCTGAAAACAAAATTTTCTAAGTGACTGAAGGGTAATGACTTAGCACAAATTAGAAAGATAATCTTCAATTTCTAGGCAACTACTGTGAAATCAATAAATATTACCTATTTCATGTTGACATCCTCTGCCAGGGTTTAAATGTAAGATGACAATCTTACCTGGTATTTTTTCCATCTTAGCTACGAGGGAAGAATGATAATTTCGATTTCTTATGAATAAAAAAATTTGGAAAAATTTCATTTTTAAGGAAAAGTAGTGGTGTTTTACCTTTAAAATGAATCCACCCAAAATGATTATGTATTGTAATAAATGTTAAATGTGGCCATATTACACACAATGCAATAATGAAAATAATTTTGTCTTGCTCACTGAATCACATTTAGTGAACACTGAGTTTCCAACCCATCCCTGTAAGACCACGAGCTCCTTGAGAGTAAGCTCATATTATTTTGGGGATGATATTATATCCCCAGTACCTGGCAGAGTGCTTGGCACCTGGTAGACACTTAATAAATCATTGAATTAATACATGAATGAATAATCCCTGGGTTTTTAAAAGATGTACATTAAAGACATACTGTAGCAAATATTTAGTTAGCAGTGGTTTTGAGCAGTAAAATTCATAGCCATAATTTAGAAATATAATAATTAGAAAACTGAGGTTAAGCTTTAAAAATCCTAATAGGAAATATTTAAGAAACTGTAATTTTGTGAAAAAAAAAAAAGTCTAAGGCAACCATCCAGGAGCAGAGTGGCCTCCTAAATATTTTTCTTACGAAGTAGATGAGTAGGATTCCAATTAGTTTGTGAGAATGATCTGGAGAGCTGGGCAACCAGAGTATGTGTCCTTAGCGATTTCTTCCACTCTAGAGGATATCTATCCAAGTGAGTGAGAGAAGAGGTTCCTCAACAGGCTGACAATCCTCTTTTGGGGCACCGTAGCCCACTTGCGTGTAGAGACCCCTGGCAGTCTGTCTTTTGTGGGATATGAGTTCCCCCAGAAAAAGGGGGCTTGACTCTCTCTAAATCATAGTTTATAAGAAAAAATCCTAACTCAAACTGAAGCTGGTGGTGAGAGGATAGAGAAGGAAATGTGCTAAAGAAGCTTCTCAAAGTAGGTGACATCCAAACAGGTTTGAAGGACTTATGTTCGGTAAAGGGACATGGGGAAGGGCCTTCCAGTTAAAGGAATGGAGTGTTCAAAAACAGAAGCATGGGATAGTTGACACCCTCATTGTGTGACTTCAGGGAAGTTGCTCTCCCTTTCTGTGCTGCGGTTTATTCATCTCTACCATGACCACTACAATACGACCTACCTCATAGGGTACCTGTGAAGATTAAATGAGTTCGTGTGTATAAAGCTCTCAGAACAGTGCCAGGCAGAGAGCAGTAAGCACTATGAAAGAAGTAGCAATGCAATTATTGCTATTAAATATAGTTATTGTTGGTATTGTCATTATTTGGATATTAAACCGGCTTAGTTGGGCTGAGAGCAGTGGGTGCGAGATGGTCAGAAGGGAAGAATAAAAGGGTGCCTCTGGGAGCAAAAAGGGACCAGATGATGAAAGACAGTCTGTGATGCCATGGCTGGAGAAGAGACTTGCTTCTGAAGATGATAAGAATCATAGCTTGTGGTAAAGTGGGGTCTCATCACCTGTGGCTTAATGTCATGCAGCATGAGACTGGGCACTAAGGACATGTCCCTTCCCCCTCAGGATTCTGACCCACAGTGTGAGCGTGCTACACGGGATGACTGCTTCCTCAGATTACTAGCAATACGTGGGTTCCACCTGAGCCTCTCCGCACATCCCATAGCCCCTCCTATCTTAACATTACTTGATTAGACCATTAATGAACACTCTTCAGTTCTACCACACTCAGGAGTAGCATCTTGATTGACCAGAATGTTTACTTTTGCATCCCTTCCTGAGACTTCCCTCCTAATTCACCACTACACTTAAATATGCAGATGAAGCCCAATCATGATCATAAAGACTACAATGGTAATAATCAAAATAATAGTAGAAGCTGCATTCAACTGAAGACTTCCACATGACTGCATTGTACCAGTGATAGCATATAATTCTCAGTGTATTTTTTTAAATATGCCGCCACAGGATGCCATCTTGAATGGATTGTTGCAGAATTGTCTCATCTGACATTTCTGCTAGCTTTATGTTTACTTGTTCTTTCATTGTATCTTCAATTGGACTTTTCTTTTTATCCACTTATAATTGTTTTTAAGTTTTTGAGCCTAAGATATATTCTCTCTTCCTCATCCTACTTAGTTCTAAGAAACTTGTGTCACTAGTAATTCTAATCCTTACTCAGAGCCCCATTAGTTTTTATACTCCTGTCCCCACCCTACTACATCCTGACCTGTCCCCACCCTACTACATCCTGACTTCTCAAAGAGGATTTAAATATGGCAGGACAAGAAGATGGAGAAACTGTCTTTTGTCCTAGGTCTAAAGAAAGCACATGTAAGGATTTTTTCTTAGTATATTCTAATGCCAATTACTTTTACAATTTCTACGTGTTTCTTTTAACTTGGTTGACTGTTTAGTACATATTTACACACTTTTTCTCAAAGCAGGATATTATTTTGTTCATCTTTGTCCTGTGTCTGATATGTGTTAGTTTTCGAGTATTACACTCAATATGGAATGAGTAGAATTGGACCATTATGACAGATTACTACTTTATCAACTTGGACAATAAAAATTGGGAGAATGTCCTCATTCTTCTAGTACTTTGTAAGGAATAAATAAAAGTTTTGTAGAGGAAAAATAAATATAATTCATCTTTGAAAACTCTTATTTTCTCTTCCAAAGGAGAGTAACAGGCCCTCCCATAAATTCTGGGGAAACAGACCTCAGTGTTTACTACTGGAAGCTCACCAGCTCTGTGGAAGTTTCTGGAGAGGAATGTTGTGGAATTGGCGGTAGAGTGAAATAGTGTTCTCTCCTGTCCCCTGGTTCATTGGCTTGAACTAAGCCCAAGTCAAAAGTAAGAAGTCTCTTATAAGTTGTCAGTTTCCTCCTCACTTAGGACCTTCCTTAATGATTAAAAACTTAACTTTTAAACCAGATTTCCCCTCTACCACTCTGCCAGACCCGGCTGCATAAAGAGGTGTAATGGGTCACCAATCCAGGAAGGTTATGCTTGAGACTCTTGGCTTCTACCCACCTATGGAACTTAATTTATGCCTGATTGGTTTGATTTTTCTCTCCCTCAATTACCCTCCTTTTACAAAGATCAGTAAATCATCTAAGTTTTTAATTCTTTTGCTATTAAGGCCGTTTCTTTAATTTAGCAATCCATGAACCATCAAAATTAAATGTGAAGTATCTGTGAGTATGTGCATGTGTGTGATCTGGTTTCTTCTTCTTTACAGTATTTTGTGTTAATCTGGATCTGTAATGAATTAGAACAGCTGTGATCTTCTCTAACAATGCCCTCCCCCCATTTCTTTCTTAAAAGTCTGTTTGGAAAAATAGTTTCTTAAGAACAGGGAACGACCATGTTTTCTTTGACAAGTTTGTGACAAAATTATTACCCATTTTTCTGAGGTTGGTGTCTTTCCATGTTCACTCTTCCTACATAATCCTCCTAGGTAATCTTCCTAAAACCTTTCATTGTACCATCTCCTTTTACTACAACATATAACAGTGTTTGTATTTTGAGGAATCTGAACAGGCATTTTTTTTGAATGGTGGGAGGAGTTCCATGATTTAAAAAGATACTGAAAGAGTTAAAGTGAACAAGTATCTTTAGCAGGGAGGCCTTTTTAACTTATTCTTCAGAAATGGGCTGGATATATGGCATGCAGAGATCCCCAAATTTATCTGGACATGGGACTCATTTTTACCCAAGCATACTGAGAGAACAGTATTCCTTGGAACATAGCTCTGGAAACTCTGACAAGGCTCTACTTACTTTCTTAATCATTTCAAACACCTCAACCTGCATTTCATGGTTTTCCACTCGTTTGGACAAGCATCTAACCATCAGTCCCAAAAGTTCTAAATACAATCTTTCCAATTTGTGTTTCCAGTAATAAGGTCAAACAAGTAAGCAAAAAAAAAAAAAAAGAAAAAGCCCAAAAAACAAAAACAAAAAAGCAAAAAAACCCTTCCCAAACCTAGTAAGGATAGAAATGATTAAAGAACTTGAATATATCTAGAGAGAAAATAGAGAAAGACTGAAAGATAGGGAGAATTATGTATCCAGAAATAGTGTTTAGACATGAAGGTGTGTGTCAAGGCTCTAGAAGCTGTGGAAGGAGCTTTCCATGAAGTCAGGTACGATGCCAGCGCCACATGGAAGAGTGACTAAATAAATATACCACATTTTCTTTTCAAATAAACAGCCTTTATGTTCTTTATAGAATCAAAGTCCATGTGTGGGGAAATAAGAAAGAAGGGCAACAAGAAAATCTGGTTTAAGTCTTAGAAATCAGACTTGAGGAGAACGCTACAGATCCCTTGTTTAATTCCCTAATTTTACCAAAAAGAAAACCCGCATCATGAGAGGCGTGATCTCCATATCCTTCTGGTCTCATATTCTTTCTGTCTCACGGTGATTATAATCGAGTCCGTTGGAAATCATTGTGTTAAAAAAACAAAAACGGTTTAATAGTTTGAACTGTCCACCTATTTTTATTTGCCATTTAATAGTGGACTCAGATGCTTGAATAACTTTAACCATTTTGTCTGGTTTAATATTGCATCATGGTCTAGTCATGAAACTATGCTCATAATAACTTCAATCAACACCAAGAAATTCAGCACCCGAATATAATGTAAAGGTCTTGTGTTGTATCTATTCATTGTTTCCTTCTTCCACTGAACTATGAGCTTTCTTAAGATTGGTGGCCATATTTCACATCTATTCTGTATTCCCACTGCTTTCAGTCAGAGTAGTAAATGGTTAAAATATAATGTAGGCGATTATCTTATTGCCCCATCACATATAATTGAAATTAAGCCAGTAGCAGTTATATTCTAATTGACAAGAAGATAAACTCTGAAATTTTATATTTTTTTGCAAATTTATTTCAATCCTCATTCCAGCACCCCAGTGACAGAAACACAGCTGCGTCCTACAGACCTGCAAAGACACCTCTGTTCATTATTTATTGATATTTCTGAAAACTGCCCTCTCTGTGTATCACCTTTTTCTACTCCACTGATCTTTTCCCCGTTCTGTCCAATCAGCTCTACACCCATATGAACGCAGGAGTATACATATCAACTTGTGTGTTATCATTGCAAAACATGTAAGAATATAATAACAGGGCAATTTTTTTTAACAATCGTGCCAAATTCATACTTTACATTAAGGTCCCCTCTTAGTGTTGTACATTCTGTGGGTTTGGACAAATGTAGAATGATACATATTCATCCTTATATTATCATAGAGAATATTGTCACTGCCCTAAAAATCCTGTGTTCTGCCTATGCATCCCTACCCCTACCCTTTGGCAACCACTGATCTTTGTACCATCTCTGTAGTTTTGCCTTTTTTCCAGAATGTCATATAGTTGAAATTCCTGCCAGCAACGAAGGAGAGTTCCTGTTGCTCCATATCCTCACCAGCATTTGGTGTTGCCAGTGTTCTGGATTTTGGTCATCCTAATTGGTGTATAAAGGTATCTCATTGAAGTTTTCATTTGTATTTCCCTGATGACATGATATGGAACATTTTTTCATATGCTTATTTGCCATCTATGTATCTTCTTTTTTGAGGTATCTGTTGAAGTCTTTGGCCCATTTTTTTAATCAAGTAATTTATTTTCTTATCGATGAGCTTTAAGAGTTCTTGGTATATTTTAGATAACAGTCCTTTATCAAATGCCTTTTGCAAATATCCTCTTTCAGTCTGTGGCTTGTGTTCTCAATTTCTTGATAGCAGTATAAAGTTAATTAAGATTCTGCTACAAAGTAGAGGGGTGCCTGGGTGGCTCAGTCGGTTGAGCATCCAACTCTTGGTTTCAGCTCAGGGCATGATCTCGTGAGTCTTGGGATCAAGCCCCACACTGGGCTCTGCACTCAGTGGGGAATCTGCTTAAAGATTCTCTCCCTCTGCCCCTCCCCGCACTTGTGCACGCTCTCTCTCTCAAATAAATGAATATTTAAAAATATATTCTACTAAGTAAAGGCAAGTATTGCCTTCTCTATCCTTCTAATCAAAAGAATAGTATATATGATCAATTATTTGTTCATTAAACCATCAGTCAAAAAGAACTTAGTGTATGTTTAACCTTATACCAAGGACTTGCACAAGAATAGAGATGTGGTTCCTGCTACCAATGGATGCGTAGTATACATCTTGTAACTCAAACTTGAGTAAAGAATGGACTTTAAAGGAAAAAGTTCTTGTCAACCTCCATCATTACCTTAAATTATTTTCTTTATAATCAAGTACATATAAACAGAGACTAAGGTATACACTCCTTGTATTTATTTATTTCATACATAACTAGTGAGGTCTTATTATGGCCTAGACAGTGAACAAAGTAACAAAGGTAGACAAAATACTT
Source organism: Eumetopias jubatus (assembly GCF_037043125.1). Classification (NCBI taxonomy): domain Eukaryota; kingdom Metazoa; phylum Chordata; class Mammalia; order Carnivora; family Otariidae; genus Eumetopias; species Eumetopias jubatus. The sequence continues at coordinate 40,609,802 of NW_028274820.1, forward strand.
GACTTCACAGGCATGTTCATTCTGGATGGGAAGAAAAAAGTGTGCACATCAAAAAAATAAATAACCAATCCTTATTCATGGCAGTTGTGTTCTGTAAAGTTGCCATAATGAATTAACGGACCCATAACTATTGTTTCTAGGGGATCTAATACAGTATTAGGTTCCTGAGAGCCTCTGGTCACATTTTCATCAGCCAATACATGATCTGGTTTTGGGGCACGTGGGTGGCTCCGTGGGTTAAGCGACTCTTGATTTCGGCTCGGGTCATGGTCTCAGGGTCGTGAGATCGAGCCCTGCATTGGGCTTCATGCTGGGCATGGAACCTTCTTGAGATTCTCTCTCCTTCTCCCTCTGCCCCTCCCCACCCCACCCCTGGCTCACACATTTTCTCTCTCTCTTTCTTTCAAAAAAAAAAAAAAAACATATTTTGTCAGTAAGGCACATCACAGTCTTGTGCTTAGGAGCACTGGACAACACTTAGCACCATGCTTGGGGGCCATTATAAACAGTGAAGTCACCAACAAAAAAACTATAAAAATAAAAAATCATGGCACCGAATAAACTACAAAAAGGGCATTTATTTATGGTATGGGAACTGAAACAAGAAAGCAGAGCATTGTCTTATTCAACCTTAACTGGGAATGTGCATGCCAGGTGACTCAAATTTTCCTCCACTCTGCCCTTGTCCATGAATGACTGTGAAACACTGATTTGGAGCTTACAAATAAACCTTAGAGAGTAAGCAAATGCAAAAATACAGAATCCATTAATAAATGAGGACCTACTGTACATAATAAATTTCAGATAGTGGTAGGTGTTAGGAAGCCAGTGAAGCAGGATTGAGGTAGAGAGTGACAGGACATCAGGGACAGCTATTTTAGATGGGTGACTAGGGCAGTCCTCTCTGCGGAGAGGACACCTGAGTAGACATAAGTGATGAAAAGGAGTTTGCTCTCTGAAGGTGAGGGGAAGGAGGCTGTTGTAGGGAACAAATGTGAATGACTGCAAATTGAGGAGCAAGCTTGACTTGATTTGTATGAGGAACAGGACAAAGGCCTCCATGTCTGCAGCAAAAATAGAATGACAGAAGAGGAGGTTGAGAAGGTAATCAGAGGTCAAGTAAGCATGGTCTTGTTGGTCTAAGGAGGAGCTTGGATTCTGTTTGAACGAGTAATGAAAAGACACTGAAGGTTTTAAAATACATATGAGCTGGGGCGCCTGGGTGGCTCAGTCAGTTGAACGTTGACTCATTATTTTGGCTCAGGCCCTGATCTCAGGGTCGTGGGATCAAGCCCTGCTCAGGCTCAGTGGGGAGTCTGCTTCTTTCCCTCCGCCCTTCTTCCCGGTGGCGGGCCCACGCATGCTCTCTCTCTCAAATGAATAAATAAATCTTTAAAAGTAGTAATAAAAATAAATAAATAAAAATAAAATATGTATGAGTTATAGGTTATAACTCTTAAATAATTTTATAACTCCCCCCAAATTACAGATTAAATTTATGCCCCAAAATACCATTTAAATGAACTATATTAAATTAAATAACAAGGTTTCCTTGAAAGTAAAGGGACACAGTGTGACTCAGGCTGACTTCACTGGTGACCCTGTGCCATGTGAGGACTCCAAGAACCACCTTCACCTGACACAAATGGGCCATTTCCTCTTCATGGTTCCTCAGGGTTTCTTCCCCCTGGCCTGCCATGACAGTACCAAAACACTCCTGCAGGCCTCTGACTTACACGGTTAGAAGGCAGCAACATCCAGCTGACCCAAAGCAGGTTAACCTCATCTCTTGACTCTTATTACCCAGAGGAAAACATAAAATTAATATTTCTCCTAGAGAACTCCTAGCATCTCCTTCTCCTCAAGAATTAAACCCCCAGGGCTCCAGAATTGTTTGCAAAACCTTGTTCCAATAGAGGCATTTCAGGGTTGTGAAACTGCATTGTGCAATACTACAGTGGTGAATAGAGGTCAGTACACATTTGTCCCACCCCATACAATGTATATCACCAAGAGTGAGCCCTAATGTCCTCGATGGGCTTTGAGTGATAATGTTGTATCAGTGTAGATTCAGCACTTGTAAAAATCTACCACTCTGGGAAGGCTGTCGGTAGTGGGGAGGCTGTCCATGTGTCGGGACAGGGGTATGTGGGAAATCTCTGTACTTTCTGCTCAATTTTGCTATGAGTATAAAACTGCTCTAAATAATGAAGTCTTAAAAAAAAGAAAAAAAGAAAAACCCTTGCTCTACATGGAAAACCAAACAACAATTTAGGAATGAAGTAAGAATATATTTAAATATAACTGCCTCAGACAGACTCCAAGGCAGCCCCAGATCCAGTGCCTGAAAAGAAGTCGCAGAACAATGTCGGAGGCCTGGGGGACGGAGACATCTCTGCGCCTGTGTGGCTGTTTGAGGGGGGGTTGTGGGTGAGGCAGGGCTTGATTGGGACCACAGGATTGGACGGTCTGTGAGAAGGGGAGAGAGTAGAACATTCTCCAAGGGGATCAAAGGCTTGAGGGCCAAGAGATTTCCAGAGTGCAGAGGGGACTCTGCAGCTGTGAATGCAGACACTGGCTGGAGCAGAGGGTTTTGATTAGGGGATCAGGGGGAAGCATATTTGGAAAGCCTGGCCCTACCATTTCAGCACTGATCTGCCCCAGGGGGACCAGACGGTGGTATTCATAGCCCCAAATTGTCTTGTTGGAGGGCTGGCCGTGGGATCTGTGGCATGGAGGTCCTTTCTCAATATACTTATTTGTACTGAGCCTGTCACTAGCTCGGCAGGAGGTAAAAATTACTTGACAGTCTCTCCTGGCTCTCACCCATCCAAAGCACGTGAGACAGCTGGGGTGTCAGAGTGGGTGGGCACTGGGGAGAGTGAGTCCTTAGGAACTGAAGCTTTCAGTGAAGGAGAATGAAGAGCACAGAGAGGCTTACCCATAGTCTGGGGGCGCCAAGCAAACAGGCCCCTGCAGTGGAGTCCCCATTCCTACCCTTCACTCTCAAAGCGTTTTGTTTGGTGTGGAAATCTCTTCTCTCTCTCCCTCTCTCTCTCTCAGGCATGCACATGTACACATATGTAGACACCTCACACGATTATTATCAAAAATTCCAACTTTCAGCTAAAGACCCTTCTCCTGAACAAAGCTACATTTCAATGCAGTTTTCTCGGTTCCTTGATGCATGGCAAATGTGAACTTCTCACCGTATGTGCAGTACAATCATTTAAGGCCATTTGACTTCTAAAGGCGAGGGTGATAACGTTTTGGATTTCATTTTTGTTTGTCCTATAAGAGTCTTGAATTTTGGCCAAAAACCCAGGCTGTGGATGAATGTGCTTTAGACCTCACTTTTTGTCGTGGGGCCAAGTGGACTTGGGAGAGAGGGTGGAGCTGTCTGTTCAGACATGATTTTTAGTTTTGCCCTTTGCCTCTGGAGCCAGGGCCCTGGCCCCCATCCAGCCGCACGAAGAGAAGATTATGGTATTTTCTAGGTAATTTTAAGGAACACAAACCCAAAGTAAAGTCAGGTGGTTTCAAGTCTGCACTGAATTTTTCATGTTAAGGATTTGTCATGATTTGGGTTTTCAGCAGAGCTGTATTTTAAATGATGAAGGGAGTTGTATTCTTCTGGAGACAGGCATGTTTTGGTTGTTTGCTAATGACCTCTGGTTTTGCTTATGAGGAGTTTTGTTAACAAATGGAAATGTAGCAAAATAAAACACTCTCTTTCTTTCGTACTTTCTTTTTTTTCCCCCTTTTTCTTCTTTTTTAAACAATGAGAATCCTTGCAATAAACTGTCAAAACCAGGCTATAGATATTGGTTATTGTAGCATCATTAATACTGTGTAAAAATAAATTAGTCACTTTAGCAATCAAACACATTCTTCTGATCTCCCGTCGGTGCTTTTAAACAGAGCCTTCCCCTTGCTGTTTGATAGATCCTATTGTTAAGAGAAGGGAACTGTAGAGATGTATTCAGAAATTCTTTGAAATTTTTCCAACCTCGGGAACCCATTCAGCAGTAATTAGCCTTTAAGGAGGCTGATAAAGGAGAGCTGGGCAGGGGCCTGCCTGCTCGAGTTTAAAGGTTAACCCCAATCCCTGGATGAGAGGGTTCAGCTTTAAGGAGCCTTGTCATGCTCCATCTGCCCTGCCTGTTTTCCTTGCCTTTTCCTGCCCTCTGACCCCACCGACCATCTCACCCACTGACTACCTTTCCTAAAAGAAAGGGAGGCCAAGACTGAGCCTGCAGAGGGTGACAAAATTAAACCAAAATAAACTCTCATCTCAAGCACAGAAGACTTCTGTTTCGGGAGAGAAAAAATAGTCTGTCTTCAGGCTAAGTGACTGATTGAATTGAACAGAACTGTAATTTCTGGTTTCTGTTGAGTTCCACCCCTGCAATGGTGTGGGCCATTTGTATTGAGACGGCACTGAATTCCACATAGCTTTCCACCCCCCCCCACCACCTGTCCCCATTGTCTCAACACCACTGCAGAACTCCGGGTATGATTTAAAGCTAAGTGAGAAATATAAAAGAGGCTCTGCTGTCTCCAGAAGGGGTCATATTTTTATATTCACTACAGGCCCCCTTAGTGGAAGGGGCAGTAAAGGCACAAGGGAGAGGTGCTGTCCTTGATCACAAGGGGGCATGACCAGGAAGGGGAAAAGAGCTGCTCAGAAGCAGTATATGTCTGCAGTCTTGGGGCAATTCCCTACGTAGAGAATTGTAGGGTGAATGTGCCCAATTGGATGTGCGTTAGAGACCAAGAAAAAGGAGATGTTCCTTTTCATTTGAGAACTCTCTTTGTTTGCCATGACGAAGTACCATAGGCGGGGTGGCTAAAGCAACAGCAATTTATTTCCTCAGAGTTCTGGAGGTTAGAAGTCCAAGATCAAGGTATTGACAGAGTTGATTTCTTCTGAGGCCTCTCTCCTTGGCTTGTAGATGGGGGTCTTCCTGTGTCTTCACATGGTCTTCCTCTGTACATGTCTGTGTCCTAATCTCTTCATCTTATAAGGACACCAGTTATATTGGATTAGGACCCACCATATGACCTCATTTAACCTTAATTACCTCTTTAAAGACCCTCTCACCAAATACAGTCACATTCTGAGGTACTGGGGTGTTAGAACTTCAACGTATGAATTTTGGTGCTGACACAATGTGGCCCATAACAAGAGCTAAGGATATTTCATTGTCACAGTTGACCCTTGGTTATGGACCAAAAAAGTTAACAATAATGAAGGTCCCATGAGGTTCTTTCATACACACACTCACACACACACACACACACACACACACACACACACCCCTCATTCCTAGTGCCCAAAGAGCTCCAGTCCACCCAAGGTTAACTCCCAGGGGCAGCAGATATTGAGGGAAAGTAGCAAGAACAGTTGGTGCAATGTGGTTAATGTAAGAAGTGACTTTGTTTATGCTGAATCCAAAGACCTATTTCACCATTGTCACCATGAACAGAATATATTTACTAATCGGTGCAGGATATCAAGTTGTGTGGTGCTATTTGGATTCAGGCTTTTTCATAGTCAGTGCACCATTCTCCTGTTTCCGGGCATCACTGTTCTTCTCCAGACAAATAAATATATAAGAATAAGAAAGTTCCATGGAAAAGTATGTGTGTGTGTGTGTGTGTGTGTGTGTGTGTGTGTGCCTGTCACTCTTACACACACACACACACACACACACACACACCAACTGAAATGTATATGTTGCAAAGCCTCTCAGGTACATACTGATGCTTTCAATCCAAGGATAAGTTTTGTTTGTTTTTAAGGAGATAAAATTCATCATTCATCAGACATTTAATTCCCAACACTTCTTTCCTATAATACACAGGAAATTCCTGGCTGGATTTCCTACTGTCCAAGTCACTAGTAGCCTATGTTTTATTACTATGTTTCATATCATTTTTCCTCTTCAAAACAGTGCCCTGCTCCTGGTTCCTTGCCCCTGGTGTACAAACATGCTGAAATCTCTGCCATGACTGGGCAGTCACCATAACTTTCATCAGAGATGAGGTTTCAAGGTACCAGAGTGAGGGGAAATGTTCTAAACCAAAATAGCATGCTAGAAGAACCAAGAGATAGCCCAAGGAGGAGGCTGAATCAAAAATCAGGGAAGGCAGAGGTTCAGCCCTGAAGAGACTAAGAAAGAATTACAAGTCCAAAGAACCAGAAGAAAGTTCAAGGCTCTGCTCCTAAGTGTCAGGCAGAACTGGGACTGCACCTAGATGCTTCCTGCTTCATCACCCACTTTCAATGCATCTTGTCGTCTTCCTATTTGCCAGGCTTGGTGCCAGGTGCTCAAGATATAAATCCACATAAGAAATGGTCCAAAATGTGCAGGATGATACATCTAGTGGCAAGTGGGTTGACCTTGAGGGAAAAAAAAGAAGGCAGCCCTGAACACAAACACCAGTGATGTTAGGATCCTCTTAGAAATTGGTGGTTCATGATTCGAAGGATGGGTTAGCTTAAAATATCACAAACATGTCCTAAAATTTGGTTTAGCTTGCCAAACCACTTGAAGAGCCAGGGTGCATCCACACCGACCACTGCCCCAGATCCCAAGCCCCTCCTCAACAAAGCTGATTGGTCTTTTGACGCAGATCTCTCTGAGGCCATCAGTAAGCCCCTACTTGCTAAATGCAGTGGTTTCTTTCTAGCACTCATCTTACATCGTACTCTCCACCTCTAATCCGTGTGACCCTCTCCAGCCCCAGTTAGGTCTCTTGGTTTGCCTTAGAGCTCTCCGCTAGTTCTCTCCCTTTCACTTCCTTGGCCCAGTTTTTCAAAATTTCTGTCACAGTCTTCTTTTTCTCCTTCCTCTCCACTCTCTCCTCTCCCTCAGCATCTCTCATGAATGCTTCCTGGCCATGGACTTCAAGCCTGCCCTCCCTTTCAGTCCCAGACCTACATTGCCACAGCCAGGTTAACCTGAGTATCTTCTCCAGAGACTCAAATGCACCACGTTTAAAGGACAAACTAGAAAAAATAAAATACAAACTAGATCTTACACCCCTACTCTGTTTCTTCTTCTCCCTACTCAGTTAATGCTCTTCATCATTCAGCTGTCCGCACTGGAAGAGCTGAAAATACATGAACGTAGGCACCTCTGCATCCGTTCAGCGCAAAATACAATGCTCTGCACATTTGTCAATCCCTGTTTAAGATGTTAGTAGCTCATTGCATCAAAAAGTCTGAACTCTATACTTAAGACCATGCATAACATGGCCCCAACCCCCGCCCTAAACAAACCAGAATTCTTTCCTGTTATTCCTCAGGACAGACTCTCAGGGTCCACCAGCCTGTCCCCACTTTTCAGCTTCCCATCCATCTGGGAATTCCATGCTGATTTTCACAGCCAGGTCTTTGCATGTTTTGCTTTCCCCTCCTTGACGGGCTTCCTTCCCATCTGTCAAAGTCTAGGCATCTTCCAAGGCGGGTTCCATCACCTGTCCGAGGTAATACCTTCCTTGACCACATCAGACCACGGTACCCACCAACACCCACTCCCCCCCCGAATCTCCGAATTCCTCTGGCACCAAACGGCTGTACCACAGAATTTCGCACCTGGCTACATACTTGTTCTCTTTCTTTGGTATAAACAAGACAGAAAGCCAGTCTCTTTTCCAGGGATTCACAGACATGGTAAGTTCCTCCTTGAGTTTTTCCCCAAAAATGTGTCTTTGAGGAGCAATGTGTAATCTTTCTTGCTTCAGACGGTGAAATTTACATACCTTCTTGCGATACGACATGTTTTGTCTTAGGTGTCAGGAAATTTAGGGCTGTTGCGTGGCCCGACTGTAATAATCAGCTTATCTCAGAATCCTAGGAAACGTCTCTCTCACCTGCCTCTGCTGTGTGTTCATTCTGAATTTTGCAGACATTTAGTTTGTAAGACACCATAGATCCTTCTGGGACAAAATGAGAAAACAGAGCTCCAGGTAGAACGTATCCTCCTCCTTTTATTGCACAATATTCATGGTCCGACCTGGATTGTGAGTCCTTGAGAACAGTGAGAGCTTATATTTCTTCTGTTGATGGCCCAAAGCTGAAAGCACTGTTGATGGGTTATTACTTTTGGATGTCCTAAGCGAAATAACCTACTTTGTTAAAATGGGTTAGATTAAAAATTACATAATTCTAACAAAGGGCCTTGAGCATATTTACTTCCTCTAGCATTCTGGCCAATGTTTAAAATATCAGAAGAATACAATAAAAATCACTAGTTAAAGTTTTTGTTATGACAGTATCTAAGCATAACACTTCAAATGGGAAAGAAGATTAACGAAATCAATATTTCACTGCCAGTATCACCGGATGACAGAGTGCATTTTTTTTCCCCCCACAACCCCAAAGCCCCACCGGCTGCCTTTCTGCTAAACACACCGTTCAGGTGGTGTCTGCCTTACTTTTTTCTCCCCTCATCCTCATTTTCACTCCCTTCAAGCCCTCCCTTCCAAACACAAGATAGCAAACATTAAGATTGGCTTTCAATAAAACTATGTGTGCCAGTCATCAAAATTTTTTTTTGTGGGGGTTTGGGGGGGTGAGGGGGAAGAGGGGTTCCTTTTTTAAGCTCACCCAGGGAGAATACTTCAACTTTGAAAGAAACCACAAGAATGTGATCATCAACTCACATAGCCAGATGTAGCCTGTGTTCATACTTCCTGCCCTTTTACCCCTGCCCACACCCCCCTTCCCCACATTCACCCACCAACACATACCTGGACCTGTTATTTATATGTGAATAATCCATGTAAGTACAGACACTTTTGAGACTCCTTCACCCAACTGACTGGGCTTTCCCATTGTGCAAGAAGTAAGGGCTGTGGATCTTTTCTTTGGCTCTTTCAACCAGAGTGGAAACGTTTGCTTTTCCTTTTCACGAGTTGCCTTTACCACTTTTTCCTTCTAAGCAATAATATTAAAGAGAGAATGAGGGTAACAAATAACAGACACAGTGTCTTTATAATTATGAGATTCAAAGATGTCTTTATCCCCTCCTCCTGATTTAACCTACAGTGTATGTCTGATGTTGGAAGATAAATCAAAATTCCTTTTTACCACACAAAGTAATGGTTTTTGGACCACACCAGTGTGGGTCCATCTTGGCCAGCTTCATGTGATCTCTTAACCTTGCAGTTTGCCCAGGGCTCCTAATTAATATAGGTTATTTTCCCACAGTCATGTACAATGTCCTGAGTCTCTTTGCCTCACGTTTAGCTTCTGTTTGCTTTTTGAAAAGATTAATTTCAATTTGGCTTAGGTGTAACAGAATAAGGTAAGCAAGTCTGTTGCAAAATAGGAAACATAATGTGTTCTACATAGAAACAGGATATTTTGAACTTCTGCTATGTAGGATTCTCCTTTCTGGTTTTTTCCATGATTGAAATAAATAAAAGGATCGGCTATACTAGTATTAGATATAATATAAATGATGTATTATGTTTAACACCAGGAGACACAGGAGTGCAAACCCACAAAAAACTTGCCTTGACCCTTTGAAAATGTACCCTTGATGCAAGAGGTAGAAACAAAAATTTAAATAATTTTGGGGCGCCTGGGTGGCTCAGTCACTTAAATGTCTGCCTTTGGTTTAGGTCATGATCTCAGGGTCCTGGACTCAAGTCCTGCATCGAGCTCTCTGCTCAGCGGGGTGTCTGCTTCTTCCTCGGCCTTTGCCCTCCCCCCCCCAATCATTTTCTCTCTCTCTCTCTCCCCCCCCTCAAATAAATAAATAAAATCTTTAAAAAATTTTTAAATCATTTTACCATTAGATTTTATACCCACAAATCTGGATATTTGGGTATATGACTTCTTGAACAAAAATGAAATTTGTCAAAATGTCATATTTACTAAGTGTAGTGAGACCACTAATGTCAGATTAGCTCTGGGGACCAGCAAATGTTTACCTGGCACTTGAGAAATAAGTACGAATCAAGGTAAAATGCATGGATCTAGGTTTATAATTTTCGATATTTTAAATCTTTCTTTAAGAATTACACAATAGAGGGCGCCTGGGTGGCTCAGTTGGTTAAGCAACTGCCTTCGGCTCAGATCATGATCCTGGAGTCTCGGGATCGAGTCCCGCATCGGGCTCCCTGCTCAGCAAGGAGCCTGCTTCTCCCTCTAACCCTCCCCCCTCTCATGTACTCTCTCTCTCTCTCTCATTCTCACTCTCCCAAAATAAAAATAAATAAATCTTTAAAAAAAATTACACAATAGAGATATATATCAATTTATTTATACTGGTAAGACAATTTGTAAGCCAGATGCCAGAGTGGAGGTTGACAGCTTCAGGATCAGCGTGGAAACGTTCTGCCACTTAATCTAACCTCTAGTAAAATGCAGCTAAACAGCTTGACATTACATAGGTAATAAATAAATGAATAGACACAACCTTGCCTGCAGATACCACTTTATTTGCTCATTCTTCTAACTTTCCAAGTCTTCGAGACTTTTCATAGTCACACTTCTAGCTGCTTCTAGGTCCAACCCATTATCATCCCTCCTACACCCCCTCATCCTTAATACCAACTCCCTTCCCTCCTACCTCGAATACAGTGTCTGAGCAACCTGACTTTTATCTACATTTGCCGAATGCTTCTTTCTCTAACTGCTACCATGTTGGACGTGAAACCACTCAGCCAGAGTAGAAATAGAACTGGCGCGGCAGCAACCGAAGGGGTTCTTTGGACCTGTTTGCCTCCTACAGCTGCATGGCCCTTCAGAGAGAAAATGTCAGTCCAGAGAGAGAGTACCAGTCCAGAGAGCAAGCCACCTCAGTTGTACTAAGGAACCAACTGGGCCACTCCTGGTTTTGGCGATACAGTGACCCCCTCTGCCTGCCGCACCTCAGGCAAGAAGGCAGAACATACCAAAAGAGCCAGAGCAGCTAAGATGGATGCAGAGAGCAAGTTAAGAGAGCCTCCCAGTTTGTTTAGTGTTTTCACCCGGATTCTGTACAGATCTGTGCTACTAAAATGCCCATTTTAAAGAAGAACCATTAGGTGGAGCTGATATTCATAAAAATCATGCCAATGGGAAATATTCCTTTCATGAATTAGGCAAAGCTGGTAGTTTTTATCATGGCTTTAAACACTCAAATACTAGTCAAAACCTGTGAATATGTATACATTCTTTTATATGGATAATTATCCTCTTTATTGGTGGCGCCTCCTGGATTAGGAGGATTCTTCCATGCAAATAAGCAGAAGAGGAAGGTAGTGCAACAAAGAACACCTTTTATGTGGCTTCAGTACTTATTTAGCCAAACTTCTACATTTACAGAGAGGCAAATGCTACATTCCTGGATTCCTAGAAACTTCTTTGTAATTATTTTAAATTTACTAATTCAAATGAAGGTCCTTATATAGTTTTGGTTAATGCCTACAGAAAACAAGCCGACGCCCTATCCATGTGCTGTTAAGAATAGCTCACCCAAAGTACTTAGGTCTGATTTCAAATTTCTGATTGTGATAGAAACAGGCGAAGATATCACTTAGGTCTGCTCTGTATTGTTTTAATGTGAGCCATAGAAAGGAAGATGAAATACAGGATACTTTGTGCTTTAGAAGGATCCCAAATTAAGTTGCAAATAATGTTTTCTAATGGTAGTACCAAATTCACAACGCCTCTTTTTGGCCAAGAGAGTTGGGTTTTTTTGGTTTGGTTTGTGAGTTTTGGTTTGTTTGTTTGTTTAAGCACTTTCTTTTTATGGTAGAGGCATCCATTTTTGTGTGAGCCTGAAGTTTTGGGGTCCTTTGGTGGTTTTTTTTAAAGTGATATTGTGGTCTCACATTGTAATGTTTCCTGGAAGAACTGGCTGGCTATTTATTTTAATTCACAGGAACCCACATGACAATTTTTGAAGGACATTTTCTTATTACTCATTGTTTAGTATTTTGGTCACTGTTTTTTTCCCAACAGGATATAGTTTCAAGGTAAGATCCCATTGTTTTCTTTTTATGTCAGAAAAAATATAGAAATTCTGCTGTTAGTTTTCTGGCCCCTTCCCCACCTACCCATGTATTACCCCCACCCCCACCCCACTTCCCCTCCACTCCAAAAGAAATTTTCATGGTTTGGGTAAACATTTCTACTAAATCTGCTTTGAAAGCTAATCATTTAGAGGCAAATACAACCTCAAGAACCACAGCGTTGGGAGGTGTTTGGAGGCATTTTAACACAAATCTTCCTATTCACCAACCTTCAAAATTCTAAACCCTACTGGGGATGCCTAAAGATTTTGATGAGAGGAAAATAAATAACATAGAGAAAAATAAAACAAACATTATGTTCTCTAAATATGACTTTGGTATAGATCTGACAACAGAAATAGAATTTCATCTTTCATGAAATCCTTTTATAGTTAACTGATTGGAAAAAATATGCATTAGTCATTGTCAGAAGTATACTTATAAAATCAAAGCTCAAATCAAGTCTTTATTGTAAAACGTTGATGGGTGTTGTACAGTTTCACTTTGGAACAGAGTTCACTACCTGCTTCTCTCATGTAAATTTAATATTCTTTATTCCTCCTTTAGTTGGTCAAATAAGACATCTATCATTACTTTCATGATTTCCAGATTCTCACCAAAAACACCCTGGTACATTTTTAGATGTATATTTTTATGAAAGAAAAAAATGTTTTATTAAAGTCACTGATAGGAATTTCACAGAACCTCAAGGAAGATGGCTTTTTTTTTTTCACACTGCAATAGTTAATTTTATTTGTTCAAGGGCTCATATTGCAAGCATTAAACCAAGCATGGGCTTTGATTTTGTGAGCCCAGATTCACATATTTAGGAAGATAAAAGCAAACTGTGATCCATGTATATGGATGAAAAACTAAAGGCTCACAGTTAATCACATCATAGTTTTAAATTTCTATAGCCTAGAAGCCAGAAGTCACAGATCTTTTAGGTCTTTCTGGATGTCCCACAAGGTATCTGCACTTTTCTTGAGCTGGGCAACCTCCTCATCCTTCAGCTTCTGGTTGATCACACTGGTTAAGCCCCGAGCGTTCAGGGTACATGGAAGGCTCAGGAAGACTTCGTTCTCAATGCCATATATCCCCTTCACCATTGTTGACACTGGATGAATCCTGGATAGATTTTTCAACATGGATTCAATGAGATCAGCCACACTTAATCCAATAGCCCAGTTGGTATATCCTTTTAGCTTGATGACTTCGTAGGCACTTTCCACAACCATCTTATGCACTTCCTTCCAATTTTCACTGTCGTTGTCTGTTCCCATTTCTGGATTCAGTTCCTGAAGAGAAACGCCTGCCACATTCACTCCACTCCACACAGCCACACTTGAATCGCCATGTTCTCCCAACATCCATCCATGGCAGCTGCTGGGATGAATGCCAAGTTTTTCAGCCATGAGATAGCGAAATCTAGCAGAATCCAGATTACACCCACTTCCAATTACACGGTGCTTGGGTAGTCCACTTAGTTTCCAGGTAACATATGTGAGAATATCCACTGGGTTGGAAACCACAATTATGATACAATCAGGACTGTACTTGACTATCTGCGGAATAATGAATTTGAAGACATTAACATTCCCCTGCACCAGATTGAGCCGGCTCTCTCCTTCCTGCTGGCGGACTCCTGCAGTCACCACCACAATCTTAGAATTGGCAGTCACAGAGAATCTTTATCTGCTACAATTTTAGGTGTCTGAAGAAATAAGCTCCCATGTTGCAGATCCATCACTTCTCCTTTGAGTTTATCTTCTAAAACATCCACAAGGGCAAGTGCATCAGCCAGAGACTTTCCCAGAATGCTGATGGCACACGCCATACCAACTTGTCCAACACCCACTACAGTGATCTTATTGTTTGGGATGGTTGCCTCTTCTTCTGCAACTGGTGCAATCCGTTTTTCCTTAAGAGTTGCCATTGTGCCCAGAGAGAAGGAAGATGGCTTTAATTATAACTCTTATCTTTGAATAACTCTTTGTAGAAAAACTTTCACAAGCTTTATTCCATTCGATCCTTACTGTAGAACAGAGTCCAAGAAAGCCGATGGGAGCTCTTAAGGTCAGTTGCTCCCGCCTTCCATCTTACAGATGAAAAAGCTGAGGTCCATGATGTTAGGTTGAGTTTACCAACGTCTACAGTCTGTGTCCACTTTCTCCTATTGCCTTTTCTGGCCATGCATCCCGTGTTCTCCTCTTTCAGATCACGTCACTGCAGGCCCTCACTCAAAGCGGTGTAGACATCTGGTGAACTGGAACGCAGATCTCTGCTTCCTAGCCTCATCTTATGACACTCTCTAGTGCATGGCCTGCTGTTAATCCCTGCTGGCTAAAGGGCCATTCCCATCCTAGTCCTAGGTTTTTTTGGAAAAAAAGATTTCTGTTACTGTCATAAGGGGCTAAGGGTGCCTGGAATTGTATGGGTAACATCTTCAGGATTATTAACGATCAATTCAGGAAATGAGATAAACATTCCATGATATTTTTTAACCCTTCCCACAAGTTACACAGTGTGTGCTTCGTAAATATCAGTTGAATGGACTGAAACAACAGGTACCAGGGCTATTGTTTGTGCTATGAAGACCGAAGACCATTGCTGTGGTTCATAGAGGACCACGTGGTCCCAGCAAACAGAGGATGTGCTTAACAGCTAGGAAAACCAGAGAACCAAATCCAACTCCACCACTTACAACCTCCGTGGCCTTGAGAAAGCTACCTAAGTTTCCTGAACTATAATTTTCTTTTCTGTAAATACCGTCTACCTTACCGAGATTTTATGCGGATTAAATTAGACAATGTGTGTAGAGTCATGCACAGCAGACACCCAACGATTTATCCTTCACTGCCCTTCGTGTCTGGCTGGGAGGTGACTGGTAGCCTGCTTCTCTGTGCTGTTTGAAAGTGAGGGCATTAAAGTCAAGCTGATCTGCATCTGGATATTTGGGGGTTTGGGGCACGGCCCCGGAAACTTGTCTAAAGCACAGGGTGTCGTGGCTTTGTTTCATTGGCACTTGTCACACATGCAGTACGTGGGTAGCTGTGCACAACAGTTTGAAGTTTCTATTTTAATTCCAGCTCGTTCACATATGGTGCTATGTAAGTTTCAGGTGTACAATTCAGGGATTCAGCACCTCCATACATCACCCAGTGCTCATCACAAGTGCCCTCCTCCTTCATCCCCATCACCAAATTTTTAATGGGGCTTTCAGATTACCCTTTGAGCCCCAAATAAAAAAGAATGAAGAATTCCTTTCTCTAAAAAAAAGTACAATTACTGTTCAAAATAGCACTGCTTAAGGATGGAAGAGGGGCATTAATTAGCCTATGCCTAGAGCTTAGAATGTTATACTTGGCAATAGTGGTTCCTTGCTGTCAGTCCGCTTGGTATCCTGACAGTGGGCTCAGTCCTGACCAAGACTTTCCCAATCTGTGAATTTATCAAGGTTAAAACAAAGCCTTTGAAAACCTAAGCCCTTCTTCCTTCGCCTAAACATACACATACTGTAACCCAGAATAATGTGCCTGTGATTTTCACAATGGGAGGTTCAATCTTGAGGGTCGGGGGTGATGAGGAAGTTGGAGGAAAACCTAGACAGTAATAGCATTTCAACACAATCCTACTAAACATGAGAAAATTGGATTTTGGTAACATGAACAATGGCTGTTATTTCCAGATGCTTAAAAAGTGGTTTCCAGGACATATGACAGTTTTGACTAAGTTTCTCACAGAAACAGCAACTAAAAGAAAAGAGGAAAGAAACAAAGTAGAGATTAACAGGATAATTTCTTGGGAGAACTAATGTATCAAATAGTATTGGCTTTCTAGTAAATGTTTAAAGGTCAGGTGGTTTTATAATTGATCAAAACAAGGACTGTGGATATGATATGTTTCCTGTATGTCTGGATGTGTCTCTATCTAGACCTCCGTATACCCAGTTATACTATCAGCTGGGTTATTGAAAGAGGATACTGAAAGAATTGACTTTTTTAAGCATGTGTTTTCCACCCTTTGACTTGAAGAAAAATGTGTTACTCATGTGCTTCAACAAATAGTGACTGACTAGCTATAACATCAGGCATTTGGGGCGGGAATAGTGTTTTACTCAGAGTTACAATTTAATATTCGGAAGTGGTCAGTGAAGGACCAGCTACTGTATCTCAGTAAGGAATAATGATACAATCATGCCACTTTAAGGTGTCACTGGATATTCAGATTCTCTGGACAATCACCTAGTCCAAAGCACTAGAGAAAGCAAGAAGCTCCGTAAATAGCAATTTGGCAAATAATTTTGCCTTGAAATCACACTGCAAGCGTGGTTTATAATAAACATTCTGGCATAAAAGAGTTATAGAATATTAAAGTACAAAACTATAAGGCTAATGTCCACTTAATTCTTTTTTGAGGTCCCAATATCATATGTCCTTTTTCAAATTACCCATTAGACACTTTTTGCAAATAAAACACATCTCACGCATCTGCTACCTACCCCCCTCGTGCACAGTGGCCCATCTAAAATCTGTGTTGCTTTACCAGTATTGTAATTGTGTTCAATTCTGAGCAATGCCAAAGCAATAGAATTCATGGAAAGAGAAATCACTTACAGTTACTACCTTCACAAACCTTTGCTCTAGGTTTTTGTCTTCTCACTGATTTTTCTCACTTCCATTTCAGCACATGCATTCTGTACATTTTACCTTTGCTAACAGTACACTTTGGGAGTTTGCTCTAATATTTGGAGCTGTTCCCTACAGATACATTCTTTGCACATTCCGTGCATAAAAGATTTGATTGTTCATATTATGTGTTATATTTTTTGGTCTTATTACTCTGGCCTGCACAGGCATTTAGTCGAATCCATGAAGAGAATACAGACAGCTGACTGGATGAAGAAGACATTGTGGAAAAAAACTCCCATTGTTTAGATTTCTGTCAAAGGATATAAGAATACTTAATTTCTTTTATCTCTAGGGCTTTCATTATCATTTAAATTTCATTTTACATTAATTGATCAGGGATTAGTAAAGCCATTATGCAGAAATTAGAATAAGACAAGCCAGATGGAATGAATAATTCATGAAGTCCAATTACATTTTATTTCTGGTGTACTTTCAAACTTGCGTCTGACTTCTGTGCTATTTTGATGTGACAATATTCACTGGAAATCAAGAGTGCCATTTTAATTTAGTGTATCCCTCTGGAGTGGAAGCATTTGTATGCAATGGGGGTGTGCTAATGCATTCCCCCAAAACACCAATTTCAGGGCTGCTGGAAATACTGGGTGATCTAGAAAATGTGGTTCATCTTCTGTGAAGGTTCAGGGATTTCTCCATGGAGCCACACCAGTCCACCTGAGTAGGCAGAGAAACTAAGGGTCTTAGAACCGCGAGATTTTTAACCTCCCAGAAGAGCTACAAATCCCTCCAAAGCATGTGTTCTCCTTTCCGCCGTGAAGGAACCACTAAAAAAGTAGGAATCTGGCCCAGAGTCGGCCTGGAAGCCGACTTGCAGCTACAGACAAAGACCACGAGGTGGCAGGCGTTGCCTTCCGTGCGAAAGGTCCGGGGCGGCCCGGGGCCTGCCTGGGCTTCCAGAGCATTCCGGCGGGTGTGAGCCCCGCGGGCGGACGGCGGTGGGGTCCCGGCACGGCGCGACTCGCGGAGCGTACCCTAGCGAGGATTCCGACCTCCGGGGCGGCCGCGTCCACCTGCATGGAATGCCTCGTCCGCCTGTGTCTGAAACCGCCTCCCCCGCAGGTCCCGGGCCCCAGCCCCTTAAGAGTCCCCCCTTCCCACCCAGCCCGCCCTCCCCCAGCCACCCCCCGGTATTTATTTATGCCACTGGACAGTTCTAGTCACATTAAAGCTGCGGTTCACCTTTTCGAGGACTTTCATCTCGGGCAGTTTTATGACACTTTGTGAATGTGCAAAGTTTTTAATTAGGCTCTCTAGACAGCCCGAGGCAGCGGCAGCGCCACCGAGTCTTCACGCTCTCTCTGCTTTACAGCACAACAAGCCGCTCTACTCCTTTGAAGACAATGCAGACTATGTGTACGATGTCATGTGGTCCCCCGTGCATCCCGCGCTCTTTGCCTGCGTGGACGGGATGGGGCGCCTGGACCTCTGGAACCTCAACAATGACACCGAGGTGAGCAGCGGCGCAGGCGCCCGGGCGGGAGGGCTGGGAGGAGGGCGCAGCCGGCCTCTCTCTGTCTCCCCCTCTTTCTCCGGCACGGCCTTTTTTGGACTGACCCTCCAATTGCAGCTGGGCGGCCGACCCCCACTCTCGACTGCTCTGAAGGGAATTGACAGATGCACCGGCCCCCAATCATTTCCTCTCCCTTCATCCCCAACCCGTGGCAGATCCTGGACAATTAATTGACGACCCTTCTTTGCAGAGAGCAAAATGATGTGTGTTCCTGCCTTTCCCTATGGGAAAGGACACACAGGCATATTTCAGAGCGGTGTTGAAATAACTATTGGCAAGCACTTGGAAAAGTCCAGCTTTTGTGGACGCTGACGTGAGATTGAGTTTTTAAAAAGGGTTATTTGTCAGTGTTTGCTATTCGCACACTTTGTTTTAAATCCGTAAGAGAATTCTGTTGACTGTTTACGTTTAGATCTTCCATTTGATTTTTACGAGGTTAATAATCCTTGTCTAAAATATTGAACTTACAGGCAGACTTTCACAGTAGTTTGTAACTCTGAACATGTCCGTTAAACTTAGTGTTTAAAAAAAAAAAAGTGGGATTTCAACGTGTCACATTTAGAGTACTTCCCAAGTGAGAAGTGGCCCACTTTTTTTCAAAAGGGAATTAACGGTAAGGAGATACTCGTTTTAAAAATTATGCTATATATATTTATGTTTTAAAAAAAATCATGCCATGTGCATTTCCCCCCTTTCCCGCACCCTTAAAATTACTGAGGAGCTAATTCAGCTACTTGGGGTTTTTTTGTGGTGTCTTCTTTTTTTTTTAAACATGAATATTAAATGTCCTTCAATTTACTAAAATAAAATGGTCTCTTCATCACTTCCTGGCTTCTGATTCAGGGCAGCTCTCCATAAATAAGAAGGGACAGGTAAGGGAGTAAGTACAGCAAACTACATGTCAAGTGGAGAGCAAGAGAAAGGGCTTTTGAAGTGTTTTGAGCAGGAAGCAGCACAGCCTTTTTAATTAGGAAGCCTACAGCTGGAGGATATGAGGAGGAGGCTCCCCTAATATTTTTTGTGGGAGCAGACAGGGAAATATCCCTCAGGTGTTACTATTGAGCCGTTGTATCTCGCAAAATTACATACACCTTTGGCCACTGCCAAATGGTTATCTTTTGAAAATATTTTAAGTCTGTGTTTTCTTTTGGCTACAAGAAGTATGTG
The DNA here is from genome assembly GCF_037043125.1 of Eumetopias jubatus. Taxonomy (NCBI): domain Eukaryota; kingdom Metazoa; phylum Chordata; class Mammalia; order Carnivora; family Otariidae; genus Eumetopias; species Eumetopias jubatus. The sequence continues at coordinate 40,629,203 of NW_028274820.1, forward strand.
ACAAAGGCAAGAGTTATATAATGAAGCATCTTTGAAAATGATCAAAAGTCATGAATACATGCGATGCCCATCATTTGGGTGTTGGAATGTTCATAACATTATTGCTTTTCATAGAAAGATGCATTATTATTCGACGTTGTGATGGTTTCCCAAAGTCTTTCATCACTGTTGATTAAAAGCATATTGCCTCTACCTGCTGGAATAAACTCATTCACTTAAAGCAACCAAAAAACACACGTTTTCCAGGTTGGCTTAGGAAGCCCCCCTCCCCCCATATCAGAAATCACATCTAGTGGAAGTGATGTTTAGGTGATACCCACTATGTTGCAGTGGGATGAGGGTTCTACACGCTCCTTAATACTTCCTATGTAACTGTTTTTTGTTTTGTTTTTAGTCTGCTTTTTAGGTAAAATGAAATCAATGTGTCAACACTGCCAAATGTAATTTTCCCCTTCTCTTTCTCTAGGTATCAAGGCACAACCACATTAAGAGTTCTATAACTAAACATTTTTTTAAAGTCATTTCGGGGCATGCAAACTGCTTAGTTTTGTGGTACACATGATTCTGCTTTCAGAATAACAGTAGATATATCGAATCTGATTCAAATCCAGTAATGAACTGAACCCTTTTTTAAACTCTCAGATCATTTTTGCCTTCGATCAAGTTGAACAAGATTTTTCAAACACTTGTCAGATTAGGATTTAGATTTGTGTAAAAAAGAAAGAGAACGAACCTGAATTCCCAGCGTGATTCGTTGCTGTTGTTGAAATGACTGTATCTTTAGACCAAGTTATCCCAATTGCTCCTATGCAAAGATAGTTCATATTCACCTACCTCAGTATCACTGACCTCCACACTGTGTAGTAATTCATACTGTATATATCCTTGTTTTGCAATTAGAATGAGCCTTAAAAAAATGTGAAAATAACTGTGAAACCAAAGTACAGAAGTTGGACTCAATATATGGATTATTTTCACTAAAGATTCATCAACTTTTGAAAGGTCATTATGGATCAAATAAAATATATTTTATCATTTGCTTCGGCATTTGATAATTTTCTAGCACGTACTATAGGTTGTGATAGTCATTTTTTTACCATTTATAATATTTGAAAAGGTATTTTTAAATGGTTAAAATATTAATTGTCCCGGTTTGCTATAATACTTAATTCTCAATAAATAAGATTCTTTAAAATGTATTAGGCATAATTTAAAATGTATCAGAAATCAGTTTGAGTGATTAGCTTTTTAACATACTCATACTAAGAGTCAAAATTTTTATTCAGTCTTTGGGATTATTCATTGATAAAATCTGATATCGAACAGAGTTAGGTAAAGTCTGATCCTGCACAATCTCCCCAAATTATGGTGTTAAAAACTAAGTCTGAAACTGTGTAGCTGAATCTCTGATTTGTTTTCTGAATAGCACACTAATAGTAAAGCATATTGACAGAATTATGGCCCATCTAAATTCACACTGTTTGGGCCTTTGAAAGGTTTGGTTAAAAATTCAAGCTCCAGCCTGCACAGCAGGTACCTTTATTGTCGAAATTGTATATTTTTTTAAAAAAGATAAATGAGTTGGGGACTTTTGTTTTACATTTCTGCTCGCAGCTGATATACAGTGATTTAAGCGGGTAAAAGAATTTTTATTGATTTCAAGATTAAGTTTAAACATAGATTCTTACATATGATGGAGTTTTTATTGCTATTTTAAAGATAGGTATTGGGTCAATAATCTCCTATAAACAGATGGTTTCAGTTCCTTGACTCGCAGAATGCCGGGAGAGCTAAGGCACATCCATGTTGGGTTCCCATCCTGAATGACCTGTCTAGTAGATCCAGGTCTTCAACAGTGGCATGAGATGGTCTTTAGGACCCGCTTCTCACTGTATTTTTTTTTCTTTTTGTTTCGAGATTTACTCTTTCCTTTTTTAATGGCCTCTTGTCATTTCCTAGTCAGCATTCTTGTAGAAGGCTCAGAGATCTGATCTTCCTATCAGTTATAAACCTCCAAACCTAAAGACCAGAGTTTACACCACTGTGGATAGAGGAGGGGGAGACCCACAAACATCTTTTCCCAACACGAGGGTTCTTGTAACAAATTCTGCAGGTTCCTCTTCAGCACCTCTGGGTCATTTTAATAGTAAGTATGATAGTGATTCCGCACATTGGCAGATTGCAGTGTTGACTGAAGGAGACCGGAGGAGACTTCTTCTACAAACAGGTGTTGCAGTCCCTCAGGACATCACCTTGGGGGCATTTCCAAAGTTAGAGAGTGCTTCGCCCACCCTGCTACTGACAGGAAGGGGGAAAACAGAAAAAAAAAAAAAAAAGAAGAGAATTCGAGCTTTTGGAAGTTTTGCCACCTGCATTTTTTTCTTCTTCTAATCATCCCCTCCCCGATGAGGTTTTGAGGGATCAAAACCTATTTTTTCCCAGAAGACACACACTAATATGACCTTTATTCCACCATAAACCCCCCTTCCTGCCTTTTATAGTATCTTTAATCTTGGTAAATCCTGAAATCTCTCTCTCCATCAATCCATAAATCATGACCCGATCGAGAAGTATCATATTTAGGTGCTGTGTTTGTATGTTGGATGTACACCCTGCATAATCCGGAGAAATATTTGTCACTCACTGCCCATTGACTGTGGAAAAAGACTCTCCCGCTTTTCTTTTTTTGTTAAAGTGTCTCCTCTCTACCCCTTAATTCAGTGGAGCATATGATTTAAGAACAATGAATCCTTTTACCCCTGCACAAGGGATGTATATTACTTCATGCACGTGAAGGCAGCAGTGACTCACCCAGTTAAACGTATCATTGTGAATTTGTATATCTAAATTCATATTCAGAGATTCTCTGTTGCTGTTGTAACCCCTGTGACAGGTTCCAACAGCAAGTGTGGCCATTGAGGGGGCTTCTGCCCTAAACCGTGTGCGTTGGGCTCAAGCTGGCAAAGAAGTTGCCGTTGGAGACTCAGAAGGCCGGATTTGGATCTACGACGTTGGAGAGGTACCCGTATTTTTTGGTTTGTGGGTTTGGGTGTTTTTGGTTGTGTGTGTGTGTGTTTGTTTTTTGGGTTTTTCTTTTCTTTCTTTCTTTCTTTTTTTTTCTTTTTTTTTACTTGTATGTCTAGTTTAAAGACCTAGTGAAATTATCAACAAGACCTGTGGGCCACAAGAGCCCGCTTGAGTGCGTTTTCAAATGGCCATTGACTTCAGCGGGAGTTTGGTAAGACCTCCTTAGGGCCTAATTTGGTCTTCTGTCTCCACACACAGGACACTGTAGTTAATGATCCAGGCTCTTTCAGAGTGCTGTCGAATTCCCAGCTATCCTGTGAGGAAGCATGGCACTTCCTACCAATTTTATGAGAATGAAATGAGTTTGTCACATTCATTATGCTAGCATTGGATTGGGAACTTGTTGAACAAACAAACAAAGTCAGGTTTTCATCATGTTCAGTTAAAATGTATACTATTACTCTTCAGTTAAAATGTAGCCAGTTAAAGAGGCTGAGGTTATGCTCCCTTCGGCAGTGCATATACTAAAGTGGCTGAAGAGAATCAGAAATTGGTACCATTTTCATGATATCTAAAGTTACTATATGGAATATATAACTCCAGTATATCTTATTACATGATAAATGAAGTATTCCTGAATATTATGGCACATATCAAACGGGAAAAATCTGTATTTTTCATTTCAGATAAATCTCTTTAATATTACATTACCAATCAGTTGTACTTAAATGCATCTGTTTATTTTTACTAAATCGGAAAGTGTTGACAAAAACCTTCATCTGCAATGAGGTTAAAGAATTTTTTCCTTAAAGACAAATATTGAACTTTCAAGCAAAACAAAACAACAGTGTTGTGTAATGCTATTCTGGTGTAATATGAATCTAGAATTTGCATTCCAGGGAGGAAATATACCACATTTGTATGTAGAACACCCTGGACGTAGGCAGTACTCTGTGCCTGCCTGGTGGAGGGGCTTAGCTGATCGTACCGAGAAGGGTTCTGTATGGTTTCCTTGGTCCGCATTCTGTAAATTTGGCCATCCCAGATGGTTTGTTCTACACCGGAACCTTTGATGATACATTATATATTGCAGTATGGTGGAGTCGATTATGTTGAAACAAATTAGGTGGTGGTGGTGGTGGTCTTGCTCTTAATTCAGCCAGAAAGAGAAACTGAAGGACTTTATAGATGGGAGGTTTCTATTTGGGGATGTACGACCCTAAGAAAAATACAGGAAAATCTGTTTTCCTGCATGTTATCTAGTTCATTAGACACCCCCTTAACTACTCCTGATGCCACAAGCTGAGTCATCCCGACAGCAACAAAGACTCAGTTAATATTCATCCCCAGTGGTGAAGATGCAAATGGTATGGTGACTATTGACGTAGTTTGGAGTCTTTGGGAAAGAGAATACCCTCTGAATCAAAAATATTGCCTATGGTTTTACAGCAATATTTTCTTCAAAGATTATTCTTTATAGTCAATGCATCTTTTTCATTGTCTCCATCAAGATAAACCTAAGCAACAACAAAAACAAATACTCCTCATTAAGTTCATTTACTAAAAAATTAAAAAGCTAGCGAAGAGGAATTTAAAAAAAAAGGTTTATTTTTTTCTTTCTTTTTTTTTTGTTTATAACAAGTGTAATTGTGGGAGAAAAATAGATGTGGAGACATGCTCAGAGATGAAATGGCAGAAAAATAGATGAAATTTAAACTCTTTTCTCCACCTCCCTTTCTTATTATACATAATGTCCCTTAACTCTCTTAAGATCATATGCAGCATTAACTGTTTTGTCCAAGAGGGATGAAAAGTAGAATAGTTTAACAATCTGGTTTATTTCAAGAAAGGCGTTTTGAAAGCCTGTATGTTGACCACAGGTACTATATACATATATATATATATATATATATATATATATATATATAAAACACCCTGGATGTAGGCAGTACTCTGGGCTCTGTTACATACAGATAACAAATCTATATATGTGTATATATATACATATATATATATGTTATAACATATGAGAAAACAGGATATGATGTATATGCAGAATTTTCTGTAATAAAGTGATTTTATAGCCTGTGGGCAGAATTACTTGAATATGACTCATATTTTAGGATATATGATTTTGCAAAAGTTGCTTTGGCTGCTCTGCGGCTGCTACAACTTCTTTCTAGGTTGCTATCATCATTCCTAAATTGTGAAGTGTTGTTATGCTCATATTTCTACTATTGTAGTGGCAGGTCAGCCTGGTTTTCATTTTTGTATCATTGCTCTTACTTTTCTAAGTGATATTACAGACTATAGAAATGTCTGTAGCTATAGGCCAGTCTGGTCTATTGTCTGGAGTCTCGACAGGCTATAGAAAAATCTCTGTGCCAATAATAGGCCAAACGATTTGTAGGGTTGTTTATCCCTACAAATTCACTACCCGGCAAAAAAAGATATACTATTTTATTGAGAGTAGGTAATATTATATAATCTTCTAGCCCTTTCCTGAATGGCCGAAAAATCAGGATAGGCTTGTACATTTAACAGTTCTTTCTGTATGGTTTCGTCATAAACAAAGGCATCTATAGCTCAGAAAAACTCAGACTTAACAAGATAATTTTGTCTTAACTATGGTTTGTTTTTTTCCCCTAAGTACTTTTGTAAGGTATTTACAAATTTAGTTCGTATTTATTTCTGGGGAAAGGTAAAGGGGAGAGGCTCTTTCCTCTTTGCTCATCTATATAACCTATTTTAAATCTCTCAAGGCGAACTCTGTGTAGAGTCTCCATGTACATAAAGGGAAGCGGAGCTTAGCTGAAGCCCACTTCCGAGAGATGGTAGCTCACTTCGTGGGCAAGTGCCGCCATTATTGTAATTACTGCTGTCTCGTTCACCAGCCTAGGACTGACAGAGCATAGCTGTACTTAGAGGAGAAGGCGCCCTCTAAAGAGTGCCTCCTCAGCCTTCCGAATCACCTGAACTGCAGAAAGCCAGCCAGAGTGCCTTCACAGCAAGCTGGCCCCATTTAGAATTGGAGGTCAAATCTAAGACTGGTGCATGGCTGACGAGAGGGAAGGGGTTTGAGCAGGAAGTGATTTAAAAAGGAGAAAATATAAAAGAAAAAAGATGGCCTTGAGGATCAAATTGCCAGGAGACTGTGCTACCATTATCTGTATTCAGAATTGGTCCTCTGGTCCCAATTAAAACTGAACCCCTCACCAGGGTCATGCTGGCCTTTGGATGGAAAATCTTGCTTTATGGAACCCTCTAGGAAAGAAGATGAAACAGTTTTAAATAAGCCTAATAACACAATCTGTACAAGAAAGTAAATGGTAGTTTTTAGAGTATACTTTGTTGATCCATTTTCTTTGAGACCGCAGTACACTGAAGAGGTGTCTGTCTGTGGGAAGAGACCTCACGTTCATTTGTCCCTGGTTGATTTGAGGAGAGAGGAGGGGGCAGCAGGTTCTCTCTCCCCAGGGTCCTATTCCAGGAGTGAGGCTGGCTTCATGGTTGTGTCAGCTGCGCCATCTCACAGGCCCGGGGCATAGAGGATCCCTGAGCTTCCTTTATTGCTTGGCTGTCACTGTCTTGCAACTGGTAAGAACTTTTTCAACAAGGCACCCCATATTTTCATTTTGCTACTTGCGAGAGAAGTAGCCAGTCTTGCCACAAGAGTATTGCTCTTAATCCCACTCATGATGCAAATCAGAAATGAGAAATGATGGCCTTGACCCTAGACCATTAGGAAAAAGGAGAAATCTTTAGAAATGTGGTCATATGTAGTACATGCTGTGGGATCTTCTTATCTATGTCTTGAGACTATCTAAAAATGTTGCAAGTGTGGGGCGCCTAGGTGGCTCCGTTGGTTAAGCACCAGACTCTTGATTTCAGCTCAGGTCATGAACTCAGGGTCATGAGATCAAGCCCCGTATCTGGCTCCACGCTGGGCATGGAGGCTGCTTAAGATTCTCTCTCTCTCCCTCTCCCTCTGCCCTTCCCCACCTCCCTCTCTAAAAGAAAGGAAGGAAGGGAGGGAGGAGAAAGGGAGGGAGGGGAAAAGAAGGAAGTATGGCAAAAAAAGAAAAAAAAGGTTGAATGGGAATAGCAATGGCTGTAGATTATAAACATCATGAGGCCCATAGAAATAGAGCTGAAACCATACTGGCTCTTCTCATTCACCTCCCCATACCCTTGTTTTGATCATATCGTAAATTTAACCGAAGGTATAATAGAGTTTTGGGAAAGATCTCTATGATGCCTACTACAGTTGGAGAGGAGAGGGATAGCCTTTCTCTGTCACTCAGTTGCCACACCATCCTTGAGAATTCCCTGATAAGAGACTTCTGTGACTGCCAGTGGAGAGGTCCCCACTCAAGTCCAGGTAGACATGCTTCCTGTGGGACCTGGCACTCAACCAGGAGAACACTACAGAAAGGGACTCTGGCGTCACAGGTTGTTAACGGTCGTCTGCCTCATCTCCCGTCCCAGCTGAGGCTGCAGCTGCTGCAGGGAGTCCCAGCACCGTGCCCCCATGATCATGCCCTCCTCTATTATGTACATTTATCCGCCATGACTTTTAAGATGATGGCAGAGAGCAGTGGCCTGAATCCAGATTTACTGATGCAATTTATTCTGAACTTCTGAAGGGGTAAACAGAGGATTGTGTAGGAGTTCACTGAAATCACCAGATTGAGTGTGTCCATCCCCCACCCCCAACCCCTTTTTTCCTTTTTGTTGCATTTAAATGGCAAAGGCATGAGTCATATGTTGGGGCCTGTGACTAATGAGGTAAAATATAAAACAGCAATGTTTCCAGGTAGGCCACATGATGCTTTGTTTATATAGCACACATTTTTGGTTATTTGATTTCAGCATTGTATCTGGAAAATATACTGTACACATTTATTTTCACGGATAGGGGTCTATTTTCTTTGCGAAGCAGGTGCTTAACTTCCATTAGCATAAGTGGAAGTTGTGTGAATTCAATGGAAGACAGAGAAGACGCCTTTTATTATTTGGCTATAATTTTTATTCTATTTGTGTATCTTAAAAGTTATTAAAATAGACAGTGGTTGCACAAACCATTGAAATTTTCTAAGATGTAAATTTAAAGATGAAGCCAACTCTTGAATAAGTTTTGAGGATCTTTCTCTTCACACTGTGGGATGCAGTCTGTTTGCTGTGGAGCTGTACGATCCTGTTCAATTAACTGAAACATGGATAAGATAACCAGTCATAAGTTAACCACAAATATAACCTGAAAACGGTGAGTGTATGCTGCTTCAGAATGCACTCGTAGAGAGCGGTTAATCATTGTTGGACTTTTTAAATGATGTGTGAACACACATATTGTAAAGAATTAAAAATAAGAATTACTCACCACCATGGCCTCTTTACTGAATAGCAAGCTTTTCTATATATATATATATATATATATATATATATATATATACACACATACACACACATATATATATATATGGAGCTGATTTTAATAGCACATGGGCCAGTGAGTATAGAATTATTCACATGTCCTGATGATTGATAGTCAGCCTATCTACCTGTCTGTCTTGCAGATGTGTTTTATAGAAAGCCCGTTGCTATTGTTAATGCTTCAGTGCTGTCACACAGATGGGCTGTCATAAATACCCCTAACAACTATGTTTGCTGCTTATCTGAATTAGTTAGAATGCTGTTTGCAGCTCCAGTTTTGAAAAGAAGCAGTTTATCTTCCACCTCCTGTTATTTCTTTTTCCATTAACCTCTTCCAGGGAAGATTTTGTTTTCAGTTGTGATAAATACACATAAGTTTCAAATCCCTGATTACATTTCCACAGGAGTCAAATGATAAAATTCCAAAATCATTTTCAGCATACAGTAGAACTTGGAAAAGAAAATGGCAACTTAAAAACGACTTGGGGAGATGAATAAATCTGAGCACCCTTAGCTTTATTGGTTTGGTGTCCCACTCGCTAATTGCCTAAGAAAGCATGCATTCATCTTCACCGGGTAACCCTCAACTGTGGCAGCATTTCAGATCACATGGTTCATATAACTGCTTGGGGGCTAAGAGAAGAGCAGTCATTTTATTACAGATTTCAATAAATACAGTAAACTTGACATTTGTTACCGTATTAAAAGGGTCTTGAAAAATTCTTGACAGGAAAAATGCAGGTGAATACAAGAGATCACACATACCTGCTAAAAAGGTACAGCATGATTTAAATGTTCACCTGAGTGTATTTTAGAGCTGAAATGAAAAATTAGGATGACAGTTTATTTGGGATCCCAACGGGAAAAATGGCCTACGGTGATACACTTCAGAATGGTGGTCCAGGTGTCATGTACAAGGACCCTTAAAAAGTGCCTCCAGCAGTTTTCTTAGGCAAGCTAGCAGACGGATAGAAGAAAGCGATTTGATGAGCCATCTCTCCTGTACTTTAAAGAGCAGTTCAATATAGAGGAATCTGATAAACTGGAAGTGCTGGGAGTTCAAAAGAATTTGAGTGACACAAAATAAATACAACACGTTTCTGGTTTTTAAGTGGATTACACTTAGGCAATAATCGTTTGCCTTGTGGAACTCCTTCATGTTTGCAGTAGGACAGGAACTGCATCCATTTTCCAGGAGAAGTCGGTGCCGTGAATATAAGTCATCCCCCCTCCATGGGGAAGGGGTGTGCAGAACACAAAATGCGAAGTTACACTGAGATTTGGGGGTTAGTTCAAATGAGAGTCCCTTAATGAAAAAGAACTGGATGTGAAATCAGTTCACTTAATTGTTGTGCTTTGGGAAGGCCATCAGCCCCCGCTGAGGACGAACCTGATAGCATGGCCGGGCTGCGGCAGCGTCCAGAAGGGAGAGCGGGGCTGGACTCAGCTTCCCCAAGTCCAGTTAGAATCACCCCAAACACTGGTGTTTAAGTGAGTGTGGCCACAAGTTGCTCGATTCTTGAAGGTCTTTGCAAGTCCTGGCTTTATTCTTCAGTGGATAAACAATATTATTTCCTTTAGCGGATGCCAAACACTTCTTGGAAAAGAGAAGACTTTGGCATAAATTACTCTGTGGTGCCAAACATCCAGATAAAAACTGCAAATCCAAATACATAGTTCTGTCGATAATATCTAGATATTTGATGACACTGAAACAAAGCATTGGGATTTTTCAATGGGACTTTTCAGTTTTTACCTGAATTTTTATTGCCATAGCCACAACACTATGCAGTGGAGTAAAAAAGCACAAAGGTATATGTGTATGCACAGATTTGGGGTGCTAATATAATTACCTAAAATAAGCTACTTTGAAGTAATAATCCATTTCCTTGTCATAATAAATTACATGTATTTGAAATAAAATAATTTGGTTAAAATGTATGATTGTAATTTTAGTATTAACTTGATGTCTTCTAGGAAAAGTGCTTAATTTAAAAGAGAAAAAGAAAAAGCACTATTAATTCCAATTAATGTTATAATTACTCATCTTATAGTGAATGTAGTAGCAGTGGCTTTCAGTTTGATAATTATATATGTAAAAGATCATAATTAAGCTGATTATTATATAAATAGTGTGCTTATTCAGGTGCATGAGTTTATAAAAATGAATTTATAGGATTAATATCTTTTCAAGCCACTTTTTTTTCTGGATTGATAAGAAAATACTTCTGACTTTTATGTATTACGGAGAAGTTGATTCAATGAAAAGAAAACCCTAATATCTAATTTTATAAAAACCAAATTAATGTGTGCATAGTAATTTGCAATATTCAATGAAATTCATATATTCCCATTTTGGTGATAAATGGCCTATCAATATAAACCTTCTGAAGCAAGTACCAGTTTGTATAATTAATCATCTTTATGATTCTTCTGTGATTTCAAACTGTCATCTTCAATAGCAGTTTGGATTTTGAAGCAGTCATTAATTATAGTGTTAAAATTTTTTTATGGCTGACAAAATTGTGTTTAGTTTTAGAATTTCAAAACTGCTAAATTTTATCTTGAAAAATTACTGCTTAGAACAGTAGCCTCAAATCACAGCTTAGACCAGCCGAGCGTGAAGCTGCTCCAATCATCTGTGAGGCTGGATTAACACTGGCCTGTATGGGAGTGGAGGGCTGTTTGTTTCTTACAGGAGTGTGTGTGCTCCTCTTGGTATATCTAAAAGATGATATGAAATCAAGTATCTGCTTCTGCGTGTTTACGTGCAAATATTTATATGCTATATAGGTTGGACTTGCAAAGTGAGGAAGTGAATGAATCATTCTATTCTAATTTCAAAGAAGGTTTGCATGAATTTCTGAGAATGTCAGCTATCAGAACATCTTCTACATTTTAAAGCATGAATTATTTATCATTTAGGAAATATCAAAGCTTAACCTTGTTGAAGAAATTTTGCACTCTTACTTTTTTAGGATGGCAGATAAAACATATCAGTGGTCCATTCCCTAAGATCTTTCTCCTCGTGGCCAGACAATAGTTTCACAACATTTAAATGAAGTATTTTATTTTTTATTTATCTTAGCATTAAGGACCCATAGGTAAAAAGTGAACATCTTCTGGTTGCCTAAAAAGCAGCCACCCTTTTGATTTAGAAAATTTTTTTTTTTTTTTAGTTTGGCAGCCCTCCTTAGGTTAATCATATTCCTCAGTAAGGTTTTTCTAATGTTTAGAGTGCCATGTCCACAGAAACATTCAAAAAGTAGATACTTAGCGAATGTCTATTTGAACAGGATAACCTCGCCCAGCACAGTGCCCGGCACAGAAAAGGCGCTCTATCAATATTTGGGGGAATTGATGTCTCATTATGGGAAAGTTGAAGGTTAAGGGAAAGCTGAATCTTGTGAAGCATTCACAATGCAGCCTCCGAGTTGGCTACAGACTGATGGACAGGAAAAAATAATCCATTTAAGTATATTTGCACAGAGAGGGATATATAGAAAATACATTTGGAAAAGAAGCCTCGTCCTTCTTCCCCGCTCCCTAGCCCAGTCCCTCTCACCGCTCCTGTGCTTCTAGAAGTGAGCAACTGGCCACTAGTGTAATGAAAGCCTAACAGTTGATTCAAATAGTTGTCAAACCACTGGAAAAATGCTTCCTTTTCACTGTGCTTTTTTTGGACACTACAGATATGGTAAATCATGAACTACATTATAAAAATACCTCTTTTATGCCCAAATATTCAGTAGGAGGGAATGACATTTCTTTTATTACCTTGGTAAATGTTTTTAAGGTGTTTAGCAATAAGCTTTCTTTTTGTCAAAACTGCTTAGATGCAGTGGTCGCTAGGAATTTACTAGAAAACCTACAGTTAATAGTATCAGGAGGGGAAGGGATATAGGTTTGGTCAGCTAATATGACAGAGCAGCTTGGGAGCAAGCAGATGCTTTGTCGTTCCCCTGTCATTTTCTTGATCTGTTATGGAAAAAGAGTGGTAATTGAAGTTTACTAAGTTTATTTTCCATGATTGCCCATCAGCCAATGTTTTTAGCACTTTTTCCAGCTTTTGGGCAGAGGAATAGATCGGTCCAAATAATAATAATGATAAAAAAATAACGCTTAAGAGGTTTCTCAAGAAAAAAGGATGATGAGATTTTAATACAAATGTGAACAAGGTCATCGGTAGGCCTTAGTAAATTAACTCTTCCTTTTTTAGCTGTGGTTCTTTTTTCCCTCTGCAGGTAGAAACTCCAGAATTTTGTTGTGCTTCCTATAATGTTAAATTTTAACACGGGGAACACTTTTTTAAAGATAGTATTTAAAATAAATTATTTCCTTCGATGGTTGCTGGCTATTGAAATTGATATAGACCTACCTTTTTAGTATTTACTTTTGATTTTATGTCTTACCTTTATTTCTTTCCTTAATTGGGTGGTAATGGATTTTTTTTTTTTTAAAGTGGTGTTCTAACAAACATGCTATAAAAGTCAACCACTCATTTACAGATACTAGAAAGAGAACTTTGGCAGAGAGATCGCAAGCCTCACGGGTGGATAAGGGGTCCCTTAGATAAGATTTTATGATAAAGTAGGTTCTTTCTTAACCAAAAATAGTCGGATCTCGTCAGACTACTATAGTAGTTTGCATGCCGCTAAATTTCACAGAAATTTTATCCTACTGACTGGGAATGGCAGATGCTACAGAATGGGGACTAATGTAACTTCTACCCTCCGGCCTTCCCTAAAAGTGCTATAAATGCTAAGTTACCACACAGCATGTCTTTTTGTGGTAGAACACTGCAGCGTACTTACCCTCTGAATACTGCACTCTGGCTTGGAATTTTGGTCCGTGGTTTCATCCATTGTTACCAGTGATGCTAGACTCCCCCACGAGTTAAACACAGTGGAGCTTGTATTTATGTGAAGCAAGTAAGCTTGCTCGTCCCAGCGGCTGTTTCATTGCTTATTACCTCCCACTTTGCTTCCATCTGTGTGTGTGGCAGAGGGAATTGTCCGAAGAAATATCGGCTTCCTCTGAACACAAATGTGTATTTGTATACCAGTAAGTCCACAGTGTCCTGAAGTGGGATGCCATTAAGAATCGCACTTTTAAAAAAACCTTTTAGGGCTTACAGGGGTTTAGCAGTCGTTCTGTGGAAACCTGCATTCGCTTCCACGGTTTCTGTAGATGCATTAACGACAACAAACATCAATGCATATTAAAGTGAAAAGGTAATTTGTAAGATATCTTTTTCATAGAAAACTTTAATTTTTTAGGTGAATACAGGAGGTAAGTTGCCATGTATGTGTTCAGCATCACTGGGTAACATAATTGTCCCAGACTTTTTTTGTAATGACTCCGTTTAATTAAAAGATTACGAAGATGCTGATGAAACACACATCCACGGAATACTTATCCTGAAACCTGGAGTCCTATCCATTTTAATTTGTTTGCCATGCTTAATGTATCGGTGAAACCAAACTGAAATCATGGAATAGTTTTCTGTCTTAATTGTCCAAGATTTTTTTTTTAATTAACCTATCTTTATATAAGCAATGCCTGAAACAGATATTTTTACCATAAAAAATTCAGCTTTGGGCTGGTAGGAGTTACTGCAGCTTTTTAAAATCAAATGCTAGGTACTATAAACCCTTTAAAATTACTAACAAATGAGGGAGGCTTGACTGGGGACTGTTCAAAATTGTTAGCCATGTACTTATAAAAAGGGACACGTGAGTGATATTTGTGTATTAAACCCCGGTTATAAAAAGTCATTTGATTTTTATAACAGCATGTTCAGTGGTTACAAAGCCGTAGGACCTTGAGCTAAAAAAGTAGAATCTCACTGTAGAAAGTGCCCTACCAAGGAAACAGGGAACACTGTACTGGCAAAAGGTAAATATGCATGGATCTGTAGACATACACGTGTAGGCCTGTATTTATAAGGAATAATTATACTTTAAATTTGATTTTTTTAAATGAGCAATAAAAAGTCCTCTGACAGAATTTTTCTTGGGATCTGAAAGAACCGTTTCCCCATACCCAGCTCATGAAATTTGGCTAGTATTAGAAGTATGATTACTTAGGAAATTATTTGGGTGCGTTTTCAAGAAGTCAAATGTAACAAAAATATGGAATATTTCTAAAAAAAAATGCAGCTCTATAGAGGTGAAAAGGAGAAAATGGGAAGAAAGAAAAGGAAAGAAACCAAAATAACAAAAATAATGGAGGAGAAGGGAATAAGCATTAAGGAAAAATAAGAAAAAAACATTTCCGCAGCATTTATAATGTGCCAGGCACTCTGCTAGTAAGCCCATTTTATATATATATATATATATATATATATATATATTTTTTTTTTGGTGGGGGGAGTCTTATTTACTATATACAGCAATCCTAGGAGATGGGTCTCAAAATTCCTTTCTCACAAATGGAGAAATTAAGATCAGAGACGTTAAAATATCAATTTCATAAGCACGCACAGCAAATAAGTGCAGAGTAGGGAAAAGAAACTGCCATCTGGCCAGTATTGGAGGTGGAAAAAGTTAACCCTGGCTCCATTCTCAAAACTTAGTCATTCTGCAATCTCTGTCTCCCTTTAAGTGCATGAGAAGTGCAGGCCAGCCACGCGGCAGTTAGGCCAACTAGTTATTTGGGGAACGGGCTGGGGCAGGATCCAGGGGCCCCCTCCCGTCCATTCAGGCAGGGAGGGGGCAGGTCCATGCAGCCTCAGAAGTAGAGAGGAGGGAACTAAAATGATCCATTTTCATAAATTTTTCCACAACTTCTGCACTTTTGCTTTTTATTTTTGACCTCTTACCTCCCAAGGATCCTAGAAGATTAAATGTAGTCTTTAGAATCTTTTAGCAGGTGATTCAGAGCACATTACCTGGCAGCCATCCTGCTGTGGTGAAATGCTGGCATTTCACGAAGGGCGAGGCTCCTGGGTGCCCCACACTAACGCTGGGGGCTTATGTGCTCTTCAGCAAGTCATCGAACTCCCCGTTCTTTTCCCTGTTAAAAGAGGTCTGTGCCTTGTTCCTGAATGTCCTGACATGGTAAACATCAGAATTAATTTTTTTTAAGAAAACGAGAACCACAAAAATGCTATCGAATTGATGTGTGTGCCACTTATAGAGATCGTTTTTAGGAACATGTTCAATCTGAGTGACACTTTAAAGAAAAAGAATGCATGACTATTCCATGATGAACTCATAGTATTTTCTTCCCTTAGATTACCTTTCTCATCCTCTTCACATCTCTTTTGATAAATGGGTCAAACACCATCATCCCCATTTTACAATTGAGGCAATGAGAGGTTAAGTGCCCGACCGTTGCCAGTAACCAAGATGAGAACAGGACTTAAGTCTCCTGTCCAAATCTGAGCTTCATTTTACCTCCTCCTTAGGGCCAAATTGCTACTTCAGAAACTACCTTTGTCCTTAGTTCCCCTGGCTGTAAAAATAGGGTCATATCATTTCAGTAACAGGCCATCACTCTTAGAACTAAGATTGTACTATCTCAGGAATCAGAGCCCTGAGTGCTTGTGGCATAAAAATGCTTTATACACTTAGCAAAAAATTAGAACTTTTCTAATGGGTGGGGGGGAGGGGCTTGAACTGGCTTGTTGATGCACCTTGTCTACGAAGCAGTGGGAAAATCTGAATCATCCCTGACCTAGGATGTGGACTTTGGCAGATGAATCTGAAGGCAGAAAATGTTTCCAGATCCATTCTGATTCAGTACAATACTGGACAAGTTTTAGAAGTCCTTCTTTATGGCATTCCCTTGCTATCACTATGGGCTATTTCCTTCACAGTGCTTCTATTTTTTAATCAATGGAAATTACTCATCACGATTAAAAACTTGTGTGATTATTTTTCCTATCGCGAAATGGAAATTGTTGGAAAATTATTCTGAACTACTTTGCTCTACATTTAGCCTTTAATGTCTTGATAGAAACGTAAGGAGATGCTGAAGCCGTGTCATTAACGTGTCATTTGCTTCCCTGTTACTTGCCTGACACACAACCCACACCGAGAAGTGTTGCACTTGTCACTGTAAGATCAGTTTTAGGCTATTCATGTTTGGAATGTCGGTGAAGTGAAAAAAAAAAATAATGAACGAATACCTATGACAGTATTCACATATTTTGGCCTAAGAAAACATCATTTTTGCCTGTTTTTCAATGGTCATCGTATGCCAAAATTATTCACTGCTGTCTCTTTAATCCCTCGCACAGGGCCAGGCATATAGTGGGTACTCAGTCCCTGCCAAATGAATACATTGGTGTGCTAGGAAGAGGAACACGAGAGCAGTCTTATTCTTTAACTAAGAAACATGGACAAAGAATTTTCCTACTTCATGATTAAGGTATTACTGGATTAGAAGTCTCCGCAAGAAAGTCTCAGATGAATTTGTGCTCATGAGCCTCCTTTCCAGCCATTTCCAATCAGAGAAAAACAGGTGGGAAAAGTCACGAGTGCCAAGGATAAGAAGGACGCTTCTGCCCAAACGGAGGCTCTGCACAGCCGCCGATGTAAAAGGAAAGGAGTGGTCGTCTTGTTTGTTAGGACGCCTGTTTGATCTTACCTCCCAAGTAACACAGATGCCAAAAATTATTACTTTGGGTGTGGAAACCGCCTGTGAATACAAATTCACACATTCAAGCTAAGATTATACTTAAAGTGCTTCCTGATGGTGATACTTAATTCTAAAAATGGGGCAGTGTGCAGTCCACCTTCTAAATCTAACGTTACAATCATCTTGGGTTATTTTTATAGCCAACTAAATGAGAAAGTGTAATAGGATGAGGTAGGTAAATTTAAGTTTCTAGAAGCAATTGTGTTTTCATTGTGTTCTACCCTGGAATGTGTTTTGTTGTGGTTTTGTTTGTGAACCAAAGCAAACTAACATTTCTGTGAAGTTTATGGTATTCTAGAGAGGAAAATTCTTGGTAGAATGTTTTTTTTTAACTTCTAATATTTCCAACCTAAATGAAACTTTCACAGATCAAAAAGAGTACAAGACATGTTAGAATACTAGGAGCTCTTCTGTGAGGGGAAGGCCAGGTGTTGGTATTATAGTACTATTATTCCCATCCCCATGGAAAAGGTCAAGTGTAGTTCCACTCTAGGGTACTTTTGTTTCTTCATTAGAAACATTTAAATTTAACAGAATTCATTTTTGAAAAGTTAGATGTACAACTTAAATGTCGTAAAGGGTACTCAATTCTGTCCCCAACTGTACCTGGGCACACATTCAAACCGTAACGTTTCCTCATCTTTATTAGTATCATTTCTTAACAGTCTTGCCATTACTACTGCATGAAAACTCTAAAATATATTTACCTGTTTTCTTGTTTGAGTATATAGTTCCTATATGTTGCTATCAATAAAACATTACCAATGGAATCATATGCCAATTTAAACTTATACCACTTCAGGGGCGCCTGGGTGGCTCATTCGGTTGGGCATCTGCCTTTGGCTCAGGTCATGACCTCAGGGTCCTGGGATCGAGCCCCACGTCGAGCTTCTTGCTCATCGGGGGGCCTGCTTCTCCCTCTCCCTCTGCCTGCCACTCTGCCTGCTTGTGTGTGCGCGCTCTCTCACTCTGTCAAATAAATAAATAAAATCTTTAAAAATAACCTTATACCACTTCAACAATAATGCAGTGTTATGTTTAGGAGCCAAGCTTCTAGAGTACTATACTGTATCCCATATTGTGTAATGTATTATTAGGAAGGCCTGCTTTTTCCCCAGTACTTCAAGTTCTGTGAAATTATGAGGTGCTTTAGTTATAGCTTGATTCTCACCTCATATGAGAAAAAGTTATGTTACCATGGTTGGCTTTGTGTCTCGCTAGGCTTTAGTGCTGTGGTTCTTTTTGGAAGGACTTGGGTCAGGAGTTGGAGAAGAGAAAAAAATAGTGGACCTGTTTGTTCTTTCATTTAAATATGATACCAACCCTTTGCTGCTTGTGCTTTTTGTTAGCTCTTTTGTAGCATTTATTTTGGAGGCCTCATCTCCCCGGTGCAGTATTTTCTAAAACTGAAAAGAAAAATGAAGAATGGTAGAACCTAGGAAAAGAGCTCAAAGTAGGGAAAATGGACTGAGGGAAGGGGTAACTGTCATTCAATCCTATTGTGAATTTATGTCATTGCCTAAGGGGAAATTTGGATTCATTTCAATAACTAGGGAAGTAGTTAACCATTCAAAAACTCATTCAAACGACCAAATGAGAATTCTTATTGGTACTGCATTTCTCAAAATAAGTAGGCCTTACTCCCCCATCTGTAGATCATTTCCAAAATTGTATTACTGAAACGCTTAAACCTTAGTACTTAGAACACTGATGGCAGGATATACGTCGTCGACTGATGATGCCATCCTCCAAGAAGCTGTCTTAGACATTATCTGAGAGTATCATCCCCTGTAGTAAAAATTTAAAGTTCCATTTGGCTCTATACAAAGTGGGTAATTTTTCAGCTGTAAAAGTGGTCACAAAGCTTTATTTGCTTCCTCTTTATTTTCAAAAATGTATATGGAGATGAATGTTATTACTGTTTATAGAATAGGTGCAGCACTAGGTACCTACAGATGGGTTACCCCATCTTATAGGGCAGGCCTCCAAGAAAATCACCGTACAGCCTAAATCAATTTTATTCTCTATAAAAGCCATTCAGACTTCTACTTGATTCTGCTTCTCATCTTCAAGTAATTCTCTTTTCCATTGCAAGCATTTGCATGGTTATCTTTAAGCAATTTATTTTTGGATGCTTTGTAAAGAAATTCCTGTCCTTTAAATCAGCTAACAAAATTCATACATGTAATTTGTATCGGGTGGGGTTAATTTTCCCCTCATTGAATTGTGCATAGAAGAAGATAGATAGTATTTGGGAAATTTTATACCCCCCCCCCCCCCACCTTTTTGGCGGATAGGTACAGCATACTGGCTAGGGATGCAGATCCTGGAGCTAGAGAACACTGGCATTGATATTTGCTAGCTGTGCGATCTGAGTCAGATGATTTGGTCTTTCTGTGCTCTGATTTCTTCTTCCGTAAGATGGAAATACTAATATTACCCTACATAGATAGGGTTGTTGTTAGGAATGAGTTAATACATGTAAAGGACTTAGAACTCTTGGTAAGATCTTGCTGAAAAAGCCAAATCATTATTTCATAGTAAGATTTCTTTGTATATGTAAACTAGACTTTTGCCATGCATATTAGCACATTAGCCAGACTTTAAAAAAGGACCAGTAGCCTGGGCTTAAAAAGGCAATACCACAGTTATTTCAAAATCCTAGTCAGTTGTGCAGTTTTTATTTGCTGTGTTCACTTTAACTCTGGTCTCCTTAGGATGAATTTTCATGACTGAAAGTGCTTTAACTGACTACTGGTATAGTTTACATGAGTTTTTTAAAGTTTTATAAACTCCACGAGTGATTTTTCTTCTGCGAGTGACATTACTCTCAGTTTAAGACTGACACTTCCGGGCTGACGGAGGGAAGAAGATCTGGTCTCTTTCATATTCCAAGAGAAACAGCCGCCTCGGGAGAAGCTGTCAGGCAGGCTTCAAGGCTTTCTGGCCCGTGAGACACTTGCTCACCAGTTTCCATTAATCTGCTTTGCAGCTTGCGGTGCCCCACAATGACGAGTGGACCCGCTTTGCCAGGACCCTCGTGGAGATTCGTGCTAACAGAGCTGACAGTGAGGAGGAAGGCACCGTTGAGTTATCTGCCTAGTGGAAACGAACCACCCTACCCCAGCCCCGACCTTCGCCTTCTAGAACTCGGCTCTGCCGTCGTCGATCCCACTTGCATTCAGCGTCCACTCAGCATCAGTGTTGCGTGACCTTTCGGGTGTCCTATTGTGCTGGCTTTGCTCCAAGTATTCCAAATGTATCCCACCCCGCTTTCCACTGACCTGCCATTCACCAGAGCCTTTCTATCTTTGTATTTCTGTCTCAAAAATTGGGGGGGGGGTGTAGGCTTTACGGGTTTAGTTGTTGCCTTTTAACTACTTAGTAGCTGTATTTAATAGCTGGAAACCTCTGGTTAAATTTGTTCTTACATGCACTTCTGGCATAGTCCTATTAAATCCATATGAAGCCAGATATGATTAGGTGCAGATGTGGTGTGCTTCATGATATGGTACAGGGCCAAAGACTTGAGATGTGGTGTTTTACATGGTGACTCACATTATGGATGGATTTACTAGAAGAACATTGCTGCTCCTTATTTATTGTGGTGTGCTGCATGGAACATATTTATTTGAAAGCATTAAAATAAATGATCCTAGAGCATGTGCATAATGAGAGGACCGTATTGTCTCTCTGCTGCTGTTGAGGTTACATTAAGTTCCAAATAACAATTACAGTATGCCGGTTCTACTGAGGACAAGAAGTCTTTAGAGGTTTGCTGCAGTGAGCGGAATGAATTTTAATGCCTATTACTTCTAGGTACTTTAACAATATTTCAAGTGTAGTTGACCATTGATACTTGTCATTCAAGCTAACACAGTCCAACAAAAATCTATGGTTCCTGAATATGACACCAGTATTGCCAATAAAATGTTCCAAACCAGGTCTGCACCAGCGTGGATAAATCCTTTGCTTGGGGAAAGCCTGACTGGAATTTTGCTATGACAAGAGGGTGGGGGAGATACGTTAAGGCCATGTTAAAGATTGATAATGAACTAACAAACAGGCAGCCAGCCTGGTTGGACTTAAACCAAGACTCTGGTTTTATTTTTACGAGGGAAAGTGTGTGGTTTTTTGGAAAGCTTTCCCTTATCTCCTTCACCAGAGCCACTCTTTGCCCAAAGACGGTCTCAAATGTTGGAGTAAGGAAAACAGGTTAAGGTGAACAGATACCAAATGTTCTGCACATTTCTTCCAATTTTTAAAAAATTTACACCAGAAAATTGTTTATTGCTATTGGACTAGGCAATATGTCTATAAACAATTTTAATAGAAAATTTTCTAAAAAGTCATTTCATGCCTCGAGAGAATTCAAATAAATAGTGGTTGAGTCATGAAAAACATCTGAAGACAGACTTCTAGCTTTTCAGGAAGAGAATCTCCATGGTGCTTTGGTGGTAGGGACTCCTTTAACTGTGAGATTTCTTTTAAAAATAATGGCATGCTTTTGTTCTAAGTGCCCTATGGTATATAGATATTGAAATTCTTTGAAGGCAGGAATTAAATTTTTGAAGATAAAATATGAGGGTCTTCAATAGGTTTAAAAGCAATCCAATAAAAGTACCAGGGGAAAAAAAGTTTCTCAAGCTTACACTAAAGGACCAAGAATAAATCAATAATCCATGAGTTGCTATTACAGACCAAACTCTCCATGATTCCATGAGTAAAGACCGAATGGTGAAAAGGCCAGAGCCTCCTGTAGTAAGCACATGAAACATTACATGAGTTTATATACATACACATCCCACTGTGGTAGCTAGTCTCCAAAACAGTCTTGTGTAGAGACTCCATGTGGAGTCTGGGCTGACCTGGTATAAATGATGGCATATGGGGGAAGTGATGCTGTGTGGGGTCCAGGACATGGTTATGAGAAGACTTACAGCTTCCTTTTGGTCTCTGAGCACATTCACTCTTTGTCCCTAAGTAAGTCAAGAAGTACAACCATCTGTGTAAGAGGTAAAACCATCCCGAGACCTCCAGGCCACACATGGGCCCAAGGTGACTGTGCAGTGGCCATGTGGCTAGAGAGATACCCAGCCAGTCCGCAGCCGTCTCATGTCCTGGATGGAATGTGGTGGTCATGAAAATTTGCCTCTCTCATCTCCTACTGCTGACGGCACACCTAACAGCCCCAGCTGCTCTGCTTTGAGATCCATCACCATGTTTGACCAAGGCCATGCTTTCCACTGGCTGCTCGCAGCATGGGCAGATACTGAGGCAGGCCTGTTCTTGGGAGATGTGAGACTTCTCTGAGAGGTGACTGGCTCAAGGGACTCCCTGTCAGCATTGCTAAAACTTTCTAGAACTGTACTGCAATCTAAAACTAACCATTCTTCCTTCCCTTCCTCCCTCCCTCCCTCCATTCTTTCCCTTTCTCTCAGGGTCAGACCAACATCTGATGGTTCTCCCAGCCTAATCTGTCTGGAGAAGACATGCTGGGCCTCATAAGAGAGTAAAGAGACTGACTAATCACCAAGAGAGTTGCAAGAATAAACAAATACTGGGACACCTGTGTGGCTCAGTCGGTTAAGCGCCCGCCTTCGGCTTGGGTCATGATCCCGGGGTCCTGGGATCAAGTCCCGCATTGGGCTCCCTGCTCGATGAGCAGCCTGCTTCTCCCTTTGCCTTCCGCTCCCCCTGTTTGTGCTTTCTCTGATGAATAAATAAATCTTAAAAAAAAAAAATTAACAAGTACCATTAGGGGCCAGGGAAGCAGCACTGAGATTGGACTTGTAGGGATTTAAGGGAGCCAGAATGTAAGACGGGATATGCAAGAATTCACTAACTTTGGGCCACTTCTTTGGGATATGCGATTTTATACTCTGGCAAGGACTCCAGGGGATAGGGTGGTTGATACAGTCGTTCTTAGAAGTCTGGAAAAGCCATAGCCTACACTTAAGTGAAAATGTGTGAGTTGCCCTGACTGATAGTACAGATAGGAATAAAGAGATTGAAGGAAGTAGATGTTAGAATAGAAATATTAAGTAAAGCTGGAAGACACATCCAAGTGTTACATTATATAGTAGGGCCCAGAGCACACACCCTTCACCAACACCATCAGCAATGAGCTAGTGAGAGAAACGTAAGTATCTCCAGGGATTTTAGTCGTGGCCTTCTTTGCAGGCCAGGGCTGACGGCAGGAGACACAGTCACAAAGCAGAGCTTGGTAGTATCTGTGGGGATGATGACACCCTGGAGTAACAGTGACCAGGTGGCAGCAGTTAACCCCCAGAAACCAGGAAGCCACAATTACCATAATGGCCAGCTACATCAGAGGAGCAGCAAAGGAGGCTTTACACATTCATAGAACGTAGCATCCTAAGGGCAAAACAGGCAGCTCAAATGGTGGTTAACATCTGTAACTGAAAACATAAAAGCAAGAATGGAGGAGCAAAAAAAAAAAAGACAAGAAATGAAAAAATTGGGAGCAAGTGGCTCAAGGCAGTTACCTCAATAGAAAATCATGCTTCTCTGCTCATTACCCAGACCGGAGCCAATTTTTTGGTCTAGAACCCATTGACTGAAGAGGTATCTCGCCCAACAGGAAGGATACATGGCAAACATATTGTGATGATTTCTTCAGTCCTTCCCAAAGGGACCTATGGCCATTTATTCAGGTCAATGTATAATGCAGAAAGAAAAATCAGGTACTTGGAGACCTAGTGGATACAGGGTCTAGGTTCACAATGAAACCCAAAGCCGTATCATAGTCCCTCAGTTAGAATGGTAACTTAGAGTGACTAGGTAAGATAATAAAGCCCTCTAGGTCACAAAGGGCTCCCTGGGTCTATGGACACATACAGTGACCATTTCCCCAATCCTGACTGTTCAATTGGAACTGACATACTTGGCATGGTGTCCCTGGCCTCTGGGGTAAGAGCTATACAGAAGGGAAGGCCAAGTGGAGGTCTCTGAAACTGCCATACGCCCATCTCCTCCTACCAAGATGGTAAATAAAAAACAATATTACATCTCAGGGTAGGGCGGGGAGGATGGCAGACGTTAGTGATATTCTTAGAGTCCTAGAAGATGCAGAGTGGTGGTCCCTAGAATGTATCCATTTAAGACACCAGTCTGGCCCCTTCATAAGTTAGATGGATCTTGGAGAATAACTGAAGAGTTCTGCAAGCTCAACCAAGCAGGAGCTCTTATCAAAGCTGCTATGTCATATGTCACATCTTTCCTGGAACAGATTAATAAGGCCTCTGGCACATGGTAGGTGGCTGATTGATGAATGCATTATTTTCTATTCCAACTATATAAGATTAGAAACACTTTGTACTTATGTGGGAAAGAGCACAATATTTATTTACACTTCTGTCTCAGGGCTGTTAACTTATCCTCCACCATATTCTAAATAGGTCTGGACTTGCCTGAACATCCACAGAACATTATATCAACCCATTACATCAATGGCATCACACTGATTAGGCAGCATAAAGAGTTAACTAATGCACCAGAAGTCCAGTAAGGTTTATATACTCCAAAGGGTGGGAGATAGATTCAAGGAAGATTTGAGAACATGCTACTTCATTGGAATTTTTAGGTACATGCTGGGATATCCCTTCCCAAGTGAAAAAGTGCTGGAGCTTAGAACTCCCAACACAAGGAAGCACAGCCTGGAAGGCCTCTCTAGGTTCTGAAGGCAACACACTCCACGTCTTAGAATACTCAGTTCTACCAGGTGGCATGCAAGGCATTGGGTGGGGCTCAGAATGAGAAAGGACTTTGCAGTAGATCTGAACTGCAGTGCAAGGAGCTCTACCAGGCCATTCAACCAACAGATGCTATGGTATTAGAAGCGTCACCGGTGGGAAAAGATATGACAACTTATGGCAAGCCCCAGTAGGGAAATTGTAATAGTGGCCCATGAGGTTCCAAAGGAAAGTTGAGCAATCTGAAGCGAAGAATTATGTGACTTTTGAGAAATAGTGCCTGACATGTGACTGGGTCATGGAAGAAGTAGAGCTCTTCACCATGAAGATATGAAGATACTAGACATCCAAATAGCCCAGCGAGTCCTGGCAGCCTTACCAAGTTATAAAGTTAGAAAGATCCAGAAGAAACCTCTTCCATAAGATGGAAATTGTGCATCCAGGATGTACATCTGAGCAGAACCAGAGGGCATGAGTAAGCTGCATGAGCAAGGCAGCCAGAAGCCCAATGTCACCCAACAGGATTTCACCAGCATCCCTTTCCCGTGCTTCATATATGGTCATACGTGGGGAGGGTGGGTTCTGTAGGACTGGCTGAAAAAAAGAGAAAAAGTTCCGAGCTTGGTTTACATATGGGTTGGCTCAGTTTGTGGGTGAAAGTTAAGAATGGGTGACAGCTACATTACAGCCGTATTTAAGGGTGGCCTCAGAAGACAGTAAAGAGGGAAAAACTTTCCAAAAGACAGAGCTGTAAGGTACGCACATAGTCATCCACTCTGTGTGGAAAGACAAGGGGCCAGGAGTAAGTACATATACATACACTGCCCTAGGCCAAGCCATCATCTGTCTCATGAATTCTTGCAAGGATCTCCTGACCTCCCAGCTTCCACCTTCGACCTCTTCAGTCTCTTCCCGATATAGCCGCTTAAATGACACTGTTACAACACTGAACTCCTCAGCTTAAAGCACACCAATGGCTTAAGTCATGGGGATATAAAGTATAGCATAGGCAATATAGTAATATTTTAATAACTTTGTATGGTGACAGATGATGACTACACTTATTGTGGTGAGCTTTTTATAATGCATTAAATGTCAAATTACTACGCTGAACACCTGAAACTAATCTGACATGGTAGGTCAACTCAACTTCAATAAACACAACCGAACCAAACCAAAACACATGAAAGGCTCTCACCTCATTTGGAGTAAAGGCAAAATCCTGATAGTGGCCCACAGGCCCTGTATGATTTGACTTTCACTTCCTGTCTGATCTTCTATCGAGTTACTTAATCTTCGCTAATCTACTCCCATTTCTCCTACCTCACTCTTCCTTTGACACGCCACGCACCTCCACCCATAGGGCCTTTGTCACTGTTTCTTCTGTCCAGAATGCAGAAAGCACTGAGTTTATAAACCCTTATGCACATATTTCAAAATTTGACACTTTCATATAATTAAGGTCATTCCTCTGAATTTTCCAACTAACCTTTTATCTGTGAAAGTAACAGGCTCTCTAACTGCTTACCATCAACCTCAATAAGAAGTCATAGTTTAAAATAGCAACAACAGCAACTGAAGATGAGCTTAAAAGCATCTGACGCTCCCAATGAGAGCATTGAGAGGGAGAATTAAAAATTATATGTAAAATTAAAGTGAGAAAAAGTGTAAGTTTTTGTATTTATATTGAGGTGTAATTCACATACGATAAAATGCACAGATAGGAAGTGTTTGGTTCAACAAATTTTAACAATTCTGTACACTTACATAACCAGCAGACAAAACAAGATCCAGAACGTTTTAATAAGGAGGGAAATACTCCTGTGGCCCTTTCTAGCAATCACTGTTTTGATTTCTGTCAACGCAGATTAGTTGTGTCTGTTCCATTCTTTAACTTCATAGAAGTGAAATCACACAGCAGGCCTGATTGTTATGTCTCGGGTTATTTTGCTTGACATAATTTTTTTGACATTTGTCCATGTGCTGAATATTTTAGTAATATGTCCCTTTTTATTGCTGACTGGTATTCCATTTTCTGATTATTCTGTATTTATTCATTCACCAGTTACTGAACATTAGTGTGTAACTTTCTAAGAATATTCAAAAGCGTTCTGCAAAGTGGTTGTACCATCTAGCATTTCCACCAACAAAGCATCTGAGTTCCAAGTTGCTCCACAGCTGTTCCAGTATCTAGTATTGTTGGTCTATTTCATTTGGACCATCTTGGGGAGTATGTAACAGTATCTAGCTGTGGGTTGTTTGCCTATACTTGATGACTAGTGGTTTTGAGCACCTTTTCATGTGCTTATTGGCCATTCTTACATGTCACATTACACCTTTTTCTGTAAAAAAGCTGCTCAAATATTTTGGCCATTTTTAAGAACTGGATTTTCTTTTTATTATTGAGAGTTCTTTATATAACCTATATATAAATCCTTTGTCAGTGTTACAAATATTTTTCCCAGTCTAGGACTTGGAACTTCATTCCCTTAAAATATTGTGATATGAAGAAATGTTAAATTTTCTTAAAGTCCAATTTGCCCATTTTAATACTTTCTAATTTTATAGTTCTTCCTAGAAAATCTTTGCTTGCTACAGGTCACAGAGATACCATCTTGTTTTCTTCTGGATATTTTATTGTTTTAGGCTTTACGTTTAGCTCTATGATTAATCTTAACATTTGTGTATGGGATGAGGCAGTGGTCAAAACTAATTTTTTTTTAAATTTATGGATATTTAGCTGGTCTGGCAATATGTGCTGAAAAAAATTTTCTTTTTGACCATTAAATTGAATTAGCATCCTTGGTAAAAAGTCAATTGATGATATACAAATAGGTAGTTTTATGAACACACTATTCTATTTTTTGAGCAATTTGTCTATTGCTATAGCTTTTAGTAAGTCTTGAAATCAGGCAGTATTAAGTACTCCAAATTTGTTATTCATTTTGAAGGCTTTTGTTGTTTTTTTAATGTTAATCCAACCTTGCCATCCTGGTATAAACCTCATTTGATCAAAATATATTGCTAGATTCTATTTGCTAATAATTAAAGCAGTTTCCCATAATTGTTCCTTAGGGATACTGGTCTGTAACTTTCTATTCTTGTAATGTCTTTGTCAGGTCTGTTACATGATGCTGCTCACGTGAGGAGCTGAGAAATGTTCCACCACCCTCTATTCTGTGTAAGAGTATAATATTGGTATTAATTCTCCCTTAAATAGAATTCACTGGTGAAGCCATGTGGTTTTGTGAGAAAGTTTTTGGTAATAAATTCATTTACTTAATAGAAATAGCCTATTCAGATTTTTTTTTTTGGTTCCATGTTGGCAAGTTGTATTTTTTCAAGAAATGTGTCCATTTCATCAAATTAACATAAAATTATTTTTTACCCCCTCATTACCTTTATATATATATAGAATCACAAATGTCTTTTTAATTCTTGATATATTGGTAATTTTTTTTTTTAATAGTCTTGTCAGGTATCAACATTGTTAATCTATTTAAAGAACCAGCTTTTGGAATTGTTGATTTTTCTCTATTGTTTGTCCACTTTTTCTTCTTTCTACTTTGGATTTAAATTTGCTTTTTTTCCTACTTCCTAAAGTAGAAACTTAGATCACTGGTTGTAAAACACTTTTCTTCTAATTTAGGCCTTTAAGGTTGTAAAACTCCTTACTGCTTTTACTGTATGCATCCTACACATTTTGATGTTGTGCTTTTGTTATCATTCTGTTCAAAATATTTTCTAATTTCTGTTGTAATATATTATTTGACCCATGGGCTTTTTAGAAGTGTGTTTAATTTCCAAATATTCGGAAAGCTTTCCAGGTATCTTTGTTTTTATTTCTAGTTTGATTTTGCTCGGTAAGAAAACATACAGAGTAAGAAATACTCTATATTTCAAATCCTTTGAAATTTATTAAGATTTATTTTATGGGCTAGCATATGGTCTAGCTTGGTCAATGTTCCATGTGCACTTAAAAATAATGTGAATTCTGGAGATATTGGGTCTGTGGTTCTAAAAATGTCAAATAGATTAAACTGCCTGAGAGTACTGTTTCAATCTTCTGTAATCTTACTATTTTCTATGTGTTCAATTACTGAGAAGGGAAGTGGAAAATGTAAATATGGCTGTGATTTGTCTATTTATCCTTTAGTTCTCTCCGTTTTTATTCATGCACTTTGAAGCTCTGTTATGATATACTTACATATTTAGTAAACTGACCCTTTTATTATTTTGAAATCGCCCTCTAGTGTCCTTTCATTTTAGCCTGGACTCTTTAGCATCTGTTGTAGGACAGGACTGCTAGCGACAAACTTTCAGGGTTTCCTTATCTGGGAATATTTCTCTCATTTTTGAAGAATCATTTTATTAGAAGTAGAAATCTTCATTGACATTTTTTTTTCCCCCAGCACTTTGAATATCTCATCCCATTGCCTTCTGGCCTCTATGGCTTCAGATAAGATATCAGCTGTTAATCTTATTTAGGATCCCTTGTATATGAGTTGCTTCTTTCTTGTAGCTGCAAGATTCCCTCACAGGTTTTGTTCTGATAGTTTGATTCTGATGTATTTGTGGGTGGATCTCTGAGTTTGTCCTACTTGGATTTCACAGAGCTTCTCAGATACGTAGGTTGTTTTTCATCAATTTGGGGAAGTTTTCAGCCTCTACCTCTTCAAGAATTCTGCCCTTTTTCTGTCTCCTCTCCTTCTGGAACTCCTATTATGGGCATATTGGCATACATGATGGTTTCCCATGGGACTGTGTTCAATTTTCTTTCTTGTTTCCCCTTTTTGTTCTTCAGATTGCATATTTCAGTTGACCTTATTTGCTTATTCTTTCTTCTGCCCTAAAAACATCATGCTATACTTCCCTTTAGTTCTTTAGACACGGTTTCCTTTAACTCATTGAGTGTACGTTAATAGCTGGTTTAAAATCTTTGTCTAGAACGAAAATCCAACTCTGGGTTTCCTCAGACACAGTTTTTCTTGATTTCTTTTTTCTTGTGTATATGCCATACTGTTTCTTTACATGTCTTGTACTTTTTTGCTGAATACCAGGTGTTTTGAATATTGTAATGTAGTACTATGGAAAACAGATTTGTTGTTGTTGCTTATTGTAATCGTTTATTTAGCAAATTCTCTGAACTAATTCCATACAGTATCTATTCTGGGTCATGTATGGCCCCTGAAGTCTGTTAATTTGATGTTTAGCCAATGGCTGGACAGAGATTTCCGTAAATGCCTAGAATCAAAAAACTCTGCCAGTATTTGCCTAAGGGCTCGTGTGTTGAGGCACCTTTCAACACTCAGCCGGGCAGTTTACCACTCTGCATTAGTCTTCATTTCCTTTTTCTGAAGAGCCTGAAGGTTGGCAGGAGGTTGAGAACTTAGGGCCTTTTCAGGTCTGAGCATGTGCACCGTTCTGAGTCTGGGTGTGTGTTCTTCCAGATTCCCAGTAGCATGCTAGAGCTCTTCAAAGCCCTACGAACATCTCATTCCCCAGATGGTCCTCTCAAGGTTTTGGTTAATCTACTGTTTGCCCTGTTATTACCTCAGACAACTAAGATATTAGCCTATGAACTGCTTCTCCAGTTAGGAAGAAGGAAATGCATACATTGCATCATGAGGCAGGACAAAGGCTGAGACTGCATATGTGGAGGCATCTCTACTCTCCGCAATCATAAAATTCAACAGACATTAGCAATCACTTTACTTCTGTCTTAGGAAAAAAAGAATGCCTGTTTCAATTTTTCTCATCCCCACCTTTTCATTTTTCTGATTTTATTCTAACAGAGTATAAGCCTTTTATAAGACTAGAGCTGATTCAAATAACAAGATTATTATAAAAAGCAGCTTCTTACATGAGGTGGCTGTCAGGACACCTAAATTCTCAAATTAATAAAGCACATCTCTATACTCAGAACTTACGTAAGTAAATTTTACTTCAAAACATAAATTCACACTTTGAAATGACTTTTTTGAAAAAAATATAAGAAAAGTATATATATATCTCTCTCTCTCTCCATATATCCTTTCAGTTAATGTTTAGTGTGGGTCGGTCAGTAATCTGCTCGTTGATGTAAGAATGGTGGAGGAAGCAAGAGAGCGCAGGCGTTCATGTTCTCTCCTTTGAGTTGAGGGAGTGTAGGGCACTTGTTGGGAATAGAGTAAGACTTTTCCACCATTAGTGGTGATGGAGATTTTACGTCCAAAAGTAATTCCAGCAAATCCCACATTCTGTAAACTGTCTCCATTCCCTCCAGACACACTTTGAGGCCAAGTACCCATAGATATTTACTTTTAACTTGGTTTTCCATTATTTCCAACTTTTGTTGAAGAATGGCATTTTCTAATTATAGTAGGGATTTTTAAGATGGTCCAATTCAGTTCACATCATATCGCATTGCACTGTAACAGTCTGTAAATTTATCTCTGCTTTTTCCACATTACCTTTCCATTTTAAACTCATGGGGCAAATGCTTCAAATTTACCTTAATCCTCTCTTTACTGATTTTAATAGGTCATAAAACAGTTTAAGATGAACCTTGGGGCGCCTGGGTGGCTCAGTTGGTTAAGCGTCTGCCTTCAGGTCAGGTCATGATCCCAGAGTCCTGGGATCGAGCCCCGAGTGAGGCTCCCTGCTCAGTGGGGAGTCTGCTTCTCTCTCCCTCTGCCCCTCCCCACCTGCTCGTGGACTCTAATAAATGAATTTTAAAAAACAAAAACAAAAGATGAACCTCAAAAGACTTGTTAGGATTCACCTGGTCGTCAGGCTCTGGAATTCTCTGAATTAGCAAAAGCACTTACTGTGGTAAATAATCAGTGATCACCCTTCCCTTCTACTCTAAGCTAGGAATGATACCTCTGATTCTGAGAACTGGGGACAATAAGAAATTCTGGGCAAAGACTGTCATAAGAATTTCCTGGACTCAGTTTTGTTAAGAAACCCTTGAAGGTAAAGAACAGGGCTTGGGCTGTCACGAGACCTAGATTCAAATCCTAGCCCTCTCATTTGCTGAGAGGCCACGAGCAAAACACTGCGCCTCTGCGAGTCTTGGGTTTCCTCAACTGTAGCACAGGAAAAAGAACAGTACCTACTTTAAGGGCTGTGGGGAGGATTTAATGAGATCATGCCTGGCATGTAGTACCTCATATTTAATGAGTTCTCAGTAGCCAAAGAACTCCATGGTGGAGGTAGAGTGACTTGCCCTTTTTTTGAAAGCAGCTCAACAAGACCAGAGCAAGAGCAAGAGGCGGAGGGTGGTGATAAGAGATAGGGAAAAATGTTTTCTTTAAGCTGAATTTCCTTTTCCCCACCATACAGGACAGACTATGGTATGCTTGCACAAGTCTGTTCTGAGAACTTGAGTCTATTTTAAAGTCACCTTAGAACTGATCCACTGCCAAATCAAGCATTCTGCAAAGGGGCAGGGGCCTTGGCTAACGGAATCAAAGTGGTGGTGGACACCGAGCCCTGGTGGCCAGAGCAGTGTGCTGGGGGTGTGCCTCTGACCTGGAAGAAGCCAGCCTCAGACAGGCACAATTAGTGTGTCTTCTTAACTTTCCTTCTGAAGTTATTCGAGGGGACTGTGGTTTTGCCTTGAGCAAAACCCCCTTAACAGCCGGGAATCTAAAAACAAACATTATTTTATTAGGTTACCCCAGCAGATGAAAGCAGAGTGTTCCATTTGGACTCTTTTTTGGAGTCAATTAATGCATTAGCTAAAAACAAACCCTTTTGAAAGAGAGTTCCCGTTGTCCTCAGCAGCTTCTAAAGGAAAACTTGCCACTGTGCTCCTATGGACACATAAACATCAGGCAGTGAGAGAAACAGAGAGAATGAGTTATAAATAATATTCATTGATGAGAAAAACTATTTTAATGACCTATCTCAACTCCAATGCAGCACTAATCTCAAAAGATATGATTTTTTAAAGCTTTATTTTTAACAATGATCAGGAACTTTAAATATTGTTTATATGACAGTTCCTGAGTCAATTTAAGTCATTAACATCAATTTTAAACAGCTGTAGCTTTAATAAAAGACGTATTTACCACTTCTAAAGTATGTGATCAATACAGAAGACTGTGATTGTTTTCAGTTATGGTTTTAACTCCAGCAATGGAAAAGGCTTGTAAAGTAGGAAAATAATAGCGATTTCTCATGGGGGGGGGAATAAAAAAACGGATTTCTCAAAAATCCATTCACCCATCCTTCAAAATAATAACCAAGAGCCTACTAAGTTCCAGGCACTGTGGAACTCTGAACAAAAGTCTCAGTCCCTATCCTCATTAGAGCCCAGGCCAGGCTTTCAAACTAAAGACTGCTAGGGTTTTAAGACAGAGGTACAATGCTTTCAGCTGCCTTTGGCCTTGGAAAAGAGGCAGTGGACCCCCTGTGGTCTTCCTAACATTGAAAATAGAACTCCTCCTTGGTGAAGGCTGGGTTATTCCCAAAAGGTAAAACAAAAGGCACACCCCCTCTGTGGGCAGTACCATCTGTGGAAAGAACATTTCACTGCTCTTACCAGTGAATGGGTCTTTAAAAAAAAATCTTCAGAAAAATCCACATCCTGAAAGCATTTGATTACCCTGAATTTAAAATGGGCTCTTGCTCAGTGGCAAAGATACAAATTCATCCCCCAAAGAATGGCTTCTGTGGTGAAAAGGCACACGATGACTTTGAGAGAGGGTTATCGACAAGGCTGATAAATGGAGCCACAAGACAGAACTCATCAAATGCCACTGCTGGAGACTTCCCTCCGTCTACCTGAAGAATTCCAACGTGACATGCTGAAGACCTAGTGGGACAGGGTTACAAACAGTTTCAAGCACAATTTCTTCCCGCTTTTATTCCCTGCTCAGTGAGTTATGTGCTGTTAAACATTTCCAGAAGACTGTCAAAATGTAAGCATCCTGAGGTTTACATAGGCCACACCATTAAATAACATATAAGCACAAAATTTTAAACATTGTTTTCCAGCAATGGTAAATATTTTAGCTAAGTAAAAACTGAAGCTTGAAATGCAATAAGCACTTAAATGACTCCTTTCTGTGCCAGAA
The DNA here is from genome assembly GCF_037043125.1 of Eumetopias jubatus. Lineage (NCBI taxonomy): Eukaryota > Metazoa > Chordata > Mammalia > Carnivora > Otariidae > Eumetopias > Eumetopias jubatus. The sequence continues at coordinate 40,663,089 of NW_028274820.1, forward strand.
TTCTTATTTTCCCCTGTGCAACCCTGGCTGCTGGGATTAAGGCGACCCCAGGGAGCTCAGCAAATGGTTGTGGGTTATGAGGTGTAGCATGAGCTTGGCGACAGCATGCCACCCAGCCTCAAGAAACCCAGCCACGACTGGAACCCAAGAATCAGTGTGTTCACTTTGTGGTCAGCTTCAGATTTTTTCCCCTCCTTGAAAAAACAGAGCTGCTACAAAAATCAGGCCTCTGCCCCGACCCCCTAAGCAACAGGAGGTGGACCAAGGGCAGAGCTGGAAGACTCCTCAGCTGACTGGGCGGCACAGCAGGCGGAGGCTGCTTCCCCCAGCCCCCGTGGGCAGGCAGCGTGGGCATTCCACAGCTTCCGGTTCCTCAGCATTACGGAGGGAAGTGACCGGCTGCGAGAACAACAGCCACGGCCCTGCCGATGACGTCCTGCACTGTCACTTCAGGAAGAAGGAAAACCCAGAACAAATTTGACGTGGTTTTCACCACACAGTGATTGCAGTCCTATTCAAGGATGTCACAGTCACACCACCCACTGAGCAGAACTGAGATGGAAATTAGGCCTCCTTCAAAGTGTCTCAAGTCACAGCCTATCCTGAACAGAAGCAGCCAAGGATTTTAAAGAAACACGGCCCCGGGGCTCCATCTCCTTTGGCTTCCTGGTTCCTCTGGTTTCTCTTGGCTGAAGAGAATCACCCTCAGCGGCAGGCAAATATAGCAATGGCTCTTGAAGAAGCAGGCAGGGCAATGCACCTTTTCTGAGATTTGGGTCACTGTTGTGAGCATGAAAATCTGATCTCCCACAAAATTCCAGCAAGTGAAGAAAAAGGAATGCAGAAATTTACAGAGGGACTTCTGTCCACGTTCAAAATACCAGAGCTTGAGTGATTTGTTATTGCAACACTACCCAAATTTCTAAGACATTATTTGGAGTTTTGTGACTGGTCTTTGAGATTAAAATGTAAATATTTATCATGTATCACACTGAGCAGCGACTGGGGCTAAGGATGGGTAGATGGAGTGGTTTTTGCTTTGGTTTTGTGAAACCATGAAGGGAGCCACATCCATCTTTGTCCTGTTTCTGGTGAAACTAACAAAGCTTTTGTTCACTTAAGAAAAAAAAAAAATCAGACTCATGGATGGTGTTGATGCTCCCTGATTTTGTTTTGTTTTGATGCCCCTCAGTTTTGAACAGTAACTCCGAATGTCAACCCGTTGACTCTCAAAGTCGGACCAAGACTGCAAAGTGGCTGTCTCTCCTGGAGGGACGTTGTGGAGATTCAGAAAGTTCAGACTGACCGCTCATAGGTTTTCAGTAGCCTCGCCAAAGTCTAAGAAGTCCAAAAGCCCTAAATTCTGTTCAAGACTAGCTTCATTCCCCAAATGATAGTGTTGGCCAAATACCACCAAATGTTAGATATAGTGACATCTGGTTTTCGTATGAGGAAGAATCAGAGAAGATTAGAAAACACAACTGCCATTTCATACCAGTTTTCATGCCCACCTTCCAGTGAAACTTCACACTATAAAATGAAAATCTGTATAAATTCTCACGGTAAGAAACTGCCCAAAGCACTGGGGATGACTACAGGAAAAGTGTCCATGTGCTGGGCTCCTTGCTTATCTAGGGTTAAATATCATTTCTTTTACTCACTCTGAATGTCGACACACTGAAAATCAGGGTACACATGACCTTGAAGGGCCAGGAGGATATAGCCATGCCAATAGGGATAAAAGCACCCTGAAAATGAAACATACAGAATCCAATAATGACAATTATTGTAGTCATTCACCACCTGACATACATGAGAGCAAACAATTCAACAGCTTTAAAAATAGTTTATTTCCTCCTTCACAAACACTTGAGCCTTCTGACCATTACACAAGGCACCACAAATTAAATAAAAACATGTATTAGAATATATTTGTCTCACATGATTCAAAATAAATGGGACTTTAAAAGCAATAGGTGTCGACGATGGGAGGGCCGGGAGGGCATGGAGGCAGGCACCAGTGCTGGGGGCACGTGCTCCACAGCGTCTGCTGTAACAGGTAGTAACCAGCACGTGTCATCAGATGAGCCGTGATCCAAAATTAGCACATCCCAGAGAGGTGCTGCATCTCCGGGGTTCTCTGTCTATAGGATAGAATACCTAAAGTACTTCCCTAAAATACAAAGACTTCTAAGAGTCTTGGTACCACCTAACAGTATGATTATGAAACATCTTCAATGTGGTTTTCATTACCAAAAAAAAAAAAAAAAAAAAGTTTCACATAAAAGCTTCATAATATAATCCAGAAAGAGAATTAGTACATGTTTAAAATCTGAAGCCAGGCTGGCTATTTCTGATCATTTTTTTCATTTCTTCCAGTGTTTTTTATAGTGATAAATATGCACCCAGCTTCCTACCAGTTGAAACATGCATAAAATACTTTGCTCTGAGCACCATGATTGCCTTTCCGTAGTCTCTTTGGGACTATAATCCTAATCCAAGGAGAGTAGCTCTAACTTCAATTCAGACTTGTTCCTTTCCCCAAACGTGTTAGTGTTGATCAAATCCCAGGAAATGCCAGATACAAACATAGGTTCGTGAGCAGAGACCCAAAGAAAAATTATGAATAATTTCACAATGATCTGGTTAAGAAAACACACAGAAAATGAATGATTTCCACCTTATAAAAAACCTCCACTTGAATTTAAACAAGAGATGGAAGGGAAAGGAGGAACACTGTTTCCATGGGAGACAAGGTGCTCTCTACCCCCAGGAGCGCTCCTCCTACGGGCCTGCGCTGATCACTGCTGAGGTAGAAGCCGGCGGCTTGAAGAGAGGTAGGTAAAGTCCAAATTTGTTTTCAATCCCTGCAAATGTCGCAACTGCCAGTCTGTAGCCTCCAACATGATCAGGATTGGGAGCAGGCAGAATGATCCTGGATTTAGGAACTGGTTCTGATCCCATGGGTTTCCTAAAAGAAGAGAAAATTGGGCGAGAATCTGTTTTATCATTTTTTACCTTGGTAAAAATAACATTCAGAGTTTGTGGAAATTTGCATCATATAAAGGAGTTGTGGAATTCTAGTTGGTTGTATGTTCCCCTTGGGAATGAGTCTGGTTACTGCATCTTGCCTGTTTCATCAGCAGAATTAGAGTGACGTACCCTTCTTCAGAGCGACTGAGTACGGGAGGAGCGGTGACCTGGCTGCAGATTTAGCGGGATACTTACACGCCTCCAAAGTCAACGTAGAACCATCGCTGTAGCAATTCATATGTCAGCAAAGTTACACCAAATTGGGGGGAGGATCGAAACACACGAGCTTTGAAGAAATGGGGCAACAACAGCTATAATTAGGTTTTTAAAAAATTTACCCAATCCAAAAGGTTTAGTTAAGAACAAATTATTTCCCTACCACCAGCTCCTTTCCACAGAGCTCTGGGGCCTTCTTCCCGCAGTATTTTCCTGAAGCAGTCCATCACTCCGCTGTAAGTGGTTTGGCCAGCCCGGGCAGCCACCTGTAATCGTGTCTTGATAACATCAGCAGGGGTCACTAAGGATGCCGCGGGCATACCTGCAGGAGAGGCACCACCATCACAGTCTGGTCACATTCGCACTATATAAAAATAACTGTGCTTTCAACTGCAACTGCTGGCCATGGAAAGAAAGTTAAGAGTCTGATGAAATCAAATGCCTCTTCTGCCGTCCTCTCTGAGAGATACAGCCATGACTACCCTGTCTGCAGTGATGGAAGCTGTGCAGACATTCCTCCCCTCCCCCGTCCCCCAAGCACCCAACCCCTTCAGTGTAGGACTGTATTCCTTAATGGTTTTAAGGAATTATTTATCAATAAACACTACTTCAAGTGCAACAAACGGAGAAAGTTTTTTTTTTTTTCTTTTCTTTTTCCCGTCTAAATCAGAAACTTGCAGTTATTAGGTCCGATTTTCAGAGGTGAAGTTTGTTATGCGTTTCCTCTTCACGCCTTTCTGTGGCTGCTGGCAGTCCCATGAGGTGCCTTCTCACACACACTGAACCACCCCCTACCCACCAAAGCCTAACCTCTCCAGGTACACCAGAAAAAGCCTTTACTGAGGGCTAAGCAAACACTGTGTGTGTGTGTGTGTGTGTGTGTGTGTGTGTGCGTGTGCGCGCGCGCACGGGGGGGCGGGGAGGGGTGGGTGACCAGAGATGGAGACTCCCACAGATAATACTTCAGGATTCCTTCTTCCTAGAACTGACATCTCCAGAAAAAATATTTGACAGAAAGCTGAAAATTTGTACTGGCTGATAATCAATGAAAAAGGAACAACAACAGCAACAAAACCCTCCCAAAATTACCAATGGGAAATTTTTCTACAGTCATTTTATCCAAAATGGGGCAGCCCATGTTTAGATTTTTTAAAAGCGAGACTGTACTCAGAAGACACTGTCTCTTATGGTTTTATTACTTTTCCATTATGAACCTATTCCAAACCAAATTGGTCAAATGCAGATGCATAAATCTCCTTTGCTTTTTTTAAGGCTTAATAATTCTGTAAGAATTTCTGTCCAAACCAACGTGGTCTGGCTCACAAGTACATCTCATCCTTCTAACAGACAGCTTTAAAGTTACAGTGTGTGTGTACACGCACGCGTGCCTGGGGAAATCTGCACTGTACATGTTTGCATTTATATTACTAAGTTGCATCTCCTCCTCTTCCATCTTTACTGAGCTCCTCATAAACACTCATCTTAAGTAACTGTTTTTTATGAAATATATCACATTTTTTGCATGTGACAAAGCTCACTTTATATCCAATGCTTCACTGGATAAGTCATACTGAATTTCCTCTTAACTTGGAGGAATTATTTTAACTTTGAGCCAGGAATTTATCCTCCAACATAATGGAAGGAAACATGAAAAATGCTTAGAAACCCACTGTGTTCATACCACCCATTACATTTTACTTCCTGGTTTAGAAAGAGTTTAGCAAGGCTGTCTGCTTTAGGCATGTAGTAAAATTCTCCTTGCGACAGTGAGCAGGCATGTCCGAGGGACAGTGGGAGACACACAGGCAGTAACATGGGTGAAAAGTCTCCTCCAGTAACTGTGGGTCTCTGTGTGGATGGAGGACTTCTGGTGTAAGGCTGGCTAAAACCCTGGAGAACAGCCTCAGGCTGCTCGAGCGCAAGGCCAGGAAAGCACTATCTACTAAAAAGAGCTTGGCCACCAGAAATCTGTTGATTTTTGGGGGCCAGGGTTGGCAAAGACTTAGTCAATTTGCCTCATCTCTCCTGGCTTCCAAAAGGCTAAGACAGCACCGATCAAGAGGTCTCGCTTTCTCTATTCCCAAAGATGGGGGAGCAAGAGATGGCTAGGAAACAGAGAGGCTTCTTTTAGGTTCCTCAACAGCAACCTGCCCCATGCTTCACTGATGAGACAAATAATGAGATCTTCCAGCTACCCACGACCTCTGTGACAAGAACCATTTGGGGTGCTCCCCAGCCCAATATAAAATTATAATCCTTTAAAAGGGGGCCCAGAACCTTGAGAGTAGAAGTTCATTTACAACAAAAAGAAAGTACAACCAGCAAAATACAACTTTGGGGCAAGAAATCTGCATTTCTCACAAATACCCCATTAGCATTTGTAAAGAATGTGCTTCTCTGTTTATGGAATACAAAGTTAGTATCTATTTACTTTGGATCAAGGTTAAGAGTTTTACTCATTCCCTCTGCACCCTTATCTATAGTATCTACTTGATGGATCAGCTTCTAAGAGAAGTGTCAAGATTTGGAATGAGAAAAATATGTTCTTATCCTACTGTTAAGTTGAGGTTTTATAAAACAACAGTATGTTGATAATACATAGTGGCTCATGGTAATATACCGTGAAAGGATTTCAGTTTAAAATGGAACCAGAGGGTATGAGATAGAGATTCTCACGCACGCTCCCTCAGAAGAACGGAACTTGAGAACCGACAGATTTTCCATAAACGCTTGATTTGCAGAAGACTGAGATTTATCTTCTGACCAATGAACATCCAGCAAGCAACGTCTCCCCATCCTCAAGCCAGTGAGTTTAGTGCTTGGATGCCAGCTGGACACCCCATCTTGCACTCCTTGCCCACAGACTTGCCTACAGCCTGTTATGGCATGCATTTCCTCCACTAGTTCTGAATAAATTCCTGCTAATTTCAGCTTGCCTCAGTTTATCTCTTTATTTAGGGTGGCACTATTTTCTCAGTGAATTTTACCTTTTGTAAGTGTCAAATATGCCTCTGTGCTTTGGAGCGCTATTTTTAAACCCTGAATTCCATTCAGTCTGACACAAACATTGCTACACTTGCTTACTGCTGGTATTTGCCTAATACATATTTTTCAATCCGTTCTCTTTCAGTTGTTCTAGGTCACTGTTTTCTCAAACTTCAGATGACTAGATTTCCTTTCACAACTCGTCTAAAATAGGCATTTGTTTTTACTAGGGGCATTGAATCCATTCAATTGTGGCTATAATTGTGGTTATTAGACTTATTTCTGCTATCCTATATTGTGGTTTTTATTTTCTCTGCTTCTAGGCATTTCCCTTTTCATCTTCATCCTTTCCTAACTTAAATATTATATACATTTTTATCACATAAGCACAATATTTACAGTACATACCATAAATTTGTATTTGCAGCCCTCACCAACAAGCCCTTCTTACATAAAAATACATATACTAAAGTTGCCAGGTATTTAACTCTACCTAAAAGGTTTAACTTTTATTTGCTCTGTTTCATACATCCCATATTTTCTTCTTTCTAAAATTCACTTTTCACTTTGCTTCAACAGCATCTGTAACGTGTATCCTTTGAGTTATGGGAGAAAAAGAACTTGAGATTTGCCCTCCCTCCTGAATGGTGGTGTGCCTGGGAATGCCATCAAGGTTCCAGACATCTTCTTCTTGGCATTTTGAAGGTAGCTAGGACTGCAGATGAAAAGATGAGTCAACTTTTATTATTGATTTGTTTTGAGTCTGCTTTCCTATGACTTCTCTCCAGGGAATTCCTATTAAAGAGATGTTAGACTTCCTGGACTAATCCTACACGTCTCTTGCATTTGCTCTTCCTTTTTTATCTCTGTACTTTTGCTCCATATTATAGTTCTTGTTTTCCCATGACTTCATTTTCCAGATGTAATTTGCTCTTTGGACATATTGGATACGGACTGGAATGGTTCTATCATTCACACCATTTATGGGTTTTTAATTTTGGTGATCCCTTTATTAATTTTCTTTCTTTTTTTTTAAGATTTTATTTATTTATTTGAGAGAGAGAGAATGAGAGATAGAGAGCATGAGAGGGAAGAGGGTCAGAGGGAGAAGCAGACTCCCTGCTGAGCAGGGAGCCTGATATGGGACTCGATCCCAGGACCCTGGGATCATGACCTGAGCCGAAGGCAATCGCTTAACCAACTGAGCCACCCAGGTGCCCCCTTTATTAATTTTCAAGAAAGCTTCCTTGAGATTGTTCCTCTCAACGGGTGCCTCGGCGGCTCAGTTGGTTAAGTGCCTGACTCTTGATTTTGGTTCAGTTCACAATCTCGGGGTCGTGAGATGGAGTCCTGCAACAGGCTCTGTGCTGGGTGTGGAGCCTGCTTTGGATTCTCTCTCACACCCCTCTTAAAAAAATAACATAAAAAATAAAATAAATAAAAAACATTTAAAAGTAAGATTGTTCTTCTCAAATCTCTCTGCAGATCCTAATGACAGTTCTTAAAAGTTCTTTTTTCTCTGAATTGCCTGTTTTCCCAGAAATTCCTCTGTTTACTTCTCTTGTTGCTCCTTGTCTGAGGGACCTCTGGCTATCTCTTGATATTCAAGTTCAGAGAATAGACTGATTAGTGTAGTGCTGGTTTCTACCACCCGCAAGGTCAGTTTCTTCCCGAGTGGGAGGGCCAGCAATGGGCTTTGTGGAATGGGGGAGGCCTGTAAACCAGGTACAAGGTAGTAAGGTGGCCTGGCAGGGTTGGGACCTTCCAAGTTGCTGGAACATGGAGTGCTTCACTCTGGAAGTAGAAGAAATTATTTTATATCCCTCTTGGGAAGACCTACCATTCGTTTTTTTCTTTCTTTTTGCCATCTGGGGTGAAGATCTGGAACCTTAAGCCTTACCCTACTTTCCTTCAGTTCCTTACATTGCCCTCTCCAAGCAGGTGATGCCTCTCTTTGGGAAACATCTCTGGGCTTTCCTGGTCTGGATTTAGTGTTGCCGGAAGGCAGCTCTTTAACTCCTGTTACAGATTTGCCTTCAGGCCTCCCCTACTCTCGGTAGTCTATTACTCACTCAGAACTTAAAATTCCCCAGTTCTTAAATTAAGAGCAGTTTCCCCTGCCAGTGTCCTGGGTTGTGGCACCCTCCAGTCCAGTTTCAGACTCAGTATGCTTCTGTTTCCTGCCTTCTGAGGGCTGGAGCTAACATTTTCTAGTGCCAATAGGAGTTTTAAAAAATGTATTTTCAGAGGAGAGCACGTTCTGTGATGAGCACTGGGGTTATACGTAACTAATGAATCACTGAACACTACATCAAAAACTAATGATGTACTACTATATGTTGGCTAACTGAATATAAAAAAATGTATTTTCTGACATTTTCAGGTATTTGGGACAAGAGGAGAGATGGATGAATATGCTCGGTCCATCACTTTGATTCAATCTCTCCATTATTTTTTTTTTTAAGGATTTAAGAATTGCTTTTAAGTTATCTTAACCTTTATGTCCACATCATTTAACAAATTTGTGTCAACAGTACTTCTCTCCTAACTTAATCCTTTTAATATGTTTGCAAAAGCATCCTGACAGTCCCGCATTTAGCAATTCCGTATCTGCGCATTGAACAGCTTTGAAAGACACTCCTGAATTATAACTTAGTCTAAGTTGACTTACTCTTTATCTCATCGCTGACAATTAAAATCACATGGTATGGCAAAGCTCTAAAAATTGAGAAGTACTAGATATGCTTTATTTGAGATTATCCATAAGCCCTACTGAAATGCCCTTCGTGCATCAAAAAGCAACATGTTCATCATAGGGAATTAAAAATTAGTTTCTTAATTTCAGGATCCCTGCTTCAGCTCTCACCTTCTGACACACGAAGGCATGTTGGTCAATGAACATAAATTCAAGTATCAGTTAGGATTACTCTACCCTGTGAAATACTGGAGATGTTCCCAGTAATTTAAAGAATAGTCCCAGTTTACAACCAGATACATAAATCTAAAAAAAAAAAATCAGTATTCTCTAGGTTTTGAGATCTCAAAACTACCTCTGTGAAAATACTGCTAAAGTAATCTAACTTCAAGTCAAATAGAATTTTTAGAAAAAGATAGGACTTACTAGAAAAAGATAGGACTTACTGAATAACGAATAACTATCAAAATATAGAAAGCATGATCATATTAATGTAATCCCAGATCCATCTTATTTATAATACAATCGTTCAACAAAAATTATATGTACTCTGTGTAGGAGAGCAACTTAAATCTAAAATCTAAAATTATATTTTATATAAAAATACACATACAAATACTAAGGAGACATTCCTGTGTTATAATAAAAAAGTTAGTGGTCAGCTGCTCTTCATTGTGCTTATTTTGAGATAAGCTTTTCTCCTTTCTCTTAATGACACAGCTCCCTCCGGCCCTACTTTCTGGGGTTCTGGGCCTACTCCGCCAGTGTGTCTTCTCCCCTAGGAAGTGGCTCTGCTCTCACTGGCATCCACAGAGGGAATGTGGGGGCCCGACCCATCTTCCATCCAACAGCCTACACATGGGCATTTCTGTGCTCCTGCCCTTCTTGATAGTGTTGCACTGGACACAACACGTGTCTACACAGAAGTCTTTCTGCCCTTCTCCACACTGAATTCCCTCATCTGGCTGAGTCTGCCGGGCAAGGTTTGACCCTGAGCAGCTAGCTGGTTGCCCTGCTTCCTCCTCTGACATCACTTACCTGCTTATCACTAGATATAGATTTTATATTCATCCTGTAACAAAATACATTACTTATTAATTCTGATACATTTTTAGGCATTTTTATTTGGATTTTAAGCTAAATAACTACTTGCAAATAATGATATGTTCATATCTTCCTTCCTAAAATTTATACCTCTCACTTCTTTTTATTTTACCGCATTGACTGAACGTCCAAAATAAGCCTGAAAAACAAGGATGGTAGACACAGCCTTGTCTTAGCCCTAACTTCAATGAAAATGGTAGTTATGACATTTGCCACTGGCTTCTGGTATCTGTAATTAAATTGAGAAAGTAGCTTAGTTCTCCTGATAGAGTTTATACAGATTTGAGGAATATGCAAGATGATCAAGCTTTGAGGCTAATCTGTTCTTTGAAGAACAAAACCAAAGACAATCTGTCTTATAGTTTCCTGTCCTACAGGGAAGGAGAAGATGGACAATAAAATGAAAATAAAGCACGGCGGCCAGCTCCCAAATGACTCTCAATGACCTTACCTCCTGTATGCACACCTCTGCCTCTGTTCAGTCTCCCTGTACGTTACACAGGGCTGATGGATGTAACCAACAGAATGATGTGGAAATAAAGGAGTGTGACTTCCAAGGCTTGGTCACGCAAGACATGGCAGCCTACCTCTTTGCTTTCTTCCCCTGTGTTTTTCCACCCACCCTTCTCCCCCGTCTCTTCATCACTCTCTGACCTAGCTCTGGGGGACGTCAGCTACCATGTCACAAGAACATCCAAGGTGACCAACAGTGAGGCCACATGGCAAGAAACTGAGGCCTCTCTGCCAATGGCCATGTGACTGAGCCACCTTGAAAGTGAATCCTCCACCTTCAGTCAAGCCTCCGGCTGACACCTTGCCTGCAACCGCATGACACACGGGGAGCTAGAGGCACTCAGATAAGCCGCTCCCAGTCCACAGAAACGGTGAGAGGATCAGTGCTTGCAGTTTCCAGCTGGTCAGTTTTGGGGTAATCCATCATGCAGCCATAGGTAACAAGTAGAGGAGGTATCTGAAAAACAACTCTGAAAGATACCGGGATGGCCACAGGGCTAAAACTGCAGCATGTTCCAGTTCCAACTTCCAAGAATAATGTGGTAATGCGTTAAAAACGTCATACGTTTTACCAGCAAACTCACTTTAGAGAATTGATTTCTCTAAGGAAAATGTCACAGAATAGGGGAAAAGCCTTTAAGCAAAAAGATGTTTTTGTTTTGTTTTGTTTTTTTGTTTTATGAAATAATGTATTTATATTTTTTTCAAAAAAATTTCGGTATCTGAAATTGAGGGTTAGATAAATATGCAGCAGTTAAAAACTAGGTTTATAAAGTTTTAAAAGACATATAAGATTATTATCTAACATTTAAAAATATTATGTGCCAGGCACTTTCTTGGATCTTTTTACATTTATTGTGCAGATCACACAGTTCTAAGTGGGGAAACTGGAATGTGAACCTGCCTAGTCTGGCCCCACAGGGATATGCCATGAGCATCTTGCCGTGCTGGCTATCAGTACAAGTAAGTGAAAACCCCATCTTCACAGTGGGATCATAACTCTGTTAAAAACTATGCAAGGAGAAACAAATGAGCAGAAATGTTAAATAGGGATTATCTTACAGTCATGGAATAATAGATAATGTTTTCTTAATTACCCTTTCAGTTACTTTCCAAATATTTTACAATCAGCATTAGTATTTTCCTAGTCATAAAAATAATAGAAGAAAAAAAACCTTAAAAGAGAAAAAAAATCCGCTACTAATTACTACAGCTCTGGTAGCATGGATTACTTAGGAAATTCCTACCCAGAGATGAAATCCCTTCTGGGTGGCTATCTTTCTCTAAGGGAAGAGTTAAAGATGCTATTTTTGTGGTGGGAGGAAAACACAGCTTGGAGAGAGTCCTAGACTTTGAGCTCTAATACATATCTTCTGTTTTTACAACTGATTTCTGGGGTAGGTTACAGACAGATTCCCCTGTCATACTGGCTAACATTTACTGAGTATTTACTGTATGCCGGGCAGGATGCTCAGCCCTTCACACAGCTGTGCTCACTTGCACCTCACAGACACACTCTGGAGTTGGTACCATTATTGTCTCTGTTCATAGCCACAGCCGCCGAGGCTTGGGAGAGGTTATGTAAGTGGTCTGTGGAACACACTCTCAAGTGGTACGGCAGTTCTCCCCAGTAGGCTACCTCATTTCCAGGAAGTAATTTATATTGTACAATGCACAAAATGCATTGGATTATAACCTTTTGGTTTAAAAAATGCTCATTTATGCACATGTAAAGGAAATACAAAAGGACACAGTTAATCAATGGCTACACTGGGATTAAAACTGGGAATTCTATAGTCTAGTCTCAAAATCATGATGTCCTGATAGAGGCAGAGTGGCCTCCTACGATGAAGGTCCCTGAGCAGCCGGGGAAAGGACAACCCTGCCCCATTTACCAACATCACTGCCTTTGATAAAAGGGGATTAACAAAGAATTAAAGAGGAGCTCCTTGGTTCCTGCCTTCAGGAACTCCTCAGGCTACAGGCGGGCCCACAAAACAGCAAACAACTTCTCAGAGCAGGGGGTTGTTCTCCTGAGACTCAAGCCACCTCTCTCTGGAGAAGAACACCTGTAATCAAAAACATTTGGACCCAGGCATCCCACGACTGCCTTAGGGTTTGTTAACCCATTAAATGTTTGTCACCACCTGGAGAGCGAATCCAGATTGTTTGAGCCTTTAGGGTCTCTGAACAAGAAGCATCAAAGATCGAATGGATTCCTGCTGTGGCCATAATCAAATTTCCTCTGGGAATTTACACTGGGATGTAGAAGCCAACCTCTCCACTCCTCATATATATTTTCTTCTATTGACATATTCACTGTAGTACTGAAAACAAGAGTCATTTCCCTCTGGGGCTCAATTAACATATCTTGTTCCTGTAACACAGCTATGAGGGATCAGCTATCTCCTCAGGCTGAGTCTCTCTGATTCTGCTGTGTTACTTTTATCTAAATAATAACTACTGGTGGGGCACCTGAGTGGCTCTGTTGGTTAAGCATCTGCCTTCGGCTCAGGTCATAATCCCAGAGTTCTGGGATCGAGTCCTGTATCGGGCTCCCTCTCCCTCTGCCCCTCCACCCGCTTGTGCTCTCTCTCTCAAATAAATGAATTAGAAGTTCTATATTGTTTCATAGTTTCACTTCACAGCAGAACCGTGATAACGGTTCAGCTGAAAGGTTTTAAAAATGTGAAGACTCGTGCTTAAAGGCGTCTAACCGATAAAGTACATAAATGCTTGTCCAGAATGTAAGCAGTTTTTAGCAACTTTTTAATTAATTAAAAAAAAATTTATTTCTTTAACAATACCACAAAATGCACATTTTAATGAGCCTTTTCTGGAGTTAAGAAATTAAGCTTGCCTAATCTAATCTGCCAGAAAATTAATTTCTTCTCCTTTCTTTTCATATCTATTCAAAGCAATCTAGGGCCGCCTCATAAGTCCCCTCTCAAAAACTGTAAGCAAAAAATTTCTGGGCAGTGACACGTGAGGGGCCGGGGGAGAACAGAACTCTGTGGGGGCCACTCACCAGCTATGGCACCGGCCAAGAGCAGGCTTCCGGGGCTAATCTGCCCACTTTCACTTGCAAAGGAAGCCTTCACATGAGCATAGCACGGGAAGTAGATGGCCGAAAAAGGAATGTCCCGCAGAAAGCATGCTTTGGCGCCCTGTGCGTTTGAAAAGGAAGAAAGACCACATGAAACACATATCCCACTGAGAAGATCAAGCTTTTCTGGAACTTACCTCAGAACAAAATATTCCTGGAGGAGACCAAGTTTGTACTCACAAGTTGAAAGGGGAACAAAAAAAAAAAATAACCCCAATTCTGCAAGTAATAAATCTGAATTCTGTTTTTAAAAATAAAACTAATCTTATTGTGTGGTGTGAGCAAGAAGGGAATAGTTCTCATTTATTCCAATGATAAGATTTCGATTTAAACACTTTTGGAACTCTGTGTGCAACATCCTTTTAAATCCCTACTGATGGCAAGTCACTCACTGGCATTTCAGAGAGTATCTGTTCTCAGAAGATGGGCAGCAACAATCAAGGTACCCCTCTGTTTACACACTAGGAGGTAGACAAATTATATAGGTGGCAGGGGGAGAGGTTTGTTTTTTTGTCTTGTTTGAGACTCTGATGAAAGTGTTGGACTCTTTCCCAGAAAAAATTACACATACGTAAAAAATTATATACCTTTTCAAGGGGTTCATGGATCCCCTAATTTATTTACATACTTAGCCCTTCTCCTCCAGGGTATGAAACATTGATAAATGCTTGTTCTAAAGCCTTAAAATATTTACAATAATTCCTACCCATTTAAGAGCTGTGTGTAGAGCAATTAGCAACTAGAGCAGAGTCTTCAAATAATTTCTGGTGCCAAAATAATGCATGGGGAGACCCTGAGAACTGGTGAGTGCCCAGAAACACAGCATTCTAATGAAAACCACAAGACATACACTGTGTCTTAGGCAGGCTAAACGGGAAGGAAGTCATCCCTTTTCAACACCTAATGATTTAATACCATTTCTTTCACAGATTTCTAATACCTAAAAATTTCCACCAAATTGAGAGATTCTTGAAAGAAAAGAATGACTCCATCCAGATTCAACATATCTAGCCCAGCCCAGTGACATTTAGTAAGGTTGAATGATGCTGGATCTCGGGGATTTTTGCCTGAAGCTAGGCTCCATTCTGTCAAAGTTCCTAACACTACACATCTGTTACTATAGCCTTGGCTTTCTGACACCATCATTACACTCCTGACTCACACTGAGACTGTGGGTAATAAAACCCCTAGTCTTTTTAATACAAATTGCCATTAACCTAGGGATACTGTAAGTTAATTAGTTGCCTTAAGTAAGTAACATAAGCAGGGCTTTGTTTCATCCTAGTAAACTTCATCCTAGCTTGGCCCATCCTATAACTAGAACAAATGCTTAGAATCTGGATTCTGTCATGCTCGTTCTTCCTCAGTCAACTTACCCATGGTTGTGTTAAGATACCTCTGTCCATTCTGTATAGATATTCAAAAAAAAGGCGGGGGGGCAGATCTACATCATGTACTGCCAATTGACCCACACTTCTGTAACTTGTCTACCCCCAAACTGTTAAATACCTAAGTGAAAAGAAGAACCACAAAATCCACCACACCCAAATTCCTCTTTTATATATATGTACAAACGGATGCCCAGAATGATTATTAATCTATCAACTGCACATTTATTAAGGGCCACACTAATGGCTTGCTCAGGAGACATCCTTGGAGGCAGACCAGAGATAGGTCCAAAACGCAGGAAAGGACTCTCAATTCCCCCCACCCCCCTACACACACACACACACACACACACACACACACACACACACACACTTTTTCAAGGGGGAAAAGTACAGTAGAATGACAGGATCCATGCACAGCATCCAGTCCTTCCCTTATGATCAGTTAATGTAGGCGGGCAAGACCCTCACCCAGCTGTTTCACTATTTTTACTTCCTTTGCCTCATTTGCCTCCAGACCTTCCTGTAAGTGCTGTTAGCCCTCTACTCACAGGGCAGACTCTGTTCAGGAGATATTCAAATTAGATGCCAAAGAACCAATTCAAATGAAGATCAGTGAAATCTTCTTCATGCACAACTCCCTCTATATAGTAAAAGAAACACTGCCATATTACTGGCTTTCTAAACAGATCTCTTTGGAGTAATTTTTTAGGCTGATACAGTTCTTCCTCCCACAAATCTCGCTTTTTACTAAATCTATTAGTGTTTACTTTTAACCTCTTCTCCCAAATCTTCACACCCAAGAGCCAAACTTCAGTCTATTTTTTTGCTGGTAATAGTTTTCCTTTAAAATGTTTTCTCCCCCTTGATTATAAAATATTAACTGCTCATCACAGACAATACAGAAAAGCATTAAAAATTTAAATTGCTTAATCTTCACCAGCCAGGGATAACCACTACAACTGTACCCCAAAAATGTTTTTGGAGCATTTCCTTCAACAGTAGTAGCAGTAAGTGTTCCATACGTGAGACCATCATTCTGTGGTTCTCAGTTACCCTTTTCTTCTCCTTAAATTCATGGTGTATGGTTTTGTGGGTTTTCTGTTGGGGGTGGGGTGCGGGGGTAGGGACTGGTATGGTTTAACATCTCCTTCATTACTTAGCCATTTTGCCTAAATTTCATTTCTATTTGTTGTTTGCAAAACTCTATGGCCATCTTTGGTCTTAGCTGTCCTGTGAATTAGGCCCCGTATCCTCACCCTTCTCAAAACTTTGTAATGACTTCACTTTCCCATATTCCTCTCCTTGGTCAGCCTGGTTCCTCTCAGGTAAAGCTGCTCAATGCCCCATCCATCTGATCAATCCAGGTATACCCCGCAACTACCTTGACGATTGCTAAGCTGGGAACATCGACTCCTGGAATATCACCTCTTCATTTAAAGCCCAAATACCACCCTTCCCACGGAAGATTCTTTAACTGGAGGGCAGACAGGGAGTGAATTCCATACAGCTCCACACTGTCTGCACTTTCTCAATGCTGTTCTGATTTTCTTCATGCTCTTCTATCTGCCTGTATCAATGTTGCCTATTTCAGAGAGTAAGCACCCAGGGGCCAGGAACCAGGGTCTAGAGAACACTCAGCAAAATCTCTGGCTATCAGCTGGGCCTAAGGCATGTTCTGGTGACACTGATTTGACTCTGCCAAGTCACACAGAAACAACAACAACACACAATTAAAAAGATTAACAAGAGGCTTTGGGATACACTGTCAGGCTCCTACATGGAAAACGAACTCATTTCTTGGAGATATATATTAGAAACCAAAGCCAAGCTTTTGGTATTTTCAGAGATCTATAATTTGTTGGGAACAATACAAAAGAGCTAAGGGAAAAATAGTTGATGATTTTGTATTGGAATATGAAAATTTTAAAAAAAGGAGAGAAAGACAGCTCTGAGCCTCTCTGATGCTTATGTGGCTTCAAGTTGATCAGAAGGCCACAGGAAGATGTGATGTGAAATTAGAAACCTCTCTGTGACACCGGAGAGTAAGGCCACGGGAAGCAGCAGCTGGGTTTTCCCAAGAAGGAAAGCTCCCTCCTGTCCTGAAATCAGGACAATAAACCCTGTATCTGTGTGAGAACACATGTCTAGTAAGGGGTGCAACATGCTTAAAAAGATGTTTGAAAACATTCCTGATGCCTGAGAAGAAAAAATGGGCTGATCAAAACACAAGTGAGCAAACATACAAAAAAAAAAAAAAATCTAAGGAAAAAGCAGAGCTGCACTGTGAAACACCACAGGAAAAATGGGTCAGGAAGATATATTTTTCCTACCTGAAATCAGACAATGTCAAGTAATCTATCCTCGTTAGAGGTAAGATTGGACCATGAAAGAGGTCACAGTTTTCTGATTATCTGAGAAAAGGGAGAAGGAAAAGCCAAGGAAGAAAGAAAACCTGTGGGGCCAGGGGCTAGCTTAGGAATAAATGGTGGAAAAACCACGAAAGTCCCGAGGAGGTGTCACCCGCACTACCAACGTCAAGATGGTGGCAACGAGGAGGTGTGGATGTCCCTGGCTCTCCTGGCACCTGCTCAGGCATCTCCCTGCAGCAAATCACTCTCTGGAGTCAGGGCGCGCCCCTGACCTCTCACACCCCAGGCATCAAAGCCCAATTCCCAAGGAGAGCTAATGTTTGCAAAAGGTTGGAGAAAAAAACTTCTTACGTCCCCGTCCCCCCCCCCTCCCCCCCCCCCCCCCCCCCCCCGCCTTCTTTTTCCCAACTCCTTTCTTCAGGTCTAAGGCACAAAGGCAGGTGCCAATTTGTAAGGCTGCCTCAGGCAACACCTGACCTGTGGCTCCAGCACAATGAAAAGGGAAGCAGGATGTGAAAAAGGCTTTTAAAGTTCCAATAGTGAGAATGTTTCTCTCCCAGATTCCCTGATAAATCCTTCATTTCATGGTGAATACCCATTCTCCAGTCCGACATCACAACACGGAACCGTTCTGACTTGAAATCTACTTGCCCCACGTCTGATCTTTCCTAAGCGATCAGCCATTCTGAACAGGCAGCTTTATAATCAAGGGCAACATTCCATGCTCCCAAGAGCCTGCGTCAGCAACACAGAAATGATTACTTTGGCCATTAAAAAATTAATAAATTACAAAGTGTGTGCCACCTAAAATAAATCTTTAAATGTTCTTGCCCTATAAGAAAATCCCCACATTTTCCTGCCTTAAGTCTTTCTCACTGGTTCTCTGGGCAACTCTGGCCTCAGACATTCTCTGGTTGGCCCTGCATTTCTTCCATACACATAGTAAAATCACTTGGGGCAAATTTATAAATGCAAAATGCAATCATCTAATCTCTTACTATTCATTAAAGCACTTTCTCCAAAGAGGGAAAATTATTGTTTTTTTATTTCCTTTTTAACAAAAGGCCCACTAATAACAGACAGGAACAATAAAAAGCATCTCAGGGGAGACCTATATATAAATAAACTCAAATCTAGTTTAATTCTCCACTCTGGCTCCATTCCTATTCTGTATCATTCTAAGGCCTCTCGTCATCATTCTATTTTAGAAGTCCAGGAAAACTTCAAGGCTTGGTCTCACTTAACCTCCGGTTAATCGTCTACAGTCAGCATGGGCCACTGAGGCTCAGAGACTCGGGCCACAGTACCGCCGTGGCAAAAGAATTATGTCTTCTGCTTCTCACGCTTTTTTTGATGTGGACACTGTGAAATGCCCAAGGGAGCTTAATTAGTTCTTAAGTTGCTGGAATCATCCACTCAAGTTTACTCTGGCAGCTCTGTCAGGCATGAAGTTGTCAAAAGACAGAACACAACAGGATTTGTATCTCTCTCTCTCTCTCTGACACACACACACACTGCTATCAGGCATGAAATTGTCAAAAGACAGAACACAACAGGATTTGTATGTCTCTCTCTCTCTGACAGACAGACACACACACACACACACACACACACACACACACGAAATTGTCAAAAGACAGAACACAACAGGATTTGTATGTCTCTCTCTCTCTGACAGACACACACACACACACACACACACACACACACACACTGCTATCTCCAACGTCTCTTTTTTCTTCTTTTAAAGCTCCGCATCTTGGATGGTATCACACCTCCCCAATCAATGTGAGGAACAAAAAACAAGCCTTAAGAATGATTGCTGATAAAGGAGTCAGGGGCCAGTGCAGGTCTTTTTGCATGCTAATTCCTGCTTCTTCTAGCTGTACCTGCAACCACAGCCCCAAACAGAGTATTTCTAATACAGGGGAAGGTAATTACACTCACAAAGGCACCTCTGTGTCAGGGCCGGGCACCAGGAGCCAGCAGGTCTGGGAGACGGAGGCTTAACAGAGACTCCTGCAGTGAATGCACATTGTCTAGCATGGGGGAAAATGCCAGACCGAGGGACCTGCAACATTCAAGACAACAGTGGTACACCTTGTCTGAGGAGGTTATTTAATGCTTCTGGCACCTGTAGTCAGAGCCACCCCTCCTTTCCTACCTTATAGGTTTAGAATTTATTTGGCATGTATAATTGTATATTTTGATCCTGGAGCTACAAACAATGGGCAGCATGTCAGGTCTTGATCTTTAGCATTCCTCTTGCTTTCTCCCAAGTGAGTTAACCCTTGTATACATAGTCTGGCAGCACCTCTCCTGCCCAGTCAAGGGAGAGTGAGGCCCACGTGCCTGGGATTTGAACAGGGTGAGTTTCAGTATCTTGCTGAGAAATAGCACTGGTGCCAAGACCTGTTATGGGACTGTGTCACTGGTGTTAAAACCAAATGACCCAGCCAACAATTGGAGACTTGGTATCAGTGACATTGAAATTACTTCAATTTGAATATGAAATATCAAAACCTATTATTTAGTTTCTTTAGCCCGGGGACTTTCAGGATATTGGATTCTCCTTAATTTCACTGCAATTCTAACCAAAGCATCTTGGTGACTCAAGGGTTTTTTTGTAGGAAATGCCACTCCTGTGTTTGGTTCTAGTTCTCTACTGTTCTATCATATGCTGCTTTGCCATCAGTGATGCTCGTATTTAGACAGGCTGGAAATCCAGTAAGTGGCAGAGAGTTTTTTTTACATGGAATTGTAGTCTCTGAGCACGTCACCTTCACAACACGAATCTATAAAACATGTCCCACCTTTTCAATTTTCCTTTCCTTTCTTGTCTTGTTTCTTCTGACGTCTCCCCGCTATCTATTTGCAAGGTTCACAGTCTGTTTTTACTCTAAGCGTTTATTCCCTGGAAATTCTAATATACGTACTTTGTTATCTTTACCTTCCTCCTGTATAATACATGCCTTTTATACAACTTACATTTTAACAACCCCCCCATATTATTGTCATGTACTTTAATTATAGCTTTAAAAACATGAAGCATTGTAATTACCAATCACACATATATTTAAATTCACACAATGCTATTTAGACTAAACATTGACCACTTTCTTTGTTCCTCATTCCTTGCTGCATCTCCAAGCTGTCATCTGGAGGACTTTCCTTCCGCCTGACGTACATTCTAGAATTTCCTTTAGGGCCTGTTAGTGATAATGCATTTTGAGTTTTGCTAGTCTAAACAAGGTCTTTATTTTGTCCCTGTTCCTGGAAGACGTTTTTACAGGGTATAGAATTCTGGGTTGAAAGGTTTTTCCTCCACACACTGAAAACACTGGCCGATGTCTTCTGGCTTTTACTGTTCCAGTTTTTAAGCTGGTTGTCAGTTCAACCATTCTCCTCAGGGGGCACCTGCTCTTCTCTCTGGCCATCTGTGAACTGTCTTTTAGCCCTGGTATTCAGCAGTTTCACTGGCACAGGTTTAGTCTGGATTATTTTTATTTATCCCACTTGCGATTTGTTGTGCTTCTTGAATCTAAGGACTGACAGCTGTTTAATAGTTCCAGGGAATTTTTAGACATCATCTCTCCCTTCCTTCTGGTTTTCTTTTATACCTATTAGACCATCTCATACTTTCCTCTGTGTCTCAATCTCTCTGTCTCTCTGTTCTGAGTAATTCTCTTATGTTCTAGTTCACTAATTCTCTCTTCAGCTATGTTTAATGTTATTAAAGCCAGAATTTTGAAATGTTCAGTTTTAAATTTTAACCATTATAAATATTTTCACCTTTTAATTTTTTTAAAACAAATAAAAACATTCATTTATGTTTCTGATAATTTTGAAATGTTAAGTCTTTGTAGGTTTAAAATGCTGCCTATTGTTTTTTGCTCTCTCTTCTTAAAGTGCCTTGTTTCCTTGTGTGACTTGAGATTTTAGACTATGAGCTGTTCATTTTCCTTGGAACAATACCTATGAAAATTCTTGGAGGTCTGGGTTGAAGGTGGGCTTTTTTTTTTTTAAATTCTAGTTAGTTGGCATACAGTTCAATATTGGTTTCAGGAGTAGAGTTCAGTAGTTCATCATTTACATATAATACCCAGTGCTCATCATAACAAGTGTGAAGGTGGGATCCTTTTGAGAGAACTTGTGTTTGCTTCTGTCAGGTGCCTGAGGGTACTATCAGTGCAAGACTTTGCCAGCTTGTGAGTTTTCATATCACCCAAGAAATATAAATTCAGCATGCAAATCTATATGAGACAAGCCTTGAATTCCTAATTATTCCCAGGGGAGGGTTTTCTCCTCTCCCTTCTCTCTCCCTCCAGAACCAAAGCAATTTTCCTTACAGTCCAGAATGGTAAAAGAGAGCATTTTAATTTTACCCTTACACTGAGGATATAACCCTTTGAGGTCCAGCTTTATGGAAGAGGAAGTTCTTCAGGACCAGGAGGAACTGGATAAGGCAAGAGTGGTCCCTGAAGTAGAGATGTGGAGATGCCCTCAGTAACAGGGCTGTTCAATACAAGGCCAGCACCTGAGAGTAAGTGCCTCCTTACATTTTATGACCTAAGTGCCTTGCTTGTCCACCTGAGTTCTACCCTTTTCTTTTAGACTTAGCACTCTGGGAAGTACCTGGTTGTCCCCTGGGACATCAGCAATTAATGCTCAAGTTCAGGTGTTTGGCAAATGCCTTGAAGGTCAAAGCCAGCCTTAGGGTTCTGTTTATCTCACCTAATTTTGGCTTGAATATTACTAACTCATAAATTTGAAAAGGCTTTTACAAAATATACTAAAGTATATTACCCAACATTTTTAGTTGTTTTCAATGGGATGATCAGCTCAAATATCCTATCTGCAATGGTTAGAAACCCTATGGGGAGAACTTAATGCCTTAAAGAGGAGATGCTCAAGTTGGCTTGCTCTTGACACATTCCCTTTACAAGCTTCCTTCAAAATGTTGCAATATTATACAGGCAACGCCCCTGATAATTCCTTTTTTACTTTTTCTCCTCGATGTAGATCTCCAAGTCCAAGGAGAAAGAAAAAAGCTCTTTATTCCAATCCCCTTCAGCACACTCAATGGAGGCCAACTCTCTGCATTGTCAACCATTATGGCTGATCACCTAGTCGAGCTGGATATTCTCTTCATGTCCCACCTTTCTACATGCAACTAACTCTTCTTGAAGAAAATGACTTTTCAGAGAAGAAGTAGACTGTATTCAAAAACATAGTCAAAATGTACCATCTTAGGGACATCTGGGTGGCTCAGTTGGTTAAATGTCTGCCTTAAGCTCAGGTCATGATTCCAGGGGCCTGGGATTGAGTCCCACATCAGGCTCCTTGCTTAGCAGGGAGAAGCCTGCTTCTCCCTCTGCCTGCAGCTCCCCCTACTCGTGCTCTCTCTGATAAATAAATAAAATCTTAAAAAAAAAAGTACCATCTTAATATGGATCTGTATCTGAATTCTGCGACTCCCCACCAATGGCAGGACACTATAGGAACAAGAATACAGGCTTTGGGGGCGCCTGAGTGGCTCAGTCGTTAAGCGTCTGCCTTTGGCTCAGGTCATGATCCCAGGGTCCTGGGATCGAGCCCTGCATCAGGCTCCCTGCTCAGCGGGAAGCCTTGTTCTCCCTCTCCCACTCCCCTGCTTGTGTTCCTCCTTTCACTGTGTCTATCTCTGTCAAATAAATAAATAAAAATCTTTAAAAAAAGAAAAGAATACAGGCTTTGGAGTCAGAAACCTGAGCTGAGATCACTGCTCTGCCGCTTAGTTGTTAAGTTCTTAGTATCTCTGTACCTCAAATTCCTCATCTATTAAATGTAACATTCTTAATGACATGAGAATTTAGGTCCAATGACTAGCATAAAGTACCCAGTACAACACTGAGCAAAAGGATCTTCAATAAAAGGTGATGATATAAAGGTAATTACCATTATCAGTGAAAAGCACACTGTCCTGTTGCAGCAGAAAATGGAAATAACTAATATAGTCTTTAAACAACTTGCAGCTAAAGTAGGACTCCTAGATGGTTTCATACCTGAATCACAGTAGAGTTCTACATTTACCAGGCTAAGAGCCAATCTTTTATTTGGCAAAAGACCTAATCCGAGGTTTATACTGGTTTGCTAAATTGATCATACCCCATGTGGGAAGTTTTGACCGTCACACAGTGTATCTCCTTAATTTTACAGCCAAAAACATTTCTTAAACTGGGTACCTTTTAAATTAATACATCAGTCACAATTAGACAGCAGATAAACGGAAGGACAGATTAGCAGAAATGTATCTATCATTTCTGGAAAACATATTCAGAGCGCTCTATTAGCAATGGATTAGTAGCATCATTTTCAGTATTTTTAAGCACGAAAGACTGAATATTACATTCCAAAAGTTTAATTAAAATAAAAAACTGTTGTGTTAAAATTAATCCTGCAGGCACTCAGCAGAAAACAGAAATAAAAGAAACTTACAACAAAAGAACCAAACACTAACTTGATAAAAATGTTGGCCTCTGGAAAGGTAGGTTATCTGTCACATGGGAGTAGGAGACCAACATTTTATTGTTATATACTTTTTATATCTGAATTTCCTTCTTTTAAAAATGATTTTGCCTAGGGCGCCTGGGTGGCTCAGTTGGTTAAGTGACTGCCTTTGACTCAGGTCATGATCCTAGAGTCCTGGGATCGAGTCCCACATCGGGCTCCCTGCTCAGTGGGGAGTCTGCTTCTCCCTCTGACCCTCTTCCCTCTCGTGCTCTCTATCTCTCATTCTCTCTCTCAAATAAATAAATAAAATCTTTAAAAAAAATGATTTTGCCTACTAAAATTAATTTAAAAAAAAATGAGGTGCCTGCATGGCTCAGCTGGTTGTGTCCAACTCTTGATTTTGGCTCAGGTCATGACCTTAGAGTTGTGAGACTGAGACCTGCGTTGGGCCCCACGCTGGGCATGAAGTCGGCTTGGGATTCTCTCTCTCCCTCTATTAAAAAAACAAAACAAAACAACCCCCCCCAAAAAAAAACAAAACCCAAAAAACCTTTATGGCACTAATTATTAAAGAACTATGGCACTATATGGTTATAGTCTCTCACCTCCCTTAGAGCTGGTCACTTTGAAGGCAATGATACCATATTCATCTTTGTAACTCTAGCCCCTAGGAGAGTGTTAGCCCTCAACAAATATTTGGTGAACAAATGGAAAAATGATTTAAAAAAGTGACCATTTTCTAATATTTTCTATTTTTATTTTCTTTATGAAGTTTTAAAATTTTAATTCCAATACAGTTAACATACAGTGTTACCTTCAGGTCTACAATGTAGTCATTTTCTAATATTTTTAAGGACCTTTTCTAGTCCCCTTTTAGCACACTCGACTCCTTTGGACAGTGTTTTATAAAAATAATATTTTTCAAGGTGCCTCCTTTTATTTGCTACTCTAAAGTCCAAAGAAGAATGCCTGACCTGGAGACAGCTGTTGACCACACAACATCAAAAACTACCCAGGACTGGAGCAGAGTGGAAGGAACCAGGTATTTCTGCAAGAATCCATTAGCTGATATCCTATATAACTTAAAATTAATAACTAACACATCATGCAAACTATGTGCTAATCTCTAGCCTACGTCCTTCACATGCATTATGTTCGTAAATCCTGACAACAATCCTATGAACATGTAGGTGCTATGACTATCCTCCTTGTACAGATGCTGTACCTAAAACACAGGAATAGGAAGATTTAAAGTCTTTTCTTTCCAGTTTTTTTTTATGCAAACTTTAAGCATAATATGGATATTATCATAAAACTTCCAATATTATTCTCAAGTTCACACCATATT
Source organism: Eumetopias jubatus (assembly GCF_037043125.1). NCBI lineage: Eukaryota > Metazoa > Chordata > Mammalia > Carnivora > Otariidae > Eumetopias > Eumetopias jubatus. The sequence goes on from NW_028274820.1 coordinate 40,688,341, forward strand.
AGATATAAAACCTGGGCGCTCAAGGTATTTGATATCCTCTTATGAATTTTTGAAAATTCTGCCTTTTAATGAGATAAGATGTCCAAAATGTTCATTTTCCTAGAAGATATTTTTGACAAAGCTATCAAGAAGGCACAAAGTTATTTTTCAATGAACACCAACAGATGTCACTTGGAACAGTAATATGGCTCCACCGTCAGGTTACCTGGCTTTTGGCACAGCGTATGTGATTTGTGTTGCTATTCTGGTTAATATAGGAGTTAAAAAAAAATGAAAGGGCCCTCTTGCGTCACAATGGATAAAATAATTTTAAGTTCTATAATTTAAAGGGCTGACTGAAGATCTAACATGTTCTTACTCTAAAAAACTCAAAACAGAGCAAAGCGGAGTCATCTGTCATATTAAAATAGCACTGGGTACTGAAAACAATTCGCAAGAGCAGTAATCTAACTGCTCTGGCGTAAGCTAACACAGGCTCATGATGCTTAGTGCCACTGCCATTTTTTCCACCTCCATCCTCACTGTCCACAAGGACAGCAAACCTGCCAACTGCAGCTCACGGTCTATGCTCAGCATCTAACTTTGTTGTCAAACTTCCCCCAACTATCCCAGTATGTGCTCTCTCCTAGCTGGCTCAACATATCTTTATGTGACAGCTCAGGTTTCAAAGAGAGATTGGACTGAGTTAGAAACCCAGCCTCCTACTTACTTACAAGGTCTGTGACCTTAGACAAATTACCTAAACCCATCAAGACTTCCTTTCCTCAGCGGTAACCTGGAGCTAAAACCAAAACCGAAACCAAACCAAACAACAACAGAACACCAAAACAAAACAAAAACAAAAAACCACTACTATCTGCCTCCTCGGCTGTAGTAAGGATTAAATGACATGGCAGAATACAGAGCTTTAAGCACGGGGCCCAGCACAGAGTAAGCACTCCGTAAGCACGAGCTCCAGTGGGCCTGTGCGCACTGTGCATGTGCATGCATTCTCTCTCTCTCTCTCTCTCTCTCTCTCTCTCTCTCTCTCTCTCCCCTAAGCCTGGGCTCCGTCTCTACTGCCTCTCCTGAAATCCTAGCACCACATTCGATCTCCCTACCTTCAGATGCTTCAAATCCTTCTCTCTTCAGTGACTCTTTTTCCTCTCTGTCTACAGATAGCTATGGTTCTCACAACAAAATAGAAAAAAGCAATAAATCTCTCAACCTCCTCTCTCCCTGAACATCCTTCCACTCTTTCTCTTCAAGTTGCTGTACTCTCTCCCTTCTTTTCTTTCACAGTAAAACCTTTACGTTGAGTGGTCTGTTGCTGGTAATATTTTCTCATATAGGTTTCTACTTCTGCCATTCTACTTAAAATTGATTTCTTAAAGGTAACTGCTGACCTCCATCTTTCAGTTCAAAGACCTTTACTCGGGCTTTATCCTGGTTGGTCTCTGCCGCAGTTGATACCACTCACCTCTTCCTCCCTCCCCTGTCCTTTATCCCTCCACCAACTCCTCCTAACAACTGTTCATTTCAGTTCTCCGCCTGAAAGCTGCTTCTAGTTTTTTCCATCTATTCTTCTTTCTGTGTCCTAAATGCCGGGTCTCCAAGTTGCATCACTGGTGCCCCATCGGCTTGGAGATCTTACCCATTCTCCTAGCTTCACACGTGACGACCTTTAGAAGAGCATTTCTGGTCCCCAGCCTTCTGACAAGGCTCTGGTTCTCCACTGAGTGAGGCAGAGTAAGGTAAACACTGCACGGGGAGTCAGGAGACAGGCTGTCGCAGTCCCACCCCTGCCTACTAAGTCACCTGGTTAAATCTCCGAAGATTTTTGGGCTTTTCATCTCGATTAGAGAGGTAACACCAGATAGAAGGTCTTGTAAAGTTTCTGCAGCTTCTTAAATATCAGAAAATTCTAAAATTTATGGTATCACCATCTATCCAGGCGCTCAAGCCAGAAACCCGGGAGTCATCTTTTAATCTTCCTTTATTTTTCACCTTGCCACACTTTCCGAGACTTTGTGAGACTGATTCTCAAACATCCTTCAAATATATCTCGTCTCACTGAAAATAAAGCTTTGATACTATGTGTATGTGTATACACACACACACACACACACACACACACACACACACACACATATATACTTAACATAAATAAATTTTAAACTGATAAAACAAAAACAAACCCCCAAATATATCCTCTATCTCCACTGTCACAGCCTACTTTAGGTTAATGCCATCCATCCACCCCACTATCCCCAGCTTAGATCCTCCTAACAAGCCACCCACCCTCAGTCTTAAGGCCCTACGTGGCACTGTCCACACTGAAATGGAATTATCCTTCTTCAAACACAATCCTGATCATGCCATTTGTCTTGCCTTCCACTGGTGAACGATGACTCATCCTTTAAGGCTACCTCCCCTTCAGAAAGCCTTCCTGACCTTGCCACTGAGTCAGCTCCACCTCCCCAAGGACCCCGTGCACACCCCTGACAGCCCTTCTCAACTGTACATATGCTGTATTCCAAAGATCTTTTTACCTGACTGCCCCACGAGAGGATAAACTTCTTATAAAACCATGCATTTTTTTATTTATGTTTGTATCCCTAGCACCCAGGGCAGAGCTTCCTGGGTGAAGGAATGGATGCCTCCAGAAAGGAGAAAGCAGGCTCTCGAATAATTAGCTGCTTTCTTTACATTTGATGTCCCCAGTATCATAATCTTTGGTCATTGCTTGCCAATTCACTCACTTTCTGTGCTCTAACATCCTTGTTTATAACGTGGAAACACCTGGCTTTTGCTTGCCATTCATTTGTCCAACAAATATTTATCACATGTCTATTTATGTGCCAGAAACAGTTACAAGCAGCAGTGAACAGGTAGGTCTCTGGTATCGAAGTACACTCGAGATGAGCACACATACACCGACATCTAAAACCAGCAGATGGTGCTGGGTGCCCTGGACAGAACTGGAAGAAGGCACGAGGACAGTGAGTGACCTGGCTGTCTTTCTGAGCAAGCCTCTGTTGACCTAAGACGTGAAGGGAAGAGCCTTTAGGCAGAAGGAAAAGCGAGAGGGAGTGACCTTGGAATATCTGAATAAAAGAAAGGCAGCCAGGGTAGCTAGCAGAGGAGAGTACAAAACGGAGGGTGGAAAAGATGGGGCCACAAGGGAAGGAGCTGTGGCTCTATTCTAAGTGCAGCAGGAAGCTGCCGGACACACAGTCTCTGGAGGGTACACTTATTTCTCATTTTCTCTGGTTTCTGCTCAAATATCATCTCATCCAAGAGGTTTCCCTGATCATCCTATTAAAATGTAACCCCTCCCCCACATCCCATCCTGCCTTGGCCCTTCTCCACTCTCACCTGGCTCCTTTTTCTTCAAGGTTCTTAGCACCACCTGATGTCAGAGATTTGGGTTTTTTTTTTTTATTATTATTATTTTTTGGTTTGAGTATAGTTGACACAATGTTACATTAGTTTCAGGTGTGCAACATCTCCATATGTTATGCTGTGCTCACCACCGTGTAGCCACCATCTGTCACCTTATGACACTGCTACACTATCACGGACTAGTCCCTATGCTGTGCCTTTTAGCCCTGTAGCTTATTTGTTCCATAACTGGAAGCTGTACCTGCCCCTCTCCTTCACCCGTTTGGCCATCCCTCCCACCTCCCCCCAGAGATTTGTTTTCTTGATGGCTGCCTTTTTCTACCCACCAAACCCTGAGCAGGGACGTGGCTCCTCACAGCCACATCCTAAACCTACCAGAACAGTCAGCTTTCATTAGGAGTGTGTTGAGTGTACTCACAAGTAATCTGATTTACATTTTAAACAGATCTGGGGACAACAGATTTAGGGGAGTCAAGAATCAAAATGAATTAAACCCATGAGGGGGCTTTCACAGAGGCCCAGAGGAAAGACAAATGTGGGAGAAGTATGAGGGTGAGAACTAGCACCGTGGTGGTTACAGAACCGTGTAACGAATGGCCCTTGGTGTTAGAAAATTCGCATGGCACAACTGTCCCGAAGTAATGATGGGACAATTGTTTTCTTCAGGTGGGGCCATGAACTCCTAAAAAATAGATATTTTTAAAAGCTGCTGAATTGAGCAACTATTCTTCTGTACTCCTATGTTCTCAAGCTCAAGTTGATAAACTGATGTAATGTGACAAAATCTATTAACACTAAAACAATGCACATGCCCCTTGACCTAAAAATTTTCATTGCTAGGAATTTATCATTTGTATATGCTCACAAAAGTATGTCAAAATATACTGCAGGGATATTCACCTTGTCATTGCTTATGATATCCCCAAACTGGAAACAACATGAACACCTGTCAACAGGAAACTGCTTAGAAAAACTCAAGAAAAAAATTTTACACAGCTATTAAATAAAATGAGGAAAGCGCTTTAAGGTATATTGTATGCACCTGACATTCATGTAACATTGTGTCAACTATAGTTCAATTTAAAAAAGAAATATTGTGTATTTAGAAATATCCTATTTGCGGTAAAACAGACACACACAACACTGATATTGATACAATATGTGATGTACAGAGAAAAAAGGGAGAGAGAAATATTGATGTAAACAGAAAAGTTTTCTTTTCTGAAGGATATATAACATACCTGAAGAGTGGTTATCCTTTGAAGAGAGAAGGAAACTGGGAGTGGTAGAGAATCTTACTTTCGCACATACCTTTCTGAATTATTTGATTTTTTTGAACGGTGAACATGTATTTTAATTTTTAAAACACACTATCATCATCTCTTTGAGACAACTAACAGAATAAATAAGAATGTACCCGATGTATCATTACTTGCTTTCTGATTTTATGGACAGTAGCTCCAATGACTCATTTATATACACTCCATGAACGAACACACATACATGACAGGCATGCATGCAGATGAAAATATATGTGAACGCTGTGAAATGCAGTGGGACAAATGCCTTTGGTTAGAACACAGTAGATACACAGCCCACATCCCGAAGTGACCGCCTTCCAGGGTAGCGCCGATGCGCAATCTGTGACTAAACAATCTGAAAGCAGTTTTCGACAATGCTTGTTGCTATCCTGATTGCCAGCGCTTCAATGACCATGTTTTTGTCCTCAAAGAGACACGAACTGGTCCATTGCTTAAGGAAGTCTCTTTTTAGCCTCTTTCAGCTGTGTTGCCATTTAATGTGAAATGATGATTCCTTCCATTCCCACAGTGCAATCCATTCCCTCAACAAAGCCCTCTGTTGGCTCCTATGGAAAAGGTACCACTCAAAAGAAGATGGATACCACTTTCTTTTCTATGACAGAATTTATTTTATTTATTTTTCTTATGCTCCAGGGGCTTAGATGGTAAAACAAAATTTATGTAGGGAAAGGGAAATACAACCTCATATATTCTTAGGAAAAGCAGTCTATGTTGCAGGTTTTGTAAAAAACAAAACAAAACAAAACCTAAAACAACAAGAACAACGACAAACTACATTATATTCAAATAGCTCTTTCAGTGGCAGTTAATTATCTTGCCTTGACTTCGATCACCTACCTAGTCTGCACAAGGACTCAATCTCTCTCAGTGTTACCAAAAGAGGTGGGGGGGGGCTATGTTTTCAGAGTTCACTATATCTGCCTAAACTATTTCTAACCTCAGGAATGTAAAATGTTTACCACATCCACTTTTTCTTTTCAGTTGTAAATGTATTTCTAAAGCAAATATTCTAATTACCATTTACTGGGAAGTCAGAGAATAGTTGGGTATTTTGCAAGTCAATTCAGGAGAAAAATAGAAAAACTGGTTAAGTCCAATTTCGGGGAGGTTACACAGTAGGCCCAAGCACACAGACAGAGCCCCTCACCAAGCACCCCCCTGGGTCCCACATTGTCATGTTAACGACAGCAAACCAAAGCCCCAAGGGCAGGAGAAGGTAGATTACCAGGCCGCACTAAAGCCAGGACGGTGGTTCTCTTTATCTCTTTTTAAAGACCCACCTGCAGGGACACATACCAAGTTCTAAAGTATTAGGTCACTCCAGGTCGTTTGCATTTTTCTACCCAACGACGAGGAGAAACAGCAAATCTTTATTACTGAAAAGCGCCATGCTGAAACAAAATCACATAAACCACCCAGAAATGCGAAAGCCTCTCCCCGACGAGGACGGATCTTGAACTGCTGAATGATTTCTGACCAGGGAGAGGTGGGGGAAGGTGAGCGAGCCCGGAGGAGAGACATTCCCCAGAAACAAAACCTGAGGCTGGGGGCTGGGGTACTATAGGGCAGGACCCCGCAGATGGAGCGGAGAGGAGCTCTGCTGAGTGAGGTCTAGACTCAGTCTTAGCCAATGTCGCTGATGACACCAGTGACCTGTGGGAAGGAGGGGACTGCCAACTCACTCTCCGGCACAGAAATCAAGTTTCCAGAAGCTCAAAGTGTTAGTGACTTCACTTGGTAATTACCAATACCCCAAAAAGCGGCGCTTTGTAAGGCAGCACCAAGCCCTGTGGAATGCCTCTGAACTAGATTAAACCACCAGGCTAGTAATTAAACCAACTTTATATGGGAGAGGTCTCTTGCTCAAACTTGAGCAGTCCTGCTCATTTCAGGAGAACGACTGTAGCACAAAAGTGGAAACGAGCCACTTCTGAGCCTCAGTGTCAGCACAGATACCATCCTCAGCAGCCTCTGCTCTCCTAACTGCGAAATCGGGAGCCCAGCTTCTTGGCAGGGGTGGGACAGGGAATTTCGGTTTTGCAATGCAGCGAAGATGCAAAGGGCTCTCAGCCTTGTATCATTTGCAGGTAGTTGAACAGTCTCCGTTTCTGTGTCAGCAAACAAGTTTTTACCATTTTATCTTTTGAGACATTTCGATAGCAATCATTGCCATAGCACCTAAGTGCTTTTGCACCAGACAGCCCGCTGAAAGACTGCTTGGCATCTTGTCAGAATGACATGCTGCCACATCGTGTTAGTCTGCAAAGAGCCTAAAAATTTAGAAGAGAAGATGATTTTTCTTCAGATTTATCAATGCTATGCTTTGTGACAATACGGCTACTTCCTGGGCAGCTGGATAATAACTTGGTAGACGAAACAGCTCTAACAGTGTTTTCCACGGCGCAATCACACACCGAGCATTTGAAGTGCTACTTAAAGAACCGGCAGATTTATTCCTAAACACCACATATGTCTAAACATAAGGCAAGTTTTTTTCCCCCTAGAACTAACCCCAGAAAAGAAGGGGTCGCATGATATTCAATTCTAACTAAGTCTCAGGTCATGGGGTACTTTTCCAATCACTTCACCTTGACACGTACAGAGTAGCATTCGGGGAAGGGCAGATTTGCTTGAAACAACGTCAACTGTTACCAACACTGGATGCCTGCCAAGATCACCTGCAAACCTTGAGTTTTAAAAAAAGGGTGAAAAAGTCTTCCCAGGGGTAGGATCTCACAAATACTGTGTTGGATGTCAAAACCCAGCACTGAAAGTTCACGCTCAGAAGCACTATCGGTTGTCACAATATGGGACCAGGTATATCCACTCAGGGTGAACTGGGAATAGGAAAAAAGAAACAACTGCCCTAATGTGATCTGTCTGTGGGATAACATTTCCAGGGACAACACTGCACACGGAGTCCAAAAGTGCTTCACCTTGCCAATGTGGGATACAAATGAACACAATGTACTCCACAAGACCATGTGAATGGCTGATTCAGAAAGTGGTGACCAAAACATTGATTCAAAATTCTTACAAAGAGTTTCAGCAGCATACTTCTTGACATGTACATACAGAAAAGAGTAATACCAATTTTGTAAGACAGGATTTTGTCTATTTATGGGGAAATAAATGAAAACTACTTTATGTAAACATCTGACTTCAGGTTTACTTATTCCTAAAGGTTTACTTAAGTCAAGTTGGCCATGAAAAAGATTTTTTGAACCTTCTTATTGAAAAATGGTAAACACTTTATGTTTGATAAAGCATTATAGCTGGGCATATATGGAGCTAATTCTAATACATTCCAATTCAACTTTTTGGTAGAGGAATGTGACTTAACAAATTTCAAGAATTTTCTGAAAGCCTGGTTTTGCAATTATTCTGAAAAACTGTTTTCTAAATGAAAAATACATACGGATAGGGCCGGAACATACAGGATCAGAAAATAAATTCCCCATCTGGTCTGGGCTTTTCCTTGAACTGAGCACTCAGCCTATCTTCTGAGAAATGGTACCCTGCGATCCTTGCATCTCTCCTTCACAGAGGGCAGTGCTGACAATTGGGTTTTTGTACTAACAACAAATCCAAATAAAGTTCCAGCCATTGTTGCTGCAAGGAGCCATGTAGCTGGGCAACACTAACATCACAGTCATCTGTGATTAGTGTATTTTGAGGGCGCCCTATGCGCCCCACAAGCAGAATGTCTTCTCCAGGTCCCAAAATGTGAGGAATCAATTTCATGCTGAGAAGAAGTTTATTTACATAGTTCACCCCATTTGCTAAGTTAGGAGATGAACACACAACCTTAACAATTGACTGAAAGGAAAGTTACCTTGTAGATCCCAAAGAACCCCAGGTCCCTTACGACAGACAGGGCACTGACTCGGGGACCAGTGGTGATCTCTCCAGCCACTTGCAAACGGATCTTGACAATTTCCAAAGGATTCGTGAAAATCACCTGGGAGCCTCCTGCCTAAAAGAGAGAACAAGTAAAGATTTAGGACCAGAGAAGGGTCAGGGTAAGGTGGGTTAGGAAGAGGGGAGAGACTGTCCTCCGTGGAGCACATAGTATTCTATCCTCAAGAGACTGCGGTTTCAATCCTTCTTCCATCAATGAAGACAGTGATGAATTTGAATCAAAATACAGTTACTGCCAAGGAGGCTTTGGGTACTGAGGTCCTACTTCCCTCACACAGAGGCTGAAAGAGGGAAAAGGGCAGAGACACATGATGTCTCCTGGCCTCACCAAAGTCCTTAGGTGGAAATGACAAAGATTCCCTGAAGCACAAACAGCAGCCATCACAGGGCTCAAAGCCAAAGGCACAAAGGCAACAATAAAATGAAAATCAAATAGTATCCAAATAAAGAGACACTGACCTGCTTGTCAGAATAGGAGGAGACAGGGCAGACACAGGTTCTCCCATGATGGGCCTCATGATTCTGGCAATGATTGAAGAATTGCCAGAGAACATGTAAACTTAGATGAAAGCTATTTTTTCTTCTCTTAAAAAATCAGGTCCATCATCAAACACCATTTTATGGAGTTGCATATTCTTATAATTTTATTCATGTATTACCTGTGTATAGATTGCTCTTTTCATATAAGATATGTCCAAGTAGTAAAAACATGCATTAAGTCAATTACGGCCCAAACTTTGAGCAAAGTATGTTATTTCATTCCAGCAGTGGCTGGGTGCCTCACCTCCGAGATCATCAGTGGAAATCTTTAAAGTGTGCTATAAGGGAAATTTTAAGCTAGTTATTTTGAAGCTAAGCCTATATTTATTATAAGCAATTACATTCTTTCCCACTGTACTTCGACTTGTTATTCCTTGTCACAAATACATTAAATTTTTATTTCACCCACACTAAGTTTGACGCAGAGTATAGTTCAGAATCTTTATTACATAGTGATGTTACCACACTAGACCATAGACACGGTGCTGATATTTTATAGCTCAGTTGGTGCCATCATGGTAACAAGCATAATTTGGACTAATATTATACATAACTACTTCTTGCTAGATTCTCTGACACCATTAACCAATGTATGTGCCCTCACAAAAGGGCCAGTACTAGTCAACACTGGCTACAAAGACAATCTTGGAAGTATAATTTATAATACTTGGAAATAAAAATTAGACACAACGTAAATATCCAATGGTCAGGGGTGGATTAAATGAATTTAAGTATGTCATGCAATGAGATACTATGCTGCCAATAAAAATACTGTGGGAAATGTTCAATACATATACTGGGAAGTAAAAACCCTCACATTTAAATGCATGTACCGCTTTCCCCCCATTATCCCTTACTATCGTGTGGAGAATATACCAGTATAGTGCTTTTGAGATGGTAGGATTACCAGTGGTTTATTTTCTTTTCTGCTGTATTTTGTATTTCTTCTACACAGATCATCTATTACTTCTATAAAGAAAAACAAATACCTCTGCATAACTTATCTGATATCCATAGCCATATTAGCCAAAAAAAGCAAAGAAATCTGTTCACCCATCAATTCTCTATAAATCAAATTGCTTTTCCACCTTTACCAACTTGGCATTTTAACCAAGACACACTTGTTCTTAAAAACAGACCAAGCTTTCCCCTCTCTCCACACATTACAACTGTCCTGAAGGCAGCAATATTGTTCAGTGTCTTGGCTGCCACACGGGCCACCCCTCCTCACTTACTTGTTTCACCCATCACCTTCGGCTCTCCTAGGTGACTCTCAGGAGGCAAGCCAAACAATCTTGGTAGGAGAAGACCGAGGATGGATTCACCAAAAGGCCCCAGAAAGGCCCTGGGAAAGTGGGAAGGAGAGCATGGGGCGACACGCCCAGAGGCCAGTGTGTTCCTCTGGTCCACACACATCGCTCTTCTCTTTGGCTCAGAAGACCCACGCTTTGCTCCCACACTGCTGTGACCTGAAGGGAGGCAGGAGGACCAACCCACAGCCTGTCTATAGCCCTTCAGGATTTTGTGGGCTTGCACCTACATCATTCCACATGACACAAAGGGAGTTAAGCTTGGCAGAAGGAAGACAGGCAATGGACCTGGCCAAGTAACAGCACCAATGGCACGGTGAGAATTATGGTTGTGCTTCTTGACCCAAGCTCTTGAGTTGCAAAAATGAACAGAAATTTATTTTAAAATCATATATGGGGGCAGAACTGCTGAGAAAGATTTGCGGAGTTGGAATTAGTCTGAGGCTGATTTTTAAAAGCTCAGAAGTGGGCGAGAGCATCTCTATCAAGGGCAGAATGGAAAGCGGTTTGCGTACACTGATCTTGAAGAGCAGCAGAGGAACACAAAGCAGACTCACCATGCACTGCCAACAGTGGGTGGGGAGGCAGCTAAGCACCCCGTGCGCAGACCGAGCCCCAGTCCCTATGTGTCAAACCACCTGACTTCATATGAGGCTCGAGGAGATGGCAAACGGACCGCAGCAGTGACTCCAAACAGGATTCTTTTCCCGTCTCCTGAAGTGATGGTTCTCCTCCCTGGCTGCATGTTACAGTCTCTTGCAGAGCTTTGAAAAGTAGTGACTTCTAAATCCTACTCCAGACAAATAAGAAATTCTGCAACCACCCTTTCAAAAACAGTTCCTACGTGATTAAGATGTGCAGTGAGAGCTGAGGGTCGCCTGACTTCACTGCACCGGCCGCCACAATCCCTCTGAATTCTGAGAGGCTGCTTGACAGGCTTCCTTACAGCTGGGATTTCTATTTCCAGTTTTCCACTTTCTTTCAGAGAGCAACTTTTATGTTTTACATGTGATCTCACAACAAACTTCTTATACAGCTCCAGGTGGTGCCACTGGTAAAGGTACAATTCTTAAGTACAGAATTGTACCTGCTGTCTTACTCGCCCTCTTGTGTCTGCACTAACACTTGTCAAAGTTCATGTTACTTACAAAATAAGAACTTAATACTCAATGCCCTGACTCCAAGCCAATCGATAGATACCGATTCTTTTAGCACTGCAGAGTGAATTCTAATCCCTAGGGACAATGCGAAAGTCAAATCCACTTCAGACAGCTGCAGGGAACAGACACAGTGGGAAGAGAGGGTAAGGATACTGAGACAAAATGATGGGCTCCTTGCCTCGGGTGGGCTCAGAAAAAAAGAGCTGACAGACTCAAAGTGGCACATTGTAGAGGTTCTGAAGATGAATCGGTCCTTTGGAGTCAAGCTGGAGGAAATGAGAGACTCCGAGGCACCGAGAGACGATGCTTATCATCAGATGCAGTGTCTGGGCATCGCCACGACTTGATCACTGAGCGGCACACTGGCCGAGGCGCTCCCGGCTCCCGACCTATTGTCCATTCACAGTGCCTCACCCCGTCTCTGCCCCGGGAGATCAAAGACAGCGGGCTCCGCCGGCCCGCCAACAGGAACACCTATTGTGTATGATGGCTTTGTGTCCCTCATCACTTGAGAGACCTGGCTGTGTGAAGACGCTGTTGTGTGTGCGTGTGGAATTTGGTCACAAATCATTTCCCTGGAACCTTCTGGAGTCTGTGGCAAGTAGGACAGGCGAAGATTTTCTACACTAGGACTGGCTCTGTGTGGCACATCATCTTTACAGTGGGCACACTGACTTGTCTACAGGTTTCCTCGTATGTTCCTTCTCGCTGAAATCGTAGTTGCTACCCAGCATCTGGATCCATCTAAAGACAAACACATGTACTTACAGCAGACGCACTTCTGCTACCTGATCATTCACTCATTCACGTCATCAAAATTCACCACATATTTAGAAGTAACCGAGCTCACGGTCTGTCCTGAGAACGCCAAGGACATGAGGCGAGTGAGAAAGCGTTCCTGTTCTCAAGGACCTTGAGATAGGAGCGAAGTAATAAATACTCATGAAGCACCTATTACTGGCTACTGGGCTATTGCTTTGCATGGATTACCTATCTTTAGCCCTCTCAGAGGTATTTTTTCCAGATTTTACAGAAGAGAAAATTGAGGCATAACACATTAAAGAAACTGTTATGGGCTGAACTGTGTCCAACGAAATTCATACACTGAAGTAAGTCCGCACCCTCAGCACCTCAGAGGGTGACGTATTTAGGGACAGGGCCTTTACAAAAGTGGTCAGAGGAAGAAGAGGTCATATGGGTGGGCCCTACTCCAATGTAACTGCTGTCCTACTGAGATATGGACACAAACGTGCACACAGAAAAGACCATGTGAGTGCACAGCGAGAAGGCAGCCACCATCAAGCCAAGGAGAGAGGCTTCAGAAGAAACCAACCCTGCCAACACCAGCTTGGACTTCCAGCCTTCAGGGATGTGAGAAAATAAATTCATGTTGTTTAAGTCACCCAGTCTGTGGTATTCTGTTATGGCAGCGCTAGCAAGCTAATACAGCACTTAAACAGGGCTACACAGACAGCAAGCAAAGGATTTTCCACTAGGCCCAATAAATATATGCCTTATGAATAGGAAAAAATGGCACATGGGAAAAGGCAATTATAATATACACAAGGTAAGGTCCAGACAAATTGCCATGGCAATTCGAACGAGAGCAAGATTTCTGCTGGCTGGGATAATGTGGAGAAGTGGGAAGGCATGTAAGAAAATAAGACATCAGCGGGTGACTGCATACAGTCAGGATTTAGCTAATCCAGGCGGAGAAGGGCACGAAGGCACAGTGACAGGGGCCTGCCACACTTACAGGGTAAAGAGACCCAGCACCACATCTGTCCAGTAAAATTTTAGTAAGAATGATCATTATGATGAGATCAACATTATCATCCACTGGTATTTATTTGGGTGCTAACTACGTACCAGGCATTATGCTAAGAACTTTGTAAGAATTTTCCCTTTTGGTCCTCATCATATAAGGTGGGTAATATTCTTCCAGTTTTATAAGTGAGCAAAGCGAGCCCGAATGGGTGAAGGAGCTCATGTAACCTGCCTGAGATCACAAAGCTGAGAAAGGGGAGCCTGGATGAAGAGCCGACCTGCTGGAGGCCAGCCACGCCCTTACACCACAGAGCACCACCCATCCTGGCAGCTCGCAGGACCAACCAGCCGCCCGCACTGGCCACGCAGAGCTAGGAGAGAGAACGCTGAAGATAAGGCCACTGGGGCCAAATCGCAGGAGGCCTTCGAATGCAACTCTGAAGACTCAGGCTCCGTCCTGCAGATGGTACCTTCCTGTGTTCATGTGCTGGGAGCAAAGTAGGTCCTAAATAAAGTTTAGGAGCTGGAGAGTGTCATGACTAATACCTACATCTCAGAAAGACGACTAGGCAGCAGAAAGGAGAGGGTTCAGGAGGGAAGGAGAGCCCTGGGGCAGGGCCAATAATTAGGGTTTTAGCAGACTAGGTGGGAGATTAAAAAAAAAAAAAAGACCAGAATCAGAACAACTGCACCAGTAATAAGGTAGGGGTTCGGGGGTGCGTGAGTAACGATGCAGTAGGGAGCACCAGGGCCCGGCTGCTGAATGTGGGGCCAAAGGAGTGTGTAGGAGCAAAGAAAGGACCCATCATTTTACATCTGTGTAACAGGACCATAGGGACATAAGGGTGGGGGACACATCCAGAAGGCAATGGAAAGGTGAGTTGGGAGTTAGGGATGGAGATGGACGAAGGCGTCATCCCACATCTGTGCCAACCGAAGGCAGGAGCTCACATGGGGTCCAGGGAGATGAAACACCAGGAGTGGAGACCTAAGAAGTGATGAGAAGCCTCTGCCACACACCACGGACCACGGTGTACAGCAATCCAGGCACAGAAGAAAGGGGCTTTCAAAGAGAGAAGGCTAACAGTGGCACAGGGAGGCAAGGTCCAGCTCACGGTGTGACCTGTGACCAGGAAGATGGGAAAATGGATGCTGGAAAATTTGAGTTTGTATAAAAGGGAAAGAGAAAGATGATGTCATCTATGGAAGCCAGCAAGGTAGAATGCAAATGTATTTAGCGTAATTAAGGAGAAAAATTCTGGGGGAGAGTGAAAAGATAAAACAGAGCTGTTACACTTATGCAGAACAGTGTACAGGTTCTGGGTGGGGGAAGAGAGGAAGTCAGGGTGTGAAGCAGATGGTAGGGGCCTGCCCTACTACTTATGCTCCACAGATAAAGAAAAATAGAATCAAATGGATCAGGATTTAGCAAAAGGAGGTGATGAAAGCTCTCTCATAAGCCAAACACAAAACAACAAATGACCTCTGAGAATCAACAGTAAATGTAATATTCCGGCTCTCCAGAAGTTAAGGTGAAGTTAGTCCAACGTGCAACCCAGACAGGTCAACGAGGTAGCTAATGACGTCTAAAGACGAGTCCAATGCAATGGCTCACACATTCCACCCCTCAACTCCCAGAGACAAAGACACGGCAAGCTGCGATGTATCTACATGCTATTTAGGGCTGTGATCTGCACCTGCCCGAGGAGACCCAGAGCCACGGGCAGCACCACAGTGGGTTCCCTACTGAGACCCCAGTGCATGCACAGGACTTGCAGGTGAGGAGTAAGTCAGTTCAGTGAGATGTGGATTCTTACCCAGGCTATTACCAGGTACTGAGCAAGAACGTTTCATTGCCCACCACACTGGGGTGAATACGAGTATCAGTGTGACAAAATATTTTGGAGCATTTTTTTTAAAGAAATTCGTGTGTCCACTCTAGAGCAGCTGTGTAAGAGTGAACAAAACTAAGGAAGATCCCCACCCTTATGGAGCACATGTTCTAGAAGTTATTTATAGGATTATGTGAAGATTAAACGAAAGCATGCACATAAAGCATGTACCCCAGTGCCTAGCAATCAATGGTACTGACCACCATTAACAAATATAGGACAGAACTCTGTTTAGGTGAATTTAGCTTACCAAATGCCCTCAAAGCCAGTACAAATGAGCTCCCATTTTGTCTTTTCCTAGAAACCTGTAAATTAAAACTTCTTTTTGAGGAAAGCACAGTGATACTGAGCATTCCAGGAAGTAGCAATCTCGAGTAAAAAAAGTTTGGGGGGGGGAAAAAAAATCTCGGGCGCCTGGGTGGCTCAGTTGGTTGGGCCACTGCCTTCGGCTCAGGTCATGATCCTGGAGTCCCGGGATCGAGTCCCACATCGCGCTCCCTGCTCGGCGGGGAGTCTGCTTCTCCCTCTGACCCTCTTCCCTCTCGTGCTCTCTCTCTCTCATTCTCTCTCTTTCAAATAAATAAATAAAATCTTTAAAAAATCTCCCCTAGTGATGGGTGATAGAGAGGTGCTCAACATAACTGGAGAGTTTTTATTTAAATTCATTTAACTTTATCAATTAAATTCAAGCTGACATTCAACAAAATGTGGGTACTTCTAATTCTGACATACTTCTGTTACTGAGAAATGGTTCATCCTGTCCTGCTGCAGGAAGGAGCTGCTAAATCAGCAATGGCTAGCTGACCAACATAGCCTCTACCACACTCTGTCAGGGGGACTGGTTTCTGCACCTCCATTCAGCTGTGGACTGCCCCCAGCACCAGCAAACCACTTTGAAAATGAGCACCCTGGGTCCCAGAAGGAATGGAGACAAGAGACTAGGTTGGGTGCAGCACAAAAGCTCCCCACTGCCGAAAACGAGGTATAGGGCACGTTCTTTTGACCAGGTAGTAAGACTGCTACAAGGAAAGCCACACAAATGCCCTTTCCATCCAAGATCAACTTCTAATGTTGACCTTTAAAGCTGTCCCAAGTCAATGCCAGATGTCCCATTCCACTACCAACACGAATCAAAGTTCACGTCTCCAGGACAGTTGAAGCGGTTGTGATCCTTTTATATAATGATCTTCATAAATTCACCTCTGCATCAAGAAGGCTAAGAGCAACCAGAAGGGGACATGGGACTGTGGAAGCTACAACTATGTCAGCATGAAGCCTAAGCACCAAGCTTCTCAAATGAATAGGGCTCTATCGACACAAAGCATCGTTATTTCCAAATGCTCTAATTTTTCACAAGACACTCCTCATGGCTCAAAGTAAAATTACAGGTTTTTTCCCCTCTAATACCCCCCTTCTCTGAAATGGGCTAGAGAGTCTGCAAAGAACCTGAAATGTGGCTTCCATCCCAGCTTTTGCTCACTGACCAGATGCTACTGTTATCTTGATTTCTTCTTCTTTCTCACAATTTTGTCACCCAAATTCCTCTTGCCATGTTATGTAATGATGAAGATCATTGTTGACACTTCTGATGTTGCACAGGTAATTTTATTGTGGGAAGTGATGAATCTACTTTTTAAAAACAGAATTTTGAGAAATCAAATAGAAAGGCAACATACCCTAGGACTCTAATGCATTGTCCAATTTCTCCAAGTACTCCATGGAAGTGACCTTCACACTAAAGTGATCCTACCATAGTTTAGGTCGAATAATTGTGAACAAGTAGGTTTTAAAGTCACATGCCTTAAAATGACTTGCCAAGGCTATCTGCTTTTCATTAAGCTACGGAAAAGAGCCGTAGCTTTAATACATTATCTAAAGGATTGGTTCTGGAGCTCCAGTTCATATTTCTCCAGGATCCATTTTCTTTCACCTGTTAGGAACTAAACAAGTCCTTCTCCAAAGCTTCTTTCCTAACCTAGATAGTGTCCCTGAGCGTTCTTTCTCGGGACCTGGGGAGTTGAGTCAAAAGTACTCACAAGATGAAGAAGCATGCTCTCATATGATCTGCATCCCGTGAAACCATTCTAGGCAACAGTCTCGAGACTATTCAGAAACTATTAACAGCCTTGCATTAAAAAAAAAAAAAAAAAAATCAATCCTGTCATCAATCTGCTGTCCACAGAAAACGCAGCGGTGTATTTTTTTTAACATAGCGTAATTCCTGTTATATTTTAAACTAAAAGCATTAAATATCACTGTATTTAATCACCTCCCTTTAATTTGAATTCACATGGTAGATACTTATAGCTACTTAAAAAATTAAGTGGCAAAATGTATATGAAGAATGTGTATCTTGATATTTTAATTATGCTCAATTGAATGTACTTAGATTCAAAGTGCTTTTCACAAATGACATGTGCTAAGAATATCTAATTGCACACTGACATTCTAAAATGTGTGCTTACATGTGTCAAAAATAGATTAATATGAAGTTATGGAATATGGCTTTTTTAAACTAAAACCCAAATACATTATTTTGATTATCTGGATACAAATAAAATTGTAACTATAAAAAAGGTCTACACTAGTAAATGTCTAATGATGCATGTTACATATAAAATGAATGCCCAAGTGATGACAGTATTTGGTATTTAGATAAACTGAAAAACAAAGATTTCTTAAGAAATCTAAGCTTCGAGATATTTTCTATTTACTCTCTTACTAACTCAATGTTACAGGGAGACATGAAAATAATTTGTATGTGTTATAGGTATTATCATCGTATATAAAGATCACAGGGAGGGGCACCTGGGCGGCTCAGCTGGTTAAGTGTCTGACTCTTGATTTCGGCCCAGGTTATGACCTCAGGGTATGTGATCAAGCCCTGCATCGGGCTCCACGCTCAATGGGGAGTCTGCTTGAGATTCTCTCTCCCTCTCCCTCTGCCCCTTCTCCGTCTCTCTCTCTCTCTCACCCTCTCTCAAAAAAGAAAAAAGAAAGACCACAGGGAGGTGCCTGGCTGCCTCAGTCGGTGAAGCACATGACTCTCAATCTTGGGGTTGTGAGTTCGAGCCTCACACTGGGCACAGAGCTTACTTAAAAAAAAAAAAAAAACAGAGGTATAAAAAAAATATTCAGCAAATAGCAGTGGATGAATGAAATTAAAATATAGTAGCTGACAGCAGTCAGGTACTTGGCAATACTGAAGACAGGTATTCAACAAGCTCACAAAGAAGCCGGCAAATGTGAGGGGGCACGAAGCCAAGAGGCCCCTCACCCTCTACCCAGCTCTGAAGGGACAGTGCTGGACCCAGTGCCCACAGGAGACGTCATCCCTCAGCTACAATCAAGAAGCTGAGTCCTTGCTGCAAGTTGAGAAAAGAACCTTTAGTGTAACTCCTAGTGTTATAGACTAAATTGCATCCCTCAAAAATTCCTATGTTGGAGACCTAACCCTATGCCTTAGATTGTGACTGTATTTAGAAATAGGGCCGTAGAGAGGCAATTTAGGTAAAATGAGGTCATCTGGGTGGGCCCTTGTTCTAGATAACTGGAGCCTTTAAAGTTGATGAAAATACGGCAGCACACAGACTGAGGGTAGCATGTGAAGACGCAGAGAAAAGACGGCCATCCGCAAGTGAAGGACAGACTCTTCAGAAGCAAACCCAAGCTGCAGACACCCTGCTCTTGGACTTCTGGCTTTCCTAAGTGTGAGAAAATAAATTTCTAGGACTTCAACTATGCAGTCTGTGGCATTTTGTTATGGCAGCCCTAGCAAACTAATACGCCTGGTTAGACTATCAGACTAAATGCACGTCTCTAAACATGAAACAATATAGGATCTCCTCCTTTGATTTGATGTGTAAACTAAGCTGTTTAATAAAAACTCTGTAACTAGACCATTAAGAAATTGTAAAAGGGAATTAGATTCTCACCACTTGTTTCTGAGAGACACCAAATTGAAATTTCCTATTCTTAAGTACATAGCAAAAAGGCTATGCTGTTTACACATTTTACAAGTATTAAGTATCATATTTTCAACTTCATAGGATTTTAAGAGGGCCTATAGAAGCTTGGCCAAGAAACCAAAGTGGAATGTTTGACTGACATTAAAAAGCAATTAAGTTACAGACCTGTCAAGTATGTTCACATTTGGGCTCTGTCAGTGATACGTGTCTATTTTGACTACTACTACCAGAATCATGTAATGATTTACAGACCTTCAATGTCTAAAGTACCTTAACTGCATGAAAGCTGCAGCCCAATCTTTCTTTATATTTTCACATCATAACAAACCCCTCCCCCATATATTAGATAACCAGAAGGATGGCCCAGTGTTTGAACTGTGTTGAGTCCAACAAGGCTGAGACTTTGTCACAGGAGGAAAAGGGAGAAAACAAGACATCAGGCTGGCTCCGGGCCTCTCACCAGCTGGCCTTTCCCCTACTAGAAGACATTTTGGAGCCACTTTAGCTAGGCAGGCCATCCTGATGAACTCGGGGTACCATCAGACAGCTCTGTGTGCTCCAAGCCCAGCTGAAGTCTGGAGCATGGGCTTCCACAGATGCAGCCAGGCAGAGTTCTCACTACAGCCCCCTGCCTTAGTCCCAGGCCCCAGAAGACGTTCTGGCCACACTATGACAAAGCCACCTCACGGGCTTCTCTGAAGCCTCCAACTTCGAGATTGTTGTGGTTAACGTTTTTTGCTACTTACTGGTTCTTTTATTTTTTAGAGCTGTTTCAGGTTTATAAAAACATTTCCCATCTACCCCCTGCCCCCACACATGCAAACCTCCCCACTACCATCATCCCCACCAGGGTGCTGCATTTCTTCCAACTGAGGAACCCACACTGACACGTCACGATCACGCAAAGTCCACAGTCCACCTTACGGTTCATTCCTAGTACATTCTATGGGTTTGGACAAATGTATAATGACATATATGCACCATGATTATATCACACAGAGTATTTCCACTGCCCTAAAAATCCTCTTCGCTCTGCCCATTCATTTCTCTGTCTTTCCTCCATCCCCAGCAACCACTGATCTTTTTACTGTCTCCATAGTTTTGCCCTTTTCCAGAATGTCCTATCTATTCTGGATTCTGTGTTGCAATCATAGAGTATGTAGCCTTTCCAGATTGGCTTCTTTCATTTACTAATAAGCATTTAAGGTTCTTCCAAGTCTTTTCACGACTCGATAGCTCGTATCTTTTAGGACTCAACAATATCCCTTTGTCTGGCTATACCACAGTTTATTTATCCGTTCATCTCCTAAAGGACATCTTGGTTTCTTCCAAGTTTTGGCAGCTATGAATAAAGCTGCTGTAAGTATCCTTGTGCAGGTTTTTGTTGAAAACATAAGTTTTCAACTCCTCTGGGTAAAAACCAAGGACTGAAATTGCCAGATCTTACAATTTAGTTTTGTAAGGAACCTCAAAACTATGTTCCAAAGTGGCTGTACCATTTTGCATTTCCACTGGCAATGAATTAGTTCCTTTTGCTCCATACACTCATCAGCAGTGTTTCCGACGTCAGCCATTATAATAGGTGTGTAGTGGGAACTCACTGTTAGTCTCTTTTGTTTTAAAGCCACTCTTTCGTGTGATTCCTTCATGGTTCTGACATGATAATTTCACATATTAACCATTCAATAAAATCTTTTCTACTAACAAAATAAGCAATAATAAATAAGCTATCTCAAATACCCCAGGTGTTTTAAGTGTTTTATATTCTTTCTGCTCCTACGGTTCTGTAAATATTTGGGGATTGGAATGAAGCCAAATAAAATAAATAGAATCTTTTTAATGGTTAGTTCCTTTACTGAGGTATGGAAAACATTTCTTATGGAACATCCCGGACAGGGGCGCCTGGGTGGCTCAGTCAGTTAAGCGTCTGCCTTCGGCTCAGGTCATGATCCCAGAGTCCTGGGATCAAGCCCCGAGTCAGGATCCTTGCTCACTCTGCCTGCCCCTCCCCCTGCTTGTGCTTGCTCACTCTGACAAATAAAATCTTAAAAAGAAAAAAGAAACATCCACATATGTATGTGTAGGCATGTTACAGCTATCCCTAAAGTCCATCATTTCCTTCACACTCTGATCCCTGGAATTACTGTCTCTTCAATGACTATCTGTATCCAAGTTAACAGCAACTCAGTATATCAATCACTACCCTACATTTACTACCCTCATTACCAACATCTTTCAGTCAAGCATTTATTCATTCAATAAATGTTTTTAAGCCTCTCCCATATATTAGACACAATGCTAGGCATCCAGGCATAACAGTGAGACAGGGGTCCTTCTCTCAGCATTTGCAGATGTCTCAGTGCAGGCAACATTTACCCATGATCCCCAGGATGCAAGGAGCTGACAGCACAAAGTTATAAAGGAAGAGCTCCTTAAGTGGCAAAGCCAGACCACACGTTACCTGATACAGTCCCTAAGCCTTGGAGTCATCAGAGTGGACAGAGAGAGATGAAGCATATGTACAAATTTAAAAAACTTACACTATGAGAATTGAAGAATTATGGCCAGTTTCTTTTGCTTTGTTTTCTACCTTAGCTTGAATATGGCTATTTTTTTTTTTGTAATTAAAAAACACAATTTTAACATATGTTGAAATATAGAAAATGTTGGCTAAAATATGTGTTTGGTACAATTTTGAGTTTGTAAATATATGGAAACAAATGAAAAGTAATGTACATAATGTAAAGCTTACGAAAGCAAGAATAATTTCATTCACTTCAATCTTGTTGGAAGTCATCCATCAAACTACAAATTGCCATTGACAAATGAGGGAGGGAGGGAGGGAGGGAGGGAGGGAGGGGGGGAGAGAGAGAGAGAGAGAGAGAAAGAAAGAAAAAGAAAGAAAAAGAAAGAAAGAAAAGAAAAGAAAAGAAAGAAAGAAAGAAAGAAAGAAAGAAAGAAAGAAAGAAAGAAAGAAAAGAAAGAAAAGAAAGAAAAGAAAGAAAAGAAAGAAAAGAAAGAAAGAAAGAAAGAAAGAAAGAAAGAAAGAAAGAAAAAGAAAGAAAGAAAGAAAGAAAGAAAGAAAGAGAAAGAAAGAAAAAGGAAGGAAGGAAGGAAGAATGAAGGGAAGGAGTGGGAGATACAATATGGGCTTACATTTTTGGGGGAATGCAGAAAAACTTCCCAGAGAATATTCCAAATATTAACAATGACAACATCTGAAAACAATGTAACTAACCATAGATTTTCATTAAACTACAAGTGAACTATTAAGATGTAAGCATTAAAAAAATAATAACCATATTTCCATAGCATCATTATAATGCATAATAAATCTTGGCTACTTGACATGTCACATAGATGCAACCTCACAGAAACTGAACCTAATGACTGTGCCTCACATCATTTTATATTTATAAGTTGGATATGTGCACAGACACCTCCACACATAAATAACAATTCTGCCTTAAGAAACCTACCCTGTGAGACATCTCACCGAAAACTCTGAAAAAGATCGCAGAAATGGGACTTAATCCACTTCAGGCAATCTGACTCACCAGCTGAGTTTCAGAGCATATGTGTTCATTACATGAGGAAATTTTCTCCCTGCTTTTCTTGACTTGGTTTGAAACCTCAAGAGATTTCAAGCTCAATCATAGAGAATATGCCTTCAGGTATATTTTATGACAGAACTACATACATTATTATTCAGGGGATACTTACAGGATTCAAGCTAAAACCAAAATACAAGTGCAGGAAGTATTTGAATGCATTTACAGATGGCTGGAACAAATGATTTTGTTAAGCAAAGTTATTAATATATGGGTGGGGTCATGAATCAAGGCTGGCCCACAAAGCTGATGCTTGCCAATCAAATTTCCTCTCTTAATAATTAAATGAAAATGAAACAAAATTAAATGAAACAAAATTGAGCTACCTGTACTAATCAGCTGGGGCTGATGATGAAAAGAAGTTGAAGGTCATCTGTTAGGGACAGAGGCCAGATGGCCAGCAAGAATATGAAGGAATTCTAGAAGAAGTCAAAACCGTGAGGAAGAGAAGAAATGGATCAGCAAAATAAAAAGCTATGCATGACATTGACAATGTCAAATGCTGACAAGGATGTGGAGCAACAGGAACTCTCATTTGTTGCCAGTGGAAATGGAAAATGGTATAGCCACTTTAGAAGACAGTTTGGAGGTTCCTTACAAAACTAAACATACTCTTAAGAACCAACAACTGTACTCCTTGAAATTTACTCAAAGGAGTTGAAACTTATGTTTTCAACAAAAACCTGCACAAGGATGTTTATAGCAGTCTTATTTATAATTGCCCAAACCTGGAAGAAATTAAGATGTTCTTCAGTAGGAGAATGAATAAACTGCTGGTACATCCAGACAAAGGAATATTATTCAGTCTAAAGAGAAATGAGCCATCGAGCCATGAAAGACACAGAGGAACCTTAAATGCATATTACTAAGTGAAAGAAGACAATCTGGAAAGGCTACACGTATGTGATTCCAACTCTAGGACATTCTGGAAAAGGAAAAACTGCGAAGACAGTAAAAAGATCATTGGAAGAGAGCTAAGGGTGGAAGAGAAGGGGAGAGATGAATAGGCAGAGCACAGAAGATTTTTAGGACAGTGAAAATACTCTGTATGATTATTAACATGATAGATATATGTTACTATACATTTGTCCAAACCCACAGAATGTACACCATGAGTGAACCATAAGGTAAATTATGGGTTTTGAATGATAATGATGTGTCAATGCAGGTTCATCAATTGTAATAATTATACCACTCTGTTGGGGAAAGTTGATGGTGGTGGAGTTTATGCATGTGTAGGAGTAGAAGGCATTCGGGGAAATCTCTGTATTTTTCTCCCAATTCTGTGAGCCAAAAACTGCTTTGGAAAAAAAAAAAATGCAATCTTTAAAAAAAAGTGTGCGGAGAGATGGAAAGTCACTGTGAGAGAGACCAAGAAGGCCAACAGGAGAAAATGCAGAAAGTAGCCAGTTCCCAGAACTGCTTCAGTTTTCTAGAGCCTTTAATTTCATGTACACCCTTACAGTAAACCTTCATTTTGCTATTGTTGCTTTAATGAGTTTCTGCCCCCTGCAGCCAAAAGCAATCTGAAGCAGGAATGGGTTCTAGAATCTGCAACAGATCCTCGGAGAAGACATTGGATTAACAATGAAATCATCATAAAGTAGAGGGCAATGGGGATGTTCTTGTCCTACAATACTGCCTACTGAACCCTCCAGAGATAGTTTAAAGATTCTTTACTATTATTCTCACTGAAAGGTAAAAATCTAATTTCCCTCCTTTTGAACTTTGGCATAAGTGGTTTGTTTGACCAAAAGAATCCAGCAGGAGTGACAGTCAAAGTTAGGTGGTCCTAAGAAGTCTTGCAGCTTCTGCTAGGACTCTCAGAATGTGTACTTTAGGGAAGGCCCCTTTAGAATCAAGCTGCCAAAGTTTGAAAAACCCAAGCTATGCAGAGAAGCTGCAGCAGGTGCTCTGGACAATGTCCTCGCTGGCATCACTGCCGGCCACAAGTGAGTCGTCTTGGACATCCACCCCAGTCAAGTCTTCAGATGACTCTAGCCCCAGCTGCTATCTGCCTATAACCACACAGGGATCACAAATGAGAAGCACCCAGCTGAACCCAGTCAACCCACAGAAATGTAAGAGGTAATAAATTGCTTTTGAGGCCACTAAGTGTTAGGGTGGACTTGTTATTCAACAGTAGATAACCAGAATACCTCTCCTCCTCAATGATGGAGAAACACTAAAATCATTCCCATTAGGGAGGAGGGAAGAGTGGGGACAGTAAGGCAGACAGGGAACAGGTATGCTGGCAGTGAGGAGGGTTATAATTTTAAATCTACTTAGTGTTGGGCATGAGTTTAAGTGGTGAAATTGAGGAAAGGACTAGGGCAAGGTCTAGGGAAGAAACTCCAAGTTACAAAAAATTGGTTAAATAAATACAGTGTCCCAATTATATCTATATAAAATCCTATAAATCCACACTTCTATAACAGGCATCCTCACTGTATACCACATTACATTTCAATGTTATATTCCCACTTACTGTTCTTTTCTTGCAAGCAAAGCACATGAGTTGCACCAGCGGGGGGGGGGGGGGGTAAAATGTGAAGGCATCAATGTAAGAATCATGAGTTGTTCCTATAGAAGGAAGCCTCCAAAAGCAAACATTTATATTGCTCAGGGATATACTTATAAAAAGTATAAAGACATACATGGAAATGAAAACCACCACTTTCAGGATAGGGTTATCTCCTGGGAGATGAGGGAGGGAGAAGCTATCACGCCAGAAATGCGAGGGCCTCCAGCTGCATTTGTCGAGTCTGACATCTTAACCTAAGTGGTAGGCACATCAGTGTCTGTACCTTTTTGTTTTTTAAATAATAAAGATTAACTACAACTGAATGTGATGTAAAAAAGGTGAATGATAAAAACTTGCCTGAAAAATGGTATCTGATACACAGCTATACACACAGGCATAAAAATATCAATGCATATGGGGATCACTGTAATAATGGAAATACAGGCAACAATAGGGCCATACTTGAAGGGGGCTGCAGTTAAGATTGCTCTTCATGCCACAGCCTCACCAATCCTTTTCCAAACCAGTGACGGAGCACATCAATTATCTTTGCCACTTGAAATGAGTATAAACTGCCATAAGCACTAGATGTATCCCACACACACACAACACACACAAATGTGCATCTGTTTGTGTGTAGGGATCTCAAGAGAAAAAGAAATACCAGGGGCCTATTGTCAAAGGACTATTGTTCAAAAAGCATGTTTACTTGTCTTTCTAAAAACGATCACAGAATGCTATCATTTTCTATTGGTATGCAAATAATTTTTACTAAATATGAACTTTAAAAGAGAGCGGTTTATACTTGGTCACTTTTTTCCCCTAGTGAATATTATTTCATTTCAGTGTAGATTTATTTTCATGCCAACTAAATTACTCATCATATTTATATTCTCCTTGAAACCAGTCACGGCACCACTTGTATTTCCTTATTTGATGACTTAAGACCAAAGGATCAAAAACCGAAGATCCCAGACCCCTCGGGATTTCAACCCTCTATTTCACCGGAAGCAGAGAAGACTGTCACTGCACACTTGTTTTGCTGAACTGGGGACTGCCACTTTCAGAGCACACGGCATTACTGTGTCAGGCAGAAGCAGCAGCAAGCCATCAACAACAAGGCGGTGAGAGATGATGTCAGTTTTTAAATTCACTGGGAACCTACCAGGAAATGCGTAGTGACAGGCCCCTTCTCCTCTGCCACATTTCCTGTGAGCTCCACCGTCACTGACAGTGGCCCCTAATCATGTCCCCCTCCGGGCACTGAGCTTCCGACCCAAGAAGGGGAAAGATGGAAAGAAAGAGAAGGTTTATGTATTTTGTGCAGGGATGCCTGAGGATCTGGGTCTCCGTCAAAACTCCTACAACTACTAGCCTAATACAGCGCACAGCAAACCAATGTATGGAGAACACACAAACCACAGAGAACTTTACAGACTCAGAGTTTGTAAACCCCAGGCGCAGCATTTCAATTTGGTCTTAAACCGTGCTGAATGTATCACTACTGTTACGCGTGAATCTATAAAAATGCTCAGAAAGCTCAAGTCAAATTTTTAACAGTGCTCTAAACCAAAACTAAGTTCAGTGCAAACAATGACTTTAAAAATAAAGTCAGATTTGACCCTTTTATACACATCAATGGAACGGAAGATTTTTTTAATGTCTTCACAGTTACAAGTTTTGCTATAATCAAAAATAAGTTAATGAACGGGACTAATTTTATTCTTTTTCTTCTAAAATTTTCCTCCAAATTTACTATCACTGTGGTCGTTTTTCCGAAACAATATAATAAAACAGACTATTAGTTTTGCCAAGTGCTGTGAAGGTTACGAGACAAAGACCTCCCTGCGTATTCTCCCTGTTTTTGCAAAAAACAGACTATAAAACAGAAAAAGCTTTCTTCAAAGAAATGAGCAGCTTCAGTTACAAGTGAAAAGTCAGCCATGTGTACTAATTCTCGGTAATAATGAAGCTAGGGGGCTCCGCGGGGACTTAAAAGTCAGAGCCTGGCATGCTTGGGTGAACTAAGAAGGACAGCTGGCCATGTGACCCAGCCTCTCAAAGGCCTCTGTATTCCCAACTGGAGAGGCGAGCCTGTGGAGCCCACGCAGACCGTCTAAGGTGTGTGTCTGACTGAGGGCGGGGAAACTCCATCCTCCGTCGCAGCAAAGGAGGATGCTGCTGATTTAAAAACACACTGAGAATGGGATCGTCCACCCTGCTGCTCAGCGAGTTGAAGGGTCTGCATTGTTTGCTACCTACAGGATTGCTTACTTGAAAAATAAACTCTGACTTCTTAAAGTAGTGTTGCGGGGCGGGGGGAGCGCAAAGGGAGGCTTGAAAACCGTGGACCACGGTCTTTCCGCCTTTGAGATGAAGGATGGCAAACCTCATTTCACAGATACTTTAAGTAGCTGCAAAGCCCAAGCGGCTCCAATCTTAAGCCCATGTTTAGATCAGGCTTGAAGAAGGGCTGCACCTCTTTACAGTAACTAGGCACCACTTCTGATGCCAACCTGTGCTTTGTGTTTGAAATGGGCGACCACAGAAAAGAAAACAAGACCACCTACGGCAGACAATACGTGCCACAACCCATCTCCCAGACCCACATGCAGGCAAAATGTTTTCGTTAAAAAGATAATAAACCTCCAGGTTATTGCCAAAATCTGGAGCAGTATCACATAATTAATTTCACATTTTAAACTCTGACAGAGATATATAATCATGTCTTTTCCAGCAGGTTTACAACCTGACTTTTTAAAAGAAACAAACCCCCCTGACCTACAGAAACACCCGTGCAACAGCCTGGAGGCCAGGCCAGGGACAGCCGGTGGACGCGCCCCTTTAACATGAGGAAACTGAGTACCTCAAACGGACACTCCCGTTGTTTCAAATGAAGAGTACTTACGGGAAGAGCAGCTTCTGCACCTCCTAATAATATTCTTTTTGATTATTATTGGATGCCCTTTTTATTTAGCACAATAAAGCCTCCCTTTTTCCACCCTGAGTGCTCCTAAAGTTACAGGACAAGGGGACCCTACCTGGCCATCTACGACAGGTCAGTGATCAAACAGAAAGAGAGTCAGGCAAGAGCCAAATTCCGTCTATCTCTTCAGAATGACCAGGACAAGGACTTCTTAGCTCCTGCTCCCATTCAAAGCCAGACAGGACAATAAGCCCTTTCCAAACAAAGGTTTAATATTCTCAGGTGTTTACCCAGCATCGAAATGCAATGATTTTCAAGAAAAGATTATTTTATGAAGGCCATTTCCTGCACAGAACAAGCTAACTAAAAAAGTAAGTGACCTCATCTTTCTTATAAGAAAAGAAAACAGGTTTAGATGGAAAATATACCAATATTGTATTGCCCTAGTGATCAAAGCCCGTTTATTTAACTAACCTTATCTTCAAATAGCACCAGTCTTTGTAGAAGAGTTTAATTTACTTAAAGTATTTGCATTCACATGAACAAACCTGTACATGAGATAAAACGAGACATCATGTTTTGCTGAGCTTAAGAACAAGATGCAGGTTGTTCATCCATATAAAGAAATACTCATTCCAAGCGGTTTCGACAATACGGAGCACACTCAGCCAGTTGTTTCCCAGGATCCTTCTTTCAGAAGCACAGGGAAGCTTAAGGAGGTGCTGGTACGTGGAAGGCAAAGCAAAGCAGAGGGCTATGGCTGCCGACTCCAAACTACAAATTTTAGTGCCTGACCCAGCAGAGGGTGCCATGAGGAAAGAATGTACTACAAATTAACTTTAGGAAAAGGTTAGCAAAGATTGTTTCAAAGGCCAAACACTTTCTGCCACAAATCACTTCTACTACAGAACCAAACGAAAGCAATGACGGATTTAACAGGCATGACTTAACAGGCAGTAATTTCACAAACATTTACCCTTCCATCTCAGGAATGGTTCTCGGGCCCTAGAAGACTCTGCCCTTGCACAGGATCTGTGGTTGAACAGAAGCCTTAGTCCACATTAGGTTACCACGGTGGGAGTATGCATGGGAAACAAGTCTTTTCAACGCAGAGTTATGCAAAAGGTACTTACACAGCCGCCAGCAAGAATTTCTGCTGCAAGTGGGACCGAACCATCTCTGCTCATAAATTTATCCCTCACAAAATCATTCACCTTGAAGAAAAATATTTACAGAAGCTGATGAAAAATATAAATTCATTAAACACATATAAATATACAACTGTAAATAATATGTTCTTTTTCTCTGTCAGTATACTGAAGTAATCATAAACCGAATAAATTAAGGATCTTAAAAGAGTTTGAGAAGTACCTTTAATAGCACATATGTACTTTTTAAAAGGTAAAATATATTTAAGTATTCCTGATGTTTCCGGGAGAAAGAAACTGAAAGACAGGTGGCTTAGGGGCACCTGGCTGGCTCAGTGGGTGGAGCGTGTGACTCTTGATCTCAGGGTTGTGAGTTCCAGCCCCAGGTTGGGAGTAGCGATTACTTAAAACTGAAGTTTAAAATAAAAAAAAAAAAAGATAGATGGCTTACCAGCCTAAAATGCAAATATGTCCGCCAATTACAACAGCATAAGAAAGACGTATTGACCCCCAAGCACACAATAAAAACATACACTTTAGAAGTTAGAACTGGTTTAGAGTCTGAATAAAAATCACTTTCATGTCTGCTAACGAAATTTAATCTAAAACAAAACACATCACCAAGAAAAAGTTGGCTAAGCAGATTTTTCAGCTTAAAAAATTTAGTATCTAAGAATTCTCAACATCAGTAACCTTAATTAATTAGTTAAGTATAATGTACTCAAAATGGTATGTACTACAAGTCATCTTAAAAATCAATCATGTTTTTGGAAGACACAAGCCAGAGAAGATGAGTTGTCCCAAGGCCACATAATAACAAAGTAAAAGAATTTTAGGCACCAAGGCTACAGAGCCCAATCTAAAATTGGAGTTTAACTTTCTGGGGCCTTATGACCTTCGTGATATAAAAGCAGTATCTGTCCATTCCACAAACTTACTGAATATCTCCAATCTGTCACACGAGAGCCTCGCACTGGATAAAGGATCAACTTCAACTAGAACTCAGACCCCTGAACAGGTGGCCTGGCAGATGCTTAGAGAACATACCCGAAAAACGAATTCTACCAATGGCACATGTAATGAGCTGGTTTGGGATTCTTCTCTTTCCACTCATGAATTGTGTGGACTCAGGTAAATACTGAAACCCCGTGGGCCCCACTTTCCTCATCTGTAAATGCTCAGTCCCACTTTGCTGGAGATTAAATAATAACAGATCATACAGGTACATACATGTACCATATATCTGGTAGGGATGGAGGCCAATTTAGCAGCAGCTGCTGCCACTTTGGTGGTGGTGGTGGTGGTTGATGGTGGTGGTGGTAGTTGGTGGTGGTGGTGGTGGTGGTAGTTGGTGGTGGTAGTTGGTGGTGGTGGGTGGTGGTGGTGGTGGTGGTAGCAGCCACCACAAGTCCTGTTCAAATATAGCATCACATTTTTGGATGTTCAGTGGAGGACAGTGAAAAAACTGTGTGTGACGAGTGCCTACGTTCGAATTAGCTATCACCTCCGAGGAAACACAAACCTGCTGTTTCCCATAAGAATATCTGCTAGATTCCTGAGTGTGCAAACTCTCTGCATAAGAAGCATCAACTGAAAAGACTTACTGTAAGTTTTATGGCCTTCTCTGGGGCAACTCCCAGTAACTGTGGCAACAGACCTAAAAAGCAACAAAAAGTAGAAGTATATTAAATAAATTACCGTTAACTAAACAAATCAGCAGCTCTAAAGAAGGGACCACCATCTAAACACTGGGGCAATCTCTGCTGAGATTTTAGGCTATTACTTTTAATGAGAATACTCGAAATGGAATGTGTAAGTACAAATGTGTCTAAGAGCCACATCAGGACCAAGTAAATTCCCACTCATATTCTGGGTCGTTTGCACATTGGGTAAATCAACAGTATTAGTGATACAGGAAATCTCATTATTCCATAAGTTTGTTCTTTTCCCTCCTGCCTCTTAAATACGTGAAATAAGTGTACTTTAGTGACTATATTATTTTTTTCTAACACTTTTCTCATCTGCCCACCCCTGGAGGCCCACAGTTTAGCCATTCATTCATTTAGCAACTATAACTTGGTGACAAGCACAAGACAAACAAGGTTCTTGCTCTGACCGGCCTCAGGCGGAAGGAAGGGAGAGGCTTTACTGAAGACGTGACAGCTGGGGAAAAATGCATTCTGGAAGGGAACAGATAAGGCAAAGAAAGCAGAATAGGAACAAGCCCGGTGTGCTCAAAAATGAGGGTGAACATTGACGAGCCACCTGGCACAGAGCAGGCCCAAGCACAGGAACAGGTGGGGGCCGGACACTATAGCCGCACTGTAGGCCAGGACCCTAAGTCAGACGAGAAGTAATCACAAGCCTCCATCAGGAGAGGGATATGCTAATTCAGTTTCAAAAGACCACTCTGGCTGCTGTGTGGGGAAAAAGACAGGACATACTAATGGGTGTGTGCGTGCGTGCGAGAGACAGGACATACAAGAGTGTGTGTGTGTGTGTGTGTGTGTGTGTGTGTGTGTGTGTGTGTGTGTGTGAAAAGTTCCGTTTTGAGCGTGTTCGCCGAGTGGGAATTCCGCACCAGAGCACAGCAAGAGGTTGCCTTTGACGGGAAAGGGCCGCTTCTGGGAAATGCGCTCCCAAAAGGAGCAGACCGACATAGGTATACTAAAAAATGTTATCATTTTCATTTGTTCTAAAGAAATAAAATGAAAGGCAGATGCCTTTTCTTAGAAACACAATGTGAGCTAACCTTGAGGATCAGAACGCATTGCTCTCCCATGTCACACTGTTGTCCTTGAGAGGGACTTCACAATGTTAGCCTTTGTCGGTAACAACAATTTTCTAACTAGTCAACCTAAGAAGGTTCACTTGCAGTCTCTTCGGAGAGGCCAGCCTGGCACACACCATCTTCCTAAGCCTGTGGCCAAAAGTCACTAGCCTGAGGGCTGTCTGTATCCAGTCTGCAGATGTGTTTTATTGAGTAGTACAAGGTTTCAAACGTAATTTAAGCTTACTGCAAAGATGTAAAGACGGATCGATCGATCGATGCATGGATCGATCTGACAGCCCTCGGCCTCTTTGACATTATAGCAATCTGCTACATCTGGGTGAGGCTCTGCCCGTTAGGACCCAGCATCAGTTCACTAAGGTCCCTCCACTCCCTAATGACAACATGGGATTGAGGACAACTTTCATTCATCATTTTTCTTGCTCTGCTATCTTCACAAGTGAGAAATGTTTTTCTGTGCCTCTGGTTCTACAAAAAGCACCAAGAGCTTCCTGTTTCAGGAAAAATGGGAGAAAGTAATGAAAATGTTCTTTAAAAACAGCTGACCTAAAAACAGCTAACGTATTACTTATGACGTATCAGGCACCACCTTAAGCACTTTACTGACTCATTTAATCCTTACAACCACCCTGCAGAGAGGAAACTGAGGCACACAAGAGATTTATCCATTCTGAATCACCCAGCTAATAAATGGTGAGGGTGGGATTCCAACCTGAGCCCTCCTCCTCAAGAGTCCATGTTTTTAGACAACACTCACCTGTCCCGTGCCCCACGGCAGAAATGTAACTGCCCCTCACACCCTGCCTTTCTTCACGTACCTAACCTGCCTGATCCTGGATTTGAGTTTGCAATGTCTCCTCTAGGCCGCCATATTTGGAGCCTGCTTCACCCAGGCCCACAGGTGGTCACACAAGGATAAGAAACCTAAAACACGTGCAGGCCATGAGTCCAGCAACCCAGGACCTCTGAGCTGGTAGCGAGCCAGTGGGGAGTGTTTGCCCAGGAGCGCGACAGAGCCCTGAGAGCGAAGAGCCGGTCAGCACAGAGGCAGAGACAGAGCAGACGCCCTGCGGAGTCGGGAGGGTGGCGGCTGAAACCCTGGGTGGCCTACTGCCTCGATGAAACATGAGGAGCAGAAGCATAAGAAAAGAAGTGGACGGACAGACAGAAGAGAATGTGAAGCCAATGCAACAGAGACACCAAAGAGAGAGAACACAGCCCATGAAGCGTGCACAGGTGGGGAGAGCGGACCTGACCATCTTCTGGTCCCTCTGAGGCCAGGTCCCAGGGACATTCCTACCCTGGAATCACTGGGAGATCTGTCTTCTTTCTCTCTCGAGGAAACTCTTAACCAAAACTGCTCTCTCTAGTTGGAGGCGGGCTATGCTCTTTATAATCTAAATGAACCAAAGCAGCACAGAAAACATGAATACGAAACCATCTGGGCCAAGCAAGTGCTTATTCAAAGTGAGCACTCTCTCCTCCTAAACTACATTCACTTATGAATCTTTTACTTACAACAAATGACAGAATACGATGTCTCTAATAGGAGAGAGGCTTTGTTATGACTCTGTACAACTACAATGCTAATTTCTACAGGTAAAATATAGGGATGCACTGTTTTAACGAGACCTTAACATTTATAATTTCCATTTTCCTCTGTACTCAGGTCAAGTACCAAAACGTTTTGTTAAATATTTACTCGCTAGATGTATTTTTCTCATCATTAAATTGTAGACCAAAACCATGGAGGGGCTGAAAGCACTGTGATTTAAATGATGATCTCTTGTCTCTATAACTACCCCGTGACAGTCTTTTAAAATGACTAATAAAAAACAGCCCACAGAGCCAAATGACTACAGTGTTAGACACAATCACTTCAGCCAGCCTTTTAAGCTATCGACATTTGTCTTTCTCACTCTAAATTTAGTAATGTACTGTGAACAGCAAAAAACAAAACCAAACAAAAGAGAAAACCCTGTATTTAAGACTAAATATAGGGCAGCAAATATTTATTTGTTCAGCAAACATTTACCGAGTGCCTTCTGCGCACCTGGGACTGGAAGGAACTGGGATGGACACAGTAAAGTCTGTGCCCTCCCCCCTGCCCCAAGAGAAATTCTCAGTGTAGAAGAAAAGGGAACCCCTAGGTATCTCTGTGTGCCCCCGAAGGGAGATAAACCAATTAAAAAAAAGAGTGGTGAGAAGCAGAGCCAAGAGGCATCAAAGAATTATGTGAACACAGTGGAAAGAACCAGTTGTTTCCTGGAAGAGGAAGGAGAGCACCTTGGGTCTTGAAGGCAAGGCAGAGGTTCACCGGAGAAAAAAGATGTGGGTAGAACACATGGCGCCGTGGCCGGTGAGTGAAAGGCACCAAAGTCTGAAGAGCATGACACAGTCAGGGTTGGGTCAAGACCACTGAAGGCTGTGGCTGGATCATGGACCTTGTGATAAGTAACCGCAGTAGTGACAGTGACAACGGCCAGTATTCGGGGGCACCTCCCACATGTCAGGCACTATTCTACAGGCTTTAGGTGAATCAACACATTTAACCCACACAGGTCAAAAACAGTAACTCAGTGCAAGTTGTTCTTAACCCATCAAGAGAAACTGAAACAGACTTTAAGGAGCCTACCCAAGGTCACTCAGCTGTTAGATGGGGGAATGGGTTCAACCCAGGCGGTCTGGCTGGAGGGGGTGCTCCTATCTGGTGCATCTCTCCCCGGGCACACTAAGGAGCTTGGGCCAAATTCTGCAGATACATGGGGTGGCTTTTAAAGTAGAGACTGAAGTTCAAAGAGTAAAAAGTTCTAGAGGCAAGTGAAGGACAGATGCTAAGGGCAGAAGCCTAAGGCAGGGAGAGTAATCAAGAGGTTAAAGTAATATAATCAGAGGCCCTGAGTTTCACTAAATGAATGACTTCAACTCATTAAGAATAAAACCAAAGTACAGATCCATTCCTAAGACTTGGGCCAGATGGTGGCACATGAGGGCGCACTGAATAAGGACCATTCTTGTGGTGACTACCCTGGCTAAAGAGGGAAACAAAGGCAGCTGTAGACTGCAACCCGAACCGGGTGCCACTACGGACTTGGGCCTGGACGCTGGCAGCCCTGCGTAAATGCTCTCTGGAAGGGGTCATGATCTGTGGGACAGTGAAAAGTCACAGCGGTGGGCATTTCAAGAACCTTCCTGGCTCCCTGACTGTGGGGGTGGGGGGTGGGGCGGGGATGCGGCTCCGTAACGCCTAAGACAGCCAGTCTTGTTATGGCACTTCAGCACGATCACAGTGAAGTTTAAAGTACATATATGTTTGACATCTAGGTAACTCAGCAGAAAAATCAGGCTTCTAATATAAGATGTTTCTGTTGGATTCTGGAAACTCATTTTAACAGAGAATGGATGTGTGTGTTGTTTCTAACTTGTCAAAACAGCAGTCTATTTTCCAACTGCCTCAAATGAAATTTATTAGTGTGGTTAGTTTTCTAATCTTCTCATTTTAGTTCAGCTCCATCAGCACATATGGCAATGCTTCCTTGGCAAACTTTACCAGAAGGCTGCTAATGCGAGAAAAGATTTACAGGGTACAATATTAATACAATATTTTGTCTTCAAATTTCATAGGGTTGAGATCTAAATCACACTAGCCCCTCTGATCCCAGTCCCTTGTGCAACCCAACAAGAACTGCACTAGACGTGTGGGGACTAAGCCCACATCAGGAACCTCCAACGTGAGCTCCCTACAGCACCCCAAAGAGGTTCCTGGAGCCGTGTGCTGGATCAGAGGGCTGCTATGCTATTCTTTGCTTAAAAACCTTTTAGAAGCAGAATTCTAGAATCCCAGAGTTGGAAGGGACTCTGAAAGAAACTCATTAATAACGCTGGCCTAACTGAAGTGATTTATTTCCAATGGCTTGGCAGCAAAATGAATGGCTTGGAGCCTGGGCTTTGGAGGCTGACAGACCTGGGCTGTCAGGTACATCCGAGGTCTGTACCCTTTTCCTGCTGAGTGATCTTGGGGATGTTATTCTTTCAACTCTAGGTTCTTCGCTGGTAGATCAAGATGCTGATGATGACTCACTGGTTTATTACTGTACTTATATGAGTAAATGTAGAGCTAGACACAATTCACAACCTTCATTACGTATTCAAAAACGAGATGTTTCTGTCCGTTCAAGGCATATCCTTGATTCTGTTCCTGCATACAAGAGGCAATTCTGCCTGAATAATGTTCATGGTCCAGAGTTAAGTCCAGAGTAGAATGGGGTCTCCATAAGCATGATGCCTATCCTTAGAAGAGCTGTCCCCCAGATGTGGGGGCACATTTGGTCTGAGAGTGTCTCCTGGCCCTGCTTCCTCTTAGCACAGACCTAACAATACATCTTTAAGTTTTCAAGTTAAAATGTTTATGTTAAGAAGTTAAACGCTGCTCAACCTCTCACAATAAGCACCTGTTTACAATGTAAATTCTACTGAGTGGCAGAAGAGCCAGGTCAGAAACAGGGTGGAGTTTGGATCCGGGATGCTAGTCTGCAGGCTGACTCCGTCAGTTAGCTGTGTCACTGTGGGCAACTTAACCCAATCTCTTTGTACCTCAGTTTCTACATCTATAAAATGGAAATACACACAGTACTGTCTTCATGGGGTAGTTCTGACAATGACATGAGTTCATATACATAAAGCCCTCCAAGCACACAGGAAGTACTACAGAGGTGATTTTTTGTTGTTTGTTTTTATCTTCATCACCATCACCATCATCACTCTCCTCTTCCTTCATGGACACCGTCATCTGGAGAGGCTAAGCAGCCTGGCCCAAGGCCCTCCGTGACTGGGGACTATGCCGTGGCGCTCAAGCGTTGAGTTCATTCGGCTCCACCACTCCCCTCCAGCCAGGGCTCTCTGCCACGCGTGCTCACCATCTCCCTGGTCCCTCTAGTAGACTTACTGCTCCAACTTTCTTCTTTGCTCTGTAAAGGCTTTTCTTCTGGCCCCAGACCGTTCCACAACTTTTCTCTGGGCCCCGCCCGGCCCTGGGCTAGCACCCTGCACGGATGGGCCCTTTCACACAGCGAAAGGAGGTGGAGGTGTGGTGGGCATCCACATCATGCCTCCACTTCTCTCTCTCTCCAGGTGCGGCATATTGGGCACTGAAGCACTGAACAGCAGGGCCAACCTGCTGGTTACGACCTGGAGAACAGGTCCGAGTCTGGGCACACACAGGGAAGCGGGCTCAGGTAGAGCAGCAGGTGGGGAGCCAGGCTGCCGGTCCACGGACAACTGTAAGCACCATGGAGTAGCTCTCCTGAAACGCCACACTGCACGAGACAGGCAGGAGCACAGATGCTGAGGGGCCACGGCAAGGAAGAAACTCTGTAAAGCAGATGTAAAGCAGCATCTCTGTCTCAGGGCAGAGCACAGTCCTGAGAAAGGGACCGCCGATGAGCACGTAAAATGCGGAAGGGGGCATTCAGGGCAGAGACAAGTGGTGGAGTTTGGTAGGGGAAATGAGTGCATAAACGATCCCCATTCCTCTAGCCAAAGGCACATGAAGCACTTTTTTGTGTTATCTAGTTTCAACCCAGAGGAAACCCCTCCAATGTTAAATTCTTACCCTCCTGACCTCCCCACAGAGGCCACTACACTTGCCCTCATCTTCCCAGAGAGCCCTCCTTGCTTTCAACATCAGATTACCCTTCATTCTGGAGCTATCAGCACTCTGCGCGCCCTGTCTCACAGCTTTTATTCCTGCTCCTAGTTCCATGGCCTTCTCTCTTCACTTGTTCAAGCCTTCTTTCCTCCCTCCTCCTCCCACCGCTTGTCTGTCCGCCTTTGACTCATATTGCCCTGAGGCATGAGGCATTTCCACCCTCCCTAATGAGCTATCCCCTTTCAGAGCCCTTGGATCACTTGGGGCGGGGCTCCTGGGGAGCACCCCATTGGGACTGGGCAGTGGGGGTGGGGGGGCAGTGCAGATGGCCAGATTTAAATGATTGCTCATCTGGGTTAAATGTTTTACTCCAAATGTCAAGAACCAGCCATGGCTCAGGATGCCTCTGGAAGACTGAGTGTCAAAATGTAAATGAATGATACTGATTTATAGTCTAGGAAGGATTTAGTTCCTTTGACTCCTGCTTCGGGGCTGGCTTTCTAGAAGTGAAGATCATTGGGAGGAAAGGTCATATCCCCTCCCTCCGTATGGTACATGACAACTAGTCATCTTTTCTTCTACCTCAATTCCTTGCTGTGGAGGTTTAATCTGTTCTGCTTGCTGCAGCCTCAGCAATGGAAGTAACTGGTTATAAATTACCATTCTGCATGCCCAGCGCTAACTCAACTCAATCTTTTCTTCCCTGGGCTATGTCTACTTCGATCTTTTCGTCATCCTTCCCAAGCTTCTAAGCTCACCGCTATTGTCATCTGGCCTTCTGGGGCCTCTGACAACATACCCACCCCTCCTTGGTGTGACCTTGTACTACACTTCTGCCTCCCGTGTTAACACCCTGTGCTCCCTATTGCTGGCTCCCTATATGTCTCCGCAGATGGATTACCCAGCTCATGGTTTCCTAGAAGCCAATGTCTGCCTTTTGATCTTTTCACAGCCTTAATACCCTAAATTAATACCCTTCATGCAAAAAACTGGCTAAAAAAAAATAAGATTCAAACCAATCTATTTTGTGCTCT
This sequence comes from Eumetopias jubatus, assembly GCF_037043125.1. NCBI lineage: Eukaryota > Metazoa > Chordata > Mammalia > Carnivora > Otariidae > Eumetopias > Eumetopias jubatus. The sequence goes on from NW_028274820.1 coordinate 40,727,286, forward strand.
TTAGAAGCTTTGCTGGAAATGGACTGACAGCCATGATTTGGTGCAATTCAAAGACTGTAGTTGGTTCCAAGACACATGTGTTCTTAAGTTATGCAAAACAGTTGCAGAAACTCCAATCATTTTATTTTGGTGCTAGAATTTTTTAAAATTTATTTTTATCCACAAGAATTATGCAAGAAGGAATTTCACCGTGGACCCATGTAATTTGGGTACTCCCCTCTATAGAGCCATTAACCACAAGAAGAGGCCTTGCTTAAACTAGCTGACAAAACTTCCTTCTAGAATGTAAACGTATCAATAACTTCCTGAGACATCACCACAATATCCTCTAGATGTCACCTTGAGAACATTCGAAGATGGAAGACGACTGCTTTCACACCACACAGACCCATTTAAGACTGTATGCCCAGATCAATGGTTTAATTAAAACAAAAAAACATTCTTTTGCCAATTAACTCAAAACTTAAGTAGTGCTCCAAGTTAAGTTTAATTCATAAAATGATCTAATTTCTCTTTCTGGCAGATTTTTTTTTTTTATGACTTCTCCCATCAACAAAAGAAACAAAAACAAAAGCCTTCCTTTAAGGAGTATTTCTCGTGGATTCTGATTTCTCTTGACTCTATCTTTCTCCCCAAAGATCCTCCCCCAAACATTTTCCATTTTCTAAGGCTGCTCATCTCATCACCCCAAGCATCTGAGGAAGGAGAGTACAGCAAAGTTTAAAGGCAGAAATTAGTTATTCCTGGACTGGTAAGAGCATTTAATTGGGGACAATTACCCAATCGATTGTTTTTCTCTTTAATATGCCAAGTCAATAGCACGCCAATACTGACTCATTTGGTCATGCAGTTCATTCAAACCCAGTGAGCTGTCAGGTACTTCATTAAGAATTTTAAACACCTGAGTGCATGAAATCAATCTGGAGAGTGGGGAGGAAATAAAGGAAGCCTTTTACAAGTGACTTCAGGCAGATCTGGATTATCTCGGGTGTTATTTCCCTTCATACAGGCAGACTTAGACTTAGCCTGGGGGTCTGATTTTCAAAAATTACAGAAAAACCTTGGAAAATCAATCATTTTCTTATAAAGAAAGTAGTGCATGTAACAGAAAAGGTCTGCAGAGTCAGTCTCATAGTATTTCCAAGGGGCTCCTTCCTGATCCCTCCAGAGTAGGAGACTCTCAGAGACAAGAACAGTGAGCTGCAAAGAGACATGGAGAGTAAGACCTAAGAAACCCCAATACTACAAGGCCTCATGGCTTGCCGGAGGCCCAGGACGCCACCGCGACCGCTGAGGACAGTTGCTGACACTCCCCTTTGGACCCCGGGGCAGTGACAGAAATGCACTCCCCATTTAGGACTGGATAACCTCCCGGACTGCATGTGGAGGCTGGGAGCGGCCAGAGAAAGCAAACAGAAAAATCACCTGTGGTGGAGGGCTCAAGAGTTCTTTAGAAAGAACCTTCATTCTAGCTGTTGCACAAGGAATTACTTCTTGATACAAACACAGTGCCCCTTTAAAGATCTGTATTCTTGTTATGGGAAGAAAAGGAAAAAAAAAGAGGGAGAAAGATGCTTATTAACCTTATAATAAGGATACAATGCTGCAAGCACCTTCTTTCAGGGTTAACTGCCAACTTTTTTCCGAAATATGCATAAAGATAATTTTAAAATAGGGGGAGAGACCTTACTTGTGCAACATTCCCAAATTATACTATTCAGGAAATATTAGCAATTATATATGTATTGATGCAGAAAAATTACATGTTAAGCAAAATTCCATTAATAGAAAAAATAGGCTCCATATTTCAAAACATGTTTATAAATTAGAGATGTCCTCTGACACCTTCTTACATCCTGCTAGGTGAAGCGTTATCAGAGGCAATTCTAAATTCCCCAAATTGAAATTCAAGTTTCCCCTAAAATAAAATTTTTAAACAGTAGAACCACATCTAATGAGAAATTCATAGTCAAAAAAAAAAAAAAATCACACGTAGGCTGTGCACTGTCTTGACTATGCACACACAGGTTACGATAGTGATTCCCAGGGGTACGTCAGGTCTTGTTGTTTCTCTTATCATCTCTGCTAGTACTGACGGCTTCCCATTTTCATCTGATCTTTCTGCCACCCTAGTGACAAGCATTCATAAATAAGCAGTTACATACCATTATTAATTAATGATTATGTGCAAAGCACGGAAGGGAACTGGTCCCCACCTAATCAATAACAGGAACAGGTCATTTTTATGAAGCAAGGTTATAAATAATTTTTTTAACCTGAACTACCAATCATCTCTTTGCTCTTAAGATCCAAACTAAAGAACGAAACCAAACAAGGTTTTATAATAAATCTTTTGCTTTAAAATCATTTACTAGAAAATAGAAGTCAAGAGGAAATGAACAGAAATGACTCCCAGAATTAATCTTCTTATACTCACATTCTACCTAGCATCCTCTGAAAGCGAACCTTTTAGGGTTCAGGCAGCCAAAACAGGTGAGATAAATGGCTGTTTCTAAACCAGGAAAAGGGGGAGGACTGTGTCTTTGGTTTTCAAAGTGAGCCTTCATCTCTAATAGGGGGGCTGACTCCCCTTCCCTGAGGAGTTAAAACCAGCCCGCACCCCCACGCCCCTCATCTTACAAATATAATCTCTGAAATAGCAAGAGGTTTGTGGGATGGCCATATTAGCTCAGCACTCAGTACTCAGGTATGCTTTAAGCTGTTCTGTCTATGGGGTTAAAAGAACAGGTCAAGGAAGAAAATCTGGATACAACCAAGAATCAAGATCTGTCAGACTGGTCAAAGAGGAAAGAGAAGGGACTCAACATTAAATCAAACCAGGTCAACACAAGCATATTAAAGCCATTCAGTGGGACAAAAAGTATTTCTCACAATCCTAAAGGCACTCTCGACATTTAATCCAATCCCGAGGGAAGGCCATAAAAGTAGTCTGGGAAGCAATGGGAAGGCTCAGATGTGCTTCTGGCTTGGCACGCAAAGCTCTCCAGGCAGAACGCAACCCACAGGAACAGGGAAGGCGGCAGCCTCTGCCCGAATCACGGCAAAGCAGACACTGTGACATTAACCTTGTACTACCTGGGAGACATTTCATCCGTGAGGTGTGTTGTCACCAGGACAGAAGAGTATTTCAATGGAAGGCAGTGACCCTGTAAGGGTCATCATCAATCACCTGGGGTCAAAGACCTTCGCAATTGTAAGAAGAGGCAGGGGGTGAGGGAAAGAGGGCAGAGAACAGATCAAAAGGCCTTTGATGGGAGTTATCTACCTACACAACAGAACCTGCAAAATGGAACTTCTCTGGAGTTCAAAAACCCCTAGTTTCTAAGGTGAGAGATTTCAAGAGGGGTCTTTGTTTTTTTACACCTAGATGCATAAGATGAAGACTGGAGTCAGCAGATGGCAGAAGAGGCCTAGAGGCAAAGGTTTACCTGCCTGCCAGTTTCAAGGTCTGTCCCCACAGAGTACTAAATACTATTTTCCTCTAGAGCAAGCACTGAAAGGGAGGGAAGACCCTGCCAACAGTGCAGTTGCCAAACGGCAAAGTGGCTCAGTTTGAACCGCCTTGCAATACTGTATTTTATTTTATTTTTGAAAGAGAGAGTGTGCGCGTGCATGGGGGGAGGGGCAGAGGGAGGGAGGGAATCTTAAGCAGGTTCTTCGCCCAGCGCAGAGCCCAACGTGGGGCTCAATCTCATGACCCTGATATCATGACCCTAACCAAAACCAAGAGTTGGATGCTTAACCAACTGAGCCACCCAGGTGCCCTGCAATACTGTATTTTAGTTGCTGATGCAAATACACTTCTTTTCTCTTCATAGAAGGCAATACAGAGAGGTTAGGAAATAAAGTCAAGCCTCTTTAGGCCAATGACAATGGAAGACCAGTCAGGATCTGTGGGATCTTTCCTATCAGTGATGCCATATATCTTGCTACTGTTTCCCTTGCTTCATGAGCCTTAGATGATTGAAGGAGCAGCTGGATAGATACCTGTTACAGTGGTGTATGAATCAACTCCACTGGGTACAGAGTGAAAGGAAGGGAAGAGGCATCTTTAACTAAGAAAGAGGCAGTAAAGGAGGACTCCACCGAACCCTTGGTTACCTGCCTGACAGACTTTTTTGGGGTATATTCAAGGACAATCATTAATCCCAAGTAGGCTGTGTCCCGCCCCGGGATGCCTTTTCCTTTTAACTGGTGAGCAGAGTTACTTCAAGACGACAAACGATATGAGCCTTTTTTATTTTTTTAAAGATTTTATTTATTTGACAGAGAGACACAGTGAGAGAGGGAACACAAGCAGGGGGAGTGGGAGAGGGAGAAGGAGGCTTCCCACCGAGCAGGGAGCCGGACGTGGGGCTCGATCCCAGGACCCTGGGATCATGACCTGAGCCCAAGGCAGACGCTTAATGACTGAGCCACCCAGGTGCCCCAATATGAGCCTTTTAAAAAACCCACTGAGGATATTTATAAAAAATAATTATTTTAAGAAATAAAACATACTAAAGAGCAATATAAATGGCTTTCAGATTATGGGCTGTTTTGATTAGCCAAGCCCTGGATGCCTCCAGCCTACTCCCATCAGCACGGATAATTGAGAATCTGCCCCATTTCCATTGTAATGCAGTCTCCCTAATCCATTTCAGGCATGCAGATGGAAAATCAAACCTTCTGGCTACTGTTTCACCTTACATGGATTCAGCACATGGCACTAACCTCTATACAGTCCAAAGAAGCCTTCGTAGCGTAGCACTTTCTTAAAACAGTCAAAGCTGTTTTTATACATAAGTTCTCCCACAAAAGAGCCAGTTGATCGTTGGTTCTGCATTCGAGTTTTTACGAGATCGATAGGATACACGGCAGTGGCTCCAACAGCTAAAATCAAACAATACCACTGGTCAACATCAAAGAGAAGCCTGATGAAGCAAAGGAACAAACTGGGCATGTACAAACTGTAAAATGGCACGAACTTTCCTAAACAACTCTGGATTTTCATTCAAGTATCTCCTGATAAAATGATGTCCCAGACAGTTCAAATGTACAAAAACATATCACCTACAGCCTAACCGCGTTGTTCACCCATCTTAAAAAAGCCTATCTGCAGCTAAGTGAAAAAGGCCCTGACCACAAGCAGGTATGGGGGAAGTTCCCTTTGCTCTTGTCCCATTCCAGAGGTGCACACGGGAAATGGGCTTGGAAAGACCAAGGAAGGCTCTATCCATTAATACAGTAAGGTGGAAAATCAGAGAAAAAAAATCAGAGGAATAATAAAAGTGAAAAATTTGCACTCATCTATGACTAACCTCCAGCAATGGAACCCAGCCCAAACCTGTAGGCCGACTCTGCAACCTGCAGGAGAACCGGTCGAGAGGAGTCCACTGAGGCCTTCTTCTTTGCACACACAGGAGTCGGGGGGCGGGGGGCAGGAGACAGAAAGAAGGACAGAACAGAAATGAGCATATATGATTTTTTTAAATTGCCCCCTGGGTTCCAAATTCATGATACCAACTAACAGATCAAAGAGGAAGGTAGGGTTAGATTCTGTTGTTCTTATTAAGAAAAGGTTATTACTCTTGTTAATGCTGAAAATCAAATCTGAACATATTGAAAACCATTATGTACTCCCCCAAAAACATTCAGAACCTATTTTTAAATGTTTAATTCTTAGCAGTGATCAGGGAGATCCAAACTTAAAAACATTAATGAGACATCAGTCTTCTTCAAGCAAACTGGCAGGTTTGGGGGATTTTTGTTTGTTCATTTTAGTGAAGTGTCGTTGACCTACAATATACTAGTTTCCGGTGTAAAACAAAGTGTTTCAACATTGAGGTACTCTGTGAAGTGTTCACCATGATAAATCTAAATACCATCTGTCACCATAGTTTGTTTTCTAATGGCAACACCCAGCCTGGCAAGAGTTGATAAAAACGGGGCTTCTCAAACCTGCCATTTAATCTAGTATAAACTTGAAGGGAAACTTGGTAATATACACCCAAACTCTTGTACATAACCTCTGCCTCACAGAGCTACTTATGAAAAATGAGAGTAGAAAATAACCATGTATGTGAACATGGATCAATCTATGAATGTTAAAAAGCAATACTGTTTAAGAGCAAAAACTCTGAAAGTAACCTAAACGTCCAATAATAGAGGCCTGGTTAACAATGCTGCAGCCTTGCGATGCTTGGCTGGCTCATTCCATAAAGTATGCGATTCTTGATCTTAGGGGTAAGTTCGAGTCCCACGGTGGGTATGGAGATTATTTAAATAAATGAATAAACATTAAAAAAAAATGCTACAGCCTTAAAATGAAATCGTATGTCATTGTAAAAGAATTATTTGATGTTAAGAAAAATGTTCATAGGGATTATAAAGTGAAAACAGGTTAAAAGGAATACGGCAGGTAGACAGGTATTCATGATAATGATTCTCTTTACCTTTATAAATGTTTGAAATATTTCATGATAATCTTTTAAGAACAATGTTAAAGACTGTGTGCAATATGTTGTTTTCAATTAAAATTATTTGTGGGCATATGTATGCATATAAAAACATACTAACATTTTGGCTATCCCGACACCCAGAGGTAACTCAAAACATTTACAGTGGCTACAACTAGGTGGTTGTATTACAAGTAATTGTTACTTTCTCCTCTTTCCTATCCACTTCTTTCTAAATTCATACTTCAGCCAGTCAGTTGTTATTTTTTTTTTTTTGACCTACTATCCTTACTGTTTTTGATGCCAGAACATCTCAAAGTAGTGCCTTTTTCTGCTCTACATAAATAAAACAGTAATTTTATGTCACGCAAAGTTGTCAAATGAGGGTGACAGTTAATGCTTAACAGTACCTGTTGAATGAATAAATACATTCAATAAAGTTTGTTTTTTCAAAAGCCACAATTAAAATAGGTGAACAATGAAAATAATTACCAACCCCAGCTATCAACCCACTGAATTTTAGTTGCTGTCAATGTTACACAATTCTAACAGAATGAGATAATTTGGAATCTCCTGTGAAGTCCCTTCACTGAAAATAGCTTTACATAGAAATATGCATCTTTAGAATGTAAAGCATGTCTTCTGCAAATTTCATGGGGTTTTTCCAACTCTATCTCTGCAAAGACGGAAATCACGAGTAACCTCATTTTGACAAATGCATCCCTAAGAAAGGCACTACTTTTTTTATACGGATATAAATATGTAAGACTTAGATTCTGGCATCAAAATAATGAGTGAAAGTACTTTGAAAATAATGGGGAGAGGGCGCACAGCGGACCTAATCGCTATCACTAACTCTTAATGGAAAAGACAAAATAAATGCAGTCCCAGATTTTCATTTAACTTTTCTGAAGCTCAAAGTGTAGCATGCTCATGAGACAAGAAAGATTCCCATTCCTGCACAACTCTGTTGAGGATCCACGCTAGCATGGAGCCTACCAGGTGGATGACCTCCATTGCCTGAGTCCATCAGTGTTGTGAGGCCTACTGTCGTTCACATAGGAAAGAATATTCCAGGCAAGGCTGCTGTGAATCGCTCTCAACCTCTCAGCCGCGGCCAATCATTTCCTGCTGTAAATCTCATCTAACCCTTGCATGGCCAGTATCAATGAGCACCCACCATAGACTCTCAAAAGTTGCAGAGGGCAGGAAGGAAAAATTGTGGGCTACCACTGCCAGCTGGAGAACAGAAGGAATCTTTAAAAACAAAACAAAACACCCCTCTGCTTTTTCTTGATCCCCAAATTCCTACAACAGCTAGTCGCATAGAGACGAAGAGCTAATTGTCTGGTAAGCAGTGTTTAAAACTCAAAGGGCGGAGAGCAATGGTGCTGCTACCTCGCACGTGACTACACGGTGCGCTCTCCTGCACTCGGGGACATGGGCTCCCTCTTGTGACAACAGCCAGCTGGCTTTCCATAGGTGCCTCGTTTGGGTTTCCTGTGCACACACCCACCACTCTGAGCTACACGCTGCACACAAAACTCGCCACTGCCTTCGGGGCCGGGGGGGGGGGGAGGTGGGGAGAGCTGAAAGGAGGGGTGCTGGCTCGAGGCCTGCTCGTCCTAAAAATGTAGCCCGCATCAACCCATTGTGGTCAAACTGGCGTCTCTGTACAGACTCGGAGCTCCAAGCCAAAAACTGTTAAGTCTCACAGGATTCAGGGGTGGCTTTGCCTTAAAGGAGGTATTTTTCTACAACGACGCTCGTCTGTGACTGGATTTACTTTACAAACATCGTGTAAGCACAACACATGCTATGAAAGCTTTTATTCTCTAATCCTGACCCACAGCAAGTCGAGCAAGAGTTAAATGAGGAGGTCCCATGTCTTAAGTTTCTGACCCTCATGACTTCACGAGATTGGTTTCTGTTAACCATAAAATAAAATTTAGCATTCCTCAAATTGTTTCCACATAACTTATGAATCCTTTCACAGAGAAAAGAAGTCTAAAAGCCTTCAAACTATTACTCCAGACTAAACAAAATTATCTCATTTTGATATTCAGAAAAACGGAAGGCGCGGCAGTCACACAATGAGCTGATGAAGTACCTCTCTGTGGAGCCGAGACGGCTTTCGGTCAGCAACGTGCCGCCGCGCTGGGACAGTGACACCAAAACACGGCGCCTGGCCCACATCCCCCAACACCAGATTTAGGGAAGAAGAAAAGATTTTCTGCCTACTGGGGGGGGGGTTGGGGGGACGAGGGGGCAGGCTTCCAGTGCAGTTAGGAAATCACCCCATCCTTGAAAGTAACAAGCAACTATCTGTCAATCAGAACATTTCTAACTAATTTCTCTTTGCAGCCTTTTGAAATGGTCTGGATTTTTGGTGCAAAATGTTACGACGGCAGGTCAGATACCAGTACCAAAAAGGCAACTGTGAGTAGAAAGGGTTTGGGGGTACCCTACTGAAGAAACATCAGGAAGCAAGTTTGTTCCTTTTGCCCACCTGCCTCTGGGCCTCAGCCAAGTTGAAGGGCAGAGTTCCCTCTTCCAGTGGAGCAATTCGTTCAATGTCTGCTAAGGTCATACGTCTGGAAGGGAAAAAAAACAAGCATGAGCAACAACAAAACACTAGTTTATTAAAATTTGCAGTATGGAATTTGAAAACATTCCCTTTTTTGTTCCCATATTTCAGAGTCCTCTTTTATTTGGCTTCTTTTTCTCCCAGTGTGCTGCCCTCCTCCTACCCCTACCCCCTCCATCCCCTAACCTCCTTTTATTAAGCTAATTAGAAAAAAAAAAAAAAAGGCCAACTTACCCCCGTGGCTCATATAAATCTGCTAACTGAAACAAGATGTCAACTTCCATGGGTGTAACCTGACCAAATTTCTGAGCTGCCAGAACAAACTCCTCTGTATGGAAAAAGAGTTAAAAGGGAAAGATGCAAGAAGGAATAGCCACTAAATGCAGCATTAACTCAAGGCGCTGGAGTGAGTGAACATCACAAAACTTAATCGGTCACAGAATTCAAGTAAACCCAAACAGGGCAAGAATTATTGCAATTCTTTCATTCGTCTGGAAGGAGTGCGCAGAATAGTTTCTCTAACATTGACTTTAAAAGCTTGATGTCTCATCGGAAGCCTTGGAGTAAATGACACAGGACATTATTCAAATTGCAGGTCCAAGAAAACAAGGAGGCCGAGACGAAACTTCACATGCACCAGGCCTGGGAGGTTATATTAATGAAGCTGTGCAATTCCTAAGGCAACTCTCTTTTTAAAAACAAAAATCAAAAAACATTAAAATGTTGATATCTCGTTCTGAGGCTGTCACCAGTACAAGTTTACGGAATTCCTTATGTACTTCTGAAGGCCACTTCAGAGGCCACAGATTTAGCTCAGGTTTTAGCACGATTTGAAAACAGTTAAGAAATTTTACATGGTTCCCTAATTCAAAGGCTGTCTTCAGTTTATTTAAAACTTGCTGAAGATTGTTTTATTTGCTTTTGTTTGTCTGATCAAAGGATGGAGCACACACATGTACCATAGGGTTAATTATGTGTCAATGGGATGAAAATTCTACAGAAAAATCTGTAACGTAAATTCCTAGTTGCCTTCTTTACCCTAATAATAATACACCAAGATACTAACAGGCAAAAATTCAGATTTATTCCCACTCACCCTTAGTCACCTCTACATCTTTCCTGTTGCCAGCCAGAGTGCTGTAGATCTTTCTAATGAGTTCCATGTTGTTAAGGAGTGAATTAAATCCATTAAAATAGGAGAAACTAACTTGATGGGATGTAGTACCTCCAGCAGCCTCAAATAAGTTGAACATAAGAAAGGGGAGAAGAACAATAAACAAAGGATTTATAAAATGAAGAAGATTCAGAAGTACATATATCAAATGCTAGTTTTGGAAGTAATCAAGAATGCATGTATAGGAAGAAATGGCCATAAGTATTTTCTTTTCACATTAAAAAAAAAAAGCTATAAATGAATTTTAAAAATAACTGCAACTAATCATGACCAGAGCTTATACTCTCCACACACAAGTCCTAGAAAACTAAATAAATACATGTGTAGGATTATTACAACAGGACCAGTAGTAATTTACAGAGTTCAAATTTCAATTGGAAATGTTTTATAAGTTTGTTTATTTCATCTAATGAGCAATTCTGAGAGGCTTAGACATGCACAACTATACTATACACAGGCACACGTGCGTATGCTTAGACATGTAAAACTATATTATACCAACACAAACACAGTATGAAAGTGGTCAATCTAACATTAATATCATGATTTGTCATGTTACTTAGAACTAGCAATAAATAATCATTTAAGTACAGACTTTACACCGGTGGGATTTCTAGCAAACAAGCGTATTCCGGTAAAATTATGAGATGTCATATGCTTGGATGGGGGTTAAGACTGGTCAGAATACTGATAATCAGAATTTGTAAGAAGCCATATTTCTTCCCAGGGGGCAAGGGAAACAGATAGCACGGTCATTATGAATGGAACTTCAGTTTGGGGTTTCAAATTCTATCCTTCCCTAACAAGGCAAAATATTTTTATTAGGAAAGCACTTCTTTGTAAGGTAACAACTACATAAATCTTCACTTAGTAATCATTTAAAATAGCTGACCTAAGAGTTTAAAATGGAGTAGAGAAGGGCGGGGGAAGGCCAGAAGAGGAGCTAGACTAACACAGTGCACAGTGGAAAAGGCCTTGTCAGAGTTCCATGCCTCTAAAAAGAGGAACCAGGAAATAAAGTGAAAGTGAAAAGCTACGCTGAGTTCCTGCCTATGGTAAGCATTGTGGGAAACCCAGAGCGGGGTAAAAACACTCCAAAAGTCTTCTCCCTGGGACTAACAAAAGCCCTGTGTACGGGTTTCCAAATATGCATGATCATCAGAATTACCTGGGAAGCTTTAGAAAGGAGATTCTAGGACCTCACCACCTATAGGAGATAAATGCACAAGCCTAGAAGAAAACATCATTATCTGTATTTTTAATAAGTATGCCTGGTCATTCTTATGCTTTGTGACCAAGGCCTGGGAACCTCCAGCACAGAATGTTCTGGGCCACCTTCTAGGTCCATGAGGTCAGAAGAATGGCTGGGCACCCACTGGGATTTAAGCTATGACACAGGCCAGCCGGGCCCCGCACATCACATGTGCCACTGTTCCTTCAACACACGCGTGTTAAATGACCGAGTGAATCGAAGCTTTAGAGTTTCTCTTCTGCTGACCACTCAAAGAAATATATCTGCATGCGCTATTTTTTTTTTTTAATTTTGCCTTGGAGAATAGACGACAGTGAAGATTAGCATTTGACATACCTCAAAATATACAGCAAATTTAGTATGAAACCATAAATTTGTTTTTCCTTTTGTAAAACCAGTTAATACATTTAAGCTATTTCATATGATCCAGAAAACAAATTAACCTATCCCTAAAACTAGCCAAAATATACTCTGTCTGTAAGTTTGGTAATATAGAGGGATCACATTACAAAAATGTTAGTGTTAAACTGAAAAAACTCCACATAATTTTAAAGAATTGTTCTTATAATCCCTTATTTACTGAGCTTTTGCCAGGTAAAATAAACTGCTTCATTAGGGCAAGTTACAACTTACAGCTACTAGACATTCTTCTACAAAAGGAGTCAAGACATGGGGGCGGATGGTGACCATGATGTCTCGGAAGTCAATGGCTGTAACTTTTCCGGTCCTGGCATTATCCCTTTGCACAAAGGCTTGCTTTGCATGCTCCAGTTGTATTTCCTACAAATAATGAAAGTGAAATAATTTATGTTTCTGAATTGCTACAAAAGACTGCTCAATTTCAAATCAGGGTGAAGAAATATAGATCGTATCTTGATTTAACAAGCCTTACCAGCTTGTTAAATAACACCCTCAAGCTATCCTCCTCTTCCAAAGACAGAACTTTGCTCAGACCAGTGAACATGTCTCAGAAAATGCATTCCACCTTAAATCTCCTGCCCAGAGAAACCAAATCACTTCCATGTTCTGTTAGAGTCCAGGGACACAAAGAAAATAAAAATTGGAATGAAGTTTGGTAGGCCCAAAGATATGGCCAAGCCCAACTCAGGTGATGCAGATGACCCAGTGAAAAACATCTACAGGGACATTAAGCTCTCTCCAAAGAAGAGATAAAAATTCTTACTGGTAACCTCGAACACAAACATGCGACATAATAACAAACCGAAAGGGTACTTCTCCTCTGGAATATGCTGTTCCTCTAACATGCAGTTTCTCAGGCTTGACACTATTGGTATTTTAGGTGGGTTAATCTTCTGTTATGGAGAGCTGTCCTGTGCATCCCTCCCCTCTCTCTTTGCACTAGATGATGGTAGCCCCTTTACCCCCAAGAGCACGACAATCAAGAACGTGTCCGGAGCGGGCGATAGGTCCTGAATGAGGACACTGCTCCAGAATGAGGAAGTGGATGGTATGTGGGTCAGCCGTGGCAAAACTGCAGCAGTACCACTGTTTTAATCCCTATGATCTAAAGACAGGAAGCCCAATTTAGATTCCAGGTGTGATTCACAGGGAGTTAGCATATATGCAAAATAAACAGCCTCCCATCAAACCCCACCAGATGCTGTGTAGGAGAAGCATCTCTTTTGCAGAGGGCATTTCATTATCTTCTTCATGACACTGCCCATTTCCCAAATGGGCCCTCAGAGATCTAATCTCTATGGAATTAAAAAGCACTGCAAGGACTTCAAATTATTTAAACGATAAAAGTTTAATTAGTTGATAGAGAATTACTATTTTTTTAAACTTTGGCAAGACAATGGCTTACAGGAGTGTAAAAACAAATCATCCCTATGTAGTGCAAGCTAAAGCACAGCAGAAATGATGCAAGTCTGATCATGCTTGAAAGTGCTCCATCTCCCTTCTCTTCCCCCAGAGAGGTGGGAGACGAAGGAAGCTGATAAAATATTAATAATAATTGAAGCTGCATAATGGGAACACGGTGGGTCACAGTATAATATACTTTCCTACTTTAGGAGAGTTTGAAAATTTTAAATTTAAAAAAACTTTAAAATACCATAGAGTAAGAAACAGAGTTCTTATTCTATTCAAAAGCTTCTTCTCAGCCACAGCATCTGCCAGTTTTGATCCAGCCTGTCCCTGTCCCAAGGCTCTTCTGAGACCTTTATCTCCCTGGTGACTTTTCCACTTAAATGGGAGGCTTCTGTCAGCCCTCTGTCCTCAAGTCTCCTCGCTCTACTCCCCTAGGCCTCAAAGATTTCTCAGAAGGCTTGAATCCCAGATCCAAATCTCCCATACTTATCTGCTGGACCAGAATTCCTAAGTGCTCAGAGAATATATCCACGTGGGTATCTTGTAAAGGCCACACAATGGCACATCACTAAATCCAAGGAGCTACTCTCAGCCTGGTCTCCAGCACCCCATGCTCAGTCTTCCAGACCTTCCACACACCCCGACCTTTGTCTGCATTCCTCCCTCCGCCTGGTGTAGACTGCAGCTTCTTTCTGTAGTTCCTGAAATCCTACCCATTTTCCTCCAGGCTTAGCTCAAATGCCGCCACTTAAGTAAATATAAGTAGGTCTCTTAGCTGAAAAGAACTGAGGTGATCGTGTGGCTCCCTGCTTGCACCTCAATCCATAAGACTTGTCTTACTCCATCTTCCTTGAAGCAGCTGTTTATATTCCTGTCTTTCCCCTGCCTTGCCGGGGAAGAGAGACTACGTCCTATTCAACCCTCTACTGGTGTAGGCAGAATGCCCTAGACATACTAGGTACTCAATAAACCACAGACATAATCTTCAGTGATAGGTATTCTAAAACCAACTGAATGAACAAATCACACTCTACTGAACAAAAAGGTGTTCTCTGTATAAGTGCCTCCAATTTAAGAAGAAGAAACCAACTGTTAAACACCCTGTAGTGAAAAATGACCACAGTATGTATTCAATTGAAAGTAAATGAACACAGTCTCCTTCAAATTGTCAGACCCACTGCTAAAGCTATTGTAAGGCAAGATTACTTTCAACAATAGTAGAAGGTGTGTTCACTTAGTTACCACCCCCACCCCCGCAGTTTATAACTCAACTAGAGTCTTAGGGACCCAGAGACCAGGATACCAAACATGGCATCACCCACCCTGGCACCCCATTTCCTCAGAATTCCTGGCCCCCTCATGTCCTCAGAACACTAAGACCAATCTGCTCAGAATTTCAAACTGGGAAACAGACATCAAAGTGGGGGTGGGTGCTCACATGGTAGAGCAGGCGATGCACTGGTAACAGGGATGGTGTCACTACCCATTTCTGTGCCTACATTACAGGATTCAACATTTACTAGTAGGGATCCCTCGATCGCAGAACGTGAAAGCACTTTTAACTCTAATGACGAACAACTTTAGAATACATTTCCAACACCTCTGAAAGATTGGGGACACCATAAATTCTGTGAAAAATAAGAAGCTAACTGAACATCATTCTCTAAATAGTAGGATAGAGTGAAAACATTTAGTTAAGTGTTTCCTCAAACTAAAAGCAGTTTGCTGAAGAAGTGGGTTGCCTTCTGAAGAACAACTGTTTATGTCATAACTATTTAGTCTTCTGGGTGAAGAAATAAAGCTATTACCTCAACCGACACAACAACCATGTTAACAGCATTTAGTGAACGTATATTATGCACCAGATACTGTTCTAAAGCATTTTACAGTTTAAACTCACTTCCTGCTCACAGCAACCCCATGAGCTGGACACTATTATTAACTTTATTGTGGCAGTTGAGGAAACTAAGTCTCACAGGAAGCAGCGAAGCTGGAATGCAAAGCCAGGCAGTTCTGCCCACTGACGATGCCCCTAACACTTCAGCACAGCGCCTGGGGAGCCTGGATCACGTGACCGTCAGGAATCTGATGACAAAATGTATTTGACACTTAGGAATCTTAACTATGAAAAGACAAAAATTCAAGTTTGCTTTTAAATTATTCTTAATGCTCTAGATTTTTTGTTGTCTGTTCTCATGAGAAAACAGTAAAATTTCTGAGACTTTTTCCTTAAGGAAAATGTCTTTTATGTGCTCCAAGGGCTAGGATTGTTCTCCCAACAAGAGCAGAGACCACAGAGAAGAGGAACCAAATCTAAAGGTCTTCTCCTGGCCTTGCTTACTTACAACCCCAAGAGACTGAGTAAGAGAAAGACAAATATGGAGGCCTTAGGGAGCCAACACATAGATACTCTATAAATACTTAAGTTGAGGGGCGCCTGGGTGGCTCAGTCGTTAAGCATCTGCCTTAGGCTCAGGTCATGATCCCAGGTCCTGGGATCGAGCCCCACATTGGGCTCCCTGCTGGACAGGGAGTCTGCTTCTCCTTCTCCCTCTGCCTCTCTCCCTGCTTGTGCTCTGTCTCTCTCTCTCTCTCTCTCAAATAAATAAATCTTTAAAAAATAAATAAATACTTAAGTTGAGAATGAATGACTTTTGAAGTAGATACTCAGGCTCGCTATTGATGGCAGAGTGACTGAAAATCAAAGCTCTTCACTGGCACCTCCAAAGCTGTTTAAGGAAAACCTAATGCATACCCATAGAGCCTAGACCCTGACGGCTTCTAGATCTGAACCCAAGGGGATAAAAGTGGGACGGAGAGCTTGGAGATGCACGATGTAGGGCTTAAGTAAAACAGTGATCATTTCCAAAATGAGCAGAGGAGCAGAGAACAATGGGAGAAGCAAGAGTTACATTCAAATATTTAAAGGTTAAAGGACTACCCGGTACAAAAAAGAATTTAGACTGGTCCTCTATATTTCTTTAAAAAAAAAAAAAAAAATCAATGGAGAAAAAAACATAGGGATCAGGTTTTAGCACAACACCAAAGTCTTTAACCTATACAACTCTTCAGCAATGAATCAGGCTACACCGCAAAGTAGCAGGTTCCTAGTCACTGGCAGTATCTGTGCAACAACAGGCTAAGGAACATATGTCAAGGAACCTATTTATTTTAATACAGGGAGTTATGGAAGCAATCTGTTATGATGACAAAAATCTGAAGTTTGGAACAGGAATGAGCAGAGCTCAAGTATCAATCATGACACTCCTAGGAGGATTAGGGGAGTATATATCTTAGAGCCCCTGCAACACTGACCGTGGAGGGTTGTAAAAACGAGACGTCATGCATGACAGGCACTTAACTAAGTGGGAACTTTGATTTTTGTTGAGGTGAATGGTTTAAAATCCTCTAAAGACCCTTTCAGTGTTAAGTTCTTTGAGTCTTTAAAAAATCACCTCATAAGGAACAGTGGCTCTGCTGAGTCAATCTGAACCAGCCACAGAAACAGAGAGATGAAGACCAGATCGGGCAGAGAACACAGTAATGGCTGAACGCTTAAGCACTTAACTACAGGCCAGGGGCCGGGCCAAGAACTTAAAACATGGTACTTTATGAAAGCCTCACAATAATTCTGTGAAGTAATTATTATCTTCATCTTCCAGAGAGGTACCTGGAGCTCTGGGAGGTTAACTAACTAGTCCAAAGTCACACAGCCAGGAAGTGGCAGAACTGGGATCTATTCTGAGTTATTGTCTGATTGTAAAACTGTGATTTTTAACCACTAGCTGATGCTGCCTTGGGTAAAATCGTTAAGGGGATTGTAACAGATAACTGGAAAAGAGATTTTAAGAAAAGTTTTGGTGATGACTTAATACATAAAAATGGAGCAAGAGAGATCTCAAAGAATTCTCCTCTTGGATGATGAGAGAGAGAGAAGCATCTACCATGAAGGAGAACACCTAAGGGGAAAGAGACGAGATAGACGCCGATGAGAAACGTGGAGCAAGATGGGCTTAAGTTATAAAACAGAAGCTGAGCTATAAAAAAAAGAAAGCTAGAGGTACAGACGGAAATGTAAATGTGGGAAAGATAGCAGGATTTCAGGGACGGAGAAAACCAAAAGCTACCATTTAACTGTGACTAAGTGTATGTTACGCTGCAGCGACTATTGTGTTTTTCCTGTTTCATCTCTATGAATCCTCCCAACGGCCTTATGAGGTGGGCCTTACCATCACCTCCATTTAGTAGTTGGGAAAATGAAGTAAAGAGCAGCTCAGGGTCACATGATGCTGAGGATGGACCTGGACATGCACCTGAGCGGTCCGGCTCTGGGGTCGCAATCTTAACCTACATGGACTGTCTGTTCCTTTTTGGGGGACGCCTAACAAAAAAAAACAGAAGAAAAAAATAACACTTGTAGAAATAGAGGAGATTGGCCCACACACAGTACATCGAAAGAGTAGCCGGGTGACCAAAGAATGCAACTGATACCTAAAAAAGTGAGTATGGAAATACAACAGAGGGCCTGGGACCTGGTGCAAAACCCAGAGAGCTGGGAAGATGGCACAGCCCTGCCAAAGGAGCTCAGCTCTAACCACAGCCAGGCGACGGGGGAGCTTGCTAAGTGCTGCTGACAGGGACGGCAAAGACTAAGGAGAAAGGGCTGTCCTCCACCCGAGGCTACAAGGTCGCAGAGCAAGGAGCAGCAGGGCTATCTCGAAGGCAGTTCTGCTCAAGCACATGAAAGAAGGCCCAATTTCTCTTTCTTATTTGCCAGCGAACGGTTTTCTGTTCCCGCTATTCTGCTGCATGATGATTAATGGAATAGGCTTTTACTGCAGCCGTTTCCAACTACTTCAGCACACCCATTCAGATTGCTGGAGGGAAAGCAAAAAATGAAACTCTTCAAAATTGCTAGCTGTACAGAAATAAACATATAGAGGGGGGTTACACCACTTCAGGTTCTAACATTCATGCTTCTAATAGTTCCAGGCCTGTCATTTCCTTAATAATGTCCAATTTTCAAGTGGGTATATTCTGAATGCAAAAATTCTCTCCACCTCTTATTCAGACATGCAAGTTTGTGCTTCAGCCTGAGGACAATTTATCAGAACAAAAACAAAACAAAACAAAATAGACCAACAGACCCTCAAAACAAGCAGCAGATCCAGATGATTTATATTATAAAGCCAAGAACACCAAAAAAGACCCCTGGCTAGTTTGCATGTTTTGTGTTTTGTACAGTCATGAAATTAAAAAAAAAATAACTAAAACTTTATAAAAATATCTAGTTAAAATAAAGATCCACATATTACTAAACAGAGTTAAAAACAGAACCTAGCAAAGGAATCGGGAGAGAGATAAGTAGTTCCCATTCGTAACATTTTTCTGTGTCCCCCATATTCCACCCATGCAGTCAGACTTTCAGAGTTCAGGGTGAAATTTCATCCCCAATTCACTGGGTGGGGCCTTTAATTGAAAAAGTCCTTAGAAGAGCATTGCATGTGGCCCTGCATGCACGGCAACACCTCAGCAGAAACCAAGTACAGAGCTCTTCCATCTCGATTTCCTTACTCTTCTGATTTAACGTTAAACTTCACAGTGGATAGCAGCTGGGGAGATGTTGTACGGAGTGCTCATTTTTACCAGGATGTTACTGTAAAAGCCTGCACATCAGGCTGCTTGGCAAAACAGCAAGCAGACAAACACCATGGACACAACAGCATGATGAATTCTCATTTCCTCTGCCCAGAGTAGAAAGTGCAACGTGAACGCAATGTGTGCTGCATCTAATTCTTCAAGTGACCGGGATAGGACCACATCTGCGGTCACCCATCACCAAACCAGCAATGGCTTCCAGCTGAACACAAAATACAATCTAATCTCCTAGAGGAGCTGAGGGCAAACAACATTAGCTACTTTGCCTCGTTTCATTTTGGAATATCAAGTTGGGGCTGTATTTATGAAACACTACCGAAGCTATACTCAGACTCCATCTGGTCCAACTTAAAGATCAACATAAAAAGCACTCACATGTTAAAATGCAAATATAATCATGGTCTCTGGCTACTCAAGATCCATGGTCTAGGTATTTTAACTAATACAGATGGCAAGGTGAAGGACAAAAGGGAGGTACAAATGGCTTGGGTTATTCGATCCTAAACAAGGACCTTGTTATTGTCTACTAACCTGTTTAAACAATCATGGCTTCAGTGAGTTCTACGACAAGTGATGGTTTTTTGTTCACACCTGAAGTGTTCTATCAATTCCAAAGCTTGAGAATTTGATGTTGCTATGGCTGAAGGCTACGTTTCCTTCTGTTTGGTGGTGGTGGTGGTGACTAGGATCAGCCAATCTCTGGCCGGTAGAGTGACAGGTGACAACCACCAGCGCCTGGGAACAGGAGCTTCCAGAGCTCTACTCTCTAGGGCTCAGAAACTAAATAACCAAAACGTCCATTTTACACTGAAAAGACTAGCCCAGATCTGTACACCATGCTGACCCATATGCCAAAATAATGGGTCAATTTCACTTCACAAAAATAACCTAAATTGTTCAGTTGCATTATTAGCATGGATGTGTTCTGGCATCCAACAGGACTGTCATGGAACTCGAGATCCTTGCCAATGTGTGTGTCCAGTCTAGGACACGAGACAGCTCTGATTCCCAGGTGCTGCTCCCAGCTCTATCAATAATGACTCAGCTCTATCAACTATGACTCATCCTCTTCTGACAAAAGGGGGACCTGAATAAAGTTACAGTAAAACACCCACACCTTTGTCTTCAGGGCTCTCTGTTGGGTTAGGTAACTTCATTCTTAAATTCTATTTGAGGAGAAGACATTTAGAGAGGATTTTTAGCCCCATTCCCTCCCAAGTCAGCAATCCTATTTCTTGGGATACTAAAGCAACCCAAACTTCAAACTCTGGCCTCTTCATGAATTCAGAGCATTGCTCATTTCTTGATGATTTCTTTTCAAGCAAGAGGAGGAAGACCCTTGGAAACAGAAGAAATTTCCTGGCTCTGTAAAATGGGGAACAGAATTCCTTGGAAATGCCCAAGTCTGTGGGCCCGTAAATGGGGCTCCTATAGTACCAACTGACCAAGGAACTGAGGAGAAGAGGTGGAAATAGCCCAGCAGCACACAAGTGAAGAGCGATTACAAGCAAAGCAATGCTCTGCAGTCCCTTGGGAAAACCGCCTCCCCTGTGCGCCCCACTTCAGTAACCCATCACCACCCTTCCACTTGCCCGAGCCTGAAACTCACCTAAAAAAAGGTGTGAACTGGGAGTTTTACCTTATCCTTAACTGTCTCCATCCTATTAAATCACGAAGCCTGGTCAGGCCTAGAAGCCTTCTCTTGAATCCACCTGCTTTGGCTCATCACCATTACCATCCAATCCGGGCCACTGTTGTTTCTCTCCGGAATTAGAAAGTGACCAACTGGTCTCCCCTGACCTCAATGAGATCCCACTCCATTGGATTTTCCACACAACAGCCAGGACGATCTTTCTGGAACACAAATCTGATCATGTTTGACTGTCTAAGCTTCTCATCAACACTGGATGAAAACCTGAAAACCCGATTCTGTGCTTTTAAACAGTCGGGGTTTTTGTAGTCTAGACCAGTGTTTCTCACGGCCCTTGGACCATCTGGAACATCACAATTCAGGATTCTTGTCTGAACGGTAGTTTCTTAGGCCCTATCTAGACCTACTGAAACAGAACCTTGAGGGGCAGAGAGGCCAGGGTTCTGTCTTTTAAAATAATCACTTCAGAAAAATTTTACCCAAAATCTGAAAAACATTGCTAGAGACTTAAGAAAATTAAAATCAGCTTCAGTTCCACCTATCTCACCTTGAACAAGTCCAGAAAACTAAGCCTCTGTGTGCTCCTCTTTCATACAGAAACAAGGGCAAATGCTTAACATCTAAGATGATCACAAGGACAAATATGAGTAAAAGCACTTTCTGAGCTGGAAAATGCTATGTGAGAGGTAACTGAAAAAAGATTTCTAGTTAACACATATATTGCATTTGGTAGCCATCCTAGACTTTTCTATTCTGAATCTGGAGCAACTAGAATCTCCTATGTGTAGATTATTTTAAAATCATTAATGATTACATGTGAAATATATACCTATGATTATAAAAGATCATCAAAAAGTACCTGAAAATGACAGGGGTGCCTGGTTAGCTCAGTCAGGTGAGCACTGGACTCTTGGTTTTGGCTCAGGTCATGATCTCAGGGTCATGAGATCGAGCCCTGTGTGGGGCTCTGCACTCAGCGCAGAGTCTGCTGGAGATTCTCTCTCTCTCCCTCTGTCCCTCCGACTTGTGCTCTCTCTCCCTCTCTAAAATAAAGAAATAAATCTAAAAAAAAAAAAAAGTAACTGAAAATGACAGAAACACGCACCCTTACTAAGAGCCTTTTTTGTTATATTTGGCAATTAATGGATGGGGGTCAGGAATGCTCAATGTCTAGCAAGGCATGACTGTACACCATTCAGAAGCACAGCCCCTTCCAGGAATAGAAACTAGTTTTTCATAGCCTTGGCCCTGGAGACAATGTAATAAAATGGCAACAGCATAATATTTTTTAATCCCTCACATGTCTGTGATCTTATGGAAGAAGCTACTAAGCTCTAATAGTTTCTGTGTACTCCTTTGGGGTACTCCTTTGGGAACCCAATGAAAGCCATGAGCATTTTCCCCAGAAAATTACCCATAAATGCAAACTTTTACCTAGAGTCCGTTTATTCTTTTGCATACAATAGGGGATAATGATAATTACCTCTCACAGTATTGGGATGCTATTATCAGAAACATAATATTTAAAAGCACTTCGTAAATTATAAAGATTGTTACTATTACTACTTCTATTTTCAAGAGTGAATCTTAGTACCAACAGAATAATTTAGCAGAAAAGTTTAAGGGGCCTCACTCTGTGGTCACATTTGCTTATGATGTCCACCCAATAACCAACTAAAAATGATCTTCCAAAGAAGATATACAAATGACCACTAAGCACATGAAGAGATGCTTGGCATCATTAGACATTGGGAAAATGCAAATCAAACTCACAAATGAGATACTGCTAAGAGGCCTAAAGCAAAAGGCTCAGTTTCTCATCTGTAAAATGGGTAGTTAACTAGATGTACTTATGCTGGTATCTGGTCCTTTAAGTTCATCCTTTCGATGGCTGCCCTGACCACACTTTGAATGTTGGTTTCAGCTTTACAGCTGCCATAAGGGCCTATGCTACAAACTCTTGAGGGTTTTTGCTACAAGAGAGCAGCCTTGTAGGGTGTACACACTTGCTTGCAGCTGTTCCTTCTGAGCTATCGGATGGATAAACACAGCAACAACCGCTAGACCTGTGCATTATAAGTATCTAAAAAGTTGTTATCTCTGTACCTCTTGGCCCTTTGCACAAGGCCTCTGGACAAACCCTGCATGTTCTGCAAATATTTGCTCAACTGGGTGGTTTGTCTCAAGCGAGTCATAATCACAGCACAAGAAATAACTCTGCACACGGTAGAGAGTTTAAGTTGATGCCATTTATGAACAGGAGTTCCATCAGGTATAGAAGATTTCTCCAAATCATTTTCTAAAAAATTCAGTATATTAAAACCCATTTTCAACCAGCAACCATAAAACTGGAATCAAGAATAGATGTATGTGGAAATATTCACAATATTTTAAAATACACCTATATACCCCCATATCAAACTACTCCCATTCACACATACACACTACTCATGTAGTTGGGAGAGGATGAGAGACCTGGAGACAAAACACAGGAGCAGTAAATTCAACAGTATCAATGATGGGGTAAGGGTAACGGGACTGCGGTCCCACTTGCTTCTGAAATTCTTCTCTATCAACTAGGAACAAGACTCTGGGAAGGAGGATTTGTATCCTGCTTCTTGCTTCAACACTATCATTTACATGGAAAGTGTAAGTCAGGCACGCTTAGCTCACAGAATATCAAATTGATTCACCACTTTATGAAGTTAAAACCAAAGCACAGAAAACAACACACCAGCAGAGCATTCAAGCAGTGCCCATGACTGGCATCAGCCCAGCGAGTGGGCAGCTTGGCCAGACAGTGAACATGTCTTCACAGCCACGTGGTGGCTTATAACAAACTCACATGTGCTCAGATACAGTAAAACACTCATTACGGGAAGAAAACAGAAATCTGACCTTGCAGAGAATGGCTCTGCTCACTGGTCACAAGCAGGTGTACGTACACCAGCACAGGTAACTCACAAATGTGACCCTTGAGTTGGCTGGAAGCAACCCGAACTCCCTTCTAGGACCGTCTGTGGGACAGAGCAGTGTTTTCTCTACGTACCACTAAGGCTCCCTGAAAACACAAACACTTCTCAGCTGTCCCTTTGGCCACTCCTCTTCCTTGTCAGGTGCCAGGTAGCAGCATGCCCAGGGGCAGGCCTTTCATGGCTCAAGCGGTCAAGCATCTGCTTTCACAACCTTGGCACCAGCCGGGTGCCTACTTCTGAGCCCTGCCCGAGAGCAGAAAGGCGGGTGTGTGCTCGACAAAGCATGAGCCCAAAATATAGGAGATTAAGCTTTCTTCTATCTTTAAGAAGTTCCTGCCTACAGAAAAGAGCCCAAAGGAAGCCAACCAAGCATTTGGAGTAGGGGTCTGAAGCTAAACCTGCCTTCAGAAAAGAGTTCAAAGGAAGCCAACCAAACATCTGAATGGGGGGTGAGGGGAGGAACCCAATGGTACACAACTAAACTGGCATTTCACTGACATTCACAGAAAGTCCATCATGATAGATCCATTAATTCCAGACCTGGAGTGGAATACAAAGGCAAGGCCCTCCCTGAGATAATTATCCACCATAACCATTTTAATCTAGTATACATTCAGCACTTGCATTCTGCCTACAAAGTCAAAATCATCCCATGCAGGACACTGTGGGATGTTTTTCCATTTACCATTATAAAAAGAAGTCAAATGTAAGTGACTGCCCTACAAGTTACAGCTGGAAACAATCAGTAATCCCTGAGTCATTTAATCTTTGACTCTGGTTTCTCCATATCTTGAAGAAGGCCTAGAAGCCGCTGTGAGTGGCTTACAGCTGACTCAATTCAGCCTAATTGATACCTGCTTAAAAGGGAAACGTGATCATCCCTACTACTGCTAACATCCCATTAAAGCTAAAAGTTAATTAGGCTGTGTTCCATAAAGTCAATTTGAGGCATTTGTCTCAATAGCATTATTGTAATTATTCCTCATCAAAATGAATACCACCTCCTACTGCGCACCAATGTCTTGTGTAAACAACAGCAAAAATCCAACAACTCACATTCCATTCTCCACCTGAGTTATTTAAGTCGGTCTGTGTTTACATAGAACGGAAAAGGGGGATTCATAGACATTAACATTTAAAAAAAAATACAAAGGTATGTTTAAAACATCTTGCTTTAAGTTCCCAAAGGCCGGGAAAATAATAGCAAACTAAATAAATAGCATGACAAATTTTATGTATCATAACAAAACCACCAGAAGTCAAAAAGAGAAGTACCTATTAAAGTCAACCTACTACATATGTTGGTGTCTGAGAGTGGATCCCACAAAATGCTGACTGAATGAGCACATGACACGGCCTACACGGGTGCGTGTGTGCATGCGTGCGTACATTCTTGAGCCCTGAACATCCACCCTGACACTGCACCTTGCCACCACGCCTCAGAAGGCTCTGGCAAAGTTTTGGGCACATGAAATAAACAGGGGCATCAGGATACCCCCTGAAGACATTTCTAGTGACAAAGGAAAGAAGGTGATTTCCCTGGCAAATTTTCCCTCAAGTCCCAGAATTTAAACACAGCAAAACAATGGCCTTAACTGAGTCTTTTTAAATTACATTTAATAAAATATAAATAAAATTAAATGTTAGAGAAACAAAACAAATGCATCAAAGTCCAAAAGAAAGAATCATACAGCCTACATACCACACAGATATTGACCTTTAGTGACTAAATGTTAATACTGGAATTAAAACATTCTAAAAATTACACTTCAGGAGGAAAACTAAAGTGCAATCATGTTTTGTTACTACTTGTCCACTGGCATCATCAGTGGTCTAATGATGGGACCATAATGGGATGCCGGTGGTGACGAGAGAAAGGCAGGAGGGACAAGGCCAAGGAAGGTGCACCCCAGAAATGTAAACAACCCTGTTTCACCCTGGGTATGGACAGCAGGTACTCTCTGAACAGTGATTCTCAAACTTGGCTGCACATCATAAGCACCTGGGAAGCTTTCACTATCCCAATGCCCAGGTTCTCGCTGCCCGCCTCCCCAGTCAAATCTAATCTCTAGAGGTGGGGGACCCAAATACCAGTTGTTTTTAAAGCTCCCCAAGTGATTTCAATCTGCAGTCAAGTTGCAGACCCAGTGCCTTTGTCTGTAAGAGGCCTCAAGTGAAGTAATTCTACAGTTAGATGCTTATGATGACATGTCTGTCCATTTCTCAAAGGAAAACAAAATATTGGTGAATAGTAGTGGAACTAGTCATAAGTCAAGAATTCAAGTTCCAATCCTGCCCCCCTCCCCAACTTATGTGATTTTTCAGCAAATCACTTGATTTCCTGGGGCCTCAATGCATATTTCTTTTCTACAGGAAGGGATTCTACACAGTCTGTAGGAACCCATTTAATCACATCTTGTTTACATACTAATAAAGAAATACTTTCAAATAGGATGGTTTGTCCAGGTTAGCAATTTTGAGGTAAATCAGGATCCTGGTTTTACTTATTTACTCTTTAAGAGCTGGACCCACCAGTAAAAACTGAGTGAATTCTGCATATGTGAGGTGTCTTTTTCTTTCTTTTCCAAAATGTAGTTGCACAAATTCTGAATCCCAGTTAAATGGAATATGTTGATGAATTGTGGTCTGTCCAAAAACTTGTTTAACGTCCTCTGAAAAGAGAAAAGAAAGATAAAAACAAATCAGATTTATCCTTATATAATAAGTTATTAAAAGGATATTGCTACTTTCTCCTTATAAAAAATAATTCAACTTTAAAACCACACAGGTTATAAAACCATGGCAAAAGTAAAAGTTGGAATCTTCATGCAATCAGTCAAGAAACCAAAATTAATAGTCCCACCAATAAAGAGAAGAAAAAAATCAAGAAGTCACACACAGATACACACATGCATGCACGCATGCACGCCTAGAAGGCAGTAGGAAACCAAACCAAAATAATAATCTAAATCTAATAGCATCATCTCACATGTTTTGCTTCAACAAGTATTGTTTTCTAAACACAGGGGACATATGTACATATAGAAACACACATAGCACTACACAAGTCTTAAATATACTCCTTTTTCAAGTTATTAAAAAGTTCTCGACTCTTTAATAATATTGGTTCTCCCAATCCATGAGCATGGAATATTTTTCCATTTGTTGGTGTCATCTTCAAGTGACATAAGCAGGCACAAATACCATGTGACTTCACACCTATGTGGAATTCAAGAAACAAATGATGGTGACAGACGGTGACTACATTTATCATGGTGAGCACTGTGTGTGTGTGTGTGTGTGTGTGTGTGTATACAGAATTGTTAAATCATTATGTTGTACTCCTGAAACTAATATTACACTGTATGCTAAATACACTTCAATTTTTTAAAGTTACTGCGGATTTAGAAATAAGATATATCTTGAAGCACATCTTCAACAACACTAAGACTCTATTTGAGCTTTAAAAAGTTCCACTTTTTTGGGAACTTTAAAGTTTAAAGTCCTGAGAGAAAGGCATTTAAAGACAAAGGTGATGGGGAAGTAGAGATCACAGCCCAGTTCTTCAACTTGACACAGCACTTGGTCCACAGAATCCCATTTTAGATGGCACCAAA
Organism: Eumetopias jubatus; assembly: GCF_037043125.1. Taxonomy (NCBI): domain Eukaryota; kingdom Metazoa; phylum Chordata; class Mammalia; order Carnivora; family Otariidae; genus Eumetopias; species Eumetopias jubatus. The sequence continues at coordinate 40,754,488 of NW_028274820.1, forward strand.
TGTACCAGTAATGATCCTTCACCTCTTTGGAGCCTCTACCACAAATTGGTAAGAAAACTGACAAAGAAAACAACAATAGGAAAACCTGACTTTTCTAAAGCTTCACATTTCTATTTACAAGTCTCCCCGCTCCCAACAAAAATGTATGTTTGGAGGGCAGAGGGACACAAATTACTCTATTAATGAAATTTTGCCTGTCCTTCACTTCCTTAAATATATCTACCAAACCTGTTCATTTTCATGAGCAAACTGTGCCTGATACCTTGGGGGAATCCCACCCCTGCCTTGCACCCGTTAAAAAAGAAAAAAGAAGTTAGTCCTTTAGTTCTCCAAAAGGAGCCAAAAACTTTGGCACAGGTTTCCACTGTTTCCCCCAAATTTCCTACTCCTACCCCATTTCACCCACAGTTTTTATTCCATGTTTTTAACATTTCCAGAAAGTTTTTAAGTTTGGCCATGAAGAAACAGCAGTGCTGCCATCAGCAGAAGGATGGGTGTTTATCTGCACAGAGAAGGCAGTAAAAATCACAACTATGCTGGGCATAAATTTTATAAAAGGTGGTAGAAAATCTCAGGCTGGCCCTGAAGAGGACAATAACAAAAATGTTTTAAAGTACAACTCTCAATTTCCTTGAATTTATTCTGTCTATTAGGAAGAGAGAGAGAGAGAGAGAGAGAGAGAGAGAGAGAGAGAGAGGGCATAAGGAAAAAGGAAGTGAAACAAGAATTGGGATTTAAAAAAAAAAAAAAAAAAGGAAAGATTCCCAGACAGTGAGGGTGATGGTTGTCCTTGATGAAATAAGCAGGAAAAACAAGTTTCTTTACAGCTCTAAAACATCTAAGAAGAAATTCCTGAACCAAAATTCCAATGGCTTGGCTTCAAACGCTACTACTAATCGGAACTAACCTTTCTGAGGCATTAGCCATGTGCCAAGTATTGTTCTAATGGCTCTATGCCTAAGTCCTCAGTGGTAAAACAGGTAGTGCCCTAGAAAATCCGTAACTCCTTTCCATTCTAAATTTCCATACCTCTGCATGAAGCGGGCCCCACAGAGGTTCAGAGAAGGCTCCCACAATCTTCTAATCTAGACCAATAAAGTATCTAGTGGGAAATGATGTTCAAATGACAAAGATGTGACCAAAGGAAAAAACACAATTTTTACACTGTAAGAAGTTCATACCATAATAAAATGTAAACAAAAATGGTGTCCTAGTCATTTTTCTGCCAAGCATGCCGATGGAGTAAAGTTTTATGTAATAATCATGCATAGTTTTCAAAAATGACGTCCTTCCTTTTCCTGACCTCTCTCCTTCAGTGTCCCATAGAAAGTAATAGACAGTAGTAACCAAATACTGGTATATAAAGCTATGACACTTATTTTCATTTTAATATTTATATGGTCTAAAATTGGAAATATACATAAATTTAAGTCACTCAAGAATTAGTAAATCAATTTAAAATGTGCCTCACCGTAACCTAATTAGTTTTCCTATAATTAAAGTAACATTCACTGCCTAATAGAGGCCCTGACTTGAATTCAAAACTGTGAACTCTGAACCCTAAAGTCTAGCACTGTCTGCAACTATACCATAGATCTTTTCTCTCTTATGAAGCCTGCTTGAAATACTGAAACCCAGTCACTCTCTCGGGGCGCCTGGGTGGCTCAGTCGTTAAGCGTCTGCCTTCGGCTCAGGTCATGATCCCAGGGTCCTGGGATTGAGCCCCGCATCGGGCTCCCTGCTCCGCGGGAAGCCTGCTTCTCCCTCTCCCACTCCCCCTGCTTGTGTTCCCTCTCTCGCTGTGTCTCTGTCAAATAAATAAATAAAATCTTTAAAAAAAAAAAAAAGGGTAGAGCTGTATGTGATCCCGAAGACATAATTCTACAAACTGTCAATCCTATAGAAATAACCAGCTTTCAAGATTTATTTATATAATATGTATATATATGCAGATATGTGCTGCAAGCGCACATATTTATTGTGTATCTTTTCTTTCCACGTAGATGATTAGCACCTTGAGAGCAAAGGCCCTTTTCTTCACATCCGATTGTCCCACCGTGGCTGGTTCGGTCGGCTCAGAGCAACTACCCACTAAAAGAATGTAAACGAGTCAAAGGGTGAGAGTAGAACAGCAGGTTAAAGACAGTGGCATTAGCCCTCTGAGGCACTACAGCTTCCATTCACTGAGAAGTTATTTCAACAATCATTTCCTAAGATTTCAGGGAAGTGCTTAAGAATCATCAGTCTTGCTTATTATAGCCTTCAGTTCCACTCCTAGACTGACTCACTGTCTATTGGGGGTTGAGGATCTGCATTTTAACCAGCATAGCTACTGTTTCTGATACAAGGGTCTAGGACCTCATTGTTAAAAACACTGCCCCAAAAAGTTATGGAAAAGTTAGATTAACTCCTAATTTTTTTTAAGATTTTATTTATTTGACAAAGACAGACAGCAAGAGAGGGAACACAAGCAGTGGGAGTGGGAGAGGGAGAAGCAGGCCTCCCGCTGAGCAGGGAGCCCGATGTGGGGCTCGATCCCAGGACCCTGGGATCATTACCTGAGCCGAAGGCAGACGCTTAACAACTGAGCCACCCAGGCGCCCCAACTCCTTACTAATTTTTAACTTCCCAATGAAACAGACAAACATATAACAGGACGGAGGTAGGAAAGAGTCTCCAGTCCAGCGAATGTAACGCAGTAATGTGTAAACACAGGCCACTTCTAGACACAAGAGGACACACAGGGCCGCCACATGGGCAAAAAAAGTGGATGACCTCCTCTTCACTTCCCATGCGGCTGATGCTCCCTGAAGCTGGACGGGTTACACGTGACATGACCCTGAGAATGTGGTCCCATTACTAGTTCTCAGGGGCTCTGACAAACTGGCTAGGGTAAGAATGCCAGGGCTTAGCTAGCTAGCTAACAACTCGGAAGTAGCACGGCCTGTGCGCACTGTACTCGCCGAGTGGGAAGCAGAATGGTGGTAGAAGGCATGCTGCTGTATCGGAGTCTAATCCACAAGAAACAACTAAAGAGCAGATCCTGACAGGGTACCACAGTAAGTGTTCACCTGCAGGAGTTCCTCATGGCAAGGAAACAGAAGCTTCAGGAGGGAGGCACTTACAGAAGAGAAGAAGGCTCCTTGGAGAAGACAAAACATGATCTGGGTCCTGAAGGCTCCCAAGGATTTATCCAGATAAACCCATGAGGGAGTTTTTCAGTGGAGAGCAACAGCATGAAGAAGGGTTCATTTCCTAGGAAGTGAATTAAGGGCCCAATCACCGTGCCTGGACCAAAGCCACCCCGGGTCACTGAGACATGACAGATCCTGCTCCAGGCAGTTATAGATGCTGGCCTCACTTGCCCGAGCAAAAAAAATATTATTTTTAAACCCCAAGGACTTGATGCCACATTTATGGTGAAGAAAAGCTTGCTGTGGAAGAAGAGCCGTTCATGGGACACTGCAGAGAAAGAAACCCAGAGGCACTTTTTTTTTTTAAACCATTTGGTACAATTTCTACAAAATTCATTTTATACTCCCCTAATTTACCTAACAAAGGTTTATGTACTCAAATATCGTAAGACTGCCAAGCCATTCTAACTGGACAGACCAAATGACTGAGACAGAGGGGAGCAGGAATCTTACCAAAAAGGAATACTACCAATATTTCTACTCATTTTCATCACTAATCAACTCTTCTAAAGAATTAAAATATCAAATTTTGCCACTCTGCAAAACTCACCCATTTTGTCCAAAAGTACTGAATAGGTTCCCAAGTCAATGAATACTTCATCCTGCTCCGTAAGTCATTCTGGGGCATTTATTTTCTGAAATGCTTGGTCTCTACACTTTCCTGTTGCTTCCTGAACAGAAACATCTATGAGCCAAGAGTCACAGTGGTTCCTAGAACTCCCCCCCGCTTCACTTTGGAAGACAGTGTAACATCACCTCAGGTTAATATTCTTTTCTCCTTTTAGGAGGCACAAAGAGCTTTCTCATTTAACATTTGATTGTTTTGAGATTTGACTGCCTTGTAAGGCAATGAAAGGTAAGAGTACTCTTCCTATTTTATAGCTAGAAAATCAGAAACTAAAAACCAAAGCAATTTCCAATTTCTGCTCTGTACTCTGGCTCCCACGGGAAATTCCATGAGCTTTACTATATTACTATAAAAGACTCCAGGAGTCAACCTGAAGGCCATCCTATCACTAAACCTTTACCATTCCCTGGCCTTTCGAAACCTAACTTGTATTCCTGGGTCGGAAAGAGGAAACCCCAAATGTTCTAGGCTTTTTGGTTACTTATTCAGTGAGCTATATATGTAACTATAATTCATAATTCACCAGCTGATAGCTTTCAAATAAGCATCACATGCCAGATTTATCACTAACTTAAAAAGAATAAGAAGAAGGTCTCTCCTAGTCTAAAACACAAGGCCTTAAAATCTTAACCCCAGGTTGAGGTCAGATAGGCAAAGAAGCAAAACTGAATTAGCACTACAATAGGAAGGAGGCACCAGATTATATGTTTTGGGTATTAAAAGTCATACTTTTCTTAGCTCAGCCACTACTCCTGAAAGTAAAAACAAATTAGAATGCTTATTTCTTAAAGCATAATCATTGTTATTTCAGTCTGTGACAAACAAACTATGTTTGGAAGGCCTACAGTTCCCATATTATCACCAAATAATGATGATATTATTTAAAGCAAGACTTCCCCAAATAAGCTCAAGGATCCTTTGAGTTTGTCTGTGGGACTTTGCTTTCCCCATAAATGTTTCCAGCCTAAATGTCTACCGTACTTTTTTAAAGATTATAAAAAGACAATTATTGGCAATTGTTTGTAGCAATTGTTTCTTCCCTAAACATAATCCCAAAAAGTCAAAGTAATTTCTCCTAAGTTAATAAATTTCCCAGGCTACAGAGTATGGTTACAGCAGAAAAATTGTAAATTTTAAAAGCTGGGTCACAGACAACATAATGTTGTCTATAGAAAGTCCTAGGGAATCCACTAAAAAACTATTAGAACTAATAAGTGAATCCAGCAAGGCTAAAGGATACAAGAACAATATACAAAAATCAATTGCATTCCTAGACACCAAAAGTAATCAACCCAAAAATGAAATTAAGAAAACAACTCCATTTACAATAGCCTCAAAAAGAATAAAATACTTAAGGGTAAATTTAACAAAAGACATGCAAAACCTATACTCCAAAAACTACAAAACACTGTTGACAGAAATTAACGACTTAAATAAATGGAAAGATATTCCATGTTCATAGACTGGAAGACTTAATATTGTTAAGATGGCAATATTACCCCAAAGTGATCTACAGATTCAGTAGATCCCCATCAAAAGTCTAGCTGGCTTCTTTGCAGAAAACGGACAAGTTGACCCTAAAATTCAAATGGAAATTTAAGGGACCTAGTATGGCCAAAACAATCTTGAAAAAGAACAAAGTTGTATTTTAAATTTACCAGAAAGCTACGTAATCAAGACTGTGTGATACCAGCATACAGAAAGACATAGAGACAAATGGAAAAGAATTAAGAGTCAAGAAATAAACATACTTTTGGTCACTTGCTTTTCAATAAGAATGACAAGATAATTCAATATGCAAAGATTAGTTTTTTCAACAAATTGTTCTGGGACATGAAAAAAAAAGACATTAGAACCCTACCCTCACACCATATACAAAAACTCACTCAAAATAAAGCAAAGACCTAAGTATAAGAGCTAAAACTGTGATGCTCTTACTGGAAAACACGGGCATAAATTTCTGTAACTCTAGATTAAGAATGATTTTTTTAGATTATGACACATGGAACACATGAAAATAATACATAAATTGGATTTCATCAAAATTTAAAACTTTTGTTTTTCAAAGGTTATTATCCATCAACACAGTGAAAAGACAGACTACAAAATGGTAGAAAAATTCTGCAAATCATGTATCTGATAAAGAATTCTGGAATATATAAAGAACTCTTGTAACTCAATAATAAAAGGACAAATTACCCAATTTTAAAAATGGCAAAAGGATTTGAGTAGATATTTCTCCAAAAAAGACATATAAATGGCCAACAAACACATACAAGGTGCTCAACATCATTAGCCATCAAGAAAATGCAAACCAAAGCGACAAGGAGATAACCACTTCATCACCACTAAGTATTGGTGAGGATATGAATAAATCAAAACCCTCACACACTGCTGGTGGGGATGTAAAACCATGTAGTCACTTTGGAAAATCATTTGGTAATTCTTCAAGAAGTTAAACATAGTTCCCAAATGCCCCAACAATTCCACCCCTAAGTATATACCCAAGAGAAATGAAAACATATGTTCACACAAAAACTTGTACACAAATGTTCCTGGTAGCATTATTCATAATAGCCAAAAAGTGGGGAAAAGTCCAAATATCCATTAACTAAAGGATGGATAAACAAAATGTGGTATGTCCATAGCAGCATATTATTTATCAACAAAAAGGAAAAGAGTACTGTTAAATGCTAGATCATGGATAAACCCTGAGAACATACTAAGAAGCCTGTCTGTAAGGGCTACATATTGTATGATTCCATTTATGTGAAATGCCCAGAATGAGCAAACACACAGAGACAGAAAATAGACTACTGATTGCCTAGGACTGGAGGGACAAGGAGAAAACAGGAGGGGGGTGAGGACTGCTAAGGCACGGGATGATAAACATGTCCTTGGGGTGATGAAAATGTTCTAAAATTGTGGCGATGGTTGCACAAATCTGTGAATATACTAAAAAACCACGGAATTATATACACTTTAAGTGGGTGAATTTTATCTCAATAAACCTGTTTTGTTCAAAAACCTACGACTGTCAGATCTGCCTCTTACTAATGAGTGACATTAAGCAAATTACTAACTCTAACTCAATTCTCTCTGTAAAATGGGAATAAAATATCTACCTTAGAGCGTTGTTCTGGAGCTAAGTATGCTTAGCACAATGTTCTAAACATAGCAGGTGACCGTCAAAATGGTAAAACTCCAAAATCTGAAGTCTTAATTATAATGAAAACTGTTACCTGGGAATCAAATATTTACAAATGATACCAAAAAAATCAGGCACAGTGTGATTTGGAAATATCATAGTTTATACATTTCTCAAAAAGCAATAATTTTCCTCAAATACTTAAACTCCATCCTTCTCTTAGCTCATATATTAAAATTTTGAATGAAATGTGATCAAAAATTTAGTAATTTTCTATTATGTTTCTGAAAGTATGAAATTAAGAAAGATTAAGAACCTCCACTCTTTACTCTGAAGATCTTTCAGATACTAGAAATATTTAATTGGCAAATTACTTGCACATGCCATTAAGTGGTTAGAATGAATTTGTTTTTACAGATTCTATGGGCTCTTATTCCTTAACCTTCACCACACTATAATCTGAAATCATCAAGGTCTTCACTTATGCAAATTTTAACTTTCTATGTTTTTGTTTCCATACAGAATAACTAAATTAATGCACTTTAATTTCCAAAAGATTCACTTTTTGAAGCTGCAAATCAACGAAAACGAGTTTCCCATTCAAATAAAAAAGGTTCATCAAGCTACATTATTTTAAACACTAAACCATAATCTCTCTCTCATGGATCCTAAAAAGTTTCATTAATACAATAAACATGAAAAGGATGTTTCTGTTAAACCCCAAAGTAATCTCTCTCGGAGACAGAGAGTGCCGAACAACCCACACTGCATCTCTGACCGGCTTCAGCTTCGCCAGGGTGCTCGCCCAACGTGTGCTAAATCCTCAAGGAAAAGTTGAGGTTTCGCTTTAAGGGAAATAATATCCCACCCCGCTGATCCGGTTAACAACAGCTTATATGGCCATCGTCTCTTAAGCAGGGAGCAGAAGACAAATTGTTGAACTGGTTAAGTTAAATAACATAATGGAGTGAGTGGATGCAGACCTATCTCTTCAGCCACATGCTCCAATATCAAGGCTGCCATTTCAAACCCTTTTGACAAGTGCCTTTTTATATTAATCACAGTTAAGGGTCTGAAGAGGAAAGAAGTATTCTGGCTACAATTCACACTCGCTCAAGAAAGTTCTAGGGGGAAAATGGGTGCCATTAAAAGAGAGTAAGTACAGAGTACGTACTTCACACATGCAGCCCTTCTCATTAAAATTGAGTTCTCTGTAAGCCCCCATAAACTTTTTATTATTATTATTCTGAACGTGTAGGTATAGTGGTGATAAGTATCTTTCAGAAAATAAGCATATACGCACTCTGTGCACACATGCGCAGGCAGGCTGGGCTGATTATGAGACTGAAGTCATATATGTGTGGTGTTGGCATAGGTAAAAGTGAGAGCTAATTTGGACCTCTTCCAATTCTGTACTTAGAAAGGGATGGGACTACTCTGATGAGGCCATGGGCATCCTAGAGAAAGATCGTCCTTCTCATAGTGCAGAAACAAAGTTGTGGTTCCTGCAAAACCAGTCACTTTCCCTCCTCCCTGGGCTTCCTTCCACATCCATGAAAAAAAGCCATAAACTACACCAGCCATTGTTCAACTGCAGTGAAAATGACATTCCCCTGGAGAGTTTGTTCAAAACAAATTCCCAAGCCCCACACCCTAAGATTTTAATTCAGCAGACTTAAGACGGAGCCAGGGAGTCCACAGTGGTAATGAGCACCTCCATACTATGACCTCCAGACGAAAACCCATGGTCTGCCTTATTGGTAAGAATCCTTCCTATTCTAAAATCTGATGGATCTATAAATCCTCAAGATTACTACACTGCTTAACTCATCACAGTATAAACGTTGGTTCACAAAAATAAAAAATAAAAAAGAAAAGGTTAAAGCCTGGCAGATACCTAGCCCTCAATATTAATCTTCTATCATATGCATTATCTAAATCAACAGTGAAAGGTCAACTGAGATATTTTCAATCTACATGCTAGAGAAGTTGTTTTCAGCTGGATAGACTAAACCATTAGCAGTCTTTCATAATATCTAAAGTAGGTGCCTTAAAACGATGTTTGGAGGCATAGAGCAGACTGTGGTCACTCCCCAGGTACATAAGTTTGCTTTAATCATCTTTTGTATTAATTACTGTTAACTTTCCTCACCACTAGAGAAGAACACAACCAAAAACTCCGAACTCTTTGAAATTTTTAAGGCAGTACACAGAATCCCTAATTCATTCTCTAAATGCAAGTATAATATCTATATTGTTTAAGAAATCAATTTCCTAAGCTAGTTTCCTTAGAAGGATGTGATCAAAAATAATTTTCTTGCAAAAGCATTAACATACATTTAACCCTACTGAAATGCTTCAAGAGCAGATGTACTACAAATGTACACCCACAGTGATCCCATATTAGTATAAAACTGTTTTATTTCAATTAAAATGTCTAACTATCCACCCCCAACACATACCTAAACTGTAATTTTCTCTGAGAACTTCCAATATGTTCTTGATTTTGTTTCCTTTATCAACCTATCAGAGCAAAAACTGCCTTGCAACTGTTGGAAGAAATCAGTCATTAGCAGCAAGATTACAGCAAATTTTCCAATTTAGAAAAACTGTATTTTTATCTCTCCCTCATACTGAAAGAATAATGGTATAATTTTACTATTTTTAAATGAGCAGTACAGTTTAAAATAGTCAAATTTTCCCAGTGCTCCAAGTTTTAGGATTTACTGTTAGCTTTCTGTTCTCCACACCTTCTACCCGATTTACAAGTCCTCTTTTCCCTTCACCTGACCCACCCGTGCGTGCACACACATCCGCAACAACAGGGGCAGACGCCCCCAGCCAGCCTCTCCACACTAGCAGGCTTCTAAAGAATGGTTAACCTTCAGGCAGTTGTTAACTAAGGAGTAGCTTCACAGGGTTATTGTGATTTACTCTCCAACTGACATTCTTCCACCTTCTCAACAGGCCTTTATCCTCCCCCTGCCCCCATTTTTAAAATGGAGTGATGAAGTAGCAAAAAGTACAATATTTTAGCCATTTGAGCATGGACGATTCTCAAATTATCCCACCGACTGGAAGTGCTCCCTGATACCACTATCTTTCAAAATTGAAGCCATTATGGTCAATCGTGCAAATCCGTATTTAGCTTTTCGTAAATAGTGGATTTTTGACCCAATGAACTGGAACAGCTTCTGAACAGTCTCTGGGATCTCAGGCAAGACACTCAGTACCCAGGCATGCCACAATTCTTATCAACGTGGAGGTTATTTACTTTCAAGACACACACTGTTCTTATTTAATATTCTCATTCTCTACTGGAATGTGTATAAGAAAATGGACTTGAGTCCCAAAGTAATATAAACTAAATCTACTGCAGGGCAGTAAGTTTCTGTCACCAAAATAACACATTATTTTTGTCAAACACCAGAATCAGAACATCCCCCAAATAATGCTCTTTCCAACTCAACCAATTTTTCCCCTCGCTTATCTTCTAAATATTTCAATTTCCAAGTGTCTTTACAAAGATAACAATAAATGATCTTCCCAGCAAGTTCAAAAAATTATGGCTAAAGTTCTGTCCTCTTCTAATCTACTAGTACATTCCTCTAGCTTTCTATATGTATTATTAAATTTGGGTGCATACCTTCAAAACTTATATCCGTAATTTTAACTCTCATCATTTTCTCCAACCCAAGTCAAAATGACTGAAGCAGACTGTTTCTGCGTATTTTGTCACGTCATCTAACCTGCCTGTTTCCCAGAGCGTGCCAACTCCACTTCCATCACAGCAGATGTTCCTGGACAAAATCTAACCGCGAACCCAGAAAGGGCCCCTCCAAACACTACCATCCATGTCAGAGAATTAACTAGAGAAGGGCATTAGAGAGCGCTTCATTAGTTCTGTAGATTGTGTTTAGGTCTCACACACAAAAGAAAGGTCCTGTTCAAGTAAGGTGGACAAAGTTAGATTTCTTTTTCTGCAGGACTTCTCAGAGCTTTAATCAACTAAAAATTTTAGGCTTTATGACTGTCTAGTAGGAGAATCCTTTTTCACACAACACTTACTAACAGAAACAGGAAACACCACTACTCAAAGGTACCCAAAACTCACGGTATCGTTCAATAGCAAAGATTAAAGGATATGAGGCCATTGCAGTTTCCAATAAAAGAGCAAGACTGGGCTAGTTTTTTTTTTTGGACTCCAGGTCAACTGACAGAGCTGAAGCAGCAAGCCAATCAAAGCTTCCCAAGCGTGGCACAGGGTGTACACTATTTCACAACTGAAGTTTTTAACAGCTAGGGAAGTCTTAAATAAGATGTATGTCTACTCATTCAACTGTCCCTCTACAAAAAGCAGTTCTTATCTTTTGGTAGATCAGTGACCTCTTTGAGATCTGCTAAGAGCAAATGCTCATTTAGACAAAACATTATTGACAACTGTGACCATTCATGGACTCCCTGACACTCACCCAAAACCCCAGAGTCAAGAAGTCCTATCTTTCGAGAATTCCTGTCTTTAAAGTTCAATTAAAAACTGCGGACCCCCATGCACATCACTAACACACAGGCAATGAAACTGGGGGCTTATGTTCACATACTAAGAATGATAACTTTAAAATTGTGTTATAAAACAGTTCATGAAGTTTCGTTCACTGTAATGAAAAAGTTAAAGGAAGAGAAGAACATGTAATAGCATTATGCAAGTAAAAATTTTAAATTTCATCCTAAGGAAGTGCTATGGTATAGAATATACTTTGAGTTTTCAGGGGGTCCAACTGTGATGTTCACTAGACAAAATTAAGATTCAGGTCGTCCACTACTATTGAGCTAGGCTGTTTACTGTCGCCTACTGCAGATACAACAACCGAAGAACTAGCAAAGGGTAGGAATAGTTCATGTTAAATTAGCATCATTAAGAGACCCATCACTGGTGGGTGCATTAAATACGTAAGATTAATAGTTTCATTACTACCCCTCCCAAAACACACTCTTTCTTAAAATTCATAAGGAAAATGCTTTGCTTTCCCACCATCCTCAAATAAGAAACGTGGGAAAATCAAAGTGTTTGGGAAATCACCCTTCACAGTGTGTCTAACCACACCTTCACTTCCTCTACTCACATAACGAGAGTGGTCATCTGCCTGCTTCACAGAGGTACTGGAAAGCCCACACAATGATCACAGGCATGTCTGCCTCTGGCTGTGCCCCACTCCAATTAATGCAAGAGAATCCACCTTTTCCAAGCATCATTTGGATCCGGTCCCTGTCCTCTAAAGAGCCCACGGGACTCCCAATTGCCTCTCCTATTAACTAAAAACTCTGGCTCAGGAGCCTCCTCCATCACATGGCGCCCACATCTCTCCAGTTGCACATTTCAATAAAGGGCTTCCTTTAATACCCTCAACCTATACAAAAACCACTTCCCCATCCCCTACCACTCCATGACTCCCCCCCTCTCCTTAGAATTCTGCTCACGTCAAAAGATAAAGCTTCCTTGGTGAGACCATGTCAAACGCTGATTTCAACTACCTGGACAACTGTGCCGCCGAGGCAACTTTCTGTGTCCACTGAGAACTCTAACCCAGCTATGTTCTTCCTTGTAACGACTTTCCGCTATAGCCATATAATCTAATTAATGCATTTGCTTATTGTTCTTCACTTCGTCGTGAAAAATGATTAAATCCCCCTCGTGTCTGATGAAGACTGAAACCACTCCAGATTAGTTGGCCCCATCCTCATTAGGAAGGAAGGGACCGCCCCACAGAGCATGACCACCCCCAGGGGGAGGCAGGCGGACATGGTAAACAGCAAACACTTGGCTGTCATCAGGCTGCTACCCTGTCCATACCACAGCAACCATGACTGTGGGCAAGTTCCTTAACCTCCCCAAGGCCATTTCCTCATCAGAAAAATGGGAATTAATCTATAGGAAAGACCTCCCAGGTTGTGAGGATTCAATAATAAATTACATAGAAAGCACTTAGCCCAGAGGCAAGTATGTAATAAGTGATCAATAAACTTAAAGATAAAAATGACAAGTACTTGTGCTCGCCTCGGCAACACATATACTAAAATTGGAACAATACAGAGAAGATTAGCATGGCCCCTGCACAAGGATGACACGCAAATTCATGAAGCGTTCCATATTTTTTTAATCTCAGGAAACAAACTGAGGGTTGCTGGAGTAGTAGGAGGTGGGAGGGATGGGGTGGCTGGGTGATGGACACTGGGGAGGGTATGTGCTATGGTGAGCGCTGTGAATTGTGTAAGACTGGTGAATCACAGACCTGTACCTCTGAAACAAATAATACATTATATGTTAAGAAAAAAAAAAAAGAAGATCGTAGGAAGGGAAAAATGAAGGGGGGGTATCAGAGGGGGAGACGAACCATGAGAGCCTATGGACTCTGAGAAACAAACTGAGGGTTCTAGAGGGGAGGGTGGTGGGGGGATGGGTTAGCCCGGTGATGGGTATTAAGGAGGGCACGTATTGAATGGAGCCCTGGGTGTTATATGCAAACAATGAATCATGGAACACTACATCAAAAACTAATAATGTAATGTAAACATAATAAAATTTAAAAAATAAACATTGGTTGACATGTCAAAAAATAAAATGACAGGTACTTGCCTTCTCTCAAGAGATTATGTAAAACCATAGGTCTTTGGAGCAGAACAAGCTCAGTAGCTACTATCTGGTCCTTCTTCCTTTCCTTTGACCCCCTTTTACCCCACAGTCAAGTCATATATGATTCATTCTCTGGTGGGTCCAGAGATACAAGTCCAACCCAGGCCTCCATTAGACTGTTATAGCACCTCCCAAATGACCACCTCCAGACCTCCATAGCTCCAAGTTCCTGCCATTCACGGCCCATACATCACCTGGGTGTTCACAGACACTCCTCTAGGGCTGCTCAAATAGCCTCTATCCCTCCTACCCACTTAACTTACATTACAGTCTATCCTGACATCATATAATTTTTGTTTGTTTACTTTCTCCCTAAAATGTAAGCTCCCTGAAGATTTTATAATCTTCATTGCTGGATCTCTAGTCCTACAACATAGTCAGATCCAAGAGCTATCCCTATCTTTACTAATTCTTTTGCCCCTACCAATTAAATGACTTCAAGCACTATTTGCCGGTAACTACCAAATTTCTATCTCCCAAATTCCACACTCATATATCTAAGTGCCTCTCTGACAACCTCATTTACATATCCAATAGGCATCAAACTAACACATCCAAAAGTGAGCTCCTCTTTTCCTCCTACCCCAAGCCTGTAGCCCTTCCCATCTTGGTTGATAACTCTACCTTCCAGTTGGCCAAAGTCTTTGAAATCATTCTGGCCTCCTCTCTTTCACAGTCCACATCCAATCCATCAGAGAACCCTGTTTATTTTCTCTTCAAAATAATCCTAACCTCACTCAGGTCCAAGCCACCATGATCATTCACCTGGATTACTTCAAGAGCTTTTAATTGGTCCTTCTCTTTCTACTCTGTTCCTTCTATCGTCTATTCTCAACACAGCAGCCAGAGTGGTCCTGTCAAAACATAAACCAGATCATGTCACTCTGCTTAAAAAAAAAAAAAAATCCTGTAATGGTTTCCCAATTCACTTACCATCAAAGTCCAAGATCTAACCTTGATCTAAAGGGTCTTACTTCATCAGATCTGTTACTTCTCTGAGCTTCTTTCCTACTAGGCTCTCCCTGACTCATTCAGTTCACAAAGGTTCTCCTTATAGTCCTCAAATGTGCCAAGTATACTCCAGCCTTCGAACCTAGACAACATCCATTCCTTTTGCCTAGGACAGTCTCTCTCCTTCTTCCATCTCTCTATATGATCAATTCCCCTACCTCTTTCAAGTTTGTGCTCAAAAGGCACTTTCTTAATAAAGCCAACCAAACCATATTGTGCAAAGAGGATTACCTTCTTTGTTTCACAACTCATTGTAATCACCCAAATATCACCAGAACATACCCATTCTATTAAGTGTCTTAATCCCTAGTATTAACATCATCAAACTGTATATGTTCCTGTTACTACTCTGGTGGACAGGTTGGAAAACTATGTTCCACTGAACCACCAACTGTTTTTGTAAGTAACTTTTATTGGAAGACAGCCATACCCGTTCGTTTACATACTGTCTGGGAGCAGGAGAGTTGACTAGCTGTCAGAGACCCTAAGGCCCATGAAGCTCAAAATATTTACTATCTGGTCCTTTACAGAAAAAGTCTGCTGCCCCTGATCAAGCATAAAAGTAATGCTTTTAAAAAAAAAAAAAGAAAATCATGTTGATACTCAAAAAATGTACATTTTAAAGAGATAAAGCCTTAAATATTATAAATTGAAATTTTTATAAATTATCTCCTCACATAAAGGTGTAGAGATTTATAATTAATATAATGTAACTTTATTAATTCTTTCCTTTGGTTAAATGACTAGACCATCAGCAAATATCATTTCCCCTTTCCTAATCCTTTCCTGCTTGCTTTCCACCATGATTTACCCTCTTTTATATGTCCTTCTCTCCTACTATGTTAATCAAAATTTCATAATATCAAGTTCACAGAGTTCCAAAGTTTCTTTCCATTTATTATATTCAATGTATTAACATAATATAAATCTATTAAAAGATTCATGAATATTTTTAAAATTTACACTACTCTTCAGCTCAGATGTAAAAATATAGCTCATGTTCCTGCTGTCTTCCTTCTGAGAGGTTTAGCACTGATTCCTATTGGCAAAAGACCTATCTACAAAATGGCAGACATACACTAATGCTTTAGATGATAATCACATAGACATGTATCTTCTCTCTTTCAAAATTTGTAGTCTCCACCAACTTACATTTCCCAAATAGTGCTGGACAGGCAGAGTAACATTTATTACTAAGTAAGCTTTTATTTAGGGGCGCCTGCGTGGCTCAGTTGATTAAGCATCTGACTTCAGCTCAGGTCATGATTTCAGGGTCCTGGGATCAAGTTCCACATCAGGTTCCCCGCTCAGAGGGGAGTCTGTTTGTCCCTTTCCCTCTGCCCCTCCCCCTGTTCATGCTTTCCCCCCAATAAATAAAAATCTTTTTTAAAATAAATAAGCTTTTATTTAAATACTTCAAAAAAGCCTTAAGGCAGTCAAAAATTTATACACATATAGAGAAACGTAAACACACTAAAAATATTCAGTGCAATAGCATTCAAACTCTCAGCAGGACTTTTGTAAAGACAGTATTTCCAAAATAATCTTAAAAAATGAAGTTGGGGGGCGCCTGGGTGGCTCAGTCATTAAGCATCTGCCTTTGGCTCAGGTCATGATCCCGGGGTCCTGGGATCGGGCACCACATCGGGCTCCCTGCTCAGCGGGAAGCCTGCTTCTCCCTCTCCCACTCCCCCTGCTTGTGTTCCCTCTCTCACTAGGTCTCTGTCTGTCAAATAAAGAAATAAAATCTTTAAAATTTAAAAAATAATAAAGTTGGAGAATTCATCTGAAATGCAAGACTTATTATAAAGTTGTAGTAATTAAGAGAGTATAGTGATGGTGCAGACAATTATAGAAGGAGAGAATTCAGAAACAGACCCACAGTGATTTAAGATCACTGTTATCACCACAGAGCAATAAAACAAAGAGCAATCCTTTCAGTAATGGTGCTGGGAAACTAGATATCCATGGGGTCTGGAAAACCTTGACCCTTACAACATGCAAAAGTAAACAAAAAAATCCAACCACCTTCTAGAAAGACTGAAAATCTAAATTTGAAAGGAAAACAAAAAAACTTCTGGAAGATAACATAGGAGATTGTCTTTGTGACCTTTCGGTAAGCAAAGATTTCTTAAATGGGACACAGAAAGAACTATCTGTAAAAGAAAATGCTGATAATTTGTACTACATGAAGTTTAAGAACTTGTGTTCCTTAGGACCCTATTAAGTGAGTGGAAGTAGAAGTCACGGAGTGAAGATATACAACCCACGAACACCGTGTATCTAGAAAAACGGCACACCACTAAAGAGGATGTGCAAATGGCCAGTAAATATTTTTTTAAGGTTGCACAACCCATTAGTAATCAGGAAAATGCAAATTAAAGCGACATAATGAGGTATCACTGAAATAAACATGACTGGTAATACCAAGGGTTAGCAAAGGCATGGAATAACGAGAACTCTTATACACTGACAGTGTGAATGCACTGGTTCAAGCACTCTGGAAAACTGTTTGGCAGTATCTATTGAAGCCAAACACACACAGTTTCTATGACCCAGCAGTTCTACTCCTAGAAATGGCTCCACACCCACATCCCAAAAGATAGATAAAACAATGTTCAAAGCACATTATTTGCAGCTACCAAAGCTGGAAGTGTGCAAAGGTCTACCAATGGTAAGATGAATAAACAAATCAGGATAAAGTCCTACAATGGAATCGGATACAACAAAGAAAAAGAACAAGGTAAAAACAGATACAACATAAACATGGCTGAATCTCACAAATAAAATGTGAGCAAAAGTCAGAGTGAAACGGTACGTCTGTATCTCTCCATTTTTATCAAGTTTAAAAACAAGCAAACCCAGTCAAGGTTGATAAATGTCCGCTGTTAGCACTGGGCCTGGGGGACGATAACTGGAAAGGGGGCCCATGGATGCTGGCACTATTCTCCTTCTGATCTGGATGGAGCTAAAACAAGTATATACACTGTGCAAAAGCTCATCAAGAGGTACACTATGGTTTGTGCATTCTTCTGTATGTATGCTATGTTTATGTAAAGAGTACTTTAAAAAATTAAAAATAAAAATTCACTAGCATATATAAAATAGGCTAACAATGCAAATAAAAACAGAATAAAGCATTTGTTCTCCACACATACAGAATTGTAAATTGTTAACTAGAATTTTCTTCCTATACTGATATCCTGTTACACACCTGTTGACATCTCAAAACGCACTTATGAATATCAGATATCAAAACAAGAAAACATGGTGAGAACAAAATATTGGAGATACGTTTTTCCTCAGAGGAAACAGGTGAAAATAATGAACTCATATCAAAGGAACAAAATTGGCCTAATCAAGATCTTTTCATTGTAGCAAACACAGGAGTAATCTAGACATGAAAACATGACAAACATAAACAAGGCCTAAGAGGAAACAGGGCAAGCCTTCCCTGAAATGTGACACTTGATTATCTGCCCCTCACGCCACCTGATTTTTGTGTGGTATGTACCAGAACCAGCCTTAGTGGGAGCGGGAGTACCGCCAGCTTGTTGACAAACACTAGTGCTTACTGAGTTTCATCAAGCCCTGCTTCAAACAAGCCCTCAGGTGGAAATCCACTATGTGTAGAGATCAAGAGGGTAATGGCTCTCCTCTGGACGGAATGCAAGGCCAGGAGGTCCGGGGAACTGAGGCCACTCTCCTGCCCTGCCTGCAGCCCATGGGAAGGCCCCAGATAAACCTGTGTTCCGAGAAACAATGCTCTCCTCATGACCACATCTGACAGAGCCAATCTGGGAGGGAAAAGAGGAGACCTTTCTCTCTTACCTCTTCATGTTTACCCCTCCCAGAGATGCACACCCAGGCATCCTTCTGAAATACACAAAGGTCATTCTTGGGTGAAGGGCTTACAAGGAGCTAAGGATGTAACCAGAGGTAGGAGTGTCACTGTGTACGTCTCCAACAGCCTCCCAGGGACAGGCCGCCGGGTCACAGATCAGGATGCTCTTAATTCTGTGGGCTTATGAGACCAAGACTGACTATGTAAGTCCTCTTTTCTGCCCAACTCCATTTTTTAAGAAAGTTCTCCAACCTCATTATAAGTTTCCTGGAAAACATACTTGTGCTAGCCTCTTCTAAAGACACCTGCTGTCGAAACACTCCTTAGGCTGCCACATCCCCCGTATGATTTTGTTTACTGGGTAAAAGCCAACTAAACACCGCACCCACCTCTCCTAGAGGACTCTACCATATGAAAAATGTTAAGTCAACTATTAATTTGCAATGTGATGGTCATCTGGGTTCTTCTTTGTAGTACGCGTATCCGTTTTAGTGTAACCCCAAACAGGGATGACTGGGTCAGAAAAGCCCAGGCTACATCGTTCGACGCCCTCACCCCTGGGTGAGGGCCCCACCAGCTCATCATAAATGGACGTAGGACACACCCTGTTTCTGCTTTGCGACACAGGCAGGCTCTGGAACAAATTGCCTGGGGAGGGCAGGGTACTGGGAGAAGGAGGTGTACGTTTCTCCTACAAGTTACATGCAATTTCAGCTCCTTGGAAACCATGATTTCTTATTTGAATGTCTTATGCCTTCAGAGATGGGATAATGTTCAACACAAAACAGATGGTAAGCAAATTACCGGCTAACTGGCCAGCAGTTCAACTGCAAGTTAGAAGTGCAGGGCTTCCCAAAACACAAGAAAAAAGCGGGGGCGGGGGGGGGCGGCGGGGGAAAAGAAAGAAAGAAAGTCCTCCTTTGCTCTTTCAAGTTTTTTCTTTCAGTAATGTTTTTATAGAGGCCTTTGTTCTCCAGACAGCACCTTTATATGCAGTGTATCTTCTAATCCTCACATAGTCCTGCAAGGTAGATTATTATTATTACCCTGACTGTACAGATGAAAAAAACAAGGCTCAGAAGGTTGAACTGATTTGCCCATCAACAAAGCACTAGTAAGAAGCAGACACAGAACGTTCCAGCTACTGCGCTTGCTGCACTTCTTAGATGACCCCTTCTCCCACACCTGCTTCTTCACCTGCTCTTTCCTTCTGCTCCCAGGAACAGCACCCCTCCCTGCACGGGGGACAGTCTCCTGTTTCTTTCCTCCACCAGGCCACTCACTGCTTCACACTCAGGACATAAGGAGAACACGTGCAGGCCACTTCTCAGCGCCACCCCCCCACCCAGGTGCTCCTGCACCCCCGCCTCCACACGTGCTACGGGAAGGGGGAAGCGCAAGCGAAGCGGCTGCCCAACTCACTCAGATGCGCAGGCATTCCTCTGTAAACCCCCAGGAACCGTATTCATCAAACTGGCTTCCACTGGGTCAATTAACGCCACCATGAGCTAGCTGCTCGTTTGTCACTTGGAAATTTCAACGGGGACATTTTTTTATTGGTGTTCCAATGAAAAGCTGTGGTTACAGTGATACTAAGATGAATCGGGTGATAGGAAAGGAAAAAACTAAAGTTATTCTAGGGATGTTTAAATATGAAATAATCCATGGAGTGTTCTACTGGAGCGTTCATGGAACACATCTGAGCTTCTAGACTGTATGAAACAAAACCAGGCATATGTCCATGTTTTGCCTCAGCTGATCGAGCCTCAAATAACTGCCATGTCAGAACAACATGGACGAATGGCTGCAGAAGAGGGAAGGCTTCTAGAATAAGTCCATTATACTGCCTTACCTATACTTTATGTAGCTATTGTCTTCATTTCTGATAAGGAAAATGAAGACCAGAGAGGAGGATTAACTTGTTCAGACACAACAGAGGCCGAGCGCCAGAAGGAGCGAGGTCTCTCTCCAGTTCCAGAACTATTCCAGAAGAGATGGTGCTCTATTATATCATCTGTATTCTCCTCCCATCTGTACATTTCTCACCATCCATCAAGTAAGACAAACCCAGGAAGTCTAAACAAACTGGAAACTATGAATAAAGACATTTGAAATGGGCACCTCGGCCATCTCCCCTGAATCAACAATCCACAAGCCCAGAAGGGCTCCACAGTTCTTCACGGGCAGTGCTATCTACAGCAGGGTCACGTGCACGAACAACATACGCTGGATACCACACAGTCCAAGGAAAAGGTGGTACTTTCCGTCAAATCTATCTTCAGTATAAAAAAGTTTATTTTTACACTTTTTTTAAACGTCAGTAAGCAGTTTAATAAAAAATCTACTCCTGGCCTGCTACTTCCTTTCTCCTAGTACTTAAAAAGACATCTGGGGGCGCCTGGGTGGCTCAGTTGTTAAGCGTCTGCCTTCAGCTCGGGTCATGATCCCAAGGTCCTGGGATCAAGCCCCGCATCGATCGGGCTCCCTGCTCAGCGGGAAGCCTGCTTCTCCCTCTCCCACTCCCCCTGCTTGTGTTCCCTCTCTTGCTGTGTCTCTCTCTGTCAAATAAATAAAAAACTAATAATAATAATAAAAAAAAGACATCTGGGTTTTCTGCAACTCTGCAGCTAATCCCTGTGAGGCCGGTTCTGGCTTTTCACAATGAAGAAGGTGGCAGCACGGCAGAGAGAACGACCCAGCCAAGGGGGTCCGCTTGGAAGACCGAGGTTCTTCTGCTGCCACCCTGAACTCCTATCTTGTGCAGAGCCTTTGCACTCAAGCTACTCCGTGGGAACCAGGTAAGGACTGAAAACGCTGGGGGCACAGGTGGTACCTCTGTTCTTAGACAGTTTATGAACGTCTTCCTCCTACCTGTGGGAAGCACCCCTGATTGTGAAGGGAATTAACAGAAGTCCTGCCTAGCTCACATGACCTATGACTCTGAAAAAGTCATGCACAACCTTCCTCACCTTAAAACTAAACCAGAGTATCAAAACTGAGCCAGAAATCTATTTTTCCAAATAGAAAGATATGTGAACTGGAGCCCCAAACACAAAACAATCTTTGTTAAAAGGTATATGCTTAACTTCTTAAAAAGGTTCTCCATACACTTCATTCCTGGAGACAAAAAAAAAAAAAAAAAAAGCTCACACAAGTCTGCACTTACTTAGATGCACACATACACCCCTTACCAAAAGTAACTTCTCCTTTGCCAGTTTTGTCAAACAGTTGAAAGGCCACCATGAACAAAGCATCCGGGGCACATAGGACAGATTCAAATGCTACGAACTCTTGAAAGGATATTAATCTGCAACATAAAACAAGCACAAAGCATAAAATCAGTAGCTTGCAGAAAATAAAAGCATACACAAATAGACACTAGGGATAAAATTAAACATTGCTGTCAAAAAACTACGTTCAAACCTAAAAACATTTATAAACACTTAGCATTTCCTTTTACATACAGTGGACTGAAATAGCAATGCACAAAATTTAAAGAACATGACAGGTTCGAATTATAATTTTAAATGTAACTGTTTTAGCCAACATGGCATTTTTGTTTCAGGCATACTATCGCTGGATTCTAAAGATTAGGTATTTTAAATTAGGATGTGATTGGGCAGCAGTAATATAGAGAAGCTTTGTCATTCATTAATACCTTTATACACCATGTAAAAATGGTTCACGAGACTCATTCATTGCTGATATCTACTGACCATATGTGGACTCAACTAGGGGTAGTATTGGTAGGGGTGGTAGAATACAAACAGACATGAAATGTGACGCCCAAGAAGTTCTAGTCTGATAAGGCAGATAACACTAGTCTAGAACTAGAAACAGTATACAATCTTAAGACAGGGACCAATATGATGAAAACAGAATTCTGGTAGGAAATCAAAGAAGGCTTTGGAGCAGAAATGGAATGCGAGCTGGGTCTTGAAAAATGAGTGAAATTCAGGTATGTAGTAATGGGCACAGAAGGGCGGACACTCTAGTCAGGGGGATCCTTGCAGAAAGGCAGGTGCAAGAAAGCTAGGGCATGTACAGGGAAGTGATGAGGAACTGATTTTGTCCGGGCAGCAGAGCACATAAAAGAAAACACTGTGAAATGAGATTAGAAGTGTAAGACCAGAGATGGGCATGAAAACAAAAAAAAGGGACTGCTTTTTCTTCTCTAGGAAGCAAGGAGTGATTGAAAAGTTTCTGAGCAAGGTCATGACATGATCAAATATGGTTGTTGGGAACAATACAACAGGCCACAGATGCTCTGACATCCAAGGAGGTATTCTGTATTTTAAATGTCCAAATATTTCAGTGATACACAGAAGTAAGTCCAAGTCTCTGGAGGATATAGAGGGAGGAAGAAAACAAGAGTGTTTTCCTATGTTTCTCAAAACATTTAATTACTTCTAAGCATCTCACAGAGAGAACACATTTTTACACAACGTGTTACAAAGTTAAGTGTTTCCCCAGAATGTCACCTGATCATAATAATGTCACAAAGAAAGGAAAATCCCATGGTGTGTTCAATATACAATTTCTGTCATTCACCATCCAAAACACATCCTTCCAAAAGCATGGGAACATTCAGGAGCAGGAACAGCATATGTTACAGAAATATGTTTGCCCAGAACATCTTCTCTACCACTCAGTGTGTCTCACTGAGAGTCTATGTGCAAGTGAGACCAGGATGGGAAGGGAAGCAAAGCTGAGTCAAACATTCTTAGCAGGCCTCGAGGAGCTTACAGCCTGTTGGGGGAGTGCGAGGTAGTCACATGCATATATGCCCACCAGAATGCACGAGTTGAGGGTCAAAAGTAAAAGAAGACATAAAGCGTTAAGGGGGCACAAGAAGAGTGATTTGTTCTGCCTACAAACCTGGGGAATGCTTCATGGAGGTGTGTCATTTAAAGAAGAAATTTTAAAGTTGAGAAGATCTTAGAGATCATCTACTTCAACCTCTTCATTTTACTTTTGAGAAAACTAAAAGTTAATGACTTATGTGAAGGGGAAGCAACTGGCTTCTGGCATTCTGGCCTAAAACCCAGGTATCCTGGTTTCCATTTGACTGAGACCTAATTCCAGCTGGGATGGAAAGATGGCGAGAAGAGTGAAGGGCAGAGAGAGGACATTCCATACTGAGGAAAGAACAGAGCGAAACACAGAGGTGACAGCATATGGCATGTGCTGTGTTTAGGGAAGGACGCAGGTGCTGCCGAGCCTGTATCTAATAGGTTGTGAGGGGTGAAGAGTGGCTTGAGCTGTAATACCAGCCACCTGTGGAAGACCTTAAAGGCCAAGTTACAAAATCTTGACTTTGCAAGCAGTGAGAAGTCACTGAAGGTCTTTGGGCCGGGGGTGGGGGTGGGGGGAGGTTGCTAATAAATATCAGGTTCAGATCTTCGTCTTAGAAAAGGAATTGGTATGGAAGATGAATTTAACAGAGAAAAGACAAGATGGGGAGATAGATAGTGTGAGAGCAAGGGATAGCAGGGGTCTAAGCCATAGCTACCGTACCAGGACTGAAAAGAGAGGAAAGGCTAGAGAAATACAGTTGAGGCAGGAATGACAGAACTTGGTAGAGATGGATGTCAGAGACTGAGGGCCAGGAAAAGGCCCAAAACATCCAACCTGGCTAACTGAGTGGGATGATGATATGACCACCAAACACAGAGTGAGAGAAAAAAAAGAAAGAAGAAGAAGAAAAAGAGAGAAGGGCCTTGTGAGACAGTAAGGCCAATTCTGACTGTGTTACATTTGAGGTACTGGTGGGACACTGACTATGGTGTCCAGCAGGAAACCAAAAGCACCAGTGTGGAACTTGTGCTTGGGAGAAGGGCTGAAAGCAGTTGAACTGCATCCTCCCCAAAAAATTCATGTTGAAGTCTTAACCCTCAGTACTTCAGAATATGACCTCTGCTTGGAACTAGGGTTGTTGCAAATGTAATTAGTAAAAATGAGCTCAGACCAGAATAGGGTGGGCACCTAATCCAATATGACTAGAGTCCTCATAAAAAGGGGAAGTTTGGACACAGATACGCACACAGGAAGAACACCATGTGAAGGTAAAGGTAGAGATCAGATGCTTCTATAAACCAAGGAATGCCAGAGATTTCCAGCAAACCACCAGAAGCTAGGGGACAGGCATGGAACAGATTCTCTCTCACAGACCTCAGAAGAAACCAACCTTGCTGACACCCTTGATCCTACCCTCCAGAACTGTGAGACAATATTTTTTAAAGCCATCTAGGTCGGGGATACTTTGTTATAGCAGGCCTAACAAACTAATACAAAGGCTAAGATAAGAAACACAGATCTGGGAGTTTTTAAACAAAGGTTACTTAAAGCTGTGAATGAAACTCAGGGCTCAGGCTCACCATACTCCACACTACTGAAGCAGTAGAGAGGGGAAAAAGGTGTCTCTGTCTGCTTTCCGGTTGCCATCGCTCCTACTTCCAGGACTCCTCTGAGCAGGTACCAACAACCACACAGCCACACTGCTCACCAGTTTAGCCTGCTGGCAATTTGTCAAGGCACAAAATAATCCTATTTGCTCAATTATCCCTGCACGGATGTTTGGTTAATTAAAAGCTGCACAGTGTGTTACCCAGAAAAGAGGCATTCTTTTTTATTTAATAATTGGAATAAAGACTTAAATACAATAAAAAGAGTATCTTATATCTCTCAAAGTGGTATGAGAAACCTGAACACTATCTATATGCATGAACAAATACTCATCTGGCAATGTCAATGTGGTTTCATAACCATATCTGGCCAGTGAATACTCTGGTATTTCAGGCATGTTACAGATATCAAAAAGGTATGTAATTTGGTAATCCTGTTAGATACAAGTATTATACGTCTATGTAGGAGGTATATAGATGAACCATGAAATCATAATGTCTTACTGTTCAGCAAGATCATTTTGGATTTTCAAGGTAATCTGACTAGAGGGCTATCAGAATAATTACAGAGTACTATATTCATTTACAGCATGCTATCTAAACACACACACACATATATTTTCACATAAACAGTACTTTAGTCTTGCTTTATAGATTTAATGGATATTAGAGTAAATTACAACAAAGAATACAAGCTTAATCAAGTTCAGACCTGGCTGAGGAGCTCACTTGGTTCCGTTTCTACCCAAAACTTCTCTGACAATGTTAGATGCCCTCTAAAATAAACCCCACAACTCTGTTGGACTCCATGACCACTGCCTGCGGAACAGTGTTTGACTAGGCCCACCCGCAGCAACGAAGCACAGGACACTGGTCAGTAAAGAGAAGCAAACGCAGGAGTCCCATTTTCAAAGGCCCCCAACCACTCTGATGAGGGAAAAGTAGGTTTCTAACTACTCTGTTCCTGGTTCTGATGCCACCAGAGATTTTTTTAAAGAAAGTTGTTTTTGTGTTTCAAACCATTAGAGCCGCTACCCTCCTTATTCTAAAGCCGTGGGGGGCAGCCGCAACTTTACAAGCCCATGGAGTCCGCTCCGCCTAAGGCAGCCCAGACACCACATTCTCCAATCAAATACTGAGCCAGGGAAAAAAGGGTTACAAAGTGGACTCCACAGGTACATTGGGCTCAGGGCTGTGTAAGATTATACAACTATTACATACACAGAACGACACTAGAACGACACAAACCAAAATGACGCCAGTTTCCTTACAGTGGCATCCCTTTAGGCCTCCTCCTCACATACTGGCAAGGGATAGCTCTTAGCCTGGAGATGCGTACAATAGAGAATACAGACTGAAAACCATGACATTATGGGAAAAAGTAGCAAGTAACAGAAGTGGAGATAAATTACCCAGTGATTCAGAGGAAGGAAAGATCATTACTATATTGAGAGAAAAGAGACGGGGAGTGTCAGTACGATCACGTGACGTCAGAGGGACGATGCGACCAAGTGGACGTGTACCGTCAGTCTTGCAGAAGTAAGATGTGATCAAGCAGAGGTGGGAGGTGGGGGAAGGAGAGGCCACCAACGGCAGTGGGTGCCTACTCTATGTGCCCGGCATGGGCCGGTGCTGGGAAGACACAGGCGAAAAGTGCAACCTCTGCCCCCCCAAGAACTGATGGCCCGGGGGGGGGCAGGGGGGCAGATGGTGAGCCAGGAACCAAGGCAGGAGGGCTGCAGATGAAGAGCCACAAGCAGTGTGAGTATATACTGGAGTAAGGGCAAGTGCAATGGTGCGCACATCGTGACAGTACACAAAGTCTGAAATTCTTGGTGATACGACGAATTGTGCTTTAAACCATTTACTCTGGCAGAGGAGTGTTAAATGACCTGGAAGGAGAAGAGCCTGGAGTTGAGGAGATGTGTTGGTTGAAGCCAGGGAAGAGCCACGAAGGCCTGAAGGAAAGGAAGAGTGCCTTATGACAAGGGGATGGGAGTATAGGGCACCACGCTCTCCAAAGAGGGCAATCTGACAACATAGCAAGAGTCTTAAAAGTGCCCACAGTCTTTGACACCACAATCCCATTTCCAGGAATGTATCTTAAAAAATAAGGAACGAATGTGTACAAACTTTGATCAGTAAGGATGTTCAAGCGGCACTGTTGATAGTGCAAAAATTGAAAACAACCGCGATATGCAAAAATGTGACTGATGAAATAAAGGAACATCTGTATACAGACTACTCTCCAACCACTATCATTGTTATAAATAGATTCACATTATTAAGTAAAAAACCAGATATACAAATGTATGCAAAGATCCCATTTTGTTAAAAATGGACAAAAATAATAACTTACATACATAAAAGTGTGAAGGATGTATGCCAAAATGTTAACAATGGTTCTCTCTAGGTAGTTAAAATATTAGAAACTTAAGGTTTTTCTCCTTTCGCTTGCCCAGATTTTCTACTCTTCTCAATAATACACATACTGAATTACTTTTGTAGTAAGAAAAAAATTAAAATTTACGTGAAACAAAACATCAAGGATCTCAACTTAGGTAGTGGCAGGAGGACTGAATAAAGGATGGGGATGGGGGGGAACCAAAAAAAGAAACAAATGACAGAAAGTCACACGAACTGGCTAACCAAGGTGGATAACCTCCAGCTTCTCTCTTCCTACGGGTTGCTGCTTATTCTCACTCAGCAGCAGCTTATACCCCATGTGGTCCCTTTCATCTCCCGCCTGGCTCCCACTCTAGGCCAACTCTGTGGCTAGCAAAGTTTAAGCAACTGCACATAAGGATCTGATCTGTTGAGGCTTCAGGAAGCTTGGTCGTAGACAATGCACCATATCAAAATCCAATTACCACTTTTACTTAAGGGTCCTAACCACAAGAGTGCTTCGCAAAAATAACTTTTTTATAACCCTCTTCCGTGTGTTACAACAGAAGCCAAACAATTGTCCAGGATTAATGGCAGAGATAAAGGTAAAATCGAACTCCAAAAACTCAGTTCCAACCACCAAACCACCCAGGTTCAAGTTTCTGTGAATGTCGAGGGAAAAAAAAAACACACACACAACTGGGCTTTCCTGAGATCACCAGTTTATCAAAAGAGCTTTGGCCTCCATGATTTTAACATCTTTAATAGCTTTTGGGGTTTTCCAGCTCTTTTATCTCCCTCCCAAATGCCTTGCAAATATATGTCGTTCAGGCCACCAAGCAAATATGTTCCCTGCGTCTACTGATATGCCAGGCAATGCCCTAGGCACTAAAGATACCATGAAAATGGGTAAGATGGACAGAATCCCATCCTCAAGGAATTCCATTCTAGTGAAGAAAGCAGGCAATGCGCACAAACATACCTACATAAAAATAACATGATTCATAATCAGATAACTTCTGTGTAGAGGATAAAAGAGAGGAATGCCTTAAAGCAGTTGCTTCTCAGCCCCAGAGGGCCTATTTAATTGGTCTTTGGAGGGACCTTGTTTCTTTCCACTTCCCAAGTGATCCTGCCGTGCAGCCAACTTTGAGAATGATCGGGATGGGAGATGGGCTGCTCTGCCTACATGCCCAGGAAATGCCTCTTGGGAGGTGGCATTAAGATCTGAATGAGGAGGAGGAAGCACTGGGAAGATGTGGAGCAAGAGTTTTTGGGGCAGAAGAACCTCCATGCGGGCACGGGCCCTAAGAGAGGCCAACCCCGGTAGCCCCGTGGGGCAGGGCGCCACCAGATCGCTGGGGACTAAGGGAGGAGGGAAGCAGGAGGGAGGCGGGGATGAAGAAGCATGCAGGGCCAGACAGGCGATGTAGACTGTACCTGCAAGCGTGCATGGGGGACAGCCACTGCCGGACGGTTTTAGACCCAGGAATGTGGGATCCCATGGGAAGAACACTCAGGACGCTGCCGGGCACAGACTGCAGGGGGAAGCAGGGAGCCCAGTCCGAAGAGGCTGCAGTGGGCTGGGCCAAGGGCTTACTTAGCAGGAAAGGGAACTGAGAAGCGTTCAAATCGAGGGCTTGTCTGAGAAGTCCCAGCACACAGCTTTTCAAGCACGGCAAGTCAGGCACCCCCGTCAGGGACATCCAGTGGCCTGTGGCTGCAGGCACTACAGCGGCCAAAGGCACAGACTGAGGCCCTGCAGTCAGAGCGCACATGAAAACTACTAGTTAGGCAGATGGCGGAGGAGCTCATAAATAAATGAGGCTGGCTGACGGTCAGTGAGAAAACAAACTAGGCCTCATAACCTCAGTTGGGCAAATTCATTAGTTGTTCTTAACACGCTTTAAAAAGACAATGAATTCTTGTTACCTAATTGTATATGCCAGAATCATCAGGAGTAAGGTGGAAAGAGGCCCGAGTTCCAGTTCTTCCTTTGCCTGAGTGGCTGAATGATTTTGCTGGGCAAGTTGGAGCAGATCTCCTTTCCTGATCTATGAAGGAGGCCCTCTCCAATGCCTTTCAGTCCAGAATCCTGTTTTCTTCCACGTTCAGTTACAGGGAGCCCTCCTATGCCCACCCCGGTTCCAGCACTGGCCTTGGCATTCCTGGGAGTACATCTGTTCCGAGGACAGCTGGGCTCCTCGGTTCTACACGCACTTGGGTTCAAATCTCACTGCAGCATTTGCCAAGGGGCTATTTAAATTCATTGGCTCCAGTGAAATCTGGCAGATTGAATATTGTTCAAACAAGCAGGCTACTGCTTGGCTTTAAAAACCTATTAAAGATTTTATTAGCAATTTTACTGTATTGTTATCATGAATTTCACCTATAAATACCACCTCTGCATGTATCACTGCCTCCATACTGCCAACAGTAGATAAATACACAGGCCCTCATAACTGTGAACTTGACTCAGTAAGTGATAAGCCCATACTCCAGGCCTACCTGTCTGTCCACCCCTTGCAGTTCACTCCAAACGGTGCTGGAGTTGCCCAAGGCTGACTGTGCCAACTGCTGGGATTTATAGAAGGCATTCTTAGACCTCCAACAATTCTTTCCTTATCAGAGGGATCTACACATTTAACAGATATGACTCACCCCCATTCTACTTCCCTTTTGCTAATAGTTCGCTGAACTACACACTCAAAAAGGTCTTTCACCTATACACATTCTATACCTCATTCTTTCTGCTCCCTGTTAAATAGTACTACTCACTGCCCAATGACCTCAGGAGAATCTGTCTTCATGTCCCGTCACCTCCCCAACCTTTAAACTTTGAATCACAAAAAAGTTCTAATCATGGCCAATCCCACAAGAGTAATATTGCATCAAGGAAAAGAATTCCCACAGGGTTTTTAAAGCTAGAGACAAATCATAATCTCTATCTCCATTAGACTCTAGATAAATACCCTCTTTGTTCTTAAACACTAATAGGGATTGTAAAAACAAACAAAAAAACCCCCAAAACTTCAAAAGTTTAAAGGGAACCTTTAAAGGAAGAGAAAAATTGAAAGGAAGAAAGACCACTGGTTTAAAAAAAAAAAGGCGGGGGCGGGCGGGGGAGAGTCGTTCTAAGCCATAATGGAAAATTCACTCAGGTAAGCACAGTAGATTGAAAAAAATCTATTTCCTAGATCTTCTTTGTTAAGGCTGGATGAGAAGGCGTCAACTCTATTAAAATGGTAAATGAAAAAGGATAATGGAGATATATAAACTTTAGATAAGAAATTAGGACCTAAAATACCACCAGGCACACAAATTTGTTAACGACCAAGCATTTTTCCAGTGACTGCTATATACCGGCTATCACTCTGCATAAAGCAGCAGGTTAGTTGTTAGGTTACCACTGGATAAGCAGCTACTGTAAATGCTTCCAGTAGAGCATGTGCTGCCAAACCCTTTACTTACCTGACTTGAGTCTTCAGTTTAATTTCCCCTTGGTTTAGAGATGAAAAGTACCTTCCACTCAAGAGATTTTCAGTACTTAAAGCCCAGGAGACAAGGTGAAGAACACAATTTTCTCATGCGTACTTTTAGCACAGGCCCATATTAACTAGGGGTGTTCTTCACTCAAATAGCATTTTAAAATACCAAAAATCGATTGAGTTAAATGATTTTTTAATTGGGACACAATGCCTCTCTCAATGTGTTTTTCTGAATCCTTGAAGCAAGGTAATGATTACAGTGGTAAGCAAAAACAGATAAGCACCTAAGCACAGACACACAGAAAGTGACAAGAGCAAATGTGCTACTTTCTTGCATCTGCCAATGACAATTACCAGTTAGTCACTTTATTAAAATCAAAATTAAAAATAAGAGGTAAACTAAATTTTTTAAAAATCCATGAAATCAAGTTTTACTGATTCCTTTTCAGGGAACATTAGCAATTACTCAGAAGTATTTCAACATTTTCTTTCATTCAGTTGTAAGTCTTACACTCTGGATACACACAAAAACCTTTTTCGACGTGATCATAACATAAGCACTTGGCAAAAAAAAATTAAGTGACTGAAATAGCCTTTATCAGATTTTTAAAAATAAAATTATTCATGCTGTGGGCAAGAAGAAATAAAAGCACACAGGCTTAAGCCAGAATATCATACACACAAAAAAGCCAACATTAATATCCGCTGTGCCAGCTGAATTCAAATTAACCCAATTTTACATGTTAATTAAACCAGCTATTTTCTTCTTATTGTATTTTTGCTTCTTAAATAGTAGAGTCTACAAGTGATTCCCAACAGACTTGTTCCAACAACAATGACGTATTCATTTACTCCTATTATGACCATACAATACAGTAACTGAGCAGTAATTTTTCACAGCCAATTACACGTGTGGTTCTTTATGCTTAAAGATGCTGAAATAATGTGTACTACAGAGCCATATGCCTGCATCTCTAGTCTGCCTGAGGCAGTTGCCTGGGTAACACATTTTCTCTTCGGTTTAGCATAACCCTTCACTGAATATCATTAGGTGTCATTAAATAGCAAACATTAACATGAACTTCAATACACTACTTAGAGAGAGTCATTTTACCCATGTAAACAAGGGCTCCATCATTTATAAGAAGCTTAAAATAGATTATGATTTTCTGTATTTAAGACCATGAAAAAGAAAAAAAAAAAAAAGAAGTACCCACATGTTGATTCCAAACTGAATTTGCAGAAATTTCTGATAACATAAAAGAATTCAGACCAAGTTTCCAGGGTAACACTTCTTATGATATTCAATGTAAGCAAAGAAGGATTGGGCTTTTTACTCAAAGTTTACTTTAGATTTACTCAAAGTTGTAAAACAATTCCATCAATTGCATCTCAGACCATCAGAGACTTTTACTCTTTTACAACAAGGTGTGGAGAAGGCACTTGAGTTCAGTAACAAAATTAACTTACAGACTAAGGTGCTTAAAAATCAAGACACACAGTAATAAATAGAAAGTGCAGGGGACATCATGCATTATCTAAAATATCTTAAATATTAAAAATTTAATAATGTGTTCTATAGTTTAGATATGGCAATATACAGTTTATACAGAGTTTTCTAGACCCAATGCCTGCATTAAGAGTAGCCACCATCCCCAATAATCTCCATCGGCCCTCCCTCCCATGCCACCGCAAACCAGCATCCATGTCTAAGAAAACAATCTGCTTGCTCTAAAAACACAGTCTCAACACTTAGAGCCTCCCCACCCACCTTCCTAACCAGATTACCGTTCCAAAAGAGTGGACTTCTGATTTTTCTGAGACAAAATCGTAATTTCAAGTCTAAACTCTCAACCTAGAAGAAATTACAACTTGCCTTCTATTATCGGCATTACAAAGGGCCTCCGAATTTACAATGTTCATTTTAAAGGACACCTACAAAATGGAAATGAGGCATCAGAGGGCAGCGCCATCTCCGATACACTTTCTCACCTTTCCCAGCACAGGAGGAAGGCAGGCTCCAAAATCCCGGAAAGGGGAGGTGGCAGGTGCGGTTCAAGAGTGACCAGGGCAGAGATGAGGACTGATCAAGGTTCAGGAGTTAGCTGCAAAGCTGTCCAGTCAACCTAAGAGTAACTAAAAAGAGAGCTCTGCCAAGAACCAATGAGTTCTTGGTTATGGAGATTGAGATCCCAGATATATCTATGATGATGAACTGTGTCTTTTTTCTCCTTCCCACATGTGTTTTCTAATCCACGATAAGGAAGAAATGGCCACACAAAATACAAGGACTTAGCCTCAGGTGTCATGCTTCCACCTCCCACTGCTCCACGAATATTCATGTAGCTGCTTGAATAAAACCTCAATCACCACATTCAGTCCAGGGGCTGGGATGCAGTTGGCAAAAAAAAAAAAAAAAATTGTATTTGATATTAAATGTATATTCCATTTCGGTTTTAGCACGCTGCTCTGAAGTGAGGTAAATTGTGAGAAACAAACTGATAGCACTGATAAATCTTTAAGTAAAACATTTTCAGGATACACTGGGATCCGTAGAGATTCAGTCACAACCCTGATGCCCCTATGAGAATTTGTGTTCTGAATGATTACCTAAGACACTCTGGAATTTCAAATAAAATTTTTAAATTAAGACTGAGTTGTATAAATTGCCATTATTGCAAAAAGGAGCCTAGTAACTTAAGAAACATTATTAATGAAAATAGAAATAAAAAGTGATTTCTGATTACAATAGTTCGATTAAGTAGTGTTTCTGGATTTTACCCCAAATCCACAATAAACAGAATGGTATTTCCATCCTTATAAAGATTAATTAAAATTTTACTACATGGACATAACTTGCTTGCCTAAGAACTGGTAAGAATCTGGGGGAAAAAAAAACAAATTTTTATATTTAATTGTATTTTGCTCCACAAATAAGCACGAACAAAATACAATAAATTCATCTGTTAACACAGACCACCCACAAATGTAGATTCTCATTAAAGTAACCAAAAACATTTATTATAACTTTTTAAGCCTGGTCTACGTAGGTTTATATTTTTATTATCTGAAAGAACCTATATAAATGCTGAAAAACAGGTAAGAAAAAGAAAGATTTTCTGCCCACCATGTCCCCAGCCTATTCCACACTACCTCTGTATTCATTAGCAAGTCCTATTTCTAAAGGTCTCCTCACAATACCAAGCTTTTTTTTAAAAGCAGGCAATTACAACACAGAATAGCAATTGTAAAGAATAATCAAAATTAGAAACTGTTGGGAGTACTTTATATTTTTGCAAAAGCAGATTAAGCGGCAAGACTTTTGAGACTCTTTGCTTTTTCTGGGTATAATTATTGCTAATTGTAGAAAAGCAACATCAGCGTTTTAATGCTTTTTCCTTCAGTAAGTTGGTGACTGTTTTACTTCCTGACTTAAAAAAAAAAAACAAAAAACAAAAAAACGCTGTAGAAGAAAGCACTGACCAGGACATTGTAAAAAGCACAGAAAGAGGGTTTCAATATGAATTACACATTCAACCAATCCTCAGATACTTTAAAAGCGGGTTCTCACCCATGGAAATGCAACACCATTAGTGAATTTTAAAATTATATTTTAAATTAACAACCAGAAGAATAATGCGAACTAAAATGCATTCAGAGAAAAGACATGAGTGTATTTATTTAACTCTACTACAGAAGGCCTGAACTCACCAGACCGTAAGCAGAGACGAGAAGGGCAGAGGCCAGAGCCGCACAGGCAGGAGGCACAGGGGGCACGGGAGCGGTGGCGAATGGCACACAGTAAACACCAGGCCTTCGCAGGGTGCTGAATGGAACGGTAGGAGTCTAAAAAGGATCAAAAACCTAGTCCTATGAGTGGTTTTCTCCATACAAAGAATCTCTCAAGAGTAATTTTACAAAAACCAGAATGACTCCAGACTACTATGGCACCAGCCTATTGAGAGAAGATAAAAGTGAAGACATGAGAAGAAAGAAGATTTGCTGAGAAGTTTCAGCACCTGTTACAGACTGCATGAAGTTAGTAACCCTGGGAGAAAAATGACAATCGGGGATTTTAACATGCTGAATTTCAGTATGGAACCAACTAGAGAGCCTGAGACTCTCATCCCCTCATCACCTATCTGATAGTATGTCACACACTCATGGCATTTCATGTGTCCCATCTATTCAAAGTCATTCCACAGATATGGATGGAGGGCTCCTATGTGTTAACCATACCGTCCCAGGATCTGCAGATTCAGCAGTGGACAAAACAAACATCCCTGCCTTCATGGAGCTTACAGGCAAGCGTGTGTGAGAAGGTGGAGGGGGGGCACAATAAAACAATGAATAAAATCTTTACGTTACAAGACAACCACTATGAGGGACACTAGAGTAAAAAAGAAAAGGTATGTTAGGGGTACAACTTAAAACAGCATGTGCAGGGAAAGCCCCCCTAAGAAGATGTCTTCAGAGCAAAGACCTAAAGGAAGGAAGTGAG
Source organism: Eumetopias jubatus (assembly GCF_037043125.1). Lineage (NCBI taxonomy): Eukaryota > Metazoa > Chordata > Mammalia > Carnivora > Otariidae > Eumetopias > Eumetopias jubatus. The sequence continues at coordinate 40,789,782 of NW_028274820.1, forward strand.
CTTCTTAAGGGAAGAGGAAGTGCAAAGGCCCCGAGGTAAGAATGAGCATGGTGTGTTCAAGGTGCAGCAAGATCAAGTATTAAGGAGGAAGAACAGTAGCAGATGAAGTAGGCTTGGTAAGGGAACGAAAGTGGCCACTGTAAGGCCTTGCTGGCCACAGTAAGGACTTTGGCTTTTACTCTGGGTGAAATGGGGAGGCAAAATGGGTTGTGAGCCAGAGAGTGACATGATCGAGTTAGGTATGAACAGGATCACTCCGGCTGCTGTGCTGAGCAGACTGAAGGGAAGCAAGAACAGAAGCAGGGAGACGTGTTAAGAGGCTATGACAGGGCGCCTGGGTGGCTCAGATGGTTAAGCGTCTGCCTTCGGCTCAGGTCATGACCCCAGGGTCCTGGGATCGAGTCCCGCATCGGGCTCCCTGCTCCTTGGGAGCCTGCTTCTCCCTCTGCCCCTCTGTCTTTCATGAATAAATAAATAAAATCTTAAAAAAAAAAAAAGAGGCTATGACAATAATCTGTGTGAGAGATGGTCTTGCCTCACACTGCAATAGTAGCAGCAAAGAAGGAAAGAAATGGTCACATTCTGGATATACTATAACTTTCTGCCACGATGCTACAAATGGAATAAAAAAAGAACCTAAATCATGTAAAATGCAGGGTCACATTTATTGGGAGATCAATCATGCACTAGCAATGAATCTAAAGAACTAGTCAACCGGGGCCACACGCCAATCACCAGTTGCACTGAATCACTGAGAGTTTTAGTTCTTTCCTTCCTTCCTCCCTCCCTTTTTTCCTTCCTTCCTTCTTTCCTTCCCTTCTACCCTTCCTTTCCTTCCTTTCCTTTCCTCCTTTTCTTTTTCTTTCTCTTTTTCTTTCTTTTCCTTTTTCTTTCTTTTCCTTTCTTTTCTTTTTTTTTCTTTTCTCTTTCTTTCTTTCTGTTTTGATGCTCATTTAATACAGTTTTGGTTTTGAAAATTTACATTTAGATGAGCCTGAGGAAAAACCAAAAACGAAGCAGAACTGCAGTGCTGGGTACATCTGCCCCCCTGCTGTCCCTCTTACGCATCCTCCCTAGCAGCCAGGGCGGTCACCACCTTTTCTGGTGCGGGTTACATGGGCTCTGTGTTAGAAATCCACCTGCTGAGTCTTTTACTAAGCACCTCCCCTCGAGGGATGCCCTGGTCAGGGAGCCTCAAATTGCCAGTCCTCTAGAGAGAACCACAGAAGTTATGGAACTGATTTGGAAACTTCCTTATAATTTGTCCCCTGTGCCTTTAGGAAACAAGACAATGTAATTGAGCTTGTCTTGGAGTTTGCCTTTGAACCTTTTCTCATGTTTTGGACTTGCCCCCAACTTCTACTAGGTCTTTATCTCTCTTGGTCAACTTTCTGGCATCTTCCTTTCCATACTGTTTATATTGGTATCATGAAACCTGATGAGAAGCAGTTGCTCCTGCCACTGTGCTAAGAAATTGGACAGAAGGAGTTCTACTATATTTTGAGGGCAAAGCCAACTAGATTTGATGAAAGATTAAATTTGAAGTGTGAGAGGAAAGGAGGAAGCAAGGATGTCTCCCAGGTTTGGACCTGAGCAACAGTTAAGATGGAACGTCCTGAGATAGCAAATAAGAAAGGAAGAACAAGGGCGCCTGGGTGGCTCAATCATTAAGCATCTGCCTTCAGCTCAGGTCATGATCCCAGGGTCCTGGGATTGAGCCCCGCATCGGGCTCCCTGCTCGGCGGGAAGCCTGCTTCTCCCTCTCCCACTCCCCCTGCTCGTGTTCCCTCTCTCACTGTGTCTCTGTCAAATGAATAAATAAAATCTTTAAAAAAAAAAAAAAAAGAAAGGAAGAACATTTTTTGAGAAAAGAATTAGGAACCTAGTTTAGGACACCTGAGGTTTCCAGAGGCCAGACAGATATGCAAATGGAGATCTCAAGTAAGGAGGTGGGCAGATAGGACTCTGGAGTTCAAGCAGGAAGAGAGGGCTAGAGACACAAAAGTAGGAATTATAAAGTATTTAGAACTGTGAGGTGAGATGAGCAGAGATCACTAAGAAGTAGTCAGAAGAAACCAGAAGTCCAAAGACTGAGCTCTGAGGATGGGAGATGAGGAAGAACCAGAAAAGGGGACTGAGAAAGAACAATCAGGGAGGCAAGAGAACGTGATGAGTGTCCTGAAAGCAAAGAGAGTATCTCCAGAAGGTGCAAGGGAGAAACTATGTTAACCTGAGGACTTGGATTGGATTTTGCTATGTAGTTCTGTGAGGTAATAGAAAAACTATAGAGAGATCCCTGCCCCTGGTTCCTGGCACAGAGCTCCTAAACCCCTTGGAATCTTCTGGGTGACAGCTGTGGCTTTGTTCTAATAAGGTGACTCTGGGTGGGCTCCTGAATAGGAGCTGGTCACCAAGAAGACCAAGCCATCATTAGAAGCTTGGAATTTTCAGCCCACCCGCCATTCTCCAGGGAGGGCAGAGGGGCTGCAAATGGAGTTAATGATTGATCATGCCTACATGGTGAAGCCTCCATAAAAATCCCAAAAGCATTCAGAGTGCTTCCAGGTTGGTGAACATGTGGCAGTTCTGGGAGAGGGCATGGAAGCTCCACACCTATGGGTCTCTTCCATTTGGATTGTCATCTATAGCCTTTATCATATCCTTTTATAAAAACCTGGTAAAGAGTAAGGAAACTGTTTTCCTGAGTCCTGTGAGCCACTCTAGCTAATTAACCAAACTCAAGGAGGGGATCATGAGAACGTCCGATTTATAGGTGATCAGTCAGAAGCACAGGAACAACCTGGTCTTGTGATTGCCATCTAAAGTGAAGGCAGAGGGAGGCGGTCTTGTGCGGCTGAGCCCTCAACCCTCAGGATCTGATGCTAATTCCAGGCAGACACCGTCAGAATTGAGTTAAATTGTAGGACACCCAGCTGGCGTCGACACCAGAATGGCTTGGTGTGGAGAAAAAACCCCCACACATTTGGTGACCAGCAGAGTCAGAGTGAAGTATTCTGTGTGAGCAGTAAAGAAGACACACACAGGAGGAAGACGGTTTCCTCCTCAGGATCTTAACAAGAGCAAAACACTGGAAGAAAATCCGAGGGGAGTGCATTCAAGCATGAATAGGCGGGGTGAACTGCAGAGGGCCAGAAAAGAATGCTCTTGATGAGCTTTCCAGAAAGAACAGAAGGGAGGCAGAAGCTGGAGGAGAAAGTGGAATCATGAGAAGATGTTCTTCATTTGGTAAAAATACCGGAAGGTATGTGTGTCACCAAGAAAGACGCCAGCAATGGGGGCAGAGGGGTGGCAGGTGATATGCAGAAGAGGGGGAAGGAATGCTGGAACATTCCTGTAAGAACAGTGACAAGGGAAAGCTGACTACACCATCATAGATAGTATTTCACTGGGCGGCAACAACAGAAGTGTGCACAGAGGAAGGAATAATCCCATTTAATCAGACGAGAAGACTGCCTCCGAAAGCTTAGGTCACTTGTATCAGCTAAGATTCCAGAACTTTTAAGAAACTTAGTTAAGGGGGCGGAGCAAGATGGCGGAGGAGTAGGAGACCTGGATTTCGTCTGGTCTCAGGAATTCAGCTGAATAGGGATCAAACCATTCTGAACACCTACGAACTCAACAGGAGATCGAAGAGGAGAGTAGCAACAACTCTCTGAACAGAGAAGCCACCACTTACTGGAAGGTAGGACGTGTGGAAAAGTGAATCCGAGGCGATATTCGGGAGGATAGATGGCGGGGGAGGGGGCCTCCGTTGGCTGTTTCTGGCAAGTGATAGAGCCGCGGAGCACAAAATCGGAACTTTTAGAAGTCGGCTCCGCTGAGGGACGTCGCTCCAGTGGCTAAGCGGAAGGTGGAACCCTCATGGGACAGTGTGGTCTCAGGACCCTTGGGGTCACAGAAAGACCGGGGGTGCCTGAGTGCAGCAGAGCTCCCAGGTATTGGAGCGGGGAAGCCGGCTGCAGAGACGGAGCCGAGGCGCGGGCTCTCAGCTCGGGGTGGCCATAAACTGTGATCTGCAGCCCAGTCGGGCCACTGCTCCTCCAGCAGGGACCCGACAAGCGGCAGATCCGGGGAGACTCCCCTCGCTCCCCCAGGAGAAGCGGTGCAGGAGTGCACCGCAGGGATCTGCTGGGTTTGGAGACTCCACACCGAGTCGGGTGCCAGAGATAGAAACGCTCAGTCACAGGCCGGGTGAGCACGGAGTGCGGCTGGAGACCGGGGAGACGGGAGTGACTGGCTGCTTTTCTCTGGGGGCGCACTGAGGAGCGGGGCCCCGAGTTCTTGCCTCCTCTGGGGCAGAGATTGGGAGGCCGCCATTTTCACTGTCGTCCTCCAAAGCCGTAGTGAAAGCTTGCAGGGAACAAAAGCTCCTAAAAGCAAACCCGAGCAGCTTGCTTAGCTGGGACCGACAAGGGCAGGGCAATTCCGCCTCCAGCAAAGACATCTGGGAACCACGGCAACAGGCCCCTCCCCCAGAAGACCAGCACGAACAGCCAGCCAAGACCAAGTTTACCAATCAAGGAGAACCAAACAACTCCAGCGCTAGGGGAATACTGCACATAGAATTCATGGCTTTTTTTTACCATGATTCATTAGTTTTCCAAAGTTAATTTTTAACTGTTTTTTTAATTTCTTTTTCCCTTTTTCAACCAACATCTTATCAATCCCTTTTTTTAAAAAAATATTTATTTTTCATTTTTAGAGTCATATTTTATCCCTTCATAGTAGTTACCCTTATTTTTGGCATATATATATGTTGTTCTCTCTTTAAAATTTTGAGATACAGTTTCTTCTAACAGATCAAAATATACCCTAAATCACTAGTGTATGGCTTTGTTCTAGTCTCCTGCCTGATCACATTCTCTCCTTTTTTTTTAAATCTTCTTCTTTCTTTTTTCAAACAACTTCTTACCGTATCAATTCCTTTTATAAAATCTTTTACAATTTTCATCTTTACAATCATCTTCCATCCCTTCATTGTATCAACCCTTATTTTGTACACATATGTCATTCTTCCCTTAAAATTTTAGGAGGCACTTTTTTCTAACAGACCAAAATACGCCCAAAATCTAGTGTGTGGCACTGATCTATGCACTAGCCTGATCATATTTGATCATATTCTGCTTTTTCTGTATTGTTCTGTTTTTGTTTTTATCTTTTTTCTTTTTTTTCTCTTTCTTTTTTCTTTCTTTCCCTTTCTTTTCCCCTGGTTTCACGTCTTTTCTGATTTCTATACAGTATATTTCCTAGGGACGTTGTTAACCTGTTAGCATTTTGTTCTCTCATTCATCTATTCTCCTCTGGACAAAATGACAAGACGAAAAAAATCACCTCAGCAAAAAGAACAAAAGGTAGTACCGTCAGCCAGGGACCGACTCAATACGGACATCAGTAAGATATCGGACCTAGAGTTCAGAATCATGACTTTAAAGATACTAGCTGGGCTTGAATAAAGTGTGGAAGTTATTAGAGAAACCATTTCTGGAGAAATAAAAGAACTAAAATCTAACCAAGTCAAAATCAAAAAGGCTATTAATGAGGTGCAATAAAAAATGGGGACACTAACTGCTAGGATAAATGAGGCAGAAGAGAGAATCAGCGATATAGAAGATCAAATGATGGAAAATAAAGAGGCTGAGAAAAAGAGAGATAAACAACTACAGGATCACGAGGGCAGAATTCGAGAGATAAGCAATACGATAAGACAAAACAACATTAGAATAATTGGGATCCCAGAAGAAGAAGAAAGAGAGTGGGGCAGAAGGTATATTGGAGCAAATAATAGCAGAGAACTTCCCTAATGTGAGGAAGGAAACAGGCATCAAAATCCAGGAGGCACAGAGAACCCCTCTCAAAATCAAGAAAAATAGGTCAACACCCCGACATATAACAGTAAAACTTACGAGTCTCAGAGACAAAGAGAAAATCCTGAAAGCAGCTCGGGAGAAGAGATACGTAACCTACAATGGTAGAAATATTAGATTGGCAACAGACCTATCCACAGAGACCTGGCAGGCCAGAAAGGACTGGCAAGGTATCTTCAGAGCACTAAACGAGAAAAATATGCAGCCAAGAATACTATATCCAGCTAGGCTCTCATTGAAAATTGAAGGAGAGATAAAAAGCTTCCAGAACAAACAAAAACTAAAGGAATTTGCAAACACGAAACCAGCCCTCCAAGAAATATTGAAAGGAGTCCTCTAAGCAAAGAGAGAGCCTAAAAGCAGCATAGGTCAGAAAGGAACAAAGACAATATACAGTCACAGTCACCTTACAGGCAATACAATGGCACTAAATTCATACCTTTCAATAGTTACCCTGAATGCAAATGGGCTAAATGCCCCAATCAAAAGACACAGGCTATCAGATTGGATTAAAAAACAAGACTCATCAATATGCTGTCTGCAAGAGACTCATTTTAGACCCAAAGACACCCCCAGATTGAAAGTGAGGGGGTGAAAAACCATTTACCATGCTAATGGACACCAAAAGAAAGCAGGGGTGGCAATCCTTATATCAGACAAATTAGATTTTAAACCAAAGACTGTAATAAGAGATGAGGAAGGACACTATATCCTACTTAAAGGGTCTATCCAACAAGAAGATCTAACAATTGTAAATATCTATGCCCCGAACGTGGGAGCAGCCAATTATACAAGGCAATTAATAACAAAAGCGAAGAAACACATGGACACCAATACAATAATAGTGGGGGACTTTAACACCCCCCTGACTGAAATGGACAGATCATCTAAGCAAAAGATCAACAAGGAAATAAAGACTTTAAATGACACACTGGACCAAATGGACTTCACAGACATATTCAGAACATTCCATCCCAAAGCAACGGAATACACATTCTTCTCTAGTGCCCATGGAACATTCTCCAGAATTGATCACATCCTAGGTCACAAATCAGGTCTCAACCGGTACCAAAGACTGGTATTATTCCCTGCATATTTTCAGACCACAATGCTTTGAAACTAGAACTCAATCACAAGAGGAAATTTGAAAAGAACTCAAATACATGGAGGCTAAAGAACATCCTACTAAAGAAAGAATGGGTCAACCAGGAAATTAAAGAAGAATTAAAAAAAATTCATGGAAACCAATGAAAATGAAAACACAACTGTTCAAAATCCTTGGGATACAGCCAAGGCAGTCCTGAGAAGAAAGTATATAGCAATACAAGCCTTTCTCAAGAAAAAAGAAAGGTCTCAAATACACAACCTAACCCTACACCTAAAGGAGCTGGAGAAAGAACAGCAAATAAAGCCTAAACCCAGCAGGAGAAGAGAAATAATAAAGATCAGAGCAGAAATCAATGAACTAGAAACCAAAAGAACAGTAGAACAGATCAACGAAACTAGGAGCTGGTTCTTTGAAAGAATTAACAAGATTGATAAAACCCTGGCCAGATTTATCAAAAAGAAAAAGAGAAATGAGCCAAATCAACAAAATCATGAATGAAAGAGGAGAGATCACAACCAACACCAAAGAAATACAAACAATTATAAGAACATATTATGAGCAACTCTATGCCAGCAAATTAGATAACCTGGAAGAAATGGGTGCATTCCTAGAGATGTATCAACTACCAAAATTGAACCAGGAAGAAACAGAAAACCTGAACAGACCTATAATCACTAAGGAAATTGAAGCAGCCATCAAAAATCTCCCAACAAACAAAAGCCCAGGGCCAGATGGCTTCCCAGGGGAATTCTATCAGACATTTCAAGAAGAATTAATACCTATTCTCCTGAAACTGTTCCAAAAAATAGAAATGGAAGGACAACTTCCAAACTCGTTTTATGAGGCCACATTACCTTGATCCCAAAACCAGACAAAGACCCCATCAAAAAAGAGAACTACAGACCAATATCCTTGATGAACATGGATGCAAAAATTCTCACCAAGGGGCGCCTGGGTGGCTCAGATGGTTAAGCGTCTGCCTTCGGCTCAGGTCGTGATCCCGGGGTCCTGGGATCGAGCCCCACATTGGGCTCCTGGCTCGGTGAGGAGCCTGCTTCTCCCTCTGCCTCTCTCCCTGCTCGTGCTTTCTCTCTGTATCTCTGTGTCTCAAATGAATGAATAAAATCTTAAAAAAAAAAAAAAAAAATTCTCACCAATATACTAGCCAATAGGGTCCAACAGTACATTAAAAGGATTATTCACCACGACCAAGTGGGATTTATCCCTGGGCTGCAAGGCTGGTTCAACATCCACAAAGCAATCAACGTGATACAATACATTAACAAAAGAAAGAACAAGAATCATATGATCCTCTCAATAGATGCAGAAAAAGCATTTGACAAAGTACAGCATCCTTTCTTGATCAAAACTCTTCAGAGTATAGGGATAGAGGGTACATACCTCAATATCATAAAAGCCATCTATGAAAAACCCACAGCGAATATCATTCTCAATGGGGAAAAGCTGAGAGCTTTCCCCTAAGGTCAGGAACGCGGCAGGGATGTCCACTCTCACCACTGCTATTCAACATAGCATTAGAAGTCCTAGCCACAGCAATCAGACAACAAAAAGAAATCAAAGGCATCCAAATCGGCAAAGAGGAAGTCAAAATCTCACTCTTTGCAGATGATATGATACTGTATGTGGAAAACCCAAAAGACTCCACCCCAAAACTGCTAGAACTCATACAGGAATTCAGTCAAGTAGCAGGATATAAAATCAATGCACAGAAATCAGTGGCATTCCTATATACCAACAACAAGACAGAAGACAGAGAAATAAAGGAGTTGATCCCATTTACAACTGCACCCAAAACCATAAGATACCTAGGAATAAATTGAACCAAAGAGGCAAAGGATCTGTACTCAGAAAACTATAAAATACTCATGAAAGAAATAGAGGAAGACACAAAGAAATGGAAAAACATGCCATGCTCATGGATTGGAAGAACAAACATTGTGAAGATGTCAATGCTACCTAGAGCAATCTACACATTCAATGCAATCCCCATCAAAATACCATCCACTTTTTTCAAAGAAAGGGAACAAATAATCCTAAAATTTGTATGGAATCAGAAGAGACCCCGAATAGCCAGAGAAATATTGAAAAAGAAAAGCAAAGCTGGCGGCATCACAATTCCAGACTTCCAGCTCTATTACAAAGTTGTCATCATCAAGACAGTATGGTACTGGCACAAAAACAGACACATAGATCAATGGAACAGAATCGAGAGCCCAGAAATGGACCCTCAACTCTATGGTCAACTCATCTTTGACAAAGCAGGAAAGAATGTCCAATGGAAAAAAGACAGGCTCTTCAACAAATGGTGTTGGGAAAATTGGACAGCCACATGCAGAAGAATGAAACTGGACCATTTCCTTACACCACACACAAAAATAGACTCCAAATGGTTGAAAGACCTAAACGTGAGACAGGATTCCATCAAAATCCTAAAGGAGAACACAGGTAGCAACCTCTTTGACCTCAGCCACAGCAACTTCTTCCTAGAAACATCGCCAAAGGCAAGGGAAGCAAGGGCAAAAATGAACTATTGGGATTTCATCAAGATAAAAAGCTTTTGCACAGCAAAAGAAACAGTCCACAAAACCAAAAGACAACCGACAGAATGGGAGAAAATATTTGCAAATGACGTATCAGATAAAGGGCTAGTATCCAAAATCTATAAAGAACTTATCAAACTCAACATCCAAAGAACAAATAATCCAATCAAGAAATGGGCAGAAGACATGAACAGACATTTTTCCAAAGAAGAAATCCAAATGGCCAACAGACACATGAAAAAGTGCTCTACATCGCTCAGCATCAGGGAAATCCCAATCAAAACCTCAATGAGATACCACCTCACACCAGTCAGAATGGCTAAAATTAACAAGTCAGGAAACGACAGATGTTGGCGGGGATGTGGAGAAAGGGGAACCCTCCTACACTGTTGGTGGGAATGCAAGCTGGTGCAGCCACTCTGGAAAACAGTATGGAGGTTCCTCAAACAGTTGAAAATAGAGCTACCATACGATCCAGCAATTGCACTACTGGGTATTTACCCCAAAGATACAAATGTAGGGATCCAAAGGGGTACGTGCACCCCAATGTTTATAGCAGCAATGTCCACAATAGCCAAACTGTGGAAAGAGCCAAGATGTCCATCGACAGATGAATGGATAAAGAAGAAGTGGTGTATATATATATACACAATGGAATATTATGCAGCTATCAAAAGGAATGAGATCTTGCCATTTGCAATGACGTGGATGGAACTGGAGGGTGTTATGCTGAGTGAAATAAGTCAATCAGAGAAAGACATGTATCATATGACCTCACTGATATGAGGAATTCTTAATATCAGGAAACAAACTGAGTGTTGCTGACAGGTGGGGGGTGGGAGGGATGGGGTGACTGGGTGATGGACACTGGGGAGGGTATGTGCTATGGTGAGCGCTGTGAATTGTGCAAGACTGTTGAATCACAGATCTGTACTTCTGAAACAAATAATGCAAGATATGTTAAGAAAAAAGAAAAAGAAGAAGATAGCAGGAGGGGAAGAATGAAGGGGAGTAAGTCGGAGCGGGAGAGGAACCATGAGAGACGATGGACTCTGAAAAACAAACTGAGGGTTCTAGAGGGGAGGCGGGTGGGGCGATGGGTTAGCCTGGTGATGGGTATTAAGGAGGGCATGTTCTGCATGGAGCACTGGGTGTTATGCACAAACAATGAATCATGGAACACTGTATCAAGAACTAATGATGTAATGTATGGTGATTAACATAACAATAAAAAATTAAAAAAAAAAACTTAGTTAAGGTGTTGGGGCACCTGGGTGGCTCGGGGTCTCTGCTCAGCGGGAAACCTGCTTCTCCCTCTCCCACTCCCCCAGCTTGTGTTCCCTCTCTCGCTGTGTCTCTGTCAAATAAATAAATAAAACCTTAAAAAAAAAAAAAAAGAAACTTAGTAAGGTGTAAATGTGGCTTTTTTCAACCACTATCCATGTTCCTTCCACTATACAGTGTCTTTCTCATTTGAACAATCCTTTCTGTCTGAGGGAAGCAGTGACCAGAAGAGTTAACACTGAGATCTCAAACATTGAAGCCCTTTTCCTATAGGAGTGGACAAGGGAGGCAAACACTTGGAAGCGTTTGATGCAGGAAGGTGTGAAGTAGTTAGAAGTAAAAGGATATCCTGAGTATAATTACAGTTCATCTAGTTCCTAATGGTGTGTCCAGTTCTCTTTGACAAGAACCCTGGGAAAATTTCCTTATGACCCAAATAACGTAAGCCTCCTTAAAAAGCAATGGCCCACAAGCTTTAACAGGTATTAGAATAAACTGAGGAAATGATTAAAAGTGTATATATTCTTTTTCTTTTTTTTAAAGATTTCATTTATTTATCTGACAGAGACAGCGAGAGAGGGAACACAAGCAGGGGGAGTGGGAGAGGGAGAAGCAGGCTCCCCGCTGAGCAGGGAGCCCGATGCGGGGCTCAATCCCAGACCCTGGGATCATGACCTGAGCCGAAGGAAGATGCCCAACAACTGAGCCACTGGGTGCCCCTAAAAATGTATATTTTTATCCTAAGCAGCCATAAAAAAGAATGAGGGCGATTTCTTTATGTATTTAGAGTGATCTTTAGGATCTATAGCTACGTGACAAAAGCAAGCGTATGTATGTCCTAGGGATAATATTACCCGTATGTTGTGATGGTTAATTTAATGTGTCAACTTGACTGGGATCTGGGGTTAAACATTATTAAACATGTCCACATTAAACATTATTTCTGGGTGTGTCTGTGAGGGTGTTTCTGGGTGAAATTAGCATTTAAATGGGTGAACTGAGCAAAACCCTCCCCAATGTGGGTGGGCATCGTCCAATCTGTTGAATGCCTAAATAGAACAAAAGGCGGAAGAAGAAAGAACTTGCTCTCTGCCTGCCTGACTGAGCTGGGACATCCATCTTCTCTTGCCCTCAAACTGGGACTCACACCATTGGCTCACCTGTTTCTCAGGCCTTTGGCTCCAGAGTGAACTACACCACTGACCTTCCTGGAACCCCAGCTTGCTTTCTCAACTTCAGAATCACATGAGCCAATTCCTTATGAAAAAAATCTCTCCCTCTCTGCTCCCTCTTCCCACCCCCATATATATCCTATTGGTTGTGTTTCACACTATATATTGTCTCTCGTAGGGATATATATACATATGTAGTATAGAGAGAGTTTACCTAGCTGCCTCTTGGGTATGAATGGGGACAGAAAAATGAACACCAGTTTACTTATACTTGGGGGAGAAATACCACGTGGAAGAAGCCAAGAACTAACTGAAAGGAGAGTGACCTCTAAGGGAAGAGAGGAGGCAGGGTGAAGGAGGCAGACATGTTAAGTCACATTTCTAAGTACTTCTTGCTTCTGTTAATATAGCTTTGACTTGGGCAACATATGTTTTACATATTCAAGAATTAAATTAAAAGAAAAAAAGCAATCCCTAAAAATTGAAAACAAACTGAAACTAATGAACCTCAACCATAGATCAAGTTGGTGGCAAAACTACACAGAGAAATGAATTGTTTCAAATAACTTTAGAAACACAGTCTTTTCACTCTAAGTATTTAGTGGGATACAATCAAAGCACAAAAAGAGCTGAAAAGAAATCTTAAACATCATTCAATATCTAACTGTTAGCAGCAATACTGGTGTTACTGTTTTGAATATAACCTACATACTGCAAATATATAATTACATGAATGCTGCTGATAACCAAGATTTTTCAATGAAAGAGTAAAGAGATGACAGAAAAAGCAAAGAAATAAAAATACTTCAAATTTAATCTTGTCAATTGTTCAACTTTGAGTTAGAAATCCCATATGAACTGAAAACTTTTCCCCCATTAGCTGTTGGAAAGACCTCAAAGCAATGGGAACCCAAAAGAAGCACACCTGATACCTAGACTGTGGTCTCTAACTACAATTGCCCATTAAAAAGAATAAAGACTCCATGAAGAGTGGACGATTCTAGGTCTGGAACAGGAAATATACAAAACAACGTCCTGTTGTACCAGAAACCAAGTAAGCTATCAAATACTACTGAATCGCTAAGGAGAAAACATAAATGGGCCCCCACTGCCAAAATGAGATAAATACAATTGATTAAAACATGCCAAGTATTAACTTAAAAAGCATTCTATGAGTTCATGATACTCAATATAATAAAGACCCCCATTCCCACAAAAAATAACCCCCAACTCACTGAATCCTCAGAAGTTATTACAACACCAGCGGCTTATGCTGAGAACTGGCTCAGATCAAGGAATCTGGCTGACTTCTACTTCTAAGCTGACCTCCCCCCTGAAATCCAGATGCAAACACCTAACAGTCGAGCTCTCCAGGAGCATGTGGAATGGGCACATCGATACTAACATGTCCTACAGAAGTCTTGCTTTTGCTTCCAAACCTATCCCTCCTGCAGGACTCCCTCAGTTGCTTAGCTTGCCCTTTCCCATCTCAGAGCCAATCCAGCAAGAAAAACCAAAATTCAACCACTTACCACCATCTCCACAATGAGCGCTCTAATGCTGCCATCTTCTGCCTTCTTCCACTCTTGCCCACTTCATTGTATTCTCTACAAATCAGCTAGGGATATCCTGTCATACAAATCAGCTAGGGAGAGCCTGTCATACAAATCAGCTAGGGAGAGCCTGTCAAAATTTAATTCACATCATGTTAGTCCCATGCTCAAAACTCTCCAATGACCTCTCCTACATTTGGAATAAAACTGTCCAAGAGCTACACAACCTGGCCCCTGGATACCTTTGGTTTCTTTCACTTTCCTGCTCCTTGCCAGTCTCGGTCTCCTTGCTACTTCTCAAATGTGTCAAGCACTTTCCTATCTCATCTGCATCTGTTATTACCTCTACCTAGAAAGCTCAACTCAGATTCTCACCTGGCTCACTCTTACTGCAATCGCTGCCCAAATGTCATTTTGCAGACGTCTTCCCTGACCACCCTACCCACCATGGCACCCCAGCGCACACAGCCAGCCACTCACCACCTCCTTCCCGTGCTTTAATAGATGCAGCCACCTACCTCTGTATCTTATACTTATCTACTGGTTTACCTTATTTGCTATATAAGAGTACACTGTTCACCATTTTGTTTAGAACAGTGCCTGACACATAGCTAATGTCAATAAATATTTGTTAAATGAATTAATAAATCTGAAATTAACCTAGATTTTTCAAGTATTAGGTTCTCTCAGGTCTGTAACACCTGGTCACTTTACCACACCGTATGTCCTTTCTTACAGAGACTAAGTGACTTTATAATTTCTACACAAGTTCAGTAGTCATCTTCTTTCATCTCTTACTCTTCTAGACTGAAAAATCCCAAAACCCCACCATCAATGGGAAAGTTAACAGGCACCAAATCTCTTCACAATTCACTTCAGGAATCCCTCGCAGCTTTAGTACAAGACCGTTTTAATTCCAGCAACTGCCATGCCCCGTGCCCAGGACACTGCCTTTGGTAGAGAAACAGATCTTCGAGCAGCCAGGAAACAGAGCTTACCCTTGATTTCTTTGCCTTTAACATTTTAGATGTGAGTTTTAAACACCTCTAGTACAGAATAAAGCAAGACTAGACAACCAAACAAGAGAGTGGGAGAGCACTTGTTTTGCTCTTTCATTTTCTGAGCACCTCCACATGCTGAGAAGAATGTGGAAGAAGGGGTTGGTATCCTCAGTTGGCCCAGTAAAGAAAAATAAGAATTCTGAGAATATGGTATGCCAACGGGACCTCAAGGTTGAGTCTAAGAATAGTGAAAGGGGAGAATGATCCAAAAACTAACCCTGGCTTAGAAAAAAATGGATGAGAGGAATGTGAGGAGAGCTTTTCCTAGGTCTGTGGCTGTGGACGGTCGTTGGCAGAGGTTTTGGGTCCACCGTATGTTGGCCGAAGAATGAGTCTTGGGGGCTAAGAATCTTGCAAAGGACATCAGAACTTGTTAGCAAGGACAAAGGCACAGTTCTCACGCAAAGGTCCATTTTCAATATTCTCCTCTATGTGTAGAAAGTCCCATGGAAGAACAGATTGGGTCCGAGCCCAAAAGAACTGGGTCCAAATTCTAGTTCCAGCAACTCACTATGTTACTTTGGGCAAACTACTTAAATTCTGATTCTGTACCTCCCTTTGTAAGTAGGGAGTGAAAGCACCAGTTTTAAAGACTTGTTATAAAGATTAAATAAGAAAATGGATGGAAACTGTTACCACCAGACCATTTATGTACACAGTTAACTATTTGCTTCCTACCATTCTTTGGTCTAACCATCTAGGAGGAACTATCAGCAGAAATCCAATCCCACAGGATATTTTTGCTTTGAAAGTTTTTCAGGTAATAAAGTTGCTCCTCTCGAGGCATTCTTACCACCCTGCAAGATCCCTATCTCCCAGGATGCATGATCTGGACTGCACCAGGACTAATCTCCGTGCCCTTTATCCTGTGCATGTCAACCTCCACTAGCAGCCCTAGATTTCCCTTCACCTCGCCTCCATCACCTACATCTAATCCCCAGGGCTCTGTACTTCCCCTATTCTGTGCCATCTCTCAAAAACCCATCCACTGTGCCTTCTACAAGACATAATGAGCAAAATCTTGCTCAATCCCCCTCTCTAAAGGGATCCCTTTCAGAGGAATCCTCTAAATATCCCTTCGCCTTATTGCTGTAACCAATACCTGGCTCTTCCTTGAGGGCAACCCTCTGCAATCCCCTCATAAATACAGATGGGCTTTCTTCTGCCATCCTAGGTGGACCAGGCTTATAAACAGGGCAGGTATACTCCTTCTTCCTCATCACCTCTTCAGGCCATTCCCCAGCCCTTCCTTCCTTACCCCACTCCTGTTTAAATACTCACCCCACCTGATTACACCACACAGCAACCTTCCTGGTTTCTATCACCTAATGACCCCTGATTCATACCCCCAAACACATTTTAGCTCTGTGTACTAACACTTCAACACCAAGCCTTCAAACACCTAGACCTGAGGTGCCTGGGTGGCTCAGCTGGTTGAGCATCCAGCTCTTGGTTTCAGCTCGGGTCATGATCTCAGGGTCATGAGACTGAGCCCTGCATGGCTCCACACTCAGCACAGACTCTCCTTGGGATTCTCTCCCTCTCCTTCTGCCCCTCCCCCATTCACACACGCATGTGTGTGCGCACTCTCTCTCTCTCCCCCTCAAATAAAATCTTACACACACACACACACACACACACACACCACTCTGACCTCCCAAACACTTGAGCTCCTCCTCTCTTCCAGTGATTTTTTTTTTTCCACCCTTCCTCAGACACTCATACCCACGGTCAGACTCCAGAAGTCTGCCATACTGATAACTACAATACTTCCTTATTCTCAATGTCATGCATCTCATATTTGGGCCACTATCTCCTAATTTTCCTGCTCTTCTTTCCTCTTATACCCTAACTTAAACAGTCTTCAACCACACTCAAACATACAATTCAGTAAGCTTACCACCCTCTCATTGACTCCAATGCCAACGTCCTCTCTTTGCCCCTTACCCAGATTCAATCTACAGGCAATCATTATAATCACTCCCCTGCATACCCCTCACTTCCCTGGCATCTCTCCTACTCTGATGATTCAATGCTCAAGCCCTTAACCCTGCTTATGTTGGTCCCTTCCTATTCTATGCCAGGAGCCAAGCAGCTGAACTCTGTAAAACCCTCAGCGGCACTAACTGGTCTCACTTTGAAGGTCATGACCACAAACCCTCAGGTGGGCCCTCAAGTGGGTCTTGCCCGGGATCCTTTCACCACTCCCACTTCTAGGTAACTATGTAGTATGCTCTCCTCTCTCCTCAAACTGCCAGTACCTCAGCCCGCATCCTCCCTCTCATCTAGCTCCCAGAGCAGAACCAGGGAAACCAGAAGTCGACTTCCCCCAAGTCCCACCACCACATCTACACAACATCTCTACTCTATACTCTACCTGCCCTTCCACTTCTCTAGCTCAGCGTTTCTTGGGGCTTTGGGGTATTAGGACCCCTTCACATTCTTATGAAGTATTGAAGATTCCAAAGAGCTTTTATTTATGTGGTTTATATGTATAATTACTGTACTGGAAATTAAAACAGATAAACTTTTAAAGTATTCATTACTTCATTTACAAGTGAATAAACCTATTACATGGCCATATAAATAGCATATCTATGAAAAATAACTTCTAAAACAGAAAATGTAGTGAGAAAAAAGTATTTTATGTCTTTGCAAATCTCTTAAATGGCTGACGTAATGAAGACAGCTGCATTCAATCTGCTATAATACATTGTTTTGTTGGAGGGATATGAAGGATTTCAGCCTCATGCAGATTCATTAGAAAAGGAAGGAGTATTTTAACAGCCTTTTCAGATAACTGTGGCTACTCTACAGTACAACACCAAATCCTAACAAGTGATCGTTCCTCAGAGATCAGTTACAATGTGGAATCCGAAACTGCATCCCACTGTGTTACATTAAACTCCATGGGTCTGTCTTGCACTGGGAATAGATCTCTTACCCAGGCATGATTTTGAAACCCCCTGTACTGGACAACGAGAAAACACCTTTCCCTAAGTTATGCTCATCTTCCGAATGTTGGCACATTTCATTACACTATATTATAAACTCACAATCATTAATATCCCCACTAATTACATCAGAAAAGTCTAAGTATTGGGAAGCTGTCACATGAAAATTTTAATTCTCTCAAATAAAAAATGTTCTATAAAAAAAATGACTAGCTCAGCCAGCAACTCAAAGCAGCTGCTCAAGCGCTTTTCCTCAACCAACCCCATGACAATAACCAGCAGCAACCCTTAATGCCAATTTTCCATACAGTCACCCAGAATTTTCAAATTACGTGTACTCAAGGGTGAGATTTAATAAAAATCAATGATTTTTACTGCTTCTTCAAGGACGTACTGAAGTGGACCTGACATCCTCATCACTTCCGTCACTGTGAACATGTGGTGGTGAAGAGCATGACTGCTCACTCGTCCTGTCTGGCCTGGTGGCACTCCTTAACTGCAGCTAAGGCACCACACGTCTGACCCCCCCACTGCTCTTAGAACCATCCGTTCAAAGACAACACAGTGAAAAAGACAGATGTGAATCTTAGTATTATTAGGTAAACAGTTCTGACCTCACGGATTCCTTGAAAAGGTTTTCAGAGACTCCCAGGGGCCCAAGGACCACACTTTGAGAACAGCTGTTCTAGATGAACTCACCCAATTCTCAACAAGAGCCTACCTCCTTCTCAGACAATGCACTAGAATTTCTTCCTTTTCTCTCCTACATGTCAGAGCTCCGCTCCCGACAGTCACTCCCGCCAGCTTACATTATGCTGTCATCTATCCACAACCCTCCTTTCCCCACCCCTCCCCCTCCAGCCCTGGCCCCATTTCTCACCTTCCCTTGACAGCAACACTCTCCAAAAGAGGGCCTGCATTTCGCACGTAGAAGAAGGGGGAAGAGGAGGAGGGCTGTCCCCACATATGAATGAGAAGTGAAATCAACACCCAGTCATTAATCAACCCTTTCTCGAATTAAAAAGAAAAATAAACCCAGGCACCTGACATTCCTAAAGGTTTTCTAATATACCAGCGACATAATACAAACCTTTTTAAGAATTCTTTTTAATTTGCTCCTTGCAGACAGTGTCTAGCCACCACATTGCACGCACCCCCCTATGATTTCAGACATCAAATATTAACACAAAGTGAGAAATGCAAAAAGAAAGGGGGTTAATCAGACACCTTGAGAGAAAGAAAAAACACTGATTCAATGAGAGCTGCTAATGAGGCTTTTTGTTTTGGTAGATTAATTTGGGAGTCTGATGACTAAGAAGAAAATTTAAGCTTCTCAGGTGACTGCTGTTGATTATTACCAAGTTTTTTTTAATGAAAGAGATGCTTTTGCTTAATTCTATAGTTTGTGAATTTCAGGTGTTTATCTGAAATCTGTGTCCACCCTAGTATGTAGAAAACGCTCCTCGTTAGCAAACTGAAAGACCTCCTCTTATTGATTCCGGATTATATTTGACAGATGATGAGCATTTCAGACTGTGAACTGCTGATATTTAAATACATTACCCTAATACTCTTTAAGCATTGCCAATTGTAAACCTCATTAACTCCCAGCATGTGGCCAAGGCCTGGCTCTCATCGCAACAGCCTCACAAAGTGAAAACAGGTATATAAAAATGATTTTATCATCAACAACATTATTATATCCTCCTTCACCTTGTGAAGTATTTAAAGGCCATATATTTTTTTTTACCTCAGCTTAAGAGTGAACATGGGAAAGGCAGAGAACACACTTGATTTATACAGCCACACATTTTAAAACCCTAGATTTCTTTTTTATTGTTTCTTCTTTGACACTCTTACTCCTCATGTCTCAAAAATGAGAACAGGCCCTGGACTCTGTCCTCTGAAGAGAAAGGAATTATGTGTTGATTATATAGCTATCATTTTAATACAATAAAGTGGGGGCTGTGATGGTAAAATGGACATGTTAGCTCATTAAGAAATCCGGACTTCTGATATCCCTTTTTTCAAAAGAGCCAACTTCTGTTCTTGTGCAGAGTGCAAAGAACTTCTATACCTGAGATGGAAAATGTTAATGTTTTTAGTCATACATGATCTCAGCAAACTGATTAGATGCCGGAGCCAGCCAGCGCCCACCCCACACGGGCAGGGGTCAGGTTGTACTGGTCAGTGAGCATCCTGAGCCCAAGAGGCCAGGCATCCAATACCTCCAGCTTATTCAGGCCCCACTTAGTCTTCCCAGGTAAGAAGTTCAAGTACTAGGGAAAACAGTTTTGAGCCCAGCTCTCTCTAGTGAGATATCCCTTAATAATAAACAACAAAGAGCAAAGCTCAAAAGGACGTGCACAAAATTTATTTTTACTTGCTCTTGGTAGATAGCTGTGTGAATAATGTATAAAAATCACCCTCGGATAATACACAAAGAAAGCTTCATTCCCATTTTAAACAAAAACATAATGATGACAAATCTAAAACACACATCAAAAATCATACAAATAAATCCAACATCAAGCAGAGAATTCATACTGTTCAGCTAAGGTAAGAGGGTCTGGACCCTAAAACAGAGGGTCCTCGAGACCCTCCCTTGCCCCCCTCTCCATTCTCCTCAAATGCTGCAACAAGCTCTCCTTATCCATGAGGCCCACCAACAGAGAGTTTCCAGGACCAGGCATTCAAAGTTTCTTCTCTCTCTCAAGGAACTTCACAAATTGATTAAACCCATTATTAAATCTATTAAAACAGTGCAATTTGGGGAAATCTAAACACAACAGGCAATTAGAAGAGGGGTGGGGAAAGGTGAAATCAAAGACTCTGAGTAGGCTATAACATAGGCAAATTGTGCCAACCCCCAGACTCAAATTATCCTTTGATGGCTCCCCATTGCTCTCAGAGTACAGATCCCCAATCCTTGACATGAAGTACAAGTTCCCACACAGTTCCTGCCTCTTCCATCACTGTGTCCTGCACTTCCCAGGCGCCTGGCACACTAGCCTCTGCATTTCAGAAAATGGGCCAGAAGCTCACAGAATGGAAGTGTGACCAAGTCACTACCCAATGAAACACTGAATCAGAATGAAGAGTGCTCCAGAAAAACAGAATCCCTGTCCGGGAAGTTCATGCAGTGCACAGGCATTTAACTTCCATGCCTAGAGTTCGGCCCAACCCCACACAGAAATGAAGCCTTCAGGAAGGGGCTGTGCCCTCACAGAGACAGGCTACGGCAGGGGTCTCCTGGAAAACATTGGGATCTGGCCAGAAGTTACTACTGGAAAAAAGGCTGTTTACGATCAGGCCGGTTGTGACTACAGGCTTTCTAAACCACAGAGAAAACGGGTACGTGAGAGTATGAGTTTCCGGAGCTGCCGTAAGAGACTAGTACAAACTAGGTTGCTGAACACAAAAGAAATTTGTTCCATCACAGTTCTGGGGGCCAGAAGTCCAGAACCAAGGTGACAGCAGGGTCACACTCCCTCCAAAGGGAGATGCTTTAGGGGAGGAGCCTTCCTTGCCTCTTTAAGCCTCTGGTGGCCCCAGTGTCTGAGTCACATCTCTCTCTACTTCTCATAAGGATACTTACAGCATTTAAGGCATGGATAAGCCAGGGTAATCTCTTCATTTCGAGATCTTTGATTTAATCATATCTACAAAGATACTTTTTCCTAATAAGGTCACATTTCCAAATTCGAGCGATTATGACTTGGTATGTCTAGGTAGACGTTATTCAGCCACTATAGTAAGTAACCTAGAAACTGAACTAGAACTTCCATTCCTCAATATACCTGGGCTCTCATAACTTAAGGGGGGAGGGGGAACAAATACTTCTTAGTAGATTTACCTATGTTTGGTCAATAAACTGCTGTGAAACAGGCCAGATATTGGACTAGACACCAGAGATCTGAAAATATGCAGGACCTGGTCTATACATGCAAGAAACCACAGCTGGTGGGCCAGTATCTACCCAGAAATAACTATTTCAATTCACCCTGACACCTAGGTCAGCACAGCTGCCACTATACTTAAATCCTAAAGTTACTGATCTACCGATCTACAAAAGCTTTACTAAGCTTATGCACTAAAATCCCTCTGGCCAGCCAAGTGATGTGAAAAGAGCCTGGAGAGACAGAGAGCACCCACACCAGTGCTTTCTCTTCGGTGTAGGTGTTGTGCTTCCACAGGCCAACATGTGGCTTCATCGTGTAATTTTTTCAAGGAACAGTAGTTGATTTGGGAAGATGATTTGTGACTTGTGAACTTGATAAATGCTATGCCTCCAAAGAAAGGGAAAGGAAGGGGAAACGAAGGCATTCGCAGTTTTACATTGAGAACAGATGTATGTTTACACCTATTTGTGAAGTAAATACTGAGGAGCTGTGTGTCAGGGTTAGGCTTAGGGAAAATGGCACGTGAACATCTGAACAGGCTTGGGTCTTAGGCAGGTCTCGGCTCAAACACCAGCACTGTGCTACTAGCTCAGAAAGCCTAAATAGTTTAGACAAGTTCTTCAGCTTACTCCATGCTTTTGAAAAGAGGTACAATACATATGGTGAGACTTAAAATATTTCTACCCTTGCATTGAGAATGCCTCTAAGTTCTTTCAAGGGAATTAAACAAAAGGAAAACTAGAAACAAAAAGAAAACTGAAATAACTCTAGAAGGGCATGATTTCATAAAGTATGGTACATAATTTCATAGAAAAGGATGAAGCTATTTATCACTGTTAATATGAACCGCATACAGAAATATGAGAATTGGTTGATTCAGTCTAAAAGATTATAAAAGAAGTGCAATTAAAATACATTCAGATTATGGAAAATATTGATGCAGGTTAACAAATCACAGGAGACACTGAAAAAATTCTAAATAATCGTGTCGAGGTGAAAAGATTATGGGTGGTTATTTTCCCTTTTGAAACTGAGGTTTTTGCACTGAAGGAAGAAAAAGTCATAGGGCAACAGATTGAGGCCATCTAAGATTTTCTCTGTCACACTGAAACACTGAGATTTAAGATAATACAAAATCTGAAAGAAAATGTCAAGTTAAAGAGGATGACAAGATTATGAGAGAAAAGGCAGTCTGAAACGGTGGAAAGGCTACATGGTGTTTGGAGGAAGCCAGGCTTGGTGGCCAACAGCTTAATAACCCACAGCCCCAGCTAGCTCATCTGCACAACCAAGAAAGCAGAGCCAGCATTTTAGATTGTTATAAGTTTTGAAAAAATATACACGTTACATTATGTATGTACAATATGTACAACGTATGTTACATTACTGTATCTAATGAATCAAAGGCTATTATTTTTGCAGAGTACCTATAAAAATAAATAGGAAAAGCATGTATGTTAATGGGGAAAAAAACATTAGAAGGTATTACAATTATATAAGTTAATACCCATAAATATATTAATTTAATAAATAAGGAACCAATATGTTCACCGAAAGAGATCAAATATTAGAAAAAATCCTGTCGTGTTAAATTTAAATAGGAAATGTCATTATGAAGTTTTGATTTTTTTTTTAAGTATATGTCTCCGTTCTTTCCACTGAGAAGCCAGAGAAATAGTAACAACCTAGTAACGATAAGCCAGTGCCCAGCGTTCTATTTCTAAGCACCGTTCCCAACCTAAAAGCACCAAGACAGGACTTCTTGAAGAAGAGTGATTTCCAGGTTAGAGGAAGGAAATACCCACAGTGAGCGTGGAACATCTTACTTGCCTGAAGCAAGGAGCACTCACAGGCACTGGAGTTGGACTGAAGGGACTCCCCCTGCCCACACTGGGATAAGCTGAGCATCCACAAGAATAACAGTTAGATTATAATTCATTGAATTTAAAATAAAAACTTCCAGGACTTTACACTGATATAAAGAGAGAAAGAAAACAGGGTGGAGGGAAGAAAGCTTTCTCTTAACAAAGAATGCTAGACAATAAATACAGGAGAAATGACAAAATTAGTAAAATCACCACTTGTCTTTCGGGGCGCCTAGGTGGCTCAGCCAATTAAGCATCTTCCTTCAGCTCAGGTCATGATCCCAGGGTCCTGGGATCGAGCCCTGTGTTGGCTCCCTGCTCAGCAGGGGAGTCTGCTTCTCCCTCTGCTTCTGCCCTTCCCCCTGCTCATGTGTTCTCTCTCTAATAAATAAATAAAATCTTTTAAAGATCACCATTTTTCAAACCGCAACATAATAACTAATTCAGGAAAGAATCATCATCCATGCTAACACTAGTGGATGAAAAGTTGCTGGGAGACAGGATATGCACATGGTCTCAGGATCTATTTACTAATTACAAACAAAAATGATCTCTGTACAATCTAGGGGATGCCACCTTAACCAACTGATCAAACTTCCCATCACCAATGCTGTGACAACATGCCTCCTGAGGAGGTACAATAGGTAGTACAGAATCACTCCTAACCTGCACCAAAAACTTTAACATGAATCCAGGCCTGAAAAAGCAATCAGACGAGTCCAGTATTGTGGGACTTTCAATAAAATAACTGGCCTGGGTTTTAAAAGTCAGTATCATGGGAAAAACAAAACAAAACAAAACATTAGAAGGCAAGGGTCTGTTCTAGATTAAAAGAGATATAACAACTAAATATAATAAAAGAACCTTGCCTGGATCCTAGATTTAAAAACAAAAAAACCAAAAATGAGCAATGAGCCATTTGAGGCTGGGGGCAGGTAGAAAGATCCAGTATGTTAGAATACAGACCGGAAATTAGAAGATACTTCACAGCACTGTTAATTCTCCTAAGGAAGATAATGGTATGGCGGTTATGTAGGAGAATGTTCTTATTCTTAGAAGATAAATGCCAAACCATCATGACATCTATAGTTTACAATTAAATAGCTCAGCCAAAAAAGAAAACGATGTGTATGCATATATTTGTATATAGAAAGCATGCGTGTGTAAAAAGAGAAGACAAAGGTGACAAATTTGTTAACAACTAGTCAATCTAGGTGCAGAGCATGCTTTGTTCATCATATTCTTTATAGGTGTTCATTATATTCTTTCAATGTTTCTGTAATTTAAAGAATTTTTAAGCTATCAAGTAAGAAAAAAAAATGAATCTTAAACCTTGAATCAGACCATTTTTGTTGTATGTGAGCTTGGTCACACTTCCTACAAATCATGAACACAAGGTGTGTGAAAGCAACCAAATTACCCCCCCTCCAAAAATACATCTGGGGAATAAATCTATGTTCTATCTAGCTTTTGCTTCAATGGACTAGTGTGAAATATACATCAGCCTCTCCAAGCACCACCCAGCAGAGGCCCTGTGAGGGAATGATCACCTGCTCATACATTACACACACTTTCCCACCAAGCAAAAAATGCTGTGTTGGGGTGGAGATAGAAAACAGAAGTAACCCAAATAACCTCTGTCAGAATAATAAACAGAGAAGGCATGCTCCAGCAGCTCTCCGGGATGTTATTGTAAGTATCACAGCCAATATCCATCCCTCTCCCTCCTACCCGCAAGACCTTCATTTTAGAGATTACGTCGATGGAAGATGGGACCACAGGCGCATAAATAAGAAAAGGGAAATGCTGGTAAAAACTGAAAGCATTTGCAATACATCAACAAATTTTACTATAGTTGTATCTTAACCAGCGCATATGGGAAAAATCAGACAGGTGACAGAGAAGGCCCAGAGTAGAGAAAGCCACTCCGGAACAGCAGGTAACTGCAATCTATGGAAGGGGGTGCTGACAGGTAGAGCAAGGGTAGGAGGCTGGGTCTACCACAGTTATTATGGAGAAGGCCAGTTCTTGGACATGGTACTTGGCTATTAGGGAACACTGATATTTGTATTACCAAGAGTGTGGGTCTCAATATTCCACACTTAATGGTAAAAGCCAACTGCAATCTTAAACAGCTTAGGAAAAACTCATTTTTTAAATTTGACAACACTGGTAAGGGAAAAAAAAAATCCAAAGACATTCAGCAAAGTGTCAGTCTCTTCCAGCTTGGGTAGAATGCCCTTCTTAGTGATTTGGAACCATCATATTATTCTGTCAGATTCATACTATTTAATCATATGGAAGATTTCAAAAGTTATTTGAGCAGAGGGAAAGACCATAGAAAAGTTACGTTCATAGAGCTATATTTTACATTTACTCACAATTTTTACAGTTCCCTTGAAAAATACCAATATATGTATAAATATTCTAGTAGATCTTATACCACTCATCGACTACAATAAGTCTCTGAAACTATAAGAAGTTCCTTACTGTCAAAAAATACACACATAGGGGTGCCTGGGTGGCTCAATCGATTTAAGCATCCGACTCCTGATTTCGGCTCAGGTCATGGGATGTGAGATAGAGCCCCACGTAGGGCTCTGTGCTCAGCGCAGAGTCTGCTTGAAATTCTCTCCTTCCCTCTCCCTCTGCCCCTCCCCCCCCAAGAGTGCTCTTTCTCTCTCCCTAAATAAAGTCTTAAAAAAATACACACATAGAATCCCCAACTATGATAAGAAGGAAATGTTAAAGGTATTATTCCTAAAATAATGAATTAATTGTAATAGGTAGAGAAAATGCTTGAGATGGAAAAGTTTTCATTAACTTCCTAATCTTTAAAGCAACAGAAAGCTATTTCAATCAAAAAAATTAAATGAGGTAATTAAAAACAAACATACCCATCTTTGGTCTGATCCACTACACCACTTAAAAGCTCCACAGTCTTTGGATTAGGCTGGCTTTCTCCAAAAATGTTCAAATATCGAGTGACAAAGTCATTGGGAGACATGAAAAACTCACCATTTTTTTCAATGCTTGCATACTGTTTAGAAAAAAAAAAAGATAAAAGATATTTTACCCTCAAAAGTATATAATCATGGGATCAATATGTGAAAAATCTGAAAATATTCAAAGGATAAAACATCAGATATGATAATACACTCTTCTCAAGCACAGTTATTTCCCAACACCTCATAAAAAAACAAAAACATGTTAAGTGTGCCAAGTTTTATGTTTATACCAGTGGTTCTCAGGTTCTCAACTGCGGGCAGCTTAGCCTGATTGTCCAGCTTATAAACACCAACATCCCCTAACAGCCAAGTACAACCTAAGTAGAGGCCCAGCCTTCTCTCTAGGTTTCCTCCTGCCTTTCAGGGATGAGGGGAGGGGTGGGCGAGGTTTCGCTAGCCCTGCACTTCCTCCATTTGTATTTATTTTTCCCCACAGAGGACATCTGACAGTGTCTGATGACAAATTTGACTGTCATAACCCGCGGGGGAGGGACGCTACTAGCATCTAGTTGGGAGAGGTCAGGACGACCCCCTACAACAGAGTGATCCAGCCCCAAATGTCAACAGTGCTGATACTGAGAAACCCTAGTTTACAGAAATCTGGAAAGACAAATTACATCTTTTTAGCAAGGACATACAGCTTAAAAAAAAAAGATTTAATTATAAAATCATGGATGGCAACAACCTAATTCTTTTGCCCCCATTCCTGTTTCAAGGGCACGAATAATGCAAGAAAGGAGGACAAATAAGCTAAGCTGGAAAGCAAACTATTAACTGTATGGCTTCTTGTGGGATTTTATGGAAGAAGATATGAAAGGCTCCTCTAGTTAGTGTCTTCTCCATTCTGGCGTGGAAATGGTCAATGAGAATTAGGTGCACTCGATGCTTTTTCACGGTGTTCCTCTTGCCTTTAGTGATAGATTCCAGCGCCCCAAGCAGGAAGCTGCTCATTCCTGTTTTGTGGAGTCCCAGGGCCCGTGAGAAATGCTGAGAAACAACATGGGATCATACGGTATCCTGATGGCGCAGCAGAGGGCCTGCTGATCCTGGGGACAGAACAGTGATTTGGGGGTGGGGAGGTGAATTCCATGAGATACTCGAAGAACAAGGGGAGACGGATGACAGCAACCACACCGGAGGCCACAGTGATGTGGGGGCACCCTGGGGGCGCCCGGGAAGGGAAGTGCAACCATAGTATCTCCACTCCCTCCGCAGCTGCCGCAGAGTCAAGTCCCATTACAATTATTTCTACAAGTCACTTGTTATTTCTACATTTTAATTCCAAGGCAGGACAAACTCTTGCTTAGATACTCAGTAACAAGCTCTGGAGTCCCTCAGGCCTGGCCTGTGCTGAGCTCTGCTTTTGCCTCTCACCACCTGTAGGACCTCAGATAAGTAAAACTTTCCTGGCCTCTGGTTCCTCCCCTGTAAAATGGGGATAACATTACCTGCTTCTTAAGGTCGATGATAGAAATAAATGAATAATCATGTAACACACTTAGCACAATGTGCTACACACAATAAGCACTTTATAAATGTTCTGTACGATCCGTTTCCGTTTAACATTTTTTTTTTTTTTTTTTAGCACGGTACAAAAGAAAAGCTCAAAACTGGTCCAAGAATCCCACTATTCTTCACTCAGCATTGAATTGGCTTTTCGGAAATGTAGAAGAATTATATTTTGATTTTCCTGAGGCAAAACAAGACAGGAAGTACAAAGATGTCGCTGCTAATTACAGCAATCCTATGATTAAGAATCATACCTATGTTTGCTTAGAGCAGCGAGTAATTAATTTAGTTAAAAACACAATTTAACTCTTCTCCCACCAGTAGACATTTAGGTTATTTTCCAGTTTGGGGTGTTTTTAAACAAAGCTAAGGTAACCAGCCTTGTATATAACAATTGTGCAAATTCCTGGCAATCTTCAATGGCTAGACTCCTGGAAGAGAAATTGTTGAGTCAAAGGAGAGGAACTTGAAGGCTCTTGATACTTATTATCACACTGTTCTCCAGAAAAGATTGTACCAATTTACACTCCCACCAGCAGTGTGTGAACATGCCCTTTTCCCCCTTTGTCTATCAGATTTGTTGCAAATATTTATCCAGTTTGATACTTGTAGATAATTGAGTCTGTAGATTTTTTTTTCCTCCTTTGCAATTTCTTCCATTACTTACTTCTAAGTCTAGAAGCTAAGCCTTCCTCATCTCAAGACTAATATTCATCCACATTTTCTCTTAGCTTTTAAATAGGTTTATCTTTTAAGTTTCAATACATTGTTACTTTATTTTTTTATGTGGTTTGAGCTAAGGATCCTCCAACTTTAGTTTTTTCCACTTAATCTCTTGGTTGTCCCAGGAGCACAAATGAAATCATTCTCCCTTCCCCTGTCTTTAGGATGCCATGTGTATCACAAACTAATTATCATATGATCAACAGGGAGCAGCTTGACAAGTAAGTCCATCTTCAACACCAGTTATCATCCGCTGGCAACAAATGGCTTCCTAAGGTAGACGCTCCCCTCTGGGGCTGCCCCCAAATTCCATGGAGAGATGACAGGACGCGCTGACAGCTCTTGCAATCCCTGCCGCAGGAATCCTTGCCAACTGACCTGTCTACTCCTGCAAGACTGCATGCATCTTACTTGCTACAACTAGAGAGAAAGCTCTGTCAGGACAGGATTTTTTCCTGGGGTTCTCACTGCAGCATCCTCAAGGTCCTGGACTGGTGGCAGGCAGAGAGTGAAACGTGTTCAATAAATATCTGTCGAATGAAGGAAAGTTTAAAATCATTGTACTACTTTCCTCTCGGGAGTTTTCTGGGCCATGATCAGGGTTTGATTTTTTTCCCGCAAGTAACCTTCAGAATCATTGTCAAGCTGCTGTCCCCTAAAAAAAAACTCCACTGAAAGTGCAAAATAAAATTACAATGCCATACCTCTAACCTTTACACAGGACAATTAAAAAAGTATTCGCAAAAACATGGAGTAAATGCAATTCTCAAATACTGGTGTTATGAGAGTAAACTGTTAAACCACTTCAGAACGCTGCTTGGCAGTATCTCCTCTAACAGAACATGCACGGAACCACAGACACAGCAATTTCAACCATAAATAGGTCTCTAACAGAAATGTGTGTAGAGAAACATGTATTTTTTTTACTAAAAAACATGCTTTAGCATTTTAATGTCCACAGTAGCATTACCTTCAACAGCAAAAAAATAACTCAAACATCAACCAACAGTTATTGGAAAATAACTCAAACGTCAACCAACAGGATGTATAAATGAACTACTGTGGTACAGTCACACTATGGAATACAACGCAGCAATGAGAATAAACTTAACACCAACCACATACAACAACGGGGATGAATCTTAACAACTAAAGCAAGAGTGAAAGAAATGAGGCACAAGAAAACACAGTGTTATGATTCCATTTCTATAAAGCTGAAAACCAGACAACCGGTTACCCTCAGGAGGGGTGGGTAATGACTGGAAGGGGCATCAGATGGCTTCTGGGGCGCTGGTTACATAGGTGTGTGCTCACTTTGTGAACATTAATGGAGCTGTACATTTATGATTTGTGCACCTGATTTATACCTCAATAGTTTACATTTTAAAAAAATCGAGATGTTTTCTGCCCCAGTTTTTAGAGGTGATAATGAAATAATTTTGTAAATATAAGAACATATTAATCTGAACACGGAAAACACAGTTTTCTTCAGTCTGCAAAACCAGCTCATTACCAAGGCTGGGTGGTCTGCCTTGTGATTACAGTAAAAATGTCAGAGGCTGCTCCTTCGACTCATAGAGATGCATTCTTCGTAATATGAATATACTGACAAAGGTGCCCCGCTGCCCTTGCACCAGTGAAAGGAGGGGTCCCTGTCAAGGGAGTGGATCACACAGCTCCCACATCTTTAAAATGGTATTTAATCCTTCTTTGGGACTAGATTTTACAAGTGACCTGAAGCCTCTCTCTCCCTTACAATTTTTTGTAAGTTTTAATATGATTAAACATTGCAGGCTATATGCAAAAAAGCAGGTTCAAGAGTACTCATTACAATGTTGTTATATGAGCAAAGCAGAAAAGACAACTAAGCATCCAATAATAGGAAGTGGCTAGATAAATTACTGTAAAAACAGCCATACACGGGAACAGCACACGACAATAAAAATACTGTAGAAATACATTCAATTATAGGAAAAGGTTTTCCTAACATATGAGGGGAAGGGAAAAACTGGATAAAACAGGATTTTTTCTCATGTTAAGGAAAAAGTTTTAGGGGCGCCTGGATGGTTCAGTCATTAAGCATCTGCCTTAGGCTCTGGTCATGGTCCCGGGGTCCTGGGATCGAGTCCTGCATCAGGCTCCTTGCTCCGCGGGGAGCCCGCTTCTCCCTCTCCCTCTCCCACTCCCACTGCTTGTGTTCCCTCTCTCTCTCACTGTGTCTCTGTCAAATAAAGAAATAAAATCTTTAAAAAAAAAAAGGAAAAAGTTTTATATACATACAGAGATAGGTATATAAAATATATATTTATATAGAGATATAGATATGGATTTTATCTATACAGCAGAATCACAAGTTACTTTTCTTTACATACTTCTGCTTTTTAAATTTTTGC
Source organism: Eumetopias jubatus (assembly GCF_037043125.1). Classification (NCBI taxonomy): domain Eukaryota; kingdom Metazoa; phylum Chordata; class Mammalia; order Carnivora; family Otariidae; genus Eumetopias; species Eumetopias jubatus. The sequence goes on from NW_028274820.1 coordinate 40,820,760, forward strand.
CAATGAATATGAACCATTTTCTCATTTTTAAAAAGTTTTCTTTTAAAAGAAATTAACTGTTTTTCCAATTTTGTTAACAAAAATTCTAAATACATATATGTTCTGTTGACAAAGAATAATTGTAAAAAATCCAAGTGTAATTCACTACGTATCATCATTACAAATTATCATAGGGCCTATTCCCCTTGTTTAGTCCTTTTACCCAGTTTTCCCAACTCCCACAGCTTACACTACAGGCATTCAGCTACTTCCACCTGTAAACAGTACACATCACCCCCTTTGCTCTCCCCTGAGCTAACGGTTTCCTTCTCGATTTTCTCCTTATTACTAGCACCTCCCTGACCCAGGCTATCTATCCAGGTGTCATTATTTATCCTCCGCGCCCTCTCATCCACTGTACAAGATCATTTCCATCAAGCAGTCCTTCAAAATGTCTTAACCTTGCCCATTTTCCATTCCCCCTGCTGCCACAATCCTAATCAAGTCTTTAGGGCCACGCACCAGGAGTATGCCCAAGGCTGCCTAACCAAATCTCAAACCCATCCTGCCAGTGTCACTGGATGACCCAGAAAACCCCGATGGCTTCCTACTGTTCAGCTGACGTGCCAACATCCCAATTACCTTTCTAATTTTGTCACCCATACCCTGTAAGGCTTGGCAGACTCCCTGGCACAGAGTTAAATTTAAATAAACATTTGAAGGAACAAGAATCGTTCAACCTGGAGAGGCTGTGTGCTCCCGAACCCATCTCCCAGCCTTCCCTCGAATGTGGCCCTCTCCCCCGGAATTCCTCAGCTGCCCTCCTCCCTGACTCCCACTCACCCCAGGGCTCTCCCAGGTCGTTTGCAAGGAGCCTTCTCTGACCACTCCCCATCACAGGGACCGCTCCCTCCTCCCGTTTCCTGTGGCATTTGCTTTCACCACACTGGCAAGTAGGCACACCTAGATTCTTTTTCAATTACTGTGTGCCTATAAATCTGCTCTCCCGTATAAAAGCTGAACTCCTTGAAGACATGGTCACTTGCTTATACCTCTTTTGTACATCCCACTCACCGCAAAGCTTCACGGTGTTTTATTTAAACTGTGAGCACTCAGTACACCTGCTCAAATTAACATTAACAGTCAGGGAAAAAACATGTCAACACTTAGGTTAGAAACAAAACTGACCACACCTGGACTTCCAACTTCCACACCCAAAATGTTAGCTGCCACTTATCACCAGAAGAGGCTGCATCATAAACTCAGCCGCCTCAGGCTAGGAATGCTAGACACCAGTCTAGCGCTGCCTACCACTCAAGTGCACTGCCCAAAAGCCTGTGCTCTGGGTCATCCCCACCTGGCACTCACAGCCCTTTGTTCCACACCTGCTGCTGCCTCTGCCCAGAACGGTCTTCCTCTGCCCCACAGGCCTCCTCTACCTTCTCCAGCTGGTAAGCACCTACTCACTGTCAAGCCCAGCTCCAACATCACCACCTCTCTGTAACTGCAATGACCCTTGCTAGCAAGATGTAATTAGCCCCACATCATCTTCTTACTAATTAACGCCATATAATGCTTATCAACCATACCATGGCTTTTTCTTTTTCACACTTACACACAGTGAGACAGGAAATGGCAGGAGCCATGATTTATGCATCTTTACATCCCCAACACTTAACACTGTACTTCACATACAGTGAGCAAATCCCCCCCCCAAAAAGAAGTGGAATTTATTTTAACTCTTCTCAAGGATAAAATAAGCCACAATTGGGCCCACCTCAGTCCTCCAGGACCCCTCTCTCTTTCCTTCTCTCCGCCAGTTCCACTGGCTCTCTCTGATTTCCACAGTTGCCAACTCCCCTTGCTATCAGCACATCTGGTCCAAAGGTCCACCTCCCCCACGAGCTACAGAAGAATCCTCTACTAGTGTAACAGACAAAAGGTTGGGATATTTATCAAGAATAAAAGTCAGGAAAAAGTCACAGAAATTCAGCAAAGTAGTCAGGTTTACCGAGTGCTGACTGCTGACCCATACTAAATGGAAAAGCCCAGCCACAGTGGAGACGTGCCTGGCAGAACCCCCGTAGGCCTCATCCCTATTCTCCTCCCGCCACAGCACCATCTGTGGCAGACGGCAAACAAGAGATCCCCCACATGCTGAGCCAAGGTGGATTTGTGTCGGTACTACACTGCCCCGGCCTGATGAGATCACCCAAACCTCTGCCAGATCCACAATCCCTTCCAGAAACTGCTGATCACTGTTTTCTGCATGGATGGCCCCCCCTTCCTGGCCCCATCATCCCCTCGGACTCTAAGTCACTCTCTCCCTCAAAAGCCACATAGTCCTAGCCACCCCAAGAGAAGACAGCATTTCCCTGTGTGCTTCCGAAGACTCCACCCCAGCCTTCAGGCTCACGGACACAGAAACCTCAGAGGTGGCTCTCCAGAACTCTGCATGGAATTCCTACCCTCTCTGGGTCTACCCGACCAATCTGATTTGCCTCCAGCAGAGACTTGCCTCCTGTTGACAGGGAGCAGCTGGAAAAGACAGGTTGTTCCAAAGTAGGATCTCAACCTAACCAGCTGCCATGTGGGCTCAAAAGGTGGACACAGCTTTTACCCGGGTGGAGCATTTCTACTGGATCACGCCAAAAGACCAGTAGGTATCCAAGATGCACCATCTATTGAGACACGCAGAGCTGTTCCCATTTCCTGTCAGAAGGCTGCCCACAACTATCGCTGGTTTACAAAACAGAAGTAATAGAGAGGTCCTGAGTTCAAAGAATGATTATGACTTTGCCAACTCAGGTTAATGAGCTTTTACCCATTTTTCTAGGGTCTCTGGCAACCCACTGCAAGTCATCTCCTAGAATTATACTACGAGTTTTATATTATAGATCTTAAATACACACACTAAAAATGTCTACGGTTCCCTCATACACATCTCATCCCAATCACGGTGGGCCCCCAATGCAGAGCAACAGACACCAGTCCAGGTGCAAAACAACGCATTTCTATTTCCTGGACTTTCATGATCTAGAATCCTTTTCCACCTTAGGATCTCTATACTGTGTTGTCCTTTCAGCCTAAAACCAGATTTATAAAGAATTCTGCTTTCTTACACATATTACAAATTACCCCTTTTCCTCCCCTCAAACCCACTCACATTTTTAACCATTTCCTTTTGAAGCCTCTGTCTCTCGTGTTTGAATTATTTAAATTTCAAGCACTTACTGAATCAGTTATCTAAGGCATATCAGGTGCTGGGAACTTTCATCCAAGTTTTTTTACTCAATCTTTACAAATTTTTATAACTCATGAAGATGTTCATACATGTAAAAGTAGAGAGACCAGGGTAAGAAACTCAATGTTCCATTTACCAATTTCAAAAATTATCACCACGCCAACCACACATTTTCCCTCCCCCACCAAAAGTGGATTATTTAAAAGCAAATCTCAGACATCATAGTCTCATTTGTAAACACTTCAGTGTATATCTCTAAGAGAAAGACTCCTTATAGTTCCTGTAATTAGAATACCATCATCCAGACTAAAAAAAAATCAATCAATAACAATTCCTTGATATCAGATAATCCTGTCAGTATTCAAATTCTCCGATTTCTCAGTTTTTAAAAATACCACATTTTCATAAGGAAAGTGATGCTCACAGAATTAGTAACTTTCTGGGCCATATATTTGGTGCACAGCAGATGTTAAGTGTCTCATTTGAAGTCTTGGTCCTCTCTACGTGTAGCATAGCTGCTTTTCCAGCACATTTAGAAAAGGCCCACATATATATATTTTTTTCCACATATATACTTTTTAAATGATCTTTACAAAAGCGGCCTTGCCTTTTCTGAGTATTTTAATCCAACATCACGTGATTCCATGTTTGGGACCTGAGGTAGACTTTTAGAGTATCATTCATTCACTGCCCAATGTCACAAAGTAGGGGAAATATAAGAAACTAAGGAAATATATGGTATCTGTTGTGAACTGATATGTACTATTACTCATACTGGGCCTCCACCGCGAACCATAGTTGCAATAAAATGATGATGATGATGATGGTAACAATGATGGGCTTCTACCAATGAGAGCCAAGGACAGCCCTCTCTGGATGGATGAAGGATTACTGAAATGTTAACAAAGAGCTTTCAACTTTAGAAGAAAAAGCATGATCATCAAACCGCACAGGTGAATACCGGAAAGGTAAATGAGTTGTGAGACTAAATCCCCCAGCAACTCCCTTCCAGTACCTGACCCCAAGTGAGAGAAAAGAAATTAAAATGTAAACCATACTGCCCTCACAAAAAAAATCACCTGCAAGTTGATACATTTCAAAAAAAAAAAAAAAAAGACATAATTGTAGTAGATCTCTTTCATAAGTCTTAAGTAAAGATACCTTTTGAGTTTGGTTTTGTTTTGGTTTTTACATATATAACAATGAAATAAAGAGCTGTTTGAAAATAATCCTTAAGAGTTCGAGAACACAAATCAAACAAGAAACAAAATAGATTCCTTTATACTGACCTTCAAAAATATCGTTCTAAGCTCAGCTGGATCTGCTCTCTTGGTTAAAGCCACCTATAAATAAACATAAAAATGTTTATATTATTAGAACAAAGCTGAGAAATCAAGCTAGCAGACTGAAAGAAAATAAACTCCAGGTTAGAAATTAGTGGATTTCATTTTTGTACTTAAAGCACCAAATTTCCCCATTGCATAAACTACTCCCTGGATTTTAAATTAGACTCCTATGTTGCTTCTAGAATGATAGCAGTCTGTGCAAGAAACCAGTAAAGCTCTTAATATGTGGTATTAAATGTGTATCTTTTTTTTTCAATAAGTAGAAAAAAAAACTTGAAACAGATCTGTAACCACCCGGCATTTTTAAACTACACACCAGAGTGATCCATACCCTTCCAGAGGGGAATATTAAATATTAAAGTATAACTTGTTTGTTAACTATGCAAGAGAACATAGTTCTTAAAGAAGTTGGTGAACAAGGCAAATCATATTAACAAGGGAATTACTTCCCACAGTTCTGCCAGGAACAGGCATGAATGCCTAGCTATTTGGGCATGCCAAAAAAGGTCTCCTCCTCTCCCTGACTTTTAAGAAGTCAGAAGTCTCCAAAGGTATGACTATTATTCTCCACATTCTAGAAATACAAGGGGCTATGGTAACCTTTCAAGAACAAAATTTGACAGATTAGCTCAGAATAGGTGTTGTGCTTAATTCCCCAGCCCACAAAGTCCAAAAACATCAGTGGAGAAAAAGCAAGACAAACTTGAATATGGGTACACCGGGCCAACACAAAAGAGTCCTTATGTGGAACCAAACAGTGGGCTTATTCAGCGTCCCATCACCCAATCCTGTTGGCAAAAACCATCATAAGACTGAATTCTCACTAAGCACAGCGTCACCCCATGATACAGCCAAGGAGGGGTTCCCGGAACCACCCTAATACCGGAGCCAGGTCGCTATCCACACGGAGATTTATGCAAATTGTTCTAAATCCCTTCTGTGTGTTTGCAAAGGCTCTTCTGAGATCTTTGGACAATGGGTTCTCTGTCTCTAAATATGTAACTGCCTGAGCTTCTTGGCCTGCCGCTGTCAGGAATAATTTTATTAACTAATCACTGGAATGGGAGAGGTAGTTTTTCTGAAACGAGCTGGTTGGTCACCTTGTTTCCCAAAGCAAGACTGATAACTCCTTTAATTTCAGCTGAGTGCTTGTAACCCCTAATGCATTACCAAATCTTTTTAAAATTCTAAACTAGTTAGTATTCTTTGGAGAAATTATTCAATTAAGGAGGAAAAAAAAGAATGCTAACCAACCTAAGACTGATGATAATGCCAATCTATAGGTTTCAGGAGAAGATTCCTTCCTTTCGGGTTTGCAGTCTGAGAAAGGTAGGAGAGGCCAAACACTACTGGACAAGATGAAACAGCATAAAAACGCCTCCACCCTCTTAAGAGCATAGAAATTCCCCTCCAAGTTCCATATCTCACGACAGTCCATAAGTAACATTTTTTGAGAAGGCAAATGGTGACCCTAGGTACTTAGCTGGGTTTCCTTTTAAAAGCAAAAGTAAGTTTCCACAAAGTGAACTATTCTTGCTCCATCTGAATACCACATCCTTTAAAATCTAATTAATTCACTATGCCGTGCACTTCATAAAGCTTTCCCTGGGCAATGCTATTTTAGAGTGACCTTCCCCTGCCCTAAATTCCCACAGCATTCTTCCATTGCTAATCCCCGATTGCACATCAGTGTTCCCCACCAGGACTGCACCTCTCTAAGAAACAAAGCTTCCACTCTAACTCTGCCAGGATCTAAGGCACAGGAGAACACAACCCATAAAGGGAGAAAATAACAAATATTAGAGCAGAGATCAATGAAATAGAGACTAAAAAGACAATAGGAAACATCAATGTAACTAAGAGCTGGTTCTTTGAAAAGATGAACAAAACTGACAAACCTTTAGCCAGATTCACCAAGTAAAAAAGATATAGGCGGCACAAATAAAATCGGAAATGAAGGGGGGGGCTTCAACAACTGGTACCACAGAAATACAAAAGAGACTACTATGAACAATTATACTAACAAATGTGACAACCTAGAAGAAATGAATAAATTCCTAGAAACACACAACTTACCAAGACTGAATCATAATGAAATAGAAAAATCTGAAGACACCAATTACTACTAAGGAGATTGGATCAGTAATTTAAAACCTCCCAAAAACCAAGTCTAGGACCAGAGAGCTTCACTAGTGAACTCTACCAAACATTCAAAGAAAAATTAATACCAATCCTTCTCCAACTCTTGCAAAATATAGAAGAGGAAGAAACTCATTCAAACTCATGAGTCCAGCATTAGCCTGATACCAAAACCAGACAAGGATGCCACAAGAAAAAAAAAATTACAGGCTAATATCCCTGATGAATATATATGCAAAAGTCCTCAACAAATACTAGCAAACCAAATTCAACAATATATTAAAAGGATCATATACCATGATCAAGTGAAACTTCTCCAGAGAAAATACACAAATGGCCAACAGATACATGAAAAGATGCTCAGTATCACTCACCATCAGGAAAATGCAAATCAAAACCACAATGAGATGTTACCTTACACCTGTTAGACTGGCTATTATTAAAAAGAGGAGAAAAAAAAGACAAGAAAATAACAAGTGTTGGCAAGAATGTAGAGAAAAGGAAACTGTACACTGCTGGTGAGAATGTCAATTGGTGCAGCGATTATGGAAAACAGTATGGAAGTTCCTCAAAAAATTAAAAATAGAACTATTCTACTTAGGGGTATTTATCTGAATAAAATGAAAACACTAACTTGAAAAGATATATATGCACCCTCATGTTCACTGCAGCATTATTTACAATAGCCAAGACATAGCAACAACCTAAGTGTCCACTGATGGATGAATGGACAAAGAAATTGTGAGATAAATAGATATAAATAAATATAAAATGGAACATTATTCAGGCATAAGAAAGAACGAATCTTGCCATCTGCAACAACATGGATGGACCTCAAGGGCATATGCTAAGTGAAATAAATGACAGAGAAAGACAAGTACTGAATGATCTCTCTTATATATGAAATCTATATATCTATATAATAACAGATTTAGAGAAAAAAATAGATACAGAGAACAGACAGGTGGTTGCCAGAGGCAGGGGAGTGGGGTGGGAGAAATGGGTGAAGGGTGTATAAGTTTATTAAAAAATTTTGTTTAAAAAGCAGGAGTTATTCACCAAGGTATGACCAACATCTAGTATAATGTCTGGCACATAGAGGCATTCAATAAATATTAGCTGAAGTACTGAATTCTATGAATTAATTTTTTAAAAAATCCATATAGTGACCCAACAAATCTAAGTCATGTCACCCAATGTGTAGAGAACATTTTATATTTTCAATGCGTGACTATTACCTCATTGGATCTTCACAGTAAAATCTGAGATCTGCAGAAAGCATAATATTGCACCCACTTTACAAAAGGAGAAACCAAGACTCAAAGAGGATCAATTATTTCCCCAAAAGTCAGATCTGGCACCAATTTGTGCTTCCATTTCTAAGTGTTGTCTGAGCTGAGATCAGATTCCAAATCTTCCATCTCTTACTCTGTTGGTCTTTCCACTGAGCCACATTGTACGCAGCTTCAAACTCACCATAACTTACATTAACCACTAATATAATACATGCCTAGAAATCAAGAATCTCCCAATTTCTTCTACCACCACCAGTTTGTAGTGTCCATCCAGTGCTATGATTAAGAACATGGCTTTAGGGGGACACCTGGGTGGCTCAGTCGATTACATGTCATCTGAATCTCGGTTTCGGCTCAGGTTATGATTTCAGGGACCGGGAGCCGAGCCCTGCATCGGGCGTGGAGTCTTGCTTGGGATTCTCTCCTTCCTTCTCCCTTTGACCCTCCCCCACTTTCACTCTCTAAATAAATAGATTTTTTTTAAATCTTAAAAACAAACAAAAAACAAAAAAACACATGGCTTTAGTGTCAGTCCACCTGTGACTGGGGATCAGGTGTGACCTCTAAACTAACTAGCTGTGTGACCTTGAGCCAGATCTCTGGCCTCTGTCTCACTTTCCTCACCCATAAAATGAGAAGTCCTGGATGGCTGAAAGGGTGACAGGAGATAATAACATCAAATGCTTAGCACCACAAAAGACACAGAGTTAAAGCACTCGATAAATGAAATCTATTGTTTGTATTATTTGTGGAGAGGTGTTTATATTCTACCATGCTTACTCTTTAAAAAGTCTAAGTGATGAGTAACCTGGCTCATAACTTGAGAAGGAAAAAATGAGGGGAGAAGGGAAAGGAACTCCTGGATCTTCAAAAACATTCAGCAAACCACTCACCACCGACGTTTTCCTAACTCATCCCCCTGCTATCTTAGCCCCAACCAATGCTACTTCTTGAAAACAGACCCAAAATTCCAGATATACCGTGGAATTTCCCTGAGGCCCACGGAAATGTGTATTAGGTCCTGAAAACACTGTAATGAAGCACAAAATAACTATGGTTCAATAGGGGACAAATTCAGAAGAAAAGTTTACCAGTCTCTTGGCCTCCCCACTGCTGCGTGACTAGTCAGAATTCCCAGTTCTACTTCTACCTCCCATTCTTACCTTCTTGTTTGGATGTCATGTGCAGTGAAGGAATAACACTTACACAGCTTCTTTCAAGACAACATAAGTTAGAGATAGAAGTACCAGAGTTCTGAGGGTGTGCTGAGATGGATTCTACCTGGCGGCAAAAATCAATACCCAGGAAGTTTTAGGAGCTGGAAAAAGGGAACTACAGAAACGTAGCTTCCCTTTTTAAGTCAACTCAAAACAGCTGCTCGGCACGCACACTCTGCATCACTTTAACAAGCCTTTAGAAGATTCAAACCTGAGATTGTTTCCAGAAGTCTGAATTTCATTGTTATATTTTTCTTATACTAACAGCATGTAAATATTTACAGCTACTGTTCTTACAATCTAATTGCCTGATTTTATCATGCTTCTGAATTTGCATTTGTAAGGATAGATTCCACTATTAAACAAAATTTGTATATCAAGATTTTTAAATAAAGGAATTAGTTTTCAAACATAGTTAGGAAAATCACCAAGAAGGAAAAAAGTTCTTGGCAGATGACTATGAAATATTACTATTTGCTACTTAAATCAATACAACAGAGAATCTTATACTACAGCAGCTAACTTTCACACACAGTCAAGACTCAGGGAAAAGAGGGAGGGCTGAAATGGAAAAAAAAAAACTATGCATTATATATTTTTTCCACAAACTGGGAGGTCAATTCAATGAACATATGTTCTATGGGACAAAATTTCAGGACCACTGAATATGTAAAATTTTTGACAAGACAAACATTAGATATAATGGCTTAAACAGTTAACAAGGGCATTTGCAAAACAGATGCACTAGCTAGGTACATCTAGATATAAGAAACCAGCTAACAATAACATAACTTCAATGACTGGGTTTTTAAAAGGCGGTAACAGGAAGCATGGCAAGGAGAACCAGAAAGATACTTTCAGGACGAATAAATTCACTCTTATTTTAATATGAGTTAGGGCAGCCAAAAGGAGGAGAACACCTGGAAAGATTTTTCTACATGGAGGAATATTGTTTAAATTGGCTTTTTAACACTGATATCAAGCCACAGTTGTAGACTCATTAACAAATCACAGTGGTACAGAATTGTGAACCCAATAGGGCAGCGGGGAAGAACATAAGAAAACCTACACAGAATAAGGGATACTAATTTGAAGAAGAAAGTGTAAAGAAAAGAAAAGCTCTGTCCTTCCAGTGAAAAGCTGTAAGATATATATATATATATGCATGATCTCCTCAAATGCATCTTACTCCCAACTCCTGCAAAGAACAGGAATTAAGGGGCGCCTGGGTGGCTCAGTCGTTAAGCGTCTGCCTTCGGCTCAGGTCCTCCTGGGATCAAGTCCCACATGGGGCTCCCTGCTCTGCAGGGAACCTGCTTCTCTCTCTGGTTGCAGCACCCCCTGCTTGTGTGCTCTCTCGCTGTGTCTCTGTCAAATAAATAAAATCTTTAAAAAAAAAAAAACAAATTAAGCAGATGCTCCAAAAACGTTGACTCAGGAAGAGTCTTCCAGATAAGTAGAAATCAAATCTGTACAATGAAAACAGGTAGTACCTCCTTCTAGGCCAGTGGTGCTCAAAGTATGGGCACTGGACCATCAGCCTCCAATGGGAACTTTTAGAAATGCAAATTATCACACCCTACCCCAGATCTACAAATCAGAAACTCTGGGGATGGGGCCAGCAATCTACAGTTGAACAAGTCCTCCAGGTGATTCCAATGCTGTTAAAATTTAAGAACCACAGCTTTAGCTAATGTCCAATTCGGTCTGTTTAGGACCGCTATTCTCAGCCCCAGCTGTATATTCAAGTCTCCCGAAGGACTTCTGGGTTTTATCAATGCCCAGGCCTATCAAATTAGACTGCAAAGGTTAATCCAAGCAGAATCTCTGAAATGGGTACCTTTAAAGCTTCATCATGAGATTATAATGAGGGGCTCGGTTGAGAACCACTGAGTTAGGACCCAAGATCCCAACCTGAGCTTTGCTACTCCACCAACTGCGTAACACTGCCTTCACTTAGCCCTGTGCCCATCCCCCATCACCCCTCCACAACCCCCCCTCCACAAACCTTAAAAGTCTGAAAGCCAAGACAAGCACAGGCTTACACACTGAAAATTCTCCTGCGATGAAGTAATTATTTACCTTAGATATGAAATAAAAACCAGAAGAGACAGCTCATCACAAGTGAGCTAGTCGCTGTTGTGCGCACAGGCACACGTGCAGCGACAAGCAGCAAACGGGGCTGGAGGGAGAAATGCCCCCGCCTGGTCTTCTGAATCTGAGGAAGTGTGGTGGGCGGCCCTGAATCCCAGTGGGAAGCTCTACTGGGTGTGGCCCAGCAATTTAGAAGCTGGGCCCAACTCTCCTTCCCATCTGTCTTCCTGTATCTCCACATGTATCTTCCTGTATCTCCACATGTATCTTCCTGTACTGCAGAGACTGGAAGGTTAAAACGACATTTCCCAGACTCCCTTGCAGCTACGTGGCATAGGTGCTGTCCATCACATGAAGCTGGGTGAGATGTGGAAGGCAACATTTTGGAAAGCGAAGACTGGGAAGGTGGGGGCCATGTTTCTGCCAGCAAGCATCACTGCTAGAAGTGTCAGATTTTCCTGTGGCAACCTCCTGCCCATGTCAGTGGCAGTATGGGCCTGAACACTCCCCTTCTAGCAAGCCATTTCATGACTGCACGAGAGGTAACTGCTCCCTTGGTGGCCTGGTCTGCCATGAGGGCCTGGAAAGCACTCCTGGAAGCTCAACCTGAAGTCTGTTTCTTCGCCTTCCCAACCAATTCTGTAAGCCATTTAACACCCTGTAATAAATCTCCCTCTGCTTAAACCAGCTAGAGTGGACTCTGTTCTCTACAAGTGAACCTTGACTGATACAATCAGTAACTGCAAAAGAAATTTTGGAATTCCCCAAAACCACAGTTAGCATTAACTCAAAAGAATGAGGTGTCTCATCAAATTGAAGAAAATAATTTTTTTACTGAATTCACTGAGTCACTCATTCCTCATCCTACAGTTTCCCTAAGTTCTAATAAATGAAGACCAATGATCATGAAAAAGTTACCGAAACATAAATTAGTATAGAGACAAGATGCCTTGCTAAGCATGCTTCAAATCACAGCCTTTCTGTGTAATCAACCCTCAAAAGTTCACATCACTCAACAGTTGACTTATAAGGTACCAGATACCACAAACGGTAACCCGCCAGATAATTACACAAACGGGTCGTGTCAGGGGTGGTGGAGATGTTTATCAGAAGGATTCAGTAGCTCGTGAAGTGTGTTGGATTTAACTCTGCACAGGTGTAGACAAACGTTAAACAATGATAAAGCCATCGCCATTACAATTCCATATTAAGAAGCACAGTGTAACAGTTAAGAAATGAATGGTGGTGTTTTAGCTATGGGTTCTGTTACACTAAAATAACTTTAAACACACTAATTTTAGATTTTATTATTATTGTTATTAAGCTAAAGCTAACATTCCAGTAAATGTTCCCAAGAGTAAAAATGTGAAAAGAGACAGTATGAGTCTTTTCTAAAATAGACATTTTTCTGTTTATATTTTCAACTTCTTAGGGAGACAGAAGGTGTTTGCTCACCCTGACAAAAGCAAACATCACCAGGTTCAGAGTAAAGATTTGGGTCCCAGTGTATTACTAACCTGGTGACCCTGAACAATCAGTTAACATCTCCGAGTTAGTTTCCTCATCTATAAAATGGGCAAAGTGACAAAATCTACTTATCTATTTCAGAAAGTTATCTTAAGGACCAATAGAACCTCCACAGGAACCAGTGTTGGCGTAGGAAAACCTGAACTGTGAAAGACAAACTGTGGAGGCTCAGTGTGGACCAAACAGAGATTTAAAAACTCTAGGAGGTCCAAGCCATAGGAGGATCTCCACATTTTTGTGAGTTTTACCTCTGGGAACTCAACCTGGTTCTCACAGTGAATATGGGAGAAGTATCATTTGCACGTCTCACACAAGGACAGGAAAAGGAACCATTTTGAAATGCATCTGAGTATTCTGTTCTTTTTAACAAGATCTGTCCTCAGGAGAAATTATTTATGAAGACCCTAACCTGCTGGGGTATTATCAGAGCCTACCTTACTGTTGGGATGATAAATACCCTATTTCAGCCACCCCTAGCCATTCTCTCCCACCTAAGAGGAGGGGCAAAAAAACACCTGTGAAGTATACCGTCCAGAGCCAGAGGCTCTCTAATGGGCAGAGACCTAATCACAGGCCTATAGAATACTTCCTCTCCCTCTACAGTCTACCATCAACACTACCAAAGGCCAATTTGCAGCAGTTCCTTTTATCCATCCAGTACATGTCTGGCTACCAAGAAAAAATTATAAAGCATACAGCAAAAGGCAAAAAAAACCCCACAATTTGAAGAAACAGAGTGAGCATCAAAACCAGCCTCAAATATGGCAAGAATGTTGAAATGACCAAAAGAGGAATTTAAAACAACTATGATTAGTACGCTAAGGGCTCTAATGGATAAAGTAGATGGCATGCAAGGACCAATCGGCGATGTAAACAGAAAAATGGAAATTCTACAGAAGAACCAAAAGAAATACCAGAGATCAAAAACACTGTAAGGATAATGAAGAATGCTTTTGATGGGCTCATTAGTAGACCGGACATGACTGAGGGGAGAATCTCTGAGTTTGAGGATATCTCAATAGAAATCTCCAAAACTGGGCTCATTAGTAGACCGGACATGACTGAGGGGAGAATCTCTGAGTTTGAGGATATCTCAATAGAAATCTCCAAAACTGGGCTCATTAGTAGACCGGACATGACTGAAGGGAGAATCTCTGAGTTTGAGGATATCTCAATAGAAATCTCCAAAACTGAAAAGAAAAGAGAAAAAGGATTGAGGGGATGGGGAAACAGTATCAAAGGACCACAGCAGAGATACAAAAAGTGTAACATAGATGTACAGCAGGAGGAGAGGGGCTGCAGAAATTACTGGAAATAATGATTGAGAACTTCCCTCCAAACCGACATCAGACATGAAACCACAAACCCATGAAGATAGAAAAAACCAGGATAATCAAAATCACCTTAAACATTAATGATCTAAATGCACAATTAAAAGACAGAGTTTGTCAGATGCATCAAAATACAAGACCCAACTATATGCTATCTACAAAAAAAAAACAAACAAACACTATAAACATAAAAATTCTTATAGATTAAAAGTAAATGAACAGAGGGGCAGGCACCTGGGCGGCTTACTCAGTTAAGTGTCTGACTCTTGATTTCGGCCCAGGTCATGATCTTAAGGTCAATGGACTGAGTCCCATGTTGAGTCCCACCATGGGGCTCTGCACTCAGCCCTGTGTGGGGTTCTGCGCTCAGTGCAGAGTCGGCTTGAGATCCTCTCCCTCTCCCTCTGCCCTTCCTCCTGCTCACACACGCTCTCTCTAAAATAAATAAATCTTTAAAAAACAAAAAAGGAAATGAACAGAGAAAGATAATGCCATGCACACACTAATCAAAAGACAGCAGAAATAGCTATATTAATTTCACTCAGAGCCCATTTTGAAGCAAGGAATGTTACCAGGGATAAGGAGGGACATTACAGAATGACAAAGGGATCAATGCTCCAACAGGATATTAACAATCTCCAGTGGAACAGAAAACCTAGGAATAGACCTACATAAATACAGTCAACTGATCTTTGACAAAGGAGCAAAGACAGCCTCTTCAACAAATGGTGCTGGAACAATTAGATATCCACATGCAAAAAAAAAAAAAAAAAGACCCTAGACACAGATCTTACACCCTTCACAAAAATTAACTCAAAATGGATCAGAGACCTAAATGTAAAACTCCTAGAAGATCATAAAGGAGCAAACTTAGATGGCCTTGGGTTTGGCATGGACGGACGCATGAAAGAAAGAACTGAGAAGCTGGACTTCATTAAATTAGAAATTTCTGCTCTGCAAAAGACAATGTCAAAAAAATGAAAAGATAAGCAAAAGACTGGGATCAAGTATTTGCAAAAGAACAGCCAATTAAGAACTACTATCCAAAATACAAAGAACTCTTAAAATTCAACAAGAAAAAAAAAAAAAACCCAATGCAAAAATGGGCCAACGACCTTAACAAAAACCTCCAAGGAGGATATATAGATAGGAAGTAAACATATGAAAAGATGCTCCGCATCATGTCATCAGAGAAATACAAATTAAAACAATAACAAGATACCAATACATGCCTATTAGAATGGCCAAAGTCCAGAACATTGACAACACCAAATGCTGGTGAGGATGGGCAGCAACAGGAACTCTCATGGATTACTGATGGGAATGCAAAATGGTACAGTCATTTTAGAAGACAGAATGGCAGTTTCTTACAAAATTACAATAGTCTCATCATACAACCATGAACTGAAAACTTATGTCCACACAAAAACTTACTTATGAATGTTTATAGCAGCTTTATTTGTAATTATTGAAAACTGGAAGCAACCAAGGTATATTTCAGTGCATGGTTAAATAAACCATGGACATCCAGATATTGGAATATTATTCAGCACTAAAAAAAATGAACTATGAAGCAATGACAAAACATGAGGGAAACTTAAATGCATATAACAGTGAAAGAAGCTAATCTGAAAAGGCTACATACTGTATGACTGCAACTATATGGCATTCTAAAAAAAGGCAAAAGTATGGTGATAGTAACAAGATCAGTGGTTGCTAGAGGTGAGGGAGTAGGGAAGGAGAATAGGCAAAAAAAGAGGATGTTTAGAGCAGTGAAAACACCATGTATGACACTATAATGGTGGATACATATCATTATACAACTTGTCCAAACCCACAGAATGTACACTACCAGAAGTGAGCCCCAATGCAAACCAGGGACTTTGGTGATAACGATGTGTCAATGTAGGTTCATCAACTGTAACTCATGTACCATTCTGAGGGAAAATAATGGGGAGACTGTGCATGCTTAGGGATAGGTGGTATACAAGAAATCTCTGAACCTTCCTTTCAATTTTGCTGTGAACCTAAAACTACTCAAAAATATTAAGTTTATTAAAAAAAAAAAAAGGATCATTAGTAGCCAGGACAATCAAAATTAACTTAATCAGGGGCGCCTGGGTGGCTCTCGGTTAAGTGTCTGCCTTCGGCTCAGGTCATGATCCCAGGGTCCTGGGATCAAACCCCGCATCAGGCTCCCTGCTCAGTGGGGAATCTGCTTCTCCCCCTGCCTCTCCCCCTGCTTGTGCTCTCTCTCTCTCTCTCTCTCTGTCAAATAAATAAATCTTAAAAAAAAAAAAAAAGACTAAATTAGGGTAGAGTAACTAGGGACACACCTGTATAATCTCCCTTTATTTTCAAAGAACCCTTGAAGCAGGCTGGACTCTCTTCCTTTACAGTTGAGAAAACTGCAGGTCAAACAGGTTGATCTACACCAAACCCCATGCCTATTCCACAGGGCTACAACCCAGGCAGTTAGGTTACCTTAGAGCAAGGTTTCTCAATCTTGGCCCTACTGACATTTTGGGTCAGATCATTTTCTGCAATAGGGGGCTGCCTGGTGCACTGTAGGATGTTTAGCAACATCCTTGGCCACCCCCCTCCTCCCAGACATGACAACCAAAAATGTGTCCAGACATTACCAAATATGCCCTGGGGCAGAACTACCCCACCCTGAATTGAAAACCATTGACTTAGATGGTGCTGCCCATTCATGCAATGCAATCACCTCTGGGAAGCCTTCCATGTACCAGGCCCAGTTCCAGGCACTGAGGACACAATCCCAAATAAACCAGAGAACCTGCCTCACGAGGGGGATGACAGACTGACCAATGAGTGGTTGGTACAGTGTGGGTGGAGATACACACTTCCACAAATTAGAGCGGCGGCAGAACAAAGATCGTAATTCTGTTCGAGTCGGGGGTTGCAGAGGTAAAGTCTCTGGAGCTGTTCATTATTGATGACAGTAATTAACAGTGACCAAGTAACTTTTACTGGGTCCTTAACTCTATGCTAGGCATGGTGCTAAAAGGCTTTTTATCTGACCTCATTTAAACATCCCTAAAACTATTTAAGGTGAAGAGTCATTACTATCACCATTTTTCAGATGAGGAAACTGAGGCTATAAGACTCTTAGTCTTAAATGAGTAGGTAAATCACAGAGCCAAAAATGACCCAAGAGCCCAGGTTGTTTTGACACCAATTATAACACCTAGAGGATGTGCCAAGAATTTGGCAAGCAGGGATGGGGACTTCAAGCTATCCTTATGAAGGGTACCACTGGACAACACTGTAGCTGAAACTAATTTAAAATAGTCTTTTTAATTTGGCATTACGATACAGAAGTGCCCATGGTTCAGCAGAAGGCAGACCTGCCTAACGCAGAATATTATTCTCCAGTATTACAGGTTGAACTCAGTCTTAATTTTTTTTAAAGCATCAAGGTTACAGTATAATTAAGAACCAGCTGCAATTGTAATTACAGTTCCCAATATAATTTGTTACATATTAGCAAGTGTCAAATTACTACTGCTCCTTAAATGAATAAAAACTGTGCTGAAGACTGAGATGTATGTTCCTGATGGGGAACAAAGGAATATAAAAAATATATGACATGTTTATAAAGTGCTTAAAGGTTCTACTTAGGAGATCACAAGTTGCTGGAGCCCAGATAATGCCATAGAAAGTTAAAATGGCTTCTGCGAGAGAACAGTTAACTTAATAAATGCAGAGGAAGAGCAAGCAACAAATCAAATGACAATAGAAAAGTTGCTTCCACTAAATAATACCTTACCTGTTCAAAATTCTGCTGTGCATCAACATCATCGAACTGAAGAATAGTCAAGGGCCCAGGAGGAAGCCAAAAGAAAAAGAACAGGAGCCCTCTGCACAGTCAGGACCCTCATCCTAAAGAATGCATATAATGTCATTCACGTGAGCCCTCCTCTGCTCTCTCCCACAGTCCACAGACTTCTGACATTACTCTGAACAACTTCTCAGATTCCCAACCCACAGCTCACACTTCTATAAAGCTACCGATGTCGCAGGCCTGGCTCTGAGCTTTGCAAACATGAGCACATTGACCCAGGAAACAAATACAACTATGCCCCTTTTTATAGATCAGGAAACTGAGGTACACATAGAGTAACTTGCCCAGAGCCATAGTTCGAACAGAGTCCAAGATTTCAACCATTATATTAGACTGGCTTTCAGAAGAAAAGAGAGAATACAAGATGGAAAGAGCAAGAGAACCTAGAAATTAAAAGAAAATTAAGACACATCAACCAATTGCAATGCTTGGGTCTTACTTAGATGACAATTTAAAAAACTAAAAAAATTATAAGAAATGGGGAAATGTGTAAAGGGTGTACAGAACAGGTGTTTGATAATATTGAAGAATCACTGAATTTTTTTAAGGTATAATATTTTGGTTGTGCATTTAAAAAAATCTCTTTTAGAGATACACACTGGTATTTACATATACAATGATATGATGTTGGGGATTTGCTTTGAAAAAATCAGGGGGATGGAAGGAGGAGCGATAGTGTGGTATAAATGAAACAATATTGGCCATAACCTGATGATTCCTGAAACTGGCTAGAAGGGCCATGGGGGTGCACTATACTTTTCTATTTTTTTGCACATTATGGAAAATATCCATAATGAGAAGTTTAAAAAATGCTGCAGTTCTTTCAAGACCTAAGTCAAATGCCAATTCCTCCGGGAAGATATCCTGATGGAAACCAAATTCCCCTCATGGAATGCTACTTGCCCCTATTTTATGGGCCTTGCAATTGGATATTTAAATTTTCACCCTATCCCTAACCAACAATATGACCTCCTGTGTTCTCATTTGTTAGAGAAGTGGGGGGAGGGAGGGAAAGGATTGAAGGAAAGTAGTGTAAGCTGGGGCAGAATCTAACAGTGCCTTGCTTCCCAGTTACTGGTACCCTTTCCATATTCCTATTCACAGCAGCTGAGTTGATGGAGTCATTGGAGGACAGCTGAGCCCTAAGGGGAGGGCTCTCTTGGCTTTCTGAACTAATCGTATTTTCTCTTAAGAACCTAAGCCAGCAGAGGGTCTGGGCTGAGGGGGCAGCAGGTCATGCTGGCTGGTGATGTGGCACTAGTGAAGGTTAATGACCTCCTGGGGTTGAACAACAACAACAGAAATTAAACTGGTTCCCTACCTTTCTTCTTATATGAAAATAACTGCAGATAATTAGTAAATAATTTCAAAAAAGCGAGAAAGACTTACAAAGAGTACTAGAAAAACACAAGTGGTTTCTTATATAATATTAAGTGGGGAAGCCATGTTTAAAAGTCACAGACAGCTCAGGATACATAAAGGAATCCATAAATGAAAAGATTAATAAATGTGTAATTTTTTAATTAAAAAAATTTTGTAAATCAAAAATGAGTATGAAACAGTTAAATATCAAACTACCATCAAAAAAAAAAATGTGCGACAGGGCAAAGGGCCAAGGTTCTTAATTTACAAGGGCTCTTAGAACCTATCAACGTGAAAAGACAAATAATCCAATAAAAAACTGGACAAAGGTCAAGACCAGGCTCTTCTCAAACTACTGGTGGACACCAAAATAGGACTACAACAAATCTCCAAGAACCACCAAAAAAGAGAACCAGGGGCTGAGCTTTTCTTTCTGGTACTGAGAGGGAGACAATGGAAAGAAGTGGAATCCTCAAACCCAAGAGTCAACATCAACCTGCAATAAAAGAAGTGTGTGAGTGCTCCCAAGAAATCAATTAGGACACAAATGCAACAGGAAGGCCATGTGAAGACACAGGGAGAAAAAGGCCATCTAAGACCTGAAGAGCACATTCTAAAGCTTGTCTCACCTTGCCAACCCTGCCAACACCTTGTTCCTGGACTTCTAGCCTCTAGATCTGTGAGAAAATAAATTTCTGTTGTTTAAGCCACTCTGTCTCTGGTACTTTATTATGGCAGACCTAGCAAATTAATATAGAATCATTTAATATACACCATTCAAGTTACACCAGTTGGGCATTCTTTTATTTATTTATTTCACTGTTTCATTTATTTATTTTGGATCCAGCACTGCATTTGGTTGTCACATCTCTTTGGAGGTCTTATAATCCAGCCTTTTCATTCTCAACATTGACATTTTTGAGGTCAGACCAGAGGTCTTACAGAAAGTCCTACTTTCTGGATTTGTCTGATTGTTTCTGATGATTAGACTCAGATTCAACATTTTTAGCAAGCATTCTCCAAAAGTCATGCATGTTGTATACTGCATCACATCAGTAGGCTGGCAATGCTAGCTTGTTCCATTTCCTGATGATGTTAAATTGCATCACAGATGGAAGCAGAGCCCTTCATTGTACAGGTACTTCCCCCTCCATTAGTAATTTACAAGGAGACACTCTGAGACAGTCTTTTACTGAAGAATTTTAGCATCCACTGAAGACCCTTGCCCAAATCAATTATTACCTACAGGTTGTGAAGTGATTTTTTTTTTTCCTTTTCCTAATTCCATCAAGACTTCTACCTTTATTGGCTGGCATTCTTTGGTAAAAAAAGAACTTTACCTCCCACTCTGTCTCACTTTGACTTTTGGGGGGATGAATACTATTCTCTCATGGAATGATAGTGTTGTGGTTTTTTTTTTAATTCAATGTGTTAGTCTATTTGCAATTGATTTGTTTTTATCATGGTAAAACATACACAAAACTTAACATTTTAACCATTTTCAAGTGTACAATTCAGTGGCATTTAGTGTATGTACAATGTTGGACAACCACCAGCACTAATCATTTCATCATTCCAAACAAACGCTATAGCCACTAATATCCAATTGATTTTAATAGCCATTATTTTTTGTAATAATTGTGAGACACACTCATTGTAATATGTATATATGTATACATATATATGTGTGTGTTTAAAGAATGAAAATCATAATACACAAGAATGACTGCTAATATTAAAATTTAGCCAACTTAAATAAACCATTATGCAAAAGTTGTTGGAAGAGAAAGGCAACATCCAAACCCACTGATCAAACATAACATCACAGGAAACAACCAAGAATTATGTGCCCCCTGAAGTAGCACTCAGTACCAAGTACCCAATAACCTGAGAGAGGCACCCAGCACACCTTAGGAAGTCCTCAAGCCACAAACAAAAAATAAAAATTAATAAACCCCTAAGCTTGATCAAGCCTCCAGATCTAACTATCACTTGTCAAACACTGGGAAAAGAAGAACACCAGAGGGAGGCAATCAGCAAAATCCAAATTGTAGGAAAGTACAGGAAAGATGATCCAATTCCCTCATCAAATAAACTGCAAGGAAATAAAATAAGAGAGGCAGGAGAACCTATAGATTAACAGGATTTAAAACGCAGATCAGTCAAATGCCATGCGTGGCCTGTGTCTGAATCTTGATTAGAACAAACCAACCGTAAAAACTATA
The DNA here is from genome assembly GCF_037043125.1 of Eumetopias jubatus. Classification (NCBI taxonomy): domain Eukaryota; kingdom Metazoa; phylum Chordata; class Mammalia; order Carnivora; family Otariidae; genus Eumetopias; species Eumetopias jubatus. The sequence goes on from NW_028274820.1 coordinate 40,842,387, forward strand.
AATTTAGGACAGGGGATTTAACATCCTGGCAGGTGCTTCAAGGAATGGCAAAATAAAACTAAGACCCCTATACCTAAGAAGAACTAAAGAGAACTAAAAAAATAAAAATAAAAAACTTAAAAAAACCTGCCAACTGATATAAAGAAGTGACAAGAAACACTCCTGTCTCTGACTGAGCTCTAAATTAAACAACAAACAAACAGGCTCCCTTTTTGCCTGGGAGTCACACTGTTGTCACAGCTTTATGGCAAGGAATGAGAACAGGGGTCCCGTTCACAAACCATTGTGGAGGATATCAGATGGGAACGAGTGTTAGGTAATACTGGAAAAATCAGACAACAGCCAAGACCAAGGAGGTGTCAGCTGGATAAAGAGATTCCATTTTATTCTGTAGGCAATATGAAACTACACTGTGTAACAAGGTAAATTAAAGAAGGCAATGTCATACAGTGGTTACGGGCCTGGACTCTGGACCCAGGCTGCCTGTCTTCAAATCCTAGCTTGGCCACTTCTAAGCTGTGTGCCCTTGGACAACTCATTTAACCTCTGTTCGACAAGACAAACTCTCTGTTCAGATGAGTTTGCCCACCTGTATAATGGAGATAAGAACAGCACTTACATGTCATAGGATTGTTGAGAAGATTAAATTAGTTCGTGTTCACGGTGCCCAGAACAGTGCCTGACTTTATAAGTATTAAATAAATGTAACCTGCTATTGTTGTTATTTGCCTAACCTTTCTGAGCCTTAAGTTTCCTGTCAAATGAGGCTACAATACCTTCCCTGCTATGCTGTAGATGATTATAAAGATAATCATAAAGATAAGCGTGGGTCTTCGTATTATCTGGTTATTTTAATCCCCGTAGACTGTGAGTTCTTGAAAACATGCCCTTAATAGCTTACTCATCTTGGTAAGCTCAGTACAGTATGAGCTGGTAGATGGCTGGTATCCACAACACACCTGAATGCATCTTCTCAAACTGTTATGTGCTGTCCACGTGAACACAGTACTGCTATTAGCATGGCAGTGCAAGCCAGTCTTAGAAGCTGCCTTTGACAGATCTGGACAGAATGGAGGGAAATGAAGGAAACAGACCAGAGGCAAGACCAGCCTGGAAGCTATAGCAACGCTGTAGCTAAAAAGGAATGAAGACCTGGACATAAAGGGAAGAGACAGGACACACCTGCTCTAGGGCAGAAGGGTTTACTGGACCCATCTCTCTGTCCTCTTGCAAATTCCTGCCTGAGGCCTCTCCTGGCCGTCCACAACAGGTACTTAACTGAGCTCACTGGAGACTTTAACCAGTAGGAAAAGTTAAGTTGCAGGCTGAAAGTGAGGAATGACCAACAAGATGAATTCAATTCTAAGTAAGCAGAGTCGGAAATAACCTCTGGGGCAGCAAAGTTGAGATTTCCAACGAACGGCCGCCAAGGCAAAGGCTGCTGCCTGAGAGAGCTACCTGGACTGGCTGACACGGAGCCGGCACCCTCAGAGGGACAAGGACCTCGGGACACCCGCATTTCAAGGGCAAGCAGAAGGATGAAAAGCAGCCCGCAAAGGAGAATAAAGGACTAATGTGAGAGTTAAGAGGCCAACCGTGACAGGGGACATCATGAAAGCTGACGGAAGGTGTTACAGGCACGAAGGGGCGGGACATGGGGTCCCATGAGACCAGACATAAGGAGGACAGGCCAACAGTTTCAGATCCGGTGACCCCTAGGAGGGAATGTCAAGAAAGAGAAAGGACACAAGTTCATTTTCAGGGACTTTGAGTTGGGTGGGCAGTTAAGAAATGGAGAAAAGTACAACCCTTATATAATAATCATATATTCCCTTAAATAATAATTCAGAAATGTCCTCCAAAAATAATACCCTGACCCCAATGCAGTATCAGAATTAATCCTAAAACCCTAAAATTTATACTGGATTTTATCACTATGTAGTTAATTCTGCAAAAAGTTGGACTAACTATAACCAATTCAAAAGGTGCTGCACCCTTGGCTTAGGAAGGCAGCTACATTTAATCACACAGTAATGAGAGTTCCAGACCAATATTCTTTTAAACTTTTAATGTGCATACAGTCCCCTGGGGATCTAGTTAAAATGCAGATTCTGATGCGACAGAATCTTTGGCCTGGGCTGCATCCAAAAATGCTGCAATTCTAACAAGCTCCCAAATAAACCAGTGCTGCTGGTCCATGGACCAAAACTTCCGATAGCGAGGCTCCAGGAAGGCCACTCAGAGAATCTGGCTAAGTAGCCACACCGGCTAGCTATTATGGTGAACAGTGAATGGATCACAAGCTTAAGAAAAGCACCCTATGTTTTGTTTTGTTTTAAGATTTTATTTATTTATTTGACAGAGAGAGACACAGCGAGAGAGGGAACACAAGCAGGGGGAGTGGGAGAGGGAGAAGCAGGCTTCCCGCGGAGCAGGGAGCCCGATGCAGGGCTCGACCCCAGGACCCTGGGATCATGACCTGAGCCAAACACAGACGCTCAACGACTGAGCCACCCAGGCGCCCCAAGAAAAGCATACTATGTTTTGTTTGGGTAAGTCAAATAATGTCTATGTGCCCCAGTTTTCAGTTAGGTAGAAATGTCACACAGCCTGCAAAGACATCTCTTGGCCATCCTACAGCACTTTCTAATTCCCAAAGTGTTTTACACACATTATATTGCATTTGCTCATCACACATCACAGAGAGTCCCTGCTTTCCACAGGGTGATACTAAGCACCCAGAGAAGTTAGACTCGTCCACGTTGGCACCATCAGTGGAAGCAGAGGGCATATAACCCACTCCCGCCTGGCTAGCTCCTCACTAAACCAGAGCTACTTAAAGATAAATAAACAAAATATTCTTTGCAGCGCCTTCCCACTTAAGAAATCAATTCTGAGCTCCTCTGCAGCTCAACCTACCACTGTAACCAGATTCAGACATATGAGAATCATGAGTCTAACTTGGAAAAACTTCTAAATAGGCATATGAGGCTTCAAGGCTGCTCAAATCAGGCTTATGATGGGGTTCAGGGCACACTGCACCAAATGCAGCACCTTGGCATGTTGAATGTCTGAAGCCAAAGGAGTCTGAGAAAACAACAGAAGCAGGAAGGTCACTCTGACCTCCTCCCCCACAATCCTCTTTCCTGAAATAGGTCATGTAACTCCCATGTGAAGGGTACCCTCCCTGTACCAGGAGGAGGAAAGACGTTCTTATCACCAGAGATGGGCATGTGGGGATCCAGATGGCTGTACAAACAAACCTCGTTAAACTAACCTTTGTCTTCTAGTTACGTCTTCATCAGTTACTACTCCTGGCCCAAACCCCTTCATCTCAATTCTTTACAAATCCACTTTTTTTTGTCTAAAAGGAATAAAAATTTCCTGCCCTGGTCACTTCTCTGGGTCTTCATTCTCTTGTGATGACTCCCATGTACTAGTAAAAATTCAATAAAATTTGTATACTTTCCACCTGTCAATTTGTTTTTGTCAATTTATATTTTCAGATCCAGCCAGGGACCCCTAGGAGAGTCCAGAAAAACTTTTTCCTCCTCTACACTTACTTATACAATTTTCTTACAAATTGTACTGCGCGAGTCTTATGCAAAAAACATTTTACCACAGAACGGTTAAGTGTATCTTGAAATATCTGACTCTTATATCAAGTCAACAATTTTCATGGATAACATGTGGAAACTGTGACTACATGTGGAAATCAAGACAAAGCTACCAGCCTAATAACAGTCATTAAATAGAGTGGTTTATTTAGGTTAAATTACTAAACATTTCAACACTGCCAACTCTGCTATGTTGTCAGCACCTAAAGTCAAAAGGAACCATCCGGGCTTATTTTCACGCACGCAACTGCACAGCAAATTTCCAAAGGAAATGGTTGAGTATGAGTACTCTCTCTTGTAAACGTTTCCAATCGACAAACCAGACCACCACGCTACAAATCAACCACTGGGAATAATTCTGAGGTAACAGACCAGAGCCACCATTAATTGGGCCGATTTAACCCAACAAGAGGGTCTGGTTAAACAGGCCACGAAAACAGGGCCTGCTCAGTTGCTGTTAAAGACATTGCTAAGGTAATTCTGTCACTGCGGCAAGGGCACAGCCCCCTTAAGCTCCAGCAAAACCAACATGCATCTGCAGAGTCACACACTCCTATGTTCCAAGACCCACCGGAAGGCATCATGGCAGGAAGGATGGGTGCTTATGAAGCAGCAAATGCTGAGCAAGGAGGGTACAAAGAAACCGTGCTCAGCAGGCCTCATCCTCCGAGAGAGAGTGGAAAACTAGGGTGGAATGATTCCCTTTAAGAACAGAACAAAAGCAGAGGCTTGACTAGGGCAAAAGGTCAAAGGAGCAGGAGTCAGAGCCCCTCCAGCAATCTTATAAAGAACTCCATAACCAAAAAGACCTGCTCCCTAGTTTGTTTAGATGTTTTATTGTGGTTTTCAACCCTTCCTACCACCCCCACCCCGCAGTTCTCTATTGACTGACCAATACTTACAAGGGGTGTGTACTAAGTGGGGAACACCCACAACACAGGGGCCCCAAACAAGGTAGGCCAGGGAAAAGGCTACCAGACCAAGGTTACTCTGCCTTTCACTTGCTGTTTCTTATGACTGGAATGGGTCTTCCCTCTTCTCCCCAATCATTCCTGCTGAAATACCACCTCTGGCGTCCACAGAAATGGTCTCCTTCCCTGATGCCCCCATAGCCCTTATTATGGCACTAACCCTACTTAGGGCATTTCCATGAGAGGAGTCATCCTGTAGTATGGTTGTGGTTTTCTTGAAAGCCCAAAGGGGGGCCAATTCATTTTCATATCCTCAGTTTAGCCCCATTTGGAACATTAGAAAGAACACAATATGATCATAGCAACAACTCATCCAAGAATGGAGTATCAATACTAAGTGTACTAGTCCTACAGACCAAATTTTCATTATTATTAATGCTTTAATTTGTCTTCAAATTTATTTCTTTTAGTTCTAGGCTAATTTTACACAAATTATTGGTCCATGTCCAGTTTTGATCTGAACATCTCTGAACTTGAGTGAGCATTCTCTAACTTTTAAGTTTCATTTAGTTTCATTTCATCGTTATTAATGTACAAACTCAGCCAATGACAAAGAAGGAATATTCGCTACAACCAAATTGGGGGGCGGGGGGAGTGTGAAGGGGAAGGAAAGGTCTTTCCCCTCTATTACTACTTTTTAAAAAAGCGTTTTTTGAGGAGTTGCATGAAATATAATTTTAAGAAAACTCATCTGCATTTAACACATGCAGAGCAATGCTTGGAAGTTTTTAAAAGAAATCCTGAAAACAACAGAAATAGTACAGGCAGACCACTTACCATTTACCCTATAGCAAGGGAACCCATAAGGATTATTCTTACAAAAGTAGGCAGAACAAGACAATGGAAGCTTTTTGAGTTTGTCTCAAAATAGTAAGAGTTAGATCAAGGTTACATCGTGAAAAAACAAGTACCTTTTGCATTGTACTGGGTTTAAAAGGGTTAATGTAGTTTCCAAAAATGAATACCAGGGATCCTCAAAGAATCTACCTAAAACAGTTATCTATACCCATATGTTCACACACACATACACACATAAATACACTCATGCACACACCCAAGAGCACACTCCTGAGGATGGAACTCAAGAGTAATTACAGAAAAGAAAAAGGTCACTTAGGCCACATAGTCTAGGAACATGTAGAAGTCTGCAGATTTGGGGAGCCTGGAGAAACTTAAGTCATAGAACAGCATTTAAATATATTTGTCTGCTTACAATTTCCATTGCAAATGTGATTAGTTTGCTTGAATAAATAGGAATATGATGTGTTGGCCATGTTTTCCTCTTGAGGGTTATCACAGAGTTTTGATTAAGGACAAATGTTTCAAATGTTGGGTATATTTAAGTTCACTGCACTTAAAATGAACTAAGTTGTATAGGCTTGATTAAAGGGCTGCCTTCGTGAACTTAAATTAAAAGCTATAAATTCCAATGATTCAAGTGATTGGGACTAAATATGGTATTCTGTCAGAAAAGTTGAAATGGAGTCCAAAGAGACTGAAATGGTGTCCAGGTTTCAAAAAACGGTGAAAGAGGAAAGGTCAAGCTGTCGGAGTTGCCTTTCCTCTGGGTTAGTGAATGAATCACATTACGCAGAATTCCTTTTAAGTAAAACTTCACAAGAGTTACAGGCTCCCAGAACAATCTGTTTTGTCATTTCTAAAAAGAAGCCTCCCAAACGCTCAGAGGCCGGTATGTAAGTGTTGTCAGATGGGGAGAGGAGGTTGAAGGAGGAGAAGTGGGGCTGGGATAGGGGTCCTCTGGAGTTTTTACACACACGCGCGCGCAAGCCAACTACTCCGAGCAGCCTCCAAAACGGAAGTCAAGGTGACTTCCCCACCCGCGGGAGGGCGGGGCCTTTGAAACCTAATAGGATCTGGCTTCAGCCCGGGCTGTTGGGAAGAAGCCCTAGTCAACAACAACCGGGGTCAGAAGCAGGTGCGCTCTAGGGTGACCGAGGGGATCTGACAACCCCGGGCCCACCGGGCTTCTCCAGGCCGACCTTGGCACAGCCCGCAGGGCGCCAACCAGGCACCGACTCCCTTCCCGGACCAAATGGGAGGGTTCAGCCAGCAAAGTTTCTACCGCAAGGTCGGCCCTCCGTCCCCGTACGGGCCACATGTGCTGCCCGGGAGGAGCGGTCACCTCCCTTCTTCCACTGCTGCAAGGTGGAACAGCTGCCCCGCGCCCCTATTTGTTTTCCACGTTGCACCAACTCGGCACGTGAACGCCTGAGGCTCCCGAGCCCCTGGGCCCCCGCGGGCCGGCACGCGCGCCCCGGGGCAAGTGGCCGACGCTTACCTTGGCGGCCGCCATGCTTCGCCCCGGGTGCGGGCGGTTGCAGGACCCTCTCCGCGGCTGGCTGGCACTGTGGGGCCCGGCGGCTCACTTCCCGTCCGGGCGGCAGCGGGGGTGGCGATAGAGCCCGGCAGCGTGCGCGCCCGGCTTGCCTCCCCACGCCCTCCCGCCGGCGCGGGTCATGCGGGCGCCGCCAGCCCATTGGCTGCGCCCGGCCGGGGCCGGCGGGGCGCGCGTGATCCGACGGCCTCTGCCCTGCGGCCGGGGGGGGCCCGGGTCCGGGGGCGGTGGACGCGGCGCGCGCACGTGACGCCCGCTGCGCTGTCCAGCGGCGGCCACCTCGGCGGCCAGGGCCCAGGGGCCCACGAGGGACACGAGCCGGCGTCCTGGGGGTAGGTGACCTGAGGAGGGAAGCTGCGAGACTTCGACCGGGGCCGGCCGTACCAGGGGCTGCTTCAGGGCGGGTAGACCCGCAAGGAGGGGCACGCAGCCTGAGGAAGTTGAGAACTCCACTTGATACTGTTAAGCCGGATTTTCCATGTCGGTTCGCCTGGGAACGGGCTCCACTCTGCACCATCCTAGAATGTATCCAAAGGCATTGGCCAGTCAAGGGAAGATAGCAAATATCACTGGCAAATCTACCTTGAGGCCAAATCTGTAAACTCCTAAGTATCAAACAGGTATATATAGTGCAGAACATAATATTTGTGAGGCTACTTCATTTCAGCCCTGGGTATTAGGATGATAGAGGTCAAAAATTCCCGCCCCCCCCCGAATATAGGCCCTGCTAAAATAAATAGGTCAAAATTTTAATAGAAAAATTAAATGTATAACCTCTGGAGATCTTAGTCCTCTTTATCAAAATTCCATTCGTCTCTGCCATGAAAATTTATAATTAAGGCAACGGTGGTCAGAGAAAAGGGCTTTAAATGTTTTGTGGCTTATGGATATAATCTTTCAGCAAAAGTGTTTATTACTAATTATTTTAATTAATCAACGCCAGTTATGTGCCTGCATGTACCCGGCACTGTGCTAGATACTGGGAGCACCAAAATGACTTGAAAGATGGTCCCAGCCCTTAAAGAGCTTAAGTGCTAGTGAGGAGGCAGACATACAAATAGTTAACTTCTATATAAATAACCTGTTAAGGCAACAGCCTGTTCCCAGGGTGCTATGGGAACACTGAGGACTCTGAAAGTGAAAGTACCTTAGGGGAGATGATGCCTAAGCTGAATGCAGAAAAATGGCTGTGTATTAGTTCAGTGAAATGGAGGGGAAGGGTTTTCCAGCCAGACAAAAGGAGAGGCAGGAGGCCCAGAAATGGCTGGAGAACCACAGCAAGTTATGAAAGTAGTTGGTCATGAAAGATGACTCGAGCTGTGGGACTGGTGGATGGAGGGTCTGTGTGGACAAGGTAGGTACCATGTCAAGGAAGGTGTTGGGTGCCATGCTGAAGGGTGTGCACTGTAATTGAAGGGCTTTAGAGCAGGAAGTAGCGTGGGAAGTTTTACAATATAGATGGATCATTCTGCCTGCAGCGTGGAAGATGGGGCAAGCCTGAACTATTGGTATATTCAGACAAGGCAGGCTGAGGGCCTAAAACTATAGATGGGATGGGGCTAAAAGAATATATAGGAGGTAAAATTAGTCACTTGTGATGACTAATTATATGTGGGGGTGGGAGAGAGAAAGGGAGTCATCCTGTCTTGCACCTACATCCCTGGTGTATGGATGTTGGAAAGACACTAGAGATCAGTAATACAAGAGGAGTGTTTTGAAGTGCATATCTTTTTTGTAAGAAGAGTATGTGCAATATACAGATTACCTTGTAAAAGCCAGAAAAATAAGCATTTCAAAAAGGAGCAATTGATTAACTTATTCTCAAGAGATCTAACAGAGCCCTGAAAAACTTGGACATGTTCATAGGCAGAGGAGAAAGACCATGCAGAGTGAAAGAATAAAAACAAAAGCAAAAACGGGAATTGATAGAGAAATGAATGGCAGGGGACGAGTCTAAAGCTCATGTGGAGAGGTGGCCCCAGCTGCTATAAAGGAATTTAAAAGGTACAGAGAAGACACAACCTCATGTAACCAAGATCACATCACATACTGCATATTTATTTTTAAGGGCATCACTGAAGCTCTCCTTTTATAATGTAGATGAACTTTAAACAATTTAAATGTGGTTTAAATCTATCTTAACCGATTTTAAGTCTATGGTTCAGTCCTGTTAAGCACACTCACATTGTTGTGCAATCTCCAGAACTCTTTTCATCTTGCAACACTAAAACTATGCTTATTAAACAACCACTCCCAGTCTTCCCTCCCTCGCAGCCCCTGGCAACAACCACCATTCTACTCTCTGTCTTTATAAATTTGACTACTCTGGGTACCTGATGAAAGTGGAATCATATAGTATTTGTCTTTTTGTGACTGGCTTACTTGATTGAGCATAATGTCCTCAAGTTTCATCCATGGGGCAGCGTGTGTTAGAGTTTTAAGATTCTTTAAGATTGAATAATATTCCCTCAACTTAAAAAAAAAAAAAAAAAAACAGAAAAAGAATCAAGAATCTGTTAGATTTTCTCTAAAAATCTTGGTGAATTTAGGAAATCATAGTAGTGACCAAAAAAAAAAAAAAAAAAACCACTCATAATCCTACCACCAGAGTTAGCCACTGTTAAACATTTTACTGTATTGTCTTCAAGTCTTGATGTCTCTATGTCTTTATGTAGAGTTATATATTTTTAAATTTTATTCAGCTTTTTATTTTAATTCCAGTATAATTAATATACAGTGTTATATCAGTTTCAGGTGTACAATAGAGTGATTCAACAAATCTGTATATTACTCAGTCCTCATCATGGTAAGTTTTCAGAAAGTTATATTTTTTTAATTTAATACAAGGCATCATACTCTTGTTTATAAGTTTCTTATGGCTGCTCTTACAAAGGCACCACATAGTTGGTGACTTACAACAGAAATTTATTCTCTTACAATTCTGGAGGTCAGAATTTCAAAATGAGCCTGGGGTTAAATAAGGGACTAAAATCAAGGTGTCAGTAGGGCTATGCTTTCTCCAGAAGATTTAGGAGAGAATCTGTTTCTTTACCTTTTCCAGGGGCTCACGGCCCTTTCTTTATCTTCCAAGCCAACATACTTAGATAGCATCTTCTGTGTCTGACTCTCCTTCCCTCACATAGCCTCTTCTGTCTAAGAAATCCCTCCGCCTCCCCCTTATAAGGACACGTACTGGGGCATTTAGAGCCAAGCCAGATAATCCAAGATAATCTCTCCACCCTCCAGATCCTTAATCACATCTGCAAAGTCTCTGACATGGAAGTTAACATTCATAGGCTCTAGAATTTAGGATGTGGACGTCTTCTGGGGGAGCTATTAGTTCACCTACCAAACCTACCACACTATGGATGCAAGTGTATCCACATGTGGATAAAAGTGAACTTTGACTTACATTTGGAGTCAGACTCAGGTATTAAGCTTCTTCCTTCATTCTAGAATTTCCCAAAGTATGAAATTTTCAAAAAGTTTCGCAAAATATGAAATTTTCAATCATAAGCCCTGAAATAGGAAAGATGCTCCTTGATTTCCTTGTAAGCAGTAGCATGATGTGAAACATCTGGGAAGATAAATGTTAGTTGCCTGGGCACCTGCCACTTTGCCTCCGACCGCTTCCTCATGTCCTGACAGGCTTAGGTGCACTCTTGATAAGTGACTTGTCTCACACTTGTCCTTTCTCTCTGTTCCCAGACTACCATCTTTCCTACCATTTAAAAGTAACTGACACTGATGTTCTTATAAGAAGCTACAGAGACACGCCAGGAGAAGGCCAGGTGATAAAAAGGCAGAAATTAGTGTGACCCAGCTATGAGCCAAGGAATGCCAACAATCAACAGCCACCACGAGAAACTAAGAAGAGAAAAGACAGGATTTTACCTGGAGTCTCAGTGGAAGCATGGCTCTCCTTGATTTGATTGGGGATAATCACCTTGACTGGGGACTTATCAGAACTACAGGACAATAAATTTCTGTTGTTTGAAGCCACCCAGTTTGTGGTACCTCGTTATAGCAGCCCAAAGAAACCAACACAGAGCCATCTGTCTTGTAGCACTGAATGTCAACCTGGCCTGCTGGGAAAGCAGCCAATCCAAATCATGGGGAAACCTCATGGGCCATGAAGGCACACAGCCTGAGCGTGAGCTCAAGCCCCAGGAACTCAGAAAAGTGAACAGCGTGTCCTGCTCTGAGCTTTCACCTTTCCCAGTGCAGCCACACCTTGTAGATGCCCTTTGACCATGCTCGTAAACTATTTGGTTTTCCTCAGCTCCCTGAAAAGCAGATAAGCCAACAAGAGGTACCCCAGTTACCCCTACCACAGGCTGGTGCCTGCTTCCAGATCCCAGCATGCTGGAAAGGCTACTCCAGCAAGAATGCTCGCAAAACACATCATCTAGTGGAAATTTTAGGCATTTACTACAAATTGCAGTATGATCCTTTGTATGGATTGCATTTTGCAAAGGTACCAGAGCTGGTAAAGGACATGTGTGTACCAGAGCAAGAGGAGCACCGTGAAATAAGGAAATGAAGAGCTCCCAAGTTCTGACCTTGCACAGGACCCAGGAGCCTCTGGGACGGTCATTTCTTTTGGGAATCCTGCCGAGGGTCAGATCAAGCATGATAAGCTTTCCCTGAGAGTGGGGTAAAGGTAGCTCGGAAATGAATATGACCTAGCTTCTCAGTAGATGGAAAAGAGAAAGCTATGTCAACATTTTTAGAGTTAAAAAGGACGGAAGGGGTGGGAGGGAGTCAAGATAAGGAAACAAGACATCTTGAGAAAGTGTAATTGAAAACAAATCCCCAAAGTTTTGAGATATGCTCTGAAAGCAAGGCCTTGAACAGCTCGTTTCTGAGACCAGAGCAGGTATATGCAAGCATGTGAACACTTGTCCCCAAGGGTGGACCTTCAGTTTCACCGAATATAAGATGTGAGCATTGAAAGTCACCCAAAAATGCAAGTAGGGGCCATAGTAGCAACTACCAGTGGTCTGCTGGGGAAAAGGAATCACAATTACTAACTTTACATACAATTCATCATAATGTCCTGGTCAATAGCCAGATACTCCAATTCAGGGATAAATGATTAGATTCAAAGCACTCAAGTTACATAGAGCTTTGCGGGAGGCAAAGAAAACCTCTAAAATCTGCTATAGCCACTACAAATTTGGGGATGAATTCATGTTTCCAATTTCAGTTCAAGTCCCCAGGCTACAGTGTTTACTGGTAAGAGTATCTAAATATGGTACTGGGGTAACAGATGGCACATAGTACCCCCAAAAAGTTCTAAGTTGACAGAGTTATGTGATTGCTGTATATCCCGAGAGCATAAAGGACTCTTAAATAAAATTCAGTAGACAGCTGATGCTTGACCAGTAATTATGCGATTATATACATTATTTATACTTCCATGGCTTAAGGGTTGACCATTGCAGCCCCTGCCAACATGGCCTTATATTCTAGTGTTAAACCATTTTCCTGCCCTACATTATAAGGACTTGACCTGCACACAGAAGCGAAGGTGAAGAAGACACAGTCCTGGCCCTCAGAGAATTCAAAGATCTATCGTTCATGTCTTTGTCAAGTGTCATTGGATCAGAGAAATCTCCGGCCCCTCCTCCATTCACCTGCTGCTTTGGTTTTCATTCTATCCCTTATCATGACCTGGCATACATTTATATTATATTTGTTGTCTGCATTCCCCTGTTGGAAAGAAAGCAGAGATTGTATGCACAGTGTCTGCAACACTATCTGACATGTATAAGGCACTCAATAAATATTCATTTAATGTATGCATTGAAAACATGAAATCCTACACCTACAGCACCAATACCTCTAAGGATTGAAGAAGATTACCCTGCAGGGGCCAATGAGTAGAAGTTTAAATTAAGGACACTGTGATGACTTGGCTTTATCCACAATTTCAAGGCACATTGTGAATGTTCCTATATTAGACCGGAGCAATTCCTCTTCCCAGTACGTTATTCCAGCATCATTCATAAGAGAAACATCCCTGGTATCTTATACAACACTGACAAAAGAGGTAGGTAAGTAAATAGTAGGGATATTTTGAAGAACTTCTAATAGTATGAGTACAACAGAAGTCCGAACCATGCTGAAGCAAGGGTCATGCCTTATATCCTGCTGTGTTGTACAGACCAGGCTCGGAACCCTTGTGTATTGGTTTCCTATTGCCATTGCAACAAATTACCACAAATTTGTTGTTTAAAATACCGTAAGTGTATTTATTATTTTATAGTTCAGAAGTCCAAAATGGGTAAAATCAAGATATTGGCAGGACTGTGTTACTTTCTGGAGGCTCTAGGAGAGAATCCATTTACTCCTTGCCCATACAGCTTCTAGAAGTCATCTGCATACCTTGGCTCATGGCCCTCCTCCATCTTCAAAGACAAAGAGTAGGTCCACTTCTCCCCATATCACATCAATCTGATCTCTTCTGTTTGCTCTTTTATATTTAAGGACCCTTGTGATTACATCAGGCTCACCCACATAATCCAGGGTAACCTTCCAATGTTAAGGTCAATTGATTAGTATATTAGTTTGTTAGGGTTTACCATAACAAAGTGCCATAGACTGGGTGGCTTAAACAACAGAAACTTATTTTCTCACAATTCTGGAGTTTAAAAGTAGGGGACCAAGGTGTCAGCAGGGTTTGTGTCTTTAGCAGGGTTAGTAAATCTCTTTCCTTGATTCATAGATGGCTGGCCTCTGCCTGTGTCTTCACCTGGTCTCCCCTGTGTGCACACCTGTGTCCTACTCTTCCCTTCTTACAAAGACACCGATCATCTTGGATTAGAGCCCATCCCAGTGGTCTCATTTTAATGTAATTACCCCATATCCAAATACAGGCACATTCCTAGGTACTGGGGGTTAGTATTTCAATATATGAATTTTGAGGAGGACACAATTCAGCCCATAATGATTAGGAATTTTAATTCCACCTCCTACCTTAATTCTTTTTTGCCATGTAATATAATGTAACATATTCAGAGGTTCTAGGGATCCGGACATGAATGTCTTTGGGGAGCCTAACACATCTTGTTCTGAATATGGTATCACTGGCATAGCAAATCTTTGAGAAATAGTAGTTCTGAGAGTAGAATATTTAAAACCTTTAACCATGGCCCCATAAAATCCCAGTAAAGCAAAACTGATTGCTCATGGGAATTATGTCAAGTCTTTAAAAAGATTGAGCTCTACCTCTATGGCCTGGAAGCAGAATACCCTACGGTTTTTCACCAAGCCCAAGTCTGTGTGTATGAATCTGGCTGAGGTCCCCCGAGCCCAGCAATCCACTCAAAGCAGTGGCAAATCAAGCTTAGACCAGCCTGACCCCTCAGTGCACTCCGGAGGGTTATATCAGAAGAGGCAAATGCTTCGGCAGGCCAGTATCTGAGCAGGAAGGAGCAGAAGCCAGTAACGTATACAGTGCGCTCCCCAGGCCTGACCATCTGTAGCATAGAGCATTCCTTCTTAGTTCAGCCGTTTCTTTCACAAGAATTCCTAAAACTCTTCATCAAGAGCTATATAATTCCTTAAGAAATTAGATGCTCGGGAAAATAATCTTACCAAAACTGGTTTAATGAGACCTATGTTTTTTATAAAAAATAAGCATCAAAAGCAAAAACAACAACAAAAACATGAAACACCAAACACTGCCACCACCACCACCAACAAACTCTATTTAGGTATTATTTCTCTCTTGCACTCTTCTTTACAGCTAATCAAGATGTAGAAAAACAAGAACTGGTTGGGGTATGTAGATTCTACCCGGGGCTCTTAATATCTCATCTGTCTCTCTCTTTGACTATTTGTCTAACTAGCTTCAGATAGCATGGTGAGTTAAAAGTCAGACAGACCTTTATTTGAGTCCCCCAGCTCTGCCACTTATGGCTGTGTAACCTTCGGTCAGTTATTAACCTCTCTGAGCCTCAGTCTCTTGATCTGTAAATGACATAAAAATATCCATTTTGCAAGTTTGCTATGATACTGAATTGAATATGTAAATCATTTGGCACACAAAAATATGTTATAGATGATAGCAATACTAGAATGAAAGGGTCAGAGCAGCTATCCTCCCTGACTCCTTCCTGCTCTGGTGCTCTGTGATTCTATTCTATTGTTACTGCCATAGGGGTGGAAAAAAGGAGGGAGGCAGATCAATTTAGAAGACTTGGGAAATCTACTTTCGAGACCAGAAATTGAAACTCCAATGAGGCAGAGAACATGAGAGCCCTTGAGTATTTACGAACAGCTTATTAGTGTTAGCTCTAGGTTTCTAATTTGAAGATATTGGACCAGATGGTTCATGTCTGAACTTGTCTGGCACTTGGACACAATCACAGTTCCAGCCCCAGGGCCACCGGCCTTTGCAGTGCTTTATCTTCCTTCTCGCTGCCACTGCCTAACTCCATTAGGAAATCCAGTGCTAGAAAGAGAAGCCAGCATAGTCAGCCTCCAAGGACTCCTGCAGGTGGCAGAGCTCATTCTCTTCAGGTCATAATGCAGCTAAGAAGATCTTTAAACATCAACAGGTAAAATTAAGAAGAAACTCACCAGATACCAAAAGGGGCAGGAGAATTCAAACTCTAGCTGAATGTCTGGCTTTTCTCTGTGAGACCCCATGGAATGTGGCCCCTTCTGCCTCTCAGGCTCTCCCACCCCTTATTTCCTGACTGCTGCTAGTTCCTCAACTGGCCGAGCTTTCCTGCCCCAGGACCTCTGCACTGACTGTTCGGTCTGCAGGGAACACCACCAGTCCCTTTCCCTGATCCTCTTTTTCATCCTTAGGTCCTCAGGGGTGCCTTCCCTGACCTCCTTTCTAAAGCAGGAAGCTTTTTGTTATTCTCTATCTCTGCATCCTGTTTCTGGTCTTTTTAGCACTTATGACAGTGAGTAATTACGTGTGTGTGTGTGTGTGTGTGTGTGTGTGTTTTCTAGGCATCGGTGTGTGAAAAGTTACTTGGGACAGAAAGATTGGAGCTAGATGGAGAAGGTGAATGGCCTCAGTTCTGGGGTAGATCCTGGGCCTTTCTACTGATAAATGACCTGATTCAGTAGCTCAATCCACATTGTCACAAGTAAGTGACTTGAGACTTGATGTAATGGACTGAGCGACCTGGATTTTAGTTCTAATCCAGTTCTGCCACTTACCAGCCTTATCACTGTGGGCAAATCACTTCTCCCCTCCAAGACTCAGGTTTTTTACCAATGAAATGAATATACTTGATTTTGAAGATGCTCAATCAAGACTAATAGTCTGTTTTCTTCTCCTGATTCATTTAAATAGACTGCCAGTCAGCCAGCCAGCCAAACTCAGACATAAGGGAACAGGAAGTCTTTTACTGTAGTGAGACTGGGATGGGGTGGTGTGTATCAAGGACAGTGATGGCGTCTGTCCTTAAGTTACAAACTGTCCTTTAATAAGGGAACAGATCTCCACTGATCCAGTCATATACTCTGGCAAGATTCATAGGTTGGATAGGTGACTGCCTACTTTGCAAGGCAGAAAAACGAAAGGTACCTGATCTCCTGTCACAATCTGCGACAGGCATTTCCTCCTCTAAAGCCCCTAGTTAATGTAGATTGCTGTCCTAGCAAAGCCAGCCCCAAAAGCCATTTACACTTTTGGAAGACCCAGGCTAACGGCACACAGAACAGAAGTTATGGAGGGAAAGACCTCTCCAGAACTTTGCTGTCCAATACTGTAACCACAAGCCACATGTGGCTACTGAGCACTTGACATGGGGCTAGTGTGAATTGAGATGTGCTGAAAATATAAAGTACATGTTGCATTGCAAAGATTTTAGTACAGAAAAGCATATGTAAAATATCTCACTAAATAACATAAATTGATGACGTGTTGAAATAGCAATAGTTCAGACATGTTGGGTTAAATAAAATATATTCTTAAAATAAATTTTATATGTTTCTTTTAATGTAGCTCATAGAAAATTTAAATCACTGAGGAACTCACATGATGTTGCTATTGAATAGGGCTGATCCAGAGCTAGTTGTTTGTAGGGAGGGGGGAGGGAGAGGGAGAGAGAGAGAGAGAGAGAGGAGAAGGAATTGGAGGAAGAGGAGGAGTTGGTACAGCAAAGAGGGACATTGATGGAGGAGATGGGAGTGAGTCAAGAAGACATTCTGCCTAGTGTGTCCCAATTTGTACTCAATTACACCATTAGGCAGCAAACTGAGCAAAGTTCAGCAATGCCAGGGCATGGGTTGGCGTTCCCAGAGGTGAACATTTGAGGGATTTTCAGATACGTGACTTCACATGAGGATAGGGTGAGAGGAATTGGATGAAGTGGGAGGCCGAGAAGTCAGATACGATTCTGTCACACACACATCCCACCCCCGCCAAAACCACCCTGCACCCTGAGCTTACACAACTGGCAAAGACAGCCCTAAATGGGAAGGAGAAAGGCTAAAATAAGCACCGTGGTGGATTAAACACAGAGTGAGCCTTAGTGTGAGTTATTTACTTAGGAATAGGATTTTGATTTTATGGCATAAAGGATCATTTATTTTCAAATTCTGATTAGAGGGAGTTTTGACAACACCAGAAACAACAAAGAAGAAAAAACAAAAATCATCCATAATCCCCTAATCCAGTTATAACTATTTTAATATTTTACAGTAATTTTCTTCCAGTTCTTTTCTTTGTATGCATGAGTGTGTGTTATAATGATATGTTATATTATTGGGATTACACAATTTGTGTATCTTACTGCCTCAATAATATGGCATAAAAATTATATCATGTCACTAATTATTCTTGAAAAATATAATTATAAATGCTACCTAATATTACATCACAAGAATTTATCAACACTTCAACCATTCTCTAGTGGTTGGGAGTTTTAAGTCACTTATCATTTTTATCTATCATAGGTAAAATGTGACAAATACCTTTGTACATCAAATTTGCTCTAATTGTTTAAGTGGAAGAAGTCTACAAAAACCATTATGGAGAATGCAAAGGAAGTCAACGAGTGTCCTTACATGTTTTATCTTTTTTAATAGAGGGAGTCGGTCGAATCAACTCATTTTTAAGTTCTCTTCCTATTGTGAAATTTTATGTCTGACTCTTTAGAAAAACATTTTAGTTATTCATTCTTTGGGAGTTTTTTTTGTCATTAAAATATAGAAGAGTATTTTATAATTTTCTATTCTGCAGGTGATTTAGAACAGGCTTTGACTATTTGGCTTTCCACATGACTTTCAGAAATATCTTCTCTTTGTACTGATTACAGATCAATTCTCTCTATCCCACATTTCACTTTTGAAGGACTAGAAGCACAAAGGCATATTTTCAAGGTACATTAAAACTGAAAATAACTCAGATATTAGACGTGCTGAAATCCAGTGTTAAAAACTGTAAAGTCTCTGAGATTTTAGTCTACTTGCAAGCTAACAAGTTTCACGGATGCTGGCAGAAGACATGAGACTCCTGGGTCAGAGACAAAGGACAGTTTATTAGTCACAGTAACCGCAACAGTCAGGATATCGGTTTTGGTTTCCCTAAGTCCCATTCCCACAAGGCGACACAAAGAGGGCCAGGTGATACCTGTCCATGCAGTTATTTGCATTACAGGGGAGGACCCTGAATCTTTTATAAGGGACAGTAAGCATGCTGTTCTATGTCCAGAAGTCTCCAAGGCTGTTTGTTATAGAAATGTCCTAATGAGATAATTTGGAGCAAATGCCAGTAGAGCCTCTGCTAATAAGATGTACAAAAATGCAAGAGACCTGTAGGGAATTATCTTCAATATGGTCATGAAGATGGTATTAGGAACTGGTTGGAGTATATCTGTACATCTTACTCATGAGACCGCTGTTATTTTCATCAGGACCAACCTGAGGCCTCTTTTTGGCTGGCAGGTGGCACTTTCTTTCCATATTCCTTAATCACAGGAGTTAATGTCAGTATGCATAAGCTGCAAAGCAACCTCTACAGAGATTTATTCAGATCTGGATACAATAGCATCATGTCCACTTCCATGAGTGCAGTCAGAGCAAGCCATCCCAGCTCTGCCAGTAAGACTGCAAGTGCTTGTGAGGTAGATTGAGGGGCTTACTCTCTCCCTCCTGGAGAATGGACTGGAGTAACACCCCACGAACCCCATATGCTCCTTACAGGTACCTACATCCACTGAAAATGACTGAAATGCCACTGATCACCAGAAACAATCTAAAAGGAGGTCTCACCAAAAAGATTTTGTTCCCTAAGGGAAAAGTCTTCAAAACGTTGGCATGAATAAGTTATGAAAAGCCTTCACAACTGAAAGAGACATAATCATCATTCATGTATAACAGATTTGTTTATTCTGTAAAGATTCATTTCAGTTGATTAATTATCAGTATGGGCTGATGGTGGGGGTAACAAGGCTGTGCTGATGAGAGAATTATTGAAGTACATGCTTAGAATATTTATCACTGAGCACATATTGTATAAACTTAGCATATTTATCATGTTCTTTTTCTATGGGCTCTTTCTTCCCCAAAATAGATTAAACAGTACTGCCTGTGCTGTAGGCACTTTCCCCTCCACATATGGTACTCTATTCTTTATAGAGAAATGTACTGTTTTTATATATAATACCAGTAGCCCCTAATGTGAATAAGCGTGACACTGTAAGTGGTTCTTGTGTCTTTCTCGGCCTTAGGCAGAGCTATTCCAATATAGGACTGTAGACTGTCATCTCTAGAACATAAAGTTTGAATTTTGGCCAACCAATTCCCCCAATAGTATGACTACTGTTTAAAAAAAAAGTGACAATTTGTGTAAATTAAAAATCAAGCATTTTAAATGAGAATTAAAGGTGAAAGTTGGCTAAATTACAGTTAAAATATTAAAATCAATATCCCTCAACATAATCTATATGTAATGATCTTCAAAGAAACTTTTTCCTTCCATTTATTGAACATGATAGTAAGAACTACCATTTACTGATTCCCTATTATATGTCATACACTGAACTAGATGCTTGGGATTTGTTTTCACATTCCATCTCCAATACCCTTGAAGCTCATATTATTATTATCTCCTTACCACAGCTTACGAAAGCAAGGCATAAAGAGTCTAGGTCACTTGCCTAATATCACTTGACTTATATGTGAGCAGGTTGGGATTCAAACTGCTCTTTTTCCTAAATTGGGGCTCACTACCATGCTGGATGGCTCTCTCTTCTGGTCCTTAGGCAAGGCCACCGTATGAGGATTGTGATCCCAGCTCCAGTAATACTATCTTTGTGACCTGTCTTTGGGTCTCAGTTTCCCCATAGTCTTGTCTCATCTCATTTATTTGTAGAGCTTCAGTATCTCACTCTCAAATACTTACCCTTTTCCTTATCTCTCTTCCTGAACTTCCAACTCATAATAATTATTTATGTACTTGCCTTCTGGCCATTATTAGTACTTTAATATGTCCAAGTTGGACACTGTCTCAACCAGCTCCTCCCGTATTGACCTCTCTTTCAATAAACGTCACCATCAGCCATCTCATTACCCAAACCAGAAACACAGGGGGCATTCTTGACTCCGTCCTCTCTTTCCCTCACTCTCCACATGCCTTCAATCAGTGTAGATTCAAGTGCTGTAGATTCCACCATGTAAATACCTCTTCTCTGTCCCACCAGCGCTGTAGTAATGTCAGCATGACCATCTCTCCTGAGGATATCTGCTCATCTCTTAAATGGTCTCCCTGCCTCTGATTCATTCTCCTCCACACCGTTCTTCACCCTGCACCCAAAGTGAAACTTAAAATTCCAAACCTCATCAGGCTGCTCCTTCACTTAGAATCTTTTAATAGCTCCCCGTTGTCCTTAAATAAATTCCCAAGACCTTAACCTTGCTTGCTGGTTCCTGTCTAAACATCAGCCTCATCCTTTACCACTTTCCTCCCTGCAACTTCTGATTTAGTCAAACTGAACTAATTTCCATTTCTTAAACTTTTCTCCCACTCTCTTGCCGTGGTTCTTTTCAAATCTTGCTTGTTCCACCGTGGGGAAGATGTTACTCTATTGTTACCACTCTCACTTCTCTTCCAAAATGATTACTATATGGAAAGGAGAGAGCAGAGTTTCAGGATCTGGTCCCATTTGGGAACAACCCTGTGCTTTCTGTTTTCTTATCATGATGGCTCAATTTGTAGGTATCAATAGCACCTACCCTGCTCAAAGGAATCAAATCCTTTTATTTTCTCTCTCTATTGGACCTCTCAAATATTTGAAAATGTAATTTGATCATAAAAAAAAAACAGAGAAATAGCCATGAACATTTAAATAAGCAGTTTCCCCATAGGAAAATTGATCTCTGATTTTCCCTATAGGAAAAATAATCTCTGATTATTTATGGCTGGGGTGTAGTAGGCTCAGCAGTTGCCAGGAGGCCTAAGTCTCAAAGGACTCATGATATCGAGTGTTACCATAACCCTGACACCCATGTACATATTAAATCAGAAGCTACCATTTGCTTTACTGCTATTAAGCCTAGAAATGTATTATGCTTCTAGAACTTGTCAGAGACTCTGAGACATCATGAGGCTTGATGCAGCCACATGGAGCTATATGAAGCCCCATTGTTTATGGATCACTTTCTCTTCCATTTTCTCCCTCTTGTGACTTTCGCCATCATTTTTTTTTCAGCATCAGAAAAGTGCATTCCAAAGCTTACAGACAGCAGTTGGTAATCAGTGCATCACAGCTTTCTGTGTCTAACACAATTAGGTGTACATTAGACCCTGGGCATAATAAGAATACTGTCACTGTAGTAGAACTCTGTCAAAGTACCAATGCCTCCCACTTTGAAAATACACAGATCAATTTTGTATCCCCTGTGGAAGGGGAACAGTATAACAGTTGCATGGCATTACTTTGTGACAAAGTTCAACAGATTTTGCTTATCAAATTCTGAAGGAAGACAGTATGCATGCAAATTTACATGCTATTTAATATCCTTCAATCTCCTTCCTATTGAAGCTGTATTCTTGACGCTTTTAAGCTAAATTCAAGCATGATTTTAAATCGTGTCCATTGCTGGTACCAGAGCATTAGTGAAAGAAATTTTATGTTCTTGAATATTGAACATGTCCCGATTAAAACCAAAATGAATTACTTGTATGAAATATCCAGGGAAGACAAATCTATAGAGACAGAAGTACATTAGTGGTTGCCAGGGGCTGGGGTGGGAACAGGGAGTGACTGCAGATGGGCAGGTGGTATCTTTTGGGGGTGATGGAAATGATCTAAAATTGGATTTTAAGATGGATTTTTATAATGGTTATATGACTGTAAATTTACTAATAATCATTGATTTGTATATCTAAAATGAGTTAATTTTATGCTATGTAAATTATAGCTCAATAAAGCTCCTTTGAATAAAAAACAACTAAACTATAGTGAACATTCTTATACTCATCTTTGTGGTCCTGTGTAAGTATATCCAGAGAACTAATTCTGAAATGTATAATTGGTGGACCAAAGGGATGCCTATTTAAATTTTTCACAGAAACCACCAAGTTGTCTTTCAAATTTAATTCACCAATTTACTGTCCTACAGTAATGTGTATGACACTATCTATTTCTCCATAACATTGTCAACACCTGATAATATTAATCTTATGTTTTTGATACTGTAGCAAGATGCTTATTGTCATAATTTTTTAATTACTGTGCTGTTTTTGTCATTTTTTATATCCTTATTAGTCATTTGTATTTCTTTGTGAATTACTTATATCCTTTGTCCATTTTTAAAAATGGGTTGCTTGTCATTTCCCTGTTTGACTTACGTATTCTTATATAATTATGTATACTAATATTTTCCTGTTATATATACTGCAAATGTTTTTTCTACTCCAGTGGTTGACATACTACAGCCCATGAGCCAAATCCAACCCACTGTGTGTTTGAATTTCTTTTTTTAATTTTTAATTTTGAAATAATTATAGATTCACATGAAATTTCAAAGATAATACAGCAAGATGCCATGTAGGCTTTACCCAGTTTCCCCTAGTGGTTACATTTTACATAATTTTAGTACAATATCAAAGCCAAGAAATCCATATTAGCATAATGTGTGTGTGCGTGTGTGCATGTGTGCATCTGTGCCACTTTATCACACGTATAGATTCATGTAGACACCACCTCAATCAAGACACAGAACTATTCCATTATCATCACAAAGATCTCCCTCATGCCACCCCTTTGTAGTCACAACCACACCACTATCTCCAATCATCCCTAATCCCTAACCACGAATGTGTTCTCTATATAATTTTGTCATTTTGAGAATGTTATTTAATATAATCATAAAGTATGTGACCTTTGAGAGTGACTTCTTCACTCAGCATAACATCCTTGAGATCCATGCAAGTTGTCATATGTATCAAAAAGTTTGTTTCCTTTCATTGTTGAGTAGTAGTCCATGGTACGGATGTACCCGTTAACAGTTTTAAAATGGCTTATGAGTTCAGAATGATTTTTACATTTTTAAATGGTTGAAAAACATCAAAAGATGAATAGTATTTTGTGGCCCATGAAAACCACATGAAAGCCAAATTTCAGTGTCCATAAATAATATTTTATTGGAACACAGCCATGTGCGTTTGCTTTGTATTGTCTAATCTATGGCTGCTTTCATGTTACAATGGCAGACCTGAGTAGTCGTGATGGTGACCACTATCATATTGAGGGTATAAAACCAGAGAAAGGGAAGGTTCTACCTTGACTCCTCCCAGACAAGTCTTACCAACTTTGCCACCCTGGCTGCTTGGTTTGTTGGACTTCGTTCCATACCTCAGTAGAATTCCCACTTAAACAAAACCTGATTTCCTTTGCCGAATGAATGAGAGCTTTGGAACCTCTTAAATCCTCTCCCTTAAATAGTTTTCATCACAGTCTTATTTCCCATTACATAAAGAATACAGAATGGTGGAAATGCATAATTCTGGCATTTCAGGACACTATGCTGGCAGGAACAGCTTAGCCAAAAGGCTAAACAACTATTGTATGGCATTACAGAGAGGCAGTAGAGTGCAGTGAAGCCCATGGATCTGGGGAAGGTTAGTTATGAACGTATCTGTATCTCAGTTTCATAACTGTAAAATGGGAATCACTTAGAACCATCTAAGTTCCACAATATCTGTTTCTTCCTTAGCTCTTATGTAAATGAATTTCTGCTTTGTAGCCTGGCATGTGATGGCTTATAAGAAGGCCTCTATCTCCCAGGTAGATTTGGCCATGAGTCTAAGCTTTGATAAACAGGCTGTGAGCAGAAGTGGCATGTGCAAGGGGAGGGAATGACAATGGGGTGCAGAGCCATCTTGCATTATACAGATGAGAGTAACCCTTTAGAGATGGCTGAGCACAAGGTAGAAAGTGCCTGGGACACCGACTTCTGGACTCTTACATGAGAAAAAAAGAACCTCCTACTTTATGTAAGTTTCAGCATTTGGACTCTCCATTACACGAGGCTGGACCTTTAATCCAAACTGCGCAGCCTCTAGGGGTTGTTGTGAGAAACATTTAAGAAAGAATTAAAGCAGATACATAGAATGGACTCTATAAATGTGGTGTCCCTTTCTTTCTGATTTCATCACTCATTTCTGTGTCTACCACAGAGTAATGTGGTATACAGAGCTATATATACAGAAGGAATTTAATAAGTAGTTATGACAAATGGAACTGAATTCAGTAGCCTGAGATAGGGAGAGATTCCAGTCTTCACACATACTTACACACGTGGCAAAATATATACCATGGTTTGTATTTCTAAATGAGGGAGGCTGACATTCATTCATATGCCTTGATTGGTAGATCCCCACTGTTAAACAGCCTGAATTCTTTTGCAAGGGTTTGAAGTTGGCTTCTGTTGCCTTCTGAGAGCCCAGGAATTACATACCACTGTGCCTGCTGAGGTTCCACACGGGTGTCAGCAGGCAAGCCAGAAAGGCAGACTCAATAGTCACTGTGTTCTCCAGGGGAGGCTGTGCTTGATTAACAGCAGCTCCCAGCCCCTGCCCATCATAAATCACAAGCGCTCTTCCACGGGTCTAGCCTTCCAAGCATGACTCCATAGACTACTCTCCTCAAATTTCCCACCTCTCCAAAAGGAAAATGACCCTATCACAGATTCCTGGGTAGCTGCCATAATAAATGGGGAAAAGGTGCCATATTTGCTGAGACCCTTTACTCAGTGGGAAGGTTGGGTTTTCTGAAAGACTCCAGCATATGAGGAGATTACAGGTGACAACCCCCATTCCACAGCTCTGGCTTCAGCACTGGGACTGCGACTTGATTTCTTTATATTTGGGAAACAAAGGAAAAGAGACACATCTGCTCCCACATTGTAATAACAACATTTAGACCCCAATAAATGTTAACTAGCTGGAATTAAAATAAAAACTTAAAAAAAAAAAGAGCCTATTTTTTGGCAGGGGTGGGGGAGACAAACCATAAGAGACTCCCAACTCTTGAAAACAAACTGAGGGTTGCTGGAGGGGAGGTGGGTGGGATGGGGTAACTGGGTGATGGGCATTAAGGAGAGCATTTGATGTAATGAGCACTGGGTGTTGTATGCAACTGATGAGTCACTAAACTCTACCTCTGAAACTAATAATACAGTATATGTTAATTAATTGATTTTAAATTTTAAAAAATACATTAAAACCCTAACAAAACAGGGTCAGCTAGGTGGCTCAGTAGGTTAAGCGTCTGCCTTTGGCTCAGGTCATGATCCCAGATCCTGGGATGGAGCCCCACATCGGGCTCTCTGCTCAGTGGGGAGCCTGCTTCTCCCACTGCCTGCCGATCCCCCTGCCTGTGCTCTCTCTCTCTGTCAAATAAATAAAATCTTAAAAAAAAAACCCTAACAAAACAAAACAAAATACCAAAAAGAAATAAAAAGTAAAAAAAAAAAATTAAGGGACTTGATCGTTCTTTTTTTTTCAGTTTTATTGAGAAATAATTGACATATATCACTTTATAAGTTTAAGGTGTAGAGCAGGAGTGTTTCATTTAGGTATACTGTAAACTGATTGCCACAATAGGGTTAGTTAACATCCATTATCTCATACAGATACAATAAGAAGAAAAGAAAAAAGTATCATCACATAGGTAACACAGCTGTGTGATATATGGAAACGTTGATAAGAGAATAGATTCTAAAAATACTCATCACAAAAACAATTCGCTTCCTGTGATGACCATTCTTGGGATCTACTCTCTTAACAACTTCTTTGTATACCATGCAGTAGTGTTAACAACCATTGTCATGTTGTACATTACATCACTAGTACTTATCTATCTTATAACTGTAAGTTTGTACAATTTGACTACTTCCTCCAATTCCTCTCCCCCACACCCCACCTCTGGAAACTACAAATCCAGTCTCTTTTTCTATGAGTTTCATGTGGGTTTCTTTTGTTCTGCTTTAGGTTCCACATGTAAGTGAGATCATACAGTATTTGTCCTTCTCTGACTTATTTCATTTAGCATAATGCATATATGGTCCATCATATTGTCACAAATGGTTGAATTTCCTCAATTTTTATGGCTGAATAATATTCCATTGTGTATGTATACCACAACTTCTGCATCCATTCATCTATCGATAGGCACTTAAGTTGTTTCCATGCCTTGGCTATTGTAAATAATGCTGCAATGAACACAGGAGTACATCTATCTTTTTAAATTAGTGTTTTCATTTCCCATGGTTATTTTTCCAGAATTGGAATTGCTGAATCATAGGGAAGATCTATTTTTAATTTGTTGAGGAACCTCCATACTGTTTTCTAGAGTGGCTGTACCAATTTACAATCCTATCAAAGTGCTCAATTTTTTCCAATTCTGGTCAGCATTTATTGTCTCTTGTCTTTTGGATGATGGCCATTCTAAAGGTATGAGGTAACATCTCAGTGTGGTTTTAATTTGCATTTCCCTAATGACTAGTGATGTTGAGCATCTTTTCATGTACCTGTTAGCCATTTGTATATCTTCTTTGGGAAAAATGTCAGTTCAGGTCCTTTGCCCATTTTTAATTGGATTATTTATTGGTTTTGTTTGTTTTGTTGTGCTATTGAGTTTATATATCTTGGATATGAAACCCTTATCAGATATGTGCTTTGAAAATATTTTTTTTTCCCATTCTGTAGGTTGTCTTTTTACTTTGTTGATGGTTTCTTTTGCTGTGCGGAAGTTTTTTAGTTTGATGCAGTCCCACTTGCTTATTTTTGATCTTGTTGTTTATGCTTCAAGTGTGACTTCTAAAAGAACATTACCAAGACCATGTCAAAGGACTTTTTTCCTGCAATTTCTTCTAGGAGCTTCATAGTTTCAGGCCTTACACTTAAGTCTTTTGAGTTAATTTTTGTGTATGATGAAAGATAGGGATACAGGGTCATTCTTTTACTTGTGAATATCCAATTTTCCCAGTACCATTTATTAAAGAGGCTATCTCTTCTCCATTGAGTATTCTTGGTTCCCTTGTTAAATATTAGTGGACCGTATATGCTTGGGTTTACTTTTGGGCTCTCAATTCTGTTTCACTGGTCTATTTATCTGTTGATCATTCTTTTTTTTTTTTTTAAGATTTTATTTATTTATTTATTTGAGAAAGAAAGAGAGCACACAAGTGGGGGGAAGGGGCAGAGGGAAAAGCAGACGCCCCACTGAGCAGGGAGCCTGACATGGGGCCCAATCCCAGGACCCTGAGGTCATGACCCTAGCCAAAAGCAGCTGCTTAACCCACTGAGGCACCCAGGCACCCCATCTATTGATCATTCTTTATTATTCCCTGCATTAGCTGCTGAAAATTCAGAATATAAGATTGAGTATTTTTGTGTGTTGAGTTAGATGGAAAAGAAATAAGACAAAGCATTTTTATGTGTTAAAGAGAAAATCTGGCACATGTGTTCAACTTTACAATTTAACCTTTGAAAGGTAGACTCAGTTGCTTTTCTAATCAGCTTGGCAGTGAGGTGTTGGAAAGAAAACCATGAAAGTCATATTGCAAAATGTCCAGCAGAAAATGAACAACGAGGGATTTTATTAAAAAAACCCTCCCCAACACACACACAGAGGCAAACAAAATTGCCCTAACAAATGTAGCTCGTCCATCTTGACCATAAAAGGAAGAATAATTGTGTCCTTATATTTCTGCTTTCTTATCATGCCTCCTGAATGATGTTTGTATTTTAATTTGGAGAGGCTCCTAACTAACCTCCAAAACCCTTTTTCTGACTGAGGCCCATCCCTTAATAAAAAGAAAATAGGCTAAGGGAAATCCTAGTTGACAAATCTGATTTGGAAAGTCATTTCAGCACTGAGCAGAAACTATGGATTTGGGAATGGGGGGGGAAGGAGTAGGGAAACATGGGAAGCAAAGCTCTTCAAAATAATAACTCAGTTCTGGAGGTTCTTCGTGAGGAAAGGTTGCAAAACCATCTATTTTGTTAAAATTGCTTCTGGATATTGAGAAATGAATTGTATTTTAAGTTATCATTTATGGAGCTATTATTTTATGCCAGGCATTATACTAAAGGCTCCCGTATACATTTTCCAATTTAATTATCACGACAATCTATGCCATGAATCTCCCTGTCCCCATTTTACTGATGAGGAAGTAAGGTTGAAGAGATAAGTAACCACGCCAGGTCATCCTGGGGAAAGAAATAACAGTCAAGATTCTGAACCAAATGCCTTGAGTCTAAAGCCACTGCTCTTCACCACTGTGCCACCAGGCCTTTCTTGTAAAGCATGGACTTCTAAAACATTGCTATTCTATTTGCATTTTAATTGCTCAAAAAACAATTTTACAATCAGTATTACCTTGTTACTCAATGTGATTGGAGTGAGAGCTCCTGGGTGTTAGGAGCTGTGTTTATACCTCTCTCCATCCCAACACTTCCCAAGTGCCTGGCACATAGTAGATTCCTAAGAGCACATGAGAATGAATACAGGGTTCCCGGTCTCCGGTGATATTGATTAATGTCAACCTATTTCAGCAGCATTATTAGTAGTTCTGTCACTCAGAGGGACAGGGAATGGGCTCAGTCCAAGGCTATTTCTCCTCACCATGTGTAGCTTATGTTCATGAGGGAGTGGAGAAGTGAGGAAACAACTAACAAATCAGTTGAACAACAGAGTTTCAGCTAGAGAGAAGTAAGAGAGGAAAATAATGTGGGTGACTTGGTGTATTAGTTTCCTACTGCTGCTATAACAAATTACACACATTTAGTGGCTTAAAGCAACACATATTTATCATTACTCAGTTCTGGAGGTCAGAGGAGTCTGAACTGGGCTAAAGTGAAGGTTCTGGCAGGCCCTCCTCATTCTGGAGGTTCCAGCAAGAAATCTGCTTCTTTGTCTTAGCATCTAGAGGCCACCTGTGTTCCTTGGCTCACAGTTCCTTTTTCTATTTCTAAAACTACCAGCACAGCACCTGCAAATCTCTTTCCTGACTCCCTGCCCTCCTACTTCTGCTTATAACAACCTGTATGATTATATTGGACCCACTGAATAATCCAGGATAATCTCTCTATCTTCTTAATTTAATGACATCTGCAAAGTCTCTTTTGCCATGTTAGGTAACGGATTCACAGCTTTCAGGGATTTGGATGAGGACATGTTTGGGGGGCCATTATTCTGTCTGCCACAGTTGTTGAGGAGTTCTGTAGCTTAGATGGATAGGACAGATGTCAGCTTAGAGATGAACATTACTTTTTTGTTTTGGATTTTATTTATTTTTTATTAAAAAATTTTTTTTTAAATTTTATTTATTTGACAGAGAGTGATAGTGAGAGCAGGAACACAAGCGGGGGGAGTGGGAGAGGGAGAAGCAGGCTTCCCGCTGAGCAGGGAGCCCGATGCTGGACTCAATCCCAGCACCCCGCGATCATGACCTGAGTCGAAGGCAGATGCTTAATGACTGAGCCACCCAGGCACCCCTCTATTTTGGATTTTAATTAGCTTCAAGACTCCTACTGAGATAGGTCCTTAGAGATCTTTCATGACCTTTTTTCTTGCTTTGATGAAAGACAAACACAAATATTTTGGTCAATGACTACAACTGGGAAAAGAATGAAAAAAAAAGTATGGACTACTTCAGGATGAGAAGCAAGACTAGCAATTCATTGGAAGGCTTACTAAACTTTATCAAAGATTTCCTCATAAACTTTCCCCACCTCCCTACATGCCCTCATTTTCATGAAAATAAATAAAATAAATTCCCCACAATCTTCAAAGGAATTTGTATCATTCTCTTTTCCCTGCACTTAGTCTAGCAAGTATCTGTGTGATCAAACTAGACAGTAGAGGATCTGGGGTTGAATTCTGGCAGCAGGTGTCTATAGCCTGCATCTCTAATCACAGTTATTTATTTTTATTGTTGTTGTTGCTCTGTATTTCACAGACCCTTTGGACCACCTCACTTACTTGCATGGTTTCAACTACTGTGTGTGTCTAAAGATGATCAGCCTGCAGATGGATGAGAGACCTATAAAAATTTTTCACTAGGAAGTGATCCCAGGATCAAGTCTCTAAGAACAAGGAGGGATGAGGCAGAGGAGATATCAGGTTGTTTCAGGTAGAGTGTTTTGATAACTATTGACTTCTATGAATCAGTTCACTTCCTGCCACAATTGTGTCTGATCAGATATTTCATTTGCAAACCATAATCGTAAACTGAGCACTTCAGTCACCAGAATTCCAAGGGGAGCTAGGGCAAGGAGGTTGGCCCAGTTGGTCCACTATAGATGCAATTGCTAGGATAGAATTTGTCTATCTTTCTGAGGGTATACACACAGCCCCAGGCTCATAGGGTGGGAGCATCCATTTTTTTGGGAGGCTGGGTAATGTGAAAGAGGGAGACGGTGGAGGGTTTGACAACGTCTGGTGAAGGTGCTTCCAACACTCTTCAACTCTTTACTTAAATTATGCAATTGTAAACCAGGAGTGTACCTGAATTCCTTATGAAAGGCAGCAGAGAAAATCCAGGCAGCAACAAGGTGGCTTCTGATGATGAAGGAGCAGAGAAAACTGGAATCCTAAAGTCAGAAGTTAGCAGAAATCATGGGGAAGCTCTAGATTTTTCAGAAGCCAGGGAACTGGGGATTAAGAATAATTTACCTAGAGGTGCCTGGGTGGCTCAGTCCATTAAGTGCCTGCCTTTGGCTCAGGTCATGATCCTGGGGTCCTGGGATTGAGCCTCATGTCTGGTTCCCTGCTCAGTGGGGAGCCTGCTTCTCCCTCTCCCTCTGCCCCTCCCCCCTGCTCTCTCTCTTTTTAAAAAGAGAATAATTTACCTAAATATCTGAAGGCCAGTAAGATCTTAAATAACAGTTGCTTTGTCCATTCTCAGTAATAATTCTGCTTCCTGCTGTAGTATGATCCTAGACAAAAGACAAAGACTGATAAATTCTGGCTTTTCTAGTCTTTATATTTGCAGCAGGAGAAATTCTCTGCTTCTCTCTTTCAAACCCACTCCCTCATTATTGTTCACAAATTTTAACAGTGTTATTTGGCTCTCAAATTTTAACAGTATCATTTATTATCCACCTTAAAATATATTTTAAATTAGAAAAGCAATGATTTAAAAAACTTGAACAGGAAAGAAAATTATTGGAAAAAAATTGCAATTGGCCCCAAACCCTATCTGAGCAAGAAGCTTTTTGTATGAAGTAATTAACAGCATATTCCATGAGTAATATTTTTCAACTTCCTATTTTGAAATCATTTCAAATGTACAGAAAAGTTGCAAGAATAATAGAGACACTTTGTATACCCATTACCCAGATTAACTGACTTTTAACATTTTGTCATGTTTGTTTTTCATTTTCTCTCTGTTCTATATATAATTATTTTAATGAATTATTACTCTGAAATGCTTTAGTTGTATTTCCTAAATCAAGGATATTCCCTTAGACATCCATGCGGAGTTACCACATTCAGTGCACTTAATATTATTAACATGTTAACAATAAAGGTATAGTCCATATTCCAATTTTGTCACTTGCCCCCATTATGTCCTTTCTAGCATCCCCCTAACCCCAACAGTCCAAGACCCAGTCCAAGATCACATATTGTATCTATTTGTCATGTCTTTTTATTCTCCTTTGCTCTGGAACAGCTCCTAAGCCTTTCTTTGCTTTGATGATGTTGAGAATATGGAGAACATAAGCCAGTTATTTTATAAAACTTCCTCAGCTTCATGTTTTTTAGTTTGAGAAGCCAAGTTTAAAGTTTAGCAAGGGACACATATTTGGCACCTGAGTAATTAGAAAGAGGGGACAATGGGGAATTAGGTCACTGAGGACCAATTTCAGAGAGTGTGAAATATATTATAAGGTCCGTCCATATTACTATCCATTACACGGCCCCCAACAACTTTGCCAGTTAATACCAAAGAGGAAGCTAACATTCATTGAGTGCCTGTTGTTTGTTAGAAACAAGAAAGATAGAGATTTTATTCCCATTTTTCCTCACAGCAACAGAATGGGATAGCTAGAATTGCTTCCGTCTTACAGATGTGGGAACCTAGAACTGAAGTGGCTACATGACTCTCCCAGATCACACAGCCCATAAATGGTGGAGCTGGTCCTCCAACCCATGTTTTCCATCTTTCATTTTTTCCATTATACCATGGCCTTTATGCTCTATCTCAGCCAAAATGCCAAGAACTGACACCATGGTCTCTAAAATGCTTTTCTTCTGGCACAGTCATTACTTTTGAGTTGTTGATCCCTGGAACAAACACTACTCAAATTTTTCAGAGAAATAACTGGTCTGAAGCACAATAATTCTCGGCTACATTTGATTTATCACCACCTGATGCATGTCCTCTTTGTTAAAACTAGGTTTTTGCTTGGCCTCCAGGATATGCCATCTCTTGGCTCTCATTTCCCTACTCTCTATAAGGAGGTGGGTCTCTTATCTGCTCTCACTTGCTCCTTGTTGCTCTCATCTGGCCTCTTGGGTTCACCTGTCATCTGCATGCTCACATGTCCCAACTTTATAACTCCAGCTCAAACCACTCCCTTGTATATCCAAGGGTCAAATCAACATTTTTACTTTGATAGAGGACAGGCATCTCAATGTTAGCATGTCCAAAAGTGAGCTCCTGATTCTGTCCATTTCAAAACTGCTTTTCCCATAATCTTCCCCATTTTAGGAAATGACAATTCCAATTTTCCGGTTGCTCAGTTGGAAACTTTTTGAGTCACTGTTGACTCTCCTATAACCTTCATTCAATCTATGAGCAAATCCCAGCAGCCCCGCCTTCCAAGTATATCCAGTCTCTATCCACTTCTGATTTCCCGCATTCCCACACATCTGGTTGAAGCCACCAACTCCACTTGCTGAAGTTTACAATATCCCTTCCATCTGTTTTGCTGCTTCTGCCTCTGCTTGCTTTCAGTCTATCCCTTACCACAGCAGCCAAAATGATCCCAAAATGTAAGTCAGATTGTATTCCTTTCTTGCCAATGGCATCTTCTACTCTTTTTCCTGCTGCTCATGGTCTTCCAGATGCTCCTGCCAACCCGCTGTTTGTGAACATGCTAAGTATATTCCTGTCCTATGCCTTTGCACTCGCTGCTCTCTCTACCTGGATTTCTCTTCCTCCAGAAACCCATCAGGCTCACTGCCTCATATCTTTTCAGGTCACGTCCTCAGAGATGCCTTCCCTGAATACCCTATCCAAAATGCTCCCACCCCAACGACTTCATTCTTCTTCCTTGTTTTTTTTTTTTTCTGATTATTTAGCACCATTTAACATATTCTGTTATACTCATTTCATACTCATTTTTTGACCTGTCTCCCTTTCTGAAATGCAAGGCCCATGAAGGCAAGGATTTTTATGTTTTGTTCAGTACTGTGTGCTTAAATATGCCTGGTACATTGTAGGTGCTCAATAAATATTTGTTAGAAGAACGGATAGATGCCTGAATAAATTCTTTAGCTTACTCACAGGTTGATTTTTTTTTTAAAGAATGTTTATTTGTTATGAGAGGTTCCAAATGTCTGTCCATCTAAGTATCCAGATCAAGAAAGTGTAAATTTCCCTTTTGAATAGGTTGAGAATTATATACAGCTATAGATGAATTACAGAATTTCTGATTATAAAAGTAAAAATTATTGTAGGAAATGTGGAAAATGCAGAAAAAAGAAAATGAAATTAACTTGCAATCCAACCACCCAGGGACTAGTAACATTTTGGTAAACTTCTTTCCAGATGCATTTAATTTCAGTGATATTTTATTTTCACGTTTCCTTATCCCCATGACAAGGAGTGGAACAAACAAACTGAGGAACTCGAAGCTGACTGTGGTTTCATGCTTCTAGCAAAATGCTATCC
Organism: Eumetopias jubatus; assembly: GCF_037043125.1. Lineage (NCBI taxonomy): Eukaryota > Metazoa > Chordata > Mammalia > Carnivora > Otariidae > Eumetopias > Eumetopias jubatus. The sequence continues at coordinate 40,876,718 of NW_028274820.1, forward strand.
TCACGGTTCACTAACAGCCACAAGCACTTCCATGGAACTTTTGGGCGCTACTATTTTCCTCTTCTAAGAAAGCATGCTATAATTTGGAAATTTAGGTTACCCAAACTTCCACCGAAGGATCTCCCTTCTAAAGTAACCTCAGAATTCCCAGTAAACTAAATATTTGGAATTTGGGAAATTCAGGTTGATTGATATTGACCAACTCATTGGACCAAAGGCCGAAATCGTTCTACAACATTCTGGCTGTGAGACGGTGGGCAAGTCACCCTCTCTTAACAGTGGGTTTCTTAGTTAGAAATTGGAGATAATAACAGCCTCACAATTCACTGTGAGGATCAGAGTCACGGAGATATGTTTTAAAACCTGTAAAGGGTGTAAGTGTGAGGGATTATGATTGTAATGAAAATGTGGTAGATCTTATGGCAACGATGACCTAATAGGATAGACATGCCACCACTCCCAACAAGCCCGGGGAGGGGGGCAGAAAGGCTCATCAGTCCTAGCAGGATTTCTCATTCTTCCCTAGTGCCCTTTCTAATCATGGGGAATGCGATTTTCCCACCAGAACATGGATTCCTGAGAGAAACTTTTTCTCCCTCCTTCCTTGGTGTATCTCGGTAATTTATCTGTGATTTTCAACATAAAAGGTGGTTTTTTTTTGTTTGTTTGTTTGTTTGTTTTTTTAAGGAGAGAGATAGAGAGAGCACAAGCAGGGGGAGCAGGAGAGGGAGAAGCAGGCTCCGCCTTAAGCCAGGAGCCCAAAGTGGGACTAGATCCCAGGACCCTGGGATCATGACCTGAGCCCAAGGCAGACGCTTAATCGATTGAGCCACCTAGGCGCCTCATCAACATAAAAGGTTTCTTTTTTTAAGTTGATTTTTAAAAAAAATAATATACCATAGTAAACTCAGTAGATGGTTATTGTGAGATCTTTTACATACATTAATGAAGACACAGCACAGTCTAGTAGAAAGTGACCTAGATTGAGAGCCAGGAAAACTGTGTCCTGGTTCAGCCTATTGGTAACCAAATATGACCTTGGCCAAGGCAGTGTCCTTGCCTGCTGGTGGATGGGAAGATAACTAAGGTCTCTCAGCTCCAAAATTCCATGAATTTTGACCCTTGCAATCTTTGGTGAAACTGTTTTTTGAGAAGAGGAATTGAGTAAATCATTGATTTAGTCTATACTTGCCTTAAAAAAACAAAGCTTCAGTTCTCTGAACTAACTTTTGGAATTTGTTAAATCATTAACAGCTGGTTGTTTACTGTTTAGAATGTAACAATACTCTTTGATGTTCCCTAATTATCATGCATGTTTTAAAATGAGTTCTGAACTGCTTCGCTGCCTAATTAAACCTCATTGAAAATTTGTTGAATTTTAAAGAAACATTTGATTTGCAAAACTTAAGTCACACATCCGGTAACCTTCAGTATTTCACAAAGGACCCGTAAAACATTTTTAAAAAACAATAAAGTAATGCTTTAAGAGATGAGCCTTGACAAAATATAGGGAGCATTTGGAAAACATTTTTCAAACTACTTTTTTTCTCACAAGTTCCTAATGGTGGTATTTATTTTGTTATTTTTAATGGTCATTTATTCTTATAAGTGAATGAAATAGCTGTAAATCCCCCCAAATTAATTAAATCACGTTCGCAATCATGAATAAATCATTCTGTGGTAATGTGAACTGGTTGAAAAGTGGTGAAATAAAAATAGAGAGGTGTTTTCATACAAGAACAGGATTCATTCAACATTTATATCTTCCTACTAATCAAGTGATGTTTTTAGAGTTATTTATTTGTGGACACATCCTCTGAATAATGTCTTAAAAACAGCAAGTCTGACTCATATCAGTGCTATGTAAAGTGGTGAAAACACACACTTCCCTTTTAGGAATTTCTCCTACAGATATGTTTATATAAATGAGAAACATAGATGCTCATTGCAACATTGCTTATCAAACAAAAGGCTGGAAATAACCTCAATACATACAAATGGAGGGCAGCCAAATTAAGATCCATTCATACAAAAAGATATGATGTACACATTAAAAAGATGTTAAGTAATAGGATGCCGGGGTGGCTCAGTAGGTTGAGCATCTGCCTTGGGCTCAGGTCATGATCCCAGGGTCCTGGGATCAAGCCTCGCATCGGGCTCCCTCCTCCACTGGAAGCCGCTTCTCCCTCTCCCTCTCCCCCTGCTTGTTTTCCCTCTCTCGCTGTCTCTCTCTCTGTCAAATAAATAAAATTTGAAAAAAAAAAGGTGTAAGTACTAATGAGAAATGATCTCTGAAATATCTTAGCAAGCGAAAAACAAAGTTGTAAGACACTGTATAGTACATTCCCTTTTGTAAGCAAATAGCATATACTTGTCTGTGTACATTATCTCTGTAAGAAATGCAAGAAAATGGTAATAAAGTTTGCTTCATTTTTAAAAAAACATAAATATGGATTGCTATTTCAGTAAAAAGTAGTTAATTTGAAAAATTTGATTATTTCTCATTGTATCATATTGTCAACAAGTATTTATTGAGCCTTAGTCAGTATACCAGATATAGTGGCTTTATGACTTGATTTTTATCCTCAAAGAGCTTATAATCTAGTTTAGGAGTGATTTCTTCCAACTGTTTGTTAGATTCTAATATGAATTTATTATATTAAAATGCTTTTAAAAGTCTCTAAATTGCCTTTTATTCAATGGGAATATATCACCAATGAAAAGATATTGTTTTTTTAAATACCCATGTTACACTTTAGATAATAAAATAAGGGGCGCCTGGGTGGCTCAGTCAGTTAAGCATCTGCCTTCAGCCAAGGTCATGATCCCAGGGTCCTGGGATCGAGTCCCACATTGGGCTCCCTACTCAATGGGGAGCCTGCTTCTCCCTCTTCTACTCTCCCTGCTTGTGCTCGCTCTCTCTCTGTCAAATAAGTAAATAATAAAAGTCTTTTTAAAAACCAAATATTTTTTAACTAATTTAAACGTAAAATATTTAATAATTTTAAAACAAATTGAAATCTAAGATCATTAACTTATAAAAATTCCACAGTATCATTAACATCATCTGCCATTTGCTACAAATAAATAAATGAACAGGAGCAGCTGATAAGGAGATAACATACATGGTAATTGATTGAAGTCTGGACAAGAAGAAATATTCCAGCCAAGTAAAACAAAATGGCCAAATTTAGCTGTCAGAAGTATGGGAACCTTGGTTAAAGTGATATTTGTCCTTTCTCAGGTAATAGGAAATACGTATTTGCCAATGTACAAATACACTCTGATCATTGCTTATCCTGGGTTATAATTTTACATATTTTTTATCATTTCTGTTTCTACTGACACAGTGTAAGTGGATATTTTTATAAATAAAAGGCCTATGTAAGATACAAATGGTAATATATAAACTATCACCAAAGAAACAAAAATTTTTAAATTCAGAATTTGGAGAAAATTAATGACTCTGTTTTACATTTATTATGTTTTCTATTTATCAGGATAATTCTAGAGTGTATTTCTTCTGTTAAAATATTTAAAAATAATCATTCCTACATATGTATACATACTAATAGAGATCATTTGCTATCAGATTGTGGTTGATACACAACAACTGTTTTATCCTAGACCATTCATTAGTCTATGTCAATCATGAAAATTCCATCCCTCTTGCCCGTGATTGGCTCAGAAATAAACTTGTGATAGTTCTAGTCAACGAGGTATAAAGGGCCCTCTGCTGGACTGCATCAGGGAGTTTCCCTTCCCCTAAGAGAGAGCTAGAGAAAATATACTTTTTCTTTTTGTTTTTGCTATTTCATGTTTGAGTATAAGTTCTAGAACCTCTGCATCTCTTGTTATCAGTGAGAAGCTGAAGTCAAGATTGAAAGATGGAAAAATTTGAGTCTTTGATGACATATTGAGCTGCTGAATCAATCTGCCTTGAAGCCTGCTGTGCACCTGCTGTATTCAGATGAACTGGGTTATGCCTATCCTGCTAATTAACAAACAATCCCCAAATCTCAGCAGCTTAAACTAACAAAATTTAATTCTTGCCTATAAGACACGTGCATCATGGCTGAACAGGGGCCTATTTCAATGCCTCCTTCACTGAGGGTTACAGGCTGACAGAGTCTCCCTTGTTCCAAATTCCTTTCCTGGTGCTGTGGCAAGCTAATGTGTAAATAGTGCACCAGCACTTAAAGGCCTTCACCTGGAAATGCTGCATGCTGCTTTTGCTCACATTTCATTATCCAGAGCAATCAATACAGCCATCTCTAACCTAAATTGGGGCAGGTGGAACACTTCAACCACGTGCCTGGAAAGAAGACGCAGTTAACCACAGGTTAAATGGATGAAAAATCTGTATGTAAGTATATAAAGAACTGAAAAAATAGATAATAGGATGGATCTGATACATATATTATCACAAAACCTGTACCCTGAAAATAGACAATATTTTCAGTTGCTTTCTGAATATACACCAGAAATCATAAACTACAAACTAATCATGAAAAAAAAAATCCCTCTTGCCTAGAATTTCTCTCTTTTAAACAACTTCTGGGTCAACAAAGAAATCCAAACAAAAACCACAGAATTTCTACAAAAGAACAAGAATGAGAATACTATCAAAACATATGGGATAGAGCTAAAGCAGCCATTAGAGGAAAATTCAATAGCTTTAAATAATTTTAGTAGAGGAATCCAAAAAGTGAATAAATAATGTTTTGGCATCTGGCTGAAAAAAAAAATGAAGCAAAGCAAATGGAAGGAATTAATAACAATATAATTAGTGATTTAGAACATAGAAAATATAGTACTAATACAGAAATATAACAAGTTCTTTAAAACGATAAAATAGACAAGACACTAGGCAAGTTAACAAAAAAAAAGGACAAAAAATAAAGGAAGAAATGATAACAGGGAAATAATGGTAGGAACAAAGGAAATAAAAAGAATCTAAGGGAACACTCAGCTCTGAAAATATATTTGAAAATCTGGCTGAACAGAATAACTTTTTTTTAAAGATTTTATTTATTTATTTGAGAGAGAAAGAGCGAGAGAGCATGAGCAGGGGGAGGGGCAGAAGGAGAAGGAGAAGCAGACTTCCCGCCAAGCAAGGAGCCTGACTTGGGGCTCGATCCCAGAACCCTGATCATGACCTGAGCTGAAGGCAGACGCATAATCAACTGAGCCATCCAGGCGCCCCTGAACAAAATAACTTTTATCTAGGAAAAGATAATCTACCAAAAATGACATCAAAAGACAGAAAAATCTAACAGTAAGTGAATAAAGAAAAGTTCCAAAAGCCAGCACCAGGATTAATGGGAAACACTGGAGTCATTCCAAAGTCAGCAAGAATTGACTCCCAAAGGTCAGTTCCCCATTGCCATTTCAGTGTAATTTTGTAATAGAAGTAATAGTGCAATCAAATAAAAGGGGTTTAAAATTTGGAAAGGAAGAGGCAAACTATCTGTCAACCCAAGAACTGATAAATCTTGGAAACTGTACAAATGAATAAATGAATACTATACAGCAGTGAAAAACGGATGGGTGATTGCTGTACATTTCTATGTGGCTGAAACTAAAAAACATAATGTAAAATAGCAATAAGAAATACACAGAAGAATGTGTACGGTATGATTCTATTTACCTAAGTATCAAAACAGACAAAATCATAGTGTTAGACGGTAAAACTGTTATACAGCAAAGGACTAATTAGTGCAAAATTCATCATAGTGTTCCTTTCAAGGGGCAGGGTAGGGGAGGTGATTTAGATGGGGGCACATGGGGTCTTCTAGGGTACTGATGGTCATTTCTTGAGCTGAGTGGTTGATGGATGGTTTTCATTGGTATTCTTTAATCTATATGTTCATCATATACTCTTTACATATGGTGTTTTCATAATAAAACTGAACTTAATTTTTCATATTTTTGCTTGTAATTAAAATGGAACTTATATTGAATGTGTTTGGTATTTTAGCATGTTGACATTTCAAGATGTCAAATTAATGAGGAAATCAACACATGTGTACTCTGGATTCAGGAAAGACTTACGCTGGCACCAACACAAAGAGAATTTAACTGTGAAAATAATTGTGAGGGCCATCTCAGATTTCTAAGAACTGAGTCATCATCAGGGGAAAGGAGGATTTTTCAAAAGCTAGACAGGAATAGTAATGATGAGACAAGCAAGGATAAAAAGAATATTCTTGCTGGAGAATAAAAATCAGCGAAGCTATTAAGAATTATAGATTTTTTGCCTTTATTTATTTTTCCCTCTAACTTTTCTCATCTGTAAATATTTCAATATGTACATCTAAAAATAAGAACTTTCTTTTTCAAAAAAAAAACACGTAATACCACTAACACACCTAAAAAATTAACCATAATTTATCCAGTCAGTGGTCAAATTTCTATATGCCTCATAAATGTAATAAATGCTTTTAAAAAATAGTTAAGCGGTGCCTGGGTGTCTCAGTCAGTTAAATGTCTGCCCTTCGGCTTAGGTCATGATCCTAGTGTCCTGGGATGGAGCCCCAAGGGCTCCCTGTTCAGCAGGGAGCCTGCTTCTCCCTCTCCCTCTCCCTCTGCTTCTGCTCGTGGTCTCTCTCTCAAATAAATAAATAAAATCTTTAAAAAAATAAAAAAACAGTTAAATAAGAATCCAAGTAAAATTTTCCATATTGCAATTGATGGGTACATCTTTTAAATCTCTTTTAACCTACAGGTTCCCTTTCACCTTTACTTAAATTGCAATGTATTTAAAAAGCAGAGAGTGTTCTTTCCTTTGTTTACCCAGTCTGGTTTTGTTGATAGCAGCCCTATGGTATTATTTGACCTGTTCCTCTGTCATTTGTAGTTCTTGTAAGTTAATATATTGATATGGAGAGGTTGTTCTCAAACGGTGGACCAAGACCACAGCCTCAGCATTACCGGGGAACTTGTTAGGAATACAAATCACTGAGACTTACTCCAGGCCTACAGAATCAGAAATTCTGGGCTTGCAGTCCAGCCATCTGTGGTTTAACCTAGCCTTCCAGGTGATTCTGATTCTGCTGATGTTTGAGAACAGCCAGCCTAAAAGTTTAACTCAGGTTTGATGTTTTTTTTTTGTCAAGACCACTTAACAACAATGGTGTGTTCTCAGTGGCATGTTCTCTTAAAAGGCACATAATATCTAATCGTCTTTCCTTTTATGGCCATTGATGCTCAGTGTTTAGATTCATGAGTACATTAGAGATTGCAAAATGGAGTTAGACTAATTCTATCATTCTTCATTTATTACCTGAAATACTGCTAAAAAGTAAAATAGCTCTCATCTATAACTTAGTAACTCAGTGTCCTTACAATTTCAAATCAACTGAAAAGTTGAAAGAATAGTACAATGAAAAGCCATATATTTTTTACCAGATTCACCAACTGTTAACATTTTGCCACATTTGCTTTTACCGCTCTCTCCACACACACACACACACACGCATGTTTATATCTGTATGTATATTTGAAAGCAACTTGACACTTTTCTCCTAAATACTTCAGCATGTATTTCCTAAGAATAAAGGTATTCTACCAAACCATCCAAGAAATTTAATATTGATTCAATAATATCTAATAAAGGCTCTATATTCAAATTTCTTCAATTTTCCACAAAATATAGTTTATTGCAGTTATTTTTGTTTCAGGATCCAATCAAAGATTACATATTACATACATTTCCTTTAATCTAGACTAGTCCCCTTTCCTATTTGCCTTTCATGGAGTTAATATTTTTGAATTTTTCTATTGCAAAAGAAGGAAAGTTCAGTTTATGAATTTACTTAACTTATTAATAGCATATAATAACAATACTTAAAGTGATTTGTCATTATCATAAAATGGATTTAAAATCTATCCTATAACTTTCCAAATAGCATTAATCTACATGAAACACGCCCCACTCTATTTTTCTAAGCCATCATGAAATTCACTCTTTTCTTAGCGAAAATGCCTCCGTTAAAATTCTTGTTCTTGTTCTTTTATCTCCATTAAACATATGCTCAATAACGTGAATGTTTACAGTTTATTTTCTAAAACAATCTGCAAGAAGATTAAATTATTTCAGGTTTTCAAGGTAAAGGAGAAAAAAAGAATTTCAACTTAAAAAAAGATATATATAGTGGGTATATATATATAATATACATATATATAAAAATATATATATATATAGTGGGTAGATTTTCAGCCTTTGGAGGAAATAAATAACTTCTTTTTTCTTGAATTCTCAATATTCAAAACCAAAATTCTTTCCTTTACTCTGTATATGTTTCAAGTAATTTTTGTTATGACTAGAAAGGAGAGCTAGTGTTGTGTATATTGTTGTAGTTCATGCAGTGAAATGACTTCCTTATTCTCCATGGAGCTTTAGAAAATGTCCCTGTTCTTGCATTACTTTGATGTTGGAGGGCCATTCTTTGGCTACTTTATTAAACACATCATTTCAGATACAAGTTTGTTTTGCTTTCCAGTTCTGCCCAACTTTTCCTGAGTTGTTTTTCCTTACTCATCTTCTTCTTTTTGGTCCTTCCTTGAATTCTGTGTGTGTGTGTATGGGTGCCCGCGCCCATGTGAGCACAGGCTAGAGAAGAGGATGGATTGCTTTCTAACGGAACTACCTGCCATGAATATTTTGCATTAATCATATATTTGATAGTTTGTAACTTAGTAACTTTGTAACTTAGTTTGTAACTATTTCTGCTAATGTTGGATAGACTACAAGATATGAGAGACTGCATCCTATCTTTAATAATACAAACGAAAAATTATTCTTTGGTATAATTAATTTTTAGAGACTTAGAGTGAGCAGTCATTAGATGTATATAACTAACCTCACCTCAGGTCTTTGAGTCCTGGAAAGGCCTTGACTAGAGTCAAATGCCTTCAGGCCCAACACCAGAGCCACACCTTCTAATGAGGGACCCCTTTCCCAGGCTCTTATGGTATCTCTTTTTTCTGCTCTCTACCCCACGGTTGTTTATACCACCCCATCCTGTAGTCATCTGGGTTTCTTTCAAGTTTGTAGGCCACCATTGGAAATTACAAGCAAAATTAATTTTTATTTAAGGATACCAGACCAGTCTTTTCAAACAGAGTGTGTTATTTGGCTCGCAATACTATTTTTCATGCCTCATCACAATTTCCTACATGGCAATGGAGAAAGGAAATGTAGCAGGAAACGATCTGGGCCAGAACTACTGTGAGACAGCCGTGGGAGGGCTGAGAAACAGTGCCCTGGGACTTAGCACCAAGTGACGTTGGCTGTCTGACAGAGGCAGGCAGGGGACCCCAGACTTAACCTGATCTGGGGGACCTTGCTGATCTGGGAGACTCAGCATCTCGGCACAGAGTCCATCACAGGCTTCTGACGCCCCTGAGACCATCTCATTCTTAGAAGCCACTCCCCCAGATTGCACAGTGTGGCTGTCCTGCCTTCCTCCAGCAGCCCTTGCAGTGGTCTCGAGCTACATATAACTCCCGCGTGTTTGCTCAGCTGCGGGGGGCCTGCTTACCCTGAAGATCTAGCCAAGCAGAGAAACCACGTGGCAGTTCTAGCCAATAGGATATCATGGCTCGCCATAGACGTAAACAAACTAGTATTCGATGAATGTGAACAGCACAACTGTTTTATTTTCTGGGTTTTGGTAAATATATTCCTTTATAAGCTGACTTACTTTTCTTGACTTTCTATTTATCCCTCAGAGATGAATGCTGATCATGCTTCAAGTCATGTTTTAAAAGGAAGCCAGAGACCTTTAAATGTATTTTATTCTTAGCAGTCCCTCAAACTTCCTTTGTTAGATGTCTTTCACAATGCACTATAAAAATAAAAACACTCACCGCTGTCTCCTGGCATATAACAACACATTACTGTCTTTTTATTTTTCCTTTTTGGTCAATTTAAAGTCACCACTTATGATGGGGGGGAAAGCTTTATTTTTGTTCGGAAGAAAAATCCAGTGTCAACAAAAATGGAACACAAAGGAACTCATTCCTTTGTTTATATTTTAAGTTTGGTTCCCTCTACAGAAAGGACAGCCTGACATGGACATATTAACATGACAGCAAATAAGACATTAAAAACATAGACCTTTAATATCAATCCTTGACATTTTGTATTGAACAGAAGAATCGTATAAACAAGAAATAAGCCTTCAGATTCGTTTATTAGGTCCTCGTAGAGCCAAAAAAATGACAATTTTATATGTTTTATCAAGTTTGCCCACTACACATGAAGTTAAAAATAGTCACCATGCCATGATTTTTTTAAAAAGTCAAATTTACAGAGTGAAGAGATAAGTCAATTTATGGATCATGTTTAAACTATAAGGTGATAAAATTACCAGTTTGTGGTCTATTTCTCAGCTTATATGGAATTTAGGGTGTTACTAGGGGCCAGATATCTGAGCCACTTTTAGCCTGGGTTCCTAAATGATCACCAAGCATCAGAATTACCTACGGGCAATTCTAACCTCAGGCTGGTACATGGCCAAGATATATATATATATATATATATACATATATATATATATTCTCCAAAATCACGCTATTGTCAAAGTCTGACGTCAAATGAGGGAGAGAAAAACAGCAGCATCTCTTACAGATTTCTCATTTAACCTGGTTTATTTCATGAAGCATATTAGAAATAACCCCAGAACCATTGCTCTTTTAGGTGCAGTAAGTACTAGATTATCTGGGGGCACTTCTGTCCTCCCGTTTCAATTTATAGATGAAGAAATTAAGGCAGAGAGGCATGGGGCAATATGCCCAGGTCTCCAGTGCACTTGGGTGGAACAGAGGCAAAGTAAGGCTTCTTGTGTATTGCCAGGGCTGAATTTATGCACAGATAAAAGTAGGTAGCTGCCAATGTGTTATAATATGTAATGATCCTGGAAAAGCCAATATACTCTTGCCATTTTGCCAGGATGGCTGAAGTATTTGCCTCCAATGAAGGACACATGCACCAACCAAGAAGGATATTTCATAAAATAGTAACCTGCTGAGACATACCTACATGTATAAGTTTAGCTTCAGTACTACTGAGAACAAATAGCACATAAAAAAAGATAAATTTTGATGGTAGGGAGGCAATGCTAGGAGATGTAGATGTTCAGTGCTGGAGTAAGGATGGAAGTATCTTCTAAACTAATTATGTCAAATGTACAAGATTTTGTGAGGACCCTGGACTCCTGGGAATTGGGGTCCCCCAATATAGGGTAGCATTGATAAAAGGAGAATGGAATGGCAGCAAATAAAAACATGCCAAATATACAATTTTGCTTAGCAACAGGTTTTTATATAACTAAAAGACTATTAGAATTGGTATAAATGGAGGAGGGTGTGAGGTTAACCATGGTTTACAGCACTAGTGAATCCAGTTTATTCACTTACATAGGACTTAGGAGTTTACAAATGTTTTTAAAATGGTGTCTTAAATAATCCTTTTGGTCACTATTGAAATAAGCATTGTAATTATACTCAATTTGTGTTACGTTGATTCATTTATTTACTAAACCAACTAATATTTTTTTGAACACCTATCATGTGCCAGGCTAGAGATGAACCACGACGAACAAAAGAAACAAATATTTTTCCCCTTCGGGCCTATAGATAGGTATGGGGCCCTCTTATTTATGACTTTGGGAGTATTCAGCTGCCTGGAACACAAAAAATATCAGGACATTTGAAAACAGAGTTTGGTAGAAATGACTTCCTTTAGAGCACTATCTGAAGACTAGTTGGGAGCATACATCATTTAAGTATATCTGGAAAGCTTCATATTCAGAGGAAGTGGATGTGGGAAATGCCAGCGAGACTGAGGTCTTGAATTCAGTTCTGTCCAAACTAAGATTATTACCCTTGAAACAGATTTGTTACAATATGGTTTAATTCATATGCCAGTACTAATAATCTCTGATAGCTCCCTATTTCTGTTTTATTATTATTACCAAACTTATGTTACCATTTAGGGGCTAGTGTTACACCATAGGATCATTCGTAAAGCCAAACTGAAGGTCTTCAGACACACGAGACCTAGGAATGTGAAAAGCCAGCCCAGTCTCCTGGAACTAAATAAACCCACAACTGAGCTCAGATTTGCAAAACCCAGCAAGCAGAGCAGACAGCCCAGACTGGTGCAGGCCAAACACGTTTCCCAGACCTGCAAAGTAGCCAGCCATCATGTATCAGCAGGGAGAGGCTTTGGTTAGAGGGGATGGCAAAGCAAACAACCAGAAGCTCCCCAGCCCAGCGAGACCTAAACAAAAAAACTGTTATCTGTAACCATAGCTGAAGTTCCAGCATGACCTGTTTACTGAACGGAGTGTGGTCCCTCGGTTAGCCCACTTTCAGAATAATGTTTAACAAAAGTGGAGTTCAGTTTCACCAAGACTCAGTCACTCTTGGGCACTGAAATTAGACTTAACTGAGGTACCTGAGAAGACTGGATGAGCTTATGTCACTGCTTCAGGGATAGTTGGGGACTGGCAACAGCCACATGGCCACACACTCACATTTTATCAAAGAGCAAACCAAGATGCACAATTCCGAGTGTTATTTTTGGAGAAGTCTTTTGTCTCGCCTTTATCCTTCATTCCCCTCCTTGGATGCTCAATGTTCATTCACGGCGCACGTGCGTGCGTGTGTGAGTGTAGGCATGTGTGTAGTGTGTACCATGGACTCCTTTGCAGTCTGGTGAAGCATATGGAACCCTTCTCAGGATAATCTTTCTCAATTCATAAAATAAAAAAGCATTGCAAAGGTAACCAAATATGATGAAATAGTTATCAAATATTTAAAAAAAAGCAAATTCATGATACGGTATTATATGTGCTATACACACACACACACATTAAATACATATCAAACAACAAGACCTAGGGTGGATCTACTAATTGTAATTTCAAAGCAGTAATGAGCACAGAAGGTATTTTGAGATGCTTCAACCCTGTAATGTGATGTAAAAATATTTATGATTTCCACGGGTGATAGTTATGGGTACTTCTAATACTCCTATGGTCTGTTGTTGATATTAATAATTAAAGAGATGCTAAATTTCAATTAGTGGTTACAAAAATAAATATGTACAATTTATTTTCTATTATTTAATAAAAGAAATACAAATAGATATATAAAAGATATGCAAATTATGTATTATTTATTAATAAATTAAAATAGGTGGGGTTTTTTTCCCCATTCAGGCTCACAGACCCCTGAATTCTATCTAGAACTCCAGGTAAAGAACTGCTAGGTAATCAGTCAAGTGCTTTCTTCACCTTAGACATTGCAAACTAGTAGTCTATGGGCCACATCTGGTCCACAGGTGTATATGATCGGAATTGCCAGTGTAAAAATTTTTGATATTTTATATAAAAGTATTCAGATCTTCAGCCTCCTTTGAAAAAATGGTGTATCTGACAATTGGGCTAGATGCTATGTGGCAAAAACTGTCTGGAACTCAGTAGTTGCTCCACATACAATGGGCATGGGCCCACGTCCTGCCACAGGGCCCAGCTGGCTCACCTTACTCATGGAGACCACCTGTGTGGTCATCACAGACATTTAAGCATTGGTCGGACTGAAGTCCACAGTGGTGGAAACTCTCTTGTTGATTTCTGTGTCCTGGTACTAGTTCAGCACCAGTTAGCAGGGAGGTATTTGATTGTTTTACAATAAATGCATTAGAAGTTGCTAGTAATGATAATAATGGTAATAACAACAATAATAGTACCTACATTCATTGAGTATTTATTATGCACAAAAGACTGTTCTAAGCACACTTATTTTTTAAACTTGACAATGGCTGTATGAAATAGAAGCTGCTATTACCCCATTTTATAGATGATGAAACAGAGGCTCACATCTTATCTAAGTTCTCATCATCACACACTTAGAGCACAGAGCTTCCTTGTAGTTTCTCAAATCCCCCATTTATAAAAGGGGGTGCTTTTGTCTGATGAGGTAGAGTGCTTCTATTTCATACTACCTGTTGTTTGCTATCTTTGCCCTATTAAAGGGGCAGCCCTTCTCCATGCCATGCCAAGTGTTGACCAATATGGTAGACAGAATACTAGGCTAAGGGTAGAGAGAACTAGGTTCAATAGCAAGTCATTTAACCTCCCCCACCCTTCATTTTTTATTTGTAAATTGAGCATTGGACTGTATGATGCTTAATATTTTTTCCCACTATTTTCCCTATTGACTTTACATTCATCCACAATTAGTTTTCTAGAAATCTTTCCCTGAGATACCAGGTTGACCTAAGAATCTCCTCTGAGCTTCCCTGTGAGCAGTCCTGCTTTAGCATTCATTCAGTCATTCATTCATTCAACAAACATTCATTGAGTGGGGTAGGCACAAAAATGGCCCCTTAAACATATTCATGTCCTAATCCTTGGAACCTGGGAATATATTAGGTGACATGGCTGTTATGGGCTGAATTGTATCCCCCTACAAATTCATGTGTTGAAGTCCTAAACCCCAATGTGACTATATTTAGAGGTACGGTCTTTAAGGAAGGAATTAAGGTTAAATGAGGTCATAATGGTAGGGCCTTAATCCAAAAGGCCTGGTTTCCTTATGAAGAGGAAGAGATACCAGGAGTGTGTGTGTGTGTGTGTGTGTGTGTGTGTGTGTGTGTGTGTGTGTATAGAGGGAAGCCCATGTTAGGATACAGGGAGAAGGCAGATGTCTAGAAGCCAGAAACTGAGGTCTCACCAGAAACCAACTCTGCCGCTACCTTGATCTTGGACTTTCAGCCTCTGGAACTCTGAGAAAAAAAAAAAAATTCTGTTTTTTAAGGCACCTAGTCTGTGATATTTTGTTACGGCAGCCCTGGCTGACTAATACAATGGCAAAGGGATTAAGGTTGCTATTCCACTGAGCTTGCAATAGGGAGATTATCCTGGATTATCTGGGTGGGGCCAACATAATCATAAGGGCCTTCAAGTATGGAAGAGGGAGGCAGAAAATAGAGAATCAGACAGATGGCAGTGTAAGAACAACTGTGCTTGATGTCACTAGCTTTGAAGTTGGAAGAATGGGGCCACAAACCAGGGAATATGGGTGGTTTCTAGAAGCTGGGAAAGGCAAGGAAACAGATTCTCCCATAGAACCTCCAAAAGGAACTAGCATGCTGACATTTTGATTTTAGCTTAGTGAGGTCCATTTCAGACTTCTGACCTCCAGAACTGTAAGATAGTAAAATTGTGGTGTTTTAAGCTGCTAAATTTTGGTAATTTCTTACAGCAGCAATTGGAAACTAATACAAGTGTCTGTTATGTGCAGGAACTGTTATGGGAAACATATTGAAATGATCTATCTAGATCATTCTTTACCGCAAGACTGTAAGCTTCAATGATAAAGTCAGCACCTACAAAATGCCTTGTACTAAAGAAGCAATCCCAAAAGATTTGTGGAATTCAACTGCATTGGTATTTCTTAAATCCCTGCATCATACTGGTCTGCATGATTATTAGTTGGTTGTGGGGGTTTACTATTTTGTTTTTTCCTTTCAGACAATATAACTGTGATCACAATCAGGCAGTCTTAGAGATGGAAGGGACTTCAAAATATGAAGTACTTTTTAAAATCCAACAAACTATTTCACGTAATAATTCTTTCTAAAAGTAACCTGCTTTTCAGTATTACTTTGGAACACCTACTGTTTCATTTGTTGACCATTTTATTTGCTAAGGAGTTATTTCTTATCTATAGCCAAAATGTGCTTTATTTTCACTTCTTTCAAACACGTAGTTAAGCTAAGTTAAACTTAGTTTAGTTAAGTTAAATTTAGCTTAGTTAAGCTGAGCTTAGTTTAGTTAAGCTAAGCCCTCTAGAGCAACCAGGAATCATTTGAATTCTGCTTGTATATGATAGTCTTTCAATGTGAAGGTAGCCATCATGAAGACTCCCATTATTACCCCACTCTGGCATAAATTTTATTTTGTAATATAGGCAAATAATTCAAATGTCTTGACATTCTCCTCATACGCACTCCATTATGCCCAATCTAGTCTAGACACAGTCTCTTGATTAATAATCCTTTTAAAACGCAGTGCCTAGTATGAAGCACAGTTTCCAGATGTCTAAACAGCTCATTGGCAAATAGACTGTTATCTCCTTTGATCCGTATGTGATGCTATGTAGCCTGCATTAGTTTTTCAGGGAGAGAAAAGCGTACTTAGCTTGTAGTTGGCTAAATCCTAATTTTTTAAATCACGTGTTAAATTGGGGCTTTTTTAATCCCATACTTGTACATTGATTACTTGAGTCCAAGAGCACAAAACCAATTTTTCCCTTTTCAACATTATTTTTACTTTCTTTCAGCCTAATGAACTAATTTAGAATTGTGATTCTGTCAGGTAAAGTATCAATAGTTTCCTCTCTATTAAGTTCAACATTTATTGAGCAATTACTAAGTTCCTAGCATTACATTAGATGCATCAGATCATTTAAGAAATTAATAGCATACGTTGCTATCCAAGTGATAATGAATTTAATAAATAGGATGGGATTAAAACTAAAGCCCTTGCTACAAAATGTCAGTGATTCCTTAATAGACATGCTCTGTGTGCTGTCAGATTTGAATCATGCTAACCACACAACCTTATCCTTATCTAGTACCCATTTCTTCATCCTGTTCCTTATACTGAAATTTTGCCAAATACCTTTCTGAAATCCGGATGCACTATATTGCTCTTATTTAATATATGGTGTCATATGTCTTAACAAGGAAATGTGTTTAGATTTGGTACCTGCATGCCTTATAACACTTAGCCCTGGGCAACATACATTAGATCAGAGGCATCCTCTCTCCTCCCCTTTCTCCACCTTCCTTAGATAGGTTTCCAACAAACAGAATAAAAGCAAATAAGGTCTGAAAATATCAGAAAACGAAACCTAATTTGAATGGAAAGTTCACGTTTCCTTTCAAAGAAGAAAGAATTCAAGGCTGGAGAGACAGATGCAGAAAATAACATGGTTGATAGAGCAGGATACCTAAGCAGGATTTCTGAGAAAGGTAAGTGAAGAAGTAGCATTGCTAGTTTTAGTTTGTAATTTTCCAAGCAATCCCAAAGGGTTTAGCCAGAGAGGGCCCCAGAGGGCAGTGCAGTGTGGTGGGCCTTGTATGGAGTCGTCTTAGCAACGAAGTCCTCTTGCTGCCTGACTCAGCCAGGCAGGAAAGTGAGAGCAGCTTTGAGGAATGTGCTGAACCGTGCAAGAGGTTGGTTTCCCAATTTCAGGAAAGTTAAATTAAAATTTCCTCAGTGTATGTGATATTCTTATTCCTAAGGCTTTTGGTTTGAAAAATTGGCTTGAGCAATGTTCTGACAAACAAGGGGTGTTGAGAGACCTTAACGACATTACCAGGCGGTTGAAATGTAAGTGCGTTCTCCAGCTCTTAAAAGCAAGTCTTAGTTACTACACTCTGATACGGGCCCACCTTGCTTTGGCTGGGAAACTGGAATGGAAGGTGGACTCCTCTCACTGCTTTCCATCCTCCTACCACGCAATTCTTTCTTCCAGAAGCCAGAATGGGTATTCTAAAGCAAAAGTTGGCTCCTGTTGACAATGCTTTGATGATTCCCATTGCCTTTAGAAGGTAAGAGCTAACCTTCTTATGGTGATATTCAAGGCCTTAGATGTGGCTAATACTTCCCTTACTTAATCTTCCTCTACCTCAGTCCTCCAGAACTACTGACATTTCTTGATTCCACCAAAATCTGTCTTGCCACCTTTACCTGCTGCCCTCCCTGCTTGGGATGCCCTCCCTCTATCTCCATCTCGTCTTTTAGATCTTAAAAGTCATCATCCACTTCCCCCAGAAGCCATCCCAACTTCTCTCCTTTTTCTGTCCAGATTGTGGGGAGAGTGGCCACACACGGTATTATTATGTAATAATGATTACAGAGGATAAAGCAAGCCCCTGTTTAAATGCCTGAAGGATTGCACAGGATTCACAAAATGTGTATCCATCACAGCACTTTATGCTAATGAGAAGCTCATTTGATACCCACAGTTAATTGGCTGGATCAGACTGCTTCAGCAGCTTATGTCTGTAGAGGGCAAGTGATTCCATAGGCACCCCCTCCCCCATGAGCTCCGTACTTTCCTCCATGAGCACTACAAATAGAACTCGGAGCTTGATCTTCCCACATCCATCTTCTCTAGTCCCTGTCCCACCATTCAAAATCCTGCTTAAATGTGCATTTTCCACAAAGCTTTCCATGGTCCTTTTAGCTGGAACTAATTCTTTAATAATGTTTACCTTAGTTTATCCATTTTTTTAGCTAGGGGAACTGGGCAAATTTTTGGTTCCTCTAATCCATTTATGAAAAGGAGGACTCCTTAAGGAAAGGGTCATTTTGGCACTTTGCTTTTAACCCAGACAATACTGGATTAACAAAAATATCATTTATTTTCATTCGGAAACCCTATCCTTTCTATAGAATAGTTTGTTTTGGATGTCACAACCTCCATCGGCTATTGGTTAGCGTTGCCATCTATAAGTATGGTACCCACAGACCAACTTCTCTTTTTTTTTTTTTAAACAGTCTCTGCTTGTTTGTCTCTACCGCCATTCTAGCCACATGCAAATACTTTGCCTACCTTTAATTCCATGTCTCTCTTAAGCAGTTTTCTGTCTTGGAATGCTCTTCCTCCCACCCCCTCTGTCAAATTCCTACCTAGCTTCAAGGTTTACCTTAAATGCTATCTTCCACGAAACCCTCCTGGTTTACTGATCTGAGTGTGAGCTCCCTCTTTTGAACTCCCCATTCCTCTCCCAATGTCATTTGTTTATACTGCTCTGGGGCAATGTCTTTTTCTGTTATTGGTTTTCATGATTTCTGTATGCTTTTCCCTTTCAATTAAACTGCAATTTCCTTCAAAGCAGGGTCTCATCTTATTTCCTGTATCCACTATGGCTCCTAAAACAGAGCCCGGTGCACAGTAGTTGATCAATAAATATTTGTTGAATGAATTGAAAAAAAAAAAAAAGGTAGGTGCTCTATAAACATCTGTTGAATTGAATGAATCACAGAAATTTCCAGCCATGACCTATTTTTTGAGACTTCATTGGACCCACATGAGAGCTACAAGTTGTGATCATTTCTTGAGATTTTTCTCCTCATGATAGTATCTGCTAAAACAGTCCTCCAGAAGGAGGATGAATGACAATAACTTTGAGAGGGGCAGGCAGAGCTAGGAAGATAGTATACCTCTCCAGCATTCTCTTCCAGATCACTCCTAAGGCAATAGGCGGGCCAGTCTACATTGACTTGGGAGAGTTGTCATTTCCATATATCTCCTACTGAGAGGAAATAGTCCTTTCCTTTTAACTCTCCCAACCAGGTCAGGGCCCTTGCATAATAATCCATCCTTAGACTTCTAGTCAAGGGTGGTGTTCAGAAAAACTTCCACTTGGTTTGGTTTGGCCATAAAAACTCGTGAACTGATATTACAGAGAGGAAGAGTGAGGAGAACGATCCTGTGAGCAAGAGGAAATAATGATGACTTTTGCCAGCAATATCATAGTAAACTAGATCTTTATAGAGAAAGAGGATTGCATATTTATCTCATTGGAACAAAACTCTTCTCTGACCAGAACCAGAATGGTGGCTCTAACAGAATGAACACTTGGCCAGAATTGCAAACTAAGTTAAAGGGGAGTCTAGCAGCACTTTCACTTTCTCTTTATTCTTTCATTTCACTAAGTTACCATATCAGAAACATACATCCTATATATTAATGCCGCAAAGGCAACATTCCTGGTACTGTCCTCTTTTTTTCATCTGTGCGGGTTACACACAAGTGTTCACTTTGTGAGTCTTCACCAACTTGTACACTTAGGATTTATGCGCTGTTCTGTGTGTGTGTTATATTTCAATAATGAAGTTTCTTAGAAAAACAAACTCAATGGAGGGCTAAGCAGCAGAAAAGAAAAATGAAAGAGCTAAACAGTGAGCTGAAAAATGGAGCAAGTATCCTTACAGAACAGAGCACAAGGAATAAATAAATGAAAAGTGAGCAAGAGAAGTTAAGAGACCTGGATGAGATATTTGCAAGTTTGAAAGTCTGTTTAATGATGCATGAGTCTCCTGGGTTAGTCAGAAGGAATAAAATAGAGATAATGAA
The DNA here is from genome assembly GCF_037043125.1 of Eumetopias jubatus. Taxonomy (NCBI): domain Eukaryota; kingdom Metazoa; phylum Chordata; class Mammalia; order Carnivora; family Otariidae; genus Eumetopias; species Eumetopias jubatus. The sequence continues at coordinate 40,896,887 of NW_028274820.1, forward strand.
GGAAATCCTCAAGTAAATGACAAAAGAAGTAACACCTGAAAAAAAGGAACACAATCTTAGATTGAAAGGGAATACTATGCACCAAATAGGATGAAACAACTTCATACATTTGCACAAAATTATGACATTTTGGCACATTAAAGATTAAAAAATGCAAAAATTATTCTAGAGAATCAAAACAGATAACTCATAGATTTCTCACCTGCAATCCTAGCTGAGAGAAGACAATGAAGCCAAATCTTCAGAGTATTGAAGGGAAAAGAACTTTTGAGTCTAGAATTAAGATTCAGCCACAGTTGATGAGGGTTTCAAGCATTCAAGGTATAGAGCACACTCAATAGCCTACTCTAAAGAGCTTTCTCTCTTGCACATAGAGCCCTGTTTTTCTGAAGTGTTCTTTTTTCCTCCATGTGATTCAGGGATGAGGCAAGACAAACTCTATCATACATCCTAGGAACTCTTTCTCCCTTCCCACAGGTAACTTAGCAACAAGCCGGTTCAGTGGGGAGACCTATGAAGTCTCTAGCTGACACGAGAGCTGGAAAGAAAACTGCAGGTAGCTGCTGTCCCACTTCCACATATTCTCGCCAGCAAGGCCACAGCCCTGACTGAGTCACAAGATTGGTAAAGAATCTCTGCTGTTCTAGCTTCTTCATGCATGTTAAAGCTGCACAGGCATGAGCTCTCTGCCCCAGGGCACGACCCGTGGTGCATCCTGCTTTGCCTGGTTTAAGAACAACTCTCTGTGGGGACTAAGTACATTCTTGGAAGACCTTCTTGTAAATGTTGTCCAACAATCCAAGTGTTATCCATGTCACAAGTTGATAGTGGTGTTTGCCCTCACCTTCTAGCCCCCCAAAAGGGTAGATCTTAATTAGTTTGTGCCAATCATAGTAATCCCATGCCCCTTGACAGTCATCGGTATAGAAAGGGCTGAGTGACTCAATCCTGGTCAACTTGATGTGAGGAGAATTGTGCTGGGGGACTATGTGAAAGTTCTCTTTTCCTTTCAAGAGATCAAGAATGGAAGAGGCAATGTACACTTCCCTTGGACATTGTCACGTCAGCCTGTGATACCTGGGATTGTGGTGACCATTGTCAAGAAGGGAGTTAATCCCAGAGCAGATGAGAAAGGTAGAGGATGGCAGCGTGAGATGAGAAGAACAGTTCCTTCACATGATATCTTTGTGTGCAGCTGCTCTATCTCAGGACCTGCTGGTGAGATAATTGAATTCCTTTATTTTTAAAACGATTTGAGTAGGGATTTGTGTTACTTGTAGCCAAAAGTTTCTTAACTGAAACATACTGAACTCAAGAAATTTAACATCCACAGATCTTCTCAGAGAGAGTTTACTCTAAAAAGAAGTAACTCTAGAGAGAAGCAAGAAATACAGTAATAATGATAAGCAAGGAAATGAGTGAAACGTAATGCCAAGCATAAATAAGAAGGAATGCAAAACAAATATTTGTGAGCATTTAATATCCCGCAGAATTAAACAAGTGATAAACAGGTTTTAGATGATCTGCTATGAGAGAAACAGAGGAATTCTTTTGGAAGCTTAAAGAAAGCCTTACAGAGGAGGTGGCATGTAGGCGAGGCCTTGAAGATGGGGTCGGATTTTGGGGCAGGAAGGGGCTGAAGAGCAGTCTGTGGTTCAGGGGCAGGGGGAGACCCATGGGAAGCTGGAGCCTCAGAACTGGAGAACCTACAGCAATTACTGTCCCAAAAAGTCCCAAGTCCAAAGTGCTCTCCTGCCTACAATATGCTTCAGAAATAAAACGGCAAATATTAGCACACCTTTGCTACCCAAAGGCAGGACAAACATGTTTTTTAGTGTGGCAATCTGGTTTCCATGTGTCCAGAAAAAATAAGAATGGGGGAAGGGGTCAAAGGAAGGGCACCTTAAATCATCTGAAGGGCAGAAGCACTTCTGGGGATATGATGATAGACTAGGAAATGAGGGGTTTTCTGACCATAGTGACAGCAAGCAAAGCAAGGAGACTTTTTGAGAGGCTTGCACAATCTCAAAGGAGAGTAGAAAGGGTAAATATGAAATAGTTCATCGAAGAGGTATTTATTTTAATGGGGTTAGTGAACTAATCCCTAAAAAGCCTACTGAATTAAAGTAAGAAAATGAAGACAAAATCAAATAAGCAAACCAAAATCTGTGCTCTTTCCCCTTTTCTGCTACTTATTGGTTATGTAACTTTGGCAAATCATGTCCCCATCTCAGTGACCTTAGTGATAAGAAATCAGCTTCCTGATCTACTTTATAGGATTATCTTGGGATCTGAGCAGACTATGTAAGTGATCAGGGATGGAGAAAAATTTTAGAGTCTATGAGGCATAGAAGGAATCTGCTCTGTTAGAACATATTTTTGAAATGTGGCAAGATTGGCCACTCAGGAGAGATGACTTGGAACACTAAAATGTTGGAGAGTGGAAAGCTCAGTTTCCAGGGTGATTGTGGCACAGAACGCAGGAAGCCACCAAGTTTAGCTCAGGCAAACTTCAAGAACATTGTAGGCAAGGAACCAAGTAGGAGCTGGGATTGGAGACACATATAGAAAGGAATTATTAGATTTTTGAATGGTATGGGAGCTATGCCAAGACTTGCAGCTTTGGTCTGGAGGCTGCAATTAAGGGTGAGCTTAGAAGGGAAAAATGAAATGGAGGAAAGAACCTGAACCTTTTTTGAAGCTGTAACGATATAATTTGCATGTTCAACCCCAGAGGTTCCACCACACCACAGGAAAATGTTTTATGTGCTTTCCTGTCTTTATGAAGCTTGGCAAAGGTGATGGAGGATGGAGTGTTTGAAGAAAAAGGCAGAGGATAAGCTCTCAGGCCCATAGCATGGGCAAGGACACTAGAAAATCACTCAAGAAACTGCAACCATCTCAGGAGCCTCCCTGCCTGATTTGTCCCTGGAGCTTTTCTCTCTCCAGATCCCACTCTGGAAATTAGGTGTGTAAACATACTTGGGAATTGTTAGAGGCACTCAGAATCATCTGCTGGCTTCCCACCTCTAAAAGACTAGACCAGTTATACTTCAACCTCTGGGTCATTTCAAAGATTTGGGAGTTTGGTTTTTTGATTGTCACAGTGATTGGGGACCATTATTAACATTTACTGGGCAAATGTTAGGGATATTGACATGATGCAAGACAGTCCTGGCACAAGGCTATATAGAAAATAATATGTCTTTGGGACAGTCCTGCACAATGAAGAATTGTTCTGTACATGACTTTTGAATGTCCAACTAGACAGTCACAAATTTGGACAAACCTATGTATTCTTTCAACTAAAAATCTAATTCCATTATATATATAAGCACAATGTATTTATTATACAGTTTTAACACACCCTAAATTTTCTAGGAATAAAACCTTATGCCTTGCTCAGAACTTTTTTTTTTTTTTTTAGGTTGCTCATTGTTTTGGAAATTTGTGGAACTGTTGGAAAATTGCAACATTGTTCAGGGAATTTAGTTGTCTATATGACACATTTGTCTTGGCTTGTATTTATAGCTGTTGAAGTCAAACGTGGTTCTCTATCTAAATGCCAGCTTCTGACTACTTCCTTATGTCTTTCAATGTAGTTATTCCCAAGCAAATTGGGATACACATTATTGGAATATGTATTATTTTATTAAAAATCATTCTCCCCAGATGGCGGAGGAGTAGGAGACCTAGATTTCGTCTGGTCTCAGGAATTCAGCTGAATAGGGATCAAACCATTCTGAACACCTACGAACTCAACAGGAGATCGAAGAGGAGAGTAGCAACAACTCTGAACAGAGAAGCGACCACTTACTGGAAGCAGGGACCCAACAAGCAGCAGAGCCGGGGAGACTCCCCTTTCTCCCCCGGGGAGACTCCCCTTTCTCCCCCGGGAGGAGCAGCACGTGAACGCACCGCAGGGATCTGCTGGGTTTGGAGACTCCACACGGTGTCGGGTGCCAGAGATAGAAACGCTCGGTCACAGGCCGGGTGAGCATGGAGTGCGGCCGGAGACCAGGGAGACGGGAATGACTGCTTTTCTCTGGGGGCGCACTGAGGAGCGGGGCCCCGAGTTCTCAGCTCCTCCGGGTGGAGATTGGGAGGCCACCATTTTCACCCTGGTCCTCCAAACCTGTACCGAGAGCTTGCAGGGAACAAAAGCTCCTGAGAGCAAACCCAAGCAGCTTGCTTAGCCCAGACCGACAAGGGCGGGGCAATTCAGCCTCCAGCAAAGACATTTGGAAACCATGGCAACAGGCCCCTCCCCCAGAAGATCTGCACGAACAGCCAGCAAGCCAAGACCAAGTTTACCGATCAAGGAGAACGGGAGAACTCCAGCGCTAGGGGAATACTGCACATAGAATTCATGGCTTTTTTTTACCATGATTCATTAGTTCATCAAAGTTAGTTTTTTTAACTGTTTTTTTTTAATTTTTCTTTTTTCCCTTTTTCAACCAACATCTTACCAATCGCTTTTTAAAAAAAAAAAAATTTTTGTATTTTTCATTTTTAGAGTCATATTTTATCCGTTCATAGTAGTTACCCTTATTTTTGGCATATATATATAAGTTGTTCTCTCTTTAAAATTTTGAGATACAGTTTCTTCTAACAGATCAAAATATACCCTAAATCACTAGTGTATGGCTTTGTTCTAGTCTCCTGCCTGATCACATTCTCTCCCTTTTTTCTTTTTCTTTTTTTTTTAAATCTTCTTCTTTCTTTTTTCAAACAACTTCTTACCGTATCAATTCCTTTTATAAAATCTTTTATAACTTTCATCTTTACAGTCATCTTCCATCCCTTCATTGTATCAACCCTTATTTTGTACATATGTGTCTTTCTTCCTTTAAAATTTTAGGAGGCACTTTTTTCTAACAGACCAAAATACGCCCAAAATCTAGTGTGTGGCACTGATCTATGACTAGCCTGATCATATTTGATAATATTCTGCTTTTTCTGTATTGTTCTGTTTTTGTTTTTATCTTTTTTTTCCTCTTTCTCTTTTCTTTCTTTCCCTTTCTTTTCCCCTGGTTTCAGGTCTTTTCTGATTTGTATACAGTATATTTGCTGGGGACGTTGTTAACCTGTAGGCATTTTGTTCTCTCATTTATCTATTCTCCTCTGGACAAAATGACAAGACGAAAAAAATCACCTCAGCAAAAAGAACAAGAGGTAGTACCGTCAGCCAGGGACCGACTCAATACGGACATTAGTACGATGTCGGACCTAGAGTTCAGAATCATGACTTTAAAGATACTAGCTGGGCTTGAAAAAAGCGTGGAAGTTATTAGAGAAACCCTTTCTGGAGAAATAAAAGAACTAAAATCTAACCAAGTTGAAATAAAAAAGGCTATTAATGAGGTGCAATAAAAAATGGGGGCACTAACTGTTAGGATAAATGAGGCAGAAGAGAGAATCAGTGATATAGAAGACCAAATGATGGAAAATAAAGAGGCTGAGAAAAAGAGAGATAAACAACTACAGGATCACGAGGGCAGAATTCGAGAGATAAGCGATACGATAAGACAAAACAACATTAGAATAATTGGGATCCCAGAAGAAGAAGAAAGAGAAAGAGGGGCAGAAGGTATATTGGAGCAAATAATAGCAGAGAACTTCCCTAATGTGAGGAAGGAAACAGGCATCAAAATCCAGGAGGCACAGAGAACCCCTCTCAAAATCAATAAAAATAGGTCAACACCCCAACATCTAATAGTAAAACTTACGAGTCTCAGAGACAAAGAGAAAATCCTGAAAGCAGCTCGGGAGAAGAGATACGTAACCTACAATGCTAGAAATATTAGATTGGCAACAGACCTATCCACAGAGACCTGGCAGGCCAGAAAGGACTGGCAAGGTATCTTCAGAGCACTAAACGAGAAAAATATGCAGCCAAGAATACTATATCCAGCTAGGCTGTCATTGAAAATAGAAGGAGAGATTAAAAAGCTTCCAGAACAAACAAAAACTAAAGGAATTTGCAAACACGAAACCAGCCCTCCAAGAAATATTGAAAGGGGTCCTCTAAGCAAAGAGAGAGCCTAAAAGCAGCATAGATCAGAAAGGAACACAGACAATATACCAGTCACAGTCACCTTACAGGCAATACAATGGCACTAAATTCATACCTTTCAATAGCTACCCTGAATGTAAATGGGCTAAATGCCCCAGTTAAGACACAGGCTATCAGATTGGATTAAAAAACAAGACTCATCAATATGCTGTCTGCAAGAGACTCATTTTAGACCCAAAGACACCCCCAGATTGAAAGTGAGGGGG